>NW_026947501.1:37432200-47432200 GCF_034190915.1 Cavia porcellus | reverse complement strand
GCTTGCAAGTAAGCACAAAATTCTAACTTTTACTCTGCAAAATCCTATAATACAGAGGCACAGATGGACAAATAAGGAGAAAATGATGAACAGAATGAGGACAAAAAAAATTCACCTTTTACTGTATTAGAATTACATTGTAAGACACATTCCACACTGTCCAAGATAACAAAATAGCTTGTATTTGTCTGTATATTTCTTAGTCTGCTTTTCCAATGCATAGTCAAGATACAAGTGTGGATATTCCCCTTTTGTGTGCTTTAAGCACAACATAATTTTTTTTTAAACAGGCTACCTCAGCTTACCCATGATTCTTAGAAAAATGTTTTCCAGATGACAAATTTTAGAACAAAACAAAAACAGCGAAGGTTTAAATTTGCATCCGGGTATTTCACCATACGTTGTTTTTAATCACGATGCCCACACTGCCTTGCACTTTATTTCCCATAAACCTTCAGGGCCAGTTCAAATATGAGCAGCATTCTGCCAGAACAGGACACCTAGTAGACCCCAAGCGGCCTCAGAAATTCAAATCGCATGAGCTGTTCCATGGGTAAGCCAAGGAGTTAATTAACTGGGTTCAGACAGCACCTAGTCCTCAGGACCACAGGCTCAGGCGGGGAGAACAGGGACATGGGTTGGAAGAGGAAGGCTCCAGGCAACTCAGAAAGGGCTGCAGAGCATGGCAGGAAGTCCTGGGGCAGCAGGTGGGAAGGAGTGATCTAAGGTGGGAGTCTAACCAGAAACTGCGGGGAACAGTTTCAACCAATGAGAGGGAGCAGCCAGGACGCAGCTTTTCTTCCTAGTTTCCTATCGGTAGTGACCACGTTGCAGTTTCTGATTTTTATGTCAAACCCTACACGCATGCGAGTACACTGGTATATGCATTATAACTTCAAACGAAAACAACTTTGAATATTTAAGTAAAAAGTCAAAAGCGAAAAGTTTCAAGAACTCTTTAAGTTGCAAACATTGCAGCAGGAAGATAAATTGCCTCCAAATGACTGCGTTATTATTTACATACACCTCTAGATTTTCATTGCTAAGTTTGCTAACTTTCTCTTTACACGATTCTGGTTTCTCATCATCAGTCTATAAAAATCATAAAATCACAGGAACAAAGTTTTGAAAAATAAAAGTAGTACAAAGAGGCAAATATTCTCCAAAGTGTAACTTAGAAAGGAACATAAGCCAAGACAGGGCTTCTGTTTATTCATCTATTCTTCCTCCACGTAATGAAACAATTAAAAGATGTTTTTGACACGGATCTATCTGTAAATTCAAATATGTCAGGGTTTAAAAGAATTGCATATTAGCTTTGAGTGGGTTAAATGGAATTATAGGTTTATTTACCAAAATAAATCATTCAAGGCAGCATTAGAAAAGGAAAATTTCTGTACCAAGAATTTTTTTCCAGAAAGATATGGATGAATTAACGCCATAAGCCTGAGATGGTAATTTTATGTTAATCATCTTTACATTTCAGAGTGCATCAGTACTTGGTGGGTTGGGGATGTGGTCTCGTGTGTGCCTATGTATGTGTAAGTGTGTGTGTATGTGCAGAAATGTTTGTGTGCATGAAAGCATCCATATAGATGCTAACTGTCAGTGTGCTTCTCCATACAGGCTGAGTGCATTTTAGCAAATTCCAGACCAAGGAATAAATGTCCTTGACATTCCATTTAATAGACAGTGGGTGGCACCATCTTAAGGAGCAGATGATGGGAGTGTGCATTTGGCACTGCTTTCTTTATTTGGGCTACAAACTCTATCCAAATTGTGAAGGACTTTCCACATTAGTAATTAATAGGCCCCCATTATGCTAACTATCCTCCAACTTAGGACATCTTAGAGGAAAGATAAGAGATGAATAATTTGAAGTAATTTTCTTGTAATCATGCCAATCACTTGAGCAAAGTAGTTATTAAAAGAAACAGTATTATGATGAATTATAGGACACCTAACACTCAATACCTTTTCTTATCAGCTGCTTATAGTTTCTGATGCTTAAAAAAAGCAAACAAGTAGAAGTCTATGCCGAATCACGCTCCTCTTACTGTAAATAATAGTTTGCTTGGTAAACCCCGAATTTTAATGAGGCTTGCAGGGCAGGCTTTACCTTGGTCCCTGCTCGTCTCCTGAAAAGGGGCTGAAGATCAAGGCTTCACCTCTCCTTCCAAGGTAGACGAGCAGTCACGAGTCACCTCAATGACTCAGGAGACTTCCAGTTCGGATTTACTGAAGTGATTAGACATTATTTATCTAATTAAATGTTCAAAACACATCATTATTGGAAGGAATAAATTCAGTACATTTGTGGAGCGGTGTTAACTGAAATGTAACTGCACATCATTTGACTTTTTAACATTTTATTATATCTATTAAGTCTTTCTGTGCTTAATTAAATCAACTTATTTTTTACAGTTAATTTAACGTGATTTCATTTTCGTTACAGAGTCTGAAGCAGATATTATGGAGAAAGCCAACTGTATACACACATCAGGCTCTGATTCCTCAGGTGTGTCTCACAGCCCTCGTGGTGATGTTATTCTCCCCCTGGTAGGAAGCTTCCTCCTGTCTCCATTGTCACTCTTTTTGAACACAGCTGTTTCTTAAGGCCAGAGTCATCCAGTGATCAGGTTTATGTTTTTCCCTGGTCCACTAGGTCACAGCCACCATTTGGATAATTTTAGCTTTTGGGGGCAAAATTGTCAAAAATGAGAGAATATGGGGGCTTGGATAGTAGTGCTACCTCGCCTCTGCTTCAGAGCTGTACTTTTTAAATTATCCTTCTAAGAACGGGGTCTCCAAAGAATAATGTTCAGCCCATGAGAAAGGGCAAAGGGTCCGAGCAGGGTGACTGGGGACAGTGCATGGAGGAAGTTATTTTGTGATTATTACTGTGCTCAGTGAGCGATAGTTAGCAGCTTTGATTTCTTCCCAAGAACCCCAAACTATAAAATAGGGGAGGGGGCGGAGCAGGATTGAAGCCACAGAATGTCTGCTGTCAATCAACGGCTGGGAATTGTGAGCTACGATTTGGAACATTCAAACCTCCCCCAAAAGTGTTCAAATGGAGATGGGGGCGGGGGCGGAGGGGGCTGCAAACAAATGGGGCAGGGACATTCAAAGGTTGCAAGTGCTGGTGGTGGAAAATTCTAATTAGACATTTACGTCAGCTTGCAAAGCTCCTTATTCTCCCCAAATGTTGGAGTGTTTCTTATTCCATCCGCTCCCATGGAAAACCCTAGAAGGAAAGGTTCCTGGGCTCTTGTGGACCCATAGGATGAGGAGTTTCAAAAGTGGCCACACAGGCACTGGCTGGAGGTTCCCTAGCTGCTTGGACACCAAATTGGGAATAGAGAACGACGCAACGCAAGGGAAGTCCTGTGTGCCCATCCGTCCATCCTCTCGGCCCACTTGCAGGCCTGCTGGCCCAGCACAAACAGCTCCCCACTTGGCCCCAGGTGCCCATTTCTGGCTACTTTATGGTCACTTGGCCCAGCTTTGATTCCCGGGAGTAAGTGTTCATGATCGCAAATTTGGCCAAAAGATTTTTTTCATTAGCCTCCAACATTTCCTTTCACCTCCAACCTCCAGGCTGGGCAGGGCCTTTCCCTTTGGAGCAGGGGGCAGAAAGCCTGGGGGCTGTGGGGCTGACCCGGAGGCCCTGCTGTCAATCACCCGCTCGCCAACCCCGCTCCCTTTCACGCCGGGCAGCTGGACCCATCGCTGTCAACCAGGTAACAACCCCCAGACAATAGGGGCCTGAAAGCCTGGTCTAGACACTCTTTTAGCCACTTATTCGCTGCTCTTGGCAGCTGTTGAAGCATAAATAAGCAGTTTGTAATCAGAAGGCTGACATCATCGCAGCTCTGCTGAGAGGGGATTGTTCCCCGGCACTGAGCAGGGCTTGTGTGTGTGTGTGACAACAGATTCCGGGGTGGGGATGCAGATTTGTGCCATGCTAAGCTGGCCTTTCTTTGATTTACAGGAGACAATTGGATCAGGTCCGCGGCTCCAGGCCGCACCGGAATGATGGTTATTATTTTTTTCCCTGCTCAGTGTTTGAGGAGCAGTAACTCGGGGTGATGTGCTGTTTGGGAGGGGGTGGCATGGGCTAGGCTTGGGGGAGCTGGCAGGCCCGCCAGCCAGGAAGTTTGATGCTAGACATCTTCTGGGCCTGGGGACCCACAGCCCCTTGGAAAGTGCCTGTGGGTGGGGTTTTGGGGAGACATCAAGGGCAGGTTTGGTACTGATGTGTGTGTGTGCACATTTTGAGAAACAAATCTTTCCCACAAGGCAGCCGAGGAGCGAGTGCTTCTTCCTGCTCCTATATATATGCCTGTGCTTCAGGATCAAGTTTGCCATTCAGAGTGATTGGCAGTCATCCTCCCACAAGGCACAGCCCTGACCCATGGCCGGAAACCCAGCTCTGGGTCACCTGAAGCACTGGCTAGGACATCCCCTGGCTTCTTCCCCCTCCTCCAGTCCGCTTTGTTACCAGGAGTAGAGATGGCAGACCTTCTTTATTTACCACAATTGATTTTTTTATGATTGTCTGGAGGGTGCTCCCGAAGCCAGGGCAGCGAGCTCCTCTGCTTCCTGTAACAGCATGGTTCGATTGCCCTACTGTTCCCACTGACCCTGACCCAGGGCCTGCCCGTACCTGGCCCCTGGTTACCTGCCAGCATTTCGCACGGGCTGCTACCTGAGTAGCCCATTCAGGTGGTTTTGCCCATCTCCAATTTCACTTCCTAAAAAAAAAGTCCAGTTCAACAAAAATATTGACTTTCGATCTCCCTGAAGGTTTCTGATGTTCGTTTGCTGTAAGTAGCTCGTGATGTGGAGCACAAAGGCATTTCCAGAGTGCGTGTTTCACAAAACGACACAGCAGATAATTGAAATTTATTTGCAATTTTCAAACTACAATAAACACAATTCTCCTTTTCTTTCATTAATAATCGCACGGCTAATGCATAGCAATCCCTCCACAGCTTTTACAAGCAAACTTGAGCGGCTGCGTTGTAATAGCTGGAAAAGTTAATGTAGCTTGAACAAGGTTTCTAATTGTCCCTGTCTCTGTCATATTTGTCTACTTGAATGGTCCTAAATACCACAGCGATTAATTACTACAGAGCAGGTATTACAAGATGTTATCATCTTCCCCAACTGTCTGGGTGAATGGAGAGAAGGGGAGATTGCCAGTGTTTCATCTTTGCTCTTCCTGTAAGGCACTTTAACCAGAAGATTTAACGTGTCAAAGTTAACTGCGTTGTCTAGCAGATATTCACATTCTAATTAAAGATTAAGAACGTAGTACATTACACTGTGATTTGTCATACATGGCTTGTTAAATAGGAAACCTACCGGGATTCCCTAACATTTTATAAACATTATTCAGGGCTTTTAATGTGGGCAAAGCGAAAGATTATTCAACTGCATTGCAGTATGGAAAGCCAATCGCCCCCGCTCTGGCCCCACACCCAACCCCCCATAAATAACGAGATGCCACCCCTCGTGCAGTTTGGAGACTGTTTTGCCACAGAAATTTTGTTCAAACCATGAATCACCTCTGGCTTGTCTCTGGCAGCGGAGGGAGGATGTTTATTATTAACCCTGGGCATTTGTATTTCTTTATTTCTTTTCCTTCGGCTTTCAGCTGTCGGCTGTCAGGGAGTAGAGAAGGTGAGAGTCTTTGTCTGTGTGCGAGGGCCATAGGACCCGAGGAAGAGGAAAGTGTTTCAATATGCAGCTGAGCTTTCGGCGGAGGCTCGCAGCCCGGCCAGCGCCTGTGCCAGTACCACCATGCCACAGGCCTGCTCACATCCTATGATTGCCTGAGGAATAAATTAATGAGGTTACTGAGACACCCAGCATTTGCATATTCACGGATGCTTATTAGGTAGAAAGTGGATACCAGGTGCGCTGAATTTGGGGGAGAGAGAGCCTGTTAAGGAGGCATACCTTCTCGTTCTGCAGAAAAGGGGTGTTCCGTCACCAGAAAGATACCATGCAGGCAGAACTCCTACTTAATGATAATCTGGATAATTGCAAACGAAAGGCCAAGCAGAAGAGGGTCCTGCCTGAGAGCAGCCGAGCAGCCTGCACGGTGCCCTTATTAGAGCAGACCTGATGCAGTGGTTCTGGGGCAGAAAGGAAACAAACTCCATTTGCTCTTCTTGGATTTTAGGCTATAATTATGCTGATGGCGTGCACAGATGAACAGGATGCCGAGGTACCTAATGCAACATTATCCATTTAAAGAGACCTTTACATTTGCCACTGTGATGCCAGACCGGTTCCAGTCCCAACTGCAACAGGAAAATGCTTTTCTAAGAACATGATGTCCAAGCCAGAATTACAGAATCCATCTTGACTGTTTCTCCGAGGGGTGTGGACCAGAGTGGTTTCGTCCTGCGAGTGCTTTTTGTCTCATTGTTGGAGGAAAGTTTCACTGCTGCTCTGCAGGGTGGCATGGGGTCGACTCCCTCAGATGCAATGTGGGCAGGTATTCCTGTCCTCCTGGGAACCCAGAAGCAGGGCAAGGATTGTCCACGCCGCACAGCACTGTGCAGTGGCAGGCCTGCCTTGCCTTGATTTTTTTTTAATTTATTGCTTTCATTTTATACAAGTTAGGTTTTCTTTTAATTTTTATTTCCTCTCTAAAGAAAATAATTGGCAGCATTCAACCTCAAAGACACGGTCTAGTCAAAACCAGGATGCATTTGGTTTTGAGAAATAGTGCTTGTTTACCTACAAGCTCTACCCTGCCTGTTGTTTCACCACCCCCTGGCAAGGGCAGGGGGTGACCCCAGGCTAAAACATGGCCAGCGTGTAGTACAAGCATGCATGCATGTATGTGTGTGTGTATACATATATGTACACACACACGCATGCATTTGGATTCCATGACATGCATTCTATATCCAGTCTCTTTTCTTAAATTTAAAAATAAAATTTCCAATTCTAAAAAGCATTCCGAAAAACTGTATCTTTATTTTTAAGTGATTTCTTTTATAGGAGAAAGCCAAAATAGAAATAATTTGAAAAGCAAAATAAAAGCAAGATGTGCCAAGAAGCAAGAGTTTGTGGAGATGGAAGAGGAGCTGGGGGAGGGAGAGGAGGGGAGGAAAAGTGACCAGGATGCCATGTGTGAGTGTGTCTGCTCCCCCTAACTCCCCCACGCAGTTATTGTGCATCACAAACGCATACCCGTAATAACAAAGGCTCTAAACACAAATGAAGTATCTTCCTGAAGAAAAGTCCAAGAGGCTTTTAGTGTTTATTTCATTGTTGCCTAAAACTTGTTTTTTAGTTTTTCAAAACTCAGAGGTCTAACAATTATTACAACTCTCCCCTGCCCTCCACCTCACCAAAAAATAACCTGCACATGTTCTACAATTCAATTTGTTTTCTCATACAAATTTCTGATGCACTTATAAATAAATAAACACACATCACAATTACTCCAGCATGGCAGCACTATAACCAGGAAACTATATGTTTTCATAAACTACGGTATTACCGGTTATTTTTTAGGATTAGTCGATCATATTGTTTAGGGAATATTTTTAAAATATATATATTCCACCTGGAAGGGCCTGCCTGGTACCCGCACAGCCGCAGCAGCAGTGGAGCCCAGGGTTTTTGTCACACAGAGCACAGATTTTTTTGATTATGTAGATTTCTGTTCCTACTGCAGTTTCATATGCAAAGCATGCGTCCGCCACATCCATGCTATCTCCTAAAGCAGTCGTTCTGAAACCCAATCTGGGGACAGTGCAGACTAAATAAAATTTCATTTTGATTTGGCCTCCCGCTGCGAATGGGACTGCTTTGTCTCAGCCGACAGAAGCAGCAAGCCAGAAAGGTATGTCCTGTTTTGCATGGCTGGTACTGTCTTGAGGCTCCTCCCTGGCAGCCCTGCTCCGGGCTCAGCCCTCCACTTCCTTCTTCTTTCTCTTCCATTTGCTCTCCCTCCTAGCCTGCTTGCCCTGCACCTTCTACCTGCAGGGCACAGCCATAGCAAGCCCACACCGATTGTTTACTGTGGCATATGCTTAATAGCTTGCCTGGCTGTTTGCATTTTCCCTGTCTTTGTTGTTGCTGGATTTTTTCTTTCTTTCTTTCTTTCTTTCTTTCTTTCTTTCTTTCTTTCTTTCTTTCTTTCTTTCTATTTTGGTTTTTGTGTTGTGTTGTTTTCCTCACCCACCTTGGCTTCCCATGTTTCTCCAGGTGTTGAATACTAAAATACTGACTGAAAGAAAATTGAATAAGTACTGCTCTGATGCTCCGGAGATTTTACTGGAAGATTTGTCGTGCTGAATTTTATTGTGAATTTGAAGATGCATTGAACAGCTTTGAAGGACTTTAGCTTTCATGGCCCTTGTGAGCTGCTTTGGCAGGAAAGCAATCGCCCATTTTAGAGAAGGAGGGAAAATAGGACATAAAGACTCTTCCCTGGGACTGGATTGCTTGGCTCTGTGTTTATAAAATGCACTGTGGTGTTTGCTGAACTGCTGTAGAAGATGGCTTCTTGTAAACAGTGACCTTCCCTGGGAGTCAGGAGAGGCCGCTGTGCCAGACTCTCTTCACATACTTGTCTCTTGTGGCTGGAGAAGGGGCCACCAGCCATGCTGCTCTCAGAAGACACTGCAGATAAGGTGGTGGACGCCAGGGGACAGACAGGTGTGGGAATTTATTTGCCAAGCCCAAATTTCCCCTTCGACTGTCCCTGCCCTTGACCAATCCGTCAGGTGCCATAGGGAAAGGTGCATTCTTCCCTGTCTTACATACTGGCATATCATTAATCTAAATTAGGTGACAGCAACCTGGTAAAGATGGAGATGGAGTAAATGAAAGATAAATTGCCTAAGAGGGGAGCAGGGAGTAACTTCACTCTGGCTCAGGAGTTCTGCATAAGTAATTCCACCCGGGATCTACATTAACAGACAAAAATACTAATTAGCTTCCCAGGGACTTGGTCCCCGGCCCCTAAGCAAACAAAAAGTAAGTCATGGTACACAGCTTCATACTGGGTCAGAAGCAAACTTTTTAAAATCCAGACTACCAGAGCCATCCCAGTATTTGGGGGTGAGAGGCTCCCAAGAGTGATTCCTGCCACTGCTGTAACTCAGTGGTGAGCTCTTCCCCATTGTAATACATTATGCTCTTCCCATAAAATCTCTAGGAAACTATATAGCCAGGAGCCTTAGGGGTGGGGGATCATCAAAAGCTTAGGCAACTTGCTGATAGCCTCTCTACTTACCAGGCCTAAAAAAAAAAAAAAAAAAAATCAAGAAACAAAATGAAAGTTAAAGATGTGGAAGAAACACAGTGTGAATACAACATGTAATGACCTTCAGTGGAGACGCAGGGAGGAGGAGGGAGAGGAAGAAGCCAAGCTGGACCTGGCTGGAGAGTTTGGTCAGCCAGCACAGGTGCAACTTCTAATACTGCTCAATGGTGAGTCTCTTTCTCTGGCCTGGCAGTGAAGGCCACACAGTCATTTCATAGCTGGTTTCTGATAACCAAAGGTGCACATTTGCTTTCCGTCCTGTTTGTAAGTGTGCTTGTAGGGGTCACTTTTTATAAATGTGGCCTCTTTTGATAACTGACTGACTATTTTAAGAAGTAAAATCTGTTCTATAAGTGTTTTAAAAAGTATTGCTATTTGGCAAGAATAAAATACATGTTTTTGAAAATTAGAATGCAAACACAAGGTATTCAAGGAGTATTAGTCTATAAAAATAGACAGCAAATACGCTTACATTTCAAGTATGTATATCTATATGAATATATGTACATGTAATATACAGAGACAAAATATATACATAAGTATAGATATATATGCAATGAGAGAGAGAGAGAGAGAGAGAGAGAGAGAGAGAGAGGCTGAACCAATGACGCTATGGCAAAAACTTGCAAAGCTTATCTTGAGGACAAAATTTAATAAACACATTTGAGAAGCAAACTCCGCACTGTGGTTCAGGATTTTTCTAAACCACAGCGATGCATACATGCAATGTCTTCCAAAGGCTGCCGCTAAGCAGCCCGACATTGTCGTGAACTGGCAGGTCCACAGTGGATGATCATTACAGTGCGACTGAGCCCACAAGGAGGTGTGGGGAGAAGGACCCGGATGTAGAGGGACAGTGCCTGGGCACAAGACACAACACGCAGGGCTCCTGGTGTGCGTTGTTCCACGAGGTCCAGCCCGCGCTCTGGAAAGCCAACTGCTCTGTGGGTCCGCGGGCCCTGAGCAGGGCCATGGAGAGAAACGCAGACCTGATGACCTTCCGGGCAGTGCTTGGCATGAGAACCACTGATGTGCAGATGTTGCCTTAGCTGGGTCTCTGTGAATACAAGGGAAACAACTGTGAGGTTGAATCTAAATTCCAGCCAGTAACAAAATTTTCTCTTCCTTTGCACCTTCTGCACTCTGGCTTCTAGTGATAGTGAGTTCTTTGATGATGGGACAAACGAGGAACAGAAGGTGTGGGCTAAGCATGACCCAGAGGCCCCTGCTCACCAGAGAGCCAAGTATACACCACCGGGTGGTCATTGATGAGGGAAGGAAAGGGGTTTGAAAGGACAGACCCACCCCTACCTGGGGCCACAGAGAGCAGCCAGGCTCAGGAGCCTCAAAATCCTTTGAGCATCTTCCCGAGGAGATAACTTACACACAGGACTCCAAATCTCAAGGATCCATGAGTCCCACAAAGGTGAGCTCTGACCAGCGAGGAGGCACAGGAGGAAGAGAGTCTTAACTCTCTGAAAATGCCAGTGTGAAATTGAAAAAGGGGTTCGGCTGACCTGCGCTCTGCAGCTACTTTCTGGTTACCCAGAAAGCATCTGCTGTATGGAAGCTAACAAGAAATAAGTGTTTTGAAAAACCTGACCAGGGTAATTTGGAAAGTTTGATGTTTTGTTTTTTGTTTTTTAAATTTCTGTAGGTGAGATAAAGACCAGAAACAAGAGGAGGCTAATTAGAATGCAGGCCCTGAGCTGGAGTAGGGACCCCCGAAAAAAAGTCTATGGAGCTGTCTGTCAAACATCTCACTGGACTTGCAATAAAATTGCTTACACTGCCTTCATGGTTGGATTTGATAGAAAGATCATTTGCCATGCCCGCTTTAGCCTGAAAAACTCCCCTTTTGTGTGGATATGTGTGAGAATGACAAAAACTCTACCCAGAAACTACCACGGGAGCTGCAGACACTTAGATCTTCTGTTTGCATTTAGGCAGCCTCAGAAAAACCCCAGATTCAGGTAAGATGAGTCCCCAAGTGATTTCAAACCCAGATTTGCTGTTGGCGAGCAGACTTCTGTAGGTCAAAAAGTCTGTGTAGTCTAACCTGAGTCTTCACTCAGCTTGGAAGTGAACTTAGACCTCAGTGTTTTACCCTTGGACGTGTCCTGCCAATTTTAAAGTTCAGGTTGGACAGCCCTCGAGACACATGGCACTCACCCACCATGGTAGCCTCCAGTGATTGTGGAATTACCTCAACTGGCCTTATAAGGCCTCCATCAAAATGGTCACTGTGCTTGTCACGGGGTTTGGCAGAGGGAGAGGCTCAGGACTGGGCTTCACTGGCTTCTCTTGGTTATGTAAGGTGTAGGTACTGCTGTCCTAGGTAAGGTGGTGCTGACCCATCGACCAAAAATGAACAGCTGTCCAGTGAGCCAACTGAGCTTAAGGAGGAAACTTGAGGTTCTCCTGATGGGGAGAAATGGGCAGAGGCTGTGTCCTAGGAAGAGCTGCAGGTTGTTTCCAGGTCATGCAGCCCAGATGAAGGCTGAGGAGCTTCTCTAATGCAGCCTGCTGCAAGGAACACAGGCACCCTGCCATACCTGAGAGAGAGTGGACAGGGCAGCCAGAAGGTCCAAGGCTAATGCAGAGTTCCTCCCTGTGAACCTGAGGGTTGCAACTTACTCCCGAGGCTACTGCAACTCATAGGTTGCACTTGCCTGTCTCCAGGAATCATCTTAGAGGGAGAAAAGGGTGGAGAAGAAAACATAGAGACTGGGCATGTTCTCAAAATGGAAGAATGAGCATCAACCAAGAAGGACGGCTTAAATGATCAAGCTTGACAGCTCTAAACTTGATTGGACATTTAATTAATTTCTCTCCCCTCTCCTTGCTCATTACTGACTAAGACTTCAGGAAGAAGCCCAGATAAGAAAGGAAAATAAATTATATTTTCATTTTATATACAGGTTGGATTGTAACTGAAATTTCACAGCCCAGCTACACTTGAAAGATCCTAAGCTGTCACATGAACATCAATCCTTCATGACCCACGGAAGCATTAGACACTTCATATACCAACCTTGGAAAAGTGGGGGAAGGAATGTTGGCTCAGAACTGATTGCACAAACCAAGCTACTCTTCTTCAATACCTGCCTGCAATACAACTTTAATTCCAGAGCGCCAAACAGCTCTGGAATGTTAATTTCTCACAAGGCCACTATCTCTGAAAGGATACTTCACACAGAGGCAAGGGCCCTGGTTCTCCTACCAATGTCCAGCACCTGCAGTCCTAGACCAATTCATGGATCAGGCTCAACAGAGGCCCAACGAGAGTCAGTCACTCTCTCCCAGGAATTCAGAATGAAAACAGGGAAGCTGCTTTGCTCAGAGCAGTTGAAATCAAATGTGCCACTGGGATGTGACTTCTTTCTAGAAAGCTGGAAGCTGATTTTCTTCTCCTTCCTAAGAGCTGGTTGGCCGACTCATGTTGAGTTCCTTGAAATGGGATTGTGTTATCTTAGCCAGCTCCTTCCCTTCTGCTTAAGTTTGATGGAATTTCTTTTTGTTGTTTTGAACTTAGAATAGTTGTGCATGCTACCAAAATGTATGTGAACAAAAAATTCTCAGAAATCAATGCAGCATTCAAGACATCCCACTGGGTTGCACCCAGAGGTAAGAGAGATGGTATTCTTCTCAAAATCTCGCCCTTATGTTCATCTACAGAAATCATGGGACTAAGTTTAGTAATTGCTGTAAATGTTCAGGATTTCATCTGAAATTTTATGGAAAGGTGGAGAAATGTCATTAGATATGCCACCAGTTTGCAGCAACATGATATAATGTTATACTTGAACTAAGGGCTCCAAGCTACTGTCTATGGGAGAATTTTCCACAGTTCTGTGATGCCCCTTCTGTTTATACTGTGTGTAACAGTATGAGTGTCCAGTGGAAAGTAAACAGGAAACAAACATTTCAGACAACAGCTCAGAGAGCTGAGAGGGACAACAGCCTAGAAGGATAAAGACAGAGCAAACCACGATTAGAAGACTCAAGAAATGACTTGGTTACTTTTCTGTCACTGCTGGGACAAAATGCCTGACACTCAAAATTAAGGAAGAAACAATTTATTTAGCTTACAGTTTTTGGAGGTTTAAGCCCGTACTCAGCAGGTTCCGAGATGCAGTCGCATGGCATAGGGACAGCTGTTCATCATGGCAGAAGGTACCAAAGATGATAAGAACAAAAAAGAGCAAAAGGGAAGAGTGTGTCCCCATATACTGAATGTGGGCCACACCCACATTGGGTGTCCTGCTTACCCAATGATCCCAGCACTGGACCGTGACTCAGCCACAAACTCTAGAATCTCCTCCTATGGCCACCAGAGAGTTGGGGAGACACCCAGACACGAACCACAGCAAGACACAAGAGGAATCTAATTATTTCTTAAACAGAGACCAGGGACTGAGTTTTACCACACTGAAGAAAACTCATGGAAATCTCAAATTTTTAAAATTTATTACTCTGAAAGTTTGCTAGTGAATTATGGTCTTTTGAGCTTGCCATTAAAACGAATCAGTGAAGTGATTTAGGCATGAAAATGAATAATGTCATAAATGAAACATGAAGTAAGACTGGCTCTTCACCTGGAAGGCCACTGTGATAGAACATGCAATGACAGGAATTGTTACTAGTTCTGCATGTATTTGTGTCACCATATATACAACATGCAGTATGATGCAGGGTCTCAGAATATATATATATATATATATATATATATATATATATATATAATATATATATATAA
Source organism: Cavia porcellus (assembly GCF_034190915.1). Classification (NCBI taxonomy): domain Eukaryota; kingdom Metazoa; phylum Chordata; class Mammalia; order Rodentia; family Caviidae; genus Cavia; species Cavia porcellus. Next base: position 47,418,140 of record NW_026947501.1, on the reverse strand, counting down.
TCAGACCTAGAAGAAGAATAAGTATAAAATAGACTACTCTGGGGGAGAAAGATTTCTTCCAATTGTTTCAAAGTTTTGCTTCACGCCTGTCTTAAAGGGCAAAAGAAGGTGAATCCAGCTATCCCATTACCACCCACCCACATTAAGAATGCATTTATTCCTCTTAGTCCATTATAGACTGCTGTGTTCTCCATTTAGAGACCTCTCCTTCTTCCTTCTTTCATTTTTTCTTGTTAAAAATACTGGAGTCTCTTAACATTCAAGAAGAACGCTAGGGGAAAATAGAGTATGTAGGAACCAACTTGTATTTCAGAGCAATAACTCATGGTCTGGGGTCTGGCTCAGTGATGACCGAGAGTGCTTTTTCCTTTCTCCGCCAGCTCTGAGTCCATGTGTGGAGCGTGTGCACACTAATGAGGGTGAGGACTGAGGTGGAACAGGGAGTAGGGTTTGGAGTAATGGCATGAAATTAAGAAGAGGGAAATTGAGGTTGATTACCAATTACGAGTTGAAATCTCCTTAATGCTGAGGTCTATTAGACTGTGGGGCAATCTTACAGGGGAGGTGGAGGGGCTCCCAGGGCTTAGATGTTTAAAACTGGAGTGGACAGAGTAGGGCAAGAGCACCCTGTGGTGTGCGATCTGCCCCATTGTGTTGAATGAGCCAGTTCACCTTGGCTGCCTTTATGGGCTGGAGCTGCTACTCACCCTGGAGAAGGGGGAGTCCTCTGCTCAGCCCCCAGGGTGATAATTTTACAACACTTTTTCTGCTTTTCACCTGGAACAGCCTTCTGAATGCTGTGACAGAAACCACAAAGAGGCAGTTCTGTGGGCCACAGACAACTTTCCAAGATGTGTGTCTTCTACTGGGGAACCTGACATCTTGGAGACGGATGCAAACCAGTATCTTGTGCTAGGCACCATTCTGTTTTCTGGTAAAGTAAAAATTAGAGCAACCAGGCAGGTGACATTTTAATCACATGGCCATCGAGGCACTCGGGGGTATATATGGTCTCTCATTCCTAAAAGAAGAGCAGATGGGAGGAATAAGCAATGAAAAAGTGAATTAGATACGGAAAGAGAACAGGTATCACTCGCAGTTGGTAAGCACCTTGCCGTGTTCCGCGGGCCAGGGAAAGTAGATGTGCATGGCTGCATGAGAGTGACATTTCCCTTTGTCTCCTTAAGCCCATCCTGGCACCTGGGAGTCAATTTCAGAAAGGGATCTTTTACTGAAATAGGAACATACCTGGAAATTGATATGTGAGAGCAGATGTGGTTACTATATCTGCTTATTTTAATAGCATACTATTTTGTGTTCTTTGATAGGGGCTTTCTGAGTCAAAATAAAATAAGGAAGACTATTAGATCCACGTGACACTAATCTGAATTTTAGAATATTTTCCCATTCCAGGTGAAATAAATATATCCAAGCTCACTTGAGCTAGAAAGTACAACAAGAGCTAACATGCACCTTGCTGTGGCTGGACGTGGTTGGTCTCTGTTAAAACTCATAGTGAAATTCAGTTGCCACTTGGGCCACTGGAAAGTGACCCTTTAAGAACAGAGCGGGCCATTGGGAGGGACTGGGTTTGCTGCCACCCTTGCAAAGCAAGGGAACCCCACATTGTGTCTTCCACATCCATTTTCTCACCTCTTCCACTTCTGACCCTGAGCAGAGGCAGCACAGGGCCCTGACCAGCACCAAGCTTTGGGCTTCCCAGTAGCCAAAAACACAAGCCAAGTCCTCTATTCAGTATAAATTCCCAACGGGAAATGGGACAAGACATCCCTAGACAGGACCTACCAGGCCAGGGGGACAGCAGGAAACAGAGCCCTTAGGGGATGAATGGTAGGTGTCCAGTGGGCACATCCTCTGCCATCTGGAGCAGCACAGAGAGGCCCAGGGCCCAGGAAGGGCCAGCACTCGTGTTCTGATCACCCAGCTTCCTCCACCAGGAGGGGCCAGGGGCTCCCTCTGCCCTCATCTCTGTGCTTCACCCTTCTAGCAGCCCAGGTGAGACCCGCAATCCTGGGCCCACAGAGACAGAAACTCAGAGCAGGAGGAGAGGACCAGATGCAGGGTTCCCAACCATCTCCTGAGCATAAGTCCATGAAGGAGGAAAGCTAAGAGACAAGACTGTGCCCTCAGAGCCAGTTCCGCGAGTGCCTCCCCCTGCTCAACTCTTCCCTGAGATGAATTCATTCTGTTTTTATCAGTTTATATTTTTTCTTGACTACAACTGTTTTGCAGTCTAAGTTGATCGACTAAAGTATCTCACTCCCACTCCTGACCTCATATATGAAGTGAGTATTTTCTAGGGAAACAATTAACCTATGTTTTTCTTTATGGGGGAAAACCTTCAGAAAGTTGCAGTTGCATTCGGGGGAATGTGGGTTTCAGCAGTCAGGCACTTAGGTGAGATCCGTCACTTAGATTGCTGCTGCAGCCAGAGTCCCAGGAGGATGTGTTAAGGTGGCCAGCATGGATGAGCACTCATGCTTTGCAGTCAGTGAAGCACGCTGAGATGAGGTGGTCTCCAGCACCCAGAGAGCTGCCCTGACCATAGCAGGAGCCCACTCAGGCCTGCAACAGTTTCCAGAGGCTAAGCCAAAAACAGAGACCAAACTGGGGCATGAACAGAGAGCACCTCCACTTCTGTTATTGGCCAAACTGGCAAGAGAGGCTGCTTGCTGACGAATTAGTGTCTTGAATGAGAGGTGGGCTTTCTTGAAAGTGGCTGCACTTCGTCGTGATTTTGGTGTCCCCAGAATAAGCCCTTGCTCATATTCTTATAAACCCCACAGTCCCTACCTGAGGCCTTAACGTCAAAATACAGAATGTGGGCAGCACTCATGCGAAATCAAAACCAGAAAATTTCTGTAGAAGAAAAGCAACCTTCTGAAAAATTTTCAAAGTTACTCAAATTTACCATGAAAATCAGTCATAGCCACTATTAAAATTTCCAAATTTTCACTTCATATGTTCAACTTAAAGGGATACTTTTCCCCCCAAACTTGAACATTGCAATGTACTCCTAAAATGATAATACTTTATATGTAAACATAATTTCAAAGCACTTTCATATATGGCATTTTATTTGATCATTTCAGAAATACTAGATTTTTATTACCAAAAGACAAATTCATTTTGTTATAACTCAGTTTTATTAACCAACTGGTAGAAGAAAAGTAGAATTCAAGTCCTGTATCAATAAAACTCAGATTTAATCATAAACTCAGTCATGATAACAGATCTTTAGACGCCAGCACCATGTGCTTGCAGCAGTGGGCTTTCAAACGGGAGTGGAATATTCACGTCCTACAAAATCCGATTTTCTCTGAGGGAACAGAGGTGGGAAATGTCTAGCATGTCTGTCTCGCTGCCCAGCAGAGTGGATTCTGTCTTTCTGGGCAGTGTGTAAGTTGCAGCCAGCACCCTGGAGTCTGGCTGTCCTGCTGAATCCCTCCTAGCTGCATGCTGCAGCTCCATCCTCGCAGGGTCCTAGTGGCTTTGCTTTTCCTCACGGACACAGCACCTCTCCCAGAGAACTGTGAAGCAGTGCAGAAGACCTGCCGAGCGGGGCAGGTGGGAGCGCAGAGTGGGCATCTCCACCTGGCGGGCTCCACGACCGCCTCTGTAGCCTCACAGGCCAGGTGGGCTGGTGCAGGCACAGCTCCAGGCTGCCCCCGGATGCTTCCCTGGGAGGTCCGAAGAGCCCTGCACAACCCTGCTTTCCAGGATGCTCTTTCCAACTCTGCTGGATACGGTCACCAGTGACCTCAGTTCACAGAGAAAGACAGAGGAACTCCCAGGAAAAGTGGCATTTCCAAGGTCCCAAAGACAGAAACGTGAACCTGCATTCAACCCACACGTTCAGACTCCTTGCACTGGTAGACTTACACTGTTGACCTTAAGCTATATCTCTGCCCTTCTGACTCACAAGTAGGACGGAAGCAGAGACATGCTGAAGGTCATAGACCACAACTTGGCCACCCAAAGGGGAGTGAGGAAAGGACAGAGAGAATGGAGGAGATACAGATGAGACTAGACAACCTACCGCTTAAAACGGCACTGCAAATCAGTACAATAAAGATAACCTCAAGGACAACACACACCTGTGATGAGATGTCTTCAGAAGATACTTCATCAGCACTCACTTCGGAGGGGGACTCAGCTGAGAAATTGTAATGCAAGAGAAGACCAAAGTGTGGAGTTCCTTATACCCAAGGTGAAGAGTTTCAAGACAGAGCTGGCAGAGCAACAGATCTGTGTGACCTTGTGGTCCTCACAGCAGGAAGCCTGCAGGGGGCAGTCCCTTTCCTGCATCCTGCCCAGCTTTGCCTGAGGGGAACCCCCAAAAAGGCTGCTTGTGAGGAGCACCGCTGCTGTGTTACTTGGTCGTCCCAAGTGCGGTTCAGTCAGAGCCTGGAAGACCCCTGGCAGGGACAGCGAAGGTGGGCTGACCCCTAGGTTCCCACAGAGCCAGGGTTCCTCTAAGTTCCTTTAGGTTCCTTCTCATGCTTGGATTCCCTGGGTCAGACCATTTGACACACAGTCACTGGGCATAAGGAAGGGTGCCTTTGCGTGTGAGGAGCACGTGTGTTATCTCTCTCAGCAGGGAGGACACTGGTGACAAAGGCAGCCAGGGAGTCTGGGGTAGCTGAGCACCTTGCCATCTCTATGCCTGCTGGTACCAGACCAAGGTCGGTGTCTCCTCTCGGGGTGTGTCCCCACCTTGCTGGGCACTGTAAGCCTCTGCTGAACTGCCACGTTGTTATACAAAGAGGCTAAGGTCAGGCAATGTGCTCAGGACGTATTTGGAAGTGTCTGTTGAAGCCATAATATTGAGATGCAAATTCTGATGATGCACTGTAGCTAAGAAAAGAAAAAAAAAAATACCAAATATGGTATCTTAAGCCTTCTGAGATTGATCAACAAAGAAACCGGCTCACTTATCCAGTCCAGCAGAAAACCATTCAGATCCTCAACTGCCGCTGGATGTTGGGACCAAAGTGACGAAGAAAAATATGAAGCTGCCAAGGTCCCGCCGTTTTGCTCAAGTAACAGAATCAGCAGCGATACCAGTGTCTTACATTTCCGAGCAGTCCTGGAGCTATTTAAATAGACTTCAAGTGAGTCAAACGCACCCTGGCCAGGAGTTTGGTTGGCGAGGCCCCTTTTATATCGAGAGCCATCCCTCAATAGCATTTGCCACTGCCATTTTGTTAATAAAATAGGGGCAACGCTGGCTTCTAGCATCTCGGATTTTTGTTGAACAAAGCAACACGGAGCCTGAAAGGCATGTCAAGAGATCTGACGTAAATGGAAATCGCAGAGGATCATAATGTGCACAACAGGTGCACGGAATAGATGTTCAGAATGGTTTCTATTCTTTGGCTTTTTTGGAATCAAATCAGAATCAAGAACAATGGTGGCCATTTCAGATAAATTACTTCTGCACATTCTTGCAGATTGAGCAGCTGTAAAGGAGGGGGAGGCCGGGGCCGCCCGCTATGTGGAAGGTGGATGGATGGGTACGAATACATTTGTAATGTGTACACACTGTGTGGAGTATATTAAATTTTTGCCTTTCCTGGGCAATGATAAAAGTAGTTTTCTTTGCAGGGTTGCATGTTTCATTAATACCAGGTTTTAATAATTAAAGAGCACAACTCTGGAGGCAATACATAGCGGAGATAAAAGTTTGCAGACAATCCATTATTTTTCAGACAGTCCCTCTGAAGGTCCCACATGGCGGTGCAGCTTAATGATTTAAGTTCTAAAATGGGTTGTTTAATAAAATATTGGGTGTTGATGTCCTGCTCTAGCGGGCAGCACTGGCCTACATCAGGTATAGGGATATCGCTGCCTGTGTGGAGGATGGGCTGATCCCCACACACTTGCACATGCACACTCACACGCACACACGCATGATTATCCACTTCAGCCCATTCGCCGGCTGTTTTTGTGGCATTAGAGTTACTGTTTGTAATGTTGAATGTTGGGAAGGGAGAGATTTGTTGTCTTTCTAATCTTCTTTGTTAGCACATTCTATTTTATTAGACATAATTCAGAGGGAGAAGAGACAGGGAAGCCGACGCCGGAGAAGGGGGCTGCATAATTGGGTGTAGTGGGATTAAACTATTATTAGAGTGCGCTCCTGATGGACGCCCATAAAGAACCCACGGCAGAGGCATTAATGAGAGGTGGAGGGAGCGGCGGCGCGGGGCAGCCCGACTTGTGCACGCCTAGCTCAGCAAGCCCTGGGTGGAGCCCCCAGACACCCCGTGTGCACACACAGCCTTTGCTCTCAGCAGCCCCTGCCTGTTCCGTTCTCCCACTCTCACTTGGCCGAATCTGTCTCGCGTGCCAATCTTGCTTTGCTTCTTCGATGCGGTGGCTTCGATCTGTAAAAGCCAACAACTGCCCCGCAAATTCAAACCTAGCAGAGAAAAACATATGCACGCATATCCACAGTGGCCTCTTCCCTGATTTAGAAAAGAATCAGCAAGATAGGTGAACACCAATGCCCCCAGGTGATGAGAGCAGGAAGTAAGTTAGGAGTGTTCTTTCTGAGGCATAAATATTCAAAAGCCAAGAAAAAAATTAAGTGTGAGAAATGATAATGTGCTTTGACGTCAGAGTTGAAAGAAAAAAAAAAACCCAGAGCCACATCCCTCGGTTGTGGTTTTCGCTGCTGTGGATGTCGCAGGTGAAAAATCAAAAACACAGTGAAAGCGCAGAGCACCAGCGAGGCCCAGATGAGGAGTTTAAGTGCGCTTGATGGATGCTCTTCGGCTTGAGCACGGTGTGATGGATTACTCACTACTTAAATTGTGTAAATATGTACAGTAAATCTCTCCCTCCTCTATTTCCCCACTCCTGTCTTTGCACAGGAGAGCGTGTTTTTCCCTCTTAAAGGAACATGTTAGAGATTTGATGACAACAGTGGAGAAGTCCTGACACACCTCAATTAGAGTCACTTGGGTGTGATATTTTTCAATCACCAGTTTTTGACAATACTGTGATTTTACCGAGGGTGGAATCCCGACTGCATTTTTTTGTGCTTCACAGTGGTATTTGCAAAATGCTCTCTGCCTCACAAAATCAGCCCTCCTAGGGCTGACACTGCTGATTCTGAGCCTTCCTTATTTTAAACCTGGGAAAGCACATTCTAAGTCCTGTTCAGCAGGAAAGTTTCAGATAATGTGCTTTCCCAAGTGAACGTGCCTTTAAGAACAACAGAAATCCTAAGTCCCCCACCGGCTGTGATGTTTTAAAAACCCACACTGTCCTCTGTGGAAACTGGCCCAGATTTGTGACTGGGACGGGTAACAGGGTAGGCAGCTGGAACATCGCCCCCTTCCCACGGGTGACGTGGACGCCCGTGGGGAGAACAGCACCCCATCCCTCGGGGGTCTAACCTTCCGCAGATGCATGGTTTCATTTTTGATATATACCTTTGCTTTTATAAAATGGGTTTCAGCGCTTACACATAAATTGCCAGGTAGGAAAATGAAAAGTTCTTTGCATGGAAAATGGTCTCCGGAGGTCTAGGAAGCCTTGGTGTCAGAAGTAATTTTCACTTTTTCTCCCTTTTCACTTTTTCTCGTTTTTATTGCTTTCCAGAGTGAAACTCCACAGGCTCAGAAGCCAAAGGGCCTTTTGAAAAACGCCACTCTCAGATTCCAGCCAGAGCCACAGCTGAGCCAGCAAGGCAGGCTTCTAACAAGACAGTTGCTCGCTGCCGGCTACAGTTCCTACTTTTGTTTCCTAGGGAAAGGAACACGGGGCAAATTGAAAGTGCGATTATCTGAGGCGCCAGGGTCTCCTCTCATCCAGCGTCCCCAGGGTTCCCACCCAGGATGGGTGCGGGGAAGGAGGGGGGATGTCAAGCCTGTCAGCCTGGGCTCTGCTCCCTGGCAGAGAGCTGAAAGTTCTGGCTTTTCAAACAAGCTGCAGAAATCTCTCTTCTGGTACTTGTAAGACAAAAATGGTAGCGGCACACCGACGTCACCTCTCCCCTCTCCCTGTCCTTCTGTACCTTCCTTCTGCTGCGTAGTCTGGAAAGAGGAAAATTCCAGTCAGTGCTGCTGCCTGTGTAGACTGCGCAGGGTCCCAGCTGGCTCAGAGAATGCACCCTGGAGTAAAGAGCCCCTGTGAGCGCCAGACCCTGGGTTTGTGGCTGTGAGGAACTGGCCTCTCTGGGGGTAATTTATTCCCAAACTTGGCTATTTCTTTGTCCCCTTCTATGAACATTTCTTCATTTATCACCCCCACCTTTTAGGAAGCAGGATAGAAAAAAAAATTTTTAGGCTTGAGGCGCAAGAAATAGCAGCTACTTAGAAAACATAAAATTATTATTCCTCATCGTCATGCTGAATTGGACTTAACTTAAAAATGAATGCTGTCTTTTCGCACGGGTTTCTCTTGTCCCTGGCCTCCCTTCCTAACTACTTATCTGGGTGACTTTAATACAATCACTACTCTTAAACTTAAAAAAAAAATTTCATGTATTTACTGACTCGGGTACCCAGTGCTGCCCACTCTTTATTTTAATCACATGATGTAGTTTAATAACATTGCATTTTGAGACACAGAACAGATCATTAAGTGAGGGAACGGTTTCTCGGGATGCTTCCCATTATCCTGGAGAGGGAATTCTGATGATTACGGCTCTGATAGCAGCTATCATTATGGTGAGCTTGCTACACGCCAGACACTTGACATGTGTCTTCCCAATTAATCCTCCCAACAATGTTTTGAGGCGCTTCCTGTTATCCTTATTTTGCAGATGAGAAAACTAAAGCTGCCCTACATAACTGCAAGAGAAAGGATTGCAAATCCAGGCCTTTCTGGCTCAGAGGCACTGTGCTGTATCACCATTTTTACCTCCCTTTTCGCTGTCTGAGGGAAAGGAGAGAAAATGATCCTCCACATCCTGCTTGCCCTTGTAGACAAAAGGAATGCCCAAGTTTCCGCTGGCTCCCTGGACGGCACAGTGTGTGCCTTGGTCAGGAGCTGAGGGTAATCAGGGAGGAGGAAAGCTGCTCCCAGAAAGAGCTAAAAATAGAGCCTCGGTTTGCATTCTTCCACCAGCTTGGGTGGCAGCAACTTCCCACGCTGCGCCTTCTCATCTGCAGAACAGAGGTGCTGTGTGCGTGCATGCATGTGGGCGTGTGTGTGTTTAGGTGCACTGTCCCCACCAGCTCTGCCCTGCTGTTCCCTAGAGCTGCCTGAATCCCAGGGCCTGGTTGTGACACAAGAGGGTCAGACACACAGTAGAGGAAAGGACATGAGACAGAGCACTAAATCCTGGCTTCCGGGCATCTTGGGCAAACAGAGAGCTGTAACGTCTGTATAGTGCGAAGGCTGTCCTGGACATGCGCCACACCTTCTAGAAATGACCTTCTTACACATGTACACACACACACACACACACACACACACACACACACACACACGTAGAACACCACAGTTCATGCGCATTTCAGGGGTACAAGTGACAAAGATAAGAAAATGTGTTTTCCTACAAATCATAATTAATACCATGCCCAGGCAGATACCTGCAAGGTCCAGCGATTGCTGTCCATCACGTGTGTTTAAAACCTGGCCAGAGACACACAACTGTTTCCCTGCTCCAAAGGCAAAGGGAGAGGAAGTCAGCCCAGGAAGACACTTGTCATGGGGAAGGGGGTCAGAGGCAGGCTCCTACCTTCCAGCCGGACTCCAGGACTCTGTGTGCACTGTCTGAGTGAGCATGTTTGTCAGTTTGAAAAGGAGAAAAGAAATCTCTGATTTTTAGTGGAGTAAGAAAGAACTGGTTCTAATCTAGCTATTGTGGTGGCTTCTCAGCTTCTATTTAGGAGAAATGAATCTACTATTAAAAACTAAGCTCTTCTATTGTTTCTTAGCAATAATATTTTTTAGACAATTTTTATACATTTCTTGAGAGACATTTTAGACTGTCAGAGCATAGCACTAAAATCATTTCTGAACTGTCATTTTATAAGTTAAAAAATACATAGCATTTACAAAAGGGAAATTTCTAAAATCTCTAGTTTTTAAAAATCCTAATTACAATCTGCAGTAATCATGATATCATATACACAGATTAGTGTATATATGTCTATGTATATACATATATACACATTTATACACAAGTCCCAGTTTACTAATGAGGTGTCCATTCCAAGTTCCCCAGTAAATACCTAAGACTATGGTTGATACCGAATGCTAAATATATTGTTGTTTCCTATACCTCTGGTACAGTTTAATTTAAAATTAGGTGATGAGAGATCAACAGTAATAACTGATAATAAAATATTATACCAAAACCTTGGTCAGTTTCACTACCTTTGTGATTTGCAGTATTTATTAATTAAAATGAGGATTCTGTAACTCAAGCAGTGCAGTACTGTGCTAAGTCAGTCTGATACCCAAGACAGCTGTGGAGTGATTAATGGGCAGGCAGTGTATACCGTGTGGATACATTTGGATTAAGGCATGACTGGATAGTGTGAGTTTTTATCATGCCGCTCAGAGTGGCACAGGATGTCAATTGGTAACTGAAATGGCAGAAAATGGAGGTTCAAATAAGGGGTGGGGACTACAGTATGCATAAGTTTTTCTTTTGGTGGATTGTGCAGGAGAGCAGAGTCAGAAGCCTGAGAATCCTGAGTGTGAGGCGAAGCCCTGCTGTTTTCCAGCTGTGTGAACCTGGACCCAGGTTCTTAGTTTCTTCAACTCTAGAATAGAGAACAGTACCAGACTCGTGACTCTGGCACAACAGCAAGCGTTGTGCATTTGTTAGATGAATGCAGTATCACCGGGATGCCAATCCTATTCACAACCATCTAACAAAGCGAGCACTCCAACCCCTGCTTGCCTGCTAGGAGCTGTGTTCTAATTCCTCCTTGAAGCTGTGTCCAGTAATGCAATCAATGTGGAGTGAAGTCCAATCTTTCTCATCCCTTTTCCTCCTGCTAAAGCCACCACTCTGCTTCACTGAGATTTGCCCATGAAGTTTCTTTCATGCACCTTCTGTTTTTAAAGTAATGTTTTGTATTTGAAGAGTGTTCATATATTAGGCATGTTAATGTTTCAATGATTCTATGACTCATTTAAAATTGCCACATGAATTGAAATATATACATATTTTAATATTATTTTTAAATTATTAACATAAAATTTATTTTTAACTATGAACAAACATAAGATTGTACCCATCTGTGAGTGCCGCTGGATGTATATATACCCTGAAATGTTTAAATCCAGTTAAGCTTTTCTAGTGCCTCAATTTACCATTTTTGTGGTAAAAAAATTCAAACTTCTTTCTTACAGTTTTGTGAAATATACAAACATCATCATCGTCGTCATCACCTATAGTCCTAGTACTACGCAGTAGCACCCAGAGCTTCTCACTAACCATGGTCAGCTTCCAGCTAACTGTAACTCAGCCCAGTGTCAGCTCCTCCACACCCCTTGCTCCCCACTACCAGCCCTGCCTTCTGATAAAAGTCATTCCATTCACAACTGCTATAGAAGTCACGTTTGTTTCTGTTTTACAGGTGAATGAGATCATTGGGTGTCTGTCGTTCTGCACCTGAGTTACTCTTGACTTAGTGATATCTTTTTCCACCCCTGTTGCCATAATGGTGTATCATTCTTTTTGAGGTCAAATAGGATTCCATTGATGGTTTTGTATCGTGTTCAATCCTTTTATCAGTATGTGAACACTCAGTTCTTATGAACACAATGCAATAAACGTCAGACTGCAGTTGTTTCTTCAATGGGCTGATTTCATTTCCTTTGGATACAGACCTAAGGAGCAGAATTACTAGATAATAATATAGCTCCATTTTTAATTTCTTGAGGTTATTTCAGGTGTTTTTTGTTTTGGTTTGGTTTTGGTTTTTGGTTCTTTTGCTTTTTTCTTGTTTCCGTTCTTTCACTTTTGTGATGCTGGGGGTTAAATCCAGGGCCTTCACCTTGAGCTACACTCCCAGCCATTCTGTTTTTCTTTTTGAAATGGAATATTTCTAGGTTTCTAAGTTGCTCGGGCTGGGATCAGACTTATACTTCTTTAGGTCCTGGTTCATTGAGTATTTTAGTTGTAGAGTTCTTTATACATTCTAAATATTTATCCTTTGTCACAGGCATATTTTGCAAATACTTCCTCCTCTTATGTAAATTATCTCTGTAATATATTGATTGCCCATTCCTTTGTTGAGCAAATACACTTTAGTTTGACATAATCTAATTTGTCTATTTTTGCTTTTGTTTTCTATGGTTGTTTTTCTCCAAATACTTGCCCATTCCAAAGTCCTGAAATAATTTTCCTGTTTCCTTCCAGGAATCTTATAATTTTAGGGCTCTTGTTTAAGTCTTTAATCCATTTTGAATTTTTCAATTGGCTAGAGATAGGGATCTACACACAGGCACACACACACACACACACACACACACACACAGGAACCCAGGATAGAGCAACTATATCAGAGTTGAGATGCCAAAGATGGAAAGAAATAATAGACTTGTCAAGAAATGATTCAAGGACAACTCACATTTTCTATATATCAGATAGAATCACATTTAAAATCCAAAAGTCAAAACTAAACATTTTTAGTAGAACATGTAAGAGAATATTAAACATTGAGCTTAAGAATTCTTAAATGACGACAACAGAAAACACATTGTCTCCATTTTAAAAATCCATGAAATGCGAGTTCATAGTTCCTGATTCTGCTCTCATAGTCTGTTTGTTTAACCTTCCATGAATACCACAATGATTTGTTGCTATCACTTACAATAAATTTTGCAATCTGTTTTCCTCTTTCCATTATTCTTCTTTGATGGTTGTGTTGCTTCTGTCTGCATGACTTTAATTCCTTTTTGCAGTTCACTGCTTTCTTTAGGGTTTGACTTTTTCTGAGTGAAGTGAGTCTTCCTCAGTGATGCTTGTGACTGGAGAGCGATCTGAATCTTTGTCTGAAAATGTCTGCTTTTCGATCACAGTGTCAGGTGATGATTTATCTGTATTTGCAGTTCTGGATGACAGTTTAGTTGTGTCCTCCCAGCCTGCTTAAGATGTTTTTCCATTGTCTCCTTTATTGCTGGCATCTGAAGTGTTTGCACTCCAGCGCTCAGCCTTGTGCTAGAAAGAGTGCTCGCTAAATCTCATCTTGCTTTCTGGAATCTGTGCCAGGAGGACAAATGAGTTGTGTGACCCACCAAGCCCTAGCTCCAGAACCCTTGGGGTCCTCACCAGAACTCAGCCAGGGGCCACCCAGAAGAGGACAGGATGGAGACAATGGTAAAATATCCAAACACCAAGAGAGTCTTCATCCTTTTTTTTTTAATTAAGGGATGTGATCAAAATATACAATATTAAAATTTTTTAAAGTTGATTAAAGTAAAAGACACATTGCCAAGAATGATGCGTTCAGTGTGTTCAAGGCCAGGGAGGACATCTGGAGGGAGACTGATGCATTGTGTATTTTACTGTAACACATTGCTAAAATTTCATCACTCACTGTATACTATTTTGGTGATCAATGGCTTATGGAACTTTCTGTCAAATAAAAATAGGACACTATGTCCTCATCCACCTTAGTCACCAGATATAGCACCATGTGACTTTTGGCTCTTGCCCAAAGCCAAAATTACCACGAAAGGGGGCATTTTGAATCAATCCAGGACATCAAGACAGCCCCAACTACACAAGTAATGACACTCATGAAAGGGCACTTGCAGAACTGCCCGACAGTGGTGACAGTGGTGAGATACCCGTGTCTAAAGGAAGGAGGAGTGTTCTGCCGGGGATGAATGGCAATCTGTTTTTAGCTACAATAAAATTTTAGAATTTAATGCCTCTCCTTATGTTTCTACGACATCTTGCATGGGTTTCTGTGTTCAGTGACACAGGCCAGGTGTGTGCTCTCATGTCCATTTTTGAAGGGACTTCTGGATATTTGATCATTGGCATGGTCAATGGTCCACAGTGTTGAACAGTTCCAAAGCAGAAGAGCTCTAGACCTGTGCCCTGCTAATATCCAGGTGATGGCTCTCATTTCCCTTTGGGAGCTGCTGTGGTCTTCGTCACTTCCAAGAGGACTGAGTTATACTCTACTCTTCGTCTTCTCAGTCCAAAGCAGCAAGTGGTAGAAAGGATATTTTGAACATTTGTTGAAAAATTAATACTTTACAGTTAAGTGGAGGAAACATCAATAAACCAACACAAAGCAACCCTAAAAAGTTGCACTTATACGTGTGCATAGAAAGCTATTCCAGAGGAAGAAATATTGAACATGAATTTTTTTGAAGAAAGATATTAAAACTAAGATTTCTTCCCTAAAACTGAAAAGGTATTGTTGCCTAAGGGCAGGGAAATTTGGGGGTGTGGGTGTAACCTGTACACAAAGGAAAATCTACTTCAGAGAATCAGAGTTATATCAGGAAAGGGAATCTGATAAGAAGAAGCATATCTGGACTGCAAAGCCTGGTGCAAGTGGTTCCCACTTGGGAAGATTAATTTTTTTTCATGTAAGAATTTAAGTCTGAGAAAAGGTACTGTCAGCATATCAGCTTGGGGAATGATTTAAAGGTATACACGTAAAGTAAGAATTTGCTTTAACTAGCTGGGGATCATTCATGTTGTGCATATATGGCTCAAGAGTTCGTTGTTTTCTGTTGTCCGGTGGTACTGGGCTCCACTGCATCAATATGCTGTATCCTGCCTCTTCAGGAAGCAGCTGAGGGACATTGGGGTTGTTTCCTGCTCAGCGTTCTTTCTGACACCTCTGGATGAACATGGATGTACAAGTATGGGTATGGACTTATGTTCCCATTTTTCACTTTATTTCACAAATATCTAGTGACTTGGCTGTGTTGCAGGACTGGCGTGTAGTTCTTGGTAGAATATGTGAGGAGAAAACCAACAAGATACTGGATCATGTGACAAGAGACTATCTCTCTCTGTCTTTCAAGAAAACTGCCAAATACTTTCCAAATATTTATCATTTTGCCTTTTTATCAGCAGACCGAGAGTTCCGGTTCAGCCACATCTTCATCAGCACTTGGAATGACCAACCTTACGAAGTCTACTCATACGAATAGGTAGGACCGAGGATATAATCCTCATTCCCTAATCATTAACAAAACTGAATGTTTCTTTCACCTGCTTATTTGACATCCATACACCTCTACAATAAAGTGTCTTTTCCAGTTTTTAATAAAATCTTTATTTCAGATACATGTTTTCAGATATATGTCTTCCTCATCCTGTCTTTCATTTTTCTACCAGCAATATCTTTTAGGGAGAGGAAGTTTTTAATTTTGATCAACTCCAAGTTTTCAGAATTTCTTTTCTCTTATGGATACTGATTTTCCTATTGTATTTGAGGATATTTAGCAGACATGATTTTTTTCTTATGTTTCCTTCTAAAATTTGTAGTTTTAGATTTTACATTTTGTGTTTGGGGCTGATAATTTTTTCAGATGGTGGGATATACTGGTCAAAGTTCACTTTGAAGGATACAGATATCTAAACATTTATGTTTACAATATTTTGTTGTATAGAATTTAAAGATTTTTGTTTCAATTGAACTTTTGTTTCCTTTTTTGCCTCCATACTTAGAGAAGCCTTTTTTGACTGGAAATCAAGTGCATAACATTTTTTCTCCAAGAACTTTTCAATTTCTTTTGCATTTCTTTAATCTATATTTTAACCTAAGTAGGCTTTATTGTGGTAAAGAGTGAGAAATCTGTCTATGTATCTGTCTAGTATCTAGAGACAGAGAAATCATTAACTAGCATATTGATGTACTTAGGACCCTACAAGACTCCATATATCAAAATGATTTGATTTTAAGTGCTACATGGAAAAACTAAAATTTAAAACACAAGTGTATACAGAATACATATACTCAGGTTAGTGTCATATGAAAGTGAGACAAGAAATAATATCACAGAAACAAGAAAATTTAAAAATTAGAATAGAATATCAGATAGAAACTCAATGCTAATGTTTGGGAGTATTGAAGAATCTAAGAAAATATAAGATGACAAAATCAGTCAAAGAAGTTGAAAAACTGAATGAAAAATAAACATGGAAAAATTGGAACTGTTTCCAAAGAATTACCTTCTTCAAGCACTATAGGTCCAGAACACTGGGGGTGAATTCTCCCAAAAATGCAATGAGTTCCATGGTGCATAAACTGAAGTCAAGCATACAAAAAGATGGAACGTTTCCTGGTTATTTTTGCAAAGCTAGTGAAACACCCAAAAACAAAACTATGGATTAACCTCAAGTGAAATGTATGCATATAAAAAAATCTATCAGAATGGAAGATCAAATCAATCAAATCTAACAATAAGAGAAAAGTAAATGTCACTTCCAATAGGACTTTATTCCAGAATATGAGTGGTTCATTATAGGAATTCTATCATATTAAACTAGCACAGCAGAACCGTATGGTTACTACAAAAGTCCACATAGATCTATTTTTTTTTAACTTTTACAACGTTCAGATCACTGCATACTCACACACAAGTGTAGGAATTAATACAGATGATGGTACAGTGATGATATGCCCAGTTATCCCAGTGTAACACTTTGCACAGCTACAGCACAACAGAGCACTTATACTGCAAGTCTCTACACCTTGTTAAAGTTTGCACACATTCAGCTCTGCCTGCAGTTTTGTCCCCAGACACTTCCCCTACAGACGAGCTGTGGAACAGCTCACCCTAAGAATCACAAAGGCAACACTGAATGCTTCTATCACCAGCCCCTTCTTCATTTCTGTAAATTTTCTCCTTTCACTTTCAAGAAAGTTATATTCATAACATCACGAAAAATGCAACCTGAGATTAGCTTTTTCTTAAACTCAACATCTTTCTCTTGGGAGCAATGCAGACTGTTGTCTGTATTAATGGTATGTTCCTTTCTATTGCCAAATGATATTCCATTGCATGGATGTACCAGAGTTACAACAATTCACCGGCTGAAGAATTAGCTTGGGGTTATACTACTGTGACAACTTGGGGACGGGTTTTGCTGTGAATGTAGGTTTTTATTGTTCAAATGTTGTAAAGGAGGGTGCAACTGCTGGGTCACATGCTCTGCCTATGTTTACCTTTGTGATTTTCATTTTTTATCCCCACACTGATGTGTAAGTACTTCACTCTCTCTGCCTCCTTCCTGGCATTGGATGATATCACAATTTTTTCTTTTCATTTCCGCCATTCTTCTAGGTGTGCAGTAATATCTCCTTGTGGTTTCATTTGCATTTCCCTAATGGCTAATGATACTGAACATCTTTTCATGTGCTTATTCGCCATCTGTGTATCCTCTTCAGTGAAATGTCTATTCATATCTTTTGCCCATTTTCTAATTGGATTGTTTGTTTGCAAATATTTCCTACCAGTCTGTAGCTTGTCTTTTCATCTTCTTAACAGGGTTTCTGTAGAGCAAAAGTTGTATTTTTGATGGGCTAATTTATTAATTCCTTTCTTTATAAATTGTGCTTTTGATGTCATGTCCAAATACTCCTTGCTTACCCTGTGTTTTAAACATAAACCATTGATCTATACCGAGTTAATTTTTACTTGAGGTAGAAATTAAGAGACATGGGTACAGGTTCATTTTTATGGCATGTGGACATTCAGTGCCTCCCAAACCATCATGGACCTGCTTTTGTTCTTTTGTCAAAATCAGCTGCATGAGTGTGCATTACTATTTCTGGGGACTGTATTTTAATCTACTATTATATATGACTCCCTCCACCAATATCGTTATCTTGAATAAAGCTGGATTCAGTATGCTCCTTTTTTGTTCTTCTAAAGTATTATCTTTAGCTTGTTTAGAGCGTTCTTTTCCATATAAATTAAACCTATATATGTTTGTGGAAAACACTGCTGGAGTTTGACAGGAGTTGCTTTAGACCCCTGGAACAACTTCAAGGGAATCCATGGATTCTCTCTGTCAATTATTACAATCAATAAACATTGTGTATTTCTTCTTTTGATTAAGTCACTGATTTCATTCATCAGCATATCATAATTTTCAGCATTAAGTTCCTATATAACTTATGTTACCGATGTGTAACTATTTCATTTTCCTCATAGCATTTAGACAACGGGTTATACTTTTAATATTGGTTTCTATTCATTAGCTTGTAAAAATATGACCAATTTTTTTCTATGTTGAATTTGTATCCTGCAACCTTGCCAAACTTGTTAATTAGTTTGGCAAAAAACTATTGTAATTCTTTGGGATTTCCTACCTAGAAAATAATGTCCCTACAGTTAGGGACAATAGAGGGTGTCTTCCTTTTGGACACGCATGGCTTTGATTTCTTACACTGACAGAAAATCTAGCAGCATGTCAACAAGAGCCATGTAATGCAATATCTTTCCTGTCCTTGACCTTAAGTGGAAGAATTCAGTCTTTCACTGTTAGGCATGCTGAAGCTACAGGTTGTACATTGAGGTGCTTTATCTAATTGAAAATATTCCTCTCTTCCTGTTTTTTGGTGAGTTTTAATCATGAATAGTATTGGAATTTGTCAAATTATTTCTCATCGTTAATTGATATAAGCATATCATTTTTCTTTCTAGCTTGTTGATGTGGTGAATTACATTGACTGATTTTTGAGTGTTGAACCAGCCTTGCACATCTGGAAGAAATCCCACTTGGTCATGGTGTATAACTCTCTTATGTGTTTCTAAATTTGATTTGCTGATATTTTGTTCAGGGTTACAGATGAGGGTCTGTAACTTCTTGGTTCTTTTTTGTTGTTGTTGTTGCTGCTATTATTGATATCAAGTATTGATACAAGTTTCATAAAGTATACAGAGATGTGCCCTCTCCTAGTTTGTTCTCTTACAAATACTGTGAAGTGGTATGGCTTCTCTAAACTCCTCACAGGGTTTTGCAGGGGCCTGTCTGGTGATGAAGATCTCTTTGAGGGTTTTGAATTGTTTGTGACTGTGCAGATTGTCTGTTTCATCGTGGTTGGCTTTTGGCAGCTCATGGCTTCCTCTGTGTCCCTGTGACAATGAACATCAACTGCCCCAGAAGGGTCCCTTGCCTCTTCCTGAACGATTCTGTCCCCGTGTCCCCCACCATGCCCGACCCAAACAACGATTACCATCTCTCCTTCTACCTCTGTCAATCTTGAGAAATTGACACCCAGTTACCCACTTTTTCTTTCACTAGTTTTAGCCACTGTATCCAGCTTTACTTTCCTTGGCTTCTGCCCATGTATTTATTATTCCTTTCTCTCTGTTTTCTGGTATTTCGTTGCTCATATGTATTTAATGTATGTTTTTAATGCCACGGACTTTTTCAACTCTGCTTTTCATGTTGTACATCTAGCAATTAAGGCGAGAGGGTTGCTGACAACTGCCACTGCCACTATGGAATGCCACTATGCCACTGGCACTTTGTCTTTCCAGTGCTATTAATTTTGCTTCACATGCTCTGAGGCTTCATGTAACCAATGCACACATTTACTATGATTATGTTTTCTTTGTGGGTTAATCCACTCATTGTTAGACAATTTCCCTCTACTCTGAAGCTGTCTCATGTTAACACGGGCACCCCCAGTTTTTAGGTCAGCATATGCATGGGATACCTTTCAATCCTATTGCATTTCACTCACATGTGTAATTGTGTGTATTTGGAGTGGGTTTCTTATAGACAGCATATGGTTGGATAACTTTTTAAATCTATTCTGTTTTGTTTTTTAATTGACATTTAGACCATTTACTTTTAAAATAATTATGATGTCATAGAGTTTAATCCTGACATTTTATTACCATTTTCCATTTTATTTCTTGTTTTCACTCCTCTGTCTTCCTGTGGTACCTGTGTACATTTCTCCAAATGCCATCTTGGTTTATTGATAATTTGTTTGCTTGTGTCCATTTGTAAAGTTTTCTTTGAGGTTCCTCTACTACATCTTATCTGTAAAACATGTCTCAGTAAAATAAAATTGAAAAGCTTCTATTCTTAATAAGAGATATTATTTTAAAAATTAAAATCAGGAATTCAGGGTATTACAGGATCCTTGTTATTATCATTAATATTTAACTTTTTGAAGCCTCTACCTAGCACAATAAGGTAAGAAAGTAAATAAAAGAGTTAATGCTTTCCATGGAACAGACACCTTTATTTATTTATTTATTTATTCAAATAATGTGATTGACTTCCTAGAAAATCGACGAGAAAACTAAAATTTTATGAATTGATAATATATTTCAGTCTGTGGCTAGCTATAATCTAAATATTTGGCAAGAAATAGGTGGTTCAAAAGTCAAATTTTTAGAAAAAGAATACAAATTTCTGAGGAAACATATAAAATAAAACTCCTAAGAACAAATACATGAATATATATTTTTTTAAAGAAACATTCAGAACTTTGTTAACATAAAGTAAAATTAAAAACATGGTGGGCTATACCATGTTTTTGACTGGAAGAATATTCGCAAAAAGAATACTTGCAAAAATTTTAGTATTTTCAAAATCAAATAATTTACTAGATTTCAATGAAATTATTGAAAAAATAGACCAAATCATTCCACAACAAGAAATGAGGAAGAATGACTAAAATATTTGTAAAGAATAAGAGTGAAAGAAGACTTAACCTAGAAGCTACCTATGTACCCTAAAAAATTGTAACATTTGAAGTTGTTGTCTCTCCTGGAATGGGCAGGCAGAATAAATATATGGAGAGAAAATTCCATAAATAAAATGTAAAACATAGAAATAGAACATAAAAAATGCATTGGAGGGCTGGGGATTTAGCTCAGTGGCATAAGTGTCTGCCTGGCAAGCACGAGGTTGTGAGTTCAATCCCAGGTACTAAAGAAAGAAAGAAAGAAAGAAAGAAAGAAAGAAAGAAAGAAAGAAAGAAAGAAATGCTCTTGAAAATAATGAGTTAACTATTTAAACTCTTCAAAATTGTTGGCCAGATGATCTATTATATATTTTCATATACGTAATTTCTTTTGAATCTGGTAATACATAGCTTTCTTTCTTTCTTTCTTTCTTTCTACCTGGGATCAAGCTCACAACCTTGTGTTTTCCAGGCATCTTTTATTTTCTTAAAGACACTAGAGCTTATAATTGAAATTACTCTTTTAACAATTATCTCCAATTTCTTTATCAAATTTGTCCTATTAAGTAACTTTTTTTTCTTTAGCCTTTGGTTTCTTTTGCTTTGTTTTTTCTAAGCTTAATATCATCATAAAATTATATTAATTGGTCCTTTTTTGTGTAATATCCATTTTATGCCATACATTTATGTCTAATTAGAACTGTGGCAACATTTTATGTTTCCATATACATGGAGTATTATTGTAGCTATTTATTAAACAGTACTTTAATTAAGTTTACTGGTACAATTTAGATTTGCATAATGATCACATTCATAGGGAGTTAATACCTGTACCTGTTACATTTTAGTTCCTTTCTCTCCCCACTCCTCTCCCCTCTCTTCCACCTCTCTTCCCCTCCTTATTTACAAAGCTTTGTTTTTAGTTTACCCCTTTTTTCTGATTTTTTTCTTTCCTTTCTATCCCCATTCTCCTTCTCCTTTGGACAATAGTCTCCTATTTTACAGTGTCTATTATACATTTTGCTTCTTATTTATACTTTCAGTTTCTCATACCAGAGAGACAATGCTATATTTACACATGTGTCTGATTTATTTCATTTAAAAGTATGTGCTGATATAACCATGGCTGTGCATACTTTGCTGTACTGATGCTTTTAATTCCTTTGGGAGGATACTGACAAGGGGAATAGCTGAGTCAAATGGAATCCCTGGTTCTACCTTTTTCCGGAATTTCCACACTGATTTTCATAGTGGTTGCACCAGTCTACACTCCTACCGATGGTGGAGAAGAGTTCCTTTTTCCCCACTGCCCCTCCAACATTTATTATTGGTAATTTGTTGATAATAGCCATTCTTTCTGGAGTTAGATGGAATCTCAGCATTGTTTTAATTTGCATCTCTCAAACGACCAGTGAGGGTGAACAAGTTGGAAGAAGCAGAAACAACTTTAAATATACCAGCCATCTGATCTTTGACAAAGTGGCCAGACAGCCTCTTTAGTAAATGGTGCTGGAAAAAATGGCTTTCCACATGCCAAAGATTAAAACTAGACCCATGTCTATCACCATGCTCTAAGCTAAAATAAAAATAGATTGAGGATCTAAGTATTAAAACAGAAACAATCTGCTGGAAGAGAAAATAGAACTCTTGAATACACATGTGTAGGTGAAGATTTCATGAACAAAACCCCAACGGCATGTGAAATACTATGAAGAATCAACAACTTGGATCTCATCCTATTAAAAAGCTTTTGTACAGCAAAATAAATCACCAACAGAGTAAAAAGACAACCCACAGAATGGGAAAAAAAACATCTTAGCCAGTTCTTCAAACAAAGGACTTCTATCCAGAATATATAAAGAATTTAAAAATCTCAGACTTCTCCAAATTTAAAGACTCAGTACAAAAATGGGCATCTGAGATGAACATACACTCCTCAGAACAAGTGCAAACAGCAAATAAATACATGAAATAAAGCTGTTTATTAAATATTCTGATACCACCTTTTCCCCTATGCTTCCAGCATGCATGTTTTACATATCTTTTTATTTATAAAGAAAGATAAGTTTTTCTAGGTATACATTTATATTTTTGTTACTAGCTCTTGGTCTTTTTCACTGTTGTCAGAAAATATGTGACAAAATATGCTTCTGAGTAACTTGACACTTGTCTGTACCTAATGTTACCATATTCACATTATCTGTACTCACTTAAAAACATGCAGTGTAATTTTATATGTAGCTGTATGATTAAAACCTTATATCTTCATTAATTTTTGGCCCATGTGCTCTATTAAGAGTGTATAAAATTATTTCAAAGTATCTTACTTAGATTGTAGCTTTGTGCATACAATTTTGTAGGCATTATCATCTTCAGTTATGTCTTGTCATTATTTTTAAAGGAAGAAAAAACTCTTGATTTTGTTACCTGCTTTTATGCTTTCAAATAGTCTCTATCTGATATTAATACAGGCTGATTTTCATTAATGCATTTTATCTATTTTCATAAGGGATATTCCTGACCCCTCTTTGTTATTATGGCATTTTCATTTTATTTGCTTCTGCCTTTGATTTTTCCCCTCTTTTTTTTGGTAATATAAACAATGATTTATTTGATTAATTTCCTTCTAGTGATTTTGAAGTTACAGATCCTGTTTTGACCATACTATCAAAAGCTGTTTCTTTTTTCTTCTGATTTTTTTTTCAGTGTGGTACAGCAGACCCAGGGAGTTACATTTGCCAAGCAAATGCTCTTCCCTGAGCTGCACACTCAGTCTGTGCTGCTGTAAGGCACAGCTCTGGCCCTGGCACCTTGCTCCTGGTTCCAGACCCCACCAAGGGAACCTTCTGGAGCCTTCCACGCTGTATGAGGCAGCCAGGCCTGAGCTCCCCCAGCTGGAGAGCTGGAGAGGCAGAATTGGAATGAGTGCCACCCATCTCATCTGTGCCCTGATCTTGCCCCTGTAGCTGGAGCAGTGAGTTTCTTTCTAGAAGCACCGCTTACACTTTGCTGAAGCACATTTCCATGGAAAGAAAAGGGACAGATTTCTTTCAATATGTTCTTCAAATTCAGCTCCACAGCACAAATTTCTATCCTTTTTCTATTTTGCTTTTCTAAAATAAAGAAAAAAAAATCTTAATCAAACCTGAATTTCTGTAAGTTTCCAAAATGCAACCAGCACTGGTGTTTCTGCACCTTCTTTCCTCTTTCCCATCCTCTGTTTACGGAGGCTGGACCTGTGGGGAGAAAGCTAGCATTTTACATCTGTAGTAAGCTTGGCTCATGTTGTCTGCCTCCTGACGCTCTGCACAGAAGGTGCCCTGAAGGAAAGCAACCTGCAAGCTACAGAAAATGTGACAAATCACATTTTGAGCTTCAACACAATGCAATTTCTCTTTTAAGACTAATATTTAAATACATGATGAAATTTGTGTTTATCTCCTATTCTTCCATGAGAGGACTTTTAAGGAAAAATTTAGTACTTTACAAATGATCAAGTCTCACAGTAAGATCAAGAGTGCTATTCCTAGACCATCATGATTATAATTTAATACATGTAATTTTATACCGTCTTTCTAATTTCTCTAGAATCATTTAAGTGATCAGATCTCATCGGCTTGATCTGATATCCATTTTGAGGTAGTTTTAAAGGACATTAAAAAACTAACAGTCTCCTAACTTAGAATCTATGTCTGTTACAAAAATCGCGTATCTCTGATTTCAACAAAGACAGCTGTAGTTTCTCTCCGCACAACTGTGGTGTGGAGCTTTCTCATCATGGTAGTTTCTTTTGGGAGAATCAAACTGGCAGACCCAGATCTGGGCTGGAGGTTTTCTTTTAAAATGAAGATAATAATTTTAGTTCTTTTAAAGATAACTCATCTCTCTTTCAACCTTACATAGTTTTTAAACCTAACACAGCAAAACATCCAAACAGTAAATAAAATGATTCCTGTTCCTCTCTCCATACTTCTAACTGAAGTCAAACTACAATTTTATGTAATGTGTTGAGTAAATTTTAGGAGCATGCAACTGTCATTATAATTGAACGTTTATTTTCCTATGATTAATTCACTCGTAAATGGGAGGTACCAAATATTACCATCATGGTACACTTTGGAAGGTAACTTGGAGATCATTTATCAAAGTAGCTCATTTACAGATGAGAAACTGGGTCCCAGAGAAGTTCTATGAGTTTTGTAATGAAAGGATCAAAATGTTTGTGGGATTTGTGGTTTCCAAGCCAAACAGAACAAGGCAAAAAGTTGAGTTGGTTCCCTGAATAATTCAGATCAAAACTGCTGAGATGTCTGAATTCCAAAATGCAGATTGTGTGTTTGCCCTTAAATATCAGGACACACTTTATTCATTGTTTCAATGTCCATGCTGTTTGCAAACTTTCTGATTAAACGTGTGGTCAATGGTGACTACGCACATGAAACTCACTGCTCATTTCTGTTAACATCTATTAATGATTTATTATGTGCAGACAATGAGCCAAGTACCCCATATACATCATGTCACTTAAGCCTTGCAATTCCTCAAGGGAGGCAATGTCATTCTCCTTTGCCAATACTAAGAACTCTTGAGTTTTTCTATGTGAGAAAATGGAAGCACTCGCTCAAGTTCACACATCCGCTCACGTTTCCACCCTGAAAACAGCACCTATACAGCTGGTTCCTCGCCGCAGCACGAGGCTTGGTGCATACCTTGGTTGCTGAAAACGTTTTAGAGGACTCTGGCCCTGCTCAGCTGTGCTATCTTCATGGTGTTTCTTTCTCTTCCTCAGCCATTATCCATGTGTACAGGGGACTTGCTTTCAGGGAACTGCTCTGGCTCTCCTGGGGCTCCTGGGTCCCTCACTGCAAATGAGTCCATCCTCAGCCTGGAGTCACACTCCTGAGCTCTTGTGTGACCAGACTGAGGCTGTGGCACCAGATAAGACACCTTCACCTGGGTCTTCTATCTTCCTGGCCCCCCGGCCGACCCACCCCATCCTGCATCAGTTTCTACAGGAACCTCTCTCTCCGGCATGCCTCATCTGATTCTCCACACTCCATGCCAAGGTGCTGAGCATTGGTCCCAGGCAGTAAGAAGTTATGGACAACTCAGCAGATCCTTTTGTTTTCACTTTTGAAACCGTTCTTCCAGTGACCAGCAGAGAAGCTTCCCAGTGCTCTCGAGAGCAGCTTTCAAAGGGCTTGGATTCTTCTTTGAACTCCAAAGAAGAAGACTCTTTTGAGTAAAAGTCCTACAATTTATTCCTTTTCAGCTTTGCTACACCAATCAGCCCATCAAGCTTCCATGATGAACCTCAGCATGAATGAGGGCTGCATCCAACTGCAGGGGAGACCCTGCTCTGTGAAATAAGTGGCCAGGAGTCTCTGACATTGGCCCTTGGCAAGACCTCTGTGTGTGATACCCGGAAGTCCTGGTATCAGCCATAAGGACCCTGTGTGCATCTGTCACCCCTGGATGGCAGCCAGGGACTGAGCCAGTCTGACCATGTCCATACTATAGCAGGATCAGGGAAGCTGTTCTTTTTCTTGTCTTGGCCCCCATACTGGCTTTCTGTCCTTAGTCCTGTCTGGGCCCCCACACTGGCTTCATCTTCTGTCCTCCCTGCCTTATATTTAACCTGCCTTTCGATGACATCATCAGTGGCTCCCCAAACACAACTTGATACCAACTTTGCTGATGGCCAGAGATCTGCTTTCAGGTCAGCCCATTCCCAGGCATCATCACAGAGATCAATTTAGTCCTTCCCCAGCTTTGAACAAAAAATCTCCCTCCACTACTCAGAGAGCTGAGTCTGAACCCGTGTTATCTCCTGGACACCTCATGGTGGTTGAGATCATTTCAAACAAGTCAGGCTGAACTTCCAGGAGAACATGGCAGATAGATAACAGCAGCTATGGAAGCTTTCTGAGATACCCAGTTTAGAATCCAGGAATGGTACAGTGTGAGGACTCCTAAGCAAGGGGAGATATACCCTGCCAACCCAGGAATGAACTAAGCTGAGACAAACCAACTGGAAATGCAATCCCGGTGCTATAACTGGAACAGATAAAATCTCAGTACAGAAGCTGGAACCTGTGCCTCTGGAAATTGTAATTTGAATTTCCTGCCACCGCCACTGCTGCGTCCCATTCGGCGGCACAGCAGGGAGAGAGACGCGCGAAAGCTCTGAGAGTGGGAATTGATGAACAGAGTTGAGAGCGGGACTGGCAGAAGCCCTGCATCAAGTTGTGGTGAGTGAAAGGAATGGGGACCCTTCCATAGAGTAGGAGGCTCCAAAACAGGACACTCCAGGACCGGGCAGGCTAGCGGGAACAGGACACTGTAGTGACTTTAGTCACATATTCCCCTCTCAAGTGGGATTGATTCAGAGCGTTTGGCCTGGAAGACGCCCCTGACTAAAACCCAGTAGGCTAGCCCATACCAGGTCCCAGTGCCTGGCAGTGCACCCTAGCAGTGGAGCCTTCACTAGGTTGACCTGGAGGGGTGGGCCCAGCAGAGGCTGCCCAGGTCTGTGTCTCCCTAGTACACTGAAGTGTGTGTGTGTGGGGGGAACACCTAGCCAGCAGATTAAAACAAACTGTAACCCACAAAGAAAAAAACCGGGCCTCCTATATATATGCTTGTATGGAAGGAACAAAAAGTATGGGAAGAGGGAGAAACAAGAAAGTGTCCTCAGTCCCCAGTCCTGAGAACACTGATCCAGGAAAGGTAAATGCAAAGGAGAATGAGGACAAAAAACATGCAATATAGACACGGCACCAATAGACATAAAGCAATATCTTCAGAGCCTCATAGATGAGTTCAAAAGTAAAGTATTTAATGGAATAAAGCAAGATATAAGTAGAATAGAGATACGATAAGCACCACCCAAGAAAAAACAGATGGTGGAATGGAAGAACAGAAAAAAAGGGGAGAATTGCTTGATGGAGAAAATAGAGAAAACATAGAATACATGAAGTAGGTTCAAAGAGATTCAGGAAACTAAAAGTTCTATTGAAAACTGGCATAACAGCTTGAAAGAGACTAAGGACAGATTATCTGAACTGGAGGGCAGATTTGTAATGTGGGAGCATGAAATGAAAAACTTCTTAAAAATAACAAGAAAACAGCAATAATACAAAGGTTAGAAGATGATAAGAGGATCTATAAATTAAGAATATAAAAGAAGAAGTAGGGACATAAACAAATGAACTACAAAAGCTATTCACAGAAAAAATCCAGGAGAATTTCCCTAATTTAGCAAAAGGTAAAGATACTCAGATGTATGAGGCATACAGGACCCAACCACCTACAACCCAAACAGAGCTACACCCAGGCATACAATAATCAAAATTCCAGAAATCCAATATAAGAACAGAATATTAAAAGCCATCAGAGACAAGAAACAGATCACTTACAAGGGAACACCCATCAGAATTACAGCAGACTTCTCAGCACAAACCATCAAATCACGAAGAGCATGGGGGGAAATAATTCAAGCTTTGAAACATAATAACCTCCAGCCAAGACTGATATATCCTGCATAACTGTCCCTAGAAATTGATGGAAAAATAAGTTGCTTCTAGGATAAAGAGGAACTAGGGGAATTTGCAACCACCAATTCAATTCTACAGAGAATACTGCAGGACATTCTAAAAAAAGAAAAATACCAAAATTCCAGAAACAGTGGTAGACAGGCCACAATGAATGGAGCAGAAAGAGAAATGAAGAAGACAAACTGACAACTAATGACAGAAAAGGAGCTCAACAGAAATGAGGCAGAGAAGGTTGGATAGTAAGAACAGCTATTTTGGAGAAAACAAGACATCATAATAGCTAGTGCTGATTTAATATGATCTTGTTTTGAAGTCCCATCAAGCTTTTGTTCTTCTCTCTCCATCAGTCTTAACATGTTGTATCTTATTGTATTTTATTATATATGATAACATAAACAAAAACTTTTATAGACAAGGAGATTATAGAGAAGCCATTGTTCATTTTCTGTTAGTTGATTCTGTAATACTGTAATACTGTCATTCTCTTGAATGGTTTTACATTGTCTTGATATGTTTGATGCTAGAGTACCTGAAATTATAGTCAAAATTTTCAAGGAAAGAGACACTGTGGTAACTACTTTTATGTCAGAATATCTTATGGTAAAACACTATTTTGCTTAAATGGTTATGTTTTGACCTGCGCTGTTTTGTTGTTATGCCCTCTTTTTTATTATTTACTTTTTTATTTTTATCTTTTTATTATTTACTTTTTTAATTAAGGGAAAAATTAATTAAGGGAAAATAAATAAAAAATAGCAGGATATATTATAGTAACCCACTTTGATTTCCTATTAACTTGATTTGAAACCCTTTATTAGTCTTACCATCATGTTTTGACTGATTTTCCTCTATTCTGTTTTGCTTGATGGTACCAAGTTCGAAAGTATAGGCAACAACTGTGAAGACAATAAGATTCATTATGATGCCCATTCTGGTTGACTATTATCTTTTTATGAAGTCCTGTAATGTCTCCAATGTTTTGGTTTTATTGGTTTTGTTCTTTACTGTTTTGTTCAATTTTATTATAAGTGATGATATAGGCAATTCTTTTTAAGATAGCAAGAAGCAATATGGTAACCATTGTTGATCACCTTGTATTTTTTTTTTTAACTTTTTATCGGTACCAGGGATCAGTCATGATCGCCTGCTTGCAAGGCAGGTGCTTATGCTGCTGAGCTAAATCCCCAGCCCCTGTATTTTGTTTTTACATTATGTATTATGTCCATCCTTTTGATTTGACTGCTCTGTTTTGTTATGTCACATTTGGTTTTACTCTGTTCAAAAAAAAGTAATAAGAACTGTGAGAGTAATAAAAACCAAAATGTGTAATTGTCATCGTACAAAAGAGAGGAAAAGAAAGTGCTCTAAAGGATATAACTGCATGTATATTTAAATATATAAGATAGATAACCATATTACTGAGTTTTGTTGGATCACTGAACAGAACTGTTTGCAGTCTCACTGTTTGAAAGTCCACTTTATATGCTTTAATTTTGTAACTTGAACAACTATTTCTAAGATGACAATATGTAATCTATTAACTAATGATTTCCTACTGTCTATTTTTTCTGAAATTCTGTATAACTTGTACCCTTTTTCTGTTTTTTTTTTTCTTTTTCTCCTTAAATAAAATTAAAAAAAAAAAAAAAAAAAAAAACAAGTCAGGCTGTTTGGAGCAGTTGGCAAACTCTGAGTACTTATTGCTTGTTATGGTATAGAAAGAGAAAAGCCCCACGAAGGCCTCGTATGCAGAAGAGGCTTTTGGAAGGTGATTTGCTCATAGAGGCAGTATAGTAGACTTGGGGTTAGAGGCAGGGCCTGATGGGAAGAGGTGGTCACTGGGGGCGTGGCATGGAAGGGTGCATCTCCTTCCCTGGCTCTTCTTCCTCTCTACTTCCATGATGTGAGCAGCTTTTCTCCACCATGGCCACCTGCCGTGCTGATTCTACCTTGGAGCCAGCTGACCATGGGCTGTACCTGTGACCCAAAATAAACCTCTTCTTTAGGTTGTAGGTGCTAGATATTGTGTTCCAGGAACAAGAGAGTGACTAAGACACTGCCTTTCAAAACAAGCTTCTCTGTCCAGGGCCTTCAGACCTGACTGCCTCGCAGTCACACCCTCGTCCTTGGGAAGGAAATTCACTCACAATTAGAAGCTGAGCCGTGGGTGACTGAGCCATGGGTGGATCCAGAGAATCTAGGGAGCTTTTGTAGACACCACCTGGCCCAGCCCCCTACTGGAGAGGTGAGGAAACAGACTCAGACAAGACAGGCCCTGGACATGTCTTGTTTCCTGAGACTTGCATGAATCAAGGCCTCAGTAAAGAAAGCCTATGAGAACTGACAGGGGATGGTAGTCATCGTTCCTAGCACTCACCCTGAAGTCCACCTACACTAGGGGCTTAGGTCAGCCATGTCACAGGCTAACCAGCATGGCTCCAAGCCAGAAGTTGGCCTGTCTCCCTGCCTGGCAGTGTTGATGTGTCTGTGCCTCGCAGAAGAGAGTATTCAGTCAGGTCTCTTACAAAACCTTGGCTTAGGTGCCAGCACTCCTGATTTCACAGTGGAAACACACACAGCAGTGAGAAGTGACACCCTAGGCTGTGGTCACAGCATTCTGCCAGGCTGTGTAAATGAAGTCAGTGGAGAATTCAAGACAACGGGACTTCAGCAATGCATTTCCTGTTCCTGGGAGGGGTTTATAGCAAGCTGGAGAGAGAAGACACCCAAGCACAGACCCGGAGACAGTGGCCAGGGCAGCTGTGGTGCAGGGAGGGCTCATGGGACAGGACATCTGGTATCGTCGGGGCCAGGCAGGGGCTCACGGATGCTGAGCATTTACAGCTCCACCGGGGCCAGGATGCTGCATAAATTCCACAGCAGCAGTGGCCCTATCTCCTGAAGGGCAGCTGCCACTGTGGAGTGGGGCCACTCCTTATTTTGCAGTGGTGACCCAATATGTAGCAAAAGCCTGAAATTCTGAGCCTAGGCAAAAATGTACAAATTCTACTGTGTAAGCCACACTGTCCTCTCTGGCTGGAAAACTCCTACTGGCTGCCATCCCAATTCTAAGGCCCACAGACAGTCAAATAAGACCTAGGACAGGATTTTCCCTTTCTGGGCCCAGCTTGTGAGGAATACAGATCTGGAAACTGCTTCCCGCATAATCTGCAATGGGTACGATGCAGGGGTGAGAGCCACGGCAGAGTTTCTGCTGCAGAGAACGGGCTAGAAGACAAATCAGTCCACACGCCTGGGAGCCTGGGGGATTTGCACAGCAGACATTCACACCAGCTCTGAAACAGCCGTGGAGGGAGGGTGCAGTCAAAGGGACTGTACACAGAGACCCCGTCAGAGAAGCTGCCTGCATGGGGACAGAGGACCTGGTTCCAGGCAATAAAGCTGGCCTCTCTAGGCTGCACGGGTGTCCGTGCATGTGCACAAGGTGACCTCCTGTCCCCAGAGCAAGCATTCCTGGGCATCATTTGCAGAGTAAATTTACATATGTTACCAGGCATTGCATTTAGTTTTGCCACAGAAGAGTGTAAATGAAGTCACTAAAATACGAATCGCGGCTTTGCCATTTTTTGCTTAAGGTGACTGTTAAGAGCATCCTTCCTCCTTGGTGAGGAAATCAGAAATGTGTGCTTCCAACAATGAAATCGAAGGCCAGTCACATCAGCGAGCATCCTGCAACCTGCCCGTCCCAACAGAGACCACACAGAACTTCCTGCCCGTGCTTCGGGACTCACGTGTCCCAGACGCATCCACATGGGGGACAAAGACCCTTTTGTGTACAGCCCCACAAATGTGGAATCAGTTACTAGTGGGTTTAAGAACAATCGGAAGCTTTTCCTGTTTTAAGATGGAGCTGAAACAATACCTCGTGATGACTAGAAGTTGTCTTAATTGTTTTAATTGATGTTATTCTTGTGTTATCTTGGTTTATTGTGTATTTATATGCATTTGCTTATCACAGGTCAAGCTTGAAAATGAGCTTTCAGCTCCATTTACATACAGAGCTAACAAATCAATCGTGGCAGGAATGTGGGCTGCTCGGCCCACTGCTTGTGTCAGATGGGTTACCACATGCGGCCTCTCTGCATTTCTTGCTTCCATGTTTATATCACGCAGATAATCCATCTGAGGTTGATTTCAGCTTCACTTTTAAGTCCCTGGGACTGACAGAGCAAATATGCTTCTTGAAATACAAGCTGAGGTTGCTATTCTGCAGTACAAGAACAAAAAGAGCTAGTGTGTGTGTGTGTGTGTGTGTGTGTGTGTGTGTGTGTGTGTGTTTAACTCTCTGCTGTGACTCTAAAAGACTGTTCCTATGTTTGGCTCCTAGAATTTTCTAGAGAAAAACATTACCACAAGGATGTTATGCTCTCTAATTTCACATCAAGTGTTTCTCTCACCACCACCTCGAATTCCCCTACATCCCTGGAAGCAAATGTGGACAGGGGCGCATAAATAAACAAAGCCACAAAAACAGTAGCCTAGGTAAAAATGCTTTGTGACACCAAGCATTGATACCATGGCTGATAGAGAAATGCTGTGTTCAATTTACACCCTGTTTATAAATGATAAGCATCTGTACCCACATCCCTACCTGCCTTTCATAGTCCTGTATCCAAAACACAGTGAGTAAACCAACCAGTACACACGAGTTTCATGGTTCCAGCTCTTCCATTTACAAACTCAGAAGTCACAAAGACATGTCAGGGAAATGTATTTTCCTGGGAGCTTTATAACATGGATGTGTTCATTTAGACCTAACTAGGGCATGTGCAGCCCCTGCCCCAAACCACCACCTGTGCACCCACAGCTGGGCCCCTGGTCAATGTGCAGAATTGGGTGGGAGCAGACTTGGGAGAGCAGAAATTCTGTGTCCTGGGAGTGGGAACACTGCCTCCAGACATCTGGGCTTGCGGAGCAGCACACTGGTGTCAGCAGGGAAGCATCTCCTTGAGGGGTGGGTCCTGAGGTGCTGATGGACTCGTGCATTTCACTTCATAAATGTCCAGACTCACACACACCCCATGTAGTGGAGTGTGAGTGAGGCTTTAGGGAAGCGGACATTGTGTGCAAAATAGTAGGAAAAGCTTGAAACAGCTAGGGTCCATTATGTCATTGCAGCTCCAACAGACACATACTCAGGCCATGTGTGAAAAATTCCTGCTAGGTTTTTCTCTTAGAGGAAAAATGAGCTGTGAGTATACAGTGGCATTTGTGTCTTTCAGAGCTGCGTGATCCTGGGTCCCTGTACACTCACCGGGAGGGGCACTGGCCCTGCACTAACGCCCTGACTCCTGCTCTGTTCAGCTGCACACCCAGCTGGCAGAGGTCCCAACAAGCTGCATGCTGTGCACCTTGGCAGAGGCCACATCAGCCACCACCTTGAGAATCCTCCTCGTCACACTCTGGTCGTGTCATTGTGCTCTGGTGTCACCATGGACATCATTTCCAGACTCCAGGCAGTACCGATGATGGGATGCAAAGGCTACAACCACAGCCATGGGCACCCAGGAGGCTGCCCTGCCATTACTCAGGGCAAAAGCCAAAGGGACAGGAAAAGGAGAGGAAAGAGATGTGATGTTACCACAAGGAAAGTAACCAGAGCTGGGGCAGATTATCAAGCGCTCAGGGAGCAGAACCATTCCATAGTAGGGATGGAGGAGACCTCACGGGCAATGTGGTTTGAGCAGGGCTGGAGGGAAGAGGCAGTTAGTTGTAGGAAACTGCACTGTTCATGGCCCAGGGCCATGTGAAGACCCGGGCCTCCTAACTCAGCATGGTGCCCCTTGTGACTGGGGTCTCAGGCTGTCTTTTGCTGCTGTCACAGGACCCTGGAGATAGAGCAGTGTCTGAAGGGGAGAAGTGTATTTCAGTCCATGATTCTGCAGGCTGGGAACAGCCTCAGTGTCTCGCCAGACCCCAGCAGGATCTGAACTCAAAAAGGAACAAGTAAAACCAGGCAGGTGGCTGAGCAATAAAAGAGAGGACCCGGGGCTGACGCTCTGGAGTGACACATTTCCCAGACCAGCAGCCTATTCCCAGGGGGACCTGTGTCAATCACCCCAGGACCATGGAGTCCCCATGGCCTCGCTACCTCTCCCCTCCTTCCCTCCATGGCATTGAAGAGCACAAATCATAATCAGACCTTGTCACCAAGCTGCCGTAGCTTCTTGCCACACATACACAGGCTAACACACATGCAAACACGCACGCACGCGCACACACACACACACACACACACACACACAACTCTATACAACTTGTCTAGATAAAACCAAATTGCACCAAGTTGTAAGTTAACACACATCAGGACCAATGTACTATGTCCATTAAAATACCAATTTCCTGGGGGAAAAAAAGGTTATTTTGAAGATTTTTCCAGTGAGTTCCTCTCTTCTTTTTTGAGCCTATAATGGTTCATATCATGACAACAATATTTCTCAGGGTACACATTCCCCTAAAATATCCAAATAGTGTGCTGAGGATTTAGCTCAGTGGCTCCAGCACTTGTCAGGTAAGTCCAAGTTCCTGAATTCGATCTCCAGTATTTAAAAAAAATCCAATTAGTCTACTGCAGATCTATGGTTGTCAACTAAATTATGTAATTCTAATGATTTTCTGATACAATCCCTTCAATTCAAGGAATGAACCTGGATAGCAGAATGCATGTGTAGTGTCACAAATAAGAGATGCCAACTACAGAATGACAGAATTTACTGCCTTTCCTAAGAGAGCATTGTATGCTATGGAGCCCCAAATTTGCAAATGGAAGCTTGTCTTTACACGGCCTATTTGAGAACCCTGAGGGCTTGGTAAATATCCTCTATCCACAGATACCCTGGTAGGATCAGCATAGCACATGGTGGAAATATTTTTATTTCTTATGAATGACTCCAATTCACTTGATTTTAGTGAACAATTGGCAGTTGAAAGAGTTTGGGATAAATAGAAATACGTAAAACCAAACGGGCTTTCTAAAATGGTTTTCACTCTTTTGCAAAAGAAAAATCAGATATTGTATATATTCAAAATCAAAGTTATGGGGAACTATGAGCACCAGAGACTGAGCAAGTGCTGCCTGCAGTGGAGAACGTAGTGTGTTTCAAAAGTAATGGGATTGTGTGGCTCCCACCAGAGGGGACCAAATGAGTCATTATGAAGACAGTCATTACCATGGCTTCACTTAATGGTTCCACAAAAGGATGTGGTGAGGCTGCAAACTTTGTGACCAATGAGAGAGTGGAGAAATAATGAGGTGAACTTGCTCAATCTTGAAGCAGATCGCATTCCAATGAGCCACAATAGGGGGTGAGGGTGTGCGGCCATACACATCCTTTAGTGCCAGGTGTGAAGGGCTTCTGAAGCCTGACTGGAATCAGAAAATGTGAAAGAGAGAGAGGCACAGAGACAGAGACAGAGACACAGACAGGCAAAGACAGACAGAGACAGACAGAGAGACAAAGAGACAGACAGAAAGACATAGGCCTACTGGTGATAGCATTTTATTCTGTATAGAAAGCTTGTTTCAATGATCTTGTCACATGCTTGTTTAGACATTACTGAGTGTTGTGTTTCTATTAAACATTTCAAAGGTTGATGGAAGTTGTACATTTCATGGATTATGAAATAGTACACTGCACTCTCTAATAACAGATATAATAAATGTGTTTGGAAGAGTATTTAAGAACAATGCTCCTTCTCCTGACACTGTAATATACATGAGTATGAGGGAAACCCTGACACATATGTAATATACATAGCTGTTCCCATGTCGGGTGCCAAGAGTGAGCAGAGGGAGCAAAATGACTCGAAGCTGCATTCTGCTGCCTGTGTCAGGGTCAGGTTGAAACAGCGCAAACCCATCCTGATGAACAAGGTGATGGAGTCCACTTCTGCCCTTTAGGGAAGACAGGCTTGTGCAAACCAGGCTAGTTCACATGGAGGTCCCCTCATCCCGGGGTCTCACCTGAGTCTGCCCCACTGCAGCACAAGCCTATCACTTCTTGCTTTGTCCCACTAACTGAGAACACTGGCCTTCATCTCTTCATAATGTCCCTTATGTGGGAGTGGAATAGTCTTTATGTCTCCCTCAGGTCTTCTTGCCTGTGGATTGAATTGTCCACTTCTCTTAGCCATTTCCCATGGGCCACATCAACCAACCTTTTTATCATTTCTGTCACTCCCTGAAGAATGGCCCCCTCTATCCTGCCGGGAGAAAGATGGGCACTGCACTGGGAGCTCCACAGAACATGTCCACTTCCAAGCAAATCACATGCTCGGGTTAGCCCCGCGTGCCACTGAACATAAACTGTGATAGCTCAGCTTTTCTTTGGCAAACAGTGGTCCTCTTCGCTGGCATTTTCCTACACCCTAGATGGTGACTGTCCACCAAGAAGGGGAATTAATCGCCTTTTTGCTGAGAAATCTTCAGAATCTTTGTGGAGAGACACTTGATGGAATCTTTTCACTAAGGGAGCCTCTGTTTGGACAATGTCTTTCTTCAAAGGAAGCTCTCAAGTTCAGTAGCAAACATTCATGTTCCAAATTGTGTTAGAAAAATTGATCTGATGAGCCTTCCAAGCAAAATTTTTTTAAAAAATAGACTGGTTTAGAGCACTTTTAGTTTCACAGAATTGCTCCAAGTTTCTGCTATTTCCACACAAACAAGGGACACACACACACACACACACACACACACCAGAACCAGAGAGAGACGATTGTTACAATCAGCGAACCCTAGTGAAAATCTGACATTACACACAACCCAGAGTTTACATCAACTTCTGTCTTGGTGTTGTACATTCTGTGAGTTCTGAGGAGCATGTGCATCCATCCGTCATAGGATCCTACAGAATAATTTCAGTACCCCAAAATTCACTGTAGCCTATGTTTCCATTTCTTTCCTCCATTAGCCCTCAACAATGACCGGTCAACTTAGGGTAGCCATAGTTTTGTCTTTTCTGGAAACTCACTGAGGTGGAACTGCAGAGCGGATAGACCAGTGGTAGCAAATCTATGGATTGTGTGATTTTTTTTTTCTAAATCAAAGATGCTAATGTAGGAGTTTTTTATTCTAAACTAAAACCTCAGTATCCAGGTTTAACTGCAGTGTTGGTGCTTTGTGATAAATAAGTGAGCTTTGGGGTTCAGTTTGGGGTTCATCAGTGCTAAACACAGGGTGGATGACACTTTCTTAGTATTTGCGGTAAACAGACAGGCATCACTGGGCTCTCAACACCAAGAGAAAGGGAATATTTACTTGTGACCAAGAAGCAGATCCAAAAATTTGCACTTTCTTCCCCAATCGCACCACCAGTCATCCCAGCTCCTTGCTAGGTGAGAATTCTGTGAATTTCCAATGTCGCATCAGTCCATTTTATTGCCTGACAATTCTACGCTACCACGTCAGGAAAAACAGCAAAGCTTGTGGCTGCAAAACTCAGTGAACTTTGAATGATCACATTTTAAAACTTGAAAACAAAAGGGACACAGTATATCACGTACTGCTTTTACATGAAATAGAATGGGAAACTGCCTCTAAAATCACAAGGAGTTATGGAAAAAGGTTTCAAGTTTTCCGAGTCGAAGTCCTTGCCTCACTGAGACAGCAGGCCTTGCTTGCATCTCTTCTGAAATCCTGGCCCACAGATTTTGCTTGCATCATAAGAAAGGTTATTTTTAAAGACTGACTTCTGAGTAATGTGCCGGATACCCATGGATTGCTGGAAAATGTATCTAACAGTTATGAAGCACATCAGTCCAGTTAAGATGAAGAGATGCTAAAATTCAGATATTTGTAGTTCCTAACTAACCAGTACATCTTTCTCTGGCAGTATGTAGAACGATAGTGTAGACTACTATTACATATATGTACAGATGACTCATCTCAATGTCTGTAAAAATATTCCAAAGTTCTGAATCCAAACAAAAATTCCAAGTAAAACATGATTTTTGTATTTCTGGGAACTGAATCCAGAACCTCACATACTCTGCCCCTAAGCAAACTTCCAAACCGAAACACCCTTTCTGGTACCAAGGCTTACTTCTAGACAGTGGAGGATACATCTCTTTCCCTAAAGGCTTTCCTCCAAGAGTCTAAAAGCTAGCAGTTTCCTACCTCATGCTCACTCTTCAAGGACGTGGGCACCAGGGTACCAACCCAACAGTTGATCCCAAACATCATTACGGATTTTTCCTAACACCTGCTTTGGTTGCCTCCATGCCATGAGCTCACAAACAACCAAGTTCATATCCGAGCCCAACCTTGGTCTCTGCTGCCAGGCTTGATCCACAGGAACTGCTCCCTCATGCTGTGGGCCAGGAGAAAATACAGCCAACCCCTGTGAACTGCCACGTTACTTGCCAGCCCTGACTTCCTGCCTCTGTCCTTTCCTGAAGAATGCCACCAGCCCGGAGTCACGGGGGACACTTTACCTTCACTTTTTCCCTGCATCAACGTTCTCCTCCCTCCTTTCTTTCCTTTAAAGACAAAAATAGGGTACAAAGCCAGGCAAGCTGGAAATGGCCTTTCCTTTGCTGTCATCATGTACATGGAGCGAGGTTTTGTTTGCTGAGCCATGGAATCTCTTCCCCTTTCTTTTCCCTTTTTTCCTTTTCAGACCTTTGTGCTCAGTGCCTGAGCGCCTCAGAGGAGCTAAAAGCCACATGAGCCCCCTGCTGCGTGTGGTCCCACATGCCACCCTTCCCCTGGCCACCATGATTCGAGCTATTTAACTTTGGAAATGACATTTCTTCACAGCTCTTCCAAGATAGCAATTTATGTCAATCATTCGAGAACCCCTTCTGCCGGTGACAGTGGCAATGGACTTGCATTTCCTATTAACACTGGGGTGAGAGGGCTATCTCTCTGGCACCTCACACGAGCACCTCTCCTGTCTCACAGAAAAGTTTACTTCCCAAGGAATTGTCCTTGGATCTCACAACCAAGCTGACCTCCTTTCTCAGCCTCAAAGAAAAGGCAGCCGTCTGCACAGGGCTTATTGCCAGGAACCTCACAACTTGTGACTCTCCCTGCCGTGGGCTCCTCCACGATCTCACTCCAGAGAACCTCAGCTACACTTCGTGGAGGAGATGGTGGTAACCATTTCCAGGGCCCGGCCTGGGGAATATCGGAGTGAGTCCCAAGACTAGGTATGAAAATAGACTTGCAAAACAGCTTTACATGTATGCACCATGCTAAGCACCGTGTCTGTGAATTCATCCGAGTGAGGGTGGAGTGCTGAGCCAAAGTCTATGCCTCGGGAGGGGAGCCTGGGGCTGGACTTACCTTCCTGTCCACTCCGGATTTCCCCATGGGGCCCTGAGTGTGTCACTCAGACAAATCAAACTTCCTTCAGCAGGACACAGTCTAAGGAACAGAATTACACTCCTGAGGAAAAGACAGTGCAGAAATATTTACATTACTCATCCTTTACCTCTTCTTTCTCCTCCTCTTACTCCTCCTGTTACTGGGGAGGGAACCCAGGACCTTCACATTGTACAGCAAGCCACATCCCCAGCCCTTTATTTTATTTTATTATTATTTTGATTCAGGGTCTCCCTAAGTTGCTAAGTTGCCTAGGCTGGGCTCAAACTTTCAACCCTCCCAGGATGTTGGGATGACAGGCATGTGCCACTGTGCCCATGTAGATGCCTGAGCATTTTGATTTCACAAATAGTTTGCAAATTCCATTTTGAAGGAGTTGGAAAAGATTCAGGTCTTCCTCATTTAGAGACGCAGATCTGGTTGCCCTGTGACTAGGTGTGTCAAATGAATTGATGGGCAAATAAGAAGTTGTATGTGATATGTATAATACAATATTCAGAACATGGAAGTGGTCAAAGGGTGACTTTGCTTTTATCTGCATGCTTCTTGCATGCAGGGCTGTAACATGTGACTAAACCTGAGACCACAGGACTGCAGTGCAGTCAGTGGAAATGGCATCGAGGTATAAACAGGCGCACAAAACCGAAGCTGTGGCTCTGTAAACAAGACGGGTAGAACCATACCCAGAAAGAAGTGTCGTAAGGCCATAGCAGCCATTTAACAAGTAGGTCCTTAAAAAGGAACTTCTGTATTTTGACCCAGAGTTGATGTCCCTAAAGGACAGTTAGAGAGATTCGAGCCAGGCAGTCACCCTCTGCCTGTGCCAGTCCCCACTCCCCAGTGGCAGAGGGTTCCCTGCTTCCTGGAGCCACCCTCTGGCAGATGTTTTCTCCCTGCCTTTCCCTCCTAGACAAAGGATCAGGTGTGGCTGAGATAGTTTGGACAATCTAGGTGCTGAAGGAGGTCCCTGCTTTGCTCCACCTGGGCCAGAGGTGGGCGGGTCTCCAGTCCTGGCCATGCTGCCCTCTCCGGGTCCTGCCTATGCCACAGCAGAGGTCCCAGATCCCTTCTGCACACCAGGCTCTTTCTCTCCCAGACAGACCTCTCCTTCCTTTACCCCTTCCCTGCCCCTTGCTGCTTCTGCGTGGGGAGGCCCCTGCATTGAGAGACAGGAGCCTCAAAACTGTGCCATCACCCTGGATTTGTCAGTAGTTAAGCATGGATGCTAATTGAACTAATTTAGGGGTATAATCAATTAGCTCCCATTTACTTCTTTTCCTTGAGAAAAAAATAGAGAGAAGGGGTGAGTGGATAATTCTGCTAACCAAACTCACATTTTTGCTCCCCTAACAGGGCTACATTTCAGAAGCCGTGATTGTAGGTGTATAGGGTATCTGGTGAATCCAAAGCCCATTTCAAGGCATGAGCAGAACTTTGCAGTGTCTGTGTTCTGGAAACCAAGCTTTTGTCCTCTCCCTTCAAAAGAAGAATGCATTGTTAGTCAGCTTCCATTGCTGGGCTAATCAGCTGCCTGAAGAGGAAAGGCTCATCTGCATCTTGTTTCTGGGGGCTCCGCAGTAGCTGGGCCATGGTATCAGCAGCACACAAGGCAAGCAGTGGGTACTGCTCAGCACACAGCATCTGGGAAGGGGAGAGGAGAAGGCACTTGTCCCATGGTCCCTTTGGACACACCCAGGACCTCCAGCTCCTGCAAGGCCCTGTTTCTTACAGCTTCCAGCCTCTTCCAACAGCAGCATGCCCAGGCTCCAGCCTGTGACCACAGGCCTGGCCTTAGATCTAAACTAAAGGATGTTCTGAGG
This sequence comes from Cavia porcellus, assembly GCF_034190915.1. Classification (NCBI taxonomy): domain Eukaryota; kingdom Metazoa; phylum Chordata; class Mammalia; order Rodentia; family Caviidae; genus Cavia; species Cavia porcellus. Next base: position 47,376,793 of record NW_026947501.1, on the reverse strand, counting down.
ACGAACAACCCTGCAAATCACACTTCCTAGACTGAGCATGACTTTCTGAGCAGGTGCCTCAACCTCTTGGGATACGTTACTAATGCAAATGCAAAGGTGGTTCTTCGGGGTTCGATTTTCCAGTTCAAATTTTGTTTTGGGGTTTAGGATGGCAAATGTAAACCCCAACTCACCCTCCTGGTTTTCTATCTATTAAAATATCAGACACAGGATACAGAAATGCAAATGAAAGTGTCTGCTAGACTACCACTAACCTGATCTCAGATGATGGTTTAGATATACACCCCTTCCTCACCCTGGCCAGTCCAGGGCAGGGCCCCACGGGGTGCAGCCAGCTGCTCTGTTTCTATGTGCTCACCAAAGCAACAACCCGGGATTCCACAAGAGAGAAGCTGTCTGCATGGAGCCCACCATACTCAGCTGGTCTCCCCCAAATCACGGCTCACCCGAGTCTCATCTCTGCAGCCAGGAAGCAGTGATGAAGGAACAAAGCGGGAGATGTTTCTCCTGTATTTTCCCATTCTGGAAAACACAAATTCCCTTCCCTCTGTGGAGAAGACCTCTGATTACAGAATTCCATCAACAGAGAATTCATTTTTTCTGACAATGATCTGAACATTTGTGTTTTTTCCAAAATGCGTGTACCGAAATCCTCAGGCCCAGAAGGAGGCTTTGGGGAGGTGGGGAGGGCATGAGGTGGAGCCCCTGTGAAAGAGATGAGCTCTGTTTGCGGAAGCAGCCCCAGCAGGCTCCCGCCCTTCTGCTGCGAAGGCCCCGGAGGGAAAGTCCATCTACAAAGCAGAAGTGGGGGCCATGACAGAGGTCAGATCTGCTGGCACCTCTCGATTCTGAGCTACGCCTTCCTGAACTGTGGGAAACAGATTCACCTCTGCAGCCTGTGGCCACAATTACAGCAGCCCACACACCAAGACACCCTTAGCAGCAGAACCTCAAACACCACTGGGCAGTAGAGCCCCAAGTTATCAGGCCTCATGACAGGCTTCGTGTGCAGTGTCTGCCACACAAAAGGCCTCAGTGCAGTCACTGTGGCAGTGACCATGACCGCTGGGATTACTGTCCAGCAGGAGAGTGTAGAGCACCTTCAGATTCAGAAATACTTGGTAAACAAATTAATGCATCTGGCTTCCTGAAAATGGTGCAAAGCTTATTGGGAATCCTTTCTGCTCCTGCCTGGTGAGAGGTCCTGGCAGCCCCTGCCCTCTGCGATGTCCGGGCCCTGCCCTGGGCCTCTCTCTTCCACTTACTCTCATGGCAGGGGAAGGTCAACTTAGGGTATTTTTATTTCACCGAACAAGGTGCTGTCACACAGAAACAGGCTGTGCAGACCCCTTTGCCAAGCTATACCTTTGAAGTTTCCATGACGAGGCTCTGGGGCCAGGTCACACATCTGTGCAGGTAAGGGTAGCATGGGGGTGATGGCGGGGAAGGTCAACTTAGGGTAACAGAGCCAGGGTGTGAGTGGCTGAGTGCAGATGGAAGAATGGCTTTGCCCAGCTGCATGCTTGGTGAGAGTTTTTCCAGTACGTCCCAGGCATCATAAGCAATTTCATTCTTACCAACAGTGTTTCAAAGATTCCACGCTGCTGTGTGCTTCACAGCACAGGAACCCGTAAGAAAATCACAGCTACTTCATAAGAAAATATTCTCACACTTATGCTCTGGATGGTAAAGTGCTTCTCTTTGACTGGAAATGATTTCACTAAAGATGGAAGAATACTAGCTAATGGGGCAGGTTCATCCTTGTCTAACTCAAAATCAGGTTTTATTCTTTTCTTTGGGATTGGGGACCATTACTGGGGCCTTGTGGATCCTTGAATGTGTGCTGGGACTCTGCACCTTGTGTATCTGGGAAGGAGCTATGTTGTTTCCCCTGAGGACAACGGTATACCAGAGAGCAGAGAGGTCAGGAGAGGCCATCCCACTGTGAGATCACTAGAGCGGTATGGCTTAGGGGAGGTGAGCCTACAGAATTCATCCAAGGCCGCTGCTCTGGAGCACAGCTAGCCCAGGAGCAGAGACACAAGAAAGGGCTGGGCTGGTGGAGTGTGCAGAGCTAGAAGCTGCTCGTAAGCCAGCACCAGGCAGAGCAGCAGGGCGAGCACCATCCTGAGCTCAAGGGCTGGGAGGAGGAGGTTCCAATCCCACCCACAGGGCAGCAGGGCCCCTAAGGCTCGTGGTCTATGCAAGCTGGGTGGCTGTGAATTGGACCTGGAGACAGAGGCAGCAGACAGGATCATCGCAGCCCAGGACCAAGCCTGGGAGAGATGACACGAACCAGTGTCTCTTCTAGCATCTGATTGCTTTCAGGACAAGGACGTATATCCAGTTGGACTCATCCATCTTCAGACTGGGTTAAGCTGCCTTCTGTCCCAAATGAAGCCCAACTGAAGATCTCAAATGTGGACACAGGCCCTCCTGACATGCATGCGTGGATTGGCAGCTTCCACCCTTATGACAAAGGGAGAGAGAGATGTGCTCTCAGTGGACATCTCCCTGCTTCCAGTTCGAATTCAGCCCATCGCTGGGTTAGCAGAATCTTTCCCCCTCCATCCTGGGGAGGGGCAGGAGCCTCAACTCCCACTCTGCCTGGAGACTTTGGGGGAAGGAAAGGACCGGACCTGCAGGGAACAGCATTGCTGAGCAGTATCTGCAGTCTGGAGGCGCAGTCCGTGGAGCTTCCACTTTCGGTGTTTCCGACTGAAGGCTGGGTATCGGGAGGCGACCTCAAGACTCAGTCCCTGAGCAGCTCCACAAAGTCTAAAATCATGCAAATCAGGAGAACCTACATTGAAAGTGATTAGCACCTGATAACTCCAAGAAAAAAGAGCTTGGGTAGCTGGTGAATTTGATGCTTAAACAGAACACTGGAGCAATACACACAAGGCTTGTTTTGGGGGGAAGTGCATGTCCTTCCTGCAGAGGTAGGTGTGCACGGAGGGAGTACCGTGCAGGTCCCCTGAAGAGCGGCAGGATGTCACAGTTCTTTCACAAAGCTGATTTGACCAAGCAAATCCCAGGCAAATTTTGATTCTGATTCCCTTGGCCTCCAAGGAAGCCATCAATTTAAGCCACCTTCTGTCTGGATTTCCCCTGCCAACAATTTGCTGGTTGATCATTGTTTCCAATTGCTAAAGTGACCCTTGGCTATGGTGGCCAGAAAATTCCCTGGTTCCTGCAAAGTGGGGGCGAGATGTCGGGACAGGTTTCACTCTGTGCAAATACCCAAGTAGCCCTGGGCCCACAGAAGTCACATATGAAAGGATGAAGTCACTGTAATGGCGAGAGTCTATGAAGACCCACAGCCCCTGTCTTTCCCAGCACCAGCCATTCCTAGCTGTGTCCAATGCCCAGAATGCTTTGGGAGAAATCTATAGGAAAGAGGCCAGAAAGAAATATGACTTATGAGTATGTCCCTGCCTCATGTCTGTGTGTCCCTCTTTCCTGCTCCAGAGTCCCCATGTGTGCCTCATACAAAGACAGTACCCAGCCCTGGATATGCTACTTCTGTATATTCACACATATGGTAAACTTTCACCTTTTGCCTGAAGGAAGTACTTCACAGCTTCTCTCTGGTGGGTCTGAACTGCCAGCTCCACTAGTGTTATGCTTAGGGGTCTCTAGTGAATAAAACAAAGATTTCTGTTATGTTGGTCTAAAATGGCCCAAAGTCTCGTTCGTGTATGTGGAAAGATTCTGGGACCTACAACTAACTTCCTGTGGGGAGATGGAGTCTTGTTGACTATGATCTAGAAGAGATAGGTCTCTGTGGCTATGACCCGGAAGGGTATCTTTCTCCTCCTGGCTCCTCCCTTGACTCTCTTTGTTTCTAACTGCTGTGATATGAGCAGCCTTCCTCCATTCAGGCCATTCTGCCAGGCCACCAACCATGTAAGGACTGAGACTTTTAAAACACCAGACTAAATAAACCTCTCCTGATCCTAGCAAAGAAAAAGTGATTAATACTCACACAAGCACTGAGACCATCCAGACAAGATAAAGTGGCTCACAGAAGAACACTCAGTGTGGAAATCCTGGACAAGGTAGCGATTTACATCCCCATCTGGAACAGAGGAAGGGACACATTTCATCATGACGCTCCCATGGTGTGCAATTTGAAACTGATGAATCCTTTCGTTTTGGAATTTTCCACTGAATAATTTTTGGATCATAGGTGATCTCCAGTAACTAAAAACATGAGTAACAGGGGGCCTGTCTTGTCAGTTTATATCATCTGGAGAATTAAGCATATTAATTTACAGAACAACGTCAAAGATCAATCAGTGAGCTTCACTCAGGTAGCAGGAGTGAAAGAGAAAGAGTCAGAGAAGGGAGCTCTTGGTCTGACCATTTTTACATCTCGGTTCTCACACCTCTCCCTTCTCTCCTCGGGCTGTCACAAGTGGCCTGGTGGTCAGGACTCTGCCTCTGTGAATCATGTGGAGGAACCTGCTTTGGGTTGTGGTTGTTTTAATTTCTCTGGAAGTAACTTCAGAGACAGCGCCGATGAACCTCAGATGCAGAGGAGCAATTGCCCCCTCACGGACGCACTCAGCCATGGGGCATCTATGTGGCATCTTCCACAAAGCAGGAACCGAGGGGACTGTGGGCCACAGTCTTGGTCCTCTGCTCTGGAGGTATCTGGGAAATACACTGTGATGAAGCTTCCTCAGGATACTGACTTCCAAGAGAGGGCAGCACCATGGGCGACCTGCATGCTGGGACCCAGGGCCGCTCCAGGAAGCTGTGACACCCGGCCTACGGCTCTACAGAGTCACTCCATCTGGGGAAAAATGATGGAAATTCTTTCTTACTTTAGTCAATAAATGTATGAATATATAGCTGGCATCAATATAAAGCACACTGTGAGACTTTAACTTACAGGTATAAAATATCCATGAGAAGATGAAATTTCTTTGTCTAGATTTTATGATTAGTTGAAAACTATATAGCCTAAATATAGGTTTTATTTAACATTCCAAAACCAAAGAGTCAAGATAGGTGAAAAATTCAATAAAAGCTTAAATTTTAAAAGTTTCAGTAAAATACACCCTGACATCAATTCCTCCCAAACACTCCCCTCCTTCAAACACACATACCCCATCCTCCTGGCCACTTTCTGAAAGCCTGGAAGTCCTCTCTCGTGAGTGTTTTCAATACTATCATGGCCGCCTGGGTGTCCTGAATGGATCCCAAATGTTTGCTTTTCCTGGTCACCTTGAACTTGTGGAAGAGCGGTGTTAGATACAGTGACCCAGATAGATGAGGACACACTGCGCCTCATCTTGGAGGAACCTGGTCTTCTCTCCGGTGGCAGTGGGCAGCCTCATTCACTGTATTTTTTATCACACCTCATGAAAACACTCAGGAAAGAGGATTCCAGAACTGCTTCAGAAAGTGGCAAGAACAGCGGCAAGAATGAGTGGGATTAATGCTAATGTGTAATAGATTTTTTTGAAAAATTTAAACATTCACCACATAATTCCATTACACCTTGTATTTTCTTGTTGAGACCATTAAAGATTCTCACACATGAATTAAAAGTGCCCATGGACACCAGTTTATTAAAAAATTCAAATTGCACATTCCAGGAGGAGGCATAAAACATATTTTACAAAATTTCTTTAAAGGAAAATATTTACTACCTAATGTCAAGATTTTTTATTAAAATTAAAATCCTGAGGGTTTATCGTAGCATCTGCACCACACCAGAGGAACATTAAAAATAATAAAACTTTGAAGGGCCCTAAGAAACATTAAAATGAGGTTAAATTCAGTTGATGACTAGTGTTAGCTATATTTAACTGAGCAGAAATTCCCTGAAACATATTTCTTCAGAATGTAACTGCCATCATTTGTGTTTTGAATGTTTGCAGAGCCCTGTGTGCCCCGCACTCCTACCACTCACTGTCTGTCCAGAGGCGGTGGATCCTTCAGGAGGCGGGGTTTAGCGGGAGGTCTTTAGGTCACTGGAGCTGTGACCTTGAGGGAGGTCATGAGACCTCAGCACCTTTTTCCTTCTCTCTCTTGCTTTCTGGCCACGAGGTGACCAGTTTTGCTCCTCTGCATAGCTCTCATGACAGATCCAAAGCAATGAATGGTGTCAACAAAGCATGGACAAAACCTTCAAAACTAAACCAACAGGAACCTGTTTTTTTTACAAGTTGGTCGTCTCAGGCTTTCTGTTACAGTGGTAGGAAGCTGACAAACACAGTGACTTAAGCAGTCTTATTGTTAACCTATCTCTTACCTGTTGGCTCAGACCCCTGTGCCCTCAGCTGAAGGTCACCCAATCCTTCCAAGTGTCCTGGTCAGAGATGGGCACCCCATGTGAATCTCTTTCTTGATACTCTCAGTAAATGTATCAGTAAACGCTTGCTGAACAGATACAAAAGAATGCCAATGCAAACTCTGTTTTTCCTGTTATATGCTGACAACACAGCTCATTTTGGTGACCCTGGCGTGTGTGAATCCCCAAAATTATTGGGGATAGCTTGCAAGACCTTAGTCTCTGAACTGTGTCAGTAACACATCTCTCCTTGCCTGCACACTACAGCCTGGCCACACCAGCCCTCTTGTTCTTCCTCATCAACCCAAGCCCATCCAGCCCGGACTGGGTGCAGGTTCTGTATAGTGTGCCACCATTCACCAAGATCTGCCAATTCCTGCCCTCTCTCCACTCACTGTTCAGTGCCACCTTTGCCGTGAAGGCACCCTTGGCCATCCTGTTAAAACTACAAGTTGCCCGTGGCCCAGCCACCACTGGAAATGTTTACTCTATTTTCCCAAACACGAATGGGCCCCCTGTGCAGTATAGTCTCCATGTACCATTTATTGCCTACCCCTTTGTCAGAATGTCAGAATTTCTTCTTCTTGTCCTCCTCCTCCTCCTCTTCCTCTTCCTTCTCTTCCTCCTTCTCATTTTCCTCCCTTCCTCCTCTTTTTCTTCTTCACTGAGATATCTCTGGAACAGCTCTGACAGGCAGGAAGTAGTCATTTGGTGTTTGTGAGGCCTAAATAACTCATCACTGTCACACTTGCTTGCTGTTACCCTCTTAATTTCCACTCCAACCCTTCCAGTCATGGCTCCATCCTCTGGACCTTTGTGGCTTGCTGGTGTCACTTTTTGGATTCCTTTGTCAATTTTCTTCTTTGATCCACATGAAAATGAAGTTGGAATGCAGAGAAGCCATCGCTGCGTCTCCTGCCCTCTCTGTCCTCTTCGCTGCCTCTGTGCCTCATCTAACCCATGGCAAGAAACACCAGCACCCTGCTACCATCTCCACTCTCCTGCAGCTCACCTTCCTCCCACAGTGGGTGGCACTGAGCACCCACTTCACCAGTCATGTCACCATCTGCTGGGCACCTCAAGTGCCCACCCTGAGCTCTGCCTCTCTCCCAGGAGCAGCACCTCCTGCACTTGGTGACGATTCCTGCTCCCAGCTGCCCAGCCCTGCGATGACCCTGAGCTGCTTCCTTTTGTCATCCCTCATGCTTCTTGGTTGTGTGTTCTCAATATACTCAGCCACTGACAGCCCTCAGCGCTATGCTGCACCAGGACGGCACCCTCACTAGCCCGAACGATTGCCTTCTAGCTGGCTTCAGATTATTCCCTACCCTGCACTAATGTGGCCTTCTATACACAAACTTGGTCAAGTCATCTTTGCTCCTGGCCCTGCAGGCCTCTGGGCTCAGGGAGTGCTCTGGGCAGAGTCTGTACCACGATTCTCAAGGCCCAAAGTGGGACTGCTTGCTGGGACCAAGCAGCTCTCAGTGCCCGCCACTGCCCTCCTCTTCCCAGTAGCACTGGACTCCCAGGTTCTCCACAGGCGCCAGGCCCATGGGAGACCCCTGAGTCCTTTCCTGCACTGTTCTTTCTGCCTGGAATGTTTTTCCCTCAGCCAGCCACAAATTTCTACTAAAATATCACCTTCACTAAGAAGTCTGTTCTCACAGCTTGATACAAAGACCACACCCTCAGCACTCTCTTACAGTCCTTAACCTCTCAGCTTTCTTATATTTATTTACAACTGTCAGCATACTGAGTAATCTCTTCAAAAGCTAGAGATGTTTTCATTTTAATACCGGGAATCAAACTCATGACCTTGCACTTATCAAGAGGTGCTTGTACCACTGAGCTATATCCCCAGCTTTCTATGCTTCTATTTTATTCACAGAAGAACATGTTCATTAAAACTCTGCGTGTTGTGTAACAAATAGGTTTTAATAAACAAATACTATCTTTCTGGAAATATTTTCACTAAAAGGAGTTACCTCCCATCTGGGGAATAAATACTTTTGAAAATTATACATAATCCTTACCTCACTCCACATACATAAACTAACTCAAAAGGGATCAAAGACCTAAATGTAAGAAACTACAGAATCTTTTCAAAAAGCATAGAGACAGATATTTGTGATCTTTGATATGACAGTGGGCTCTAAAATTCAGCACTAAAAATGCAACCAAATAGAGAGAAATAATTACATTGTACTTCATAAAAATCAAATCCTTTTTCATTTCAATTCACACCATATGATAGAGAAAACATAGTGAATAGGAGAAAATATTTAACAAATCATGTATTTACTAAAAGATTTATAACTATGGTAGATGTAAAAATGTATAGTAATAAAATCAATAATAAAATAAAGCAATAATAAAAACAAATCATTTAAAAACAGGGTAAGGATCTCCTCCAAAGGTGACTTAGGTAGCCAGTGAGTACATGGGTATGACATCATTGGTCATCAGGGAAACACAAATCAAAATCCCAGAGAGATACAATTTCGTACTCACTAGCATAGCTGTAATGAAGAGGATGGGAATTAGCAAGGTGCTGGAGAAAATGTAAGGAAGATAAAGCCCTCACACACTATAAACAGGATTATCAACTAATATAGTGACTTTGGAAAATAATTTGGCAGTTTCCAAAATGTAAAATATATAGTCACTACATAAGGTAGCAGAGAAATAAAACCTATTTCATAATCATCGATAAAACAGAAGTATTGACACACATTACAATGTGGATAAGTCTCAAAACATTGTTAAGTTAAATCATTGTTAAGTTAAAGACCATAGATTGCATAATTCTACTTTCATGAACTGCCTGTAAGTAAATCTAAACAGACAAAACAAAGCTTTGCTGTTGCTTGGAGCTGGGGAAGGTTGGGAAGATTGGAGATGACCACTAAAAGGTACAGGACTCCTTTCTGCGGTGATGAAAATGTTCTAAAATTGATTGTGGCCGTGGTTCTTCACCTGTGTGAATATACCATCCGTCTAAGCTGCTTACCAGTTCCCTTTTTTACTGCTTTTCTGTGGACCCCGACCTCACCTGACCAAGGCTCGCATCTCACCCACAGCTGCTCGGAGAGCGCAGACCCATGCATGGCTCGAGGCCTCACTGGCACGCGCTGGACACAGCCTATCTCACCGTCTTTTACAAAGCCTGGCAGGCAAAGGTGCAGGTGGAGGGTGGAGCAGGACCCTGGCTCAGGTGCCCGCAGCAGGAGCAGTGTTAGGGTTTGGGTTTTGTCCCCAAGAGAACAACTATTCTAGGTTGAATCATTGTATAATTGGCAAAAATAATTTTTAAGAAATTTTTTTGATAACCAAGAGTTTACTGCATCGTTCAATGTTTTAATGAAGTGTCCTCTCATACAAATTGTTTCAGCCAAACACACTGGAGTCTCATCTTCATTTTTTATTTTGCTAATTAAATTATGCAACAAGATTTACAGAAGCGATTTCAATGAAGACCAACAGCAGTCCTGCTTGGTACACAACATACACTTGATTCTTCTGCTTTTTAATGACTGCAGGTAACCAGCCAAATCATGCTGATTATAGAATCCAGCAGTAACAATCATCTTCATGGAATTTATTGTCAACCTAACTATCAGAGAGACATCTGTATGTCTCTTCTGTGATTTGTTTCTTACTTTTAATTTCACTATTAAAACAAAAATGCCATTTAAACCCCTTTTTATTCCAAATTCCAAATTCTATATTGTTCATGCAATGGAATATTGGCTTCTCTCACCTAATGCAATGCTCTGAAGCTATTTATAGAAGCCACAGAACCTGAAGGATATAAAGAGGCTCACTCCCAGGAGACTGGCTTGAAAAAAACAAAACACAAACATGAAAATAGCTGGCAAAGTTTGGAAATCGACCACCATCAAAATGCAAATATATGTTTACTACCTCCCAATATTCTACACAATCCTTTGTTGACCTGACGATTTTAAAAGCTATATTAACTTCTCAGTGATGTTAAATTCAAGCCATTTGAAACACACTTATTTTATGGCAAATATTTTCACTGTTTCATTTTTCCAGACAAAAGTCAGTTTCTCCCTCTTCCTCCAAAAATAGAGCAGTTCCAAAAAATATATGCATAATTATCACACAAAAGAGAAGCTACCATAAGCTGTGTTTGGTTGCTGTTATTCACATGGGTCATTAATTGCAGGAAATAATAAGGATTTATATTTTAAGGTATTCTGCAAGTGAGATGAGATTTTTCAAAATGTACATGTTTTTCTATATTAAAAGTAAAATAATTGAGAGTGACACAATCAAAAACACCTTTGTAGCTTACTGGGAATATAAAACTGACTATTTCAAATAAAATGGCTGTGCTGGAGCTGGCTGTGTTTGGGTTTTCTACTCCTGTCTTGGGTTGTCATGGTAAAGAAAATATTTTTACCTGGGCTTTGGAAGTGGTGGTCTGGCCAGAGGTTCCTGTGGTGACCGCAGAGGCAGGCCTGGTGTTTACCTGGTGGGGGTGGCATCTCCCAGCCTTCCAAGCTCGCTCCAACCCACACTGGTCACAGTAGGGTGGTTCTTCTGGAAAGATCCAGAGGGGAATTTGAAGGAGGAGAATAAAGCACAAATCAAGACTATTAATCCACACGAAAATATTTGCAAAGTATAGTCCAGTGTAAGGAATTGAAACCCTTCCACTCTCACTTTCCTCCAGCTTTAGCTACATTTCCCATCATCTGTCTGTCACCTGTCTATCCATGCACTTATTTGTGAGACAGTCTGACCAAGCTGAGCTATATAACTTAGAAGTTCTTTCAGCCATGAGCATCAGTGGGTTGATTCACTCCCACCTCAGCAGAGCACTGGGATTACAGTCACCACAACCAGGTATTTGCCTCTTATTTAAGCAAGATCCCAACAAGTACTGTGGAAGTTCCCACCAAAGTTATTTAGTCTTTGGGAACCCCAGGAACACAGGAATAGGCGCCACAGAGCATGTCTGGGTTGCACTGTCTGCCCAAATTCATGCATATGAAGTGTAATTCTCAATGCAAAGGTTGGAAGGCTGGAGGGGTCTGGTCATAGGCTCCGTCCTGGTAAACGGATTAACACTGACTACAAGAAGTGCTTGAGGCTGTACTTGAGCACCCACCCTCTGCCTTTCCCCACAGGAGGGTGCAGCCAGGAGATAGGTGAATTCATCTTAGTGGTCAAGCCAACTGCATGAAGAGACCCTGCAGAGATGATGGGCTTGTGGCAGTGCTGACCTCAGGGGATGTTCATGGTGGAAGTGCTGAGAGGAGGTGGCCCACCAGGACACAGCTGTGGAGGGTGTGTCTCTCACTGGTACCCTTCTCCTCTGCTCTGCTCTGCTCCTGGCCACCATGCAGTGAGCAGCTTCGCCCCTGTGCTCTTCCACCCTGATGCTTCTGTGCAGAGCCAGCTGAGCGTGGACTGAGCCTCTGAAACCGTGAGCCATAGATGATCCTCCTCTCCTGTGGATCCAGGTTTGTTCCAGTGATGGGAGAGTTCACAAACCCTCCCAGATATGAACTTCATGTGCGAGGACTTCCTCATATCTAGAACTGTAATAAGTAAATCTGTGTTCTTTATAAAACACTCAATCTCAGCTATTCTGCTACAGCAGCTTACAGAGGCCTAATAGAAACCCATAGTTTTCCTCCCTACCTTCACAAAAGATTACATGTTCCTGTGCTCAAAAGAGCACTGTGTTCTAATTTTTGAGTTATAGAGAAGTATCCATTTAAAATATTAAGAATTAAAATGTGTATACAGACCATTCTCTGCAATGTTCTTTATTGAATTTGACTACTTAAGTTTGAGGGGTTTTATTAAGTTATACCCAAGCATTTTTATGACTAATATTTTACAACCACATCCTGTCTCTTTTGCCTCAAGTACAAAATTCTCTGAAGTCTCAGGAAGGATTTCAGTTGATGTTTCCTGTAAAGTTTGAAATATTTTTCTGACTTTTTTCAAGTGAAGTTTGCACTGACATTCCAGATCTTAAAATAAAGGCTCTTGCAGACCTGGACTTGATTTTTTCTTTTCCATCTTAGGCATCTGAAAATAATTTAGTCCTCTGTCTACCTCAGTGGCCCCGCAGAGAGCATGCAGACATCAGCCTCCCACCTTCACCACACTTGGGGCCTCAGATGTGGAGCAGAAACCTTAGGAAATGCGCTCAAGGAGCATCTCGCAATCCTGTCCATGGCTCTGACCAGCTGGTCCCTGATCTGCTAATGAATAGCCCTCTCTTCTAATGTAGGAAAAAACTTTTAGTTTGCTCTTTTTTATTTCCATTGGGCATGACTTTTACTACTTTCTTCACCAGGTCTAACACTAAATCAGAAGAGTTAAACTATAACAAAAGTAAAAATTACATTAGAAAGAGAATTCTTTACAGAAACTGAACATCAAAATAGCACGGAAATCAGGGAGAGAGCTGAACATGACAAGCGTCTGGCGTCAGGATGTGCCCTGGGGAGAAGGTGGGAGGAGAAAATTCGAGCCCCTAGTGACCTGCATCATACTTATTCCAAATTCTAAAAGCCGCTTTTGTTTCTTTAATCATGAGAATTACACAATTTCCCGCTTTAGCCATAATAGTAACTTTTGCTATAAATTGTTTCTTGTAAAGGCATGTGCTAACTTCCCACAAGGAATGTAAATGTGAACTATGTACATATTCTAATAAACTCAAATAAAAAAAGAAAGATAACACCACATGCAAAAAGTAACTTATTTTGTGTGACATTAAGCATTGTTGCTACACAAATATTTGGAATTTATTGTATCTATTTCTGTTTCCTTCCTTTTCAATACTTCTGCATGGCTTTGTTTAGGACAACTGAAAGATAACTATATATTTTAAACACCCTGTGAATATCACTCTCTTGTCAAATGGGGTTTAACCTAAAAGCCGGCATTGCCATTACTGATGTGTTTGGGAAATAATATTATGGTAATTGTTTTCTTTGAGTTTTTTTTCTTTATTCTAATCCATTATCAGTTTTGTTATTTTTGTTTTCTATTCTTCAAATTTATTTTTCTTGCAGGGAAGTGCATTCCTAAGAAAATTTTTTTCAATGAGATCTGTAAGTAGTAAAATCTGTTCCTGTATTTTTGAGCTTTTAAAAAACAACTTCTGTTCTTATGGAGAAATACCTTAACTGGGTATACAATCCAAGGTCGACAGACTGAAGATACTCATCATCTTCTGTCTTCTGGAATCATTCATTTCCAGGGGGAACCTAGCTGTCAAAAACTACGTGTAAATTGTCTTGTCTTCCTAATGGACTTTCACAGTATTCCTTTTCATTGTTATATTTCTAAATGGGGATTTTTTTGTTTATTTCATATTTTTGCTGGCTAACTGCACATTTTTAATTTAAGGATTCCTATCTTTTTATTCTATATTGACAAACTATGTTTATAGACTATGCAGTTATGCTACACCTTGTGAAACATTGCAGGATGACCAATCAGGTTAATCACCCTACACATCACCTCAAATAATTAGTATTTTTTGCAATGAAAACACTTATGGTTTACTCTCTTACTGACTGTGAAATGTACAGACTCAGTATTAGCTTCCCTTGTCCTTCTTCTTTATTATTCTAAAATATCAAAGCCATTGCTCCTGTCTAATTGAGGCTTCCCGCTGCCTGAGGTGTCCCCTCTTCACCCCCACTCCCAGTCTCTGTATCACACTTCACTCCACATCCACTCCTCTAGGTTCAATTGTTTTGGTTTTAACCTGTGTGTAGGATCTCGGTCCTGCTTCCTCTGTTCCTCCTTGGCTATGTTTTATTTCTTTCTCTTGTCTTATGGCTCTGGCAAGGATTTCTAGTACTGTGCTGAATGTGATGAGCAGCCTTACCTTTTCCTAAATCTTAGAGGAAAGTATTTCAGTTATTCAGCACTGACTACAGCAGTAGCAGTGACTTACTATACGTGGCCTTTATTGTGTTGTGTCCAATGTAATTCTGTTACAATTTTTACCCTTGGTTCTATTCATTGTGTGATACACATTTATTGGACTGAAAATTTTGAAATGTTCTTGTGATCTCAGAACAATCATGATAAGTGATCTTGTAATGTGTTTTTGAACTTGATTTGCCCATAGTTTTTGAGAATATTTGCATCTACATTCATTAAGGATAATTCCCTGTAGCTTATGGTGTCTTCATCTCGTTTTGAAAAAAAATAATAATATTAGCCTCATCAAATGCGTTTGGAGTATTCCTTGGTCATTTAATTTGTAGAAAAATTTGTCAGAATTTTTATTAGTTAATCTTTAAATATTTGCTAGAATTCAACAGTGAAGCTATCAGTTCTAAACATATTTCTGATGAGAGATATTTTATTAATAGGACAATATTCACATCTGTTGGACTATCAATTTTTATATTTCTTTATGATTCAATCTCGGTAGATTGTGTTTGTCTCAAAATGTATTCTTCTTTAAGGTGTCTAGTATTTTGTCATTTAAGTTTTCATAATAATATACTTCTTTACATTTCCTTAGCACCAGCTGTAATGTCTCCACTTTTACTTATGATTTTATTTGATTTTTCTGTTGGTTACTCTATCTAAAGATGTATTAATTTTATTTATTTTTTCTCTGACCTTCATTATTTCTCTTCTGCTACCATTGGGTTTGTTTGTTCTTTGTTTTTTTATTTTCTCAAAGCATCACAGTAAGTTAGTTATCAGTGATCTTTATTAATGTAGGTGTTTATTGGTATAAACTTTCACCCAAGAATAGCTTTGGTTGTATAATAATTACCGATATGTTCTATTTCCATTTTTCTTTCTCTCAAGACATTTTTAACTTCCCTTTTTCTTGTTTTGGGGATCTTTCAGTTGTGTAGAATATTATTTAATTTCCATGTATATGTGAATTCTCTGAAATCCTTGCAATTAATGGTTTTTAGTTTTATGCCATTGTAATCACAAAAAATAATCTTGGTCTGATGATCTCCCTTATTGACTGTGCTAGAAAACAATCTTGGCACACTTAGAAGCTGTGTATATAGGGCCTGGGGATTTAGCTCACTGGCATAAGCTCCTGCCTTGAAAGCAGGCAGTCGTGAGTTCAATCCCTGGTACCGATAAAAAGGAAAAAGACCAAAGGGAAAAATAAAAAGCTGTGTATACACCTGTTAAGCCCTCTTAATCCAAAGAGTTGTTTTAATCCAATATTTTCATATTATCTTTTTGTCTGCACAATGGTTCAGGCAGATACTGAAACCTGCTTACTGAAATCACCTGATTTATGGTGCTACAATCTTTCTTCCTTCATACCCTTGATATCCACTGGTACATTTAGGTGCTCTGCTGTTGGACACATACGTATTTACAATTCTCATATTCTCTCAAACTGACCACTTCATTATTACATGTAAACCTTTTTGTGTCTTTTTCTAGATTCTGGTCTAAAGTCCATTTTTGTTTTTCCTCATGGAAGCATCACCAGCCTGTTTGACTTACATTTCCAGAGAATACTGTTTTCTTCCCTTTGTTTCAGTTTGTGTGTGTCCTTGGGAATGAATGGTGCTTCTCCTAGGCAGGCTGTAGCTAGGCTGTGCTCTTTATCCATACTGCCCCTTCCCATCATTTTTATGAAGAATTTAACCCTTTCACATCCAAGATAGTTATCAGGAGGTAAAGGATTACTACACTACTGACATGTTGTAAACAGTTTTCTGGTTGTTTTTTAGACAATTTGTGTTCTTTTTCCTCTCACATTTTTTTTTCATTTTCCTCATTGTGTAAGGATGTTCTGTAGCAGTATCTTTGGATCTGTCTTATTTTTGTTTTGTGAGCCTCCTCTATATTTCTGCCTTCCACTTGTCATGAGGCTGACATGGAAGATCTTACATGACAGCCATCTGTTCTGAGCTAATAATAGCTTCACTTGGAAAATGTGCAACTATTGTGCACTTTTGTTTCCTCTTTTACATTTTACATTTCTGATGTCTGAATTTACATCATTTTCATCTGTGTGTCCCTCAATAACTTATTTTTGCCAGAATTGTCTTAATAATTTCATCCCTTAACTTTTCTATAAAGATAAAATTACTTTGCACCCAACCATTACAAATCCTAATGTCTTCTGAATATTGATCTGTACTACTTATTCCATCAGGCTTTATACTTTTTTATTTTATGTTACTAATTTTATGTTTAGATTATGTTACTAATCCTCCTTATTTTAAGAATAGTCTTTTATAATTCCTGCAAAACAGATCTAATAGTGATGAACTCCTTTAACTTTTGTTAGTCTGGAAAGTAGTGACGTTTGCCTCATTTCTGAAACAGCTTTTCTGGGTAAAGCATTCTTGGTTCACAGTTACTATTTTTTTATTCTACACTTTGAATATAGCATCCACTGTCTCCTGGCCTACAGGATTTCTGCTGAGAAATCTGCTTATAGACACACTGGAACTTCTTAGTAAGTGATATCTCTCTTACCCCTTTCTACTCTGAGACTTTTTTTTACATTTGATTTTTTGATACTTTGATTATGTGTCTGAGTAAACTCCTCCTTTGAAATAAATTTTTGATGTTCATACTTTCTGTACTTGGATTGGAATCTATCCTCAACCTGTTAGGAAAGTGTTCATTCATTGCTTCTTTAAATATAGTTTCTACTCCTTTTTCTTGTTCTCCTTCTGGAATCCTATTATCCACAGTTGAGAAGCCTTGGAAGTGTCTTATAATTAATAAAGATGCAACAGCAGAGAGATAACATGTCAACAATAAACCAGCATTTAACAGTAATAACCATTAATGTAAATGGTCTCAATGTACCAATCAAAAGAAACAGACTAGCACAATGGATCAAGAAACAAAATCCAATCATATGCTGTTTACAGGAAACCCATCTAACCCAGAAAGATACTCACAGACTGAAAGTCAAAAGATGGAAAACAATACTTCATGCAGCAGGAATCCAAAAAAAAAAAAAAAAGCAGGAGTAGCCATTCTGTTTGCAGACAATGTGAACTTTTAAACTAACAATGATCATAAAGGACAAAGAAGGTCACTACATACTCGTTAGGGGAAAACTCCAAGAGGAAGAGATAACTATTTTAAATATGTATGCACCAAACTCCAGAGCACCCAGTTATATAAAACAACTATTAACAGAAATGAAAACTCAAATTATCAGTAACACAATTGTAACAGGAGACCTTAATACGCCATTGACACCAAGGGACAAATCAACCAGACAGAAAATGAGCAAAGAAATAACAGAATCAGACCACACCTGCGAACAAATGGATTTGATAGACATATACAGAATGTTCCACCCAATGACATCAGAGTACACATTCTTCTCAGCAGTACATGGATCATTCTCTAAAATAGACCATATATTAGCTCACAGAACATATTTAAACATGTGCAAAAGAGTTGAAATCATCCCTTGCATCTTATCAGATCATAGCGCTCTGAAATTAGAAATTAATGATAAAAGATACTGCAAAAATCCTGCAAACACATGGAAACTGAATAACACACTCTTGAGTAATCAGTGGGTCACAGAAGAAATTAAAGAACAAATTAAACAATACCTAAAAGAAAATGAAAATGCAGATACAACTTACTGGAATTTGTGGGATGCAATGAAAGCCGTCCTCAGAGGAAAATTTATTGCACTGAGTTCCCACATCAGGAAAACAGAACGAATACAAATAAATAACTTAATGCTATGCCTCAAACAGCTAGAAAAAGAAGAGCAAGTCAAGCCCAAAGCCAAAAGAAGAGAGGAAATTATAAAAATCAGAGCAGAAATCAATGCAATAGAGACTAAGAAAACAATCCAAAGAACAACGAATCAAAGAGTTGGTTCTTTGAAAGAATAAATAAAATCCATAAGCCCCTAGCCAACCTTACTAAAAAAAAAAAGGGAAGAAAAAGCTCAAATTCATGCAAGAAGAAATGAAAAAGGTGAAATCACTACAGACCCAATAGAAATACAGAAGATCATCATTTCAAAAACCTCTACTCTCAAAGGTTTGATAACACAGAAGAAATAGACAGATTCTTAGAAACATATGAAGTACCAAAGCTAGATCAAGAGGATGTAAAACTGTTGAATAACCCAATGTCTGTTAATGAAATTGAAAATGTAATTAAGTCCTTACCTACAAAGAAGAGCCCAGGCCCAGATGGATTTACTGCAGAATTCTACAAGAAATACAAAGAAGACCTAATGCTGACACTCCTCAAACTATTCAATGAAATTGAAAGGGAAGCAATCCTTCCTAAGTCATTCCTGGAAGTAAATATTACTCTAGTACCAAAACCTGAGAAAGACCCAACTAAAAAAGAGAACTATAGACCGATCTCCCTAATGAACACAGATGCAAAAATCCTCAATAAAATATTGGTAAATAGGATGCAGCAAATCATCAAGAAGATTATATACCATGACCAACAGGGATTCATCCTGGGAGTGCAAGGATGGTTCAACATACGTAAATCAATAAATGTAATCCACCATATCAATAAAGCCAAAAGTAAGAATCACATGATCAATTTCTATAGATGCAGAAAAAGCCTTCAATAAGGTCCAACATTCATTCATGATAAGAACTTTACAGAAAATTGGGATAGTCTTTTACCTCAATATAATAAAGGCCATTTATGACAAACCAACAGCCAGCATCATACTAAATGGCCAAAAATTGAAAGCCTTTACTTTAAAATCAGGCACAAGACAAGGATGTCCTTTATCACCACTCCTATTTAATATAGTACTGGAAGTACTAGCCAGAGCAATTAGGCAAGAAAGAGAAATAAAAGGGGTAAAGATAGGAAAAGAAGAAGTTAAGTTGTTATTGTTTGCAGATGACATGATACTCTACATAGAAGACCCCCTAAGCTCCATTGAAAGACTCTTAGATACAATAAATAAATTCAGTAATGTGGCTGGATACAAAATCAATACTCAGAAATCAATAGCATTACTATACACAAACAACAAAACCACAGAGAGGGAAATAAGGGAAACTGGACTATTCACATTAGCAAGCAAAAAATGAAATATTTAGGAATTACTCTTACGAAAGAAGTGAAAGACTTATACAGTGAAAATTATAATACACTGAAAAAGGAAATTGAAGATGATCTCAGAAAATGGAAAGACATCCCTTGCTCATGGATAGGAAGAACAAACATTGTGAAAATGGCCATTCTCCCAAAACTGTTATACAGATTCAATGCAATCCCAATAAAAATACCATCCACATACCTTATAGATGTAGAGAAATCACTCCTAAAATTCATCTGGAACTAGAAGAGACCTAGAATAGCAAAGGCAATTCTAAGCAGCAAAGGCAAGGCAAGAGGCATCACAATCCCTGACTTGAAGTTATACTACAAAGCAACAGTAGTAAAATCAACATGGTATTGGAACCAAAACAGAGCCGAAGATCAATGGAATAGATTAAAAGATACAACGACAACTACAAACACACTCAACCACCTTATCTATGATAAAGGAGCCAAGCAGGTTCACTGGAAGAACGACAGTCTCTTTAATAAATGGTGCTGGAAAAACTGGCTCTCCATTTGCCCAAAACTAAAGCTAGACCCATGCCTATCACCATGTACTAAATTAAAATCTAAATGGGTCAAAGATCTGAATATTAAAACAGAAACACTAAATCTATTGGAAGACAAATTGGATAGAAACCTTGAAGACATAGGAGTAGGTAGAGAATTCATGAACGGGACTCAAACCGCACGGGAAATACTTCCCAGAATCAATAACTGGGACCACTTCTTATTAAAAAGTTTCTGCATGTCAAAAGAAATCTCCAGCATAGTGCAAAGAAAACCCACAAACTGGGAAAAGATTTTAGTGAACTCTCTCTCTCAGACAAGGGACTCTTGTCTAAAACATATGAAGAATTAAAAAAAAACTCAGACTCCCAAAATTCAAAGATCCAATCCAAAAATGGGCATCTCAGATGAATACGCACTTCTCAGATGAAGAAATACAAATGGCAAATAAATACATGAAAAAATGTTCATCATCATTGGTCATTAAAGAAATGCAAATTAAAACCACACTGAGATACCATCTCACTCCTGAAAGAATGGCCAGGATCAAGAAAACCAACAACAACAAATGCTGGAGAGGCTGTGGGGAAAAAGGAACTCTCCTACACTGTTGGTGGGAGTGTAGACTGGTACAACCTTTGTGGAGGTCAGTCCGGAGATTTCTCAAAAAGCTGGGATTGGAAGTCCCATTTATTTCAGCTATTCCACTTCTAGGCATATTCCCAGAAGAACTGAAAGTATCATACCACAGTGATATATGTGCACCTATGTTTATAGCAGCACAATTTGTAATTGCCAGATCTTGGAAACAACCCAAGTGTCCATCAACTGAGGAATGGATAAAAAAGTTGTGGTATTTCTATACAATGGAGTATTACTCAGCTATAAAGAAGGATCACATTGAGATATTTATCAATAAATGGGCACAGCTTGAAACCATACTCATAAGTGAAATAAATCAATCTTGCATGTGTGAATACCAAATAGTTTCCCTAATGTAAGTAATAATTCAAATATATAAAAATATGTGGTAATCATGATTCCCCATTATGTGGCCTTGAAGCTTTATAAAGTTTTCACTTATTAATTGGAAAGGCTTTATTCTGGGCTTCTTGATATGGAAATATTTGAAGCTATAGTATATGAAGTTTTATTCAAATATTTCAAGGAAAAAGACAGACACTATGGTAACTACTATTAAATCGGGTTATTTGGTGGTGAAGCACTAGGTTGCTGAAACAGTCATGCTTTGACCTGTATTGTTATATTGTTATGTCCTCCTTTATCTCAATCTCTCTCTTATTCATTAAAAAAAATAGTTATTTTTTATGGTTTTTTTTAATTAAGGGGAAAAATTTTAAAAATTAGCAGGATATATAATAGTAACTTTTTTTGATTTCCTATTAACTTGTTTTGAAGTCCTGTAGTACTCCCACTATCTTGTTTTGACTGATTAGACTCTGTTCCATTCTGTATGATAGTATCAAGTTTGAGGGTATAGGCAACTACTTTGAAGGCAATAAGATTCACTAAGATGCCCATTCTGGTTTGACTATTGTCTCCTTTGGAAGTCCTGTAATGTTTACAATGCTTAAGTTTTATTGGTCTTGTTCTCTACTGTTTTGTTCAACTTTATAATACCTAATGAGATAGACAATTCTTTTTAAGGAAACAAGAGACATTATGGTAACCATTGTTGATAACCTTGTACTCTGTTCTTACACCATGTGCTATGTCTATCCTTGGTTTTGACTGACAGCTTTATTTTGCCATGTTTGACTTTATTCTCTCCTCCAAAAAAGTAATAAGAACTAAGGAGTAATAAAATCCAAAATGTGTAAATTTTGTTGTAAAAAAGAGAAGGAAAAAAAAGTGCTCTGAAGGATATAACAGCAAGTGTGTTTAGGGGTGTTAAATAGCTGACCATATTAATGTTTTTGGTTGGATCACTGAACACAACTGTTTGCAGTCTCACTGTTTGAATGTCCACTTTGTATGCTTTGATACTGTGACTTGAGCAACTATCTCTAAGATGATAATATGTCATCTATTAAGTGGTGATTTCTTACTGTTTTTTTTTTGTAGTTCTGTATTACTTGTACCCTTACACCGCTTTGTTTTGTTTTGTTTTTTCTCTTTTTCCTTTTAAATAAAATTTTTTAAAAAAAGAATCCCATTTCTAACTGATACTGGAAATTGTTCAGTCATCATTTTATCTAACATTCCTTTTTCGTATTTCCTTCCGTCTTCATTTTCCAGTGTCCCAATAGACCTATATCAGAGCCTTTTGCCCTGCCTCCTCTAAACTGTAAAGTTCGCCTTTACAAGTGTATTTCCACATTATAAAAAATTTATAATAGCAAAGTCGAGAAGGTGTCTATCTACATACTGTGGTGTATACTTATGAATCTGTACACAGAGATGGAGAGATTCATAAAAACAATTTGAATTAAATTTTCAGTCTTGTTTCTCAATTTTATAATTCTTTTATGAATATGTACAATGTAAAATTATTTCATCAGTATTAAATGAATTACTTTTACAACATACTTTCACAACATTTTACATAAATATTTATTTAACTCCTATCTTTTGTAATTTATTATTCGTGTCACAAGTATTCCTCCTTCACTGATCTCAGTGATGAATTGCAATGGACTGCACATCATTTTTGGTTGCTCTATTCTTTTTCTTTTTTTCTGTCATGAATTTATATTGGCATTACTGCCATTTGGGCTTTCTTTGTCAGTGTTAGGGCTCTTTAATGTGGTTTGGAATTTTCATTTGTAGGTTCACTCTAGAATCTTCCATTTGCATGCATTTCACCCTCTTTCTTGCTCAGCTTCTGTGTAGAACAACTGTGTGCAACTGTATCTGATGTCTCTGGGCTTTGACCCCAAAGCCAGTGTTTCAGTGTCCACAGGGACCACTCATCTTCAGTGGCATTTGGAACACAGGGAAAACATTCTGTCCCTGAGTCTGTAAGACCTCCAGTGTTCCCAAATTTTACACTTGCTCACCTTTGCTGATCTTCAAGATACTTATCTTGCTGTTGAGCTGTTTTCCTTTGCAGTAATGGTCCTAGCTATGACAGGCCTGTGACTTTGGAGGACTTTGGGAGAGGAACAGTGACCAGATTGCTTTCATTCAAAACTCACATGCTACTTGCACAAACTTAGGAAAATTACATGGTCTCTGTTCCTCTCACTTTCCTCAGCTATAAAACTGAAATAATTATGGGTGCAAGAATGTAAGGAGATGATAGATGTGAAACACAAAACCTGAGTGCTCACTGCCTGCTAATTATGACATTACAGCCTTAACCAGTAAGTGTATCACCAACTTGTAAAGAAATATTCATTAAAGAAATCACAAAAGAAAGCAAATATGAAAGAAAATAACTAATATTCTTCTGATACATATCCTTCCAGAAATTTCTAGTATATGTTCCTACATTCTCAACTTCATGGCTCCACTTAGCATACTTTAACTTTCCAGTGCCATGCAGGAAGCATGAATTCAGTAGCAAATGTATTGCAGATTCCGCAGTTTGCTCTTTCCCAAACTAGCAATATGCAATAAGATACTGTTAGGATACCGGGTGGGACAGTGGACCACTGTGACCCGCGAGGTCACAAAAGAAACACCAAAGGCAGCACAGCAGTGCCACTGAGCTGGGCATCAGGAGGTTTGTGGTATTAAATTCATTTTAAGCTTAGGGTATAATCCACTTACACCAGGTGCATTGGTCTCTAACCTCATGAGAGCCCAAGTAACACATGCGTACATTCAGACCTCTGTATTGCTTATTGGTTATTATGAACCTGCTCCTGTGTAAATACTCCTCTCTAAGAAGATTAAAATAGCTGTTTTTGCTGTTGTGAACTACCACGGCCTGCACCTTTGTACACACAACTGAAACATTTCGGGTAGTATACTTTTGAAAATGATGTAGCAGGATCTGTTCCAAGACTTATGAAACATACTGACAAATTATCTTATAAAAAATTTTCACTTTATATTTCTATCAAAATGTACCACATGTATTTTTAATGTAGGCATATCTAGTTGGCACCTGCTAATTTTAACATTTTAAGCTATATCAATCTTAGTTTTCTGTCCAGTGAATCTATGTTGAGCTGGCTTGTTCTCCCGACAAATTACATTTCAATTTCTGCATTCTACTGTAATCCTCCTCTTCAAAGATTTTCATATGAAGGCCCAATTCTCACCATCATAAGTTTATTTATAGAGATGCTAAAGTGGCTTTAGTGAATTTTGTCTGGATGTCGTAATGTGAACTCTGCAAAAATTTTAAAACTTGATTTTCAAAAGAAGTTACATAATGTATTTTAACTTTACTTCTGTGTTATTTCCAAGTAGCTTGTTCTGTAAAAGGGCCAAATTTAGAAATTTCAGCTTGTGTTATATTCCAGCACATGAGCAACCTTGATAGGTATTCCTTGTACAGCTGGACAGACTACACATTCTGCTGTTGTCCCATGTGGTCATCTGTTTGTGTCCATTTGGCCAAGGTCAATAGTTAAGTCATTCATATCTTATATAAAGCTACTGATTTTCCTACATTTGAAACACTAATTTTTCTGTTTTTTTCTATCAATTTTCAAGAAAGGAATATGAACTTTTCACTGAGATTATGAGTGTCTATTTCTCCTTTCAGTTCCAAGAGATTCTACTTCTAAATTCTGTTTTAGATATATCATGTGTCACATATACAATACTTATTTATACAAATGATCAAGTACATAATTATAATTAAATACATAATATAATTATGTTATCCTGATGCAATGAGCTCTTATTATTTTTCCTTTATTTTCAGCAGTACTGCTTTTAGTAAAACCCACTTTGGGGCTTAATACAGACATGCCAGCTTTCCTGTGGTTAGAAGTTGCATTGGGTATCTTTTCCTGTCTTTTTAACTTTGAAGCTATTTTAATTGTGTTCCTTGTGAACAATGTGTAGTTGGATGTTGCTGTGTTTCCAACTTTGTATTCCCTGCCTCTTAGTTGTATTATTTCATTCATTAATGTTTAATGTGGGATGTACATATGGCTGGATTTAGGTTTGCAGTTTTGGTATTTATTCAAATATTATCTCATCTGTTTTTGCTTTCTCTCTTCATTGAAATAACTGAAATTTTTAGTATTCAATTTTCTTCCCTATATTGACTTTTTAATGTGTGCCTCCACTATTTTTAGTGAATGCTATTAAATTTAATGTGTGTGGTTAGCTTAAAATAATTCACCCTGAGTTAAATTGTACTGTTTATATAATATACAAAACTCTTGTGAAAACACGGTTTCCCTTGCCTTTCTTTACTACTGTCATATCAATTTCATCAACCAACATTAAAAGGCTTTCAGTTGAGTTTATTTATTTTGTTTTATATGGCTGCTTGTCTTTTAGCCAAATTAAGAAAAGAAAATAAATACACAATACAGTTCTTAATACATACCAACATAATTTTCCCAGTGACTTTTATTCCTCCTTGTGACATTTCTGGTTAACCTTAAGAACTTCCTTTAGCATTTATTGTAATACAAATCCATGGGTCATAAATTCAGATGACTTTTAAAAACATCACCAATTTTGAAGGACACTTTTATCGCTCCTAGAATTCTGGAATGACATACCATAGTCTTTCGCCATTTTACATGTACATTCATTGAGATCTGTTTGCTCTAGTTGTTAGTCTTTTTGTTTTGTGAGATGCAGTCAGTCATCTTGTATTGGATTTTCCTTCATGCTATGCACTGTTCTCAGTCTCATTCCCTATTGATATTTGAATGCCATGATTTTGTCTGTAATCTGACTATGATTTTATTCATTATTAGGGGTGACTCATATTCTTTCACCAAAATTTTTGTCATAATTTTTCAAATACACATTCTACTCCCTCTTCCCGTATCATTTCCTCCTGAGATTAAAGTTGTCTGTGTGTGGGAAAGCGTAGCATTGCTTCCCAGGCCTCTAAAGATCTCACAATCTTCTCTCACTCCTGTTTCGGTCGCTCAGATTAATTTCCAATGATACACTTCTTCAAGCCATGTGTAATCAGCACTTAAACCTATACACTTTTTCCTTCTGTTATCATACTGAGTAATTCTGAAATTTGCATTTAGATCTTCAGTATAGCTTCTGGTTCTCAGCTGAGATTCCATACATGTTATTTCATTGCATATATAGTTCCATATGTCTTTGACTGTATTCATATTCATTTCAAAGCCCTCATTGGCTCCTTGTAATGCGTATGTCGCTTCATGATACTTTTCCATTGGTTGGTTGTGTCTTTCTTGATGTAGAACATACCTCTTTTTTCGTTGTTTTGTTGTACATTTCCAGTGATTCTGTAAAAGCAGGTACTAGAAATTACGAATGTTACATTGTAGAGATAATGGGTTCTGTTACGTTCCTCTGAAGAGTGGCTTTTGCACTGGCAGGCAGTTGGCTTGGCTGGACCTAAACTGAGCACTGTCTCCAGTGTGGCAGGTACTGCCTAATAATTGCTGCTCTGTTCTTTCAGCCCCCAATTGCTGGTTTTGGTTTTCCCCCCTGAGATCTTCCCATCTGCGGGGTTAGAGGGAATCTGAGGGTTTCACACCCTGATCTATGGCTCGTGATCCTTGCAACCCTATCCTTTTGAAATTTATGTGGTAACTTTCTGGCTCCTTAGCTAGCTTCAAAGTGCCTCCTGACACCTAAAATCAAGAAACATATGGCTTTCTGCCACCAGAACCATATTCTGCCTAGGGAGCAGCACCAGGGAGGGCACCATAAACACTCAAGTCTCACTTTGCAAGGTCACACTGCCCTCCATATTTCCTTTTCCTTTCCACCACTGCCAGGTAATCTTGAGGTTCCCTTTGTGGTAATCTTGAGATTGTCGTTTTGCCTGTAGGTGTGTGTTTTAATTTTATGCAAATATTCATCATTATGACCTACAGGACGGTTAATTCTGCCAACCTACTTCAACATTCCCCATACCAGAAACAAACTGCACCATGTATTCTAAATGCTTTCTGAGTTGTGGTTATGTCTGTGAAATTCAAATTACCCACAACTCTAAATTCTACCAACTCTTTATGTCTGAAACATCAGTAAGTCAGGAGATCAACAAGAATAAAAATAAAAGCAAAAAGAAACCTCTGAGGAATTAGCACCGTTGATGAGCACTGATACTGTTTCCCCTTCCTGAAGCACAGTCATAACTTTGGTATCGTGGGGCAAATCTCTTCTAGCCAATGGCATAACATTTGCATAGAACACAGGCACAGACTTCTGTACATTTTTCATATCATCTGTAGATTACTTATAATACCTAATACAGTGCAAATGCTGGCTAAATAGTTCCTGTACCCTGTTGCTCATGGAATAATGGTAGGAAAACTGTGTGTGCGTGCTCAACACAGACACAATTTATTTTTCCAATATTTCCATCTGCTGCTGGTTGAATCTGCAAATGCAAAACCCACAGATCCAGAGTGCTGACGGTGATTGAAGAAACACAGAAATGCCTGCTGTGATTGGAATGTCCCCACCCAGCCTCAAGCTGACATTTAATCCTGATCATGAGGTATTGAGAACTGGGGATGCAACAAAATTCTGTTTTTTGAAAGTCACCTGGTTGCACATATCCAGGACAGACACAGAAGGGAAACTAAAACAGTACCCAAGCAGCATCTCACACCAATCAATCTCTGTAATTACATCCAAAAGGGGAAAGATGAAGTGCTAATTTCATTAAACTGTGAAACGTCTCCACTTTGCAGGTAAGGAGTGCAGTGTAACTGTGTCCATCAGAACTTACTGGCCCCCCTGCAAAGTCTCCCTGTGCTGCCTTGTGTGGCCGTCACTGCTCACACATGACTCTTGAGATGCAGCTAATGCTGCTGAAGGAATGAAATTTAATTCTGCTGAATTTTAAAGAATTTTAAAGACTTTAACATCGCCACAGGTAGCTTATGCTTCCTGTGCAGAACAAGACAAGTTAGATGCAAATGAAATAAGCTAGCAATAGAAATAACAAGTATAAGTGACTCCTGGGGGCTGGGGATTTAGCTCAGCGGTGTAAGCGCCTGAGTGCGAGGTTGTGAGTTCGATCCCTGGTACCAAAAAAAAAAAAAAAAAGAAGTGATTCCTGATGAGACCACCGAGACTATTTTAAAGGGTCTTAATACATCAAAGAAGTAAGGAATGTAGTGGCACTGTGACAGTAGAGCAGTATTTATGCATTTGTCAAAGTGCCATTTTCCCAAAACACTACAAAGGGTTTAGGCTGCTGTTCTTTCTGAACTGGATTTTTAAGAACAGGAGTTAAATGATGACAAAGAGAAATAACAAAATGTGCTTGTTAATGGGCTAAAATGTTCTTTCATGTGGGTTGTGTATAATATAAACATCTAAACCTCAAGGTAAAGCTCAATACCTGATATATTACCACAAATGCATATATAGAATGGCATCTTTTTTAAAGGGTAAGATTCAGCTCAAGTAAGAATAAAATGAGTTAAAGCAAACCTGAAAAAAATTCTTTATGTCCACATAAGTGATACGTGTTACAAACTCTCCATCAACTTGCCGCCAGTCAAGTTTTCTCCTAGATTTGGCTTACTGCTGCACCTATAGCTGGCATACAGGAGTGACTAAAAAAGACCATGCTTATTTAAAGTATAAAAAGGTATTAAAGTAAAGGACACATTGACAAGGATGATTGCATGAATTCAAGGTGAGGGAGAATATCCTGAAGGCGGTTAATGACCCTGTGGCTTTTACTCCAGTTTTTAAGAATGTTAACAATTATCTTGTATTTTGTTGATCAACTGTCTATGGAGATTGTGTCAGGTAAGACCATTTCAGTGTATTCTCATCTTATTCACTAGGTCTGATGCTGTGTGACTGCTGGCTCTTCCCCAAAGTTAAAATGACCATAAATGGAAACATTTGGGGTAGTCCAGGACATTGAGGCAGTCAGCACATCAGAACTACAGACACTAAGGAGGATGTCCAGAATGGCCTCGGAAAGGGGAAGAATGAGGGATTAGTGTGTTCAAGCCCAGGGTGCAGACTCTGAGGGGGACTGATGGTCATATATCTTTATTATAAACAAATATTTAATCTGAAATGGGGCCAAGTTTAATGATTACGTCGCACACTGAGCTGACAGGCTGCCAGGCCTGACTCCCCAGGTCACAGTTTGGGGTGCAGGGGCCTGGGACCCTGCAGAGAAGCAATCAAGGGAGGACACCAGGCACTGGGTCATGTCAGAGCTGCTGAGCAGAAGGGTGGACAGGGGACGCCTCTCTCTCTCTCTGTCTCTCTGTCTCTGTCCCTGTCTCTCTCTGTCTCTCTCTGTCTCTGTCTCTCTCTCTGTTTCTCTCTCTCTCTCTCTCTCTCTCTCTCTCTCTCTCTCTCTCTCCCTAGTGTCTCCTCCTGCAGTTCACATCACTGGACACCACGAGGCATGTGAAAATGCAATACTTTACTGTGACATATTTGGGGAATTACCAGTAGAAACAAATAGAAATCAGGGCTCAGTGATAATCATTTACAATTTAGTTACAGCAGGAAATCCAGCTCACCTCTTTCCTTCACTATACTAGATAGCAAAGGTTTTAGGCTCTTTTCAAAATGACAGGGAAGCAGGGTAAGAACGTTAGGTCATCTTTAAGCACGAACAGCAGTTCTCCGCAGAGGCTCGGACCTGCCCAGTCTTGTCCTGCTGAAGGTGCAGGCACAAACCGTCTGGCATTGTCTGACTCTGGAGCAGTTTGATCTAATGTGTGTCCTTGTCCAAATATTGGTATTTTTCTGCTGATTAGAAATATCAGGCTTACCTGAATGAAGAAGCTACTGCAGGAATAAATAAGCACTGACTGGCATTAAACACCTACTTAGGTAAGTGTTAGATTATAAATAACATTTCACAAATACATTACACAAGAAGATGAATAAAAACCTATTTACAATTTCATCTAACCCATTCTAAATAGCATTATCCAACCCTTATTTTTCTACAAAGTGTCACCTGAGTTTCAGAATCCGTCATGTGAATTCTTTTCTCTCACCGTCCTGCAGATCCTTCAGATTTTCATGATGGAGGGAATGGTGCTGAGAGGAATAGCACCAGAATGTGCCAGATGTCCTAACACAGCATGCAAAGCGTGGCCTTGGCGCTCAGAAAACACATCCTCCTCTTCATGAACACTCTCTTTTGAGGTGTAAATTGAACCTCTCCCACTCCTCTCCATCAGCCAGAACTGGTTGGTGTGCTACACATCTAATAAGAGGTGTGTTTTTATTTGAACATGGGACGATTGTTCATTTTGAATGATTACTTGGTTTTTTCCCCATACAATCCCACCTCTAACCGCAAGTGCCTGCAGATTGTCTATTTATATCCCAGGGATCGAGTCCTATGGTGGCATCTTGGCTCGGCCCCAGCTACCTTACTAACGCCCCATAAAATGATTCTGCAACTCTGGAGTCTCTGTGCTCCTTCTCATCAGCGGTGGCACTGTCCTGTCACTGCAGATTGTCACCATGCCATATCTAAGATGCAGTGCTTCCATCTCTGCAGGCAGCATCTGTAATCCAAGGATGGAGCACTCAGGAAACCACTTTCTATTGTTTACCTGCCTTCTCTCACAACTTTTCTACAATCAGAAACCAGCAAATGACAGACACCAAGACTCTCTGGAATTGGGCATGTTCCTCTTGTGGATTTCAGTGTCCCCAACAAGGGCTTTCCTGGCTGGCCTGCAGTGCTCAGGCCTTCAGAGGGCACACATGTGTGTGTGTAAACCCAGGCTGCAGACCAGGAACATGAGATTCCTTATCCAAACAGGTCAGGTGGCAGTTTTCAAATTAAGTCAGATATTTTTGCAAAGTCGGGCACACTTTTCTAAGACTTTCTTCTGGAGAACTCAAATTATGCTTGGATGCATTATTCACATTCTCACCTATTTTCTCCCTGGGGTGAGGGTAGGGGGCCCTGGGGATGTTGGTGACACCCTACCTCAACTGAAGAAGGGGTGGTGCATCTCACTCTCTCTCTCTCCTATTGAAATATTGGCAAGATGACTTGCCCCTAAAATCCATCACAGAATAGTGGGGTCCCCAGTGTAAGCCAGGCCATGAGGGTAGAGATCCCAGGGTCACAAATGGCATGACATCCCCGGCACATGTGACAGGTTAGTCGGGACGGGAGCTCTCCGGTATAGACCTCCTGTAGACACTGCATTGAGCATGAAGCATCAAGGTACAAACCACTAGCACATCTGAAAGGGTGCTCACCAACCCCCTGACCTCTCCCTTACCTCAAAGCCGTCGAGTTGGTGAGTACGCTACAATTTTTAGAAGGATATTGATATATTGATAAGAAAATAATGTCTTATCCTTCATCTCCATTAGTAACAGCACTGATCAGTTAAGGGTATCTAGACCTTAGAGTCACCATTTCTATCATCAGAGTTGTTCTTTTGGAGAATTACCTCCCAACTGAATGTTTTTATCTCAATGACCTCAGATTGGGTTTCCCCGTAGGAACATGATAGGATTCAGTGAAACGTTGCTTACAAGATGCCCGAGAGTGTGTGTTGCTGATGCTGTTCACATGCATGGTGAGAATTTCACTTCTTTTTCCTAAGGGAGGGTACCCTCCACGGGGCACCAGACCTTCCACAGTAAACAAGGGGACTTCCATGCTTTGTCTCAAGCAACCCAGAAGCACTTGGTACAAAGGGTCAAATCAAGAAACTTGAGCCAATGAGAAGGGGAGGTTGGCAAGATTTTGGCAAAAGATGCTGTTTCAGTCTGTTTTCTACCACTGTTTCAGGTTACATGAGGCTTTATAAGGAAAAAAGGTTTTCAGATTATAGTTCCAAAGGCCAGAAGTCGAAAGCATGGTAAAAGGCTCCTTGTTGCATCTTAGCATGGCAAGGGCAGCACACGGTGAGGCAGGGATGTGTGCCAGTTCGGCTATCTTCTCCTCCTAAGCTGCTATTGCCATATTGGCCTCACCCTCACTTCCTGTCCCCTAACTACCTGCAAGCCCTCACCGGCACATTAAATGTCCTGTGCACAAAGTGTTGCAGGGCACACCAGCACAGTAGTGGATGTAACATAACTCGGGGGTGATACAGGTGAGGGTCCTGGGAAGCCAGTGACATCTCTGCCCATAGCCTGGTCCCCAGAGCTTGTCACTATGCCTGGCCGTAGCCCTTTGGTCTTCTTGGGTGGCCACAGAGTTCCAGGACTTCACTGCTGGGGCCAAAGTGCCCTGCATCCCCTAAATGAGCCTCACCAGCCATCACCATGCTCTTGTTCAGGGAGGGCAAGGATAGGTTGATTGGAGTTGGCATCACTGATCTCCAGTTGATTATTTTCTGGCAAGGGTGGATTTGGGGGGGGATGTGGTAGGAGGGGCTGTCGGCATTGAGGCTGAGAGGACTGGCAGCTCCTCCAGACAGGCGTGGCTCTTCAGCAAGGAGGCTCAGCCATCCTAGGGAGGGGCCAGAATTTACTGTCCACACTGAGACCAGGCTGCGAGGGACCCAGCACCATGGCACCCTCGGTCCTACTGTCCTCTTCCTCGTGCTGGCCTGGCCGAGGTCACAAGCTTTTCTTCCCATCTTTGTTGTGTCCCCTGTGACTGCTGTCACTCACTCAGTGAAACCCCATAATCATTTAGCCTAGTCTAAACGTAAGAAAAGAAATTGTTCAGGAGGCAATACAATGAGAAAAAACCAAGACAAGAAGATGGTGAATATTTAAGTGTGAGTCCTATTTAGATATCGTGAAGCAAGTAATGTGCCAGCCAAACCTTTCTGATGTGTGCCTTCATTAAACAACCAGCCGGGGAGGCCATAAGATGCCGTGTTCTGTGGCCCTCGGTGACTCGAGTAAACAGAAAGCTCTTATTAGCAAAGTTTCAGGAGTTAGGGAGCAGAGACTTCGTGTCAATGAGTTAACTGTGAAGAACAAATTATTTTAACTTCAAATTGTCATTCAGGAAAAAATTTGAGTACTCTTTTTAAAAAAAATTGGCAGTTGTCATTTAATATATGATGTGATCTAAAAGCATATTATTTTTCAATGTTTCCTAGGAGATTTCATCAGCTTCGTGACATTCTTAATCTCTGTATAATTGTCTAAATTGATGGAACATCTTTTATTAACTGATGGAGGCACAGGGTGCCCTTTCAGAAGCCAAGTAAACAGGTGTGATTATGCAAGTCTCTGAGTTCTCACTTCCTTTGTCTCGTTTTGTTTTAACCATTTTAAAACTCTCTGCTAATGATAGAAGTGACATTGTTTTAAAAGATAAGGAGCACCCCAATCGTTTTCTCTCTGACCTTATAGTTTTGAGGGCAAGCAGATTCGGCTAGCAAAATGGTTCAAGCTGTTTCCTACAAAGGATGGTGGTCTCATTCCGTGGGTTGTGTCTGCTGTTTTCTTGTAAGAAAAGTTACTAAACCCTGACGCAACTGAACCACAATAAAAGTGGGAAGCGTTTTTAGCTCATTGGAGGGACACATAATTGAAAGAAAGGATGGAAATTCCATAGATTCTGTTACTTCCAAGTCTTTGTGTAACTTTGCACCTTATTAAAGCCAGAGGACAGGTCTCCAGGATGGTTCTTAGAACCTTTTCCATCCAAGCCATACCTGACCCCACTCCAGGTTCACGTATTAGAAGGGAGCTGCACAAATAGCACCATCGGGAGAGTGGGGACCAAAGAGGCACAGCGTCAAATTCATGTGAAACATTCATCATACTTTAACCTCAGAAGCAGGCCATCGCTGACATTGGCCCAGTCACCACGTCATTCTTTAACTTAAATCTTGCTTTCCTCAAAACACTTACTGCCTCTATTCTGGGAAGCAGTGAGTCTTCAGAGGCTGATGGTCACCAACAGTCACCCCCGCAACAGTTTCTACTTGGCTTCAAAAATAAATCAGAAAGTTCTATGCATCCTGGAAGTCTCTCTGCCTGTGACAAAAACATGACTCTTGCCATTAGTCCCGGCCACTGTGCAGAAACTACCTATGCAGATGAGGTCATGATGAAAGCTCTCCTGTCTCACCCACCACCCAGGCTTGGCCGCTCATCTGGA
Source organism: Cavia porcellus (assembly GCF_034190915.1). Lineage (NCBI taxonomy): Eukaryota > Metazoa > Chordata > Mammalia > Rodentia > Caviidae > Cavia > Cavia porcellus. The sequence goes on along the minus strand of NW_026947501.1, from coordinate 47,342,759 downwards.
AGCACAGGATGAGGTCAGGAAAGAGGCACCAAGCATACCACAGCCACACACAAGGAAGCACAGATTTATAAATAGTAAGCTGCATTAAGGAAAATAACAAAACAAGCACTAATAGTCATTAACTCTGGATTCATAACTCTCCGGACTTCTCATTCACAATACTCTTTGTAGTATTTTTAATAGTCCAGCAGCTTTATTTTTTATTCTTCTTAAAAGATGATTGGCTTTGCATGTTAGAATGTGCAAATACTGACAAAAGACTGGCTCTGATGACCACTTCTTTGTGTTTGGGTATACATTTCTGTATGGCATAATACTTCCACTTGCACTGGTTCCTGGCATGGAAATGTTTATTGCCGTGCTCATTAGCTAAGAGGGTATCGGCACTGGTCCAATGAACACAGATCTGCCTTCTGATTTCAGCCATTAAATTGCAATGGGATTCACGGGCTTAACGTTGTGGGTGTGAGGATAATAAAATGGGACTCCATCTCTCGCCCAGTTACCATGGCTGCAGCTAAAGGTCACGGTGGCAGCTGCTAACTAGTTTCCTTTTGAGTGGTGCTTCCCCTCCTGCTCTGTGGTTTTGAGCACTTTCCTTTCTGTGGGTCCCTCACCGAATACCTTCACCCACTCTGCCCACAGGCTCCTCTCTCCTGCAGGATGAGGGTCCCTCTTCACACAGCCGCTGCCGTGGCCTTGGCTTCTGTATACGTAATAAAAACACACAGGGCTCTTGCCTCAGTGTCCTGAACGACTTCTCATTTTCTGCACACTACTATACAAGAAAAAAAAAAAAAAAAAAAGAAGAGGAGGAGGAGGAGGAAGAAGGAAAGAAAAGAGGAGTGTATAGTAAATTCCCACCTCCATTTAAACTGGTAATAGGTTCAGGCAATGAGGCATTTACAGTGTGAAACGTCTACTTCTTCATTCAGCCCAAAGCCCTGGGAGTTAATTCCTGTGCAGCCTGAGGTGTCGGGATGAGGAGTGCTGATGAACCCCGTTTCTCTGTGCTCTGCCCAGCCCCAGCACCCTGCTCACAGAGGCACTGCCCGAGCACCGTACACCTCCACTCACCAGGGCTCCTTGATCAAAAGGGTTTGGACAATGTCAGATTTTCAGAGAGAAGAGGGAAGAGGATTAAAAGTAGCCAAGCAAAATAAAGGGCATGGTAAGAAACCCGAAAGTGCTACAAAATCTTTCCTGATGTCAACACTTCATTCCAGCAGATCTGATAACTATTCGCTTCCAGGAGAAGGCCCTAGAGTCTTGTTTGGGCAACCCGACTACATGATCGGATTTGAAATACTTGGGGGAACGTAGAGTTTAAAACAAAAACCACTCCAGGAATATTTGTTGGGTTTTTTTAAAGTTCTGTTTAGATATGTCCCGACTGTATAGCCATCAAAGCCAGAATACAAAGAAATTTATCAAAAAAAAAGTGTCCCTCTGTTTTAAACATACATTTATGTAACTTGTCATTTCATAAAAATAAATTAAGTATTATATGAGCCAAATGTTTCAATTCCACACAAGAGTGGTTTCCGGGACTCTTGGCAGGATGCCACTATGTTCATTTTTATTTCAAACACAATGTGAAGTCTTTAATTGTAATATACTGTGTAACTATAATGGTTATAAGGCATATATGGTACTAATTCATCCTCACCCTGTCCTAGGCTCCAGAGACTTCACTGGGGAACAAAGATATGTTGATTGCACGCAGCTCACACATTCTGAAATGGGGAGCAGGGCAGGGGTGCAGGAGCCTGCAGGGGCTCAGTGCCCTTCACTCTGGTGCTGGCCTTGGCTGTCACCTTTCCTCACCCTAGAGTCCAAGCTCAAGTGATGGCCAAGTGGAAAGGCAAAGAGCAGAGGCTACCATCCCCAGGCTCCTCCCCTGCTCTGCCCTGCTCTCAGCTCATCAGCTGAAACCAGAAAGGCCTTGGCTGAATGCTAGGTCTTCCAGGCAAAGAGGGTCCCGCCATCTCCCCTTCCTGTACCTGTCCTTCATATTTGTTTCTCTTGACTGATTGCTCTGGCTAGTGTTTTGAGGACTATTTAAACTAGAGTGGTGACAGCAGACATCCAATCAATTGGAGTCCTTGGTGACAGCTCTTATGGTGGTTGCGTGGTCGCGGGCCAAATCCTTCCCCACCACTCTGTTATCCTCTGGGTCTCCCTATGTGAGTCAGGACACAGGCAGGGACCAGAACACTTAGGAAAGACTCCACCCTGTGCAGTCTCCATCTACTATCCAAAAGTAGAGAGGTCGGTGGCCAGAAAGAGGGGATAAGGTAGCAACAACAAACACATCCACCCATCTGTGACGGTCCTGAGCTCCGAAGTGACCCTAGGGAGAGTGAGGCCCGAGGGAGATGGGGGGAGAAGTGGCTTTCATCTGCATGCGCGTGCCTGGGTTGTGGGAACTCCAGCATCACATGTTTCCAGCCATCCATCGGGCAGACGTAGCCATACTCTTCCGAAGCCACACTTCTAATCAGAGAATTTCTTCCTGTGCCTTGTTTACTGTTGATATTTTCTGGCTGATTGGAGAGGAATGACATTTTGACAATTTACTGTAGCAGTAAGCACTGTACAAACAAAAGGTGCTGATGAAAACTGGAACCCATTATTATGTAAATGACAGCTGAGTAACACAGAATCCGGCTCCAGTCACCATCGTGGAGACCAGTTTTACTCAATGATAATAATTTTCATGATTGCAGACTTCAGAGTGATCAGAAATACGCTTTAGCTGCGGCATTTATCTACTGCTGGTACTTGACCCTTAATTAAATTCTGAAACTTTTTTATATAATAAAGTAAAATACAGCTGACATTTCTGCTCAAACAAAGAGGCTCAGACACTGAGCTCCCAAATAAGATAAAGGTATTTCAGACTTACCTCGCCGTATTTATAGTAAACATGGACTGCACGGTGCTTTGGAAAGCAAGCCTAAAGTTTCCAGCGCAGATGTGCAAATTCAAGTGATTTCCATTCTATCCCTGGGCACCACTCTCCCTAAGCAGAGCTGAATCCCTGCAGGCTCATCTTGGACGTCATAAAAAAAAAAAAAAAAAAAAAAAAAAATCTGCTTGGAAGACATTTAAATGTGCTCTGCAAATAAGTTCTGTGCATTCTTTAAGTCTTCTGTCTTAGTATCTGGACTATTCAGAGCGCGTCTTCTAAACAGCTCAGTGAGCTATCGCCCGGGCTCTGGGAAGAAACACTTTCATCATGAATTTGCTCTTGTCTTAAAAAAAAGAGAAAGCCGAGGCAAATTTTAAGATGCGTTTTGACTTTAATGAAAAATTGATTGGCTAAAACAGATGTCAGCCTGCAAGTACAAAGAGCTGGGCGCGAGGCGGGCATCAGCTGTTCCTGGAGACCCACTGACAGCAGCGGGGACCTGGGCTGCTTTCAATCCTGCCGGGCCTGGGGGCAGTTGTTTATCTTGGAGTCCCTCTTTCTTCAGGGCAGGGAAAACAATGATCTTCATCTTGAATATGTCCCTAAATATAAGTCCATTTAAAGGGAGCAATTGTGTGAGCCCGATGGACTATTTCCTTAGATAGAACCCTTTCTAGCCAGGCAACTCCGGAGCCAATGAGCTAAGAAGGTAATTACTTAAGTGGGCTTCGTGAAGAGTAGGAAGATGATTGTGCCACATTAAATAACAATTGTGTCCTTAATGATGTGTCGGCTTATAATGCAAACACCCCAGCCCATGGCAGCCGCCATGGACCCCCTAATGACGTGGTGGCTCACAGGACCTGTGTAAACACCAAGCGAGCTGGTATATTTTTTTACACGGTGGTGCCTGCAGCTGTGTGGTCATTGATAAATTAGCTATGAATTGCTGAAATACTTCACGTGAATACAAACACTGGCCCAGTTTTGTGGCTCTCACGAAGACCCAAATGGGATCCACTGGAGAGGGGGCAGCATCTCTGGAGCATGGGCTTCCAGAGGGTCCTGCTTTGTTGTGTCCCAAGGCGCAGGGCTTTCAGGGGGTTGGGGAGGTGAGATTAAAATGTGTGGGTGGGGGACCCTGTTAATAGGTAGAGAAAACTCATTCCTAAAACGCGAATTTTGAAAAAAATTGAAAAACATAGAATCTAATGTTTAGAAATCTCTCTTGAATCCAAGCAGGAAAGAACGTTATGGTATATTTAACTCCATTTATTTAGGGCAGATAGGAATCTGAGTATCCACAGCCACTAGATATTATATAGAAACACCAAGGAAGAAAGGAGCATGCTGTTCAGTCTATCCAGTATCCAAATCAGGAGTCACATTATCAATGACCTAACTTAGAGGAAGCCTTTTCACAGTGATGTAAACTTGGGGGAAAAAGACAAAAAAGATAATTAGTCCATGGCTATAAACTGTCTTGTCTGCTCTTGAATGCGATTCTGACTCTTTCCCCCATGGTGCATAGGAGTATCTCTTGCAGACATGTGTACTGAACCTCTACAAGGTCATTCATTTCCTGCTAATAATAAATTTGAATTTGAGTGTTATCATTCAAATGAAATGCAAATTCAATCCACAGCCAAAATATGGAGAAACTGTAATGAACCCTAACAATCCCTTAGTACTATCCCCATTTTAGAGAGCCACAAGGAAGACTCCCGAAATCAGAAAACTCTCCCATGACTTCTCTGTAATTCGATTTGCTGTGGGCCTTGATGGGAGTGAAGAAACCTCTCCGCTCTTTTGTTTCTCTGACAGTTGATTTCACTCCTGAGGGGACCAGGCTAAGGAGGTGACTCCCAAGCAAAGACACCATGGTTGGGGCTCACTGAAAGATACCTGTCCTTGTCCGCAAATCCAGCCTTGGAATTCACTGGTCACAAGCCAGACTCGGTGACCCTGCAGGATGAGTGGAGATGCCGTGCAGCAAAGACCCTGACCTTGACCGACGGGAGTCAGCAGATAAGCCAGCATCCTGGTCCCCTTTGTCACCTCCTTCCTGGCCCAGGTGTCCTCTGGGTGAGGGTGGGGTGGGGGCAGTCTAGAGGTGTGCAGGACACAACCTTCATCAGAGCCAGGTCCAATCCAGGTTTATGGTTGGCGACACAGCAAGAATAGCTTGAGTGGCAGGGGCACATCCGTCACCACAGAGATCATGCCCTGAGGAAGCAGCCCCACCAGGACAGTGACCAGCTCCTTCCTCTCCTTTGATAGCAGATCACACAGGATACAACAGCCTCCAAGCATTCAGCAAGGCTTCTGCACTGAACTCTAAATGTTGGGCCCATGGTACAGACAAGAACACTGAGGATAGCAGAACAAATCACTTCCCCACAGTGACAGCAAGCAAGTCACAGACTCAGAATGACAGAATAAAGAAGGCCCATCTGTGGGGTGGTGGGTGTCTGCCTTCCCTTCACATCATCTTTCACTCTCAGAATGCACCCTTGTGAGTCCACTCAGGACCATCTGAGGGATTGTCTTGGATGGGGTGCCAGACACACATCGGGGTGCAGCCTTGAGGATGCAATCTGCCTCAAAAGGCCTTGTTTGCATTCTTTAGGGGGAACCCATCATGCAGATAACGGTGGCTAATTATCCACACTTCACTGTATGTGAGGTGCTACTCCAGGTGTTTCATTTGTTTTAAGCTTTCTGAATCCACAGTGTAAGATGGGAACCACTGGAGGGTCAGGTGGAAGGATCTACCTAGGTGGCCCCCACCAGAGGGCCGCTGGTATGTTCAAAAGTGCCCTCAGTCAGTCAGAGCAGCCACAAAGACCAGAGTCACCTGGAGGCAGGAAATGTTCCTGAAAAGCCTGGATGAAGGTCGTGAATGGCAGAACATTTACTCTTTTAAGACAAATTATTTGCCTGATTATTTTCTGCTGTAAGGCACACAATTCCAATTAATGTCTGTAAAATTTTCCACTTCCCTCAAATTTAAGTACCACAATGCCACTTGAGTTTAGGGACATCTATGTCATGCATGTCACATTCAGTGTTTTTCTGCATAGTAGCTAAATTCATCATCTAACTTTCCAATCCCAACATGCTGATTCACAGGAAAGACAACTTTGCCTTAGTTACTCTCCTGTTGCTGGGACAAAACACCAGACATTCACAGTTAAAAGAGAATTTTATTTTGGCTCACATTTTGGAGAAGTTTCAGTGCATGATTGGCTGATTGCAAGGCAGGGAAGCTCAGCAGAGGGGCTTTGCAGAAGAGAAACAGCCCTTACTGGGCAGTCGGGAGCAGAGCAGGGTCAAGGGAAGAGGAAGGAAGAATATAAACCCTTGTGGGCCACATCCGCAGGGTCCTGTCACTTCCAACTAGGCTTCACTTCCCAACACCACACCCAACCAAAACCCCATCAAGTGACTCATTCAGTGTCACACACCCATGATCTAGTTGCATCCCCCACGGTAAAAGTGCTACCTGTGAGCACATGGGGCTTTAAGGACATCTAGATATAAACCATAACTTGCTTGCAAGAAAAAAAAAAATTCCCAGAGCAATTCAGGAAGACATGAAAGTGTGATGATAAGACATCAGAGGAAGGTGGGAAGTTCTTTATTGTCAAATTACACATGGCAGCACTTGCTCAAAATATCCAAGAAAACCAATCTTCCCATCCTCAAAGATGGAATTGTTGAGTGCCACCTTGCTTTCTGGGTCAGCATCACTGGATGGTCCAGTGCTCCCTTGCAGTTCTGAGAGCATGTGACAGGGCCTGGTCCCCTCCTGGCCACACTTAGCAGAGACACCAGGGAGGTTGTACCTTCCTTGCAAAGGCAGCCTCATCACCAGCTCTTACCTGTAGCCTGCTGCTCAGGGAGATGCCCAAGAGCCTCTGATCTCAACGTGGGGCACAATGCATTGTCTGTCGCCTGCAGTTTGTGTCCCAAGTTACTCCTGAGTGCCCAGCTCTGCATGCAACACTGTGAGCACCCTGCATCCTGCCTAGAGAAGCCTGTAGATTTGGGACACCCCCCTTTCAAAACCCACAGTCAGACCCTGGCTGACCCCATGGCTCCTGCCCCTTCAGGACACAAACAAAAGCTGGTGGCTTGGGCCAAGTAAGCCACACCAGGGCACTTTGTCTTCCTGCACAATGGTGCTCTGTGTTTGCATTGCAGCAGCAGAGTGATGGAGCCCAGGGTGCAGGAGGCTGCATGGGGAGAGATCGCTTGTGGAACCAGAGAGGTGGGGGAGTGGGCAGTGAGAGAGGAAGAGAGAGGTGCCCTCAAGACACAGCAGCTCAATGAACCCCTGGAAGTCTCCTCAGGATACATCTTCCCTTTCATCTTCCAGCAGGGCCCTGGAGAGGCATGATCGGAGCCCAGTGATGCCATCTACAAAGCATCATCTCAGGATAGGGGCCAGCGGGAGCTGTCTACCACCACCATGCCCAGTGTCAGGTGGAATCCAGAGTTCACCAGTTAGGTGGGGAGCATGGCCATGCATCCACTCTACCTCATATCAGATCTTAAACCACAAGTCCTATGTTTGACCACTGAGTGGAAAGAAGCCTGGAGAGAACCCTAGCTCTCAGAGCAGGCAGAACCCAGAGGCAGCCAAGGGTGGTCCTAGAAGACCTGACCCTGGGTCTACCCTCGGGATGCTCCCAAGGCAGGAGCTTGATGCAGAAAAGTCCTAGAGGCTACATGGCTGCTGCTTTTACAGAATTCATTCTACCAGGGAGAACTTGCCCTTGATAACAGCGGGTTGCCAGTGACTGCTCGTACTGTTGTGTCGCTGATTATTGGTGGTGTGCTGGAAACTAGGAAAGAATAGTAGCTTGTACAAATTAATTGAAATCTAAGACTAAAATAATGGAGTAAATATGTAGTGATGTGGTTTAAAAGTGCTATATGATACCTTTCGCAGAATTGCCAGAATAACTTTTATTTTATTTTATTTTATTTTATTTTATTTTATTTTATATTTTTGGGTAAGGTCTTGCTATGTAGTGCAGGCTGGCCTTGAACTCACTATGCAGCCAGGCTGGCCTCGAAATAGTAGTGACCCTCTTGCCTTGGCCTTTTGAGTGCTGAGACTACAGGTGCACACCACCATTCCTGCCTTGGAACACTCTCGCTAAAATGAAGGTCAGATCAGGCTGATTCTGTGCTCAAACCCTGGCCCTGGCGTACGGCCCCTGGCCTCAGCCTGGCCTGTGAGCCCTCCAGCCTGGAGCTTGGTCTCAGAGCAGCCCCTCGTCCTGCTGGCTTCCTCTGCACCACTCATTCCAATTCCTCAGGGGAAAGACACACGTGTGCCATGTGTGTTATATACATAGGAATGTACACATGCACGTGTATCAGTATACTGTACATGCACATTTATACACACAAGGTGGAGAGCCAAACCTATAGTGACAATTTAAAACACTTACTGCAGCAAAGACACATTTCCATTAAGCTGCTCAAAATCCTCCCCTGGCTTTGAACACACACATCCCACTGCCCTGTCACCTTCTACAGCAGCTCTGGAGTCCTTGTTTGTGAATGTCTTAAATTTCACCACCATGGTTGCTCCAATGTCCTGAATGATTCAAAATGTTTCTTCCCATGGTCATTTTGACTTTAGCAGAGAGCCAGAGTCTTACAGTGCCAGTTCAGTCAGTAACTCAAATGGGGACATGCTGGGATGTTTTCAAGAACTGCCTTTCCAGGACATGGCACTAAGGAGCAGAATTCACCACAGTTTCAATCTCATCTCATAAAGACACTCAAAAGAGGACTCCAGAACTGCTTTGGAAAGGGTCAAGAATGACGGGATAAGTGTGTTTCAAGTAACGGGAGAATTTTGTGTCTTTTGTTGTAATAATTTTTTTGACTTAAACACACTATATTTTAAAATTACTCCTGTGTGTGCACACAAATACACACACATACAACAAGTACACACGTTCACACAAATACACCTACATAAGATCATTCCTTGGACTGCACTGGAGATCACGGTCAATACCACCCTGACCATGGGTGCCATGATCCCAGGATGCTCCACAGCAGAACCTGGGCCTGGGGAACTTAATTAGCTCCCCAGTTCTGAGGAAGACTGCCACAGTCATGTTTGTTCCCTGATCCAGCATTTGCCCATGGAATCACAATTGTGCTGAATAGTTCTGTTTAGGAACCAAGTTGTTCTGGAACCCAAGTGTTTGGGACCTGAGGCCTCACTGTATTGCCGTCCGACCTACACACATCGTCCCCTTTCAAGCTTCTTTAGAGGATTTATGCCACCTAATTCAGTGGAAAACTTAGGGAAACAGATGTGTTACTGTATTTTGGGGGTGCAACCATGAGAAAAAATTCTGTATATATTCAATAAAGATGCAACAGGAGCTCAGAGACAATGTGTCTTTCTTTTGTAATTGTTTTTCAATTTAAACATTCACCATATGTTTGGATCGCATGTTACATGTACATGTATATATTAAAGAGCATGAGTGTGTGTGTGTGTGTGTGTGTGTTACTGTGTGTGTGTGTGTGTTGAGTGTTTGTGCACCATTTTATCTCTCAGCCCCTAAAGCCATTCCTGACAAATAGCAAAATTCAATAAATATTTGTTGGCAGAGAGGGAATCAGTGTAGGCATCTATAGACATAAGAAGCTTGCTGAAACAGTATGGGCAGTGTTATTTGAAACTTATTGGGATGTTCAAGAAAGGAATGAGGATAAATCATGATCAAGAGAAAGTCCTCCAGCTACAAATAGAAATGTGTTGCTGTACTGAATGATAAGAAAAAAAAGCAGGTATCTGATTTCACGTCCAGGCTCCACAATCTGCATTCTTTGGAGACAGTGACCCTGATTTTTTGCTATTTCTTCTCCCAAACTCACTGGTGCCTCCCATGTCTTCAGCATCCACTGAATATTTACAGTACTCATTTGATTTAGCCAATCAACAAACCTTACAACCAACACAGAGGATTGCAGTCACCAGTGTGGAAGGCTGGTATGTTCCAAAAGTCATTAAGGTTTCTTTTTTTTCTTGATCATTTTTAATAACATTAGACTCATGGACCAATTTTCCTCAATAACTTTGTAGACGAACAGTCAGGGGGGAAAAAAAGCATGAAATATGGCATTGCTATTTGAGAGAACTGGTAACTTGCACAGGAATGAAAGGCCTATTGAGTGGGGCTGAGGGCCCGGCCATCCGCAGTGTTTACGGGCTGGCCAGGCGGGCACTGCAGGGAGGCCGCACACCTCCCTCAGCCCAGGGAGGCAGCTTATGGGGTGCTTTGGCTGCAAGCCTCTGTTTTCACTTGGTGAACCAGCCACTCTACCTCCTCAGGAGAAATTGGTGCAAAGTGTGTTGGAGCCAGTAAGTCACCGCCAAACCCTCCTAGGACAACCTCCAGACCAAGAATGTGTGGGTGGTGAGCCCCTGGGCTGTGGGCCTGAGCCACAGCTCTGCGCCATTGTGAGGGGCAGGGATGGGGCCCAGCAGAGAGGTCCTGAGAGGAACGGTCACCCTGACACAGAGCAGAGCCTCCCACCACACTGGCCTGGAGCCAGAGACCACCCCGACCCAGACTCTACCAGGGATGCAAAAGACAGAGATGGCTGAGAACACCAGGAGCCACAGCTTTGGCCGCAGGGGCCCTGAGTCCTGTTAGTAAAGCTGTAAAGCACGGCGAGGAGGCACTGGGTTTATGAAGCTCTGCTCACTTGTTTTCCTATCATTAACAGTGCTGCTATTTCTGAAATTGGGGCAAAATAGTCACACACCTAGAAAGAAGCAGAATCACCTGCAACACCAGCATGTGTGGGTCACTTTGCTGACCTGTTACCATGGGCCCGAAAGATGCCTTTCTCTCCGGGCATCTAATTCCTTCCTGTTACTTCATTCCTAACTGAGCAACATGGATAGATCCTGCAGTGTGCGTCCTGCTGGAACTGTGGGCGTCCAACGCTGCCAGTGCCCTGATTCACTCATTCCACGAAGAGTTCTCAGTACCATGTCCCAAGAAATGTGGCCTTCGCTTTGACATGAAAAGGAAATGATACCCTGGCCCTTGTGAGAACACAAATCATCAGGAGTCCCTGGATGCAGACGTCCCTGGACTTGATGTGTGAACATCCTAGGGGGGGGGGGTCAGGGTTCGAGCTAGGCAGAGGCTGTAGAGTGAGACTCAAGCCCCCAGCTTGTGAGGAGCAGTCGGCTGGGAAATAAGAGGTGCAGGGTTCCCAGGGGTGAGGCAGGAATGGAGATGGGAGAACCAGAGGGGAGACCCGCAGAACCATGGCCTTGCTCATGTGTGAGATCAGGAGTCATAAGGCAGGGCCACGTTGACCATGAACAGAGTGGTGGTGGAAGAGGGACATGGTGTGAGGACAGCAGTGATGGCTAGAATCTCCATGGAAGCCAAAACCAAGGGAGCGTGCTGGGAGCCTGGAGGAGGAGTGAGGAGAGGAGGGGTAGGGAGAGGAAAGGGAAGCAGGAGGGTCACAGGGTCAGGGGTCAAGTCAGGGCAATGGAGGGTTCTGGGGAGCAGACTGAGATATCTGAGGTCCCTGAGCATCTGGATGCCGAGGAAATTAATCCTTTTGCTCTGCTCTCACCCCTTATGTGGTGTGCAGAACATAGCAAGGCCCCGCCACTCCCTGAAAGGACAGCCACTGGGCCACGTCCACAGGAGTCCACTGGAGAGGAATCCTTGGCACTGGCACTGGCACTGGCACTGGAAGGGACCAGTGCAGGGTGCAGACCTCGTGGGAGCCGCCACATGATGACACACGTGTGCACGCAGTTCTCAATCTCCACCCTTGTCTTTAAAATTAAACCTACAGTGTGTCTGAGTGTGTCAGATAGATAACCACATTGCTACATTTTTGTTGGATCACTGAACAGAACGGTTTGCACTCTCATCATTTCTGTACTTTCTGTGCTTTAATTTTGGGACTGGAACAACTATTTCTAAGATGACAGTATGTAATTGATCAACTAGTGATTTCTTAGTGTTAATTTGTATTGAAATGCTGTATTATTTCTACCCTTTTTTCTGTTTTGCTTTTTTTATCTTTAAATAAAAAAATTAAACCTACATCTCCTCAAGCATCGCACTTTGGATCAAGCCTTGGAAATGATTTCTTAGCACCCTTCATTGTCTGATTACCTCTGCACTTGGTTTAGGTTACCGACATAGCAATCATACTGACACTTGGCTAATTTTCTTAAACTATCTGGTATTTCAGCCTGCGGTCATGACAGAGTCCACAGCCTTGTATCAGTTAGATCTAGAACACAGTCACTGTTTACAGGCCTGTGTACGTTCAGTGGTGTCAGGTGTTCCTTTGGGAAACTGTATCCTAGGATCAAATTAGACTATGGAAGTTACCAGCTCACAACTAGGAGTTTCCTGAAGGAAGACAGATAGAGATCTATGCAAATATTTCCAGACTGAACTCCAGACAGAAGATGTAAAGCTAAAGATAATATTCCACAATGGGAACAATTAGCACATTGGTAAATTATCCATATGCTTAACATCAGCTACAAAAATAGAATTATTCCTTGAGGAAAATCCTAGTTCTCAATCATACAAATTTCTATATATGCATTGTTTACTGAACTTTGGTTCTTAAAATGCACTGCAAGAATCAAACTCAAATAAGATTGTGGGCTCCAAAACTAATTTCATTCACCAATGGCCATTTGTCAACAGTGGACTACCTTTAAGTGAAACCAAATGTTACAAACAAAAGTCAGAAGAAATTATAATTAATCAATTTGCAAAGTTATTTTTTCATGCCACAGATTAATCTTGAGGTCCAAGTGTTACAAAGAAAGAATTTGGAAAAACATATCCCCAAATATATCCTGTAAAAGATTACAGGCTGTGCCATCTAAAGACTGTTCTACTTAAAAAGAAAAACAAGCCAGTGTGGGCTTACTGAGTTAGTTCCAGTTAAAGGGGTGGATCCTCCCTCTCCCCCTCCCTCTCTCCCTCTCCCTCTTCCTCTCCCCCTTCCCCTCTTCTTCTCTCTCTCTCCCTCTCTCCCTCTCTATGTCTCCCTCTCTCTCTCCCTCTCCCAGTCTCTCTCCCTCTCTCTCTCCCTCTGTCCCTCCCTCTCCCTCTCTCCAGACCTTGAGGCTTCCTATGCTGAGAAGCATCTTGAATTCTAAAGGCTCACCCATCTGGGCCTCAGACTCCTTTAGGCCTCACCAATCAGAAGCAAACTTTGGAGCCTTCACTCTTGACCAGAGTGCCTTTCCAGTCTATGCAAATATTTCCAGAGTAAGAGACCTGCTGGCTTCAACACTGCAAAGCAGGCTCAGAGACAGAACCAGGTCACTTCGGTGGCCAGGGGCGATGGGCCATAGCTTGTTCCAAATGGGAGACCTGGGAAAGGTCTCCCATGACAAATCTAAGGGAACTGTGAAATGACACAGGAAAGCTCCCCAGGACCACCATTTCTAACAAGCACGGTGTGCCAGCAATGGGAGGGTGGGTGCCACAGGGCAGGGGTCTCTACACTCAAAGTCACCCAAGGCCCCAAGCAGCATCCATTCATGCTCTCAGGCTCACAGGCACCTGGATGTGCGAGATTCTTAGACCCAGTGTGATCGGCCAGGAAGACAGGGACCCTTACCACTCCACAATGGTGGCGCTTTACATTTGGAATCAATATTTAATTCATTTAAACTAAGCCTCAAAGCAGAAAGTACTGTCAGGGTTGGCAAGGGGACCTGAAATTTATGTTTTAATTACCTGACCATTTCATCAAAAGGCAGACATGGCGTCTGTGGTTTGAGACTTTGAAATGCACCCTGGATGAGGGGAAAGTATTCCGGGCACATAGGGCTTATTCATGCACGTGTTTACGGTTTCTCTACCTGTGGAAAGGAAAGTGCCTGTGAGGGCGTGGCAGGTCTGCAGACACAGGTTTCTTGTTCAGGGAAGTCTCTGTGCCTGTCAGATTCAGCACCACAGGCAACAGGGCCTGTGGCTTCTTGATTTTGAGGGGAAGGGGGATGTTTGGGTGCAAAATTTTCCCGAATTGTTAAGTAGAAAGAGGAAGTCACTGGAGGAAATTGTGGAGAGATTCTAAGTATGCGGACTCAAGGAGCACAAATCACACTGAAGAGACATGACTCCTTGGAGAGGAAACCAGAAGCCTGGGGACATTGACATCCAACCAGAGCCATGTCCCAGGCTCACAGTAAGGATCCCAGGGAAGCGTCCAGAGCTGGAGGTGGAAGAGCACCAGGCTCTGGGGCTCCCTCAAGCCCTGGTACTGCTCCGAGCCAGGAGCCCACTGCCTGTGAGCTCCACCCTGAGCCCCAGCCCGAGGACAGATGTTCGGGAAGTAGCAGGTCCTCAGCAGCTTTGGGCCATTATTGCAGGCCCAAAGCCCATCCTTAGGGTGCTCTCTGCTCTAAAGGGCGAGAAAACCAGTATCTTCCAGAGTAATGACTTCAGTTTAGAGCCTTCATTTGTTATATTTCCTCAATAGCTGTTGTGTTGAGATTAACTACATAAATGGTCTGCAGCTGTCTGTTATGAATTAAGGGAGTTTAATCAAAGTATTTCTAATGTACAGCATAATGATAATACAGGGGGGAAGTACTATTTAAGAGATAATGACGGTTTCAGAAGATCACTGTTGTAATGTTTAGTGCATATGCCTTCAGCGTTGAATTTGTTGTTGTTCTGAATGTGCTTAATGGATCCCTGAAAAGCTGCCTAATGCGGGATTGTTTGATGGGGCTGACAGAGCTGGAATTAGCCCATTGCTGTTTACTGCATACAGCCATTAAGATTAATTGCTGCCAGATAATTTTGACTGTTTTTATCTTCGGGAAAAAGTGTCACTAATGGGTTTATAAATTGGTTCACTATTACTAATAGTAAGGCCAGTGTAACAGGAGAGAATGTCAGCTAATTCTAAAGATAAAGGTAGAAAGTATAAAGTCCTCTATGGCTTGCTGGTTTTCAGGGATACTGTTATCTAATAACAGACAGACTGATATATGACGCCCATTAATGTGATTTCCTGAGCTTTGGGTTGAACCTAATAGATGCTAATAAAGTCTTATTTGATGTCCTATTAAAAAGCTCAATCTGTTTCTTGCATTAATACTCAGTGCTGTTTATCACATCTTTGATGACTAAAACCCAAATTCCAATCTGCCCCATCACCAAGCTTCCTGTGTGCATCTTTGTGCCTGTTTTGGATCTTATGTATGTGAAATTTACACAACCAAGCCAGAAGAATTAACCAAGTGCATGAATTAATAATAATATTATGCATAGCCTAAGTTACCTGTGACATTCACAATGTAGGCATTGTTATAGGATATCTAGAGAAGCTTCTAGAAAGAGTGTATTGGCATTCTTCTCATTGTTTAGAGACTGTTGGCAACTGGAAACAATTTCTGAGATGTAGGTAACCTGGCTTGGAGGTAGCAAACAAAAAATCCCACTTATATTCTTAAATCTCGCAGTTACAAAGTTTTTAAAAATCCAAGCATTTTTTCCCAAAGAAAGCTGGATGAATGTAATCATTTCTAAAATGGTAGTATTCTAGAAGATTCTCCTGGTGTATCTGTAGTCATCACCGAGACAGACCCAGTCCAGCTGGCTTTGTAGAAGTTGTTAAGGTAAACTGAACTTTGCCACTGTACCACAATGGATGGTAAAATTCCTTGTGCACTGTGATTCAAATGTGGTCCTTACTTCTGAGAGGGTTAAAAAATAAATGGAAAAAACATGCATCAGACAGACTGACAGACAATATCTATCCACGAGAAAGAAACCAACAATCCACAAATAGTAAAGCTGTGTTATCTTCAAGAGTGAACCCTATGACAACATGAAGTATTTTTTTGCAAATTCAAGAGCATGTTTCTATCTTTCAACTCTTTTTACATTGCACTTAAAAAGCTTACACTTAAAAACACCAGACATCCTGAAGAATATAGAATACATCCTGAATAATAATATGACAGGTTGTTTTTCTAACTACCTATTAAAAGCAACATCCTCCATGAGGTGAAGCTTCTGAGATTTTTAAGAAAGCTCCCCACCCTTTTTTTTGTCTTTCAGTGTCTTTGCCTAGTGGGACCTGAGATCCGGTGCTGAACTGGTCAAGTTGTCTTGTCTTTCATTTTTTCCAGATTGAATTTAGTTTCGATCAGCAACATAAAACAGTAAGTACACCATGACCTTAAAAGCAGTAGCATTGGCAGCACTTGTGAGGCACTGAGGGCTTCAGCAAAGGGCTTTCTGCCCACTGCCTGCCCCTGAGCTGTGACTCAGGACCTGAAAGAGTGGGTGACACCTCCCACCTGCCTGCCCAAGCTGTGTGCTGGGTGGTGGTGAGACAGGGAAATGTCTACCTTTGTTTGTGCGTTTGGTGCTGGGAGTGAGTACATCCCAAGCTCTGTTTAACTTTTTATTTTTGAGACAAGTATAACAAGTGTGCAACATGGTGCCTAGCTAAGCATCCTTTTTTTTTTTTCCAGCTGCATTTTAAATATAGAAATCTTCACTACTTTCTCATCACTGGGCACAATACCTGACACCCACAACTGTAAGGAGGGAAGGTTTATTTTGGCTCACAGTTTGTAGAGGTTTCAGTCCATGGTCAACTGGATCCAAGGCAGGGCAGCATGGCAGAGGAAGAACAGCTCACGGCATGGCTGCAGGAAACAGAGAAGGATCAAGGAGGGAGGAGGGAGACAGACCCTCTAGGTCATGCCCCACTGACCCACCCCATCTAACCTGGCTTCACCTGCCAGCATCACATTTAGCTGTAAACTCTTCTAGGAAATGACCCATCTGTGCTATCACAACCCTGTGACCCCATTTCCTTAAAGTTCCACCTTTGAGCCCCTGAAGCTTTAAAGCGACATCTAGATGTAAACCATGAAATTTTTCTTTTAAACCAAAAGATGTTTCTCTGCTCATGAGCCCTGTTTTTATTACTGATATCAGTTTACATACCCCCTGCCTGGTGGTCCCCATCACACCCCAAATAGCATCTGTCACTGAGCTCCTTTACCCACCTGTCATGCAGCCCTCAGGGTCAGTGAAACATCACAGCGCATCTCTGTGGTTCTAGATGGAACAAAGGTGTCTCTTTACCTCGCCCCACTTCCTGTGCCTTTCAAAGCTGAGACTATTGTGATCAAGGCCACCTCCCCAACATAAGAACACCAAAGTCCCAGTCACACATAGGCCTGATTGTTTGTGTCCCCCTTGGGCACCTTTGGTTTGTTGGTTGAAACCAAGCAAACCCACTTGGGAGGGCACTCAGGGTGGAAACTGGCCCAGGGCTTCCAGGTAAGGAGCAAAGAGGGGACCACATGAGTCACTCTCCCTACAAAGACACCCGGCTGGGCTGGGGTTTCCTGGATGGATCCAGCCTCAGGTGAGAACCAGGCTGCAAACCCCCTGCATGTGCTCAGCCTGGCACGAAGCAGAGAGGGGTGGCAGCTACTTCCAGGCTCTTCCCCAGGTGATTTCTCAAGGATCCGGGTGCACCCTCACTGCTGCAAGGAGCTGTGCATGCAGCAGCCCTTGATGGCTGTCTCATTTCAGTAATTTCCAGCCCTTACACCTCTGCCTGAACGAGCACCCGAAATCAAGGGCATGTGTGGTTACTGAGCTGAGTCTCTCATTGTCCCCTCTCTCCCTCCAGCATGAATTTAATGCCGTGCAAGGGCTCCATGGACAACCTGGATGCCTGTCACTCTCTGTCCGAGGGACCAGTGGTGTGCTCAGCACCTGCATCTGTGGAGGGAGGCAGAAGGACAAGTCTGTGTGTGTCTGCATCTCCTCCATTCCATTCGCGCTGGCCGCGGCCGAGCAGCCATGCATCTCTCCACCCAGAGCCCAGCTGAGACAAAAGCCTCATTTTGAAGGCCACTGTGCATTGGTTGGTTGTGGAAGCCTCTCCCTCCTCAGTGACAGTGCACCCTGGGGTTGTTACCAAGCTGGATTTGAAACCATGACCTGCAGTGTGTGGGATGCAAGGAATGCTCTGGAATTGATTTTCCTTCATCTGCTCTCTCCGGCCTGCAAGGCTGGCAGTGCCCCACCTGCGGCTCAGACCCTCTTCCTGTCTGTCCCTAGCCAGACAGAGAAATCTCCAGGGGTGGAGCTCTGTCCATGCTGTCCTGCCCCATCCCCCACCAGCCCCTGCTGGGCCTCACTCCGGGCCTCTAGTCCGTCATGGATCCTCAGTCATCAGTCACTGTGGTGGGACTGCTCCAGACAGCCTTGACTACCCAGGGCCATTGACCACGGGCTTCGAGTTTCCTCTCCAGACTCCTGGCTCCACTGAGATCACATCCCCGTGCCTTTGTGTTCACTGCTCTTGCCCTGTAAAACTCATTCCCTTCCCTCCCCATCGTAGGACCGCTGGAGACGCGGGCATCCCCGGCCAAGCTGTGTTTGATGCTGCTGCTTGCTTTACTGAGATCCACACTCCCTCCCTTTATCTACGTTACTCCCTGTACTCAGGAGATTTGGAGAGCGCAGGGAGGCTGCCAGCGCATTAACTGCCTGGCGCTGCCCGCAGCCGACCACACAGGCCTGCTGCCCCTGCGCTGCTGTAGGCAGCACCGGGCTCTGCATCACTGAGGGGAGAATGGGAAACTTAGGTCGGCTTTAAAATTACCCATTGGACTCCCCTCATTAAATAATCCTGTAACTCAGGAGGAAACACCAGGGGGAGGACTAAAATACCATGGATGTACACCCTGGGGAGGGGCGCTTTGCACTCTCCTTAAGCACCTTCAGGTGGGCTCAGGGCTTAACAGCATCCACCTGGGAGGAAGCCTGACCCTTGGTGCCCCCAAAGGGGGTTCCTGTAACAGAGTTTACAGAGTTTAGCCCCATCTAGGAGCTGCTGCACCTCCTGGCACCCTTCAAGCATGGAAGTCTCTCTCTCTCTCTCTCTCTCTCTCTCTCTCTCTCTCTCTCTCTCTCTGTCTCTCTCTGTCTCTCTCTCTTTCTGTCTCTATCTGTCTCTCTCTCTTTCTGTCTCTCTCTCTCTCTCTCTCTCTCTCTCTCTCTCTCTCTCTCTCTCTCAAGAGACAGAGCCTTGCTCTGTAGTCCAGGGTAGCTGGGAAATCCCAAGCTCAAGCCATCCTCCTGCCTCAGCCTCCTAAGTAGCCAGGACTGCAGGCTCATGCCTATACCTAGCTTCCCTCCTCCTCTGTAACTTTCTCCTTTTGATACTTTCCCCTTTTCAGTTCCTTCTCTAGATAGGAGCAAGAGAGCTCAAAGGAAAGAAAGCTTCTCTTGCAAATTCAGTATTTTCCTCTTCCATTCACCCCTCAACCCAGGAAAGTTTTTGTCATACCTGGTCACTAGTATTTTCCTCTAGTTATTCCTGATCTTTCCTTCCTGTCTCTTTGACAAGCACTTATCCTAATTCCCTCCATGCTGTCTGTCTCTGATGGAAGCTTCATGAAGACAAGGACTGGTCTAATTTCAAACCACTGTGCTTAATTGTATCAGATGGTACCCAAGCCCTGAAAAGTGCCCTGGCCTACTACGGTGTGGAGAGGTCACTGCAGGAGGATTCTTTTAAGGGCACAACTCCTGCCTTCCCAGAGCTCCACTCCTGGGCATTGCTGCTCAGGGCCCCTGCCTCGCCCATCTCCTAAGGTACTGCTGTGTGCCTCTGGCATGAGGACCCCTCAGGATGGCTGGTTGAGCTCCCTTGCGATATGTCCATCTGAGGACAGGGTGACAACTCAGATGACCCTTAAAGGCTCTGCATGAAGGGTTCCCCCCACAACTCACGGTCACCAGTAAGTTGCAACCTCATGGTTACGGTTTGTGTCCCCAAACCTCATGTGGTCATAAGGCTTTTTCAGAGGTAGCTGGATGTAGAGTTTGCAGTGCTAAGACTACGGGTGAGTGATCAGTTAATCAGTCCATGATGGGTTTGGCATAGTCCTGGCTGGGATTAAAATTATGAGTGCTATACCATCCTCAGGTGGGTAGCCAGCACACAATATAAAAGACAGAAAGAGTCTTGTCTTTCTCCCTTGTTGCTTTTGCTGTTCTTGTGCTGTTCTCTGTGTTTTCCCTCTGCCGAACCACCATGCCTTGGAGTCAGCTGACTAAGGACTGAAACCTCTACACACTGCAAGCTAAATAAACCTTTCATCTTTTACCTTTAGGTGTCCGGTATTTGTCTCAGCAATGAGAAAAGTAACTAAGACACCCACTTAGACCCAAGAGAGGGCTCAAGGCTCTGCTATCTGCCTAGAGTGAGAAAAATCTCAAGGGCTCAGGCCCTGGAGCTCTCGCTGGAGTCACTCAGCAAGAGTGCTGCACTGGGTACAAGAAGGAAGTGAGTGACCTCTCCTCAATTATGCTCTGAGGGATCCCCTGACCTCTATTTCCAAAGCACTGTCTTATTCCAGTATTTCAGGATCTCTCTGAAACTTGTTTACTTGGAATTCATATGGTTCAGCTCTGTCATAGGATATGTTGAATTTTTCTTCAATCCATGGGCTTTCTCCACTGACCTCACTAGAATCCTACCTAACCAGGGAAGCTTAAATGTCCACAATTTGTTCAAAGAAGGGTCTAGAAAATTCCATACCATCCCCTCACTATCTCATCCCCCTCTGATGAAAAATCACCTCTTTAAGATCTTATATTTTCACATCCAATGTGGTATTTCTGATGACAACTCCATAAAAAACTAAATGCAATTAATTCAAGTTTAGCACAAGTATATTAAATTAATTTTTGCATACACATTACCCTTTCATTTATCCCCTCAAAATGCTCCCCTTCCTTCAAAAGCACTTAGCCCAGAATTCTTGCTGGTTTCTGAAGCAGTTCTGGAAGTCCTCTTTCTTGAATGTCTTTACCAGGAAACATCAAAAACACAGAGAATGCTGAGTGCCATTCAATGAAAAGGCAGCCTGTAGACACATTACCAACCCGAACTTATTCACCACACCTGGCACTGTGCAACTTTGGGCTCTTCCCCAGTCAAAATGACCATGAAAGCTAAGTGTGGTCTACTCATGCAATGGATTAGTATTCATCATGGAAAAAGAAATAAATTTGGACACACAGTGCTACAGGGATGCACTTGAGGATGTGATCTTGTGGTGAGCCAGTCAGCAAAGGATGCACACTATATGACTCACTGCATGGAATAGTTGTATAGAGGCTGAATTCCCTTCATTCGTCTGAGGAGACAGTGCTCCAGGACTGGGGAAAAGAAGGAATGGAGAACTGGTTAACAGGGACGCAGTTGGGTTTTGCATAACAAGCAAGTGTTGAAGGTAGACAAGGTGACTGTGCTGAAGGCTGCTGGGTGTGCTTAATGGTTACAGTGCAAATTTGATGTGTAATATTATTTGTAATCCATCACAATTTTTTAAATTAAAGAATTATTTAATTCCTTCAAATTTTTCTGATAAAGACACAATTATGGAAATCAGTATGGAGATTATCCAAAGAACTAAAATTGGAAATTCCATTTGACCCAACTAATCCGCTTCTAGATATCTTCCCAGAAGAGTTAAGAACACCACACTACAGTGATCCACGCATGGCCATGGTTACAGCAGCTCAGCTCATAATAGCTAAATCCTGGCAGTGGCTTATATGTCCATCAACACACACATGGATAAAGAGCGGGTGGTATCTAAGCATTGTGGAATACTACTCAGCAATAAAGGAGGCTACATCAAGACATTTGTGGGACAGTGTATATCCTGGAAAAAGCTGTTCACTGTTAAGTGAAATAAATTAACCATATATACACAAGATTAAATACCACATGCTACATCTCATTTGAATAAGTCAAAGTGCAAATAAAGAACAAAACAAAGAATTGATAGAAGAAAACAGGAAAATGCATCCTTTGTAAATGGGAAGGGGCCTGAGAGATCAAGGATGAGAGGGCAAAAAGGGAAAGTAAGATTTAAATGGGTCGCCCAAGACCCACCATTAATTCAAACTTTATTTGCCATAAACATGAACAAAAAAAAATAATGAAAATGGGGGAAAAATCTAGAGATGGGGAGAGGAGGAAAGAAATAAAAAGCCAAGATGTATTATACATTTGTTACATGCACAAAAAGATTGATATGCCAAGGTCAGATCTATCAAGGCAGTCAGCCCATTAATAAGAAACTTATTAATGATCAGTATTGATCAGATTTAAGGTAAAAGAAAACCAAAGCAGTTCAACTTTAGTAACAAGAAAATAACTCCATCAAATAGAGTCCTATAAAACCCCCTCATCTTGTACATATGCACATGTGCATACACACACATACATGCACACACGCACTCACACAGCAAGACATAGATAGAACATATGAGGTACGATTAAAAAATACAGTGCATGCTTAGCCATTCACTAACAGACACAGGGTTCTCATGTATGCCTTACTTTTACATCCATCATCTCTTTAAATTCTCACAAGAACCCTATCAGAAAGACACTGCTGTGACCCTAAATTAAATAAGAAATTTAAGAGAGTGAGCTTTGAAACCAGTATCCACCCCCACACTGAACATGGCTGTCACCTGCTACCTGAGAGGTCTGGGCCAGAATTAACCCTGTTTACCTCAGGGCTCCTGTCTGGACTCTGTCCAGATGGACATTTTGCTTGTTGTTTAAGACTTATCTTTTCTTCCATTTCTCAAATAGGGGAATGATTCCTTCTCTATCTACCTTTGAGGCTATTTTGAAACAGAAATCAACCCTGAGCAATGTTAATGATGAACACAAGCTATGAAGTGTACTGAGATGAGTGGTATCATCCAGTGCCACTCATCCGGGCTACCCACCAAAGCCACAGTGAGATAACCTGTCACCACCTTAGAATGGCTATCATCAAAAAGACCACAGATAACAAATGCTGCAGAGCAGAGAGACCATGGGGACCGCTGCCATGAGAACCTGCATGGAGTTTCCTCCACGCATGAAGCACAGATCCAGGGTACAACCCAGCCATCTCCACAGGAGCTCAGGTCATTCTGCCCAGCGGACATGGGGACTCACAGGTTTATTCTAGCACTATTCACAACTGATAAACCATGGAGGCAGACTAGATGTTCACCTGTGGATGAGTGCAAAAGAAAACACAGAGTTCCGCCAGCCGTGAAAGAGGATCTCCTGTTATTTGCAGCAATGCGTGAGGACCGAGATCTACACACTGAGTGAAACAAGCCAGACACAGAAAGACAAAATGCCACCTCTCTCACTCAGTCAAGAAACCAAGGAGTCAATCTCGTAGGAGATGCGAGTGGAACAGAACAGAGCTAGAGACTGGGAAAGACAGGGAGAAGGAGGGTTGGAAGGGAATCCAGTAACTGACCTAGAAGCAGAGGAATTAGTTCTAGTTTTCTGTAACACAGGGAGGGTAACTATTGGTTAAAACCATCTATGATATATTCCAAAATGAATAGAAAAAAGCATGAAATCCCAACACATTAAAATAATCTTCAATGGAAGAGATGGAAGTGCTTATTACTTTGATTTGATTATTAAACATTGAACACATGTATCAAATTGCTGTAACATATCCCAAAGAAATACACTAATATTGTCCCAAATAAATATTTTTTTTTAAATAGAGGCATTGGTATCATGACCAAGTAAGCAGGTAATAGATACAACAGCTCTCGGTCCAGAAAGAACAATGCAGAATGGAGATCCTAGAGGAAGACAGACTCTGCATGCTGCTTTTGGTGGTCTGGGTAAACACGACAGGGCTGGCTACATGTCCCTAAGTGGGTGCTGCTCCCTAGGGCAGTGGGTTCCAAAAAACTCCCCAAGGTCCTTCCTTCAAGCACATTGAGACAAAGAATGAAACAGTATAAATCTGTGTGGGGCAAGAAACAAATTTGAGTTGTTACACATAGGAATGTACTCTACACATATTATATATACATGCGTATATGTGTATAATACCTATGTTTCAGTCCGCCTTATAAACACCTGCTTCTACAAGCTCACTGTGTCTTTTTCAATAGCAAGGAGGCGAGAATGAAAAGGAAGAGAACAGAAACAAACAGGCTTCCATGAATGCAGAAGCCGAATTTCCTCAGGAGTGAGTTAACCGGCGCCCACGTACAAGAAGCGCCCTAGCTGCATAGCTGGGCTCTGCTCCCACCTGGGTGGTGCTGCAGCGAATGGCCCTGGACCCCTTGTGGGGTGCAGTGAAACAGGTTCTAGGTGTCAGAGCTGGGTTGTACAGTGAGTGGACATGGTGGGCTCAAAGGCGGTCCGCGCAGAGCTGCCAGGACGGTGGGCAGAGGAGAAGCAGCTGAGGATGCAGCTGTGAGCAAGAGAGAAAGAGGTGGGACCAGAGCTGTGGGTCCCGGGGGCCGTGGTGGACTCGCCCTGGGGTCGTCCCTGCTGTCCTCTGGCCTTGCTGCTGTGCTGCTGTCTGGAGGGTCTTGTGCTCTCAGTGACTCACCTCTACCGGGGCTCACCTGTCACCCTGGACTCCAGCTACCTAGCTGGGGACCAACTGAGCCAGGGTGCCCTGAACCAGGGTGCCTGCTGCATGTCATCAGCCCACAGAACCAGCGTGGTCCACAATCACTCAGACAGGGCATGCTGTGAGAAGGGCGTTTACGCAGTGCACAGCTACTGGGGACTCACCTCGCCCTCAAGACCACGAAACCACTTCTCCCCACCTACTTCTCCCCACCTACTTACTTCCCTAGTTATTGCTGGCAGCGTCCTTCCTCACTGTCCAGTTCACTCACTGGGTAAGCGCTTGCTTCACCTAGGGTGACCTGTCACAGAGTGGAGACCACAGGAGCAGCTGACAGCTGAGGACTGTGTGTCCACTTTGCCTTCTTTTAGAAATGAAGGAGCTGTGCCATGCAACCCATACTCTACACCTGGACCTTCCCTGTGGCCAGTTTCTGGAGCACAAAAGTGACTGTAGGCCACCAATACAGAGCCCAGCTTTGTGTGGCACTGATATGTCCCACTACCAAAGCAAGTCTCATGGACACCCTCAGCACGGTTAGACAGAAAGGCGTCTCTGCCCACTGTGGGAGGAAGAATGCTGAAAACTCTGCTCCTCAAACTTACACGCCATCAGAAGACCCTCCGAACCTTGCAAAATCGACTGTAGGGACCAGTGCAGCGGGTTTGGAATGGATCTAATGCATGGCATGTCTAACAGATTCCCTTGTTTCAGCTTTTATCTTGACATCTTCCCAAACCTTCACACAGGCCTTTGGGGAGGTACCTGGGGCATGGGCATGCTGTCCTCACAGGCGGATTCCTCCCTGTTAAGTTTGTATTTATTTGAGTGTCCCTTTAGAAGGCCAGTCTGGTGGGAAGAGGTGGGCGTTGGAGGCGTGGCCAGAAGGGTGTATATTCTCCCTCCTGGATCCTGCCTCTGTCTCATTTCCTGGCCTCCAGGACATGGGCAGCTCTCCTCGATGGCCCTCTGCAGTGCCATCCTGCCTTGAGATCAGCTGACTAGGGGCTGGAGTATGAGCCAAAATGAACTTCTTCCCCTTTCCATGTGGGCATGGGGTATTGTGTCTCTGCCATGAGAAAGAGACTAAAACCCTGGTAATGCTGATGCCGGTCAGGGCTACACACCAAGAGTTAGCAGTCTAAACCACCACAGCAGACATCTAGAGAGGCCACAAATTGCCCAGGGGAAAGTGAGAGACTGGAGAGTGTGGCTACAAAGGCTGAAAAGAATGGTCTCATGACACGGATGGTCTCATGACACAGGCAGAAAGACCTCAGGCTCATTAGCAGATGAGCTGGTAACAGTATTCAAGGACTCACTGGTACAGAGCAGCCATTTGGGGGAGAGTGGGGACCCGAACTGCAATGACCAGGAGAGACCGCGGTCAGCCACAAGCAAGAACAGCCCCTTCAGATAGATGCCAGGTCCACTAAGGAGACAGCGAACCAGAATAAGATCCATTATAAAGCATATAATTACTTACCTCTGTCCTACCTCGGAGCACAAACAATAATCGTCCCTAAGAGTCCCTTTTCTCCTTATGATTCTATTAAGCCAGATATGAAAATGGAAGAAACAACAATTAAGAAACAGAAAAAAGACCCTGAGGAATGAATGCCTCTTTGTCTGAAATACATTCAAAGATGTCATCAGTAGATTTCTCATTGAAGCAGATGCTTCCTCACTGGGCTGTCACCCCGAAATACAACGAACTTCATCCTGGCAGAGAATGAGTGTGGACAGAGACTGGAAAGGCCCCAGAGCAGGGCCACACCGCTTGGCCTGGCACTGGATCTTGGTCCCGCTGTATTCCTGTGCGTCAGTGGATTAGATTAATCCTACGTTCCAGCTTTTCTGTCTCTAGCATGGAGTGGCCACATCCACAGCATGAGGGTGCCTCAGGGGTCCCAAGAGCTGGTGGAAGGGAAAGCTTTACAAACCATAAAGCATCCCTGAAGGTTGGCTTTGCCTGGGCCGGTAAGAGGAGCGGCCTGTCCAGCCCACAGTGCACTGTGGAGGTCGCAGGGGGCTGCATCCCGGGTCAGAAGTCCACGTGTCACTCAGAGGGTGCCTTGTGACTTGGGCCTCAGTGATCCAAGTTCAGCCCAGCTCCTCGGGTCCTCAGCTCTAAAGGAACCATGAATTCAGGGTGGTACGAGGCCTTCCCTGTGTGATTTCCTGTTTCCCCTTTAGTGCTGCTTTCCGGCCTGCGCTCCTTTCCCCTGCCCCGCAGAGTTCAGCCAAGGTCCTTGACAAGCAGGCTTCTCGGAACATAGGATGCATTTTCTCCTGTGTGTGTTTGAGAAAAATCATGCCCAGTGTCTAACTCTGTTTCTCACAGCACTGTGCTGCTGTTGGTGTCCCTATTTATGTCAGAAGCCCTCGTCACTAGTAGACCAGTAATCCTTTTCCATTAGGTTCCTGATATTAACCGATAAAGTTTTTATTTTGCTAATTAAGGACGGAAGATAAGCAAATGTCTACCATCTACACTTCCTGTCAATCTCATCCAAAAAGTTATTTTCAACACCAAGCCTTCAGACAACAGTAGCACCGCCAGCTAAAGGATGGTTTGCCCTGGAGAATGCCTCTGGTCAGCTCACTTTCTGGGAACCCCCACCTCACTCCTCTCCTGTTTGGAGAACTGAAACTCTGCCCTGGGCTAGAAACCAGAAAACATCAGAGGTGCAAAAAGTTTTCGCTAATGCACCAAATAATGAGACTGGGGAGATGGCTCCATGGGTGTGAGCCTGTGCAGGGATAGAGTCGTGCTTGGGTTAAAATCTTAGGAACAAGAAGCCTCGTGGTCTTGTTTTGCACTGTGCCAGCTCTGGATAGGTTGGATGCCTGTGTTCCACCACTCACCTCTGGCACTGGGAAGTAGCTGCAGTTATTGGTGACCTGTAAAGGAGAGTGGCTATGTTCTATTAAACTTGATCTATAGAATCCGCAGCCTGGGATCTGTGCTGAGGGCCAGAGTGTGACCCCTGCCTGGGAAGAAGAGAGTGAAGTAAGCAGCATCAGTTCAGTTCTCAGCCAGGGAGGGTGGCCTGTGACCTGAGCCTCTTCATGCCCCGAGGATAGCAGCAGGATGAGGACACAGGGCTGCTGCCTCAGTTGAGCCAGACAACAGAGAGAAGGAGCCTCCTGCCTCCCTCCCAGGACCAAACTGTTGGCATAGAACTATTGTCGCTTCCACCCTTAGTTTTTGCTTCATTTCTGTTTTGTTGTGGTTTCTTTTTCTGTGTGAGCCTCTGCATGTGACCCAGGGCAGCCTCGAACTCTATCTGCAACAGTGATCCTGCCTCTACACCAAGTGGCTGGGACAACAGGTGCGCGCCCCATGCCCTCCCCTCCTATTCTCTCCAGCTTAGGGATCCCTCCACTCTGCTGTCAGGTTGGCTACAGATTCCAGCACTTCCCAGTCTCACCGAAGAACTTTTAGAATACTCAGCAGAGGAAGGCAGAGGCTACGGATTATTTCTCCCTCTTCCTCCCTTTCCAATGGGTCTTTGCCAGCTAAAGTCAGCAACAGCTTTCAATAAACCAGACAGGATCTCTCCAAAAACGCTCTGAAATTCAGGTGCCCCATACATGTGCAGCCGGCTGGTCAGAGACAACATCCAGGCTTTCTGTAGTGACAAAGTTGCTTCTGTAGACGTGCGCATACCTTCAACCTGGGTGCTGGGGTTCTGAGAAGTTTACATGGTGTTAACCTTGTCTTTGGACTGTCACCAAAAATAACAAGACTGGTGACTTCTTACAGCAAAGCATTCGGTTTCCCTTCTGTTTATTTATTTATGTATTTTTTAAGTTGTTTTAAGGCCATGGATCTCAGGCAGTAGGTCACAGGTAACTCTGAGTGTCTAAGGAAAATCGTGAGTATTCTCCAAATGGGGAAAAATGCACACAGACACACACTCACACGCGTGCACACATTTTTAATCTAAACTTTCAGAGGCTTACAGCTCTAGTGAGGCTCAGATAGTACCACCAAAGTTCTAGCTGTGAGAACAGATGCAAGAACTCTCAGGTAATGCCTGCACTGGCCAGCGGACCAGAAAAAGGAGGAAAGCTGATCTGCAAAGTGTGAACAAATGCAGGTGAACACCTAGCTCCCCCGCATCCTTGGGAGACAGGATGGCTTGTAGGAAAGAAACACGTTAGCCACCGGTGGGGTAGCTTTGCATCCCGCTGGATCAGCCCTGGGTCTCGGGCTCCTCCCCAAGTGGGGAGCTTTGCTTAGGAGAGCGTGACTGATGCGGCTGTGCCTCTCATTAGTCTGTGATGGGCAAGCTCAGATGGTAGGAGCACTGTGCTAATGAGGCGGAGGTTAGGGGTTCAGTGCCCATGCGGGCCACTTAGCTTTTGTCTCGTTCACGTCCCCAGAGGACCCCTAACACAGGCCACCTGTCTGGAAAATGTATGTCTCTGGGTAGGGGGAGGAGTCATGTGAAAGGGCTTCTCCTGATGGCCACAAATCCATCAGGACTCTGGGAGCCCATCCTTCTGCAAGGTGCTGGTGGCAGGGGAGGAAGCTTGCTTGATTTTAAAAGGAAAAGCACAATGCTCAAAGCACGCATGGTCTCTGTGGGATGGGTTTTGTGACAAGTTTGTGAAACTGTCACTTCCTCATGTGTCCCTGAAAAACAGATAATGAAATGATTCAGGCCATGTCAGACGAGTGGCACTGAGCTGCCTTTCCCTGGAAGGAAACAGTGTGAGTGTTTACTGGCCACCGAGAACCAAGCACATGGATCCAAAGGTGGTTCCTTCACTTTCTCCCTTGGGTGAGAAGCACTGTGACCACTTGGGACCAGGCAGAGGCCAGAAGACGATGCTGAGGGTGCCAGGGCTCCCCTGGCTCACAGCTCCTCCTCCGGCCCATACCAAGCCAGACGGTACTGTCGGACCTTTGCACAGCTCTAGGACCCGGTCCTGCTCCATCATCACCCTTTCAGCTCCACGCTGGCACTGTCCTTTCTGGGCCACTGGAGCAACAGCTATGGAGTCTTTCATTCTTTCCAAACGCCAAGGATTCCTGATCATGAGCTCTCCAGGCTGGTTGCCTGGGATTTGGGTCTAAACTCAAATCCACCATCTGCCACCTCTGTGTCCCACAGTCTTTGCATTGGTTTTGTTTGTTTTCACCCTAAAATTGGGGACAAAATAATAACTGCCTCATGGAGCATTTTTAGATGGTGGGAACTAGTTAATTTTTATAGCTGGTATAGGAAAGTCCCTTGAAAGTAGTATACACTTAACAAAGGTTCATTTCTGCCCATCAGAATCCTCATCTCTCTACCGATGAGAGTAGGCTTTGAAAAAAAAAGGTGCTTAAATTTAAATCCTACCATAAGACTTCTTGATCCAGTTACTCTAGACAAGTTATCCTTCTTCTAATTGAGTCTCCTCACCAGCAAAAAGAGTTATGCACAGAACTAGTGACAGTGCCTCCTGCTAGAGGCAGGGAAAACTAACTTAGATGTTGCAGCAAATGCCCCAGACCACACCCAGCATGTTTAAATCAGAGATGTGTATAAGCACATAAGCTTTGTATCATTAAAAAATGCCAGCACTTACACCACTCAGCTGTTTAAAATCTTAATAGTTCTGCATCAGAGCCATTATTCCCGACTTGGTGACAGAAAAGAAACTCTGTAACATGATACATTTCAACAGTGCCAAATACTCTAAATCTGACGTGAGGCTTAGTAATGCTTTTATCTGTTTTCTTATGTCTGGGACACAACTTAAAGGAAGAGAGATTACCTTAGCTCATGGTTCAAAGACTCAGTGCATGGCCTGGTGGCTCCAAAGACAAAATATGGCAGAGCAAAGTGGCTCCATTAACGGTAGCTAGGAAGTAGGACAGGGAAATAGCGGCAGAGAAGAAAGTAGGTGGGACCAGACATGGAACCCAAAGTCACCCAGACAAAGCAGACATGTGCCCCACTACCCACCTGGGAGGACCCCAGAGCCAATCAAGTCGACTCCACCCTAACCACCACATCCCAGCCCTTGTCAGCCAGACACTCAAACACATCTAAGTCCCAAGTCAAAGAGAACCTTCTGAGAATCAAGGCAAACTGGTAGCTAAAAATTTCTACAAATAGAAAACAAGTTACATAACCCAAAGGATCAATAGAACACAGTAACACTCCCATTCCAAAAGGAAGAAACAAAGGACTATGCAAGAATGGGATGAGAGGGGGCTGGGAATTTAGCTCAGCAGTATAAGCGCCTGCCTTGCAAGCAGGCAGTCGTGAGTTCAATCCCTGGTACCAATAAAAAGGAAAAAGACAAAAAAAATAATATATAAAAAAAAGAATGGGATGAGGACAGACCAAAATCCAACAGGGCAAGCTCTGCATCTTCTAGCTTCATATCGGGCTTCCAGAACTCATAGTGGTGAACTCATAGTGGTGAGATGTGAGTTTCAGAGGTTTTGAATAGCACCACCCCTGTGGCCTTGCTGGCTACAGCTCAGATGTCTGCTCTTGGGCTGGCTTCGTCCTAAGCCTGCAGCTTCCACAGCAGATGCTCCATGTTCCTGGCCTCTCCCAGTTCCTGGAATTTCCAGGGCACCTCTGGCTTCTTTGTCAGCACTTCATATTTTGCCTTCTCAGGGACTCCTGAATGGCCTCCCAGGCCTTCCTTTGAAATCTGAGTTGAAGTTTTCCTGACCCTGAAACTCTTGCATTCTGCATGGTGGTAAAATTGGTATCACCTGGATGGTGCCAAGATCTGCCTCCCGTGTGGGTAGTAGGTAGGACCCCTGAGTGACTGCAGTGGCTACTGAGTTCCAGGCTGATTGAGCAAGGTGAAATGAATTCAAGGGAACTGATTCCCTAAGCAACTGATTCCCTTCTGAAGTGGGGGCCCCAGGGACACTTTTTTCAAAGGAAAGTTTTCCACTTTTGGGCTTAGAGTTTCTGATGGGTGAGATCTTGATTCCTGAGGTGCCCTCTAGGTCTCTTATTTGTCTTCCCTATACAAAGTACTGACTTCCTTTTAATGGTGCTAATGGTGTTAATCTCTTCAGGGGCCACCTCTACTTTATATGTGGCTCCTTCTGGGCCAAAATTTAAGTTTTTCATATTTTTCTACTCTGCTATGGGCTCCGAAATTTCACTATAAAATTAGTTAAAAGCATCCAACCAGCCCCTGTGCCTCAGTCTCAACATTCAGATATCCTGCGATTTCTTCCACCAGATCAATAAGATCCGCCCTTAATCTGAGCCTCCCACAAAGTCTCAGCACACTGAAAAATGTATACCTAATTTCCCCAGAGTGCAACATACACAAGCCCTAGGCCAACTGCCCACAGATCCCTTGTCCCAAATGAAACCTCCTGAGCCTGGCCTTTGTTGTTCCTGTTCCTATCAGCAGCCTGCTTTTCTGATCTCTGACTAGAATCACCAACCATAGTCTCACAGCCTCCTAGGGCTTTGTTAGCGCCCAACTCCAAATCTTTCCAAACTGCCAGCAACACAGTTCCAAGGGCTTCTAAAATACATGATCTGTACAGCTATAGCAATATCATTTTTCCTTGTTGCCAGTTTTCTGTAATGGTCACTTTTTATTGGTGGGACACAACATGAAAGCCTGGTACTACCAACTTGAAAAAGAAGGTTAAATTAGATCACTGTTTAAATCAGTCCATAGTCAGCTGACTTCAGGACAGAAAAATCATGGTGGAAAGGCATGGTAGAACACAGCTGGTTTGCTCATAGACCCTGGGAAGAAGAGCAGGAAGACAGTTCTGGAGAAAAAGGGATGGTGGGAACTGTAAGTAGCACTCAAGTCCATGCTTCCATGACCCACCCAGAGGCACCCAGAAGTGTGTCCTGCCAGCCCTCCAAGTGGATGGCAAAGCCAATCCAGTTATCCTCCACTTGAGCCACCACAACCAGCAATGGCAAAGTTGTAATCATTAATATGTTTAAAACATTATATAAATTAAATAGCAATCAGACATTGCTGACCAAAGAATTAATGAACTGGAAAACAAATCAGGGGAAATCATAATGGAATAAAAATATAGGAAGAAGTAAAATTCAGAAGGAGATAAACCACAGAGGTAATGTCTCCTATTCATCTATGGAATGGCCCACCTTATAAACACTCAACATAATATTTGAAGAGAAAATAATTGGCAATTCCCCAAAATTGAAGAAAACTGTGAGGCCTCATATTAGAGAAGCATCAGAATTTTCAGGCAAATAATAAATTTACACCCATCAGAATAAAATTAAGACACATGAAAACAAAGAAAACACTTTTAAAATAATAGAAGGAAAGAAAAGAGACTAACCACAAAGACAACATGGTGGTGCTGTCCGTAAGCCTCTTGTTACACAAGACAGAGGCCAAAAGAAAAGAGAATGGCTTGTCACGCTATAAACAGTAAACCTGTATCTGCAAGTGAGAGTAAATATGGATATTTTCAAGTAGATATTTATAGAGCACAGCATTCACAGTCTCTTAAATAAGGAATGTTAAAGAGCATATTTAAAAGAAATTCAAAGGAAAAAATGAATAGCAAGAAATGTTGAAGATTTTAAAATAGGTAAATTTAAATAATTTAAACAGACATATTAACAATAAACATGTACATAGTGTGAAAGAGTTTAAAAATATTGATTCAAAGACCCACTTTGCATACTTATAACTTGTAATCTGAGCAACTACTTTGAAGATAACAATACGCAATGAATTAACCATTGTTACTCTTCTATTATCATGTTTTGAAATATTGTGTCATCATTTGTCTTTTTTTTTTCTTTAAAATAAAAAAAATTTAGAGCCGGGCATGATGGCTCACGCCTGTAATCCCAGCACTCGGGAGGCTGAGGTGGGAAGAACATTGCAAGTTCAAGACCAGCCTGGGCTACAAAAAGTGAGCTCAAGGCCAGCCGGCACTGCATAGTGTAACCCCATCTCAAAAAAGACAAAAAAAATAAATAAAATTTAAAAAAAAATAAAGTTCTCATTGCTGACGGGCTGGGGACAGAAGACAGAGCAGGAGCTAAGAATTTCTGTTCTCCTGGGAGAGTAGATGGGCTGATGGGCATCGCACTGAAATGCTCACTACATGGTAAAGGTATGGAAAGTCAGGTGTTTGGGGAATGAACACATATGCTACTTATAGGGTTTGTGTTATTTATGCCCTAAGGAAAATTAAAAGAGATGTTAACTTTTCCACCCTTGTGAAAGCACATGGGCTGTTCTGTGAGGGTTGGGAGAGGGTATGGGGGTCCCTTTCTCCCTGAGTGTCATCCCCAGCACCAGGTCATTCCCAGAGGACAAAAGTGGAAGTGCTTAGATCACTTTCCAACTCTGTAAACAGGTAAGGGATGAAATAAAGGAGTCCTGCAAAATTAGTAAAAATCAAAAAGAAAAAACACTAAAAATAAAAAATAGCACAGAATGGATTATCCTAATAAACCAGTCATGACAAAAAGAGTTAATGAGCTCACTGTCAATGTAGCAACTCAGAAAAACACATTTAAAGAAACAGAAAACTTAAGAAGATTAACAAACTAGGAAACACTGGAACAGTACAGATCAAGAACCTGCGCTTATTCCCCTGAGTTTATTCCTCAACATAGGTAAATCTCTGATGTTTAAGGAAAAAAGGATTTCCACAAATCTTACATCTTGGGTTGTCAAAACATTAAGAAGAGTTTTCCAAGCATGAAATCCTTATAATTCCTTCCTCTTCCTTCTAAAGGTGAAGATTTTCAAATGTCCTTGAAATTCACCTTGAAATCAAATGTCCCTGGAATCCACCAGCTGTAAAAGTCTCTAGTCCTTCTTTCTGCTGGGTGACCATTTTAACCCCCACTGGGCAGTCCAGAGCCAAAGAGGACTCTGGCGGCCAAGGCTGGGGGCTGATGTCTTCACTATCTGCTCCTGGGGCTCCATGTCACTTGTTTCTAGAACACAGCCCAAGAACTCGTAATTCTTAACTTCAAGGAGCTTCTCAGGCTGGCTGACTCATGTTGATTTTTCTTTATTTCATTTTCTCTTTATTACTTCAGACATATCTTTAATCAGATGTGTGTGTGTGTTTGTGTGTGTATGTGTTATGGTTTGTACCTACATGTCCCCCATAAAATCTCACATAGCTCATAGGGAGGGTTTTTAAGGGGTGGCTGGATCTAAGGTGTGTGATACTGGATTTGTCCACTGGATTTGATAGGTTTATAGCTGAGAATAATATTGGGAAGTGAAGCCTTGTGGAAAGAGGCAGGTCACTGGGCATGGCCTGGAATAATGCAGATCCTTCCTTCTCCCTTGACCACGCCCTGCCTGCCCTGCCATGGACTGTTCCTTCTCGGTGATGCCCCTCTGCCGTGCCGCCTTACCTTGGACCCAGCTGACTGTGAACTGAAACTGCTACAAGCTGTGAGCCAAAATTAACTTCCTCTCCTTTAACCTGTAGAAGTCAGGTATAGTGTCCTGGTAATGAGATAAATAATTAAGATAATGTGTACACACACATACACATATATTTCAGTGGCAAGATGCACATGTGGGCTCTAAATGACTTCTAAAACGATCCTACCAATGCCTTCATCTTCGTCTGTATCCAACGTTTCCCTCAAAAGTCACCAACATACTGCTCCTGAATTGCACAACAAAACCACTTCTGATAAAAGGTGTTCTGATTTACTACCTGGCCACTCCAGGAGAAGGAGAGAACTCCAGGCGAACCACAAAACAGAAACCATATGTGACACATTGAGAAAAATCCTCTAAAATGCAAACCAAAAGTACTGTTTGTCCTCAGGAAAAGAAGAAGGAGGAGGAGGAGCAGAAGGAGAGGGAAGGAAGGAGGAGAAGGAGAAGAAAAAGGAAGGAAGGAAGGAAGGAAGGAAGGAAGGAAGGAAGGAAGGAAGGAAGGAAGGCAGGCAGGAAGGAAAAAAGGAAGACAGAAATAAGAGAAAGAGGCAAAGGAAAAGTGAAATCTCTCCTGCTCAGAATGGCAGTTGGGAGAGAGACAGAGTCTTTCCTTGCACAGATCATTCAAAGCAAGAAACCTCCTGTCAGGACACGGCTGCCTCTCGATTGCACAGGCAACAAGTCTGAGCAACCTCGGGGCCCTGGCTCCACAGGTGAGTGTGGCCTGGAACACAGGTATAAATTATCAGCCCGCTCAGGGACCAAGGCCCTCCCACGCCCTCCATTAACCTCCTGGCCTCCTCGTGCCTGTATTCACCGTGCGGAAAATCGGTCCCCGTGTGACCTGGCAGAAGGTAACTCAAATGTTTCGCTGACTTTTGAATTAAGAAAGAAAAAAACAGATCCTCACTGTGACATATAAAAGATGTGGCCACTCAGGGTCTGGCAGTTTCCTATGGAAGGGGCTGGGGTTTTTGCAACCCCCTCCTCTATTTTTCGCTTTAAAAAAATATATAATTGTTAAGTTTTTCAACATTGTGGCCTTAGGAGGTAATTTGCTAAATAGGACAAAATTAGCTGATTTTTGGACCATTTAAAAGAACATTTCTTTTGAAAGCATATAAAATGTATTAAAGCAGTCTTCGAAGTCTTTACCCCTGCTTGAGATTTTAATTTACTCTGAGCTAATAAATTATCCCCCCTCTCAGAAGCTATTGAAAAATTTCAGTTAAATCCTTTTTAAATTTTAATGTGTTCAATTGAATCCCGAGCAATTTAGACATACACACTCGCAGCTTGGGGTGGTCAGCTCACCAAGGAAAGGCTGAAAAGGGGTCAGATTAACAGAACCCTCTGCCCCCTGGGACCCCAAGGTGATATTAACGAAGCCGATTTCCCCCACACGTACAGGTCTGATTGTTGGATAATTACTTCTCCACAACAGCATTTAACAAATGCCCCAATTTGAAGGCAGAGACCATTTTCTCTACAGCTGGAGGAAGCGGCAGGGAGGGAGGGAGGGCGGGAGAGAGGAGGGGGCCACGTGGGGGAGGGGCGCAGGGGCTCTAATCAGAGTGGGAGCTGGATTGGGGTCACTTTGGTCCTAGGCTTTGCCCGAGCACAAAGGCTCCCTTCATCTCCGACAGGGCTCTGCCTTGCCTCTGCACACTTATCAGAAATATTTTTTCAGGCTATCAATTATTATATTTGAACATTGCATCGCGGCTCCTGGGAGCCCTTAGCAAGCTGTAGCAAAAATCAATCCAGTTTTACAACTTCTACCTTGGCAGAGATCCAGCTCCTTATCTACGGTCCCCATAATTTAAAGATGCCGTATCTCTTTCAGTGGCACAGATATATTCCCAAGTATGACATGTCCTTGATAACAACAATAATTTTTTTCTTTAAGTTTTCACGGTTAGTCTGCACAGGGTTAACTCCCATGAAGTAGCAGGCATCGCCCTGATCCTGCCTCTTGTCAATAATGGTCATCCCCAAATCGGTCCACAACAGGGACGAGATGCTTTGTCTTCTACCTTTCCTTCCTGAGCAGCCTGTTATGTGACAGTAGCCCTGAGCACTGATTCTATCTGATCAGGCAGGAGACAGAATTATACTTTTTAAAATCACACATTGGGAAGACCCGTCTGAGTCCTGTCTGAGAAACTTGCAGGCCGTGGTGTCTGTGGAAGTGCAGGTGCCCTGCACAACTGCCTCCTTCATTGGCAGAGTCCAGAGGTGGCTTTGGATCAGTGAGCATTGACTGACTGCTGGTAAATGAGAGGACAGGCTATGTGCTTGCCACCACAAGAGACCATTATTGCTAGGAGTATCAGTCAGGGTTCACTTGAGGAACAGGGTTGTATAAGAATCACAAGGTGGGCTTCTAACGGCCACCCGTCAAGTAGAGTCAGGTGTGGAAGAATGCAGCAGAGCCATCTGTGCTCTGCTGGACAGCTTGGGGAGCCAGTCAAAAGTCAAAGCCTGGAGCTCACAGCAGAGTCCTGTGTAGATCTGTGAGTCCCTATAAGGAGGCCAAAGGGTCTGCACTGGAAGGCTGAAGAGTCCGAGCTGGAAACCTAGGGATGGATGTCCAAAGGCCAGGGTAAGGACTGGAGCTCTTCTGAAGAGGCAGAAGCAAGATTTACTTGCATTCCATTCAAAATATAAATCTGCCAATTGGTGCCATGCACACCCAGGGTGGGGCTTCTATCTTCAGGAAATTAATCAACCAGACACCCAGAACTAATCCACTAGGTGCTTCTTATTCAAGTTGACCCAATTAACTATCAACCTACAGTTTGGAAGTATCCCGGAAGGCTTATGTCCTAAATGCTTTCTCCCTGTCTCAGCGCTGTTGAGAGGTGAAAACTTTAAGAGGTGACACCTACAGGAAGGAAATGATGTCGCTGAGAAGATGGCTTAAAAAGGGATTTGGGGACCTGACCTGCTCTTCTTTGTTTCCTGGTCTCCATGAATTGAGAGCTTTGTTCTACCACACAGTCCCCACCCTGACACTCTGCCTCACTACCACCCCAAAGGCCCCATGGACTGAGCCTTGTGAAACCTAGAGACCAAACAAATTTGGCTCCTATATTTTGTCACAATTACAAAAAGTTGACCAACAGCTATATGTCAAAGGTGAGGGATTTTAGAGGGCACAGTGCTGCTAGGAGGAGAGTTCATTGTTTTGCATCAGGTAGGAAAATGAGCTGAGGCTGCCCTGCTCAGACATGACCAGACTGGTCCAGGTAGCGAAAATGATCACCCAGACTTCAGAGCAGCTGTGATGAAACACGAATGGAGGAAGCAGGCTTGACTTAGAGCCCCATTTGGAAAAGATGTTCAATGAGAATATGTTTTAGGCACCTCCAAAATCCCAGTCTCTGTAAAGAAGCCTCAGGCACAGAGGATTTGGTGGTTAGATAGCACTTGTTTTCGGATTTCTTCCTCTGTGCTTGTGCTTGCAACCAGTGCGTTTCACCCAGTCACCTTGTGTCTGCTTTCTAGACATCCTCTTAGAGCATTTAGCCAGAGGCTGAATCAATCCTCTTCCTGTCTTTGCGCAGGTCTCTACAAAAGCATTTTGGTAGCCATAGCTGCTGTGAAATCAAAAGGAACAGACACTTAATGAAAGATGAGTTTTCAGAACCTGCAACAAAAATCTGGTGCATTAGGAATGGGATGATTCTACCGTCCATCCATCCATCCGTCGATCCATCCTTCCATCTATCCATCCATCCATCACCCACCCATCATCATCTTTGATTTACTCAGCCTCTCTGACTTTTAGTTATGATCTGTGCTAAGAATGCCAGACAAAAACATAGCATCCACTTGTACATAGAATTTCTAGTTTCCTTCTATTTTTGAGAGGATTAAGAAGTTTTTCCTCTTAGTTATCTATTAGGTCATTTTTATCTCACAGTAACTATACATTCACAAATAGTTTCAAAGATAGTACAAAGAGTTCGCAGGTATCTACCACCCAGACTCCGCCAAAGATTAGGTATTGCATAATTTATACTACAATATCAAAAACAGGAAGCTGACTATGGTACAACACACACTGGTTCTATAATCTTTCACAGCACTCAAGGGATTTTCTGGATACTGCATTTAGGATACAGAAGTATCCCACTGACCCCATGCTAGTTTCTGTTTGTTGGTACATCTTTCCTTCTCCCCAGCTATCCCTAAATCCCAGCCACCACTGCATTTTCTGCCCTATAGCTTGTCATTACAGAGATATCTTATGATGGAATCACACACTCTGTGCCGTGCTGACCTGTCCTTTTCCACACATGGTCACCTGTGTTCCTTGTTCGCTCATTTTGTTGCTGAGCAGGATTCCACAGCACCCATAGACCAAAGTTTTCTTACACAGTCACTTAACTGAAGAACATTTAGACAGTTTTCAGTTGGGAATACAGTAAACCCCTGTCTTACCAACACTGAACATTCTGACTTTCACAGATTTGAACGGACCTCTCTCTGAACATTTGTAGATGTGAACACGTCCTGGAAGTAGCCAAGTGTGTGCCAGATATTGGCACAGTTATGCTGCTGTATACTTACTTTGCAGTGTGTTTGGATTTTCTTATGCTTTAAATTACATGTTTGTGTTAAAGGTGCATAAAGCTCGCTTTGTTGAAGTTATGAACAAATTTGACATACAAATGCTCTCCTGGAATGAAATTCATTCATAAATCAGAGATAGTACTGTTACTTTCCCTTTTTTGGGGGGTAGGGTTTCACTATGCAGTTCAGGTTGGCTTTGGATTGACTTTGTAGCCCAGGCTGGCGTCCAACTTTCCACAGTTCTCCTGCCTCAGCCTCCTAGGATTGGGGTTACAGGTGTGCTTACACCCAGCTTACATGCTCATTTGTATGGACAAAATTGTCACTTTTCTGGAATCGAAGCCCAGAAGTACAATTACTAGGTCATATGATACATGTGTTTTTTTTTTTTTTTTTTAATCAGCTTTCAGTCTTTCAGAAGGGGTGAATAATCTTAATTTCCTTCAGCAAGGCTGAGATATCCAGTTTCACTGCCTGGTCACCAGCATTGGACACTTCCAGTTTTTCTTTCAGGGGTTTTATTAGGTGTGTAGTAACACCATAATCTATGTTTCTTTAGTGGCTAGTGATACTGAACATATTTTCATGTGTTTATTGACCATTTGTATCTCTGTAAAATGTCTCTTCTGAACTGGGTCCCATTTTCTTTTTTCATGTGAATTTTTGACAGCACACACCCATGACCAGGCAGGGTTTATTACAAGAATGCAAAGCTTATTCAATATTCAAAACACAGTTTATTTTCCCACCACGTTTACTGGCTAAGAAAAAAAATCACATGGTATATTAATTATTGCAAAAAGAAAGCATTTGTAACATCCAACATGTACTAAACTCTCTGGAAAATAGGAAAAAGAAAACTCCTTATCTTGAAAACTTCTACAAGAAAAGATCCACAGTTCATTGAATACGTAGTGGTGAATTTCCTCCCATCTGGGACAGAAAGAAGCAGAGATCTGTTCTCATCTCTGTCAGTCAGCACAGTTCTGGAGGTGCAGTCACACCAGTGAGGTAACAAGAAGAATCCACATAGACCTGGAAGGAAGTCAGACTTTCCAGTTCACAGATAATGAGGTAACCCACACGGAGTAATCATGGGACATACAAGGCACCTCCAGGACTGAGACTGAGTTCAGCAAGATTGCATGTCACATGTTCATCTTGTATTTTGTGTTGAACCTTTAGAACCAATTTCATTCTTTTACTTTTTCTATTTTCAATTTCATCTATTTCTGCTCTTGCTTTTATCATTTTTCTTCTTCTGCTTGCTTTGATTTTTGTATATTGCCTTTTTATAGATTACTTAAAAGCGGTTGGTTTATGGATTTGAGGTGTTTCCCCTTTTCTAATTTAATCATTTAATCCTGAAATTGTCTCTTGTTGGAATGTTTTTTAGTCATACCTCAAGTTTTTAATATATTCCTTTTTAATTCTCACTCAATTCACAATGAATTTGCTTTGTTTCCCTTGAGACTTCCTCTCTGACTCTTGGGTTGTTTGAAGTTTATTACTCAGTTTCCATCTGTTTAGAAAAATTTCTGTTGTTGGTTTTCAGTTTAATTTCTTTTAAGTGGAGAATGAATTTCTTACGATTTCATTCTTTTAAGTACTTGAGGTTTGTGTTGTGGTGTAGCATGTTCTCACCCTTATGAATGTGCCATTGGTGCTTGAGCAATGTTATCATTGGAGCAAGTTCTCTAAATGTTAGATCCTCTGAGTTAGCAGTGTTATTGCATTATGTATTCTTCCTAATTTTCTGTCTTGATCTAACCATTGTCCATACCAGGATTCAAAGCCTCCAACTATTATCATACATATGTATTTCTATAATTTTTGTTTCATATTTTTGCAGCTTTGTTGTTTGTTGCATGCATATTTAGTACTATTGTTCTTGTTGACAAATTGATATTGTTCATATAATTATTTGAATCATTCTCTGATGTCCTTCTCTTACCCTTGTAAATTTGCTTGCTCTGAAACCTACTTTATCTGGTTATTAGAGTACCCACTCCAGCATTCTGTTGATTAAAGTTTACATGGAATATCTCCTCCTTCCTTTCAATTCATCTCTCATGTATCATTGTAACTTGTTGTATTTCCTATGAAGTCACATATAGCCAGCTTATGTTTTGAATCAGTGTGCCAAACTATGTCATTTAATTTTGCATATTCGATTTATTATTAAAGTTTAAGTCTGTCTAACTTGTCTTTGTTTCTTTTCTCCCTATGTTTTGTCTGCTTTTTCCCTCTCTTCCTGTAGATTACTTAACGTTTTTTCAAGTTCCATTTTTATTTATCTGCTGTGCTTTTGAATATATATTTTTGTATATTTTTTTACTAGTTGCTTTATGTGTTGCTACATGTACAACTTTTCAAAGTCTATTAATGTTCACAATTAATGTTCACAATTCCCTGGTACTTCAATGATGCAAATATTCGATCTTTAATTCTAGCTGTATATGTTCCTGAAGGTCTTGGTCCCACCCCATCTGTTTTCTGGTTTTCATTATAACATCTATTTCTCCATCTTCAAGGTAAATAGACTTTCCTCTGCCTTTCTTGTCTGTTGTGATTTCATTCATTAAATTTTTTCATTTTAGATACCTTACTTTTAGTGACATCCATTTTGTTCTTCACATCGTCTTTTAGCTAACACTTTCTATTTCTCATTTATGCCAGGAATTTTTATTTCAAGCCTTTGTGAGACAATTGCAGCATCCGTATCATCACTGCATTACTAGAGCAGATACCTTACCTGGTGCAGCACTGAAGCTTCCTCTGGTCCTGCTCTTGTGAGCCAATGGAGATCCCTCACCACCAGTGAGCATGCACCCAGCGTAGCCTCTGACCTCCAGTACCTGTGGGAGTCAGCTGTACATCCAGGAAGCATTTTACTGATGAGATATCAGCCCTCTGGACTCCTCAACCCTGCTGTGGCAAGGAGGGACAGAGGAGCCTGTTTATGACTTCCCATATGCCATCCTGTGACACCATGTGTCCTCCTATGGCACTATAGGGTAGAAGGGCTACTGTGGGGTGAGGT
This sequence comes from Cavia porcellus, assembly GCF_034190915.1. NCBI lineage: Eukaryota > Metazoa > Chordata > Mammalia > Rodentia > Caviidae > Cavia > Cavia porcellus. The sequence continues at coordinate 47,300,279 of NW_026947501.1, read as the reverse complement.
TAAGAGTATTGATGTTCCTTGGCTGACTCAGAATGCACCCCAGAAAGGGGAAAGAGGCACCTCCTACTGCTGCATTGAATAGGAAGTCAGGGCTCCCAAAAGACAATGTTCAGGGTGGGAGGGGTTATTATTACCCATGGGGCGAAGGTCCCAGCTCCTCCTGACTTTGCCTGATGCAGTCAGAGCTGGGTGGGTACTGGGCAACCTGTTACATGCTGTGATGGTACACAGGTGCAGGCCTCCCTTTACACCTGACTGTGACTAGGAGTGCACCCAGGATTCCCACGCTGTTCATTTAGAGGGAAACATTTAGGTCTAAAGATCTTAGCTTGGGTAGGTTAAACTGCCCATTTTCTGGTCCTCTGGATTTCTCTGGGGCTTTTCAAAACTCACTGACATTTTCAGGACGGCGAGCTCTTTCCTACTAGGTTTGGGATCTACGAGGCCAGAAGAAAGCCTGAGATGCTCCCGGCCCACCATTTTCCAGTCCCCCCTGGTCTGCACCACTTTGACATGTCCCACCTCACACGTCTCTGGTGCTTGTTTCCTGTTCAGTGTCCCTGGGGTTTGAATTGTTCTTCTAGTGGAGAAAAGAGAAAACTATGTCCACTCCATCCTTCTGGAAACAGAAATTCATTTAAAATCTATATTTTAAGATTACTATTCAATTTAAAAAATGACTTTTTCCCACGAAGGCTCTAAGGTTAGATTCATAAATGTACAGATGAGTTATTATTTCAGGTATCGGACTTTAACACCTAAGAAGTATTTGTGTTCATTAAAATCTGAAAGCAAGTACAAACAAATAGTTCTGATGATAACTGGTTCATTTTAATATTTTCTTAAAAGCTGCTGTATCCTGAATGCTTTTAGTTCTGTCTATCCTGATTTTTAATAAATGTAAAATCTGGCAAATATAAGGGTACCTGTTCCTTATTTAGCTTTGAACCTAAGAAAGAAATAAATTTCCTCATTAAAATATGAAAAATGTCTGTTTTGTGAATAAAATTTCTACCACTCCCATTTATCTCTCTTTCTCCAAACATCAAAATATTCTCCCAGACTTGGTCTGCCTTCCTCATTTTTGTAAATGCAGATAAATATAAAGTTATTCACACACCTCACAGCTATGACAAAGCAATGAAATAAAGACTTGGTTTTTTATCTGCTCACACTTTTCTTAATTATACAGAAAATAAAAGAAGCAGAAAAGAAACTATAGGAAGGAAAACCCCTGGAACACATGGGATGAGACAGTGACCGGTGTGGGGGTCACCTCAAAAGGGCTGTGCTTGGTGGCTGGGCCACCCCCTCATTACAGGAGGTTCCCACCCGCTCACCTGTGAGCGTCCTCCTGCAGTGCTAGGCTGCAGGGGGCAGGGTGGTTGTGGGAGCAGAGAGGGGAACCCATCCTGGGCCAGCAGTGGGGGACCTCACAAGGTGCCAGGACTCGTGTTCAGCAGGGAGCTGTGAGTGAGCATGCTTTGCATTTCACAGCTAGAAGCCAATCAGGAACTTGGGGAGATGATGGGAGACACAAAGTGGGGACTCAGGCTTAGCAGGCTTGGACAGGCAGGGGCAGGTGTGACACAGAGGAGGACGGGCTGAGGCAGTCAGCAGGGCCTGGTCAAGCCTGAGGGATGGTTGGGGAGGGGACTGTCACCTTAAAAGGCTGAGGGCTTCATCAAGAAGAGAAAGGAGCTACATGCAGACAGGAGAAAGAGGAGCTGCAGCCCTCTTTGCTGTGTGCAGAGGCCGGCTCTCTCTCTCTCTCTCTCTCTCTCTCTCTCTCTCTCTCTCTCTCTCTCTCTCTCTCTCTCTCTGTCACTGTCTGTCAGTCTCTCTCTGTCTGTTACTATCAGTCTCTCTGTCTCCCTGTCTGTCTCTGCTTCTTTCTCCTCCTCTATCTCCTTTCAACTTTGCTCTCCTGACAAGAACACAACAGGAGGCTCTGGGCAACCTGGTTTCCTTGGAGAGAAGGCAGCCAGGGTCAGACTGCAGGAAGGACAGGACAAGCCCATGGAGGGAGTGGAGTTAAGCCATAACCACGCTCCCTTGTGCGGGGAGTCAGAGGTGCGGGATGTTTAACAAACTCAAGAAAAGGAGCCTTCAGCACACAGAGACGCAAGTGCACAGGTGCAAGCATGGAAACCCAGATAGATGTTGTCAATGGCCTCAAGCACCTGCATTTTTGGTCATACCAACAACTGGTCAAGCTGCTTGATTTTTATCCCTGTATACAATACCATGAATATAAAGCAGCAAGTAGGCAGACCAGATGGCACAGGCCTTAGACCCAGTTATTTGGGAGGCTGAGGCAGGAGGATTATTTCTGCCCAGGAACTAAATAATGATTTCAGTAGTATAAAGACTTTATCTCAAAAAAGAATTTTTTAATTAAATATAGCATAAAACCACATATAAGAATATTATATACTTAATTCACAGCAAGGATATAACACAGAAGGAATTCTGTTTCAATTATTTCAATTTTTCTGAAAAGCAGAGTTCTGAAGAAAAATTCACAATTCTCTTTACTGAGGAAGAGAGATATTACATTTCTGTCTGAACATTAAAATGTTGGCTTTGAGTCCTGAAAGGGCCTCTCCATGCCCTCAGATCCCAGCCAGGGGAAGAGAGGGGCTTCTCAGTCCTGGAAGGTGTTTTCCAAGCCCGAGCAGCTGGAGCCATAAAAGTGGCCCGCTGGGCCACGCAAAGGGTACCCCATGGTTCCCAAGATGCAGAGCGGAAGCATTCCTGGGTGTTTGGGGTCACCATGTCAAGGTCAAATGTTGAAGGAATTCTAACACATCCTACACATTTAATTTTCTGCTAAAAGAGAGAAAATTACTTACGGGTATAAATTTAATTAAATAAAAAGAAAAGCAAACTTTTGACAATTGTGCATCAGATAATCTGTGGAGTTTTGTTTTGTTTTTCAGTATTGGTAATCAAACTCACAACCTCATATTTGCCAGGCAGGCACTGTGGTACAGTACCCTGGTTTGAGCAACAGAGACGTGACTGAACACAAGCAGGGCTCATGCCATCTCGTCCTCCTCTGCCGGGTCACGGCCTCTCGGACAATCCAGCCTCACTGGTCCCACAGGAAGCCCTGCCTTCTCAAAGACCAAGGTCATCCCTGCCTGGCTGTGCTCCTGCTCTGGGCAGAGCATCCCCCTGGAAAGTCCTGCTCAGGAGGAACAGGGCCCCTTCTCTGTTCTGAAAGGAGTTCCTGCTCATTCCCACAGCTCACTCCCCATCCAGTCCTAGGGCTCAAGTGACCCCTAAGTCAAGGAGGTAAAAACAGAAAAACAGGGCAACCAGTGCCCCCTGCCAATCGTAGCACACCTGCTAATGAAGCTGGCATGTTCGAACGAAACAACCTAATTTGCATTTGTCACCACGGTGAGACATTAGCAGTGGGAATGTTGAGAGGGACAGATGTGCCCAGCAGGACTGCCTCCTCAGACAGCCAGGCACTATAGCACCAGGGAGGCTGCCAGCCCAGGGGACATCCTTGCTTCTGAGGAGCCCCTGGGACTGCCAGACATAGCAGAGAGAGAAGGCCAGATGTCCTCAGGGCTCCAGGCCTGGCTGACGGGAGGAGACTAATGAGCCAGCACCCGCCGCGTGCTACACTCACAGTCACTGGGGACAGTCCGTCCTCTCCGAGGTCGGTGCCAGCTCATCCTTCCTAACTCCCCATCTCTCTCTGTGTTACTGAGCAGTGCAAACATAGGGCCAGGCTGGACATTTCTCTGAGGCAACATCCAACATGGCCAGACTCCTATCGCCAGCGCTGTTCCTCCCACATCTCAGCATATGAAGAACTGTAACCCAGCTGAGTGTTTTAGGGGAGGTGGTGCTTTTCCTGGGGAGTGAAAGCACCTTGCATTCTATCTGGCTTTCTCTGCAGCTATGTTCATGAGGAGATAAGAATTCTATGTCCATCCAGACCAGGACACCTAGTCTGTAATGTTTTTGTATGCAGATTTGTGAGCAAGGACAAGCACCTGTGCCTTTCCTGCAGGAAGCAAAAGTGAGTTGTTAGGTGTGCATGCTTCACCCCCCCCACCTCTGTGCAACATTAAGAACATGGCCTGGGACAGCACGTGAACAAATGAGTGCACCGTGTGCCAATAAAATTCTGTTTACAGACATGTGTGGGTCAGATGTGTCCTCCTGGCCACAGTCCACCAATCCCTGATTCAGGACAAATGGATTAATGTGTCAATCAATAATAGTAAGACAAGTACCTCAATGTATTAATCACTTTCTGTTGCTGGAGCCACACACCTGACATATACAAATTAAAGAAAGAAAGGTTGATTTTGTCTTATGATCCGAAGGGGTTCAGTCCATGGTCAGCTGATTCTGAAGCAGAATCATCATGGCAGAATGGTGCTGTGGAGCAAAGACATTCAGTGCACATTGGCATGGAAACAGTGCCAGACAGAAAGGTCAGTAACTAGATCCTGACCCCAGGGTCACATACTCACAACGAAACCATACACAGCAGAAGTGAGCTCTGCTCCTCCTTAATTCAGCTCCCAGGCCAATCAAGGTGATGAGCTAACTGCTCAGCTCGCAGAATCCGGTCCTGCTTTGGAGCAACAGGTGGAGAACACACTGTGGTACAGACACCCTGATGTGGCTTCTGAGATTCACAGGCTCTGCCATGGTCCCCTTTCGGCCAAGTGATCCCCAAGTGAGAACACTTCCATCACTCAGTGCTGGCCTCTGTCAGGATTAAATAGAATGATGCTTCCCAAACTCAGGGCCACTCAGGGAAAAGAAGACGCAGTAACTTGCTGTGACATGTGTCTCTGTCACTCATCCACACATCCTGCATCCTTCTCTTTTCTGATCGCCCCACCTTCTCCTTCAATTTCTCTCCGATGTCCTTCAGCTTCAACACTCCAGGCTGTCACTGTGACATCAGCAAACTCAGTACCCTGGAGAGAAGCCTGGCCATGTGCCTTGGACAGGCCTGCACCCACAGCAGGATGCTTTCAGTACATGACCCACAGCATGAGAGACAAAGTCCGGAGTGTCTGGAAAACTCCAGAAAATGCTGGTTTATTTGGATTTTCAGTAAATAGAGACAGCTCTGCATGGAGTTCTAGTCCTATGACTTGTAACCATCACCATAAGAAAGAAAGACCTTTGTCAGAGAAACTCCTCAAAATCCTTGTTTAGATACATTTAACAGGACAAAAATATTTAATAAGCCAAAAGTTTATACACAGGGGATTTTCTGAAGGGAACAGAGCTTTTAGAGCTGACTCCAGTGGAACTTATGGTAGCCCTGACCAGCACTGTGGCTTGGGCTCCTCTTACATTGGATTCCCTCCTTCCTGTGTAACAGACTTGGATCAAGCCCCATAATGCTCAAATGGTGTTTGTGGGAATACAACCACTGTGGAGATCAGTATGGAGATTCCTAAAAGAGCTAAACACAGAAATCCCATTTGACTCATACTACTCAATCTATGCACACCCACGTTTATAGCAACACGCTTTCTAATAGCTTAGTCTGAAAAGCAGCTTACATATCTATCAATGCATGGATGGATAAAGGGTGGCGGCACACACAGTGGAGCACTAGCCTGCCATGAAGGAGGATAAACTTGAGTCATTACTAGGAAAAGGGACACACTCTGAGATTATAATGTTAAGTGCAATAAATCAGACACACAAGCTTAAATATCACGTGGTTTTTCTTTTATGAGAAACCCAAAGTATAAATAAATTAAAAAGCAAAGTAAAAGACAGATAATAGCAAATAGGGAGACAATTTTGCAAATGGGAAAGGGTTCAAGAGGTGGAGAGAGTGGGGAGGGAGACAAAGGGACAGGGTAAAAGGGGTAAAGGATGAAGGTGTCTTACGTCCCTGTATCTACCAGTGTAATCATCATGTATGACAAACATCTTCTAAAAGAAATAAAAATTTTTTAAATGAAATGCATCAGAAAGAGGCACCTGGGGTGTACCTTACTGGCTAGTAACAAATAGAATAAATACATTTTTATAAGCAGAGAAAATATTATTTTACAGGAATTAAATGAAAAACACAAGGTAATCAGATTCCATCAAATGTCACCCTCTCATCACCTAAAAGTTGGTAGTCTCAAACAAAGGTTTTTGGAAGGAACTATAATAACAGTACTTTTACTTCATGATTTATTGACCACCAGCTCTTGAGGAATCTCTTTGGAGGATAAGAGTGAAATAAGATACTTGCGCCTAAAAGAAATTTGATTTAACTGAGGAATCAAGATTAAGCAACATAGGAAGGGCAAACATAAACCTGGTGGGCCCCCTGGCACCTGAGGCCGTTTTCCATGGTGTCAGTTACCTGTGGTCAACCACAGCCTGAAAATATTAAATGGAAAATTTCAGAACTACACGACGAATTTATTTTAAGTATCTTTGATTATAGAATATTGTTGATTGTTGTATCTCATTATGCATTCATACTGCTGCTCTATTACCGTGTTTCATTTATAAATTGAAGATGATCATGGGTGTGCATATACAGGAAAACACATGTCTCTTCAGACATGTGTTCAGACAAATCCACCAGTTCAGGCCTGTACCAGGGTCTTGGAAAAACTCTACGCATGAAAGGAGATGACTGGAAAACCCTCAATGTTCTCTGCAAACAGAAGGAAGTGAATTAACAACTCGGTGTATCTGTAGAGAAAGGTTTCTGGAGATATATAAAGTCAAAGTTACAAAATACCAGCCTAGACTCTCTGGAAGACAGAGGGGAGGACCAGATGTTTTTTAGCATCTGTCCTGGCTTACGGAGGGTGCTCCTTAAGAGCCCAGGCACTGAAAATGTAGGAGAATTCCGGGCAGAATTCTGGGCTCTGCTTTGAAGCTTAACAAATGAAAAGTTAGGTGTGGTAAAAAGATAACCCAGGTAATTATTCACTTAACCTTCAAAAAAGTGTGTGCAGAGTCACTGTAAAAACTCTCCAGTACATGTAAAATACAACTGCATTTCCTGAAATTCAAGAACATATTCTTTAAGGAAAGCCACCCACCCATGTGTATAAATTACAGATACAGTTTCTGTGTAGATGCTATTTTTAATAAACAAGTGAAAAACCTCCCTAGGACAATAATTTTCCTGCTGGTTCTCTTTTGGCATGTTTGTATGTGAGTGTGGGAGTGACTGAATAAACTTGGCTTTCACAAGTATAAATTTAAGTATTAGGGATTCATGTTTGACCCCATATTTGGTTATTACTACTGTCTTGGGAGATCTATTCCCACTCTTGGAGGGGAAAAAGAGCTCTAAAATAAAGTGCTTATAAAATAAAGTATGTACTTCTCTGCGATTTCTCCTCAAAGTAGCCAGGGGAAGACACTGAAGCATTTGAATGGTTTTCCTGCTACTCTCCATCCCGCCTTTTTCTTGAGAGCACTGCATGAGAAAGCTTAAGCTAAAATCACTGCAAACAGCATTGCTCGCAGAGAAGCCATCACTTTTTTATTGGCATGGGAAGCCAACCAGCAAGACTCCCAACAGCAGTTCTGAGAGCAAGGAGTCCCAGGCTGCTGCCCCAGAGATGAGCCGCTGGCCAGCCATGGTTCCACCACTCCCCGAGACAGCCCAGGGTCTTTGCACCCAGCTCATCAACAAAACCACACGGCCTGAACAATCCACTTCATTGGGGGCTGCAACCCTCTTCGGCCTGCCTGCAAAAGCAAGCTTGGTTTCAGGGATTTCTGCATACATTACCCTCTCCAGAATTCCAGGTTGGAACCTAAGCAGAACCCACTGTAACAGAAGGCCTGCAGCTCCTCTGTGAAATGAGTACTTAGGCTCCCAGCAGGAGCTTTCAGAATGCCAAGAATTCTGCATCACAATAATTCAATTCTGGTGCTCATACAGAGAGGCATACCTGGAAAGAGAGAACACAACTTCTTTGAAAGCTTGAACGCTGCCCAGAAATGCTTAGCTTCTCAGAGCTGGTAAGGAGGCTGCCAGACCCTGGAGAAGTATGCGGGCTCTGCGTAGGGAGTTTGGCTGGCAGAGAGATGGACTGGGGCTTTCCACACCCACTGCATGCTCCCCCTGGGTCTACCCTTCTGTGTATGGCACTGTACCCCACATCCCGTGCTGCTTGCTGTCTGCATGTGTGTGTTTGTGTACACTCTACATGTGGGTGTTATGTATGCATGTATTCCATGTTACACATGGAAATTCTCCCCACTTGAGAATACATAATGTTTGGGTACCCTGACTCCCTTGGGGATGTAAAAACTGGGTCTGGCTAAAGTCACAAGTAGAATAAGCCAGTGTGCTCTGGACGTGGAAGCACTGGCCACTAGGTAATGCACTTCGACAGTGCCCCAGGGTTGGAAATATGCAGTTCTTTTAGTAGACATGGCATCAGCATTTGCAAGTAATGCCTGACACTTTACTTCAAGACATCAGTGGATTCAGAGGCAGCGTTTCTCCTCGGCAATTGATTGTTATGGGTGTTTTACTGAGGACCAGCGGCCTACAAGGAAAGGCCCTCAGCCTGAGAAGTACGTACATTAAGAATGAGAAACTAATTCTGTTCCTTTCCGGCACTATCTAACATCCTTGCACCATTGCCACCAGACCTGACTGACGTGCCTTGGTTTCCATTCCACTCAACCCTTGTTCCTCACCTAAGTCCTGGGGAGGAAAGCATGTTAGGTGGCAGAGGTCCTTCTGCAAACTCGGAGGCCGTGTGTGCAGAGACAGATGGGAATGGCCAGGAGACTCACAGCCACTTCCCCTATAAACCATCTCACGTCCCAGCCAAAGACGTAATTTGAGGAGTAACAGAGCTGGAAAAATAGTTGAAGAGGTGGAATATGTACATTTTCAGCTATTAGAAATTAGTTTGGGGGCCCAGTAATGTTTCAGTCATATCCATCTGCTAACCAAACACTGGTCTATGCAAAGGTATTTTCAACATATATTAGATTTTTTTTCATAAAATGCCGTTTGGTTTCGGAATGTGTTTCTGATTATTTGTGCACTGGCTGGTTTTTGTTTGCTTGTTTGCTTAGAAAGGAAAAGAGAGACCAAGCATAATTCCAGATTATATCAATGAAAGTGACTCTCTGTGTAGTATTAATTACATTGTGTGTTTTTTTGTGTCTGACGAGTTTCTGAATAGGTCAGAGAAGCAAAAATGTTGGCAAACTCAAGCCCTCAACAAGGCAGAGGTAATACAGTTACACAGATCACAAAAAGCAATCCCCAGCTCAGCGCCCATGTGGACTGTGGAATGGAGGGAAGCCTTGCCCTTTATGGAACACGAGATGCACCCATGTCAGGTAGTGGGAAGTCTGGGGATGTGGAAGATGTAAGGTTCTTTGCAGTCTTTTGAGAGTTTTTTATTCTTAGTTTTTTTTAATGTTGGGTAAAAACAGCCACATCAAAAACTGGGGCCCAAGGCTGTAAAACGATTGAATATTTTCACAAGATTTTAGGGGAAGCACACAGGTATCCGATCTCTACCTGCAGGCGCCCTGGGTGCTGCTAAGTCAGCTGCCCCAGTCTATGCAGGCCTCCTGCCTCCCTGCTGTGTAGAAGCAACAGGCCCTTTGGCATCGGGGCACCAGGAGGCCTGGGGATTCCCCATCTATGACCCTCAGCTCTGAACCCCAGTTCCCAGGCCTTCGTTCACACCCAGTTCTGAATACTTCTAGGGACTTTTCTCTTGCCTGCTTGCCTCTCTGGCAAATTGAGACTGCTGGTTGATAAATCTGAAGAATGCCAGGATGGAGGCTAAGGGTGAGCACGGGAAGCTCCTGTCTGGATAGAAACGTGGACCCAGTCCAGTTCCCCGTGCTGTAGGAAACAGTGTCTTTCTCATCCACCACAGTTAGGTCCCAGCCTTTACACTGGAAAGCAGGGCCGGGGCCTGAGCTGGGTGCTGTGGCTGTGTCTGGAGGACTGCACACAGCCAGGCTTCAGCGGCTCCTTGTTCTGTCCACTCTGATGACCTGGAGGGGCATAAAACGCTGCAACCCGCCTGTACTGACCTTCAAAACTACCTCAAGCCCCAGTTAGCCGGACATCTCCCTCTTAGTTATCCGCTTTCACTTCCTCAGTTGGCAGAATAGCTCCTCCGCAGCACATATTCACACTTGGCACACCAGTATCAAAATCATTGTCCCAGCAGCAGAACTCCCTCATGGGATCAGTAACTGCCGGACTCTATCTGGGCATCATCCTGAAGACTTTCTGGAATTTTCTAAAATTGAAAACAAAAGATCAAATATCCAAATCCAGGAACACAAAAGGAACTCTTTATTCATGAAAATTGTCAATAATTCTCTACACCATTTCATTTGAAAATGTCATGTCTATTAAATACTTCAGTCTCTTCACTATTGCTGGATGATGCTCTCTGAAAAACTATCATTAACGATCCCCAACAATGTATACCTCGCTGGGAAATGGACTGGGGTCTGCTCTTCATATTTAATATTTAACCATTGCTCATTTTGAATCTGCTCCCTCCAAGAAAAAATAGCCAGCGGCCTCCTGCACTTCTCTGTTAAAACCTCAGAGTTCTTCCTCTTTTCCTCCGTCTCTGAGTTCATTAGATATCTTCTTCCTAATGCTTCACATTTGTATTGCTCTTTTTGCCCAAATGCTTTTTAAGCATTATCTCATTAATCCTCACAAATGCAGCTTTTAACAAAATCTAACATTAGCAAAAGATGATGAAGAATTATCATAAATAATCAACATTAAAGACTTTCCTGTCAAAATAAGTGGAAAAGGACATTTTCCAGTGCAAGACTCCTGATTTTTATTGTTTATTCATGTACTCACTAATTTGCAAAATTCCATAATCCACAATGGGTTCCCCTGTCATTAGTGCTAATTAGTGGGATTCTACTGTACTAATAAATCAACATTACTCAAACACAGTGCTTGGAGATATGGGTTGTAGTACATTCCTGCATACGAATTTTGTAAAAATTAGATGGCGGTTCACCACAGCAGCCCTGATTTTCACTGATAGGATTTTGATGTTGATTCTGCTCTACAGCTGTTTCTAATGATGGCAGAGCCATCCTGGGCCAGACGCACCCAGGGAAAGAGGGGAGAGGATCCAGGCAGAAAGACACACAAGGGTTGCTGAACAGAGGCAGCAGCATTTGGCCAAGAAAACTGGTCAAGGTCACAGAAGTAGCTGCTGTGAGAGCTTACTGGGATCTGGAGTACTGCAACCTTCGTGAGGGCACTGCCCCGCCTGTCTCACTGGTCGCCTGCTAAAGGCCTGATGGTTTTTTGAAAGTGTTCCCCATGTTTGGAGAGCTGCATACCCACTGTGGCAGTGGAGCTGTGGCAGGTGATTAGCCCTCAGGCTCATGCTCTTGGAAGGCTCCACACATCTCCCGTTTAAGTCCCATTGCTCTGGCTTCCTGTCTGGATGCATGGTCTCTGTTTAGTATTTGTGCTGTGTTCATTGTGATGCCATGCGCCAAAGGGGACTCAGCAGAACCAGCACCGTGTACATATAAACACTTGCACTATGAGGTCTAAAAACCTTTTTTGCTTTATAAAGCACCCAGCTTTGGGTATTTTGCAGTAGCAACAGGAAACTGACGTATGCAATGTGTTTGTCATCCTTTCATGTGTTCTGAAATATACATACGTGTTCTTTTGTTCCCTTCATTTTCTAGTTTTACATCAAGATCTCTGATTTCATCTCGCCAACTTTGTACTCTCTGCTTCTTATGTTGCTTAACTGTGAACTATAGGCTTCTCATTCACAGGAATTTGTGTGAATTTTTTTCTCTTAGGAACCTTCAGCGGATTAAATCAGACGATGGATATGTACCTCTGCTAATTTAGGGCATTCTTCTAACCTGAGACCCATTTGGTGAATAGCATGTCTTTCCTTCAACCTCACATCACCACTGAATTACAATGCTTTCTTGGTCAGTTGGCATGATGGAGCCCCTCACGGTACCAATCCACATCTGTACAGCTGAGCTCACTGCAAGGCCTACTCTTTGGTTGACTAGAAATGGTCTAATGCCAATCAGTATAAGGCTTTTTGATGGCAAATTAGTCAGCAAAAGAGAAAAGAAAGGCCTGGGTCTCCCTCTCCACCGTCCCTCTGGAGAGGGCAGGTGTTTCCCCTGTGAGGTGCAGGAGAAGCTTTAGAGGTGATCTTCTAAAGTGCTTTTATATCGTGTGTGTCTGATTCCCTCAGCAGTCCCTTTGAATTGTAATTTTTCCTAAATTTTTGCAATTTTGTAACTGAATGTATATTCATGTGTATGAATGAATATTCAGTGTGTCAGCACACAAGGCATTTAAAATTCAAGCATAATTTTAGTCACTCCATACCACACAAAGGGTATTCAGTCTCTTGGTAATAAATACGTTGGCATCCATCACTGCTCTGTAATCCAAGATGGAAGAGTGGCCGGAGTCTGTTAGGGTTGAAAGAATTAGGAGAGACTGGAAGATTGTATTTGGGCAAGTGTCCTGAAGTTTGACTGCTCATTCAAGTCTTTTGCAAGTTTCTGCAGAATCAGCCGGAGACGGAGTTAGCCTGCTGGTGTCAGGGACATCGACGTGTCTTTTCATCTGTGCGTTCTCTGAAGAAGTTACAGTGTAAACTGTGAGGTGTCTCCCTTAAACCAGGAAGTGTTGGGAGATAACCTCAAAGCCAGGTGCAAAGGAGGACTGGAGTAAAACTGGTCACATTTGGCTTCAAATTAAGCACCTTAAGTGGATATGCTAAAGATGATATTTTTGGATGGATTTGTTTTCCATGTGCCCTGAAATATCCAAGATGGATGTTTATGTCTACAGGGAAAGTATCAGATGTTTCTTCCACTGTTCAATATTGAAATCATGGGGACTCTTTCCACAGCCAGAAATGTTTGATTTGAGGGAGGTAGGATCTTGTCTGAATGCCTAAGACAGAGCTTCTCCTCCAGGTGGAGTTTGCTTCCAAGAGAAGGCTTGGGCAGAGAGGCAGGACTGTCCGTCTGCCACTCATGACTCTGAACACATGACTATTCTTTTCAGTGCTATTTCAATAAAGTAGAAATGGTTGGAGAACTGCTTGTGAAAGAAAGATTTTTTTTTTTTTTTAGTGTACTTCTAGCATTTTCTAGACGTTCCTGTGTTAGATGAGTTTGACTTCAGATTTAGCCTTTGTTTGCTCATTTTGATTCCACAGTGTGGTGATCCTACCATCAGATGTCATTTATACATGGTGCATTATAAACAACCTGGTAGAGAAAATTTCATCCTCTAAAAGATGCACACATAAATACACTGTCATAGTGAATAATCAGGCCTGAATATTCCCAGGTGACTTGTGTCATCCAAAAATTAGTATTGACTTCACCTGCTTCTCCAGCAACAAAAATCCAGACAGCTATTTGCAGAGATTCAGAACATAATTACAATTAGTAATTACTTCATTGTTTCTAAACAGGAAGTTCATGGGGAAGAGCTCAGGATGTTCTTAGTGTTTAGCTACAAGACTTCTTTTTGTGATTTTAAGCCCTGAAGAGAGTCATTGATGGATTGCCTCGTGCAAACCAGATCTGTGCAATGCATGGCAAAAGAAGACATAACTGCTTCCCAATTTCCTTCAGAAGGGAGCAAAGAAAAAGCCTTGCAGATAGAAAAGGGTGTCCAGTTTGTGCAGGAGACTCAGTTTCTAAAGGCTAAGTATTTTGAATCATCAAAGAGGGCTCATCAGCTGCAACCACGATGTGGCTCACTAGTTATGCTCAACCCTGCTTGCTTCCCATGCCGATATAGTGCAGGGAAGCCTTTGTGCAACAGCCCTATCACTGGGCTGCAGTGAATATTGTTTGTCCAGCAATGTGTGCTCCTGTGGGGGCACCGTTTGCCGCGCGCGCTCACACATGCATGCACACACACACGTATGTACAGGCCAAACAGCAGTATGGAGATGTTTTTGATGATAATAACTGGGGATGGGAGGCAGAGGATACAGGCATCTAATGGGTAGAGACGAAGGATGCCACTAAACATCCTATAAAAATATTGCACAGAACCCCAAGCCCAAGAAGTTATCTGGCTACAAATGTCAAGAATGACAAACTGGAAAAATCCTGAATTCCAGTCAATGGCGTCTTGGGCATCAGTAGTCTGACTAGGTATTACCTGGCCACTGAAAGAGAGCATTCTGAGCATCACCGTGGGATGGGGAAGGCCCCCCCCCCGGGGGGGTGGCTTAGATTGTTCCTTGCAGAAGGTGCGGCTGGCTGCGTGGAGAGCTGGCTGAGGCAGAAACTCCTTTTGTCTCTCCCTATTCATCATCATCACTGTTACTTTCTTACTTTGGTTAACAGATGTTTCTTTAGTGCTCTGACATCCTTTTTAATTTGCACATTTATTAATTTGGCTGGCTGAAAGCGGCATTCTCTACCTGCCGAGGCGTCCCTGCACCTCGGGGCTGGTGGCGCGAGCGGAGAGATGTCGCGCCCTGCCATCCGTCACTGCAAAGCACTTTTAACCCAGAGCATCGTTAAATGGGATCATTTGATGACCACTGCAATTTTGGCTTCTCTGCTATCTCGCCCTCCAAGTGAAAGGAGTTGATTGCTCTCGAGTCCATTTACCCGGCCACTCTAGGGGGAATTGTTTGGATTCTAACACAGGCCCTCACGACATCCCATTTATAGCTGTGACAAAGAAGTAAGCAATTAATCAGACATCCCTTCTAACAATACTGACCTGCCAGCATTCAAATGCTTTAATTAAAATCGCGTGGCACAGTCAATGCCAGGGCTAAGTCTAGTAGTGTCTCCGCCAGGCAGGAAGCGGCTCTTCCTGCAGCCCTGCAGCAGTGAGGAGCGGATGTCCCCAGTGCAGGACCTCTAATGAGAAGAGAGGGAGTCTCCAGAGATGGTTTGTGCCTTCTGCTGCTCATCTGCAAGAGCGCGAGGTCCCCCCTTGCTCCTCACAGGCGTAGTACAAAGCACTCATCAGGTAGCGAGCAGCCTTCCCCTCTCTTTCCTCTCTCTTCCTCTTGCTCTTTCTTTCCTTCCTCTGCCTTCTTCCCTCTTTCTCCATCCTTCCTTCCTTTCCCTTTCCTTCTTTCCTGTCCCCTCCTTTTCTTCCTCTTTTCTCTCTCTCTCCTTGTCTTTTTTCTTTTCTTCTAAAACATGAAAGATGAGAAGCCGTATCATACCCACCGGTACCCAGCTAAAGTCATCTCTGCTGCTTCGAAAAGTAAAATGTCAGTGCAACTGTAAGATTTAAAAATTCTAAATATCAGTAAGCACGGAGAGGCTTTTTTTCCTGCCAATGCTAACTCACCCCTGTGGCAGGTTTCGGGCTCCTGACACTCATGCCTGCTCCCCAGCCTTCCCATCTATTGTGTACCCAGAGACATCCAGACTTTAAGGTCAGTAAGGGTGCACTGTGCCATGGCTGGAGGGGAAGGAAGCTTGGGAGAGTCTAGGACGCCAGCCCCTGCCCTGTAGGTTAAACTGTCTCACTAGTGTGGAATTTCATTGAAACCTGCTGGCGCCCTCTGAAATGGAAAACAAACTCATTCATCCGTGGGTGAACCATTGCCTTCTGTGTTTATTAATTGCCTACACTTTAACTGTTAATGTGGGCATAGAGATTTCTCTGGACACAGCCTCCCTGACTTCCAAGGTCTCTCACACCTTGTGCCCTTGGTCCTTGCCCTTGTCACTGCCTTCCACCTCCAGTGGAAGTCGTCTTTTCTCTCTTGCTTCTCGCCACAGCTCTGCAGCGCCCCACACCACAGTCTAGATCATCCTAAACCTATCCAGGCAGGGCTGCAGGCCAGCTGGGTCAATGCTGGTCTCTCCTTCCCTGCACCCTGCGGGTCTTTTCCCCCCCATCCAGATCCTTAGGCTGTATTCACATTTCTCCCAAGAGCTGCCCTGCAAATGTGTCCTCGGTGTGGCCTCTAAGTCTTGCCTCTGCAGCACAACTGTTTTCCAAAGTGGCTCCTCACTGTCCAGCGTCTGCGGAGGCCGTGGGTCTCCCCGCTGCTTATCCTTCTCCCCCGTGGCTGCACGCAGCGGCTTTCTGTCTGCTCACCAGTCTGTCCCCCGGCTCACTTCCATATCCTGCCCCCTTTCAAGTTTGTGTTCCTTTCCCTTTGAAGGCCACAGATACTTCCCATAATGGTTTTCAAGTTGGAAATAAGAAACTCAAAACTCTCCCTCCCTCCTTCCCATGTGTGTTTGTTAAAATAATCTCGCCCTTCGGTCTGCCCAAGTCCCTCACACGGTTCCCACCCCAAGTTCAGGTTCAGGGACAAAACAGCTGTCATTTCATCACATCCGTCTTGTTTTACGGCATAAGAACATCATCTCAACAGATGACACAGGCCCTGCTGGCGCAATCCACATGTAACATGATTATTTAAAAAAAGAATTAAGATTATCCCATAGACTGCCTGATAACAAGACATAACTTCTTCATCCAAAGTTTTATTTCCTTCTTACCTTCTCCAATATTTCCTTCTACTTCTCTTTCAGCCCTTCTGCTTCTAAAAATTCTCTTTGCCTCTTTGCCTTGTTTAAAAGTCCTAAATATCAATAAACACGGAGAGGCTGAATTTCTTTCCTGCCAGTGCTCCCTCACCCTGGGGGCAGCCTCGCCCTCCTGCCGCTCACGCCTGCTCTCCAGCCGTCCCTCTGTCTTGTACACACAGACAGACACCAGGGCCAGGGCTCTGCAGAGACGCAGAACCAACAGGACTTCTGTGGAAGCACACCAGACTTCTTTCAAAGCGTCCACTCACTGTAGGCGGACGTAGACCCAAGAAAAGACATCTTCAGAGTCCAAAGGCTGTCTGCTCGCAGAACTCTTTTCTGGAGGAACAGGAAGATCAGTCTGTTCCACTCAGGTTTTCCACAGATTGAGTGAGGGCTGCCCGTAGTGCTGCAGCCTGCACTTTATCAGGTGGATGCCGATTTAAATGCTAATATCACACAAAAATCATCATCACGGTGACATTAATAACTCTCTTGGACTCCCTGCCTGTATTCCGCGGCCTAGCCACCCTGACACATAACGTTAACCACCCTGGCGGTGGTTCTCTAACTGTGCCCCATGGAGCCCGAATCCCTGGGGTTGAGCACTGCTGGAGCTGATTTCTCTCACAGATGTTTGCCTCATTATTAAAGGAAAGAGATGGGGTGTGACTGCATGCTGTCACCGCTCTTACCTACAGTTTCACTCTCCGTGGTCTCATTGCCTGGTGGTCAACCGCAGTCTGGAAAGATTCATGGAAAATTCCAGAAATGATCCTTGCCTAAATGTCAAACAGTACGCCATCCTAAGCAGCATGCTGAGATCTTGTGCCGTACTGTCCCTTCCACCTGGGACACAGGCATTCCTGTGCCCTTCCTGTGTGTCGACACTAGGTAGGAGCCCACTGGTGGCCACTCAGTAGCATCCTGGGCTGAGTCCACCCTAGTATTAGATGGTGAGTGTGTTCCAGGAGTCTGTATTTGACTTCTTACTGGTCCAAGGGCAGGGATGCCCACAAGCACAAACCACAGAAGGACAGAAGAGCTCTCCGCCGTGTGGCCATGCTGCAGGGCATAGTGAGGAGCAGCGTGGGCGGGGATTCCGGCACACGAGAACACACAGCCTGTGCATGAGGAGGCCACTATTTCCTGAGCCTCTCCCTGGACATCAGGCATCTCCCTCATTCTCATACCAACCTTAGGAAGGAGACAGCATTATCTGAATCTTCCTACAACAGATCACTTGGAGAAAATAACAGTGAATTGTTCAACATCTACCTTCAGAATAAATAATGAATTCAAAGTCTTCATCAGCTCTTTGCTGTCAAGACAAAGGCCTTCCTGCATCCCCCAATCAGTATGGAACTGCACTATTCCTTCATTTATATCTAATTTGTTGGAGACATGCTTTTAATCCATGAGCCTGAACCAGGAGCTAGGAGGACAATTGCTGACTTTACCCATCCTATATAAGAATATTTCCTTTGGATACTATGTGCTTTGAAACTTCACACACCCAAGAGGTAACAGAAAAATTGACTTTCACCAGCTTGCCTCTCTTAGCATCAGAAGCTACAGCTGACTGAATTGTTAGCTAAAACTAAAAGTGTTCCCAAGTGATACTTTGTTAGGAAAAAAAAAGCAATTGCAAGAATACCCTGTGGAAAACAAAACCCAGCACACAGCGGAGTGAAGCTGTTCTGAGAGACTGAGGGACTTGCAAAGTTTAAAGTGTTTACCATCCGGCCTTGGACAACAAAATCTCCCAGCCCCCACCCAAGGCAAAGTCTGACCCCTCCCCAGATGCCAAGCCCATGGGCAGCCTCGTCAGGCCACGCCTGCTGCATGGAGCCTTGATGAAAATCATCCCATTGGCATTTGCAGAATAATACTCACCATCAGCCCTCCATACCGGAGGGCACCTGGCTCGAGACCCAGGTCCTTCACGGAAATGATATGGAATTTGCACGGATCACACTAGTCTCTTCCACACTACTTTAAATCATCTCCAGATAACTTACAATATCTAATATAGCACCAACACTTTGTGAATAGTCACGACACTATTATTTAGAGAATAACAAGAAAAAGTTGGTACCTGTTCAGTACAGAAATACGCACTGTAAGTTTATAGTGCACATTGGTAGCAGCTCAGTGTGTGTAAAAACTATTTTCCATCCATGGATGGGGAACCCACAGTTGCAGGGGCAGCTGTACTAAGATAATGAAATGATCTTTGAATCACTTTGGTGTCCAGAGAAAAACCAGGATTAAAAAACAAGTTTGACCTAAGTTCTACTTAAGTAAAAATCACTTCCAGGTTCTGAAGATCGGTAGCCAGGTGAAATTCAGGATTTTGGGCCAGGTGGCCTTGCAGGAGGGGTCACAGATTGGGGCATCCTTGAGGTCAGTTCTTTTGTTTCTGATCTGTAAAATGGGCTGAATCAGCCCCACTTCCCTCAGTTTTTTATAAGCATTAAAATGTCTGATGCAGAATAGGAGCGATTTTTAGATAACTAAAAATCCCATAGGATCCAGCTATCCTGCTATGGGGTAAATATTCAAAGGCAGTGAAACCAGTATATGAAAGAGATTCTTTTCCATACAGGTTGACTGCAGCACAATGCAACATAGTTAAGAAATGGAACCCAGCTGGGCAATGAGCAATGGATGAATGGATACGGAACATACAGAATATATGCAATGGAATATTATTAAGTTGTAAAAAATGAAATCCTGCCATTGTAGCAACATGAGTAACACTGGAAATCATTATGTTATGAAAGATGAGACAGACACACAAAGACAAAGAATACATACTATCACTCATTTTTGGATACTAAAAAGTGCACCTCATAGAAAAACAGGAAGAGTGACCACTAGAAGAGATAAAAAGAAGTTGAATAAGGTACTCAAAATATGGTCATGAGGATGAACTCCTGCTGGTTTTCCCGAGTCCAGTGGAGCAATTACTGTGGACAGTAGCCAACGTCTGAAATGCCCGGAGAGAATGAGGTCACCTGCACACACACGGTAATGCTGAAAGACCATCACACACTGCCCACATGCATCTCCACTGGAAAACACACCTGTGTGGCTAAAAACAGTCCACCCTCCTCACACGAGAGGGTAACCTGGTCCATCCTGCTGCTGAGACCTGCAGTCCTAGGTCTCCTTCATTCCCTTGGGCCAGGTAGAGCCTGTTAGAGGACCGAGCCTCAGCCTCTAGCCTGCTCACATGGCCTGAACATTGCCCATTATTGCCTCCAAACAGCCTCTGGACCTGCAGTTCCCACCTGTCTACCTGGGCTACATCTGCTCACATCCCAGCAAGCCTCGTGGTCACGTGGTGGTCACGTGGTGGAGGCACCCACCATCTTGTCTCTTAATAGGACAAGAGGTGTCTGTTACTTTTCTCTCATTGCTGAGACAAAATGCCCAATACCCAAAATGAAGGAAGGAAAGGTTTATTTAGCTCAGTCTGTGGAAGTTTCAGTCCATAATCAGCTGGCTCCAAGGCAGGGTGGCACAGGAGCAACACTTCAAGGTGGCAGAAGACAGCGAAAGCAGTCACAGATAAAGTGGGGAGAACGGGCCCTTTCTCCTCCCATATATTGTGTACAGGCCACCCCGCCCGCCAGGGCTTGTATAGCCTTCACAGCTCCTCTTGTTCAGGCTGAGGATATTTACAAAGTAACTACCCTGGCTCCCTGCTGAGTCTCTTTAGTTAAATTTCTAAACTTCTCAAGTTGACACAGTGCATGGATCATCAGAAGCAGTGAAAGATTCCTGGCACTTTGGAGAACTGTTCTTGCTCAGGATCACCCTGAGCCAGAAGCAGCTCTAAGCTTCTCCTCTTCACTGTTTTTGGTTCTTTCCCATGGCACTGCAGCCCATTTCCTGATTCCAAAAATGTTCTTGTTGCTAGGATTGTTCTTTGCCGGGTGTCACCTAAGATTGTGATCTAAAATGACCCCTGAGTGCTCACTGTGTTGGAAGCCTGGTTGCCCGTTTTTTGAAGGAAGCACTCCAATCTCATGCATGGGTTAATCCATTATTGGGTCCTGATCGATGACGTTATTGGGTGACCATGGACACAGGAGCTGAGCATCGTTGGAGGGAGTGGGTCTTGGGGGTTGAATGTGGAAATTCTACCTCGCCCTCGGCCCCTTCCTCCCTAGCTCTCTCCATCTCTCTCTACTCCACAGCTGCTGTGGAATGAGCAGATTTGCTCTGCCACACCCTGGTCCCATTGCTGTGGTCCTAGATCCATAGCAATGGGACCAACAAGCCATGGACTGAACCTTCTTAAATCATGAGCCCAAATTAACCTTTTCTCCCTGAAATTATTCTTGTCAGCTATTTGATCACAGAAATGGAAATCTGACAAGTGCAGTACTGCATGCTGTGTCCTCTCCTATTAGTAAGTGTGACAGCTGTGCTGCCTCTGCCCCCATCTCTCAGATTTCATAGCTACAACCGCACAGATTAGGGTAAGGGTTAGGGTTAGGGTTAGGGTTAGGGTTAGGGTTAGGGTTAGGGTTAGGGTTAAGGTTAGGGTTAGGGATAGCAAGCCCAGCAGCCTGGCTCTCTGGCCTGTGTCCAAACTGCTTCCTGCATAACTTGTCCTGTCCTGAAGAGTCATTTGAATCTGGGAAGTGTGTATCTTCCTGCAAATCCCCTCTCCAGACTCCTCTACCACGGCAAGCACCTGGCTCCAGGTCTGACACTCACCAGCAATTCTTGTGCTGAAAATTCTACCAAACCTTGCATCACTTTTTATAATGTGTTTTAAACTATTTTAAAGCTATTGTTAGTAGATGAGAACATACTCAAAGAAGAGATCAAATACATGCAGCACACCGTGTGGCACCAGAGCTTGTAAGATAAGAAGTTATTTTTCAAAAAAGAAAGCAATGAGAATGCTAGTTTCACTTGAATATTAATTCACTACTAATGTTTACATCCTACATGCCAGGAGCTGTTCAAAACATTCCATTAATTGCTATAGTTTGGATCTAGAAGATCCTTCAAAGGCCCTTGGGTGCAAGGCCTGGTCCACAACTTTCCCTGGAGAAGGTGGTGAGTCCCATAAAAGTGGGACTTAGTGGAGCACTTACAGCATGAGAGTGCTGGTCTCAAAGGAGAGGTGGGAATCCAACCCCATCTTCTCTTTCTTTCATGACTTCCTGGCCACTGTGACATGAGCACCTTCCTCTCTCTGTCATGCACTGCCGCCATGATGGGCTGCCTCTTCAGGAGTCCAAAAGCAATGGGCCATTTTATCTTTGCCTGAAACCTGAGAGGTGTGAGCAAAACCAAACCTTTTCTCTTTTAACTTCGGTTTTCTAGGGTATTGTAGTACAGTAATAAAAAGCTTACACAAATAAAATTCCTCCGAGTCCTCATGTAACCATGAAGACAGTGCTTAAATCATTATCCCCACTTTGTGAAAGGGGAAACTAAGGTACATAGGTCACCCTTTTAAGTGGCAGAGTTAGGATTATTCTATAGCCAAGCTGATTCAGGAGCCTATGCAGCCCTGACACAGCTGCATATATTAATGGTGTTAACCAGTTTGTTACAACACCTTCCCATAGGCACAGACAAAGAAACCAGGTAAAGTAAGCCACTCTGCTATGCCATGGATCTCAGATTTTGTAGCAGCATTTTTGGCCTCTTGGGTCTTTTTAGTTGTTTCCAAGTACTCACCTGTGTTTCAAGACTGCTGAGGTTCTGGATAGTTTATTCTGATTGGCTAAAAAAAATTATTAACTTTCTCTCTTAAAAAGCAACATATTTTACCCAAGGGAAGTTTCAGAAATGTCTTACCTCTTCACAAGGCTGATCATTTTTCTGATAACTACCTGGGTCTTTTTTCTTTTCAGTCATACCTAGCAAAGATATGAGCTCCTTTCTAAGATAATAGGAACAGTTCTGATTCTCCTCTCATTAATATAATGATTCCATAACACAATGACAGATAAAAAGAACTTTCTTCTTATTCTACTCAAGGCTGGTTTTACATAAAAATAGACCATAACTCAGAGTCTGTAATGTCTATGGAAAGGTTATACTCGTTACCATCCAAATAGGCTGAGCTAATAAAAATTATATTTGTTACAATCCAAATAGATTAACCGGCCTTAGGGGCTCAGCTATGTATTACACTTTTCAATTTTCTTATAATTAAATTAACATAAAATAGTCTTCACAAATAAATGGCTGTTTCAGAAAGAGTTAAGCTCTGTTTAACAAAAATAGTGATTCTATTTACATGAGGAGCTTCTCAGATAGGGGGAGAGGGACTGGCATGGGAAATGGGCTCATGGGCCGAAGGTTGACAGAAACACCCCCTCCTGGTCCATGTGTGCCCAGGAGGCCCCAGCATTATGGCTCCTCTGGGCGGAGGGGACACCTTCTGCTCTCCCCCCAATGCCCCAACCCTCAGCTAGAAGGTGGGGCCTCATGATGAGAAATAATCTAACAGTCAGCTTTCAGCCAGAGTCAAAGCTCATGCCCAAGGTTGTGGCTGCTTCCTCTAAGGCTGTGCCCTATTCTTCTCCAAAAGTCTGGACTCAGGTGCTTTCGGCTACAGATACTCTTACCATGTTGCTTCATTGTTCATAAATTTGATGATTTTTTTTTTTAGCATAATGATTTAGGTCTCTCTCTGAGCAGGTCTTCAACACAGAGTAGATGCCCTTGAATTGGTTGAATCCCTTAAATGTTGTTATTCTCAGGAAGCTAATTAATTTAAAAGCAGTCTTTTGTTTTAATCTAGAAATGTCCTAAGGAAGGGAAAGGAGTGGAGTAAGTTTACATATTTGTGGTCATTTGCAACACTCAGAAGCTTCAGCCCAAAGAGAAAACACACAGGGAAAAACAGGACTCACACTGGCTGAAAGAAAGGGGCTGACACTGTGATAAACACCTTTACTTCCTTGTCTGCCTTCCACTCATCGCCTCAAGGATTAGCAAACCTATCTGATCAGGAAATAGGTAGATAAAGGTCACAGAACACATATGAATCAGAGGAAGCTCACTCTGCAAACTGAGAGACAAGTAGACACGTGGATGGAAGTGGACCAAAGATGACATGCCTGGAGGCTCCCTGGTTGAAGAATTACTGGACGCTGGACAGTGCTGGTCCCATTGCTGGTCACTTCTGTGTGCAGTGGCTTCATAGGTAGTCTCAGCCTGACAACGTGATCCCGAGACTTCAACCTCAGGTGCCATGTTTTGAGCTCAAGTGCATCAACAGTAAAACACAACCAATCAGGCTATGCAATAATAAAATGTGGAGCTCACACCAGCAGCCCCTGTCGGTCACTGGGATTATTTCCTTAGAGCAAGTAGCCACAGGAGATAGTCTCAACCTGCTGGGAAGACAAAGGTGTGGGCTCTTACAACCTGTGTGTGCCTCCTGCTGCTGGCCACCTTTTGGGCAATGTAGTCCCCATTAGCACTTCCACAAAAGAATAAGCAAGAAAAACAGGGAGCAGGCTCACATGAGTCCATCCAGCCGCACGTCAGTGGCTTTTCTTGAGGCGTGGTGCAGTGAGGCGCCATTTAAACCTCTTCAGAACTCAGTGATCGTTACAACAGTATTTGTAGCTCCCTATCATCAAGGGTGAGCAAGACCTGGCAGCACACGCTCCAGGGGAGAGGGTCCACCTCAGTGTACTCCAGGTAGGCAACGGAGGGAGAAACACGGCAGATTTCCCTTTTAGAGCATATGTTAGCCAAACTATGGTGTTCGTTTGATTGGTTTTTTTGTTTGTTTGTTTGTTTGTTTGCTTGGTTTTTTTCTTCCCATGAGTCTAACACAAAATAGAAGTTCAGTAAATAAATTATTTTGCAAGACTCTGTATGTGTATTACATTCCACAGTGATTTTAAAGTGGTTTATATATTGCTACCACCTAATTTTAAGACATCAAAGAGGTTCCTGAATTGATCTTCTCCAGGTCTGGCTTGGAGGCTAGGTTTTTCCCAACATTCTGAGGAGAGACAAATGCAGTGAAGTGGGACAATGATGAGAATTATCTGTGTTCCCAGCAGAGAGTTTGGTGGGATCACTTACAAGGGCACGTGCCTTTCAGCATCAGGTACTGGTCAGATGAGGGTCAAGGAGGAGGACCCCACTGATCAGACAGCCAGCAAGTAGGAGAATTTTTAAAATGAGATCTTTGTGACACTCAGAGAAGAAAGTTAAGTAAGATTAAAATTAGTTCAAAACCCAAAGGGCATATTTTGATTTCTGATAGACATAAACCTAAAGAGAAGCATATTCAGCACAAAATGTGTGCTTTACACAGCAAGTTCAGAGGCAAGCACACTTTGTACCCCTGGCTGAAGGTTCTTTCACTCAGCTCAGATAGAAATCAACAATAGGCGAAGTGCAGCTTCCCAGGAGGCAGCAGCTCTGAGCTCTAAATGCCCGCTGCACTCAGCCCTTGGCGGGAGTGGACTTCTTTGATCCCCTCCTGGCAGCCAGGGCAGCAGCTCCCAGAAGGTCTCTAGGACTCACCCAGCAGCCAAGTCACTTCCATTGCCACCAGGCTTGAATGTTGCCAGCTCTTTCTGTAACCAACTTAGCCTGATCTACCGAGAAAGAAACCATAACTTGGTAAGATAAAACCACCGGAAAGAAGCCTCCATAAGACCTGTGCCACAGCTACGCCCAAGGAAAAGCAGGACGCTAACGATCGGCTGAAGGAGAGAGGGAGAACTGTCAGACAAGCACAGGCAGGTGCATGAGTCTGCAGTATCCAGCTCTGCATGGACTTTCTGCTTGGTTGTGGGTAGGGAAACGGCTCCTCGCTGACCACAGAGGGCTATCAGAAGTGGCCACAGAGAGGCAGAGTTATTCAGAGAGGCTGCAGGATATCAACATCTGGGATGGACCCATAACTAAAATTTGCACGGCTGAAGCAAAAGCCTCCCAGAGCAGCCATAGGCTCCTGATGGAGCTGTAGGATACAGCGGAGCTGTCAAAATAGGAGAAAGAAGTCATTTAAAAGTACCTCTCAGGGAAGGTGAAGCCCTTTTCCTGCCTCAGCTCGGGTAACTGGAGTGGATGAGCAGAGCATGCACCCGTTCTGAAGAACATGTTGTGCTCCAACTCCAGATCCTTTTTGCAAGTTTCACAGCCTCGATTATCTTGGTTGTAAGATGGGGCCCCTTTGGTTGCAGTGATTTGGCCAAGGGGTAATTCTGCACAGGGGAAAGCACATGTGGGCACCACACACACACACACACACACACACACACACACACACACACGCACGCACATGGTGGTGCACATAGACACGCACACACGTGCTTTCCCAAGCTCATGGCAGCAGAAAATGTCCAAGAAGCCATTTCACAGTTGTCAGCCATCTTTGCCACTATGGCTTCCTTGTCCCCACCTGGCCAGCATGAAAATATCCACAGAGTTGCAGAGTGAGAAACGCTGGTCAAGAGAGGAAAGGACTTCAGCACAGCGTGGCAACTGTGGTCCACAGCATTTACCTGTGTACATCAAAACGGCTGATGAAGGGACCCCTGAGTGCTCCTGACACAAAGAAATGGTAAGTATGGATGCCAGCTACCCTGATCTGGTTGTTACGCCTTGGGTAACTATTGAAATACTCCACCGTAGCCCCCAATACACGCATAATTGCTGTGTATCAGTTAGAAATTGTGAAGGTTTGTTAGAGCTAACAGTGCAGTGCACTCTTGAGATGAATAAGAAAGAGTGAAGCAGTGTCTTTTCTTTTGTCCAACCAAAGGATAACGTCCCTCGCCACCCTCCCCCCAGTGCTTGGCTCCTGTGCCCCCAGCAGCACACCCAGGCAGCCCGGGAGGCTGCTCGGACCAGCACCAGTGACCAGGTCACAGCGCCTCCCGGCCCTCAAGTCCCCCGTGGCTTTCTTCCGCTCGCCTGTGTGTTCTCCCAGTCCGTGCAGTGCAGAGGTCCCTGCCCTACAGGGTTTCACGCCTCACTCTCATCAAAAGCAAAAGACCTGAGCTTCCCAGGCACTTTCCTTTTACTTTGTGGCCCTTTGCAGCCCATGTTTAACTGTCTAGGCGGTGCTCAGCTCCCTGGGGGACTACGGTCCCCCAGGGAGCTCGGCCCTGCAGCCCTCTCATCCCAGAAGTGGCGCCAAGGTGGCCATCCTGTCCTGTTACTAACGCACAGTGTCCTCTGGGAGAACTCTCCTAACCTGGAAATAGGCCATGCTGAAAACAAACACTGCTGCTGGTGGGTGGGCCACGTGGGAGGCAAACACTGGCCCGTGTATTAAAGGAACGCGCAGAGCCTTCCATTTCAGATCCAAAGCAAGATGAAATTCCTCCCCACACACCTGTGACATTTGTTCTGAGAACACTTGGTGAAAATCGATTGTCAGAGTTTAAAAGGGCCCTCGAGATGATCTAGCCTGGGGATTATTAAGTAGCAACGCACATCAAAATCACCTGAGGAGGTTTTTCAACGTGGACGAGAGGTTCTGATTCAGGAATTCAAGGGGAATTATAAAGGCATTACAATGCCGCCGGTTGGTGGTGTATTTTGCATTCACTATTTGGGTGGATGGGGGAAAGGAAGTTATTTTTATCGTTGTCATTTTGTGCTAAGTAAAACGTCTCAAATCGCTCATGAATGATGGTTGCCCCTTTCACCCTGACTTTGACATGGGAATTTTTCTGCACCCTCACACAATCTTCACGAAGTAGAGGAGGGAGAAAGTGAAAGAGTGGTGGGTGATCGCACAGGAACAAAGAGAAGCCAATGAAGTTGAAATATTTGATCTTTTTTCCCTTAGCTTTGAGAGAGGCCCTGTAACATTTCCTCTCCTGCCACTTCAATTGTTCATTCATGTTGTCTCTTTGCTTCATTTGCCTTTCTTATCTTTTACATTTTTCCCCTTTCCTACTCCTTTTGGTCCCGTTTCCTCTCACCTTCCATCCCCCCACTCACATCCTCCTGGGTAAAAAGGAAAATGGCTTTGCCATGTGTCTGACACTTGCGTTTCATGATGTGGGACGAGGACCCAGCTTCAGGAGCACAAAGGCAGCTTTGTCCTGACTTCCTCTCCAGGCCTCTCCACCCACAGGAGCAACTCAGCGAGTCTCGGACTTCTGCCAAGCTGAAAAGAAAATCACCTTG
This sequence comes from Cavia porcellus, assembly GCF_034190915.1. NCBI lineage: Eukaryota > Metazoa > Chordata > Mammalia > Rodentia > Caviidae > Cavia > Cavia porcellus. The sequence continues at coordinate 47,272,586 of NW_026947501.1, read as the reverse complement.
AATGGCTCGAGAAAATGCAGATTCCTGGGCCTTTGATGCAGTAAGGGAGATGTGGCAGCCACTCCTCAGAGGAAGATCACGGGCTGATTGTGGCACCATGGTTCACAAAAGGACTGGTGCCTCCTCGATTCCCGGCTCCAGCCACCGGCTCTGACCTCTCCATGTCCCCTTTGGTAGAGTGAGGATCACCACCACTTCTGCTTGTTGGGCTGGGGCACCCACATGGTCATCGCCAGAAGCCCTCGGCCAAAATCCTGACTCAAGCCGGGCAGGCACCAAGGCAGGGGCTTCTGATGAATGGGATTTTAAGAGGAAATAAAACTCTAGCGACTAAATTCCTGCCTTAATGTCATCACTTTGCCACACAACACCACACCTGAAATGTGAGAATTTTAGACAAAGGAAATACAGGTTGAGGATCCCTCATCTGAAAATCTGACATCAGAAGAAATCCAAAATCAGACACTTTTTGAGCACCAAAACGATGCCATAGGTGGGAACATCCACACCATGAAATGCTGTTTCGTGCACAAAATTATTTACCATGCAGGATTGTCTAAAACTGCCTTCAGGCTATGTGGATAAGATAGGGGGAGGGCACAAATAATTCTGAATTTAGACTTGGTCTCCTCCCCAAGATATCTCAGTATGTATGTGTAAAAACCCCCAAATCCACAAAAGTCTCCCCCAAAAATCCAAAGTGCAAAATGCTTGTGGTCCCAGGACCCTTCCCTCGTGGTGAGGTCCCTCTACTCCAATGTGATACTTGTCTCGTGAGCCCTTCCCTGGGGACTGCAGTCTACACGTAGGACGAGGAGGACACACCTGAATTCTGCCTCTCGTGTCAGTCTTCTTTTTCAGAATTTTGCATAACCATAGTTTTTTTAAGACAAACATGAAACAAAACGTCCCAAGGAAATAATAAGAGAATAACAGTAGTTAGCACACCAGCCTTCTTAGTGCAAGGAGTGAGCAGCACAAAATGTGCTCAGCCCCTCTAGCACCTCCCTCAGCTCACCCCAGATATTTCTACTGTGCTCAGTGGAGGAGCAGGCAGCAGCCCTTTCCCTCTCTCTGGTTTCCTGTGTGTTTTCCGCGTTTTCTACTGTGACAATTTTCCACATGCCTCTCACCCCTCAGGCCTGGCCTGCCCCTTCTTTACTCTCTGGACTGGAAGGTGTCACACTGGCCTTCAACCCAGCCCCATTTGCAAGGCATCATGGGTAACAGTCCTCAATGATGTATAAATAAATCCTGGACTTCTGCTTTCTTAGGATTGAAAAGACTGCATGCAGGGACAAACAGCATGCAGATGTGAGCATCTGGTAGGTGAAGACAGACAGGACCCTTTCTTTCACGGCTTTGTCCACCCTGCCTGTCCCTACTGCTGCAGTGGTCAACTGAGAAAGCACAAAGGGACGGGCGGTGATGATTCCAGCTGTCCCGCGCTGCAGGAGAAAGTGTGGAAGGGATCTCTTGAGATGCGTCTACACCTGCTTTGCCACTAATCGGGATACAGCAGAGAACAGAGCAGGCACCCAGCAGACATTTACAGGAATAACCCTACATCTTGGCATTGTCTTACTACTCTTCTAGGCCATGTTTGGGAAGTTTTGCAATCTGGAGGATCAGTTTATACCAAATTTTACATATTTTTCAAGAGGGTAAGTTACTCACATTCAGGGTTTGTTTAACTCCTAGGCATTATGTTAGTTTCCTGCCATTTCATAACAAATTACCACAAACTGCAGGACTAAAACAACATTTTCTGTCATTGATCTAGAAGGTAGAAATCAGAAATCAGGGTATTGGCAAGGCCGTGCTCCATCCGAAAGCCACAGGAAAGAATCCTTCCTGGTCTCCCTGAGCTTCCGGTTTTCCTTTCCTGGTGAACGCACCACCCCCCTCTGCCTCCATCTTGCAGAGGCATTCTCCCCGTGGGTCCCTCTGTGTCTCTTCTTACAGAGAACACCAGTCACACTGGATCGGGGCCTCCACCACTTACATTTATCACATCAGCAATAGCTTCATTTCCAGATAAGTCCCCACCTCCAGATTCCAAACAAATATGAGTTTCAAGGGCAGGGCGCTATTCAACCCAGCAGAGACACAATTGTCCTGAGATCAGCAAGACCCCATGCCATGTCAGATTCTGGAGCTGGAAAAAAGTTTTCTGTTTCTCTAAAGCTTTGACACAGTCAGCTGACTAGAGAACATTATTAGAGTGGCAGTTCGTGAGCTATTACCTAGAACCAAGTCAGTTCAAGCTACTGTCACACAAATACCACAAACAATGATGGACAGAACAGCAGAACTTTACTCCCCCACAGGCCTGGATCCCGCAAGCCTGGGGTCAGGGAGCTGGTATGGTCCATTTCTGGGTATGCTTCTCTCTCTCTCTCTCTTTCTGTCTCTGTCTCTGTCTCTCTCTCTCTCTCTCTCTCTCTCTCTCTCTCTCTCTCTCTCTCTCTCTCTCTCTCTCTCTGTCTCTGGCTTTCAGATGCCTCCTGTCCTCCTCTCTGGGTCCCAGCAAGCATTTCTGTCTGTGCACTCACCCTCCGCATTGCTTCCTCCTCTCATATGGGCACCTCCTGCCAGACCAGGGCCCCACCCTTAGGACCTCATTCAGTCTGAATTTGCTCCTGAAAATGCTGTCTCCCAACACCACACAGTGGGAATCCAGGAGGACACATCTCAGTCCACAGCAGAAAGGACATTAGAAAGACAGGTGCGGATGATTCTGCACACTTTTCTTGGCAGGCACTTTGCTCCTCTCATCTCCAACCTCCTGGTGGCCTCCACTGCGCCTTCGGCCACATCTTCACACACAGCCCTTGCAGACCCTTGTTGCCTGTTCACCCAGGCCTTCCTTTCAAGTCTGGATGGAAGCCTTCCTAACTCCAAAACTCCTGTGCTGTGCATGCTTACAAACCCAGCATCTTGTGGATGACACCAAGATCTTCCACAAGCGCAAGCAGTGGCCAGGCCTCCTGGGACCACAGCTTGTGACATCTGAGTACCTGGTGACTGAACGAGAGCAATGAATCCTGGGGAGACAATTCTCTAAGAGGCCCTTCTTGAGCAGAAGTCCCAGGACACCATTCCCAATTGAAGTTTACAGGTTTGCACCCTTGAGTCTGGGGTCTTTCTAACTTTGGAGATGCCCTCAAGCCATCTTTTTTCTTGTTCCTCTAAAAAGCATTTATTTTCTTCACTAACCACAACTTCTTTGACTCCAAATCTATCCGTGGTCCTTTGGGCCAAAATTATTGTTTTCAGATATTTCTGTTCTGCTTCTTGGCTTGTGTTTTTCATTATCAAACTGGTTAAAAACATCCAGAAGTAATCATACCACATTCAGACTACCTTGAAATTTCCCAACAAAATCAATCAGTCCACTCTCAGTCTTAGTCTCCCACAAAGATTCAGGACATGTAGATAAATTTTTGCCAGAATATAACACACATGAGCTCTAGTCCAATATCCAATAGAACCCTTGTTCCCATTTAAAACCCCAGCCTGCCCTTTACTATCGGCACTGCTTTCAACATTCTGTCTTCTGAGCTCTGATCAGAATTGCCCATCAGGCATTGCTTACAACATTCTAGGGCTTCTCTATAGGTCACCTCCAAACATTTCCACATTCCTTCTGTAAGCCATTCCCAAAGGCTTCTGAATGACATGGTAGGAATGATCACAACAATGATCCCATTTCTCAGGAACCAGTTTTCTAGTAATTCTAGTCCCAGCCCCCAACCCCTGAGACACAATACCCAACACCTAGAATTTAAGGCAGAAGAAATTTAATTGGGCTCCTGTGTGAAAAGGAGTGAGTCCGCGGTAAGTCCAAGGCAAGAATTACAGCAGAAACATGGTGGAGTGCGACGCTCATAGTAGTCTAAAAGGAGGGCAAGGGAACAGTGTCAGAAAAGAAGGGACCGCAGAACAGGTAGAGTCCACAAGTCCAGGCCGACATGAGCACCAAAACACCCAAGAGTGCATTTTACAAATCCCTCGGGTGACTTTTGAGCCAACCAATTGACACAATTAAGCTTAATCACCACAATTCCCATCTTCTGAACATAAAAAACGTAACCTAATACTTCTTAATAAACTTAATCTGCTTCAGTACAGCGCCGAAGCATGAGCTAAAGTGCCCTCGATTGGGGAACTCACGGAGAAAATGCATTTAAATCTCCCTTAAATCTAGCACTGTGTCTTGCAAAAAGCATACATGCATCAAATATAGTTGTGTTCATATTTAAATGTAAGGTTTTATTTAGCACCTACGGCATTTAAGTACTTACATTGATGCTCAATTTCCCAATCATGTCATAGCTAGTTTCTGTTAGTGGCACTTTGTGAATGACTGAGGCATGGGGAAGTTTGTTCACTTGCTCCGGATTCATAAGCACATAAATGAGTCAGTCAGTTACAGCTTCTGAAGACGGCTCCAGGTTCTGGTTTTGCTGCCTCACTGCACCATTTTTTGTTTTCAATATTTCAGTGTTTCAATAACTATAAACACAATTATATATTTTTTATTTAAAAAGATTAAGATAAAATAGGATATTACAACACAGGTCAGAACAGAACAATTTGAGCAACATAGTGTTTCACCACAAGACAATCCAACATAAGTGTAGCTACCATAGTGTCTCTTTCCTTGAAATATTTGAGTATACCGTCATACACTATAGTATCAATCATAAAAAGACAGTGTAAAACCATTCAAGAGAATGAAAGTATTACAGGGTATTCAGAACCAACTAACAGAGAACGAACAATGGTTGCTATATTATCTCCTTATCTACAAAAAATTTTGTTTATACTATCACATATAATAAAATCCAATAAGATACAACATGATAAAACCAATGGAGACAGAAGAACAAAAGCTTGGTGGGACTTCAAAACAAGATGATATTTAATCACCACTAGCTATTATAATGTCTTGTTTTCTTCAGAATAGCTGTTCATAGCATCACAGACAATAAAATCCAAAAAGTCAGAATAAAACCATTCCACTTAATGAATGAAAACCTTATACGGCTTCAAAGCAATATAAAGGAGAATCATGGTTACCACATACTTTTATGTATTCTTACTATTTCTTATACTAGGGAAACTATTTGGTATTTATACATGTGAGTTTGATTTATTTCACTTATGAGTATGGTCTCAAGCTGCGTCCATTTATTTATAAATATCTCAATGTGATCATTCTTTGTAGCTGAGTAGTACTCCATTGTATAAAAATACCACAACTTTTTATCCGTTCCTTAGTTGATGGACACTTAGGTTATTTCCAAGATCTGGCTATTACAAATTGAAAACACAATTATATTAATCTAAGACATTCTGTTAAGGGCAGAGGACAGTAGGAAGTCACACAAACTAGTAATATTCAACCCATCGCAGTGTTTTTGTGTCAAAGTCAGTGCACAGTTACACTGAGCAGCTCCGCTAGTCCCCACTTTTGTGATCTGTTATTTGCTGTTGTATTGTAACATGATCTAAATGGTGTACGATAAAGAACACACAGTGTAACAAAAACAGTGAATATATTTATAATACTTCAGAGATGATACCTTTCAGCAATGCTCACATGGCCCATCTATGTACCAATAATTCATTTCGCTTTCTGCCTCAACTGATGAAATCCAGGACGGTGAAGGTGATGTCATGGTAGACACCTACAAGATTCTGAGTGTTCAAAAAAGAAAAGAAAAAGCCTTCTTTGCTGTTGGTCTGGAATAATACAGATGAATAATCCTAGAGGCCTGTTAGTTTTTCTCCGATCCCTACACAGAGTCCTCCAGTTGGATGAGGCCGTGTCAGGGAGCATCTTTCACAGTTAAAAGGAGATCAGCCTGCGCATCCAGTCAGGTCCCCACCTTGGTCCCTTTATGTAACTTTATTTTTCTGAGTCCGTGGGTGGTGTACATAGTGATCCCACTCACCGCAGGCACCCGGAGCAGGTGCGTAACACTTCTCATTCTTATTCCGTCCCCTTCCTTCTCCTCTCCCTCCCCCATCCCTCGGTCCTCGGCCCATTTACAAATCCTCTATTTCCCCACTTCCTGTTATCTCTTAGTTTGCTCTTTATTTATACTCTGGGTTCCTCATGTAAGAGAAGCCATGTGATATGGCAGCTTGTGTGTCTGTTTCGTCCACTCAGCATTGTGGTCTCAAGGTGCCTCCATTTTCCTACAGCAGACTGAGCTGATTCTTTTTTATGGCCGTGAGAATTGCGATGCACGCGTTCTGGGGCGCAGAAGGTGAATTCCAGGATCCGTGAGGTCCAATGCTCTAGTAGCTTTACTTCTAACAATGAGATCCACCATGCCGGGCACTTCCTTCGGGTGTCAGGCCCATGACTGCTGTCAGGGACACCCACGGGCGTGGAGGGCTGCACCTTCCAAAGTTCTTTTCCCAGTTTCTCAAAGCAAAGGCCTCAGAAGTGAAGTCGATCTCCTGCTGCTTGGCCTGCCCCGGGGCAAGCCGTAGAATACGAACTCCTCTTCCCAAACACAATTGTAGAAACTGGAGCCCCTTTCGCAAAGCCAGAAAGAAGCCTAAAAATACCACCACTTCTCCCTCTCCTTTCTGTCTTAGAGCCCTCATGAAGAAATTCTCCAACCACCTGGTCTGACAGTAGATGGTTTAGACCTTTATCCCAGCAGGGGCCCTGCTGGCCTTGGAGAGAAGCCTACTTCCCTCAGTCCATTTCCCTCAACTCAAATCCCATCATATCTCCCCCAGTCTCCCTACCTAAGCATAAAAGTAGGTATTCCACCTTGAGTCTCCAAGTCTTCCATCCAAGGCCTTTGCCCTGCGTCATACAAAACTACAATCAAGCAAAGCATTTTGCTTTGCCTTGGTAACCTGACCTTTGCTATACACGTGTCAGCCACGATCCTTACAATGGGCAGGAAAGAGTTCACCCCCTTTCCTCCTACACCGCAGAAAGGAACGACCTGAAGGAATGAATCAAAAAGCCTGTGAGAAGCTAAAATCATGGGCACAGTGATGACAAAGCCAGAGCTCCACAGCTCTCCCTGTTTGTCGTTCTGCCTAGTTCTAAGCATGCTGTGGAAAGGCACACGGGCACACCAGCTGGACACAAGGCTGTTTTCAAACACACTCAGGCCTTATCTGGAAGGGTAAGTGCTCTCTGAAGGCCAAAGGTACACAGATAAATGTACCAGCACAAGATGTGAACATTCATTATGGGGGTGACTCTTTAACCGACTATTTGATGTCCATTCTCTTTCCCTCCAAAATGGTAGCTCCACTGCCACTGCCCTTTCTAAAGCAAGTAGGAAGCATCTTTCAGTTGGGCCATGCCAAGGGCCAATTCTAAATCCAAAGTGACACCTGCGTGTGACCTGGGCATGCATCCCATTGGGGCAGTGCTTCAAAGGCAGGCCAGCCCCTGCCCCTCCCCAGGGTGCATGAAGGGTAAGTCCCCCAGAAGCTGCCCATGCCAGGGAGGGCCCAACCCCAGCCCTGAGATCACAAATACATCAGATAATCAATCTTCAACTCTTCAAATGGAGTCCAGTGATTCCCAAACTAGAGCAGACATCAAGGGCCTGTGACACAGACTGGGAGCCTACCATAACTCTGACTTGTGGCCCTGGGCTGACCAGGGTAAGGCCACCTCTTAGGGTGCTGCTGTTGTCATGTGGAACACACTTCAAGAACCACCTGCCAACCCATGTGTGGTATTAGGAAGCCTGAGCATCACCACATGATGGGGAACAGTGCCTTCCTGGTTTTTTCTTTCTTCTTTTTACATGAGCTGCAAGCTAGTTGTGGAATTGACTGACCACAGAGAGTGGCCAGTGTGTGCACAGGACACACGAGGATGGTTGCAGGAGCCAGGGAAATGCTGCTACACCATGGGCACTTGCAGAATAGAGCCGCAGTCCAGGTGTCCAGCCTAGTGTCCTCCAGAGAAGGAGAGGGAGGGAGCTCGTGAGTCTCGCGATGATTTGAGTCAGCCCTGCAGACCTTCTCCTCCTCTCACAACCAAAAGCTGCAGCTCCCCTCTGGCCCCCAGACGGAGAAGGAGCGAGAAGCCTGGCATGGAGCTCATGCATAGGGAAAGTAGGGATTTTGGAAGCACAAGGAGTGGTGGAAAAGAAAGGAGGAGGATAGAAGAAAAGGGCAAGAGAAGGAAAGAGGGAGGGAGGGAAGCATAAGCACCTAACCAAGAGCCTCCCGAGCTCTTTCCAGGCCCGTAGGAAGCAGACAGTCTGGAAGGCGGGCACCCTGAGCCCAGCTGGCTCTTCCCTGAGCCATCGCGCCACCAGTCACTGCAAGTGGGGGCCACACACAGCCCTAAGAGAAAGGACTTTATTAAAATTCAAGGGAAAAGCCTAAGCGGAGATGATTGAGGAAGCATTGTGCATGTATCAAACAAACACTGCTAAAGACACTTCAGCAAATTGTATGCTTAAAAGTAATAAATAGCTATTGTGCTTACTTCATAAACTTGTCAGACTGTCTTCATTTTATTTTCCTGAACAAACTGAATTTCTGTAGTGCTCATCCCCAGCCAGTTAATAAATATATCACCCTAAAAAGTGCTGTGCTATTAAATTTACAGCAGATAAAATATGGATGAAGTTGCCGGCCGCAGGTACGTCAAGTGTGATTTAATATCTCACCCTCTCCTTATGAGGAGTAAAAGATTACTCGGTTGTCTCCACCACCACGGGAGACCTTTGGCCCCCAGTATCAGCCACTCAGCAAATAGCACCAAATGAAGACGGAGAATAACATATAGATTTGCCATAAGGAAAAATTGATCTGATTCCATACATCAAATGTGCTGATCAGAGCTCGGCACAAATGCCTTGTGATCATTTGTATGCAAGAGCAGAATCTTGGGTATGGGCAAGAGACCTTCCTGGGGTTTTATGGGAAGGGATTGGGTTTCTTTTAGCTTTTTACTTTATCGTGATTATTATTATTACTTCTTGCTTTTCTTATCAGTCACGCGACGGAACCCAGGGCCTTGTGCACGCAAGGCAGATGCTCTACCACTGAGCTGCAACCCCAGTCCTTGTTACTTGCCTTTTATGTCGTCGGAATAAAATCTCCTTAGAAGAAAGTGCTCTTTGACTTTCTCTCTTAGTGTTATTTTCTGCTCTCTGTAGGACTATAGGTTCTGGGAGCATTTCTGAAATCCAGAGACTCATAAATGAAGGCATTGTTCCCGGGGGAAATCTCTCCACCATCTGACTTAATTTATATCTTTTTTAAAAGTTCTCTCTAAAATGATAAAAAAAAATTCTCCAAGGAAAACATTTATTAGCCCAGAAAATAAATTCTTATGATTAACATTTTGCCATTGGAAGAGGCTGGTGACTAAGAGCGTCCTCGGCACTTCAAAGGTGGCGGAGGGATGAGTTTTGAAACAAGAGTGAGAAAAGACGCAAATTGCTGCTGAGCTGTTTTTATTTCAAATATATGAAAGTCGAGCTGGTAAGTGCCATGGATAAATCTTCAAAGTGCGGGTTGCCCAAGGTCTTCCTCTAAAGACTGCTGTGAAAAAATAAACTTCAGCAATTAAAGCGGCTTTGCCTTCCGCCCTGGAAGTGCGGAAGTGGCCGGGGTCCCGGGGGCTCCTGGTCCCCTCTGTTCCCAGGCAGCACTGAGCCTTTGCTAATTTAAACACATCTCTGCAGCTCTGAGTATCAGCAAACACGCACAGCCTTTGGTTGCCATCCCAAATGGGAGGGCTCCTCCTGGTGCTGAGGGTGTTTTAGCCTGTTTGTCTGTCTGTTTGTTTGTTTGTTTTTCACTGGGGATGTTGGTGCTCAGTGGATAACTGGTTTTCCTGGGCCAGAGAAAAATAACAAGGTGTTTATTTTAAATTTCTTCAGTGGTGAATAGTGAGGTGTTGGCTCTCACAAATGGGTTTGCACAAAAGGTGTGATTCTTAAAATACATGAATTGTGGGGAAGTATTCCAGAACAGATAAAAAAGTGAGTGTGTGTGTGTGTGTGTGTGTGTGTGTGTGTGCGCGCGCGCGTGAGTGTGTTTTGAGAGAGAGCACGTGTGCACGTGTGCACATCTTCTTAAAGGAGCTGGGTAGAGCAGACCTGACTCCCTTCCCAGCCTGGCCCAGATGTGGTGCCCACAGTTTACCTCTGTTTACCTCTGTCCCATCCCTACTACATCCTGTCCCCATCTGACTGCAATGGGTTGGCCTGGAAGGGCAGCCTTCCCGAGTGACCCATGCACCTGTGACCATCCCTTTGTTTGCCACTGTGGCCCAGGGTGAGGTGGCCCTTCTGGAGACAAGGGAGACAGAGACCCTGGGAGAAAAGGGAGGCCGACTCTTTATGCTTGTGATTATGTTCTTTGTGAAGTCTGTGAGTGCCCACGGTGACCACAGAAACAAGGAGCCGACCGGCAGACATTTCAAGGCTGTCTACAGACAAGTAAGGCTGCAAACCCCAGAAAGAAGCGTCCTCACCCCCATCTTTCCAGACTGACTGGCTCGGGAAAAAAACCAGCCTGAGGTTAACAGCTGCAAAGAAAATAATGTCCTTGTTCTGCTGTACCAGTTTCCAAAGGCTGATTTCCCCTTATCCACTATTTTATTTTGATTTTTATTTCCATTCTGCATCAAATTAGTAGATGATCCTGACAACCATTCCTCAATATGGAACCAATCCCCCGTAATCACTGGAAATTATGCTCCACAAAGTGCTCAGTTCCCTCGTGACACCCAGGAGAGCCCTGCAGAAAGTCATGAGGAGAGGGCTGGGGATTTAGCTCAGCGGCATAATCGCCTGCCTTGAAAGCACACGGTTGTGAGTTTGATCCCCAGTACCAATAAAAGAAAAAAAGAAAGAAAGTCATGAGGGGGTCCCTCCAAAAGGTAGGCTGTCCTGAGCAACATCCATCTGGCTCCTCACTGTGTGATTTTTGAGGAGTAAACTTGACCCCCTGGAAAGAATCCCTCCATAATCCATGAGCATTTCAAAACCACTGTAAGTGACGATTTTACTACATTTTTTACAGCCAACACTACCACAGTTGTACCTCTTGTGAATCCCAGAAATGCTGGCAACTGCCATCAGTTCCTAGGATGATCTGCCAGCGTGCTGAGGCCATCACTGTCACACAAAATCTCACCGTTCCTTGGGTCTTCCCCTCCCTCCTCCCAGACACCTTTCCAGGTGACTGACCTCTCACCAGCATGGGGCCAAGGGGAGGTGACCTCGGGCATCAGCATCTCTAATCACATACTGAGGCTATTGCTAAATAAGTGGCAGGTAGTAGTTCATCGTTTGATTTAGTTTAGTTCAGTTTCATTTACTTTAGCTTTGTTTCCATTTCACACCAAGTACAGCCCAGGTCACGTCCCAGCATTTTTAGTAGATTTCATTTATTTATTTACTTCTTTACTTATTTTGGATAGCTCTGGATTCTCCTTTGTATATTTTTATTATTGCATCTACATTTATTTTGTTTACTTAGTGAACATCACTGAATACATTTGGAAATCATAAACAGTGACTCTTAATCTGCATGAATGAGAAAGAATTTGTGGTCCTGAAACAAAAAAATGCTTGCATGAGTACCAGCAAGCTAGGAAAAGCCCCGCCAAGGCCTGCCACTCTGGCAATGATGTTGACCAGAGACCTCTAGGGGCAGAAGGCACAGGCAGAGGCTCTGTCCAGCTGCCACTTGTCCCTTGAGAGGCCTCAGTGGTTAGGATCCATCCTGGAATCTCATCCACCAGGGAAGGTTGGCTCTGCTGCAGGGGAGGAGCTGGAGGGAAGGCCGCACTGGACAGTCTCTGTCCCCAGCTGTACGCGGCCTTTGGACTCCTTGTCTTCTCCAAAGCTCATTTACTCCCCACCAAATTGCTGTGCTGGGAAGGAGGCCTAGAACCTTCTAAATCCTATTTTGTAGAATGTTGACTTTCCTTTCATGGGACTCCATTGAACATCAAGCAAATTCATGTAAGTTTTCTCCTGCTAATCTGTCTATTTTCAATTTATTTCAGACACTCTTTTATCAAAGCATCAGAAAGAGAGGCAGTTTTCCCTGCATTACAGTGCCATACCTAAAAATAATTACTTGAAATAATTTTTAAAGAAAGGACATAGAGATAAAGTATTTGTGCAGGAACTAGCTTGTTTGAATTTTTTTCTTGAGAAAAGAAAATTTTACAAATGAATTTGCTGATTGAAAGGAAATATATTGGAGATTTCTTACTGGCTTTTTCTTTTAAAATTCTGAATGATTTCTACCCTTTTTTCTGTTTTGCTTTTTTTCTCTAAATAAAAAATCCCTAAAAAAGAAAGGAAATATATATTTTGTAACATTTACTATACATACACAATTGTCTCTAAAATGCTGTATCAATTAATCCCTTTCACATATATCAAGGAAAGAAGTCTATTCTCTAAAATTTGGATAATCTTGATTATTTTCATTGATTTAAATCTGGGATAACAAATCTTACTCTGTGGTTTTAATCGGCAATCCATTTGTAGCTGCAGTTTGAAATTTCTCACATGCACTTTTCTGTAGAGAACCCTTTTGTGACCTTATTCTCCCATGTTTATCCTTTGATTCCTTTTTAGGATTCTGTGTGTTATCGCATTTGAAGAAAAAATCTCTTTGGTGAAAAAGGATTCACCCTCATTGTCTGCTGTAACTTTGGACGGTGTTTCTGTGCAGGTCCTTCTGTACCTCCTGGCCTTGTAACGTGGGGATTGGCTCCTCCCTGCCCTACCTCTCCTTACACTGTGTGGTTTTCATCAGCTTGGTTTCCGACTCTGTGTTCCAATACAGCTTCTCAAATTCTTCCTGCAATACCACTGATCAGTTCTCCGCAACATCGCACATTCTGCTATGATACAGTGTTCCCCTTAATTAAATTATTTTTTCTCAGGTATTTTCTTTATCTCAACCATATCAATTTTATCACAATCCCTTTTAATTACCCTTGCTTTCACTTCCTTATTTATAGGCTGTCATTTTACAGTTGTGATTACTTCTAAATTTTTCTTCTGTTTCTTGAACGGTATATATACATTCTTGATTACCAAAAGATTTCCTTTAGCTGCCTGTTGGATGTGCTGGTTATCTTTTTTCTTTAAGCGTCAAGCATCTTTTTCTTTAAAAAAAAATCTGATTAATCATCAAAAATGTCTTTTCTCTAACACCAAATCTGTAATATTTTTCAGACACCAAACACCCGCTTTCTTCACACCGGTCCTCCAATTCTCTGACCCAGCTGTGCGTCTAACAATTCAGTTCTAGTGCACCAGGGACCCCACAGGCTCAGTCCCACGAGACCTCCCACTTCCAGGAGCCGTCACAGGTCCTGGGGCCGCTGACTCTCCTGAGAGGACGGCCACAAATTCCAAGGTCACCACCACTCACCCCAGGCCCACTTCCCCACTACAGCAACTCACAGGACTCAGGAAAGCAATTTACTTGCTCTGGCATTTTGCTCTAGCTCAGGAGGAAGTGTGCGGAAAGCAGACATAGGTCAGGAAGGAAGGAAGCGATGCAGTTTTCACTCTCCTTGGAAGCACTGCCCTCCTTGAGTGGCCTCCTGTCATCAGTGTGTCCCCAACCAGAAACCCCCTGAACTCACCATTTTGGGATTTTTATGGATGCTTCATGACATGAGCCTGATTTAATGTGTCACTGGCCATTGTGGCTGGACCCAAGCTCTATGTCAACGTTAGGCACTCAGCCTCCTAAAAGAGCGAGCAGCACCGACCTTCTCTCCGCACTTGGTCCTTCTGGAGCCCAGCCCCATGCTGTGGCTGCTGTCCACAGCTTCTTCACACATCAGTCATCAGCTTCCATAAGACACTGGACACTCAGGAGCTCTGACCCAGACCAAAGATAAACCACACATGAAATAATACATAGTTGTCTCTGGTAATGAAAGTATATAATTTATATATACAGACATATGTTTAAAATGTGAACACATAAAACACAGAAATAATAAATTTGGATGTCTGTTTATGTGTTTTCTACCACATATGATGGATGTAAACCATCGTATGTTTAATCAACATTAAATTTACCATACCATGACTTTTAAGCAAGTTCAATAAACTAACACATACATAAAGCATTACATTCTTTAATTCAATTCAAATTCTAAGCAATACAAATATTATTCTCCCAATGAAGACATTCTTTCTTACATAATACACTCATTTCATCACCAGACATTACAACATATCATCTATCCTCATTAATATACCTACCACTATCCAATATTTAAACAACTAACCCACCAGCCTCCATGAAACCATCAACCTGCTGGACAGGGATCCCTCTACTTGCCCTGGGCCCAAGCAAAAGTTGAAAAAAATAGGCACAAATAGGTTCTCTTTGGACCCTTCTTGTGTTATGGTTAAGGACTAAGAAAGAATGTTTCTACCACATCCTTCGCCACACCTGGGGGTAAGGTAAACAGGTAATGAGAAAGGCATGGCAACTTCAGTGTGTACTGACCATCCTGAGACGAAGTCACCAGCTGGTTGGTTTATATCTAGTGGTCCCCCCACAGCCCCATGCACATGTCAGGCTTTGAGAAGGTGATCGTGGGGCACAGCACTCATGAGTGATTAGTCCAGCATTGAAGGAAGTGAAGTCTGATGGAGGGATGTGGGACACTGGTGTGGCCAGGAAGGGCCTATCTCTCTCCTTCCATCGATCACTGTCAGCTTGCTGTCTACCATATCATGGCCTACTTTTCCTCTGTCATTCACCCACCATGCCAACCTGCCTTGAAACCACCAGGCCATTACGTACTGAAACATCTACAAACTGAGAGCCTCATTAATCTTTGATCCTTACCTTTTTAGGTGTTGAGAATTGGGTCTCAACAATGAGAAAGTAGTAAGACACAAGTTGTACATTTCAGGGTGGAAACACTAGCTGAGAAAACAGAAGTTACAGAATCTAGTGACTGATCAAACAGAAAATGTATAAAGAAGAAATGAAAGTTAGCCTCAGGGTTTATAACTTCAGCATCTGAATGACATCTTCAGCCAAAATAGAAAGAAGATGCTCTTGGATTTCAGGGTACAGAAAAATCTTACCTTGGGCACACTGAGTTTGAAGTCACAGTCAGAGTTGAAAAGCTGTCTTTAGACACCAGAAGAGAGTGACTGGAGAGAAAAAAAGTGCAGAGTTTAAGGCCATCAAAATGGAATCTGCGGGACCAGATGCCACTGTGTACAGTGAGAGCAGAGGAGCAGCTAGGGGATCCTGAGAAGGGAGAATGATTAAGGACCTGAGGAAGAAGGGGGAGACCTGCTGCAATGAGCAGACACAGGCAGGCATGCGTGCTGGTAACCAAGACAACTGCTGTGTGCAGAAACTGGGCAGGGACTACGTGCCAGGCACCATCACACGCTTGGAATCCACCATCTCATCTAACTGTCTTCAGGCAGAGTTGCAGAGACCAGCAGTTGAAAGTGACACACTGCAGTCATAAGAAGTATGACTGGAACATATTTGCTATGGTAATTTTGCAGTCACCTATCACACCTGTTAGCTGCAGGAGTTTAGAAAGATAAGCAAAGGTCTTTGCAACTTCTAGACACTAAATCTCTTGGAAAAACAGCAGCCAAAGTTTCTCAAATGACTATATCTTGGGGAAATTTCCACAAGCCAATTGGATCTCTGCTTCTAGGAAGAGGAAATAAATTTTTCCTTTCACATGCTGGATTATATATTGAAAATGAACACAAGCAGACCTGAAAATTGGAGAGACAATGCAAATGGCAAAGGAACTTAAGACCAGAGGAGAGAAATGATTTCCCTGGAATTTCTTCTCCCTTACATATTCTCATCATCTCATCGCATAAAGTGGAAAAGCCAGTAGACTCACACAGAAAACTCAGAAAGAGCCTCTCTCTCGAGTCCAATAGCCAGGAAAGGTGAAGATCCTCAAGATGGAAAAGTTCTACTCATTCCATCCATACATCAAAGAGAAACTGCGTCTCTACCTCCATTCACACCAGCATGAGCTGGATGAGAAGTCTAGATTTCCCTGACATTGGGTTGTAACAAAAGCCAAACACTGCACCTGGATGATATTATTTTAAAAAAAAAAATAGAAAGATCTGGGACTTCAAAACCTGTCAACAGGTTGCTCCTGCTGGTAAAATGAGACACCCTTGCCTATCCTCAAAATGACAGTATTAGAGAAGGCCAGTGAGAAGTCAAGACATGTCCTGTCATCCACAGCAAGCAGGTCACCCTCCTAGTAAAGTAGATAAGCCACAGGGGAAGTGAAAATTTTCACTTATATCCATTAGAGGCGAGCACCACTGGGGAACAATGGAGCCCAATTAGGAGATCTGCATTTCTCCCTCCCCCTGGA
The DNA here is from genome assembly GCF_034190915.1 of Cavia porcellus. Classification (NCBI taxonomy): domain Eukaryota; kingdom Metazoa; phylum Chordata; class Mammalia; order Rodentia; family Caviidae; genus Cavia; species Cavia porcellus. The sequence continues at coordinate 47,256,184 of NW_026947501.1, read as the reverse complement.
GGTAAAAAGGTTTCACACACCCAACTTTCCTGTGCTGGACCAGTGTGATATGACCCTAATTAAAGCAGAAAATTATGGAAGACCATTATATGAAACAAGTAGTGGGAAAATCTCAAATGAATGAAAGGACCTCAAAAGGTGGTAACATCAAGATGACAAAGATGTGCTAGTTATTTAACAAGTATTTCAGGTAAATTAAGTAGAAATGCTTTGAAGAGCTAGGTTGAGCACACTTAATATGGGTTGAAAAGAAAATATTCTTGGTAAGGAAAGAGAAGATGCAACTAATCAAGTGGAAATTTTAGAACTAGAAAATACATTAAATAAAATAAAAACCTAGTAAATGAGCTCAACAGCAGAATGGAAGGAATAGGGGAAAGAATTGTGGAATTAGAGGATATGATGATAGAAATTGTTTTGCCTAAAAGTAGAGATAAAATAGAACTAAAAAAAAAAACCATAATTTTAAAACACTGTGGTAGTATTCAAATATAACATTGGTGTCATCAGAGTTTTTAAAGAAAAGCAAACTAAGATGGAACCAAAAAATCATTAAAATTATCACAAAATGCTTCACATATGTGTAAAAGCCTCTGAACCTGCAGTCTTAAGATACTGAGTAAATTTAAAGCAGGATAAATCAAAAGAAATACATCAGAAGACAAATCATAATTAAATTTCTGAAAACTGAAGACAAAGAAAAGCTGAAATAAGACAGATGGGGATAAAACTAACATTTTAACAGTAAGAGCAAAACAGTCAGAATGGTGGTAGACTTTTTCTTAGGAGGAACCTATTTCTTTAACAACCAAACATGCAAACACCATAGTACCTTGCAATTATATCATGGGCCTTAAGACTTATGTATGCAAAAACTTGTACAAAAATGTTAATCGCAGCTTAACACATAAAAACCAAAAACTAAAAGCATCCTGTAATTTTCTCCAGTGACTGGGTGACTCACACTCTGGTACATCCATAACAGGGAATATTACTTAGCAATTAAAAGTAGTGCACTGCTTTCCAGTACTTCTCACTCATACATGGGGGATAATTCCTAAACCTCTGTAGGTGTCTGAATCCATAGATAGTACCTGATTCTGTACATACTATTTTTTCCTATACATACTTAGAGTAGTTAAATTTATATATTAATCAAAGTAAGAGATTTACAATAAACAGTAATAAAATAGTTGTAACAATACACTATAATATCCATCTCAAAAGATATTGTTTATTTCTGGAATTTTCCACTTAATATTTTCATATATTTGTTGGTATGATAGTAAAAACTGGAGAAAATGAAACTGTAGATAAATGGGGAATGTTGTGCATGACACAATGAGGAAAATTCCAGAGAATTAGATTGAGTCACAAACAGCCAATCTCAAAAGATTACATGGAACATCACTTTCTTGAGAAAGTATTCTTTAAATGACAGTAAGTGAAGAAACAGAAAAGAAATTAGTGGTTTCCAGGCATTAAGGAGTGGGTGAGAGGGAGAGATGAGTGGGTGCCACTGAGAGCAGGCTGAGGGATCTTTGCTGCATGCAGCAGAAAATGCTCCTCCAGCCAGGATACTTCAGCTTATTAGATGTCTGGGTTCCTTTTCCAGTTCCAGTTGCTCCTGTCTCTTAGAAATGGCTGGTCACTGTGATGTGCACTGTATAAACCAGTCCTCAATGGACATGCCTTTTTGTCTCTGCATTTCCTGCTTGCTTATCTCACATTACCTTTAGACCACCAGAGAACAGAGCCTGATATCCTAGGAAAGATCTCAATCAGTGCCCATTGATATAAATAAATCTGTCTCCAAATCCTGGGTGTTGTTTTGGTGTTTATGTTTGCCATTACATCTGAAGCATTAGCCAGGAAAATTGACCACACTACCTTTTTTGTCAAGTGGCTCCCATCAGATCCAAAGGGAGGATGATGCAATGTTTGTCTCTCTGGCTAGCTGCCTGCCTGCCTGATTCCAGTAAGTTTCCCTGAGGGAAATCTAGTTAGTCAGTCTGTCAGTCCTGCTGAATTTGAACAGAAGAAGAGCTTGATTAACTTGTGTTAGTTAAGGCCACCCTCAAAGGAAGGGGAGCTGAAATGTTTAACCTCTGAATGATTGTATGCATGGAATGGATGGTGGAAGCAATAGGCTGCTCCATCTGTGCACCAAGACTGGGAAGCCCTGGTCACAGTGGCTCTCATTTGTGGCAATCAACCTATGGCATAATAAAGGCTTCAAACCCTCCTTAGCTAAATCATATCTAACTCTCCACAAGGTGTGTGGTCAGGTAGGCATCTGAATGATCTCTCTCTCTAAGGGGTACCACTTTGTCTGTTGCACCATCATTCACAGGTACAGAGCAGACATGTAGGCAGTTAGAGATGGGAATTAATTATTCAAAACCCACAGTCTCTGATTAAAAAAGGGCTTTTATGTAGTCAAAAATGAACCCAAACCACTCTCTGTATCTTGAAGAAAAAAAAGGAAAAAGGGACCCATTCTTTGTGAGAATTCTGCCTTGGCACCCTTGCCAGCTTCCACAGTTCCTGCCAATACCTACAACTTCATTTCCCACTCCTAACCCATCTAATTTCAGCCAAGTGAACTGTTCCAGCTAACCATTGCCTGCATTCAGCCACAGAGTTCCTCCCTCCAGAGTCTTCTGCTTACACCTCTATCCTGGTCAAATGGTGTAATCTAATGCCTACCTGAAATGACTGGCAACAGTTCCTTCTGAGTTCCACATTTTGACTGAGGAAAAATTAGACAACTATCCCTGACAAATGAGTTGTATCACGTCATACCTGAATAGATAGGACAGATCAAATTGGACTCTGAAGAGTCCATGATCATTGCAACAGTCAGGGGCAAACCTGTGATTTTGCTGGTAGACAATGAACAGAACTCTCTGCCATTCAAGTTCCCTCTGTCGAAAAGTTATCATCACTGCAACAAGTGTCTCTTGCCCCTCCTGCCAGGTGCAAACCTACAGCCTGGGAGGACATCTCCCTCACACCAAGCCACTCAACCTCCCCCTCATTTAATCCTACACATTCAACTTTGACTGTTCCCTGAGAAGAAAATGAAACCTGCAACAGCCAAAGACAAATAACCACAATCCTGAAGTTCTGAAAATTATCCTCCCCTAAGTATGAATTAAGATTGGCCTCTAGGCCTAATCACAAAGCATGCTCCAGCCACGTCTCAGCCACCTACCTCCAGACACCACCTGGTTTACAAATTTAAATTTAAAATATGCCTTTCTCTGCTTTTGAGTTGTTCCCATAAGCCCCTTTATCCAGGAAGATCCTGAGATAAAAGTTCAGCTCATTTGAACTCAATTTCCAGAGGGGTTAAAAACTCTCCTGTTATTTTAAAGGAGGTTCTGATTACAAATTTGGCCCTGTCACAGTCCACTGAGAAAACAGTAGACTGTCAAACTGCTGAAATGCACTTCTCTGCCTGTAAAGCCAGTTCAAGTTCTCTGAGCTGCCAATGCTGCCACAATTGCCCTCCATATACATTTTGCTTGGTCTTCTGCCACCTATGGGCTGCTGGTATACCTAACTTGACCTAAAAAATGCTGTCTCCTGCCTTTGATTGGCTCCTGTCAGCCAGCCCCTTTACACAACTGATTTGGACTCCACCTCTCAGAGGTCTGCAAACTTGTTCCCTCCTTAAAAAACACTTCCAATTGATGACACTTCCAAGATGCCTGCTGGAAAGGAACAAAAGCTCTTCTAACAATATCTAGCAGAAACTGGCTACCACAAAAGTTCACAGTTGGGTGTGGTGTGCACATCTGTAATTCCAGGGAGGCTGAGGCAAGAGGATCGGGGCAAGTTCGAAACCAGCCTAAACTACAAAGTGAGCTCAAAGCCAATCTGAACTACAAAGTGAGAACCTGGCTCAAAAAGATGTGAAAAAAAAAGTTCACAAAAATTTTTGGACCTACTGGTTTTTATAAAATCTGGATCCTTGACTTTACAAAAACAATGATGCTTACTCAGACTGTCAGCCACTGTGAGTATGCAGAAGCCTATCTGTGCAGATACTTGGATTTGGCCTCCAGGGATGGCCTCCCTGCCTTGCTTCTGTGTTCTAATAGTCACTGTCCTTCTGATTGAGAAAGCTCACCTTAGACAAAGATTTAACTGTCTAGGTGCCACATGTTGTACCAGGAGAACTGTTCTAAAATATGAATCCTTTGAGAGATGTTGAAACGCTCTGTTTATATGTGGAAGTAACTCTGTTAGGTATGAAGTCCAATAGGCTAGATATGCTGTGGTCACCTTGGAAAAAAACTATTTTGGCCCAAACTTTCAGTATACAAAGTGCTTCCTGCTGCTCTTTAGAAACTTGCTACCAATGACACAAAATAATCTGGTCCAAAGGCTAAGCCCCCAAGCAAGAATCCAATTGACTGAACCAGAAAATCTTTACCCAGTATTCCTAGAATATCAGAGCCAAGTTCAAGCCACTGTGCTGGTATGTGTACCCCTGCAGCCAGATAAGGCTTTAGCATCTCTGTCACTGGCCTCAACCTCCCATTCTCTAACCATACTGAAGAGACAATAAAAGTGTGTAGGGTCCTGCTATAAAAAGAATTCCTAGATATGGCCCACTCTGGACCATTGGCAACAACAATGTGCCTGCATTTGTAGCAGAGGTAACTCAAAAAACTAGATTAAATAAAAACTGCACACAGTATGAAGGCTACAAAGCTCTAGAAAACTTTAAAAAGCAACTTACAATTGGGTAAAAAAAAACAGCTATATTTGTAGATATTCCTGAACACACATATAACCGAGGTGCATAATAACTACCTCTACAAATTTCAGAAATGCAACCTTAGATCCCCTGGAGAATTTTACCTGCCCTGCTCCTCTGGGGCTCACTTTAAAGAGACAATGCTTTCAAAGCCCTTCTCTGGTCACTCTGAATACCAGCCTGTCCACACATAGCTAAAGCCTGAACACATCATTCACAGGGTTGTTCCATACCTATTCCTCCTGATTTTTGTGTTTTTTCAGGATGCTTACTCGAGTCCTCATTTCCATGCCTCCTTCATAGCTGTGATTTTTATTAACTGACATAGGTTCTTCTTACCCCAATCCTTGCTCCCCTGCTCTCCTGCTAGCTATCCTTTTTTTTTGCCTTAACCTCTATAAACTGTTTCCCCAAGAGAATAAAACAATCAAACACTTGTCCAAGATTTGATAAGTGTCCAAGGCACATTGGACACTCTCCTAGATCAGACTAACTCTCCCACTACCTTGTCAGAGTAATGTTATTGCTTCTCCTTAGACTTTGTCTCAAAGATCACATATAATAAGACTAGCAAAGATTTGCTGAGAAAACTACAGGGGGATGAAATTGTAATAAGAAATGCACACTCCCGGCCAGTATACTTCACTTTGTTTGTTGCCTAGGTAACAGTTCCTGTTCCAGTTCCAGTTGCTCCTGTCTCCTTGTAACGGCTGGTTACTGTGATGCATAGCTGATCACTATGAATCACAGTGTATAAACCAATCCTCAACTGCCAAGCCATTCTGCTTCTGCACTTCTTGCTTGCTTATCCCATATAAATCCGAGACCAATGGAGATCAGGGCCTGATATTCTGGGAATGATCCTGATCAGTGCCCATTGATGTAAATAAACCTGCCTCCAAATCATAGGTGTCATCTCAGTGTTTATTCTTGCCATTGCATCATCAGAAACATTTTGTACCTTCCTGCTTGGTGTCCACATCCTAGATGTGACATTGCAGCATCGTTTTGCAAAATGGGGACCAAAGGGGGAACCCTGCTAGTGTATATGCAATCTGTATTGGTTTTGACAACCACCTGTTACTCTGCAACTACCTCAAAGTTAAATGTTAATTTTTAGAATACAAATGAGACTTGGTCACTTAGTCCACATTTAAAGACAAGTTCACTCAGGAGAGTGAATTGATCCAGGGGTGAAATTCTATACTAAAAATTGACTTTCTTCTCTTATTTTCTGCTGTTCTTTCTACTTTATTCTAAGCTGAATACATCAGTCAACTACCAGACAAATAAGGAGAGTTCAGCTCTCTCCCAGGCCCTGGGCCCTGGGCCGAGAAGAGTCCTCTGAGGTGGCACCTTTGTGTGTCAGGTGCATTTCACCCAACAACCAAGCTGCCATGCACTTTCTGTCAAGATCTGGGTGAGCTTGCTTTGAGCCAGATGAGTTCCGAGGCTAAGTCCTAAAAGCCATTGAGTTTGTATTTAACTCGTCTCACAATGAGTTCAACTCCTTGTCAAGGTCAAGAGAGCCTGGGATGCTACCTTATTTGCAGTTCACACATTTGTTTGCCTGACAGGAATACAAAAGGGCCAGGGAGCCACGAACCCCTTCAGTAGCCCACAACCAGGAGCCTGAAGACCTCCCACAAGGACCCCCTCTTGAAGTTCCTGTAACCCTCAACTGCAGCTCTCTAGCACCAACCCATTACTTATGCGGGCCTTTGAACAGCATTTAGGATCTGAGCTACAGCAAGCCCTGCTTTAATCGTACACTGGGCAGTGAGCCTGACTATTTTTTGCCCCACAACAAGTCACATTACTTTCCTGGTATTACCAACTTGTGAACTCTCAAGTGATTTCAAACACTAGTCTAGAGTTACCCCTGTCTTAGTCACATTTTTGTCACTGTGACATAACACTAAATACCTGCCATTTAAAGGAGGAGAGATTTATTTTGCCTTAAGACCACAGCCCATGGTCGACTGACTCCAAGGCATAACTGTCCTGGTAGAAGGACATGGTGGAGGAGAGCTGCTCATATCACAGTGGCCAGAAAACAGAGTGAGGAGGAGGATCTAGGAAGGGTCTTAACTTCCAGATCACTCCCAGTGACCCGCCTCTCCCAACCAGGCATCATCTCCTAATAGCAAGTCAGCTACAAAGTGCATGGCCCAGCCACCTTCCAAAAACCCCACATATGGGAAAACAAGGCTCTTGGAGGACATCTAGATAGAAACCATTACCCTGCCTTGGTTCTGCCAGGCTGGGGTTGACCATGGTCTGTCAGTGGCTGCTGTCATATGGGACAAGGGCTGGAATTTTCTAGGGGAGTCTTCATGTTCATCTTGATGCCTGGGGTGGGATGATGTGAACAGCTGGACCTGTCAAGTTCTTCTCTACATGTGAGGTCTTCGTGTTAAGGCAATGTCAGTGAGGTCACACTGTCTGGGAAAGTCACACAGTGTCACCTTCACCTCTCACCATTACTGGCAAAGGGCAACCCAGCTTTCTAGAGAAAGGCACTGGTTGCACCAGGGCAGGAAGACTATAGGATTGGCTTCTGGAGGTGACTTGAAGTTTTAATCAGCCACTTTATCCACAGAGCAGGTGGCCGTGTGATCACACACACGCTTTTCTTGGTGTGGTACATGGTATACATTATTCAGGAAAGAAAAATTGTTGATCTGGCATCAGAAGTCCCAAGTCTGAATCCAAAATCTTAATAGTTAGTAACTGTGATCTCAAGCAGGTCACTTGTCTTCTTCAAGCTGATTGCCTCATTGTTAAAGTAGAATAATGTCACCCATGCAGAGGGGAGATGGCAAGAGGCACTTGAGGTGATGTGGAAGATAAATACATGTGAACAGCAAAACTTGAAGCAGGCAGACAAAATTCTCCTCCCTTACGTGCGTATTTTTGAAAGTGTAACTTTTGTTTTACCAAGTGTACACAAGTCACCCCAGCATAGTTCAAACAGTGTAAGTGAGCAGGATTATGACTTCAGAGTCATGACTCCTCTCTCCAGGTCGGATGTAGACAAACAGTAGCAGAGTACACAGTGGCACTCTGGACATGTGGTGTCTTGGGACCTCTGAGCACCAGTGGGTGCTGAAGGTGGACACGGAGACAGGGTTGGAGAGCTTCAAAGCTGTGACATCAAATTCCAGTCATTCCAACAAGAGTGATCGGTTACCTCTGCAGCAAATACTAATCCCAAAGATTATTAACACCAAAAGCATTCAAACATTGGCTATCCCGAGGAATATCACAAACCATGGTGCCAAACCACCCAGGATCACTCATGCTAGAATCTTAAACTGAATGGGAGAAAGGTCTAGCCTGGGGGAGAAGAAACATTCAGATCCTGACTTTTCATGTCTATGGATTTAGCTTTCATCCCCACTTCAGGAGAAGCCGAAAGAGAGATTTGTTTAAGTATACAATACCTTTTTCAGTGTTACGTGTTTAAAAGCTTCATGGAGCAGCTCAGGAAGAGAAAAAGATCTATTCCAGAAAGAAAAGTGAGACAGCCATTCTTCCAGGCCAGCTAAGTGTGTCACAACAGCAAGGGAATTGTATGTACAATAAGATGCAGACAGACAAATATACTTTCAACTTGATTTCCATTATAATTTCTGATTTGCATACTCATGGAAATTGATCTAACATGCAATACGAATCACCTTTTTAGAATCTTTCCAGCTGTTCCTAGGCATGCCTGGCCTTTATTGGAACATGCTCTATTATATGAGAACCTTAGCCCCCCTCTTCTGGAATAGCTGGCCAAGTGACAAGGGGTGCACAGATTCCGATACATACATCAGATGCCACACAAATTCATATATCCACTCCACAGATTTCCACTTGTCCAAAGGCTAGAAATACTGTATGATTTATTGGTACATAGGTACCAGGGGTGAAACCCTTGACCTAGATATATTAAACAGAAGTTCCAAGCCAAGCCAGTCCCATGGAAGCGGATTCAGGCTAAATATGGACAAAACCACTTTGTTTTCATCACAGTTACCAGAAGATAAGTTAAAGCCAAAGTGGCCTGCTATTTAATTACAATAACTTCTGTCCGTGCCTTCTATAAACGGCCCATTAACAGAGATGTTAATTATACTGACCTTTGCAAGAGAAGACGAACAAAGAACAAGGAAGGACACCTGAAAAATCATCTCTTTAACAGTTTTGAAGTTTTCCTTATCTGCACTGAGCAGAAAATCAAAAATAACTACCAGGTTCACCTACAATGCAGTTAGGAGCCTCATAACGGCAAGCAGGCCACCAACATTCCACATGTATGAGAGTGTCTTTCAGGTTATCGTGGAGGTGAGGTCCCATCACCCAGTGACATCGTAGCTATCCTAAGGTCACCATGAATCTCATCAACCACTGTTCATGCTGACGCTGGTCCAAACAGGCCCACCACAGGTCAGCAGAGGGGAGGGCAGCAGGTAGCCTGCAGGACGACTGCCAGTGGCTCTGCTCCTGGGCTAGGCACACACTCTGCTGTAACTTTATTGCTCTGTAGGGCACTGTCCCCCAGTTATACAACAGGAAGCTGCATCAAGCCAGCTGCAACTTGGTGCACTGTAGCCTCACCACATCACCACCTCACCTCTGCACATGACCCAGGGACCACCTGGCTGGTACCATGCACATGGCAAGGCTGACACAGTGTCAGGTTGCTCCATGAGGGCACAGTCCTCAGCACCCATCTCTGTTGTTGTGCAACATGTGACTGTCAGTGTATGGATGAGCAGACAATGGCTGGCAATAGACATGACCTTCACCCTCCTACTGCATAAAAGATGAACTGTCCTGAGTTAGTTTACACAAATCACGGTTGACCCCTTACCAAAGGCAGGGATGTCCACTAATGACATTCTGCTCTGTCCTGTGGGCCCTGCCATACACCCACACTTTTCTTTGTCACTTGGTCATTGTGTAAGGACTGCAGAGGGTGTCAGGGATAGAAAACCCTGTTGGGGTTGGGTCCGGATTGCCTTTCTGAGGCCCCCATGTCAAAGGCTGAGAAGGTCATGGGACTTCCAGGAGGCAGGATGCAGGAGCAGGTCCTTAGACCACAGGAGCTGTCCTTGAAGGGACTTTGAGACCCCAATCCTTCCTCTCCCCCTTTCCCTGACTTGGCCATGGGGTGAGAGTTGGATCAGTTCCTGCCATTGTCATTCTGCTCCTCTAGCAGAGCCCTAAAAGCAACCAGTCCACCCAACCATGCCATGAGACCTCTAAGACCATGAGCCTAAATGAACCTGTTTCTTTATTAGTTGGTTGTCTCGGGTGTTTTGTTATAGCAACAGAATGATGGGGACCACAGACTTCATCCCTTACTTCACTGCTCATGATGCAGAAAAAGAAAGTGACATACAAGCCTGTGATTATTACACAGGACAGGGAGAGCCCTGGAGGGACAGTGGGTGGAGCCTTCTGCTGACAGCAGTGGAGAGGGCGAGGCCAGCAAGGACCAGAGTAGGAGCTGGTGCAGGGAGCTGGAGGAGGCTTCCAGCCTGGTGGTGCTGCAGAGACAGGGAGTTAGGAAGCCACCTGACCCTTGGAGGAAGCTGGGCAGAGGTGACAAAAGTGGGCGACAGTGACTGGACAGGAGGCGGGAGAGTGAGCCTCCCACCAAGTGCACCAGGAGGGGCCCAAGGACAGCAGAGGTCACACGGTGATGAATTTTATCAAATTCGAATCCAAATACCATTTATACCTCTAGTGGGATTAACGCGCTTTGTTCTTAAAAGTATTTTAGAGACACAAGATTGCATCATGACTCTGATCCTCCAAGTGTCCTGCATCCCAGTCTGGTTGTGACAGCCTAAGGTGGAAGAGCCAGGGGGGTGCGACTGAGGGCTGAGTCCTCTTCCTGCACGGGGGACTGTGGCAGGATCCGCAATCACACCCTGGAAGTCAACTTTGCTGTGGATGGAATGCAACTCACCATCTCCTGAGCAGTGACTTTCTCTTCAACTCGGGAAACAAAACACCTATCAGGCTTCACAAAGAAGCCAGAGAGACAAGACCACCCAGTGGTGCAAAAGCTCCTCATGCCATCTGGCCTGGGGAACCTGCTTGCATGCCCCAACAGCGCTGGTTCCATCCCAAAACTGCAGGAGGAGCACACACGTCACCATCCTGGAGACTTCCACTGCAGGAACGGCTCTCCTAGTGTTCTAATCTTTTACACAGCCCTCTCCTATCACATCAGATTAGCAAACTTGGTTTAAACTAATACACTGTAAAATCTTATCGTTTTTATTAAGTATGAGAAAATTGTGGCTTTGCTTATGTGGAACAGTTGATCTCACTCTGTGTCAAATCTCTGATAAAGGAGCTGTTTGGTGGCCTGCACGGGATTCCACTTCTCAGTAATGAAGCCATGAATCTTATCGCTCTTAGCCTAGTGAGTCTGGATCAACACAAAATGAAGGCATATCCCTCATATGGAGGCTACGGTTATGACTTTCCTGGTACCCTCCAGCTTCTGGGTCAACCAGCTGCCTGAGAGGAGCACGGTGATTGGTTCCACTATGACCACTGAGAAGCATTACCTCCACATCTCAAAGTCACCTGGGCCTTTCGAGTCGCTGTTGCAGAGTGGCAGGATAGCAGGGAGCACCGCTGACCACCTGTTTCTCATCCTCCCAGGACAGTGGCTGCTAGTCTCCCTGACTCTGTCCTGGTGCTCACATCTGCACCAACCCGCCTGCAATTCTGCCAGCCTGTACCAGCTTGCCATCCCCGCCATGGTTGCTGCATTGGCCAGCACCACCACATTCTTGCCCGGTCCAAAGTACTGACCTCTCAGGGTCACAGCTGTGTCAAGGAACCTTTCAGACAGATGTCAGCCACCTGCTGAAGCCCTCCCCCCACCTTTCTCTCTCTGTCTCTCTGTGATGGCTCCAATTCCCACTCCAAGCAAACGCCAAAGCTGCTTCCCAATCTACATGGAGGTCACATGGTGAGGGACACTGCGGCCAGGGATTCAACGTGCTGGTCATGCTCACTTTGCCTCACCTACACCAACTGTGCCCAGAGCTCTTGCATTGGCTCCCCTTGTGCAAAATGATCCACAAGAACCCTGCTTTATAAGCAAGTGTTTATTGACTCAACTGATCTACTGAATACTTAAAGTCAAAAACAGAATGTACATAGGCTGTATTTTCACTCTGCTGTACAGCCAAAAACTTCTAAGCTGGACCACAGAGAGCTGGAAGCCATGGAACTTACAGCTTCCCTCATGCCGCCCACACATCCTGGCACCCTGGGACAATCACTCTCTAGAGCTCATCCCGCCCCAGATCCTGGGCCCTTCCTCCTGCCCAAAGCATTCCCACCCAGGGGTAGCTCTGAATGGAGGGACAGCCTCAGGCACCCACCCTGCTCATCTTTCTCCTATGTTACTTTCTCCATGAGCTGCTGGAGGTCCCCAGATTTAACACCTGAGCTTTCCCCTGTCCCTGAAACCCCACCAAGCCCACACTGCTGTCTTCAGTCTAGTATTTTTTTTATTTAAAGCAAGAAACAAAAGAAAAAAAAATAGAAAAAAGAAAAAAAGTAGAATAATACAGAATTCAAAAAATTAACATAAAATCACTAGTTGATACATTACATATTGTCATCTTAAAAATAGTTGTTAAAGTTACAAACTCAAAGCATAAAAAGTGGCTAGACACTCAAACATTGATAGTGCAAACCTTTCTGTTCAATGATCTAACAAAACTTTAGTAATATGGCATCTATTTTACACACTATTCATACTGTTATATGGTTTAGAGCACTTTCCTTTCACTTTCACAATATCTATTATACTTTTTGGATCTTATTACTCTGTCAATTTTTATTATTTTTTACACTAGAGAGACAATGTGATATTTACTAATGTGAATCGTGTTTATTTCACTAATGAGAATATTTTCTTTTCTTTTTTTTTTTTTTTTTGGTCTTTTTCCTTTTTATTGGTACTGGGGATAGAACTCACAACTGCCTGCTTGCAAGGCAGGCGCTTATGCTGCTGAGCTAAATCTCCAGCCCCTAATGAGGATATTTTCAAATTGCCTCTATTTACCTATAAAGACCCCAAGATCATCCTTGTTTATAGCTGAGTAGTATTTCATTGTATAAAATACCACATCTTTTCATCCACTCTGTGGGTGATGGGCATTTTGGTTGTTTCCAAGATTTAGCTATCACAAATTGTGCTGCATTGAACATGGGTGCACGTATATCACCGTGACATGACCTTTTCAATTTTTCTGGGAAAATACCCAGGAGGGGAATAGCTGGATTGAATGGAACATCCAATCCTAGTTTTTGGTGAAATCTCCATACTGATTTCCACAGTGGTTGCATCAGTCTCTACTCCCACCAGCAATGGAGCAGTGTTCTTTTTTCCCAGCATCCTCACCAACATTTGTTATTAGTTGATTTATTGATGTCAGTCATTCTTTCTGGGGTGAGATGAAATCTCAATGCTGTTTTAATTTGCATTTCTCAAATGATCAGTGATGGTGAACATTTCTTCATATATTTATTTGCCATTTGTATATCTTCATCTGCAAACTGTATGTTCATCTCCGATGCCCATTTTTGGAGAGGGTCTTTGAATTTGGGGGGCTTGATGTTTTTCAATTCTTTTTATGTCCTGGATATAAGTCCTCTGTCTGAGGGATTGCTGGCTAAAATTCTTTCCTATTTTGTAGGTTTTCTTTCAACTTTGTTGGTGATTTCTTTTGAAGTATAAGAACTTTTTAGTAATATGAGATACCAGGGGTTGATTCTTTGAAGTATTTCCCATGCAGTTTGCATTTTATTCATGAATTCTTTGCCTGCCCTTATGTCTCCAAGATTTCTACCTACCTTGTCCTCAGTAGATTTAGTGTTTCTGTTTTAATATTTAGATCCTTGATCCATTTTGAATGCAGGGATGGTTCAACATACCCAAATCAATAAATGTAAGACACCACATCAACAGAGCCAAAAATAAAAAACACATGATCATCTCAATAGATGCAAAAAAAGCTTTTGATAAAGTCCAACACCTGTTCATGATAAAAACTCTACAGAAACTCAGAATAGATGGTATGTACCTCAGTCTCATAAAGGCCACTTATGACAAACCCAACAGCCAACATTTATACTAAATGGACAAAACCAGAAAGGCTTCACTCTAAAATCAGGAACAAGACAAGGATGCTCACTATCACACTCCTATTCAATATAGTTCTAGAAATATTAGCCAGAGCAATCAGACAAGAGGGAGAAATGAAAGGAATCAAAATAGGAAAAGAAGAAGTTAAATTATCATTATTTGAAGTTGACATGATACTCTACATACAAGACCCCATAAACTACATTAAAAGACTACTAGAGGTAATAAACTCAGCAGCATATCTGGTTACAAAGTCAACACTCAAAAATCAATAGCATTTCCTGTACACAAACAAAAAACTCCCTGAGAGAGAAATTATGGAAATATCATCTTTCACAATAGCATCTAAAAAATGAAATTCTTAGGAATCAACCTAAGAATGTAGAAGACCTGTATGTTGAAAATGATGCTACTCTAAAAAAGGAGATTGAAGAGAACATTAGAAAATTGAAGGATATTCCTTGCTCTTGATTAGGAAGAACCAACATTGTGAAAATGCCATACTCCCAAAAGTGTTATACACATTCAATGCAATCCCCATCAAAATACCATTAACATACCTTACAGATGTAGAAAAGTATTCCTAAAACTCATTTGGAAACAGAAGAAACCTAGAATAGCAAAGCCGATTCTGGGCAACAAAGGCAAGATGGGAAGCATCTCAATTCCTGACTTCAAACTATACTACAAAGCCACAGTAATGAAATCAGCATGGTACTGGCAAAGAAATAGAACTGTGGATCAATGGCACAGATTAGAACATGTAAACACTACTACAAAGACATTCAGTCACCTGAGTGGGCTATATTTGACAAAGGGACTAAATATTTTCACTGGGAAAACAATAGTCTCTTTAATAAATGGTGTTGGAAAAATTGGCTTTCCACATGCCGAAGACTGAAACTAGACCCATGCCTATCACCATACATTGAACTACAGTGTAGTTTGCTTTACCTTTTGCATCACTCATCCTCTTAACATACAGTATAATCCACTCCAATAACACATTCATTGATAATTTCTGTCTCTCTCTACTCAAATGCAAGCCAAACACTAGAGGGCGTGGTTTTGTTTGCGGACACACTGTAACCACTTGGAGCAACGGTTGCTATAGTAAAGGTGAGTGAGTCATTGGTAAGGAAGTGGTTTAGCATTTTTACCATCCATAAAGAATTATCTCGGGAGCATGATGTTTCCATTTTGTATTTGCCTAATGAGCAATGGAAATTTTTAAAAAGCGTATCATATATTAACATATGAGGAAATAAAAACCACTAATACATTCACCACGCAGTCTTAAGAAGGTCATGTTTCAACACGTTTTCCTGTAAATATTTATATCATATTGTATGAACTGTTATGTTTATTGAAGTTTTTGTTAAATACTATATCAAAGTCACTTGCCATCACATTGAAACTATCTAAATATAAAGTCTCATCATGAAAGTAACTCAATCATTGAGATCATTGTGTTCAATCATTCAGATCATTGCTAGGTATTGTATATTTTTTTGCATTTTGAAGGATATCATAGTGCACAGTCCTCAGCCACAGAACTGATTTTCTCCTTGTGACTAATTTGTTGAGGAGAACAGGCCCTGGAACAAATACCTTGGCTAATTTTGAGGCTCTTATTGCATGCGCCCAGTTTCTCTTCCAGAAAGGGGATGCTACCTTTACCAAAAGAAACCATGGCAGAACAAAGGTTATCAAAATAATCTTTTCCTCAAAAAATTAAAAAGGAATTTCCATATGACCCAACAACCCCACTTTGTCATAGTTACTTTTCTCTCTTTGCTGAGACACGATGCCTCGGCACTCAAAGTGAAAGGAGAAAAGCTTATTTAGCTCACAGTTTGTAGAAGTTTCAGTCCATAATAGACTGGCTCCAAGGCAGGGTTGCTGTACAGAGGAGAACAAGTGCAGGTAGAGGACAGCAAAAGCAATGAGAGAGAGAGAGAGAGAGAGAGAGAGACAGAGAGAGACAGACAGAGACAGAGAAAAACAAGAGAGACAGAGAGAGAGGAAGAGAGAGAATAAAAGCCTCTTTCTGCCCAAAATGTTCTACAGACTGCTGGGATTAGGGCAGTGCCAGTCCAATCTGGACTGATCCAGCAGTCAGCCAACCTTAATCCCAGCACTGAATCATGAGTCAATCAACTCTGGCTTCACCTGTCTCTGAAAAACCATCATCTGAAAGTGTATGAGGCTTTGGGAGTCATCTGGACCCAAACCATAACCCTCTTTTAGGTAAATGTCCAAAAGACAGAACCAGGGCCTTGAGGACATAGTTGGCCGCTGTGTGCACAGCAAGAGGATTCAGTAGCCTAGAGGAGGACCACGTGTCCAGTGACGAATGGACACATGCCATGGACTGTCACTCAGGCTTCTCCAGGAAGAAAATCGCTTCTTGAACTACACCTTGGATGACACCATGCTAAGTCAACCAAGCCAGTCGAAAAAAACAAATGCCATCCCGTCTCACTAAGTGAGTATCTGAAGGAGTCCAGTTCACAGGCACAGAGAGCACCACGGTGGCTGCCAAAGAGGCAAAGAAAGTGGGTGGGGAGTGGCCACGAAAGGTGTTGAGCTTAGGTTTTGCAAAGTAAAAATGTCCTGGGGACCCATGACACACCATGTGCCTAATGCAGTCACCCCGCTGAGGTGTGCACCCTAATACAGCCAGTATGGTAGATCTGATGTTCTATTTACTATTTTAAAAATAAACCTATCTCACAAATTCTTTAATCTGCTAACATTATATGGTTTAAACTATAATCTCATAAGTGCCAGTGAGGCTAACCATTTCTTTTCCGGCTATGAACCATTTATGTACCTTTTTGGAGACTATTTTTCAATTATCTTTTGAAGCCTTCATTTCCTTACTGGTTCAAATAAACTCGTCATAGTTTAGAGGGAGTAAAGTTTCACCTCTTACATTTTCACAATTTATTGCCAGTATATTGTTTTTTGTCAGCCTGTAATTTTGCCATGCAATTTTTCCATCCTTATGTAGTTAATTTATTTTCCCAAGTGGTCCCTTTCCTATGTTGAAAGATCACACAGATGATCATTATGGATATTTCTAACTGTTGTGGATACTTTTCCCTTCAGAGTTTGTTGATACAATGTAAGTTTGACATTCCAATGCAATATTTTACCCAAAAGGAATCCAATTGTCTCCACACTTTGTGTGTGTGTGTGTGTGTGTGTGTGTGTGTGTGTGTGTGTGTGTGTAAAGTCAAAGCTTTCAGTTCCTCTCCTTGGGATTCTAGAATTGATTTCTGAAACAAAACATAGTAGAGTATTTTCCACTGCAAATGTTAAGAGGAAGTGTGGTGGTTAGGTTTTAGGAATGCTATCTGCCTCTAAAATAAAATTTCTAGCCAGAGATGTAGCTCAGCAATACAGCACCTGCCTGGCAAGTAGGCGGCCCTAAGTTTGAATCTCAGTACCAAAAAATAATAATAAAATAAAATTTCTAGGTCTATGAAAAAGCACCTACATTTCCTTGGCTCTATGTGCACTTTTTGCTTTGGGTTTTATTTTTTATTTCTATGGGCACGGGAGTGCAGTGCTCCTTACACTTATACTCATTGTGGGGAGCTGATCCCTGTGCAGAGCGCACCATAATTCTTTTTATGTCCTCCTTCCCCACCGCATTCTCTCCCTTGCTCCATCTCTTGGTTCCCTTCCATTTGCACCAGATCCATCTCTCTGTTTCCTATTACCAATCTACCCTTCATTTTGTCTTTAAGTCATTTATCTTTTGGGTTTCTCATAGAAGAAAAATCATATGGCACTTTGGCTTGTGTGTCTGAGTTAGTTCACTCAACATTGGTTTTGGATTTGACTTGAGCCACAGGTCTCAGCACAGTCAAATGCTTAGAAATCAGGGCTCCAACAGTGACCGTCCCAGAGCCCCTTAGTGTAAAGTCTGGAACATTCTCAAAAGCTTCTGGGGTGTTCGATTTATGATCAGGCCAGCACAGATCCTAGGAAAAGGAATTAGACTCTGCCCAGGGGAAGAACTCTCAAGGAATAGGTAGTGGGGACCAGCTTCCCTAAACAACAGCAGAGGGCAAACGCAGATCTCGCACCTGCATGGGGTCTTTCTTTTTCTAATCAAAAGTCCTTCCCTTATCTCACCACCTGAGGACAGAAACAGACAGCCAAGAAGCTTTGGTTTGATGTTCAGTAGTTTCTATAATACAAGATATTTATATCCTATGTAAGATTAGGGTTTTTCTCTCATAATTTGAGCAACTAGAATTTAGACAGTACTTGCCAACTCCCATTTTAAGGACCCGAAAGTCTTAAATAAAAGTCTAAAAATCCTAAAAAAACACTTATTTTTCATGACTGAAACCCAGCCTCTGCGATCCATTCCTTCCCCTTAATTACTACTGAGCTATTGTTGTCCAGATAGGAGCAGTTCTGAATTTTCACGTAAAAGATAAAGTTATTACAACATTTTGAGGAAAATCTTTGAAGCTAATTATCTAAAGATTAGAGAAAGGATATCTTTTAATTAATTTCAAACCCTGGATTGAGTACTAAGCAGAAACATGAAAGGGAGATTTCCAATAGGAAGCAGTGACGGTGAGGAAGGCACCTCCCTCCCCTCGATGGTTACCATTTAATTTCCAGCATCGATTTGAAATAAACACTGGCCTGGTCTCCCAGGAAAGCAGCCTCCGCTGTAAGCCTAAAGGAGAAGCATGCAGCATGGTAAGCAAATACACTCTGTGCTTCCCTGTGAAACCGGTCCCCTGGGCTGGTATCGATGTCACTTCCCTCATTCATACCCACTGTCCTCTCAGGACCACGACACCTTGTGCTGGAGAAACAGGAGACACCACTGGAGAGGTCGACGAGGGTAAAATCATGGGTCTCTATGGCAACCAGGCCAATGCCATTCTGTAAATAGTGGGGACCGGCTAGAGGAACGATTAGGAATCACAGGGTCAGACAGGATTTTAGGGACCTTGCTTTAACTGCGTGGAGGATGCATGGAAGAAGGGAGTGGTTCCCTTCTGGGCTCTGTTCTAACAGTCCCCACAGGAAGGCAGGTGCCTAGTGGGTGATGCTAGAGATAGAGAAAAGAGGGCATGGTGACGGGTGTTTAGGAATTAGCACCACAGACAGCTGCCAGTTAGAGGAATCTAGATAGTTTCCAGTGTTCTCAGTGGAGGTGACTCAAGGGAATGTGGAATTAAAGACAGAAGCACCAGGAGATCACACTGGGGAAGGAGCTTGTGGGTTCCTCTCGGGACAGCTCAGTCTGCGGTACCCAGGAGACAGCTGAGAAGGGCTGTCTGTGCCCCTGGTGGTTCAGTGTTTCACCAGTCTTCACACAGCACTCAGAAACATGGGCTCAGAGGCCCGTATGTCCCCTCCCACAGCCACCCTGAATGCTAATACAGGCTGTGGAAAGTTCCACCTAGAATTTCAACAGCAGGTTTAGAAATTGTGGAGTAGTTTAATGCTTAATCTTAAGGGAGATCAAGCTTTACATTGTACAACTTGGATGTGGGCATCATTACTAGTAAAGGAGGTTGTAGGTGTGAGTGAGACCACCAGAGAGTGAGGAGAAAGAAAGGCCAGTGGTAAAGGATTCACCCCAGCATGAGAGGCAGTCCAGTGAGAAGGGACCGCTGAAGACACAGAGCTGTGGCGGATGCCCAGAAGCATAGGGAAGAATTGGTAGTGAGGACAGGAGAGAAGACCAGAAACTGGATCCTCGGAGGAATCTTGGAGATGATTTTAAGTAAAGAAGAAAAAGAGCTGAGCATGGTGGCTCATGCCTATAATCCCAGCCCTTGGGAGGCTGAGGCAGAAGGATCAATGTGAGTTCAAGGCCACTCTGGGCTACATGAGTGAATTCAAGGCCAGTCTGCCCTAAATAGTGGCAGTGCCCCTGTTTCAAAACGCATAGATAGATAGATAGATAGATAGATAGATAGATAGATAACAGATAGATAGATAAAAAGAGTAAGAAGGATGGAAAGGCCTACTTTACTCATTTCTTGCCCCTGGGACAAATTATCCAACGCCTACAAATTAAAGGAGAAGAGGTTTGTTTGGCTCATGATTTCCATAGATTCATTCCCTGGACAGCTGGCTGTAGCCAGTAACAAGATGGCAGAAGAGCATGGTGGAGGAAAGCTGCTCATCCCAGGAAGCAAAGTAAAAGAGGAGACCTGGGCACACAACACCCCTCTCCAGTTCATGTCCCCAGTGATGGACTCCAACCTGGCCCCACCTCCAAAAAGCACAATTAGCTAAAAATTCAAGAGTGGTTTGGAGTGATCCAATCACCTTCCGAAACAAAACACTTTGGGGGGACATTTAGACCTAAACCAAAACAAAGGCAGAGGCAAGTGAACTGACAATGAAGGCCTTTTTCAAGGACATTTGGCCACTTGGCCAAAACTGTCACCTTCCCCTGTGAAGTACAAGGAAAAGGAACTTCTCAAACATGCAGCAGCTCCAGATGGTCATGGAGAGAAAGCAGGAAAGCATAGATCCAAGACACGCAAAGTAGGTGGGCAGGGTCGCTCTGCAGCTCAAGAGGAGGGACAGGAAAGGCAGCTGGGTGTGCAGGGCCTGAAGGAGAAACAGCTGAAGACACTGTGTGGATACATCCGGGAGCTGGCAGGGGAGGACGACCACCAGGGAGGCAAAGTAAGGCACTGTGCAGTCCAGGTAGTGAAAGGCAGGAAACGAAGCCTGGCAGCCACCGTGGAGATGAGGGCGGTCTGAGAGACCAGTGGAATCCCAGGGAAGGAGGAGCTGGAGAAGGGAGGGGCTGTGAAAGGAGGAGGGGGTCGGGTCCAGCCAGTTCCAAACTGCTCTGGGAAGGAAGGACATGGGCAGGCATGGGTCGATGAGAGACACCTGACTCCTTAAGGTCCCCAGGACCATGGGTGCGACTGTGATGAAGAGGAGGCTGTGAGCAGCGAGAAGAGGACACAGAAGGGAAGGGATGGGAAACGGGAAAACACAGTTTCACTCGGTCTAGAAGTGAGGATCGGGCAACCTGATGGAGACAGAAAACACCACTGCCATTCTCTTACCTCTCTGCCTCCCCCGCTCACCTCCCGGGGGTTTCCTAACCAAGACCCACTGACCCCCTGACCCTTTCAATCGGGCCATCTTGCCCGTCCCCCACAGGTACATATGGCCCGTAAGCTTTACTTCTACCCCAGTCGGGCCAGCTGCTGTCCAGTTCCCATGCTGCAGGTGTCCGAGCACACCTGTCCCAGCCCATGCAGGAGCCCTGGAAGACAGCTCTCACCAACAGCCCGACTCTCCGTCACACTACGCGCTGCCCGATGGGCCCTCCCAGATAGATCCCTTTGGGAACCGAAACTAGGATTCCACCTGCTGTCACTGATCTTCAGCCTTTTGCACTATGCTGAAATGCAGCAAGAATTTAGTTCCTTGACCCCCAACCAAGGAGGCCTTGGCCTGCTGAGCTTCTGAGCTTCCTCAAGGGCATCTTTGCTTTCCTCAAGCTCTTCTAGCATCTCCCAGAGTCACCAGGAGCTCACAGTTCTCAGGAATGACAGCGACCATCCAGTCCTCAAGTTAACTCACATGAGTAACCATTTGTTAGGGGCCCTCAACTGAACCTAGTAGTGAAGGAAAATCATGCCTTCCCAAAGTGAAGAAAACCTGTCCTCCCAATAAACGCCTTATGAGACCCCTTATGAAACGCACTTTCCCAGTAAGGGACTTGTCTTTGCAGCTCTAACAGGGTGCTAGTCACCTCCCACTGGGCCTCGGTGGTCCAGCCCCAGCCTAGGACACCCCTGAAACTACACTGGAGGAGGGAGAGATGGGATACTTTGCACAAATCCCTGGAGGGAGGAGACTGTAACCCTTCCCATGTCCCAGTCTCTATTCGTCACCTGTTACTTATGTCATTCATGCCGTGTGTGCTGGACACTGTGTTATTTTGAATATGCTTATTCAGAGGTCCCTTGGCTTGCGATGGGGTCACACATCGCCCCGATAAACTCATGGCACAGTAAGTCTGGAAGCTGAGAAAGCAGTTACCATACTGACCAGTAGCCAGATCAGCTCTGCACAGGGCACACTGCAGGACTTCAGTCCTTTTCCTCCTGATCGCACAGCGGGACTGGAAGTCAGGCTGCCCCTACTGGCCTGCACGGACGGAAGCATCAGGTTACGTTTGTTAGCCCAGCAAAAAACCTAAATCCAAAATGCAAAGGACAGTGTGCTTGTTACTGGATACATAGTGCTTTTTTACATTAAGGTAAAAAAAGAAAAAAGCCAGCATCCTCCTAACCTCCTAATCTGCAGCACATCTGTGACCTGGTCCCCTTCTTAATCTCCTTTCCCACCCATGCTCATGCAAGACTTGTCTGTCACAGCTACCTGCAGCAGACCACTTCTGGCATGGGCCGACAGCTACTACTGGCCATGGCTGCAAAGAAAGTGCCCTCCAGGAAAAGCACAGTTTCCTGAAACCTCACGTGCTGGTGAAAAGTAGGCTTGTGATTTCCTGTCATGACCAGGCACGATTTTGTACAAAGACAGAAACTGAGTAACAGAGTCCCCGGAAGGCAATCCCTCAAGGGCCCTATTTTCTCTTCCTGTGGCAGAGCTCCTCATTTTCAGCCGCTTTATCTAAACAAAAGGGCTAACCTGGGGAGGCAAGGCCCAGGTGGTGCTTGCTGCCCAGCTGGGAATGGGATGGTAAATGGCATTCACTCTCTGGAGAGGACCACAGGCAGGTGAGCGTGTGGAGAGGGTGAGAAGCTGTCCCTGGCTCTTTCAACTTCTGAACTGCAAGTGGGATCCAGACACACCAGGGGTCTGAGCATTTCCCCGGGTGCACAGTCTCCCTCCCTTTGCTCCACTTGGAGACATTAATACTCACCATATTTTTGACAAAGGCTCTTCAGCCACTGAGTTTAAGGGGGGCAATCTCTGGCCCTTTTGGCCAGCATTTTTGAACTGGAAGTCTTTCTGGGAATGGTCTCACAGAGGGTCCAGCCATCCTGCTAGGAACCCTTTCTCCCGAAGGAATGTGCTCCATGCCCTGGAGCACCCCAAACCCCACACTGCTCTATGCCTGCGTGTGGCCCAAGAACACATAGCAGCAGACAGGGGGATGGGCTGCCACACCCCTCTGGCCAGGGGAAGCCAGGTCTATGCCAGAAGAATGGACACAGCTGTCACTTCACCGTGACCGTTGCAGAACCGGTACAAGTCAACCCACGGTTAATTTGCCTGCTGAGAAGAACTTGGGACGGTGAAGGTCCAGAATGAAGCGGGCAGTCCCAGCACAGTCTGGCTGCCCAGTGTGAGGTCCCACTCCTGTGCTGTCCCTGTGGACTCACTGTGACCTCAGGTCCTGGCCACCACACAGTGCGTCTCTGAAAGCATTTCCTAACGCTGCCATGCTAAGCATCCTCACTACTTACACACTAACAGATAAACTCGCAAACTATTTACTCCCAAATGCAAAGCGTAACTGAGCCAGCTACTCATTCCACCAATGGTCTAGGCAATACGATACGTTTTTGAAAAACAGATCTCTTGAAGATTTTTTTTTAATTACGAGATCCCTCCAAGAACATAAAATAGTTCTCTCTCAACTCATTAGCATCTCTAGTACCAGACTAGCCTCTATTAGGAGTCAGGAAAACCGGCTATCAAAATAGCTCTGGCAGGCTCCAAAAGAGAAAACAGAAGACAGAAGATACTGCAGAATCTGTCGAAGAAAACAAAATTGTATGGTGTCCAAGAACTCCAGGGCGGAGACAGGAGCTCCATGCTCTGCACCACATGTGCAGCCCCACGCAGAAACATGCCAAAACAGCACAGTTTGGGCTCATTGTCTCCTAATTAATACCATAATGAGTTCCCTTAGATAGCCAAATCCTTAATCAGCCCTATCAAAACTATGTCTGCCCAGAAAAGACTCGTGTTAATTCTGCTTAATGCCTGACAGTGGTTAAGCACCATTAATACTCCATAATTTCATTGTATGTTATTGTAATCATATCAGCATATATCTCAGCGGCCACGCAAGACTCAATAGGCTGCCTTGAATTATCGGTCACGTGACACTGCTTCACCGAGAGACTATCTTCCATCACAGCCAGACCTCCGCTGCCCTCCCCGCAGTCAGTAGCCTAAGCAGGTATTAATAAAGGTCTCCTTTTTTAAATTGCACAGCTCTAAATGGTCTTTAAGGGACCCAGCAGTAATCTCAAGATCCCTATATTTTAGCAGGAAGGCAGGACAGAGGAATTAATAAGAGCCCTTTCTGTGTAAACTGCTCCCTGCTCTAAGGCTATATCGTGATGTCAGTGCGCTAAGAGAATTTTAAATGCACAGGATGGATTGTTTGTGTTGCAAAAGCGAAACAGGGGGCAAAGGCTAAGAGACTTGAGAAAATTGAAAGACTGCCAGGGATGCTGGGATGCAAATCGCAACAAAACAGGGATAAATGCTCCCGCTCACATATGCGGGAGTCCTGCAGAAGGGGGAAGAGGTTATTAATTTTCACCGGGCTGTCTCTTACAGCTGGTGGCTCAGCGTCAGTTTTTGGTGTAATGAAAATGGTCTGAGCGGAAGATAAATGGTTCATAAAGTGGACCATTTAGATGCAATCGAGGCTCACTCTGCCCAGTGACTAATCACGTCCCCCAGTAAAGCTGAATTCCACTCACAGACTTTTTTCCTCCCCTGGCTGTACCAGTGAATTGTAGCCGGGTCTAAGTTCAAGGCAGGCAGAGAATTATCTTGATTTATTAGCGCACTCCCTGGCCATGCCACTCGCTCGGTTGTGCCTTTGTGAGCCTCTGCCCTGTTGCTGTCGGAGTATAATTTTTACTGTTCCCCTGTGACTAGTACACAGCATCATTTACGGTTGCTAGAAAAATGGGCTGCTTTTGCACCTGTAATTTTTCTTCTTTCGCGGCTGAAGGTATATAATATATCTCTAAAGTGCGTAATAAGTTTCTGAAAAACGTGTTTTTAAAAGAAATTGATTCCAGGGCTGCCTAAGTCCTTGCAAGGCCACACATAAGGAAATGGGCCGGATTGCAAAGGTGCTCGAGCCGGGCTGTGGGCGCAGCCAGCCGCCTAGTCCCCCTCGGCAAATTCCAACTTTGCGTCCGGCGTGTAATTTCAGACTTTTTTCCATATGCTACTTGCTTCTCATAATGAACTCTGATCAAATAAAAATGGTGTTTATATTGAGATTTTAACAAGTCCTGATTGCATATAAAATGGAGGAGAATCCCTCATAATGACATTTAATTGTGAGAAAGAAAAGATTCCAATAGAAGAGCTTTCAGCTGCGTTTGCTCCCGTTCCTTCGCATACTGTCATTTATAGATCGCTCAATTATGACATTATTACAAGGAGCTCAGTGGCTCCCCATATTTTTAGACCTATGGAAAATAAACTTGGGGTGATTTTCATTACTCTGCCAATGCTTCACAAAAGGCCCTCCACTTGCGGGAGGATGCGCTGACTCCACTTGGCTAATGAATTCTGAGGCTTCTCCCATAATCTCACAGGCGTCATGCAAAGGCCAGCTCGGCTCACACGGCAAAGGACACCCAGAGAAGCCAGGTCTCTTCTTGCAGATGCCAAAGATTCCAAGGAGATGTTGTGAACAACCTGGCCAACACTGGGAGGAGGGGTGCTGAGTTGGCTCCTGCAGAGCCCACTAAGGTTATTTTTCTGTTTGCAAGGGGACCTGACAGATATGGTAGGGGCACCGTCAGGCAATAAGTAGGAGGAAATGCAGCTGAAAACCTCTGTGATCATACATCTTCTATAAACAGCCCCGGAGCAGACGCCTGCCTCTGGAGTTCCACGCCTGCAGTAACGGCCCTTCTCTCAAGGTGGCAGACCGCATAGATTCATTATTTCCCAAGCAGCTCTGGGACCTACATCTGTCTTTTTGATAAGATACGCTTTCACCTGCCTTCTTCCGGTTCAGAAGGAGCTTTGGCCAATGCAGCTGCGAACTGGATTTTCCCACTCAACAAATGAGGCTGTATGATGCTGGCCACGCCTACAATTTTGGCAGCAAAAAAAGGTGGCGAAGCCTCACAGTCACCATTTGCAGCCAAACATATTAGCAGAACACGTCTGTAATGACACGGTGAAGCAGCCAATGCTTCCTTGCCATCTATGTGGCAGACACACTTTGCACACTTGGCGTGTGTCAAACACTATGATGGGTTTGCAGAACACACAGATGCACGAGACAGGCCCCTCCTTCACTGCTGGGGCTGGGGAAGGGCTCCTGACTACCGAGACAACAGATGCACGCCTCCGGCCTGGCCAATGTGCAATGAATTAAAAAGAATGAAGCCAAGGTCGGGAAGCCCCTGTCTCATCCCCAAAGATGAGTGTGGCTCCAGGGAAGTCACTTAATTTGCACCTCATTGTCACAGCTGTAAGATGAGGATGAGCATCTTCTCTTCATTCATAGCTCAAGATTGTTGTGAAAATTAGTAAGGAGGCAGTGATGCCATTGTTTGGAGGGACATTAGCATTGTAGGGAATTATTCATATCGCTTGAGCTGCTGCCTCAGGTAGTCAGAGGCTGTCATGAGCTGTGGGCACCATTTCCTGTGCCTGAAATGTAGCCCCTTCTTGGCTCACCAAGCCCCATGACCTGGCCTGGGCCTGGACCTGGGCCAGGGCCAGGGCCAAAACTGGAGAAAAGAATGTCTTTTCCTGACATACACAGAGGCACCAAATGGACCAGCAACAGTCTGTGCAAACATGTAAGGTGTGTAAAGGCACCTCTCAAAACTCTTCCCTTATTTCCACTTCCACACCTGGAAAGTACTTTTCCAGCTCTTATTTTGATTACGCTCTGTATTCCCCCCGAGACTCTACCTACAACTCCATCTTGGTCAAATGACAGGAGTGGGTTCATTTTTCAGCTCTCATATGCGTAGAGTTAATTATTAGTTCACAAGAATAGAGGTGCACCTTCCGTGAAAAGTGCTCAGTGATGTGAGGAAAGCTGGTTCTGCGGGTGAACTGCATCCCTAGAAATACTCCTGATCGAATCGCCATACAAGAGTTGGATGGGTCCCAGGTGATGCCACGCGGGATCCAATCAATGTGTTCTAGGTTTCCCCAAAACTAGAGAACAAACCAAACATCACTATCTCTGCCTCTGCCTGACTCACGATCTCTCCAGCACTGACAGAGACTGACATAGGATTGTGGGTCCACCCTTACTTCTTTATTTCCCATCCCCCTTCTAGGGGACCTCCAGCAAGCCTCAAACCTCAGTTTTCTCCTGTCTCAAATACAGATGCTAGCTCCCCAGGCATCATTAGGAGACAACAGGGAAGGCAAAGAATCCAAGGAGAGCAGTCACAGACCACAGTCCCCAAGAATACCTGCGTGCTCCAAATCTGCTGTGTGAAGTTCCTCAGGGACAGATAAGCCCAGGGGCCAGGAGCAAGTGACAGGGAAAACCTTCTCCACGCCTCTGGCCACTGGGAGCTTGGAACTGTGGCTGGGCCGCAAACCCAAGGTCCAGCTAACCTGATACCAAGAAGAGGAGTAGGTTAAAGGAAGAAAGACCTGTGCATGGCCCAGGGAAGCGGAGCCCGAGATTCCCTGACAGACCTGCACCATCGCATGGAGAGACGAGACGGTGTGAGCCCAGTGTCCAGAGGAAGAGGCAGACCAAGACTCTCGTGACCCCATCCACAGCCAGGGGAGAGGACAGGGCATCAGAGAAGTAGCACCGCAGTCTGACTTCCAGCTGCTGACAGCGAGACCCACAAATGCAGTGTCCATCTGGGAGGAGGTGTCTCCGGCTGGAAGATGGGGCTGAAGTCGACCCCACACCTGACACCCGCTGGAGTTTGGGGCGGGCCAAGAGAATGTGACCATGACAGTCTCAGACCAGGATGCTTCCCAAAGCAAAGAGACAGATAGAACTCAAACAAGGGCGATTTCCCAACCTGGCTCTGCAGGTTGTGTTCCTTTGTCAACGCCCCATCCCTGCTCCAGGGGTGGACACTTGGGACTTTTGTTTTCACTCTGGGGGCTTTCTGGACAGATCGAGTATGGCCTGAAAGCACTGACTGGAATGAAAGATAAAGTCACACAGACTCGGAACTCCTGCAGTTGTTTGAGGGGGTGAAAGACAGAACAGAAGCCAACTCTGAGCTGACTCTGGTGTGAAGGAAAGAAGTCATTGTTTGCTCCGCCTTGGTCTTAGAAGAGCGGATGGCTTCTTAGCTCCACGTTGCAAATAAAATCAACACTTCACTCTCGAAGTTCTCGGCTTGTCTCTAAAAACACTTGGATTAATCTAGTATCTACTTGTCTCTGTGTTGGGATAATCATGACAACTGGGTAAAATATTTATCAATAGAAACTTGAATCCAAATACACTGAAAGATTCACGGAGCATATTTCCCAAGCAGCAGGAGCGAAGCAGAAGACCCACAGGGAAAGGTAGCAGCTTCCTACATTATAAATGTAGCAGAGTAGGTTGGCGAACTAGATTTAATGGCTAGTAAGAACTCATGCTGACAGAGGAAGCCCTGTGTGTTCCTGTGAACCTCTTTATACACCCAAGTGTGGCAATATACTTTTCTTGTCAGCAGGGTATGTGTGTGTGCGTGGGTGTGTGAGAGAGACAGAGATAGTTTGAAAAACAGAGGGAGACTGAAGGGGAAGGGAAAGTATGCATTATTCCTTCTGGTATACAAGTATGCTAATTGACTAATTATTTATTGATTAGACAACTAAAGATGATTTCTAAAGCCCAATTGGCCACAAATTATTGACTTTCTTTCCCTGTACTTAGGAAAACTGTTCTTTAAGTGGGAAATTATATTAACAATAATAATAAAAACAATCAGCATCTGTCCAAAAGTTGATATCTCAATTTCATCCTCACGTAGTGCCATGGCCTGATTAGAGTCAGATTTGTTACAAATAGACCCCGGATGGTTTTGTCTGTTTCGTCCCGCGTGGCTGACAGTGCCGGTGCTCTACGGGGTCCATTCTCTCCCGCACGACAGTAAAGATGGGAGGTGAGAGCTGAAGGGTGACAGGCAGAGCCTGAGGGAAGCCCTGGCCTTTAGGACCTGCATTTGTCCTCCTCCTAAGCGGAGGGTGGCTGGCAGTGCTGCCTGGGCAGTGCAGGCCTGCAGGTCCAGGGGCTCCAGTCGGAGCTTCTCCCCTATTGCTGCCTCTGCCCAAAGGTGACCACACCCAAAACTCCCTCTTAGACTCTGCCCTTCCTGCTTTTCTCTTCAGCTACTGCCTCCTCCTGGGTTCCCAAGCCCAGCAGCAGGTGCCCAGGCCAGGTCCAGCAGGACCCCCACCTCCGCTCAGCTCCCCTCGCTTCTCCTCAGAGCAAAGGAAATGGTAAGCACTGGCTTCCTGTCCCAACAAGGCTGCCACAGCGCTGCTGTGACTCATGCTCTGCGCGTGATTATAAACCATGGGAGTGAGAGGCGGCTAGGAAGGAGAAGAATCACAGGGAGCCTTCCTTGGAATCTGGGGGCCTTGGTTCCAGGACCTCCTCGGACACCAAAATCAGAGGGTGTGTGAAAATTTCCCTTATAGAAATGGCACAATGTCCACCTAGAATCCATACTTATCCTCTGGTTGATTGTCATATTTTTTTACTTTTTGCTGTGAGTCCTTGGATTTGTAACCTGTGGATACAGGATGGCTGGCAGCGTATTCATGACATTCTTTCCAAACCTAACATCTGGGGACACTGGAAACCCTCAGACTGCAGAAACAAGGCACCCAGCATCAGGCGCTACTTCCCAAGCACCAAGGCTCAGGGCCTGAACGTTGAATCTGAGGGTGCACGCTCCACCCAACAGCCACCAGCTGAGAACCGGAAGTCTGCAGCCCTGGGGTAGGATTCTGCTCTGGCCAAGTGATGCATACAAAACTCCAGTAAAAGAGGCAAAGCTTCTGGCATCTCCAATTTGAAGTCGATGCTTTAAAGCATCCAGTTTCTCTTGTCTCCTAAGAAAGTCCCACCAGGGGGCTGCACACTAACTATCTGAGCAGCGCAAATACTAATTCCTAAAATGTAAGCATTCAGAAAGAGAAGATGCTGAACGCATTACCACCTGATTCTCCACAAGAGGAAATTTATCAGTACTGACCTGAAAGCTTGGGCAACTGCTGGACTCTGGACACATCAAGGCAACACTTCACAGGAGCAGGGCTAAAGTGATAGCTACCTCCCTAGGTAAGTCTCCTTCACGGGCAGGGAGCCAGGCTTACCACCTGCCACGTTAAGCCAGAGCCTGCCACTTCCAGGACTGTGAGAAACCCTGATAGAGGACAGTTCGATTTCAGGTGAGAATCCCTGTTCAAACACCTGACTTCTCCCTTCAGCCAATGGTTAGTCTGCACTGAGCACATACTGCCTGCCAGCCATTCCTATGGGGGCCAAGGACACAGTCACAACCGTGGACAAAACTCCCTGACCTCCCGGGAGCGAAGATGTTAGCTGTCAGATCAGTAAAAACATCCCATGCCCTGGTGTCCCCATAAGGATGGCTGTCAAGACAGCCCAGTTTCTTTTTTGGTGCACTGTTGATTTATTTCCAAGTTCTCCTTCCAATGCAAGTCCACTGCCACATGGGGGGGAAATGGCAGCAGTGACATCCATCACTCCAGTCTTCTATTTCCGACACCGCCAGTGTCACAGCCAGAGTGGACAGGACTAGGAGTGAGGCACACAAGTGAGAGGTGGGCACCCCGGGAGCACACACAGCCATGCACAGATGTAGAAGTTCCCTCACCAGGGAGTGTACCTGAGTCCCCCAGGGCCACACCCACTCGAGCCTGCAGGGTCTTCCGGGGCCTCAGAGATCCTAGGGAGCCAGCAGCCATCCTGCCCACTCCCCAAGAGGTAAATGCATGCCTGTGTCTGCACGGCTCCCTTTTCCTCCTTCATTTTTCAACTGTCTTTATCAGCGGACGTCTGGAAAACCTAATTGCTGTTATTTCCATCTTGAACAGGCTAATAGGCATCAGAGAAGGGAAAGCTTTTTTTTTTTTTTTTTTTTTTTTTTTTTTTTTTTTCTTTTTGTGCCTCCTGCAGAATTACACAAATAACAACAACAACATTTTTAAAAGCCTGCATGGATGAAGAAAATGCAACTCACTCTTTGGCCTTAATGAAATTTGCTAGCATTGGCACAGAACACCCCTCAGAGCCCCTCGGTGACTTTGGTGTGTGCGGCATTCACCAGCATGAATGAGCCCCTGCTTCAGCGCGAGGAAGGCTGCTATTTTAAAGATGAAAAAATTTGAGCTTCCGGATGACTGCTTTCATGTAGCACAGCTTCAAATGAATTCATGAACTGTTCTATAATGTTTTCTGCATACACCAAATGGCAGACTTTAGGCAGAAACCCAATATATGTTTAGTTAGTATATAATAAACATAATATTTACACGGGCTATGCACTGTGTTAAGAATCAAGAACAGTTGCTCTATAAACTGTTATCGAATTCTCTAACATAGAGCCCTAAACCAAGCAGTCCAGCAAGATTCCAGAAAAATTCTTGTAAGGAGAACCTGACCTCCTCCCGGCACATACATGCACACGCACACATGTGTGTGTTTGCTGGCACTGACATGGGAGTGTGCAAATCTAAGTCTCCCTCATTTTAATAAAATGTCTTTAATCAAAATCTTTACAACAATCTCATTTTCTTCAGCTCCTAGGATGGCAATGTAGCTAAGATACTGTTTTTAACTTTAAAGGTGTCTCTGGTTTTGAAGAATGCTCCAAGAGCAACCAAAAAGAGACAAAGAAAAAAAGAAAGTAAATGTAAATCCCAGTAGATAGAGGAGCCATTTCCTTTCTTAGGCAATAAACAGCCAGCGGGGCAGGGGTGCAGAACAAGCTTGCAAAGCCGGAATTTTCCTCTTTGAAAGACCCACTAGTTAGGCACAGTAAGAGTTCAGCTGATATTTTCACAGTGCAAACACGATAGTGGAAATTAAGTTGCCCTGGCAAATTCAGTTTAGTGGAAATTTGTTATGAATAAAGTGCTGCTGGTGGGCCTAGAACATTGAATTTACCCACCAAATAATATCTCGGAAATACCACTTCAGAAGAAATCAGCCCTAAATAATTGATAAATTTGGTTTGTTTGGAACCCTTTTGACCTCTGTAATAGAAAGTAAAAACACATTTCAGTTATTAAAGGCACATATATTCCCTTCGCTAGAGCAGCTTTTAATTTCAAGCTGGACTCCAGAGAGGACATTCAACAAAGCCTCCAGAAAGTGTCCAGCCGCTGCTGCTGGACTGAGGTGAATGTCCTTCTGCAAAACAGCAGAAGATAGACTGCGGCTTTTTATAACACTCAAGACAGCTTCAGAGACTGTAAACACCAAGATGTGTTAGAAGCAGTTTTTCTCTACGCTGTCTTCCCCTGTCCCCTTCCACCTTCAGTCTCTCTGTCTCTCATTCTATCATCTGTGTCTCTATATCTCCTCCATTTTCCTTTGAAACAAGGTTTAAATGTTCGTGCTGTTAAAATAAAAGGACAGAGACTCAGAGTGTCCCATTAATTAATGTAAGACATTTCTCATTTAGAACAATTCTTCTAAAGTTTCATAGAATACAGCACTACTTAAAACTGGTTTCTTTCTTAACCCTTTTTCCAACTATACTTATTAAGTGAACAATTGGGTTTACTGCCTTCCGCAATAAAAGCCTAACCTTCACAGCTTTTTATACGGAAAAAATTCACCTGCAGTTCCGAAGGACTTACACTGTCCAGTGTTTTGCTTTCAAAGTCATGAAAACATATTTAACAATGCAGACTTGTAAAGCCTTCTTCGTGTGGTGAAGACCGAAGGGAAAGATTCATCTACGCTGTTATAGTTACCAGAGCTACGCGCTGGAAGCCACAGCTCAAGGAGAGGGCGTTTTCCGAGCGTGTGGCAAAGGCCATCTTCCAAACACGCGCTGAACTTATGCACCCTGCCCGTGGCTCCCACACCGCTGGCCTTGCTCTCGGTCGCTGCTTTACGCACCACGAGCTCAGAGGCACAGGAATATATCTGATCTTTATCACATTCCCAGCAATCCAATTCACCCTTCGTGTTCAGTAGATGATTAAAAGTACTCATTGTTAGAAAACCTTATTTTGACTCAAACATCAGAAACAAGTGGTGCAGTCCCACCCCATTAACCCATGGCCTACTGGAAAAAAGCAAGGTTCCTTGAATTTCTGATTCTCTTTCCAAAGCCCTCCTGCTCAAGACCCTACATAACAAGAGTCTTGGTTCTCTCACCTGTCTTGCCCCATCCCCTCCCTCAGCCTCCTGTGGGCCCCACACCAGCCAGCTACTCTCTTCCAGGAGCTTTTATTCCTCCCATTCTTGTGCCAACCACAGTGGTTGGCTGCACAGGGCCTCTCCGTCAAGACCTGGACCTGAAGTCCCCAGGAGGCCGCTGGGAAAGCTTTCTCACCTTGCCCTGGTGACGCACAGTGATATTTGGCAATGACCTAAGTCTCTTGCTTGCTCCTGAAGCCTCCTGATGAAAAGAATGCTGAGGGTTGGACTGGAATAACTTCAGATATACACACACATGTGTAGGAGAGATAGCTGGGTCTCCCAAGTGAAGAGTGGTGTCAGAGAGGAGAGCCAAGAAGTGATTGAAGGCATCAATCAGCATGAGGTCCTGTCTCTGCACCCAGGACAGGAGAGACCATGACAGGCCCAGCAGTGCCCTGTCCAGGACCCCTCTCCCACACAAGCTCATGGCTCATCTTCAGGGCTTGCTGCTTCTTCCACAAATACTAACATTTTTCTCCTTAGGAGCCAACTGGCTGAAACGGGACAGTGAGTGCCCTGATCTGCACCAAAAAGAGGATTCTTAAAAAAGTAGTGTTCAGACTGATTCAGTCAGATCCTATAAAAACAGAAAAAGAAAAGAAGCATGGGGGGGGTGGTTGGGGAGGTTTCCAACCCTTGTGCATTGCCAGTGAGAGGTGGCACATTGCCAGTGGGGAGCACCAGGGCAGCCCTGCAAAACTTAACCAGAGAATCCTGTGCCATCCAGCAACCCCACCCCTGGATCCACCTATACCTGGAAGCAAGATCTCAGAAACCATCTTGCACACCTGAGCTTCTAGCAGCCCAATTCATAGCAGTCATGAGGACAAGTACCCCACTGTCCAGCTGGAGGGCGTGAATACACCAAATGTGGGGTATGCGTTCAGTGGGATACCTCCTGTCTAGAAAAGGAGTAAAATTCTAGCCCTGCTACATTTCGCTAAGTGAAAGAAGCTGGACACAAAGGGAGCACCACTCCGTGGCTCATTTATGTCCCTTACAGAGGAATGGGGTCTCGGGGGTGAAGGGAGGGGAGCAGGCCGTTAACGCTGACTGAGCTCAGTTGCCACTGGGCAGCTCGGAGAGGGATGGGAGGACCGTCACACAGCCGAGTGCATGTGCGCTGTAAACCTCGCCGGGCACACCCTTCAAAATTGTAGAACCATGTGGTTCCTGGTGTGAATACTGCACCCCAATCAGAATTCAGAACAGGACCTATGTCATGACTTCCACTGAGTCTCCAGGTGAAAGCCAGTAAGGGGGCTGTAAGCAGATCTCTCTTCCAGCCAGGAAACGTGTGCCTGAAGTGACAAGTCCTCCCGGGGCCCCTGTGCCCAGTGAGCCCTTCAGGTCTTGCTCTTGGCTCTAACCAGCACAACCCCGGAAGTCAGAAGTACTGGTTCTAGCAAGCCTGCTGAGGATCCCTATACTCTCTTCCATTCTCAGCTTACCAAAAATTACTATTAAGCCTGACTGATGCATTCTATTAAATTCTTTGGTCAAATTTCTCTTTCTCTTTGAAGACAGTACATAGTATTCTTTGGTTTCAAATAACTTTTTTATTACAAAGATTTTTAGGATACTCATGCTATAGTTTCTTATATCAAAAGTAAAAGCTAGGTTTAATATAATTGAAATGCTTTCAATTGATCTCAGCAAGTTGCACCCACACAGCTGCTGTGGCCTAGAACTTTCGATGAGTCCTAAGTATTTTGTCACAAGTGTATTTCCCTTGCCTGTGTTCTACATTCTTGTATCATGACAGACAGGATATGCCTATTACAATCTTATTTTTCTCAGCATGAATTCATAGGTAATTAGGAATTCTGTCACCCAAGACCAGACCAAACCTCTCAGACAGAGTGAAACAGCACACAGAGCTCCGTGTGTTGTTTTTAAAAGAATTTTAAAGTGATATAACTAGTTTGTTCTTAATTCTCACCTTTCTCCACTGATAACCATTATTTTTGCCTTGAGTGAGACCAGTCTGAATGAAAGTATTCTTCATATGAAATATTCTTTTCACAATTGAACCAGCAATACTATGCATAATTAGGGGCACTGTCATGAGAATATTTGTCATATAAATAATTTCTGTTTTCTTTATTTGCCGATGCCAATTCAGCAAAGGTCAGACCTGAAGGATGATTTCAGCAAACCTTCACAGCTCTCCTCAACAAACCCGCCTCGGACCAGCGCCCTGCTGCCTCATTACCCAGCCTGAAATCTGTCCCTGGTCATTTGACCCTGAGTCCCACTTGTATTACATCCACCCCTCACTCAGCAACTTCATCTTCTTCAAGAGATTCCTCCTGTGTTCACAAACTTCTAACGAGGACACTGGAGTCCATGCAGAGAGTGGTCAGTGCCTCACTTTGTTTAGTAAGAAGGGTCATTGTTTTCTTCACACTTCTTTCTCCACGTCTCGGTAAAGCTTACCAAAACTGACAAAAGACAGAACGGAACAAATATTTTAGCCTCAAAAAGCACAATGGGAAAGCTTGGGTCATCTAAAAAGATTTCATTTATTTTAAAGTGCATTTGCTATTTCTATGCTACTTTAATCTGCTTCTTTAACCTACTTCTAGAACTGAAAGGAAACAGAATTATGGGATGGATGCATCCCGTTCCTTGCAAACCCCAGAGTGAGTGCTGGCAGACTCGGCCTGCATGCATGACTGGCTGGGCTCCTTGGTTAATATAAAACCCTCACTACTCACCTGGCCATCTCCTGTTGTACTTTCAGTCAAGGTCTGGTCAATGTCTAACTTCCTCCTGGATGTTTCACTCGAATTGGTGACCATTTCCTCCCCAGACGTGCTGCAAGCTGTGTTCACACTCCCCAAGGGGTCTGGAGGTCTCCACAGCAATGGCCCCTGATTCCCACCTCCCAGTCCAAGGCCATCTTGGATTTGTTGTTCACCTCCAGGACCCTGGTCCTCTCTTGTCTATCCTGCACTGACTGCCCACTGTGTGCAAGGTTCTTTTTGTCTCTTTAGTTTCTAAAACTTCTCCCTTTTTTTCTCTCCATCATTCCAGCTCAAGCTCCCATCACCTGTCCCTGGGTAACACCAACTATTGCCTTTCTTGCCCCAGTCCCTGTCCAGCCACTGTCCTGGAAAGGTCTCCTTCACTAAGCCATCCTACTGTCCAGATGCACACGTGGGTTTACCCTCTGCTGGCTCACATTCAAGCCTGTTTCTGTACTTAAGAGAAATTCGATAAGCCCCCAGGTGGCCAGCAATGCTGCCTGCTCATGGCCTCCAGCCTTCCAACCAGCTCCCCCTCACTGTCCAGTGCATGTGAGTTCCTTAGAGGAGGGCCTCATTGATTCCTGCTTCTCACCATCACATGTGCTCTCTAATCTTCTCTTTTTCTTCAAACCAAACAATGTTCAAAAGTTTTCCTGATAATTCTCATTTCCCTGAAAACACTTAAGTCAGTTTGGTCCAATTTTACATTTCTCTGTCCTACTTGGCACCACTGGGCACCAGCCTACTGGTGAGTTCTTGCAGGCAGAGGTCACCTGACATTCTTCCTGAGTCCTCTGGGGGAGATGGGACTGCTTTGGTGCAGAAGAAGTTGGTTCACTCCTTAGTTCACTTCTGTCCACCCTACCATGGGCGCTAGGAGATGGCCTAGGCAGTTTGTGACTATGTTTGTTTGCTCTAAATACTTCCACAAAAGCAAAGGCAAACAAAGGGGGTTAATGATTGTTGAATAAGAACTGCAAGTCTAAAGGAGAGACAGTGCCACTAGGGGACCACTACGAAAAGCCACCTGGGCAAAGATAGGGCACTCTCCAGGGTAAGGCCCATTCTGCTGGGTAATCCTGTCCCATATGAAAATACACTTCAGGGGGTTTTGGACTAAGGTACTTCTGATTACTTTCCCATTCAAAATCAGATGTTTCCATAAATGTCCGAATTAACAGGATGGGCGGAGTTGTCTACAATGTTCCCACAACTGTTACACTGGCCAGAGCTCCCAGATGAGTTGTCGTGGACCCTGCCAATGTGTTTCTGGAGAGCCTGGCAAAGAATACAGGCATGAAAGTCAAAATCGCATTTCCTGTGTGGCCCAAATGAGAGGTGACCTGAAGAATGGGAGCTGCTTGGCCGGGTGACAGCTGTAGCAGAGCATTCTCTTTTGTTCTGGCTGGACGGTGTCTCCTTATCAAAAGCCGGAAATTGCATTTAACTTGGATCTGTAGGATGCTGGGAAAGCACTGACATGGTTAACAGGATAGAGGCGGAGGACTCAGACAGATAACGACTAGTACTGGACCATCCCTGGGCTTGCAGCCACAGCAGGACTGGCAAAACCAGACGCTGCATTAAAGGAGGAGGAGGAGCAGGGTGGAAGGTGTGAGCAAGGCTGCCTGGTCCAGATGCGAGGAACTGGAAGAGTGGTTTTCCAGATCTGCAGGGACATTGCCCAACTCCAGGGCTGGAACACACTGACTAGCTCTGTGCTGAGGCGCTGGGGGTCCAGTGACAGACCAAGGAGAAGAAACAGGTGGAAAGTCATCTGGTGCCAGATAACAGGCACCACTGATCCTGAGATAGGAGCAGCTACACGATGGGAAGAGCTTGGAAGAAGTTAAAGAAAGGCATATTTTTGTGAGCAGTCTTTTGCTTATGCTTAGTTTGTAATGAATGTAGTAAGAGATTTGAGGACTGATTTTAGCTAATGAAAAGACAATGAGACGTATTAGGGAATTTTAATATACAGGAATATGAATGCCAAATCACATTTATTCAGTCTTCTGTAAACAAACACAAATAATTACTAATTGGACATTTAGCAATTAAGCTTTGATCTAATAGCATGCACAGAACTGGTTGATTTTTACCTTTTACATAGGTGTTCAGAAAGTATGGATTCACCTATTTTCCAAGTAAAAGATGTGGAGTATATGTGTGTGTGTCTCTGTGTGTGTGTTAGAAAGAAATGGAAAAAAGCAAAGAAAGACAGACTTCAAATTTAAAACATTTAGCACGCACACACACAAGAAAATGTGGAGTTGGTTAGAAAGCAAAGCGACCTGAGAGAATATCACTAAGCTTACCACTCAGAGCCTACTCCGGAAGTTTGTCTTCTTTCACACTTTGTAAGCTCCTGTAATTTGGGTCACATTACGACCCTCATTCTGACATTCCATGTGGCAGGGTAAATAAGAAATCAAATACGCAAAAAGCACTTGTGTTTTCCTAAATCTTTTTGGCTTCTTGTTTTGCTTGCTTTAGTCCAAGAGTCTTTCAATAAGGGAATCAATTCTTTGTACTGTAAATGATAATTCTTTAATAATAACAGCACAGGCCGCAGATCAGAAAATAAACCAATTTGACTAAAGGTTCACCTTTCTTTGACAAGGTCCGATATTTCAGGACGATGCTCTGAGACTGGGAACCAGACATTTGCTAGGGGGACTTTGCACAGCACACATCTACAGGCACGGGTCGTCTGGAGGGTGGGCTCCAAGGGAAAAAAAGGCAGTTTTCCCAACTGTAAAGAAGTCAGTGTCATTATTAAAAATCTCAGTGCTTATAAATTTACTTAGCTAAAATATTAAAAGTATAAGTCTCCCCTTGTATGGTAATATTGACAGGAAGAGCTTTGCAAAGAAAAGGCTTCTTTCTTTTCTCTCTTTTTTATTTACTTACATCCCAAGCAGTGCTGGTTAAAACACAGTTAATGTACCAGCTGCAATTAACCAACTGTCAAAGGCTCCGCTCCCAACCGTCGATCAGCTTCATTTAACTAATTTGAGAAGTGGAAGTTTGATTTTTTTTTTTCCAGGAAGGCGGCTTGTTTCCTTATTTCCTGTCAAGGGAGCCAGGTTCTGTGACCTATGGTGAAAAGGGCTCTTTGTAATTAAGACAGGGAGTCTCCAACTCAACAGTTCTCACAGTGGGAGGGATTTTTTTTTTAATTTTTTGGGGGGGAGAAGAGGAGGGGGAGGGAGAAGAGGAGGGAGATCAAGGAAGGGAGGGGGAGGGGAGGGAGCCGCAGTACCCGGCTGCCGTGGGCGTGCAGCCAATGGGGGGCCGCGCCGCCGGGCCGCGTGCAGCCATTGGCTGGCTCCACTCCGCAGGCCGAGTCTATTAAGACCTCGCGGGGACCCACCGCGCGGGCGGGGCTCCCCACGCAGCCAGGCCGCGCACAGGCGACCAGAAACCGATCAACCGTGTTATATCAATAACATTCTCACACCAGGTTGTGTAAATTGATCTTTTACAATTTCTCTCGGTGACAGTCTCTGTAACCAACAAGATAAATCATTCCTCCCGTGGCTTTTTTATTGATTGCTGAGACCTGTATAAAAATTACACAGCTCAAGCTGCGAAGGGAACATCCTCATAAGAGAAGGCTTTTTATTTACAATCAAAATACGTTTGGACCCAGATCAAGTGCAGATTTAGTGGCGCAGAGGTAAGAGAACACGGAAATTTAACAGACTCCCAGAAAAATAAAAATTAGAAGCATGCCCTCCCCAAACCCAGACACCCCAACTTCAGCGTGTGCACCCTACTTCTTAAACTGAGAACGCTGCTTTGGTTTTTGTCAATAAATAAGAGGAAATAAAACAAAATTAAATTAAAAAGCAAAGCTTTACACAAGTGATTTTAAGATTAGCAGTCAATAGGAAGCCAAATGATAAAAAAAAAAAAGAGAAAATTTGCCACGAATAAATTAAACCTTTGCCATGGATTTCACAAGCTCACAAATCTGCCCTGTGATGACAACCACTGCTCCAGGCCCCATCAGCACAGGAACCCAGCGCCTTCCCTCCCACCACACCAGTTTGGAGGCTCAGATGAAACCACAGAGCAGTATGCACCCCGGGGTGACACTGGTGTGTCTTGGGGAAATTTAATTTGCATTATTGTGTGATTCTGAAAATACCTTCCCTCCTGCCACAGGGTGGC
Organism: Cavia porcellus; assembly: GCF_034190915.1. NCBI lineage: Eukaryota > Metazoa > Chordata > Mammalia > Rodentia > Caviidae > Cavia > Cavia porcellus. Next base: position 47,215,922 of record NW_026947501.1, on the reverse strand, counting down.
TGAGAGTTCCAGAGCACTGGTGTTTCTCAAATGAAGTACAGGCAGTGGACACCTCTGAATCTAAATTTTATACCAAAACTGTGTTGGGGTAGAAACTTTCTCTTCCATGCTGTTTCTCCTGTACTGAAAGAATGAACCCACAGCAGCGCTGGAGGAGGTCTACCTGCTGTCCCTTCAACTTCTCCAGGTCCTGGGGCCCAGACTTGCATCCTCTGCTGAGCACTGTGGTTGGAGAAGGCCGGGCCCCAGGGCAAAATCCACTTTTTTAAAAATTGCACAGGAAACAAGGATAGCGTTAAGTATTTTTGCTTTCTCTTCTAAAAGGAGTTAATGATGTTTGTAAAATAAAGAGAGCTGCTCTGTTACTGCTGCCTGGAATCACCATCCCTGCAGGCGGTGCTGTTTCAACCCCAGCTGCAGTTCCCAGACCTCAGGGTCTGCAAGCAGTCTTCTGTAGGCATCAAAACACAAGGCCAATCTGGGCTCTCCTGGCTTCCCCAGGGCCTGGCCAGGCTCCCATCCCTGAGGCTGGGCTCTGCATCTGCCAGCTGTGGAGGGCACTTTTGGGGAGAGGGGCGGGGAGAACTGGGTTCACGCTGCTAGGTAACTGGGTGACTGGGTGACCCTGGCCTCTGGGTCCAGCACACTTGGGAGCACCTTTGGGGAGGGGGGCGAGGCTGCCCCTACGGGGCGCACTGGGGTTGGGGAACCCAGGGACCCGGTGCCCAGACCCCTGAGCAGATTATATGTGACTCCTGATAGAGTTATTGGAGGGCTCCGTGCACTCTCCTGTGTTCTTCCTATGTGGGTGTGGACAGCCACCAATGCCCCCAAGATAAGCCAGAGGTGGGGGAGCAAGGTTGGGGATGCCCCCCCCCCAGTCCCTGTGCGGTGCCTCTTGCATGGTGGCCAGGTGGGTCCCTGCGAGCCTTCCCACCACCCTGGGTGCCCAAGCAGGGAGCAGTGGGCCACACCATGGTCCCCACAGGAAAAGGCAGAACTGGATGGGAGTCCTGAGCACAGAGGTCAGGGGAGGGGACAAAAGGGGGGATGCTGGCTTTTTTTTTTTTTTTTGAGGATGATTTTAGTTTTAAAATAGAATTTAGTGAAGATCTTGTCAGTCGAGACAGGAGGAGAAATCACCAGATGTGGGCATTCCTTTTCCAGACCTGCCTTTGGAAATGTTTTTATTTTAAACAAGAACGGGCTTTTTCCTCAAGAAAAACTGCATTTTTCTCAATTTCAGAGAAGTAAATCACTTAAGGTTTCTCTTTCTGATTTTATTTAGGGTCTACATGGTCTCCCTACCACCACCACATGCCCTCAACACCAAAGCACAAACCCTGAAAAACAGGATCTTTTTAAAAATCTGAAACACAACTTTGTGTGTGTTTGCCAAAATAACATCAATAAATGTAGACAGATATCTGGCTTTAAAGGCCAATTCTGGAGTTTCCTTAATCACTGGAGGCTTGGGCAGCCAACTCCTCCACCAACCAGGGCTCCCCCTAATTCATAAAACTCAATGAAGTGAGCCCAAAGGGCTGACTGCAGACAAGGTAGCTGTTACTTCTGAAACAGCCTTCACTCCTGCTACAGTTGGGGGCTTTTCTTTAGTTCTTTTTGCCACCAGAATGTGATCCTGTGGTGCACCTGTGTGGGTGGGCACAGAGGGATGAAGAGATGGACTCCTGCTCCAGGAGAGGTGGCCCCTGGCCAGCCAGGGAACTGCTCCTAGGGTCCCCAACACCTCCTCTCTGGGTGTCTAAATCACAAGGCCCAACTCTGTGGGAAGTGAGCTACAGTTGGCCAGGGTCCCCCACCCTGGTCACCCTGCAACGGCAGAATGAGGCGCACGGAGTGCCAGCACCCTGAAGCTCAGAAAACAGATCTAGGCAGAGATACTGTTTCTCCCCCTGTGCCCCTCCTCTCCCTGCAGCAGTTGAGGAGGAAAGGTCACTGCACATGCTTCCCTTTTGGTTGGGTAAAGAGGAGATCTGACCACAAAAGCCAGGGGCAGCCTGAGGGAGGGATGGGACATGGGACAGAGTCCTAGGGGGAAAGGAGGAAGGACAGACAAAAGTTGCAAGCAAGAAGTGATAACAAGAACAAGGAACCACTGTGCAGACAGAACCGAAAGAACCCTTTTAGGAAAAACTGATGCTGCCACCAAAATGGCAATGGAGCTGGATTTTCCACTTAAATTATGGTCAGAAACAATACTGGTATAACAAAATATGACATACCTAGTCTGAGTCTAAACATGCTGTAGAAATTTCGAGTGGGTGTTATGTGCTTTCTACGTAGAAATAGGTATCTGTGTTAGAGAAGATTGTTTCTGTAAAAGCAGTAATGTGACAGCTGTTTGGAGACAGAGCAGGGTACTGAGTATTGGACCCAGGTCTTTCACACTCAGCTAACATGATGACTTAAGTTCTTTCCAGAAGCCACCTAGCAGGAAACCTCTGTGTCCAGTGGAATTCCTGGTTTTAGCTTTTTGAGGCATCCCCATGATTTCCATGTTGGTTGTACCAGCTTACATCCCCACCAGCGATGCAGAAGGGCCCCACTCCAGCCCTGCATCCCCGCCAGCACTTTTCTTATTTGATTGCTTGATGATGGATGAAATCTCAGAGTTACTTTAATTTTCATTTATTCATGTATTTATTAGCCATGTGTAATTCTTCTGTAAAGTGTCTATTGATAGTTTCTGAAGAAATAAACAGAAGTGACTGCTGTACACCACCTACCAGTGTGCCTTTACTTTAGACACTTCACTTCCAGGGGTTTGTGGCTAAAAAAATCATAGTCACCACTTTTGCACCCTAGAATTCAACTACAAGGATGATCATCCAGCATCCCTTGTTCTGTTGCCCATGTGGAAGCTGTTCTAGATGTGCACCCATGGGACAGTTGGGTAGGTGCACACAAGATACAGCCCTCTGAACCTAAACAGAACCATGTGGGGTGCAGAGGAAGCCACAATGAACAGAGGCTGCAGGAGGTGAGCTCTGCTTAGCGGGAGGCAAGAAATAGCACACAGGTTGTGGTTCAGCTTTAAAGAAAGAAGGAAGCAAGACACTCACGTTCCCTCCACACCCTCCCTCAGTGGCCCAGAGCAACAAGGAGCTGTCTCACACTATACAGGCCCCCACAGCAGAGGCCAGGAAGGCCTTCCCACCAGGAACCACGCAAAACACTGAATGCCCGAAAAAGAGCCGCTGAGCAGGACGCTACTGAGAGGGGAGGGTGTGCTGTACCTCGGGTCCAGATGATAAGAGAAGCTAGAAAGGACCACTGATGCGTCAAATTCATGCTGATTTGCATTGAAATGACAGCAGGCTGCATGTTATCGATTAAAGAAAATTTATTATTATTTATTTTGCCTCCTTTATATTTTGAATGTGCTCCTTGAAAGGTTAAATTACATGCGCGACTCATATAAAGCTGTATTTCATTGGTTAGAGCAGATCACATGACCCTACCCAATCCCAAGAAGGCCAGGAAGTGAGGCTTAAGGCACTCAGAAGGCAGTTGATTGGTGAACACACTTAAGAGATGCCACAGAAAAGGAGGGTGGATGGGGGGAAGAGGTCACAATTTTTGGAGAAGGTGGAATTTCCTTGAGAAACGCTAGGCAGTTCAAGATCTAAGCAGTCTACCTCTGGAGCAGCTAAAGTGGTCTGTGCAACCTTCCCTTACCAGCTGATGGAGAGACAAATGAAATGCCACACGTATTCAAATGGGCAGGTGGGCAGGAGAGACAGCTTTTTGTTAAATCGCTTCCCTAGCATGTGCAAGGCTTTAGGTTCTATCCCCAGCACTGCTGAATAAAAATGCTATTGGCAAAGAAGAGACAAGAGCCAGTGACAATTTGGAGAACAAAACACAACACACCAGGAAAGACATCTGCAGAAGCCAAGCCTGATGTGCTGTTGAGCTGCAGTTTCTGTGACAACTCCACATAGGACTCCCCAGAGAAGGAGAGCAGGAGAGTTTGTAGGTGTTCTCCTGAGGGGTCAGCAAGTATATCCACGCGGGACAAATCTGGAGTTACGAGTAGCCTCAATATCAGTGTGGCTAAGTGATGTGATCCCATGTGACTTTTAAAATTCTTTCTTTTCACTTATCTTTATTTTTCAGATCATTTACAAATCAGAAATAATGTGCAAAATGCCTTATCATACCCTGGCATAGGTGGCCAGCTCTAAGATAGATGATTTCGGTGACAAGAGAGTTAGACAACGGATTAGAGAGCCAGTGCTAGCACCCAGTAGCAAGACATCCAAATTACAGCCCCAACATGGGTGTGCTAATCCACCTATAAAATGGGTAAGATTGGTTCTTACCTAACAGCATTGTGATATGTGTCATAGTAAAAACACAAACGTGTGCACGAATGTTATCTATTATTATTAAATTCTAGGTCTCTTTCAGTTTTCATATTTAAAATGAAGACCCAAAACCAGCAGAGACCCACGGCAGTTGCCAGCTGACCGAGAATTAGTGGGAGCCTCTTTGAAGGGGTCTGCCCAGGAAGTAGAATTCCTCTCCTCCGCCTGTCTACACCAGCCATTGATACGCCAGGAGGAAAGCACAAAGTCTCTCGTGGCTTTGCTGCTCTGTCTCCTGAATTAACACTCAGCTTTTGAATTTAAGAAAGCAAAACACCGTTCAGTGTTTTAAGAGTGAATAGAACACATGAAAGGGAAGATGACTTTGACAAGTTAGCATTAATGTGAATGAAACTAGGGAAAGGAAATTCTGTCTCAGAGTGCTTTCCTTTCAAGCGGTTTTACCAGTTTTCAAATGAATAGACAATTTTGTTTTATTCTCTTCAAATTTACAAATTAATATTTTTAAGAGATGGAGTTAATAAGCAGTTGAGTTAAAACATATTAAAAGTTGTAAAGGTGTCCTTCACTGAAGCTTGGAGTTTTCCTATTTAAAAAACTCACTTTATTACAGCAGAGTTCTAATAAAAATAGCAATACTGTGCAATACTATATTTGTATTTCTCAGTTCAGATGCTTTTTGTTTTCAAACTGTGGACCACTAAGCTATGACTGAGTGAAGCATCCTAAGAGCCACGTAATTAACCCAACATTGCTTTAAAATGTTCAGCTAACTTATGGCATTCTTCAAAGAAATATCACACCTTGGATGCGGAGGATCAAGTTGCCTTACCTTGAAGCTTAAGCGGATGTAACACAAACTATTCTCATTCTTCTCAATCGAGCAACTTATAATTTGTGTAGATTTAAGGGAATTTTACTACAATATTCTAGGAGTTAGGTAGCCGCTCTAGCTATTTTAACAAAATACCTGTAAACTTGCACAGCCAAAACTGTAGCTCCATCAATTAAGAGAAAAGTTCTTTTTAATGGTGCCAACAGCCAGGGAAAGTGAGGGAAACTGAATTGTAGACGATCCTGTCTGTCTCTCCCCCTCTGCAGCCTCCAAATGAAATCAAGGGTGAAAGAGACTGCAGGTTTAACATCTCATTAAAATAAAATATTTTAGACTCACTTATTTTACTACTTGGTGTTCAAAAACTAGAATTTTCTGGTTAAATGTCTCACTTTTATGCCTTTATTTTCTTATTTCTTTTCTCTTTTATTCTTTCCTATGTGTCATCATTTTCTAAATTTCTATTGAAGCGATGTACATGTGCCAGTCAGAAAATGCAAATTTGAAAGGATTTTCTTCATAACCAGCTAAATTTGTCACTTGTGAAAGATAAAAGAAAAGCCTCTAAAGTCGACGAATCCATGATTTTATGTAAAATCCCCATTCAGATGGGATTGCTTTACAGGTTTCACTTGGTCAGAGTGATGAGTATCCTTTCTTCAAACTACTCCAACTGCAACAAAGCTACTGACACAGACGCGAGACGGCTGATGGTGCCATCTTTCCGGCCACATAGGGCAGCAGTGTCAAGCTCTCACTCTAGATCAGATCTCTCCTTTCTGCAACCTGCAACCTGCAGACACCCCAAATTCCCACCTCAGTATCTGTGCGATGCCTGTCTCTCCTGTCACCTATCTCTTAATTTTTCAGAAGTGGAGGGGAAAAAAGATGCGGAGTACATGTCAGGGATTACACTAAATATTTACAAATGCTTGGCATGCATACATGCTAATCATTGGCAGCACAGAGAGACAGCGTTAGTGGCAGAAAAGCCTTCAAAGGTGGCGGGATTTTTACAGACATCAGTGGCTCCTATGCTGAATGCCTACCCAAAACATTCAACATGTGTGAACAAAAGCCCTAAAGTTTTTCATTTAAAATATGTAGTTTCTCTAAACTCATTTCACTAACCGAAAATTTTGTGATAATATGTATTTTTGTTCTCAATAAAGTCCTTATCTTCATATATTACCTCTCATTAAAAAGAGTCAAATTTAGGCTGGGCGTGGTGATGTATGCCTGGAATCCCAGAATTCAGGGATCTGAGCCAAGGCAAATCACTGTGACTTCGAGGCCAGCCTGGGCTGCACAAAGTGAGTTCAAGGCCAGCCTGCATTGCATAGCAAGACCCTGTCTCAAAAGGAAAAAAAAAAAATCATGTTCCTACTTGGCATGCTAAGTACCTTCAAAATAAATAACTTTAAATGATTGAATTTATACATTATTTCCTTAGATTTTTCTAAAAAATTGTTTAACTGGTGTTTTATGTTTCTGCTCCAGAGCAAACGAATATGTTAATCAAACTGTAAATTTTTAAAACTCAGGCCAGTGAACCTTTGGATTGCCTGTCAGGGCTCTGCGATTCCTTTATCTCTGCACAAGGTGATAAGAAAATATGGGAAATATTTATAATTTTTTAAAAACGTATTACAATAAAATACACATTGTCCCCCATGCCTTCGAGCCCCTCATCTCAAGGTCGTGGCAGCCCAGAAGTCCTGTTCTCAGGTGTCTTCATGAGGCCACACCACACAGAGGCAGCTCGTGAGAGCGTGGGGCTGTGTGTCCCCTGGAACTACCACTGCGCCACTTCTGGCTGTTCCTCCATCCAAGGTGCGCTGACCATGAAAGGGAAAGGTTTCGCTTCAGGGTTTAGAGGCCCAGGACAGTGCCACTAAAGTACTCTGGTCCCGCTGGCTTTGGAGGCAAACAAGGAAGATAGTAGGGACAGCGGGGATGGGAGGAAACTGGGAGCTGCTGTGACACCATTGACTCCCAGAGGAAGCATGACCCACGCAACATGGAGAATGGTATTGTGCCTTCCTGACCTCCGCCTGCCTACCCTGAACATCTCCCTTCCTATGCCTACTCTATGCTACCCTGGTCACTACTATTCTCTTCGCCCTCCTTCCCTCACTGCAAGGTTCAGGTCAGCCCCTCTCCTCCACCAGGTTTCCTTGTCTAACATTTCACCTGTCCCTGTTCTCCTGGGCTTCCATTCTTTCTGTGCCACCTGGAGTCTCAGTTCTGCTTAAGGTCTCTGTGTTGCACTTAATCCTGGATTCTTTGTGAAGCTGAGTTTGCTCAACTACAAAAGATGAACGCATTATAATAGCAAGTACTGTCTTCATTGCTATTTATTCCTTACTTCATTATTACCTCTGGAAATTCCCAGAATCTCAGTCAGAGGAGTATTTTTGTATGACTGACTAAGTGCACATGGGATATTGAGACAAGCACATTGTAGTATGGCATTCCACTGACATTCACCTCTGTTCTGTGTTGATCTTTCCGGTTGTATCTTTCTACAAACTTACAGTAAACCTCCCTGGGAAGTGAGGCCCAAACAGTATGATGCAAGTGTAACACATAGGAGACTATGTACTTCCATTTGCAAGTCTTGTTCAGAAGTACACCTTTCAAGTGCATTTTTATTAAGTACCTACTTGGTCCAGGATGGATTCTGATGTTGTAATGCTTTTTAAAAATATCCTCAAGGCTAATAAGCATATGAGCTAACAGACTTGTTGGGGTGGGAGGGAGTTGTAAATATTTAAGCAAATAAATAGAGTACACATGGGAAAAAATGCTGTGATAGACTTGAGTCCAAGTTCCATGAAAGCACAAAATAGAAGCAAAATAGATTTCAGGATTTGTAGCACTGGAGGCCTGTGGACTCTGAATGGATCTCTAACCAGCAGCTGCTACTCTCATTGGTCCATCCATCTTCTTCATAAGATAAGACTCCATTCTAGCACTGACTTGGTTACTTTTCTCATGCTGAGACAAAATACTCAACAACCAAAGTTAAAGAGCAAACATTTATTTAGCTCAAAGTTTGTAGAGCTTTCAGGTCTATAGTTGGTTGGCTCCAAGGCAGGGTGGCATGGCAGAGGGGCAACTACTCATGGTAGTGGAAGAGAGCAAAAGCAACCACAGAGAACAAGAAGGGATGAACCTTTTTTTTCCCTTATATGGCATGTAGGCTGCCCACCCTAGGCTGAGTATAGCACTCATGTCCTTAATCCCAGCATTGGATCATGACTCAATCATAAACTTTAAATTCAACTGGCTCTAAAACACTCACCTCCCAGGACTGAATGGGTGAACATCTAGACACAAACCATAACATTCCATCCCTGGCTTCCCAAATGCTCACTTACATTCCTTTATGCAAAAGGCATTTAATCTATCTCTAAGAGTTGCCAAAATCTCAGCAGTTTCAGCATTGATGAAAAATCCAAGTCTTAAGTCTTCTCTGTGATTTAAGGTAAACTCATAGCTGTGAGCATTGGTACAAATGGAAAGAAGTCAAACACTTCCAACATTCAATGGCACAAGATAAACATTTCTAATACAAAAGTGACAGAACAGGAATACAAAGGAATGGGACCTACTTGGTCCAGGCTGAATTCTGTGATGCAAAGCTTTCTAAAAATATCTTCAGCAAGGGATTTAGCTCAGTGTCATAAGCACATGCCTAGCAAGCACAAAGTCATGAGTTCAGTTTCTGGTACCAAAAATAAATAAATCAATAAAAACAACCTCAACATTAATAAACATATGAACTCACAGAAGTGACCACAAATCCAAAATTCAGCAGGACCAACACTAAGTCCCACGGTTCCATGTGCAGCATCCAAGGCAATCTGTGGCAAGATGTGAGCTCCAAAGAATTTGGATGGCTCCTCCACTACAGCACTTCTGGTGATTGTAGCTCCCTTGGATTCTCTCTTAGGCCCACTCTGCTTTCTCCTTGCAGTTTTCCTCAGACTATCCATGTTCCTGGTTTCTCCAAACTTCTGAGGTCGTCTTTAGCTTCACCCTCACAACTTCACACACTACCCTCTCAGTGGCATACTGCCTGGCCTTTCAGACCTTCTGGATGGAAGCTTTCCTGACCCTACAACTCTTCCATTATACATGCACCTAAAACTAGTGCCTTGTGGATGATGTCAAGCCTGCCAAAAGAAGCAGGCTTCCCTCTGTCTTGGCTGTAGTGGTCAAGAACTTGGATTGCTGAGCACTCAGAATCCAATTCTGAGGAACAAATTCTCCAGGCTCTTGTCATTCTGAAACACGGTGCAACTGCCACTATCCTGGAACTTGGTTTTCTGTGACTCTCTTCTCAAGGCAAAGTTTTTCACTTCTGCAATTTTGAGGCTGCAAAGAATGTAGTTCTGCTGCTTCTTGTGTTGCCTTCAGGCCATCTTTTCTATTCTTCTGATCCTTCACAGCAATCAAGATCACTTTTGCTCTATCTTTTAAGTCCACAGTTTTACTGGAACTTCCTTTCTGACCAAACTTGCAATCTCTTAAATCATTCTTCTGGGCACTTTGCTCTTGATTCTCAACATAAATCTGACTAACAGCCCCCATCAGAAGTCATGCCACTACTTCAACATTCTTCTGTAAATTAATTAGTCCACTGCTCTTAATCTCAGTCTCAGTCAAAGTCTCTGGGCATGAGCAAAATGCAGACAAACTTTCTGCTAAGGCCTAAACATATCATCTGGAGTCCAACAACCAATTCAGTCCTTCTTCCAAGCAGAAACCTATGGAGCAGGGTCTTTACAAACTTTTTGTTCTTCTGAGCTCTGGCTAGAATCTCCCATACAGTGTAGTATCAGGTATTCCTGTTCTTTTTTTTTTCAGTCAGCATTTCTGAACCTAGCCTAAGTCTTCCTCTACCCACAGACAGTTCCAGAGTCTCTTAAGCCACATAATCAGGTAATGTTACCACAACGACCCCACTTCTGGTAACAAATTCCCCCTTGGTTACTTTTCTGTTGCTGAGATAAAATATCTGACACCCAAAATTAAAGGACAAAAGGTTTATTTAGTCCACAGTTTGTAGAGATTTCAGTCTCTAATTGGCTGACTCCAAAACAGGGTAGCACATGTCAGAGAGGCAAGCATTCATGGTGCTAGAAGACAGCAAAAGTAACAATAGAGAAACAGGGACCAAACCTTTCTATCTCTTATATTGTATGCAGGCTACTCACCCTAGGGCAGGTGTAGCATTCACATCTTTAATCCCAGCATTGGACCATGACTCAATCACAAGCTCTAGCTTCAGCAGCCTCTGAAAAACCCTCTCCCCATGACTGAATGAGGTTTGGGGAAGATGTGTAGACACAAACCATAAGAAGTACCTACCTGTAAGCTGAGGTTAAAGCCCGAGCTTCCTGCCTTTCACCACTGAACTATGCTGCCTCTTGGTCTCATAAATAATATCATGTCCATCCAGCTAAGTTTACTACACACTTGACACATTAGGACAATCATTAAATTAAAACACATTTTTTTCTTCCATGAAATCTGTAAATGTAATAATACATGGATTACTTTTATTGCCAAAAACTTGAGTAATGCTTTATTGTATCTCACAATGGCTTATCTAAGTCTATCAGATATTTATTTTCTTTTAATTCATAAAGACTGCCAAGGCACCAAGGAGGCTGTAATCTGTATTAAGCTCTCCTATTGTCTTCCATGTGAAATCCAAAAATATTCTTATGGCAAGTTTTTTTCCAAAACTAGAGCACAGAGTATATTTCTGAGAAGTATGTGGGGGAAAAAAAAGAAAGAAAAAATATCCAAAGAAAGTATACTGAAATGCAAAGTAAATTGTTAGATATTCTCTTCCATTTGAACTTTTATACATGTTCTGCATACTATACAAAAAGCATGCAGGTTTCAGTCAAAGAAACAGTACCTGGAATTGAATTTTTTTATTCTGTAGAATTATGGTTTTGCTTTTTAGGAGAAAAGAACTACCAAAATATCATATAGAAAAAAATATTACAATTTTTTTATGTTATGGCATAATTTGTGGCATTGTTTATATCTAAATGTTTCTTCAAGACCTCATGGGCTTAAAGATGGGAGTTGTGGGAGGATAGGGGAATGTTACTAGATAAGTCCACTGATGAGTTTAGAGCTAAATGTGCTATGTGGAGCTAAAGCCTAATTGGAGGAGGTGAATCACTGGAAGGCACAGCTTGGAAGGCTCTATCTCCCTCTTCCCCTCTTTAATTCTATCTGCTTCCTGCCTGCTATGATTTGAGTAGCTTTTCTTCCGCCATGCCACCCCACCTTGGAGCTGGTCAACTATGGACTGAAACCTCTATAAACCGTGAAGCATGGTAAGCCACTTCCTTGAATGTGTGGATGTCAGATATTGTGTCTCAGTCATGAGAAAAGTAACTAAGACAATTTGTTTTCCTAAATTTTCTAAAATAGGCTTTAACATTCCTAAAATGGATTAAGTACAGTTTGATTAATATAGTAAGAACATATGTTGAAAAATTATAAGAATGTAAAAAGAAAGAAATTCAAAACATGGGCCAGGAATAGTGCTAGGGTCCAGATGCCCAGAGAATGATGTGGGGTTCAGAGGTGGGGATGGAGAAGTCCTTAGGTGGAATGGGGTAAGGCTGTGTCTCCGGTTGGTGGCATCTGGCATGAAAACCAGTAGAAATGTACCCCTCCGACAGACATAAAGCACAACAGGTTGAAGCTCTCTGCTTACAAGGCCAGAAGTTAGACAGGATGGGCAGGTGGAAGCTTGAGTGCATCTACAGAAGTTTAAAAAGTGGACTGAAGGGAAGGAATGGATTTAAAATCCTGAGCCAAGGTAAAATGAGAGATACGGGACCGAGTTAGCTGCACACTGCATGGACACCATCAGTGGGGGCAGCAACACTGGGTGATGTCCAGTTCTAGCCCCACCTTGGGCTGCCAGCCGGCTGACTGTGAGGATGCTGCCCAGACCAGGGCTCTCCACCTGCAACACCTTCCCAGCTGGGTCCCGTCCTCCAGCTCCAAGTCCCCTTACTGTCCCTACTTCTGACTTGGGTTTTTTCTCCTTCAATAAACTAAATATTTATGTAGTTCATTTTTATGTGTGCATGTTTGCCATCATAATGATTACAGGCCTCATGGGGTGTGGGTACATATATGTGGCTCATCTTATTTTTTATGCCCTTTCCTTGCCTCATTCCTCCTCTTGCTCATCTTCCCATTTGCAAAAGATCTCTCTGCTTCCTGATATCCATCTTTTATTTACTTTTCAATTTATTTATTTTATGGGTTTCTCAATGAGAAGAATCCATGCAGCACTGAAGAATGTCACCTGATTTATTTCACTCAACATGGTCTTACGCTGTGACTGTTTTCCTAGAAATGATTCTAGCTTTCCTTACAGCAGAGTAGTACTCTATTGTGCATAAATACCACGTTTTCTATCAAGTTATCTGTTGACAGGCATGTAGGCTATTTCCAGAATTTAGCTGCTATGAACTGTTATGCTTTAAACAGGGATATGCATTTGTCTTTGTGAAATGATGTCTTTAACCCTTTCAAGAACATACCTAGCAGGTGAATATCTTGGTTGAATGGGATTTATAGTTTTAGGTTTCTGAAAAATCTCCACACTGATTTCCATAGTGGTTGAACCAGTATACAGTCTTAGCAACAGTGTCAAAGTGTTTCTGGTTCCCTACCCCATGAGGTCTCACAGCAATTGTTATTATTTGATTTTTTGATGATGGCCTTCCTGGAATCTCAGTGTTGCTTTAATTTGCATTTTTTTAATAGCCAGAGATGTCTGCCTAGTCATCCACTGAACTGCTGTAAGTGAATGAATTAGAATCCCCCACCCAGTGAAGGATCTCAGATTCCAGCTGCTCCTGAAGGACATGTGGCTTTAATAAGAATTGTGCCTTCTCAGAATTCTCCAGGTGATAGCAGGCTGTGTATTCTCGGGAACTCTGCCCCAGTCAACATCATCCCCATACGCTCATCTTTTCCAGAAGGTGAGGAAGTGCCCGTCATTCCAGAACATTCCAGAATGTTCTCTCAGAAGTTCCATCTCCTCTCCCTTTACAGGAGACAGCCTTGGAATTTCATCCACAAATTAATTAATTAATTTGTCAAAGAAATAGCTCACTGTATTTCTTTAAGTAAAAAACTACTTATTCCAGATGTACCTGAATTTGCAAAACAGTCTGTAACTGAGCAGCCTGCTGTGGCCTGGGAGGAATCCGGAAGCCAGGAGGGACTGCCTCAGCCAGCATGGGAGTTCCATAGGAACTGTTTCCATTTCCAGTCCTGGTAAACACAGGGCTACGAGAGAAAAATATTAATGGGAATATTTTCAAACCTTCAGAAAACTTAGGAGCTGATATTTGGCAGGAAGGCTAAGAGGGTGGTTAAAGAAAAAAGTGCGAATGCTCAAAATGTTCTTTAAGATTGAGTTTGAGTCCAATTTACTCTGTTCTTTTTTCGCACTGGAGCTAGCAAGGTTGCATTTTTTCTTTCTGCTAACAACTCTTCCCTTATTCTATGGAATGTTTAATTTGCCCTTTGAAAGAAAGTATGATTTGTTCCATTTTTCCATGTGCAATTTCTAGGCTATTTACAGACGAAGATAAGAATCAAGAAGGATTCATGTGCCAACAGCACAAATTCAAGGCAGAGAGAGGAAATCAGAGTCCCAGGCCCCAGCCTGGAGCGACTCGGAGTCTGATTGTAGTCAGGAACCTTCACTGGCGGGCCGCTTCTCATCATGTCGACGCACTCTGCGCTTACAGGGACCATTATCCTGAGCAGCCCGGAGGGAAACAAGTCCACATCACAATCAAAGCATGAGTCTGGCAAGACGTCGCAACTTCTAGAGGATTTGCTGAGCAAACATCCAAAACTAAAAATGAAAAAACTCGAAGTGCATCTCTCCGCTGGGACACGACACTCATCAGCGAAGATCTGGGTTGACGTGAACCCTTGTTGGTGAAGCTGACAGTAACTTTTTAATTTAAAAGTAATTATAAAAGTACTAAATTTGTTGATAATACCTGAGCGGCCAAACACTTGCCTAGCTTGTGCAGGGCTTTGGTCTCAATCCCCAGCACTGCAAAAAAGCAATAAGTAAATGGAAACAAAAAATAAGATGCAGCCTGAGCAAATTCAAACCTCTGACCAAAACCAACGTGATAAGTTAAGCAAATTATGAGGAAAAGCGGTTAAATCAAATTCAGAACTACCCTTCTGCTAAACCAAACTCTTCCTGGGCTCTATTTATGTAAGCTTTGCCTTTTCCTCTTTTGTGTGTGTGTTTGTGCTATGGGTTGAAAGTTTTGTGGGCTTTCACCTTGGCGAGTGAGTGGCTTTCTATAAGGCTCAGCTGTCAGCTCTCCAGCCCACACAGCGCCCACATTACTGCCCCCAGCTGCTTTTCACTCTGAGCGTGCCTGGCTCTAATCAGTTCTTCACAGCACAGAGAAAGCGCCTCTCATTTCTCAGACAAGCATGTTAATTGCCATCACACACACAGGCAGAAGGAAGGACCGCTTCTCACCCTGCCCAGCCTGCATGCTACTGACCCTGCATCCTAGCTCATGCTGAAGCAGGTAAGGTCCTCCTTGCCTGAATAGCACACATGCTGTCCAACACACACAGAGAAACAACAGCTTACACACACACACACACACACACACACACACACACACACAGGCACACCACACATGCTCATCCAAAGTATGCCATTACACCGATGGCTCCAATTTGCCATCTTCACCTCACTAATTAAAGAACAACTGGTAAAAGAATCTGAAAATAGCAGTCAGGGCACCAGGGAACCCAGTCTTATCAGCATTCCTAAACACAGTTACTCCAGCTGACACCATCACCAGTTTCTGGCTCCAGTACAGACCCGAGACCCCACTCAGCAGCAGGTACCCGGAGTTGGTGCCCAGCTTCAAATGAGCTTATAAGGGTGTTTTGGTGTGGGAGTTGTCAAGGTCAAATGAAAATATAGAGAAAACTATCCAATATTTTTGGAATAAAGAATAGAATTGCAGTCCAGGAGGCCTCTAGTGTCTCTGGAGAACAAAGGAAAGGTTGGGGTTTTTGTTAGGGAAGAAAAATCCATGCAAGTTATTAAGAAAGAAAGTCCAATGGCGTCTTCTGTGCTTGAGGGGCTGGCAAGCTCTGATTGGCCAGCTGTGGACATTACTGTGTAAATCTAGTCTGTAGGTCCTAGCTGGCAGTTTTGTCAAAAAGCTGCTAAGAAGAAAAAAATACAGACTTAAAGACAAGACCAGCTGTTTAGCTGGGTGGGCCTACAAGGCAGCTCCTGGAACAATCATTCATGATCCTGTGACCCCTTGGCTCTATTTTAGATGATTAAGAAAAGAATGTTTTTATTTGTATGCTCCATTTTCATAAAGTCATCACTCACCGCCACCCCTTGGGGATGCAGTGTCATCACTGGCATCAAAGGGAGGAAACAGTTCTGCATCACTCTTGGGACTCACTCCGCATTATCAAGTGAAAAGCATTATTTCTATGAATACTTTGAAGAAGTATAAGTTTGTTTAGAAAATAAATGTTGAGAGCCGCATTTCCCCTTCCTTTTTTATGTCACAGGCTTTGTGACCTGTGGTGCTACTTGGTGCACCGCTCAGTGGTCGAACACTGGCCTAACACAGTCGAGGCACTGAGTCCCCTCCCCAGCCCTAAAAGTCATGCCCTAACATCACCAGAATTCCCTCACACAATACAAGCCAGCCCACAGTCAGTGCAGTGGCTCCCTGTTACTATGAAGCCTGCGTCCTCAGACTGAACCTCGGTACCTTCCCCACCAAAGGCCAAGGTGTGATGGCAAACTTTCTCACACTGCTGCCCAGAATACAAATCAAAGCAAACTTTCCAGAGAGCAGAGAACTCACATGGAGCAACATTCTTACCCATGTTCTTCTCCTTTGACCTCATCATTACACTTCTTGGAATTTATCCCAAAGAAATTATCCCAAAAGCAAGCAAAGAATTGTATACAAGGATGTTCGTTGCAATGCTATTTATAATAGTGAAAAATTGCCACTGCCTAATTAACCAACAATAGGGATTTAGTTAAGTAAATTATAGTAAATTCACAGAACAGAATGCTCTTCCGCCATGAAAACCATGTGTTCAGAGTATTCAGAACAGCTCGGGGAAATGCTGACAAGATAAGACTAACTTAAAAAGCAGGACACGACACACTCAGTGCAGCATGAGCACAGTTTGCAGGTACCTGCCCTTGCTTAGGATGTGTAACATGCCTCACATGGTGGACTGGAAGAAAGGACAGTGAAACCACCTGGCCTGAGTAGGGTCAGAACAAGATAAAACCTTCACAGGCCTTGTTTCACTGCACCATCAAAGTCATTCCCAGAATGTGCATTATTTTGACCTGTATCTCAACAATGAGGAAACCAAAGTAAAGAGATTAAATTGCCAAAAATCACTCAGCTAATAAGGTAGGAAGGCAGCGTTCCGCCCCAGAAGACCTGGTGCCTGCGGAACACTACCCGCTGTGCTATTCTATGGGTTATTTTTCTCCTCCTATTATTTTTGCATTTTTCCAAATTTTTTCTATAAACATTTCACTTTTATGACCACATTTTAAAAGGTTTTTTAATGGTGTGCAAAATGAGAGTAATTGGCATAATTATTGAAATTAAACTATTATATTCTTATTGAACTGAATGGAATATTTTGGATTTGTTAAAAGCAGAACACAGTTTATTTTAAGCTATTCATTATTTAGATTCTGAAAATGGAGTACCTACTTTTTATTCTTTATATTTTGGAACTTTTTAATATGGCATTTTCAGAGGCAGGAAAAAGCCTTTGTGGAGGGATACATAGACAGGTAAATAAAAATGCACAGATTTTTTCTAGGGGTCTTCGATGTTCTCAGTATGAGGGAAGGGAAGATGTTCAGAGGAGGTGGGCAAGGCTGGAAATCGAGGTTAAAAGAGCAAAAGACCTGAAGGGCCCACAGCGACCTGACCCAAGCTGCAGTGTCAGAAGGACACAGCGCTGTCCTTCTTAGTACCCTGCATGCGGCTGGCCTAGGAGCGATCACCTGACCAAGGGATGAGGAAGACAAAACACAGAGAGACACAGGGCAGGTTAGACATGGGGGCAGCGGACTCTTGCCACCCTTTGACAAAGGGCCCTGAGTGTGTGGTGCATCCTGGCTTTACTCACCCAGACACTGGTACCAGCTATCAGGGTAAAGGGGGTTTAATGTCTCCACCTCCCACGTCGTGCATCTGAGTAAGCAAAAGGTCCCAGCCATTTGGTGCGGTCAGCATACACTCATCCTGCATGCTCCAGTGTTTGCAGAAGAGGTCAGTTAGGCCTTCATCTTTTCCCCTGGTTTCCCAGAGTAACGGCCACATAGCGCCAGGGAAGCCTGGGGATTCCCTCTCCCCAGGGAAGTGCTGGGGATATTATTTGGCCATGGAAATAATACCAATTGGATTTTTACCAAGTGGGAGAAAATGTCAGCCAGAATATCTACATAACATCTTGTTATTTTCTTAAATTCCTAGAGGTGAGAGGAGATGGACCCCTTTGGAATATCAGTGGGGTTCTCCTTGGGGAATGTGTGAGTAGCAAACCCCTAGCGGCCAGGTGGATGACACACAGGAAGATTTGTTTCTCAGGAAGTGAAATGCCTCAAAAACACTTCATTGCCTCTCTCAATGAGCTCATAAGCCCAATGAGCATGACGGTCCCCAGCACCCACCGGTCTCCTTTCTGCCCCCTCCCTTGCCCCTGCCAGCACTCACACACAGTGAGCATGTGCTTGTGCACACGCTATTGGTGCCCTGGAAGCCAGTCCAGGATTTCCAACTTAGCAGCTACCTTGTTTCTGCTCCTAAGGATCCTTGTGCCCTTGTGATCTTTTCTGACCCCCAGCCTCTGGTCTCTAATCATGAAATCCCAGCCATAACTCAAGGCACTTCAGAAATGCCACCTCCTCTGGAGACTTCCTCCCCACTTCCCCAGGCAGTATCAGCCACCTCTCCCAGTCTTACTCTGTCCTACACAGTGGTCTGCGTGCCCCTAGCTTTCCTCCACCAAAATACAACTTTCTCAAGGGCTTGAACTGCTCTTTGTATTTCTCCTGCTTCTCTCAGGAACACAGCACCTCAGATCTTCAACAATGAACACCAGATGGACCTACCTGACATAAACTCCGCCACACAATGAGAAGTTCGGGTTACTCCTGGCAGCTTGGTTTTGAATGCGAAGGGTGTGAGCTCCTGGGGAACTCGAAAGAGAAGTCAGGTGTCATGAGGAAGACAGAGCGATCGCAGTAAGAATTTGAGGGAGAAGATTAACAACTGTTTCAGATCTCTAGGTTCTGTCCAATGTGGGGCAGGAAATCCGGAAAGACAAACCGAGGTTTGGGAAGGGGCTAAGATTGGGCATGGGGCTGACAGTAGACAGCAGGGCAGGAGTGGCCTGGGCACCCTTCCTGTACCACGACAGAGCATGCTGAGTGGCCCGGGATGGAGAGGAGAGGTGCGGCACAGCTCCGAGGCCAAGCATTTGTCCAGCATGAGTGAGTCACTGGGTTTAATCTCCAGCATAGTAAAGCAACCCAAACAAGAAAATAAAAAGAAGCAGGAGAAGAGAGGCAGCCCTGGGCTTTAGGAGGAGTAGAGTCCCAGGAAGAAGAAAGGAGGAAGCCATGAAACACTCAGCTTGGTGTCACCTGCATGCTGACCACACCCCACAGCCGGCTGAGAACAAGCCCAGGGTGCAGAGCCAAGTTAAGGACACTCTCAGGAAAGCATTTCAGTGCAATCCTTCATTTCCCTATGATCATTTCCTCATCCGGTTTCTTGACAGGAAGATCTTCAGTCAACTGCAGTGATGGCGTTTAAAATTTCAAGTGGGAAAACCTGCATGGAGGTTTTTCCTACTATTTAAGGCATTCAGGAATGAAATCCTAACAGTGACACTTATGCTGTCCCACAGCTGGTCCTGGGGCATCTACTTAGCCACACTAGCATTTCCTAGAAAGCTACAGTCTCGATATGGGCTAGTTTAACGGAGCCTTTATTGCCTATTTGCACACACGAAAACTGATGCTCCTAGAGAACCCAAAGTTTAAAATGTGAATATAAACATTGTGCCTGTTTTAATTGCAGTAGACACATTCCCAAGTAATTTAATTCCATCAAGACCCCTGACAAGTAAACAAAAAACACATTTTTGGCGGCTTCCCTAGACAACATGAAATGGGGAAGAAAGAATTCCCATAGCAAGGCCCAGCAGAGCCCCTCACTCCCCGGGTTTTGAGGCCTGGGCTGTGGACACCAACTCTTGTCCACTGTCAGCCACACAGTGGGAGGAGTCTGCAAGCTTGGAAAACTCTGAGCTTGTGGCTCTGACTTGGAGAAGCACACAGAGCCCAAGCCACTGGGATTAGCTGCCACTGTACCTGCATCTTACAGTGAAAGTTTGAATTTTGTTTTAAGTTCATTACACCAAAACACATTGTCATGAATTTCCCTCAAAATACTCCCTCTGGCTTGGAACACTTAGCACATCAGTTTTGTCACTTTTTGGATAAGTCCTCTTTCCTAGGTGTCTGTAATCCTCTTTCCCAGGTGTCTTTAGTTGTGTTTTGTGGCTGCCTTGACACCCTGACTTGATTCAAAATGCTTCCCTTTCATGGCCATTGTGATGTTAGGGAAGAGCCAGAAGCCACACGGTGTGAGATCCACTGAGCAGCAGGGAAGAGGACGGTGTCACATCTTTACAAGCCCTTCCTTTCCATTGGATTGCACTGGGCAGCCATGTTCACCTTATTTTTGATCACATCTCATAAGGAGACTCATGAGAGAGAACTTCCAGAATTGCCTTAGAAAGTGCTAAGAACAGCAGGATACAAGTGTTAAAAATGAGGCCACTCACTTCTTTAGCTTCAATAGTCACAATACGCTTTGGGGAGCACCCCTCATAAACAGTGGCTTCACAAGAAGTCCATCCCTTCCCTTTGGAGGAGGCAGGGCCCAAAACCCGTCTGTGAAGCCAGGTACTGTAGTTGGACACGACCCCAGAGTTTGCAAGATAGAGATGTCACCCTAGGGCAGCAGACCTGAGAGGTGTCGGTTGGTCGGGGCAGATCAAAGTCGCTGTAGGGGTTACTGAAGCTTCTGCCCCATTTGCCCTCTTGCTGTCATCTCCTTTCCAACTTCTGCCACAGGGCGTCCTGGCACAGAGGCCCTTGCCAGATGCTGGCTGGCATCCCTGGGAATCACCAAGCACGCTCGGGTATACCAACTGGAGTTCATTTAGATCTCTTTTGTAATACACGATTGCATAGGAATTTGTTTTTATTACCCAGTTGGATCACTGCACATGATGTGATTGCGCTCTCACATAGAGAAATTCTTCTTGTCCCTGAGAAGTCTGTGTGACTTTCTATCTTGAGATTTCTATCAGTGGATTTCCTTTCTTGAAGGCAGAAAATCTGTTAATGTACTTCAGTGTCTAGGTGTTCTATAGGCCTCTGTTCACTGATTGCCAGACAAGTGATCATAAAATTAGCTTCTTCTTTTCCAACCTTGGAATAAACATTACTGAGCTAGTCTGTATCATGTGCCCATTCCAACCGCTGCATTTACAGAGAACAGATACCTTGGAAAATAGTTCAGTCTTCATTTCTGGCACAGTATTTTCACTGTGACACCTGACATTGTTCTTTTAAAATTGAGTTTGGTTTTGCTTATTGGTTTGTTAGTTTCACTTTGGGCACCAAAGCTGCCATAGCATTTTGTTTTACAGGAAGTGCAAAGAAAAAATACAGTTATGCGTCAGCCACCTGGAGACTCCCACACAGCAGCATGCCCTTGATTTTCAGGAGCAACACAAGCTAATCATGGAAAGCTAGCTTTGATAATTCAGCATGGCCCCCCTATCTTTCAGAATTTACTTTGGTCTGCTTTTCTGTATGGCAGGAAAACACAGAATCCATGTCCATGTGGCATTCATGTTATTACACGGAGCAACATAGAACATGAATGCTGGGAGCCGTGGAAGTGGAAATTGACCTAGGGCATGACCCAGATGTGATCCTACCAGAAAAACAAAGAGCTCCAGGGTCAGCCACTTGAAGAAGTTGCTACAACCCAGGAAAACACCAAGCTCCTGGACAATCCCAGCAATGGATTGCTAGGCAGAGGGGTTGAAATTGACATCATCTTTCCTGTTCCGGCAGTGGCTGAGCAGTTCCTTTCCTCCCATCAGGAAGATAAGGGCTCCACTCCACCCCAGCTTTGTCTCTTCTTTATTTTTCTCATCCTCTGGCGGTCCTTCACCCCAAGAACCTCAGGAGCCGCACTGGGTGGTGGCACATGAACCCTGACATTCTGGCCACATTTCTCTAAACTTTGGGAAAAGAATAGTGGAAAGTGCAAACCCTGACCCTACACCCTAAAGGGGCTTCAGAAGATTCACAATGACACTGGGTCTCTTTAGGTGAGCAACATCTAATAAAACACAATTTTTAATATTATGAAATATAACTGCAAGTATTTAATTCTCAAAATAGAGTTGATTGTACATGTGATAGAAATATCACTAGCTTATAAAACCCTAGCATTTATGAAATTTATCAAATAAAGAATAAAATGATATTTATTCCCTAATATGTAAAAGGAGGCCCAGCCGGTGTTAGCACCAGGCCTTCTCTGAGAGCCCCAGGAGACATGAGGACCCTGGAAACGTCACTCAGCTGATATAGCTCCTTCCTTTCCCTGCAGCCCCAGGACTGGGTGTGTGACCAGTCAAACACATAGTGTACTCTGAGTGCCCAACTGTGCAGGCATCTGTGCTGGCGCCCAGAGATTTCAGCCTGGTCAGTTCCTCTGGCCAGGAGTTCATCACCATCTCTGCAGTCTCGTACGGGTATAATAAGAAGTGGGGGTGACCACGACACACTGTCAGTAAGTCCCAGCCTGTTTCCCCAGCCAAGTCCTTGAACCCCAAGTCTCCCAGCTCTGGTAGACAGGGTCATCTCCATAGCCATCCAGATCTTCAAGGGAGTGGCCCAAGCACAAGAAAGACATCGAAAGCATCAGGCCACAAGGGCGACCCTAATGGATCAGGAGGTATAAAGACCACTGCAGACCCAAAGGACATGTGTAGATGGTGGACATTTAAAATCAAGACAGAAAGGCTAAGCTTTGGTCCTGCAGAGGCCCAATGCACGAGACACAGCCCACTTGGAAAGAGTTGTGTCCCTGTAGCAGGAATGTGCTCCAAGGGGACATTGTGACTCCAGCTTCTCCTCTCTTTCTTTAATTCCCAACTTCCATGCAGTGAGGATCCCTGCGCTCTCCCAGATGCTCCACCATGATGTCCCACTCCGATGCTCTGCCTCACCACAGGCCCAGAGAAACAGGCCGACTAACCCTGCACTGAGACCCCAGCAACCATGAGCCCAAATGGAGCTTCCCTTCTTTTAAATTGACTATCTCAGGTGACAGAAAGTTCCCAAACGCAGAAAGGATTCTTTCTGGGAAGAGAATCTCAGCATATGGTGAAGTAGGGAGATAATGAGAAGACAACCAGCAGAGGAGAGGAGGCCCTGACGAGCCAGGGTGCTCTGCACTCCCTGCTCAAGGATCCTTTGCTGTTGGGGATTCACTTGTTTGCTGCTCTCCACAGGCACTCTATTCACCTGTGAGACCGAATTCAACTCCACTCACCGGAATTTAAATTTATCTATAAATTTTAGCGAAATACCAAGAAGCTTGTACTGAACATTTGCTTTCCATGTGTGAGCCTCAGAATGACTGAATGGCTGAGGTCCATCACCGGCCGTATCCTCCAGAGGCAAACGGGCAGCTGGGCACGGCTGCCTAAACTTTCCCATGCTGCAGTGTACCATGTCACCTGCTCGTGCTTATTTTCTAACTGAATTGAGTGTGTCAGAAAAATTTTGGCCTACATGATATTTTGAAAGAATACAAAAATTTAAAATACAAAGCTTCACTTGTGACTCAGTCACAAAAAGATATGTGAAAGGAAGGAGGTTTGGCTTTGTTTTGTTTTAAATGTATCATACGCTGAATTTGAAAATCAAAGATAAAATTTCTAAGAATCCTCACCACTAATGTAACCTCTTAGAGATTGTTAACCAAGCAGGACGAGCTCTTTCTCTGCCCCCAGTGAGGTGATTGTGTGCTTCTTTGGTCACAAACGGACTGGATGTCTGAGCAGCAAATCCCGCGCCATTGTTAGGGACCGAGAACAAAGACAGAGAGTCTGAACTGTCGCCTTTCGACCCATGGCAGCGCCTTACTGCCTTCATTCTCACGCTCCTTGACCTCTGCCTTGGCCACAGTGATGCGCCCTGGAGAAAACACACTGTGCACTCCCGAGAGCCATCTCTGCAAGTCTGAGTCGTGTCTGCTTAGATGGCAGTATGTTCATACATGTCACAGGCACGTTCTAAGTCCTGTGTGGCACGGCGCAGCACCTCCTCTGGACACACCGGCTTCCTTGTCATTAGGTGTCACACAGGAGGCACCCAGTATGTTGGAGAATTTAGTTCAATTGATTAACAAGCTCTACATCAAACACAAACAAAGAAGCATTTCCTGTAGAGTTAGCATCCACAGAGATTTCTTGAACCTCTGTCTAATAGATTGATTTATTTTATTCCAATTTTCAAAATTGATATCTACGTAGGTCACTTACTGGTGTAACTATAAATATAGTACATTATTATGATTTTAGGCTACTAATACAAGCCAGACTTATCCAGTGAGAAAATCTCTAATAGGTAAGTGCATATTTTTTTTTTAAAGATCAACTTAACAGCTAACCAAAATTCAGACATTTCAGAAAGAAGACAAAGAATGATAATTTTCTTAAGGTAAATAAGAATTTTACAAATGAAAATATTCACCCATCAACATATGTAGAAAAGGAAAGGAAAGAGAGGAAGAGGTAGGTATAAAGGAAATAAAAATGAAAAAAAGAAAGCAGAAAATTTCCCTCTCCAAGCAGCAAGTATGAAGGAAAAAAGATACCCGAAAACATCAATTGTAAAAATATATGCTAAACTTTATTATATTTATTGGCTTGTCTCATCAAACATAATGGCAAATCTATGGGAAAATCACATTCAGCATTAATTCAAGTCCACCCAAAGCATGGCAGTACTTTTTATGATATTCTGTTTATATCTCAGAGCTCAATCATCTCGCAATAAACTGTTTTTAAGAACAATTAGAAAAAAAAGCTACCAGTAATGGTAGAGTAATATTTTCATGAAAGAATATTCTAGAAAAAAAATTTGAAATAAAAAAAAATTGGGTCACAAAAGTCATGTTTAAGACAGCAGAGACCAATAGAGAGAAAAGAGAAGACATTGCAGGATCCAGTATAAACTTCTAAAGAAGCAGCACTCTATTCCCTACTGATTTCAGACAAAGAATTTTGCCAAACTCACCTCGGTGGTGTAGTAAAATTTGTAACTGAGTATTTCTGATTCCCAAGGGTGGCATCTGGGTGGCCCTCTCACTCAGCCCTTTATGTAGCTAAGCACCTATCTGCTGTCAAAACTCAGAAGGACCAAGGAAATGCACCTGTAGAGTGGGTGACTTTCTAAGGGAGGAGAATTTTTCCAAAACTTCAGAAGGTGTGGCTGCACTGCGGGGTGCTGAACAAAAGTTACCCCAAACTAAGCAGATCAGAAATAGGCTGCAGGAAGAAGGGCAGGGCTCCCCCTCTCCGAATTCCCACTGGGGGGACCACTCCCTCACTTAGCGTCTCCGCATATGGTCTCGGGAGTTAATGTTCCATATTTTCCATGGTTTGATGAAGACTCCAAAGCCCTTAAGACATGAATTGCTATAATTCCTAAATCAAACAGCATTCAATTCAGTTCCAGACCATTGCTGGGTAATAAGACCGGTATTTCTTATTTTAATTAGTCATTTTATACTTCTAACAGCTTCTTTGACAATCTTGGATTACTTGTTTGTGTATGTGTGATAAAAGCCATATTTCTCTAAAAATACGCATGCTACATTTGAATGTCCATTTACATTTTAGTAGTTATAGAAATAAACTTTCTGGGCCTGTAGATTGTAGCTTTTTATAGGCACTGGGTACAATCCCCTAATCCATTTTAATATTGTCCCTTTCAGCTGTCTAAAGAGTCTCTCCTAAGACAGCAGAGACATCAAGCTGATAGTGTGAATTCAAGACTAGACGCCTGAACACTCATCAGAAGCTGTCTTTAAGTTTGCAGAGGAATTTGCATCTGACATTTGAAATTTTTTGAGATAAATTTTTCTAAAGCTATTTGGCCACATAAAAATATTAGATACTATTACCAGATTTTTTTTTTTTTTTTTTTTTTTTGCGGTGTAAGGGTACATGTAATACAGAACTACAAAATAAAACAAAACAAAACAAAACAAAACAAAAACATAACAGTAAGAAATCACCTGTTAGTAGATTACATATTATCATCTTGAAAATAGTTGCTCAAATCACAGTTTCAAAGAACACAAGGTGGATCCTTAAGTGTGAGAACCAGTTCTCACCCTTGTAACTTGACTACAAGAACTTTACAAAGAACATCAGCTTCATATCTATCCTTGCATCAATAAATAGATGGGTAAATGGAGCTGATATGATGATTTAAAAGTTCTTTCTTCTCAAAATGTACAGGTGCTTTAGTGACAGCATTCTCCAAGCAAACAACTAAAATAACATGAAAAATTATGTCAACGCACATGTTTATATGGAGATTTAGTGGTATGTGCTCATTCTTCGGTTATTGACAAATGTATTTATGTAGTTAACACTTACGCTGTATCTACTGTTTTGTATTCCCAATACTTTTAAGACATTAGTTCTCAGCATAGGCATAAGAAGGGAGTTATAGTATGCTAACTACAGAGAAATGAAGTCCCATGGTCCAATGACACTGTTTGTTTGTTTCTTTGTTTAAGACAGGGCTTCACTGGGAGCCAGGCTGACCTCACGCTCACCATGCCCTCCTGCCACCCCTCCTGGATGCTAGAATTACAGACTGCAGCACACCCCAGCTTGCCATCTGCACCCTCCCCCGGCTCTAATGCCCAGGTCTTCCCATGGATCTGTGCGGTCTCATCTTTGTTCACTTTAAGAACTGCAAAAGCAGTTTTATTTCCATGCATGGCAAGTGAGGGCAGCTCAATCCTTGGAAATAAAGTTCTGCTGATAAACAAATGAGAACACCGCAGAGGACCTGGGGACACGTGAGAATCAGAGATTTGTGTGCCTTTGGAAGCATGCAGACGCCACCTGCCCCTGAGGAGTGGACATCAGTCTCTTCACACTCTCGCTTCCACCATTGGCAGAAGGGATCTGGACACGTCCCATGCTATGTGCAAGTCTGGGACCCCAGAAACCAGTCAGGTTAGCAGAGCCACCGCGATGCCAGTGTGGGCTCTCCATGTTCTGCCCCATGCCTGTGCTCAAAGACCATTTCTCAACTTCAAAACCCAAATGACCACTAAGGTATCCCTCCTCAAAATGAGAAATGCAGATGAGACCACACTTCCAGAGCTCAGAGGGCATTTTGGGGTGATGGAGTTCAGTATATCGAGTGAGTCCTCAGGTTTTTGTGAGCAGCCAGTTGTAATCCCTGTTCCATCCCTGCTCCTTCAGCTGGAGCTTCACCAGGTCTCCTCAGATCCCAGCCTGTAATGCCCTCTCCTCCGAGGAAACCTCTATGAAAGGACAGCATAGCAAACAAACATAGGTGGCCTCCCTGGCGCTGCCTTAATCACAGCCTCTGGCCAATTCATGGAATCCCAGGGTCCCTGAGGATGCAGGCAGCTCAGGCACCGACCCCCAACTCCAACCTCAACTCACAAAGCTGCTCACAATTCCTATAGGAAAGGTTGTACAAATTGAAAGCCCTGGGGCTTGGGATTTAGCTCAGCAGCATAAGCACCTGCCTTGCAAGCAGGCGGTCGTGAGTTGGATCCCCGGTACTGATAAAAAAAAATTGAAAGTCCTTGTGTCCTTCTCATGACCATGATGGTCACCAAGAAACAAAGGCCCAGAATGCAGTGTTCATCTGTGTAAATCCAAGTCACAGAGCCCTGAAGCTGTGACTTAATCCCAGAACCACAGAAGGGAATGCAGGCCACTCCTTACAAGAATGAAGACTTTCCTAGCCCAGGAGAGATGCTGTTGGCTCAGAGACACAAAGGCAGGGTCATAGTGACCTTGGAATAGCTCACTGGGAAGGAAGAAGAGCAAGCCAGGAGAGACAAAGGCCCAGGATGGAGCCAGGGCAAGAGATGTCAAGTCTGAGGGCCAGTAGTCTGCAAGGAATGAGTTCTGCTCCACGTTGAATAAGAGGAAAGCGACCAAGCAACCAGAAATGGAGCCTCATGGAAACCAGTACTACTGCAATTCTGGTTGCCATTTTGAACCCTCAAAATCTCACCCTGCCTCGGAAGAGGCTGGTACCTTAGTAGACCCTCCTTCGTCGGCACAGAAGGAAGAAGGTCCCATGAAGATGGGTGAGTTTGGGAATCTGAGGATGAGGAGGGCGCAGGCTGCTGGCTCCCATTTAGTGATCGAGGCTGTGTGAGGTGAGGGGCTACAGGAAGAAGGGGCACAGGGAGTCCTAGCGAGGAAAGAGCAGGGATGGGGCAGATAGATGACATCCTCCCTTTCCTTGTTTTCTTTATCTGTTCCCTGATTGTCTCTCTCCCTGAAGAAGATTTGAGTGCCATGAGATGCCTCATACCCAGACAGGGCCTGACTCATGTTGGAGCCCAAGGGACGGATAGTAGAGAAGATGGGAAGAGAGGGAGGGCAAACAGGAAGAATCAGACTCCCCACTCCGCCTCATCTAACCATGATTCACATCTAGCCCACATCTCCCAGGAGGATGTGCACTCAGCATAGTAAGCATCTCAGGGACCAGGAAGCCCTGAGGTGCATTTCTGAGACAGGCTACAAGAGGGCACCCCAGGGAGAACCCTCCTACTTCTCCTCAGCCACCTTGGTTTCAGCTGCATGGGATTGGAGTGTGGTCTCCTTTGGACCACTCCTATTTCTACGGGACTCTGCGTTTTCCCAGAGGTGGGGATGGTGGATGACCTTGCTTCCTCCTGGTAGCAAAGCTCTTCTTATAGACAGCGGCCATCAGGTGCAAGTCAAAGCCTGGCCTGAGGACTAGGGCACTGGTATGACTGAAGCCAGGCTCTGTCTGAAGTCACTGGCCTCCACAGGAGGAGAAGGAGCGTTTAATGAGCAAGGGTCCCTGGAAAGGCTAACAAGGACCACTGTGTCATTCTGAAGCCAAGATGTCCTATCATGGCATTGTACTGTCCTTGGATAGAGGGCCATGGGGGAGTTTCACCCAGCTTTTTGGTGTCCCAAACAAACAATTCAAATAAGGTAGCAAGAGTAAGATTTATAAAAAGCAAAAAGCATACTCCACAGAGCATAAGTGGACCAACGAGAAGAGCTCACAGTCTGTTAGGAACAGGAAGTAGGTTTCTTAAGATCTTGGGGTTAGGGAGAGTCCGTAGCTGGGGGAGTTGTGAGTCGTGGCTCAACAGCACGTCTGATTCAACATCCCTGTGGGAGAAGGAGATTTTAACCATATGAGCTTCTAGAGTGTGCACAGAGCATCCAAAGTCCACTGGGGAAGTGGATGAGAACAGATGCAGGCCATATTCCTGTGCCTTCGGCGTCGCTCAGGCCTGAGGTATTGGAGGACGGGATGACCCTTATCTGTTGGTTTCCTGGTAGTCGGAAGTAGCTGTCCTTACTCTGTCTGCTTCTCTATTCTTGTCTCATAGCTGACTGTTGTTGACTTGTCCTTGGTCTACCTCCCACCTCAGTAGCATCTCCACTGCCTGGAGCTCATAACCATGCCTCTGGCAGGCTAAATGCAGGCGCTGTTCCTTGGGGAGATTTTTCAGACAGTCACAGTTCCGTGGGCTGCTGCTCCAGGCCCCCGGGAAGTCAGCTGCAGGTTCTCAGGCACTGGAAATCACCATCCGCCTGTCCCAGGACCTGGGATCTGCTCCTCCCCACTGCAGGCCAGAGAGGGGGATATAAAGGACTCTGAGGAAGGATCCTTTGCCCTGCAGGTTTAATCCCCTGACAGTGGGCTCTGGATGCCATGACACCTCTCTTGTGTGGCTGAAATCTCCCCCTCCTGCGGCTGGGCCTAGTGAGCTGCCTTGTTGGGCCCTGACTCCAGTCTACCCCCACCCCACAGATGCTCCCACAACCCCAGGGCCTCAGAGACCACGCGCTGCCCTGTGGGACAGTGAGCTCTTCTCCCTTCTCCAAATCCTTCTTGCTCCTTGTAAATGCCCCACAGGGAATCAAAGGAAGTAAAACAATACAAAGCCAAGGGAGACCACCCTACCTGTCACTAGTGATACCAAGAAAGATGACTTAGGACCATGACAGTGGTTTTGGTGGATTTCAGACTCCTTCTCCAGAAAATTAGATTTAAAATAGTGTTTTCCAACTATGTGGATATAAAACAAATAATATCATACCTGAAAATATTTGCTCTGACCTAAGTATGCGTTGTCTTTTCTTTCTCGATTTATAAGCAGTGAAAACATTTCTGAGCTCCTAAGAGAGTGGTAGGTCCTGGCACCAGCCCCTCTGCACAGGGGACTCAGAAGTCCAGACCTCGCCACAGCAGGGCCCTATCTGCCTGCTGTCCCTGCTGTTCCTTGCTGTCCTGTTTCAGTTTTCAAAAAATGATGAGTTATCGGAGCCATGCCACGCAGAAGATCAAAGTGGAGAACCTTCGCTTTCTTCCCTGTGATGTCAGAAAATTCTCAAATCTCCAGCTACGGTTCCAATCTCTCCACTTTTGTGAAGCTTCCAAGAGTTGAGCTGTCACCAAATATGTTCGTGCTACAAAATGTCACCGAGTCAGCTGAGCTAACCCTTCCAGCTGTTACAATAAACGGACAAAACACAGGAAAACCAAAACCCCAACGGGTCTTAACAACACAATGATTGATGATTGATTTCTATTTCTCTTCCCTCCTCCCCTCGATTTGGCTGCTAACTACCAAGCCGCCTTCCCAGCGTTTCTGGCCTTGAGCAGCTCTGCTCCTCAGACAAGGTGGAGAAAGCAGCTCAGCTTCCACGCCTTCCAGCCCAGGATTACTCAGTCCCCAGCCGTCTCTGCTCCCACCATAATTAGCTGTAATGTGTTTATGGGGCCAAGAGAATTTAAAACATGCAAGACATGAGTCAGGACAGCATGATACCAAAATCTGTATTTATTCTGGGTTTCAGTCTAATCTCATCGGGTTCCACACACATCATTGTTTTTCTTGAATATTAGCAATGGAGAAGGAGACAGAAAAATCCCCTCAGGATTTCCACTTTTGGGCCAGTACCCGAACGAGTCAGGTTTCCTTGTGGAAGGGTTTACGCTCCTCAAGCCCACATGCTAGCCAATGTGCTGGGCCCTGGAAGGTCATGTTTGTTTTCCTTTCATTCGTCTAATAATCCAGTAAATATTTGCTCTCGTGGCCAAAAATCATCTCACAATTCACACGAGCCTGTTGAATGTCAGGGAAAGCAGGCAGTGAAAAGCAAATGCAGGTTGTGGGGGACGTTAGAGAGGCCTGACAGCCACCGGAGGAAATTCTCCTACAGCGGCCCAACCTTGCTGCTATGAGTGAAGCCTGCTGATTCCTACGTTCTTCCGTTTCCTGAGTGCATGAACTGCATGATCTCTGATTTCTAAAGACAGCTCGACCTGGCTCTGGAACGTAGCACAGAGAAAGTGGGGCACTGCCTGTTTGCTCTGATGTGACCTTGTGGGCAGACCTAGCAGAAAGACAACAATTTGCAAACCAAGAGGCATCGTCCTCAGCACAGCCCAACCCTGCTGGACCCGGGTCTCAAGCTCCAGCCTCAGCAACCGTGGGAAATGACTTCCATCATTTTAGCCCCATCCTCAGGGGCTCTGATGCAGCTACCCACAGGTTCTAGGACAGGTGACCCATGGAGGCATAGAATGATGCCTGCCAAAGACTGGGGCAAGGAGAGAGTGAAGTTAGTGCTCCAGGCGCACGGAGTCCCAGGCGGGGGTGGTGGAAAGGCTGGGCAGGTGGAGGCGGGATGGTCATGCGGTAGGTGACGGGCCGCTCTCTGAGGCAGCTCGGCTGAGCTGCTAAACTTGGTGCTGTGTGAATTTTGCCCCAGTTTTTAGTAGAGAATCCCATCCCCCACATCCTGCCCACATGCCTCCAATGAGACACAAACACGGTGCCCAGGGCAGCTTTGGGATCCACAGCCCTCAAGGTAGGGTAGCCAAAGGTCCGGGGCTGGGTCTGCAGACTCCAGCTCCCACTGGTGAGAGAAGTCCAGAAAGGGTTTGTGCACCATTGATGCCAGTGTGGGTAAGGGTGACAGGGACAGAGAGAGAGGAGGAGATTGCTGAGATCCCCAGGGGACCAACACTCAGACCCAGCCGCCACGGCTCCTGTCTCGTCTTGGGGGTGGCAGGAACCTCTATCTTGTGTGGAGCACTTGCTAGGCATAAGTCTATGGTTTCTCCAATATGGCCAATGATTCCGTTAACATCCCCACAGAGGAGCTGCCATGCAGATTTTTCCAGCTTTTAATTCTTTAATGGTGTTAAAATAGACTTTACATAAAATCTGACATTCGAACCATTTTAAACATACAGTTTGATGACATTCAGGGCCTGTACCTCACTGTGCCACCAGTGCCACATCGCCTGCAGAGCTCTTTCTGCCTCCCCAGAGTGAGGCTCCGACTCCGGGAAATGTCACCTCCCAGCTCCTCCCCTGCCTCTGACAACTGCCACTCCACTTCCCATCTCCACGGTTTGATCACTCTCAGCACTTCACATGGAAGGAGCCCTATAATCCGCACCTGGCATATTTCACTGGCAGAATATCATGGAGGCTCACCCGTGTCACAGTGTGTGTTAGGACTCCCTTCCTTTTCCAGGCTGAATAATATTCCATCGTATAACACACTACCCGGTGTCTAGCCACTCCCTCAGGCTGCCTCCACCTACTGTGAATGAGGCTGCTCTGGACACAGCTGTGCAGTCTGTGGCTGCTGGCTTCCTCTTTGCTTTTTAAATGAAAGCTGGACATAGGAAATGAATTTGCTGTTGGAAGTCACATCGCTGGCAGAGCAGAGTCCAACACAAACCAGGACACTGGATTCCAGAGGCTGCATCCAGCCCTGTCTGTGCCTTGACCCAGCTGCTAGGAGGGGCAGGCTCCCTGTGTCACTGTCCCCCCCAGTCAGGAGATGCAGAGAATGTAAGGGTCCACAGAAGGGAGAGAATGAACACAGTGTGGAGCATAGACACAACATAGTGGAATACTATACAGCCCCATGCGGGAGGTAGGGGCTTTTCCCATAGAAAAGACTTTACTCAAATATCTGGGAGAAGAAGCAGGCACTTTCATTGGTAATGTAAAGGTCTTCATTCAGGTTAGAACAAGCCCTACATGGTTTAAGCAAGAATAGGCAAGTTACATGAATTTCGATATTTCCTAAGTTCTTGGTGTGCAAAATTTTATTACGAAAATTTTCAAACATAAATAAGACTGAGTCCTGTATCTCCTCACTCAGCTCAACTATGATCAGGACTTTG
Source organism: Cavia porcellus (assembly GCF_034190915.1). NCBI lineage: Eukaryota > Metazoa > Chordata > Mammalia > Rodentia > Caviidae > Cavia > Cavia porcellus. The sequence continues at coordinate 47,182,999 of NW_026947501.1, read as the reverse complement.
AAAGAATATACTCTTTTTCTCATTCCTTTCTTCCTTCCTTCTTTTCCTCAGAGTTGGTAAAGAATTTTAAAATAAATTCCAACCCTCCTGTCATTTCGCATCTATGTCTTTAGCATATATGTCTTTAAAAAATAAAAATAGGCATGTCCTTACATAACTAACATGCCACTATCACACCCTAAAACTTAAAAATAGTTGCTTGGTGTCATGGAGCTCAATCCATATTCATACTTCCCTGAATGTCTCACTTTGTTCTGGACCACTTGGCCTGTGTGATCCAAGATCGGACGATATTTGCAGAGACCATCAACCGACCACCTCCAAGCTTCTCTCAGTCTACAGCTGCCCCTTGTTCATGGTTTGTCCCTGTCCTTGACTCTGAGGAGATCAACCAGCTCAGCTGCCCTGAGAAGTCTCTCTCTGGACTCAGCTGCTCTCTCCTTCTGCTACTTGTCTCTCTACCTCAATATTTTTCTTAAATTAGAGGCTAGTTCTGAAGAGTCTTGGTGTAATGGTTGATTCATTGTGTGTTTAGAAGCTTTATTAGGTGGCTCAGCAGGGAGCCAGAGTCCTTACTTTTAAACACCTCCTGTGCAAGAGGAGGTGGTGTGAGGCTACCCTTGCACTACAGTGGGTAGCTTGCATACGGTATAAGGAAGGAAAGCAGTTTCCTCTTGACCCCCATTTGCTCTTGCTGCTATTGCTGTCTTCTGTTGCCACGAACTGTTGCTCTCTGTCACGCCACCCTGCCTTTGAGCCAACTGAGTATGGACTGAAACCTCCACAAACTGTGAGCTAAATAAATTTTTCCTCCTTTAACTTTGGATGTCAGGTATTTTGTTTTAGCAACAAGAGAGAATAAGGTAAGTAAGACACATAAATTCTCTGAATATGTTGCACCTTACTTTTTCTACAAGAATTTTCCATACATGAAAATTCTTTCATAGGTGAAGTTGCAAAGTATTGTGTCCTCTGAGGAAAGCCCAGCTGCCTGGCTCTTCCACCCTAAGTGATATTCAGGTGGTGACAGCTGCTCCTCCAACTGTAAAAGTCCTCACCTAACATCATTCCCTAGTCCATGCTCTCCTTAATTGGGTACATAATGATCAGACAGGAAACTGACTTTCTGATGATGCTGGTGCACCACATTGGAAACTGCTCCCAAACAGAATAGCTTAGAACAGTAACCATTTTCTCTGCAATGGCTGCATAGGTGCAGTTTGGGCAGAGCTGGCATGGACAGTTTTTCAAGATGGCCCTGAGCAGGGTCCTTCATTCTGCCACCATCAGCTGTGGCTGGGCCAGTGAGTCCACCAAAGGTTCACTTACATACCTGGCTCATCCCTGTGACCCATCCTTCCACATGGCTGCCCCAGGCTCCCTCATGACTCCACAGTGTCTGGAGGATCGTAGAATGACAGGCTTTGAGAAGGAGGGTTTCAAAGTACAAAAGCAGGAGCCATGAGTCTCCCAAGGCCCAACCTGGAGAACAACTCTCCACCCCAAACCGGTCCCATCAGTGCAAGCAAGTCACAGGAGGCCTCCGGTGCACATGGTCAGAAGCAGACTCTCTTGTGGGTGGCAAGGAGGGGCAGGAGGACAGATCCTCCTTTAGCTGCCATCACTGGGAGCCGTCACTTGGTAGCCACGGCCTGGTCCCTCCACCGTGAAGTTCCCGTCAGCTCGAGTCTTCCTCCACAGGGAGCTTCTTTAGGGTCCTGCCAGGCAGGCTGTGTTGGGAAATGGTCCCCTCCACATTCGGCCAATTTTCCACCTTCCTTCTCTGTGAAGTATTTTTCTTCACCCATGCGACCTGTTCCATTGGCAGGGAGTATTCCCAAGGCTGCATTGCTTTGCTCAGTGGTTTGCTTCACGCCAGCACCTAGGCAGATGTGAAGTCCTCCACATCCTCACTGACCACCAGTAAAGCGGAGGCTGCAGACTTTGTTCCTTTTGTTGTTGTTTTTATACTTTCCTTTTTAGTCCCGAGTTTCATCTTCATATATTTAATTATCGCTTGTTTCTTGAGCCTCAGATCACTCTCTGTGGCCGGAGGAGCCCTAGAGCTGGTCCAGCACACAGGGGTCACTGGTGGCTCCCTGGCTTGTTTGTAGAGCACTGTCCAAGGACTGGCTCTTTCCACGGGAAAATGCGTTTGCGACCCACGTCAAGGAACAGGAACCAAAAATCGTCACTGCTCCTGGACTGCATTTGCTTCCAGGCAGGAAATTTTCCTTATTACTTTCTGACTTTACACTTGTGCTTGTTTTGTTTTTTTGTTTTTTGTTTTTTGTTTTTTTGCTGAAAAGATTGGCTCTAATTTATCTAGTATGTTATCCTACAAAGTATGTTAAATAGTCATAAATTTATATCACTGCTATTACTACTAACAAGAAGATACTGGATGGGAGCTCTGTTTATCCCCACAAAAGTCCCTGCTACAGAAGCACAGGTAAAATAACAAAGGACACAGGCAGAGATGACTTGTCTAAAAGCTGCCTGCTTTCCTCCCGTAATGCTTGGTTGCGCCATTTTCGACCTTTCCCTGCAGTAGCTCCCACAGCCTCACCTCCAAACTATCTAGACAGTAAGAAGTCTTGCCAATCTTGTGTCCAAGGTACTTTTTCCTTCCTTTTTCTTCTTCTCTTCCTCCTCCCCTTTCTCCTTTTCCTCCTCCTCTCTTTCCCTCTTCCCTTTTTCTCTTCCCTCCTCCACTTCCTCTTCTTCCCTTCCTCCTTCCTCTCCTCCTCCTTGCCCTTCTCCTTCTTCCTTTTTCCTCTCCTTGCTGTCTTCTTTTGTAGGAAGGATCCTGAGCTGCTTTCTTCCTCTCCTCTATGAGCTACTTGCTGATAGTCTGTTCATTCTGACCTCCAGTTGCCCACGGTTCACCCTCCAGTTTTAGCGGGGCTGTTTATTACCAATGGCACAGCGACTCCTGGGACAAGCCAGCCAGAGTCTGTCTTCTGAATCTGCTTGTGATGCTTTTTGCACACATGGCTTTGAGATGACACCCAGCATTTTGAAGACGTTCTGTGTTCTCAGGACGTACCTACACACATGGGATCCCTCCATGAAGCCACTTCCTAGGCTGAGTTATGTTGCTGCCATTGGCCATCAGGCTCCGCAGGGAGCCTCCTAAGTCCCCACTGCACCAGCCACCTCGAAGAAGAGCTCAGCTGATCCCTTCCCTTACAGGCAATGGAAGCATCTGTATAGGGGTGCCAGCTGCTTCCATGGCAGCTCCACCCCTACTCTGAAACTACTCCTCTCTGATGGGAGCAGGGCTTGTGGCTTCCAGACATATCTCACTTGGGTGGAGAACCACATCCTTAGTCACTGAGAGCCTAAGAAGAGCCCATCTCATCTACACCAACAGGGCTCAGAGGGGCAGCTCACAGCACATACTATGCTCCGTGCCCAGGACACCATGAATTCAGTATGGTACATTCTTGGTGACAAATGGGACCAGATATCAAAGGCAGTAGGTGTAAGGTGGTGGTGTGTGCTTCATGGAGTTTAGGGACCCCAAATGTTTCCTGCATTTGGATCATGGGGACAACATAGCTGTGTTGTAGGAAGCGGGGCCTGGCTGAAGGCAGTAACTGGAGGTGACCTGGAAGGGTTTGCTCTGGTCCCCAGTCCCTCCATTCCCTCCCAGCTCTCTGGCTTCCTGGCTGCCTCCACTGTGCCCCTGTCAGGCTGGTCCTGCATTGAAACCAGCTCACCACAAACTGAAACCGTGAGCCAAAATAAAACGCTCTTCCTGTCAATTGTGCATGTCAGGAATCTTTTTCCAGAAACTGGAAAGTAACCAGTACACAAACTACAGCAAGACAGCGCGCTCATGTCCACTGAAGCCCAAGGGACTGTGAGGGGAGCCAAGTCCCTTCTTTCTATGATGGGAGAAAGAAAAGTGAACACAGCATTTCAGTGCATCAATATAGTTTCCATTCCCAACCCTAAGTATGATCCAACATTGAAAAATAGTTCTAGGATGGTTAATGCATACCTGAGTTAGGTATCTAGGTGGAAATACTGCTAATGTTCAGTGTACAGTAGGATAACTATAGCTAGCAATTAATTAAATATTTCAAAATAGTTACTAGAGTCGATTTTTAATGTCCCCAACTCTATCCCAAAAGAGAGACAGAGAGCTGTCACTGAGGTAATGGGTCTCCCATCTGTCTTGCTCTGATCACTATGCATTGTATGCCTGTATTGAAATATCACCCTGAATCCCATAAATACCCACAGCTATTAAACATCAATCAAAAATAAAAAATTAAAATGATAACAAGGTAGTGATAGTTCACCATGGCTTTTATATCATGTTCTTAAACACCCTTGGATGTTCATAAGTGCACCAGTGTAAGGGAAACCTGCTGCAGTCCACACAGCTGGGCCAGCAAACTACAGCTGAGTGAGTGAAGCTGCTGGGACCCATGGCCAGTGAGGTCCAGCGCTGGGACTTGGACCTGGCTGGGCCGGCGGCAGGGTTGTGCTGTTCCGTGCCCTGCCGTGGTCTTCTTCAGGTTCCTCACAATTCTCAGAAAAGGGCTATGTTTTAGTGTCCCACAGACCTTGAAGTGTGCGGCTGTTCTTGCAGATTCTATTGGGGTTTTCTGGGGTAAGAATTCAAGTAGATTTTCACAGAATATGGAAATCTAAACTAACTGACATAAGATTTCTTGAATGTACATTGCTTAAAGCAAAGGTGGTGTTCTGGTTTTATGTAGAGATGATGTTCAGCTTAGGGAACACCCATAGCCCAGCATCCAGCACTCCAGCAGCTGCCCGGGCTCAGTTCTGTACCCAGACAGTGTGGGAACCATAGGACCACACAGCATACTACTCCTTTGTGGCACCTATGACATCTAGGAATTAACTGCTTCACTCTCCAAATCAGGCCAAATTCCTCTGCTGAGCAGCTAAATGTCACAGTAAGTCTTATTTTGAGAAGGGAGAGAGAAAAAAATGTTTATTTTTCTGGAATATTATCATACTGGACATAGATTCAATATGTAGACCATGATTTGAAGCCCCAAAATTTATGTAAGTAAATATGAGAAACACACATGACGCACGTGCCATCCTGGTGCTCCCAAGAGCTCCCCAGCAGTGTTCTCATGAGCAGGGAGACCCTGATCCTCTCAGAGATACCAGATGCAGCCACAGACCCAGCTGTCTCATAGGCAGTGTCCTACCATCACCAAGCGCTCCCATTAAAATACAGCTCTAATTTTCCTGCAAAAATGCATGATATTTTCTATCCAACATTTGCAAACTCACAAATTAACTTCTAGAATATTAGGTGGAGAGAAAATGTGTGAAGAAAGCTAAAGATAAAAATTCTGATCAAGGTACAGTTGATTGTTCCTAAAGCACTTTCGAGAGAGCTCCTTACCCAGTACTGAGATTCCAAAGGAAACAATGCAAAATATTTTAGGAAATGTCAGGACCTACAGAATGTATAAATTATCTATTTTTTTCTTTGCCCTCATGGGTGTAAGTTAAAATGCTGTGTAAATTTTAAAAAGAAAGAGGCAGAGATGCTGCTAACATCCATTAGTTAAACAGCTTGCTGCCCAGTTTAACCAGTGCCCCAAACAAGTCAATTAGAGAAGATCTTCCAGGTATCCAATTTGATTTATTATTCACTCGGGAGTTAACCGAGAATGGATCTTGATACAAATTCCTCTGTAGGTTTTATTATATTGACATTTCGGTGGGTAGATAATATATAGAACCCCTGGGTATATCACTATCAAGGATGCTATTGATTCTATCAGCTGCATTATCCTGCAATTTTCCCTCATAACTATTTATGCAATTCTCCTTGATTTGTAATTCAGCAGTAATCATTTTCTGCAGTGGCTGCAATCTTCTTGCTATGGGTACCTGGGCTATGTCCTGAAACAAGGCTTGATTTCTTCAGCCCAAAGACTTGGGATTCCATTTCAGTAGAATAGGAAGGAGATCAAAGCAGCTTGGGAATTAGAATGAATTGTTTTTGAAATGAGAAGGAAACATTAGTCTTTTATTTTATTAGTTTCATGAGGTGGATCAGAGATAAGCAGAGGCAAAGTGGGAAAAGGCAGATAAAATCAGAGGCGATCTCAAGCCGGTCACGTGAGAGGAAATTAGCAGGAACCTGATGCCCAGCAGGGCTGCCTGGCTTTTCCCTGCCTGCTTCTCTGGGAGCTGCTAGGAGCCCCTGGCAGCTGGAGCAGCGTCTGGCTTGAGCCATGGCCTTGAAGATGCCGCTATGCAGGCGATCGACAAAACACCTCCTGTCCCTCTCTGTGTCCACTGTGAGAGGAACCAGTGACGGAGGGCAAGCTCAGCACCCAGCCTCAGGCTCCTCCAAAACAGGGTGGATTCGCCTCCAGAAACCCAAGCCCAGCTCTTCTTTAGGAATCTCTAGGGACTTAGAAAGAAAAGTTTGACCAGCTCCTTGTGACAGAGGTCACTAAAACCCCAGAACCGCAGCCATCCTTTAGCTCAAAGCCAGCCCCCAAGACCATGCACTCTGGATCACCGGATGGCTCTGTGTAACACAAAGATAGCACACAACCCTAGGGATTGGCTCTGTTTCCCTCTCCTTAGGTCCTCCAACCCGGGTGCTGGAATCCAGCGCTCCAGGCTCGGTCCAGGAGCGGAGCTCATCTGGCCCCTCTTTGTTCCATGAGGTGGTGGAGAGGCTTCTGGGAAAATCTTGCCAGGGCTGTTGCTCTCCCCTCTCCTCCAAATGACGGCCAAGCAGGGAGGTGGACTCCCCTCGAATGAGCTTTCTGAGGCTAGGAAACGCGCAGGAGCCTCTCGCCTTGTAATACACAGTCTGTCTCATTCATAAAGCCTTGTCCTGGAAAATGCCCCATTCATCCCGCAGAAGAGCCGCCGCTGGGAGGGCGAGGGCATTCAGAGCCTCGGGAGGTGGGACACATCGCAGAGTGCTTGGCAGGCGCCGCCGGGCTGCGTTAGCAACATGTCCCCGCGCCAGGGAGAGGATGAAACGCCGCGCTTGTTTATTCGTCTCTCAGGAGCAAAAGCGTCTCTTTGCCTGTGATATAGATGCCAAATCCTCTGGACCCGGGCGAGGAAGTGATGCGCTGCGCCGGGGATTGGCACGGAGTCCTGTGCTCCAAGATAGCGCGGTGTTGGCTTGAAAGCGTCCGTTGTTTAAAGAGAACACGAGAATTGTGGGATTTTGTTGTCAATCAAGGGTCAGCAGCTTCCTCTCCCACTGCAGGGTTACACTGAATGCCTACCGCCCCCCTCCCAATCCTGCAGGGGACCCAGGCTGCCCCTCTGCTTGGTCGCCAAGGGCAGATGGATGCCATCCTTTCAGAATCCCCTCAGGGCAGCCCAGATCCACCACCGTCCTGCATTTGCCATGGCCCAGGAAGCAACAGGACAAAATCCCAATGGCTGGGGCGTCGGGGGTGCTCTCCGGCAGGGCGAGAGCCCTCGGAATCGCAGAGCATAATGGGCTGTGTTTATTTCTCCACCAGCAGCATAATGTGGCTGATTTACAAGAGTTTAACTCAAGTGGTAATCTGACAGTGACGAAGAGCCGCTGGCTGGTACAGTGGCCCACACCGTCATATTAGTTCCTCCTCTATTAAGCCAGTGTGGCCGATAATTGGAACGCTTTTATGTCTAGTGGTTCTGACAAGCCTCTTCTTCAGGTCACATATGGGCGGTCTAGCTCTCTGCTCAGCCCAACAGTGGCAAATAATTTAAACTGAGGAAGTATTGTTCTCCTCGAATTGTGAGGCAAGGGCAGTTCAAGGGAAGTGGAACTGCGCGCGGACTACCTGCTGGTGTGTGGTGAAATAAGATGGACATGATACCAAGTTGGGAGCACAATTAAATCTATTTTGCAGCGATGTGTTGCCGGACAGATGAGCTTCCACATGACAGGGCTTTATGATCTTTAAGGTAGACTGAACTAATAGATTGGTGTGGCGCGCACTGAAGTTACCAGGATGAGAAAGCAGGCAGCACTACATTTGAACTACAGGTTTCTCATACGCTGCACGTCATGCTGAGTTTTTATAGCTACTGGCTTTCAAAAAGCCTGTTTCAAAGAGGTTTGCGCTAGACTGGGCATGCAGTTTCGCTCTGCGGATATTGTCGCTACCGATTTAGTGGAATGCAATTAGGAAGCCTAAATTAAGTGGTAATGGAGAACCAGCTCTTGAAACTGGGGTTTCCACGGCAACCACTGCTTACAATACAGCTTCAGTTAGTTTCCCCACTTTATCTGCAAAATGCACAATTGAGCTTTAAAACAGCTCCACGCCGAAAAACGCTCTGTAAACAACTGTTTGCAATGAGAGTTTTACACTGTCTTTAAATACAACAAACTATCACATAAAATTTGCTTGTCCGTACTAATAACGCAAAACCCGGGTTGCCAGTGGGGCGAGGGGTTCACCCTGTGTTGTTCCACTCCCATTTTGGGGTTTGTTTTTAAGGGGTGATGTCTCGAGGCACTAGGTCTCTCAACTTTGGCAGTTCTAGTTCCATTTCCAGCTCCCTGATAATCCTAGCCTCCTGCAGGCCTTTGCCAAAATGTGTTTCCCTTTCAGGAGGCACGGCAGTGCCTTCAATAAATGTACAATGGCTCCTTGTCACAGTTCTTCTCATATTTTGGTGGCATTTGGTAGATTTTTCTTGTGTTTCCCCTTTCCCAGTCACTCCTCTCTGTGGATTCTCTTTCTAGATCTCAAGGCTTCCTGTCCACATCCGGAAGTCCACATCCATACCTTGGATAACTGGCCAGGAACTGCCTGTACACTCAAAAGCAGAACAGACAAGGAACAGGGACTCCCAAAGCAGGTGTCTGCATACACACAGTGGTTTCACACAAACATAGAGAATTCGGACTTTTGTGAAACCCATTTTCTTCATGATTACAAGGTTGTTGTTGTGGTTTCGCTGTATCAAGATCACACACACATGCTCCTGTGTTCAGTGACACACACAAATTTTGTAGTGGGAAAAGTGTCACTAGGTTTTGCAGAGAGAGGAGGACTACGTGAGGTCAGGATGACCTAGCAATGACATTGTGTGTCACTGCTGGTCTTGACAGGGTGGTCACTGGAACAGGTCCAGACAGAAGCCCCTCCCCACCACAGTACACAGAAGGTAGGTTTCCAGCAGCCTTGCTCCTCGAGCTGGCCCCCATGTCACTGCACGCCATGACAGGCCGGTACCTTGGGTAAGAAGACTAGACTCTGGGTCCATGGCCAGGCTGAGGGTCCAGTATATTGTTTGTTGATTTGTGGGTTTTGTTTTCTGGTGTGGGGCATTAAGCCCTGGGCCTTTGCACAAAGCTACATCCTCAGACAGACCCTTTTGAACTTTTTATTTTCAAGACAGTGTCTTGCTAGATCGCTAGATTGCCAAGGTTGACCTCAGACTTTCAGCCCGCCTGTCTAAGCCTCCCCAACCCCAGCAGTGCGTAGCCAGTTCCGTGCCCCTTCAAGACGTCCTGCACCGGGGCACCTTTGTGGTAAGCACCATCCCTCAGCATGGGGGTGTGGCCATTGGTCCTTGTGTTGGCCACAGGCCGAGCCAGGTCTTTCCAGAACACACAACTTCCCTTCTGTTCCCTGATGTTCACAGCGTGGCTGATACCATTTTCATACTCTGAGACCATGCGATGCTGAAGAAAATCACAAAGAACCATCTAAACACTTTTGGCTAATATGTTATTGAATAGGCACATGGTATTTCATTTATTTACTTATTTATTATTTATTTGTTTATTTTTGGTACCAGGGATGAAATTTATGACCTCACACTTGCCAACCGACGCTTGTGCTGCTGAGCTAAACCTCTGGCCCCGACTCCCCAGTATTTTAAAAGTATGTTTGCTCCTATGGCCATGTCTGTAATCCCAGCTACTCGGAGGCAGGAAGATAGTAAATTTAAGGCCCCTGGGGCAATTAGTAAGACTCTATCTCAAAGTTAAAAATTCAAATAGAAAGGGAGAAGAAGCAGAGAGGAACGCAGTGGCTGAACACTGTTACCGAGCCAGGGTTCAACCCCAACCCCACAAGCAAAAAGGGGCCTATCTGGATGAGGCGCTGGGGTACTGGGGTGGGCATAAACTCAACCACCAACCTGAGCAACCAGCCCAGCCCAGCGGGAGGGCAGGCGAGGTGCTCACCCTCCCCAGCCCTTAAATAAAATATGGATTTGGTGACTTCTAAATTTAAATCCTCCTTGGGAGGAAACCTGGAGGAGCAGCGAGTTCACAGCTTCCACGAGGCATCTTCTGTGTCTCAGCGCTGCTACTGTTTTCTCTAAAACACCCAAGAACGGACACTGAGAAGATCCCCAGACCCAGGCCCTAAGGTGCTGGCGGATTGCACATGTGTGCGGCTGGCTCCCGGGAACCAGCCTTAGGGTGGAGCAGAGGTGCCGGCGAAGGAAATATCCTTGCATATCCCAGCACTGCATTTTTGAAAGCTACATTTTTAGATTAAACATATGTCCCATGATTTGCACTCTCCAGGGAGCAGGTTGAAATCTGAGTGGCTGGTGGAAGAGGTGGCCGGGGTCAGGGACCCATCCCATCCTCTGGCGGAGCTGTCCTCATGACTGGACAAAGAGCCAGGGACCACTGCTACCTCGCCATGCAGAACTGACAGGCTGTCCCCTCATGTCTACCCCTGTATGGGCTCTGTTAGTGTTACACAGATTCTTAACCAGACCTGGTATTCCACTCAACAACCCACAAGCGCCCTGTGAAGAAACCCATATGATCATCTGGGAGGCCAAGGCAGGAAGGTCGAAAGTTCAAGACCCGCTTGGATAGTTTATCAAGACCCTCTCTCCAAAACAAAATAAGTAAAATCAAAAAGGACCAAGGATGCTATTTGAGCCCTAAGACAGAGAGAGAAAGAGACAGAGAGAGAGAGAAAGACAGAGACTGAGACAGAGACAGAGAGATAGAGAGACAGAGAGACAGAGAGAGAGGAACACACTCACGGAACCCTTATAAGTAACAATTACTCTTTTAGTTTCTTCTTCCTTCTACTTAAATGTTAATTTTAGGTATCTTCTCTGCAACACAGAAGTCACATTCAGTATAGAATTAAAAGGAAATTAACTTGGGGTTTTGGGCCAAACTAGGTTTTGGGCTTTTTTTCTCTTTCTTTTTAGCCTCACACAGCCTCTTAGTAACTCAGTCAAACCTGAGTGTGGGAACGTTACGAGCCCCTCTTCTTTCTTCTGTAAGCTGTGCTATTTTGGTGACAGTCATCTAGGTTCCTGTCTGGACAGTGTACCTGAGAGGTGCAGCGAAGGATCCTCTAATAAACACACAGATCAGCAGGCGCACTTCTGAAACTGTGGTAAATTACAGGGTGCCCCGTCAGACCTCATTCTGCATCTGGCATGTGTGCTTGTGTGCATGTGTTCATGTGTCCATGTACGTATGCTGTGTGCATGCATGCATGCATGTGTGTATATTCGTATGTGTGTCTAGCATGCATGTGCATGCATGCGTGTGCATACTTTCATGCATGTGTATGTATATGTGTGTGCATGTATGTGTATACGTGTGTGTATGCATGCATGTGTGTGCATGTGCATGGGTGCATTCACATATGTATGTGTGTGCATGCATCTGTCTGTACAAGTGTGTGCATGTGTGTGTGCTGGGAGCCGGGATGTCTGGGGGTGGCTGCTGCTCCAGCAATGCTAGCTTTAACCCCATGAGCATCTGAGGTTCACTGGCATAACATGGTGTCTGCCACGGCTTTAGAAACTGCAGTAAACGTGGTAGGGAGGGAAGATGATCCCTGTGTTGACCCCATGGAAATGCTTTGTATTCCTTTCCTTTCAGATGAAGAAAACATCTTTAGAAGAAGCACAGTAAGTATGTTTCTAAACGTGGTGCACTGTAATTGTAATTAGCTGTTCCTCCCTTACGAAGTTCCAAGTACCACATTACTAATTACTCCAAGCAGTTGGCGCTTCCCTATTTTTGCGAAAAGTCTCACATATTTACACCCAGGAAGACACCCTTTTGCTTACAGGGAGGCCTTTATGGGCAACGCATCTTCTTTCTGTGTCGGGGGAAATGCGAGGCAGGGTGGCTTGGGATTTCTCTCCACAGGTCTTGTGTGAAGCATCTTTGTCAGCTCCGCTGGCCCATTGTTCTGCCATGAACTCTTTCTTGCATATGTAGACGTCCCCTTGACCAGGAAACTGGTGACAGCGTAGAAATTGAGTTTTCCTTATGTTCTTATCTCTGCTTAAAATATCTCATTGCTTCTCCACAGATTTGGATTGGAATTGCTGGGTGTGGGGTGCCTAATGAAAGGAGTCCCTTCATTGGACAGAGGAGTCCCAGAAAGCTGGGTGCTGGGGACAGGAAACCCGTCCTGAACCACATAAAACTCAATTTCCCTACAATTTAAGGTTCTATTCTTATAGAAATGCAGATGCAATGAGTTTTCTGTGTTTCAAAAGTGTCTTCTCATAAAATTTTGAAACCCTGCAGAAAATACAATTTATAGTGTTACTTGGAACATCTGGACATTTATAAAATTATTTTCTGCAGATAGAATGCACCCTAGAATTTTTCTTTCGATGAGCATCTCCAGACACACAACTTGGCATTCCATGAATGATCTTAAATACCCAATACACACATTAATTCAATTTAAGACTACCAGAATGGCAGATCCAAAGGGTCAATTCTTCAAATAAGAAAGAAAAAAATCACAAAATTTTAGAGCAATAATCTAATGGTAACTACCCTTAATCACATGTATGTATTTACCTAATTTGGCAGTTATGAATATTCTTTGATCTCCTAACTAAATAGCATGTCAATTTATAATTAAACATTGTTTTAATGCCCCTTAATTTCTTCAGACAAAATCTATGGTTAGAGCAGTATATACTAAAAATATTTTGGGGGCCAAGGATATAGCTCAGTGGCACATTTCTTACCTGGCAAGTGTGAGTCCTGAGTTCAATTCCTGGTACAAAACACAAAAATAAATAAATAATTAAATAAATATATTTTGGCACCCCAACACACTAAACTTGTAACCAGATATTAAGGACTTTGATTTCGAATTCCCCTTCTCACCATCACCACCATAACAGCTAGGGTTGAGCCAAGCAAATCATGCTTCTGTCCTACCTGAAAACAGCTTTGATGACCTCTCCACAGAAACACATCTGGGAGCACAGCGTTAGCCTTCTGTCAGCTCGGGGGAAACTCTGTTCTCGCTAAAATCTGCACAGATGCATTCTTCAGGCAGGCTTTTCTTTGTACACTGTTGGGCTGAGCCAGCAGGTGAACACGTCGAGCCTGTTAGCACCAACACAGCCAGCCGTACATTGCAGCAGCACATGGTGCACGCCCACATGTGCACACACACACACACACACACACACACACACGTGCACACATGCACACACACTGCTTTTCAGTGCAGAGGGTTCTACTACAGCTCCTGGGCACTGGTGAGCATTTCATGAGTACTCTCCACATTGTATTGAAGAAGAAGTAAAAAGACTGTAACCGTCATCACTTAGGCGTACTGTACTAATTCATAGTTATTTACTGAAGCAGCTGCTTCTGGTCTTATTCCTTTATAAATAGTTTGACAGATGTTGACACTCATACTGAAAGGAAGAATTCCAGAGGAGAAGGGTCAAATATTTCAAAAGATATCAGGCAAAAGTCAAAACTTTCTTCTTTCAAATGATACAAAGATGTGTGATGCACAAAACCAAATCTTTAGATTGCATCTTGGATCACAAAAGCCACCCAGATACATAGGTTGGTACCAGATGCTGAGATCAGAGTCCACATGGAAATGCAGCACATGCAAGGACCAGGAAAATACTACTCTTAGGAGATTGCCTGTGTGGTAATTAAGCCAAGTCACAGAAAATAAAAGTGACTTAAAATGTATTGCATGTGAGAATCAAGAGTTTTAAAGCCCAAAGCCACTGATTTTTCAGTATAAAAATCAATTTAGGTTTCACTGCAAACTGGAAGTCAGTACTAAGTTGCCCAGAACACCAACAGTCCCCTGAGCACCGTCCCTGGGCAACCTCGGCTCATCATAGTCCTCCCGAGGAGGTCGGGCTCCTCCACTCACCCAGAGAGTACCGAACACAGGACAACGACTGACCCTGGGTCCCAGAGTCAGGAAAACTCTTAGTCTCTGGTTATCACAGCCGAGAAGAAAGTCCACCCAGACCTGGAGCAAGGGGACACTGGCCCAGCGATACCTGGAAAGAAGAGAGATGACATGAGCATGCCCAGGAACACGAGGGTCATTCATTCACGGGCTCCGGCTCTGGAGCCAAAGCAGGAAGGATCACACTGTCTCTCCAGCATTTTCCACTGCAACCCAGGCGACTCTGTGGGATGTAAGGAGATGCCTGTCCTGTCCCTCAAGTGACAGCGAGGGCAGACACACCCTCCGTGCTGCCTGTGTCACTCCTCTGCCCACCCTTTGCTCTCAAACAAGTTCCTCTTTGGTGCCGTTGGTCCAAGGGCTGCTGTGGAGGAATCGCCTTCTCCGGGTTGGGGCCAGGTCTCACGTCGTACACTCCTCCCAGACAGTGGGGCGCTGGGGACCTGAGCCACCTTCCTTCTCATTGCCCCTGGGAGGAGCGGAGCCCAGCCAGGACTTTGTCTGTGTGGCTGTTCTAATGCTGAAACGCAGGTGAGATTGTGAAGGGGAGGAACGGAGAAGCTCTGCTCTGCACCAGGCAAAACGCACCACCACTGTCCTCCACCCGAGAGCCACCTGCTTCCCTTCCACACCTGTGCACCTGGCAGCATACTGGCACAGGTCACACAAGCAGCACAGGTGTATACGTGAATGGAAGGGTCCAAACATGAGGGTCATCGTGAGAACAGGTGCGAAGGGAAGAACGCACCAGCGACCAGACACATGTCACTTGTGAACCCTCCAGAATGGCTTCCTGTGGGATATCCAGGACCAGTTTTCCAGTTCCCAGGGAGATGAAAAAGAGGCATCCCAGGAAAACACTTTGGGAAAAGGCCTGGGAAACAAACACGTTGCAGAGCATTCTGGGAGGAGCAAGAATCCTGGAAGTGTGCAGGGTTGGGGGGTAACAGGTCAGTTAGCCACCTGCTTTGGGGAAGCTTCCAGGTGAGGCCACTTAAGTGTTCCTGGGACAAGGGGCACTGGGAAGTGGGCACATAGAGCAGGGCCAGCCTCCAGGGGACTTGCAGGCTGGTGAGGAGCTCTAAAGGAGGGCTGCGCAGAGAGGGGCGTGAGGCGCCCATCAGCGTGCGCACCCCGATACCTGAGGCTGGAGTGTGCTAAACCTTTGGGGGGGACTTCTTCAAGGACAAACCCAATTTGTAAAACATATAATATTATGCATCCATTTTTAAACTAATTTTATAATGTGCTACAGCCATTCTGTGAAAAGAATGCCACAGTGCGCTCCCAGTGCAGAGACAGAAAGATCCACGCAGTACCTGAGCCGCAGCGGCAACGGCAAAACCAAAGCACCAAGAAAAGACGCAATGAGCGCTTCATTCTTCTTCTAAATGCGGAAAGGTATCCAGTCTACCCGTGCTGTTAAAGTGGTGTCAGCAGCCCAGAGTCTCGGAAGGCTGGGCTGGCACTGGGGCCCTGTGCCAGGTACTCTGCCCTCTCACCTGTCTGCACCACCCTGCCCCACATGCAGTGCTCCTCCGAGGGAGCTGAAGGTCACAGGCGCCTCTGTTCCTGGTGTCTGCCATGTAAATGCTGCCAGTCACAGCCTGAGGTGATGGCGCTCTCACCACAGAGCACACCTTTGATGACCAGTCAGGGTCACCTCCCTCCTTCCTGACCAGAGACACCTGTCGATAATCCCTACACGTCTGAGTGAAAATGGAATTTTTTTAAATCCTGACAAAAACCCTTCAATTGCATTGGCAGGAGATGACCTGCTAATGGAACCAAGACGCATCTTAAAAACAAGAACGTGCCAGGGTGAGACTCGTGTAGTGACGGCAGAATCGCGGCCCTGTGTGACACTTTGTGATCGAATTGCTTTCTAAGCTGATGATGAAAGCCCAGACCATCCACTTACACCCAGTAATCCAGGAGCCCCAGCTCCACATCCAAGGACTCAACAACTGTGGACTGGGAATATCTGGGGACATATCTGCCCTGAACAAGTCCAGGTCCTTTAGTTTCTTGTAATTCTTCCCTGACTGACACAGGGTAGCAACCATGGGTACAGTGCTCACACTGTGTCAGATGTCGTGAGGAACCCATACATGATGGGAAGCATAAGACAGAATGTGTAGGGAGTGTGCAAATATTATCACGGGGGAGGGGACATAAGCACCAAGAATTTTAGTACCCTTGGGAATATGAGGACAAGTGGATCCCCATTTGGAAAATAGAAAATTGAACCCCTGCCCTGTATCATATACCAAAACATAGCACAAGATTAAAGATTTAACACAAAAGCCAAACTTATACCAAAATTACTGAAAATATATATATAACCATAAAGTAGAACTTTTAAAATAAATTCCAAAAACAGTAGCCATGGCAGAAAAAAATTTAAATGTTTGAGTCTATAAAAACTTTTTAAATTTTCACTGACTTCCTTCAAAAAGATACATGTACGTTAAAAAGAAAAAGCTCCTACAAGTTAATAAAGCACAAACAGACGCACCAGTATCACAACAGAGAGGATGCACAGAGATTTTTTTTCAAATAGGAAAAAATGCTGGAATAAAAGGTTCAGCTAATCAAGTGCACAACAACATCACAGGAAAACAGCTTCGGTGCCTGGGCTGACCCAGATGAAAGGTCATAAGCAGCTAAGGATGGAGCCGTGGGGCCTTAGTGTTGGGGGCCCTCTGGACAGGCTCCCAGAGCCCGGCTGCTCTGTGGAGGTAGACACAGCCTCCTGGCACTTGCAGCTGAGGTCTGAATGGGACTCCGGATACACCAGTCAAAGACACACACCACCAAAGGGGAGAGGGACATTCAAATCTATGACAGTCACTGCTGTGGAGCAGACATCCCCACAACAGTAGGAGTTTCTCAATCCAGGTGGGAACATGGTGCCCCTTTACCCCCCTCCCCAGTCAGTCCTGAGAGATGAGCTAGAGGCTCAGTCTCCACGTTATAAGGACTCAGAAAGCCACTCAGTACTTAGCCATACAGCAAGGCCCCTCTGGCTTCCTTGTCTGTTACATGATGCCAGCTTTCAAGTCTCTTTCTCGAGATGCGAGGAAAGCAACAGAATCAGGAAGAGCGAGTGTGGATTCTGTTATCATGAGGGGTGACTCACTGCTGTGAACTGTCACTGGGCATCATCTGGGGACCACTGGACGCCAGGCTCTGGCCAGCTGGGCAGCCATCTGCCAGATAACTATCATGGGCAAGGGCAGCTCTGCAGGTGGGGAACGCAGGACTTCTGACCATGCTGGAAACCTCAGGGAAAACCAGGAGGAGCCGGGAAGGCAGGCTGGCTTCTGAAAAGAATTTCTTTTCTTGTCACAAATTTGGAGTCACCCAGATCTGCAGCAGGAGCTGAGATTGACAGCCTGCAAATCATTCTGATCAGCAGCTTCATCCAAAGATACACAAGCACCAAAGACCTGGCCAGGAGTGCAGGGAGGACTTCAAGAACTGGAAGCAAAACTCCAAGAGCCATAGAAAGAGTCCGAGTTGCCTCAGTCTTGAAATCTTGATGTCATTCTTGCTCCCGCGTAAAGTTCCTGCGCCCCCAGTGACACCCATTCCTGGGGCCCATTACTTCCAAGGAGACGCCAGTCCACTAGTGTCCCTGGATCATGCTGGTGCTTTGCATCCCAGTGGGGATGCACACTGAGCTGCACCATTCATTCGCCAAGTTTGCAGCATCGTGTTTCTTTGACTGCCAGCTTACTGGGGATGAGGCAGAGTGTGCTCACAGGACGCTGGCTGCTGACTTGGTCACTCTCTGCGGCCAGCAGAGAACGGGAGCTGCTGGACAGATGTGGACAGCTTTCCAGTAAGCTGTTTTATCAAGGAGAAGGTGCACACTGTAAAGCAACAAGAAGAATCTAGTGAATCATGAGTAATCACTGTTATTAGCCTTCAAATAATTCTATTTGGTACATAGTAAATACACCAATCAGGAGCACGGGGTTTATTATCTTTATTAAGCGCACATGGCTGGACCTGCTGTCTCTCCATGCGGCTGGCTGCACAGTGGGCTTCCCAGCTCTAACTTCAGCATAAATATGTTAGGAAGGCAGTGCGCTCTGAGGTCACATTGACCAGGACACTCTCCAATGACAAGCTCTGCTGTAATTGTGTGCGACCAGCATCAGGCATGTGGTTCATCGTTGACCAAATGTCCTTATGCAGCCCAGGACCACATTCCAGTTCCTTCCAAACCCTGGAGAGGACAGAGCCGGGCAGGGAGAAACAGCCCTGTCCCCCAAAGGGGTGACCAGTTCTATGCCAAAAGAGTTGCAAAAGAGTTCAAGACAGGCCTGGGTTTGCTCAGCAAGTTCAACTCTCAGCAAAAAAAAAAAAAAAAAAAAAAAAAAAAAATGTTTTTAAAAATCAAAAGGTTACAAGATTTTCTACTTGAGCTGATCAGAAACAAGGAAATGTGTGGTGATGATCTGGGAGAGGGCTGAGCAAAGACAGGAGTGACACAAGTGTAGACTGGGTTGAATTTACTGATCAAAATGTACTTGCCAAAGCTTTTTTTGTGCTGTCTTGAGCAGCCGGACTGGTTGACTCAGTAGCTGCCCATAATAAAAGAGCAGCTTTCTTGGTGTAAAGTAGAGGAAGATATGAAGTAGGCTTTTCCCGTGAGATCCCTCAGTTACCCTTCCCCAGTGTGCCCTGGGAAAAGACTCAGCAGAGATCCCGTTCTTCAAGGCTCCTGGACCCTAACAGCTGAGGGACACTTCCAAAGCCATGAGGAAGCACCACACAATCTTTACGCAGGACAGGAGATGTAAGGGGCTGCCAGCAGCTGATGAGCTGCTCTGGGCAAGCATGAGCTCCCAGCACTGCAGAAGCCAACTGCAGAAGCCAAGTGGTAGCCCTAACCACGCAGGTGAAGGGCACAGCTACTGCAACTACCAACGCGACGCCCCCCCCCCCCCGGCAGCCAGGTTGTTCCCAAGGGACCCAAAGGGCCTTTTATTGGGGAGGGTGAGAATGGGAGAGGGATCAGTAGCCCACAGTGTCCCGCCTCACCTGTAAGTCAGCCCTATGCAACAGGAAACCTACTCAAATGTTCATGACATCAACAAGACCTCCAGAATGGAAGGCAGGTTGGTGCTTTCCCTCCAGACCTGATGGAGTAAAGACTCACATAGGAAGGGTCCCATCAGGGTGCCTGCACGTCTGCGGCACATCTGGCCCCTGCCTTGTTTCAGATGGGGCACGGTTGGCACCATGTTTAAGTACTAAATGAGGAAAGGAAAGTGTCCACATCTTCTGAGGATTATTGGATACTGACCCTAAGCTAACGCCAGTTGCTGGGGACCCACACTGGATCCACCAATCAAGGGAAGACTTGGGGAGATGAGATGCTGCATAGACCTTTGAGCCCATCCTGCAGTGAGTGCCGCCAGGCCTGGGGGTGTGGTGGGAAAAGCCAGGCTTGGAAACTGAGCTGCAGCATGAAGACAAGCCAAGGGGAAACACTCAAACTGTATTCTCAACCCCTGGCTTCTTACAAAGTAGCAGACTTACAGCAACTCCATGCATCCATGCCAGGTGGAGTCGTGGAGAAAGACTCACTGTCCCAGGCCCCAAAGATACATGAGGATTGATTCATCTTACACCCTAGTTGGATTCCCCCACTTTGTCTATGCAGTGGCATTGAAAAATGGTGTTGGATTATCATAAACCAAATCAGATGGTGACATCAAATGTCCCTGCTGTCCCTCAGGTAATCTCATTATTGAAGCAAATCAACAGATCCTGCTACCTGGTGTACATCGATCAACCTGACAATTCTTTTTCTTTCCCAATAGCCAGGACTCACAGCAAATGATTTGCCTTTCCTTAGATCACACCATCGCCACCTGATCTCAGGGCACTGCCAATCCCCCAACACTCTTCACTGGCTTCACAGAGACCCCGTTCACCTCACTCTTGAGAATGACAGCATGTTGAGGGTGGAATCTTAGAACTCCCAGTGAGACCTGGAGCACCAGGGGCAGGAGATCCAAGCTCAGAGGCTTGCCCCTTAGCAAAAGCCTGGAAGTTCAGGAGTGCTGCTACCAGGTGCACCAGCCATGAAGAAGCAGCCTCTTCAGCTTCAAGGACAACAAATTCTACCTTCATTTATGCCACTTTAATCCATTTACCAAACATCCCCTAAGGGCACCACTGTGAAGAAGTCCCAGGAAAAAGAAGTTCACTGGATGGCCCTGTGCCTGTAAGCATTTGCACCTTGAAACTTGGCACATTCCATTGTGATCAAGGTTTCTGAGCCCAAGGGGCTACCGTATGGAGTCACACAAACCCTGGTAGGAAGGTAGCGGGTCCCTGTGTAGTTGACTTTGAACCAATTTCATAACCCCAGGAGCAACTATTCTCCTTTTGAGAAATAGCACTCAGCTTCCCTTTGGGTCCTGGTAGACTGAATACTTGACTACAGGCCAAGAGGTCAGCAGGAATCCTGACTCTGCCACCAGAACTGGATATGACTCCAGTACCTGGCCATAAAGTCAGATGTGCACAATACTCAAGCCATGAGTTGAGCTTCCTGGACTTATCTATAGCCAGTTAGCTAAAAAGGGATAAAATGTGAGAAGACCTGGCTTACAGGCTGTTCTGCATGATAAAGTCAGTGACAATCACAAGTCTGCTTTTGCTCATTACAACAGCTCCCCCTGGAAGACGGGAGCAGGGACTCTCCTGGGAATTTCATAAGCCCATCTGGAGCAGGGATTTTGTCCCTTTGCTTGCTTCTTTTCATTGTCATTTTGCCTAGAAAGAGGGATACTCAGGAGTACCAATCTATACTGATTCACAGGAGATGGGTTGATGGTTTGGCCTTTTAATCATTAGTGAGGAAAACTGGAAGTAAAAGGTTAATGATGAGGAAGTTTAGAGAATGAGTGTGTAAGTGCACATACTAGAATAATCTCAGCACGTGGAAAGTAAGTCTTCACCAATAGATCTGCTCATGGAGATGCTCTAAGTCATCAGAGGAATAAGAAGGCTCTGAGCATGTCCACCTCCCTCCCTTCCTTATCCCTCTAATCTTTTTCAATGTGTCCATGAAGTAAGGAACAAAGTTGGGGCAGAGGGAAGTGGCCCATGGGTGGCCTCTCTCAGGTCCAATCTGTCCTGCTTCATAACTTGAAGGGTCCAACAAGGCTTAATTATAACTGGAAATCTTTCCACATGGCAGGGGCATGGATCCCTTCCCCAGCATAAAGTCACACAGCATCGTGTTTCTTTGACTGCCAACTTACTGGTGGCACCAACAGAGAAGCAACCTGGAGAAGTGAAGGATCTGGGCCACCATGGCAGAGTATGCCCTGACCCAGCAGTCACTCTGCAGCACTGCCTTGGTCACTGTCTTATCACTGCGACACAATACCTGACACACTAACTTAATGGAAGAGAAGTTCAGTTGATTTATTCCACGGTCACCAGACTGAAACACAGAAACCAGCATGGCGGAAGGGCCCACCACGGAGGAAAGCCACTCACCTCATGGTGTCCAGGGAGCAGGGCAGAAAGAGCCAGCCAGAGATGGAGACACAGCTTTCTGGGTCACAACCCCAGTGACCACGTCTTCAGCCAGACCTCACCTCCCAACAACACATCTGGCTACCACATCCCATGATTCAGTCACCTTTCAAAAGCCCCTCCTGTGGGCACAAGAGGCACTGCAGGACACCTAGATCTAAGCCCTAACAGGCACAGTGTCATTCCTACCGGACAGCACTGGCCAGGTATCTGAGAGAAGGAGGTGAGGCCAAACGTACGCTTTCCACTTAACAGCGGGCCCACAAAACTTGGCTGCTTCCTGTGCCTGCAGCTTTGTGCTAGATCCTTCCCCAGACCGTGGTACCCTAGGAGCAAGGGCAAGATGACTATCTCTACAACTCCCAGGTCACTATCAGCCACCCCAGCGGCCCTTCAAGCGGCCCTTCAAAGTCCCACACAGACTTTCATGGGGGTGCTTGGGGTTTTCACCAGCAGCCTCAAGACATGGTAACTTCCTACAGCTGGACTGGCTGCTGGTTAGCTGGGTTAGATCTAGATCCTCCAGTCTGCTGATAATCCTGAGCTCCAGAACTGGGAAGAAATTCCCTTCTGTTTGAACTCACTCTATGGATTTTTGACGGTTGAAGTTATTCAATAATTGATCGAACAATAGAAGCACTCTTAGGAACACGTATCAGAAATCCTTACAGTCTGTGCTCTCTTTAAACCAGAATTCTTTTCTAGGAATTTATCCAAAGAAAACGAGTGGACAAGTGTGTCAATGCTGATGCACAAATGTGTCTTTTTTCTAATGAAGAAAAATTGAAGTTAACTTGAATCATAATTGGTAAATGAATACGAGAGCAGTATGATTAAAATCACCCCAGAAACCCCAGCATATTCCTTCTTTCTATAAAGACAAATCCCTTGGACTGCAGAGCAAAGATGTGTTTCCAAAAATCACTACAATCCACGCAGACACATGGCAAGTATCTAACTGTCTCCAAATGGTCATTTCTTGGTCGTATTTTTGAGGACAGGAGAAGGAATGATGACCAGCAGGTGCAACTCTAAAAAGCTTGGAAGATAACCTGCTGGATTTCTAATTAAAAAGAAGTCGCACTTCTTTACTTTCTGAATTATGTTCTAACATCGGAGGGCACATTCTGGTCCTGATCTGTTTCACAGCTGCTTAGAACTGCACACCACACTCCCAAATCCTGGGGAGCCCCAGACTCCTGAGACCTGGTCTTACCTGAACATCTTCCACTGAAACTGCACGCCACCATTAAACTTCAGAGGTTAGGGTTGATGACATGGAATTCTCTCTCCCGGCTCTCACCCTTCCTGTGACCAGAGGAATCCGGAAGTAACATCAGGACACAGTCATAGTTCAAACTTAAGTATGATGAGCATTTTAAGTTATCTCCCTTCCACTAAGTTTTAGATTGAGGGGTGCTGTCACCCAGGATCATTAAAGATTTTCCTGGTTTTTGTTCATTCTTCTTATAGCTCAGGATTTTCCTAGCATCCTTCCACTCCCCAGCAAACCTCTTCTCCAGCTCCAGGGTGGTCTGCGTTGGCCCAGCGTAAGCATGATCTGTGTTGCAACCTGTGGCACGTCCGAAGGTGTGTGTCCTTGGTCCCAGCAAACCCATTTCAGAGGCTGGAAATCCCCAATGCTATGTGCAGAGCGCACATTCTCTATCTCCTGGGTTTCCCAAAGCTGTGCCTACACACACCAAGTCCACCTGTGCATTGAAGCAGCTCAGGACCCCCATAAACAAGCCATAGCCAATAACCAGGTTCAGGCATTGAAGCCTTCCTGGCTCCTGTGTCATTACTCACTGATGTACAGCCATTTACAGGTTGAGGAAAAGAACCACGTCTTCTGCTGTGTATCTGGATTGTTTTAAATCAATACTTAGTAGTTGGAACATTTCAGGGAAGCACTGAATGATCTCCCACACACTTCCCCTATAAATTTGGGTGCTTTTGGAAATAAGTGTTTGCTCTATGTTCATAGCTTCTATTCTCACATAGCCTGAGTCCTTCTCCATGCAAATATGTTCCCTACTCTCCAAGACTCTCGTGTAGGACAAAGAGGACGACACAGATTCAAACACCGAAACACTCGTTAAATTGTAGGCTGAGGAGGCTCAATCCAGATGACCTACACAGGTAGAGTTGGAGCAGTGGGGAGAAAAACGGAGAAGCCAGGAAGGACTGGAGGGAACTGAAGGGCAGGTTCGCTACAGAGGACAAAGGCAGGGTGAAAGGTGAGCTGCCCCAGGGGGAGAAAGACAGCAACCTCAGAGCCTGAGCTGGGAGCCGCGCAGGATGCGAGCTACAGTGTGGAAGGGATTCTTCAAGATGCGTCTCATCCAATTTCCTGACACACAAGCAGCCAGTGACAGGATGACTCTGATTTCACTGATGGGTCCAGGTGTCATGGCATCACCTTCCCCTGGTGGGTGTCTGCTCTTCAGAGCTCACAGGAGAGGCTAGGGTACAACAGCCTGCCTAAGCCTGTGGAGACACCTCCCATCCGCCCTCTAAGCTACTGAGCAACCCTGTACCCAACTCTCCTGGAGCTTCTGGCTGCCACTGGGAATCTAATGCTGATGTTTGCTTAGGAACCCCAGGGGGGTGGTGCTTGACTCTCACCGTGGGCCTCAGAAGGGAAAGCAGGATTGCACAGGAGAGAGTTGGGGAGTTTAGTGTCTCTGTCATTCACCCTGGAACCCCTCTAAACATTTGGAAAATGAGAGAATCTAAGACAAATTGGTAGAACTTTTCACGTTAGCTTGGGACGCGTGTAGTTGACAGGCATAAGTCAAGTAGTTGACTTATGGAAGAATGCCACCTGCGCTCCCACACATGGACGCTAAAAGGTGGACACCAAAGGAGAAGGGAATAGAATGGGGATGACAGAGCTGGGAGGGCTGGAAGAGGGAGGAGAGAGGAAGGTGGGGGGGGTGAGTACCAAGACACAGTGAGAAAAAGATCTCCTGCTCTCCGGCACAGGACAGGGACCTCAGCTCACAGTGCCTTGTTACATACTTTAGGAAGAACTAAAAGAGAAAAGATTGAAGTCCTAAACTATTACAAAAAAAAGAATTGTAAGAAGAAAATGATAATTATTCTGCTTTTATCATGGTACACTTAATGTGTGTACTGAATCACCACACTGTACAATATACACAACTATTATAAATGTATCAAAAAGAAAGTGGGGATCGCTGCGGGGAACCTTAGAGTCTGGCTACTGCAGCAACTTTGAGTTTCGCTATATTTTTAGTCATTATTGATAGAATTGTTGTCTCATAGATGTAAATGAAATTTCAGTGCTAAGATACTACAGATGCTCAATGTTTTATGTTACGCTTAGCTGACTATGTGGAAAACATACCACACTCTCTCTTGGTCTCATTTCATCTTCAATAATTACATATCTGCTTGTGTTATTTGCCATGCTCCATGTCCCCAAATAAGACAGATTTTTTTGTTCAATTCTTTTTTTTAAATCCCTTTTCCTTTCTTTCTATCTCCTTTGCCTCCATCTCATGTTCCCTTTTTCATTTGAAAAAGATCTTTCTACTTCCTGATACCTTTTGGCTGCTTATTTATACTTTGGATTTATCCTCTAAGAGAAACAATGCAACATTTAAACTTGCATATCTGATTTATTTCACTTGAGATAATGGTCTCTAGGTGCATCCATTTACCTAAAAACACCTCACATGTGTCCTTTTTTGTAGCAGAATACTACTCCCATGGTGCACAAAAACCACATTTTCCTTATCCATTTGTCTGTCAGCAGGGTGTCTCCAGAATCTGGCTGTTACACATTATGCTGCTCCAAACATGCGTGTGCATGTAACCCTGTTGCATGATGATTTTAACTATTTGGGGAAGACACCTTGGACAAGAATAACCAGGTCAAATGGAATATCTCATTTTACTTTTGGAGGAATCTCCATTGAAAACAGGAAGGGAAGAGCCAGAGAGACCAGGAAAGGAAACCGAGGCTGAGCCAGGATCCAGGCAGGAAGGAGAAAGCCCTTCCTCTGCTCTGCATCCTGACTCACCTTGCAATATGCAACAGGTGTGTTCCTTAAGAAACAAATTCATTGTAAAACACACACCAGTAATTTAAATTCACTAGGGAGGAGCCATTTAGCGGAACCCCGTTGTAAATCCTTTCACCTACTGAAGAACATTTAATTACTCCCTGATTTATGTGCTCGGTGAGGTCAACTATTTAAATGTTGGATTTTCTTAATTCGAGGCACACCCTCATTTATAGATTCTTTAGAACTCATTCTGCCTGGAATGTGTTCTTCAACAGAAAAAAACATTTTAGTGAAATAGGCAGAAGTGATCAAATATTCTGGCAACTGCTGAATTTCTTACTATGGGAAAGAATTTCTACGGAACAAATTAAAGCTTGGCATGGTCTGGAATCACAGGTCTTAAAGGCAGACTGTGCTGGGAGTGATGGTACACATCGGTAATCCCAGTGCTTGGAAAGCTGAGGCAGGAGGATCCATGAGTTAGAGGCCAGCCAGGACAGCAGAGTGGGTTCACGGCCAACCTGAACTACAGTGAGACCCTGACTCAGAGTACATACATAGGTACACGCATGCATGTATACATGAATACATAGCTAAGTACAGACTGTGAGCACTTTCTTTTCCTGTGATACTAGGAATGGAACCTGGTGCTGGAACATGCTAGGAAAATGCTCTACACTGAGTTTCCCCTCTGACCATCTGTGTAACCTTCAAACAGCTACATTTGTATTCAGTCTAGTGTTAATCTATCTGGTTGTTAGCCATGTATTTTTTTACCTATGTAACCAAACAGATCATCTACCCGCATACATTAATAATAGATGTGCTGGAAAATACTCTTTAGAATATTGAACTGGTAAATTCTCTTTCACACATCATGAAGCCGAAGTAAACAGACTCAGGAAAAGTTTTGCTCCTTATTCCGAACAATATAGGTTTCCTTTCTGACTTCTTTAAAGAAACTGAGGCATACATTAAGAAACAGAATGTTTGGGACTGATCAGAGCTACTACTCAAGTTCGAATCCCAGGTAGCCTGAGAGGGGTTCTAGGGCTTGACAGATTTCCTGCTTTGTTTTGTTTTTGAGCCCGAATCTTACTTTATAGCTCATGCTGGCGTTGGACTCCCAGAAATCTGCCTGCTTCAGCCTTCTGAGTGCTGGCATTCAGATTTCAAAGGCATCTCAAAGCCAAAGCCACAGTAGGCTGCTGGTTAGGCCAGGTAGCACGCTGTCCTGTAGGAAAGGGGTCGGGTAGCTCAGGGGCACCCACGAGACAGCTGTCAGGGGAGAAGGAAAGGAACACAGAAGGCGGGGCCCTGGGCTGCACGCTGCAGCTCTCTGGGGACCGGCTGCCATTGTGCTGAAAACTCTGGGGCTCAGCTCAGAACCACAGCCCACAGCAGCTGCAAACTCACACTCGCCACAGGCAGAGCCTGGCCTGGACCTGGTCTGGAGTCCTCTTGGCCTAGGGCTTTGGGGGGCTCGGGCCACCTTTATCTGTATGATTTTCACTTTCCACACCCACCTTGGGCTGTGCTGAATGGGCGTGAGCAGGTTGCCGCGGACTACAAGGTGTGATCGGAAACTACAGTGAATGTTTAAATTTTATTTATTTTATTTCACATAAAATTTATTTCAGACAAAAACTACAAATTCCCCTCGGTGTCCTCTCCTCCCTTCCAGCACACTAACCCCCCATCCTTGCTGTGGTCTGCAGCAGCTCCGAGTCCTTTCTCCTGAGTGTCTTTAGTTGCACAGTCCTGGCTGCCTTGATGTCCTGAACGGTTTCAAAACATTTCCCTTTCGTGATCGCTTTTACTTTGGGGAAGACTCAGAAGTCACACGGTGCCAGATCCCTCCAACAAGGCAGATGAGGGCACAGCGTGATGCCTCACAAGCCGCCTTCCCCTCGGATGGTGCTTGGTGGCAACTTGTTTTTGATCACACATAGTAAAGACACTATGAGCTGAGCCACTGGTGCCAGGAGAGCCCTGCTCTCTCCTGAGACCTGGCTGGCCAAGGCCGCCTGGCCACATACAGGACCCCATCAGGGATGGCATCCTTAGGCAGACTTGTGGTTGTCACTGGTGTCACAGCGGCCCGAAGTGTCCCACAAGCCCCGTGATGCTCCCAGTTTCAATTCCTCAGACCCAGTCTAAGCTTCAAAGCATTGTGTGACTTCCTGCTTTCCCTGGCCTTCCACAGAGGCAGAGGTGGATAATGGGATGACATAAGAAACCAGGGCTTCACATCTACAGTCCCCTACCTGGGCATCCTGCAGTTGCCAATCAACTTTCTCAAAAAGGCTAACATGTTCCGTTCATCTGCAATTGTCAGTTAACTGAGGAAATGCAGACCAGAACTGAGGAAATCGTCTGCACAGCTGCGCTGAGCTCGCTGGCCCTGGCGGCTGCGGATGGTGTCTGTCCCTGCTCTCTGGTCCTTTCCTCACTGCCCATGTAGCCAGACCATGGGACCCAGCGCCCTGCAGACAGCAAAGTGCACAGGCAGCCGGGAGAGAGGGTTTGGGGGGCAGAGGTTCCAGAGGACCGCGGGGTCCCTGTTGGTCATTTGCTCTAATCCAAGCAATAGCGCCAAAGAGCATCAGCTACTCCTTTTTTCAGTGAAATCCCTCTGAAAGTCTCTTATTTTATAAGAAAAATTCTTCCAGAAGAAAAATGTTCATCATTCCTATCTCAAAAGAAGAAGAGACTCCAGCAGCAAGTGTCCATGGGATCTCACTGTGTCTGTGGCTCCGGGGCAGCAGGACCCCCGCATACCCGCCGAGCTCTCTCTTCACAGGGCGTAAGCCTCCCATTACCCTCACGCCTTGTCCTGGCCCCAACCCTGCCCACACACACTCACATACACACATACACATACACGCTCACACACACTCAAACATATGTGCGCGTGCATTTCAGCCAAGCCCCACCCCCAACCACCGGGCTTCTCGTAAACACCCTGCTCTCAGGACTTTCCCACCTCCAGCTCTCTGAACAGCGCCCATTCATCACCCACGGCAAGGTGCCAGTGTCAGCCTTCAGACAGAACTGTTCCCCTGTGGGCCCAGTGGGGACACCGTCAGGCCTGATTATGCCTGGTGCACACAGTGCAGACCCTACGTGAGACCAGGGACTCTGCCTGCATGGGACGCCCAGAAAGGGACACCTGTGACCCTGGGATCCCAGATGGGCATCTGACAGCATGGTGCTGTGTGAGTGGTGAGACACACAATGGCTCTCAAGGGTCCCCACCACCGGAAAGTGTTCCTTCCCCTGCCAAAGGCCTGCTATCTTCTTTGCACAGCCTGTGAGATGAACAGGTCACTCTGCCCTGTGCCCCTCACCCAACATGCTGAACGCTGTACAGCCTCAGGCCCTGTGCAGTGGAGCTGATCGGCCACTCCTGTGAGCCAAAGCCGCCCTTCTCTCTTTCTAAGCTGATTATCTCAGGTGTTCGCAATCCTGGAAGTCACCGACACACTGCCATTCCGAGACAGGGCGCTGGACCATAGCAGCGCTGTTTGCCCGGTCATGTCACCATGCACTGAGTGACAGGCATCACTGCCTGCTTTCTCCTGGACCTGGGTCCTACCCTCGGGAGGTTTTTACAGCAGGGTGAAGCCACACAGGCAGCCACCATCCTGATTCCAAAGCTGTGATCCACAATGGTAGGAGCATCACACAGGGTCCCACAGCCTACTGAGGCATCACAGACTTCTGGAAAATGACGTCCAAGCTGAGACCCAGGGGACACAATGTAGTTTGCAAGGCTGGTTGCCTGTGGGGACAGGAAGAACTTGGGGCTGGGATATAGCAAGAGGGCAAAAAATAGAAGAAATGAGGCTGTGGGCGTGGGAGGGGTCAGATGGCACTTTCTCCTCGGGGAGACATCCGGCATCACCCTTCACTGCAGGCTGCAGTGCAGGGACAGGGCTTCTCTGTTAGAAACGTTCATTCCATTCTGCAAGGTGACAAGAGGTGAGAGAAGAGGAAGATATATCAGGGAGGAGATGAGCGATTGGACCCTGAGGATTCAGCCATTCATGCAGCAAATATGAGCTGACCTTCTGGATAGGCTACGTGACCAGAAGCACAGTCCACTGAGGGCCCGGTCCAAACTCTTACAAAGCTCTCATTTATAAAGCAGGGTAGGTATGGCCTTGTCAGATAAATACATCTTACAAACCAAGAGAAAGCAAGGTGTAATAAAATTGTGTCCACTTGAGAAGTTAGAAGCTTAATGAAGTGACTCAGCAGGGGGCCAGGGGCCTCACTTTGTAACAACCTCAGCCTGTGCAAGAGCAGGGCACAGAGATGTGTGAGTGCTACACCCACCCAAGAGCAGGTAGCCTGCTTACAATAGAAGGGAGGAAAAGAGGCTTTCTCCCTTTTTTCTTGTCTTTTGTTGTTTTTGTACCATCTTGAACTAATACTCTTCTGCCAGGCCAGCCTGCCTTGGAGCCAGTCGATTAAAGACTGAAACTTCCACAAACTATGAGCTAAATAAACCTTTCTTTCCTTAATTATGAACAGTGGGTATTTTGTTCCAGAAATAAGGGAAAAGCAACCAAGACGAAAGGGAATCGCTTTAATACTCTGCCGTGTGGAAAGAGCAGAAATGTAGGTGTGTTTAGTGGTGCTGTCCTGATTGTCCTGAACTGACTCAAAATGCCCTCTCGTGGTTATTTCAGCTCTGGGTAAAACATCACAGGGAGTCAGACCCAGTGAGTTAAGATGGGTGGGAGAAGATACACTACGACTTTATGAGCCTGTCTTCACATGGTATGCAGCAGCAGCATTCACCACAATTTTGATCACACCTCATCATGACACAAAACAGGGCTTCCGGAACTGCCTCACAAAGTGGCAAGAATGACACTTGCTTTGTCTTGCCTGGAATTATGACGGCTAGGTACCGATCCATCCTCCTTACACTCTCTTCCTGCTCCTCAAACCCAAATGAAGCACCAGAGGCCCAGTCAGACTCCGAATGAAATTTGTAGATTCAGAGCCCAGAACAAATACCACCTTGTGCTTGGAGTGACCAACCCACCAAGCCCGCCTCGCTCATTAATATGAGTAAGTCGCTTAGAATCCTGTGTGCTGTCCTAGCTTTAAAAATCCTTATGTATTCATTTATGTTCTCAGATTATTTGGCTTCATGTGTTTATTCAATACTCTGAATATTGATATAAATTACTCGGGTTCTCAGTGAAGAGTGGGAAATTGGGTACTATGAATAACTGCTTTAACAATCCACTTCTCTATATAAACACAACTGTTTCACATATGACTTTACAGAAACAAGAGCCTCCAGCAGTGGAAATATCTATGCACGCCGAGCCCTGAGCCCTGGGTCCAGGCGCACTGTCCTGTGTGAGCTGCCTTTCAATCCCTACTCATCACCTTAATGAATCAGTCCTGAACTCCTCTCCCTCAACCATCTGACTGCCAAATCAGTTATGTCCTGAAATCACTCAAGGCGACAATGGCCAAACCTCCCCAATCACCTGGATTCCTGCAATCACAAAGGGCCATCAGTGCAAGCCGACATGTCCTTCTCAGAGGGGGACATGGTCTAGATGTGCTTGTCCCCCTCCTCGTGTGCTTGGGCCCTGGTCCCAGAGGTGGCAGTGTAGGAACTGATGGGGCCTCTATAGCTGGGCCCTGAGGTCACTGGGTATGCTTCTCCTTCCGTGAGTTGTTGTATAAGCCTGAGCCTCACCACTAAATTTCTGGAAGCCTTTTTCAAGCTGTGGTTCCTCAGAGCTCTTGCCATTGGCCATGGACAAGTGCCAGCCAGCACTGTGCTGCATGGACTTCTGAACTCCACATTGTGCACCCAGTAGCCTCTCAGCTATTTCATCAGAGCAGTGAAAACAGACTACACAGACAACTTAGAGACTGCCACTCTCGAAGCAGGTTTGGAAGTAGGCTTGAGCTGGGACAAGGTAAGCAAGACCTCGTCACATAAATATATCATTACCAACCAAGGTCAGTGCAAGGGAATCCCTTAAATACTCTGCCACATAGGACAGTCAGAAATGCAAGTGTCTTTAGGTGCACTTCATGGTGTAAACCCAGCTGCAAAGGCAGAAACATATGGAAGACTAAATAGAAATCCCATTGGAACCATTGTGGTCTTGATCATCATAGCTTACATTTATTTTTCTAATGACCGCCAGGCTTTGTAAAAAGCCCTCTGTTACCCCACCTTATTAATCCAAGTAGTTTAATACCATATAGAAAAGTGCATAGCATCTGTCTACAAAACTTCCAAATACTGCTTTTATTCTGTATTCAGCACCATTCAATGTCACAGGAAGATTACTGATGTGATCTTGCTGAACATGAATCTATGCATTCAAACACCGCTTTGTAATACACATCAATCAAAATGATGCAATAATTCAAATAAAGCTTCAAAAATAATGTGAAAGTGCAGAAATGCATGAAGTAAGTTGTTCTTTATGTTAAAATGTCTTAAGGTTTTTGAGCTCTTAAAAGGCTTTAGTATATCTTGGTTATTCCTGGGCACCTGGGTAAGTTAGTGGGAGCCAACCTGAAGTCAGTAATGCCAGTCTGCTCTCTGGTACACCCCAGATCCCAATCCTCCTGCCCTTCCATGGAGTGCCCAAGGAACCCCATCAGTCATGGGAACTCTACAAGCTGCCACCAACCTTGGAACACACTCATCACCTGAGGAACACTCACTGAGCATACATCATTTTGTGTCATCTACAAATTCACAGGCAGGTGGGTTGGGTCACGGTGCTGCTGTGTAGCTGAGTGAATTGAAACCAGGCCCTGCCAAAGCACAGACAGAGGACCATGGAATGCCAGCTGCTGCAGGTCCTGAGGCCAGGCACCTTGTGATGGCATTGGCTTTTGTCTTTCCACTTGATGCCCTCTGCCATGTTCTGGTACACAAGAGGCCCTGACTGCGATCAGCACCATGCTCTTGGACTTCCCAGCTCCCAGAACTATAAGCCAAATAAACTTCTCTTCTTTACTGGTCCCTCAGTCTCAGGTGTTTTGTTTTAGTGGCAGAAAGTGAGCCAAAATGAGGGTCTCAGTTGCTCCCACCATTTCCCCACAGTTCCTTGGGTACCACAAACATCTGCTTGCTGGAAGCCAGTCCTGTACTGTTCCATGCACTAGAACTAAGAACAAGGCTATGTGCTAAGACTGGGCCGGCTGCTCACATCCCCACATGGGAACTGAAGCCCACACCTACAAATGCTCCTGAAATGCTGCAAGGCCACATGACAGGCCACAGCCAGGTGCTTCCTCGGAGGGCATGGGAACCGGACTTGGTGGACAGGCAGCTCTTTGAACCCTGGGGTGCAGCCATAGCTCCACATCACAGAACAGGAGCAGTGATTCGAGGGAAGAGAAGACCGCACGAATTCAAACGGGGAATAAGTGAAGCTCTCAGCCACCTGGGTACCAAAATAGGAGCCCGAGTTCTTCACACCTTTTCTCCAGGGCTCTGCTTTCCTGAGAATGCGGTTTTGAGGATGAACGGCCGCAGCACCTTCAAGTTGCGGAGAGTGCTAAGGGCTAAGGAAACCAGTTCCGCACAACACAGAGGGTCAAGGATGTGCCCGGGAGGCTTTCACACCAAAAGTGATGCTGAGCTGGAAATCAAAACAAAATCTAAGCCTCTCCAAGGCGAAGCAGAAGGGCCTTCAACACACATATGGTTTCCATCTCTCGCTGAAAGAGCTGGATCTGAACGGCGCTCGGGAGCACATATGCAGTTTCATAAATAGCAGTAGGTACCTCAGGATACCTTCCAGCCCAGAAGGTTAGCAGTGTCCTGTGCCCAACCCAAGATCCCCTCTTCTGAAACCGACTCTGCAGGGCCTCCCGGCTGTGCTCTCGGGTCCTCATGGAACTTGGTTTTCACACATGTCGGGGAAGCCTTGGAGGCATGCTTGGTGAGGCGTCTAAGAAAACGCCAGAATTTTCACTTTGGGGTAGAAGGTAACAACGGAGGCATCCAGAATTTTAACATTTGGAAAGTATCTCAACAAGATGAATTGGAGGGCTTGACCTTTTGATAAAATTTATGTTCTGTTGAAAGAACTGGACCAATCAGAAAGTAACCATGGTTAAAATGTGGATATGTTTATGATCAGGAAGGATCTGCAGAATCTAGAGGTATAGCTCTTCCAAATTCTTCGCTGAGAAAGCTGTAACCACCTGCTCTAAAATACAACAGAAAACTCAAAAATTCTGAATCTGAATTGTCCCTATTTACTCTAAACTTAGTGAGTCAGGGGTCAGCAGACAGAGAAGCCCCGTGGAGGGTCTGGTGCGTGGAAGTGTTACCTCCCACTATTCACCTCCCAGGCTGCCTCCCCATCATCTCTCCGCGAAGTGGGAACTTCGGAATGGTTTGTTTTCCAGTTCCACGTGGGTTAGGATTGGCTGACTTTTCCCCCAAACTTATGATATAACTCTAATGCTATGCTTCTGGAGAATAAAAAGAAAAAAAGGAAGCCACAGCGATTGCTTACCCTTTAAATTCACTGACCCAAATGTTACCATTTTAATAGATTCCCACCCAACCAGAAATAAATAAAAACAATAGTGACTAAATTATTCATGGGAAAAAATATCCCATCTCAGGTATGAAACCAGGATTCTCCCTGAATTCCCAAGCCACTCTTGATTGGCAGAGTTAATGGTTCTGTGTGAAGAGGCAGAGGGCCCAGCAGGGGCCAGTGCTGGGCACGCGGTCCTGAGTCTGTTCTTCCCAGTGACACCAAGATGGCGCATTCTCCTGGGGAACATGGAGCCCCGGAAGCTGAGCCCACCAAGGGGTGGCACAGGCCATGTCATGTGACACCACCTCTGCCATCTTCTAGGAATCATGGTACTTGCAGCTCAGCAAGTCCCTAACCAGCCCGCAGTGTGCAGCTGGGTGAAGGAGACCGGCAGAGGAGACTGGCGGTCCCCTGTCTACGGTGTCCTTTTGCCTGCACAGTTTCTGCCCGACTCCTCCCCACCAGCCAGTGAAAGCTGGCCCTGGGACTCTGAGATCACACAGTCAATACTAGAACAACTGTCATTTCCAGTCAGGCAGTGGGAACATTGATCACAGGGCTGTCACAGAGCTGTGGCCACACAAGGTGCTCCAGAGGAAGAGCCAACTCCTGGGACAGATCTGTGCCCAGGACGAGTGCTCGGCTCACCTGGCGTGTGGGGAGGAGGCTGGGAATGCAGCTGGGGGCACCCAAAGAAGCTCAGGGAAAGCTGCAGTGCTCCTGTGTTCCTCCCTCCTCAGCAGAACAGGGCCACCCGCCCTCCAGAGCTACTGGAAGGGCCCTGAGATGCCCCTGCGATTTCCTCAGGGAGGAGATGGCAAACCACACCTGTCCTCCCTGCGTGTATTCAAAGATGAAACCCTGAGGCCTGCATTGGGAAGGGGACAGTAGGTGAGACAGGTCCTCTGGGTCTTTGGTGGGTAGTATTGGAAGGAAGTTTTTGTTTATTGTTGGGCTTTCAGCAGTCCTGAGAATTGAACTCAGACCCTGGCACCAGGCCACATCTTCAGCCTTCAGCTTCTCTCTCTCTCTCTCTCTCTCTCTCTCTCTCTCTCTCTCTCTCTCTCTCTCTCCCCCTCTCTCTCTCTCTGTGCACTGGCTTGCTTGCTTGTTTGCTTTTCAAGACGGGAGCTCTCTAAATCATCAGATTGCCCACAGTTGGTCCCCTACGTCTCCATCCCCTCTTTTCCCTGTCCCCTCCCTTGAAAGGAAACAACAGAAATAAGGGTAGAATGTGGAAAATTACTTCTGTCTACACAAATCACAGTCTTTCTGCCTCAGCCTCTCAAAGGGCTTGGACTACAGGTGTGTGCCACACATTCAGCAGCTTTCCCTCAGTGAAGTCCAGTCCACCTGTTCCACCTGTACCAGCTTTGTGCTTCCTTCCAATGGATGGATTCCCCAGAAGCAACCCCGGCCCTATGGGGAGGCCGGGTTTTTCCCTAGCCCTTCCACAGTGGCTTGCACACATCGAGGGCTCCCAGATGCTACGGCACTGCTCTGGGGCTGGGGTGGGCATCTTGGCCAGGACTGCCTCGGGGATGTTGGGTGAAGCCACTCAGGTGCACGCAGGTTCGGCATCTCAGACCTCGCCCTCTCTGTCCATGAGTTGGGCTGGAAAAAGTGGCACAAACAGGGACCCACGCACTCTTCCTCCACCACCGGAAGAAGTCTTAGACAACAGTCTATACCAACAGACACCTCCTCTCTTAACTTGGGCTCACCCTGGGCCGCTAAGACTTACTTCCTGTGTGCAAGTCACAGTCTAAGACACCCTGTGAGCTACCTGGAAGAGGTGGTAGATTCTGCTGTCCCAGTCCTCCTGGGCCAGCAGTGTCCTTTCTTCTGTCTCCAGCCACCAGTCCCCTTTGCTGGCATTGCCACAGATTTCAGACTGAAACAAATACAGCTCAGGTTGACCCAAGGGCTGCTTGGCTTGGAGCCTCTGTGTTCACTGCTGGACGCAGTCCTGACCCAAGGGGACACAGCCCTGAAAGGTGACAGCAGCAGGTGATTCTGCATGGCCTTGTCCTTCGACTGCCCAGCAGGGCATGTCAGGCCAAGCAGTTCTAGAACAGCCCAGGATCAGGAAGCAGAGGCTGGGAGGACTCCAGGAACCTTGCACAAATGCCACTGGCTGACTGTGCTGGTGTTTCTACCCAGTACAGACATGTGAGCCCCTAGCTTCTTTGTTTTCATATTCATTTTGAAGCGTCCACGTTTGCAGCACTTAATGATTACACTCATCCCAGGCCTGTATGCACCTGACCAGTTTAGCCCCCTATGTCTCCGTCCCCTCTCTTCCCTGTCCCCTCCCTCGAGAGGAAACCACAGAAATAAGGGTAGAATATGAAAAGTCATCATTTTCTGCACTGTATTCTATGACATTGTCAGGCCTTCAAGCCTTGGGAACCCACTAGCCATTCACAAACATTGAGAAGGCAGAATTTAGTAAAATACGCATAAATTCCATATGTCTGTGTTCATAGGGCCCGGGACATGGTGTCATAGCAACACATGCTGGTAAAGGTAGCAGGAGCTGGGCCTGAGTGTCTGCGTCTCAGCATGACCAGGGGTCTCACTTCCCTTGATCTCACACCTGGGTTGTCACATGGTGACGCTGTCACTCAACACGGCCCTGTGGGCACTGTCAGAGCCTTGGCCTGCAAATGGCCTTGCTTCACGCACGGGCCTCTGGGCAGAATGAGCCGGATGACCTTGAGCTACTTACACAGCACCTCGGGAAGGCAGGGGCTGGGACACAGCAAGCAGGATACCGCCGACGGCATCCACTCATGTCATAACTACCAGTTACTGTCCTTCTGACACATGACCAGTCCTGTTGCTCCAGGGGCAGTGACTTCCTGGGAACCCCAAGGCCACAGGAGGATCCCGGGTTTCTCATGGCTGCACCCAAGAGCATCACAAGGCTGCTCTCTGGCCAAAGATGCTGGTGGATATCTACCATGCTGATGTCACAGCACAGTGTCAAAGGGACAAGAGAAGGAAACTCATCTTCCGGGAGGGCTATCGGCATAGAAGTCGGCTTCCATCCCCGGTGAGGGGAAAATTACAAACATGGAGGAGTCCTGGTGAGTGAAGTAGAGGTTCTGCCAGAGGAGAGGAGGGTGAAGGGGGCCCCTCCTGGGGTCCCCCTGGGGACGCCTGCCCCATGACAAAACTTCTGAACTCAGAAAGGGCTGGCCTGGGAGGGACTTGTGTGGGAAGTCATGCATGGGCCAAGACAGAGCTTGGGGGTGTGAAGCCTGAGGAAAGGGGCTGGCAGGATGGACTCTGCCCCCCATAGCACTCTCAAGAAGTAGCCTCAGCTCCCAGATGTGCACAGGGTGTTACCAGCACAGCCCAGGGAAGAAGGTCTGCTGGGCTTACTCTGCAGCTGAGGCCATGCGGGAAGGACCAGAAGACCCAGAGCCTCTCACCTTCCTGATGCTCTGAGAGCCAGAAAAGTCCCTGAGGGTCTGCCCCTGGGATCTGGTGGCTTTTCCACCACGGACAAGAAAACATACAACATTTCTCTGACTCTTTTACAGCAGCCCCGGAAGTCTGTGCCTTTCGGCACCAAGCAGTACTGAGCCCCTCAGCCTACTTCAGATACCAGTCGTGGAATGGGAGGGGCACTCTC
This sequence comes from Cavia porcellus, assembly GCF_034190915.1. Taxonomy (NCBI): domain Eukaryota; kingdom Metazoa; phylum Chordata; class Mammalia; order Rodentia; family Caviidae; genus Cavia; species Cavia porcellus. The sequence goes on along the minus strand of NW_026947501.1, from coordinate 47,145,000 downwards.
TGGATTTCATCAGCCTGGGGACAAGGAAGTTGGACAAGGAAGCCCATGTTGGAGGTTCTGATTTTTACAGATGGCTGAGCCCTGGGGTCACCTCAGCAGTGCTGTCAGTGCCCAACTGAAGGCTGCAGGAGGGGCTGTAGAGCCCTTGCTCTGTCACATGGGCACAGACCTGTGGCACCCCCAAGCAGCACCTTCTCCTGGGCTGTGATGTAACCTACCACCCAGGAAGGTTAGATGCTACCAGCGCCACAGTGACCGCGGCAGGTCGATCCTGGCTGCACACATCGATCACAGAAGATCTCACAAAGCGGCCTGACATTGGCAGAACCAGCCGTGTCAGAAAACCCAGCAGCATCTGCTTCTCAGGGCCTAGATCCAGCCTGGGGACAGATGGACCCTTGGCTTCCAAGGGCCGCAAAACAGAGATGAGTTACAAGTCACACCAGGATGGGTGTCGCTTGTGCTGGCCCCTTCCCTCCCTCCCTCCTCTACTTTGCTTACAAAACAGAAAAATCAGAACTTTCCTTCTATTTTTTTTTTTTTTTTTTGAGAACTGACCAGAATTTATTTTTGCTCAGACACTACCTACCTACCTGATGTTAAAAAGCAGAATTGCTTGCGGACCACAGCCAGATACTGCCCTGCCCTGCGCTCACCCTCTAGGTTTGGTTCACGGTGTCTCCCCAGGGTAAGACATATTGATGCCATTTTTATAGGGGGCCAGGAAAAGAGCTCTCTTCCATGATTATACCACCAGGAAGCAGCAGAGTAGAATAGAATGACAGAGGTTGCAAGGATCTAAGCCCAAAGCTCCCACACGGGGTGGAATTTCCCACCTCCATGGGTCAGAGCCGTGGGAATCTGACACAGGGCAAAGTGCGCGCGTGGGACAAGCTCCCGACTTCCTGAGCACCCACCTGAGACGCTGCTTGCTGTGCACTGTTTGAGAGAAGCCATGAAACCCTCAGGGCACCACGGTCTGGACCCAGTCATAGGATACCTGTTCCCATGGCAGCTGTGCCGCGAAGCACCAGGCCCAATGTCTCCACACCATTATGAAGAGGATGGTGCCACCCACCCAACACCTCCCACAGCAGGCAGAGCCCTGGTGGGATCACCCCTCCTCCTCCACTCCTCACCTAGCTCCCATCAGTAACTGAGAGACAAGCAACTTTGAAGCTGTGCTTTGAAATGCTTTTACTTACTTATTTAAAACCTGGAGTTGGCTGAGGTCGGAGCCAGGCAGGAGAGGCGCCAGCCAGGGGCATCTGGTCCATGGCTCTGCTGCCTGCGGGAGGAGCAGGACGTCCATCCGGGTGCCAGGGCTGCTGGGGGAGCAGCTTGGTGACTCCTTCAGAAAACCTCCCTTTGCCTTCCGGGAAGGGAGGTCTGAATAAGAAAGGATCGGACCTTTTCCATGAAACAGGAGCTCCCAAACGTTCCTGAGTGGCCAGGCCACTAAATAATTAATCAAGAGCAGGCGATGGCAGTTTGAAATGTAAATGCTGGTGTCTGGTGTCACCCTGGAGGAAGATGTGCCGGCAATGGCGAGCGCCCACGTCCCTGCCTGCACCGGGCAGGTGAAGCTTCCAACAAAGGACCGCACCTCTCATTCCTGACTTTGACCTGTGGTTCACTTTCATGTCCCCGTCCCCAAAGAGATGCAGAAGAGATGATGAAGTGCGGGCTGGCTGTGGGGGAGGGGCGCAGAGCCCTCTGAAGCCCTGGTACCTGACAGACAGGCTGTGGGCGACACGGAGAACAGCTCTCTCTCTCTCCCTGTGCTCCCCTGCTCCTTGGATAAAAAGGGCACCTTTTGTCTCTCCTCCTCCCCTTTCTTCCCAAAGTCTCCAGAGCGCCTTCCTGCCAGCTACTCAAAGGCAGAGAACAGCTGCAAGCCAGGAACAAAAAAGGAGACTGACGGTGGGAAGGGGCAGGCCAGAGATTTCTTTACCTTATCAAGCCAGCAAACGCTGGGGTTTCAAACCCAAGTAAATAAAATCTGCGGAAGATACAGCACCTCCTCTCTTGACTAAACATTGATCAAAATCCCCTGTTCTAGAAAAAGCATGCCAGCTTGGCAGTGCAGGCACAGGGTCTGGGTGGAGGGCACTGTGGCCCAGGGCAGCCCGGCAGAGGACAGGTGCTAAATGGGTGCTGGCTCCTCTCTCCTTACCTACCAGCCTCCCCTGCCTGACTGGGAGCAAGCTGGCTCACCACCTGGGCACACTCCCAAAGGCCACCCTGAGCTGTGTTCAGCACTGTGATCAGCGAACATAGGGAGTGCTTAATTTTTAAAAGTTTGTTAAAGATACATTGTTACTAATCTTCCTCAAAACCGCCCCTTGCTTCACACTCAGCCCACCTTTCCCGCCACTTCCTGCAGCAGCTCTGGGGTCTTGTTTTGTGAGAGTCATCAGCTGCACTCTTGGCTGCCTGGGTGACCTGAATGGATTCAAAACACTGACCCATCGTAGTCCCTTTGACTTTGGGGAAGAGTCGGATGCCAGCCCAGTGAGCAAGGCGGGCGAGGACACAGCTGCTTTCCGCTGGACAGCACTCGGCCGTCGGTACACAGGTGTTCTGAAGGGGCTTCATGGCACCGTGTCTTACTGCAATATTCTGAATTTTAGCACTCAGCATATGCTTCCACCGCTCTGTGCATGCTGAGGGCTGAGTCACACCTGCCCAGCTCCCACATGCATAGGACAGTCACAGTGGCCTCTGCTGTCCCCAGCTCAGGAGCAGCATGCCTGTGCAGGCTGCGAGGCAGGAGGCTGGGCACAGAGGCAGCCATGTTCCCAGGGCAGAAGCCCACAGTGCCAGGGTGGGTGGTCAGAGGGGCAGCGCCAGGCGATCCAGGCACAGGTAGAGACGGAAAAGGACACCAGTGGTCCATCTGGTGGGGGTGGCTGGAGGGGCCTGTCGGGTGTCCTCGTTTTGCTCCCTGGGCTGCCCTGGTGCCTAGGCCAAGCTGCCAAGTGCCACAGCACCGGGCTCAGCCACCAAGGTCCCAGCTTGTCCTCTCTTACTCTGCCCCCTCCGGCGCTCCGCTGCCCTCTCCCCTTGACTCTCCTCTACCTCCCTGCCTCCCCTCCTTTCCATCTCTGGCCTCTTCAGCTTCCCGCTCCTTCTGCCCTGGAATAAAACCATCAGTGATTCCCTCCCTCTGGAAGGCCACACCCCATCTCCAGCCTCTCCATAGCTCTGCTGATTTTCTCACTGTATTGGTCACAGTGCCCAAACCCACAAGCTGGAGGAGAGATTCCTGGAAGGTGAGGGGAGAACCCAGCACCGATGGAAACTGCTGATGGCCATGGCCTGTTAGTCCACCCTCTCCTCCCCTCCCAGGAGTCTCACATCATCCAGCAATGACATGGGTCACAGAGGACGTGCACAGATGACACCCAGACTCTGCTTCTAGGAAGGACCCATGCACGCAAGGTGTCTGAGCCACCACCTGCTGCCTCCCTGATGCAGGGGACCGCAGAGCTGTGGCCTCTGAAGTGACCTTTCTCTCTCTCTCTTGTCACTAAGAAGTCAAAGTCCAATATCATTTTTTTTGTAAAATACAATTCCAACTCAAAGAAAATTAAAATGTTTCCATGTTGAAATAGCATGCCAAACCCTATTCATGTGTATAATGAACATACATTACTCAAAAATCAAACAGGAAACATAACATGCTTACAGTCTGTATACTTTTGTGAGCTGTGAATAGAACCTGCAGAGTATTTCCAGGGCTGGGTCAGGCCAAGAAGGTATGGCATCTTCCTCCACACACAGGGCAGGAAGGCCTCGCCCCGCTCAGCCCCGAGGACACGCGTATGTCAGCAGGTGCAGTGCCTCCTCCCTCCGGGCCGGATGGGAACACGAGCCACATGCACGGTGGCCTCCAGTGCTCCCAGACTCGCAGCAACTCCTCTGCCCAGCCCAGCAGTGGCACCTGTCGCTGTGGCCCTCGGCTGCAGTGCGTAGGAGCGGGCCCTCGGGACGCCGCCGTCCTTCACAGATGACCCAGCATGGCATCGGTGTTTCCTGGTCAGGCCTTGCTCTGAGCAGGGACATGGCAGGGGGACCAGTCACCGCATGGGTGCGAGACAGCAAGGCTGGGTGGCAGCGACCACAGGCCCCGGGAGGGCGGGCACAGTGTTTGCTGCTCTTAGGTGGTTTCCCCGCCCCCTCCTCTCTCTCTCTCTCTCTTTCTATTTCCATTTGGGCACATTTCCTTGGTAAGGCAGTTGTCAGCAAGAACTTAGGGAGAGGAGTGGGTGAGCCTGCTCATTTAATCCCCGCGGTGAACAGGCTTCCCGCAGCTGGGAAACAAAAACCCCGGGTGCCAGTGCCCAGCAGGTTCTTGGCCCACCGATCCCAGCCTGACCCAGTGCTGCCTCCTCCGTGGTGGCCGCCACCTTTGTCAGTCTGGGCGCCATCGGAGGGGAGGAAGCGAAGTTTCCTGACAGATCCACGCCAAGCCAAGCTTCGCTTTTTGTTTTCTTTTTAATTTTTTTCATTTTTACTTTTATGTACACATTCGCAGTACCCAAAGATCAGGTTCCTCCCGGGGACTGGTGCGTGGCTCCCACACCTGCGTTATCCCAGTCTCCTCCTCTCTTCTGCCCTTCTTCGGAAATCCCACACCCAGCGTAGCCATCCAGCACCCACCTCTTCTCATCGCCCATCTCCTCTTTCTCCACCCACCTCCGGCTCTCTGTCTCTTACCTACCATCTAGCTGTCTCTCTGTCTCTGTCTCTCTCTGTCTCTCCTCTTCTTCTCGCCCTGCCTTCTCTACCCTCCAAACACGCCTGCAGCCCCTCCTCCTCCCCCGCCCCACACCCCTGCCAGACCCCCACCCTGTCCCCTCACCCCACTGTGAAGGATGCCCAGGTCATCTGACCTATCCCCACCCCCTCTACCCTCTACTGCGCTGTCTGCCAGTCTGTTAGCCACTGAGGACCATGGTCTTCATCAAGGAGTACCTCATGTGTCCCCCCATTGTCACCTTCAGCCTGCCTGACCCAGCAATGCCACCCTCCAAGGCCAAGCAACGCCACTCAAGACCCAGGAGATCTCATGGCACGGCCTGGGGACCACTCAACACCTCTGTGCTGCTGAGAAGGCTGAGGCTGGGAGGCACCATCACCAGGTCTCCAGGCAGAGGTGCCCAGTATCCCCGTCATAGTTCGTGCACCCCTCTGCAGCTCAGGGTCACCTGTGCTCTCATCCAGTCTTGAAGGTAGGGACGGGTGCCTGTCCCCAATGCTGAGCATGGAGCGGGTCCCCAGGGAGGCTTACCACATCCAAAAGGGGCCCACCGAGGAGGGAGGGGATGATGGACGTCCTCTGTCCTCCTGCACAGCTCAGCTTCTTTGCAGTGACATCTTCTTTGCAGTGACATCGCTGGAGATGCTGAAGTCTCATCCTTGGTGGTCGACACCCCCACGGAGATGTCACCATGCCTGACAAATAAGCAGATAGGTCGGCTCCAACCAGTTTCTCTGACTTAGGAAAAGTCACTGTCACAGAAGGAACCTAGCGACTGCCACAGGCCCACAGCCTTGACACAGGCGGGCACACTCTGCTCTCGAGGCATGGAGAATGGAGGAATGGGAGCCAGGGCCACACTTGCAGGGGACATGGAGGTTCCTGGGCTGGGCAGCAACTCAGCCATGTGTCAGCCTGGACAGCTACTGCTTCCACCACAGGTGATCGAGACCCACATCACAAAGCCCACTGCACCTGGGTCCTCCGGGGAGCTTCACAGCGCACGCTGTGGGGTCTCCAGCGACCTCCTTCCTCAGCCTCTGGGACACACGCATCAGGTGCTCCCCCAACCCTGCTTCATGGGCCGATGCCCTGGCTTGGAATCAGGAGTGACAGAGACGACCCTAAGGGCCAAATCCATTCTGATACTCCTTTCTCAATTCTTTCCTTTCTCCTGCCTTTACCTTTAAGAAAATGTTAATGTATTCCTGAAGAAATTCAGTGTGAAAAATATGTTTAGCAGCCTAGGTTTAAATTTTTACCGGTTTTCAGAAGTCAACAGTGCTGCAGAGCATTGGGCCCACCCTGCCAGCTTCCTGGACATGGCCACCATGATGAACACAGCAGTGGCACCAGGAAGGGACTCAGCACCAAAGGACCACAGTTATCTCTGCTTGGGTGTGAGCCTGGTTACGCCCAGTTGGAGCTGGGAACCTGGTGGCAGCCACCCCACAGCTGCCACTGCCACTTCCGGTCAGGCTCAAATGGATGAAGCTTGCGTCACCATGCATCTCCTCGTGAGCACAGACAGCCCTCGTTCCTGCTCTCCATGGGCTGCAGGTCTGGAAGGAGGAGTTCCCAGTCCACAGCACAGATGTGCACTGTGAGTCTTCTAAAGAAGCAGGTGAGGGGCTCTGGCTCTGAGAAGGACAACACAGAAGGTGACAACTGCCAGTCACCACGACCTGGGCGTGAAGTGTGCACCCAGCCACCCCACTGCCCTCTGTATGTGTGCACAATGCCTGTCTAGCAATGGACACATTTTCTTGGGAAAAACTGGACGAAGGGAAGACAAGCCTGGGTCTTCCTGCCTGGGCTTCCAGTACACTCCTGCAGCCTAGCTGCCCCATCCCTGGCCGGCCCAACCCACACCTTCAGGTTTGTGACTGCAGCCAGCGTCACTGCCAGGGTTTAGCTTGCTGTGAAATGAAGACGAAAGCTGCAGACAGCCAGGCAGAGGCAGAGAGGGAGCAGAGCCGAACGTGGGGACCGGAGCCACCATCCCACCGCAAACAGCTGTGGATCCCGGCCCAGGGCCCACAGCACACGGAGCCACGTGCCCACAGTCAGATGGGGGCCAGGCAGCCTCCACTGTTTGGTTTCTAACCCTAAGTCCACCTCCAGAGGCCTGGGCAGGCACAGGGATGGTGAATCAACACAACATTTAATTAAAGTTTCCAGCAGCCAAGGCAGGAATTAGGGGTGGTGCATTTCCCAAAGCGCTCAGTAATGAAAAGATAAATTCGGAAGCCTCCTGAGCTGAGGGTGACCTTTGCCCCTCAAGGTGGCTGCCTATCCTGGCTATTGGTTGCTTGGTGGACAGACACCTGTGGGCTGCCACTTAGGGAGGACCCACAGTCACAGGCGTTGGAGAATTATTGAGATGAAGGAGCCTTGGTCTCAGTCCCCAGGGGACACAGCAGGCAGGCAGCCTGCACCAAGCTGCACCCCAGCAACACAGCTGCCAGTCACAGGCATGCCACCTGCCCAGGGTGCAGATGCGGCCGTCTCTGCCACCAGCAGCGCTCTGTCCTGAGCTGGTCCCGCTCCTTGGAGGCAGGGAAGCAGCCTACACTGCACCCAGGCCACCAAGCCCTGGCTGTGAATCACAGCTGATCCAGCTCCAAACTTGCTCTCTCATCTCTGGCTTTTCCAACTGGTGTCAAGTTCTGAGAAAAAGAAGAGGGCTTTCCCTCAGTCTGGTTTGTGCCTCGTGTATGTCTGCTGGGTGTCACTGTGGACTGTATTTTATTCCTAGCAAGGACCTAGACATTGCCCTGCCTTCCAAAAGGAGCAAACCCATAACGATGAATGATAAATTGCAATTATTGTTAGGGAGCCACAGGGCCAGGATTCGTGATGCAAAGAAATAACAAAGGTTGGTGAAGACGGAGCAAGGGAACTCTTGGACACTGCTGGTGCAAAAGTAAATCAGGTCAATCATAATGGAGACAGTGTGGCAAGTCCTTACAAGACAGCAAACACAAGCGCCAACACTCAGCTCCACCACCACTAGAAATACGAAGGAAAGAACTGAAATCATCCATCCAGAGGGCCTGCACACTCTTCACACTCACAAAGACTCAGATGAGGCTTCCACCAAGTTGGCCATCAGTGGATGAATGGATGAAGAAAATGCAGTCTAATATGTGGTAGAATATTATTTGGCCATTTAAAAAGATTACATCCTATCACTTGTGACAGTGTGGATCAACCTGTGGAGCATGACACAAGTGGAATAAGCCAGACCCAAGAAAGACAAATACTGCATGGCCTTGTTCACTGGGGGAAGCTAAGGAGTTGGTCACACAGAAGGAGAGTAAAAGGGAGTCATTAACCACAGGTGGGTTGGAGGTTAGAGGGCATGCATAGGTCGAGGGAGTTTGCAGGTAGCTGGCCTGCAATCAATGAGCAGTCAGTCTGACAAACCCAAATTATAGATTGAGAATCCTTAATCTACAAGTATCAAATCAAAAATGCTACAGAGTCAAAAATGATTTTTTGGTTTTTGGTGGTGGTGTTGCTTGTTAGTTTGTCGGTTGGTTGGTTGGTTGGTTGGTTTATGGTACTGGGCATTGGTCCCAGGGGCTTTGCACTGAGCTACATTCCCAAAGTTTTTTTAAAAATCTTGTTTATATTTTGAGGCAAGGTCCAAATGAATCCACTAAATTGACCAGGTGGTCTAGAACTTGTGATCCTCCTGCCTCAGGAATCCAAAGGTTTTGAGCACCAAAACAATGCCATACAGGGAAACCCAACACCTGATGGATCCTGGTCACACAAAAGTGCACCAAAAATACTGCATGGAACTCCCTTCTGAAGCCATGTGCACAAGGGGTGTGTGAAATACACACAAATTGTTTAGTGTGGCTCGCACTACCCAGATATCTCACTGTGCATCTGAAGACACCCCAGAATCCAAAAAGTCTGAAACCCAAACAGTTCTGTCCCCAAGAACTTTGGATGAGAGTTTCCCAGCCCATAGCACATGTGTAGCCCAGGCATCCTTTGTAGACCAAGTAACCAGGGGCGAATTCCTGGCCTGGAGAGGGCCCAGGCTGTCATGGCCAGGCACCCAGTTCCGTGTGTTCATGAAATCCCTGATCCACTGGGAGCTCAGCATCCTGCTGTCCACTACTGGCTTTTCTGGCCCCTCTGGCCTCAGGGCTCTGTCAGCCCCCATGGATTTGCACACTAACTGGACACCAGGGGATGCAGGCTTTCGTCCCTAAGGCCTTTACAGTCACCATTCTGTCTTGTGATTCTCAAAGATGCAGCCTCTCCATTCCTTCCAGGCTCCAGAAATGTAGGACTGGGAGACCTGAGCTTCAGCCCCATTGCTTGCCTGGGTGGTTCTTGAGTTGTGGTGATTTCTTGGGTCATGGGAAATGGTGTCTCCCCTCGTGGTAGAAAGAGGAGCAGCTCCAGGCTCACTGCCAGGGGCCCAATCTGGTGCCAGCCTGCCTTCTCCAGGTCCCAGCCGTATCTCCCCAGTTCCCTGCAGCCCTCCATCCAAGTCCTGCAAGGCGGGCAGTGTCCAGTGTCCACAGCTGGTGGAAACGCCTAGCCAGCTGTCCGTGACTCTTCCTGGAGGAGCCGGTGATCAGGAAACGGAACTCTCCCTACTGAAAGGTCCATCATCCCAGGTGCACCAGGGAACTGTCCAGGGCCCCATGGAGGGAGAGGGAAGGTGGGAGGAGCCTGGAATCTCGTGTCCATGTCACCTTGTGTGTGCAGGCAGCATGAGGATGAGTGTCCCCTCCCACGCTGGAGGTCACTGGGTACTGTTGTCACTGTCTCCCTCCCTTCTTTGGTCTTGGTGAACCCTTCTGTCCTCCCTCTTGGGCAAGGCCCCAGCAGCACTCTGAGGCCACACGGAAGGTGTTGGTAGCAGGAGGCATGAGCAGAAGGTTCCGGGCAGGCTGGGGTGAGGCTGTAACCCCTGCATCAAGGTAGTCAGAGGGAATGCAGGGTGTACAGCAGACATTGCCACCTGACCCAGGAACAGGCAGAGCAGGGCGACCTCAGAGCTGGCCCAGGGAGGAGGCGGACATGGGGTAGTTACAGCACAGCTGGGTGCCCTCTGCAGGCATGTGAAGACACACAGTCCCCCCTGGGTCCCCACTCAGGACCCGGGGTTGGAGGAGTGGACACCGATGACATCGGGATCCCAGGAGGACCCTTCTCCCTCCAGAGAACCCCCTCTAGTGCACTGGGTGGGGCCGCAGGACCCACTGGCTGATGTCAGCTCTCCGAGGGATTTGCAGGGAGCCTCAGAGTTCCTGCCTCTGCGTGCAGCAGGAGCAGGCTCAGGTCACCCAGCAGCTGGGCCTCATTCGGACCCGGCACCAGTGTGGTTGGCCCTCACTGGCTGGCAGCCCTTGCTCTGCACGATCCTGGTCCTCAGTCCTCACTAATGCTCCTCCTTTTCCTGCACCCAGATTTAATTTGTGTTGCCATGAAGCCCATTCCATTGTCAATGACGAAAGGCGTTAGCTCCAGTACTCCTGGAGACTCAGCTTCAAAGGTTTCAGCTCCTTTCTTTTTTAAGGCGTTTCAGCTTTATTTTGATGTGGGAGAAAAGTTTTGCACGCATCCCAGCATCCACTGTTGTGACAGCTGCATTTAATGAGTGCAAAATGATCAGAAAAACATCCTTTGCTTGAGTTGCCGGTTGGTGACGGGAGAGGTGGTGCTGTCATCCGAGCAGGAGAGGCGAGCGCACATCTGCGGAGGCGGAGTGCCCGCCCGGCTGGTCTCCGCCAGGTGGCTCGGAGTGCAGCCCGGAAACCAAATAAGACCCGCAGGCTGCACCCGGGGCCCTTTCCTCCCTCAGCAGGAGGCTCCGCTGGACCACCTTGGGCCACTCCGTGGGGCTGGGCCAAAGTCAAGTTTATCTTCAAGTCACACATCTGTCTTGCTGAGAAAAGTTGTCCTGCCCAACCTGATGTCCTCATAGTAATTAGCAGACTTGAGAGAAAACAAAAAGGCAAACCAGATTCTCCATTCATTCACTCCTGCATTTATTTTTGTAGAACTGGGGGAGGAAGCCAGGGCCTTAGCACTGAGCTATACCTTCAGTCTCCTTCCTTCCTCTTCCTCTTCTTCATCTTTGCATTCTTTAATTTTGGAAGAGTCTCACTGAATCGCTGAAGTCCCCAAGCTGGACTCAAACTTGCAACCCTTCTGCTTCAGTCCCCAGAGTGTAAAATGGAAACATTAAATAACATGTGTGCAAAAGCCTAAACCAGAAAATAAAGGACTTTCTCTAAATATTGACGTGCTAGATTGATTCACTGTTCAGCAAACAGTACACAGGAGCTCCCCAGCACGTGCACAGGAGCCTGATGGGAAGAGCTTGCTTTCTTACCCCCATGGCCTAGCCTGACCGGGGTTTCCTCTGCCCAAAGGTGCCAAAGGTGCACGGGTTTGACCATGTGCCCACCTGGAGTGCTGGCACCGCAGCATTGCACGTCAGTCAGACTTGGCTCTCCAGAGCTCTGCCTCCTCTGCCTCCTCCACAGAAAGGTCTTGCACAGAGCTCTCTGCCCTCAGGTGAACTGGCTGGAGAGAGAGGCGGGCAACAGGATCCCAACCCCATGCGGCTGAAGCTTGGAGCCCAGGTGTCCCGGCCACACACCCTGATGCCCACACAGAGGAGAGCTGCCTGCCCCACTGAGCCTGGCTCCTGCAGCCTGGACGACAGCCCTAAGGACAGCTCATCCAAGTCGTGGAGACAGGACACAGTCAGGGGTGGCCCAGAAGCACTCTGGGCTCAATGTCCAGTCATGCAGGCCCACTACGTGCAAGGAAATCACGCAGCTGGCTGCACCTGCTAGGGCTCCGTGCCTGTGGGGTGGAAGTGCTGCTCACGGGGTGCTGTGTCCCCTCAGACCTCACCTATGAAACCCCAGTTCCCAGTCCAAAGGTGACTGGAGGCAGGGCCCTAGGGGTGACCAGAGTGGGATCAGGCTATAGAGACTTTGCACTGATGATGGAATTGACAGACTCAGAACCGCAACCCAGGCTCCCTGTCATCAATATGTGAGGACCCTGGACAAGGAAAGGGACCTCAGCGGGAACCTCAGTCAGCTGCAGTGGAGTCTCATACTTTCCAGCCTGGGGAACTGTGAGGCATAAACTGTGGAAGCCACTGCCCAGTCTAGGGCGTTATTTAACAGCACCCCAAACCAAGAGGGAGAATGGAGGGAGCAGACCTCAAGCTGGTGGATCCTGTTTACAGACAGACAGCACCAGGCTAAATGCAGGCCCCACTCGAGGCTCCATGCTGGGCTGCAGGGTCGCACTTAGAGGGAGTGGAGGTGCCACTCCAGAAGGCCCCCAGGCAGTGCCTGACACCCTCTTCTTCACTACTGTTGCCTTCTCAGGCTTTGCAGGTGGAAACTCACAACCCACTGCGCCTGCCCCTCCAAGTCTGTGCCTGGCTCATTCCCGCTTGGCTTAGATCTCCTGGCTCTCCTCCTCGTGGTGGAAAAGTGGGGAACAAACCACCATACTGCACCCCATAAGGGGCGACTCCGGCAGGGATCTAAGAGCATTCACAAGTTCTATTTGTTTAATCTGTGCTTCTATTGACAAATAATTAGGGCAGCAATTAATTTTAAAATCCAAATGTGCGATGGGTCTCCCTGTTTGGTTTTGTTTTCTTTTAAATATCCTTCGCCCTCCATTCTACTTGTGTGAGAGTCTTAATGGATTTATTTGAGCCACGGATTGAAATTATTTTTCCTAATGCCCTATTTACTTGATTGAATCAGACTTTTTATCAAATATTGACTACAAATGTTTGTTCAAGATCACATGGCACAGAGTTTAATAGAAATAAAAACCTGTAATTGCAAACCATGGCTTTTGATATGTCTTGCGTGTGATGCATCTGACGTAATGGCTGGGTGACAGAAGAGGTGGCTGGCAGCCCTGTCCTGTCTACAGACCCGCTGTTGACTACTGATGCTCTGAAAATACCATGGATGGTCTGTGAAAGGGGGAAACTTCCCAGAACTTTCCAGCTGCACAGACAAGGGGAGCTGGCTTTATTTTTTTTTGCTTCCTCTGGACTGGAGGGCTGGACAGCAGAGCCAGGGTTCCTTGAAGACCTCTCTCATTAGCTGCCCTACTCCCCACTCTACTGCTGGCACCTGCAGTAGACCGACGGCTTGTGTCACGGTCACCAACCCCTGTCCACGAAGTCCGCTTGCTTCCATCCTGGAGCTGCTTATTATCAACACACAAGAGTGACAGGTGCCACACCCCATCTCAGGTGTGAGCCCAAGAGCATGGGCACCATGTTTCAGTCCTCGACATCTGAGAGAGACTCAGCACCAGCAGGAGCTAGGGAGTTATCTGGGGCCGCTGGAGGATGGACAGACAGACTGGAGATGTGGTGGGAGCCCAGATGAGGGACACTATCTCTAGGAGGGACGTGCCAGGAGGAGGATGGTCACAGGAGAGGTGCCATGCCATCACAGCATGGCAAGGACCTTCTCTTCATCTGTGACTCACACTGATCTCTGAGTGAAGCCAAATGCCAGGTCGCTGACCAGGACTGCTTCTAAGAACACTTTTCCTCTTTGGTCAAACAGCTAAACTCCTGGCTTCTTACCAGTGCTTTCTGTGACTGTGTGACTCTCCTTGGTCCCCCTGCCACACAAGTTGGCTATGTTTCTGTCCCATTATCTCAACAGTTAAGAGGATAATGAACATTTGTCTGATTTATTTGAACAACCACGGAGTTCTCCATTTGCTTTTAGTAGAAACTCAAGATACAGAGAAAATATGTTTAAACCCAGGGGCCGGGGGCATAGCTCAGTGAACAGAGCACATGCTTAGCACTAAGAAGGCACTGTGAAAACGAAAAGAAGACTAAACATTCTTCCTATAAAAGTCTATTTTTAAACTACATCAAAATTATTTCCCTCTGTTTTTTGCTCATGTAAGAAAATATTCATTCACTGAGAACTAATAAGAGACCATCACAAAGCTCTTGGTACTGCTGCCTGATAGGAGCAGGAGCCCAGGGGCAGAGCTGCCCCGCTGGTGTCTGCCCAGGTGGAGGGACCTCGTTGGTGAGAGCCACTTCTGAGCTGACCGTGGATCTTTCTCGTGTGGACATCGTCTTCAGCCCAGCACATCCTCCCACATTCCGGAAGTCCTTCCTAGGTTTCCAGCAGGGCAGTAAATTACCGTGGCGTTGTTTAGGGGCTGAGACCAGGAAAACAGAGGTCTGCGCAGTGCAGAAGCAGCCATCCCAGGCCAGCCTGTAGCGGGTAGAGACTGGGACAGGGAATCCCAGGATGAGGACAACCGCACGGGACCCCTGCATATGTGTGTGTGTGTGTGTGTGTGTGTGTGTGTGTGTGTGTGTGTGTATGATCTGGTGGAGGCTCTGGCTTGGCCCCTGTGCTCCCCCTTCGGGTCACACACACGTGCTTGCTTCCATGCTGCCAGCCTCCCCTTCCCCCTCTTCCATCTCCTGCTGATCATGGCGACTGTGCCCCAGGACCCCCTGCTGTCATGAAGGACTATGGGCCACTTGTGACCCAAGACCGCAGGTAACAGAGCTTGGCCCACTCCAAAGGCCCAAGAGTCTGAGCAGCCCAGCGAGACGCCCACAGAGACTTCCCAAGAACACTCACGGCGGGGAGAGGGAGGGTGGACACAAAGCCAGAAGTGGGAGGGCAGCAGGGGCACCTGGTTCCCAGCTATGGAGACACATGGTGAAGGCCACTGTGATCACAGCTGCCCTGCCAAGGTCAGAGCAGTTGGCTGGGCTGGAAGGTCGGCACAGGTCCTGCCATGCACAGGACCTCCGTGGGTTAGGGCCACTCTTTGTGGCGATCTCAGAAAAGCCAGGAACCGTGGGGTCACCTATGCATTTCATTGCCTGACCCAGAAGAAGGTGAGGCCAAATCATTCATTGCATACTGTCCAGGGCCTTTCCACCGAGATGTAGTGGTCACCTCTGTGTCTGCTGATGATCAATTTTTACTAAAAATAGCATTCATACAGGAACAAAATATAAAGTACATTCTGCCTAGATTCCCTAACTTTGAATTATTAAAACCAGAATTTTATAGTACCGGTATAAAGACTGAACTATTTTACCCATAAAATAATAGTGTTAGACAGATGCTTATTTATGTACTTTGGCATTAATGAAGGCAAAAAGACTTTTGATTAAGAAAAAGTCTCTTCAAAAGAAAAAGGTAAACAAAGATTCAGTTACTCATTTACCTAGACAGGAAATGTCCAAACTTAAGTTTTTGAATTTTTTAAACTAGCTTTCATGGCCCTTCCACAGAAAACTCACAAATTTTCCCTTCTGAGCAAGTCACTTTCCCTCGCCTGACTGTGATTTGGCCTAAACCTTCGAGGAGGGGTCTGGAAAGCAGCTGTGGTGAGGTGGGCAGCTCCCTGGGGTCTCACTTGCCCTAGCCCCACAGGCACCACTCAGTGCCTGTCCCGCAGCAAACCAAGTCCCAAACACAGGCAAGGACAAGACATTCCTCAGACTTTCCATTCTGCCAAACTTGTTCTGTGCTGGTTTCCTTCCACGTAGGATCTAATTCTCTGAGCATTTCTTCTTAATGCAACTGACTACATCTATAAATAAAACATTGGCAGAAAGAACTTAAAGTTTGGAAGCATGGTTTGACTTTAAAAATGAATCTTCTACCTGTCCAAACGTCTCCTATTTCCATTTGTCATCTTGTTCCATTCTGTGTTAGGTTTGGTTTGGTTTGGTTTGGTTTGCACCAGAAACCAAAGATAACCGTATAGCCTGCATTTGAACTTACATAAAGCCAGAAAACCCCCAAATGGAAAGTTGGAACTGGCCCTCTGGGAATGCTGAGATCCGGGTACCACTGTTTCAATTTTCTCTCTTTGTGAGTCACCCTATTGAGCAATTCCACAGACGAGAAAGGTGTTTCTACGTGAATTTTCTGGAGACACGCAGGAGGTTACATAGGGATTTGAGAGAATGTAGAAAAGACAAAAGAGAACTCAAAAGGACTTAGTGACAGCAAAAAAATGGATTTGTGTTGTCTTAAACAAGACTTGGAATAATGCACGCTGACAGTCTAATAATATGCGCTAAATAACAATATAGCACAGCGTAAAATACATTGATCAAAGTCCTTCCCCACCAGATAACTGGGTAATGAAGGCACCATCATGGGGATGACGCTGGGGATGTTTGGGAGACATTGGAGAGATTCAGCGTGACCTGGTAACTAACAAGAAATGGCAGAAATACGCTACATGAGTAGAAGAAAGGAGAAAAACTATGATTCTCTCAGTTGATAAAGAGAGAATTTAAGAAAATTCAATACCATTCGTGATAAAGGAATCAGTACAGCTAAAAATGGGGAAAAAACTACCTCAACATAATGAAGGCTGTTTATGAAAAGCTCACAGCTAATCTTATACTCAGCAGTAGAAACCCACAACATTTTCCTCCACTACCAGAAACAAAACTAGGGCAACCATTCTTGCCACACCTATGAGCCCAGGTCTGGACAACACAGGCAGAGCAATTAAGAAGGAAAAATTAGTTCCTGGCCGGGAATGTGGCTACATCACAGAGGGCTTTCCCAGCACGCAGGGGGCCCTGGGTTCAATTCCCAACCTTGCAAAATAAGAAGGAAAAGAATAAAAATTGATTTAAATAATCTCAACTGAAAAGGAGGAATTGAAATTATCTGTTTGCAGAAGATGTCATCATATACGTAGAGAAACCTAGGATTACAGAAAATACAAAGAAACTTAGAGCTAAGCTGGAGGCCACCAGTCAGCTGCATTTTCATACTGATAATGAGCACATCAGACAGGAAGCTCAGAAGCTGTTTACGATAGCATCAAACATAATAAAATACTTGGGAATAAACCTAAACAAAACTATTTGCACAGTGAAAACTGCAAAGCATTGATAGATAGCTAATAAATAAATAAATATCCCACGTCCACGGATTGGAAGGCTTCAGGTTAAGATGGCAATGCTTCTCAAAACAATCCTCCATTCAACACAATTCTTACCTAAATCCCAGAAATACAAAATAAATATCCTAAAACTCATGGAATCTCAGGGAACCCCTAACAGCTGAAACACTTTTGAAAAGGAAGAACGAAGTTGGGGAACTGATGTGTGCCAATTTCAGGATGAATTACAATGCTAGAGAAATCAAACAAGGTAGCACTGGCATGAAAACATAAGCTGATGAATGCAATTATCCTCCACAAGTGCTCTCTCAACTCCGCATTAAACAACCTGTCACAGGGATGCTAGGACCACTTGATGGGAAAAGAAAAGGTCCATCGGTGACAGCGCCAGGAGTTGGGTATCTGCAGGCAAAAGGATGGAGATGGACTCTTACCTTCCACCATGTACAAAAATTAATTCCAGATGAATTCTTCAAGTACAAAACTCCAAGAAGAAGAACATAATGGGAAGCTCCACAACACTCGACTTGAGGAGGATTTCTTGGATATTACACCAAAAGCATAGACAACAAAAGCAAAGTTAGAAAAAAATCAAACTTAAATAAATTTCTGTTCATCCAAACATATAATCAACAAAGCAAACAGGCAATCTACAGGATGGGAAAAATACTTGCAAATCATATATTTAACAAGTCAGTATCCAAAATACATAAAGAACTTCTACAACTCAACAAATAATATCACATAGCTTCATTAAAGATTGAGTCAGATACACATTTTTCTAAAGGTGACATACAAATGGATGATTAATATGAAAATATGCTCAGTGTCACTACTAATCAGAAAAACGTAAGTCAAAACTACAGCAAGATATCATTTCACACCTGTTAAGAAGACTACTATCAAAACTAATAATAACAATAGAGCAAAAAATAACTTGTGTTGGTGAGGAACCTTTGTGTACTCTAGGAAAGATTCTGATCAAATGCAACCACAGTACAGAAGCGCCTCAAAAAATGTGAGAGTTCCCATAGGATCTAGCAATCCAAATTCTTGGTATATTCAAAATATTCAAAAGTGAGATTTCCATCTCCACATCTATTCTACCATTATTCATAAAAGCCACAAAGTGGAAACACCCCAAATATTCAACAAAAGGTGGGTGCACACAGAATATGTGGTGTATGCACACAGTGAACTGCTATCCAGCCTTCCAAGGGAAGGGCATCTTGTTGTGCTCTATACATATGAATGTAGGGAGCAGCATATCTCATTGCTGCCCCTTATCTCGCCCTCCTGTGAGCCTCTGCCGCATCCGCCTACATTTCCCATGATCCTCATGTATGCCTACATTACCCACAATCCTCTCCTGCTTATGTCATATATCCCGATGTGACGATGACCTTTCAGATAACACTCCGTGCCCTCTTCCTGCCCCATTGGCCCACTTCCACCCCATATAAGTTGTAGCCATTTTAAGAATAAAGGAGCCTTGAATGGAATCCTGCCTTGTCTCCATCTCTCTTTTCTCTTGCCCAGCCCCCCATCCCTGTCCCCTCTCCAGGCGAGGACCACGGCCTTGATCTGTGGGCCGGATCATATGAACCTTGAAGTCATCCAGCTAAGTGGAACAAGCGGTCCTCTGACTGGAGGTTTCCACAAGGTAGGAGTGGCTAATAGGGCAGAGGGAGGGAGAGAGGGGATGTATTATTTAATGGGAAGAGAATTTCAGATTTTCAAGATAAAAAAGTTCAAGAGAGCTCTTTCACACCAATGTGGATATAATTAACACCAGTGAGCTACACATTAAAAACAGTCAAGGTGGTTAAAATTTTATGCTGTGTTTGTTTTAGCACAACGAAAAAAGCTAACTCTTTAATTTTCTTTTTAACAAGGGATGGAGAACCCCAGAGCAAGTACAGGTCATTTGTGGTGGGTGAGAGAGCCAGGAAACTAAGAGATATTGAGACCATGGGGAACAGTGTTAGGGAAACGTGTGTCCAGCAAGTACAATCAGTCCTTGTGCCCAGTGAGGGCAATCAAGTCAGGGGAGGACAGGTCTTCTCACCTCGGAGTCACCAGCCTGCAGGTCCCTGGAGGAAGGAGCTGCTGGAAATAACATGAATATGTTTCTCACCCAGTGGTTCCTAAATCAATGAGGTTTTACTCAAAGGTTGAGCCCTAGAAATAGAGGTTCCTACATCACATCTTCCAGTTTAGAGGAAAAATCACCCAGGCATTCATTACAGTGTTTCTTCCTACTCCAGCTGAAGCAAAGATGGGAGAGATGCTGAAAGGTACTAATCTAAGCTATTCACTGTTCCAACAAAACTGTCCTTAGGCTGGCCCATTGCTCTTGCTGCTGGACTTGGGCTGGTTGCCCAAGTCTCCATCTCCACAGAACTGACGTCTTGAAGTCACGTGTCAGGGACAAACTGTTCCCTCCCACACTTCTGGTATGAGCATCTTTGGCATTTCTGTGCCCTCTAAAAGCTGGTAGTCATGGGCCAGGAGGAGAACCAAGAAGCCAAGCTGAGCCCTCCTACGTGGGTCAGCCATGTGGTTGTCTGTACAGTAAGTACAACCTGGAGAGATGCAAGAGACAAGAAGAGCCCTTCTTCCAAGCAACTGGCTGATTCAGAGGAACACAGGCTGAGATGATAGCAACTGAAGTAAAAAACAACAACAATAACTTAATGCTTACATTGTTTGATTGACTTTGCAGGTCTAAAGCCAGTAGTGTGAGCATCTATTTAGAGGATATCGATATGCAACATACTAACTGTGGGGATTTCCTTCTCTTGTATTTGAAATCCAATATTGTTCTCACTGTTCTGTTTTATTCCCTTAAAAAAAAAAAGAATTGGTGGACTCCTCGAGACCTCAGACCAAGTGTTGGCAACCAGAGCTTGGTGATGAGAAGCCAGTGTTTGAAAAGAAGCCCAAGTCTAAATGGCGAAGGCTATAGACTCCTCAGCCCATGGGGGCGACGCAGGGGCTGAGCCTGTGTGTGGGAGCCAGGTGTGGGTTCTCACCAGGAAACAGAGTGAACCCAAACGAAGTTCAGAGAGCAGCAGGAAGTGTGTGTGAGCAGAGGCCAGGGGAGAACCTACAGCAGAAAAGCCTTCCGGTCATTCACAGCTGCACCAATGGTGCACAGTAGACAACAGGTCCTGGACCAAGTGAAGGGAAGGAGTCCTGAGCTTTGGGGAAGACAGAGTTTATAGTGACACAGAGCCCCCTAAATTGACCCAAACAAAGCCCCTCCCATCTCTGGTCTACCAGCCACCAAAAGATCTTTGCTAGATACACAAAGCAAAAATTAGAATTTTTATCTTCTTTAAAAAATCACATCCTTTTTAGTTTTCACCTTTTGTATATTGTACAAGGTATCCAATCAACTCACACAATAGTAAGTATGTACAACCTATAGAGACATTCATGTCGTGTTCAAAATATTTTAGTAATGGGGGGGTCAGAAAAAGGTGGGGAACCATCACTCTAAGTAACCTATGCTTTAATAGCTTTTGTGTCTACGAGATCAATGGACACTCACTGCCTTCTTGACAGAGCCCCAGGATAAAGGGGAGTGGAGATAAAGTGGAGTGGGGGCAGGCAGGCAGGGGCAGAGTCAGCAGCTGTAACCAAAGCCAGAGGTGGAAGAGTGGAGGAGGCACAGGAGCAGAGGGAAAGGAGTGCAGGGGCTCTCAGAGGGTTGGATCACTCTGCGGGATTCGTTGCCAAACAGCAGGTTTTCCTTTGGCATCCACCTTCCATGCTGCTGCGTTCAGAAAGCAGGGGATCCTGGGGGCAGAAAAGGCCTCATCCTCAGGGAGACAGATTACATCCTTCTTCGCTCTATTAGTCCCCAGAGTCAGCTTAAAAGAGAGCAAGAGCCAGTGTCCCAGCTGGCCACACACTCAGCCGGCTGCCGGCACTCCGAGACCACACACACAGGCACATACACACATAGGCATGCATGTACATACACACGTAGGCATGCATGTACATACACACGTAGGCATGCATGTGCACTCACACAGACATGTGTGTGCAGGTACACACACAACCATGCCAGTGCACTTTTACACACACACACACACACACACACACACACTCACACACACATACGAGCCTGAGTCCACAGCTCTGAAATGTGGGTTTGTATCAGGTCTTTAGTGCTGTACTGTTAAGTGTAATACCTGTAAGATCATTAGCTAGTAAAATAAATAAGTGAAACTCTCCAACGGCCATCATTTTCACTAGCGTTGCACCTTAATGGATCGGGGAAAAGCGTTTCTCAAACAGGAAGCCAAGCATAATCCCAAGGTTGGTAAAGAACAAGGAGGACATTTACAGTAGAGATGAATGTCGGAAATTCTGCCTCCTTTGCAATGGCTTCCTAGGGACCCATTATAGGGATGTACAACACCTTCTTTATTTTTTATTTTAAAAAGAGTAAAACTTAGCATAACAAAACAAAGCAAAGCAGATCAAAGAAAACAATGTAAGTGACACAGATTTCAAAGCAAGATAATAGATCTACCATGGCTCCTGTAATGTCTTTTGTCTTCTTCCACATAGTTGTCTATATCTTCTCACACAAGAATTCATACAAAATAAAATAGTATTAAACTGATCAGAACAGAGTGATGAAGGCATTACAGGCCTTCAAAACCAGACAGTAGGAAAATCAACAATGGCTGCCATATGTCTCTTGTTCTCGTTCAAATTAGCTGTCCATACCTTCAAGTGTGTTGAAATTAAACAATACAAAACAGATTAAAACCACTCTGAACAAGAAATAATAGCATTACTGGATTTCACAGCATGATGATATGGAATCAGCAATGGATAACATGTCTCTTTTTCTTCAAAGTAGCTGTTTATTTTATCATACATAATATAATCGATTCTCATAAACTGTGTAGGGGAAGTTCTATGCATGTATAAGCTTCTACATGTATACCTTTCTGTATTAGAGGGAAAACAAACCAAGACAAAACAATTTACTAGCAAAAGACAAAACAAAAAAGACAAATAACAATAGCAAAGAACCCAAAACAATGACTATATAGGCCTTCAAAGCAAGATGGTAGGAGCATAACTAGAGTTGTTACTTTACATAATGTTCTTCAAGAGCTTCTCAGATCACCAGACACTAACATGCAAAATTGTTTCAATCCTATGGATGTTAGCTGTTTTGTTCCAAGTACTTACAGAATTTGTTGCACAATCATCTTAGCTATCCTAAGAGTGTTTATACAAATATATATATATATATATATATATATGTTTTTCTTTTCCCTTCCTTTTCTTTTTTCTTCCTGTTCCCTGAGAGGTTATTTTTCCCCCTTTGGGCACATTATTACCCTTTTACTGTATCTATTGAGGATCTTGTATCTTATGTACTCTTACCATTTCTTACATTAGTGATACTGTATGGTATTTACACATGTGAATTTGATTTGTTTCACTTATGAGTACGGTCCCAAGTTGCATCCATTTACTTATACATATCTCAATGTGATCATTCTTTATAGCTGAGTAGTACTCCATTGTATAAAAATACCACATCTCTTTTATCCATTCCTCATTTGATGTACATTTAGATTGTTCCAAAATCTGGCTATTACAAGTTGTGCTGCTATAAACATGGATGCACATATATAACTGTGGTATGATGTTTTCACTTCTTCTGGGAATATGCCCAGGAGTGGAATAGCTGGGTCAAATGGGAATTCCAATCCCAGCTTTTTGAGGAACCTCCAGACTGACCTCCATAGTGTTGCACCAGTCTACATTCCTACCAACAGTACAGAAGATTCCCTATTTCCCCACAGCCTCTCCAGCATTTGTTGTTGGTAGTTTTCTTTATCCTGGATATTCTTTCTGGAGTGAGATGGAATCTCAGTGTGGCTTTAATTTGCATTTCTTTAATGACCAGTGATGCTGAACATTTTTTCATGTATTTATTTGCCTTTTGTATTTCTTCATCTGAGAACTGTGTATTCATCTCAGATGCCCATTTTAGAATTGGGTGTTTGAATTTCAAGGGTATGATGTTTTTTAATTCTTCATATGTTCTAGACAGAAGTCCTTTGTCTGAGGGACAATTCACTAAGATTTTTTTCCCAATTTGTGGGTTTTCTTTTAGCTAACTGAAGATTTCTTTCAACATGCAAAAACTCTCTTAAGATGTGATCCCAGTTATTGATTCTGGAAAGTATTTCCCAAGTGGTTTGATTTTTGTTCATAAATTCTTTAACTACCTCTATGTCTTCAAGATTTCTACCTAACTTGTCTTCCAACAGATTTAGTGTTTCTGTTTTAATATTTAGATCTTTGATCCATTTAGACTTTAGTTCAGTGCATGGTGATAGGCATGGGTCTAGTTTTAGTTTTCAGCATATGGAGAGCCAATTTTTCCAGCACCATTTATTCAAGAGACTTTCTTCCAGTGAATATGTTTGGTCCATTTATCAAAGATCAGGTGGCTGAGTGTACAACACCTTCTTTAATCAGATCTGTGGATGAACTTCAAGATAGTTTCAAGCTTTTCACGGCTGCAAGAGACACCTTTACTTTAGTTTCTAAACATGAAGGCTCAAGGTTCACAGATGTAGGGTCAAAAAGCCCACACTATTCAAAATGCAACCCAAAATCAGAGTTCCTCCGAACAGACCAAATACAGCCAGGCTGTGGAAGCTGCTCTCTCCACAGCCTCACAGTCACTGAGGGGTCTCCCTTTGTTCACCTGGTCACTCAAACAAACAATGAGAAAAGACAACACTTTTGCATTAACAGCAATAAAATTTACACTGATTATGCACAGGGACAAACACCCGAGGTCTGGCGGTCTCGCACTTGCTGGTGAGTTTCTCTCTTTGCCTCCTTCCCAGTTGTGTGCTGAGCTCTCCCTTATTTCTATGCAGTCCTCAGTTTCTTGTTCATTTGCAAAACACAAATGAATTCTTTTACTGTTGGGGACATTAACTCTTCATCTATCACCAAACAATACTTTTTACTGGTTAACCTGGTTTCACCCTATATGCTTTACTCAGAGTGCTTTTGCCATAGACAAGTTTTAAGTTGTCTTTTTTAGGTCATTGCATTGAATTTTGGTCACACTGATCAATTTTTTGCTTTGGTTTTTTCTGTCAAGCTTCAAAGAATTTTTCTCCTACAAGGTTAGTACGATGGTTGTCAGTATTGTCTCTTGGTACGTGTGGCTTCTTTTTTATACACTGAAGTATTTTATTCCTCTGGAATTCACTTCAGAGTAGAGGCAGAACAGGTGACCCACCTTCTGTGTGGCTGGTGCCACTCCCAGCTGTCCAGCGTGCTGCTGAAAGACCCACTTCTCCCGGCCTGGCCACAGCACCACCTGTCCCACGTCCCTTCTCCCTCTCCCGTGTCTGTGATCTGTGTACTCCCACATAAGTCCCCCCTCCTCACGTTGGCAGTGTCGGTGACATATTCCCCAATCCTGAGGGACAGGCACCTCTGACAACTCTGCCTTTCCAAAACTTGTGCGGCATTTCTTTATCCTTCTTTGTTCAGCTGAACCTTAAAATTATACCACAACAGAAAAACAGTAAGCTCCGTTGAAACGTTAGATTTCCAAGCTCAGCATCACAACAAAATTTCCCTCTAAACATTATTCACACCAAGGGTCAGCACTTCTCTGTACAGGGCTGAGTTGCCAGGAGTTGGGTTTCCCAGGTTCCAGGTTCTTTCTCACAGCAACTCTGCAGTTAAACTCGGCCACAGACAGAACGTGAAGAAACAGGGATGGCTTTGCCCAGGCAAACCTTCCTGAAAAACCAGGGCCAGGGGGGAAGGGGAAAGGGAAATATTATCTAATAGGCACTAGGCGCATTTCTGGAATAATGAAAAGAATTTTTGAAAATAGAGAACCATCACAATTGCACATCATTTTGAGTATAAATGTCATTGGATTGTGCACTGCAAAATGGTTAACATTATGGAATGTGAAATTCACCTTAACTGAGAAAAATAACAGACAAGGGGGCTGAATTCGGCCTTTGTACCATACTTTGCCAACCCTGATTTACAGATTAAGTGAAATAGCATAAAAGATAATTTTAGAAGATAAAGTTCCAAACACTGAGGTCAAGACTTTGATGAAATACTTACATTTTCTTCCCATTTTTGCCCTTCTCATTTTAGGGGGAAATGCAGCCTAGCCCAAAAAGGGGTGAGCAGCACCTCAAGATCAGAGTAGCCACAGACAGGGTCACACACAGAGGCTGGGGTGCAGGGCCGAGGATGCAGACCAGTGACAGTGCCCGAGCCCTTGATCCAAACCCTCACACTGCAATCAGAAGGTAGCAAACACGAATATGTGAGAGTTAAGGTAAGCAAGGCTGAGCATGGAGGAAATCCTGGGGCCTTAGCAGCTGCACGGAAGACACTGAACTCATTTCCCCAATGGTCCTGGGCCAGTGCTTAGGATGACGGAGCCACTCTGCCCCACGCCATGGTTCCAGAGCCCGTGTCTACCCATGAACAACTAGCCATTTCGACCCCAGCCTCAGTCTCCTCCTGTTCAGATGCCACTCATGACTCTGTGGTCCTGGGTGGCCTGGACATGATGCATCTCTGGCCAACTCCAAGTGTGATACTTCTGGGCTGGTAAGGACACCCAAAGGGTGGAGTGGTTGGGATGTGATGGGTGACAGTAGCAGAAGGCTGGGAGGAGACACGTGTGCCATCCTGGGAGCTGGCTTGCAAAGGCAGCTGCACCTCTTCCCAGTCTGGCCGCATGGCCTCACCTGACAGGAGAGGCTGAGCACACCTTGCCTGACAACAGCTCTCCATGTGCAGAGAGGAACGAGTCTCTGTGCATCCTACATGCCGACCACTCCTGCTCCTTGACCACCTGTAGTTGCCTAGATAAACAGATGCTCAAATCCAGTACACGATGGAGTGTTATCTGCACACACCCAACTCCCATTATCCCACGCACCTTAAAGCATCTCTCGATGAATTAAAATACCTAACAGCACAAATACCATGAGGAAAAGTCTGCATGTTCAGTACAAACACATTTTTCCCAAATGATCTGTGGTTGGCTGAGGAGCTCATAGATACAGCAGTGCGATGGAGCATGAAAAGATCACCCAGAGACTTACCAGGTGGACTGGAGCTTCCCTGTCAATGCACAAGGTGACTTTTGAGTTACAAAATCATAGAACAGTACGAATCAGCCCTCTTAGTTGTGCCCAAAAATTAAAAATGTGAGAGATTCAAATTACAATGCAGTGAAGGTTTCGGAAGATTTCATTTTGGTTTTTCAAAGAAAAGGTGGTTCAGACTGTAAGTTAGACAAGTAAAGGTGGACAGGTCCCAAGCAAAGATGAAAGTACACAGGCCAGTGGTGGCAAACCTATGTGTCACACGCTGCCGCGAGCAGTTTGTATTACTGAAAGCTCTGAAAGGTTCTCCATCACTGGCACAGGTTAGAGGGAAGGCCTGAAGACAAAGGGCCTGAGTAAGTGGTAATTCAGCCTTGGGTCTGAAGCTGAGTAAAAACTGATCCACAAGTCTTACAGCAGAGTTCAGAGCTACCAACCACGCTGCCGAGTTCAAAGGACAAACACATCCTGGGAGATCAGTGGTCCCCAATTACAAAGGAAATGAGTGCTACCCTGCTTGGCCAGGGTGCTAAGGGCACACAGTGGAGAAAGTCTTCAACAAACAGTGCTGGGCAGCGGGATGTGTACCTGTAATAGAATGAAGTTAGACTCAACTTCGTATCGTAACTACCTCATCAGGGATGAGATCCAGCATTCCAAAACTCTGAAGGAAAACAGGGAAGTTTCATGACTTTGGACTGGACAGTGATTTCTCAGATATGATACCAAAGGCACAGGAAACAAAAGCAAAAATATATACACAAGACTATGTCAAACTTCCAAATAACTGCACACCAAAGGAACCCATCGACAGGGAAAAATGGTGGAAAATGAGCAGGATAAATTACTCGTGAATCACATATCTGGTAAAGTATAACTATCCAGAATATATACAGAATTACAAGTCAATAGTGACAACAATAAAAATAATCTGGAAAGTTCTAACAAAATAGGAAAAGGTCTAACATCTTCAACATCACTGGTCATCAGAGAAATGCAAATTGAAACCACAATGCGCATTTTCCCCTCGCACCCACTCAGATAGCCACATAATGGGAAAAAACAGAAATAAAGGTTAGCGAATAGAACCTTACGCTTTGTCCACAGAGGCCTTGACACAGTGCAGCCGCTAAGGGAAACAGTATGGAGGATCCTTAGACACTGGAAGCTGGAACTACAGTGCATCAAGCAACCTCGTTTCTGGGAAAGTGTGCAACACAAGCAGAGAGAGGGTCTCAGAGTGACAGGTGCAACCGCATGTTCTTTGCAGGGCTGAGAAGAGACAGAAGCAGCCCGACATCAATCGAAACATGAATAAAGAAGCACTGATGTATACCTATAGCGGGCCATTATGCAATCTTTAGGAGGAAGAAAACTGACATCTCTAACAACATCGGTACAACTCGGGGCCACTCTGCTATGTGAAATAAGCCAGTCACAGAAAGACAGATGCCACTGTGAGGGACACAGAAAACTCAAACTCAGAGAAACAAAATGTGGAAAGGTGGTTTACAAGGGCTGGGGAGGAGAAGTGGAGCATTAGAGGGTGTGAGATTCCCCTGATGCTAGATGCATGCCACACACAGGGTCCCTCATTCACACAGCCTCGTGGGTGCAAGCGACGGACTGGAGCTGGGACACCTCCATGTGCGTCTTGGGGCAGCTGCCTAGTAAGAGCACAGGAGAAACAGCTCCGGGTCTCCCGGGCTCCCATCAGGTGGCATTAGATCCCATCTCAGATTGACATTCTTCCTCATCTGGTGCCTCCCCGGGTGGAAGAGCCAGCATTTGGAAGTTCTCCGTGGTCCTATCCTGCACAGGAATGACCCTCGCTGGTCCAGAGGAGCAGAACAGGAAGAGAACAGGGGTCCAAGCAGACCCCTCCAGAGGTCCGAGAGGACTCATAGGTGCACCCTGAAAAGGCTCTGTGAAGGCCGGGAATGGTGCACCAACAGCTCTGGGGACTATTATGGAAATGAGGGTGAGAAATGATGTGTCTGTCTCAGCAGCATGAAAGAGAAAGGGGCCAAAGTCCATCTGGGGAACTCAGGCTCTGATAGAATCAGGCTCTGAGTCTATGGTCTGTGTCTTATTCCACTTTCTGGTGCAAAACAAATGCCTGAAGCTGGAAATCATATAAAGAAAAGAGGTTTACTTAGCTCACAGCTCTGGAGGCTCTGGTGAGGGCCCAGCTGTGTCACAGTGCGATAGACAGTATCACAGGGAAGATTTCACGATAATATAGCAGAGAATAACCCCCAGTCAGTGTACTTCAGTTTGTTCGTTGCCCAGATAACAGTTCTGGTTATAGTTCCTGTTACTTTTGCTTCTTAGAAGTGGCTGGTCACCATGATGCACACTATATAAACCAATTCCCAACGGACAAACCATTATGCCTCTGTGCGTCCTGCTTGCTTATCCCATACAAGCACTAAGCCACCAGAGATCAGGGCCTGATAGTCTGGGAACGATCTCAATCAGTATCTGTTGACATAAAATAAACCTGCCTCCAAATCCTGGCTGTTGTTTCAGCAATTCTGCTTGCAGTTGCAATAAGACAGGAAGTTAGAGGTCAGGGGGGCTGACTTACATGTTTATAGTAAGGCTTTCCTGACAACTAATCAAGTTCCCCCAAAACCTGTTAGACCCTTCCAAGGGTTTCCTCTTCGGTGACCTAATGAACGCCTCAGGGCCACACCTCTCGAACATCACCACCTCCCAACATGGCCATACAGAGGACCAATTTCCAAGGAAGAACCCTGGAGGAGTGAATCTCATCATGCCCAAACCATTGTCATGGGCTTCTGGCTTTGCTGCATGCTAAAAGTGCATGCGATGTTTGGAAGAATTCCATGCTGGGCTCCTGGCCAAGCACCCTGGCTTCCTGGGTGTGTTAGCTTCTCACCACCACACCAAAGTACAAAGATAATCAACTACTAAAAAAGGCTTTCTGCTGACTTGCTGTTTAGGAGTTTCAATTTAGGGTCAGTTGGCCTGTTACTTTTTGGCTTGGAGTGCAGTGTGACAGATGTCTGCAGTGAGAGGTGAAGAGAGGCAGAAGTTAGCTGGGATCCCAACATCTGCTTCAAGGACACATCCTCCTCCTAATGACCTCACTTCCTCCTACGAGGTCCACCGGTAAAATTTCACTTCCTCCCACTAGACCCACCCCAGTGACATCATTTCCTCCTACTGGACCTGCCCCCATGACCTCACTTCCTCCATCTATGACCTCACTTCCTTACACGAGACCCACCACCAATGACCTTACTTCTGTACCCTGGGTCCTGCCTCTTAAAGGTTCCACCACTTCCTAATATTGCCATGAGCTGGGGAACAAATCTGCAATACACAGGCCTTGAGAGACACTTACTCAGATGATAGCCATCGGGACAGGTGTGACTGGATCAAAGATCTTAAAAGCTGCTCCATGCTAAGGTGAGGGCATGGCAGGGAGACAGTCACTGGCTTAGAACAAGGCGATGGTGCCCCATAATCCACCATAGGGATGACATAAGTCTGTTGGAAATGACTCCAGTGGCTCTCAGCCCTGACCATACTAGGACCACCTGGAGGACATCTAAAAGGATGAAGCCCTGTCCCTTCCCCAAGTGCAGCCCAGTGCAGAAAAGGCTTGATGCAGGACAGCCTACCTGGAACACTATCTCCCTGAAGAGATGCAGCCCAGGAGGTGATGTGGTGCTGCTGCCTGGCACTATGGACTCAGAAAGGGCAGCGTCTGCAGGGTGTGCCTGCAGCTCCAAAAAACAGCTGCGGAGAAGGCAGCCAGCTTTACCGGGGCCCAGGTCATCCTCAGTGAAAGCTGGGAGCCCATATCCACAGCGGTTATGTGCAACAAGCAAAAGGTTTCTGTCAGTGTGAGAGAGGGACAGAGAGATAAACAAGGAGGAGAGAGGGGAGAGGGGGACTCCTCCACATGGCACTGAGAGGGGCCCAGCCTAGCAGAGGTGCAGAACTCTGGATTCCTGCACCCAGCCAAACCTCACGTCACACTGCTCATGTAAGCTGCAGCTGCTGCAGGGCTGCCAAACACGCTGCACAGCCCCATTCAGGACCGTCACCCACTCGCAGCCACCCCTGCATCCTGAGGATGCCCAGAGGTCCTCCACAGAGGTCCAGCATCTGCAGCCGCCACACACCTTGTCACCCACACACAGAGCACAGAGAGCAGAGGCTCGGGAGCCGGAGGGTCTTCTCACCAGAGGCCTCCAGTCTCTAATTCATCTCCTGCCCCCAGGAGGACCCAGCGCTGGGGACATAAGAGCCACTTCTGGTGCTGGGAGCTTCCCAGCCACTTGAGAGTAAGGACAGGATAAGAAGTTCTGACCCCAGGATGCATGGTGGTGGCTCATCCTGTCTGGAATCCCCATGTTATTTATCTGTGCCAACACCACTGACCTGGGCTCTGAACCAGGCTGACCCAGGTCCATTGGGAACTAAACAGACTCACTCTGGGGACTGGCTCAGCCTCCAGTTAGCAGCTCTGTGGCCAAGCCCTGTACACCTCCTAAGCCTGGGCACTGGAGTCCTCGTAGCACATAACCCTGAGTTTTCAGGGGCTCGGGCGAGCCCCGAGTGTGGACCTAGGTTCTTGTTCCCGTGAGCTAGAATCAGAGCAAGGGCACCAAAGGCAGACAGAGTCAATATCAAGAGAAAATGACACTCTGGCTGGTGGGGCCCTCTCAGAAATCTTGGTGTCACCTCCTTTAACTACTTCATGGCTGAGAGGGTGAGACGGA
The DNA here is from genome assembly GCF_034190915.1 of Cavia porcellus. Classification (NCBI taxonomy): domain Eukaryota; kingdom Metazoa; phylum Chordata; class Mammalia; order Rodentia; family Caviidae; genus Cavia; species Cavia porcellus. Next base: position 47,114,353 of record NW_026947501.1, on the reverse strand, counting down.
AACCCAGAGAGGCACTGTCATCTTTGAGGGAAGACCAGGAATCAGCACCAAAGCTGGAACTCCCGCACTGGAAGTGCTCAACCCAAGCACACTCAAGTGCAGGTCAACCAGGCTGCAGGTAGGCCAAGCCAAAGCTGGCAGAGACAGGGACCAGAAAGAAGGGGGAAAGGCGGCGCCATAGCACCCCACATCACGAGGGAGTCTCAAAGATGGGGTAGCACTGGCTGGCTGTGCAGCTCCGGAAGTTGAGCCAGACTTAGAAAGCAAAATAGACTTCCAGTTTCCCTCTGAAGAGGCATCTGTTCTGGGGCACCCCGGGAAGATCACCCTAGGGGTCCTTCTGCCTGGCTCCCTCCAGCTGGGCTCCATGAGAGACCCAGGGAGATGGGAAGGCTCACCCACACCCCCTAGGCCCTGGACTCACCGCTCTCTGAGCGGTGAGCAGCACCTCGAGCTGCCAGATGTGTGTGGGACACAGTGCATGACCTTGGGGCCGGGCTGCCCAAGGCCCCTACCCTCCAAAAGCACCCCTTTAATTCTGAGCCCCTGAGCATGACCGTCCTGGCAGCCACCGCCCTAGGCCACCTCTCTCCTCATTGAAAGCCTCCTGCCACGCACTACTCTGAGACACCCACACAATGCGACATGAAAGAGGCCTCTACGGACCCACAGGATTCATCAGAAACAGCCAGACTAAAACTCATCACAGCAAGGGCTGGGGATGCATTTTCTGAGACTAAGAAGGGGAGAGACTGGCGATCTGGGCCAGGGATGAGTGACAGCCCAGAGCATTCTTTTCTTCCACCTCATAATAAATAATCAATCCGAGAAAGCTGATAGGAAGAAGTAAATGTGATTCTTTTTAAGATAGCAAGAGGCATTATGGTCATCATTGTTGATCACCTTGTATTCTGTTTTTACATCATGTACTATGTCCATCCTTTTGATCTGACTGACTCTGTTTTGTTTTGTCACATTTGGTTTTATTCTCTTTAAAAAAACAAGTAATAAGAACTGTGGGAGTAATAAAACCCAAAATGTGTAATCGTTATTGTAAAAAAGAGAGGAAAAAAAAGTGCTCTAAAGGACATAACTGCCTGTATATTTAAGCGTATAAGATAGATAACCACATTACTGAGTTTTTGTTGGATCATTGAACAGAACTGTTTGCAGTCTCACTGTTTGAATGTCCACTTTGTATGCTTTAATTTTGTAACTTGAATAACTATTTCTAAGATGACAATATGTAATCTATTAACTAGTGATTTCTTACTGTTTATTTTTTTTGAAATTCTGTATAACTTGTCCCCTTTTTCTGGGTTTTTCCCCCTTTTCTCTTTAAATAAAATTTAAAAAAAGAAGAAGAAATAAGAGTGAGAGGCGGGAACAGCATACTTAGGAGGAGGATTTTTCCAGGGCTTCTTAAATGTAACGCCTTGATTTTTCTTTTTCCTTTCAATTGTATTAAAAGTGCAGAGAACACCTGTTTCTTGTTACACCGCCGCAGTTTGGATGTGTGACTAGATGGATCACACACTATGTGGAACGAAAAATAAAGGAAAAGAAAACCCTGGAAAAAACGGTTTGACAAGTTAACAAAATTTTATATTGTTTCCAATTTAGAGAGAAAAAGGCAGAGAGAGAGAGACAGAGCCGATCGCCAGAGGAGAGAAGCACTCTGTTTCTAGTTGAATTCTCATAAAGGCTCCTGGATGCCATTTCTCCCACTGGAACAGAAATGGTACATTTTTATGATGGATTTTTTAACCCTTTCTTCCAAAGCTGAGACTTTGGAATCAACTGAAGGGTGCTTCCCAATCAGGATGACTTAAGTGGAAGTATTTCTCAGCCCCATGAGCTGGTCTTTCCAATACAGGGAGAGGAATTAGGCTCCTTACTTGATGTAATGCAATGACTTTCCGATAGACACGCATGGAATCATTGATCAGGGGTGTGCGCCTTGTTCACATTGGCACACTGTTCAATTTACACCAATTAAAGAATGCTCGGTCTGGGTATTGAAGAATAATTAAGGGATGCAAATCCCCCACAGGCTTCTAAAAATGACATCTGACTGGAATGGTGATCATGGCGTGAAGGCAGCATTAGGGTTTCAATATTTGACAGATACATAAGATCATCACAGCATCTCTCCGGGAGGGGTGACACTAGGTCGACGTGTGCACTTGCCTGGTCACCCTAAACAAATTTGACAACTCTAATTTTAAGTAATTGCTCCGAGTTTAGTGGCAGCCTCCGTCCCCACAAGGGCAGCTGTCTAAACCACATCTTGTAATTGAGATGTGTCTTTAAACTGTATGTGTCAACTTCACATGCAGATGGGCTCCCAGAACAGCCTCAGATTAGGGACAAGCCCGAGCATCCTTCTCAGCCACACTTCCACCAGAAAACTGGGGGCTCTACCCCATCTGCAACCGGAAAGGGGGAATATTCTAGCAGGTGCTAGAATTCACCTAGAGACTGCTTAGTAGAGCATCCTCAGAAGCTGCACCTTCATGGGTGCCCTTCCACTCCACTCACCACACCCAGCTCCACAGTGACAGCCTGCGAGACGCTCAACAAATTCTCGTAGAGTCTGAAGCCCAGTGGGGTTCAAGAGCCCTGGATGGAGACCCAGGGCTTCACTGTGGCTGCTTGTTTTCAGGGCCGTTAAAAGAGAGTGGTGGGGTGGATGACTGTAAAGAAAATGTGGTTTTTATGTACAATGGACTACTACTCTGCCATAAAGAAGGATAAATGAGATATTTGTAGGTAAATGCTTGCACTTTGAGAACATAATTTTAAGTGAAAAAATCAGACACACATGATTAAATATTGGATTATTTCTCTTGAAACCCAAAAGGTAGATAAGGAAGGAATGGAGAGCAGAAGGAAAATGTTCAAATGAGAAGGGAGAAGGGAAGGGAAGGAAGGTGGATAAAAATGAATGGAAGGTGGATAAAATGAATGGAAGAAAAACAACAGACACAGAGTTTTATAAATGGGGAGGGAAAGAAGGGTTGAAGGGGAGGAGGGGATGGGAAAAAGGAGCTAAGACACATTAGGCACAGGTACACATTCCCTGCGAAGAACGGGATCATTACGCAGTCCCCAGTGCACCAATGAAATCAACTCTAACACACATAAATAAATAGGAAGAGGCTGATGAGGAAGCCAGGGAGCAGGAAAGGCGCCCGGTTCCTGACTAGGGGTCTAACTGAACAGGATGGAACTTCCCAGGGACACAGAGATGGGGACTCATCTCAAGTCACCAGGCTAATGAGGAGTTTTTCAATAGCACTTTTTCTGCATTTTCTCCCTAATCCTAGGGACTCCCAGACTGTGGAGTCAGTCCCCTGACTGTCCCTGCCTGTGCGAGACAGCAGGACCCAGAAGGAGGAGGAGGAGGGCAGGCTGGACAGAGTCACCCGCCCTGGGCATCCAGCAGGGAACAAAGCCTCCACTCCACCGCTGGCCTGTCCCCAGCAGCCTGGACACCCAGGTGAGCAGCCGGACTTGCCCTCCCTCTCCCACAGCAACAGGGCGCCAGGGTCCCTGGCTCTTTGAGCGGGGCAGGGGGTGAGGCTCCCCTGAATAGGGCAGCAGACGGTGGATTAATGGCAGGCAGAACAGTGACACAGCCGGGCAGAACAAAACGAGGGCGGCTGCGGTAACAAAGAGCCACAATAGATCACTTCTGAAAAGTCATCTGGGCGGCTTTGAATCCCGGGCGCCCGGCCCTGTGTCCCCGCCCGCCCGTGTCACATCCCCGGGCTTTGAGGACACATGAATGCGGCGGGAACAGTAACCCTTTCTCAGGCCTCTTTTCAGGGGTCTCGTCCACAGCGAAGGATTTACCATTCAATCCCTGTACTTTCATGTGGGAAATTCAGAATTTGCCCCTTAGAAAGAAATTGCCTTTTAAACTGTCGTAAATTCTGATGCTCTGACGGATTTACCAAAATCTCCCCTCCCTTTGCCCTGGCTTCTGTGACATATTTCGAGATGCTGGTGAACAGCGCTCCTGTCCCTCTCCTCCACCACCGCCCTGGACCCTCTGCGCCCCCATCTGCCCTTCGTCCTCCTGGGTCTCCGTCCTTAACCACCGCGCCCCTCCGGCTTCTCTCTGGAATAAAAACACCCCCATCCCCGCTGGCTGTCCGCAAAGGGGACAAGTGTCTGGCACGTAGGTGGTGAGAAGGGCAGAGGGAACAGGAAGAGGACAGTCATTCATTCGGGGCTCCCCCCCCCCCGCCCACCCTGGACACCTCCGAAGCCCTCGGTAGGGACAGGGCGGCCCTGCAGGAGGAGAGTGCGGCCCCCCACAGCCTGGCGGTGGCCCCGCACCGTGGACAGAGCCCTTGCTCCTCCGAGCGGCCCCAGCGCTGGCCGCTAATCCCATTAACCTCCCTGCGCGGGCAGAGGCTCGGCCGGCAGGGTTTGGACCCCCGCCAGTGCGTCTGATTCGCTGGGCCCTTTGCAGGATCCAGCAGGCGGAGGAAAGCAGGAACAAGGGAAACTGGGCTGGGAAGCTCAGCATGCTCCCGTGCTCCTGTGTGGGGAGCTGGGAAGAGGCTGGGAAGGAGCCCCTGGAGCCTGGGGGACAGGAGAGCAGGAGACAGGGCAGGAGGGCAAAGTGTGCAGCCCAGCCGCCTCCCCTCCCCCTCCTCTCTCCTCCCTTCCACCTGCCCTTCTCCGCTGGCCCTCTTCCCCCTCCTCCATCCACCTCCCCGCCACCCCTCCACCCTCCTCCCTCTCCTTTTCCTCCCTCCCCCCAGCCCTCTTCCTCCTCTTCCTCCTCCTCCTCTTCCTCCTCCAGGTCTGTAAGGTGAGACTGGGGCTGCTAACCGCTTCCTGATGTGCAAAAACTGCAAGACAGACCTTTTTCTTGTTAGATTTCTTAGATATGAAACAGCCAGACCCAGCAAAAATGAAATATACTCAACTTGGATGGGTTCAGATCCTGATGTCACTTGGGTGGGGGGGAGCAAAACAAAACCAAAAAAAAGGGTAAGAAATCCAACGTTTCCTGTTCCTGAGAACAGAGCAACAACTTTAGAAAGAAAACCCCGATACTGACTGGTGCAACTCTGCAGCTCTGGAAGCAGAGTGATTTCCCTCCTGGTCCAGAGCAGTCGGAGTCAGAATTTATTGTGAGCCTAACTCTCCACTAGAAGTCCCTCCTGAGGTTTTGGGGATAACTCAGTAGAAGGCCCTGGCCAAACATGTGTGACATCTGGGTTCGATCCCTAGGGTGAAAAGTGTGAGGTCCTGAGTTCAATTCCCGGTACTCCCCCCCAAAAAAACAGGAGAGGGAAAGGGAATGGGGAGGGAAAAGGAAAGGAAAAGAGAGGGAAAGGGTATTTGAAGGAAAATATGTTCCTTAAATGTGGACATGTCTTGCTTGAAAAAAAAAAATGTGTAGCTTTAATGATCTAGGAAAGTTTCGTTTATAAATTAAAATAAGTAATTTAATTATATTTAATTTAAATCTGTTATCCATAAATACATATCTGAATTATATTTTAATATTTAGCATATAATTAACATATCTTCACTTCCATTTTTTCTCTAAACCAGGCCTAGAAACTCCAAGGGCTGAGGCCCTCAGAAGCTTTCTGATCTCCATGGCAACGGCCCTGCTGCGCTGCTCAGCTTCCAGTAAACCTCACCAGCAGCTCCCAGAGCCCAGAGCCACATGGCTGACCACCCACAGCAGCACCTAGCTCAGCACCAACCCTGTCTTCCTGGGACTGGGCCACAGTGTGCAGGGGACATTGCCTTCCTCCTGGTGGCTTTCAGCCACCGGCTGGTACCTGCTTCTTCAATGAGGCCCAAATATTCATCACAGAGAAGTGCGGCTGTGGTCTTCTAACCACCCTTTCCCACATCACTGCCAGTGCCACTCGGAGCCTGTGGCCACCTTGGAAACCTGCCGGTTCCTGTCTCCCCTCCCGCCCCACAGTGAAAGCTACCATAGCTCCATCTGCTGCTGGTGTGGCCCTTTTCCCCCTCCTCCATCCACCTCTCCTGGCTGTCACCCTCCTTCCTGTGGTCCCCTCCACCCTCTCCATTCCTGTCTTCGGTTCCTCGCCACTGAGAAGGTGTCCTTGACACAAGGCCTCTGCATGGGCGCCTCTGGGCTTGGAACGCCACACCTGCACTGCTCCCTCAGCTCCTTCTGTTCAGTCAGGACCCCAGGACCCCATCACCCTGCTATCCAAACAGGCTTCCCTCCCCCCAGTCACTCCTGCCTACCCATCCCCACACTTCTGTGCTTCCCAACACCTGTCCAGGTCCATCGCATCTTACATAATGCCTGCTTTCTTGTTTTGTCTGCTTCCTTTACAAGAAGGTAGGCTCCTGAAAGGTAGCAGCATGACTGATGACCACCAGTGTCGCGGTCAGCTTTCCTATCACCAAAACACAGTGCTAGGCACTCACAGCTGAAAGGAGAAAAGGTCTAACTAGCCACATCAGAGGAGCCAGTCCATGGGTTAGCTGAGTCAAAAGCAGAAACATGGTGGATGGGACCCAATGGAGCAGATACTTAGTTTATGGTGGCCAGAAAGCAGAGCAGGGGCAGCACCAGACAGGACAGGTCAGCGATCTCCTAAGGTACAGCGCCTAAGATCGTGCTCCCGTGACCCGACCAGACACAGCCAGAGTGTCCTTCTAAGTCCTCTAGGTGGCTTGCAAGGCAATCAGGTCGACAATCCAGTTTAACTGTCGTGTCACCTGGTAGAGAGTCCCGAACTCTGCATTTGGGGAAGGAAAGAAAGCAAAATATGGACTTGAAGTCAGTGTTCTGCTTTCCATTTTCCTGGAAATGTTCTGCAAGACTCAAAGTCAAACCTAATCTCTGAGATGAACCAGGCCTCAAGATTGGGACACTGAGAAGATGAAACTAAATTTCCTCTCACACGGCCTCATGGAGCTGGACAGTCCAGGCTGCAGGATGCTCTGCTTTGCATGATAAGAGATCCCAACTCTCCCCCCCCACCCCGAGCCATTCCTCCACCCTGCAGGGCCACACTCCTCAGTGTCGTAGACTGGGTCACCATCCCAACTGGGTGGCAGCCCATGGGAGGGAGGAAGAGCACATGTGGGAGGAGCCACACCCACTGGAGACAGGAGACGGAGGTCTCACGCAGTGCCCATGCTTCACGGGGCCACAAGGGAGGTTGCAAAGCAGCCCCAAGAGCTGCATGGCCTCGTGGCCAGGAAGGAAGGAGAGAGAACATGCCACGGGCCCTGGGCTCCTCGGGTAACAGCCTATGCAAACGCGGTCTTCCCCGACCCTGCACTGCTAGTAGGTACCAAGGTGAGCAACACAACACAAGCGTGTCAGCATGGAGCAGCCCCCTCTCTTCCTCCTCACCTTTGATGCTGAGAACATAGCCGGATGCATTGCTGTGCTAGTACCTTGATTCTCCCATTCTGTTCTGCGCTCACCATGCAAGAACATGCAAAAAGCACTTGACCTGCAGGGCATGGTGGGGCAGTCCTGTAGTCCCAGCTAACACAGAGGCTGAGGCTTGAGGATCACAAGTTTGAGGCCAACCTGGAAAACTCAGAGAGACTTTGTCTCAAAATAAAAGTAAAAAGCGGAGGGCTGGGTCCTAGCTCAGTGGTGGAGCCCTGGTGTAGCACAGCCAAGTTGCTAGGCTCAGTCTGAAAAATAATAAGAAATAAAATGCAATTGACCCGGTCCTGGCTGTGTTCATTGCAGTGAGCAGCACAGGCAGAATCCTCCAGGGCCCCCAAACTTCCCCAGCCTGATGATATCCTCATGGGCGACCCTGAGCAATGGACTTGACATCCAGAAGGCTCGTCACATTTACTTCTAAAATGGGAGCTAGCACACCTGCATCCTCTGATGGCAACAGGATAGCAACTGCAAATGCAGGGATGCAGGGAAGTGCTCAGTTTCTAAAGAAAATCTGTATGATAGACAGTGTTTCACTTGGTTTTATGTTTTCAGTCTGTGTTTTTTCCCTCGCCATTTCCCAGCCTGGTGAGCCATCTCTCTTATCCACCGCATCCAGGTCCTCCCGGTCATAGTACATTTCTCTGTCACCTAACTGGATTGTCAACCTGCTTGGCCACAGTGTGGGGATCCTTCTCTTTCTCTGTTTCCGTCCCATGATTGTTCACATTTTTATGTCGTATTTTGTGCCATCGCCTGGATTCATCTTTTTTGTTAGAATTTAAACTTTGCCAAAGGGGCACAGACCAGGCCGGTGGGTCCTGGGGTCACCTAACACCTAAGGCGGCAGGAACATTCTGGCCAGGAACCCTCTGCCAAGTGGTGGAAATGGAGGCATGAGCAGTTAAAGATAGGCCTGCTAGACCCCCCAAAGCAAATCAGCCCCAAAGCTTAGTCCCAAGTGCTGGCTGACTCAGAGTTGCTTCTTTAAATAGTAAAATATTCTGCCTCTGTGGACGGAATGAGTAACTCCCTCTCGCTCCGCAGAAGCAGCTGAAACTGCGGCCCACAATTATGTTACAGCAGGGCTTCTGGTAACTCGCACCGCTGCTCCTGGGTGGTGTTTACTCTGCAGAGCCCACACCTGAATTTCTGAAGCTGAACGTGGTCCAGGCCCTGTGTTTGGGGTTCCAGCACTTTGGGGACTGGCAAATGTGTCCAACAAAAATCCGGGGAATGCTCGGCCTTTCGTTCCTCTGAGAATCACGCCATTTTCCAAGCAAAGCTAAATAGCTCATTCATGTTTTAGCCCTGCTGCTTCCAGCCTGGTTTCCTGAGGTACTTTTTAGCCAGTCTGGTGTTTTCTTTTTTTAAATAGCCTGCTGTAAATTGGGAGTTTTCAATTTATATTGGATAATTCTGGAGTGTGATTCTTAGTGTGTTGTTAAACAAATAATTTTATCTTTATTTCATATATTACCATGGAAAATGCCATAGCCGTGCATGGCCTCTACTGTACCCATGGCTGAGGCCGGCCCACAGATTCCCCCCAGGGTCTGAGCCAAATCCACCCGAAATCGCCCTGCGCTGCGCTGAAGCACTCTGACTAATAGGTACCAGCAGGTAACCAGGCTGCAATTTTTTTTTTCCTCCTGCATTACTTTTATCATCAAGAGAAGTGGGGAATTTCACATTTCAAGGGCTCTCTGCACAGGAAACCCTAGTGTGGCCTTAACACAGACAGAATTCTCCAGGGGGGAAGTCCTGGGGTAACCTGGAAAATTTGAGCAGAGGAACAAAGCTCCTTGACCGGATGGCATCCATCTGGGGCGTCCGGAAGGAAGCCGATAAGTGTGTGCAGCGCCTGCTAAGAGGGGGCGCGCACCAGACCACCTCGGTCTTTGGAATAGGAGATGTCCGGAGCGGCAGAGCTCTGAGCCCAGACTCCCAGCCCGAAGGAAGCAAAAGCGTCAACACAGACAAGGAAAACACTTGGTTTGGCTCCGGTGTTCGGGTCAGGCTGGTGTGAATGGGGCAGGAAAAACACCCAGGAATCATCAGAGCTTCTTGGAAAACAAAAGCCACCAATCAACAGAAACAGTCTTTGCGTAGAACTGAAGAGTCCCCTTCTTTGAGGTAATGAAGCCAGCCGCAGTCACAGATACCGTTAGTCCCAGGAGTCAGGCAAGCAGCACGGTAGGAACAGATCTGTGGTCCCAGAAGCATGCAGTTAAGCCACCCTAAGCTTGAGCAGGATCACCCTAAGCTTGAGGTGGTGCTGGGCATCTAGGCTGTCCAATGTGAGACCCAGTTCCCACCACAGGGAAGGGCCCGTCCCACAACCAGGAGAACTCATTCCCTCCACTCAGAGAGCTGATTGATTCTCCCTGTTAGAACCTATTCCTACCACTGGGAAAGGGCAGTCCTACCTCTGAGAGAGCTGATTCCCTCAGGGAAAGCCACTTCCTACCATTGGGGAGAGTCAGTTCCACCACTGAGAGAGTCAAGTCCGTCCACCAGAAGAGCTGATTAGCTCCACTGAGAATCTGGACTGATTCTTTCCCAAAAAGAAAGCAAACGTGTCACCCTCAGGCTGCCAGGGAGGGATGGTCCTCATCTCCAGTCTCCTTTGTGACACAGCTGGAACCTGAAGACCACGAACCCATCACTGCCATCCTTAACAACCCACACCCCCACGGTCATCCACACCACAGGATAGAGAGGGTAGAGGGGGAGCCTCAGGGGCCAAGGACAGTGCACGGGGTCCATGCTGTGTGTGTCACTGAAATGCTCATGTCTGACCACCTACCTTCTAGAAGGCAGAATTCAGCCAGATTCATCCCTCACACCCCAGATATCACAAGCCCTCTGGAAGAATATCCGTGGAAGGATTGAATGGGGACCAAGAAGAAAGCTGCCCACCCAGCTTGGGACAGCAACTGGGAAAAGAGAGACAAACAGTGTTTGTGCGGCAAAGTCATTCCTGGACAGAGCCTGCCCCTACGGTAAACTGGTTCCTGATCTGACCATTCTGCCCACGGCAATACAGCCAAGCTATGTAAAAAGGAAAATACAGAAACTTGCCGAAAAGATTCTATTTATGCTTTGCTTGGCATGAAGAAAAGTTTAGAGATTAAAGTATTTTAAGATGCCGTTTAAAAAATACAAGAAATGCATCTTTCTCTCCCCACTTTCAGAACTGGTCTAAGAATGAGGGGACAGTTGCCAGGATTATTCAGGGAACCGTGCAGCGGCAGAAAGACGTCAGGTTATGGGATTTTCTGCCACAGAAGGTTTTAGAGACTGCGTTGTCTGGATTTGATGACAGGTAATAACATTAACTAATTACAAAACTAATCACATTTGGAGCGGTGGAAGCTGGGATCATGATAAGCATAATCAAATCCCTGAATTCAGGGCTCCAGGACTCAGAGGATAAGTTTCCTCTCTTGGAAAGCTTGACCAGATGCCTTTCGGGGTTCTTTGTCTGGGTATTTTGGGAGCTGCAGACACCGAGGAGGGCAGGAGCCAGCTGTGAATGGTGGCACTGGGCAAGGTGGCTGTTGCAGGGCCCCAGACTCACCTGGGTCCAGAGCTCCTTTGAGACAAATTCCTGGCCCTCTCTACCCCTCTCTCTTCCTCGCAAAGCCTGAAGACCCTCACCCCTGCCTCACCTGAGGCTGGCTCCCTTGGACAATCTCTAAGCCAAGCCATGTGACCCATTTCTTCCTCTATAAAGTTGAGATAAGCATCTTTCCTGTTTGCCCCAACACACCGATGTGAGAATCCAGGGAAACAGTGTTCGTGTGGTGTGTTACACACTGCTTACATGGCATATTACACAGCATGCTTACACACTGCCCTTAACATAAAATGTAGCACTAGTATGAAGTCACATGGAAGTAGAAGCTGAATCTACCTCATTCACCAAGAAGTTGGTGATTTGTCCTATTATTAAAATAAGAAGCTGGGTACTTCCCAGCCATTGGCTCCTCCCCAGCCTTTCGTCTCTTCCCTCCTGGCCCTTAGTCCTAGGGGAAGAACTCTTCTCACCTGCTGACACCCCAGAAGCCCCAGGGTACAACACTAAGTGCAAACACTATCTGCAGTCCTTGGAAGGAGACCCCCGTCCACTTTCCCTTGAGGACCAGTACAGTCGCCCTCAGTTACAATCTTCCTTTGAGCCAAGCCTCACTTCTCAGAAGCAAGCAATCATGGAAGAAATAAAAACAAGCCAGGTCCCAGGTAACTTGGCCACTGATTCTGGGGGAAGTGTTATCCTTTTGGCAAAGTTGGGGGGTGGGACAAAGATCGCGAAGGCTCTGACAGTGGCAGCCAGAAAGAAGGAGACCTTTGCAGTCCTGTTGAAAAGCTAGCACTGGACAGGGCCGGCCAGAAGTACAGCTGCCCAGGTGTCCACCACAGCTAGTCTGTCATTCGGGGGAAGAACTCGGGGTAAAAGTGTGTCCTTGCACTTTCTGGCTTTAATGTCATTTGTGTATCTGGTATTTTAAGCAACTCAGCCAGGCTAGTTTGCTTTCTTATTGTCAGTGAGGTGTGTATCCAACCTCACCTTTTAAAAGACAGCAACAGTTTCATGATTATGGAGCACAGATCAATCCTACAAGGGACAGAGCTTAACACACACATGTACACACAGGCCAATACACCTGACAGAGGAAGTCACTAACGCAGACGCAGAGTTTAATGTGTTAAGCCACTGAATGTCCAGAGACAGAAGAAGCCTCTGTGAAACCAGATTTGGAACAACAGGGAGTCTAACTGGATAGACATACAGTGTTCATCTCTGTCACCCCTGACACCGGGCATGGGGAAGGGTTCCTCACCAGACATCCTTGCCGAGCAGCAGCATGCAGCCAGGTGTCACCCAATGTGCCCTCCCGGACGGGGCTGAAGTGGAATGGGCAGCACGCCTGCCTTGCCATCCAGGGGTGAACCAGGAACCCATGCAGGAGGCTCCTGGCGGGTCCAGCCCTGCAAAGCAGCCTCCCATTTTTGGGAGTCCAGTGGGAAACGAGAAGAGGCCACAGTGAGAAACAGCTGCTGCAGGGTGCACAAGGGGGGAACAGGCGGTGCAAGCAATCTCTTCTGGAACCAAGCACAAACAGCAAGGCTGCTCAAGGTCCAGCTCACCCGGGTGAAGCGGCAGAGCTGGACGTGGCCTTGGCTGCCCTGTGCAGAGCAGGAGGCCCTCTTGTTACCCTGTGAGAGATTAGAGGGGTAGCATTCAATGCCAGGCTGACACCAGAGCAGCTGGTGGCCCTGTAGAGTGTCAAAAGGACAGGAAGTCAGAGATAGGGCTGCAAGAGCAGAGCAGATGACTCAGTGGAGCTAGGATGTCTCCACACTCTAAAACCAAACTGCGCATGCCCCGTTCTCCTGAACACCTTCTTAAAGCTGTCTCAGGGCAGGATCTGCTCAGGACAGATGGCCCATGAGCTCACAGGTCAGTGACAGAGGTCAGCCTGAGACCCTGGAACTGTGAGCCAAAGTGCCCATGTCCTCCCGCCCGATAGTGTCACTCTGCATGCGGATCCACACATGTCTACCCCACACTCACCGGGCATGGTAGCCTTCTTTGGGGCATCTCTGTACATCCCAGCGGGGTGCGGGCATGGGTATCGGTCCAAATCAGGCCTCAAAGCATCTCTGTCAATTGTCGAATTTCTATCTTGAAGTCTCCTCCTCCAAGGGTAGCACCATGTTCTCCCGAAATTAAGACTGGGTCTTGTATTAATTTTTGCTCCAAAAGATGCAATAGGGCTTATCTTCAGGGACTCTCTTATCTTAGTTTTTCATGCACAACAATGTACATTTATTCATAGACAACATTATCCCACATTTGTTCACTTATTCATGTGCAAAAGTCTACATTTCTTCACGTGCAATCACATCATCTTCTTGTGGAACAGCATCGTAACTCTGCATACCCCAAGTTCTAGCCAGAATTTCTTGCAACTCCATTTCCTTCTGAACCATCAGCCCCAGTCTCTCGTGTCCAGCAGCAGAGCTCTTCTTGGTCACTTCTTGTCCACATAGCCTGCTCGTGGCACATCATTACAACACACACTATGCACTGAGTTATGAAGGATCACGTCAGACACGACCATGGCCCTCCTCAGCAAGTTCTGACGTCACTCAGGCGTTATGTCTGTCCTCCCAGTGGTCACTCAGCAAAGGCCTCCAGCTCATCTTTCTACACAGGTGTCTGTTTCTCAACCAAAAGCAGCAGCTTGGGTGATTACAAATACTTAATTACTGTTTATGTTACCACTTATTTAAAGCATTAATGTCAGTAACATTATTTATTTATGTTTCATTACACATTAATATTATTTCATAATTTGATGTGTTTGTCATGTGTTGCAACAGATGCACTGTGTTCTGCTGGCTATCCATCTTAAATGGGGCTTGTTTTGGGCGTAGAGCTTCCATTATGAGCATCTTGAAAAAATTACAGGAGAGCTTGTTTTGGGGGAAATACAGTAGAAACTCCATCCATCCAAGCCCCCCTTCTGTGAGTCCTGGTTGAGCTGAGGGGGATGGATGTTCTGACCCTTCACCTGGTCTCCAGGCACCAGCTGGCCCCTTCTCCTCTTCTCCTTCTTCCCTTCTTCACCCCATGGTGACCTGCTACCTCCCACAGACAGGCTTGCTGCCTGGCCTGCATGTGGCCCTCCTGCTCCCACAAGGACCAGGTTGATGCCAAACAGAGCCAGGCATTGCCTGAGCCTGGCGTCTGGAAGAAAATAACAGAGACCCAGCAGCGGCCAAGTGGAAATTTATCATAGGGGTAACAAGAGCGCCTGGCACGGGCTGGAAGAGGAGCCAGCTTCTTCTGCCTTCCAAGAGAGCCACACCTTGACTCTAGCTCAGCCCTGCAGCAGCACTCTGACCCAGAGCTGGAAGGCACCGGAACCAGAGAATCTGAGGGTCAGGGCAGGAGCCTCTGGCCTGGGGATGGGGAGGTTCTAGAAGGTGAGCTTGGGGCTTAGCAGACAGAGGACAGTGACAGAGGGCTGAAGAGGACATCATGGGATCAGGGGTCATCCTAAAAGAGCTGCCACCACCAGAAGACCGCAGCTACAGAAGGCATCAGGCTATTGGCACCAAGGAGGTAAAAACAAAAGGAACCCTGGCTGGTAAAAGCCTGGGTCTCTCATAAGACACCTTCCTGGGGTGCAGCTCTGCAGTGTGCATGGGCCTGACATCCCCAGCATTCCCAAAGAAACCACCATGGCTCTAGATAATGGATCCCAGTGCTCCAGGCAGGGCCCATATCCTGAAAGAGGACAGTCCCCAGGCCCGAGCATTACCTGCTCATGCCAGAGCCCCTGCAGGACTCAAGGCCCAAGCCTCCAATTCAAAGCCCTGTGCAGGCTGCCTGACTGAGTGACTGACACCAAGGACTCTGGGTCTCCATCCTGCCCAGCTCAATCCAAGACAAGAAATGCACAGAGTGTCTTGTGAGGCCCACGTGCATGTGTATGTACCACAGAGCCCAGGAAGGACACATGGATGACTCCACGAAGCCTGTTTACCATGGCAGAGCCATAGCTGCCCAGCTCCTCGGGGTCCCAGAAGCTGCCACTCAGGCTCTGTCACAGTTTAGCTCCAAATTCCCCGGAAGGCTCACGTGTGTGGGAAGTGACTGGGACACGGGGTGCATATTCATCAGTGGATTCATCCAGAAAGGGGGTCCTGGCTGAAGGTACTATTAGGAAGTCAGGCCTCATCCCAGTTGGCTACTGGGGTGTGCCCCCTCCTGTCCTGGCTTCACCCTTTTTCCTGTGCCTCCTGGCTGCTCTGGTTGAGTTGCTGTTCTCTACCAGGCCCTTCTGCTGCGCAGTTTCTTTCTTCCGTGGAACCACAGACTGAACCCCCTAAAACCAGGAGCCAAGTTAGACTTATCCTCCTTTAAATTGCCAGGGCTGGATATTTTGTCCTAGCAATGGGAAAATGATTTGTGGACGTCCACAGCCCTCACCTCTGTGGTTGCTGCCTGGTACAACCAAAAGAGACCCACCTGAGCCCAAACCCTGTGGGGCTGTGACACTGATGCTGTTAGTAAACAGATTCATTCTCTTAGGCTTTGGGTGACTTTAATACCATTTGCTTCCATGCAGTTACTGATGTAAAAGAGACCATTTTAACAAGCAGTGAGTGTAGTACAACTCAAATGACATGCTCGCCAAAAACGTAGATCAGAATAAATCAACCTCTGCCCACGTTAGTGGTTCAAAGGTCTCACATGCTGGCACAGACAGCAAGTCCCAGTGGTCTCTGCACGCTGCCTTTCGAGGCCAGAGAGAAAGCAGCTGGTCCAGAGGGCACCAGGGTCCACAGCCACAGAAACTCCTCCACCAGGCCAAGGTGAAGAAATGGAGGGGTTTTTGCCTGATTAAAAAAACCAAAAATATAAAGAGACACTCTTCAGGTGCCTTGGGCTTTCACATGTGACAATGAGCCTTGCGGAATGTGGAGGAAGACGAGAACAAGCGGAGATCCAAGAAGACAGGGTGAGCTCTGAGAGGAGGACCTGCAGCTCCGTGTGGAGACAGACTCAGCCTGAAGGGGCACAAGCTCCGGCACAACCACACCTGGCGAGCAGGCGTGGCAAGGAAACCCATGGGTCATGGCAAAGACCGAAGAGGCCACTGGAAAGTGCCAATGTGGACACGCTGCAGGGAGCCACTTCCTGCATCCCAGCACCCACAGTTCAGCTCACAGAGCACGGTCCCTCCCGTGAGAATGGCCTGGCTCCCCATGCTATCCCCAGGTTTGCATCTTTCCCAGCTCAGAGGAAGGACAGGTAATTGAGGGAAACCGCCTGCCCACCAGGGCCTGGGGTTGGCAGATGATTCCCCTTTCCCCCCTCCCCCTCCTTCCTCCCAGCCCATCCTGAGCACTCAGGTCTGGGCTCTGGTCTCCGTACTGGTTTCCTACAGCTGCTGTAACAAATCACCCAAGACTGGTGGCTGGATGTGGATCTGTCTTTGAGCCCAGTACTTAGCCCACCCTGGCTGCCAGCAGCCTAGCAGTTGGAGCTGTGGATCAAATCTTTAATGTCTTCCAAAGATCCACCCACTGAAGGCTGGATCCAATGGCTGGTGCCTGGGGAGGGGTGAGTGCTTTAGAAGCAGGGAGCACCCATGTGCGCCCTTGTATCTGTGCCTGCCCTTTTAGCCACTGCCCTCAGCGCCCTGTCCCACACTCCTCCCGCTCTGTGGCTGAACTCCCCACGGAGGAAACTCCAGCTCCACTCTCAGGGAACCCAACACAGCATGTGCCAACCATTAGGGGCTCTGTGCTTAGTAGTAGTCATAGTAGCACCAGTAGCTGCAAGAGACCGGCAATTCCTACTGCTTTCAAAGAGATTTAGCTTTTTGTTGAATAATGCTTAGTCTCAAACAGCAAGTTTACACACCGAGAAATGGGCATGTATTGAAGATTTACTTTCCCCTCTAAAAGACATTTCCAACACGGTGATAGGTTTCCATTAGAATACCTGCTAAGTGAATAGAAATAGGAAGAAGAAAGGCATTGCACACCAAAGGGGGGGAAATTTCACTCTGTTGTGAGACAGTTAAATTAGTTAATTAAGGAGTACAAAGTCCTTTCAGGTGAGCTGCATCCTAGCGAGCAGCTCTAGGGCCTGCTGTGAATACCCTTGCTGAGTGCTGACCAACTTGCATTGCCTAAAGCAGGTCCCTTTGGCCTAGGGCTCCCGGGAAAGAAGCAGAGCTGCATGGGAGAAAGGCGAACAGGACAGTGCCTCTCTAGATCTGACCCCCGGGGGCGGGGGCGGGAAAGGTGGGAACAGGACAGAGTTTCCTCCCACACTGCTAAGAGCCACTGTAGGTGGCACTGGCACAGGAGAAGAGTCTGAAAGCCTGGGCCCATCATCAGACAACTTCACCAGCCCCTTTGTCCTCAGAAAACCATGTGACTGTGGGGTTTAGAGATAAATCTGAAAATAACAAATGGCTGACTGTATTAAATATGAAGGCAATAAGAGGCATGATTAAAATGCAGTTCATGCACAATTATTTTTTAATTATTGCAGAAAATCATACATTGCCCACAATCGCCCCTTCGCTTTGAACACAATCTCATCATCCCGGCCACTCTCTTGAAGTCCTCTGTCCTGAAGGTCTTTAGTTGTACTGTCCTGACTGCTTCAGTGTCCTACATTGGTTCAAAGATGTTTACTTTCAAAATTAAATACAAAATAAAATTTAAAAATTACCTTTCATGGTCATTTTGATTTTGAGGAAGAGCCAATAATCCCACAGTGCCAAATCCGGTGAACAAGGTTGAGGCGGACATGTGTATTTTTATTTGACAGGAATTGCTGTAAACATTTGAGGAATGAGTTATAGTCAAAGAAATGGTGACTGTTTAAGTGAAAGAAACACAGCTATTAACTCCCTCTCAAAAGTCTGCTCACTTCATCCATAAGGAGTATTCTTGGAAGTGTTCTTTACCATAATAATTTTTTTCCTTTTAACCATTTGCTGTACTTGTCAATCACTTCTTTTGGGTGTTCAAGGGGAAAATATCAAAAACAGAAACTTTCAAGAATCACACGTCTTACCAGGACAAGCCAGAGTCAACGCTCTGCTGCAAGCTGCTTCCTCCAAGCACACTTGATATCATTAACTCAAAAATTACGAGACATCACTGGGTGAGGATGATCTGGCTGAAGTCTGAGGCTAACGGCGTGATTCACGAGTCTACCCTGGCACGGCTTGTTTGACAGATGCCCTTTAGCTGCGTAATTCATAGTGCATCATTCCCTAATATGGGCCCCTTAGACTTTCACAAAATCTTAACTTTCAAACCTCCCAAGCTCAGTTGTCTTTCTTCTTCAACTGCTCGTGCAACCTATGTCAGCATCACTCCTTTTACTCCCTCTCATGACGTGTACACACACACGTGTGTGTGAACACACTCTCACACAACATACAACAGAGTATCTGGAAACATTTGCAGCAGGGCAGTGTATCGTCAGCTGTTTGTGACTCTAACAAACTACCTGAGAAAATTAATTTAAACAGAAGAAAGTCCCGGTTTAATGCAGTTTCAGAGCTTCAGCTCATGACTGGTTTGTCCTGCTGTTTTTCCGTGCCTGTGCAGAGGCAGCATGTCATGGTGGGGCACGTGGCACAGAAGCCTTTTAATTTCCTGGCTGGGATGAGGGAGAGGACAAAGCTGAGTCCTAATTTCCCCATCAAATGTTTGCCCCCAGGGACTGGGAGATCCATGAGGTCCCACCTCTTAGAGTCTTCCACCTCCTAATGGCACCACGCTGAGGACTAGCTACTGCCACACTGCCTCAGGGGACAGCCCTGACCCCAACCCAGCAGGGAGCACTGGTCCACCTCTGAATTTCCCCAGCTCCTTTTTACTCCCTATCTCAGATAAACACCAGTGCCACCTGCAGCACAGGGGAAATCAGGAGGACCTCTGTGCTTTCTGAGTATTCCAGCAGCAGGATTCTGAGAACAAAGTTATCTGAAGACTTTTCCAACTCTGCCCTATGCAAGCATTACCCTCCTACAAAAATTAGCTTATTCTGTTCACAGCTAATTATCAAATAATGTTGACCTATGAATGAATGCATAGACTGAACAACTGAACTTTCTATCTTTTCTGCAATACATGCCAGGCAAGCACTCTGCTAATATGTCTCACCTGAGCCCAAGCCTGGACATTTGAGTCCATGGAAAGATTGAAGAGAGAAAGAAGGACTCAGTCCTCGGTACTGATAGAAGAAAAAGGAGGAGGAGAAAGATGAAAAGAACAAGAACCGGAATAGGAAGAAGCAGGAGGAGAGAAAGAGGGGGCAAGCAGGGGAGGTACACAAGAAGGATACATCGCAAAGAGCAGTCATCTAAAGCCTGGAGCTGTAACTCTGATTCTGCCAGCCTGCTCCCTGACCGTGCCGCCTCAGTCTCATTTCCCCCATGCCAAATAGGGGTGATGATGTTTACGCTAACATTTTTACAGAGCATGTCTATTCCACAAACAGTAGCTTGTGACTTAGAAACACAGGGGCTCACATCCTCTCACTAGAGCTTCCTGCCCACAGTGGGCAGCACAGCGGAAGTCCATGGCACTTACTGTGGAGCACTGCTGTCACTACCACAGCACCCCGAGCCAGGAATCCCTGCCATGGGCATAGCCCCTGCTCCAGCAGAGGGAAAGCAGCCAGGACATGTGAATGTTCCATCTCCAGCACAAATGATGGCTGCTCTTGGGGGACACTGGAGGTTCACAACCTCAGTGTCCCCCAAAGGCCAAGTCTCAAAGACTGGGAAGAGGAGAGGCTCCTGGGGAGGTGCCCCTGAGGGGATGGGAAATCCTGCCTCTCTCCTTCCTGTGACAGGAACAGCTCTGCTATACCACACAGTGACCCTCTGCTGCCTCACCACTGGCCTGAAGCAACAACACCCTGCTTCTACGGACTGACAGCCTCTGAGAGCATGTGCCTGAGCAAGTGTCCCCTCCTCATAGGATGATCCACCCAGGGACTTCACCGGAGACAGAAAGCTCACCACCAGCCCATGACGGCCACCAGGATGACCACACACCTCCTGCCCCCTCCGCACAGCTTCTTACTGCAAATTCTCTGGCTTCCTGCCTTCCACACACCTCCCCATAACACCCACTGAATTAGGCCCTGAGCATGTTTTCAAATGAGCATCACTACACAGTCCCCGGAGCCTGGGGTTCAGGGGCTCTGACCATGTGCTTAGCATGTGCAAGGCTCTGGGTTCCAACCCAAGTACCAAACACATGCAAAAAATGCCCTGCACAAACATTTCTCAACCTAGAGTAGGCACTGAGTGGATGTCCAGGGAACTGGACGAAAGCCATGGGCATCTAAACTTCATCTGCAAAAGACCAGACAGTAAATATTCTAAGCTTTGTAGACCACATGGACCCCATCACGGCTGCTTGATACTGCAATACCCAAGCAGAAACAATACACTCACGAATGAGCATGTCTGTGTGCCAATAAAACTTTATTTATAAAAATGGGCAACAAATCAGTTTGTTTGCCAATCCTTAGACTGCATCAAAAATGTCACTCAGTAAAAAATGTTATCTTTTCCGGTCAGAAGCAGCACCTCCAGGATGCTCGGTGAAGGCACATATCCAGGCGCCTTGTTCCTCCTCCTCTGCTGTCTCTGGCCAAGAGGCTGAGGGTGTCCATCCTGGAATGGCAGTGATTCTGAAAGGCAAAGGGGGAGAGATGGAGACATGGTGGCTAGGGCCGAGTCTGGGTCTCATTCAGCACATGGAGCTTCCTCTTCAGCCTGCATGGAGCCAGCTCGATGCCTCCACCAGGAGCATGGAGCAAAGGTCCCAGGGCCAGGTTTACACAAAGCCCCGAGAGCATGGAAGCAGAAAGGACAGAATGCTGCTGCTACCTTTTTCCCGTGAAGCTACTTGATCACTTCTCATGTTGCTTCCCGAGCGTGCCATGGCACCCTCCCACATATTAGGCTAATAGCTGCAGGAATCTAGTTAAAAGGAACCACGCAATTATTTTAATTAGAAGAGAACAAAAATAACACTCCTGGCTTCTGTTGTAAGGGGCAAGAAGGAAGTAGTCAGGGTTCAAAAAGAGCCCACAAAATATTTTTTTGAAAGGAAAAATAATTAAGACCAAATTTAGAATGTACTTGCCATAAATGGGCCAAAGAAAATGAATGGCCCACTGTACAGCAAGACCCCTTCACAGAGGAGCGCCCCAATCGTCTGTCTCCTGGGACCCCTTTGTAGGGTACAGCCAATTTGACAAAGAAAGAGGACGTCTCATAGAGACTTAATGATCCTCGCGAATCCCCCGTGCAAACTCTTGAAGAAGCTCTGTGTAAACTCTTTTATTAATAAGAGAAAGGGAAAGCATCTTGGTTGATTTTCCTTTTAAGCAGGAATTCTTTCATTTAAACTCTTAAATTGCTTAAGTTTTTCTCTGGAGAAAGCTACCTTTGCAGAAGATCCCTGTTGCTAACCCAGTGCCTAAAAAGCCATTCCATGTCAGAGGATTGACTCGGCTGTCCGAGCCAAGACTGCATCACCAGGTTAGCCAGAGCCTTCAGCTGTCTACCCACTTCGGGTCCAGACATCATGACTACTTTCTCCCATCTCAGACGTCCAAAGGGGAAGAAATGAAGCCCACAAGAGTCAGCGAGTCCCTGTTGTTCTGGCTGCTCTGGTGCGGATGTGTTTATTGAGCACCTGCTACCTGCAAGTTTGTGGTGTCCAAGATTCTGCCTTCCATGAGCTCTCTGACTGTCTAACCATGAAGGCAGAGCCAGGCAGAAAGGGAACCCCTGAAACCCCAGTGGGCTGGGCTAAAGGAGTCTATGCCAGGCTGACTGTAGGAGAACGGAAGAAGATGCCCAGGAAGGAGATGTGGCTACACTACTCTAGGGAGAAAAGCCAGGGAGCAAAGGCTGGGACACACAGGACCCTGGGTATGCATGGACAGAGCTTGCAGAAGGATCAGGGCCAGCAGAGCTGCAGACCACAGCAGTCAAGAGTGTGAGCTGGACAGGAGGCGAGAGCCAGGCACTACTGTGCCAGCACTGGTAGCCTCTGTAAAGGCACAGGGGACACCCTCAGGCCAGGGTGGTGGCAGTGAGGGGCAGGGCTCTGGGGCAGAACTGAGTCGCAGGAAGGGAACAAGAGTCCTCCTGAGGTGGCTGGGCAGCTCTCCTCCTCTTCTACCATCAAGGACGCAGGAGGCGGGCACTGTCGATAAAGTCTACATCAGATGCCCAGTCTGTGTCACCTCCAAAACTGTGCACAGTAAACTTCTGCTGTTTGTAAATCATCTAGTCCAAGCACCCCTAGGAGAAGGGATGCAGGATCATCTTACAGAGTGATGCAAAACCACCATGTGATTTTCAGCCAGGGGTGAACCATCAGCTTGGCCACTTAAAGCAGCACAAGAACGATGAGGAAGAGGAAGGGATGGAGCCAGTATCCCACTGATGCTGCACTCCAGGAAATCATTGGCAGAGCTGGGCCCTGAACTAGGATAATGGGACACAAGGACGAGGGGCGGGGAGCTGAAGGAGACCCACTAGAGAGGTCGGAATTGGCCTCAAAGAGTCTGGGCGGGACCGGGTCCTGTCTCCTGTCTCCAAGGGCCCTGAATCTGCAGGCTGTGTCTCCAACCCAGGACAGGTTCGGACCCCAGGTCCATAGACAAGAGTGGTAACAGGGTTCAGCCTCAGACACCACAGTGTACTATGGCACACGCAGAACGGAGTCCCCGGTGGTCACCCTACACTACTCCCTCTCCTCCCCAAAACCCACAGAGCCAGCTCCCATGGGAAATCTGCATAAATCACACAGAGGCCGGAGAGAGAAGGAAGCTGGTTAGCACTTAATCAGACACACTATGTGCGCATTTAATTACTGTATTGAAGGAGATTGGTTTAGGTTTTAACTGTTAAGGGAATACTGTGGTACATCAGTTCAGGAACTTAATGCTTTCCATGATACCGATTGCAAACCTATCTGGATGAGACCTGAATCGAATTTCCCCATGAGGTTAACATTGAACCTCACCACTGACTCTGATTCAACCCTCTGCCCTCTTCGGTTTACAACGGGAATCATGGAAAGAATTAAGTTTGTGAACCAAGGTACCACTGTATAAAGAAGGCAGCCAAATCCAGTAGCATAACCTATAATCTCAGCTACACAGGAGCCTGAAGCAACGGATCCTAACTCAAAACCAGCTGAGGCAACTTAGCAAGACCCTGTCTCAAAATAAAATGTTCTTAAAAGTCCTGGCAGTGTAGCTCAGTGGTAGGGCACTTGCTTAGCAAGCACGAGGCCCTGTGTTCAATAATCCCCATCACTGGGCAGTGTGTGTGTGTGTGTGTGTGTGTGTGTGTGTGTGTGTGTGTTAAAAGGATACTTCTCTTTCAAAAGTGCTTCTCTCTTGACACTGGAAAATAAATGGAGAGAGACAGAGAAGGAGAAAGACAAAGAGAGAGTACTTCTTATCTCATAAGCAAGCTGAATTTGAAAATACAACTGACGAGTGCCTTTACAGAACAAGGAAACAACAGTCACAATCTGATCCATAGACATTGCTATAAATTACTTTTTTAGAATACGAATAAAGTGCGTACAGCAGTAGATAAAATATATAGTACTTCATACAACTGAGTTGGACTTAGTCCAAATAAATGATCCTTTTAATATCCACGAGCACTTTGAAGGCTGGAGTGACAGTAATGGAACACTTGCTTTGTATATGTAAAGTGTTGGGTTCCAGGACAAAAAGAAGAAAAAAAACTCCTCACACTAACAGAATAAAAGGGAAATGCCATTGCGACCTCTCCATCAATTAGTAGGTACTTAATTTATGACAGAAGTTTCACTGCAGAGCATTGGAGAAAGGAAGTATTTTCCATGAATGGTACCAGCTCAGTGGACAGAACAATGGAAGAAAATAACCTTGATCCCAACCTCACGCCATACACAAAAATCTATGCAATGGGCCACAGCTCAGCGGTAGGATGAGAGATACCTTTGGCTTCAATTCCCAGCACTAAAGTAAAAGAAAAGAAGGAGGAAAGAAAGAAAGTGAGAGATATGGGAAGAGAGAGGGAGGGAAAGAGACTGATGCCTTGTGAACCATAAATCTATGACAAAATGTGAAGCAGGGTTTTAGACTATAAAAGGGTACTTTCACAGCCCCAGGTTAAGTAAAGCTCTCTTAAAAGGGCATGAGAAACATCACCGACAGAAGAAAATATTAAAAAAATATACTATCCTAAAATTCAAATTCTCTAATCCACGGATACCACAAAATAATGAAAAGTCAAACTCAGAAGAGAGGCTCAATATCTGCAACCTATATAATAAAAAGGTTCATATCAAATATATAAATAACCCTTAAAAATCGGTCACAAAGATTGAAATCAATATAAAAAGAGCAAGAGACTTGAAGGAAAACATTCATAAACAAAAACATCCAAATGGCCAATATACCTGAAAAAGATGCTTAATTTATCAACAATCCAAGAAATGAAAATAAAACCATCTAGACTGTGAGCTGTGTATCACCAGAAGGGCCAGAGTAAGAACCTCAATCACTAACAAGACTGTAGAACAGCCACAACTCTGAAGCAGTTCCTTTGGAAACTGCTTGATATTGTCTATTCAAGTTGAGTATGGTTTTGCCCCTGAGTTAGCCTTGTCGTCAGGGTTTGCAAGGGAATAGATTTAATACAAAACATATAGTTTATGCAATTATTTTATTTTATTCACCCAACAGTCAAATGCAGAAGAAGGGAAGAGATCTATATGCATGTTAGAGACCTGGACAGTCCAGCTGAGGTCTTGGATCCTACTGCAATCTCTTACCCTCGTCCATCCAGCTGGAGAACCAAAGCATAAGTCAATGTCCTCCATGAGCCCAGCTGGAAGTCCAGAGCCCAAGACAGTGTCTCCTGCAAGTCTGTATCAAGGATCTACACTGGGAAGGCCCAAAGGCCAATGAGGAAGCTAGAAAGTCTGCACCAGCGGGAGGAAGGATCTGTGCAGCAGGCTACGGGATCTGCACTGGACTCAGGAAGCGACAGGCAAGGTAAGGACCAGAGCTAGGAGAACCACAGCCATCCTCAGCGACACTGAGGTCCTGAGCTCCTCTGACTATGAGAACAGCAGAGTTTGTATCAGGGAAACCAACCACAGCAAGTTCCTCCAAGAAAATCAACAGCACGCAACTGTCCCCTGCTGTGATCCTTTTATGTCATTTCAGTGACAGTCTTCTGTAGGTCTTCCACGCCCAGAGCCACACTGACTCAGGTCAGCTGGTGTTCCAAGTTGATCACTGGTTCATCCATCACAGTTAGTAATTTCCCCTTTAGTTCATAGAGAGACTAAACAGAATGCATGTGTGCACACACACACACACTCAAAATATGAACGAGAAAGTGTGCAGCTCACAGCCACACTCTGAAATAGGCAAAGTTCAAAGTGTTCAACAAGGGTGCAACAGATACCCCATGGTAGATGACAGACACAATGCTGGGAACTGGGGAATGTGCTATAGTGACACCCAACAAGATAGCTGTGGTTTGTCCACCTAATGCTGAGGATGAAGCCGAACACAGAAGCACACCTACCAGTGCCAAGCACTCTCTCTACCACAACAAGTAATATTCTTCCCTGTGAAGAATACACACTGATGATTCCATTGCATGAAGCTTTGTGCAAACAGCAAAACCAGTCCACGGTAGCCCAAGTCTGGAAGCAGGAAGTCCGTCGGGGTGCAGTGGGAGTGTGCAGCTGTCCCCGAGCTGGGGAAGCTGAGATGCCTGGCTCTAACCCAAAGCTTCCAGTCACCTGTGCAGTCCCAGCGGAGCTCCAGGTAATGCTTCCCATTCTGTCTGGCTACCTAACTAAAGGACTGAGGTAGAAAGTCTCACCAGCTGTGTGTCAGTTCCTTTTCCACAGCCACCATGAGGTGTCCCAAGCTGGGAAGCAGTGCAGAGCACGTGCAGTTCCACAGCTCTGGGGAGGGGCTGGCCTCCACCTTCCTAAGGGTTCATCTCCAAGGAACCAGCAGTGCCCCCTTGCCTTCTGAGAACACTGCCCCCTCCTGATCAGACCCCCTGTAGAGGGTCCACCAGCTCCCAATTTGCAGCCTACCCTGCTAGCCGGGGAGCCCCTGGGGGCACTCTAAGCCATCCCCGAAGCCCCAGCCAAATGTCTGTATTACATCCAATCAAGCGTGCTTGGATGACCGAGCTTGCTCTGACCTGCATGCCTTGTACCGCCATGTGAGATCTAGGGCACAAAATGGGAAGACCAAACGGGTTTAGGCTGGCCGGCTAGGCAGACAAGGACCCCGTCCCATGAGAAAGACAAAACGACATTGCACACCCATGTAAGCAGTGCTTGAGGACAGAAATGGGTAGACAGACAGACAGACAGAGCACCAACAGCCCTATGTACAGAACAGGATAATAAAGGGGCTGCTGGAGGCTTGAGCATTTCCAGCCTTATTACACAAAATGGAATTCAATGGTAACAAATCTAGGTTAACTACAAAAAATGCTTTCTTATGAAACATATAATTAACCTATAGCCAGTGGTTACTAAACTCCAGTTCCTCCCTCCAGAGAGAGAGGCAGAGAAAGACAGAGACAGACAGAGACAGTGAGATGGACAGAGACAGAAACAGAGACAAAGTGAGATGGACAGAGACCCAGACACAGAGGGAGACGGAGAGAGCACTACCATGGCAAGCAGAGGCCTTGCAGACCCTGGCCAGGACTGAGTTACAAAGACTGCCCGCTTCCAAGCGAAGGCTAACAGCCCGCTGGGGTCAGGAAGAAAGCTTTCCCTTTGGTGTAGGTTTCATGGCCGCCATCACCCAGCACCGTGGTCCCCTCCACGCTGCCTCACCTGGCACCTGCGGCCCCACACCTGGCTCTAGGGACATGCGTCTCTGCGCAGGGCCACAGTGCACCCTCTGGGGCGGCAGCCACAGCCTGTATTTAAGCAACACCTTGTGTTTCCAAAAGGTAAATACAATGAATACAATCAAAATCGTTCCTCACAGCACTGTTTCTACATCAACAATCTATAAATATAGGGAAGAACTCCATACATGTGGGAAACAAACAGGAGGTGCCCGCACTCCAGAACTCAAAAGGCGGCTCTGTAATTTAGCCGCTTGGATTTCAATTGCTGCGTTTTTAGGTATGAAACATTAAGAAAAATACAGATATTACTCATCAAAGTGATTGTCCTGTGCTCTTGTATACCTTCTATAATTTATTTTTTTCGGGGCTTTTTACTTCAAAGAAATCACTAGCTAATGACATTTCAGACTTTAGAAATTTTTTCGGATAGCACACTGGAATTCCCTCAGGGACAGAACTGTGAATAAGTGGATTTTTTAAAAGATCATTAACAGATATTACAAACCAATTCAAACTGAGCATTTTCTTTGCAAATTACCTTTAACTTTTAAAGCCATTGGAAAAAAAAAAGACAGTGAGTGATTTAATTTACTTAACCTGTCTACAGACTGCGGCTTTGCACTCTACTGGCGATTGCATTTTTAACCAAACGGGGAAAAAAAAATCTCTAACTATCTCTAATAGAGATATTTTTCTAAATTATCGCACTCGATGAGTGATATTTCAAAAGAGAATTTTTTTTTTTTTTGCATTTAGCAAGCTGTCCTGGAGTTGAGGATGTTTATTCTGTTGATATGTTTAAAGCACAAACAGAGCCCTGTATGTCTATATCTTGTGGCTTAATTAAAACTCGCCAGTAATTAGCAGGTTTATCATCTCCGAAGTGTATGTGTGGTGGTGCTTTGGTGGTGGGCTGTGGCTTTTTTGGAGGGGAAAAGAGGGCTCTTTTATTTCATGATCAAACCATAGTTTCTGGGCTGAAGAGCTAATATTTGGGGTGAGCAGCACCTTGCTTCCCTCAGGCATAGGCCTGCTCCTGATTTGCATCCACACCCCCGTTGTGTGTGTTTTCCATTCAAAGGGATCCTGTGGACTTCAAAGAGAGTCGCCTGTGAGGACCAGCTACGTGGGAGTCCTGACAGGTTCCAGAACAAACCCAGAGCCAGGAGAAATCATGCCAGCAGCAGCTCATGCTGGAACCCTCAAACCATGTCACAGAATTACAGGGTCTCTCCTGGCTAGGTCATCCCATGGCACGCGTGGGAAATGTCCCCAGGCCTGCTGACTCCTGGGCTGGCTTCTCCAACAACTGCTGACTAATAAATGTTTGATGTGCTCCACTGGTAAGAAAGAACATTAATAAGGATTCTTTGAGATCGATGTCCAGTGCAGATGTTGAAAAGGCTCTTTCAAGGTGCACTTTCTCCCTTTGAAAGTGCAAAGTCAACTTAGCAAAGCAAACAAAGGATTTCACAACACCCTGGACATCCCTCTACCCACAGAGACCCTCAGGGTTCCGCATTGGGGTGTCCCTATTTGGGAGGAATTCGCCCAACAACTAAGGGTGCAGAGGCCGAGAAATGAGTCTTTCCGAGTGTCCCTGTGTGCCAGAGGAATTTTCATTACTCTTTCAATCCTCACCAACACATGAGGGGGTGGACCACATCACCCCACTCTGGAGACCTTTGAACGTGCAGTGTCTTGGGGCAGGAGGAGCAGAGCAAAGTCTGCCAAGCCCGAAGCCCACGCTGTCCTGCAGCTCACACCAAGTCCCGGGGCTCTCTGAGGATCGCACCTTGGTGCAGCTACTGCTCTTCTAAAGACTGGGGCATCTGGGCTGTGCCCCAACTCTGGCTCATCCGGGGGGCCCTGTACTCTGTACCCTGGCAACGGGGCTGTGAAGAAATCGGTTTGTCCTCAACGTTACCTTGGGATCCTGCTGGGACATACAGACAGATGCCTAGGTGGCTGAAGTCTACACTAGGGCACCAAGTGCAGGCCACCTACTGACCCTCGGGAGATGAGGGGAAGTCCAGGTGACCACACCAAGGCCCAGGATGACAGAAGTAGCCCCAACACAGGTGGATCTTAGCCTTCTGAGCCCCAGGGCACTGAGATGTGGGTCACTGCCATCACCCAGCCAGGCCTTGGCGCTACTAGGATCCCATACTGGGACACTGTGAGGTCCCGGCCAGTCCTGAGCTCCATCCTGTCCACCGCAGACTACAGCCAGGTGCTCCAAGGTCACCGGAAGGACCCAGTTGTCCCCAGTGTGGGCTCTGGGACTGCCCAGCCCAGCCCAGTGAGCTGGCCAACCCAAGGCAGGGTCCTTCCCTCCATCAGCCCAGCTCCTCCTCTGCACAGGCGGATCTCCGGGTGACCCTGCTCAGCTAAGCACAGGTGAGGCTGAGGCTGAGGCAATGTGATGCATCTGCTGTGACCAGCTCTTGGCGTCCACATGGTGTCACACAGCCATTCCTGCAGCTTCAGGCTCATGGCTGAACGCAGATCTGCTCCTCTGCCAGCAAAAGCAGTTTTCCGTACAATAATTTCCCACGGGACAGAAGTCCAACCCAAAGTTTAAGAACAAATAAAACCCAACAGGATAATTTTCTGAGCACAGAGCCCATCACTGCCAGTATTCGGAGTTCCCTTTGCCACCACCAGGATTGAGCTTCCAGCACCGCCTATCCTCCAGGGTCAGAGGTCCAGGAGCCTCCAGGGAATGGAACTCGAGACCAGGACTGCGGACAAGGCTGCAGAGACCATGGTCCAGGCCCAGCATGGAGCTGGCACAGGAAATGGTGGGAAGGGGCGCTCAGCTGGGAGGTGGGTCCCAGCGCTGCCTCTCACTACAACTGTCCCTCAGATGAAGGACTTCTGTCCAGAACACATGAAGAACGGGACAAAATCAGAACCCCTCAAATTCAAAGACCCAATGCAAAAATAAGTTGCTGAGATGAACACGTACCCCTCTGAGAAAAAAGTAGAAACAACACATAAAGACCCAAAAAAATATTCAGCATCATTGGTCATTCGAGAGATGCAAGTTAAAACAACACCAAGATATCCTCTCATTCCAGAAAGAATGGCTACTATCAAGAAATCAACCAGTAAAAAATGCTGAGGGGCTGTGGGAAAGAAAAGAGCCCTTCTCCACTGCTGGTGGGAGTGTAGGCTGGAGCAACCACTGCAGAGATCAGCATGGAGGTTCCTCAAAAACTAGATTGGAGGTTACACCCGACCCAGCTATTCCCCTCCTGGGTATCCTCCCAGAAGAATTACAATGTCATACCACAGAGATGCACATGCACCGATGCTTATGGTGGCACAGTTTGTAACGGCTAAATCATGGAAACAACCCAGATGCGCATCAACTCAGGAATGGATAAAGAAGCAGAAGGAGGAGGAGGATGAGGAGGAGATTTTCTTTTATTCAATGGAGCATTATTCAGACATAAAGAAAGATAACCTGGAGACCTTTCTGGCTTGATGGAGGGACCTTGAGACCATACCCTTAAGTAAAATAAATCAGACTCACGTGTGTAAATGTCACATTGTCTCTCTGGTGTGAGAAATGGAACAAGCACATAAAGGACCAAAATCTATAACAGATACTGTGAAATGGGAAGAAATTGTTCAAAAGGAAAGAAGAACTAGGGAGGGGGAAGGAAAAAATGCAAAAGGGCAGAAAAACCGATTTAAAGAAAAAGAATAACATGGAAGCAAAGCTTTGTAAATAGGGAGGGGTAGAGGGGTGAAAGGGAGGAGATGGGGTTGGGGGAAAGAGGAATTAACATATATCATGTACGGGTATAAATTCCCTGCAATGAATATGATCATTATGTGTGGTCCAAAGTTTCCAATAAATGTAATTTTAAAAGAAAAAGAAAAAGCCAAGGATATAGCTCAGTGGCACAAGTGCCTGCCTGGCAAGTGCAAGATTCTGAGTTTGATTCCCATTACCAAAAAAAAGAAGAGTCTCACTTTAAAACACAGCTCACCTGGTGCAAAACCACAGAAAACCCCAGCCAGATGCCTGGCTTCCCTTGTGCAGGGTCCACATCCACTGTGGCCAGGCCAGCGCCCACCCTCTACAGCATCCTGCCTTCTTCCTGCGTCCAGCTCCCTTGTCCAGTGATGTCTGCTCCCCAGCCTCAGAGAAGCCCGGCTGTTGGAGTCTCTGTCATTCACTAAGTCTTTCCTCCCCTGTGCGTCCCAGCTGGAAAGGCACTGCTCAGCGCTACAAGCAAGACGCTGCTTTAAAAGGCAAATGAAAGAAAACTGTTCCTCAGTGCCACCTTCTTGAGACACATGGAGGCCTCAGCATCCTGGGTACAAACAGTGCCCACTATGAGGGGTGAGCTCGGCATGGTGCTGTCTCTTCCTTGTCCATGCACAATGCCCAGGTGTGCCCAGGGGTGCCCAGGTGTGCCGCTTGCCAGACAGCACAGGTGTGTCCAGCCATGAAGCCACACCAGTCCCCAGTCACCTCCTGTTCCCTTTTGGGTTTCCATTCTGAGGCTCTGGGGAAGGTACCAGGGTTTTGGGTTTCTGTCATGGGCCTGAGCCTCAGAGCCTCCTGTAGCTAAGCATGTGTGCACACCAACTGAACAATGTGCCAGCCTGCTTTTCTACTCCCCTTTCTAAAAATACCTTGAAGGCTCTTTATTTTTTCTATTGTGAGTATGTGTTACAGTCCCCAATGGTCACACTATTGTGACAAGTGAGTACATGGACACAGCATTTCTTTTTGAGACCAGGTTTGCTGTATAGATTGGGTTGGCCTTGAACTCACAATAGTCCTCCTGCCTCAGCCTCGAGATGGCTGGGATCACAGGCATGCAGCACCCTCTCCAGCTCAATGAGCATAACCCACCTGAATTTGTTTTCCTACCCCAGGCTCCTGATCACAGAGCTCTGGGACACACCGCCACTGGGTCACACCAGGAGCTGCTCCAGGTCTCCTAAGGCAGCCAGGCAGGCCCAGCTCCCCCTGCCCTCAGCGCGCCTTCAGCCAAGCAGCACTGTGGTTCTGCCCTCTTTTCACCCAGTGGCCTCGGGCCCCTGAGCAGAGGCCTATGCAGCCCCAGGCTCGGCCTTCTCTCTCTCTGCAGCCTCCCCTTCCTAAGCCAGCCCCTGTGCGGTCCTGACCTCATCCTCCTCCGGGGACTTCCCCAAGTCACAAGCTCTGCTCAGGGTGCCCATCCCTCCACCCACAGCGGCCTCCCTGCCCACTCTCCAGCACAGTGTGCCCAAGCCCACGCAGAGTACCCTTCCTCACCCTCTGATCCCCACAGCACACACAACAGCCCTGGCCACTCGGGAGGCTGAGACACAAGCACCACACAAAGCAAGCGTTCAAAGCCAGTCTTAGGAACATGGAAAGAGCCTATCTCCAAACAGACATCAGCCCTGGTCCATGCGCAGAGATGGCACTGCTGGTCAAAGCCCATCAAGGCTGCTAGCTTAAGCAGGGAGTCTAGGAGTTGAGGAACAACACACTTTCGAGGCAGGGCTGGGGTGGAGATAGAGATGGAGATGGAGACGGTGGCCATGATGATGGAGATGGAGATGGAGATGGAGATGGAGATGGAGATGGAGATGGAGATGGAGATGGAGATGGAGATGGAGAGGATGGAAATGATGGAGTTGATGGAGACGGAGATGGGAACCTGCTGTACTGGTGGAGCTGGAGATTGTGGATCCCAGGGCCCCTGAGATCCAGCTGCCAGAGGAGGCCTGAAGGCGACAGCTCCAAAGCACTCCTGCAGGGCCCTGGGGTCAGGAAGGCATGAGCTCTCACAACCCCCCCCCCCCGAACCTGGGAAGACCCTGGGAAGCCTGGGGCTTGGCACCACTTTGAGAAGTCTTTGCAGATTGGACTATGTCATCTGGCTCCCCCTGGGGACCGCTGTCATACTCCAAATTAATTCCGGATGGGCCAGGGACATGGCTCAGTGGCACAGCACCTGCTTGGAAGGCTCAAGGTCCTGAGTTCAATTCCCAGTACCAAAAACACAATGAATTCCCTGCATGTGCTCAAGTGCCCCCCCCCCCCGCCTTGCCCACCCCTGCCCCGTGAAGACCGTGGCTGACACTTCTGCCGAAGGCCACTTATAACCAGTGTCCACTTGGAGAGCTGGCCGGGATCCAGCGAGGGGACCTCAGCCAGGGCCTGGCTCCCCCTGGGTTGAACCCAGGACCTCATTAGCACAGAGTTCTAATCAGCGGAGCCACCAGGCTGGTCCCTCATGGAAGGCTCTGAGGTGGTGATTTGCTAACTGTTAGTTCTGAGACTGAGTAGAGCAGGAGTCCTGAGGGCCGGGGAAGAGCCTGCTCACTCTGGGAGGGGATTCAGGCCCCTTCTGTTGTGAACCCTTTGTCCCATGTTAAGGTACAATTCCCACATCTGAATACGCTGCCCATCAGGAGCGCTTCATTTCTCTTTAATCAATGTCCAATCAGAAGCCTTTGAAGGCAAAGGCAAAGGGCATCACACAGAGCTCTGCCCGGTGACTCTCTTGTGGGTTTGTCCCCAGCCTCTGTGCCTCAGCCACTGCACAGGTGGCCAGAGAGGGAGGCTGGGCGTGGTGGCGCATGCCTGTAACACCAGCACTCAGGAAGCTGAGGCAGGAGGATCCCCACAAGTCTGAGGCCAGCCTGGGCTACAGGGTGAGTTCAGTGCAGCCTGAACTACATAGTAAGACCTTTTCTCAGAAAAGAAAAGAAAAGAAAAGAAAAGAAAAGAAAAGAAAAGAAAAGAAAAGAAAAGAAGAAAAGAGCAAGAACCAGCATCCCCATCTGAGCAGAGATGGTCCTTGCAAAGCCAGGAACGCTGACCCCACAGACGCCACCTCCGAAGCCCTAGAAGGAACAAGGAAGCCGAAGCCGGATGGAGACCTGTGTCAAGGCTCCAGGAAACCCACGCCCCCCACCCCCTCCACCCTGTAGCCGCCCCCCAGGGAGCCGCTCTACAAACAGCAAATATGGTTTGAAACAGTTTTGACACTAACTCTGCACCCCAGGCTCGGATTACGTTTCCATGAATATTCCGCCCGCTTTCAACTGCAGGAGAAGTTTCCGCTCCAAGGCCGTGGCCAAGGTTCAGGCCACTTCAGCTTCCCTCGCTCCCACCCTGACGGCAATCTTTGAAACTGATACGGCCCTGGAAAAGGCCAGCAGAACTTTTTAAAAGATATTAATAGTGATGGGCCAGGTTCCCAGTTTTTGTAATCTCGTGGAAGAGCCTCTTTGTGACGGCATGCTGGGAACTGAATGGAGCGTCGTCCTCCCCGCCCCCCCGAAGATTGCTTGAAAATGTGTATTTCTGCCTTTCTGCTTTTCTCTCTCTTTCTTTTTAGTCCACGCTTGCAGCACACAATGGGTACATTTGCTGTGGGCACTGGGACATGTGCATGACATATCCTCATTCTTAGTCTTCCTTTCCCCCCTCCTCCTCGAGGCCCCATCTCCTTCCAACTGCAATAGCTCTGTCTCCCTCTTTACTATCCTCTGTCTTTTCATTTATTCCTTAACTGATGTGTTGGGCTTCTTACCTAAGAGAAGTTATGCGATACTGAAGTTATGCGATACTGAAGCGTGTGTGTCTGATTTATTTCACTCAATGCTGTGGACTCAGTGTTTCCTACAGACGTTGCAAGCTCATCTTTATGGCAGCGTGGGGCTCCGTGGGGTACAAACACTGTCTTCTGTTTCCTGAAGAAGCATTTCCCTGAAGCGGAGGACAAGAATTGCCTTGAGTTTGCACTGAGCACTTTTGTCCTATGAGCACCCAAGCATCGCAGGCTGGAGCTCAGTCCTGAAGCAACTACCCAGCATATGGAAAACCCTGGTTCAGCTCCCACAGCTGCAAAATAAAATATACAGGCATACGCATATGCAACACACACACACAAGGGCCACTGCCTGGAGTATGGACACCCTTCATTTGTCAGAAGGCCCGGTCTGGCATCTAGGGAGCACCCTGTTCTCTATGACCAACTGGCTGCCATGGGAACTCAGTTTCCCCTGGAGTTGTGGGTTTCCTTGTCTATAAAATGACAGCCTTTATGACTGCTACAAAACAGGGCCGCCATCTCCATGCTAAATAATGGACGTAAAACTCCTCCTCTGTGGTCCCAAAGGGTACTTAGCAAAGCACTCGTTAAAACATTAATGGCTGGCATGGAGCAAGTGGCCAGTAGTGGACTGTGTACCTAACACCACAAATAAATAAACACATAAATACATGTATACATCCATAGACTCTCAGTTCTCACAGCTACCATCTCGCTCCTTAGCGGGAACGGCTGTCCTGGTGGAACCTGTGCCCTTCCACGTACGCCTGCCTTTAAAATCCTCAGTAAGAATGAAATGCACACTGCAGTCTGCCATCCACGAAGAAGATGCTGACGGTTGAACAGAACAGAACCACGCTTCAGTACTGCACTCTGATTCGGGCAGCTGAGAGGCAGCATCTAACATGGGAATGTCTGAGTCGCCCTGAATTCGGGGGGGGGGGGGGCTCTAAAGACATTTTCCTACGAAACACATGATCAAGTGCTATGAGAAACCTCCTCAACTGGCTCCACAAAGCATCACAAGGCAAGCAACAGCTCCACAGCACCCCAGATCTCCAGGCAGCCCAGAAATTAACAGGAATTTCAAGTAGTGAGTACGTAAAAATAAGACCCACAGATTCAAGCAACCAAACTAAGTACATTTTTATCTGAAAATAAAATCTGAGGCAACCTCATTTTATAGTGAAGGAGTCCATTTTAAGCATTTAGGAAGTTACGATTTAAACTTCTACCCAAGTTGAAGTTGACAGTCAAGAACTAAGAAAACAGAGACTGACGGGCTGAGCAGTACCTGTCTGCAGTTACGGGCTCAACTGGCCCTCTAATCTCTAGCAGGGATACTAATTCAGCAGAATAAATAGCCTTCATTTCCTCTGTGCATTTCCTCAGACCACGCCAAGACCTTTATCTGCGGCTTGCCTGCCTAACAGGTTTCCACAGCGGTCCCTGCCTCGCCTGCAAACTGATGTTTGATTTTTTTAGGAAACGGAGGGCCAGCGGATGAGGGTGCCCATTGTTTTAAGGCTCTAAGCTCTTAATCACTTCCAGTTCTGAATCATCAGAAAAGTAGTACTCTTGAGGGATTTCTCTTCTTTTGGTCGCTAAATATTGTCTTTCATTTTGAGATATTTATTTCTTCCAGAAAATGATACTGTATTTTTTTTACCCTAATGATGAAGGATGAAAGATGGAGAGAATTCCATGTAGTGATTATTGGACCACGAAGACGTAAACTGATTCAGAAAACAAATCCCCAAAAGAAAAATAAAATGTATTATGTAAGGTGGAAGCATGGGGTTCCTGGCAAACACTCAATTGGAGCCAGGATTGGTAATTTAATAACATCCTTATTTTATTACTATTGAAGGGGGAAGGGCAAAGCTCTAGGGCTTTAGCCTTGAGCCAGAGCCTTCCACTCTGCACCGCTCCCAGCCAGCCTGCGAGCCCCGGCACAGACACTGCAGGCTGAGCACGGGCTCCCGCACCAGCCGGCTCTTCTCATGCAGGGCGCGGCCCCTCTGCCGCTCTGCAGCCCCTCCGTGGGCTGTTTCAGGAGCAGGCAGGAGACTCCATGGAGGTGATCCGCCTAGGCAGGCTCATTCGGTAATCACGCCTCTGCCTGGGCCTTCTGTCTTCCTTATAGGCTACTGGCCACTTTGCTGGGAAGGTGACCAGCCTCTGAAAATACTCATGTTCTCCTATGAAAGGGCCAGTTACTTGTGAGTAATCCAGATAGGAAAGGTGGCAGAAGCTTGTGGTAAACTGGCAACGGTGTTATCTCCTGTGATCCCAGCTACCTAGAAGGCTGAGACAGGAAGACCACTTTAGCCTAAGAGTTCAAGGCCAGCCTGGACAACACAATCTCAAAAATTAAAACAGAAAAGGAGGAAAGAAAGGCCTGCTGATGACAGGGTCATTTCTGACCTTTGTTTTTCTTCCGTGTTTAAAGAAGAAATTGTCACAGGAGGAATAATGAAAGGAAAATTTTAAAAGATGGAAAAAGTGGGGCTGGGGAATTAGCTCAGCGGAATAAGCGCCTGCCTTGTAAGCAGGCAGTTGTGAGTTCGATCCCTGGTACCGATAAAAACGAAAAAAGACAAAAAAAAAAAAAAAAGATGGAAAAAGTAAAGCCAAGTTTAGCCCAATCCCAGTCCCCAAGACAGTACTGAGTCACCAATTTTCTTGCATAGAACTTTTTAATTCCTGGATTACACAAATGTAGAGAAAGTCAAACTAAACTGCTAGAAATCTGGCCTAATTTTTGGTCCTCAGGATGGTCTGAAGAGAAATATTCTATGTTATGTGGGTGACAAGAGGTGAAAAGAGGAGTGATAGTGGGTGGAAATGATGGTGCTAGAGATGGTGGTTATGATGGAGATGGTGGTTATGATGGAGATAGTGGTTATGATGGAGATGACGAGGTTATGTTGGTAGTTATGATGGTGGTGGTCATGATGGAGATCATTGTTATGACAGAGATGGTAGTTATGGTGGTGATGGTTATGACAGAGGAGGTGGTTATGATGGAGATTTTAGTTATGATGGAGATGACAGTTATGATGGTGGTGGTGGTTATGATGGAGATACTGGTTATGATGAACATGGTGGTTATGATGGAGGTGGCAGTTATAATGGAGGTAGCGGGGTTATGTTAGTAGTTATGATGGTGGTGGTTCTCAAGATGGAGATCATGGTTAAGATAGAGATTGTGTTGGTGCTGGTTATGAAGGAGATGGTGGTTAAAATGGAGATGTTGGTTATAATGGAGACTTTAGTTATGATGGAGAGAGTGGTTATGATAGAGATGGTGGTTATGATGGAGATGGTGGTTATGAGGGAGATGACAGTTATGATGGAGGCGGTGGTTATGGAGACAGTAGTTATGATGGAGGTGGCAAGGATTTGTTGGTAGTTATGATGGTGGTATGGTGGTCATGATGGAGATCATGGCTATGATAGAGATGGTGGTAATGGTGATGGTGGTTATAATGGAGATGTAGTTATGATGGAAATTTTGGTTATGATGGAGATAATGGTTATGACAGTGATGGTGGTTATGACAGAGGTGGTGATTATGATGGAGATTTTGGTTAAGATGGAGATTTTGGTTATGATGGTAGTTATGATGGAGGTGGTGATTGTGATGGTGGTTATGAAGGTGATGATGGTTATGATGGAGGTGGTTAATATGATGGAGGTAGTATTTATGATGGAGATTTTAATAATGATGGCAATAGTGGTTATGATGGAGATGGTGGTTATGATGGTGGGGGAATGTGGCAGAGGTGTTGATGGTGGAGGTGATGGTGGTAATATAGTAGTTGCGGTGATGTCAGTGGTGGTCCAGGGAGAGGGGTATAGTGATTATATTCAAATCTCTAAAAGCTGAGGTGAAGGCTTTAAATTTCAGAATTTGAGTCATCTACCGCACTCACCTTCTCTGAGTCTTCATTCTTATCCATCAAATGCTGAATAATTTGATCACAATGATGTTCTTTAAGATGTGAAAGACACTTTAAAAAGAATAAGAAGAGAAGGCAAAATTAAGCCACGCTCAAGTGACTTATGTCTCTCCACAAGTGAGTTTTTATTTTTCACTTTCATTTTCATCTTAGTCACTGTTATGAGAAGCATTTCAAAGAATCAATAGCCTTGAAGCTGCTGCCCTGAAAGATTCCGAGGATGATACAGTAGATGCAGTTTGGGGGGGGGGGGGGACTGCACCGTGGCAAGCTGCTGCCCACTTGAAGTGGGACACAGAAACCCATACTGGCGTCACCAAGGACCTGGCCAAGGGAGCTCTCTTCCAGGTACTAATGCTTAGTGGTCAGCGGGATAGGCACACCATGGCTCCTTTTCATTCTCCTAAGTTCAGTGCAGGAATGAATGTCCCTAACTGCTTAGGTTACTGTCTTGGTTACTTTTCTCTCATTGCTGGGACAAAATACCCAGCCCTCTAAATAAAGGAAGGAAGGGTTTATTTAGCTTACAATTTCTGGAGGTTTCAGTCCATAATCTGTTGGCTCCAAAGCAAGGTGTCATGACACAAGGACAGTACTTCAAGGCAGCAGCTAGAAAAAGCAGCCAGAGCAAACAGAGAGCAAATAAGCCTCTTTTCCTCCCTTATATTGTACATAGGCTATCCCCGCCTCCAGGGTGGGTGTAGCACCCACAAAATCTCCATGCTGTCCTCTTGCACAGGATGAGGATATTTACAAAGTAAGAACTCTGGCTCCCTGCTGAATCTCTCAGTTAAACCTCTAAACTTCTCAAGTTGACACAGTGTTTCAACCATAACAGTCACAGTCCTGTCCTTTCCTTAATCCAGGAAATGGGAGCAGAGGCAGGAGGTGGCACTATTCCCTTCTCCTTACCACACTGGAAGTACAGGCTAGTGCCAAAAGGACCCCAAGTGCCACAACAGGCACCCCCTTTCTGACCCCCAAGGACACCCAATGACAAGGAGAAATAAATCCATCACTGGAAGCCACTGGTTTCGGTGCTCCTCCACCACCATCACAAGCTGCTCCTTCCTAACAGGGATGCGTGGCCAAAACAAGGGGGTTCAGAGGTCACTCGTGGTCACATCAGAAAGAAGGAAACTGTGACTGCCCCAGAATAAACCAAAACTCAAAACTTTCTATGACCAAATCGCCAATTCCAAGGTGCTTCACTTTTCTCCTGCCAAAAACTTACACTGCAGCCCGTGAGCAGATGAAAGCCACGTTCATCCACACTGACTGCCCTGCAAGGTCTCTTTCGGCTGAGTTCAATTTCCAACAATAAATGCCCTTCACGAGAAGATGGCGTGGGCCCCCCATCCCCGGAGTTCAGGGCGGCTGAGTCAAGGTGCCCGCAAAGTAAGAAGCGCTGTGGGGGAACTCTGTTATTCCAAAAACCGCATCTCATAAAAATCAGGACATTTCCACACGCGAAGTGGGGCAGCAAACGCAAGAGCCCATCTGTGCCACCCCCGCCCTACCCCCAAATCCCACCACCACCCGGAGCCGGAGCCGGACTTGAAAATCCAACACACCGGCAGCACAGAAGCCCTTTGAAAGCCTGGCCCAGCGTGCCGTACATGCGGGCTGCAGCCCGACAGAGCCATGCCAAGAACAACACACAGGGAAGAAAAGGAAAGGTTTTCTTTTCTCTGAACTTGGGAATGAAACATAAGACTCCTCTTTTCTACAGGGCCGAATGGCTCCAATTTCCCACCCCCAGGACCATCTCGGACCGGCCTTGCCTCGGCTATATCTGAGTGGCTTCTTACTGGGCATCGATTTCCTCCCCAAGGAATCAGAGGCCACAGTGGCCAAAATAGTGTCCCCATTCTTCACAGCGACACACTGGGTCCTCACGGGGCCACGGGGCCCTGTCGGAGTAAGTGAAGTGGACGAAGGGAGGCAGCTTCGAAACTGCAAGTGACATTATTTCTATCATTCCTCAGCTTCTGTGGCATCGACAGTTCTACTGGGTCTAAACTTGCCCTGCTTGACATTCCCCAAGACTCTCCCTGCGTAACAAGGGAGGGAATTCACACTTACTGCAAATACTCCCAGCACAAAGTCCCCACATGACCCTGGGAGCAACTGCTGTACGCCCAAGGGTGCACAGCAAGGCAGAGAACTTGCCAGTTCCCCTAAAGGGCACAGAGGTGGGTAAATAGCACCGACCAGAGCCTCATCTATCTGTCTGTCCTCAGACACAGCCTGCGCACAGTGCCGACTCCCACCTAAGCTGTCCTCCTGCTCCCTGCAGCGTGCTTGCCAGGAAAGAGGGATGGATGTGCCACTCTCTGAGCCACTACAAAGAGAGGACTGCAGTACCCAGGCTGGGCCAGCTAGGCCAAAATCTCAGCTCAGAGTTTCTCCAACGCGACTGAAGTCCACCGTGGAAAGAAGGAAGTGAGACAGAAATGACTACCTCTGTTTACTGGAAAGACAGCAAGACTGAGAAACTATGGGAAAGGAATCCAAGAGCAAATCCAACTGGGAAGCTAGTGAAAAATTACTTATCCATCACAACGTATGGGTTTGGACTTTCCAACAGCTTGCACATCCTAAGAGAAACTGCTAGGAAGAACAGGATGTACACAGGGAACGGAAGGGGACCAGGGCGCCCTGGGTACAGGTCACCCACAGAGACTGAAGGGAGAAGAGCCAGGTAATGGGGCAAAGACATCCCAGCAAGATCCTTGAAAAGAATCTTGAAAAGAGTCCCCTTGAAAAGAGTCCCCAGGAAAGGAACAGAGAAAAAAAGTAGAGGGGTAAATGATTTATTCTGTACACATGCAAAAGCAAACAAAATGGGCAAAGAAAAAGCCCAAGGGACAAAAGGAAAGAAATTAAAGTGAAGATATGAAGTAGTCAAAATTATTTCTGCACAAAATAAGCACCAACTGCTTAGAAAATATCTCCGAATAGCAACCCAGGCAGCAGATACATCACCGGGGCCAAGTCACCTGCTTAGGTTAAGGTACTGACAAATACATGGGCTATTTAGAAAGGCGAAACCAAAACAAGAGAAAGGAAAGCTTTTATTATTCACAACACAGAGATTTCTGTTTTAAAAAATAGGTTTTTATTGAAGCCTGCCTTTCCATTTACTTTTCTGTTTTATATATCCTAAAAGTTACGCATTTTCTCTCAAATCATTACAAAAGATGTTTTCAATCTATTTCATGGCTGTGAAATGGCATGGGGGCTCTGTCTGTATTTTTTATAGCATCTTTTGATTTTGATCTATCTGCTTGAACCATCCAATTCATTTTTTAAAACCTAGCCCTACTTCACTCGTTGACAGAGTTAACTGGTACACCAACCTAGCTGGAATTTATAGCTAAATGTATCACTCATTTCAGCCCCAATGGTCCGGCCATTTGAGCACACAGACACACAGTGTGCTTCCTCTGTATTAATTAACTTACACTGCTTCCTCATAGCAGATCGTTGGCAAAACGACTTTTCCTAAGATCGGGGTCCCCAATGTGAACACTCACTACTGCACCCAGCGATTCATAAATCCCCAAAGTCAGGGGCACAACAGCCCAGGCCTTTGCTTATGGAGAATTATACCTTTAAAAAGCACATTCCCTGACCTGCTTTAACAACCCTTTCCATCAGCAAACTCATGCTGCTTGATAATATGATGAAAAGAGGAAATTTAAGACCTCGTGTAGCATTCTCAGAACAACTAGTTAAAAATGAAAGCTTCCTGCATTTCAAGTGGTAGCATTTTTTAGCTCCACACATAAAAATGCTGAAGCTGTCCTGGGTCATTTTTACAATGCCAATTTCCTGTTTTCTAAAGAGCATCTAAAGCAGAGTCCACAGTTCAGTCTCGGGGTTTTCACCAGAGAGGGTCAAGGTGGTACAAAATTTGTGGGCATTTTTGGGTATTTTTTCCTTGTGGACGAGCTGTTTCATATTTTCTTAGCAAAACTTAGCTCTGGAATTCACATAAATAATTAATGAAATACTCATAAAAGTTCATGAGACATAAAATATTCTCTGGGCAGAGCCCAGAGTAGAAATCCAAGCAGAGGTTCTCAGTTCCCCCACTCTGCCCACGAATGACCGCCCGAGGTGGGGTTCCACCACCCGCTTCTGAACAGCAATCATAACACCCAACCAGAAATTGCACTGTAAGCAAAGGGCACTTCCAAATCAAAACAGCCCGCGAGCACAGCAGAGAACACCAGTGACGGGCTTGAAAAGCCAGAATAAGGCACACAGCTAGTGTACTTGAGAGCTGGCCCTGAGGCTGCAAGGACTCTTTCCTGGGCACCCTGCAGGCCACCCTGGGCACCCTGAGTCCCCAGGAAAGGAACAGTGCAGTTTGCCTAGAAAGTAGTCTTCTCCCAGAAGCGCTTGCAGCACTGACTTGCATTTCTTCTCTCATGCCCTTGACCTTGAGGTCTCGGTGGTACTGTGGTGACCCAGTGGTCTACTGTTGGCTTCATGGCATCTGTGTTGCCGGTGACTAGTTCCCCAGTGTTCCCATGGGGGTGGACTAGGTGAAGAGCCAAGACGTGGTAGCCAGGCCATGGGCAGGAGGCCCTGGTCTGCTCTGGAGGGAGGAAGTTCCTAGCAGTGGGTGCAGAAGACACCAAGAGGGACACACCTGGCACCCTAGGCAGAGAAGTCAGTTGGGAGCTCTGCCAATGGAGGAGGGCGATCTAACCTCCCTCACCTGGAGACAGGGCTCGGGGCACAGGGAGGTGGGAGAGTGTGTGAGGCAGAGCCTCGGGAGAAGCTCAGCATAGGATGTCTCTGGTTTAAGGGTGCCTTGAAGCTCGGAGGTGAACCTGGAGCACACAAGCCACAGCCACCTGTTATCATGAAAGCTCTAAAAGGTTGCTGCTCTGGAGCATTAGGCTGTGGTCCCTAATGTGGCAGAGGATAAATCATCTCTTTATTCTAGCTAATTTTCATTGAAATCTGTTCTGTGATGGGGTAGGAGGAGACCCAGGAATCAGACCTACGGGCCTCACGCATACCCTCATGCATACTCTGCGCAGCCCTAACTTCTCCTCCATCTCTCCTCCAGCAGCTATTTTAGCTGCTTACGAAAAGTTCTGCCCAATGTGAGAAATAGAAACTCGTAATTAACAAGTCCCAGGGTGCTTGGGTCCCTGAAGGCCCTCGAGACTTATTGCACGGTGAGGCTTCAAGTCCGATTTCACAGGAGCTCATGGCGGTACATGACTTGACTCTGTTAGGGCCTTTTAAGCCATCCTCCCTGAAAACAGTCAGAAAATGTTGCCAGCCCTTATCATGCTGCTATTATGCTGAGTCTTGATAGATAGGCACAGTGTTTGGGGTAGAGAGAAGGAAACAGGTGCAGTGAGGAGGCCACCTCGGGTCTGAGCTTGGAGTCTGGTCGCAG
Source organism: Cavia porcellus (assembly GCF_034190915.1). NCBI lineage: Eukaryota > Metazoa > Chordata > Mammalia > Rodentia > Caviidae > Cavia > Cavia porcellus. The sequence continues at coordinate 47,070,455 of NW_026947501.1, read as the reverse complement.
CACACTCATGGACTTGGCACGCACAGCGCTGCAAGGGATGGATCACAGGGCTCAGACACGCCCAGGAGAACGCTCAAAACACGGCCTCTCAAGAACCTTTGCACAGTCAGGTAGCAGGGTGCAGACGATACTTCAGTAACTAACTGTAAAGTGAGAAACTTTGAAAGGCTTCCAGCTGTTGGTGCCACTGCATGCCCATCTCCTAGCCTGAGGCCAGCAGTGCCCTCGACAAGCCGTGCTGGATAGAGTCAGGTGTCTCCCAGCTGACCACATCGCCAGAGCCGCTGGGGCAGTGACTGTCTGAGGGACAGCTGGAGATCTCTGGCCACTTTTCCCTTTTCACATGCCCCTTTGAAGAATCCTTTCCAACCTCTGGGGATGAAACATCAAGCCGAACCTTTTGGAATTTATCATAAGCCTGGCATCTGTGCTTTGCAGTAGAGCCTCTGAATTCAAAACAGGACGGTTTCCTGGCTCAGAACCCCAGCTCCGAATTCCTCAGGCTCAAAACTGATGGGAAAACAGATCTTCAGCATTCTTCTGATTTAGAAATCATTAAAACTGACAACAGATAAGAAATTGACAAGGAGCTACGAAATCCTTAATTTGCATAGCTGTCTCTTTTTTTCCTCTCCATAGTGGAGAACAGAACATCCTTAACCTTGATTTTCTTGCCTCTCTCCATTTAAAGCACAACCCATAACATTAATTAAGGTGTGTGAGCCGGAGGGAGACATCCCCTTTCCTATTCGGTGCCACCTGGCCTTGCAGAAGAGCTGCAGGATCCGGAGGTACACACCCACAGGGCTCCACACTGTTCTGCAAAACCTCGCTCCTTCCCATCCCGAACTCCCTGGTAGCAACCTGGGAGAGAGGCACAGGCTCCCAGAGCAAACATGGGGAGCACTGGCGGCCCAGTGACCTAGAGATGGGGTCAAGTGTCTGGCTCAGAAGTCCAAAACACTCCAGGTGAAGGGACATCTCAGATGAGCGACACCATCCTTTTATTTTATAGATGGGCTCTGCAGAACGAACTGGCTTTGCTCCTCCAAATAAAACCCCTGCAACCAGCCAGAATTTCTTGTGCATTCAGTTACTTCTGCTCCTTCCAGAGTCAGGGCCCTCGGAGACACCACCAGGAGCCAGGCCCTTTTCAGAAAATGATTCACCATTCCCACACATGTACACACCTCAGTCTGCATGCAAACTTAGGGATTCTCAGAGCTCCCAAAGCTCTCTCTGGTGCTTCCCAGGTCTGTGACCCCCCCAGATGAAGTTCTGTGCCTGAACAAGCAGCTTTTGTGTACACAAGTGCCACTTTCATTGTCTTTCAAACTTATCACCTTCAGACTATGCACCAGCTCTAATGATGTCATCTACAAAATCCTGGGGAGACACAATCCTAACAAGTCAAGAGGTGATTTAATCCCTAATCAATTGTTCCATATTTTAACACGTGTCAAAAGAAAAGAAAACGTGCAAGAGAAATTGAAACCCGCACGTATTTTACTACCGACTTCACATATGGACATGGAATATCTTTTCTCCTAATATGGAGATGGCTCAGCAGTATTTAAATGATTCCTCCTTCCAAGTCATATAAATATGCACCAGATGTATCTTTTGTAAATGTTATGTTTTTCAACTTCTCAGCATTTGCAAGTAGTTGAAAGCTATGTCAAGCATGCTTTAATGGGGCATAAAAGTGTATTGTATTCAAAGAGAGGGCACAGCTCTGTAATAGGTGGAAATACAAATGTTGTCAATGGATACATTTTCATTTTATTGATTTACACCACGTAACAGAACAAGCTGTATTCTTTTTTACAGTCAAGTTCTCTATCAATTGAATACAACTAGAAATAAAAAAAAAATCATGCTCACATTAATGGATTCTCCAGATGACACAAAATTCAAAACATAGAATTTTATGGGTGGAAGAGGACTCAAAGATCAACCAAATCCCACACCACAATTTAACAGATGAGAAAACGGAACCAAAAAGGTCGCCTGAGGCCAGCGAGTGGAACAGCTAGTTACAGCAGAGGAGGCGCGGATTTATGGACCCCTAAGCACAGGGAACTTTCCCGGCCTTTCTCGTATCTGTCTCTTGGCTGCCTAAACAAAAACTAAAAGAGGACGTAAAACATGGATCATTTATTGATTTCCTGGGATTTACTGGGAAGAAGAGAATGTGATCTGTATTTGGCGACTGTCAAATTTTCTTATGGGAAGTAAGCAGAAGAAGTAAAATGGCAATTGCTAGTATTAAAGCTTGTCGAAGACTATGAGGATGCCCTTTCTCCAATACAAAATTGTAATAGACGAGATTAGCCTTTTTATTGTGAATACAAAAGAAGTCCTAGTAAAATCCCCACTGACCACTTTTCTTTGAGGTTAAATGGATCAGAGATGTTCAGGAAATATTTTCAAGTCACGGTAATTGATTGCTCACCTTTTTTCTTTTTAAAATAACCGTTAACAAGATTGATAGCTTATTGTAAAGCTTTTTCTTTCTTTCTTTCCTTTTTCTTTTTAATGTAACACTCTAACTCCCAAGCCCACAGGTCTTAGTAATATATGTATCCATGTGTGTAACTTTAACTACGTTCATTTTTGTCATGTATTTTTATTAACCGCCTCAAATTCCTTCTCAGTATGAGACAGAATATTAATTAATGAATTAATTAAGTGAAAGAGTCACTTTCCAAAAGCCAAGTAACCTTTTCACTTTGACCTTTATAAATAACATTTTGCCCTCTGGGGACCAACGGCAGAAATGAAGATTTTACTGAAAATGAAATCATTATTGAAGTTTTTCAAACTTCACGTCCCTGCTGCTGCTGCTGCTGCACGGAGGACCCTGGCTTCTCCATGCCCCTCGGCCCCCTTGCCGGAGACAGAGGCAGGAGCCCACGTTCACATGCCTGCCCCCCGCTCAGCACTGGAGCAGACCCAGAGTCCACGTCCTCGGAGGTTGCATTGGGGACACTGCTGCCCTGCAATAGTTTATTTTCTTTCTGGAGGGCTTACGCACCAACCGACCGACTGTTCCTGTAAGGGTGCCAGGGGCAAGCAAGATTATGAGGACACGCAGGCCGCTGCAGAGACCCTCACCGCGACTGCATCTGTACACATCGGGGTAACCAGAGGGGTGACACCCGCACCAGAACCCATGGTGCTAGTGGAAGAGAGGCACCTGGAGCTCCTGGCACCCTCGGTTTGATGTGGGGGAAAAGCAAGGGTCGCCCCCGCCCAGCGTCACAGAACGACCTTGCAAGCTGGCCCAGAAGTTTCAGAGAAGGAGCGAGGCCAGCTGGGAAACCTGAGAAGGACAGAAAGTAGCAGCGACCTGAGTCTGGAAAGCATTACCATACAAGCATACTGTCACTGGACATCTTACCACTCTGCAAGGCTGAGGCAGGACAACGCCAAGTTGGAGCCCAGTTTAGATAACTTATCAACACCTTGTCTCAAAATCAAATTTAAAAAAGAAACTAAAAGGTCTGAGACATAGCTTAGTGTGAAGACTGTGTTCAGTCTCCAGCGCTGGGGGAAGTGTCTCTGGAAGACACGACCCAAGTTCAAAATCTATTGCTACTGTCCCTGGGCCTGAAGAGGAGACCTCATCCTCCACCTCTCAGGGGGTGGGGGCTCGGTGCCATCTGCACCTGGGCAGCCAGAGAGGCTGAGCAGGACAACACCTGCAAGGCACCGTCTCCCCATCTGGGTGCAGGGTCCATAGCAAGGTGTTCTTGCCATCCCGTTGTCACCATCTTCATGAAGATTTCCCTGCAGTCAGAGGAAAGATCTGCTTGGAAGAGCTCTTTGCTCACCTCCCCAAACTCAGAGACTGAGCTAGACCCTGAAAGCTTCAGAGTAACCAGAGACATAGGGAGGAGAGGGGAGAGGAGAGTGGCCCAGCCTGCAGCATAATGTAGTACCTCTGTCCTAATCACTGGGGAAGCTGAGGCAGGAGGATCGCACTGCAATTTGGGGCCAGCCTGGAATACACAGTGAGACTCTACCTCAAAAAACTAAAAAAATTTTAAATTTTCAAAAGGAGCTGGATGAAAATCTCATGAGTATGTCCTGTTCTGGCCCTGACCCGATGTGTGGCCACCCCATCAGACAGACAGCACTGAGAGCTTCTCTGGTGGTGCAGGTCTGGCTGACCACCTTGCTCTCCCCCAGCGACCAGCGTGCGCTCCCCCTGCATGCTTCGATGCCTGGCACCAAGACGGCTGCAGAGGGCCTGGCACTGCCCAGCTACCTCCCTGCTGGCCTAGCCTCCTCTGGGTTCTCAGCCCTGGGGATCACCTGTGGCTCCCACAACCCCGGCCCCAAAGGACCAGAACTGGTTTAAGGGTGAGCCTTGGCCTGGGGGTTTTAAAACGGACACCAACTGTGTGTCATATATTTAGTGTGCTTACCCTTGGGGAAAATGCACGCAAGACTTTTGGTCCCTTCACCACAAAAAGCCAATGCGGCTGTTGTCCGGTGCCATGCACGGGCTCCAGGTCCACACGGATGGCCCAGCCCCAGGTGCCTGGCTGGGTTCCCTGGGGACGCTGGCCCTGCATGCCCGTCCCCACCCTGGCGTGGGTGCAGGTCCCATGGCAGGTTGTGGGTCATGGAGGAGGGGCTCCTTGTGGCCTGGGAAGGGAAGAGCAAAGCACCCTGGTCACAGACGACACACTTTCCAGAGGGATTTCCAGTTGTGGTACGTCTGTCCTGTGTGCTGTGCCCGATTGCAGCGGGGCCCAGGAGCCATACCAAGGCGTCTCGGTGTCCCCACCACGCCATGGTTTCAGATGCCTTCGGTCTACCCACATCAGGGCTAGAAAACACCATTATTTTCAGCATGAGTTGGGGCCTATGATATAGGGCATTTAAAAAAAATCACAGCAAAATGGTTCTCAGTGTCTGCACACACCCGCCCCCTTTCTTTAAGGACCCTGAGTCTTGGGCAGCTAATAGTGCCCGGTCCTGATTGGCCAACATCTGTTTATTTATAGGAACCCTCTTGCCAAGTAGCTGGACAGCAACACCCATTTGGTATTCATGGGAAGTGCTCGCCGAACAATAATGACAATAATTGCCTCTGATTCTTGTGTTTACAACACTGCCCAAGTATCATTAGGGCCTTATTTATAGATAATAATGCTTATTAATCACAAGTATTTGAATTTTGGAATGTATTAGATTAATATTCTTTTGTACCTCAGTTCTGTACTAATGCTGTGAAAGACATTTACTGAATGCAACTCGTTGGGAATGCTTATTTTGAGCTGCAAAATAATGTGTGTAATTTGCAGGTGAAAGATAAAGAAATTATATGGCTACCTCTCCATGGCCTGCACCGAACTCCACAATGCCATAGAAAAGCAGGTCCTACTTCTAAAATGAGAGAAGAGAGACAGCAAAATAAACAGCCCGATAGGTAGGTTTGGTTTTTATTTTTGTTTTTGTTTTGTTTTTAAGAAAATCCCATAAGTACTTAGGCCAAGGGAAATTCCTGAGAATAAGTCCATTATTATTATTATTATTATTTTGCCTTAAATCACCCACGGAAGGCATCACTTTATCGAAAGGGTTCTGGCGTGAGGCATAATTAGTGATTCCATAACAATTTCACACTGTGTAAGTTTTGGAAGTTTCAAAGAAAAATAGCCCAGCCCGACGAACAGTATCCAGTAATACAATCCTAGGTCTAAAAGCCCAGTTTTTAAATATCTCCGATTTTTCTTACCAGTGATATTTTTCTATATGCCTCAGTTTTATGCAAACATTTATACAAACAAACACTAGAGGATTTCTCTAATTTCACATGTACCTAAAAATAGGAATCATTACAAATTTCAGAAAATCATCAGACTTTCCCAAGGTTAAAACCATTTCTGTTAACGTAATAAAACAACTTTATGAATAAATATAACGCATGCCTAGCCCACACTTTCGCTCAGCTACTTCCTCCTGAAATTATAGCAGAAATGAAATCAGCAATATTTTCTTCTCCTCTAGCACAGTTTTATTGATTCTTGGAGTTTCATGCTTTATGTGTTAGTGTAAAATATTCAGCTTCTTTAATTAGATGACAAAATAGAGGGACGTAATCTTTTGGAAATTTTTGAAAAAAGAAACCAAAGTTTATTAATACAAAGTCTAAGTGTTCTTTTTTAAAATAATATTTGAAAATAGACAGCTTTTCTAAAAATCCCTGTATTTAATGTTTACTGATAATCTGCAAACTAAACTCAAATCACCTTCCATCTCCTCCCACTCTGTGAAAGCCGACTCTCACCCAGTCCGTGGGCCAGTCACCCCCTAAGGATGGCCCCTGTCCTCTCACTCTGTCCCTACAGAAAGCAAAGGGACTGCACCTTCCAAGCACCAGATCACACAAAGAAAACCTTCCTCCTTAAACTCCACAACAGCTCTACATGTAAGTGTTTCCAAATCTGATCACACAGGAGACTAAGACATTCATTAAATGTAAAATGCTAACATTTTAATTCATTGCTAAATGTAAATAACTTTAGTGATCCCAGCTGGCCTGTTTAATATTAACTCTAAATATCTTATAAAATGTGCCTGGGTCTCCCCTCGTGGGACAAAGTAGGAAGGTGCACAGTTACCTAATGTGCTCCATCAGTGGAGCCCTGGCAGGCTGGGCCTCTCGGCTGCCTTTACCTGAAGCTGGGGGAAGTGTCCTAGCCCAGGTAAGAACCCCACCTGGAGGCCTACGCCCAAAGGTGTACCTATGCCTGCTGGCCCTGGAGGAAGAGACCAAGCCGTACCCTTGAAAGTCACCCATGCCTGGTAAATGTAACCGTGGTAGTTAATCAAAATTGCTCAAATTTCCCCTTTGTTTTTTCTTCGCAGCTAGAAAGAAGGGGGCCTGAGTTACACAAATAATTCTCCAATTTGTTTTGCTTTCATTAGTCATCACCCAGTTTTCTCTTTACGAGATGCTGATACTTAGAAGAGGAAAGAAATGTTTGAGAGATCTCAGCAAACTGAACGTGTGGCGTGTGTCGCTGCAAGCAGAGCCCTGGGCAAAGCCTCAGGTCCCCCAAGGTCTCTCCACGCTTTCTGGGTGGTGTCCCCGGGGTAGGGCAGGGATAGGGGAAAAAAAGAAAAAACAGGCAAAAGAGAGAAGGAAGAAAGAAAAAGGAAGGCAGAGTGGGGGAGAAGCCTCAGCCCATGAAGCTGCGGCTTAACTGAGGATACCGAGAAGAAAATTCACTCCGAGACACCGACATAGTAACTTGTACTCCACCAACATCCCGGCAGCCTTCTGAGAGCCTAGTTGGATACGAAACGTGCGATCTGTCAACATTTTATAGTTATCCTGATTTAATAAGCATTTTTCCTTCTTTTCTTTAACTGCCAAATTTTTTAATGAAATTGAATCTTGGATGCCTGCATTCTGGGGAGGTTTATTTGCTATATTATATTTCTGTCTGCTTTTAGGCCACAGAATGCCAGAGTATTTATTCTTACAAATCTTTGTGCATATGTAATTTGAGCCGGCTAAAATAGTCCTTTCCCCCTTTCATTAATTAAATCGACAAAAATGATTATTTTACTATTCGATAGTGAATGACTTCAACCAAATTTTTGAATGAACATTATGCAATTTTAAGTGGTTACACAGCCCATGTCTCATCCTATCGTGCCGCACCATCAGATGGGAAACTTCCAGAATAAAAGACTAACATTTTTGCAGTTGATCTTAAACCCCCAACTACAGAGAAATGATTTTACTGCTTTCCAAATAATAATATTTTCTCTCTTTTTCCTTTCTGTTTCTCTTTTTAAATTTCCACTAGTGTCACTTCCATCATTTTAACTTCAAACCTTTGATGTGATTAAGAAGCAAAACTCAGAAAGTAGTTGGGCTAACCTGATTTCTGTTTTGACCAGCCCCTTACAAATATTCAGAAACACCAGTGAGCCATCCATCTTTTAAATTCTCTCCTCTGAAATAAAATAACAATAACTTCCACAGGAGAAGAAATGTCATCAGAAGCATCCGATATATTTTTCAGCAAAGAAATATACTTCGATATAAACATGAGAAAAATAAAACATAATATCTTATAACAGCACAGATAACTCGTCACATAAGAGAGTTCCCTTTATCACAGTTTTAAGAAAACCTCAAAACTACTTTGTTGATTCGGGTATCTGTGAGGACAGATAGTTTTAAAAGTAAAATTCAGGTGAAACGCTCTTTCCCATTACATCGGCCCAAATGAGCCTTTGGACTCTTGCCAACAAATGCCAACGTGCTCACTTTAATCCTAGTCTTTAACAAAAACTCTTCTGAACACTTAGAGATGCAAAATACTATAGGAAAGTAGCAAGCAAGTAACATGCCACTACCGCTTCATACAAGCCATCCCAACTACAAATATGCGCTTCAGATTCGTTTGCATGTTTCGAATTACCACTAGACTACCGAACATCTTTTAATGTACATATACACCCATAAAAATAGCTCCAAATGTGTTCTTTACAAGACAGTGGCAAATAAAGTTACTTTCTTTCAGTGGGCCCAGAATTAAATTTGTGTTCTAAGACAATAGTGCTTAGTATATGAAAAAGACAAAAAAATATCTACCTGACTTTAGGCTGAATATGTACATTTTCAATGTGCATTTTAAAGCATACTGCTTTTTTATTTTACATAAAACATATTATTTAAACTCACAGCACTTTCAAATGCAACATCTTTAAAATAGTAATAAGGGTTTATTTTTTCCTTTCTGAGATGCCACCTCCAATAAGCACAGTTCACATCTCAAAAAAATTTTTGAAATTTTTTCCCAATATGAAGAAGACTGACTCCTTCCCTCTTTCTTTCAGACTGTTATAAAAATGTATTGTTAATCGCTGAAGTTTGGTGCCTTACACATGGGCGCATTCTCTGCAAATGGATTCAGTTGGGGTATGTATATGTTTTGTTACGTTATGTACGTAAACATCTATCCTTGTGCATATGTATATTTACATCGAGTGTAAATATGTGCTGTATATTACCAAACTGTACTATACTTAAGGAGGAGGAGGAGCTTAGCAGGAATACAGGCAATATTTTAGGGAACTGTTAACTGGGTAAGGTTTTCTATGAAAGCAATTAGGCCTTACTTTGTTTTTTGGTTTTCCAAGGCAAAAAGGTGGGTGGTGACAGTCACAATTATTTGTTGTTTTCCAAAAGGCAAGCTTTAAACTATTTCTTCAACCATATGCTTTAAATAAATACAAGTGAAGCCTTCGCCTCCTCTTAGGAAGGCCTTTGGGCACTCAGCCTGATAAATAATTCAAAGAAAAGCTAAACTTTGGTTTTAAAAACAAAGGCTCATCCACTGAGACACTGACATTCTACCATTAACGCGGCTTGTTGAAATTTAGCTGTCTAAGTTATCTCCTGCAAAGCAGTGATTGAGAGAGTACTAGGGTCCCGGCGGGTGGGGGCCTCTGGGGTGGCTGTGAGTGTGTCCCCGTCCCTTGGGGTCTTCACCGGGACACCAAGCTCATGAAGAACTATGGCTGGCAGTAAAAACACCTGGTATTAATGAACCCAAGAGATGACCCAGCACAAGGTACCTCCAAATTCTTGGGAGATCCTCAGGTGCCAACCTCGTGCAGACACAGGGCCACTATAAGAAGCAGGAAGCTGCTTTTAAGAAACCTCTGAATCTCAGCTTGACAAAAAGACGCTGGGACAACTGGGTTCACAGCCTCAGTGAAGGACACAAGTGTTAGGCCTTTTTTTTTTTTTTTTTTTTTTTTTTTTAATTTCTCTGTCCTGTTTCCCCTTGAGAGCTGGACACACTGGGCAGGCCCAGGAGGAGGGAGTCCCTGGTTAATGTTTTCAAGAAAAGGAATGCATTTCGGCCCAAGTTTCCCTTTACTGCTCCGCTTTTCTCCTTCCTCGAGGAGAGATAATTGACAGCCCCTGTTTTGTATGAAATCCTGAGAATCACAGACTGAAGGAAGGGGAGTCATTATTTCAGAACTGAAAAGGTGTAGGAGCCTGGCCCGCCCCAATTTCTCTCCACTGGGAAGGAGCTAGCAAGTTGGAAAGGGGCACCTAACTAGTCAAAGAGCACCAAACTGGTCAAAGACTTCCTGCCTGACCCCCCAAAATAAAACTCCCAACCAGGAGCAAATCCTAAGGCCAAGCAGAGGGGCACAGGTCCCTATGGCTGGCTTCCTGAGGGCAAGACGAAGATTAAGCGCGGAGCTCGGAGGTATTCCCAGCCACACCGTGCCTCCTAGTCTGCTCTGGCTCGCGCGGGGCAGGTGTCCACGCAGGTCCCCCCAACTCCAAGAGGTCTTCCTTTGGGAACCAGATGGGGAGATTTAGGCGAGAAAACGAGAGGCGCCTGTGTAGAGAACCCCGGGAGACAAATAATGAGCTCTGTGGCTGCAGCTTCAGGTCTCAGGCTAGAAAGGACAGGCTGGCGCTGCTACATCCCGAGCGCCTCCTGCCCTGCCCTGCCCTGTCCTGCGCGCGCACTGCGCTCACGAGCACACGCCCTCGTGCACGCACACGCACACTGCTCCGAGGTGCTGCTCCCGCCGGACCACGGGGAAAGCGCCTTGGCAAGGTGCTCTAGCCAGAGGGGACCGGCCCCGCCCGGAGCTATCCCTGCGGGTGACAGCTCGGCCTTGGGGCTCCGGAGCGCGCATCCCGGGAGTGAGGCGCGCGGCTGGTGGCGCTGGCGGGTTCTGCCCGGCGCCGGCGCGCAACGCAGCAGAGCCCGCTACCCTGACCACAGAACAAGGAGCAGACACCTCCTCTCGCCCCGCCCGGCCATCGCTGCCTGAAGCGGCACAGAGCGCGCCCGCTCTGGGGGAGCTCAACCGGGAGGAGGCGAGGAAGACCGGACCCCCGGTCCCCTGCGCGCCTCCCACAGGGTCCGACAGTGCTGTCCCACTTGTCACCACGGCGGGGCCGCGTAGCGCCGCAGTCTGCTCCCCCATCTCTGCGCTGGAAGAGGCCTGGGGTGACGGGACACTGCCTCCTAGCTGCGGGACTTTGCTGGACTCCATCCTTGCTGGGGGGTGGGGGGGTGGGGAGCGTCCCCTCGCAGAGCCGCGCAAGGCATTGGAAAGTTTTCTGCCACTTGAGGGACAGAAGAGGATGAAGTCCTGGCCTTGCGTTCTAAAATGACCCGGAAAGCACCAGCAGTGCAGCCGGCGAGCTGTGGCCAGGGCGCCTCCCTGACACAGGGACGCACATTCCTTCCCCCCACAGGGCTCGCGGCCCGCGCACGCAGTGGGCCCTACTAGGGGCCAGGTACCCAGGGTGAGGACTGGGGAGCCGGGAACTCTCTGCCCGCGCTGCATCCGGGTGGGCCGTGCCTGCCTTTGTGCACCCACCCACGGGTGTCGCCCACTCTGCAGCCTGGATGGAAGGGGGAGGTGAAGGCCACTTTCCCAGAAGAACAGAGTTCAAGACCTCAGGGACACCCGTGGGGACTCGGTTGCCCCGGGGGCTCTGAAGTACCCGCAGGACCCCCAACCTGCTGTACCACTGCTGTGGCTGAACCGGGAACCCTGGGTGTCCATGCCCTCTGCTGACTGAGGTTCAGCTGAGCTTCAGGTGGCCACGTTGCCTGGCCCAACCCGGACCCAGCAGCCCAGCCAAGGCCAGAGGGGTGCAGGTTTTTTAAAGACTCACATCTTACAAATGTGAGATTTTGATCAAGAAGCACAGATTACTCAACACGTTCCATTTCTCCGCGATCCAATTTTATTAGGATTTACTCTCATTTGTGCTCGGCTTCTCTGGGGAAATAATGCTTTGATTAATGTAATCCTGGCCCGGGATCCGCCACATGCCCCCCGACCTTCTCCCCAGAGAAAGAGCCTGTTTGACAAACAATAACAGACCAGCAACTCTTGCAATCTGCCCACACCTTTGGCGGTGGCTGGGGACAGGGTGACACAAGCTCATGCGCCACTAACCAGGCGCAAAAGGGAGAGCAGGGCTGAGTCCAGGAGAACTTTCCAGATGCAGAGCTTGGGGCTCCGAGGCGGAGGGGGGGGTACGTGAGGAATCCGCGGCCGGGGGCGCGCGTGGACCCACGTGCGCGCCTGCCCTGGGCTAGCTCCGAGTGTCTGCCTCTTTGTCCCCTGCCACAGGCCTCCACTGCAGAGCTCCGCACGCTGCCCCGGCCGCAGGGTGTGTCCACAGCGCCCACCCGCGGCCTCGAAGCACCTCCAGAGCAGGTCCCTGGGGGATTAACCAGCACACAGACCTGCGGCTGCCAGACGCCTAGGACCTGGGACTCAATCCGACGGTTCGCCTCGTCCCTGCATGCGTGCGCCTATCCAGCCTGGCACGCGCGCACGCAACCACACGAATCCACGGACAGCGCCCGGGGAGTCGCGCCTAGCCCGGGCTGCAGGCTGAGGACGCACGCCCCCTCGCCCTCCTTCTGCCGCTCAGCCCCGGCCCCTCGCGAAGGGGACAACAGCTCAATCACGAGAAGGAACCAAGGAACAAGTTCCAGGCTCCGAAGCGCCCGCGGATGCTGCTCGGGTCCGGATCCCCGTCGCGCAGTCCCCACCCCCACCGTCCTCAGCGCAGAGAGGGCGGGGACGCGGCGGCGCGAGGGGTCTTGGCCTGCTCCTCCGGAACAAAGCCCGCCGCGGGAGCCCGCGGCCGCGCACCAAGCCGGTGACAAAGGCGAGCAGCAGGCGGGAGCCGAGCCCGAGCCTGCGCTCCTGGGGCCAGGCGGGAAGGAGGCCCGAAATATGGGTGCGATTGGCACCCGCCCGGTTCTGGGCTGTGGCCCCGTGGACCCGGTGACCTGTCAGGGCGCCTGAGCATTACCTCGCCTCTGCATCCCAGCTGCCTATCTCGCCGGCCCCAGCCTCCTCCTGCGCTTTCTGCCTCCTTCTCCGTTTCCCTCCCTCCCCGCTTTCTCACTTTGCCCTTTTTACCTTGCCCTTTTTGCCACAGAAAAGCAATGCTAATTCGACTTCTTTGGAGCTCCAGTCAAACAGTATTTTGCAAGGCCTTCCTAGGTAGTGTTCAGGGAGAAAGAAGGGATGAGGGGTCCTTTTAATTTCAGTATGCAAGCACTATGTTTAGTAAAATAAAACGCAGCGAGACAGCGGATCTCCAGAAGCGAAACTCAGCCCTGAGACCCCCACACACTGCCCCACGCGGGAGGAGTCACGCTGGCGCCCACAAATCACGCACCGGCGAGGGTGGGGGCGAAAGGCCTCGCGGCTTTCCCAAGGAAAACACTGGGGAAAGTTCTAGTCCTTTCGTTCTGCCCCAGCGGGGACCACTGGCCGGAGTCCTGCCATAAAGTGTAGTATTTTTTAATTCAGGAGCTTGTGGGTTTTTCATAGTGAAGTTTTACTGGATAGTTTTGAGATGGGGATTAAAAATAAAAAGCCCTCTGCCCACCCCCTGGAGCCGCAGAGGACCCGCCTTGGCTGCTGGGTGCGCTTGCACCTTGCTTTACCACGGAATTCACATTTGATGTCTATCAAGTGCCACGCTAGGCTCGCGGTCCTTCTCTCGGGCTTGTACAAACCAAGCTCCCTACAGAAATTTTGGGGAAACGGCTGAGCGGTCAAAGCAACCGCTCAGTTCTCACACAGAACTTTTAAGCGGACCAAGGCTTCCTAGCTGGGACTGCAAGAGGCTGGGCAGCGGGAGGGAGGCGGCTTACACGAGACTGCTGCACCTCCAGGAGCATGAGACGCACCAGATATGAATGAATACACTGTTTTTAAAGTGAACAATAGAAACACTTTCTTGGAAACACCCCTGAGGCTGCCTGGGCCCACGGGCACCCAGCTGGGGCTGGGTTAGCCAGGAAAGCAGGCTAGCAGTGGGGCGGCACAGCAGCACGCGGAAGCAGAGACCCAGGGCAGCAGCGTCTGGTAGAAGTGCCCAAAAGAGCAGCCCTGGGCCCGACATGCTCAGACAATAGCTGGGTTCAGATGTCACAAAATCTATTTTTAAAAAGAGGCACCAACAACATGCAAAGAATTGTTTTCCCGTTCAGCACAAGGGACCCCTTCATCTACCAGGCGGTGCCAATGGTTCTGACCCAGGAAGGAGATGCTACAAACTGTGTAGGGGTCTCTTTGGGGCTCAGGGTGTCCCCAACGGAGAGAGCAATTCAGCTCAGTTCTGCTGGGACTACCACAAGCTCAAAAATTCCAATCGCCTCTCTGATAAAGCTGAGTTAGTATTTCTGGCATTTGCTTTTTCTTTTTCACACACACACACACACACACACACACACACACACACAGCCACCAAGCGACCTTGTAATATTTTCTAGCTATGACATAGCCATGTTTTTGTTCATAGATCAGCATTATTGTTCTGTTCTCCCTCAGCCTCTATGGTCCCTCAGCTGGGCTCTGCTTTACCCAGCCCTGTGAGTTACATTTTAACAAGACCATGATGTTGGGGTGCAGGAGAAGGCTGAGGGGCTCCTGTTTCCCCAGTGAGGAGCGGCTCTCCGCCGGCCACCTGTCCTCTCAGCCTGCACACAGCCACAGTGGCTGACAGAGAGGAGTTGTTTCCAAAAAAAAGCTCTGATAACCAACTTTCTCTGTTTCCTTAGTTTTTTTTTTTTTTTTCATAATCAGAAATGCCCTATAGTTTAAAACTCTCCTATAAGTATCAGAAAGAAAGCTTCCAAATTCAGGATGAGGAATCATGGTGTCTTTAAATTTATAATGACGCTTCAAACTCGTCTTTAAAAGAAAAAAAAAAAGAACCCTAAATGCTTCTTTCTTTCTCCAAGATCAGATAAGTCAGTTATCAAAGCCATACAAAGGCCTGGGGGTGGGGTACACTTCAAAAAACTTAGCGATCCCAAGAAAAAACTCGGCCACTGCTAACACAGCAAATTTTCCTCTCCACCCGAAAGCTACCGTTCCGGAGTCCTCCCTCTGCACAGAACACTCTGTGTGGATCTGTGGGTTTGCTTTACACTTTAATTTGGAAACGCTAATGAGAAATGTGCGTCCAAGCTGTGTCAGTACCGAGTACCTTCTCATTCGGAAATGGAAACAAATGAATAAAGACCCACTCTGGGCTTGGCACGTTTGACCCAGGTAATGTTCCTCATGCCCTCATTTACCAGAAGCAATTTCCCCATCCCCAACAATTAAAAGTCTGCAGCTTGGCCCAGTGCTTTAGGTCTTCATTCCTGCCCAGCCTGGTCCTCTCCACCCCCAAATCATCGCAGAGTGCTACCATGGGCTCTCTACTGTGTCCTTTATTCTCAAATTAACTTGTTGCTTTGCCCAGAAATCTTATTTTTTGTGTCTTTCACTACAAGGTTACCTACGACTGGAGGTATCATGAGAGCCAAGTCCTTTTTTTTTTTTTCTTTCCCTGTTCTTTTTAAATATATTTTTGAAAAAGAAAATTAAGTAGCAGCCGCCTGGAGGACCACAGATCTTAAGAAAATCTCACACATGAAAATCTGATCTAACTGAGTAGAATGTGTTCTTCACCTGTGTTCTACAAAATGTCTAAGGGAACAAAAAGTTTTCTTTTTCTCTACTTTTTCTCAAAAGCATAGGGAATTGCAGGGCGTGCAGAGTAAGTGGGACCTGTGAGACATTTGTCTCAAATGTGCAAGGGACCTGCCCTGGAAGGCTTTTGTCTGAAATGTCCAGCGAGCTGACGAAAAAAGCAATGTTTGGGCTCAAATTACAGTTTCCCCGATTCTCTGTTTTCTTTATTAGCACCAACCTGACAGTACATTTCCTGACCCAAATGTGAGCTTTCGGGGGGGGGGGGGGGATTAAAAAGTGCTGGCCAGGGCCTGCTCTGCTTGCATGCATTCTGTCCTAGCCGCGCTCCATGAAATCCCACTTCATCCCAAACTCTGAGTTAACTAAAATTAGTTTTAAAGAGAAACTTCTCGTGGCTGGAAGCAAGTGGCCTGCAGCTGCAGAGAGCACAAGGTGGCCGGTGGCCCTCTCGTTGGGAGGAACTTGAGAGCCACCCTCTAGCTGGCCGGATGCTCACAGGTGCATCGCTGCCACCCAGGGGCCCCTTCCTAGCTACTGGTCAGTGACAGACTGACTGAATTCCCGCAAGCCAGTGGGCATCCACCCCCTCACCATTTCAGGACCTCTTCCACCTCTCTCTCATCCTTTTTACCCGCGTGGCTTTCAGTCTTCCAGCACAGTATCTAAAAATCCTGGAGGCAGCAACTTTGCTCTCTATTAAAACTTTTCTTCAAATGAGTTAAGTAATATTGTACCAAAATATGTTTTAAATCCAGTTTCCCCCAACCCATGGCTACTCTGTATTTTCTTTTCCCCACCAAGCCTTTCAGTGGTGAAGCCAAAATCTTTGTAAAACCATAGGGGCACCTGGAACCAGTGGCTAGAGTATCCTGGCCGGTTCAGACTTGCATCTCCAGGATCCTGAGTTTTACTTAGAAGCCAGCGCATGTATCTCAGTGAAGAATCTCAATTATTGAACAGATAATACTTTAGAATCCTTTTTTCCCTCCTTGATCACTTCCCAAAATATACAACCCAAAAAGTAGCTTCTAAAGTATCCTATTATGTAAGCATAATAATAATTTTTAAAAGCTTTTTCTCTTCAGAATTTCACATCCCATTTCTGCACACAATCCTGTAGGTACTTTCCCCGCGGGAAAACGGAGGAACACGGTGTGTGCCCTGCCTGCCTTGGGCCTGTTCACAGACACGGGAGGGCGGGGGTGGGGACGTCATTGTACTCGCGTTTTAAAATCCTGCGTTATGCAATGAATTCACTTTTCACCCTGCATATGCATTGAAAGGTAAAAGTGTTTGTTCCTTTGGCAAATTCCAGGAGCAGATTTGCTTTTGAAACCACTGTATTTTCCCCAGCGCCCGCTACGACGAGTCGGCGCGCCCCCTGCTGACGAGTCCTCAGCGCTACTCCCTAGCAAAGTTTATTTTGTTCAGTAAACCGTGTCATATAAAATTAACAACAACCAATAAAATTAGCTTATATGTTTCAACTGTAAAAGTCCAAAACAAAATAAAGCTAGTTTTAGTGGCACTAGAAATCTCTAGCTTGGCGTCTTCTCTTTGGCTGAACCAAGGTCCTTTTATCTAAAGCCCACTGCACAAACATATAGCTTAATGTGACTAGTGTTCTTCCTTTTATTTCTTTCTCTATGGCAACCAATATGCTCTGCTCAGAAATGTTCCCCATCAAGGAAACAAATGATCTTCAGGGAGCAGCTCTATATGGCCTGTGGTCCGGCGGAGCACGCAGCTACCTCAGTCAAAGGGTCGCTGCCAAGCACATAAACCAGGGTGGAAAACGGGCCATTCTGAGCCCCTCCCCAGCCAAACCCTCTGCCTCTTGTCACAAGCTACTGCCCTGTTTCCAAATAAATCACCAATTCTACCCTGCAAGGTGTACCGTATACAAAGATTTAATAAAATAAAAACCCAGCCCCCTGGTTCCCCTTCCTGGCCCCAGATGCGGCTTCCTTTTAAAAAAGAACAAAACCGAGAAGCTTTGCAAATCTCTCCGGCCTCTCTCACAAAGGTAGGACTCTGCTCTGCGGCTTGGACTTGGCCTAGCTATTTCCTCCAGCCAGAGGCATCTAATGACTGCTCCTGGTAAATAATCGCACCCTCAGTTTCACAAATCCCAGCGACCCAGGCAGGCAGGGAGGGGGCAGCTAGGCTGTCAAAAATGGAAAACACAGTAAAATCGAGGTTCATGCAGACGCTCCAGCCTCCGTGGGGAGGAAAGTCCGCGGATGGACTGGTTAGTTTTGATTGATCACCGGCTTTGGGGAAGGGCTTTCACTGCAGAGCCAGGCGCTGCACCTCCCCCTGCTCCCCCCAGACTCGCATTAGCCAGGGGTGCGCTGACTTCCTGCTCTTCTCCCTCCTGGCTTCCTCCTCTGCCTCAGCTCCTGCCCTCCCTGTGCCAACCCCCACCCCCAGCTCCCAGAGCCAGTCCCCCACCCACCCCAACAGGTACACAGGGCTCAGCACATCACCACCAGCTACAGAAAGGGGTTTCTTCCCCTGTTACCCTGATTCTCTGGGAGAAAAAAAAATCCCAAACAAGAAACATTTATATAGTGCATGCCTCACAGTCACATTCTTTTGCAGCTCCCCTCCATCAACAATTAAAATTAATAGCACTCATCTGACACACACACCCCAAAAGTGCCTCCTCGCTCTATGGAGCTTTGGAATGAGTCCATATTTTTATGCAATATTTTAGCAGGGTTGGATTTCTCTTCCTTCCTCCCCAGCACACTCTCCCTTCCGCCTCCAGACAGCGGCCCTGCGAATCTTTTCCTGTCCCCAGCCATGAAAATAAGCGCCCACACCTCCAAGACCACAGACAAATACACCAGACAGGAGAGAGAGAAGAGAACGCAGGGAAAGAAAATGAAAAACACTTACCGAGCAAACTTCCAAGGTTAGATTTTTTAAAATAAAAGAAGCTGTTTTATTTTTTTTTAAATAAAGTTCCTTGGGGGGGGGCGGAGGGTAGGCAGATTCTCAACTCCCCGGCACCGGTGGAGCCCAAGCCTTCCCTTTACACTGAGTCCTCTAAGCCCAGCTCGCACTAGTCTATTATTTTCACCAAAATATATGAAAATGTATGCAAATGAAAATCAGCACTAACTGTTCTCCCCTTGTTATATACTTTGGATTTTTTTTTCCAGACAAAACAATCACACTCTGCAAAGGGAAGGGGCGGATGGGTGGGGCGGGGGGTGGGGAGCGATGCGAGAACTAAGTACGTGGAAAGGGGGGAGATGAAGGGGACAGAGCGCGGAGCCCAAGCGCGTCTCCCTTCTCCGGGCGCGCAGCGTTTTGGGGGGCTTCCCGTAAGCGCACACATCCTCCACGCAGAGAAAGAAAGTGGAGCTGTTTGCAGAGGCGCTATCGCGTTTCATCAGGCCACCTGAGACTGCTTTTGAAAGCGTGTACTGTGAAATTCATAGCAGTAATTTAGACAAAATCCTCACTGTATATTAATGAAAGGCGGCCCCATGGCTCTGTTCCTCTGCTCCCCATTCAGTGTAAACAAAACCACGAGACTCTCTCGGTTTTTGAGCCTGATCCAAGCAAAATCGGCAGCAAAGGAAAACACGGGGTGCTGGCACCGACTATTCCAACGTCTGCACCTGGAGATCTCAGATTTATTCAATGAAATCTGTGTTCTATCTTTCATATATACATTGACGCGCACATAAATATAAAAAGGGACCTACAGGAGACGCAGAGAGCAAAAATCCGTTCTGTTTGGGGTTTGAGTACTGCCGCCGTTTAGGTCTGTAACTTGGCAGTACGGCTTTGCTGAAAGCCACCTACGATGGCACCGTTCTCCCGGCGAGCGGGAGCTCGATCGCCTGCGACACAGCAGCGGGTCCCGAGACCATCAGAGGCTGCGGGGCCGGCTCCCCCGGCTGCGGAGAGCTGCGCAGCGGAGAGCGAGGCGCGCAGGCCCGCTCTCAGCTCCTCCGAGCCGGGCCACCGCTGGGCTGGGGCGCGGGGTGTGGGCACACGCACACTCATTAGGAACCGCGTATTTACTGAATGTCCGAATCGGGTTAGTTCATTGGAAATCCCCGAGGAGGGTTCAATTTGCCCTTGTTTTCGTTGCCACTTTCTCTTTTTTTTTCTTGGTTCGCTGAAGCTCCTCAGAGCAGCGTTTCCGCTTGGCCGCGTCCCCCCCTCCACCCACCTCAGCTTCCCCCGCCTACCCCGCCCCCCACCCCGTCCCCCTTAACTCTTTCAGCCGAGCTGGGGTTGAGAAGGCTCCGCGGCCGCCAGCCCCATGCACCACGCAAAACCATCTGAGACAGAACAGAAAGAAGAAAAGCACCACGATGACTAAAAATAGCGAGCGAGCAAAGCCCCACCGCTCCTAACAATCACACTGAAATTGCACACACACTCACGCGCGCGCACACGCACGCACGCACACACACGGTAAGCGGTGCAGCGGTGCAGGGCGCGGCCGGCGGATCCCCGCGCTCGGGCCGGCTCCTGCGGCCGCTCTGGGGTGCTCGAGGCTGCGGTTGGGGTCGGAGGCACTTACGAGGCATCTATGGGGGAAGCTCGGACTGACTGCCTTGTAAACCCGGCGCGTGGCTCCGCCGGCCGGCACTTCCAAACTCACAAGGGCACGCGCGCCCGAGTCCCCCGGAGGGTGGCGCGGGGAGGGGGCGCGGGCGGGAGGGCGGCAAGGGTCCGACCGCACGCGCCGTGCGGGCCGCCGGGCTCCGACGATGGCATCTGCGAACTTAAACAAAGGGGCCGGCGCCGCGCTGCACAAAGTTACGGTGGCGGAGGTCCAAGGCGCGTGGTCACGGCCCCCACCCGGGGCCGCCCCCGTCGGGACAGAGCCGGGGGCCGGCGGGGGAAGGGAAGAGGAAACTTCGAACCCACTGGGGACACCTCTGTGCATAGGTACCCGCGCACTCAGGGCGCCGTGCCGCGCGCCCTGCGGCTCTCTGGGTGGGGGCGGGGGCCGGGCGCACGCAGGAGGGCTGGGTGGGGTGATTCGGCCGCGGTTTCCCGTGATTTTCCTCTCTCCGGTTTCCTCCTCGCACCCCCCTCCTCCCTCTCTTTCTTCTTTCTCCCCCGCCCCCCAGACCGATCGCGAACGCACCGAGCCGCCGAGGGACGCCAGCCCTCGGGCTGGACGCTAAGAGTTAAGATGTAGCGGCGGGGGAAGGGCGGGGAGGGGAAAGTGGCGCGGGGAGGTGGGGGGGCCGGGCCGAAGGACGACAGATTTCAGGCTTCTACGACGCGCTGCCTAAATTAAAAAGCAACCAATCGGAACGGCCGGAAGGGGGGCCGCGCGTCCGGAGCCAGTCATTCCGGGGCTGCCAATCACGCAGCGGGTAGCCAATCGGCGGGGGCCCTGGCGTTCGACTTCCTTGTATTTGGGAAAGTGTGGTGGTGGGTGCGCGCTCGCGGCGGAGGGTAAACATTCTACAGTCCCCGCTCGGTGAGGGAGGGACAGAGAGCGAACTGTCAGATCGCGGCGAGCGAGCGCGGGCGCCCGAGAGCCGAGCGAGGGAGGGAGAGGGAAAGTGCGCGAGGGCGAGCGAGGAGAGAGCGCGAACCAGGGCACAGAGCAGCTTCGCCGCACCTCCGCCGCCCGGCCCGCGCCTCCGTCGGGGCTCCCGAGAGCAAGCGAGCGCGCAGCGTCCCCGGAGGGGTCGGGCGCAGGAGCCCCTCTATGCACTCACACACCTCTGCAGCCGCCAATGCACGCTTCCTCCTCCTCCTCCTGCAGACCACTACTGGAAAAAAAATAAAACACCAGCCCAAAGCGCCAGCGACAAGGTAACAGAGCAGTTCGACATCATTTTTTTTTTCTCCTGTGCATTTTTTTCCTTGTTATATTTGTTTCCTAATTTCTGCCCAAAAGGAAAGATGTCGTATCAGACTGTGACTGTTGCGAGGAGAATGAGAAAGGACTCTTGTGTCCGAGGCAGCCTAGAGGTACGGCAATAGCAACTTCAGCGCAATGCACCCTCGGAGGAAGTTTTCCTAGGACAGAACCAAACTTGGAAGGAGTGGACCCGAGGGGGGCAGCAGGCGCCGGGCTCCCCTCTCCACGCCCAGGATCGCCCAGCACCGCCAAGCCTTCCGGGACCCAAAAAGTTTTACCACGCCAAGGGGAAGCCTGAGCAATGCGTTCCTGAGTGAGAACCAGCAGAGGCTGCGTGATCGGGCCGGCGGCTGGCCACGCGTGACTTGGCGAAGGAGGGAAGGCGCCGCTTCTTTGTTGTCGCCCGCGGAGCCATCACCTAGCAGGTGGACCGAACCCCGCGCCCAAGAGGCCGGAAAGCAGCAGCGTCCCCGCCTGGCCCGGCCCGGCCCGGCCCAGCGACTCCCGGACAAGGCAGCGATCGGGGCTGGGGGGCGGCCGCGACCCCCCGCGGCAGGGCTGGCCACGGAGCGCGCCCCGGGTAGCGCGCGCCCCTCCCCGCAGCGCGGCGGCCGCGGCCGTCGCCGCGGCAGCTGCTGCTGACCCGGGCGCGCCGGCGACCCCCGCGCCCTGCCCACGGCCGTGCAGCGGCGGCAGCGGGCCCGCGGCGGGCGCGCAGCGGGGCGCGGGGCGCGGCGGTGGCGGCCGTGGGGTGGCGCGAGCGGGGCGGCATGGCCACGGCGGCCTCTAACCCGTACCTGCCTGGCAGCAGCCTGCTGGCGGCCGGCTCCATCGTGCACTCTGACGCGGCGGGCGGCGGTGGGGGCGGCGGCGGCGCGGGGGGCGGCGCGGGGGGCGGCGGCGGCGCCATGCAGCCGGGAAGCGCCGCCGTGACCTCGGGCGCCTACCGCGGGGACCCGGCCTCCGTCAAGATGGTGCAGAGTGACTTCATGCAGGGGGCCATGGCCGCCAGCAACGGCGGCCATATGCTGGGCCACGCGCACCAGTGGGTCACCGCCCTACCCCACGCCGCTGTCGCCGCTGCCGCCGCCGCCGCCGCGGTGGAGGCCAGCGCACCCTGGTCCGGCAGCGCGGTGGGCATGGCCGGGAGCCCGCAGCAGCCGCCCCCACCCCCACCCCCACCCCCGCAGGGCCCCGACGTGAAGGGCGGCGCGGGGCGCGATGATTTGCACGCGGGCGCGGCGCTGCACCACCGCGGACCGCCGCACCTGGGGCCCCCACCGCCGCCCCCACACCAGGGCCACCCGGGGGGCTGGGGTGCTGCTGCTGCCGCTGCCGCCGCTGCTGCTGCCGCCGCCGCCGCCGCTCATCTCCCGTCCATGGCCGGAGGCCAGCAGCCGCCGCCGCAGGGCCTGCTGTACTCGCAGCCCGGGGGCTTCACCGTGAACGGCATGCTGAGCGCGCCTCCCGGGCCCGGCGGCGGCGGTGGCGGCGGTGGTGGAGGCGCAGGCGGCGCTGCGCAGAGCCTGGTGCACCCGGGGCTGGTTCGCGGTGACACGCCTGAACTGGCTGAGCACCACCACCACCATCACCACCACGCACACCCGCACCCTCCCCACCCGCACCACGCGCAGGGCGCCCCGCATCACGGCGGCGCAGGGCCCGGACTCAACAGCCACGACCCGCACTCGGACGAAGATACACCGACGTCCGACGACCTGGAGCAGTTCGCCAAGCAGTTCAAACAACGGCGCATCAAGCTGGGCTTCACGCAGGCGGATGTGGGGCTGGCGCTGGGCACGCTGTACGGCAACGTGTTCTCCCAGACCACCATTTGCCGTTTCGAGGCCCTGCAGCTGAGCTTCAAGAACATGTGTAAGCTGAAGCCGCTGCTGAACAAGTGG
Source organism: Cavia porcellus (assembly GCF_034190915.1). Classification (NCBI taxonomy): domain Eukaryota; kingdom Metazoa; phylum Chordata; class Mammalia; order Rodentia; family Caviidae; genus Cavia; species Cavia porcellus. Next base: position 47,047,151 of record NW_026947501.1, on the reverse strand, counting down.
TTGGAGGAGGCGGACTCCAGCACCGGCAGCCCCACCAGCATCGACAAGATCGCAGCGCAGGGCCGCAAGCGCAAGAAGCGGACCTCCATCGAGGTGAGCGTCAAGGGCGCGCTGGAGAGCCACTTCCTCAAGTGTCCCAAGCCTTCGGCGCAGGAGATCACCAACCTGGCCGACAGCCTGCAGCTGGAGAAGGAGGTGGTTCGGGTCTGGTTCTGCAACCGGCGCCAAAAGGAGAAGCGCATGACGCCGCCCGGGATCCAGCAGCAGACGCCCGACGATGTGTACTCGCAGGTGGGCACCGTGAGCGCCGACACGCCGCCGCCGCACCACGGGCTACAGACCAGCGTGCAGTGAGCGAGCGCCTGGGCGCCGCGCGCAGAGGGCCGCGGCCGCCGCCGAGTCGCCACCAGGCCACAAACGGGCCGCCTGCGAACGCCCAGCCGCCGCAGAGCCTGCACCGCGGCGCCCGGCCCGAGCCCCGGCGCCGCCGCCCTCCCCTCCGCCCACAGACAGGCGTGCCCGCCCTTGGAGGAAAAATTGAGGGAGACACGGACCAAGGAGACTTTTTCCTTTTAATTTCTTTACATTTTTTTTTGCAAGTCCAAGGAAGGAGGGACCAAAAAATTTAAAAAGCATAATACATACCTAGACTGTTTTATACACATATATACAAACAAAACCGGAAGAGGAAAAGAAGCAACCGCGAGATCTCATTTATGCTGTGGTGGTGTTCTGTTTTTTTATTTTCAAGAAGGTTGAAGATGCCTAACACCAAAACTGCACTGGCGAGGTGTTCTGTGCCCAAGAGATGTCCTGTAAGGCAGCCACGGACAGCGCCTGCCCTGTCCTGCTGCCTCTTGGAGGGAAAAAGAGTCCCCTTCCTTTTCTTCCACCTCCGGAACACGCTTTCCTGGGAGCCACCTGCAAGACAGCCACAACGCCAGGCTCCCTGGGAGCTGATTCTGGGCTGCAGGAACCTGTGCGTCTTGGCCATAGTAAGCCATTTGGGAACTAACAAATCAGCTATGACACAGGAAGGAGAAAGGTGCAAGAAACAGTCTCCAGGGGAAAAAAAATCAGTGTCTGAAATTAACAGACTGAACAGCAAAGCCAAAAGAAAGTATCCTCAAAGTAACCTTGGGAATAAAAGCGTCAGGAGGGAGCAGAGGATGGACTGGGACAGTGGGGTGCCCAGCATGCAGAGAAGCCAGGCCCAGCCGGCCTCAGAGCCAGGCCCTACCCTACCGGCTTCTCCCACTGCGCGTACAGGGCAGACCGTGCCTAAAGATGCCACCGCTGATATTTTTTTTATTAATATTTTTTATTTTTTATTTCTGGACTGACTCCGATAAAGGGATTTAGAGAGACTGAGCACCAGCCGCTGCACTTCCCTGCCGCCTGACCTCAGCCCCTGGCCAACCTTGACTGATGGGCGCTGTGGAAGTGATTATATAATACTGCCATTTGCAAGCAGTGTTTTTGGTAGGTTTTAATAAACAGACTTTTCAAAAGACGGCAATATAGAATCGTTAGATCCGTTGTTGATCTAAAAATATTTGCTTTATATTTTCATTAAATGACTTCTTTTAATATTTTATTCAGAATACTTATGAACTGCTGCAAAACGGTAATTTATTTTTCCCCAGATCTTGTATTACGTGTTTTTTTCAGACGAGCACAAATCAAAATGAAATGAAAATATGGACAGTTGTTAGGTAATAAGGGTATCTTTTGATGTGATCATTTGATTGTAATTTAATTTGAGTAGTGATTCCGTAAGAGCTGATCGAGAAAATAAATTTGTTAGAAGGAAGTAGTCTGTGTCTGATGCATACTCACTGTGGGAAGAGAAGAGTTCTCCGAAGACCTATTTTTGTACTGATGCAGATCTCTGGTAGGGCAGAGTGCTGAGGAACAGGGCTGCTCTGCTGAGGTGTAGCTGGAGGTCCAGAGTGAGCTGCTGCAAGCCTGGACAGCTGGTGTGTTAACACAGTGGCCACTCCTTGTCCATCCATGCATTTCACCGCATTTTCTCCCCCTTAATTTTAGTGGGTGTCTGGTGTTTCGGAGTGAGTTTGTCTGTAGATACTAACCCTTTTCTTGAAGATACCTGTGTTCTTTATTGAATGACTGAACTACACCACCAGTAATGTGCCAAACTGGTGATTTCTGAGCAACTCATGTCCCAAGTTGAGCCTCTTTTATCCTCTCATCCCCCCCCCGCCACATTTTTTCTATGCCTCTTTTCTCTTTTTCTGAAGCCTGATGGTTGTGAAGAATAGCTGATAAGTCTATAAAATATTTTGATATCACTTACCTCCTATTCATAACTATATGCAATTAAATTTAAATTATTAAGCATTTTTGTTGTTTGGGTTTTTTCCTGTAATGAGACAAGATAGTTCAGAAGGCCCCCTTGGTCCAGCCTGCTTTCCATCTGGGCCATTCCAACTAGAGCATCGGGCTGTGTGGTTTCTGTGGTTTGTCTTTCCGGAACGGTGTGATTCTTTATCTCCTCTCCTGGTGCAGGGGGTTTGAGCTTTTTTAGGTCACTTTCTAGCTAAACCCTGCAGAGTGACCACACTGATGGAGTTCATTGTAATGCATGGATGTTTACAGTACGGGGAATGAGAGCACAGTGCCCCTGGCTGGCAGCCTTCAGAAGCAAGGCTCGGGCTCCTCTGGCTGAATTCTTGTATATTGTGCTTTTCTTGAAGTAATGATTCCACAGATTCATTTGCCCTGTTCTTACTTGGCTATCACTCAGATTGTGCTCTCTCTCCCTCTCCTCTGCTTCCTCTGCCTGTGATATCGTGCAGGGGTTAAAAAAAATCCCCGAAAACCAAGGGAGCAACCGTGAGCAGTCATTTCTCCAGACAGGCCCTGTGTCACTTCCATAAATCAGCCTAGCCAGATGGCCGTGGACCGGGTTGCATTGTTTTAAACACCAAATCGCACTAGAAATCACAATCATTTTGATTTGTGAAATCTGAAAAGGGCTTATTTATTAAACAGAAAAGAAAAAACAGAAGAAACCACATTGTACTTTCTTGGTTCACACACCTCTAGGCATCACCCAGCCCAGGGAATTTACAACCTGGAGGGGCTAGGATGAAGTTCATGGGTTTTGAAGGTCTTGGGGAAAGGCAAAGAAAGCGCCCCCGGCAAGCTAAGAACTGGGCAAGTTGTGCAGGTTGTCCGAATGCGGTGTACACTGCTGGTGTGTGAGTTGGAATCCTGTGTTGTGTTTTGTTTGTTTTCTGCCGAAATAGTGGTGTTTGATTAGAAAAGGAATAGATCTGTTTAAAATTTTGGGAAGTATGTGCTGACTTGACTTACCTGACAACAAAAGAGTTCACAATAGATTTCACGCTGTTTTCTATTTAAAAGCAACCTGTGCTGAGTCCTAGGGAAAAGGCGCTGATTTGGGGTAGCTGGGTGATCTTCAGTGGAGAAGCTCCACCACCGGGTCCATTTTGTCTCGTTATTTTGCATTTTATAAAATTTTTTCAACCCTTTGAATGTATCTGCAAGATGGAATTCACAGTTGAGACACAAAAGAGAGGAGCTGTAAGGGAGGAGAGGTTCTGTGCTAAGGCCTACATTGTTACACATGTAAATAATGAAAATATTGTTATATGTCCCCAGATCTGAATTTGACCATTGTGTCGCTTTGCAGCACAAGTGCCTGTGCTCCGCAAAGTGCTGTTTGTTTCCTCCCCTTTCACTCCCTTACCCTCCCTCCCAGCCCGAAGGAAAGGGACCAAGTCCTGTCACACGCACCTCCCCACCCCCACCTCCCACCCTGGCCTGGCTAAGCCCAAACTAGGCCCATCCACAGTTTACAGTCTCCTGGGACTCTGGGCCACTGGCCCAAGCCTGGGCAGGCTTCTTCCAGCCGTTGCCTCCAGTGAGTCCCTAGGATCAGTCCTTCACGGTGTATTTTAAACACCTTAAACTGCTGTGGTGCCCTCTCATCTGTTTTGTTTTTCTTTAGTTCTTAGCCAGGGACTTCTTTGTTCCACACTAGAGCTGTCCACTGTTGCTCCCAGGAGCGCCCCCCCTCGGGTAGCACCCACTGTGTGTTCATTACATGCTCGTAATCTGCTTTGTATGAATGATTTCCAACATTCAGAGAATAATTGGTTCTAATATTCAATGCAGTATATACTATGGATAGTTTTATCGATAAGTGTAATATTTTAACGATTAAAGTTGTTTTTTTAAATTATATATTTGTAAAGTATTTATCCTGTTGGAAGCAACAATATATTGTTGTATTTATTCGTTTATTTTTGTAATAAATGATCAACGTCTTTAAGCTAAATCAAAAATGACACTTTTATATATCTATATGAAATGCATTTGAAGAGATGGGCATATTTGCACCAATTTGTATGTAAACAGAGTTAGGTCCATCAATAACTCGTAGCTCCGAGAACTAAATTGAAGGAAGAAACAGCCTCTCCACATGGAGTTTAGTTTGCCCAAGTTCCAGGGTAATTAATCAGCTCTAAAATGGATGCAACAAGTATTGGCACCAGTTGCAGACTCGGAATTAGTTACTTAGGAGGTGGACCTGGTTTCCTGGTTTCTTTCTCTCTTTTTTTTTTTTAAGGCAGAATGATAGAAATTAAAGTATTCTCTTCTTTCACAAGCGTGGCTGGCTGTGCAGATTAGGGCAATGTGGTTTTAGTGATAAAACCTAATAGCTGCTGGAGTCCGGAGCTCTCTGTGGGGAGGGAGTTGGCCAAGCCTGGAGAGTTTGGAGTGGTCAGTGACCCCAAGCAAGGTGATTAGGGAAGAGTGGTGGTTGTTTAAAAAAAAGATCATCTTGCAATGGCAGTGAGCAGAGAAACCCTCTCTCTCGGGAGGCCCTGTGAGTGGTAGCCAGGGTAAGGGGCACAGGTGTGGCTGGGGTGGAGCCCACCTCCCCGGCTCCCTGCCCGCTCCCTGCCCTTCTGTCAGTGGCTTGGTCATCTGCTGGGCCTAGGGCCTGAAGGTCACCCACGTGACCCCTGGCCTGGGAAGCCTCAGGGTGGGCTTGATCTTGATTTCAGTAAGGAAATCTGAGTGCTCTGCTTTACCTCCTGAACTTTCCAGGGTAGGGAAGGAAATAGCAAGGGTCTGGAGGAGCCTGGGTGGGAGCAGCGGAGATAGCAAGAGGGATCCTGGTGTAATCAGATTCTTTGATTTTGTTAGCCTGGCTCATGGCCTATTAATTAGATTACTCTCTTTCATTCTTGATTTCACATCCGTGTTGGTTCCTGTATCCTAAACGTGGGCGCGAGCCGTCCAAGCAGGAGCCCATGATGTCACTGCCGGCTGCGGCTGCCTGGCCTTCTGGTGGGCTGTGGCCGCTGCCTGGGATGAGTCCTCTTCCTCGAGGAGGAGTCGGCTCTGGAAGTGACCTCAGAGGGGTCTGGGAGGAGGGCAGCAGGCATTCTTGAGGTGGTACAATGCGTGTGTGTGCATGCGTGCAGGGGTGCACAGGACGCTCTCCAGGGGTAGGGGATGCTTCCACTCCACTCGCAGGCTGCACCCAGAGGCCCCAGGGCAGGGGCTTGGTCAGCGCAGGCTCTGCTGTTGTGCAAACCTCGGTGCAAGTCCGAGGTAACCAGAGGCAAGCAGGAGGGGCAGGCACCAGGTGTCCAGTCCAGCCCTTCTCAGGGAAGGTGGCAGCCAGCGCGGGTGGCGGTGGTCCTGGGGCCGCCTGGTCCCTGCTCAGCCCGGCACGGCCCAACAGCCCGCGTGGCAGCTGCCGTGGGTCCCACAAGTTGTTTTCCTCGTGGCGACCATTCAGCAAAACCCAAGATCCTTTCTCAAAGATTTAAATTTCGCGGATGAATTACCATACACCGGTTGCTTAGCAACTAAATTCAAGCAGGGCTAAGAATATGCAAGCTTTTTGTATTCTCATTAATAAAAATGCCAGTCTGACACAGCAACCCGACTTTGGATCACTGCAACTTCTGTAAAAGCCGTAGGAGAATACAAACCGATCCTGCCATTTAATTACAGATCAAAATGGCTTGAAACGCGATGTTTTGTTCATCTATCTTAGTCCTAAAAGCGATGTAAGAAATAACAGCTTTCAAGAACAGTAGTAAATTTTCTTTTTCTTTTTTTTTAATGGAGTTGTCTATTGGGGTTACTGATAATTGCCAACTGAGACCTCTCTTAGGCTGAAGCATCCCGGTTCAGCCACAGCTCTGCTCCTCCCGAAGGCCCCGCACTCCAGCCGCACTCTAGACAACGCTGTGGCTGCTGCTGCTGCTGCTGCTGCTGCTGCTGCTGCTGTTACAGCTGTGCCTTCGGAGGCCTGAGGTAAAAGCCAGCAGGCAGTGTTGTCCCGGGGCCGGGCTGGTGGCCTGAGTGGGCCAGGGCCACAGCAGAGCCGGGGAGACCACAGAAAGTTTCTTTAGGAGCTGGATGAGTGGAGGAGGAGCAGGGTTCTCAACTTCTAGGGGTCCTAGCCAGCCATGACTTCAGGAAGACTGGGGGTTTTCCTGGGAGCTCCACTGGCCGCTGACCATGGAGTTCAGGAGCTGAGCTAAGGACCTGGCTGGCCGCCGTGCTGTCAGGAGCCTTCCCTCTGCTGTGCACAGTCTGAGTGGGAACTAGCCTTCTGAGCCCCTAGTCCTGCCTAAGAGTTGTGTACTGGAAGGTGGGGCCTAGTCCTGCTCCCAAGAAGCTGCACTGGAGGGAGGGAGAGAGGGAGGGAGTGGGGAGATACTCAGGCTCAGGAAAAGGCTCCAACCTACTGACTCAGCTGCTCTGAATTCAAATGCAGAGCTGGAAGAGACCAGAGCTAGAGTTTTCGAAGTCCAGCCCTCTGGGAGTGAGGGCACAGGACAGGGCAATCCTACAGGCAGCTGAGTGGAAGTTTCAGGCCTCCCTCAGCCCAGTTCTGCTTCCTGCAGGTGGGAAAATCTGCTGCCTGCTTCGGACTGGGTCACAGTCACCCTGCCGGAGGACCGCAGCCCCTGACCTGCAGAGACCCTGAAATGCCAGCCCTCTGGTGTGTGCCCAATGGGCCGTGACCCACAGCTGCAGAACCAGGTGTGGTTAGCTTTCCAAAGACACAGGGGCAGAAGTGGGTCTGAGTCCTGTGACATCCCAGGGAGCCAGCCTCATCTAGAACTTCTGTAAACCTGGGACATGTAGAATGACGAGTCCTGGGACATCCTGGATGCTTATGACCCAGTTTTCCCAAGGAAACATGAAACAAGGGTGGAACTCCAACCCTAAGATGAACTGTTTCTGTATTAAGACTGTTCAGAGGCACTGGAGGCCTTTTAAAATAAAACTACTAAACAGGAAGCTGGTTATTTACAAATACAATTGCCCTAGACAAACCACATTCCACGGATGTAATTCATTAATGGAATTTGTTCCTTTTCTTCCCTTTGGAAAGAGAATTTTAGCTTTTAAACACAGCTGGAGCTCAGAGGCCAGAAAGGGAAGCAGTATACTTACCTGTCCTTTGGAAGGAAGGGCTGCTGGATTCCTGGGTCTGGTGGTGTTGAAAGCTCTAACCCAAAATGCAGGGAGAGGTTTCCTTTTTTACTTTTTAATAAAAAACTTTTCCAATTATGTTTGCAGTCACTAGAGTCTTCCAGGAGAAATGTGCTGGAGATGGGACACTTGTTGGGGTGTGTCCGTATGTGTGTGCACACACGCGCGTGTGCGAACAGAACTAAACTCTCAGTGGTGGGAGTTGGAAAGAATGTAGGGACGCTGCATCTGCAGGATATACCCCATCATTGTCATTTCTGCAGTGTCACAGAGCACTGCAGGCACCCCCTCCCAGGGAAAAGATGGGCTCAGGAAGAGGAGAGCCTGGGTCTGGTCTTTCTGTATTCAGGAAGTTCTTCCTGGGTGACCCTTCCTCTGGGAGAGACAGAGGGCTGTTGTCTGCTGGAGAGCTGTCCAGAGACAGCAGGATCAGGTGTGACTGCTCCAGGGCGCACCGTGAGCCTAAGTAAACATGAGACATCCAGGACGCACCTGAGTGATACATGGGCAGTGTGTGTTCCCCCTTCCAGACCTGGTGACAAAGCACAACAAGGGTGGCCACCAGGGCTCCAGTTTCATTCCTGGAGCTGCAGCACAATAGGACACACACTGGCAGGGAAGGAAAAGCACTTTTTAATTTTTTTTTTTTTTAAAGGACAAGAGGTGTTTTGAGCTGGAGACTTCCTGGGCGGTCACAGTAGCTCTGTTCTCCAGGAAGGTTGGCAAGCCCTCATTTCAGCGAGCTCCTGGTACTGACACTGAAATAAACAGTGTCCAAACTATGCTGCTCCCGGCCTGGGATGGACAGGTCCTCAAGGGCTGGGCACTGGTTCCCAGCTGCCCCTGCAAGGGTCATGCAGGGACTTCCAAGGCTGGAAACGGCCTACAGAGGGAAAGATAAATTTAGTAGACCTAACCAGAAAGTACAGGTTCGCCAGAAATCAGCAAAAGGAAAATGAACGTCTTAGTAGCTTGGTCTTGAGAATCTTTGGGATACAATAGTGGAGAAAAGCCCTAAAGCCTGCAGCAAACAAAATAACGCTTAAGGAATGACTGACTTTTCATTAACATTTTAAAAGAGAAATCCTGTGGATTTCAAGAGCTCTCTGGCCCTCCTGTTTTTTACTTTAACACACCCAGGAGATGTCTGCCAAACAGGGTTTTCAGAGTGTTCCAGTCCTGGGGAAAGGTGTTTCACGTTCCCAAGAACTATTTAACAGTTGTCCTGCATGATTTTTTGTTGGGAGCGCTGGGGATCAAACCCAGGTCCTCACAGGCTCAGAAAGCCCGCAGCCACTGAGCCCCATGCCCAGCCGAGAGGAGTGTGCAGCGATTGGTTCGGGGTCCACGCAGAGTGGGCAGTAGGAAAGGGAGTCCAGGGGCACCGCGTCGCCCACACCTGGAGCTGGGGGCAGCCAGCAAGGCTTATATGCTCCCGCCGCGCAGGCTTCCTTCCCAGGGTCCAGAAGGGGCTCGCAGGGGGGACGGAAGTGTCGGGAGCTGGTTACCTCTCCTCTTTGTTCCAGGCCTGGGACTAGAGCTACCAGGAGGGGCATGAAAGCCCCCAGGGAATGGAGCCACCACTCCCTTTGCAGCGCCCGCTAGAATCCCCAGGGCTGGCGGATGTGGGCCCAAAAAAGGTAACCCAAGGAATCCCCGTGTTAGTGTTGTGTAACGGAGCCCTCCGCCGGCGGCCGGGAGAGGTGCCAAGCTCGATTTTCTCCAAGGACCCTGTGCAGGCCTCTGCCTAGCGCGGAGACGCGAAGACCCAGGACTGGCCGCCGTGGTGGAAACAGCCCTGCTGCGACCCTCCCGCCCGCCACGCTGGACTGAGTCACGGACACGCAGACAGAGGAAGGACAGGGACCTGGCAGCCCAGCAGGACCCAGGTTAGCACAGAGCGGCGCCGCCGCCCTGCATGGGAGTGCGAGTCACCTCCCTGCCTGGGCAAAGCCCATCATTGCCTTCCTTCAGTAGCCCAGGTTTCTGCGACCCCGGCCTGAGGCAGAGCTGAGGCGCTGCTTTTGCCAGAGTGATGGGTGCGCCTGGGAGAGCCCAGAGGCCGCTGCAGAGGCGCGCGGAGCACTGCGGTCTCCTGCGCGCTCATGTTTGCTCCGCAAGGCCCTGGTCAACTGGGAAGGTCATGGGCTGCGGTCCAGCAGGAGCTGCAGGCCTCGGGGCTGGGCAAGACGAAGAAACCCGGGAAGCAAGCGTGCCACGCTGAGTCACTGGGTCTTTATAAAGGGAGGAGAGGGTGCCCTTCAAGCCCAGGGAGCTAAGCCTTGGGAGCTCAAGAGATGCACTCCGCCCTGCAGCCCCTGGAGGTTCCTGGCACTCAGGCCACCCCAGCCCCTTTCTTAGCAGCACCTTCGGGGACTCTGGCCTCCAGCGGGGCTGGAGGGAAAGAAGTTGGTGCCCAGCAGTGCGGCAGGGGCTTGTCAGGGGCTGCAGGCCGAGCTGGACTCTACCTGCAAGACAGGTGTGAAACCAAGCAGCCAAGAACCCACCCGCAGGGCCCCAGGAGTCCCCAAGCCCTCAGTGCTAGGAGCAGCAGGGATATTTCCTGCTGGGCACTGTAGGCCTAGGGTCTGCGCTCAGCACAAGGCAGAGCCTGAGGTCAAACTGCCAGCGGGTGCAGGAGCCTGTGGGGCACAGATGTCCCCCGTGGGGACCGGTCGTAGTGAGCACACAGCTTCCAAAGGTCCACTATGGGTGGCAGTATGGGCAGTGGCTTCCCTCCTCCTCACCCTATTCCCTTCTTTTAATTCAACCCCAGAGGTGCCACCTGCATCCCCTCTGCCAGGCCGCTCTGAGGGGCTGTGCCCTTTCCAGGTCAGGCCTGCACATGGCCACTGCACAAATGTAGCAGGCCCTGCCACTGGCCTGCCTCAGCTTCTGCCTGCCTGTCCATCGTGTCAGCTTGGGGCCCAGCTCCTGCCCAGTTCCCCACAGTGCAGATGTGCTGCTTCTGGCTGATGGTCACTGTGTCTTATGTCTATGTTTTGTCAACTCCTCTGCCCGAGAGAACAGCAGGGAATTTCTAAGAGACTCTGCCTGCGTCTTCCACCCACAGCTCTGCGGTGAGGGTGCAAACTAGGATCACTGCTGACTTGAAGGACATGTCTCAACCTTCCTACAATGCAAGAGAAGCCACAAAGAAGACAAGGAAGGAGGTGGCCTAGGCTATCCCAGCTGAACAGGGGTCAAGATGACATTAGGTGGACTCTGGCTGGTCAGGGACAGTTCCTGTGGAGGAAGAAACTCATCTGCACTGACGGTTGGCTGAGGACAGTCCACCCTTCTTCCCCCATTCCCTGAACCTGGGCAAGGACCACCTATTGGCGCAGGAGGGAGTAGGTTTGCCAGCACCATGGAGGTCCTCTGCTCTCCTCCTTATAGGTCAGTTCTCAAGCAAGTTGCAAGTTAAGAGATCTGCCTTCAGCCTGCCCAGGTTCTGCCCCATGCTGGAGCAAGCAGGTCTTCCTGGAGGGATGGGGAATCCTAAAAGCAGGAGAGGGGAGAGGGTCTAGGGACCCAGTGGACTCAGGCATCCCACAGTCTTCCTGCAGAGAGCTGTGCTCCTTCTCTGCACAGAGCCCTAGATCTCTTGCAGGAACACAGGCCCAGCCCTGCGGGCCCTCAGCTCTGCCCCAAATCCCCCTCCACTTGTCCAAGGCCTCCTGCAGGGAGCCCTGGCCTCAGGCTGGTCTGCCCCACCCACCCAGCCAGGAGCAGACAAGCCCTAAACTGGAGTTGTTCCTGAAGCCCCTGTTGGGGGTCATAGGGAGCCCTTTCTCAGCCTCTTGCTCCCTTTTAGGGGTTCTTGGGGTCAATAGTAGTTCATCCTCAGGGTGCCTCTGTGGGGGGAGGCTAGAAGGGAATTTAGGTTGGCCCATTAAGCTCTCCTGCCGAAATGGGCCTCACCTACCCACCTCATGAAGCCGTGGCTCTTTTTGCTGGGGGGGGGGGCTCCAAGTCCAGCAAACACTCTCCAACAACCTGGGTCAGGCCATAAACCAGTCTGTCCCTAGGGAGCTTCCCAAGAGCAGTGAGGACCCCAAGCCTAATCCCAGGCTAATCCCAGCCTCCTGATACCTATGCAGGATCCCTTCTTGCCCTGCACTGTTGCTTGGCGATGCCCCACTGCAGGGCAAGTAGCTGAGGCCAAATGGGAACCAGGAGGCACTGCGGAGCGTCTCAGCAAGACGTGAGGACACCAGTGCCTAGAAACTGCCCGGGCCACGCAGGTCTCCATGCCACACAGCCTGGTAAAGCACCAGAGCCAGATGTGCTTCCAGCTGCTGTGGACATCCACAGGAAGTTCACGGTCAGGGGCCTGGAAGGCCAAGCCCTAGGACTGCAGGACATCCTGCTGAGAGGCCCCTCCTCGCCCGGCAGAGATATCCCCCGCGTCCTCCTGCTTGGGCTCTGGTCGCCATGCACCCTTCCCTCCTCCCATGCCTGTCCCTTTCAGCCCAGCACTGAGCTTGGCCCCGTTTGGGTGAGGAGATGGCCCACACACAGACAAGAAAGGTCCAATGCAGACGGTTCGCAGGAGACTTTCATTTTTCAAAGGTCCCTTGATCAGCCAGCATGTGACCCCCCAAAGCTATTTCAACTCAGGAGCTGGAAAGAGGAAGCACACAGAGAAGGGGACCCAATTCCTTCCTCTGCCTTTGGCTTTGGGTCCACAGCCTGCTGTCCCTAAATTCCCAGCCAAACCCTAGAGCCGCAGCCCCACCAGCAGAGTTACAGCTTTTGTCCTTTAAAACAGCGGGATTTCCAGCAATACCAGAGAGCCTCGAGGGAGAGCCCCCAGAGAGAGCCCCGAGAGAGCACGCCCTTCCCCTCACCCTCCCCCAATCCCACCTCCAAACCGAGGATCCACACCACCACCATCAGCCACATTTCGCCTAATGTTACAGTGCCAGGAACCAAGACTCCATAATTTACCAGAAGCAGCCCTAAACTTTACTGACAGAAAAAACTCCTTCTTCACCCATGGGTCCCTCCTGGCCGACTCTGGGCATCTCTTTGGTGAGAGGAGTAGTAAAAATCTTAGGTAGCAAAATTTTTGAAAAGCTGCATTATCTTGGCCGAGTTTGGAGGCCTCAGCTCTAACCATTGGGAATAAAATCACTGATGGTCATAATTGGTTTTTGATTGCTCGGTGTGATTGGTGCTTTATTGGCGACCAGATTAAGTTTCCAGGGTAGGCTCGGGTCCAGGGGAAGCCAGGATCTGGCGGGCGACCTTTCGGGCCCAAGGATTGCAGCTCCGTGCTTTCGCAGTCGGTGTCTCACGCGTCCCTCCCGCTCCCCGTTTTCTGTAAGCTAAGAATAAACGTTACAGAAGCGGGTTTTAATTTCTCTGGATGAGATCACAGAGCACCTAGGAGACGCGCGTGTCCCAGAACCGAGGACGCGAGGTTGCTGCGCACCCCGAAAGCCGAGCGGAACTCAGCGCCACAGGCGCAAGACCTGAGCGGCGGCGCCGACTTTCAGCAAGTTCACTCTTTCGCAGGAAGAGGGTGTGCGGCGGCGGGTCTTGGAGTCCCCCGGGTTTTGGAGAGAGGGGCGCAGCGGCTGCCAGGCCAGGCGGTGCCCCGCGCGCGCTGCCGGGTCCCTCGGCCCTCGGGACCGCGTGTCCCTCGTCGCCCCCACACAGGCGCTATTTGGCTTGAAGGACCCGATCCCAACCCCGCCCTTGTGGCACCCTCTGCGTGGTGCCCTGCGCGCTCAGGCCTGCGCTCTGCACTCACCCGCCAGCTGTCCACGGCGCGCAGCCCGCGAGGCCGGCATCCTCCCGGGCGCCCTCACACGCCCTCCCGACGCCAGCTGAGCCCGGCGCGCTCAGGGCCCGCGCCCCAGAGCGGTGTCTGCAGGAGCCGGCGGGCTCGGGGGGCGGGCGGGAGCGCCAGGAACCCGCCTCCGGCCGCTTTCTTATGGAAATGAACGCAGCGGCCCGGGCCCGACCCGGGCTGCCGTCTGAGGCTCGGTACTCCGCGGTCCCGCCCTCCCCGCCCGGAGTTCTCGCCGGTGTAGACGAGCTCACTGTGGCGGGGACCTAGCAGCGCTCACGTTAAACATTCAAGGATCCACTTTCTGACAGCGAAAAGTCCGCGGCCGGGGGCGCACGGAGCTGGGCCGGGTACCGCGGCGGTGCGCGTCCCTGCGCCGCAGGAGGGGCCGGGCCGGGTCGCCCGCGTGGAGGTGACACTATTTTGGGAGCTCGTGGGAGTGGGAGAGGAGCTGAACCTGGGGCAGAGAACAGCTGCGCTCCCGGCCGCGCGCTCAACCCCGATTTCAGAACCAGCGGTCACATCTGACGCCGGCGTTCCCGGGGCCCGGGAGGCTGGGGGCGCTCCAGGCTCCGCAGGACGAGGACGCGCTACCACAGAACCGGCGCCCGTCCAGGTCTCCCCGAACACGACTCGGGCCAGACGAGCGGAGCCGAGCGCACGCGGACCCAGAACCTCGGCCCAGCCGCACCACGCGCGGTGCCAGGCGATGCCGGCTGCGCACTCGCGCTCACCCCGCGCCCCCTCGCACCACGCTGCTTTTTGTTCCGGGCCAGGAGCGCTTTCGCGAGTGGTCGCAAAGCCTCGAGCGCCACCTAACGGGGCCCAAGCCGCCGGCGCTGGTGCCAGTCGGGCAGGCGAGGTCCCGGCACCGGGCTCCTCCGTCTGGCTGTCCTGGCCTCCGGGGCGTCCTGCCTCGGCCTCTCTCGTGCCCGCGCCCGCACTGCCTGCCCAGGATTCAGCGGACTGAGGCGCGGCCAGAGGAGGGGGCATCCGGGGTGGAGGGCAGGACCCGCTGCGGGAAGTGATGGGTTCTGGGCTGGGAATCAGGCAGAGCCCAATCTGCACAGGGTCCAGGATCAGCCTGGCCGCAGCTGCCTCCCTGTCTCTCCTCTCCTGCGGAGGAGGTGACTGAGGCTGCGTCCTGGAGAAGAGAGCTGGGAGCCGGGAAAGAAGGGAGGAGAGGTCAAGCAGACCTGGCGGGGCAGACCCGACCCACAGGACTAGCCACAGAGCTCAGGGTCCCAAAAGCCAGGGTCCCTGGGCTTGAGGAAGGGGAACAGGAGCTCAGCGAGCAAACATCCTGGGCTTTGCGGGGGGGGGGGGCTGTTCACAACATGAAATTTCCCGGTTTTATTCCAAGTGCCCAGTATTGCGCACATTCACTTGGCTGGGCGCACACCGCCGTCCTGCAGAAAACCTTCGCCTCACAAATCTGAGCCGCCAGTCTACACTCCCTAAGCAGCCCTCCCTACTTCCCATACCCACCCCGCCTCTGGCAACCACTATCCCACTTCCTGTTTCTAGGAACACGACCCCCTCATAGTGGAATCATGCACTGCTCCTCCTTATTTGATTGGCTTATTTCACTTACTACGTCTACACTGTGTTACATGGGTTCGAATGGCCTTCCTTTTCAGGGCTGAGTGATATTCCACCCTATGTATACACATTTTGTTTACCCACTCGTCTACCGGTGTCACTTAGTTATTTCTACTTGGGAGCTATGGTGAGTGGTGCTATTAGGAGCTCTTTAAGGTCTTGCTTCCAGTTCCTTTGTGTTACAGAGCCAGACATGGGCTTGCTGGATCCCAGAATCATTCTATTTTTAATTGTTGGAATCTCCGTACCATTCTCCACAGTAGCTGCTCAGTTTTCAATTCCCACCAGCAGCACACAAGGCTTCTGGTTCTTTCATGTCCTCTCCAACACTTGTTACTCTGTTTCATTTTTTGAGTAATAGTCACCTTACCTGGTGTCATCAGGTGGTAATTCATTACAGTTCAGAAACCGTTTCTGGAGTGTTAATGTAAGAACAGCAAAACAAGACAGAGTCATTGAAATGGAGTGAAATACCCTGATGATTGTTTCTAATCTCTGGCCTTCGACTTTTGAATTCATCTGTAGAAACTGGAAGAGGAGAGCCGACTACGGTAGAAAAGCACTTTTTTTCTTTTGCAGAACTGGGGCTCAAACCCAGGGACACTTCCTGTTTATCTATTTTGCTAAGTGTCTTGCTAAGTTTCCCAGGCTGGCCTGGAAGCTGCAGAATGTCTGACCTCCCGCCTTCCAAAGAGCTGGGACTCCTCACCCCTGACAGAGGCTGTGATGTTTTGGAGTCTTGTTTTGGCCCTTGTTCTAATCCAAAGCTGGAAACCTGCGGTGGAATTATTAGAGACCAGAGATTCGCCACTCTTAGGTAGAGAAGAGAGACAGGAAGAGGTTACTTGTCTCCCTGGATACTTCAACATGTTCAAATTGAGATGGGGAGACTCAGTGCCTGGACTCGGCCTCGTGGTGACAGTGGAAATCTCTGGAGTCCGTTTTCCCAGGAAAGCACATCCTGGGAAATGTGCTAGTGTGTCCCAGCACGGGGTCTCCCCTGGTTCCAGGTGCACAGCACTGGCCTCCCTGCCCACCAGGCTGTACCCTGTGAGGCTGCGCCAGCCGCATTTGGTGCCGATGGGCAGGGCATCCATAGAGGGCCCTTCTGCCTCTATGTTTTCTGTTTCCATGGAGGCCATTCCTCTTGGCCACCTGTGGAGACCACACAGCATTTCCACTGCCCACAGGCTAAGTGCAAGTAGCAAGACTGGGCCCAGAGTCAGGAGTGGAGACAGCCGTGGTGACAGGTCGTGGCCTGCGGACCGCACCGTTCCTGCTCTGGCAGGACTCTTGGCACAGGACGGAGCAGACAGGAGCCAGAGCTGTGAGTGAGCCTTGGCAGGGACTGCCCGCCCTTGGGCCACCAGGCCAACCTCACCACCTGCTGAGCTGGGAGCCGGCCAGGCCCTGCTCCTGGGGCTTGGGGAACTGGGGGGTGCAGCTCAACCAGCCTCATCCAGCTGGGCTTCCCCTGCTGTGGGAGGACGATGCTGCACCAGAATGAAGGGAAAAAGCTCAAGGGCCACTTGGACACATGCCCTGGTTTCCTCTTCCCCAGGAAGCCACTTCCAGGAAGGAGTGACCCTTCTAGGGCGTGGCTTGAGACCCTCGGCACTCTGCATGCACACAGAGCCCTGAGTCCCAGCCTGGAGACTTAATCAGATGGGTCAGAGTTTGGTTTCCCTATGCGCAGTGGCTTCCTCAGTCCCAGACTGGCTCCTCTCTCTGTACCGAGTGATTCAGTCTCCTTCCAGCCAACCCTGTCAGGGGAGGTAGCCAAAGCGGGCCCTAACCAAGGTGGCCTTTCCACTCTCCCACCCAGGGACCACGGGACCATCTGGGGTCCCTCCAGGTTTGATGGTCAGCTGCAAGGCTCTGCCAGCAGCAGGTGCATGCCAGCGCCACCTGTGTTTCCACAGCTTCTCTAGGCTTGCGGTGCAGCTGCAGAGTCCGTCAAGACTAAGGTGGGCCACTGGTCTGTCCCCCAAATGTGGCCAAAGCCTCCAGGCCCAGTGGTAGTCACAGAGCCTCCCTGGGTCTGGAGGAGATGGTCCAGGTCCTCACAGAACAGGACAGAGGGGAAATCAGTGTTTGGTTCCCCCCCCCCCCCACACACACACACACACCGCCCAGATGCGGGCAGAGGAAGGGCCAGGGCTGGTGGTAGCAGACGCCAGATTGACCTGGCCAGGCCCTCAGGGGTCAGCATGGTCTAAAGACGATGGGCTATGCTGGCGGACCTGGCCTCCTCAGCCAGATTCCAAAGGTCTCGGTGGAAACCGAATCATGCAATTTGCCCAGATTTCAGAGGCCGAATCCAATTGTAGTTCGGGGCCTGGAAAGGAGGATGAGGGATTCCAACTAAGGGGGTTCTTCTACCTCACTGCCAGTCTCTGTGGCCTGGCGACCAGGGAAAGCCTAGGAAAGAGCCCCCACTCGTGGTGTAAGCTGCCTCCACCTGCACCCACCCAGCTGGGGCTGCGGTGTCACCATCAACTCTGAGCGGTCCCCTGAGCATGGCCTTGCGCCTGCACTCTCGCTCTGTGGCAGCCAGAATGCATGTGACCGTTGTGCGCGTCACAGGAAGGTAATATCTTTGTCCCTTGATAGAGTAGGGGGCCCGCGGCGTCCTGTGCGCAGGAGCCGGCCTCTCACCTAAGCCTGGGGCTGTTTCATCTAGGGGTGACCCCCCCCCCAACTGTGTCCGGTGCAAAAGAATGCCTCTCCACCCCAACTGGCGGGCAAGGAGAGACTGCAGGTGGCCCCCAGAGTCACGGAGCTGCTTCCCAAGACGGGTGTGCATCAGTCGCCCGGAACACACGCATCGCACACATCCCCGCACGCCACGAGTGAAAAGCCTCACACAGCACAAAACACACTCGGGCCATACAGCGCACACGGCATGGCCGCGCACGATGCCCACTTGATGTGTAGCACATGATGCAAGCCTCGTGCGCGACACACACAGGTGACACACGCAGGTGACACCCGCCACGCACATGTGCAGAGAGGCGAGGGCAGAGCACGTCTCAGCCCCAGGCACTGTGCGTGGCCCCGGGCCCTGCGCCCAGCGGCCAGCGGGGGCGGCCTCCGGGGACACGGCAGCTCTTCATTTCTCATCCATTCTCCCCATTTCCCGTCCTCCTCTTTTTAGAAAGATTGCTGCCTCTGCTATGTGAAGCAAAATCACCAGATGCTTGTTTTTTCTTTCTTTTTTAAACAAGTGTGGCCGTAGCTTGGTGTTTACTGTTTATTAGTGCGCGTTTGTGGCACGTAAAGGCCTCTGTGCCGGGGTGCGCATGCGCGCAGGACCCGCCTTCTGCTTTATACTTTCCTTTCCCACCGTGCTTTCTTCTCTTCATTTACAAGTCCTCGTTTACATTTCCATTTTTTCCTTCAATTCTTTTTTTCTTTAAAGTCCTTTTCCCTCCCCCCTCCCGCCCTCATCTCTTGTTCCCCTTCCAAGTGAACAAGGTCTTCCTACTTCTCAATGTCTATCCTCTGCTTTGCTCCTTGTTTATACTTTGGGTTTTCCCATAGGGAAACTGTGTGATATTTAGACTTGTGTGTCTGAGTTATTTCACTTACGACGATGGTCTTGAGGTGTAGAGCCCCGTTCTTTCCACCTTTATTTTTATTTTATTTTGGTTTTTGGTTTTGTTTTTTTGAAACAGGCTCTTGCTATGTAGCTCAAGCTGGTTGCAAACGCACAGAAACCCTCCTGTGTCAGCCTCCCGAGAGCTGGGGTGACAGGCATGCACCACTACACCTGGCTAAGTTTGTTCAGAGCTTGAGCCAAAGGTTGAAAGGTAAAGTGTCTTAGTCCTCTGACAGGAGGAAATCGGCAGCAGGCACAGCGAGTAGACCTGTGGGGAAGGGGGGGGGGTCAGGGTGGGCCGCCTCTGTCCCCACCCCTGGTTGCAGGCTTGCAGGATACTGAGCTGGGCACAAGCTGGGTGCATTCACACCCAGATTCCTTGTGGGGCAAGTTAAGGAGCTGCACTGAGAATTTCAAGCCAGGCATTTGCACAGCAGCGACCTTGACTGTTACTCACTAGAATACAGAATCAGCCTGCAGTGGCCGCCTGAGCAGCAAGAGGGAGGGAGGGCAGCTCAGCCAGCGGGGCTTGGCTGCCTGGCCTGGGCTTGGCTGCCTGGCCTGCTCCCCTCCGCCTGGGCTCCATGCACTCTCCAGGACACTGCACCCTCGTACCCACCCTCTCCCACCCCATCCTGCCACAGAGACAGACTGGCCTGGCTACTATGGAAGAACCTGCCCTGGGTGCCAGGCCCTGGCCTGTGCTGAGACAGGGTCACGAGGTCATTGCAGGAAGCCAAGGGAGACCCCAGCACATGCACGTGCTTACCCTGATTCTCCTTTGAGAAACTCAGGCATCGGGCTAGACTGCAAGCACCGTGGTGTCATCTCTGGCCTCCACCCTCCTGCCTCAGCCTCCTGAGGCTGGGGTTACAGCTGTGGCACTAACACACCTAGCTGGATGGAAATACCATTGCTTTTGAGTGTTAGAGTCTTCCAGGATGAGGAATAGCTGGCCTATTTCCTGTACAGTTTAGAGCCCTCTTTTACTCACACAGACTCTTCTTTCTTCATAGAAAATGGTTTCAAACTGGCTTTCCTTCTGTTGTTACAGTAAAGGCCTATACAGCCTGCTGACTTTTTAAAAAAAATTTTAGTTCTGTGAGAGTATTTTCACAGGACATAGGGGCCACATCCGCTGTGGGAGTCGGCACAGGGACAGGACTGGTCTCTGGTCTTTCCTCACCCCTCTTGGATCCCCCATCTCTCACCTCCAGTGGGCTTCTCCATTGGTCCCTGGCTTCCCTCAGACACAGCCCTTGCCTGCATTCCAGAATGGGTCTTGTGGGAGTGGAGAGCACATCGGCCCTCTGGGGTGCCCCAGCGGGGGTGGGGGGTGGCTCACAGAAAGGAGCTCGTTGGCTCACCCTGAGAATGGGAGGGCGGTCCCTCCAATGTGCCGCCTGGGGCAGTGTGTCCCAGACATCACTCCAGGCCTTCACAGGGGTGCTTCAGACCGTTTTGGAAGGAAGGGGAAGTCAAGTCCACTCCCAAGGAAACCAGGGTAGCAAGCTGACATCTCCTGCTTAACAGTTACTGATGCACTAAATGATTCTCAGAGCAGGTAAAAGTCTCCTCCAAGCAGTGGGTTTCCGAGGGATGCCCAGAGCCTCCCATGCAACAGCTGTGTGTGCTTGTTTCTCAAGTCTGGTCAGTTTGAGGTTTTGGGCCTCGGCACAGTGGTGCTGGCTGGAGAGAAGGCCAGGGTGTCCATCCTTGACCCTGCCTCCCGCAGTCCTCCCATAGTATACCCCAAGATGGAACACAAGCCATCCTCCTAAGACCCCAAACATTGATGGTCTGTGTCACCCCACAAATCACACCACTTGCAGGACACCTCGAGCCCAGAGCAGTTGGGTCCCTTGTCTAAGCGCTCCGAAGCCTTTCTCTTTCCCTTAAATTTTAATGTGATTTTCTTTCCCTGGAAAAAGCCAAGAAAAAATATCACAGAGGAAGGTTTCAAGTTAGCAAAGCAGAGTGAGGATGCAGGCAGAAGGCCAGCACACAGGCAGAAGGGACAGGAGTCCTGAGCAGGGCCTGGCATCAGGAACGGTAGCCACATTGCAGGTCTGCCAATCGTCCCTGGGCCCCTTCACCAGGTGGCTTTCCTGCCAGAGCGTGGCTTTCCTGTGGGGAAGTCAGGGCCACCCCTGTGGGATCAGGGGACAGCTGTGCCGAGCTGGGTTCTGGGCCAGGCCCACCCGCACGCTCAGGAGGGCACTTTATGAACCAGTGTGAGATGCTGGGTCCGCTCTGGGCAAGAAAGGCTGCATACCAGCACTCCTTCTCTTCCTCTTCCCCTTTCCTGCTGGCAGAGGACAGTCAGAGATTGCAGCCTCTGGCTCTGTCCAGCTCCACTTCCTTGCCTTTCCTCTTCCTTCAGCGCCTGGGAGGCTCTGCTCGGGGCCAGAGGGGAAGCAGATTCCTGGGAGGCTCCCAGGCCATCGCTGCTGCCAGTGAGCCCCACACCAGAACATCAGGGTCCCGCGGCTTCAAGGTGTCTGGAGGGGGTGAACAGCACCGTAGCTCTGGCCCCTGGGCATGTGTGCAGGCTGGAGCAGAAGGGCATTGGTGCAAGGCCCCTTCTCTGGTCAGCACACAGGTTCAGCCCTCTATCTCCGGCTTCGGGCTTGTGGATTTCACCAACTAAAGATGGAAAGCATTGGGGGAAAGAATTGTGTCTGCACAGAACAAATACTGACTTCTTTCCCTTGTCACGGTTCCCACCTCAGTGACATGGTCCATCTGGTGCTCACCTCGCTCGTCCGTTAGATCAGGCACTTAAGCTTCCAGGCTGATTTAAAATACACAGGAGCTTGTTTGGTACCATGTGAAGTCTAATCCACTTGATATAGGGACTTGCGACTGGTCATGGAACAAAACCCAAGGGTCCCAAGGAACAGCAGGCCCTGTTCAGGGGGTGGAGCTCACCAGCAACTTAGGGACAGAACTGGAAAAGATAGGGAGGAGGAGAAAGAGGAGGAGGAAAAGGAAGGAGGAGGAGAGAAGGAGAAAGAGATGGAAAAAGAGGAAGAGATGGAGGAGAAAGATGGAGGAGGAAGAAGAGATGGAGGAGGAAGAAGAGATGGAGGAAGAGGAAGAAGAGATGGAGGAGGAGGAAGAGATGGAAGAGGAGGAAGAAATGGAGGAGAAAGATGGAGGAGGAAGAAGAGATGGAGGAGGAAGAGATGGAGGAGGAAGAAGAGATGGAGGAAGAGGAAGAGATGGAGGAAGAGGAAGAGATGGAGGAGGAGGAAGAGATGGAGGAAAACGAAGAGATGGAGGAGGAGGAAGAGATGGAGGAGAAAGATGGAGGAGGAGGAAGAAGAGATGGAGGAGGACAAAGAGATGGTGGAGGAGGACAAAGAGATGGTGGAGGAGGACAAAGAGGAGGAGGACGAGGAGGAGGACAAGGAAGAGGAAGAGGATAGGAGGAAGGACATGTCCTGCAGGTTTTGTCCGGCAGTCTCCCCAGGCATCCTTCCCCATCGCTGCAGGGCCCTGGAATCTCTGTACCTGCGGGGCTGATTGGGTTAGAGATGGCGCCTGGGAAGTCACAGCTCTGTCAGAAGAGGGCTGTGGCAGGGGTGAGGGAAGACTGTGGCGCCCAAGGGTGAGACAGGGGCAGGACACGGAAGCTCCTGGGAATACGGAGGGAGCCCAAGCATACTGGGCCATCCCTTGGGAACATGCAGGGAGCGGCAGAGGCTGGAAACACCAGTACAGGGTGCCCACATGGCAGCAGGAAAAGACCTGTGGAATCCGTCTCCCCGATCTTGCCCTGCTGTCTCAGGTGGCCAGGCTGGCACTGTACCCCAGCACCCCCCAGCTGCTCCTGGGCAGCGCCCCCTTCACACACACCCCCACCCCCGCCATGACCCACAATCATTCAAAGCCTCTGTAGCTGCAAACTCACCCAGAGGTGTCTGGGAAACTGGTTTTCTAAGCAAGCCAGAACACATGGCCATGTCCATGCCCTGGACTCCAGGGCCAGGGGATGAGAGCAGAGCACTCATGTCTGAGTGGAAGACGCAGGTCCCCTCTTCCCAGGGGAGTCCCAGGAGGGCATAGGTCACAAGCACATGGGACTCTGCTCCATGCCTGGCATGCCTGACGGGCACAGTGCTGGGGGCTGCTCAGGCCTCTGCAAGGTGGAGGGGTCACAGGTAGGAGTCTCCTCGGTTTCCCATCTGGGGGCCTCAGAAAGGCAGGGAAAACCCAGAAGCTGCTCCAAAGAGATGGCTTTAAAAAGGAGGTGGCCAAGGAAGGGTCGCTGCCCCTGGGACCCTAGGGCCATAGAGCTATGCTCGCCACAGACAGGCCAGGCACTGAAACGCAGGGGGAGCATGAGTATATGTGTGTGCAGGGTGTGCGCAAGGCATTGGTGCAAGGTCAGAACCCACCTCCTGGTGCGGAGGAAGCACAATTTCCACGCCGGGTAGCGTGAATGGAAAGCGGAAGCGTACAGGACAGAGGCTGAGCGCGGCTCCTGAAGACACCAGCTGTCCAGTGACCGAGTGGGAGTCCGTGTTCCCGTTTCTTTGTGAACACCGGTGTTGATAGGGCCTCCGGGGTCACTCAGCCCTTCCTGTGGCAAATGGCACAGAGGTTGTATCTGTAAGGCCCTCAGGAGCCCTGAAACCCTTAGGCCAGGAACCTGAAGGTAGGCTGGCATCCCACCAACAGGCCTCCTGCCTCATCCTCAGAGTAGTGGAGGCGCCTGAGGTTCCGGCCCGATTAGGTGACAGCTGGGTGAGGCTTTGCGTTTCTGCAGTTTAGGCAGAAACACACCACCCCTTTGCCCCCACCCGTGGCGCCTCGAAACTCACCAGCACAGATGTGTGTCCCACCGAGGTGCCACCAGGATGCCCACAGCCTAGGTACTGCTGCGGGGGGAACTTGGACACACAGCAAGGCGACCTTTTGCAGACGTGTTTTATTTCCAGGCTTTCAGTGAGGCACAAAACATGGTGGTGAGGGGGCACTTGAGAAGCACAGCGTTTTATTTCAAGGAACAGTTAGGAGCAGTGAGGTATTTAAATCATCTGAAATTTTTCTTTTGTAGGATCTTTGCAAACGCTGCAAGCCCGAGCTTTCCCAAAGTGCGGAGAGCAGATACCAACAATGCAGGGGTGCGAGCGTTCACTCTCTCTCCACGGTGCGTCAGACACAATATGCCGTGCCCACCGCCGCACCTTACAATGACCATCTGAAA
Source organism: Cavia porcellus (assembly GCF_034190915.1). Lineage (NCBI taxonomy): Eukaryota > Metazoa > Chordata > Mammalia > Rodentia > Caviidae > Cavia > Cavia porcellus. The sequence continues at coordinate 47,023,415 of NW_026947501.1, read as the reverse complement.
ACAGCACGCCTTGCTCTGGCGCCAGCTGCCTTGCTGCTTGTGAGAAAAATGGGTATATTTTCACAGGCTCCCCGGGGGCAGCCATTCATTTATCTGTGCGGTTACTCTGCAGCGTTGGAGAGGAGACTGAGGGCCTTGTGCATGCTCCGTAGCCTTCCAGCCCTGAGTGCTCCTTAGGGCTAGGCTAGATTAGCGTAGACTAAGAGATTCCTCTGTGCTGGGGAAATCAAAGGCTCATGTGGCTTGAACAGGCAGTAGAAAGCGTGAAGGCTCTATTCATGGTGAGAGGCAAACCAGCTCCAAGGAGAGGGCTGGACTCCGGGCCAGCAGGGGCTCACCTCCTGTCCTTCTCATCCTCCTCAGTCTTCCTCCTCCTCCTCCTCACTTGGCTGTGATTTGCAAGGCTTTCACAAGGTGCCAAATACATTGTGTTGTTGTTTACCAAGGATTTCTGCATGTTGGAAGGCACCACTCTTGGTCTTGACTATGGTAGGCAATGAGATTTTTTCCAGGGGAAGCTTATGTAAATCCCACTCCCAGGGGAGGAAGGAGACGGGGTTATGCTAGGATGCATCAGATGAGCCCTGGGTTTCAGACCCAGTTCTGCCACACCTTTCGCACCTCTGCTTCTTCCCCCAATCTCCTGGGACTCCAAACCCTAGGAGTCCCTGCTTCCCAACTCAGCACAGAGGAAGGAAAACTCCCTGCATCGTTGCTGCAAAGGCGCAAGACAGGCTTTCTGCTGTGACAGTGTGGCACCTCGAGCACTTCATAATTGCGCTTTAAACATGAGCTGGGCCTGGCTCCGGATGGCACTGTGAACCCAGCGTGAGTGGACCGCTCGTGATCCTGGCTGTGATGACAGCATGGTTCCCAGGGACAGGCGTGCGCTGCTGGGAGGAGCGACTCCTAACCTTCGATGGCACACAGTGGTAACTGCGCTTGGCAGTGCTGTGTTGTGTTTCACAATAGTTCCCGAGAGGCCTCTGAACATCCTCACTGTGAAGAAACAAGGACCAATGGGCTGGGTGTGTCTGTCACTCCGATGTGGACGTTAGATCCTGGATTCATGCATCAAAGCATCAGGTGCCCCGTAAGTATGTAGAGTTCCTAAGTGTCAGTTAAATGCAAAGCCAGTATGAACACCTCCGGGGGGCTGTGCTACTCAGCCTTTTCCATGATCTGCTTCCACGATCCCTCAAATGGAGCCCTCAAATGGAGATGCAAAATGGAGATAGTGTGCAAGGGCACTGTAACTATGAAAACTGGAGGTTGGGGAAATTAAGTCACCTGGCCGTTGTCCCAGGCCAGCCTGTGGGGAACCTCCCCACACATGCACTCCTCCCCTTGGATAGGGACCACATCGCTGCGATGGCCCAGAATTCCCAATCCCGAAGCCCACAGTGCGGGGAGCGCTGCTCTACTCCTTTCCACAGCGAGGAACCAGACTTTGCCTTCGCTGTCTCCGGGCCTGGTGCAGAAGGGGCAGGGCAGGTGCAGGTAAAGGCTTGCCGGGGTGGAAGGCTTGACAGCTCCAAGCATGACCATCAGTGGCCCCAGGATGAATGGAGGGTGACTGTGTCACCACATGATCTTTTCTGGCCAGATTGTATCTCTGCTCACTTGTCCGATCCGAGGGGCCCTGCACGGGGATGGAGGAGCAGAACTCAGGGCTATGCAGGCGGCTGACTGCTGGGGCCACCAGAAAACCTCTGAGAGGAGACATTGCATTAGCCAACCCCGGTCTGTGCCTTGGGAGCACGGGGAGGGGCCAGCGTTCCTGGGAAACATGGGAAGTGCCGACCCCGAGTGCTGTGGCATGTAGATGTCTGCTGTGTCCAACACAGGACTCTCTGCTCTTCTTTTCCTCTGGTTGTTCCGCACCCCCTATCCCACATTATCTGCTTTTCAGTGAGGCAGGAAGTTAGGATTCCAGTGTGCGTACCTGGTACACAGGTGTCAGGGGCAAATGGGTCCTCTGGGGTGGTCCCTGCAGCTGCCTGCAGGGGTGGGGTGTTGTTGACCACAGTTAGGCTTCTTGATAATTTGTTTAGTTTTGGATAAGTCCCTCCACAGAAACTCATGGCCATAATCACCAACTCACTGACTCATTCTTTCTGGGCAGCCTACGGTGTACTTCACCCGTTACCATATAAAACTCTTTACATAGCAATCCTGCCTGTAGTGATTGTCCACACACAACATATGATCTCACGCTCAGGGTGCACCCCGCTCTGTGTGAGATGGGGTCTTTCCAGATGCATAGATAGTCTCCCCAGTAAGCTCCTGTTTCTCTGCCCAGCGAGGTGTCACTTCAAGAATTAACCCCTGGTCCCTCACTCATGGCAAGCCCTGAGCCTCCCTCCCCACTCTTGTCCTGGTGGTGCTCTTCTTCACAAGTACAGAGAGGTAAACTCCAGCCTTTGATTATGAAGGAAGAGGTCACACAGCTGATGCATTCCTCCTTGGCCAGGGTGGGAGAGGTAGAGACACCCCATCCTGGCTACTCACCATGGGTCGCATTGGACAGGTCTTCAAGACTGCCTGGAGCTTCTCTTTCTCATTGCTCCAGTGCAACCCGGGGTAAAGGCACAGCCCTGGGAACAAGCTAACCCAGAATGCCTGTCGTCTGCTTCTCTATCAGTTGTGCACTGCCGAGCATGTTCCTTTGCCTCTCTGATTATGCAGTTTCCTTTGGCCATGCTGCAGGGGTACAGGCTCTCCAAGCTGCCTTTCTGTGAGGAAGGTCCTCTGAGATCACTTAGGAAGCATCCAAGACCACGGTGCACAGCTATGCACTGTGTACGCTCAAAGTGTGAGCTCCTCACACATCTGCATCCATGCATTTCACCAGTGTGAGCTCCTCACAATCTGCATCCGTGCATTTCATCAGTGTGAGCTCCTTGCACATCTGCATCCATGCATTCCTCCAGTGTGAGGTCCTCACACATCCGCATCCATGCATTTCACCAGTGTGAGCTCCTCATACATCCGCATCCATACATTCCCATAGTGTGAGCTCCTTGCACATCTGCATCCATGCATTCCACAGTGTGAGCTCCTCACACATCCGCATCCATGAATTCCACCAGTGTGAGGTCCTCACACATCCGCATCCATGCATTTCACCAGTGTGAGCTCCTCATACATCTGCATCCATGCATTCCCACAGTGTGAGTTCTTCACACATGTGCATCCATGCATTCTGATAGTGTGAGCTCCTTGCACATCTGCATCCATGTATTCTAACAATGTGAGCTCCTCACACATCTACATCCATGCATTCCCCCAGTCTGGGTTCCTCGCACATCTGCATCTATGCATTCCACCAGTGAGTTCCTTGCACATCTGCATCCATGCATTTCACCAGTGTAAGTTCTTCGCATATCTGCATCATGCATTCCACCAGTGTGAGCGCCTCACACATGCACCTCTGTGTATTCCACCAGCATGAGCTCCTTGCACATATATGTCTATGTATTCCCCAAGAGTGAGCACCTTTCAGCTCTTTGAATCATTTTCTATACCTATGTATATTAGCCCTGAGAAATAGCATCCAATTTAATCTTTTTTGTATTTGTAATTATATACTAGTTAATATCAGCATTTTAGTACTAAGTAACAAATAGTGATTGTTACCATGTTAGTATACCACTATTAATGCTTATTTAATAGTTTCAATATATACCTAATTAATATATATTGGGTGTCTATTACATGCAAACCATGAAGATTGTTGGCTTTTATTTTGCAACTCAGATTATTTAAGCATTTTTATCAAATATTCATGCTTGTTTAGTGAGAATCACAGTAGCAACATATCACTCATTAGCTGAAAGATGTGAGGCCAAATGAACAGATCTGAGGGGAACAGGATTCTGCAGAAGGATTTGGAGGAGTGAGTTTGGAACCGGGCTTTCAGCTGCTGTGCAGGGAAATCGGTACTATCTCTGTTACTGCACATCTATTTCTCTTCACTGTCATTCAGTGAAATTTGAAATATATATGGGAAAAATTTTTTGTTTGTTTGTTTTTTTGTCTTTTTCATTTTTATCGGTACCAGGGATCGAACTCACAACTGCCTGCTTGCAAGGCAGGTGCATATGCTGCTGAGCTAAATCCCCAGCCCCATATGGGAAAAATTTTTACGGAAATCTTTTCTTCACTTAAAGAAGTTTAATAGCACAGTCTCCCCAACATCAAACATTCTTGTGGAAAATTAAAAATTAAATCAACCAGCTGTTTCTAAATATATGAAAATATGGTGCAAACTGTCTGAGTTTTTGCTTCTTGGTTGGAGAAATACATCAGTCAGCCACATCCTAAGTCATGTCCTACTCAGAACTCCCCGGAAGGCAGCAGTTCCTGGGATGGAGAAGGGAACGAGCAACAGGGTTCCCACGGGCACCCAGGTGCACATGTGGGCTGCAGTCAGATGCTCCTGTGCTGGGAGCCTGGATGTGGAGCCACTGTGGAGAGCTGCTCTGGAAGACACCCATGCCAGACTCCAGTAAAAGGCAGATATGGCAGAGGGAGGCATCCATCCTGATTCCTGTGTGCTGACGCTCCATCCTGTGGTGGAGGTAGCCCACCCCTGCCTGACACCCACATCTTCAGGCAGGGAAAGTTTAACTGGGTCACATTTTCAGTCCATTACTGGCTGACTCCAAAGCAGGACCATCATGGCAGAAGGGCATGATGGCTCAAAGTTGCTAAGTTTATGGCAGCCAAAAGCAGCACAAGGGAGCAGCACCTGCAAGGAAGGGCAGAAAGACCGTGTACAGTGCCCAGGGTCTCCCATTCCCCTAACACCTGGAGCATGCTTTACTAATCTGCTAGGTGTTTCTTACACAGTGAAGTGGACAGATCAGGATTAACAGTCTCACAGGAGGAACCTAAGAAGAATTTAGGAAGGACCAATGCCTCCATAGACAATGAAAACAACCAGCTCAGGATTAACAGTCCCATGGGAGGAACCTAAGAAGAATTTAGGAAGGACCAATGCCTCCATAGACGATGAGGTCAACCAGGGGTGACCCCTCAGCATCCTGCGCTTAGCAGTTCTGAATTAGTGAGTCACAGTTTCTAAGAAATGACAGCAATGTTAGTATCCAATAATCTGGTGCAAAGACTTGCCATTTAAGACATCCATGCTTTGGGCTGTGTCAGTCGGCTTTCTGGGGAAAAGGGTTATTTTGACTCACCGCTTCTGAGGAAACAGTCCGTGGATATTGATTCTGTTCCTTTGAGTCTATGGAAAGCAGAATATCTTGAGTTTTTATGTGTTTGGTGCTGATACTGACAGTGAACCCAGGGCTTTGTACAGGCCAGAAGGGGTTCTACCACTGAGAATCCAAGACTCCCCAGCAGAGAGTACTAAATAGCATGGCTATCAGGAAGCAGAGAGGAGGAGGACAGGTTTGGGCTCCCACAGCCCCTCTAAGACCACACCCCTAGTCACCTCACTTTTTCCCTCTGGAACCCACCTCTTACAGATGCCTTCTCCTCCCTGCAACTCCACACCGTCACACAGAAGCCTCTGTACCACACCCCCAATCCAGCGGTAACAGGCTGAGGTGACAGAAGGAAAGCAGTGAAGACCGAAGCTGGCGCTCAGAATTCCAGAGGCTCGCCTGTGCTGAAGACGGCAGAATTAGGCTGCGCACTGCTTGTGGACGTCAGTGTTATTCCACCGAAGTCAAATGTGAGACTCATTCAGAAACCCCAAACATATGACAGGGAGGTGCCAAAGAGTTAAATTTCAGGGACAGTGGAGAACAGGAGCACGAGCGTGGAGCTTGATTTTGGGACCCCTGAGTCGCTCCATGGTCACAGAAAATGAAAGGGATATGATGGCCGGGTGAGACCGGTGCCCTCCTCATGTGACAAAAGGCCTGGTTGGCTGCCCTATCCTCAGTGGACAACTGTCTCTCTTGCTCACTCTGGGTCTAGAATTGACTATAAAGAGCCAGGGCCACTGCCGGAGGAGCAAGCTGTTTCCCTCTGCCCTCTGGGCTGCAGCAAAGGCAGAGCCCCTCTGGGGGCCAGCAGTGTCTGGGATCCTGTGTGGTTTCCATGACGATGGCAACTGCACGGAGTAGGGGGGAAGTAGGTGCCTGGGCAGTGGGCGCTGCGCTGGCCAGGAGTGTACGCTCTTACACGAAGTTAGATGGAGGTCGCCATCATCGAGGTTCTGCTAAGTGTCCGCTGTAGGTAATGCTGGTCAGCTGGTGGGCTCTGGAGTGTGACTGAGTATAGATCTTGCTCTGCCTATTAACTGGTGTCCTCTGTGCCTCAGTATCCCTGTGTGCAGGGACATTGCATACAGGGTGGTTTGTGAAGGCCTTTGGAAGGACTAACCAGGACACGAACGGTCCTGGCACCTGGCGAGTGCCCACTACCTGTCAGGCATCATTACAGGTACAGCAGTGACTGCACACTGCATGGCATCACCCTCACTTGAACCCACCTGCTGGCACACTGCACTTAGTGAATGGCCTAAGTTCCAAAACTGCTTTACATCGTGACAGGAAAGTGCTCACTTATTTCCCTCCACAGTCCTCGTGGGTACATGGACCAAGAACTTCCACTTAAGGGAGAAATATCCAAGATGGCAGCTCAGGGCGGCATGTTGGGTGTGGGGGCAGTGTGTACCGCCCTCCCCTCCCCATGCAGGACCTACGTCCCTGGGCAGGAGGGGGAGCTGCCTCGCCTCAGCCACTTGCTTACACAGCATCCCCAGGAACTCACCCAGGTGCAGCTGTGCCTCTCGGGCAGAAGGAACAGGGCCCAGAAGATGGAAGAGGCCTGTGTATTCTGCATCCAGCTGTGCCTGTTCCCAGCAGCCTGTGCTACAGACTGGCTTGGGGCTCTGTCCTTTCCCTGGGGTGGCCCTGACACAAAGCCTCAGCCCCTCTCTCAAAGGCTGCTGGGAGCAAACTGGGGCCCCCAGAGCTCCCCCAGAGCTGCTCGGCCTGTGCGAGCCCAGAGTTCCGTTTGCTCTGTGTGTCTGCATCCACTTTTCCCCTTATGTTTTCCTGAGGGATCTTACCTACAGCTTTACTAGAAAATCCTTTGTGAGTAGACCTAGCAGTCTAGTCTATGGAATATTCAGCCGTGTGTGTGCACACGCATATACTGTGCAAGTGTGCATGTGCACATATGTGTATCTGTCACATGTATGTGTGTACATATGCATGCATACATGTGTACATATGCAAGTGTGTATATAAGGCTCACATGTGTGTAACATGAACTATGAATAGGTATGTGCATATGCTTGTGTACACATATGTCCACTACATACATGTGTACATACATGCACATGTGTGGTGAATTGCATATACATATGTGTATTTATATGCATGTGCAGACACGTGTATGTGCATGGGTGTGTACATGTGCATGGGTGTATACACATGTGTGCATACTTTCCCTTGCCCCAAAACCGGGTCTCCAGACCTCATACAGCCTCACCTTTCTGCACAGCGCTGTCCTCTGGGCCTGGTTTTGTTGATTTCTCTATAGGATCAGACAGGTTAGAAGGCATGCGCACTGACTGGAAACTCCAGCAGTGATTTCAGAAAGACTTTGGAATAAACAGCCCATTGAGCTGGCACAGCAGGTCACCATGTGTTTCTGTGCAGTTGAGCTCCCCGGGCCGCTGTGATTTAGTTTTATGCTCTGTGTCCTAGTTGTCTCCGGCTGCAGCCTTTATGGAGGGGCCTGATGTGACGCTATCTGAAAAGTACAGTGAATTACCTCAGTTCGGTCACTTTGTGTCCAGTGGCACTAATCTAGAAATGGTAGCTGCAACACTTTCTGATCACGTCCCACACTGCAACCATCACTGTGAGAATCTGCTCCCGGGCACACAGTCGGAGGAGCCCAAGAGACTGGTGAGGCTGCGTGAGAGACTGCCACCACTCCCTGCCCCCGCTGACATCACATCCATGTGCAGGTGATGAGGTGTGTGTCCTGAGAGGCCAGGACCAAGGCCCAGGCCACCTGGTGACAAGGAGTGCCATGCTGGGAAGCTGCATCCTGGAGACACAGAACTTCTGGCTCTGCGTTTCCCAGGCCCTGCACCTCCTCAGCCAAACCCAAGGGTCGCCCTGCTCCTGATGTCTGTTGGGATGAGGCCCCGGACCCTGCACACCTGAGCCGCCTGGAACAGTCCAAAGGACAGGGATTTGAGGCCACATGGAGGTCGCATCCCAGGGTGACTGAGAGCCCTACGGGGTCCTGGACAAAGACACACAAACCCAGCAGCCTAGAAGAGATGTCAAGAGGTCACATGATGTCTCCCAAAGCTCTGTCCCCAAGCCTTTGAGCTCACTCTGCCATGGTGAGTGGTGGGAAACCTTGGGACTGAGGCATGGCATTACTGCCCAGGGCCTCTCCCGGTAGAGACACCCCTCACTTGCGCCCAGGAGAGCCCCACAGTGGCTCTGTACTCCTGTCCCCAGAGAGGTTGCATGTACTACCATGCTCTCACCACTGACCCACCACCGCCTGTGCCCTTGAATCCAGTGCCTCACCTGGGCCACCAGGACGGCCCCCTTGATGAGGACTGACCCGCAGAGCATCTGGGCTGTTGACTCCCTGGGTCTCCTCTGTAGGGCTGGCTCACATTCCTGTGACACTTTTGAGTCACTCCCCTAAACATCTCTGTTTCCTCCTCCATCTCTCTGAGATTCCCAACAAGCCTGTATCAGAGGTGTGGCAACATCCACGGCTAAGGACCAGAAGAGGAGGGGACGGCAGGGTTAGGCGGCATTTTGGGGCTGAACAGACCTCAAGGTCTACCTGAAGAGAGAAAGTGACAGTGCAAGGTGGCTGCCAGGGTCACGTGGCAGTGGTATCAGAGGGGAAACGCAGCCCCCGACTGCATCGGCTCTTTATTCCCGGAGAAGAGAGCTGGGGCCTGGGCTTCTGCTGCCCAGCCCTGGCAGGTACTGAGGAATTATTCATCTGAAAGAAGCAGCCCTGGGAGTGTGGTGTGAGGAACCTCGCTGTGCTCCTACAAAGGCACAGACTCAGAGCAGGGCGACACCAACCCTGCCCACAGGGTGACGCAGGGAACCAAGGTGGCCCCATTATCGGCACAGGAAAGTGGGAAAGGCCTAAGAATGAAGAAGAAGGTGGTGATGACCCAGGAGTCAAGCGATCTTTTTGTCCTTATGCTGCTGAAACATTTAGATAGAAAGTGAAACGTCACCTCAAACCAGATGTTTTCATGTTTCCACCAGTTAGATATTCAGAAATACTAAATAAGTCCTGACATCGCAGTGTCTCTTCAAAGACCAAAACATGGAAGCCAATAAAGGCTTCCCATCTGAGGAATCCTGAAGACAGATAAAAAGATAAACTTGGCAAAGTTTAACTGGAGCTCCTGAGGCTACTTGAAAAGGGCAGAGAAAAACACATTTTCCTAAGCATTGGAGCCTGAATGTTCAGGTTGCCCCAGATTCCAAAGCTAAAGTGGGGTCTTGGATGTGCAGGGCCTGGGAACCAGAGGTGATTAGTGTTGGGAAGTTTTCATGAACGGGACCAAAGACGTTCATGATGGGAGGACCCCATGGGCCATCAGCAACCTGCAACCTGGAAGATGCCCCTGCCTGCCCCAGCATCCCGATCATGGACTTCCGGCTCCCAGAATCATGAGGAGTAAATTCCCACTGTACACAAGTTACCCAGCCCATGATACTCTGGCAGACTGAGACGGAGAGGAAGGTGTCTTGCCAGGGACGGTATCCTGTGGAGACACACAGAGTAAAGGAAGCCTTTAAACCAGTGACTGATAGTGCCATCAGTTTAAGAGGCAGAGTTGTTAAGCAGGATTCCAATATACGATAGTCCTTCTAGTATCGAAAATGCAAAATATTTCCTAATAGGACTTTCTAGTACATACAAATAATTCAAAACCAATCCTTTGTGTATTCTAAGATTTATGAAGCAAAGCCGACTATAATGGTCCTTTGGTGGGCTTTACCAATAAAATGTGTAAGAAAAATGTTTTTTTTTAATAAGAAATTTTGGGTTTTGTTTGGTCGAACTGTGAAATACTCTCTCAGGTGCTGGATTTGGAATAAGATCCCCTCTCGCCCTCTGTGTCTTCCCCACCTGAGTTTAATGCCTTCTAAGAGGGGGCACTCTCCAGGCCAACATGCACAGCTGAGGGCAGAGATGTGCTGGCTCCAGGGAGCCTACATTTCTTCCTGCAGAAGAATCTGACAGCAGGCATCTGACAGCAAAGCCAGGACCAGAAGATGAAAGACCCTGTGAAGCCCAGGGGCTGTGGTCAGTGACGGGAACCAAAGAGGCGCGACCCTAAAAATTCTTGCAGAAAGATGCCTGTGAGGAGAAACCCAAGGGTTTCAGCCATGTGAAGAGAGCTGGGTTTGAATTCAGGAACCAAAGGAACTCTCAATGCTCATGGGACACTCAAGAGGCTGCTTGGGGAGGAGAATCACAGAAGCACCCATGTCATGGGATCCACAGGCATTGGTGGTATCACCCACAGGGAAGGAGACCCCGGGCAGAGCCCCAGGGTGGCGCTCATCCCCTCATTTTCCTTTTCTGTCAGGAAGGGGATGCATGGAAAGGACTCCTTTCTCCCCTCTGCGCCTGGGGACTTGGTGTTTCTGGCATGACACAGGGAGTCGGACCAGAAGCACGGAACCCAGGCTTGCAGAGTTTACCAAATGTTGAATGCGGCTCTGTGAGCGGTTTATGTGGGATGGGATGGGGTTAAAGGCTTCAAATCCAAGCCATGTTTTAGCAGATGAAGCCACCAACTTGGAGAAGCGTCTCGGGCATGAGTATAACACAAAACCATGACGAGGAGGCCGAGACGAGAGACAAGAAAGCCACTCAAAGGGAAGACATGCGCTGCGCTGCTCTGGATTGAAACGGAACCAAAGCAACAGGGTTTTCCAGATCCACGGTCTGCATTCTGTGTCCTGAACAGGGCGCCAATGGCACCCAGGTGAGGCCACCGGGGCCTGGCAAAGTGCACTGGGTGGCAGACAGTGCAGCCAGGCGGGTAGGGTACAGACATTCAGACCGGGCTCCGGAGTATTGCAGACATCTTCCCAGGAGCCCAGTGGACCCCAAGTCCCCTTGGATGGAAGAAGAAAACCATCACTTAAAACACAAAAGGAGACAGCAGGGGGTCACCCACCCTCCAGCTGAGGAAAGGAGGTGGCCTGGACCCTCCCTGGTTAGTAACAATCAAAGCCGCCAGCTACCTTCCTTCCAGTGTCTTCAGGACACAGGGTAGGTGACCCGGCTCCTTCTGCTGTGCTGTGGGAGGCCTGGAGAGAGTCAGCACGCGCTGGGTCCAGCAGCATGTCTGGAGAGGTTAGCAAGTGACAGGTGCCCATCAAACACGGCGCCTCTGCTGGGCACCTCGGGAGAAGCTGCGCGGGGTGGGCGGCCGAGGGGAGAGCCGCGTGCAGAGCCAGCCCGTTTTGTTCTTCGTATGTACAAACATGAATAATTTTGACACGCTGTTTAGACAGCTTCCCCCAACTTAAGTCTTTTAATTAAAATGAAAGGAAGGAAATACGCTTTAAATATGAATGCGAGAGGTGTGAGCTGACAGCCCAGCCTTCTACCTCCTCTCCCTGTTGTTTAGGAGCACAATGAGCTCTCATCTTCCCTGCTGGCTTCTCACAATGTTTATGGTTGTTTTAGGTAACGTGTAAACCATGCTGAACTCGACACCCCCTTATTGCATGTCAGGGGCACTAGGAAGCCACCGCCCCGCCCTGTCTGCTATTTACTCTCCTGGCGAGCCAGCCAGTGTATTTCCCCACTCCCACTGGCAATATTGCGGGCCCGAAGGTAAATGCTAGCTTTCCTGCGAGGTGCCGGGTAGTGCCCCCCTGCTCAGCACCAAGAGATGGAGCACAGTATATTCTGGGTTGAAAAATGGGCTCAGATGTCGGCCCTCATAAATGACGTGATTATTAAAATGCAGCGCGGTCCCAGCCCATGCTATTCTGTTCTGCTTTCGGGGCTCCCTCATCACCTGGTCCGCTTTGCCTGTTTTCTGGGCGCTTAACTTGTAAAATGCTAAACGAGTTTTGATATTTACCTGTTTATGATTAAATTGCAAAATGATCTGCTTCGTTCTGTTCTAAATTAAGGTCTGCATTAAATGTCATAGCATTTATCTTTCATAAAATGAGACAGCAAGGACACTAATTTCCTAGGTATTCAATCACTGCCCTGGGCCACAGGAGAGACAGCCCGGAGGCAGCCTGCCCACAGTTCACAGCTCACTGACAGTGCTGAGATGGAATCATAAAAGTCAATTAATCATTAAAAGCTGTTACAAGCACATATCGAACCAGTCTGGCACAAAATGTTAATCAGTCCAATATCAATATAATAAATTCCTGCAAATTGGAGCGATCGATACGTTTAGGGCCTAATGAATCAATTTGAGGGCACTGGGCCGCTCCTCGGGGTCCCCGTGACAAGGCAGCCGGCGAGAGCTACATCTCGAGGCGCGCTGCCAACAGAGGTCACCTATCCTAACAGGCTGCTCACTTCATCCGCAGTTACCACGGTGACAGCATGTCACCGCTGCCCCAGTGTCCTTCGAGGTGAGGTGGAAGCCAATGCATCATTGCTCTTGATGGATTTGTCAATAATACTTGGGGGGTGGTGCTCACGTAACCCCGCGGCTCCCCGGTCCCGGAGCACTTGGGTATGATTTAATTGTAGGAAGAGACGTGTGCGTCTGCATATATGCAGGGGCTAAGCAGAGGGTGCAGGCAGAAGGAGCTGGCACCCAGGCGGGCTGCACTTGGAAACCTTGGGAAAACCGCCCAGAAGGTAGCAGGCAGCCCTGGTGATGGCCAGGCTGGTGTGAGATTAACCCAGGCGCCATGCAAAGAAGAAATAACCCAGAGCTGCTCAGGTTAACAATTTATTAGCTACAACATTTTAATACATTACTCATGAGTGGAAATGGATTGCGTATTAATAACTCAGAGGCTCAGAGTCACAGGAGCTGTTCTAGATAACCTGCTTGCAGGCAGGGGAGGTTCATCAAGAAAGGCCAGGAGGCGTGACTGCTGAGCTCACATGTATACACACACACACACACACACAGGTGCACACACGTACACACGTGTATACCTGCAACTTCTTCCTCACACAGCCACTGCTCTGAAAACTTGACCCACATGGCACCCAGAGAAGTGGGCTTTGCAACTGACCTTTCCATCGTGTGTTTTAAAAACCAGAATTGGCATGTTTCAACACATTTTATCTTTTGTTACACCTATTGAAACTGACCAGCCAAGGGAACCAGGAGTAGCTTTGGCCTTGCGGGGTGGAATGAAACCTCTTTAGAGATGAAAGAAATCTCAGCTACTGGTACTCTGGAGAAATCACCGTGTTTCAGAACCTTCACTATCATTTAACATAAAACATAAAGGTTAACACCGAATAAAATAATACCCTGGCTGATTATTTTAATCATCTTGAAGCGTAACTTTTCTCCTGGATGTCTTACGCAAGGCCGGGCCCCACACACCCCTGGGCTGCTTCGGACCTCTGTGCTGTGCCCACAGGATGGTTCTCTCCAGCTCTGTCTCTGCCGACCTTGGTTCTCCCTTGCAGCCATTTATTTCCTTCTAGAAAGTCATGGAAGCTAGGCCAATCCAAAGAAATGTTAATTTCTACTAGCTAGTTATTTTAAAAGATTTTTTTTCTTACCTGAAAAAAAGAGAGGGAATCATTTTTTTTCTAACAGTAGTCGGAATTATAGGAAACATCAAAATAAATTACAAATTCTCCACTGAAGAAATAACTATTCAACACACTGAGACAGAGTGATGTTAAGGGTGGGCAGACAAAGGTAACGCGATGCCTTCCTTAATTGCCCTGACATTGCGCTCAGCTCCTCCAGCTACACTCAGAGAGCTCAGAACCTCTCATTGTTATTAATTGTATTCCTTTTAGAATGTAATGTCATATCGCTGCAGGCTGAGCTAATGAAACATACCGTGTTACCAAAATAGGCATATTTCTTTTTGTTCAACGCGTTCTATCAAAACTGTCTACTAAAGACATTGTGTTAAAGATCTTTTCATAGAGTCACATAAAGAACATCTCAACTACTTCAACATTTCTATTACCCGATTACTAAAATGCCCAAGAGGACGAAACAATATAGTGTGAATCCAGTTATCCTATAAGACTTCAGAAATATCGCTAATTCTTGCCTCTGATTTATGTTAATATTAATGCTAGATTACACGCTATGGCTCCTGGACCTCACCTGCATACCAATTCTCACAAAGGCAGAGCTCCACACACAGACGCTATATGCCTGTATGCTAATGAGAATCTGAATTATTTATCTCTGTTTATTCTACAGGAGTTCACTCGACCCCAGCCCCATTTCTCTGCCTCCTGCACATCAATACGGGCAGACATGACTTCAGAGCCGCTGCGCACTTTAGCGGTTCTGTTCTTTTTCAGGGCAGCAGATAAAAACGTTACACCACTAAGAGAATTCATTTAAGCATGTGTTTGAGGTAAATTCTCTAATTAAGTCAACTTTAACACAGACACGCGAATGGCACCATGCATATGTGTCTGGCGCCTAAACATCGTCTGATGAGCCTGGAGGAAGCCAGGCAGCGGCAGGCCAAGGAGATGGTGAATACATTCAGCCTCTCCTTCCTGTAACCTTTCTGCTGGGAACAGATTTTGTCTGGGGGAGGCTGGGGGTGTCCCCCTCTCTGGCTTGTGTCTTGATCGGCCACATCAGGAAGAGATGGGGGTTCTGGGTCTTCTGCCGTGGTTGGCTGGAGACCAGTGTTTCTGGGTGCAACCTACTCAGGACAGCCTGCAGGTTGCCCAGATGGAAAGCCAGGGGCCTTCAGCCTCAGAGCTCCAGCGTAACCTTGGCTGTCTGCAATGCAGCAGGGGATGGTGCTCTACGGGGCTTCGTGTGGGTACAGTGGGAACCTAAGTGCCTGCCAGCTCCCGAAGCTGCTGTTATCATCCAAGAAAAAAAAAAAAAAAAAAAAGAAGCAAACTGTTAGGAGGAGGAGCTGTCAGTGATTTAGGCAGCCCAAAGTGGTCTATGAAAGGGACTTGATTTGCCCTGCCCCAGAGGGCCAGTCCCTCAGGGCTCGTGGTTGCAGAAGCAGCTCGAGAGCACCACTAGGTGCTGGCATTGTGGACCCGCTCAACCCCCTCTCCCGGAGCAGCCGGCAGACACCACCGGCAGGACCACCTCTTCACTGGAGGAGCAGCAGGACTGAAAAGGGAAGCCCAAAACTTCGGGAAACAAAGGCAGTCTAAAATTATACACAGCTGTTCTTCCTGCAATCGGGGGGTTGCTCCTTACAGATACCAAACCCCATGTTGCTCTACTCTCCCTGTGTATACATACCTGTTGCAACATTTAACTTATAAGTTAGGTGCAGCCAGAGATTAACAACAATAGCTAACAAATAAAAGTGAACAATTATCACAAAACACTGCAATAAGACTATGTGAATACCCTCACCTCCTCCACTCCCTGCCAGTGTATGGTGGCGTGCAGAGACATAGGCAGTATGATGTCACCTTGGCGACTATGTAAGTTAATGTCACCTAGGCAACTACGTAAGTTAACTTGAACTCAAGCACTGTCACATGGTGACAGTAGTCTGACAGCCCCGATGGCTCCTAAGTGAGTGCTGGGCAGGTAGCATACATGGTGTGGATACCCTGGACAAGGCTAGGACACGTCCCTGGCGGGAGATGGGCAGTGTGGTGTGAGACGTCACCCACCCAGTTGGGTGCACAGTTTAAAACTTATGAATCATTTTGTTATGGAATTTGCTATTTAATGTTTTGGGACCATAGGATAGCAAGACCATGGATATGTGGAGACTACTGTATAAAAATTGGCCAAAAGATCAAATGATAGATTATTAATAATCATGCAAGGCAAGTACAATTTAGTGTCACTGATCTAGTTTTAATAACCTATGAAAAGCAAATCTCCAGTAAGAATATAAAAATATTGGGCTGTTAGGACTGGGGCTGAGAATCACCTAGGACACAGTGACTGTTTTATAGCGTGCCTTACTCACAGTGTGGTATACAGGATCACATGCCCATGCACACACACACACACACACACACACACACACACACACACACACACGCACTGACTGGTCCTTAGCTCACCTTGTCAAAAGGCAAGCTCAGAGGTGCGTGATGGTGGCTGTTGGCTCCTGACATTCGTACTTTCTGCGTCCTCAGAAGGGAGAGGCTGCCCTCCTTCCCCCCGCAGGCCGAGGCAGGTGGGTTGGAGAAGGGATATGGAAAGGGTGGGGCACCGGATGGCGGGCACTGCCAAGTAGAGCATTGTGGGGGGAGGCTGGGGCCAGGGTTCTGACCAGCTAGAACTGGCATACCTGGGAAACTCAGGAGGGAAACAAGATTCCAGGAATCCCAGCAGCCCTGACACCTAGCATTGATCCGGTGGACATCTAACGGGCACAGGCAGCTACCACCGTGTGACCAGGCCAGCGGGGACCAGGCTGGAACTGGCCATGAGCACAGGTCAAATCCCCAAGCCGATCTCTGACAGCACAGCCTCTCATTACCAGAGCCTGCTGGATCCAGCTGTGCCATGATAGTAGACCTGGAATGTGTACTCCCCTTCTTTTAAAACTGCATTCTAGGGCTGGGAATATAACTGAGTGACACCTGGGCTACATAGTGAGTTCAAGGCCACCTTGGACTCTCTCAGGAGACCCTGTCTCAAAAAGACCAGAAAAAAAAAAAAAAAAACACTTGAAAGGAGCTGAAAATGAAGCTCTGCACGAACACCCTGGGTTTAATTCTCAGTGCCAAAAAGAATTAAGGCAGAAAGGAAGGAAGGGGAGAAAGAGAGAGAGAGAGAGAGACAGAGAGAGAGAGAGAGAGAGAGAGAGAGAGAGAGAGAGAGAGAGAGGAAAGAAGAAAGAAGAAAGAGAGAAAGAGAGCTGCACTCCATTATTGGAGCAACACATGCAGCCCGTAACTAGACCTGACCTGTGCATAACACAGAAGCCTCTTCCTTGCTGGAGCACCCATAGTACTGGTTGTGTGCTGGCTGAGGCTGAGTGTGCTCCTGTGTTAGCACCGGCCAAGGGAGAGCTGTTTCAATAACACTCACTACGCCTGCTGGCGCTGCTGTGGCTAGAAGTCCTCTGGCAGTAATGAGATGCCACAAACTGTGTGGCTCTAGTGCCCAGTGCAGTCTCCTGCTGTTTTGGAGATCAAAGGCCAAAGTTCAGGTACTGGAAAACCACGCCTTGCAGAGTCTAAGGACAACTTTTTCCAGGTGGCTGTCCTTGCTTCTGGTGGCCTCCAGCAGTCCTTGGCATTCCTCATCTAGAAGCCTCATTACCCCTCTCCTCTCCTCTCCTCTCCTCTCCTCTCCTCTCCTCTCCTCTCCTCTCCTCTCTTTTTCTCTCCTCTGCTGTCCACTCTTCTCCTCTCTTTTTCTTCCCTTCCCTCCTTGTCCTCCCCTCTCTTCTCCTCCCCTCCCCTTCCCTCTTCTCTCTCCTCTTTTTCTCTCTTCTTCTCCCCTTCCCTCTTTCTCCTCCTTTCTCAGCTCTGTGTCTCCATCTAGATTCTCTATCCTTAGGATAACACCCCGTTCCTGGGTCAGCACCCACCCTAGCTCACCGTGATTGCACCTCAGCTCCATAACACCTGCAAACACCCTGCTTCCAAACACGGTCACACTCTTGGGCTTGGCGGCCAGGGCATGAGCGTATCTTTGAGGAGACACAATTCAGCCACCCAGATCTTTGGCTGGATGTCATGAAACATAGATGAGGCTTAAACCCTCGGAATTTGATTGGTATGTTATCCTCGAACTTAGAGAGCTTGCCTCCTTTGGGTCTGCTTGCTTCTTGGCGGGCAGACACTTTTCTATATTTACGTAGTGCATGTTGGCAATCGTTTCTCTCAGTTTCTTATGTTTTGTATCATGCCTAGAAAGGTCTTGTTCCAAGATTATATGATTATTCATTTTTCCCTTTACGTTTTTGACCCGCTTGAATTTATTTTGGTTGGGAATAATTTTGTGACGCAGGTTTACATTTTTAGACGGCGGGGTCAGCAGCCCAGCACTGTGTGTGTGGTAACACAGCTCGTGTGCGTGGAGAGGCTGCTTCCTCATAAGGCAGCGGACAGATGTTAGGGCCCAATTGCAGCAACACTTCGCTGGGTGATTGACTTGTGTGCCCTTAATTCCTCCAGGACTCTACTTACATCACCTCATTTTACATTTTAGTAGCAGATAGGGACTGCTTTCTGTTACTGCTCTTTGAAAAACATCCAGAATAGATCACGCATGCTAACCCCAGCTAAATGTTGATTCTTCCAAATGAACTTGATATCATTTTTGCTGTGTTAAAAATAAAATTCTGTTGAGATCGCCTGGCAAAGCCTGATTCTTCAAGCCCTTCACATTTGCTCTGTCAAAGCAAAGTCATTTCTAATATGCAAACTTTCTTTTTATTTCTATTATGCAAACTTTCTTTTTTTTTTTTTCTTTAAGTCCCCCAGCAGATTTTTATGGTTTTCTTCATGTAGGTTTTAGATGTTTCCTGTGTGGTTTACTCTGCCTGTCTATTGTGAATGGGACCTTGGAATTGCTCTGCGATTCCTCCTCCCATCTGTTCCTCACCTCAACCCCTTACCAAGCCTTGTAGTGTTTGCCCATCAAGCCTATGCCTGCTCCCCTGAGGCTATGCCGCGCCCTCCATCTGGGCCACAGGTCTACGGTGACCCCCACATTCTCCAAGGACCATCCTCCCAGATGAGCATGGCCTGCTGGGTCCCTCTTTCACCATATCACGCAGCAGCCCACTGCAAAGAACCCAAATGGTATCTTCTTTGCACTAATGTAAGATCAGGTCTCTCAGGTCTTGGCCCTTCAATGGCCAGCAGATTCCCGCCCCACACTCCTAGCTCACTTCCTGCCTCCCAGAGAGGCTTCCAGCCATACAGGTGACACCGTCTCCCGCTGCTTGTTGCATCTCTCTGTTCTGACTCCAGCCACTGTTCCCAAATTCCTCACAGCACTTACTGTGGCTGGAAGTCTCATTTGTCCACTTCCACACTTGCTGACCTGTGGGCTCTGCTCTAGCTACAGGGCAGCGCACTGGAAGCAGCAACCCTACCCTCCCGCAGTGGCGCCACAGCGAGGAGCTTCTGGAAACAGAGCTGCTGAGTAGATAGGTAGCAGGGTCTCCCTTTCACCCGTTCTGTGTTTGTAGGGTAAAAACATTATTGTTATGAATTTTAAGTGATTAGCTGGTTACTTCTTTGCTTTTATTTAAGGCTGTCTCATTTTTGTAGTTTTCTTGGTCTCTAGTCAAGCCATGCTATCAGCAATTAATAAGAATTTTGCCTCCTTTCACTGGTAACGTCCTGGAATTGCAGCTGGAGTCCCCTGAGGAACACTTCTGGGTGCTCAGAACCAGGACCCTGGACTTTGTGCGGACTTTGCTAGCAGCTTGTCTTCAGGGTGTCACTGTAAAACCAGATATTGTGATGCTGCTACTGGAACAAGTGTGTGTGTGTGTGTGTGTGTGTGTGTGTGTGTGTGTGGTCTAGTTTCATCCTGCCAAGGGTGTATGGATCTACACTTACAGGAAGGTTTTTCGTCAAGTTTGCATATTATCTTCACTGAAACATGTTTTGGCAAATGACTGGCGATTCATGCATTAAAGAGGCGAAGTATCAAAGGCCTGGCTGAAGGCTCTGCTCATTGGTGCTCCCGTGTGTCCTTGCCCAGGGTTCTGCAGGAACTCCCGAGTTTGCTAACTCAAGCGCTGTTTTCTGGCAGGACTAGGCGTGCATGTTGGGGCAGACACCTCCCTAGCAATGAAGCGGAAGCAGAAGAGGAAAAAGAGATGGGACTCGGAACCCGACCCTCACACAGTTGTCTGACATAGTCACGCACTGAGAGCTCTGGGGAGCCACCTAGAGCTCCCCCACAGCTGGTGAGGCACCCAAAGATGTAGGGCATCCACATGGGACACAGCTCTGGGCACAGAGACAAGCGGCTGCCGTCACTACTGTTCAGCATCAGGTGCGGAGCTGCAGCAGCTGGAGTGGCCTCTCTAGGCCAGGCAGCCCCCTGTCCCACCAGAGAGGGGCAACTGCAGGAGCCCCCACAGGCACAGCTGTCCCTGGGATGGTGGCCCATGGTGTTCACACAATCCTCTGTGAGATCAACATGGGGAGAAGCTAAGATCAACAGTGACTCGGAGACAGCCAGGGCACCCCCATGCCCACCAGGCTGGCTGACATCCAGTTTAAATGTGGCTTCACCAGACCCTCCCACAGTCCTTAGCGAAAGGTGCAGGCCTCCATCCCTGACCTAAGCACTGTGCAGAGACACCGATTGTGCCAAAATGTTTTACATGTTTCAAGAGTTGTTAAGAGTGGATGGCAGGGCTTCAGGGTGGCCTGCTGGGGACACGAGGCCATTCTCCGGCAAAGTGGACACCAGTGTACTTTAAAACGCCCTGTTTCCTTCTTCCTTCCTCTTCCCTTCTTTCTTTTTTTTTTTTTTTTTTTCCTTTTTAAACATTTCTAGAGACCAGTTGGGTGATAAAAACTCTCAAAAATACCAAGTTTCACATGCAATACTAATATTGGGAGGAAAAAAGGTGACACTAGAAATTATTTAGCGATTCTGAAATCTGTCAGTTGTTGAAAACAGCATCAGAATTAGAAAAGAAAGAACCCACCGGGTAACATTGTGCTCTCCATGCAGCTAGTGAATCATGACCCTTAACACAATTCCCCCGGAACCTTCCTCCAAGCCCAAGGCCCACCCTTCCCCTGAGAAGGAGTCCTAAACCACCCAAGAAGGGGAAAACTATGTCCAGGGTCCCAGTGTCTGCAGGATCCTCTGAGAATCTGGACAGGAGCTCAGGAGTTGTACTAAGCACAGTACCCCCAGAAGACAGAGAGATGTGGGAGGAAGACGCACTGAGTACGTGCAAGAAGCCAGCACCTTTGGATGACATCCCTGAGCTCTGGCTCTGGGAGTCCCCCAGTAGCCGCACTGTCCAGTCTGGCTGCGTGGCCCTTAGTATCGCACCACCTGGCTGTGCCCACTGCAGCTGCCCGTACCCGCGGCCCAGGTTTGGGGCTGGCCAGGTCAGCCGGAGTCCCAGCTGAGCCCCATGGCCAGCCAGCTCCCGTCCTGACACGAAGCCATTTAAATGGAAATCCAGCTTGACAAAGCACAAGCGACTGGCAATGAAGACGTGAATGATGCTGATGAGAATTTTATTTAATTTTAAATCAATTGTGCATTCTGATTCATTAATAAAGGGGAAAAGAAAGAATCCAGGAATGCCTGATCTCTCGTCATTATTCAAATGGAAAAGACTACTGCTTCACAGAAATTTCTTAGGGAAATTGTCAATTTCCCATTTTCCCCTGAAAATCTATTTTTATAGAAGAACTTGGGTCCAATCCGTTCCGTAAAAAATTAGATTTGACTCTATTGGACATTACATAAACAAGAGTAAAAAACATCCAACCCATTGCTGGACTGAATTTTCCACAATCCAGCCATTTTTGCTTGGTAATAATAAGTAACTGAGGGAAATATGACGGTCTGTGCTGGAATTAAACCCCAGGGACGGGGCTTCTGCATAGGACTTAAGCTGTGGCTTTTCTGAGCCACTCTGCTCTCGCCAGGGTCAAGTCCAGGTCAAGCTGGGCCACAGTGATGATTGTCATCTTTGCTAAGCCCCTGGAGACTTGGAAGAACAAAACGGCGCGGTGCCCTGTCCCCCACAAATGCAAAGCTCCTTCCCATTCTCTGTCCTCACCACTGTGGCTCCTCTTTCGCCTGCGTCACATGCCTGTGACAAATCACCTGGACACCCCGCAGCTGCCTCGAGGCCCCCGTGGCAAACATGAGATTGGCCATCAGCTGCTGTGACAGCGACACAGTTGGGATCCCAGAGAGGTGAACTGGTCACCACTCTCTAACGGGAAAGCTCTGCCCGTGGAGACTGGCCTGGAATTAGCCACGGCAGCCAGCCCCAGAGGATGGGCGCTTGTCTATGCTTTTGTTGAGACAGGAGATCCAGGTGACTGAGAACAGAGGCTGATCCTGTTGGGTTTCTTGTGGTGCTGGGGAAGGACACCTGGCCACTGCTCCTTCTAGGCGAATGTTTGCTCACCCCTGAGCCATGTCACCAACATGAGGCCCAGCAAGGCTAAAACCTCCATTCAGCAGGTTCTGAGGAAATGCTGGTCGCAGCTCAGGGGTGTTGATTCCTGCGGGCAGGGCAGGAAGGTCAGGGAAGAGACAGTGAGGATGCTCAGGCTGCCCCAGGGGGAACGTGGGGCACCCTATCCCTCAGGCCAGCAAAAAGGTGTCCCCCACGGCACCTGTGACTGCACACCCCATGGGCTTCAGGTCAGGTCAGGGCAGGGAAATGTGGAGGAGGAAGGAGAGAACCATGGAGCGGTACCCTCCCCAACTGCGTGTGGGACGTGGGTACTCAGGTCCCACGTAGTGGAGATCAAACCCCAGGGTCTTGGGGGTCAGAGGCTGGGGCAGATCATCTCTCCTGTTTATGCAAAGGAGAGACAGACAGAGAGGAACGATATGAGATGGAAGGAATGAGCGAAAGGAGAGGAAGGGGGGACAGAGAGAGGCACGGGAGGGTTCGGAGAGGTTCAGATGGGGCTCCTTAGGTGAAAATACAGCTCCCAGCACGGGTGTGGCTGCCATGAAGAACATCAGAGCCAGCTCTCAGTCTCCACCCTGCCCTGTGCACCTCAGTGCACCTGTGCCCCAGCTCCCGCCACACTCCCGGGCTCACGGCCGGGCTTCTGGATCCCGGCCCCGGGGACTTGTGCTCCTATGTTGTTGAGACACTGTCTGCTGCTGGTGACAGAACGCTCTTCTGGGCACAGGAGGGACAGGCCCCAAGAAGAGGGACCCCACTGGGATGCTGGCCATTAGCCCGCTGCTGGGGGTCCTCTCTTCCCATCAGACCTGCTGGACAGCACCGAGATGAGCCCTCGCCTGCCCAGCCCCAGAAGCAGCTGGTAAACCCTGCTGGCTGAGTGCACAGGCAGCTCAACAATGACAGTGGACCATTTCTCTCCCTAAGTTGTGGAACCTGAAAAGAAAACTTCAGATGTAGACCTTACTTATTGCTTTTATCATTTACTCTTATTTGATTTTCTTGGGCTGTAGACACACAGGCCAGGGGCGAACTGCAGCCTGGATCACCTCTGTACCATGATGGGACTGAGCATTGACAGGGGGCTGTGCGGTCTGCAGAATGCTGATGCAGGCGAGTGCAGGGCATGGCAGCCCCTGCACCCTGTGAGGACGGGCACGGTGACACTAGCTCCTGGTTCCTGGGCCCGTGACATTCACTGGCCTCTGCTGCAGTCACCTTGCAAACCAGTCTGGGTTTACTTGGACGGGAGATTCTGGAATGTGTTCAAGCATGACTCATCGCCAGACTCCTTTCCTGCCAGTAATTTAACATTTTTTTAATTTCTATTTTGATGAGTGCAGAGTGTAGAGCACGGTGATCACATTGCTGGTAGGGAGCTGGCACACGGACTGACCTAGCATCATTCTCGGCTCACCCCTTCCTCCACTCCTCTGCCCCCCCCCTTGTTCCCTCCCCAGGTGTTAAAGATCCATCTCTCTGTTTTCTCTTCTCTGTCTTTTATTTAGCTCTTTAATTTATTTACACTTTGAGTTTCTCTTATAAGAGAAACTGTACGACAGTGAAACTTGTGTCTGATTTATTTCACCTTACATGGTATCTTGCTGGGCATCCATTCTCCTACAAAGGGCCCTAACTTACTGTGCTACAGAGGAGGATAGATGTGACTCACTCGGGAACCCTCAGACTGGAGGTGTCGAACTCAGGCCCACAGTTTTACTTCCCTAGATGGGGAGGAAAAATGTAGCAAGTCTTTGTGAGTTTGCTTCCAAAAGGCGCTGGGTTGGTTGTGAGTGTTGCATGAGGGCCCACCGCCGGGGGAACCTGGGGACCCCACACTGCAGCTCCTGCAGTGTGACTGCCATGTCCCTGTCCTTCTGGGAGACTCAGGTGGCCAGTTCAACAGAATCCAATGGTCAGGAGCACCCCTGTGTCTCATCATCTTTGGAGGAAGCATTTTGCAAAAATATATGTAAAGTATGGTGGTGCAGGCCTGTAATTCCAGCACACTGGGAGGCTGAGGCAGGAGAATGGCAATGTTGAACCCAGCCCCGGCAACTTAGTGAGACCTTGTCTCAAAGTTAAGAAAAACTAAATAAAAGCCAGTGTTCAATCCCCAGTACTAAAAGCAAAGAAAAAGAAAGAGGAGGAGGAGGTGGAAGGGGAGGAGGAGAAGGAGAAGGAGGAAGAGGAGGAGAAAGAGAAGAAGATGAAAACGATGAAGGAGGAGAAAATGTGTGAATAACATGTTTCCCAATGCCCGAAAATGTCCTGCAGTCTTCAGCTTTGCCATTTGACAAACTCTTGGCCCAAGTGCAGTACACCACACAGAAGCACCAACATGTGTGTGCCCTGCATGTGCAGCAGACGCATCTCCTCATTTATTCTCATCTCTACAGACTTCAAAGGTGAACAGGAGCCAGAGGCCTCCTGCCTGCCCTTCATGCGCACAGTGAGCTCACCTGGGAGCACGCGCAGCCCAGGTCTTGTAGAAGAAGCTCCTTCCCCAGTAAAGTTGGCTTTTTTAAGCTGGGAAACCTCTGGAAAGCCCAGGAAAAACAGACTCACATGGCAGTTTCCCCAAGCGCCTCTGTGAGATCATATTCTTGTTTTCCCTCTGCATCTCCAGGTCCCTCACCAACAGGGCAGCCGTATCCACCAACATCTCCATCTTATTAAGTTTGTCAGACAGCAGATGACCTGGCCTGCTGGCTGGCATGTGCTAATCTGTGCTCATGGCTCCATCCCAGGGCGTCTCGGAACGGCTCTTCCCACACCGTCTTAAGGCAGCAGAAGGCTCACGGCAGACAGGAGCTTTCCGTGCCCCTCCCTGTCTACTTTATGTTTCACAGGCTTCTCTGTCTCCTCTGCAGTGATGACAGGTGATGACAGGAAGCAATTCTTTCACATAGATGACTAAACTGGAGGGATAGAAAGGACAAGAAGCTGAAGAGGAAAACCTGACACCCAAAGATCTCAGGTTCAAGCCCAGCCTGCACAATTCAGCCACTTAGTGAGGTCCTGTCTCAAAATAAAAAAAATTAAAAAGGACTGCAAATGTACTCTACATGCAGTACTCAGGAAAAAAGATCCTCTCTATCTTTGCATCACCAAGAGCCCTCCTGACACCGATGTTTTAAAGTTTGGCTGTTCCTTGACTTGTGATGTGCCCCGATGCACCCAGTGCCCCTTGCAAGCACATCCAACACTCCAACCCCCCAAATATCAAAGCTGAGCCAGGCCCAACCCAAATGTGCATGGGACTCAGACATCAGCCTGTAGCTGGGTAAAGTCACCGAGCACAAAACCTCTCCTAGGAAAAGGTGCTGACTGTCTCGTGTAGAATCCTGCTCCACAAGAGAAAGGCTGGAGGGCAGCGTGGGTGCCTTTGCATACCAGTTAAACTGAAAACCATTGTAGGCCAGACAATGCTGAGCAAGAACCATCTATGTTGTTATTAAATTGCATGAATTATTTAAGTAGCAGAGATTTCAGCTAAAGTCCTGGATGCGGTCCAGCCGTGGCTCTGCGGGTACTTGGGTCTGTTTGGTGATTGGATGGCAGGCTTGGAGCTGGAGGAACCCTGTAAGAGGGGAGGGAACAGACAGTGTCTATTCCCAGCCCATCACCCCACACAGAGACATTCAAATCTCTTATAGGGTTGTGGTCAGCACAAGATACTCCAAGGCCAGGTCACAGCAGGACTGTATCAGGGACTGATGAGGCAGGGCTGTGCCCTGTCTGTGGAGTCCTCTGGCACAAGAAGGAACCCAGTTACCTCTGCTCACCAAGTAGCAGCCACAACTGGCAGACATGCATGCCCAGGGACAGAACCAAGAAACGAGGATATTTGGAAAGTCAGCAGGGACTGAATAAAGGCAGGGAATTTCAATTCCCGCTGGAATTCACCATCTGGGAAGATCTAGGAAGAGCTGGGTTAACTGAATAATAATCTGTTTTTAAAATTACATTATTTTGATGGTTTCTTTCAGGAAGTAAACAGTGGGGCCAAGGTAATGCTGAAGCACGAGCTGTGTAGACAGATCTGGCCCCACCGTAGTTCAGTGGGTCCCAACACTGAGTCCCTCAGGTGACTTTCAGCAGTGCCCAGGAACTGCAGGTGGACAAGCTTCTGTTTCCCACCCACCCCACCCTCTGTTATACCAAATGCGTGTCTGGCAAAGCTGAGCCACTTAAACATTTATTAGTGTGAAGGATGAAAAGGCACATAGAGAAATCAGATCAGCCTTGGGAGCCCTGCTCTCCCTGCTCAGTTCAGAAGGAGAGGTTCCTCCTCCAGAGAGTACAGTAGTGTCTGTCACAGCTAGGTCCTCACTGATACAGTAGCAGAGGCTTCCTAATGCTTTGAACCACCAACACCCTTAAATTTGATTTAGATTTTTAAGTTAAAGTATAAAAGGACATTTAAAGTGTGAGACTCTGGGAGAAGTCCTCTTTCTATCTCAGTGGCCCTGGGTATGGGCTTCTGAGGAGGGTCACTTAAACTTCTAAACTTCTCAAGTTGATACAGTGTATCCAGCATTACACCCCTGAAATAAAGTGTCCACGCTTTTGCGTACACACATGTGTGTGCATGTGTGTGTCCCCAGGCCTCCTCCCCAAGAATGCTGGCCTTCACCCCTGCACTTCTTCATTCTCCTCTTTGGCAAGCACTGTCAGTATGTACCTTAGGTCACCGTTAACGGCCACTTTCTGTGTTTGGAGGCCAGGAAGTGGCTTCAGGGGTTGAGTGATCAGAGGCTTAGAAGGCCAAGCATTGGTTTCTCTGGCATTACAGTCACTACAAAAGCATAGCCATTCACTGGCCTGCAGGCTTCTGGTCAGTGCCATGTCAGGTGACTTTAACCAGTTACCAAAAGGTTCGAGCCTGAAACCTTTGGTTATTTATTTACCAGTCCTGAGGCCCCAGCTGTCCACACATACAGACAGCGATCTGAGACCTCTGCAGTGAGGGCTGGACAAGGAAAGATACGTTTATCTAGTGTCTGACACTAAACTGATATCTCCTGCCCCCTCTCCTCAGTCTCCCTCTTTCTCCTCTATGTCTGTCCCTCAAATCACAGCAGGATCTCAGCCCTGAAATTGGCTTTTACCAGAAAGTCAAGGCTCTTCTAGTACCAAATTCTCTTATATTTGTATATGTGGGCACACAGCTTGTCCGTGAAAGAATTTCCACAGTAAAAGTGATCACACAGCCACAGACATGTGTTCTTATCACAGAGCTGTCAGTGACTTGATGACCCAAGGATGGCGCATGGCTCTGCTACAGTAAGCCAGCCGCACACCTTTCTTGTCCTGGCAATGAGAAGACCCAGGAAGGATTCCTGTCATGCCCACGCTCCAAGCAGCAGGACCAGGAAGAGAGAAGAGGACACGGGCCACTGCCCCTTCCTCCAGGACACAGTCAGCCCATGGCCAGACTCCTTGATGAAACAGAGAGAATGGGCTGAGCTCACGGCCAGGGTCCAGGAGCATGAGAAAAAAGAGAAAATGGAGTGGAGGCAGAGAGGCCAGCTGGGCAGCTGGACACAGTGACTGAATTGGGCAGGCCAGGAGGTGCGGCTAGTGGCATGGACGGGACAGACACCAGTGTGCAGCAGGAAGTGCCAGGACCTGTCTCACATCCGGACAGCAGCTGCATGTTCAGAGCCCACCCAATGTGGCTGTCACAACTCGGAGCCCAAGTGAAGGCTGGAACCTGCAGGGAGGTGAGACACAAATCTCGGTTATCTCTGATGGACCTTAGCTCAGCAGTCACCTGCTCCCTGGGTCTGGGAAGCAGCCACACACCCACTTTTGGAACATGTGGGGCCAGGGTAGGGGAGACAGGACTGTGGCCTGAAAACCATCGGAGAGCTGGGCATGATGCTGCGTCCCTGTGATCCCAGCACTCTGGAAAGCTGAGGTCTGGGAACCCAGCCTAGGCAGCTTAGAAACTTAGAGCCTGTCTCAAAATAAAAAATAAAGTCTTGGGAATATAGCTCAGTGCAAAGGCTTTGAGTTCAATCCACAGTACTGAAAAAGAATGTAAACCCCAGTGAGGCTCTGAGTTCTGATTGCAGCTGCAGGACTCTGTGGCACAGGCCCACGGGACCGGGCCTCAGCCTTGGGTGTCCTCTCCCCCACCACTGCAAGCCCCTCCTCTCCGGCTGGAGCAATGTGCAGGTCTGAGGAGACGGAGGCCATTTTCTACTTGTTTTCATTCATTGGGAGCGAACATCTAAAAGGTATGACACTGGAAAGCTGCCACCTACACGAGGCACTTGGTCATTGCACACACCACTGAAAGGTGCAGGCCGTACACCCAAGGTGACCTTCCCCTGCAGCGCAGGCTGTCCCTGGCTCAGTTAAAACCCACACAGGCCAAGATGCAAAAGAAAAGCAGCATGTTCAGGGGATGAGGGGAACCTGATTCCCTGTGCTACTGTTCCGATAGATCCCAATGCCCACTTCTAACCATAAAACAGCAAAATCCCAAGGGGTCCAAAGGGGCAGGAAGTATGGCCAGTCCCAGAACAGAAATAAACCAAGACCCACCCCTGAGAAAGCCCAGGAGGCCTCAGAACCACCGGCCAGAAGGGAGCTAAACAAAGGCAGGATGAGACAGAGAAAGCGGTGCATAAACAAAATGAAAACAACAAGAAAAGGAGCGTAAACCAAACCAAGGAACCAAGAAGATAGGCTGGAGCCTGAAAAATAGAGCAACTGACAAGAACAGTCCACCCTTGGGGGTCTGAGGCCTATTTGAACAGCAGATGAAAAATAATAATAATCAGTGAACCTGATGCTAGGAAAATTGAAATGGTCAATCTTGAGAAGGAGAAAACAAAAAATAGGGGAAAAGTGAACTGGGGGAGGATCTGACAGAGGAAACATACGCAACGTGGGGCTTCCAGAGGGGAAGACAGAGAAGCGGGTACAGTATTCAAAACATGAAAGGCCAGAAAGTCTCCAATTTGGTGGTGGGCAGCATGGCTGTGGGCCACAGAGCATCACACCGTCAGTGATTGGCCTTGATGTGACAATGGTCTGGGTAAGATCACCACGGAGCTGAAAAATTCCTATCACCTAGAACTTTTGCTGTACTTTCTTCTGTGTTTAACAGATGCCACTTTGTTATGCTCGCCAATAGCCGCGATGGCCAAGCTTTCAGAGCTTTTGGTGATATACACAGCCCGCTGCAGCATGAACACTGTGGGCTCGCCACCACCGGCCTGCAGCGTCCAGCAGAGCACCTCATTGTGCAGGTCCTCAGCACAGGAGCAACAGGCCAGACACACAAGGCCTGGGTCTGTGGCAGGTGGCATCATGCCAGTCTGTAAGCACTTACTACACATGGTAGTGGAGTCACCTGACAACACATTTTGCAGAGGACTCCCCAACATGACCAATGTGCAACCACATAAACACCCGTGATGCACAGCAAATCCATGTCCAGAGACCTCGAGATGACTCCCCCAAGACACAAATCCAAAGGCTGAGGCAGAACCTTGACAGCAGCTGTGCTGCCCTGTCCAGTACCAAGGCCTCTTGATAAAGCAATTGGAGGGTTCCTCAGCAGAAACTTGGAAAGCCAGAAATACTGGCAAGTGAGTTTAAAGTGCTGTGGGAACAGCCGGTGGAGGACCCTGTGCTCAGCAGCAGTGTCCTCAAAAGGCGACTGAGAAGTTAGGATAGGCCAGGGAGACAGGAGCAGAGGGCGCCCACAGCTGCTGGGTCATCCTACAAGAACTGCAACAGCAGCCCTTCAGATCGAACCGAAAGGACACTGCGATCCCCCACCCTCAGAGCCAATCAATAACCTCCGGGCAGGCCGCTGCACAGTAGTATCAAGCACAGCATCCTAACTTCGGAGGTATGCTGCACTTTTTATTTCTGTCTCTTAAGAGAATCGTTTCCTGACTGGGTCTCTTACTTCAGGGAGTAATTCTGTTTTGAGTTCTTTAGACAGTCTGCATGTGAATTCTCCGCCTGAGCAATCACTGCTAAAAGTTCTCCCCCACTGTATAGGTTGTCTCTCCTCGCTGTAAGTTGTTTCCTTTGCTGTACAGGAGATTGTTTTATATTGATGCTATCCATTTGTTGATTCTTGCTATTTCTTGTGCAACTGGGGTTCTGTTCAAAAGTCTTTGTCTACACCTTTGAGTTCAAGAGTTTTACATGTTCTCTCTTCTAGTGGGTTAATTATTTCTATTTTGATATTTAGACCCGGGGGCCAGGTCTCCATCAGCCAGGTCTCCCATCTCCACAGCATCCCTCTCAGAATAGAGCAGCCCACTAGCCAACTGAAAAAATGTGCTTCCTCTTGAGAATGGATGTCCAGTGTTCTGGCAGGTCAGGTAAGCACACCCCGAAGAGTGGCAGAAGATCAAGTGTGCAAAAATGCAAAGCATAAAGCAGAGTTCTCCCTCCTTCTCCAGAGCCCCTTGCTGTGAGACTGTGTGACCCCCGCCTGCACCTCACGCACATCCCATTCAGGCAGCCTTTTTGGTCTTGTCCCCACTCAATGCACTGACTACTTGAAGCTCCAGAACTGTGGGGGAGTCACTTGTGTGCATGATCCTTTGAAAGGTGAGTGATGAACAGGCACCCCAAGCCTTCCCCAAGTGCTGCCTTGGATCGGCCTCATGAAGATGACTTCATCTCTGCTCTGCACTCCTCACCCAGCCTTCTGGTCCTGGACATGCAAAGTGGACCTGCAGAGGCCCAGGAGTGAATCACGGGGAGCCTTCTGCATCCAGGCTGAGGTCAGGAGCGGCGCCTGACTGTGTGGCTTCCTGTCCTGCATGGTTAAGCAGAAGCCAGGAGGGTCATGGCCGACTAAGAAAAATAGAGGATTCAGAAAAGCCACCTCCAGGGAGCTAGAAAAAGCCCACAGTCTTGGGCTAGGGTGTGGCCTGTGGTAGGGCAGCCCCTCACATGTTCAAGGGCCTGAGCTCCACCCCCCAGCACTGCACACACGCGCAAACACACACACACACACACACACAATCACTGTGATTTTTTTCCTGCAGTAACTTTCTCTCCTAAACTCTAGATCTAGCCCCAGACTTCACAGCTGTGTAGTTGCTGGGGTCCTGAGCCTGTGCCCCCAGTGAGCTCCACCCCGAAACCCAGACCTCTCCACTCACTGCTGGGTGCACCAGGACCCATGAATGCCCAGAAGGCAGGGCCTCCCGGAGCACCAGAGCTTGCTGCCCACACGAGGCAGAGGGGACTGCAGGTGGCCACTGGAGAAATATCCAGTGATATGGGCCCCTGTGGGACTGTGTGCAGTGCAGCCATATTTGGGTCCTTCCAAAGGAAAGAAAACTTGCTCTACTCGATTGCTGTATTTTTAACTTCATCACTATTCTGCTGAGAGCAATAGCTGGAGAAACTGATTTACAAACTACCTGGGCCTAGTTATTTGTTTTTATTAATTATGAAGAAAATGGGAATCATAATACCCTGCTTCCATCGGAGTCTCGTGAACATTATTATGTTCCGGACGGGTTTAAGGAAACTGGCTGAACACGGGCATTGCGGAGGGGATTCTGAGAACCTTGCTAAGCAACACATATTTCATATCACTCCTGAACGTGGTCAGATAGAAATAGCTGCACAGACGTTTAAGAGCCATTCTCAACGGGGAAAAAAGTAATTAATTGGTGCTTTACACGAAGGACTTCTCTCTCTATTTTTTTTTTTTTTTTTTTTTGGTAACGAGCACAGCTTTAATTACAAGTAATTGTCTGGAAATCAGGCTGCTTGTGAGTTCTGCATTCCAGAAGTGATTATGCATCAATACACTAATCTATCACTTTCATTATTTTAGTCATTTGGGTGTGTAAATTTGTATTTAATTCAAACAACAAACGAGGTGGCTCCCATTCTCACTTTCTATCAACATCCGCCTCTTTAAGGCCCAGTTTGGATGATTCAGGGTTTCATTCTTTGCTCCTACACAAATACAAGGACATAGTTTTGCGGGATAGTGGGAGATTTTTGCTGCTGTTTCGGGGACTGCTAGGTAAACACAGCCGCATTGGTGTATGAGTTGCTGGGCTTCTCACACTTACTCAGAAAGCTTCCTAGGTGTCTCTGGACCTGCCCCTGCTGTCTCATTACAGCCAGCTGTGGTTTGCAGAATTCCCCCACAGACAGCTCCGGGGGGATGAATCGAAGCCAGTTGTGTGGATCCTTTCAGAATCTGAATGTTTCAGTCCTCCCCCGTTACATACTCAGCTGCCTCCTGGAAGGCGAAACTTCAGTGCAGACTCTCTCCTGGGCCTTTGTATAGCCAAATGAATTTCAAACTTCAGTTCAAAAGCCTCCCAGGACATCTGACGGGAATCCATCAGCTCCAGCGCGGCCTTCTGGATGACACTGCTATTTTGTCTCCTGATCTCTTATGCATGCATGAGGCGATTCTGTATTTCCTGAATAAAACAAGTTTCCTTGAATGTAAGACAAATGGCGACGTCCTTTGCTGCTTTTCTAATGTGCTTGTTTGTATGAGAATCGAATTCCCAGAAGAGACACTTTTAAATACAAAAATAGATTTAAAAATCCTACCCAGACTTTGAGGGAAAACAATGATTAGGGGGTATTTTTGGTAATCGCTTATTTGGTCGAATGACCCTCCTGAGACACACATAAAAGCTATTCAGATAAACAGGAGACTGCTTTATCTGATGACAAACCATGCTGTTTTTCATGTCAAAACCTATGTAAAATTAGATAGAAACAGTGAACAAAATTTACCTGGGAAAGTCCTCATTTTCTCAATTAATTCTTTTTTGTAAAGGGCTCTTATTAAATGCACAGTTGAACTAGCTCTGCGCACTCTTTTCTCTGTCTGGGTCATTCCTATTGGAGACCTGGGAATCCTGCTTTTAAGAGGAAACACTGCCAGAAATTTGACATTTATTAAGGGACTTTGTGATCATAGACATTCGAAGAGACAAAGACTTAATAACAAAATAGAAGGAAGAGGAGTGGGAAGGTGAAGAAGAAAGCCATCTCTCTGCGCTCCTAAAAGAGTCTGCAGTCCACACAGTGCCACGCACGGCAGTGCACACACATATACACTCACACACACGCATGGGGAGCTCTTGCCGTCCTTGAGTACACAAGTATAATCAAAACCGAAAACTGGGTATTTAACAAGTAAGAGGCCATCAGGAAAAGGAGGAACTGGATTACAGAGGGGGTTAATTCTGAGTTTCTGGAAACAGTGAAATGCATAACAGCTCAGCCTGTCCTCGGACAAAGCAGTCCCAAGATTGATTAAATAATCTTGTTTCCTCAAGAATTACTTAGCCAGTGCTCACCGGATGAGGCCTTGAGCCAGTGAAAGCGGTACACAGGCTCCAAGGGGCAGGGCAGGCAGGAGCCAAGGTGCATAGGCACAGGGTGGGGGCAGGCAGACACAGGAACTCTGGGACAGAGGTGGGACAGCAGCTGGGGCATCCACACAGGCCAGGCTGTCACTGTCACTGTGTCCTCAGGCCGCTCACTTTCAAAACAGAGTCGGAGCAAGACCAACAGTGGTGTGGTAGCTTCTGCCTGCAGGATCTGAACAAATGTCAGCTTACAGAAAAAGAAACCAGGATCTGATATGAGCCGCAAAATAAGCCCAGACCCCAGCCCTCACTTCCCTTTTCAATTTCCACTCCCCGGAAAGTGAAAGCCAGAGCCCTGCCCGCAGCTACAGTAATCTGGGCCAAACCTGCCTTCGAGGCCGTGGAGAGCTGTGAAGGCAGCAGCACTGCATGGGTAAGTGGCAGCTGCCTCTGTTTCCAATTATTCACATGAGCCAGTAAAGCTGCGCGTAGCCACGCCCACGGACAGGCTTTGGTGTGTGGCCGCAGGCACTTGTCCTGTGCTCCCGGGATGCACAGAATTCAGGAGACAAGTTTGCCCTTTACAACGTCATGGGGCCACATACTTGTTGTATGTGTCGCTGAGGGTGTGAAGGGGTGAGGGGCTACCTGCTGCCCCAAGACCAGGTCCAGTTAAGGAGTTGCTCCTCAGGGACCAGATTGGCCATTGTCAGTACTAGCAGGTGTCTTGAGTAAAAGTTAGAGAATTATAACCAAAAAGATAAACCTTAAAGTTCTGATAATCTAACAAGTATCCATTTCAATTTCTGAACCAGAAAACTCAGGCATCCACATTTGACAATGCAGATTTCTGCAGAGAGACGTCCAGTCACCAAGGTCAGGGAGCATGGCTATCCCTGGGGATGCTCATCAATCGCAGGGGGGCAGAGCAGTGGTCCTGTGGCCAAGGAGCCAAGGTGTCCTCCATGCTGGGAACATGGATGGGACATGCGAAGATGAAGGGGCTGAAACTTCCCAGCCAGGAGAGGCAACAGTGACCTCCCCGTGTAAAATGGCCCTGCCATCTCGATGTACAGCGAGTGCTCGGGAGACCTCCTTCCTGCAGGGGTACTTGGAGCCACTCCTGGGATGGAGCAGGGGTCTGGAGAGGGCAACACACAGGGCACATCAGTTCCCATAGGAAGCCTTGTTCGACCACCCTGAGGCCCAGGCCCCTTCCCCGGGGCTCTGCAGGGTGGCGTGGACAGCTGGGTCTGGTGTCTGTGGGCAGAGCCCACCCTTGCCAGCTTCTCCTGGTGTGTTCACGTCGCAGCAGTTAGGAGACAATGGTACTGAATGGAACTGAGAGGACACCAGAGCCCCAAAACGTGCAGTCTATGCTATGTGGGAAGATCACACACATGCACACACCCACATGCGCACGCCTGAACAGGGACCTCAAACCTCTTTTCTAGGTGCCAAATCACTTCTGAAGGATGCTGGGAAAAAGAGAGCTTTCTTCTGCTGGGAGCGGCAGGGCACTTCACAGTCCTGCAGACTAAGTGACACCTGCAAGGACACAAGGGACAGCAGGGGACAAAGGAAGAGAAGGGACAGATCCAAAGCCAACCATCCACTCTCAGGGTGGGCACGGTCCCTGCCCTCCGCAGCTGTCTGAGGCAGTCCCAGCCTGGCCACCGAACTGCCTGTTAAGATTGGCATGGACGTGACCAGGGCTCGGCTCCTAGCCCACTTCATGGCCCACTTCATGGCCCACTGAGGCGGCCACCCACTCTGTGCCCTGGGAGGGAGATGGACCCTGTTGGGATCCAGATTCTTACAGAGGTTTTTTTTTTCATTCTTCTGCAAACTCCCAGCCTTCCTCTCTGTGCGATCTGCATCCAGGCCTCACTTCAGAGATCTGCACTGTTACGGAGGCATGGCATTATCATCATCGTTATTATGATGATTTTAATCTCCTTTTTCTATCTTTCTGCTAGCATCTGGATGATCTTCCGATTCTTGTATGGCGATCATGAAATCATTAAAAAATGTACCCGACCCCGTTTGCTTAGCTCTGTGCCATTTGAAACACATGCGAAGCAGTGGAACCCAGCTTTCCGGTGGCTCCCCCACCTCCCTCCCCTTGTTTTGCAAAGCCATGTTTGAATTCCATGCCGACAAAGCCCGCATCTGCAGTCAGCACCTTCAGCCCCTCCATCTGGCCTTCACCTAACAGCAGGCCACCATCTACCCCTGCATTCGGGGCTTTGGTGACCTGAACTCTGGGGCTTTTCTTTATTGGAGACATTTTTTGGGTTCTGAGTTGATTTTACAGGGATCAGGCCGCCTCAGTCTGGGCATTTCCAGACCCTTTGTCAGGGACTGCGGAGATCAGCAGTGACTGGGGACCAGGAGCCGTGAGGTCCCGACAAGTAACAAAGATCCCAGTTGGCTTCCTCTTGCTTGGAAGTCATGCAGTGGCTTCCCTCTTTCAGCTACAGACCCATGGTCAGCGAGCAGAGGGTCCCAGAGCAGGAGGGAGAGACTGTCCCAGAAGGTGCCCCATCCAAAGCCTAAAAGGTGGGCCTCTGGCCTATTACTTTAAAAAGTTTTTAAGACCCTTTTAAAGAAACAATTTAAACCCAGTGGTGCTTATCGATCAGCCATTTGATTTTGCTTTGTTCAAAGGGATTTGCAATCTTCTTTTAAATGTTTTTGTTCCTGGCCTTCTTTGATAGCAATTTCTGCCTGAGGCTACTTTAAAAAAAAAAAAAAAAAAAAAAAAAACCACTTGTCAGGTCTGTGTGAAGAAGAAAAATTTTAATCTCTGGTTTCCCTTTCAGGCCTGCCCTCATCCCCTCTCTACACAGAAGGAAATATTAGGGATTATGAGAATCTTTTTACCAAATTCTGCCAAGCATTAACCTAGAAAGGGACTCCTATGTCCTCAGGAGCAAAGGGAGCGCAGGGGTGAGGCTAGTAATAATTCTATTTACAAAGTCAATCAGATTTCATTTGCTCAGGTACATTGCAGGGGGGCCTCAAACCCGTGCCACTCCCAAAACCTCACCTTGCCCCAAAACTGGTACAAGTAAAATCGAAAGTCCAAGAACGGCTGATTGCAGGCGCACCGTCCATGCTCATGACTTAAAGTATGTAGTGAAAAATTGCAAACGTCTATCTTTTGGGTTAGGCACTGTGAGCTCCGACTTTGTGCCTCCCTCAACTCCCACAAAAGAGGGCCGGTTTATCACCGCAGTGCCACCCGGAGAATCCAAACCGTGCTCCTCGTTTAACTAATCATTTCTGATACTCCTCAAGCTTATAGAAACCAAAAGGCTTAGAAGATGCCTGCTCTTTGATTCCCTTAATGAAACGCACACATGTTGTTTTTTGTAATGCAGGCATATGCTTACACATGTATGATCTTTACGAGTTTATTTAGCGAGAAACCAAATATGTGTGGCGGAGCCGGCTTTGCGAGCGGCACTTTAATTGCCGCCGCTGCGTGGTCCGCAGGTCATTACCGCGTGTTTATGGATCCTGCGAGCAGGGGCTTTGCACCGAGAAGAGGGTGACATATCTTCATTGTTTATAAAAATGACAGATCCTAATGGGCTACATTAGCTTCAACACTGCGATTAAATCCCCCTCATTATGTCTTTCTGGGTTCTGTCCCGGAGGCTCCAGAGCGCTGGGGAGTAGGTGCAAAGCTGGGTAAACCCAGGCACACACTGAGCCGATTAGGAACCCGGCTTATTAGATAAGGCTCGGGAGGATGTTTTTCTTGGGCCGCTCACAAACATTTTGAAAGAGTCGGGTTCCAGGTTTGAGGTCCGCTGTTTCTTCCTCCTAAACTACGAGCAGCTGTAGTACATGACCTGCTTCTGCCGGGCCCTGTAATGACTTCCTTCCCTCCGAGCTTCGGGAGCCTCCTCCGGCCTGTGAAGAAAGGGACAAATATTCTAATCCAAGCAAAATGCTGAAGCGGGTTTTGTTGGTTTCAGGGAAGAAACTCAATACAGCTCCAGCACTGAGCGTAGGCCTCAAATTGGAACCAGCTGGGCTGCAGGGGGGCCGGGGACCCCTGAGGAAGGCTGAGGCAGCCCTGCCTAGGGCTGTGGCCCTTACACCTGCAGAGGCGACCGGAGTCCCCCAGGAACCAGACCGGGAAGCCCTGATAGAAAGGCCACTGCTGGCTGAGCACATTCTCCTCCCCACAGAGCGGTCCTGGCAGGCTTCTCAGCCGGCTCCAGGAGTCAGGCAGAAGCCCATTTCCTGGATTTGGCCTTGAGCGGCCCAGGGAAGAAAGTCCTGGGAAGCTTCGCTGCCGCACGAAGCTCAGCAGTGTCCTCAGAGCACGTGAGGGGAAAGGCATTTGGAGAGGATCTTGTACTCACTGGTGATTCTGTGGATTCTTTTTAAATTGGTTTTGTTTAGAGGATTGCCGTTCTCCTTGGCTTTTACTTCTCCTCTAAGCAAATGTGCTTTAGCGCTCTGATGTGGAACATAAGGGCTGAGGCCTTCTCCCCAAAGGAAATTGCCAATAAAATACACTTTTAAAATTTGTTCTGGAAACTCTCTGGATCAGGGATAAGAGGATTGGCCACTTTCAAATCAAAAGGACCAGAAGTTCTGCTGAGTCAAAGACCACAAATCTCACCACTTTCTTGTAAAACCAGCTTGGCATATATTTTCTGGAAAGAAAATGAGACAGGGAACAGATTGGAATTATAAACAAGTTGTCCCTTTTATAAGTGTTTTTTCTAAATATTGGTGCAGAGGTGTGCATCCCCCTCCCTGGGTTGTAAAGTACCTGCTCTGTGCTTTGCTGCAGTGGGAACAGCACCCCAAACACCCGGCAGGAAGGAGCTCAGCGGCCCGAAGCCTGGAGCCTGGAGACAGGAGGAGAGTGGAAAGCTTCAGGGAAAACAGGACCCTGGTTGTGGGTTTCAATTTTCAATTCCCTTAAATTCTTAGAAGTGTAAATTCATCTGATATCCTGTGACTAATCTGTTTTTGTTTTGTTCTATTTTTTTGGTGAGGTTGAAGACCCCAAACCTAGGGCCTCACGCAGGGGAGGCCAGCGAGCTACCCCGCGCTCCGGTAGCCAGGAAGACTCGGTTTCTTCTGCTAGCTGTGTACTTGCGTTGGGCTGTCCTAACTAAATGTGGTGATTGTTGGAAATGACATTGTAAAGACAATTATGCATGAGGCAAAAATTTTACATATTTTGAAAAATAGAGGATTTCGGCTTGCATGCTCACGGGTCTCCGCATTTACAGATATAATCCCCAAAGGGAAACCGAACACTAAAAATGGTCACCGTGGTGATGCCGGTCAGCCCAGCACTCTGGGGGGCTGAAGCAGGAGGACTGCAGGTTTGAGAACAGACTAGGCTACTTAGTGACTTAGTGAGATCCTGTCTCAAAATTTACAAATCCAAAAGAAGGCTGGGTGCAAAGGTCCTGAGCTGGATTGGTCTCCGCTGAGTGGAGAGCAGGGACCAAGGACAT
The DNA here is from genome assembly GCF_034190915.1 of Cavia porcellus. Lineage (NCBI taxonomy): Eukaryota > Metazoa > Chordata > Mammalia > Rodentia > Caviidae > Cavia > Cavia porcellus. The sequence goes on along the minus strand of NW_026947501.1, from coordinate 46,984,313 downwards.
CTCATGTTTTCAAAGAGGCTAGGTCCTACCTGGGCACAGCTCTAGGCCCTGGCAGCTGTGACCTGCGGGGACAGCCCCCGGTATGGGGAGGGGCAAGTTCAGGCCTCCGAGGCCACAGAGCAGGGGGTAAGCACCCTCTGTATACGCCATCTCCCTCAAATGTACATAATGAAGATCTGACCCTTCCCTTCCCTTTTGGGGCTGCGTCACACTCCTACCCATACCCGGGTCACCCAGGGCCTCCTCCTGGCCCAGCCTGCTCAGCATGGCCAGATGGGTTTAATGGTTCAGAGCACTTCCTTCCAGCTTCCTGAAAGGAGTGGCCGGCCAAGCCTGGGAACAGCTGCTGAGTCCAAAGCTGGGTCACATCAAGTGGCAGAGGGTTGGAGCACCTTCCAGAGAGGATCTCTGCCAAGGGGGCTCTGACATCCAGACCTCTAATAAGATCTTGGGTTTTGGTTGTGATGTTTCATTTTGTTTTTTGTTTTTGCTTTGAGCCAAGGTGTTGGTGTGTGGTCCAGGCTGGCCTTCAACTCATAGCCATCCTCCTGCTTCAGCCTCCTGAGTGCTGGGATGTCAGGCATGTGCCACCACACCTGGCTTGAGAGCTTGAGTTTTTCTAGAAGATGGCATTGCCATCAGATTCACACAGCCCTGTGGGAAGGGCCATCCTCAGCGGGGCAGCCAGCTCCAGGGGCTGCAAGTGTCTGAAAAGTCAAGAAGATAAGAAACTGCAGTTTCTTCATGGTTAGCATTTTACCATGGAGGGTTTGATTTTTGTCAACATAGCCCCTAAACGAATGCACTGATTTTCTCACAGTCACAAAGTGGTGAGGTCAACATCAGACGGCTTTGTCTGGAAAGGCCCTGTGCCTTCAAACAGGAATCAATCAGTGGGGCTTTTATGGGGCTGAAGAGGACACTCGGTCTCAGGAAGGCCAGCGTGGGGAGCCAGTAATTCCAGACCCATTTATGAACTGGGAAAATATTCCGAGTTTTAAAAAATGTTATTGTTTTGGCCCAAATGGTCCAGAGGTGATGAAGACTGGCTGCCCAGCCAATGCTGCCAACTCTCCACTGCCTGAAAACCCATGGAAAGGCTTGATTAAAACTAGAAGAAAACCCTCCAGCTGCTGCCCGCAACCGCAGCACCAGGGTGGGAGACGCCGTGCCAGGCAGCGATGGAAGTGGGCGTCTTGGCGCCTGCTGAAAGTTCTGCTCCCTTCCTGTTTAATAATTAATTCAGCTCTAAACCCCAAGGACCCAGGCTCAGCACCCGCTCCACAAAGCCGTACAGAAACAAAACGCCCCCAGAACTGGAGGGGACAGGGGAAGAGAGAATCTAACGTTTCAAGAAACATCACTGCATGGGGCCAGCAAGCAGGAGGTGGGGTTGGGAGGTGGAAGGAGCCAGGGTGGAGTCTAAATAAAACAGATGCACACAAAAGCAAGGTTATTCGCGGCCATGGCCCCCCTGCCTGGAGCGGCACTGCGGCCGAAAGCCATCTCCTCCGGAAGCAGGCCCAGTGCCCACAGCCAGTGGAGACCAAGAGGGTAATGGGTTCAGTCTCCAGCAAGGAGAGACCGGCCTGGCTCTGCCTTCATGGTGGAAAAGTATGAGACATGGGCAGCCATCCCCATTCCTGCTGGCTTCATCTGCCCCTCCAGCGCCACAGTTCTGCCTCCGTTGGTGGAGCCAAAGAATGCCCTGCTAGGCCAGTGGCCCCAGGGAGTGGAACAGGACCCACAAATCCCAAGATGCAGAAGAGGGGAGACTTTACAGCTCCATGCACGAAGGTCAGCATGGAAACCCAGGCCAGTTCCTGCCCTTAAACACTCAAGGACGAATGTCACCATCCAGCACAGCAACTATAAGACGAGGCTCCTAAAACAGGGATATATAAAGGAGAGAGACGTGGGGAGACGGGAGGAAACCAAAGGGCACACGTTTTGGAGATGGGATGGTGTGAAAAATGATCAAGAAATGTCACATTCAGGCACCAAGTCCCCAGAACGGACGTAACTCGTCCATGCTACCGGCACAAAGGAATAAAGAGAAAAAGGAGCTGAGTATCGGCGCAGGCTCTGCTTCTCGCTGTGAGCACTGTAAGCCGTCCACTTTCTCTACACTGTGGGATCCTGCGCAGAAAGTGACACCCTGTAGATGCCGAAAGCAGCCAGAGGCCTCATGGAATCTCTTATCACTTGGGAGCCACAGAGAGCAGGAAGTGCGCTTCCAGGACACAGCGGCTCCAGGCACAGCAGGAGCCAGAGCGGCTTCCTGTGCAGCAGGACACCCAAGGGTCCCTGAGCATCGCCGGAGATGGCCCCTGCCAGCCAGGCGCTGAAGGACAAAAGGAAATGAAGGCCCAGTTGGCCAAAGAAAACAGCGAATTGTATTCACTTTCTTCTTATTACAAAGAAGACGTGGCATGGAGCAGGCCTCGCACGGCCTCTGAGCTCACAGTCGGGTGTTTCGAAAAAGGCAGCCACATAATTAAACGGTTGGGTCACACAGATGAAGACCTGGGTGTTTTTCCTAAAGGGGATTTTTTAAAATACTCTGCAACTGTCACAGGCATTTGGATTTTCTTTATGTTTTATGGCAGTCACAAAAGGTTAAACTGTGCCTTTCTACCCGACGACATCCCCACTTCGGGCTGCCCCTGGCGCTGCCCTTGGTACCTTGCCCAAGCAGGGACTCTTTCAAATCTAAGACCCTGCTTCCTGCCCGGCTGACCCCTCAAAGCTGTGCTAAACTCAAATTGGAAACCCGTTTCCAGTTATCATGCAATTTTAAAACTGGGTCAGTATGTCATCTCCATTTTTGAGTCAGTGGATGTCTAGCTGGTATTTCTATGCTTTTAACTTCAAGTTTCAGTCATGAGCTAATGTCCCTGTGTGTGCACACGCACGTGGGTTTGTGCATGTGTGTGTGCACAGGTGTGTGTGTTGCAGAGTATGTAACGGTCAGTGAGGGACTTGAACACAAACAAGTAACCTGGCCTCTCCTGCCTCAATTTCCTGAGTTGTGGGAAGGGGGTCATCTCATTGTCCTCCAGTGGAGCTGAGGACGTGGTAGCCTGGAGTCCATGGAGAACCAGCACTGAGTGTCCACACAGGGCTCCTCCAAATTCACAGCAGCAAGGGGGGGGGTCCTCATTTGGCCACAAATGACCTTCAACATTAACCATTGTTATGGAACTCACTTAAAATGAGCTCACAGAATGCCCTGGGGTCCATTCCTGGAGCTTCCTTTCCCCGGTACCCCTGGGGCTGTTTTTAAGAACTCTAAATTGGATTTCTGTAAAGCTGCCACATTCCCACCCCAGGTGAGTCTGGATGGCATTGCTTTTCCCTTGAGTGCGATACTGGGTATTGAACCCCGGGCTTTCACACTGAACCACAGCACCGGCCTGTTTGAGTATCTTCTTTCCAGACAGAGTCTTGCTGAATTGCTCGAATTTGTGATCCTCCAGCTTCAGCCTCCTCCTTAATCCAAGGGTGCTTGGAACGTAGGCACACCTCCCCTATGCAGCCAGCCAGTCCTTTTCTGCAGGAGCAAACTCCTTTGTGGTAAAGGTAATTATTATTTTCTTAACAAATCCTGCTATGCCCACACGCCATGTCGTATTGGAAAGAGCCCCAGACACAGACACAGGCAGCCAAGCGGGTGCCCTGCTGGCTGCAGCCTGCAGCTCACAGGAGGTGCTGACCCCGGGAGGGGGATGGTGTGGGCAGTAGCTCACCAGCTCCTCCAGGCAGCTTCATGTTGCCTGGGGAGGGGAGGGAGTGTGGCACACCTGCTCACACTCACAGTCACCTGCAGGCTGGGCCCAGGATTCCAAGAGCTGTGCAAGCTGTGTGGGTGATAAGTGCAGGCCGGGCCCCGCAACTGCAACCTGTGCTCCCCTCCAGCTGGGTCTCTGTGGTGCAGCCAAGAGGTGACTTGAAGATTGGTGCCAAGGGAAAGATGCCACTCTGTGTTAAGGGTATTTTCCCAAAAGTTAAAGGGACATCATATCATAGTGATCTATGTACCCCCACTTTTACAGCACCACAACTCACAATAGCCACATCTTGGAAGTGACCTCTATGTCCATCAACAGATGAATGGATAACAACAATGTGGTATTTACACACCTTGGAGTACTAATCTGTCAGCAAGAAGGGTGAACTTGGGTCATTTCTAGGAAAATGGGTGTGGCCTGAGGTCATAATGTTAGGTGACATAAATCAGACATGTGAGCTTATATACTGCACAGCTAAGGTTATTTCTCTCATGTGAGAAATCCAAATTATGAATGAAAGACAGACAATAGGAATTAGGGAGAGAGATCTTCTGCAAAGGGGAAGAGGACCAGAAGACTAAAGGAGAGGAAGTGTTGGGGTCTGTGCCTAGACCCCAGATCCCCCAAACCAGTGCGAAGCAAAGGCTCACAGGATTGAGACACGCGGCATGGTCTTTAGGGCTGCAAGAGGAGTGAGATCCTCGGCAGAGCTCCTAACTCTGCTGCCCGATTGGCCAACTGACCCAGTGCTGCCCCTATTTAATCAGAACAAGCAAGGACTGAGTGGACAATGGAGGAAGCCTGAGCAGGATCTGGGGAGGGGTTCAGGGGCCCCTCAGAACAACAGACAATGCTAAGTAAGGAGAACTATCCAGAAAGTCTCCAGGTGGCCTCAGCTGTGGCCGGTCCTGTCCCCAGAGCTGTCTCCTCATTCTCAGTTCAGCTGTGCCCGGGCCATGCCACAGCCCTGCTCATGTATTCAGCTTCAACAGCTCCAACAGGGAAGGAACAGAGGTGAAGGGCAAGGGAGAGGACAAGTGACATCCATGTACCAACTCATCCCAATGAATGTGACCATGACGCACTACCAACGTGGGCTCATAATAATAAAGTGTCAAAGGGGTGACCACAAGCCTGCCTCTGGGCAGCCCACATCTTCACTAGTATATTTTATTCAGAAGTCACTCCACGCAGCCAACCTCTCAAGTGAGGACTGCAAGGAACAGGACCAGCTTGCTGCCAGCTTGCCCTCAGGCAGCCACAGTCCTCTGTGCTTAGGATTCAGATATAAGCTGTTGACCCTAGAGCCCTCGACCACTAGAGTCTGTCCCCAGCATCCCCAGGCCGAGATGCTCCCCACTAGTTGATTTGTTAGGGCACCACAACAGAAGCCCATAAGGTTATCTCCCAACGGTTCTGGAGGCTGGAAGTTCCAGGTCAAAGGCAGGGTGTGTTTGTGTGTATGTGTGCACACGCACACGCGCGTGTGTGATCACGGGGACCTGGGCCTCCTCCAGGGACCTTGCTTAACTTTATTATCTTGGTAAAGCTCCTATCTTCAAACACAGTCACACCCTGAGACACTGGGAGTTGGAAATGCAACATACAGATTTTGGGAGACAAACTCATACAAGCTTCTTTGTCAGGAAAAATGTGGGATGCACTGCGTCTTTTAAAATAGCTGAGGCTCAGGTTTGCACGCACAGGTATGTAAATGACAGAAAAATGACAAAAAAGGATAGAGGCTCCATCTAGACAAACACTTGGGCACCTGACTCAGAAAGCTTTGGTAACATCACAAAAACTCCGCTGGGACCAAGCACAGGAGGCTGACGGCCAGCCTTGGTCCTAGACTGGCTGGGTCCAGGACTGAAATGTGTGACTGGCCAGTTCAGAGGGAACTCGGCTGTGTCATATATGCAGACCTATGCGTGGCCTCCGTGGGAGTTGGTGGCTAAAGAATCCACGCCCTCTTTCTTGGGAAGAGTCCAGTCCCCTTGCCCAGGATGACCTTTCTGCTGTCACACTGCTGTTGTAGGACAGAGGCTGGGGATACTGCCCAGCCTGTCTCTATTTTACAATTTCTTAACTCCATAAGTTTATACGAATGTCCCCGCTCCTTTCCATTGCTTCTCTGATGAGTTCTTTCCGACTCTTTCTGAGATTTACTAAACATGTCTTTCCACGGCGTGAGTGTGAAAAGTGTGAACTTTCAATGCATCTTGCCTACCAGGTTGCTTGAGCGCAAAGCTTTCAAAGAAAATTAAAGTGAAAAAAAAGGCCTGATATTGGTTATTAACTCCACCTCAGGGTGACTTCCCTTCAGGGGCAATTAAGTAGCAGCTCTGGGCTGTTAAGTTTAGTGGCTGTTCTCGGAGGTGGCACTGGCTTCGCTCCTTCAAGGACAGCCCTGCTCAGATGGGCTGGGATTTTAGGTGAGGGCACCCAGGCTGCCGCAGTAAAGCAGGCTTTGTTTGACACTGTGGATGCATCACTTCGAGGCACCCCGATCTTCTTTAAGAAACGACTTTTGCTTTACCAGGTAAATGTCCTTTCTGTGGAATCTCCGTGGAACACTGGGGACATCCTGTGGCCAGTGTGGCTCAGGACAGCCAGTCTCTCCCAGCAACCGTCTCTGGGAATAAAGAAAGCAGTGTCCCATGTGAATCCCAGTTTGTTTTACAAGGCTACAAAAAAGAGAAAAGTGTGCGAAGGAAAAAGAAATGCATGCATGGTCTTGATCCTTCCTGCGACGGAAACGTCTCTTCGGGAGCGATGTTTTGTTGCTGATCGTGGGTGGGAAGGGCATTGGGGCCGGTCACCGGAGTTCTTGCCAAGCGTGGATTATCTTCTGGTGGAGTCGGCCCCTTGCGGATGAGCAGGAGCACAGTGCCATGGCCCCGCCCTGCCGTCCTACCTGGCTCTCGCCATCTGCTCTTCTAAATGCGCCCGCCTTGGCCCAGCGCCGCTGCCTGGCAGGAGCCAACCTTCTGCCAAGCGGCACCAGCATGACTTAACGGGCGAGCAGTGGGTATTCTGGCAGTTTTACACCCCAGACTCTGCTCCTGTGATGCCCACGGAAGTCGCTTAGTTGTAAATGCAACACCGCACTTGACAGATTCCCTTGACAAAGCCCTGTGCCCACGTGGAATACAGGTAAAGAAATGGAACCCAAGGTAAAAGCTGGTCCCTGGAGTCTCGGGCCCAGGGGCTCAGAAATCCATTTGTCAACCAGAGAGAGTCGTAACGCAGCCCTGCGCACGCCCCAGAGCCCCCAGAGCAACCAGCCGGCTTTGGTGGTGGCGGGCAGGCCAAGGAGTTTATGTTGTTCTTCTGTTTATTAAAAACGGATGGGAGCCCTTGACAGAAAAATCAAACTTCTGGTCACAGCTCATTAAGCCGCGCTGTATCTGTCAGGAGTGTGTGTTCCGAGCGCCAACAAGCCTCGGGGAGCGAGATCACCCTGCCTGGGTCTGTACTGAAGGCTGGCTGGAAAAGAGCTGCCCGTCACCTCCGGGGAGAGATGGGCTTTCGGGGTACTCTGAACCTCTGCCCCAGCCAGGCTGGATAAGACCACAGGGTCAAGAGGAAGTGCCCAGTGGGGAAGGGATCTATGAAGAATCACTTGGGGAAGTTCTGCCTGAGAGGAACCAATGAAAATATCTCAAGGACAGCGTCACTGGAGACATTTGCCCTGGTCATCATCCTGCATGAGGAGGGCACCCAGCTTTGGACATCTTGTTACCCTGAGTCTTCTATTTGTCGTAACTCAGATCTGTTTACTCCTCTTCTCCTTGGGCCAGTGCATGGGACCTTGAGGGCCGTGGCAGCTGTAACCCCACTGTGCACCACAGACTCAACTTTTACTAGCATTGCTTGTTTGCCCACAGCCTGATTTCTTCTAGGCTTGGCATCAGTGGCATGACTGAGTTAACCCAAGTGTGAAATGTCGTGGGGACCTGATTCAATGGGTGGACAGAAAGGCAGCATGGCTAGGACGTAAGAGGGAGGAACAGGCTCTGCCCGCTACAACTAGAGCACCAGGTGCAAATGGACCCCAGTGGAGTCCAGGCCGATGGGGAACAGGTGTGCAGGGGCGCTCAAAGCCCTGGCCTTCGGTCCTCTGGCCAGGTCCTGGACAAACCCCTCCAGGTGGTACCAAAATCTCTCAGGCAGCTCCTCAAGCTCCTCCTCCCTGTAAAGGAAGCATCCCAGGACTTTCTCTCCTCTATCTCTCTATAGTTCTGCCTTTTATTTTAAAAGTTTTCCACTTATTGAGGAGTAATACTGAGAGTTCTTACATTCCTTCTTCTAACACTAAAATCATACATTATGGTGAGATAATTATCCAAACCAAGACATTAAAATCAGTATGGTGCTATCAGCTAAACTACTGATCACTCTGGGGTGATCTGAATTAAATTACAAGGACCTGAGGTTTGGAGGCAAGGAGAGATGGCAAGATTAATCAGTTAATAGCTCTGGCCTGAAAATAGCAAAGAACTGTTTCCCATTCCCCGATGTGCAGCGCAAATCTGACCACCTCCACCCAGAACCGCTGCGCCCGCTCAGAGCACCAAGCACTCCAGGAGCCTCAGGCACTTCTCTTGGGGTACCGCCCTCCCAGCCCCAGCTTTGCCTGCTCTTTGCTACCTGCCCCTCTTATCCCTAGCCAGGGTGGGGTCCAGACAATTGGCTGGGCTCAGGCTGGTTCTCTCCTTTCCCAGTTCTTCTCACGAAAAGTCTAAGCATTCTGAGGCAGCAGGAATGCAAGTTCCAGCTCAGGCTGGACAAATCAGTGCCTCGGCAAGACCCTGCCTCACAACAAAAAATTAAAAAGGGCTGGGGATGCAGCTCAGTGTGCAGGTCCCCCAAATAAAGTAATACTCCTAACTCCAAATCAGTGGCCTGTTGGGGTGCTTACCTCAGACCCTGTCCCTTTCTGGCTAGCAGATTTGAGGCTTAGCGAACCATCTCATTTCAGAGACTCCTGGCCAGAGCTGCGAATCAGCATGACAGACTTCGTTCTGATCAGCCCAGCGCCACTATCGTCCTGCATTCATTCTGAGGGAGGATTTCCACCCTTGCTCATTTGATGATTATCTTTAGGCACCAAAAAATGTCACTCTTGGTTCCATCTTGCAACCCGATGGCCTTGCCTGAGCTCTGGCCCCATCAAGGTGGAGATGTACCTCCCACAGAGACAGCCAAGCAGAGCCTCAGCACCCCAAGCTCATGCCCAGATTCCGGCCCAAGACTCTGGGATGGATTTGTTGCTCAGCCCCTCCTGGAGCATGGAGAAGTCCAGGCAGTCAGCTCCGAAGAGCAGCTGCAAATCTGCTGGCCACCACCAGACTGGCTCTGCCACACGGCTGTGGTTGGAGGCCTCAGGGCCACGTGAGGACATTCAGAGAGGACTTTCAGGGTGGTCTTACAAACAAGGCTCTTGCCTTTGTGGTCTTCTTCATCTCCTCCTCCTCCTCCTTCCCTTCCTCTTGCCTTTGTGGTCTTCTTCATCTCCTCCTCCTCCTCCTTCCCTTCCTCTTGCCTTTGCGGTCTTCTTCATCTCCTCCTCCTCCTCCTTCCCTTCCTCTTCCCCTTCCTTTCTCTCTCCTCCTTCGCCTTCCTGTTCTTCTTGCAATATGAGGGATTAAACCCAGGGCCTTTGCACGGCCTACATCCACAGCCCTATTTATTTGTCTGTTTGTTACTTATTTGAGACAGGGTCTTTCCAAGTCACTAAATTTCCCAGTCCAGGCTTGAACTCAGGAGCCTTCTGCTTCAGCGTCCCAGAGCACTAGGATAACAAGTGTGTACCACCGCTCTGGTCACTGCGTACTCCTTTCATGACAGTATAAAATCCCTTGCATCCCTTTAGTAATTTTTCCCAGTAATCTCATTATTTCTTTTTTATCTCACTGTTTGTTATGAATTTTAAGTTTAAAATGCTATGATCAATTTTGTTAAAATTATATCTTACTGTTCATAGTTAGCAATCTTTAAATATTATGATCTATAAAAAGTATCTCAGTTGTATCAAGATACAAATGGCATTGGGTGTTTCATCATGGTAAGCTCATAATTTAGGAAAAAGCACATTTTGTTGATCATTTAATTTTAATGATACAATGCTTAAGAGGCAGGATCTTAAACTACATCATAATAACCACACAATACTACGGCAAATGAGCTAGAAAATATTTTGTGGCCTTTTATTTAGAAATCTTGCATATTGCCCTTAGAAAACCAACTGGTTTATTTTTATAATTTTCATGTTTTGTCCGCAAAGACACAAAAAGAAAGAGTCATGCCAGCCGATGTTCATGGAAACTTTGCAACCAGCATACTGAAAATGTAGGTGGTTTCCCATTTTAAATCCCTTAGAGATTCAAGCCCATCGGGTTGTACTCTACCTTCTGAAAGGTGACTTCTGAAGTACTATGACATGAATTTCTAGACCTGCGCAGGTCACTGCAGGAGGGCTCACGGGCTCATTATCACCTTGAGATCTTTACTGGCCATTTCAAAGTATCTGTGTCTCCTGTGTGTCACTTTCCATCCAAACGCAAAGTTTAAACCTTGCTGTTTCAGAAAAACATTCCCAGGGTTGTTTCATCTTTAAATCCATTAAACAATGTGACATTTCAAACTCTACACTGGACCCCGCACAGGGGACTTTTGGACACTAGGGGAAAGGGAGGAAGCAGAAGAGAGGGCTCCTGCTAATTCCCCTGCTTTTCACCCTCCCCCACCCCATCCTATAGCTGGACCCCTTATCCCCTAAGTGTACAAGTTTCCTACCAGAACTTCCCAGCAGCGCAACACGCACGCAAAGCCAGGTGCAGCAGAAAGAGAACAGAGGAAGCTAAGAACTCGGGGGAAATGTTACTGTATTCTCTATTCTAAAAGAAAAACACCCACCGCACTTCATTTGATAGGAAAGTCTTGGCTCTACACATGGCTGTAGACATGGAATCAGCCACTGTCATAGACAGTGCTGCAGCCGTAAGAGAGATAAGAGTTCTTCATTTTGATTTTACATTCTCTTAAATTTCATCCACACAGAAACCTGTGTCAGTCCTGGTTTTCTCTTTCTAAAGATACTGGCAAGTAGTTGAATTTCCAGGTCTTACTACGAGCAGATTGTTCATACTACTTGGCAGGGTGGCATGGGATTGAACCTGTAGCAAAAGAGATGATTTTTCCTTGATAAGGGTTAACCGCCACCTTCTGGGAAGAGGAAACATGGGAAACATCTGTTTCAGAGCACTTCGCCTGAAAACATTTCCCTGCTGGCCGCCGGCTAATCCCGATTACAAGGGTGACTCGGGGCCCTCAGGTCCGACGCGCAAGTCCCACCTGGGGCTTGAGCAGAGTCTGGGCCAGGAGTCAGAAGACAAGGCATGGGTCAGTTCAGGAGAGCGTGGCTCTGAACCCCCAGCCCTGCCTGGCTCTGCTCTGCGCCCTCCAATGCAGCCATCCCTGTGGGTTTAAAGAAGGTGCAGACCAGGCTTCCTGAGTACAGAGAGACACAGGCTGCCACCATTCCAGGATTCAGTGACAGGTTCAGGTGTGCAAACCCTGACAGTGCGGCGAAGGGTACCTAGGATGGGTGTTTCTTTTCGAAATAATTTTAATTAAGGAAATACAAAGCATATACAAAAGAAGAAGCAGCAAAGAGATGAGTCCCCATCCCATCTACGGGGCCAAACACCTGTGTCCATGCATCACCTGCCCCCAACCTGCACCAGACTGTTTAAACTGTGGGCAACCCCCCACCCCGTACCACAAAGGTCACATTGTGTCACCCACAGGCAAGCCGTGCCTCGGCACGGCCCAGCACCCTGTCCCATTCTGCGTCCTCTGAGCAGCACCCCGCCCGCCACGACCTTTCCATCAACTCTTGTGGCCATGAGTAGAACAGGTGGAATCGGCCCTATTGCGGCTGGCTTGTTTCACTGACCTTGCCAAGGCAGACTTGGGGTTTACCTGAGTGGAACTCGAAGACTCGTTCTTGCTGTGGCTTCTGACCATTTGCCATCCTTTCAGGGCCTGAATCGTGTTTCTCCGCACACCTGGACTCTCTTTCTCTTTCCACTTGTCGATGGACCTTGGTGGCCTCCCTGCCATGCCTGTGGGTGTGCAAATCACCTCTTTGAGACCCTGACCACAGTTCCTTTGAGCACATGCCAGAAGAGGATGGTTGGGTCACAGGGTGGATCTACTGTGAGTTTTCTGAGGACCCTCATCCTGTCTCCATAGCAACAGAGCTGTTTTTCAGATTCCTACAAGGTTCACAAGGATTCCGATTTTCCACCCGCTTGCCAATATCCACTACTTTTCTTTTAGTTTTCTCTCTTTCCTGCCTTCCTTCAGCCTTCCTTTGCCCTCCTACCCCCTTCCCCTCTACCTCCTCCTGCATTGACAGCGGCTCTCCTTGCCGTAAGGTGGGCTCTCATCTCAGCCTCACTTGCACTTCCCTCACGAGGTCCCATAGCCATCCATGTGCTTTCTGGCATTTGTGTATTTTCTGCAGATAAAGGTCTACTCAGGTCGCTCACCTGTTTTAAAAGTTTTCTGGGCCTTTGTTATTGAGTGGTGGGAGTTCTTTTCTATGTTCTAGTTATTTCTCACTTCCTAAAAAGAGGATTTTCGAACATTTTCTCTCATTCCTATAGCTGCCCTTTACTCTGCTAAGTCGACTCCTCTTCCTTACGTGTCCTTTTTGACTCTTGTGAGTTTGTCACATAAATCTTTTTGTCTAAGTCCAGCCACTACCGCTCTTTTTGGGTTACCATTTACAAGGAATTGCATCTTCTGGTCTTTCATTTTCCACTTCTATGTGCCCTTCAATCTAAAACCAATCTCCGTAGGCAACACAGAGCTGCGTTCTCTTTAAAAATTCATTGAACTACTCTATGTTTTTGACTAAAGCAATTAATTCATCTACATTAAAAGAAATGACTGATTGGAAACAACTACTTCCCTTTGGCTGATTATTTTCTGCCTGCCACAGCTCTCTTGCCCTTTTCCCTTCTCTTGCTGCTTTTGCATTTTGTTGATCTTTTCCAGAGACAGGCTTTGATCATTTCTTCGTTTTCCTGTGTGTTTGCCATACATATTTTGTTTGTGGTTACCATGGGGATCACATAAAACATCTCACAGCTTTAACGTCTGCCATAACCTGATAGTTTCAACTGCAAACAAAAACTCAGTCTCACATCTTTATGTTCCTAACCTCACACAATTGCAATTTTTAATCTATGAACATAATTTTACATTATTTTAGTCTTTTAAATTATAGAACAGAAGTAAAATGACTTCCATGCCAGCATCGTAGCACTCTGTATTTGTCTCTATCGTGTCTCCTTCTACTACGGGGCTTCTCAGTCTTTGTGTGGCTGTCTAGGGTCTTTTCATTTCCACAGGGACCCTGTCTGCAGGAATTTCCCTCAAGGCAGGTTTAGTAGTGAGGAACTGCCCTGGCTTCCGCTTATCTGGAAAAGTCCTTATTTCTCTTTCACATTTACTGAGAACTTCACAAGCTATGGAATTCTTGGCAGATTCTTTTCTTCGGGCATTTTGAGTACATCAGCTCACTGCCTCTTGCCTGCTAAGATTTCCTCCTGAGAAACTTGCTGATGATTTTATGGAAGCTCCCCAGTCTATAACAGACCACTTTCCTCTTCTTACTTGTGAGATTCCCCTGTCTTGGTTTACTGGGCCATTTAGTTAGAATGTGTTTGGGAGTGGGCTGCTGTTGGGTCATCCAGGTTGGATTCCTTCTTGAATCTGGAGGTCTGTTTCTCTCCTTAAGGCATGGGAAATTTTTAATGCATCATTTATTTACCTAAACTCAGTGCTCACCTCTCTCTTCTCCTTCTGGAACACCCAGGATGCACGTACGGTTGATGGAGACCCATGGCCCTGCAGGTTTCACTGCATTTTTTCTTCCCTGTCTTTCTCCACCTCATCATCTCCTTCTTTTTTTTTTTTTTTTTTTTTTTTTTGTCTTTTTTCCTTTTTATCGGTACCGGGGATCGAACTCACGACTGCCTGCTTGAAAGGCAGGCGCTTATGCCGCTGAGCTAAATCCCCAGCCCCCATCTTCTTATTTTCTTCAATCTTTTGATTGAACAATTTCAACTGTCCTATCTCTGAGTTCACTCATTCTTTTTTTTTTTTTTTACCAGAAATCAAACTCAGGACAACGTGCTTGCGGGCAGGTACCACACCGCTGAGCTACATTCCTGGGCCAGGTCCACTCTTTCTTTCTTCTGCTTGATCAGGGTTGCTGTCTTCCTGTGGAGGATTTTTCAATTTGGTTGTGTGACCTTCAGCTCCAAAACGTCTGTTCAGTGCTTAAACTGTTTCTCTTCTTCCTTGGTATTTTCATTCTGATCATACATCGCTTGTCTGATGCTGCTTAGTGACTGACCTGGGGTCCTTTTCACTTCATTGAGCATCTTTATGATGGTTATTTTGAATTCTTTTTCTATGATTCATATTCCTTCCCTTTCTTAAAGTCAGTTTCCGGGGATTTAATGTGTTCCTTATTAGAGAATGTTTCACTGTTTCATAAAAAGTGATTGAAAAAAATTTAATCTCCTCCTGGGTCTTGACATTTAAAACCTTAGCCACCTCTCCAGTTCATGTAGCAAGGTCCTGCCCTTCACCAGCCAGCCCGGCCAGAGGGTCTGGACACCTCTCAAAGCTTTTCGGGCTACATCATGTCTGGGCTTATGCAGGTGCATGAGCTCCTAATTGAGAATGAGTTTGCTGTTTTCTATGTGGGAGCCCTGCTGCTGTGCTGTGGTTACCACCTTGATGCTGCAGGTGGCATCTAGGGTGGCCCCTGGAAGTACTTTCTCCCCATGGAACACCAGGAGCTGAGAGTTTCCTCCCGTCTCACAGTGCTGTGTGGAGAGGGGGCCCTGGTGAGCCTGAGCTACACGCACCCCTCCCGGGGGCGCGACAGCAGGTCAGCATCCCTACGTGCGAGGCAGCCTCTGGCCTCCTGTCCTGCCACTCTCCGGCACCAGATTATCTGGAAACAAACCCCAGTGTATAACTTCACCCATAAACATGATCAAACACATCCCTAAAAGATCCTATTACTAAATACACCACAGCTCCCCAAATCACTTTACACAACGAAATTTCAACTACCATTAACATTCTCTACCTGGTCTCATCCTTTATTAAAGCTTATTTGGCTCAAATTCAAAGCTAAACAAGATCCAAGTTGCATTTAGCCAATTTTGTCTCTTAAATTTCTGTTTATTGACTCCCCTGCTTCTTTTTTTCTCCTTGCACTTTATTGAAGAAATCAGATTGTTTACTGCATAGAATTTCCCGAATTCTGGATTTCCTTTGCATTCCAGTGATTCCTGTTGACGTGTCCCCTGTATTTCCTGATTTAGATGCTTGATGAGATTCCACTTTATGTTACATTCTTCCTATTATATCTCATCAGGAAGTCATAATATCTGCTGACTCTGTTTTTTGTAAAGTTACATCTGGACATGGATTTGGGCACTGTCAGGAAGATGTGAACATTGTAACACCCCCAGTCGGCTAGCACTGAATGGCTTAGCGGTCCTTAATGGTCACTAGCTAGGTGCATTTTTAGGAGAGACTTTTAAACAATTGTATTCTATGTTTACCATTGCCTTCAGCAGCGCATTTCTTAGGAACAAGGCCTGCTCAGGACACCTAATGTCCAGGGTGTGAAATGGTAACAACAATGGGCTTTTCCTGCCCCAGTGGAGGCACAAAGGCTTGGGACGGGGAAGTCACATGTTATTGTTGACCTGCTAGATCTGCTCCACTTCACAGGAAGTGCAGAAACCCACTGTGCAGGTGACAGACCTGGGAATGGGCTGACAACCCTCCTGGACCACTCTAGGGAAGCTCCTGGGATCCTTTGCTCCCCACAGAGCTGTAAGTAGAGGCAGTGACTCTTTCTTCCTCTGAGCTATTTCACAACTGGAGCTCCTTCTGGAAAGGTGCTGTTTTTGACGCCAATTGTGATGCCACCTTGAGGAGAGATGACCAGAATGTGTAAATTTGAGGCCAAGCTTAAAATCAATCACCCTAGGATCCTTTATTGCTAAGAGTCATTAGGGGATGAATTACTTATTCTTGATAACTGGGCTGAGCAGGAAGCACTGTTGCAACAGAAATCATTTCTAACTAGTAGAAAAAGTCAGAACTATAGTGGTGGTGATGATGACGGAGCATAGCATTTGCATAGTCGCTTTTCTTGTTGCTGAAAGGAAATACCCATGCCCAGAGTCAGGGGAGGACAGTATTATGTTGGCTCATGGTGTGTGGACATTACAATCCGTAGTCAGCTGGCTCCAAGACAGGGTGGCCTGGCAGAGGGGCATCACAGAGGACAAACAGTCCATGGCAGGGCAAGCAGGAAGAAGGTAAGCAGCAGAAGCAAGTGACAGCTAGCAACTACAGCAGCCCTTTCTCTGCCCCCTGTCTGTCTGGGAAATGACATGTTAGCCTCTTTTTTTGAGGTGCTGGGGACTGAACCAAGAGCCTACTTGCACATACTAGGCAAGTAATCCACCATTGAACTACATCCCTGGTCATGGTCTACTTATTTTTACCTGAAGTAGGAGTACACAGTAAGGTGATAGTAAAAGGCACAGTAGGGTGGACACGCTGCCTTTAGTATTGCTGTCAGGAAGTGGGGGCCCTGCTTTACTCAGCTGAGGAGCAGGGAACTACATGCTACCACGCCCTCTCAGCTGGGATGGCGCTGTGTGATAGAAAAATGTCAGGTCCCGGGATGGAATCACTGTCCCGGGACCGCTACCCTCTCAGGGAGAATGTCACTGTGGCCCCGGACTCTATCTGCTTCCTGAAGACTCAGCAGCATTTGCTGGTTCTGTCAAACCTCCAAAGTTTGAAAAATTACAATGCTCTGAATGGACCTGGAAAGAGTGAGACGTGTGTCTGAGGAATGTGCCACTGAATGTGGGATCTCACTGCTGTGAGCCAACAGAATTCCACGTCCACCTGCACGAATCCCAACCCACTGGTAGTACATGTGTGTGCTGAAGTTTTGAGGGGCCAGTGACAAATGTTCTGGGCTGGGTAATGAATGAGTGTTCCAGGCAGAAGAGAGCCAACGACAAGCCTGATGCCTTGCCTGTCTTGAGGAAGTTCAGAGAGCTGGCAGGCAGGTAAATAGTTAATCAAAACACTATGACAGGGTTTCTGAGAGAACATGGCAGACAGATAGCAGCAGCTATGCAGGCTCTCTGCAAGACCCAGCTTAGAATTCAGGAATGGGGCGGAGTGAGGAATCCTAACCAAGAGGAGATATACCCTGCTGACCCAAGAACGAACTGGGCTGAGAGATACCAACTGGGAATGCAATCCTGGTACTATAACAGGAACAAATAAAGCCTGAGCATGGAAGCTGGAGCCCGTGCCATTGGAAGCCACAATCTGGGTTTCCTGCCACCACTGCTGCTTCTGAATCAGCTCAGTAGGGAGAGAGAGGTGCGAAAGCTCTGAGATCAGGAATCGGTGAACGGAGTTAAGAGCTGGGCGGGTGGGGAGCTGTGCATTGACCTCCGGTGAGTGGGGGAAACTGGGACTCTCCCACAGTCTAGGAGGCGCCAACAGGACATTCTGGGACTGGGAAGACTTGCTGGAACAGGGCACTGTAGTGACTTCAGTCACATATCCCCCTCTCAAGCAGGATTGGTGAGCAGTGCCTAGCCTACATGACACTGCTGGCTGAGACCCAGTAGGCTAGCACAACCCAGGTCCCAGCACCTGAAGGTGCACCCTAGCGGTGAAGCCTTTCAGTAGGTTGACCTGGAGGGGCGGGCTCCACATAGGCTGCCCGGTCCATAACTCCCAGGTGTGCTGTGGTGGGCGGGAACATCTAGCAGGCGCAATTCAATCAGACTGTGGCCAACAGGGAAGGAAGCTGGGCCTCCTATATATGCTTGCATATATAAGGAACAAAGAATATGGGAAGAGGAAGCAACAAGAAAGGCTCCTCGGCCCCCAATCCTGAGAAACAGGCAATAGCAGACACGCCAAAAATAGACATAAAAAAGCTATTTCCAGAGCCTCATAGACGAGTTCAGGAATGAAGTTATTAATGACCTGAAGCAAGACATAAGCAGAATAGTCAGAGAAATGCTAAGCACCACCCAAGAAAAAGCTGATGGTGGAATGGAAGAACAGAAAAAGAGGGGAGAATTATTTGATGGAGAAAATAGAGAACACATAGAATACGTGAAGCAGGTTCAAAGAGATTACCAGGAAACTAAAAACTCTATCGAAAACTGGCATAACAGCTTGAAAGAAACTAAGGACAGATTACTTGAACTGGAGGGAAGATTTGTAATATGGGAGCATGAAATGAAAAACTTGTTAAAAACAACAACAAAAAAAAAACAGCAACAATACAAAAACTAGAAGATGATAAGAGGATCTATAACTTAAGAATTAAGAACATAAGAGAAGTGGAGACACAAACAAATAGACTACAAAAGCTATTCACAGAAATAATCCAAGAGAATTTCCCTAATTTAGCAGATGGTAAAGATACTCAGATATATGAGGCATACAGGACTCCAGCTACCTACAACCCAAATAGAGCTACACCCAGGCATATAATAATCAAAATTCCAGAAATCCAATATAGGAATAGAATATTAAAAGCCGTCAGAGACAAGAAACAGATCACTTACAAGGGAACACCCATCAGAATTACAGAAGACTTCTCAGCACAAACCATCAAATCACGAAGAGCCTGGGGGGAAATAATTCAAGCTTTGAAAGATAATAACCTCCAGCCAAGATTGAGATATCCTGCACAACTATTCCTGGAAATTGATGGAAAAACAAGGTGCTTTCAGGATAAAGAGGAACTAGGGGAATATGCAACCACCAATTCAACTCTACAGAGAATACCGTAGGATATTCTAAAAAAGAAAAATACGGAGAATCCAGAAATAGTGGCAGAGAGGCCACAATGAATGGAGCAGAAAACAAAATGAAGAAGACAAACTGACAACTAATGACAGAGAAAGAGCTCAAAAGAAATGAGGCAGAGAAGATTGGATGATAGGAACAGCTATTTTGGAGAAAACAACATCATAATAGGTAGTGCTGATATGGTATCATCTTATTTTGAAGTCCCATCAAGCTTTTGTTTTTCTGTCTCCATAGGTCTTAACATGTTGTATCTTATTGGATTTTATTATATGTGATAGTATAAACAAAAACTTTTATAGACAAGGAGATTGTACAGAAACCATAGTTCATTATCTGTTAGTTCATTCTAAATACCCTGTAATACTGTCATTCTCTTGAATGGTTTTACATTGTTTTGATATATTTGATGCTACAGTATACGAAGTTATACTCAAAGATCTCAAGGAAAGAGACAATATGGTAACTACTTTTATGTCAGGATTATCTTGTGGTAAAACACTAATTTGCTTAAATGGTTATGTTTTGATCTGCACTGTTTAGTTGTTATGCCCTCTTTTATCTCAATCTCCACTTAATTATTTACTTTTTTATTTTTATCCTTTTAATTAAAGGAAAAATAAATTTTAAAAAAGCAGGATAAAAAAAAGAAAAAGAAGAGCAGGTTAAGCTCAAGTACGCCTTTTCTGAGCACCTTCTAGTACAACACTAAACACATAAACACTAAATTTATAGACAAAAAATAAAAGCACTATGACAGGCAGACACGGAGGTGGAGGCGAGGTGTGTGGCTGTAATCACAGCACTGGGGAGGCCGAAATAAGAGGATTACAAGTTCAAGGCCAGCCTGGGCTATATAGTGAGACCCTGTATCAAAATAACTAAACTTAAATTAAATTAACCTTTAAAAGCCCAATATGGTACCTGCCAGGGAAGGAAGGCACGCAAGGTGGGGGAGCGCATTTTGAACGGCTGAGAAATATGAATAACTTTTCACAGAGATCAACCTGCAACACATTGTAATGTGGCCCCTGAATTCTTTGAGAACCCCCCCCCCCTTCCACATGGGCTGTGCATCCCCTGCTCTGTACCTGGGCTCTACAATGTCACTGTGGGTGGAATATGGCTCGAGCCATTCTCTACAAGCCCAGGCTCCAGGACCAGCCAGGTCCCCTTTCTGTACCTCAGGCTGGGGTTCTTAGAGCCACTGCCCTGCTCAAAGAACCCCAGAGGGGAGGCTGAGCTTCCTGGGGACACGGGTGCTGACCCCTCTCCAGCTTCTCCAGTCTTGTCTACAGTTCTCAGCAGGTCCCCTGGGGCTCCTGTGCAGGGGACTCAGTGGGCAGCCAGGACTGACTAGAGTGACAAAATCACCATCCAGACCAGGAGTCACTGGCAGGAATTTTGAGGCAAAGAAACCTCACAAACCCACCCTGGAGCCAGGAAGGCAAATGCTGACTTTCTGCTCCGCATCTATGCCCTGTCCACTGAGGGGTTTTTTTTGTCTCACTCTTCTCCAGCACTTTGTGAGCAGTGTTTGCGAATGCAGAGGAGCAGACTTCACAGCTGAGCACAGCCCACTAAGTCCGTGGGGTCCCTCTGGCTGCAGGTCGAAAGATGGCTGCCAAGAGGTAACCAAAGCTTTGAGCCACAGAACCCTCAGTCTAGAATCTAAAATTCTTTCATTTTATGAGCTCCCTTTAGGGACAGAAACTTCTCTGCTGTCTTGTTTGAGAATTCTCAGCAGAGTTCAGCTGAAGAAGGTGGAAAACCTTCCTCTGAGGGCATCCTTTCTCCCATTTCCATAAAGCATTGTGGGCTTCCACAGCCTGCTCATTGTGAAGCCGAGCTTGGCAGGGCCAGCAGTGTCTGCAGCACAGTATTTGCAGGAGTCCTCAAGGCCTCAGCGCTGGGCAGTTTACAGCCCACTGACACCAGGTCCTGTTCTGCAGGGCCTCGGAATCCCAACAGAGCTGAGTCACTGGGGGCTCCATGAGTGTAGTCACCCAAGTGACTTACAAATCACCCAGTATCTACCCAGGCACCACAGGATTCCAGCTACATTTGCAGAGGTGGTTTCACAGCCGAGAACAGTGCTGAAGAGGCTGAAGGCGGCATGAAGGTGTCACGGAGAGGAGCCCCTTCAGGAAGCAGCCCTCTCCAAGGACTCGAAGCCTACGTTATCCAGACTTAGAAGCTGGAAGAGACCCCAGGGCTGGCAGGTGGACTTCCCAGGAGGGCATCTCTGACAGGGTGGAAATCCACAAAGGACATCCACCTGCCTACTGCAGTGAACGGCTGCTGACTGAGCACGCAGGAACAGCTACAGGAAGTAGACTGGAAATGGCCGAGTCCCTCTTCTGCTTCCTGTGCACCACTTCATTCTTGCGCCCCCTGCTGGCTTACGTTTGTCAGGGAAGCAGCTGGCAAAATGCATGTGGGGTTTGCAGAGTCCCTGACCCAGAACAAGAGAACTGTGTGGAAGTGGGCCCGATTGAGAGACACTAACTCGATAAGTGGCAAATTTAGTAAGATTCTGAAAATAAACTTCACACCAGAAATGAAAAAAAAGAGAAAAGTATAGCATTAAAAGATGCTCATTTGAGTAAATGTTTTAAATTTAACCACTTGCTTTTTATATTAAGTCATTGCTTTGGTACTGCAAGGAGAAAAAAAACAGAAGTGTTACATTATTATTGGAAACTCTGCATTCAAGTAATGCAAATCTGTCTTCAAGTTCATTTAACAAAGTGACATTTAAATTACTAAGAAGAATGGAACTCTAGGTTATTTGCACTCTCCCTATACACTGGGATGAAATTGTCCTCGGATCAGCAACTGATTAAGCTGATTATATACCTCATACATGTAGGATGCGGTTTTCAACCGGCCACAATCAAAATACAATTTACTTCTGTTAGTATAATAATGTAGATGCTATAAAAGGCATCTCTTGGTAAGTGTTTTTCGTTTACATTTCTCCTACTATTAGCACGGTATTTTCACAGCCTTGCTTTACCCCCTCCCTGTCTTCAGTTCCATACTTTAACCATGGAATTTTTTCATCGTCTCAGAGTCAGTGCTACAGGGGACTCCCCCGCATGTTGAGAAAGGCAGAGAGCAAAACTGTGGGTTTCTGGGAAACCAGGCACACATAGGCACCCCGGAACATGGCAGACAAAGGTGGGGGTAGTTCCTGAAAAGATATTGGGTGAAAAGTAAGGTGGGGTGCAGAGCAGCTGCCCACAGTGCCCGGTGGAGGTGGAGCTATAAACCAAGGGGAGGTGTTGTCTCTATGCATCTGTCCTCAAAGGATATAGGTGTGAGGGCAGGGTCCCAGGCCCAGGAGCAACGGCTCACCCCAAAGGAAGGACATCTGCTCATTTGCCATTCAGATGATTGGACCAGGGCCAGTCACTATCTTCTCATCGGCACACCAAGGATTGGTGCATTGCATACCTGCTGTCCAGGTCCTGCAGGGAGACACCACAGGAAGTGATGGAGTGGGGTGACCACTCTGATTCACTTCCATTTGCTCATCCAGGGCACAGGTGCAGTCCTAAGCTTTCTTTCTACCCCACTGCAGCACAGCAGTCTGCACTGTGGCCATGCTAGCCTGGACGGCTGCAGGCATCTAGTTCCCTATCCTGTGGCTCAAGGTCTTCCAGAGAAACACAAGCAATAGGAGATAAGAAAATGGATCAATAGACCTCTCTTCTACCTCCTATGTGTGTGTGTGTGTGTGTGTGTGTGTGTGTGTGTGTATATATATATATATATATATATATATATATATATGAGAGAGAGGCAGAGAGACATCAGGAGGGAATGATCCATGCAATTAAGGAGTCTGCTAAGTTCTACAATCCACCACCAGCAAGCTGAAGAGCAGCAAGCTGGTGATTTGGTCCAGTCTAAGCCCATAGGCTGAGAAGCAGGACAAGCAATGATCCAAATTTCAGCTGAGTCCAGAGGCCTTAGAACTGGGTAACTTGGTATCCATAGACAGGAGAAGGCAGCCCCAACAAAGAGACCAAACTTGCCTTCCGTCAACCTGTGTGTTCTATTCAGACCTTCAGCCGAGTGGCTGATGCCCACTCCTGGTTTGTGATGGAGCCTTGTTCCTCCATCCGTGGACTTACTCTTCTCTGCCCACACAGAAGGAATGTAGGTCAGCTGTCTGGCATCCTTAGGCCAGCCAAGTGGACACATACAATTCTCCATCACACTGGTCTTTCCAGACGTATTCTTGTTCCTCTCCAATCTATTCTCCACAACACAGTCAGAAACTCAAACTCCAACTTAGCTTCTCTGTAAGTCAAAGGGAATTTTCCTTTTCCCACCTCCACAACAGCCTTATCAAGTCATGAGAAACTGTATTTCCTTCAACCACCATAAGACCCAGCTTTTGTTCCAGAATTGAGGAAGGCTTGACCACATCAGGGTGGAGTCTGACTTCATTCATTTAAGATGCCTGATCCAATTCTGGTGGGCAGAACATCGGACCTCACAGAGCACATGCCCCAGCACACCAGGTAGAGGGGGCGGGGCTTCCCTCTCCCATGTACTTGGTGACTATCGAAATTCTGATTTTCAGCCAGGAATTCTGTTTGCTAAAATTCCCTAAAATATGCCAAAATATTTTGTATTCAGGGCTGTGTGCTTCATGTCATGAATATTTCATCTCTTGTTTTCAAATATTTTAGATTAGCATAGTGGCTGGGGAGCATATTTTGCACTAGATAAGGAAGATGACATTTGCATGCATACTCATTGTTTTAGTCTGTTCAGCCTGCTTCAGCCAGACAATACAAGCCAGGTGGGTTTCAGACAACAGAGCTTTGCTCTCTTACGTCTGGGCCAGGGCCAGGGTCAAGGCATGGGCAGATCAGCATCCAGGGGACTGGCTTCTGTTCATAGGTAGTGGCTTCTCTCTGTATCTCACAGGGAGGAAGGAGCAAGGGAGCTCTCAGGAGCCTATCCTGGAAGAACTCTAACTCTATTCATGAGGACCCTGTCCCTAGGAGCTAATCACCTCCCTGAGGCCCAACATCCTGGTACCTCCCTTGGAGGAGGAGAATTTGAATGTATGAATTTGGGGGAAGGCAGACTTTCAGACCTAGCATCCTAGAGAACAAATAGCTGATACCCCAGGGGAGCTTGCATGATCTTGTTAGCAATTAGACTTCAGCTAGCACTGTGAGCAGGTGGTGTAAGTAGGTTCTGTAAGTGGGTGTAAAGAACATGGAGAAGTTTTATGAATTAATACCTGAGGCAAAATTAATGTTTCAGGACCAACTAAAACTAAACCAGTAAAAATCACTTCTGCAAGAATGAAATGTACTGTTCTCTGTTGACCACAGTTAGATTGCAGCATCTCAGGGAATAGGCGCACCCGCCGCAGTGATGAGAGGCAGCCTCTCCCTGAAAAAATCTGCCAGTCTGATTGCTGTGGTGGGCACCATCTTCTAAATGCAGCAATCACAATGATAAGTCATCAGGCCTAAAAACAGAGAATGAGCCTGATTAAGTCACTGTCAGATGGAAACGTTTGAGGCAGCAACATCAGAAAGCCCTGTGCATTTTCTCTCTGGCCAACTGTGAGGAGTTTAGCTTAGTTTTTAAGTTTAAATGCTAAAGGCAGAGAAATATCATCTAAATGGGACAGTCAGGTGTGGAACTTTAGTGAGCACTTTCCCCTTAAATCTTCGTGCGCTCTTACCGGTACCAGGGATCCAACTCATGACTGCCTGCTTGCAAGGCAGGCGCTTATGCCGCTGAGCTAAATCCCCAGCCCCACGGAATGCTTAGAGGTGCTAAAAGTAGCACCTCAAACTATAGGTAAGAAGGAGAGGGACAACTGTCAGGGTCCTTGGTTAGCATCAAGACAGAGGTGGGGCTCCTGACTTCCCACCTGCACTGGGCGGAGTCCTGAGTCTGCGCTCTCCAGCCTGTACCACTCATAGCAAAATGGCCATCCGGAACTCAGTCCAGGAGAGGTGGCTTAATTCCACATTCTACACCTTAAAAGGATTTTTAAAATATTTTATTAGAAGGATTCTTGTTTTAAAGTGGTACTTCAGGAAGTAATCAACTGTTTTACTGTCATATTGAAATAATAGCTACTTCTCAGGCTGTACAAACTCAGAAAATATCCATCTCTTTGGTCCACACAAAGGAGAAGGAAGCATTGGAGAACAAACTGAATGGAAAGGGCTCATTACAGCTAAAAACCCACGAGACTCACCCACCAGGCAAAAAGGCCCACTGATCGTGGAGCTAGGCTAAGTGGCAAATTGCATGGACATGAATTTATTTCTGATTACTTGGTAAATGAGAAAAAAAAGGAAGGTAAGTAAAAGGAAGCAGGATGGGGAAAAAGCACAAGGAATTGGGGTTGAAAAACCAGTCCCTGGGGCCAGGGATTTAGCTCAGTGGCACAGAGCCTGCCTGGCAAGCACAAGGTCATGAGTTCAATCCCCAGTACCAAAAAGAAAAAAAAAAAAGCAGACCCTGGTGTCAGATATAGAACTTGCCTTCACTATTCAGAAACATCCAGTTAATTTAGCCAATTTCCTCAGTTAAAAGAAAGTCATTTAAAATACTTTAGGTTCTATGTTTCCCTTACTGATGATTTAATTTTTCTATCAATTTATAAAATATGTCAAAATATTGATATCTAGAGCTTTGGTTCTTACTATGTTTAGTTGTTAATTCCAGATAGCCCCGCAGGATGGAGTTAGATCCCCTCAGTGAATTCACAGGCTCATGATAAACATCCGACTATCCCGCCGTCACCATCAGTACTGCGGCCGTTACGGTTACCATGAACACACTGCCATCAACATCACTATGACCCCACAGTCACCACCACTGTTACAGCCACCGTCACCATCACTGCCAAGCCAACATCACACATTACCATCACCACTACCCCACTGCTATCACCATCCTCCATCCCATGACTGCCATACATCAGCACCATCACCTCCACCACCACTATCCTTATATCAAAATTAGAGTGAAACAGTCTTTCTCATGGACTGGATACAATTTACATTTGCTTCCTTTCAGTAGGAGGCAGTTGTGGTTTTCCTGAAAAAAGCAGAATGACTCAGAACCGTATCATACAACCTCTAAAACAGGAGGGCGTGAAAAGTAAGCTTAATTGTCACGTGACTGGGTTGAGAGACTTGCAGAGAGGTAATGGGTTGTGTGTGGGGTGCTGCACTCATCCGTGGATGCTTCAGGGGTATCTCTTGCCAGCACTCCTCCCTGTACTCTGCTTCCTGGCCTCTGCAAAGTGAGTAGCTTTGCTTACCACGCCTCTCCACCATACCTTCCTGCTGTGCTCCCAGCTGACCATGGACTGAAACCTCTCGAGCCATGAGCCAAATAAACCTCTCCTTCTTATATATCAGGTGTCAATTTGTGAAAGTTGACCAATAAAGAAAGACACCAACTTACATGCCCAAGAATTCCAGAGAGCAGTGATGTTCCCTGTATTCCTGTTTTCATTCCTATTTTCAAAATCATCTCTCTGGGGCCAGGGATTTAGCTCAGTGGCATAAGCACCTGCCTGACAAATGTGAGGTCATGAGTTTCATCCCTGGTACCACACAAAAACAATCATTTCTCTGTCTTCTCGTAGTCTGTTCCTCAGAGGATCCTGGGCAATATAGCACCCATTTCTCCTTTTATACCAAAACTGCTGTTTTATATCAGAATCACCACTGATGTTTTGGAGATACTGAGAAGGATGCTGCCCTTCAAGGTAGGACAGGAAACAATGGAAATCTTGATCTTATCTTATTAAAACCTGCCAACTCTTCCCCAAAGGACTGCTCTGATTTGGATCCCAGCCTAGATCATTCTCTGGGTTTCATTCTCTAAGACTTTTCACCTTTCTCTTCTGAGTCTTTGAATCCCAAAATGATCTCTCTCTCTCTCTCTCCCTCTCTCTATATCTATCTATCTATCTTTCTCTCTCTGTCTCTCTCTCAGCCAATGGACACATTGTAGATTCTTGAGTCTCCACTATAATTGGTTCAGATACATTCAATCACCAGAAAGACAAAACAACTAATTAAAACCATTACTATGTGACTGTTAAGGTGGAGGGTCAATCTGATTGCCTTGGGAACTGCCCAGATTTAGTGAGCACACTTCTGGGAGTATCTGGGTGGGTTGAATGTGCATGATCTCAGGCTCTATATCTGGCCCCTCACCCCTTCCTCCCTGACACTGTTCCCTTCTTTTGCTTTCCAGCCAACCCGAGTTAAGCAGCAGCATGAGCCATACAACTTGGACCCACCATATCCATCCACCACGATGCTTGACCCTTACAGCCAGCCAAGCATGAAATGAGCCCTTCAAAACCATGAGCTGGATTCAACCTCTCCTTTAAGCTATGTGTATTGGATTTTGTCTCCAACGGTAGAAAATTTGACCCATCAATGTCGCTTAGCAGAGTCAGTTCAAATGTTAGATTACCTCAGAGCCGGTTCCCTAGCTCAGCCACATCATGAAACAGCAAAGCCTGTCCTTCTCACTAGTCCAACATCCTTGGAGTATTGGCTTTCTATTTCACTATAAACAGAGTATTTGTGTGCTCCCAAAATCACATGCTGAAATCTTAAAGTCCAAGGTGCTAGTGTTAGGAGGTGGCCTTTGGGAGGTGGCGAGGCAGTCGCAGAAGTCATAGGGTCCTCATGACTGGGATCTGTACTACCCTAAAAGACACTTCAGAGTCCTCTCTCATCCTACTTCTGCCACTGGAGGAGACAACCGGAAGTCAGCACTCTGCAGACCCCAACCATGCTGATGCTCTAACTTCAGACTTTCTATTTCTAGAATGTGAGATATTAATTTCTGTTCTTCATGAATTGCCCAATCTTTGGTACCTTGTTAAAGCAGTCATAGTTGGCTAAGATTCACCCAAATTCAGGTAATTTTCTGTAGCAAGATAACTGCTGAGACTCCCAGCACTGCATCCATGTCTTAGACAGCCTAAAAAGCAGTACCAAGCAGTTCTCTTCTTATACCAATATCATGAAAGGCAAATTTCTCAGAAATCCTTTTATTGGATTGGGCAATATCATAAGATT
The DNA here is from genome assembly GCF_034190915.1 of Cavia porcellus. Taxonomy (NCBI): domain Eukaryota; kingdom Metazoa; phylum Chordata; class Mammalia; order Rodentia; family Caviidae; genus Cavia; species Cavia porcellus. Next base: position 46,956,439 of record NW_026947501.1, on the reverse strand, counting down.
CTGGGAAACTGTCTGAAAACTGAAAACAGAATGTGTGTTCATTTGAGCCCTGAACAAGATGTGAATTCTAGAAACATGGAAAATAAGGACTGTGATAAGCAACAAGAGGAGGTACTTTATTCACAAAACTATGATGCTGAGCAGAAAGCAGTTCCTTTTCCTTTGTTATAGCTTATACCTAGATGTCCCAAAATATGCTTTTGTGAATAAAGAGGTACATTTGCCCTTCCGTCCCACCCTCACTCTTACTTTGTGTTCCTTCTCTTTCCTCATGCTGCACAGCTTTCTTTGCACATGGAAAACTGGCCAGCAGAATGTCTCCTAACACTACATCTCACACTTGCACTGTGGCGGTGTCTCAGTCCCTTTCTCATCTTGGGACAGAAGAACCAACATCCTGATGTTAAAGGAGAAGAGGTTTGTTTTAACTCACAGTTTGTAGAAATTTCAGTCCATAGTCAGCTGGCTCCAAGGCAGGGCAGCCTGACCAAAGGGCACAACAGAGGAGAAACAGCTCATGGCAGGCAGGCAGGCGGCAGCAGCAGCAGCAAACCTTCCTTCCCTTTTTATTCCATCTAAACTACAAGCCTATTGGTTGGTGCCACCCACACCTAGACTGGACCTCCCCTTTATCCACACCCATAACACTGCTAAACCATTCAGTGTAGTAGTTCAGTTGTTACACACTCTAGATCCAGCTATCTCTCAAAAGTACCACCTATGAGCACACAAGGCTCCGGGACATCTAGGTATAAGCCATAACAAAGGAAAAGGAACTGCTCTCTGCTCAGCCCCAGGTTAAACCCAGAACACAGCAGCAAGAAGGTCTAGGCTTGGGCATCTCTGGACAGAGGTGGCCAAAGCTGGATGCACCAACTGCAATGGTGGAGACACCAGATAGCAGCTCAAATGTGGTGTATCCCACAAATCATTCACCAGCAACCTGACAAGTGCGTTCTTAGGGGAAAACAGAATCCATAGGGTGGGCTTGTGTAAGGATGGTCATCAGAAGGAGAAGAGAAGTCTGCTGGCCTCGTCCTCTGCAGGGCTGCATCACAGCCACCTCCCCTTACTGGCTTCCCTACCAAAAGCAAAGGGTACCACTGTCACCATTGTTTCAGGTGATGTTGTTGTAACCAGGGATCCTTAGAAAGCAGCAGCTGGAAGCAAAACTTCTCAGTTACCACTTGACAATGCAATTCTAGGAAATGAGATGGAAACAGGACCAAAAAAGGAAGGTGGAGAGCAGATCAGAGAGGACGACTCCTGGCTGCCATCCCTGGGCATCATGCCTAAGGATACTAATGCCTTCTCTGATGTGGGCACCCAGGGCATTTTTCTGCATCTTTTGCCTTGCTGACAAGTTGGGACAGAGGTGCAGTGTGAGGTCCACAAAAGTTCTGCTCTTGGCAATCTATGGCACTGGGGTGGCTGATGGACCCCAGGCTGGGCAGTGGCAAAGGGCCCTGAAGACAGCGAGGCTGAGACAATGAAAGGGAACCTGAAGGGTCAGGCGCATGCCTTTGTAGCTTTCCTTCCATTTTGAGCAAATGCTCATGTGAGAGTTCTGTGTATAGGGTCCTTCCCAAGGAGGGAAACAGCGAGTGAGGACAGTGTCCCTTAGAAAACAGAAAATAAGGTTCTAGTCAGAGAGGCAGGATATGTGCTTAAGCAAAGATAACCAACAACAACCAATATTGGAAAGACATTGCTCCACAAATAGTGAACCCAGACACACTTGCACGTCCTCTTTTGGACACTCAGAAGGATTCCTGGAGCATCAATTATCTGCTAAGCAGTGAGGGGTCAGAAGATGCAGGAGGGGTCTAGAGAATAACCTATTAACATTCGTGGTGATGGGGGCTCTTGAAACATTCCAGTTGCTATTTGCACATTTATGTAGTAAGACTTATGCTCATTTGCCATGAAGGGTGTGAAGTGGTTTTTGAAGAGCATCATGGGTAAACATTAATTGCTCTGCATTTTCTTCTTTGATGCATTTAGAATGTGTAGACAAAATGCATGGTGCTATTTCATCAGTATGAAAAATACTGTAATGATGTCCCACTGCTGGCCACCTGAACCATCCGTGCAGAGGGAGGAGAGAAGTTGTTGTAGTCAGGGGTTGTACACAGAGAACATCTAGGATTAGGACATGGAATTTATAATATTTTTATAATGGTCACGGGAAGTTAACACAGGAAAATGCAGGAAATCTATCCACAACACCGAAGACATAGATTATTTAGTCAAGAACCTAAACCCCACAGCAATGTCCCACATGAGTCCAGATAAAAACCCAGAGCTCAGGACAATGCCTCCCACAAGTCCAACTGGAGGTCCAGAGCCCACAAAAAGGACTCACGCCAGTCTCTTTTACAGATCTGTGCCAGGAAGACCCAAGGGTCAGTGGTGGAAGCTAGAAAGTCTATGCCAGCAGGATGAAGGAGCTGTGCTAGTGGGATGAGGGTTTTATGCTTCAGCTGAGAAGTCATGCTCAAAACAAAGACCAGGACTATCCTGAAAGGCACCACAGCTGTCCTCAGCGACATGGAGCCCCCCGAGCTCCTATGACGACACACACAGTCAGGTATGTGCCAGGAAGCAGCGTGATGAGTTCATCCTGTAGACCAAGCAGCACACATCTTTCCCTCTGGAGCCAGGAAGCAATGCTCGATGTGAGGACCAAAGCTTCTCCAGGAGAACCAACAGCTCAGACAGCAACTCGTAGGAGAACCCACAATGCCTCCTTAACGCCTCAACCCTCCACACCTCCCTTCTTCTCCAACTATTTATCCTGGCAACCCTCCTCAGGTAGAGCATCTTCACTCAATGCATGCTGATGTAATCCAGCTGGCGTTAAGTGGACCACCAGTTTTCAATCCATAACAGAAGTCAAGCTGTCTGGGGTGAAATCTCCATCCTTCCACTTACCAGCTGAGTGACCTTGAGCTGATCCCCATCCTGTATCCTCTCAAGTACCTGAGGATACGTCATGCCTGTATCACGGTACTGCATTACAATCACCTCTTATATCCACGTGAGTTATTTCACAACAAAAAATGCTTTCTCAAGATTTAGACCAAAAGAATCATAACTTTTGAGCCTGTGATAGAGATTTGTATAGAAAAGAAATGGCTTTGTAACTTTTGAAGTCCTTTAGACTATTAAGGAATTGTCTAAAGTAAAAAGAACACTGAATTTAATTTAACAATAACATAATGTCTTCCACAGAACTAGAGGCAGCTCCTACCCTCAAGGCTTTCCCTGCAGTCTTTAGTTCTTGAGTTCATTCATCAGCTCCTCCAATCACCTGTTGAAGATACATTGGTGTTTAAAGGTTAAATTGTAAATGTCTTTCTTGATTTAAAAATAGTTCAACCTTTAGTTTATAAAACACATCATTCTTCTGAAAGAATAATAATTTTCCTTTTCATGTTTTACAGTCTGCAAACAGAAGCATGTTGGGAATTCCATTGAAAATTCAGAGCAAATTACTGGCAAAGGCAGAAGGGAGAAAACCCAAGACAAACAAACGAACAACAAAAATTCCTTCCCGCCAGATCCCATTGTCTGGTGATCCTGATGGCATCACTGAAATTCTGTCCTGAGCTCAATCTACGTGAATTTAAGATTTCTGAACTTTTGGAGATCTTGGAAAAATTAAGACACCTCTCTTACTAAGTTTCAAAACTTCCTAATGCAAAGAAGTCTAAAAAACATTTCAGCTCATTTTTCATTCTGTGAGCAATAAAGGAGGAGGATGACAAATTGATGTAATCAAGCCATCAACTCAGACTAAGACCTCTCCTGCCTTTCGGGTTGCACTGGCCCATTGCCCATGCCCCCTAATTACCCTTTGACACCTGGGCACGCAAGGGTTTAATGCAAATAACTGACTTTCTCTCTGATGAGAGCAACGGTTGCATTTTAGCTGCACAGAATGCACTCGGTTATGTTTACAGCGGTGATCATTTCTGATTCTGACTTAATCTTTCCTAACACTGGTGAAGCCCTAAGTACATCCCCGTAATTTACAGGAGGAAGAGGAAATCCGTGCTTCCACTCCGTGGCCCATCCATTCGCCATTCTCTTGAGCACCTGCTGAGTGTTCTAAAGTGCTAGGGACACAGCTGGAGGGGGGTCTTGTACACTCACATATCTCATTCCCTACATGCTAGCTGAGCGTGAGGCGACAAATGAAACTAGTAAGTTTATAAGAAGTACACATGGCTGGGAGAAAGTGTAAGTGAGGAGGAGGGAAAGGACTGGGGTTTGTCATTTGCATAATGTAATCCAAGAAGGCTTCATTGAGAAGGGGGCCCTGGAACACAGTCAGGGTGGCAAGGAGATGGCACTTATGTCTGTGGCCAGGTGTGAATGCCTGGGGCAAGAGGCACCTAGGAAGAGGCAGGAGCCACGGCTAAAGTCCTGTGTATAGAAAGAGATCTTGGGATGGGGGAGATGGGAGAGAGGAGAGGAGAAATCAAAATGATGCAGTGTGTATCTGTACCAATTCCTCATGGTGAATGTACTTAAAACGTGTCACAAGCACACACTAATAAAAATAGGAAGCAAAAAAAATAACAGACCAGAGTAAGCCAGGAGGGTGGTAGAGAAAAAACGATTAGAGAGGTCCTCAGTGCCTGAGGGGGCTTTATCTTCCTGAGCTCTTGGGTGTGCTTGGAGCTTGGAAGGTGGGTGCTGAAAGGTTTAGAGGAGAAGGAGAAGGATAGGATCAGGCTTGGACCAGATTGGCGAGCAGGAATTAAAGGGCTGGTGACCTATTTTAAGGAAGACTCAGCAGGGGTGGTTTCTGACAGTTTGGATGTGGGTGTGAGACAGGGAAGCTGAGGGTAGCTCTGGGTTCTGAGCTGCACCCTGGGAAAGCAGAGCTGTCATTACTGATGTGAGAAAGATTAGGGCAGAGTGGGGCCATGGGGGAACAGAGAGGTCACTTCCCTCTGTGCTGAGGTACAGTGGAAACGTCTACTAGACGCCCAGGCAGAGGGATGAGGTGGCTGGATGCACCAGTGTGCTGTGCAGAGGGGGCTGGAGGTTGCAATGTGGAACTCAAAGCTGTAAGTCTGCATGAGATAAAGGAGAAGGAGTCACACAGGGTGAAAAGCAGAGAGAGTCCCAGACTGTGATGCAGACATCCCAGTCCCAGGAGGGTGATGGCAACTGGCAGGGTGAAAGGAAAACCAGGGCCTCGTGGTGAACTGGAAGCCATTGGAAGGGTTAGTCCACTGCGACAAGCACTGTGACCAGTGTGTCTTGGCTACTTTTCTCTTATTGCTGAGACAAAATACCTGACACCCAAAATGAAGGAAGGAAAGGTTTATCTAGCTTACATGTTTTGGAGGTTTCAGTCTATAAACAGCTGGCTCTGAGGCAGAGTGGTATGGCACAAGGGTAGCCATTCCTGGTGGTGGCAGGTCCCAAAATGACAAGAACAAAAAGGACAAAAGGGAAGAGAACACCTTCTTCCCTCCCTTACACTGTATGCTGACTCCCCGCCCCTGGACTGGTGCAGCCTTCACACCACCAGTCCCAGTGTTGGACAATGAACTAATCGGAATTGCTAGACTCACTCACCTTTGAAAGGTCCATCCCCATGACTACATGAGGCCCTGGGGAGACACCCATACTCAAATCATAACACTGTGGGACGTACAAGACCACCCTGAAACTGATGGCGCATCCAGCCAAATGGAGTCACTGTCAGCCTGCTCAGTGAGGCAATTTCAGGAGGGCCGGAGCGCTGAGGAAGCCCAGAGGAAGGCAGGAAAGGTGTGGGTGAGAAGCAGTGATGTCCATGGTGGGGTGCAAACAGATCCTCTCCTGAGATCACCCTAAAAGGTTGCGACATTATGCCCCAAACAGCTAAGTGTGTCTTTACTATTTGTGTGCATGCAATTTGTACAATCCTATCCTCTACCTAAAAATGCAGACACAGATAATATCCAGCAAATTACCAAATCTAGTGGAGCAGGTCAAGTTTCCATTGCATCTTGCATCAGTTACCTTACTATTTACCAATGTCTGTGGTTATCAGCTGACTGTGTGCCAAAAAGGTTCAAGTCTAGCATCTGAAGCCCATAGCATACTAAATAGAATCACTGTACAAAAGCCAAGGAGTATTCAGTATTTGGTGTTTTCCTCCTTCCTGAAACACAGAGCAGCACTTCCTGGCTTGGGGCACAGGTGTAATGGTGGAGAATGTCTTGCAAATTCCATCTGTGCATTTGCCTGGGAAAAATAACTGCTTTTAAGTTATAAAAATACACTTGCTCTTTTGTCTGAGTGGGTGGAGAGAAATGCGTAAAAATGTATCATTTCCAGCTGATATGTTTATGTAGAGAAACTCAGAAAACATTTCAAAATAAACAGTCCTAAGTAGTTAGGCTAATTTAAATGTTTCCCTGAAATGTTTACCGTCCTTATTATTTTTCACTGAACCTTTACTTGTACACATGAAAATTAGATTAAGGCCATTTCAGCTGTTCAGAACTTTTCTTTTCCAAGAGTCACTTGCTGCAAGGTCAGAAAAAAACCCAAATGGCTTCTTAAAACCATAAGAACAATGAACTGGTGGTAGTAAAAGACTCCCAAAGCACACATCCAAACACAAGTCATAACACAGCAGGACGTACAAAAGCACCCTCAAACTGATGGCACATCCAGCCAAATGGGGTCACTGTCAGCCTGATCGGTGGGGCACATTTCAGGAGGGCCAGAGCGCTGAGGAAGCCCAGAAGAAGACAGGAACAGTGTGGGTGAGAAGCAGTGATGTCCATGGTGGCGTGCAAACAGATCCTCTCCTGAGATCACCCCGAAAGGCTGTGATGCCCAGGAAGTGATGACCATGCCGCATGTGCTTCCCTGAGTAAGTGTGGACTGCTGGAAAGGATCTGTGTTGTAGTCAGGGGTTATGCGGAGAACAACCAGAATCAGGACATAGATTTTATAGTATTATTATATAATGGTCACGGGAGTTAACACAAGAAAATGCAGGAAATCTATCCGCAACATCAAAAACATAGAATTGATTCAGTCAAGGCCTAAATCCCACAGCAATGTCCCACATGAGTCCAGATAAAAACCCAGAGCTCATGACAATGCCTCCCACGAGTCCAACTGGAGGTCCAGAGCCCACGAGAAGAATTAATGCCAGGCTCTTTTACAGATCTGTGCAGGGAAGGTTCAAGGGTCAGCCGTGGAAGCCAGAAAGTCCATGCCAGCGGGGTGAAGGAGCTGTGCTGCCGGGATGAGGGTTCTACGCTGGAGCTGAGAAGTCACACTCACAACAAAGACCACGGCTATCTTGAAGGCACCACAGCCATCCTCAGTGACATGGAGACCCCGAGCTCCTCCGATGATAAGCACAGTCAGGTAACGCCAGGAAGCCAGCGTGGGACAAGTTCATCCTGGAGACCAAGCGGCACACGGCACACGGCACACGTCTTCCCCTCTGGAGCCAGGAAGCAATGCTCGATGTAAGGACCAAAGCTTCTCCAGGAGAACCAACAGCTCAAACAGCAACTTGTGGGAGAACCCACAATGCCTTAGTGCAACAACGCCTTAACACCTCCCTTCTTCTCCACCTATTTAACCTAGCAACTTTCCTCTGGTGGAGCATCTTCACTCAATGCCATGCTGATGTAATCCAGCTGGCATTAAGTTGACCGCCAGTTCTTAATCCATAAGAAGCTGCATGCATCTGGGGTTGAACTTGGACTTCCAGGCGTAACACGGCTTCGGTTCCGGCTTCAGCTGGGTATAGGAACCATTTCAGCTCCCCAGAGCCAAATCAAACAGTTTTACAATGTGGTGCCTATAAAGTAAAACAGAAGAGAAAGGCCGTGTGTGCTCCTGACAGGCTGTGAAGGGGCCTTGCTGCAGGGAAGCCCTCTGCCACCACGAGGACCAGCTCAGGCTGGCATGGGGAAGGTGCCAGGGCACCAGGGTAAGGCAGATGGGAGCTAGGTGGGATGGCAGGGCGGGGCTGGCAGCTACTCGCATCTGAGAGGAAAACAAAATGCACCAAACAACTCTGCTGGACAAATTCGTAGTCCCTGAGAATGTACGGAAGCAGGGCTTTCTCTGCCTATGGAGAGCTTCCTCTTTGAGATTCTTCAGTTTTGCTCTACTGTATTTGGATGCAGGATTTTATTACCTACTCTGTGAACGCTTTCCAGTGGGGGCTCTGAATTATTCTCCAGTGAGAACCAGGTAGGTGTCAGGCAAGGCCTGATTCTTTCATTCTTGGAAAGGGATTGTTAAATTCTGCCTAGTACACACCAGACCCTGGATTCCATCCCCAGCACTGCAAGAAAAGAAAGCTAGTAAAATAAAGAGAAGTTGGTAGTATGTTAATACGCAACATCACAAATAAATCCTATTTAATGGCACCAAGTATTTTAAAAGAAACCAGAATGAACATTGATTAAAAGCTATAAATGTCAGCTCTGGCAGAAGGGGGAAGGCAGTGTGAGCGCTGGAGTAGGCTGCCTGGAAAGAGATGTTCACAAACCAGGGGTCAGAGCAACAAGGCTTCCTGCAGAGCGGCCAGATGTGACACCATGCCAACATCAGGCTGCCGTAGGAATGCTAGAAAGGAAGAAGACACACCAGGTCAGGGGAAGCACCTGGAAAAATTTGAAAAATTCTTAAAATTTGCATTAAGAAAAAATCAAATCACATACAAAGGGCCCAAATGTAGCCGACTTCTCAATGGGTCCTTGGCACAAGAATGTAGCAGAGGCCCTGGGAAGAGACCCAGAGAGGACAGCAGGGTGGCTCTGCAAAAAGGAGAGGGCTTCTTGTCCTGAGAGGCACTGCTGCTGTGATTTGAATGCATTTCGTGCCCCCAGAACTCAGGCAGAAGCTTGATGCCCAAATCTTCATCAGTGGTATTAAGGACCGCAGTGTTTAGAGGTGATCAGGTTAGATTGGTCTATGGGAGGAGCTCCCAAGGTTGAATCCTGATGCCTTTATAGGGACAGGGAAAGAGACCACACAGACTCAGGTCCACACTCACCCACAGAGATGACACAGCCTGAGGGTACTCACATGAGCCTGAGCTGTGCTGTGTGGACCTTGTCCCTCCAGAGCTGAGAGGCAGACCTCTTTTCTTCAAAAAGTAGCCTGCCTTGGGTATTTTATTATAGCAACTAAAAGCTGACTACAGGAGACAGCGTGGTGGTGGAGGAGAAGTAGGGAGATAAGAGAGCAGTGGAGTATGAAAAGGTCTGCTATTGGAAGGAATGGCAACCAAAGAACATGTAAGGAAGCAAAGCATTTTATGAGAGAGAGGGTGAGGGGAGAGCGAGAAGGAGGAGAGGAGCAGTGGGGAGGATGGAGGAATTCCTAGAAGATGCCGGATGTGATGCTATCTGGATTGCTGTGTGTGGTCCAGAGCCAGATTCAATGAACTGAGGAGGGTGGACACAGAGGTGGCCAAAATACAGCCGCAGGAATTCAGAAACCTTCCAAGGAAGAAGAGCTTGGACTTGCACATGTTTCAAGCAAAGCCCATCTGACCGGCGGGGCCCCGGGGACGTTCTTCCAATGACATCTGGGTCACAGTGTTTCATGTGCAGAGTGACCCCATCCTTCCCTCCAGGCAGTCCTGCACCTGCGTCCTCCCTGTCCAAACCATCTGACCAGTGCCACCCCTCCCCTGGGCCCTCAGCCCTGCCTCTTTTCGTCCTCATTGCACGTCCTGATTCCTCCCCCTCTGTCAAAGCCTAGCCTCCTCCAGAAGCTTTCTGAACACCCCTGATTTCTCCAGAACACTGTCCTCGGGGTCCCCTCCACCACTCACCCAGTTCCATTCCACATACACACCAGTTACCCTGCGCTCCAGGGCCTGCATCTGTGCACATTCATCATGACCCTTACAGCTCAGACCTCGAATGTTCCCCCCAGTTCTTGGGGGTATAAAAGGCAACTGGATCTTGGGGTCACTGTGCTCATCAGCAGATTCCCCATGTCATCTCTGCCACCCACAGATGGAAACACTGAGCCAAAATGAACCTCTCCTCCTTTAAATGAGGGATGTCGTGTCCAGCAAAGGTAAGGTGACGGAGACGACCAGCCTGGCAGGGAGAGGCACCTTGCCTAATATTTGCTTCAGCTCCGGCTTTGTGAGCTTCTCTGCAGTGTTTAGTAACCGTGTTAGTTTTCACAGCCTGTGCCGCCTCTGTCTCCACCACTCAGCAGTGCCATTTTAGCACAAAAACACCCACAACAATGTGAAAACGCAGGGGACCACCCATATAAGACATCAGGGAGCAGGTCTGGCCTCAGCTTTGTCGCCAGCTCCCACTCTGAACGGGCCCTGGCCCAGGTCTGCACCAGCTCCGCCGGAGGAGGTCCTGCGGAGGCTGTGGGCAGCCAGACCTGGTGTCACTGGTGTCCCTCGCGTGGACGTCCAGGCCTCTCCTCAGGTGTGGAGGGATTCTGAGATTCTTCAAGACGATGTCAGCTCCCATGCCGGCTTTGCCGCCTGCTGCTTCCTGCAAGGCACACTGCTATCCCTGTGTCTGGGCTCCCTGAAGCCCCTGGACTCCATGTCGGTGAGCTCTGAGTGTGCCAGGCCCTCCCAATAGTATGCCACATGTTGGTTGGCTTAGCGACTGAGGTAGGATCCCTCTGGAAACTGCCATCAAGGCGGTCACAGCACTAACTCCCCATTCTGCCCTCCCTTGTGTGGGGACAGTGGCCCACCTGTCACAGCTGGAGTCTCTGTCTTAATCTCTTCTTCTCAACAGGAAGCCAAGCACAGCACACTGGAGCATCGCCCAGTAGCATGGTCTGAATGCAAATGCCTCTTTGAAGATGTTGTCCCCAGAAGCAATGAGTACATGCTGAGATACCAGACTTAAGACCTGGACACCCCCTCCACATGGCTGTCCTGTGAGGACACAGTACAGCTCCTGATAACAATCATGGTAATTTTCATAAAGAGCGTGTTGACATAGAAGGGGTCACCTTATAAACCAAAGAGGGAAACTTTCAGAAAGTCGGTGGCAGCCCTTTTGCATCACTGCCACAGTCATCGCTACTGCCTGACTCGTGTCCGGGCCTCTGTGTGAAGGCCTGGCACACTCAGCGCTCACCGACTCGGAGTCCAGGGGCAGACAGCGTGCCTCATAGGGATCTCCACCTTCCACTGAGGAATTGTGCTCACCCAGGGTCCCTCAGGGAAAACCACATAGGCTGCGATGTGATGGGGACCTGAGCTTGAAGCCCTGAAAGTGTCCCTGGTAGGCCATCCTCCTTGGCTCCTGTCACGCACCCTGCTGGAGACCGCACTGCCCAGCTACACAGGGAGGGGCAGCAGGGTTTCCACGTTTTGTGCCCTCCTGGACTCTGTTTGAGCCCCTTTCTCCTGGAAAACTCCTGCCTGTGTCCCTTCCCTGTACTCAGCTCTCACCAAGAGCACAGTGGCTCTTGGTGTCTCCTTGTTGAACCCAGTAGTGGGTGCAGGAACCCTGACCTCAAGCGCAGCATCTGAAGAGAGGGTGACCTTGTGCGGGCCACTCCTTGGTGTTCTGCCACTTGTATTTCTTTTAGATCCAGCTCTAGAGCAAAGTCTTCAAAAGAAGGCTTTCGAGGTGACAGGAGGGCTGCTGTCAGAAACAGATGCTGCTCCTTGCCAGCAGGGGAAGAGAGCCCTGGGCTCCCTCATCCCCCTAAATTCAAAAGCACATCCCTGGCAATGCAAGCACCCAGCACAGTGTTCTCAGCAAAGTGAAAACAGCTCATAACCCAGAGGTCACACTGCTTATTAATTTTTATTTTATGGAAAAAGGTAAAACAAAATTTTATAACAAAATGATAGGAGAATAACAATAGTTAATACAATGGACATTAAACTATCTTTAAAGTAGTTACTCAGAGTACTAGATATGGATATAAAAATTATGCAATCCATATTAGCATGACCCTCCCTTTTCTATGAATTAAGAAACACTAATAGTATAACTAACTTGCATTTTTCTCCCTTTTCCCTTCCTTTCCCCTTCCCCATCCGAGTGTCTTTTGCCTTTTAAATAGTTTCTTCTCATTTCACAATATCTATTGCACACGTTAGACCTTACTCTTTCAATTTCTCACACCATGGAGATAACGTGATGGTTTTATGTGAGTCTGATTTATTTCATTTATGAGTATGGTCCACTTACCTATAAAGTCTCAAGTTTATCCTTCTTTGTGGTTCAGCAGTAATCCATTGAATAAAAATACTATATCTTTTTTATCCATTACTTGGTTGATGGAGACCAAACTACTCATATCACAGCATCAATAAAGTTGATAATCCTCTCCCCCAAAAGACCAGAGCAAACAGACAGAAGACAAAAACTGGTATCAGGAAAAAAAGAAAAAGATGAGAAAATCACTACAGACTCTAAAGACAGGGAAAATGGAGAAAACTAATTTTCGACAATAAAGCCTAATAAGTTCAGCAGGAAAAAAGGGTAATCTTTTCATCAAATGCTTCTGGAACATTCAGATAACCACATGCGAAAAATAATCTTAACCTCTACTTCACACCATATACAAATTAACTTGGATCCTATATCTAAATGTTAAGACCCAAATCTAAAAATCATTCACAATAAAATATAAGAAATAACCATAGTAAACTCTGATTCAATAGAGTTCTCAAATATGACACAAAGTATGAACTATAAAACTCAAAAGTATCAATAATTTTAAAATTTGCTCTTTATAAATCAATGTTAAAAAGCTGAAAGGCAAGTGATGTGCTGGAAGAAATTATTTGAAAAATGTAGATTGGATTACAGGCTGTGTAAAGAAATTTACAACTCAAGAATAAAATATTTCTTAAAAATTTCTTAAACTGACAAAAGATTTGAGCAGATACTTAGCTAGTGAGATATACAAGGGGCAAGTAAGTTCGTGAAAAGTTGCTCAACATCATCAGTTATTGAGGAATTATAGATTAAAACCTCAACACTTCCCCACACACCCACAAATGGAAACACCTAAGCATCCATTAATTACCGAAAGATAAAATAAAGCATAAGTTAACCCTTGGTAAGGAATACTACCCAGTGAGGAAACAGAATGAACTGATACAGCTCATGGATTAACTTTAAAGTGGTTGTCTGCATCACAGCAACCAGGTCCCCTTCTCATTGCCACTAAAACCTGAATAAGTGCCACATGACTCCACTAACATTCTAGGCACAGGACACCAAGGCACAGTGACAGAAAGCAGATTGGAGGTTACCTGTGACCAGCGTTGGCTGAGGGGTTACCGAGCGTGGAGCAAAGCCGTTACCAGAAGGATGTGCTCACTCCCTGGGATCATGGTGAGGGTTCCATGGGTGTCAAACTGCATCAGACACTGCTCACTTCAAGTGGGTACAGTTCAAACAGGTGCCTCCCAACACAAGGGCACGGAAGGAAGGAACAGCCGGCAGACCAAGCCGGCAGACCAACTCGAGCATCTGGGAAGGCTGGGCTGGGTTCCAGTGCAGTGTGCCTTCTGCTGATACCCTGTTTTGCTCCATGGATGTTCGGTTTGTAGCTGTATTACTAATGGACATTGTGCGGTACGTCTCAGTGTGAGCCTTGTTTCAGCGGGCTGCTTCATTGCTGACTCTTTTGCTGCGCCAGTTGTTTTAAAGGTGGTGAGCTATTTACGCTACTAACACCAGTGTGTCTGCTCATGTGTATGTATCTGGAGGAAGCCAAGCCATAAGAAAGGGGTTAACTAGTCCTTTTCAACCATGGGCCCTTTCAGGATGGCTAAAGGACCAGAAGAGGTCTTTGGCTTTGAAATAACTTGTAGCTTGCTTTGAGTACTCAGAGCATTTTAACTATAAAGTTTATATGTTCTAATTATATAACAGTTACATGTTCAAATGAAATATTTACCAAAGGCATACAGAAAGGATAATCTATATTCATGCAGCACTTAATAATTACTGTCAATATTTGGATGTTTACTTGTAGGATTTTTAATACACTTCTAAACAGTGCTAACTACAGTATATACAAATTTTTCTTTCTTTTTTCCTTTGTTGTTGCTTTTGCTGTGCTAGGGATTGAACCTAGGGCCTCATGCATATCTGGAAAGCACTCTACCACTGAGCTGCCTCCAAAGCCCTTCTCTCTTTTGAAAATTACATCTATATCCTGTAGGTAGCTCATTGGGTGACTTCTGTGCCCACCCTGTGTGTGGGGAACTACATCTGCTCGACTGCAGTGCTGGCAGTACATTATAGAAGAAATCATCACCCACCAGCATGAGCTAGAAGACTTTTGCTCGTTTTCCTGTGTGTGACTCATGCATTTAACTTTTGCCTAATGTTCTGTCATGAGTGATCATTCAGATAGATTAAGGACACAAAGCTGTCCTGGTCACAGATAACACCCAGTATCAACTTATTGAATCATTACTATATTAATGTGCACCACTTAAAATCAGCTAATGGGGAGCTGTGCATTGTTGGCTCCCTTTGGAAACTTAACAAGACTTCCGGGGTTCAGTTTCCTGACATCAACTTTGGGGATGAAGAGGCTTTTTCAATGGGAATGTGTGCATTTGATGAATGCTAATTACACGGTTCCAAATCTTCTTTAGCCAATCCAGTTGCAGCTGCTCTCCAAGTTATTTTGTAAATGTCTGGAACAGCTGTCAACATTCTGTGGGGAAAGCTCTTCAATCAATGAATTGACAGAATGCAATACTTAGATTTTTCTGAGCAGAAGGCAAGAGTACATAATATACATCTATTTAGTGATGTAGCCAGCAATGAAAGGGAAGGATTGGTGCTGTTGTGCTTTAGAGCAATGAAGAGCATGTTCACGCTCGTGGGCACAGAAAAGATCTCATAAGACAGTGGTGCTCGGGAGGGAGACCTGAAAGTCAAATGGGGGACCAGCGTGTCCTGAGGACATGAATGAAGCAATCTTATTCCCATCAATAAGAATGTTTCCAGCGGTGCATAGCAGTGCTGTAAATCATAATTTAATTAAAATTTTAGTACTTGTTGATGTTATTTGTTTATTGTCTCAATAAAGCATTTTTTAACAGATGACATCTGGACATTTTGCTTAATTTCTTTCTCTTTTTTTCTTTGTAAATTTTCTTTCGTAAATCTAATTGTTGGAAAGTCATCAGATTGACAGCTTCAGAAAATGAAACTTTTTCTCAGTGCTGTGGTTGGAATCCTGAATGTCCCCAAAGGTCCGTGTGGTAAAGGCTTGGTACCCAGAAGGGTGCTATCAGAAGGGAATGGAACTTTTAAGAGGTGAGGCCTCAAGAGAGGAAGTGAAGTCATTGGGTGTGGGTCCCTACAAGACCTCACCCCCTTCTTCTCTTCTTTGTCTTCCTGGCCCTGAGATGAATGGTTTTCTCTGCCATGTGTTCCCTGCCATCCTCTGCTGCCTCCCCACAGATCCAAAGCACAGGACCAGCCAGTCATGGAATAGAAGCGCGAAAACCGTGAGCCAACATAAGCTTTCTCTCTTTGTTAGTTAATTACCTCAGGGGTTTGTTATAGTGATAGAAACCTAACTTACATTCAGCCTCAGCTTCAGGATGTAACCAGAGAACTGCCTTGTGCTGGGACTGGCCTCCCTGTGGCACCAGAGAAACCCCTTCAGAGGAGGAGGCTCTGATTACATTTAATCTTGGTCTAGTCTCTGCTGCTTTACTAAACCTGCAGCCTAAAGTGGGAAGACAATCGTCCAACAGTGTGGCACTTTCTGGATCGCCATGGGTCAGAATTTTAGTTGAACCCACTATTTCTTTCCACCTGCAAGTGGCCCCCAACGGAATTTTGCACCTCCATAGCCTCATTAGAAATAAGTCCAAAGTTCAAGGAAGAAAGAAGTTTTCGTCCACTCTGACTTTTCATGTAACCAGGTCCCTGCATGGACAATCATAACTTCCTATGTGCTAGTAACCAAAGGATATAACTGGAACAATAGGCTGGAAAGATTTCCTTAGTTAGGTTCTCTGGAAGAATTCACACATTCACCTCTGCATGTCTGGAATTGTTACTGATGGCCACATGCAGAGACCTGTTCCTATCTCCTAATAGATAGAGCATGGTCACCACTGGATGATGCTTCTGGGGAACTTTTAAAGAACACAAAATAATTTTAAATTTTCAATGAAGATTAAAAATAGTCCCTAGCCAGGTGTGTGGCATGCCCGTTGTCAGCCCAGCACTCTATTAGGTTAAGACAGAAAGACGCCCTCCTCTCCACAAAAGCACCTGCACTGGGAGAATCTATCTGCTGTGACTATTCTAGAACTCATCTGGGATGCACTAAAGACTTGGACTGTACATTGCAGTTCATTTTTTGTCATCTTAATTGCCTGGCATGTTAACAGCTTCCCATCCTGAGCCTCTGGTCCCCAGGCAATGGTATAGGCAGCAAGGACTTTGCCCTCCAAATGTCAGAGCTCCACACCTGCCTGCCACTTGTGCCTGCTCTCAGAAGTGCAGACACAGGTTGGAGCCAGGCTGCCCACTCCCTGTGCTGCATTGGGCCCCTTCTCTGACTATAATGATTTTGAGAGGACTTAAGGTGCCAGTGACTTTTCAACTTCTCTTCTTTTCATTTAGTTTTATTTTTGAACCAGGTATCAAAGACTAAGGCATTTCAAAGCAACTGCATATTATGGTTTATATCTGGCTGTCCCACCAAAGCCTCGTGCAGCAATAAGTGGGACCTTGGGGAGGTGAGTGGATCATAAGGCTGTAACCCATGAGCAGGTTAGTCCACTAAAGAGTTCACAGATACATGGGATGTTGCAAGGTGGAGCTTGGTCAGAAGAGGTGATTGCTGGAGGCACAAACTAGAAGGGTTCATCCCCCGCCATTTCCCCCTTCTCTCTCTTCCTGTTCGCCATGCTGTGAGCAGCTCTCCTCTGCCAGGCCCCCTACCAAACCTAGATCTGGTCAACCATGGACTGAACCTCTACAAACTGTGAGCCGAAGTAAACCTCTCCTCCTTCAAGTTGAAAGTTTCATTACTGTGTCCCAGTGATGAGCACGGTGAGTAGGACACCACACACATACTGGGTATTAGAAGGGGACTCCCCCTGCCCAAGAGAGGCACCACTCAGAGAACTTTGATGACCTCGGGTCTGCACCACAGGCAGATCCTTGGCAAAGTGACAGCCACACGATAAAAAGTACAAACAAAAACAAAAATCAGCAGATCCTGGAGCAAGAAGAGAGTCTGACTTTCAGAGCTAAGTGCAGTCTTAGATTCAAACATCTAATTTTCAAAAAAAATCAAAAATCTATGCAAGGAAGTATAAAAGAATGACCTATTACAAGGAAAGAATACCAGAAACTATTCTTGAGATAAACCAGATGATAGACCTGTTAGGCCAAGACTTTAGTTTTTAAATTAATTTTATTGCTACATTTTGGTTATATACAATGATGACATTCATCATATGGAATTTGTACCTGTGTGTGATATATCTTGATTCTTCTTTTTTCCTTCCTGTCCTTTCAATCCCTTTTCCCCTCTTTATTTACAAAAGCTTTGTTTCCATTTTTTTTTCCTAGACAAAGACTTTACACAATTGTTTCAAAGATGCTCAAAGAACTTAAGGAAAAAGTGGAGAAAGTCAAGAAAATGATGAATGAATAGCATGAAAATAACTACAAACAGAAAGAAAGTCTTTAAAAAAACAAAAAACAAAACAGGAGCTGGGGATTTAGCTCAGCGGCCTAAGTGCCTTCCTTGCAAGTGTGTGGTCGTGAGTTTGATCCCTGGTACTGATAAAAATGAAAAAGACCAAAAAAAAACAAATTCTGAGCTGAAAGCTACAATAACTGATATAAAGGCACAGGAGAGGAATACAGAGGCAGAACTGAGCAAGAATTGGTGAACTGAGAGACAGAACAATAGAAATGATCAAGAGTAAGCAAAAGAAAGAACAGAGAATAAAGTTCACAATGTGAGTTAATCTTGATTGCTGACTTGGCTGGGTTAAGGCATTCTCCCAGAGGTGGTTGCACTGTGAGGGTGCTGACCTCTGCAGGGAGTGCACCCACCAATGAGTTCATAGCTGAATGAGCTATGGGGGCAGAGTCTATTGGAGGAGGTGGGGCATGGGAATAACCTTGGGAACTGCCTCTGGCCCTTGACCCTTTCCTCTTGGCCTTTCCCCTGCTCTCTGCTTTTCAAATGCCAGGAGCTGATGGTGTCACCAGCTAGGCAGATACAAGCTGGATATGGGAGTATGGTCTATAGACAAGGAGAGAACACTCCCAGCTGAGAGTGATCTGAAATTCCCGAGCTCACAGTCTCCTGAGAAGGGCTCATCCAGCCCTTTCAGGTACCACACCATAAGTCTACAGTTGTCAACACTTGCATACCTACAAGAGACAAACCCCACATTGACCCCACATTGGCCCAGTTGCATCTCTTGAACACACACCTACATTGCCATTTGGATCTCTCTCACAGAGAAAATCACCATGTTTATTCTGGCCAAGACCATGAAAAACCAAAAGCACCCACTCTGGAGGAAAATGTAGCTTTCTGCTGTTAGAGAAACACTCTGCTAGTTGCCATGCTCCAGTCTTCTCCAAGTTCTAAAAATGTCACAAGCAACCCTGTCCTCAGGCAGTTGCTGACTCTGCTCTCCTATGTTGAAGGGGTACTTTCTTTAATAAAATCCTTTGTTGAGAGTGTACTACTTTTGCCATTCAATCAAATTGCTTGGTAAACCTACATTTTAGCTCTGTATTCCTTTGCTGTGGGTCTCCTCACAAATATTCTGGGGAGGATCCAACACCCGTATTCAATAATTCAATTCTGATCACTAACTCAAAAATCCAGTAGCACTTCCCTCCACCATGCCTCTGCATCATGATCTTCCTGCCTTGAAGTCAGCCAACCATGGACTGAAACCTCTGTAACCATGAGTCCAATCAAACCATTTCTTCCTTTAAGTTGTACAGGTTGGATATTTGGTGACAGTAATAAAAATCTGACTAAGACAAACAGTGAAGAGAACTTGAAGAATCAGAAGATCTCCATCCATCAGACTACCAAGTGCACTGTGGAAGTCTCCAAGGGTCTCCAAGAGAGAGTGCAGCAGAGAGCGTACTCACAGAAACTGTGCCCCAAACCTCCCCAATCTGATAAAAGTCATGAACACACAAGAAGCTGCAGGAGCTCCAAACAGGACAAGTGCAGAGACCCACACCACAGGAGACACTGTCAAGTGCTGGAAAGACAAGGACAGCAGCGAGGGAGGAGCAACTTCTCCATGTAAGGACACCCAGTGAGTCTACTGGCAGATTTCTCGGCAGAAATGTTCAAGGCCAGGGGGCAGACGGCTGCTGAAGGCTAACAGAAAGGATCAAGCAGAACCTGCCTGCAGCAGAGCCATCCTCCAAAGGACAAGAGAAGTTACAGCACATCGCTAACGACTGCCATCAAGAAACCTCACAGTAACAGACTCGGGAGAGGCTGCTGCTGGGACAGTAAACACGCACGGCTGCTGAGGGAACCTGTGTGGCGATTCCTCAGCAAACTAGAACTAGGAATTTCACTTGACCCAGCTATTCTTCTGGCTGTTTCCATTTGGCCCAGTCTAGGTGTCTTCTAGAAAGAGCTAAAGACATCATATTAACAGTAACCCAGGCGTACCCATGTTTGCAGCAGCATGATTCATAATAGGTAAATTTTGGAGCAGCCTGTGTGGCTGTCAGCAGATGAGTGGGGAAAGAGAACATGACGGTCACACACAAGCAGATACTGCCCCACCAGGGAAGGGTGAGCCTAAGTCCTATCTAGGAAAACGGAGGCACCTCGAGACCACACTGCTAGATGGAACAAGCCAGACACATGAGTTCAGATACTGCGTGGTTTCTCTATGTGAGGGATCCAAAGTATAAATAAATTAAAGCACAAAACAACAGATAGATAATGGGAAACAGGGAGATGAGAGTTCTGCAAATGGGAAGGGGACTGAGAGATGAATTGGGCAGGGAAGCAGGAAAGGATGAACAGAGGGTGAAGGTGTGCTGTGAACAGGTACCAGCACCCTGCGATGAATGTGACTTTTATGTACAGTAAAAATGTTCTAATAAAGGGAATAAGAGAAGCTTTGGAGGTTGGTTCCATGGGCCCACTGTGTGAGAACTGCTGGGGGGTCCCGCAGGGTGGAAGAGGGACTAGGCAGCACCCCAGAGTCACTCAAAGCACCCTCGCAGAGCTCTTGGTGAAGATAAGACGTGGAGTGTGAAAGCAAACTAGTCTTGCCAGCTAGCTTGAAACTGTACCTTTTGTTTCCAAATAATTAATTGAAAAGTTGGTGTTATTATAACTGTGGTTTGTAAACATTACATTTTATTTTCCACATAAGCTCAAAGTCAGAGGCAGAAAGTCAAAGAGCAGTTGCTAGGGGTATCAAGAAAGGGGAGGGTAGAGTATTACTGATCCATATCTATAGATTCAGTCTTGCTAGGTAACAAGAGTTCTGGATTTGGAGCTCTGGATGGTCGCATAAAAATATGGATGCGCCTGACAGTGTTGGCTCCAAATAGTTAATGTGGCAAACCTTGTGACACATATTTCATCACAGTTTGAAGAAGCAGAAGATACTGACTGTGGTGGTACACATCTGTAAGCCCAGCACTCAGGAGGCTGAGGCAGGAGGAGCAGCACAAGTTTGAAGACAGCCTGGCTACATAGTGAATTCAGGTCCAGCCTAAACTGCACAGAAAGACCCTGTCTAAAAAAATAAAATAGAGGAGAAGGAAGAGGAGGAGAAGGAAGAAGAGGAAAATTAAACATCAATATCAAGGTAAGAAAGAAAATGTTTACATGTGTGGGACACTAAACCAATGGAGGAAAATGTTCAGGAAAGGCTGGAAGGACTTTCTCAGCCAAACGTTTGTTCTCAATCCTTATTTACTCAATGGAACATTTAAAATGTAAGAGATAATTTTGTTTTCACTACCAATCTTGTTAGATAACATTTTTATTTTCCCTTTGAAATATTTAGCTGTCATTTACTTAATAGGTGGCTGTTTTCTTTTTGATGTTAACACTGGTCCACTGTTAACATGTGTTCTTAGCAGGTAAAATATGCAAGCCTCTACCTCCAAACCTAACACCATTTCTAGTGCGCTGGAAATCTAATTAGGTTGTTCTGGGAATCAAATAAAGTAAAATACGTTTAAAATGCTTTGAAAAGCATAAATTATTGAATAAATATAAAATAAAAATTTTGTTTTAGGTATGGCTTAGAAATCAAATTTGGAAAAAAAATCTTATTAAGTAGAAGTCTGTAAAAATAAAAGATAGCATTGTGTATAGTGTGCCATAAATTCATTTTAATTAATTCCTAAAGGTGCTGAACTTTTGATACTTCAATTAAATAATCATTACAATAATTCCTATATAGAAATACACAGATGCTGGGTCTTTGAACAAAATGAAATGAAAATTTATACAGATGCCTGACAGAAAATGAAACACCAATACATTTTTTAAGGACTCGTAGAAAACCCTGCAGAATGAACTGGAAATAAGAAAAGAGATGTTTTCCAAATCGCTGGCCTTCTCCTTTCCCCCCACACCAGGGAAACCAGGGCAAGCTGTGTGCTTAACTCTCACGGTGATCCTTAGCTTGATTAACTGTGCTGTATTTGCCTGCTTGTTCTAAGTTTAGAAAGCATTTTCTACAGGGTTAAAAATTGTCCGTGGTACTGATTTGGGCATTAAAAAGAGATGCAGCACACACACACACACAGGAGAGAGAGAGAGAGAGAGAGAGAGAGAGACCCATAGATGGTCAGACCTATACTCGGTTAATTACGTATCAAGACCTATTTAGCTGCAATATAAACAGAAGACACATACAAATGTCCTCACACATTCTCAGTTTAGGAAAAAAAAATCAAGTGGCAAAATTATGAAAGATAAAATCTCTATGGCATGGAAATTGAGGTGCAGTCCATATGTGACGATTCCTTGAGATAGGAGAAAAAGATAATTTACATTGTGCATAACCACTCACTGATCAACTGTGCACTGACTGCTTACCGTGAGCAAAGCATGGTTCATGCTGGGGACACTGAGAACAGAGCTGACCAGGAACCTGTCCTCCAGGGGTTTTAAAGGGACCAGAGTTCAGCTCCCAGAACACCCGGCAGACATGAAAACTACACCCCTACAACGTGTTGCAGAGACAGTGGGTTATAACCTTCGACCCCCATCCCAATCTCCTTCCTGAAATGGAACTTTATGCTCCAGGTTTTTTGCCCTGGCACTGCGTAGAAAACTGTCAGCAACAGAGCATCAAGCAAAATAGTCTCAGAACGGTCTCCTTCCTCCACCTGAACAAAGCTTGAGTAGCAGGGCTGCCAGAGGGCAGCTGCTGGGCTGTGGCTGCTCAGGGCAGAGACCACGGCATTGCAGGGACAGGAAGACTGTCTGTTCTCGGGGTCCACCCATGGCCTGACCACCTTCCCTCTCAACAGTTCTTCACGCGAATTGACCACTGGAAATGAATTTCTTCCTACTGAAACCAATGGGCATGATTTCTGTCGCTTGTAATTGACTACATGAAGTGATGCATGGTTGTTAGTACAATGTTAATAAAAGGACAAATCTCTACTGATATCTCCTGCATCTCTTTTAAAATCTAGCAGTCATGCTAATTCATACTATTAGTTTTACCTTTCCTGCTACAAACTGCAGGAGCTCCTAGGATTTCAAAACTGCATTTTTGATTCTGAAAACATAAAGAAGCACATTATATTGACAGGGTAAGAAGTTACAAAGAATATAGAGTCGGGCATGGTGGCTCATGCCTGTAATCTCAGCACTTGGGAGGCTGAGGTGGGAGGATCGTTGTGAGTTCGAGACCAGCCTGGGCTACAAAGTGAGCTCAAGGCCAGCCTGAACTGCATAGGGAGACCTCATCTCAAAAAAGACAAAAAAAAAAAAAGAAGTTACAAAGAGTACAAACATTTGGCAACTGCCTGCCCTGCGGTCAGTATTCTACATCTGCAGTGTGTAGGCCATGTAACGAAGAAGGCAGGGAAACGGGTTTATTTTGCAAGCATAAATACCTCTAAGTTTCGAAGGTTATCAGGAGTGTTCCTCTAATAGTTTGGTTAGAACAGTGACATTCATATTTCAGGAAATCTGTATTTCCTAAGATAAAATGTTTTTTGGGGTCTATATCAAACTAACATCATGTAGGTATTTACAATTTAATCACAGAAAACCATCCATAAGGAGAGGAGATAGTTCAGTCACATACTAGACGTGATGCACTCACTGAAATCGGATACAATTGCAGATACCAGACATGATCCTGGATTTCGGAAAACACTTGGAAAAATGAGCCATGAAGTTTCTTTGGGTGGAAATGGGAAAGCAGGTAATGCAAATGCTGAAGTCATTTAAGGATACTGGAAAATAATTTTTAATCACATGATTTGATAAATGGAGACACAAAATTCTTATAGGTATTATTCATTAGGATAGGTTAATTGCCTTCACTGAGTTTAGAAGTAGTTCGGCCAAGAGTAAAGAAATGAAATAAAGAAATAGGGTTTCTATATTTTGATTTCCAACTCTATAAAACATTTAGGAGATAAAACATCTTGACCCATTTGAGCATGTACAGTGTTTTGCTTCCTGATTTCTTAAATCATTCAGCAATTCTTTCGTGACTGTCACAGCCTTTCTAGAATTAGCTTATTTATGTAAATACCCTGTTCCCCTATGTAGCTGTCAACCTCTGAGGCAGGCATCCATCATCTTGCAAAATGTGTATTAATAGATATTAGCTGGTATAAATGAAATAGACACTGTAGTTTACATTTTTACTTTAATTCCTGAAAACACTAACATTCAATTTTCTAGCTGGGCAGCAGAAGCAGTGGGGATGTCAGGAGCACCTTCCATGGCTCCAAATCCTTTTCTCTGGAAGAATCCTTCAGGCCCCACAGCCTCGGCATGAATAGTCTTTGCTGTGTAAGCAAAGCCACGGCACTCTGGGCTCTGTCTGCAGCAGGAAGCACCTATCAAAGGCACATGTGTAGCCTTCATGGGAAGTCGTTGGCAGGAAAGATAAACAGAAGCACAAGGAAAATCATAATCTTAAAATTGTATTTTTAAGAAAACTGCAGCTTCAGGAATCAATCAAAGGTACCCAAGGTTACAATACTGCTTGTCCCTTCCAGGAAACCCTTACTAAAAACTTTTGAGTGTCTCGAAGATACAATAATATTGTACATTGGGCCCAGGACTGAGCCTCTGATGTTTCACTTTTCACACTTCCACAAATTTCACCCTCAGGGAACAGCACTGTCGATCCTGCGCTGTATCCCTGACCCTCAAAAACCCGCACCCTGCACTCTAACCGGTCACCTGATGACTGCAGGTGCACACTGCGGATCACGTCCTAAGGACCCAGCCCCAGACTATAACACATCGCTCCTGGGACCCGCACTGTCCCTGCCCAGTGTGTCCTTCCTCCCTCCTCATAGATCTGTGGATGCCCTTCACTGGTGAAGAGTTGTGTATAATGTGTGTGTCAGTATGCACGTGCACACCTAATCATTGTAATTCCCTTTTCTTGATGTTTACACATGTGTCTTATTTATTTCACTACTGTGTGTGATCTCAAGTTGCATCCATTTACCTATAAAAGGCTCCAGTTTATCCTTCTAATATGGCTGAGAAATACCCCATCATATAAAAATACCACATCTTTTTTATGCATTCCTCAGTTGATGGTTGTGTTGCAGTCAGGGGTCATGAGAAGAACAATTAGAATCAAGACAGAAACAGAATTTACAATATTATTTTATGATGGTCACCCAGAGTTAAACTCAGAAAGTGCAGCAAATCTGTCCACAACACTAAAGACCCAGAACATTCAGCCAAGGGCCTGGATTCCATAGCAATGTCCTGCATGAGTCCAGATGAAAGTCTAGGGCCCATGACAATGCCTCTCATGAGTCTAATGGGAGGCCTAGAGCCCTCGAGAAGGACTCATGCCAGTCTGTTTTACAGATCTGTGCTGGGAAGGCTCAAAGGTCAGTGGTGGAAGCCAGAAAGTCCATGCCAGTGGGGTGAAGGAGCTGTGCTGGTGGGTTGAGGGTTCTACACTAGAACCAAGAAGTCATGCTCAAAATAAGAACCAGAGCTGCCCTGAAAAGTACCACAGCCATCCTCAGTGACAGAGATCCTGAGTTCCTCCAACAGATAAGAACAGTTGAGTACATGCCAGAAATCCAACATGATGAGTTTGTCTTGGAGATTAAGCAGCACACATCTTCACCTCTGGAGCCAGGAAACAATGCTTGATGTAAGGATCAGAGCTCCCCCAAAGTGAATCACAGCCACTCTCACCAACAAGGTCCTGAGCTCCTCTGATAACAATGGTTGAACTCACACTGGAGAACCAACAGCTCAAACAGCAACACTTAGAGAAACCCACAATGCCTCACTCTTCTTCTGCAAGTCTCTATTCACGCTGGCAACTTTCCTCAGGTGGAGCATCTATGCTCAGCACCATGCTGATTTAATTCAGCTGGTGTTAAGTTGACCACAACAGGTTGTTTCCAAGATCTGGCTATTACAAATTGCACTGCTATAAACATGCACGTATATCTCTTTGGTATGATTTTTTAAAAATTATTTGTGGAAGATATCCAGAAAGGAAATAACTAGGTTGAATGGGAACCCTAATTCTGGTTTTTAAAGGACTCTACACACTGATTTCCACAGTGGTTGTAGCAGTGTAATTTCCTTTGGTACAGTATTTCTGATTGGCTCCATGGTCCCTTAAAATCCCCATCCTGTGCTTCCTTTGCTGCCTGAGAAAGTTCAAAATGAAAATCACAATTGCAGAACACTTCTCAGGTTCCAGGTTTGGGTCACGACTGTGGACTACTTTGCATTTTCAGGCTACATCTGTTGACTTCTTACAAGCTCTGCTTTTCAGCTATTTCTCTGCTGTGTAAAGTGGCCCTTCCTCTATTTGTCCCAAAATAATCTTTTAATGCCTCACGGAGTTTTACCTGGGTTCTAGTTTTCTGAAATTCAATTATTAATGTATTTATTTGCACCATAGTCTTAGTGACTTTATTGGTTTCAATTATATTATTCATTGTTCATTTTCTTCTCTCTCTCTCTCTCTTTTTAAAATTCTCATGGTCCTAGTACCCTGACTGTATCCAGCCCATAGCCTTGGCCATTCAGTGCTCTTTTGCTAGCTCATCTTTTCCTGCACTCGTTATTTGCCCAGTGGAGCCCAACTCCTTACTCAGGATGGTTGAAAGGGGCATTCATCAGGCCCGGGGTACAGCTCAGCGGCAGAATCCTTGAACAGCTTGCACACGGCCTGGGGTTTGGTCCCAGCATCACAAAAGAAAAGATAAGGCTTAGTATTATTTCAAATAGAGGAAACACTTTGAATCCCATCAACCTTCTGCAGTAACTGATTTCATGGTCTACAAGCACTTCGTAAAGATGTCAAAATCTACGTGAAGAAATTGCAGATGCCGAGAAGGAAGAGCAGGCCCTGCCCACATGGTCCCTGGCCCGGACCTTGTTTGAAGATATTTTCAATGCACAGTGAATGGTGCGGTTGATCCACCTTTATGTTCCACATAAATCTGTTTTATTTTTGTTAACTTTGCCTGGAGAAATGATGCTTGAAGCAGCACAACAGCAGTGACTGACAGCTCCCTAGGTGCATTGTCAATTTCACAGCGAACATAATTGACAGCTCCTAGGTAAGGAGCAGATGTGGAGGAATTGGGTCTGCACTGAGCAGTGAAAAAAGAATCACAGAAGATACTTGTTCTATTTGTTATTTATTAAAATTCAATTAATATGGTGAAATGTATGCATCTCCAAAAGATAGATTTACATCTGGGCTGAGAAAGATTTTGTTCTTAAATGGTTATAGAAGCTTGCTATATAGCAATGTATACTGAAATTACTTTCTAAATATTTTGCCACTTCGGTGAATTTTGTGATTCATATTCTTACATCAAGTATACAATTTACCTAACTGGGAGTGGTCTTCATAACTAGAGACTTTCCAAGTTGTGGATTTGAATATCACTTCCATTTTGTGTTCTGGGCACCTGCCTGTGTGAATTAAGTTAAAAATCTGTCTATATTAAAAAGAAACAAATCTGAAATTGCATTTCTAAGTGCACAGGCTGTGTCTCAACGACAGGGTGGTTGCTTAAATAAAGAAGCAAACTACAGTTAAGGTCATGTTGCCATTGGTCCCCCACATTCCCCCTGCCCCGCCCAGAACAGAACGGAGCTCACTGATCCCTTTATCATTTCTACTTTTTTTTATTCTTGCTGTTTTCTAAAGCAGTTCTGGAAATCCTCTTTCATGAGTATCTTTAGGATGTGTGACCAAAATCACAGTGAACACGGCTACCAAGTGCCACCGATGTAAAGGCAGACTCATAAAAACATCACAGTCTTTCCGCATGAACCTTATCCACCAGGCCTGGAACCATCCCCAAAATCCAAATGACTAAGTAAATGCTTTTAAGTTAAGGACACAGAGGCAGCCATGACAACCCACATACACTCAGGAAGGAGGGCTCCACTGCTGCAGAAAGTGACAAGATCACGGGGCTAAGTGTGCCCAAAGTGAGGGAGCGGATTTAGAGGGCGTTTAATGAGAAATGTCTTTTGCTGTAATTTTTCTAATTGAAGCCTTTACCATTTTCCTAAACACCACTTCATATACCCTCATCAAGTGAAAGCAGAGACTTGAACAGGTATTTAGACACCCATTCACAGCGGAATTATTCACAATACATAAACGGTTGGACTAGGCGAACTGTCCATCAGGGGATGAGTGAATAAACCACACCAGGCCATGCATACAGAGGAATATTAGGCAAACATTAGAAAGGGATTCTGACCCATGCTACAGCATGGAGGGATCTCGAGTCACCTGCAGGGCGTTATGCTGAGCCTTGGGCCTCTGTACAGTGGGCCTACAGCGGAGTCCCCAGAGATTTGCATCTCTGGCAATCCCATGCTCATGAGCCCTCCATCAGTCACACTCTCAGTGTAAACTCACCGTGCTGGGTGCTGGCTCCGTGACTCCTAAGGTGATGGTTGAGATGTGGAGGCTAGTAAGGCTCTGCTGGGGGATGGACGTCCACTCCCTTCAGAAAGGGCCTTTCAGGAGAGAAGAGCCAGAATGATGCTGGCCACCTTTTATGACTCAGATCCAAGCGTATCCGCCAACACTTCCTCTTCCTTCTCTTTCTACGCAAGTCTTTCCCTCCGGCTGGCACTGGAGGAGGAGTGGCCTCCACACACCACGTGGTGTTTTCCTACCAGTAC
Organism: Cavia porcellus; assembly: GCF_034190915.1. NCBI lineage: Eukaryota > Metazoa > Chordata > Mammalia > Rodentia > Caviidae > Cavia > Cavia porcellus. The sequence goes on along the minus strand of NW_026947501.1, from coordinate 46,928,050 downwards.
CATGCGTGTACTCACGGGACTGCTCTAACAGCCATACACCAAGTTGTCTCCGCCCCATCTTGTCCATGCTGCCCCTTGCCCTCCTCCCATGTGTATTCATTACCCTAAATCATGTGCTTACCTTTGTCTTGCTTTCCTTTATGCTTTTACTACCTGAGGAATAAACCCTTCGGCAACGTCTTGCTCAGTTTTCCCATGTTTCAACTTTACATGGCGCAATCACACTGTGTGTGCACATGCGTATCCTATCTTTTTTCCACTGGGCGATCCCTCTCCGTATCCCTATGGGTGTTGCGGTTCCTTTGCTGTCATTGCTCTATGATCCTCCTTTATCCATCCTTCTGCCAACAGAAAGGTTAATTTTTTTTATACAAAACATGTTGCTGTGGACATTCTTCCCTTTTTTTGTACCAGGGATCGAACTCATGACCTCGCCTTTGCCTGGCAGGCGCTTATGCCACTGAACTAAATCCTCAGTTGCTGTGAACATTCTTATACTTGTCTCCTGCTGCAGTGTAATATCCTTAGAAATGCAGCTGACTGTATTTTTGAGTGTCTTTGCCTTGACTTTAGCAGGTCACTGATTAGTTGATTTATTTCATGCGAGCTGCATTAATTTACAGTCCTACTGGCATTTACTGGTATGCCTCATCTTAGCAACACTTGCTGTTAGTTCATTATTTGGACTTTCTTGGTGTTTGCAAATTGACTGCAGAACCGGGACTCAACTTACATGTGATTCTGTCTTACTGATGTCATGACTGATGGTTATGATGTAATAGGTGCTCAAAAAAGGAAAGAAAAATAAAAGGAAACAAAGCTTCAGCCATTTGAGGAACTACATTTATAAAATATTTTAAATGTATCTTAGCACACTCCAATCTTTTCCTCTCCAAATTAAGTGCTCAGTGTTAACCTGTAGCACTCTTTCCCCTGACTCAATGGCTCTCCAGGAGATTTAATGCATAGTGTAAGTGGTGCCCCTCCCCAAGTGAGAAACGTGCTACATTTGCTTTACTGAATTTTTTTTTTTTTTTTTTTTTTTGGTCTTTTTCCTTTTTATCGGTACCTGGGATCAAACTCACAACTGCCTGCTTGCAAGGCAGGCGCTTATGCTTATGCTGAGCTAAATTCCCAGCCCCTTTACTGCATTCTTGTAGAGAGGCCACACTGACTCCATTTTGTCTGGACACATTCGGTGGACAATGTTATGAGAAAAGTACAGGCCTTGACACATCATCCCCACCCCAAGGTAAAAACACGAAGTCCTGTAAGGTCAAGAAGTAAACAAGTTACATAATTTGAGCATGCGCAACTTGAGTTTCCTTGTTTATCCCAATAAAAGCTACTTGCTTAATAAGCTGACCTGCAGCAGCCATTGTGCTGACCCCTTGGTGTGTGCGACCCTTTATTTTCCCTTTGCTTGCAGAACTTCAACACATTCTAACAGAAGAATGTAACAAGGTTTTAAAAATAATGAAAGAAAAATTCTCCACTTTTAACGCTATTATCAGTAGTTTATGTTTCAACATAAATTATTTGTAATAATATTAATTCTGCTTCCCTATATTTGATTGTTTTCTAGTCAGTTAAATTTCCACTATTAACACATACATTTTTAGAAATTCTGCAATATATAGGCACTGATATAAGGCATCCATTTTAGTGAGCTATGAAATCTGGGCTCCCAAATGCTAGTTCATGGACCTCTGCCAGTTTCGCATGGACTTTTCATTCATTTAAAACATAACAATGAAAACAAGTTGGGGAGCTTTTCATACAACTAGATGCATTCCATTTAAAGCCCTAATATTTATTATGAAATTATGCTGTTTCTTTTTTCATGATCAATGTTTTGTTTTGTAAGACAATGATGTTATCCGTGGCGTATGTTTGCGCGATCACTTTGCACAATCTCAGACTTTCTGGATTTATTTTACTGATACTTCAGGCTTGGAAGCCTTCAGGAGTGGATTACTGGATGTGATTTGGTGGTAAGCACCAGGACTCTGGGTGCTGGTCCTCGGGCTAGAGTGACACCGCGTGAGAGTGCGCCAGGTGCTGGAGCTGGTCTCGACCTGGACGCTGAGCAGCGAGGGTAGTCCGTGGAAGCGATCTCAGTGTGCGAGGGCGGGCGCGAGTCCTCGCGGCCCCAGAGCCACCGGACGCAAGCGAGGACTGCAGCAGGTGCGAGAGGATGCGGAGGGAGGGAAGTGTGGTTGGTAGTCTCCGCCGAACCGCCAGGTCCACAGACGACTGGCGGTACAGCAGCGGGCATGGAAGAAAGGGCTGGTCAGAAAGCCGCGTAGACGTCAAGGTCCAAGAGACTTGACAACTGGAACCAGGTGTGTGGAAAACGCGCCCAAAGACATCCGCTAAATCCCCTGCTTCTGTGACCCCGCCCAGGGATGGGTCAGGTACACTTTTAGCCAATGAGCGGCAAGATGCGCCTAGCCGCGAGACACGCCTTGACTCCTCCCGACAGCCTCGGGGGCACAGCACGCGTCAGCGCCTGCGCAGTGCTGCACCCTCGCCCCGCCCTCCCGGGTGTCCCTCAGCCAACATGGCGGCGCCCTGTGCGTCCCTCGGCGCGGTGGTTTCCTGCCGGCTGTTCCTCGGGAGTCGGGTCATCCTCGCCCGGAGCAAGGGGCCTTGGGGAGCTTCGGCGGCCGGCCTGCAGGCAGGAGCCGCACCCCAGGTAAGGCCCGAGAGAGCTGGAGGCCGCGGTCGTGCGGTCCCTGGCGGCTCGCGTGTGCTCAGACCGGGACCCGAGATCCTGGGTGCCGCGGTGGACGTTCAGGCAAACCGCTGCCGACTGCGCGAGTGGGGGCCTGGGTGTGGAGCGGAGTCCAGGTTGGGGGGAAGCGGGCTGCCGCGGGCCGTGAGACTCGGTGGCACCGTGATGGTCCTGGGCTGGGCGTGTTTTGCCCCGCGCGTATCCTACGGGTCACTGAAACGAGTTTCAGTAAGAGTTGATTCACCAGGCAGCGTGAGTACGGGAGAGCAAGTCTCAGATCTGCCTTCCTGAGGGTAGAACATGGGGGTTCTTCTGGGAAAGAAGCAGGTGGCGCGAGGCGTGGGTGGCTTAGTTGTACCTCATCAATCACGGGGCTCCTTCTGGATCCACGTTCAGGAGATGGCAGTGTCAGCTTGCTCCAAGCATGGTGTTTCGGCCTTCTGATGTCACAAGCTAGGCCACCCATCACACATTTGCATAGGCCCAGAGGAAGGGTGGGTGGTTCCAACTATTTGAGTTACCTCCAAGGTCCCAAAAAACGGTCTGGGCAGCTGTTAGCACTGTGGTCCCTGTGGCAAACTAATGGAGCACATTGCTTGGTACTTCGTCACCTCAACTGGTAGTGACAAAAGCAAGTGAAGCTAGAAGGTACATTTAGCTTTCCCCTTGGTTTCCCTGGTGACAAGTGGAACTAGAAAGTGGCAGGAGTCGAGTAGGATCAGCTTTGCTGTGCAAAAGTACTGCAGTTTCTTTACTTGTCATAAATGAAGATAGCATTCCACTGTGAGCACTGGACAGTTCCCTTTCCTGGAGTTCTACAAGAGCTACCCATGAATTCTTTAATTGTTTATCAGTGCAACTTAATAGACAAATACTCAGCTTTCTATATATTTCTGATTTTTATAATAGGAAAAAGCAGTAGACCAAAATTTTTTCCGTATTTTGAGAAATACTGCTACGAAATACTGGTAGGAGGGCAAGTGTGTGTGTGTGTGTGTGTGTGTGTGTGTGTGCCTTTGAGACACATTATCTTGCTATGCAGTTCAGCTGCCTTGTGCTGACTTTGTAGTCCAGACTGGTTTTGAACTCAAAATGATCCTCCTGCCAAGTGCTGGGAATACAGGCTTGCACCACCAAACCCCACTGAGCTTCTTAATTTTTAGTTTCACTAAGCACTCTCTTCATGCCTCACCTTTCCAATTTTACCTAACCAATATGTCTTTGTTGGTTTGGACCAGATCCCAGCGAAGAATAATAAGTGACATATTTTGGTTTCATTGTAAGCACATTTCTGCTGTCTAAAGTTATCTTTTCATTTCTCCTGAACTTTTGGAGGTTAGAACATCCTATATTTATCCCAGCCTCCCTTAGGTTTACAGTAATGCCTTAATTTTTTGATAAATGGCTAAAAAATGCTTTGAAAAATTAAAATTAAGTTGTATTTGCATTAGGTACTTTATTCAGCTCTATAAATTACTTATGCTCCCTCCCAGGTAATGTGTGGTGTGTGTGTGTGTGTGTCTGTATACATATATATTTTCTAAGTTTGTTAACAATGAAAATGAAAACTTCTTTGGCAGATAAGTTGCTCCCTTTGAGAGTTTAACCTGTCCTAACAAAGATAGATTCTAGTGCTCCTTGCTTTAATTATGAAAATGGCTCTACATTAAAATCTTTGTTTTCCTTATGGAGCAATTTATAAATTTCTCACTTAAAGAGAGCCTGATATTTTTTTCCTTCTAGAACAAAATGAGCGAATTTTGTTCTATTTTGCTTCATAACTGTAATTAGGATAGTGACTGCATTCCTTATTCATCGATGCATAATAAAGTACCTTGAAATTTAGCAGCTTAAAACAACAGACAGTAGGAATCAGAGTTTGAGGACCTTGTCAAGTCCTCTTGCCCAAAGTTTCCTACAGCAGAAGCCCAGTGTTGGCCGTGTTGGGGGCCACCACTTCCACATTGTCCCAGTTGTGCTCTTAGCACGATTTAGATCTTTGCGGATCAGCAGCCACCCTCTGTTGGAAACCAGACCCCTTTGGAGGGCAGCTCACCACATCTGCTTTCTGTCAGTTTGGTCAAGAAAGAGTGAACAAGTGGGTGGACAGTTTTCTAGAACTGAATCTCAGAAGTATCATTATCTTTTTAATTGTAGTCTGCTTATCAGAATCAAGTCACTAGAGTCTGCCTGCACTTGGGAGGAAGGGGTCACACAAGGGCATCAGCCTCAGGTACAGAGCAATACTAGAGTCCTCTTGAAGTATGGGTGACAGTAGAAGACCCTCAGGTGCCTCTTGTGTTACTGTCTCAGTGTCTGATACTCAGGGCTCTGTCCTGCAGTTGATCTGTAAACTCCTCAGGGTAAGAATAGCACAGCCCAAAGCCTCTGCATCCCTGGCGAACGCCAACTATAGCAGCGTCTGCAGGGAACTCGGTGCTCACTTCCTCGTCAGCACCATACCCGCCCAAGGCACAGCAGGCAGGGGCAGAGGCAGGAGGATAGCATGAGCTTGTGAGCCCAGCAATTCCAGAGTAGTCTGCGCAGTAGAGCAATACCCTGTCTCCAAAACCCCCAAACTGAAAACGCTTGTGAAAAATTCCTGCGTGTGTGCGTGTATATGCATGTCCCTATAGGTGTACGTCACACTTGTTCTGTTATTCTTTTGCCAGATAGGATGTGTAGCTTCAAGAGTACTTCACCTCTCGTTTTTCGTGTTTCCTTAACTCATCATGGCAGTTCTCATTTTAACACCCCTCAGTTCTGCTTTATAATGATTTGTCTTAAAATCTAGTACAGGGCCGGCCCATCGAAGTTGCTCAAACTTGTTAAATGAACTTGTAGTTTAATTTTTAGAATTTCACTATGAAAAATATCAAGTACATACAAAAATAGAGTGTAACAAATCCTGTGTATCTGTCAGCAAGCATCAACAGTTACTGCTTTGTCAGTCATGTTCTCTCTGCCTTCACCAAGTTGGTCATTGCAAATTCAAGATATTTGTATTTTACTTGTACTTAAATACATATCTCTAAACAGATTTTTTAAAAGACGTAGCTTCCTTGCCACTACCATATCTAACAGAATGAATAGTAATTCATATCATCTATTTCTCATTCCCAGTTCAAATTTTCCTGATTGTCCAAAAAATAATTTTTGATAATTGGCTCATTTCAGCCACGAGTCAAGCAAAGTCTGTTCATTTTATTTGATTGATGAGTATTGTCTTAATTTTTAAGTTTGCTGATGACTATCAATGATGAAATGATCTTCCTAGGTTGTTTAACCTAGCATGTCTTCCCTCATGATGGCACCCCAGTCTCCTCCAGAGGAATTGGTTCTTTCCCATCAAATATTCCACAAGGGAATATTTTAACATGGGCCCCTCATCCAGGTAGCCCAGGAGACTGTCCCTGCTTGAGGTCTGGAGTATGGGGACGCTGCAGGTAGAGACTGTCTCACTTGGACAGCATTCTGGCTGCCCTGTGCCTGCTTGGGCCACGGGCTTCTAGCCCTTCAGCTGCTGGTATCCATGCACCTGGCCTGCTTTCAAGTGTCCTGGAGACCTCTAGCAACCACCTTCCTAAGAACACAGGTGAGCCAAAGCAGCTGCCTTGGCTTGCACAACTGTGCTGTGCGTGAGTCGGAGTCTGCTCAGAAAGGTTACCGCAGTCATTGTTGATCACCTTATATTTTGTTTTTACATTATCTATTATGTCCATCCTTTTGATTTGATCGACTCTGTTCTGTTATGTCACATTTGGTTTTACTCTCTTCAAAAAAAAAAGTAATAAGAACTGTGGAAATAATAAAACCCAAAATGTGTAATTGTCATTGTACAAAAGAAAGGAAAAGAAAGTGCTCTAAAGGATATAACTGCATATATATTTAAGTGTATAGGCTAAATAACCATATTACTGAGTTTTGTTGGATCACTGAACAAAACTGTTTGCATTCTCACTGTTTGAGAGTCCACTTTGTATGCTTTGGTTTTGTGGCTTGAACAACTATTTCTAAGATAACGATATGTAATCTGTTAACTAGTGATTTCCTACTGTTTATTCTTTCTGAAATCTTGTATGACTTGTACTCTTTTTCCAGTTTTTTTTTCCTCCTTATATAAAATTAAAAAAAAAAAAAAAAAGGTTACCGCAGTCACTCTCGCGAGTCCTCTCATTGCTTTTTCTATGCAGATTCTCTAATCTGACTTCAGTCTTTGCCTTTTAAAAGATTCCTCATAGTAGTTTTTCTTCTTTTCCTATTCCAGTTAGAAGCATATTCTTCTTTGTTCCATTTCGATCCAATTAAACTAACAAGAAACTTCCTAATACTCCATTAAAGTTACCACTGTCTGCGGCCAGTTCGGGTAGCATTGCTGGCAGGACGTGTCTGCTTCCTTGGCAGCCTGCTTGTTTGAAATCATATGTGTGTGACCCACTGGTTGTCTTCAGCAGGAAACAAATCTGTCCCATTGTAGCTGTACTGTTCCGGAAACACTGTCTGGGGAAGAATTTGCTCTCCTCTCTTTCTGTTTGGAAATAAAACATGTAGAAAATTTTGTTAGGGATTGTTCTTCACAGTGGCAAAGAAATTCTTTCCAAGAAGTCTTAGGATTTTGTCTAAAGATCTGTGTTGTGCATACTATCAACCTCATGAACATAGTAGATTGTACTAGCACCGCGATGAACTTCTTTGAATATAAATATTTTTGTATCAGTTCCTTGCTGGAATAATTTAGAACTTTGATAGAAAAAAATTTAAAAAGCCCTGTGATCATTAATTGTGACTCGTCAACTTGTGAGAGTTACCTGGCAGATGATTGGCATGTGTAGTCTGCACAGTGAGGAGGGAAGACCTACCAGGATATGTGTGGCACCAGCCAATAGGGGTGGAGCCTGGGTGGAATAACAAGGGAAAGAAGGAAGCTTCCCCTTTTATTCTTTGGAGGAGCTGTGGTCTTGGCCACCAACTTTGGACATTGGTCTCCACTTCCTTCCTGAAGGAAACGCTGCACCACACTCCATTGAGCTCCAGGCTTTCAAACTTGGGTCAGATCACAGACTAGAGTTCTATGTCATACAATTTAAATGAAAAGCAAGGGGGGAAATATTCTAGAGAGATTTAATTAGGTGCTGAAAGGGTTATAATATTTCAGTGTTACAGTGTTTCAACAGAACTGAATTCCTGGTAAAAATTATGTCATGGGAGTTTGGAAACCTTGTAGCACTGAAAGAAACAATCTACCCTAGGGTGTAACTTCTGGAACCAAACAGTGTATCAGATATACCACTGAAACCTACTAAGGAACTCCAAAGGAAAGGAAAAGATCATTGACAAAATACTAGGTGGTATATGAGTTTCTTTTGTAGTGTTGTAGCTTATATCCAGTATGAATGGTTACTTACATTTTTTCTAGTTTTTTTCTTTCAGCCTTTCTGTCTACATTTTAAACTTCCTATCATTGCTCTTTGAACAGGAAGTGTCCAGTTTATCACACTGAGCACTTGTCCACTCGGTGGGCCGTCTCACTCCTGTTTCCCGCGTCCACTCGGTGGGCCGTCTCACTCCTACTTCCCGGAGAAACTGCAGTAACTGTCTTTCTGTCTGCCACTGCACCTTGCTGCAAGTTACTGTCTCTTTGGGCAGCAGAGATCTCTGTCTCCTTGGAACTCCCCTGCAGTAGCTTCCTGTCCTGAGAGTCACACAGGTAGGAGGGGAGCACCTAGGCCTGTGGCCCACACTCCATTGGACATCTCAAACCCACATTTCCCAGGTTGAAGTCATGCTGGCCTCTAGATCTTGCTCCTCTCTAGAATTTATTTTGCAGAATGGAGCCACTGATGCTGGGAGGCTCAGTCCTTCTCCCTGGGGTAGGTTGGTGACTCAGGTGGACAGTGTGGCGTTAGTGACCTAGGAGAGTATATCCAGGATTTGCTTGAACCTGGTTTGGCTTAGATTATGAATCGTTTGCTTCACCTGGGGAGAAAACAGCCTGGCCTGTGACTTACACAGCCAGCAGCACACTCCTCTGACACGGAGTACGCGGGAGTGTGGCCTCTCCATGTGATGGTTACTTTTCAGCCTTGCCTTTGCCTCTATCTCTGAGGCAGAAGAGCACTCACTGTTCATTTTGAATGTAGGAAGCAGCCTTCTGTGTTCAGAGCAAACAGGGGGGCGGGGGGCAGATAAAGCAGGAACAAGCCTTGTAAAGCGTTAAGAGACCTGAGACGGGTGACATGGCTGGGGAAGAGGGTTGGTGTGCATGGCACTGGCCGGGGCATGGTGTAGAGAGAGCTGCAGCTATAAAGGAGCAGGGCGCCTTTACCCATGGGATCACCCAGGGCTCCTGCAGCCGGGAAACCTGGAGGCACCAAAGATTGTGCCCTGCATTTTCCCAGTGCAGCCACAGCACTGTGTGGCTGAGACAGCAGAAGGGGTGAGCACAGTAACTGAGGGGCAGGGCAGGCGGAGCTCCACAGCCCTGGAAGTGAGACAGGACCTATGTGCCTCAGCGGCACCCTGCACTGGGGTCCTCCCTGCTCACTGTCTGCTCGAAACACGGGCAACAGTACGGCCCTGGATTAGTGACACTGAATAAGGAGAAACGCCTGTGTTGCTCCTGAGGAGAAATAAACCGGAACATGTAGGGATATTTTAATTTATTTTATTTTATTTAGATAAGGTCTCTTAAGTAGCTTGAGTTGCTCAAACTGGGCTCGAACTTGTGATCCTTCTGCCTCAGCCTCTCAAAGTGCTAGAGGCGTGCACCACCACACCTGGCCCCCTGGAGTTTTTACCTGCCCTTTCTTATCTGGTAACAGTTAGAGGAAACTTCTTTCAATTTGTTAATTTGTATTTTAATTTTTGTCATTCACTGGATATTGTAATATTTTCCCTGTATTTTTAAGTTATATCTACAGTAACTGTAGTGATGAATTACTGTAAAGGTGACCCAAGGAGTGGGGAAAGATGTGGGAGCAGTGGGCTGATGGGGTGTGAGTGATGTTATGTTCGTCACAAGGGAGGGGAGCAGATGACTGAGGGCAGTGTGAAAGCCTGACCATTGCTTTCAGAGTGTTCAGAACTGTCAGGGCAAGATGAGATCTTAGCAAAGCCAGGACCAGAAAGAGCTGTCTGGTTAAATCCAGCTGCAGTAGAATATTGTTTAAAATTTTTTCTCTGATTCTTTTAACACCCTCTATTGAAGGCAAAATGTTAATGCTTCAGAAGGAAACTCCTTGTGTGACAGCAAAAGTGACTTCACAGCAAGTGTGATAAGTGTGATAAGTGTGATACAGGGACTGATGCTTTGAAAAGATACAACTTTTATTTCTACTTGCATGTGGAACCAAATTAGCAAGAACTCTTCACAGCATTTAGTAAAACAGTTTTGGCATCCTGTCTTTACCTTGTCTGCTTGTCTGTCCTACAAGGACCAGGGAGTAAAGTCCCATCTGAGGCACCTATTTGAAGTCCACAGCTGTCCTTCTCCCTCTGGCATGCCAAGTGCCCGCTGTGTGAGGGTCGGTGCCGAGGTCCCTGCCCACTGCCTTGGGTGTTCTGACCTGCAGATGTGTTTGCCTCCTCCTGAGGAAGGGGCTTCTTCCTCCGCTCCCCTTGGTGAGTGTCACAGCCTGCTGCTGTTGGCCAACTAGTGTCCACTCTAGGGTCTGTCGTGTCCCTTGCAGGTCGTTTTGACACGAATGCACTGCGGCACTACTACAGTAGGTTAACCTGTTGGTCAGTGAGCTTTTGAGCAGACAACAGCTTCTGAACTTTGGTTTTGACCTGTCCTCCAAGTACCATAGTAAAGAAGATAACTGTGTGAATACCCGGCTTTATTTAGGGACAACCTGCTAGAGCACCATTTAATATCCAGTCTTTTCTTTCCTTTTATATTTCCTGATAGCTATCAAGGCTAATTCGTACTACAGTTGTAACAACAAAGAAAAATGTTCCTGCCTCCAGACATGAGCCGTACACAGAAGACTTTATTAAAAAGCAGGTTGAAGAGTTCAACATAGGGAAAAGACACTTGGCCAACATGATGGGGGAGGACCCAGAGACTTTCACGCAAGAGGACGTTGACGTAAGTATAGTTCACACTGGCCGGGAGGTAGTTGCTGGGGAGCTTTGGCTGTTGGACACACTTTTCTTCAGCATAAACCCTTATGAATTTAATCAAGCTTCAGAATAAGGAAAAATGCCACTGTATTTATTGCACATTGGAACCATGATGCTCAGAGAGATGCCGTTCTTATTCAAAGCATCATAAAGTCAGGCAAGTCCCCAAGTTTAATGAGAAGTGGATCCTGTCCTTGATTCGAGCTCACAGGAGCCCCCTGAGAAATGGCCATACTGTGGGACCTCCTTCCACTCTAAATGGTGAAACAGATGGTGAGGACGGCAGAGCCAAGGCTGTAGGGAGTTCCCCATGGAGACTGAGACCCGTGGGGATTTTTTTGTTTGATTTTTGGGTATTTTGGTCCTGGAGATCAGACTCGTGACCTCATGCTTGACAAGTAGATAGTTGTGCCGCTGAGCTGAACCCCTGGCCCAGACTCAGAGTTTTTATCTCATGAGCTAAAGTGTGACTTTGCAGAATGAGGGCATGTCTAGGTGCTGTGACAGCATGACTCGGGGTTCTGCTCTTGGTCCCCTCTTGAATTATTTTATCTCTGCATGTAGTAAAAGTGTTAACACTGCTTTGCTAGACAGAGCAGAGTATGCAGCAGAGGAACCTTAACAGCTTTGAAGCTTGCTCTGGTTTTTAAACCACAACACTTATGTCCCATGGTATTTTACACTTACTGACAAGTAGCATCTTCCTGGAGACTTAACATTTTATATGATTTCGAGTATATCAGTGTGTGTCTAGCGATGTGTCCGAGAAACACATGCAGATGTCCTACTGTTTGTGTGCTCGCACTCAGGAGTCTCACAGGGCCATCGGTATACCTAGGGCTCATCAGGTACAACGTCCCTGGGCCATTGGCTTCCTATGCCTACGTGGGGATCCACATCTTCCATAAAACGATGGCGTCTTCACATGTAACCTGTTCCTACAGATAGCCTGGATGCATTCCCCCAGATACCTTAAATCTCTCTGAATGATAGGCCCTGAGGTAGTATAATTGCTGTAAAAGTACTTATTATGCTGTATTAGGAATAATGACAAGAAAAATAGCCCGTATGGATTTAATATAAATGTGATTTATTTTTTAATATTTTCCACTTAGGGTAATTGAATCCATAGCGGCAGAACCCACAGAAAATGAAGGCTGATTATATTATTATCTGTAATCATGTTATGATTTTACACATTTTTCTTCAATTCCCATCTTTTCGTACATCATTCCTGTTTGTAAATGGTGCTGAAGTGTCTCGTGGGCCCAGACCAATGTTTTTGTCTCAGTTGGATTCCTCACTGCCCTCCTGCGTCCAGGGTGTTGGGAATTGCAAACCTCATGGCTGCTGACCTCATTTTTCATCGTAACCTGGGTGGGACCGAGGAAATTGTAGTTCTGCAGTGCTTTGGTTTTGTCCAGGGTACTGTGATCTGTGCTCCCTGTCTTGAGTAAAGGAGGCCGAGCACCATTTAAACACAGAAGTACACAGAGTGGAGAGGTAGTGCTCGTGTGCCCCTTGTGTCACAGGCCTAGGCACATGGCAGCACCTTGGAGGTATTGCATAATTTTTAACTAACATAGCTGCATACTCAAGAACTAGTGATTTTTTTCCCCCCAAAGAAGAATTGAACAAAAAGTAACCAGTATCTACTTAATCAAAAAATACATTATTTTAAGAACTGAAGAAAAGGTCAGAGATGAGACAAGATTTTCTCCTTCCCTGTTTAATCTTAGGTGCCCTTTAGAGATAGACTCGTGTTTTAGCAGTCGCACGACAGATTTTCTTTTTTAAATGCAATGTAATCTCCTTTTCCCTAGACCTTGTCTCCTGAGACAGCTTCTTTTGCTGTTTCCTATCCTTTGGTAGCTCCTTTGTTCAGATATAATTCACATAACATTTAAAGAACACACTTTATTGGCTTGTAGTGTGTTCCCAAGTCAGGTAACCTTGACCAGAGTATAATTTGAGAACATTTTTTCCATCGCAGCATGAAACTTCGTGTCCTGAGATTGCCACCATGGCCCTGCTGCACAGCCAGGGTGAACCTAGGCTTGCTTAGCTTTTAGGGGGAAGAAGCGCTCGGCAGCCCCTGAGTCTTGTCTGAAGATGAGATGGTCCCATGCTGCACATATTAAAAAGGCGTTCTATTTGGAGAGACTAGCTCACTGCTTGGCTGTTTACTTGGAGTGTTAGTGTGCAGTGTTAAAATAATTTTGGTGAGGATTTAATTTACACAGTAAACATGGCCTGTAATTTAATTCAATTACCTAATTAAAAGTCTCTTCTCACAGTAATTTTCACATAGGTAAGTTAAGTGCATTGTTTCGGATAAAACCGTTAGTTATTTTTATATAGTTTTGCAACTGGTTTTTCTGTACTGTTCAGTTGCTGTAGTACAAGAGCAAAAGCCACTTATGAAATGTATTTAGACAAAATTACTTAGGGTTTAAATAACTTTTTCATATACTAAAATGTCCAGGTATTGGCAACTGACATGCTGGTGTCTATCTGAAGTGGTCTCGTAATACTGTATTATGAGAGATCGAAAAGGACCCTACAGCTTAACAAACACATCAAGTTTTAGCACTATACTATAGTTCAGGTTCTCAAAGTGTGGAATTGTTTCCCAGGGAAAAGATGGCCTCATTGTGTGAGTGGTGACAACTGTTTCGTTTGTCTGAACTGTGTGTGTGTGTGTGCGTGTGTGTGTGTGTGTGTGTGTGTGTGCATGGTATATACATGTTGGAAGTGACTTCGTGGCGTTACTGTCATTGTATTTAATGTACTAAAAGTCTTCTTTGCCTTGAGGCAGTGGAGGAATCATGACTTTTTTTTTTTTTTTTTTGTCTTTTTCCTTTTTATTGGTACCAGGGATTGAACTCATGACTGCCTACTTGTAAGGCAGGCGCTTATGCTGCTGAGCTAAATCTCCAGCCCGAGGAATCATGACTTACATGAAAAATAGTTCCTCCTTTAAAATAGATAAACTTCACAAGGAAGTTGAACTTCTGTGAATGCCAATGCAGAACCTTCTTACTGGTGTATTTTTTGATGAAGTGCCTCATACTTGGAGTGATGTGGTGGGGGAGGCAGGACCTGGATTAGGAGAGTCCTCGCAGTGTCACTGGCCAGCTAGCTGGTCACAGCTTTGTCACTGGGTGTTTATGACTCTGAGACGCCCACTCAGGATGGAATAAGGATCAGGAGGTTCCTGCAGTGCTGTCAGAGGTGACAAACACAGCCGCCCCTGTCTGGGTCACTCCTAGGCACTCTAACTCCCTTTGTCACACACATCTTTGTGCAGCCCGAGATGGGGCTGGGATGGTCATCTAAGGTGCCGCTGAGTGCATGGGTTCACTGTCGCCTGATCTTCAGGGGAGGTGGCTGCTTCTCCTGCAGATGACAGGGCACACAGCAAGGCCCCGTGGATGAGAGTGTTGGCCACTCTCCCCACACAGCTGCCATGATTCTGCCACGCGTGACCTGTGGGCTCCCCAGAGCCTCAAGTTTTGGACCTGTTAACTGCTGCACTGTATTAATTGGATTTCCGGTGATGATTATTACCAGAGCATTAGAGTCTATTCATGATATAATTGTTTTTGACATTGTTATTTTTGTAAGAGGTTTTGCCTTATATATAAACTTTGAAACCTTGTAGCTGATGGGTATGACTTAGCATTTCCATGCTGGAAAAATGCTCAGTTATTAAAAAATAATTCACCCAAAATCAAGAAAATACGTGAACTTTCATTGTAGTTGCTGTCACGTGTGTAGAAGTCACACTGTTCTTTTAGAATGTGTTTGTCTTTTTAATATATAAATTAAAACTAGATACCATAGTTATCCTTTTAGTATGGTGGGGATATTAAAGTGAATTTTCCAGATAAAAGTAAGTTATTTTTCATTGTTATGTATAATGAAAATAACCACCACAACCTGAAAACCCATGTGTGCATGCGTTTGCGCACGGGTGTGTGCATGCGTGTGTGTGTGTGTGTGTGTGTGTGTGTGTGAGAGAGAGAGAGAGAGAGAGAGAGAGAGAGAGAGAGAGAAGGAGAGAGATACCAAGGAGCCTTATGCACTCCCTGCCTGAATTCCTTCCAAACTACGGCCAGTAGGTTTTTATTGAGGGTTTCGAAGTTATGTGAGATCGTTTGGTACCCAAAGACTGCTTTCTGCACGTGCATGGGTTCGTTTTGGGGGTGACATTTCCCAAGCCAAGCTGGCCTCCCAGCTTCTTTGCAGCAGCACTGAGCATGGGTTCACCCTGCCTGTGCCAGTGGGAGCCGCTTCCCACTTGGAGCGCTCTGTGCTGCCTCTGGCCGGTGCCTTGTGGCTGTGTCGCCTCTGCACAGCTGAACCCATTAGGTGGGTGACTTGGCCTGGTGCCTCCTGCTCAGGCAGCCCACAGCCCATCCACTCCCTCGGCGTTCACTGCATCTTGCACCTTGATTTCTTGGTGCACAGCTTTATTTCAGGGAGCTGAGGAGATAGAAATCTGGCCTCACTGAATTGTGCGTGTATTTGTGAAAATTAAACCATTTTACTTTTGTGCTAGCGTTTGTAAGGAGGCTTTTTAAATAGTGCTGATGGAAGTCAGTAACTAAGAACCTTTGGCTGGTACTGTGATTTCATAGAAATAATTCTGCTGTGTCCATTGGTACTTATGTTAAAGTTACATCATTTCAAAGATGTATTATTAAGGCCATAGTATTGTATGCCTGTTTTGCAATTAAATATATTTGAAAATATTTTAGTTACTATAATTGCAAATTAAAAGGAAATTGGGCATTTGCAAATACAGGCTCCCTGTTCCAATGAGAAGAGCAAAGAGTTTTTCCTGTATACCCTGGGAGAGGAAGCCAGATCCTCTCTGATGAGAAGGAGCAGCTCAGAGGCGCTGGGCAGTAAGGCTCTGACCACGCACTGACTGTTTGGAAGCAGCCCTCCACTGCTCCGTTCCAGGTTCCTGCCTGGTGCCAGTGGGTGCACGGAAATTCTCTCTGGTGGTGCCAGTGCTCCTTAGGGTGGGGAAGTCTGTTGGTAGGTGCAGATCGGGACAGGTTCCGTGAGGAAGGGAGAGAAGTTTGGGCAGAGGCTGTGGGTGAGCACTGGTTGGGAGTACTGGCAGGCCAGCAGGCCGGGGAGGCCCTACCCCACCAGGCGGAGGGCGGCTGTGGGGCTCCTGACACTGGGGTACCACGGCGGCTGCCCAGTGGGTCAGGGTGGCTCGGTTTCTCACTCTTCACAGGGCCCAAAGGATGTTTTTCCAGCAAACACAGGAACACTGAGGGCCCTCCCTGTTTACATTTTCCTTTTGAGTGAAGCATGTGGAAGTTATAAATTGTAGATTGCAGGTATTTCACTTACGTTAAATATGGATGCAGACTTGCGCTTGCATTTACTAATGCCTGCATTTCGAGAATTAAAAGTTAAGTTCTACATTACTCTAATTTCAGGAAAAAAACCAATAAATTGATATATAACATGCTGAAGTATACCAATTACTTTTTAATTGGTACTGTAGACCTCATCTGAAAGCAGAAGGTTTTGTTCCTTAAGTGTGAATATGCTGTATGAAATTTCTCTAATTGATTTGCTGTGCCCATTCCATTTGATGTATCATTTTTCACGATATTTCATAATTTGTGCTCACTTCTAATGAACAGAGTCGTTAGGACAGGCATGCCTAAGTACAACTGACAGCTAACATTAGGTGCCAGATGCAGTTTATAAAGCTATGTAGAACTGCAGAGAACAGTTTAAATAAATTAGCACCTGTACATTAGTCTCACTTGCTGGTAATTTATAAGCGAATCAGTAGAGATGACATTTAGGTAAGTCATTGATCAAGTTAACAGCTGCGAGCCCCTGCCCAGCTGGGACATCTGATTAATAGAGATTGCATTCCTGACCTAGCTTCTCCTGGGCCGGGAGTCCTCGGTACCTCAGCGTGAGGAGTCTACCAATATAGTCAGGTGGCTTTGGAATTTACCAGGGCTGTGGTTAAAACCTAAAAACATAATTTTAAAAAGCATGTTTACCAGGACAGTTAGCTTCATTCCATGACTTACTTGGTTTAAAATTCACATCTTTTTTGTTCTTTTTCCTTCTTGCCAGTAGTTTTTTGAGTTCACACTGAGTGTGCAATGTATGTGCAAGGTAGCCATGTTCTAAAGTGTTGTGTACCTAACAGTAAATGTATTCTATTTTTTCTTGGAAAGAGCAGTGTTTTTTGTTTCCTATTCTTGTGCCCAGCCGAACACTGAACCTCAGCTGTGTGTGTAGCAGCTCCTTTCAGTGTGGCATTTACCCCTCACAAGACCTAAGTACTTTGACGTGTTAAATTCCACATAAACATTAAAGGTTAATATAAGGAATATCGAGGTAGAACTTAAAACATAAAGATCCACACTCACCCCCGCATCCCAACCCCTGGCTCTGGTTTTCCTCAGTGTGAATAGGAGGCTGAGGGCTCCGGGCATGAACAGCCTCAAGGCAGAGTGCAGGGCAGTGGCTTCAGCCTTTAGTTGTCAGGTTCCCCTCCCTGGATCCATGTCCCGAGTCTGGTTCTCATACTGAGCAGGGTCTCCTGGAACACACAAACCCAGCCTGCAGCATAGACACACCTGGCTGTGTCTTGTGGAAGCATCTGCGGAGCCATTCATGGGGCACCGGCTAACACAAACAGTTTTGTTTTGTTTCGGGTGAGGATTGACTATTTCCTAGTGGGAGTGGTAATTCTCCCTATAGGTTGCCTCAAAGAGAAGAAATTCTTGTTTCAGATCATGGTAGACTTTCTGTTCCCTCTGTTGCAGTTGACAAACTCGGTGGGAGTGGACTGGCCTTGATATAGAGGAGAAACACGGTATCTGCAGTCCAAGCTTGAGGGCAATGGCAGGGCCATGGCAGCTCCTTCTGGGGCCTGGCAGCTTTTTCAGGGCCTCAGAGGCCACCCCCACCCACCCCCATTCACAGTCCCTTCCCGCCACATTCCTTTGGCTTGGATGGCTCCACCTCCGCCTATCCTGGTACTTAGGTTCTCACTGTGCGTACAGATGTGTGTGAGTGACATCATGGGAGGGCTGCTGAAGACCTAGCACTTTCTCTGCCTTCAGGTTTTTCTTTTCTTGTATTTCTAAACATCTCCCATGAAAATCACATGTGAAATAGGGTTCCCTCCACAGCTCTGGCTACTTACTCTATATAATAACTACCTTATTTGAAGCAACCTCCTGGTATAAATTTGTAGGCCAAGTTCACTGCTCTCCATCGCATTGGAGAACTGTGTTTGTGGTTACTGTGTGTTTTGGGAGGCCAAGGCTTAGGAGATCATCCCGAGAAAGATCTTATCTCACTGAAGTGTTTTTCCACAGCAGAGCAAAGCTGGCAGATCTGAGCAGGGAATGGAGAGCTTGGCAAGCTCTTGAGTGGGCAGCTTTTGAGAGAAGCTGATTAAGGAAGCCAAGGCTGCCAGGGCTGGGGCCAGAGAGGTCAGGTGCCCTGTGTCTCCAGAAGAGCTTCTGCAGGGACCTCCGCCATCCTGCACATGGGGTTACAATGTCCCCAAGGACTGTGAGCAAGTGTGAGCCCCTGAGCCTGAGTGGCCCCTGTGGCTCCCAGGGAGGCCTGGAGCTCTTGGTGCTACTGGGCTGAGAGAGGGTTTGACAGGAAGACTGGTTCTAACAGGCCACAGCTTGCAGGTGCCACTGGCCATGTGCCAGTATCTTTAACTTAATTACTACTACAGAACATGGACTCGTCTGTCTCTGGTGCCCTGGGCACCGACCCACCGAGAGCACAGCTCTGCCAGACCCTCTCAGTTGGATGATTGTGCCTCATTTCTTCCCATTTGGGGACTTGTATATTGTCTTCTGTTATTTAAAAGAAAGACAGCGTACACTGGGGAATACAAGTGATATCTGTAGGTGCAAAAAGTGGTTACTTTGTGTGTGCACCTGTATTTATGTAGCAGTAACACATGTGTTAGAACCAGAGTTCAGAGACATCAGAACTTTTAGATTGATAGCAAAGCAGTAAATATTTATATACTTATGAAGAAATTGTAGTCATACAGAAGAGAAGTTGTACTGTGTGTAGTCATGTGACCATTACCTAGATTAAATAACTTCTAACATTTTGCTGTGTTATTTTCAACTGTATATTTTTTGGCTGAACAACTTGGCAGGGTTGGGGGGGAGGTGCTTGGATTCAAACCTCACACCTGCCTGGCGGCACTGTGCCGCTGAGCTGTCTCCGCACCTCTAATTGGTTTCTGAAATGAAATACGAAGTGTATTCCAATCATGTTCCTCCCCCCAATACTTGAATGTGCATCCTCAGCAAGGGAGGGCCGCTTAAATCACTGCACCACCCTCACATCTGCGGAGCGGCAGAGTCCATGTTCCGGGCCATGTCATTTCAGGTCACGTGTCCACTCTCCACTCTTGACTGCTGGACTGTTGGGGTTTCATTTGCTCTGGCTGTGGAGAGAGAAACGCATGACACCCACTTCCAGACGTGGCAAGGTGCAGACAAAGGCTTGGTAGTGATGTGGGAGGAGGAAGAACTGGGAGGGGGGGTGACAGTGGGACATTGTCCAGACTGGGGAAGCAGATCCGGCAGCCTCTCTGCACCCCTGCTGAAAGGAGGAGAGCACTGTGGGGAGACAGCTATGGGGGCTCCTGGTTGCTCAGACAGGGCCTGCAAGGCAGACGGGGTGCTGCAGGCTGGCAGTGGGGGTGGGGAGGACGGGAGGGTGGAGTGGCTGAGTGGTGTGAGTGGAGGAGGAGGAGAACTGGAGGGCCAAGCGGCCTGTCCTTTCTGTTGTGTGTGTTTTAATTTTTGATTTACAAACAACTGCCTTATTTTACTTTCTGTTCCCCCTCTCTTCCATCCTCTGCTCTTCTTTTCACTGAGTTTGCAAGGTTGCGTGATGCTTTGATGCCTCTGCTCTGTGGGCCTTTCCTGCAGGATCAGTGTGATAGTGTGTGCTCTCGTAGCTAACCAAGTGAGGGACCTGAAGTTAACAAGTGTGAGCTCCTGTGTTTTTACGGAGATGTTGTTTAAAGGCAGGCTTGCCTTTCCTGGCCCTTCCGGCTGAGTTGCAGAATGTTTCAGCGAGTTCCCTGCTGGTCTGTTTTCATTTTTTAAGCCAGCAGTTACCTGTGAGTCCTAGACCTCCTTTGCACGGCTTTGGCTCCAGGGTCCCGGTGAGCGTCTCGTGGCCTTTCTTCATCTTGGTTTCTGTGAGCAGTCCAACTGTGGAGTGGGTTCCCCAGTTTTCACTTCCTCCTGGACTGCTGTTTGTGATCACCCAGGTGCACTCGTCTTCCAGTTTGGGAGAGATGCCAGCAGCTGCTCAGCACATCTGGCCAGTGGTGGTGTGAGTTCACCTGCTCCTGAGCAGTGCTGGTTTCCTGTGCCGAGGTGGTGCAGCCGTGCCTTTGGAGCCACCCCACTGAGAAGGTGACAGCCACAGGGTTGCAGCTGACATGGCCTGCAGCTGAAATTACCATAACGTTTGAGTGTCCAGTGAGCATACACACACCTGCGACATGGATTGGCCCATTGTTGGCATGTCAGCACATTCCTGTGCCTTTCTTTACATATAAAATAGTTGTGCATGTCCACTGACAATTGTGACTGTCACAGGTGTGACTAAGCGCATCCTGTGTTAGCTCTAACTGCATGTGCCCTCCACACCAGTGTCTGCTGTTAGCACACCTGCCATTCAGCGGTTCTGAAAGGTCCCACGTGGTATGGGCACAAATGGTGAATGTTTCCTTTTTCTAATTGCAGTGGAAGACACGTGGTCATGAACCCCATCACAGTGTGCATTCCCCCTTCTCCCCAACACACATGTCTACCATCCTTACCACTGTCTGCAGCAGCTCGGGAGTCCTCTCACATGAATGTCTTCAGAAGGCATGATTGAAAACCACTGATGCCGCTGCTGGGTGCTGTCCTGTGGAAAGATGGGTTCATAGAACCTGACAGTTAAGTCCTTATGTGCCTTATCTGGCACTGTGCTTTTCCTCAGAGTCAAAATGACCGTATAAGGAAACGTTTTCGTCAGTTCAGGATATCGAGGCAACCGTGACAACATAATTAAACACACGAAAGAGAGCCTCCAGAACTGCTGCAGAAAGCGGCAAGAATGAGGGAAGAAGTGTGTGAGAAGTGAAGATGGGTATGGGAGGGTGACAGTGTATCTTTTGTTGTAATTTTTTTTTTTTAATGGTTAAGTAGTCTCCAGATTTTTCAGTCACATCTTGTCTTGTGCCTGAATTCCTGCCATTTACCCCAGCATGTCTTCATTGGATGTCTGGTCATTTTGTAGACTTCAGGCCACCTGTGCAGCTGTCGGTGGTCTGGCTTTCCAATTGCTTCTCTGTGACCAGATTGAGGAAGCATAAAGGACGTGACTTAAGTGATGTGTGCTTAGCACTGCTTCTGTCCAGAGGTGATGCTCCACTTGCGCCTGTTATGACAATGTGTGTGACCAGGGCTTTAGGTAAGAAAGCAAAAGCCTCACTTTCCCCCTTTGTCACTAGTAGGTAGTCTCTAGGGTACTGTATGGCATCCTTGTGAATTTTCTGCTCCCTGGTAATCTTGACGCTACTGGCTTCAGCATCCTATCCAGGATCTTCCCTAGGATTGATAACTAACCTGGAAGTTGAAAGTGACCGTTTTCTACCTCTGTCACCCCTTCTAGTTTTATCACTAGTGTTGCTCTACAAGGCAGCTTTCAGTGCCTCCTTGCCCCAGCCTAGGGCTTGTGTATGTGTACATGCATACACATAGGTGTGCATGTGCGTTTGCGTGTGATACAGGCGTGGTCCCAGCACGCAGGGGGCTGTGCAAGAAACGGGATGCTGGGGATGTAGCTCAGTGCAGAGGCTCTGGGTTCAATCTCCAGTGCTGCAGATAAATAAGTAAATACTGTAGTCCTGGGTTTGTATTAAATTGCATAAATTAAAGAGCATTCTAGGGGTTTCCCTTTTTTCTTTTATATTTACACTTTCTGTTCTACTTGGAAATTTTGATCCTCCTCAAATTAAAACATATTTCCTCTCCAGTAACACATGAAATATATCAGAATTACATTCACAGTATGCCTGTTATAATCCTACCAAGGGAAGTTGGAGATACTTTTGTGCTTTTTTGTTAGAAGTAAGGTTTGTTTCTGTCTGTGTTTTTAGAGTCTGTTCTGCCAGGTTTATGCTCTGATGTGGAAAGTGTGTGCCTGCGCCTGGGCTGGTGGCGGGCACAGCTGTGCCCTGTAGAGTCTTGCCCAGCTCGCCCATCACTCACCCTACTCCCAGGGCTGCCAAGGCCAATGGCTCTTGTTACCCCAACTTGAACTTCTCTTTCTGACCTTTGCACAAAGGGGCATCCATGTATGTGCCTGTGCCACTTTCCTTGCATGCCGCAATCTCTTTCAGTCTCCCAGTGACACCGTGCCCCCAACCCCCGCCAGCCTTGCCTACTCAGGGACCTGGCGGCCCTTGGGTGTGTGTGGTCTCACAGTCCCGTGAGTACCCTGCACTCTGGTTGTAGGGAGGGGGATTCGTACATGTGGCATCCCCCCACCCTGCTTCTGTTCCGCCACTGGCCTTCTGCCACTGAGGTGGCGGCCTCCGGCTCTCGTGTCAGCAGGCGCTGTGTCTCTTCCTGGCCTCAGCAGCAGTGACAGACTTCTGTGCTTCTCTTGGAAAGTGCCGTCTCAGTGGTTTCATTGTGCTTTTCTTCCGAGTACACTTGAGCTGTATTTTTCTTTGATTCCTGTAGTTAAACATGTCAGTCTTTTTAATGGCTTCCGAACCTTGAGTCACAGTTAAGAAGCACTTCATGTCAGGGCTGTAGACGGATTCATGCCTATCAAGGGCCAGTGCTTGCCTGCTTACATTTTGGATGCTCACCTCTCTGAGAGGTCTGACTTTATTCTGCTGTGTGTGTAAAGTTTGGATCCCCTTCTCTAGTTCTGAATGCAGATGTCTCAGTGTCACTTATGAAAAGCTCCCAGGAGCACACAGCCTGGCCTGGTGGATTCCATCTCCCGCCCACAGGTGAAACGAGGACAGCACTCCTCTGGGTGGTGGCATCAGAGGCCCATCCTAGGGCTGGATCTGTGGGCGGCTCTGGACTTGCAGGGTACCCAGGTCAGGGGAGGCCCGGCCGCAGTGCAGTCTCCTCCAAAGCGGAGTGCTCTTGCTGCCATGGTGCGATGAGAGGAGGGTTTCAAGGAGGCCTGGGAGCCCGGTACTTCCCAGGCCGCCCAGGTAGTTGTGGTTACTGGAAAACATGTAGGGAAGTTTGTCACACCCTGGAGCTGACTGCAGACAGGCTAGGGCTGCTCCCGTCAGGATGGGGAGCTTGCCCGGAATGGGACTGTCCTTTCCCAGGTGCGCCCCTATGGGAAAAGCCTCGCAGAAGGAGCTGGTTTGGAAAGCTTGGGGCGGGCTGCGCTGTGGCGCAGTAGCCTGTGCATCCAGCAGGCAGAACCTCTGTGTCCATCCCTGCACCTGAAAGTACAGTCAGGTCAGACTGCCAGGGAGCGCTGAAACAGCATTCGAAACCACAAGGTATTGTGGTGGGGACACCAGAGCCTGCGTTGCCCTTTGCATGACCAGCGGCAGCGACTGTCCAGGGCACTGTACTGCTGCAGTCTATGGAGCACTTCCGTAGCGGCATGGAGTGCATGCTGATCTCCAGAAGGGGTCAACATGCTGAGAGCTGACTGTGGAAGGGTGTCAGTAACCAGCACGAGAGTCCCAGTCTGGAGGGAGGCTGCGTGCAGGGAGGGAGGACTGCAGAGCTGGGAAGGCTTGTGGGGCCCTGCTTCGGTGCCTGCCCCCGCCGTGTTGACTGGTTTTCATTATAAGGTGCGTTGTTTTGTGGCACTGGCTAATTAACCTTTGTGTATTCTTTTCAGAGAGCTATTACTTACCTTTTTCCAAGTGGTTTGTTTGAGAAGCGAGCCAGGCCAGTAATGAAGGTAGTTATCTTAATTTCTTTTTAAATTTCACTTAGTTTATGTGTGGCAGTAATTGTCTGATGCACTTTAAATTTATTTTACAGCATCCTGAGCAGATTTTTCCCAGACAAAGAGGTAAGTTTACCGAGGAGCAAAGCCGTTTCTCTCGCTGCAGTGCTAGTGATGGGACAGCAGTTCGAAAGCTCCCACGGTCACGGTCTCCTGGCAGAGGCCAGAGAGGCTGTAAGCCCAGTACTGAGTGACTGGATGGGTGGAGTTAGGTCCAGTCACAGTTACGTCTGTCCTGAGGTAACACCAAAGTTTTGCGTTCAGAAGAATTTAGTATAGATCTGCTGCCAGCTCAGTTACCTTTTGTTTCTTTGAAATCTTCTAATTTTTCATCATCTCAGAAGCACATTTTCACTGAATGTGGGTTTTTCCTTTTTGTCTTCTACTCGGTGATGTAATTTGCCTCCTGTTGCTGCTGATACGTTGTTCACCATCATCCTTATTACACCCCCTGTTTCTCTGGCTTCTTTTAGGATTTTTCTTTTAAATGCATTTTTAAAAATCTTAAAGAAAACTCCCAAGCTTTAGCATATTCACAAGAAGGCCATAATTCACATCTGACCGCCAGGTGGCTCTGACTGACTTTGTTAATAAAAAGACCAGTAGGGGTGATGAGACCTGTGTGTACCACCAGGGTTTCCAGCCTGTGGGGACATGCAGTGTTATCCTGGAGTGAGCACTGTGTTTACTGTGGATTAGAAGACTCCTACTCAGCGTGGACTGGTGCTAGCTGTCGGTTAAGTTAAAAACTATTAATATGAAAATTGTTTCTTTGAAAGATACTCAAAAAGTAAACCAAAATTATGCATCTTTTGGGGGTGTCCCTGGAGGTGCATGTGCACCTCCCCACACGCCCTGTTCCTTTGAGCCCGCTGCAGACCCATCCCCAAAACTTGGAGCTGTCATTTCCTTACCGAGAAGCAAAGAGCCTTAAGGAGCCCTCTGAGGAGTCTGAGTGCGAAACGTCTATATATCCATGGATTTTCCCCTTCACCCACACTGAAGCTGAATGCAACTTTATTTTAGCAGCTTGCTGTTGAATTTGAAACTTTTAACTCAGTTTTAATAGAGACAGCAGTGTCTTTCCTGTTTGCACCTAAATTTCATCTGTGTACAAACTCATTACAGTGACTGTAGACATCAATACTGCAGTGATAAGTGGCCTTTGGGGCAAACAGTGACTTCCTGTACCTGTGCCACAGAAGCGTGTCGCTGTGGCGAAGAGGTGAGAGCCCAACGTGTAGGTGGCTTGATGTGTTTCGAGGTAGAGATTGCTAAGGCAGCACATACTTCCATAGGAAATTTGTTTCTGTCTATTACATTAGTGTTTCTACCAAGCCCTAACTTTCAGCCTCACAATTCTGTTCTCCTGTTGCACTTCACTCTTTGAAATGATAGCGTCTGTCTTTTTATGAATATATTTCTGTTCCCCACTTCCTCACTTCTTGGACATGCGTGACCATAACATGCATAACATAAACCGGACTCCAGCTCCTGGGGAAGTAAGGGGCCACACTGGGCAGGTGCATCCGCTGTAAAACTACCGCTCACCTCACAGTATGAGCACAAGTGCAGTGCTGGGGTCATGGCCGTTGTGTAAATATCCCTTGTGGCAGGGGCTGCACTTGGTCCCTGTCTAGTTTTCAGTTCTCTAGCTCCCCACCTGTACCTTTCCTTCTCTTTGTTCCACGCCTCTCCACTGGTTGTTGCTCTTCTAATTCACCTGCTTGTTCTTTGAAGCCTTGTACCGGTCGGTCTCTCATCGTTAGAAGTTTGTGGTTCTCGAAGCTGCATTGGAACAGCCAAAACCTCCCTATGTCCCTGCACCCCGTCCGTGTCTTCAGGATTGTCTTGATTGCAGTTAACTAGATTTAAGTAATACCCTTAGAGTTAGTGAGATGTTTATTGCTGTGCTTTTTCTAGTTTGTACTTTGTAAACATAGGACAAACTAATTTTTGTGGGCTTAGAAAATGACCATGAACTTTAGATTTGGGAGGATTATGCTACTCATACTGCCATTTCCCTAATTAAAAGGTGGAAGCTTCTAGATTGAGTTAGCATAAGAATCATGCTGTGCCAGTGTCAGAATATTGAGAAGATGAAGATGTCTCCCTGCTTGATGGCAGCAGCACGAAGCACCTCGGCCGCATGGCACAGGCCGGGGTGACGGGGGCTGGGGAACTGTTCAGCTTGACAAGGGCACTGGTGCATACTGATGACCCTGTTCCCACCCAGTGCGCTTGGCCTTGTGTATACCGGTGACCCTGTCCCCACCCAGTGCATTTGGCCGTGTGCGTACTGGGGAACCCTGTTCCCATCCAGTGCACTTGGCTGTGTATATACCAGTGACTGTCCCCACCCAGTGCACTTGGCCCTGTGCCTTGTGGCACCAAACCTTCAGCCTTGCAACACTGGAAAGCAGGAGCTGTTAACTAATGCCGTAAGGAATACAAACAGCACCTCAGGGGTGTATAGCTAGGGATACAAGTACAAAGAGTGGCCCTCGCTCTTGCCTTAACTGGTCAGCTAACCCAGGGTCTCCTGCTTTCTACAGCTGAGCAGCAGCCCTCACTCCTTTTTTAAATTTTAGTTTAAGACCAGATCTTACTAAAGTGGCAGGTTGACATCAAATTTGTGATCTTTTTACCCTGGCAGCCCAAGTAGCTAGGAGCATGGGCAAGCTACTGTAGCCAACAGAAATTACATTTACAGGCTTTTAAGACACAGGACAGTGGAACCAGTTCCTGTCCAACCCTGTAGGGTGTGGATATGGCATCAGGCAAGACAAACATACATATAGATCATTTTAAAAGACCGAAAGCAAATGAAGTACTCGGTTTAGGAAGTCAGTAGAAAGAATAAATTAATAATGAAAAATTAAAACAAAAAGGTGAGATAAAAAAAAAACAGTTCTTTAAAAAAACAAGGAACTCACTTCTGGCAAATTTGATCAAGGAAAAAAGCATAAAAGAACATATTAAGTGGGATTTTTAAGGTTTTTTTTTGGGGGGGGGGTTGTTTTTGGTTTTGTAGTGCTAGTGATTAAACCCAGGGTCTCATAAAGGTTAGGCAAGTGCTGTACCACTGAGCAGGCAGTGTCAAGCATAGTATTAAAAATTTTAAATAATAACATTCAGAGGAATTTTTAAGTACAAGATTGGTATATGGATTTTATTCTTTTTATTTTACTCTTTTTATTCCCCAAATAATAGCTAACATCCATTGAAATTTGGAATAGGCCAATCAGCATTCCCAGTGCTTTGTATGTATCAAAACCTTCTCAATAATTTTCTTAGGCGCACACTGTGATTTCCCCACTTCTCGATGTGGGAAGCAGAGTATATCCAGTGTAACATATCCAGGACTTGTGGCTGGGAAGTCGCCAGCGGGTAATAGATCCACGTGACCTTAGGACACAGCTGTGAACGGCCTGGCACTGACTCTCACACAAGGGCTTTAAGAATAGCTCAGTCTTCACGGCTGTCGTACTTTAAAAATGCAGATGACACAAAACACAGAGAAGTCCATGTTGTGACAAGGCCAGGCCCAAGACATCGTGCCAGTGAGTATGCGTACACAGAGCAGGGAGAAAGGAGAGGAGCCAGCTACACTCTGAGATTCTAGGGTGTGTTAGAGGAGGTTTTCCTCCGGGAGTCTCAGAATAGTTAACATCAGAAATGTATTCATGGAATTCTGTGTGTGAAAAGCAAAACATACGTATAGAGGAAAAATAAAATCACCTAACAAAATTGAGCTTTGACCTGTTTGGTAAAAGTGCTTACACGGAAGTAAGTGTTTAAGGACAACTGTCACAAGAACAGAAACTTAGCAATTTCAGAATACACCTTTCCATTCCATGCAGAGTGAGGGTGCCCACTCGCTTCTCTTAGGATTTTAAGTAGAGAAGAAAAGCAAAACACACATGGCTTTCAGTGCCTCCCAGTTAGGACAGTCAGTTGTTACTCGTCGATGCTGTGATTGTCTGCTGAGAGAGTGAAAAACATTAAACCATAAATGGCATCTGAACTCCAACGTTGGAAGTGTGCATGGCTCTAGACACTTCTGTGAGCACCTTTTATGAACTGCACTGCAGCGCAGTAGAACGGTCACAGGTGTGCACACAGAGAGAGGTGGGGATGGTGCCAGGGCAGGGCTGTCCTCGATGCGGGCGGTGAGTGAGTGACCATCTTTCTCTGGCTGTGGACATCTAGCCAAACAGGAGCCACTCTAAGGACACTGACTCCCAGATGTGCAGATCCAACCTGAGACCTGCGTACGGACGTGCATGTGTGTTCTCTGCCTTCAGATTCCTTTAGCAGAACATTAAAAAGTAGGTTGTGTTAAGAAGGTGACACTTGAGTTAAGACTTCTAGAAGTTATTATGTGTCCTTGGCATTAAATTCAGACTGTAGAAGAGAATTGCATAAGATGGTTAATGGAATAAGTATAGAGCTGTCCATATTTTTAAAATGACAGATGTTATGCCCTTAAGTCACAAAAAAAGCAAAAAATAAGGATGATGATCTATTTTGAAGATTAAAAAATTCTCTTTCACAAAAAGATTAGAAAATTTGAAGCATGGTACCCAAATAATGATATCTAGAATGAATTACTCTTAACCAAAAAGCTTAGTAACTAAATGGGCAAAAGGAGATTAAGCAACTCATAAATGAAGAAATAAAAAGTAGCCAGTAAACATCTGAAACTATGGGAAACCACAGCTCATATCTGGTACCACAATAACAAAAAGACTCTTGCCCCAGGAGATTAGAAAAGGCAAATATTGCTTGTCAAGAAACAAATCAGCAACAGCCTAACTATTTATCACTGTATCACTGAGGAGCTAGAGAGACCAGCAGAATCAGACCCTGGAACATACGCAATTGGTCAAAGGCGGCTGTTCTTGTTGTGTGTTGGCACAAGTGAGAAGCCGGGCTGGAAAAGCAGCTAAAAATAGTGCAGTGTGTTGTAGATGCAAGATAACATCGCTGAGGTTTGTTTGCATTAAAAAATACACAAGGCCCACTCAGTTTCTTGCAGATGCACGTCTGTGAGGCAGAGTCCTGCTCAGCACACTCTCCCCTCGCCTTTGCTAAGGAGCTATGATCTTTAATCTCCGTAATAGCAGTACGTTACTTGTGTGACTGAAGTCATCTATTTTGGAATCTGTACTTTGTTATAATTAAATGGGAGGAGGTAGGATGAACAGCAGAAATCATAAACTGTTTACAAATAATAAGATGGAAAAATCTGTAAGAGACTTACTTAGAAAGTCGTAAAACTTGAGTAAGGCTCAATCGTGAAAAATCTGAGTAATTGGAAAAAAGATTCCACATTCTTACAACAGAAGACAGTATTCCAAATTGCTGTTCTCAAGATTAGTAAGTTACCAGTCAGTGTCATGGTGTGCTTTGGGGGTACCTGGTCAAGGTTCAGGGTGCAAGAAGCAGCAAGGATTCTTGAAAAGGGGAGTGAGGGCATTCGTAGCACCTTGGGTTGAGACACAACAGGAGGCTGTGACGGTCAGAATGGTGTCTGGGGTGCAGGACAGGTGGACCGTGCAGCAGAGGTGTGTGCAGTCAGGCATAGGCTTCTGTCAGGCTTTTGTGACATCTAAAATACTTCCCCCCCACCCCCAAATTTTAGCATCTTGGCTGCAGGATGCACTTTGCAAGTAGGCTAGACTTTGTGCATGCAGTAGCTCACAGCTTTCCCTTTCACTTTGTGGTGTGATGAGGTCCTGCCTTATTTACTTTCTTGTCACGGGACAGAATGCTCATCACCCACAAGTTAAAGAAGAAAGGTTTATTTTAGCTCACAGTTTGTAGAGGTTTCAGGCAAAGTGGCCTGGCAGAGGAGAACTGCTCAGGGAAAGGCAGCCAGAACAAGAGCCTTTCTCTTCCTTCTTGGATTTCTTCCAGGTTGCAAGCCTGTTGGCTAGTGTTGCCCACATCCGCCCTCCTTACTACAACTGTCTTCTACACTCAGAATTATCGTGAACCGATTAGTGGGCTGATCGATCCAGTATCACACACCCATGATCGGGTCATCTGCCAAAGCCTCACCTTTGGGCACATAAGGCTTTGGGTGACTGTTTACGTACAAGCCATAGCAGGTACCTTACGCCCGTGTCGGCCTGGGCTGGTTCCCTGCGCTTGCTTCCAGCAGGGTCTCCAGAGACAGGCCCAGAGGACACAAGCCCTCTTCCTGGACAGAGTGCTGGCTGGCTTTCAGCTTCATACAGATGATTTCCAGATAAATTAAATATCTGAACAGGAAAATAAAAATTCTAGAAGAAAATCGTTGGAGCGAAGCTAAAACTTTTTTTTTAATTTAAGGAGTAAAAATTGTTTCAGAGCAATAGGAGGGTAACAATGGTTATTTTTAAATTATTTACTCAATAGAAAATAACACTTAACTGTCCAAATAATGTTAGCACAAGCCTTTCTTTTCAGTGAACTTAGAAAAATTAGTAATGTAACAGTTTCATTTTCATATTTGCTTTTTCCTTCATTCTTTTCTCCATTCGCCTATTAAAGTTTCTTTCCTTTTGAAACATTTTCCCGCATTACAGTATCTGTTGTACATTTTGGATCTTACTCTTTCAGCTTCTCACACTTGGGAGACAATACAATGTTTACACAATGAGTATGGTCTCAAATTGCATCCAATGCCTTAAGTTTATCCTTCTTTATGACTGAGTAGTAGACCATTGTATAAAAATATCATATCTTCTTCATCTGTTCCTCGGTTGATGGGCATTTGGGTTGCTTCCAAGATCTACCTATTACAAATTGTGCTGCTAGAGACACATGGGTGTACATATGACACAGTGGTATGATGTTTTTAATTCTGCTGGGAAATAGCTGGACCAAATGGAACCTCTAATCCTAGTGTTTTGAGGAGTCCCCACAGTGATTTCCACAGTGGCTGCACCAGTCTGCACTCCCACCCACAGTGGAGAAGGGTCCGTTTCCCCTCAGCTCTCTTGGAGTTTGTTGCTGGTTGATTTCTTGATAAGAGTCATTCCTTCTGGGGTGAGGTGGATGTGGAGTGCTGATTTAATTTGCCTCTCTTGAATGACCAGTGATGTTGAATGTTTCTTCATGTATTTATTTGCTGATTGCATTTCTTCAGAAGTCTGTGTTCATCTCAGCTGCCCATTTTTGGATTGGATCTTTAAACTGGAAGGACTCATTTTTTTGTTTGTTTGTTTTGTTTTTGAGTTCTATATGTTCTCGATAGTAATCCTTTGTCCGAGGAACAGCTGGCAAACGTTTTTTTCCCACACTATGGGTTATCTCTTTACTTTGTTGATGGTTTCTCTTGCTGTGCAAAAGCTTTTTAATAAGATGAAAACCCAGTTGTTGATTGTGACATTTCCTGTGTGATCAGGGCTTTATTTATAAAGTCTCTGCCAACACCAGTGTCTTGAACAGCTTCACCTACTTTGTCCTCCAGCAGCTGTAAGGTTTCTGTTTTAATGTTCGTATCTTTGATCCAGTTTGAATGTAGGGCATAGTGAAGGACACGGGTCTGGTTTTCATCCTTAGAGCCAGTTTCCAGCACCATGTATTAAAGAGGCCGTCTTTCTCCCAGTGAGTGTGTTTGGCACGGCAGCCGAGTGTGTCCACAGTTGTTTCTGCATCTTCCAGTCTGTTCCATTGCTCTTCAGGTTATTTTTTTGCCAGTGTCATGCTGTTTTTAGCACAGTAGAAGCTGAGGCCTTTTAAAGCCCACCTTCTGGTGGAGCAGGGGTTTTTCATAGAGATGAGGGGACCGTGCTGCTTCAGGGCTGGTGGCCCTCAGAGGCCCACACCAAGGTGTCGTGAGGAGGAGGCTCCCAGAGGCTCCTTGCGGAATCCATCTTAGTGAAGCGGTTGAGAGGACCCAGCAGATTCGATCTTATGATGCAAAGTTTTCATTTCTTAATCTCAAAAAATGCCACAAAGCAGCAAGTAGGTGGCACACTGAGAGAGAAAGTTCCCAATCCTGTGAGGTGAGGAAATGCAGTTCTTGTCTCAGTGCACAGGGTTGCTGCAAACAGGTGAGGGGCCGACTCCGCAGAAGTGTGGCCAAAGGTGTGGGCTGGTGTCCGGCTCCCTTGCCGCAGCTGTGCCCAGAGCTGTCAGATGGGGACAGTCGGCCGTGTTTCAGAGGAGGTACACAGAGGACCCTCGTGAGGCATTCTGCTGAGGACGCTCAGAGATGCATCTGCGCAGGGTCGAGACAAATGGTGAGGATGTGACCCCACATAGAAGGGTCGAGTCCTCGGTCTAATTTATGAGACTGTGCCTGTTTCTGGTTCTCTGGGTGCTGCGCTGTTGACTGTCGGTTTTCTCTGGATGGCGAGACCTTTATGTGCTCGTAGCCAAATAGAACTTTGCTTTTTTTTAATCTAACAAGGTAATTTGAGATATTTTACATGTTTCTATGTAAAACAAATTATAGAGATTCTCATGGTAGAATATTTTATTAAATATAAACATTGTTCTTTTAATGGATATGAAATACTATTCTGAACATTTGCATTATAGATGTGTTAACTATAATTCTATATATTCTGTAACTATAACTTAACTTTTTATTTTAGAAGTTAATGGGAATTACAAATATGCTCCCTAACTACAACTAATGACAGCTGTTTGATGTGTCACTGAGTATATTTTTATTTGTATCTGGCATTTCCCTAGCAATGCAGTGGGGAGAAGACGGCCGTCCATTTCACTTCCTCTTCTACACTGGCAAACAGGCATATTACTCGCTGATGCACGTGAGTATACCACGTTCATGATAAGTAACATCAGCACGAGCTACAAAGCCATTCAGCTTCAGGAGTCGCTGAACATTTTGCCATGGACGAAAGTCAGCCTCCTGGAGGGAAGACAGGATGCCGACGAGAAGCTCCCTGCTTTTATCTGTGCTGCTGTTCAGAACGTGTCTCAGAATGGTTTGCCCTTCGTGCTCTCTTTCCTGGCAGAGCCGGGAATGTAAACGGAGGCATGCACAAGCCCCCAGTACTACCCTGCAAAAGAGTGTTCCTGAGGGGCCAAGTTCAGTTTCTAGGGGAAGGCTGCCCAGGTGTGGAGTTGCCAGGGCCTGGGGCGCTGACTCCATCGCTGCTTTTCTTGGTCACAGACCACTTCTCTCAGGTGAACTGAGTCAGGAGTTGAGCGTGCAGGCCCAAGAAGCAACCTGGGAAATGATTTTCCTATATTTGGACTTCCAGCTGCTTTTGAGGGTACCATGAGGGTTTTGTTTAGTTTTGAGAGCTGCCTTTGATGGTGTACAAATTGGGAAAGTTCCCCAGAATTACTGTGAAAAACAAATGCCAGCGTCCAGTTTTAAACAGCAGAACCTGCTTTATTTTTAGATCGTGGTGTCAAGATCTGCTTTACCCATTCTGTGATTTTTAAGTCATAATGTTTCTGGGGCTTCCCCCTTCCACAGTCGGGTTTCAGTGTATGAACTGGTGAACACACTCACGCTCCCTCTGTCTTTTACTTATCTGGTGTCTGTTTGTGCTCCACAAATCCAAAGGACACAATCTCCACTTGGCAGGTGCATTTATTTCTCGGGAAGAAAAGAAAGCCTTCTCTTCGCTTTCTGTTGACCTTGGGCAAATGAGCTTCCTGCCCCAGCGGGAATGAAAGGGGTGACGGATGCAGAGCGTGTCTTTGCTGAGTAATGGTGCTGGGCCGCCTCCCCGCTCCCTGCACAGCCCGAGGCCGCCCAGGCCCCCCGCTGCTCATTTAAATAGGTATGTCAGATCTGCCCTGTGCTGCTGGTGTGATCCGGGGTAATATTTGTGAAGGCTCCATATGGACTTGAGCCCCCTGCAGTGCTAAGAAATAATGTACAACGCTTCATGGTGCAGACACAGATTTTCCCTGCAAAGGGGTGCGGAGCTGTGCCTCAGCTGTCGGAGAAGATGATGGAGCTGACGCGCTCGGCCTGTCAACTTGTTACACGGATGGCTTGCACGCAGCGAGGTTGTGGAAAATCTGTGCCTTTTAACTTTCCTACTTAATCACGGTTGTAGCATTGCCTTTAGACTGTATGCTACATTAATTCTCTTCCTGCCTTCTGCCTTTCATCCCGAGTTTCACGGGGAAGAGTAAAGCACGAGGGTCTCGTGGAGCCGATCCAGCAGCTGTCATCTGACAAGCCATTTGCATTTGTTTGGGCTGGAACCGTGCAAGCCAGGGGCGAGACGTTTTGTCGCATTCCATCATAATGAAATTACACATTGTATGAGGCCTAACTTTATTTTTAGTTTGTTTTCCTGTTTGAAAAGAACCTGGTTTCTGAGAGGATAAAATCTCACTGTGCTCCCTGACTGAAATATCTATCGAATTCTGTCTGGCTACATGGTCTTTCTTTTCAAGGAATGCAGGTTTTGTGGCACACAGAGGGGTTCCCTGTGTGCTTCTGTTTTAGTTCAGCTCTGTCACTGCTGCTTTGTTTGCCAGTCACTCCAGCATCCCCAGCAGCAGATGTCGCAGTTCCAGCTGGGGCAGGGGCACCTTGACTGCGGGGCACCCAGCGGCTGCCGTGAGAGACGCTGATGCTCTGACACTGCCCCAGGTGTCCACTGTCCAGCTGCAGAAAGACCTAGTGAGCAGCAGCATCCCATGTGCCTCCTGAGGTAGGGGCACCCCCTCTCTGCTGCATGATCACTGGGAGCCGCCCCTGAGCGCACGTAAGCTCTCAAGACTTGGGACTTCGTGGCTGTGTTTCTTGCTGTTGGTGTGATTCAGTTCCTGTGTGACAGGCCAAGGATGCTGAGCAGCTCTGCTCTCCACGCCAAGGGCCAGCTGCAGCAAGAGCAGGGCAGGGCCATGATGGGCAGCTGTGTGAGGAGCCCCTGCACCCGCTCATACCCCTTAACGTTGCCTGCCAGGCCTCCTGCAGCTGGGCCTCTGTGTGCTGCCACCCTGCAACTAACAGATGAGCCTCCTCATGCACTCACAGCCTGCGGCAGTGGGAATGCTCCCAGGGATGCCGTCTCCCTTCGACCTGCATTTGGTCCCACCAGGCTTTGCAAAGAACTGGGCAGGATTTGAGGAGGGACCGTAGTGATGAGAACTGAAGTGAGGTAGGAAAACAGTGCACGCAGCAAGTGTCCAAGTGCATGAGTGTGCTCTGCTCCCGGCTGGCAGGGCCATTTCCTATGGATGTGACTCATGAGCCCCATGTCTTCAGATGCCTGGGGAAGCTCCAAAACCCCATTGGCCTTACGGCATTATTAGTAAGACAGACGTAAGTAACAAAACAATACAACAGTACCAGTGTAATGCCTGAACAAGGAGAGGTACTTTCCAAAGAATAAGCGACTTCTGAGCCTCAAAATGGTGTTGAGAGCCATGGAGGCCTTTGTGCCTGGTGCCCCCAGCCCCGCTAGCTTCCCGCCTGGCGTGGAGAGATCCATGTCCTCAAGCACCCCTTAACTAGTATAAGCTGCGGGCTTTGCAGACACGGTTCACAGTGGAGCAGCCTCAGTTTATGGTTTAGGAGCAGAAGAAAGAGAAAGAGAAAAAACAAAAGTTTTCCAAATGTGGAGCGAGGCTATAAGGGGAAGGTGTAGGTGCGCATGGAAGTGAGGAGCTCAGGGGCCTGCGCAGAAGGAGCGGAGACACGTGTGTAGATGGCGCATTCGCAGCCCCTGCAGTCACTGTTCTGTTGGAGCAGGTTCGTTACTTTCAGACAAACGTCGGTCTAAGGTTATGGGTTGTGCTAACACCTATTGTTTTGAAACAGAATTCACTAAAAGCAAGTTCGAAGTGATAGCTTCCGTGACTGTCACTGGCTGAGAGCACTTATAGAAAAAGGCAGCTTCTCAGGCACAGCTGGAGGGTCAGGCCGCGGCTGTAGCTAAAGAAAGTGACTGCTTTGCCCATTGCTCTCAAAGGCAGTGGACCGTGAGTCCCTTTGTGCCCAGGCTGCCCTTTCATGTCCCATCAAAGCTGTGCTGGGAAAAGTGGCCCAAATGTTGGAAACGTTCAACAATGTCCCAAGAGGCCTTACTCAGAGCGAGTCCCCAAAGACAAGGTGGGCGTCGCCATAGACTCAGGGGAGGGGTGTCCACTGGCAGCTGCCTTGGCCTTGATGCTGGAGCCACATGCTCGCTAGAGGACTCGGTGGGCAGCACCACACAGAAGCGTCCACACAGCCTAGGACGAGCAGCGCAGGGAAGAGTGGCATTCTCAGTGCTTCCTCTGCATGAAGGAGCTGTGCTTGGCACTGGGCAGGCTCACAGCGGACACCCCTGAGATGAGGGACCGGCGGCTCAGTGCCTACCCAGACTCTGTGCAGAAACAAGACTTCTGGTCCTGCTGGCAGAAGCTCCTGGCTGTGCATCTGCAGCTCCTCTCAAATGACAGAAGACCAGTGCCCCAAGAGAGCTGTGGCCTGGAGCCCAGGACACAGCAAGCCCAGGGGACTCGGCTTGGGGCTGTTTCCAAGTTCCTCGTGGCCACGTAGAGAACTCTGAAGACTTGTGGGTGTGGTGCTGTTTCCTCCAGGACCAGGATTAAAGCAGTTCCCGTTGGAGGGAATTGTTGCACCCCGCCAAGTGCGGGTGCGGGTTCAGGGAGGCTGGGGCTATTGCTGCAGGCTGCTGTGTGCTGTTCTAAGAGTCCTTGGCAGCAGGCATTAATTCAGTAATGAAGTCAGCGGTAGGAATTGGCGTTCCAGGGGTGTCCTTAATGTATGCTCTCCTCTCCTATGAATAATTACCATTATGTATCTTTTATGCTCCTACTCTAACAACTGGGAAGATTAACTTTTTTAAACAATGGATCCAACTTGTTACTGCCTCTGCATTGCTTGCAGTTGGGTTACTTCTGCTGTGATGGCACAGAGGTAGGCGGTGCAGTTATAACTGAAGAGGTTGAACCTGATGTATTCAAGGCTCCCTTCGTTGCTGTCGCCCAAACCGTGCTCTTCTCTAGCATCCAGATGGCAGCTCTGTTAAAGCACCTGCCCTTTTCCATCAGGCAATATCACACATCATGAGTGGCATCATTGGACGCGTCCACTATACCAGCCCCATGTTCACAGAGAAGCGCAGTGGTCTGCTGTAGACCTGACCCACCTGGAACTGAGGTCCTTGGCAGTGACCTCTGTGAATTAGATTTATACGTGCTCCACTTGATATTGTGTATCCCAGAGACCTAGAAATTAGTTGGTAGTTAAGACTTTTTTTCCTGTGGTTTTTTAACACAGATTTTAAGTTACTGAGCTAACCAGTAATTGCTATTAGTTTGTTACTGTTTATCTTTGTGACTTTTCCTGTGCCACTGTCCTCCATGAAATGCTGCATTTCTCTCCTCAAATTGGAATTTCCACAGGATGATACGGCCACTGCAGACTTTAAAAGGCTACTAAAAATCCTGCCACCCACACTCTTGGTAGGGTTTTACTTTAAGCATTTCTTTTCTGCAACCTGAGCATCTGGTATTTTCAAATTAGGCACCTTCTAAATTTGACTCATGCATTATGGAAATCTGATGGCATGAGGGGTGGAAAGGCTTGCTTTGATTTTATGAAATATTAATCATAGCTGTGATTAATGATTCAGCATTTCACATCTGGGTTATTCTTGTCGTATTTGAAAATTACACTATTAAATACCCTATATAAACTTAGTGTAGGTGGGGTCACTCTAATTCTCTAGTGTCCCCTAAAATCAAGTGGAAACTTAACAATGTATCGGTGATAATCTGTGATGTTGATGATGCTTGGCATCTTCCATACCCTCAAGAATTTTTTGATGTAAATTAGAATGCATCTTCAGGGAGTTGAAGCTGCAGGATCGACTTTCCAGAGCACTGTTGTCACTACCATGGCAGACTCTCACGAGCAGTTTTGTTATGCAGTAGATGGGGAATCCGTAGAGATGCCGCCCAGTAGAATCTAATCCATTACCCCTGGGAAGCTGCCCTTCCTCGCCAAGGTCAGGCACCGTACCACTCCTCTCAGGAATTTTCTTACATGGAGAAGCATGCAGAGCTGGCAGTATGGTCAATAGTAGAGCAGATGCCTGGCACCGTGCAGCCCTTGAGCCAAACCCCACATTTCCCTCCCCCGGAAGGAAGTCTGTAGGGCGGTGTCATGCTGTTGTGGGATTTGTTGGGTCACAGCATCAAGCTATGAGTGTGTGCCTCACAGGAGCAGAATTTACCATTTTCAGAGTTCATCCTTTCCATGGCTGCTTTTCTCTTTTCACATTTTCTTCACCCGGTCATTCCCCTCACACCATTTCTAAGTTGTTATAGATACTAATAGACACGAAGGAAATGCATGGCAGAATGGAAGAATCCTCTCAGAAAAATAGGAACTTAAGGTAAAGAACCTTGTTCAAAAGGCATTGCAATCTTATGATTAGGTTGGCAGCCTAAACTTTGACCTGGACCTTACTTATGAAGAAGGTCGGTTGTTAGTATTATAGAAGCTTTGGTTATTCCAGAAAACTAGTGACACGCTTTCTAGTGGTAGAGGAGCTTCTTACTGTTGTTCTAGGCTCATACTTCCTTAGCCAGCTTTGAAAGCCCTCCCGTCTTTGCCCTTTGCACTCTCCAAACCCCAGGCCTTGGGACCAAGGCAGCTGTGAGGATGCGAGAGGTAGCTCAGGGCAGTGTGTGCTTGGCCAGTGTGAAGCCCAAGTTCCCATCCCAGCACACATGTGCATATATGCATGTGTGTGTACATGTGCGCATGCACACACACACACACACACACACACACACACACACACACGTGAGTTAAAGGTACCCTAGCCACACTTGAAGGCTTTCCAATTCTTGGGAGACCGACTGTAAAATGTCAAGTTGAGTAGCAGGTACAGATTCTAGATGCAGGTGTTCACACACAAATCAGTTCTTACTCTGTTCGTGGTGGACAGTGAGTCTTGGTTTTAAACGTGTGCGTGTGTTTCTCCACTGCATGTAGTGATGGACTTGCATCAGGGAGGCAATCCTGTAGGTGCAGGGATGGACTGACTCTGTTTGCCCCTTCTGTGCCTCTGTCATCCCCAGGCTTCCGTGTGCGTTGCTGGCAAGCTTGCTAGATGCCCTCAGAGGTTCCCCTCAGCAGGTTTGGCAGGCTGGAGAGTTCCTTGCTTCTGACTAGTTCTAGGTTTGATGCTGCTGCCACCTGCCTGGGCCTCACCTCAGGGCTGAGCTGGAGGATTTGCTTCTGTCTGAGACACACGGGCCTCTGGTACTGCAGTTCACCCGGTCTTACAGCTTCTGAGTGTGGCACCCATTCTTTTTCTGTGTATTTTCCTTTTCTAAACTACTGGTGATACTGCCTTTAGGGGAAACAAAAAAGAAAGCTCTTCTGTGTCCCCCGGACAAAAAGAAGGAACATTTCTGTCTTGCCCTTGGAATAACACCGCAGCTGTCCTCCCCGATGTGTGATGTATGAACTCAGAGACTGGGGCTTACTCTTCAGTATCATTTCTCCCAGGGAGAGAAGCAGACTCCTAAAAAGAGACTGCAGATGAACCAGTACTGAGGTGGTCAGCCCACACCCGGGCGAAGAGCACCTCAGAACAAACTGCTACGAGTGGCACCCTGGCAGCCTGGCCAGACCCCCAGAAGCTGCCACCTAGCCCGAACTGCTGACTGTGGAGGTGCACATTGCATCTCCAGGGGTAACAAGTGTGTCAGCCGGCCAGGCATGTCAGAAGCCTTCATGATTAGCAAAAAGCACTGCATTCGTGTCATCTGCAGTGCTTCCTTTTCCCACGCTGAGGAGCAGACCCAGGCACCGTGGAGCACCTGGCTCAGCAGACGTGCTGTGCCTGGTCATACATGTGGGCGCTCACGGGACTGAAGGTGAGGCCTCGAGGCAGAAAAGTCTGCTCGGCTGCAGGCCCCTGCTGGGCAGGTGCAAAGCCCTTAGTTTGATTCCTGGTTTAAAAGAGAATCTAAAAAGTCTGTTGAAGAAATGAAGTTTGATCATGCCACGCTGTTAGGAGGTCATTGTGTTGTTCTGCTTGTGGTAAACTCATTGCCTGGAAAATATACTTCACAGATAGCCTGTTGCTGGATTATTTTTTACAGATTCTCACAAAATGACAGATTTTTCTCTACCTATTACAGTTTAAAAATTGATACACATTCATAGACTTTAAGTGTCAATTAATAGAAATAAAATAATAAAAATACCATAAAAAGTTTCTTCTGAGATATAGATAACGGGGTGCAGTCTTAAATGTTACATAAAGTTAAGTCAGGTATTTCAGCTATAAGTATCATTAAGTCTAGTAGGTAGTTTTCTAAACTTAAAGTACATATTGCTGTCTAAACTGTGATATTCCTTAAGGGAGGTATTGGTTTTGTTTTTGAAGTTTTTATCCTGTTTGTGATGCTCTTAAGGAGAATAAATAGCTGATAAATTGTTTCTGTTGTGGGAATCACCCTCCCTGGAGTGCAGACGGAAAGCGTTTGGGTTGCATGTGAACAGGTAAGGTGGGTGCACTCGTGTAAAACTGCACACTCACTGAAATGCCATACTCTGGTTGGGTGAGCAACAGTTTTATTAAAAGCATTTCCACTCTGTTTCCTCCGCAGCTGGACCAAGGAGGCCCCTACGAAGGAGCCCTCCTCATGGGAGAGCAGTGTAGCAGCACCGAGTATGGCGTGCCTGCCGCTCTCACAGTAGCATGTGTGCTCTGTTTGCACAGGACATATATGGGAAGATCCTCCAGGCTGAAAGTCGTGAAAGTCAGTTGCCGCCCAAGAACCTGCTGCCAGCAAACACAGAAGTCATGTAAGTCCTTGTCTCACGTTAGAATACAGCGAACTTTGTTGATCCAGAGCATGCCACGCACTGGCACTCCAGTGTTCCAGCATCAGTCAGTACAGTGTGGGGCTCCAACCAGTGGGTGACTTGTTTAGGGGGCGCTGGGTCACTTCTTTCAGATGTATTGAGCAGTGATTGCTTCGCTGTGTCTGGGTTTGCCGTCCTCTGAGCTTCGCTGCACACCACAGTGGCAGCCGTGGGCCTGGAGGGTCCCGGGCTTATGCTGTCACTCGGCAAGCGTCCGTGGGTCAGATCCATCAGCCTGTGTGACCGCGTTTATCTGGGGGCTACCTACTCCTGTGTGCCTTTGTTCCTCTTCTTTGTCTCCTTTTCTTCCTTTTCTCCTGTTTTTTGCAAATCTGTAAGTGCGCTACATTGAAGCTGTGAATGTGTTCCTAGTCTTATCTCAGATGTTACTAATTCTTGCGCCCGTTGGCAGCTTGCTCTGTGTCCATGGGTGTGTTCAAAGCAAGTCCCACAAGCGCAGTTGTAACCTTGAGGACATCAGGTAGCTTTTAGATGAGTCCACCCATTACAGCATATTTGATTCTTCTAAACATTTACTAGAGTCAGTGTCTTCTCTAACGTAGATTGTAGAAATAGAGTAATATTTCTCAAAAATGGTTTACTTGGGTGAAAATACTTTATATGAAAATTGGTTTCCAAATCATGACTTGCTACTGTATGTAGGATCTTTTGTGATATAGTTCTAATTGCATGGTTAATTAAAAAGAGAATATATGTGATATTTTAACAGAGATCTGATTGGCAGCAGATGGCTGATTAAGGAGGAACTAGAAGAAATGTTAGTGGAAAAACTGTCAGATCAAGATGTGAGTAATTAATCTTTTTAATTTAAGGGGACCTGTGCCGTAAAAATGCAGACAGTTGCTGGAGTGGGGTCCTGGTAGTGGGGTTCCTCGGAGGCAGATGTTCCTGCACGTGCCCCTCTGGTTAGCATGGCCCCTGGTGATTTCTGAAATGGGGCAGGGTGTGTGTGCGGTCAGAGAGTGCTATGTCACCCCGTTAGGCAGTTTTAGGAGCACAGAGAGGCCTGCATAGCTCCAGGCTCACAGTGAGCGCAGCTTGGAAGGAGGGTGCAGCGCAAGGCTTCCTCCCTCTCCCTCCTCCTACCCAAGGGTGCTGTCTGTGAGAGCAGCCCTGGTGTCCTTGCACCAACCCTGCCCCGGTCCTCAGAGCAGTGCAGGGCCCTGGGGCGCCTAGGAGTCGCCTGTTCTCAGCAGTTCCCACAGTTTGTGACTCCGCCCGCGGCTCTTCTGCCTTCATTGAACTCTGTTTTGTTAGATTTCTGATGTAGCTCCTCACTGTGGAGGAAGGGTGATGTTTCAAATGTTTTCATGTTCTAAATTGAGGTGATTTTTCTCGGCGGTTTTGAGCAGAGATAAGGGTCACAGACCCTTCTGAGAAGGCTTTTTCCTCCTCCCTGCGGCGGGCACTGTTGGTGCCGCAATGCTGGTAGAGCCAAAGTCACTGCT
Source organism: Cavia porcellus (assembly GCF_034190915.1). Taxonomy (NCBI): domain Eukaryota; kingdom Metazoa; phylum Chordata; class Mammalia; order Rodentia; family Caviidae; genus Cavia; species Cavia porcellus. The sequence goes on along the minus strand of NW_026947501.1, from coordinate 46,885,827 downwards.
GCTTTGCTCCTTTAACATGATGGAGAAATTCATGATTTGGAAAAGTTGCAGTTTGCTTCAACAAGATGTCAGGCATTTGCTTAGTACTGGGTCCTGAGCCATTTCTGATAACCTTGGCCAAGTGTGCCACACTGGAGTTAGTGTAGGACTCTGTGCTTCTTGATTGAGTGTATCTTTTCATTGTTTCCCTGCTGTTGGACTGCTTTGATTTTATAATTCAGGTTTGTCCCAAAGATTTCATGTAGGAGTGCACCAGTGAAATAAAACAGACTGTCTGTGACATCCTTCGTGCTTTCAGAGTACTGAATATTAGGAGAATCCAAGTGTGTGGCAGTGCCAAGATGAAGGGATCAGGGTGGGCAGTGACTTCTGACTCCAGCCCAGTTGGCCAGTGAGGTTGTGTGGTGCCAGAGAAACATTTGAAGTTTAAGCAGCGGTCAGGAAATGTATGTGAGGTGCACAGAGGCAGGCTGAGGACACAAGCCAGGCTAGCCCTACCAGAGGGGAGAGCAAAGCTGTTAGGGGCCGAAGGGGCGTATGTCTCAAACTTGAGAATCACCTCCCTTACTGCGTCACAGAAGCTGTGTTTGAACCGGTTCACTGTGAATCTACTGATGAGTCTTCACTGTTTCAAAGTGTTACTGGCAGGTTTTCAGGAAAGAAGCAAATGGTAACAGAGTTGAGTGGGATTTTTAGGGCTGGCGAAAAATATAAAAAGGTTATGAAAAACTGGGTTTCATAATCCATATTAACGAAGGGTCTCAAGTGTTAGTTGTTTCCTTCTCCATAAACACTTTAAAATGATTATCCTGGCTTCTAATTTTAAGGGGTTAATACCAAGTTGTTTACTTTCTAATCACATGTTCAAGAACTATTAAAAAAAATGCACAGAGTAGCAGGGATAATTTATTTCAAGAGGTTGCCCTTTAAGTCAAGTATCTCTTGAATTTTTAAATAGCTTGATTGTTCAGTTTTAAAGGAAATCATAAACATTAAAGTAACACAGCTTGAACAGCCAAAAATATATTTGCCAAATGTATTATGAAATATAATTTAAGAGGTACATTTTCTCAAAATCAGGCTCTTTACATTTTACTCTACATAACTTACTGCAAATTATTTCTAATGCTCCTTTTGATACAGTTCTAATAGAGTGCAAATTATGCTTGAAAATCATCTAAATATTTTTTTTGAAAATGAATTTAAATCTCAGCTTCATAATCATACTACAGAGAAACTGACTTTTCCTTGAGGTATAAATCCCTTTGTTTCTTCTCACAAGAAAAGGCAAGCCCTCCAGACCTGTAGGGAAGGCGTCCTGCGTGCACGCGGTCTGGGAGGCAGCGTACAGTTGGCGGTAGTGTCACCTGTCAGAAGTCACCAAGGAGAGAGGCGTTGGGTGGATCATTGTATAAAATAAAAGACATTAGCAGATGTGGCTACACTCACCACCCCTAACGGTGCTGTTGTCTGCAGTACGTGCAGTTCATCCGGCTGCTGGAGAAGCTGCTGAGGTCGGCCTGCGGCCCCGGCGAGCAGGAGCTAGTGCGCAGGTTCCGCAGGAGCGTGGCGGCGCGGTCCCAGCAGCAGCAGATCCCGCCCGTGCAGCATGATGCACAAGGCGCACCCTTCAGCATAGGCCAAGGTAGCAGGCCGGGCTCCCCTCCTCTCCCCCCCTTGCCCCGGGCTTTGAGGTTGCAGTTGGGTTGGGTTGCTGGAGCCATACTGGATTTCCCAATTGCAAGATTCTCTCCAAGTCTTAAAAACTGGTCCTGACAGTGACCAAGGACACCACGCAGCCTGTGCCTCTTCCTTCTCACGTTTCCAGCTGGTAGGATCGGTGACGTGTTACAGCGAATGCCTCGCTCGGACACTGAGAACCGCAGTGCGTCTGCACGGCGGTCCTGAGCTGAATCCCAGAAAACCTCGGGGAGGCCGGCTCAGTCGCACAGCCAGCAGCTGCGGGGGGCCATGGGGAGGTTGAGGGCCCTGGTCGTTTTCAGCAGTTTTCCCAGGACCTGCTTGATGCGTTCCTTTCTCCCCATTATAGTTCATTGCACTGTTGCAATATTCTTAATGCTGTATTAGGAATATTCTGTTTGTCAGGTAACTGACGTTATGTACATTGTTCCAGGGTTGGGTTTTCCTTTTCTTTTTTTGCTGAGACAAGTCTCACTAGGTTGCTGGGGCAAGGCGCCTCTCATAGCAGTGGAATTGCAGACATGCACCTCCGCACCCAGCTTTATTTTGTTTTGTTTTGTGTTTTAAAGAAGTTAAATGAATACGAATGACTATATAAGCCGTTAAAACTAATTTAAAATCACGGCAGTGTTCCTAAAATGGAATTGAGGAACAGAATGCCCCATGATAAGCTTTCCTATGGTGACTGTGGTGTGGCATACATATCTTATTTTTGCCTGACCTGTGTTAATCCTGGAAGCCTCTGAAAGACAGGGCGGTCTTCTCTTATCCTTGGAAAATTAATTTTAACCTGTCTTCGAGGTTTTTACTAACAGGAACTTAACACTTTAAAGGCAGGAGGAAGACTGCACAAGCGGAAGCAGTCGTCACCGCGCAGGGCAGTGGAAGGATCCAGGTGAACGGCGAGGATTACCTGCACTACTTCCCGGTCCTGCAGGACAGGTGGGCAACGCTCTGAGTTTCCGAGGGGGCCGTGCCTCGAGCGCCACTGGCCTCCAAGACGCTGCTCCCCACCAGCCAGCGCGTGCTCCGGAAGGAAGCCCTTGCAGTTTTCCATTTCTGGAACTGCGCGTTAACTGCTTCTTCCTCCTCTTTTCATCGGCTCATATTGGAATTCTAAATTCTTAGATTCTCTGAGCTCTGAAATGCAGTCCATGCAGAACGCAAGAGAAGCAGGCTTCCGCCTTGGCCCGTGGAGGCCAGAGTGCCCCACACAGGGTCAGCCCCCAGCCACCGCAGCTGTTCCTGCGCTCAGGCTGAGGGTGAGGGACGGACAGGACACTGGGCAGGCTTTGAGGCCTCAGGGCGTCTTCCGGAACGCCTGCCCCGCCTCGGATTGTCCTGCCGACAATCAGGGGAACTAGATATGCCTCCCGGGAGCAGGCAAAGAAGCCTGCTGTTTGCAGGTTACAGGAAGGGCTGGCAGGCTCTGCTGGTCCCAGCGCTAACGGGGGTGTTTGCTTTCTTGAGCTGTGTATCCCCGGGAGAATCAGACGTGATAAACAGATGTTAGGGTTCCTCTATCCCCTAGACGTGCTCGTATTCGAGCTCTCTGTGAGCTGTTGAGAAAGGGCCCTTCCTGAGATGATTCCGTGTTCCCGGCCTCTGTCTTCATCCGCAAGTCACGGAGCTCGCGTGGTTGGTTCCTTCCCAGCCCTCCTGCTCCCTGAGTGGCAGTGCCGTGTGCACTCAGCGGGCTTCTGGCATCTGCTCTCAGGGCGGCGGAGGGCCCGCCTCTGGCACGCATGCGCACTTGTGAATTACACTAACCCTGCCCTGCTGCGGCTGGGAAGGTGAAGCGCTTCCTTTGGGAGGAGCCTTAGGGAGACCGTGCCCCGGGGGTTGGTCACCTCAGCACAGGGGCAGCTGACTGGCAGTTTGCGCGGCTAGGGCTCCTCGTGGACTGCGCAGCAGGTCCAGCTCTATCGACCTCACGGCTAAATTGCACCCATGGATCAGTTAACCACATTTGCTGTCGTTGCTCCAGAGAGCAGCTGATGTTCCCGTTCCACTTTCTGGACCGGCTTGGGAAGCACGACGTGACCTGCACCGTGTCCGGGGGCGGGAGGTCGGCGCAGGCGGGAGCCCTGCGCCTGGCCATGGCCAGGGCTCTGTGCAGCTTCATCAGCAAGGACGAGGTCGAGTGGATGCGGCAAGGTATGTGCCCAAAAAGAGCGAGCAGAGTTGGACACCGCGCATGGGGCCCCGAGACCAAGGGGTGATGTAACTGCAGTGTGAATGGGAGCTGGAGCAAGAGACGGTGGCACCGCAGCTGTGAAGACTGAGCCCCACCTGGCGTCCAGTCCAGGGCAGAACACAGCATGGCACATGTGGGCCTCGCCCTATCTTAACAAGCGCTTAGCTCTGCATGGTGAGACGGCATGGTCAGTTTCACCGTAGAAATCGGCCCTACTGCCTAGTGACAAAGCACTCAGAATTTCCCAGAACGTACTGGGAGCTTCGCTGTTTCCACTAGGACATTCGCTTGGCTCCTTCCCCTTTCCCACACCTGTACCCTGTCACCTGGGGGTCAGCACAGGATTGCCTGCACGGTGTGGACTAGAGCGTCAGCACACGGCAGGCCAGGGAGGCAGGGCCTCTTAGTCCACCTGTAGTGCCTCTGGGCCAAGGGGACCTCCCGTTCCCCGGTTAGCTGCTGGCTCTCACACAGCCTGTGGCCCAGGTTATCTAACTTCTCAAGCTCCTCAAAAACCCACTTATTTATAAACAATTTGCCATCCTCTGAGATTCTTATCTACTTTTTAAAATACAATTTAACAGGACGTGACTGAACTATTTTACTAGTGTGAGCCACTGTGCATGTCTGAAAGTCACAAACATGGTGGGTATTCAGACAGAAACTTAGGTCTTCCTTGTGTTTTGCTCAAAATATTACTGCTTTAGTCCATGCATGCCTTTCAAGAACAGATAAATGCAAGGGCTTGTGAACAAATACAGGCGGGTTCCCCTTCCCTAGCTGGCTGGACACGGAGCGGCCTCAGGAGAATGCGCATGTGTCCTCCAGCCTGGTCTCGAATCCAGAGCTCTGGCATCGGGACGGCCCTGAGCACTGCCCAGCCACTGCCTGGGATGCAGCATCAGCTTTGCCTGCTCTAAGCCCTCGGCCCTCAGCTTGTACTGAGCGTGAGTTGTGGCGGGAAGGCCTTCCTCACAGGCCGCACCCGAGCTGTGTTCTGCAGGCCCTGGCCATGGTGTCTGGGCTTCACACACTGATACCTGCCTCTGTCCCCCTGGGCATCACCTGGCTGTGCGCTGATGGAACCTGCACAGGGCGGGCCGGGGTTTGTCAGAGACACTGGGAGAATGTCGAAAATGATCGAAGGCAGAGAGCCTCGGCGGCGGGATCCGAAGGCTCAGGCCTCTGACGGCAGGGCCTGGGGACTGTGGGGACTCACCCACTGCGCCATGGGGCTCCTCTGTCCCATCCATGCCTCACTGGCTTCTCTCTGTGCCCAGCTGGCCTGCTCACCACCGACCCGCGCGTGCGAGAGCGGAAGAAGCCGGGCCAGGAGGGCGCCCGCAGGAAGTTCACCTGGAAGAAGCGCTGAGTGGCACCGAGGTACTGCGGTCCCCATTGCAGGCCAGGCTGGCAGCACTGCCTCCCTTAGAAACTTTGGGGCCCTGATGGGATGTATTTTTAAGTGAGGCTTCTTAAAAGTTACCATTAAAAAATTAAAACTCAAATCCTGTCTTCATTCTGCTGCTTTAAACACTTCAGAAGCACTTCCAGAACTACTGAAAAATCCTTAAACCTTGGCATAGGTATGAAAGGCACATGGAGCAAATCCCAAGGCGTCACCACCTGGGGGAGGCGGGTTTCCAGGGCCAGGCCTCGGCGCATGGGGCAGAGCTGCTCTCCCTGTCTGGGTGCCCACTGGGCTGTGATCAGTGGCAGGTAACGCAGCAGGGCCACTGGTCACACAAGGGGCACACAAGGCAGCAAGAGGAACAAGGGAGAGGTGAGACTCTTCCCCTACCTTGTGTTGTGTGCGGGTTCCCTGCCCTGTACTGGGTGTAGCACTCACACCCTTAATCCTAGCCAGAGGGTGCCACCCATCAGTGGACTGATTCCTAATCACACAACCTGGATCCCAGCACCACACACTAGATCCAGCCACTGCTGAAAAAGCCCTGTGACTGCAGGAGTATCTGGGGGACATCAAGACACAGACCGTAACAGCACTTGACATGCACATAAAGTGGTCCTGCAGGTGCACAGTCCTGTGCATATGGAAAGCTCTTGGGCCTCAAGCCCCGAACTGTGTGCCCCGCATATGGTAAATACCATACAAAGCTGCAGACACAGCAATCTGGGAGCACCTCAGGTGGACACTGCTTAGCCTCCAGGAGCCCCAGAGTGCACCACAGCAGAAAACCTTCCACCCTAGACGCTGAAAGGAGCAGCCTGGGACCAGAGCTCCTGCCCATGGTTGCCCATGGGTGGCGCCTGCACTCAGCAGCCTGGGGCCCTGGACCACTGTGATGCAATCCCACGAGGTGCTAATGTGCTTCGGGGGTGGGAGGGTGGGGGACACAGATTTCAGCATAATTAGGAGGCTTGAGGAGGAAGCAGAATTGAAGCCAAGTCCTCCTGGACGGTGGAACATTGTGTAATTAGCATTTGCTGTCCATGGCTAGAACCTCCTCATGTACAGAGGCAGCACGCATGGTACCACTCAGGCGGGCTGGACCTTAGTGCTGTGAGGACTCGTGACCCGTGGGACTTGGGACTAGGCAGGGACCTGCAGGGAAATGCAGGGATGCATCATGTGCAGTGATCACCCTGAACCCCATCATCACAACATGGCCCCCTTTTTATTCTTCACATGCTTGCTCCCTGGACAGTAAACCATCGATAGAAGTTGAAAGTCATGTTGAGCACCAAGCTGTAAAAGCTACCAGGGCTCAGCACTATGAGCAAAGCCCTCCCAGCAACGTGCTTTTTTGATAGTTAACCTGGCTCCTCAATTTGAGTGGCTTCAGGAGCTGCATAGGGGATTACGTCACATACTGGGTATGTCTGGGTGGGTCCTGAAGGCGAGACCTTGAGGACTGTATTCACCTCCGCCTCTTCCTTTCTGGTGCTGTTCCCAGTGTTCTGCTTCCAGGCCACTGTGGAGTGAGCAGCTTTGCTCCATCATTCCCTTACACCACAATGTTCCTGCTTCACCAGCTGACCCTGGACTCCACTCTTTGGAACCATGAGCCCAAACCAACCTCCTCCCTTAGACTGTACATGTCAGGTTTTTCCCAGTCACAGGAAAGCTGACCAATGTGTTGTCATTTCACAGAAACTGTAAATGACTACTAAGGCTCGAAGTGTCCCAAAAAATATTTTAAAGGAAGAATTTAAGTCACAGCACTATATTACTTTTCCTTCAACACAGGCCAGTCTTTCAACTAAATAATCAATTAATGTGATGTCTAAAGAAGGAGGACCCATTGCCAGACTTCAGTGTTTCATTAGCCCCGGCAGAGGCTTAAACACTAACTTTCATGCAGCTAAGTCCTATACGGACCGTGGTTCTGCTGCTCTGCTCTGACATACTGACCCTCTCGGGGCTGGCCACACCCACAGCAGGTAAAGGACTCACATGTGGGCATCACCTGCCGCTGGCCTCAGCCAGAGCCCACTCCCCAGCCCCCTGCCTAACAGGAGCCCACTCGGTAACACCCCATTGGTGTCACCCCAGGCTCACTATGAACACAAGGCACATGCCTGCACCCGGGGGCCCTGGGTCATTCAAGGCTGCCAAGCCCAAGCCTGCCTCCTGCTCTACTGACCTCTCCAGACCTGGCCAGTAACAAGATCTCCACCCTCACTTCCTCTTGCCACGGTAGTAGATTAGCCAGCCAGAAAGTGGCCTTTCTGTTAGCGTCTTCTGTTTGATTTTTTATCCCTTGAGCATTTCTTTGCCACAGTTAGTACGGTCTCAGCTAGACAAGCTCATTCTAAGAGTGGCTTTTCAAAGGAAAGGAGAGGCCCCCTTTATTAGCATGGCACTGAACCAGACCTTTTTTGCCTGCTGCACGGGGTGGGGGCAGCAGCTACTGAAGTCACATGCAGCCGTGCCTCGAAGCCCAATGTGGAGGTGGAAGACCAGCGCTCAGATCCGCTCCCCTGAGGATGGAGCAGTACACTGAAGCAGTCAGTGTAAGCTCTGGCTTCCTGGCTTTTCTGGGAACCCCAAATCCAGTGGTGTCTGCATAATTGGAAGGAAGCGGTTTGGGCCCCTGAAGTCACCATTGGATCCAAACAGACCCAGGGGAAGAATTGGTGCTTTTGACAGAGTGGCTTCCACATCCCCAAAGAGACACTTGTACAACTGTCATCATGACTCACGTGCCAGAGGCATCACCCATCGAAGAGCTCATGAAAGGGAGAGGGCTTGTGCCTGGCTATGTGACCCCCTGAGGGTGGGGTCTCCAAGTAGTCAGTGCAAGGCCGCCCCTTATCCCCCCCCCATCCATGTTGGGTACTGTCTTCCCGTGTGTCTCTGAGCCAGGGTGCCTCCTCCTTTGATGGTCACATTCTCAGGAGCGGCCCCTGGCCTTCTGAGACACCTCTCCACCATGAAGGACACAGCCGTGGAGCCAGGTGTCCCACAGGAGAGAGAGGCCCCCCAGCAAGGCTCGGCTATCACACTGCTTCTCATTCTAGTGCTACCTCTTAAGCTGTCACAGAAGCTACGACCACTTTGGATTTTTGTGAAAACTCTGCAGGGGGATTTAAGGTTTGTTCCTTTTTCATTTTCCAGATACTTGATTGTGTTTCCCCTGGGGAAGATTGAACACTCTCCAGGGAGTCGGCCTCCCAGCTTGAGGTCTGCTCTGCAGGTCCGGAGGAGCCGAGATTCCTCCCCTCTCCACCTCACATCTCACCCCTCAAACCTCTGCACTAAGCATGCACCTTTACTCCAGGGGTCAGCAGTTTCCTCGAACACCCCCCCAAGCCCCCCCCCAACCAAATTCCTATCTTGTAATTTCCGAGGTTGCTTCTCTCAGCCAAGGAGGAAAGGATGGAAGGAAGACAGTTTGCCATCACCATGTTTAATAAGAATAAAAGAAGCCAGACAGCAGGACCATCTTGGTGACAGGCTGCAAAAGCCCAACCAGCTCTCTGCTGGGGGAGAGGGAAGCTGGGGCAGCTCCTCAGAGGGGTGAGCAGCCTCCTGCAGGCAGGGCTGCAGAATCCACTCCTCCAGGGAGTGAGAGAGGGGATGATTCCCCCCCAGGGCGCATCCTCATCTTGATGTGTACCCCATGCTTGCCTGTCATTCTAGGGCTGTCTGGCAATAGAAGCCCTCATTTCAGGCCTGCAGGGTGTGGCCTGGAATCCTGTCTGAGCCATAATTGATGGGGATCTTCTGCCTCCCTGCCATCTCCCCAGGCCCTCCCAGCAGCCACCCAGGGCTGAACCCCAACATGGCCCACTGCACACTGGGCCGTGCTGCACACCGGGCCGTAGCCCACATTCCACACCCCCCCCCCCCCCCACACACACACCTCTCTTCTGTGTGCCTGGAAGGCCTCCTGGGGACAGTCAAGTCCAGTTCCTCCTGCTGGCCTAGACCCCAGCCACAGCAGGAGACTTGCTCCCTTTGTGTCCTGCCTCAGCAGGGTACCAGTGAGGCCTGGAAACAGGCAGCCAGCCCATACTTAGGGAACAGGTTGAAGGTGTGGCCCTTGAGGAGTCACTTTCTGTTGGGGAAACAAAAATCAGATGTTAGATGTTACTTGGTGCAGTAAACTAAATTCACACACAACTCGGGAAGTGCTGACTCCAGGAAGCCGAAAGAGGCTAGCTGGGGAGGAACCTTGGCTTAACTTAAATGGGGGCCAGGGGAGAGAGCCCCCTTTGGGGCAAGGCTGCAGGCAGCCAGCCACGTGCATCGCTGGGACCAGAGGGCCCACTGGGACCAGAGGGCTGGTGCGAAGGCCTGCAGCGGGCGAAGAAGAGGAGGCATGAAAGCATAGTGTGCAGGGACATCCCTGGGGCGTTGGGGTTTCTTGGCACTCTGGTTCCTCCTGTGAGTGACCCCCACTGTGGATCACAGCAGGGCGTGACCCTTGCCTGGGTGGGGATGCCACCACCACAGGGCTCCTGTGGAGGTAGGGGACAAGTCAGGTGGCAGCAGATGGCACCGTGGACCAGGGTGCTGGCTTTTGGAAGGCGGATTTGTTTGAAAGCCACTTGGCAAACCCAGGGCCAGACCCTTGATGGGGCTGAAGTATAGATCACCCCTCCTGGGTACTCTATTCATTCGGGGCGCCCAGGACCACCCATGTAGCTCGCATCACAGCTCATCTGTTGCCTAACTGGAGAGGAGGGAACTCCGTGCCTCACAAGGAGAGGCAGAAGCAAAGAGCAGCCTTCCCACCAGGGTCTGTCAGGTGTCCACTGTGTGACATGGAGGCTGCCCTCCCTTGGTGCTTGGGATCCCGGGGAGCAGGCCTGAGAATGCACATTTGCAGCCAGTCCCCACCTCAGCGGACTCTGCTGTGCCAAGACCTGGGTGGGCAGCCACATCTAAGGATCTGGGGTGCAACACCATCGTTACCTGTCTCGAATGCCTGGGAATCCCGAGGTCATTTCATCCAGCCATTGTGAGCGAGATCCACTCTCAGGCAGGCAACAGAAACACTGGGCCAGCATGAGGGCGATTTTAGCTCAGAAAGCCTGCACTTTAATGAAAATTTTGAACTTGAATTTCTGGGTCTCACTGTGTGCAACCTCTAGGATGAGCCTCATACCCCTTTCACAGATTGGGAAGGCTGGGGTTACTCTAACGGCTCTAAATATGCTCAACCTTCAGCTTGCTGGGGAGATCCAGTACCGAACAGTGGGGGTGTGGGCCTGACCCATGTGGGGATGGAGATGTCTTTGAAGGAGAAAACAGCAAGTGGGGACTCTTCCTCCTATCTAAAGAGTGGGCCCTTCCAGACTGCACTCAGCCCCTGAAAGGCATTGCATTAGGAGATTGTGGATAATTCTTTCTTCTTCCCCTGTGTGTGTTTAGATTTATGTATTGTTTCTTTTTCTCTTTTCTTTTTAGCACTGAGGGTTGACTCTAGGACCCTGAGCAACATCTTAGCCCTTTTTCATTTTAACTGCCAGTCTCATTAACTTGCTGTATTGCCCAGCCTGGGTTTGAATGCACCATCCTCCTACCCCATCTAGCCAAGTGCCAGGGGTCCGCCATGACATGTCACTGTGGTTAGAAACTCAAAAGCTTGTCTTGATTTTTACATGGCTTGCATTTTAGACACTCTATAACTTTTGAGACAAGAGACTGTAGCAGTCCCCCCTTCCCTGAGGTTCCAGTGACCTGAGGTCAGCTGTGGTCCAAAAATAGTAAATGCAAGTTCCTACAGTAAACAGTTATCGGGTTTTAGGTTGCATGCCTTCTGAGAAGCAGGAGGACATCTCGCAGGACCCCGCCAGGCCTGGTCTACACCGTGTCCCTGTGTCCCATGAAGGCACTGTGCATGCCTGTCCACGAGCTACAGTGACACCATCTCAGCCAGCAGCGTGGCAGTGGGGTGGGAGGGCGCAGTGTTCACAGAACCCTTCCTTTACCCTATAATGGCCCTGTGTGGAGGGCAGTGCTGCAGGCCATTTGGATTTGCCCACAGGGGCCGCACACACTTGTTTGAAGCAAAGACGAAACCCGGGTTTTTTGAGAAGTCACAGGCATATAGCGCAGTGCAGCCTACCGCCACAGTTGTGCTGTGTGTCGCTGCTAATCTCTTCCTGGGCCTGCTTTACAGATGAAACCGAGGTGGGTGCGAGGGATTGAACGTCTGCGGGAGACCGGATATCCCGCGGTTTCAGCTTCTCTTGGCGCAGCACAGCCCTATGGGCCAGGGCTGCTGCCCGCTGCTTTCCCTGTGAGGCGAGACCTCCAACCTCAGTTCCCTCGTTCAGCCACAAGATGGAGCAGTGTACAACTGAATAAGCAACCAGCCTGGGGAAGCCTCCCATCCTTCCAGCCTTGCTCGGTGGGCTCCTGCACACTAACCTCTGCAGAGCACCAAGCATGTCAGTGATCTTTCCAGACCCATCTATTGCAGATGAGGCTCTCAGTTCTGATCATTTGTGTTTTTCCCATGCTTACATTTGAGCCTATAATTATCTCACTGGTTAAATGGATTCCTTTCAGTGAAAGAGGTAAATTGTCAGAGAATACAGACCATAGGCAGAAACCTTAGTCCCTGCCTGTGAGGGGACCTCTCGGTGGTGGGCATGTGGTGCCCACCATTTCCATCTGGAGCCACCCCACGCCTAGTACTGACAGATGATGACAACCGGACCTGGGAGACTGCTTCACAGCATACCTCTGCAGCAGTGTTTCACACCATGAATAAGCTCTGTGTGTTGGTGCTCCAGGAGAGAGAAAATAGAGGGAATGGCTCAAAACGGGTGAAGACAAGTATTAAGGCCAAGACTGAAGAACAGAATCTAGACTGCAGTGCCCTGGGCCTCAGGGTGAGAGGAATGGAGTCACAGCCTGCGGGCCCGAGTGGCCGCTGATCTCCACACAGGAACCAGAGACCCCCGCAGGAGCCACTCCTGCCACACGCTCCCCTGGCGCTGGGTCAGTCCGAAACGCGTAAAAGTTTAGCCAGACCCTTTTTTCTTTGGTTCCCTCTCTCTCTCATCTGACTTTTGTTTTTTTCTTTCATTCCTTTTTCTGTCTTCCCAAACCACTCAAATAACTTTTTCATCTCTGGAGTTTGCCTATTAAACACCTGTCTCTGATTTTTTTAAGCTTCTATCATTTCTTTGTGGTGATTCAAGTGCTGTCACCTGGCTGTTTGAAACAGCTGCTGCACGACTGGGAACCATAAACCCCTGCCGCAGCAGCACGGGGAGCTACCTCCTGGAGCCAGACCACAGCTTTGCCTGCTATAGCCTCTGCTCTCCTCTACCTGTTTCCCGGCCTCCTGTAGCAGCCAGTCACTCTTATGGTCAGAGAGCAGCTCATCTCATGGGTAGGATCATTTGTCCTGTGCCTTTTTACCACAGCTGTCTTCTCCCACCCAGGGGTCTCCAGGTTCACCTAGTGCAGGTCCTCCTTTTAAGAGCAAATATGCCATGAACTGTGATTCTAGCAGAATTGCTGCACCACAGGAAATCTACCTTATGTGACCTCAGTATTCCCAGAGCACAGAGGGGACACATTCAGTATTGTCCTGTTTGAGGTTGGGGAACAGCTAGTAAGATAGAACACCACTTTGTCATTGCCCTAGCCTGAACTGTAGCATTGAAATTCAAAAGGAGCTTAGCAGGTGGAGGGAGAGATGGCCCTGATCTTAGCCTTAGCCACGCCAATAGGTCAGGGATTCCCTCGAGGAAACTTGGTGTGAAGGCAGATCTCAGAGTTCCCATCAGAGTCTGCAGTGTTCCACTTACAATCCTAGCCACGTTCCTGTGTGACTGTAAGCTTTGTAATTACAGTTTTAATGACCTCATAATATCCTGTCCATGGAGCATGTGTTCCATATTTTACCAAGCTGGTTTCCATACCGTCATCGATTACATTACATTACTTGTAAAAGTAATACTGTAAATAATGTGCCCTAAGCATGTGTGTACCTATGCATCTTCTTTGATTTGTCCTCAGACTGTGTCAATGATGTTCACTAGAAAATAATTCTAGAAAAGTGTAGGCTTTATTGGAAAAGAAAGAAGCAAAGGAAGAAAAGCTTACAAGGCCTCAAGATAAAAGCCTTCCTTCCCTCTGAAGTGTGACCCATGGTATCCAAAGTGGGGGGGGGGGAGCGATCGGGCTCACAGGAAGTCCCGCCCACAGGAGGGGAGAGCCGGTGTGCACAACCCTGATTGGTCATTGTATAAATGAGGGGGCTCCTGATTGGATGACATTTACATGTGCCTGTGGGCGGATGTCCATTGGTCAGGACCTGGCCTGAATATCTTGGTGGGTGAAGCAGGAGAGAGCCCTGCGGTGCCTGAGCTCAGAATCCCCATGTGACCCGCAATCGGCCACTGGCCACTAGGGACTTTCTTGGACACCAGCCACACTTCACTGATACGTGACTTTCCAGATCTCTGCCATTGCCAGTCTACCCATGTCAAGAGCAGCACCGAGCATGAGCTCCACACACGTGTTCCTGCCCTACAGGGTGCACCCTGGGCTCACTTGGGACACCGTCGGCTCTAGGAGGCTGCCCACTGGCCGGCACGTCCCCTTTTCTCCCTGGGCACAGGCCCTGGATGTCCACCCCTGAAACCATCCGAGTCACAATGCAGTCACTGTGACAAACCTGACAACAGAAAGGAAGGCAAGGATGGCCCTGAGCCACGGCTGTGCCACAGGAACTACCACAAAGACTTCCAGACCCTCAGCCTCGCACGGCAGCCACCACCACTCCACTCCACCTTGAGATCCTTCTAACTTGGGATCCTTCTGCATCAGCCTCCCAAATGCTGGGATTACAGGTGTGCACTGCCACACTAGTGTGACTTTAATCCAGACCAGCCTCCTTGGATTAAGAAACACCTAGCAGATAGTAGAGCATGCCGTGGGTATGTCTGAGTGGGTGGAGGAGTGCAGCCTTGGGTCTGCATCTGCTCTCAGCCTCCTCTCAAGCGCAACTCCTACTCTGCTTCTTGGCAGCTGGGAACCAAGCACCTCTGCTCCTCCACTGCTGTCTGTCCTGAGGATCCAGGGAAAGGGAGCCCAATTAAACCTCTCCTGCTCTGGGTCGGGCATGTCTGGTATGGACTCCCGAGGTGAGAAGGCTCCCGGGCTCCCCAGAGACATTCTCCGGCACCCAGAAATGCACTTGCTCTTAGCACGCACCCCATTTACCCCTCTGTCCACCAGGCAGCCCAGGGCCCCTCCTCACACCCACGGCTACAGCTGGAGCTCAGCCACCCCTGAAAACTCTCAGTCTCTCAACTGTGTCCCCTCAGGCCCCTGCTGACCTCTTCCTACTGTCTCCAGCTCTTGCTGGATTACTCCTGGCCTTCCCTGTCCCTTGTGGTCCCCAAGGACAGGCAGTGAGGCCTGGCAAGTGTGGAGGCCCGCAGGACCCTGCTTCTCCAGCTGCTTCCTGTCTCTGCCGAAAGGCTCACATGAAAGGAGAAGGCTGAGGATGTTCCCAGTTATCCCTCTTGGTGGCAGAGTAGTACTCCATGGTGCATAAATACCACTTTGTGTGTCACCTTCTCTGTTGATGGGTTCATAGCCCAAGAAGCAAAACTATACTGTAGTGGCTACAGTAGAGATCGCAACATCAGATAGGGTGAGTTTCAGCCAAAACTCACTTGTGGTTGGAAGGCTTTGGGTGAGTGAGGTGATTCCCAGAAACCTGTTTGCAGTCACTGGCACCACAAGGGGTGAGGAAGACTACACAGGGACTGGGTTTTACAGAATGGCAGAGCCATCTCAATGTAAATTACTCTTTTTATGAACAGCCTCTGTTCCCTGGGCTTTGCCAGACTTTTGGCGGCATCTTTATGCCTCTTCTAATCCCTCCTTCACACTGGGCCGAGCCAGGGGCCTCACTGAGCATTCGCCTTTCCCTTCCACTGACCAGGCTGTGACTTGAGGACACAAAGGCAGGGTTCGGGGCACTCTGAGATGCCGGGTGTTGGGCTTCTCCTGGACGGGCTGAGGACAGCCATCGGCTCCATGGCCCAGCCTGGAGCTGTGTCCCAGGCTGTGCTGGTGGAGAAGGACATGCACCGCGGGTGTTGGGAATGTGCACTCCTTGCTCCCAGATGGGGAACGGCCCTGTGTCTGCCCCAGGATGCACTGCGAGCTGGCTTCCTGCCTCCAACCCGGGTTGCCGGCACTGCATGTAGATGGGGCTTCATGGCCAACATGTGCCTGCCAGCAAAGGCACTGTGTGCGGCCACAGGCCTAGAGCCAGCCGACCTCAGGCCCCATAAACAAGCTTGCTGCTCTGCTCAGTGGCCCACATACCTCCTGTCTCCATCATCCACACTCATTCAGCTGCAGTCAGCGTGGCCTGAGCCAAGGTCCCAGCAGCTTAGTTGGAGGTTTAACTCTGTCTCCTATTTGTCTGACCTTGGGCAGATCATTTGCTTTCCTGGGCCTCACTTTCTTTCCCTGTAAAATGGGCTGAATGCTAAATTAATCAGTGCATGAAAATGCTTAGACCACTGCATGCCACAGGCGAAATGGTAGTCTTTCATGTGGCATTAAACGGAGGGAGAAGCAACCCCACATCCTGGACAGAGGCCCAGGCCAGGCTGTGCACGAAACTTCCCCCTCATCCTCAGCGTGGCCCAGAGACAGTGATGATAACAACATCCCGTGACAGTCCCAGTGGCCCCAGCAGCACGGTGTGGAGGAGCTGGGGCCTCCTCATCTCGGGGCTCACACCAGCTCCGCACTTACAGTTACCCAAGAAGCGCAACTTCCTGGTTTCCGACTGTGGACGTGGTGGGCACAGGGGGAGCAAGGGTCTCCTGAAGACGTGAGTACGCACGGGGTGTGCAGCTCTGGGGTTTCTTTTTTTTTTTTTTTTTTTTACTTTTTTTTTTAATGGATTACATATTGCCATCTTAGAAATAATTGTTCAAGTCACAAGATTAAAGCTTGTAGAGTGGACATTCCAACAATGATACTGCAAACAGTTCTGTTCAATGATCCAATATCACAGAGTTTTATTGGATCATTGAGCAGCTCTGGGGTTTCTACCGAGAGAGGCACAGACACAGCCAAGAGGTGATTTCTGGGAATGCGCCCAATGGTCAGTGGCCACAGGGTCTTGTCGGAGGGAAAGTGGGTCACTTTCGGTGACGCTTCCCTTGACAAAAGTCATTTCAGGCGCCAGGAAGTCCGCATGACATCTTAATAACCGAAATGGAAACATTCTTTTCTTTCTTATGCTGTAAGAACTGTTCTTGATCGCTGCTCATTTGCATTCCCTGCAAAGCAGGAAAAAGTTTCATGAAAGGCGTTTTTAGTTACTGGGTTTATTTTGTGAAGTACAGGGAGATATTCTCGTGAGTACCGATGAATGAGGCTTTTTTTTTTTTTTTTTTTTTTTTTTTTTGTCTCTCTAAGTAAAAATGCCTTTACTCCCATCTGAGAACCAGTAGATCTTCGGCAAGCCCCCTGAGCCTGTCTTTGTGTGAGCCTTATTCACTGGGCCTTATTTCCTGGAGGTGAATGCCTAGAACCTAACCATCCAGCAGCCCACAAGTTTCATGTTTCGTTTACACTCTTTACGGTGTCCGCCTGGATTCCCTGTGAGCCTCACGTCCTCCAGGAGGATTTGGATACTGGTTGGATTACGGGATGTTATACCGAAGGTGCTATGGAAGTGGGCGCCGGAAGGGGGCGTCTCCTCCCTGCCTGCTGCTCCCTCCTGCTTCCTGTGTGCCCTGCGCTTTGCAGCCTTTCCCTGCTGTGTCCCAGTCCCGTGCCATCCTGCTTTGCAGCCAGCCAGCCTCAGATGGAAGCCTCTACAGACTGAGCCCACGTGAACCTCTCCTCTTCTAAGTTGAACCTGTTGGCCACTGGGTCTTAGCAACAAGGAGGATGACTAACACACGTCTCACCAGCATCACTGTCGTCAGGAGCTTTCATTTCAGCCTTTGGAAGGGGACATCCCATTGCAGTTTACATGCAGTTCCCTTAAGGAAAACGGTCTTGAGTATCTCTCCAGATTCTGCGGGGCATCTGCACCTCCTCCTCAGCGAAGACACGCCACGTTTCTTTCCTTGTCTTTCACTCATTCCTAACTGGCTGTTTTTTCCTGCTGTTTGGTGTTGAGAATTCTTTAGATACTGTGAATACTAGCCCTTTGCCACATGTGTAGCATGAAAGTGTCACTATGCAGCTTCTCATATCACCCTCATACCTGGGTCTCTACCAGAATAAAGTTGTTAATTTTGATGAGGTCAGATTGCCATCCTATAGTTTGTCGTTTTGATTCTTACACTTGATAACAACTTGTAGTCAGAGGTCCAGAAAATGTTGGATTGTCTTTCTAGAAGGTTTTGTTTTGTGTTTTTTTTTGAGACAGGGTCTCACCATGCAATTCAGGCTGGCCTTGAGCTCACTTTGCAACCCAGGCCTGTCTCGAACTTGCAATGATCCTCCTGTCTCAGACTCCTGAGTGCTGGGATTAAAGGCATTCCTAAAAGTTTTATAGTTTCACATTTTGTACTCTTTGAAGCCTGCAGTCAATTTTGAATTAGCATTAGTTATAAGGTATTGCATTTTAGTCAGGGTCCATATTTTTGCCTATGTGCCAGTCAGAAACAGCACTGAAAGCCCAACTTTGATTGCTAAGTGCATCATTTATTGAAAAGGATCCAGGCCTCCTGGGAGAACTGGCTGAGCTGCCCAGGCAGGGAACGTGTGAGGTGAACCTCAGCTGTGTCATGCCAGTATCTTCTGAAGATAACCGTATGCCTCACATGTGACCCAGCAATCCTGTGCTGTGTTTTACCCCACACAGATGGGAATCGCGTCCTCCCAAAGACTTGTCCCTATCAGATGTTGCCATAGCTTTGTTCACACCAAGCCTGTACTGTCACAACCCTGATGCCTGAGAGGAGCAGAACCTGGGAATTTAGTGTGTCCTCCAATACGATGCTACTCGCAAATAATGAGTCAATGTGACACACCCAGAAATGTGGGCCAAGCTCAGAAACACATGGAGTGAAGATGAAGAGACACAGAAGAGTACGTGTGATTCCACAGATGCTGGGAAAAGCAGACCAGGGACAGGACAGCCAAGTCACCAAAAGACTTTGCAGGGACCTGAGGAATAGTGGAAGCCATGCGTCTGGATAGTAGTTGTCACGTGGGTGTATCTTTGTCAAAACTCTCTGAACTCCACTGTCAGAATGGGTACATCTTATTTTCTCTAAGTAATATTCCACCCAAATTCACTTTTTAAGAGAAGATTAAAAGGACAGGTCCAATGGACAGCAGCCACCTTGCAGCATGCTAGAGTTTATGTCTGGAGTTAAAAGTCTGGTGCCCAGCTTGGTGCCATTGGGAGATGCTGGACATGTTACAAGGTGGGACTTGTAGGAGATCTTTGGGTCACCGGGGCATGTCACTGACGGGGTCTGTGGGCCGTGCCTTGCTCTTTCTCTCTTGTTTCATGGTTATGGAGTAAGCAGCTTGGGTTTGCTTATGCTCCCTCTATAATTCTAACCCTAGGCCCAGAGCTTCAGTGACTACAGACTATGGACTGAAATCTCCTACACCATGAACCAAAATAGGACTTTTCTCTGTATAAACTCCTTACTTCAGCTGCTTGTTATAGTAACAGAAAACTGACTAACACAAAGGAATTCCTTTGGTCAGACTGGGACATGAGCATCAGAAAGAATAAAGACTATAAAATATTGAGTGAATAATAATAATAGCCTAGTGGACCAGGAGAGAGACAGAAACAGAGCAAGAGAAGCTTGTGCCTACTTAGGAGTCCTTCCGTGGGAAGTAAACATGTAAAGAGAAACAGGAGGTGACTATCTGAGGAGCAGGGTCCCGGAGGGTGAGCACAGGGCCACTGGGGTGTGGGCAGGGTTCTTTCTCTCTATAACCCAGGGGGTGATTCTACCTGTGGCTCACCTCTGCAGTCCTTTGTTAGGCTGCCCGTGTCTGCAGGATGTTGTATTTTGTAATAAAAAGAGCAGCCTCTGTGTTCAGAGAAGACCAGCAGCTTACTTTAAAATCCTATTCCAACCCACTGATGCCACTTGCTCAATCCAAAAACCTATTACACTTGACAAGGGGAGATGTATAAGTCATTAAGAAATAGAACTAATTCTTGCAAAAATGTTATCAAGAAACCCACTTTTCTAAATGCATTTTTAGGGCTTCTTAGAGAAGCCAGACAAGAAATATCAAGTTGTCAGAAGAGAATTAGCTTTATAAGAAATTCTCTCTCCTTATTTTACTAGGTTTTGCTACAAAATGTCTTTTCTAAAAGTGGAAAGCAGAAATGCAATGGAGAATCTTCTTAATATGAATTGACACCCAGCTAACTTGGGATCTTGAATGGGGTGACTTTCTCTGGCTACCTATGAAAATATTAAGTTATCAAAAGCAGCTTGATTTCCATGGGAAAGGGCTGTGATCAGGGCTCCAGAGGCTGCCAGGGTCCACGGTGTGCAGAGGCCGCAGGAGTCGGGATTCACAGTGCGGCCTGGGCGAAGTGAACACTGTGGGCTCGTTTTGCTCCCCACTTCGCTTCTGCAGCATCTGCAACCCCTGTCCTCACCGTGCTAGTAACAGGCCACGTGATACAAATGAAAATCACAGGCAGATTCTGTCTCTCCTGGCTCAGTCTCAGGTGAAAACCTTTTCATCTTCAAAGGGATTTCTTCTTCTTCACATTAACACATTATTCTTCTTTGTCCAGAATATTATGTTGGTCTCTGACAACTCTTATTCATTCTTATGGATGAAAGCAGAAGCTTGGATAATGCAAAATGATACAAATCCAGAAACCTTTCATATTTGGCTTTCAAATGTCGGCTTGTACTTACATTTAATTATGCATGTGTTTAATATTCTGGGGATTCAATTTAGACAAAATAACCAACTCACAGGAAAAATACCTACCTGGAGAAAGCCTGAGGTGCTGTCCTGGGTCCTGAACCCCTCTTCCTCCACAGTCAGCCCCAGGAAACAGGGCAAGCATGTCCGAGGGACAGACTGGCTATCCACACCAAATCCCCACCCCCTCACATCCATCTCCCCGAGGCAGAGAGGATGTGGCTCTCCTGCCCACCCCAACACTGCATTCAAAGTATTAGGTGCAAATATGACATTTGCTGCTGGCAGAATCTTAGCCACCTCCCCATCACTGGTACAAAATAGCCAACACTCGCAGCTTAGAGGAGGAGAGGTTTGTTTGGCATGGTTTTTGGTGGGCTTGTCCCAGGGTCAGCCAGCTTCCTGGTAGAAACCATGTGGCAGAAGAAGAGACACGTGGAGGACAGATGCTCTTCCCAGGGTCAGCCAGGAAGTGGGGGGGCGGGTTGCTGGGGATAGGAGCATACCCTCGGTCACTCACTAGGACCTGCCTCTGCTTCTAGGCTCTGTTTTTGAACCACACAGCTGGCTAAGAACTCATTAACCGGCTCATCTACTGGCCACCTGGTCGCATCCTCAGCAGACTTGGGAGAAATTTAGCCCTACACCATGCCAGGGAGCTTTCCCCTGGAGAAGAAGAATATCCACAGACAGCCTTGCCTGGCTTCCCTCCAGCCACTCCTGAGAGTCAATGGCTGCTGTCCACCTCACCCAGAGGAGTCAGCTGTTTACTAGGAAGCCAGGGTCCTGGAGACCACTTTCGGAAATGTATTCCTGACCCACCATGCACCCTCCAGGCAGGCAACCTGCCCAAAGTGGTCATTAGTGGCTCCTTTCTGAACTCCAGGCACCTCAAGCCCCTTCTTGTGACTGGTCAGCAGTGCACAGCAGGAGCCACCCACCACCCATGCGCCAGACACCAGTGCAGCCCTCTTGCTTCCTCCACCTGTCTTGCTATGGAAAAGGCAGAGTCCATGGTTTTAACCATGGAAAAGAACTGCAGGATGCTGGCATAGCCAGATCTGAAGGTGGAGGGGCAGATTTTCCACAGTGCTCACTGAACCTCGAAGAGGAGGGAGGGGAGAGGAAAAGGAAGGGAGGGCAAGGAAGGGAAGGCTGAGGGGCCTCTTCCAGGCTGTGGATGTGTAAAAGAAAGCTTTTGAAACACAAAAGGAAATAAGACCCTGTCATGGTTTATGTCAGTGACCCCCAAGCCTCATGCAATTATGGACTCAGCCAAATCCAGCATTTTGATTGGTTCATTGTCTTGCACTTGGATTGGTGGTGTGAGTGCTACACCTGCGTAGAGGTGGAGTCAGGCTATGATGTAATGGCGGGAAGGAGGTGTGTGTGTCTTTCTCTTGCCAGTTTCCACCTTGCTGTTTGCAGCTGCCTTGAACTGTGCCCACCCCCCAACCTGCTACCCTGCTTGAAGCCAGCTGAATATGGGCTGAAACCTCCAACCTGTAAGAAGTAAAGCTTTCCTTCCCTAAATTTGGGCATCAGGTATTTTGTTTCAGTGACAAGTAAAAAGTAACTAAGACAGACCATAAGCCTTTTCTTTCTCACTGCAGCCAGCTTTGAAAGGATACTTTTCTGCTGGGGACTTAAAACATCTCATTTGCCATCCAAACCTGAGCAGGTGCCACCTTTTGGAGGCATTTGTGGCCCTCATCTCTGGTGTGATTTCCCCTGATTTGATGCAGGGAGAGCCTGCGTCCTCCACAGGGAAAGAAGCACACAGCTTCATAAGGGGCAAACGTGGCCTGCAGGGTTCTGAAAGATCACTCAGGCTGTGGACAGGACAGCAAGCAGGAAGCCACACAGCAGCCCGTCACAAAGCTCCAGGTGCAGGATGGCAGTGGATGGGACTAAGGAAGCAGCGGTGGGACCAGTGAGGGCACAAATGAAACGTCTGGAGTCACTCTGAAGGTGTTACGGCTTCCTGCCTGTCCTCTCCAGGACTGAGCCAGCGCACCAAGGGAAAGGGCATGAAGGGCAGAGAAGACCAAAGCCTGGATCTGGCTAAGTCTTCTAACATGGGGAATCCCAACTCAGCATGTGGGCTGCATCTCCCAGGCTGGGTGGTCCAGAAGCTGATTCTGAGAGGGACCTCGGCACCTGAGATGCTCACGGGAGACTGTAAGGGCTTCATGTGCTTCGATGGCACTCCAGAGGGGCCCTGAGGTGGTCGTTAGGTCAGAATGAGGCTGACAGGGTGGGAATATGATCATGGCATCCAGTCGATAGGAAATAAATGTGCTGCCAAACATCCTCTAGCACACGGGACAGTCCCCCAAAAGCACTGTATGCCCCAGGTATCACCAGTGCAGACCCTCAATGCCTCCTCCATGCTGTGTGCACTCATTGACAGTTTTCCGACCCGTCCACCCACTCATCAGCAGGACTTTGCCCCAGACCTTTTTGCTCCTGGTACGATGTCTGTCTGAGCTCTTCACCAGTCAATGAGCCATTCCCCACTGCCCGAGTCAGCATAAATTCTAACCTTTTCCGGCATCCCTTGCCATACAGAGGCGGAGAGCAGGCACACCGCCCACAGCATCCACCCGTGGCGAGGTCTTTGTCCACTAGACACTGCTACCTGAGACTCACTAATTTTTAAAAGACATTTTTTTTTTGTTTTGCACAGTTTCAGAGCTGCAAAGCCCAGCATCAAGTTCCAGCATCTGGGGGCGTCATTTTGGTGTGTCACAACATGGCAGAGGGCAGTGACGCTGACACAGTGTCACGGTGGCCCAGGCCTTGCTCCTTCCTGTAAAGTCACCAATCCGGTTGGGCCTCTTCTAGGCCCAGGTACCTCCTAAATACCATTCCAAATCCGTCAGCACCCAGGTGTAAAGGTTTGGTTTCCAGTACATGAGTGTTCTGGGGATATGTTCAAGCCTTAGCCGACATCATGGTCTTGCTACAGGACCGCAGGGTCAGTCACATGGTTCTTCCAAGTGTGGAACTTGTCACAGACCTCACACCCTCTCTTCCTCTCGCTGAGACTTGCAATAGCTGGTGTCCACAAGGTGTCAGCGCCTGCCCTGAGCCCTCACCCATGCAGAGCCTTTTCTTGTTCTGGATGCCACTCTTTGGCAGGAGACAGTCACCTCGCCCAGTGAATAGACGGGAGTGGAGTGGAACGAGCTGCGATGCAGGCTACTTTTAAAAAGGAAAGAGGTCCATCATGTTTTCTGCTCCTGTCCTCAGGAGGGCAGAGCCCTCTCGGCCTGACCACCTCTTGAAGGTCCTGCCTCCTACCCCATTGCACTGGGGGTTAAATTCCAGACATATAAACTTTGGAGACATCTTCAGACCCTAGCACCTGCCTACACAGGATGTGGAAAGGACAAGCTTGGAGGCCAGAAGCCCTCGGAGAGAGGAATGGGAGTGAAAATCCTGGAATGCTCATAGAGTGTAAAATATGTACCTACCACAAGAGACTGTCCACTAACAATTAGAGGTAGAGGGGACAGTGTGAACGACCCAGCAGTGGTCCTGGGGGAGGGGACAGGAGTAGTACAGGCTGAGGAACAGGGCCTGCCCATCTCTGTGAGTGGCTGGGTATTTCCCAAAGCAACTCTAATGTTGGGCCATCGTCTGGGGAGAGCGGGTTGGCGCTGGGCAGCCTGCTGCTTAGCTCTGGTCTCCTTTTCCACAGAGGAGGCAGCGGTTTGTCTTTGAGGGGCTGAACTCATACCCGGGTGTTAGATCTGCCTCCTTTGTCCTCAGTGCCGTGCTGGACTCACAGGTGTTGGGCTTCAGTGATGCCTCTGTGTGGCCGTGATGGCTCTTCCAACACTGAGTCCAAGCACGCTTCCTGGTAATGGTTCATGGAGTATTCTGGTCTCACCCACAGCCCACCATCACTCGCAGCAGTATTAACAGGACAGCATAATAGACTGCTGGAGGCTCCATTCTGACAGCAGATGGGCAACGACACCCTCAAAGTTGTTGGCTGGGCTCAACATATGCCCCAAGCTTATGTCCAGCATCTGGTGCCCTCCCTCCAGAAGCTAGATACTGTGGTTGGTTGACAACTGGCGGTCAACTTGTAACAACAGTTGAACTGAATCAGAGTGGAGCTAGGCTTGGAGAGTCTGCCTGATGGCAGCTGCCAACAGCATAGAAAGGAGACCCAGACAGGAAGAAGCGGGTGCCATTGGCTCTCCTGTTGCCATGGGTTCCCCTGGAGGAGTTTGTCAAGGTCCTTTCCTGATATGAACTTGACTGTTCTCATCAGAGAAGCTCGGGCCCTTATCTCACTGAGAGTGGCTGTGGTTGACTTCGAGGGAGCTCTGGTCCTTACATTGAGCCTCCCTTTCTGGCTCTGGAGGGAAAGATGTGCGCTGTTCAGTCTCCAGGAGAAGCTTTTCATGCTGGCTGCCTGATATGATCTTGGCTATTCTCATGATAGGAGGGGCTCGGGACCTCTTTGTCACTGAGGATGGCTGTGGTACTTTTTGGGAGAGCACTGGTCCTCACTTTAAGCATTGCTTCACAGCTCCTTCGGCCTGCTGGAGCAGATCCTTTAATCCCCTGGGTGACTTTCTAGCTTCCACCAGTAGCCTTTGGGCTGTCCCAGTGAAGATCTTTGTACCGACCTGAGTGAGTCATTGTCATGGGCTCTGGCCTCCAGCTGAACTCATGGGAGGCATGGTCATGGGCTCCAGGTCTTCAGCTGCCCTCATGCAGGACACTGCTGTGGGATCCAGACCCTCAGATGGATTCTTTCGGTCTTCAATGTGTGGGCAGATTTCCTGCATTTTTTGTGTGTTTGAATCTTTGGGTGGCTATTAGAGAATAATTCTATAAACTATGTGTCCTATGTGTAATTGTCCTTGCAAACCCTGCCTACAACAGACACCCAGAGCTGGGACTCAGGGTGGAGGCAGCAGTTTCCTTAAGCTCACTGCACCTAACGAGGCACGGTGGGGAGTTCTGGTTTCTCCTCTGTGACCTTGCAGTCCTAGATCCCCAAAGGCTGTGCTGCCCGGGAATGCAAACTACTGCTAAACTAGGAGTGGGGCTGCCCCTGCTGTGGGTGCATCTCAGGATTCCGAGTCAGAAGACCTAGATCACAAGTCACCAGACTGAGCAGGGAGACCCATGTTCATGCCGAGGAAATGGGTCCTGGCTGCACTGTGGTTACGGGAGTATCCGGGCAGCCTGAGGAACTCTTGGGGAGCATGAACCTTCTCATCCAGTAGCTTCTTACCCAACAGTCCCACCAGGGAAAGCTGCCATCCAACCAAGGACACCTGGGACCGAAACCTGGCTAGAAGATCTGTTTGGGTGAGCACTGCACAAAAAGAAAGTGCTTCTCATGGAGTGTGCCAAGCAGGAGGCCCTGGTTCTGCCTGGCTGCAGAAGAGTGGTAGCGGACAGGTTTCTTTCCTGGTTTCTTTCTCTCCAGCCCTGCTCCATGACACAAAAAGCATGCTTCGGGGTAAAAGGGGAAGATCCATAAGGATGTCTCAGCTGACACCCCGAAGATGATTCAACAGGGGGTGACATTTTGTGTGCCACTTTGGGAAGACCACAGCCCCAGAGTTGTCAGGCAGCCCTCAGGGCCCACCTTGCAGCTCTGTCCTCCCTGCTGTGTCGCCGGGAAGGAAGACCCTTGTGCTCTGCTTTCTGGGTGGGATCGGCCAGTGGGGCACCAGCCTCTGTCCATCTGTCCTCCACAGGATGAGGCAGCCGTCCCCTCCCTTTGCCCCTTTAGCTGTGCTGTGGTTTGAAAGTTACCCTAAAGTCCATGTGCTGGAAACTTAAGCCCCAAATTCACATGTAAGGCGTACAGCAATGAGGTGTTAGGAGGTGACCAGGTCACAAGGGCCCTGTCCTCTTGAATAGGCCAAGCTTGTCACCAATGAATGGGTCACTGCAGGAACACTTTTGATGTGAAAGCGAGCACCCCTGGTCCCCCAGGCACACCTCACCATGATGCCCTCCACCATGTTATGATGAGGCAGCAAGCAGGTCTCCCCAGATGCTAGCCGGACGCTGGCACCATGCTTTTAAGGATGTAATTATTGTCCCCATTTCAATAATGAAGAAGTGGAGGCGCAAGGATCCACAGTCACTTGCTTTTTATAATTCAGCAAGTAAATGGCAGGCCTGAGACTCTTTCTACTCCATTCCCCTACGACCTTTGCAGAGGTGAATGCCACCCGTGGCACCGCTGCATCACCAGGGGACACCCACTGTGAATGCTCAGTCCCTTGATACAGCGTCCCCAAGAGGGGACCAAAGCGGTTTGGAACAGTGAGCTGGTGGAGGTGTCCCGAAGGGTCAGGGCAGCTCCAATCTGCATTTTCCCAAAATTATGCTTTCTGTAGGGAAAGAGGATGGGATGCCACGCTGTCCATCGCATCCTCAGCAGATGCTCAACTTGTTCTCGGGAGCAGATGTGTGTGTTTGTTGCTATCATTACAAAATGTGGCCCCGTGTCCTTATCTATAATGGGCAGCCAGCAGCAGCAGCAGAGCTGGCCGCAGCAGCAACAGCGTAACATTTTAATTGGGAGGCATTTTCTGCGTCTCGATTTTAAATGTCCTGTCTCGGCAAAGGGAAAAGGCTTTCAAGTAAGATGGGCACCATGGCAAAGGAGAGGAGTAGGGAGTGTGTGCATGTCCACCCAAGATGCCAGAGGGGGTGCTCCCAGATTGCCTTCCTCTGCCATTTAAACTGTGTCATCATCTGTAACAGCACACTAGGTACCCATGACCAGAGCACACCTATAACGTGAGTAGAAAAACACAGGTATGGTTTCTGCTCCAAGATAACCCAGCAGGACCTGTGTGGCACCTGATGTGTCTTGAGCCTGGCACTAAGGCCTGTGACAGTGGGGACACAGCGGAGCCCACAGCCATGATCACACAGGACTTTAACATGCGGGACAGACCATTGCTCTGCTGGATCTGACGATATTATCATGCTGGGGAACCCGATGCTGGGGCCCCACGGCGGGACACAAGGAAAGTGGAGAGCAGCCAGGTAAACAAAGACAAAAGCAGCGACAGGGAATCTGCTTCAGTCAGGTTCTTCAGAGAAGCGGAAGAGAGAAGGCTCTGAGGGACGCACGGAGAAGCCGATGCTAGGCTTCGGCTCCATGACCATGGAGGCAGAGAGGCCCAAGTTCTGCTGCCTATGAGCCAGAGACCCAGAGGGCTGAGGTTTCAGCTCTGGTCCAGACTGGAAGGCCCGAAGACCAGGGGAGCCAGCGGTATGTGCCAGAGTCTGCAGAGCCACTGGAAGGCACGAGAAGATGAGGCTGCTGCCCACAAGGACAGAGTGGCCTCAGCCTGCTCCCAGTCTTGGGCTAGTGTGGGCCCTGAGGGAGTGGATGAGGCCTACTGACCCTAGGGACACCTTCTTTGCTCACTTTACTGAGATGGACGCTTACTTTTCCCAGATGTGCACACCCAGGAACAACGGACCACCCCGAGCCTGGTCAAGTTGGCCCTTAAAAGTGACCATCACAGAACTGTCATCAGGTTTCGAGATCTACCGTTTGGAAAAACGCACATGATGGAAACATGAAGGGTACACTGCCCACCCTCAGGGAGCTTCGGATATGGTTTTACTCAGGTATGACGCTTAGCTCTCCCATGAAGTGGATTTCTTATGCCAAGTGACAGAATCTGGACAAGACCAAGAAGCTCTGTTTTAAAGGAAACTGTGGGGAAACCTCAGGGCCTGTTCATCCAACTCCCCACACGAATCCACTTCTCCTGGCACAGAAGTCGCCATGATGTGGCAGGGGCCAGGCCCCTTTCTCCCGCACCCTGAGCCCTCCAAGTGTGCCCAGTGCGTGATGCCATCACGGCTGTCATGTGCGCCTTCGCGTGCACCCTCACCACAAGTCCCCATCAGGGCGGAACTGTGGCCGTCCTTACTTTATAGATGGGGACATGAGGCACAGGACTCTCCCGTTCCCAGAGCTACTGAGCCAGGAAGTGTAGAGGCTGGAAGACAGCATGGGCCGACCTGGTTTGGCTGTCCGCATGAATTTCTCCTGTGACCAGAACCTGCTTGATGGGGAATTCTGTCTCCACCATGTAGCTCAGCTGGGATCCCCGTGATCAGTCACTGCATGGAAACTGCCGACCCTAAACGGCACAAGCAGCCACTGCATGACACTTGCAGAGTTCTTAGGGCAGGAGTTTAGAGTACCAAGGGGTGACCTGTTCCCTCTCCACAGTGCTTGGGGCCTCAGCTTGAAAGATGCCATCAGATGAGCCGAGCAGGCGTGTCCAGTGACACACCTGACACCGCCCTGGCTGAAACACCACCAGCCTGAGACATGACCCCAGCATGCTCCACCTGACTTCCCTGGGCAAAGTTCCGAGGTGTCACCCAAGAGGGGATATTTCCAAAGTAAGAGTCCAAGTAAGCCAGATGGAAGCCTTGCACAGTCCAGCCTGGACCATCAAGGACCCGTGCTTCCCCAGGCTCTGTTGGGAATCTGCAAGGTGCAGTGGGAGGGGCCTCAGGCCAAGCCCTCGGTATCCTCCATGGCCTGGTTTCCACATGTGTGCACACGTTCTTGTTGCTAGGAGTGTGGCGGCTCAAGTTGCAATGCACAGGGCGCCGTGGTTAATAAACCCATGTCCATTATGATGATCTGCAGGTTCTGTAACCGCAAATGTATTTACTGCCTTAATTTAGGTGCCAGCATTAGGCGTCTTTTAAAGTGTTTTCTCTCCATTTGGACGGAAGTTTTAAAATCTCAGCTTATCTGCAGTGTCAATTAGCTTAGAGTTCCTCAGCAGTGGAAGCCCAGACTCTCTCTGTCTCCCCGTTAATCTTCTGTAAGTTGATCTTTGTGGCCATTGACAGCAATCATCACGGCAAGCTGTCGTTTTATATTAGTGTGACCGTCCATTTAGCTGAACCAAACTCTGTATCCGTACGGAGATTAAAGTTCTTTGTCAGTTTAATAGTTTATAGGGTTCTCTCCCCGAGCACTGGCCTGGAGTTCAGATGGTCCACGAAGAACAAAGGGAAGCTAGTAATGCGCTTCTTAGATTTCCTCTTGACGCAATCCTGGGGCTCCTTGGCAAAATCACTCCCAAGGAGAATCACAGGGCCAGGGGATTCCTAAGAGACACCACACTCTCTAAGATGAGCTGTAATGTGCAGTTCCCCATGGGTGGATCTAAAGACTATTTGATCATGTTCTACAAAAACCAGAGCCTTGTTTCCCCCATGCCAGTCCCCCAAGGTCTGATGTGTTCCGAGGCGGGGATTTGGAACCTGAGTGGATTGTGAGGTGCAGTACCCATCGCTGGGTTTCCCCACTGAGAGTTCGTGGCTAACTGCTATGAGGCGGTGGGGCTGCTGTAGGGGCCACTGGGGGCTGTGACACCGAAGGGTCTGCTCTTGTCCCCAGATTTCTCTTCCTCCTTCCTGGCTGCCATGGGCTGAGCAGCAGCTTTCCTCTCCAGGGCCTTCCGCCACAATGCTTCTGCCTTGGAGTCAGCCAACTATGAGTTCAAACCCCCCAAAACCATGAACCATACTAAACCTCCTCTCTTCTAAGCTGTAGGTATCAGGTACTCAGTGATGGGAAAGCTAATGCATATGCCAAAAGACTGCAAATCAACAATACAGGCCATCTTATGAGGAAGGAAAAGAGCAGGTTGAAAGGGTGAGGAAAGTAGAACGGTGCAGCTAAATGGAAAGGGGAAGAAGAGACAGGCTGGCTCTCAGCCAGCCAAGGTCCCAGAAGTCCGGGACCACACTAGCCTCAGGAGCACACGCACACCTCCACCCCTCAGGCCCTGCCCGCCCACCCCAGGCAGGGGCTGCAGGTGAGCAGGTCTGCATCTGGCTACCAGACGGAAACAGTGCCTGGCCGGCCCCCTGGGGGACAGTCTACCCCTGCACATCTGTCCCCAGGGTGCTGGCTGCCTCAGCCCATTTGGGGAAGGTGGGGCCTCTTGGTGGATGCTCAAACTGCTA
Source organism: Cavia porcellus (assembly GCF_034190915.1). Lineage (NCBI taxonomy): Eukaryota > Metazoa > Chordata > Mammalia > Rodentia > Caviidae > Cavia > Cavia porcellus. The sequence goes on along the minus strand of NW_026947501.1, from coordinate 46,855,567 downwards.
GTGATGATTCCAGCTGTGTCATCAGTGTGGACAGACTGATGCAGCGTGCATGGCAAGTGACAGCCTGGACATGAGCCGGGTCCAAGGTCTTGGAGGAGAGATGGCCAGAGAAGGCCAGAGGGCAAGTCTTGTTCTGCCCACTGAGGCAAAGCTGGCTGGGCAGGGTGGGCAGAGAATAAAAGCCTCTCCTCAACTCTCAGAGGCCATTTCCTGGAGCCACACTGGCAAGGAGACACACAGGATGGAGAGACCCCACTGATACCTGCCAATGGCACCTGAGACCCCTGCCCTTGCAGCCTTTCCAGAGGAGAAACAGCCAGTTGTCCTGTGTGCATTCTCCTGTCTGCTTATTGAACTCCCTGGCAGCAGAGGCCAGGCCTAAATCCCTGAGGACCGCCCTCTGAGCAGATGTGGGCAGTTATGCCCTGAATAGCTTGCCAGCCTTTCTAGGCCACGCCCTGTCCAGACCATGCTTCCTGCCACCCCCAATAGACAGGCTTGAGCTACAACCCCATTTCTCCACCTTGAGGAAACAGAAGCACAGAGGTGCCACCTAACTGGCTTCTGCCATTGTGGGAGCTCAGGAACACGGTGTCCATGTCCCATGGCACAGTCTGGGCATCTCGTCTTACAAAGCTGTTCTTGTGAGCCAATGCTGAACACCCACTTTCCTCCCTCACCCACAGGAACCCATGCACAGGACAAGGCCCAGCACAGCAATATCCACCCCCCTGCAGCACTGGGCTGCCAAGACACCAGCCCACCATTGCAGAGCCTGACGCTGCTGGGGGTGCGAGCCTAGCTCCTGCTGTGGGCCCCCCCAGGTAACTCCAGCCTGCACCTGGGTTCAGACAGCAGGTGAGAACTGGATAGGAGCCTGGGGACCTGAAGTCAACATTCTGGGACTCCGGTGCTACAAGAGATTCCCCTTCCTGGCCATCGGAGTCCCCACCACCTGACCCCAGTCCTCACATGCCCACCCACAGCTGGTCAGTGAGGGTCCCCTCCAACCAAGCAGCACAGGTGACACTCTGAGCACAGCGCAGGAGTGAGCCACTGTCTGTGAGCGAGTTATCGAGCATCCCAGGGAGTAATCACTGTGAAGTTTTAAAACACCCTCGGGGGCCGGGGAGGTTGCTCAGTGGCACATGCACCTGCCTGGCATGAGTGAGGTCGTGATCAATCCCTGGTATCAAAATAAATAAGTAAATAAATAAAAATGCCTTCAGCCTCTGAAGGTAGGAGAAGGAATAAGAAGGCGAAATGCTGACCATTTTGAAGCTGACCAGCAGAATTTGTGTCAGTATTCTGTTCCTGCTCCTGATTTTTTAAAATCCCATAATAAAAAGGTTTTACAATGAAAATAAACCCAATATACTCATTACCAGTGCAAATGACTGAGCTACAGGGAGGCATATATGCTCCTTGCAGGAAGAGCAGCTGTCACCTCTCACCTGGCCTGTCCCAGCCCAGGGTGCAGGCGAGGGCCAGGGACAGGAGCAGGGAACAGCTGTCCTGCTCCCTGCTGAGGCGACCCCCAGCCTCGCCTCCCAGGCCTGCGCCTTCGCCAGGGCTCAGCTCTGCTCTCCAGGAAGCAGTCTTGCAGTCCAGAGGAGAGGCATCTGGACGCCCGCATTGCCACCAGCAGCTCAGGGACGCGCGCGGGTGGAGGAGCGATCACGAGGAGGAGAGGGGGGCGCAGGCAGCGAGTCGCCCTTGGTCCTTCCGTCCTCGTCCTCTTCCTCTTCCTCTTCCTTTGGGGGGAGCACCCAGGCGGGGGGCGCTGGGTGGGGGCGGGAAGGATGATTGCTAGGCTGCCGCAGCCCAGGCCTCGGCCCGTTGGCCTCCCGTCACCCTCCTCCTTCTCCCCTCGCCCTCCGCCCTAGCTGCCGTCCTCCGGTCCCCGCGTCCCCTCCGCCCTCGCGGTCGCCTCCTCGCGTCCCGCCTCCGCCCAGCCGCCTCCTGCTCATCCCCGCAGCCGGGGAGCCGGGCGCCGGGCGCAGCCGTGGTTCCAAAGCCAAGCGCGGCCCAGCGCAGCGTAAGTGACCGAGCGGGTGTGGGCACGGGGGTCGCGCTGGCGGGGGGCGGATGGGTCTGGTGGGGGTCTGGTGCGGCCGGGCAGGGCGCGGATGTGCGGTTCGGCTCATTTGGGCTCCTCTCGCCGAGTGCAAACCCTGGCTCTCCGGGCAGAGGCCACGCGGGGACGGCGAGGCGGCGGACTGGCAGCGCAGAGACCCCGAGCAGTGCGCACCGCCGCCGCCGCCTCCATCGCGGCTGCCGCCCGGCAGGCCTGCTGCATCCCGCCCGCGCCGCCCAGCCACAGCCCCACGTGGGGCCCAGCGGGCTGGTCAGGAGGTGGGTCGGTCATAGCGGAGACCAGCAAGCTGCGTCTCCGTCACAGCAGAGCCTTAGGGGTTTTCAAACTTCCTGCCCGGACCTTGGCGTGTGGAATCCCAGCCGCAAATTAGAACACAAGAGAAGGGAAGCTCTGAGCGCGCCAGCCCCCAACAGGAGCGAAGCAGGTGTCCTGGGAGGAAATCGCGCCCTGGAGGCGCCCAGGGCTGTGCGGGCAGGGCCAGGCGTGCAGGTCGCGTCACACACGAAGTTCGCCCACACTTGTCCCCTGCCTGGCTTTGCGCAGCCTGAGGTGTGAGCCGGCTGGAGAACCCTGTGGGTCCGGGAGGAAAATTTACAGAAAGTGAGGCGGCCGCCTCTGCCCTTCCCCTACTGATCAGAAAACGCACCTCTGTGTTCACGGGGAGGAACCCAGCTGGACCATCCGAATCCTTTTTAGCACTCTTGGAGTTTTCCACCCTGAAAAGCACTAGAGCAGGCTCCTCGTTGTGCAATCTCAGCACTCTGGGTGGCTGAGGCAGGAGGGTCTAGCAGCACCCTGTCTAAACAAATGAAGCGGGAGAGGGGGATGTAGCTCAGTCTGGAGGCTCTGGGTTCAGTCCTCGGTACTGAGCAAATCAAAACAAAGGAAAAAACAAACGCAGGGCAGTGAGGCAACTCGGTGTGCAGCTTCCCCAGTGTCTTGTCTTGGGGGTGCCAGGAGAAGGGGCTGGGTATACTGAAGAGTGTGAGCCGCAGGCCAGCTACTGTCCCACTGTAAACTCAGACCTGCCCACCCTGTGACATGGGGCCTTCGTGTGTACGTAGTTTTGTAGGGAACAACTTCAAAATAATTTCTGTCCCTAAAAATATTTCAGGGCCTCAAATTTAAGGAAGGCATATTCCATCCACAGCTATTGCGCTTTTAGAGTGAAGACTTAAAGAATCACCGAGCTATGTCTTCAGTCTGGATCTTTGAAGGGTCATTTGTGTGCCAAGGAAGTTTTAAGCCTCGGGCTGTGTTAGTCCATTCTGTGACAGACACCTAAGGCAGGGCAGTTTGTAAACAGTATACATGGGTGTGTTTATCTTTTGGTACTGTGAATTGGCCTCAGGGCCTCTCCAGTGCTGCGAGGCTGAGCTGAGTCCACCCTTGTAAAAAGGCGTCTTGCAGAGCTGGGCCCCTGCCTCAACTCCCAGGTGCCCAGCAGCCAGGACTCCAGGCCACACTACAATGCAGGCTCTGGACCTTGGCTGTGAGGGGTGAATCCGTTCCTGCAGGTGAGCATTTCAAGCTGATGCCCTCTAACACCCACCTCTGAATACCCTGGTGCTGGGGAACAAGTGTGCCCAGGAGTTGGGGGCACAGGAGCACACAGAATGCAGCAGGTGGGCATCAAGCTGGTGGTTTCGTGAGTGGTTTCAGCACTAAGGCTGTTCCTGCATCCTCACCAGAGGCACACTGCGGCTGGAAAATAGCTCACTGGCTTACGTTTGTTTTTGGTGGTGCTGGGAATTGAACCCAGGTCTTGAGCGTGCACTCTATACCCCGGGCTATATCCACACACCTCTGCTTCTTTTCCCCTTGGTTTTTTGGGGGAATTTTTCTCTTGGTTTGTTTTGTTTTTTAGACAGGCTCTTGCTATGCAATTCAGGCTGAACTTGCTACATTGCCCAAAATGGCCTCAATCTCTAGGCAGTCCTCCTGCCTCAGCCTCCTGAGTGCTGAGATTATAGGCACATGCCGCCATACCCAGCTTGTTCTTTCGAGCTATGATTTCTGTATATTAAATGCACAATTCTTTGAGTACAGCTTGATGAAGTTTTCCCTTGGTAAATCCTGGAGCCTTTACTCTCAAGAAGACGGAATAAATTTGTCATTCTAAAACATTTCCTCATGCCCTACCCAATCGGTATGCCACGGGACGTAACCATGTTTGACTTTTGTCAACCCAGTCCTTTAGCATGTGTGGCCGCACCGAAGCTGAGACTGGCATGGTGTGTTCTGGAGCCCGGGAGGCAGGTGCAGAGGGCAGCTCTGCGGTGCTAGGAGCTGGGAGGCCACACAGATGCAGTTTGCTTGGTTGCTGGGGCTAGGGCTTCCTAGAGGATGAGGAGTTTGGAGCCGGCAACTGGGAAACGAGCTCCCATTGGGGTGGGAGGGAAGGAGAGCCTGTTCCCATGCAGAGGGCCGGGAGGGACGGAGAAGATCTGAGGGCCATCTGTGCTGGGGGTGCTGGGGCGACACCGGCCCCTTGATGGAGCCCCCACCTACCCCAAGGCAGAGAGGCCTTCTGGGTGAGCAGCCCCATGGGGCTCAACAAGCCACCCACTGCTGCATGATGCACACGCTGGAGGGGACAGTTGCAGGGACATGGGCACCAGGGGGGAGGCCAGGTAAGGATTGGAGATTTAGATGAGTGCAAGCTGGTGTCAAGTGGACTCGAGGGTGATCCCTGGGTGTCTGAGGGAGACCCTGAAAGAGGCCAGGTGGAGGGTTCCCTGGGAGCTCAGAGCCTACCCCTTGGTGTCTAAAAGCTGCTACGACCCTGACAGTGCAGATGCAGCGTGAGGTACAGCAGGTGAATGCAGTGTGGTGATCAAGTCAGGTGATCCGTGTTTCCGACTCCAGGGCGTTTCTTTGTTGGAGCCTTTGAGCACCTCTGTTCCAGTTCCCACCCACTCTTACAGGGGACAGCAAAGCGTGGTCATGGGCTGTGCTGTAGGACTCAGAGCACAGTCCTGTCTCTCCCTCCCCGCTGCACCCCTCGGGAAGGCGTTTGGTTACAGGGCGAGCATTGCTGTAGAATCCTCTTCACCAGGTGGGGATGGGAACACTGCATGGGCAGGTACATGCTGTCACTTGGGGTGCTGATGAGCTGGACTGCGACCCCAAGGTGAAGCCCAGGTGGAAGCGAAGCTGGAGGCTCAGCGCCGACTCGCCACTCCATAAGATTTGGGTGGAAGAATCACAGCCCAGGCAGAGGCCCGACGGGCTCAGGGACCAAGGAGGAATGGCAGGGGGGACAGGACAGGGTGGCAGGGCTTAGAGATCCAGGGCACAGTCCCCAAGGTCCCGGGCAACAGGGAAGCTGAGGAAGAGGGCTGGGGGTCGACAAGGTGATGCTTCTCAGGAAGGGACGGGACAGCATCGGAGCATCACGCTGGAACTTGTTAAGAACACACATTTGGGTGTCCCACCCACCCCCCTTGCAGGAGGACACCCATGTCTGAGTGGCAGGAGGACTGCTGAGGCGCCTTGGAGTTTGAGAGCGCTCACTGACCAAGCAGTGGCCAGCAACTGGGAAACTTGGGGAGGTATTTTCATAGGAGTGATGGCTCCTTTGAGAAAAACTTTCGAAGTTATCAGGATGTTAAGGTGCTGCTTTATTTCTCATTTAGAAACATCAGATGTTTCATTTGACTGCCGTCAGTGCTTTTCCTTCTCCTCTGTATGCTGGGTGATGGCTAAGTCCTGAAGTTTTGCTCCTACTCACCTTGCAGCCCATCACTCTGCAGACTCTCAGTGTCCTCGGGCGCCTGGTCACTGATGCTGGTCCACTGCCCTCCACTCTGAAACTGAGGAACAGAAATACCTGAGAGCAGGGGTGCTCAGAAGTGAGTCTCACACCGAATGGCAGCCTAGGGAGACCCCAAGATGGCTCCATGAGCTCTTGCACAAAGCTGCAGGACTCTGTTGGGAGTGAATTTCTAATTATTTGAACTTGTTATTCGTGGGAAGGAATTAGAATTGTGCCCTTTGCATCTCAAGTGATCCAGCAACACAAGCACAGTGATTGTGCTTACCATACTTAGGATAGAAAGGTCTCTAACTAACTAGGGCTTTTCCTAATCCTTTTGCTGTCAGCCCTGCAAGTATCTTACTTCAGTCCACAGGAAGAATTAGAGCGTATAGTTTTATTTTGCTATCATCAGGGAAAATCAATGGCAAATGAGGAGAACTTGATAGATTCTACTTTTACTGCTATCTCTGTTTAAAATCAGAGCTCCATTGTTTATAAGAATCAAATCTAGTAGGTGTTTTCTGCATCATTCAGTAACAAGGACAAAGAAAGTTCTCAAATGTTAAGTGGATGGGTAGACAGGTAGGAGGATGGGTGTGTGGATGGATGGCTGGATGAGTAGATGAATAGATGAATGGATTAGTAGGTGAATGGGTGGATATATGGATGATGAATGGGTGGATGAGTGGATGGATGAATGGATTAGTGGGTGGATAGATGGGATAGATAGGTGGATGGATGGATGGATTGGTGGGTGGGTGGATGGATGGGTGAATAGATGAGTGGATACATGGATGGGAGAGTGGGTGGATGGATGGATGGATGACTGAGTGGATGGATGGATGGATGGATGGATGGATGGACTGGAGGTGGGTGGGTGGATGGGTGAATGGATGAGTAAGTGGATAGATGGATGAGAGTGGGTGGATGGATTGATGGATGGATGACTGAGTGGATGGATGGATGGCTGAATGGGTAGACTAGTAGGTGGGTGGATGAGTGGATGGATGGGTGGATAGATAGATGAGCGAGTGGGTGGATGGATTGATGGATGGATGACTGAGTGGATGGATGGATGGCTGAATGGGTAGACCAGTAGGTGGGTGGATGAGTGGATGGATGAGTGGATAGATAGATGAGCGAATGGGTGGATGGATGAATGGATGGATGGATGGATTGGTAGATGGGTAGGTGGATGGGTGGGTGGATAAATGGATTGGTGGGTGAGTGGATGAGTGGATGGATGAGTGAGTGTGTGGATAGATAGGTGTATAGATGGATAGGTGGATGGGTGAATGGATAGGCCATGGGTGGATGAATGGGTGGATAAGTGATTGAATGGATGGTGGGTGATGGATGCACGCATGCATGGGCAAATGTAATGGCTTTAAGTATGACATGAGTCTGTCTCTTTCAAGATAGAAAATCAGTTTTTAAAAACATTGTTTGCTCTAAGGAGCAATGAAATAAGCTGAACTGAGCTGAAGATTTTAAGGTTTGATGATGCTGCCCTTATTTTAGCGAGATTTTGTGTAAATTCTCCACCATCTCTGACCTCCTTATGTTCAAGTGCGGTTACCACCTGCCCCACCTGCTGCCAGGGGTGATGAGGACCCAGCTGTGTAAGGCCTGGAATGAGCTGCTGAAAGAGTGGACTGCAGTAGGGATTTCCAGGCATCTCGTCGTGTGGCTACTGAGGAACCACAGTTTGCGGTTCTTCTGCATCCGCCATTGCACTCCTGGTCTGTTCTGGGGCCACCCTGCTCCTCCGTGGGCTCACAGGACCTCAGCAGGTGTCTGCTTTGGGAGAAAACTGCTGACCACAGTGGGCAGTGCAGTGACCCATGGCTTCACACAGCATCCCCACCTGTAGAATGTGGGAACCAACGTGTCGGACCTGTGGCTTTGATGAAAAACAAGAAACACAAAGCTAAGTTTGCACAAGGGGAAATGTTAGATTGCAGCGCGACTGAGATTCAGCAGTCTATGGGAAGATTATACAAGGGAGCCAGATGACCAGCTCGTGCCACTGCAGCTCGGGCTCACTGTCTGTGACTGTGTAGTCCCAAGTCCCTGGCTGTGGAGAGCGGACCATGGGTGACTGATTCCCCAGCCAAGGGCAAGCCAGGGCTCATAGCTGCTTCTGCTGCCCTGCTGTGGCTGCCAAACCCCTGAGACAGGCCAGCTGATCGCTCCACAGACTCTCCTGTGAACTAGGCATTGCGGTGGCCTCTTTTACTGGTGAGCAGAAAAGAGCTCCCTGTCAACCCCCACTGTGGACTGGTGTGACCTTCAAAGCTAGTGTGTTGCAAGCATGGTCCCCATGTGTGATTAGGATGTAGTGGGACCTTCAAGGAGTGTGGCCTGGTGGGAGGTTGCAAAACTGGCCCCGTCGGCTCACTGGCTTCCTTTCTCCTGGTGTGGTACCCTCTGCTGATGGTACCCACAGGGCCAACCTGATGCCAGCACACAGCCTAGAGCCTTGGCGCCATGAGCCGTATAAAGTGCTTTTCTTTATAATGTTCCTGGCTCAGGGTGGCTGTTCCAGTAACACGGAAGGGGCTAATACAGGAGTCCGGTAGGAGCTTTCAGCAAAACCCAGGTCCCATGTCAGAGGCATTGGCCAGGGGTCCTGCACACATGCGGATTCTTGAGTAGACATGTCACACGTGCTCAAATGGGACCCAAACAGGCAAGTCCCCAACAAACAGCTGCAAACACACAGTCCCCAAAGGGAAGTGTACCCCACCATGTGCGGCTGCTACTGATGTGCACCAGGCCCATATTGTGGGTTTGCCTTGCAGATGTGACCCTGGCCGAGCCCACTCTCTGTGCTGCATTTGTAGGGTACAGCCTTGCATCTGGGACTTACAGGGGTATGGCTTTGCATCCGGGATTTATGGGGATACAGTCTTGTATCTGAGACTTTCAAGGGGTACCACCTTACATCCAGGCCTTTTAGCACAGCATTGAGGGACATTATTTTTAGTCCCTGAAAACTTACCCTAAGCCAATTGTACAAAGAAAATAGATTTATTCAGCCGTCTAACAGGAATGTGTGCAGTGCCCACTAAGTGCAGGGAGTGTCAGGTAAGGAAACTTGCTTCCAAGTATCTCCTTTCTTTGCATCTACTTAATCTTTTACCAAAAAAAGATGAAAATTAAGGTCGGCATATTGATGAGAGCGTATTTTCACTTTCATGCTAATTATTGGCCTCAAATACTCAACTCTGTTTGAAAATCACTTCTTGGCTCTGAGGCCTTTTGTGAGAATGGCTTTCTGATAGCTTACCAGTCTCCAGCAAGTGCTGTGCTTGGGATTCTGTTTGTGAGGTGACGAATTGTGTTTCTGAGGCAGAAGCCTGGGTGGCTGCTTCTTGAATCATGTCACAACACTCCCTGGAGAGGCCAGAAGGCCAGGGATAGGTCTGAGCCTGAGGCCCAAGTGGCCATGGAACTTGCTGGTGGACTGAGCCTGAGTCCCTCTGCCCTGTCCCTCACTCTCCCATCTGTAAATTGAAGGTGAGAATGGACACCTGTCAGGATACTTCAGGGGCCAGCTGGCACTTAAATCAAAGATGCCCAGGCACTGGACACTACTCGAAGTGCCTGTCCTGCATTGTTTCGTGAAATTGGCAGAGCACCCCGTGAGGAAGCGGGTGTCGCCATGAGCCCGCACATCAGATGAGGATGCTCAGCAGGTTTGGCCCCATTGTATGTCCAGCGTAGAGCGGACTCTCCATTTGTTTAGCATCCTCTGGTCTCCTGTTTCTACCCGTGTCTCTGTACCAAACTTCCTCTGGCTTCAATGTCTGTCTCAATCACTTTCCCCATTGCTGGGACAACTTGCTCAACACCCACAACGTAAGGAGAAGGAGGCACAAAAACAAACTCCTGGACTCCTCCCTTCTGTAGCAACCTCTTCCCAGTCTTCCATATTGTCTTGGAAATGCACTAGGCAGAATGTTCTAGAAGGTTCTCTGTAGAACACACACCTCCTTTGCCTTCCTCTGCTGCTAGCACGCAGTGGCAGAAGACCCTGAAGACATCACTGCTCACTATGGCTGAGCGCATGGCCGTTCTGAGCATTTTCACGAGGCCCCGCAGACAGCATCATCGTCTCTGTCTCAGGCGAGGTGGCTGAGCCTCATGACCCCGCCATTCACACAGCTGTAAGTGGCCCTCACACTGCCCCTCACCCCAGCAGCTGACTCACTGCAGCCCCAAAGTGTGCACAGATTATAGACACAGCAGCTCGTGGGGGAAAGTTGCCAAACACTGCTTCAGAAGCACACGGTGGGTGTGGCTCTATCCTTCCCCAAGTCTGAGAAGCCAGAATCTCCTACACCTGGCCGCCGTCAGGGCTCTGTACTCCCTCATGGGCCACAGCCAAGGCACTTGGATTCTCTGTGACAGGAGACACCACAAGGACCTCACGGTGTGTTCTACAGCCAAGATGGACTGAAAATCATTCAGAAAGCTGTGTCACAAATGGCTTTGGTGATCAATTGCATCGTTCTGACCTGAGTAACCAAGGATGGTTTCCTGGGGACTCCAGTGGGGTTGAGGGACATTCTAAGCACAGGAACGCCAAAGGGACCAGGATCAGCTGCACTGTGTTGTGTCAGACAGAGGTGGAAAGTGGACCTTCCCACTGCAGCATCCAATTGCGGTGTGCTCTGGGTGTCTGTGTCTGTGATGCTGCCAATCTCAGACATTCCCATCTAGGACACTGAGCCATTGTCACAATGGTTTGACCCCACTCCGGGAGCTTGGGTTCTACCAAGAAGCCAGCAATGAGCTGTTTAAAGCAGTGGAGGAAGGGAAGGGAGAGTCAGATTTGTGCTCACACACATAAACCAGTGGTGGAACAGAAGAGACTGGAAGAGAAAGGATTTGAGGGCAGAAACCCACTGAAATGAAAGCCAGAGATGATGCATTTCCAAACACAGCAACAGCGGAGGAGGAACTCAGGGAGGGTGGCGGAGGTGGGGTTGTCAGGCATCGTCCCCAGGCTGGAAAGGGAGGCTGCTGTGTCACCCAAAGCAGGGAGAAACATGGTTCAGTGTAAAGAAATTGAGGGCTCTGTTTCCAGGGATCTGGTGGACATGTGACTGCCCTTACCCTTCGGTAAGCTGAGCCTGGAGCCCGAAGCGTCTCTGTAAGACAGCATGAGCAGCTGCTGAGTGGAGAGACAGCAGACCCACGGGCCCTCAGGCTGCTGCGCAGTGGCAGCGGGGTGCGGAGGGCGACTTCCCTGGGTCTCACTTTGTCTGTTGAACGCCCAAGTGTCAGTCTGTTGTTCTTTACTACTCGGAAATATCTGAGGTAAGTGACAGAGGTGATGGCGGCCCAGGGCTTGTGCCTGGCGGCATCCTGCTTGCTGGCCAAGTCCCATGATGGCTCCAGGTGTCACATGGTCAGAGAGAAGGAAGAGTGCGGTTGGATCCTCTGTCTCCCCTCTCTTCTAAGGTCACCAGGGGTCCCTCCAGGGCTCTGCCTTGGTGACCTCATCTAACCCTAACCTCCCTCAGCCCCACCTCTGAGCACCACAGCAGGGTATAAGTCGTAACCTTCTTCACAGCTCAAGATGGACCCAATCTCTGCATATCCCACTGTGGGGGACACACTGGGACCACACCTGCTCAAGATACCCAAAGCCCCACAGCAGGAGGATCCTACCACTGTCCCAGCTGCGACTTCCTCTGCTTGGAGGACTGTGTAGGGAGCTGCAGCACTAACCCTGGAGAGGCTGGCAGAGGGGCTTGCCGTCTGGACATCGGGCAGAGTCACCAGGAGGCACAGCAGAGAAAGCAGACTGGGAAGGGAAAAGGAAGGGCGGCGGGGCGGGGCACGGCTCCACCAACAACTGCAGAATGCACGGGTACCAAGGTGGGTCACACCTGGCCTTAAGATAAGCCTCAGCAAAGTTTAACAGGTCAAAGAGAAAGTCCTAAGGGCATTTAATTAGGGTATGCAGTTGATATAAAATTAATGTATTTAATTGAAAATATGTTACACAAACACGAAAACGTATCATAAGGTGTGGGACACAGCTAAATTAATGCTGGGAGGGAAACGGACAGCATTGAATGCTTGCATCAGGAAGTGTGGAGGCCTCCCTAAAGGCAGAATTAAAGCCCTGCCTCAGGAAACTAAACAAACATGAGCAAAATACGGCCAAAATAAACAAGAGTATGATGATATATTTTGAAAGCTGTAAGTAAGGAAACTGGAAAATAATTGAGAAAATCAATGAAACAAATAGATGATTCTTCAAAAGACACAAACTTCCACACCTGCCCAATATGAAATGGGTAATTCGCACAGTTTTATAATTATCGGGACAATTGAATTCTTAATTTAAAGTCTCTTTTAAAAAATCTCTAGCCGGGATGGCTGCAGTGTAAAATACCAAGATATGACATGTTGATTGTGTATGTATTTATTTACCTCCCTGTGATAGTTACACCCCCAAAACTGATGTAATGGTTACACACCGTGAGCACGAACTAATGAGCAAGAGAACTGGCCCCAGCCCCCTCGGTGATTTCCAGAAGTTAGAGAAGCAGCCCCTCAAAACTGTCTTTTTAAAACCATTATTTCCCCGATCTATACACCAGTCAAGAACAGTACAAGAGAGGAAAGCTGAACATCATGAAAATAGGTGCACATTTCTTTATAAAGTGTTATAGAACAGAACCCAACAGTCTAAAAAGTGTTCCACAGACATCATGACCCACAGAGTGCACGGCTGGCTCCATATCTGGATACCAGGTTACGTGATCCAATACAGCCCTCCTCCCTCCACCCATCTAGCCCTGGATCCCTAAGTGCAAACATGCTCACGTCCCTTATGTAAAAACAGCTCATTGGTTCATGTAAGCTGTGCACATCCTGAATACATTAAATCACCTCCAGACAGCTTATAATACCCAGTGAAATGCTAGTGAGATAGCTGTTACACTGTACTGGTTAGGGAATCACAGCCATACAGATATCTGTATAAGTCTGTACAGACACAATTTTTATAGATATTTTCAATCCAAGGGTGGTAAAAGAGGTGTGGAACCCAAGGACACAGAGGGCCAACTGAATGCCCTGCCTTTGGCTTATCCACGTGGACCAACCCACATTGGAGTGATTTCCACCTCAGCTAGGGGGCACAAGGCTTCCACAGACGGGTGTTCAGATGTCATCCTGCTCTCAGTGCTGTCCTGGCCTTTACCCGCTGGGGCGTTGCCGGGTTATGTGAGAATCCTGAATCTAAGTCTTGGAGGTGCAGCATCTTGATTCCCATAGCAGCTGTAACTGTTCCCATTCTCACCAAAATTGTGCGAGGCTTAGGCTCCCCAACATCCTGGCCAACATTTTGTGTTTTCTGCTGCTCCTCACCCTCGTGGATGGGAAGTGGCATCTCCGTGTGGTGTTGCTTTGTGTTGCCCCGATGACTAACGGTGTTGAGAATTTTTCCATGCACTCGTTGGCTATTTGCACATATTCTTTAAAGAACTGTCTATTCAAACCCCTTGGCCTTTTTGTCTGCTTGGGCTGTTGTGTGAGTTGTAGGAGTTTTTCATGTATGTTGGCTGTTAACCCCTTGTCATACGCATGCTTTGCAGATGTTTGCCGTGATTTGCCTTCTCCATGTCCATGGTGCCCTCTGATGATTTTAACTTTGGCAAAGTGCAGTCGTTTTTCCTTTTGTGACCATTTGGGTGATGATAGTGTGAAAGCTAATGGCCTTTCATCTTAGAGGCCATGCCCCTTCCTGGCTGGGGCACCTTTCAGTCCCCAGCAGAACATAAGGGGCGCAGTGTGGGTAAACTCTACCACTCCTGTCCCTGCAGCTGGGAATCCTGATGGAGGCGACCTCACTGCCCTGGCCATCTGGGGTCTCATGGTGCACTGCGCAACATGGAGGGAGCTGTGTAAGTGGTGGATGAGTGAGTCAAGGGACAGTGGAATAAATGGACCCAGGGAGGAAGAAATTGGCCTCTCAGCAGGGCCGCTGGGCTCAGACCCGGCTGTTTGCAAAGCTCCCTCCTTGTGCTTGTCCTGCGTGGCTGGTTCCCCTTGGATTCTGGCTTTTGTAGCATTGTTTGTGAGATCACAGCACTGTTCTGTAGCTCTCAAGGAGCTGCTGGTTTCCCTGCTTTAATGAAAGGGACATGTCTTTGTGGGAAAGTGTGATATGCGGAACAGTTTCTGCCCCTAACAGAAAGTGGGCTAGACAGGCGACTTGCCGAAGGAAGGAAGGAACTTGGGCCACTACTTCTGAGTGGAAAATTAACCTCATCATCCCTGGTGCTGATCTGGAGCTGGGTTCATCCATCCTGATGTCCTCACTCAGAGGGATACCCCTCCTCAAGACATCCACTCCAGACTTCACATGGATAACGCCCTCATGAGACCGTGAGGCTCTCGGAAGGCAAGATCAATGTGAAACCAGAATGGCAGCATTGGTTTGACAATAGAAGAGCAGAGGATGAACAGTTGTTAGTTATTCTTCCCTAGTTTTTCATTCCCTTTTGGGTTGTTAATGTCACTGTCAGATGAGGGGTCGCAGGCACAAAAGCTTGGACAAAATAAGAGAAAAATATGAATTTAAGAAAATTTTCTCCATTCAGTTACACAAACTAGAAAGGTCATTATAAACCATTATAAACCCTTTAGCAGCAGAAGAGCCCCATGGAACAAGTTTGAAAAGTCAAGACATTCAGGAACAGCAAACCCAGCAAGTCTGGGTGAGAATCTGATGCTTCCTGTTTGGGCTCGCACCAGTCGTGTGACCAGCCAAGAGTCTCCTGGAGTGATGCAGTTGCCTTGCAGATGGAAGCCCACAGCCCTCAGCACTTCCTCCACCCGAGGAGGCACCTGTCCTGGACACAGCAGAGTAGGCCGGAGTTACCTGGCAGCTGGCTAGTGATTTAAACCACAGACCATCGGTAGACCAGGTGACCAGAAAGGTGATCTCTTACTGCCTATTTTTACTTCCTTTTCTCATAAGATGCCATCTCTGTTATGTATTTATCCTCTCCTGCACATTTGTGTGTGCCTTGAGACAGATCAGCTGCATATAATTTGGTTTTGTGATCACAAGAGATCACAGTAACTTGTCGGGCGTAAGGGAATGAACCTGGGCTTGCCCTGGCAGCTCGACCAGCTCACAGTGGGCTTTTCCTTTGTCTTATTTCCAACCCATCCCAGCTTTGGGCCAGTTTTCAGGGCTGTGATGATCCTGTTGGTTAGCATGTGAATTCCTCACATGGCATGAGCTCCAAGGACGGGCTTCCCGGAATCCATCTCCGGCCACATTCTAGAGCCAGAGGAGCGTCACTGATGAGCACCAACTTTTGCCTTGACTAATGCAGTATCATCTCCTCTTTCTTGAGATCCCAGATCAGAAAAAGCATAGAGGAAAGATGTGAGATGCTAGAGGGTCTGACTTCTCCACCCATTCCCACTTTGGAATGAGCAGAGAGGTCATGTGTTGTCTTTGCCCCAGAAGCACAAAAAGAAGCCACAGCCCATGAGGAGCATCAAGCCAGGACAAGAAACCATGAACAGACCACACCAGGGCCCAGTGGTGTGCGGGGACCCAGCATCCTGCTCACTGGAAACACGGGAGGCTCCTCTGTGTTCTCTGTCAGGTCTCTGGTTTGGCTCCCTGAGGAGAACTCTGTCTCCTTGGCTATTTATAGTTTGAGTCCCAAAGAGAAGCCACCTCCTACCCTTGCTGCTTTGAAGTTTACTTCTGCAGAAGGAATGGGCCAGGCCATAGCTCTGTCCATGGGAAGCATGTTGAGGGGGCACCCAGGCCACTTGAGCTTCTGGGAGGAGGTGGTTTGGTCTTCCTCTTGGAAGGGCAGACTCTCAGCAGAGACATAGTCTTCACATTTAAGGGAAGGTAGTAGCCACAACTGGCCTGTGTGGTGGATTGTGTCACTGTAAGGAAACCCTGACATGGGCTACTTATGAAGAGAAGTTTATTTGGAGGTTCAAATCCACAACTGGTGGCCCCGTCTCCTTGGGTCTTTGCTGAGGGTGGCACATTGTGGCAGGAATGTGTCTTCCTGCCTAAGGAGCAGAAGGTACAGAGGTCAGTCCCCACAGCCTCAAGGACACAGCAGTTTCCTGTGCACCATGCTGGGGATGTGCATTGCATGTGAGCCTTTAGGGGACGCTTGTGCAGTGGTGTCTTCTCTTCTTAAATGTCCTCAGCTTGGCAAAGGGGAAAGCAAATGTCAGGATCGCTGGGCATGGACTGTGGAGCCCTAAGCTCTGTGGAGAAGGTGGGGCTTAGAGCTCATGGCCCCAGTGGTACCCCAAGTCATGATTCTACAGTGAGTGGGGGAACATCGGAAGCCAGAAGGTCTCTCCCTCTGTCTGTCTGTCTCTGTCTCTCTCTCTCTCTCTGTCTCTCTCTCTTTCTCTCTCTGTCTCTCTGTCTCTCTCTCTCTCTCTCTCTCTCTCTCTCTCTCTCACACACACACACACACACACACACACAAACATGCACACACACTCTGCCTTTCAAGAGGAATGCTGGGCTTCTGGTCTGTGCTTTTCATTAGGAAGCTGGGAGGGGTTTCAGAGGGGAGGAGGCCAGTAGGGATGTGCGAAGGTGAGCCATGTGTCATTCCTGGGCCTTGCTGGAGAAAGTGGAGGGCATCGTTTCGGAGCTGTGTTGTGGTAGAAACCAGGAACGATCACACAGAAGTAGTGACAGGAAAGATGGAGCAGCAGAAGGAGGGGTCCTGGCTGCTCCATGCGCCCTGCCTTGGGGCGGGCAGAGGCTTGGCTTTAGGATTTCCCACCAGGTTCCGGGAGCAACGGTGGAGAGCCAGGCTCGGAACAGAGTCCAGAGCTCAGATTTGGGCTCCTCACCTCACCATGTGATCTCAGCACCTCTGCATTTCAGGTCCTGGGCATAAAACAGAAAGAATAAAGGACACAGAGGGGATCTGTGGGACCTGTTTGATTTTATTGTCAGGACCACGGGAAGCTGTGTCTTAGGGTCAGAGGTGAGCAGCAGGTGAGCTCTGCATTATGGAGGTCACTTTCCCAGCTGTCCCCAGTCCCGGCTTTGGCTGGCCATTCTGCTGAAAGCCTGTAGGCCTGGGGAGGCGGGAGCAAGCCAGGCCAAGTCCCACCGGGCCCATACACACAGCACCCAGCGGTGCTTAGTGACTCCCCAGGAGTGAAGGAGTCAGAGTTGGAGTTGGAGTCGGGCCAGGAAAGGTAACCTGCTGGGAGGAGGGTGGAGACAGTCTCCTGCCAGAGCTTCTCTGAGGAGGATGAGGACGCAATCCCGAGGCTGAGAGGGGAGGCCTACCACCCAGCCTGCTTCCTGGGTTTGAAGACAGCCACTGTGTGCACTGCAGCATATTCAGGAGCAAAGCCCCAGTGCAAGCAGCCACACAGGCCCTGTCACACAGCAAGTGAAGGATGAACAGCCCATGTCGGGGTGGTTTCTCAGAAGCCCAGAGAAAGTGCTGTGGCTTCTTGCCACCCCTGGGGGTCGCCTTCCAGGTGCTCATGCAGGAGACGACCTAGGACATTGGGAACCCAGCTGGCTCCTTGGCAAAGGGCTGTCAAGGTTTTCATGAATGTAACAAATGACTCTCGGGGTGGGGAAATGATCCTGCCTCTCTCCAAGGAGAAGAAGGCACTGGTGTGTTCAGTGTCCTGCAGGTAATCCATCACTGTCATGGTGCAGGCTCTGTTGATGTGGTGGGCTCCAAAGCCAGGCAGTGCAAAGTCTCAAGTCTCCCCGGGAACTTGGGAAGGAGGCCTGGAGCCCCGAGGGACCCCGGCCGGGCCAAGTCTTCAGCGGCATCAGGAGCACCAGGAGGCAGGGCCTGAGGGAGGTGGCTCAGTCTTGAGCCTGGAGCCTCCCCACGGAAAGGGGTGGAGATCTTTGTCTGCCTCTGGGGACACAAAGAGATCTGGAAGAGGACTTGGTCCTGACTGCAGGCGTCCACCTCCAGAATCATGAAAAATTAACTCCTGCTGTTTAAAAGCTGCCCAATCTGTGTTCTACCCACCCAAACCAGACAGCAGCCATCTGCTCCAGCCACGCAACCTCATCTTAATGCCAGGGAAACTGAGGCTTTGAAGGCTGCCGTAGGTCCAAGAATGAGCTTTTCCCGAGTGCCTTCTGAATGCTGTAGTATGCTAGCTGCTCCCGCAGGTCCCCAGGGAAGCCTGGAGCCTTCTGGAAGCATACATGAGTCCAGCTTCTTTGCCCAACCCACAGGAGCCAGAAAGCACTGAATGCTGTGTCGCACAGGGATGCATGGGAACAACTCTGAGAGTGACAGGAGTCATCAATCACCAGGGACTCACCAGGGCCTTTGGGCAATGATGCGGAGCAGGTGAGGGCTCCAGGTTGGGACAACCACCTGTGTGTGCTGGAGAAGACAGCAAGAACGTGCACCGGCCCTGAATGTCAGCTGGGGACACACAGCCTGCAGCTCACAGACTGGCACATGCTCTCACCTGGCCGGCCCTCCAGAGCAAGGTGGGTGTGGCACCACCCACACCCTGCCTTTGCCCCGCCCGCCCACCCACTGGCAGAGTCTCCAGCCCCTCTTGCTGTCTCCCTGTGGCCCTGCACAGAGAACTGCATGTTGATGTCTCCCTTCTAGGGTGACTGCACTTATGTGTCAGCCAAACTCCAGACCCCAGCCCTGCACGTGATCTACAAAACAGGGAATTTAGAAAGAGTGGAAGTGTTTTTGGCTCCCAGTTGAGGGCCTGGTGAGGTCCTGCACTGGAATGCTGAGTTTGAGGGTGGGCTTTGGGGAGGAACTGCAGGTTGGAAGCAGCCCACAAGGACACTCCTGTCACCCTGAGTGGACGCTGCGGTGAACTCCCATCTCCTACAGGCTTGCATGGCACAGAGACCTTGGACTTGGGCCGGAGGTTGCACTCCTCTGACCGATGGGAAGTCGTTCTCTGTGGTCTACTGCTCCATGCCCCTCACCCTCCCCTTGTGAGCACCAGAGCCTGGACTCCAGGAGGGAGAGGCTCCAGGTGGAGCTGGGCTCTTCTTCAGCATCCAGCCAGTCAATGCAGGAAGTGACGTCTTCTTCACCCTGCACAAGTCCTGTGCCCCGAGATTCCGCCCAGCCTTTCCTGTTTGGCCTGCGTCTCCTTATTGAGAAAATCAACTGGAGGTTGGTTTTATTAACCTTTCCCATTTTGGTTGGCTTAGCTGTTATTGGACCATTTTTATTTCTTCCTAAGTATTCAGATTTAATCACATGTTTTTCTTCTGCGCTGGCTCAAGTGTGCTAATTACATGGTATTTAGTTTTCTCAAGTTTATTATTAGACTTTTCATTGTCCTTCTATTTGCTAGATTGCAGAGAATTTGTATTTTTAGGCTTTTTTTTTTTAACATTCATGGTGTCATTATTTGAGGAAAGCCAAAGAAACATTGACGAGGGAGCTTAACTCAACGTTTCCAACTCCAGGTGTAAAATTCTGTGTGCTGAGAGAGCGGCTTAATTCTGCACCCCTTCACTCAGTGAAGCTGGCTCGGTTTTAGGGCTCCCTCTTTCTGGGAACAGCTTGCAGTCAGCAGTGCTACAGTGCCGAAATACATTGATTGTAGCTCTGACACCTTGGGGGCAGCACTGGCTTCAGACTCTTGCTTTGAATATAAAGTCACTCACGTGGCCAAGGCAGGAGCACAACCTGGGCCCCACTGTGGTCACTTCCCTGCCACCATGGCTCACATCTGTGGGTTCCCCAGCTCAGCAAAAGCCCTGCTGCAGATGGGAAGGGGCACAGCCACCACCATTCCATCTTCCCCGTAGCTCATTTGTCCATGAGCTTAGCCCACAGCTGCCTGTCATCATCCACTCTGGGGACAAAACTGTGGACAGGATGGCTAATGTCTCTACACTTGTGGGGTGTACATGTGGATGGCCACTGTCAGAGAGGCTAGCTCAGAAAGATGGCAGATGCAGGGACTTCCGGTCACTTTTGTTTCCAGTTACCATGTGAAGGGAAGCAGGGATAATGCATGAGTGCTCACTGTAAGAACTGTGATTTTGTTTAACTTTTGATCAGTTTCTCCCTGGTTTTGGTCTGCCCTCTAGGTTGATTTCATTTATGTTAGTTTTTAATTTTATTTGTCCATGTTTGCAAGTGTGATGGTTACTGTCATCCTGGGGAATTGGGACGTGGACTAACATAGGAGTGACTCATTTTCTGTAGGTGGAATATTTCACAATGTTTTTAGAAATAGAGTGGTGCACATCTGTAGAAGACAGTCAAGAAGTTGTCAGACTGGCCAGGCATGGTGGCGCACACCTGTAATCTCAGCACTCAGCAGGCTGAGGCAGGAGGATCGTTGTGAGTTCAAGACCAGCCTGGGCTACAAAGTGAGCTCAAGGCCAGCCTGAACTACACAGCAAGACCCTGTCTCAGAAAGACAAAAAAAGAGAAGAAGAAAAAAGGAAGTTGTCAGAGAGTATCCAGAGAAAACACTGAGCTCTCGGGAGCAGAGGGCTAACGGCCGGCAGAGCCCCGTGGTGTGGGTTCTGAATTCCTCTTCTTGTTGCTCCCAGTGGAAACCTGGCATGCATTTGGAAGTGTGTGGTGGGCGTAGATGCTGATGAATTTTTGATGGTTGGCTGAACATTTGTTTAATCTTTGGTTGAGACTTCTTGCACTTCAAGCAGAATGGAGAAGAGCAGGAAGCTGTGTTCCTGGTGTTCTCCCTGCTATACGCAGACAGTGGATTGACAGGACACATTAGGCACGGAAGCGCCAACCTGGTTTCCTTGGGAACCATCAGGCTGAGGGGAGATGTCGGTCACATTTAGCAGCCTGCTATGTGTCAGGCAATTAGCTCCAGGGTTTGCTGGATGACAGTTCTATTTTGAGCGTTTTTTATCAATTAGAAAGAAGGTGTCTGGCATACAGAGTTGTCTCAGCAGTTTAGGCTGTGACATGGGGTATAAACAACAGGAAGGTGCATTCAAGGGGCCACATAAAGATCACCCCAACTGGGTCCTCTCCCCGGAGCTCACAACGGGCAGACTTGGGGTTGGGCTGCAGCCAGGAGTGAGGCTGGCACTCAGTTGTGTCTGTGGATGTTAGCAGTGTTGGGGAGCAGGACACAGTGCCTTTATGTTCATTGTGCAGGTCTGGGAGAGTCTAGAGCCAGAGCAAGGGCAGGCATTACTGCTGCTGGGTGCCTACCCAGCCAGGGCCGAGCCCACAGTAGCCCCATTGAGGCCTCTGTGTGAGTGCAGCCTGGGGAGGCTGTGTGCATAGTAAAAGCTCCTAACTGAAGCTCTGTGGATGTGGGTGGCCCATGGTCTTGGGAATTCTTGTGCCCTTTTCAAGTTAGGAAAACCGAGATATAAAGATCTGGGCTGGGAAGGACAGGAAATCCACCCTAAGGAGCCGAGCTGGAGAAGGACCAGGATCTTTGTATGTAGCCCAGGATGGCTACTTAGAACTCATGGCAACCCTCCTGCCTCGGCCTCCCACGTGCTGGGATTACAGGTATGCACCACCACACCACTTTGTATCTATGCTAACATGGTCAGGGTTGGCAGTGAGTTTGATGTGGGTGAGAGAGAAAGAGCAGCAAAGGAGCCCAGCGAGGTTCTGGATGAGTTCCTGGAGAGCAAGAGCTGAGACCAAGGAGCCAGGAGCTGTGGGTGGCTGGGTGGGGAGAGACCTCCAGCACAGGTGGGTGTGTGTGGGGGGGACTCACTGGCCATGAACAGCCATGTGCTGCTTACCTGTGGCCCAAGTCAGGGAAACGCGTAAGGGCTCCTTTGGGTGGGAGGCACCGAGCGCCTTGCAGCCCGAGAGGGTCGTGGTTTCTCAGTGCCATCGAGAGATGCAAGGAGCATCAGACGTCCAGCTGGGGTCATAATAACAAGCAGCTACCCAGCAAACCCTGCAGGTGATGGGCACTGCCCACACTGGCAACCAGTAGTGTAGTCAGTGCACACACCTGCATCAGGTGTCTGGGATCACTATTGAGCGCCACAGACCTGCACGGCCTTAGTGGGCACGCGCACACACACATACACCGGCTGCACGGTTGTTGTGTTTACACCAGCACTGCCCCACACATGTGAAGTTACCATGGCCACGATGTCACTATGGGAGAAGGAACACTCCACTCTGTTGTAACTTCACAGGGCCACCCACGCTCCCTGAGACACGGCGATGTGGCACATCAGTGTCAGAGCCCCGGGACACAGCCCACGCTGGTGTCCTTCAGGCTATGGAGAGCACCTGGCACTGACATTGTGGACTTATAGAGGGCCCTGCTAGGCCGAGGCTGGAAACAGGGCCTGAGCACGGAGTCTCTGGCTGAGGTGATGCAGCAGATCAGACTCAGAGACCAAGTGGCAGCAGCCCGAGCAGTGGAAGAGAACCCAGAGCCCTGGGTGAGCACAGGCCAATGAAGAGTGGTGACTGAGTGCTGTGTGGGTCACTTGGGATGAGGAGTGGGCAGGACAGAAGGGTCTGGCCATGCAGGGTAGGGCAGGACAAGATCTCTCCCTGGAGCAGGTAATCAGGG
This sequence comes from Cavia porcellus, assembly GCF_034190915.1. Taxonomy (NCBI): domain Eukaryota; kingdom Metazoa; phylum Chordata; class Mammalia; order Rodentia; family Caviidae; genus Cavia; species Cavia porcellus. Next base: position 46,833,143 of record NW_026947501.1, on the reverse strand, counting down.
TGCATTGTCTGACGAGACCTTGAAAACTATGATGAACTGACTGAAGGCAAGTCTGCTTCCAATTATCGCCTGTGGTGGCATTTCTGAATGAGCTGGGTGCAAGACCTCCTTAGCTGGTCTGAGACCTCAGCTTTGGCTTGGTTGGTACTGAGATTAAACTGTGTCTCTAAAGGCTTGGAATGTGCACGCGTCTATTTCCTCTAATAAACACAGCATTTTGCTGAGAACTACCAGCTGGTCAGGCCAACAAGCACTGTGCACCCGGCTTCAGAGTCACAAGGATGCTCCCAAGTGCCCCAGCTCGAGTCTCAGTGTCTCCTCCATGGGACTGCATGTTCCCGCACTTGAGCATGAGGAGACTATCAGGAGAGACATAGGGCAGAAGTCTCTTCAGCTTTGACTCTGTGGACAGCGGAAGTCAGCATCTGAATGTCAAGTTTACGGTGCAGGGCAGGCGAGCAGCAGGCTAGGCTCTTCCAGTGGATGTAGGGCTGTCCTAGCTGGGAGATCTGCTGTGGAATGGCTCTGCTGGGAAAGGGAGATTTCTTTTTTGCCAGGGTAAATTTCTTTTGTTATTAACAATCAATTTTTATGAACATTGCATCTAAATATGCACAGATAGCTGCACCACTTGAATGATTACTTCCAAAACAAAGACAGATGCTTTTGTGCACCTGCAGTTAGGTCTTCCTCTGGGCTGTTTATTCCTCTTTTAAATGGGTCATTTTTTTTAAACCTGGGGATGAGGCAAGAAGACAAAGGTAACTCCTGGATATAGCATTGCAGCACGGGGCAGAGGCTGGTGGAGACCTGGAGGGCCCCAGTGGAGGCTTCCTCAGACCTCCGGAAGAGCTGCTGGCTGAGCAGTGGTCTGGGAACAGACTGGCATGGAGAAGTGGAAGATGGAAGGGAAGGAGGAGAGGCAGGGGCGCCTCTCGCCACCAGCCTAGCTGTGCCATGGGCAGCAGCACTGGGAGGCCCAGGGAGAACGTCTGAGACTGTGATGTTGTCTGTCCCCGCTTCCTCCGTGTGGTGAGGGGTCCACTACAGAGATGGAAAAAGTGCTGGACAGTGTCCCCGCCAGGAGCGCGGCTTCAGCACCACGGACAGCTCCCCGCGGCACCGCAGGGAGACCAGGTCAGGGCCACCGGGCCCTTCCAGCGCGCCCAGCCCAGTGTGGAAGCAGTGGCGGGGCTGGAGGGCTGTGCCAGTGACCCGCAGAGTGCGCAGAAGCGCAGCAGCCTGGTGGCCAGGTGATCCAGGTGGCCAGGTGGCCCACCCCAGGAAGAGGGCGGGCATCTTCCCGTGTTTGAGTCCCCGCACACCACATGGCGACTGGAACCCTGGCTTCTCACTGCCGGGGATCACGAGGCCCCCCGAAGTGTCCCACTCCCATGAATGATGACCTCTCCCTCTCTTCATCGTGACTCAAAATAGGAAGTTCTAGGACACTGGACTGCAGGAAATGGACCTCTGAGTTGTCACTGCTGAGGTGCTGCAGGTGCCCTGGGTCTCCAACGTGCCCCCCACTGTCTGGATTAGAAAGGAGTAAGGAGTGATCGGAATACACAGTAGATGCTTAAATTTCAAAACGAATACAGGAAAAGGCATATTTCAATGAAATACCTTTCAAGTACTTACCCTGCTTCAAACATACTCATCCTGTCTTTCTTGTCACTTTCTGAAGCAGCTATGGAAGTTCCTTTCCTTTTGGTTTTGTTTTTGAAATGGGATCTGACTACATATTTCAGGCTGGCCTTGAACTCACTGTGTAGCCCAGGCTGACCTTAAACTCACAGGAACCCTCCTGCCTCAGCCTCCTGAGTATAGGATTATGGGTGTGCACCACCCTGCATGGATGTAGAACCCCTGTCTCATGAGTGTTCTTACAAGATGTGATAAAAAATACGATGAGTACTGCTAGAAGTGCCATCCAACAGTTAGGGAAAAGTGTGACAGTGTGTCCTAATCCACCTTCTGCACCAGATCTCCCAATGTCACAACGACCGTGACAACTCAACATTTTGAATCAATTCAGGACACGGAAGCAGCCAGGACAGCACAACAGAAGACGCCCGGATGGTGGGCAGAGGGTGTCACAGTGAGCGGATTAATTGCAAGGTCTTTTACTACAATATACTTCTAAAATTTAAATATCTGTCACATTTGTCCATGGTACCACCTTCCTCTAACTGGGCCACAGGAACCACCACCCGCCACCATCTCTGGTTCCAGGTCAGCTGACCCACCTCCGACCCCACGTGCCTCCTTGGAGGAAAAGACACTGTGGTCCCACGTGTGGGTCTGGAAATGTCACCTCAGCAGGCTCCTCCAGTGCCATACAGGTGTGGGGCATGGGGTGAGGCTTGACCCCAGATTGGCCGGATGCACTGTGATACAGGACACGTGCCCCCACGCCTACACTTTGCTGCACTGCCCGTATGGGTGACTCTGGGCGCCCTTGAAGCTTCCCTTACTTTTGCAAAGCAGGCTGATGTGTCACCGACCTCAGGAGGACCCCTGGTGGCCACTGTGATGATCTCAAAGCCACACTCCCAGCCCAGGAGCCTGTTGGGGGCCCGGGCAGAGACGGCACCACTGCTAGTGGTTACTTCTTTCTAAATTTGAATTTAAAAATTTGAATTATGTTAAAAATACATATACTATAAAATTTACCATTTACCATATCATTTTTAAGTGTTCCATTCAGCCGAACAAAGTGCATTTTCATGGCTGTGCAGATCTCTAGAATTCTTCCATTTGTGAAACTGCAGGTCCACGCCTTTCCCTGCCTCGGGGAGCTGCCTTTCTGTTCCTCAGTCTGACCAGCGTAGGTCCCAAGCGCTTCTGGGGCCACACTCCAAGTTTATCCATATTGGAAGACACATCAAAATGTTCTTCCTTTGGGCTGGGGATTTAGCTCAGCAGCATAAGTGCTTGCCTTGCAAGCGCATGGTTGTGAGTTCGATTCCCCAGTACAAAAAACTTTTAAAATCTAAAAAAAAAAAAGTTCTTCCTTTAAAAACTAAAGGTTTGATTTATGTGTATAGTGCAGTTTTGATATCCATTTATCCATCACTAGACACTCAGGTTGCTTCCACCTTTTATCAGTCGAGGATACAGCTGCTATGAACATAGATATGCAAGCATCTCTTCAAGCTCTTGCTTTCAGTTCTTTGGGGTATGTATCCAGTTGTAGGGTTGCTGGATAGTACTCTGTGTTAGTCATGTGCCCATCACTGGACCAAACACCTGATACCTACAATTTAGAGGAGGAGAGTTTCATTGGGCTCATGGTTTCCGGAGACTCAGCCCATGGTTAGCTGGCTCCAAGGCAGGAACATCATGGCGGAAGGGTGTGGTGGTGCAAAGCCTCTTAGCTCATGGTGGCCAGGACACAGAGCAGGGAGCAGCACAGGATAGGAGCAGGTATGGACCCCAAGGCTGCACCTCCATGACCTGCCCAGACATGCCAGACGCATGTCTTCCTAATGCCCTGGCCAGTTTACGAGCCAATCAAGTTGACAGTCTAGCTTCACTGGCACATTATGGCAATCTTATTTTTAATTTGCTTCTATTTGTGACTTACTTCTATTTTTGTGTTTTTAACTTTTGGAGAAACCTCCACACGGTTCTCCATCATGACCGCATCATGTCACATTCCCACCGCTGGGCACTGAGATCCCACTGTCCCTGCACCCTCACCAGCATGTATCATTTTCAGGGGGGTGCTGGTTGCCATGGTGGCATCCTCTTGGGCAATGAGGGGACCCCCATAGCTGGGGCCAGCAATAAGGTGGTCAGGGATGGGAGGCACCTTCCCTGCACTCTGTGCCCACTCACCCCTCCTTAGGGAAATGTCTGCTAGGTCCTTTGCCCATCTTTGAATCAGGTTATTTGCTTTCTTCTTGTGTTTTAAGTCCTTTATATTCTCTGATATCGGCCACTGTTCAGGTGCCAGTCTCGAACCGTCCCTCTTGCCCAGTGGGTCGCCTTTCATTTCTTTGACTGTTTCCTTTGCTGTGCGCAAGTCCTAGAGAGCGTGCGGTCCCATTACCTGCGCCTGCTTCCACCTCACTGCCAGGATTCAAGATGGTTGCAGAATCTGCATCCAGCGGCTCCCCACACTGCTCCTGGGGGTTTTCAGCTTCCACTTGTGCTGCAGCCTGGACCCCGCTGCTGCTGACCCTTGCTTGGCCAGGGCTTTCCTAGATCAGATGGGATGCTAGGGAGAGAGGAGTGCACCAAGGCGCGTCTTCCAGCAGCTACCCGGAGCCATCCTGTGCCGGCTGCCTCCTTCCTCTGGGGAGGCCTGGGAGGGCCTGGGGTGCTTGCTCCAGGACGGCGCCTCCATGCCAAGCTCTTAGTAGCCTTCAAGGGTTCTGCAGGGCTGGCGTCCTACCTGCCCATTCAACAGTCCTCTGAGCCACAGCGATGGCTTCCCTGTGGTCCCAGTGCAGGTTTGTCTCGAGTGCTATCTCTGCCTCGGCTTCCCTCCACATCGGGAGTCCAGATGCCCTGAGAAGGCAGGCCGGCTGCCCACTGCCCGGGGCTGGCGGGGCTGCAGTGACCCGATTTGACCATGAGTGAATGGACTTGCCCAGTCGCCTGGTGTCCCCTTGCTTGCGGGGGACAGGAGAACTGTTTTGCCACCCACTACCCCGCTGTCAGGGTGGCTATGCCCACCCGTACCACAAATACCCTGGGGAACTGATATGATCAGTTGCTTCTCACTATGACACCAGGCCTGAGGGCCATCACCCCATGTCTGCATGTCCTCAGGGTCCCCCAAGGCAGAACCAATGGTGTGTGTGTGTGTGTGTGTGTGTGTGTGTGTGTGTGTGTGTGTGTTGGAATATTTTAAGGAACTGACTCCCTAACAGGTGGGATCAATAAGGGCCAGGTTGAAACAGCAGCCACCAGGCCAGGGACCAGGGCAGCTCAGCAGTGCAGCTTCCTGTCCAGCTCAGTCCTCTCCTTCAAAGAGGGCCTCTGACTGCCGGAAGCTGCCTCAACCTCCCCCTGCCCCAGCCCTGCTCTGCGGCCACCTCAACCTCCCCCTGCCCCAGCCCTGCTCTGCGGCCACCGTTCCACTCCTGCCCCCAGGCTGGCATCACGCGAATCGGGAAAGCTTCCTAAAGGAGCCACCAGGACCAGAGTGGCCAACGCGCATCACACGTGACCCAAGTGGTCAGGGTGCAGAGCCCTGTGTGTGACTCAGGGCTGAGGGGTGACAACTCCTCCTTGTACTAAAGCAACGAGGTTCTCAGGCCACATGTGTGGTGACATCGTGGCTGGCACCAAAGTACTCCAGGCACCAAAGTGCCACACCTGAGGGCACCCCACCTGTCACCATGAGCCCTCACAGTGTGGCGCATCCCTGGCCCAAGAAACATTCAGAGCCATTTGGTCCTTCCATACACAGTGACCCAGTGTCTCTGACTTGGTGAGCTCTCTGCTGTGGGCCAGGGACACAGAGGACAGGCACACCTTCTGCCCCCAAGAGAAAGCAGCAGACACTAGTTATGGGACAGCAGCACAGTGTGCATGTGACAGCATCAGTTGACCCATTCCTCCTTGGGATCCAGGATGCTGGGGTGGCGCTTGGTAAGTTTGAGCCACACAGAGAACATCAGAGAGTGAGAGCAGCCTGTGCCAAGGCCCTGTGGCAGCAGGGAGCAAAGTTTGAGCCTAGGCATGGCTAGAGGGACTGAAGATGAGGAGAAACAGGGAAGTACCTGGATGTGAGGGCCAGACACCAAGGTTCAGGGGGGCCTAGGTCCTCTGTAACTGCCTGCATCCCTCTTCCAGGAAGTGTGGAGCCCCCTCAAACTGGAAGCCAGGGTGACCTGAGCTGCCCTGGTCACTGTGCCCAGCAGGGGTCCAGGAGGGCCCAGACAGGAGCAGGAAGGAAGCCAAGGCACACCACGCAGTCAGACTGCAAGGTTTCCACCTATCCTCAGCAGCTGTGCCGAGAGAGGTCCGTGTGCTGGGGAGAAAGGGGCTGTCACACCTGCAGGGTCCCTGGCCTGGGGTGGGGTGGGAGGAGGACAGGACAGCAGGACAGGACAGCAGTGCCAAGGAGGCCTCCCCAGTCCCCGTCAGCCCCCAGACAGCCAGTTGTGCATCTGTCCTGAAGGAGAAATGGCCACTATTCCCAAGTCTGAGAGTCCTGGTCATGCACCCACCATGCCTTGGGAGCTGTGGCCAGCCTCAGAGTCTGGGCCTCAGGATCTGGGCCCTGGCCTCAGCTCCATGTCTGAGCTCTCTTCTAGGCTTCCAACCCCTCCCAGCCCTCTGCGTCCAGAAGGGGCTGCATCATTAGGTGAGAACAGAGGGTCCCCATGTGCAGTAGGCACGGTACAAGCAGCCAGGGTCCCCAGATCTCCCCTGTGCAGCTGGCTTGGCACTGGTGACGGGGTGACCCAGGCACAGTGAGAGCATCTGAACTCTCTGCACAGGAATGAGCTTGTGAGCATGATGCACCCAGCTACTCTGGAGGCTCTTCCTCCGCCTCCAGTAATGATGTAACTGTCGCCTGCCGCTGCCGCTGCCGCTCTGCTTTATAAGCTTTTTAATTTTTAAACTGTTTCACTCTGCTTTACTAATAGCTTAAACTGCAAGCATGTCTTACAGCTGTTCAAAAGGTACTCCTTTATAACCTTACTTTACAAGCTATTTCCTAAGTGCATTGTTTTGTTTTGTTTTGTTTTTTTAACTTTTTGTTAAAAACCAAGACACGCCCCACCTCGGCATCTCGTCCAGAGGGAAAGGCTTCAGGCCTTCAGGACGGTAACCCCTCGGCACTGTCCCCTCCTGCAAGTCCCACCCTTCTTCCATGACCCCTAGGCCTGCCTGAGGCTCTGTACAGGTGACCCCTCAGCAGTGAGAGGAGGACACTAAGGAGACTAGCGAGGCAGGGCGCAGCAAACATGTAAACCGTCACCGTGTGGCTGTCACCACCAGCACTGCGTGGTGTCCACCCTGGGCAGTGATGAGTGGGTGCATGTCATGTGAGTGGGTGCTCCACTCCCACGCACCAGGCTGCGACAGGAAGGTGTGGGTACCAGCACAACCTTCAGGGTCACCACATATAAACCTGCTCCGAGGGCTCCATGGACTCGTGTCCGCGCCTGGAGCAGTCACAGCCATGGAGGCCACAGGGATGGTGCTCAGTGGGGGTGGGGCTGGGCAGGAGGAGACAGTGGCGGCTCAGTGGGTGCAGAGCTCTGGCTGGGAAGGGGGAGGAGCTCAAGGCTGCTCCCGCGGGCATCATGAGTGGGGCTCCCGGGACTACACCGTGCAGAAGGGCGAGGTGGTAGATGTGACAGCTCTTTGCTGCAGCTCTCCATAAAGTAGGGGGGCGGGGCTCTTTGGTGTGCCTGGTCAGTCTGAGGGTCCCATCTCTGAAATGCATGGGACCAAGGGAACCAAGAAGTTGGGAGGATTTGCAGGTTCAAGAGGAGATACCCTGAAGATGAGGCTTGAGCCCATGAATTCCATCATGGTCCACCCAGATACAGTATTTTTAATGATCTTGGGCACTAATCTGAGTCTCATGGTTCACTTGGTGCCTCTGGAGGCTTCAGGATCTGGGTTTCTGGATGTGGGGGCCATGCTGTCACCCACCACAGGTGTGTGCACAGCTAGGGTGCAGGCGTGTCTTCTCCTTACCATTTCCCAAGTACCTCACAGGCCACCACTCCACCCCACCCTGGGCTCTCGGCTCTCTCTGGGGCGGAGTCTTCCCCTTACTCTGCGCTGGAAGCTTTGTCTTTGCAGAGAGGGGTTTGCCCCTCACTGGGAAGTTTTCAGGCTCTAACCTATGTCCCCGGACTCTCCTGTGGCAGCCTTCCTGCCCCACAGCTCCGGGAAGCTGTATGTATTACAGATTCACGTTTAATTCCAAGTCTTCGCCATCCCTGCGAGTCAGCCTTACAGTGATTTAAGAAAACACTGTTCTTACCAGCACTCGGGAAGCTGAGGCAGGAGGATGGTTGCAAGTTCAAGCACAGCCTGGGCTACAAAGTGAGCTCGAGGCTGCCTGTGCTGCATAGTGAGACCCCATCTCAAAAAGATGAAAAGAAATCACCATTCCCTGCCAACTACCCACTGCTCTCACCCACCTTGAGGGAGTGCCCTCCGACTCCTCCCCTTCCAGCACCTGGGCTCAGCTCCCCAGGTCTGTTTATCACTGTGGCGTTGGGGGGGGCCACCCAGGGGGTAGTGACTGTCATCGTTCCACAGGTTCACCACCCCAGCTCCCAGAGGCCGAGTGGCAGCAGAGGGGACAGGGCTCTGTGCTGTGGGCTCTGCGGGAAGGTGAGGCAGCCAGGCTCAGGGTGGTGAGGATGGTAATCCCGACAGGCTCAGCAGCACAGGGGTAGCATGGTGACAGCGCCTGTGGACATGGCCAGGAGTGGGAGTGGGAGCCGGAAGAAGACATGGCCGGCTATGGGCTCTGGTTGGCCGGCCTGCCTGAGAGACATGTGTCAGCAGTATCCCTCCTGCGCTATCCTCAGGTCATCTGCTGTCTCTAGAACTCCATGACCCTGAAGGACACTCTCCCCCAGCTCCTGCCACCCCGCCCAGCATCGAGAGGACAGAAAACAGTTAATGAAGATTCCACCTTCCCCAGCTCACCATCCAGGGCCACCTTTGGCACACAGGCTTTGGGACCACTCCAGGGAGGGAGATACCATCACCTACAGCAAAAATGCCCTTGCTGCACTGGCAGCGAGGCCTGGGAGCAGCCCAGGGCCCCAGGCTGCCAGCTCATCCCACGTGACCCCTGCCAGCCGCATGCTACCTGCTTCATTCACAACTGCATCAAGCTGCTGCCTGCCTGCTGGGCACCACAGGCTCTGTGAGAACCTTAATGAAATGAGACGTAAACACTGCTCAGCCGCTGAGGGGAGCACAGGAACTCCGGGTCTCAGACAGCAGCGTCCTGAGGGTGCCATGCGTGGGTGCGGCATGTGGTGTGTGCAGATGTGTGTGGTGTGTGCTCTGGTATGTGTGCATGTGTGTGTGACACTGGGCTCTGCCCGGGCCTCTGCCCACTAGGTGAGCGCCGTTCCCTGGAGCCAGTCCCTGGCCCGAGACTTCTCTATTCTTGTTTGCTTTTCTCTTCTCTCTTTTATGAAATGTCTTTCGTTTTATCTTTCTACTGTGGCTGCAGAAATCAGAATTCTACACAGCGTTCACAAGCTTGGCCCCGGGGTCTACTACAAACCATACTCTTTGACCCGAGGCCTGTACTGCACTATAATAAACCTTCTGGTAAAAGTCATAGAAAAACAATATTGTTTTACTTTATATTTTGGCAGTTTATTTTTGAGACAGGGTCTTACTACATAGTTCAGGTTGGCCTTGGGGTGACTCTGTACCCAGGCTCGTCTTGAACTCATGGCAGTCCTCTTGCCTCAGTGTCCCGAGCGCTGGAATTACACCCAACCAACTATATTTTGAGAATTTTTATCTCCCAGAAAATGATCTCCCTGCTGTTAACTCCCTAGGTTATTATAGAATAGAGAAGGAGGGGTGGTGGTGGGGGCACAGAGACAGAGGGACAGAGGGACCTAGGGACAGAGAGACAGAGTTAGAAGGACAGAGGGGCAGAGAGAGAGGTACAGAGAGACAGAGGGACAGAGGAGAGGAGCAGAAGTGAGGAAAAGAAGTTTTCTTAGGAAATAAAAACTAAAATACTGTTTTGTTGAGTAGTATCTTCTCCAAACAGTAACGTTCTAAACCAGGGAGCTTTTGGGTTTGTGCTTCTGTGTTACTATGAATCCCCTGGTGCCCAGACCAGGGTTTTTAGCACTAATTCATCTGGGGGAAGACAGGGTGCCTCCATGTCTAGGCGGAGGTGAGCTGGGCAGCTGTGTCCTCCTCCCTGACTTCCTGCCCACTGGGAGCCCTGAGCGTGGCCTCCCTCAGAAGCAGGGTCCTCACAGGTGTGGTGACGGTAAGACAACGACGTGCTGAGCCGGGCAGAACCTGGATCTAAGGCTGTCATCCTGGGACAGGGGCAGGCAGGAGGCCATGGGAAGACAGAGCTGGAGCAGGGAATGAAGCGCTCAGGGGCCAGGAAATGCCCAGATGCTCCAGGGCCTCCAGGAGCTGGGGCCGGGAGGAAGGCCCTTCTCTGTAGCCCAGAGCCGTGCCAGAGCGCCGCCCTGCTGACTGCCGATGGTGCTGGGGCTCTGGCTGCTAGAACTTCGAGGGAGTGCATTCTGTTCTTCACAGCTGGCCAAGTGCGTGTTGGTTTCTTATCGCTTTCAAACAGCTGAATAGTCCAGCATCAGGTGGGCCCTGGTCTGGGTCCTGGTGGCCAAAGGTGATCAATACCAAGTCTGTAAGGGGCACAGAAGCGGAGATGGGGAGGTGGAGGAGGAGGAGGAGGAGGAGGAGGAGGAGGAGGAGGAGGAGGAGGAGGTGCCTCTCAGGCACCACAGAAAGCACATCATTTCATTCCCGTACGGCGTCCTCCAGTGGTGTCTCTTACTGTCTCTGCTTCACACATTGGGACAATGAGCTGCAGGCCTCCCTGTAGTCACACAGCCTGGAAGGACTAAATCCCTCCAACACCTCTCAGAGTGCAGAGCTTCCCAGAGTCCCAAAGCAGCCTCCCAATTTGAACAATATAAAAAGCACCATGATTCTGGGTGTCCACATGATGAGCTCAGTCTGGGTCCCCTGCCCACCTCTTGTTGGGAGGTGTGTTCAGATAGTCAAGAAGGACACAGGAGTCCAGGGCTCCAAGCTTCCTTTCAAGGAGCAAACACTCTTCATCACCATCTTTCCAGCCAAACACAGCAACTCACATTTGAGATGTGAGGGTTGAGTCAACTCTCTGGCCAAAAAGCAAAGGCAATACAGTGGCACCAAGGTAGAGAAAGGCTTTTCTATAAATGGAAACAAAAATCCAGACACAAACCTTTTATCCTTCGCAAAAAATTAACTCAAAATGGTCCACAGACCTAAATTTAAGATACAAAACCATAAACCTCCTAGAAGACAGCGTGGAAAATTTAGGTGACCTTAGGTTTGGTGATGACAGTTCTGCTACAACACCAAACCATGACCCACCAAACAAAGAACTGATTCCTGGAATTGCATTAAAATCAGAAGATCTGCTCTGTGAAGCATACTTTTGAAAAAAGCCACAGATAGAGAAGAAATATTTGCAAAAGACACCTCTGCTAAAGGGCTGTTAGGCAAATACACAACTCTTAAAACTCAACACATAAGAAAACGAATGACCCAATCAAAAGTTGAGCCAACACATGAGAGGAGACACACAGGAAAGCATTTGCAGGATGAGATGACCTTGTACGTAATTACAGAGCTTCAGGTTAAACTGCAGTGAGAGAACAAGACCCATGTGGCAGAGCAGCCAAGGTCCAGAACGCAAAGCCTCTTGGTGCCTCGCTCACCATGGCTGGCCTCCAAATGGTGCAGCCTCTCCAGAGGCAGCTTGGGGCTCCCTTGAAGCTCACTACACTCTTGGTGTGCGGTGCAGCACCGCACTCCTACCCCTGGCAGCTAATGCGTACACTCACACAAAGCCTGCACACAGATCTTGGCAGCTGCTTTACCCCAGTCGCTAGAATTTGGAAGAAACCAAGATGTTTACCTTGGTCTGTTTAGACCACTATAACACAAGGCCCCAGCAGGCAGTGTCCGAATACCAGAAATTTATTTCTTGCAGTTCAGGCTATCGGAGAGGCCAAAGCAAAGTGTCCCTGTCTTTCAGGTTATGCACCCCATCATGACAGCTCTTCCCTCATCACCTAATCACCCCCACCCTGGAGCTCCATCTCCTGTTACTATTTTCTTGCAGTATGGATTTCACCCTATGCATCCGGGTAGAGCGCCAACCCTCAGGCCCCAGCTACATGCATTGGTAGGCGAATGGAGGACACTCGGGGATTTGACGCCTTTCAGCAACATGGAATTGTCAGGCCACGGAATGAATGTGTGTCAGGATGTAAAGAAGCCTCTCAGGGAGGCTGCCTGGCGCTGGGGAAGAGCATGCCTAGGGGAGCAGAAAGATGGGCAGTGCTGAGGGCCCAGGCAGAGGAGAGTGTGCACCGCAGAACGCAGGGACGTCCACGCTGGGGGGGGGGGTGTTTCGGTGGAGCCCTGGTCCAAGGCCCTGGATGCCGAGGCGACCCAGAGGTCAGGAGTCCATGAAGGGCCCAGGACTGGCGGAGTTACCTGGGAATTGGATGGCTGGGGGGGAGTCACTAAGGGGAGAGGGGCATCGCCACACTTTTCTCCCAGTGCTGTAGACTCAAAAGAGCTTGTGACTTGAGTCTCTGGGAAAGTACAGGGTGACCTCAGAGGGACAGGACAGTCCAGGGCCGCAAGTGACCCCTCGGGCGTGCAGGACTCTGGCAGCTCCCTGCTGTAGACAGTGGATTCTCTACATCACCAGCGCAGCCCAGGCATCTTTGCCTCCCACCACCACTGCTGGGCCCAGGGGCACAGGGCTGTACCTCCCCAGTGAGGGACGCTGGGCTCCCACCCTGGCTCGGCCAGCGAGTCCGCTGTGAGGCCTGGGTTGTCTGCACTGTGTTTATGTGGTGCTGGGGACCAGGACCTTCCCACGGAGCTATACCCCAGCCTTTTTATTTTGAGACTGGATCTTATTAAAATTGTTAACTTGCCCAGGCAGGGCTTGAACTTGTGATCCTCCTGCCTCAGCTTCCTAAAACTGGATATACCACTGACACACAGACCATATTCAAAGAAAAGTAGAGGAGATTACCGATACCTAACAGGCAGAGTTCATCATTTGATCTTTGTTTTCCACAGAAACTACTAGGTAAATATTAAAGGAATAAATTATTGTTCAGGGTCTTAGAAACTTAGTTTTAACCCTAGGCTCTTTATAAAAAGTCTTTTAATACAGCATAAAAAGTACCTGGCAGGGTGTAACAGCTCAGGAAGGGCTGGCCCTCCTCGAAAGTCTGGATACCACATCCCGCCAGCTGGAAAACTCTGACCTGGGTTGGCCAGGGCTCTGCAGAGCCCATCATGGAGGAGCTGGCAGAGCACTCAGGTGGGGCTCCAGCTCTGTGACCACCACAAGTGGTGAGACTCCCTGAAAAACGTGCCATGTTGGCGGGAGCTTCTCTTAGTTCCCTTGATCATGGGAGGAGAGACCGAGGCTGAGCATAGGAGCACGTCCCAGGCCACCAGCTTGGAAGCAGAGCAAGGCCACAGCCTGCGTCTGAGTCTCGGCTGTGGGGCTGCCCGGCTTCCTAAGGGCCTGACCTCCATGTGGCACAAGGCCATCCTGGCTCTGTGGTGCATGCTTGGTGCTATATGTTTCACCTAGGCAGCTTCGTTAAGCTTTGTCTCGTTCCCTGCTTGCTGACACCTATAGCCTGGGGGGTCTGGGGATGGACTGGCCTCCGCAGTGTCCTCTGTCTCAGGAAGGTGAGCCCTGCCCTCTCCTCCACGCACTGCAGATGCCAGGGGGAAGGGGGCCAAGGGCTAGTGGGGGCGGGGCCACCACTGGAGCCTTCATGTTCTTAGTCTGTACCAGGACCTCTTTTTGGAAAGTAAATTAAAGCCACTCTTATGCAGTTCAGCCAGTGACGGCTCAGAGACATTAAGGCTCTTTACTAGGTGCTGGAAATTCTGCCAGGTGGGTCATAGTGACCACTGAATAACATTTTAAATGGATTAAAGATCATTTAATTAAAGCTCATGATAGGAAAATGTTGTGATAACTAAATTATGTCTCAGTAAATGTGTTAAAGCATTAAAATATCTTCGAAAATAATTTACCAGGACACAGGAGCTGCATCTAAAAAAGGGTTTTTTTTAGCAGACTTAGGTACATTTTTGATTTGGTTTTCTTTTTCCCAAATTAGGAAAATGGCATAGATAGCAGTTTAACACCGGTTTTTAAGGAAGCAGGGAAGGGGAAGGGGTCCTGCCACAGGGCTGGCCCCAGGGGCGCCTCTCCAGCTGGGCTGGCAGCAACCGCCGAAGGTCCAGGTGCTGGCACTGAGCTTTAGGCGAGACCTCAGACTCAGACTTCTGAGAAGTACTGGAATTGCTGACAGTTTAGTGGCTCTTAGAGGGGCCCTGAGTACATTTGCATAGTGAGATGAACGCGAACCACTAGGGGCCTGGGGTGGAATGTTACGGCTTTCATCTAGAATGCTCTGACAGTCTCACATGTTCAGAGACTGGACTTGTGGAAGGTGATTTGATTGTGATGGCGCCATAGTCCTCAGGGCCAGCATCTAACAGAAGTTGGCTTATTTCCGGCTTCACTCGGCCACACTGCTTAAAACTTGAGGTATTACATAAACGTTTAGTACGTAAATGCAAATTGAAAGGTACCTTCCTCCTGAGCCATGAACACAGCGCGGATTAGGTTTTCCTGGACTGCTTGACAAGAGGTAAGTGACACACGTGTGATTGTCCTCTCGCTGCTGCAGCGTGGCTAAGTCACCCAGGGACAGGTCCAGTCCCCCTGCTAAGAGACCCAAATCCCTGCAGAACGACACGGCATTTGCGTGGAAGCTGTGGTGCCCTGCTAAGTCTTTCTAGATGACTCACAGCACCCGAAGGGCAGTGGCTGCTGTGTAAGCTGTCGCTGTGTCACTGAGAGAAAGACAGGGAAAAGCTCCATCGGTGTCCACCCTGCACATGATTGGGTTTTCTGAGTACCTCCTATCCCAGCTGGCTGAAGCCAGGAGCATGCTGTTGCCCAGCAGAGTGTCCGTTTGTACTGCCCAGTGCGCTCATGCCCCCACCTCAGCACCCCCTGAGAAAGCCTGACTCCCTCTCCCTTCTCTCCCACCCACTCCAGGCTGCAGAGCATCCATGCAGGAAGCAGGGGACACAGTCTGTGCCCACAGAAGGAGCTGGCTGGCCATGACTGATGCTGCACCTCCCGGCTGTTGAGCCCCGAGGAAAGTATTTTTCCTGAGCACCCAGCCGCAGGAGCCCTGAGGACACCGGAGGGGAGGATGCAGCCAGCAGGCAGAGGGTGGGAGCCCCCAAGGCGCTGAGGGCCAGGCCTTCTGCCCTCCCCATCCCTGCTCCTGCCAGCCCCCACCATGGCCTGCAACAGCACCATCTTCCTGCCCTTCCAGCACCTGCAACTGAACGTGAGCAACACCTCGGGCGTGGCAGCCACGCCGCTGTCCGCTCCCCTCCGGATCTCCCTGGCTGTCCTGATGCTGCTCATGATGGTGGTGGGCTTCCTGGGCAACACAGTGGTCTGCGTCATCGTGTACCAGAGGCCGGCCATGCGCTCTGCCATCAACCTGCTGCTGGCCACCCTGGCCTTCTGCGACATCATGCTGTCCCTGGGCTGCATGCCCTTCACTGCCGTCACCCTCATCACCGTCCACTGGCACTTCGGGGACCACTTCTGCCGGCTCTCAGCCACGCTATACTGGCTCTTTGTGCTGGAGGGTGTGGCCATCCTGGTCATCATCAGCGTGGACCGCTTCCTCATCATTGTCCAGCGCCAGGACAGGCTAACCCCGCGCAGGGCCAAGGGGATCATTGCCGTGTCCTGGGCCCTGTCCTTCTGCATCGCCGTCCCCTCGCTGTGGGGCTGGACAGTGGTGGAGGTGCCTGCTCGTGCCCCGCAGTGCGTACTTGGCTACACTGAGCTCCCGGCCGACCGCGCCTATGTGGTGACGCTGGTGGTGGCCGTGTTTTTTGTGCCCTTCGGTGTCATGCTCTGCTCCTACCTGTGCATCCTCAACACGGTGCGCAAGAACGCAGTGCGAGTGCACAACCAGTCAGACAGCCTGGACCTGCGGCAGCTGCCCCGAGCCGGACTGAGGCGGCTGCAGCACCAGCAGCAGGTCAGCGTGGACCTGAGCTTCAAGACCAAGGCCTTCACCACCATTCTCATCCTGTTTGTGGGCTTCTCGCTCTGCTGGCTGCCGCACTCCGTCTACAGCCTGCTGTCGGTGTTCAGCCGCAGCTTCTACTACGGCTCCTCCTTCTACGCCGCCAGTGCCGGCGTCCTGTGGCTCAGTTACCTCAAGTCTGCCTTCAACCCCATCGTCTACTGCTGGAGGATCAAGAAGTTCCGCGAGGCCTGCGTGGAGCTGCTGCCACAGACCTTCCACCTCCTCCCCAGGGTGCCCGCGCGGATCCAGCGGCGGATCCGGCCCAGCACAGTCTACGTATGCACCGAGAACCAGTCCGCTGTCTAGGCGTGGGGCTCCCTGCAGCTCGAGTCTCGTCCAGGTCTCTCGGTGACTGTTGAAGCACCAAGTGCTCATTGTCCCTCACGGGCTGCGGGACCACCTTTGCAGTTTGGGCAGGTGAATTATTTATGTTTCTCACAGTAGAACAGGTCAGGCAGGAGCTGCAGGGGTGCCACGCACACAGGGAGCAGGCTGCAGGGATGGAAAGAGCGAGGGAGGAGCCAAGAGGAAGTGGGCAATGGGCAGGGCAGGGTGTCACTAAGGTACTCACAGAGCCCTTCACACCCCGGTGCCAGGCTTGAACCGAGACACCCACCAAGGGCCCAGCCATGTCCTGGGCCATCGTCCATTCCACTTGTTACCAGTGTTCTTTGGCATGGCTAGGGGCTGTGGGCTCTGGGTGCCACGTGGGGCTCTTTACATTGGTCAAACGACCGTTCCTGAAGGTGCCAAATCCTCCCTCCTAGAAAAGAACAGAAGTTGTGCTGGGAAGCAGATGGAGTGAGCACCACATGCGAGTCCTTGGGGTGCCACGGAGCCGTGCGTGGCTCACAGCGTGGAAGGTGCAGTGGCAGTGAGGAGGCATCCTGGCTGCTGACACAGGTCCCTGCCCTCTTCTGCCCACACCGCCCATCCTTCCTGGTGTTCTGGACACCATGACAGGGAATTCGCCCATGAGCAAGTATCCATAGTGATTCTCTGTTTACACATTTCCCTACATACCCGGGGCTCCAGGGCCTTGGGGGTGCACTGCATGGGGACCAGCAAGGGAGCAGGGCCAGGGGCAGGACAAGCAGACTCCCATCTGGGCCCCCAGGTCCCTGGAGCCTCTGCTCCTCCTACCTCACTCACACCACTGCTACTACTGCCGCTGCAGGGCCACCTGTGTGGGTCAGGGTCCAGGAGTGCAGATGCCCCAGGTGACCGCCCTTGAGCCCTCCACCCAGCCACTACGCCCAGCCACCCACTGCCACCCTGAGCTCCCAGTGCTGGAAGGCGACCTCCCGAGCTCCCTTCCTCCCAGCGTCAGCTCTGAAGAGTGAGACGTTCACAAGAAGCTCAGAAAAGCTGCACCTAGCTTGGACTCCAGCAGGGATTGGTTGAGTCACCCTACTCATTCCACCTCCTTTTCCTAGGTCTCAGTTTCCCCATTTGTCAGCAGGTCTAGGGGACATCTAGGTGACCTCACCCTCCAACTCTAATGTGGGTTTGTTTTACCATCACTGTCCCTTGCACTCATGTCCCCCAGCCACGCTGAGAGCATGCACGGGGCCTCCTGGGTGGGAGGCAGAGGAGGACAGTGGGGCAGGCCAAGCCAGAGGCAGCACCAGGCTCCTCCCAGGGTCCCAAGGCCACCAGGCATTGCAGTTCCCTGCTCCTTTCTTGGTAGCTCCGGTTCTCACGGCTGGTCGAGGGCTAGTGATGGAGACACGAGGCGGGGGGAAAAGAGAACATAACTCACAGTGCTCTCTGCCCAGGCTGGGCTGTTGAGAAGGAACTGATGCTTTCTTTGCCAGCCAAGATGCAGGACAGCCGCCTGAGATGGCCCATAGTTCCATGTCCTGGCCAGAGCAGGGCTTGCCTACGGCTCTTGGGGACAGGGTGCCTGGTGGGCCCTGAGGTGCAGCCAGGCCCTGGGGACCACCACACTCAGGCACCTCTCCTCCTGTCCTCATAGCAGAGAATTTATTCAGAAATCGGAAAACTGAATGAAGATAACAAAATTTACATCAATCCATGTCATGTGGTGTATGCTGAACAGTATTGTTTCAAAGTAATAATTTTGTATATGTTTTAAATAAAGTACCGTTGCTTTTTCGGTGTATAAGGTCACATCCTTGCCAAAACTCACACCAAGTCCACTAAGAGCTAGCCTAGGATGCAATGCCTAAGGCTCCTTTAGCTTCACTCAGGCTGCTGGAACAAATCGAATGGCTGACTTGAATTTGCTGTCATTCAGGAATCTGGGGAGCCCAAGTCCAGGCACCAGCAGGTGTGGTGCCGCGGGGCACAAGCTGCTCCCTGTGAGCAGAGCAGAACAGGTTCCCCTGCCTTCTTGTGACCAGGTCATCTCCCACAGCCCTCTCCCTTACTACAATGGCTCGGGGATGGGGTTGGACTCATGCATCTCGGGAACCACCAAACCCTGGCCACAGCACCCCTGAGACCAAAGGATTTCAGGAAGCCTGCAGCCTGCAAGTTGCTAGCGAAGCCACAAAGCCCGCAGGGCGTCACAGCACAAGGACAACCAGAGACAGAGCACCAGGTCTCCCTGCGGGGCAGTTTGTTTCATTCCCTTGTATCATGCCTTCTACAGAATTGGGGGCCAGCTGGCCAGTGTTCACACCTGCCCCACCTCTAGGGCTCTGGAGGGAGCAGGGCCCCCCTCACCTGGTGCCAACGATTTGTTTAGTTTTCATCTTCACTTTCCCTGGGGTTTCCCTGAATCCCAGGGTTGGTGCAAAGCCAGAGTCACACCTAGCTTGTCCCTGTGGGGGCCAGGTGGGGGCCAGGTGGAAGACAGCTGCCACCATGGTGATGCCCCATTCCCACACATCAGCTGGCCCTGGGCTCCGGGAAGAGCCTTGGAAACGCGTCACAAACAGGGCTGCATGCTCAGAGGTCTGGAGCTGACCCATGGCAGACAGTGATAGTTGAGGTGCTCAAACCCAGAGACGTGGCATGGTTTCCACACAGGAGCCGGCACTTCCTCTTGAGCCCCTTCCATTGTCCCCAGGTGACTCAGACCTAGAACAGCGTCAGTGTGGTGCACACAGCTGTCATCCCACGTGCAGAGACCACAGGGTTGGGATGCGCACGTGCAGAGGAAGTCGCTCATACAGGAACCTCTCCCTGCTCAGCTGGATCTACAGATGCAAACCAGGTAAGGACCAGCAGGGGGATGGTGAATCTTACAGCTGTTGTGCCAACTGCAACAATACCTGCCACCTTTTGCTCTGGAATCATGGTCTCCATGGTTAGGACAGAACAAAAACAGAGGTTCCGAAATGGCTGTGGGGTTCCATATGGGTCCCTGTCTGCCGTTCTGAGCCCTGGTGACCCTCACTGCTCACAGCTCGCAGTACACGCTGCCAGGGACAGGGGCCTTTAGGGGAGCATCTCTACGGCCTGGAGGAGGCCCCATTCAGTTATTTAATGCCCAGCCCTGTAGCTGGGAGAGCACAGTGGTCAGCCTCAAGGTCCTCCGCAAATGAAGGGGCTCTAGAAGGCTCTGCCAGCCCTGGGCTGCCTCACTGTCTGCCACCGGGCAGTGCCACACCCCCATCCCTGGTCTTTGAAACAGGTGGTCCTAGCCCGAGCGCCAAGGGAAGCATGAACCATGGAGGGGTATGGCTCAGGGGTTGGCACCTGCCCAGCTCTGCAGAGAATTACACAGTGCACAAACTCCTTCTGAAGGCCCGTGTCATCTGCTGGGGAACCGGAGAGCAGCTCAGGGGTACAGCACTCGCCTGATGCATGCAAGGCACTTGGTTCCACCCGTATCAGCACCACACATCCAAAAAATGAAACAGTGCAGGCACAGGACTGTGCCCAGGGCCGGGCTGCAGCAGACACTGCAGTGCCAAGGCACCAGTCACCACAGGTGTGCAGCCTGCCTGCATCCTGCCGGGGTTTGTCCTCTCTGGGTAAGGGTGCAGCCAGGAGGTTAATTTAGTGGACGCACACACAGAACTTGAAGCACTTTGCTGATAGGGACCCATTTATTAGAAAGAACATCACTAGGCCTCTGGGTGAGTGGCAGCTGAGAGGAGCTACCCAGGGCGAGGTGTGAGTGAGGGGTGCCAAACTTTGGGGCCTCTGTGTCCCCCCTCCCCTGACTTCCCCGTTCGTCTGCTGGAACCTCTGAGGCCCATCCCTCGGGCTCTACAGCGGCTTCAGTGAGCAGGCACCATGCGTTGCCTCCTTGGTTTGTGGAGCTCAACCCCATCTCAGCTCAGCTCCCCTCCATGGGGACTGAGTGGGGCTGAAAGGTGCTGTCCTAGAATCAGGCCTTGGTCTTCCTAGGGACCAGCCTCGTCCTGAAGCTCCAAAGAGACCCAACCACCGCTGCCACCCCACGGCACACGAAGGCTGCTCTCACTGTTCCATGTCCCTGCACGTCAGAGGTAACAGGCAGGGGTGGCTGCACATGCTTAGGTCACGGTATCAAGTCCATGTGGCGTCCTTTAGCTCAGGCCTGGCCGATAACGTGCACTGAAGCAAGGAGCATGGCGGGACTCAGTGGGCAGCTGTGCGTGGTAGCTCTGCCCTGCCTGGCTCTGCCCATCGTTTACTGTCAGAGCTGCCCATGGGGTGTGGAGAGGAGCAGGTTCACTCGTGTGCGAACCCCACCTTGGCCGGAAGAAGGAGCAGCACACGCAGACCGTTCACTCCGACTGTCCTGCACCACGGCATCTCTGGGGACCCAGGAGGCAGGAAGCAGCTGGAGCACCTCTGGGGTAAACAAGAACCAACACAAAGGTGACTGGACAGACAGACAGATACCAGAAGCTCAGGGCAATGAGGCGGGTGCCCTGCTCTACGTGGCTTTCAGGATTTAGGCTCCTTTACCCCATGTCCCAGTGTCCCTCGGGGCACTGGCATCTCTTTATGGTCAGTCTGGGCCCAGCCACTTCTGTGTTTCAGGGTTTGACAGGGGACAGGTAAGACAACCCTGCCAGCCCCTGGCCAGCCATGGTCATGTGGCCATGCTTAGCTGCCAGGAAAGGGGTGTCAAGTGTACCCAGCCATCACCAGCTCATGCCAAAGAGAAGGATTCGTATACCAGCACATCCCACAGTTAAACAAACACGCACAGGAGATCCCAGGGCACAGGGGAATTCTGGAGTCCTACACACACGTTTCTTAAATGAGCATTGCTCTCGGTAACAAATGTGTGTCAGCTGCCTGGGGCCAAGACAGCCGCCCCTCTCTTCACCCCTGCCCTGCAGTTACCAGTCTTCTGTTCAAAGCACAATGTGCCTGCATCCATGCCTGAGTGAAAGAAAAAACACCACCTTAGACCTTCTGGCCCCAAAGACTGGAGGCAGAAATGCTACACTGTTTAAAATTTGCAGCCAGAAAAGGATGAACTCTGTCAAGACAAGAAAAAAAAAAAAATTACCGTTTCAAACAATAAGC
The DNA here is from genome assembly GCF_034190915.1 of Cavia porcellus. Classification (NCBI taxonomy): domain Eukaryota; kingdom Metazoa; phylum Chordata; class Mammalia; order Rodentia; family Caviidae; genus Cavia; species Cavia porcellus. Next base: position 46,811,799 of record NW_026947501.1, on the reverse strand, counting down.
CAACAACACTGCCTGTGACCACTTTGGCCTGTGGGCTTGATTATGCTGGGAAAAGTTTCAGGCTGTGGAATGGAGCAGAGGTCGTCATGGCAGCGTGGAGCAGGACACGGGTAAACCTAGTCACTTAACTCCATAAGGAGAGGCGGGGTACGGAGGCCCTGGCCCGGAACCTGCTTCTGGCTTCTGTAGCAACGAGAGGAGGTTGTGGGCTGTGCCCTCCCCGGGGCAGGTGTCCAAGGCTGCTTTTGCATTCAGAGTCCCTCTGCTCTCTGGGCTTCATCCTGGAGAGTGAGGACAAGGCCGGCAGAGGCCCGCAGGTGACTGCCACCACATCCCCGTTACCAACAGGCCGCTTTCCCTGCTTCCTGAGTCCTCTCTGGGCATTCATAGTCCCTGGAGCCCAGGAGATAATGGCCCAGCTCGCTTGGCGGGTTGCTGCTCCTGTGCACGGTCCAGGTGAGCTCGGCTCTCCTTTCCTCCTTGTGGACATGCTGCTGCCCACTTCCGGAGGCTCAGCAGTGCGCGGTGGCCAGGAAGCCTTGGGATGCTGCGTTAGGAGTGCCAGTTCCCAGGACCGGTAGACCAGGGCCCACACTTCCAAAAAGGCACAGGGAATAGCAGAAAATGCAACTGGCTCTCAGTGGACGGAGGTAAGGGAGAAGCACTGTGTAAAACTCAAGGCTCTTTCTCCCGAGGCCTCCGACGTCTCCAGGCCTGGGTCAGCCTGGCACTGGCAAGCACTTCCCCACACAGAGGCTGGGGCCCGGACCCACCCCTGGGATGGCACTGGTGGCTGTGGTACTCCATTGTCTTCAGCCAGGCCCAGCCAGGCCCCTGGGTGCTTCCCGCATCCTCCAGAGTCTGCAGTGCAAGGCTTGTGTCCCACTCTTAACCTCTGCTCCCATCCTGGGAGCCTCCTCCTCTGCCGCCATGTGTCCTCGTTGTCCCTGGCCTTCCTCGCTGCTGTCCTGTTTCTCGATGCTGTAACAGGACACCCGATGGTGGGCACTGTGGAAAGCAAAGTCCTCAGGGGGCTCACGGTTCTGGAGGCTGGGGTGGGGATGGGGGGCCAGGAGCAGTGCGTGCCCTGTGGCTTCAGCCGAAGGCGTCTCTTGGAGGATGAGTGCTCTGGCTGAGGACCCAGCCACTCTGCACCCACGGGAACAGACCTGACCCGGTGTCCACGCTTGACCATCCCCACAGGCCATGTCATCGGCACCATGGCAGGGAGCGAGTGGGTTCCTGGGGCTCCCACAAACCACTGTGCCCCTTCTCCCTGTGCTTCTCCTCAAGCCGTGCCAATCTGAGAAGGCACCGACCCACTGAGGCTGGGCATCTGGATTCTGTAGGAGAACTGCACACTTCACACCTAGACAAGGGTTTAGAATGCTCTACACACTGGCCCACATCCAGACGCAATTGCTCCCTGAAGAAACAGGAGCAAAACAGCCAACATGTTTACTGGATCCTTTTAACACCCAGACAGAGATATCCCTCCCCACCATGCCGGGTCTCTGGGCAGAGGCCAATGCCCCAGCACACTCTGGGCACCACCGTCCAGGGCCACAGCCTGGACCCCCCTGTGTCAGCCTCTCACACACCGGGTCACCCCAGGTAGGGACCAGACATCAGGACCCTCTGCCCATAGACCCCAACATGATTCAAAACTGCCGGTGCTCAGGGCCCCGCCCGCCTTGGTGGCTCTTCCCCACCCATGGCTCCTTCCCATGCCTGTGCCCAGCTGCTTGAGCAGTCCAGGGTGTCACCTCGGCCTGTGCCTATCCGTGGGGGCTGCGTCACCAGTTGCCCTCCCAGTGGTCCTGACCCGCCAGCCTCAGTGCACCTCAAAACTTCTATTAGATGCTGTCTTTCAAAGCTCAGTCCTCCAATCATTAAACACTGACAACATTGACAGGCGGAGGAGTGAATGGCGACATGGCCCTGAGGGCGCTCCTTTTCACTCCTCTGCCTAAGATCAGGGTAGGGCTCTGGCACCACCTAGCAACTCTGCAGCCCTCCCCAGCCTGTGGGCTCCTCAAACTCCATGCTGAGCTCTAGCAAGTCCTGGGGGCCAGGCAGTCACCCTCCTCAGACACACAGTTCGCTCCTCACACGGTGCAGTGAAGGATGATGATGGCTGAAGGCAGGAAAGGAAAAGCCTGTCCCTGTGGAGGGCTCTCTGTCCGCGGCCTGGCAAGTCCTCCCATCTGTCCTGTGGTCCTCTACAGCACCATCCTCCAGCTCTGCTGCTGTTGGGCTGGACGGTGAGCGTGGGGCAGTCAGTACTACTGCGACACCCTGGGGGGACAGGGCCCTGACAGACCCACACATAGACCTTTCCTGTTGCCCACGCGAGGCGTGTGAGACGCTTATTCCGGGTCAACATCGCAGGGCCACAGGCACCCAGGCCACATGGAGCTGCTGGGCGGTGATGTTTAGAAGAGCCGGGTGGTCCAAATGGTGGCCTTGCCTGTGGGAGTGGCATCATGGCTGCAGGCCGAGGGTGAGCATCACGCCCTCTATACCCCCCCCAATCCTCCGGGGCACCTGCACCCCTCTGCTCACAGCCTCTGCTGTGGCTCTCAGGCCGTGGGTTCAGACCAAGCTCCAGCACCATCTCCCACTGGAGATCACGGGACAGCATGGTTTTCACGAGTGTGTGGCCCTGTCCTCGGTTTCTCTGTCACACACGCGTGCTCCATCAGGGAACGCTGATGCACATGGCCTGTGTCCTGACTGGGCCGGGCTGGACTGACCCGCTCTGCCACTCACTCTCTGGACCTGCGTGAACAGGGACTATTTGCAGTGACTGAGGTTGGTGTAAATCAAGCACTCACAGGATACCAGCACTTCCTTTGCTTGCTCAGGTGGGTTTTCAGGGGGCTCCCCACTTGCCGTGCCCCCACTATGGAGAGGTGCTGCCTGCCTCACAGGCTCTGTCCCTCTCTGAGGCTGTGTCCCGCTGCCTCAGGACACAGGGGAGCACAGCCCTTCTTATCCTGCACCCCAGCCCTGCAGTCATAGCTTGATCGCCCACAGGTGAGGAAGGAAATGGCCCTGCCTATCAGTCAGCTCCTAGGGTCAGCAGTGTCCAGATGCCCGTGTCCCCAGGCAGAAAGATCTACACTGTGAAACAGGAATCAGAGGGGATGGACCATGAGCTGGGGATGGGCACATCTCTCCCTCCCCGGGGTGCCGCAAGAGGCTAAGGAGCCACAAGGGGACACACCCAGGAGGCCCAAGCTTCCCTCCTGGCTGTCGAGCTGCTTCGCACAAAGCTCAGCAGCTGAGCTGTCATAGCAATAGTGGGGACCCTCGTGTCTATCCCTGGGAATGTCACCACAGGAGTGGGGGATCCTTAGGTCTCCTCGGGACAAGGGCTGTGCTCTGGTTGGAACCCATGCCCAGGGCCTGCCTGAGGCCACTCTTGGGCTCTGTGTTAACTGCAGGGAGGAGAGCAGGACAGTGCATGGGTGGGTGCAGAGGGCAGGCAGCAGGTTCTCCTGTAAAGGTCCTGTGAGCACTAAGGAGCGATTCTAACTTTACAGAAAACTACACGTGTAAGGAGTCCATGCAATCCCCTCAAAGGCCCAAGCACCACTGCTCAGGTGACCCCTGAAGGCCACAGCAGGCCACCTAGGAGAGTCTGACCTAAAGGAGGCTGCTCAGAGGATGGAGGGGTAGGATCCTGCAAGGCCGGATGGAGTCTGGGGCTGGCACTGCGGAGCCAGCTCAAGCTCTGGAACTAGACACTAGTGGTGATGGTGGGCATGGGCGTCACCGTGTCACTGGACAATTTTTATTTTAAAAAGAAAACATACCAAGCAAAGAATTAAGAGTTTTAATAAAATTAACAAGTTTACATGTGTACAGGTTGTGTATCTGGGACTCAAGGAGATAAAGGATAAAGTTACAAGGACAAAAATTCCCATGGGACAGCAAAGACAGGGCCAGGGTCACCTGGCTGTGCATCCATGTGACGGTGCCACCCCTTCTGTGGCTGGCGCCGGCGCCCCTCATGGCTCTGTGCTCTGGCCCACGGCCACAGTGCCCTATGGTAGACCACGGGAGGGTGCGGCCTGACAACGGTCATGCAGAGGGAGTCTGCACGCGCCCCTGAGGACGGGCGCTCTGGGCGCCAGTCTCACCAGGCTGCACAGCCGCGGTCACAGAACCTCGAGCCAGGGAGGAAGAATCCGTCTGAAAAGCAAGGCTCGAGAAAAAGCCCCGGTAAGGGTGTGAGGCAGGCTGGGGACGCGGGGCCCCGCGCACAGACAGTGGTGCCATGCCAGGCTTCAGCAGGGACAGGAACTGCTCAGCCCTGAAGGCAGACACGAACTTTAGAGCAACGCGCGGTACCCAGAGTCTGGGCGGTGCCGGCTTGTGCGTGCAGGGCGCAGTGCTTCCAAAAGTGCAATGAACAGTAACGTCATCTCCATGGGACCCAAACCACACAGCACAGTGGGGCTGGTGACACCAGGCAGGGCGTGTGGTCTGGAACAGCTGTCCACAGGGTGCCCACGGCAGGCCTTGAACCCACGCTGGCTTATGTGGTGCAGTGCAGAGCAATGGGGAGAAATTCCCCACTGCTTCTCCTTAAATAACTGAAACACAGGGGGAAATATTGCCAATTCTTTGAACAACACAGACTGGTTTGTTTCTTGGCTCGCGGGCAGCCTGAGAGGTAAACCCAGACTGAGTGCGGCAAGGCTCTCCATGGCCGGCGCCACGCACTCCCTCGTGGCTCAGGCGGCGGAACAGTGCACCCAGGCTCCTTGTTCTACACCTCAGGAAGGCATACGCAGCAGGGCAGTGAAGTGACAACAGCCTCAGCATGTCAGGATGGACACAGAGACCCAAGGACCCCCAGCAATGGATAGGAGGCCTTTTTCTGCAGTTTGGGGACCGTTAGGGCAGGCACAGAGGTGCAGGGAGGTAAGGCAGCCTGAGCCAATATCCCCAGGGCCACGCAGAGGGCACCCGATGTTCTGATGCGTGCTTGTTCTGGGCAGTGGTCTCCTGGGTCTCCAGAGGGGCCAAATGCTAGCAGAAGAAACATCCCCAGGGGGCAAATCTTCAACTGGAGAGAAACTGCAGAGACACTGCGGATTCACATAAAAGTGCCCGGCTGCACAGGGTCAGGTGGACTCCTTCAGGGCACATGTGCCTGCCCTGGCCTCGCCTGCCCTGGTGCACACCGTTCCTCAGGCTGGCAGGCAGCTACCTGGGGACGTCAGGAGGTCCCAGGCACATGAGATTCTCAGGCAGCCAGAAGCACAGGCGCGCTCGGGCGGACAGGGGGGAGCTGAGAGGAGAAGGAACACACGCCACGTCCCCAGGGCCAGCTGTCCATGGGGCAAAGGCTGACTGAGTGGGAACAGGGCCCGTGTCACAGAGGGCTCTACTGGGCGCGGCGTCTGCACCCTGCGGGTGACCCCTCGCCTTTGCTCTGGTTGACGGCACCACACAGCAAGCCCTCGACATCTGGCCAGCATTCTTGGGGTTCGAATTTATGTTCACACAGAGCGCTCAGCAGGGAGGGGTCCCGGCTTGTGGCACAGATGCTTCTGGGCACTGATGCCACTTGTGCTGGCTGGCGCCAGGCGTGCGACCGCCTGCTCGGTGTCCAGCAGACTCAGAAGAGAACTCAGTCATGCTCAAACCCCCAAGCCCAGCTCAAGTCCGGCTGCCAGGGCTGGGGGAGCTAGGGGCTTTCTGTCTGTTGGCGGCACAGTGTGGGTGCACAAGTCCCCCATTCGGGTACCGGACAAACGCAGGCTCCGAGAAGGGATGCTGGCACAGCTGGCAGAGCTTTTGGTCTGAGAGCCAAATGGCGCTGCCTCTCAGCTTCATCTGTAAAAGAAAGGAGCTCAGAGTGCGGTTGGCAGCCAGGGGCTCCTACAGAGGTGACACATGGCATCCCGGCACTACACTGATGGGCCGGCTTCCACGGGGGCTTCCTCAGGCAGCACACAGGGGAGGAAACAAACACTGGACCCTAGGACCCGGACAGAGGGACAGCTCCACATTCCCTGGACATAGTCATCATGGGGTCTGCGCCTCTCTCCACCTGTCTGGAGCTCTGGCTGCCTCAATCTAGGCCCCAGGGGGCTGGAGTGCCATCACCGCCTGCACCTTGATGGTGGGTGAGGAGAGAAAGGTACACAGAGCGACTTGGTCACAGTCATAGCAGTGCCGAGGCCTGGGAAGCTCTGCTGTCTCTGGAGGTCGCTAAGCGGCTAAGCTGAGGCACCCGTGTGCTGTGTCTGCCCAGGCAGGGCTGTCAGCACTGGCAGTCACCTCATCCTCATGCCTGTGCCCACCAGTGTGCCAGGATACACAGGCTGAGCCCCAGGGAAGCAGACCTTCTGTCAAGCTGCCTGCCCTCAATGTACTTGAGGTCTAAAAAGGAACATCACAAGCTCAGCATGGAGCAGCCAGGCGGGCATGAGAGAAGACTTGTCTGCTCCAGGGTGAGAGGTGCCATGGGAATAGCAAGCACAAGCCTCCCAGGCAGAGAGACAGCACATCCCCTCTGAGAGGCCCATGTGGCCAAGCAGGCTGTGCGGTCGGGAGGGATGGGCCAAAGGAGGGGAGGCCTCACTGGGGGACACTGGGGTCCCTACTTGGCGGGCCATGCAAGAGTCACCCGAGGGGGAGCAGAGAGTAGGGACAATGACGTAGCAGGGGTACCTCCGTGCACGGGCCCTGTGACCCTCTGAACCTCTGCCTGCCCTGTGTGTACGATGACACCACGTGAGGAGATGATGAAGCACTGAGGACCTCGAGGGAGCACAGTGTACATGCATCACTCATGCAGGGAGTGCAGCTGCTCTGATGGCTGCCCTGTCCCATCTGGCTGCGCCAGCCCCGCCGCTGCTGCCCCCTAGAGAAGAGTGGGACACCACATCCCTGGGCCGTACCCACCTTGTCAGCTGCATAGAGCAGGTTTTCCGACCTGGCCAGGCCAAGCGCCACCTGTGCAGTCCTCCTGGCATGGACAGTGCCCCTCATGGCCCCGGTGAGGAATGGGCTAAGCAGCTGCACCGACCAGGAGCCAGGCAGCAGCTGCAGCACCTGGGCGGCGTCAAAGTCCGTGGCATGGCGGTTGAGCAGATCCACGGCGGCCACGGTGAGCGTGGGGGCCGCGGGCCCGGCCTGCAGGTACATGGCAAGCAGCGTGTGGAAGAGGTGCTGGCGGCAGGGGGTGTCCTGGCCCTCGGAGCTCCACAGGCAGTAATCCTCGGCCGCTGCCGTGTCCCCCAGCTCGTGCACCAGGACCCGCAGGGCCTGCTCATGCTCGCCCAGCTTCCCGTGCAGGATGGCACGCTCCACGGGCAGCCCGGCACCCTGGATCCGCTCTGCAGGACAGAAGCCACTGAGGGGCAGTGTCACTGCCACACACCAGGCACCGCCCCCAGTACCCCTCAGACACAACAGAGAACTAGGGTGTTATTGAACCAGGAGACAACTCTAGAGACGTCTAGGAACCAACTGACCCCACGGTCCAGGACTGGAGACAGTTGGGGATGACCCTGACCCACCCCGACCGTCCTCCCAGGGCCATATCTGAGGAGAACACAGGTGCTTGCACCTTGGAGAGGTTCCAAGACCCTTGCTGAGGCCCCCGACTCTGCAGTGCTTGAGTCTCATGTAGGGAATATGGCACACACCCTCCCAGCCTTCCTGGGACCACGTGCCTCTCACGCCCAACAGGCTATTACACTACACCACTCAGGGGGCAGGGACCAGGACAAGGCCACTGCATCAGCACAGACACCTGTCACCACACTTCCCCACTGCTGTGGGCCAAGTCACAGACCCAGAACCCAGAGAAGGTGGGCCCCTGTGCACCCTTTACACACGGACGCTCTCAAAACTGCACCAAACCCTCCAGTCCAATTTCAAGCCTGCTCTGTGGAACGGACTGTGAAAACCGCATCCTCATTAGCCAAAGAAATTCGAGGATGAAACAGTTTTCTTCTCTTTTACCAATGAGCAAGATTTCAGGAAAGAAGGAAAAGATGAACCCCAAAGACTGTGCAGGTCCTGATCGAGGTGGGACACAAACGACTACCTTGAGGCTCCCACCCTGGTGGCTAGGGCAGAGAGCCGCAGCAACCCCCATCCTTCTGCTCACCTCACCTGCACTAAGCTCCCAGCACCCCAAGCAGCACCTCAGGCAGGAAGCATTACTGCAGCCTCCCTGGCCTGGCCTAGCCCGAGCCACTGGCCACATGGAGCACTGCCACCAGGTGGCATGGGCGAGTGAGCCCAGGGCTCACTGCCAGAAGCTCGGTCTTGAGAGTGGCAGTGGGGTTAGGGTCACATGACAGGATGGTAGAGCATGCACTTCAGGTGCATGGGCCTGGCTCCACCCCAGCACCCCACAAATATGCAGACAGACAGTCAGATCCCGGCGTGAGACAAGCAGGTCTCGCAGCTCGACCCCTTCTCCCCCTAAGGAGACGGTGTTGCACTGCCCTCACCTATCAGGAAGTGGACTCGGTACAGGTCAGATTTCTGCAGCAGGCGCCGCAGCTTGGTCTGTGTCTCGGTGGCTGTGGGGTCAGCTCCACCAGAGGCCGCCCTCTGCCGCAGCACCTCCTCCAGGTAGAGCACAGCCAGGTGCGTGTGGTACTCTTCTTTCTGGGAAGTGGAAGCAGGGTGGCATGCAGTGTTTGCAGCCGGAGTGCGGGGGCTCTGAGCAGCAGGGCTGCACTGAGCCCAGCTGGAGACTCCCAGAGACCCCAGCCCCAGCGCCCCTCTAGGCTGAAACCTTCTGGGGACCACAGTGCACACAGGGCAGCTCGAGACTCCAGGCGGTCCTCAGGTCACCAGGGTGAGGCCCCGCATTGACCGTAGGCCTTGTGCCTTCCTCCTGAATATGTGTCCTCTGCTCTGTTGTGGAGGTCAATACAGCCTAAGCAGCCGAAGGCCCCAACCCAGGAGTAGACAGCCAGGTCCACTTTCTGCGTGGCCACTGTGGTGCTTTGGCCCACAGCCCGAGCGGCTGGGAAGGCTCACCTGCACGTTCCTGTCCACCACCAGATGCTCCAGGTATCTGGCCAGGGCTCTGGGGTACTTCTTGAGGCAGCTGATGACATCGTCTGGATTAAAAATATTCTGCTGCTCGTCCAGAGGCCGCTTGGTGAAGACCTGAACTCCAACCTGAAGCAGAACACAGCTCGTCAGCAGGGCGCTCGAGGTCACCCTTCCCCACCTCCATTTCGGCCACCACGGGTTGCGCCTTGGATAAGGTCAGTGCAGCGGGTGCAGTGACCAGTACACTGCAGGGCCATGGCTCTCGCCATGTTCCTCACAGCGCCACCAAGCGGCTGGGAAATGTTTTTCAGGAGAAAACAGTTCAACAAGAAGCACTCGCAGAGACTGGAGTACAAAGCCAAGCTAAAATAGCACCCTATGCTTGGAATGCTGCACACATCTGCCAGAAGTTTCCTAAAAGTTCGAAACCGAAGAAAGCAGCACTTGTTGGTAACAGACTTCAAGGACCCCAGGGGAAACCACCCGGCACTCTCAGGGTCACCCCATGCCAAGGAGGCACTGGCCTAGGAGTTAGTGAACCGGCAGGGAAGTGCTGAGGTCTTGGTGCCAGGACCCAGGGCTCAGGCCACAGGCGACCTCCCCAGCCCGGGGAAAGCAGCCAACCTGAGCTGGACACTGGGCAGTCTTTAGGCAGCTTCCTGGGCCCTCACAGGAGCGATTCCATCTTCTATGGAAGGGCCAGCGAGGCAGTGACACCCAGGCTGGCCCCCTGGGCACTCCTGTGTCACCCATCACACACACAAGCTGCGAATCCACAGGAGCATGGCCTCTGGGTTCTCTTGGCCGGGCCTGTGCATCACTTCTAGCACCCCTGCCTGCACCCCTCTGAGCTTCAGTAACTCACATCCACCTGGCAGGGTCACGTGCTGTCCAGAGGTGACCCAGTGGGCATGTGGACTTGGGTACCTCCTGATGTCCATGCCCTGGAGCCCCAAGAAGGGGGTCCAGGCATGGCAGGCAGCTCTGTAGGTTGTATAGAGGACAGTGGGGCAACAGCAGGTGGCATCAGGAGCACAGGCTCCAGCCGGGCCTTGGTAGGCAGATGAAACCTCAGAAGGTCCTCACTGAGGACAAGGTCCTGCCTCAGAGCGAGCTGCCTCTCCAGGAGCCAGAGCAACATGTGGTCACTCAGCAGCAGGAATGGAAACCCTTGTCACCTGTGGGTGCTACTCAGGACTCAGCCCTCAGCCACACACTCCCTCCATCACTAATAAGCTGGATCCTGCTCTCCGCACTCCCACCATTCCCCTGAGCCCGTGTCTGGAGAGGGGCTGAGAAGAGGACATGACCATGCCCTACAGGCGACCTGACCCAGCTGCAGGACACAGCGGTGTCAGACTTCAGGTGGGGCAAAAAACACCAAGGCACCAAGAATGGCGGGCTTCCTGCTGGAAAGCAGCACGACTCAGAAGCACCAAACTGCCAGCGCTCCTCCAGACCCAGAGTTCAGATGATTGAAAGGCACAAAAAGGAGAAAAAAGCCAGATGGGGTGCCCCACGCCTGTCATCCCAGCACTTGGGAGGCTGAGTCAGGAGGATCACAGAGAGGGTGAGGGCAGCCTAGGCTACGTAGTGAGCTCAAGGAGCTCACTCCTATGGTGAACTACACCAGGAGACTCTGTCTCTAAATGAATGAATGGCTAAACAAATAAATGGGAGGCAATGGGGGGACAGGAGGGGAGCTGGGCATGGGGGCGCACACCTGTCAACCTACCACCTGGCAGGCGAAGGAATGCCAAGAGTTTAAGGCCAGCCTGGCATACCTAGTGAAAGCCTGTCTCAAAAAACCAGAGAGAGAGAGAGAAACTGAGGCAACTGCAATGCCACTTCGGCCCCACTCGGACCAGGGTTTGGTTTGGGCTGTTTCTCTCAGCCGTCTGGGGAGGGCTCCCAAGGATGCACGTACCTCCTCGCTCCTCTGCAGCACCCAGTCTGCGTAGGCCCACACCAGCTGCTGGTCCGAGCAGCAGGCGAGGAAATCCACAATGTACTCGTACAGGTCGGCGCGCGTGGAGTCCTGGATGTCCCCGTTTACGATGTTCACCCACAGCTGGACGGAACGGAGTGAAGGTTACACACCCTGGAGATGCAGCTCAGAGGGGCCACGCTGCACTCCTGGCCTTGTGAGGCTCAGAAAAGTAAGTGGAAAGCCCTAAGACCCAAAATCAGAGGCCTTTTAAAGCATGTGACCCCATACTCTGGGCTTCAGTGTTGGGTTGCCCTACCAGTACAGTCTAGGTGAACATTCCAGGATCTGAGAAACCAAAATGTGAACTTTCCAGGAGCCGAGAAACCAAAATGTGAGCTGCTTCCGAGCCCAAGCACTTTGCATAAGCAATACTGCACCTGCTGCAGGTCAAACCATACATGCTGAGCACAACCTTAACTTGTTTTAGAGAAAGAAATGTAAAAAGACACAGTCTGGAAGATGAAGACAATAAGCCTAGTTCCTTCCTTCCTTTTCCTTCTCTCCCTCCGGCCCTTCCCTGCTTGTACAATCCATAACACGACAGCAGACATTTGGGAGAGTGGAGGGCGACAAACGTGTTTCTCCATAAATTGGGGAACATCACCCACGCCTGGGCTGCAGGGGTAGCACACCCCTCCCCAAAACCTCTCTTCCACCACAGTCCCAGGCCCCGGGGCCTCTGTCTCCAAGGCGCCCCCATCTTCTGCACAAGGAGCTTGGGACAGAGCCCGATGAAGAAAGCTTTCTGCCACTAGACAAGAAATGCCCCTCCATGATTACTAAGCTGGGTTCAGGGCCACGGAGGCAGCAGCATGCAGGGGGACAGAGGCCACACAGGGGTCCCCCATGTCACCTGCCCATGAGCCTTAACTCTTTCTACCTGGCCGCACCTCTGAGACCCACGAAGCTCCTGGGAATGAATGAGGCAGTGCTGTGAGCTGTCGGTCTGACGCCAGCATGCCAAGCTCCCTCTCCCAGCTGGACCAGCTGGGCACCTGGGGGCACAGGGCTCCGGACCTCAGCCGGCTCAGCTTTCAGGACAGTCACACACATGTCACAGCACACTTGTAGTTGGGACTCAAGCTGATGCCTGAACCGCACACGTTCCATGTAAACTCCACTATAACGCGGCCTGGAGGGAATCTGATGTCTTTTAGGTGATTTCTTACTCAAAACAGAGTTACACAGTGTCGAACTTTCCACTTCAGGTGTCACGCCAGCTCTCAAACAGGTCTGGATGTTTGGGTCAGAAATATTCAACCTCCAACAGTGCATGGCCCAACCAAGTGGCTTAGCCCCACCCGAGCCCATCGCGCAGTGCTTTCCTTAAAAGATTTTGCTGCCTATGGAAGTTTACTCTGTATTTACTCTGTCTTATTGCAAGTTTGCAAATTTCTTTCTCCATTTAGTTTTGTTAATATTATTGTACTTACATCACATTATAATTCAGAGAACACCACGTTTTAAAAAAATGAGAAATGTAAGCCAGGCCTGCTGGGGCACACTATAATGCCAGCCACTCAGGGGGCTGAGGCAAGAAGAATCGCAAGCTCCGGGCCATCCTGGAGAGCACAGAAGACCCCACTTCCAAGTAAAAACTGAGAAAGGACTGGGAGCATAGCTCAGCGGTCAGCACTTGCTCAGCGTGTGTGGCCCTGGGTTTGACTACCAGGAAGCGAATAAATACATATATAATCAGTGACCCTCAAATCCAGTCTTACACTGGGGTACACATTCACGGGAACCCATTCTTCATCTTATTCTGCAATTTTGTTATCACGATAGATCCTCAAATTCACCGAAGACTAAACCCCTGGCTCTCGAGCTGTGTTAGCCTGGTGAATGTGGCCGATGTCCTAGGCTCCACACAAAATTAAAAGAAAAGGCATATGAGAGAAGGGTCACCCAACACCACACAGGGGGACAGCAGGGCAGCAGGGAAGGAGGTCCTGGGAACGTGGGACACGGCCTCCCTGAGTGAGGGGAACTGCTGGACGCTGTAGCACACTATGCTGGCCTCTGCCCAGGCACTACCCTCACTGGCCACCGGGAGCACTGGCTCGGAGACAGCCCATGCTGACCGCCAGGCCCTGCCCAGCCCGACCACCATGATGTGGGCACAGCTATGACTCAGCTCTTCACAACCACTATCATCAACAGCAGAGAAACCACAAGCCCTGCACCCAAGGTTTCTGATAAGCACTCAATTCACATGCTGTGCGGCTCTGTAAGACATCTCATTTTCAAGGTGGTTTCATGAAAGTCGCGTGAAGAGTGGTTGGCAGAGCCCAGGAAAACACGGGCCAGATGGCCTTCAGTCACGCCTACCAGAAGACAGTTGGGCTGGAGAAATAAGGCCTGGTGTCTCAGCTCGGGAACAGAATTACTACACACTTTAGAAGGAGCCGAAACAGAGGCATGCCAAGGTTCCCAGCACAAAGAAACGATACATTTATGGAGACAGAGATACCAATGACCCTGACCTGCTCACTCCACACCGTATGCAGGCACTGAGTGACCACGCTGTGCCCCACAGGTGTGCGCAACTGTGTGCCAGCTAATATCTACTAAGAAAAAAATCCTCAACACTATATATTCCTTCAGTTTTCAAAGGCTCGATTTTGATAATGTTCCTTAGAGAAAGGTAAAGACAAAGAAAAGAAGACATTTGGCCATCAGTTCTCAAAAAACTCATTTCCTAAAACAGTATTATTTCTGTTCCACATAAATAAGGTTACGGATCAGACAAATGTGGTCTCTATCAATCTGAGATTTTTTAAAAGTGGAGCTAAGTTAAATGGTACCAGCTTGCAAATGATCAAAGACGCCTGTAAGCTCACCTGCACCGCAGTGGCGTCCTGGTTGTTGTAGTGGTAGAGCAGACCCAGCGCAAAATACCTGCAAGAGACAGGTGGTGAGCAGGAGCGCCCCCACCGGGATTGCAGTGGTCACTGCATGGGCCCTGGGTGAGGGAGCTTCCTGACAGTGCCCCAGAGAGGAGCACAGACAGGCAGGCTGGACTGGCTGGGACACACACTGCGGGAGGACACTCACTTTCTGTGCTTTTCCAGCCAGGCCACGCTGTCCGTGAGGAGGCAGAAGTTCTCGGTGACGAGGAGGTCCAGCAGGCTGTCGTGGTCGGCCTCTGCATACAGCTTGAGCAGGGCCGTGTCAATGTCCTCCTTGTAGCCATTGGCCACTTCCGTGCTACGGACCTCGCTGAGGTAGCTCATGAGGAAGCGCTTGCACTTGGCCATCTTCTCCTGGTCACCCTGTGTCAGCTGGTTCAGGTCTGCGTACTCGTGCAGTGGGGGGTGAGAGCGGGTGAAGGAGGAGGAGGTAGGCAGCAGGAATGGGTGCAGGGAGATCAGCTCCCGGACATCGAGCTGCCCGCTCCTGCAATGAAAGCATGAAGCCACATGGAGGGCCAGGCCGCGGTGGGCACAGGACAGCGGGGTGGACAATGCACCTTAATCTGCAAGTGCCAGAGCACTACGGAGAGGATGGGGCAACAGTGAGAGCCAGTGGGACCTCAAAACACCTGTGCTGCCAGCTGGAGAGGCCACTGGGGTCTCCAGGGCTGACCAACTCCGACACTAAACCGCACACTGCTGAGCACCCCTGGGAGGGGAATCTATAAGACCTGCAGCTAAGACGCCACTGGGGAGGTGCTGGGCTCTGTCCTGAGGACAGACAGGCCATGCCAGCCAGCAGAGGGCACTTCCCACAGCATCCCTGAGAACAGGCATGTCAGGCTCACCCAGGAGACCTGCGGCAGTGTGGGGATACCGAGGCCCGCAGGAAAGGGCTGAGGCCCACAGCAAGAGCAGGGTCACGCTGCAAGCCACCCTGTCCTGGGGGCCTGGGGTGGGGAGCACAGGTCCCAGGCCTGGGAGAACTCAGTGGCAGGGGCAGCCCCTCCCATCACCTGAATAGCTCTTTAGCTTCTAGGAACTGGAGCTGGGCAAACTGGATGAAGCCGGCCTGCTGCAGAATCCTCCTGTACATCACCTGCAAGGAGAGACAGGGTTCCCGTCTCAGAAATGCCCTGAACCATAGGGGGTGGGGACCCATGACCCAGGCTAAACCTTAGCTATCATGGAGCTATGCGAAGCTGTAACCTGAAGAGTAAGGAGCCCATGACATTTATCAGACTGCCCTCCCTCGGAGACAGGCACTTGTTCCAGGACAGATGCCAGCCTCTGCCAGAGTCCAAGACCCTTTCTAGAACATGCTGTGCTCCCACAGAGGTGGTACGATCCTCCCAGAGCCCGTTCGACCTTCCCACAGACTCCGCACCACCTCAACTCCGAGCGATACCCGCCGCAGCATCAGTTCCATGGAGAAGGCTGTGATGCTGCACTGCTTCGAGACCAACGTGAAGAAACAGTCTGCACATGTCGTCCGCCCCCCCCCCCCCCCCCCGCAGCTTTGTCGCTGTTTTTTCCCTTCAGTGCTGAGCCTCCCCGGGCCCCACTGAGCCAGGCATTCGCAGTGCCCCGCTCTCTAGGGCATGGCTGAGGTTCCGCCCCAGCCCCAGAAGAAACGGCTTTGGAGACTTTAGAAATCGTGCAAGGCCAAAGCCCACACTGCTGCCTTGGACCAAACTTGGTCTGGCCCAACACCCCACCCAACAAGAAGCAAAGGCAGCAGGCCCAGGCTGTCACCTGGGGACACCAGTTCCACTTCTAGGGGGAAGCGACAGAGGCCTTTACAGCAGAGGACAAAAAGGATCCTTCGCCGCAGATTGGAATGCTCCCCATCATCCACAAGGAACTGGCAGGTGATCATCAGCCCCTCTGGCTATAGGGCCCTGCCCCACCCCACCCGAGGGCAAGGGAAAGTGCTCCTCTTCTCTCCCATCTGTGAGAGCAACGTTTTGAGTGTGCTCCAAACTCGGTTAGTACTGCGTTCCCTTGCGGATGGAAAAGATGTTTTTAGAAACAATCTAAAGCTCAGATTCTGCACAGAGCAGCTGACAGCCCAACACCTGCTCTCTGTCACCTCCTTGGAGGCAGGGGTTTGAGGCTGAGCTCTGCTCTGCTGTCTGGAGTGGGCTGAGGCCAGGGCAGTGACGCCAGACAGCACGCAGGGGTGCTCTGCCCAGGCCGAGGCCAACAGAAGCCCACACCTCTCCAGGCTGGATGTGAATCTGTGCAACATGGAGAAGGCGGGACAGGCAGGAACCTAGAGATCCCAAACCAGAGAGCAGGCAACTCATGATTTTATTGGGTACTGACCGTGACCTCTGCTCTTAGCAGAGCAGAAAAAGACACTGAACACTGAAAGCCCCTGAGAGAAAACGTCACACTGCAAGTGTGCAAGGTGCACATACTCAGTGGAGACAACCCCACTGGCACCCCAACCGAGCGGCTGGCACGGCCCCACAGGACCCCAACAGTGCAGATGGCAGCACGCAGGAAGACAGGAGCCGAGGAGAAGCAGCAGCCGACTCCAAGCTTGGGCCTCGCCCTCCCACCCTGCCATGTCCAGCAGTGGAAGGGAAATGAACAGGGAGGCCCCGCAATGGAGCCAACAGGTCACAACTTTCTTCCTTTTGCCTCTGCTGCCCCCTGCTGTACACAAGTGGAACTCACCTAAATAGAAGAGAGCTGTAATGGTGACACTGGCAGAAGACGCCCCAGATCCTGTCACCCTGAAGGACAAAGATGGCCTCGCTGCACTGGATTCACACATGACCCCTCCCGCAGGCATTGGCTGCAACCACAATACCGCACTTCGATCCACAGTCAAAGTCGAGCCTGGAACCTGATGGGCACCACTGATCCCCAAGGATGCTGCCTGATCCATGCAGATGGCCAGGCGCACACCAGCCTCCTGCTCATTACTCTCCAGGGAGTGGTATGGCCAGGACAATCAACAGCTGGAACTTGATGTATGTAATGACCCTGATCACACCAGCCGCTTTTAAACTTGTAAACACAGTGTGTGAGCTGTTTCCTCCTAAAGGAACCAACCCAAGGGCCCACAGCAGGAGGACTCCACCGGCACAGGGGCAGTGGCTTTCCCACCAGTGACACAAATCTAACCTTGAACCCAACCCGTTCCCAACAGACACAGGTTCTAAAATCAGAGCCCAGTTCACCAGACTTTGCTCTTCCAGTTTATGATAACTGTGTTCTTGATTCTGCACTGAAGGCCACTGAAGAGAGTGACCAAAGACACAGCCCAACGCTGTGTGGCGGGAGCTAAGCACCCGAGCGAGCACGGCGGCAGCAGACCACAGCCTCCTAGCCGGTGGCTGCCAGCCTGTTTTGTGAGCGGCTGATTACAAACCTGGAACTTTTCCTTCGGAATGTTCCTTCGGGCTCCTTTCGCCAAGACCAAAGCCTCCTCCACTCTGCGGCTGGCCAGCAGATCCTGTATTTGTTTTTCCAGAGGTAATGGGACCAAGATGTAGACTCCTTTGCTTGTGGCGACGATCACTCTTCCTGGGGAGAAAGTTAGAACGCTGGAAAGGGAAGGAACCTCGCCGGCCTCCCCGGCACACTGAGTTTTCCCCAGAGTTCTGACAGGAAGCACACATGCCAAGGCTTCCTCCGTCTGCCCTGGCCCTCGGCTGCAGGAGTGTGGAAATCCCTCGGGCCTCCCGTTGTGTGGGCTGCCAGCCCAGGTGGAGCCAGGCCAGGACTATGTGGGTCTCACACGGGATCTGGTGCAGCTTCGCTTCCTCCTGTGCTAGACTAAGACTACAACGCAACCTCGCCTTCTGCCTACCTCTGGCCCACCAGCTCACCCTCCCATTGCCTATCCTCGCTGTCCCTGTCACTGTCCTGTGAGAGCCCACAGGAAGCCCAGGCGGAATCTGAACTGAGGATGGAGCATGCAGACTCTTAACCCGCTCCTCCTCGGAGGCCGGCTCTGTAGCTCCGTCCTGGAAGCCGCAGGTCCCTCTGCCTTGGTCTTTTGTGCCCTGGTGCAGGCTGCTGTTCTCACCCCAGCTCTGTCACTCTGCTTGGTGTCACCTCCTTGGTACCCATGACTTCTGCCTTGGCCCTCTCTACTCCTCTCGCTGAGCGGCCCCTGACACCACTGCTCCACACCCAGCCACGTGGAGTCAGGAATATTTATTGGACAGCACTGTAGCTCAGTGCGGTCTCCCCGGTGGCCCCCAGGACCCCAAGAGCAAGGCAGAAGACGCATGGCTGCTCTGAGTGCTTCCGGCCTTTGCTTGCCATTTTCCCTCAATAAGGAGAAGAGGCCACTTACACAGCAACAGGCCACACTGGCCACCAGGGGTGATGGGTGCACAGCAGGCTGAGCTAGGTTTACCCGCTCTGTGAGGACTAAAGGTCACAAGGGGCAGTTTGAGGGCCCTGGGACCCGCCGGAGGACACCAAGCTAAGACTGAACAGACGCCCACTGCGGTCCAGCACCTCAGCAGGATCTGATGCACTTCCTGTGGGTACTGAGTTTCTTCCCAGTTTAAACCCCAGCAGCAGAGAGGTTTCCATACATCTGAACACATCCAAAATAAAACTGGGCCGGGCCTGGTGGCACACACCTGTGATCCCAGCACTTGGGAGGCTGAGACGGGAGGGCTTCTGTGAGTTCAAAGCCAGGCTGCACTGCATAATGAGACCCTGTCTGGCCTGTGCTCCCCACCAAAAAAAAACCCCAGGGAAGTGAAGAAGCTGCTTCAACTGGCACACATCACCCAGGAGTCTGTGGTCGCCATGCCTTTGGTCGCTCCACAGACCCTGTGTGCAGAGCTGCAGGCCTTCCCCACCAGGAGGTTCCCCACAGTGCAGCTGCTTGGCTGACTGTGGACCCCCAGTCTCCGGGAAGCACCTCCCTGCTGCCCTCCCAGTGGGACCATGCTCCGCACCCAGGCTGTGTCACTTGCACTGCAGTGTCTGGACCCTGCACTATCCCTGTGTCCTCCGCTCCCCACAGCCCCAGCAGCACTTCCTGAGGAAATGCACCACGAATCCCGCAGCGATGCCAGCCGTACCTTCGAAGTCCTGCAGGATGTGGCCCTCCCTGAAGGGCAGTGTCTGCTTCTGCTGCTGGTCCAGCATGCTGTGGACGGTGATGAACTCGCTGTCCAGTGCCAGCACGTAGGGGAAGCACACAGCCGCCCCGATCACATTCTCTGACCAGTGTACAGGGGCCCTCTGGGAGATCCCGGCAACGGTGGCGAACATGCCTGGAGAGCAGGGGCAGAGTCAGGGGGGTCTTTGGAGACCCCGTGCCATGCCACACCAAGTGTGCGGGCAGCGCACTCTCTCACCCTCTTGCAACCTCGCTTCAGGAAAGGAAAGCTGAGGGGATCCAACTGCCTGCACCAGGAACCCTGGTTTCCCAACTAGGGGAACAGAATCACATCTCAGGAGGTGAGGTACTCCAAACATGTGCTCTCCCAACCAAACAGAGTTAAAAATGCTGCTGCCATTTCCCTTGTATACAAGTTTACAAAGTGCACGGCCTCAGCAACACGCCCAGGCCACCTGCCTTGGCCCTCAGCTCCGCAGGCCCACCTCGGGCCTCCCGAGCACCCCCTGTGCGCCAGGCTCCCGCTATGCCTGCTGTCGGAGCGGAGGTCTAATTTCGAGAGCTGGTCCTGCTGCTGTCTGCAGCACACCTCCCCTCTCTAAAGGCACGAACTGTACTACAGACATAGAACCACTCGGCAGTTCACGACCCTGCAGAGTGTCGCCAACAATAACTTCCTGTTAAGGCACAGTCATCTGTCTCACCAGTGAGGCCCTAACTCGGGGTTTACTGCAATGACTAGGTGTGCCAAGAGCAGCAGGGCATTTCAACTCGGTTTCCAGGCCGTGACATCAAGCACCTTTGAAAACAACCCGATTCTGAGAGGAGGCTGAATGCCACCACAGCCGCAGCTGCTGCAGACAGGTGGTCTTCAGGACAGACGAATGGATGGTGGGACCAAGAGCACAGGCAGGAGAAAGCTGAGTGTGAAGCCCAGGCTGGCAGTCATGCTGGAGAGGTGTGGGAGGGATCGGGACCTCCTCTGGTCAGTGAGCCTCGGGGATGAGTGCCCGGGGCTGAGGCTGAGGGTCAGGGGCAGCAAGCCACAAGAGTCGGGGGCAGGAACCGCGCGTAGGAACCCACACTGTGACACATCTTCACCCAGGCAGCCAGGAGGATGTGACCCAGCACTGAGATGGTCACAGAGCAGACCTGGACTCCTGCTGAACTTCTGGTCACACCAGCTGCTCTATGCATCACCTCTCACTGCAGCAGACAAGCCTCCACAGTACTGTCCAGCCTCGTCCTGTATTTGGACAGCAGCCCGAGACCACCTACTGCTGGCTGGACAATCCACCAGGGAGTGGCACAGCGCAGAGGCTTCACTCACATCCCTGACTTAAAAGGGCAGGAACCAGAGGCCAAGAGCAAAGGCTTCTATGGAATAAGACAGCAAAGCCATAACTGGAGAACGGAAAGGCAAGGCAAGGCCACAGCAGGGACTGCAGACCCGAGGACGGAGGGGTGACACTACTGGCACCCCTACTTGCTTCCACACCAGGGCGGGGACGATGGAGTCTCTGTCTCCAGCCTGCAGAATGTCCCTCAGCTGTCACTGCTCGAATGCAACAGATCGGTAAACCATCACTCAGAAGCCATCCTCTTCGGGGGGCCTATCTAAGTTTCAGTCGGGCTGTGCCTTGAGCTAAAGTTGGAATATGTGGGTGGAAGAGCACCTGCATCATTTGCTTCCATCAGGAACCGTCATCCGGGCATATAGATAAGTTGCCACAAGCTCCTGTAGTACAACAATTTGCTTTGCAAAAAGTGAGAAGCAAACTTCCCATGACCCAGGCATGGACATGAGCTAATGCAGGGAGAAGACAGCAGACAATGAAGACAGCTGTCGTGCAGCAGCACATCCGCATTCACCCCAGTAGTGTGCACAGACTAATGCTGGGGATCGATGCGCTGAATCAGTAACCTATGGAAACACAGTGCATGTGACCTCTCAATCTGCCTGCACTCACGCCAGGTACAAGCAGTACGCCCACCAAGAAGGTCGCTCACTTAGCGCGATGCCATGCCATGGAGACAGAGTGTCCCTGGTGGAGGAACCTCACATGCCTACCACTTCCCTTCCATCCTCTCACTCCAGCTAGCAGCAGATGCCTTCAGCATAAAGCAGCCAACGATTGGAACACAACCAGGCAAGGGACAGATGGGACAATACAGAAAACCCAGACGCCACGCAGGGAACAGGGAGATTCCTCAGACACGAAAGGCCACTGTCTGAATCGGGGGAGAACTGGGCAGCCTTAGAAAAGTTGAAATGGCTCTGTTCTTCACACACGAGGATGAGCAGAAAAGATAGGCGATGTGTCTCGGCCAGTGTGGAGGACTGACAACTGGTGGTCAGCTAGTAGCCCTGGCTGACCCCAGTGGGCATGGTGCTGGTGTGGAGGGCCCGCCTGAGGGTCGCTGCCAGCAGCGTAGAAGAAGCCCTGGAGGGGAAGAGGGTGCTGTTGATCCCCTTGGAAAGGTTTGCTGCATTTGACTCTTTGGATATAAAATAATTCTATAAATGACGTGGTCTGTAGTAATGTTTCTCTTGCAAACGCTGCCTACACAGCCAGGGAGGACAGTGAATCCCTGATTGTGACTCAAGATCCAGAGGCAAGAAGAGGTAGATAGTGTAGGTTACTGAGAACTCTTTAATAAAACCTACTGTCTGTCAAAAACTACACACAAGCATTTGAAACTTATGTGGCACACAACCTGGTGTCTCAGCTATGCAAGGGACACTGAGACAGGCTGCTGGTGATTTGGCCCTGGTGTGCACCTTAAGTGTGGAGTATCTACCTCGTGTGCATGAGGCCCTGGGCTCCATGCCTAGCACCAGAAAAAAGATTTAAAACAAAACAGAATAGCTACTCAGCAACATCCACATAGAGAAATGCAGATGGCTCCCAAAGACGCCTGACCTGCGCATAGGGACGCACAAACCATAATGTGGCTGAGAAACCATTTCTACAGCCCTAGGCTGCAAAAACCCAGAGCTGTAGGCAATGGGCTGTGCTGGCGAAGGTGGGGAAAACACCACTGCCATACATTCCAGGGAGAACATTACATGGCAAGACCCTTACGGAGAGGGGCTATGGTCAGACCTAGCAAGGGTCACGCGTATTCATATGGGCTCAGCAGTCCCCCAGAGAAAGCTTCCTGAGATATACTGAAAATATACATACACGCATAAGCACAGTAAACTCCTGCCTGAGACCAGGAAAAAACCCAAATGTCCACCCTCAGGGGACTAGGGAAAAAGTGTGGCACAGCCACACAGCTGAGTGGCATGTAGGAATTAAGAAAAAGAGAGCTAGGCACAGCAGTGCACACCTGTAATTCTAGCACTCTCGGAGGCTGAGGCAGAAGGATCCCAAGTTCAAGTGGAGATTTGGTAACTCAGTAAGACCCTGCCTCAAAATTAAAAAAAATAAAAATAAAAAGG
Source organism: Cavia porcellus (assembly GCF_034190915.1). Classification (NCBI taxonomy): domain Eukaryota; kingdom Metazoa; phylum Chordata; class Mammalia; order Rodentia; family Caviidae; genus Cavia; species Cavia porcellus. The sequence continues at coordinate 46,789,300 of NW_026947501.1, read as the reverse complement.
AATGGGTTCTTTGGTTCAACCCTGAGGACCACAAAACAAAACAAAAAAGACAAGGAAGAGGAGGACCATAGTTCCAGCTACTAAAAATGCTGAAACGAGGACCTCTGGGGCCCAGAGCTGGAGGCCAACCTGAGCAACACGGTAAGACCCCATCTCAAACAAACAACAAGAAACTCAGCAGTGAAAGGTCTTTATTTTATGCCACACAATGATCACTATATAGATTAAGGTAAAAAAGTACAGCAAAGAAAAGTATACTACCATTTAGTCAAAAAAAGAGAAACACAAATGTAGTATTTTTTATAGATTTCAAGAATGAATGGAAAGCCTTAGAAATAAAGGCTACCACTGGGAGGAGAGACGGAGTGGTATGGAAATGCACCGATCCTCCCCGGCTGCACCCACACGCCTTGGAAATCTGTAAACACTCACACAACAAAAATAAACAAAACCAAAGCAATTTCTTAAAATCTGGAAGTAAAAGGAAACCAACGAATGGAAACATGCTCAGTTGGTGGCATAACCACATAGCGGGGAACTACCACAAGTGACCACACTGCACGTTTTCATTTCTGCTACCCTGAGGACCACAGGCACCACCAGCAATCAGGCTTTCTAGGAACTACACGGTGGGAACCACTGTGCGTACTGGGGAGGCATCAAAACAACAGGCACAGTGGGAAGAGGACGGACACAGAGAGCCAGGAGATGCTTTCCACCCCAACGGTGATATCCTGAGAGGGACGGAGGCCAGCACTGCCTGCCTGGACCCAGTGGGCGCAGAGGTGCAGGAGGAGAGGCTGGAGCCAGACCTGCAGGAGGAAATACAGGTGAGTGGGGGGATTGGGAAGTCAGGGGGCTGCGGGTTTCCAGGGACAGGTCCAAGGGGCTCGGGCAGCCGTGTGCATCAGCTCCCAGCCGGGCCAGGTGGGATGGAAGGGCACATCCCCGCTGTGGGAGCCGGCACCATGTGGCCATTGAGGTGCTCACCAGAGTCACTGCCAGAGGACCAGGGTGCCTCAGGGCCTCACCTCCTCCCTTCCATCACATGCCTGGTTGACCACATGGGGGTCAGCTCCCTGCAGCGCAGGAAGGAGGGCTGGACAGAAGCAGAATGTCATGGGCTAGCTGTCCCTTGGGATGGGACTGATGCAGGCAATGGTTATCAAGCAGCCATTCCCATCACACAGGGATGACACTATGGGGCCCCCTGCAGCACCTCACCACCACAATGCAGTCCTGCTTCCCACAGAGCCTGCAAATTAAAACCCCCAGATCTCCTGGTCACTCATTTGCGGGAAACAGAAGTCAGAGCATCAGATTTAAACAACACAGGGAACAAAGTCAGACCGGGAAACTAGAGGTGAAACCATCCAGCTGCTTCAACAAAAATTAGCATGGTGGGGCACTTAAAGGAAAACCCTAAAGGAGTTAGAGACCCACTGCAAGGTGTGGGCCTTGGCTGGGATGCTGCAAACCAACTGAAAAGCGCATGACACAGGGTGTAGGCGGACACACGTGTATGTGTCTGTATCTCTGTACATCTTATCACGCGGTATGCTAATGGAGATGGTGCCCACCAAGACATCCTTGGAGCATCAAGGGACTGCTGTTGGATTTTTTAGGTGTACAGCTGTGTCTTTCCTCTGTGTGCATGTGTGTGTATGTGTGTGCATGTGTGTAACAGAGAAATGTACACTGCAGTATCTGCCGATGGAAGGCAGCGGTGCCTGGCGCTTGCCTCGCAGGCAGCGGGCAGCAGGTGAAGCCACACAGGCACTTGTGGCACTGGGCTCGCTGTGCCATTCTTGTGACTGTGCACTTGCATGTGCTCTGGGGAAGAAAAACTTTCATCACAAAATGTCTTTCCCTTGTTCCAAGAAAAGGGTGGTTAGGATAAAGAATTTTTTCTTAAAAAACTAAAAGTTGGAGCTAGCATACCAGGAGACAACGTGAGGAATGTTGAACATACATTACTAAGTGAAGAAACCAAGGTAGAACTGGGTGTGGTGGCTGAGCCAGTGACCCCAGCCAGGCAGAAGACTGAGGCAAGAGGACTGCAAATTCAAGACCAGCCTGGCAACTTAGCAAGACCGTCTCAAAACAAAAAATAAACAGGCCAGGGGACATGGTACACTGAGGGCCAGCTTGACGTGGCACAAGTAGACAGTAATTAATAGTAATAAAGTGACCCAAAAATAAACTGAGAGTCTGTCCCAGGTCTACGTGACTTGTGGTGAGACCTACAACTGGCTTAAGGACAGATTAATCTTTAAACCAATGGCCAGAGCGGAGGCCAGCAAACAGCCTGTGAAGTTCTGGCTCCTAGAAGCAAGATAACAGGGCTGCTTCAGACAGGACTCCTGTGGATTCCAGCTGCTCAGAGGCTGGCTCAAAGGTGGCCATGAGCAGACAATCGGGTCACCAGTTAACCCTGACCTGCTCCTGTGTGCTTTCCCAAACTGCACGGTATGCTTCCTGCAGCCCACCAGGACAACCTGATTATGCTATGTGCCTCCTAAAGGCCAGAGGACCGGCCTTGGGCCATGGCCTGTTCCTGGGCTCTGACTATCCTGGTGCCCTTGTAACTAAAATTGACGTTTGGTTTCTTTTGTCCTGTCGCTGTCCCTCTGAGCAGATCTGTCGTCCTAGGCCTGGACTCCAGTAATGGCAGAGGGCAGAGTCCTGGGTTCAGAGCCTGGCACTGCCAGGAAAAAGTCAGGCTGAACAGCTGAATCCTGCGTGCCTCTAACTAGGAAAGGGCAGAGCCAGGGCTGGGCTGGGACCCTGCTCCACGCTCTGCTGCCGGGTATGTGTCCAACCTGCGGCTCGCACCCTACCAGCAGGGGGCGCCGTGTGTCCATGACAAGCCTCTAGCAGGTGCCGAGGAAGGGGGAAGGGGAACCATGCACAGAGACCCAGGTACTGAGAGCTGCGGCTGCTATGCATCTGAGAAGCCTAAAGTCAGCTCTGTTTTCAAGGTAAACCTAACGGTGTTTGCCAGCTGGCTCACCCTGCGTTTCAGTCAGGGTTCTGCACTCCCCACCCTGAGATGAGAAGTCCACATGGAAAACACCCGCACTGGAATGAGCGGCTCCTCAGTGGCACCCTGGATGCATGCATACCCACAAACCTCAATGGGAGCCACTGGGATGGGAAGAACAAGGGCCACTGCTCTGTCCTCAGCCTGCTGTTACCGGGAGGCCACGAGAGGCCTGGCTGGGGCCGTGTGGGGACAAGTGGAGCCCCTTTCGAGGGCCAACAAGATGCTCTGGTGGATGAAATCACAGGAAATGAGAGGACACCATGGTCACTGTGGTCTGGATTCAGTGGCCTCCAAAGGCCCACAGGCAAGGCTCGGCTCTGAGGGCAACACTGGGAGGATAGCAGGACCCTCAGGACCAGCCTCAGGGAAACCTTTAGTCCACTGGGCGCTGTCCTCCTCTCACTCCCTGGCTGGCCAAGAGGTGGGCCAGTCGCAATCTGCACTCCAGGCAGAGGCGGGAAACACGGCCCACCTGACCATGCACTGGAGCTTCCGCAGCCATAGCCAACCCAAACCTTTCTACTTTATAAGTTGAGAATCTGGGAATTTGTCATAGCTACAGGAAACTGACTGACACACACATGTGAAAATGCTTACAAGCTACCTCCACCCCTTTTTAGAATGAGGAATAAGAACAATCAAGGAATGAGCCAGGTAGGTGGCACATGTCTGTAATCGAGCACTCAGGAGGCTCGGTCAGGAGGAGCAATGTGAGTTCAAGGCCTACCTAAACTACATAAGGAGTCCCTGCCTCAAAAAAGAAGAAAAAAAAGGAAAGAAAAAGGAAAAAGAAGTCAAGGGACAAACCCACTCATATGGGAAAATCTTATAAGAAAGCCTTGAAGAATTTTTTTATTTTTGTAGTTAAAAGAAGTAAAAATAACTAAGATGCCATTTATATAGGTACCAGTTCCCAAAGTGAATGTAATTATAATGTATTACAAACACACACTAATAAAAGGAACTAAATACAAAAAAAGAATCTCCCACGGGATGTCTGCAAGCTCCATTTGGATGCTTTAGGGCCAGCCCGTCTTTGTTGTACGCAACCCACATCCTTGATCTGATGGGACTGCGGTGTGTGCAGACTGGCAGCGCCTCCCCTCCCCCTCGGCCTCGTGGCGCATGTGTCTGCAGTGGACCCAGGCAAGCCCGGGCCCTGAGATCATCACACCACCTGTGATGTCACGGCCATCTTAGCTCATGGCAGTTCACTCTATGAGGACTGCAACATGCCACAGTCTCCTAACAACATGCTTCTTCCTCCTGCCTCAGCCTCCTGAGTGCTAGGAATCCAGGTGGTACCACCAGGCCCAAGGCTACATGGCCTTTCTTAGAATGTATCCCCCGTCACTAGGCCACACATGATTGCTCCCCTGCAAAACCCACGCCCTCCCACTGCCACCTATGTGGGGTCCCAAACCCCATCCTCACCCAGGCCGCCCGGGCCGGCCAGCAGGAACTCTTGCCGGCCAATCCTCTTGACGATTGGCCGCTTCTCCTCACTACAGTAGGGGAACAGGTCCTGCGAGAGGCCCGTGCTGTAGTTGAGGATGATGTACTGTGTGCTCAGTGCCAGGCACAAGAAGTGGCCATCCACAGCCACAGCCAGAGGCTGCTCGGGCGTGGATACCTCCTTGACGATCTGCACACGGTCCTCGTAGACCAGGAACACCTGGATGGTTCTGCGCTTGACAGAGAGGATGCAGACTTCCACACAAAACGGGTCCCCGCCCACGGGGTTCTCGTTGAGCGCAAAGGTGGAGGCCCCCTTGATGCGCGCGCCTGAGGGCACCGGCTCCAGGCTGCGCATGCCCACCAGGGAGATGCAGCTGTCACAGAGCACCAGCAGCCGGTCGAGGGCAGAGGCTGCGCGCAGCTCACTCACTGGCTTCCTGAAGCCCAGGTGTCTGTGCAGCTGCCTGGTGGCTGTGAAGGCAGCGGTGCCCGTGGGCAGCGGCTTCTCCTCCAGCAGGAAGTGGTAGACAAAGCCATCGCTGGTGCCCACGTAGAGGTTCCGGCCGCAGCACTCCACGCACTCGATGTTGACCCGCTCCTTGTCGCCCATCAGCAGCTCCCGCTCGACAGCCGAGACCAGCGTGAAGGCCTTGATGCTCATCATGACTGTTGCGTGGCCTGCAGAAGAGTTGGGGGGGGGGTGTGAATCTCAGGGGGGCAAGGAGCAAGCAGACACATGCCTGTGAACACGGATCCCCAGTTCCCAGCGTGTCATTTCAGCCACAGAAACAACATAAGGATGTCAGGAGAGTGGAAGGAAAGACCTCCCAGCAGGCAGAGGGCGCCCTGCGAGGAGCACACAGCCTATGCTTGTGGGAGAGGTGTCCGTGTCTGCCCCCCCCCCCCCCCCCCCCCGCAAGAGCTCAGAGCTGCGGAAGCAGCCTCCATGGGTCCAGCAACCAGGACTGCAGTGTGTAAGTTTGTCCCCACCCACTTCCCAGGCTTCCCAGCCTATGCTAGTTGCAAGGCTGAAACACCCCAGAAATGTTCAAAAGTCACATGTCAGGGAGGCAAGGGGCTTAGACAAGCTTCGAGGCACCTTTCAACTCCCACAGCCCAGGACTCCACAACCTCTTGCATCCCCTGCCCACTGGGACAATGCTGGCGACACAGGCGAGAGACTCCAGCTCCCCTTCCCTGAGCCAAACCAGTGCCCAAAGAAGCTGCACATCCCAGCCTGGGCACTCTTCAGGTCTCTCCTGTCCCTTCCTGCCTTGGTGAGCAAGTGCTTGAGGCACTTCTCTGGGTGTCACCTTAGGTGATTGCCATAGGGAGACTGCACCTCCAGGGTGGTGTCTAGGGAGGTGGGCGCCAGACAGGTGAAGAGCCCTCAGGAATGTGGTCAGCATTCTTGTCAAAGTTGCCTGAGAGAGCTTGTTTGTCCCCTCCAACACGTGATGATGCAGCCAGAAACCACAGTCTGAAATGATCAAGGCCCTCACCAGGCCATGAACCTGCGGGGACCACAGCCTCTAAACCCATGAGCAACAATTCTTGCGCGCCCGCAGCTCACGCAGTCCAGGCCTCTTGGTGCAGCAACACAAACTGAGACACTTGCTTTTCCAACCCACGTGAGCTCTTTATGAAATGGGCTTAAAAAATAAAAGCACCTACGTCACAGACTGAGGCTGAAATATCTCAGTTCAGGTAAGATGCTTGCTCTAAAGAGGCTGTACCCAGAAAGTCTGCGATCTACCATGAGGACCCAGTTCCCACCCTCTCTGGATTCCCGACTATTTGCAAACCAGGTGCCCAGAAGGAAATGGAAGTTCAGAGGTGGTTGACCTCAGGGGTGGGGAACCTATGGCCTGCTTGCAGGCAGCCAAAGGTACACCATCATAGGGCTACCCGTGCATCCCACAAAGGACACTAGGCTATCCACAGACACACAGACATGAGGGTCCTGTGCCGTGGTCACACTCACCCACATGCGATCGGCTTCTGGGAGACCTTGGAAAGGGGGGAAGGGCTGAGGGCCAAGGCTCCAAAGGCACCTCAGTAGAGGCACCATGTCACCTATCCCCTGGCCTCCGGGCTTGTCCAGGACAGCTGCGGAAGACTCCCACAGACCTCAGCTAATAATCCATGGCACTAAAGTCTAAACCTGTGGGACCACTGCTGCAGTCAAATGGATCCCACCTGGACAACAGGCTTTGCACTGAGATGCTAATGAGCAACCCTAAGCACTGAAAGGTAGGTTTTCAAGTGAAAGACGGCAAGAAATGCTACAAAATCCTTCTCTCACTGGCTGATCATCCAGCGCTGTCTTTGAAAATGGCAGGAAAAACAACTGTTCCTCCAATTTGAACTGTACCACCCCTTTTACAGAAAAAATAGAAAAACAAGCCTCAGACACCTTACAACCAAACTCCATTTAACATCTTAAAGGCAGAATATCTGTACCTCTAGCCTCACTTAGCATACGGGATAAAATAAACACATTTTCTATGAAGATAAAATACTTTGCATTCAGCCTGAGTACTGGGGAGCAGAGAAGGGAGGGAGAGAGGGAGGAGAAGTTGTAGAGAAAAACGTGTGACTTATTAAAAAGTTATTATTCTATACGGAAAATAAATGTAATGTGGTTTTATTCTAGTTACTCAAGTCTTGCTAACAGTAAATTTCCCTAGTTAAGGCCTCTAAGTAAAGGATTTGCTTTAGTAATTAAACAGTAATTTTAAAAAGAAAAAATTGAAAGGGTTTTGGCCCAGACAGGACACTGTAGCCAGGAAAGCCTCAACCGGAAGCAGGAATCCCCTATCTCCCCCACCCCTAGGAATTTACCTGTGACGCCATATTCCCGCCCCTGGGAATTTACCTATGGCACCAAACCTAGGACCAATGGACCACTTGTGCATCCCTAATGCCCGCCTTAGGTTCCACCCCAAACCGAGGCTACTTACATACCCCCCACGCCACGTGTCCGCCGGAGAGATCACCGGACGCCAGCAGTGGGGGGTGCCAGTCATCTCTCTCCATGTTCTCAGAATAAAGGCCGCTTTTTGTTTTATACTTCTCACCTTTTGGAAATATTTTTCATCTTTTGGAAATAATCCTATCATTTGGTGCTGTGACTCGATCGGCAGGCGATTGACTCCTGCGACACACCCAGTTGAGTCCCCAGCCAATTCACAAACCAGATAACATCCTGGATTAATTCCACTCTTTTTCCTCTCCCAAGAAGTCCTTGTCACCAGCCGCCTGCACTAACCATTGGCCAGATTGATTTCAGGTGAGCACTCTCCAGGGAACTCTTGGCACTGGGCATCCCCAGTCGACTGTTCTCCCCGTTCGAGTAGGTCTGTGGCATTTTCACGTCCTTAGAACAGCCCAAGGCAGGGTTCCTTCTGGGCAAACCTGTGTCCACACTCTAAAATCTCTCACGTTCTTTGGGTTCGGATAGTCCCAAGCAGAGATTTTTGGACCGCCCACACTGAAAGGCCCTTACTTCCCTTAAAGCCTCGTGCTTTCACGGGCAAAACTGTTACTGACCCCACGTGGGCTCCACTCGTAAATCTCTCAGTGACGACTGGAATATAAGAGTTTTTGGTACCTTAGCTGCTGTGTGGTACCACAAACAAGTGACGACTTGTTCTGGACCATGGCTTACTTCTTGCCTGAATCAGTCATGGGAAACGTATTTTCTAAATCCCAAAAGACGCCTTTACAATGCCTAATTTCCAATTTACGTACTCTAAAAATTAAAAGTACCAAATTAAAAACTAAACAATTAACTTCTTACTGCCGGGAGGTCTGGCCAACCTACCCACTTAGCGGCAGTCGTTAGCCCAAAAAAGGAACATTTGACCCCTGCATTCTCAAGAATCTGTATGATTTCTGTCAGGCCGGCGACAAGTTATTAGAACTCCCTTATATTCAGGCCTTTCTTATTCTGAGAACACGCCCGTCTCTCATTAAGTCTTGTACTCCCGCTCAGATACTTTTAGCTAACTCTACCGTGCTGCAAACTTTTCCGTCCTACCCTCTGGTATTTTCCCTGCCACCTCCCTACCCCCAAAATGGTTCCTCGCCATTATCTCCCACTGTGGGATTGTCTTCCCCTCCGTCTCCCAGGACCCATAACTCTCCCAGTGGCTCTAATGCCTCTATTAGCACTTCCTCGAAGTCTCTGACTTCTTATTCTCCGGAGAATTCTCTATCCCCTAAAGCATTCTCACTGCCCACCCACCATACTAGGTCTCGGTTGCTATGTCCTTCCAGCAGGCCACGTGACTGTTCCAGCTTGTGCCGGGAACAGTCGCCATGTTACAACCCTCCGCCACGTGGCCGGGCGCCACCATGTTCTCAGGGGTCTCACTGTCAGCGGGCACCCCCTTGTGGCTCCTCTTATGAACTGCAACAGCCTCCCTGTTGCAGTGTACTTGATGCTTCATTGTGCTGCTGACAGCAATCCTCTCGCTGCAAGGCACATAGTGAGACGCCATCTGCCAGTGTTTCCCAGGGTGACCGGCAGCAGCTCTGTAGCCGCTCTACAGATGATTGCTCACACACGTCTACCAGACAGATGGCTGCCCAATGACCCTCTGCTCTGGAATCTTCTCCTCAGGCTCTGCTACCACTTTGGGAGCAAGCAGGCCCTGAGGGACTTGTTAACATCCATGTGCCTTTTTCCCTTTCTGATCTATCTCAGATTACCCATAAATTAGGTAGCTTCTCTGTTGACCCACAGAATTATATCAGGCAATTTAAATTTATTACTAATTGTTATGATTTACATTTTAAGGATGTTTATGTGATTCTAAATACCACTCTCAGCTCACAAAAGCGAAATCAGCTGTGGCAAGCAGCTTGAGAAGAAGCTGATCACAGACATAAGGTAAACACTGCTGATAATGACCCTGGGCCTATAGCTGTGCCAGAGCAGGACAAGCATACTAACTACAACAAACTTTTACAACAGGTCCAGGAGGCTAATCAAAACCCAGCTGTGTTCCTAAATCAGCTTTCTTTTTTTTTTTTTTTTTTTTTGTCTTTTTCATTTTTATCGGTACCAGGGATCGAACTCACGACTGCCTGCTTACAAGGCAGGTGCTTATGCCGCTGAGCTAAATCCCCAGCCCCCTAAATCGGCTTTCTAATCCTCGCGCCCTGTGAGCAGTTCCAGCTTCCCACGCTTTGTTGGGCCACCTCCCAGCCCTTCTGCCATGTGCCCTCCCAGCCCCTCCCTTTCCCATGCACCGTAGTCCTTGCTGCCGCCTTACTCATTTCCAGGGGCAGTCCTAGCCCACCCCTGCATGCTACCTCCCAACGCTCGCTCCACCCCCATCCTGGGTGTGCTCTGCCAGCACGCTGCAAAACAGCAGCTCAGCGGCTCCACTCAGGTATGCTTTTTTTACAATTTGGCTTTGCTCAAAAGATGCCATTTTTTAATTGCAATTCTCAAACCATTTAATCAAGGTTATTGGCCACCTGATAATTTTACCAGCCTTGTTTATCAATCAAAGCCTTTACCAATCTCCTGTTTAACAACTAAGGTTATAAATTCCTTTTTGCTGGAAACCACTAGCTCTGTTCCAAGACAAGGGTTTTGTTAAAGTTTTATTTGTCTTGGCTCATACTACTGTAAATAACAGGTTTTAAAAAAGTAAATGTGTTCAAAACTTGACAGTATTAGATCAGTTTTGATAGATTTATTCATAAGATTGGTAAACCTTTACTGCAAAATGTTTCCATTAAAGCCTTTTTGGGCAGACTAAAGCCTTTTTTGTTAAATATATAATTCCACACAAACCCTAAAAACGATATGCCATCCAGATAAAGCCTGCTCTCTAATCTAAAATGCCAATATTAAACTCCTGCATACTTACTTAATTCTACAGATACCTTTTACTATAGTCCAAATCCCAAACAAAAAGGCAAAACTTGACCTTCAAACCTTAGAGAGATCTTAATATGGTTTTTCATATTTTTAACACTTTTGACACTTGGAGTTCTGAGGCAGGTAAACCTACACAAGGTGGAGCTGCCTGCCCCCCCTCATGGGCCACGCTCAAATGCAGCAGAAGGCACTGGGCAAGAAAATGCCCCATCTTGGTGTTCTTTGAGATCTTACTCCAGGGCTTCTGGACTGTCCTAGCCACCAGAGAGTGGGTAAGCCATCCTAACTTCTAGCCCTCACAGGAAATGTTGACACTGCCAGATTCATCGCTGACAAAAATTGCTGCTTAAGACTGAGGAGGTTCAGGGCAACAACAGCCCCCTTTAAGGTGTCCGTCTCAGCGTCCAAGTCACACTGAAGTCTCAGGTAATACAATTCTCTATATTTATGGGCATAGAGGCCATATATACAGTGTTCTTCCTGAGTTTTCAGGCTGAAGCCCTCAATCTCTATGACAGGGTATTGATGGTCAACCTATGCCATTTACAAACAGGGCCTATTTCGTGCAGGTCCCAGTCCTAAATCTTAAAATGCTTTCACTCCCTTGTGTTTATGCAGGCTCACTTAGACACACTGAGGCCTCGGCAGGTTCCACCTGTTGTCACTGGTGGACCGCTCCTCAGTGATATAAGACCACCCCCTTCCTTTCTTATTCACCAATTTGTCTGACAACCCTGGTCAAGACTGACAGATACATTTTGTCTTCTCACTTTGTTTACACTTTTTCAGGATACATAAAAGCCTTTTCCCACAACCAGGTAAACTGCTGATACAACCAGGTTACAGCGACCCATGCCTAAATCAAAGTTGCTAGACTGCCATCCTGGTTTCACATCACTCAGGCTAAGAGGTGCCCTCCCAGCCCTAAATCTGATCATTCTGAGTGGTCATCTCATCTTCTGTTGCCCACCCATCTCAATCTCACAAAGGCCTCACAGCCACAGTTAGCAGGCTAAGTCATGTTTTGTTATCCACTTTGGTTCCTAATTTCTTACATTCTATTAATGGTCATTTTTACAGCAGAACTCTTGACAGTCTTTCCTAAAGACTCCCACATCATGCATAAGATAATCTTCATAATGTTCTATTTGATAACAGTCGCAGTTCTTTCTACCCTCAGCTGTCTGGTTAAACGTGACATCCCTGAAAGCCTAAGCCCTTACCTTCTCTATACTGGTACAGCCACCGCCATCCCTACTCCCCCTATTTTTTCCAGTTCAACTCCTAGACCGGAGACAAGTTTTATACACCTACCCTCTTAACTTTTATGCTTTCAGACGGGGGAGTAATCACCACTCATAACATCATTTCCCCTAACCTCACACTTAATTTTCAGAATTCTGCCTTACCATGGAATGTGTCTAAATCAAAGGCACCTTTCCCTCTACCACACCTGGGTCCTTAAATATGATAGTGCCATGTCTCCTCATAACATCTTGTCTCTTTGTTTTTCCAGTCTAACATATGTGCATTCACCAGTGAAGCTGTCCTGGCAAAAACCTGGCACCAGCATCTACCTGGGCATCAACTTTCATCCCGTCAATTCCCCTAGGCTCCAGTACAGCACCCTCTGCCAGCAGGAAGTAGTTAAAGAGAAAAATCTTCGCCCCTTTTCATAATAATAACCATAAGACGGGATATGAAAGGGTTTTGGCCCAGACAGGACACTGTAGCCAGGAAAGCCTCAACCGGAAGCAGAAAACCCCTATCTCCCCCGCCCCTAGGAATTTACCTGTGACGCCATCTTCCCGCCCCTGGAAATTTACCTGTGGCGCCAAACTTAGGACCAATGGGCTACCTGTGCATCCCTAATGCCTGCCTTAGGTTCCACCCCAAACCGAGGCTATTATACATACCCCCCATGCCACGTGTCCGCCGGAGAGATCACCGGACGCCAGTGGTGGGGGGTGCGGGGGGGGTGCCGATCATCTCTCTCCGTGTTCTCAGAATAAAGGCCGCTTTTTGTTTTATACTTCTCATCTTTTGGAAATAATCCTATCAAAAATTAAATACAAGTGAAAGCTGATCCTGTACCTTAGATGTAGTTTATTTATTTAAGCAGCAGAGAAATTCTATGTGTTAGTTCCCTGACGTATATAGGTAGTTAAAATATGAATGAAAAGATAAGAAAGATTTTAATCACAGCTCTGCATTGTCTTGAAGTCCAACTTCCTGGAGTCTAACCTGGAGGTTTCACCAATGTGGTACTGAAGTTAAAAGTTTCTGGAAGGGGTTGGGAAATCCAGCTACCCACATGCCAAAGACTGAATCTGCACCTGTTATCTCTCACTAAAGTAAAGTCAAAAGTGGATCAAAGGACGACTTGTTAAGCCAGAAACACTTAACCTGCTGGAAGGCAAGATACAAATACAGAACACTCTAGGGGTCAAAGGCGTGGGCAAGGACGTTCTGAACTGAACCCTGCTGCACAGGAAACAGTCTCAAGAACCAAAAAATGGGTCCTAAAAAACTAATACGCTTCTGCATGGCAAAAGAAACAACTAATAAGAACAAACAACTAACAAGAGTGAAGACACAGCCTACAGAATGTGGAAAAAAAACATTGCCCGTGATTTTTCAGAGAGAGGACTCACATCTAGAATGTATAAAGAACTCAAAAATATTAGACTTTCCCAACCAAAAAGACCCAACCAAAAAATGGGCAAGTTAAATTATTAAATACTTCACAGAAAAAATATAAATATATATAATATAAATACATGAAAAAATGCTCAATGTGGCTGGTCCTTAGAGAAATGCAATTAAAACTGTAAGATTCTATTTTATTCCAGAAAGAACAGCCATCATCAAGAATTCAAATAATGGCAAATGCTGGAGAGACTGGGGCGTGGGGCAGGGAGGAAGTGTTCTACATTGTTGATGGGACTGGAAACCAGCACAACTATGGAAATCAGTAGGAGATTCCTCAAAAAATTAAAACTAGGGCCTGGAATATATATAGCTCGTGGTATAAATGCCTCCCTAGCAAGCACAAGGTCCTGAGTTTGGTTCCTGGTACCCCCCCCCCCCAAAATAACTAAAAGTAGAAATTCCACTTAACCCAGCTATTCCCCTTCTAGGTATCTTCCTGAAGATTCTAAAGCATTCCTATTACCATGCTCCATGTACATGCCTGTTTACAGCAGCATTCGTAACAGCTGGAAGTGTCACGAATGGAAGAGGCTTATATGACCTTCAGCAGATGCATGGATAAACAAAATGCAGTATTTACACACAATGGAGTCCTACTCTGCCATAAAGAACAACTTGAGTCAACTATGGAGATCATAATGTTGAGCGAAATAAATCAGACACACAGCCAAAATAAATATCACATGGCTTCACTTCTATGAGGAACCCAGAGTAAAAATGAAAAGCAAAATAAAAGACAGGTGACAGGAAGCAGGGAGACAGATCGTTCTCGAAGGGGAAGGAGCTCAAGAGATGGAGGGAGATGGGCGGGAGGGAAGGTACTGGGGTGTGACACACATGAGCCAACTGCACGGAAGGAAAGTACATGTGTACCACAACACAGACAGAAAACCAAAGGAGGGGGGCAGGGGACGCTGGAGAGGGCAGGAGAGGAAAGCAAGGGGGGTGGAGGAAGGGATGAAGGAGTCTTACGTTCTAGTACCAACTTCCCACAAGGGACGGAAACATAAGTACTGCATGCAGGTACAGATGAACTGGAACTGTGAAAAGCTGCCCTAAGGTACATCTGTATTTCTCCAACTGATCACGAACTCAAACTTCCTGTTAGAACTTCACATTAAAAGCATGGCTGGAATTTAAAAGATTACTATTTTCATATTTTATCAAAGAACCTCCAAATGCATACTTCATGACACAAAGAAACTGCAAAATGTCAGTGTTACTATCATGGACGATAATAAGGAAAATACTACTTAGGTACAAGTGGCTCTTGGTGTACAAAGCACAACAGACAGTTCTGAGGCACTGTCTCATTTCCCAGGGATTCCTAATCTCTGTAAGGAAACGAGACCAGAGATACAGACAGATCATGCAGCAATGTGTGCTAAAGGCCAAAATAAGACTGCCAGTAATCATTTTCTACCAAACTGAGACTATGATATTGTCCTTCCAGGAACACAGCCACTAATGAGAGCTAGAATCCCAATGAGCACTTTTGAAAATGAGAAGGCAAAAGTACTAATCCTTCTCCACAAGCAGACACAGAGGCGTGTTCTGGTGAGCACCTTGGCCACGTCACAGGAGCTAGCTGCTTTGCCCGCGTTCACCCAGCACTGAGCCCCAACGTGACAAGTCCATTCCTGCGGCTACACAAGGGCTGGGGGCAGCACTTATGTTTATGACCCTAAGTTTCCAAAGCCTTGGCAACGCACGTTCTTTCTGTGTAGGCCGGTCCTCTGGGCCTGTCTTCTTCTCCCGGCCACAGCCCTAGCAGGAGAGCAGGCCCAGGAGGTCCCTGCATGCTTTGTCCCCCAAAGTGAACACCAGTCCGGAAGGCGCCTTTGCAGTCCTGCCAGACCTTCGGGGTCCAGACTCACGTGCTGTACAAATTCTCCTGAGAATAAAGAAAAGGGGGCACAGGTTGCTTTATTTTGTGAAGCCAGTGTGAAGTGTAACTTTGATATTCAAGCCCAGTAAGTGCGAGGCGCAGGAAAAGAAAAAATAGTGGGTCATTCTCACCACTGCATAAACCTGCCTGAATATCAGCAACCAAAAATACTAAAAAAAAATAAATAAAGTATGGGTAAATCGGGATATAATATTGGTTTAAGGTAATAAAAATATGGGTTTGATGTAAGAAAAAAATTATTTCAACAGATGCAAAAAGGAATAAAAATTCAGTATTTACCCAACAAAAATATGTAGCATATCATCCTGTAATCTAAAAAAATTCAAAAATTCTGTGACATCTTGAAATTATCACATTTTTTAAAAAAAGAACAACACAAGGATATTTGTGATCAGCACCTATATTGGGTTAAACCCCACAAAGTATGTTGCAGTCTCTAACACCAGTAATTGTAAATGTCACACATGTGGACAGAGGGTCCTTCTACAAAACAATTGAAAAATACGGTGTTTAAATTTTCAAAAACATGTAACAGTAAAAGACACGCGACCATAAAATGCCCTCAGTATCTAATACACTCGTCCACCGTTTTGGCCATTTTCTGAAGCAGCTCTGGAGTTCTCTTTTGTGAGCATCTTTACTATCATGGTGGCCTTGGTGTTCTGAACTCAAACTGTTTCCCTTTCATGGTCATTTTGACTTTGGGGGAACCAGAAGTGGCCTGCACTGACCTGGTGGATAAAGTGAAGACACTCATGTTTTTAGGAGCCTGCCTTACCATTGGACGGTGCCGGCAGCACACTCACCATGATTTTGATCACACTCAGGAAAGAGCATTTTCACAACAGCTTCAGAAAGTGCCCAGACCAATGGGATGAGTGTTTGAAGCTAGGGGTATTCTGAGGCAGATTCACGGCAATGGATCTGTCACTGTGACACGTTTTTAAAATTTAAGCACTCACTATCTTTTGATCAGATCTTACAGATGATCAAATTAAGATGCGGTCACTAAGGTAACCCTAATACAGTAAGATTAGGTCTTTATAATAGGAGAACTCTGAAGCCAGACACAGATGGAACAGAAGGACAGGGGAAGACACAGGAACTAGGAACCACAGAGGCCATGGGAGGACCTGGCACGGTCTCCCTCGCAGCCTCAGCAGGAGCCGGCCCCATGGACACCCTGGCCTCAGACTCCTGGCTCCGGAAGTAGAGACAGCAGGTCCCTACGGGGAAGGCACTCTGGCTACAGTCCCCTGTAACGGTGACCCCATGGAACTAGCACTGCCCAACACAAGCTCCACTCACCACTGCTCTGAAGGTCTCTGCCAGAACAGGAAAACACACATATAAAAAGTAGTTCTAAAGGACTCAACACAAAGACAGAAAACTGCCATTATTCACAGATGGCACTGTATTTACATGGAAGCCCACCAAAAATCTATTAGAATCAATAAGTTTGGAAATATTATTTTAGGTCAGGTGGGATGGCACAAGCCTGTAATCCCAGCACTTGGGAGGCCAAGGTATAAGGATCTCTATGAGTTGGAAGCCAGCCTGGGCTACATAGTGAGTTTAAGGCCTGCTTGAATTACACAGTAAGAACCTGTCTCAAGGGCCAGGGATTTAGCTCAGCGGCACGAGCACCTGTCTGGCAAGTGTGAGGTCATGGGTCATGAGTTCAATCCCCGATACTGCAAAAAAAAAGATAAATAAATAAAGAACCTGTCTTAAAAAAAATACAAAAGAAATATTTCTTAAAATCAATACACAAAAGTAAACTGCATTTCTATACCCATACAATGATTCAAAACTTTAATCTTAAAAAAGTATTTTAAAAATAAGGTATAAGGGAATTACCTAACAAAGACATACAAGGTCTATTAGGAAAAAAAAATCGTAAAATCTTATTTCTAAACATTACAAAAGACTTAAATCATATCTCAACAGACTTTTCTTCAGAAACTATCAAATTGGTATTAAATTTCAAATGGAAATCAAAGGAGCCAGAGCAGACAAAGCAATCTTGGGAATGAGCAAAACCAAAGCACCCACAGTGACGGTGTCAGGAGCTGCTACGGAACCGCAGCATATAACCAGGACACAAGGACAGAAGAACAGGTCGGCCAGGGCTAGGAAGAAAATCTGCCGTGCACACCCCTGGCCAATGCTTCACACTCATTGCGTGCAAAAACTCTTAGGCGCTGGTAATTGCCCTGCACAATGGTAGAGCCGCACTGTAAAGGGCGATATTATGGATGTGCACGTCTGCAGACAGCGCTGGGCTCCCAGAGGGCTGCGGCTGTGGGAAGAGAAGAAGGAAGAGGGGAAAGGACGGGGTACAAAAGTCTCAAAGTTGTGACCCTCCTGCCTCAGCCTCCCAAGTAGCTGGGATTATAGGCATGCACCACCATGCCCAGTGGAACGCTTTTTATTTAAACAAGAAAAAAACTGTTTGTCTAAAGAGGAGCAAATGAATTAATCTGGGTAAACCACATTAGAAGTGACATATACCAGTATCTGCTATTGGAGAGAATCTTTGAGAAAGCTGAATATATCATGTATTAGCTCTAAACCTAAAAGGCAAGCAGCCTTTAGAAGTATCTTTAAGACAACTTAGCAAGATAAAACATTAATGGGAGCCTGCAGGTCATCACTAAAACACAACCAAGATCACCTCCGACTCCTCCAGCTCCTAGAAAGCATTTGAGACTAATGATCCCTTACTTGGCTTATGGGAATAACACATTTAACACCCGCTCACATGCTGGAGGTCAAGCCTTGGGGTGCTGTGGGTGCTACACAGGTGCCCCATCACCCAGCTGCAGCATCACCCCAATAAAGCATTCACCCATGCCATACCAGGTCTGCAGACATGAAGAGGCACCTAAATGTGCACTGGGTAGCTTCATGGGCCTGGTCCTTCTCCTCTTAGAGCATAAGCCAACTCATTGGTTATAATCACAATGGACAGCTCCCGAGAGAAAAAGATGAGCCCCAGGAGGGAGCGCTAAAGTCAAGGGAAGAATCAGAGGTCACATACACGATTGCTTCATTGGTGACAAGAGGGCAGGACGTTTTTATCAAGCTGTGGTTGGCTTTGTAGGGGAAAGACCTCTCTCCTAAGTCTGCCAAGTGATCTAGAAGAATCTGACTATGCTACCACCTCACCGACACCAGCCACGGAACACCGTGTCTGCACATCGCCTATCAAACCGCACACAGGACTGTGTGATTACCGTGATCCAGCTTCTCGAGGGCGAGCTGTCTGCACACCAAGAACCTGAAGTGCAAGCTCAAACCCACTAACTTACTGCAAAGGGCCAGACTGTGCTGAAACCTGGACACGGAGGCCCAGCCTACATCCTTCTTCAGTCCCCAAAGACAGCTGTGCAGTGAGCCACTCCTGAAATGTGCTGGGGTCAACAATAAATGTTTTGGTTTGTACGAAAGACAACCTTTCCTCTTTCTGAAAATTAAGGCAGTTCTTTACCACCATGCCAGATAAAAAGAGCTAAGACCAGTTACAGCGCAGTGGACCTATTTCAAGGACCTGGAAGAGGAAAGAGGGAGGGAGAGAAGAAAGAAGGGAGAGAGGTGGTACGGGGAGGAAAGTAGGCAGGCAGACAGGAAGGCAGGCAAGGACAAGACCGGTCAGGTCTGGTGTCTAACTTGTCACCTCCTTGACACCGCCTCAGGCTCACTTCTGAGTAAGTAGTCACACCTGGACAATGCTGATCAAAGCTATTTAAATACATGCAAACCCATACAGTCGACCCTCCCTACCCATCCACCCCACATCTACAGACAGACTCAGGCACCCACAGATCCAAAATACTGGGAAAGCTGGAGCTGCACTGAACACGCACACTTTGCTACCAGTCCCTAAACAATTCACTCTAAGAACTGTTTCCCTGCCATTTCCACTTCATTGGGCACTACAAATAATCTCCAGAGATTCACAGCATATGGGAGGGCTGCCTGGGTTCCACGCACACGCTGTGTGACCCTTGTGAGGGACTTGAGCACCCCAAGACCTGGGTTTCTGTGGGGGTTCTGGAACCATGTCCTGTGGGCACAGAAGGACTTCTGCACACAGGCGCACGCACACACGTGCATGTAGACACATGCACATGTGCATTTCACACACACCACGTGCTCTCATACATGAACATATAAAATAACAGCAGTGACAACTAGGTTTAGTTAACTTTCCATTACTGTGACAAAATACCTGAGACAGAGAAGAGGCTTACTGTGGATCAGTTTCAGGGGTCCAGGGGTGCCAGACAGCCTCCTTGTGGAGGCCGGGAAGCAAAGAGGGAGGAGGATGTGTGCTCAACAACCCAACTTCCGCCCTCAAGGTCCCCCCACCAAAGGTGACAGCACATCCTGGAGCCACAGGCCTGCAACCAGGGCTTTAGCGCATGGGCGTCTGGAGATATACCTCTAGGAAGGACCATGCAGGAGTACAACGGGCAACTCCTATCTTCTGCTGCCCTTCCTAACACGTAAGTGACTGCAAAAACACCAGGAGTGTGGATTTTGAGGACAAATAAATTTTAGAGGAAGTGACTTTGCAAAAAGCACAGCACAACTGAAGAAGGGATCTGAGGAGAAGAGTGGCAGAAGAGGAGCAGGGCAGGAAGAAATGTCCTTCAGGCATCTGGTTCCTAACTTCTTCCTCCACACCCAACAGACAGCCACAGGCAGTGATCATGCACCTGTGAGCACCCGGTGGGCTCCCCACACACACTCACTCCTGAATCTGATGTACCCCATGGCAGCCACTGCACGACACGGCAAAGACCTTGATCTCACATTGCCCAGAGACTTCCCAACACATCCTGCAGGAAGCACTCAGTCTCATTTGGGATACCTCTAAACTGTTACTTCTACGCCTGCTTAGTAGTTTGGTATTTTTTAATACGGAAAAATGGGTCAAGTTTGCTACCGAGGAGACGAGTCGTGAACTATGAGCCAAATCGCTGGGCAGAACTCAAACACCTGGCTGCCACCGCGATTACTATAATGTACTTCTAATGAGGGCTGGATTCTGACCAAGACACTTGACCCATTCCATAAAGTTTCCTCGAGTTTTCTTAAAGGATCACAGTTTTTTAATACTAGCCTGCAGGAATAAGCTATAATCACTTCGTTTTTTTCCTTGCAGGAATGCCAGGTGGAAATCAGGCCTAGAAAACAGGCAGTCTTCAAATAGTGAGCTCCCTATATTTTAAAATTTCACATTTGCAGTTGCTAAATTGGTCCGAAGAGGGGGAGGGGATTTAGCTCAGTGGCGTAAAAGTGCCAGCCTTGCAAGCCTGAGGTCCTAAGTTCAATCCCTGGCATCAAAAAAAAAAAAAAAAAAAATGGCCCTCAGAAATCTGTCAGGGGTGAGGGGGGCCGAGGCCACAGCTGAACCCAACCCATCCCAGGACTGCGAGGTGGGAAAGAGCTCTGCCCCTCACCCGTCCAGAGAAGGCCACTTGAAGTGAGCAAAGGAGGAAAGAGGGCAGGAAGGCACCCAGCAGAGCTGAAAACAGGCCCTGTGTGCAGTGAGAACTCACAGGTCTACCTCCAGACAAGACCGGTCATAGGTTCCAAGAGCAGAGGGAGGGTCCGACACCCTCCCCCCCACTGATTAACAGTGATTTAATGTGCACCTTCCAAGCCCAGGCCCTGCCCAGGACCCACGTGGCCTTCCGTAACTACAGCTTACTGATGGAGCAAACTCAGAGCCTCAAGTCAAGCACCCAAGGGTCACAGTCAGAATTTGAACCCAAGACCACGGAGCAGGCTCCCATTCCACCATTGAAGCAGGGCCTGGAAAAGACCAGAGTGACCAGTGCCCTTCCCTACACACCAGAGGGGCCTCAGCGATGACCGCTGTGGCTGCCAGGCAGCCAGAAACAGAAGGCAAAGGACATGAAGCAGCTGGCGGTGTGTGACTAGGGCTGTGTGCAGCTCCACTGATCCAGAGGCGGGTTCTCCTCTGGGCAGCGCGGCACTCCTGCAGCTCCGGGGACGCCAGCTCGCCCCTGCAGCAGGGTTCTCCCCGCACACCTGCCTGCGTGTCACAGCCACCAGTCCTGCTCACCGCTGCCAGCCTTCACCTTCAGGGGGTGCGGTGCGACGGCGCACCTCTTTCTGATCAACCCCTGCCTGGGCCGCAGCACCCACTGTAGCCTCTCTGCATGAGGAAGCACTTGGTGAAACCCATTTCCAGAATCCAGGAAGCACCTAGGGATCCCCTAACAAGCAAGAGCAACGGCAGGTGCAAACACCCGGCGCCCGAGTCCCTCACGGCACCGCTGTGCCACACGGCAGGGAGCGCACCGACCTCCTCCGGCCTCTCCAGCGCGGTGCGGCTCTCACCCCGACCTGGGGCTGGGGACCACCGGTCCAGGCCTTCGTTCCTCCCTACTCACCCCTGCCGTCCCGCAGCGCAGGGGACAATCCGGGGCGGAGGGCGTCCAAATCTCTGCGCCCCGACCCAGCGCTGGGAAAGCTCAGCGGCCGCGCGCCGCGGCAGAAGCCGGGCGTACGGTATTCGGAAGCCGGTCCCCTCCGAGGTCCCCGCCACCCCCGGCCTGGGCCTAGCCGCACTCTCCAGCCCCGGCTTGCACCCTCACCGGCCCGCCGCGGCCTGGCCTGGCCCGGTCCGGCCCCGCTCCAGCTCCAGCTCGGCTCGGCCCGGCTCCCGCCGCCGCTTCCCGTCACGTGCCGGCCCAGCCCCGCGAGGGTGGCGCTCACCAGTCGCCGCGCCGCCCCCGGTCCCGGTCAGGGCGGACGGCGCCGTGGCCAGGGTCCGGGACCCCGCGCCCCGCGAGCGCGCGCCTGCGCCCCGAGCTCCTCCTCCCCCTCCGCCGGAGCCGTGAGCGCGGCACGGAGGGCGGGTGCGGCCTGGGCGACTGGGAGGCAGGGAGCCGGGGGATGTGGGGGATCAGCCAGGGAGGTTTGGAGCCCCTCCCGCACCCAGGGACTGCACGGAGAGGACGCGGGCAGGGCAGTTCTGCGGATCTTGCCTGCTGAGTTTGGAAAATGTGCGGGCCTAGATGACCTCAATCCGAGACTCCCTTCAGTGTGCGGTGCCAGTCTGATTTGGGGGTGAAAGTGTTAGAAGCACCTCCGAACTGTCCATGCGGACTGTTACAGACCCCAGGCCGCCCCTGACTTCGGGACCTGTACAGCACCAATATGTGGCTCCCCTAAGGCCAGGCCACCCCACGTGGAGGTGGGTGTCATTTTCACTCTGCTGTCTTCAGTTTCAGAAGAAGCAGGAACAAGGCTAAGGAACCACCTCTCCTGCAGCCTGTCCTGTATCCCTTCTTCAGCTGGTGCTTTAACTGGGGCTCAGAGGACCCCAGCAGAGCCGAGAGTGGGCCAGACCCCCATCCCTGAGGCCCATGGCCAGTGGACTCCCGAGCCTGAGGGCACCAGGCAGAGTCACCCCAGACTGGAGACTGGGTCCCTTGAGTGTGATCTCTCATCAACTCTTCCAGGGCCCACTGGGCCAAGAAACCACAATTCCACTGTTTGGTTCTAGGCCTGAACACCGCAGACTGAGGCCAGCGGAAATACTGGGGCGTCACGCAAGTGACCCCAGACAGACTTAACACCAAGCATGTTATTCTACATCAAAGCCTCCAGAGCAGGAGAGCACGGCTGGGGGCTGCACGAGGCACTCAGCAGCTCCTTAATTTAGGCTCAGGTATAGTTGAGATGATGATGACATGGAACACAGTGCCACCACCGAGAGGCCTAATGCAGAGGCCTCAGTGTAGGCTTTGTTCATGACTTGTTCACTCCATAAACGTGTACTGAGCACCTGCTAGGTCCACACCTACTAGGGAACCAGGTGAGAAACTCCAGAAAAAGCAAGAAGTCTGCACCAAGGAACTCATGCCCAGCAAGGTGACACCAGGAATCACAATATCTGCTGGTTTCCCTTATCTCTGTTTTTGTCACCCATAGCCACCAAGCAAACAAATTACTGCATAAAACCTCTCCATCTTTGAGTGAAGTGTAAATTCTCATCCTATTTAGCTTAGAACAGAGAATGCCTTCTGGTTGCTATATAACCCAGGCAGACAGTACTATGGCAGGAATACACTTGTCTATCAACTGAAACATGCAACAGTGGATTTTTTTTTCTTTTACCAGAAGCTTCTTTCTGTCGGAAGGCCCCATTCCTCTGCAGTGACAATAATCCTGTCAACAGGACGACCTCCCTGCCCTCAGGGCTGTGCCAAGGCTGGAAGAATTGGAGCTTCAAGCTTCTTGGGCTCACTGGTCCACAGGAATCCCGAGATGTTCTTTGTCCACTCTGGGGTTAGGATTTTGGTCTTCGGTTTGGGGATGTTGTGAGATGTGGCTGAGATCTCTGAGGCAGCTCTGCTGCCTTGGATAGACGTGAGGTTTTTAGAATGGCAAGCACCAAAGCCACCTCCCTGACTTCCTAAATCAGGAGCCTAGAGCAAAACACAGAAAACTGAAAATTCTGGGCAGCCCTACTCTGCCCAGGAAAGCAGAGCATTAGGGCTCCTCCTTCCTCTGGAGGCAGAAGAATGCTATCTTCTCTGAAGCTTGATTGTTTTATTTTAACCTCAAATAACCATTCCCTCTATCCCAAGGGTCCTGCTTCAGAGGTACCTAAAATAGTATCAGTGGCTTTAAGCAAGAAAGTACTCATAGCAGGGAGAAAAAGGGATGTTCTTACCTGCCACAAAACATTTCTGCAGATGAAGAGTCCGAGACCTCAGGTTATGTGACTGGTCCAGAAAAACCCAGGGAAAAAGTACAAGGAAGACTTGTAGCTACACTTTCACACTATCAGTTTGCCTCCTACACTGTCATCCTACCACTTCCACCCTTTAGACCACCAAAACCCTAGCATGTTTCTAGGAGAGGCATTTGACATAGTTCAGCTCTGGTCCTTACTGCATGGGAGCCAGCTCCATACTTTCGTCTTAGAGCAGAAGGCCCTGGAGAGAGGCAAGCAGAAGTATGAGCCCTGTGTGAGACAAAGGTGGGCCACCCTAAAGCCTTCTTGTTTCTAGGCTACCTCATAGGACCAAAACTCCTCTGGAAACCAAGTGCTGGTTCTTCAGCACCCACTCTGTGCAAGTGTGTTATGTAAAATCTGTTCTGATCATCCATTCTTTACAGAAAGTATTGGTAGAGCATTTTTCTGAGGACTAAGGCTGAGTGATCAATTCACCCAAGGTCTTTGTGTAGTAGAATATAGTTGGAAGTGAGGTCTGCATTCAACCCGAGCTCCTCCCAGAGCAGCTGCTTTTGCCACTAAAACAAGAAGCTTCCGGATGAAGGAAGTGGAAACTGCAACTCCAGTCCTGCCAGTTTCAGTACTGTACATAAATATCAGGTTCGATTTGGGGATATGGAGTGTCAGGATGTTAATACCATGGAGCGAACACACTTCAACCTTGGATAGTCAGTTCAGTTTTAAGACTCTGGTCAATCATTTAATCTCTTTTGGATTGGCCTACTGTACACTAAAGCAAAGTAAAGAGATTAATTAGCTTTATTTTTTTAATGACTGAGTAACTTTTAAAATTCCCTCCCAGCTGAAATTCAGTTTCTACACAGAGTACCACACATCAAGTTTTACCTTGTCTTTTTGATTTAGCATCTCACTTATTTTCCATTACTCTATTAAGGTTTTTCTTTTGTCAGCGTGGGTGTTCATGTTCATAGACAGTGCAACATGATATGTCATGATAGCACACATCAAGAGGTGGAACGTAGGGTCAGGGGTTTAGCTCAGCAGCACAAGAGCCTGCCTGGGAAGCATAAGGCTGTGGATTCAATCCCCAGTTCAAAAAAAAAAAAGCAGAAAGTAAACATTCAAAACATACCTACAAGTGTATCTTTTAAATCTGCAAAAAGCCTTGGGGTATGTAGCTCTCCCATGAAAAATCAAAGCCAGGTGGGAGAAATGTTTAATCTACTAATTACTAGAAAGTGAACCATAGTTAACACCTACAACAACCTGTTTAAACTAATAACTGAGGTCGGATACAAGAAATAAAAGATAGAAAAGAGACAAGGAAATCATAACCGGAAAACTACTTTTAAGAAAACTGCAATTTCTGCAACCCACTAAAATCACCCAAGGTGACCCCTATCCGAATTCCTCTGGCTAAATTTAGGCTTATTTCCTTCACACCCAAAATCCCTCAGGAACACTGAGAGTCCATAAATTGGCTTAACTGAGAAAGGAAGGAGCCGGAACCTCATCATAAAATGGGAACAGATTGAGACAATTCAAAGAATGCTTATTCATCTAAAAATCAAAACAACAACGAAAAAAGGCTCATACCTGTAATATGGGCCAGTACCTTGTGGGGGTAGGGGTGGGGTCTATTCCCAGCTCCCACCTCCAGAAGTGTAAAAGTTCCCAGTTCCAGTAAGGGGTCACTCTCCCTCGAAGGCCTGCACAATGTTTGAGTGTTCACCACTTAACCTCTTCTAATAAATCTCCGTGATTTTTCTGACCAGTCTTAAATATTTTTTTCGAGACATGTGTCAGCGAACCTGGAAACATCAGTCGGGGTGGGTTAGGGTTGTGTCTGTTTGGGACCCTCCTTGAACCCTGTTATTGCAATTATTGTGTCGAGAAAGTTTGCTCGAATGTTAATCTTGGCTTTTCCTCATTCTGTGATTCTCAGCAAATTATCTTCCCTATACCTCAGTTTCCTCATCTGAGCGACATTGTAGCAATATGTGCCTCAGAAGGCGGTGAGGCACAAGCTAACCCACGTCAAACAGAAAAGGCTAAAAACGTCCAGCTGTCGCTCCCGGCACTTCTCAGCCTGTTATCATTTCGCTCTGGAGCTGATTAGTCCAGAGTCAGGGACTTGGACTTTTTTGTGCTTATGAAGTTTGAGGCTCTGACTTATTATGGGAATTAATAAAATCGTCTATAATCTTATTGGACTTCCATTACAAACGATCAGAAAATAAAAAGATGAAGCTAAAAGAGAAAAACAGGCTGACTCCCAACGTGCCCAGCGCCCCACCTGGGGTCACGTGTGTGCGCGCTCTCCGCCTGCAGACGACCCGAGAATTCCTGTGGCCTCTGCCATTAGACGTCACAGGAGGAGCGCCCAATGTTAGCGGCACCGTGAATTTCGCTCTGCCCTCTTCCCGCGAGGTTTGACGGGCCATTTATTTCTCCATTGCACTTCCCCTTCTTTCGATTTGTCATTGGCCAGCGGGCACCACTCATGGAAGGCGTGGCAGGACGCACGGCGCAACAGAGTGACGACACATATTCGCGTCCGTTCGTCTACGTCACTTCCGGGACGCTTCCTTCGCGGAGCCTTGTGGGTAACCGGCCGGGGTCTCCTGGCGACGATGGCGGGGATCGTGGATGGACGCAGCTGTACAGACTCGGAGCTGCTGCTGCACCCGGAGCTGCTTTCCCAGGAGTTTCTTCTTCTTACTCTAGAGCAGGTTGGGCACCGAGCGGGGAGGACGGCCTGTCCTGGGAGGCTCGCCCCGAATGGCCTTCAGCGACGACGGGCATCCCGCCGCAGTCCCAACTGCCGCCAGGCTTATTCCCTCGTCCCAAGACCTATCGGCCTTTCTTCGGCCTCAGTCTGGAGAGGAGACTCCCCAAGAGTCTTAGGAACTCTGGGAAGTAGCACTTAGCTATCAGGGCCCTCAGTGTCCCGGGGAGTGGTCACATCTGATCCCTCGCGGTCTGCGTGTAGGCGAGAGCTGGGGCAGACCCAAGATTGGACGAGGGGTTGTGGAGGTGGATGTCTTGAGTGTCGGAGCTGGTATGCGAAAGCTTGCATTCCACATTCGCCGCTACCTCCGATGTTGAAACTGAGTCCCCAAAAGATGCAATGACTCATTTAAAGCCATACATACTATCCGTGCGTCGTGCATTAGCGGATAATTCAAGGTCCCCATCTCTCCATGGAGTGCTGAATTTTCTTAGCTGGTGTGGCCTCTGAAAATACGTTGGCAGTGAGGAAAAAGTGCTATTTAAAGTAAACAGTTACTGAAACTTTTCCTTAGGATTTCATGTGGCTTATTGCGTTTTTATGTTTTTTCCCCTCAGTACTGTATTTTTCTAAGTTCTTCAAGCTGTCCTACGTTCTGTTAGTAGTGATCTTTCATTTGTTACTCTCAAACTTTTAGTCTATCAGAGCTGGCCATGGACTTGTTAAAAGAAATCGTGGAGCTCATCCTCAGGTTCTTGGTACACTTGGGATGTGAATGGAAAGTGCGTTTTTAGCTGATTATTGCTTCTTATCCAAGGACTGCACTTCTAGAACCGCTGGACAGCAGTCCACAATACTAGAGGGTAAATAAAGTAAAATGTGCTTTTAAATTTTTTTAAAAGAGGTTAATTTTGTCAGAGGGCAGCTGTTTCCAGGCTTTCTGAGTTGAAGTTTCTGAGAGAAGCTTATTGTCTTTTTTACTCGTTTTTACTGAGTCCAGACTGCCTCTGTAACTGTCCCTGCACTTAATCCTGTATATCTTGCATCATGTCAAGAGTACATTTTAAAAAGTGAGGGGGAAGGGGATGGGGATTTAGCTCAGTGGCTTAAGTGCCTGCCTTGCAAGTGTGCAGTCATGAGTTCAATCCCTGGTACCAAAAAAAAAGTGAGGGGCAAATGAGGTTGTTCCAAGGGGAAGGTTGGCTGGTCACTGAAAGCTACTTGAAAGGAGCAGTGAGAACCCCAAGTGGGGACAGGACAGGCTGCTGTGACGAGTGACACTGCTGTCCTCCATTGGGGCTGCAGGGACCTTCTGTAGGGCTGTTTGAAGTCTTGGTCTTCAACCATAAGAAGCTCTGTGGGGCTCAGTAGAGGAGCATGTGATTGGCACACCTGAGGCCCTGAGTGCAGTTCCTGGCAACAAAGCAAA
This sequence comes from Cavia porcellus, assembly GCF_034190915.1. Lineage (NCBI taxonomy): Eukaryota > Metazoa > Chordata > Mammalia > Rodentia > Caviidae > Cavia > Cavia porcellus. The sequence goes on along the minus strand of NW_026947501.1, from coordinate 46,761,367 downwards.
ACAAAAAGGCCCTGTATTAGAGTAATGTAAAAGTGACACAGCATGCAGGGTGAAGGCTGAGTCTCCATCTCACCAATTTGATCATCATAACACGCAAGGAAGCTTATTGGCAGAATGGGGTAATTGCTAGCATTGTTTTGTATGTTTTCCCCAAGCAGTCTTCCGTTTTCAATGCTCTGTAGCTAATGTTGCTGGAAATGGTCTTCATGCCTAGGATATTGCCCCAGCAATTGTTTGTAGCTGTCCTGGTGATAGTGACAATATGTGACATTGTCTTTCAGTGGAGGCCAAACTCAGTATTTGCTGGTTTTAACCTGTCTGTAATACTGCATTTGAAATAACTTGCAGGGCTATAGGTGCATGTGTGATTGTGAAAATGGTTTTATAATTTATTATTTAAACAATGTTTTACCATTTTAGGTAGGTGGTTATTAAAATGAAAGATGTTGTTTGGAAATTAACATTTGTTTCCTTTTCTGCAGAAAAACATAGCTGTTGAAAATGATGTAAGAATAAACAAAGACAATCTTACTGATCTTTATGTCCAGCACGCCATACCATTGCCTCAGAGAGAATTGCCAAAGAATAGATGGGGGAAAATGATGGAAAAGAAAAGAGAACAACAGGAGATAAAAAATGAGCCTAAAAGGTGTGTTATGATGGTTCTAGTTTTTGTTCTATCTTACATGACTAAACAGTTCCGCTTTTTTCCAGCTAAACTTAAGTTAAAAAATTATCCAGCTATTTATTGACATGAGGCATTGAGACATGTGCTGGTTTGTTTTGTTTTGTTTAAATTTTTTTTTCTTTTTTTTTGAGACAGAGTTTTGTTGTGTAGTTCAGGCTGGCCTTGAACTTATGCAGTCTTCCTCCCTAGGCCTCTTGGCACTGTGGTTATAGCAGTGAATAAAATTCATAAAATTCCCTGCTCACATTTTCTTTGAGAGGAACATTTTAAAAGTTAAGTGTGTAGTGTGTTACGTAGTGAAAGGTACTAAAGAGAAATGCAAAGCACAAAGAAGCGTTAGGTTTTGGCAAAGTGGCCTGGAACCACCTTATTGAGTAATGACATTTCAGTGGAGAGGACTATAGGAAGCACACAGTAAGCTCAGATCCCAGCACAGTACAAGGGTGCGGAGCAGGAGGGTGCCTGCCTGTCATAGGGGAGGTGTGATCACAGATAACAGTGACTGTCTACATTTTAAAATTACACTGCAGTGAGAGACACATTGCTATTAATCCCTCTCAAGACTCCCACCCCCACCCCTCACCTTATCTTACCTTATTCTTGCCACTTGTGTAACTCCTGGAGTCCTTTCTCTTGAGTGTCTCTAGTTGCGCTGTTAGGCTCCCTGGATTTCCTGAATCAGCTCACAGCATTTACCTGCCATGCTTATTTTGACTTTGGGGAAGAGCTGGAAGTCACAGGCTGCCAGGTCTGGTGAATAAGGTAAAAGTATAGAAAGCCCTTCTAGACCTCATTGAAGTCCAAAGGAATCCACATTTGTGATCCTATGGAAAAGTTACTGGAATTCTAGTGAGTTAATTCTAATCTAAAGACACTAAGGCATAATTGTAGTTGCGAGGAGCCAGAGGGGTCCTAAGTCCAGCTAGTATGATGGCTGACCAGAACAAAGGCCATGACACAAGCCAAATGCAGGTTTCACTAATTCATGAAGAGGACTGAGGCTCAGGGGTGAATGACTGTGGTTGTGGCGGGAAGTATGTGACACTGGCGCTGGGCTAGGTAGGAGGCCTGAATTGCTGCCACTGCGTGCTGAGAGACAGGTATGCAGAAAAGGGCGATCTGCAAACACAGGGAGAGGCAGGGTCAGTGCTCAGCTTTAGTGTTCAGTTGTTTTTGCCCTGAGATGTCACGGCCTCTCTCTCAAGGCTCAGTCCCAGCCGACCTCGGGGCTGCACTGGGTCTAGCTCACACAGGCTGTCTGGGAGATGTAGGCAAGTGGAGCTTAGCAGCTGTGCACAGAGCAGTATGTAGACCCTGGCCAGGCTTAGCCATCATGGAGATCACTGCACTTCAAGGAGAGCCATCCCCATGGTCCTCCACAGATGAGGATATCTGTAATTTTTTGACAGAAATTACTCTTTGAGACTTTTCGGTTGATTCAGCACTTTGTGCCAGCCACAAAAACACACATGAAAAAGGACTTTGTGTCCGAAAGTGGCAGAAATGGTGAGATGAGTGTGTTCAAAGCAAAGGTGGGTATTTCAAGGGAGGTTAATGGCAGTATCTTGTGCTATAATAAATCTTAATTTTTATTAGAACTTTTAGTGTGATTTGTGATCACACAACTACCAGGAGTAGCAAAGTGGCCATCTGGCAGAGATGGAGGGAGTAGGAGGTAAGAGGTGTACCTGGGATGCGGGGCAGTATGGATGGCCGTGCACAGCTCTTCAGGAACTTTGGCTTTGCTCTGAGAAACCATTAGAAGGTTTTGAGCCAGTGCCGGCATGGTGCCATCAGATGCCATTTGACAGGACCACCGTGGTGGCCCCGAGAAGGTTTGAGGTGGGAGTGCTGCGAGGTGGGAGCGGAGGAGCTGGGCAGGAGGCCTGGTGGTCCTCCCTGCAGCGCGGGTGCAGCTTTCACCTGGTGGTGAATTTGATAGGTAACACACACCAGTGGGATTGCTGAACTTTGGGGAAAGGAGGACTGAAGTGAGACCCTGAAGTCTTGGAATAATGCAGAGGTGAAGAGTATGTCAGCTAGTTTCAGGAACACTGGTGAAGATGTTTAAATTTCAGACAATTGTTGGCAAAGCCACAAGTCTTTGCTTTTTGAGAGAAGGTCAGGAGTGCTTGGTCAGGTAAGGCTAATTCATGGGGACACAGTGTGTGGAGCTCACTGGGTAGGGGAGCCCTTGTCCTGTCTGGAGGGCACTGTCCTGGGCGGTGCATTGCAGGCAGTGGGAGGAGCCGGGTAGAGGCCTGGGGTAGAGGAGTGCTTACCTCTGATGAGTGCTTTTAATCTCTGGTTTCGAAGAAAAGCTCATGCTTGAGCATATCTCCCGAGCCTGCAAAGGTGGAGTGCTCGTGTTTGCTGCTTGCCTTTCGGAAAGGAAGTGCACACGCAGCCTCTTTGATTAGGAACAAGTTTTGGTTCAGATTGAACGGTTCAGTGTGGTGGTTCTGTCTTGGGCCAGGCTGTGTGGCTCTCGCAGAGTTGTGTTGCATGTGCCTTTCTTCTTTTCTGGTACTGGGGATTGGACCCAGAGCCTTCTGGTGAGCTGTGCCCCGGCCTTTTTTAAATCTTACATTTCGAGACACTTTCATTAAGTTTCCTGGACTGAACATGAGTTCCTGACTCTCTGCCTCAGCCTCTGTGCTAGGTTACAGACTTTGCCACTGTGCCAGCTCGCACACGCCTTTAACCCACCTGCTCCGGGTGCCCACTGCATCCGTGTGTTCTCTGGCAGCAGCTCAGATACGTTGTCCTAGTAAGCAAACATTTGAGTCCTGGTTACTTTGCTCTGAAGCCAAACTTGGTAACAGCCCCTAAGTCTCTCTTGGGGAAGGATCTGTGGTTTGTCTTCAGCCTTTGCAGTTTGGGTCTGGAATCAGCACTAAAGCTGGGGGGATCTGAGAGTGTCTGTGTGAGGAGCCCGGGACCCAGAGCAGTGCCAAGACCAGCTGTGGTCACATGGCCAGCCCCAGGGCACTGAGCCTGTCTGTCTCTCAGCGTCCCTCTGCGACTGCTGAGGTGCATGGTGAGCTTTTCATCTGAGTGCCAAGTTGTACCCAGCAGCACCCAAAAGTCAGTGAGTTTGGCCAGCTACGGTGAGACCTGGCTAGAATGCCGGCTTTTGTATTCTGACCTGGCAGCTCTATGGAACCAGGAGCCAGCATTTCTCCCCCTGCCCCCTGGCTGCCGCTGCTGCCAGTCTTTGCTGTGCTGGTACGGTGAGGTGTGGTGCCTCCTGAGGGCCGGCTGCTCACATCCTGCCAGCAGCTCAGTGCAAAGGCATTTTCTTAAACACTTCTGCTGCATAACTGGAACTTCAAGCAATAAACAAATGAATGAGGGTTTGCTTTGACCGTTAAAGGTGGAAATCAGTGGGGCTAGGTGTCACCTCCCTGTAGCTGTGAAGGCTGGGGCAAGAGGGTCACAAGCTCAAGTCTGGCCTGGGTCAGAATGAAAAGAGCGAGGCTCGTAGCTCAGTACAGAGGTCCTGGGCGTGGCCCACCTTGCTGCAGAGATAGCAGGGTAGCTGATGAGTAGATGGATAAAGATGGAAATTAGATTTTCAGGAGCTAAACATAGAAGACTCAGAAGTCTTACCCAACTAGAAGCGGGTAACTGCTACGGTCCCAGTTAGTGTGGAAAGTGCCTTCCCCTTGGACACGCTCAGTAACTGGAGTACAGTTGCTGCCTTGTGCAGACTGCTTTGTGGCACGGTTTTATAGTTTGCTTCTTAAAAAACACTTGATGGTTGCTTGGTTTCCCAGCACCCTAAGTTCCAACATGGCGTGGATCTTGGGAGACACTGGGTCAGGTAGCTAGATTTCTTATAAATACCTTATACTTCAAGTTTAGAAGCATTAGAAGATTAATTCTATTACAAAAGTGAGTTTGGAGTCAGGCGAGGTGTACACGCCTGTCATCCCAGCACTTGGGAGCCTGAGGCAGTAGGATCATTGAGAGTTCAAGACCAGCCTGAGCTATAAAGTAAGCTCAAGGCCAGCCTCAACTGCTTAGTAAGACCCTTTCTCAAAGAAAAAAAAGACAAAAATAAAAGAGTGAGCTTAGAAATTTGGAAATTTTCATTTCTAGGAATCCCACTTAGAGCAGTCTTCTCGGTAGATTTCTTTCTTTTTTTTTTTTTAACCTCAACTTGTGAAAATGGAATTCTTGGTAGATTTCGTTGGCTGCTGTTGACTCTTACTCTGGATTCCGGTGAACCTGAATTCTTTCGCCCTGGATGGTATTTCTAAGAGCGCATCTCTTTGATTTCAGGGGCGGCACTGTGGATGGATTAAGGAAAAGACCCCTCATCGTATTCGATGGGTGCTCCACCAGTACAAGCATCAAAGTGAAGAAGACGGAGAACGGAGACCATGATCGGCTCAGGCCGCCCCCTCGGGCAGGCATTGCCAGTAACGTCTTTCGAAAATCACCAAATTCCCCATCCCTAGGTTTGTCTTCCACTTTGCATACTGATGATAAAACGGAACACAGTAACAGTGACACTAAACAGAACCATGACATGCGGCACAGGAAGAGTCCTCCGGGCACCATGCGGTCACCACCCTTGTCCCCTGTTGGAACTACTCCTGTGAAGTTGAAGCGTGCTGCTCCCAAAGAGGACACGGAAGCTCTGGTGAGCACCCAGGGGTGCGGTGGGGCCTGGCGCCTGCCTGGTCTTCCGGCAGGAACACTTGCACAGTTGAGAGGGTTCTTGTTTTCTCGGTGCTGGGTTGAATCCACTGCTCCTGCACTGAGCTGCACCCTGTTTTTAATTTTAACCCAGGGTCTCAGTAAGTCACCTAGGCTGGCCTTGAATTTGTCCTCCTCCTGCCTCAGCCTCCCAGAGTACTGGAATTACAGGCATGTGCCACTCTGCCACTCTGTCTGACCCTTTTTACATTTTATTGCTTATGTGTTTATTGCTTGTTTGAACCCTGAAATTGTAGAACCCATGGTCATTGTTTTTAAAGCCCACTCATTTATTATGCCTGGAGATGCTTCAGGTGGGTGCTTTCCCTGGATTTCTCACTGTAGTCCCTTCTGTGTTGTAACGAAAAGGAGTAATTCTGTTTCTGAGTGAAGTTCAGGTACATTGATGAAGCAGCCTCTGTGCCTTGACGTCAGATCTGTCTGCATCTCCCTTAAAGCCACACTAGATTCTCAGGGTTCATCCCTTGCCTCTTGGCCCCAGGGATACCTGCCTGAAGAGCGACCTGGTGATGGGGCATCCAGATGCCTGGATTCCACCCACTGGCAACTTAGCTCAGTTACACGATTAAGTGGCATTTAATTAGATGATTCTGCACTCCACGTACAAAAAGATCCTTTTGACCTCAGGCTCCTCAGGAAGTTCGATGTCCCTTAACAACCCCTGCAGCTTTGCAGCCATTACTGCTGTGGCAGACTTGGATCGCATCACCTATGGGTTTTTTTTTTTTTTTTTTTAATCAGTACTGGGAATCGAACTCACAACCATGCGCTTACAAAGCAGGTGCTTATGCCTGCTGAGCTAAATCCCCAGCCCCCCACCTTCCAGTTTATGTCAGGGTCCTACGAAAGCTGCTGACTGGCCCTTTCCCTGCACTTAGTTCTTAGAACATTTTTAGCTGCCTCGGTGTTGAGTCCCTTCCTGCCCGGTGGCAGCAGTGTCCCTCACTGGGGGAGCAGACGGTGTTGGCTGTGCCAAGGCACTTCGACAGGTGTAAACTGGTTTCTGTCCTTGTCTTGCAGAATAACCTGAAGCCCCCAGAAACGAAGAGGAAGATACAGCACGTTACGTGGCCCTGAAGGAAGCATCCGAAATGTAAATACAGCTGCCCTGTAGGTTTCAGCTAAGTTTGCGTATGCTGACAGCATTTGTGGATACTGAATGTTGGTGGATTTTCTTAAGAAGTTTAAAATGGGTTAAGAACAGTGTCATTCCTTCTTCCTTCCTTTTTAAATTTCTTCCCTTGATTTGGAAAGAGTTGGTTTTTAAAATAAGGGTGCCGCGCACGTTTCTAGCATCCCAGTCCAAACATGAGCGGCCGCTCTGCTCAGAGCATCTGATGGCTCACAAAATTTCCTCGGCCTTTTTCGGTCTTGGGGACAGTTAAGGTTTTCCTTTTTAACCTGCAGCACCTCCGGGTCACCGTTTTTGCTGATTGCTTCTTTCACACAGAACCGCGCAGCGGCCCGTGTCGGGCCTTTAGTGCTTCTCCCACACTAGGAGAGAGTTGCTTGCCCTGCTGGGGCTCCGCAGTACCCGGAGGACAGCACTGCCCGTGCCTCCAGCTCTGCACGCCCCGTGGGGAGCAGAGGAGGCCCAAGATGCTGCTGCTCCTTCCCTGACCCCTGTAGGATGGGCCCTGGGTGCACTGGTCTCCATGTCACCCCGCTCGCTCTCCATCAGCAGTCTGGGCTATGTTTAGTTTGGCCGTGACTCCCTGCTAGGAGCTTGAGCTTTAAAAACGAAGTTGTTGGAAAACGGTCAGGCTCCCACAGTCTCAGTTGAGAGGAAGGGAACGAGCAGGACCTGAGAAAGTAGGGGAGCCCGGGGGATGGTGGCAAGGGGCGCTTGGTGGCACAGGTCACCCCCAGGACCGTCTGCAGAGGATTTAGTTTTGTGTGAGTGGTGTTATCACTCTCCATCATGGAAGTTGGTGACAAGGTGGTGTTTCCGTCATGATCCTGGGTCCTGGTGACTGCTTTCCTGCTGCAGATTTCTAGCCAAGAACAGAGGGTACTTTATAGCAGTGAGAACAGACAGCCCCCTGCCAAGCACATGCCCCAGACTGGCCGCCACTGCTTTACACTTCTTTCCATGTACAAGTGATCTTGAGCTGGGGTTTGCCTTTTACAGTATGTTAGAGGACTGTTACCCTCTTGATTTGTTACAATAACACTTTTGTTCAGCTGTTTAATAGCCTTACATAAAGTTACTCAGCCTTGCAGGAAGTACTCCACTAAGACTGACCATAGTTTCCATCATTCTGCCTTTATGTGTGCAGAAGGCAGAACTGACAGGACTAAGGATCGTGTGCATTTTGATTTTATGGTAAATTTTGAACACATGATTCCCTGCAGGGCTGATCCGTGTTTCGTTGTTGATGGCATTCTGACCTTAGGGTGTATGTGACGGGAAACTTGGAAAGTCCAGATTTTAGAGTACAATGACATGTTCTGTTTCCTGTTCAGTGGGCCCCTCTGCTCCCACCTGTATTTCTCTCTTAGTTAAGAGAGAGTTAACCATTTGACGATTTTAAGTCAGTGGGAACTTATCTTTAGTTACTCAATGAAATTAATTTTTAATTTGTATATTTAACTTACAGAGTAGGTTGGTAATAACAGCTGAACTGTGTAACACTGTTGCTTCAAATTGAAGTTTATATTACAAATAGTGCTTGGAGCGCAGCATCTTCCTGCAGTCTGGAGCTGGACAGGCAGAGCGCCAAGCTGCCACCATGTGAGCTCCCAGACCTTGAGATGCCCCTGTGGGGGACCTGGCAGGGAGCTTCTGGGTCCGAGATGTGGGCAGGCAAAGCGCTGAGCTATCACCACGCGAGCTCCCAGGCCTCGAGATGCCCCTGTAGGGGACCTGGCAGGGGACTTCTGGGTCCAAGGTGTGGCAGTGCTGTTTGCTTTGCTTCGAACTGTAGGAGGATGTGCCTGGAGCGACAGCTGAGGTGACTTTCTCCCTGCGGTGACTGCTGTCCCTCCGGACTGCCTCTCCTAGCTCTGCTCTACTCCCTGGGTCAGCAGGCGGCTGGCGTTTGGGTCCAGAGGTGGCCATGAGGTGCAGTGAGCCTGCTTTCCCTTCTTCTGCCTTCCACTGTTCGAGCCCCCTACCTGTGAGCTTCCTGTTCCTTCTCCCCTCCTCCCTTGCAGAGTTCGAGCTGAGGCTGCGGTTTGCAAGGCATAGGCCTGTGCATTCGACAGGGGCTGAGCCGTGCTGGCCCAGGCCGTGTCCATGGGCATCCAGGGCTGTCACAACCCCCAGATCTCGAGACCCTGCCTGTGGCTGTCGCAGCTGCATGGTGTCCGGAATGGACAGCCACCGGGCACTTGGGGAACTCGGCTCACTACAACTGTGAGGCTGTAGTACATTTGCAAGTGTTAGAAATCTTCAGAATCGGAGTTTTCATTTGAAATTATATTTTGGTTGACTTGTTTCAAGAGATGATTCTAAAACTGATCTAGAGACTCATTCAATAGCAATGACTTTTAAAACTTACATTAAGTAACTGCCAGTAGATCAAGTCACATACGTGCGGATGAGCATCCTTGCTTTACCACGGTGGGGCTTCAGTGCTTTCAGAGGCCACCAGATGGTCCAATGTTTCTAAGTGTGCTCTTTTATTAAATGCTTGTGCAAGTTTTGTATTCAGTCCAGAAAAGCTTGACCTTGTACATTTTTGTATGTAAAAAGTCTTTTAAGTAGGTTCATCCTTATTTAAATAAAGCTGAGTAAAATGATCCAGTATGTCTGTTGTTCTTAGAAAAGTGAACTGGAAAGCGCGTGGCAGCGTAGCTGCTGTGATCCACGAGCACCATGGGGAATGGCGTGGTCACTGCCTGGTGGCCAGGAGCTGGCGTCCTTACACACGTGTCTGATGTTGGGATGTTGTGGGGCTGCAGAGGGGGGTGTGTTGCTGTCATGGGACAGAGGTGTGGCCAGCCTGCCCCCGGGGAGAACAGCTCCCGGGAGTTGATGTGCCACTGGGAGCCTTCCTGACCAAACAGGCCAGTCCGAAGCCAGCTGCTAGTATCAGAGTGATGCTGCAAGTGAAGGCGGGAAGCCGCCTTGCTTTCTAAGTGGGTGACTTTCATCTTGGTGCCAGGGGTTGCACCCAGGGCCTCATGCATGCTGGACAAGCACATGGCCCGAGCTGTGCCCGGCTTCAAGCTGGTGTCCAGACGGTACCTGGTTTCCTTCAATTAAGTCACTTGGAAAAGATTGAGGGAGGCAGCTCTGCCCCACCTGAAACCCCGGGCTTGTCTCCATGGCTGCTGTGGGGTCCACAGTGATGAGGCCATGGGAACAGCACCTGACTGGAGGGTCTGCCCCCGAGCTCCTGCAGGCCATTCTCCCACAGGCTTCCTCCAGCTGTGCTGTCACTGCCTTGCAAAAGCCATCTCCCAGGCACACTCGTTGCAGCCCTGCACGCTGGGCTGCAGTTCAGATGGGTGCACTTGGGATCTTGGCACCCCAAGGACCCCGAGCTTGAGGCCTGGTCCCAGCCGCGTAGCCCTGCAGCACCACTGGAAAGTGCAGGGGATGCAAGGCCCCTGGGCTACCCTTGAGAGAGGATGCTGACCAGGCAACCTGCTCAAGTTGCCACAAGGCGACAGTCTCCCAGTCCCAGATACTCCCTGCCACATCTGCCTCTCTGCAGCCCCAAATCGATAGTGCAGACTGGCTCTGGATGGAAACCTAAGCAAGTTGAGCCGAGGACTGGCTGCCTCCGAGAGGAGCTGCCCTATGTGTCCTGTCTCGGTGACACCTGCCTTCCCTGTCCCTTCCTGCCTTCCATCTCATTTCTTTCTCCACAAGTTTTTATCAAATGGCTTTTTTTCCCACTGTTTTGAAATTGGCTCTTGCCTTGGAATGGAGCCACGCTGTCTGGACTCACTGTGTGGCCCGGCGGGCCTTGGACTTGCATCTTCTGACTGCAGTGTCTGGGATCGCGTGAGCACTCCACCATGTCTGGCCAAGAGACAAGGTCTTGGTAACAGACCGAGTTGCCCAGGCTGGACTCAAACTTGGAATCATCCTGCCTCAGCTCTCAGAGTGTTGGGATTACATGTGTGTCCCACTGTGCTTGGTCTGACTATCTAGAACTGAACACCTTAGGGCAGTTTGGCATTGATGGGAATACCAAGGATTTTCACACAGCTTCACGCCCAGCTTCCTTAGTGTGGTACTTAGTTTGGCACATTTTTGAAATGAATTAATACTGATGTGTTATTGTTAATTAGAGCCCGTATGTTTGCCTGGGCCTGCTTAGGTTTTCCCAAGTGTCCCTCGTGTTCCTGACCCACGGTACCACCGTGCTTTTCCTGTCTCGTTTAGCCATGCTGATTTTTCAGACTTCCCTTGTGTGGCCTTGACAGTTGTGAGGGACACTGGTCATGCTTTATGTCCCTCGGCTGGGATCTGAGTATTGCTTTTCTGTAAGCAGATGGGGGGTGTGGGTTTAGGGGGCACAGAGGGAGGGCGCTGTTCACTCACACTGTTTGGAGGACACAGTGACTGTGTCACCACTCCCAGGTCAGCCGGGGTCACCTGGCCGCAGTAGTGTCTGTCAGGCTTCTCCACTGGGGGGCGATTCCCATGCCGCACTGTGTTTTCATCAAGGAAGTCACTGAACTCATCACATTCTACATAAATTATTTGCATTTCTGCCTGAGATGCCTGTCCTCCACGATTCCTGACTATAGAGGATCTATGAATGACTTGTGGAAACTTCTAATGCTTTCTATCCCGTTTCCCAAATTGATCATTCGCCATATCCCGAGTTCCTGACGTTGGAGAGGACTGAGGGTGCCCGTTATATATTCCTGCCCAAGGCCTGGGGTCAGCTGCTTACCCAAGAGGTATGGATTGGTTGTACTGGAGAAGAGTTAAGAACCAAGACCCGGCTGTGAGGGGTGCTCGCTGCTACTGGGCTGTCACTACTTTGTTTCCTTGACAGTAAGTTGCGTGTGTGTGTGTGTGTGTGTGTGTGTGTGTGCATGTGCGCGTGTGTAGCACTGTTTATAACCCTAAAGATTCCTACACGTAGCCCTCTGTGTTGCTCTGCCATCTACCTGTAACAGAAGAGCGAAGACGGTTTTAACAGGCAGGCTTCCGTGGGGCTCGGTTCCGTGGCCCTGCTCCCTGCCTGCGTTGTGTTTGTACCTGTGACGTGGCAGCACCCTGGCAGGGCTGGGGCAGGCAGAACTGTGAACCTCCAGGCAGCTGGGAAGCAAGACCCAGAGACCTGCATTCCCCTCAGGGCCGCTCCCAGGAACCCTGAGAATCCTCCACGGCCCTACCTCTGAACACTGCCTCGGGGCAGGGCGAGACTTTACCACGCAGGCCATGGGGACTTCAGGGTCCAACCTTTGCCACCATGCATGTCTGAAGTGAGGTGAGCCGGTGGCTCCAACAAGGGTGGCCTCTGGGCAGGTGGTTCTGGGCTCCTGGCTTACCTACGAGGCCCACTCAGCACAGTGAGCACAGCTCCCACCAGCACCCGCCAGCACTCGCCTCCACCATGCTCTCAGCTGCCCAGCTTGAACATCAGGGCCAGGCAAAGTCAACCCGCACCAGGCGGGAGCAGCTGCTGCCAGCGATACAGCGACCTCTGAGGTTCCTCTGCTGCCTCTCAAGCAGAGGGCTTTCCTCTGAGCCTTATCTCACAACCACGAACCCTCCTGTCTGTTCCTGAGGGGGGGGCTGGGCCAGCGGACATGGGCCAGTGTGCCAGTGCAGTGCCGGTGGGCTTTGCATACGTGAGCTTCTGCAGCGGTGTGGTCAGCTCCAGTGTCAGCCAGCATTGCTCTCCTGCTGTAGCAGGCAGAGCTGAGCAAATGCTTTCCAGCATCAGCGGGGGGCAGGGGGTCTATGGGGCCGACTGAGCTCTTGAGTGCAGCTCTGCACAGCATTGGGATCCAGTTGTGACATGCAATTAAGTGTCCAGCACCCTGGCATCTGTGTGGTGACAGGGACTTGTCTACAGCTGATTTGCCAGGGCTACAATGGATCAAGCCCAAGGTCAAGACACCGAGCCACAGCCAGCTTGTTTGATTTTTTTTTTTGAGAAAGGGTCTCACCAGGTTGCGGAATTGCCTAGGTGGCCTTGAACCTGCGAGCCTCATGCCCCACTATGCCTGGTCAGCTGAATTCAATGGCAATCATTTCTTCCAAGTTTTCCCAAGGGTGGAGCTTCTGCTGACCACAGTCCTGGGATTACTCCAGGCTAGCTAGAGCAACCTGCACCCCAGTACCCTGGGCCCCACCACGATGGCCCCTAAGTGAGCTCTTCCTCCAGTTCTTTTGTGACTACCCTGTGCTCCTGGGTTTGGTTGGCCATTGACTAGTTCTTTTATTTATTTATTTATTTATTTTTTGTCTTTTTCCTTTTTATCGGTACCGGGGATCAAACTCACGACTGCCTGCTTGCAAGGCAGGCGCTTATGCCGCTGAGCTAAATCCCCAGCCGCTGACTAGTTCTTTTGTAAGTTTTACCATATTCTAAATTCTGGCCCAAGTCTAAGTATACCATTTGTTTTATTATGCTGTAGTTTAGATTTAAACTGAAGATGGAGACACTGAGACAGTGGCTTCCTGGGAGAAACAAAACATGGCGGGGAGAAACCGCAGCCCTGTTTGTTGCAAGGCTAGCAGGGCCCGCTGACCACCACCAGCAGGGGTTGCTGGCACTTAGAGTAAGGAGGGCCCCTGCAGGCCTGCTCGGCTTCTTAAATGTGGAAAGCGCTTCTGCAGGGATGTTTTTGGGTTTTTTTGAATCTCGAAAGCTCTGAAGAGCTATAGGCAAAACCTAAGAGAAAGCAGAGCCCCGAGCAGCAGAGTTATCTGCCTGATGCTTTGTGGACACTCAGCTGTGGGTCAGTGGCGGAACCCCATCAAGAGGGCTCCGAAGGGCACCCCACATCGCAGGAGGGGCCTCGAAGGAGTCTGGAAGTAGGGCAGAGAGTAGGGCAAGGAACAGGCGGAGCAGAAGGAGCAAGGACAGGGTAGAAAGAAGAGCAGGTTGGGGTGCTGGGCATACATGCAGCCAGCAGCTCCATGCAGACCAGAGCCCCAGTCACACCCTGTCCTAGGTGGGGACTGTGACCTGGGAGTCACTGAAGCAGCTGGCAGTGGCGGTGGGAGCCATCGCAGAAAGACAGTCTTACCCTCCGTCCTGTCCTGGGGACATCACCAATGGCATAGGAAGGCAGCCATCAGCACAGGGACAGGACACGTGCGCCCAGAGTTTCCCCAGTGCTGGGACAACAAAGTGAAAACCAAATGAGTTTGTTCACTTGACTTAGGGAAAAAAGATGTAAAATGACTGTCCTCGAGGCTGGGTTCATTCCCCAGCACCAACAGAAATACAAAATACCCAGCACAGGAAACATCATAAAGCATAAAACACGTACTTTAAATTTATTGAGTTGGATGTGTTGTGTATTCTCTTACTCTTTATTTTGTTCTGAAATTAAAGCGTGCAAAATAAAATAAATTTACTAAACATGAAAAATAAAGTTTTTAACTTGTACAACTCAGTGAAAATCTGTATGTGTAGTACACACAAACACACACCCCTGACCTCTCCTGTAACTACAACTCAGGTCAAGACACAGAGCAGGGTGGGTTGGCTGGTTTTCTCCATCAAGGCGACAGGAAAAGACCTTGTGGGCAGGCCAGCGTGTAAATGAAAAAGCATGGCTGTGTTCCAGCGCAACCTTTTTAAAAAACAGAGCAAGTACTTCCTGTAATACTTCGGGAGGCTAATACAGAAGCGTCCCAAGTTGGAGCCCAGCACAGGCAACTTGGAATTTAGCAGTCCCCAAAGAGCTACAGATAGTTCTCTGGCTTCAAATGGCCTGTGTCCTGTAACCCTTCACTCTGTGGGAGAGAAGACAGGTGAGGACTGGCCCAGCTCCATGAGCCCCAAATGAGCTTTCCTGTTCTTAGCCTGGAGGTGCTGTCCACATGTGGGAGCAAAGGTCACTGCACCAATGTTGACCCCCCCGCCAAGAGACAGAGCCTGCATGTAAAAAAGGAGAGAAAGCTGCAAGGAAAGGTATGTTCCCGCCGAGGATGTGCTGTGACCAGCTGGGGCAGAGGGGTTTCGACAGCCCGGGCCGCATCCAGGGCTGGCCATCACTGTGAGCAGGCACCAGACTGCAGACCCAGCATTCCATGGTTATCACACAGGGCCTGGCAAAGCGTTTGTGGGGAGCAGCTTTACTGTGAGTCAATCATCCTGCTTTGGGCTTCATGTCACAGAGCTGCAGGGCTGCTCTTCCTGACTGGGACAGCCGGGACACTGTCAGTGGGCCGCTGTCACTCATACTTACAGAGGCAGTGAAGAAAGGTATGTGAACAGACATCATTGCAAAGGAGTTTTGCACAGGGTTTGCCTTAGTGACTACAGAAACTCTAAATTGCCTTTCTACCAGGTTAAATTAGGCGCGCTCTTCCGGGGCTGAACTGCGCAGGAGGAAGGACTGAGGGCTAACAGCGAGGCCAGCGCAGCCTCAGATGTCCTTCCCACAGTCGGGGCACAGGATGTCATCCCTCTCCGTGAGGAAGCCCCGCCCCACCAGGGACAGCGAGCACTTCTTGCAGTTGAAGCAGTCGTTGTGCCACTGCCGCTCCTCGAAGGAGATGTACTTTGTGCCACCGAGTCCTGCTGACAGAGAAAGCATGCTGGGTGAGGGTGGGCACCCTGGAGAGGTGGGCGGCTGGGACTGGGGGAGGAGCCATCGGTCCTCGGTGCTCGCCTCCTGGCACAGGGGACAGGTGCTAAGGCTCTGATCAGTAACTCTCCCAGGTCTCATGCATCGGGGCAGTCCCTGGGAGTGGCCCAGGAGGGTATGGTCTGATCCTCAGTGGGATGAGCAGCCTCCCCCCAGCCACGGATTGCTGCTTGGGAGCTGGCTGACCATGGAATGAACCCTCCAAGGCCAACAGCCACATAAGCCTGTCCTCCTTTAAGTGGTGGATGCCAGGTGGGTACTGGGGGATGGACGAGTTTTCCTGCAGAGGGGAGACAGAGTGGAGCCCCCCGAAGCACACAGTGGGGTACAGAGGATAAGAAAGAGCTTAGTGAGAAGGGGGTATTATGGTGGAAAGTGGGGGCAGACTATGGAAATGCTGTAAAGTAGATGAAGCCACCCTAATTTTTAAATTTGAGTGGTGCTCAGGATGGAACCCAGGTTGCTACACCCCCAAGCTACACCACATCCCCAGTATTTTTAGGTAAAAGGTTTATACTATCTGCAGAGAAACCAGAGTGTCACCGTATTTTTACACAAGGAAGGCAGCAAGCAGCTCATTCCCTTTCAGCCCCAGCCTGACTACGTGGGCGACCCCTCTGCATGGCTGTCTAAAGCGTGTTGGTCTTGGGTCGTAGTATCTAGGGCAGGGGCTCTGTGCTGCTCCGCCCCCTGGAAATAGCACAGGCGTCATGGATTCTGTGAAATCTAGGCCATGAGTTCCAATGACAACGCGTTCTTCCCAGAAGCCACGGTGTGCTCCAGCATACTAAGAAGAAGGTGACCGCCTGGCTACTCCACTGGTACTGTTGGAGGTCTCGGGTAGTCTCTGGAGCTTAGTTCTCACCCAGAGCTCTTCCTCCTCAGCGGTCAGCACTCCTGTCTGCAGCGCAAGATCCTGTGCCCTTTCTGCCAACCCTCAGTCCCCACCCCTGCCAGTGCTCTTTGTCCTAAGTATCTCACAGCTGCCTAAAGAGCTACCAGAGCTGGGGCTGGCTCAGTGTGGGAGCGCTTGTCTAGCAGGTGCGAGGCCCTGGGATTGGGCCTGAGCCCTGTAAAATCACTACCAAACCAAACCCTGACACTGTGACAAGCAGCTAATGCTTCCGGAATACAGACAGGCTTTCCTGATGCTGGACCGTGAAGACTGGGGCCACTGGCCCCAGGCTGACCTCACCAGTATGGGAGCCAGTGGATCTAACTTTTCTATGCATCTGCATCATCAGAGCTTTCAAAAATGCCAGAGCAGGGTGACGGCTGCTCTGGGGGATCCACACAGCAGGGTTTTAAACCTCCTTGTGGAACCCAGGGCACGACAGTTTCATGGGACCATAGGCAGGGGCTGCACAGGGCTGGAGGGGTTTCTTCCTTTCCCCAGGGACCGCAAAGTGAGGTGACATCTCTGCGCACTTCCCATCTCTGCACTCCCCTTCTCCCACCTCAACCTGCTGGGTCCAATACACAGCTGTGGGCAACGTATACAGGGCGCAGGATGAGGCCCCAGCGCCCAGAGCAAGGCCAGCAGCACTGCCGCTCACAGCAAGTGCAACACCTCCACCAGGTGCTGCTCTGAGCGGCCTGAGGCGCACACCTGGGGACCTGGGGTGCCATGCGAGACCTATTTTAGGTGCAGAGGTGCCAGCAAGACCGTGCAACACGGGGGATGACGCGTCACTGTGGAGACTGAAAAGGATGCTCAGGTCCAGTGTGGGAGGTGAGCAAGGCAGAGCAGCCTGGCTCCCTGCCTGGGGACCTCGGAATCCGTGTCGCCTGTGCAGGCCTGAGTGGGCACTGCTGGGACCCACATCTGCGAGTCGAGAGGATCAGCTGCACTTTGGTGTGAATCAGGCCCCTGGAAAGCCGGAAAATACAAACTTCTGACGTCTTCACAAAGATAATTCATGTTTTGTTACAGAGGAAAAAGAAAGATGGATTTGAAAATCAATCTGAACTCTAACTTTGAGCAGTTCTCTGGTAACCTGGCTGAAAGTACATTCTGGCCACAATTCCAGCGCTCCTGTGTACACTCTTGAAAACCAGCTTCTCCAGGAATGAGTTCTCGCTTAGTGGGAAGGTTTCTATTCCATTTCTGCTGAGTGTTTCTGGTTGACAGTACAGCAATAGCTTCATTAACATTCACACACAATCTACTTCCATGCTCTCATCTCAGAGGATGTCACTTTACAACCTGAGTTCATACACAGCCTCTAGACAGATGCCCCTGCGCCACCAGCCTTAGTGATGACCTGTTCGGCAGAGGGACCCCGAGGTGCACTGCAGGAAGCAGACGGCACTTGCAGGAAAGGCAGTGCCACAGTGCTTTCCTAGTGCTTCAGTGCTCGTGAAACACTCGAGCCCTGGGTCACACAGTGGGCAGCTTCAATGGGGGAGGGGAGTTACCTAGCCACGCCCGGAAAGAGAAAGCCAGAGCAGGAGCACACAGTGTGTTATGGTAGGAAAGCCCGGTGAGCTGGCCAGGCACTGTGCCCACGCTTCCCCGAGAACAGAATGACAGGGCTGGGACAGAGTACCCACTCTCCTCTGCCCAACTGCCGCTGACTGGTGCCTGTCTACACCATCTACTTGTTACCCCAAGTCCGTCCACTCTGCACCCTGACTTCCCACATGCTCATCGCCCAGTCAGCCTCTGCTCTTCAGGCCCTGACCATGCTGAACACTTTGATTCACACCGAAGTATGTGCATGTCCCCTGGGAGGTGCCCTCTGACTGTGCCATTCCATGCCATTGGGCACCTGCAGAACCCCAGGAAGCCGTGAGGCTGCCAGTGCCAGTCTGCCTTGAGTGGGAGGCCTGGACTGACCTTGCAGCTGGGTTCTGGAGACCACTCAGCCCCAAGTGGACAGGGTTCCCATGGACAGGCCTCGTGGGCCCAGCGGGCAGGGTGATCGGAAGTTACCTACAGGCGTAGATGAGGGTAATGGGGAGCCCGGGTATCAGGCGCTAGCCCACCCCCGGCAGAGCCCCGCACTCACCGCTGATGGGGTGCGTGCAGCCGGCACACCTCTTGGCGTACAGCTCGCAGAAGCAGGTCAGGCAATAGGCAAGGTCATCTCGGGCCGTGAAGCGCTGGCCTGATAGCGGCTTTTTGCAGGCAGTGCACACAAAGCACTCTCGGTGCCAGGGCTGCTCCCGGTAGGTGACACCGCCCGCTGTGATGGGCTGCGAGAAAGGGCATCAGATGGGTCCTGCACCATCCAGGATGCCAGCCAAGCTGCCCCTTCCCTGAGCTCATCGCAAGGGATCGTCTTTACAGTGTGCCCCCACCCCGATGACCTCCTGTGACATCATCTGTGGGTCTGCCCTCATCCTTGGTAGGGTGTAGGGTGCCAGGGAGGGAGGTCAGGGATGGACATCCCACTGCCAGACCAGTGTGGGGTCACAGAGGAGGCTGTACGGACAGCGGATCCCAGTCCCGGTCCACGCTGTATGCAGCTCTCGTGGGGACCCCTCCACAGCTGCCCACCAGCCCATCTTGCACTGGGGGACAAAGTGAAGCCACAGCCTCGGTCTTGGCTTGCCTCAGTCTCAGGACATCTGCGAGAAGCCCCAGCCTGTGCTATCTGGGGACTCTTCTCGTATGTCACCCTCATGCCAAGGGACAACACAGTGTGGGGGTCCGGAGGCCTGGTGACACAGAGGGGCAGCAGGCAGGTAGACAGGCACCATACGCTGTGCACTGGCCTGCTTTGGTCTATGAACTGCATGGTAGCACGTGGTGATGTTTGCAGCATCTGTAGAGCTGGTGACATAAGACAGATCATTCCCATTTCACAGACTATAGACTGAGACCCAGAGATGGTGATTGCTCAGGAATTAATTCTGAGCAATCTAAGAGCTAGCTAAAGAGAGGCAGGGACTCAGTCCCATATTCACAGAACTGAAAACTATGAACAGTGGGCACACAAATCTCCTGCTCCCCAGGACCTGCTCTCCAGAACCTGAGGGGACACGCTGGGGGCAGTATGTCCTGAGGGACCGGAACGCCCTCTCAGCTACATTCTCTGCCATCCTCCTTTCCACTGCATTGGCCCCCTGGGACCTGAGTCCCCTCCACCAGGCACTGCTTTCTCAGGAGCACTGAGGAGCCCTCGCCTGTAGGGGTGCCCTGTGCCCCAGGACCTTGTCCTCCCTGTTCCCTGGGGCATACACCATGCGTGTGCATGTGTGTGTCCCACAGGAAGTGTGCTTGGCATCTGTGCAAGTGGGTCACCAGGCAGCAGGGTCACGGGAACAGGAAGGGACAGCAGAGTGGCTCACGAGATGAGAACTCAATCAGAATCCCAGAGGTCAGCGCCCTCCTGCCACACCTGAGCCCTGGGGCAGTGGGTCACCATGGCCAGATCCACAGGACCCACTGAGCCACACCAGGCAAAGGCCAAATCTTCCTGCTAACTTTACCGGTGCCCAGAACTGTCCAATTAATAAATTGGACAGCTCAGCTGAGCCAATCCAGGATCCGGGCTGCGAGTCCACAGCAGTGCTCACAAGGGCAGTGTTGGCCCAGAGGGTGTGGGCTCTCTGCACAGTGTCTCCTGTGACTGACGTATCACAAAGGGGTCAGGGTGGCCTTGGCCAGTCCAGAAGCTACTGCTCCCTGCCACCAAAAGGACTCACTGTGCCCAACCCAGAAGAGGCACAGAACTCCCACAAGGACTCAAGGGAACCAGGGCGCAGGATAAACCCAGCGCAAGACCAGTGCACAGGCGGAGGATGAGCTGGGGACAGTGACAGGTAGGGGACAGGGACAAGCCACTGCCGGAGGGAGGGCACAGGTGACAGCCGGGCAGCAGGAGTAGAAACCCTCTCCCTTACCCTCTCCCTCTTCTCTCCTCCCTTCCCTCCCTCTCCTGCTGTCCTCTCTCAGACTGAGTGGTCAGTTTTGCTTCTTCCAGATCAACATCACAAAACAGAAGACAGATGACAGGAAGTAGGGTACAGGCTCTTTTGCCAATGACAAGGTCACCCAGCGTGGAGGAGAGAGGGGCGGGAGAGGGCGTCCTATCCCCGTGCCAGCTCCCCCAGTGAGACTGTCACACCTTGCAAATACGGACCTGCCCTGCAAACACGGACCCATGAGAATGCAAGGCGGAGCCTGGGCATGAGCCATAGACAGGAGACATGCTCAGAAGCTTCTGGAGGAAGGCAGGGCTGAGGGCTTTCCCAGAGTGCTCTGTGCTGCTCGGTTACTCGAGAAGGGACAGAAGGCACCCACAGCCACGACCCTCAGCCACGCGGGCCACAGGGGCCACCCTACCTTCTGGCACTGCACGCACTGCGGCGCGTGCTGCTGCTCGTAGCAGGGCACGCAGAAGTTCTCACTGTCCTTGGGGATGAAGCTCTGTGTCCCGATCGGCCGCCTGCAGTGGTGACAAACGAAGCAGGTCTCGTGCCAGCTGCTGCCCTTGTACTCCATCTTTCGGGTCCCTGTCGTGGAGGAAGGAGGCAGCACATCAGCGCTGGGTGGCTGGAACTGTGACCCAGCAGTCATTGGGCCTCCCCTCCCCAGGGGGCACCACAGCGGTCAGGAAGGGTGAGGGAGGCGTCTTCAGCCTCCCAGCACTGCGGCAGTGTGAAGGGCTGCAGAGATGCAGCAGTCCTCCAGCAGAGTGGATAAGGGCGTGTGGACCATGGACGTCTCCCATCAGCCCTGGCTTCTGCTCTCCGTAGCCAGCCTCAGTTCACAAATGTCAGCAGTAAACAGCAGAGGGTGTGAAGAAACACCCCAGCGTCCCACCCCTCCCTCCCTCCGGGGCGAGAACCACCTGTGATCAGTGGATCCTTGCCATGTACGCTACCCACCTGTCAGTGCCGCAGCCCTCCTGCCCCATGTCACATCACCTGTTGCAGGATGGAGGGGGCCGGCCGTGTGCCAGGAACCCTGACTTCACTTCGTAATGGCCCCCTAGTGCTCTTTTGATAATGGTTCTGGCTTACTGGTCGTCACTCATCTCTTACTGTGCCTACTTAGCAGGTTAAATCTCATGGTGAGCGCACGGCCTCTCTAGGGCTCCACACCCATGTTCCAGGCAATACGGGCTGTGCGCTCTCCTGCTGTGAGCGCCCTCCACGGTTCTAGGAGCGAACTCAAGCTCACTGGGTTCCCTGCAGAGATCCGTGCACTCGTACTGCGCTAGGAACCAACTGCAAGAGCTGGGCTGGGCTTTGTGTGCTGCCATGGAGGCCACCTGGAATCCCACTTAGCAGCTCTCCGGTCTGGTTGGGTGCCGTCCCCTCTCCTGGTATGGTCTAACACCATCTCCCTACAGTCAGGAACCTACATGGTGAACCACTCAAGACAGACAGCGGCGCCCTGTGTTTACAGAGCACTTGGCTCATACTCTGCCAAAAGCCACGCATATTTATGGCAAACAGAATTCAAGACAGAAGACAACACAAGCGCCCTTTGGAGAGACAGAAGGAAAGACAGACGTGGGAGAAGGAACACAGTGTACGCAGAGATAGGAAAAGTTTCCCACACATCACACCTCGCACAGGGCCTTGGCCTGGGCTGGGGGATGGGTGGCACTGAAGTCCCCTTTGACCACTTGGGCAGCCACATGGGTGACAGACACCCATGCAGACATCACGCTGAAGTCCTGGGCAGGGTTTGGTCTCAGCTGGCAGCTAGGCAGGTGGCACCTGCGCCCCAGCTAAGGGGCCGCACTGAGAACCATCGCACCACTGCCTCCTTAAATGCCGCTACTGGGCCACTTCCTGGGCTTTCTGTGCCCATCTGTGCATGCTCAGGGACACATGTGGGGTGTGTCTGTATAAGTGTGGAGGGGTGGCACCAGTGGTACCCCCATGCTGGGCACAGCCTGCGGGATTCCCATGGGCAAATTGTCCTGCAACAATATCCATCAGGCCACTCAAATCCAGGGAGAGACTCTGGAAGCCCTGGTGTCCATGGCAGCCGGGTGTCTGTGGCCTCTGAGGCACAGTCCCAGATTCTGCCATGGACATGGCCAGCCCCATGATGCAGTGACGCAGCACAGCCAGCAGGTGGTGGCAGCACACTTGGCAGAAGGTCGAGCTCAGCTCCTGTCCAGGCTGGGACTGGGCACCCCAGGTGGGGCCAGAGTCTAAGGCCTCTTCACTCTAGGAGCCTCGGGCTGGGACTCAGGTTCCTGGAGATGTCAGGAGCCTGTGCGGCAGGTGGGAGCTGCGCCTCGGGGTCCCGTCCCACAGACACACGTCCAGGGCTGCAGCCTGGCTTCGCTAGATCATAACTGAAGCTCTGCCAGTACCCAGCGACCCCGAGCAGCTCCCTTGAGAGTAGAAGTTTTCAGCCTTTTCTCCGTCACCAGAGAGCACCATGAGAAAAGGAAGGCAGGATGGTTGGCTTCTGGTGCCAGCCCAGCTGCAGATGGTACCCAGCGGTTTCAACAACACCCATCTAGCCAGACATGAGAGTGTCCCCATGGATTCCCAGCTCTTTTCTTTTTTTTGGTACCGGGGATTGAACTCACCACTGTGCACTTGCAAGGCAGGAGCTTATGCCACTGAGCTAAATCCCTGGCGAGACTCTGACTCTTAAAAACAAGTACAAAAAAGAGCCCTGCACAGACGTGGCTCTGAAGGAGTTTTTTAGACATATTTGAGATCATGAGCCTTGGAGTGGCCCAGGCCACCCACTGTGACACAGGTGCGCCTCATCCCATCAGGATCAGGACCAGGGTCTCCTCAGGCCAGGGAAGTCCGAAATCCCCAGAGTGAGCCTGCTGGGGCTCCAGCCTCCTGTGGACTCACAGGGTGCTGAGCCCGAGTATCCACTGCTGCCAAGCCCAGGCCACAGCATGCCATAAAAGAGTCGGTCTCCTGCATGCATCTCCCTGGGGGACTGTCACCCCTGAGCCCTCACATGGAAAGTCAAGGTCAGCAGGGTGACAAAGTCAAAGGTCCAGCGCATGCAGTGAAAGCATCTGGTGTGTACAAGCCTGGGCTGAGGTAAAGGTCACCTCACTCTGGACCACCTCCTCTTGCCTGGTCAGAGGGAGCTCGGTGGCACTGAGCCTGTGACCTGCGTGACCAGAGCCTGTGTGTCCATCCTGTGGGGGCTTCCTTGTGCACCATGACTCAGCCTCACTGCAGGCGGGACACTGTCCTCTGCACTGATATGATGGCCCTGTGACTCAAGTCCATTCCGGCAATGTCCAAGGCAGCAGGACGCATGTGGACTCCAGCCTGCAACCTGCACTACGCTCCCCTAGCGGCAGGCAGGATGAGGCTGTGGGTGGCTCCACGGCCCTTCAACCTCGATGAAGACATCTCCAAGGGTACCACAGCCCTGGGCCCTAGCAGCATCACATACCACCAACCCGAGCACCTGGCTTGCTCTGCAGCCCCCTCTCCTGCTCAGCCCTGACTCCTCTGTGGGTGTCCTGTCTCCACACTGGGCTGGCCTGGGGACCCAAGAGGGATTCCAGCCTTGCTGAGGAAGCACAGGAAAGCTGGAGAGGCCAGAGTGGAGGACACAGTGACACAGGGAGAGGACCACTGTGGGGGCAAACAACCCCACGCTGGCACTGCAGGGAATTTGGGGAAGGCATAGAAGAGAAGAGGTCTCCATGCCTGCGACATTTGAAGAAATGAGAGGAAAAGGGAATTCAACCAGTGTGCCAAGATTCAGGCCTGTGACCTAAGTCCCCACACTCGGGAGGCCGAGGCAGGAGGATCTCAAGTATGAGGCCAGCAGGGGCTAAGTAGCAAGCTCAAGACTGCCTGAGACCACAGTGAGACCTCGTCTCAAAAGCCAAAGTGAAAAGCAGCTGCCGAGAGCACAGGGCGCCCACCTCAGGCTCTGACACAAAAGCTTCAGCTCTGACACTGGGGGTAGTGGTATGTTGCACAAGGTCACCTGGGACCCACGGCCTCACTGCTTGTGGCCGCTGTCACATGCCACTCGGGCCCTGAGTTTCCAGAAGGACCTTCTGGCCTGGAGCTCCTCCCATTGGAGGTCCCTAGGGCACCCTGTCCTCCCAGGGGCCCTGTCCGCAGGGTGCTTTCGCTCCTTCCCATGGCATGGTGCTGTTATTAATTCTGAGGTGGGCTCAACTCCTGGGCCCAAGCAGTCCTGCTTCTGAGGAGCTGGGACAAGTGCTGTGTGCCGTCACGCCGGCCACTGCAGTCACTTCTAACTGTGCTCGCTGGAGGTGTGGCAGTAACAGGAAGCCGTCTGTGGCCTGCCAGGCTGCCTAGGTCCCCTCTCTTCTCCGGCATCCCGTGTCTTCCTACTCCTGTGTGTCAGCTTCCCACTGCACCTCCTCAGCATCTCCTCAGTGCAGGCAAGGCAAACCCAATCACACAGGGACGCTGTGGTGGCCTGGCAGGGACTTCCAGTGACTTCCAGTGACGCCAGAGCTCTCTGTGAACCCCACTAGCAGAGATGCGGGGATGCAGATGCTGGCTCGGTTTCCAGAAATCGGTGTTTGCTGTGCTAAAACCACAGACTCAGGCCTTCGACTTAAGTCCTTTTCATGAGTCTTGCTGCTGCGCTCATTAATGAAGTGAACTTGTAAAAATTTCTTCAGGCCAGGGCATCACTGAAGCATGTAGTCCCACCAGCCAAGAGGCTGAGGCAGGAGGGTCTTTGAGCCCTGGAGGTTAAGACCTGCCTGGGCCACACAGTGAGACCTTTCTTTTTTAAAAAAAAGTCCCTCCTTAAGGAGGCTTTGTGTTTGGTTCCATTTACCAAGAGGGAACTGAATTTCTTTAAAATTACATGTTCAAATTTAATATATTTGTTAGTCTTTTTAAGTTTTCCAATTAAGAAACCTCAGATTCTTATAGTTATCAAAATGAACATACAGCGGCGAATCGCAGGAGACCTTAAATGTCAGAGTAGTTTATACATTAAAAAATTTTCAGTGTAAAATCGTAAGTTCAGTTCACTTATCCGACTGCATACTTTAAAAGGTCACACAGTCAATTCGCCTTCACACACTGCCCGTCACCTCGCAGGCCGCTGTCCCTGCAGGCTGAGGCTGTCCCCACCACGCCACCTTTGCTGCAGCCGCTCCTGTGGTGGTACTATGCTTTCCAGAGCTCAGGGCTCACTGCCAGGCTGTGCTCTGTTCCTCCACAAGAGGGCGCCATCAGGCTGCCCCAACTCAGGCAGAACTCACCCACCCCAGATGTCTGTCACCTTTGGACCCGAATGTGGGCAGCCAGAGCCTTCAGGGTTCCATTGGCTTGCGATGGTGGGGGTGGGGAGCTGCCCCTTTCTGGGGTCACAGCAGAGCGGGTCCTGCATGGCCAGGTGAGGTACCCACAAAAACACCCCAATATTAGGGTTTAACTGGGCTGGTTTTTTTTGAGCTCCCCCAGCCACCCTGCAAAGTGCATCCCCAATGGCCCAGCTCTGGCACAGCCCCGAGGGACAGCTGTGCTCTTCCTCAGCCTCCCAGCCCAAAGCGGTGGCTCTCACCCGAGGGCTCAGCCACTCTCCGCCCTGATTTCTGCACATGTCTACCAGGATGTGCTTTTTAATTCTGATTTTAAGATTCCGGATGTTTGTGGGGTTTTCAGGGGCAGCCCAGTCCATGCTGTGCGCAGATGTCGTTGGGTGCTCCTCTGGTTCCCACAGGCCCCCACTGACCTGGCATGATTGTCTTTCTGCCCCCCAGCCCCTCAGCCCACTGACCTGGCATGATGGTCTTCCTGCATTCCTGGCAGCGGGACGAGTACTCGTTGGAGTAGCAGTCGGTGCACAGCAGCTGCTCCTCCTTGGCAGCGAAGGGCTTGTCCACCAGTGAGCCTCGGCATTGCGAGCAGCGGAAGCAGCCCTGGTGCCAGTGCCGCTCCTTGTAGGACAGGTCCTGCGGGGAGAACTCGAGGATGTCCGGCTCTGGCCAGGCACCGTGGGTGGGGCAGGGGCAGGGGCACGGACACCAGGGGCACTGAGCAGGGAGGGTGGAGTGGGGGTGCCAGGACTCATGCCACTCTTGGCCTCGCCCAGGAGCTGTGTCTGCCTTTTTAAAATGACATCCAGGATTCTGAGAGACCTCGAAGGAAGCCAACCCAGCCACTTCTCCACCCTGCATCATGGGTCGGGAGCGCTGCTTCCCTGTCGCTGTCTGAATTCCCAGCTTGGACCTAGACCCATCTATTAACGTGTAGACACAGAGCTTCAGACCCGGCCTGTGGCCTTTGGGCCACGGCCAGGCCTGAGGTGTCCAGAAGTCCAGGGGAGGGAGCTGCCCACACAGATGGCTCCAAGAATAATGTCCCCAAGGGTCCCCCTCATGCATGCTGCAGTTATGCATGGGCGACATGAGGACACAACTCCCATTTGACTGGAAAGGACCTAGGCGAGCAGCTCTCTTCTGCCGGGTCCTGCGGTATGCGTGTGTGTGTGTGTTCCCAGAACCTCAGGTCCCACTATCGCTGCCTGACTTGATGTCTGTGCTCATTCTTGTCTTAGTTCCAAGAATCTGTCCAAAGCCAGCATCCTCACCTTGAACACAGTTGTTGGAGTGGCGCTGGGGGGCTATGGGCTCTCTGAGGTGGAGGCTGCCTGGGGCTGGGGCTGGGGACAGCTGGGTGGATGCTCGGGGTTAGGAAATAAGGCCAAACTGTCTCTGGCATTGTTATCTTTCAGTATTTTCAGAAACCTGAGAGGAAACCAGCCGTCCTCCTTGGGATTATAAAAGTGAAACTGAAGCACTGTGACTCTGGCGAGCCCATCTGTGTGAGCGTCCAGAAACCACAGGGCCAAGGCACATGCCACCATCACTGCTAAGGAGGCCCCGTCCACAGCATACCCTTCTTCAAGGAGACAGCGGAACAACGTCGACTGAGCATGCAGCCTGCCTTCCCCTCTGACAGGCTGCGAGCACACACCCTTTCCCAGGGCTGGTTTATATCACAGCAGCTGAAAGCTGGCCAGGAACAAGAGCAGTGCCCTTCCTGACCTGTGTGTACCCAGTGAAAATGATTCAAAAGCAACCACACGGTCACAGCCTTTCAGGGCTTATTTTGCATCCCGATAAACCCAGTTTGGCTTGGCCTCTGTGGTGACACCGAGGAGAGAACACTGGACAAACCCTCCAGGAACTGGGCACAGCCTATGGGAGAGTCTGGATTTCTGACCACGCCTTCACCATGTAACGCTGACTGTGGAATAAATGCATTTAGCAGGCTAATTTTGTACAGAAAATAGACAGTTCCTTAAAAAGTTAGAAATGGAATTTCTGAGTGGCACAGCAAATCCTCCTTGGAGCTGAAGCCCAGCAGCAGAGAGCTGACTCTCTGCACGACACTCCCAGCAGCAGGATGCCCAGGGGCTCACACGCAGACCCACCCAAGGGTTCCTGAGGGACGTTGTGGGTTTGTGCAGCCTTAGGAAGGGAGGACTGGAGGGCAGAGGATGTGGAGGTGGCCAGGAGGGCAGGTGTGGGGACAGAGGTCCAGGGCGGGCAGTGCTTGGCGTGGACAGTGGCCATGGCTACAAGGCCAGGAGCTGTGCCCCTCTCCTTTGAACCAGGCTGAGGGGATGGAGAGGGTCACTCTGTGTCACAGAGACTTTGCCCACTGCTCTGATCTGAGAAGACACAGCGAGCAAAGCCCTGGTGGAAGGGAGCTTGGCAGCGACTGCTCCTGGAGGACATGCAGCTGCTCAGGAGGGCAGGGAGAGAGGGAAGAGGCCTCTGCCCCCCAGAAGGTATGTGTCACTGGGTGGGTGGGGACTCTCCTGGGTACTGTTCCGCATGGCAGGGCCACTTGGTCCCTGTGAAGAGAGAAGAGGAGGCGACTGGAGGAGCCCACCTGCCGCTGGGCTTGAGCTTCCAAAACCAGGGAGGGAAAGCTTGAAGGAGGCAGCATAGACACAGCCCTGGTGTCCGAGGATGGCAGCGGGCAGGTGGGACATGACACTGCCATCCACAGACCCGGCTCTGTCCTCTCGGTCCCTCCTGGAGTGGCCTGAGAAACCCCACACGGCACCCTCTGCACAACTCCCTCAAGCCAGGGCCAGCGTGGGCACCCACTCCTGGGACCCCCAGCCCCTCTCTGCACACTGGAGTCCCCCAGCCCAGAGGTGTCCGCCTCTAGCAGCATCCACTGGAGGACATCTGGTAACCTGAAACACCTCACAGAAGCCACTGCCCTGCAGATTAGCAGAGCCCTGGCCTCAGCATTCCCGCTGCATCATAAACCATACACCCTGAAACAAGCCGGCCAGAGCGGGCTCCAGGTTCTGGAGCTGGCAGAACTTTTTTCTAGAGTGTTGGGGACCGAACTCAGGACCTTCACACTGAACTATGCCCTCTGCTGTTTTTTTTTTTATTTTGAATTTTGTGATAAGAATTTTGTTAAGGGCACCGAGCGTCTCCTGAAAATGCAATACCAGAGTGGCAACCGTGCACTCTTCCAGGACGTGCAGAAGCCTTCTGAGGATGAGTGGGGTTAAACCCTGGATGCTATGGAAGCAGCCCTGACCCTGGAGAAGAGCCTGAACCAAGCTCTTCTGGATCTTCATGCTTTGCCCTCTGCCAAGAGAGACCCCCATGTCTGTGCTCATCAAGAAGATAGGTGACCACCTCACTAACCTCCGCAGGCTGGCGGGTCTCCTGGCTGGGCTGGGTGAGTACCTCTTTGAAAGGCTCACCCTTAAGCTTGACTAGGAGGCCCCAGAACCTGGCAGTCTCTGAGGGGCTCCTGCATCACTGGCATCAGGGCTTTGGCTTGACCCTTTCCCTCCAGCCACTAGGCAGTTTTTTCACCTCTTTGGAGCTTCCTCCCAAATCTTGGACCAAAAGAAAATAAAGCCTTTCACAGCAAAACAAAACAAAACAAACAAACAAAAAAACCAAATTTCGTTAAGTCCCTAAATTACCCAGGCTGGGCTGGAAATTGTGATCCTCTTATGTCAGTCTCTCAGAGTGCTAGGATCACAACCTATAATGCCCAGCCTGGAGATGAAAGCTCCCTTCCTGGGCCCTCTGAAGTTGGGGACCAGAGATCTCGCATCCTGCATGTCCAGGCACAGAACCAAATGCCTTTGGGTTTCTCCTGGGGTTAAACTCAGGGCCGTGAGCCGGGACCACTCCACTTAGGCCAGCTGCAAGGCCAGGCAGGTCTTGGACCTCCCAACCTCATACTCCACGCCTCCTGTGGGCTGTGACCACAGCATCAGGGGGTGCAGTCGCTGGCTTCTCCATAAAGTGGAAAGAGAAGGGCGCTGTGTCCAGGGCCAGCAGGGTTCCATCCTGCAGTGGGGACATGTCCGGTCCCCGTGGCCGAGGTGACAAATGGCTCACAGACTTGCCTGCTGCCCTAGATTCAATCCAGGGACAAAGCCAGCTCTGTCATCACTGTCCTGTGCCCCCTGCAGCACTGTGGAGGCACACAGGGGCTGGCGGCCTCTCCCGAGGCACCACACGTTTGCACCTGGGGACCTGTGTACTCTGAGCCCAGGGTTTGCAGAAATCACCAGTTTGTTAAATGCACACTACTCCACAGTGACAGCCTCTCTTTTCTTTAGTTTTCTGAACTTCTGAAGTCCAGAACTTTGGTTGCCTCTAAAGAAAATCTGTAACCAGTCTCCAAAAATGTCTGCTAGTATCAACATGCGTCTGAGAAAAAATTCAGCAAGGCTACAACACAGTCAGGGGATGCAAGGCCACAATGGCAGGCCTCCTCAGCCCGACACCAGCTGCCCAAACCGGTGCCTCTGTCCTCGCAGCCCAGCAGCTCTCCCTGCAGGAGAGCAAGAGGTCCAGATGCCGCACAGAAACAGCAGCAAATATGCAGACACTGGCACGGGCTCTCCTCTCACCTGTCTCATGCAATAGTCAGTGGCACCCTAAAAACTAGCCTGGTTTCTGCAGGTCTGCCAGGACTTGAACATTATCCACACAAATGTTCCTTCAGGGGACACAGTGGGAGGTCACAGTGGCCAGCAGCTGTGCTGCTGCAAGCAGAGACAACAGCCACCAAACCCACCAGTCAGCTCTTCCCTCCAGCGCCCCTGGGCTGGATTTTTGGCCCTACCTACAGAAATAAGAGCAAGGCTCTTTCTGTCACTGCTTCCTCCAAAAAGCCAATGGCAACACCATGTTTGAAAGTCAAGCAATCACCGCGAAGGCAAGGTCTAACTGCCACTCTACGTCTCCTTCCGCTCTAAGCTGCAGGAAAATCACATGCAAACCCCACACATCTTGAGCTGGGTTGAAAAGTTCAGCCTGATTCACTCCCGACTTTTGCGGCAGCTTGTGGATTTTGGCCCTGCATGGTGGACTCTTGTTTATTTGTTCATAAAATCTCTCCAGGGAGATGACCGGTTCTGGGGTCTTTCCACTGAGGCGCACTGGAGAGAGGAGAGATGAGTTTTGCTTTGTTTTCATCCTGCGTGCCACCAAGGACGGTCTGGCCCGGATAGCCAAAGCCATTCTTTAAATGGCAGCTACGCTAACTGAGCCCCTCACACACAGAAGCACTTCTTTTGCAGGTAAAGCTTCTATAAAGTACTGACACCTTCCTTGCCCAGGGATTCATCCTCCAACTGGACGCTTTTACTGCTCTTCCCATACTGGAATCAGAAGGAGGGAGGGAGGGCACGGTGTCCGGCTTCCCGAGGGGCAGGAGGGAGGAGGAGTGCTTTACAGAAAGAAGAGAGAAGGAGAAGAGCGTGCAGTCTGCAAGGTGAGACCTCTCATCTCTGAGGCACAGCAGGCACACGTTGGGCACAGCGGGATCAGGGGTCCTCTCAGGTTCACACAGCCAGGGAGACATGGGCAGTGGGGCAGCTGATCTTGGTGCCCAGCCCTTGAGAAAACAGAAAGAGGCTGAGAGCTCCTGGAAGTCTCCTGAGGCCCAGATGCCAGTGGCTCAGCCCAGGGTGACAATAGCCCTGTGGAAGGTCCTGATGTCCTGGGCAGTGCCCTCCGTGGCTGGCAGGTA
This sequence comes from Cavia porcellus, assembly GCF_034190915.1. Lineage (NCBI taxonomy): Eukaryota > Metazoa > Chordata > Mammalia > Rodentia > Caviidae > Cavia > Cavia porcellus. Next base: position 46,730,268 of record NW_026947501.1, on the reverse strand, counting down.
AGGAGGTTAGAGACCTCAGAGCCCTCCAGGACTCGGCTACCATTTGGTCTAAAAGTACCCCGAAAGTCTGTGCAGCAGGGGCTTGGTCCCAGCTTCCTGCTATGGGGGTGGGAGTAGGGGTCCAGGGGAGGCAGTCACACACGGGTGTGCACGCACTCCAAAGAACACAGGGACCCTGGCCCCTTTCTGTCAGTGTGTACCCTACACTCCCCGCCAGGATCCTGGGCCTCACCCAGCTCACCAGCAAGAGAGCCAACACTCCACTGACTGAATCCTAGGAAACTGTGAGCCAAAGCAAACCTTCCCTTTCTGTAAATTGTATCCTTCAGGTGTTTTGTCACAGTCACACAAGGCTGACTAATGCAGAATCCTGTCTCGGTCACTTTCTCATCACCAAGACACAATACCCACCATTCACAGTTTAAAGGAGGACAGGATTATGTTGGCTCATGGTTTTTAAGGTTACAGCCCATGGCTGGCTGACCGTGCCACACAGACAGGGTCTAGGTGAAGCAGAGCTGCTCACGGCATGGCGGCCAGAAAGTGGACAGAGAGGAGGAGCTAGGGAGGGAGATGCACCCTTCCAGGTTGCTCCCAGGGACTGCCTCTTCCACCAGACCCTGCCTCCTAACAGCAAGGCAGCTACAGCTCTGCCATGACCCAGTCACCTTCCAGAGGCCTGGCTTCTGCCCACAGGAGGATTTGGGTCTGAACGGTCACACACCCAGGGCCTCCTCCCTGGCCTTGGCCAGCCTAAGGACAGGCTGAGAATCCCAGGGTTCCACCTGCACCCCCTGGTCTGGCCACAGGGACCAGCATGGCCCTGCTGCTCCACGCCATTTGAAGCTGCTGATTCTTCAGGAGCCAGCCTGGCTCCCTCCTCCCCAGGAAGAAAAGAGCCTGTTTATTCCCCGGAACTCTGGGGCTCCATTATCTGGGAGGCGCCCAGGGCTCCCCAGTATACACCCAATTGCAAATGTTTACCGAGCAGCACCTGCTCCATTTGTCACCCAGAGGCAAACAGAGGCCGACAGCAGAACCCGGAGGGCACTGGTGTGGGCGGGTGTGGGCAGCCACACAAGGAGGAAGACGACTTGGGGCAGTCATGGGTGCCCAGCAGGTTGGCAGAGACCAAGCCTGCAGGGAGGTGTGGTGAGGCCACAGGTGGGGCCCCATGGACAGAGCAGGGGAGACACGGAGAGGCCCAGTATGGGGCGCGGAGGCGGGCACAGAGGGTACCTTGCAGTCACAGCCGATGAGCTTGCCACACTCCTCGCAGGTGTTGGCATACAGCTCCTCAAAGCAGGCCACGCAGTGGGGGTTCTCCTCCCGCAGCACGTACTTCCTGCCGAACAGGGACTCCCTGCAGTGGTGGCAGTCAAAGCGCTCTGTCATGGTGGCAGCAGCCTCTCGGTGACCTGGGGAGAAGAAGAGGCCTGGGACTCACCCTCAATGCTCCTGATTTCAGGGCCCATTCCCCTTCCCACAAATGGGGCACCCCAGAGTCTCAATGCCCCCCTCATATTGCCCACTGTGGCATGGAGTAAATGCCGGCTTTGGGGCCTTGGCTTGCCCTGGCTGTGCACAGCTTCCAACACAGGCCCAGCCTGCTCTTCTCTTCCCTCCACCCGAAATAGAAAAGCAGCGTAGAAACAATATGTCCACGTCTATAAAAAGATTTTCCATGGGTTGCTTTATGATTCATGTGTGGAGTGGGAGAAAGGCAAGGCAGAGCGGGACGCTGACGCAAGATATCTGCCCTCGGATGCCAAGGGAGCAGCAACCTTGAGGCAACCTTGCGTGGGCCAGTGCCACCTGCCCTCACACAGGGGATGCCACCCGGAGACCTTAGGGACAGTCACTTCTTCCGGACGAAGAGATGGTTATCCTGCAGCTGCCTGGGCACCCAGAGAGCAGAAGGTAAAGAATAGGTCACTTCTGAGAACCTGGACTCTGGCTATGGGTCACTCTTAGATCTGCAAAACTGGGCAGGACGGCCTCTATGGGGCAGACACCGTGCTGTCAGGGCTGAGGACACAGTGTGTGCTGGGTAGAGAGGGACGTGTTGCAGAGGCAGGGTGGGGACAGGAGCCCCCAACTCTTCCTACAAACAACTACTTGGACACAACATGGGTGTAGACCAACGTCTCAGGACATTGCAGACACAGAGTCGATGTGATTTGGGGGTATCTCCTTAAGTGGCAATAATTAATTTGCAAAATGTTGAAAGTTTTACCAGCTGTTAAGCAGGCCGCTGGTTGGCTCTGTAATCCAGCTGCTATTTCACAAACTCAATTTGATTTCCAGTCACCACAAACCATTTGCCGGTGAAATCCCAGAATTAGACTCTGATGCAAGTGGAATATCGCTGCCTGTCTTGGGTTACAGTAAATTTGTTTATTGATCTTATACTCTGTGCATCCAAGGTTCTGACCACTGTAAGCAGAGACACAGTGTCTTCCAATCAGTCAGGCCGGGCAGCTCTGTGTTTAGAGAGTAATTTTCCTCCAAGAGCATTCAGCACGCAGCTGGACCATGTGGCAAGGTCCCTCCTCCTAAGTGGCTCTTCCTGGGCTTAAGGAAAACATCATCTGGACATTTCCAAGATAACATCACAGCGCAGGCCCGGGAGGCTGGGAATCCCTGTGCTGAAGCCCTCCGTGCGTAGGAGCCACACTCTGCTCTTGGTGATTCCTCCTTTACTGCCCTGAGGTATCTGTCGTTTATTCTGTCCCTGCTGACAATCATCCTTCCAACCCATGCATCTTTCCTTCAACCCACGAGTCTTTCCCATAAAGGCTGCCATGTAGGTGTGGAGTGAGGGGCTTCTCGCCTGCTCTGCTCACACAAGCAGAAGGCAGTAATGTGGGCTGGGTGAAGGGAGAGAGAACTGACTGTAAATCGTGGCCCTCTCAAAGCCGGAAGCAGCTCTTGAGATGAACCAGAAGCACGGCCTCCAGCAGGCACGGAGAGGGCCGAGCCCAGCAACGGAAACCAAAGGGGTCTCCTGAGCGCGCCCGAGGCTGCCGGCCTTGAGGGACGTCCTCCGATCTCCATGGAAACATGGCCCCTGGAGTGCCTAGGCCAGTGGGGACAGGAGCTACCTGCAGCTCGAGAGGCCCTGTGGAGCCCAGGTATGGGTCTGGAGCACGCAGTGCTGTTCCTGGCTGCATCATGGCCACAATGGTCACCGGAGCCAGAGGTGGCACACAGGCTCCGCTCCTGACTCTGTTGCCCCAGCGTCACCCAGAGTTGTCTCCTTGGGACAGTCAGGGCACACCCCTGCTTGAGCACATGAGGCCATCCTGGGGTGCATGCTGACCTCACTGACCCTGACTCCCCACAGGGACAGCGTGGCCACTGTGACCTCTAGGAGTGCTGTGACATGGCCCCGGCTGGAGAACCACTCCTGACCCTCAGGCTCCACTCTCCCCTATGCATCTGCAGGGCAGAATGTACCACAAGCACCACCAGAACTTAGGCACAGAGTGGCAGGGGCACCTTGAGAGGCTGCCTGAGGATTCTACAGGGCGCAAACCGAGTCGGGAGAGCTCGTCCACCAATGGGTAACGCAAGGGCTTGGAGCTGTCTGTCTCCACAGAGGGCTCAGACCCGCAGCCCTGCAATGACCAAACCCAATGTTTTTTGTGTTTGGTGCTGGGGATCGGGCCCAGGGCTCCCACACATGAGGCAATGGGTCCTACCACAGAGCTGCACTCCAGCCCCAGAATTCTCCCTTTAAAAAGCTAAGCGTTTACAGCTGCCCGAGGGCTCTGGAGCCTGCTCTTAGTGGGGAAAATGCACGAGACGTCCCCGTAACTTTGCACTTGTGGGTTCTCTGAGGTCCCTGCGGTTCATTCATTCTTCACTAGAGAACTTCCTGGAAGCTGACGGGGACACGTCAGTGTCAGGCAAGGGGTTGAGACATGAAGACCGGGAGACGCAGGCTGAGACCCACAGGGATGGGGCTCAGGGGCCATGAGTGGCAAACAGCAGAGCCCACAGGCCACTGGGCACAGCCAGCTATAACACAGCAAGGAAAAATGGGCAAGTCCAAAGAGGCCGAGTGGCCCAGCAGGTGGGGCACGAGTGGCAGCCAGCGTCACCAGGGCAGGCAGGGAGGTCCCCACGGCAGAGGTGCTGAGTGCGATCCCCGCCTGGCTGTGCTGCTAAGACTGGGGGGACCCAGCTGAGGGGCGGACTCCTCAACACCAGCTGGTGCTGTCAGAGCCACTTCTGTGTCATTCCTCAAACAGAGGCAGACACCGTGGCTCGGGGCTTCTGGGTCCCATGTGCAGGGCCCACTGACCGTGTCCGGGCTCTGTCCCCACCTTACTGTAGGTTGGGGCGTGGCCACCCCACTGTTCTCTGGCACTGAGGATTCAGCGAGGGAATCCAGATAGAAATCCGACCCCGGCGGGACCATGGCTGCTGACCACACCGAGCCAAGCGAAACACAGATGCCAGCATGTTGGAGTCCTCAGCCCTGCCCAGGGTTCAAGCTTCCTGCACATCCTCCCTCACTGACTCTGCGCTCCAGATGTTTGCAAGTGTTAGGGCAGCAGGTAGGGCCTGGGGCTGGCTGCCCTGGGTGGGCAGGGGAGGCAGAGTTGGGCTCAGCTCTTTTGGCTTCTTTCAGCAAACAAAGGAGCAGTGACGACCAGGGATCCGTTAGTACTAAAAATAACAACAAAGCCGGGCATGGCGGCGCAACCTGAGCCTCAGTGCTCAGGAGGCCGAGGCAGAAGGAACGCTGCGAGTCCCAGGTCAGCTGGGCTGCACAAAGCGACCTCCTTTCAAAAAAGCCCCAAAACGTGAATAAATAAAAAGCAGAAAGACGAAACAGGCATTGGTGTGACAGTCTGCCTTCTCGCACCCAGGGAGTTCCAGGCCTGCCCACCCCAGCAGGACCTGCATTGTCCATTCAGGTGTTACTTCTTTCCAGTTCTCCCTCTGTTCTGCGTGCCACCTGCTCTCACCTGGCCCCAGGCTGGTGTCCTCCGAGTGGACCCTGCCTCCTCCACACCTCTGACGTGCCCACTGCCTGACATCCTGAGCCCCTTCTGTGCACCTGCAGACACAGCCCCTGCCAGTCCGTCCCAGACAGAGCCAGCCCAGCAGGGACCCTGGTGTGGATGGCAGTCACCAGAGTCCACATGTGTCTTTTTCAGATCGGTGGAACACAGCGCTTCACTGCCACATGCCTCACAGACCCTGTGTCCCTCCGACCCTCGGCACTGGGCCATTTAAAGGCCCACATGGTCCAGCCCTAGTGCGGTGGAGACCCTGGAGTCACAGACCCTGGCACCTGGCCCTCCTGCCCCCCACTCTGTGCCCCCTCTTCTTGCCCCCCTCTCCTTGTGATAAGCTGCTGGCCGCACCATGAGAGGCCTCTGTCTTCTGCTCTGGACTCTGACCCTGAAGGAAAAGGCAGTGGTTCAGGATGTGGACTGGCGGAAGCAGCAAGCGAGGAGGGGCTCTCAGGCGGGAGGTGCAGACTCTGCTGGGGCCAGGTCTGCAGTCAGCGCTCCCCTCAGCACCCAGGATGGAGGGGCAGAAGCAGGCTCTTCAGCTGCCTGGGGTAGGCGTGGCAAGGCTCCCTGGCGCGCCCCAGTGCCCCAGTTCCTCCCTGGACGGCTCCTTCGGTGGAAATTCCAGGAAAAGGCCAAGGGCGCTGGCAGTGGGGGTGCAGCTGTTTAAAAATAGAACAGTGCAGGTGCAGGTGGCCGTGTGCAGGGCTTGCCCAGCACGTGTGGGTTTGATTCCCAGAGTTAAAAGGAAAGGTTAAAAACAAAACCTATCCAGAGTCCATTCAAAATCACTTTCTGGATTGTTGGAATGGAAAGCATTTTCAATTCTGAAGTATAAGATGGAACACCTGAGCCCTGTGCACTCATCACGAGTTCTTTCAAGGCTTTGCTGGACCCCCTGATGGGCAGGGCCAGGGGCAGGGGCAAGGCCATGCACACTGCAACTTTCAAAAATTAAAAATCACCTTGTAGCCAGGCAGAGTGGTGCACACCTATAATTCCAGCACTTTGGAGGCTGAGGCAGGACTGCTGTGCCTTCAAGGCCAGCCTCACTGCATAGTGAGAGCAAGTCTCAAACAAACAAACCAATGACAGCAAAGCAGAGGGGAAATTGGTCTTGGCTAGTCTGCAGCAGCTTTAAGAGACACTGTGTGATAGACAAGGGTTCCATAAGGAAAACTGCTGTCTCCCGAGTCATCTTTTGAATGCCAAAAATGAGGAACTCAGAAAAACAGTAACTGTCACATTCCTGATCTGAATTCCACACACACACAAGAATGCTTGTTTTCTGATGTGCTTGGGACTTTTCGGTCCACACAAGGAGCCCACACTGCACACCATTTGTGGTGAAAAGGGTGCCGGCCTGGTTCTTGCTCTGAAGACCCAAAGTCGCTGCCTTGCCCTTTAATGTCAAAATGTACCAGTTCAGCAGCCTGAGACTACCCAGAGGTGCAGGCCAGGACGGCAGGCAGCCAGGCCCACGGATCACACCAGCCTATGGATGGGGACGTGGCAGTGCCATGGCCCTGCGAGGCACATGGAACCACCGCCAGCACCACCTGCCCTCAACCACGGGTCCCCCTGCTTCTGTGGGCAGTGAGCTTGTGCTCCATTTGCCTGGCTTATTTCTGGCTTCCCAGGATGGGGCCAGCCTTCCCCTGTGACATCTCCGGCGTCCCTGAACAGCTGGCCCCTGGTGCATTTGAGCCGGGCGTGTGCACCCCACTGACACAGGATCACATACTGCTTCCCCACACTCTCAGAGGGCCTGTTCTGTGGGCTCTGACTTGGACCATAAACAGCGCTGTCCTCTCTCGGACCCGTGAATCCAGTATTTGGGGCTCTAAGGACTCTGGGCGTGAATGCTGTTCCATCCAGACAGGGCAACGCCTTCTCTTCCTGCCGTGGACCTGGCACTCCTCACTCAGTGCCAGAGCCCAGAGGACCTCTTCAGGCCCCAGGGCGAAATCAGGGCGGTAAAGGTATGGATCATGGAGGCACAGGACAGGTGTGACCACAGGGTTGACCCAGTTCAGAGGACTCACAGGAGCTGGGCTGGGGTGAGAAACCGGTGCTGCCCAGACCTCTCAGGACCTCAGGATTCACAACTTTTGAGATAACAGAAGCAAGCTGTTGAATTCTAAGAGCCTTATTTCCAGCGAGATAGCTCTTAGAAGTCAGAGTCAGACAAGCAGATGACAGTCTGCGGCACCAGGGGAGTCCAGTCACTGTCATCTCAACAGGGTTTCCCCACGCAGCCTTCAGGAAGCTGGAAACTTTCCACAGACTCTTACAAAGCTAGAGCTGGAGAAAATCTCTTTTTACCTATGGATGGCACCTCAGGAGACCAAGACCCAGGCCCATAGAGCACAGGACAAAGTGGCAGGGTGAAAGCCAGGCTTGGGTTTCAACTATTTCGAACTGTGCTACGACCCACCGTGTGCTGAGGACACTGGCAGGCCAGGGACCCAGGACAGCCAGCAAGGTACCAGGGAGAGATGACACCACCCATCCCAGCCCCAAGGCTGGAAAAGGCTGACACCCGGCTGCAGTACTGAGAGGGAGGAAGTCCCCACCCCACGGCCTCTCTGTTCTACCTGGCAGACAGGCACAGGACACAGGTCTCTGGGGTTGCGGGCATGCCTGGTAGGTGCCAACCCCTCCAGGAGCTTCCCAGGGACATGCCCTAGACAATGTTTGGCTGACTGTCTGGGCACCTCGAGGCCCTGTCGGGTTGACTCATCCCAGGAGCCAAACTTGAAATCCACAACTTGGGGTGGTGGAAGAAACTCCTTGGACTAGCCCCAAAGTCAAGACAGTCAGACAGGCCAGCCCTGTCTGCTGCAGAACAGCTCTCCGTGGCTGGAGGAAGCACCCAGACCATCACAGAGGCTGCAGCCCCAGCTCTGTGACAGCTGAGTGGACACCTGGTAAACACAGCCTGGGGGGAAAAATTCTTACAATGAACCCACAAGAAGGGAGGTCAATGGTTGCAGCTCAGACTCCAGGACCCCGAGGCAGGATTACTCCACAGAGGGAGAGGCCAATGAGGCTCCTGATTTCAGGGATCCTGGAGCCTGTGGCTGGACTCCTCAACTAACAGCGGGAACAGTGCAGGGTGAGATCATGCTAGCAAACCAGAGGCAGAGAGAGGGACTAGGGTCCCCAGATCCCTTCCCAGAGCAGTACCTCCAGCTGACCTAACAACTTCCTGCCAGGTCTCACCTTGGGAAGACCCCTTACTGCCCCATGAAGCACTAGGTGCCCCACACAGACCAGAGCATGTGGAGGGGCATGGAGACCCTGTAGACTAGGGAAGTGGCCCTCAAGCAGGGTGAGGGAGAAGCTGGGCTACTGAAGGGCACTTGCACCTGTGGTTCTGACATCCTACAGTGCGATCCTGGGTTTCACAGCCGTGTCACAGGCAGCAGGCCACACAGCACTGGAGGAAACACTGCACATCCTGTGGGCCATCAGAGGACAGTGCTCAGGGCCACTCTTCACCAGGAGCCTTGCGCAAGCTCCTTGGCCTCTCTGTGCCTCAGTTTCTTTGTCTGTAAATGTGGCTGTGGAATATGCATAACCACTGCAATGTGCAGCTTTTAAGCAGCCCTGCCTCGGAGGCAGATTACTAATCCTGGGTCCCACTGAGGAAACTGAGGCACCAAGCTATTCTCCCTGGGGGGCACTAACCTGCCCAGAACCCTTAAGACTTGGCCAGGTAAGGAGCTGCAGCCAGGGTGGGTCCAAATAAGAAAACTGAGGCTCCCAGGCCAGGCAGATCAAGGGATCTGGAAGCGACTTTGGGCAGCCACGGGGCATCTGTGGGTCTGAGCTGAACAGCCGGGCAGCAGGCCTGAGGGTGGTGGTGGCAGCACCAGTGCCAGGCGTGTCATTGAGCTGTCACGGAATCGCATCTGAGAACAGGGCAGGAAGCCAGGCACCATGGAAACCAACCCCACCTATTCACATGCGTCCCTTAAATGCACAGTGAGCTCAGCCTGAAAACCTGAGAATTTTTTTTCTAGGAACACACAGAATGAGATGTTTTTCTTTGAGTCTGGTTGCATGGGCTTCCAGCTGTTGGCCAGAAATGTCTAAGGCTTCTTGCAAATGTCTTTGGGTCCAAGTCCCCTTCAGGACACCCCAAAAAGCACCTTTCCTTAGTAGGTGGTTGTAAAACATACCTCAGCAGCAGCACCGGAAAGCGAAAGCATGAGAGGCACTTAGGGTAGCATTTTCAAGACAGCTCTCCTGGTTAGACGTCCAAACTGTGAATCACTGCTTCCCCGAATCTGCCAGATCCATGCAAGACAGCGCCTGCATAACCTGGCCACAGCCGCAATCCCGGAAAGGGTGAGACCAGGGAAGCACCACAGGGCATTACAAAGGCAAGCGATCGAGTGTTCATTTAAAACCAGAAACAGTTAAAAGTTCTTCCCACAATTTAAGTCACACTAAGACACCATGCATCCTAGCTCAACATGACCATCAGACTTCTAAACTAAACCAAAGCTTTCACATGGTGGCTTGGATTTTTCAATTCCTGCAACAGTCAGGGTTCTGGGTCACTCACAAACGCCATGCTCCCTGTCCAAGGGGAACTGGCACCCGCCTGAAGGCCCCTGCCAGGACAGTCCCTGCAAAAGGACTCAAGGCCCAGGGTCTCCTTCCCAGCAGCTTAGGACCCATGCTTCTGCCGGCTCAGTTTGCCTGAGGGTGGCTTGGCCCCTCCGGCACCGGGGTGGGGACCCACCTAACATGAAGGCCACTGCTGTCCCAGTCTGGGGATGGGTAAGTTCCTGGGGCTCCCGTGCCTGTGACTCCCCCTCCCATGCCCAGTTCGGGTTCCCGGTCCTGGCTTTCCCTCGGGGCTTTGGTTCGAGCCCTGCATGGTCCTGGGCCCTCTCCCGGGTCCCTGCCTCCGACTGGGGTTCCGCTGGCCGCGGTAGGTTCCCCTGCCATCGCACCCCAGCCCCTAGGTACTCACGCCGGCTCAGGACGCGGCTGGCGGCGGCGCGGGAGCAAGGCGCCGAGTGGGACTGCACCCGTTCCGGCCCCGCGCGTCGTTTGACCAAATAAGGAGCCGCGGCCGGGCGGGGCGGGCTGGGGACCGGGCGGGGCGGGACTGCGCGCACCCAGCCGGCCTCCCCACGCTTTGTTTCCCGGCCCGCCGTCGTCCCCTCGCGTCGCCCCCGTGTGCTCTCACGGAGCCGGACAATCGCCCCACTCTGTACCTGCAGACGCCCGCGCTTAGACCCGGGGGAAGGTGAACCGGGCGCTGGGTTGGCGGAAGCTCCTGTGGCCCAAATGGCCTCCTGCGCTGTGGGCCAGGGAATAGCTTAGCAGGGTGTATGGCGGGGTCCAGGCCCAAGCGCCTGGGGCCATCGTGATCAGGGCCACGTGCGCGCAAGGAAGATGGGGGTGCGCACGTCGTTTGGTTGGGGGGTGGGGCGCACCTGCCAAAGCTCCTCCAGGGAAGGCGGCCGGCTTCCAGCCATCCCCCGACCTGTGTGAAAGTGTCAGCACGTCAGCTACTTTGTACTGGGGGTGCTGGGCCTAGTCTACTGCAAACCTCACCCCTGACTGGACAGATTACCACCCCGTTTATGGTGAAGAAAGTGCAGTCAGATTTGTCCTGGGCAGCAGAGTGGCCACACAGCAGCTGAGCTGTGCATCAGTGGCCCCAGAACAAGGCCAGCAAGGACCTTACAGGACCAGAAATCCCACACCCATCAAATCACTAGCCTTGCTGCAGAGGAGAGCCTAGAGCCAGCTCGGAAGTGGGGGGGTCCCCTAGTCCCAACCCACCTTCTGGCTCCTGTGCTGAGGATGCAAGGATCCAGCTCCCCCTGAATCCTGGCCCAGGGTAGTGCAGGACCTAGCAACTCAGAGCTACCCATGCAGAGCAGAGCGGGGTCCCATGCCCCACTCTGCACATGCTCTGTGGGTGTGGCTGCATACTGTAGGCTGAACTCTCCACAGGGAGCCCTAAGCTTCAGATTTAGAAACAGGCTTACAGAATGGTGAAATGCTGGTGCTGTTCATACCCTCTCTCGGGTTCCTTTTGTCTTTCTTTGGTCCAGAATTGTGCGCTCAATTCATATACTTTTTATTAACACAGTTGGTGTTACGGTTTTCCTTCTAGTCACTGTGCCGTTGCCTGTGTCATGGGGACTCTGGCACACTGTGCTGTCTCTATTACCAAGGAGTCCTGCCTTCCAATGTGTGTTTTCCTTTAACCTTAGTAATGTTTTACGTGACTGCTGGCAAAGTCCAGTGTCAGGAAACAAACTTTCCCAGTTTCACTAGCAACACTGCAGAGAGAAAGAGAGGAGAAACAGAAATAGGGCAGGACGCCCCAGATTGAAGAAAGAAGTAGAAGTAACCACAATGCATGGGTCTCACTTGGTTTTTGATCAACAGACAAACTGCTTACAGATAGACATCTAGGAGACAAACTGGAAAACATGACATTGGCAGGAGATTTGATGGCATGATAAATGATTTTGTTAGGCATTGTCAGTAAAGTCATGCACATGTTTCTTTTCTCATTTCAAGCTTTTGCTTTTCAGGAATAGTGCCTTGGTGTTTACTAGTAACAGTATCTGGGGCTGATTCAGAACAAACTCTGGGGTAGGGGCCATGGGCATACAGGGCAGTATCATCAGAGCTGACTGAGGACCGCTATTGGGATCCTTAAACGCTCTTTCTCCTGCAGTGCTTGAGAGATGAGAAAAGTTTTAAGTCACAAATGCACACCCTGGTGCCACCCTTAGCATTTCCCCCAGGAGCTTTCCTGCGGAGCTGGCTGTTCCTGTGCACAGTGATCCATCTCCCTGTGGAACTGTTTGTAACAGCAGAACCCTGGGCCACAGTAGACTTGGAGGACAGGGTGTGAAGGTGCTGGAGAGGAGGAAGTAGCTCTGTTTTCTGAGGGGGTACTCATCGAGTCACAGAGTGGGTCCTACAACAGAGAGAGGAAGGAGGAGACGCGCACAGCAGTCCTTGCCTCTGTGAGGAGCTGGGTGGCCAGGAGCGCGGGAAGGGAGGGAGGTGTCTCGTACCCACAGGGTGCCTCTATGTGTGCGCGCATGTATGCTCTGTGCAGGTATTCCCCACTCCAAAAATAACAATATTTAAATAAACATAGCACATATTCCTTGAAGACTAATTCATTAGGTTGTGATAAATAGAAAGTTATAGTAAGTTTGCTAGACACCGAAGACAAGATGCAAAGAAACCTGCTCGCATGAACAATCAAAGGGTGGGTTTTGATGAGTCCGCCTGAGAGAGTGTGCTTGAAAAGTTCTGTCCTGTACCCCGTGAGATGCCAGGATCGCCTGTGGTGGACGGCACAAAGCATGTGCTGAGGAATGCTGATGTCCAGTGCACAGCAAGCCCCGCGGCAGGAGAGCCCAGGAGCCTTTCCTTTTGTTTGGCAGCAGAGCAGGGGGAGCATTGTGGAAGACTGCTTGATCACCAGTCAGGCCTGGATCTCAGTGCCTGTCCTGCCACTGGCTGGCTCTGTGACCTCAGGTCACCCCAAACCTCCCAGCCCTCAGTTTGTTTGTTTGTAAAATGGCCCCAGGCCTCAGCTTGATTTGAAGATCTCCAGAGCTGGTGCATGTGAAGCATTTCGCCCCAGTGGCATTGCCCTGGGGACACACTGGGTCCTCAGCAAATGTTTGCTGTGATCCAAGGGGAAAGGAGACATGAATCTAAGATAGGAAAGAAGTCCATTAGATCCTGTTTTGAAGATAAAAGTCATCCCCAGACAGTCTTGAACCCTCAGCTCTGGGTAAAAGGTTGGTTTGGAGGAGGGGAAAATTGAGAAACATTTTCCTAGGGGGTAGCATGGACAGGTCAGCAGAGATTTTTTCTTTTGTCTCTTCCAGTGCTTCAGCAACTCCTCCATTGATCTCTGTCCCCCCCCCCCTCTCTCTCACACACACACACACACACACACACACAAAGGCCACCTTAGGGCCACAGAGCTGGGGCTCAGGAGGGACAGGAGGACTCTCCCAGGTGGTAGCCAAGTTCTGAAAGCCTGGTGTAGGCCCAGACACCGTCAGAAATGCCTGTAATCGCAGCTGTCCAGGACACTGAGGCAGGAGAATCCCAAAGTCCAATCCAGCTTGGGCAACTCAGCAACCTAGCAAGACCATGTCTCAGAATAAAAGAAATATAATAAAAGGGCTGTGAATGTAGCTTAGTGTGAAGACCCTAAGTTCAGCTCCCAGCTCCACACACAAAAAAACCGGGGGCACTTTTGGAGGCTGTGGGATGTTTGCAGTGACTGAGTAAATATCCTGGGGCTTCCAACTGAGGCCTTGGTAGTTGGCCAGGAGCCCAGAGGAAGGCTGATTTCCCGAGTCTGATGGACCGAATGCAGACCTGGTCCCAGAATGCAAAATCCCAGCTGCAGTTCTGTGTTTCTGTCCTCTTCCCAAGTGGCCTGCATGGGTGGAAGCCGACTGAGAAGCTGTGGCCTGGGCTGAGCAGCCAGTTGCTGGAATCTCACTTCCTTCACCTCTGCAGTGCACTCCAGGCTACTTCTGTGTTGGGGTCCAAGAGGGCGGGGCTCAGCCTGCCTACCTGAAGGTCCCCATTCTGGAATCAGAACCACTTCATCGGCCAGGGAAGAAAGGAACCGAAACCAGATGGGGCCTCTGCTTGGCTGTGCAGAGAAGTCGAGAGCACTTTGTCCCCTTTAAGAAAGAGGATGTCCCCAGGCCCCTGTCCCCCAGCAGATTCTCCAACAGGCAGGCAGGAAGCAGCACTCAGCCCGGTGCACCCCACCCTGATCCAGAGCTAATTGCCCTTAGTGCTCAGGCGGTTGGAAGGTGAGTAAGTGAGTAAGCAGCCAAGCCCACAGAGGTAGGGGGGGGGGCTCGAACTCCACTGCACTGCTGTGAGCTTTGGCCACCCCCCAGGTGCCCCTGGGGCAGGGCCAGCAGTCTGGGCTCCCTCTTCTTAAAAAACTGTTTGCCTAACCTTTCTGGAATCATCTGCAGAGCGATTCCACCAGCCGGGTGCCCACCTGTGTACCCTGAGCTGTGTGAGGCCCTTGAGGCCTCCCCCAGCCACCAGAGGAGCCTCTTCAAGATCTTACTGGGTCTCGGCTTCTTTCCCCTGCTGCCCCAAAACTTGTGCAGGGCTCAGCAGGCCTCTCCTTCCACCTTGCCCCTCAGCCTCTGCCACGCTCTGGGTGGGAGGAAAAATGCCCAGCTCTTTCCTGACCCACGAAGTTCACACACACACACACACACACACACACACACACACACACACACGTTTCCTCACGCTCCTGTCCACAACTGATTTAATGAACGCCAAGAGTCAGAGTTGAAAGCCCCAGAGCTTGTCCACCTCGGACCAAAATCACAGCCAGCTTGCTGATTCCAGCTAATTCCGCGTTTCCCAGGGGTCAGAGCTTCAGGGGTACCTTGGACTGCAGCTTCCCCTGGGCACTGCTTCCCTCAAGATGGGTTCTGCATGGACCCCACAGCACCCCAGACAGAGTGATTGACACCACAGCTCTTCTCGGGCCTGCATGGGGCTGGACTCCCAGAAGAAAGCTGTGTCCGCTGTGGGTCCTGGAAAGGGCTTCTTATTTGTGTGGTTTTTTTTTATTGACTCATCAAACTTGCGCGTGTTCTGAGATCCTTCCGTTTCTGAGTTGCTCTCTTCTGGTACAGTCCTCACTTCTCTGCTTGCTGTTGGGGGCAGCTCTGCCATCCTTCAATTTCTAACATCCATTCCTGGGTAAGGACAGTGAGGCTGCCCTGGTCTGGGCAAACTGGCCAAGTCCCTCCTGCAGGAACTTTAGTAGCATCTCTGCAGCCTGTAAAAACACTTCTCCCTGTGGCCTCCAGTGCTTCTCAGCATCCCCAGCCCAGGAGAGTTCCCGGCCCCACCATCCTTGGGACGTTAATTCCAGGAGCACTGAACTCTGACTTTGTGCATCCAGGGTTGTGACACTAAACCCTCATTTTCCACCATCACTGAAGTACTTCTGCACTCCTGCTATGACCAGTCGTCAGCCGAGAGCCCCTGTGGCCAGGTAGGACCCAGGGGCTGGAGCAAAGGACCCAGAACTCCAGTGGAGCTATGTCTACTTCCTGTCACTCTCAGGAATGCTGGAGATGACCTGCTGGTGCATTCTAGCTCAGCTCTGGAGGCTCCAGCCAGGACTACTTGGCCACGTTATTGCAAGCCCAGGCGAAAAAGCTCTTTACAACACCACAGAACAGAGCCACTGACCTCCTGAGTGGGAATGGCTCCCACGATTCCTTTCAGGGCCAACGACCTAAAGCCCTCTCATGAGGCCCCGCCCCTTAAGGTTTCACCTCTTCCCACAGCATCAGACTGAGACCAGGCTTGTAACACAGGGGCTTTGGGGGTACACTTAAGACCAGGCTTTAGAGGGCACAGTGCATGTGGGTGCAGGTGAGTCTCCTCTCCTTCGTGTCTTTACCTCTCTTGTAGGACAAAGGATGCAACTTTCCCTGGAGTCATTTTTAGGCCCATTTCCTGTGCAGAACTGTGCCTTGCTGTAGGTCTGCAGGTGATGAAAGCAGGCTGTGGGCCCTCCCAGGGCCTCTCCCCACTTCCCCGCAGCGTGGTTGACAGCTGATGACTAGGGTTTCATAACATGTCCCACCTTCGGCATCTCCAGGCAGAACTATCTGCCAAAACATAAAAGGAGGGGAAATTCCTTGGCCATCACAAGTGCATAATACTTCTGAAATCTTCTCTGTGGGGGAGGTGTCAAGTGATGACTGGCCTCCATGGCAGATTACTCACTGCCTCCCGGAAGGCCAGAGAGGCCTGGGGCAATCACTGGCAGGGTTGGCTTTTTCTTTCTTTTTCTTCTTCCTCCTTGGCCTCCTCACCACAGTTTGCACTGGGCCTGAAGGTGAGCAATCGGGCTGAGCTGGTGACTGCTTGGTGACTCACCCTGGTTCGCGGTCTCTTGCCCTGTGTGCCTTGTGGCTGTTGGTCCCCTGGGTCTCCAGGTAATGCTACAGGCAGATGGAGAGAACGCTTGAGAGATTTCCTTTATCTAAGAATGTGCTCGGAAAATACCTGGACAGGGAAGCAAAGACTGAGATCCCGAGCGGGAGACAGTCGGGCAGGCCTTCCTGTACGCTGCCTGTGGCCCCACACACTCTGCCCACAGCCCACATGGGAGGAGTGTCCACACGTGTGTGTGTGTGTGTGTGTGTGTGTGTGTGTGTGCGTGCGCGCACGCGCACACATGCACGTTGGGGCTCTAACTCAGGGCTGCCCTCACCCCTTTCTTTCTCTGTTACTTTTTCCCTCTTTCTTTCTTTCTTTCTTTCTTTCTTTCTTTCTTTCTTTCTTCCTTCCTTTCTTCCTTCCTTCCTTCCTTCCTTCCTTCCTTCCTTCCTTCCTTCTTTCCTTCCTTCCTTTTTTTCCCCTTCTTTTTGACAGCTGAGAGGGTGGGGCAGAGTCTACCACCAGGAGCCTGGATGCTCAGGGCGGCTGTGGCAGGACAGGCCCAGGAGGGGAGAGCGGGAGGGGGAGAGTGGCTACAGGGATAAGCCTTGGACACAGAGCCGTGCTCTGGGGCCTGGGGACAGTGCAGTCCTTGTGGGAGCAGATGGCGGCTGGGGACAGCATGTCACCATGTCACTGGGAGCAGTCTCTAGTCTGACTTTAGCCACCACTGGCTCCAGGAAGCTTCTTGATTTGGCAGAAGTGCTCTGGGAGGTGAAGGGCGTACACCTCATGGGGCAGAGGTGACAGAGGTGACAGAAACGGGGTGTCATGTGTGGGGCGAGGGGAGGGGCACCCATCAGCCTGGCCCAGGGGCTCAGGGGCCCAGGGCCCCAACTGTGAACACCAAGGGGCCTGCTGCCTGTTCTAGAAAAGCCACTGGCGGGTGTGACACCAGCCTCAGGAGAGACGCCAGGCCCCGCAGAGAAGGCATGTGAGAGCCTCACAGCCCTCAGTAAGCACAGAGCCTCCGCCAACCTAGCCCCAAACGGGTGGCCAATTGACTGAAGCCATGTGAAATTTAAAGGATGAAAGCTCAGGAACAGGAACCAATGCAGAAGAACTACAAACCCCAGGACTGCTCTCTCTGTCAGACTTCAGAGATTTAGTTTCAGTCATTCTAACCTTGCTAAAAATTGGACACTAAAATTAAGGCAGGGCTCCATGCCGTATCCTAAAATGTGGCCAAAATCGAAGCACACTGTGTAATTTCCTAGTGTTATCTTTTTTTTTTTTTTTTTTTTTTTTTTTGTCTTTTTCCTTTTTATCGGTACCGGGGATCGAACTCACGACTGCCTGCTTTACAAGGCAGGCGCTTATGCCACTGAGCTAAATCCCCAGCCCCCCTAGTGTTATCTTTGATTTTGTTTTAAAAACTGCAGGAAAGATAATTTTAAATGTAGGGACAGTGTGATTGATGATCCTCACTGTCTGCGTTGAGAGTCACTTTCTGTTGCCTGGCGTTGAACCGAGGGCCACATGTAGGTGCAGTATAATTAAGCTGTGATCCTTGTTCCTGGCTTCAGTTAAAACACATTTTGGGGACACACGCAGAATCCTGGAGTGTGGGGCCACCTCGGCATTTGGGGCTCAGCTGACTCCCTCTGAGTGCTTGTGTTGAGCAGGTGATGGGCAGCTTGAGAGAAGGAACTGGTTATTTGCCCAGTCCTCGCAATGCCACCAAGGTTGCTGACCCCCAGCATGTCCTCCTGCAGCATGAGGTGTGTGACTGGGGGACAGAGGTGGCCCAGGCAAATGAACTTGGGGTGAGGTCAAATTGGGGTTCAGGTGGGAAAATCTCCCACCTCCGGGAGCAGATCTGAAAGGACTGCGAGCAGGTCTTGGGGGATTCTCATGACACGGGCTTTAAGGTAGACACAACCCACACGCCCGAGGTGGAAGGACAGGCTCCTGATGGGCCTGCATGCAACCGCAGGAAGGCTCTGCCATGGCTTACAACATGGGTGAAACCAGGGGACCCGATGCTGAGCACATCCAGCCAGGCATGGAGGGGCACTTCGGAGAGCCCAGGATTCGGGGGGAGTTGGTGAGGTGGGCATCCCTGGGCCTGGAGGGGCTGAAAGCGGGCTGCACACACAGCTTGGGGGTGAGGGTTCTCGGCGCTACTGACGTGGATGCTGGACAACGATGAGGATGCTGAAACATGACGCACAGTGCACGGAAAGTGCTGGAGGCCAGCAAAGCCCACTGCCCCAGCCGGGGCCATGGAGGCTCGCCAGCCTCAGTCTGCTGGACTGCGTGATGGGAAGCCCAGATGGCTGGCCAGACCTTGCCCTGGTCCATCCGAGGGGATCTGGTTGCCCATCCTGCCCTGGTGAAACCAGAAGCATGGTAACCTCCCAATCCGAGTGGGAAGGGACCCCTTCTGTCCACCCACCTTCCCACTGGTCTGCGGCCGCTTCCCTGCCTCAGCTCAAACAGAAGCTCAGCTTTTCTGGGATCTAGAGGTGTGGCACCTCCAGCTGGAGCTGCACTGCCCTCTCTCCTGGGTCTCAGTGTTCAGACTTGGGCCACAAGGGCACCACCGGCCTGCTGGGCCCAGCTGGCTGGCTCACCCTGCAGGATCATTGGCTTCCATATGGTGTGAGGTGTGCTCTGACAAAAGGCCTTTCACTACATACACACTCACACACTCACACACACACACACACACACACACACACACACACACCTGTCAGTATCCATGGGCAACTGCCTCAGGCCCCTTGCAAACATCAAAACCCACAGACACCAAGTTCTCTGTGTAAAACATCGCAGTGTTATCACAGAACCCCACAGGCCTCCCAGATAACTCAGATGCACTGGCAACATGCGGCACTGAAGCAGGTCTCCTGTTGCGTTGGAAACTGTCCCGAAGCCTCGCTTAGGAAGCAGCGAAGAGAAGTCAGTGTACGTTCAGCATGGATGCATTTTGCAGAATACTCCCCATGGTGGGGCATCGAATCTATGGCAGGAGATGGCTGAGGTGCAGTGGGCACTGACAATCCTGGGGAGCACACAGTCTCAGCACCATCCACATCCCAGTCCAGGGGACGCCTCGAGGGGCAGGGAGGAAGTCAGAGAAAAGCCCTGGTGCTGGGCAGACAAGGCAGGGCCAGGGAGTGGGGCTCATGCACATGGCTGAAGCCCGGAGGCTCCACGCTGGGAGATGGGACCAGCTAGAGGTACCCCAGAACCCAGGATCCCTGTGTCTGCACAGGTGGCCCTGGGCTCCAGAGCCACTGGCTCGGCCTCAGGTGTGCTAGAGCAATGCCACTCTGTGTCACAACCACAGTGAGCACAGGGTGAGGGTGACATGCACCTAGGAGTGTCCACAGCCCCAGGCTATGCCATGGTGTACCCTGACCCAGAAAGGGTGTCTTTCCACGCCCTCCCCTTCCTGCTCTGTCCCCAGGCAGGCCAGACTCAACAAGACCCACCTACCCATGACAGGGCCATTGGGTGGGCTGCTAAAGCAGGTGAACATGGGCAAGGCTGGCAGTAGCGGGTATGGAAGGTTTTGTCCACTGTAAGATTTTTTCATTTGAGACAGGGTCTCGCTATGGAGTGTAGGCTGCCCTGGAATTCATGATGACTGTCCTGCCTCAGCTTCCTGAGTGCTAGGATCACAGATGTGCACCACCACACCCCGCTCATTTTAAGACTTTTTAAAGCTATAAAACCAGCTGAAAATAGGCCTGGTGGCTGGATGTGGGGGCTCCATCTAAGATAGTCCCAGCTTTCCTGGTCACCAGAAGGGTCAGCATCAACAAACCAGGAAAAAAACCCAAGAAGGTGAATCCAGCTGTGACTGGTTGAGGGAGCACTTTAGTTTTTGGTTGTACCAATGGGGTCATTTCCTAAACCCATGTGAACACAAATCCTGGGTGTATGTTGGGCTGGTGGGGGCACAGGTAGGGTAAAAAGTGAATCTCTCACCCTAGAGTGGAGTACAGACCTGGACCTCAGAGACTGGGCAGCTTCCTATAGAAAACAAACCACAGAGCCCCATGAGGAAAGCAGCCCAGGCAGGAAGCCTTGAGCTCGGGGGAGCAGAGTGGGTCCCACAAATCCCAGCCGTCCAGCTATCCAGACCCCGTCTGCTTCTCTTTCCATTGCAGGGATGCACCACAGGTCAGCTGGGCTGTGCAGACCACTGCTCTGCTCCCTCTTCAAGGTCTCCTCCATCTGTCTGTCTGTCTGTCCATCCAACGAGTCGACCAGCTCAGGCCATTCCTTGGGGTAGCACTTGTGAGAAGGGTGCCTTGGTCATTGTGTGTAACAGATTTCTGTCACAAAGGGAGCCTTCTCATATGGGGACATCAGGAGGATAGCCACACAGGAGAGCACAGTGCATGAACAGGATGGGTGGAGGTCACCCCAAAGGCTCCTTTAAGGGCTATGTGGAGCTGAGAGAAGCAGCCAGCCCAGAGGAATCTCTGCTGGCCTCATCCCTGTCTGCATAGAAGCAGGAGGGCATCTTCCAAAGCGAAGAGGGTCCCTCTCCTGTCAGAGAATTCCCCGTTATGGAGACAGGAAGTCAACACCCCACTAACCCAGGTCTGTGCCACAACTCTTTCTGAAAACCCTTCTTTCCCATCAGCCCCTCTCCCCCGCCCTGTACATCCATTTCCCACAAGTCATGGTTCCTACAGCTCCTGCCAGCTTTTCCTTGTCACTTCGTAAATGCATCACTCTTTGTTACAACAATGTCCAGACCCCTCAGCCCAACACCTATGACATTACATCAAATAGGATTTCTAGCTTCCTTTCCTCATAATCTGTTTGCTGTCAGTCTAATTCTCAAGCCCATTTGCAGAAGATAAAAGGATAGAGGAAAGTTTATTTTTTCCCAGCTCATATGGCCCATGTCATGGTTTGTATCTAGAAGTGACTATAGCCTCCTGCTTCCTTAGTGGGGTGTCCAGGAAGTGATGGGTCATCAGCAGCTCATAGCTGACTTGCTGTTAGGAGGTGGGGCCTGGTGGAAGAGGCGTGGCCTGGAAAGGCTCGTCTTCCTCCCGGCTCCTCCCCTCACTCTTTGCTTCCTGTGTCCCATGCCCCTCTGCCATGCCTTGAAGACAGCTATCCATGGGCTGAAACGTGAGCCAGAATAAACCTCCCCTTCCTTAAGTTGTGGGTGTCAAGTGTTGTGTGTTGGCCAAAAGGAAAGTGGCAAAGACAGTCTGGAATTACTAGACAAACAGAACCAGGTGAGTGTGTCCAGTGGAGGCAGAAGCGGCAGCGGCCAATGTTTCCAGGAGAGACGCAGCTCCATCTTCTGGCACCCTGTGCCAGGCTGTGAGGGCCACCCTAGCAAAGCACCATAAGTCGCATGGTTTAAGGCACAGCACGTGTGCTACTGGACACTGGGAGTTCAAGGCAGAGCTGGGCTGTTTTGATGCCAGAAGCAGAGTCCCTGCTGGACTGCTCTCCCAGCTCCCAGGTTCCCTGGCAGCCTTGGGCAGTACCAGGCCTAAAGACTCACTCCCTTCATCTCTGTCCCAATGGACGCCAGGGCTTCTGCCCCACTGTGCCCTCTCTATAAGGACACTAGTCGGTGGGGTTCCCCGGTGGCCTCATCTTGATGAATCATCTCTGTAACAATCCCATCTCTAAATGATGTCCCTTGTTGAGTTACTGAGAGCTGGACCTCTGCATGTGAATTTTGGGGACACAGTCAACTGTACTAACGATACTGGAACACGGTTCCTAACTAGTAATGACATGAAGAAGCTGATGGACACGGGGCAGGAAGGTGACAGCATGGCCTGGGAGAAGAGGGGGTGCTGTTCTCACTGACCACCCAGCTGTCCACATCACAAGATGGGCCCTAGTCCTGTAGAGCTGGCAGCATCCAGTGTCCCTGCATCTTTGTACTACACAGGCAGATGCTGTAGCTTGAAGTCAGGCTCCTGAGGCCCAGTGTCTCCTGGGACTAAAACAAGGACAGTCTTGTCCATAGCCACAAGTTGCCACTGATGTAGAAGGGTGGCCAGCCCCGGGAGGGTGGCCTGCAGTGAGTCTGAGGGAGTTGGATTTGCACTGGTGACCTGGTTCTCTCTGCTCAAGGCCAATGGCCAGGTTCCGAGGCTTGTGGTCCAGATGGATGGGGCGTGTTGGGTAGAGTGGACACAGCTGTGTCTGTGCATCCAAGGGTTAAACTAACTCCACATCAACAATATTTGAAAAAAATTCCAAAGCATCCCCGAAGCAAACTTGGATTCACTGTGCCCTGGAGCCCCATGCTGTGTCCAGCAGGCCCTGTGCTCGGCATCACGAAGCATCCAGAAGGACGTAGGTGATGAGGAGTGCAGAGTCTCTGTAAAGGCAGAGACTTCATCTATGGAACTCGAGCATCTGTGGCCTTGGGGCCCCGGGGGGTCGTGGTGCCAATCCCTCGGGTCTTAGGTTGTCTGCACTGTGTAGAAAGCCCAGGGCCTGGAATATAGAAAAGGACCTCAGCTCCGACCAATGAGATGGGTTGGTCCGTCCTGACCTAGTTCACTGATGATGTAACCATGTAGGCGAAGGGCACATTCCAGTGCTGAGCTCACAGAGCCTTGTATTTGCCATCAGCAACCGCACAGCTGGGCTTTGGCTTTCCATGTTTGTTTCTTTGGTTTAATAGCAAGATGTCTCTATTTTCTTCCCAGGCTACTTTTATATTTGCACTGATGTTCACAGAAAATATTCTGGTTTCTTCAGCTTTTTGTCCCTCTTGGGGTCCTGTAGTCAGGTGGGAAGCTATTATTATATTTACACTAGTGTTCAGCAGGAACTCATTTGGTTTCCACTGGTTTTTTGTCCCTCTTGCAGTCCTGTACATGTGGGCATGGGCCACACAGCCCAGAGCACGTGCCCAGTGTAGGGTTTCAGAGCAGGGTGGCCATCCTTAGCCTTCTGATCAACTCTGTGTCCTCTTTGGTTTGGTCCATTAAGAAAATGATTGTCCTGAACAGTTGCACTGCCACCGCCACCATCACCACCATCACCATCATCACCATCAGCATCACCATCATCACCACCAACATCACCATCATCACCACCATCACCACCATCACCCCCATCACCACCATCACCACCATCACCACCATCACCACCATCACCATCTTCATCACTGTTTGGAGACAAATCACTCACTCTCACTGTAGTCAGACTGGCCTTGAATTCACTGCATACTGACTTCAAACACACATCCTCTTGCCTCAGCCTCCCAGGGGTGACGATTACAGATGTGTGTGCCTGTGCTCAGTTAGATCAGTGACTTTATGGGTTTTGTTGGCCATGGTGCCAAAATCATCACAGAATTACTTTTTTTTATTCATGGTTCTCGCTGATGGACAGTGTCTCTCAGCCCCCGAGTGGAAAAAGAGACCAGGAATTACTATCTGGCTCCCAGTCCCTGAGAACCTGCTAGAAGATCTCAGAAGCGCATTTCACAGACTCCAGCACTGGTGACCCACAGCTGCTCGAGCTGCAGGGAAGAGAGATGGGACGGGACGGGACACAGTGGCTGGCTGCATCCAGGCAGCATGAGTGGGGAGCCCAGTTTTGCCCCAGCGATGTCCTAGTACTTCTGAGGGATAAACAGCGCTTCACTGCTGTTGTTTTTGGTTCTAAGGCCCATTATTGAGCTGCCACACTCTCTCAAAGGGAGGACATTTACCTTGGCACACTGCCGTCACCAGTGTTACAGCCATGCTGTCACACTGCCCTGAGGTGTCTTTCCCTGCCGAATGGTGCCAGGGCCCTTAGAGAAATAGGTCTCTCTCCTCAAAGACAGAGGGAAGAGAACCTTCCAGCTCTCTGCGAAGGCAATGTGCTTTCTGTCTCCACCATTGCCAGTGTCTCTAGCTCAGCCCCAGACAAGTCAGGGTTCATTTTTGACTTCTGAATGCACCTTGAGCCAAGCTACCTTCTCCAGGCCTCAAACTCAAGTTGGGAGAAACCAAAGAGGGGATGAGGATCATGTGATGCAGGGGGAGACGCCAGTCTGCCCGGCATGATACCTCGAGGCCCTGCTGTGCCCAGCCCCACTTCCTCTCTCAGCTGTCAGGAAAAGCAGCTTTGGTGTGGGAGCCCCTTCCCCACCAGCGAAAGCCTTCTGCCCCACTGCAGGAAGAGAGACCAGAAACTCTGGAGAGGAGGGGCCTTGGCCTAGGGCTGCCCGAGAAGGTGCACTGGGACATAGGTACAGGTGTGGCAGGGCCACACACAGAGACACTGCGGATGCTGTGGAGGTCAGAGTACTCCTGGTCAGCATGGCTGCTTTTGAAAGTCCCAAATGTTTCCTCTCATGGCCCTGTCACTTGTGGTGACTGGGGCAGACTTTCATTTTTATTTTTCCCTTTTTTTAATGAGGTAGGCAGCATTGGGTCAGCCCTAGGCTGGAGGATTGAGCTCAGTCGCTTGCAGAGAGGTGTCCAGGAGAGGCAGGAGGAGAGTTAGAGAACTGCAAATGTCCCAGCACAGGCGGAGGAAGCCCGGAAACAGGGTCTGCAGCAAGGGGTCAACACCTACAGCCACTACCTCAGGGAACTGCGCCAGCCTCCAGGGTGGGCTGGGGGACCCTGGTCCCCTCTGTGCGGTGCACTCTGGTGCAGGTTTTTAGCAGTTTCCCTTCTAATCTATTTCTGGCTGCTCTCCTTCATTCACACAGGGCCAGAGAGCTGTCCCCAATGCCTGTCTCACATCACCTGACATTTCTCGCTCCCCGCCCTGTCCACCACCACCCTGATTTCTAGCTTGTGCCACGCCGGGAGACCACAGAAGCTGAGAAACTTCGACGGGGAAGAGTTCCTGGTGGATGCGGGGAGCGGAAGTGATGACAAGCCTTGTTTCAATAGAGAGTCACAGCTGAAGGGCAGACCAGTGGCGGCCTGGGCTCATGTCCACAACCTGCTGCCCACTGCACTGGGACTCACGAGCTGCATGTTGCTCCACGCAGGACACACCTGTCACAGCACAGTGCTGGGCAATGCCATTGCTACCATAATACCTTAGCTGTGCTCACAAGAGCCTGGACAGATTCACTGCTGCACGCTGGGCTCTGCAGCCCCACTGCTCCAGGGCTGTGAACCTCAGTGCCTGGGCTTGCGCTGAGCACCAGCAGGGCTGGGGCTCCGAGGGAGGTAGCAAAGTCTCAGCCTGGGTGTGACCCACAGGCCTGTGTATCATACGGGTGTGATTATCACAGGACACAGGACACAGGTGTGGGGCTCAAGAGAAAAACATTACAGTAAAAGATGCATTGCAGCCAGGTGTGGTGGCACACGCCTGTCATCCCAGCTCTCAGGAGGCCGACACAGGAGGATCATTGTGAGTTCGAGACTAGCCAGAGCTACAAAGTGAGCTCAAGGCCAGCCTGAACTACATTGTGGACCAGACTCTGTCTCAAAAATAAAATAAATAAGTAAAAATAAAAAACCAAAAAGACACATTGCCAGGAACGTCCTCTGCATCCTCCCTCTGGCCCCAAACTTCCCTATCCCATGGCTCTGGCCCCTCGGAGACCCTAGGAAGAGGGCTGCATGATGTTGCACTGGCCCTGATTTGTCACAGCAGTGTCAGTAGACCAACGCAGCTACTGCACTGCATGGCAGTTGCTTCTCTGGAGCTCAGCATGTCCTCAACGGAACCAGAAGTTATAATAGTGGCTGTGACTACAGTAGTACAGTGCCACAGGGGCTGTAAAGCTGCAGCTGTTGTGCAAGTGGCGTTTGTGTGTTTATACTGCCGAGTTATTTGCCATCTGGAAGTGGTTTATGCAGTGCAGGAGGGTGCACAAAGGATCATGCGACTGTGATGCTGTTGTCTATAAGACATTTCAGCCTCAGCAGAGCCTGGGGTTATGGAGTCCTGCAGCCAGTTTCCTGCATACAGTGAGGGGCTGTGTACACGTGTGCACACCACACACATGCACACACACCCACAGACACACACTATTTGCAGGTGTATACATGTGTAAGATAATAAGTGCCTTGAGGAGAAGTCAAAACCAGAAATAAATGAAGGTGAGGAGCTAGAGACGAGAGGGAGGGAGGTGGGTGTGCAGGGCGGCTCTCATACCTGTGTAAGTGGGATGTTCACACTCAACCATGGCTTCCATGCTGTGTGCAGCCCCTCTATTTGCAAAGTGCTGAGGTGGGACGGTGCCCTTGCTCAGTACACACAGAGGGTCACAGTCACCAATGCTCCCAGTGCCCCGCTATTCTGTGAGTCTGAGCTCCAGTGGCCAGAGAACTCACACTTCTCCACACCTGCAGTGAAACTCCCGCACTTGCCCCGTGTCATGTGTGTCACTGGAAGTGAGTTCTCTTCTGTCTGATTTTTTCAGTGTCAGCTTTGAAATAAACACATTTAAAATGCATTTCTGTGTGTGTCTTTTTTTTCTTTGTACCTAGGGATCGAACTCATGACCTCATGCTTGCCAGGCAGGTGCTTGTGCTGCTGAGCTATGTCCCTGCCCTTAAAATGCATTTTTATTCCTATTCTGCCTAAAATGTATCTTTTAAATTCAAATGAAGTCCTGAGTTGTCAAAATCTCCTCAAGGTTAAAATTTGATTTAAAAAATGACTGACAGAACATGAGCTTACATGTGCAAACCTGCCTGGGTTTAAACCCCAGGACACACAAAGAATTAAGGAAATGTTTTCCAGTTTCCACCATAAAAATTACGATGTTTGTGTGGCCCACCTGCTCCTCATCCAGTTGACTTCCCGTCCCTTTCTATTTTTCCATACAAGTTTTAGAGCCAGGGCCAGGATGTTGGCAGCCGACACAGCAGTGGGAAGGAGACAGATCCATGGCTCAAGCTCCGGAGGAGCAGCCCAGCCACAGCCCATGGGACAGTGGCCATGACTCCAAAAGGGGCAGTGGCAGCATGGACATCATCAGACACACTGTGCTTGGAAAGAAGTTGTAGTGCCCATGATGCCAATGCTCAGGGAGGCTGAGGCAGAAAAATGGCAAGTTTGAACCAAACTTGGGCAACTTAGCAAGAAAGAGCCTGAAAAATAGCTAACGGGCTAGGGATGTAGCCCAGTGCGAAGGCCCTGGTTCAATCTCTAGTACAAAAAGGTCTCACTGACGTCTGCATTTATGCTTCTTCCCAATCATCCAGCTGCTAACGTCTTCATGTGACTAATGAGGTCAGACAGACATTACTGATGTCAAGGAGTCAGATTTTGAATAATTAAAGTAACTGACCATAGATTGGAGCAGAAGCAAGTTACCAACTAATCTGACTGAGAGGGAGAACAGAAAGAAAGAGGCCCTTACTGTGTTGTGCAGATTATTATTTTTAAGGCGAATCCAAAAGCATTTCCTTGTGGGGAGAACTATAAATTACTATCAAAGGAGTTATAATCTTTTCTTTTCTCTTGAATTGACTTTAAATTAATGGTTGCTATTCTTATCAGGCATTTT
Source organism: Cavia porcellus (assembly GCF_034190915.1). Taxonomy (NCBI): domain Eukaryota; kingdom Metazoa; phylum Chordata; class Mammalia; order Rodentia; family Caviidae; genus Cavia; species Cavia porcellus. The sequence goes on along the minus strand of NW_026947501.1, from coordinate 46,702,779 downwards.
GCATTAAAAGGAGTTAGGGTAAGCTGTCAGAAGCTCAGGGTACTTACTCCTGGGTAGCGGAATTACACATCGTTTTCCATTTTCTTTTCTCTGCTGGTCTGTATTTCCTAGAGGAGTGCAGAGATAACCCTCACTGAACAACTTGCCTGTTTAACAACTTTTTGGATTTGTGAGCTGCTGCTCAGACTCACAGCCCGTCTTTTTATTTTCCAGCTGTGTGTCTTGCTGGTCGAGGCTCCTTGTCTTTTTCTGTACAATGCACCTGGTTTGTACAGTACTGCAGCTTTGTGTTCTGTTATGCATTACAGCACTGCATGTAAGTTATGCACATAAAAGCAAAGTCACCCAGCTGGAGCATCTTCTTGATCGCTTCTTTGTTCATACTATAAAAGCTGAGTCCCTTTTTGACCTAGTTGCTGAACCATAACTCGGTCGATAAACGAGGCATGCCTGCACATTTTCTGTATGGTATGAAAATAAAAACATCATGATTGTAATTCCACCTCCGAGTTGGGTAGGAAGGTGAAACCCTGCACAGCTGGGTGGGGACACAGAGGCAGGCATGGCTCATTCCAGAAACAGCACCTGACATCGATGTGGAGCCGAGGTGTGAAATCAGCAAAGCAGAGTGTGCTCCCAGACAGGCCAGGGCGAGTGGGGGCCAGGGCACCCTGACAGGGGATGGGGAGTACAATGCATTTTCCCAAGGCTAGGGTGCATCTCATTGGTACGGTGCTTGCCTCATGTGTGAAGGGCCCTGGTTTCAAACCCCAACACCACTGAATAAAGTTTTTTAACTCTTCCTATTAGAAAAGGCCTCCAAAATGCAATCATTGTTTCACATCTCAGCTACTCAGATAAGCCCCAAAGCATCGGAGAGGATGAATCGAAACATGCCCTAGGCTGTGTTACAGGACAGCTTGTCAAAATCCTAGGAACAGCACAACAGCTAAATGCCACTGCCTGAGTTGCGAACAAAACAAACAGCAAAGCCACACAGCGGGTGCTGGCCCGAAGCTCAGCCCCACACACCGTCTTTGGACTCTAGAACAACAAGCAGGCCACTAGACGATCGGTTTTAGGGTTGGCCCTTTGCCAAGTCTGGCCAGGGCACCCTTGCCTGCAGGAGGCCCCCATTGCCAGGCTCCTCTGCCAAGTCTGGCCAGGGCGCCCTTGCCTGCAGGAGACCCCCATTGCCAGGCTCCTCTTCTGTGGGCTGCGATCGCCCCAGCCAGTCAGAGCATCTCTCAGCACTGTGAGCCCTGGCCCTGGTCCTGCGCTAGAAATCAGCACGACACCCACCATTTCCTTCTCAGAGCAGGCAACCATGCTCTGGACTTTCATTCCCAGCAGGGATGAGTCACCCTGTGTAAACATTTGTCCCCTGCGTCACAGCCACTCGCCTTTGCCCCCCACCCCACCCCGGCATCTGGAAATTCTGTCACACAGAAAATGCTCCAGTGCACTGTGTTCTCGCCCCCTTCCGATGTTTATCTTGCAATTTGTCTTCTCTCCCTTTCCCTTCTAAAATATTGTTTCCGGTGACCAGAGCCACTCCCACAGGAGAGGTGGTGAAGGGGCAGTGGTCTCCCTTGCACTGCGTCCTCCGGGCCCCTGTGTGTGCTGGGCCAGAGTCCTGCTCCCTCCCTGTAGCCTGGGTTCTGCCAGCCTTGTGGGGCTGGGTGCTGGCAGAACTGGGGGCCTGGGGCGGGATGTCCCTGCCAGGGACACAAGGAGAAGCCAGTGCAGCTGGTAGCTGAGCCTGGCTGCAGTGGACACAGGATGGGGGACACAGTAGGGGAGAGGATGGATGGGTCGGGGCCTTACCTGTATGTCCCAGCCCTGTCTTCTCCCTGCAGCCAGCCAGGGACAGCAGCTGTGTCCCACCAGCCTCCTGGCTTCCCCTCCCTGGTGGAAGTGCTATAAATAAGGGACCTCTAGAACACAGCCCAGAGATAAGAGCCCAGCACTGGCTCCCGCAGGCCTTTTAAGGTCTCCAAATACAAGGAGCTGGGGGCCCTCGAGAAGGGGCTGTCGTATCCCCTTGTCCTCATGTGGCCTTCCTGCTTCAAGGGCAGCCCAGCGAGCCAAAGAGCAGCCAGCTGTGGGTGCCAGGAATGGGTCCTGCCCTGCCAAACAGGTGGCACAACATCTCAGATAGGAGCCTGCTGGTTGGCTCATGGGCAGAGAGCCCCTCACAGAAGTCCTGGGCAGTGGGCCCAGGGTGGGGTGACCTGCTAGTCACCTGGTCTCTCACCTCCTTGTTGCACAGGGTGTGAGGGACCAGCAGGGTGTGGAGGCTCCAAGGACCACTGGGTGACTGTAGCTGAGGATGCCGTTGTGGGCAGAGTGGGCAATGGTGCAGACACCCCTGCCTAGCTTCCCCAGCTTGGGGCAGCAACCAGGCCTCCCCAGCCCCTATGTGTGAGTGTGTCCTGGAGTGGGCTTGCCCCCCAGAGCACTCCCACAGTTGTCTGGGTCACCACGGTGGAGCAGTTGTGGGGTTTCACGCTGAGGAAGGGACCCAGATGTGGGCAAAGGGTCAGCCGCCGGACAGTCCTTGCCAGCTTCCTTGTGGGTGGGAGAAGTTGGAATCAATTGGGATGGCAGGGGACGGAGGCAGTTTGGCCTCTGCCCACTCTCCTGGCTCCATGTCTGCACTGTGGATCTCGGGATGCCAGGCGCAGAGGCCAGCTCCCTGGACCTCTGAGACCCAGCCAGCCCAGTTGACTTTGTTATTTTCTGTTTCCTATCTAGACCTTTCAAACTGTTCCAGTCACCCAAGTCTCCTCATAGACCAGCATCTGAGCACAGTAAACTAGGAATGCTGTCCTTCTTCCACGGCTGCCTGCCTTACACTTTCCTGTTGGAGCCATCGAGCACCTCCAGGGCCTGAGTGCTGCTCCCTGGGCCAGCAAGCTTCTGACAGTCCCCTGGGAGTCCCTGAGGCCCAGCTCTGCAGACCCATCACTGGAGGGTCACGGGTATTTGGGAACAAATGTGTACCAGCTTCCTTTCCTGTCATTATTCCCTAAGCAACACAGCATGACAACCACTCAGTGTCTCCACTGTCTCCGCATCTCCAGTGTCTCTGGTATCACGGGCTGTGGAGGGGTGCCCTAAAGCTCAGGACAGAGCAGGGATAGATTCTGTGCAAATGCGATCACAACTGATGCCAAGGACCTGTGATCTGTGGATCACAGATTTCGGCATAGCTGGGGGTCCTGGAATCAGTTCTCTGTGGATCTGTGGCTGAGACGACCATACTCAGCCCAGAGTGATGTGTAGCATGCAGTAGGAAAATTCACTTAACACCCCAATGGCTAGCAGGAAAGGGCACGGAAGTTATTAGGTATTCATTCCATTAGTCAGGTTAGCAGCGTTCTGATTAGAAGAAGCTATTGTTCAGAGGAGAAAGAGGATTACGTTTAGTTAGTGGTAATAAAATGGGTTCCCCAAATCTGAAGCCCAGGTGGCAGGAGCTGGGCAGGTGAGGGTGTAACCCCACTCCCTCCTCTCTTAGCTGTGTAGCAGAAGCCCGTGGCTATTTGTCTTTGTTATCATTTCTATCAGTCCTCACCCCACCTAGGGGAGAGCTTTGAGGAGGTGGTAGGATTGTGGCCACTGTACTCCTGGGTGAGTTAACCCACCGATGAGGTCACAGCTAACTTACTGGTAAGGGTGGGGTCTGGGTGAGTTCGGGGAGGCTGTGACCTGGGAGAGCACTTCTCCTTCCCTTCTCCTCCCTTTGCTCCACTTCTAGGCCACAAGGGTGAGCAGGTTACTCCCACCAGGCCCCTCTGCCATGCTGCTTTTTCTTTGGAGCTGGCCAGCTGGGGTTTAAATGTGAGCTGAAACAAACCTGTCTTCGTTTAAGTTGCCAGTATCAGATATTTCGTCCCAGCAATGAGAAAAGTGACTAAGACAACCCCCTGTATCCATAGATTCTGTACTTTAGGGTTTCCATCTATCTATGCATCCATCCTTACATCCACCCATCTATCTGTCCATCCATCCATCCATCCATCCATCCATCCATCCATCCATCCATCTATCCATCCATCCATCCATCCATCCATCCATCCATCTGCCTGTCCATCCATCCATCTGTTCATCCATCTGTCCATTCATACATAAGTCTATCAATCCATCCCACCCATCCATCCACTCATCTGTCCATCTGTCTGTCCACCCATCTATCTTCATGGATCATTTCTTAGGCAGCAGCTCCTGTGTTGTATGATCCCACAGCAGACTGGCAGCACTTTTAGAAAACAGACAACAGCAACAAACCTTGCTTCTGGCCCACTGGGGAGAGCTTTCCAAGTGAAATCCACATTTAGCACTCCACTCCTGAACTCTATCTTCTCTTTGGTCCTTCTTGTTTCATGGTTAGCTGTTCTTTAGCTTTGAGCAGAATTAACAGTTGAGGGCAGGACAGTTTGGAAGCTCTCGTCTCCTGCAGGTGAAACTGGTAGGAAATAAAAGTCACAGCCACTTTTGAGGCCCAAAAGACTGGCTCTCCAGGCTGCCAGCCCTGGCCCATGCCTGTGTTCAGCTCGTGGGCACACTGAGAACTTGTGGATCTGAGTGGTGACAGGGTCCCAGGACTGTGGCTTCCCAGCTGTTTGCCGTGAGAACTTGTGTCTACATTCTGTGACTACGTCGAAGCTCCTGCTGGCACCCAGCTGGTAACTGAACCCTCACTGGGTCCAGCCAACTGCCTTGAGGAGGGCTTCTAAAGTTACGCCAGAGAGGTAGCTTGATTCTGATCCCTAAGCACTATGCAGAGAATTTAGGAGAGGGGCTGGAAACGGGCCCTGCAGGCGACAAGGAACTGAGTGGTATTTCACACAGAGGCTTTCTGAATTTGGAGGCTAGATAACCCTGCTATTGTCAGCTGCTGAAACCCACCCTGAGGGACACAGTCACACATTTAATTGGACATGTAAGAATTAAACAGCATACAAGGTCACAGACCTGTACTTGAGGTCCCAATAAACCTATTGTATCTTGAAAATGTTATAGGTCAAAAATGTGTTTATTACACTCAATCTGCTGAACCCCATGGCTTAACAGCAGGGTCTGTTGTGGAGAGCAGGTGGCTTCCATGGTTAGAATCTGCCTGTCAAGGTTGTGGTGGAAACTTAAACCTCGGACAGCAGTGTTGGGAGGGTGGAGGCTCACGAGGTGATTAGAGATGGGTTGGTTTTGGAGAGAGTGGGTGTTTCATGAGTTGGGCCCTGTGGTCCCCTCTCTCATGCCTGTGCCCACACTCTGCCATGTTACAATGCATCAAGAAAGCCCTCATGAGATGTTGGCCCTGACCTTGGACTCCCCAAGTCCCAGGACCATGAACAAACCACTGCTTATGAGTTACCCTGCCGGTGTTTATTCTAAGGCAGCTGGCAGCCTCCTGATCATGATCCCGAGTGGGACTGTGGCTTACTGCCTCTGCTGGCCCATGATAGAGCATCCCACTCCCCTCTGTAGCATGGGAAAAGCTTAAACCTTATGCATGGTTTCTGCAGATTACATTCACATCATGTAAAGTCCTAACAAAAAATCCAAAATTGAATCCTGAACCATGAGGTAGGGGCCATCTGTAAAAGATATTTTCCTGGGCTGACAGAGGCCCAGCTGTTTTGTCAGATGTGACTGTGGGCTGCTCTGTGATAGGGGGACTGCAGGAGATCGACATTTGGACAGGAGATAAATGAAACAGGTCACCCTCCATAACATGGGCGGCCCTCGCCTAAACAACAGCCTGAGTCCATCCTTCCCCATTAGAGCAAAGTCTCGCTGATCCCAAGTAAGAGACAATTTTCCAGCCTGATGCTCATCACACTGGAATATTTGCTGGTTCTTCCCAGATCTAAAGCAGCCTGCTGGTCTGTGAACTTGAGCTGAACATTGCTACAGTAGATTTAAGAGGCTTCATAATCCACTGACCTCAATAATCAGAATCTCTCTCTCTCTCTCTCTCTCTCTCTCTCTCTCTCTCTCTCTCTCTTGTATGCCTCCTACTTGTTCTATTTTTCTGGGAAATCTTGATTGACTTTGGCAAATACCGCAGTTCAGCAGTATTCGCTAGAATTTAAAATGAGCATATCATTTGATGTGGAAATTCCTATCTAGAACTGTGTTCTAAGGAGACATTTTCTAACTACACAGACAGAAAAACAAAATGTTCAGTAAATAGATCCAGGGAAGTCATCTGTGGGTGATGGGACATGGATAAATTTCATTTTAGGTCTCACAATGTTCTGATTATTATGTTTTATAATGACTTCATAATTCTTAATCAGAAAGAAGGTTATTTGTTTTTTAATCTTCCTGGAGGTTTATGGCTGAGCATGGGCTTAGACTTGTCCCCTAGTCCTCTGCCAGTCTCTCACTCTGTGCTTTGAGTCCCATCCAAGGCCAAGCCCTGGGCTTCTGTCTGGGACTTGAAGACCCCCACGTCTCTGGGGTGCTCCACTAGGAATATCTGGAATTTCCCAGTGGGAAACGGTTTTCCAGGCCTCCCTTCTGTCTTGGTCACCTTCTTGCACTGGGACTCAGTTCCAACATCAACAAATTACAGAAGGAGAGGTTTACTTTGGCTCAGACCTTCAGTGTGTGGTCAGCCGGCTTCTAAGCAGGAGGCATGGTAGAAGGCCTGGTGGAGGAGAGACGCTCACAGCATAGCAGGCAGGAAGCAGAGAGAGAGAGAGAGAGAGAGAGAGAGAGAGAGAGAGAGCGCCAAGGAAGGAACAGGGAGGGGGATAAACCCTTCCAGGTCATGTCCCCAGGAACCCTCAATCAGGTCTCACCTCCTCACAGCAAGCCAGCTCTAGGCCACCACACTTCCATCACCTTCCAGAAGCCCCAGCTGTGAGTGCATGAGACTCTTGGGGGTCACCTAGGTTTAAATAATAACACCTTTCAGCAGCATGTGGAGAATTCTCACAGGATCTTCTGAACACCACCATATCAACAGTGATGACAATGACCAAAGTATCCATCACCCATGCAGACTTCCAGTTGAACATCTGATTTAACAGAAGCACCAAGGGGGCCATTGCCCACATGGCCTCTTCCTTGACATCAGCCTCAGGCAGGTGCAGCAGAGGGCAGAGATTTCAATTTTCCTTTCATCATCTCTGTGCAAGCCTTATCTGCTGGCTATGCGTGCTGGGCTCGTTTGCATCCTCTGCCTGCAGCATCTTCTGATACTGTGCTACTGCCCTAAAGTTAGCACCATTTGTGCAGAGTATAGACTTGAGCATACCCATCTGAAAATCCAAAATGCTGAGAATCCAAAGCTTCTCGAATGCCGATACACACAAGTGGGAAAACTATTTCTGACCTCACCTGATGGATGACAATCAAAACACAGGTGCACTGAAAATATTGTATGGTGAATTGGACGCCTGTGAGACACAAAGGAATTTATGTTTTGATGTGGACTTCATCCTCAAGATCTCTCATTCTGTCTAGCCAAATGTCCCCCAGCCAGGAAACACTGAATGCCACAACCCTTTTGGTCCCTTGCATTTTGAAGACAGGAGGTGGGGCACACAGTGGCACTGTCTTGTGTTTGTCCTAACATCACCAATTCTGCACTTTAGGGAGGACAGTGCTTCAGGGAATGGTCATTGTCTCCACCAGGGTTTTGATGCTCAACCAGAGATTCTGTTGTTATAGTCCACCTTCATGCATCTATCTCCATGGCTCACCTCCAGCTCCATGGGTCACATAAAAACCTCAGTGCCCAGAACTCCCAAGGCAAAAATGCATCATGATTTGTGCAGGATAACTCTGGAATACTGGCATTGCTGTAGAGGCTGAGCCATCAAAAGTCCATCCAGGAGATCCCAGGATGGCTTGGTCATGCAAAGGCCACAATAGGGACCCTCAGGAACAAGGACCTGTTTCAATGCTTCAGCAACCAAAAGAAAGGGTTGTGTGCCTGTGTGCTGGTTGAGTAAGTAAGGCCCAGCTAAATTGGTTCAGCACAGCTCTGGGTGTGGAAGGCCCACCCTAGGGAGAACCGTCTCCAGGATGGTATAAAGGGAAACAAAGACAGAGGGCTGCTTCTGTGTCTTCCGAGAAGCTCTATTCTTTGCTTTCACCTTGGACATCGTCTCCTGGCTTCTAGTGCAAACACTTCAGCTTCTGGCTGTGGACTCCCACCGGATGCTCCACTGAGCTGCAGGCCTTCGACCAGATCCTTCGGCTCCCCAGGGACTTTCTACACCCTTCCCCACCTGACTCCTGGGTGGCCATCGTGAACCAATCTGTAAATTCTTGTATTATTTCTGTATCTTGTATTCTGTTTCTGCCATTCACCCAGGAGAATTTTCTTCTTCTTCCTCCCTCCTTCCAGTTCCTCTTTCTCTTTCTCAGTTGTGGGAGATAAAGGCCATTCCACAGGGACTGGAAAAACCAGATACACAAAATATGCAGTGCTATCAGGGAAAATCGAATCCGAGTCCTGATGGACAATTCCAAGGACCATGAGCTGCACAACAGAAAATCACCTGCCCTTTTTGCTTCCTCCTTCCACTACCTTCTCCTCCTTTCTTCTTTCTCTTCTTCCTCCTACTCCAGTGTTTTCACCTCTTGTTTCTCTAGCTAGTGTGTTGTGTGTGTGTTGAGGGCAGGAGTGAGACTCAGGGCAACTAAGCAAGTTGTCATGACTTTCAGGTAGCAAACACCAGCCTGAAAGCATTTCCCTGAGTGATCTGCATGTGAATCCTTGAGCCAATGCCACCCTGGCAGCTTCCACCTTCTGTCTGCCATTGGGACAGCCATCCCAGCCTGGCTGTCCAGCAGCCACCCTGCCCTGGTCCGCTGCTGGAAGACAAAAGCCTTGCCGGGGTTACTAAGGTGAAACCACCTGGGCTTAGCCCTGGGTCCAACGGCCCTATGAAATTTCCCCTCTCTCAACACTGGAATAATTGCACTAACAGCTACCCTTTGAAGTCACCTGTGTGCCCCCTCTTGAGGTGGACTGGGGGCCCATTTGGTTCAGAGATGTCCATGAGCGAGCAGAGAACGCTGTGTGTGTGCACACGTGTGTGTGTGTGCACATGCACATGTGTGTATCTTCTTGCTCAGTGCCCAAGAACTGGGTAGGATCCCTTACCCAGGTTTGCTGTCACCACACAGTAAAAGAGTGAATTTGGGCCCAAATTGCTTTCCACATTCCTGGCAGAATTATGACTCTTGGGGGTTGTTGCCAGGGAGCCCCATACCCCTGTCCTTATGTAGAGCCAAACCCCTGGAGCTCCTGACCGTGTCAGGTTATAAGGAAAGCTGGGCTCAGACTCCAGACTTCTGCACACCCAGGGCCACCCACCTGCATGCAGAAAAGGGTTTCAGTTAGATCGTATTTAGAGTTAAGGGAGCCTCAGACTCTACGCGATGCTTCAGGGCTTTCTTGAGCTCTGTTGATAACACGCCTTTCCCTTTCTGATTAGGCTTTTCTTTCATCTTTAAAAATAATTTTGCTCTTGTTTTAGGAGATATTTTTTCACTATGTGTTAGGATTACAGGTGTGTCCCATCACACCTGGCTCTGGGCTTTTTGTTTTCTTCAAAAATACCAGGAAAAAGAAAAAAGAAATCAACATTCTTTGGACACAGATCTATACAAGAAGAACTAAATCTGAGGTGTGTTAGGAGAAATAAAGATAGGTACAAAGGAGACAAATTTTAAAATTGAACTTTTAAAGAAAACCTGCAGTTTCAAGACAGAAAGTTACCAAGGTTACTGGGACTTTTTCCTCACGAGGCCTCTTTGTTTCCAAACTTTCCACCTCTAAGTTCCTGGGCATCTTCAAGGCTCAGCGCCTCTGGGCTCACCCTCAGACTTCCTGGGTGAGGTTTCAGCCCGTTCACCTGCTCTGTGTCTCCAAACACATACAGTGGCTTGCATTTAACCTGGTCCACTCCTAGGTGACTCAGCAGACACTAAGGACAATGTTCAGATCACTGAGCACAAGAACAGTCTTTCGGCCTCTACCTGCTGCTTGGGAGACTTCTTCAGACCCCAGCAAGTGGCAAACTGAATTCTTGCTTCTTCGCTGGGTGCTGGGAATCAAACCCAGCACCTTGCGCATGCCAAGTGGGTGCTCTGCCCTTGAGCTGTGCCTGCAGCCGACGAAACCAGTTTCTGCAGTAGATGATATTCAGCTTCTGAACTTTTGCAGCGAGATTACAACATCCTCAGGCAGAGGCAGAGTGGAGCTCCTGAGCACGCATCAAAGAAAGGAGTGACTGTCGTCCGCTGACACCCCCATGCGCTCCCCATTCACACTTGCTGGGAGACCAGCCTGGCTGCAGCACAGGAAGTGGTGGGTTTTACTCGCATTAAGAGGCTGGCTGATGTCTGAGCTGTTGGAGCCACAGCCAGAGGTTGCAGACCTCTTCAGACATCACAGAGCATGAAGCTTCTGTGCAGACATGGCCTGGGGTTAGGCAGGATCGTGGAGAGGAAAGGAGAGCCTGGCTGCTGGGAAGTGGAGAGGCTGAGGCCCTGGGGAAGTCTTCACCCACTGCTCTAGTGTGGAGGTTTCATGGTCACTCGCAGCCCTGAGTCACTGACCCTTGTGAGCAGGAGACAGAGATGAACAGTGTACTTATCATTTATTTAGGCACTTTTTTTAGTGATTATGAAGTTGTCTGGAATCTCACATATGCACACTTTTGAACCGGAGGGAACAGCACCTCCTTTTTCATAGTGCTGGGAGTCGGCCGGGAGACAGCACTTGCGCTTTGGAAATGATAAAAGTCTGTTTACCCTTAGCAAAAGACAATTTCCTGTTCAAGGGCCTGGGAGGAAGAGCGCCTTTTAAAAGGGGCTTACTCAAAGCTCTTAAAAGTGTTTTTGGACATGAAGAAAGCAACAGTTGGCTGCATTAAGTGCAAAAGTAGGAGAAACATCAGGATTATATTTCACCTAAAGTACACATGGAATTCAGCAGTCACAGGAAAGCTAGAAACAGTCCAGGAAGGGAGAGAGTTGGTTTTGCTGAACTAAAATTGTTGGAAAATACAAGGTGACGTTTATTTGACAAAATCAAGATGTCGCCCTGTTCGTCATTCCTCCCTCCACGTGAGCTCTTCTTACCTGAAGGACAGAGTTGGTTCTCACCTCACTCCTGGAAGATTCACGGAGGGTTTTAAGGCAGCACAGACTGACCCTGAAGCTCTCCATATTCACAGGAAGGGACTTCTCTTTAAGGATAGAGGAGGCTTTATTGCTGTGTGGAGCAAAAACGACACAGGAGTCTCCTGCACAAGGACAGTGCTCTCCCCTGATGAGGGAAATATGGAGATTTTACCTCCATAAAGGAGAGTAGTTGAGGGACAGCATGCCCTCGGCCAGCTGTTCAGTGTGTGCACAAACTCACAGACAGTGTTCAAAGGTTAGGATGGCGGACATGCTCAGGTCAGGTCCTCAAGACAGTGGGCATGAACACTTCCAGGCTGGAAGAAAGTTCACAGGCCTCTTCGGTGATAGAAGGGTTTGGCTCTTCAGGGCCTGTCCCGGCAGCTAACACCCAACTGCATTCCTTCCCATGCTCTGCCCTGTAGGTACCCTCATTAGGATGCCAAGCTGGTTGCATTAGTTTCCTGGCCTGGGAAGGAAACTTCGGCATTCAGGGTTCTGTGATGTCTTGGTGGCTCCACAGCCAGGATCCTTAACAGAAGCACAAAGAACCAAGGCTCATGGTGGAGGAGAAGGGAGGCTTGACCAGTGAGGGTCACAGTCGCCTAAAGCATGGGCGTCAGCTCAGAAGGGCAGCAAGTGGGGTGCAAGAGTGGAAGGGCACAGAGGAAGGACGTGGGGTAGTAGGTGTAGGATGGGAAAAGCAGAAAGGCTGGAGGAAGAAGAGAAAGGCAGAGCGGGACCCCAGGCAGAGGTGCCATCTCATGAAAATGTCTCAGCCTCCAGCAGCGCTTATGAATTCAGGGAGACGCAGTGTGGAGACCATGGCACACAGAAGGAAACCAACAGAACTCTGTGGCCGGTGGTAATTACCTACTTCACTTGCATGATACTCTGCTTCATCTACTTCTGCTGCAGAACCCATTCAGGGGAACAAGGGCCCCACTTCGGTGCACTGTGTGGGACAGTAAGGGAAACAGCTCAGATTCTCCTGGGAAGCTGGCACTGATTAAAGACCCTGTGGGCAGGAAGTGGGACAGGAGGTCAGGTGGTAAAAACCACACAAATACTGACTTGCTGTTTTTCTTTATTTTAAACAGGACCGCTTCAAAGAAGGGTGAGGTGGCCAGAGGCTGGGAATGCAGCAGCGAGACAAAGGGCTTCTCCCAGGAGTCCTGGATCCCATAAGGACAAGCAGGACAAGGACAGCACAGCACTGGGTATTTGGAACCCAACTCGCCTCTGAGTGTGATGCTCCTTCATTCTTCCTTCTAGAAACTTCCAGGTCACCCCACCACCATGGTGCATGTCATGCACAAGGAAAAGGTAATGCAAAAACTCCTTCCTCTCCCTGCTCTAATCTCTTGTTGGGACATGGCTGAGCTTGGCCTTGCATGGCCAAAGAAGGAATTATAACCCAAGCATCCTCCTTGCCTCTGTCAGGAAGCCCCAAGGGCCCCTGATCTTAAATGCCTTTGGCCTAAGGAATTCTGGTGGAGATTCCAGAACTAACGTGCAGATCTGAAAAGAATTCTGCTTCCCTGGAAAAGCCAAAGAACAAACAAAAACAAAGCAGGAATGTGTGCGGCTTCCTCTCCTCTCCTGTCTTCTCCATGAACCGGGATATTTATGGAAAGTTGGCTTTTCTAAGTAAGCTTTCTCAGTAACATTCCAGAAGCAAGATGCTCAAGGTCTGTTTTTTCTGGAATTGAAAAGAAAAATGCAGAAGGGGGAGGAAGGGGGAAGCAAGCAATGGAGCAAAGGCTGCTGAATATAACAGGAGGTAAAAAGCTCAGGCTGCTCTGGGCTCGTGGGTCTGTCCTGGCCCCACCACACCACTGTCTGTGCCAACCTCTGCCACCCTGAGGTCCCCGCCTTCCATCAGCCCCGGCAGCTATGGGCAGCTGCAGCACGGTGCTCAGGGCCGGCTTCGTCACAGGCTTGGGAGAGGCCACCCTCGGTCTGGGCTCAGGAGCGACTTCCTCCGAAGCAGGTCACAGCAGGAGGGACTCAGGGTCAGGAAAGAGCCCCTTGGCATGGTGTACAAGGCTGGTGATGCAGCAGCAAGAAGAATTTACCCTAGCCAGGATGAAGGTGGAGATGGGGAGACGGGGAGGGATGAGGTGAGTTACCAATGCGCACATTTCCCATGGTGAATGTGATCCTCGCACACTGCAAACAGAGACTCAGAAATAAAAAATACTGAAAGGAGTTGGTAGAATCAGAGTACACCTACTGCAGCAGGCATCCCCGGTTACTGCAAGAAGTCCGCACAGCTGACACAGCTGACTGTGCGACCCACTGCGATCCCAGGCTGACCAAGCACCATCAGTGGCCTGCTCCAAATGCCAGCATAGATACTTCCCAGGTCTCCTGAGAGCACCCACGGAAAGCAGCCCTGTCAGCTTCCTGGAGCACCCTGTGGTCCCGGGAACCACCTGCCCCGCACAACACCCCTGGACACCCAGCCTTCCAGTGGGATCTTCTGCAGAGGTCACGCATGGCAGCAGAACCCTTTGGGGACAGCAGAAGTCAGAGCTGTCCTAGTCCCCTCCTGGAGGTCAAGTGTGTGGAGCCATCACCCTGCTGCCACCCACCCTCAGGGATTCAGAGGGTGATTTTGAAAATCTCATGTGCTAGAAATTTAGTTCCTTCCCAAAGAAAATGTTCTGTACTGCTTCTGAGGCACTTTGACTGTTCTGGTTTGGAGTGCTTTGCCCACTGTGGCTACAATGGGACCTGTCCTCTCCAGTCCAAGTGGGCAGCTGCTGGCAGGCAGCATGGTCCATTTCCTGCCTTTCTAGGATTTAGGCAGAGCTCCAAGCTGGATCCCAGCAGGCAGAGCAACCCACAGTGGAGTTGGTTGCGCTCTGCACCCCATGGGAATCTAATTGAGAAATGGGCTGATTTCTAAAAGTCAAGAGATCACAGCCATCATCCAGAAGCAGCCTTGCTTAGCTGTCCACAAGGCAAGGAAGTGGCCCTATGGGTCAGCCCTACCAGGAAAGGGAAAGTACAGCCCGCCCCCCTGACCCCCGTCTCTGCTTTCTTCAGCCTGGGCTCTGCTCCTGGGCTGCTGCCTGCTCTGTGTCTGCTCTCAGTGCTTCCTCCTGCATGGATGGCAGAGAGGATGATTGATTAGGTCTCTAAGCCATCTTTACCGAGGTTTTGTTCTAGGGCAGGTTAGAAGTCAATCAGGGTGCAGCCTGTAGTCCTCCACCGCTCCTGCTTCTGTGAAGCCCACGGCTGATCTGGGAACTTCAGCCACCCAAACTACAGCTAGACAAACTTCCTCTCTGTATATGGTCAGTCTGTATCTGCATTTCCTCTTAGTGGACATGGGAGGAGAGAGCCCAACCCAGGGAGGGCGTGGAGAGAGATTCGCAATCTGGGCAGTGATTCTTCTTCTGGAGGAGTCGCAGGGAGGCCAGTATGCCCTTGCCCTGGTCCTCGCCTTACCTTGTTTTCCCGACCTCCAGAGCCATGAGAAGTCACCTCACCCTTTGTTCTAGCAGTGCAGAATGGGCTGGGGACCTGGTGGGTCAAAGGTTTCCTGAAAGCTCTTCCCTGGGAAGCGCAGGTATGACCTTGTATGGAAACAGGGTCTTTGCACTCATGACTGATTAGGGATTTGGGGATCCTGGGTTTCTGGCGGTGTCCTCACTAGGACAGGAGTGAGCCTAGAGGGACCCAGGAGGAGGTGGCAAGTGGGGGGTGAAGCTTCTCCTTGGCAGGTTGGAGAAATGTGAGTGCCACAGGAGACTAGGACCCCTGAGGCCCGGCAGCTCCTGGCTCTGGGTGTCCCTCTGGACATCCCGAGGAGGATGCGTCTGTTGTGCTGGGCAGGTTGGTGATCACGTATCCCACCAGCTGCTCCTGGTGCTCTTGTGTGTACCAGCATGATGTCTGGCAGGGCCAGCTGCGTGTGCCTCTGGGCCCTCACCTTCCTGGGGGCCTCTCCGGAGTGCTAGGCTTTCACATGGATGCTCAGGGTGGAGATGAAGACAGCCTGGACTGGTCCCAACTGTGCGCTTGAGGCTGGTTAGGGAGAGAACAAAACCCCAGCTTGCAGAGCCCCTCCAGCTGGGCCTCCACCCACAAGGGCTGCAGCCTGAAGTGCTTGACAACAGTGGAAGCCTGGGAAGCAGGGGGGACACAGTGTCTCTGTTGTCATGACTCCCTCCGCAGGATGGGGAGCGGCTGTGTGCAGGGCACCGGGCTGCATTCAGTGTTAGAGCCATGCAGAGGTGACGCAGAGGACCCGGGGGACATGCGCAGGTTACACGCAAAACACGGTGCTACTGACAATGTAGGTCTTCAAAAGTAGATAAAAGTCAACGAGAATGGGCGTTATAATGAATCTCATTATCTTCACAGCTGATGCCTAAACTTTCGAACCTGATACTATCCAGCAAAACAGAATAGGGGAATTATTCTTTACTGTTTAGTTCAATTGTATTATAACTAATGATATAGGCAATTCTATTAGAGATAGCGGGAGGCATTATGGTAACCATTGTTGATCACCTTGTATTATGCTTTTACATTATCTATTATGTCCACCCTTTTGACTTGACCGATTCTGTTCTGTTATGTCACATTTGGTTTTACTCTCTTCCAAAAAAGTAATAAGAACCGTGGGAGCAATGAAACCCAAAATGTGTAATAGTCATTGTACAAAAGAGAGGAAAAGAAAGTGCTCTAAACTATATAACTGCATGTATATTTAAGTGTATAAGATAGAAAATGATATCACAGTTTTATTGGATCATTGAACAGAACTGTTTGCAGTATCATTGTTAGAATGTCCACTTTACAAGCTTTAATTTTGTGACTTGAACAATTATTTTTAAGATGACAATATGTAATCCATTAACTAGTGATTTCCTACTGTTCATTTTTTTCTGTAAATCTGTATAACTTGTACCCTTTCTCTGCTTTTTTTTTTCTTTTCTCCTTAAATAAAATTTAAAAAAAAAAACACGGTGCTACTACAGAAGTGACTTGCATGTCTGCACAGCTCACTGGGAAACAGTCTTTGGGGCTGCCAAGGGGCAGCTTTCCTTAAAGAATTCAGACGTATTGGGGTAAAGTGGGCATGGGGCACCAGGGAAGCAGGATACCTGAAAGTCAAACCAAGGATGCTTTTGCAAAGGGAGGGTGTGCTGGGGTGTCCAGAGCTGCAGATGCATGGAGCAAGGACAGGAGAATCTGAAACAGTAGTGTGGAGGGCATGGGGACCCTGGCACTGTGTGGGGACCATCTGCTGGTGGAGTCAGTCCTTCCCAAGAGCTGTCAGGAGCAGAGCAGAAAACAGATCAGCAATCATGGTGGCTTTTGGTTTACATTAAGATAGTGCAGAGGGTCTGCTGCCCAGAGGCAGTGAGGCAGGGTGAGAGAGGAGATGGGGAAGAGTGAAGACGACCAGCTGAGAATAGGCAGAGGAAGGAGGTGCTGGGGTGGGCAGGGGGAGGTGGACAGAGGGGTACAGAGAACAGGGGGACAGAGGGCGTGGGGAAGGTTAGCTTTGCTCCCAGTGCCGCACCTGTGCAGACCCAGGAGCTGCACTGTGGAATCCAGCAGGAAGGGCATAAGTTTAAAGCTGGGTCTCCCAGCAGAGGGCTGGATCTGAGAATGAAGCAAAGGTTACAGGGGCAAATCCCCCCCCCCCATTGAACAGAGGGGGAAGTTGGTGTTTTCTAGGGGAAGAGAGAAGTGGCTCTGGGGAGCAGGCTACACCTGAACAGAGACCAGAGGAGCTGACCTACTCACAGTACAGTCACAGGCTCTGACATTTCTTAAACTCGCCAAGGACTCTAAATTCTGTGGGCATCAGGCCCCAAACAACCGTGAGCTTAGCCTATGTGTCCATGTCCACAGCTCTGGCTGCTCTCAAGCTTCCCATGGTGACAGGAGGCTTAGAGGGCCCACATAGCCACGGATGGACAGAGTACCGGCAGCAGATGGCACACTTGCAGGGATCTCTGTGGACGAGAGAGGGGTTGATAGCCAGGACCAAGGGACAGCTCTGTGGCCGTGGCAGTGCAGGTGGGGTCAGAGGGTGACTTTGAGGTCCAGGCACAGGCTGGACAGACAGGGATCCGGCCAGCTGCAAGCAGAGGCCAGGGATGGTGATGTGCAGTGACAGGGTTGGGGTGCTCCTCCTTCACCGGTGCCAGGTGAGGGGGTTTATCCCGGGCGCCTGGTGAGCACGAGAGTCTGGTTTTCCTGATGCAGCCTGACACTCTGAGCACACACTCTCCTGTTTGAACTTTGTGCATTGCTCTTTTATTCTCCCAGAGAATTACTAGCTGTGCGCCTCACCAGTAGCTGGTGACTGTCTACCCATGTATATAAGGTATGGCATCATCTGCCTTGGCATCAGCACCCAGAGCAGAGTCACTTTATAAACCGGAGCCACCGAGGCCCAGACCCTGCTAGAAGCTGCAGCTCAGGGTGTGGCCGCCTGGCAGCTGTGGCAGGGGGTCTGAGAGAGATCTTGGGCGCCCCAGGGCCCTATGGGCCAGAGGCCTGGGCAGCTGCAGCGGCAGGCACTGTCCACCTCAGGACCCTGAGGTTGAGCTGTGTTGCTGGCCTGGCTTGCTAGGCCCCATCCGGCGAGGGCTCCTCCGCTGTGGCCAGCCCTGGATGACCTAGCCATGTGTGGAGCTGTTTGGGTTGCACGCAGCGAGGGCCTTCCTTTGAGGTTGTCCCTCTCAGCTTCACTGGCATAAGTGACTCTGTTGTGAAAGTGACACTTTGACAGTGAGACCACCAGGAGGGGGCCTGAGCGCCGAAGCCAGGCCCGAGTCTGAGCATGAGGAGGCCCAGCCCAGCGCGCCTTATGCCTAGACCCCTCTGTGTCCCAGCCCATGGCCCAGCATGGCTGTCTCTTCCTGTGAGGCTGCCTGTGGCTCTCAGGCCATGCTCGGCACGCTGCTGCTCTCTGCTCCCCAGTGCCCTTTTGGGCCTCTCCAGGACACTTCTGTCATCTGTCCTTTGCTCCAGACTCCCAGCTGAACTCTTTGGGAGCTTCTTTCCCTGTCTTCAGTTCTTTGGGGAGCAGATGGCTTGTGGACAACCCTGTGCCCCCCGCTAGGTAACATTCTGGGGGCGGTTTTGCCTTCCAGAAATGTTCCCTCTGACCCCTCCCTCGCACAGTTCCATCTAAGGCTTTGTGGGAGGTCGGGAGGTTGACTTTCTTTGATAGGCTCAGGGAGCTGCACTGAGAGGTGCCTGCTAGGGGTTCTGGCCAGTGCAGGGGAACCGGTGCGGGGCCCATGCTTCCACTCACAGAAACAGCAGTGACACTCCCACTCCCACTGGGACAGGAAAGTGGAAACAAGGTCTTGAAAGTCTTCCAGGGCTCCCTCTGCGTCTGCTGCGGGGACAGAGGACCTGCCAGGTGCGGCTGGAAGATTGTTTTAACGTGAGGTTTCAGAGGTTCTGGTTTGTGGCCAGCTGGCTGAGACCTCACCATGGATAGCATGGCAGAGGAGAGCTCTCATATGGTGGAGAGGAGAGCAGGGAAAGAGCCATAGCGGGAGAACGGGGCTGAGGGTGCGTGTGTCCAGGTCACCCCACCCGGTGATCCCTTCCCAGCCACCCTCACCTCCTTGCAGCAGTCAGTGACCCTACTGGTCAGTGAGTGAGTCAACTCACCACTCCCAGGGCTCTGTTGGGTCCCCGTCTCCCTGATGACTTGTCCCTGTGGGGCAGGGAGGCACCTACCGCCCCCAAGCTCACTGCCCCTAGACTGTGGGGTCCCCGGCTGGCTGGCATCCACATCTCCTGTTTCTCCACTATGGGCTGTGAGGTCCCTGAGCGCAGGCTCCCGGTTAAGACCTGCTTGGGAAACACAGGCTGGTCCACGCTCGGCAGTGGTGCATGTGCTGTAGGTGTGCTGTGCATGGCCTAGAGACAAGTTTCAAAGGCAGCTGCCTCTCCTTGCTGCTGCTGGACTGCACATTCCAAAGCTGTGCTGGAAGCGTAAACCCCAAGGCGGTGGTGTCGGGGCAGGGCCCCAGGGAGGTGTTGGGGCCAGGTAAACAGCTTGAGTAGGATCAGGGTCGATCTCTGGTTACCCTGCCCCCTCTGCTAGGGGACAGTATGGCCAAGAAGGTCCCCAGAAGAGGCCACACGGGGCCATAGAGACGTCCCAACCTCATTGAACTTCTCCGGGTGAGTTTCCAGCCCCAGAGATTCTGTTATGGTAGCACAAGAGGGCTGAAGACAGGGTATCAGAGAGTGCAGGCAGGGGTACAAGAAACCATGCGTAACTCTGCCAAAGTCACATGCACTCTCACAGCAGCATGATTTATTACAGTGAAAAGTCAGAGCTAGGCATGGCAGTGCAAGCCTGAAGTCTTGGGACTCTGGGAGGCTGAGACAGGAAGATGGAAAGTTCAAGCCCAGCCTGGGCAACTTAGGGAGACACTGCCTCAAAATAAAAAACTAGAGAAAGGCTGGGAATGGCTCAGTGTGCAGGCTCTAGGTTCATCCCCAGTACAGGGGGAAGCCGGAGCAGCTCCCCAGTGAGGGGAGAAGCCTGATGAATCACAGGCACCACATGACTGAAAGCCTGCTCAGCTGTCATACAGGGGGACGGGCCTGGGTGTGGAGAGGTGAGGAGCACAGTCTGGCTTTACCCCCAAAACATCCGTGTGTGCAGAGACAGGCCAAAAGGACAAGCCCAGCGGTGCTGGGAGCAGCACCTTCGTGCGGGATTGCTGTCAACATTTGTTTTTTTCTTAGTAACTTTCTCTAGTTTTCTCTTTCATAATTAATATTTATTATCTATGCAATAAGGTGTATAGTAAAGGGTGCCCATGGTCTTCATTATGTATGTTTTCAATGAAGGCAATCAACAAAAATCACTAAAGACTTTCAAGGACATCCCGCCATTAGTTCTTTTATTGTTACCTTTTTATTGTTTATTGTTTTTTCATTTAAAGATATGAAGATATGTATTTATGGGTATAATGTGATTTTTTAGGTATTTGTTGACTCAAAAAGATAAACCCATTAGATACTGAATTTTATTTGATTTTTTTTGTTCATTTCTTTTGAGTTGTTTCTGAGACACGGTATTGTCTCAGAACTCTGGTGATTGTCCTGCCCTCTCTGGGCAGTGGCCTTGAGGGAATCTGCCCTCCTCATGGCTCTGCTCTAGGGAGAGCTGTTAGCAGCCCTCTCCTCAGCTGGCTAAGTCCTCCGTGCACTGCATGTTAGATCCAAGGGTGCCTGACTAAGTGGCAGAGCTCCCGCCTCGCAGCTTCCCCAGCCCTCTGCTCCCCGCAGACTTGCACTGATCTCTCAGGGTTGCAGTTCAGCTGTGGTTCCCACTGCTGTGTATGGGCAGCAGCGATGCGAAGTCTTCTCACTTCTCAGGCCAGGGCCTGGTGCTTGCACACGTGGTCACTGGGGTGGTGACGCAGAGCAGCCCAAGGGACTTCAGTTTTGTTCTGCTGGCTTGGCCTAGAACTGTGGGAGAGGCTGGGGCACATGACCCACCTGCAACCAGGGGGCTCCTCCTTGCTGCAAATCCAGTGGTGACATGGGTGCACAGCCCCAGGTCAAAAAGTGACACCAGACATGGCTCCCATCGAGCTCCAGAGTCCATACCCTGAACAGCTCTGTGATACCCCTGAGGTTTAAAGGACTGGGATTGTTCATCTGGTTTAAATAGGTTGCCAAAACCACACTATATTGGACGAAGTCTATGCTATGCACCCATGGAGGAATCCAGTGACCTGAGTCACTTACTGTGAGTCCCTCTGTGGGTGCCTGGTGGCTTTCTTCCTGTGCTGCCATTCATTGGTTGCTTGGGTTTTAAAAATGAAGTCATCAGCCTTTCTGCCAGCTGCCGGCTGCTGAGCTGACAGCCCCACACTTCTGCCTCCAGCGTACCTGTGCTCAGTCCTGGAAGCCCACAGTGAAAGGCAAGTCTGAGTCCTATTATCCTGGGGGTCCCCACTGCTTTCTTTCTGCTCC
This sequence comes from Cavia porcellus, assembly GCF_034190915.1. Classification (NCBI taxonomy): domain Eukaryota; kingdom Metazoa; phylum Chordata; class Mammalia; order Rodentia; family Caviidae; genus Cavia; species Cavia porcellus. The sequence goes on along the minus strand of NW_026947501.1, from coordinate 46,681,626 downwards.
CTTGAGTGGATTCAGATCTGCCATCTTATTTCAAGTCCCAGTGCCATCCAGCCTAGCAGAGAAGCCCAGGCCTGAAAAGTGCAGCTCTGATTGACTCTGTTCTGGGCACAAGGCTACATGCTGAAGGAAAGGCACAACAGAAATAGAACAACCCCAGGGGCATAAAACTAGTGTGACAGGGTCCTGATGACCAGCGGGCATGATGTCTGTCTCCAGATGCCCAAGGAACCCACCTCCAGGGAGATGAGGTCTTCTAAGCCTCTGTGATCTCACATGCAGTGTTCAGAATGCAAAATGAGTCACAAGCCACACTCAAATTAAGACCAGATGACTGAAAACTAAGAGCAAAATTGGAAATAAGTGGTCACACAAGTAATTTAAAGATTGAGTTATCATAGATTTTAATATAACTGGGAAGAATAAACTATAAATAATCTTAATGTAAGACTAGAATGAACACAAGAAAGGACCTGTGAACAAAACACAGGTGAGAAACAAATTCAAATTTAAGAGGGAAAAAGTGGAAAAACCAAATAAAAAAACCACAAAAGGAGTAATGTAGAAATGGGTAATTGGATTCACAGAGGACGAAGAATATAGGAAATGGAACAAACAATATACTGCCTAAAATTAATAAAGTACATTAAGTCATACATTCAGAACCCTTGGGGAGTGCCGGTAGGGAAATATGGTACTAACGCTGCTAGCCACATCACAGTCCAGGGATTAAAGTAAAAGAGAGAAGAAAGTGTAAAAGGATGCATTTAATACCTTTATGGCAGGGCCCGATGATGTGTAATAAAATTCTGGCCAGGAAACTGGACATTGAAGAGTGGGGTGGCCCCTTTATCCTGCCAAAGAAAAAGAGAAATGCTCATCGGGCATTTTCAAACACTTTCCCTAAAAACAAAAGCACTGAAAACAGAAGCAAGGTGGTTTCAAAAGGAGTACAGAAATGCAGAAGGATTAGCTTAATATCTACCTGTAATGAGGGTAAATACACAATAGTGTTTTCTTTGGGCCGAATGTATGGGCGAGGTGTATGCTGACAAGAGCATGTGTTACCATTTGTGTCTAGATGTCCCCCAAATCCTCATGTGGTCATAGGAGTGGTTTGGAGGTTGCTGAACCTAGGGCGGGTGACTGATTCATAGGGCAATACTGGGGTGAGGGGTGGCTGACTTGCTGGATCAGCCCCCTGACTGGATCTGTGCCACCCTAATCCCGGGAGACAATATAAGGGACAGGAGGAGGTGCGCCTCACTCTTCGCTGCTTTTGCTGCCTTCCCTTGGTGCCACACCACCCTGCCTTGGGGTCAGCTGATTACAGACTAAAACCTCCACACACTGTGAGCCAAATAAATCATTCATCCTTTAACTTTGAGTGTTGGGTATTTGTCTCAGTAACTAGGAAAGTAACTAAAACAACACACAAGCACACTTGTACCTGCACAAGCTTCTCTCTCCTTCCTGGTCCTCTACCAGTGAGTTCAAAAACACCAATCCCCTGATTCCCTCTTGTGGTGTAGACATAAAGAGGAGGAAATGGAATGCAGCCGAGGTGGAGACACGGTGACCCCAGGTGGGGGTGCCTGCAAGCGGCTCCCTGGGAAGGAGCACTGGCCTGGTTCCATTCTCTGGGTCTCTGTTTTGCATCCATTCCTTGTTTTAATTTTTCCTTTAGGACAGGTTTGTACTTACAAAGTTGCTATGCTGCCCAGGTAGGCTGGAACTTGTGACCTTGCTGCCTCAGCCTCTTAAAGCACTGAGGCACGGCGGGGGGTGGTGGGGACAGCACTGGGGTTCCCGGCCTGTGCTATCGCACCTGGCTGCTGCTAGGCTTTGAAGTGTGAGCCCTGCTCAGAAAAGTGCATTTCCACACTTTCTGCTCTGGATTTCTGAATCCCTGAGAATGTCAGGCCCTGCTGGGCTCAGGAGCAGCATTAGTGACAGTCACACGTGGCTCCCACAACAGTGACAGCTCCTCAGGGCTGCTATCTGGGCACTGCTTTCACACATCTGCACCCTGGGGCTCTGCTCGGGTGGCTGGGCCTGGGTGTGCTCAACAGGCCGTGCTGACAGCTCTTGGAGGTGATGAGCTGTGTGTGAGGCCTCTCGGTGCCGGTGCCAGCCGGACTCTGTGCCAGGCTCATGTACAGAGGTCAGAAACCTCACATGGCTACACACTCAGCTAGGGCAGGTACAGTGCAGGAGCAGGAAGAAGCCCACCCTTGGCCTTGTGTATTCACTGGTTACTAGGGATGGAACCCAAGGCCTTCAGACCAATCATGGCCCTAGCACTTTCTATTTGTTATTGTGAGACGGGCCTCGCTGAGTTATCGAGTTGCCCAGGGTGGGCTCAAACTTCTGCACTGCTTTCCGTCTGTCTGCTTCAGGCTCAGAGAATGCTGGGATGACAGGTGCACTGTCCTGCAGGCTGTAAGCACTTTCTGGGCTGTACTCTGGGAATAAACACCAGCAGGATGCAGACAAACCCACACCATTCCTCCACTCTGCTTTCTCAGTTACCAGCTTATTTTATTTCTCTGGTACCATTCACGGATTCAGCCTGGATCATCGCTCACACCCTGAGTGGAGATTGGAATGTCTAAATTCTGAACAACCGGGGATCCCCGAAAAGGCGGGGAGACACATCCTTTCCACCCCGGGCTCCAGCCAAGGCCAGAGCCTGCATCTTGCACAGGAAAATGTGAGGCATAGTTGATACATTTTTGAGTCTTGGGCGGCTCTGAAATTCCAAGCCACCTGGTCTCTGATGTCCTAGTGTCCTGCCAGCCTTGCTCTGTAGAAGTTGGCCAAGGTCTTTCAGGCATCGGGAACACAGCGCTGGACCCCAGGAGAATGAGGCGGGACAGTTGCTCTGGAACTCAGTGCTCTCCTCCTACTCTGAGCCCCATGGCCTCCCTTGAAGGAAGCCTTTGTGGCCAGAATCCACATCTCCTCCTTCTGCAACTGGGGTGGCAAAGAGCTTCTCTCCTGGCGAGGACAGGCAACTGAGCATACCGTGACCTCTCGGGCAGGGCAGGCCCAGGGGGACGTGATGGTCCGAATCAGTATTATAAATAGTTGGCCCCCTCCCCCAAGGAGAGGCATGGGCCGCTATCTCGAGTTGCACATTCGCAGAGTTCTCCAGGGAAGCAAAGTTTCCAGTCACCTCTGTGATAAACACATTCTTGGAAAGGGCAGCCTGCTGCCCCGCGAGGGACCCGTGGCCGGCTGTCTGCACTCCGTGTGCTCAGCATGCAGCACACTCCGGCTCAGTTATCGAGGCACTGAGCTGGGCTCCAGCTGGCAGCAGCTCTGTGCGGTGTCTGTCCCTGTCCTGCTCTGGGGTGGGGGAGGGCTGGCCCAGGACACCAGACCCTCTGGGTCCCCTGCACTCTGGCTGCCACGTGGGTCACAGGGAAGAGAAGAGCAAGGGGCCCAGGCCCCAGTTCTGCCACATACCTCTCGCTGGCCTTGGGCTTAAGCTGTGCTGCCACTGCCACTCAGTGCTAGGAGGCTGTGCCTGGAACCAGGGATTCCCGACATGCAGTTTATGGGTGGAGTGAACTTCACAGTTCCAGCTATGCGTACACACACTTGCGTGTCTGTATACACACACACACACACACACACACACACACACACACACACACACACGATGAGTGCTTGGTTTCTGGGGTGATGGCACCCTCACTGTCTGCTCCATCCTCTCTGGACTGAGATCTTCTTCATCCTTGGAACCCCATCCTTGGAATCTCCAAATCATTGGGCCCCTGGGGGCTTCTGCTCTGTGCCTCAGGTCCACTCACTGATGTCAGGAGTACAGAGCCCCTGGTGCACGCATGCACCCTTGTCCCTCTGGCACTCTAGGTTGAGGCCCCAAACATTTCCGACGCACTATGCACACTGTGAGGAGCAGCTGACTCCTGCAGGGCTGAGTGCTGAGGTGCAGTGACCATCCATTATTCTGGGGTCAGGTCCTAGCCTTCTACCCCACTGTTCCCTCCACTCAGTCCCTTCCATTTGGTGCCATCAGCTGAGTTACAGTACGTCATCGCATCTGAAGGATGACACAGTATGTAACACTGGTGACCTCATGTATATGGTCATCATGGTTGTTTCACCAGATGGGGAGCCCCAGAGGTCTCTGCTCCAGGTCCTTTGTGTTGCCAGCAAAGAATTGGTCAAGACACACAGAAAGCAGGCAAGGTGTGCATTTATTGGGAACCAGAAGAAAGCACGCTGTGTGGGCTACTGAAATAGCTCACTGGGCCCACAGGATAAAGTGAAAGGGTCTGCAGTATCCCGGGCACCTGGCTTGATTTCCCTCTTGCAGATCAGGCATTGGGACATTTGTCCCATTAGAAATTTGCTTGGCCTCACTCCTGATATAAATGATGGATGACAGTATTTTGATTGGCTGCGTCCATATGCAAATGAAGGAATGAGAATAGCACCTTCCAATTGGTCCCTTGAATTCTGCCAGATTCAAATGAAGGATTGAAAGTAACACTTTTCTGATTAGTTCACGGGACTCAGCTGTGAGCCTGGCATTGTTGGGGGCCCAGTGTTCATCACATGTGCTTTATTTTTAGGAAATATATCCTTCAACCTGTTAGCCTGGCTTTTTATGACCTTTGACACGCTGCCTCCAGTAGGTTGTCTGGTTTGCCCCAGGCCTGTGTCCTACCTCAGCTGTGCTGTCTCTGGGGCTTCCCAGCAACCCCCCATTTTGTACATCACACATTCCCAGCCACCCCCATCCTGAGCTCCATTCTGAGGAATAATGGTCCCGAGAATTTAGTTCAGCATCCACATTTGAATCCCGACAGCCAAACTGTGATTCACTTCCATACAATGCACCCAGAGCCAAGGGACAAACATCCTCAGATCCAAACAAGGTGGCCCCTGGAGACCACAGTGCAAATGGTCCTGTGTCTCCAGCTGGATGAAGGTTTAGATAAACAACCAGGGAGAAAAACCAGACACACCGGGAGCAGCTAAGAGCGAAATCTCCAATGAGATTGTCAAACAAATAATTCAGTGTTATCTCTCAGTTTAAATACACTTGGAAAAAATAGCTTTTCCATAAAAAAGGGAAGTAGGCATCACACCAAGAACATGGGAATAACAGTCAAGTGGGATCCTGAGTGTCCCTAGAGCACCTCTGAGGTGATGCTTGTGCTACTGTCCTCCTGGGATGGTGGACAGCACTGGGGCAACCCTGGCATTGTCCTAGAAGGCGCTCTGCCTGTAGACTCTGCACTCTTGAGAGTTCTGAAGTACAGAGGGGTGGGCATAGCATCCGGGAACATAGCGTAGCCCTTCCCAGTCCTGCAAAAGAGACTACGGGCAGGCAGAGCATCAGGGCCCAGCCTGATCAGGACTCTGCTGTGCACAGCTGAGAGCTGGAGTGTATCCCCTCCCAGGCTCTCTGCCTGCCACTGGGGGTGAGACAGCTGTCACATGGTTGTGTGACCTGGACGTGAAACCATGAGGGAGGAACTGGGCCAAGTCTGATATCTGGGTTTGTAGAGTCAGAACTCAGAGAGACCCAGGCCCTACTCCTCAGTGTGGCTGAAACCCTGGATATTTGTGAGTCCACTTTGCTTGGGAGTGAGAGACACTGTTGTGGCCCATGACTCATTGGCCCATGACTCATTGGTAGCTGCTGCAAGGTGTCATCCACAGATGAGGAACGCTGGAAACTGAGAAATCTGAGAATGCAGGAGCAAAGATGAATCAACAGACAAACAAAGGACAAGAGGAGCCACCACAAGGAAGCCAGGTGGAGCTCAATCCCCACCCCAGAAAGCACCAAGACAAGAACCAGCATCCTGAATCAGTCCCAGAGAGCAGGCCCCAAGAAGTGGTTTCACTCAGAGTCCCGAGTGACACCATCTGTTGCCAGAGCTGCTCGGCACAGGGCTACAGTAAGGCGAGGAAAGCTCTGAGTGGTTCTCACTCATCTGAGTCCTGGCTGGAAGGTGTGTGACAGCTGAGTGGCTGGAGACACTGAGAATAGGAGCTTTCAGCTTCCCAGAGTGTGCAAAGCAATAAAAGACAGCATCGTACCTCGGCAGCCCACACACACACCTGTTTCTAGGAGTGCAACTCATAATGGCTGAGACTTCGCAGAGGCTGTGTTTCCATCACCAGATGAACAGATAAAGAAAACACAGTATTTACACTTGATGGAGCACTACTCTGCCATAAAGAAGGGTGAACCTGATTTATTTCTAGGAAAATGGATGCCCCTCGAGACCATAATGTTAAGCTAAGTAAATCAGACAGTTTAAATACTGTGTGGCTTCTCTTATATGAGAATCCCAAAGTGTAGTTTCAAAAAACAAAACATAGGTAATAGCAAACAGGACATAATCATCTGCAGATGGGAAGGGGTCTAGGGACAGAGCAGGAGGGGAGGAAGTAGAAATGAAAGAACAAAGATGCCCTGCGCACCTGTCCACGCCCCGACTCCCTGTGGTGAACGTAATCGCTACGTGATGCAAACATGGACCAAGGAAAAATCACCAAAGAAACCGAATCGGCAGTGGTGGGCTGGGCTGTGGGAGCCAGAGCCTCAGTCTCCTCCTCACCGTGACCACAGCCCGCAGCCCGCATCTTGCTGCCAGTGCCTGCATCGCTTCCCCTGTTAACAGATGCTTCTGCCCTCGGCTCGCGCTCTGAAGCCCTTTGACTCAAGGGTGGCAGTGCTGTCCTGGTCCCCTCTATGCTTCGGGACGTCAGGGATGGCATCAGCAAGCCTGGGTCCAGTGAATGCTGGACAGGAAACCCACCTGTCCCCCGAGCATCAGCCCAAACTGAAGTCTGCGAATTCCCAGACATCAGGCTTATTTTTGTTAACATAAAATAAAAACGTGACCTGGGAGTGTGATTCCTTCTTTGAGACCACCAGTCTGTGTGGTTTTACTAAATGATGAAGCAACAGCATGAAACACACAGGCTGGTCATCAAGTCTGCCTGAGCCCGGCTCCGCTTCCCTGCACCCCAGCTGTGAGGATTTGGACACACAGAGCAGCTATGCACGTGCAGGAAGCCCCAGCGCCGTCCTCATGGACAGGGGTTGCGGCTGCAGCTCTCTCCCCACTCTGTAGGTCCTGGGCTCCCCCCATGGATCTCTGCCTGAAGAATGTCCATCTTGTATCCTGCTCTGCACTGAGCACATGGAGAATGACCCAAACTAAACACACACGCTGGATCTTAGGGAATAAACCAACACAAGAGACAGAATTTACAAACAGAGAACATGAAACAATTTATAGACTCCTAAAATGTGAAGGAGAAAGTTAGAGATTGTCCATGACCATATTTCAGCCAAAGGAAAAGCAAGTGACAGGTTGCAGGGAATGAAAGAGTAACAGACCAGCCACCAGCAGAGTGCCCAACACCTCACTGTCCTCTGTCAATACTTACCGCTCCCTTATGCTGCGGCCGGTTCTCATTCAGGGCCAGGCATGGAGTGCAAAAAGTTTCATGCACACTTTATTTCATCTTCAGCAAGTGGTATGATACTGTTTTCATTTGTAAGACTTTGATACGTGTGTACAGTGTGGCATGATTGAATCAACTGTGTTAGCATCTGTCTCACCTCAGTTACCTGTTCTTTTCTCTGACGCAATCTTCAAAATCCCTCCTAGTTATGTGGAAATATATCCTACTTTAGTACTGACTGCAGTCCCGTTGCCTTGCTGGGCAGCAGACCCTAAACCCTCCCCTCAGCCTCTGAGAAACCGCGGACGCTGCAATCAACAGCTCTTGTCCCTACAGTCTTTCTGCTCTCTGTGAGCCCAGCTGTGTGAGGGCCCACAAACACATGATGCCCGAGTTATTTACCTAGCCTTCCTGGGAATCCCATGAGATAGGCATCATCATCACCGTTTTTCAGAAGGGGAAACCCAGGCCCAGAGAAAATGGAGGATGTCAAAGAACACAGGATGCTACTCTCAACATCCTTGGGAGCCAGCTTTGCAAGGTGCTTTGGTTTACCTGCTCTCTTGGTTCATTCCCTGATTGGTCTCACTTACCTTTTAAATACAATCTGATCAGAGGCTCTTGTGCTCCAGATGCACTGGTTTCTTCCTCTTGGTCAGCCTCACATTTCGATGTTTTCTGGGTCCTCTGGCTTGTATTTATCTGGAGTGAGAAGTCAAGGTCCACACTTATTAAGCAGTTGTGAGCAGAGGTGACGATGGTGAGAGGTGAGAGCTTTGAGAGTTGTAGCGGTCAGCACCTTTCCTGAACTTTGTTCCCGAGAGTTATCTCATGCCCTGGCCCTTGGAGGCAGGGCTTCTCAATTCCAAAGGGGAAGATTTTAGGCTCTCTCCACCCATGCTTCATTCCTGTTCCCATCTCAGCCTCGGCCTCCAGCCTTTGTCCTTGGGATGGGCGATGGCTTTGGGCACAAACGTGCAGACACCACATCTGGAAAAAGCACCTTAGCCAAATTCCAAGCCATTTCTGTTGCTTAATGTTGGGTGAAGCCACCCTGGAGCAGAGAACCGGAGTGAGTCAGAGCTTTGGGTCCGCACTGACCTCCCCCAGGGAGAGGCCATATGAAGCAGCCCTGGCCTGTGTGCGGCTTGTGGGTTCCTGGTCTGATTCACCATCAGCAGTGCTTCGTGGCATTCAGATGGTGAAGCTCGGTGGCGATGGCTGCAGGTGCCCTGCTGCTTCCAGAGGAAACAGAACTTCTGATGCCTCATTTTCTCAAAAACGTGAGAACACAAGGACTTTAAAGAATCCAAGCTTTTTGAAAAAGCGCTTGTCTCTTCCTGGATGTGAACATTTCTATAAAAACCCAGCGCTTCAGCCAGCATCTGGAATCCAATCCTGAGAACCACATGGTTCTGACCCAGTTTGGCAGAAGTGGTGCTTGGGTACCCCAGGAAGGAGACCTGGGAGAGGCAGGACAGGAAGACAAGGTCTGCAGGAAAAGCTAGGTCTGCAGCTCATGGCAGAGTGGCAGCAGCGTCTGGGGAGTGTGGGGACCGGGGACTTCTTCCTACTAACCTTGCTGCAGAGACTGGAGAGCCAGGTGAGAGGATGCTGATTTTATCCTGGGAAACTTTGCTGACTCTGTTTCATGTGGCAGCAGCTCTCCGGTATCCTATGCTTGGGAAAGGAGCACCTCTGTAACTTCTTGGCCACAGAAGCAAATGCTACTTGGGCTGACGTACGTTCTTGATTTTCTAGCAATAACCCACTTCCAAAACTTGGGTCCTGCTGTCTCTGTAAAGCGTGCAGACTTCCAGAGACATTCCGTAGCTCCTGCTCAGCACCCCACAACCACTTAAGTCCTCAAATGATATCCCCTGCTCCAGCGCATGGCTGCATGGCTGCGGGGCGCAGGGATTTGAGGCTGTGTGGATGGAAACTAAAGATCAGCTGTAAAAGCTGCTGCGATTCGGAGAGGACCTGGTACTCACGGATGGGCATTAGGAAACAGGCATCGTCCTCTTACAAAAGAACTCACCAGAGTCCGTGGAACAGCAGAGCGGTCCCCACCAACCCAACCTCAGGCTCCATTTCCAAGGGAGCCTTTGGTCCCTGAACCCCACTGATCTTCAGACTGATTGTATTAAAAATTCTCTTCTTTCCTTCTATGTATTTGGATATTATATTACTTTGCTATTTTTCAAAAAATAAATTTTACTGCGTGTATTTGAGGTTTACAACATGGTGTCACGAGATACTTTCGCATAGTAAAATATTTTTACAGTGAAACAAGAAACACATTTGTCGTCTCACATAATTACTTTTTATGTGTGACAGAAATAAATGAAATCTGTTTAACATAAATCTAGTATACTGTCCAGTTTTATTAACTATGGTCCTCGAGCTGTGTATTACCTAACTGTCCATCTTGGATTCCTTTTGTTATGGTTTCAGTGATTACCGTATAGATTTTAATGTGCATCCTTGATTTATTAGTTTATATTAACACTGTATCCAGAGATTATGAAGGTTTTAGGGCCCTTTAATGTTATTTATTCCCTTTACATGTAATTGTCATTAGAAAACAGTTTTACGCAGTTGATCTTTATTAACTTACCAACAATTTATTTCTCTTTATTTCTACCTTTTCAAACTTTCATTAGGAAACTCATTAATTTTCCCTTTAGTGTAGGACTGTTGGTCACAAATAATTTCAGTTCATTTGTCTAAAAATATATCTTCCTTCTTCAAGGATGTCTTTGCGGGGTATAAAATTATATTAACTATGTTATTCCATTGTCTAGAGAGAAAAGAAGAAAAGGGTTTAGGGTTCTCATCTTTTTCTTTATTTCTTTAAAAATTTTATTCATATTTGGTAGTTTTTTTAGATTCTGGTAGATATGGTTTGCTTTTCATATGATTTCTTGAATTGTGCCTTGAAATCTCACACTACTCGCTCTTAAAAAATCTCTGCCATTATCACTTTAGATACGTGATCTACCTTTTCACTCTCTTCTAGTTATCTACAATAACCATCATCCCATTAAGTTGTAGTTATTGGTTTGGTCATATAAATTTATTTCTATTCTAGGACTAGTTTTTGTTGTCTTCTTTTACAGTTTCATTTTGTCCCAAAACTCTTATTCTTATTTTTACCTCCAAACATAGCAGATGGGTTTAAGTTCCGTATTCAGGTAACACCAACACCCAGAGTCCTCATGGGCTCTAGACCTTCAGCTGGACTCGTGGGAGGCATTGTCATGGGCCCGAGGTCTTCATCTGGACTCATGCAGGACATTGCTGTGGGATCCAGGCCCTTGGCTGAATATTTTGTGTCTTTAGTATTGTGGGCAAATTTCCTGCACTTTCTTGTGTTAAACTCTGGGTGACAATTATAAATAATATTATAAATTCTGTGTCCTGATTCTAATTGTTCTATACACTACCACTGACTACAACAGATGCTGTCTTTTTCTAGAAAAATCTGGAATCCTTGCCTAATTTCAGGGTTTTGGAGTATATCAATCCCTGTAAGTCTGTAGGGCCATCCACTTTTGTTTCACACTTCCCTGTGGCGTGGAACCTAAAAGGAAAGGAATACCCCCGCCTCCCTGCCTTGGCAAATCTGGGCCCCAGCATCTCTCCCCTTAACTCTGAGAGATTTTCAAAATGTTGATCTGCCACTCTTTGAAAAATGAGCTTATTGGATTGGGGAAAACCAAAAGCAACCCAAAAATCCAAACTCCCGCTTGAGCTCCGTCCGCCTGCAGCCCCTACCCATGGCGCTTTGCTCTCTGGTTAGCTCTCCAAGGCGGCTCCTTTGGACAGGTGGCTATTAGCCTGTGTGCGTGGCTGCTCAGCTTCATTGAGGGGTTGCAGTGGGCAGGGCAGGGCTCCAGATGGCTTGGTATCCTCAAAAGCAGAAATTATGCATGGAAAATGTTCGTGCAAGGATGCCACAGGGTGCCATTACCTGTCGTTGTCCTCGCCACTGTCCTCACCACTCTCTGGGGTGACCAGAAGCTGACAACAGGTAGACAGGAAGACGGTGCTTCCACCTCCTGGGACACCCGCACACTCACCTGTGGCACCCATGGTCTGAATGCTCTGCTTTCCTCACAGGCTCTGTTTGCTGTCATTGCTTCAGGTCTCTTGTATCGTTTCCCACCATGACATTATTTCTAAATCCTCTTCACTGAGGTTTCATTCCCAGAGTCTGGAATGGTGTGAATGGAAGAGGACAGGCATCTTTCAATTTCGCTGCTTGCCCTTGTGTCTTTGTTGGAAGCATCCCTTGCCTCCGCAGTGTCTGGGGTCCAGTGCTTGGCGGCCCTGTGCACCCCCAGGAGCCTCTGCCTGAGGACCGCCCCCCAGGGAGATGCCACAGCCCCCACATGGGGCTGTCAGATGTGGAAGCCATGTGACACTGGTTGGGCTGAGGGCCAGAGGTCAGGTGCTTGCAAGTGAGAGAGGCTTTCATCATTTACCCCCCACCAGAGAGGAACACTCAGGATGTGAGGGACTTTTCTGAGCCTCAAGACATTGATACGCAAAGTCAGATGGAATTTCTTAGCCTACCTGGGCAGTATTATTGTAAATTATTTTCTAGGAGGATGGTGACAGGGGAGTCAAGGCCTTTGTACACTTAGGATTTTAGGTGGGTGTGGCTCGTCCTTCCTGTCTTGTGTCCCTAACCCTAACCCTCCCTCGGGTCCCTCTTCCCTCCTCCTCCCTGTCTCTCCTCCTTCCCACCCCTCCCCCCCATTTCTCCTTCCCCCTCCTGTCCCTCCTTCCTTCTGTTTCTTTCCTAGGTCCCAAATGGAAACAGTAAACTCTGCTGGCTCCAAATGAGGGTGTGTGTGTGTGTGTGTGTGTGTGTGTGTGTGTGTGTGTTAGGGGACTCTAAGCCACGCTCCCAGCCTGTATGCTGACACCACAGTGGCAGGAGCTGTGTGGCAGGTTCGCAGTGACCTCACGTCCTTATCTCATGGGCTCTCTGGATGCCTCTGCCTGGCACAAGTCTGTGAAGCACTGAGTCTCCAGGGTGCAGCAGGCACAGGCCCTGCAGAGAGGGCGCTGGGACGCTGAGGCAGGGCTGTGTCGCCAGGGGTGGCCATGGGCCAGGTGCTGGCTGCTGGTCCAGGTGCAGGTGGCGCAGGCAAACAGGAGCTGGGGGAAAGGGCTCTGCGAAGATGCAGTTACTTTGGAAAGTGCGGGGACTGATGCTGGCTTCCAGGAGAGAAAGGGACATTGTGACCAGCCCTAGTTTGGCGGACCCTGACCGGCTAGAGACACAGATGGGCATAGATGTGTCCCTGCTTCCCTCTTTCCTCTTGTGGCAGGGCATGTGGTCTCCCTTGTGGCTCGGGCCCAGGCCCCTGGTGTTTGAACTACAGAGATCTGTTGGGCACCAAGCACCAGCTGGCCTGGGCCCAGGAGCAGTAGGGCAGGAGCCTGGGCACATGGCCAATGTTGGGCCCTGGTGTCCCCAGCTAGACCTGCCCTCTGCCCCCCGTGGAGCAGCACATACTTGCCACCCACCCAGGGGACCTGCCTCCCGCTGTTCGGGTGGCACTGACAGGCCCCACAGCTGTCCCTGTGCAGGCCAGCGGGAGTTGTGCCAGCTCCCTGTGGGCCCCTTGGGTCCCTGCCCCTACAACCTCGGGGACAGTTGTGCAGAGAGAGTGGGCATCCCTCTTGTTCACCCCACCTTGCACGCCTGCATCCGGCCGCCATTGGCTGGGGGTCGCAAAGCCGGGGCCACCTCGACCACCTGTGCTGTATGCATTGGACAGGCAGCGGGTGCAGCTCTTTCCCTGAACATGGGGCTGCAAGTGTTTTATGTAATTGAGGGGAGGCGCCCAGGGCAAGCATGGCCCACAGCCAGAGCCTGGAAGGGTGGGCTGCTTTCCCGTCAGGCCCTCGGTGGCAGCATGAGGGTGAAATGAGAGGAGTGATGAGCTGCATCCTCTCGGGGCCAGGCCTCTGTCCTCCACCTCTGCCAGAAGCTGTCCCCTAGGGCCGTGCTCCACACTGGCTGAGCTCAAAACTCGACTTAGGTCAGACACTGTAGGAAGGATGCCAGCCCAGCAGGCCCCACAGTGTCCTAGATTTTGGCTTTGTAAGTTTTATAAGAAAAAATAAAATGGAAATGAAGGCAAGATAAGTAACTCAGAAGAGAAGAGTGCAGACCGACTCCTGGTAACCAGTAAGAGCAGATGGATTCCAAGAACACAGCAGGAAACGGTGCCTCGCACAGCCTAACGGGGCTGCTGTCAGCATGCAAAGCTGAAACGCCGGTGACATCTGCACTCCTTAAAACCCAGGGTTCAGCCCGTGGCTTACTAAGTGCTTTCCCATTGAGGATAGAGATGCGGCCTTCAGATGGCCTGGGGTTCACGGCCAGACAGGCAGGGACCAAGCGGGCTTCTACTGTGCAGGGCCCTGGGGTGAAAGGGTGACACAGGAACTGTCCTCACCTGGTGCGAGTCATGAGTGGGTGGCGAGGGGCACAGGATGGACAGGGTCTTGGAAATCCAGTCAAAAGAAGAAAAAGGAAAAGGAAAGGAAAGCAACCTCCGCCATCTGGTGTAGAAAGAACTCACTGCGACTCCTCTCATTCTCTGGTTGTTTTCCATCCGTCACCAAGGTCATTATGGCTCAGTGAGATGGGGTGGATGGGCCTTTCCACTCCAGTCCCCAGTAACTGACATTTGTTGGGTATTGTAAAAGATTGTTCTCAGCTGGGCATGGTGGTACACACCTGTAATCGCAGCAGGAGGCAAGTTTGAGGCCATCAAGGCCAGCCTGAACTGCACAGTGAGACCCTCTCTCAAAAAAACCAAAAAAAAAAAAACATTGCTGGGAATGTTTCCAAATACTCACTGACTGCAAGAGCAACTGCATGTTCCCTAATGATCCAGTGTGATCCTAGCTTGCTGCACCTCCTCTGCCCTACAGAGGGCCCTAGCGTGGAACGGGCCTGCCCTCTCCCATGGACAGGTCTTTCCCATCTGAAGCTCGAGCTGTGGGAACCCGCTCCATATGATGCCCCTGCACTGCCATGGAGGGAAGGACCCAGAAACCAGACTGTGAACCTGCGCTCTGGGCTTGGCTGGAAATGCTGGGCAGGGGATGTGGCTGCAGAGCAGAACTAATGAGCTGAAGGTCAGCAGGCACCAGGGAGGAATCTCATGGGCAGGAGCAAAAGAGGCCGAGGCAGGAAGATCTCACATTTGAGTCCAGCCTGAGCAACTTAGCGATGTAGTGAGATTCTGTCTCAAAATAAAAAAGGAAAAAAATTGTCTTATAAGGCCTGGGATATAGCTCAGTGTGAAGGCCCTAGGTTCAACCCCTAGTGCCACAAAAAATAAAAACTATTCTGTAGCTCCTGGCCATGGCTCACACCAAATCCTTGTACTTCCTCTGCCACTGGCTGCTCTGCATCAGCAGGAAGTAGTATCAGCAAAGCACAGGCAACAGGAAGGCCTGGGATGGGGTGCCACATCTTCGCTTTGAAACTAAAACCTGCAGGTGGCTGTGCTTTGTGGGCATGAAGATCCCGGCATGGGGAATGAATTCAGTCCCTAAAATCCAGGACCTGAGGCTGCTGACCACATGCCTGAGCTGAGCAGGGAGGGACCTGCGTGAGTTGAGTTGGCAGGGTGGGGGGTTGCTGTGCCCTGGTCTTGTGCTTCCCGGCAGCCCCTTTTCCCCAAGCCGATCCGTAGCCCTGGGAACTCTGTTAGGACAGGACTACTCAGAACATTTCTTAATAAGCTAGGTGAGCCTTGGCTTTCAGCTCCAATAAAACAACATAAGTGTATTATCACTAAGTCCTCGGACACTTGGGAAACTTTATAAAACCAGAGAATTGGAATCAACTCAGGTGTTAAAACATAAACGAGGTGGGTGTGGTGGTGCACACCTGTAAGGCTAGAACACTGGGAGGCTGAGGCAGGGGCATCACATTTAGAAACAAAACTGAAATACAAACCAACTGATAAATATTCAGTTTAGGGATCTCTGTTGTATCTACTTAAACTTTTACCTAAATTCTATGAAAAAGACATGGCTTTTTTTTCATTTTTCTCCACCAGACTTTCAACTTCATTTCACAAGCTCTTAAAATTTTTTTAAAAATTGTTTATTTTGTCATTCTATGAAATCTTCAAATAACAATTTAGGATGATTAAGAACATTTTTTCCATTAACAGCGCATCTTCATGTGAAAAAAAGAGAGAAGCCATTAGCTTTTCTCCTTAAAAAGTGCTTGTGAATCACCTTCACAACTGGAACTTGGAATGTGTTGAATCTGGTTTTTTTTTTTTTTTTTTTTTTTTTTTTTTTTTTTTTGGTCTTTTTCTTTTTTATCAGTACTGAGGATCGAATTCATGACCGCACCCTTGCAAGGCAGGCGCTTATGCCACTGAGCTAAATCCCCAGCCCCTGAATCTGTTTTTTTGTGCTCTGTTCTTTAAACTGAACTTTGACTCTGACACCTGGAGCTCGTGACTCAGGGCATGCACCCCCCAATCCTTTGACTGTCTCCTGACTGCCTTCCCACCGGAGGCTGTCTCGGGGTGGGTGGGTGACAGTACCCTGCGACTCTCATATTGGGTGAGGGGCTTCAGCTCACAAGTACGTGATCTTTCCTCAGATTAAGTGAAGCCATCACTTTTCCTCTCAAAAACACATCTTTAAAAAATGAAACAGCTTGAAGTAGATTTTGAAGAAGATAAATATATGTTTTTTCTTATATGATTTTAGCAATAGAATCGAAAGTCCAAGTTTTGGGAGAGGTTCTGTTTGGCAAATCTTATGGTCCGCCTGGCCCCTAGGACCGTCTAGCTCTAGAAAGCCAGGAAAGCTGGACTGAACAAAAACCAGTGTGGAAACAACACCAAAGCGGCCGGCAGCAAGAGCCTGAGAAGCTGCTCTTCCAGGCGATGCCGAGTCCTGCAGTACGTGGCTGAAGGCACCACTCCTCCTCCTGTCCTGAGAGCTGTGTGTCCCGGTGGGGGCCAAGACACTGGGTTGAGTTTGTGGGTCCCTGAGAGTCTCGGGGACACAGCCTGCAGCGGCCCACAAATCTGCCAGGTCTTAGCTTCCCCGCAGGACCATCACAAGGCTGAGCAAACCCAAGCTTTTAAAAAGCCCAGACTCAGTCAACTTAACCTAGGAGAGAAAGCAACATTCTCCTAACCCCGAAGCCCACCTGACGTTTTCTCTAGGGGAAAATGATAGCACCCAGATCCTTAAAGGACCTCCGTGAATTTTTTTTTTTTTTGCACAATATCCAGTATTCAGTGAAATATAACCAGGCATGCAAAATAGAAAATGATGAACATACAGCCAAGAAAACACACATATAACAGATAAAAAACCTCTATAGATCCAGATGTTGTCACATCTGAACTCTAAATTAACAGTGCCTGATAAGTTCAACAAATTCCACAAAATACTGAAATTCATCAGGCAACTGGAAACTATAAAAATAAATGAGTATTCTACATGCAAAAACAATAATTGTGAAGTTGAGACCAGAACATAAGCAAGTTAGCAAGCTAAAGTGTGGATGATGTGAACAGTCAGTCAGAGTCTGCTTACTGGACTCTCAAGATGAAAGAATGGTAACATGGAAATGGGTTTATATTAGATGTCTTAAGTACTTTTCTCGCATTTCTGCTACAAAATACCCGACACCCTAAGTTAAAGGGGGGAAGGTTTATTTAGCTCACAGTTTGTGGAGGTTTCTGTCCATAGTCAGCTAACTCCAAGGCAGGGTGGTGTGGCAGCGGGCAATGGTGCACAGGGGTGGAAGGCAGCAAAAGCAACAGGGGAACAGCAGGCTGCTTCTCCTCCCTTATATTGAACACAGGCTCCCCGCCCTAGGGCAGGTGAACATTCACACTCCCAATCACAGCACTAGACAATGAACCAACCACAAGGGCTAGACTGATCTCCCACCAAAAGACCCACAGGAAAATATGAGGCTTTGGGAAGACAGCCAGACACAAGCCATAACATAGGACATAGTGAAATATACAGGAGCATGGCAGCGAATATTGTGGCTTCAATCTACAACATTCCCCAAAAGTCTCCTGTGTTCAGAGGACTTCTGGGAGATGACTGGACCTCAGGGCACTTTAAGGAGGTGAAGCCTGGTGGGGTCGTGACCAGGCAGGGTGCATTCTTGTCCTTGACTCCGCTCTTTTCTCTCTCTACTTCCTGGCTGCTATAGGGAGAACCCCTGTCCTCTCCCATGCCCTCCCACCGTGCATTCTCTGCCTTGGGGCCAGCTAACCATGGACTCAAATCTCTGAAATTGTGATTCAAAATAAATATCTCCACCTTTAAGTTGCAGGGGTCAGATGTTTTGTCCTGGTGATGGGACCATAATACACAGAAAATTGGTACCGGAGAAGTGGGGTTGCTGTGACTCTACCTGATAAAGTGGTTCAGAGAGTTTGAAATGGTTTGGAAAAACAATCTAGAGAAACCTCAGAATGTGGTAAGCAGGGCTAGTATGGCGATTCTGGTCAGAGTTTACAAGATCACAATGCTGATAGGGATGCAGATCGTAAAGGCCAGGCTCATGGTATTTCAGATGGGAACGATGACTCTTGAAGACAGAGGAGAGGCCAGGTGTGTTTCATTCTGACAAAAAATTCTTTCTTTTCTCAATGAGACATCATGGGAGGCTGCATTGAAAAGTGGCAGACTAGAGGTGGCAGAGAAAATTTCAGCATTCAAGATGTGGCATGAGGATTGCTGGCTGCTGTTAGATCTACAGTGACAATTAAAGGGAAAAACAGAACTGAAAATTGAGCAGCTTAGAAGAAGCATCTGTAGTGTGGCAGCCAAAGAAAAGCACTGTTGCAGAAACAATTAGCACTGAAAAGAAGCTAAGTTCATGACTGTAGGACAGATGCCTTGAAGGCATTTCAGGAACTGGTCAGACCCCACTCAGCCCACATACAGGAATGTACACTGAAACACTGCTTTGAGAAGACAACTCCAGGGTGCCCTGCTCACCCAAGGCCTCCTAAGGAAGTACACCCCTAAACTGAGCCCTGTGAATCTCAGAAGTACCTGAAACTATGGTATCAGGCTACTGCTTGAATTGGTAGCAGACCTTGATTTTGACCTCATCCACACAGTGCAGGAATTTTTAGGCATCAGAAAACAAGAGTTATGGAGTCACAGAAACTTCCACTGAGACTTCAGAAGAAGGCTTGTAAGGCTAGTCAAAAAAAATCTGTGACAGGGTCATACTCCTTGGCAGTAATTCCTGACAGGATGATGCTTGAAGCTGCGAGAGTAAAGCCAAGGCTGTAATGAAGACTCCAGGAAGGTGGAGGTGGCAGGAACATGGAGCATCTGCTGAAGAAATCCACAGGTTGCTAGCTGACCCAACCCAAGAGAGAGGCCATGCAGGCGGTAACCGGGAAGGCTGCAGGGGCATTGTTCCTGGACACAGAGCTATAGGATTTAATGTTTGCTCTTCTGGTTTTTAGTCTTGCCTTGGTCTGATTCCCTTCTACTTTTCCTTTGGGTTGGGAACGTTCATCTTGTGCCGTTGTGTGTTGGAAGCACTTAATTTTCTTTTTTGATTTTTATGGGGGCTAAGAACTTGCCTTGAGTTTCGGAGACTTTGCACTTAAACTTTCCCCAGTGCTGGAGATGTTAAGATTGGTGATGCTTAGAGACGGACTAAATGTACTGGGTTGAGGCTCTGGGAGCAGAATGTGATTGCTTAGACTTAAAATGTTCTGAAAAGTCTCCTGTGCGTTGGCTAAGGGAAGGGGGTCTTCAGAAGGTGACTGGATCATGGTGGGGGATCATGAGAGGGATTAATCTACCGATGTCATAGCTGAATATGCTGTTAGGAGGCAGAGATGATTCTCTGGGGCTGAGACCTGAAGGGAGTGTTCTTTTTTGTTTCTCTGTCTGTCTCTCTCTCTCTCTTTCTCTTTTTCTCTCTGTCTCTCTCTCTAGTCTATCTCTCTATCTCTGTCTCTGTCTCTCTCTGTCTCTCTCTCCCCTCACTTCCCCCCATGTTTCTTCCTGGATGTTCTGGGGTGAGCAGCTGTCCTCCAACAGGCCCTTCCACCATACCATTTCTGCCTTAGAGCCCCAACCCATGGACTGAATACTTCCATATCATTAGCCAAATCAACCTCTCCTCCTCCAAGTCTGAGGTGTTAGCTGTTGGGTCTCAGCAATGGAAAGTAAGTAACACAGTGGAAAATATAGGACATGGTGAAAAGTTCAAAGCACTTGTCATAATAGAGGCCCAAAAGGAGATGAGAAAGAGAATTATGTTGAAGGAATCTAGTGAGAATAAATAGGTAGAGCGAACACTAAAAAGCACAGACTCAGGAAGTACTCTAAACACTAAATAAGAATTTTAAATATATATGCTTACATTATTATGTGAAAACAAACAAACATCAAAAAATAGTATCCAGGAAAAAGTAGGTGTTTCCTCTAAAGGAGGAGGGAAGGGTGGGACAAACCTCCTTGCAGAAAGGTGGGGTCAGAACACAAAGATTCCCAGTGATGAAAGTGATTCCCAGCCCAGAGCTCTGCGTCTCATGGCTCGGTCCTTCAGAGGGACCCAGAACAAGGACAGATGGACGCAGGCTCATCTTGTCACCAGCAAACTGCTCCATGACATCAGCAAGTTGGCTGTGCCTGTGCTTTAGATCAAGCAATTTACACCATGGGTTACATTATTGTGAAGAAATTCTAAAATTCTGCAAATAAACTGGTAGAATTTTTAAATGAGTTGGAAGAATTACTGGAGACAAAGTCAGTGTAAAACATTGATTGAGTGACTACACTGATACCTTTAAATGATCCTGTTTATAATGGCATCGAAAATACTTTGTAAAAAATCTGTCAATGAATAGAAGGCTAAAAATAAAAAGAGAGAAATTAAAAGCCTAAATAACAGGATATACCATGTTAATGGATAGAAAATCTCAATTTGTAAAGACATCAATTCACCCTAGATTTATAGATGTAACGCAAAGTAATCTCAGCAAGGATGGTGTGTGTGTGTGTGTGTGTGTGTGTGTGTGTGTGTAAACTGAGAGAGTAAATCTAAAATTTCTGAAACTACATGGAAATAAACATTGGAAGCATTGGGTGATTTATTTACATTGCTGTATACCAAAACCTATAATTAAATTAGAGTAAAAGACAATGTAATACTCGTGCAATTAGTTCAGTGGAAGAGAAGTAAAAACCCAGACACAGTTCAGAGAGGGAGAGAGTGACTCTCAATCTTCCTGTCACTCTATCACAATCCTGTCACAAAAATCAAATTTAAAATAAAAACAAGGACTTTCAGAAGATAATATGAGAGTGTCTGTTCATGAATTTGTGTACCAAAGATTCGTAATCTAATCACAAAGCAAAGGTTAGCAGGCTGTGCCTGGCTGAAACTGCAAACTCCCCTTCAATGTAAAGTGCTGTGAAAGATAAGAAAAGATCAACCACAGGGTGAGGAAAATGTTTGCAACACATTTTATCAACTTCAACCTGTCTTTGTCTGTCTGTTTGTCTGTCTGTTGCTGTCCTTCTGCAGATCAACAGGGGAAAGGCAGAATACAGACCAATAGGACGTCTGGTTCTTGGTGCTGTACAGAGAGACCGTTTCCTCCCTCCCTCAGGATATGTCATGGTAAGTGAAGCAGCCCAGGCACAGGAAGACAGATAGATCCAGGTCCACTCTGTGGACCCTGAGAAGTTGATTTCATGGAGGGGAGGTCAGAACACGGCTTGCAGGGTTGGGGGCTGGGGCAGTGGCGAGGAGAGCAGGCAGGTACCCCCAGTGCAGATCAAGCATCCCCTGCCACAGCTACATGTGCAGCACGTGACAGTGTACTGTGTTCTCGGGACGTGCTCACTGCTTGTGTGGTGACCGCGTGCATCTGTTAACTGGCCTGGCGGGTTAAGCATTCCGTTCGCTCATCACCTCCGAGTGCAGGCTACACATGAGAAAGAGCCCTGGTATCTTAGCCATTGCGTGTCTTCCAGGGATGTTAACAAGAGCAATTGTCACCAGAGAGCAGAAAAACGAATGTGGAGGGTGCCTGCCGGAGCCCACTCCCTCAGCCCTCAGCTGTCTCTTCTGCGTGTTCCTCTCCCCAGCCCGAGCACTCCAGAGCCCCTTCCCCGGGACTCTGCTCCCAGAGTCTGAAAGCATCGCACCCTTTCCCAGTAATGATGCTTCTGTCTCTCAGATGGGTGGGGGACACAGGGTCAGGGTGACCACACTCACCTGGTTTCCTCTGGGGGTGCAGGATTTAGAACACCAGCTGCATGGGTGTCCACGCAGGAAATAAGTTCAGCAGGAAGATGTCCATGCAGAGCCGGGTGAGGGGTCCCATGGCGAGGTGGTGGCCTTTGAATTTCCTGCGCGTTATCAGCTGCTATCAATTCTGCTGCAGGTTAGTGGCCCCTAAGAAATGCTGCACCTTCTGTCCAGTTCATTACCCAGACAGAGGGGTAGGAGAACCCGATGCCTTTCCTGTTGAGTTTGGGTGTTGACTGCACTGCTTCCCCGCAGTGGTTACGTCTGGCCTGGGCAGCACCTCCCAGGAAGTGGCCTTGGACCAGCAGGTTGACAACAGGCCCTTGGCTAATATTTGGGGAGTAAATGATTAATTGGACTCATAAACTGATCCCAACTTCAGGGCCGACGCAGCTGGAAAGTGCAGCAGAAGGAGCCCAGCAGCTGTCAGGTGGGGTCCGAGTGGTGCCTGCCCAGGGGCCCAGCTGCTCAGCCTGGCCCAAGGCGGTAGCTGCTGGTGGGAGACAGCACCTTGCAGGTTTTCCTGGTCTGTTAGAAAATGGGAGTGACAGGGCGTGAGCTTAGTAGGCAAGAGGCTTACCCACAGCACTCCCTGCCCAAGGAAAGAACATTCCAGAACATCCTTCTTCCCTTCTTTGGGAGGTTCTGGCTTAAGTGATGGCTCGGGTGCTCCCAGGGGGTTATGCAGTGCATAGACGGTTGAGGCAGCTCCAGCTCCTCCCCGGGGAACCTCAAGGCTTGCTTGAGCACCGGTGATTAGCACTGAGCCCCTGGGTGGTTTGGTTAGCAGGGAAGTTCTGGAATGGCCAAAGGTATCAAGGACCCCAGGGGAGCCACCCGCCCTCCAGGGAAGGTCTGCTGTGGCAGTGCACAGGTCCTGCAGGGTCCCAGGCGGTGGCAGCCACAGAGATAGAGGGTGTAGGCCTGGAACCCTGAAGGAGGGCCCACACAGAGTGGGTCGAGTGGAGCAATTGCTTTGAGTAATTCTGCCTTAGTCAGAACATGGGCAGCCCAAGGGGAGCATGCAGGGATTACCAAGGAAAGCACCCTGACTTCTTGTTCCCCTTCTTGTCTGTTACCACTTCTGGACAACAGTGACCGGTGCAGTGTAACTGGCCAGTAGCAAAGCATCACATCTCTCAGCATCCTTGGGGACTGGGTCCAGGACACCCCTAGAGGTCCAAGTCTGTAGAAAAGTATGTGGTATTGACCACAGCCCCACACTCTGCTGCACATGTGACCCTGTCTCTGTGACGTACGACACTTTACACACGGAAGTGCTTATGTCACATCACCTGGGGAATAACAAGAAAACAACCTGCCAGCTTCATACCACCAGAAATCCCTAATTTTATAGGAATCAATTTCTCTCTGCAATCGGCTGAGTCCAAGGAACTCAGGGATGCAGGGCTCAGGCCGTGCACCTCACGGCCCGCGTGAACCTCTGCTGATGTAGATTCGGGACCATGGGGAGAGGGGCTGGAGCCAGGGCTGGTTCTGCAGAGGTGTGGGTCTCCTGGGCTTGGAAGGTCACTGAGCTCATGCCAAGCCCTGCTGGAGGGGACACGGGGGTCCCACACACTTACAGCTCCACTGCATTCCTCGTGGACCTGTGAGCAGACTTCTCCTGTCCCCCAAGAGGCCCACGGCAGGCAATGTCTCCTCAGGGTGCTGACCTTCCCTGTCCAACACGTTGCTGTGAAGCTCCACTGAGGAAGGACAGAAAACGTAGTCCAGGGAGGTGGGAAGGAGACAAGGAACATGGGAATTTTACAATTGTACTTTTAAGAAAAGTTGCAGCACTAGGATACAAAGGTCACTCGCCCTCTCCCCTTCAGGAAATCCCTAAGGGTCCTAATGGGCCTGTACTTCCTGTGGGGATCACATGCCTCTCACTGAACCTGGTCCCCAGCCAGCAGCCCTGTGACATTTGCTGAGTCTGGGAAGAGGGAAGCTCAGCGTTGTCTCTCATACTGCAGAGCATGTCCTTCCTGATGACCCGAGTCTGTCCCCAATGGCCCCTGACTCCACACTCTCACAGACCCACATGTGCATGTTTCCAGGCCAAACCCAAGGTCCCCTGACCGGCGCAGCCCCCCAATGAGACAGAGGACGCTCTTGTGGGTAACAGGTAACTGCCGCTTTATTGTTGCGGGTTCTGGCTTATATATCTGACTGTGGCCAATCAGGTTGCCACGAGGGCTGCCACGAGGAGGCAGGGCTGGAATGGGACGCAGGCTCTGGCTAATATACCCAGCTGTGGTCAATCAGGGGTTGCCACAGAGTCAGCACAGGGCGAATATGAAGTGAGCACGGGGTGGCTTATTTGGAGAGGGACGTAGCGCATTTCGGAAACTGGCGTGGTCCTTAGTCCCGGGTGGGGTATGGTATGTTGAGCACCTGCGCCCAACAGCCCCCAGTATCCCGGCCTCCGGCTCCAGAGAGAACAGGTGATCAAACTGGGCGGCAGGTGGCCCAGGAGGACCAGCCACCGGCTGCAGGGTCCTCTCTAATCTCTAACACCAGCAGTTTCCACAGCCAGAATAGGCCTGTGATGCTTGGGCTGGGCAGTAGTCCTGCCACTGTCCCATCTCATGAAAGACTTGGATGACCGCACTCAGCCTTGCATCCCAGTTGCGCTCTGGTGCTGATGAGGCTCCCAACAGCACGTGGGTGCCATCTGTTGGCCAAATGGGGGAGTCATGCACAAATCCTCTTCCTCCGTGTCTCTGGGCAGGGTCCCCCGGGGCCCAAAGTCAAGAAACAAACCTACACCTGCCCTGCCCAGGGTGACCAGCAGGTGACTGACTGCTGCCACAGACAAAAGCTTCCAAGCCATCAGTGGACAGAAAGGTTCCCCAGGCATCCTTAGGGAGGAAAGGTTCCTTAGCCTACTTTAGGCAGGAAGTGTTAACGAGTCTTCCTTAGGCAGAAAGCGTTCCCCAGGCATCCTTAAGAAAGAAGGGTTGCCCAGCTATCCCTACCCAGGAAAGTTTTCACAGCCATCCTTAAGCAGGAAGGCGTTCCCCAACATGGTTTGGCAGCAAGGGTCCCCCAGGCACCCTTAGGCAGGAAGGATTCCCAGGCATTCTTAGGCAGAAAGGGCTCCCCAGAATTCCATAGGTAGGAAGGGTTCCCCAACTTGCCTTTAGGCAGGAAGGTTCCCAGCCTTAGTTAGGCACAAAGGGGTTCACCAGGCATGGTTAGACAGGAAGGGTTCCCCAGCCACCCTTAGGAGGAACGGTCCCCAGGCATCCTGAGGCAGGAAGGGTTCCCCAGCAGGAATGTAAAAGTGTACACTCACCACACACTCAGGAGTAGAGTGCAGCCCCAGCAAGAGAGGGGCACGCTACCATCTGAGCTAAGGGTATGTGTGGGGCTGGAGGGTCTCAAGGCAAGTGGCCTAGGCAAGGACATGTGTTCTTCTGTCTATCAGGCCCCCCAACCTGGCACAGTGTCAGCATGCAGATGGCTGCCTGTGTCTTCCACTGAAGCCGCTGCCTGCCCACTGCTGCTTCTGAACCCTGAACTCCCTGCTCAGTGCTGTGTCCTAGACTGTGCAGGTCCCACAAAGCCAAAGCCGTACCCTGCTCCTGGGCCTCAGTCCTTCCTGCCACTCCCACACACAGCCTGTACTGGCAGCACCTGGAGAATCCACTCCCTACCAGGGACTTCCTCTCTGAGGTTCCCCACTCTGTCATTTCAGGTACAGGATCCCTCAGGTCAGGAGCCCGATTCTTTCCATACTTTGGGCCACAAACCGAGTTGGATGAGAAGCAAATTAAATTCAGTGCTTAGCTTCAATGTCAATCTTATGAGGCAAATACCATTCAGTTCTCACTCAGTTTGAAAACAGAATCGTGATCAGAACTGAATTTGTTAATAGAGGAACCATTGTACCTAATCAGTTTCTTTCAGAAATTAATGGTTTGAACTGAGAAGTCACACTAGTACTGCATTTCTGCAGGCCACTTAGGTGCGTGCGTGTGAGTAGATCATTATGGCCTTCTCCCTGGCCTTGCCCACTATTTTATTTTATTTTTTTTGTTGGTACTGGGGATTGAACTCATGACTGCTCGCTTGCAAGGCAGGCGTTTATGCCACTGAGCTAAATCCCAGGCTTGCCCATTATCTTTTGTTTTTAAATATAGTTGGAATTTTCAGGTACATTTTGATTTGCCATGCAAGGTCCAGAGTCTTGAGCTCACTAAAGGTGGAAAGGTTTGTAATGACAACTCAACCAGCTGAGGACTCCCACCTCGGTCACACGAGACCTCCCCAGGCCACTCCTGGGGTACTCAGTATCTTCTAGCGATTCTCTAATACACCCAAGGACTCTTGTACACCTCGGTTTTTACTGCATAAATAATTCACTGCAGTGCCCATAAAGCATCCTTTGTTCTTTAAACAGCCGCAGCTCACCTGCCTCAGAAGCAAAGTGTGATGTACTTCCTGGTCTCTGCAGGGCAGGCATTTAGGTCATGGTCATTGTTAAATCCATACGATGGACAGCTGGAGGTGACATTGCCAGCTGACAGCAAAGGTCCCAATGGCTCCTGGAAACAGTGGGTTGTGGATGATGACCCTATGCCCGCCCTTCACCTGACACTTTCTCTCTTCTGCAGCCAGAACAAGGGTCTCACCTGGTGAAGCCCTGGTCCAGCAACCTCTGCTGGAGAGTCTGTGTACCCCTCACCAAGGTACTGATAGCTCCATGAGAGTCTGCACACACCCCTCTCCATCTGCGCATGACCCAGATGTGCATTACATATATTTGTATCTCTTTTATTTCTCTGTGTACACACACAATGTACACACAGCCCTGCCCCACTGATCTACATGTTCATCCTCCACCCATGTCACAGTGTTGGCCACTGTATCTTCTGCTGCTCTGGATCTTTGGTATTTCTACACAATTTAAGAATAGCTGTTCAGTTTTTACCTCAAACACCAAACCAGATCAGCCCAGCTGCCACTGGTGTGCAGCAGCCTTCCCTCATTCGCTGGGGGAGACAGACAGGATGGCCACACCTTTCTGCTCCCTCCTCTAGCCCCTCCCCACCTGGCTCATGACAGGCATGGGCATCTTGCTTCTGAGTCCTTGCTGGCCAGCCAGTGGTTAGACCCTCGGTCCACTCCAAGGTGAGCTCAGCACGTTGCCCTCCCCAGCTTGCACTGACCCTGAGAGCCAGATGTTGCTGCTGCCTCTCTGAAGAAAGGAGGGGGCTGTCCTGGCTGAGATCTGGGCCCCTTGTGAACACCCCCCACTGTCTCTGCCAATCTTCCAGAAGATTCCTTGGTTTCAGCCCCACTCCACCCCCCATTGGCTGTTCTGGAGCCCTGCATCCACTTGGACCAATCATGGGCCTGTGCGTGGACCAATCACGGGCCTGCAGTTGCTATATAAGCATTTCCCACCTGCTCCTGGGTTAATCCAGGGGGCCTCCTCATGGGTAGGACCCCTCTGTCCTGCAACAGAGCTTCGCTTAAGATGCTCACTTTGGTGCTCCTGTAAACCTGCTCCTGACTTATTTCCTAGGTAGCATGGCCTCCAAAAGTCTTGTAAACTGGATTGTTGCAGAGCAATGGATCGAGGAGCGAAGCTCCAGAAACCAGCGTAGATGAGTGGCAGAGGCCAGCAGCCGGCTGGGTCAGCTGTCAGCGCTCAGCATTATCCGGTGTGGTCTGGTGCCATCAGCACTGCTAGCAGATCTGCACTCTGCCAACTCGTGGCTCCCATTGGAACAGAGCAGAGGAACTCTCAGCTGACTGTCAGCAGGGCATGCTGTGTGCTGATGATGAAATACAGTAAACACAAAAGCCGATAATGATAATGTGGCCCTTCACTGTCATCACTGTGCGAGACACACAGAATCGTCAGCGCTCTACCTTCACCTGCTGGCTGCAGATCCCTTGGTGCCCTTCCCAGGGGAGCCTCTCTAGGCCGAATGAGGACCACTTTGTCCTGTGAGTCTAGATTTTATTTTCCTGGGCTTTGAGGATTTTTCCGAAGAGATTGCCAGTGTATCCTTTTCAGAACAATCACACCGAGACTTCAGAGGGTCGGGAACACAAACTGGAATGTCCTTCCTGTTCACTTTTGACACTTACTGGGTTTTCCCCATAGATGAGGCATCATGGAGAGTCAAAGTCCGCTGGGCAAGGATGGCCCTGTTCAGTGACCCCACAGCAAAGTGGGTGAGGGATGGCTTGATCACCCCCAGAGATGGCACCTCACGTCTGCATGGAAGACAGTGCAATTCAGAGGCAAGTGGCCGTGGAAACAGGAAGAGCCAGGTGGGGACCTGAGGCTCTGGGAGAGGGCTTTGCAACAGAGAGGGAAAGGCTGAGTTAACAGCAAGGACTCCCGGAGGAGAGGGCACGGGCTTTGAAACAGGAGCTGAGGTCCCCACAGCCACCAGAGTGCGATTCTGCTGGAAGGTGCATGGTGGAGGCTGGGACTGTGGGAGGGCAGAGGACGGGGCATGTGGGGCTCAGGGTTTGTGCACAGGAGCATGGAGCAGTCCAGGCAGAGTCTTCTAGGACCAGGGAGGTGGCCTGGAGACTGCTGTAATGGTTCCCACTGCCTTCATTTTTCCCTGTGATCCTGGGGATCGAACCAAGGACCTTCCCACTGAGCTACACCTCCAGTTCTTTCTAATCATTTTAAGACAGGTTTTCACTATGTAGCCTAGGCTAGCATGGAGCTCTGGATCCTCCTGTATCAGCCTCCTGAGCTACTGGGAATACAGGTGCATGGATAGTCCACACGGGGCCAAGAGACCTGAAGGAACTTCCACCCTGTGCACCCCTCCTATGGACTCTCCATGCTGCGTCCTTCCTGGAAGTTACTGTGGCCTGTGCTGTACCACAGGTTTGCAGATGGGATGGTTGCTATGATCTCCCACTGAGTGGCCTGTTGAGATGCTTCTAGAGACCCTGCCTCACCAGGCACAGACTGGGCATGTGGACTGTGTAGCAGATCTAGTTCTTTCAAAACAGAGAAGAAGGAGAGCACTTCAGGCTCCAGCTTTCCTGCAGATGGTGGCTTTGCTGTAGAAGTGGCCGGTTCCTCTGTGTGTTACTGTCAGTCGGGATGGAAGCTGACTCTGTCTCAAGGCCTTAATGGATTGCACCCTGGGGTGGACTTAACCTCGCCGTGTCCCCCAAGCATGTCGTAAAGATGGGGAGAAGGGTCTGCGTGGATGTCCTTGCCAGAGGCAGGTCAGGTGTCACCTGCTCCTTGGCCCAGGCCCCGAGCCCTGTAGGCTTCCTGGGTCTCTCACGGCGTGGTTCACACTGCCCTACTCAGACTCAGTTGACCGAAACCCATTTTTTGTGCCCCGAGTCTGAGCCTGGTGTCCACAGGAAGCCTTTGCTCCTTACTCTGTCACTTGGGAGCCCCAGACTGCCTGGCCCAGGACCGGACAGGCTGACGCGTCCTGCCCCTACTCCCCCACAGTGCACCCTGCTCCAGCTGTGGGTGCAACCGGCTAGGTACGGCCAGGCCTTGTTTCAGCTGGGCCCAGCTATTTGTGTAAGAGTCCAGCATAAGCCTTTCACAGTCAGGTGCAGGGGAGGCCTGGGCTGCTGAAGGCAGGGCTCGATCATCTTGCTCCCTCCCTGCGGGAGTTAGAAGGTTGCAAAGTCAAGACTGAGCTCCAGGGCCACTGCAGGAGCTGCCACACTTCCCGCCAGTCCTATACATCAAAGTGACTCTGGCTCCACGCTAAGCCCGAGGCCTGGGAGGAAGGCCTTTGGTAGACAAAGGATGTCAGTCTCAAAGCACTGGAAACAGGCTTGGCAGGGTGCAGCCGGTGGGCAGCAGCGTGCTCGTGGGGCATCGCAGCTCTGGGCAATGGGCCGGAGGAGGACGCCAGACACCCAGATGCCACTGCTCCCTGGACCCTGTGGTTCCTTCTCAAGGAGAGCGCTGTCGATTTGCAAAACCCCACTGTAAGCTCCTGAGTTTAGCCTCACTGAGCCCCAGGCAGCGCTTCAACCCCCCTGTGTTCTGTGACCCGGTAAGTGAGGCTCCCTGAGGCAAGGCTGTGCACACGAGGGTGCGTGGCATGTAGGTGGCCCTTGCTAACAAGCTTCCTCTGCAAAGCCCAGTGTCTTTTTGTGACCACAGCAGCCATAGCAGAGGCAGAGGTGCAAGCAGAGCAGGGAAGTCTAGGCCGGCTCTGTGCACAGAGGCCCTGGCTGGGAGCAGTGACAGTAGCACCTACTGGGTGCCAGCTGAGCTGTGGTCCCTGGGGAGCTAGTGAGGGGTGCAGCCTGAGCCCAGAGGTCAGGGTTCTGTGCAGAGGGAGCCTGGGGACAGTGTTCTGCCTCATCCTGCCCCTCCTGCAGCCCCCCTGGCATCCTGTATGGCAAGGGGGAGGTGGCTGCACAGCTCGGCCCAGGTCAGAGTCGGGGCTTGGGAGTGCCTGGACCTGGGGGTGTGAAGTGAGCCTGCTCGGGCAGGCAGGGCCACAGGAAGTTACCCAACCAGAGACACGCATCTCCACACCCAGCTGGACCTGGTGCTGTCCACCTGTTGTCTCCACTGAGACTGACCATCGACCCCCCTGTTCCTCTGCTTCAAGCTCGGCAGTCCCAGCCGCTGCTGTGAGCTTGTGCCAGAGCTTGGCTGTTCCAGCTCTTGTGGCCCTGTCCCCTGCCTGATGAGCCGAAGCATCCTGGTTCTCCCCTCTCCTGCTGCTGTGACCCTATGGCGTGGTGCCGTGGTCAGTGTCTCGAACTCTCGGCCCTCAGGAAAGGACACAGCCTGCTTGGCCACTTGGGAGATGGCAGGCTGTGTTCTCTTCCTTTCCCATTGTCTCTCTGCCCAGCCACTGTGGCCAGTGGGCTTCCTCCCTCTCTGTCCTGTTGGAGCATAGCGAGCCCTTGCAGGCTGGGCCGAGGCTGGGCTCTCCCACCTCTGTCCTGCAGGCAGCGAGTACACCATGAGCCTCACAGAGCAAGGCTGCGTGGAGACACAAGAGTCACTTCTGATGCTGCAGCATGAGCTCAGGAGGAGCAAGGCTTTCCGCAGGCTCCAGCCCCTGTCCCCTATGGCCTGTGCAGAGTGTGGGACAGTGAGAGGCAGAGGGAGGAGAGATGGCAGGATCCCATGATCTCCTTGGAAGCCTCTGCTGGACCTCACCTGAGGACCCATCACCTTCCATGAGAGCCACGGGCAGGGGACGAGGCCCCTGCCTATGGCCTCAGGGGACCCTCTCCACAGCAGGCTGAGACAGGCAGAGGCTGCCCGGGATCCCCTTCCAGCTACTATGGTGCTGCTAAGGGACAGGTTCTTTAATGGCCACCTCCTTGGCAGAACCCTCTGGGCTGGAGGAAGAGGGTTCCTTTGGGCTCATACTATGCAAAGGAGGGTTCCTCTGTACCAAACGCCTTTTCCTGTAGGCTGAGTCGGCAGGGTCTCCCTGCCATCTTCACTCTTGGGAAAGAGGAAGCTACAGTACCTGAGCCCCACCTGGCATTGCCCGTCTGGGTTCTGAAGTTCACACTACCTCTACCCACACTCCCTGTGCAGCCTGTCCTGGGGGACCTAACTGCACTCACGGTCCCTAGTATCCCACACCAAACCCTTGGTGCCAGCCTTCACAGCTCTTTAAACAGGAGGAACTCCCAGTGGGTAGCCATGGTCATAGAGCCACCAGGAGCCCCCTCATACCAACCCACACTGCGATGGTTAGATGCCCCAGCCAGGTGTGAAGTCATTGCCGTGCCCTGGGGGTGACAGGCAGAGGCTTGGCCTTCTTCTTGGGCCCGCAGGGACCAGGCACCCAGGGACACCTGCAGTGGGTGTGAGAAAGGAGGCTGGGGCCCCCAGCAGCGCCTGTCTCTTTCTCTGGGACAGTGGCACCTCTGAGGTGTCCCAGCAGCTTTAGGCTTCCTTGGGGAGGGAAAGGGTCCCATCCGGGCCTCCGTGTGTTCTGGTTATAAATAAATACCAGGAATGTGTGCAGCACGCAATCCCGGCGGAGCGGTGCTCCACGTACCACTAAGGGTTAAATCCGTGAGTGTCCACAGCGCTCTGTCTGGAGAACTGGAGAACTGGAAACCCCATCCCACCCCCTGCAGTGAGGACCCCTCTCCCACAGTCCCAGCTGCTGTGGCCATCAGTTCTACATTCTGTCTGTGGATTCTTGCAGGTGCCCCTGCAAGTAGAATCCTGCAGTGTCTGCCCTGGGACAGACTCTGTCCCTGAAGCACACTGTACTCAAGTGTCACCTGAGTGTCCTGTGTGAGGATCTCCCTCCTTAAAGCCAAATGACTACATGACACCCGTCACCTGCCCATGTGTGGATGGACTGGCACGTACCTGCAGGCTTGAAGGGTGCCGGATTGCTGTCTCCGCCACTGACTGGGCCATGTGGCAGTGACTGTGGTGTGGCTATCTCCTCAAAGGCTGGCTGGGCCCTTCTGGGGTCCGCAGGGCACAGCAGATCTGCCAAGGGGCTTCCAAATCTGCAGATGCCACTGCCATTCGGGCAGGAAGCAGCCAGCCCCGCTGTCCTCTGCTGTCCGTTTCCTCTCACGGATGTCACTCAGATCCTGTAATGGCCTGGGATCCCAGGTGCCTGCTGGTCCATGCTCAGCCACTCACCCCTGTGCAGCCCTATGCTGCCTGCCTCTCCACTGGTGATGCTCCTGCCAGCCGGAGAGCTGTGGTTGTGCCTGGGTCTGCTGCCCCCTCAGGTATGTCAGGTGTGGCGTGCCCAGGCCACCCCACTGCTGTGTCTGGGGGACCTGCAATATCCAAGTGGAGACCGGATGCTGCCCTGGTGGGTTGCTTGGGAACCAGAGGTGGGGGGCCTTGATGTTCCTGGGAGATCCCAGCCTTTCCCAGTGGTAACTTTCCCATGAGAAGCCTGGAACCCCACGACCTGAGGACAGAGTGCAGGGCTCATGCAGGCAGAGCAAGCTCTGGCAGAACTGGAGGGCAGAAGGATCCAGGACTGCAGTGACAGTGGCAGCAGTGACCTCCTCTGCCACTAGCCAGGATGAATGCCGCAGCCTTCTCTGGCCTTGGTGCTGGCTGCCCATGCCCACTGTCGCACCAGTCCCCAGGCTGGGCATGAGGGGAGAACGATGACTCTGGCTGGTGCTGGAGAATGGCAGCCCCAGGAGCCCTGTCCCTGCACCCACCCTCAGCTCAGGCACCTTGGCTGGCAGGGCCGGCCAGGCTAGGGTTGTGGGCAAGGGTTTCCTGGCCTCCAGCGTAAGAGGAGGGTGAGTGCTTGTGTCACCTTACCTTGCCAGAAGCTGGAGCCAGGGCACTCATCTGCTGAGGCCTCCACTGCCACTGCAGGTCAGGGATGAGGGACTGGATGCCACAGTCAGAAAGAGCCCAGGCCCTGGACGTGTCCAGAGTGCAGAGACTCTTAGGGGGACACTGATGGCCATGGGATGGGCAGCCTTGCTGAGGCCACAGCACTGTGGGACAAAGCTGGTGCTGACACAGGTGGGAGTCAGGATTGGGGGCTCCGAGTCCCTTCCTGAGCTGGCCTGATCCCTCCTGCACTCCAGCTGGGACTTCCTCTCCAGGATTTCCACAGACCCCTACTGCATCCTTCTGCCGTGGCTTCTGGCTGCTTCTCTCTGACCCATAGCTTTGGATCCAGGCTTGACCCCAAGGTGTTTGCCCATCGAAGACCTGGGCAGGGCCCCCACCTCATTGCTTGCACTTGCTGCAGGGGCTGCAGTGCTTGGGGCCGAGCTTCCGTGCCTCCACCATGTGACTCCTCGGTCAGCTCAAGTACAGTGCCCCATGGGGATGCCTCCCAAGGAGTGTAGGTGCTCAGAGGTGGGGGCTTGGGAAGGGGGCTAGGGTGTGGTCAGGTGACACAGTGTCCCTGGGGTGTGACCTGGAGCAGTCTACGTCCTTCCTCAGCTCCTTCCTTTTCTGTTTCCCGGTTCCCATAATGTGCACCTCTTTCCTTGGCCCCTATGCCAAGAGAGTTCTGTGCGGAACTCAGCTGACCATGAATAGAAACATGAGGCAAAATAAGTGTCTCCTCTTTAAGCTGTGGGCCCTGTGTCTCAGTGACAGGAACGTGACTAAGACAGACTTTGGTGCCAAGAGTGGGGTAGTTACTGTGCCTATAGCTCATCACGTGGTTTAAAAGCCTTTGGAAATGGCTTGGAGGAGGAACTTACAAAGCTTGGAGGTGCTGGCTAAAGAAACTATGGAATGCTGGAGGCTGAGCCTGAGAGGGACTCTGGTCAGAGCTCAGAAGACCAGGTGCTGCCGGAAACAAGTCAGTAAGAACTCCATCGTCAGCGGGACTCACGCCAAGCGTGTTATACCCCGGCAAAACCATCAGTTGTTTTCATTTTATCCATGTCCTAAGACTTTGTAGGAGACTGAGATCAAGGGTGGCAGATTAATTACTTTTTAGGGGAATTTCAAGGAAGCCCAGTGTTCCATGGAGACTGCTGATAGCTTTCAGCCAGGTGCATATCAGAAAGTAACAAACGCACCAACATGCTGTTGTTCAAGACCAAAAGCACTGGTCTTTATGGTGATAGCAAACACTCACCTTGGTGACACCCAGGGTATTCCTTCTGGATTCTGCAAAAATAGTTTTAGGAGTCATCACATGGGGAAAGGATGCTTGACATCTAGTTGATATGCTGACGCTGGAATAAATCTCCTTCATGGCCAAGCAGTCTTGGGTCCACTGGTACTAAGCTAACACAGTGCTCTCTGATACTCCATGAGCAGTGTCCACTGGGTGTCATCAGTGGCCCGTGGACACCGGGAAGCTACAGAGCTGCAGAGCTCCCTGCCAGCACAGAGCCACAGGGAGGGAGGGTGGCAGGCACATAGACGGGACTCAACTCTGGGGGCACCAGGCCAGGCACAGAGAGATCTGACAGCTGCACCCCAGTGCCATCACTGAACACAAGATTGTGGGGACATCATTTGGGGGCCAGAGTTTCCAGTTTGCTGCTTCATTCAGCATCTCATCAATCAGAACATTTGAAACTCTTCTTGTGGCAGTGGATCTGTGTCTTCCATGCTGTGCCTTGCCCGGAAATGGAGGAGTGAAAAGCAGTTAGAAAAATGTCCCCTGAGACTGCTGCCAGGACTCTTCTATGCTTTTATTTTTGCAGTTAGAAAGTTTTCCCTCCTCTACCTCCACCCAGAGAACCAGGGAGAATTCTCAGGGTGATTTCTGGCGGAGCAAAGGCAAAGAACGAGCACTGAGTTCGTCCCTTGGGGATCGCTTTCCCATCACTGTCAGATGTGCTTGGTCCCTGTCACTCCCCCTAAGTGCTCCGTGACTCTGCAGGCTGGCTCTTGGCTGTGCCACCCCACTGGTCTACTGAGTGTGTCACTGTAACCTGGAGACCTCGCTGAGTTCCCAGCAGGGGGAGCAGCTCCCCCTTCCCCCACTGCCCTGGCCAAGAGGGGCCCCTGATAAGCAAAGACCGCTGAGTCCGGCTGCAGCCCCCTCTGCTGGCCTTTCACTTTAGTGCAAAGCTGACCATGGAGGGACTCTGGAGTTCACCCCCCTGCATCTGCTTCCCTCCCTTCTTCCCTCCTTCCCTCCCCTTCCCTTTCTCCCTTCTTCCTTCCCCCTCCTGTCCCTAGGTCTTAGCTGAGCTGGCAGATCTAGTTTGTCTCTCTGAGAATGGAGCAACAATGCCAGATATGGTGGTACACACCTGTAATAATCCTAGCTGAGGCAGGAGGGTTGCCATGGGTTTAGATCAGCTTAGCCTGCACAGTGAGTTCAAGCTCAGCCTGAATTGCATAGCGAGACGATGTCTTGAAAAAGAAAAAAGCAAAAAGGAAAATGAAAGAGAATAGAGCATCGGTAGGGTCACGCATCAAAGCTGACAGCCGTGGTTTAACTACCCAAGTTCACGCATCAAAGACATGATCCCCATGCAGGAGGCAAGCAGGAGGTGATACAATCTGGAGGGCTCTGTCTGCCTGGGTCACTGACTGCTTTGTTCAGGAGAGGACCTCTGATAAGAACGGGGGCTTGGCCCCTTCTCCTGACCCTTCCAACTTCCTGTCCCCCACCATGGATGACACAGCCCGCTGACCTTGATTCCAGCTCCAGGACAGTGACGTCAGTGCTGTCCTTATCAGTTGCTTGGCCTGTGCTATTCCAAGTTAGCAGCGCTGACCCATGGGCACTGCATGGCCTCAGACTGGAACTGGTGACCGCCTGCTCCCACTGAAGGGGGAGGGGGCAGAGGAAGGCTGTCCCACAGAGATGGGGGCAGAAGCCACAGACGAGGAGGGGCTAAGACTCAATTCTACCACTCCTGGACTGAAGGTGCCCAGCGACCACAGCCCATGCTCACCCCTGGGCCACTAGGTGGCCAGTGAGTCACACACAGGCCACTGTAGATTATCTGGGGACACAGACACTCCTGGCAAGGGACACCACAGCTCATGGCCGAAGCTGAAGCTGGGATCCCCAACACAAAGTGACCCAGGGCAGTGCTCACCTGCCCACCGGGTCTGTGTTCTGTGTGGAACTCAGGGGTGGGTTCTGTTGGGCTGTGAGACTGCCTGGGCCCTGGTCTGCAGAGATGGGTGACTTTATTAGATTAATGGCAACAACAGCAACAACTTAATCCAGACAAAAACAAAGAATCAAAAGTGCTCTTTGCTCCAGGTGTGGATCCTATGCCCACACATGAGGGCCTCTGCTGTATAGACACGCTCCAACACAGGTCTACACAGCAGGGCCAGGGAACCAAAGCCTCAAGCTCCTCTGCTGCCCGGGTGCACCAGCCCCTGGCAAGACAGTGATGTCCATGTGTCCTCCTCCTCTGAATGGAAGCAGTGCAGAATCCCTGAGGAGCAATGTGGTGGGCAGCTTGGTGCCCCCATCCTAGGACCTGTGAAGCTAATTTCCGGGGCTGCTGTGTCAAACCACCACAGGTTTGGTGAATGTCTTATGGACTTTCCTACAGCTGAGACACAACACTTGAAACCCACAACTAAAGGTGCAGAAGTTTACCCTGACTCATGGTTCCAGAGGATTCAGTCCATGGTCAGCTGCTCCAGGGCAGTAGCATCTAGGTGGGGGGATGAAAGGGGCAAAGCTGTTTGGCTCACATTGGCTGGCATGGTGAGCAGAGGAACAGCACTAGGGAGAAGCAAGAGAAGGATCAGACCTAAACTCCAAGGCTTCCCCTCACAACCCACCCACACACACCCAGAAATGAGCTCCCCTGTCCCCTCAGGGCCTCCCAAGCCAATCCCACTGGCACAATCCGCTTGGCCTCACAGTGCCTCAGAGACAGAAGCTGATTTTCTCACAGCTCTGCAGGCTGCAAGATCAAAGCTCTGGTGGGCAGCTCCTCCCAAGCCTCGGAGAGAGCCCTTCCTTCTCCTCCTCCTCTCCCCACTCACAGCTGCATCCATCCAGCTGGCTTCTCATTGGAGGTCCTCCCACACCTGGGTCTCCATGGGACTGGTTCTGATAAAGACCCCCCCACACTCGGTGAGGGGCCAAGCCCGCCCTGCAGTGGGTTCCTTCTACCTAAGGACTTCTGCCCACGCTGTCTTTCAAATGGGGCTCCATTCTGAGGTCCTGGGGGTCAGAAATTCAGCAGATTATTTGGGGGGGGGTTGTAACCCTCAAAAGCTCAAGATAAAGACATGTTGTTGCACTGCACAAAGCATGTGACATTTGTGACAGCTACCACAAGACACTAGCAGAGCTCTCAAGTATAGTACAGTTTGGGCCACACAAGTTCACCCACCCACACCATTTCCTGTTTTTTTTTTTTTTTTATTTGCAAACCACAAATTAACATATTTCACACGGTCCATGCTTGCCACTCCCAGTCCCGTGACTCTATGTTTATAATCATATCTGAGCCTCAGCATCAAAGTGGGGCAGGGGGCTTTGCCCAGGGAGCTGGCGTCTCTCTGCTGCCCTCCTTTTACCTCTCAGGAGGCTGGCATTCCTCTGTCCCATTTCCAGGTGGCAGAACTCTACATGCCTCCTTTAGATCAGCTTTGCTTGGCTTTTCAATTAAATCTTTTTGTTGATAGAAGGTGGAAGGAGTGTTGGCTTGCTTTGTGTCTGTTTATCCTGCTCAATGATGCTATGTTTATACAGCAGAAGCTCTGGAATTAAATCAGGATTTCTGCCGAAACAACAGCCAGCTCCTCCACACACACGAACGCGGCTGGAAAGGGCACAGCGGCTGTGTGAGCAGACTCGACTCCGGCTACTGCAGAAGAGCAAGTATGACAAGCAGTGGCCATGGGAAAGGTTTGCAAAATGCACATTACAGCCAGGGCCGTGGCTCATGACCATAATCCCGGCAGTAGGAGAGGCTGACACAGGAGAATTATGAATTCAAGCCCAGTCTGGGAAACTTAGTGACTCTGACCCTGAGTCAAAAATAAAAAACAAAAACTAAAGGGCTGGGGATGTGGCTCAGTGCATGGTAGGCTAGGGCTCAACCTTCTGTAGCAGAGGAAGAAGTCACATTCACAGCATCATCTGCAGGAGTGTACAGTAGCATATGGCTGAACACTGTATGCTGTAAGTTAGAGACCAGCCGTATGCACACGTGTGACACAGGCACGAGTGAGCGTGTGAGCTGGGCACATGCCACCTGCAGACTTGCTGGACGTAGGGCCACTGCAGCCCTTCAGCATGGCAGGATCCGCCAAGGGTAGGGAAACAGTGTGGTGAATGCCAGGGCACAAAGCAGGGCACCGTCTGTCACCTACCACACTGCCCTGCAGTGGCTGGGTCTCCTTGGCTGGAAGGGGAGAGTTGTTTTCCGAGCCTCCTCCGCATGCAGGCAGCTTTCTTCTGGCTCTGCAGTGCTCCCCATCCTGTTGCTCACCAGCACCCTGGGCAACCTGGAGCTCGGCTTCCAGAGCCACAGCGGAGACTCAGGTGTGGCCTTGTTAAGGTTCTGGGCCGTGAGCTCATGCTTCTCTTCATAAAGGGGCCTTGTTCTCACAGAGCACCTGGAAAGGCAGCCAGCAGTGCCCCTGGAGAGCAGGCGTGCGCACACACGCACATGCACACTGCATTCCAAGAGCTGAGGAGAAGTAGGTCACTAGCTACTTGGGAAAACACAGAGCCCTCCCTCCGTTTTCCTGGGGACCTGCTTAGTAGCACAAGGTGTTTCTGAAGGACACCCACAGTCTCACCTTGAAAGTTTAGCCTGCCTTCCCTCCTAATCTCAGAGCACAGGTGGAAACTCGAGCTTATCTTGTGATGTCCCCAGGGGAGCCAGCCCCCCCTTTCTGAAGGTGACCTACTTCCTCAGCATGGAAGGTAGGCGCTGTGGGAAAGTCTTTCCAGAGCCCCAGAGGATGGGCTTTTGAAACAGTGTCCAGGGTGACATCAGGGACATCGTGTAAGTTTGTGGCCTCCATGTAGACATAGAAGCACAATTTATTTGCAGGAGAATATAGTTTTTCTAGAAGGCCCAAGCAATTGCTAGAAACATGACAGGGGAGCATTTCCTGACCCTCAGGGTGTGGGGATGACTCAGCGGGCATCAGTATGGCCTCAAGGGAAAGCCATTGTGTGAGCAGACTCTGGCCTTTGGGTTTGCACAGCGTTTCCAAACCAAGCCGGGTCCAGAGTTCCCTGGGAGAGTTACATTGATCAGCTAGGGCAGGCACATGGGGAGGGAATTCCTGACACGCACAGTCACACTGTAGAAATGTATGTGTGTCGTCTCTCAGCAGCGAGCAGAGGCTGCTTTGCTTCTGACTAATCCCTGGAGACTTCGGCACGAGCAGGTGGGGCTTTCTTCTTCACACTGGCACCTGTGCTCCCGGTTTCACTCCTGAAGTCTCTCAAAGAGGCGCAGCAGGGGGGACAAGAACTGCTACTTGGGGCTTACAGGTACATGAATCGCTGCTGGGGCGTCTGGGCACGGCATGCGAGTTAGTTCACCACTCTGCTCGGCATACTTCGGGCCAGATGAGACTCAGCCTTCTCTTCTCGGATGTTCCAGAAACTGCACGATGGGAGAGTGAGAATAGCATTTGAATAGCCCGACTCTGAGGAGTGATGTGGCTGCAAAGCTTCTGGCTCAAGGTCGTGGCCTGGATTGTGCCGTGCCCAAACCTGGGGGCAGGAGCAACGGCCTTCTCAGCTGAGAAGTCCACGCTGTCTTTATTTAACATTGTGACATGGTGCAGCGTGCAGTTCTGCGTCTACTTTAATTTGCTAACAGATTGCATCAGATGGTCTTGAGCCTGTGGTGTCCTCCTGCACTCTGCAGCCGGGGTCAGGCAGGCAGCCTGGTTGAAGCACTGGAGGAAGCACCCGCAGCCTGACTGCAGTTTTCCTGCAAGGACAATGGCTGTGGAGAGGCGGGGGCGGCTGCAGCACTCTCGAGGCGCTTTCCAGAGAGTGGAAGCCAAGGCTGTACCCCAGCAGCCGCAGCACCAGGAGCTCACAGGCACTGCAGTCTGGATGGGAGCTCGGGTGCTGGAAGCTCGGTTGGTGTTCCATCCTCGGCACACGTTACGAGGTGGGGCTGGTGCAGGTTCTGCCATTGCTGGAGCTGCTGCCCACAGCAGGGATCAATGCAGCTCCCCCAGGACCTCGGCGAGCTGCCTCCAGCCTGAGCTGCCATTCAAGCTCAGGCTGGTCCTGACTTTCCCTCTGGCCCCCTGGCTTGGGGTATAAATGCTCCTTCCATGTGGATGTCACACGGTTGTGGGACCCTCCCAGCTGGGCAGCAGAGACCCACACCATGCTTTCAAATTTCTGAAGCTGAAAGCTAAAGAAACAGTTCTCTATGTGCTCCTATGTCTCAGGTGTTTATTATGGCAAAAGAAGAGAGAAGTCCGTGTCCCAAACTCCTATCTTCTTTGCTTTTTTAGGACCAGGACTCAGGCAACCAGCCACAGCCCTGCAGGCAGGAGATTAGAGGACCTTAGTCACGACAGCGCTGCTCCCGGGCTCCACAGGAAGGAAGTCTCCCTGCGGAGGAGACCGTAGGCCACCAGCACACAGAGCCCTGGGTGGGCCACTCTGTGTGCTGCCTCAGAGCTCATAGCCAGAGGTGCACAAAGTCACCTTGTAGGGGTAGCAGTGACTCTGGCAGAGGAAGAGACCAGCAGGAACCACAGAGATGGGGGCAGCTGCATCCTGACAGCAGGGTGTCTGGCCTGGCTGGACACAGATATATCCTCTGTGTGTCAAAAGCTTGGACCCCAAGGTGCTGCTACTGTGAGGTGCCGTGGGCCTTCAAGGGGCGGAGCCCAGTGTGAGGTCCTTAGGTCCCTGGGCACTCCCCCTCAGCGGGCCGGGGGACCCTGGTCTCAGTTCCTGTCTATTTCCTGTTCTGGGTGCGAGGACTTGCTCTGATCCACACATTGCCTGGACACCACCCTGCCAGGAATCCAAACCTGCAGGGTCGCTGGACCTTGGACTTGTATCTCCAGAATCATGAGCTGAGATGAATTTTCCTTCCCATCCAGTGTCAGGTGTTTTGTTATAGTGATATACAGCTTATTAATATGGTGTCATAGTAAAGTAACATTCAAGGGACCATAAAATCTCAGAAAACAGAAATGATAGCAGAAAGAAATGCAGTGAGCATACTGAAATACAGTGTTGAGGAGCTCTCGGGAGGAAAGTAGAATCGAAAGACCAAGGAGTCACAGACAGGGCAAATAAGAGAATTAGTGTAGGTATTGGGACAGATCAGGGAGCACAGTGTGAACAGGAAAGTGGGGGCAGGGAGGAACCTCTTTAATAACAGAGGGCATCTTAGAACTAACACACAATTTTCTTGACTGAAAACATTTGTCATGTACCCTATACAGATGCAAAAATGACTTACAAGACGCAGCGTAAAAACATTTTAGACCCCTGACGCAGGAGACCTGCACCACAAAGTCCTTCCTGAGCAGGGTCTGAGATGAAAACTCAAGAATCAGGTGGACATTACACTTCTGCACATCAACTCCAGACCTAAAAAACAGTGAAGAAAGCTTTCAATCTTCTGAGGAGTAATATCTAGCCTAGAGCTAGGTCCCCAGCCAGCAAAGCAAATATGTTTGGGCAGAACACAGACCTATTAGGGTATGCAAGAGTTTAAGAGCATTTCCTTGGGAAAGAGTCACTAACGAAGTGATAGCAGGGACCACACGGGAAGAGGTGGACTGCAGG
This sequence comes from Cavia porcellus, assembly GCF_034190915.1. Classification (NCBI taxonomy): domain Eukaryota; kingdom Metazoa; phylum Chordata; class Mammalia; order Rodentia; family Caviidae; genus Cavia; species Cavia porcellus. The sequence goes on along the minus strand of NW_026947501.1, from coordinate 46,639,680 downwards.
AGGCCCTGGCTGCGACATGGACAAGAATACATAGACGTGTCCTTCCATGCAGAGGCCAAGCAGAGGCTGACACCAGGGTACAGAGGCTGGGGTGATGTGGTGACAGGTGTGGGGAAAAGTTAGGCGTGAGATACACAGAGTCGGGAAGCCTCAGGCTGTAGGAGACCAGACACTGCTGAGAAGGGGAAAGGGAAGCGTGGGGTTGTGGGAGAAATAATCACGGTGCACTGCTGTGAGCAGCTCTCACGGGCATAATCGTGAGAACACCATGTTCTGGGGCACTGGTTTTCCACGCCATAGCGCACTTAGATGGGAACTGAACTGGTGCCGAAGGGAGTGTAAAACGCTGAGGAGGTGCTGCTGTTTGTTCCCGCGAAGCCTTGTAGCGCGATTTGATGTTAAAATATGTGCATGTGTGATTTTGATAGGAAAGAAGCTACGTTAGCAAAGCAAGAGAATGCTGATTTCTGCCAGCAGATGCAGGGTCACGACAGCCCCGAGACAGCCCCACGAGTAGGGCAGAGGGCGTGGGCGTGAAGGCTGCTACCTGTTCAGGGGCACATGGTGACATGCAGAGACCTCGCTTAGAGACCCTGATGCTTTCTAATCATCAGGCTGCTTCCCTGTGTCAGAAGAGCAGGAAGCAGGAGAGGGGCTCCAGGTGGGAAGCGGGAAGCCGGAAGGACAATCAGAGAGAGAATCAAGGTGCGCAGTTAGCGGTGGGTGGGAACAGATTGCACCCTTGATTAGAGCTTGGCGCTGGCTCCAAGGCCTGTGCTCTCCTCCGCCTCCTGATTTGTTCTGTGGTGCGTGAACTGGGTTGGCTGTTGCTGAGGGCACTGTGCTCAAGGAGGCCCAGGTCAGTGTAGGTCGAGCGTCCTTCCCGCCCTCTGTGGCTCCCACCTCGAATGCTGAGAATTGTTAATGAAGCCCCAGTGGGCGGTGTCTACCAGCTACAGATTCTCCAGGATTCCAGTGGGTTTCTCTGATGCTGTTTGAAGGGTGCTTTCCAGAGGCTTGGAAGATAGCGGTTGGGATGAGCAGTGCAAAGCTACCAGCACAGAGGCTGTGGGGGACCAGCCATCAGTTGTCCTGTCACTTCCTGCTCACACCTCCTTGACCACCTCTTCTCTGCTCAGGATGCTTGGCCTTCTAGGCCAGCGCCTGAGGTCACGGGGGCCCAGGAAGGCTCTCGACTGTGTCCCTGACCTTGCTCTGGCCTCTAGTAGCACAGTATCCCACCAGAGGCCCAGGACTGACACTGTGCTCCATCCACTTCCGCAGCCCTGAGCATGCACAAAGCAAAGAACCTGGGTTTTTCCCACTATTTTGGAAGCTGGAAGCCCACGAGGCCAGGCACAGGCTCTAGAACCTGAGAACGTCGTACCATGGCAGGTGGGGTAGGGGCTGTGGGGGAGACAGGGATAGGAAAGGGTCACATGGCAAGAGAGGAAGCCAGGGGCTGGGGGACAGACTCACTCTTTGATAATAGCTACTACCATCCTGGGCAGGAACTGGAATCTATGAGTACCACTTGAAGCCCTTCAAAGGCAGCACCACCTGCGGGGGTGACCTAGCACAGTATCAGACTGCCCCTGAAAGCTTCCAGCATCTCAACACGTTGACCCTGGGACCAAGCTTCCAACACACGACCCTGGGAACCCACTCAAACTGCATCCACCTGGGAGGTGGTAGCTGTCCATGGGGATCAGTCCCTATGCTGTCTGTCTCCGTGGGACCTACCCGACAACCTCCAAGAAGGTCCTCATTAGGACTCCCTTCTGCTGACCTTTGGGGCCTGCCAAGATCCTGACTAACTAGAGTCTGGTTTCGCTCCTGTTACCTCTCTGTCCCACAGACTCTACCTGAGGACAACAGCGCCTGGGGCTTCATCTTGGTGACCCCTTGTACCATGTTCATTCAGTATGTACAGGATGGAGGAGTGTGTCAGTCAGAGTCCAGTGTGCGGTACTCAGCACAGCCCGATGGGCAGGCAGGAATGGATAGAAGCACTGCAGTTTGCAGCCAAAGGATGGGCTAGGTCAGGCCTCGCCGTGCACCCCTACTAGTGTCAAGATGGGAGGGCTGGGAACCAGCTCCCCTTGTGCTGGCCCCATCTTCAGACACTTGATAAAGCCTGGGTTCAGGGGCCTCCATCACTTCAACATTGGCGCTCATCCCCTTCCACCCCTCCTCCAGTGCCACCAACCATGCTGCACCGATGGAGATCACTTCTCTGGGAAGCATCTCCACATGAGTCACCACGGGCAGGAACAGAGATTCTGTCCCCTGCTTTGTTCACTGGGGAGTGCTGTTCCAGACATACCCTCAGGATCAATGGCTTTGACCAGCTCTTATGTCCATGAGCTAGCTGCGAGAGAGCCTGGGAGACTATTTTGTGCTTTCTGCATCTACAGTGGAAGGTCCTCTTGCCTCTGTTAGGGACGCTGTGCCTGTCCTCCTCCCCCAAAGTCCTGAGCTGAAGCCCAAGCCCCAAGGTGATGATGCTGAGGTTTGGCTATTGGGAGCTAAGTCAGGCATGGGGAGGGAGCTACTGTCCCCATCACTGGTAGAGACCTGAAAGTGTGTTGTCTCTCTGGCCTCCGCTGTGCAAGGATGCAACTGGAAGGAACCATCTGGAAGCCGAGAAACAAGCCCTCACCACACTCTGGGTCTGTCGGCAATGTCTGCAGGAGTCAATGTCTGCAGACGCTGCCGGCTGTGTTATTTGCTCTGCAGCTCAAGCTGGTGAAGACGAACAGGCAGGAAGGAAGAACGAGGCAACCAGCAGTGTTAGCAGAAACCAAAGCAACCATCGAGGCAGAGGCACAGCCACCAGGGTCCCTGTGGGTCTACTTTGGGAAGCTTCTTGACCCTAGTACACAAGGCCAGTGCTTACCGGGCCGGGGCTGGCAGCTTTGGTCGGTCCCTTCTGTGAGAAGAAAAAGGTGACGCTGACAGCCATCCTGCAAAAAAACAGACGTGACAAAATGTGCAGATGAGAGCAGTCACACACTGAACACATATATGTACACACACACACACACACACGCACACACACACACACACCTCGGCACGCATACCACCCTCACTTTCTTCCCAGCTGTGTTAAATTTGTATTCTGTAAGAACAGTGACATGTCAGAGATGTCACGGTTTGTCAGTGACCCTGCTGCGGGCCTTCTTTTGTCAAAGAACTGCTTCAGCAATCAAAGTCACGCCAGAGTGAGTCTGCTGGTGTGGTATCATCTCAACTGCTGTCGTATGTGATATTGTTCCACTATTCTCTTTCAATTAAAGAAACGATTCTGGTGGCTGAAGTCCACACAGCGTGGACCCCATCGCTAGTGAGGGCCTGGTGGTGTCACATGTTCCATGGTGATGGAATTACACTGGTCACACAGGTGCCAGAACTCACAGGATGTTATAAGAATCCACTCCTGCAAGACTAGCAGCAAGGTCAACAAGAGGGCATCCCCTTCCCCCCCTCTCGGCCCTGTCACCTCCCCCCATGCCTTTTAACACTGTCACTCGGGGGACTTGTGGGGGACAGGTCACATCCACAGCATAGCACAAGTGGACAAAGACCTGGGGGTCACTAGTCAACAACGAGCCGAAAGAGTCCCACATTACCATGAGAACTGTCTGTCTGGTCTCGTGCAGTCAGGCCAGACAAAGAGCGGTCCAGCATCAGGAGGGGATGGTGACTAGGACAAGACAGGTCCTGGAGCACAGCCACGCTCACAGCCAATGTTGTCTGAGAGCTGGAGCCCTTCCTGGGGGTCCCCTCTGCTCTCCATGGTTTGAGGCCTCTACCTCAAACCTTGCAGGTCCCTTGCATTGCACCCGGCTTCCCACCCCCTTCCCATTTAACTCTCTAACACGCCCAGGAGTGGTGTTTGCGATGATGGATGGGATCGCATGCAGCAAAGCTGGTGAGTTTGTCGCATTGAGATGGGGGCAATTGGAGACCATTGTGAACTGGACAGACAGTGTCTTAGTCACTTTCCTTGTCCCTGAGACAAAAATAGCTGCTGCCCACCACTTAAAGGGGGAGAGGCTTTCAGTCTGTGGTTAACCAGCTCCAAAGAAGCAAAGGTGTGGTGGAGGGGCCCAGCGGAGGAGAGCGGCTCACATCATGGAGACCAGGAAGCAGAAGTAGAGGAGCAGTCCGGTCATGCCCCCAGGACTGTCACTTCCGGCTACTCCCCACAAACGTCTCCTGGATCCTGGTGAAGCTGACGTTGACCTCTCTACACCCGGGATGGGCATGGACTATAAGTTGTGACAGCCACAATGTGTCCATGAGTCTGTCCCGGGGTCCACACTGCAGGGGTGGCAGGACCATCACCTGCATGTTCCTGCAGTTTCCCAGGACACCCATGAGACTGGAGGGCTCTGGGCAAGGGACAGGGACACTTTTGTGGAATCCTTCTGGTTTCAAACGCTGGGAAGAACTTTCCTCTCTGAATAACTAAGCTGCCGTGGAGGTGAAAGGGAGCTGCGAGGGCAGGTCGGGGCAGGTTGGGCTGCGGTTATCATGGGGGAGGTCGAGAACACACCGACTTTGAGGGAAATCAACCTACAGAATCACACTTGAGCTGCAGGCGGTTAATCCACCTGGAACACAGGAGTCAGACCATCGCTCAAGATTTTGTTTTTCTTTTTACAGAAATGTGCGCCTCTTCAATCTAGGAGGCAGGTGGCTGAAGGATTTTAAGTCTCCTGACTTGTTTTGCCCATTTAGGGATCTGACTTGGGACAAACTCACGAACATGTGACTTGCCTCAGTCCAAGCAGGGCTCCATAAAAAGCCTAATGGGCCCCAGAGTTCAGCCGAGGGACCTGTCCTGTAGGGGTGTTCCTGAACATGGGCAGGGAAGCCCAGCGCCACACCAGCAGCCTCAGGCGGGAAGCCTCCAGGTGCCTGCTAGGGTTTCGAGCTTGGCCCTTCCATTTTGTTTTCATGGAGCCTTAATAACTGTACATACTTATGGAGAAATAGAGCTCTTTCAACACATGCGTGCCTTGTGCTGTGGGAAGCAGAGCTATTGCCTCGGACGGAAGTTTGTGATGAAAACATTCAAAATTCTTCTAGTTCTTCCTCCCCTCCCTCCCTCCTCCTCCTCCCTCTCTCCTCCCTTTCTCCCTCCTTTTCTGTCTCCCTCCTTCCCTTCCCTTTCTTCCTTCTTCCATTTCTCCCTGTTTTTCTCCTTTCTTTCCTTATTTCCTTCCCTCCCTCCCTTCCTTCCCATTTTTGGGAACTTCGAATACAGGCGCAAAGAAGCCCAATCTGGGCTTCATTATGCACAGTTGAAGGAAGAGCAGGGGTAGGATTCTAACCCAGTGGCAAATGGGAGCCGTTTATTAGATTTCTAGGAATTCCAAGATGACCGGTAAACACGGCCATTATTCAAGATTAAATATGTAGGCATCAATCCCTTCTTACCCAAATTAGTTGACAATACATAAGATGTGATAAAAAAAAATAAGGTGGATGTTTAATTTTTAAAAATTCATTACAGTAGAAGACATTTTGCCACGAATCTCTCAAAAGCACCCCTTGCTTTGACCACACTCCCCCCACCCTGTCTTCCTCGCCACTCCGAAGGCTTCTGTGTCCTCTTTCACATCTTTAGTTGCACCGCCGTGGTTGCCTCAATGAATAGATTCAAAATGTCTACCGTTCACAGCCATCTTGCTTTTGGAGAGGAAGTCCCAAGGCACTGTCCGGTGAATAAGGTGGGGCACTGGTGACACACGGAGAAGTTCCCGTGAGCCTGCCTTCCCTTACGTGGCACTTAGCAGTGGCTTTCACACTTTTTTAAAAACCTGTTTTGTACAGAACTCATGAAAGAGGACTCCAGAACTGCTTCGGAAAGTGGCAAGGATGACGGCAGAAGTGTGTTGGAAGTGAGGGGAGGGTCCTGAGGCGGGGCTTTTGGAAGGTGATGGGAGCTGTGATGTGAGGCTGGCAGGTGGAACCTCATCAGGGAAGGTGAGGGAGGTGGCTCAAGGGGTGTGCCTGGGAGGGAGCATCTTCCTCCCTCCTCCCTCACTGTTCTCCGCTTCCTGGTGCCATGGGGCCATCGGCTGTTTCTCCTCTGCCATGTCATCCTGCTTGGAGCCGGCCAACTATGGGCTGAAATCTTGACAAAACAAACTCCTGCTTTAACTTGTGGGGGTTGGACACTGCATCTCAGCAATTCCGACACTTGCCATGTATTTCAGTCACACCTGTATGTCCACACAAATGCTGCACATGGATAAAAGACATGTAGAAATTGTAAATCCATGTTGCTAAGTGAAAGAAGCCAATCTGAAAGGCGACTACTACATGATATTCTAGAGAAAGGGAAATTAACAGAGATACTAAGGAGATCAGCAGTGGCCTGGGTTTGGGGTGAGGCAGTGTGGCAGGTGGGCCACAGAGGACTTTTAAGGCAGTGAACAGCCTGCAATACCATAGTGTGGTACTGTAAATGTCCTGACTGAGAGAAAGCCCCTGTGCAAACTGCAGGAGCACCGCCTGGTCAGTGCACGTGTTGGAACTGAATCCTCGGTGTGGCAGTGTTGGGTCAAGGGGTACAGTCAGAGTTGGGGGGTCACAGGACAGCCTCCTCTGGAGGAATCCATCTCTCTCTCGTGGGAATGGGTTCACTCTCACAGGAGTTGCACCCCTTTTTCTCTGTATGCCCTCTCCCCTCTCTGGACTTCTGGGACTTCCCAGCTTCCTGAGCCATGAGCCTGAAAAACCTTTTCTTTGGGAAACATCCAGCCTCAGGTATTCTATTACAACACCAGGAAGCTGACAAAGACATCATCAGTACTACAAATGCCACACTGCAGGATGTTTGGTAGTGGGGTGTGGGGAGCCGGCTGGTTATTCTCTGTGCTGTCACCCAAAACTTTCTGTAAATTACAGTCTATTAAATTAAGTGATGTCATTGGATCTGAGCAGGGACTCTTCATACAATCATAGGCTCCCAGGTAGCCTTTCCCAGGTGTATTCCGTGACTTCTCCTGGGTACCCTGAGGTCCCATCAGCCACAGTGGGTGCTGACTCTATGGAGTGGGCAAACCCAGTGCAGCAAGACACCCCAGAGGGTTGGCTATTAGACTCTCCAGCACACTCTGTCCTTCAGCTTTTTGTCACTGTGATTAGGTCCAGTGCAAACAGAGGAGCAAAGACTTTCTTTTCAGCTCACAAGGGCAGTGGTCTCTGTTCATGGTCAGGTGGCCCTGGGACTCAGGCCAGTGGTGGTACCGTGTGTCACAGCAGGTCCCTGTGGTGGAGGAGGACTTAGTCCACCTCATGGTGGCTGGGAAGCATGGAGGGGGAGAAGATCGACTGGGGACACCTTAATGGCCTCACTTCCTGCCAGTGGACCCAAATGCCTCCTAAATCTCCCCCACCTTCCAGAGTGTCCCAGGATCAGACCAGGCCTGTCACACATGTCCTTTTGGGGGACACTCCAGGTGCAAACTGTAGTGACTCCTACTAGTGGACATTGCTGCTGAGTTCAGCTTTCAGGTCAGCAAGGCAGGCATTGGTGAGAATCCATCTTCAGCAAACAGACTCCAGATGCTGGGGTCTTTACGAGCGATCAGACTGAGCAATGCACTCCAAAGTCATCCAAGGCCTCATAGAAAATGGTTCTTAGAATCCCTTCTCCCGGAAGCCAGGAGCTGCAACCCATCTACAAAATTAAATCATTCAAATTTAAAGAAGAAAAATATGCCTCAGGAGTAGCTCTCTTGCCATTATTACCACTCAGCTCGTGTTCAGGGTGAGACTATCTCATTGCCAAACTGTTTACTGTAATTAAGGCTGTCAGCACGATTCTCTCCTGATGACAATAAAGCCCGTGCAACTGCAATATTTCCTAGAGAGTCTCCTACCTCCCTCGAGCAGTAAATCTGCCAGTCAATAAGAAGTCTCCACAAAATGGGATTATTTTTTCCCCTTGAGGATAGAAGGACTTCCCTTTCTTAAAAATATCAAAGTATTATTTCCACGAGGGAGAAGCTGGTTGCAGACACCATCGTTTCGCTGAAACATGATTACACCCTGCTACAGCTCGTGGAGACTCCCGGGTGTCTGAATAATGTGTCACACTTTCTGCACCTGTACTTCCATCAACAAACAAGGCAGTTCTGCAAGTGGACTCCATCCAGTCTGTGGACGCTACTTTAGAGCTAGCATGACCATGCCCCTGGGTGCACTGGAGAGCCAGGCAGCTTGGGTGAAGGGGACGGACATCACCCCTAGCTGATGTCAACACATCTCCCTTTAGCCAGCTGCTCCCAGGTTGTAAGCTGGCTTGATGTCTTTGCCAAACAGTGTGGCAAGATTTGTGCAAAGGACACATTGCGTGCTCCCCCTTGCAGCACCGCTTTAATGGTTCTATGCTGAAGAAACTCACACATGTCCTTCGGTATGACTTGGACCTGGAGTGTCTTCGGAAGGCCATGGGTTGAAGCCTTGGTCTCATCCTGCTGTTTGGGAGGTGGTGGAACCTTCAGGAGGTGGGCCTACGGGCGGAAGTGACATCACTGGGGGCGTGTCCCGGAAGGGGATTTAAACCCTGCCTCTACCCATCTCCTGTTTCCTGCCGCCATAAGGTGAACAGTTTTGCTCCTCCACATTCCCCATCGTGATGCTTTGCCTGGCTTCAGACCCAAAAGCAGCAAGGCCAGCTGACCATGGACTGACATCTCTGAAGCCTGAGCCAAAATAAGTCTTTCCTCCTTTAAACGGATTTTCTCAGGCATTTGTCACAGTGGCAAATGTCTATGGTGGGACACAGATAAAGGTGTTCCCTGCAGTGCTGCTTATATCGGAAAAAATAAAAATGACTCTTAGCAGAGAATGGGTGCATCCCTATGTATTTACATGTTAGGCACTATACATATTGAACAGGAGGGAGGGTCAGTGAAATAAGGCAACATGCTGCATCTGGTCTGAATGTCAAAAATTGGACTCTCAAGTACAAAAAAGCAAGTTGCAAAATTATGTCAATGAAATCAACACTGATTTTTTAAATTATGCAAACAATGCTATCAGAGGTAATAAAAACCACAGTCAGGGAGCACACTCACCCCTGGGTACAGTGGTTACAGGGTGAGGGAAGGAGAAAGGAAACCGGGAGGTGGCAGCTGCAGTCCCTCCATAGTGCAGGATCTGATCCACGCTGGTCCATCTGGGTGCTGTGTGAGGAGACCACATCGTGTCTGTAGGAGTCTCAGATTTTCAGTATGTTTGTTTGATTAACACATATTAATCCTGCGTGTTACTGGGACTCTGGCTGTACCTAGCACGCAGCACGCATTGATAGGAGTCCAGCCAGGCTTCTTCCCCAACTAACTCCACCCCTTGGGGGAAGTCTTGGCCACACGGCTCAAGCCCAAACCTGTCTGTAGTGAGCTGCATCTTCATCTGTGCTGTCCCAGTAGATCTGAGCAGTGCCGAGGCCAGGACAGCGATCTCCCTTTCTCCTGCTGACAGCTCGGGAGCTGGCTCCGTGAGGGCAGCCATTACCTGCAGCCTCATCCTGCCCATCACTGCTCCTGGCTCGTATGCACACAGCTTGGCAACGTCCAACTCAGGCTCATGCACGTGCCCACCTCTGACTTCCTTCCTGTGAATCTATCGCTGTCCCTGCTGTCCCTGGGTCCTCTTTCCCGCCCTCTGCTGGCCCATCTACCAGCTTTAGCAGCTCTCTGTCCTTGCACCCAGGTTGCTGAGGACAGGCAACACCATATAGAAAGTGACGTCTGTGCCATGTTCTCCTCCACGGCTCAGTAGTGACTACTGAGGGACACTCAGAGCTGTCTACCTAGTCACCACTCAAGCCTCACAGTGGAGAAATGCAGGACACAACCAGCCCTGGGGAGCTGCTGGATGCCAGCTCCAGGACCCTGTGGTCCCCAAACTTCAGGGTGGCCAAATTCCTTACAGACAAGGTCTTGGGGGTGTGCACACACCTGCATGCACCCTGTTTTGTCCACGCTGGCCGTGTCGGTAGAGATAACAGCAAAGAGAAGAATGTACACATCCACACACACAGCTCCTCTTTCCACACACTTCTGGCCTGTGGTTGGTTGAATCCACAGCCATGGAGCCCTCGGGCACAAGGACACCCTTCTGCTGGCTCTGGGTTCCCCCACTCACCTACCTGAGTGTCACCATACATAACAGCCATGAAGAGTAATCACTTAGGGGGATCAGCTGTAAGAGAGCTTTCTTCAGAGGACACCAACCCCACAGGTTTTGCCCTGTCGCTTTCCAGAGCTGACCCTGTGCGACTTCTGAGCCACAGCTTCACGCCAAGAGCAGACTCCTCATTCCCAAGACTCTGGAGCCTGTGTGGGGCCTGAGGGGGCAAGAGGGCCATGGTGCACCCTGGCTGGGCTGTTGGAGAAGGACAGGCTCCTGATCATACACACCCCTGCAGGAGCAGCCACTGGAAGGAAACCCCAGGGGTCTGGAGAGAGGATGCTGGGAATGTGCAGGAGTGAAGCTCGGGTGGGGAAGGGCTGGGAAGCAGCCAGATCTCTGTGTAGGGGGTGTTGCTGGCCCATGGGCCACTTGACCTTCGCCCCGAGGCCTGCTTTGGTTTTATTTATGGCTCGGTGCAAGCTTCCTATTTACGTAGCCCTCTGACAGAAGGGGACTTTCACTTGGTCAGATGCCGGAGCCGGGGGAGGACACTTGCTGTGGGTGACAGCCGCCGCCATCCAGGCTCTGTCCCTTGCCAAGGTCGCAGGGTCTCAAGGCCCCCCTCCCCTGTGACGCTTACCCTGGAGATGAGTTCAGATTTTTGATGCCTGAAACTTTCTGTGCTGTGGTTCTGGAAAATTCCTGCTGTAGCACAACCACATCCGGTCTCCCACTGCGGACCAGGGCAGTGGTTGCTGTGAACTGGAGCACGGGGCACTCACTCCAGTTCCCATGCTGCTCACTTAAGGGGAGCAGAAAGCGGCCAGGGTGGCTTTGCACCCGCGCAGCCCCACAGACCGCCCCACCCACCCACAGCCCCACACAGCCCCACAGCCCCACAGACCCGCCACCCGCGGAGGCGCACAGGACAAGCGCCAAGGCTGCGCTGTCTACAGTGGGACCAGGATGCCTGGGCTCCCACAGCAGTGATGGGGTGTCAGACTGACACCTCCACCACCATGCAAGCTGGAAGGTGCTGGTCAGAGCAGCCACTGACCGGCTCTGCTTCCAGCCCTGTGAGACAGCCCAAACCCACAAAGTACTCCACTGCAACAGCTGGTTTGGGGGACTCGTCCAGAAGGCCCCATTTTTAGATTGCAAGAGGAACAAGTAAGCTTTCACAAGTAGGAATTTGCTGATGTAAATGAAGCCTTTGACAAAGGGCTAAAATCAGCTGGGCAGATGGAAAGTACCGGAAATCCCTGCTCCGGTCGGCCTCGAGGATGGGGCCCCCTCCAGGCAAGCCCGTGTCCGCTCCAGCAGCTGAGGGGTGCTTTCCCTCTCTGCAGAGAGGGTTGGCCCATTCTGTTCTACTTCTGTGTTACCCTCCTGGAGCCGCCAACACAAGGCCTCACGTGGTCTCTCCTCCTCTCCTCCTCGCACCTGGGAGACCGAGTCCAGGGGATCGGAGACTGCTGGACCGAGGAGGCTCAGCCCCAGGGTGAGTCATTCGGACTATGGAACTCAATCCAGACACCAAGGGTCCCTGCAGAACCAGCAGAATGAGGGCCCACCCATAGCCCCATCCCTCGGAGTCTTCGCCAGCCCTGGCTCTGGTCCCTGCAAAGCCCTCCTGCCACCATCTTGTCTGAGGCACAGATGACACAGTGAGGAGTCATCAGTGCAGGGAGCAGCTGTGAGGCTGGGCCTCTCCTGTCCCCTATGTTCCCCAGAAGAGGACCCAGACGAAGAGAAATACGGAGATTCTGAGCAAAGGCTGGTGATAAATGAGGAAGAGTGTCTTCCAAGAGGACGACAAAGTGCAGGCAACCTCTGAGGGACCCAAAGGAAACCACTGAGAGAGCAAAGAAGACAATGTTTCAGGAATGACAGGAAAGCCTCTTGACTGTAGCCCCCAGAACGGCAGGCGAGAGACAGAAGAAACAGCTCTCGCACGGGCTAAAACACTGCACACTATCAAAGAATTAAAACATTTTAAATGTTTTTAAAACATTTCTTTCTTGTTTAAAAATATTTAGAGCTTTAAAAATGTTCCCAAACATCGCCAGGGAAAGATAGGCTCAGATTTCCAACCTAGATGAAGCTTTTTGAAACACAGACGGTGCAGGCAGCTCTTTTAAAGGAAGAAGAATGCGTTCATGTTTGACTCGCGCGATTTCCATATGTTTCAGTCATAATGCAGCACGGAATCCCTTGAAGTACAGGAGACTCGAGGCCGAGACGAATGCATTATTCAGAGTTTTAAATGCATACACATTTCGGGGGGACTCGGTCTCCTGGTGGTTTATTTTCAGTCTCTAGGTAAACCAGCAGCCAGGGGCGGGGAGGTTCTGCCGTTCCAGGCCTGGGGCCCTGGGATCTGCCCGCCATGAGTTCCAGCTTGTCCCACCCACGGCCCCACACCCTACCACTCATTCAGACAGCTCTGACGTCCACTCAGATGATTTCTGACTCCAAATCCCAGAGCTGGGGTTCCGCAGGAGTGCAACTCTGAATGAGACTGCAGCGCCTCTGTGAGGGTGCTGCTCATTATAGACGTGGGGTTGATGCTTGTCCTAAAGGCGGTCAGATAGAGCCCCGCTCCCAGAAGCTGAGCTGGGGCCTCTGCTGCAAACTAGAGGTCAGTTCTGGTTCTAGCAGGAAGGCCCCCTGTAACCCCACCCCCATCTCTGCTTGGGAGATGCAAAGGGAGGCTTACCGTCCTCCTTAGGTGGCTCAGGGTGCAATTTAGAGAAGATGAGGTGCATTTTGGAGCCCTAGATCCTTAGGTAGGACTCCAAGCTCTGCTGGTCACAAGTGAATCCCAGGGGGTGATGGGTACCCACTTATATGTCCTGGAAACCATAGGCAATGGTATTGTCTGAAGAAGCACAGAGGTGTCACAAGTCCTGGGTCATGTTTTGTAAATATTATCTGCAAAAACATAAAACTGAAGCAGCTCGCTTGTCCTACTGGTGAGCGGGTCTGGCCCGGAGCAGGTGTGCAAGACCCAGGCTGGGGTTTCTATACTCACAGTCGGGGAGAAAGGAAGGGAAGGAGTCCTGGGTGTGAGCAGTGGGTGAGCAAGTCCTACGGGTGAGTCCGTGGTGGGCATGGGGGCACAGAGCCAGGCAGGAGAGACAGGCGGCCGCCTCCTGGGCCCAGGCGGAGCAGATGTCTGAGCCGGGCAGCGCAGGTGGGAAGGGAGGTTGGGAAGAGGCCACAGCACAGCATCACACGGGAAAGCCAATGAGAGATATGTCAAGTGCTCTCTCTTGCAAAGAATTTCTCAGCATAGTGTGTGTGTGAATTCTGCTCCGCCAGTCCACACCCTGTATGTATTCCAGAACCATGTGCTGTAGGCCATGAACACCCGCCGGAGACCCACTGTGCTCCTGTGACCAGGCCAGTTCCAGGCCCGGCCTTTCTCCTGGGGCTGGGCAGAGGCCAGGTGACCTTTCAACGGCTGCCCAGACAACTGAACTGCAGAGCCCAGTGAGGTTCAAAACACACTCCAAAGGCTGTTAACGCAGCAATTAAATAGAATTATTAAAGGAAAACATGGGGAGAGATGAGCAGGACAGAGGGGTCCGCCTGCCTCATTGTGAAATGCACATGCAATGTATACGGTGAGGACTATGCCAGAATATTTCATCCGGGAATAGCCAGTGAGTAATAGGATATACCATAATATTATGCTCTTTTTGTCCTCTAACAACATTTAAAAATTTTTAATTGGTGCATATTTGCCATACGTAGTGAAAATATTCTTGTGCATACAAATATCACACCTTAATCTTTTATTACTAAATCCTTTCTTAAAAATTTTTGTGACACATGGTCACAGTGTATGTAGTTCAGGCTGGTTTTGAACTCACTATGGAGCCCAGGCGGGCCTCAGACTTGCAGTGACCCCCCTGCCCCAGCCTCCCTAGTGCTGGGATTACAGGTGTGCACCATCACACCTGGATCTTTTTAAAGCTTTTAGCAGACAATGTAGTTTATTAAGAACTTCACAGACAGAAGGGACAGAAGCCAGCCTCAGGACTCCTAGACTGAGACAAGAGGAAGCAGGGCCCTCGAGTTCCGACTGGTCTGACATACGAACAACTTGGGTTACGATGAAAATTTTAGATTTAACTTATGACCAAAGTCTTGAGTTAGGACCTGAATGCTGGCCGCTTGTGCTTCCAGATGGACTCAGACACAGATTTAATCTTTAAAGCATTCCAGAAAGAGCATGAGAACCTCCTCTCCTGAATGGAGTTAGCTGAGAAGTCCTGGGCCAATGTCTCTCTAAGGACAATGAGATCTGTCTGTTACAGGAGAGACTCTGAAGGCTGTCAGAGGAGCCCGAGCCCTTAATCAACAGCCCGAGCCACAGCAGCCCTCGGGAAGAAACAGAGTTTGTAGGTCAAGGGTCCACCATATTATTATATTCTCAAAATAAAAATTGGGAGGCTTCCTGAGGGGGTGCAGGTACAGAGACTCAGAGCCCAAGCAAAGCCCAGTGGTGCTGGCTGGGCCTCGCTGTCCAGCTCTGTGCCCACCAGTCCTGCATTGAAGGTTCTGCCAGCCCTGGCTTGAAAACACTTAAGAAAAACCCCAGATCTACACCACACATCTCGTGACACGCTCAGCACGCGGGGTAAGGCGGCAGCACAGAGCTGCTCTGAGGTGACGAGTGACGCAGGACGAGGCAGAGCCTGGAGAGATGCTGTGCCCATGCCATGCCATGCACACAAGGACCCTGGGCATCCCAGGCCTGGAGTCCACAGGGTCACAGAATCAGACTCTGGGGTATAGCTCAGGTAGAGCATTTGACTGCAGAATCCATGGAGACAGGGTTTGGATGATTGGGGGTACGTGATGTGTTACTTTCATGCCATATTCGTCTTGGGTTTTCTCCAAAACACATTGTTAATGTATCTTTGAGTGAGTAAAGACCTTCCCTGGGGAGCCACTTCCTCCTCGCTCTGGTGGCCCACTACCATAGGGTCAGTTCTGCCCCACCAGATGAAGCCTGGCCCCGGGGCTTCTGTTCGCTCTGGTGTCCTACAGCTCAGCAGCTGTTGCTTAAAGGGCCATGCCCCAGAAAATGGCATCCCATCCCACCACCCTGCTCGCTCCCCAGAAACCAGGCGGGGCTCTCCGGAGAGCTCCCCTGTGCAGACAGGCCAGCTCCAGGCTGGAGGTGCTTCCAGTTTGCAACCAGAAAGGAGGCTTTGTGCTTTGCACCACCTGTGTTACTGCCTGTGTCACCCACACACCGGAGCCTTCTGCACAGCTCTTCTGCCAGGACCCCTCTGCAGCAGTGGGCTTCATCTCCTCCTTTCTGGATGCCCCAGGGTCCAGGAGAGCTCCTCTCAGGGCTCAGTCCCACTCTTGCTGGAGCCATCATCTCTTCAGCCAGCTGGACCAGCTCATACAGGGTCCACCCCTGCGTCTGTGCCAGGAAACCCCTGTGCATACCCATGCCAGTGCCCAGTGCAGCCTTACCTCCTGTCCCCAAGTGCTTGTGGCGAGGCAAGTCAACATTATCCAGAATCATTCTAGCCCTGAGGATGGCTGTGCAACCAAAGTATATGCAAATGGAAGGGGACCAGGAGCCAGAGGTGGGGAGGGGACGTGAATTAGGGGAGTCACATCTGCGTACCAGCTCCCCACGAGGAATGGTAACTGTGCACTGCCGACGGGGACTCACAAGGATAAAGGTAAATTCAGAACCAGGCAAACTTCACACAGTGATGGCTGTGCTCCCCAACCTCGCCGCAACACCCCTGCTAGGATGCCCTGCTGCTGCTGGCAGCCCCCCAAGATGGACCCTCCACTGACAAGAACTCAGGCAAGAGGGGTCCCCAGACCCCTGTTGTTCTACCAGCTGCACTCAAGTCAGTTTGCAGAGGAGCTGTGCCGCCCCCGCCCTGGCTGTGTGGACCAGGTGAGTTACCTCGAGCGAGGAGCACTACCTGCTGGCGGTGAGGGAGCCCGTGGCACCGAGATCCTGGGTGGGAGACCAGGGAGCACCTGCATGGGATGGTAGGGGGCGCTGCAGAGTGGAGCCCAGGGCCTCTGGTGCCCCTTGGCTGCACTTGCCCTGGGAAATGACCAAGGCCTGAGGTCCTGCCTGCTGGGAACATAGCTAACTGGAGAATGGGTTTGGGGATCTCTGAAGGGTGCCCTGACCCCAGTTTGACATGCAGTGGGCTGAGGCCTGGCTCATCTGCCCCACCCACCTTCAGTCCCCTTGGTCACTGGGCCCACAAACCCCGAACAATCGCCTCAAGATGAGCGTGGGAGTCTCAGGTCCCCATCTAAGGACCTTGACCCCAGCCAGCTACTCGGGTTGTAGACCCCAAACGTGAGCCTCGACGTCGCCTCTGCTACACGTGCTGCACCCAGAGAAATGAGATTAAAACTGAGAATGATACTTCTCTTTCCAGCCCTCGAGGCCAGGATAGACCAAAGGTACCCGGGCTGGAAGTTCAGGATAGAGAAAGGTTCTGGGGGTGACACACGGCAGGTGCCCTCTGTGTTCCATCTTCTCCCCTTCTAGAGATACCAGCCATGTCCCTGGGAAGAAAGAAACACCTTGGAAACACAGTTACCAAGCACCACCATCACAGACAGACAAACTGTATGGGAAGTTTCTGGGAAGAAGACAGGGAGGGGGCGAGGGAGCAGCAGGAAGCCCTCTGTCGGCCAGGCGAGCCTGGAATCTGGATCATCCCTGGGTGTGGGCAGGGCTCTCTCCATCCTCTTGTCCCCTAGGATTTTACAGGATTTTCGAGATAGTTATCTTTTTTTTCCTCCCATTTGCAAGTACTCCACAATTTCAGAACAATCAAATGCATTTTACATACAGAAAGGCTTTTGAAGAGAATCATTTTTAAATTCTCCAGACTCCCCATTTGGAGCACAGGGCACCCCAAGACTGTTCGCAGGAATGGGCAGCCCTGAGGCTCCTATGGGTTCACAGGGTTAATAGCATTTCACAACCAAAAAAGGCCGCTTGGAGGCACGAGGAAGAGGCCCTTAAGCAGCCTGGGAGGAGACATTGGCGGGATTTTCCATGCCGAGCCACCAGCCACCCATGCAGCCAGTGCCCCAGCAGTCGTGGGGAGACTGCAGCGCTGCACGAGGGCTGCATTCAGCACAGCTGGATCCACTGCCGTGGGCCCGTGGTACATTCCAGGCAGAAGTCACTCGTCACTTTCTCAGCATTATTCTAACCGCAGGGCTTGGGGAAGCAAGTGAAAAATGATTGCTCAAGGACAAGAGAACCCAGTGACCTGGCCCCTGACGGAGGGATAATCCACCGTCAGCTGGCACATGTGCCCGTGCCCAGCACCCTGCATCCAGCGGGATTCATACAGGGGCTCAGTGGGCCCCTGGCTGCCGCGTGAGAAAGGGCTACAGACAGGCTCTCCTGGCCCAGGGTGCAAGCAGAGACCCTGGGCCGTGCGATGTCCATGGTCAGTGACATCTGCTGACACTGAGGCTGCAGCCGCCTGAGGTCCCAACATCCACTGAAGGACAGTGGCTTGGTCCCAAGGGACCTTTCTTGCTCCTGAGTAGGGGCTGAGTAGTGGTCAGCGGTCATCACAGTAACAGAAATATGGAGCTGCTTTGTGCCTCTGCCCCAGGCCAGTGACATTCCCTGGTCCTGTGCAGCCTCTGTTTCTGCTGGGAGTCCACAGGCCCCAGGGTGGGGGCATCACTCTGTCCTTAGGTATAGATTAAGAGCGCAGATTGACAGGCCCCACGTGATCCCCAGGCTCACTGTCTCATTTGGGAAACCGAGGCCAAGACAGGGGCGGAGTCCTTAGGGCTGGGACTGGGCCCTCAGATCCATTGAGTGACCTGCACAGAGTCAGGACTGTGGGGCTGGAGTCCCTTGGGGCAGCAGTGACTGAGCAGAAGCCCCAAGCAGCGCTAGGCTGGGAGTTGTGTTTCTTCCCAGCACGGTGTCTTCCGGTGTGGGTTTGTGCAGTCAAGGGTGACAGCCTGGTCTGGTGGTGGCCGCCTCCTCACTGGCACCATCCTGGAGCTGATGGGCACCACATGGCAAGAGACAGGAGGAACCCAAGTGCCCATGTGCACAGATCTCCTCACCGAGATTTGTTCTTTGACCATAGAAAGAAAAGCGGTTTTCTTTTTTAAATTCAAAATAATACAAACCTGGGCACCGCAGTCCTGGAGAGAACATTCTAGAAGAATCCACCTCTGTGCCACTCCTCCATGCTCAGAGCAGGATCCCTTCCAAAGTATCTGGGGCTGGACCTGCAGCCAGGGGATGCCCCACCTGAGCCCCTGAACCAGACCCGGGAAACCTGAAAGCTGTCTTCACCCAGCTCAGATCCTTGCTGCCCAGCGGTGGGATGTGGCCCATGTGGGCACTGGTATCCACCCATGGGCTGCACCCTGCCATGTGAGAGCCGCACCCCTCCACCCACCTTCCCTGTCCCTGGGATGTCAGCAAGAAGACCTGCCTGGCTTTAACCCTCCAGAGCCACTGCCCCAGGGTGCCCAGGTTTCTGCTGGCTGTGGTGCCTCCTGGGACTCCCAAGGGGACCACAACTGAAAAGCAGGTTTGGGTCCAGGATGGAGGAGCCAGGGCCTGGGCTTCACCTCAGTGCTGTCTCTGTGCCTTGACCCAGCTAGAGTTCTGTTTCTCCTGCTGCCCCAGGGACCCTCTCCATCCTCCTTGACCAACTCCTGGCCTGGCCGAACCTCTATTTCATATCAACCCCTGTCATGGTTTATGTCTGTGGCCTCCAAATACATTGTGCATTTGTGATTGGTTCATTGTCTAGTGCTTGGATTGGGGTGTGAGTGCTACACCCACCTAGGGGTGGAGCCAGGATGTAATGTAATAGCAGGAAGAAGGTGTGTCTCTCTCTCTTTCCTGTTTCTGCCTTGCTGTTTGCAGCCGCCATGAACTGTGGCCCTGCCATGCCACCCTGTCTTGGAGCCAACTGAGTATGGACTGAAACCTCCCAAAACTGTAAGAAATAAACCTTTCCTTTCCCAACTTTGGGCATCAGATATTTTGTATCAGCGACAAGTAAAAAGTAACTAAGACACCCCCTTAGCATCCCCTCTGCTCCCCACTCCCCGGAGCACAGAATCCTGCTTGCCAAACAACCTCAAACCCATGCACAGGTGAGTAAGTTTTCTTCTTCTTTTATTACTATTATTATTATTTTGTAACTTCTTTTGAGTCTGTGATCTTTTGTAGGTAAATGAAGGCAACTTGAGACCATACTCATAAGTGAAATAAATCAAACTCACATTTATAAATATTGTATTGTCTCCCTAGTATAAAAAATAATAAAAATAAACACCTGAAAGATAATAAGATCCAAAATGTACAATAGATACTGTAATAATGAAAGGGAAAGAAAGCGCTCGCAAGGAAAGAACAACTGGGATGGGGAAAGGAGAAAAGGACGGGAAGAAAAGATTGTAGGTAGGTAGGGTACATATTCAAAGGTGTGTACGTGTGTATGCAAGGTAGAGAGCTGTACTACTAATCTCTGTCCCTTAAAAAGAACAGTTTGTGTTGCCATTGTGTGATTGCTGATCATTTTTATGCCTGGATCTTGTAACCTACACAACTACTTCTAAGATAACAATATGCAATATATTTACTAGTGTTAATTTCCTACTATTTTTTGAAATTCTGCATCTTTCTGTCCTTTTTTTTCTGTTTTGCTTTTTTAAATTAAAAGAAAAGACTGTCATGAGAAAAAATCAATACAAGTTACAAGTCTCCGAATGATACCGCAAACTGATATAGATTCTATGTATGGGAAACAGACTCGGAGGTAACCGGTAACCCGGCCCAGTGACTGTGCCCACGGAGCTGTGAAGGGTGTTGGAGGCGGGGGCATCAGAGGAGATGGACTCTTGGACTCTCCGGTAACACTGCTTCCGACAGAATGCCTCTGAGTATTTCTCACCTTATTAGTGCAAGTTTGCAGCGCACACTGTTCACTCTCACCTTAGGGAGGGGCCGCAAGCACCTAAAGCACCTTAATTCTCTAATCCCTCCCCTCCCCATCTCTAAACACGTAATGACCGCAGGCATCCAGGGAGCTGGGTCAGTCCCGCGCTCAGCATCTCTCAATTCTCTCCTCCTCCCCTCCCCTTCTCTACTGCGCCCTTCCACTGCAGAAGGTCTGTCTCCCCCTTCCTCTGTCTGTCTTCCCCCTCTGCTGTCTGTCTTCTGTTTTGCTCTATATGTCATTATCCTTTGGATTTCTCATAGGAGAGAAGCTACACAGGATTTATATGTCCGGTTTATTTCACTTACCATGATGGCCTCTAGCCACATCCATTTTTCTACAAATGCTTCAAGTTTATCCTTCTTTGTGGCAGGACAGGGCTCTACTGTGCACAACTCCACATGTTCTGTTGGTGGGAGTCTTCTTCCAAGTCGAGTTATTGTGAGCTGAGCTCTATAAACATGACCGTGCATGGGTCACTGTCACACTACGTTTTTAACCCTTTCAGGAAGGTGCCTGGAGGGAGAAGAGCTGGATCAAATGGAATTTCTATTTTGGGTCTTTCAAGAAATCCCCGTCCTGATTTCCACAGTGGCTGTAATGATTTATGTTCCCACCAGTAATGTAGGAGGGAACCACAGCTCTCCAGCATTTGTCATTATCTGATTTTTTTGATGATTGACATTCTTTCTGATGCAACACAAAATCTCAGTGTTTAATTTGTGTTTCTCTAATGGCTAGTGATGTTGAACATTTTTTCATGTATTTATTGGCCATTTTTACTTCTTGTAAGAAGCATGTATTCAGTTTATATTTTTGACTGAGACTTATTTTAGGGGTCTAATTCCTTGAGCTCTTTATGTGTTCTAGACATTGATCCATTAATCCTCTGTCCAAGGTGGAGCTATCAATATTCTTTCCCACTCTGTGGCTTTCTCTTCACTCGGTTGGGTGTGACCTTCGCCAGGCCTTCAAAGCTGTTTAACTGGATGTCATCCCACACATTGGCTTCTGTTGTTATTTCCTGTGCAACCTCAGCTCTGTTCAGAAAGTCCTGGTTGCACGTGTAACTTTGACAGTTTTACCTAACTTTGTCTTCCAGCAGGTTAAGTGTTTGTGTTTTAATATTTAGGTCTTTGACCCACTTTGATTTTAGTTTAGTGCATGATGAAAGATACGGTTCTAAATTCAATCTTCTGCATAGGAGTGGCCAGTTTTCCCAGCAGCATTTGTTAACAGGGCAATATTTCCTTCAACACATATTTTTGTCACCTTTGTCAAAGGTTTTTAGGTGACTGAATGTACCTGGAGGTGTTCTGACATTCTCTGTTCTGCTTCAATGGTCCACAAGTCTATTTTTGTGCTATGCTGTTTTTATCACTGTAGCTTTGCAATGTAACTTCAAGTCAAAGATGGTGATGTCTCCTGCTTTGCTCTCATCACCCAGAATTGCTCTTGCTATTTGTGTTTTTCTGGTTCCATATGAATTTTAGGGTTGTCTTTTCCAGTTCTGTGAGCAGTGTTATTGGTATCTTGATCAGGATAGTATTAAGTCTGTTAATTTTGAAGGCGTGCCCATTCTGACCATGTTGATTCTGCTGTGGAGGGATGGGGAGTACCCTGCCATTTTCCACTGTCCTCCAAGTTCTATTTTTCCAGAGTAGAGGTCTCTCATTTCCATGGTTAGGTTAATTCCTAAGCATTTAATTTTTCTTGATGCTGTCCAGAGTGGCATTGTTTCCCTAGATTCCTAGGTGAATTCATTATTGGGAGTCAAGAAAGTTATGGATGTTGGCAAGTTGATTTTATATCCTGCCACGCGGCTGACTTTAGTTTTTCATTCCAAGATCTCTCAATGAACTTTCTTTGGTCTTCTGTGTAAAATGCCATGTCACCTGCAAACACTGATAAGGTGACTTCTTCCATTCCTACGTGACCTTCCCTGTGGGGTACATGGGGCCTCCTGCCCGGCCCCAGGGCTTCATAGGCCTTGGAGTGTGTGGGTGCACAAGGGTTTCTTGCTAAAATGCAGATGGGACCCAGGGGTTGTGAATCACCCACACCTGCATTTTGAAGGTAAGGACCTGCCAGCAGTCAGGGTCAACAAAGCACAAAGACCTGCATGCATTTCACTATCATTTGTTTAGATGCAAATCTCCCCTCCCAGATTGAGAGACCCCCAGAAGCCTGGCTTCCTGAGCACTCAGCCAAAAGGTGACCGATGCGGTGGACCCAGTGTGTAGCGCTGTGCCTAGAACACTGCACTTGGTGATTCGAGAGTGGAGGGAGAGACGGACGCTGCAGGATTTTCAAAACAGCTGCTTTAGCAGTGGGGTTGATTAAACATTGGATCCCTTTCCAAACATCTGGGAGTGCACAAATAATTTGAAATGCAAACCCCATTTTCCACTTCAAGAACTACAACAATCAGGCCAGTTGTTTACGACGCAGGGTGGGTTGAGTACTGCTGTTCACGTGTATGAGGAGCAACAAGAGCCCATGCTGATTCCCTGGAGCACAGGCATGGGGGAATGGGGTCCTTGCTTTCTGGAACCTCCCGCCCTCCACCAGCTGCTTCCTGGTCTATAGAAAGAGGCCTGGCTCTGCTGGCGGTAAGGTTCAGCTATCGCCAGACGAAGCTGAGGTGGCCAGGCTTATTTGCGTATTTCCAATATCCATTTCTGCTGCGGTGTGTTACAGGTTCTGTGATCCCCAAATGTATGTGACTGTCTCAGTTTTGTTAGAGAGCCGCGTTCTTTGGTCCTCAAACCTGGAAGGCAGGGCCCAGCTTCTCTGTATGCTCCACCCCAACCCCAGCAGGGCCCTCCCTAGCGGGGAGGGAGAAGCCAGGCTGGCAGGGCTGGGCACTGCCTAGGCTGAAGGCTCAGCCCCAGCTGGCTCTGTCCGGAACATCTAGGAATCGGGGTCCGGTGAGAGGATTTCAGGTCACGGGGTGCCCTGGGAGGAAATATGGGGCCCAGCCCTGACTGCTTCCTTTCTTGTCAGCTCCGAGGCGAGGCACTGCCTCTCCCAAAGTTACAGTCAGCAGCTCAAGGATGAAACCTCCAAACTGAGCCCAAATGAATCTTTCTCCTCCCAGGTTATTGTTTCTATAGTAACAGACACCTGGCCTCGGGGTGAGCCAAGTGGGGACCAGACAACCATCACCCTTAGGGTAGACAGGACCAATGGGGGCACACATGACCCTTCCAGCCACAGAAGGGCAGCAGTGGAATGGTGTGTTGGACCTGGTTAGAAGGGGGTGACTGGGAATGTTGAGGGCCGGGGTGAGGAGCCCAGGATACCTTCCCAGTTGCTGCCCACATCCACATCTCCAGGAAGGGACCTGAGGCCCCAGCCCAAGTCGCATGTCCAGCCCTTGGCCAGCAGAGCATGGGGCAAGGTGGGGACAGCAGCTCCCGAAGCCGTCCCACCACCACTTACAGTGCAGGGTGCAGCCCCGCAGCCTGGACGGGATGTTCTCTCCTGTGCCTTCCCTCTGGGCAAATCCACCTTCCCCTAGCGGTGTTCACAGCTCCAAGCCACACTTGGCCCAGAGTAAAAGTCACTGTGCTTCGTGGTGGTGGCTCAAAAACACAAACAGGGGTCAGCAAGTGAGCCTCCTGTGTGGATGGTCAGGAGGGACCTCAGGCAAGAAAGGTCCCTGTCACAGAGTATGAGGTGCTACCAAATTCTCTAGTATGTTTGGTGCCACCAGATTCTCTAATTTGTTCACTGTAGTGGTAATTTCTCAGCTTAAAGTGGCCCTGAGTGTACTCCTGAAGTACCGAGTGTTGCCTTGAAGCACAAGAAGGCTGCGGTGCACCTCATGGAGAAATCACATTACAACTCTCACACAGGCTCCAGTAACAAAGCTTTGAGCAGTGACTTCACTGGTAATGAGTCAATAAGAGGCATCTTTAAATGGAAGCACACACAAAAAAGGTGAAAACGTGACGAGAGGCTCACAGGAGCCTGACTTTGTTTCTCTCCTGAGAGCAGGGCATAAGGGTTCCCTAATTCCATGTCCACGCAGCTTCCCAGGACATAGGCACTAGGGAGGTGAAAATCAACTACATGTTTAGCTCACTGGTGTTTTATCTTCTGTTTCTAACCTGCAGTTTGTGACTCCCTTGCACTTCTGGCTGGATATTTGTAAGCATCCCTCAGTGTCCACTATTTGTAAGTTGCTGTCACTGGATCCAACACCACTGTCTCCTGGGGTCTGGGGCATAAGGAAGTGGAGGGTGGACAGGAGACCTTGGTCTCCCAGAGCAGCGCAGCACCTCACTGAGAAGCTGCCTGCCCTCTCTACCCGGGGATGGGCCACAGGGCAGCTGCGCCTCGCTGGCCAGGACTGTCCCCCTGCCCCGCCCCCCCATGCTGTGACTTCACCTTTTCCAAAGTGAGCCTCCTGTGGCTCCAAACCCCACAGGGACTGTGCGGCCCAGAACTGTGCCCTCCTTCACAGCCACGCTGCATGTCGGCATTCACCCGAGTTGCCCTGGAAGCTCCATGCTCACCCTGGCCCAGCAGGCTCTGCTCAAGGTCTTTTTCCAGACAGGCAGAAAATGCACCCTTTATGTATTTTAGTTGTCTTTAGTGTCTACAGCTGTCCATGCCAGGCTTATCGTTGTTAAAAAGCTTTGCCAAGTGACTGGGCTGGAACTAAAATAGAAACCAAAGAGAGGCCAAGGGCTTGAATCCGTGTAGTTATCGCCTGTGGTATGGTGTGACTGGATTTTAATTCTCTGTCCTGGGCAAGGACCCTGTGTAATACAGCCTTCTACTCAGGGGATAGTTTCCTGAGTTGCATTGATAGAAAACTCATTTTAAGTAATGTTCTCAAAGCTCAAGAATATAATGTAATGTATCTCATTCAGTGGACACCAAGTATAGAAACAAGAAGAATCAGCTAACACCCTGCAAAACAAGAAACACAAAGGGAAGACATCCAGAAAGACAACTGATAATCCCAGCACTTGGAGACCGAGGCAGGAGGAGCACTGTGAGTTTGAGACCTGCCTGGGCTGGATAGTGAGTTCAGCACCAATGTAAGGAGACCCTCTCTCAAACACAGAGCAAAACAAAGCAAGAGGAGCTCAGCTGTGCTTCCCACAAGAGGGTGAGACCCAAACAGAAGCATGCTGCAATCACTTGTAACTTGTGGAGCTGAGTTCTGTTTACCAAGTGGGTTAACCTGTTCAGTGCCACGCAGGCCAATGGGCTGCAGCCCTGAGGAGATGGTACCAGCACTTCAGCGACAGGGGTAAGCACTCTGTGCCATGCACAGTGTCACGTTGTCCCAAGCAATTGTCATTTGTCAGTCGGGTGAAGAATACTGTTCCAGGACACTGGGGCAAGCACCACCACAAATCTCCACATGTCTGCTCACATGTAGCAGAAACTTGAGAATGCACTTACTATAGTAACGAGGGGAGCATCAGCAACGGTCCTCAGTGACAGTGTAAATCTGTGCTCTTGTGAACTGAGTCAGTGCTCCCTGGAGCCACGGTGATGAACCATTTCCCACCTATCGGACAGGCAGGCATTTAAAATCCCAGCCACTTAGTGCATTAACAGGAACTTTACACAATGTGGGTTTCACCCCGTGCTTGTGGGGGCAGAACTGCTCCGAGCACTGGGCGTTGAACTTTGCAGTTCCAGTGAGCGGAAGAGTAGGTGCCCAAGAACCCCCACGGGTGCGTTCTCGAGGGACCCCCATGCATGTGAAAAAGCATGCTGGTCCAGAATGTGAGTGGCAAGGGCACTGTGGCAAGAAAACTTCCAGAACCAGTGGCTGTGGCCATCGCAGAGTCACAGCCATACCACGCAGTGCATGGGCGGCACTGTGGGCCCAGGGGAGACAGACAGCTTCCTGACTCAGCCCTCTGAGCCAGGTCCCAAACCAAATAAATAAGGAGGAAACAAAAGCACAAGGAAGAGAATCTTGCAAGGTGTCGCTTGGTTATGCCGAAAACCAGTGCTGTGTCTTGTCCAAGAAGATCAGTGCACGAGGGGAAGGTGTGATGAAACGCTGGGGGTAAGCACCAGCACCCCGCATGGGCGGACACGGGGCCTCTGCCTGAACAAGGGTGCGTTATCTCCTTGCTAGGGAGTGGGGGAGGAGGAAGCGTGCTCTCCTTGTCCTTTTGTAAGTGTTAAACAATGCCTGCTTTCAAACACCAATGCGTAACAGCCTGAA
Source organism: Cavia porcellus (assembly GCF_034190915.1). Lineage (NCBI taxonomy): Eukaryota > Metazoa > Chordata > Mammalia > Rodentia > Caviidae > Cavia > Cavia porcellus. The sequence goes on along the minus strand of NW_026947501.1, from coordinate 46,613,304 downwards.
CAGATACTGTTCGTCACTTTCCCCTGGCTGAGACGCAGTTCCTGACTCCCACGGTTCACAGGAAGAGAGCTCTGCTTGGGCCCACAGGTCAGAAGCTCCCGTCCTCACGTGGTTGGCTGACACTGGATGGAAGCTATGTGGCAGGAGCCCTGGTTGGAGAGAGCTGCTCCCCCTCTTGGTAGGTGGGAAACAGAGGAAAGGGAGGCTTGGGGATGGAGATAGACCCTTCCAGGGCACACCCCATGGACGTGCTATGTTGCAGTCAGGGATTGCATATAGGACATATAATCTATAGCATTATTATATTATGGTCACCCCAAGAGTTAAATACAAGAAAATCTGTCTCCACACTGAAGACCTAGAGAATCCAGCCAAGGGCCTGGATCCTACAGCAATGTCCTGCATGAGTCCAGCTGAAGACCTAGAGCCCATGACAATGTCCCTGCCACAAGTCCAGCTGGAGGCCTAGGGCCCATGACAGTAACTCTTGCAAGTCTATTTCACAGATCTGCACTGGGAAGGCCCAGAGGTCAGCAGTGGAAGCTAGAAAGTCTGTGCCTGTGGCATGAGGGATTTGTACCAATGGGTTGAGGTATCTGCCCTGAAGCCAAGAATCAATGCTCAAAGTAAGGACCAGGGCTCCCCCCAAAACACCGCAGCCATCCTCAGCGATGAGGTCCCGAGCTTCTCTGATGACAACGGCTGAGTTCATGTCAGGAGAGCCAGCATGACGAGCTGCTCCAGGAGAACCAACAGCTCCAAACAACACTTAGGAGAACCACAACGCTCCTCTTCCGCTCCAGGTCTCCCTTTATGTTGGCCACAGTCCTCAGTAGGCCACCCACACTCAGAACCACACTGATTCAGTTTAGCTGGGGTTTAAGGTGACCACCAGTTCTCCATCCACCACATGCTGCCCCTGAGCATCTCTACACCCTAAAACCTGTGAGGGGACAGAGGGTTCTAGGTGGAATATGCCAAGAGGCAGTGCCTCACCTTTCCTCTGCTTTGCAAGTGGAAACTCAGGTCCTGAGGTCACCCCGGGGAGCCTGAGATGGAGCTAGGGCAGAGCGTGGTGAGCACACAGCATCCAGTCCCCGCTTAGTGGAGTCTGTGTGAAAACCTGGAGTCTGTGGTGTGGAGAAGGTGGGGCATCAACTTGATTGGCTTGGGAACCACTAGAGAAAGGCTGCGCACCCTTCTGGGTGTGTCTGGGTGGGTCACGGAGGGGTGGCCCCGGTAACTACATCTTTTCCCACTCCTGCTCCTCTCGGCACTGCTCCCCTGCTCAGCTTCCAGCCATCATGAACCGGGCAGAGTGTTCTGGTGGGCCCTTCTACCATGACGCTCCTGCCGTGCAGCCAGCAAACCGTGGACTGAGTCCCCCGAAACCATGAGCCAAATTAAACCTCCCTTCCTTTAAATCGTGGGTCAGGGGTGTTGCATCCAGCAATGTGAAAGGGAACAAATACAGCATCAAAAGTCACAAAGTCTTAGCACCAAATGCCAAGCAAGCTGGAGCAGCCCCTGGCCCAGACAGACCCCACAGCTCTGTGTGCCCAGAGCCTGCGCAACATGGCCCCAGCCCAACATCTCTGCTCCTTCCTCCTACCACTCTGGCCTGGACCTGCTAGAGAGCAGGGGACCAAGGAGGGCTCTGGATGCAGGGTGGGGAGGAGCAGGGTGAGACGCGGCTGCCCAGGCCGGCTTGCCAGGCACCTCTGTCTGTCACTTCCATCCCTGCTTCCCCAGCCCTACTTCTTCCTCCTCCATCCCTAGACATCTGGTGGGAAACCAAACAGCAGTGTGGCCTGGGAGTCCACAGTGGCCATCTGGGGGCAGCTACTTTGTGCCTCCTTGCTCCCTAACTCGAATGCTAAGTGAGGAGAAGTAGGGGGATAGGAAGAGCCATTGTGAATGAATGCAGGGGGAATGGATGAAAGAGTGGGGGAGATATGCCAGCCCTCAGAAGGCCACAGATATCAGGGCCTCCCAGGCGGAGACACGCCTGGGCCTCACAGTGAAGTGCCACTGTGGCAGATCCCGCAAGCCCTCTGAGGTGTGTCATGGCCCACTACCCAAAGCCCTTGGCTGCCTTGTGGGAGTGCGGTCTGGTCCCACTCATGGCCAGTGCTCAGCAGCCCTGGGGTGCAAATACTCTGGCTCTCTGCCCCTATTAGGTGTAGTCATCCAGAGTTTCTAGCAACTAAAGGATACTACCCCCTGAGGCTAGAGGCTCCTGCGGATGCCCCTGCAGGACTCTTTGGCTCAGGGTCTGTTTCTGGGGAGCCCAAGCAGTGACAGGACTGTCTAACTGCTAGACGTTTCCAGCACTCACTGATTCATGAAGCCTAGGAGAAGAGTGCTAACCAGGCCCTCCTGTTGCCAGGGGCACCAGATCTCCAGCCAAGGCTTAATTTGAAGGCATCAGTGAGCTGCATTTTCATAATGATTTTCTTTTTTTTTTATTTAAAGAAAGACAAAACAAAATAGAAAATGGGCAGAAATAGTACATACTTTCAAAGAAAAGAAATAAACAGTAATAAATCACTAGCTGATGTACACATATTGTCCCCCTATAAATAGTTGTTCAAAGTACACAAGTGGAACATATAAATGGAATTCAACCGGGAGACTGCAAACAGTTCTGTTCAACTATCCAACAAAACTAAGTATTATGGGTATCAATTCTATACACTTAACACCTACGCATTTATCCATATCTTCATTTATGTTGAGACCTAACACAACTTATTAGATTAAAATCCTTCTGAACAAAGATTAATAATATTGCTGGATTTCACATCATAACACTCTGGAATCAGGATTGGGCACTGCAGTGCCCCTGTCTTCAAAGTTTTTGTTCATTTCATCATGTGTCATCAGATCAGTTCTCATAAACTGTTTATAGGTTTTACGTAAGCATGAGTCTTAACATGTATTTCTATCCTTTCTATATTAGAGGGAGAAACAGAACAAAGCAGGACAGAATTAAACTTTCCTACAGACATATAAAACTAAAAAGACATATAAATCTGCTGTATAAGGAGTTCTACCATGGTCACTGTGCTGTTTCTTGTTATCATCAACAGAATTGGCTATATCATCAGATAAAGTATAATTGAACATATCACTACATAACAGGATTAACAGAAATACAACTTTGTAGATAGTGTAGAGCTACAAAAACAGGTAGTAATCAAATCAGCATGGATATCTTAGTGAATCATTGTCATTTTCATTATAGTTGTCTATACTCCTCAACTTGATACCATCAACCTTACAGTTTTGAATAAAATCTGTCAATAATAAGCAGCAATCAAACAAGTCAGATTTAACTAAGACTAGTCATGATACAACAGTATAAGTCATACAGGGATCCTGATTGAATTAATAGGAAATTAAAGATGTCCACTGTGCTATGTCCTGATATCTTTGGGACAGCTGTCTGTGCCTTCAGATCCAGTGCTTGTATACAAACTAGGATGGAACAAGTTCCAACCAAACAGAGTGGTGAAAGTAATAGGGGTTTTAATTCCTGATACACTATTAGCTATATCTTCTGCTGTTTTTTTTAAGACCATTCCTCCCCTTTACTCCCCCAGAATGAACTGTGTATTTTTGGGTCTCCCCAACACTCACAGTTTTGTATTGGGGAGACAACTTGCTATTTACCTAAGTGTTTCTGAACTTTCTCACTCCTGGGCTGGATTCCTAGTTATATTTCTTCATTTATTAAAGCCTGTCTGTTCAACCTATCCATAAATACTGGTTTAGTTACCCCTATTACTCTCTGGTTCCCTATCACATCAAGTTCCGTTTTCTCATATTTGATTTTGGTCCATATAACGTTCTTCAGGCTAATTATATTTCCTATAAAGAGCCTCTCAGTGGACCCTATCTCTTGATCCACTTTGCCTGTAATTCTCTCTTTTTTCCCTTAAGTTAGTGTATCTAGGCCATCTATATTAGAAATGATGTCCAACCTTCTTTGCCTCATTTCTGTTGAGCTCTTTTTCTGTCATTAGTTGTCAGTTTGTCTTCTTCATTTCGCTTTCTGCTCCATTCATTGTGGCCTCTCTGCCACTGTTTCTGGAATCCTGGTACTTTTCTCTTTTAGAATGTCCTGCAGTATTCTCTGTAGAGTTGAATTGGTGGTTGCAAATTCCCCCAGTTCCTCTTTATCCTGAAAGCACCTTGTTTCTCCATTAATTTCTAGGGACATTTGTGCAGGATGTATCAATCTCGGCTGGAGGTTATTGTGTTTCAAAGCTTGGATTATTTTGCCCCATGCTCTTCGTGATTTGATAGTTTGTGCCAAGAAGTCTACTGTAATTCTGATGGGTGTTCCTTGTAAGTGATCCGTTTCTTGTCTCTGACAGCTTTTAATATTCTGTTCTTATATTGGATTTCTGGAATTTTGATTATTGTATGCCTGGGTGTAGTTCTGTTTGGAATGTAGGGGGCTGGAGTTCTGTATGTCTCATACATCTGAGCATCTTTACCTTTTCCTATGTTTGGGAAATTCTCCTTGATTATTTTATATCAATAGCCTTTGCAGTTCATTTGTTTGTATCCCTGCTTCTTCCTTTACATTCTTAATTCTTAAGTTATGGATCCTCTTATCATCTTCTAGCCTTTGTATTGTTATTGCTTGTTTCCTTGTTATTTTTAAGAAGTTTTTCCTATCATACTCCCACATTACAAACCTGTCCTCCAGTTCAGATAATCTATCCTTAGTTTCTTTCAAGCTGTTCTGCCAGCTTTCAATAGAGTTTTTAGTTTCCTGGTAATCTCTTTGAACCTGCTTCAGGTATTTTATGTTTTCTCTATTTTCTCCATCAAACAATTCTCCCCCTTTTTTTGTTCTTCCACTCTACCATCTGTTTTTTCTTGGGAGGTGCTTAGCATTTCTTTAACTATTCTACTTATATCTTGCTTTACTTGGTTAAATACTTCACTTTTGAACTCGTCTATGAGGTCCCGAAGATATCGCTTTATGTCTATTGGTGCCATGCCTGATAGTGCATGTTTTCTGTCCTCATTCTCCTTTGCATTTACCTTTCCTGGATCAGTGTTCTCAGGATTGGGGACTGAGGACCCTTTCTTGTTGTCTCTCCTTCTCATACTTTTTGTTCCTTCCATACAGGCATATATATAGGAGCCCCAGTTTCTTTCTTTGTTGGTTTCAGTTTGTCTGAAGTGTACTGATGAGGTGGTCCCACCCACTGCAATGTACTAGGAGGTACAGACCCTGTAGCCCATGCTGGGTCCACCCCTCTAGGTCAACCTACTGAAGGCTTCACTGCATTAGGTTGCACTGCCAGGTGCAGGACCTTGGTTTAGGCTAGCCTATTGGGCCTCAGTTAGTGGCAACACTTAGGTCAAGTGCCCCACCAATCCCACTTGAGAGGGGAATATGTGACTGAAGTCACTGCAGCACCCTGTTCCAGCCAGTCTGCCTGGTCTCAGAATGTCCTCTGTTGGAGCCTCTTTCACTATGGGAGGGTCCCCGTCCCTCTCACCCACCACAGGTTGATGCAGATTCCTCTCACCCACCACAGGTCAATGCAGGGCTCCCCACCAGTTCTGCTCCCAATTCAGTTTGCCAATTCCCACTCTCAGAGCGTTCACGTCTCCAGTGAGTTGCAACTAGCAGGCTATCCCAGCTGTGCCAATTCAGTTGTGGCAGCGACAGGGTATTCAAGCCGAGAGTTTTTTAGGTGTTCTAATCATAGCACTGGAATTGCATTTCCAATTGGTTTTTCTCAGCTTAGTTCATTCCTGGGTTGGCAGGGTATATCTCCCTCTGCTTAGGACTCCCCACACTGCACCATTCCTGGAATCTAAGCTGGCTATCTCAGAGAGCCACTGTAGCTGCTGTTATCTATCTGCCATCTTTTCTCGGTCCCCCTGCATTTTCATAATGATTTTCATGGGAATCCTACTCTGTGGCAAAACTAAAAGGATGTTTATTATTGAAAAGGAGGAAGCCTCTGCCCAGAGAATCATTCTAACCCATTGTCTCTGATGTGCACCTCAGGGTCCTGCAACATTTAAGGAACAATTTGCATCCTCTGTGCCTCCAGCCACTCACCAGTGAATTTGCAGAGGATGAATAAGGGACAGTGACGCAGCTGGTCTCTGCCTTCACAAGCTGTATCTGCCTAGTACGGCGTGGCCCTGCGGCAGGTGTGTGATACCTGATGACTCCTGTCCAGCCCCCCTCTGCCGTGCTCATATGGGATAGGCCTGCTGTCCCTACTGACAGGAAAGTAGAGGAGGGCGCAGCTCCCCCTATACCACTCCCCTTGGCGATCTCACCAGGGGCCCAGAGGGAGCCAAGAGCCTGGCTTTCATAGGCTGAGGTCACTCTGGCCCAATAGTCCATTCCGTCTATGCAGCCATTATTTATTTTAAAAATAAGAGCTAAGTGGAGACGATGCGTTCACCTAAATGTGCAGCTCTTGAAGGATCTTCCTCCTACTGTTGCCTGATGCATTAGTTGGGGTTCTCTGGAGGAACAGGATGGGTGGAAAATGTGTGCATGGCTATGCAAGGAGAGGTGTGTGGTGTGTGCAGGGCCAGGTGTGGGAGCGTCCATGGCAGGCGGCACCACAGAGAGTGGGAGGATGGGGACTGGAAGCCGCAGAACAAGGGAGACAAGGAGGCAGCAGCCCTAGGGTCAGAGGCCGGGAGCAGCAGTGGAGTCTGTAGGAAGGCTGCCGGCCTAGAGATGCCTGTCTGAGGTGATGGAAGTGGAGAACCCGCTCAGGTGTGCAGACCAGAATGCTACCTGCTCCTCCTCCCTCTCCCCCTGTTATTCCATTCGGCTATGAGTCCATTGCCTAGTGCCCCCGACATGTGGGGTGGGGCGGCTCCCCTCAGCGTGCAGCCTCCACACCAGTCATCCCAGGAGATGCCCCTCAGGCGCTGCCAAAACTCTGCTTAGCACTCCCGCTGGGCGCCACTCAGTCCAGTGGAGCTGACAGTCCACGGTCACAGTGTCACAGCCAGGAGTGCATTGACAGAGGCGTCGTGGCTCCTGCCGTTTGTCTCTAGCCATCCCTCAGCACAGGAGCTTCCTGTGCCTGTGGATGGGGCTTCTGGAAGATGGCTGGGCCGAATCACAGAGGCTGCAGGGGACTTGCTGTTAGGAGAGCTCTGGCTGAAGGGGGGGTCTCGGGAGTGCTACCTGGAATGGTCCCTCCCTCTCCCGGCTCCTTCCCCTCTGCCACCACAATGTGAACCATGAGCCCAGTGAACGCCTCCTCCCTTACGCTGTGAGCGTCTCAGGGACAAGACAGTGGCAAATCCAGGGAGATGAATGAGGTGGCCGAGAGGTCCTGTGGGGTTGAGCAGGGACAGTGTCCCAGGACCACAGTAATTTAGCCACGCCAGCTCAGGGCGGGCAGGGATGCGCTCAGGTGAGAATCCACAGTGCCAAATGCCCACCCTCTAGCTACTGGTCTTTGGGGCCAACAGATTCACACTTCCTCCCAGACCATGTGAGCCCTGATGAGGAAGCTGCTTCCACAATGTATGGCCCCTCAGATTCGGGGCTCCTTAGTGAATTCTCAAGCTCTCCCTTCCCCAGGCATTCGCCTCCACAGAAGGAGCCAGGCCCTGGGTGACCTTCCTGCCTCTGCAGGCTGCAGTGTGTGCCCTGGGAAGGTGTGAGGGGGCCATCCATGGGAGTGGCACAGGTAGCCTGGGCACCCCTGCTTCAGAACTGCTGAGTACTCAGGCACCTCACACCTCCTGGTGGGAATTTACCCTTTCCTGAGCCCCTCCGGTCTGGTGGTTTGTAAAGACCCTCAGTTAAAATCTTCTGAAAGGAAGTCAGATTAGTAAAATTTGTAAAATTTTACTAATAGGTAAAGGTTAGTAAAATTCTCAAACACAGCATATAGATAGGGAGTCTGGAAAAGAAGCCTCTCCAGATGATACAGAGAGAAGTTGTCCAAGTATCCATCAAAGAAATGTGAGCACATGAAAAATAAACACAGTTCCATGTTGTCCATGGCACAGGGCTGCACCCTCGCACTCTCTAAATGAGTCTGTGCTGGGGACCTTTCCTTACAAGCTCTGATCTGCGTGTATCAAGCACCCTAAAAACCACTAATTCCTTTAAACCCGAAGGTCCCACTTCTGCTCTCTTACTCTCAGTGATAGTCAGATATCTGCTCAGAGAAGCACGTAGAAAGGCATTCATCAAGGCACCATTACAGCTGAGGATCCAAAGTCAGCCACACAGACTGAACTAGGTGAAATATGTGTGCGCGTGTATTACACACACACAGCTACATACACAGCTACATGCACGCACCCCCCCATCCTATCACCATCTCTGTGTATCCATGAGCTCCCTGCCTGTGGACTCAGCCAACCACAGATCAACAATCCTCTCCAGCAAACCCCTGTGGAGCTCTTTTCCCGAATTAAGCAGAGTAACACCTATTTACATAGCATTTGTTATACTGATTGTTAAAAGTCACCCAGGAGGTCCTGAAATACACGGGAGGATGTGTGTGGGTTACATGCCAGTACCACACTGCTTTACACAGAGACTGGAGCTGCTGGTAGCCGTGAGAGGCCTCAAGACCTGTTCCCTGTGGACGGGGAGGACGACTGTGCTCCTTCAGTATGGAAATCATATCCCAGCGAGACTGCATCTTGTGAACAAGCTAGTGTTGCACAAGACAGCTGCTTTAAGGGATTACACACACACAGCAAGCTAATTTCATTCTAGAAGTTACAGATCCATATGTATGGGCTAAAAAATAATCAGGAAGCACACCAGAATGTTGCTGGGATGTGGAATTTTTCTTTTTTTATATTTTCATTTATTTTTCTAATTTTCTGCAAGAGTATACGTACTACTCTTGAAAAAACATTTTAGTTTTTAAAAAGTGCTATCAGGAAGCAAAATCTCTCTCTCTCTCTCTCTCTCTCTGTCTCTCTGTCTCTCTCTCTCTCACATACACACACACACACACACACACACACACACACACACGTGTGTGCACACGGCCCAGGAATTGCTGGGTTCTCCTAGGTCAAAGTACAATCCTGGAGTTAAAACCTGCAGGGCCGGCTGGAGAAAAGGCTTTCATCTGTGCTGGGAAGCAGCCTGGCTACGTAACTGGGGTGACCACTCGATCTCGCCATTTCCCAAATCCTTTTTCCAGAGTAGTTTTACTTTCTATTAAAATTATATAAGGCCTGGGGCTGGGGATTTAGCTCAGTGGCATAAGCGCCCGCCTTGTAAGCAGGCAGTCGTGAGTTCGATCCCTGGTACCGATAAAAAGGAAAAAGCCAAAAAAAAAAAAAAAAAATTATATAAGGCCAAGCTTACAGAGCAATGCACCGGAGGCCGGTTGTTGGACACAGCCGGGTCCTCTGTGGGCCTCACGGCCTCCAGCTCCCCCAGATTCTCCTAGCGGAGGTGCAGGCCTCACCTTGGGAAGGGCCCCGCTGCAGCCCTGACCCTGTGTCACTGGCCATTGAAACTCACAGCCCTCAGCGTGCACCCAGAGATTAACCCCAGTGAGAATCAGGCATTCAGGGACAGGAGGATTTGTTTCTACTTAAAATCCCCAAACAAGAAATTTACCAAAAAGTACAGATGGGTTTCAAACAGTCTACAAGTTTGATAACTGTACAACTTCCTTTGTGATTCTCATAACTAATTTGTTTCCAATTAAGTGGCCTAGAAAGCAGCTGAGTGCTTAATCTCTGCTCAGCTCAGTTCTCCCAGGCACAGCCCTAGGGTGCAGGTGCTGGGCGTGCTCTACACCCCACAGCCAGGGGTGAGGAAATGAATGCACCACCCGAGCCTTAACTCCAGGTTGCCCGGATGATGGGCTCCCTTATCCACGTGGAAAATACACTGGCTCAAGAAAGGAAAATAGTAAAGGTGTGAGGTTAAAATATTACTAATAGGTAAAGGTTAGTAAAATTCTCAAACACAGCATATACTCACAACAATACTCTCTATTGTTAAAATATTCAAGCAACACAATATTAAAAAAAAACCAGAATTTCCCATTACACAATTATGACCCTTTAAAATCAAATAATCGGTAAGAAGCTGGCAAATATTATTTAATAAAGAAATTGAATTGGAAAACATAATGCCGAGAGAGACAGCTTGCCTTTTCTTTCTCCCAAGAAGGGCATGCAGGCTTTGGAAAGCCGTATGTTTATCTGGGGTCAAAAATGAGTCAGGGCTGCCAAAGAAAGCCAGGGTGCCTCTGGGCTGGGTTAGGGAGTGCAGTGTCCATTTCCAGGGCCACAACAGCCCCATTGTTCTGCGCACTGGTTGGCGAGCACCCATCTAGGGCACCAGGAGTGGCTCTGACAGATGAAGCCCGCCTGCACAGGTCGGGGTCAGGCTTCCTGGAGACAGGCCGGGGACAGTGGAGGTGCGGGGGCAGAGGGAGCAGGTGGCATCCCTGGCCCAGCCCATGGGCACCTGTTCTGGGAACTCGAGGCTGGAAAAGAAAGAACTGAAGAACAAAGGCGGAGTTTCCCAGGAGAAGAGGAAGGCTGTTACAGGCAGGAGGAGTCACTGTCACCTGGTGTTGTCCTAAGGATGACAGGGTCCATCTCAAAATGGCAGAGAGGATGTTGGAGTGTGGATGTGCCTGCATTACCCGATGTGGTCATTACATGGTCTGCGCTTGTGCTGACACATCACATGTGCCCCCCAAATCTACAGTTATTCTGTGTCCACAAGAGATAAGAACACTTCCGAAAGGGGAAGGTTTCTGCCCCACGTAACTAGGTTTTCCAGGCCCCAGAGCAAGGCAGAGCTGATGCCCCTGCTCACAGGCTGGGCCGCGGCAGGTTTTCTGAGACACCATCTTTTCTTGGAAGGAAGGATGCCCAGCCATCCTCTGGACGCTGTAACAGATTGCTTCCTGGACCTGCTCCCTCTGCCCAGCTCCCAGGCTGCTGTGGAGGCTGCAGTCCCTGTGGACATGGCTGGGCATTTGCATGCAGCCCACATCCTGAGTGCTTCCTTTCCGCTCCAGGTGACTTCCAGTCCCCAGTGCAATGCAAATGTCCTCTAAGCAGCTGCTGTGCTGCATATAGGAGGCTCTCGAGTGCTGTCGTGTTTGGTGTAGATGTAATTCTTAAAAACATCTCCAGTCTGCAGAAGCCGGCCTGCAGGTGAGGAGCCCTGACTGTTGGAATGTTGATTAGCAGAGAGACTGTGTAAGAAGAGACCGAGGGCCCGGGAGACACCCCTGGCAATGAGCACAGCATGGGCTGGGGGAGGCGAGGGCCAGCACCCAGGGTGCAGCGGGGAATGGGGACGGTGCCCCTCTAGGGATTGCCAGGGCGGTGGCCTTACTCCCAATGTACGTTTTCTAGGGCTTCATTTTCACTGACACAGACAGTGCCCCCTTGCACACTCGCATGAGACAAAGATTGATGAGGGGCTGGAGGACCGCAGTGCAGGCCCTGCTACCAAGGAGCACGCTACCTTCCAGGAAACTTGGGCAAAGATGAGCTCCATGACCCCCACGTTAACAAGCTGATGCACAGCTGGGAAGAAGAGAAATCCACATGAGGTTCCCCTTTGTCTGTGGTTTTGCTTTCTGTGGTTTCAGTTATCCACGGTCGACCACAGTCACCAAACAGTCTGTTGCAATGAAGTGTTTCAGGAGGGGACTACACGCTCTCAGCCTGGGTTAGAGTACACTGTTACAATTGTTTATTTTATTAGTAGTGACAGTTGCTCTCTCACTGTGCCTAATTTGTCAGTTAAACTTCACGGCAGCTCTTTACCTACAGGAGAAAACATGGTATACGTGGGGTGTGGCACTGTCTAGGGTTTGGGATACCTAGTAAAGGTCTTGGAATGTCCCTTCCCTGACCTGTGGACAAGGGTGACCACTGTGCAAGCAGAAATAATCCTGTGGTGAGGCAATTTGTCAGGTGTCCCACTGAGGGGCATTGAGCAGCACAGGCCCAAGGGAGGCGAGGAGGTTTGCAGGAGAGAGAGTATCAAAGCAGGGCATCCAGGCCCCAACAACAACCTCCTCCCAGATCCTGACATGGTCCAGGGCGCGTTGGGAGCAAAGGCTCATGTAAAGAGTGAATACTCAGCCTGGAATCTGGGAGGATCCCTCAGCACACGCTTCCCACCTGCAGGGGTCCTCTGAAGGGATCCAGGAGCTGAGTGATTTCTGCAGGGCTGGTTCCTGACAGTGCCACACCAGGACCTGCACATAGTCCCGGCAGAAAGAAACTGGAGTGTGGAGCATGACACTCACTCAGCCCTGAGCTGCAGCACGACTGCGTCCTCGGGGATTTGTCCCTGTGAACATGACGGGGACCCCTGCTGCACAGTGGGGCTCCGTAGTGCAGCGGCTGTCCCTGGCCAGATGCCCTGTATGGCCAGGTCCTCTGCTGGAGATACTAGAGTTTGTCAGAATGAGCGACATCTGTGCATCTACACAGAAAAGCTGCAGCACAGTGCGAGGCCCCTGGGTGATGCCCACACTGCTGGCCTGCACTGGAAAAGTTTTCAGTACACAACTGTATTTGCTTCACCCAGACCAGAGCAGGCGAGACAGCAGCAGGAGCTGTGGCACCTGCAGGGGAACCTAGAGGATTTCTGTGGGGCTTCAGAAACCTGAACTGCCAACCTTGGCTACTGAGAGTAAAAACACGGATCCACTGAGACACAGATGTCAGCAGCCAGGGGTAGCCAGGGGAGGGCCCGTTGCTCACTCAGAGCTGGTTCCCAGCGCCCAGAAAAGCTGAGAACAAAGAGACATTCTTCAAGCTGTGGCACACTGAATGGCTGATGGCAGCTGCTGGATTCCCTCTTGGATGGTTTCTCCAAATATGTAGCAGGGAAGCAGGACAGGAAGTAGTGGCCACGTGGGGCGTATCTTCTGTGTCCCAGTTCCCTCTTCCACAGTGATCAATGATGGACCACAGACCTTAGCCAGGACCCCAGAATGCACAGCTCACAATGACCATCAGCCAGGCCCCAGGCAGCTCACCTTGGTGTCAGGAAACTGGCCACCAGCTGGGGGGGAGAGGGGCAGCGAGGTGGGGGGGAGAGATGACAGATGTTTTCTCTTAGAAGTAAGAAATCTAAAATAAACGAATAAAAAGGAGATATTAGGAAAGTAGACAAAGTCAGGGATGAGTGGAGGGGGAGGGAAAGGAGGGTGAAAATAATCACACTTGATATACCTGGGCCAACTCACAAGCCCAGATCTGCCATCCTGCATCAGTAACAGGCACAAATCCAAAAGCCAAGGAGGAGCGGCCCCTGGGATGCCAGCACCCACGTGAGTGAGGCTGCTTTCCTGGTGAACGTGGTGCTTTTAGTCCTGGGAGCCGGGGAGTAGGGATGAGAGTCTTGCTTTCCCTGGAGGCTGCACTTCGCGGGCGCCCTGGTAAGGGCACTTTTCTTCGTATGTCAAAGCACTTGTTTGTATTTATCCCAGAACAACACAGCAGCGGTTTATTCAGTGACAATCAAATTGCAGTTTCTGTGGGCTCCTGGTCCCTAGAGAGAGAGCACTATTGTAGTCCCATGTCCCCAGGCCTGCTGTTCAGAGAGGAAATTAATGACTTTGGAGACTGACATTTCTTGCAGCCCTGAGCAAGAGACAATTTCCTGTTTTTCTGCTGATCAGAACAGTCTGGGGTGAGATTTCTGTATTGCGGATGAAACTGCTCTGCTTGCGGGCTGCTGTTTTATCCAGGCCAGGAGGCGGACCATCCAAGAGGCAGAGAGGCATCTGGTGCCCTTGAAATGCCACATAGCCAGAAGGGGCTCAGTCCCCTCCCAGTTCCCAGGGTTCCCACAGCCCTCCTGCTGGCGCTCAGGGACTCCAGGATGCCTTGATGGTTTAGGCTGAGCCGTGGTGTGAGAAAGTGGGGTTCAGGGGTCGGGGTGAGGCAGATGGAAAATTCAGCTGAGCTGGAGTTAGAAAACACGAGTGAGGATCTGCACCTGCCATGCCACGCAGCAGATGTTGGATTCAAAGGAATAATGTCAACAGAGAAGGCATAAAACTCACACTTTTGTGGGGAAAACAGATGAAATCCCAAACAGGAGGAGAGTGTGTGGCTCTGCCCTTTTCCTTCCTGCTCGGCTTTCCCGGGTCTGAGCACTGGGTACTGGCCACCTCTGCCCTCAGGCTCACAGATGTGCACTTCTGGCTGCTCAGTTCAACTTCATCAGCTGTAAACTTGGGTTCACAGCTGGACCCCACTGTTGCCCCCTCTTTGGTGAAATGGGCATAAAACACAAGACTGCAGAGCCAACAGGATAAGGTGTGGGGTATGAGGTGGCGGTGTGCACCCAAGGACTATGGGAAGTTGTGGGGACAGAAGAGATGACCCCCCCCCCACATCACGGAATGGAAGGAGGCACTTTACTCACATCTGGGAAGGAAGGGGCAAGGGGTCACCCTCCTCCCTCTCTGTGGGTCTTCACTCTGGGGGCATCGACTTGCCTGGTGCTTCTGCTGAACCCAGGGTGCTCACGGGGCCCAGGGAGTTCAGGTGCATCTCCCTGGGGCCACTGCAGATCAGGAGCTGCAGATGCTCCAATGTGTCCAATTCCAGCATCCACAGAGACCCCAGGAACCTGAGCCGGGGCCCTGGCTCCCTCCCCACCTAAACTCAAAGGGCGCACCTTCCCCCTCTGCTGTTCGTTCTGTCTGTTCTGGACTGGATGCTGAGTCCCCACTGGTTTATGTGGGCAACAGAAAGACCATTGCGGGCTCTCAGCCAGCTTGGCCACTGTACAGTGCACACCCCTAACCTGATTGGCATCTCCAGGGACCCGCTCTTTCTGGGACACATAGAAAGAATTTGTTCAGGAAGCAAACTGTAATCACAGCCCGTGAACACTGCAGGAGACACTGTCCTTCCCTCGAGAACCTCTGTCTTTCAAGTCTGCCCCAAGATATGACTGCTGCCTCCCACACACCACGTCACTGGTACCCAGTGGGAGACAGAATGTGCCCGAGATGTAGAGGCTCAGGCGGGTGCCCCACCAGCTTCCCAGTGCTGGGCTTCCCCCCAGACTCCCTCACAGATGATGGATTCCAGGAAGGAAGGTGGGGGTGGAGGGTTCTTGTGCAGTCCTGGTTTCCCCTGCTGAGCACACGCCTGCTCCGGAGCCATAAATAATGAAAGATGAGTAATGGAATAGGAGTGAACAGGACCGCTGTGATAGACGGAATCCCAACGGCTGGCAGCTGGAGTCCCGGCTGACCATGAGACAGAGGCAGCACACTGGTCAGGGTGCTTCTGCTGTGCACCCACCGGGGCGCAAAGAATGTCGTCCCCAAAGGGGACCCAGCAGACCCTTTTGCCTCTGTGTGGACACGCTTTGCAGAAATGGGTTCTCTAGAGGGCTGGTTTCACAGAGCAGCCGTGGGAGGGTACTCCTCTGCCGGTAAGGGGCCAGGAGAGGGGAGCTGAGGAGAGCAGGGCAGGCCTGGGAGCACTGCTTTAAGACGAGGCTGCCCCTCCTCAGCCCCGTGGCACACACTGGCTCTGTGAAGTCCATGCCACTTGTTCTGTCTTCTGGGTCCAGCGTATTGGGCCTGTTCTACACAGATGCGCACCTTAGTTGCTAGCCCGCCTCAGCCACATCACACTCAACAGCCACCCGTAAAGGAGGAGAGGTTTGCTGCAGTTTGCAACTTCAGAAGCCCCAGCCTCTGGTTCGCAGGCTCCAAGACAGAAGTGGCAAGGAGGAAGCACTTGGGCATCGAGACAAGGACAGGGTCAGGGAGGGGGTGGGACCCTTCCAGGCCACGCCCCCAGCGACCACCTTCGGAAGTCAGCCTCAGCGCCCTCTGTGATGAGATAGCTTCCCAAAGCCCTACCTATGAGCACAGGGGGCCTTTGGTGGAGGCGCGTCCTCTGAGCCATAACAGCATGCATTTAAGAGCCATCAAGAGCCTGACAAAAGCCGCCTTAAACCTTGGGCTTCAAGCCAGGCTGCGGTGAACACTGACACTGCCCCACACCCGGGTCCTTGATTTCTAATGCCAGGTAGATCTGTGCTGCTAAGGAGGGGCAGAGTGGGTCCCACAGCCTGACCGAAACAAGTGCTGCCAGGGCTGCTGAGAAGGTCCACGCTGGGTCTCGGCGCGCTATTGATCTGTGTGGAGTGTGGTTTGCGTTTATAGTAGGCTGAGCTGTTTACCTTCCGGTCTGGCCAAGGTCCCAGGAGAGACAGTCAGCGAGCAGAAATCGGGACTGCACCCTCGCTCTGGGGTTGTGCTGGCCTGGCCCTGCAGTTCCGTTTGGGCGTGGGGTTGGAAAGTGTAAAATAGGCAGGTGCCGGGCTTTGCAGCCTGCAGCCTGACTCCACCGCTGAAGTGCATGGCTTCGGGGTGTGAGCAGCTGCCGAGGGCAGCCACAGCCCTGTGCCCTGGCTCCAGGCTCTAGGCATGGAGGCCACACGGACGGGCTGTACATGGGGGAAGAGGCGTCCCAGGCAGCCCCGCCCCACCTGCACTTCAGACCCAGCATGCCCAGGCAGGGCTGGCCTCTGTGCTCCTGAAATTCCTGGGTGATACTGAAGCTGCTGAGGTGTTGTTTTAAACTCCCCAAGTCTCAGGCCAGGGCACAGCACTGTGGAAAGTGCTTGCCCTAAATGCCATTGGCCCTCGGCTTGGTACCCAGCACTGCAAAAGAAAAAGAGTGTCTGTGTCGTTACCTTCCCATTGCTGTGGCACAGTACACCGCAGCGTGAAGGGGGAGAGGCTTGTCTTCGCTGACAGTTTGTAGAGGTTTCTGTTCATAGACAGCTGGCTCCAAGGCAGGCAGCCTGGCAGAGAGCTGGCGGAGCTGAGCTGCTCACAGCACGGGGGACAGGAAACAGGGAGGGAGGAACTGGAGGGAGATGAACACTTTCCGGTCACACCCCAGGCCCCAGCTCCTAACAGCAAGTCAGCTCTAAGCCCGGCTATCCCTTCACCTTCCTCCAGCCCTGGCTCTGAGCACATGAGGCTCTCGGGGACAGAAACCCTGACAGTGCCCAGGTCAGGCGGGCTCAGTGACCCTAGTGCTGCTTCGTCATTGGTTGAATTCCCAGCTGTCCTCCTGAAAGGTACTGGCCAATGTTCTCCCAAGGCCACCTTCACGTCTACCTAAGAAGATTCAGCTCCTGCCTCACAGGACAGTGGTGGAACCAAATGAGAAATGGCGGGCACAGGTAGGCCCCACGTGTGTCCCAGCTCTGCACCTGCATGGCTCCTTCCCCAGACCACTGCCAAGACAGGGACTGTCACAGTTTTCTACCCACAGAGCTCTGTTTGGGGGGAACTGGGAGGCCTAGCTGGGCGGTCTTTGCTTCCCTTTGTGTCTTTGGGGCATCGTTTGCACTTTTGTGGCCTAAGGAGGTGGGAACTGAGGAGCAGCCACCCGGCCTCAAGTCTGCGCTGAACTGGATTCTCCAAGGATCCTATGTGGCAGGCGCTCAAGCCAGTAGCTGCGAAGCCAGGGAGAAGCAGAGGTCTGCTGAGCTGCAGAACAAGGAGGGACCGTGGGGCCATACAGCGAGGCCAGTGCCACAGAGAGCGGGACTTTGTGTCTGGAAGAAGACAGCACAGTTCTGACAGCTGTCAGCAATGTGTGTGGCCTCCAGAGAACCTGTGCCTCCCTGAAGATCGGCGGCCTGAGCTGTGTGTGCACGCGCAGAGGCCACAGACATTTGAGCTGTCACTGGACTTAAAGAAAAGCGGCAACCAGCAGCCCAGCCCTCTGGGACGCCGAGGCAGGAGGATGGCAAATCTGAGCCCAGCCTGGATGACTTAGCCTTAGTGAGGCTCCACCTCAGATTACCACAGGCCTGGGCATGAAGGTCAGTGCCAAGACCCTGGGTTCACTCTGTAGGACCAAAGTTAATAAAAGGAAAGAAGAACGCTGTAAGAGGAAGACTTTTAAAATATCTTTTGTCTTTCTTCTTTCTCTCCAGTACTGAAGGTTGACGCCAGATCCTTCACACAGAACTGCATACCCACAACCACCCTGTTTTAAATTTGGATCTTGCTGAGTCTAAGTTCACTGGACTGGAATTTGGGATCCTCCTGCCTCAGCCTCTGGAGTGCTGGGATTACAGGCATGGGTCACCACAGCCCGCTTACGGTTTCCTCTTGCCTCCTCTTTAAGGAGGAGGAGGGCACATACCACAGTGCCGTGAGGACCTTGTCAGCACTCTTACCCTGATTTACAAAGAGTCGTGGGTAGACGGGGATGAAAGATTCTTGGGGTGAACAAAGGAGCAGAATCTTCCCAGCTATAAGAAGAAGCCACTGGTGAATTAGGCTGAGAATGACAGGTCTGAGAATGACTGTCCCCAGGGGACAGTTCTAGAGGGGTGGAAGGACAGGCAGGGGAGAGGGGCTTCCGGTGAGGCCACTGGTGGCCCAGAAGGAACTGACCGTCCCGGGAGAGCAGTATTTCCCCTCCGGACAGCACTTCCCTGTTTTGTCCTCACAGACGAGGCCATGCATCGCAGAGGCTCTGGGACTTCATGGGGCCCACAGCAGGACCATGAGCCACACGCTTGAGCCACACGCTGGGCTCCCCCATGTCATGGAGGTGCTGATGCCTACAGACCCCAGGCTCTCTGTGTCCATCCAAAGACCCAGCTGAAGTGGGCGGTGAGCAGTGAAGCACAGTTTTCATCCCAAGGAAAAAAAGATTCAGCATAAAGGAAGAATAAGATGACAAGGAAGAGAGGAGCAGGAAGAGACTCCACAAGCAGGATGACCCCTGCAGAAACAGCTCAGCAGAGCAGCAGGATGGCGGTGGCAGCCAAGTCAATAGCCACCATCTTTCACGCCCTCCAGGTCCAGTCTGCTGAAGCTGCTTTGTCCATGCACCCAAGCTGAGACTGCCAGGTCTCACCTATGCTGGATCAGATTAATTGGAGCATCCTGTAGCTTCCATTCTGGGCCTTCAGAACTGACAGAATACTTTCTGTCTTCCAGCCAGCCTGCCGTGCCCTAATCTCCTACCTCAGCAGCACAGGACTGGACAGTCACCAGCTGGAAAAGAGGAGTCTGTGGTCGTTGATTGCTCTTCAGCCTCTAAGTCAGTATTGTAGGGAAGTCCCTGCTGGGCTTTTACAGCCCACATGATCCTGAGAGCAAACATCCATAATCTTCTCTCTTTCTTCTCTCTCCTCTCTCTCTCTCTGTCTCTCCCTCTCTCTCTGTCTCTCTCTCCTCCTCTCTCCTCTCTCTCTCCATCTCTCTCTCTGTCTTTCTCTCTCTCTCTCTCTCTCTGTCTCTCTCTCTCTCTCTCTCTCTCTCTCTCTCTCACACACACACACACACACACACACACACATACATACAAGGTCTTGCTATGAGCTCAGGCTATCCTTGAACTTGCAATCCCCCTGCCTCAGCCTCCTGAATGCTGGGGTTACAGGTGTGCCCTCATGCCTGCCTCTTCTGTTTATTCTCAGACTTTCCCCAAGCACAGCACTGGAAGACTGGTCAGGGTTGCCTAGTCTGAACTAGGGCTGGTGATGAAACACCCAGTGTGGAATCTGAGCTGGGATGGGAGGAAGGGTGGCAGCAGAGTCCATGGAATGGCATCCACAAGGACCTGCTGCCTACACTGGGCCTATGCTCCATGAACCATGGGGAGGCTCACCCACCCCATAGGTTTGAGGGAGGAGGGTAGAGCCATCCAGGGCAGGAGGGGACAGGAACAGAGGCCTGAGATACAGCAGCAGGCTACCTTCTGTCCAGGGCTCATGGCCAGAGGCCGTCTGTGCCCTGGGCCTAGGGAGGGAGTGTGTGTGTGTGTGTATGTGTGTGTGTACCTTTGTGTCTATCTTGTATCATTCTCCTGTCTCTCTGTCTGTCCATCTATGGTCTACAATCAGTCTGTCTGTGTAGACCCCATCTGTCAATCGTGGATCCATCTGTCACCTATCCATCTATCCATCCTCTCCCTCCACATCCCACTCTCTTCATCCCTCATCTCTGTTCCTGTTCCTGAATCTGCAAATACTCCAGAGCCACTGGGCAGAAGCAACCACCCCTCATACATTGGAAGCCACATCCTCCTAGCCACAGTGTTCTAGAATGTTCTGCCCCATCCCTAACCCGCTCTCCCTTGCACACTGTCTTCTGCCCCTGGAGGATTTGCTGGGACAACTGAGATTATCTGTCCACTGAGCAGACACCATCTTCCGACGCCCAGAACTCATCCCCTAAGTGCCTCCTCTGTTCCCTGCACTCTGTCACCTCTCTGTCACCACCTGACTTGGTTTCTCACTTCTTCCTCTGCCAGCACCTCTGTCCACCCTGTCACCTGGGCCCCATGTCAGCCCTGGCTCTGCATCCTTCCGCGGTTCCCCATAGAGTTGCATGGCTGCTCTTTGCTGGCTATCATCCTGTTCTCTCTGCACTGTGGTATGGGCAGCATCCTCTCCACCAGCTGCAAGCTCAGCACAGAATAGGGGAGGACAGGAGACTCCATTACAGCCTAGTCACCCTCACCTTCCCACAGCCCCTCAGTTCCTACAGGCTGCACCTTCTAAGAGCCAGCCCAAGTGGGAAATGCAGAAGCACCTGGGCAGAGAAGCTGCGGCACACCAGACAACAGACTGGTGCTTGGTGCTTGTTGGGGTGTCTGTCTAGAGGTCCACATGAGCGCCATATGCTCCATGGGCTGTGGAAGGGACTGAACCATGGGGCTCGTGGCTGACTTGGCCGTGGGGTGGAAGGGTTCGCACCTCTCCCCAGCGCCCCCCTCACTCTGCTTCTTGTCCGCCATGCTGAGAGCAGCTGTCCCCACCACCCCCTCTGCCACTCCCTCTAGGGCCATCCTGGAGAGGAAGCCTGTGGAGACAGCAAGAAGACCAGCATCAGGGCAGTTTTCCAGTCCCAGGACACCATGGAGTGTTCGCTGTGATGTTCAGGGGGCTGTGGTCACAGGCGGAGTGCACTCTGTCCTCCTAGAAGCTGCACGCTGCTCTGAAGGTGGTAGTGTCTATGTCCCGGTGAGCTGTAGGTATGTGTGGGCATTCTCCATACAGTCCTCTCCAGTCCTCACCTTGTGGACACCATTACCACCTCACTTTATGAAAGAAGAGACAGGGGTCTGGGGTTACAGATGCGCTCAAGGCAGCACAGAAAATGCTGGATCCACAGGTTAAGAGAATGGTTTCCAAGAAATGAAGAGAGAAGATAACAGAAGGGAAGAGAAGAGGAGGGGAGCAGGGGAGGGAAGAGGCTACCTGGTCCTGGGCTGGGCTTTCAGAAGCTTCTGGAAGCACAGCCCCCTCCCTGTGTGTGTGATGTGTGGCTGGTGGCAGCTGAGGTTTATTACAGAGAATGGCAAGAATCTGCTTCAGGTGGCAGTAGGGTCCCTAGGTGCTGTGTGAACAGTGCGCCCCCCTTGTCCTGACTGTGACCCCTTTGAGAGGGAGCCAGAGTTCCCGTCCCCCCAAGACCTGACCTGCATTTCCAGGTGCCGTCTGCCTGCTTCTCCTCTGCCATTCAGAGCAAGACATGGCCATGGACTTTTAGTTTGCTCCTGATGAGTTCTGGAAGGTGTTAGTTTCTTCTAGAGTTTTCTGGAAAGTTCTTTTTCAGTGTCTCAGTGATTCCAATGAGGACTATGGTACAGTTGTCCTTGTTTCCTCTCTAGATTTCAGACAAATAGGAGCATAGGACAAGGCAGAGGTGCAGCAGGAGTGCCCAAGCATGTCAGGGGGACGTCCAGAGGCCCCTGGGTCCACGAGCCCAGGACAAGGATCTTGGGGTCTGCTCTGGTGAATACTCACTTGGGGCAGGACCCAGGGGCTTGTGTGGGTGCCTTGGCCAGAGACAGGCAGGTCTGCACGGGAGCTTCTGAACTACCAGGGACTAAGTGGGTCCCACCACCTCCTACGCTGAAGCTCTACTGTGCTGGGCACCCTCCTGCCCCGCCTACAGTGCCATTGGCCACACCCACCGTGTTATTGGCCACACCCACAGTGCCATGGGCCCCACCCACAGTGCCCTTCGCCCTGCCCTCAGTGCCCTCCTGGCTTGAGTGTAGTGGTCCAGACTGTACAGTGCTAGCAACCAGGGCTGAATGAGCCAAGTTGGCCCCAGAGAGAAATTCGAGTTCTTGCAAACAAATGAAACTGAGTCATAGGAGGGGCCTTGGCTGAGATCCAGAATTGTGCTCCGTGACCTTCTCCCCACCACAGTCCAAGGAAAAGCGAGCTTTTTCCAGGGAGAAAAGCATTTCTTTATCGCACTTTATAGCAGCTACCCCACTGGAAGGAGGCCACCTAGCCCCACAACCCACCTCAGCAGCCAGCCCAGACCTGCACATGGGGCCCCATGACCTTGCCAGCCCACATCTGGAAAGTTCCACACCCAGTGCCACATAGGAGCCAGGTGGCCTGCACAGGAATGCTTGGGACAGAACCTCACCCAAGCCATAGCACACGGCCAGGTCCCAGGAGCAGCCTGCTCTGAGATGATGGAAAGGGCTCGTCTGGACCACCTCTAGTGGGCAGTAAGCGGCTGCTCCCCTGCCCATGGGACCTTGGCTTGGGCTGGTCTCTCAGCTTCTCCCAGCCCTTCCCTGCCCTTTCCCACAAGCTGGTCCTGGCTCAGCATCAATCTCTCCACAATAGGAACCGACACTGCCAGCACCCTCACTGGCTCCCTCCCCTTTCACCGAAGCTCTGCCACATGAACACATGAACACATGAACACCAGAATGCCTGCCCGGTACTCTGCACCTCCCACTGACCCTACAGCCCAGTGACCACTCCCCACCACTGAAGATCCACATCGTCACACTGATTGTGGTAGAAAGCCTCAGTCCAGTCAATAGGTACCAGGAAGTCATGATTCCTATCTTCTCTGAATCAACTCTAAGCACCATTCCTGTTAGAGAGAGGTGTGGCATTCTGCATGACATCCCAGGATTACGGCTGTGACTAGAGGTCTTCAGGAGCATCTACCACAGCTGGGTCTTAGTTTTCCATACTAAGGTGTAGTGTGTGTGTTATGGTTAGATCATAAAAGTTCCCAAATGTTCATGTTCTAAAGAATTGGTCTCCAACCTGTGGAAGGTGAGGGGACCTTCAGGAGGTGGGGCCCAATGGGAGGAAGTGAAGTCATTGGGGTGTGTCTAGCAGAAGGAAGTGGGATCATTGGAGGGTGCCTAGCAGGAGAAAGTGATGTCATTTGAGGGTGCCTAGCAGGAGGAAGTGATGACATTGGAGGGTGCCTAGCAGGAGGAAGTGGGATCATTGGAGGCTGCCTAGAAGGAGGAAGTGAGGTCACTGGGGGTGTGCCAAGCCTCTGTGAGGCTGAGCCAGCACTGTCCCCAACCCCGCTGTGACTCTACAAATGGAAGGTGGGCACCTAGGAAAGGGTGATGCAAGAATAGGATGACAGATAAAAGCCCATGTGTCAAAGCCCAGCACCCTTAATGATAAAGGGAAATTAAAAGAGAAAACTACAAGTAGAAAGACCGTCAATACAAAAATCTATATTCAAAACCTCACAGTGAACATGGCATTTGGTGGTGACAAGTGAGGAACTGTCTTCCATTCACCGATAAGAGGAGACATCCACTCCCAACTCCACCTAACCACAGTGCCCGAAGGCTGGCCAGAGAAACCAAGCCAGAAAAAGAAAAGATATTTCCATCAGAGAGGAAGAGATAGAATTAGCTTTCTAGACAGTGTGACATTACATGAAGAAAATTCTAAAGATCACACACACTTTTTAGGACTAAAAAACAAATTTGTCAAAGTTGCACAATACATAATCAGCATGCAAAACTCAGCTGTGTTGAACAATTCAAAAAGATTTCTAAGAAACAGATTCACAATACAATCAGAAATAATTGCAGTAAACTATACCAAGGAGACAACACTAGCACTGAAAACCACCACATATGGCTGAGGAGAGGAGCTCAGGCTTCCAGCGTGTGGCCCTGGGAAATGAGAAGGTGAGATGCTTTGCCCTGCGAGCTCTGACGTGGCTTCCTGATGCGGAAGCTCGGTGAGCTGGGGTTCTGCTCCGATCGCCTCCACACCCAGGTACCCCAGCTGCATAGCTCCTGCTCAGCCCACGCCAGCCCAGCCCTGCAGCAGGATACACTGTGGTTTTTGTTTTTGTTTTGTCTTTTTCCTTTTTATCGGTACCGGGGATCGAACTCATGACTGCCTGCTTTACAAGGCAGGCGATTATGCCAGTGAGCTAAATCCCCAGCCCCTACACTGTGGTTTTAGGTTGTTTGGCTTGAGGTGTTTTCTAGTTGCTCTTGTGATCTCTTTGAGACATACGTTATATAGAACATGTCATTTAATTTCCAAAGAACCTGGAATTTTTCTAGAGATCATACATATTTCAAATTTGTTGTTATGATTAGAGGAGACAATTTTTAGTTTTGGAATTTTGTTGAGCCTTGATGTGTACATTGTATATGGAAGAAATCCTTGCAAAACAAAATGTCACAAATGTGCTGTGAAAGCTGGTGGTCTTGGGGTGTGGGCGTAGCCCGCATTGTGCCAACGCTTCCACTCTAACAACTGGACACTCTGGTCACTCCAAGACTATGTAGACCTGGAGGCATAGGGCTGTGCTGCCAGTACAGGGAGACATGAAGGGCTGAGGTGATACAGGAAGGGCAGGCCGGTGACACTGCTGATAGACTCTGTCCCAGAGCAGCCCGCACCGAGCTGGGAATGCAGGAGGCTACTGTCCTGCACAAATGCTAGCCAGCGTTCAGGGTCTGGAGCCACTTGTGTAGCTGGGACACCTGGGAGGGAAGAAGCCGCGCTAGAATCTGTGGCTCCACACAGACGTATCTTGCTTGCGGAGTCCCCAGAGAATCCCACAGAAGGCCACAGCTGGGGAGCAGAAGGGACTAAAGGGGTGGTCAGCCACCCATCCTCAGGGCACGCAGGACTGGACGTGTGTGTCTTGGCGGGCTGGACAGGATTGGTAGAGACCTTGAGATTCCTACTGCAAAGGCTGGGGCAAACGCGCGTATACACGTCTGCGCGTACACGCGTCTGCGCATGTTTTTCATTTTAATTCCTCTGTCGGTTTTTCAGTCTGCATGTGTGAGATTTCAGTAGTTCCTCCACAGAACACAGGGAGCATCCACGGCTCAGCCATCTACACTGGCCAGCATAGTGCCATTTCTCACACTTGCCGGAAGCGTGGTACCCTGAGCCTCGATGGCCTCTTTGGACATTGGCTGCTGTCACATGATCGGCATGCAAAACCTCACACCACAGGGAATTTTCTTTCAGTTTTCTTTTAAAGTTAAGAGGGGAGAAGCATAAAAATATTTACCCCCACATCGATGGCTTCCAGGTCCCTCTCTGCACCCCCCCCCCAAGTGAATGCAGGACCGCATCATCTGGAACCACTTTCTCCCCATGGCAGCTCCCACGGAGCAGTCTCATGTTAGTAAACTGCTTCGGCTTTCATTTACCAGGGAGACTTTTATTCTGATGGGACAGTGAATCTCCCTGGCCTTTGGAGTAATCCGCAGGCCCTGGTGTCTCCAGCTGATTTCTGGAGAGCTCGGTGGTTTCTCGGTGATGTCCTCAGCCAAGGTTTCTTGCTGGTCACCCTCCTTGGAGTGCAGTGAGACTACTGGAACTCATCCAGTATGAGCCCTATCCTTCCTTTAACTTCGCCTGTTTTTCTTGCCCCATTTTCTGGATTGAATCCCACTCCTCCATGCTGTTATAAAATCACCTGTGAGGATGCCGTAGCTTTCTCTTGCTGCGTGATAAATTATGACCAGCATGGTGACTTGTCACAGTGCTGTGCAGCCCTGCAGCTCTTGAGGACAGAGATCCGGGCACATTACACAGCAACCACTGTTGAGGGCTGCCCAGCCCTGGCCCCCAGCACCCAAGGTCCTGCTCCCCTAGGCTCAGGAGTGCTCTGTACCCACCCAGGCCCCTGAAGAACTCATCTGCAGGGAGTAGGGCTGTGGATGGTTCCTTCTTTGTGGCCAGCACGACAGAGCCCCATGGAAGCTTCATCTCCTGGTCAAGGCTATCTGATAAGGTCTGGTCACCCAGGACACTCTCTTCCTGATGGACTCAAGGTCCACCAGTCCCCAGCCTAGTTCTCACGCCTGTCCACACTGAGGGTTGGGAGCTGCGTGCAGTGTGCACCTACAGCGTAACCTGGACCATCCTAGAATTCTGCCCCAGCCCGGGCTCCCTGGGGCTAGGTCTGCGGTGGCAAGAAAAGAAAGTGCCAACCCTCACTCACTGGGAGCTGCTAAGATAAACAGCTGAGTGTCACACGTTTACACTGAAGTCCCCGAGCCCAGAAGGGTGTTGAGGACACTGTAAAGGAAAACATGTCCTGTAGATGGTGGCGGTTTGCGTAGCTCTGCTGATGGTCACACAGAAACATCTGGAATGTGTCACCATCACACAGTGTTCCTTGTCCACAGAGGCCACATGGTGCCCTCTACGTGTCCCATGGCTGAGGCTGGTGGCCCTGCCAGGACACGGAGCCATCACTGGAACTGACAACCATTAACCTAATGGGGTGCAACGTGGAAACCAGGCTAGCACTCCTGGGGACCCAGCAGAGTTGGCATGGTAGTGCCCAGAGATGCCCCAGCTGCTGTGGCAGCTGTTGGGCGAAGCTGGCATCAAGGGTGGAGCCCTTGCTTCCCTGCCAGCACCACAAAGATAAGGAAAGGAAAGGCAGGGCAGGGCAGGGCAGGGCGGGGCGGGGTGGGGCCTGGGCCGGGGCCGGGGCCAGGGCAGACACATATGCACTCACCACGCCCTGCAGATCCCTGGGTTTCTAACACAGGAAAAGGGGCAACATCTTCAGGTAACCAGAGGGAAGCAAACTTTGGGTGGAAATAGAATAAAGAAACCTATTTTCATCTCTGAGTTTGGATGAGGTGTCACCACGGTGATGCCTGGGGTGTGTGGCAGGGAGCAGGTTTGATGTGTGTACACACGTGTGTGTGCATGTGTGTGCCCTCTTCCTGTTCCTCATAGTTGAATGGGCTGGTTCCCTGCTCCATCTATACCATGGTGCCTTGGGGACTAGCTGTGCCGAGTGGCACACACTGTCCCCTCTCTTGTACCTGCGACACCTCCTCAATGAGTGTCCTATGGTGACCCAGAGCACTGTGCCAGGCACGTGCCCTCAGCCAGTGACCTGGTGCCCCGAGCATTCAGTGTCACTGCACCTGGCTGACAATGGGCACCAAGGGCTGCACCGCCCGGGGCTGGAGAAAGCTGACTCTGTGGTCATGTTGCATTTGCCAGTTGCTGCTCTGCTGTGCAAATGCGGAGTGACATATGTCCCCACCACACAGTCCCCCACGGGGACTGGAGGATGCCTCTGATCCTGAGGTCACCACAGGGCCATGTGGTGCCACGTGATTTCCACCCCTGAATGGGGGAAGAGAGACATCTTTTAAGTCACTTCCCCTGAGTTAGGGATACTCACTTTTCCGCCCTCCTCTGGGCTTCTGAAGAATCAGTGCAGGGCGAGGAAGGCAAACTTCACCAGCAACAAAGGCAGGGGCCAGCCAGCGCCCCTCTGGGCACAGAGCCTGTCCTGCCCCTTGACAGGGCTGCACATTCTGGAAGGTGACCCCAGCCATGCAGCGCAGCCCCTCCCAGCACTGCATCCAGTCAAGCAGAGTCCGAGGGAGACTTTGTGCCTATTTGGGGACACCTGCTTCCCCTTCTCATTCTTTTTGAGAACCAGTCTTTTCAGGATTATGGGTAAAAGCTGGCCTCTAGTCGCCTGATATGTGATAACCAAAGGATAAAAGACAACAATGTACCTACACTCTGGCTACCTTGTTTTCTGAGAGCAGCAATACTGGGTTCCGGTGCCCAGCTTCCTGCCTCTCTGGCTTCTTGGGGCACCTGGCTGGGTGCCCCTACCTACTGTGTCTCCTGAGCTTGGGTGTCAGCCCTCAGCCCTTAGCCAGTGCTACTGCTCTGGACCAAGGGACCCTCTGTGAGGAGCTGGCTGCAAGCCAGTAACCCCACAGCCCTGCAGCCCCTCAGATCCGTGGCCACCTCACTGTCCTGCTTCTCCCAGACACCTCGTCCACTCACAAGCAAGGACGCCCTATGCAGAGCCCAGCGGGTACGATTGATTTCTAGCTGCCTGGTCTTCACCATACATTTGAAATCATCCTTCATCTCCACTGGGAAAGTGTGGCTGTTTGCGCTCAAAGCCTGGATCCCAGGCAGCAGAGACCCACAGAATCTTTGCTATCTGTCTTTTGTGGGGTCTCCAAACAGGACCCTCCAATAGGAATCTAGGGCAGGGAGAGGAGAGGAGAGGAGAGGAGAGGAGAGGAGAGGAGAGGAGAGGAGAGGAGAGGAGAGGAGAGGAGAGGCAAACAGAGGAGAAAAAGGGTGAGGCCTGGGAGCTTCCTGGTGATGATAGGGTGGAGGTGCCCCCCACAGATGCTTGGAGCCGGGCTGGTGCCCATGCTTGTCCTGATAAGTGACACATAGAGGAGGCTCACTGCTCTCTGTTGGCCTGCAAATGAGGAAATGGGGTTGGGTCAGGAGCCCAGTCAGCCAGCGCCTTGCCCCACCTGGTCCAGCACCCCGTGGGCAGCGTTCCCCCTGCTGGAGTCTCCCTTCCTGGGGTCATTCTCCTCTTCCTGCTGACCTCACCATCCTCATTTCCTGTGAGGAGCTTCGCAGGCCGCCCTGCTGGACTCGCTCTTGACCTCGTATTCTCATGTCCCCAGATTGTTTCTTGCACCTTCTTGTTGCATTGTGGTCACTCTGAGTGTCAGAGCTGGGCAGGCATTTTTTGTTAACTTTCTTTGGTTTTTGCAGGAAGAAGCAGAAACTAGAAGGATGGTGTAAGCGGGGCTGGTGTTGGAAAGCAGGCTTGGACCCCTGGTACAGAGCTCATCCCCCATCTGTGTGGTGGAGGCAGCAGCTCAAGATGTGTACTCTTTGACAGGCACTCTGATACTGCTGTGTGGGGCCACAGGGACACAACGGGGACAGCGAATTATTTGGGGAAGCACCACACCAGGCAGTGGGAGTCGGCAGTTTCATTTTGCTGCTTAGATCCTTTCCACTTCCCATCTCCTTTCCGGTCCCTTCTGGTGACCTTCTGTCCTGGAAACCCTAACTTCTAAGTTAAAGACTGAAAGTGGTGATATAGGGAACTGCAACACCCAGTAGGAACCTGCTTTCCTTTCCAGGTGTCGGAGAGATGAACCAAGCTGGCTTCAGAGCAGATGGTAGCAGGAAGCGCCCACCTGGCCTCCCACCCCGCATGCCCAGCTGGAGCCTCTGGGTTGGCTCCCTGATAGGAGCAGCCTCCGGCTGATGCCACACAGGACAGAGCAGGGCAGAGAGATTCCCCGGCCTTGTGCTCCAATGGGCAGCACTGGGGGCTGGCCAGCACTGTCCCCAGCCCTCTGCTCAGGCTGTGCACAGGGTCATTTGCTTCCCAGCGAACCTTCTACTGGCTCCTTCTTTCTTCTCTCTCCATCCTCCCCAGTTTCCAGATTTCAGTCACTTTTTCTTCTCCAAAACAGAGGCCCTGACGCCCACAGCTTAAAGGAGACGTGTACTTTGGGTCCTGGTTTTGTCGGTGACTGACTCCAAGATAGAAAGAGTGTGGCAGAGGGAGAGACGCCTATGCCATGGCCTCGAGGAAGCAGATTGGAGGGAGGAGCGGGCAGAAACTCAGCCTTGCAGGTCAGGCCTAGTGGCCTCCTCCACTAGCCCGACCTCCTGCAGCACCGTCAGCTGTGAACTCATTAGCAGATCAATCATCCCTCCCCGCTCTGTGAGCACAGCATCCCACAGTCCAGACACCTTCCTAAAGCCCCCCTTGTGAACACATGACACTTCCACCAGGCTGTCTAGCTCTAAACCCTGACACCAGGATCCCTTTCCAAACGAACTAAACGAACTAACTAGGGAAACAGTTCCCACACATATGTCCCAACCCCGCTCCCTAGGGTTCCAGGAAGTCCTCTTCCAAACAAATGACTAAGTTTGAACCTAGACCAGACTTTCTGGGGAAACCCAGGGTGTTAGTGAGATTTCCCATCAGTGAGACAAGACACCAAACACTCATGACTTAAAGGAAAAGAGGTTTGGTTTTGCCACAGTCTCAGTCCGTGGTTATCTCTCTCTGGGCAAAAGCATTGTAGAGGAAGGGTATGGTGAATGAAGGTGCTTAGCTCACGGTGGTGGGGAGGCACCGAAGGGGAGCACTGCCAGAAGGAAGGGCAGGCATTGCACAAAGACCCTCAAGCCACACCACCACGTCCACCAGACACACCCAGGAATGTGCTCCACCAGTCACTGGGCAGAGCTCAGAGCCACTTAAGGTGACCCCACCCTAATCCCACAGCCAACGCTTGTCCATTTCTTACCCAAACTCTCATTACAGAGAACAGCACGTTTGTAATTCCACCAGACACAACTCCCCTGTGCACAGCCACACACACCACAGCCTCTTCCTCCAAGTCAGCAGTCCCAGCACTGCTCGGAAGTCCAAGCCTCTTCTGAAACGCAAGGCAAATTCTCACCTTCGAATCACTGTAAGTCAACAAGAGGTTGAATATCCCACAGCACAATGGCCCAGGTAATCAGAACCATTCCAAGGAGCAGTAAAAGGGGGGCTAGAAAAAATCAGAACCCAACAACCCCACATGTAGCTGCAGCTGATTCTAAAGACCCCAGCTTTGGGAAGAGAAAGAACTGGAGAAAAGACAATGGGAACACAGAATTTGGGTCATCAAATAGTGCACTTTACCCAGGAGTGCTATGGTTTGGATGTGTCTCCTCCAAAACTCAGGTGCTGAAACCATACAATGGAGCCTATCGATGCCCTGTACTTGGACTTTCTGCCTTCAAAACTGTGAGAAATAAATTACCCAGCCTTGGGTGTTCGGCTGTAGCACCGTGAGTAGACAGAGATTGTGGGAAGTGAGAGGTGGTAGCACCCGTGATGGAAAGAACAGGAAATAGAAATTTAAAGCCACAAAACTTCCAGCAATGGAAAGAAAAGAGGGACACAACCTCCCCTGGGCGAGGACAGGCAGACAGGTGCGGTGCCAGGGAGTGACATCCTCAAGAGCTGTGGATGCCATCACCGGCTGAGTCTAGGGTGGTATAGGGAGAATTCCTGCTCACAGGGTACATTCCAGAGTGTGAAGGTGGCCACACAGAGAACCCGAAGTAAAGAAGCTGGACATGGGGGCCTCTGTGGAGTGGACATGGCAAGGCTGAGTGTTGGGCTCTGGGGACCAGGATGGGGAGGACACAGATGCCCCAGCCAACAAGCACAAGCACAGGCTGGCAGGATGGATGGCTCTCGCTGGGCACTCCTATACCATCCTTGCCCACGTGTGACAAGGGAGGTATGACAGTCCACTGTCCCTTACTGGGAACTCTGGGCCAAGATGGGCCATTCCTATAGAATGTAGGACTTTTCTAAGTCTAGAGTGGAAACAGTTTTGCATTTTACCCAAGACCCAGTAGAGGCTGGCGTAGGCTCTCGGCTCCGGAACTCGGTTGGGGCTGAAGCATGGGGTATTTGCAGTCCGTGGGGTGCAGAGAGAAAAAATAGCCCCTGGGTTTCCAGACTACAGAGGAGGACCTAACAACAGTGGACCCCTGTTTTACAGATTCCGTGGGGGAAGGTGCAGGGAGCTTCTGTCAGGCAGCTCAGGCCACAGTCACTGTGGGAGGGTAGGAATCCACAGCCCTGGGTCTTCACACCATGATCTCAAGCAAAACAGACCCAGAAAAAGCCGCCAAGTTAACGCTCATAAGTGTGGTGTTAAATGTTTAGCAAACACAGCCAGTAGGTCAACTTCACCAGTGATTAATGTCAATATGCACAAGAATTTTAATATACTTACGATTTAGATTTTTTTCTCACTTTCCCAAAATCCTGGAATAGGTGCCATATTTCCTGAGTCACTTGAAGATAAATAATTTCAATAGTAGAACTGCAAAAAATGTTTTAATTTTTAAAGCCAAAAGCTTGCAGTTCACAGGAATGCAGGTACATGTAGTACATTTGATGATCATAGGTTAGGAGTTATAAGACTCTTTGATTGCGCTGTGTGCTGGGAATAGCTCAGTGGTAGATCGATGACTTACCATGGGGGAGGCTCGAGGTTCAGCGGGGTTCAATTCCCATTGGCTGTAAAACAAAAAGTAATTGTAGCTAAGATCTGCAAACTTCTTGAAACTTCTTTGGGGAAAGACAGGGATTGCTTTGTATCTCTACTTCAGTTGCTTTGCAAACTGTGTATGACACTGAGGTCTTTTAAAGTATGAGAAAGCCCTGAACAGGAACAGAAGGGAAACAGAGGCGCCGCCCAGGGGCAGGAAGTCCTGGTAGGGTGGCAGCTGCAGGCTGAGCTATCCCTGCTGCTCCCGCACTCAGTCTCTGCTGAGAGGGTGAATCTGCAGGGATCTCATCACACAAACAAACAGGAACTCTGTGCAGAGGAAACGGAGGAAACGCTCAGGCACACAGTGGCAGGTTTCACAGGCTGTGCAGGTACCAGATCATCGTGGAGCAATTTCCTCAGTTACACCCCAGCGAAGCTGGGGGCACTGGAGAAATTACAAGTTTAGAAAACTAGAAATCTCCCACTTGGCTATTGTCCATGCTGACTTAGTAAATAGGACTACACAATTAGAATAACTCACGATGAGGGCTGGGGATTTAGCTCACTGGCATAAGCGCCTGCCTTGCAAGCCTGGGGTTGTGGGTTAGATCCCCGGTACCAAAAAAAAAAGAATAACTTGTGATGCAGTTTGACAAAATGTGTGTGAAGTGCTTTTGAACCTTAATAAATTTGTTTAACAGTTAATTTGTGCTGTCCTTGGAAAATGCTTTGAGGTTCCCTAAACTTCTTGTGCTCAGTAGTGTCAGCAGCTTTGGATTTGTGTGGTTATTCCCACTTCTTTCTACCAAGTTCACCTCACGGCCCAGTCAGGTGGGTGCTGTAATGTTAGAAGGTAGATTTCTACATCACGATTAAATTAAGCCTGTAAACACTGGGAAGATTCAACTCTTCTTGCCTAGCAGAACATAGTAACATAATTAACATAATGGCTGAGCCAGCCCTTCGTGGCATGGTGGGAAGTGAGGCATCATGAAAGATGGAGGCATCATGGGATGTGGGACAGGGGGCATCATGGGATGTGGGACAGAGGACATCATGGGAGGTAAAGGCACGTGGAAAGGACGATAGGCACCATCATAGGAAGTGAGGGCATCATAGGATGGGAGACAGAGAGTGGGTGTTAGACTCAGTGGGCTGTGGGTCCGGGGAGGACCAGTGGATTTCTGGAACACAGAGGCAGCAGAGGGAGAAAGCAGGTAAGGCAGAGGCAGTTACGTGTTCCTGACCTCTGCAGGGGAAGAAACACCAGTCCTAGGGCATGGCATCCCCTTCCCAGAGAGAACACAGTGTGTGATCCTTGGCACAGGACCGCTGCCCACACCACCACCACCTTGGGAAAAGTCCAGGAGACCTCACTTGAGCACAAGTGACATTGACCTTTACCCAAGGAAACCAGGTCAGTCCGAAAAGACTCACATCCTCTCTCGGCTCCTCCCTTCCTCCTTCCTCGATGGCTGGAGTGCAGAGCACAAAGCCTCCAGGAGCAGGACCAATGGCTTCCTCTTCCCCTGGAGGTCTGCTTTTGTGCTGCTGGCAGCGACCCTCAGGGAGGCTTCCACACCAGCACCACGCCCACTTGGGTCAGCCAGGGGGCTGCAGGCTGACCATTGGTTCACGCTCTCCAGGAAGTGTGTATGTACAGTAAAATCATGGTAGAACTCAACGGGGCCTGTCATCTCGGCGTCCTCTGGGGTCCTGCTGTGGCTACAGGGAGCGGGGGACTCCCCAGAGTGTCTTTCACTTGCACCCACATATTAGATGTGAACACAGCACATTTGGATTACGACTTGCTTTTATACAGATTATGTCACCAAAAATGCTGCGGGTCCTCCTCACACAAAGAGAAAGAAAGTTACTGAAATTTATTCCAGGTGGTTAAACTCTGCTGTGCTGGTTTAAAGGGTCTGAGCAGGACACTGCGTGCTCCCTTCATGAAAACTTGTCAATGACTCATTTAATTATGGCTCTTTTGTTCTGCATCTGAAGTCCTCAGCACCTCCATCATCAATTTCACAGCCCCTCAGCGCCCTGGACTGTCACTTCCGTGAGATACTGACAGCCTTCTGATCGTTCTACAGGCTGACAAAGGTGGGTCCTGAGGGCCACTCATCTCCACAGCCAGAAGGTCGGAGCCCAGTGCGATCTAAAGCCTCACAGGTGTTTTCTATCAGATGCTGCTGACTTAAGAGGCAATTTTTATTCCTATTTAATATTCTCCAAGCTGGGATTTTTCACTACTTGGAAACATACTTGGTGTTTTAACACTGTTGTTGGAAGATATTTCCAAATTTCCTGATTTGTTCTCTCCTTCAGGGACTAATACTCCAATAGCAAGAGTTTTGCCCCCATTCACAATGTGAAATTGTCCCTCTCTCCTTTTGCCTGTAAGCTGAGAAAACGAGGGGTGTAAGTCTGTGTGTAAGAAGCCTCGTTTTGAGCAAACCCCAGAGCAGTCCCAGATACTATATAGTAAGATATCTGAGTTGCCCTGTAAGATTCTGCCCACCTCTTCGACATCCACTTTTCCAGTTAGCGATCGCCTGGCTCTGCCCTCCCTGCTGGGCACAGGGTCACACCCATCAGTGCCTTGTGTCACCCCCGACGGAGGCTGTGGTACTTTTCATATATCAGCCAGCGAATCTGGAGTTCATCTTGGCCGCTGCTATGGATTGCTCCATTCTTGGTGGCCCAGCAAAGCTTGGGTCCTCGTGCTCTGGTCCCCTCCTAAGATTTCTGGGGTGCTGTCTCATCAACATGTCCATTCTTGGAGGCCACTCTGAGGTCCCACACACACACCAAGAGTGTAGAGTCATCAGAAAAGCAGTGGCCTGTGGTAGGCCCTCTCAGAAGACTGGATATTAGGCCTTGTCTTGCTGTGCTTTTGGAAGAGGGGGTCCGAGTGGCCTCCCTGTCCTGCTTCATCCTTCGTGACTCGAGTCTGAGTGACAAGAAGAGAAGGGGCGTGGCCTTTACCGGCTGACGGGATTGGTCCAGGCAGTTCACCTAACTCACTCAGCTGCAGAGTGGATCTCCCAGACATTAACCTGCTCCCCCCCACCCCCGCTAGCAGTGTACATGTATCACATTAAACAGAAGAACATCAGCCTCCTCTTCACGTCCTGCTGTGAAATCACAGCCCAAGATGCCGGCCAGGTCCCTGGTGACTCCGGCTCCGTGACAAGGCAGAGGTTCCACACTTTAAAGAAGTAAGGCATTCTTTTTCACTGTTTTTTTGTACTAAGGATTAATCCCAAGGTTAAATCCTCAATCCCTCTAATTCTTTTCTTTTGAATCAGGCTTTCACTACATTGCCCAGGGTGGGCTCAAACTTGTGATCCTCCTGTCTCAGCCTCCAAGAGTGCTGGGACTATAGGTGGGCACCACCACGCCTGGCTGGGCTCCTTTTTCTTTTTGCCAGAGGTTTCCAAACTGAGTCTTATGTGTGAAATTCTTTCTACAAATTGAGTTTTAGGACAAAGCTCCAAAAAGGACACACGAAATATGCGGCTCACCAGCGTGTACATTTGAAATGTTCTGATTTTGCAGGAAATGTATACCTGGGCCAGTCAGGTGACGTGATTCATGCGTTCAGGAACAGTGACTCTGAAAAGACTGTGCCCTCCACACTCGGAGTGGACAGACACGCTGACCACACCAGCACAGTGTGGCCAGGATGTGGGCTGCAGTGGGGACCTGTCCATGGGGTCATCAGACTTGGGAGGGTGGGAGTCAAAGAGGGGGCATGAAATGCAAGGCGCAGGGGGACCTGGGGACAGACCACTTGATCTCTCCTCCCTCCCCGGGGCCCTGCCAGGCTCTTTGTTGCTCCACCCAGCCCAGTGCAGGGGGCCATGACGGAGCCCAGGTAGTGCAGCCCAAGGCGCTGCTGGCAGGCACTGTGAGAGGGGCCACAGCTCACTGCTTGCACTGTGTCCACCGGCCAGAGCCTCAGAAAGGCCACCCAGCTGGGTGATCTCAATGGTCTCCCTTCCAATCATGAATACCATATTCAAGGAAGGCTAGAAAGGCTTAAAGCCCCACGGGGCCCGGATTTGTCTCACCTGAGACACGAGAGCCCAGACAGGACAACCCCATGCAAGACAACAGACCAGACAGCAACTTACACCCCTCTTCCCCAGCAGGAGCCCCTGCCACAGTGTGGGCCTGAGCGCATGGCAGGTCCTGGGTGCTGAGCTCAGTCCAATTCTCAAGGGACACCTGCCCAGATGTGCTGCCTGTCCTGCCAGGAACCAGCACCTCTCATAGTCAGTGGGCACCCTGCAAACCCCAGCTGCCCACATAGCTTTGCCTTATGCTTGGTACCCAGGAGGCCCGCAGAGGAGTCACCAGGGAACGGACACATCCTCTCCTTCCCTCTCTCCCCCTCTCATCTCCTTGTTCAGTTTTTCAGAGCGCTAAGAAGTGAGTACTTTGGCCTCAGTAGATGCTATGCTATTAAACACCAGGATTTGCTATCCAGGTGTTATTCTGAATTCCAGTGCATACATTTTTTTTTTTTTTTTGGTCTTTTTGAGACAAGGGCTAGCTATGCAGCTCAGGCTGGCCTTGAGCTCACTTTGTAGTCCAGGCTGGTCTTGAACTCCCAATGATCCTCCTGTCTCAGCCTCCTGAGTGCTAGGATTACAGGCATGCACCATCATGCCCAACTGATAAATACATTTTAAAAATGTTTTCAAACCAAAAATCAGAGTCTTAAAGCTGGGCAGGGAGTTTCTGGGTCAGCAGAGCATCGTGCTTGGCTGCAGTGGCTTCCTGCAACAGCCACAGGGTAGGTTTCTCCTGGGCCCCACCATGGCCTGCAGACAGCTGGACATCTCCATACATCCTCGCGCCATCTCTGCTTGGTGCACAGCTATGCCCTGGTTGCCTCCTCTTACGAGGACACCTGTCATGTGGGATTAGGACTTGCTCTAAAGGACACATTTATATTTAGTTTCTTCTTTAAAGACATCGTCTCCAGCTAGGGCTCTGGTCTCTGTGACCAGGGCAACCAGGGTTCCAAGGTATGGAAGTGGGGAGAGAAAGGACCAGATTCGACCCGTGATGGGGTCACCAGATCCTCTTTTTTGCTGGTCCCTTTGCTGTTGGGAACACCTTCATCACAGTACTGCCAGACCCCTGTGGGGGCACTTGTGAGGACAGGAACCTCAGCACTTCATGGAGGGCCCGCTCTCCAATGGGTAGCTTGAGAGCTGAAGTCCTTTATCTATGGCACCGAGAAAGCCTGCACTGGATGGCATTCACAAAGGTGAAAGAATCTGCAAGACTGGGTCACAGCGGCCACTGCAGAGTCAGGGGAGGAAGTAAGCAGAGGGCATCTATGTGCAGAGTCCAAGGTCCAGCCCAAGGTCCAGAGCTCCCTTATCTGTCCTCCCTCTTCCCCTTTATATCATCCAGGTGACAGCCATCCTGGGGCAGGTCTTCCACACCCAGCTGTGGACTTGCTGGGCGGAGGGAGTAGAGCTCCTTTCACTGGAGATGACACTCTCAATCACTCACTGCAAAGTCCCTCTGCCTTGCCCTGTGGCCTTGCTCTGGGAGGAATAAAGGCAAGACCTTTCGGCCTCCAGGAGTCTTTTCTCCTCCCAGTGAGCGGCCAGTTCTCTGGCCATCGAGGAGCTGGGGTCCCCAACCAAGTGCATGAACTTCAGTCAGCCCCGTCTGGGGTCTCAGCTGCTCTGAGTCCCTTTCCCATGCTAATGTGAGGAGCCAGGCTGTGGCCAGGACTCATTCCCAGCCACAGGGTCTCCTGCCCCCCTCCATCCTCCCACGGCGGCCCACTCCTGAGCCCCAATCCACGCGACCCTAAGTGTCACCCACATGTTCCTAGCCCTGGCTGTTTTTGTGGTCACATCCATCTCGCATGCTCCTTAACCTCCAGTGACAAACGCTTCACACACAGGGCTTCTGTCCCCAGCAAGGAGCATTCACACATGTGGATACTGTGCAGCCTGCCACATCGGGACAGCCACCAGGGGTCACCCCGTCTCTCAGGGTCACTGTCTACTGGAGGGGGAGCATTGACCATAGCCACACCAGCTGGTGGGCACGACATCTCCTCCTGCTGGCCTCAGTCAATGATAACATTCCCCTCCACTGCCATCGATTTATCATTGTGACAGTTTTAACACTTTAAACTCTAATCATGGCTTCCCTGTCACCAAACCTCCAGTGACACCATCGCCTGCTGAATCCAGCCAGACTCAGGAGGAGGCCTTGAACCCAGGAGAATGATTGGCCATGGCTGTGGCTCTGCACTAGGGTCAGCAGTGTTCAGGAAAATGACCTGCACTCCAGTGAGCAGGAGCAGACACTGCTGGCTCGTTAGTCCCTGAACAACACAGTCTGACAGCTGTCCTCAAGGAACACGATCGTGTTGGGTGTTAAAAATAATCAAGAGATGATTTAAAGTCCCAGGAGGATGGCCAGACACAAGACCTGTTACAGAGAGAGCTGCTATAATGGGACCCTCAGTGCCCCAAAAACCCGGCTGAAGGCTCAGTCATAGGGCTGTGGCACTGTTGAGGCGGCAGGACCTTCAGGAGCAGGCCTCCGCTGGGCGGAATTGAGGCCCTCGGTGGGGCCTGGGGCCCCAGCCCCTGCCTCTCTGTCCTCTCTGGCCACCTGGAGGCAAGCAGGATCTTTGGCCATGCCCCTCCCCCTGCCCAAGGGTGCTAGGCACAGCAGCCAAGGCCAGAAAACTCCAGGAACAGAGCCCGAGTGAGCCTCTGCTCCTCCCAAGTTAGACTTCTCAGGGATTCGGTCACAGCAATGGGCAGCTGACAAATGGTCCACCTGATGCCAAGGCTTTAGTACCTGGGGTTCCTGCAGCCTGTCTCCATGGATACCACTTGCCTAACCCCTTCAGTCCCCAAATCCGTTCCTTGGGCCCAAGCCCTGTCCTGTTCTCAGGAGGCAAGTTCCGTGGGTAGCATCCCTCTGGCCTGACCTCCTGCACCATCCCACTGGGTGGAGCCGACTGGAAGAGCAGCCAGGGAGGAAGGAAGGGGAGAGGGTCGTGGTCTCCTGACCATGCCTGCCCTGTCCAGAACCAGGCTTCCCACCACTGTCATGTCCCTCCAAGGACGCATCCCAGTGTCTGTGCCTCTGCAGCATCTGGGGAGGTGCTTCCTCTGCCCATCCCGTAGAGCCCCTGCCCAGTCCACAGTATGGCCTGGCTTCCAAGGCGAATCATCAGGGGCCACAGCTGCCTGGGTCACGGTTTCTGTCAAGACACGTGAATGTGATCTCCTGCCAAAAGCGACCTCCTCTGCGTCTCCATTCTCCTCCCTGACCCAACCCCTTCCTGGTGCGAGCTGCAGTGAGCCTGTTCCCCCTGCTGCCTCAAAATTGGGGCCTGAACCCAGATGCACAACAGAATCACCTGGAAAATATTTAGGCATTGCTCGTGGGCCCCACCTCAGAGGCTCTGACCCAGGGCACCTGGCTAGGGGGAGGACTCCACAATCTGCATGAGCAGGGCAGGCACAGCCAGGGCAAGTGTGGCTACAGCGGGTGTGTGCAGGTGGGTACAGACTGGGTGGGGGGTGCAGAGGGTAAACTTCCAGTTAGGAAGGGAACTGGGGCCCAGGCATGATTAGGAGCACCTTAACCCTCGCCATCCCGCAGGGTGCTGCATCGAGATCGTCCTCTCCTTCGGAATATCCCATCTGTCCCTGCCACTGCCCTCTTGCCACATCCCTTTCAGGGTCTACAACCATGGGACAAGCGGTTGCATCCATCAGGGAGGAACTCCAGCATCTCCGCCTCCAGCTCACAGCTTGGGGCAGGAACGAAGAGGCCTGGGCACCCAGCGTGGTGATGCTGCATCCACTGCCTTGTGATCTCCATCGCTGTCCCAGGTTAGAAAGCCCAGCATCCACGCATTCCGGTTCCTCACTGTCTCCTCTTCCATCTTCCCGGCTGTGATTCCACGTGCTGCAGAAAATCAATTGCACAATTGTGCTGGAGGACAGAAGATCCATTAATGGTTACAAATCACAATCAATAGATACGAATGCAGTGTTCAGAACAACCCAGTGTTTCCTCTGAACCCCTGATTTCCTTGGACTTCAGGCTCTGACACAAAGGCACGGGAATGTGCATATTTTTTAAAAACAGCTTCTTTGGTTCCGGAGCCCGGGCGCTATGACAATTCCCACACTGTCTGCGGCTGGCGCTCCTGCCCTCAGGGTGATGGAGGATGAGGTCACCAAGTCCTTTCTAAGCCTCCTCTTCCTCCCTGAGCTCGGTCCCTCTCTATTGGGGCCTCACAGTGGCTGTTGGAACTTAACTATAATGCATGGGAGCTATTCTTCCGAGAAGGTCCCTGTGCCTCTCTCACTTGTGAGAAGTGCTTGCCTTTCATTGCCTGGAGGACCCAGGAGGCAGAGAGGCACTGCTTTGTCCTGTGTGCTGCGGAAAGAACCCCCATCTATAAACTCAGCAGGCTGCCAGCTGGAGGGTGCCACAGACTGTAGCTTACCACAGCCTCGGAGGTACTGCTGCAGGGGCGGCGTGTCACTCGGCACCTGGGACTCGCAGGGCCACAGGTCATCACTGTTCTTCCCAGGAGCAATCTAGGATCCCAGCCTCTCTCCATGGCCATCTGGTGTGGGCCCTGGGCTCCAGAGCGAGGTCCCTCATCACTGTGACACCGTCACCCTCCTCTTGCTGTCCTATGCATGACATCAGATTAGGGTGCTTTGCACCCTTTCTTTCAGAGTGAGTTTTCATTAGTAGAAGAAGCCTCTATTTTAAAAGGGGTAGCACAGGAGAGAGACTGGAAACACACCTGTGGGAGGCCACACCTGTGGGTCCTCCTGGGGGGTCTCCCGTGACATCCCACTGCTTCAGCGTCAGGTCAGAACCGCTCAGGGTGACGCAGGTTATGGTGGCATAGGACTTTCGATGCCACACTGCTTCCTGGTTGAGAGTGATAAGTGACCATGCTTACTGATTTTCGTGTTACCCTAAGTGTGAATCACTTTCTTGGTCCCGTCTTTCTCACCTAGACTTTCAAACTACGAATAGAGTAGAAAATCTATTTTTCCAAAGCCTGAAATCCTTTCCTTATAAGATTTCCCATCGGTTCTAAAATACTCAGAGACACATTAAAAACACCAACGGTGCAGGGTGTGTTTTCTGGGACTTGCTACAGAGGGGGAGCCTGCTCCCTCTTGTCTCCTTAACGCCCACTTGATGCTGGGGCGGCCATCAGAGCAGAGGCTGGCGTCTGGCAGTGAATTCAGATTTCCCTTCTTAGCTTTGGTCACATTTTTTGGTGTGTGGTGTGTGCGTGTGTGTGTGTGTGTGTGTGTGTGTGTGTGTGTGTGTGTGTGTGGTTTTAAACCTAGAAACTGTTCGACTTCATCTCTGCAAGACTAATTTCAGGTTGAAGAAAATTTTGAGAATTTGCAAACGGAGTTTTCATTTTTCCTTCATCTTTTTCACTTTCTTGCAGGATGTACCTGAGAGACAGAGGGACAGAGAGCAGAAGCAGGCCTGACGCCAGCGAGCAATCTCCCCGCCGCTGGCTGCACGTTTCAAAGTGGCTATGAGAACTCAGCTTCCTCCTCTATGTAAGGGCAGCGGTGACCACTACCTGGCTGGGCTTTTGCAAGCATAAAATAGGATTACGTGATTGGTGGCAGCTCGTGAATGCAATGACTCCTTCCAGGAGCTGCACCTGCAGAAATTCACACTGCAGACAGCCTGACACAGCTGTCTAATGCTACTAGAAAAGGCTAGTTTTAATACAAAACTGAGAATGCAAGAAAAATTTCACAGTAGAAAGAGATTTTGAGTAGTTTGTTCTGCAAGTGTCCCACAAGACAAGCAGAGATTTCTAATGCATTTTAACTTGGAACATGAGGAGCACCTTGCAATATGAGAAGTGCAGGACACCAATTGTCACATGGGTCACAATGGGCCACTGGTCCTCTGCTCTCTCTCTCTCTCTCTCTCCCCCCCCATCTCTCTCTCTGTGTGTGTGTGTGTGTGTGTGTGTGTGTGTGTGTGAAGGGCCATAGATCATCATCTCCCAACAGCAAGAGGATGAAATTCTGTCTGTAGAGGACAAAGAGAGAAAGGCAAAGAATCCCCCTCTTCAAACGAGGTTAGGAAGGTGTATAAAATGTGAGAAATGATGCAAAATTTAACGCAAGAGCCCCACCCAAATAAGCTGTAGCAACGCAAGTGATGAATCTGTGTAA
This sequence comes from Cavia porcellus, assembly GCF_034190915.1. NCBI lineage: Eukaryota > Metazoa > Chordata > Mammalia > Rodentia > Caviidae > Cavia > Cavia porcellus. Next base: position 46,570,870 of record NW_026947501.1, on the reverse strand, counting down.
CCACAATGTAGTGTCATGGTTTCACCAAATACTGAAAAGGAGGCAGAAGCAAGTGTGGTTGCAGAGTTCCCTGTTTAAGCTGTGTGGAAAGAGGAAGATTCCACTGAGCCAGCAGACAGCAGTGATTTGTTAGTGACGGCAAAAGGCGTCCCACACAGTAACCCTCCTCTCTCTTGGCTCCCTCACACCAGCCAGGAAGTTTTCAGAGGTTATTGCAGGTTAATTTTTTTCTTTTGTATTGCCTTTATTGTTTTGTATTATATTAGAGTATTATAATCATTTTATATGAATATTTTTGGGTTGTGGAATGAATCATGTGAGTTTCCATTATTTCTCGTGGGAAAATGTGCTTTGATATGTGAGTGTTTTGGATTATAAGCATGATTCTGAAACAAATTATGCTCGCAAACTGATGGTTTACTGTAAATGTTTGTATTGTTAAAGAAGAAATTTAAATGATGGCTAAACGTGAAAATATGTTAACATTCAGCAGTTTATAAATGCACATATAATGTAAAATAAATTGCATACCATTTACCCATTATGTGACTGGTGAGACTTTTAAAGAGAGTAATAATAGAGCTGGATGTGTAGGGACTTCTTGTGTTCTGTCAGTGGGCATGGAAACTACATGGGTCTTCTGGGTCATCCTTCAGCGATCTATCAAACCCTAGCTTTTCTTCTAAAAGAGCAGCTCCGCTTCTAGGAATGAGTACTGAGTAGATAAATATGTGTGTACTCAGAAAAGCACGCACCTTGAAACAGGGTTAATAGTAGCAGAAAGATTTCATTTGAAAATGTACTAAGAAATTGGTTCAATAAATTATGTGGAAACGCTCCTGAGCCAGGTAAAATGGTGTCACAGGCAGCACTTGCCAGCAGGAAGAGATGTCATCATCTTTTAACTGGGGGAAAGTAGGTAACAAATTTCCGTGTGTAGTGTGGCTCTGACTCAGGGCCTCTGCTTGTGCCGTTTGCGTAGACTGGTGGGCTCTTTCCTCTCCTTACCCTGGTAATGCTGACCCTTCATAGGGACTGCATTTGTCATCTGAGGACTCAGGCTTTGGGAGCCCCAGGCCACGTGCTGGCTCCACGTGGTCATCTTTGTGGCAGGTCTTATCACTATCACTATTCACTGTTTCACTGATCACTTCCTCCTGTGTCTCCTTCTCGGATGAAAGCTTCCGGCAGGCGGGCAGAGCCTGGCTCTGTTTGTTCTTGGGGAGGCTGAGTCTTTAGCAGAGTATACAAGAAGGAGGAGGATTTGATGTGATTCATTGAAGCAAGTATGAGTCCGACACGGTACACTTTGAAATATGATTCTAAGTCTTTTTCCTTCCCAATTTTCTTTCTGAGGACATTTCTCATGACGAGCTAGAGGTACTAGCCCACCAAGAGAAGAGGTAGAACTCAAGATGGCTACAGAGGAATGGGAAGGCAAGCACACAGCCCCCTCCAGGTTCAGCCTCTGGAGTCAGCTCCAGAAGCCCAGGCTGGAAACCAGGCCTCGGAAAGCTGCACTGGTCAAGTGTGGTGCTGGCCCTGAGTACTCTTGAGAATGAAAAGAGGTGGCCAGAAAGAATGAGTCTTGACATTGTCATCTCAATAAACTGGATTAGCAACAAAAAGGGAGACCAAAGACAGGTCCTGGGGGAAGACACAGGGGACAGGGAAGACAGGAAAAGGCTGGGCTGGCCCTGGCCTGGTGGACACAAGGCTGAGGACACAGCACAGAGGCACAGCCCGGGGTTCCGGCTCCCAGCTCTGTGCTTGGGAGGCAACACATGCACCTGGACATCCAAGACACCCAGGCCAAGCAGCCCAGGGCCGACCTCTTGGTCCTTTCGGTCACCGCACCAATGACTGAGGCCGAGTGAGCTTTGAGGACAGAGATTCATTTCTGAGGGTTTCAGAAGCTGGAAGTTCAGGGACACCAAGGGGAGGAAGGGGCAGAGAGCAGGAGACAGTGAGGGGCCGGGGGGAGGCCTGTTCTGGCTCCTTGACAGCGCATACTGTGGTGTTTGTGGGTGGGGTTCATGGGTGTTCACCGGCACCACCCAGCCCTGCCCCCTGAGATTCTGATTCAGATGTGAGCTAGGACTTGTGCAAACCTCAGCAGCCAGCCGTGGTGTTCTTGGAGGTCACGTGAAGGTCACCGTGCGGAGTCCAGATTTCTCTTCTATAAATATGGTAGAAAGGCCTGGCTCCACTGTAGTGCAAAGACCCACTGCGGTGCACATTGGAAGGCTAGGCAGCGGGCACCTGAGTCACTCCCCGGCAGCCTCTCTGCGTCCAGGGGTTTCTGGGCATGGTGTGCGGCAGCTGGGCTCCTGGCTCCCTGCATTTCCTTTGCAGTAGTGCTGATGGCAAGCTCTGGGCAAAAGGGGCTCCCCAAGGCGGGAGTCACCAGGCCTTCCTGCATGGGCCTGCGTGGACCAGGCCAGGTCGGGGACCGGCTCCTTCCCCTCCCGAGAAAACCACAGAGACCTCGCACTCTCTGTGTGAAGTTTTCCTGTAGAGCTGAACCTTTTGGTCTTGTTGAGGAAATAGTTTTCCTCCATCTTCCCATGCATTTTTCTAGTGTTAAAATATTTCTAATAATCCACATTTTGGCTTTTCACTGTATCTGGAGTTTATTTTGGTATAAGGTGAAAAAGGAATCAGATTTTTATCTTTTTCCAAACTGATAACCAATTGATAATCATTTCCTAAACAGCCCAGGGTCCATGGCTTATTGTTACACTTTTACTAAACCATAACCACATTTCTCCATTTATGTGTTATTTGTGGCTACTTTCCCAACATAGTAGCAGTGTTGATTGAGAATCCATGACCCTCAAAGCCTGAAATTTTCACTGTCTACCTCTCATAGGGAAGTCACGCAAGCCCAAGAAGCTTCCGTTTCTCTTCCAGTAATGGTTGATGCTGTAAAAAATCTGCCATTTGTAAACTATCTCACGTACTTTAAGTCTTTTCCTGATTTTCTGTTCTCTTTAGTTTATCTAATCATAGTCTCTCAACTACTTCAGCATTATTTTTACTATTCATTTCTAGTCTCCTTGGCTATGATGTACTTCTTCAAAAATGTCTTTGACCTGTGTACATGTGTGAGTTTCTAAAGTTCTATGAATATATTAGTTGGGATTTTTATCAGAATATCATAGAATTTGTTGAATAGCTTTGGGAGCATTCATATTTTTATGGGATTATACTTTTCTATCTATAAACCCGGTATATTTACACATCTTATTTAGATCCTCCATAAAATTATTCAATAATATATTGATATTTTTCTGTATTATTTTTGCCCATTTCTGTTTAATTTCTAAGTATTTTTATATTTTAAATACATTTTCCTTAAATTGCATTTTCTTAAATTTTTGCTGTCCTGTAGCACTAAAATATTTTTAATATGGGTCTTATGTTTGAAAATTTTGATACACTTATTTTCCCTTGTAGATGCCTGTACGACATGTGAATAGCACATATTTTTCTTTTACATACTTAATGTTGCTACTTAGTCTTCCTACGGCATCAGCTAGGACTTCTAGTTCAGTGTATACTAGATAAAGCGATAGTAAACATCCCAGTTCTTTCATGAGAGCTGTGTAGAGGTGGGGCTCTTGGAAAGTGGTGACATTAGGTCATTAGTGTGGAGCCCCATGTCCAAAGGAGAGACCATGTGGGCACAGAGGTATCCACTCGCCCCCACCATTCTGCGATGCAACCTGGCACCCTCACAAGAGCCAGGGCAATGCTGGTTGGACTTCCAGCCTCCAAAGCTGATGACTAAAACAATTTTCTTTACAAAATAGCCCATCTCTTGATTTCACTGTGGTAACAAAAAGCTGACAATACAGTGTCACTCTGTGTTCTTTAAAATTGCAGTCCGCCAAAAATCGTATGCATATCTCAGCGTTCGCCGTGCTAATAAATGCCTGGAAGGTGATGGTCACCACTTTGAACACTCTTGTAACTGTGGAGGCCTAAGGCAACTTGCATTAATCTCATGACGTCTCAGTAGATTTAGTATGGAAATATACAAGCTCTTCTTTTCCTGATGCACACTTTTGTGGCGGACTCTGAGTGTATTAATTCTGCCTAATGCGTACATCTTGGTCTTTATTATCACTTTCCTCCACTTTCACTTCCAATGTGTGTTACCATGTCTACCTTTGCACCATGCAGTGAGTCTAAGTACTGTGTCACATACAGAAGTTGCATCCAAAAGACCTGGTTCCAAATTCCATTTTTTTTCCCTTCTAGCCTTGGGATTCTATTTAGATTTTTATATTTTCCCTCTGAGTCTTAACTTACTCAGTTTTCAAATAAGAGGACAGAGTAGGGACACAGTGTGGATCTGGAGAGGGGGATCCACACCCAGCACAAAGGTGTTCCTATGCGTGCCCTCTCTGTCCCCGTGGCCATGCCTCTGAAGTCCTTCACACTCAGCACTGTGCTCCCCAGGCCGTGCACCTTGGCATCTTCCTCATCCTCATGTGCACCTGGGTCCAGACTGGGGGAAACTGGGGGCAGAGAAGGGATGCATATGGGCTGGACGCCTGGGAGGGTCCTGCAAAGCTGCCCAAAGCTCCTCTGCCCATGGGCACATGGGATACTGGGTGCAGGCCCTTCCCCTGCCACTTCTGCAAAATGAACTTATTGGGAAAAGTCATTTTATAGACCAGCCCATGGACCCCTGAAGATCCAGTTGTATGGAACAAAGTCCACTGGTGAAGGCCAGAAGAGTGTCAGCTGGGGACACGTGAATGACTTTGTTCCCCACCTCTGGATTCTGCCCCCTGTGCTAGGATCAGGAATGCTGCACTCTCCTGGCCATGCCTGTCTCGCTCAGCACCTGTGGTTCCCTCAGCATGCTGTCCTGCCTCCTTCTGGCCACTTCCCCTGTTCCCTGCTCGTGGTGTGAACTCACAGGACATTAAGGCAAGCTCCAGACACTGTGTGCTCTGCGTTAGCTGTGGCTAGCTCCTTAGGGTGTTTAACCCACGGCATGATGGATGTGGAAATGACAGTGCAGGCTTCCAGGGGGAGGCAGCCCACCGAGCCCTGGTCCCCAGTCACTGCGCTGTTGCAGCCCTGGTGGGGCCAACTAAGCTTGCTCGGGAATCATCCGGGAGGGAACCACAGGAGTCTCCCACACAGTGCTGTGCAGAACCAGTGGGCATCAGGCTCAGCTCTGAGCAGAGTGGAGCAGAGGGGTCCATGCCTCCACCATCATGGGCCCTCGAGGCCCTGTGACCCCACCTCCACAGGCGAGGGTCTGTTGTGACATCATCACACCTGGGCCTTGCTTCCAGGTCATTGACATCGTGACTGGGGGACATTGTTTTAAAAGGCACCAAGCAATAACCAAAGCCAACACAGTGTTCACAGCACTCCCAGGAACAGATTCCAGGGCTTGCGACATGGGTGTGGGCTCAGAGGCTGGCATTTGGAGATTTCACCACGATTCCGCACTTAAGGCATTGTTTTGGGAATACCACACCACTACCACTTAGACCAAGGTCTAGGGTACATGGATCTCGCCAGTGAACATCCACAGAATCCTGCAGCCTTGGTAGACTTGCAACAAAGCTGTCAGGCAGCTTTCACTGTCCTGCTTCACAGGTAAGGAAACTGAAGCCTTGGACGCAGTTTCTCTAAGCCCACCCAGCTGGTAATTGGCAGAGAATGTGGCCGGGTTCGTCTTACTTCAAAGCTAATTCCCTTCCTCCCCTTAAACCAGCTCTCCTGGATTATAAGAAACAGGAGAAATTCCCAGCCCAGGTTCTGCAGACCAGCTGTTTCCTAAGTGTGGCCCACGGACCCATGGCATGAGCGCTGCTGGGAGATGTCAGAAGCGTGAATCTCTGGGTGCTGAACTCTTATATCAGCTTGGATGGAGGCTCTGCCCGTCATCAGTGTCCCTAGGCCATCACAGGCTCACCGGGATGTGCGGCCTCTGTGCTGCCGTGAGCAGTGGTCACTCCCTGTCTTTACTGTGATTGGGTGACAGGGGCAGAGCAGGGAAGCCTCGGGGTGGGAAGAGCCAGGTTTTCTGTAATTGCAGGCCGGGCAGCATTTGGAGTTCAGAGAAGTTCAACTCGTTTAAGGTTACATGTGCGTTTCACACGGGGATGAATGTTAGCTCTGATCTAAGTTCTGATCTGGCCAAGTCCCCTCCCCCGCCCCACGCCCTCCTCACTTCCGGCCTGAAGGCATAGTGCCTGGTGCTTGGGGAAGTAATGCTGCTGTCCCCTTGGAGGGCGTCACTTCTGCCAGACAGTGGGCTCACACCCTGCAGGACACAGGACATAGGTTTTGGTCCATTGTGTGCATAGGAACTGTACAGGGGTGTACCGGGTGGCCGTGGCCATGGGGTCAGGGTCCCTGGACCCCCGGAGACTGAGACATGAAGTTCAAAGGTCTAAACAGCACCCAGAGTGGGTCAGATGCCGATGGTGGGGGCAGAGATGAGGACGGCCCTGGCCTGCGAACCTCGCAGTCCTGACTGGACATGCGCAGTGATGAGCTGTGGTGTGAGGGGCACACGGTGACCCCTCCACCAGGCTGGCCTCGAAGCGCCAGAGCCAAAGTGGCCAGACGGGAGCTGGGGAGCTGCTTGCAGCTGGGAGGTGGAAGCAGGGGTCTCTGGGGTTGTGTCTTGGGGCTGGTGTGAGGGAACTAGGAAGTCCTGCTGCGGGTGCAGCCCAGGAATTCAAGCTGCCGCCCTGGGGCATATTTACCACGTCACTGTGACTGCTGTCTGTATACAAGGCAGGGTGAAAATAGACACCAGAGTCACTGTGAATGAGCGTTCTAGTGCTTCTGTCCACAGCGATGATGCGGGCAGAGCTGCCAGCGGCTTAGGATATGTGTGCTCCTTCGATAGGGACATTTCTGTCCCCAGAGAGTGTGGCAGGGCAGATAGGCACCTGGCTCCCCTCCCTCGGACCCCCACTCCTCCCAGGGGACAGCAGGCTCACTGTCCCTCCCTCTGCCAGATAAATGCCTGTCACAGCCTGGCCACAGATGGGCGCTCTGCCTGCCAGCTGTTCTGTAAGCATACAGGGGGTTATTGGAGAGGCAGGGCAAGGGCCAGGGCACATGAAACACCAGGGAAACCTCTGGTGAGCTGCCTCAGTATGGGGATTAATCTCCCATGTTATAATATTCCTCTGATGGGGAATCAATAATCACCAGGATAGAATGCTATGCACAAACTTCCAGAGCCCTTACACACACACACACATACATGCATGCACACTACAATTACTTGTTATTATCCCATTTGTAATTGTGGACATGAAGCTGTCAAACCAACAGGGAACTCATCTGGGTCACAGAAGGCAAGGGTGAGAAGCCAGGATGACCCCTGCTGGACCCCTCACCCACTGTCCCTCTATGTCTTCCCAGGCCATCTCCTGCTGGACAGACTGGTCCCAAGTGGCCAGGGGACAGAAAGACCCCAGGTTCCAGCTGTGTGCTCCACCGCAGCCACCACACATGCAGATCACAATCCCACTGGACCTGGGGAGCTGTGTTTCTAGTCTAAAAGCTCGAGGGATGGAGAGGTGCAACTATTGGGTTCCCAGTCACCTGGGCCCTGGCTTGAGACCAAACCCCACAAGATTGTGAACCCAGGAGCACTTCAGTGAAGCAGCAAGTAACATCCAGCACTTTGACCACAAAGCACCACCAGCACTTGTGAGTCAACTAAAACCCAAGCTACAGGCTGGGTGCTTCCAGCCAGTTCTTCTGCAGTTGGTTTCTCAAAACAGGGAAATAATACACCCCAAAGTGTAAAGAATCATCCAAACCACGTCGCTCAACTATAGAACTTAAAATGCAGAAGGCACTGAAGCCTGTGCCTACCCCAGCTTCTGATCTATCTATCAGCAGGTTTGTTGCCTGCCTGGGTCTCCACACAGCCACCACAGGAACGGGAAGAAAGGGGTGGGGTAGCTTCTGGGATGTCAGGAAGGATGGGGAAGAGACAAGCCCCCAGGGTCCCCAAGTATTGGAATCTGGCTGTGTAAAGCAAGGCACTGCTGGGAGGTGGCTGGGTTCCAGAGGACAAGGTCAGGACACAGCCCTGCCGCTGCTGTGATGCTGGTGCTGGGGCCAGAACCCAGGGCTCATGCACCCGGGCAACCCCGATCCCAGCCACACCTGGCCCATGTGTCAAAAGCAGTGCTCAGATTGAGTGCCTGGTCAGTCACCCACCTAGAGGTCTGGCTGCCAGGGCGCAAGGTCCTTCTGCATTTTCTCTCTTCCCATGTCCTTCTGCTTTCAGTCACAGGTGGCGAGCACGAGGTCCCCACTGAAGGCCAAGCAGGAAAGGAAAGAGGAAGTTGTACTCAGGGCTGAAGAGGAGGGAGGAGGACATGGTCCTCAGAGTGAGGGCTGTTTCTACCTTGGCCTTCTGTCTCGCTAGACCACCACCACAATGTCCAGCAATTTACACTAGGGCAGAAACCTTTCAGTCATGTCAACCTGCAGGATGCACATGGCTCCCGTTGGCCCTGGCCACACTGCTGACCACACGTGGGAATGCTGGCTCAGCGTTCCAGCATGCGCTTGCCTTGCTGTGTTTTTCTCATTTACTCCCTTGAAGCTTACTGTTTTCATGTTATCTGCTCAGATTATTTGCTATTTTAATTGTTTTTTCCTTATTAAGAATAAATTGACACCCCTTTATATGTCCAAGAGTTGTTTGTATTTCCTTTCCTATAAGCCGTTTGTATCTTTTGTTATGTATGACTCCTGGTTTTTGTGTTTGATTATTCACTCCACTATATAAATCTTTCTTTTTCTTCTTGAGATAGTCTTACTTTAAACACTCCCAGACTCAGTGACTCTCCTGCCTCAGCTTCCCCAGCTTTCCTAAACATCCGAGAACAGGTCAGGACCCCTCTGCTGCAGACAGTCATCCCGGGACCCAGGCTGCTTCCCTGGGCTTCCCTGGGCTGGGCATGAGGTGCCCCCTGCCAATCCTCCAGGGTTATGGTTAAGGAAGAAAGGGAGAGGGAGCCCAGGGTGGTGACACACACCCATGATTGCAGCACTCGGCAGGCTGAGGCAGGACAATCGTGTCATGTTTGAGGCTAACCTCCGTAGATAGCAAGGCCCCGTCTCAAAAAACAAAACAAACCAATGAAAGCATTGGATCCCTTTTGCATAAGCACATTGCTATAAAATCACCTAAATCAAATTATGTAAGTTTACAAAGAGAGGACATTTACTCCTCTTACAGATGCAGCGACAAAAAGAAACCCTTATTTTAGTCTCCATGGATAACAAAGACTCACAGAACGAAAAGACAACGTGGAGTTACTGACCTGTGCTGCTGACATCAGAGCTACGTTGGAGTGAAGCCAGGGTCCCGGTGGGCAGGCAGCAGGGGTCAGCTCGAGCTGCGGTGGAAAACCTGACTGATTGGAATCTAAACAGATGTGACGTCGTAGGAAACTAACCTTGCTCACATGGAAGAGAGGTAGCATTTTCCTTGACTCTGAAAATAGCACCTGGGGACTGCAGAAAAACAGGTAAGATTTGAAATTTCCAGAGCTGCGGTAGTAAAGAAGGATAAAAGTCTGAGTAAGAGCGGAGGCTGGGCGAGAGGATGGCATTAGGCTGGGGGTGCAGGGGGAGCAGGAGCAGCACAGTGGGGGCGACCACTAACTAACCCTGCCCTTCACATGGCTGCAAGGAGGGGAGGATTTGAATGTTCTCGACACAAAGAAATCGTAGATGTTGGGGCAATGGGTTTGCCGAGGGTCTGAGCATACACATTGTGCTCTCGCGTGGAACCAGCACTTTGTGCCACATAAACTCGTAAAGTGCTGAAGTTGTATATTTTATTGACTTTGTGCTTCCTGAGTTCCCAGGTCTCTCAAGTCATCACCTGCAGGACCCCAGGAAATGCCACCCTGGCCAGGTCTTCCACTCCTGGTGGGGGAGGGAGTCGGAAGGTCCACTGCTGGAAAAGGCACTAATAGTCACATAAAAGTTGATGTGGCCAGGCCCAGACTGACTTTTTCAGGGATTTAAAAGTAAGGAGAAAGGATTTCCTGAGAAATAACTAAGAAAACTTTTGCAAAATGTAACTTGTGGACTTCTCTCCACATTTAGCCAATTAGGAGTTTTCTTCCTCATCTCCAAAGCCATCTGCCTTGAAAGAAACAAGAAAGTTGCCCTCCAAAAAGCCAGCTAGCAGATTAGAGACAGCAGCGGGCGGACCCCAGAGGGACAGGCAGACTGATACCGGTCAGAGTCAGAGAAGGAAGAGTGGTTTTCACTGACCCTCACTCTTATTTGAAATTCTAGAAAATGTGAAGAGCTAAACACAGGAGAACCTTGACTAAGGAATATAGTACATACAAATCCTGAGGGAAAAATCCTTTCCTGAGCCCAGAAGTCACACAGGAAATCATCAAAGCAAGTTTTCATTATACAAACATTTAGGACTTTTTATAGAAAACCCAAGGCAAGCAGGCAAACAATAGCTGGGGATTAGTTTGATAGGACAATGCCTCATAGATTAATTACATAACACGGTTGTTGCTAAATGAAAAAGAACACGGATCTTCCAGGGAGACTGTGTAGGTCGGTGTTTTGTCATTGTGAGAAAACTGTAAGAAAATCAGCTGAAAAGGAGGGGTTTCTCTTGGCGCTCAGTGTCAGAGGCTGCAGTCCCGGCCCCATCACCAGGCCCTGTGGCATTGGGCTGTGTGAGGTGGGACATCACAGTGGCAGCTTGCAGGAGAGGAAGCTGTGCCTCTTGGTGACCTGGAAGTGAAAGAGGAAGGACCCTGAGTCCCCCGTGACCTCACTTCCTCCTACTGCCGTGGCTCCCTGGAGGATCTATTGCCTCTCCAGGCCCTGCAGGCTGGGACTAGGCCACCAGCCCCAGAGCCTTGAGGACAGTTCAGATCAAATCAAATCAGATAGGAAGCAGCACTGACCATCAAATGTGGTGATGCCCTAGGGATCCTGGCTGCTTTTCCAAGCTGGGTAAATCAAAACAGCAAAGTGACATTTCTCACCTCTTTTGTTGGATGAAGATATTTCACCATTACCTGCTTCTAGTCAGGGGATAGGAAATTGTATGTTCACTGTCTGAAGAGTTTGTGTGATCAAGTCAGGGACCGGCCCACAGCCATGTTCGGCCCCCTTCCCAAGGGGTGCAATGCTGACGCATTGTTCGTGTACTTGGCTATTGTTCCGCTGGGTAGCCCTCCCCACTGGACATGGTGCCTGAGAGGACACGAGGGGGCTGCGGGCAGCCATGTGTGTGTGTGTGCTCATCATACTTCCTCATATGCTACCCAGCTCAGTGATTTTATCTCAGTAGTTTCAGGACTCGAGTCCTAAAATTGCACAATATTTACCCATTGATCTGCGTTCAGTTTCCAGGGAAAGACAATCTTCAGATTATCAAGAGAAGTCCTGGTGGGAATGGACGTTAGGTTTAAAAACATCAAAGGCTAAATCTTAGAAATGATTTCAGTCACCAAAACCAAATTGATTGCCAAGTTTATCCTGGAAATTTGACATTTGTCCTATTATATTGTCTTAAAGGGGAACACAGTTGTATTAAGTGAAGAAAATACGTGAGTCAAATACATGAGTCATAAATATTTTGCAGCCAGAGACAGAGGAGCTTGGGATCATTGGAGGGATGCAGGTCTGCTCCTCTGCACTCTGTGTCCAATTTGGAAGCCCTGGCCCCGTCCACTCTGGTTCTGCCCACAGTTCCCTGCCTCATTTTACTGCCTGTTCTTTCCTTGAGCTCCTGTCCACTGTGCTCCATCTGCAGAGAGAGAGAAATCCCTATAGCAGGGGTGAGAGATAGGAGAGCTGGGTGCTGCCCGAGTCCTTGCAAAGTGTAGACATCTGCTGTGTGGAGGATTCTCACAGCATGGTGGCTTTGGTGGCTTTGGACTGAGGATCCTGTGGAGAGCACACAGCCAACTGTGTGTGTTAGGAGCAGCTGACTTTCCTACTTCAGAATTTGTCTCCTGCTGGTCACCAGTGATTTCTAAAGACCTAGGAAGAACACTCAAGATGGAAGGGAAGACTCGTAGATTCACCCTAATCTTTAGTCTCAGGCTGAGCTAATAAAAGTTTATGCACTTGGGCTAAGAATAGTCATGCCTCTTCCGTTAATGCACAGAGCCTTAAAATAGCTCTTGACAGGCTGTTGCTCCTTGAGCAATCTGTGCTGGGAGCCGCAGCTCTCCCTGGGAGTCAGACGCTCCCTCCATGGTCGCCCTGCACTGCTCCCACAGATCCGGGATCTGCAGCTCTGTGGTCTCCCGGCGGTCAGCAAGCCCAAACCCCAACTGAACGTTTGTGCAAAGATCACCACTTGGAATGAGTCTGGAGCCCCACACTGGGAAGAGATAAACTCCAAAGCCTTCCATGGGTCAGGGTCCCTGTGTCACCCTTTAGGTTCCTAGCAGGAGTGACGCTGTTGTGTCCCCAGATAGCAATGATTCTCTCCTCCATCCTCTGCATCTCAGGGTGTGAGTCCCTTCACCACACTGGGGCTGCTTGCACATCCATGTTTGCTCACATACATGCATAGGACCGTGGCGGATGGAAGCTAATTTATCAGCAGTGGTGGCTCCAACAGGTAACCGAGTCCTACCTAAGACCTGCTGCAGATGCTGCCTTGGTGAGCCAGGCTGGGCATCCAGTGACCTGGGCGCTTTCAGCACCACTCCCTGGAGCCCCAGCAGCAGCTCCGGATGGAAGCCTGCTGGGCAGGTGATCGAGCTCCAGGTCCACTCGACACTGGGTCTCAGCCTGCCCTGGGGCAGGAATTCTGTTCTCCTTACCGCAGTGATGACCAACAGCTGGGGACAAGGGAGGATTATGCCGTGTCCTGCCCCTGCCCTGGGTGGGTCCCGCATGCCATTTCAGTGTGGTGAGGGATGCTGTATGGCCACCTGAGTGTCACCTCAGTCCCTGTGTCAGACATGGACGGTGGCACAGTACTGGCAAGATGCAGACAGGGAAGACACGACTTTCTTTCCACTCAGGATCAGAGTGCTGTCAGCCACCCATGGCATGTCCTATTCTGCTTCTTGCTGCTCTGACTGAGCCTCACCGAGGGTCGACTGAGCAGAATGCAGGTGTCCAGCGCATGGATGTGCAGGCTGAGATGCCCAGGATTGTGGTGCCAGCATCTGCTTCTTGCTGGGCCATAACGGGGCCTGGTGGAGCAAGCATACCAGAGAGCACTGGCTCTTACAGCTAAGTTGCCCCCAGAATAACCCATTCACCCATGAGCCACGAATCCACAAATGGGTCTGTCCACTCACAAGAGCTGAGTCTACTGCCCAGTCCCCTCTGAAATGTCTGCTGATCTCACTGCATAGGGCTGCCAAAGGGGTTTGGAGGAGATATTAAAACCACTGCTGCCTGCCATGGGACTTGGGGTCTCCTGGAGTTGCACCCTGAGAGGCAGGATGAACCCAGAGAGTGGTTTCTCCCTGATGACTTCCCATGACCCACACCCCCAGGGTCACATGAGGTCTAATCCTGGTCCTGAGTCCATGCTGGGTCGCAGAGCTGATATCCAGAAGATGGAATAGCGAAGATGTGATAAGATATCATTTTGCTGCTGGGTCACAGAAAGCCGTGGCTTCTGTCCTGGACACCATTCTTGGTCTCCCTGTGGCTCAGCAGCCACCCCGTGAGCTGACCCAGGAAGAGGACCTGGGCAGGCTCCTCAGAGCAGCCCCAGGGCTGGGCCCACCGTCCAGCTGCCTGGGGACACTGCCTGGGTGCCAGGAGCCAGCTGCACCTCATGGAGATTTGCTGCAGAGGCTGGGCTGGGAGCTCTGAGCCAGAGGCACCATGGCACCAGCCTGAGCACTGAGCTCAGGCGCAGCTCGCTACGCTGCATGAAAGAACACATTCAGTATCTTTGATGTGCAGAGGTGACTCTAGACCCTCCCCACCCTGCGCTGTCTCCACAGGGACACAGGAAAGATGAAGGCAGTATCACCCTGTCAGTGATTCTGAATGCTTGCTCCACTAAAAACGTCTTATAGATTAGCAATGTGCTAAAACTACTTGAGTTCTGTTGTTAGTAGACAGAAAAGATTCCATTTTTCAGCAAAAGTGCAGATGAGCAGAGAGCTCAGAGCATAGAATCCAAGGACTGGCTGGAGCAAGAGGGAGGAATCGTGAGCCAGACAGCTTGAAAAGTTGGCATATCTAGGTCAGACAGTGACTGAAGAACACACTCCTGTTGCATGGGAAATGACAGATCTGGAGGAGAGAGAGAGAGAGAGAGAGAGAGAGAGAGAGAGAGAGAGAGAGAGAGAGAGAGAGAGAGAGTTCATTATCCCAAATTCAAAATGCTTGGGGCCGAAAGTGCTTTGCATTTTGGATTTTGGAATATTTGCGTGTGTGCTGTGAGATCTCCTGGGATGGGGTGCACGTCTGCACAGTGGGCATTCACGCATGTGTCCTGCACCCCGTCCATGCAACCAGAAAGTAACCCTCTGGATCCTGTCCTTGCACCCTGTGTTTGGACTGGACCTCCTCACAGGTGGTCAGGTGTGGAACTCCCCACTCGGAGTGTGGTGTTGCTGCATCACTCACAAAATTCTGGAGTTTGGAGAATTTGGGATTGGGATTTTTGGATGAGGTATGCTTGAATTGTGTGTCTCATTTGAATAATGTCTCAGTCTTCTGGAAAATGGAGAAAGTTGGTTCAAGTTCAGATTGGAGGACTGGAGTTGAACCTTGGAAACTGGTTATTTTGGAATTTTTCAAAATATTTTAGCAACAGAAGCTTTTTACAAACACAGAATCTCAGTACAGCTCAAATGTGTGTAGTGGACAATACAGGACTTTGCGAGCGCAAGTGTGCCCTTTATGTTCAGATTCATGACATGCATGACATTCATGACATTGGTCACAGTGCAGTTCATTGAAGATGTGAATACAGATACAGAATTTAGGAACTGGGCCTTAGGGAGGCAGCGAGTCTGACGACCCAGTCAGTGAGGCCAGCAGTGCAGAAACACTGCCGTTGACTGTTTTAAAAACAGCTTGTTTTATAGTATTGGATACACGACAGTTAGCCTAGTCCAGAAACTTAACAGGGAAATAGTAGAAAACTGTATTTAACAGTATCACATAAGGACTACCATTTCTCATTTGACAGTTCTTAAATTTGAAGTAAAATACCTTAGTCAATATCAACTGTAACTTGGCAGAAGATACTTCTCACATACACTGCTGAACAATATAAATTATAAAAACTTTACTTTTTCAAAAACCAGATAAAGAGGTACAGAGCAGGATCAAGTCACAGTCCGAAGTTTCTAAGTGGTGTGATTTCCTTCGCTTTGCCCATGGACTCCAAACTTCACTTTGCAGCTTCACGGCTGATATTTTGAGCTAATTTTAGGCCCAGGAACACAGACAGAGCTCTTACACTGCCAGGTTTAGTGATTTAAAAATATCACCAAAATATGCAAAGCAATGTAGCCTGGCTATACTTGAGAGTTATTGCTGAGGAGGCGTCTAGTACACAATAGCAACTTTCTGCCTCAGGAAAGGAGCCCCCGCGCGTCCTGGCTCCGTGTGACATGGATCTCAGTATGCAAAGTCGGTTCTAGAATTCGTTTATTCCGCAGTAAGTGGCTGCGGCGCTTTAGTGAAGTTCTCGGCGTGCATAACGTAGCCACGCTAATGGCCTGTCCTCCTACCTCGCGCCCTGGGCTTGCGGTGGCATATGTGACGTGGTTCTCCTGGGACTGTCTCTCCTCGCCACTGCTGCTGCTCTCGGGCCTGGCTCCATTTTAATACAATCATCTGCACTGCACCATTTGTGCCCTAAGTGTTCAAAATGTTCCTTTTCTAGCAAAGCTTGGTGGCGCACACCTGTAACCCCAGCACTCCGGAGGCTGAGACAGGAGAATTGTTGCAGGTTTGAGGCCAGCCTGGGCTATGAAGTGAGTTCAAGGCCAGCCTGAACTGCATAGTGACCTTGTCTCAAAAAGACAAAAAGACACACATGAGAAATGCTCCTCTTCTAGGTCAATGATGAGAGTTCTATATAGTGATGATTATCTATTTCCCTTCAAAGATAGACAGATAGTCAGAGTCAAAATGAGAAAATCAACAATGGCCATGCACTAGTCTTATTGAAAGGTAAAGATGTTACCTTTTCTTTGAGTGCCTTGGTTCTGCACCTTAGATTCTGTTTTAGACCATGGAACAAAGCCTCCAAAATTGCAGAGTCGAGCACACTTTTGCTCTTGTGAGGTTGGTCCTTTCAGGCTTCTTGTTGCAGCAGTGGGCAACTGACCAGCTCCACTCCTGTGTGCCGTGCCGCAGCCTTGCCACAGAAGAAGTAAGGAGGCCCAGGCAACGACAATCGGCACTACCCAAGTCTCTGCAGGGGACCAGGAGCTGCTGTAATAATTGGGGAGAAAAAGCAGCAGGAGTCCTAGGCACTGTAGGTCCAGGGTGAGTGGAGGCCTATGCTCTGTGCTACTGACAGCTGCAGAGGTGACTCGGTGAGCACCCCTCTGCTCCATCTTGGGAAGCCCTGTATCAGTCACCAGGAATTTAGAGGACTCGGGGTCTACGGCAGACACTTCTGTAGCCTCTGACGATGGACACATAGAGGCAAGGTGGCATGGGGCCCCAGAGCACTGTGGGGAGAGGAGAAGCCTGCAGGACCCCGAGCTCCCCAACTATTGGGACTCCAGCTGCCTGCCGCCTGCAAAGGTTTGAAGTTAGCACTGCCCCCCCCCCAGCATAGAGTCATCACTTCTGCTGAATGATGCCAAGGGGACTCAAATGGGACCCTCCTCCCAGAAGATCTAGGTGCCTTTCTGGCAACTCCAGCAGTTACAGAGGGCTCCCCAGCAGAGCAGAGAGCTAAAACACCACTTCTTTAAGAAAGAAGCCGGTCCTGATCATTTCCTAAGGGTTCTTAGACATTTGTGGACCATAACTCCAACAAAATCATCTGGAAAGACCAGAAAGCCCATTGGGACTGCTATTGAAGGTACTGGGCACCAGAGTCAGGTAGACACATATCTGGGTCTTTTTTCCAGGGCTGGTTATCACCCTGCAGTCCAACCCAACCCTAACACCAGCTGAGACAAATGCCAAGCTTAACCCTAACACCAACCCCAAACCCAGTCTAAACCCTGCTTCTAACCCAACCCTAACTCTGACTCTAACCCTAACGATGATCTTATCCCTAACCCTACCTCAACCCGAACCTAATCCAGCCCCACCCCCAACCCTTACCCTCGGCTGCACCTGCAAACTGCTCACCACCAGCCTTGGCCTGGCTCCTCCAGTGGAGGGGAAGTCCGGTGAGGACCTGAGAGCAGCTGCTGAAGGCCCCATGGACGAGGGCCAGGAGCCATCACAGGGGCCACACCCGACTCCTCCTCTCTGGATGCATCCAGGGCAAGGTGAGCAGCAGCACATGCATCCCTGTCCTGCCTAGCTTGTGGCAGGTCAGCTCCTGCCTACACCACCTACCCTAATGACACACCAACATCTTCCACTCTGCTTCCATAGTGAGTACCATGCACCAGGTCAATGCGTGACCTTGGTGGCTACCGTCTGTCCTCTGTCCACCCCATGGCACTGCCTGGCCAGTCTCCTGAGATATCTGCACTGAGTGTGGGTTTTCGTCTTTTAACTTTTGTTTCTATGCAGACGCATTTGCAGTGGGTGCTGGTGGCTTCCCTATCAGGAGTCGGCCCAACTGCACACAGCATCTTCACCCTTCCCACACACCTCCTCTGCTCCCCCTTCTGGCTCTGCTCCTTTCCCATTTGCAGAACACCAACCTCCCTGTTTTCCATTGTCTGTTTGTGCTTTTTCTTTTTCAGTGATTTGTACTTTGGTTTATCATGCAAGAAACAGAGCACACCCACAGGAAGGCGTGAAGTATGAGTGGGTGGTCACCTGGAATATCCCAAGTCAAGCACCCTGCTCAGATTTGAGTGCCCCAGGATCCCCTGGTGAGGAAGTAAAGGGGTGAGACTTCAGGGGACTGCAGCATTGGGAGGAGGGGCCTTTGGATGAGGCAATCAGGGTGCTACAGGGTTGGGAGGAGTGGGTCTCCGTGGCTTTGTCAGAAATGGCACAGAGCACAATGGGCACACAGGTGGGCTCCCTGTCTCTTGCTGTGGGATGCCCTGGACCACTGTAGGACTCAGCCATGACCAGTGTGGCCCCTTGATTTTGCACAAGAGCTATGAGCAAAACGTGCTTTTTTGTTTCTAAGTACTCAGCCTCCGGTATTTCATTACAGGAATAGACACAGGATAATGCAGGTTCTCACAGCCACAACTCCTGGCATCTCAAGCAAGCCTTCCCCAAATCAAAGGGGCCTGTTCTTTTTATTGTTGTGTAAACACCAATCCCGATTCACCATACTGCACTTCCCCTGCACATTTGAAAACGCACATCCGGTCTTCCTACCGAGCTGCAGATGCTGTCAGTGTTTATTTAGGCCTTTGGGCATAGAGATTGTATGATCATCTCTTCCTACTTTCTCTAGCAAGAGTGGTGCAAGGAGCTAGGTCCTTTGCCCTTCTGGATCTTCACAGACTGCATTTTGCTAATCACATTGCTAATTCAGTTGGACATGTTCTCTGAAGTCTGTATTTCCTGCAGTTTGTAGCTGGATCCCAAATATCTTTTTTAATTGTGTCACTTCCTTGCTGAAGGAACCACAAGCTTCCCTGAGCTCCCCTGGTGTCTCCGAGGTGGCAAGTGTAACTCATCAGTGGGGGTGAGCTTTGCCTAAGTGGACAAAGAGGGAGTCCTCAGTGTTCCCAACTTCGAGTGCTGAGTTGGGGCTCCTGAGAGGACACTAGGAAGTGTTCTCATGTCCACACATGTAGCAGCCACGTTCCCTCCCCTACCTTCCTCACGTGTCAGGATGACTTGGCTGAGGCAAGTCCGGGTTTGCGCTCCAAGGAGATGGTGTTGGACTCTCCAGGTAGGAATATTGGGGACCACATGGTTCCCCAGACAGGAGACTGTCCCCCACCTGGGGCAGAGACCATCTAACACAGAAGCAGGCAGAAGATCAGGAGGGCCCCCGTGGAGGAGCACAGCTGACAAAGCAAAACTTGCGTAGTCACCCAGAGCCTTCAGAAGGTGTCCCTGGCTTGCCATGGCCCAATTCTAGCCAAGGGACCCAGGCTTGATTTCTGACTAGGAGATGGCAGCATCCTGCCCTGGGCTGTTCAGGCCCCAGAGCGGGTGGTGATTTGCTAAGCAGCAACAGGAAACCAGCCCTAGGGAGCCTGGCTCTGTCCGGGCAGCAGAGAGCTTGGCTTCCTCCCAGTTTTTGCATGGACACTGCCCTCACCCTGCCCTGCCCCACCAAAGACTTCAGCAGCGCTTCACATAATCAGCAAGAAACGGGGAAGAACCCACAGCTTTGTTAATAATTAAACATCAGATGAGTTTAATAAAGTATTAAAATAAGGGCACTGTAGTCATCTTGGCTGTATTGCTCAGACACGTTGTAAACCAATACATTAAAGGAGATCATGAGAAAAACCTACACTTGTAGGCTCTGTTAACTGAGGCACCTGTAAGGCCTTCCAACCTGTTTCCTTGGGCAGGTGGTGAGGATTAGTGATATGCTTGACAAGCTTCACTGTGTCCACTGGCTTGCCTAGGGTGTCACCCTGGGAATTGCTGGAGTGCACTTCTGGTTGTGTGTGGTGGTTCACGGATATGTGATCTTGGATCTGCATTGATTCCTGGTCTCCTGTCATGAACTAAGCATCTTTGCCCCACCACCCTTACACCATGATATTGCTGCTTTGGAGCAGCTTGCCATGGACTAAATCCCTTACAACCATAAGCCACTCCTGTATACTGTGGGTCACAGATATTGTGTCATAGCAACAAAAATCTAACACACATGAGTATGAACGGCAGCCATCAATAACTACAGTATTCATAATAAGTCACAATGTAAGCTGGGTGTCCCTGCCCCAAAATATTGGGACCAGTAAAGTTTAGGAATTCAGATTTTTAAGATCTTGTAATATTTGCAAATACACAATGAGATAGTGTGAGTGTGCGACCCCAGGCCAAACACAAATTTCACCTCTGTTCCAAGGAAACCTTACCCCATCTGAAGGTCATTTCACACAGTACATTTGGAGCATCTGGTTTTTCTGTGACCCATCCCTTAAAGTCAGGTGTAGAATTTTCTATTTCTGGTGCCATGTTGGTGCTGGACAAGTTTTGAACTTTAGAGTTCTTCAGATTTTGGATTTTTGGAGTAAGGATGTGCCACTGGTAGTACATAACTAAATATGTTTGTGTTTGTTACAAGTATTCCTAAATTTCGAATTTTACCATACTTTTCCTTCAAAAAGAATTAACTTCCAGCTCTGCAAGGTTGGCAAATACTCTGGCAGACTCAAAGAGACCACTCATGCCTTTCTTGACGATCCATCTTGAAATACCACATGGACATAAATGACTGGAGCCTTTTTGGTTGTGTGCCCATGTGGATGTTCCAAGAAGAGCTTGCTGAATTGGGGGAGGGAAGCTGTATGGTAGGCAGGCGTGCAGAGCCTGCTCTGGTTCCAGCTCCTGAGACCACGGCTTGCTCCCAGCCCACTTCCTGTTTGAAATTCTCCAGTGCACTGACAGCACATGGCCCTGCAAGCAGCCAAGGGCAAAGGGTCACAATACAGCATCCGCAGAACAGGCCTCCCTGCTGACTGGCTCACTCACAGTGAAGGCTGGGGCTGCTGCTCTCCAGAGTATGAGGCGGGCAATGCTCCACACTGAGAAGTTAGGGATATGTGTGCAAATGGTAATCAGACTGGGACTAACTGGAGTCATCATTCGATGGAAATCTCCTAATGCTTCCCCTGGATGGGCAGGGGATGGAAAGAAACAAGTGAGCTTTCCTAAGTTTTAAGACATTAAGACCTTCTTAAAGTCCGAAGCAAATTCCACCCGCCCACTGTACACTTAGCACCATCAGATGAGGGATAGGGGACCAAGCTCTGGGTGCCACCAACCCCAGCCTCAGAACGTCGGAAAGAACCCCTTTCCTTCCTAACCTACTCTGCCCGAGAACACACCTAGGGTGCATGTTTTATTTCAGCTACATTTGGGGCTGGGGATTTAGCTCAGCGGCATAAGCACCTGCCTTGCAAGCAGGCGGTTGCGAGTTCTATCCCTAGTACCAATAAAAAAAAAAAAAAAAAAAAAAGACTAGGTATTTCAGCTACATTCTAGTACGTGGTGCCTTCTGGTTAATCCCCCAATCAACAAGAAAGCTTAATTCATCAGAGCCCCTCCTTCCCGTGTTCTGATTACCCGGGTGAGTGCAGCTCACAGAAATGTGCCAGGCTGGTGCTCACTGAGGGTGAACTGCAGATGGAAATGTGGGTAAACCCTCCGAGCTCTTCTAAAGTCAGAGACCACTGGACTCCTAGACAAGTGCTGTCCCGCTGCTAACAATCACACATGATTTAAAATTCGATCATCTTATTTCTCAACAGCAGGTTTGCCTTCCAGTTTTAAAGTGACAACGTCAAATATCACTGGTGCATTGACAGAACTCATCCTGATGACTTAGGGCTGGCACACATCTAGTCTTTTCCTTGCAAATCACATTCAGCCTTACAGTGCTGTTGCATCTGTTTTTCCTTTATGTAAACAATTAGATAGTGTGAAGCTTCCCAAAGTCCAGATTATACTGGTGAGCTGGAAGCAGGAGAATCCTATAGATGTTACACAGAACGCAACTTGCTCCGCAGTGTGTGTTTCTGAGTCTGTGTGTGCATGTGTGTGTGAGTGTGTATGTGTATGTGCATAAACTCAATGCTTTGCAACTGTGATTTTTCTTTCTCCTCTCTTCTTCCTTCTCTACCTTCCTCTCTCCTTCCTTCCTTTTTCTATTTTCCTCTTTTCTTCTTTCCTTCCTTCTGGTGTCAGAGATAAAACCCAGGGCCTCAAGCATGCTGGGCAAGCACTCTACCACTGGGCCACTTCCCAGACCAAAAATTGTGACTTTTTTCTAAAATGATGTCATCCTGTCACACTGCACAGTGGGTTTCACAAGTCTCCAACCTACTCTCCCTGAGCCTGACAAGGTAGCAACAATGTGGGCAGAGAATCTGGGTGAAAGACTCCCCATGCTATCTGTCCTCCTCTATGTCTTAATACATAATAATTTAACTAAGTGCGATACTGCACAACAGGAGTCCTGAAACTGTGAAGGGCTGAGGCAGGAAGATCACAAGTTTGGGGTCAGCTCCTCCTTTTGTCCTGCTGTTATGTCACTGTCCCTCCCCTGACCTGTTCCATTCAGGTCAGCCCCTCCCTTGGTTCCCCTGTTGTGTCACTGTCCTGTCTGGGCACTGTGACTGAGGGGGAGAAGTTACCTTGGCTCCGGGCTCTGGCCCAGGGTCAGCTGGCTCCCAGGCAGAATGACCCAGCAGAGGGGCACAGTGGCACTCCTGGCAGCCAGGACATAGACATGGGAGTGGGGACAAGAACACACTCTCATGTGTCACCAGAGCCCACCTCCTGACCACAGGTTCAGTATGAACTCAACCTCAGACAGGCAAAGCACCTGGCCTGTTACCTCCACACACAGGAAACTGAGGGACACTTCAGATAAACCCTTCACTTTCCTCCTCCCTGCAGGCACCTACATTGTGCACCTTGCAGAGGACACAGCTCCTCTGACTGCCCACTGAACCAAGCCAGGACCTGGTCCCCCCCTGGCTGCCTGGGGATCCTCTCCCGGCATCCTCTGCTTCCTAGGCCTGTGGGTTCCCATGCCCACCCACTTTGGGCTCTTGCAGCCCTGGTCAGGAGTTAGGCTGTGAGTAGATGCAGCCTCTCTGACCACCTTAGGTGCCACAGGGGGACTCACTGGAGGGACCCCCAGTGTCACCAATTGGCAGACAGTGCAGGGACCAAGGGGCGACTGCTGCTGCAGGGACTCCTGGGACCTTTTCAGCACCTTTCTGGTCCCCAGAACCTTCTCTGTCCGCTCCCCTACTTTATGCCCAATCCCCAGTGCTGCCTCTCAGCACTGTCATAGGGCTTGGGACAGAGGCAGAGGAGCCCCTCTTGTTTGGAGGTCCCTAACCCTCATGCAGCATGGAACTTGGGAAGTCAGACTGGTTTCCTTAGAGACAGGGGCTTCTCCAAAACTCCTGGAGCCCAGGGCATAAACAGCTGCCCCATCTTTCATCAGCCTGGAGGGACAGACAGAATCTTCAACTGCTGGTGCTGGGAGGTCAAGTCAGGTTTCGTTCCCCTAGGCAAAGAGCAAAGGTCTGTGTCCAGGAAAGCCTGGGCAGGTCCTCCCCACCACCCCTGCTGTCAAAGACCCCCCACACCTGGACAGGGCAGATGGTGCCCTCAGGCAAACGGCCCCTCCATCTCCTCAGGGCCGGCTTTGAATAAATTCCTTTTTCTCTTCATCAGAATAAATGGCCTCTCTGCTTTGGTCCTTGAAGAGCAAGGAACCTGAGTACCCGAATCTACTCATCTGCAGCCTACGCTGCACCCAGGCCTGGCCTCCAGGCCACCGGAATGGCAGTTCTGCATGGGGCCCTTTTGAAGCTGTTCTAGTGTCTCCTCGCCCCAGAGCCAAAAGTTTCTCCTGACTCCTAGGATGTGGTTCCGTGGTTCCTTCGCACTGCACTTTTCAGTGTGCTGTGTGCTGGTTCTCCGCCTGCGTCTTTCCTGTTTTCCCAAATCGTCTTCATGCTCAGTGCTCCCTGCCGCCCCCTGGAATGCAGACTGACCCCAGTGGTGCTGGAGGACGCTCAAGAAGCTTCACTGAGGCGCGGGCGAAGGCTGAGGTCACTGCAAAGCTGTCTTGAGTCTTCACCGGGCACAGCCCACAGCTAAGCTGTTTGCTCCACCGAGTTTAATCCTCACAACACAGTCACACTCAGTACCCCCATCTGCAGCCCTGAACCTGTGAGCTCAGCCAACCATAGACTGCAACTATTCTGGGAAAAGTCACACCTTTCCTGAATACATGTGGACTCTCCTCATCGTCACTCTCTGTGCATTAACCAGCACCAGCTTTCTGACCTGTGACATGGGATGACAGGTGCAGGCTCTGTACCAAAGCCATGCAGTGTCACAGATAGAACTTGATTAACTCTGATGCTGGTGCCCGTGGGGGCGGAGTCCTGGACGTATCACCCATGGGAGAGAGGAAAAGACGCCAAGCCACAAGCTCCTATGTCTGAAGGGCCCTGGGTCTGATGGGGCCCCATCCTGCACCCAACTTTGGGCATCCTTCGAGCCACACAGGGGTCAAGGGAGGTCTTGAAGGATGAGGTAAGAGACATGCAATTCCCCACTGCTTCTACACTGCAGCAGGCAGAGACCAGATGACCCAGAGGGACACTGCTGTAGCAAGGGTTGGAAGGAGCTGGGCTGAAGCAAGGCTGAGGTGGGAGGCTCTGGAAGCAAAGCTAGGCTCCACGCTCACACAGAGGGCGACAAAGGCTGGATAGTCTGCTCTTCTGTTACTGGCTGCTGAAGACATTTTAGTGGTCAGAGGACAGGCGCCCTAAGAAAGCAGGACTCAGAAATGTATGTGGCGCACATTTTTAGAGAAAAGAGGTGTCAAGGAAGAGCTATGCTTGCACTGTGGGAGGAACGGTGGCCCCAGCAACGTGGCTGTGAGCTGACTGTGGAGAGGGCTGTGCGACGTGGTGGGCAGGCATTGGGTCCTTGGGTCGAGGGCGTCCTGGCTCAGGGTGTGTCTTTCACCCAATGCCAGTGTCTTTCCAGAGAGACGGCACTGGGCGCACAGGTGTGAGGATGAAGATGGGGCAGGCTGGTGCCACAAGCCAAGGAGCACTGGCGCCCCTACACAGGAAGAGCAGTGAGGTCTCCACAGCCTTCAGAGGACAGATGACACCTTCATTCAGAGCTGGTGGCTTCTGGAGCTTGCAGCCGATGACTGGATTTACCAGGTGGCCTCAGGACATTAGTGTGGCCTCACAAAGCTGAATTCCTCAATCTCCCTGAGAGCAAATGCTCCATTCTTCTGCCACAGGGGACCTGGAAGAAGGCTGTGGGGAGCATGGGGTGCAGGGCGATGAGACAGAGGGGTTTTAGGAAGACATTGCCATGCAGGTGAGTGAGGAGAAGTCGGGGGAGCCAGCACTCAGGGGACCCCTCTGTGGTGGAGGGAGGGAACACAGGGAGCTCTGGAGGCCGTTTCTGTGGCCACCCACCCAGCTCTCCACTTGCGTTCAGTTTCACATCTTTAAAATGGGACGATGCTGCTATGTGAACCAGAATCAGTATGTGTGAAGAATTTGGTTGCGGTTCATCCCAAGATGGCCGGGATGATGTGACCCTCAGGGCGCAGAGCTGGCGAGGAGCGCTCTCAGAGACGGGCATGCATCATGGGGCAGGGTGCAGTGGGTCCGGGGCCTCTGCGGCCCTATCCTCCCTTCCCCTGGGAGCTCAGTCAGTGAGAAGCAAAGGGTGGAGAGCCGGCAGTGAGATTTCTCCTAGGAGCCGAGGTGGCCTGGCCAGAGATGGGAGGAAGAGCTGGTCTGGACAGGAATGGGATTCATTTGAACAAAGTGTCCTCAGAGAGACCCTGAATCACCTGCAGGGAGAACAGACAGGTTGGGCTTTCGAGGGGCAGCTGCCATGCTGGGAGTGAATCAGAGGAATCCGGGAGGGAGCACAGAGAAGGGAACCATCCTGAAACACAGAGAACAGGCACACATAAGAATAAAGTCAGAGGGCCAGAGGGCCGTGCCTGGCTTGGGAAGACAGCGCGCCCTTCGAGCAGGCAGAGACAGGAGGGTCAGAGCCACAAGGGCAGTGAATGGGGTGTCTCCAGGAGAAGGAGTGTGGAAGAATGCTAGTGCCCTGGAAGTGCCACAGGAACAGAAAGGGACGCAGCAGGGAGGGACTGAGAACTGGCTGCTGAGCTGTGGGATGTGGCTGGCAGCTAAGAATCAGAGCAGGGAGAGAGGTGTGAGAACTGTGGCTCAAAGGAAGTTTACAAAGCACAGATGTAAAAACTGGGTCAATGGAGTTACGTGTGTCTGTGTGTGTGTGTGTGTGTGTGTGTGTGTGTGTACATATGTGTATGTATGCCTGGTTCTGGATCAAACTAAGGACCTTTGCATTCAGCGTCAGCCCCAGCCCTTTCAATGTTTAAAGTTGATGCAGGGTCTCCCTAAGTGGCCCAGGCGAGGCTTGAACTTTGTACCCCACTGCCTCAGCCTCCCGGATTGCTGAGATCACAGGCATGCGCCCCACGGGGGGCTTATTATACCTCTTTGGAATAAACCAGTTTAAAATCCGCCCAGGCTGTAGATTAGGATCCTGTTTCCTTATTCTAAAAGTAGACATTATGAAGAAAGGAAGCACAGATAGGTGAACAGAGGTGGCTTCCTTCCCAAGATCAGGCCGGCGGAGGAGGTGGACACAGCCCGGGTCTTCAACCTGGCCCTCCTCTGGTCTCTCCTTCCGCAGGCCGGACTAGGCGGAGCCAGACACTTTACACAGGACACGGGCAAGCTGCATCAGCTCACTTGTTAAGAGCAGAAAGGTAAAGAAAATCCTGTCACGCGGTTCAAGGGCCCACCATTAACCACGCTGTGGCTGCCCACTGCCCGAGATGAGACTTCCTTCGGGAAGGCGGCAGGGCAGGCCAGAGTCATCCAACAAGGCTGCCTCATTATCTTGGATGAATTATTCCCACTTTTAATAACGATGAGAAGCCAGGAGCTTAGGAAGGCATCTCACCCACTGGGATGCAGGCAACCCCACCAGGAAATCGCAGTCACTGGAAGGTTTGGATTTCCTTTGGGAAGCCAAGGGGAGGGGAGTGGAGCAGAAACATCTGGATTTCTGTCCCTGTGAAAGCGAAGCCCAGCTGTCTCCTCCGGGGTGTGGGGCTTCATTTTCCCCGCTAGTTTATGGGTTTGGCTTCTGCAGGCAGCATGCACACAGGGTCCCACGTGCCGGCCCCGCGATTCCCTCGCGCCCTCTGAGCCCCAAAGGTGGTGGGACCCCGGTTCCCACTCGAGGCGCAGTTCCGTCCTGGGAAGCGCCTGGGCCGGGCAGGGCGGAGCCTGAACGTGTGGAGTTGGGAAAGTAAACAGAGGCCAGGAAGCACAGACAGATGCCCACAGCAGGCCGAGGAGGAAGTGACATTCCTTTGTCAGTCACTTTCCCGAGGGTGCCGTGGGAAAGCTTCCGGGCGGGGACGCTCATCCACGGCCACGCATCGCGATCCGAGCTGGCCGCGGGAACACAAAGAGCACGCGCAGGGCCCGCACGAGGCCGGAGATGGCCCGCGTCCCAGTCCGGCTAGCGCGCTTGGGCCTTCGGGCCGGCCCGGACCTCCCCACCGCGCACGCGTCCTGGGCGCGCCCCCAGGTGGGCGACGTTGGCGCCAGAGCCAGGCGGGCGGAGCCATGGGGCGGGGCTACACGTGGACGGGGGAACGGAGGGTGGATCCGGGGAGGGGCGGAGCCAGGGCGGGCGCTGGGGCGCAGGGGGCGGATCCGGGAGGCGCGGGCCGCGGCCGCGGGGATCGCCGGGCCCGAGAGCGGCGCGGAGCGAGGAACGTGGATCGCCGGGCGGAGCGCGGGGCTCGGGCTCCCGGGCCGGGTCGGCGGCCGCAGCGTCGCCGGCGGAGCAGCAGTTAAGACAAAGGCGGCGCCGCCCGGACCCGCGTCCCCGGGGCTCCGTGCGGCAGAGGTGAGCGAGGCGCGAACTCAGGGCGCGCGGCCTGGAGTCCCCACCGCGCACCGCGCCCCCGCCGGCGCCTCCCTAGCCCCCGGGATTCTCACCCGGGCTTGCACCACGGTACCAACCTCGATCTCCTATCCGGCCCCTCACCCATTCCCTCCCTCTACCCCCACCCGGGGCGCGGGGCTCTCGCCCACTCCGAGCCGGGGCTGGCGCGGGGCGCGCAGGGTGGCCGCGCGGTGAGGCCGAGCCGCAGAACTTGTCGTTTGGAGGGAACTGTTTACGGCCGGGCCGCAACCGCTGTCATCTCGCCGGAGGAAGGTCCCCGCCGCGGCCCAGTGCTTTTGTGCCGCTCCCGGCCCTGCGCCCGGCCGGGTTTCCAGGACTCCAGCGGCGCCGCCGGAAGCAAAGTTTCTCCCCTCTCCCTGCCCTTTTGGAGCAGGCAGGGCGACTCCACCGCCCAGTGGCTCTGGAGGAGTCGCAGGCGACTTTCCCGACAGCGCTGGTAACTCTGAGCGAGCGAGCGCGGCGCTCGGCATTGTGTGGAGGGGCTCTGTTTGCAAACGGCTTCGTTTGTGGACAATGAAGATCTGTCCGGAACGTCCGCGGGCCGCCGGGGGGACTCCGGGCGCCTGACTTCCACCAGTGCTGTCAGCAGCCGGGGACAAAGCAGGACCGCGTGCGGAGTTGGCCCCGGCTGCTTCAGTTTCTCCTTTATTTGGCTTTGTGTATTTTGCCAACAGGTCTGAGGCTGATCCTGCCAAGTTCGTGCCTGTGATGGGATGAGTAGGCCCCGGTCCGTCCTAAAGGGCCTCGCACAGCTCAGGGCCTGCTCCTGTGCTGACCCAGAAAGAAGGGACCCTCAGGCCGGTGGGCGGGGCCTGCTGGGACCCACAGGTGGGACCTGCGGTCTCTTCCTGGTCTTGGCTATCTGGACTTCTCCAAGGGATTTTGTAGGAAGGAAACTCGATCTAGGTGTGTTTCGCATTGCCGTGTTTGCTATGGTTATTGACAGCAGTTTGCAAGTCTTAAAAATGGAAAACAAATTAGGCTGCTTTAACTCATCAAAACCTCTCCAGGCTGTCTGGAGCCCACCCTAAACTCCCCCACCGATGAGGCTCCCTGGGTAAAAGGGGTGAATTAATACAGGGATTACAGGTGTGTGCAGGTGTGTAGAGAGATGGGTGGTTGGGCACTCCGGGGAGAGGGCTAGACCCAGCTGCTCTGGAGCAGGGCAGCACACTAGGCATAGCTTTGATTGGAGAAATGTGGATACCGACCTGGTGGTTCCCTGAGACTCACACTGAGAACTTCGCACAGGGGTGAAGAGTGGAGCAGTGAGGCCCTCCTGCCCTCTGCACCTGTGTTGTGGCACAGTGGGACTGATGGAGACCTGAAATATGCCTGGTGCAGAAAGGGCCCCTCCAGATGGGCAGCCCTGCGAAAGGCAGCAGAGGAAGTGGCTGCGGTGTCCTTCCCACTTGAGTTTGGCTTTATCAAATGCTGAGCGCTTATACTGTCTTCACGCCTGCTGGACTGGGCCCTGTTGAGGTTCCAGCCTCTGTCATTCCGACGTTCCTGAGCTTTTCCTGCCAACACCAGATCTCTTGCATAGCGTTTGAGAACTCTGCTCTTCTCTGCACCGATTTCCCCAGGAACCTTCCTTGGGGTGTACAGACCGCATGAGCTTTGAAGGTGCCCCAAGGCCCGTTGGTGATACTGAATGCCCTTTTCTGGATCTCTGGGCTAGCATACTCTGTCCTGGCCAGGCCAGGCCAGGCTGCATGACTTCTGGGACGCGCATGCTGCTTGCTGTGCTGCTGGCCTGCTGTGTCTCTGTGGTGGTGGAGCCCCTGGAATCTTTTCCTGGCTTTCAAAACGAGGCCCAAAGTCTGAGGAGCTCAGGATTGCCTGCTGGAGCTATGGGTGGGTGGCTTGTGGTGTTTGTGAAACTGGTAAGCTCACTTTTTTCACAAAGGAACTGGAAACTCCCAGCAACTCCCCCGAGGCTGAGGATTCACTTTCCCATCCAGAGCCACTGCAAATGGGGCTTCCACATTGCTGCCGGCTCTTAACATGAGAGGTGGAAGCCCCTCTTGGTGTGTGTTCCAAGGGCTTGAGGTAAAGCTTGGTACTGCCCCTTGCTCCGTGCTGGTGTCCGGGCAGCCATGCTCTTCGGGCGAGTCTTTCCTTTGGGTCATTTAGTAGTGCAGCTTCACAGATGAGACACTTTTTCTTCGTTTCTCGTTGAAATACTCCATGGTACATTTGTATCTGAAGGTAAAGCAACACGAGCAAGTTAGACACCTCACCCAGTGCACATACAAATGTGCATGTGTGCACATGCTTGCGCACGCGCGCGTGCACACACACACACACACACACACATCCCTGTGTCACAGCTCTCCCTCCTTGAAGCCCTGGACATGAAAAGGCTCTTTCGGTTGATGTGGCCCCATCCCAGTGCCATCCTGGCCCCGGCGAGACTTTGGGCTCCCGTGCTCAGCCCCTTGGGCATCTCAGGTTCTCTTCTTTCCCTTTGTGACCAACTCCCACGACGAGGTTGACCTTGCCCAGCCACCACAATGTTTGTGTCTCTGCCTTAGCTTTTGGGACATTCTCCTCGGAGGGTCATTTGTGTTGCATTTTGTCCGATAGATTGTCCATTCTGTGCACCCAGCACCACTGGTTAGGTCCATGTGGTTTTGAGGCTGCAGGTGTCAGGGTGCTGGTTCCCACCGGCACACAGGTCTGCTGAGAGTCCCCTCCACACCATGGGAGCTTGGCTACAGTTTCCAGCAGAGGGAAAATTTGATCTTGGTTCCTGTCTACTGGATAATTTCAAGTGAATCATTAGTAGTCTCAAAGCTAAACTTAGAAACAAAACAGAGCCACAGAATCCATTTCTGTTTCACAGACACCTTAAACAGGAAGGCTGAAGGTAATTTTATGTCATCCTTTTTGTGCACCTGCGTTTTGGCTGTAGCAAACCAAAGGCACACAGCTGCGTCATGGCTTCGATTCCTGTGGGCTGGGCAGAGCTTAGGCTCTGCAGTAGCTGAGAATGACCCTGCCTGCCCCCTCAGGACAGACTAGGTGAGACTTGGTTGTCTTGCTGGTGGGCAGGTTAATGAACTTCACCTGACTTCCTTGTATTTTTATTTGTAAAGTTTTATTTATTTCTTTATTGTTTACTGATAATGCTTTTAAGCAAAGAAACTTCAAGCAGGCTCAGAATTTAAATACAAATCGAGGAGATTAAATACAAATCTGAAAACGTGAAATGCTCCAAATTCTGAACCTTTCTGAGCACGGCAGGCGGCCCCAGGTGGAAAATTCCTCACCTGCCCTCACATGGTGGCTGCAGTCACCGTGCAGGTGTGCTAAAAATACTGCGCGCAGTCACCTGCAGGCTGCGTGTGAAGGTGTGTGTGACACAGTGAATTCCTGAGACCTGGTTCTTAAATGCACTGCAAACAGTGGAAAGATGTGGGCGGCGCTGAGTAAGTGAGGTAGCAGCAGGTAACCAGAGCAGGGCCAGAGTTTCTAGCCTGGGCTGAGAGGGTCACATCTCATTACACAGGTACCTGCTCTAAAATCTAAAAATCCCCAGCCCAAAACACTTCTGGGTCAGGCCTTTTGGCTAAAGATACTCTGTGTCTCCTTCTAAGGCGGTGCTGAATGGGGTGCAGTGGTGCATGCCTGTAATGAAGCATGTAGGAGGCCAAGGCAAGAGGGTCGTTGATTCAAGGTCAGTCCTGATTGCATAGTGAGATCTGTCTCAAACATAAATGAATAAAAAGAACCAAGTGTTGGCAAGTGGGCAGCTTTTTCTGGGCAGTTGCTGATGAAGAGCTCTGGGCTGGGATGAGTTCAGGGTGCTGTGTCCTGACCCGGTGTGATGGCTCACACTTTATAAAGACTGCTCGCGTGCGACATCATTGTATCTGATTCTCTAAACAATGCAGGGAACAGGCTCCAGCCCACGCTGCTGGGGGAGGAGGGTGGAGCCCAGGTCATAGAATTCAGTGCCACCCTTTGGGGGCCCTGTCCTGCTAGGCTGTTGGTGTCAGAGGACAGCTGGGTGGTGCAGGCGTGGTAGGTGGTAGCTGTAGCATCAAGAGTCTGTGGCCATGGGTTGACCGGGCATAGCACCCTGAGGGGCGCAAGTGGGGTGGGCTCAAGGTGAGCTCAGGGCATCATCAGGGCCTTGTGGCTATGCTGGGGAGAAGCTGGCTGCCGGCTGAAGAGAGTGACTCCTGTTCCTCCTTGGTGACAGGCAGCTCGGGCATCCCTTGGGAGCCCCTTGGATCAGGCTCCAGCAGCAGTGCTTGCCTCTGCATGATTCTGGAGACCGAAAGTTGGAGGGCAAGGTGGCAGTGGTGCCAGTGTCTGGCTTCCTGCTTTGCCCTCATGACTGAGCTCCTGTGCGCACCGATGCATCCTTCTGACCCTGCCAAGTCTGTGACCACTTCCTGTCCTATCTCAGGTGGACTCCAGAGCTCTGCAGGATCTGCGGTGGGGGAGTCATCAGCTGTACTTCAGAAATATCTCCACGTCTTTTCTAAAGTGTGTATGTGCTGTATGTTTTTGGTTATTATTACCAGTGATGTACCCACCCTTTACATTGCATTACGTCTTTTGTTGTTGATTTTTGTGAGGCAGAGTCTTGCTGTGTTGTTCAGGCCGGTCTTGAACTCACTATGTAACCGAGGCTGGCCTCAAGCTTGTGATCCTCCTGCCTCAGCCTCTTGTGTACTGTGCACCACCAACCCTGCTTGTGTTAGTGTGAGCAACCTAGCATGATCTAGAATATGTGGGAGATGTGTGTAGGCGACACCAACCGCTCTGTGACCTTTTGCAGTGTGACTTAAGCATCTGAGGATGTGGGTCCCCTCGGCATCCTGGGGCCATCATGGAAGTACGCATTATCACCTGGGGACCAAGGTGCCCACTGGCAATGTGCAGGTTCTCTGTGCAGCTGGCGACTTCAGGACCTGCTCCTGCTCCCTCATCCAGCCCTGTGGTTCTGCCCTCTGAGGCTACCTGTGCAGGCAGCAGTGTTGTCAGAAGGCCCCAGAGTTCGGGTGACACAGTCAGCTTGCTTGGGGCTCATTGTGAAGCCTTGTAGGGGAGGTGGCTGGGCACTGAATTCTGGGGCTACTGCTGCCGTGAGCGGCCTGGTTTGGGAGAGGAGAAGGCTGCTCCATCCGGTCTACAGACCCTTCCTTCTGTGTTGGCTGGCCTACCTGCGTCTCTGCAGTTTGTGTTTTCTTTATGACAACCTCAGTGACATGTCAGAAACTTAAGGAACTTTTGGACTCTGTATGGGAAGGAAACTACTTCCCAATCTGGACAGTGAAGGTGGTGTCCAGGCCAGCTCTGCTGTGACCTGCTGCTCATCTTGGAGCTGGCCTGCTCCTGGGCCAGGGCCCCCGAGCTCCACCTGGTGCTGCTCAGGGCAGCTGCAAGAGGCGGGGCGTCACACCTGGCTTGTCTGTCCACCTGTCTGTCCCTCCACCATCCCTTCACCATCTGTCTGGGTTAAGTAACAGTTCCCTGATATTTCCCCTAAACTCTTAGTGTCCCCTGCTGCGCTGTCCACCCCGCCTGCCCTGCCGCAGCCCTGGCTGTCCTCCAGGGGTCCTCCAGGCTCATCCTCCTCAGTGTCTCCTGTGCCCTCAGAAACCAGTCAATGAGCCCTGCTGACTCCGCCTCCAGGAGAGGGTGGGGTCAGCCTGGCTGTGCTCCTTTGCTCTTCCACATGGAGATCAAGGTGCCTTTCTGACCCCTCCTGCCCATCCTTCTGGCCCTTGTCCCCTGGCACCCAGCCTGGACACCTCTGCACTTGAGGACTGTCCCTTGTCCTCAGTTCCAGGTCCTAAGCCCTGTGTGGCAGGTGCACCCCAGGTCCCTGAACACTACCTCTCAGCCCTGAGCTACCTGTGGCTGCTCACTAAGCAGCAGTTTGAAAGCGGCAAAGCTGTGGTCATTTGGGTTTGCACATTTTACCCTGAAGGGCTGGCTGAAGGCTGGCCCTGGTCTCCACTGCATGGCTACAGAGTGGTCCTCAACTGGAGCCTTGCTGGGTCTCGGAGGAGGGTCTGCAGGCAGTGGTGTTGCGTGAGTGTAAGTGTGTGTGTGTGAGTGTGTAGCTTTAACACAGTGTCTCCCCATGAAAGCCATTTAAATGACCTGATTGTCAGGAGCAGTGCCCTCCTATCGAAATGCCATACCCGCCACAAATACCAGCCTCAGTGTTGTTTTCCATGTTGTTCTGGCCACACGAAAGATACAGGTGGAGACTCGTGGTGCTGTGATTTATGTCTCCTTTCCCCATTGTTTAGAAATGCTTTGACCTCTGCATGTGATTAATGTAAAAATTAAAGCAAAGGTTCGCATTCTCTTGTCTGTGTGAAGATTTCCGGCCTGGGTGCTTTCAGCACCTCCGCTTCTCCTGCTACATTTTGAGGGGTTGGTAGCTTTGGGCTGGGGACTGTGTGGAGAGTGCCAGGACTGTCCCGGGGCTCGAGCTTCTGTGTTTCCCAGAGTTGCTATGCTAGGAAGACGCAGCGACAGCAGGATAGAGGAATAACGATGGGAACTGTGGTTGTCCCTCACTGGGAGAGGTGAAACACGCACAGCTTAAAAACACTGTCCTTTCATAGCACCGAGTATCATGGGGTCCTAGAATCTGACCTGGGAAAAAGTGAACGCAGAGGACACCTTGTGCATTGCACACGTACTCTCAAGTGTGTTCTGAGTGCAGGGTTGCGTGGCCACTGTAAACAGCCCTCCCGTGGTTAACGTTTTTCCGATGGGGTTAGTGCTTCCTTGGTAAGGACAGGAGCTAAAATCATAGCTTTCCTCAGGAGCCCTGCTTCTCTCCTCTCCCGACACACCCTGCAACCAGATGGGGTAATTACCTCCCCAGGCCCTTCACACAAACAATTCACTGAGTCCTCATCCTGCCCGTGAGGGTGCATTTGGGGTTCATCTAGGGAAGGAGAGGAAGATCTGGGGCCCCCTGGCCTGGCCTGGGGCCCCACAGCCAGCAAGTGGCAGGCATGGTCCACCACCAGCTGTGTAGGGCAGAACCATGAACTTCTGTGGGCAAGGAGGCTGGAGAGAGGCAGGAGGAGCTCACTGGCTGGCGGTGGGGGCTGGGCCAGGTGCATTCTGGGGCCTCTTTGTCAGGGATGCTTTGCAAGAGGCCCTGGGAGGACACACTGTGAAGAGTGACCACTGGACGTACTGGGGCCTTGGGCTGTCCCTCGCCCCATGTCCGGAAGTGCTGCAGATTTTGGACTTCTCAGGGTTTTGCATGTCTGCACGTAGATAATAGATGTCTTGGGGATGGGACCCAAGTCCAGCCTAAGACTTGTGTTTCATATGCAGCTTATCCAGTGGTCGAGGTCATCGTATGCATGATTTGCCTTGCAGTGGTGTGGTCTCTTACCTGAGGTCAGCAGTGGAATTTTCCACTTGTGGCATTGTGGCATTGGTGCTCACAAGGATGTCACACTTTTCCATGAGAGCTACACGCCAGCACATGCATGGCCTACACACGGGCACTGCTACGTGGGCTGTGGGACATGGCTCTTCCTGCTGTGCTGTCTGCACTGCCATGGGGACTGGGCAGGCTGGGTGATTTTCTTCTCTGCCCTGGCGTGGGACAGCTGCACTGTGGGGCCGTGAAGCTCCAGCCTGTGCTCCGTTAGGATGTGGAGGCCAGTGGGCCGGTGCACACTGAGGACGCTGCAGCGAAAGCTGCCAGACCCTCTCCTCTGCTGTGACCTCTGAAGCACTACAGTTTCATAATGGCTTTGCTGTCCTCTTCACAGGTCACAACAGACTGGGTCGTGTCTCAATCCAGATTCTTGGAAGTGGCAGCACAGGGTCTCCACAGGAGCTGAGGTGCTGGCTGGCTTTCCCGGGGTATTTTCATGTGCTAGCCCTCACACTGCACCTGTCTTACTCTGCAGGCCCTGTGGGGCCAGCACAGGTCTGGGCAGCCTTCTTCACAAGCCGATGGGACAGAGCCACAACCGTGTACCCCAGGTTTCAGGCAGTGTCTCCCCGTCCGCAAGCCAAGGCTTGCAGTCTTCCCCACTCTAAGGCAGCCAGCAGCAGCATGGAAGATTTGTTTACGTACCCAGGCGCAGCAGTTCCTGCTGACGCTGCGGTCAGCACCAGGCAGAAATAAGTTACAGGGCAGCGAAGTCCCGGGCAGGTGCCGATCAGGGGCTGGGCAGAGACTCCCATCCTTTGTGGCCACCTCAGTTGAAGCAGATGAAGTTTGTTGAGACTTTAGGACTGTGTGTAAGCTAAGGAGTGTTCCAGTCATGTCACAGAGGAGCCTGGCTCCATGAGAGCAGAGCCTTGGCTGTTCTGTCTGAGGACCATCCCTGTTTCCTGGTGCCGTGGTGAGAATTGCCGTCACAGCTCAGAGCGGTGGAAGCCACTTGGGGACATCACCATGAACACTCACAGTTCCTAGGGATGCTTGTTGGGTTGCTGGAGGACAACAAAAGATTTTCAGGGATTTAGGGAGTTATTTGAGGGACACTTTTCAGAAATGTAATAGTGGTGAATACTGAATTTTCATCAAATGACTTGTGTTCTAAGAAGCAAACCTAGCAGAATTGGGCAAAATGAAGAAAACCAGACTTTTCAGATAATCAGTTTCAGATAAAATGTAACTGAATTGTTCTCCAAGAGGCGGTCACTGGAGAAAAGCTAAGTGCTGTCCTGCAGGCAGGAGAGAAATGATCGCAGGTGGTGAGTCTGAACCACCAAGGGGTGGTGTGAAGATGGTGTCAAAAGGCCACAGCTGGACAAATGCAGGGGTATGAAACAGAACCCGAGAGGCAGCCAGCTTGTTCTTGCCATTCATTTCCATTTCCTCCCTGTTCTTTCTTTGCCCTTGCTTGGCGTTTCTCCCCCACTTCCCACCTTTGTGTGGTGGCACTGTGGTCTCTGTGCTCTCAGGCTGGGCCTTGAAGTTGGTCTGTCGGGGCCTGGTCCTGTCACCTGCACTCCTGACCTGTCCCTGTGTGTCCCCGACCTCTTCGAGGCCTGCCAAGCTTGGGTTGGGAAGGTTCTCGTCCCTGTCCTTTGCCCACCTTCCCTCTCGAGGTGTGTTGAGCAAGTTGGCATCCGCCCGGAAGAAAGGGTGACGTTATCTTTTGAAAAATGAAGAGAGTGTGACAGACACCCTCTGCAGTGGTGGTCTTTATTCTGAAGCTTTCCTGGGTGGAGCTGGGGCTCAGCGGATGGATTGAGATGTTCCACTGTGTTGCTTTTTAATCTGACTGTGCTTCACACACCTCAGTTCTGGTCAGGGAGCCCAGATCTGCCTTGCCTGGGGACTGTGCAGTGCCTGTCTGCAGTGGGCCAGGGTTTGAGTCTAGGGAGAAAACATGTTTTCTGCACACTGCACATGAATATGTGCAATTCCTGTTTATTTTTGGAGCCCATAAAGTGTTGGATTTGGGTTGTGAAGTAGAAGGAGCTCATGTTTGCAAATCCACTAACACTTTTTTAAGGTTGTTATTTTTAAAAACTTAGTTGAGTCTTTTTTTTTTTTAATTTTATTTAAGGAGAAAAAAAAGCAGAGAAAGGGTACAAGTTATACAGATTTACAGAGAAAAAAAATAAACAGTAGGAAATCACTAGTTAATGGATTACATATTGTCATCTTAGAATTAATTGTTCAAGTCACAAAATTAAAGCTTGTAAAGTGGACATTCCAACAATGATACTGCAAACAGTTCTGTTCAATGATCCAATAAAACTCAGTGATATCATTTTCTATCTTATACACTTAAATATACATGCAGTTATATAGTTTAGAGCACTTTCTTTTCCTCTCTTTTGTACAATGACTATTACACATTTTGGGTTTCATTGCTCCCACGGTTCTTATTACTTTTTTGGAAGAGAGTAAAACCAAATGTGACAGAACAGAGTCGGTCAAATCAAAAGGGTGGACTTAGTTGAGTCTTAAAGCCCCTCCTCCCACGTACATAAGTAATTGCCATTCCTCTAGGGCGGTTCTGCCCAAGGGGTTGTTTGGCAGTGTCTGGAGACACTGTAAATTGTCCTGCCTAGCAGGACATTCAGTGGATGGAGAGCAGGAATAGTACTGAATATCCTATACTGTGCAAGACAGAGCCATAATCTGGAATTAGCAAACTAAAAGTGTTAATATTTAAGCAACCTTGAGCTAATGAGCGTTGGTCTGCTTTGTTTAAAAGTTTAAGTCCTGACACATTGTTCTCTCAGAGTTGCAATTGGAGATAGATTTCATTCTTCCCTTGCAGTCAACAGGTGAAAAGTAGTAAATCTAAACACAATGTATCTGTACAGCTAAAATGTGAGGGAGCCTCGCTGTGGTGTAATCCATGTATGGGGTTCTTCACCTCTGATGATGCAGGCGTTAAAATACAGCACTGGAGAACTTGGGGAATCATTGCACTTCTGTGTTCCATTATTTTGAAAATATTCTGTTGCTTTGAAAAATATGCTAATTCGTTTCATTTGTAGGACTCCTCAGTTCATTGAAAGAGTGCTGTGTTCCTCTGTTTCCTTTTTGTGTAAGGGTCTTGTTTTCCTGTTGCTTGTATGCTGAGTAATGTTCTGGCTGCTCTTGTAAGATTATGGTACACAGTGGATTAGCTATTGTTATCCTTAATTACTTTGTTATGGAATTTTATTTCAGTTTTCTTTTTCAAAAAATATAGCACTGTTTTTTTTTTTTTTAAATTTTCTGATTCATCCTATTCATACCACATGCAGATGAAAAGCTGGTTTTTTCGGGAAGCATCTTGATGTCTGGCAGAGAGGCAACTCCAGCCCATGAACCTCACGGTACCTTTTAATGCGGAAGTAGCTGAGGGGCCTTGGTCAACTACTTTTAAAGTAATGGACTTGTAAAGTCTCGTAATAAAAGACATTGGTTTTCTTTTTTCTTGGAAGATTTACATTAGTGATTGCTTCTAGATAAAATGGTTTCATTATTACTGAAGTTCATAGGATTCTGAGTTCAGCCTGATGATTTCAGAGCTGGTCACCTGTGTTAGCTTTCGAATGCCTTGTTTTCCTTTTGTGTAATTCTAAAGCTCTTCGGGGAGACAGAACAAAAATACCACAAATTAGACCTTACGAGGGACAGGCAGAGGGAAAATTCTAATGTGGCTGTTAGTTGCTGACCCCCAGCATCCACAGAAGTGCCTATTAGCTGACTAGAGGATGATGCTGCTGTCTGAATTTTTTTGCCTGCTTTATAAATAGGCTGTTCCTTGGTCGGGCAAGAAAAGCCGAGAAACGCAGAGCCTCGCCAGTGGGGAGCTTCCTTGCCGTTATTGTCGTCTGTTTTGTGTAAATTATTTCCTGTGCTGCTGCCCTTCCTTTTGACTTTGTGTTTCTTATCGCCTCTCTTCCGGTTCTGCTACTGGGATAAACAGAGTCAGCACTCTGTAAAGTTTTGAACTTCCCTGCGTGGATAGCATTAAAGCATAACCCACCTCATGTGCACTAAGAAAGACTCCTGAAAAATTAACAGTAATTCTTTGGACAGATTGGAGAGTTCTGAGTTTTGGCTACAAAATGAGCTGTGTGTCTCTTTGTTACTTGTGTGTGCTTTGCATCCTTGGATTCTTCCAGCATGGGCAGGGAGACCAGGACTCTGAGTAGACTGTTTTGTAGCTGTGCAAAGCAGCAAAGCACAGGTCACCAGGATGGTGCTGGCTGTGGGGTCCCTTCAGAGCTGTACCTCTAGGCTGGGCTGTGGGTGGACTGAGGGACCCAGACCCCACCCAGGGTTTGATGACTGTTTCAGCCCCTCCTCGTGCCATGAAACATTTGCCTTTTGGTAGGAACTTCTGGACTTTTCTAAAATGGGAACTGGATTGAAACTGTCGTTCTGAACTCATTGATAGCTGTGGTCTCACTGTGCACTTCCCAGGTTGATTCACAGAGGACCAGATTCATCCTCTAGTCAGCTAATAGGCACTTCTGTGGATGCTGCTATGGATCCTTGCTAAAGTTGCAAATTCCTCCCAGACCACCTGTGTCCTTTGTGCTGTGGGCTTGTGGCTGGTGTTCTCTGAAAGCATTCGTCATACTGCCTTTCCCTCCCTCAGAGCTGGAATGGTGCAGCTTCTTGGTTATTAAGATTTTTGGATTTTGGTGGAGCATTTTGCCTTCGAAGCCACACAGGGTAAAGGAACTCCGCTAGGCAGTTGTGGCTTTT
Source organism: Cavia porcellus (assembly GCF_034190915.1). Taxonomy (NCBI): domain Eukaryota; kingdom Metazoa; phylum Chordata; class Mammalia; order Rodentia; family Caviidae; genus Cavia; species Cavia porcellus. The sequence continues at coordinate 46,530,852 of NW_026947501.1, read as the reverse complement.
GTCCGCCTGTGCAGTGAGGGCTGGAGGAGGGAAGCTGGAGACAGAGGTGAGGCCATCTCGCTGCTCCTGATCCTGGGTGAGCACTGGTCACCCTAGAGTGTGTGCATAAATCATGGTCGGTTCCCTCTGGAAGGGACATAGGCTGTGGGATGCACCCACTCCAGGCCAGGCGCCCTGGAGCCTGGAGCTGACCCTGAGTGGGGACAGTACCACTGGATCTCTGCCACAACTTCTTGTCACTGCTCCCGCTGTGGTTCCATGACCGATAGCCCTGGCAGCTGAGGCTGGCTGGTCTGAACTTATAAGATAATGTGAATTTGATTTACGCATTACTTGTTTGCTTTGAACCTTTAACTCTTAAATATTAGTGAAGGTTTGCAAAATGCTGCTGTTGGTAGAGTGGTGGCACCAGGTCGTGCATTAGTTTTTACTTCTTGTTTCTTCAATAGTAGGATAAATACACGTAGGCCATCACCTTTCAATCTATGAGAGATTTGTTTAATTACTGCTTCTCTTGGACTAGTGAAGAATGTTGCAAATCAGTGCTGTTGAAGCATTTTGCAAGTTTTGTTTTGGATCCTACTGAGGGTCTCATTTGGTATGTGTGTCCCTTGAGACTATTTCTTAATTCATGATAGGGGATTCTTGTTATTTAGTTATTTTTTTGCTGGGGATTAAGTTGAGGGTTGGACATGTGCTTTTTCTTTAGTGTAATGTTTCAAACGGTGCCTTCCACTCAGTGTCCTGTCCAGATCATAGGGCCTTTTGGGCAGCAAGGCATTGGGAACCTTTTTCCAGAGCTGGGTAGGTGTGAGCTCTGATCAGTGTCTGAAAGTAAATTAATGCTAGTTTTCAAAGCAAGTAGAAGTGTAATCATTGATTTCTGCTCTGGTTCACAGTGAACTGGTCTGTGTTTGCGTTAGCTTTTGACAGTATGGATTTGTGTAAAGTGGATTTTGTGAGATGGTATAATTAGTGATAGACTATAATTGATGTTAGTGTTTCTGTTGAACTTAAATTTGAAAATAACACAAGTCGAGTCCTAGGTACAACTTTGATGTGATTTTGCCTGCCTAGTCCCTGTACTTTGGGGCAGAGGAAGCAGAATGGCTGTCAGGGGAACAGTTCTCCCTCCTTCCGGGGAGCAGAGCTTCCGGTGGGAGTGGTTGGCATCTCTGAGCACAGAGAGGGTCACGGCTAAGTAGGCAGCCTACTTCTGTTTGGCCCACGGCCATGGCACTGTGGGGTGGGAGGGTGTAGTGGTGGTGGTGGGGGCGGGAAGCTCTGCTGCAAGGTCCCCAAACTACAGGCACAGAGGGAAGCCTCACATCATGCTGTTCGCCAGGTGGCAGCTCTTCGAGGCAGTTCCCTGTTGCAGAAGACCTAACACAGACTGCCAGGAGGCTGCTTTGAATGTTGTTTCCTGAGTCCGTGTCTTTGACTTCCAGGCTGGTCTGTGATTTCCATTTTACCCTGCAGTTGCTGGTGTTTTAAAAAGAAAAGTCTTGCCCTTGCCCATTTCCTGTGTTGGCCAAGTTGAGGTCCTGGTGGTTTTTGGCAGCTTTGGACAGAAGTCACTCATCAGAGCAGGGTGCGGGGGGGCATAGGTGCCTCTTCTCCCTTGGGAGCGTATGAGCAGGCGCCTGGTGCCCCTGGATGGGGTGGAAAGAGCTTGGCTCATTTCTTTGCCTCTGCCTGACTCTGATATTCTTTTCTCTGCTCTGTACCCCTGTTTCGGCCACCACAAAGCTCAGCTAGCAGGACCCTCAGGGGCCCTGCCTATCCATCACCAAGGCCTATCCTCAGTCCTTTGCTCTGCTTTGAGATCCCGGGGGGCTTTGCTGACTTCACACCATTTCCTCTTATCAAGGGATGCTTGCATCCGCTTTCAGGGTTTCCGGGTGGTGTGATAACGGACAGCAGGCTTCTCCCCCTTTCCCCAAGTGTGCACTGCCGGTGTGTGTGTGTGTGTGTGTGTGTGTGTGTGTGCAGGGCTCCCCCCAGCCCTCAGGGACCCAAGCGCACCCTCTCCTAGGGACCAGTGCTGCATTCTGGGTGTTGGCTGAAGTCTTACACATTGAACCAGCTCAATGTGCCTCTCCCTTCTCTCAAGTTAGACATGTGCAGAGCACCTTCATATATGAGTGACAGAGTGGTGACTGAGAAAGTCGGTTTCCCACCCTGAGGGAGAGCACGGTGGCAGCCAAGGCCGATGGCTCAGATCCAGCTCCGGGCCTGTTCCTGGGAGCTGTTTTATGAGAACACAGCGGGCTGGTTCTCCCACACAGCAGCTGGAGCTGCCCCCGTGCATAGTGGCGGAGCCACACTGGGCGGCCTTGTGCCCAGAGGACCGAGACATTGTGTTTCTTGGTGCTTTTGGGAGCATGGGTTGGCCTGGCGTGCATGGAAGAGGGAGTTGGCAGTACTGGTTTCTCTGCAACCCTGCTGGATCCCTGTTGGCACAAGGTTGCTGATATCTCTGCCCTTTCAGGGGAACAGGAGGAGGGGGACACCCTTATCTACAGAGTCGTTAGGATGACATTGTGCAAGATACTGGGTGATTCCTTGTCCCGAACAAGCACTTAATAAATGCAAATTCCTTCCTTTCTTTCTGACTCCTATCCCAGATTTCCTGGTCTCTGAGTGTGAAGTTCTGAGATAAAGGAGTGGTTTTGGTGCAGTCCCGTCCTCATCCAACAGTGGGACCCAGTGTCACAGTAGCACAATCTTCATGTTAAAGATAATTAACCTTTCCCTCTCCCCTTCTCTCTCTCTCCCTCAGCCTCCGGGGTCCTATGTGCCTTCCTCTCTCGTAGGACATCCTCCAGGCTTGGTGGCCGCCGTGGGACAGTTTCTAATCACTCACTCCAGGTAAGTGTCCTAGCCCCCTTGTCCGCCCTGTGCGGCCCTCACAAGGGTTGGCGCCCAGTCCTCCATGACTGCCCCCAAGTCCTGGCACCCCATGCATTTCTGACTGACCAGCTGTCCACTGGGGTCCCTTGGCTTCTGCTTTCTGCTTATGGTTTGTTATGACAGCTGTGTGGTTGCCTGTTGTGGCCGAGGACACAGTTCCAGTCAGGCAGGAGGGTCTAGGGGCGTCTGGGCCCTCCCCAGGTACCCCTTCCTCCAGTCGTCACCCACTGTGCTCCAGCCCAGAGACGCCCAGTGCCTCTTGTTCCAGTCTTCCTCTCCCCTGCATTTCTTGCCTTTCAGTGATGGTGGTGTGGTGGGGCTGAAGGCCTGACCACCTGGTCACCTGCGGGGCCTCTTGCAGCCTTAGAGACTTGTCCTCTTGTGAGCAGCAGCAGTCGTGTCACTCGGGGTCCCCAGGGTTGTAGTCACTTAGCGCCAGCAACCAGGGCTAGAGTCCCCAGCTGCTCTGGGCAATGAAGCTGCCAGCCCCCGGCCCCGCCCTGGCTGCTGTGTGCTATTCAGAGCGGGGAGCAGCTGGGCGCCTTCTCATTTTACCTCCTGCTCGGCCCTTGCCTGAGTAATCGTGACTCTGCCTGTGCTGGGGAAGCCCGGGTCTCGGTGCCCAGGCAGCAAAGTGGGGAGAATATAGTAACGTTTCTAGGAAAACTGGTGCAAGGGGAGCGCCCCGAGGGTGACTCAGGCGCAGGGCGATGCTGGGCTGTGGAAGATAAGCCTGGCTGTGGTGTGGGGCCAGCCCACCCCGGGGCTGCCTGCTGAACTGTGGGCCCTGGAGGGACACTTAGCTGCGTCCAGGGGCCACCTGTCCAGACCTGGCCAGCGCAGGCTGGGAGAGGGGAATGGAGTGTATGCAGGGAGCACGGTCGGCAGGATTAGCACTGAGAGCAGCCTCTGGCCTCGCTTCCTTCCTCGTAGGGTGCTCAAGTGCGTCTTGGTTTGTTTGCGGTGCTGGTGTTGAGATTCGAGGTTCTGTGTGCTGGGCAGTGCCTACAGCTGAGCGTCAGCCCCTTGGGGTTGTAATGCTCACTTTGTAGGTTTCTCCCTGGTTCTGGACCCAGATATCTGAAACCTGATCTCCTGGGTCGGATCCCAGCTTTGCCGTCCCCTGTGACTCCAGCCGACTGCATCCTCTTGGTGCACCTTCACTGAAAAAGGAGGTGCTTTGTGGATTAAAATGAATTAAAGCACGGCGAGAGTTGGGGTGCAGCTTAGAGTGGGGCTGGCCCAGCCTGTTTGAGGCCCTGACTTCTGTTCCCCGTGCTGCAAACAAACACAACAAAACAACACACCTGGTGTTGCTTCCGTTTAATTTCATGGGGTCGAGCACTGATGAGTGAACAGGAGGAATATTAATATTGCAAGCTCAAAGAGGACCTTCCTGGAGCTGTGTGCATGGGGCACAGGGAGAGCAATCGCCATGGGTCAGAATCTTTCAGAGTTTAATATCTGGATGTGGCTTTGTACATCGTGCTTTAACACTGGCAAGCACGATCGAAATTTCCACTAGGGTATGACATCACTTAGAGGTGTGCTCAGCAGCTCTATCTCATGCAAAGATCTGTTCAGAGGCTAGCGTTGGCACTGGCTTTTGTCTTCCTGAGAGATACGATGTACAGCTCTGATAGGGTAGCATTTTTCAGTAACTAAGAAGGATTGAAACTCAAGGTCAGGTGTCTGCATGTGTGAGTGTGTTTGAACAAATGAGTGTGTAAAATAGCTTATTGAGAAAGGGAAGCATGCAGAATCAGTCATTTTCACAGCATGTGGATTTGCCCTTGAAGACCTCTGAGGTGTGAGAACAGCGTGGTGTGATGCAGATCTGGGTTTGTGTGTAATGTTGTAGCAGGTAGTGGGTCACACCCAGGATGTGGACTTTTGTGACCAGTGATCTGAATTCATGGTCCTTGTTTTCAGCTTGGAAATCTTTTTAACAGATTGAGAAAGCTCATAGTTTTGAAAATGTGTTTTTCCGATGTCCAAAGAAGTAGTTGTGGGTTGTAAACTGTTACACTGAAAGCTTGCTGCTTTCGCTGGCTTGTCTCAGTCAGTACCGTGGTTTCACATCTGTCATTCTGACTGTTTAGTAGACAATGTGAGAATTCCAGAGGCATTCCCATCCTTCCTCACCCTGGTCTGGAGGTAGCCTCTGATGTTTTCTTAGGACTAAAAGACAGCTCTTTTAAAGCTCGAGGTCCTCAGACACAGACAGCCAGGACTTGCTTGGCGCCCAGAACCCAGGAGCGGAAGGGACCTCACCGGCAGCCCAGCCCAAGCGTCCTCATGGTGCAGGCCCTTGTTCCCTCTTAGGCCTGCCTGCTTCGCAGAGGTATTTTCCCTACAGTCCCTCTGCTGGCTTCCTGGCGCTGACTTCCTCCTTCCCGGCTGACCTTCTGCCCCCTCCCTCGTCTTCCCTCCGCATGGAGCAGTGGCATTGTGGCAGGAGCTGGTGGCATCCTGCAGGGCTCTGGGCTGTCCCTTCTTCCTGCCCCACCTGACCTGGGCAGAGCTGGGAGGCTGCAGGCTGGCAGAAAGGGCGAGTCTGGAGGGCCCTAGATGAGTGGTTTTTGCTGGTCTCTCTGGGGGGCTTTTGAGGCCCCTTGTGAGCTCTGGGCTCCTTGGCACTGAGTTTGAGCCCCACACATTTAGACTGTAAACTTTGTTCCTCACACAGCTTGCTCAGTTTCAAAGGAGACTGCATGGCCTTCGAAGTAGCACTAGCAGCTCTTAGTTGGGCCTCAGCAGGGACTGGGCTTAGCCAGCCTCGAGAGAGGAAGACAGAGCCCTCTCTTTCTTCTGGGGAGCAGGCCTGTCCTGGGGCTCGCTTTACCTTCCTGGCTTCCTCTTCCGGAGATGCACTCAGTCCTGTGCCAGGCCCACCCTCCTGGACCGGGTTCCCACTGAGTCAGGGTCATGTCACTGTGGCACACCACGAGGCTGTCACGGTAGGGGACAGGATGGAGAACATGGGGACAGGCTTCTCCTCCGTGTGAACAGTGAGAATAGTGCCACTCGGCTGTGAGCATGCATCCTCCCACCCTGCGCCTGAGCCCCTGTCTCAGGCTCTCATTCTGCACACAGGGCCTCCTGGCCCAGCGCCTCCCCTGCCGTCCCTGGTTCAGTCACCACCCAGGCTTCCCTTGCCCTGGACTTCACCCTGCACCAGTCCTTGGGCCGCCCTCGCTAGGGCCACCCTGGCCTCTGGGCTCCACTGCGCACCCGCACGCAGGTCCCCCCAGCACCAGCCTTAGCATGCTGATGGTCCCTCCTTCTTGTCCTCTCATATCTTGGGCTGTGGCCTCTGAGGTGCTCGTGGAGCCAGCCCCCTGGCCAGGCAGCTCTGGGTTCCGTGGAGTGACCCCCACAGGGGCTGCTGCTGGGCTTCTCTGGATTCCTTTTCCAGCATCCGAGATGCTGGCCCTCCTGTCCACAGAGCAATGGCCTCTGTCAGTGAGGGAGGCACTGCTGCCATTGTGCCTGTGAACACACAGACTCTCACCTCTTGTTGGAATGGAGCAGTGTAGCAGCAACGCAGAGCATTTACCTAGTCGGGCTCAGGGCCCCTGCTGTGGCGGCCTTGTCCATCCTGGAGGGCAGGAAGGAAGGGAGGTGTGCATGCGTGTGCCCACGTGCAGGACTCAGGGAGGGGTCCCAGCCACGCCCCTGTGGATTGGATCTGTGTGTAAAGCTGCCTTGCTCTTAGTGAGAGCTGTTAGTGCAGGTTTTGCTGGGGTGCGTCTGGAATCCGAGTCTGCAAGGCCATGTCAACCGTGGTCCAGGCTGTTTCTGATGCACGCTAGGCCCGACTGGGGAAGAGCAGTGATTTGCCCCCCGGGGCGGAGGCCTTGTGTCCCTGATGGCCCTGGATGAGGGCTGGCCCTGTGCCTGGTACTGGCTGCTGCTTCAAGGAGAATTTGCCTGTTGCTGTGTGGAGTTTTAACATTTGCCGCAAGAGCATGAGCAGAGCATCCCAAGTCCTGGTGTCCCTGTCACTGGCCGAGCCTGTGTCCTCCTGGGCACCATCCACGGCCCCTGCTCTGGTCACTGAAAGCAGAGTCCAGACATGGATGCTGTACAGTTTCCTGATTCTATTTTAAGTTGGAATATGAATCTTACAATTTAGTTTCAAACAAATTTTGCTTGACCTTAATTCCGGGTCCTCTGACTTATTTTTCCATTTGCCCTGGTAGCATTTTGATATGTTCTTTCCTGGCTCCTCTTGAGATTTGAATATTATTATCATTATTCTTATTCTTATTCTTATTACTAGTTGGTGCTGGATTTTGAAGCCAAGGCCTTTGTTCTGAGCTCATCCCCAACTACCCCCAATCCCCTTTAAAATGTTTCATTTTGAGACAGGGTCTGCTATGTTCTTAAGTTGCCCAAGTTGGACTCGAACTTGTGATCTTCCTGCCTCAGCCTCCCTGAGCACAGGAGTCATTGTTTCTGATCTGATGGCCTAACTTTAGTAGCTTCTTCTGTGGAGATGCACCATCTTTTCCATGCTGCTTTGCAGGGAAACAGAATCCTCTGATTATGATGGTTTGAGGGTGAGCTCCCCCTCCTTTTGTCCCCTCCTCACCCCTGCTCAGCTTTCCAGGCAACACCCAGTCTCATGGGTCCTTCGGATGTGAATTTCTGTTCCTGTGTGTCCTCGCGGGAGAGCAGAGGGCAGGACCAACCATGCTCAGGGCCCCGTTTTGCTGCCTGAAGCCCAGGCGATGTACGTCGTGATTTCTGGGATCTCTGGAAGCACTTAAGGACCTGTGCCCGGGGCTCTGGTTTGGGACGCTTGCATGTGGCAGGGCGCACTGCCCCACTGGGGACAGCAGAGCTAGACCTGGTCTGCTCTGCCGCTCCGCCCACTCTGCTCCTGGCTGCCAGTGTCTGTGGTGTCCTGATGGAGGATGCCCGGCTTCCCCGCCTCACAGCTGCACACTGAGTTCATGCCCAGCTCCCTGCCTTCTGACCCTCCTTTCTGCAGCTCCTCCAAAGGTCTGGATGCATTCAGAATCTCTTGGAATCAGGGAGAGAAGGCCGGGGCCTGCAAGGTCTGTGTCACCAAGCCTGGCACAGGCTGTGTGACTGTCCTCCAGCCCGTGGGTGGCCCTGTTGCCTGTGTAGAGCCACCTCAGCCAAGGAGGCTGGCCGGCTCCCTCCTCCCCTGCTGGCTCGGCCGGTTTCTCCTCTCCCCTGCCAGGGCAGCTGGCAGGGCTGGCTCTGTCTGGGACCACAATCATTGTAGTCACCCTGCACGTGGCTCTGAGGAAGGACTCGGCCCTCTAGTCTCTGTTTCGACTCAACTGCTCACCGCTTCTGGGATGAGCTGTGCATCACCAGTTGGCCTGTCTTGGGCAACAGAAATCTAGGTGTGTCATGTGGGGCAAGGCCATGGGGCCCGAGAAGGGCAGAAGGGACAAAGATCAGCAACTGAGGAAGCTGCCGCCACCCCTTGGGCTGACAGGTAGGGCCAGGACATTGCTTTCCCAAGGCTAAGCCCTGGAGTCTGGGCCTGTTGCTATGGCTGGATGGTGGCAGGGTACAAGGCTTTGCATCCTCCTGATTTTCTCTGTTGCTTGGTTCTGTAGCAGAATCCCATCCACAGGCCCTGGGAGATGGGCTCTTGGCTTCCGGCCCTGCTGGGTGCTGAGTGGGTCGAGTGCGCAGCCCATGTGTACCTGGCACAGGTGGCAGGTGGGATGGGGCATTGAGGGCCAGAGCCCACATTACTCTTCTGCTAGGTGCTGGGCAAAAGTGTGGGATGCCAAAGACCCCAGGACACGTGCTGTGGGGGATGGACATGCTGCTTAGGCATCTGCCTCTGCCTGCCCCGGGCAGTCCCTTTGGCGAGCTGGTTGGTGTCTGCGCCTCTTGTCTGTTTTCTCTGGCTGCACTGCCAGGACCAGGAGGTGGCCTTGGCCTTGGGACAGGGCTCGTGAAGGAGGCTCTCTGGGCCCCAGGGTGGGTGCAGGGTTTGGGGACATGGGAGACCCTGGCTCTCGGTGCTGCCTGGCCCGCAGCCTGGCTGCTTCTCCTCGAACACTGGCAGGATGGAGATCCTGGGCACAGAGGCCAGCCCACCTCCCAATGGCACCCGTCGTGGGATGGGTGTGGTATCTGCTCCGATGGCATGGGGTGGGGGGCCCCTGTGGACCAGTCATCTGCTCACACTTGTGCAAGAGCCTGGAAATCCCCGAGACGGCTCAACTTTGAGCCCTCTGCCTTCCTGGGGTGGGGCTGGCCAAGGGAAATACCTGAAGGGCCCAGCTGGCTGTGTGAAACCTCCACCCTGCTGCATGGAGCTGCACACTGGCTATGCGCACCTCTGTGCCGGCTTCGCCCTACGCCGGCCACGTGCTCCCACACTCTCCACGGAGTGGGCCTGGACCCCACTGCCCATCCATCCACACCCTTCCCTTTCCCACTGTCTGTGTTACTTTAGCTAACCATGTTTGGGATGCATTTGAAATCAAGCAGGGTTTACTTTAGGGTTCCAGTTGAAGATTAATCAGGAATAATAGTTATTGTCGAACATTTGAATGGTTTTTAAGGTGAAATCTTTATAGTCAGAACCTTTACTTTTCACAGCAGCATCTGGAGGTTGTCATGTGCCTTTTATTTCCGGAATGTGGTTCGCACATGTGCAAATTTAGCCAAAAGGAGCACGTTTTCATTTGTTGTCTAGGCTTCAAATCTAATGTTCATCTTTAAATCCCCTTTTGCCCTTAAGCTCTATATAACTTCTAGATTGTTTTTAACATTTGTTTTGTTTATTTGCTTATCTTGACATACTGGGGATTGAAGGCAGGGCCTTCCCACTGAACTACGTCCTTATCTCTTTTTGTGATTTTTAGTTTGAGACCTGCATGCTACTGAGAACACATGGGGATTGGACCCCAAAGTGTGGCCTGAGCATCCACTGAGGTTGCCAGGCTAGTGCCCTCAGGTAGGTAATAAGGGATGGGGGAGGCGGATGCCGCGAATCACGCTCCCGCCAAGGCTCTCCCACAGCAGTGGGGCTGGAACTGTTTGGCAGAGACCTCCCGCGCGAGGTCAGGACCTCTGGGAGGTGCAGGCTTTGCCGTCCTTCCTCTCGTTCTGGGTGGTACATGGGCTGCCAGAGCTGCCCTGTACGTCACGGGTCGTCTGGTATGGGTACAAAACTGCATGTATTCACTGTTATTGATGCTGATAGTGTGAGTCTTATTTTGACTACGTTGACTTTTTTGTTGAAACAGAAATTTTGGAAGGGCCTTAGATTCAGAAAAGCTGTGTGGATAGCAGTTTCCACTTCCGCATCCCTGCTCGTCTATGTCCTGTGTCACCAGCATCTGCCATAAATTCAGTCTTGAATGTCCCCAAAAGCCCGTGTGTTCCCAGCCTGGACCCACTCTGGTTCCTTTGGGAGGTGGTGGACCCTTTAACAGGCAGAGCCTAGTGGGAGGTTGTGAGGTTGTAGAGGTCAGGGCTTGAAAGGGTGGAGGGACCTCAGGCCCTACCTCTTCCTCTTCCCGCCACTCTCACTTCCTGGGCGTGTGCTCAGGGCCCGAGGAACTCCAACACTAAGTGAGGCATCCTCGCCTGGAGCAGAGATGGCCCTGTCTGGGTTGTCCCAGGCATGTGTCGGTGTTGGGACACCATGTCTCAGGTCACCACACTGCCCTGTCCCTGTTAGGATGCCAAGGACATTAGTGTTTTTATGCATTCTTGCCTTAGTGCGGTTTCTCTCCTTGCTTAGACAAAACATGGCACACCCAAATTGAAGGAAGGAAAGGCTTAGTTAGCTCATGAGGTTTCATAAGTGGTTGGCTCTGAGGCAGGGTGGCACATGGCAGAGGGGGCTGTTGTTCATGGCAATTGAAGACAACAAAAGCAGAGAAAGAGACAGAGACACACACAGCGAGAAATGAGCCTGTTTCTCTCCTTTATATTGTATGTAGGCTCCCCACACCAGGGCAAGTGTAGAACCCACACCCTTAATCCCAGCACTGGACCTGAACCAGTCACGACTCTCGAAGCCCAGCCCCATAACTGCATGAGGCTTTGGGGGGACATCTAGACACAAATCGTAACAGCACCCATCTGAGATGATCTTCTATTGACCTCTCCCTTCTGCTTTTGCAGCTTTTAATTTTAAGTAAGTTATTGAGTTGGTTTTCTTATTTCTCCAGAGGATTACTGGCTCCAGAGGACTTTGTTCTGTGGTCACTAAGCCTGGTGTTTTTCTTTCTCAGAGTTGTAAAAGCTCTCATCTGATTGCAGGTGTTTGGATTTTGAGCTTTCTCTCCCAATAGACTTTGCTATGCCCTGTGTGTGGGGCCTTGTGATCATTTTAAAAGGTCCCTAATTATTAAAGTTCCAGAGGAAATTGGTCCGTTGTACATCCCTAATTTGACTTCTGGATGCTCTGGACAGCTGTTGGGGGTGGGGTGAGGGAGTGTGGTCTGAAGTGCGGTCACAGCCCTGCTTGGAAAGAGTCCTTGCAGTCCCAGAAGCTAACTGCACGTGTTTTCTAGGGTTGATGCCACACAGTGCTGTAGTGGGTTGGCCAGAACCACAGTTGATGGGTCCCCCGACCTCTCCTGGCCTCTCCTGGCCACTGTCCTCTTGGAGGCCGTGGATCTGCAGCCCTGTCACTCATCTCCACTTTCATTCCCACCTGACGCCATCTCTGGTTGCCTTTGTCACCATGTGGTGTCTTTGTGTCCGGGCAGGACTCCAGCTGAGTTGGAGAGGGACTTTCTACTCCATTGTCACCTGTCTTCCCAGTTTCATGACCAGGACGCTGTTTCCAGTTAAGGTCCCATTCTGGGCACCAGGACTGAGGCATATCTCAGTGGGAGACACAGTGCAGCCCACCAGAGTGTGCCTTCAGTCCCCCCAGTGTCAACGTCCCTCTCACATGCGCAGTACCCTTCCCCCACAGTCCCCCACAGTCCCCCCAGTCCAGCACAGCTCCAAGCGTGGAAGCTCATCCCAGTCTCCCTAACTCAGGAAGGTTGGGTGAACTTGGGGCGGGCCCATCCCTGGATGGAGTTTCTCTCCATCTGTGATCAGTTTGGGGTGACAGAAATCTAAAATCAGGGTGTCTGCTAGGCTGTGTGGACTCGACACATGGGAGGGAAAGCCCTGCCCTTTCTCTTTCTGTTACAGGTGGTTTGCCAGTGACCTTTGTCCTCCTTAGGATCACCATGCTTCTGCATTCACGTGGCCACTTCTGCAAGGTCACCAGCTATGTGGGCACGGGATGGGCCGCTGTGGTCTGACACTGATGGGCAGCATTGGGAGGTGGAAACGAAATGTGTATTAAATGTCTTCCTCAGTGGCCATCTTGCCCTGGCTTGGCTCGCCGGTCAGGCCAGGTGCTGGCCAGTCCGTGGAGGGGGCTGGTTTGTGTCCTATGGGGCAGGTAAGCCCCACTTGTGTCCAGAGGGGCCAGGGCTGTGCTGAGCCCCTTCGGGCAGGCGGTATAGTCTTGGTGAGGCAGATCAGCTGGTCTCAGAGCTGGCGTCACTTCCTTTACGTACGCAGTGTTGTGTCAGCCCAGTCACTGTCACGGCTTCACATGGACCTTGGTTCTTAGCTGTGTACTCAGAATATCACCCGCATTTGTGCTTGGTCTTTACAGAGTAGCAGGAACAGATTTCTTGTCTGTGCACGAAGGAGCTGAGGATGTGTTCGTTGCTTACGTTTCTGAGGAGAGCAATTACATATGAACGAGTGCTTTGCTAATTGATGGGCAGGAGCCAGACCGTGCTGTTAGGGAAACCATCTTTCCTCGACACCAGTAATGTCAGAATATCCCGCCTGAGGCTGGGGCCTGTGCTGAGGGTACACAGAGGGGCTCAGGGCGACCTCAACACCCTGTCATTGGTTGTTGCTCTTCCATTTTCAATTAGGACAGCATTTGGTCATCCAGGCAAGGCAGGAGCTCCTGCCTGGGTTGTGGGGCCCAGCGATTGTCCTTGGCACATGGCTTGGCTTGGCCTCCTCCTGTGCTTCTACCTGCCGTCTCCTGCCCCTGTGCCGCCTGGCCTCTGTGCTGTCTCCCTGCCGGCCTTTGCTGGTCTGAGTTTGACTTGCAGGGATGCATGAGCAGATCGTGCCCTCCCCTCCTGCCTCAGTGCATGACCTGTCCTCTGTGCTGGGTCTGAAGAGGACCACTAGGCGTTTATCCTTCCTATCTGGCTGTTCCTGATGCCCCAGCCTTGAGTGCCAGTTAGTCGGCCTGGGGTCAGCCAGGGCTTGACCCAGCACTTACCCTCCTCCCTCAGGAGACACTGGCGGTGTCAGGTGCACAGCTGAGTCCCTGAGGTCCAGGGTGGTCTCCTCTCTGTGCTGGACCCTGGGTGCAGCGATGGTGACAGTGGGAAGCTGACCTACTGTGCTCAGTGCAGGGTCCCCTTGGACGCTCACGACAGCTCCTGTGGAAGCTGGCCACTCAGCCCTTGACCCTGTGATGGCTGGGGACCCTGGCTGTAAACTGCTGTCCTCAGTTCATCCTAGATACTTGCTTCTCACAGCCTTTGAGAACTTGGAAGGAACAGAGGAGCCAGCAAAGGGTGTCTGCACACGGCACCTGGTGTGGGCTGTCTCCGTCACTGCTGCCACCACCTGCGGGGGCCAGGATGAAGGGGAGGTGTTTGGGTGGTTGGAACGTCCAGAGCCACCTGACTTCCGTGCGTGTCATGGGCCGATTGCCTCCTCATGTGACAAGGGACGAGATGAGGGCCTCTATGAGCCACCCGGGACACTAGGCCTCCAGTGTCCTGAGTCTGCCTGGTGCCTCAGGTCAGCCTCCTCCAAACGTGGGGATGGAAGATTCTGAGAAAAGCTTCCACCTGCACTGAGCATGGACCGGCTTCTTGACAAAAGATAGCGTGGGACACCCCTGTGCACTGCAGTCACACTGCTAGGTGTTGGGGTCTGCTGCAGGAGGACATGTGTGGCTCTCTGCAGATGCCACCCCCATCGTCTCATGCAGGGTCCCTGTGGAGTTTGGAACGTGTCCTTCAGAGGTGCCAGGTCAGCTGTGTGATCTCAGGGGACCTGGCTGTGCATGGCTGTGGCCACTGTGTCACTTGTCTGGTCTGTCTTGCCCAGGATGCTGAGCTGGGCGTTCTGTGATGCAGGTCCCTGTCCCTCTGAGGGAGTGGTCATGGTAGGTCAGCTGGGGACTAACTCAGGGGCAAGGCCTGTGGTCAGGGGGACAGTCAGGGATGGCACAAGGTGAGGAAAGGGAGGAGCAGTGGTGGTGAGGGTACCAGGCCCAGGCTGCTCGCCTGATGTCCTTGCACCCCGGCTCATGACACAGGCATCGCTGTGCTCATCTTGCGGCTTGGCAATGAAACAGACTCCAGGAAAGGAGGGACAAGGTGACCCCAAGATGCCTAAGAGGGGAGCAGGGGCGATGGGTGATGCATAATGGGTGGGCAGTGCGCAGGCAGGAGGCAGCTGGGTAGGAGGCAGAGCTCTCGTAGGCTCATGTGGAAGAGACGGGAGGGATGGGCTGGTGCTGGCAGGGCCTTGACCAGCCGGGTATTACCACCAAGGCTGCCTGGAAAGATGTACCTTGCCCAGAGCAGGCCTCCCGTGAGAATGTTACAGGTTTAGGGAAAGTGCTGCCTGCCCAGGAGGCTTGCCCACACCCCTGCCGTGTTGTCCACATGCGCCCTCATGCCTCTGCGTGCGTTTGTGCCCTATGGGCAGAGTACTGGGCAGGGCGTGCTTCACAGGGTGTCGGGACTTTTCTCTAGCTCATCCCCTTGAGGACCGGAAAATACTTTGCCACCGAGAGAGACAACCAGTCTGCCGAAATACCCCACGTCCGTGTCCAGATGACCTGTTTCTCCAGGAAAGGGCTGAGGGGGCCCCTCTCCCAGCCTGTAGGAGGGAGGTGGGACATGGCCTGCTCCCAAGCTGTCCTGCAATGTCCCTCGAAGCAAGCACAGACTCCTTTTTCTGCCATGGTGTCTTAGATCAGAAACGTGCATGTATTGCAGATCTGCGGGACAGAACAAGGCACCCTCTCCTGCAGAAGATGGGGTGCCACTTTTTTCAGGTTCTCGCATCCGTCGACCCTGCCTCGGCAGGGTGCTGCTCCCTCCTGCATTTGGTGTCTACCCACAGAGCCATTCGTGCATTGTCAGAATTGTGTGAGCTGTGTCCTTTTTGATGGAGTGTCACTACCCCTGGTCCCACCCCATAGCGTCTGAGGGGCTGGGCTTATCCCTGTTGAGTGGCCTGGCTATGGGGGAGCCCAGTGACCAGGGACTAACCCTGCACACGCCAGGCCATGTAACATAGGCTCTTCGGCCAGTAGTGCTGGTGCTGGTTTCACTGAAGCTGAAGAGCATGTTAAATTTGGGCTCATCTGAGTTTGTGTGCAGCTGGGAACTATGCCTGGGCTGCACAGAGGAGACCCCGGTCACCCCAGCCTCCTCGTGCCTCTTGGGGAGGCTTTGGGGCTTCCAACCTACAGAGGGTTTCGGGTGTGCGCTGCAGCTGAGACTGGATGCACCTTTACCACTGTGACAGCCACTGCCCTGGGATGCAGTGAGCCCGCGGTCCCCTGCCCCGAATGCTGCACCCAGGGCGGTGGGCAAGGGCAGAGTGCCCCTCCAGCACGGTTCCCTCACGACACCAGGCCCCTGTGCTCCTGCCGTGTCCTGTTGCAGCACTCTTTAGATGCTCTCCTTAGTATGCATCTTCAGTGTGTGACACTCCCGTTCCCATGTGGAGGCCACCGGTGTGTGCACACACAGCAAGCCTTCCTTCTTCTCGTGTCCCGGTCCCACCTCTCATTCCCTCCCCGCTCTATCTCCTGTTCCCTTTCCTGTTCCCAAAAGATCTGTTTGCCTGTTTCCTAGTACCTGTCTTTTATTTTACTCTCAAGTTTTGGATTTCTCCTCTGAGAGACAACCTGTGCACTTCATGTTGTGATCTCAAGGGCCAAGTGCACAGGAGCTGTGCGTCCCGTGTCCTGATCCGGGGCCCTGGGTGCAGGCAGGTACAGCCACGGCCTCTCACCCAGGCTGTCCCAAAGCAGTTGTTCTTTCTGGTTTTGCCTGGAGCCTGAGATGACTGGTGCTTGTGTCCTTGTGCAAAGAGGACCGAAGTGCAGTGGCCCTGCCCTGCCTACCTGGGAGTGTGGTCGGAAGGCGTCTTCCCCTGGACGCCTGTGGACAGCAGAGGAAGCAGCTGCGGTGTTGCCGTGGAGTTCTCCGGAGAGTGTCACTGCTCTCATTCAGAAAGAAAGCTGAGTGGAGTCCAGAGTGACCCACCCACCCAGAGGGCACCTGGAGAGCTGCGGTCTCAGTGCCTGTCGGCCCTCACAAGCCTGTGTCCCCAGGCCAGCACAGCGGGGTCTGCCGGAGTCCAGCTGCTCCCTGGGCCCCAGTCCTGCATCTGTCAACCTGCGTTTGTCTTTGTGCCCTGTGAGCCGTAGGCAGGGGCTTCCTGCATACAGCCCCGTTGCTCTGAGGGTCTGTGGGAGGCTGGTGCGGAGCTGTGATTCCCAGTGAGTGTTGTGTCCTGTTTGTCTGTCCTGAGCTGGTGTGGAAGAAAGTAAACAGTGAGCCGGCAGGCACTGTATTCCTGTTCGCTATGGTGCTCTGGGAGACAGAGAACCGGGCTGCAGCTTTCTTTGCGCGCACACCTATGCCTGTATCCCCATGGGGCCTGCCTGGAAATTTCCTCACTTCTGTCCCCCTCTGGCGCGGTGGCCCTGCCCCTCCTACCAGCTATCACCCCACCCTCCTGTGATGGGCCCTCTGTCCCATCTGTGATGGGCTGGGGATGGAGTAGTCAAATGTACACAGCTCTGATCCCCAGCAGAGGGAAGAAGGAAATGTGAGTGGTGGCCCTGATGACAGACAGCTGTCCGCCAGGTCTGTGGGGGGACAGCAGCAGGTGAGGCGGTGGGGAGCTGGCTGGGTGGTGGGCATCTCTGGTGCAGTCAGTGCGGCCTTGGAGGTGGCCCAGATTCTTCCTCTCTGGGCTATGCTGTCCCCACCTTGTCCCCTGCATGAGGATCCTTCAGCCCAGTCTGTCCACACATCGATGGGCAGGACCTGGGCTGGGGATGAAATGAAGTCCTTTTGGAGCAGACCTAACCACTCAGGACCAGCCATGTCTGCCACGACACCTTGCTGGTCATTCACTCTTGGCACCTTCCCTCCCCCTGCCTACCACATGCCGGGGACAGTGACACTCGGACCCACCTCTTTCCCGAGTCGGACCTGCTGTGTTTCGGTCTCCATTTTGGCTTCCTTTGTGTCCTGGTTCATGTGACTTCCTGGCAAGGGTGAGGGGGAGGTCGGAAGGAAAGGGGCCAGTTTTGAGTAAAATTGATCTTTTAGTCACTGTGGTGGGACCTGGAGACACAAGTCAGAAAACCCGGTGCCTTTACTGTCGTGGGTTTAAAGGGTCTGCTGGTCCTGGCACCTCCTACACCCGTGCCACCCCCAGGAATGGTGACAGGGCAGCAGTGGCTCCTGCTCCTGCTCAGTCACCCGCATGCGGATCCACATTGGTCTCTTTCTCCTGCTCAGGATTCTTTTTCCTCCCTGGGTTTACAGAGGCTCCTGGGTTTGGGGGAGGGGGATGTCCCCGGTACACTCAAGGGAGACAGGTGCGACTGGAAGTGCTCCTAGCTGGTGACCAGTGCATCAGAGGGGACCCTGCTGCCCTGCCAGCCCTGCGAAAGACTGAGGATGGCTCCGCTTGCACTGTTGGATCCACACCTGGCTGAGTAAAAAGAGAAAACGAGCTAGACCCTGCTGAGGCGGGCACTGTCTGCACTACCGGGCCGGTGTCCTGAGGCTGCACGCACACGCCCAGCACCTGCTGGCGGGAGATTCCACGCTCAGGTTCTGCGGTTCCAGGTCCCTGCGGCTGCTCCTCTCGCCTGCCCCACTCCCTGCATCCTCGGATCCCAGCGCCTTCTTGTTTCATTTTTCTCAGTGTTGCTTTTCCATGGGGCCTGAAGTTTTCTTCCTAGTTTCCCTCCACCCTTTCTCATTCTTCAGCAGCCTAAATCCATCACAAGGCACCACGGTTCCGTGCTCCGCTCCAGCCCCGCGGGCTTCTGACGCAGGGTTCAGTGGGCAGGCAGAGGCGAGGTGTGGGTCTCTGATTGCTGCTCTTAGTTGTTAAGCCTTTTTCTAGTCGCTGCATCTTTTGGGAACTCTAACCAGATGCAGGCAAATTGTTATTTACCTCTGTGGAATTCACACGTCTCTGTGTGGGGAATGAGGTAGAGGTGCAGGGGTTCCTGGCCTCCGCAGCTGCTGATTCTTTAGAAGCCTGTGTTTCCAGATCCAGGTGAGAAGTTCTCACTCAGTGCTGCTGCCAGCCTGCTGCAAAGCTGTGAAGTGGTTTTTTTTTTCTTTATTGTTTAGGTAGGAAAAAGGTAAAATTTCATAACAAGATAACAAAAGAATAACAATCCTTAATATGTTGTTATCTTTAAAATAATTGCTCAGGGTAAAAGATAACGGGTGTAAGAATTTCCCCAATCGGTATTAACACAAACCTGCCGTTTTAGTGAACTGAGAGACAGTAATAGTATAACTGACTTGCATTTTCCCCCTTTTCCCCAGTGCCCTTTCCTCTTTTACCCATCCTAGTTCCTTTTTCCCTTTGAATAACTTCTTCCCATTTCACAATATCTATTGTACATTTTAGATTTTATTTCTCACACCAGGGAGATGATACGATGTTTACACATGTGAGTCTGATTTATTTAATTTATGAGTATGGTCTCTAGTTGCATCCATTTACCTATACAAGTCTCAAGTTTATCCTTCATGACTTAGTAGTACTCTATTGTCTAAAAATACCATGTTTTTCATCCATTCCTTGGTTGATGGGCATTTGGGTTGTTTCCAAGATTTAGCCATTACACATTGTACTGTTGTAAGCATGGGTAAACATATATCGCTGTGGTACAATATTTTTAATTCTTCTGGGAAAATATCCAGAAGCGGAATAGCTGGGTCAAATGGGACCTCCAATCTTAGTTTTTGAGGAATCTCCATACTGATTTCCACAGTGGTCGCACCAGTTTACACTCCCACCAACAATGGGGAAGGGTTCATTTTTCCCCATAACTGCTCCAGCATGTGACGTTGGTTAATTTCTTAATGACAGCCATTCTTTCTAGAGTGAGATGGAATTTCAGCTTTGCTTTAATTTGCACCTCTCAAGTGACCAGTGATGTTGAACATTTTTTTCATGTATTTATTTTTCATTTATATTTTTTCCTCTGAGAAGTGTGTTTTATCTCAGATGCCTTTTTCGTGGATCTTTGAATTTAGGGGGGGGTCTAAGTTTTTTTAGTTCTTTATTATACATTATAAGTGCTTTGTGTGAGAGACAGCTGGCTAAAATTTTTTCTACTCTGTGGGTTGACTTTGCAGCCTATTGGTGATTTCTTTTGCTATGCAATAGCTTTTTAATAAGATGAGATTTCATCTGTTGATTCTTTGAAGTATTTCCTATGCAGTCTGGGTTTTGTTCATGAGCTCTCCGCCTACTCCTATGTCTTCAAGATTTCTACCTAGTTTCTCTTCCAGTAGATTCAGTGTTTCTGTTTTAATATTTAGATCTTTGATCCATTTTAAATTTAGTTTAGTACATGGTGGTAGGCATGGGTCTAGTTTTAGCCTTCAGCATTTAGAAGCCAGTTTTTCCAGCATCATGTATTAAAGAGCCTATCTTTCTTCCAGTGAACATGTTTGGCCCCTTTGTCAAAGATGATGTAGCTAAGTGGGATTGTAGTTGTTTCTGTATCTTCTAATCTGTTGCACTGTCCTGAGGTTTGTTGTTGTGTTTTGCTTAGTACCATGTTGATTTTATCATAGTAGCTTTGTAGTATAATTTCAAAAAAGAGATTATGATGCCTCCTGCCTTATCTTTGTTGCTCAGTATTGCCTTTGCTATTCTAGGTCTCTTCCAGTCCTAGAGCAAAAGACTGCTGCATTTAATAACCAAATTCGTAGCATAACTGGGTATAAAGTCAACACTCAAAACAATAGCATTCCTGTACACTAACAACTCACTGAGAGAGAAATTAGGGAAACCACATCCTTCTCAATAGCATCTAAAAATTAATTACTTAGGAAACAATCTAACAAAGGGAATAAAAGGTCTACACCCTGAAAATCACAGTACTCTGAAAAAGGAGATGAATGGAAAGATGGCCCCTGTTCATGGGCAGGAAGAACCAACATAGTGAAAGTGGCCATGCTCCAGAACTGTTACCCAGACTTACTGCGGCCCCGAGGGAAACACCACTGGCATTGGCTCCTAAACTTCATCTGTGCAGCATCTTTATCCTTCCCGGGTCCTTGCAGCTGCCTGGATCTGCCTGTGGCCGAGGTTCTCACACTGGGGTTTGCTACAGGTGACACAGGGGCAGGTCTGCCTCAGTCCTCTGCCTGGACCCATCGATTTGCACTTCTAAGACAGGGTCCTCCTCCCTGATCCCAGGGGTCCCTGGGGACGCTGCTGCCTGGTCCTCAGGGACTAAAAGTGAACTGGATGCAACCCTGCCAGGCCCCACCATGGTGTCTGCACTGGAGAAGGAGTGTGTGTGGTGTGCATCACCGCTTGGCAGGTGACATTTCATGGGTCAGCTGCAAAGGGTCAGAGCCGGCCCATCTTCAGAACATCCTGGTTTTATTTTGTTGCCTCTGCTGAGTGGCGTACTGTTCGTTTGTGGAGTGTTTGGAAGAACTATAAGTCAGTCAATCTGTGAGCTAAGAGGATGGCACACTGATTCTTCTTCCTCAAAGCCTGTAAGAGCCCCGCCACGGTGACATCCCGCAGGACACAGTGCTGCTATCTGGGGACCTGATGATTTGATGGAACCAACAGCCTCCCCAGCCCGCTTCCTGCTATATGGGTGCTTGCGGCCTGTCTGGGGCCCTTCCTTCTGGCCGACTTTGAAGTGCAAGTGGTAGGGAGCTTCCCTTGGCTGCTGGGGCTTGGTCTGGCAGTTGCCTGGGTCTTGGGGCAAGGTGCTGTGCCCCGGAACTGCAGAGTGTGCTGTGTGTGTCCTCGAGATGCCCTGCTGTGTTTCGGGGTACATCAAGGTGGCCCTGGGCCTCTGTCCTCAGCACACCTGAGGTGCATTGGTGGGGGTGTCATCATGGGCTCCACCTTTCTCTAGGGCACTGACTATGGCACAGGGAGCACTGGCTGATCCTGTTCCCAGGGAAGGGGTGGCAGGAGGGGGCTGCTTTTTCGTCCCCTCTGCAGGACCTGAAGGAGGAGGCCTTGACTGAAGAAACCTGGTAAGCAGGGGACCGTGCCTTTTGGGGCGAAGGAGCAATAGTTGCCGGGCAGCGCTGGTTCTGCATCAGCCAGGCGCCTCACGTCTTGGAGCTGAGGCTTCTCAACTGTTCCCTGCAGGATCGAATTTCCAGTAATTTCTCGGAGAATGTTGCTTTCATGTAGAGAAGCCTGGGGTGCAACGTAGATTACAACCACACTGCTGACAGAACCGAGGGGCCTGCATTCCTCTGCCCTCCTGGAAGGAGTGTCGGGGACAGAGAGCGGCCTGCTGCCCGGGACAGGTGGGCCCAGCGCTGGCACCGGAGCGGGGTCACCTCCACTCGCAGTCCTCAGGGCTGGCGTGTCTGCTGTGGTGCCGTAGTTTTCTTCATCCTGTGTCCAGTGCTGCTTTCTGCACGTCTAAGTAGCACTCGTGTGTTATACCGTTTCTTGTGTGCACTTCCTGGAGTGGAGAGCAATTCTGATCGCCTCCCTAGGAGCGGTCTCGGGGGCCTCAGGAAGCGCTGGGCACAGGCGTACTTTTTCCACCTTGAAACTGGAGACAGGAACGGTGTGCATCTTGCCCAGAGCCTTGACCCGTGTGGACGTGAGCAGCTGTGGGTGGCAATGCTTGGGAAGGGCGCTAAGCTGTTTCGTGTCTGCCATGTGTTTAACATCGGAACACATTCTCCAGACTTTGGGCTGAGAGCACCTGTAATTCCAGCACTCAGGAAGCTGAGACTGGAGAACTAAAAGTTCAGCTCCAGCCCGGGCAACTTAGTTAATGAGAACCTGTCTCAAGATAAAAAATAAAATGAGGGCAGCAGATGTAGCCCAGTGTGAAGGCTCTGGTTCAATCCCTGGTACTAAAAAAATTAAAACAAAAAAGACTTCAGTGTGAACTGACTATTCTTTTTTTGGGTGTACAGAGTTCAGACTGCCAGAAATTCTTTTTTCTTCTTTGGAGGTGGGGGTGCCTCTGAAGGCACATGGGGGCCCCGTCCTCCCTGCTGGTTCTGACCTGTGGGTGTCGCAGCTCTTGTGGACTCGCTGGTGCCCCTGCAGCCTCTCCCTGCACTCCATGACACTTGGGGACTGGGCCTCGCCATGGCCAGCTCTGTGCACAGGGTGGGCATCACTTTCTGGTCATCACGTCACGGTCACTGGCACCCAGGTAGCTTCCGAAGGCCTTCCCAGGTGCCAGTTTTACAGTGCCCTTGACTCTGGTCCCTGGGGAATTTCTGAGTTAGCGCAATGGTCAGGTTCAGTGTTTTTAGGGTAACAATCATAGGGTGAATCCCTCGGCCTCTGCACATCCAGGCACTGTATGATTATTTTGGAGGGAATCCCACACAGCAATTCTTGCCCCGCATGGATTACAGTATCTCAGTGACATGACTCTGTAGTAGTGCCAAATGTGTGGCTATCTAATTTCGTTCCCTGGCTTCAGACATGTTTGTTGTGGCTAATTCCAAGCAGACCCTAGCAAGCTCCCTCTTCGTGGGAGGACTTGTGGACTTTGTTCCCTGTCGTGTTCCACTCCTGTTGCTTCTCGGTGTTGGGAGAGGCCAGGTCTTCCTTCCTCTGGGCTTCTCAGTTTGCAGTTGCCGGCTGGACCCTGCACTTGCTTGCCCTGGATGGATTCCTTGTGACCATGGCAGGACTGCGCCTTCTAGGTTGTGCATCTTCATCTGTGGAGGCTGTTGACCAGGTCTTGGCCACAGAGAGTGGCACACAGGGCCGGGCCTGCACACAACGGCTTCTGGATCCCTGAAGCCCCTGCCCTCTCGGGCTCTGCGCAGTGGTTGGCCGTGGGTGTGAAGTTTGCAGAGTGAATGCTGTGCTCCCGTCTGCTTGGAGCCTCCAGCAAGTGCATTTGCTATGGCCCAGACTTAGGCTAGCTTGACCTGAGGATCCTTCCCTTCAGGATGGTGGGGGATGGGTACGTGCGGGGGAAACTGCTTCCCACCTGGGCTCACTCTGTCTGTGGCTGGGGCTCCAATGTGGCTGGGGCTCGTAGTCTGATGTGCTTTTTTGATGCTGGGCAGCTCCGAAACAGCTGGCTCTGCAGGGTGCCAGGCAGCAGCTGGGCGGGGGTGGGGTGGGGTGGGGTGTATGGGAAGTTGGGCAGATTCAGCCTACAGGGTTCAGCCTGTGACTTTGGTGTTTCCACCCTCAGGGGTATCGGCTGTAACCTCATCCTGAAACTGTGGAGATCGTTCCTGTGCATGTGTGAGCTGAGAGCCTTTTGCTCGGTGTGTCTGCTGCTATTGTTCCTGGGTACCTGCCTAGAATGCCCTCTGGGGTCACACCAGATGCCAGGGACTGCGTGTCCTCTGGAGCCCAGGTCCCCTACAGGAGGAGGAATCGGCCCAAAGCACTGTGAGGGGTGCTTTGTTCTCCTGGACCTTCTTTAGGGTTTTTACATCTGTATCTTTCTTCTCTCAAGCTGGAAACCTTTGTCCCTAGATATGTGTATGTAATTACTTAATTACTTGATTACCCTGCTTACACACAACACAGGATGAAAGAGCTCTGCCAGTTCTACAGATACTGAGAGCAGAGACTATTCTGTGCTGAGGGCAAGATGACCACCTGGGAAGCGGTCAGTCACCACCCTGGAATCCTGTGTGTGTCACCACCTCAGTGTGTAATTTAGTTTCTTTCACTCTGCTCTTAGTTTTCAGACATTAATAAGTTAATGTTAGAACCGTGTGTTATGATTCTGTAAACCATGAGGTTCAGGGAAGTGGGGTGTGTTCAGAGTTCCATTTTGTGTCACAGGGGGCCAAATGTACCCCCTTTTCAGGTCCCCAGACCCAGCCCGCCTCAGAGGGGATGTCACAGTGCAAGGCCTGCAGGCAGGTGGCAGGGAGATGGTAACCCCAGCTCAGGGCTGGGAGTGGCAGAATGGGTCTGGTGGCCTCAGTCCTCCGTGGTAGACTTTGTCTCTAAGACACAGATTGACCACCCTCTTCGCCTTCAACTCACAGCCGTGTGCCCATCTTCACCTTGTCCTGCACGTGGCATCCCTCACCCTGCAGCAGACACTGATGTCCAATTGTGGGCCTCCACTTCTTGTTCAGGATGGGGGCCAAGAGCTGGCCCCGCTGTGGCCGCGTGCTCACTGCGAAGCCTTTGCCCAGTGGCGAGGTGCTAAGGCTTTGGCCGCCCCTCGCTCTGGAAGTGAAAGCTGCTGTGTGATAACTTGGCGAGTGTTCCAGACAGACAGGAGCCAGGTCCTGCACCCCGGAGTGGACAGCCCCACACTGGACAGTGCCCGGGGTTAGGTGGGCAGAGCCTGGCCTGGCCTTTCAGGCCACCCTGTGGCCCAGGGTGGCTGGAAGCCATGGGTTTGCAGGAGCCCTGGCCGGGTGGGCCACGGTGCAATTCTCTGGGGTGAGGCCGGCAGAGTTTGAAGTCTGTCCTGAGTCCCAGCAGTGGGTGTCCAGCCAGCAGCAGGACAGGACTGGCCGGGAGAGCCAGCCTGGAAACGTTGCTGTGGGGGCCTTTGGGGAGTGTGCTGCGCATTCCGCTTACGAATGTAGGCTTCACAACCTTTTCCCTCCCTCCCCGCTGCTGCAAATGTGTAGGCCCTGCTTAGGGTGATGGGCTATGTTAATCTGATCCAGTACACTTCCTAGGAGGAAAATATTATAACACATTTTCATTAATTTACCATTTCCATCCATTTCAGAGCCAATATTAAATCATTTCCTACAGCGAAAGATGAAGATGGGTGCTTGAGTAGAAATATCTTTTAGACTCAGATATTCTGTGAAAGCACTGTCAGCTCGTATTTACTTGGCACGGGACTTGTTTTCTGCTGTCTTGTGTGGTTACTTGTATTTGAGAGAATAATGCGTAAAGAGAGAAAGCAGCCCAGGCCTATTTCCAGGGGACTCTGCCTCTGTCCCCACACCTGGGGGGCTTGAGCACAGGAAGGGTGGAGGGCGTCCTGTGCGTGTATGCAAAATGTTCTGGAAACATCTAGATAATGGTGTTTCCCAAAGTCATTTTGTCTTTTTCCAGTGTTCTCCCTATTTATTTTTAATTAAAAAGGAGATATTTATGCAGCAAAACCTTGCTTCTACAAATAAATGTGATTACTGAATTTAAAGTGGCCTTTTTCAAATGACAGAGTGTTCTGGGCAAGTAGGGAGCGGGGTCCTGCAAGACCCTGCACGATGGATGGACAATTATTTACAGTATGCAAATTATATTCCAGTTTAGTAAGATGTGAGCTTAGCGTTTGGAATCTGGTATAGAGAGAAAAAGTGGACATTTACAGCGTTTCATCTTTGCGTGACCAGCTATGACAAGTGAGGCTCCTGGAAAGTCTGTAGTTTAGAGTGAAGGGAACAAACCCTTATGGGTTAGCTAGGGGAGCCTGGCGGGAACAGTGAAGGCTGCGGTAATCACATTCAGGCCGGCAGTGAACCTCGCTGTGATGAGAATGAACTGCGGGCTTGTCCTCGAGAGCCGCTGACCCAGGCAGCAGTGAGCGGTGTTTCTTCATGATCAAGTGCATTTGGGGACAGTAAAGCCAAGTGTTCTTACCTTATGTTTTTTGAATTGATAGTATGTCATGGGGCTCTCTCCAGCTAGGCATAGATGGGGTCTTCCTGGGCGGCACTTGTCCAGCTGTCCATCTGTGTGGGAGCCTTTGGCTGGTCCTGTTTCAGGCTGCCTTCATCGCCCTTCCTAGGGCTAGAGTTTCCTCTTCTGTCACAGCACAGGAGACCCGCCTCCCACAGGCTACACTACCGCACCTGCTGCTCTTTTTTACACTTTTAATTTTGAAATAAACACAAAAAGTTGCAGAACTTGCTAGAGTCACAGGTGGAACTCCTGTGTGCCCCTCGTCACCCAGCCTCCCAGATGCCGGCGTCCTCAGTGCTGCAGTCCAGCTGTCAGCACCAGGAAGCTGAGCCACAGACAGTGCCGTTAGTGTTGTCACGCATCTGGTCTCTCCGGGCTGCTCAGTGACAGGCAGCGTCTTCCTGTTGTTTTAATTCGCATCTCTTAAATACAGAGGCCAACACGTTGTGTTGGACAGCCAGGTACTTTCTTCGCCCGATTTCCTTTGCCTGTTGTTTTCCTGGCTCACTGGTTTTCCATCACAGTGAATTTTAAGGAGCCCTGGCCACGTCATGAAGAGGTGTCCCTTAGGTCATAAGTTTCAAATATTTTTTCCTGGCTTTTTTACAGATTTTGAATCTCCAAGGTTTTGTATTTATATTGTCTATTTGTCTCTCTTTTATAGTCTTTGGGTTTTTGGCCATAGGTTTTAGAAAACCTCCTTCAAGGTCACAGGGATGTCTTCCATAGGTCTTGCTATCCCTTTATTTATTTTTTTCCTGTGTAAATTTGCATAGATCCCATTGAGGGGTGTGTGGGTACCCTCACTTTCTTCCAGGTGGCCACCAGCATGTTTCATGGCCATTTACTGGGCACTCTGTTTTCCCCAGTGACAGGAGAGACACCCTTCAGTGACTGTTGGTCACAGGTGCGTTAGTCTGCCTCTGCTTTCCCAGTGTTTCATTAGCCCTCTCCCAAATGCACACTGAGTTGGAGCTGCCGAATTCATTGAAAACTTGTCATTATTTTTAAGAAAAAAAGTAAAACAGATTACCACTGTGTCAAAACCTGGAAACATCTCATCGACCTCTCCTATCTGCCCATCCGGTACCCTCAGTTCCAGCCAATCTGAAAATCAACCGAACACAGGGTGAAGGTATTTTAGGGAAAGAGATTGCGTCTGCACTGGACATACGCAGGCCCATTTTCCTTGACCATCCCCTAAACACAGAGTGTGACCGCTGTTTCCATGCATTGCCTGGCTGTAGGTGTTACCAGGCATTGGAGACAGTTATTTAATATGTGTGGGCCGGCGTGTTCAGGGTATGAGCACATGCTATGCCATTTTACACCGGGAACTTGGAAATCAGCCATGTTGGGGTCTGCTGGGGTCCTGGATGCAGTCCCCTGCAGATCCCTAGGGCAACTGTGCCGTGATCATATGCAGGAAAATGAGCCAGGAGCAGCCCAGAGCCCAGTGAGTTGTCCTGGCACAGGTAACAGGGCAGCCGACTGCCTCCATGCCAGGGGTCTAGAGCAGGTCGCATCTGTCCAGCACCAGATTCTGCTGGCCTAGCCCTCTTGCTCTGTGTTCTTGGCTGTGGAGACAGCTTGAGGATTCCTTGGGGAAACTTTGATTGAATACTAAGACATAACCTTTTTTTTTTTTTTTAAGAGAGCAGAGCACGTGATGGTGGGATGTGCGTAAGAATCCGCAGCAGCTTCTCGGGCGAGGTTGGCTTCTGCAGAAGCACTGCTCAGATGTCCTGATTCTCTATGGGCTGGTTTGGGCAGGCTGTGTGGCTCTCTCCCTGTCATGTGTTCTGGGGACAGGGAGGGCTGGGCAGCTGTGCCGTGTCTGTCATCTGGGCCCTCGGTCCCAGTCAGGCACCCAGGGCAGCAGGTACCAGCTGAGACTGCAGACCCTCGAGCTCCAGGCTCCACACTCCGCCTGCAGCTCCGTGCTGTCTGCCCTGTATGTGTCACCTAGGTTCTCTGCCCGATGAGGGATGACCAGACACTTCCTGTTGTTGGACTGAGCACGATCGAGGGTGCGTGTGCTCAGCCTCCTCTGTGACACCCAGGATGTGCTCAGTGGGTGATCTTCGTGGCCGTAGATCTCTGTCTACTCTCAGGGTGTGGACATCCGGGACACTCAGTTCCTGCGCTTTGAACTTGAGCGTTGAAAGTGGAAAACAAAGCAGGATGTGTGGTGCAGCTCCTGTCTTCCGGGAACGTGTCCCGGGACACTCAGAGGGCACCGCAAACCGTGGCCAGCACCAAACCCTGTGCACACTGCTTTCCCCTCTGTGTCCACATCTGTGGTAAAGGTGAATTTGTAAACTAGACATAGTGATAGAGTAAGCACAATAACTACTAATGAAATGGAGCAGTTATTGCTCTGTCTCTTCTGTCTGTGTGTCTCTCATCAAGACACATGTTGATGTTTTCCCACTGTGATCAGTCACAAGGAGATTGACAGGAGGCTGGGTGGGCCCTGTGTTTAGGGTTCCCTGAGGGAGGGTGGTGCTTTGTGAGAGGCACACCCAGCAACCCGGAGCCCTGCCCGAGGTGCAGTGAATGGGAGGGCAGAGAAACAGCACCCTTCTTGTGTTTGATCCAGCTAAAGCAGCTGCTCTGGGACATGGCACTCGTCACCTGTGGGGAATGGGTCGGCTTTCATGTGCATCTGGGTGTCTGTTGTTTCTGACAGAAAGGGTGATCTTGGAGTGGAGCATGTTCGACAGTCCTGGAGAGAAGGGCTGGAGGTTGGCCAGGGCTGATCCATCACTGTCCCCGATGCCTACGTGGGTTCTTGGAGCAGCCAAGAGGGACACGGGCAGCACTGAAACCTGGAGCAGTGCACAGTCTAGTTCATCAGAGGAGACGGCAGAAGCAGGAGCCGGACCTCAGGGAGCCAGGAGTATGAAGCCTCAGGCTTCCGAGGGCAACAGCTAGGGCCCCTTCCTGCTGCAGTGTCAGCATCTGCAGTGGAAAGGTGCTGCCCCTCCAGCCTGGCCACTTTTAGAGGCCCCCTGGGCCATCATGTCCTTGGGGAAAGGACTGTCTGCAGCCACCTCACTCAGGAGAGGTTCTGCCAGTCCCAGGTCCGGTGGCCTGTGTGCTAGGCTTGCTTTCTGCCCCATATCACTGAGTGCGTCATGGGATATGGCAGGGACAGTTTTTCTGTTTTAAAATTTTTGTCATCTGTTTATTTAAAAGGCACGTACCACATTGTGATACTTGTGTCTAGATGTCCTCCCAAAGCCACTCGTAGGTGGGTCTGTTGAAGGTGGCTGGACCTAGGTGTGTGGTGCTGGGATTAAGGGTGTGGCTGACCAAATTGTTCCTCTCCTGGGTTTAGCATGGTTCTGGGTATGAATAATGGAAAGGCTCACTGGTGTGGGTGGCACAAACCAATAGGCTGTTAGGCTTCATGGGATAAAAATAGAAGGCTGCCACTGCTGCTGCTGCTTGCCTTGTGCCCGCCCTGCCATGAACTGTTCCTCCCTGCGATGCCCCTCTGCCATGCCAGCCTGCTTTGGAGCCAAAATGACCCCTCCTTTGATTTTCGGCTGTCAGGTATTTTGTCCATCAGTGAGAAAGTAAGAGAAGCATTAACAGAAAAAGAGCGAGACTGAGGGATGAAGCGGGAGAGACCTTTGTCATTCTGGCTGTAGCAGCATGGAGGAAAGGTGGCCCATGCCCAGAAGGAGAGGTGGGGACAGCAGGGATGATCTGCTCTACACAATGGTGGCAGCCTCGGGGCTGGTGCTCGGTCTTCCTTGGAGGCAGGTGTCTGGGCACAGGTGGCCTCAGCTCCACCCATGTGCAATGACAGGCCATTCTGTGTCTGTGTGGAGGAACAAGGGAGTACATTCTTTGACCACATATAACCACACATGCTGTGTTCATGTGCACAGCAAGTCAGTGGGCTGGGCTGTCCTTCCGTGTCCTCTTTGTGACAGGTGACCGGAGAGAAAGTCACTCAGTGGTAACCGATGAGCTGATGCTTCCACACGGTTCCGGCAGCAGGCGTGCAGAGTGTTAGGTAGCTGGGTGAGGTCCAGAGTCCCCTTCTGCTCCTCTTTGAGGGAGGTCTCAAGTGTATCCTGACCTTGGCCCTGATCTGAAGGGCAGTTTGGATGAGGGTGTGGAGACCTGTTCATGAGATATGCAGGTGGTGAAGAAGTGGAGAGCCAAGGTTCTTTACGAGGGACCCAGAACCCAGACCTCTGAGAAGCTGGATGAGGGACCAGAACCAACAGGTCAGAGTGGAGGCAGAAGGTGTGACACGCATGTCCCGCTGTTGCACTAAGAAAGTTAACACCCTCATGTGGCCAGAGCCTGGCCTGCTGTGGGCCCCGCTCTGCAGCCTTTCAGCATCGATAGCTCTGTGCTTCAAGGGGGCATCCCCATGTGGTTTCATAGGCCACGCAGGTGGTGTGACCCAGAGCATCCAACTTCCCCAGTGCTGGGTGCTTCGTGGGTTTGAGGCGAGCCTCAGCCTTGTCTGCCCTGTGGCTGACACCACCAGGGGCTGATGTGAGGACTCGGTTAATGCTCTCTGGGTGAACAAATAGGAAGTCTGCCTAGAAGCACATTTAACGTGCCATGGTGAAGCCAGGACAGTTTTGCTTTGGCAAGAAAACGTAAGAGGTGCCAGAGTCTCTCCCACTTTGGAGGTCGGTCTCAGGAGGCCGACACCAGACGTCTCCACTCTGCCTTCATTGAGTTTTCCACTGAAATGACCCTGTGGGTGTGCGCACTTGTCTTTTCCCTTAAACTGGGGCTTGTGTTTCACATGCCATGCATCCCTTAGGTAGGAGCTGCCACGTTTAGTTGATCTCACAGGTGCTTTTCTTACAGTGCATGAAGCTGAGGGCCCCTAAATGGGGTCTTTCCGGACACTGACTTCTGACTTCTCCATGCCACGCCTCCTGGTGCACAGGGCTTGCACCCCCAAGTGCGTTTTCACTGAGCCAGAGTGACTGAGCCCAGCCCCAGGAGACCTAGAAATCTCCAAGGTTAAGCAGCAGCCTCAGCGTCACACTGAGAAAGATGGAGACTGGGCTTTGCATCCAGTTTAGAAGGAAGGCCTGTGTCTTCGTGTCAGGGATGGGAGGGCTGTCACCTGCCGGAGTCGGCCCCACTCAGGCAGCCTGCAGTCCCACTGGGAGAACTTAGAGAACAGTTCCTCAACCGTCCCATCTCCAGGCTCTGTCTTTTCTCCACAGCTGTGATTCTTCCCCGAGGCTGAGAGCCTGGGGGAACAGAAGGGCTGGGGACCTTTATGGTTTGTGCTGCCAGCTTTAGGCCTGCTGTGGTCTGTCACCTGAAGATACCACTGGTTGTGAATCTGTCTCGTGATTGCAAGGCCCAGCGGCAGTTTACCCCCGTGGCCAAGTCTGCCCTTCCATCTCCCTCTCCCTGGTGGGCTTCACCTCTGTGCACACATCGTGTGGGCTGTGTTACACACATGTGCATGCAGGCAGAAGGCAGACTGTCTTCTTTAGCCTGTTTCCTTACTGTCCAGAGTCGCACCATGGAACAGAAGTTGACTGTGCCAAGCGTGTGTCTGTGAACCGACCACACTCCTCACCACTGTGCTCGCTGTGAGGATTCTCAGGGCAGCCTGGCTGGGGAGGAAGTGGCTTTGGCTTCCTGCACTGTGGCCACCGAAATGTCATCCCTGCCTTTGTGTCCAGTTGAAAGGCACGGCGTGTCAGTGGTCATGCTCCTGCCTGCTTTCAGCTCTGGAAGCGCTCACACAGCTAATTTGGCATTCATGATTATTTTCACTTGGAGCTCAGCGGGTGGCTCTTTGGGGATCGTCAGACAAAAGTGGCTTAATTGGATTTCTGCCCAGATGCAGTGTTTGAGTGGCTTGGTGTTGGCACTGATTGGGCAGCTGCCACGGGAAGTCATATGTGTGCCTTAGAACGCCGAGGCGCTCTGCGAGGGTGTCCCTCAGTGTCTCCCTGCGATTTCACTTGGTGAATGAGAGACTCAAGGAAAATAAAACAGAGCCTGAAGTGGAGAATAGGCTTTGTTGGCAGGCTGTCATCTGGTCTGGCAAAGTTACATCATCATC
This sequence comes from Cavia porcellus, assembly GCF_034190915.1. Taxonomy (NCBI): domain Eukaryota; kingdom Metazoa; phylum Chordata; class Mammalia; order Rodentia; family Caviidae; genus Cavia; species Cavia porcellus. The sequence continues at coordinate 46,498,970 of NW_026947501.1, read as the reverse complement.
TGTATTCAAGGCCCCACCAGTGGTTCGCAGCTGCTCCAAGCCAGGTTAGAGAAGGGTTCGAGGTGCGGGGTTGGGATTTCGGAGGAGAGGGTTTGGGCCTCGTGGCACCGCCTGCTGCAGGGTGACGGAGAATTAGAGCAGGTCTCAGAGGCGATGGTAGGATCGATGACTGTCTGTTAACTGCTGAAGGGCACAGGAGTCTCAGTCTGGAGCCTGCCTCGTTCCTTCTCAGGGTGGAGGTAGAGAGGGGCTGCCCTGACTGCACCTGAGGGGGTCCACTGGGGCGCAGTGGGGCCTCAGGGAGGCACAGCCGGGGACTCTAGTATGTGCCGGGCTAAATACGCCTCAAATGCACTGTGAGGTTTAAATCTGCATTCTGTTGGAGCAATCATAAATCTCGATATGTTTTTATAACTCGTAACCTTTTAAATTTTTTTGTATTAAAATTAGGTCCACAGAACCTGTTCATTTTTTTAGCAAGAGTTCTGTACCTGTTGACCCAATTCCCTCATTTCCCCACCCCAGGCCCCTGGCAGTTGCCCCTGCTCTGCGAGGTCCTGGGCACGGGCTTCTCCACTGGCCTGTTCCTCCGCTGCACCGTGGCAGGGACAGGAGGCCCTGCCTGTGGAGACCGGGGTCGCCCACCTTGTTGTCACTGGCCATCTGTCCCACATGGGCATGCATGTCCTCTCTGCATCTATATCTGTTTTAAAATGTTTTAACTTTCCCTGTGCTGTGGAACTTCCCTGTGGGGCACCAAGAGAGTCATCCCTGCTCAAAAGTGGGGACCAGATGGTGACTCTGTGCTCCTCGGTGGGGAAGGGTGTGGCAGAGGAGTTACTTTCCCAGTGTCTTAGAAGAGTGACCACTCTGTGTGACTTTCACAGTGGCCAGCAATTTTTTAATAAACTTTAAACAGAGTCTCCCTGAGTCCTTTGCTCGAGGCTGGGTTGTCCCCTGCTCCCCGAGCTTCTCTGGTCTCTTAATAACCCAGGTGGTGGTCTGCTTTCCACACTGTAACGCACACCACGGCTGCCAGCTCCAGAGAACTGGTCCTGTGGGCTCCTGGTTTGGGCCCCGGTGCCATGGGCCTATGGCAGAAGTCACAGTATGGGAGTGTGCATCCAAGTGGAGCCACTGCCCTCATGACCAGGACAGGAAAGAGGACGTAGCTGGGCACAGCCCAGTGATCTAAAGACCCCTGCTAGCCTTACCTCCTAGGGTCACCAGAGCCACCCTGGGGACCAAACATCTAAATAAGACTGATTTTGTACAAAGGCACATAAACATGAATCTGCCAGACCCACGTTTATTATTCAGAATATTTCAGTTGGTGAATTATTATGAGTTTTACTATGTTAACCAATGTGTTCTTAACAGGAAAAAAAAATCACAAAAATAAAGTATTGGGTTTTTAATATTTATTATTTATTAAAATTTATCAAGTAGGCATAGTGGCATACACCTATCTGTAAATCCCAGCACTTGGGAGGCTGAGGCAGGAGGGTCACTGCAAGTTCAAGGCTAGATTGGGGTACAAAGTTAATGGAAGGCCAGCTTGAACTGCATAGGGAGCCCTGTCTCAAAAAGACCAAAAAAAAAAAAAAAAAAAATTAAAAATAAAAGAAGCATCACAAGTTTCAACATTGACTGGTTTTTGGTGTATAAAGCCTCAAAAAGAACATCAAAAATAAATTCCTAGATGCACTACAATGCAAACAAAAGTAATACTTCAGTTATCACACCTAAGGCAGCCTGCACACATGACAGGTGCGTCCCGTACACATGCATTGCTTACTCTGACGGCACAGGTGGCTTGCCTTCGTGGCCTTTCAGTCGGACACATTCGTCTGGTTATCCCTAGTCTTGCTGTGTTGTCAGGAGGTTCTTGTTATATACATAGTGTGTAGTGAACAGGAACATAACCTATCAATAGATTACTACATTAATGCTCATTACGTGTTTAGAGAAGACCAGCATTTTCACATCAGCCGTGTACTTCCTTGCAAAACCCGAAGGATGACATCAGAAACAAAGCCCTGTCTGAACTGCAGTGCAGGCCCAACGAAAAACCCACCACAGAAGTGAGCTGTGCTTCCACTGTCACCCCAGGCAGCCTTCACACTAGACAGCTGTCTGTTCCTACACAAGCACCTCTTACACTGATAATGCAAGGTTTTATTTTCCTATCATCACAGGAGGTCTTGGTGCCTGCTCCTGCCTGTCAGCTCCAACCGGTTTTTTGCATGGTTCTCTGGGCAGAAACGTTGGCTTTTCCTCTGCTGTAAGTGCTCTCTTAGGAGCTCCAGAACCAGCCCTCTAAGAAAATGTCTCCGTGCTGTTTTGCACTTCTTATTTTCTCTGTAAACCATCGCAGCGCTTATGCCACACTTATCCAGTGCTTCGCTTCGTGTTTCAGTCGTGGCTGCTGCGTAACTCACCAGCATCTGCTCCAGGTTTGGGTTTGTTGTTGAAAGTTTCCCTCGGGCTTCCCTGTTGTCGAGGTTTCCCTGTCGGTATTTCCTTTATGGCGCAGAGTTGACAACGGCAGTTCCAGGGTGCTTTTTCTGTGCAGTAGAGAGGACAGTGTTGCATCTTTCTGACATTCGGAGATTGGACTGTACAATTCTCTGTTTTGAAGTTGCAACATTTTATCTGGAATTTGTGCTTTACTCCGGGAATACAGTTCCTGTGCTGGTCCACTTTTGCTGTTAGCAAATGTAACATCAGCTGGAAACTGGTGATGAGTTTGGAGGGCAACAGTGAGTCTGTTTACCACGTCCCTCATTTTATTACCACACAAGGAAGGGCAGGTGACTGCGTCCCAGGGTGAATTCTAAACTCAAGGGGTATCAAGTCTTCCTGTCCACAAGGGCATACACTTTTATGCCGTATTTTATAAGTCTGTTTCGTGCCTCAGCTCACTATGAGAGAGCTGTGCTAAATACAGCAGACCTGTGAATGCTTTCAGATCAGCTACTGGGGGTTTTATCACAAATACATTTTTAATGTGACTATTGGTACATACAGAAGGTTTTGTTGCCTTTCAGCCTTTGTATATTTCACATCATCTTATGGCATTTTGCCCATTACAGTTTCTAACTTTGAGTGGCAGCGCTAGTATTCTGTCTAGTATATTTTATCCCTGCCAAACCCTCACAATATTTTTGAGTTTTGGGGGGTTTTTTTTGGTGCTAGGACTCAAACTCAGGACCTCAAGACCAGGCAAGTGCTTGTGCTGCTGAGCCATATCCCTGACCCCCCTCACCATGTTTTTGGACCTAGTTCGAACTATGGATCATTCCGTTTGGTTGTGTGGCCATGTCACAGTATTCTAACTAGTCAAATGTGTATCCATATGCTCTTTTCCTCATCATCTGAGTGAAAGTCTCCTCCTTCATCAAGCAGGTCTGCATTCCCCGTGTGTACATCGGTTGATTCTTGCTCCATTTCTGTTACTGGAACTTTGACTCACATGGCCAAGGTCAAAGTTGTTGCCACTATCATCATCCTCATCATCATCATCATAATCTTCTTCTTCTTCTTCTCCTCCTTCTCCTCCTCCTCCCCTCCTCCTTCTTCTTCTCCTTCTTCTCCTCCTTCTCCTTCTCCTCCTCCTTCATCTTCTTCTCCTTCTTCATCTTCTTCTTCTCCTCCTTCCTCTTCCTCTTCCTCCTCCGCCTCCTCGTCCGCCTCCTCCTCCTTCTCCTCCTCTTCTTCTTCTTCTTCTTTCTCCTCCTCCTCCTCTTCTTCTTCTTCACCATCAGCCCATACCACTCTTCCATCAGGTAAAGCATGCATGTTACCAAAATGAATCATCTTTGTCTTCCATATTTGAGTAATGTGATAATTCACTTTTGACATCCTCCCAACCTTGCAAATATGGTTTTTCATGTGCTATTGCACTAAACTTGGATACTTCTATCACAAAAATCAAAAGAAAACTTTCTTTTTTAAAAAAATTTTTTTGGAGTAGTGTGGGTCTGTTGGACCCTCTGTGATGCCTGGGTAAACAGGCAGAACCAGATGGAGCCTACAGGTGGGGCCAGATTCTGTCTTGCCACTTTTGCGCAAGTACTCTTCTTGCTTTTAGTCAGACCAAGTAGATAAACACATGGATTGTTTCCTGTGTCCCTCAGGGAAAGGTGCTGAGACACACAGCCAGCTACTACTACACTAAAGCACAAATTTACAGTGGAAAAGCAAGGGAGGCCCAGGCCCCGAGGGCTAACCCATTGGTCTTGGGGACACTCACAGTTCAGACCACAGCAGCAGCGCTGTTTGGCAGGAGGAGGAGTCGGACACTGAAGTCCTGGAGACTGGAATCTGGATTGGCCCCTGCCACCTGTGCCCTGGGGATCCGAAGACTCAGTCACAGGCCCAGATAACCCATCCTGACCAGATCCACTCTCTGGTGTTTGCCACTGGGACCCACGTGTTCCGGAACAGTGGCTGTCACAGAATCAGTGCATGTCCTCACCCTGTGGCTGGAAGTGGTGCCACACAGTCCACTGGAAGGTGAAGGGAGCAGAGGCACTGAGCGCTGGGGTCTGACATACCCTGGGCTTTGGGCGCCCCCGGGTTGTGACATGTGGAGAAAGATCCTTTAGTGACGCACTGCCTCAGCTTGACGGAGCCATGAAGGGTTGTAGCGCAGTGCTGCTTTGCAGTGTGGCCCTGTAGGTTGTAAAATGCCACCTTCCTCGGTAACACTCGCCCACTGACACCCCTGCTGGCAGCGCCTGTGATGGTTCTGTGATGTCAGCTTGCATGACTGGTGCCTTTCTGGCATCAAGGAGAGCACGGCCCGGCTTCTCCCTTCGGAAAGGGCCCTGGTGCTGGGGGTGCTGAGGGAGCATGGCTCCCCACACTGACATCAGCACCTCCCAACCATCGCTTTGTATTGGAGGCTGCTCACTGTGGCCCACGCTGGCTCCTGCTCTTGGGAAAGTCAGTCTCCCTCGTTGGGGTCCTCGGGAGAGGTCTACAGTCTGCTGAGATGTGTGAGGGGCTAGGGACCCAGATTGGACCCAGATCCAGATGAATCCAAAGGGCTTTTATGAGACTGCTCAGAGAACGGGGCCACGAGCAGACATGGGTTATTCTGAGGATTCATAATGAGCATGGGTGGCCGGCAGTGCAGGGTCCCGAGTGAGTGGCCTAGGTCTGTGGTCTGCGAGAGATGCGGTGTGTGTGCCCTGTCGTGACTAGGTGACAGCTTGTGTGTGCACACATTGCATCTAAGTCAGTGTGGAGAAGGGATAGTGTCACCTTGTTATGCCCAGGGGTGGGTGCTCCCCAGGCTCTGCCCCAGGTGGGGTGGCTGGCTGAGGAGGGGAGGCCGGGCACAGGAGCAGGGAGCTGGGAGGTGCCTGGATGGCTACCGTGCCTGTGACGTGGGGACTTAGTGGTGCTTGCACGTGCTCAGACAGGCTGTAACGTCCTGTCGTCTGTGTCTCGCCAGGGCACTGACGTCGCGGAGGACCTTTGTTTCTCGCAGTTTGGAGGCTGGGGGGCTCGGCTGGAGGTGAACTAGGGCTGCTTTCTGCTGCGCCCCCTGTGCACGTGTCCCAGAGTTGTTCCTGCTTTCTTCAGGTCCCCGCTGATCGCCAGGCTTTGGCTTTCTGGTCTCTTTAAAGAGTGCCTGTCCCAAGGGCTAGAGGCTGGGCTTCAGCCACGCAGCTCGGCCCCGAACAGAAGGGATACGCTGACCTCTGCAGGTGCTGCATGCTGTCCGTGCTGAAGGAACCTGGAAGGAGAATTGTTTCACTGGCCTGATGCTGGTGCTAGGTTTGACCCAGGGGCAGTAGAAAGGAGACTGGGCCAAATCCAGCAGGTCCACGAGTGCCCAGTCTGGGTATCAGCTGCAGGGAGTCCAGGGGACCGAGCTGCTTAGGAACAGAGACGGTGGGTAAGGCGATGTGTGCAGGAGCCAGGCCTTCTCTCTGGTCCTCAGTCCTTTTCCCAAGGGTAAGGGGCGTGCCCAGTCAGAATGGGGCCTGGTGCACCCCCATACTTAGAGGACACCTTCGGGTCACCAAGCATCTGTCGCTAAGTTACTCTGTCACATTCTCAGAATTTGGTGACCTTCTGCAGGCCGCTCCTCTTTTCTCAGACAAAGGGATTTGCTTGGCTTTCACCCCGTGCCTTGCCCTCCAGTTTCAGGTTGTCGATGTCAGGGTGCTGTGTGCGTTCGTCTAGACTGCCTAGGGCAGGACTGAGTCCCATGGGTGCTGACAGAGTGGCGGAGGGCCTGTCACAAGAACCCTGCATGATGAGTGTCAGATTAGGGTTGCGGGGGCAGCACAGGGCTCTCCTGGGCACGGAATAGGGTTGCACCGTGCAAAGGCCTAGGAGGAGTGCCTTAGCGGACGTGGGGAGCAGAATCCAGGCTTATTGCAGACACGTCTTCACAAACAGCTGGACTAGGATTACTAAATTCAGGTCTACATGGTAGAGTTTTTAGCTGAAAGACAGGGCTGTAAAAGCAAATGCAGTTAGTATTCATGTTATCAATTGCTTGTTATTTTAGTCATCTTTGGTAAATTTCAGGCCTCATAGGGTGAGTTTTTGTAAATCTGAGGTCCATTCCCGTGCACTTCAAATCTGCAACTGCAGAGTTGCAGGCCAGGGTACACATAGGAGCCTAGACATAGTCGGCCTGGACACCTGCGGCCCTGTCCTCTTGCTGTGTTCTGGTCCCGACTCTCTCCTTCTGGGTGCTTAGCCACTGGTTGTAGTTTTGCTCTTTCCACAGCCCTGCAGTACGTGAAGGTAGAGGTCCTCCTGCGGTGACACAGTCAGGACCCACCTGCCCTCCTGCAGTGTCCCTGTGGGCACCGAGACACACCTGGGCTGGCTCTTCCTCCCGATGACCAGCATCACTGCTTGGAGTCGATGCGCTTCCAGCCCTGTGCAGCAAATGAGTCTTCCTCTCCAGGACGGCTTTCTCTTGAGGGAAAACCCTGACTTCTGGGACGTTCTGAAAGTGGCTGATGACTTCAGCTCCCCTGAGCCCTGCCTAGGGACCTCAGCCTTGGGGTCATCCGTGAGACAGAGCTGAGGTCACCTCCTTATGAAACATGGCTGTGCATATGAGCTAAGCCACTTGCAGTCTTGCATGCCACATGGGCTTGCACTTGAGACAAAGATGACCCTGAGGCTGCCCTCCAGTGAGGGCTATCAGAGGCTGGGGCCACGTGGCTTAGTGTCTTCCACGTGCACAGAGCCTTCCTAATGTGGCTCGGAGCTGAGCCACCCATGGTTCTGCCAGCAGCGACCCTGATGGCCCTGTCCTTGTGCCGTCCCATCCAGGGCCCTGGCAACCCTGGATTCCTGCCGAGCTGGAGCCTCTTACAGGACGCTGCTGTATCTGCCCAGCCTGTAGATGGGTGTGGAGCTGGAGAGGAGGTAGAGGGGTGCCACGAGGTGCTGAGCACAGCACCCTGTCGTAATCCTGTGCCTCTCTGCCTTTTAAGTAAAAGAGAAAAAAACAGTGACTTTAGCTTTGCTGATGGGGCTGACTTGGGTGTCCACAGAGATATCACAGGGCATCAGATTTTCAGCTCTCGGGTGCTGTGCTCTGAAACAGTGACTTCTGCCTTCAAATGCAGGATTCCTTCTTGGCATATTTTGCAAGTGCAGGTTGAATATTGCTCACCTGAAATCTGGACTGCTCTGATGTGCAGCAGACTTTGAAGCTGGTGATCAGAAAGCTTTGGATTTGGGAACATTTCAGATTTTGGGATCAGGGGTGCTAAGCTGGTAAAAATTCATTTGCAAATATTTCAAAATCTGAAAACTGAGGCTCTTCTGATCCCGTGCATTCTGGCTCAGGGCTGTTCACTCTGTACGCTTTGGGTGTGGTTCCTGCCCAGATGTCAGGGCCCTGCGACTCAGCCGTAGAATGTCACGAGAGTGCTATGACGATGCAGGCCATGTATGCCCTGTTGGAGGGCTTTTCTGGACAGCCTGTCAGCAGTGCTATAGCTGCCAGGAGCGTCACCCTGTGTGTACTGACCTCTGGAGCGACTAATGTGGGCAGGAAGGGGAGTGGGTCCCAGGCTCTGCAGAGGGTGACCACAGCTGTCTAGACGATGGGCCCGCTCTGAGGTGGGCAAGCTGTGGTGTGCAACAGTACCGTGCCTCCTGTGCAGCAGGGCACACATCCTTGGCTGGCAGCAGATCAAGGCATGCAGCCCTCTTAGTAACCCTGCCGCCTGTGCTGGAGTGAAACTTGCTATTCCAGATGAATGAATTGAATACCCGTGTAGTCCCAGGGAGGGCAGCCCAGGACCACCCAGAAGACATGGCAGAGGTTCCTAGGCAACACAGCTGACTGGAGTAACATGGGGCAGCACGCGGCTTTGTGATGTGCAGCTCTGCATGGGGCAGGTCATGCTGCAGGGTGAGCATCTGTGGGGCCATGGCCTGCAGCGTGGAGCCCGCTCTCAAGAGCTGAGGTCCATTCCTGAGCCAAGACTCCAGGTCATGGTCTAACAGAAAAGTGAAATCTCAGGGTTGCAGAGGTGGGGATGGTCGTTTGGCTTCTGCAGTGGTAAAGTTTGTTATAAAAGGATCAAAGGCAGAGACTCGTGGTGTCTGTGTGGATCCCTCTTCTTTTTTACCTCTAGAGGAGAAGCACATGAGCTAGTGCAGAAGTGTGTGCACAGACGAGCACGCAGCCCTCCCCTCTATCCACCTCGGAAGCCACCCCACAGAAAACCCTTGAGTCAATTCCTGGGCCAGGCCTTCCTGCCTGCAAGGGACTGGGAGGCTGATCACGTTCATCCTACAAGCTGAGGCCTTTTGCATAAAGTACTTTCGGCTTTGGACAGAAGCTATGAGTAACCTGAGAGCCCGTATTCAACCTGGGCAGTGGCCTGCAAGTAACCCCGGGAGAGGGCTTTGCCACAATCTGCTTCCGTGTCAGGTGCACGCCGGTTCTCAAAGAGAACACTGCAACTGTCTTTTCTCACACTTGGGTCCAGGTGGCTCCTGGCATTGTGGTGTGGGTTTCCCTTCTGCAACAGCTGCTGTTAACTTAAGTCCTGCTCTGATGGGGCTCACCATGCAGCGACTGGTCGGAGTATCAGAGGAATGGATTCCCGCCCAATTCACTGTCTTTGCTTGGGTCTAGTGGACCATTGCTTGGGTCTTGCTGACCTTTGGTTCCCTGCTGCTGCCTGAGTGTTTCTTCCATATTCGCCTTCACAGGGACAGGATATGAAAAACCTGTTGGACATGGAGTATTAGCAACCTGAATGCTGAAGGTTATTCCAGAAAGCCTTGATCTGCCCCATTAGGTTTGCACGGTAAAGGCCATGCACAAGGGCTTAGTCACCAGAGGGTGCATGGTGGAAGGAAGTGACATCACAGGCAGTATGTTCTGGAGAGGACATGGGGACCCCAGCCCTTCCTGTCTCCTTTACCTTCCCTGCTACTTTGTGCCTTGCTCCTTTCTACGCTGCTGCCTTGATGTTCTGCCTTGCGTCAGACAAGCTGACTGTGGACCAACCCCTCTGAAACCCTGAGCCACTTCTTATGCATTGTATCACAGTGATAGAAAGCTCATTAATATAGTTCCTGAAGAAGTTAACATCATAGCCCAGTGCAGGGTGGCACATGCCTATAATCTCAACTCTGAGGGAAAGTGAGGCAGGAGGAACCCAAGTTCAAATCCTGCCTGGGCAATTTAGATAAACCCTATCTCAAAATTAAAAATAAAAAGGGCTGGAGGTGTAGCACAGTGGTAGAGCATCCCTTGGGTCAGTCTCCAGTACTGCAAAAGAAAAGCAGAGCTCCATAAATGTGGGTATTAATGTGTACCGTGGTTGGCCCTTAGCAAGTGTAGCTGCTCTGGCTCCCCCGGGGAAGAGTGGGTGGAGAGCACTGTGTGCAGAGAGGGAGCACCACAGCCTCTCCCTGGCCCGGCCTGGGAAACTGACTCAGTCCAAATCCTAAAAAGGTCTCTCATTTCCAGCACGGCCCCTGGTTGCACAGTGCAGTGGTGCCCAAGGAAGTGGTGGCCTCGCTGAGCGCTCAGGTTGGATGGTTGCCACCCCTCAGGGCTGGGCTGCTCTCCAAGGCGCTTGGCAGGGAGAAGGTGTCATCTTCCTAGTTTACATTTAATCATTGCATTTGGTGATTACCTTTTCCTTGAATTAAGTCACATATTTTAACAAATCAAGCAGCTTTTAAGATAATGGTAGGGAAGGCATAAAGAGGGATTAAATTTTAAATCACAATTTATGGACTTGCCTAGTAACATTTTTATGATGGCCCTCGAAGAATTATCTTTTTCTGTTTGATGAAAATAGAATTCGATTTTCCTGTGGGGTGTTTAACATTTTAGGTCATGATCATGCCAGGGATGAATTAATAGACGTCTGAGTGCACTGTCAGGCGGTTCCTTGGGGTCTGAAATGTAATTAAAAATGCCACGAGTTCGCTTTGGAGTCCGCAGAGGACTTCAGCGGCCTCTGGAAATGTTGGTCAAGGCCTGAACGTCTGCCCACACCTGTGGCACTGCAGGAGGTAGTGACCAGTCCCCTCCGCATCCACCTCTCTCCCCCTTGAAGTTCTGGGCATCATCTCAGCTGGGGCCCTGATGTGTGCTTCCTCTTTGTTAAGTGTCTGAGCAAATCAATCGATGCAGGCGGTTAATTAAAATCCAACACGCAAACACACCTGACACACGCTTTCGTTTCCTTCCAGACCTGCGTGGCTTTGCCCTGAGCTCTGAGCTGGATCTGGATGTTCGGAGAGGAATTCCTGCAGCTCTGACCTTCCAAGGCATCAGACGAGAAGGTCACCGTGCTCCAGAGTGCTGCGCTTTGCCGTCCCTCTCCTAACTCTGTGCCAAAGGTAGATCTGCAGCTCTCAGACGGAGGAGTGGACCTGCTGAAGTGGGTTTATCTGCACTTTGGAGGTGCCTGGTGCAGGCATGGGCTTGTCCTGCTGGAGCGCTCCCAGGCGAGGTGTCAGTGGGTGGACAGGACGTCTGTGGGAAGGCAGCCGTCATCCCTGGGCCAGGCTGTGGCCACCCAGTGGTTCTCAGTCCTGTTCCGAGCAGCCTCCTGCTGCCACAGATCAGGACAGGGCCACAGCTGAGAACTGCATGGGGCCTAGAGGGGAATGGGTCCACCTTGATGCTGAGATGTGTCAGAGGGGATGCAGACTAGTGAGGATGTTCGGGAAGGTTCTGCTGACCATGTGAGATGTGTTTTTTTGTGTGTGACAGTACAGACGAGATCGGAATAGATATGAGGGTTGTGGTACCCACCTGGTCCTAGGACCAATAGATACTGGTAGCCGAGGGCACAGGCGGGTGGGGAAGTCCTTTTGCTCTTGGCTTTTGTGAGGATGGAACCTGGGGCCTCACACATGCCAGGCCAGCGCCCTTCCACTGGGCTTCAGCTCACAGAAATGTCTCTTAGCCTTAACAAGTACTTGGAGTGATCCATTTAGGGTCTCAGCTACTGTTGGGGACCCAGTGAGTGCTGCTCCATCTCCGGTTGGGGGATGAGGAGCGCTGGGGTCAGGATACAGCGTCACCTTTAAGGACTGGCACTCGTGGCTGGCTTCTGCTTCCATTGTTTACAGATTGTTTTGAACTATTCTTGACTCTAGCATTTTGGACTTTGGAACCTTATGGTATAATGATTTCTGTGGATTTACTGTGTCAACATAAATTAGAGTCTCCCTTTACTTGGTCCAAATGACTCCTAAAGTATTTGGTGGACCATGTTTTGTTTCTTGGTTTTGTTTTGTGTGTGCATGTGTTTGTAATTTGGAACCTTCTCCATTTTGGTTATGACTTTTGATGTGCAGCATCTGGAGCCCCATGAGCTCGGCTGGGGAGGATCACCCAGTGAATGCACCCCGGTGCTGTTGGCTTGAGGTTTTGTTGGTGCCTAAAGTGCTGTTCACTAAGGGCTTTGCTGCTGCAATCGCAGAGCGAGTCTCGGCTGGGGACTGAGGACCTGACCCTCACTGTTCATGTCCTGCCCTTTGGCTCCCATGGCACCCGCCAAGCCCAGGACCCCCTGGGCCTGTGGGGCGCCCCATTGCCAGTCCTTGGAATCTGAGGTATGAAAGAGACCTTCTCAAACTTCTGGCGACTCCATTTTTAAAAAGTCAGTCCAGGAAGGGAAGCCTTTTGAGGCCTAGTCCTTGGTAAACGTGGTCACCTGGCATTGCTCATCACAGGACAGGGGATGTCAGCTGCAGGTCAGAGCCCCTCAGCTCCACCCAGCAGAATCCACCGGTTGCTCGTTGGAAGCCACTGTCATCCACTCCCTGCGCAGGTCTGCATCCCACAGTGGCTCTGCTGACTCAGCGCTGGAGTCTCCATGACACAGCCAGGTGAGGCGTGCAATCATGCACACCTGGGACAGGATCTGTCCCCTGTGCCCTCAAAGTTTTGTGAGGTCCACCCCAAAGATCCTGGTCTTTGTGTGTTAAGTACTTCCATGCTTTAGAGAAAAGAGAAAGGCAGCAGCTGTGCTGCTCAACAGTAAACCTGTCCTGAGCTCCACAGCCACGCTCCGGGCTGTGTGTTTCAGTGGCTGTGAAAACAGATAAAACACAGCTCTGAAACCGTTCTCAGTCCCTTGCTGGTGCCAGCTCTGTGACTGGTGGCTGTGGTGCAGAGGTTGGCGCCAGTCCCTGGTGTCCAACAGGGTGATGGGCTGTTGGGAGGAGTCCAACATACTCTCTGGGGTCTGGATGGAGGCCACCTACGTGCAGACTCTAGGGCGGGCAGTGTGGGCAGGGGAGGACGAGTCCCAGAGGCTTCCAGGCCCCCTACACAGGTGTGGCTTGGGGACCCGCATGTGCTGCCTGCTTGGTGATTTCTGCCATGCCAACAGGAAGGGTCGCAGCTGGCCATCCTGGTCTTTTGAGTTGCCAGAAAGAAAGGCTGGCAGTGCTGACTAGAAGGGCTGTGGAGCATTGACTATGGGTGGGGTCCCTGGTGACCCACACCACACCTGGGCGGCAGGAAGAGCGTGATTTTCGAAGTGGATGGCAGAGGGGCCCAATTGGAGTTTCGAAGCCCTGTTTGCTGGGGATGCATTTCTGTCCTGTGCTCTTGGGGCTCTCCTCTTTGTCCAGCCTCCTTTGCCAAGCAGGGTCTCTGGGGAGAGGGAGATGCCCCTAATTTTCACAGCACTGTCCTGACATGTGACCTTCACTGTGTTCTAGTCTGTGCTTGGGCGTTGACCTGGGCCCTGCTGAGGACAAGGATGTGAAGGGTGGTGTCCCCCTTAGAAAGCTGGTGGGCAGCCACTATTCTGAGGAGGGATCCTGAGGGGCAGGGCGGTCAGGACTGTCAGCAGGAACCTCGGTGGCTTAGGTGCCAAGGCCGGTGGCTGGGAACCCCAGCCCTGGGTGTTGCAAACCTGTGACTGCTCAAAGGGACAGCCCAAGCGCACACATCAGCGGTGGTCCTGCATCCTTTTGGGCTGCGTTAGAGCAGCAGTGTGTGCCATTGAGCAGGAGGAAAGGAGAAGTCCTTTCTGTCGCCTCATGTTCAGAACGCATTACTAGTCACTCCCTTTGGTATCTTCATGTTAGTCCTCATCCCAGAGCAGTGGATTTACCTGGAGTTTAAATCCATTGGGCATTACTGTAACAAAGTGCCCCAGGCTGACTGCATTATAGAGAAGGAGGGTTAGCAGCCCTCAGGCTCTGGATGTTTAGGGTCCTTGCTAGTGAGTTCTGAGGAGCATGCAGTGGCCCATGGCAGGTCAGCTGCTTCTCCCTCTGTCAGTCCTGCCTCTGCACCCTGGGGTCACCTGGGACATGCAGGGTTCGTGGCACCCCACCTTGAGGAGGACAGAGGGTCCTGGGCACTGTGTCATTACAGCAGCCTCTCCTCGGGTTCTGCCACTTTAAGGGCCTGCACTGAAGAGTTTTTGCATATTCACCCATCAGATGATTGTTGGGATTTTTAAAAGAATCTCATTGTGATCCAGGCCTTGTGGCTCACACTTGTAATCCCACCATTTTAGAGGCTGAGGCAGGAGGGTCACTATTACTTAGTCCAGGTGAGCCTGGGCTCACGGCGAATTCAGCCTAGCGTGGACGGCATAGCCAGACCTTGTTCCCAAAAACCAACCAACCAACAAATTAAATTAAAAATTCCACTCTAATTACTGTTTGTGGGAGAGTCTGCTCTTTGATCCTGAGAGGGAGGCAACCCTCCGCGGAGACTCAGCTCGAACATCAAAGCAGAACAGTGTGCCGGGGAACAGGAAGTGGTGGCAGTATGGCACTGCAGAGGCACCGGAAGCGCTGGCCAGCTGCAGTTGGTGACCCCCCGGCTGGCCTGCTACTGTGGGGGTCCTGACTGGGGGCGGTGGGTCCGGGCAGGGGCAGCGGAGGTCCCTGTCCTGGTGTCACCCGCAGAAGACGAGTGTTTCTCTCTGTAGGGGTTTTAGGTTGAGCCTGCTCTTTCTCAGTGGGGCCGTGACCGGGTCACACAGGGCCCCAAGGGTGGAGAATCTTCATAACTTTACGGAAGGCAGAATGTGCAACACCCTGCCCTGCCGTTTTCCCTGGGCTCTGCCAGCATGTGTCATGTGGCCTCTTTCCTAACCAGACCGCAGGTCCTCAGGCTCAGGATTCTTGGTCCCCAGGTCCTGGTGATCTTGCCTGGCACTCCCAGCCCTGTCATAACTCAGCAAGGCTCCTGATTGGCCAGAGTGACTGCTTTCCTTGCCGTTTCAAAGCTGACCCCACAGGCTTGGTCCTGTCCCTGCAGGGGCTGGTCAGCGGTGTGGACCATGTGTCTGTGGGAGGTGGTCATCAGCTCTCTCTGGAGCAGAAAACATAAGGAGGACAGATTTTGAGTGAGATACCTGATCAGTTATTTGCTACAGAAACAAAACTAATGAACCAGGAATTTCTGATTCCCAAATTAGAACCAAATTCTATGTAGGCTACTGGTAAAGGGCTCTGGGCCATTGTACAGTGAGCCTAGATCTGGGCCCTTTCTGGCCAAGCCTTTCTGTGCCCCTCAGTGAGCCCCAAATGACATCCCAGGGACCTCTCCTTGGAGGGGCTTCTCTCTCTTCCCCACTTGAAGGTGTGTGTGTGTGCTGAAAGTAAAGGGGTTGCTAAAAACGTACAGTGCAAACATTACACAACAGGAACTGTCCTGGTGCTGTCAAATAAAACACTCCAGAGTGCTGGCGGTTAGCATGACGGAAGCAGGATGATTGCTCTGCAAAGACAGCATTCTTATGCATGCCTACTCCCGGCAACGGAGGTGCTGTACAAGAAAACCACAGAGCTTCAAGGAGAAGGAGACAAACCACAGCCACCTCGGGCCTCTCCCCACCCATCAGGGCAGAAACCCGAAGGGGATCCAGGAGACCCAAGCTCATCGTATGATCTGTTAACAAGGCCTGGCTCCCACTCCACCCGACCCACAGCAGTAGGGTGCACCTCCCCAACTGGCACCCACAGGACCTGCACTGCACTAGACCCACCCTGGGCCAGAAGGCAGACAGCAACAAATTTTAGAGAACTGAAGTCATGAAGTATGTCTGTCTATCCTTTTAATATAGCCTCTCCTTTTTGCCTTAAGACAAAATAGTTCATTTCAAAAGGTGACAGACCAGGTGGTTCCATTTATGTACCATTCTCAAAATGACGAAGTCACAGAGGTAGAGCACATAGTTGGGCATCCCCCTGCCCACCCCCGGCAGCAGCGGCTATGACTGCTGCTGGGCCACTGAGGGAGGTCTGTGGGCCTTCATGTCCTGTGTTCCAGCTGTGATGGTGTCAGACAGAACCTTGTGCACAAAGGACACCACGCCCACCCACCAAGCCCTGGTGAAGGAGCACGCGAACCTTGGAGAGGCCGGTGTGGGGTGCACAGGGCCTCTCTGCACACCTTTGCAGCTTCTCAGGAATCTGCGCTTAACTTCAAAAGTGTAAAGTGTAAACATTTTTTATGAAGAAAAAATGTAAAAGGTCAGATCGCTTCCTCTTTTATTACAATAGACTGCAGTTTGGGCTGTGGGAGATTTCCAAGTTTGCATAGCAATTTGTGAGCAAGTCCTGGAAGGAAGATAGAAATCACAAGGGGGCGGGGAGGTCGGGCTGCTTTCCAGGCTGCCGAGGAATTGTTCTGATCAGCAGATCTCCCGTCCTCCCCGGGGCCTCCCACACCCTGAGCTTTCCTGTGTGGCTGTACTCGCAGTGACTCACACCGTAACTGATGCTGATCGCAGGAATACAGGCTACAGACCTGTGTTCTGATGTGAGAACAGGACGGGGAGCCCTGAGACCACACACTTGGCCCCATGGGTTGCAGTGCTGAAGCTCTGCTCCAACCCTCCAGGCTGATGACGGTGACAGCACTACACACTGTGCCACAGCCTGGCCTTGGGGTCAGCTTGGCCCCCGCGGGGCCGTGGCACCCTGAGCAGGCTACCAACATGCACAGCCTCGGGCTCCTGCTTTATGTAGGCAGATCCTAGCTGTCAGCTTTGGGGGAGCACCTGTGACTCGGGCGCTCCAGTCAGCAGCCACCTC
This sequence comes from Cavia porcellus, assembly GCF_034190915.1. NCBI lineage: Eukaryota > Metazoa > Chordata > Mammalia > Rodentia > Caviidae > Cavia > Cavia porcellus. The sequence continues at coordinate 46,482,422 of NW_026947501.1, read as the reverse complement.
GGGAACAGCGCCCGCTGTCTGTCTGAGCTGCCATCTCCAGAAGCTTCGGCCCCATCTCTGGGGCCTGAGCCTGTCCAAAGCAGGTGCTGTTGTCACCAGAAGCCACAGGAGCCTAACCAGGCACCGGGTCAGGCCCAGCCCATAGTGTAGTCAGGAGACCTGTACGGCTTAGGCCACAGACAGAACGGTGGTGTCTGAGTCGGTGAACCAATGCTCCCGGTAGGAACTGACTCAGTTTCCCCTCTGTGTGTCCTGTGTCCTCCTCTGTCAGATTCCCTGTGATGTTTGACAGGTGCACAACCCCCAGCTTTCATTCACTCACCCACGGGCAGCCAGACTCACGCCCGTGGAGCTGCCCTCCCCCACTTAAGAGGCCCGTGTCACTGTGAAGGTTGCTGGCCAGTCTCCTCCTGTCGTCCTTTAACTTTGCCTTCTGATACGATGGCCTTAGGCTGGTCACCGCTCGGGAACTGAGGTTGGTGTGCTGTAGTTAATGAAAAGCCATGCTTTACATGGATTTGTAGTTTTGTTTTTTTTTTTTTTTTTTTAATAAAAAAAATGACCCTTTCCTGTTGCCCTTGTTTTGATGTCCTTGATGGCTTTGAGGGTCGGGCACTCTGTCGGATCTCTTGGTGAAGTCACCTGGTGTCTTCCTCCTGGTCACGTGGCTTCTAGGGAGGAAGACCAGGGAGGCCAAGTGCCGCCCTCACCCAAGTGTGACCTTGAAAGAGTGAACGCAGATTGGTAAATACTGAGGTTTCATGGAAACACCAGAGTTACTTGCTGTTAACCAGGCAGACACTTCAGTCTCAGCCCGAGCCTTTTCCCTGTTGTTCAGCCTCTGAAGACTCTCCCTTATGCCGACCTGGGTTCCTGCTTAGTTACACATCTTTTGTGCACTTTCACTCTTTTATCCAGAGTAGCTGGAGAGAATGAATTTAAATCTTGTGGGGAAATCCTTTTACAGCTCCCACCTGGGAGGCAAAGACCTCGCGCACATGGGTGGAACAGCTCAGGTTTGGACCCAGCCTCAGTGCAGGGCCTCAGTGGGGGTCATGCTCACTTGTGGCTGCCCTCAGTGTCAGCCAGTGCCAACCCTGCTAGGGGACTCCGAGGGCTGTTCCTCCTGCTCCTCAGTTTGTAGAGCATGTGTCCTTCTCATGAAGGGACTGCATCCCCACGAAACTCGATGACATGGAACTGAAGGGGTGTGCGGGGTGGGGGAGGGGAGGTCACCGACACGGCCCCGTTCATGTTGCTCCTGAGGACCCCTCTGATGGGGAGACCAGGGATGGCTGAGGCCCAGTTGGGGGTGAGGGCAGGTGGGGCTGCTGGACACTAAGTGTGGATTTATCAGGGATGGCCAGGAAGAGGACCAGGCAGGTTTGGACCGAGGCCAGAACACAGGGAGGGACAGAGCTGTGCAGATGGCTGGGCAAAGCTCTGGATAGCGGGTGAAGGGCAGAGGCCTCCAGGGAGAAGGCGGGTTTGGGGCAGCAGCCTGGGCTGTGGTCCCCCTTGATAGTAGAGGTGGCTGGTGGCTCTGTGCAGAGAGCCCTCTGGGACCCTTTGGTGTTCGAAGGAGAAAGGCTGCTGTTGGGGCTACCTGGACTTGCAGGGGGACTCAGACTTGGAGGAGGTGTGGAGTGGGCAAGGGGCCGAGGGCTGGGGCAGGGCCATGCGGGCCTGGGAGTTGGGCTGCTGGGTGCCGGCCTCCTCGGCCTTCGCTGTGGGCGGCCGAGTCAGGTACTATTGTAGCGCAGGTGACACAGGGTCCACTGGACGGGACAGGGAGAGTCTGTCTGTCAGTCTGTCTGTCTCGGGGTGGGGCTTTTCCTCTGTGCAGTTCTGGCCAAATGCGTGGTCCTCGACAGCCACCAGGTGGGTGGAAGAGGGAGAGGTGGGGAGGGCTACTAGGGGAGAGTGTGCATGGGGCACTGGTATGGGCCTGCAGCTGGGGTAGTGCCATGCACGCTGTGATGGGGTTGGGGATACAGTGTCCAGGAGGCAGTGAGGGGAAGGTGGACCCACCCACTGGGAGAGGGCATGGCCAGAAGGAGAAGGGTGTCCTGCAGCGGGGTGCAGAGCTGGGGCGAGGATACTGCTGCAGGCTCCCAGCTACCTGGAAAACGGCAGAGCCAGGCTGAGATTCGGGTCCGGCTCCTGAGGGCGGAGAGGCCTCACTGCCAGCAGCTCAGGCTGGGGGTGCCAGGGCCGGGGTCACAGGCACAGGTGGGCACAGCCTGCTGATCACTTCCTGCTCACATGGGGGAGGCATTCCTGAGGGGTGGGGAACAGGAGCTCCTCAGCAGGACAGGACAGGACAGGACACCGCCTGACTCTGCAGCACCATCAGGAGGTTGTGTGGGACCCACAGGGAGAGGGGGTGCTGCTTGTATTTTGGCCTTTTTTTCCTAAATAAGTGATAAATGGAGCAGAAATATACAACAGTAATGAAAGTTCTTAGTATTTTTTCTATATATTACTTATACTTCTATTTTGTTTGTTTGCTTTGTCTTTTTGAAACAGAGTCTTGTGTATAGTTCAGGCTGGCCTTGAACTCACCTTGTAGCCCAGGCTGGCCTCAAACTCACAGTGATCCTCCTGCTTCAGCCTCCTCAGTGCTGGTGTGTGCCATTGTGCCCAGCACCAATTCTTTCTTTAATGAAAAAGGACCTTTTAAACACCGAAGTCTGGGACGTAGTAGATGTGTCATTTACGACCTGCCTTTAGCACGCATTTGCCCCAGGCTGTCTCCTGGGTACTTCTGATGGCAGCTGGGTTCCCAAGCTTCTGGCAGCTGCCACCTTCTTTCTGGGGGTCGGGGCGGGAAGAGCAGTTACTGTGCTTGGAGGAGCAGGAGATCCTTATGGTGCGGTGCAGTGGGTGAGGTGGGGGAGAGGTTGTGGGCCGCTGAGCAGTGGCAGGACGAGAAGAACAGCAGTCAGCATTGTGGGATGAGCTCTCGGGGCTTGAGCCCGAGAGAAGGCGTCACTGAAGCCCACCGCTGGGTAGTGGCAGCTGAGTGATCCTCAGAGGTCACCAGTACAGCTTCTTCGCATTCCTCAAGGACAGGCCAGTGGGAGCCACTGCCCTCCCAAGCCTCCTGGTGATCGCAGCCCCGCTTCCCGCTCTGTGGAAGCTTCCTGGGCACAGTGTGGCCAGACCAGTGGCTCTAAACCTGCTACTGCATTGGAAAATCCTGGAAAATCCTCAGTGCGGGCTGGGGCATCTTCCAGGGGAGAGTGAGATTGCGATCAAAAAACAAAGCAAACCAAACACTAACTCAGAAAGATGGTGACGTGGGGGCCCCAGGGTCCCACAGCTGCCTCAGAGCCTGCAGGGGCCCCAGAGCAGTTAGTCATACTGAAGTGTAAGCCCGCAGGAAAGATCGAGGACCGAAAATTCATTGTGACAGAATTGCTGGATGAGTTAAGAATCGAGAGAAGACGAGCAGCTCTTGCAGGCAGAAGAGTTTGAGGGACCCGGGGCACTGCCTGTCCCAAGCAGAAGTGGCATCACTGCCCGCTGGATCTGGCGACTTCTTCCACAGGGCACCATGCTCAGGAGACCTTTGCAGTGGGCACCGATGCTGGGGCCCAGGTCAGGCCGATGCTGGTAGTGATGGTCATGTTGATGCCACACATCCGCGTACCATGTGACGGCAGTGCTGGGCCTCTCTGCTCTTCCTCTGACCACAGGCCAGGCTGCAGGTATGTTAAGAGCCCAGATGAAGAGCACTCTGCACAAGTCCTGGCCCTTCTGCCCCAGTAGGAACAGTCTGAGCACCGGAGAGGCACCTGACACCTCAGTACAGGATTCCAGACGAGACATTCATTAGGACAGGTGGCCACTCAGGAATGCCAAGGACCACCGAGGAGAGTGGGGACTTAGGTCATAGTGTGGGGTATCCATGTCCTCATTGGGTTACATACACTGTGCTTGTGCCAGGTGTTGGAAGCCAAAATGGTTTCTAAAATAGGGCATCAAATCAAGTAGAGCTTTGCTGGAAACCTTTATTTTCTCATTCTGATTTTTCTAGGGAGATTCTTTAAAAGAACACGCATGTGGAATAGGAGAGTTGTCTGTCCAGCCTCACTTGCAGATGGGTCTGCATGGAGTCCTCAGCTCTGGGTCCCTGTCCCCAGGGCTGGTTCCAGATGAGCTTTCTGTGCTTCCCAGTCTTGTTTGATAGGAAACTCTAGTGGGGACACAGGTGCAAACCGTGCAGGGCGAGCGGAAGTGACGTGGAAGGTACCATCAGGCCTGAGTGCCGGTGTGGGCGCTGTATGAATTGCCGCTCTGTCCCAGCCCTGCAGGTCTGAGACCCAGACAACGACTGGAGTGTAATAGATATAGAGGGGTGGGGCAGGCATTGGTTAATGTGCTGGGTTCCTTCACCAGGACTGAGGGAGCTCGGAACTTGTACTTAGAGGTGTTTGTGAGCTGCAGTTTAAACTATAGAAGTTAGAGCTACTTTTATGGTTGAGGCAAAAACAACAGCAAGGTCCAATAAATCCTACCATGGTGGATGTCTGCTATTTGCCTTCCCACACTCAGCACGACACCCAGCAGAGTCAATTGGGCGCAGGACGAGAGACACCGGTGAGGTCAGTGTCAGACAAGAGGAGCCGCTAGGAGTGGGGCTGGGGCAGTGTTGGGGCTGGGGCATACGGCGTCCCCGGAAGCACGAGGGACTCGGGAGAGGATGGCTGCAGTGGCATGGTGTCCTCTTTGCCACCGAGCCACGCCTGCGTGGCTGAGATGATGAGCCTTGGCCCGTGTGTCCCACCATGGCCTATGAAACGTGAGGTCTTTTCTAGCTGACCCTCATGTAATCCTGTCTGTAAGGCGGGCGGGGTCGCTCAGGGTCACAGGTGCATCCAGTGGGCAGGGGTGACATGGAGTGCAGTGAACCCCACAGCCCTAGGGGTCACCCAGATGAGAAAGGCTAGGGAGATCCTAGGCCCCATCGGGGGAGGAACGGGGCAGAGGCGAGGAGGAGCTGGCTGTCACCCTTCCCCAGGGCACTGGCACCAACAACACGAGAAATCTGTGTCAGAAGTGACCTGACCTTGATTTGCTGTTTGCACATGGGCTTCCAGTGGGTGCTGTGGGGACACGAAGTCCCACTGGGCACTATGATGTCATTAGTGGGGGCCTTGGAGAAGGAGGCTGGCTGGTCCCCAGGAGTGTTGGCCTCTCTCAAAATTTGTGTCTGAAAATTTAGCCTAAGACAAGCATGTTTTGAATCTTTGTAAACATTGCACTCAAGTCCACCAAGCCCTGTGATTTTGGCATCACCAGGATAAAGTGGGTGGAAAGCAGTGCCTGACAATGTCCAGGATGGACAGGTGCTGGTTGCTGCCTGGGGGCTGTCTCTGTGACCCTTGCAGACGCTGTGACCTTGAGTTGATCTGCACACGCAGGAGTTGAGGTCAGGGGTCAGCGCCTCCTTCCCCACCCCGGCAGGGCTCTTGGGCCCTGGCTTTTCCAGCCCAGCCAGGAACATCCTGAGATGGGGGTCTCATAAGTGGCTTCACAAATGTCAAAAGCATGGTGACTTCACAGCCTGTCACCTTTAAACAAGTACTTAGATGATTCTGAGTCTCAGTCTCAAAGCCTGTGCCAGGGGCCTGGTCCCCTGCCTTGCAGGAGAGAGGCCAGGCATGGGGGCCAGGCCACCACGCCTTATACTTTGGGGCTGGAACCCGGCCCCTTTGCTTAGGGCCAACCTCCCTCTGCCCCCGCCCCAGTGAGGTAACAGAAAACAGATAAACCTCTTCTCAGAGTCTACCTGGGAGGTCTGAGCGTCCGCTGCCTCTCTCGTGGCCATTTCACTCACACATTTACTAAAAGGGAATTAAAAATTCAGCTTTGGCGTATCCCTCTTTCCCTGGAGTTTGTTTTTTAAGCAATGCGGCAAAATTCTGCTATGGGGTAAGAGCAGCAGGCTGTGAGAGATGGAAGCGAACCTGTGCGTGGCAATGAGAAGCTGCTGGCGGGCACTTTCCACTCTGGAGTGGGGCCAAGCACATCCTCCCCTCTGCAAGCTCTGTGTGGCCATTCATAAGTGCATTCTGCGATGACGTCTATCTCACAGGGTTCCACGCCTGGTGGCCCCTCTGCGTGGAGAAGCATCTGCTGTTGCTTCTCCTTTCTCGGTAGTGCAGTTTTGTGTCCCAGGGAGGTGGAAAGACCTTGACCCTTGTCACAGCTTAATTGACTTATTGAGAGCTGGAACAGCCACTGGCTTGCAAGTTGTGTCCTAGCGAGAGCTGGAGCGAGAGCCGGAGTGCACGCGCTGTAATTAGTGGTCCTGCTTTCAAATGCCACTGGCTGCCCTTTCTCTTCCCCACAGGCTATCACAGCTCCTGTCACATTGGTTGGCATTGGCAGCACAACTTGAAATTTTAATCAGAGTTTTAGCTGCTTCCGGGACTTTCGGTGCCCCTTTCCTGAATGCAGATGTGCTGTGTTGAAATACTTGAGAGGAGACGCAGTAGTGGGGAAGAAAACCTCCAGCCGGGATGAGCAGAGCGGTCCCTTCCTGTGGACCTGGTGTAGGAGAGTTCCTGTGTCCTCCCTGTTGCTGCTGGAGGAAACATTCAAGAACCTGGGGATTTAAAGCAACATCCGGTTTTTCTCTCCGCACTCCAGGGTCACCTGTTTGACTCAGGTCTTTCAAGGCTAAAGTCAGAACAACTGCAGGGCTGTGTCCCCTCCGAGGGCTGCAGGGGCTCACGTCTTCAAGCTCTGGGGGTTCCCAGCCCTCGGCCGCTGCATGCATCTTTTAGTCTCCCCTGGCTCCCTGCCTTCCGCCCTTGCAAACAAGAACCCTGCTTCACCCAGATAATCCCGGATTATCACCTCTTGCAGGGCTGATCGTGATTGCCGGGAGGGCCTGCGTAATCCAGCAGAATCCAGTGCTGCTTTAGGATCTAGACATCTTTAAGGGCTCCTGCCCTGCCCACAGGCTCACTGGATGCAAGTCTGTTTCCTCCCTGAAGGCTTGAGGTAGTGCCGAGAAAATAAACTCAGGACCTTCAAGAAGCGTATGTGTTAATTAGATGGCTCAGGCTGTGCTTGAAACCTGCAGCAGGAGGACTTTTTATATTGTCCCGATTGCTTCTCCCTCCTAGTCACTCTCTGAATCAGTCACCTGTGTGTGGGCGAGTGTATTTGGTGTCTGCACACGCTTGTGCACACTGTGATTTTCTGGCATTTCAAGTCTTCCTGGCCTACAGTAAGGCTTGCATCGTCCTGTGCGTGCGTCCCGAGGGCTGACAACGAGGCTCTCTGCGCTCCGATCTCCACTGCAGTCTGTGCCACAGAGTGGACTCCTGCTCTGCAGAGCTGGGTGACTCTCGTTGTCCATGTGCTGGCCAAGCGATCAGGTGGAGGCAGAGTAACAAGGCCGATGTGTGTTAACCTGACTTTCTGTTTCTGGCTGGTTCTCGGGCTGCCATTAACATGTGCGGCTGAGGTCCACATAGCTGTGGTCAGCACTTCCTGTGGCCTTCCAGACAGACTGCAGTGGACACATGGCACTAGAGGCTCCACAGGAAGTAATGCAAGGGCCAGGACAGTGATCCTGAGGTCTCTTGGGAGCTGGGCTCAGAGGTGCCGCTAATACACAGGCTCCAAACACAAGGCAGCAGACTCCAGAGGTACTTGGTGTTCAGAAAACCCTCCGAGGAACAAAGCATGGAGCACGGGCCCCTTGAGGGGCACAGAGGACCTGCCCTGAATCTTACGGGCACAAGGTCATAGCTGGGACATGTGTCCACCCCTGAGTATACTCGGTGCTGGGTAGGTTCAGGGCCTTCTGTGCAAGCTCGGCAGGGAATTGCTGCCCCACCTGTGGGAGACACTGCCGGGAGAAGGTGATGTCTCTGTGGCTTTCCTAGTGGGGAGGTAAAATACCTGACTCGGGAACTTACAGGAGGAGAGTTTACTTGATTGCCCATTTCAGATGTTTCAGCCCTTGCGTGGTAGGAGGGGCCTGGTAGAAGCACCCAGCAGAGGCCAGGTGCTCAAGGCAGGAGTAGGAAGCAGAGAGTGGAGGGAGGAGGCAGAAGGTCAACGCACCGTTCCCATTCACACCCCAGTGACCAGACCTGGCCCGACACCTAACAGACATGGAGCTAGAGCCAGCTGTGACCAGCACTCCCAGTGGTGGTGACATTCGTGTGCATGGAAAGGGCCTGCTGCCCTGAAAGAAGAAAGCACATAGCTTCAGTGATAGGCCTGGGAGTCGCAGAATGAAGCCCAGCATCCAGCTTGGAAATTTTCTCAGTCCTGGGTTGCTCCTGCTGTGGTCCATTCTTTCTTTAAGCAGACCCTCTGTATGGCTTTTGGAAGCCTAACCTGGTGTCACGGTCAGGTGTGCCAGCTTGACCCTGCAGACCTGGTGTTTTCTGAACTTTGACAATGGAACTGTCACCAGCTTTGAGCTGGGCTCTGTGTAGATGCTGCTCTCAGGGGCTTACATGCTCTGTGCAGATCACAGTGTTTTCTCCTCCCCCAGTGGCTTCTCATCTCCAGATTTGGAAGTTAATCCACCGAGGAGAGATTTATGTCTGTTTACAGATGCCTCTAATAGTTCATAGAGTGTCACATTATTAAACAGCACTTGGGTTTCTACAGAGTGAACACCTCGGATGTCCCTACCCCCTGCACTTACCCAGTAAACACCAAGGACTCTGTCAAGATGAAAGTCCAGTGTCTGTCCTCGTTGCCTCCTTCCTCGTCCGGGCAGTGGAAGGAATGGGCAGTGTGATTTTTCTGCTGGAAAAACGCTGGCCTGTGCTCTGCATACAGAGCCCTGGGTTGCCGCGATAGTTGTAGCTGGGCGTGCATTGTGTTCACCCGTCTCCGATTCCTCTACTGGCTTCACTCGGGTGTGCAGCATTAGAGAACGTTACCCTGGAGCAGTTTGGTGTTGACATTTGCTCCTTGCACATTACTGTCTGGTCAGGGCAGTGACGCGTATCTGCGGCCCTGGTGCCTTTACTGCCCCAGATCTCTGCATCTCCTGCTTTGCCTCCTTGCCCTGGCCATCATGGATCCTTCTGACTAGATTTGCCTTTTGCAGAATGCCAGGTCAGGGGACTTCCCCATGACACTAAAGAACAGTGAGGCAGACTGTCTGGGGACGGGGCGTGGAGTTTTGCAGTAGGGACATGGAAAGGACAGTGCTCAACTCTGAGAATGAGGAAAAGTGTGATGGGGCAGCCTGGCTGGGTGGGGAATTACTGAGAGGCTCGGGGCAGGGTCACAGCCAGAGCAGCCCGGGCTCCTGGGTGACACAGGCGAGAGGGAGCAGGCAGACGCCACCGGATGAAGGGGAGGGCGCTGACCTGAGATTGAGGGTGGGAATCCCTTACAGACTCCCCTTGCAGGATTCTTGCTCACACTTGGCTATGCAGATGAAAACAGAAATACCCAGGTGAGGCCTGAGTGGGAGGAGGGCTCAGAGGAGCGTGACTAGGCTTCTCACCAAGGAAGACTTCCAGAATCATAACCCTGCGCGCAGGCACCTGGGTGCAGGCAGGGCCCCTGGGTCCTTCCTGGCCAGCCACTCCTGCCCCGGTAGTGCCCCGCCTCCTACCCCTTCCTGCACTGTGTGTCCACGCTTCCACCTTCTGAAGGGCAGTGTGGTTGCTCCCAAGTTCGGGCAATGATGAATGCCATGGTCACCAATCCCACGTGCAGCACGCATGTGGATCCGGGTGTCTGAGAACAGTTTTATTTTTACAGAAGTGGCTTGAAGATAGCACAGGGTACCCTCTCGTGCACGCTGGCTTGACGTCACACCGAGGTCTTCTGCTGCACTGCTGTAGCCAAGGCCAACACTGGCGAGTGACTCTGCCCTCCTGGCCTTCATCTGGGTCTCACCAGCATCTGTTTGAAGACCCAAACCAGGAAGGCACTTGCTCGAGCCCTCCTACTCTCCATTGCATTTATGGGGCAGTTGGTATGCGTGTGTGGACCGGCTGAGGGCATGGCAGAGACCATCAGATGCTGATGTATGAACACAAGCCAGTGGGAGCCTGTGCACCCTGGCAATGGGCACATGGGTTCAGAGCCAGTCAGGTGTGGGTTTGCAGCCCGCCTGGCCTTGCGCGAGGATTCGGTGCGCACTGCAAAAGCTGCTGTTGCTAAGCAGAGCTGCACCTGTGTAGAAAGAAGGTCACTTCAAGGGTGAGGCCTCACAAGAGTTGTCACAGGGACTATTGCTGCCGTGTGTCTCTAGTCGCTCAAGGGCGCAGTGGTCAGATGGCCTCTAACCTATGTCTCTGAATGTTTGGCCAGCAGGAGGACTCCATGAAAGATGACAGAGGAAGTCATCGTCATAGCCAAGTGGGACTACACGGCCCAGCAGGACCAGGAGCTGGACATCAAGAAGAACGAGCGCCTGTGGCTGCTGGACGACTCTAAGACCTGGTGGCGGGTGCGGAACGCGGCCAACAGGACGGGCTATGTGCCGTCCAACTACGTGGAGCGCAAGAACAGCCTGAAGAAGGGCTCACTGGTGAAGAATCTCAAGGACACGCTGGGTGAGTGGCCACTCAGGGGGCGGGGCGGCCATCTGTCCAGGTGTCTGCAATTGTCTGAATGTCAGCTTTAAAGGCTGTGGGAGAGATAAGAGCCCGAGATGGGGGCGCCCAGCCCCTCCTCTACTCAAGAACCTCACACCCGTGTCCTCTCCTTGCCCGACGATGTGATAGGACCCCGATGGAGTGGCTGCTTCTGAGTGTCCACAGCTCCCCCTGCCTGTGCCCTTCCACCAGCTATTTCTCCCTCACAAGACCCACTCAGCTGGCCTGCGGGCCCAGAGGAGACTGGTGTTTCCCGCTCTGAAATGGACAGCCAATGGTTAAGCTGGCAGTGGGGTGCCTGACCTGTGGTGTCAGGGGCACCCAGGCTGCTTGGGCCACGAGTAGGAGCTCCAGGCAGGCACCACCTTGTGTGGCTCTCCCTGTGAGCCTCACTGCTTCCCTGGTGTCTCCGTCCACTCTCTGCCACTGTGTTGAAATCCCTGAGGCTGGGTCACTTTATAAAGAAGAAAGGCTTAGTTTGGCTTAGTCGTGGGCCAGAGTAATGAGGCTGCATCTCGTCGTGGCAGGGTCCGGCTGCCAGAGACTGAGCCTGTATGCATGGGTGTGCACATGTGTGTGTACTGGTCTCTCTGCTTGTGAAGCTGCCGGCATTCAGTGCCAGGGTCTTGTCCTGTTGCCTGTCTAATCCTGATCCTGGCGCAGAGGTCCCTGTGTGCTGCAGTAGGGCTGCGCTTCTGCCCTCCCAGTGCCTGGTCATGGGGTCACATCTGCAACATGGATCCTTGCAGGGTCCCCCTCCGACCTCCAGAAACCCCGGCTATGGTGTCAGGGTAGGGAGCTGCCACCTTGAGGCTCACATGGGGACGACACATCGGTGGGTGTTTACAGCTGCTCCTGTCCTGTGTGAGGACGTCACTCATGTGGCGGATTCTGCCCTGCTGTCTGTCTGTCTGTCTCTGTCACTCACAGGGCTGTGGACGCCCGTGTTGCTGCGTTTGTGCCAGGTTCTCGCACAGGATTTGCTTCATTTGGGAAGGGGGAGGGGTGCGCCTCTTGTATCTGCAGCTTCTGGGTCTGCATCTGCTGGCAGTGTCCTCGAGGGGCAGGTGGGGCTACTCCACACCTGGGCCCGGTGACACTTGGGGCTTTGCATGTCGCATGGCTGGAAATGTGCTTCCTTTGTCTGTTTTTTTTTTCTTTGCAGAAGCCCTCACTTGAAAGAGACACTCTTGTCTTCTGCTTCTGGCTCTTAATTAACTGTGTGCAGAGAGATGAGGGCGTCCTGAACATAAATACACTGAGAGTATTTTTCCCAACCTCAGCCTCTCACCAAAGTACCTTCATGTTAGCAGTGCTAAACATTGTTGGCTTAGTTTTTATTCCTTTGTCCTCATTCTTTCTTTTTCAAAAAAATCTTTGAGACTCTCAGGATTCTGGTAGACTGGTGGCAAGGCCAGCCCTCTGGGCCACCTCAAAATTCCTCTGATGACTTGTTTTCCTTCTGTGTCTGAGAAGGGGAATGACAGGGCTGTCTGGTGACCCAATGGTGCTTGCCCCCCACATGCTGACGTTTCCTGACAAGTGACCAGTGCAAGTCGCCCAGGCCCTGAGGGTTACACGGAGCCCACCAGCTGGTCCTCGGCCCGGGCCAGGCCACTGCTGTCCCTGACACAGGCCACCCAGATCTCCTGGAGCAGAGCGCCCCTCCCGGCGCCTCAAGTCAGCCAGCTCCATGTTCGGAGAACACAGATCGTTGGTGCTTCCTTAAGTAGAATCGGGGTTTCCATGTGTCCTTCACCTCCTCACCTCAGCGGCCTGGCGCATGTGCAGCCTGTCCCGGGGAAGGCTCCGCCTCTGCTCAGGTGGGACCCCAGCTCCTCGGCAGCACGGTCCCAAGCCGAGGGTACCGCATAGCCAGGGATAAGGCCATGCTGGGCAACCTGTGCTGCTGTGCCTGTCTTACTGGGGCAGCTGCTCATCACAGCCCGGAGCCTGGGGACTCCGAGCCCTGTCATCGGTGAGAAGCGGCCTCCGGTTTTAATCTCCGACTTTGATGTGTGTATTGGGCTCACCTGAGGCTTGCTGTTTGTTAGACAGAGGGGTCTTGTTTTCCTGTGAGAGCTTCATTGTCCTCTTTGAAGTCCTGTCCTGCTGCAGGGAGGCACCTCTACTGCAGTGACCGGGAGGACAGACTTCTCCCTGCAGCCTGGCAGGAAGTCGAGGTGCTGCGCACTCTTCTCCTTCCTACAGGACTGAAAGCAGAGCACCCCTGGCTTTCTTCTCCCTCTCATCCGTAGGGCATCTAGAAAGGCCGGCGGCTTGTACTGCAGTCATGCAGGGAGCAGAGATGGCCTCACTGGTTATGGTGTGAAAAGCCCGGCTGCTGCCGACTCGGGTCTGTGGCCGCTCTCCACAGCAGCTAGCCGGCTGGCATCGACCCCATGTGTGTCTCGCTTCGGAAAGCACGAGCTCAGTCTTCACACACACACACACACACACACATGGTGCCCACAGCTCCATCCACTTCTGCTCTCAGCCGCACTCACGACAAAGAGTTGGCAGCGAACTTCATTTTGTCCCAGTGGCATTTTGTTAGGGCTGCCAGGGCAAGCTGGACCCCAGGAGACGCCCTGCCTCCTGTGCAGGCCAGGACGGTTTCCCTGTTTATGACTGAGCCGAGCAGTGGTTTGCCAGTTTACAGGGAAGCAGCCGCACTGCAGGCCCTCTTACTAACTCCTGGTCAAGAGGCCCTGAGCGCCTTCCTGCAGATAGCATGGTACAGGTCAAGAGCTGCTTCTGCTGGCCTGGCAGAGGCCACTTGACCCTAAAGGACTCTGAGCTCAGCAAGCATCGTTCCAGGCTGCCTGTTGGCCTTGGCCTCGAGGCCACTCGGCGCTGGGCTTGCCTTCTAAAGCCTACGGGCCATGTTGTGGTTGTCTTGGGGAATCCTCAGGTGTGAGTTTCCTCTGCTTCTGCTGAGTGTCCACTCAGGGCATCCTGTGGGGGAGGGGTGCCCTGGGCCCCTTTGCTGCACCATGGAAGTATCAATGGGGGTATCCAGGAGCCCCAAAGAAGGATCATGGCCAGATGGCCAAGTGGATCCAGCTGGGGCAGCCCCCAGAGAGGATATTATCTGTCAAAGGTTTCTCTCAATCTACTAAAGGGTGGCTTAAGGGGTGGGGTTCCCAGAGAGGCAGGGTCCACTCAGAGCTTCACAGCAGCCTCTCTCGAGGGAGCAGGTCTTGGGCCCAGCACTGCCTGGGCACCGGGGCTCTGAGCTTCTCTCTGCAGCGGCTGAGCTGTAGTTTCAGCAGCTCCTCTCAGGAAAGATTCACATAGCTGCGTAGTAGGAAGCCCAGACTTGAGGGGTCCAGAGACCTGGCCTTGCCGTTATAGCTGTTTTTTGTTGGGGAGGAAAGGGGGAGGTGCAGGTGAACCCCAGTTCCTGCCTCTGCTCAGCACAGCAGGAGGCTGCAAGTGTTTTGTAGGCTCCACACAGGTGGGTCTCAGACCCAGCCTCAGGGACAGGGGACCACTCGGAGGTGGTGCTGTCCCTGGAGGTCAACCATGGTATGCAGAGCCCCTTGTAGCCTGGTGAGTGGTGAGCGGGACAGGGCTTGGTACTGCCAGGGTTTGGGCAGGGAAGCCAGGAGCCAGGGCCGTGTCCAGGCTGAGGGTGGGCAGTGATGGCAGTGGTCTGGGTTGGCACTCCTGTGTCACTCATTTCCTGTCCCTGCCACCTACAGCCACTCCTTGCTGACAGGCACGCAGGCCATGCTGGAGGGCGTCACATTTTCCCTCCGTTTCTGCTGAGTGTCCACTCAGGGGAACCTCCAGGTTAGGTCCCCGGGGCTCCTTTGCTGCACTGTGGAGGTCAGGGAGCCCTAAAGAAGGGCTGTAGGTAGGTGACTGAGAGGGTCCAGCAGGTGGGGACCCCACAAGCAGGCAGGGGCCAGGAGCAGATGGTGTAGAACACCTTCAGCCACTTTACCATGCATCTCCAGGGAGAGGTCGGGCCCCCACACCTCTCCTTAGAGGGAAGAAACCACTGGGTTCACATTTTGGTGACCCCTTTATCAAGTCTGACTTTAGAGTTTGAGGGACCAACAAGTGAGTTCCTCATTTGTGTAAGAAACACCTGCCTGGCGTTGTTCTCTGTTTGGTCTGTGGCTTCTGTGTGCGCTGGGTAAGCGCTCAGCATGGAGCCACAGTCATCTCTAGCACTCTGTGTCAGTTTTGTCCTTTATTTTGCAGTCCTGGGATGGAACCCAGGGCCTTCATGATGAGCAGCACCTGCAGCCTTGTGTGATGGGTTTTCAGAGAGGGTCTCACTAATGCTTCCAACCTGCCTCCTCTCTCACTGGCAGCATCTGGCCGGGTACACATTTCCGGGGTCCAGGTGTCTACTCTCAGTCACTGTGAGATCCTGTGTGCTTTCTTTGCCCCACAAAGTTTTCTGCAAACAGATATTCCTTGGAGTTTAACCTCTGCAGTGCCAGGGCATTCTTAAAGCTATTAATCACTTGCTCCTAGACTTAGAGACAGGCACAGGTTTTAAAAGTGGAATTCGTGGGCAAGTAGAAGGTAGCACTGGTGGGGAAGGAGATGTGCTGACCTGTCTTCAGTCTGGGTACTTCCTGGCTCTTGGATAGTCTGTGGGTCCTCAGGGGTCTGTCTGTCCTACACCTCGTGCAGGAGGAGGAGTGGAGCTTGTCAGGCATTTGCCTTAGGAGTCCTGGGTTCTTCTGTGTAGAATATTCTTCAGGAACTGGAAGACTCCTGCCAGTCATCACGCACATCACGGAAATGTGCTTCTAAACTGAGTCGCTGCAGTGAATGGACAGTCACTTCATCAGCAAACAGTAGAGCTCAGACTTCCTCTTTAAAAAGTCTGAACCTAACATCAGAGAAAAATCAAGCCAGATATAGTTCCGCCCACCTGTGATTCCAGCACTAGGAGAGGCTGAGACAGGAGGAGTGCAAATTCAGTCCCAGCCACAACTTAGTTATTTAGAAAAAAAACACGTCTCGATTTTATTTTAAAAGTTCAGCTTCCCCAGCAGATGATTCGCGTCTCCTCACCATGTGCACAGAGGGACACTGGGTTCTCGATGTTACTGACCGTACCTGGGATTCACTTCTGCTCTGCACAAATGGTCTGCCCTTATGTAAGCGTGAATTTAACAGAACACACCCTCGTGGTTTAGAATTCACTGTGCCTGTCTCTCCCAGGGCCCGATGGACGTGGCTGTCATGTGTGCTGCCTGAACACTTTGGAAACTCTGACGGTGGCTGCGTGCCAGCCCCCAGAATAAATCCCACTTGTTTCTGTATGTCTCATGCCTCTGAGTGCTCAGAACCCAAAATGTAAAACAACTCACAGCTCATTAATGGGAGGGTAATTAGCAAATAGAGACAGGCTGTTTTGCAAAGATTACCAGGGGCACAAAGGCAGGAGAGCCTTGGGAGGTCGAGGAGGGGGTCGCACCTGAGCAGAGCAGCGGAGCAGGGGAACGCTGATCCTCAGGGGACCTGAAGGCTGTGTCTGCTGGGCCCTAGGCTGAGCAACTGGGCCTTGATGACGAAGGATGGACTCTGGGTCCAGGACACTGACACTGGTATCCACAGCTCACACCAAAGGAAGGTCGCCTCAAGGTGACTGTGCTGAGCTGAGTGTGTGAGGCTCCTTTATGTCACAGTTCCCAAGGGCTCAGGCTGCGCTCCCGCAGGATTGGGTGCTGGGAGTCATCTGTGATGACGGCCAGGCCCGCAGGACCAGCGCTGCTCTTTCTACGGCCAGAACACCGAACTGCAGAGGGGCTGGGGCAGCCCGGGATTTAGGGTTAGTCCTAGAACCTGAAGCATGACTAGTCCTAGAACCTGAAGCATGACTGATTCCCTTTCCTGGGACCCGCATGTGGATGTGGCTTCCCAGCTCCCTCTGCTTCACTTCCTAAGAGTGCCCCTTCCTCACTCAGTCACCCCAGCCTCGAACAGAGGACCAGGAATTGCAGTACCTGGGATGCGCATGAGCGCTTCTTAGGGCTCCAGATTGCATTTCCACACCACCCCACACCCCTGAGGCTCTGGACACCTGCCTGAAAGGTTCCTTGCTATCCCTGGGTTGGTGCCTGTGCCTAGGAGCAGGTGAGGGGCTGGGAGGGCCCTTGTGGTGACTTGGCCCTGACTCCTGGGGCCGCCTCCCCTGCCCCACCCCTGCAGAGGCAGGTGGCCAGGGCCCCTGTGGGCAGTGCAGTGGAAGGGTGGGTTCCACACATCGACCTGTGTTGTCTTGGTATCTCCTGTGTCCAGTGTCCCTCTGAGCTACCCCTGCTTCTGTATTCCCAGATCTGCGACCCCTCCCATGAAGCCAGTGACAAAATCTGGCCTTGTGGTGCCCAGAAGGCCTCCCCCTTCCCATGGAAGTCACATGGCACATCTTCTAGGAATGAGCAGTTACACTTGCTGCTTCCTGTGTGCTGCTTGGTAAATCCTGGAGGGGCCCTGGAAGTCACAAGCCTTGGACTTCTGCACGTGGGGCAGCAGTGCCAGGAGCCCTTGGCAAGCACTGTCTCCATACGCCATGGGGTTTGGGGCCCAGGCACCATCGAGATCCCTTCCCGAGCAGAACAGGCAAGAAGCACCCAGGGGGCGTCTCCTCCTGCCTGTCCAGCGCTGCGGTGGGGAGGGGAGAGCTGGCTGCTGCCTCTGTGCCTGCCCCTCCTTGTCACTGCTCTGTCCATAGCCCAGCGGTTTGGGATCCAACCCCAGCTGTAAAGATAGCACCACTGGCCCTGGGTGCTCACTGGAGGGCCAGTGCTTTGCTTTCTGAGGCTGCCAGGCCTTTGTCACAGCCCCTGAGTATCACCAGTGCCCACAGCTGGTCGAGGGAGATGCTGTAGGATTCCTGGGGTCGGGAACTGGTGGGCTGGAGGTGGGCTGAGAAATCAGCCCGAGGGAGGCTGTCCTGGGTCTTGCCAGCCACATGGTCCGCACAGCGTTTGCCTGTCCTGTGCAAGGTGAAATTGACACTTCCTGTCTGCACAGTGTCTCATACTCAGGGTGCTCAAGCCCCCAGACTGGGTGTATCTGGTGAGAGGTACTGAATATGTCTCTTTCATTAACAATTGTAATGAAAAGCATTTTCACTGGCATCTGTGTTACCATTTGGCTTTCATACTGGTGAGAGATCCTTGGCTTCCAAGCTACTTGTGTTTCAGGCTGGTGTGTTCGTGTCACTTGCCTCTCAGAGGGAATGGGCTTCCTCACCAGTGGGGATGAGAATTTGGGCTCGGAGTCCCAGGCACAGGACCAGGGCCTCAAGTGATGTTGGCTCAGGCGGCTCCCAGGCCCCCAGCTCCATGCCTGGGCCGCTCCAGCACATCTGCCACTAGAGGAGGGACCTAAGCGTGACTCAGTGCGTGGTGGCAGCATCCACCCAGCCTGTGCCTTTGGTCCTGGCCCTCCCAGGCACTGCCACTGTCCCCTCCTAGGGCTCCATGTCCCTGGACTGGGGAACTTGTATGGCCCTCTGTGGTGCCTTTCACGATGGGGTGCATGAACCAGACATAGCACAGGTCTTTAGTACCGGCAGTCACACATGGGGAGGCAGCGGGCAGGACAGGGGTAGCCGACAGGGTGGCAGTTCTTTCAGGCCCATCTCAGCTCCATGGAGCTAAAGAAAAACCAGTGGACGTGGGAAGCTGGCTCTGCTCCTGCTGTGGGCTCCGCTTGTCTACCTGTCTGTCTGTCTCTTAGCTTCTTCCTGCCCAGCTGTCTCCTCATTCCTCATGTGAGCTTTGCAGGTCCTAGTGCCTCTGGCATCCCCCAGCCCAGCCTCCAAGGGACAGTGTTCCTGCCACTGCAGCTTGGCCCAGGGTGTGCTCAGCCCACTCAGGGTGAGCCCAGGTATCCTTTTGCCCAGCGAGTATAGGGAGCTCCGGGGGGACCTCGAGGAGATGAGATAAAGTGCACTGGCCAGATCACAACCTCAGAGAGCACTGTGTTCATTTTCCAAGGTCACCTGATCCCGAATCCTTAGGCTTAGTCAATCTGAGCTTCATCTTTTACATAAGCTAGTGTTTTAATGATTCGTCTTTGCAGGTGGACCCTGTCTGCCTCACTGGAAGCTGATCTTACTGAAAAGCTAGGTGCACACCCAGCTGACCCAGCGTGGCCTGAAAGCCTCAGATATTACGTTCTTCCCCTTCATGACAGTGCACTCGGTCTCTGACCTCCCACACATCTGGCTAGATGGGTGTAAAGGCTTTTATTGTTTTTAGTTGACTTCAGTACTGGAGGCCCCATAATCCTGAGTGGTAGTTTAGCATAAATAGTAGCATTTTAAGGATGAGGAAGTTTTCTGGCTGAATCAAGTTTATGTTATGGATCTGATAGTATCAAAAAAATGGAATGATTTTGTGATAGAGTTCTAAAACTTAGCATGCTGGCTAAGCAAATTGGCTTGGGTGGATTGTGAAACTGTCAGATTTGACGTTTCATCTTAAATCTCCAGAGCTCCAGTTGGAAGATGACAGCCGGAGCATGTTTTAAAGGCGTCTGTTATAACATTGCTTCGTCTCAAGAGGAGTGTATCAAAGATTTTGACTTTAAAATTGCTAACATTAATAATGTATGACATAGCCCAGCTTTTATTAGCACTCATCTTTAATGTATGTAATTTTATTCAGGAAGGTTTAACTGTGCTTATTATCATCAGTAAGAGTGTAACTCGGGATCAGGGATCTAATAGCCTCATGCCAAAAACCGTCCCCAAAGCGGGAAAAGTGTGGCTCGTCGTTAAACCCAGCTCAGCCATGTGCTGCATACAGCCTGCCATCTGTCTGCTCCAGAACCGGTGTGTGTTGTTTTATGGAGGCTTCTCACTTCATGGCTGGTCTTTCATGTGACAGCAGCAAACTGACACCCTCAAAGACCTTGGCCGCATCCCCTGAGGCTGCACACTGGGGCCACCTGTGTGGCTCTTGGCTCAGAAGGGCAGCGTCTGGGCTGTCAGCCTGGCTGCTGCCCGGCCAGGGACAGCCAGATGGGTGCTCTTCAGAGACTGTCACAACCTCTCCCAGAGCCCTGAGCAGAGCTCAGCATTGCTGCTGCCAGGGGCCATGGGGAGGAAGCCCAGGGTCACTGGACTTTCAGGTCCCTGGGCAGCACATGCAGAGACCCCAGGGGTCTGAAAACCCTGCCGGGACACTGTGGTCAACCTCTGGGTCCTGCCTGATCCCCATGATGGAACCCCAGTCCCTTGCAGTGGCTCAAGAAGGTGATGCCCTGGGTCCTGAGACCCCTGAGCCTTCAGGGATGGAGGCTGTACACCCTTGAACAGAGGCCCAGGAGACCCCTTCCCTACCCACCATGGGGACTTGACGAGCAGCTGCTGGCTGAGAGCCAGGGCCCAGGACTGCCAGCCTCCAGCTGGAAGGACCAGCGCTGCCCGCAGGACTCCTTCAGGAGCTCCATGGCCAGCACACAGGACGGGATCCACGCAGTAACGTTTCCAAGTGTTCCCTCCTGGCATCTTTGACTTCCTAAAAGCTGTGCTTCCTGGTCCTGGCCGAGTGGACATAGCACTGACCTGCAGAATGTTTTGTCACCTGGCTGGTGGCTTCAGGCTGCCTGATTCCTAGCAGAAGTTCAGAGTCCCTTATATGACCTGGCCATGGTGGCCCATGTCTGTCACCCCCGGGCTCTGTGAGGCTAAGGCAGGAAAACTGGGCTGCAAGTTCAACCCTAGGTTGGGCAATGTAGCAACTTAATAAAAGCTCAGCTCAGCCTTTGGGGGGGGGGGGCTGGGGCTGGGATTGGGGCTCAGTGCCAAGGCCTAGGGCTCCGTCCTCAGTGCCACAGAGCAGTAACAGTAGTGAAGGCTCCCGTGCCTGCACTGTGGGAGCCAGAAGTGTCGGGGTCTCAGGTTGACCCTGGATGTGGCACACTCACATGCTTGGGGTTCAGATTCTGGAGCTGGACTCCAGCTCTGCACACAAAACCCTGGAAGTGCAGGAAGACAGCAGCACAGAGCGCCTGGGATCTACCCAAGACTTGAGGTGCCAAGGTCCGGTGTGTGACTGTGGCCTCGTAGGCTGTGAAGTGTCTTCAGACGGGGGAGCGTTTCAGGTTTCGGCTTTGTCCACCTATGCTGTCGGCCCAGAATTAGACACCGCTGTAGGGGTCTTGCTGTGGTTATGGCTGCTTTGCTTTTGATCCCTCATGGGAGGCTGAGCTGTGGGAGTTAGCATTTCCTGTTTTCATACAGAGCGAGGTCACTCTGTGCAAGTTTCCAGTTTTTAACCTGTGAAATCTTGGCTTGCCTCGAGCGGGTCCAATCTGCAGTCGGCGATGAGGCAGTGGAAGCTGCTGCTTGATGAATCGGTGCTGGGGGGACTCTGGCTCACCTTGGCTCACCCCACACACACCACACTGGGCCCACATCCCAGCTGCGGACCTCAGGCCTGGCTATGTGACTTACTCAAGTGAGGATCACCAGCCCTCGCCTCCCTGCCTGTGTGGCCAGGCAGTGGATGCCAAGTAGGTTGGAAGGACCAGCTGTTTCCCTCCAGTTTGAGTAGTACAAGGAGAGAAGGGCAAGGTATCTGGCATCTTTGGTGTCCTTTTGGAGGGAGAAGGACACCTGCAGAACCTCCACATTGCCTGGGCAGATACCATGGGCACAAAAGTGGCCAGCCCCAGTGAGGGCTGGAAGCCAGAGCCAGGACCTCCAGGACTGCCCACATCACTTCCCAGGAATGTACCCAAGTCCCTGGATCATCAGCACCACGTTAACATGTGCTAAGGGCTTCCCACCCCATCCCACTGTAGCCCGTGGGTGGCGGTGACCCCAGCGGGACACACTGGCTCATGTT
This sequence comes from Cavia porcellus, assembly GCF_034190915.1. NCBI lineage: Eukaryota > Metazoa > Chordata > Mammalia > Rodentia > Caviidae > Cavia > Cavia porcellus. The sequence goes on along the minus strand of NW_026947501.1, from coordinate 46,460,980 downwards.
TCCAGTCAATTGGGGCAGGTTTGTCAGCTCTTTGAGAACCAGAGGCAGAAAGGAGGGTCTGGGCTTCTGTGCAGGGAGCCTGGGCCCAGGGGGAGGTGGAACAGGATGGAGGGCAGGGGCCCTGCTGCTGCTGCTGCTGCAGTGGAGATGAGACCTCTCCGAGCTCTGCGGTCTCAACCTGCCCACCTTCTACCCAGAGCAGTGGCGCAGAGTACCTGAATGCCTTTCTCCACAGGGTATTTGAATTTTAAAAATCAAAGTAGAAGACATTGCCACGAATCCCATCCAAGCGTTCCCCATGCCTTGGGTGTGCTCTTCCCCATGCCTTGGGTCCTCTCGTGGGCTGCAGCAGCTCTGGGGTCCTCTTTCCTGAGTGTCTTTAGTTGCACCATCCTGGCTGCTGCCTTAAAGTCTTGAACGGATTAAAAAGTCCCTCCATGGTTATTTTGACTTTGGAAGAGCCGTAAGCTGCCCAGGGCAGATCCAGGAGTGAGGCCGGGAGGAAGGCATCCTGTTCCGCAGAGCCTGCCTTGCTTCTGGGCAGCACCGGCACAGTGTCCCCTGAGTCTCTCATCATACCTGGTAGAGGCACGCTGGAGGGCTCCAGCACTTCGTGGAGTGGCAAGAAGACAGGATGAGTATGTTCCAAGGGGAGGAGTCACAGCCCTGGGCTTCCTCTGAAATAAATTTTTAAACCTTCAGACTTGCTCACCACATGCCTGACACTCCTGTCCCAGGACCCCAGGTCTCTCTGATGTGGGCAGTGCTTCCCTTCCTGCCCAGGGTCTTGAACCTTTGGGTCGCAATGACCTGCATCCTGAGTGAGGGAGAGGTCCGCAGGCCTCACCCTGAGTAACTTTGCCGCTGCCCCAGGCCACCTTTGGGCGGCCTTTGTCCCAGCCCGTGTGTCCCCGCCCAGTGCTGCCCACACTGAGCCCACTTTCTCCCCACAGGCCTCGGCAGGACTCGCAGGAAGCCCAGCGCGCGGGATGCGTCCCCAACCCCCAGCACGGAGGCTGAGTTCCCGGCCAATGGTGCAGCCGACCGCATCTATGACCTCAGCATCCCGGCCTTTGTCAAGTTTGCCTACGTGGCCGAGCGTGAGGACGAGCTGTCCCTGGTGAAGGGCTCCCGTGTGACCGTCATGGAGAAGTGCAGTGATGGCTGGTGGCGGGGCAGCTTCAATGGGCAGGTGGGCTGGTTCCCGTCCAACTACGTGCTGGAGGAGGTGGACGCCATGGCCGCCGAGCCCCCTGGGATGCCCGGGCCACGCAGGGCCCCTGGCCTGAGCCTGGCACGGGGCACCCTGCACGTGGTGCAGACGCTGTACCCATTCAGCTCAGCCACAGAGGAGGAGCTCAACTTTGACAAGGGCGAGACCATGGAGGTCATCGAGAAGCCCGAGAATGACCCTGAGTGGTGGAAGTGCAAAAACTCGCGGGGCCAGGTGGGCCTGGTGCCCAAGAACTATGTGGTGGTGCTGAGCGACGGGCCGGCCCCACATCCCGCCCCTGCCCTGCAGCCCGGCTTCATGGGTCCCTCGGCCAGCGGGCGCTTCGCGGGCCGCGAGTGGTACTATGGCAGCGTGACACGCCACCAGGCTGAGTGCGCGCTCAACGAGCGGGGTGTGGAAGGCGACTTCCTGGTCAGAGACAGCGAGTCCTCGGTAAGTGCAGCCGGCTGCACACCGTGGCCCCATCGTCCGGGGGTGGGGATCTGTGGCAGAAAGAGTTTGGGAACAGTCCCCATGTCACCATTGCCTGAGTCAGGTTGACTGTCACATGCGGCTTTGCTGCTGGGTTATTCGTCCTGAGCCCTGCTGCTCCCTCCCGAGACGGAGGCACAATACAACCGTCAGCCCACCCCTGAGGGCTGGGTTTCCCCATGGCCGCAGCTTGGGCGCCCAGGCCCTGTTGCAGGGCAACTCCTAGGGATGCCCCTGGCCAGGTGGTAGGTAGGACATCTGGGGCTGGCACTAAGTCGATTGGGTATGACCTGGAGCAGGTTTGTGACTCCATGTGCGTCTGCACTGGGGGTCACAAGCTCCTGTCCCTGTTGCCCCTACTTTCCTGGGGACAACAGGGCAGGTTGAGTGTTCTAGAGCCCCATGCAGGTCCTTGAGGCCCTGGGCTTCATAGCTCCTGGCATCCTCTTCTCCAGGCTGGGCAAGGCCTGCACTTTCCTGCTTGCACAGGCTGTGTGTGAGGGCCCAGCCTCAAGGGGTGACCCATCCAGTCCTAAGGTGGTTTCTGCTGCCTGCTCCATGTGTGCCACAGGGACAGTTGGTGGTCCCCAGAGCTGTCCGCTCTGCAGTGAAACCCCATGCTAGAGGTGTAGGCCCAGGGTCCAATGACAGTGTTGCTAGCGGCCCTGCTTTCCCCGCCCAAAGGTGGAATGCAGGATTCGGGCCCTGTGACAGGGAGGAGGCACTCAGGCGGGCAGAGGGGGCTGGGCCCATCCCCACCATTGTTGGTGATGAGTGAACCCTCTCTGCCATCAGGGCCAGTGCACCTGGAGATGCCTCAGTTGGGTGCTGGGAGGTGGTGGCTTCTGAAGTCAGAACACCAAGGCTGCTCATGGATCATGGCTGGCAGGATATCTGCAGAGTGGCTGTCACGTGGCAATAGCCAATGGGGAGCTGGGGACCAAGCTGCTTCTCCCATGTGGCACAGACAAAAGGTGCCCAGTGTAGAGAGGCTGCCCATGCAGACAGGAAGCTGGGAGGACCTGGGAGGTGCGGTGCCTGCAGGGGCCCTAGGGAGGGTACACGGGAGCAGTGTCACCTCTGCATGGGGCCCCTGCGGGTGCCGGTCACTGTCCAGCCAGGGACTAGCTGGATGGGACCTCTTGGATGGCAGGGGACCCGTGTACCTATCGCGGTTCCAACTCAGTTTGCACTGGCCACACCGCTCCATCTGCCTTGCGTTGTTAAGTGTGCTTCCGCTGAGTGGCGGCTTTGCCAGTCACTTACAATTTTAACTGTTTTCATGGGTCCTTTAGGTCCTTTACGTTCTGTTTTAACTTAGGAGCCAAAGGGGGGGGGTGACTGCACACCCAGATGGAACACAGGACTGGGGCTGCGCCTCCCTGGGGCTCCCAGGTCCTGTGCAGCACAGGAGCTTGCTCGGTGGCCCCCTAGGGTCCACTCTGGGTGACCCTTCCTCCTGGCTCGAGTGTCAGTGCCTTTCGAGCCTGCAGGGCTGCTGCCCTGTGCTCCATTCCACTGTGGCAGAGCAGGCTGGTGTGCTGGGTCCTAACCAGGCTACTCGCTCCCCAGCGGCCTCCTGACACACAGGGACACATCCCTGGCTTGGTGCTTTCCTGGGCTTCCGCTGCCCCCACCACATCTCTTTCCTGCTCATTTGGGATCTCTTGGGTCTCAGCCTGGCTTTCACAGCTATCACCTGGCCACTGAGAGCCCTCAGTTCATGATCTGTCACAGTCTCTGTGGACACAGGAGGGGTGCCTTTGTACCATTTGCTTGGTGGCCTGGGACCCGGGGCTCCCTGAAAGGAAGACTCACAGGCAGCCCAACTCTGAGCCTGTGCCCCAGGTCAGGGTCGTACCTTCAAGGTGTGAGTCACTTAGAAGCATCCCAGTGACTGAGACAGGACTGAGCCAGACTCTTTTTCCCAGTAAGGCCCTGGCCTTCACACTGGACTACGTCCCTTGTTTATTTTTTATTCTGAGACGAGCAAAGTCCTTAATCTGCCCAGGTTCCATGCTGGAAGTGGAGGCTGTACCACCTCATCTGGCTGATATATTTTGCTGTTTTTCTCCTTTGAAGAATAGACACAGGCCCATCCCTAGGTGCTTGCAGGTCTGGCCTTTGGAGGGGACCAACCACCCTGCTCGAAGTGTCTGTAGGATACCCGCTGGGCTCCTCGGCAGGGGACAGACTGGCTCCCTGGTTTGGTCCTTCTCCCTGCCTTGTCCTCTCCTATGTCATCTCCAGTTGTCATTTCTCCTCTTCAGCCAAAGGGGCCGGTGCTGTGTCTTGTCCACCTTCCGAGTCTTGCTCTCACCCCTGCAGCTGGGTGTCAGCCCTGCCCTGCCTGGGAGTTGGGAGCCTGCCTGCCTCTGTACTCACCAGGCCATGCATGCGCATCCACCTGGCCCAGGGCTGCTCAGAGACCCAGCCTGTAGGTAACTTCATTTCTGTCTGGCTGTGCCAGATGCCACCACTTTGCTTTCTCAGGTCGTGGCCTAGCAGGAGCCAAATGCAGGCTGACAGGGACTGCTGGCTGGTGTCCACTGGGTCCTGGGGGTCATTTCCTCCTGAGACTTCAGCTCGCAGAGAGGTCTCGGTTTCCCTCCTGTGTGCACAGACTGCAGCGTCATAGAGCACCTGCTGTGAGCAGGGCAAAGCGGCCCTGCTAAGGGAATTTAATGGAGTGCGTATTGGCCTCACAAAGGCCGATGTCTGCTCTGTTCCTCTTTTTATGTTGAATCTGTTGATATTTCCTGGCCAGGAAATAAAAGAATTAGAAGAGGTCATTGGGAGACTTTTTTAATTATAAAATTTCTTATGAAAATCTCTTAAGTGCATTTTCATCCGTCCTCCTTTGTAGCTGGCGTTTCATGCTGCAGGTCTCCCAATTCCCTTGAGCCTTGTTAAGTCAGGTTTGGGGGATCCCCCCATCAGCAGCGTTCTGGTCTGGTCCTCAGAATTTGCATTGGCAGCACCTTCCTTTGGCGCATGGTGGCTTATTATGCATCCATAATGGTTTTGTGCATTTTATAGCAGTTATTAAAACACTGTTTCTGCACAGTACGGCACCCCAGGAGCTATGAAAAATGCTTAAAGATGAAAATCCCAGCCCTGCCCTGAAGTTTAATTGTATGTAGAAATATTTGCTTCTGTCACCTTGAATTCGTGTCTTTCTGCTAACTTTCTTACTCTTGAGTTTGAGCGTAAACTGGCAGCTGTGCTATGGGCTGTCACTTCACAAGGCCCAGGGGAGCAGAGCCAGCAGCAGCCGAGCTCCCTGGGGACCCACAGCGCCCACGTCCCGTAGTCCCCGGAAGAGGACAAGCAGGTCGTGGTGCACTGTCTTCCATTTCTGTGTGTTGTGCCTGGTATCAAGTGACAGCGTGCGGCCCAGCCTCATGTCAGGCCCCTGACTGTAGGTCGGGAGGCCCCTGAGGCCAGACACTGTGGCCTCTTCTGGCTATCATTGTGCTCAGCGCCTGTGTCTCAGTAGCACCGGCTTCTCTTTTCCCAACTGCAGTGAGCGGCTGTGGGCCACGCTGCCATCTGGGAGGAGGATGCCCCTGGTCTACTCAGAGCCACTCCTCACATGCAGCTGGGTATGCAGAAGATGTATCCTTTCCTGGAGGCCAGGATGCGCCAGCCACTGACCTCCCTGGCCTCCGTAGGTCCGTGTCTGTGGGACCAGCGGAGTCTGTGATGTCCAGGCAGGGCAGCCAGCCTCTTGTGATGCTGAGTGCACTGAAGGACCAAGAGCTCAGCCTCTACCACCTTCTGTAGGAGAGAAAACAGGCATCAGCCCGCACCCTGCCTCGGGCCCCAGGGCTGTAAAACCTGGAGCTTTCCCAGCCACAGCAGGACATCACGGCAGGTACTGTACCCTGGCCTCATGGGCCTGGGTCACAGTCACAGCGCAGGGCCGTGACAGCACCCAAATGCCAGCCTCCTGGCTGTGTTTCTAAGGTACACACGGGACTCAGGACCCGGCACCCATTGAGTTCTGTGTTTGGATTTGGGTCCCGTCCCCAGGATGCCTCACTACGGTGCACACATCTTCCAGAACCTGAGGTTCCCACGTTTCCCAGGGAGGACTCTGGCCCAAGAATCGCTTGCACTTTTGCCTCTTTTCGGAGGGAGTGTGGCAGACAGAAAGCAGAACGGAGCACGAGTTGTGGCCTGAAACTCACCCCACTTCCTGGTGGAACTGGCTAGGAGCTGCTCCTGGGTGCAACACTGGGCTTGTCACTGTCACCATCGCTTCATCCTCACTTTCACAGCGCAGATGGCCCGGCCAGCGCCCTACATGCAGGCACCAGTGTGTGTCCCTGCTCACCTGCCACACTGTGGTCCCCCACCCACCCTGACCCCAGCAGACCCTTCCCTCCCCGCCCACCCTGATACTTAGCCACAAGATCGTGCTCCCCTGGCCAGGCCACATGAGACCTCTAGCGTGTCCTCGCCACCACCACCATGGGCGAGAGAAGTGTTCATTGTCTCTGTCCAACTGGACCCAAAGAATGACTTCCCAAGCTAGGAAGAAAACACATCCAGGTCATCCAGCCTTCACAGTGTTCTGACATATTTTCCCTAGGCTCCCCCAGCTCACCAGCTGGGGGAAAGATGTCTGTGGAGCTCCTGTAAAACTGATAGCACACACCAGAAATGTTTTCTTCTGGAATATTTAGAGGCGCAAAATTGAAGACAGTCCTCAGTCAAGTGAAACCCCATCGCTTGAGTCTTAAGAGCCACCTGTGCAGCTGATATGTGTGTGCCTGTAGAGACCTCAAGGGTCCTGCTTGTGTCCCCCTCAGTGGTGGTGGCGCTGCAGGGGCTCCTAGTGGCTGTTGGCCTGCAGAGGAGGCAGAGTCAGTCTTCTCCCAGCCACCTGACTAAGATGGCTCAGTTGAGCAGTGGGGTGGATGAGGAAGTGCCACTGGCCCCTCCCATCTGTGTGTTTAAAAACAGCAGCAATGCAGAGGGGCAGGAGCTGCAGCCGGGCACACCCTGCTGGGCGGTATCCCCTGCATGGATGGGCCTGCAGGACGGGTGGATTTCTCAGAGGCTCAGGGAGGACGTAGGGCCACCCCACCTTCACGTCACCCTCATAGGGAAGTGTGCCTGTGGCCTGCTGGCATCGAGAAGCATGTTCCTCTCACAGGCTCGTCAGGCTCGGCTCCCTGGGTGGGCACTACCCTGGCAGCACAGAACTGCACCAGCATCTGTGGAAACAGCTCCTTCACCGTTTGCAGGGAATTCACAAGAAGTGTTTCCATTTTGGCCTCAGCATGGGATCAGAAAGCACCTGCCCTCCAGAGGGGCCCTCTGAAGGACTGTTGTCCCCAGATACAAAACTACCACGATCAGTGCCAGACAGCACTGCTGGAGTTGTTTTGTTTGCTTGGTGGCACTGGGGATTGAACCCAGGATCTTGCACTGAGCTCTGTCCCCAGACCTTTTTTCACTTTATTTCAAGGCAGAGTCTCACCAAGTTGCCCAAGCTGCACTAGAGGCTGGGATCCTCTTGCCTCATCTTTAGAGTGCTGGGATGCTGGTCGCACCTCGCCAGGCCGGGCAGCACACGGCACTGTTTCTAAACAGCGGAGCAGAAGCTTCATAGAGAAGCCCTAGTGCTCCTGCCTTACCCAGCGCAGCTGCGGTGCCAGGGAGTCCAGGTTGCTGCAGCTCTGCCTATGTCCCCGTCCCAGAGAGCGTGAGCTGGTGGTGACAGACAAGCGCTCCTCACGCCACCGTGGAGCCCTCCCAAGCCTAAGGGGGCCACTTGCATCTAGGGCAGTCAGGACCTATTGCCTACACCATCCCACCAGAATCCACGACACTTGCAGAGCAGCACAAACCCGTGAGACGCTGTCACATGACATGTGGCGCCTCACTGAGTTCAGTGAGCAGGTTTCCAGTGCCAGGGAACCCTCATCACAGCCTTCCTGCTCTGCCCTCTCCCCTAGAGACCCCATCCTGCTCCACCCCTGTGAATGCAGCTCTGCGAGGTCTTTGAGTGAGCAGCCCGGGCAAGAGTGTCCTTTGGTGACTGTTCAGCTTGTTTGCATCACATCCACAGGGTCCAGTCCTGTATAGGAAGTGTCTCCTATCCCCCCTTCAAGGTTGCCCAGCAGTCCAGCCTTTGACACTGTCACTTCTCTGTGCTTTCACCATTGGTGGACGTGTGGGTGCTTCCACCTTGACTGTCCAGAACAGTGCTGCCGTGGACATGGGCACACAGATGCCTCAAGGCCCCGTTCATTTCCTTTGCTTATCTGCCCAGCATTGGGATGGCTGGACCAAGCCCTAATTCTGTGTTGATTTTTCTGAGGAACCGTCGCATTGGCTTTGGTTCCCGGCCTCCCTGCTGGGGCTCACTGTATCAGTGGGTGTCGTGTCTGGATCGTGCCAGCTGGGGTCTGCTCTATATGAAGGGTGGGGACCACATGCTCTGCAGTGCATCCCCATGGGCAGTGCCGGCCCAGCCAGGAAGGTGGCCGTGGTCTCATTGTGGGGCCACTTGGCCAATAAATCACATCGGCATCTTTCCTAGAGGCTCCAGGACAGCCAGCGTTCCAGACGAGCGTGTCTGGGTCTCAGTCTGCATCCTCAGGATTCCCTGCAGGATGCTTAGTGATGGGCAAGGCTGGGACGCAGAGCCTGGCCTGCTCCCCTCGACTCAGCAGGTAGGGGTGGCTGGTGCACATGAGGCACCGAGGTCCAAAATGTGAAAGACTGAAAGGCTGGGAGTGCTGGTGTGGGGCAGTCACTGGTGGAAAGTTCACGCCCAGGCCACTGTCCCTGTACACAATCATTTCAAATGTTGTATAAAGTTATAGCCACAGGTTGTATACATATATATGAGATCTCAGGCCTGAAATAACTCTGGTCCCCAGCACCTTGCTGAAGGATACTCAGCCCTAGCACCTAACAGTGTGCGCAAGGGTGGTCTCATTCCTTTTCAGGTTTCCTGAGGGAAGTCTGCTGCCTGTAAACTAAGAACACCGAGACAGTCGGTGCTCCTGCATGGCTTGGCTTGTTCTGCACCCTTACCTTTAAGGTTTCTGCTCAGAGCCCATGAAATTAAAAACCACCCTTCCTGCCCCCGGGCTGACTGCTGCTGTACCCATAAGCATGCAGCGCAGTGCTGATTTCAGGGTCTCAAACTGAGGGCAGATCTCCACGTGGGGAGAGTCATTTGCTATCTTCAGGGTGAATTAATATCAGGTATTTATCACCACCCACTGCTGCTCTGCCTCCCCCCAACACCAGGCTGCCTCAGCTGGGTTCATTCAAGCATCCCTCGAGCCAGCACCAGCCACCTACACAGGGTCAGCCCCTCCTGAACTGAGGCCCACCCAGCACAGGGCAGACTCCCTCCATGCTAGTGGCACAGAACCCGAAAGTGAAATAAAACTTCAGAAATTCAGAGCTTGTCGGGAGAGGGTCGACGGCTGTGGCTTGTGTAGACCGCTGCATACAGCATGTGTGACTGGCCTGTGTCCCTCCTGGTCCCCCAGGACAGAAACACAGGCACAGGACAGTGACCGGATGCCCAGCCCCGCTTTAGGGAAGTACTGCTGGGCAGTACCTGAGTCCTTCACTTCCATTCAGAGCCACACACAGTGAGTCCCACAGCCAAAGCTGAAGCTGGCCCGTCCATCCCGTGCGCCCTGTGAAGTGGGCAGTACCTGAGTCCTTCACTCCCATTCAGAGCCACACACAGTGAGTCCCACAGCCAAAGCTGGAGCTGGCCCGTCCATCCCGTGTACCCTTGCAGGTGGTCACCACGTGAAGCTGCGGCCCCCAGCGCACCAGGCTGCACTGTTCACTCCGCAGTGGCCCCAACTGCCAGCTTTCCTTTTCTCGGTTTCAGTTACGCAGTCTGAAAATACTGAGTGGACACTCCAGGACTCGGCAGTTCCACGGTTTTCCGTGGCTCCCTGCTCCAAGTGGTCTGATAAAGTCCCCTGTTGTCCCCCTGTGATTCTCCCAGTAGCTGCCCAGGTTGTCACGTGGTCAGGTCACCTGCTTGTGTCCAGGTCATTCGTATTTCACTTAGAAATGGTCCAGGAAGGCAGAGGCCGTGATGCAGGCCATTCTGAACTGCCCAGCAGGTGCAGTGCCTCCTCCGAGCAAGGTGGCAAGGGCAGGTGCTCAGTACTCTTGAGAGAGGGGTCCACACACACATGGCTTTCCCTACAGTGTGCAACAGAGTTGTTCTTGTAAAGGCATCATCCTCCTCTGTCCGTTTCTGCCTAGTTTGTGGATTATGTTTTCTGTCGTGTGTGGCTGCAGAGGAAAAGCCCCTGTGCAGGGCTGGTGTCCAGGCGCCGAGCTTTTCGGGCATCGTGGCATCTGGAAGGTTGCCCTGTGGTGCAGGCTGCTGTGCCTTGCACATGGCCTCGATCCCAGGCCCCCGTGAGCGACGGCCACACTCTGGCTCCCGCCCACTCCTCCTCAGTGCTGGGCTCTATAGCCCAACGCCCCTCCTGAAGTCTCTTCCTGAGCTCCGAGGCAATTCTGGGCACTCAGCCCTGGCCCTGCATCCCGGGATGTGTGCACAGGAATGATCACGATGACACTGCACGCGCCGTCCCTTCCTGTGGGCAGCTGTGGCCTGTGTGGTGGGAGGCACCCAGACCCGGCCCTCAATTGCTGTTCTCACATTGCGGACTTGTGCCCCTTCTATGGTGCTGAGGACTCCGGGGGGATGTGGAGGAGGGTGAGCAGTTGGGTCCCCAAAGGCCAACCAGCCCAGGGTCTCCCAAGGTGCTGCCTACGCTGGGGTGCTGGCTCCCCCAGGCCAGGGCTGGAGAGGTTTTTGAAGGGTGCTGCACCCCTGAAGCCTGAGGGCACGACCGGCTGAGAAGGACAGGGAGACCTAGTGTCCAGCAGCTGGAAGGGGACCACAGCTGTGGGGGCCACTCAGCCTCTCCTGCAGTGACCCGAGGCAGCTCCTGCTCCGTCCTTTCCGGGCTATACACACCTCACCTCCACTCAGCTTCAGCCACTGAGCCTCCGGGCCCTGCCCAACTCTGTCACCATGTGTACACATCCACATATGCACACATGCACACACACGCATGCACACCCACACATACACTCATATATACAAGCACATGCTCGTATTTGCATACATGTGCTCCTACACACATATGCACAGCCGCTTACACATAAACACCCAGATACATATATGCACCTATATATATTACATGCCATCACTGATGAATGCACACACATGCACAAGCGTGTACACATTCACATATCCATACACGTAGCCTGTGTCTACATACACATATACTCACAGACACACAGTCACACATGCACATTCACACATGCACTTACATTCCCACACATACCCGCTTGCACCCTCCATATGTGCATGCGCACACAGACTCCTCCTCCTCTTCGCCAGGAGCCGCACCTCCCTGCATGGACCCCAGCAGCTTGCAGCCTCCCCAGACTGGCCCCCGGTGCGATGCCTGTGCCCTGGCGTGTCTGGACCGGGCAGCCTAGTGTGCAGCTGGTCACCAGGAGATGACCACTGTGTGCAGAGATATTTTTACACAGAGCATGCTTCGCTCAATGTCCCTCCTGCGTGGTTTTCAGTAATTGGCATGAAAGCCAGGTTAATAAAAATAATGGCGTATTTCTCAGATGCCCTCATATAAAGGCAGATACTGACAGCATTGGCATGATCAAATCTCCTCAGTAACGGGGCTTAGTCATGCTGCAGGTTCCTCCAGAACCATATGGATTCTGCTGTAAACGCACCCAAAGTTCTTTGGTGTTAAAAGAGCTTAGAACATGGAGGTGTTTGACAGTTTCATTCCTGGTGGAAGTCGCAGGAAGTAGGATAAGGAGCTGCTGGCATGTGCAGAGCACGCAAGCGTTTGGGGACAGAGCTCCAACTAGGGGGTGCCTGCTGTGTTAGGCGACTCTCCCAGGACCGCCTTTGTCGCCATCCTGAGGCTGTGGCGGCTCCAGGTCACCCTGAGGCTCAGGTGCTGCCAGTGACCCGTGCTGCACCCACAGCCCCACCTGCCGGTGCCGGTCCTGACCTCCTTGTGCTTCTTCCACAGCCCAGCGACTTCTCCGTGTCCCTCAAAGCATCAGGGAAGAACAAGCACTTCAAGGTGCAGCTGGTGGACAACGTCTACTGCATCGGGCAGCGGCGCTTCCGCAGCATGGACGAGCTGGTGGAGCACTACAAGAAGGCGCCCATCTTCACCAGCGAGCATGGCGAGAAGCTCTACCTCGTCCGGGCCCTGCAGTGACAGTGGCAGCGGCGCCCCCAGCTCCAGGCCCCCATGGCCACCTCGCCTGCTGCCCAGCTGGCAATACAGTCTGTCTTTCTGTCCAGCTTGGGTAGCTCCCGCCGGTGACCCCAGACCTCCCAGCCTCAGCTGAGCACTGCGCCAGGGCCAGGTGTCCGCCCTGATGTCAGGCAGTGGGGAGCCAGGGGGCTGCACACACCTGGACGGTGCTGCCCCAAGCTGCAGCCTCCATCCAGGGGCGGCAGATGCCCGGGCCCAGTCCCCGCAGCCACCCCTGCCCGGCTCTGCGGCAGGGAATGCGGGGTGAGAGCAATACTGGAACCCGGCAAGGCGTCCGGGCACTGCCAGTGCCTTCGCAGCCGCGCATGCGGCGAACCCGTGACCGGAAGGAGCTGTTGGCCACTGACCCCAGTTGGACCGTCACACAGTGCTTTCTCCTCTGCCCTTTGGCTTGTTTGAATTTCACAATTATGTATTTAATTCTCAAAGTAATACGTATCTGTAGCCGTTTGTTGACACTAATAGATGATTAAGGAAGAGAGTGATCTTTGGGAAGGAGAGCTATCCATACTTTATACACACACGCGCACTGTATGCGTACACGTACGTGGTATGTGTATGTGTATGTATAATACGTGTATGTTATATATATATTATTTGCTTTACAGGGAAATTTTTTCAGGGTTTACAAAAGAATATGTGATGGTAGGAAGAGACACACAGAATGTTTATTAAGAAATCGCATTTTCCTTTTTCTCTACATCTGAACCTCTTTATAGTTGAAATACACAGTCTTGGGGTGGCACATTCCTACTATTGAAGTAGGTGTCTTGAGAACCCCTAAACTTGCATACCCAGTTTTTTGGATATTGTAATAAAAAAAAGTACTACAAGGACCGCGTGTGTGTGTTGGTGGGGAGCAGGGCCCCAGTGGGGAGTGAGGAGTGACGGCCCCAGAGAACGCCCCGGGCACCCGTGTCACCCCTGTACTTTTCCCACTACTTCCAGTCTCCAAAGCTGGTGAAACTCCAGGAGAACCCAGGAAGTCGAGCTTGACCAGGCTCTACTCCTTGGAGCTTGTGGTTTAGAAGGAATCTACCTCCTGAGCTGTCATTAGCTGGGGTTTGTGCTCGGTGGGCCCTCCGTGGTGACCCCGGTTTTGCTGGCATGTCTGTGTCCCCAGAGCTGAGACAGCTCCTGCCACATTGAGAGCTCGTGCTGCTCCCCACGGCCCTGGCATGGCTCTGCTGTCATCCACTCTCAGGGAAGACACTGAAGCCAGGGCACAGGGCCACTCCTTGGGACACCAGGGCTTGGCCCTGGGCTCCACCCCAGGGCTCAGCCCCACACAGTCAAGCCTGGAAGGAGTTCAAGAGGCATGGTCAGCACCAGTTCAAGCCCAGCGTGGGCAACGTGGCATCTTAGTGAAATCCTGTCTCAAAAAATCAGGTACAGGGATGCAGTTCTGTGCAAGGGCCCTCGGTTTAAGCCCCAGTACACAGAAATCGCTGAGAGTCTGTACTTCCGGAGTTGTCTTTTTTGCCCCTTTTGATGAAGTCAGGTGTCTGGTACCCGGGGTTGGTGAGACACTGAGGTGCTCAAGGCAGATGGTAACCTGAGAGGCACTGTCCGTCTTCCCTTGAAGCCCAGGTCCCATGGACATGAGGGCCCAGGCAAGCGCAGCGCTGCATGCTGGGCACCCTCCATGATGGCATCATGTGCACAGGTACAGCAAGGGTGGTGACTTTGCAGTCCAAGGGGCTTCTCGAAGGCTTGCAGTTCTGTTTCTAGTCTCACCCCAGACTAGCTGGAGAGCCCACTGCTGCCCAGGCCAGGTTAGTATGAGTGTTTCTCCACCAGGGAGCCAGCACCCTGAGATGTCCTGGCACTGCCTACTCTGTCACATGCTCCAGGCCTGATGTCCTGTGTCACCAGGGGACCAGTGCCATGGCTCAAGCCACTGTGGACAGGGCCTCTAGAACCATGAGCCAGAGTCAACCTTTCCTGTGTTTAAACGTCTTGTCTCTGGCATTTCATCACAGCAGCAGAAAGCTAATCCAGGGTTTGTTCGGGGAACCCAGTTCATAGGTGGCCATTTCAGCCCCAGGACCCTCAGGATGCTAGTGCTGTCCTGAGATGGTCACAGGCCCCTCTGCAGCATGGGAGTCAGAGTCACACACAGGGAAGCCCAGCTGGTCCTTCTAAGCCTGTGACTTTACAGGAGCAGCCTCACTTCTCTGCATGTGAAGTCATGTGAACAAGACGGCCCTGTTGTCCATCCTTGGAAGTCACAGAGCAGTGACCCTGGGGCACCCTGGCAAGGTCTAAGACCCGAGCCCTGTGCAACCTCACCTCCTTACTTGGTGTCGCCAACAATTCCCATCCCTAAAATGATCTGCCTTGGGGCGGGGAGGAGGGGGCCACCCACAGCCTGTGCCTGCCAGCACAATGGTCACTGGTACTGGGCCAGGGGAGCTGACCTGTCCAGAGCACTGGGTCCTCGAAGCATTTGGGGCCCATGGAGGCTGCTGTGTTGCTCAGACTCTGGGCTGTGGCTTCAGCAATTAGAGAGCCAGCACCTTCCTGTGAGGTCCTTCGGCCACTCAGGCCCCCATGTGGAGGGAGCACCCATCAATCTGCAGGTGCCACTGAGCTGCACCCCGTCTGCATCTGTGACAAGCTCCCAGGAGACTCCAGTGTTGGTAGGTTGGACGGCTTTAGGATCATGCTTGCCTCCTTGAAGTCTTGAGAGAAAGTGTACTCATCACCTTCCCGTTGCTGGGCAAAACCTCTGCTGTCCACAGTGTAAAGGAGGAGAGGTTTATTCTGGTTCATGGTTTCTGAGGGTTCAGTTTGTGATCAGCTGGCTCCAACACAGGAACCGCATGGTGGTATGGCGGAAGGGCATGGGGAAGGGAAGCGAATCACCCCATGGTCTCAGGGAAGCAGAAAGAGGAGAAGCAGAGAAAAAAGGCCCTTCCAGATCACATACCAGTGATCACCTCAACCAGGCCCACCTACAGCACATTCAGTCACGGTGCAGCACCTTCCTGATCCAATCACCTTCACTTTTGGGGACATTTTAGATCTAAACCATAAGAACCCATTCCCTCCACACAGCTCTAGTAATACACAGGTGGAGGAAGGTGTTTGACCGGGATACCTAGACTGGCTGGGACCAGGCCCTGCACAGGCGGAGGCCACTACTGCCGCTAGACTACAGTCCCAGTCCCCATGGGCCCGTCCTGCCCTGTTGGAGTTTCTGCAGGTTGGCCGTGAGCCATCAGAGCTCCCTGGAATGGCTCCTGGGTTGCATCTGGGAACTGTATTATTGATGGCCAGTGGCTCCTGGGGACAGATGAGCCTGGGCCTGGTGGCTGTCCCAGAAGCTGGTCTCCCAACTGCTTTTAAAAATGCATGACCTTGTCCCCAAAGGGCAGGCAATTGGCCAAGTCCTTGTCTTGGGTGATCAGGAACCAGAGTACCAGGATCTGTCCACAAACTGCCACTGACGGGGAGGACACAAGACCTTTGAAGGAGCCCCAGGGCTGAATGTCAGTGGCCACCCCATGTGACTCCCATGAGGTCCAGACCCTTGCCTAATGACCCAGTCCATTGGTGCAGAGCTGTGTGACATATCAAGCCCTTAAAGATGACCTTGAAATAGCTAAACCTGTAGACATTGACAACGTGAAGGGCTCAGAACGTGTGTTGCTTGTTAAGTGCACTTAATGCAAGGGAAACCTGTGGGTTAATGAGCTAACCTGTTATCTGTGTGAAGCTGCCAATGCCTGTTCTGAGATTTTAGCAGCCACCTGGCGTTTGCACCAGAGACAGTAGTGAAGTAATTACAACCCAGAGCCCCATGCAGACACATGCAGGATTAGCAAGATTTGTTTCCACACCTGCTTGGGGAATCCTATAAAGAAGCCATGAGCCAGACAGTACAAAAAAGGGAAGCCAAGGTGCCAGCCCAATCAGGATGCACACGTTCACATAGCATCCGAGCCTCACCAGTCCCATCATGGTGGGCACCCTGGGAGCTGGGGGTTTGGATGCTGTCTTTGCTACAGCAGCTTTGGAAGTGGTCTTTGGGGCCAGCCCACACTTCCTGTGTGCAGCCGGTAGTCATCTGCTGTGCATCGTTAGGGTTGCTTTCTCCTTTCCCCCAAGGCCAGTTGGCTCCTCAGTTATTTGGAGGAATCACTTTCTTCACTTTTTAACGTAGCCCAAATTTTCTATAATGAATTATCGTAGTAAAAAACACAGACAAAAAAAAATCTTTGCATATTGTAAAGTATGTGGAACCAAAATCTGTGACTCCTACAGATGCCCAAATTGGTTACACTGATTGTAGAAAAATATTTGCAAAAAAGATTTCTGATCTTCTCTGTGCTTTGTTTCCTAGTGATAATTAGAAGATACTTTTATCTTTAGTCAATATTTTCTCCAAAAGTGCCTTGTGACAATATTTGCCAAATTTAAACACAGAGTAACACTAATTAACAGCAGATTGGATGCTGTAGAATACTGAGCTCATACGCTACATAGTCTAGAAAAATTCCTCAAGAACCTCCTCAGTGGAGCCTCCCTGTGAACACCAGACCCTGGCCTTCTGTGCGTTTTCTCCCATAGTGCTTAGCAGTTTCTGAGGACCGGGTCGTTTCCTCACTTACTGCACCTGACAGAGCCAGAGTGAGGTTCTGTGAGGACAGGGCTGCTTTAACTTCTCAGAAGCTTGTGCCTACCATGCCCCATGTCGAAACGTGCTCTAGTAACAGCTCAGTGGCTGAGGGTTAACAGTAGTTGATCAAAAATGTTAGCACCTGCAAAACCAGGCCTCTATGTTTCTCCAGGGCAGATGGCCAAGCCCAGAAGACCCTGGGCTGCCCAGCCAACCTTCCTTGCTTTATTCAGGTGCCAAGGGACAGTGTGATGGCACCAGTGATTCTTTTAAAGACGCTGCAGTCTCTTTCTGGCCTTGGTTAGACTTCAGGCCCTCCCCCAGAGTTTCTGTGACCCGCCAACATGCCCAGTGGCTTCCCACCTATGACAAGGGTTCTCTCATCACACCCCGGGTCCTCAGCACCAGCCAGTGGCAGAGACCAGCTTCTGCGGTGCCGTCTCATCCTTCCTCATCTGCAACACTGACCATGACCCAGGGCTCCCTCTGCACGGCAGATCTGCACAAAGACTTCTCTCATCACCGTTCTCTGTGTCTCCAAGGTCCCCAGGCTGTGTCTCAGTTGAAACCCAAGCCACAGCGGAGTGCAGCAACACAGCAGAGCCATTGTGAGCTGCTGAGCAGAAGGGCGTCGGCCAGGGTGACTCACCAGCCACCTGCCGGCCAGTCCCGGAGCCTCTGAGGATCCAGTTTCCAGGACACCCCATTGCATCCAGAACGCTAGTCTGAGCCTCTGTGGGGGAACACTGCCAGTGTCTCCTACAGCCTCCTGCTGGCCCAAGCTGGAGTCCCTTGACTTGATTTTTCTCTACTCAGGCAAAGACTCAGCAGCCAGGCCCTGCCCACTGCAGCCCAGCCACACAGGTTCTGGCCCCAGCCAGCTCCAGGACTCCCACAAGCCTGCAGGCTGCAGCGTTTCTGACCAGGGCAGAGGCTGGCCCACAGAGAAGCAGCTGGAGTGTAAAGGTGTGACAGTCACAGAGATAGGCCTTGGAGAGGACTGAGGGGCAAGGACCTCTTGGGGACTTGGGTGGCACTTTGTGTGTGTGTGTGTATCTACTTCATTTTATCACTGGACAGTGAATCTGTTGACATAAAAATCCATTTATTTACTCCACTCAAGCTTTTACTGAATCCTGGGAATCAGTAGTATATATTTTTACCCAAATCTCCACGGACTGACCCCAGAAAGTTGCCTGGTTAAAACAATTAAAGATAAAACTGTGAAAAGGTAGAGAGCATATCAATTTTACTTCAGGGGAGCTCAGGCAGAGGACAGGCACAGTTTCCAACCCAGTGCTGAGGGGCCCAGAGGCCTTGGGTCTGCTCCAGCAGATGACAGAACCCCACAAAGCTCCAGGCAAGAGGCTCCGGTTCTGTGGCTCTTCAGGCTCCTGAGGAAGGAAATCCCATGAGTGCTAAGAGCATCACCTGCTGATGGGTCCCATGACATCCTGGAGTCCAGCTTCCAGGGAGGAAGAGCCGTGTTGCTGATCTCTGCACCCGAAAGTCTTCACAGCCCAGTCCCCAAACCCGGGTCCTGGTCCATGTGGAAATGAAAATGCAAGAGCTCTAAAACGGATCTGACACAGCTGCAGTTCGGTGGCCTCCTGTCCTGTCTCTGTCTGTGATCCTCGTCACACGCAAAGCACAGGATGAGACAAGACATGGCAGCTGCCTCCCAGGCACAGCGGAGTAGTGGAGAAGCCACCACCAGAACCCTCGGTGGCAACCTCAGCGAGGTCTGTCTGCAGTGGCTGTGCTGGACTCACACATGCTAGCAGTCCAAGGCAGGCCCCAACGACTCTCTCCCTGGACACTTTGCATGTGATGGGGACAAAGGGAGGTGGCTTTGCCAGGCCCCAGGGCCAGGGTCACAGTTGGACGGAGCCCTGCTGGCTTCCAGGGAGTGGTATGGAAAGAACTGCAGTGTCCAAGGGCTCCTGACCTCCACCAGTGTCCCAGCCCCCAGAGAAAATGAGTAATTATTTTCCCTCTGGTAGGAAGCTGGAGGCACCCCCTTCCTAGGTGACTGAAGGGCAAGCACCCTTTCCTTTGAAACACCAGGAAAACCCAAATGAACCCTCAGGTTCACCTGCTTCCTTTTAGTTCCTTCCTTCCTTGTTTTTGGAAGGCACCTGACTTACCCACCAAGTAACCAGCTCCCCTAGCCTGACCACAGGTTACTCTCCACAGTCACCTCGGTGACAGCTGCGGTTTACACAGGGCAACAGGCGGGGTGAAGTCCCCAACTCTTCAATGGACCTTTGCAGGTGCCCCACGGAGACTGTGCACCCCAAGCTTCATGCCCAGCTTGTGCCAGCCTGGCTGTGCCCGCATGGACCCTAAAGAGAGAGAGAAAGTGTTTCAACTTCACTGCACCCCACCCCAGCCCTGTCCCAGTCCTCACGCCTTCTTTCTTATCCTACGGACACTCCAAGCCCTGTCCTGGGTAAGGTCTGAGTCTGGCCTCCCCCTTCCAGCTGGGCTGCTGCAAATCAGCTCATGTGGGAGTCTGAGCCAAAGTCACTGGCTGAGGTGTGAGAGGAGCGACAGGAGACTCAGGGCAGCAACTGGAGGCAAAAGGGCCCAGGCAGCCCACTCATCCCAGGTGGCAGACACCTCAAGGCCCATGGCCCAAAGCCCATAGGCCCGTGGGTGTCTGGCCCCTGGGTGAGGGCAGCAGGGCTTGTGGTTCTGAAGTTGAAGATGGCCAGGGCCTCTGGATAGTAGCCAAGGCTGCTAGTGGCCCCTCTGGGAGACATGTCTCCAGCTTTCCTAAGGACAGTGGGCCCCGCAGCTGCCCACAGTAGACCCTTTGCCTCCATCAGTGACATTGGTGCTGCTCACTGGGAGCCGAGGGATGCAGATGCCAGGCAGGGACATCTCTCAGGGAACCAAGGTCAGAGCCCTAGGGCCTACATGGTGGTAGAGCCAGAGGGACACGATGCAGGGCCCAGACCCTCACTGCCATGGGGGCTTGGTCCCGGGTCATTGAACAGGGAGCAATGGTGCCATCCACCCAGCTTCTGGTCAGCTCTCTGTGGGCAGCAGCCTCTGGCTATCAGGAGCCCCGCTTATCTGCTCAGCAGAAGAGACAGTAGGTGGTGCCAGGAACATTCGGAGTGATGGGGAGTACTCCTCGTCAGCACCCGGCCAGCTCCCGGAGGCCCTTTCTAGCTGGCAGCCCAGAGCCTGCTGGGTACAGGAAGCAGGCAGGAAACCCAGAGGCATTTGTACAACCTGGGGTGCACAGCCTAGTGGTCCCAGCAAAGGCTGGGCCATTTTTCCTGAAGGACGCCTGCCGTCCACAAGGTGCTTTGCCCACTCAGGCCCTGGGTAGCGTCTTGTTATCACACATGAGTGCTCCAGGTGACATTGGGCGTTCATGTTGCATTTGACAACCCAGGAAATGAAATAACAGGGCCAGCAGGAAAGCCTTGGCTCCAGCGGGACCAGTGATTCAGCCCCTGCTCGGCCAGTCAGTCCCTTCCGAGGATGGAAAGAACAAAGCAATTGAAAAAGGAAGTTCGCACGGAGACCTGGCAAGCTTTCCAGGAATGAATCGCTCCTTTGTTTCCTGACCTGTGAGGTGGGCCGAGGCCGAAGGTGTTTGCAAAAACCAGGCCTGCTGAAACCTGCAGACCGCAAGTCCTGAGATGGCTTGGCCTGGGCCAGGGCGCCTGGCGGACAGCAGGTGGGCAAGGATGGGGCACCAGGGGACCAGGAAAAGCGAGTTCCATCGGGTAGGACCAGATCACTGGTGGCAGCTGGCAGGCATGAGGAGCAGATGTGAATTTAGTTTAACTTAGTTGTTGTGAAGAGAGCAAGATGAAAAGAGTGAATTCAACCGCATGAGCCCAGAGTTGCTTTTTCAAACACAAATCCTCTGATTTCCTTCACTTGAAGTTGCTACTCTCTGGGCGGAACAGTGCAGACCCCAGATGGCCCCAAGTCCGTCTGCGCTGTGTTTTCCTGTGAGTGCACAGCACACATCTGCAGGGCGTGGTCCCCTTCGAGGACACCTCTCCCCCAGGTGGGAACAGAGCTGGAAGCCCAAGATGTACTGTGGCCCTCTGGGCCCCATGTCAACTCCTGTTGTTTACTTCTGGAACTTTCTCAGAATGTTTTCAGATCCTGGTTGACTGTGGATATCAGAAACCTTGAAAAGTAAAACCTCCATGACCAGAGAACACCTCATGTGCGGACCTGGGAGGCCCAGGAGCCCCTCCCTGGCACAGTGAGGCACCTTGTCTGATGTCTTCTGATGGTGACACCCGGACCTAGAATACCAGGAGGACAGAGATGCCTGGGGGGGCAGTGAGACCAAGCTCAGCAGGCCGCTTTCTGTGGGCTGATTTTCAAGGCGAAGGCAGGCGTGGACAAGACAGGCTGGAAGCCGGTGGCAGAGCCTTGTGGTGGGGAACTGGGCAGGGAAGAGGGGCAGGCGGTGCAGTGGAGGAGCAGCTGACCAGAGAGGTGGACAGAAGCAGAACACTTGCTGGCCCCTGCAGCTGAATCCAGCCTCAGTTTGCTGGCAGCTTACTTTTGAAAACCCCAGACAGGCTTCACACCCCTGCCCCTCTGGAGGCTGCAGCCTGGGTACAAACTCATACACATGGCCCTTGGCAGGTCCTTCACCCAGCCCCTCACAGACTCAATCCTAGCATAGAGACAGACTCAGTTTCCCCCGAGTGGAGAGAACTAGGTCTTGAGGCAGGCGCTGCCTCTTATCCTCATATGGAGAGGGTTCCTGCAGACCTGCATGATCATGAAATCAGCACAGTCGAGAACTTCTGCAGAGGGAGCAAGAAGCCAATCCCCCCGGCAGCTTCTCACCTGGCTGAGCGTCAGCCCATCCCTCTGCTGCTGTTAAATCAGGGGCCACTTGCCAAATGCCAGCGAACAAAGCCTGAGCCTGAGGCCCTGTGTCTCTGTGCAGGTATGTGCCTCATGGAGGGGCTGGCAGGGACATGGCATGGGCAGAAAAGGGGGATCACAGAGCCAGCATGACCACTACCAGGAATCCACCTGATGCTCCCAAAAGCCACCCCCTCCGTGGACCTGGGAAAGTGATCAAGCGCTTTGCTCCCAGGGAGCACACATGGCTCTGAGGGTCCCACAGCCTGCATTCCGCCCTGGGGCAGCCCTGGCTCTGAGCTCAGGATGCACCCATTCCCAAGGCCACCAAGCCTGCCAACAAGGCCTAACCAGAACTGGGGTGAGCCTGTGTGTCTCTGGGCTGTAGCTGCCTGGCCACCACCACTCCTCCAGGAAGTCCCAAGAGGCATCATCACAGGCCAGAGCAGCCTTTGCCTGGTGGAATCTGCCTGGGGAACAGGGGCTTCTGAATGGGGCAGGGGGTCTAGGGGAGACTCTTGGAAGTCAGGGAGATGGCTGGGGGCTATGCGGGGCACCCAAGGTCTCTGCTGAGAGGAGGCCTGAGAAGGTTCTTGCATCCTCCAATGCCAGCACAGGTAAAGAAGGCTGGGCCTTGTCTCATGGGCCTGGGTGTCCATGGGCAGCACTGCAGTGCCGTGGTGGGGCGCACTTGTTCCCCATCCAGCAGGGCACCTGCTCAGCCTTCAGCAGGAAGAAGCACCAGGCCTCCGCGGAGCAATCCTCCCGGCCCAGCACTCTGTGTCCTGTGATTTCCCTCCTCCTGCTGACAGTTTTTCCTCCAGCAGCACCGACTTTCCCTGAACTAGGCCAGGGCCAGAATCCAGGGCGACTGGAGACTGCCTCACAGTGTGTCCTCCCAGGCCTTGGCTCCAGCTCTGGAGAGGGACCTCACCACTCGGACGAGCCAGACCTGCATGCTTGGTGCAGGAAGAGAAGCTGGGACTTCCTCCCATGGCAGGACAGTCCACCACCCTGCTGAGATGGCTCCCAAGTCACCAAGGCTTGATGCTGTGTCTGGCAGCTGGTGTTCCTGAAGAGCACGTCCCCCACCCGCACAGCCACACTGGCCAGCAAGGCCAGCTACCCTGTTTCCGCCACCCCAGACCTGGCTCGTTGCCTTTTGGGGTGGCTGATGCTCTAATACGGAAACAGCCCCAGCTGCCCTCCACACTCCCAGGGAGTGTGGGCTCCGGAAAGCTTTCCATCTCTGAAGTCCGTGGGAATGTCACCCAAGAGCCATCCCAAGGTCTCAGCCCTGACATCAAAGCTGCAACCCGAGACACTGCCTCCGGAAGGCATCTACAGAGGGGCTTGGGGCTGGCACAGGCCAGAGTTTTCCATGTGTTCATCTGTTCAAAGCAAACCAAGCAGGAGGCTTGGCCTCGGCAGAACTCAGCTTGGACCGACCCAGTGCACACCTTGTTCAAATGGTAAGCTGGGATTGTCTGAGAGAGCGGCAAAAAGGATAGACAAACTTGATGCTGCCCACCCTGGGACACAGGGACACGCTAGAAAGGACAGTGGCCGTGTGGTGAATATCGTTATTTTGGAGTGTCTGTGGAGGGGCTGCCATGGGCCAAGTAATGCACCAGATACTCAGGACACCGTGGCAGGACACCATGCAGGGTCAGACCCCTCACTGAGCGCCAAGCTTCCATTCCAGGATGCAGGGGTCAGTGTTTGAGCCCACCTCTCCCGCCCAGGAATCCTAGCAATCGGCTCTTGGGACAAGACACTCAAACCCCTTTAGGAACTGGAGGAACAGACAGAGGCTCCATCACTCCTAAAGGTCAGAGAGACCAAAACTCAAGGGGGGTCACGTGGCACAGAGTGTGAAGACTCGACCTGATGGGCAGCAGGTGGGATTTGGTGCAGACTGGGACAAGCCAGGAGAGAAAAGCACCCACCCTAGTCCTCCTGCTTAAGACAGACTGTGCTCCTGGCTTTACCTGGCATCCCAGATGAATACAGGAAGGAGAGACCCAGAGACAAAACTCAAGGTAAAACCAACAAACCTGGGGTGAGCTGCAAATCTCCCTGCCTCATCCTAGCAGACAGCCAGTGACCCCATCTCTAGCACCCCCAGGTCTCGGCACATAGGATGCTGTTGTAGAATGTGCTTCCTATCTTACAAACTGGGTTTGGGGAGCAGGGAGAGCTGTCCAAGCTCTGAGGGCCCTGGGAGGTGCTGCCCCACTGACAAGCACTTTGGGGATCCCTTGAGAGAGTAGGCGTTAGTGAACTGAGAAAGTAAGAACGCAGACCCAGAGGGGTGATCATAAAGGTGTTTAGGTAATGGTCCACACAGTGACACCCTAAAATACCCCTGGGTCTCTGAGTTTGGGGGAAGAGCTTAGATTCAAGCTTGCCTGAGTTAGATGTTCTTCCTGAGATCCTGCAGCCTCTCTTACACTGAAAGATGACAGCATTAGCAATGTGCAGGAAGTGACAGTCTAGAGGGTGAAACACAGCTCTGGTGAAGCCACTGTGGCTCTAAACCATGGGTTCCGTGGTCCCTGTGACCTCTGCACATTTCTGTCTTGAAAACAGAAAAATAAATTCAGCTTCCCCACCGTCTGGCTGAGTGCCCGCTATGGTCTGTCAGTCTTGCGTTTCAGGTCAGTTTCTGGACTTCCTTTGTTTGTCCTAGAGACTCCACCGAGCTATGAGAGCAGCCCAGGCCCCAGCCATGGACACAGCAGATCCCCACAGCCCCAAGTGGAGAGAGCGAACTGGGAGTCATGGGCCCTCCTGCCTCTGTCCCTCCCTGGCAGGGGACGTCCTCATGTCCAGGCTGTGTGGACAGGAAACAGGTGGAATAGAATGGCCAGGCAGGGACACGCTCTTGATGGTCAGCCAGGAGTCAGTGGGCAGCTCAGGTCTGGGTGTGCCCACTGCACACGGCCACACACGTGCATGGTGTCAGTGCTCACACTCAGCACACTCACATGCACAGCCACACTCACACACACTCACCACACATACCCATAGGTCCCTTCCTTGAGCGGCACTGATGCTGACAGCTGCGCAGGGGAGGCTGTCCGTGGTCACGTCTGGCCAGGTGAGGACAAGTCCTCCCAGGACGAATCAGCACTGTCTTCTGCTCCTCCAGGCACTGTCGCTGCACCCCGTCCCCAGGACATGAGCTGTGCTGCAGTCGTCCTGCGCATCCCCCTGGCACCTGGTCAGAGTCCAGGCCATGTCAGACAGAGGTAGAGCCAACCATCCGCCTCTAGCTTCAGTCCCCAAATGACCATGCCTGTTGTCCCTCCTCACCAAATCAATGATGGCTCCCTGTGCTGTGGTGGGGTGGTGACCCTCTGGGTTGTTCTAGAATCCAAAAGCTGTCAGAGCAGCCTGGGTCCGACTGAGGCGGGAGGTGGGCACAAGGCTGAACCTTCCTGGCCAGGCTGAGCCTGCCAGGAGCCTCAAGAAAGTCTTTTAACCCCAAATGCGGGGTTCCTTGCTGTGAAGACAAACAGCCCCTGTTCACCGAGCACGTCTGCTTGCAGGCACAGGGCCGGGCACTGAGAAGACATTGGCCACTCGTGGGCTGATCACCCTCAGGACCACAGCGTGTCTGTGCAAGCTGTCTCTGTAGTGACAGTGACCACCAAGACCAGCCTCCCTTCCACAAGGTGCCCATCAGCGCAGGCAGAGTGGGCGGGCCAGCCCTGGGCATGGAAGGTCCCTGTGCCCCACAGTCCTGTCCCTGGTAGAACAGAGCAGCATGGGGTGAGATCTTCTCAAAGTCTTTAGATTTTTTGTTTTTTGTGTTTTGCTTTAGACTGGGTGTCACCTATGGAGTTCAGGCTGGTCTTGAACTCACCGGGTAGCTCACCTCCTGCCTCAGCTCTCTAGGTGCTGGGATAACAGGCATGTACCACTGTGCTGGGCGTCCTCATATTCTTTAGAACAGCATACATTTTGGAGCCAAAGCCTTCACTGGAAGAAAGATCACCTCTTTAATAAATGATGCTGGAAAACCTGGCTTTCCACATGCTGAAAAATGAAACTAGACCCTGTCTCTGACCATGCACTAAACTAAAACCAAAATGGATCAAAGATCTAAATATTAAAACAGAAACATTAAATCTTCTGGGAGAATAGGTAGAATTCTTGGAGATATTGGTGTAGGTAAAGACTTTATGAACAAAACCCAGGTTGCACAAAACTATCACAAAGAATCAACAACTGATATTTCTTCTTATTAAAAAGCTTCCGTACAGCAAAAGAAATCACCAACAGAGTGAAGAGACAAAACACAGTGTGAAAAAAAAGTTCCAGCCTTTTTCAAACAAAGAAGTAATATCTAATATAAATAACTCAAAAAAATCAGATCTCTCCCAAATGTAAACACTCAATCCAAAAATGCACATTGAAATAGATGCTTCTCAGATGAAGAAGTACAAATGGCAAATAAATACATGAAAAAGTGTTCAATGTCACTGATCATTCAAGAGATGCAAATTAAAACAACACTGAGAACCCATCTCACTCAAAAAAGAAAGGCTGCCATCAAGAAATCAACCAATAACACATGCTGGAGGGGCTGTGGGACACAGGGAACCCCCTCTCACTTTGGTGGGAGCATAGATTACAACCTGGTGCAACCACAGTGGAAATCAGTGTGAAGATCCCCCAAAAAACTAGGATTGGAGGTCCCATTCAACCCAGATATTTCCCTTCCTAGTATCTCTCCAAAAGAACTAAAAGCATCAAACCACAGAGGTATATGCACAGCCATATTTATAGTGGCACTGATTGTATAGCCAAGTCTTGGAAACAGCCCAAATGCCCAATGGAATGCTACTCAACCATTAAAAAGGATAAACTTGAGACATTTCTAGCTCAATAGATGCACCTTGAGGCCTGCCCAGAGCATGGGCAGCTTGGGGACAGTCCTGCGTCTGGGCCAAGGCCCCTACAAAGTTTTCCTTCATCCCCAGTGGTGCTCAGAGCTCACCCGCAGCCAAAATGTGTAATGGATATTGTGATATAGGAAGAAAATGTTCAAACGAGAAGGGGAACAAGGAGGGGAGAAGGGAAAAGAAAAAAAGAATAGAAACAACTATGGTATTTATTATATGAATAGGACAATGGAAATTATGTAATCAGTCATCCATAAATAAGAGGTTAACTAAAAAAAAAAAAATTTAGAGCTATGAGCTGTTTGTTTCTGGAATTTTCCCTGAATATTTTCAGGGTGTTGAGCCTCAGGATAGAAACCACAGAAGGCTCACAGGATGTGGGGGCGTCTGCCTTCAGTCCGGGCTTGAAAACTACATTGTTAAACTTCTCCCCCTCCCTACTCACCTCTAGTTTATCTTCCACACCGAAGAGCCTCACTAAAGGTCAGCCGAGGAGGACACGGTGAGCCCTAGTCCCCGGCCACAGGACTGTGTTTTCTCTGCATGGGGAACGCGGTCTGCAAACACGGATGCTGGCATTGGAGGTCCTTGGAGCTCTTTGCCCACTTCCTGCCTTGTAAAGGGAAAATTCTCCATGGACAAACACTTCCCGCCACATCACAACTGTGCCCTTTCTCCCCTGTTTTCACTCCAGCCAGAGAAACAGCTCTTACTCATCACCTGGAAAAATCTGCACCAAACAACCAGAGCAGCATCCTCACTTTTCCAGACCCGCCCAGAGTGTGGGCAGCTTGGGGACAGTCGTGCCCTTGGGCCAGGCCCCTACAAAGTTTTCCTTCATCCCCGGTGGTCCTCAGAGCTCACGCTTGGGCCAGGCTTCTGCTCTCCCAGTGCCAAGCTGCCCACTCCTGTGTTTGTGTCCTGAAGGGGCAGAGCTGGGAGCTCCGTGGAGCAGGTCCCCTGCAGCCACTTCTGAAAGGGGACAAGAGCTGGCAGCCTTTCCCTGCAGCCTGCCTTTCAGGGATGGGACCAGAGAGCAGTTGCGTGTTCCTGGTGCCCAGAGAGAGCATCGCTGCTGCATCCGTTGCATCTGCAGGGCAGGACCGAATGTGCCTTGCCTGGTTTGTGTGAGGTTTGATGTGTGTGCTTCTCCAGGCTGGATGAAAACACATGTAGCCACCTGCTTCCTCCCTGGAGACGGGATCCCTCGGTAATGCCAATTGGCCGCGCACAGCTTGGAGCCTGTGCCATGCAGATAGAACACATGTGTGCAGCGTGGAGGCCTCTGTCGCTCAGTCACCTTCCGTTTCTGTAGCTAAGTACCTGAGGCTGGCACTGGGCAGCCTAACCTTGGCTCCCCATGTTAGAGCCAAGGTCCGTCAGCTCCGTTGCTCTTGGGCCTGTGGCAAGGCCACTCTTTGCAGTGGGAGCAAAGCTGCTCACCTCGAAGCAGCTGGGAACCAAAGGAGAGCGAGAAGCTGGGGGCCCTCAAAGTCCCCTCCAGAGGTCGCCCCCAGGAACCCAAAACTTCCCCCCAGGCCCAGCTCCTAAAGCTTCTACCATCCTCCAGGCATGCCCGCTTAAAACACTTGGGCTTGGGACACCTTCCAGACCCCACTAGAGCCATCCTGGGGGTACGTGCCCGAGGGAGGGTTCCACGATCCCCTGGACCGTGGGGGAGTGGTCTCAGGGATGAACCAGTCCTGATCCAGGGCTGCTGTAAGGCCAGCTGTGGGCGCCTGTGAGGGAGGTGAGACTGCGGCCACACAGGTCAGCCTGGGCACGGTGCTGCAGGGGGTTTTCTTCCATTTGGACTTTACAAGATTCACGGTCAACACAAAATCCAGCGCTTTTATTTATTTTTTTGTTTTTTGTTTTTTTGGTACTGGCTCAAACTCATGACTGCCTGCTTGCAAGGCTGGTGCTTATGCCACTGAACTAAATTCCCGGCCCAACCCAGCGGTTTTAAAGAAATATACTGTATGTAGGGGGTCATCACAGGAGGGCACTGAGGTCTGCCAAAGACAAGATGACTAAGCAGGTAATCAATAGCTGTTGCCTGTGGTTTGATTGGCTCCCGTGGGGGACTCCTGAGGTTTTTGATAGGTTCGCCTGTGCAAAGCACGGCCAGGCTCTGCATGGCGTCGGCCCAACATGGAGCTACACCACCTCCCTTCAACTCTGACTTCCGCTTCTTACAAACCAGCAAATTGAGCTTCCGGCTTTTCGCGCATGTGCGAACACTCCCCAATCAGCTGTTAGACTATCACTGCCCGCCCCTTCAAGCTCCACCCTCTGGTCCAACTGAATAAATGCCTGCCAGGCTTCCGCCCCTGCCCGGCCCCAGGGGAGCTCTAATGCGGTTGTCCCCTCCAGTGCCCACAATAAAGGTCTTTTTCTTTTTTCCTTTCCTTCCTTGCTTTTGCTTTTCTACCACGCAGAGGAAAAACCTATCAGTTTTTAATTTGTACTGTCATCTACTGGGCCCCAGTGACAGCCTCTGCTGAAAATGAGGAGTCACAGTGCTTCGCAATCAGGCTGCAGGGAGAGAGGAAGAGAGGAAATAGGAAAGGAGACACAGACAGGGAGATGAGTGTGCCAGCTGGCCAGCCTGCTGCACGTTGGGAGCCCAAGGCTGTGTCTCTGGGCGCCTGGGGGCCGTCAGCACCCTGCTGGTGCTGCAGTCCCTGGCCGGGCACCATCGCCTCCCCAAAGCAAGAGACCGGCAGGACTGTCTGGATGGAAGGTGAGCGACTACACCTAACAACCATGGAAAACTGTAGGCCCTCCGGGCAAACAGTGCACCCCAGCAAAAGCATCTTCCTTTCTTCCCAGACATTTCCGCCGGGTGCACAACAGCCCCTTGCAGTGTGCTCCAGTTCTCTTCACGTCATTACTGCTAATGGGTCACTAGTGTGCTTTAATGTTTTGTATCACAAGTAATTTAGCAGTAAATATTTTGTGCCTTGTCATTTACATATTTAGGATTTTTTTCTTTCTGAGGGCCCCAGAAGAGTTTCACACACACACACACACACACACACACACACACACACACAGCTGCGCTCCAATGAGGCCTGCAGTCGGGGCCCTTATCTTCTGTGCCTCTGCGGGTATCTGGTTTGGCTCTTGTCACCTGTTGTCAGGGAGCTGTTGGTAACAGGATCTAAAAAAGCCTGGCTGCTCATAGTGCCACCGCAGGGCCTGTTCCTGGGCTGAGGGAGGGAGCAGCTTACAACTTTGGGGCTGCTTCTGGATCCTTTGAGATCATTCTTGGGGATGGCAGCATATAGCTGTCCCTTGGTGTCAGCAGGAATGGGTTCCAGGCTCCTGGGGAGACCAGACTTGGGGACGTTCAGGTCCCTTAGATGCAGTGAACACTGTGCCTCCTGCCAAGGCTGTAACCTCGCCGTGCCATTTCCTACCCATGTCCTGTGCACACGGCGCCTGGCTGTGCTGCAGGTCACTGTGGGAGTTTGGAAGGTCAATGCAGGGCCTGACCTTGGGGATAGCCCTCCTTGAAGAGGCCAGGGGTGCAGCACCAGCTCCCTGAGTCTCCAGGAAGTTCACATTTCCCTATGTGGTTGAAGATTTTCAGTACCATCTGAAAGAACAGCATGAAAGAAAGCGAAGATCTCTAAACAAATGCTGGAACTGAACTAACTGGAATTACAGAAGCAGAACTAGTGTGACTTCCTGGGCGCCCCAGCCACATTTCACAATTACTCTTGGGTCAGAGGGCCTGAGCATGGGCGTTGGTGCCTTGTATGGCATGTGGTGTGGACGCTGTCTGGCAGGGAGGGAGCCAGGGCTGGAGCCAGAGGCAGCACCACAGTCCACCGAGAGGCCATTCAACCACCACCCCTTAGTGACAAAATACTGAATCACTGGATGATGGGGTTTACATCTGCCTTGCTGTTGGGAGGTGATGTCTGGCTGAAAGGGGAGGTCATAGAGGTATGACCCGGAAGGATTTATCTCCCTCCCTGGCTCTTTCTTTCTCTCTGTGCTTCTGGGCTGCCAGGTGAGAGCAGCTGTCCCCCCCATCCACGCTGCCATGCTGCCCTGCTGTGGAGCCGGCTGCCCATGCAAGACCTGAGAATACACAAACATCAGTCAGAATGAACCTCTGCTCTTTTAAGTCTTGGTGTTGTATTTCAGCAGTGAGAAAAGTGACTAAGATCCATATCTAAGAAGGCTCTGCTGAACATATTACTGAGATTTTTTCCCTATATGCTCTTGTAAGAGTTTTATGGTTTAAATTTTAAAATTTAGTTTAATGATCATTTTGAGTTAATTTCCAATGTATGGAGTGGAGACAGGGTCCAGTTTATCTTGTAGCATATAGATGTAGATACCTTGTTTTCCCTGTATCCTTTGTTAAAATAATCTGCTTTCTCTACTGGATTGTTTTAGCATCCTGATTGAAAGCCAATTACCTATAAATTTGTGCACTTATTTCTGGACTCCCAGTTCTATTCCATGGGTCTATATGTCTGCTCCCACCATATGGTATTAATCATGAAAGCCTCATAGCAAGTTTCAGAATTGTCATGACTCCTCCACCTTCTTTCTTCTTTTTTAAGGTTTTTCCAGTTACATAGGGCCCCTTGAATTTCCATGTGAATTATAGAATCAACCTGCCAACTTCCTGAAATAAGACAATGAGGATTTCAATAGAAATTGCATTGAATCTGCATATCAATTTTGAGGGCATTGCCGTCTATGTTAATAATTTCCTTTCACAGTGACAAAGTACTTGAGATAAGCTATTTACAGGAAGGAAGTTTACTTTGGTTCATGGCTTCAGAGCTTGCAGCTCATGGTCCACTGTCTCCATTGCTTTGACTGACAGGGAAACAGATCATCATGCTAAAGGAGTGGCTGGGTAAACTGCTCACCTCATGGTAGCTCAGATATAAAGGGCACCCAGTATCCTTCTCAGAAACACGCCCCCCAGAGACCTAACTTCCTCCTGCTAAGCCACACCCACCACAGATTTCACCATCTTCCAACACTGTTACCAACTGACAGGCCTTTAGCAAGTAGGCTTTGGAACACACTTAAGATTCAAACCAGAACACGGTCTTACCATGCTAAAATCTCCAATCTATTAGTGCATGACATCCTTCCACTTATTTTTTATTAAGTTCTGTTCAACAACGTTTCACGGTTTTCAGTGTGTAAGCGTTACCCTTTTATAATTTTATTCTTACATGTTTTACTGTGTTTGATGCGATTGTAAATGGAATGACTTTCTGTTTTGTTTGATTGCTAATTGCTAGCTAGTGTGTGCAAATACAATTAATGTTTGTGTATGATCTTGCATCCTACAATAATACTGAACCTGCTTATTAGGTCCAGGATCTTTGCTTTAACAGTTCTGTGTTACAGTCATGGCATCTGGAAATAGAGATCATTTTCCTTTCCAATCTAGATGCCTTTCATTTCTTTTGTTGCCTGATTGCCCTTGTACAATTTGAAATGATGAGAGTGGACATCTTTCTCTTGTCATCTGCCTTAGGGAAAAAAAATCTGTCTTTCATCATTAAGTATGATGCTAGCTATGGTTTTTAGAGATGTTCTTTATTAGTTTTAGGTGATTCCTTTGTTTTGTGGTTTAGTGAGAGCCTTTGTCATGAATATATGTTGGATTTGTTCCAATTCTTTTCTGTATTGATTTTAATCATCATGTAGTTTTTTTCCCCCCTTTATTCTGTAAGTGTGGTGTTTTAAATTAAGAGATTTTCAAATGTTAAAACCATCTTGCTTTCCTGGGATAAGCTCCACTTTGTCATAGTATATAATCCTTTCCATATGCTGCTGGCTTCAGTTTGCTAAATGTGTAAAAGACATTTGCATCTCTATCCATGAAGAACAGACTCTGTATTCTTTTCGATAGTTTGTCTGGATTCAGTATAAGTAATACTAGCCTAATGCATTGGAAAATTTCCCTTCCTCTATTTTCAAGAATTTGTAATACCCCTGATATTTATTCCTGGCTCATGGGTTATTTGAAATTGTTATCTAATTTCTAAATATTTAGGGACTAGCTTTTAAAAGTTCCTTTTGATTGCTAGTTTAGTGAGATTTTATTATTGCTTTCTAATTTAATTTTCTTTCAGTTAGAGGATATCCTTTGTGAGATTTCAGTCCTTGGGACATACTGAAACTTTTCTAGCCTAGCATGCTGCCCCATAGAGTGTGCTGTGTACATGAGAGAGGAGTGTGCATTCTGCTCTGTTCAGTGAACTATTACAACATGCCAGTTAGGTCAGTCTGGTTTACAGTGTCGAATATTTTTTATCTTTACTGATTTTTTTTTTTGTATCAGAGATTGCACTGATAACCTTGAGCTTACCAGGCAGGCACTTAGACTGCTGAGCTAAATCTCCGGCCTCTACTGATTTTTAAATTTAACTGTTCTATCAATTACTGAGAGAGGGGTGTTGAGTCTCTAACTGTAAGTGTTGAATTGCTATTTTAATCTATTTAGACTTTGTTTTATGTAAATTCAAACTGTGTTTTCAGGTGCATGTGCGTTTGCTATTGTTATGTCCTCCTCTTTTCTTCTCTTCATCCTCCTCTCCCTTCTGACTTCTTTACTCTTTCTTCTTCTCTTGCTGCTTCTTTGGTGCTGAAGGGTTGAATCCAAGGCGTTGTGCATGCTAGACAAGCACGGTATCTCTGGGCTACCTCCCAGCCCTGTCATGTCTTAAGGTACTGGCTCTTTTATCATCGTGCAGTGTTCTTTTTTGGTGGTAGTAGTATTGCTTTTGTCAAATTCAGTTTTCTTCGGTACTAACATAGTCGCTCCAGCCTTTTTATGGCTTCTATTGCTATGATATACAGAACTGATCAAGTTTCCCCTTAAGGTCAACATTAAACCTAATCACTGAGTTTGATTTGGTTATTATCCAACTCAATTTGGGACAAGAATGATAGAATTAAATTCTTGAAATGAGCTTAACTCTTCTGTCCTTTTATTTGAACTTACTTACAGAATGGATCCTTTTGACTCATTTTGAAAATTTCCACCTTTTAGTCAGAGTATTTAGTCCATGCACTGTTTTATTTTTGTACTGGGGATCGAACTTGCTACCACACGCTTGCAAGGCAGGCACTTATGCCGCTAAGCTAAATCCCGGGCCCCCCACGCACATTTTAATGAGCCTGGCTTTACTGCTGTCATTTTATTTACTTTCTAGATATTTTGTGTTCTTTTGTTCTTTTTTTAACCTAAACTGTTTATCTCTGTGAAAGCTGTTTGATATTTATATAATGCTTCAAAAATGGCAGGGAACATCTGTGCCCTTTTAATGTCTTCTCCAATGTTAAATAAATGTTAAGCAAACGTACTCTCAGTACACTGATATAAGTTATTCTATTTCCCATTATGGTTTCCTTCCTTATTCACTTCTGGTGTTTTGCTTAGGGTTACACTATGTGTGTTAGTAATCGACTTATCAACAACAGAGGTTAATTTTGGCTGATGGGAGATTTGGGGGCCGGTTTCTTCTCCAGGTTACTGCAGACACCATTGCTGCAGCATGGTATATGTATAGCAAATGTGCAGCAGTGGGGCTCCCTTTCCTGTCTCCCTTTTATGTCCCTTGTTAGACTTATTATACTTGTGCATGTTACGAAATCAACAATATGTTAT
Source organism: Cavia porcellus (assembly GCF_034190915.1). Lineage (NCBI taxonomy): Eukaryota > Metazoa > Chordata > Mammalia > Rodentia > Caviidae > Cavia > Cavia porcellus. The sequence goes on along the minus strand of NW_026947501.1, from coordinate 46,426,872 downwards.
GCTTGGTGCTGTAATTAGATTAATTCAGTAAAGAAATTAAGGAACAGCGCCTCACCTGTGTCCCTAGGCCCACCGACCCCGTGTTCCTTTTGCACCTGTCCAGTTCACTGGTGCTTCTGGTGTGGCGGACCTGCCACAGGGAGTTGCCCAAGTCTCTTGTTACTGATGGACTGTGAACTTCCAGCTCCCTGGCACCAGCCGTCACTGCTTCCCTCCATGTGAGGAGTCATTCATTTTTGTTAGCTGTTCTCAAATTTTTCCTTCATTTGCTTTGTCTCATGTTTACAACTTTTGCTTTGCTGACCATGGGCCTGGATGGGGATCTCCTTAGGTTTTGCTGTTGGACAGCTCAGTGCTCTCAAGCTGCCTCACATCCAGCATTTCAGCCTGGGCTGTGCTGAGTGGAGAGGAGTTGTCTAAAGTGTGCGATACAGTTCACCTGTGTAACAAAACTTCCTTTTAAACATACTTTTATTAGGACGTTTGAACAAAGAAAACGAGGGTAAGCAGGCCTCAGGAGGCCTTGGACACATGTGCCAGACAACAGCGGGTTTTCATCAAATCTGAGCAGTTTTCAGCAATTGCTTTTTCATACCACACCTTATGCTGCTTTACAGACCTGTGGGCTGGCCCCCTCCTCCCATGTGTTCACCCCCTGTCTGCCCTGGCTGCTTCTTCCTGTTGATGACATTTCCAACCCACTGCATGGCTCTTCAGGGAGTTTATTTTCATTTACATCACAGAGGCACCGAAAAAGCCTGGTGATTTGAGTTCTGGCAAGTCTGCTCTCCTCAGCAAATGGGCTCACATAGCGCTTTCCCAGAGCTGTGAACTGGCTTGTAATTCCCTCCAATTCCCTCCGCCTAAGGCTGATGATCGGGGGGGGGGGTGGTGTGGAACCCACAGTGGGGCTGGGTGGGGTAGGCAGGTGCAGGAAAGCCAGCCGGGGGGCCCCAGAGACTGACTTTAAGACCAGTACTCATCATTGCAACAGAAAACCCAGCGAGTCGCATGTAAGTGAGCTGGTGTTTTTACTATCAAGCAAGCTTTAAGCAGCACAAAGTTACCTTGGTTCACAAATTTAATTCTTTCCACAATTGCAAACCAAACTGGACAAGAACCAAATCAAATTCAGGTTTAGGTTCAGTGTTGACCTTTTGGGGAAATCTGATGACATTGTCGTCCAGCTTGGCTTGGACCAGAGCTGTGGAGAAAACTGAGTTCATGATCCAAAGAACCACTGTACTTTCCTGCTAAAAGCAACGTTGGGTCACAGGGGCCTCCTCCATGTCCCTAGCCAAGTGACCACCAAGAACAGCAGCAGTGCAACTGGCCAGACTCAGAAGCTCTCTCCAGCCCCACTGAAGTACTCCTGTGGTCACTGCCGTGTTGTGTGCGATGGCGCACAGCTGCAGACAAGCCTCGAGTCTCTTGGTGGATAACAGAGAAGGAAAACGTGATATTCTGTCTCGCTTACACGCACACATACATGCACATGCGCGCGCACACACACACGCACACACCAGAATGCTTCTTGAAAAGAAGCAGATCCTGCCATCGTGGCCATGTGTGTTAAGCTGGCAACATTGTGCTAAGCGAACAAACCTGAGGCAGGAGGATGAGGGCTCCATTGCTTGCAAGGGTCTGGAGCAGGGAGCAGGTGGAGGGAGCAGCAGCTGAGTGGTGAAGACTTGGGAGGAGCCAGTCAGAGGGCACAGACTCGGGACTGTGAGATGAGGTACCCAAGACTGCAGACGGAGGGTACTGGCACGAAATCTGCCAGAGAAAGGAGCTTCATGGATCAGCTGCTGGGCAGAACAAACCAGACCTCTTTGGACCGAGAGAGGGCCGGAAGGAGGAAGGGAGGAGAGGGAGTGTGAAAAGAACGAAAGGGATTTTGCACAAGCACTGACCCCCCCCATGCGTGTGATCATTATGTACCACAGACATCTATGAATAAAAAGAAAGTGAAAGGAGATAAAATTGAAAATTAAAAAGAAAACAAAAAATTTTTAAATAAGCAGAAAAGACTGAAATTCCTTGTAATATACTGCGGGTTGTTGGACCCCCAAGTGTTCCTTTGAATTTAATGCAGAGAGGAGACCAGGCCATAACGGGGTTCCCCAGTGCAGAGCGGAGCCGCCCCAGAGCAGGAACCGGACTGTCTCAGTTCTGCACTGTTTTGCACAGTTCCTGTTATGTCCACAGTTCTGTTACATCCTAGACGCTGGCCTTTCTGGAGCGGGGCTGGCCTGTTTACCCATCCTGTTGGCCTTGTACTCACCAGGGCCATCCAGGGGCTATACAGAAGCCCCAGAATGCCCACCTCCTTTTTCATGTGTCAGAGCAGGGCCAGTGCCCCTCTCCAGTTGCACCACCTGGTGTCCATGCAAGACGGGCAGGCACAGAGGGATAGAGGGAAGCACAACCTTAGCCTGCACAAGGCCCTTCACACGTGTCCTGCTCTGTTTTCCAGATACTCAGCTGCAAGGCAAGCTGACAGATGTGGCCTCAACTCTGCCACTAAGTGATCAGTAGAAATGGGGTCATTGTGGGGAATGGGGAGCAAGTCTCAGGTAATGATGCTTTTTCAGAGTCCCTTTCACAGCCAGCCTCCCCACCAGACCCTCTTCCCTGACTCCCCCACTCTCAAATTCCCACTAAGCCCTCAGCATCACTTGCTCTCTGGGTGGCTTTTCTTATTCCCATACACCGTGGTTTCATCCTTTTTATTATTATTATTATTATTTTTTGGTACCAGGGATCAAACTCATGACCTTGCAGTTGCCAAGCAGGCACTTAAGCCACTGAGCTGGTTTCATCCTCTAGCGTCTGTCTTGTGCCTGGGCCCTACATTGCACTGAAGGTCTCTGTGCAATTTGTTGTAACCTTTGTCTTTTGCTGACCTTCTGTTGACGAGACCCTAAGCTAAGAGCAGAGACACTGTTATGGTTGATGCACGGTGTCAAGTTGAGAAGTTTAGAAGTGTAACTTAGTGACTCAGCAGGGACCCAGGGTCCTCACTTTGTAAACATCAGCCTGAAGCAAGAGGAGGGCACAGAGGTGGTGTGAGCACTATACCAGCCCTGGGGCAGAGTGGTACCTGCTTACAATATAAAGGAGGAGAAGCCCCTTGTTCTCCCCCATTTTGCTCTTGCTGTTTTTGCTGTCTTCTGCTGCCTTGAAGTGTTGCCCCTGTGCCATGTGCCACTCTGCTTTGGAGCCAGCCAATCATGGACCAAAACCTCCACAAACTGTGAGCTAAATAAACTTGTCCTTCCTTAATTATGGGTGTTGGATATTTTATCCCACTAATGAGAGAAAAGTAACCAAGACAGACACACACACACAGCACAGGTGTGCAGAAAGAGCCAAATCATACACACACGCTGCCTCCATGTGCCTTTCTTCTCTGGCTGGCTGAAGACGATGCCCTTTGGTTTACATCATTTGTCCACATCTATGGTAGCTATCATTTCAGCCCTGGGAATTATTTAGGGTAGTCAGACATGACTGGATGAACCCAGTTTGGTTTCTGGTTGTGAAAATGTGCCCTGGCCCTTGGAACCCTGGCCACAGGTATTAGGGGCTCAGTTTTTCAAAATAATGACCTGCTGAGCAGACCTCATTAATCTCAAGTCCTGTATAGTGTGATCACAAGGGAGCTGTTTCTACCTTCATTTTAATCTGCCCGGCCTCTCTGCTGCCTGGCCTCTGCTAGGGCAGAGTTTCCACTGAGCATAAGGAATGTCCTCCCAGTAATCCGATGCAGATTGTGGTGGTTTTGAATTGAACCATAATCACTGAGAGGGTCACTGGGCAGGACGTCCACTTGAGCACCAGTCTGGTTACACAGCTGAGCCCCATCTTCAAAGATGCCTGGCGTGAAATCAGCCTGGGCCTTAGAACCAGCAGCACCTGGTGGGTGACTGAGTCACACCTTTCCTAGGAAGGGAAGGGAAGGGTCATTAACCATCTTGAGCCTCAGTTTCCCCCTGAAGAAATTTAACCATGATGTGCACTTTATTTTGTGGATGAAATAAGGGCAGGTATGTGCACAAACAAGATGGCCTTGAGCTCGTCACCCACTGCCTGAGTCTGAGGCCGGTGACTCCCCTTCCCAGCCAGGTGGCGCTTTCTTCCACAGCATCACAGGCAGGTCAGTGCCAGCTGCCCCCATGCTGCAGCTGACTTGCCTCCCCCTATGCAAGGTGGACTTGGGTCTTCAAGACTCAGCAGGGAGAGGAGAGCAGTCTGGAGGTCTCTGGCACGAGGGTGCAGTGGTCCATGCATGTGGCCTGATGTTCTGTGCAGGTGACCTTGAGCAGCTGTCAGGCCCTGGGGCCACCCCTCACTCCCTCTATCTTCTCTCCCTCCTCAGCCATCTCAAGGGTGTGCAGCCTGGGCCCAGTGCACTTCCTGTCTGCACCCCGATGCCTTGGAAGAGAACCTACCTCCTGCAGTGGTTCAAAATCCAGAAGGCACGTGGGGAAGCCCTGATAGTTCGATCGTATATGAAGTTTTGAAAAGGAAAAATCTTGGCATGACAAGAAACATACCAGGCAAAGGAAAAAAACAAATGCCAGGCCAGTGGAAACATCACGACTCACTTGCAGACAAAGCCTTAATAGTCCCACTACATAAAGAGCTTGTGAAAGAAAGATTTAAAAAATAAATAAATCCTATAAGAGCAAAATGGGGCAGAAATGAGAAAAGCAAATCAAAGCCATGCAGGGCTACCCAGACCCAGGGACCGGAATGCCGAACCAGAGGTGAAGACAAAGGACCCAAACTTACAGGGTCCAGAGCACCACAAATTCAGTGGGGACTTTGTATTCGGTCTGATTTTTCCCTACAGGCAACAGGGCGATGACACCACAGCTTCTGGTCAGCGCCCCCACGTGGGACAGAGCAGGGACAACACAGAATGCGGGGCTGCCACGCAGGCGTGGGGTCTGTTGGTGGCCTCAGTGCATGTGGACTTAGGATGGGTTTCTCCAGGAAGAGCTCGACCACGAGCCAGGGCATCCTCCGTGGATGGGCTGCTGCTCCGTGGATAGGCTGTGGAGGAGCCGCTCTCGAACGCAGCTCATGGCCACAGCAAACAACGCGACCCGTACACTTGCCTTTCGCTGCTGGGACATTGTTTCCAGGAACCTGTTCCAATCCCAGCGCAAAATCCCGAAGGGCAGCAGAAGGGGAGAACTCACTGCTGCTTGTGGAGCCCCAAGATGTCTGCGTGCTAGAGACCTGCCGACTACAGCACAGGGGGCGCTACGGCCGGGACCCCAGGGTGCACGCTTGAAGCTGAGGCTGGGGGTAGAGGCCAAGGTGCTGGGCAGCCACCTCTCCACAGAAGGGGACATCAATAACGTTGGCATGTAGGTCACAAATGAACAAAACAGCTGCTTTTAAAAGGAGGGTGGAGAGGTGGAAAGACAGGGGTAGAAGCTGGACCTCCATCCACCTGTACTTGGATCTGATGAGAGACACATAAGCAAAAATCCAGGGGATGCAAAGCATAATCCTGGTTTTATATTTTTTACTAAAAAAACCAAAGAAGAGAATAACTTTTTGCATCCTTTTAAAACTTCCCTTCAATGGACAGAGTACTGCAGTCCCTCTGTATCCAGGATTTATGAGGACTGGTTCCAGGACTCCCTGGAATCTAAAGATCACCTAAGTGCAGGAGTACACTATTGGCACAGATTCGAGGCCACCCTTCTGCAGACCGGAGCCATCTCTCTATGATTCATGCTACCTGGCCCAAGGTCCCTGCCAAACTAGTGATGGCGCTGCATTGTGTGGGGAACAATGACAAGAAAAAGTCTGTTCCCCCAGGGCTGAATAGGTGGCACGGAAAGCAACAGACACAGAGGCCGAGCTGCTCATTAAGACATCCTGTGAGGTCACAACAAGCTAACTTCCTTTCAGAGCCACCTCAGCGTAAGGGAACCACATCTCACAGGGAATCAGCAATCCCAGGTCTGGGCCAGCTCCTGCTTCCATGAGGCTGAACTTCAAGATTTGAACTTCCATGAGGCTGAACGGCAGGCTTTGATCCTGGTTTGTCCATACAGCAATGCATGAGGTCCAGGCTCAGAGCTGTTACCCCTGTGGCCCTGAGCATAGCTGTGATAGCCACTTCTGAAGAATCCATCAAAGTCCTGCCAGGCTCGGCTCATGGTGGGGCTCAAAAGAGGTGCAGGGTACTGGGTAAGATATCTTTAGGCAAGATATTGTTAGAACCAGGAGGGGCTAGGTCTGCCAGTGTGGTGGGAAGACTTGCATGTGAATCCTTTCGTGTCTCCTCACAGACTATGCTAAAAATAATGGACTCCAGCCCATTGCAAGCTGCACTGGGATTATAGGATTGAGATACAGTTTTATAGACAGATCTGTTTTGCAGGGCTGACCTGCAAATAGACAACATTTGCATGGAATGAGATTGTACAGTCTTGGGTCTGTTCTCAACTATGCATCGGTTTTCCCCTGTTTTTACAGGGGAGCTTTGCATGCTCACTTTGAGAAGCACTGGATGGAAGGCTTGGACCCCAGGCAGGGCTGGAGCTCAGGAGAAGTCTCTTGAGGCCTGCACACCATGCCAGGCAGGGGTGCTGCCTGTCAGGAACCCTATTAAGCCTCCTCATGCAGATCTGGCTGCTCAGGGGCCCCGGCTGCTGAAATACAGAGGCAAAGTCTTCCTTTCCACACTCCGGAGTAAGGCAGTGTTGTCTGCGCTCCTCAGTAAATCAGGAACTACTGGTGAGGCAAGGTGCTCCTGGGAAGCCCGTTATCTGTGCCTTGGCCATTTGTGAGCCTGAATTACAACTGCCTGAAAATTAAAGTGGTAAATGGAGCCTCAAACCGCAGGCAGTGGGGCCAAGGAACTGCTGGCCACCTGGCATGGCTCCCAAAGGCTCCCGGCACCTGATACTGCTTGCTAACACAAAGACAGGGTAATAAACTGAGGATGAGATGGAGATGGATGTGCCACAGAGGCATGGAGAATTCCTCGAGCAGATGTGTGTAGAAATTAATGGTGTGGCGATAAAGTAATTCTGATGCACTGTACAGTAACCAGGGCGAGACTTGGCCCCTGACAACTGTTTGTTTTACAGAGGGAGGAGCTTTCCGAGGGCGGAAGGAAGTGGGGAGGGACAGTGAAACTTCTGGATGGGGCAGGGCCGTGAGGGAGCTGCTCTGGTCGGCTCCAGGATGCCGAGGAGTTCGTGCTGCCCAAAGCTTTGCTGGTTTCAATGTCTAAAAAAGTCCCTGTAGGTTTTCTCTTCCTCCTCCTCTTCCTCCTCTGTAGTTTCATATCCTTTTCCTCACCTGCTCCTTCTCACCTGAATCAGGATCACCTAAGTAGAGCTAAAAGACCCCCCTTCAGCCAGAAGGCCCTGTCCCAGATGTGCTCCAGAGTTGTGCCCTGGCCCCGAGGGTGGGTGGGGAGGCGCCTGATGCTAGGTGCCTGGCAGGCTGCTTGGCTTCACAACTCCTTGTTTATACCAATGGAGAAGAAATCAAAATGAGAGAGGAACCACTTTGGGACTGCCATAAAATTCAAATGTCAAAAGTGACACCACAAAGAAAGAAAAGATTCTACAGCGAGCAGCCTTCACCATGGAAGGCACATGGCAGTGAAGCCGAGGGAGACACTAGGTTCACATTTGCAGATGACGGTTGGAGCCCTGGCTGGGCCACTTTGTAGCTGGCAACCACTGGAAGCCGTGCTGACCTTGGAGTGCTTCAGTTGCATCTCTGGCCTGTCCTGCTGAGACCCTGGCCAGGCATTTGCCGTAGCTTTACACCACAGGAAGAGATGGTGCTCCAGATCCAGAGTCCGGCCTCCCTGCCGCCCCCTCCCACGGACAGGGTGACATCAGGTATTTTTGAGGCACTGTTTTTTTGAGAGCTGTGGTTTTGTAGGGAGAGGAAGGATTCACAGTTGCAGGTTGGAGGACAGGATGTGTCTTCCTGGGCTGGCAGGTAGGGAAATGGGGGGTAGGGGGTGCCAAGACACTCCTGCTACAGTAACAAACCCCATCACTCAAAGCTCAGAGCTACACGGATCCATCAGGCGACAGTCATGTGAGCTGGATGTGTGAGTGGGTCTCCCCAGTCTCCCGTGTCTCAGCTCTAGTACCTCCTGGGCACCTCCAGCTCCAGCGATCCCTGGGCTCCTCGACCTGCGACCACTTCCTCCTGCAGGTCCAGAGCTGGGCTGGGCCCCTCACACTGACTTCTCCTCATCTCTCTTCTCTAGATTCTGCTCAGAAAGACCCCAAGATGCTGGGGGACCCGAGTAAGCCGATCAGTATGGTGACTCCCTCTGATGCCACACGCTTGAAGTTTCCAGAATGACAAGGAGCCACCCCTTGGCCCACCACACTTGCTCGTTGCCACTTGGCTGACTGCTGCTCCAGGAAACACTCCCAGCTGGAGTGTCCTGACCAGGAGAGAAAGGGAGGGTCAGAGAGCGTGGGGGAACGAGGGGGGTGAGAGGAAGACAGAGATGGCGAGACAGCAAGAGACAGAGAGACCAAGAGAGACAAAGATACACACAGAGAGACAGAGACAACACATAGAGAGACAGAGACACACAGAGAGGAGACGCACAGAGAGACCCCCATGCCCAAACTGGTATCGTGGGCAATGAGCAGCCGTAGCTGCCCTGTCCCCTATCCCTTCTCGCTCCCCGGTGACGAGATTGTCCTGCCAGTTCAAGCCACTCACTTGCAGTCAGGGTCTGGGCAAACCGATCCACACTAAGCCAGCCGGATGACTGCCAGGGTGGGTCAGGAGAGAGGAAGCATCACGGCTTTAAAGGAACGGTTTGGAACCCGCTGGAGTGGAGACTTTCCCCGTGCTCTGCAAAGTAAATGGAGTCCAAACCGTATGAGAAGAGAAGAGGCTGCACCAGGCACCTGGACCGGGGCATCAATCTGGGTTCTCTCTCCCACCCCCTTTTCTTTCCTTTCTTTCTGAACCACTTGTGGCTACCGGCAAGCTCTGAACCATTTTAAATCCAGCTTTCAATGTGGCAATAACTCCACTCGCTGCTTAGAGTTTTCTGAAGTTGGCAATCCGGAGCTGGGGTCCCCTTGGGCCAGAGAAGGGGTCTTTTCTTTGCCCCTGTAAAGGTCTGTGGGGCAGCCCGTGCCTGAGGCTGAACAGAACTGTGACCAGACAGTAGCAAAACAGTCCGCCTGAGAGGCCACAAGTTTCTTCCAGTTAACAACACCCTGCCTCACAGCTTAGGGACAGCTCTCAGTCTGACAAATATTTACCCTGAGTAATGCTTATTTTTGCTGCTAACTACATGTTCCTGGCAGCCCTGGTAAAGCAGGTAGGCAAGGTGGGCCAACAATGTCACATTTGATCAAACAAACCAGTGTACTGGTCAGATTTCTGTCACCATGACAACCTGAGATAGCCGATGTAGCAGGAAGGTTTCTTCTGGCTCACAGTTTGGGGGTGTCCGTCACAGCCACTTGGCCCTGTTGCCCTGGGAGGCAGCTCCCCATGGTGGGCACTTGCACACACGGCGGCAACTCTAGGCTGGAAACCATGGAACAGCATCTCTTTGAGCTTTAAGTCACAGCGAGGGAGGCTGGGAGCGCATTAGGGTTTAAGCAGAGGGGCAGAGTGTTTGCATTTGTGGGCAAAGGGAATGTCCTGGGCAGTGAGAGGGGTATCGGTGAACTCAAGGTTTCACAAATCTCTAAGGTCCAGTGGCCTGGAGCATGGACACCGAGGAGCTGTCCCTACTGCACAGCTGATGTCACCTGCACCAGTGGAGAGCAGGGCTGACCATCAGAAGTCCAGAAGGGCTCCACAGGGGACCAGAGCCCTGGGGGTGGCATCACCTGGGAACCACCTTAGCTGGGAGGCACACGGCTTGTCCTCCGGAGGTGACCCATTGCCCCGGCTTTCTCTTCCACATCACACGGTGGCATGGGGGACACTTATCCCACAGGCCCAGTATTCTTGGATTGGAGACCTCACTCTCTCTCCTTCCCCCAGGTTCAGGTGTGATCCTGGCTGTGTGCTGGCACCTTGGAAGCTGTTGACATCTGGCGTAGACAGAGCATAACTGGATCTCAGAGAGCGAGGAATGTCAGCAGGGCCCATGGGGACCTCAGAGGGGCTGCTGGTGCAAACTTCCATCCGTGTCAGAGGTGACTGTGGACTCACTGGGTCAGTCCTAGAGGGACCAGGCTGACCTTTCATGACAGACACTCCCAGACACAGGTGAGCTGCATCCAGAGGCTGGAAGCATCATGAGTAAAAAGTGCACTCACCACACTCACCTGCAGCACGTTCTTGCCCAGAAGCTGAGCATGCCCTGGGGTACCTGGCAAGCCAGGATCACCCCAGGGCCAAGGCTCCAAACCCGCACATCACTGCCCTGGGCAGGATGGGAGCTTCAAACTCTGAGCCCTTCCACTCCATTTGTCTCTCCCCTCATGGCATGGCTGGGGTCACAGGTTGAGCCACTGAGTTGGGGACATCTGTGTGTGGTATCCATGCCCAGATGAGGTACACACTGGATTCATTCGTGTCAACACAAGGCCTGTGATGCTTGTGACTTGGACCCAGCAGGGACCGGTCAAGCTGTGTGAGATGAGCCCCACCGTAGTCAGAGCGCACGTGTCACATTGACTCCACAGCACACATCACCCGAACAGGGATGTCCATGTTCGCCACTCCCCGGGGCCCTTGTCCCCAGACCTGCCTGTCCCCTCCCTGAGGTTGCCGCCCCATTCCTGCCTCCAGAAGCAAAGCTGAGCTTCTCTCCCTAACATAAATGGGGCCCTCAGCCACCCTGCTGGTGGTAGCTTCGTACCTGGCCCTGCTCTGGAGCTGAGCACACATCTGCTGCATCTCCAGCTCCTGCGCCTGTTTTTCCTAAGCTCTGTTTGGATCCCTGGAGGGGCATAAGCAAGATGAGGTATCCCTGTGCAGGAGAATAGATTCTGCCTGCCTGGCTGCACTGAGGAACCCGCACGGTTCCTCTGCCTTGCGCCAGACCTCTGTCCTGCAGGAGCATCCTTGGCCATGGCTCCCCATGGATCCCACCAACACCTCTGTGCTAAGGAGGCTGAGGGCATTCATAGATGCATGCATCTCCCAGAGCAGGTCACAGTGGGAGAAAATGACTCGGGGCCCCTCGCCCCCTTCCTAATGCTCACCATGCATTAGGAAGATGTGACACCATGCATCTATGAATGCCCTCGGCCTCCTCAGCACAGAGGTGTTGGTGGGAGCCATGGGGAGCCATGGCCAAGGATGCTCCTGCAGGGCAGAGGTCTGGCGCAAGGCAGCGGGCAGGCAGGTGCCCTGGGAGGCCTGGGTTGGGAGGCTGAGGCAGGCAGCTGAGGTCCTGCTGACAGGGTTTTCTCCCAGGAGGAGGTCCGTGTTGACCTCAGCTGGTTCTCTGCATGCATCTGTGGGGTCCAAGATGGAACACAGATATAGCTGGCAGAGCCAGTGTCCCTGGGGCTGGAGTCTGCAAGGGGAGGCTGGGAGAGGCTGTGTCACCTGGAGAGGTGGAGCAGAGTGACCATGCAGACTTCATGTGGGTGTGCAGCAGAGGTGGCCTGCGCTGTTGGGGCTCTCGCAGCTGGGCACTGCTGCCCACACCTCGCCAGGTCATTCACCCACTGGCGCCCACTCCGGCCCCGTACTTCCTCCTCTCCCCAGGACTTCTGCTTTGGTCTTCAGCTCTGGTTTGGTTTCACTTATGCGTTTGCTTTCTGTTCTGCTGCTTTCTCTGCTCTAGAGAAGCTAGTATATGGCTACTGCTACTAGAAGTTGTTAATTTCCTCTCTTTTAAATCACAAGATTTGGATTTGCCTGGTTCATTTATTCACCCTTCTCTGTGCCACTGTCCTTGGGCCCTACAAAATCTCCCAGAGCAGGTCACAGTGGGAGAAAATGACTCGGGGCCCCTCGCCCCCTTCCTAATGCTCATCCCCCCCCATAAACCCACTGGCAGGAGCCCAGCTCCCCATCTCACCCCATCTAGCCCTCCCTACACAGCACCCCACTGAGCCTGACCACAACCTCTCCTCTTCCCCCCACCTGTTCCCAGCTCATTGCACCCCAGAAAGCCAGACAGACCTTGAGGACAGACAGCAGGTCCCATGTGGACTTTATTAAAAGACAGGGGCCTCTGGGAAGGAAGGAGTGAATTTGTGTTTGAAGGCTGCAGTGTGAGTCCCAGGACAGGCTACTTGATCCTTCTGGACATTTGGAGTGGATCCATCAGATCTGTAACGAGCTCGGGTCTCCCATGCCTGCAGGCAGGGGCTCAGCCTGGTCACCCACGGGCTGGTGCTTCACAATTGCCCGCTCTCTGCACGTTCAGCATCTCTGGGGGCTCCTGAGTGGTTTCGTCCCGGGGGCAGTAATGTGGCCCTGCAGTGTCAGGGCGTGAAGGACTCAAGTCTTCTGTTTGCATTTCTGCCATCATCAGGAATTTTGATGAAAAAACAGAAGCAGATCCAGAAAGAAATATTTGTATCAAAGCTTTGCATAAATGACTGGTTTTGCTCACTCAGTGGGGTTTAGTTAGAGTCTTTTGTATCAAAATTTCTGACAATCTTGAGCCAAATAGACACCCAATTAGTTAGATGTTAGATTTTCTCGGGACCAAAGCCAGTTCTCTAGAAGAGCCAATGTTAGCCAGTGTATTTTTCTGTGAGACTCTCCCAAAAACACCTGCTTGAAGTCTCCCTTAATTGCAAGGCAGGGCTGACTACTGAAACCACTGTGGATCATGGGAAGCATTCACCTTCTGGAACGTGCCTCTGTTCTCAGATTATCCGCAGGTTTTCTCCATGCCATGCGAGATGTGACCTGCTCCCAGTAAAATTAACAACGTAAGACACCAAAATGCTTTGGTGGGCGCTTGCCGAAGACCAAACTGTTCATTATACCCAAGTCCAGCTGTGAGCGTGACTGTGCGGGGCTGTGCCCACGCAGAGAGTGGAGGACAGTTCCTGGAAAAGGCCCTGCTGGTGCATGCAAGGTGCACGAGGTGAAAATGTCAAGGACCCAGCCACCCAGTGAGGAGCCTTAGTGATGGAAATGTGCTCATCGCTGTCCAAGTGCTGTCCCAAGCGTCTGAACCCTTCCAGATGGCAGGCCCCACGGGTGGAAGACAGGAAATGCAAAGCAGTTTTGGCCCAGGCACAAAAATGTGAGCCACAGCAGAGAAGGCTCTGTGGAATTTACTCTGTGAGTTTTACACTGTTTGAGCCACAAGTCCTGCACCTCAGCAGGGTTTGGTGCTCGGGACCCTTGGTCTCAGGGGACTAAGCCCTGGAGAGCTACTTTATGCAAGGACGTGAATGAGCTGGAAAGAGAATGAGGAAAGGCCGGGCACTGCCCACCCCACAGCTCTAGGACTCTGTCCCTCCATCCCCGGCATCCCTGCAGCCCCATATAGGACATAGCTTCTGATGCTCCTCCAATTCCCTCACTCCACTCTAGCCTCACTGAGTTGCACTGTCACTGACATGGGTCCAGCTGTCCCCCTGGGTCAGCTGCTGAGTCCTGCACTGCAGGTCACATGTGGAGTAGCAGGGAGAAGGGACTCCAGTGGGTACCTGTGGGCAGACAGAGCCCGGCACGTGGACGTCGATTGCCCTCTGTGCCACCACATGCTTCTGCTAGACCACAGACTACATGTGCCCTTTGATCCCTCATTCTGAGGGGGCATCGCTACATGGCAGTGTGGCTCAGCTTTCTCCCACGCTGACAGAGTACTGAGTGACTGATGTAGGAGGAGGAAAGGGCTATTTGTGCTCAGCCTTTCAGAGACTCTGGTGGGGTGCGGCTCTCTCCACTCTGTGGCCTTAGGCCTGTGGTGAGGCAGTAAATGGTGGCAGGAGTGTCCCTGTGGAAACTGGTCACTGCCCATGTCAGCCAAGAAACAGGCTGGGCCCAGTGACCTCACTTCCTTCCTTGGGACCCACCTTTTAAGGGTATTGCCACCTCCCAACAGCATCACAGGCCTGATGACTGACAAAGCCTGGAGTGTGCAAGCTGAGGGGTCAGCACTTCTCCCAGCCACAGTGATGGTGCAAAACCCAATGGCAGTAAGCTGCGTGCAACCCGCCCCTGCAGCTGTCTCCACCACAGAAGGAGAGGGGCAGATTGGCGGCGTGGGTTGTGTGGTTTCCTACCTTCCCTAAGGCACAGGAAGGCCTGTGATGGATCCTGATGGTCCAACTCTGTGGCCAGGAGCAGGTCCTGGCCCCAAGGATTCCTGAACAGCACTGTGCACACTCATGATCCTCCTGTGCCCGAGTCCGCTGCTGGGGAAATTGCTCTTCAGTGCCCGGCGTCCCAAGAAGAAACAGGGACGAGTGCTCTGCTGGGTGGCCCAGGTCACTGTGCTGGGACCAGAAGGGGGTCCCCACTTTTGGGCCTCACTGCTGTGGGCTGGAGCTGTGTGAGTGGCCCACAAATCCAGCAGGAGGCCGTGATGCGTGCACCTTGCCTGGCTGTGTGACTTGGGAGTTGAGCCCTTGGTTCGCTGTTCTCACGACAACAAACTACACAATGACACAAAATACTGTTTTAAAACTGAGGTAAGAGGGCACTGGTCCATCACACTCCCCTGCTGGGGGCTGGGAGTTTCACATGTTTAAAGGAATTTCATTGGGAGTGACACCTGGCTCCAGCAGGGCAGAGGCGCTGCAGGCTCTGGGGTCCTGGTCCTATAGCTCTGCCCCTCCGGGCCTCCCATTGGCTCTGCCCTCTGTTGGAATTGGGATAGTGCTTGTGCTCTCGGCTCCAGGGCAAAGGCTCAGTCCCTGGGGGCAGTGTCAGAGGAAGTGGGACCCGTGGGGCAGGGAACCCCCACGGGGCTCAGCTCTCTGGAACCCCAGAATAGTCAGGAGGTGGCGTAAACCACAGCCCCCACCCCACCCCACCGGCCCCTGCAGGCACCTGTTGGAGCTTGTCCAGCGACACCATCCACAGCGTGGTGCACTGTGCCTCAGTTTCCCCTGACTGCTCATTTCTGCTTGGGGCATGGAATCCAGTGGCTTTGTAAAGGGAACCAGGCTCAGATGCACACCGGTTCCCCAGAGCATGTTCAGAGGCTCTGTCCTCAGGGCCAGTCCCCCAGGAGAGACAGAGGACCCAAGAGGCCTGGCCAGCTCAAGGGCATGCACAGGGTCTCTGGGTGACACCCAGGGTGCTGTGGAGGATGATGCCGGTGGCATCTTGACCCTTCCACACTTCCCTTTACAAACGGGTCTCTCTGGTAACTGTAATTCTTTATTTTATGAATTCCTTTTTTCTTTTAAGAGAAGGGAAGATAAGTTGCTAGTGGGAATTTTAAGCAGGATTACCACAAACTCTTGGCAGCTCCTGGGGGCAGGTCATGCGGCTTTTGTGCCTTCACGGCTTTCCTGTGCTGCACTATGACCCAGTGAAAGCACTGCACAAGGCGCTGGGGAGGTGAGCGTGGCCAGAGGCTGCCCCAGCTTTCCTTTGAAATGTCCCATTGGGCTCCTTGGCCCTGCAGGTCCTGTGGGAATCACTTGTCCCTTCTGGGTTAGGAAGTGTGAACTTGGCTTCTGGGCACAGCTGGGGCAAGTTCTCCCCCTCCAGCCCCACGAGGAGAGCCCGTATGTGTGCTGGAGCATTTGGAGGTGGCAGCTGTTGAGTCCCACCCCCCCACACACACACCAGAGGAAAGGGGCTTCTGCTTGCCCCACACCACGCCACCTTCAGAGCCCCCTTACGTGACTGGCCTGACCTCCCCTTCTGCCTGGGAGCACACTGCACTATGGGAGCCAGGGTTCCCAGGGATGCCAGCGCGCAGTGTGAACCGCCATCCCTACTGGCAGCCACTGGGCCCTGGCTTCTCCAGGACTTTTCCACGGCTGTGGATTGGGCTGAGTTGTTTTCCTGGACTGTGGCTTGGAATCCAGACTGTGGAGCTTTTCACCCAGCAGAAGCCCAGTGCTGCCAAAGCCCCCATTCCTGCTCTGTTCCTGTGGCTCAGGAATGAAGGAAATTCCAGAGCAGAGTCTGCAGCGCTGCCCTCCAGAGGCTGTGAGCACAGCGAGCGCAAGGGGACACAGTCCTGGGGTCTCCCTCCCTCCCGGACCCCAGGAACCTCCAGGGCCCCCTCCTTCTCCCTATACCCACAGGCCCTGTGCAGGCCAGAACTGTTGTCCTGCCCCTGCTCTTGGGTTCCGGTCCTGGCCATGCTGGCCCACGCCCCCCTGGCCTGTTGCCCACCATGGCCCCGCCCTCAGCAAAGACACTGTTTCCCTGTGCACCGGCCTCGCCCAGCTCCTGTCTGCTCTGTGCACCCCTCATTCTCCCCATGGCCGCCTCCTCTGCACGGCCCGCCATGCTGGCCCTGAGTGGGCTGGTGCTGCTCCTGCTCCTGTGCCTTGGTCCAGGTAAGCGGGTGGCAGCAGGGCGACAGTGTTCTGGGTCTGGGGTCCCCCCCAGGGGGGCCTTGGGCAATTGCAGCAGGTCTGGGGTCAGCAGCGGGGTCTCAGGCTGTGGGTCCAATGCACAGGAGCCACCAGGCTCTGTCTCTGTTTTGCGTGTTGAAATCAGCATGGAACACTCAGCCAGGGGCCAGGGTCATGCAGTGGGGCTGGGGTCTCCATGCCGATGGCAGCCACAGAGCTGCAGAGCTGACAGCAACCCAGCCTCCCACGCCTCCTCTTTCTCCCCTTCTAAGACACAGGGGCAGCCGGACCTCCCGTGGAAGCAGGCTGCAAGCTGGGCATTTATTTAACTCATGCCAAGAGCTTAGGAGGTTTAGGACAGAGTCACCAGCACCACGCTGAGCGCTCATGAAGGTCGTTTGACACAAAGAGAAGTCTGTGTGTGGTCAAGCCAGCTCAGGCCATTCCCTGGGCATTGAGCGCAGGGCGTGACTGTGGTCCCTGAGCAGCGCCTTCACACTCAGCCTGGGGCGGGGTTGGGGGTCACTGGTCAGGTCCCTGCCTGCCGCTGTGCTGAAAGAACTAACTTCACTCTGGGGGTGATGGCCTGGGGGTGCTGACGGCCACAGCTGAAGTAAGGACAGATGGCACTGGGACAGATGATCCGTATCACGGGACATACCTCACGGCCCCCCTCCATTCTCCTTGTTTCACATGTGTTTGGCATGGTACCCCACTGCCTGTGTTAATGTGCGTACCAGGCATTGGGGTCATTGGGGGCGGTGGGGACACTCGTGGTCCATGTTCAGGATGCACCACCACTGGTCAGGGCTGGGCTTGGCTGTGACAGGACTCCACTGCTGGAAGTCACAAGCTCTTGGGAGGCACTGAAGCCCAGCGTTGCCCTGGACACTGTTAGCAGGCGACAAATGTGAAAACGCCGATGATGCTGGGCCAAGGAGCACACCTGTGGCCCTGGCGCAGGTTTTATGGGCATCTTCATGGGTCTGAGGTTGGGAAGGAAAACCCAGGCCCCTCCCAAGGGAGAGCTGGAAACTGAGGCACAGGCGCAGAGGGGTCTGGCAGGGCGGGGACAGCAGAGGGCACACAGCTCCTTTAGAGAAACTGCCCCGAACCACTGTGGCCTGGAGGCCATACCGGGCCCCACACGATGATGAGAACCAAGGCTGCCACCCACATCTCTCCTCTGGCGGCTCCAGCCCTCCCGTGTGAGGCATGAGCACAGGTCCACTGCTGTCCCCTGGCCCTGCAGCACAATCCTGAGAGATTCTTCCTCAGCCGATCTAAAAATAAGGGAGAACCAAGGTAGAGGCAGCCGGCGTCACCAGCCCAGCTGGACTCTCCTAGACGGAAGGGGTGCCGTCACTAGCTTACAAGGAGGACAGGAGGTCTAAGCTAAGTGTCCACTGTTCCCAGGAGCCTTGGGGGTTTCTGTCCCAGCCGAGGATTCAAGGAGCCTGGGATCCGAGGGGATTTGGCCTGGGACCACAGCTGCAGGAGGGGTGCAGCTCAAGGGTGCTCAGATTCGGCTCCTGCAGCCCCAGCACCTCGTAGACCCCTGCAGGGAGAGCGTGGCCCGCAGCAGCCTCGCGGTGGAGAGCACATTGCTCTCCCTTACTGCACGGGCAGTTACTGGAACAGGGGTTTCTCTTAAAAATACAAAAGGAAACCTGTTTCCCACCTCTGAGCTCCACCCTGCCCACAGCAGAGCCTCCTCATCTTCTTAGGGTCACAGGAGAGTCTGGCACAAGCTTTGTGTGGCTCTTGTTCCCAGAAACGTCCCTCGATGGACGTGAAGGTCCGTCCTTTCCCAGGGCACCGGAGCTGCCATGGCCCTAGTGGCTCGGAGCCCACCAGGAAGGTGGGCACCTCCACAGGCCTGGCTCAAGTGCCCGACTGACCCCGGACACACTTTGGACTGGTGCTGCCTGCCTCTCCTGAAGCGCAGGGGTCACCCTGCGTGGACTCATCTTGTGCCTTAGTTCAGGGCTCCCGGCTCCCGGCTTCAGCGTGGTCCTCAGCAGCCCCGGGGGAAGGGTGCTCTTTCCGGCCAGACTGTCTGTGAAAACGGTGGGCTTGTTAGACGCTTTAACAACTGGGTGGTCCCAGTCAGGTGTGGGCAAGGACGCTCTCACCAGGCCAGTTGCTGTGGTCCGTAGTTCAAGGCTGCAGGCTGGTTTCTGCTTTCTTCCTTTAGGTGGCACAAGTGGAAACAAACTCCAGCGGATGCTGCAGGAAGGGGAAGGTAAACACTGCTCCCCTGGGGGTGCCTTCTCACCTGGGGAGACATGGGGAGGACATGGCAGTGGCGTAGGGCTCACAGCTGGCTTGTGTTTAGAAAAATCAAGGTGTCCAGGGCTTAGCAGAACTGCCGGGCCCACTCTGTGTGCATGTGCGTGTGTGTGTGCCTGCATGCGCTATTTTATTAGACAGACACCCTGGCAGGGAACCATTGAGGCTGTTTTCCGGAATTGCCCACGTGGACTCAGAGATGGAAGCTGAGTGCCGCTGCCTTCATCACCCCCTGGTTTAGGGCTACGTCTATGGGGTGAGCCCAGGGAGCCCCCATGATGGGGGGCACCGATCTGCATGTGGTCCTGCCAGCCCCCAGAGGCTGTGCGCTCAGGAAGCCTTTCACTGACCCCCATGGACATGCCCTTGGGATGCACGTGGCAGATGCCCCAGGACATCACAGAAACAGGTGTCCTTGGGGTCACAGTGCTGGCCCTGGGCCTGGTGCTCCAGCTCAGGCAGGGTCCTGTGGTGCAGCCTTGTGGGTGTCACCTCCCCCTGCAACTGCCCCTTGCTGGGGGTCATTAAGTCCCCTAGAAAGGAAGGCAAGAGGCCACACTGCTGGGTGGTGGAGTCCTTATCTCCTTGAGGACCCCTTCGGGTCTAAGGCTCTCGGCCCTGGGGGCAGCAACCTCCTGGGTGAGCACCTGGGGCTTACCCTGCTGCGCACAGTCCACCCCGATCTTGGAAGTGGCCAGAGGAGCCCCAGCCTGGGCTGGGACACTCAGGCTGAGATGTGTCCTGTGGACCAGCCTGTCATAGCAGAAGCCACTGTGACACGTGGGCATGCAGCCCGAGGTCTTCACTCGGGGTCCAGGCCAAGACACACACTGGGTGCCTGCTGTATGCAAAGCTGGGGTGCAGAAAGTCAACCTCCCAGCATTGCCCTGTGGGGTGCATGGGATCCTTGGTGCTCATTCCTCCGTCCCATGTGTTCACAGCATGGCCGAGTTCAGGGCCTCCGTGGCTTTTATAGATGAGGGCAGAGCCTCCAGCACAGCAGGACAAGTCCAAACACATAGCAGCGCCCCCGGGATAGCATGGGCAATGGGGCGGTGGCAGGAAAAGCGGGAGGCAGCAGGGTCAGAGCCAGGGTCTGCCCCCTTCCGGACTCAGCCCATTGGGTGCTGCCGCCTGCCTCAGTGAACGCACTCCAGATGCACATGTGGCAATCCATGGCTTTCCTGCTCTTGGATACTCAGCTGGAGCGTGGCCACCCTGTGTGCAGGGTGCAGTGACCAGCCCTGCCCTCTGGGACCTGGGATCTGAAGGTGAACGTGCACCCTTTGGGCATCAGACACAAACAGAGACACCTGCTGACCAGGGGGAAGGGAGTTGCAGGCCAGGCTGCCCCGGTCCCCCCACAGCAGGCAGGTGGGGTGGGCACACGCAAAGGTGGTTTTACTTCACTTGTTGACATGGTGGGCACAGCTGTGACCCTAGCATTCTGGGGCTGAGCCAGGAGACCACAAATGCCAGCCCAGCCTGGGCAACACATCGAGAACCTGTCTCAAAATAAAAATAAAATGTTAAAAACAAAGGGCTGGTGCTGGTGCTAGGGCTGTGGCTGAGTGCAGAGGCCCTGGGCTCAGTCCCTGGTATGAGAAAAAGAAAGAATTGTCACTCTTGGGGAGCATGGGGAGGTCGTGCAGCAGGCCGGTGCAGGTGTGTGGAGGAGCAGCTCCCAGCAGCCTTTGCACCTCGGGCGACTTGTCATTACAGCCCCTGCTCCAACCAAGGCGAACGTGGCCATGGGCGAGAACAAGGCCAAAGAGTTCCTGGGTGGCTTCCGGCGCCAGCGGCGGCAGCTGTGGGACCGGACGCGGCCCGAGGTGCAGCAGTGGTACCAGCAGTTCCTCTACATGGGCTTCGACGAGGCGGTGGGTACCTCCCACGGGGCTGGGCCAGGTCGTGGGGTGGAGGCATGGACGACGAAGCTGCTGGACTCGGCTCGTTGTGGCCATCACATGCTCAGAACCATGGATCTGGAAGCCCAAGGTGCGCGCTGCTCTGCAGAGAGCCCCGTGGCTCCTGACACCACAGTAGCGCAGAGGCCATGGGGAGGCACGGAAGGCTCCTCCCCCTGCCCTGCCAGCCCACCCTTGGGAGGACACTGTCCCCTCCAGGGGCAGCATTCATCCCTTCTCAGGGGAAGCTGTGGCCATGGGACTCGAGACCTTACTCCCAGCCCCAGGTCTCAGAGGCCCCACTGCCTTTGCGCAGCGTGTGGGCCCAGGGTGCGGAGAGCCACCCACTGTGTGAGGCGTCAGCGGGCACCCCTGGCTCCTGTGGCCCGATCCCGTGACAGTGACCTTTCCTTAAGAGCAATTTTAACCACACTGCATGAGCTGCTAGAGCTTCCTTCAAATAACACCCCCCAAAACAACGGGGTCCACTTTACATCAGAAACATAAACAATAAGACCCCAGGAGAGGGGAGAGGCGCAGAGTGAGCCTGGTCTGTGTAGATGTTGGGATGAACATCGGTTCCCCCTGGAGGAGGGGTGGTTTGCAGTTTTGGGGCCCGAGAAAGGAAGGAGCAGGCTGTTTTTCATCCCAGATCCCAGCTGGGCATGGCATGGGCACAGTGGCGGGGTCTGTTCTTGGCATGGGGCCTCGTAGTGCCTGCATCGAGGGCGGGAGTGCTCCCCTAGGGGCTATGCCTGGGGTCCTGTGCAAGGTGGAGGGAGGAGACGCCTCTAGGGCCACACCTGCCTGCGTCACTCCCTTCCCAGCCCAGCCCCTGGACAGGCTCGCTCTCCCCAGATGTCTTCAGCTATGCAAACTCGTTTTTTCTTTCATTGTGTTGCAAGAAGCTAAACACAACAGCAGAACTCTGCCAATCAGGGTGTCAGGATGGCTGCCCCCAGGGGTTTGAAATACTTAAACCACATTTACTGGGGAGATGGGGCACCTCGCCATTGCTTAGTGACCACTGAAGTATGTTATCAAGAGTCAGACATGAAGACTGGCTAAAATACACTCTGCTCACAAACCAGAGGCCGATGAGGGCCAGAGATATGGTGGCTGCCCGTGTGTCAGAAAGAGCAGCCTCGAGTATGCCCAAGTTCACTGTGCTGAATGCTGGCCCCGCATGGATAAGCACAGATGTCTGGAAATTCTCTGTTCTTCTTTCTTTTCTCCTTTGGGCACTGAGGGTTGAACCCAGAGCATTTGCTCTGTGCTGCATCCTTAGCTCCTCCCCTTTTCAATTCTGTACTTTGAGACAAGGCCTCACTGATTTGCTAAGTTTCCCAGGCTGGGGTGGAACTTGTGATCCTCCTGCCTCAGCCTCCTAGAATGCTGGGTTTCAGATGTGCACCTCCACATCCAATTTCTGCAAAACTGATTGAAATGTGTTTTGAACCAAACCCCAAAATCAATTTATGAAGCCAGAAATCTCAAGGAATGAGATTATTTCACTATTTAAAAAAGTGGTATTGCAAGAAAAGCCAGACTAGAGATCTGGAGGCCATGGGGTCTGTGTCCCCATGCAGCGGCTGAGTCAGGAGGGCACAAAAGACAGCAAAACTGAGAGCTGCTCTTCCATGCTGTGGGGGCCCTGAGCCATGGGGGGCCCTGAGCCATGGGGGGCCCTGAGCCATGGGGCCATGACCACGGGCACACTGCACATCTCAGCCTGGGCAGTGACATTGCATCAGGACTCAGGGTTGGGCGTGCGTGGACCTGAGTCAGAAACCTGAGCCGAGTGTCAGGGCTGACCCCAGGCAGCACTGTAGAATGAAGTGGACCCAACCTCCAGACATGGCGGCAGCCCTTAGTCTCCCAGCTGGGTGAGGGGCCCTGGTCACACCTGGAGAGGCGGCTGCACCCAAACCGCCCGCTTTGGCCTCACCTGAGCGTGGATGCCTGCAGGTCCCCGGGGAAGCTCTCGGAGCACCTGCTCCTTCACATAGCGTCATGGCGGAGGTCAGGGGCCTGTGCTGACCCGGCCAGCAGAGGAGCTCAGTGGGAGAGCTCATGCCCAGAATGCTGAGGCCCTGGGCTCAGTTCTCTCCGACACAGAGGAGAAAAGGAAGGAGAAGAAGACGGGGGCACAGCACCACAGTCCTGTCATGTGAGCACTCGGGAGGCTGAGGCAGGAGGGTCACCGTGAGTTCGAGAGCAGCCTGGGTTACACAGTGAGTTCAGAGCCAGCTAGAAATACATAGTGATACCCTGTCTCAAAAATCAAAAAATAAAAGCAACCGAGCCCTGCACAGCCCTCTTCACCTCCGGGCCTCGACCTCCTTCTGCCATGCTAACGGCAGCGACTCCTGTCCTTCTGTCCCTAAGGCTCTGGGAGCTGGGGCTCTGACTTTGTTCCACCCTCCACCCTGTGCCCTGCATGGGCCTGGCCTGCACAGTGAGAGACACTGCCTGCCCAGGAGCACGGGCGACAGCTACCTCGGCAGCGTCTGTGTCAGTTACTTTTCTCTCGCACCCAAAGTTAAAGGAGGGAAGGGTTATCTAGCTCAGTTTGTGGAGGTTCCAGCATGTAATCAGCTGGCTCCAAGGCAGGGTGGCGTGGCAGCAGAGAAACAGTCAATGGCAGGCAGAAGGCAGCAAAGCAAGCAAGCGAGGAACTAGGGAGCCTCTTTCTGAACCCAGGCCTCCGGGATCAGGCTGGTGCAGAGCTGATCGGAGGGCTGGTCCAGCAGTCACCCTGCTCCGCCCAGCATGGCCCTATGAGTCAGTCACACACTCTAGACTGGCCACCTCTAAAAGAGCCCCAGCTATGAATGCAGGAAGCTCTGGGGGACATCTAGACACAGCAGGACAGCGTTCCAGCGCCTGCCCTGGCTCTCAGATGCCAGCACTGCCGCTGACTGAACCACCGTGTTCCTGTTGTGTGCCTGTTGTGTGCTACACAGCAGACAGGCTCGGCACAGGACAGGAAGCCATGCTATGAGAACAGTGCGGGGTCAGGGCAAGCGCCCACTCCCTGGGCGGGGTCCGCTTTACCAGGGATGTGTGAGCCTTGAGTCAGGGAAGTGTCCAGAGCCACAGGCTAGGACTTCTCAGCCAGGCATGCCGGCCTTGGGGCAGGAGAATGGGCAGGGAGTTACGGAGAGGGCCATAGACAGGCCAGCCAGCGGAGCCAGAGCCCAGGTGACCTGGGCATCTTTAAATACAACTCCCTCTGCTCTCGTTTCCTCCAGAAATTCGAAGATGATATCACCTACTGGCTGAACAGAGACCGGAACGGACACGACTACTATGGTGACTACTACCAGCGTCACTATGACGAGGACGTGGCCATCGGTCCTAGGAGCCCTGACAGCTTCAGGCACGGGGCCAGTGTCAACTATGACGACTACTAACGGTCCTTGCTGCACGGCCCTCAAGGCTATGCCTGCCCCCAGGGCCCCCTGGGGTCCCTGTGATGGGCCTTCCCCTGCGCTTCATTTCTGTGCCCTTCAGCCCGTCTGTGGGACCAGAGCTAAAGCAGAGAATGCAGCCCTGGCGCCTAAGCATGGAGTTCCCCTCAACGTGGAAGTAAAAGCATTTTCTCAAAGGAGTCTCAGTTCCTTCGGGTGGGGAAGGGGCTGGGGCGTTTCCTGGTGCCTTGCTGTCTTGAGGTTGAAGGGCCGTCAGGAGCCCTTTCCCCACAAGCATCCCAGGGCTCCACAAGGATCACACAGCACACCACACATGGCCCAGAGCGCAGTCATCAGCTGGTTAGAACATATCTGCCCTAAAGCGAAACCCACAGCCAGCCAGGATGGAGTGGGCAGGCGGGTGGCAGTCTCTCTGCGTGGCACGGAGGGAGGTGCAGGGGCCGCCCAGAGTCTGAGGGCTTCCTGGGGTCCAGCGGGGCTGGGGCGGCCATGGGTTAATACCATCATGGGGAGCAAGGCGTGATGGGGAGCAGCCTGGGCTCTGCAGATTTCACACCTCCCTCCTCTACAGTTGAGAATAAAGTTCACTGGAGCTCCGGGAGTACGCGGCCTCGCAGGGGAGCGGCCATGAGGGCTCAGCTGGGCCCGATGGGATGGTAGCTTCTGTGTCCGCTTCAGGGAAAGCCCGCTCCATTCAAGCCTCGCCTCTGAAGTCCCCGTCACTCCAGACCCTAGGTATGAAGCAGCCAGGTGCGGTGGGCAGCAGGCTCGGGGGCCGGGTCACAGCAGCTCCACCGTGGCCCCAGCTTCCTTCTCTGCAGTCCTTAGGACCTTAGGAACAATTGATGAAAAACACTCATGACCTGAAATTCACCGTGGCAGCTCTGTTCCAGTGTGCGGCTCAGAGATGTCACCTATGATCACACTGCCCACAGCCACGGCATCCGACCCACAGTGTTTCTGTTATCCAAGACCAAAGTGCCAGCCGCTAAGCTCAGGCTCCCTGCTCCCACCCCACTGCTCTCCAGGCTCTGAGACTCCAACCCCTCTGGACCCTCACTCACATGTTCCTACAGCACCTGTCCTCCTGCGAGTGGCTCCTTCCCCTTGGCCTGGTGTGGTCAGGCTCATCCTGTAGCAACACGTCAGTTTCCTCCCTTCTCAGGGCAGAGTAATACTCCTCAGGGTGCTGGTCCTGTTTTGCCTGTTCCTGTCCATGCCTGTAGGGGGGACTTGTGGGGCGGCTTCCACCTTAGCCGTCATGCTGGGCACTGCTGTGAGCCTGGCACTGGTGTCCCTTTGTGCCCTTGTCTTCCATTCTCCTTGCAGCTGCTGGGTCCCGGGACCATTCTGTGAGTCACTGGTGGAGTTGCCCTCACCTAGTTTGGCATGCTCCTTGCCATAGCATGGGAAGGCAGCTCGAGAGGAGGGAGTGGGAGCCTCTTGGTCCTCAGGGAGTGCTTACCGCTTCCTCCATCCATTACTCTGCTGAATGTTTTCTGTAAATTTCACCAAAAACCAGAAACAAAACACAAAAAAATTGTGTGTGAGCAGTGATTGTGTGGCAGGGCCTGCGTGTTAATTAATATGCACGTGTGTGCACCTGAGTCCGGCTCACAGGAACACGCACATGTGCTGTTTGTCCAACATCTGCTCGCTGCAGAGCCCAGCGCCAGTCACACGGCCCGACTGAGGCAGGGAGGCCAGCTTCGAAGTCTGGAGGCCTGAGAGCTTGGGCAGCCACTGTGAGAGTCCCAGGGACAGCACTGGAGTCTGAGGACCACAGGCAGTAGTGGCAGAAATACGCCTAGTTGGGAGTGTCCTTCTCTGTCCCCTGCCCTCTTCTCCTCCACCTGGGCCATAGGCTGCAGATGATGAGACCTTGTTCCAGCAGGTCCCTCACTCAGGCCCCCACATACCTGTTGGGGAGACCCCTGTGTGCACCTGGAACCAGCCATATCTGTAGATGCCCAGGCAAGGGGACAGAGAGCCAGCATGGGGCCATTTGCAAGCTAAGGAAATCTTTCTAAAAATGTGCTAAGAGATTTTTATGTCATATTTGGACCTTGAATTCCACATTTTATTTGTGGAGATAATTTTTCTAATATGCTAATATGTTGAAATTTAGAAATAAATGTTCTAGTATTAATCAACTGTGTTAATTCATCACCTCTACAACTGGAGTGGACCTCACCTGGTCACCCTGTATCATCTCCTTAGTCACCAATGGGTCTGGCTGCGTTGCTATCCTGAAGCTGGGGTTCTGGCTCGGTCCTAGAGTGCCCTGGGATGAGGTGACTGCAGAGCAGGGCTGTACAAATGCTCGGACTGTATTTGTGGGTCACCCACTTCCCAGGTTCTTGCGGTCACTCAGTGAAGCATCTGCTTCTAGAGTTTTTGCTGAGGACAACACCTCGCTGTGGAGTGCTTCCCACCATTAAAGGGCGATCGATCAGATTCGCATTTCTGCTAGTCTGCTCTGCCACCTGCTGCCTTCCCAAGAAGCCTGCACCACAGCAGGGTCCTGCAGTCCAGAGCCTCTCTTAGAGCCCTCTTTCCTGTTTCTCTCTGTGCCCGCGGCTCTGTTCTTTTTTCCTTTCCATTTACGCCTTTAGAAAATGCAACAAGTAGCTGTTTATTTGCTGTTAATTTCTTTTTTCTACTTCTGTGACTCTTGGATTTAATTAGATCATAGTCCTTTTGAGCCTTCTAATTTTTTGAAGGCAAATGCAGAGGCTCCAACTATATCTCAGGAGTTTGACACAAAAAATTAGATGGTGAAGTCTTGTAATTTTAGTCAAAATTTCCCCTTTGGCCTCTGTATTGACCACACAGATTATTAAACTTTCTAGAGGACGATGTTTTCTAGTTGACTTCCTGGCTTTGTTTCCTAGCTTCAGTTTGCTGTGGGGAGCAGTGTAGTTGGGCAGATCCCAGGCTCTGGGGTGCCTGGTGGCCAGCGGTTTTTGGACTGTGTCCCCCAGTAACTCTTCTTCGTGTGCTTAAAAGTACTGTGTCCTTCCCAGGTGTCAGGTATGGCTGAGTTGGATCGTGGTTTCCATCCTGGAAGTTTTTACTTTTTCTCACTGAGGATTTTCTGGGGAGTCTGTTTTGTCTAGCAACTACCGAGAAATATATTCACATCTTCTATTACTGTGTGAGGATGATTTTCATAACATTTTCCTCAAGCCCTGGAGGTCTGGGCCCATATGGTGTGTGGTAATATACAAATCCTCTGGCAAACTGAAAACCATACATTTCTCCAGTGAATGGAACTCTTTATCATTATGTAGCAAATTTCCTTATAAGGAGTAATGCTGCTTGCCTGAATTCTCCTCTAATATTACTAGGACTAGAACTGCCTCTGCTGTTAACGTTTCCCTGAGTGTTTCTATTAATTAGTTTTCAGTCCTTCTATGCATCTTAAGTATTTCTCCAGTACTGAGCACATCCAAGGCTGAATTTTGTTTTGTTTCTTAAAATATACCAGGTAAGATCCTCATTTGAGAATTTAGTCCATTTACATTTATTGTAATGAATCTTTATCTATTATTTAGACACTGAAGATTGAGCCCAGAGCTTCATGTGTGCCAAGAACACAGCTTACAACTGAGCTACGTCTCCAGCTCACTCCTGACATCACATCTGGGATTGTCCTCTGTTCCCCTCTCTCTTTCCTCATTTGGACTGTAGTTTTCCCTTGCTCATCGATTCTTTTCCCCTCTCCTTCCTTCAACTGTCTACACTGAGCCTATTCCCCTGGAGTTTTGCCTCGTGGCAACAGTCTCAGAGGGCAGAGGCAGGGCTGCCCCCTCCTCCCATTTCCCCTCCCAACTCCTGCTGTTGCACGTGGCATTTTGATTCGGCCTGGTCCACCCCCGCCCTGGGCTGTCCTAGATTCTCATGTAATTGCTGGTCAGTTTAGACCATTGCACATCTACCCCAGCTCCCCCTCTCCTTGCAGATGGATCCAGAACCATAGCTCATGTCCTCCGGTTCGGGCCTGTCCTTCAGAGACTGGCCTGCGGTACTCTCTCTCTCTCAGGCCAGCACTTTCCTTTGCACCAGACGCCTGGTTGAGTTACTTTCTCAGGACTCCCAGGAGCTGCCTGTCCTGTGGTCTCACTGCTAAGCATTTTACTGTTCACTGTTCTCCACCTGCCATTGCTCTCAAGGCTATAGGGTCCCCTTCCTGGGCGTGGCCTCCCCAGCCTGCAGATCTGTTTTTCTTTTGTCTTTTTTGAGACGGGTCTCGCTATGCAGTTCAGGCTGGCCTTGAGCTCACTTTGTAGCCCAGGCTGGTCTCGAACTCACAATGATCCTCCCACCTCAGCCTCCCAAGTGCTGGGATTACAGGCGTGAGCTACCACACCCAGCATGTTTTTCATGAATTACCACCTACAACATTCTGTTCTGTTCCAGAGGGAAAAATGGGCAGAAGCCTGGATCTCCAGGCTAATTCCCATAACAGCCAGAGGGAGGCGGATTATTCCCAGGGTACAGGTGAAGATTCTCACTGTGTCTAGAGAGCCTGCCCACCTGCTCCCTGGTTCCTCACCCTCAGCCCTGGTCTTTCAAACCCTCAACATACTCTGCTGCTCTTTTCTTCTGGAAGGTTCTCCACTTCTCCTAGCCCATTCCCAGATTCCCTTCAGCCCTTGGTGTTGTCAGCCCTTCCCTCAGCTCCTAGGACAGCTTCTGTCTCGGGACCTGAAACAGTGCCTTCCTTTAGAGAGCCATCCCCTGTGATCACACACCCAGTGGATGTCACCTGCTGGGCCAAGACCCTGGCACACGGTCCACACCTCTGCTAAGCAGGGGCTGAGCGCATCCTGACTATACCGAGAAAGAGACTCTCCTCTAGGCTGTTACATGTGAAAATGGGGACCGGAGTGACAAAGGGTGGGGATCCCTCTGCTTCAGGTTTCTGTCACTCAGACCAAACACCTGAACAAAACCTTTCAGGAGGAAAGGTATTCTCTAGCTATGGTGTTGGAGGTTGTGGTCAGGGCTCCATGGGCGAAGGCAGGGTGTCATGGTGGAAGGGCAAGGTGAGGAGCCTGCTCTTTCACGGTGGCCAGGACGGAGGGGCAGCGGGAGAGGCAAAGGGGCTGGGGTCAAGATGGTCTTCAGAGCCATGTCACACTCTAGGGAACCATTTCCTACACCTGGGTGCCACCACCTGACGTCCAAGGTCACCAGATTAATCCTCCATGCGGGCAGTGACTCCACTACCCCGTCTAGACCCCTTCTGAGTGCCTTGGCCCTGGGGACCAAGCCTGCCGCACAGGGACCTCAGGGGAGCCAGATCCAGACTGTAGTGGACACGGAGTGACCTGGGGACAGTCTGAGGATTCAGATTTGGGTGTCTCCCCACAGCATGCCAGCCCATCCTTACACCAAGCAACTTACGCCCTTTACAGTAAGAACGTCAGGCGTTGATCCTGTCTCCCATTTTATTTTACAACTTGGGTAAGTTTTTACACCATTAAAATTGAAATAAAACTATAAATTCCATTTTGGGGGGTTATCCCTGGGTTCTTCCTTGCAGTGCCTATGAGTTCTCTTCCTAAACCACCTTTCATGTTAAAGGTCCACCAGGAGGATGCTGGCTGACCTTTGATTTTTCAGCACCATTTGAAATAATCTTGAGTTTGTGGGATTCGGGAGTGCACACCTGTAATTATAGCACTTGAGAGGCTGAGGCAGGAGGATTGCTCTGAATTCGAGGTCAGCCTGGGCTACCTAGTTAAGTTCAGGACCAGCCTGAATTAAAATAGTGAGACCCCATCTCAAAGCCCCCCACCAACAAAGAGATAAGGAGTTTTTTCTTTAGCCAATTAAAATACTATCACACTGATGTCTTTTAAAGACTGATCCAGTCTTCCATTCCTGGAGTAAATCTCCCCTGGTCACAGGACGTAATTCTATTTAAATACCATTGTACCAAATTTGCTAACATCAGTGTCAGTGAGAGCTACTGCACGCTGCTCAGCTTCAGGATCAGGGTGAAGGCCCGGATTAGTGTCTGGCCTAAGGTTTGTGAGCACCTGGCGGAAGGCAGGATTCAGAGGCTGCCAGCAGGGCATCCGTGAAGGCCAGATCTGGGGGCTGCACCATGTGTCCTGCCATGTCCTCTCTGGTGGCCTTTTTACCGTGGGGCACCTTCTGACTGCTCTCTTCGTCCTTCACTCAGAAGTCCAATCCTGTGACGCTGTAGTGGCCACTGCTGCTGAGTGTTGCACAGCACAGCTTTTGACAGTTTTAAACCACGCACACCGCTGTGTGTGCAGAGCCCTGTACACAGAACCCAGCTGGGCCACCGACCGCCTCACCCATCGGCCTCTCACCGTGTTATTAAGGGGACATTAAGACATCCCTTTTCGCTCTGTCTCCTCCTGCTGTCTTGTGGGGAACCCTTCCCCTCAGCCTCCCGAGCATGGGTGCACCCCTTGGCCTGGTACAGTGCCCCCTGGGTAGAATTGGCCCTGCACATCAGGCTGTAAAATTTATAAATCACCATGCTGAGATTAGTGACAACCACTAACAGAATGACTGCAAGGTACCCTGTGATGAAATCACATGGCTGTCATTTGCAATCCTGTGCTCATTTCCAGGGATACGAGGTGACACTTGCCCATCTGACGAGGTGAAGGCACTGCGATGCGGTGTTGGGCTTCCAAAGTGCTGGCGAGGGGACTGAGTCAGGACAGTGCAACACTGGCTGACTGTGGGTTATAGAGGAAGTGGGCGGTGTGCAGTGCACTGGTGGGGGCTCCCGACATCACACTACACAGCTGCACGGCTTGCCAGGCATTTGCCACTGGAATCCACTTGCACCAGTCTGGATGCGGTGGGCAGGCCCTACCTCTTCTACCACCGGGTACTTCTGATACAGCCACCCATTTCCTGTGCATTGAGAATTACGAGTGTATGAGTACATCAGCAGAAAGACCAGCTGCGGAGGCAAGGAGGGACTGCCGTCCACAGTATCCTGCTCCGCGCTCTTCCCGAGGACACAGTGCCTTCTCTGCCGTTTCTACCTAGACAACACCCTTTAGCAGACTTGACCTGCTCCTCCTCACGGTTCTCCTTCCTGCCTGGGCTTCCTGGGCAGCCCTGCAGGACACTTTAGCTGGGCATAGAATTCTGGCTGGCGGTTCTTTCCTCAGCGCAGCAGGAGGTTGCCCTGGTGATTCCTGAAGGGGAAGCTGAGCCGCTGTCTCCTCAGTTTCAGAGCTGTTCCCCTGAGACCCTGTGCTGGGGAAAAGGGACAGGGTGTCACCCGCCGGGAAGTCCCCTACCAGCAGGGTGGGCATGTGAGACTGGGGCCCCCAGCGGGCAGCAGGCAGAGGCCCAGGTGATTTGTCACAGCCAGCACAGGGTCTCACGGCCTCCCCTGGCCTTTGCGACAGCATGGGGCAGCATCGCTGAGCTATGTGGTGCTAGGCGAGAACAGTGCTTGTCATTTACACGGTTTTCACTTTGCTAGGCTGCCTCTTTCCTTTTTTTTTTTTGCTTTTTCCTTTTTATTGGTACCAGGGATCGAACTCATGACTGCCTGCTTGCAAGGCAGGCGCTTATGCCACTGAGCTAAATCCCCAGCCCATAGGCTGCCTCTTTCCTGACATGGTTAGAGAACAGGTGTCTTTGCTGCATAAACCACACCCCATTTGCAATCCTGGCTGCCAGCCTCTCCAGCTGAGTGTGGAGCTCACTAGTTTGGGCTGCTAAGGAAACGCCAGAGGCCAGGCGGCGTAACCAACAGAAATGCACTTCCTCCTGGGCTGCAGGCTGGAAGTACATTAGGTGTCAGCAGCATTGGGGTCCCTGGGCCTCTCCCCTGCTGATGATGAGGCCACCTTGCCGTGTCCTCATTTGTTTGCCCTGCTGGCTGTGGGTCCGCACCCTCCTCTCACCAGGTCACCACGTGGAACGGACCAAGGCCCAGTTCACAGAGCTCACTCCAACAGTGCTGACACCTCATCTCCACACCCTGCAGTCCTGAGGGGAGCGAGGACTTCACCACGCACACATGGGCAGCACCACCCAGCCCGTGATGGTAAGGTCTGTGTCAGGTCCTGTGGTCACCGCATAGACCGGCCACTTCAATTTATCTTCTGGCTCTTATACTTAACATGCCATGTTCAGAATTCCTCACTGTACTTTATTTCAGCTTCACCCTTGATCTCTACACTGTTACACAGGCTTCACTTCAAATCAAGTGTACATAACACACAGAAATTCAAAAGCCAACAAGCAATACACTGAGGCTTGTCTCTGGCTGCATTCTCACCAAGCCCTGGAAGAGGCTCACTTCTCAAAGTTTATTCAGCTCGTAGTTGTAACCAAACACCGGAGGAGGCAGACTTTACAGAGAGGAGGTCAGGCTGACTGGTGCTGGAGCTCAGAGTCCAAGGTCAGGTGGTTCCTGGGTTCCTTGGCACCATGGAAGAAGAGACCCCATTCTAAAAGATGAAGCCAGAGAGCAACCCAGGAGCCCACAGCTACTGCCAGGACCACGTTCCCCTGGGACCTGAGGGACAATGGACTCCACTTCTGGAAGGGCCACACCATCTCTGGATGCCACTGCTGCCCCAGGCCCAGGCCTCTGATGTGCGACCATTGCGGACAACTGCTCCCGTCCCCAGGTCCCTGTCCTCCTCCTATGGACAGCATAGCACTCCACACTCCACAGCCTGTCTTAACCGGTGCGGCACGGCTCAGATGCCCCAGCCTCCTGGGAGGCACGGTACGATGAAAACCTTGGCCAGCAGGGTGGACAGAGCCCCACAGCCCAGTCACCTGTGTGTGCTGGGCTATGCCTTGCAGGTGCTCTCCTGGCCAGGTGGCACATCACGGCTGCGCTGCCTTCTGGGGCCACCACTGCTTCCACTCCCACAGCTCTCTGGGCCCTACCCTCCAGCCGCTGTGCAACGTCACTGCCTGAGAAGCCACTGAGGACTGTCACTCCTGCTCTGTGCCGAAGAACCAGCCCCTCACAAGCATCCCTGAGAGGTGCTGGGCTGCCTGGGACGTGGCTGGTGCAGCTGTGCAGTGCTTCACGGGGTCAGGCTGCCAAGGTGGCCCTGGGCAGTGGCTGGTGGAGGGCACGCTGGGCCCCAGGAGACATTCTGTTCCTCCCACCTCCAGTGCATCACAGAAGGGCAGCCCTGCAGGCCTCAGCTAGCGGACCCGCTTTCCTGTGAAGTCCATTCCTCTCCCTGCGCCTGTCTTCGCTGAAGGCAGCTACTCGAGCACCCGCTGCTTGTTTGGCTCTGCCCCTGCCCGGGGGTGCTTTCTGCACCTTTCCGCTGCTTCCCTTTGCTGGCAGTCAGCTGCGAGCAGCCCAGAGCTGCAGGATTTCAGATCCGGATCAGGGATTTTCAACCAGTGAAGGCCACACAAATGCTCCTTCCCCCCAAACACTCCCATGGCCCTGCCCTCAGGGTCTGAGATCGCAAATGCGGCTCGAGGAACACGAGTGGCTTGGGGGCCACGTATCCAACTGCACACTGCACAAACATGGATGTCCTCAGAACTTTCTTGTAAACTCGCTTCTCCCACAAAGCCTAATGGGCAGCAGAAAGGCAACCCTGGAAAGCCCGGGACTGGCAAATCTCAGTATTTTATTAAAATATCATATTTACCCGCGGTTAACCAAGAATATTTAACTTTGTCCCGCCCGCCCCCAAATACGCAGCACAGCACAGTAGTGATTTCAGGTCTCCTTGATCATGGTGACCAACAGAAACACAAAGTCAAGTTTGCAACTAAAAGGTGACCTGGAGAACTCGGCACTGAACAAACATCCAGCTCTCGACGGAACCCCTCTCTCCGAGAACGACAGCCGGTGCGCTGCCACCTGACGATCCTGCGGGGCCTTCCTCCAGATGCATAGGTAACGTTGCTTCATGGGTGAGCACCCACTTTTATAAATAAATCCTGTTTAATGTTCCTGTTCAGCTTCACAAAGAAACCAGAAAATAAAACTGTCGATGACAGTCATGACACAGGCTCTCACAGCAAGTAAAAAACCTGAAAATACGCAGGGACGCACCTAGGCTACTTTACATAAAAAGATTCCAAAAGTGCAAGGCAGAGTCCGCAGTTTCTGGGGAGCTTCTAGGCACATCTGTGTCTTACAGCGAGCTTCGGAACAGATTCCAGTTTGTTCTTCATGACACCGTGTGAGGTCTTTAAACGGAAACAAAACTGAAGTCCATACCGAGGGCGCAGGTTCAGGTCCGCCGCGTGCGGCCTTTCTTGATCCGGGCGGGCTTGGGCTTGGGGATGTACTGGTTGTTGGCCTGGTACTCCAGCTCCTTGCGGAAGTAGTGGATGGCTTTGTTCAGACCTTCCTCCAGCGGGACCTGGTGGTAGAGAGCAAAACATGGTCACCCGGGCAGACACACAGTAGGCGGAGGTGGGGGCAGCGACGGGAGCGCTGGTGCCTTCTAGCCACCTCCAGGAGCCACAAAACCACGCCACTGAGGAGACTGCAGCGAGAGGCCGTGGGCCCTGAGCTGCTTCCAGAACTTGCTGTGTCTGGCGTGTGGCACTCCAGCCCCGAGAGACACCTCACCCCTATAACCGTCATGGGGACCACTTTCAGCACCCTGCAGGGTCCTTCCTTTCGAAGGATGTGCTTCGCGGTGAAGGAAGGATGTGTCCAGGGCCACCGGCCCAACCTACAGCGCGGCCCTCCCCACGACACCAGCCCTCTGCACCCGTGGACAGGCCACCGCACTCCACACTCCTCTAAGAGGGGCCTCGACAAGCCCTACAGCAGCGAGGCAGCCATATCCAGGGCTGCCTTCAGCAGCCAGGAAACGTGTCGGCCAAGCGGCTGACTCTAAGCGTAAAGAGAGATGAAATCCTGGCATTAAGGGAGGCCGGAGGACACTGCAAGCTCAAGTCCAGCCTAGGGAATCTAGCGACGAAGCAAGAGCCTGACTCAAAATAGAAAACAAGAGCACTAGGGACCTAGCTCAGTGTGAAGGCCCTGGGCTCTATCTGCACCTTCAAAGAAATAAGAAAAACCCCAGTACTCAGAGAACGCACTGGGCACGCACACGGGCACCCAATGAACACATGGCACACATACTGGGCATGCACATTGGGCACACACTGGGCACCCAGTGAACACACAGCACACGCACTGGGCACATGCACCTGGCACACACACTGTGCACCCAGTGAACACATGGCACATACACTAGGCATGCGCACTGGGGACACACACTGGGCACACACGTGCAAGCACATACACATCACGCAATTTGAGGAAGACATCTACATTTCCTCCTCTCAGACTGCCCCAGATTCCTTGGGAACCAGTGCCAGCAGGGGTAAGGGCAGCAGATACCAGTGCCCTGAGACCCAGGAAGCACAGGGCTCCCCAAGGGACCTACTTCGGTTCCCACAGTGGGTGAGCATTAGCTGTGTTCCATGGATTCTGCTTAAAATTCAGGCACTGTCCACCCTGGGCCACGGTGAATCTCCCACAGTACCACACCTGTCATGTGCCTGGTGCCCGCGGCACACTGAGGCATTGGTTCTGTCAAGCCAGTGCCCTCCCGCTTTGACTTCCATCTGTGGACTCTGCCCTCAGCCACTGTGGGGTAAGGGAGCAGCTGCCTCTGGGGCCCCGGGCTCGGCATTCCAGCGGCCCTGGCTCAGGTTACTGGGATGCTTTTGGGGCCAGGTGAACTCTGGGTAAGTCACTGCCTTTGACTGCACCCTACAGGGTGGCAGCAGTGCCCACTGTCCACACCAAGGTGCTCCAAGTCCACCCAGCACCTTCATTTCTGCTCTGAGCATGAGCATGACCACAGTGGGCCTGCCCTGCCTCTCGCAGGGAGGGAACGGGCCATGCAGCAGGGAGGAGCAGGCAGTGGGGGAGAGTGGGGCTGCTCAGCCAGGGCACAGGAGGCAGGCGGCGTCTCCCTCCGGTTGGGGCTGAGCCCCCTGAATACCACCTTCATGATGGTGCCAGCGCGTGGCTTCAGGGTGTGGCACAGGTATCGCACAGGGCACTGGAGAAATGCTTTAGGGCATGCAGCGAGCCCACACCTCCCGGGCCCTGAGAAGGGCAAGGCTTGCAGGTGGGAACCGCACTCACCACGGGCTCCCAGCCCAGCATCAACTTCGCCTTCTTGATGTCTGGCTTCCTCTTCTGAGGGTCATCCTGGGCTTCGGAGAGGAACTGAATTTCACTGCCACTACCTGTGTGTGTGAACAAGGAGACAGGAGTTGAGTAGGAACAGGTACCACCCGCTTGGGTCTGCTCCCGTCACACAGCAAACCATACCTGAGGAATCAGAAAGCAATCAAGTGCTCCCGACCACAAGCTTTGTGCACTGTAGCTGCCCATTCTGCCCACAATGCTGGCCGAGGTGACTGAGGGGGTGGGGTCCTGTGCTGTAGCCTCAGTCACAGTGTCCCCAGCAGTGGTGCCTCATGGGGAGGGTGGACAGACAGACCCTGGTGCAAAGCCCAGGGACCACATGTGGTGGGGCTGGTGCAGTAAGATGCCAACCTCCAGGACAGGGCTAGTGCCCAGTCAGGCAAAGCCTGAGGACATGGCAAGTCCATGCCTGGGGCTGCAGTCCTCACAGCCACTGCTACCCAGGCCTAGCCCAGCTACATCCTGAGTGTGAACTCCCCATCAGTCCCAGAGGGGACCCAGTGCACGGGATTGTGGTGAGGACAGGGGCCATCCCAAGGCCCCTCAGCATCCCTGCCTCAGCCGGGCCAACCTGCAACAAGAGCTCCAGACACACTGGAAACCTGCAGGCTACCTCACTCCCTGCCCTCTGACCTCGGAGTCTCACCAGGACCAAGGTCTGGAAACAAACTTGCGTGCCCTGGAGGTACAGAGCCACCGAGCAAGACAAAGCCTACCCATCTCCATCTCTATTATGTGAGGAATCAGAAAGCAATCAAGTGCTCCTGACTATAAGCTCTGTGGACCGTAGCTGCCCGTTCCACCCACAACGCTGGCTGTGGCTGGTACCTGCAGGCAGTCTGGCCCGGCAAGTGTTTGTCCTACTCACCCACGAGGGTCTTGATCAGCTGGGCAAACTGTAGGATGGTGTGCTCTTCAGGGTTCCCCTGAGGAAGACACAGCTTCTGATTATTAGTGTGAGGACAGCAGTGGCCACCCTCCACCCCAGCCACACAGCAAGCAGGGCCCGGTGCTGCCCCAGGGAAGCCCGGGCGGCCACTCACCAGGTTGACGGGACTGCTGACATTGCTGTTCATGAGCGCCACTAGCCCGTTCACCAGGTCGCTGGAAGAGAAGGAGTGGTAAGGTGTCCCACTGTGGGGCTCCCAGTGCAGGCCCCAGACCCTGGAAGGACGCACAAGGCCTCCCCACAACAAAGCCTGCATGGAAAGCCGATGGCATTCAACACCCTGCAACTCAAGATGGCATGTATGGCACTAAGGTACCCATGGATGCAATGACATGGTGACCTCTGGGTTTGTGTTCAGCAGAGAGGTGGGCACCATGACACAAGGTGGTGGCATTGATCAGTGCAGCTGCCCCTTCGTGCTGGTGAACACTCATCCAGAGATGGTGGAGAGGCCACACCCGACACAGGGCCTCTGCCATGCCCAGGAAGCCCACATCCAACACGCCGTGGGCACTGACGGCACAGAAGCAGTGATCGCTTAGAAAGTAAGATCGCTGAGATGAATGGAGCCCAGGATGGGACCCCCACACACTGGTAAATCACAGAGAAGGCCGAGCCACACAGGTGCTGGACCAGGGGACACAGCTCCCCACGCCTCAGGCTTCACCTGCTGCCCCTGAACACCTGGGCAGCCTTCGGCGAGTGGGGAGTGTCAAACAGACTGTGACCAGCCAGGCCCTGGAGCTGAGGAGAAGTAAGCAAATTGTCGCTTACCAAGGTAAATGACACTCACTGCTGAGCACCAGCACCTGCCCTGAGAGGTCAGCAGAGTTCTGTATTGGTGGCCCAAGGAGCCCACTTGCAAACTTCCCCGCTGCCTATCATTACCAGAGGAGCAGATCTCCACGGGCTGTGGTGAACCAGACAGAATCCCGGATCACATGGCACTGACACTTTGGAAAAGTGGGGTAAAACAAGTCATTTCTACTTTTTCACTTTCAACCAATGGGTAGTGCGTCTGAACACTCGCAATGCCATCTTCATGGCTCCAGAGCAACACCAGGCCTTGCTGACCTCGGGAGGCTCTGTGGTCACCCCAGCCCCTAGGCTGGATGTGCTTCAACAAACAGCGCCCCTCATGGTTCCAACCAGCATGGCCGCTGAGCTCTGCCAGGGTTCCCAGCCGGAGCTGGAGGTGGCTGCCTTGGCCAAGGGGGAGGCTGCCCATCTACTACACAGTGGGCCGGCGACTTCAAAGGTCAGGACTGGAGACATCTTAACGTTTAACCTGAGGCTTCAAACTGCCATTTTGACAGAGTGACTTTTTAAAGAACACACCATGCTATGTCTGCTACAGCAAGAAGGATATGCCCCAGCATGGACCTCAGACAGTCATGCCAAAATGTAATGGGATGGCTACCAGTGGGCTCCAGCTCCTGCCTGCCACCTTGGCTTGGGAACAGCCCACTGCGTGGAGAAACCACCACCCGGATGCCATGCGTTTTGCTGTGACATAAAGGATCCTTGATCCCACAAAAGCAGCCTGTAAAAAACAGCAGAACTGTGGCAGGCTGACCATCTTGGCGGGGTGCTGAGTGAGGGCCCGCATGGTGCACAGCCCCCAAGCGCTGGTCACCTCTCTCAAACCTGTTCATAGCAGGGTGCAGGGCAGGTCACAGATGGGGACTTCCACAGGGTCCACACCTGTGCTTCTCGGGGTGCCACTCAGGCCCTGAGTCTGGGGTAGCCTGGGAGACTGGACATGCTAGGAGTCAGGGGCTGAGCCACACTGTCAGGGTAGCCCAGTGAGGTACCACCTGCCCTGAATGGGCCAGTACTTGGCACAGCACCTTTGAGTTCTTATAATTCTTTACTCAGTACCCTGGGCTCCACGGAACTCGCCTGAGGCTGCTCAGGTGATTCTGGGGCCTGCGGCCTCAGAGACCTGTGAGCAGCAGGACACAGGCGTGGCCACTGTGCTCTCATGAAGCCCTGCGCCTGACTTCATCCACCTGGGGGAGCGGAGGTGGGGGGGAAGCTGCCTGGGCCGGGGCCACATAGTGGCTGCTGCTGCCATGCTCTGCAGACAGGAGGCTGCAATGCAGCCTCCCCTTGGGCCAGGCCCTGGGCGCTCATCCAGCTGCGCCCCAGTATGGTCCCCGAGGGCTGCTGCCCTGCTCCGAGTCACCATGCGCGGGAGAGCAAGGACTGCAGGGATGTGTACTGTATCATCTTCTGGGACAAACGTGAGAAACTGCAAATACGCTCAGGAGAAACCTGCAGCAGCTGTGGGAACTTTTAAGTTGTCAAAGATGCCTACACAGACCCTGACCTGAGGGACAAGGTCCAGTGGTGGCTGTGGAGGGGCCAGGGCAGCCCCTACGGCACCCCGGGGTGGTCCCAGGCTCCAAGGTACTTTTTGAAGGACAGGTATTTGGGGCTTCTTACACGACAGGGCAAAACTACAGCAGGCAAAGGACAGAACCGGGCTTCCCACTGCTGCAGGAGCCCAGAAACCAACAGACACTGCACCAGCTGTGCTGCACGGCTGTGCTCTGCTCTAAGCCCTGAAACCTCGGCACAGCCTCGGGGCCCATCCTGCACGCTCCCCACCGTGCCCATCACACGGCATAGCCGATGTTGGCTGGGCCCAGCG
Source organism: Cavia porcellus (assembly GCF_034190915.1). Taxonomy (NCBI): domain Eukaryota; kingdom Metazoa; phylum Chordata; class Mammalia; order Rodentia; family Caviidae; genus Cavia; species Cavia porcellus. The sequence goes on along the minus strand of NW_026947501.1, from coordinate 46,386,987 downwards.
TGCTGCCGGGACACGGGAGCAGTGCCACGGGAGCCGCCCCGCACAGCGTTTCTCTGCCCTCAGCTTCAGCCTCAGACTCCACATTGAGTCACAGCCTTGTCTGGCTCCTTCCGGGACTCACTGTCCCAGCTTAGCAGACTGAGGTTTCTTGTGTGTTTTTTACTTTTTTGGAGGCAGGGTCTTGCTATACAGTTGAGGCTGGCCTTGAACTCACATGTTCCTGCCTCAGTGCCCCAGTGCTGGGCTCACAGGTGTGTGCCCCTACACCCAGCAGAAGGCCGAGATTAAGCAGAGCTGGGCTCCCAGCTTAGGGTCTCTACCAGCGAACAGAGGCCAGGAGCCCTTAGCTGAAAACTCTAATACCCAGGGGCCAGGCAGCTCCACTAGTGCCCAACACTAGGTGGCAGCACAGGGCCGCTCAGGAGCTGGGAGTCATGGGAATGGATCTCATTTTAACTCTGGAACAGAGTTAAAATGGATCAGCAGGAGCTTCCTTCCCATTTGAAGTTAGCACTGCAGAGAGGTCACTGAGGCACATGGGGCTGAGCCGCCCACTGTGGTTGGGCCCAGGGCAGTCTCACCTACCTGACGTACTGGAATGCCCTTGTCTGCGACCCAGATCCATACACCTGGAAGGAAACCGACAGTGAGGCTGGGGAATGGCCTGGGAACCCCCAGGTGACCGGAAACAGAACCCTAGGGGAGCGGGGCAGGGATGAGGCTGGAACACACACAGCACTTCCAGGCGGCGACCAGCAGCAGCAAGGTTCCCTCAAGGCAGCTGTGCAGGACTCTGCCTCCTCCAGGGGCCCCCTGGGTGCAGGTACTGCCTGGGGTCCTGGGGAACCCCCCACTGCAGCTCAGGCATCCTGCAGGGCTCTCCACCTGCCCCTCATCAGAACAGAACACAGGGCTGCAGCGACCATGGTGAAGGCCCAGGTGACCCACATGTGGTGGGAGCCTGGGTGGGGGTGGGGTGCAGGCTGGCAATGGCCATGTGATCCCCTTTCCTGCCCTAAAACCTAAGGAGCAGCAGGCACAGGCCCAGCACCCCTCAGTGCTTCTCAGCCTGAGCCACATGCAGACAAAGGGTTGCAGGGCAGGCGCTCTGCACTCTACTGGGCTGTCACCTGTGCCTCCCTTCCTTTCTCTGCTTTGACGAGGGAGGCAAGGTGAGGCTCAGGCACCCTTCCCACTTCTGTGCTGACCTGACCTGGGCTGCGGAAGGCCCAGCCCGCAATGGCACCCACCGTGAGCGGCTCACCCTGCAGGGCCTGCAGGATGAAGTTGCTGACCACCCGCCCGTCGTTCATGTGCATGCGGGGACCGAAGGTGTTGAAGATCCTGGCCACTCGCACCTCCACACCCTCCTGCAACAGAAGGGGTGAGGCTGGGACACAGTGGCGCAGGGCAGGGGGGTGCCCCGCCCGGGACTGCATGCTCAGCGCCCCGTGTGGGACAGGAGACAGAGCAGCTTGATTTTGACTCCAGAAAGGAACGGCTCTCCTGTTGATTCCGTCACAGGCTCATTGGACACCCTGGCAACTGGAGACCTTGCACAGAAAGCCAGGGTCCCCCATGGCAGCAGAGGCCACCGCACCAGCTGTGGCTGAGAAGCTGTAGGATGGTGGCCGTGCTGGGAAACTGGCACCATTACTCCCTCCAGTAAACAGCTGCTTTCTTGAGAGCACACACTCCGGCTCCCCACACAACGCCTCCCTCCTGGGCCCTGCCCTTCGAATCAGTGGCAAGAGATTAAAGGAAGAGAGGGAACCAAATCCACACCCCACAGAGCTCCTCTGACACTCAACACCGTGACTACGCCTGGTGCCTGGTACCCGGTGCCTGGTGCTGGTAGACTGCAACCCTGAAATGTTGCACAGGGAGCCCTGATAGCACTGCGCCTCCTGCAGAGGACCGCAGGCACTCTCGCCCTCCCTGCCACGCCTACCTGTTTCATGTAGGCGTAGCACATAGTCTCCGCTACCCGCTTGCCCTCGTCGTAGCAGGCCCGGGGCCCGATGGGGTTCACGTGGCCCCAGTAGTCCTCGCTCTGCGGGTGGACCTCAGGATCTGTGGGTGGAGAGGAAGTCTCAGTGGTAATTCCTGGCTTGCCCAGCTCATGTGGCAAGGAACAACACATCTGTCCGATATGCAGCAGAGCTGCAGGCCCAGTGAGCACTGGCTCAGGTCCTTGCCTGAGGCCCGAGGGAAACAGCGCTTTATAGGAAAAAGCAGAAGGCCATGGCTCTATGTTCAAGTCTTCTTCTCCTCTACAAACTTCTCTTAGCTCCAGATTTTTACATAAACTGTCTGTGTAAAGTGGTATCTGCTTAGCTTTATGCTTATGAATTATAGAGTAAAACGTATTTGTGGGACAATCAGGACATAGTAGCTCCCTGGACGTTGATGACCTTCCACGTGCTGTCCCAGAGCCGGCTCAGAATAGGCAGGGTGACCTGGAGGCCCAGGCAGGTAGGCAGCAGGAGGCAACGTCCACTAAATGCTACTGTCCCTGGAGTGCACATGGGTCACACTTTCAGATCTGCCAGGGCACAGCCTGATCCGAGAAGCCAGGCAGCAAGTGCATCTCTGGAATGTGAGCTGATATTTAGTTTATCTACAACATCGAGACCAGATCTCTACTCTGCATACAAACATAGCAGGTAATGATGCGCAAACTTCTGCCAAGAAATCTGGAAAAAGATACAGGGCCACTACGTTTGGGCCTTGTCTTGCTGACCTCAGGCTCAGTGCTCATGGGGACAAGGGTCTGCACAGCCCAGGGTGGATGTCACCAGCAGCCAGCGAGGCTCTGGGACCCTGCGGGGCGAGCTTGCCGCCCACCAGCACGGCTGAAAATCACTGTGCAGAGCAGCAGTTCCACCTCGAGGTGCAAGCAAAGGGCCAGGGCCCACCCCGGCTGCCAGCCTGGACCAGATGGCCCCACGTTTCTGCTAAGGCAGACAAAAGGGGAGGCTTGTAATCCCCCACCCCAGTCCTTCACTGGCACCAGCTGGTCTGGAAGGCCCTGGGCCAGGCTTCTGAGAGACCCCTCCCAAACCGCTCTGGGGCTCTGAAGGGGAGACCACTGTGTCCTGCAGTGGGAAGGTCCAGTCAGATGTGATTTCTAGTCGCCCATCCGCACTGGCACTCTGTGCGGTTAACAGACGGAGCTAATGCTCACTTATCAATGTCCACACACTCTGCCCGGAATAAATAAGGAACTGGGGAGCACCTGCTCCCAGCAGGTGTGCAGGTTAGCAGCGGGCTGGGTAAGGTGAAGAGGAAGACGTCGTCGTGCAGAGTGACGTCCCACAGGAAGGAGTGTGTGTCCGCCTGGGACCTCCGAGTGAGGAGGCACATGGATGGTGGAACTTAACTTGCCCTGCACCATCTCCACACAGCCTTGTTTTTCGTGTCTCTTTCAATTTGAGCCTTGACTTCCTCATTTTCTCATCAGAACAATGATGTAACACAGAAGGAGGACATTGTGTTAGAGCCTGGCTTCAACATGGAGCTGCAGGAAGCAAGCAGCTCTCCCAGCCAGCTGGGGCCACAACAGGACCAGCGCCACCCAGAGCAGTGGCCCCTGGCCCCATTTTTAGTGTCCTGGTGCCAGGCGGGCTTGGGCGGCAGGGCAGGACAGGGAGTGTGGGCCCCACCCACACAAGCAGATGACCGCACGTCCGGTGCAGCTGACTCCAAAACCAGCAAACAGCCTGCACCCAGGGAGCAGGGTGGGCACCAGGACAGGTACAGGGCTCTGAAAGAACGAGAATCCACATCCGCGGAGCCGCTGGGCGTCCCTTAAAGCAGGCGACAGGGTTTGCGCCTGGGGTGTGCAGCAAGGCAACAGCAGGAAGGGACAGACGCCAGGGGCCTGCCCTCAAAGGGAGCCTGGGGTGCCCCAGCACTCACCTCCATACACCTCTGATGTGGAGGCCAGGAGCAGACGGGCACCCACGCGCTTCGCCAGCCCTGCAGGAAGCAAGACACAATCAGGGCCACTGTGGGAAGCCCTGCTCAAGGGGCAGAGGGCCTGGCTACCCACCCTATCCCACCACCCAGGCGTGGTGAAGGCCCTGGACCAACACAGAAGCCAAACTAACAAGAAATGCAAAGATGTGGAGAAAGAGGAACTCACACGTTGTGAGGGTTTTTTTGGCAGTCGTGAGTTCGATCCCCAGTACCGATAAAAAGGAAAAAGACAAAAAAAAAAAAAAAAAAAAAAAAAACAAGAAATGCAGGCGGGGCTCCTGAGAGGGCACTGCAGGCTCAGTCCTGACCTGCTGCTGCTCTTTGAGGTGAGGTGTGACAGATGGGCCTTCTTGAGACTTGCATCCCCACGCTGCCTTGCATCTCCTGACCTCCCCTGGCAAAGCAGGGGTGGCTGCCTCTCACTGGGGCCTCCAGAAGGGGCTAAGCTGGCTCTCCTGTGCCTGATGGCTGCTCTCAGCTGGAACCCCAAGACCCTGGGGAGCCATTTCCCCCTGGCCCGGGCACCCTTGGCCTTTGGCCCTGTCCTCTCTGCAGCGCCCCCACACTGCACTGGCCCATCTCAGAACTGCCCCTTCCCGCTTTGTGCCACTGATGCTGCCACCTACAAAGCAGCCCTTGGACACCGTGGTCCTGCAGCAGCCCTGAGGGGCCACACCTAATGCTGCCTCAGTGTCAGCAGAGTGCAGGACAAGCAGCTTGTCCCCTGGTGGCCATGCGCACAGCTGGCTTTCAGAGGAGCTGTGAGGCAGGGCTGGACCCTGCAGTGGAAGAACAGGCGCAGCCTCTGCCCCCCACAGCCCACCCTGCGGGGGAAGCAGCAAGGAGCCAACACACCCACATCACAGGGATGGGTTCTGCGACTCCCAGCACAGCCCGCCCTTGACGTCAGGGCCCTGCACAACCTGACGGGGGCCAAGGGTGGGGCCGAAGGAGGCCCAAGCGCCCGTGTATTCCCTAGAGGTCAGTGGGGAGTGGGGAGCCCTGTGAGACAGAAGTCCTCCCCAGTGGGGGAGCCTGATCCAATCCCATGAAGCTTGATGGAGACACAGCAGAGGAAGGGGTGGCCTGGGTCATGCATCGCCTGCCCTGGGCTGTCTGGCTCTCTGGCCTCTCCTGCTCTCCAGCCTGGGATGGCGGACTTGAGACTGCCCAGCTGGTGTGGCTCTGAATGTGGACCCTGGGTCCTACCCTCCCTGTAGCTCTGTCACTGCCAAGTCCCTTTCCTTTCTGCAGCCCGCCTGACACAGCCCTCCACACCTTCGCCCTGTACTCTGCCGAGGCTAACGTTTAGGCCTGTCCTAAACACTTAGAGAACATGCTCCAAGTTTCCTGTAATTAAATCCATTTTCCATTTGGCATCTGAAGAAGTGGCTCCTCTCTTCCACTCTGCCAATGACCAAGACACCTAAAGACTAAGCCACCAAACTTTACACATGAACATGTGCCTAGCAAGCTGCACTGTCATTTGAGGCTCACGTCTGGGGACGAGTCGGTGGCCAAGGCACTGACCTCACTCTTACACTTGCTACCTTTAGGGTACAGCTACGCTCACCCAGAGTGGGAACTCAGCTCACAGAGCTGTGCAGGAGGCCAGCCTGCCCCGAGACTGGCTGCAGCCCCAGGACCCAGCCCAGGTGGCCACAGGACACTTGCCTTTGAGGGACAGGTGAGGGACACTGGGTGGCCAAGCACAAGGCATCTACAGTGAGCCTTCAAGGACCAGTTCCTGACTGGTATGAAAGTCGGATGCCTCCCATGACAGGTCACACGGTACTGCGAACCAGTCAGATGGCTGGGTGGGCCAATGAAGCAGGGGTCCAACTCTGTGGGGACCTCCAACTACTGCCGTCCCCTGGGCCATAATTGTATTTCCAGTTTTAGCTCTCTGTGGTCAACTGTGACCTGAAAATAGGTGAGATTCAGAAATTCCAGAAACAAATGCTTCCTACGTCTTCACCTGCACGCTCTTCTGAGCTGCCCTTCTCTGTCCTGTCCGGGTTGGGAGGCCCCTGTAGTCCTGGTTCCCATGCTGTGCCTGTTACCAATCAGTTACGCTGCAGTCACCTTCACCAACTGTCATACTATCAAATTGTCTGAACTTCAATACCCCTGAGAGTATTGGAGTACCCCATAGCGCTCAGCTATGCCAAAGTGCATAGAGCTCCCTTGAGGTAAAAAGGTGAGAGACCTCAAGGTGAGGAAAGACAGAAGTCCATGCTGAAGATACTGTGCTCTATGTAAGAATGCATCTTCCATCTGAAATCATGAAAGAAATCGAAACGTGCCCTGGTTTTGCTGCTGCACCTCAGACTGTAACAGCTGCAGCCACAGTGGGTGGTAAAGGCTAAGCCAGGGCGGAAAGGGTGTGATTGCGCGTCCCGCGCTGTCTGCAGTCCTGGGAGTGCATCCCTCCAGGACCCAGGGGACAGCTGCGGGAGCGCGCAAGGGGTGGGGACAACGTACCCAGCATGTTCAGCGTCCCGATGGTATTGGTCTTCAGCGTCTTGATGGGGTTGTACATGTAGTTAGGAGGGGAGGCTGGAGAGGCCAGGTGGTAGATCTGGTCAACTGCGGGAGAGAAGGCGCACACTCACCCCAAGAAGCCCTGAAAGGACTCCTAGGGTCAGTCACCCTGTAAAGTACCAGCGTTGATGGAGCTTTCCTCGGCCTTCCAACTTTCCACCTGTTATCGTCCATCGAAAGCCCCTTGTGATTGCAGTCGGGAGACTTTTACCCACTGGGAAGCCTGCGCATCCACAGACACAGTGCAGAGCCCGTGCTGTAACCAGCAGCACTGATCAGAGTCGCTCGCTTTCTGATGTCCTAAGTGATGTGCTCATAGCACACAACTTCAGGGCAGAATGAAGCCTATCTAGGCCTGATGGCTTGTGTCTGGATGGCCACCAAAGCCCCGTGCACTTTTATCTGGAGCTGAATCTAGTGTTTGTCATTGACTCATGGCTCGATGCTGTGAGTAAGGCTGGGTGACTGATCAGTCCACTGGTTGGATTATCTCATTCCAACAGCCTGGATAAAAGGGCCAGACCTCTGTCTCCTCCCGCTTTGGCTCTTGCTGCCTTTTGCTACTATGAACTGTTGCCCCTGTGCCAAGCCACTCTGCCTTGGAGCCAGCTGATTACAGACTGAAACCTCCACAAACTGTGAGCTAAATAAACCCTTCCCCCTTTAACCCTGGCTATTGGGTATTTTGTCTCTGCAGTGAGAAAAGTAACTGAGACGCTAGGTAAGGGCTGTGTTTTCAGCCTGTGAGGCAAACCCAACCTTAGAAGCACAATGTAGAAAAGTGTGAGTATGAAGTCTGGTTTTGTTTCTCTGCATCCTGCATAAAGAACCCACCTGAGTGATGGCTGAGGCATCGGCAGAAAAGCCACAAATGGCAAAACCTCCCCGGCCTTCACGCAGCCTGCCGAGTGCAGGAGTTCAGTTTAACATGGACAACTGCATCCCTGCTGCCCAAGCCGCACTCAGCATGGGCTTGATCTCTCCCCGGGAACTGGCGGTGAAGCTCAGACACACCAAGAACAGTCAGCGGTCCAGGTCAGCTCCAGGTGACAGGACACATGCCTGGCACAGGGCAGCAGAGCTGGGAACCAGGATGAAAAGGTGCAGTCCCAGGTGAGTGCTGCTGGTGCCCCTGTGCCCCCAATCTGTGTGCTGCATTGGGCACAGGGATAGGCTAGGGGGTGCTGGCCAGTGTGGACTCTGGTGGGTAGTATTAGGAGGTGGTCAGTGAAGAGGTCACTGAGTCCCAGGAGCCCCACCCTCCCACAGGGCAAAGCCGGTCTCTTGGGGAAACCCTGCGACTCTCCCCACTCCACAAGTTCCGCCACTTGATGCATAGCTAAGAATGAAAAGCAAATGCCATTGTGTCACGGGCATGGCACGGGACGAGACGGCTGCAACTGTTCTCGCAGGCCTGTGATCCCGCATCTGTCTGTCCTGCAGCTCAAGGAGTGGACCAGCAGGAGCTGGACCGCAGCATGCTGTGAAGGCCCCAGCATCGCAGGCCTGGAGGTGGACAGAGAGACCCCTCTTCTGGGTGCTCTTTTTCTGGGACGTGAGCAGCAGCTTCCCACAGGCTCCTCATCCTGATGTCAGCATCACCAGAACCCCAAAGCAACAGGGACCACAGGCTGGGGACGGGGCCTCTGGAGCAGTGAGCCACCATGAGCCTGCTCTTCCCCACTGAGCACCCGGCTCTGCACATCGGCTGAGGTAGGTGGCGCAGCCGACCCAGTTTCGGCCCGACTCTGTTGCTACCCCGTGCCCCCATACCACAGCAGCTTCCCGTGGGACAGATGATCAGATGCAGTCCAACACACAGGCTCCAGCCAAGCGGAGGGGCTAGACACTGGCCCAGAGGCTCGAGAGAAGCACCAGCTGGCACGGGGCGCTGTTCTGAGCCAGGAGGAAGCACCACAGCCCGCCTCCTCACCCAGGCACAACTGAGACCAGTGCAGGAGCTTCCTGGACACACACACCCTCTTCCTGCTAGTCACCACAGCGCTGGCTTGCCACAACGGCAGGCCAAGTGACCGGGACATGCCTCCCTCCCTGCCACACATGGCATGCCCACTCTCCTTCCTCCCTTGACACACAGCTTTGGTGGCAGGCAGGCAGGCCCCTCAGCAATCTGGGGCACACAGGACCCAGAGTCCCAACTTAGTGGCCTGAGAGCCCTCATCCAAAGACACCTGCCTTCCAGGTGCCCTGGGTTAACAAGAGGATTCCCCAAAAGCGGCTCCACCTGGCTGCTTCCCCAGCCCCAACAGTCCCTGCTGTTCCTGGCCACTGAGGGACACTCATACTGGGCAACATTCCATGCCTCAGGAGCAGTGGGGCTCCTGCAGCCCTCCTCCCTGGGGAGTCACCACAGCGTTCTCCTCAAAAGGACACTGTACAGTCCGCTGATTTAACCAATTGGGACAGGATGCCAAGGGGACAGAAGCAAACCCTCAGCACAGCAGTAAATAACTAGGCCACGCTGGCGCTAGAGTACAGAGACGTGAGTAACAGTGGCCCGGATGCAAACAGAGCCGAGCAGTCAATCACCAGCACAGCCATGGAAAATCCCCAAACATGGCCTGCAACTCGGAGTGCACCCAATGTGGGTGTGACGCTCCGAGGCCTGAGCTGGAGTGGATGGCGCCAGCAGAGAGGCATGGCGTTGCCCGCTCGTTTGCAGGGCAGTGGTGCCCAGGAGGCTGGCCTCCCGCCAAGTGGGCTGGCTGTGATCCTGCACGCTCAAGGCAGGAGCCCAGGAAATGAGCCCCAGGGCCGACAGCCGGATCCTCCAAGGGTGTGGGGCCCATGTGGGCGCAGAGATGGGCAGGATAACAGGGACCCCACAAACGGCTCCCCACTGATGAGTCCATGGTGCCTGAATCCCACCCCGACACCACATCAACAGGAGGAGAAAGCACTGCAGAATGTACAACCCGAGCCTCGGCTCAGAGGCTGCTACCAGAGGGGACACTGTGCCCACACCTGCTGCTGTCTCCGTGACTCACCTGCCTTCTGGTGCCTGGGGCCTGTGTCACAGCTCCTGGCACAGCAGCAACAAGCACCCAGGACAGCCCATGGGACAGCCGATAACTCATGGGGGTACCCAGCACGAGTAGCACGCAGTCCCACAGTGTGACCCCAGTCCTATCCCAACAGGTTCTCAAACTTCTCTGCACCCAGAAGTAGGAAAGTGAGAAGGGGCCTGCACTGGCATAAAACAGCCCCTGCTTAACTAGGAGGCTGCAGTGGCAGAGCCCTGGAGTGGCCGGCAGGCACCTGGGTCAACCTGAGGGCCTTGTCTTCCTGTGACACCACTGTATGAGGTCACCGCCATTACGCCCACTGCTCTGGGAGCCCCACTGCTCCATCACAGACCAGATGGTCTGCTGCCTTTGCAGGTCACACTTACTTTGGCAGCAGAAACTCAAAGCTGAGACAGAAACGCCTAAGTTAGAATTCCACAAAGCACACTAGAAATGTGTATGGGATGGTGGACCTGTGCCCCAGCAGCACCGAGGATCTAACTAAAGCACCTAGGTACCTAGTGGGGAGCAGAATGGGTGCTGGGCCTCGGTCGCCCCCATGTGAGGCAAGAGGAGAGGAGATGTGCTGGCCCCACAGTGCCTGGCACCCAGCCCCTTCACGAGCACCACCGAGCTCCCCAGGCACAGTGGGCACTGCACTGAGGGGCTTTCCACTTCCGTGGGAAGAAAGCCTAATTCAGGCGGGCACGCGAACCAGAAGTGCGCATAGGGTAGTGCACTGCGCAGGACCAGAGTCCTGCAGAGCCGGCAAAGCGCAAGCCCAGGGCTGCAGGAGCGCAGTGAAAACCGTGCCAGGCTCTGCCAAGTGGCCAACTGTGAAGACTGCTCTGGGAGGGCTTCAGTGGGCCACGCGTGCTGCTGCTGACAGTGTAGGATGGAGGGAAGGGAACAGTGTGGTCTGGGGCAGGGCCAGCACGAAGGCCAGAAGCTACAAACCGGCTTCAGAAGTGGGGAGATGCTCCTGCTCTCCCAACAGAAAGGATGAGAGAGCGACTAACTGCTCTGAGCAGAGGTCAAGGCTGCCAGTCACCTGCCATGACTCCACTGTTCGCATCTGTGGGCGTGCATCTGTGTGCACAGGCGTGTGGTACATGTTACAGACAGAGCTGCCAAGATGACCCAATGCAGCTTTGGTGCTGAATGTGAAGCTCAGCTCCGAAGGCCACAGACTTCTTCCTTACGGCAGTTTCATTGGCAATAACGACATCACTCTGTACCAAATGACCACAGAAAGGCAGCTGGCCTGTGGGGGCCATTGTGGCCACTTGCTCCCACTTCCTAAATGAAGCCAGGGGCCTCCTCGCCACCTGTCTGGGCTGCAGGGTGTGTTCCGAAGTCAGCACAGTGCCTGGAAGGCTTGCAGCTCTGCCTGTCCTGGCTGGAGTTAGGTGTCCCCAGGGGCAGCCCCTTCCTTCAGGGGACAACCAGGGGCACTCATAAACAGCCCTACCAGGCTGGAGCCTGCGCGTCTTCCGCTAGCTGTCAGCGGGGCACCGTCGGGGCTCTCACAGGTGGCACACAGCTTGGGCCTTCCACTGTGCCCATCGAGTTCCCTCCACCGTGCCTCTCGCTCACATCCCTCTCACTGAACCCCAGGCATCACACCCCCTTTGAGTTGCTGCCTGCTGTGGCCCTTGTCTTGCTGGTGGGAAGGGTCCATCACTCAGTTTCACCAGCACAGTCTCTGCCTCTATCTGTAGTCACAGCTGCCTTGGCAAAGCCCTGCACAAGCAGGGCCCTCCAAAGCCTGCCTGCCTCAGCCTACCCACAGCGCTCATAGGAAGGCCAGGCAGGAAGTGGGGGGCTGACCTCCACAGGATTAACTGTGTCATGCTTCAGAAAGCACAGCCCAAGTCAAAGTGGATTCCAAGCAGATTAAGTAACGAGGTTTAAAAATGAGGCAAAAAAGGCCAACAAAAACCCACCAAGGCTGCTTTAAAAGTATTAGATTATATGCAATGCTTATCTCGTCTTGGGACCGTTAGAGCACAAAAGAAGAGAAGAAACAGCAAAGGGAAAATGAACATGTGGCACTGTGTTAAAATATGAAATCTCAATGAAACAAGAAGGCGACAAGCTAGCTAGGGGAAACACGCTGACCCTCCACCCATGGCTAACAGTCCTCCGAAGAAAAACTCAGCATGTTCTAACCGTGGGTAACAGAAGCAGTGGGATTTCTTGTGCGAATTAATCATGTTACAAGTCTCACTCTTCAGAAACCACAGCTGCATCAAACTGTTTTCCTGCCGTACAGAGAGCGTTCTCAGTGCCTGAGCCCCCGAGGGGAAGAGACGTACTGCTGCCCGCCCGGCTCACAAGTGGACGGCTGACCAAGCAGAGCTGCCGTAAGCTGTTCACAACAAAACCTGGTAGAACCTTCAAGGGATGAACTGACCCCAGCACAGGTACACAGTGGGCATTTCTGGTGATGATGTGGGCTCCCCAGGGCCCCCCACCCGACACGGGAACCACCCCCATCCGTGGTGGCGAGGGTAGGGCACCTGTGGCTGCTTCAGCGACAGCATCCCAGAGATGAAATCTGTTCTCCAGGAGTCTGAGGAGGCACAGCTAGGCTCAGGTAGAGCCCTCCTGGCCTCTGCCGGCTGCACCTTGGCCCAGTGCTCCTCATCCTCTTCCCTGGACACCCATCTAGGTACCCCAGGACACCCCCGTTGGAGAGAGGACAGCCTGGGAATCCTGGCTAGACCAGCTGAGAGACTCCTGAGAGTGCGCAGTGGCCTCTTGTACATGAAGGCATAGTCTCGGGTTCTGGAGTCAGGATGTAGACAAATCCTTTCAGGAGCCATGGCACAAACTACTGCACTATAGCCCTGAACTGTGGTCCCGAAGTCTCAAGGCTGCAGAGGCCTTGCCGTTAGAACTGCAGTGCCTGGGTCAGTCAGCTTTCCGTCACTGTAACAAAACCCTAGAGATGGCTAACTCAGAAAGGAGAAAGATCACTTTGGCTCAGAGTTGGAGGTGCCAGTCCAAAACGACGTGGGGTCTCACTCTAGGCCTCCAGTGAACACAGCACGGGTGAAAGGAGAGTGTGCAGAGGGAGACGGCTCACAGCCCAAAGCAGGACACAGGAAGGGGGAGGACAGGTGGTGCTATGGCCCTTCAAAGGTGCAGCCCAGTGACCTTGGGAGCCCCAGCCAAGGTTGCCTGTGGCACTGCTGTAGACACAGCCTTTAACATACACCGTGTCCAAGACCCCAGGCACAGCGGCTCCGCACCAGCCAACCTCTCAGGAGCAGTGTGTGCTCCCACACAAGCAGCCTGCCCCTGTGGGGCGGGGTGCCGCTGAGCACGGCAACACCATGACCCACGGGCAGGCATCTCTCCCCACCCTGGGGCTGGGAAGACCCAGATCCACGCAGTTTGTGCAGGGCCCCACAGGGCCAGGTGGGCCTCTGGGCTCCCAGAGAAGGACACTGAGCCAGTCCTGAGGGCTTCACCGCATGCCTCATCACCCCTCAGGGCCACCACCTGGTCCCTGAGGGCCACACCCTCGGGTTCACAGAGGTACATCATGTTGATGCTCACCCTCAGTGACAGTGAGGACAGAGGGGCCCTGCGTGACGACTGTCCCTCACCACAGAAGCCCTCAAGGACCCTGAAGTAAGACCGCCTCACACATGACATGACACGCACTCCACACGGCAACACCACGCATGGGGTCTCACCTTCAATGTACAGGGGCTCCACCACGTCATGGTTGATGAGCTCAAAGTTCTCGTGGCCGATCCAGTGCTCTACATTCCGCTTCCTGCCCGTGAAGAAGTTGTCCACCACTGTTACCTCGTGGCCGTCCATCATGAGCTTGTCTGTGAGGTGGGAGCCCACGAACCCCGCACCACCGGTGATCTGTGTGGGGACAGCGTGTGCAGAGCACGGCCGGAAAGGGTGCGTGAGCATGGGAAGTAATTGTCCTTGCACACATACGCCACTGGCCCGGCTGCAACTCGCATGAATATGGAGTCAGATACAGGATACGGAGGGCTAGGGTTCAGGGGCATCCTCACACCTGCCCCAAGCAGGACAGTAGCTCACCCTGGGGACAACAAGGTAGGCCACAGACTGCGGCCCCTGCCCGGCAGCTCACACAGCTAAGCCATGGCCCAGCTGCCAGTGTCTCTGCTGCAAGCTTTATAAGAAGGTCAGTGTGTGATGGTGAAGGTGCTGGGCAAGGCCTGCAGCAGGCTCCACAGCCACCAGCTGAGGGACCATGGGCAGACAATGTGGCTGGGCCCAAGAGGTCTGTGCTGCACTTAACGCTACAGACCTCCTTTCTGCTGTGGTCTCTGTCTGGTCAATGCAGCCTGGGCCTTGCAAGGGTGTGACACCTAGAGATTAATCAGAGCACCCAGCTCTACACCACTGTACACAACAGACTCAACATCCTTGTGTTCTGCCACCCACACAGGCCTGGATGCAGTACCAGGGAGCCCAACATCAAGTGTATATACTTCACTACTACTGCAGCTGTTTAGGATTCCTTTACTTGTGATCTGAAAAATGCAGAGATTAGGTAAACCACCCCGAAAAGGATGCAGTGTTAACCTGGACCCAAACTGTCATGTAAATGGGTAGCTTGTGACCCAATGCCTGGCCATGTGACGTCTTCCCATGCCCACTACCACCATGTCCTTGTCCACTCTGCTGTCCCTCCTGGAAGAGACCATGGGACTGCCCAAAGTGGGAACTCCAGCCTCCACAGATGAGCTGAAGAACTCCCTCCTCTTTATGAGGGGAACATTTTGTGACAGAAACTGAAAATGACGGATACGCCTGCATTCTATTGTGTGCCTACACAGTGTGAGAAAGGACTTCGGGAAAACACTGGAATTTAAAACTTCAGGTGCGCCACTCTTTAATTCGAGGGACGAGCTTCCATTTCCTTCTAACACTGCTCTGTTGAGTTTTCCCAACATTTTTGAGGTTTTTAAACCAGAAGAAATTATTTCTAAACAGAAACACAACCTCTTTAACATAACCTTCTATTTTTATACAAATGTGTCTGAAAATAAGGATAAGTAGAGTTCTGCAGCACTCTGATCTGATTTATGTGCCCAGAATACTTGGCGGCACCTGCATCAGCAGAAACGCAGCCGTTAAATCACAACATCATCACCCCAAGATTTCAACAGCATCAGCCGCGATGTAAAGTGGCTGGAAGCACCTCAGCCTGGACTAAAACACACTGGAGCTCTTTGTTTCTGTCTTTCAAGTTTTGTAATTTCCTCAAGGATTTATGTAAGGTAGCTGGTAGGTTTATACTCTCTTCCCTACTCAATTCTGGCCCAGGAGGCCGCACTGCAAATAAGTAAGCCATGCAACCTGCCAGGCTCCCTGGGAAGAGGCATCTCCAAAACCATGCAGGCTGTCTGCATAACAAAGAACCCACACAGCCCACAGGGGAAAAGACAGGAGTGCTCTCCTGCAAGAAGGCCTGCCTGGCCCAGACTTTCCACACTCAAGGCGCGTGGGTGGTTCTGGTCCTGTGGGTGCTAAGAGGAGGTGCCTGTGACCCAGGACTGGCAGGCTTCCAGCTCATGCTGCTCTGCCAATCAGCAAAGAAGAATATATTTCCAAGAAAGAATATATTTCCACATAAATCTCTTTATCCTAAGGCTTCAGGGACAACTGAAAAAGCTTTAGCCCCAGGCAGCAGTGACTCTAAGACCTCAAAGTCCAAAGGGAGAGGTGCACAGGCCGCTTTCCACAGAGCTGCCTAAGGAGAACAGAGTCCTTGGCTCTGCGGGGCGGGGGAAGGTCCCCACCTACTTCCCCACGGGACTCACAATGGCACTGTTAGGGCTGCAGTGCCACAAGAGGGTGACCCCAACTTTATGCACTGAAGCCTTCCCTTACTGGAAAGCAGCTCCTCCTGTCACCCTACTGCTCTCTGACTGCCCATGCCGTACCAAGGGCCCCCACCAGGCTCCAGAAAGTGTGCCAGTAGACCCACACTCTGTCCACTGTCTGTCTTGGTCTGTTAACAACATACAACAGGCGCAGCACACACCCGCAGATATGGCAATCGACCTCAGGCAGGGCCCCAGAGAGAGATGAGAGCGCTGAACTATGCTGACTTTTGCTGACACAGACCTGCTTCTAAATTCATGCTCAAACGTACCCATAATTTAACACCAAAAGACGGGGATACGCACACCGACCAACACAACAATCTGCCCGGAGGAGAAGTGTTCGAGGCATAAGAAAAGAGCAGTCAGTGGGCAGAGTCAGACTGCCTCAGGAGTAGAAGCCATGTTCTGGCCTTTGGAAAGTGCAGCCATGCGACCTGGACAGGTAGCGGAAGAGAACCCAGCCAGTGACCCAACCATGGCACAGCGGGCACGGTAAATCACTGGTGCCATGGCGCTCCACAGACCTGCTTCCCAACAAGTAACCACCACCACTGAGGACAACTGAGAACGCAGTGAAGGCCTCTGGGAGCTGCCTAAACAGGCTCACACGTAACACTTCCAGAAAATCCAAACTTCCGCAAGAACACAAGTCTGTGACCCCCAGAGTTCAGAGTGGGTGAATGTGCCGGGTGTGGCCCTGAGTTCAGAGACGGAACCTTGAGAGGAAGAGCAGATCACCAGCATCTCACGGCCTGTTGGCTGAGGACAATGGAGTCTGGTCACCCTCCTGGGGCGGCACAGCCTGGCTGCCAACCACAGCCTACTGGAACTGCTATCACCCAAGGGCCACAGTGCCAGGAGCTTCACAGCCTGGTAGAAGTAGACTTCACTGAAACAAAATAGCAGAGTCACTAACCAGGCAAATAAACAATAAAACAGGTCAGAATGAGCCAGGAAAACATATCCAAAGCTGCTGCAATGTGTCACCTACGAGGTCTAGATGTCTCCACAAAATTAGGAAGCACGTAAAGAAACAGAACCAAACCTCATACAAAGGAAAATTAACACACTTGCCTGTGTGAGATCCAGATGTGGATACAGCAGGGACTTCAAAGCAGACATCATAAATATATTCACAGAACTAAACAAGTCAATGTTTAAGGTAAATTTAAAAAAAGGGAGGGGACGAACATGAAACAGAAACAAATGAAAATTCTAGAGCAAGAAAGTACCACAACTGAGAAGAGAAACCCAACTGAGAGACTCAACAGTTTACTGGAATTGGGAAAAGTATCAACCAACTCAGCCTGGAAGGGTGGTGTGAACTGAAGGACAGATATAAAAATATAGGACACCAGACAGAGCCTGCAGCTAAAACACAGGGCGTGTAGTGGGGTACTGAAGGAAGGGGGAAAGAACAGGAAAAACTGCAAGAGATAAGGCTGAACATGCTGAACGTCCAAGAAGCCCAGAGTAGAACACAAACAAAAGCATCTGTACACAGCTAATTGCACAAAATGTGCTGGAAATCGAGCAACAGACAAGCTTCTTCTGAAAGCAACTACAGGGAGCTGATCACTGTTCTGCCAGAGTCACATCCTTCCAAATGGCACAACACAACCTTCTTTGAAAACAGGACAGCCAGGCGTGGTAGTGCTCACACTGCGGAGGCTGAGGCCAGCCTGGGCTACAAAGTGAGCTCAAGGTCAGCCTGAACTGCATAGAGACCCTGTCTCAAGAAGAAAAAAGGAAAAGAAAATGTGACTGCAGTAGGTGTGACTGATGGGCCAATTCTCTGTGTGAGGCACAAGAGGACGAGCAGGACACAGCGATGGATTCACGTCAGTCAAGGACAGAGGAAGGTGACTGGTAGTTCTAGGAGCTGGACACAGGCAAGGGACAATCTGGCCACACCTTGGTTCCAGAATTCCAGAATGCTGAGTTGTCATGACCTTTATAGGACTTGTATTAAGCTAACAGTGGTAACTGTTATGGAATCCTAAAAATACAGTAGAGGAAGAAAAATGATTTGTCTAAGATAACAGAATTTCAACATAACTAGTAGCCAATTAATCGTAACAAGTAATGTAGCATATATTCAAAGTGAAAAAAAGAAAATAAACCATAAAACCTGTCAGAAAAGAACAGGTACCTAACAACCAAAACTAACAATCAGAAATAACAACACAAAGCCATCCCAGATTAAACCAGAAATGATGCTAATCACTGTGAGCAGATCTTTGAGGAATACCAGCTGTGCCCCACGGTAGGCAGGCAAGCCCAGGGCCGTACCACGGTAGGGGCACAGAAGGGCCTCCAGTCGGCCTCGGCCTGCACACTCACACATCTTCCTTTTCTAGCACCAAATGCACAGCAGAGTGCATGGTGAAATGGTTATAATGATGAATTATAAATGCTTCCTTTCACCACACACAAAAAAGAACTTAAATGTATCAAAAACAAAGGTAGTTGTATTTCTGGTCCCTGTAATATGCAAGGAAATTTGACAACTTCAGCACAGAGACCAAAGCTACACTGTAGCAAGAAATGAAGATGAATTTAATTCAAACTCAGGAACAACTGTGGGAATCCAAATATGATAATAAGGTTGGTCTAACAAATCCTATAAATATCACCTCCCTCTTCCTTGGCTTTTTGGAAAACCATTAATCTGAGTAAAGTAGGAAACCTAAGAGCACCTTATTGGCCTGTGACATAGACAGCAGAAGGTTTAAGGTAAGTGCCATAAGAAGCGGGAACGAAATGGAACAGAATGGAATGAACAGAACGGAACAGAACAGACAAGTGAGAGCGCCGCCAGCTCGGCACAGCTCTGCCGGCACCGCCCTGCGCGGTCTCCCATGTTCAGGTGCACCTAGGGTAGGCACGAGGGACTCACAGGTAACAGAAGACAGCGTTTCAAGAAGCAGAGGCACGCAGGGCAGAGGGAAGTGCAGGGAAGGGTCCAGGTCTCCACCGCCGTGGGGATGTGCTCGGCTCAGCAGGCCACTTGCAGAAAAAGCCCGTCGGAAACCAAAATTCCAAACCAGAGCTGAGGATGGACAGATGGACTAAGGAAGACACGCTCTAGATTCAAAGCCACAATAAGGCAAGAGGTGCACCGCTTGGGTTTATAGTAGAATCCACCGCATTGTACATGTCAAAGGATGAAGTAACTATCACATGACTTACATCTCAATATAGCTATTAGGAAAAAGATGCACAGGTACAACCTCTGGCCAAGTTATAGCGGGCGTGCACTGGTGAATCTGTGCTGATGTTTAATAAGGTGACTCAGCAAGGGAAGCCCCTGGTACCCACCAAAGGATCTGTGCACCAGAAAAGCTAGAAACTCCTCACTCTTCTGCAAGCTTCACACTGCCACGGGAAGCTAACAGGAGGACTGACATATGACGCAGCAGCCTCTAGGCATGGTCCCAGGCATGGCAGGGACTGCCAGCTACACACAAGCCATACACATAAGGAGAGGCAGCGTCACTCAGGCTGGCCTCGAGTGGGCAGCGCTGCTAATGCCTGTCCCCGAGCAATGGAGGGGGACACTCGGTGCCCCACACGCCGGCCTGTGGCTCTGCCGAAGGAAAGGCTGCCAACTGCTTCCTGCCACAGCTGCAGCAGGGTACACCTGGCAATGCTGCCTCGCTGAGTAAACAGCGCAGGAGGCCATGTGCTGCACTGGTGCACGCAGGAGATGTGCAAATGAGGCCGATCGCAGACACAGACATGGTGTGGGCGGCTGCCAGGAGCCAGGGAGCGGTAACCGGTGGGTATAGGGCTCCCCCACTGCAGTCAGGGTGTGGTGCTGTCCCAAATGTGCGCACAAGCAGCTCAGGAAAAAGCCACTATCACCAGAGGGGAACACTTACCAAAATTCTTTTTCGATCCTTTTCGGATAAGAACTTCACTGGCGGGTACTTCTGGGTGAAACTGTGAAACCACCAGATTAAAAAGAAAAGTCAGGCATCTCCATGGGCACATTCTCCGCCCACCACCCGGGTGGAGTAAGATATGAAATTCTGAGGCACCACCTCTGCCTGGCCAGGAAAAACACAAGATGGGAGCAGCAACCTCAAGACGCCCACCAGGGACTTGAGGAAGGGGAAGCCACAGAAGGTCAGACCCACTTGCGGGACTGCCCTGTGCAAGCTGTCCTCTCTGGGCATCTTCACGGGGCCTTTTCTGAACAACCTCCTGGGCATGCGGATGGCACTAGCATTTCCTGTCCCCCAGTCTGCCCTCTCACACACACTTATGTTCCGGGAGTAGAGCCGTGCAGCTAGAGAGATGTGCAGGTCAGAATGCACACTCAGAGAGATGGGGTTAGGAGCAGAGTGCTCTGAGCTCTGAGCACTCAGCTTTATAGTTTCTGCTTTAACTGAGCAGTGCTGGCTTGGGTGCTGGCCCAGCGCAGTGCAGGGACACCAGATGGGTTTGCTTAACAGAGGGTAAGAGCTCCTTAGCCAGGGAACCGGGAGCAGGACTCTCCTCTCATCTGGAACTGAGCGCTTCCTCTTAAACCACAGACCCCCCACCCCCGCACCAGGCACCGGAGCCGCCTGCAGACAGCAAGGACAGTGGCCTGAAAATGGGGCTGTGGCCCTGGGGGGCAACCCTGGCCTCCATCGTGAACTGTGGTTCCAGTTCGAGAGCTTGCAGCTTCCTCTGCCCCAGAGCTGGCCGCAGTGTGGGCACTCATTCTCTCTCCATTCTTTTGGTAGCACTGGACACTGCAACAGGGCTGTGTGTCTGCCATGCAAGCACCCAACCCCCAGCATGGAATCCCAGCACGGGAAACTGCAAGCCCTACAACAGGGAGGGAGTGATCGGGAGGAAACCGGCTCACACCCGAGGACTGGAGCCAGCCGGTCCAGGAAGGGTCGAAGGTGAGGGTGGATCTGCCTGCCTGTGCTGCCAGGGACAAGAGGAAGAGGAATTGAGAGCACTGGACACATCCTCTCCATCCTTGTTACCCTCTAATGGCGTAATAAAAACCCGAGGGAAGCTGCAATTTACCTCCCGTTTTCTGTTCTGGATTTGGTAAAGGGTTTGCAGGGTGCTGACACGCGTCGTCTGCTCTCAGCACGGAAAGAGAAAGGAATCACAGATACGCAAAGAACCACCTCGCTCTCCTTCCCCAAACCCAAGGACTCAACTGCTGGCCTCGGCCACAGAGTCTTCACCCAAGCACTCCAGGTCAACGCTGTCACACCTGGGAGCTGTCGCTGGAGAAGTGGACAGATGCACTTGTGTAGACACCTGCCTGTGGGGCAGCCCTGTCCACCCACAGCCCGGCTTGGTGGACATGTCCACATGTTGTTCCACGGATCCCCCTGTTCACTTCACCAGGGCACTCTCTGGAAATGTGCTGTGCTCTGGTGACAGACGCAGCTAAGCAACTGTGCAGGACCCTCTCTGCCCCACAGCACCCTTGGGTGCTACACACTCAGGATGCAGTACCTGCACCCAGCTCCAGGGGCTGTCCTGCTCCAGGACCCTTTACACTAATTCACACCGGCCAGGGACAACCCAAGAGAGCCAGCAGGCTGAGCACCACCCTCCCCATCCTGAACTTGCAGGGACACAGGGATTCACAGGTTTGTGGGGAAGATTTCAGAGCCAGACCCTTTCTTTCCCCACTGTTCTGACCAAGGCATTCCATTCCAACCAGAGGAGAATACCACATGTGTTTAGGTGGACATTTGTTTAGAATTCCACAGTTAATAGAAGTGGAGCTGATCTTAGAAGGATTTCTAAGAACTTTTGGTTGGGATTCAGTAAGCCCTCTAGAAAAACAAATTCATCTTTCTTTCCTGGACAGATTCCACTGCTTTCATCAGAAATAGTCCTAAGGACTACAAGAACAGGAAGTGTAAAGGTTGAGCACCCACCCTTTCATAATATGGGAGTTGGGGAGGCTCCCCGCTACCTGGCAGCTAGCACTCCCACTTTCATCCTAAGGACTACAAGAACCGGAAGTGTAAAGGCTGAGCATCCACCCTTCCATTAAAACTAACCCTTAGGGAAAAGTCTGTCTCGAAAAGGTCTCGCCATGTCTCACTCATGCAGGTCACACAGACTTTCATGAAGGAACTCAGTTGAGATGAATTCAGACTGGATGGGGATCTTTCCCATCACATAGCCAGTATGTATGGACTTTCTGACACTTGAAACAAAAAGCAGACATACCTTTTTTCCAAATCTCTGATTTTCTCTCTCAGTGGCTCAACAATCTAGGATGATAAGAAAAACCAATCTTAAAGTAGCAACACAGTATTCCACCATGTACACCTTCTTCTAATGTTTCAGATGAGCGTAACAGATTTTAATTTCCTGTACGAATTCTGTTAATCCAACCAGGAAACAAACCACTTGAATCTCAATGTTAGAATCAGGCACTTGATTGTCAAAGGCTGGCAAAATTCCTTTGTACACACCCACCTTACCAAGAAGCAGGCAAAGGTGCTTTGGGTCTTAAGGTCAGGTAGGTCAATATTGCTCCTCCCCAGGACCCGGGACCCAAAGACCCCCAGCACAGCCCACAGAGCACTCCTGGCTGTTCCTGCCACCACCCTGCATCATCAGTATACAGGCTGCAGGCTGAGCCTTGCCCTGCCACCACCTGTGGGGAGTCCAAGCAGCAGGGAGCCCAGGGTTTCCCAGCATCTGTCTCCCCAGCCAGGTGCGCTACGGGTCCAGCTGCCTCTGCAACAGCTTACTGCTAACCCTCTGCCCAGTGGGAGGTGTATAGTCTGTGGCACAAGTGCTAGCTGCCAGGTGGTGGGGAGCCTCCTGATCCCCACAGCAGGCGCAGGGATGCTTACTCAGCTCCTCAGCCATTCCCTGGTGTGGGGTCACACTCTCTTTGCACCTGCTTGGGGGTGGGTGCTGGTCCCAGCCCTAAGGCTTGTAGGTCACAAACCCCTTTCCCTAGGAAAGGCTTGAGAAAAAGTCATGCACAAGTCTAACCACGGCTGCCTTTAAGGCAGATTTGTTTGAATTTTCACACTTTTATTAAAATGGACCAACAGAGACTGAGACTGCATGGACAGGATGACAAAGTCTCTTCTTATAGATGGGAATGATTTTTTGAAGTGGTCTCACAACTGAACAGCACAGGCTGCTGCAATACAGACACCAGCACAGGCAAAGGAAGGGACAGTGACGAACACGTGGATAGAGGCAAACACGGAATAGGACTAACCTCTTCAATCTTGCTTTCAATTCTCAGTTCGCTGTTCTCCTGGATAGACCTGTTGAGCAAAAAGCTACAAAGCTAAGATCAATTGAAAGGCTTTGGGACTTCAACATTTGTTTCTGCACAAATTAATGTCAAGAGAGACACCCCACCTCACCCCCAGCTGTAGGACTGCCCACCCCCAGCCCCGAGCGCCAGTCCCTGCCAGCAGGGGGCGCAGAGGCAGGAAAGCCAGCCTTGGGGAGGAATTGCCCGAAGCCCACCTGGAACACACTGAGTTTTACCAACCAATACTTTCCGTTAAACCAAAATAACCTCACTTCCACATTACTCCCCCAGAGGGAGCTTTAAATCAGAAGCAGGAAGCGAGCCCACAGGAGTGTACGGTCCTCTGCAGGGGTTTAATGCAAATGGAGTTTCTCCAAAGGCAAACACAGAGCTCCTTTAACTTTTGGTGCCCTTCCACCCCATCCAGCCACACAGGCCGTCTTTGTAGAAGACACAGGGCCGATGCAGGAGTCAGGTCTGACTGCCCCACCCGTCTGGCAGAGCCAACTCCACAGGAGAAGCCACTGGGCACGGGGGAAGGGCCAAGCATCCAGCTCCCATTCCACAGCCTCCAGCAGCAGCAAGCCAGGGTCAAGCTCCCTCTAACACAACACCCAGACAGCAGTGGCAGCTTTCACTGAAAGACCGCCACAGTGCCAGATTTCCTCTTACTGGGAGTGCTGACTCCTCCTCCTCTGCTGACTTTTAAGGGGTTGCTTTTAAATTTGGCAGTGATGATTAGCATGAGCATTTAAATTTTACAAGCATGCAGCCCTCCTTAGAGGAAGCTCAAGTCATGCATACTTGTGCCGGACACCCAACCCTTGGACACCAGGTCGTGCTAAGCATCGCAGCTGACTTCAAAAGGTCCCAGGTCCAAACTGTTCTGAACGGTGATCTGATGCCACAAGTAGACTGCACGTGTAACCTCACATGACAGGGTCACAGTCAGACAACGTGTGTGAGATGTGTATGAAACACAAGGGTTCAGACCTTACCCATCCCTAGGACAGCTTCTCTGTGTGCAAATGCTCCGAATCCAAAAGAAAAGACCCAAACACTTCTGGTCCCCAACATTTCAGGTAAGGAAGCTCCCTGTGGCTGCAAGTGAGCTCCAGTCCTGTTCCCAGCACTTGGCCCAGTGGTGTCCAGAGGGACAGCTCTGTAGTCCACCCACGGAGGGCAGATGGGCAGACAGGAAGTGGTGATACAGAGGTGCTCACCATTGTCCCAAGGGCTTGGCCTGGGGAATACTGCAGCAGGGTGGTGCCTAGGAAGATCCAGGGAGGACAGCGACAGGCCAGCAGGATACTCAGCCCCAGCAGGAACTGTTCCTTTACTACCCTAGGACACCTTGACCAAGGACAACCAAACTGTGTGCTAAAACCCAACCGCAGCACCCAGGTAAGTAAACAATTACCTCATATTAACGAAGTTGCCCCAAACAGCTGCAAGAGAAAGAAAGAAGACAGTCAGCATCTAATTCAATACTCAGGGAGTCAACTGAAAAAACTTTAACTCTTAACCAGTATTTTCAAACTCACTG
The DNA here is from genome assembly GCF_034190915.1 of Cavia porcellus. NCBI lineage: Eukaryota > Metazoa > Chordata > Mammalia > Rodentia > Caviidae > Cavia > Cavia porcellus. The sequence continues at coordinate 46,362,738 of NW_026947501.1, read as the reverse complement.
GGAAATCTAAGTGACAGTTTGAAGATAATAAAGTGCACATTTTGCTTTCAGGAGAATAAAGTCCCCAAAACTGAAGCATGAGTCCAACTAAGCCCACAGTGCTGGGGTTGTGGGGGTCGATACTAAAGATCAGTCACAAAAGCCCAAGGACTGTGTGCTCAGAGAGACGCAGGGTTTAGCTCCCCTGATGTGGAAACGGAGCCCAGGAAGCTCAAAAGCGAGCAGCCAGAGCTGCAGCCCCTCTGTGACAGGCCCCTGGCAGCGAGGTGTCACCTGCCTGTGCTCAGATGCCGGCAGCACTGTGGAGAAATCAGCCCTGGCCACTCTGACCATGGTGACTTCAACGCAGAACACAGAACAAGTGTACATAATCTGAAAATTCCAAACCTGAAATGTCCTAAAACAGTCACCTTCATCAGCTGCTGAAACTATGAATGGAAAATTTCACACTGTGAAATTTTGTTCTGTGCATAAAATTATCAACACTTTATAAAATTACCATCAGGCTACACGTACAGGAAATAAGTGAATACCACTGTTTAGATTTGAGTACCATCCCCCGAAAAACTCATCCCATATGTGCAAATATGCCAGAAAGTAAAAACCTCCCCAAATCCAACAGCTGCAATCTGTCCATACGCTAAGACACAAAGGTCAGTGGTGGAATCTAGAAAGTCTGTGCCAGCACGGTGTGAAGGAGTTGTGTCAGCAGGCTGAGGGATCTGCACTGACGCCAGAAAGTGATGCTTGAAATAAGGACCAGAGCTCCCCCAAACTGCCCAGCCATCCTCAGTGAAAGCAAGGTCCCAAGCTCCTCTGACGATCATATCAGCAAAGAAGCCTGACAGCTCCTCCAGAGAACCCACACCACTACCTCTGCCTCTCCGGCTCTTCTTACCTTGGCCACAATGCTCAGGTGGGCCACTCATGCTCAACACCACACTGACTGAGTTTAAATTGCCCACCAGTTACTAACCCACCCTGCTGGACAGGAACACACTAGCAATGTAAGGGGCTTAGCAGGCACTGGGGCCAGCACCCTCTCACAATGCCTCTCTGCCCTTACAGTAGGGGTTTAATAAATGTTTACCGAACACAACTCGGTCTCAAACACCCTCCTCCCAAGAAGCACCCCTGTACAGGGACACGGTGCTGATTCCATGAAGCACATCTTTCTTCAAGCAGAGGAAACTACTGACAGTGACAAGCGAAAGCCATCAGGAAGCAAGGAGTCACAAAACTCTGAGCCACACGAGACTCATTACCGTTAGCAAACACAGCTGAGTTTCTACCTTGAGGTCCTGGTACTTTCCTTTCATGCAGCACAGTCAGGAAAGCCACCTTCACCAGCCCACGGCTCACCTGTGGCCATTGTTGTCACAGAGAGAAAAGGACAAGCCATGGTGAGAGAAGCGAACCTCGGCCCTGTCAAGCCACAGAGCCATGGGCCTGGTCTACACTGCTCATGTGTCTGCACACGGCCATCCTTGCCCACCTGTCCCCCTGCCCCACACCTGGGCCTGCTGTGCACCTGTGGAATGGTCACTGATGGGAGGGGAGTCCTACTCTTGCCCACCTCCACAGCCCTGGCTCACCGGCAGTGGCCAAGGTCAAAGGGCACCCAGCCTTCACCATGGAGACCCCATGGGGCAGGGAGGCGGAAGCTTATGCAAGAGACCACAGGGACCCTGGTCTCCGAAACATTCTCGGTGGAGAGCCACAGGGAGGTCAGCGCAGCACCCAGGCCTGCCAGCTGCTCCAGGGAAGGACAGCTTCTGGGCTACGCTGTGGGAAGAATCTGCTTCCTCCGAGATCACCTGGGAGAAACTCGAGGTGCAGACAGCAGAGGCCTCGGTTCTGGAGCTCTTTCCAAGGCCCTTCTGGTTCCGCAGGGCAAATTACCTAGGCTGAGGACCGGCATGGGTGCCTTTCTCAGCCCACTCACTTGAGAAGGCGGGCAGGAAAAATGTCCACGCAGCACGACTCCCACCACTGGAAACACACTGACAAGGACCGTGACACCACTAAACCCAAGTTTGCATGCTGACACATAGGGCTGCCCATGGTTTCTTGAGCACGTGTGGTTACCCTTTTCCTAAAGAAGAGCAGGGAAGCTACAGCCCAGACTTCCTTCCTCCATCACCAGCCCTTCACCAGCAAACCCAGGGCGTGGCCACAGAAGGAAAGGTCTGCTGCTCGCTGCGCGGGCATCTGCAAACAATGTGGCTGGACTCATAGGCTGCATGGTGGTCAGAGGGGACCCCTGCGAGCAGGGCCTGCGGAGGAGGCTACCCTGGGCTGGACTGGCTGCAGGGCCACGGAGGGGTCTTCCTGCAAGGACAGGGACGAGCAGAGGACCTAGGGCCTGCAGGGCAGAGTGGTGCAAAGACCGCTGCTGGGACCACGGGAACTCAGTGGGGAGGACCTGGGCTTTGCAGACTGACTGTGTGCAGGGAAGAGATGGCAGGCACAGAACACAGATCCCAGCATCACCTCAATTCCAGAATATATTTATGGGGCTCCCACTGGCAACCAAGAACCATGCGGTCTGGCAGCTAGGAGACACAGTGAGACCGGGCACTGTGGGAACAATTTCCATCCAAACAAAAAGCACCAGGGCTCCCCAGGCCTGCAGTCTCTCCAGAGGCCGGCATCTGAGTTCAGTTAAGAGTCCCACAGACACTGATGGAACCTAGAACCTGACATGCGCACATCTTACCTGCTGCCCAGTGCCTGGCCTGGCTACTCCGCACCGCTCCACAGAGCCACTGCTCCCAAGTCTCCCCCCGCCCCCTTCTCAACCCACTCAGGACTCAGCTCAAAAGCTGCCCGTCAGAGGTCTGTGCTTTGGTGACAGCGGTCCATGCCAGCCCACTCCCACCCCACCCAAGGGGGCTCTGGCTTGCTTGTCACAGCACTGCCACCAGCCAACCCTCACCAGAAACACCTGGCACAGGGCTGTGCGGAACATGGTCAGATCTGAAGGCATGCAATGCACCATGAGATACTGTGGGAAAGGTCCCAATCCTGGATAGAAGATTCACTTACGTACACCTGCACACAGCGTGATGGCAGTTTTCTACAACACTTGCTACAATTCTGTGTGTGAAATGAAGTTTGTGAGCTCTGAGCCCCCACAAAGCAAAGGTGTTGCTACCTTGGCCAGCCTGGCACACAGCCTGCGGCCTGGACCCTCGCATTGCCTGAGTTGGAACCTCATGCTTGCTGCTGCTGACCCATCGCTTCCTCACATACACGCACAGTACTGGACAGTGAAGACTACCGCAAACCATTAACACAGGCTGTGTCATAGGGACACTGAAATGTTTCAGATTTGGGAAGATTCAGGGTCCCGTCAGGAAACATGGAAGCTCAGCGTCCTTTGGAAGTCCTGACCCACAGAAGGGTAAGTGTAGCTGCTCTGTCCCACGAAGTCCTGACCTGAACACAACCCTGAGCTGACATCGTGCTGTGGGTTCCACACTGTAGCTCTTGGGTCCAGGCAGAGCTGACCCTCCCCGGTACCCACAGCCCAGCCTCAGCAGTGAGGGTCAGGTCTGCAATTCCAGGGAGCCCCAACACCCCTGCCAGCTCCTGCCCTGCTGGACAGAAGGTCACCTGAGGGAAACAGGCGTCCACGCCCCCCTGGGATGAGTCCGACAGGGCCAGCACTCATGTGACTTCCTGTACAAACTCCAAGGTGGCAAAGGCAAAGCTTCTGCGCAAAGCAGGTGGGAACAGGCACCGTTCTCCTTACAGGAAAATCACTGAGCTTTGGGTCAGCTGCTCAGAAGGCTCAAATGGGAAGATACTGCTTCCTCTTCTCTTCAAACCCAAACGAGAGGTGTAAGGAAGTAAGGGTGCCTCTGCTTGGAGAAGCAGGGGCAAGAGACCCTCAGCGTGAGCCTGTCCTGCACGTGAGCCAAGTGTCACCCAGGATGGAGAAGGCTGCTAAGGGCAGGCTTCCTAACTGGGCACCTCTGTGACCATACTGTGGCCTTGCCCCATCCGGGCCAGGCCTGCAGAAGAAGCCACACAGAGCTGGCCCACCCTTCTGCCCGGGGCTCTGAGCCCAGAGTTCCCACTCCAGAACCTTACCACCACTATAAAACCCTGGCAGGAGACCCCTTCCCACAGCCCTCCTCATCAAAGGTCCTTGCTGTGCTGGACCGTCTCTCCCATCCAGGAAGTAATGCGGCCATAAGGTCCCTGCTCAGTTCAGTATCAAGGAGTGGGTTGGCTGTTCTGAGAGTGGATTTGTTACAAAAGCAGGTTCACCCCAACTTCTCATCTTTGGCAAGGCCCTCAGCCATGCTATGACAGGCAGTGCGAGGTCGTGACAGACGTGGCCCCTTGATCTGGAGGTCACAGCCTTCAGGGAGGACAGCCCAGTAACCCCCGTGGTTTAAAATTCATTCTTAGTCTGGAATCCTGTTACACCAGCAGAAAAGGGACAGAGATGCTTATCAACACCCTAGGGAGCGAACTCTTGCCCCAAGACCCACCTTTTAAAGGATGGATAAAAGTGCAGCAACTATGGGGTTTGCAGAAAACATCTGCACCTTTACAATTCTTTATAAAAAAAAAAAAAACAAGTTTAAGTGAGAAGGCAACTTAGGAAATAAGCAGAGCACAATCAATGTTTTGTTTTTTACACCTCTATGTGGGTTTTCTTTATTCCAAAAGGAATTCTGATGGACACAGACAAGACTTCCCTTGGCGTGCACAATGGGTTATCTTACTTTCTGACATTGGGAAGAAGGAAGTTTTGGATTGATATATAATCTGTGGAGCATGCCAACTGGCCTGTCTGTTCTGAGCAGGGCAGCAACAAGGCTTTCGAAGGATTCAGTGAAATCCTCCAAACTTGTAAAGTTAGAAGAGCCAGAAGCTCAAGGATCTCAGGGATGCTCACGACCTGGCCAGGGAAGCCTGGAGGAGAAAAACTCCCTCCCAGGGGTGTCTGCAGAGGACAGATGCACAGCTGCCCCCATCAGAGTCATGCAGCTGTGCCCCACCCCGCAGAGGCATCACCTAGAAACCCGCTACAGGTGTCCCCCATGCGGCATCTGTAGCTGATGACATGTGTTCAGGTGCTGAGGGGTGATGTGCCTGCAAGGTGAGATAGGGTGGATCAGTGCCCTCAGAGCAAGAGGAGGTGACAACACCAGTGTACGCTCCTTGCCCCGGAGGACACCCAAGAAGACAGTGGGAAGAAAACCCTTCGAGGACCTGGGTCAGACAACCTCCATCTCCACCTCCACCTCAGGCTGCCGAACTGTGGAGCTTAGTGCTCAGGTGCCCGTGGTTCTCCTTCACAGCCTCACCTCAAGTGGGACACCTCAACCGTAGCGTCCCTGTGGTACCCCTGGATGGCACTGCTGCAAACTGAGCTTAACGAGCCTTAAGAAAACGAGCACACAGAACCAGAAAGAGGACACAGGTATTTAAAGATAATGTGATTATGGCTGTGACTACCAAGTGTTCCCACCAAGAGTTTAGAGACCGTGGGCACAAAACAGAGTAGCAGGCCTGGGGTTGCTCGCAGATGTTCCCGGGTTCCATGACTTCCTCTTTGAATAGAGGTGGTGGAAGGCTCAGAACCACTCCTGGGTCTGGCAGAGCCCTGGGCTGCTAAGCAGGAGCCCTGGGGACCTGCAGCAGTGTGGACAATGGGGAGCACGGGGTACTCTGGGTGTAGCACCCAGACTGCCTACTCTGCTGCTGTGCTCCCTAGAGCCCGTGGGTGTCACGGGAGCACGCAGATGGCTGCCAGGAAACGCTCCCAAGTGACGCCTGGGGTTGGGCAGGCTCCATCACCGGCAAACCTCACCCCAGCATGGCGCTGGGAGAGGGCAGTGTTGGCAGCATTAGTGCAAGGCTGGAGGGCCCCAGGATGGGCTTTCAGGCGTGGCTCTTCTTTCCAGCAGAGCAACAGTGACAGAAAGGCACGTGCTCCCAAGGTTACCACAGTGGAAACCCAGGGGTTAAAGAGCTTGTGAACATTACAGATAGGGCTCCTCCAGCTTTTGACACCTAAAGGCAGAAGGTGATGGCTCCAAACACAAATAAATTCTTGATTTTGCATTTGTGTTTAAGAACTAAACTGTGTGGACAGGGGAAAAATGAAAAGGAGACTCAGCGACCAGCTGCTGCTGGGAGGTGGAAGAGGTGGGCAAGAGTGGAGACTGATGTGGCAGTGGGGATGGCCAAGAGCTGGCCAGCCTGGCACGCGCATAGGAGAGGCAGGCAGCTGAAGCAGGACAACTGCAAGGCCCAGGTTCTGGTCCCTGGACTGGGAAGTCCAGGCCCAACTGGGATGGTCAGGCCTGCAGTCTTCTCCTTACTCTGCTCAGACGTCTCTTCCCGATGCCAGGGACCTACAGGCACCCAGGCCAGAAGGCACCAACAGGAAATGCAGCTCCCGGAAGGCAGTACCCACAGCTCCAAGTCTCCACTAAGAAACAGGAATAGAGGATCTGGGGGCACTCCTCAGGAAAGGGCAGCCAGCTGTAGGGAAGCGGCTTCAGTGATCAGGCAAAGCAAGTGCTATCGAAATACAGGTGTGGTAGGGCAAGTCTAAAACCCAGCATCCTGGGAAGCTGAGGCAGGAGAATTGCAAGTTCAAGCCCAAGATGGACAACTTAAGAGATTTACCAAGATTCTGATCAAAGGAGCCTGGGTTCAATCCCTAGTATCACAAAAGAGAGGAGAGAAGGAGAGTGGAGGGGAGAGAGAGGCTAGGAAGGGAAGAAGATAAAGAAAAAAATTGTTAAAAGTCAGAGAAAACTGTAATAAATACGTGAGAGCAAAGGCAATTTTAAATCACTAGAAGAATATAAATACAGAGACAAATGTGAGTCTAAAAAGTACAGCTAAACTTTAAAATACCGGAAAGTAGGAACTAGAAGGACTAGCTCCTTTTAAAGGAGTAGTGCTCCAATTTGGATTGGACCATGGAAGCTGAGCTACCAGGACCCAGTGCGGGCCTTCCGGGGCATCATCCCTGTCCATGTGCTCCCCACCAGGACGCACTGTGCTGCTGCAGGCCCCAAGCACCAGTCCAGGCAGCTTTGGTCCGGAGCTGCTGACTCCTGAGCCCGAATCCACTCTTAGACCGTTGAGGTGGGCCTCCTCCAGTACTGTGCTGCAGCAGATGAACATTAAGTCAGGCCCAGATAGACAAAGGGGGAAGAGGAAACAACCAGAGAGCAATCCAAAGAGATCTCAGAACTGATAAATATGCGTTTCTGGTTGCAAGGCTTCCAAGGTATCTAGCACACTAGAAAGACCTAGCACCAAGACCCACCACTGCAAATGTCTGGACCCAGGCCACAGATGCCTCCCTCAGGGCACACTTTGTTAGCAGCAGTGCCCAGGAACAGTGAGATTTCTCCCTGCAGCTCGGGTCAGTGGAGCAGGGTGGAGGGAGGGTCAGCACACAGGGCACCCCTAGAGCACCCTCGCAGGACCACAGCTGGCAGCAAGATACATGTGAGTGGAGCATGTCTGTGCTCAGCTCCTTGCAGGTATGGCGGCAGCCACCAAGCACAGAGGATGGGGGAGGGCAGTCTCAGCAAACGCAGGGCCATGGCATGGTCGGAAGGGAAAGCCTGCGGTCCTCCAAGATCAAACAGCCTGAAATTCCTCCTTACCACCACAAGCCAGGGAAGAAATGACCGACTCCTCGAGAACTCCAAAAGGACTTTTCACTGGAACTCTGTGCCATCAATTCATCAAGCATGAAGGGGAAAGGACACCTCCAGACAGCCTCAAAATTCACCGCCATCCTAGCCCACACTGGGAAGGAAACGGGGAAGTCAGGCAATCAGGTGAGCAGCTTGAGGGCAGAGGCACCAGGCTGCAGCTGTCTCTACCATCCCCGGCCAACAGAGGGATGTCCTAGGTCCTGGGCAAAGCCAAGATGACCAGACAGAGTGTGTAGAGCTACATGAGGTAGTGTACAAAGCAAATTTTTAAAAAGTCAATTATTAGCTCCAAAAAAGAACAAAAAGTAATGTAGCACATGGCTCACTATAAACAGCTCTGCCGTAGTCACTCACAGAAACACTAAATGTTGGTATCAAAATCACACTGCATGCAGGAGTGGGAAGGGCAGGAAAGAGAAAAGAAGAGAGGAGTCATTTAGCACTTCTGTCCCAGATGTGCATCTACAGCTGAAAAACTGAAGTGCTTGTTTCTGGTTGGGAACGCTGGACGGGGGCTGTGGGACAAAAAGACCCCACTTGGTGTCCATGGAGCTGCTACCGAACTCACTGGGACTGAATCCACAGGATATGAGGTGCAAATGGCGCTGCCTTACTAAATGCCACTGAGCAGGGAAAACTCGAGCATGGGCAAGAACGCCAGAGTTGTGAAGTCTGTGCAGTGAGTTGACCAGGGTCACAGCCCCCCACCCCCATCCCACGATGCAGCAGCAGTGCAGGTGGCAGGGAGGGAAAGGGCTCCAGCAACCCATGAGGACTGAGAAGAGAGAAATGTCACATGAGGAAGATTCAGAGCTTGGTTCTCCAGGCACCAGGAGTGTTTCCAGAGGCAGTGCAGGTAACAGATGCTGACAGGGGCAAGGGATAGAGATCCTCCATGTCCCTGTTGACAGGTGACATTTCCAGTGGGCTGGGGCATGATCAAAAGCTCCGAGACGTTCTCCCTACAAACTGTCCGCTCTGGCCAGCTGCACTGGACACGCTTCCTCCCCGGGCTATCCAGGTCCTACACATGGTGTTCTCCCATTCTCCTCAGTCACTTCCCACAGCTCACTCGGCTCACCCTGACCCCTGAGGATGTGAACACACCACGGCTAGTCTCCCCAGGGTCTCACAAGCTCCCATGTGCCTTTGCCCGTACACCAGCTCACACTGCAGCTTTTACCTGGATGACTCTCAATTCATGATCACCTCCTACCGGGCCAGTGGTGCTCAAAGTGGCATCCCCAGAGCACACCAGGGGACTCACAGAATCTGTCAGATATGCGAATCTCAGGGTATGTCCCAGCCCTGCTGAACCAGAACCGGAGTGGGAACCAGCGACCTGCGCTTTGAACCCCCCTGCAAGTAACTCTGATGCACATTCCAGAGGGAGACACTTTGCACCTGGGTGTGGGTCTGCACTATCACGGCGGAGCCCTGGCGTTTGTCTGCAAAGGAATGGTGGGACATGTCCATAAACCTTGACCTGTGAACCCCAATCTGAGTCTAACCTGAGAGGGACCCCCCCAGCTCCAAATCAACACTGCTGTCCAGTGGCCGGGTGCCTGCTCCAGCTGCCGGTGGGCGGGTCAGGGCGGGACTCTAGCTGTGCAGTTAGCATCTTGTGACCACTGCATATTCTGTTATCCTAGTACCCTTGTGCTGGGTTGCTGAGATGTGGACCGTGGCCAAGACAAAAGTCACACCTGTACCCACAGGTGAACGCGCCACACACAGCATCGCTGCCATGCTAACTGGCAAGGGGTCTTTCTCTTCTGACTGGGTCTCCTCAACCCCCACACTCGTGTCTGACTAGTGCTCCCCCAGCCCCCAGCAAAACTACTGGGCACACACCCCGCAGCAGGCTGGCGCTCGGGCGGCTGTGCTGGCTCGGACCAGTCGAGGCCACCTTCAGGCGCAGACCCCGGCCCAATCAACTCTAGGCAGCAGGTGGTCTCCCTACCTTCTTCCCCGGAGCCGCTGAACTATCTGAAGCGTGGTTTCGGTGCCCCACGAAGTCTGACCGGCAGTAATTACTCCTACTCCCGAGCCCTTCCTTCTTCAGCCAGACAACCTCCCACCTCGGCGTCCGCACCAGGCCTTCCCTCCTGCCGTAGGAACTGCATCCCAAGAGTGCCGCGGCGGGGACACCTGGCGGGGCGTCGTGGGCCCGGCCCCCAAGGGAACACTGCACCCGGCGCCCCAGCGACGTGGACGGCCGGCCCCCGCTGGAACTCCAGGCCCGAGCGCGCGGAGACCCAACCCGGGCCGCGGCTCCCCCCCCCCCCCCCGCCGCGAGGCCACTCACAGGCGACGTAGGCGAGCAGCGCGAGGCCCAGCAGCAGCTTCATCCTCCGGCGGCTGACTGCAGACCCGAGGCGCATCAGCGCCTGACTCACCATGCCCGAGCGCGGGCGGCGTGCACAATGCGCGCCCGACGCCGCGCCCGCCGCCGGCTTCCTCGCGGCCTGGCGTCTGCGCACGCGCCACCCCGCCCCGTCGCCGAAACCCCGCCCCACCACGCCCCCGTCAGTCCCTGCCGTCCACGCAGGCGCAGTGGCGCCCGCTCGCCTGGACTTTGGGCCAGGCGCGGGCGTGGCGCATGCGTGTGCGGTATGGTGCCCTGCTTGTGTACCGTGGCGTGGAGGCATGGTGTGCGTGCGAGGTTGGGCAACAGTGTACCCGGGGCTTGGAAGTCTGTGATCAGCTCTGTGCTGCCGCAGCTTGGGGTCCCTCGCAAGTCTGTGGGATGCCTGCGTGAAAGCCCCAGGCCACAGAGGAAACTCATCGCTGATCCTGCCATCCTGGCCCACTGTGCTCCCTTCAACCTGAATTCCTTTTTAGCCGCGTTAGAGACCTCTAAAAATAATCACCTAGCCAGCGCAGATCCCCAGAGCACCGGTGCTGCTGTGCTGCCCTCCCGTACCGCCCGCCCCACCCAGGGCACCTCCCACCCTCAAAGTCAATCAGTGAACCCAGCATACCTGAGCAGTCTGCCCATGGCAGGCCCCAGGAAGCCCAAAGCTTATAGCTCCGCGGTGCCAGGTGGCAGCACGCCTGGTGTGGGAGCTGGGAGCTCAGGTCCTAGGGTCAAGGCCTGAGCACTGTGCTTCTGCCTGAGACCCCTCCTTTCCTCTGGCTGACCTCTGGAGGAAGTAGAGCAGGGTAGGCCCGCAGGCATCCTCCCAGCTCCTGCGACCTGTAGTTTTCAGGGTGAAGGTGGAGGGCCCAGGAGGCAGAAAGATTCTTGCATGCCCACTGGAGGGGCACCAACAGCTGAACTTCTAGGCAAATTCCAAGCATAGTAGGTTGTAGGTGGCCTCTCCTTGGTGCATATGTGTCAATTCAAAAGGTTAACGTATGGAATATTTACCTTTTCTGTACAAAACTCCCTGAACCCGGCCTTTCACTTGGAGTAGTTGTCCTGCCCCGCGGAGGAAGCCATGGAATGCCATCTGCACTGCCACTAGAGTGGCTGCTGCCGTGGTTGCCACCTCGAAGGCTGTCAGTGTCCTCAGGGACTGACTTCCTGCTCACCTTTAGCCAGAGTTGGGCTGAGGAACAAAGGGGAAGGGCACAGTGGCAGAGATGAGAGGCCCGGGCTTCTCAGGAAACCTTGGCTTGGGGGCACCGCCCTATGGTCCTGCTGTCCCTAACTGCTGTCCTTGGCTCACCCCTGCGTTCTTCGAGGCACCTGTTAACAACAGTATTTTTGAGCAGTTGCTAGTTACAGTCCCTCGAAGCTGACACCTGGGCTAATTAAAAAATGACTCAGCTCCCGGAGGGGAAACCAGCACTTATGAAACCTCACTGTGTGCCAGGGACTGGGCCAGGCACAGCCTATGGAGCTCAGTTCATTCCTGTCGAAGCTTGTGGGGCAGGGTTGCTATTGTTGATCTTTAAATAAATAAGACTTTTTAAATAACATTATTATTATTATTTGCTTTTTTAAATACAAGGTTTTGCTATGTAGTTCAGGCCGGCCTTGAACTCACTGTAGCCCAGGCTAGACTCAAACTTGAGATGATCTTCTTGCTTCAGCCTCCCAACTGCTAAGATAAAAGTGTGTGCCACCTCAATGAACAAAAAGAGGTGTGAAGATGATATTTTAATATATAAGATGACTCAAGCTAGCGAATATACCAGTTACCCCACAACCTTATTTTCTGTGATGAGAACATTTAACATCTACCCTGAGCAGTTTCCGAGTTCACAATGCATTGTGATGAGCTGTCAACTCCATATTGAGTACAGGATCTTGTGAACTGATTGCCAGAACACCACCTTAGGGAGCAGCCCTGCTCCTCCACCCTGTACCCCCATGATCACATTCTCTGTGTGGCCTCTCAGAGCTTAACCTTGTTAGATTCCTGAGCACTGCATCTGGCTTATTCCTCTCAGACCACGTTCACCCATGTGCCCTTGATGGCAGGATTTTTTTGAGTAGTAGTCCTTATATGCATAATCACCTTTTCTTTAGCCTTTCCAGTGTCCATGAACACTGAGTGCTTCCTCATTTGTGCTGCTGTGGACAATGGCACTGAGCACAGGAGAATGGACAGCTCTGTGAGACCCTGCGTTTCTTCCCCTGGGATGTGTATCCGAAAGGGAATTGCTGGAGCTGCCCAAGCCAGTGTTTAATTTTGGGAGGGACCTCCTTGTGTCCCCTGAAAGGTGGTACTGATTTGTGTGGCTACTGACTTCATTCAGTGGGGCAGCAGAAGCTCTCAGCATTTGGTTTGTGGCCAAGGTCACCAGTCACAGCTGCAAATGAGGGCCAGGCTTGGGCCACTCTCCCCATGGGTAGGACACATGGCTGTGGGCCTATTCTGTAGTGAAAAATGGCTCCCCTGCCCTGTGCCAGGGTACTTCAGTTTCTTGGTTACCCAGGTAATATAGTTCCTCTTCCAATTCCAGGTGCTCCTGTCTCTTAGAAACGGCTGGATGCTGTGATGCACAGCTGCTGGTCACTATGATGCACACTGTATAAACCAACCCCCAGTGGACAAGTCCTACCTCTGCACTGCCTACTTGCTTATCTCATATGAGCCCTAGACCAGCAGAGATCAAGGCCACATATTCTGGGAGTTGTCCCAGTCAGTGCCCATCAGTGAAAATAAACCCATGTCCAGTTCCTGGGTGGCATTTCAGTGTTTCTGTTCCCCTGTGAAGTTCATGGAGGACTGTGGGGAACGCTTGCTCGCTGTGGTAGAGGACTGGCTGAGGAACTTTTCAGGAGGACGATGTGCTTCCAGGGCACAGAAAGGAAGTCAGGACATTTCTCATTCCTGTCTAATGAGCTTCCTGGTTCACTACTGGGCTGTGCTGTTCAGAGTTACATCCCACAGCTCATACTTACAGCCTGCATTTGGGCTCATAGTGCAGGGGTGTGCGTGGTCCTGTGGCCTTATGGTGGCTTCTTCTGCAATGCAGCGCTGTAGTCTTTGCTGATTGTACTGTTCAGCACTGTACTGCAATTTAATGTTGCTGTACATTACAGTACTGCAGGTAAGAGCTCTGTGCATGAAAGCACAGTCACCCAGCTGCGGCTTCCTTTGGCCATTTCTCTTCTCTGAATACTGTAATGCACATACTATACACATTCCTCATGTATCAGCAAATTCATGTAACAAACCTAGCCACAAGAACGATATTTGGTCATTAAACGGGGAACATCTGTATAAGATTCCGATTCACAGGCCGGGGCAGGGCACCCACAGGAAGTGGCAGGAAGGGGCGCCTGGCAGGGAAGACTCACAGGGGATGCTGGGTCCTTGTTTAATTGGAAGAGCAGACAGGAAGAACCGGAGGTATGAAGACCCTGGAAAGGGAAAATCTCCAAAGCCCTGTGGCTTCAGCTGTGCCCCGGTGAGAGTCACTTTCTCTGCTGGCTTCTCAGCCTTCACCTGGGCTGGGGGACCTGGCTCTGGACTCTCCTGGGTCTGGGCAGGTGCATACCACCATGCCTTCCAGCTTCCCGTTAAGTTGTACCCCAGGAAGCCCTGGTCTAAAGATGGATGGCTAGGAGAGATATGCTCCCCCTCTGGCTGCTCCAGCATGGCTGTGACTGCAGGAGGGAGGGGTGATTCTGACTCCAGCGCCCCCAGGGTCCTTCTCTGCCTGCAGGCCTTCCCAGCTTCTGGTCTCTGAAAATCACATTTGTTTCTCTTTACTTCTCCACAATCCTTCTCCTTCTTCTGACTTTTCTTAACACTGCACACATCTTTGGAGTCAAACCCCTATGTTCATTCTCTCCTGTTTAATATACTTGTGTTACTGGAAACTGAGTTAGATATAAATATTATAGGCAGTCAGACAGGGCTAGGTCCTCGAAGGAGCCAATGAAGAAGCCCAGATATCAGGACTAAGGATTTAGCTCAGTGACACAAGTGCTTGCCTGGAAAATGCAAGGTTGATTCTTGGTACAAGAAGAAGAAAGAGGAGGAGGAGGAGGAAGAGGAGGAGGAGGAGGAAAGAGAAGGGAAAAGGGAAGGAGAAAGGGAAGAACAAGCCTAGGTACCTTGCAACTTTGGAGAAGACAGACACCTTCTGCTGTGGGCCAGGCCTCAAGACAAAAGATCAAGCAAATGCACCCATATCCTAAGGACTGGTATTCTAAATAGGTCTCTATCACCCTGCAGAAACCAGAAATGACCATCCCAATCCCTGCTTGCTGTGTGACTGACTTCCCCATTTCTTCCCGATTTAATCAATGTTACCTGAGAAATTAAACTTATTGGTTAACTATACTTCTGTCCTACCTCATGTCTGCCTTGTGAGTTCCTGCGTTTTCCTCACCTTAGACCTGTCTCACTTTGTTTTGCTCTGTAAAAGACCCTAGAAAAGAGACTGTTTGGGAACACACTTGGGACCCTTCTGTCCCTCAGACAGAAGCTTTCTTTCTCCCAATGAATTATACTCTGCTCTTAACCTCCATTGTTCCTATATTCGTTCTTTGATTTTAGAGAACACAAACTGGCATGGGGCATCTAGCAGGTTGGGAGCTTCGTCCCCCTAAATCACTTGGAGCAGTTTTCCAGTAGACCTTGCTGGTCTCCGTCTAGGAGATTTGAAAGGGAGGGTTGGTCAGGGTCCTTTCCCGAGCTGCCTGGCATGAAGCCAACCCTCCACCCTGGCCAGGGCCCCACTGGTCTCCTGCTGGTGACACAGGTGACCACAACATCCGCACTGTGGTCCCTTTCCCAGGTGCATTACTCCCTGGCCATGGTTCTTAGGCGAGGGGTGGACACTGCCAACACTTGAGGCTCTGGAGCTGTGTGACCCAGCATCAGGGGGCCAGTGAACCCTACCACAGGCTGAGGTACATTGGTCTCATTCAGGCAACAAAGCTAACTTGAAAAGGCAGACCCAGCCTTCCCCTTCTCAGGGTTTCTTTTAAATGCACTTTTAAAGAACGACTTTAGCGTTTTATAATAAAGGAGATTTCCCATCACCCCACCTCGTTTCCTTGTTATTAACATCTCGATTCCAATGGGATGCGCTTCCCTGCCTATCCAGGGTTCATGTACTCCACACACTTGTGGCTGCTCATAGCTCAGTGTCTTCGGAGTTCCACTTGCCAGGCTGCTGCACTGTGGAGCCACGGTCCCCGTCTTCACCGCATCTGGGCAGATGCAGCCTATGCCACCCACACGCAGGCCGCAGGCCGGGGTGGGTGTGCTCCCTCCTGAGCTGGGGAATCTATGCGGATTAACTGGGAATTTCCCTGCACAGGGCTTTTTCTCCTCTCTTCTCGTGATTCATCATTTATGTCAGTATGCACTGGTGCATATTTATTTGATAATTTTTTGTCCTTCAGATTGTTCCAAAGCCTCCATGGTGGTGCACACCCATAATCCCAGCACTTTCAAGGCTGAGGCAGGAGGATCCTCAGGAGTTTAAGGCTGGTCTGTGCTATGTAGTGAGTTCAAATCCAGCCTGAACTACATAGTGACACCCTGTCTCAAAAAAAGAAAGAGTTCCAACTTATATGGTGGGAGCTCTTGCAGTGGCTCCTGTACCCTTTAACAAACTCCCATCATTGTGGGAATTCTCTTTTATTTTTGCCTTGTATCCTCTTCCTATCTGGCAGACAAGACACTCCACGCTTGTCTTGGCTATTTCCTGCCCTTGCCCAATCTCCAAGGATCTCTGCCTTCCTTTATTAGGGAACAGGGTTAGAAACCAGGATGGGGAGTACAGTGTGCTGGTACCGTGTGTGTGTGTGTGTGTGTGTGTGTGTGTGCCAACCTATAATGACACACATATTAATAAATATTTCCAAAGTAACCAAGTATATCTATATGAAAGGTTATTATTTTATTTTATTATTTTTTTTATCGGTACCGAGGATCGAACTCATGACCACTTGCTTGCAAGGCAGGTGCTTATGCCACTGAGCTAAATCCCCAGCCCCTGAAAGCTTATTTTTTTTAAATATTGCAATAAAAGACCCATTGCCACACCTCCGCTCCACACCCGCAAACAGTCATGCGTCACTCTCACCCCTTTTGGAAGCAGTTTTGGAGTCCTCTTCTGTGGGTGTCTTTAGTTGTGCTGTGGCAGCTGCCGCAGTGTTTCACTGTCTTTACTGTGACTTTGGGGAGGAGCCAGAAGTCACCATGTGCCAGATCCGGTGAATAAGGTGGAAGAGGGCTCACTGGGATGTGTTTATTTGACAGCAATTTCTGTAAATGCTTTCAGTTGATTGAGGACAGCCAGGCAGCCACCCAAAGACACTCAGAAAAGAGAACTTCCAGGATTGTTTCAGAAGCAGTGGAGGATGATGGGGAAGTGCGTCTGAAGTGAAGGGGACTATGTTGCGGGAATTTCATCACAATGTGTCTTTTAGTAAAACATTTTTAAATTTGAGCATTCACTTTTTATTTGGGTCAGACCTTGTAAACAGAAGTCCTGCCTGTTTCTCCAGCTCTAATCCGTCACCTGGGTTGTTTTGGCCTCTTCCCTGTTTATCTGTGACTTCCAACCCCACCACCTGCTGTCCATTTGCCAAACTGTTCAGCTTCACCTCTGTAGCAGTGTCACTTCAGAGTCTCCTAGAAGTGGTATCTGTGCAGGCTTCTGTCCCTTCCCTTACAAATGGACACACACCTGCACATGTGTACAAATGCACACACTCACACCCCACTGCTCCCTTTCCCTTCCCTGCCCTCTCGGCCCTTGGCAATTCTGGGATCCCTGTCTGCTCCTACCTGGGGACTCATCTTCCCTTGCTCTGTTATTCCCAACGGCCTCACTGTTCTCACCTGGACTTGTGATTGAAAGTGTCTTCCAGAGCAAATCTCAGTCTTTCCCTAAACTGTACTTGGTTGTCACCTCTAGAGTGCGATCCCCTGGCTGGCTGTGAAGCTCAGCCAGAGCTCCCGCCTGGCACGCACAAGGGTGTTTCCATCCCTTGCACCTGAAAAAGTCCGCCTGAAGTCCATCAGGAATCTGGGTTTTCTTCTGTGGGCCCTGGAGACACCCTGTCAACCAGGTCTAGCTGCACTGTCCAGAATGGTTCTCCACGGCCCCACTGCAGAGCAGGAGGGCAGGCAGGAGGCAGCTGGCCACTGTGGTGGAAGGGCAAGGTGCGTGGGGGTGGGTATGTGGGTGATCGAAGAAGTAGAGCAAAGGAAGCCCCAGCTGATTGCAGACACCACGGGGAAGGAGTCAATCACACTGGGCTCCAGAGTCCCTCGCTGGGAAGGCAGTTCCCTTCCAAGTTCCCAGGGAAGATAAAGGGCCTCCTCCTGGAAGGTGTCACATTGCAGTGACCCCTGCAATGGGACTCAGGGTCAGCAAGGAGGCTTCAGATGAAGGCTGTGCCCTTCAGAAGCTCAGAGACAAGGACACTCTGTACCTGGATCGCAGGAGGGGGCTGTGACATTAGGGATGACTGCAGAGTCAAGGATGAGAGGGACATGATGCGGGCAATGACTCTTTGGTTTTTATGGCTCTATTTACAAATTCTCTCCAGTTCAAGACGTTTGTGGTGAGTTTGAAGCAATAAGACCTCCCAGGGCAGAAATAAATTTCAGCAAAATCCTGCGTATCTTATCATGTAGGCAATGTCTTTCCTTGTGTAGTGTGAGGCCAGTCCTGTGTGAGGGGCTAAAATAACCCAGGACCTGGGATAGAGCCCAATAATAAGGCCTCCTTAAACCAGGGATTTAGTTTAGTGGTTCAAGCGCTTGCCTGATGAGTGAGAAGTGGTGAGTTCAATCCCCCGTACTAAAAAATAAAATAAGGTCTCCTTAAGCCTGGCTGGGGATTTATCATGGTGACAGGCAATCGGGGTCCGTCAGTTCACTGAGGGTGAGGACTCAACACAGCTGGGTCAGCCTCTCGGACCTTAACTTTCCTTACAGCTTAGGGCCCAGCACAGCCCCAGCGTCAGAGCCTTAGAAGCAGAGCTTCTGCCAGCGATAAGACATTTGGGTAGGAAGCAGAGATATCTATACACCTTACTTCCCTCCGGCAGGAAATAGTCACTGTATGAACTGTGCCTGTGTGGTCAGAGCTCCACCTGCCAGCTCTGTGGAGCTGGTGTGGCCAGGAGCAGGGTGGGGTCACAGATGCTGTGAGGTCAGAGCAAGACGGGAAACGCCTGTCCTGCAGCGGACACCGGGAGCCACGGTAATCAGATCTGCGCTGTTTGCATTTCCAACTCGTGACCACTGCCACGGAGACACTTTGGGTGGGCCAGCAGCTAGTATGTGATGAACCTCACAGCTGAGGGCAGAGCCAGGCTGTAGGTTGCAACCAAAGTGAGTCAAGAGGGGAAGAAGTGATCGCTGCGGAGCTGAAAGCCGTGAGACCCGTCAAATTGAGGGGAAGATGGCTGCACAGCTGTTTGGTGAGGCCACTATTGTTAAGCGCTCATTCAGATGTGTGTGTGTGAATGCCTGTTACTTTGCGAGGGTGCTTCACACATGGACTGCCGATTCCCAGTGTGGGGAAAGTGGAGACCACGTGACAGCAGGATAGACGTCTCCATCATAAGGATGGGGGTGCTGTTAAGGGTCAGTGTCACAAAACTGAAGTGTGCTAGCAGAATAGGCAGGGGGTGGGAAGGGAGAATCAGACACAAACATTGATGCAAATAGATGCTGGTTGTGTGTTTCGAATACTGGCAACTCCAGGTTAATATACAGGTTTAGGAAGGAGCAGTCAAGGCCGGGAGTGATGATGCACTGTAATGCCAACCTTTAGGAGGCTGAGGCAGGAGGATCACTTTGAGTTCAAGGCCAGCTTTAGCTATGCAAGTGAATTCAGGGCCAGCCTGTACTACATAGTGAGACCCTGTCTCAAAAATATAAGATAAAATAAAACAATAAAAGAAGCTATCAGCTTTGATGAAATAGCATCTCAAGAAAGCATGAGGCCTCCTTCCCTTAACACCCTAGAAAATGCTTTTCATGAATGCTGCATCTGCTTGAGAGAAATTTGCACTGGAAGACTTTGAAAGGGCCCTCCATAGCTGACTTTATGAACGAAACAGAAACACAGAAGTGTCGCTTGAGTTTCCATCAGCAGTTGGCTTGAGGAACCAAATGTGGTAGGGACATGCAGAGGAACATCACCCAGCCCCAAATCCAGCACACGCTTCATTGTGGACCCTGTAAGGACTTCTGACACAGTAACACAGAGCTGGTCATGGCCGGGGGATGAGTGTTGTGTGAGCAACCCGGAGACATGCGGGCCATTGCAGCAGAGCGTGGCAGGGTGGTCACCGGGACTCACAGTGAAACAGAGATTTTGTGCTGAGGGTTAGGGTTTCAGCTTAGGATGGTGGGCATCCCGGTAGTGGTGGGGGCTGGGCTCATGGCACAGCACTCAACCCCCAGAGATGGTAAAGTGTGAAGACTGCTGGACTCCACTCTGCACCACAATGAAAGGAGAGGATCCCTGTTGCCCAGCTCGGTGGGGGTGGACAGTGCAGCAGCAGTGCTGGCCCTCTGCCTGCTATTCCCTCTTGCTGTGCTGCATGTTGATTTAAAAATAAATAAACTAGCCTTGAAATATCCACCAAAGGCTTTCTAGGGTGTCGGTCAAAAGTTTCTCAAAGGAAATTCCTCTGAATTATTTTGTCTAGTGGTCATTGCCTTTGGAATTGGCTGAGATGAAAGCAATGGAGAACCCTAGAGAAATGAGAACCTTGTGGGCCATTTCACGCTCCACTCACCATGGGTGAGAAGCATGCTCACAAGCCCCGTTTACCTGTCTTCACAGCCTCCAGGACGCTTACAGAAGGTGAAGGCAGCACATCCAATTGTGCTGATCAATGGAGGACAAGCTCATGAAAAGTTCAGCATCAGAGCTTTCCTCTGTCTTTATTAAAAGTCCTCCATGAGAAAACAAACAAGACACAGGGCCTAGTCCCGTGACTTATGGATGCTGTCCTAAAATGCAAAAGGACACGGCTATGAAACTGGCCTGGGTGATGCCTGGACTCTGGATCCCAGGAAGAGAGAGTTTACAGTCACGTTAGGGTGAGCAAACAGGCTGCAGGCTTCTGTGGTGACCAGACGAGAATTTCCTGTAACAAAGCCCTGTGGGTCACCTACAATGGGCAGCTGCTCGCTGCGCAGGCGGATGAAGGGATGGCGTGAAGCTTAGTATCTGGGGTCAGGTGACTTCATATCCTGCTTCCCAGGCCACCACTGACGTGGCTGTGGGCACAGAAGCCCCTGAAGCTGTCATCTGTGATGTGTCTGAATAACACATTTTCAGGGTGCAGTGAGAACTAGGGACCACATTTGTGAGGCAGACAGGCCTTGTCCCCTTAATGCACACCTGCAGAACCCAGGCCCTTACTGCTGTCTGTGACTGGATTGGAGATTTGCTCAGAAGAGCTGACCCTTACAATAATAAATGTGCACTGGG
The DNA here is from genome assembly GCF_034190915.1 of Cavia porcellus. Taxonomy (NCBI): domain Eukaryota; kingdom Metazoa; phylum Chordata; class Mammalia; order Rodentia; family Caviidae; genus Cavia; species Cavia porcellus. Next base: position 46,342,141 of record NW_026947501.1, on the reverse strand, counting down.
GAAAAGTATGTTTTTTTCTAAACCTTCGAGATTCATGTGGGTTGAGAGCCGTGGTAGCTCTAGCACTGGTATTTTCAGCTGATTTCAGTAATGTCCTCTGGCAATGGGTATATTAACTCTTTGAATTTTTCTGATCATTTTTTCTTGTTCTTTTCTGTTTTCAGAAAATGCCATACAAAGTCCTACTGAAAAATGGCCTTCACTAGAGAGGAAGTCAACACCTTTTGTAAAGTGTTCCATCACTTGATAAGGAGAGTCACAAACAACAGGTACTGTGAAAATACAGGGTATAATTTAGTCATAAAAATAAGAAAAAGTCGGCCACCAGGAAAGTGGCACTGTACCGCTCCTGGGCCTTTAATCAGGTTTCCCTTGGCTGGCTAAGGGCGCCACTACGGAAGCCAGGTTTCGCCCAGTCTCAGGTTGCCGGAAGTTTATCAGATTGGTTGCTCAACTGGCACCTTTTCAGTGGCAGATGACAAAGTCAGCTTAATCTGCCTTTAAAAAAAGGATTGGCGACAATCAACAAAAAACAATATATACAGGACCCCAGGGCAAGGAGAATGTGAGAGCCATGTGACTTTCCTTCCTTTCTCCCTCTTGTTTCTCCTTCCTCCCTCAGCTTCTCTCTCTTGCTCCCTCAGACAGACACACCTCTGCTTCTGTCTGTGCACTGGCCCGATTCTCATACCACTCAGGACTCACCTAGAGTCCTGAGTCTCCCTGTCTACACGGCCTACCACTTGAGAGTGATTTGCCCTTCTGGGCGTTTAAAAACCTAAATCAGAAGGAGAAGAATATTTCATGATGTGTTAACGTACTATGAAACTGACATTTCTGTGTCCAGCCAGCTTAATGGGGGTATAACCAAGCTCTTGCATTAGTTGCTTTTGTACTGTGATGTTGGAGCAGAGTAGCTGTGACAACGTGTGTGACATTTCTCACTTTTCTGCTGCCACACTGTGAACTGCAGTGGCACCACCTTAATACAACTGCATGCTATCTAACCACAGCTGTCCTTGAGCTATGATGTCGCTGTGGTCGGTGCCTGAACCCCCAACCCCTCAAATGCATGTACAGCAAAGGCTCACTGGAAGGAGACACGTGGCGTGGTCTTTAGGGCTGCAGGAGGAGTGAGATCCTTGGCAGAGCTCCTAACCCTGCTAGTCGGCTGGCCAACTGACCCTGGGAAGCCCAGCTTTAATCAGAACAAGCAAGGACTGAGTGGACAATGGAGGAAGCCTGAGCAGGATCTTAGGAGGGGTTCAGGGGCCCCTCAGAGCAACAGACGATGCTAAGTAAGGAAAACCATCCAGAAAGTCTCCAGGTGGCCTCAGCTGTGGCCTGTCTTGTCCCCTGAGGTGTCTCCTCCTCCTCAATTCAGCTGTGCCCGGGCCACGCCACAACCCTGCTTGTGTATGCAGATCCAACGGCTCCAACATGATGTCTTATTTTTCATTACCAGTATGAATATTCATTAGGTCAAAATAAGAAGACAAAACTGGACTGCAAGTTGGGTCACGCTTGCAAGGTAGAGAAGAGTGTGAATGATTTCACTGGATTCGCGGCAGACCTTTGTGTTAAGTATTCAGTGGCTGAGCTAAACAAGTACTACATAGGTTGAAGTTGTTAGTTGTTAGAGTAAACAATCAGCAATGTTGTCCTTTCACAGGAAAAATAGAACTTGCAGAATGGAATGTCTTAGTAGGTAGAAGCTCTTCACCAAAAGGAAAACAAGGGTGAAAATTAAGTCTGCAAATGGTTAATTCATTAGCTAAGCAAGGACAGCTATTTATCAACAGTGATTCAGTCAAATCATGTTTTGTTGCAGGAGTCAGATAAACATGTCTTGAGATACTAAACTTATTTAAACCTTTTAGTCTTGTGGTAGAACCAGCTTCCCTACTGAACTGAGGTGCAAGAAATACAATGTAGTCAATTTGAAAGTGAGATGAATGTGGCCTCCTTAGCTTTGGAAGCAGTCAGCCAGTGATACCAATGCTGCTCAGCTCTGGGTCGTTTGTGGCGCTGTGCTGACCTGGAAGTGTGTGAAGGATTCACCCCATCAGCAATCTGCGCAGAAGGGCTGTGGCTGAGGGGAATTCAAAGTGGGTGCAAACATACTAAGCTGGCACAGCCTGAAGTGGACCCTGCCACCATCTTACAGTGGTAAAAAGACAGTTGATATAGGGAGACCAATTAGTTGGACAAACTTAAAAGTCATTTCTGGAAACTGATGGCTATTCATTAATTTATTCATCAGTAGCTTCTTGTTGGAAAATATTTGAAAATATTCAAACATTATGATGAATTACTTACATTAACTTCATCCCGTCTACAGGGCTTAACCCATGAATTTTTGACAGAAAACAGCAAATATCAGAGGAACTCAGAAACCAATGCACCAAAAGCTGGTGCTGTGACCTGCGGAGAAGCCTTTGACTCTCCCTTGGGGCACAGGGACCTTGGGTCTCCCCTCTTTTGCCCCTCCTGGTGCAGAGAGGCTGTTGCAGAATTCTTGTCTGCCCAAGGTCTACATCTGCCAAAGGAGAAGCAGTCACCCAAGGGTCCGTGACTGAACCTGTTTGTGAGATCAAAGGCTGTGGGCACAGCTGGACAGACCTTTGTCAACACACCTGCCCTCTCCCTCAGTCCCTTAGGGGTCACTGGCAAACTTAATGAATCGTTGTGTATTTACTGGGCCTAACAGGCTTTGTTGTCTCTGTCGTGTGTTCCAGGCCCCCTGAGCTGCTCTCGCTCACTGTCTCTGAGGTTTTCTGTAGAAGATGGAGGAGATAAACTTCCCAGTTACACTGGGCTGTTGGGATTATACTTCTGTGATATTTTCCTCTTCTGCAAATTAATAAATTAGCGTAGCTTTGCTTCTACTTAACCGGTGTTTTTTGGTTGATTCCACTAATCCTTAGAGGTAGAGGATTACTTTCCCTTCACCTTTACAGATCCTGAATTGCCCCAGCTCATGTCTGCCCTGTGAGTAATAGTAAAGTTTTATTGCAGTTTTTGAGCTCAAGGCCAAGACTCAATTTCTGAACAAACAGAACTGTATTTACTCCCACAATCAAATGTGAATAGCTTTAGAAACCGGCTTCTGCTGTGGACTTGGTAGTGTTTCTTGAAGAATTCATCCTAAAGGTATAAAGGAAAATCACACCTGCAATTTTAAACCACAACAAAGCCAGTCAGTAACAGCTATTCTAGTTTACATCCTAATAATGGCAAGCTGCCTCACACATTTCTCATACTGTCACGCTTAAAATAAGAAAAATTATCCTCATTCCCAGACTTGTAGCACACACATGTAAGATACAGTTCCTGTACTGCCTCCCTAGTCCTGATGCAAGCGAGAGAGAAATGTCCGTGTTTCACAACTGTTTTCCCTGTGCAGTTAGGAGGTCCCGCAACTGGAAGTGGTGAGGCTGACGGGAATGTCACCCTGAGAAAGGAGCGTCCTGTGAAGCAATGAATGTTCTCGGTAAAATTTTGCTGCCCGGGCAGACGCAGGGGTTTGCAGTGCCTGTCTATGCGGAAGGATCTTTCCAGGATGAAACACACAACATCTCATTGCAGAGCAGCATCAAGAGAGGAACATTTACAATTGACTCTGATGAATTGGCTACAAAATAAAATGTCATCCCACGAAAAGAATTCTATTACTTTCAGTAGCAAGTCTATGCTATAAAAAAGTGTTCTGCTCTTTTTATGCTTTGAATTTTCAACAAAATGCCATAGAAATGTATCTTCTAAGTACCAAGAGCAAGCCCTTGGTTTTGCCCCTTGATCACAGAACCTGAGGTCTTTACTATCTGATTCTTTAATGAAAAGTTTTTCCAGTCATTTCTCAAGAAAAAAAAAAAAAAAAAGAAGTTCTTCCTATTCCAACTAGATAGGTTTTTTCCCTCGGTACTGGGGGTTGAACTCATGACCTCACACTTGCCAGACAGGCGCTTGTGCCACTGAACTAAATCCCCAGCCTTTCTAACCAGGTAGGAAAGTAAAAAATTGGCCCAGCTTTGCCGATGGCAGACTTGAATCCAGGCGTAGGCACACATGTGATCAACAGGACGAAAACGAGATTGCACCAGCTTGACCCACCTGTCCCCTCTGCAGCCAGGAGATGGGACAAAAAGAATCAGAGCAAGTTGTTGTCAGGAAGTCAGAGGAGGAGGAGGAGGTTAGCTTCAGAACCACAGAAAGGAAAATTAAGAGCTCATTGTAACTGTAGCCAACATCGCGACAATCCCCTTCCCAACACAGACATTTTAGAAATAAGTGTATCTACACATCCTAATTTAAAAAGAAAACATTCATTGGATTTTGATTTGATGACAGCTGCAGTGGAGAATATAAAAAATATGACACAAAGGTGTGGAAAATATGAACTGGAAGCCGGGAATGGTGGTGCGATGCCTGTCGTCCCAGCACTCGGGAGGCTGAGACAGGAGGATCATTGCAAGTTCGAGACCAGCCTGGGCTACAAAGTGAGCTCAAGGCCAGCCTCAACTGCATAGTGAGACCCTGTCTCAAAAAGACAGGAAAAAAAAAAGAAAGAGAAAAAACAAATATGAAATGGAAGATAAAACAGGCAGAATAAAGAACGTGAGGATTCAGCACAGGTCTGAAAGAATCCTAGAATGAGAGAATGGACAGAAATGACCGAAGGAAGAAACTGTGCCTCATGTTTTTCAGAATGAAAATAAACCATGAATCTTCTATCTAACCAAACATACAATGAACAGAGGTCCACACCAAGGTACTCTGACCAGAGGAACTACAGTCAAACTCAAAAAGGAACGCCTAGAAGCTACCCCAGGGGACACCACAGGAACTTCAGTGGAGAACAGCTAGGCTGAAGGACAAGCCCTCCACCAAACACGGGAGCCTCAGGACAGTGAGAGAGCATCAGAACGCTAGGGGGAGTAATGGTCCACCCTGATGCCACACCCAGCTGGTGTCGCACAGAAGCCACAGGCTTTGGTTCTGGCCTGAAGCTGACACTGACAATCTTACTTCCAAAACCAAGGCTTCCGCCACATGCCTCTTGCTTTCTGATATTTATTCCTTGCTCACTGTGATGGTGATTGTGTCAACTTGAGAAGTTTAGAAGTTTAACTAAATCAGCTCAACAATTCTAAACCCTCGGGTGTAGAGGACCTGGATGGTATAAAGGAGAATGAGGGAGGACCGACCCGCTTCTGCTCTTCGGAGGAGTTCTAGTCCTTGCCCTCAGCTTGGACGTCCTCGCCTGGCTTCTGTGCTGACCCCTTGGCTTTCTGATGTAGGCTGGCACCGGACACTGCAGGAAGCTCTGGACCTTGGGCTCCCTTCGGCTCCGGTGTGCAGACACCCTCTGCTCACTTCCTCACCCGACTCCGTGGCTGACCTTGGGAAGCCATTCTTCTGATTTCTTGCACATTTGTGTACCTCATGTTACATTTGTTTCTCTAGTAAAACCCCGACTGATACACTCACTAAACAAACATTTATTTCAACTGGGGTCCTATCAGAAAAACTATAACTACTTAAAATGTTCAGATATTCACTTGTGTCCAGAGAAGGAGAGTCAGGGGCCAGTGCTGAGGACAGGACAGTGGGAGGGGCGGCCCTGGAGGTCCAGAAGGAGGAGCTGGCTCCTGCTGCTTGGGGGACAATGGAGAGAGGGTTATGAACAGGCTGACTTCTCCTGCCTCTGGGACCCAGCCTCCCCTTTGCTCCCCCACTACCTAGGAGAGGGAGATCAGGTGTGGTGCCCAGGGACTTCACCTGCTTTCCTTCTCCTGCTCCTCCCACTAAGCTAAACAAATCCCATGGACCTTCTGTTTCCAGGAATGCACATGGCCCTGCATTTAACCCTCTTCTCTCTTTGTTCCCTGAAGCCCCTCATTATCTGTGTTGTCTCCAGCAAATGCCTCCTCTTCCGTGGAAGTGCTTCTGATCCCTGGATGGAAGCCATCCCTTTCAGCTTGGAATCCACCGAGCGCTGTATTTCTGGGTCACTGAAGCTTTCAGGGAGCTTGGTTGTAATGATCATGCCCAGGCTTACTTCTCCCGACAGACCGAGGTTCTGACAGGTGGAGAGTGCCTTGGTCCTCATCTATTTTTGCATTTCCCAGCTGCCTTTATGATGAAGGCATAGCTCAGTGTTTTTGGAGGGTGATTAACATTGTAACTCAAAAAAGAGGTGTCATCCAAAAAGTAAAAGAAGCGCTTTATTTAAGCCAGCAGCACAGGTACTGTGGGGGTGCAAGGCTGTGCAACATGGGCGTGTTTTTGGAGAGTTTATAAAGGGAAAAACTACAAGGGGGTGGGCTTGTGTGAACAGGTAGTTAAGCACTGGAAATGCTGACCAGTGATCATTGGATTCTGGGAACATGTGTTTTACAATCAGTGGTAGGCCAATTCCAGGAACATGTGTCTTTCTTGGAAAAGGGGAGTTTTATGGGAAATAGAAGTAAAAAAAAAAAAAAAGGTCAGGATAATGATGCATATAGAACAGGATGGCGGCGCTTTGGTTAGGTTACAACATTCCCCACTGATTTTAGTCGTGAGTCAATTCATTGGCTCATGGGAGAGAACTTCAGATAAGGGTATTTGTTCATATCCTTGTGTTCTTAGGATCATCAGTTTAACAGTTTGCACTCACTCTTGAATATAACGCATCAGTTCATTTATAACACATGATCCAATTGTAACACAGGTGAAGAGTATCATTATGGGTCCTGCAGCTGCTGTTATTAAAGCAGTCAACCAAGGAGAAAAAGAGAACCATCATTCAAACCAATTTTATTCTGCTTGGCTGGGCTTTTCTCTTTCTAATAGTCTCTTCTTTAGATCTGCCATATTCTGTCTGATAACACCAGAGTGGTTGGCATAAAGGCTACAGTTATCCCCTAGGACTAGGCATAGAGCTCCTTCTTTTAGGAAGAGGAGGTCAAGGCCTTGCCGGTTCTGCAGGATCCTCTGCAAGTGAATTTAGGCAGTCCTCCAGGTTTTGAGACTGAGTCACTGAGAGTGCTAGGTCCCAGTCAATTAGTGCACTGAGATATTTGTAATTTGTATCTCCCACAACTAGACTAGATATGCCTATCCCCACAGAACCTGCCATACCCATTCCCAATAAGACAGGGATGAGTACAGGGTTGCCCCTCTTGCTTCGAGGGTAGTCTTCAGGGTCTAAGTGGGGGAAGATATGGCTTCTTCCATTGTCTTCAGAATACTAATATACTTGGGGAGGGTTATGCACCAAGATACAGAGCTCTGGTTGCATTGTAAATATGTGATGCATAGCACAAGGGGTTACGCCCGAAATACAGGCGAACCAGGTGCCATTATGGGGCAACAAGGTGCTGACTTGCAGGATAGGAGAAGTTAGAAATTTTAAGTGTGGAGGTGGTGTTTGTTGCCAAAACCTCTCCAGTATTAGTCAGTTATTTTCCAGGTCCCATGAAAAGGGGTGTGTGAATGACCCCTTGGGTTTCCTAAGCGGGGGGGGGGGGGAGGCATAGGAGCAGGAGAATCAAGTACATTTGGTCAATTTAAGCTTTAAAGGGTCCTTTGAAGGGATAATAGTCCACTTATCTGTAGGCTTGTCATCTTCAGAGAGTGGGATTAACTTGAAGTGGGAATGATGGATCCAGGCAGGTTTCCCAGCGACCTTGACAGCAGTTGGGGTGCTGAGAACCACAGCGTATGGGCCCTGGCAATGTGGTTTGAGAGACTCCTGGTGATGTCTCCTGATGAGGACCAATGTTCCAGGTTTCGCTGCAGGGCTTTTGTCCTGGAAAGGGTGCAGGCAGAGGGTGTTGTTGGTGAAACAGTCGGGGGACAGAGGTCAAAACCGGCTGAAGGACTTGGAGAGACTTAATAAGATCTTTTCTTTCTTTCTTTCTTTCTTTCTTTCTTTCTTTCTTTCTTTCTTTCTTTCTTTCTTTCTTCCATTTTATTGGAGAGATAGGGTCTTACTAGGTTTAGACTGGCCTTAAACTCATGACCACGTAGCCCAGCATGGCCTTGAACTTGCAGCAATCCTCCTACCTCAGCCTTCTGAGAGCTGGGTTATAAGTGTGCACCACCACACGGGACTAACAGGTTTCTTTTTTGTTTGTTTGTTTTTATATTTTATTTAAAGAAAGACTAAACAAAACAGAAAATAAGTAGAAATAATAACGTTCAGAGAAAAAAAACAGTAAGAAATCATTAGTTGATGTTCACATATTGTTGTTTTACAAATAGTTGTTCAAAATACAAAAATGGAACATGTAAAGTGGGAATTCAACCATTGAGGCTGCAGTTCTGTTCAACGGTCCAACAAAAACTTAGTAACATGGTTGTCAATCCTATACACTTAAACATACATGCAGTTATTCATATCTTCATTTATGTTTAGATAAAACAAACTAAAGCAGGCTAAAATCATTCTGAACAAAGAATAATAGTATTGCTAGATTTCATATCACGACACTCCATGATCAGCACTGGGTACTGTAGCATTTGTTTTTAAAAATTTAATTTAAAGAAAGACTAAACAAAATAGAAAATGGGTAGAAATAATACATAATTTCTAAGAAAAAAGTAAACAGTAAGAAATCTCTAGTTGATGATTACAGATTGTCTTTTTACAAATAGTTATTCAAGATGCTAAAGTGGAACATATAAAGTGGGGATTCAAACAGTGAGATTGTAACCAGTTCTGTTCAACTATCCAACAAAAACTTAGAAATATGGTTATCAACCCTATACACTTAAATATACATGCAGTTATACATATCTTCAATTATGTTGAGATTGAACAAACCCAAGAACAAAGAATAATACTATTTCTGGGTTTCACATTATGGTACTCCAGGATCAGCACTGGGTATTTTAGTGTCTATTTTTCTTCAAAGTATCTGTTCATCATGTGTCATAAGATCAGTTCTCATAAACTGTTTCTAGATTCTACACATGCATGAGTCTTAACATGTATTTCTATCCTTTCTATATTAGAGGGAGAAACAAAACAAAACATCTTCCTATAAATGCATGAAATGAAAAAAACATAACACCGTTGTACAAAGAGTTCTACCATGGTTCCTGTGTTGTCTCTTGTTATTGCCATTAGAATTGGGTATATCATCAGACATTGTATAACTGAATATATCAGTACATAACAGTATTAATAAAAACACAACTTTGTATATAGTATAGAACTTCAAAAACCAGCAGTTATCAAACCAGAATGTGTATCATAGAGTCTTGTCATCTTCAGTGTAGTTGCCTATCCTCTCAGAATTGATACCATCAATCATATCAGTTTTGAATAAAATCTTCTCTGCCTCCTTTCTGTTATGCTCTTTTTTTGCCATCAGTTGTCTGCTTATCTTCTTCATTTTGTTTTCTGCTCCATTCATTGAGGCCTCTCTGCCACTGCTCCTGGAATCCTAGTACTTTTCTCTCTCTCTAGAATGTCCTGCAGTATTCTCTGCAGACTTGGATTGGTGGTTGTGAATTTCTCAAGTTCCTCTTTGTCTTGAAAGAGTCTTGTTTCTCCATTAATTTTTTTGTCTTTTTTTGAGATGGGCAGTCAGGCTGGCCTTGAGCCCACTTTGTAGCCCAGGCTGGTCTCGAACTCGCAACGATCCTCCCACCTCAGCCTCCAGAGTGCTGGGATTACAGGCATGAGCCACCATGGCCAGGCTTCTCCATTAATTTCTAGAGACAGTTTAGCAGGGTATATCAATCTGGGATGGAGGTTATTTTCTTTCAGGACTTGGAGTATTTCGCTCCAGGCTCTTCTTGCCTTGATGGTTGGTGTCGAGAAGTCTGCCGTTATTGTGGGCCTTCCTTTATAGGTTATCTGTTTCTTGTCTCTAACAGCTTTTAATATTCTGTTCTTATATTGAATTTCTAGGATCTTGATTACTATATGCCTGGGTGTAGCTCTGATAGGTGGCTGGAGTTCTGTATGCCTCATATATCAGAATATCATTTCCTTTTCTTATGTTTGGGAAGTTTTCCTTAATTATTTCTGTGAATAGCCTTTGTAGTTCCTTTGTTTATGCCCCTGCCTCTTCATTCACATTCTTTATTCTCAAGTTATAGATCCTCTTGTCATCTTCTAGCCTTTGTATTGTTACCGCTTGTTCTAAGGATCCCCAAGGCCTCATTTCCCTTCTGGAATCTATCTTTTTTCACTCATTGTCCCACTTGGGATGACTGTCAGCAGCTGTTACAGGTACTGTTTACTGTGGAGGAGAGAAAACACATTTGCACCCTGGGATGAAAAACAGTGCGCAATCCAGATGGAAACCCATCCTCTGATCCCAAACACCTGAACGTATCTTCCCTTTATCCTGCCCTGATTGGAACCCTGATACAACTTACAGAAGCTCTTGATTGGTATCATGAGTTGTTCTTAGAAGCCCTTAAGGGTGCCGCCAGAAAACCCACCAACTTGTCCAAGGTTTCAGAGGTAAGACAATTGGCTAATGAGTCTCCCTCAGGGTTTCTGGAAAGATTACAAGAAGCCTACCACATTTATACTCCCATAGACCGGTAGCACCTGAAAATGCAAGGGCTATTAATATTGCCTTTGTGACCCAGTCAGCCCCTGATATTAAGTGGAAATTGCGGAAGCTTGAAGGATTTGAGGGAATGCCCCTTAGCCAGTGATTAGAGATTGCTCAAAAGGTATTTGACAACCATGAGGACCCTAAAGACCAGAAACTGACAAAGGTGTTTGAGGTGCTAGCCCATAAAGTCACCAAGCCCAATGCAAAGTCTTGTCTGCCCCTAGACAAAAATCAATGTGCCTATTTCAAAGAGAAGGGGCACTGGTGAAAGGATTGTCCTAAATTAAAAGCTAAATTAGAAAAAGATACAAAGACTCTACTGACTCACGATTGAGGGAGTCAGGGCTCTTCTGGTCCCTCCCGAGCTCAGACTAACCCTACATGTTGGGGGGCAACCAGTTGATTTCTTGGTGGACTCTGGAGTGGCCAGCTCAGTTCTTACCCAACCCATAGGAAGCCCTACAGGAAAAAAGCTAAGAGTACTGGGAGCTACAGGGACTGAAAAGACATATCAGAAACTTCAAGCTCAGATTGCCAGACGGGACAAAAGACTATTTCCCATGAATTCCTTTGGGTTCCAGAGTGCCCCAATATCTTGTTGGGCTGAGACCTTTTGTATGAACTAAAAGTTCATCTTAGTTTTGAATCATCCAGAAACAAGTATGGGAGTTTCTGGGAGCTGTGGGCTATTGCAGGCTTTGGATCATCAACTTTGCTGAAATAGCTCAACCCCTCTACGACTCTTTGAGGGGAGCCACCCAAGTTCCCTTGGAATGGACAGATGCCCAAGACCGAGCATTCAGACAGCTAAAACAGGCCTTGACTGAAGCACCAGCTTTAGCACTGCCTGATTTTCAAAAGCCTTTTACCCTCTATGTTGATGAGAAACAAGGGATAGCTAAGGGAGTCCTAGTTCAAAGCCTAGGACCACGGCAAAGGTCCGTTACTTACCTCTCTAAAAGGCTCGACAATGTGGCAGCAGGATGGCCATCTTGCCTGCAAGTGATTGCCTCAGTGGCCCTCCTACTAAAGGAGGTACAAAAGCTAACATTCGGACAGAGACTCTTGGTTATCTCCTTACATTCACTGGAAACCCTTATCAAGGCACCGCCAGATCGATGATTGTCCAACTCATGAGTGATGCACTATGAGACCTTACTCCTTGACCTAACAACCATCAGTTTCAAAGAGACAGAAGCTTTAAACCCTGCAACTTTGTTACCTGATAACAACCCCACCTTGCCAGTCCACAACTGCATTGAGGTCATAGACCACCTCACCAGGCTCCGACCAGATCTGATGGATGAGCCATTATCTGGAGCTCCATCTTATTTCTTCGATGCTACCCTACTGAAGCTGGTTCTCGGCCCCTACAAAATACCAATATGTGGTCCTAAGCCAGAAACCCTGGAATACTTGTATGTTGGCAGAATTTCTTAAACCCTGTAAGAAGCCCAGTAAGGGAAGTTATTGATGGTGTGTTCAGCTTACAAAGTATCAGCGTGGAACTGACCATCTCACCAAGGGTTCTCATTTACAATGGGGCCATGAGGCTCCCTAGGCAGGCATTTGAAACAGTGCTCCACTCTCAGCATCAAGACTGGGCTGACCTGGTTCAGGGGCAGATATCACTCAGTGGTGATAATGTGCAAAGAGGATTCTGAACCATCAGTATTATGGGCTTTTTAGAAGAAACAAGATACACATTCCTGTGAGTTGCTTAGTCTTTACAAGTGAGGGATAGTCTGATATATACCAAGGCTCAGATCAGGACAAATTACCCAGTTCCTCAGTTTTCTGTCATTTTGAATGATGTTAACTCTAGTATACAACACAGTGAACTGCTTAATGGATTAAATGGGTTAACACATGTGATATACTTAGAAAAATGCCTAGTCCTTTGTAAATGCTTGATAATATTTGATATTCCAATTCTCTGGTTTTAAAATGGCCAGAAAGGCTGGGTGTGGTGGTGTACACCTATAATCTCAGTACTTCAGAGGCTGAGGCAGTAAGATCATTTTGAGTTCCAGGGCTACACAGTGAGTTCAAGGTCAGCCTGAACTGCAGAGTGAGACCTTGTCTCAAAAAACCAGGAGGAAAAAAAAAAAAAAAAAAACAAAAGAAAAGAAGAAAAAAGATGGTAGCAAGTATCTGGCTGAGACTAGGGTTTATTCTGTTACAGAATTTTACTTCTATAACTTTAGAATCTGGTTGTCCTTGTGATGATTAAACCAGTTATTATGTCATAGATCTCCTAATTGAAGGCCAACTCCCCTTGTGCTTAAGTCAGTGCAAAGACTCATAGTGCAGGATGTGATCCCAGGCACATTATTTTAAACAACAGTTAATCCTGAAAAGACCCTATAAAGAAAGCCAGTTTTGGATGCTGATAGAAGTAATCTAAGAGGAGCTGGGAATTTAGCTCAGCAGCATAAGCGCCTGCCTTGCAAGCAGGCAGTCGTGAGTTCGATCCCCGGTACCAATAAAAAGGAAAAAGACAAAAAAAAAATTAAAAAAAAAAGAAACAATCTAAGAAATCATTCACTGGAGCAGGGTGGGCAGAAAGAGAGAGGGAGAGAGATAGAGAGAGAGAGAGAGAGAGAGAGAGAGAGAGAGAGGCAATAGTTTATAAGTAGTATGAAGGTTTGGTGCCAAGTTACAACTGTTTGAAGCTATTATACACAGACTTTCTAAAGAGTCATTAAGAAAAGAATAGAGTACTTACTGAATTTTGAAGGTCATGTACAAGATAAATGAAAAAAATGAACCATCCTGGGGAGTTATGAAGGTAGATGCTTGTGACTTGGGCTTATTTCCCCATCAAAATCACAGTATGCTGATTTAATAAATGCCACATCTCATTTTAGTTAAAGCTGCCAGTGATGTGCTCTAGAAACTGTGTGAAAAGCTCCAAATTGGCCTGCAAAATGCTAAAGATACTTGTGCCAAATAATCAATGCAGACTAATTATAAAGCCTAGGGAGAGGGCTGGGGATTTAGCTCAGTGGCATAAGCGCCTGCCTTGCAAGCATGCAGTAGTGAGTTTGATCCCTGGTACCGATGATTAAAAAAAAAAAGAGCCTAGGGAGCTAAAGTGAGAAAATATTTTTAAATTTATATATTATTATATGTTTTATGACATGTACTATAGCAAAATTAATAAATTAAATATTACAACTGGGCATTTGATCAAAGCTATATTTATATCCCTAAGAGTTTCCATACTCAATCTGCCTACGAAACAAACAAATTATACTGAGGGTCTTGGTCCATTTCCTGTAGCTGTAGCAAATACCTGAGGTCAGGTAATTTATAAAGAACAGAGATTTTTTTTTGGATCTAAGCTCTAGGGGCTTGGAAGCCCTGGCAGCTGGAAAGATCTTCACACTATACCCTAACACAGAAAGGGTATCACACGGTGATGTTCAGTGCCTGTGTAATGGCCTCTTCCATCATGTATGTCTGCAGGAAGAAGTGGGGAGAAAAACAGCAGAGAAAGGGGTGATCACCTCCCACTTTCTGCTTTTTTCCTCTGGGCAGAGACCTGGCTGGGACTGGAGATGGGAGGCCGAGGTGGAAGGTGCTTGCAGTCACTACATGACTCTCTGTGCCCTTCTCTGTCTGACCACACATGAACCAGGCTGATTGATCTGGAGTTCAGGACTCTTCCTTCATCATCTTCTCATCACAGCCTCCACAGACAGCCCCTGAGGAGTGAAGTGTCAGGACACAATTGCTCCTCAGTGTCCATGGAAACAGCCTCCAGGACCACTTAGAAGCTCATATCCATGGATGTTCTAGTCCTGTATGATGTCTCCTATGCAGAGAATTTTTATATCGCATCATTTTGGAAATCATGATGAGAAAATATGTCTGCATGTGTTCAGTACAGATGCAGAAGTTTGAATGTTTTCTCTCCACAGCTGGTGAGTCTATGGCTGTAGGCCACTGTCATCAGTGGGACCCTGTTGAAGAGGTGACAATCCTGAGATGTATGCTCAGGGTGCAGCTATGCCTCTGCTCCCCATTGATGCCCTAAGGGCAATCCTGTGGGTCCTCAGGCAGGGCAGGGATGGGCGTCTGTTGAGAAGCCCATCTGCTTCACTCAGGCCCGAGGAGGAGCAGGATGGGTGGAGAATCTGCAGCTCAGCTGAGACCCAGCAAGCCAGGCAAGGAGTGCAGGTATGGTCTCAAGCAAAGGGGAAGAATGGAGAAGCTGCTGAGCTTGAAGCCCTCACCAGACCTGACCAGACCGGGGCTACCAGTCCGTGAAGGACTTAAGAGGTACAGGACAGTTCCGGAGTGCTGTTTCCCGCCAGCGTTGCTTTTCAGAGCTGGCCGTGGTGCTGAGGAGAGAGGACCTTGTGCCACTGATACCTCCTGGCCCATCCTGCTGCCATCCCTGGAGCACTGGATGGAGGAATTTGCTACAGGAGACTGAACGCAAGTCAGGAAGGCAGCATCTGTGGGACTGCTAATCTCCCAAGTGGTTAGGGGTGAGCTTCCCCAGCACGTGGAAGCTTGTCAGGAGGAACACACAGAGACCTATGTGTCAGCTGAGTGTGTGTGTGTGACAGGGGAGCCGGCGTGTCCTTGCCCCTTGTGGAAAGGGAACCAGGATTTGTCTGTTTGACTGGCAACTTTATCTCTCCCATAAGAGGATTCTGATGAGCAGGTCGTGAATCCTGGTCTTTCCTGTGCCTACTGATGGTAGCTGTGGCTGCTCCATGAACAGGTATTGATGATCTGACTCCGGGAAGTGCATTACAGTATAAACCATCCTTTCAGTTTGTTATTGCATGAAGCTTGCATTAGCCATAGCGTGTGATTTCTCACGGGTGTGCTGGCTAATTAATTTCCTGGCCTTGAAGAAGCTAGCAGCTGGCAGATGTGTGCAGCATAGTCTGGAAGTCTGATTTTGGAAGTGGTTATTACCAGCACGTTCAGGGCAGACCCTTGCCTTTTAGGTGATCACTTTAATGTTCCATAAATCTGTTCATTATTAGAAGTCCAATTAACTTCTAAGCACTCTAATTACATGGTTGCATAGCAACACCAGATAATTTTAAGGGTGAAAACTTAAAAGACTTGCAAACAAAACAAAACAAAAATAGTGTTAATAGCCATCTTAGGACTTCTTTTTTCCTTTCCCAGGGAAGGAGGCAAAATCTATTTGAGAAGGAAAGAAAGCTCTGTGGCTGTTTACAGAAGATGGTTCATTGTTTAGATACTTTAATTAGCACCTAAATGAAAGTCCGTTTTCCATATTTCCCTTCCCATGGGAGGGCAGCCTTGGGCAATGCTTGGCCAAGCAGGTTTGAGCTGTACACTGCCCCCTCCTCTTCCAGCCCAGGCACCAATGACAGGTATCTGAAAATGTGCTCAGGACCTCAGCTTGCCTAGAAATTATTTTGCTTTGAAAATTGACAAATGGCAAAAACTTTGCTTGAGAAAAGAAAAGCTATTGGGAAGTTTCCTGAGCCATATCTTTCTTTGGATTCCTTAGCAAGAAGCCTGGGGTTTTCTTTCCTGGCTGTCTCTTCATTTTAAATCACACAGAGCCCTTTGCCCCACCCAACCCCACAGGGACCCCTCTGGCTGGCATCACCCTGCCTCAGCAGTGCTCTGGATGCTGCGAACCAGACATAGCGGTGACCCTGGGGACGCCTGTTCCCTGGGAATATGGCATCCCGCACCATCCAGCAAGATGGATGGTGTGGCTCAGAACTGTGCAGGATCTTTGCAGGCCAGGACATGCTGTGGGGTGGGGGAGGGGCCCATCCGAAGGAGACGGGTGGACATAGCGGGGACGATCAACTGTAACATCGTCCTCAGCACAGGACACTGAGTGGGACCTTTGGGAGAAGGTGAAGCAGTGTCAAAATGAGACATTGCTGGTCTTAATTTGCCAGGATCTCTGTACGACGGCAGCATCAGCTCAGAGTCCTCAGGGGAAGGACAAAGGAAGTGACTATAGTCATTTTAAACAAGAGCTTTTTCCTTAAAGATCGGTTTCTAGTCTGAAGTCATCGCCACCCAGGAGGACGGTGGCCTGCACTCCTGGCACTGTGGTCGCCTCCTCAGCAGCGCCGATCCCACTCCCTGGCTGTGGCCCATCCCTGCCCTCCACGACTCAGAGCTTCTGTCTGTCCTGGAGCATTGCTGGGAGGTTTCCTATGAGTTCTGCGTTCTGATGTCTAAGAGCTGTGCTTTTATGTGGATGCCTTGGCTCAGACAAGGTTCGTCCCCACGGAGACTCACGTGGGAGGTGGGGCATCGTGGGACGTGTTGGGGATCAGAGTGGCCCCCATATCCTCCTGTATTCATTCAGAGGCGAGGTTTTCAGAAGGTGACTGGATCCTGGAGACGCTGTGCTGTGCCCCTCAGAAGAGCCAGGAGTC
Source organism: Cavia porcellus (assembly GCF_034190915.1). Lineage (NCBI taxonomy): Eukaryota > Metazoa > Chordata > Mammalia > Rodentia > Caviidae > Cavia > Cavia porcellus. The sequence goes on along the minus strand of NW_026947501.1, from coordinate 46,325,169 downwards.
TACTGTCAACCCAAGGCTACCCTGCTGTCTGCAGGAGACAGCTGTCGGGGGCATGGTACTGAGGGGCGTGGCCAGGGGCGTGTCTCCTTGGGGCCCCGCCCCTCAGCGCTGCTTCCTGGCGGCCAAGGTGTGAGCAGCTCCCCCTCCTCCAGGCGCTCCCGCTGTGCTGTGTCTGCCTTAGGGCCAGCCTAGACACAGTGGTCACATCTGGCTCCTGGTCAGGGAGCCACAATGTCGCACCTGGGGGGAGACCTACTCCTGCTGCGCTGTCCAGGCCGCCCACTGGGATCGTGAACAGCCCCGATAAAAAATTAGAGGCAGGAAGTTAACAACAGGAAGACACTTTATTTGTAAAGAGGAAATGGAAGGGGAAGGAAAGGAGATGGGCAGCTAGCCTGATAAGGAGTCAGGGCGGGGGCTCTGGGAGATGGAGCACCCCTCCGGCTGGGCTTAGCTGCCCTGAACTTGCCGCAGCTTCCTTGGTGTCCGGGCACCTCTGCCTGACGTCATTTCTGCCATTGTCTATGGCCAGCTTCTGTCTGTTCACTCGCCCTTGACCTACATTTTAAGCCTTGGAACAGGCAGCTAGCTGGCAAGGAGGGGCCTAGGGCGGGTGGCTATCCACCGTACTCTTCAGTGACCGCACTAGCTGTGTGGGAATACATACGAATGTGCATGTGTTTGAGGGCTCAAGTGAACACACACTACCTTCAAGTTAGTTGGCCTCTTTTGCTGCCCCTGTATCTTACTGGGGATGACAGTGGCTTATCGTTTGTGCCCCTTTCTGTGTCCTGCCTGTCAGCTCTGTCTCTTGGTGCAAGTTGCAAGATGATTGGGTGCCTTTCTTTACCTGGTTTTTCTCTTTCTCTGTCCCTGTCCTGGACCTACTTCCCAGGGGAATCTGTCTAGCAAAGTTTGTTTTTAACCCCTTCTAGTCAGGACAAGCGAGAAGACCTCAGAGACCCCTAGTCTACTTTTCTTTTTCTCCCTATCTACAGACCCCTGATCCCCAAAACTGAAAATATGACCCCATACAAACCCTTCTTTCAGCAAGTTGTTGGGTGTCAGCTGTCACATCCCAGCCATGGGAAAGTGACATAGGACATTCGTCTCTGAGGATTTACTGCGACTCAGCCATCGACTGTGAGGGTGACGGAAGGAGCTGACAAGAGGAGGCACTGACTTAGTCCATCTGTGCTCAGAATGTCCCCGCCGGGAGCGGAAATGTGAGGTACTGTAAACATGCAGCAATAAAATAGGAAACATTACCATAGTTAAAAAAGACCGTCATCATTAACTGCCCGAGTAAGTAGAAAGGTGCTCATGAGGATCAGGATATTTAGGGAGAGGTGTTAATCCATATGATTTTGAAGGAAATGAATGTTTTTCTAAGTTGTCCTATAAAGGTGATTTAGCCCTAGTGGAAAATGTACTTATAGGTTGGCACAGCCTCCAGAGTTTGGGCGTGGATAGTTGGTATTCACTAAGATCTTCTAAAGTCGGGGGCGTTCTTCAGTGGCGTGTTGTTTTCTTGGCAATGAGTCAGAACACCGCATGAGAAGACTTTGAAAGTGTTTGCTTCTTCTGGTTCTGTTCTGTGTCCGCTGCGTTATCAGACACAGCCACACCACTTGTAGACAGAACATCCATGTCTGCAGTGGCTTTTTCTGTCCTGTGCTTTCTCAGGGGTGTGCATGGTGTTAGGGCAGAGTCCCCCGATGACCACAGAAACCCCTGGTTAGAAGGTGGTGGCCCCAGAAGCAGCTTCTGTGGCAGCGATGAAACTGGGCAGGTACTTTGCAGTGACCTGGAGCCTTGCTGCTGATAAGATATTAACCAGCTTCAGTTTCCCGTGATGCTGTGAGCATTTCTTGGAACCAAACTTACCTTTTAAGTTCGAGAGACGAGTTAGGGAATCAGTCAATCTGGGGTGAACGTGCCCTCCCCTTGTGTAAAGGAACCCCAAAGGCAATTTCAGTCCAAGGTGAAGTGTTCAGTTCCCGTGCCGGGGTCCATTTGAACTGACTGGAAAAGAGGGTGCTACATCTCCCTCGGGAACAGATCTACACTGTTCTCTGGGAATCTTGTACTCTGGATCGCCAGGACTCACAGAAGAAGAGCAAATTTAGCAATTCTTGCTCCATTCTAGTATCTAAATGCCTTCATTTGTATGTTTGTTGATTGCATCTGGTACCTATGTAGGCTGTGACCATCTGTGTAACAAAACCTCATGTTGCCCACCAGCCACAAAGAGTTTCCAAGAGAAAAACCTCCAGTGGGGATGTATGTGCAGGACGTCAGTTTTGTGCCTTTGGTCCTTCCTGTCCCTGAGTGTCCCCCTCTGAGAAAGTCCTGCCTTTGAGGAGAAGGCGCAGGATGCAGAAGCCCTGGGTGCCAGTCCTGGCATCACCATTTGCTTTGGGCAGAGTCTCACCCATTTCTAGTGCTGCACAGCATCCATCACCTTGTGCAAGGTATGCAGAACACACTCAGGACAAGGACCTTCATGCCATATCCTGGTGCAGCTCCTTTGACCTCAGCAAACGCCAGAAGACACTGCGGCCTGCTTAGCTCAGGAAGTACTGCCAAGGGACCCAGTTCCCACCGGACGAGCTCTAGTGGTGCTGCCAGGGTAGAGGCTAGGCGCCCTGTCTTGCTCTCGGCCGGCCCTGCATACTGTCCCTTCTCTGCCCTGCTGCACACAATCGTGCTTTCCCGGGTGTGGGATGTGCAAAGCTGCTCCCAGCAGGACCAGGGGCTGCATCCATGCAGACCCTCGTGCTGGAGCGCTGATCTCTGACTCAGAGCGAGACTGGGCCTTGAGAGAGGTAATCACATTAGAATGAGGCCACTGGGGTGGGGCCCTAATCCAATTCCGTGTTCTTGTAAGAAGATCCATCAGAGCTGAGCACACAGAGAAAAGATCATGTGCAGGCACAGTGAGCAGCCCATGTACAAGCCAGGGGGGACCGCAATCAGACCTGGACCTGCCCACACCAGGGTCCTGGACTTCCAGCCCCTAAAAATGGGAATGGGAGGGTTTGTTGACAGAGTTCCCCACCCTGTGTCACTTGGTTATGGCAACACTGGCTGACTGATAGATAGTGTTTATCACTTCCCTGTGACTTCCCTGTGGGCCAAACACTGGGATTCCAGAGCAGACAAGACAACTGAGACACAAGGAGGTCCAGTGACATAAATGACACCAGAGCCTCCCCACCTGCAGCCGAGCAGTCTCCTGGCCCTGTCTCCTGCCCACCCAGCTGGCCTTCCCTGGGCTGGATGGGCCCCGGTCCATAGCAGAGGAACAGAGAAGGAACCTCGTCTTCGATTGTAGCCAGTCCTGCCTGCCTCAATAAGCAGCACTGCCATAGCAGAGGACCTCTAACTTTTAACTGTTGCTGTTTTCTCTTTGAAAATTTAATAAAGGAAGACTTTAAGGGTTTCAATGTCGAGGACTTGGCCAGTGTTGGTTTCCCTGGAATACTAACAGAAACACACAAAGGTAACCCTAAGCCCCTGTTGCTGAGGCCCTGACTTTCACTTTGAGCATTAACCTGCTGTTAACTGGACTCAGAGATCTCAGAGCTGGAAACGCAAGGGTTTTGACGACAGGAAACTGAGGCCGAGGGAGGTGAGTGTCCTGGTCAATAGGAGAGCACAGTTTGCATCTCCAAGGGTTTCCGCTTTGGCTCAGGACTGTCGGCAGTAGATCTTGAGAGGTGTGGGGGTGGGGTGGGGGTGGCCAGGCCAGGACCACCACATGGACTGCCTGCTGGGGTGTTCCCCATACGTCACTTTTGGGGCTGCTTTACACAGGGATAAACAGCCCCACAGCCCCTCTGCACCCGGGATGTCCCTGGGTCCACAGCTCCGTTAGTGTTTAACGCTTCCGAAGACCTCAGGCCATCATGAGAAGTGACATTATAGCCATTCACTCTGTGTCCAGAGGCAGGGCTTATGTAACTCATTTTATTGACACCAAAAATAGCTCCGTTTTGAGCCTTGTGTGCCAGGGCCTGTGCGGCTTGCTTTACAGGGATTATCTCATCTTGGAAGTATTTCCACCCGAAGTGGTTTTAGCTGCATGTATTTTGGTACTTACACTGCACTTGGCTGAAAATTTCAATTACATGTAAAAATGTATTTACTAAGGAGGATTTGACTAAATGATCACTTCTGCATTCTCTCCTCTCTCCACTTGTGCGTATAAACATAGAAAGTCATACATGTATGGTTCAAGATATATATCCTGCAGTATGTACACCTCCTGTGTACAAGGGCTGATAAAAATAAAGCATTTATTGCAGTAATGTATGCACTGCTGTCTTTCCCCTCAGGCGCACTTGCGCCATCCTCCCTGTTCAGTGCCTTCGTCTCTCACTGTGCCTCGTCCATGAATTAACCTTAACCTCAGCATGGCTCAGCATGGAGAAGTTTCTCTTGCTGAAAGAGCTCTGAAGTCCTCTTTCCTGAGTGTCTTTAGTTGCACTGTTGTGGCTGCCTTGATGTCCTGAATCAATTCAAAGCATTTTCCTGTCCTGGTCATTTTGACTTTGGGGAAGAGCCAGGAGTCAGGTGGTGCCAAATCTGGTGACTAAACTGGACAAGGATGTGGTGTCACATCTTTGTGAGCCTACCTCTCTGCTGGATGGCACTTACGGTAGTCTCTAGATCACCATTGTTTTGATCACATCTTGTAAAAACACAGAAAAGAACTCCCAGAACTGCTTTAGAAACAGGCAAGAACAGAAGGATAAGTTTGTTTGAAGTGAGGGGGCTATCGTGACAGGGGTTAGTGGCTTTTACTGTACTAAAATTTAAAATTTAAGACATTCACCATATAGTTTGACCACACCTCACACACACACCCTCTCTGTATACAGTGGTCCCGCTTTTCCACGGGAGAAACTTCCCAGGACCCCTCTGTTCCTCTGCCTGAGTCTGTGACCAAAACTGAGCCCTACGTGTATTATGCCCTTTCCTATACGCCCATGCTGAGGTTAAGGCTAATTCATGGATGAGGCACAGCAAGAGACGAAGGCACTGAACAGTGCGGGAGGACGACAGTAGCCACACTGTATAACAGCAGTGTGTGGACGTGGACTTCCTCGGAGCATCTTACCACCCTTCTCCTCACAGGAGATGGAAGATGAGATGGAGACAGGAGGGTGCCCTGGCACCATGACCAGAATCATGCTGTAAGGGTCCTAGACACCTCCCCTGTGACTGTGACCCTGGTCCAATGATGGAGCTGGCTGCTGAGTGATGCACGAGAGGGCAGTGTATACAGCAGGGATCCACTGGACACAGGGCTGGCTCTTGTTTTGAATGGGACTGAGACACACACGATGAGGTCTGAAGGGAGTTCTGCCTCTGATCCGGTCCCCACGCAACCCTCAGGCTGTGTCTGCAGATGGGCTGTGCCTTGTGTCACCTGCCTTATGAGGTGCTTTCCTTGGTGGCCTCAGTCTCTCACCTTACTGTTTCCCAGCTCCTGTGGCTCCAGCTTCCTGCCCAGTTCTTCCAGCACTGCCCTGAGCAGATGGCTTTGGCCACTGACATCAGAGCCTGGGTCACTCTGCACTGCCGGCATCAGTGCCTTGAACCCCGTCCAGCTCCATGGATACAGTCACTCACGTCCCCACTTGTCACACACTCGCCATTCCCCAGAGGCAGTGAGAAAACCTCTACCTCAGGGCCGCTGTTGGCAAGGATGAGAATGACATGAAAACGGTTTTGTATCTGCAGCTTCGCGATGGAAGAGGCTGCGATTTGCTGTGTGTCAGAATGGGACTCCGTGTGCTAAGGGGCAGCATGTACACAGCTGTTTGGGAGTCTCACCCCTTGTGGACAGCTGGGGGACTCTGCCGGCTGGGCCTGGAGTACGCCTTGTCCTGCTGTCCTGGTTCAGTAGGTCGGTCACTTGCTCCCTCTCTCATTTGGTGGACTCTTACCTGTGGTTAACTGGATACTCATGCCGTGAAATGCTGATGTGACAGTGGGTCCTAGGAATGGGGCCTTTGGGCATGCAGACCCCTCTGGTGGGTACGATTCCATCCTTAAGAAAGGGACCCCAGAGAGCCTGAGGACACCGGAGGAAGGCAGCTTCTGTCTCTGCTGGCACTGTGGTCTTGGACTCCTGTCTCTTGGAGCACTGAGAGATGGATTTCCACTGCTCCCAAGCAGCTCCAGGGTAAGGCATCCTTTACAGCAGTCTGGGCTTCCTGGACACGCTCTGTTAGGAGTGAAAGTGCAACACCAAAGCTGAGCAAAGGTAACTGTGTATGTGTGTGTGTAACTAAAATGTACAGCAACGGACACATTGCCATGAGTGCCTGTCTCAGTCACTTTCTTGTCACTGGGACAAAATACCCAACACCCACAGTTTAAAGGAGGAGGCGTGTATTTTGGCTCACAGTTTGTAGAGGTTCAGTCCATAGTCAGCTGGCTCCAAGGCAGAGAGGCAGAGTAGAGGAGTCTGGCAGAGGAGAGCTGCTCAGGGACGGCAAGCAGGAAGAGGGAGGGAGATGAACCCTTCCAGGTGGTGACCAGTGACCTTTCTAACAGCAACTCAGCTATGAGCCCTCATAATGCAGTTGCCCTACCTAGGAGAGCAGGTAGCTCCGGAGGACATTTAGATGTAGATCGTAACAGTCCTCAAAATACGATCCCTGCCTCACACACTGTTACTGCATTGTGCCTGCTGCTTTCTGAAGTGGTTCTGTCTTTATGACGTGTGGTAAAAAAGCACAGTGAGTGCTTTATGACATGACATGACGTGTGTCCTCAGCCACCAGACTCTGGTTCTAGCACCATGTGCCATCTAGATCGTCACCAAAGTCCAGTGAGTGTAAACCCTGAGTGGTTCGAAGGGAGCCCAGTCTGCACTCACAGACAGGATGGCCCCACAGGGCCCCTGCTTTCCTACTCGGGTATTTTGTTGTTGTTGTTAAACTGACGGACCCCCATGAGGGCAAACTGTTCCTGATTTCCTAATCAAGCCAGACATTCTGAATCTAATCACGCTTCTTAGGACAGTAGTAAGAGACTTTTAGTAGACTAATGATTTTCCTATCAAGGTGCCTATAAGACTGAAATGAGTCACATTATGTGTTCCCTAGACTTTCTACCTTGAGTTCCAAGTGCCAGGGGGTTCTATTTTGTTTTTCAAAAACCATTTCTGAGTTTCATAGGCACTGGCAATTAATACTTGTAACACACAGTAGTGTGAGGCTGTTCCAAGGAGAGGACAGAGCTGAGAACAAGTCACACTCTTGTGTTTTCCACCCTGTAATTCAAAATTTGCTTTTTACTTTGCATTTTCTTGATCTTTCTGGAACCCATGGCCTTGTCTACTTACTGTTCTCATCCATCTACTATCCATCTATTCATCCATCCATCTATCTATTGGTCCATTCACCTCCCACCCATCCACTCATTCACCCATCCATCCACCCACCTACTCATCTGTGCATTCATCCACCCACCCATCCACCCACCCATCCACCCATCCACCCACCTGCTCACCTACCCATTTATCCACCTACCCCTCCATCCATCCATCCACCCACCCACCCACTCATCATCCATCTACCCATCCATCCAACCATCCATTTGACTACACTTTCATGTAGAGAGCTACCTAAACAACTCTCCTTGGATAAAAATAATTGTCTCTCTACTTTGGCTAAACCTGGCCCTATCTCCATGTATTGGTATGTATAGACCTGACTAAGCTATTTTTAAAAATTAGTTGCAAGCCATGTAAATAGGGCTGGCTGAAGTATTGATGTGTGGTCTTTGAAGCCAGACACAGTAGATGTTTTTTTGCTTTGTTTTTTGTTTGCCTCAGTGTCTCCCTAAATGATTGAGCCTAGCAAGTTGTAGAGCCAATAGTTTAAGGTTATCGACTGTATTTGACCCTCGAGATAAGAGGCTATAACTTTCCAGGGCACAAAGGTTTGCATATTAGAAACTAAAGTACCAGGCTCTTAAACATTAAATGCTATCTCAATTTTTTATGCAGATCAATCTTTTTGTATACATATTTTTTTTATCTTATAGAGGTGCGTTGGTCATGGCCTTTGAGTCATGGCCTTTGTTCCAGGAAACTGACTGAACTCAGGACCTCTTGACCTCCATAATTATACATGTGTTTTAGTGTCTTTATTCTCACTGTGGGTAGTGGGAAGTGGTAGATTAAAAGTAACTTGCTAAAATTCCAAGAACATTTTCATAGGATCACAAATATAAACTTCCCAGGCCATGACAGGACAAAACAAAGCAACGCAATGCAAAACAAGCACTTCTCTGATGGTCTAACTTTGAAAGCCCTTTGTGGTCTTTTTGATCGTGATGGTGTCTCCTCTGCTGAGCCCTCAGTTCGTGTCCCCTTCCTTGAGGGCCGGACCTGGAGACTGCCTGCAATGTTTCCGCCTCACTTAGCTGTTTATAACACAGCTACAGTTCATTGCTAACTTGAAACCTTTTTTAAAACAGCATATTTGGTAAACCTGCATTGAGTTCGTCAACATTAATCAAAATAACACTGCAACAGGCTGGATGTAGTAGCTGAAAGGAGAGTCCAGAAACCAAGGAGATTTGTAAAACATAGAACAATGCAGCTCTTCTCACTGCCTTGGCTGTTTTGGAAAAATTTAGTGATGTTCACAGCATCTATATTCTGTATTACTATGTGGTAGTTTTATTCCTTAAAATGAATTAACGGCTCACGCATCAACACAGCTCAGTTTTAATTTTGAGTGCGGTGGGTGCAGACAGACATTTTCCAAATGAAAGCTCTTTGGCGGCCTCTGTCAGCTTTAAGAGGGAAAAGGGTTTCTGAGACCAAGACTTTTGAGGAGGTGGCCGTGCCCTTCTCCCAGGGGCAGCAGTTTAGGGAACAGACAGTAGAGACCCTGGGCAGGAACAGCCTCCGGGGAGAGTTTGACGTGCTTTATAGATCGAAGGGAGACTCGCTGTTTGCAGTCAGGACGGGCAGCTGCCCAGCATGCTTCTTTCAGCTTCTGCCTACTCAGCCGCTCCCCCGTGAGGCTCTCTCTGAGAACAAGAGACCAGGCTCTGCCTCACCATCCCACTTGTTCCATGCTCTTGTGTCCGTGTGTCTGTCTCACTGGCTGTGTCCACTACCAGCCACACTCTGCCATCACTGGAGTGCACCCCACTCCCCGTTTCCTGTGCAGTACCCTCAGCCCCTCAGTGCCTGGGCCATGGGTTGGGGCTCTTAGGAAGGGACTGAAGCCCTTCTTGCAGGAATGGGTTAGGTGTGAGTGCACACACATACACACACACATGCACATGCACACACTGGCCCTCACTTTCGGCCCTGAGCTAATGAAGTCTAGGCTTCAACACAAGTCCAGCAAATGTGTGCACTGTGTCCTGGGATTTCATATCCCCAGACCGTGAGCTCAGTAAGGCTTTTTCCTTATAAACTCTGGGTTTTGGGTATTTTGCTATAGAAACAGGAAACAGAAAGGGCACACTTGTTGGATGATGCTGGAGTTCTCTGGTGCCTTCTGTACTTCCAATTTTGAGTACTGACTGCTACAAGCTGGCACAGTGCCTAATGCAGGGGGCCCAGGCAGAGCCACCTGAGCACAGGCTGGTGAGCCATCAGAGTGTGTCTATTGAGTGCATAAATGGGAAGACCTCATGCCACTTGGGATGGAAGAGAAAGTTTCCAATCGGTGCTGTCCTATCGCCTCCTCGGGCTCAGGCAGCCATTCTGAGAATCACTGAGAAGTGGCTGGGAGCTGACCACTGAGCCCTCTTCTGGGACTCAGGAGACTGAGTGTGGGGTCCTGGCACCGTTTCTAACCACTCTGCGTTTCCAGGCTACCGGGTTGATTGCATCTCTATTTCCGGGATGAGTGCACAGACACCAGGCAAACAGAAGTCCTCTGGGTACAGAAACAGTCTGACTTCTCTTTTTCTGAGGTGCTGGAATTCCAGGCTTCCCTTTCAACGTTGAGTCAGGAGGAATCTAAAATATCCTTCACCTTGGGCCTGTGTTTCTAAGCAACAAAGAAGAGCTGGGAGGAGGCAAAGCACAGCAGCAGAAGGACAGAAATGACAGTGCTCCTTGCCTGGGCTGTGACCCGAGATTTACTCTTCCATTCCACAAGTCTTCATTCACCTCGTCCAGGACTGGCGTGGGATCCAGAGCTGTCATGGGGTGGGGTAGGGTGGGATGATCAGGCATTGGTGTTTCTTGCTGTTTCCAGGGTTTCCTTGTTTCTAAAATGGAAATTTAGGAAACGTTCTTCAAGAGCCTTGCAAAGCTGAGGCTCCTGTGATTGTAATCTACTAAAGACACAGCTCCTTGCTTGTGATTTATCTGCCTATTGAAATCTCCAGCACTTAAAGACTCTTTTGGAGATTTAACCAGATTTAAGCCCTGCGAGGCTTCACACTTGGTCGGAGATCTACATGCGGTGATGGAGGGAGGAAGGGAGGGGAACCACTGTCTGGGAACCTCCCAGGGTGTCTGACTGGAGCCTGATTGCCTTAACTGAAGCTCCTTGACATGGGAAGACATCTAGTCCTCTCCTCGGGTCTCAGGAACTCATCCATGTCCTCACATGTGGCTTCCTTGGAAGGACAGGTGAATTTTTCAAGCCCATAATTCCGTGACTCAGCCCCTAGTGGTGACATGACTGCTAAAGACCTGCCACAGATCCAGTTATGGGTGCAGGAGTGGCTGGATGCCAGGTGTAGGGCCGCCCACTGGTTTTCATGCCAAGGGGCTGGGTGCTCGCTAGGCGGTGTGCTTTGGCTTTGGCTCACTATTGCCCCTACCTCCTGTCATGCGTGGCCAGGTGCTGTCTTTCTAGGTCGGTGGATAAACACCAAGGTCAATTATTTTTGAAACAGCATGTGGATTAATGCAGTAGGGCAGGATGATAAAGGGCTTCTGATTCGATAATCCCAGGAAAAGAATTCAGTCTCAAAGGGCAGGTTTAACAGCAACCTGCAGGAAAAAGGCAGTTTAATCCGAGCAAAGTCGATTCTCAGGGGCCTGCCCAAGTTTGTCGGCCCCCCAGAAGCTGAGTTTCGTGGTGCTGTGGGGAGGATGGCTTTGGACACCTGGATCCCATCCTTCCTTTTGAAGAAATGGGGTGCAGACCCCCCAGTGCCGGCACGTGGTAAGGGAAGGGAAATCCCTTCTGCTTTTGCATGGATGAGCTCTGCTCTGGGGGGGCCACCTTCTTAGATGTTGTGTCTGCCGTGTGTGTGCTGCTTTCTCTGACCTGCAGATGCCTGGGGAGGGGCCAGATGGTTCCCTCCTTGCCCCCTGTGCTCCAGCTGTGACTGTGCCTTCAGATACAGCAGCTCTTGCCATGCTGAAAATAAGTGTCACTTTCTGTGTTAAGTTTGGTGTATTTCCACTTTTGGCACTTTTCAGGAATTCGTCAAAAAGAGAGAGAGAAAGGCTTCCTTCCCAGGCCAACAGCTTCCAGAGAAGAAACTGGGCTCCAGAATTACTGATCAGCCAGGGCTGGTGAGTGCTGTGTGTCACAGCTTCCTCTCCATTCCCGGATCAGTCACCTGCACTCCCAGTTCTTTACTGTGCACTGAGAGCTCTGCTGATGGAGGGCACATGTGGCTCTTCCTTCAAGAAGTTGGAGTGACACACTAAGGAGGCATGATTTAAAAAGACACAACATCTAAAACGTTCCTAGTTTAACTGCATTTCAGATAAACTAAGTTTACTTTCTATCCATCCTAGTTCTAGTACAGGCAGTCTTGACTGGTCATGATTTTGCTTGTGACTTTTTGGCTAATATAAAGGCAACATGTGTTCCGCAGAAACCATACCTTGACTGTAAATTTGGGACATGAAGGGCGGTGAGCAGGGCCCTAGCTCCTACCCCGAAATCAACAGCCACACAGCATGTGGTGTCCTCTTTTGCTAGTGGTGTAGTTTTGTGCTTTGTTCTTCAAGCCCACTGAGATTTAATACTCTGTGATGATCACTCTGAGCACCCAAACAACCCCTCTGTTTGTAGTATAGAGCTGCATGGTACTCAGCAAAACCCATGAGATAGTCAACTCTTTATTCCAAAGTTTATTACATGCGCTATTATAACTCTGTAAAAGCAGCTTTGTGTAAGTCGATTGCCCAAATACAGGCTGATGCAAATTTTCAGAGCACATTTAGATTCCACCAAGCTAAGCTACAGTTCTCAGTAGCTGAAGTGTGTTAAGTGTGTCTTGATTTACAGTAGTTTTAACTTCAGATGGGCTCACCAGGACGTAGCTCCACCGTAAGCTGGACTCACCAGCACAAGCGCACCTCATGCATCTGTGGAACACACTTACACTGCCCACTCAGCTTGCTTGGTTGGCATCTCCCTTTGACTGTGCATCTTTCTACGAGTTCCTGTTTTACAGTGGCCCCCACTGGGGTGTCCTGAGTCCAGGCTCGGGAGGCTAATTCTGCCTCAGCGAGCTGGAAGAGTCCTTGTGAATCGGAGCAGTGCATATGAACTTGTCTAATCTCCCACGATGTTTGTCACCATTGTCTGGCTTTCCAGATGGGGAAACTGAAGGCTGGAGGTTCAGTAACTTGCACAGGGTCCTCAGCCAGTGAGTGGTGGTGCTAGAGTTGGAGGTGAGCTCAGCCCACCCGCAGTCTCTGGGCTTTGTTCATAACGCTGCTTCTGATTCTTCACTGTTGCCACCGGGGACTGCTCTGTCTGTGTGACCTGCTGCTCTCAGCTCCCTCAGCCTCTTAGCTGAATCTTCTGCGGAGGACCAAGAAAATCAGTCATGAGTCTTGGCTGGTTTCCAGTCTGTGGGATTCATGTTTTCATTCAGTAAGTATTTATGCAGCACTGTGGCTCATGACAGTATTCTGAGACTCGGTGTCACTTTCCTCGGTATAAATTAGGGCAGAGAGATTAGGCCAGTTGCCTTCATAACAAACTTGTCACCTAAGCCAGCTTGGGACCCCAGCCCAGGGCCCCAGGCTGGCACAACCTAGCTGTGCACAGTTTGTGTCTGGTTGCATTCTGTAAGGAAAGGGCAGAGAAGTAAGGTCAGACAAACCGTAGTGCTGCGTCTCCCCTTCGAGTGGCTGGTGGGAGCCCAGGGTCCTGTCGGGGTGCAGGAAGTTGGCCCCATACCTGGAGTTCCAGAGCAGCAACTCAGGAGGTGCCTGTGAATCTGCATCCTAACCAGGTCCATGGATGCTGTTGTACCTGGTCCAGGACCAGTGTGGAGGAGCCCCGGCCAGGTACACAGAGGCTGCAGCCTGGGACACTGAGTCTGCGTCAGGTGCCCAGTGTGTGACCTTGGCTTAGAGCAGAAGCAATTGAGTCTGTTTCTTTGTCTATACAATAGGCTTTTGGAGCCCTTGTGAGGAAAAACAGTCGTAAATTTAAATACGTGTCCTCCTTGCCTGTTCCCTTTGGAGATAATACAGTCATGTGCTTTCCAGATGCTGTCATCTTGCTCAGGAAAAGTTTCCTCCTGTTGTCCACAACAGTGGGCCTTTTAATGCAGGAGAGGTCGCTGTGACCTGAGCTGACCTCATTCTTTGGGAAGGCAGGCTGGTTCTGAACCCTGTCTTTAAGAGGTTCAGAACGTCCAGAACGGAAGTGGAGCTGTTTGCTAGAGGTCCTTGTTTATGTTGCAAGGAAACTGCCTCCTTTGTCCACTGTGTCCAGCAGTGCTGGACGTCACATTCACTGTGTCTGCCCTGCTATGTGCTACTGTCTCTGTAACATACACACACGTTTCCAGGACAAAAGTCACATCTGGGCAGGACCCACTCTTGGGCTTCCCAACTCCTCAGGGTCTTCACTCAGCGTTTTCATTTTGACCCGATTCTCTAACTGTGTACCTTGAGGAGGTTGCTCTGAAGTGAGTCCCTCTGCTGGTGTCTGCAGGAGATGTCACGGGCCCTAGAGAGTGAAAGTGCTAAGGAAAGGTGGCTTCTCCTTAGTGGGCACGGATGCGGCCTGTGCTGTGACAGTAGAAACCTACTGAAGCTGCCTGTCCTCCCGCTAGCACTGGCCCCGCGGCTCAGCATGCTGTGTGTGGGCCAATTTCCCTCCTGATTCCGGGCTGACGGGCGCTGGGCTCAGTGACCTCCCAGCACTAATGGAGCTGATCAAACTGCAAATCCTAGTCCAGGAAAGACCCAAGGCCAAGATCTGAAGAGCAGCTTCTGTGGACTGTGGGTCACCTTCACACCTGTGAAAGTTGCAAAACTGTTAGCCACATGGTTGTAAGCTGGGGACCATCCATGTGGCGGGGTCGTGCAAGACCAAGTCTCAGGGGGACAAGGATCCATGCACTGTGATTTCAACCCCACTCCGGGCACTGCACCATCACAGAGCAGCAGAGCTCTGCTCTGCAGCAGAGCAGTTCATCTGGGGCGGAGACCACTCACTGCTTCAGTGCTGCGCGAGCCAACAAACACTCAACAGAGTCCACACACGCTGCTTCTTCTTCATTCTTTTCTTTTTTAGGCTTTTAGTTCTCAAAATGTGCCCTGGAACAGTTGGAGCAGAACTGAAAATACATCTAATAATATTCGCTTGAAAGTGAAACACATCTCTGCTGACTGCTGTTTTTGTTGATAGGCACTCGGTGACATGTGTGTGGCTTTTATTCCTAAATAATGGTGTGGCTGTTTCAGTACTAAGATGATGCCCCCAGACAGCAACTTTAAAGCACACCCCTCTGGCTATTTTTAGCTGCACTGCTGGGCTCTTCACCGCCCTCACCTCTGCATTGGTGGCTCCTCGATGTGTCTGGTGTTATGTGTCATGGCTCCTGCCTCTCCTAGTGAGCATAGATTCCCAGACAGATCCGTCTCTCCATGGAGCTCCTAGGCCCAGCTCATGGGAAATCAGATGCCTGCTTGTCATTCCTAAGGACTGAAATGTAAAGATAAACTGCTCGTGAATACGAAACTTAATTCAGTGACTGAAACCTTTGTGAGGGAGCAGGGTCCTGCAGGCAGGTGTGAGGGCTCAGTCGCTTTCTGCGTGCTTGAGTTTTCCTAGCAGAATGAGCTCTGGCAGATGGGGAGGTAAACAGCTGACCTTCACGGGTGTGAACCCAGCACTGGGGTCAAGGGCACGGTGCTCGTGCTGCTGTCAACCAAGCAGCGATCCCAAGACTGTGTGCTAAGTAGGAGCACTCTGCTTGAGTTTTGAGCGCTTCTAAATCACGTGGAGGTGCTGTTGGAGTCGCCTGGAGGAGCCGGCAGCCAGCTGTCCTGTGGTCCTCACTGCCCTGGCTGGAGGTACAAATGTCACCCTGGGTGTCATGGATTCGGTGAAATAAAATGGGTTCGAGCTGTATCCTAAGCACTTCTAATATTAACTATGTATGTTGAAGGGATGCAATATACACATTAATTAATTGAACAAACTATGAAATGATCCTATTTTTCTTGTTTTTCAGTGTGGCTCACATGTTTTACACCTCATGAGTGGTTCACATTTCACCCATGGCCTTCACATCCGCAGGTTCCACACTGGCAGATTCAGCCAATTTTGAGGAGAAAATATTTGGGGAAAGTTGCATTTGGACCAAACACATGCAGATATTTTTTTGGTCAGAGTTCCTTAAATAACAACTATGCACACAGTGTGTCTGCTGGGTTTGATATTGTGAGTAACCAGAGATGCCTGCAGCTGGAAGGGTGTGTGGGTGTCTGTGGGTGACACACAAACCACGTGTCTCACATCCAAGGCTTGAGTCTCCAGGACTGTGGTGTCCAGGGTGGGGCCCCAAAACCCATTTTTGGTGAGTTTCATATGGACTATATTTCCACATGACAGGAATGCTTTAGAATCTTTCAAAACTTAGGGAACATTTGGGAATGTAAAATAAACCCCTTTACTTCCAAAATGCTTGTTAAAAACAGATAATTCTTGGATACAGATTCCCTGGCCCAGCAGGGGTGCAGGACTGCCAGCCTCTTATGTCCGATCTACTGAGCCCAGGCTGGACTTCTGACACCCAGATCTGTCAGGCAATGACACTTGGGGTCAGTGTCAGAGGAACTGACACTGTCCCAGAGACACGGTCCATGCTCAGGACCTTGGGAGCACCCCAACACTCAGACCCTGGGATGCTCATTCCAGGAGTTCAGATGTTTATCCATGATGTGAGGAGAGGGGCAGAGAGCAGCTGAGGTCCCCACCATTCCCCTCACCACACTAAAGAGGGACACCCCTGAGAGCAAAGTCTCCAAACATTCGATCAGGAACTAGTTCTCAGAATTCAAGCCTTTAGTCTCCTCAAATGTTTCTGGACTGAGATGTGCAGGAGAGGAAGTGTTCTCTCCCGGGGATGGGGGTGATTTGGGGAGGCTGGAAATAGCTCTGTGAAAGAGGTGATTTTGGTGTCAGTGCTTCCTCCACCCCTGTGAGTATGGAGATGAGGATTCTCGAAGACCCAGGCATCCTGGGATGCTGGAAACCACGGCAACACCGTTAAGGGGATTCATACCATATTCTTTCAACCCTTCCTAAGGTGCAGAGAATGCGGGATCTCCCCACCAGAAGGGTGCTCCCCTGTACCCACCACTAACTCACTCTGTGTGGGTTCAGGGTGCTTTGGGTACCACATAGCTGCTGAGTCTGGGGCTCCTGACACCAAGGAGAGGTTGACTCCCTACCTCTCTCCTTGCTCTGTGGCCCTTTTCTTCCCTTCTGCCTCCTGCTGTTCGCCTCTCTTACTATTCTGTTCTCCTTGTTATGCTTGTACCCCTTGCTGAGCGTGACTTTCATTTCTACTGAGAACATGGAATTGAGGCACTGGCACTCAAACCGGACCCTTGCATGTCAAGCCTTGCTCCCCACCAAGCCTGGCCCCGCCTACCAATCCCTAAGACTCATCTCTGAATATCCTCCGTTTCCTAGAAAACTTGTGATGACCCGTAGCTCAGTGCATTGGGCCAAGACACCATTCTCCACCTCCAATCCAGGACTGTGATACTGTCCAGGGGCTGTGCTGCCACTGCTTGGCCCCCAGCACCACATCAGCAGGTTCTCTTCCAGCAAGACCGTCTCTCCCCACGCCCTGGGGACGACGGTGCAGGAAGGCATCTGAGTATGTGTCCCAGAGATTTACAACTCCAGGGACCTATGTGCAGCCCCACTGTTTTGAGCACTGGACTCCTGACCCTGAGTGTGTCTAGAAATCCCATAGCACATGCACTTTTGTTTGAGAAGCATTGCTTTCATTAAAATGTGTCCCTTCAACCGGCTCCCAATTGAAGTGCGAGATGACAGAGTGGCCAGGTGGCTGTGGTAGAAGAGCGTGACCTTCTGGTTGAAGAGAAGGGACAGAGCCTGACATGAGACCAAGGTGGACCTGAGACCATTCTTCCAGCAGGAGCTCAAGTGGGGACCTCCTGAGTCAGCCATCAAAGGTGGAGACAGGATGGCAGCAGGGGCTTCGCCCTCTTGCACTTGCAGCCACCGTTCTGCTTGCAGGACGCATCTCCTTCCTTCAAAGCACCACCTTACCCCCAGCACCTCCTTCGTGTTTCTCCCTTCCTACTTCTGTCTTAAGTAAACAGTCATCTTTCCCACCCCTTTCTGGTCTTGGCCAGCTCACTGAACCGGACAGAAAGAGCCTGGAACGTGGACCTCGCTCTGCACAGCGCGAGACAAAGACCAGCAGACCGACAGATGTAGTCTGGGGAGAGACTATCTCTTCTGTGTAGAGTCAGATGCTGCCATGGGCTTGCACACAGCTGCTCCCCAGAGGGCTTGGGTGTCGGCCCTCGATCAGTCCTGGCGTCAGCAACATAGCAGAGGACTCTTTTCCTCTGTTTCTCTCAGCGCCTCTTTTCCTCCTGGAATATTGTAAGGCAAGTCCCAGACTTTCATGTCACCTTAAATATTTCAGAATTCTATATTAGCAAATAGTTGCTATTTCCAAACATGATCATTGTATCATTTATTACATGTTACATGATCAGTAAGAATTCCTGGTATCATTGATGAAAGGGTTTTGGCCCAGATAGGACACTGTAGCCAGGAAACACACAACCGGAAGCAGGAAGCCCCATCTCCCCTGCCCCTAGGAAATTACCTGTGATGCCATCTTCCCGCCCCTGGAAATTTACATATGGTGCCAAACCTAGGACCAATGGGCTACCTGTGTATCCCTAATGCCCACCTTAGGTTCCACCCCAAACCGAGGCTATTTATAGGCCCCCACGCCACGTGTCCGCTGGAGAGATCGCCCGGACGCCAGCGGTGGGGGTGCTGGTCATCTCTCTCCGTGTTCTCAGAATAAAGGCCGCTTTTTATTTTATATTTCTCATCTTTTGTTAATGTTTTTCATCTTTTGGAAATAACCCTAGCAATTGAGTAGTCCATTTTCAATCTCTCTTAATTGTCTAAAAATATCTTTTTTGAGTTGGTTTATTTTTTCATTTAGAATAAAAACAAGGCTTATATATCACCTTTGGTTGATATTTCTCTCATTTTTTTCTTATGAAATTCTTTTTTGAAATAAGTTCAATTTTCTAGAAAGTTGGCAAGACCAGTACAAAGAATCCTGCACACTTTCCCCAGACTCAAGCATTGTTAGACACTTTGCTACATTTGCTTTGTCATTCTCTGTGTTTGTGTCCTGTTTGTGAAGAGTTGAGAGTTCGTCTTTTACCTGTAAATATTTCAGTATGCCTCCATATGTACTAAGTGATGGTTTGTGCTGGATGTCCCTCCACAGCCTCACGCAGTCAAGGGGGCAGGCTTTTCAGAGGTGGCTGCATCTGGTTTGTGATTGATTCATGGTCCAGTACTGGGATTAAGGATGTGAGTGGTGCCTGACCTAAGGGACCTCTCCAGGTCCCAGTGGGAAAACATGCCCTCACAACCTCTTGTGTCTATGTGGAGGTCTGGAGGATTCCTAGCTCCCCACTGGAGTGGCTCACTCAGACCCCAAAGGGTGGAGGACATAATCTGTCTGTCTGTCTGTCTGTCTGTCTGTCTGCCTGTCTACCTGCCTGGATGACTGTGGTAAAAGCCCTGGGAGCACCCCAGTTAGTCTGTCAGTCCTGCTCAGCTCCAGCAGAAGGGCTGTCTGACTAACTCTTGTTAGTCAGGATCACCCTCAAAGAAAGCGATCCGAATATTTAACGTTTGAGTGCCTGTTGAATGAATGAATGGGTAAGTGAGTGGAATGGACAGTCCTGTTTGTATCCTCACAACAGCCATATGCTGAATTGCACCCCCAGGTGATGGCACTAGGAGGTGGGGTCTTTGCGAAGGGATTAGCAGATTGTGTATGTGAGGACCTTGTGGGTGGGATCCGTGCCCTTATATAAGAAGAAACCTGAAAGCTTGGTCTTGTTCTCTTCTAACACATAAAAGAATAATAAAAGGGTCACCTGCAAACCAGGAAGTGGTCATCAGACCTCTGGGAAGCTTGGACCTTGGTCTTGGACTCCCTCCCTCCAGAACCATGAGAAATGCTTAGGGAAGGCTGTGTCTGTGGCTGTCTGTTGTAGCAACACGGATGACCAACGCAGGCCCTGAACACTATGATCATCACTGTGGGAACCCATGGCGGCCACCCCTGGACATGGCCACCACTGGGAAGGACAGAGGCGAGACCATGGAGGGAGCCAGGGATGGAAAGAAAGGGTTTGGCTGCTCCTTTGGTTTTTGAAACCACATTTCCAGTGCACTCAAGGCAGTTCATGGGAAGGACCGAGGGGACATCATGTCCCACCAGTGCTCAGAGCAGCAGGAGTGTGTGTCTGGGTGGTGCTCCCACCACACTGGTGGTGCAGGCCAAAGCTTCTGGCCTCTGTTCTTGATCTTCTGGTGTTAGGCACGAAGGAGGCTCTGTGAGAGAAGAGTGTGACTGGAGCTCGCTCTTCTGCCTCGTGATGGGGAGGAGGTGGGTGCTGTGGTGTGAAGGGGCCTGCACTGCTGTGTAGCAAGGGGTGACAATGCTGGGACCTGCATGGTGAGGAGCCAGCCAAGAGCCAGGCTGGGCAGTTCCCCTGCTCAGGGCTGCTTGGAGCTAAGAATTTTGGTGGCAATGCAATCCCAGAGACTTGGTTTATCCCAGGGCTGGGGAAGCTGAGAGAAGCCATGTGGTACCCCTACCACCTGGGCTCCTCTGTGCCAGGAGCAGGGCAGGGCTGATGCCACCTACAGAGGACAAGTGATGAGCCATACAGGAGACAGGCACAGAGGCAGTGACGGCTGCATGTGGCTTCGGCCCCTCTGCCTGGGCCCCTGAACAATTTTGTCACAGAGCCTTGTGAGGTCTCTCAGAGTCCAGTTCACAACATCTGTGTGCATTAAAGCCCCTGGGCCCATTGTACCTCATAAGACAGGGCACAGCTTCTCTTAACAGTGATAGTCACAGCAAAAGACGAGTGACAACATACTGAGGACATTCAAATGCTCGCAGAACAGGCTTGATTAGCATCAGATTTGCTACTTAAACACCTGCTGAGTAGAACTCGTTGCTGTTAATCTGATAAATTATTCAGGAAGCTGGGCTCATTAATGATACCAGCAGCGGCCAACTGGGGTATGTGAGCTGCAGCTGGACGCTCGCTATCACTGGAAGCTCTGAAATGTTTGCCTTGCTGAACTCTACCGTGGTAACTACTGGACTCTTGAGCAGGGATCTGAAAGGGTATTTTCCAGCTGAAAGCTTCATTTGGATACCGTGCAACCTGCAGGGATGCCCCAGGATGTTTACCCTCTGGGCCCAGCTCTGCCTGGCAGGCCAAGCTGGTGCAGCCAACGTGCCACATCCCTGACAGAGAGGCTGTCTTCCTGTCCCTGTCCTGAGTTCACACCAATGCTATACCGAGACGTGGACAGACTGTTACAGATAGCGTGTCCACGTCTCCCAGCTCTCCATGTGGAGGCCTTCGCCCCAGGTGGTGGCCTGTGGGGCCTGCAATGGGTCTTGAGGCTTGGCTGAGCTGTGTGGACAGGGCTTCCTGGTAGACACTGGCCTTCAGGGAAGAGGAAGGGCCCAGCGCTCTCTTCCTGCAGCCTTGAGAAGGACACACAGAGAGAGCTTCTGTGACCCAGAGCATGGCCCTTGACTGACTCCGGAGCTGCTGGGAGCTTAGTCCCAGAACTCTAGCACAAATGCGTTGCTGAGCCGGGCAGCCTAGTGTCCCCTTCAGTGGTCCAAGCAGAAGACATTGTGGGGACCTTTCTCACCCTCCCACCTAGAGGGGACCCATGACGGGGTCCTGGACCTCTAGGAGCCACTTCTTTCCAGAGCACAATCTTCGCATGCTGGGCCCTGTCCTTTCAGAGGTCTGGGCCCTCTCCTTTCAGAGGTCTGGCTCACTCGGGGCCTCCCTAGGGCTCTGTTTCCTGCTTGACCTGGTGTAAAGGCCCCTGACACAGAGGTGAGTCTTACAGCACAGCAAAGCCTGTCAGGCTCTGGAGGTGGGGACTAAGGCCCACGGACCCTGCATCCCAGAGGTCATGCTTGGGGTGTTGGCTTGCTTCCTGTTCCGAGGCGCCCAGTGTGCCCAGTGTACCAAGTTGCGATTAGACTCGGCCCCTGCTAGACCTTGCAGCCACGTGCGTCCCAGGTAGGTTCTGTGTGTTGTATCTACACCTCCTGCTTCCTGAGAACCGGAAGAGGCAGTGTTCATGCTGCTTCTGGACGCCGGCCCTCACCAGTGCTGCTCCTGGGCACCGCCCTCTGCGTCCACCCATCCCGCCTCACCTGGGCCTGCTCACAAGCCACGGGGCCTTTGAGTCTCAGGTGTCGGAGTAGTTGAGTGTCCAGACGTAGTACACATGCATGTTTTGAGTAATGAGGAAGCCAGAAGTGTGCTGTGCGGCCTGGATGGCAGGCTCCCCACTGTGCCCTTCAGAACAGCCAGGGATGCCTCAGAGCCGGTCAGGAGCTACAGCACCACATCCATGGGACCTCAGGAAGAGGCGCTGTCACCCTCTGATGGGAGGTGGTGGGGAAGAGAGCCAGTGAGCACCAGCATAGCCCTGCTGCCGGACAAGGACCTTGCTGTCACCTGAGACTCTGTCCCTCTTACTGCAACATCTCAGTTATGTGGCCAGGTGACACCACCGTGAAGGACACGAGGAAGGCCTCAAGACACGAGCACAGGAGTGTGACAGGAATCCTAGAGAGGACTTCAGAGTTCCACATCCCTTGAAAACATGGAGAGTCTGAGGGATTGAGAGGTTCTCCCTCATGTCAAAAGGGTCAAGCAGTGGAAATTATACTACAGCTGAAGCAGGTAGCTTTAGGGTCACCCAGAGAGTGGCACCCAGCCCAGGGGCAGTGGGCTGTGCCTCCCACCTTTGGAGATGCCCAAGGTACCAGGTCCCTACCTGGAAGGTGAGTGTGGTGGTCAAGCCATGACCAGCTCCCTGGCCTGAGGAGACCAGTCAGGGGACAACTGCATTCCAGACCACCAGGCACGACACCTGGGCGCCTCTGTTTCTGCCTTATTCGTCTTCTCTCTACCAGGTCACAAGTGTCTGTCCAAGGTGTCCCCAAGCCAGCTGCCTGCTGCTCTCAGGCCTTGAACCCCAATGCCAGCGAGGCCTGCAGGCTGGGCCTAGGGAGCTAGAGGCCACCAAGGTCAAGTTAGGGCGGGGATGAGAATGTCCTGAGTCCTCGGGGCACAACACACCCCACGCAGTCTTGGACTCTACTCACCGGCACTCCCTCCTGGCGCTGGTTCAGGTTCTGACCCACCTACGGGCATTCTGGTCCAGGGTGTGCAGCCTGCACAGCCCTAGACGTCCTCCTCGATGGACTCTGGCCCTCTTGTCTTCCCTGCAGCATCCAGGGAGCAGGGTGTGGGCATGTGTGTGGGTGGAGCGGGCAACCCAGCCCACATTCCTGTCCTGAGGAACTTTGAGCTCTCTGTTTCCATAACTGTGAGGAATGTGCAGCCTTTGATGCCATCTGCCTGGGCTGGCTCAGGCCACCGTACTCTGTTAGATCTGTGGCCAGCCTCGGCCTTTGCAGAGTCAGCTCCCCCATCTGTCCCAGTTAGTCTGGCGTCCTGTCCAGTGTGGCTGGTGCAGCGCTCCTGTGACCACATCCAGAGCCTCCACAGGCTGGTGTGTGCATGCGCACTGCTGCCTGTGCTTTAGATGCTCTGCTGCTGGAGCTGGGGACTTGGGCAGCCATGAGGACAGGTTTCCAGGGATGAGGGTGCCCAGCTGTGACCACAAGCTTGCAGGCCCTGGGTCCTGATGCTTCTGAACCCGTGCTGTGAGCCTCTTTGTCCTCTGAATGCCTCTTTCTTACTGAGTGCACCAGGGCCCTGGTAAGTTCATAAATCAACACAGAAGAAGCTGCCAGCCCCAAACTCTTAGGGCGACCAGGGGCCACATGGAAGTTGTCACAGGGAACTGCTGCTCTCTGGGACGTGGAGCCCTTCCACGTGGTCTGTAGCAGCCATGTGCCAACTAGACATCCATTCACAGTCCTACAGAAGAAGGAGCCTGGGCTCTGGTCCCCAAAGAGCAGGAAGGGAGTCACCTGAACAGCACTTGTTTCAGGTCACCAGGAAACTCAAGCTCCGAATGTCTTTTGGGGCACAGGATGACACCTGGAACTTTCATGTCTTCATGGTGAGAGTGAGACCTAAGAAAAGGAGCCCTGGTGGATTGTGGCTTTCGAGCAGGAGAGCCCACAGCTGACCCAGTCTCCCAACACAGTGTTACAGTGGTGACAGCAGAGCTAGGACAACCAGAACCTAGGGCTGCCACTCAGGGAGAGGTGATGGCAGGGATTTGGGCTGGGCACCTGGGGCAGAGCTAGGACATTTGCTGACCTGTGTTCCCTGGGGCCAGGGGCACAAGGGACCTCAGAGCTGGGTTCCAGACACTGAGTGAGGACACACATGATTTAAATCCAGAAGTTCAGGAGGCCTAAGATTCTTGCAAGACCTGTGGGGACATCGAGTGTTGCTCAGAGTGTGTGGACTGGATGATAACCTAAGAGATGAGGTAGACACAAATGTGCCTGCATCCAGAAGACAAAGCTTCAGGCTGCTGACACCTGGTCCACAGAAGTGGACAATAGACCAGTGCAGGAGCAGCTGTGGAGACCAGGAGCAGCCTCACACTGCAGGAAAACTGACGTAAAATCTGGAGAGGCAGCTGGAAAAGTGGTCTCCTTTCCTGAGGAATCCCTGGACTAGGACACTAGAGGTGCTGGCCGGAGAGGGAAGATTCAGGCCAGCGTTGAACAGGCTTCAGGTAGAGCAGAGGGCAAATGTGTAGGGTAAGGTGGGGTCACCCTCACCCCTGCATTGCGGTTTCCAGGTCGCCTCACACAGTTGCCCGCTCTCTGCACAGACAGCCACTGTCTGCCCAGCCAAGCAGATCCTCGGCCCAGCTTGGCGCTTCCTACTGCTATGTTTTTTTTGTTTTTTTGGTACCGGGGACTGAACTCAGGACTACGCACTTGCAAGGCAGGTGCTTATGACTCTGAGCTAAATCCCCAGCCCCCTCTACCACTGTCCTGTTTGACTACCGCCTGTGTTTTCTTCCTGGCAGCAGCACACTGAGCTTCTGTGGGCTCCTGGTTCCCAAGATGTGGCCATGCTGGGGAATCTGCAGGAAGGGCCACCCGGCCTACTCCCTGTGAGCTTTGGGTCCCGCCTTGCAGGACCTGTGGGGACATCGCGTGTTGCTCAGAGTGTGTGGACCGGATGATAACCAGTAGTCTCCAGCACACTCCAGGGAGCTATGAGAACAGGATGGTGAAGAGGGACAAACAGGGCACCACAAGGTAGTTACTCTCAGCAGACATCTGTGGCTTGGGAAAGGCATGAGCTAGTGGCCCACAGGGACACAGGTTCCAGAGTCACCTGTCTGTCTCATACCATCAATGTTGAGCCCATGAGTGCTGGTGTTAAAAGCAAAGCATAAGTGGGACAACGTGCTACTGATGTATCGGAGGGACAGAGAGACGATGGCAGGATGTGTCCTTCTGGGTAGATGGCTCGGTCCCCAACCTGGCCCAGTGTGTACTCTGAAGCCAGCCCAGCCCGTCTCCCCCAGGCAGATCACTGCATTCAGCATGGACACAGGACAAGGATGCTCTTGGCTGCTTGTGCTTCTGTAGGCGCTGCCCATCTGGAGGCACTGATCCTGGTCCAGGTCTGCCTTAGGCACAGTGCCGTCGGTCCACTGAGGAGGCTGAGGAGGGACCGAGGCAGATGTGGGCTCCCCCTGCAGCCCTGTGGGGCAGCCTCATTTCCCTGGTGTCCACATCCCTGTTCTGCCGGCGACCTCAGCACTTACCTTTCTTCAGAGGGCCACCAACTGGAACCTCACAGGAAGAGGCAGCAACTGAGGATTCAATGCCAGGAAGACAGAGTCTCTTACAAACAGCTCGGCTTACTGGTTTCAGGGATGCACCGGGAGCCCCAAATCAGTGAAGAGAAAGCTTGGCACACGTGCCAGGTTCCTCACTGGAACCTCTCTGTGCATCTCAGCACACATGCCTAGAGGGGCCTTGCAGCCCACTGCATGCCAGCTCCTGCTCCTTATAGGAGGCCAAGGGGTGACAGCCAGGATGGGAGCGTGGCCCGGCTCCCACCTCTGATTAGCACTGCTGAGTTGGAGCTCAGTAGTGCTGGACATGAAGCCGGCACCCAGCAGTCCAGTGCATGGACAAAGCGGGGCGCTGCCTGGGGCTGACACTGTCATGCCTGCCTCTGGCCTGGTCTGGGAGATTAGAGGGCCAGGCACTGAAATGGCAAGGGAGCTCTGCGGGATCCTCTGCTTTTCAGAGACTCGCAGGGCGGGGGTGGGGCCCAAATGTCCACCAACCCTTTGGCCCTCAAAGTGCTTGTGAGGCATCTGGGTGGCCTCGCCGATAGCCGAGGGTCTGGGGAAGTCCGGATGGTGGCCTGCACCTCCAGAGACCTTGCACACTTCGTCTCGGGGGCACAGCATGGACCACATAACTGCATCGCTGTTCGATACCTGCCAGGGTGATTTTTGAACAGGAAAATGTTTTTAAATCGTGATGTAGATGGTGGTGCCAGCTGGGGGACTCCAACTGAGGCAGGGTTGGAAATGCAGCCTTCAGCCTGCATAGACCCATCAAGGGGCACAGCCTTGTTGCTTTTTGCTTGAATGATGCACAAACTTCCTGATTTTTCCTCCTTTTTCCTTTTTCCTGGATGTTGATCTGAAGCAGCTTTTGTGGCCACTTTTGAAAGTTACTTAGGCCTTGAACACCTACTACATCCATCCTAGTGATGGCCAGGTGTGGGTCCACGTGGTACCTAGGAACCCAGAGGTGCTGATGTCGCATGGCGGGCAGGAGTTCTGGTTTATGAGCAACCCATGTCCCCCCGTGTGGGTTTTCTCTCGGTACAGCTGACTCACGTCCAACACTCCCGGTGTGGACCATAGTCTTTCAGAAAACCAGCTTTTAGCTGAGTGTTGTGGTGCACACTTATAATCTCAGCACTTGGGAGGCTGAGGCAGGAGGATCACCTCAAGTTCAAGGCCAGCCTGGGTTACATAGCAAGTTCCTGTCTCAAAAAGAAAAAACATGCCAGCGCTCTGCCTCTGTGTAAGCTGAGTTGTATGCTCACACTTCTGCTCTCTGCCTGGCTGCTTCAATGGCCCTCCCCAACCCTCTGCAGTAGGTCAAGTGCTCACATCTGGGCCAACCTGACATTTTGTCACTCTGCACACTTCCAAGCTGATAGCCTGAGCGTGTGAGTTAGGTTGCTAGGCCAGACTGGCGAACCTCCAAGCTTACAGCTGGGTCCTCCGGGCAGGTGGCAGCCAGGAACCCTGGCCGCGCTGGCACGCACATTCACACCTGTGAAGTGGTCTCTCCAAGGCCTCCCCACTGCCCAAGTCTGCTGCCCTTGGCTCTGCTCTGGTCTTGAGGCTGTGGAGCTGTGTGAAGCTCTTAGAGCACTTGAGGTCTCCTTCTGCCGACACCCACGAGCAGGGGCGACCACAGCAACTCGGTTCACTGACCAGGGTCCGGGAACAGCTCCACACTGGGTGATGGACACACCGCCATCTTCCCCATGAACATGAGTGCAGTGGTCTTCCTCAGACCTGGAGTGAATTAAATTTGTGAACTGAGGTTCCACTGTGTCTGCGTAGCACCTGGATTTCCCTATACATAGGGGCCTCCTGCACCTGAGGGAGGGTGCCCCGTCCCCCCAGCACCCGTTTAGCACACAGCATTGTCATCACAGGGCTGTGCTCACCAAGCCCTGCTCATCACTGCACTGTGCACAGTGTAGATGAAATAAACGGGTGAGAGTTGATTAGTACCCCTAAAAGATGAGGCCTTATTTGCCCAAGAGGGCAAACCTGTTTCTAAAATGCAGAGTAGCGACTCTGTGGAATTGAGAAGATGTCACTATTCTGAGTGTCAGGCATGCAGCTGTCTCTTCTCAGGCTTTATTGGAGACACACACAAGAACAGTTGGGTAGTTACAGGACCCACAGGGAGCTATGGCTTCCGGCTGCCAGCGCCTCTTCACTGCCCCATGGCAATCTGCAGGATACTTCCTCCAGCTCCAAAGCCCTGTCCAAATGGGCCACACCTAATTTAACATTTATCATTGTGCTTAGCACAGTGCGTCATACTTGAAAACATGGCTTGACTTGAACCCCAAGTCCTTGGTGGGTACTAGGTTCGAGAGACGAGCCTCCTTTGCCCGACAACTGAGAACTGGATCTAACACTTACCCCTCTGTGCTTCTCCTTGGAAAACAGGATGAATAAAGGAATGTTCTCATGGTGCTGGCCTCCTGGCCAGCTTAGTCTCATCCTTGCTCTTTACCTCTCTTGTTTCTCCTGGACTTAACATAGATCTTGAGTGTGTGTATTAGTAAACACAGGTGAACTTTGTTTGAACTTTGAATGGATCTTATATACTTAATTTTGCATAAATAGATTTAAACTGAAAGTGATATTCTAACACTTTTATAGGCTAGAGGAAATTTAATTTGATATCCGACTTCCCTAATGATATGTATACTTCCTGAAAGATATACTTTCCTAAAGAAAAAACATGACACCTTCAATATCAAATAACTGGATGGTTTAGGTAGACTGGTATATTTAAAATGGTTCAAATATTAGCGCTTCTTAATTGTACACGGTGACGGTCAACGTTAATCGCCTCTATTTGGGCGGCTTGGGACCTGCTCACAGAGGCAAAGTGTACTTCAGGGAGATTCTGACTGTAGTGTGGGAGGGCAGCCTGGGAGCTACAACAAGCCCTCCCATTGCTCTGCTTCCTGACCACCAAGAATGGGAAACTTTTCTCCATCATGCCTGCCTACCATGCTCTGACTTCGAGCTAGCTGACCATAGACTGAATTCTCTGAAATCCTAAGCCAAACCCTAACCCTAACTCTAACTCTAACCCAGCAAACCTAACCTTAAAGGTAATAAACTTAATCTTTCTCCCCTGGCCCAGGGGCCAGATTCTGACACCCTTTTGTCCCTGTGCAGAACTATAAAGGGCAGGGGTACCACCTTGTCTCCAGCATGGGTGCTTGCAATGACTTCCCAGACTGTTAACCTCAGGTGTGCACCCGATGATCACCTGATGTGGACGCCAGCCTTGGCCAGCCTCTGAAGAAAGATGATGTTCCTTCCTGAGGAGAAACAGCTGCAGGGGCAAGGGTCACAGACCCCTCTTGGGATCAGAGAGGGAATTTTGTGCTTCTCTTTGTAACCCATGGCCCTGGGAGGGCCCCCATGCAGGTCCAAAGAGGTCCTGTTACCTGCCAGGCATCCCTAAGCCAGTAAGTTGTCCAGGCTGGGATAGAACTTTCAACCTCCATCACCACCTCCCAGGGTGCTGGGATCACAGGTGCGCATGCCTGGAGCGCTAGAGCCCTCACTCCTGTGGGTTGGAGCCACGTTCAGGCTTGGCCAGCAGGGCTCGGGGTTGGTGGACTTGGAGAGACTGCAGACTGAGCACTCTTGCACACTGGAGGCTCTGAGGGCCCCTCACCCACCATCACCCGCTCCAGCTCCTGTAGATCTCTCTGCCATCCAGCAGGGGCCTGTGCTTTCTTTCCCAAGGGCAGGCACTGGAGAAGCAACACCACCTACTCAGGGACGCCCGGCCTGTGGGCCCCATGGCTTCATAACTGGGGCTCAGCTGAGTGGCTGCCCTGCTGATGTTTCTGGGGCCTGGTTGGGATCCCAGGATGAGCTTGCAGGCCTGTGGTATGCTTTGCCGTGCACCAGAACACACGGTGCTGTTCTGTCTTGTGAGTCAGTTCATGTTATTGGAATGGATGTGGGGTGTGGAGTGTGGGTGGGAGCCACACAAGTTTTTGTAGTCGCGTAGCGTGAGCTACTTTGAGTGGAGAGGTGGAACTGTGGCTAGACCCACCCCTGGGGGTTGCCAGCTTCCCAGGGTCTTCACCCACAGATCTTATCTGGCCTGGGGAGGAAATGACTCCAGCCTGGCCTGGGTGCAGCCTCAGGCAGGCAAGCTTGTCTCTGTGGGACACTAAGTCAAATCTGATTCCTGACCTATGACCTGAGAAGCCACTCTGGGCTTCTGAGCCACTGCAACCTCATCTGCACTGTGAAGGGCTGGGCTGGTCCTGGTTTGGTGGGTGCTGCAGTGGGCAGCACAGAGCCTGAGAGCCCATGTAACCCCAAGAGAATAACAGGGAGGGCAGAGTCTGCTGGCTCTGGAGGCGGGAGGTCTCAGGGTGCACACCTCCTGGAGTTTCCAGGGGAACAGTGTGGCTCGGGAGATCTGGGTTGTTGGGTTCCTAGATGCACGTGCAGAGGGAGCACCCATACTGTGCCCTGTCACCACACTCCACACATGCAGGGACCAGGTGGGGTTGCTGTGTGGATCTCTGCAGGACAGGACCATCCATGTTTGCGGGCATCAACCACTGCAGGTAGTGACTGTCGCTGGGTCCTATGAAAGTGCACTCTCTGCTCCACACCTGCAGTCTGTCACTGCTTGGCATCACTGGGGACCTGTGGTGAGCAGTGAGTACCCTGCAAGTGGGACTCTCAAGGAGCCCTCCTGTGGGCAGTCACACAGTAGTGGGCAGGTCACACTGTGGATGGCAGGTGGGCTCTCATGGCCACATTCAGTGCCTTGAGAAAATTTTTTATGGAATCTTTTCCTCAACAACCCATCTTCTCTTGCCACTGTTTCCTTAGTGAGTCCTTTTGCTGGATCTTTCCTTTCATGTGGGTTACCCACGAATGCTAGTGGACATTATCATCATCATCACCACTGTCATCATCAACATCACCACCACCATCACCACCATCACCACCGTCATCACCACCATCATCAACATCATCACCATCACCATCGACACCATCATCACCACCACCAGCATCGTCACCATCATGACCACCACCACCATCATCACCACCATCATCAACATCACCACCATCACCATCATCACCATTATCACCATTATCCAAAGCCCACTTTGGCCACTCCAGCCAGGGCACAGCCATCCTATACTATCAATGCAGGTGCACATTCCTCACCCTGTCATGGCCACCTGTTCCTGTCCCTTCCTTGAGCAGCTTTCCAGGTGATGGTATAGGAGGCAGCTTCTGGCTGGAGTGATTTTCTGCTTCACCCACTCTAATGCCCCTCGATCACAGTGAAGTGAAGCCCAGAGGATCAGGCAGACCTCTCTGAACACTCTGGAAACTAGAAAAACAAGGCAGGTGACTGGGAGGCACCTCAGAGGGCAGCTGGTGACTGGGTGCAGGGTCAGGAGCTGGGTGGCCAGCTCTGAATATCCACCTTGTCTCTGTTTCTCACACTGGCGTTTCCTCCTCTAAGGCCTGTCTCAGTCTGCATTATCATCTTCATCGTGCAAATGAGGGAACTGGGGCAGGGCCAAGGGCACAGAGCAAAGGCCCACAGGCAGTGGGCAGCGGAGCTGGGAGGACTGGAATGGGGTCCACCAGAGCTGGGATCTCTGCCCTGCGCTGGTGCTGCGTGGCCTCAGCCTCATGAGCGACCCTGCGCAGGCTGGGGAATTTGAATCACTGGGGAGGCAGATTTAGCTTCCTAAGCACAAGTAGTTTCTTATGTAAGGCAGGAAATGATATTTTCTCACCAAATTTAGTGCAACCTGTTCTGAGTGGAAAAGCCATTTGCAGAGCCACTGGCAGGAATGGCTATCTTTATTTCCCTGGTTATTTCCAGAATAAGCAGAGGAGTGCTGGCTGCTGGTTTCTGTGCTGTAAAATGTAGCCCCCCAAAGCTAAGGTCATTTTCAGTGCTGGAACTCTGACCATTGAATGCAAAATGAGTACCTTCAGTTTCTGGGGCAAATGTCTGTACAATGAGAAGGGCATACTTTTAGCTGAAACTTGTACACGTTACAATTTAAATACAAGTGGCATGCTGAAATAAACATACCCATCTGCTGCAGGACAGGCCGTTCAGCACAGCAAACCTATACCTGATTACATGGCCTGGAGCTGTTCCCTGTTGGGGTGCTGCTTTGGTCATCCATGGTTGCATAGCACAGCACCCCCAAACTTAGTGACCCCAATAACAGCACTGTCTCCTTCATGTACGAATCTGCTATTGAGAGCTGGGGGGGTGGGGACTGTATCTGCTGCAGCCACCTCCAGGGGAGATAGGGGTAAGGAGTGGAGCCCCAGAGAACCCTGCTTGGCCCCGTAGGTTAGTGCCACTGTCCCGGAGATGTTTCCTGGAGTATAAGAGGTAGTCCGTGGCCTCTCCTCGTGTGGGAGGCGGGCTTGCAGGAAAAGTGTTCAGAGAGGGAGCTAGGCAGAAGCAGAAAGAACACTGTACTTCAGCATCTGACAAAACGCTCCGTGCTGTCAGTGTCTCACGCAGTCTTCCCATGCCCCTGAAAAGTGCCCCACTGCATTGTCATCCCTGGGGACCAGCTCTGTCTGTCTGCAGGTCCACTGATGGGCACCGGTGCCTGCTGTGGCTCCTGCCCAGTTCGTGACTGTTGAATGAGCAGAGACCCTGGACACTCAATGAAAAGAAAACACCCGAACAAACAGTAAAGAAAAGGTCTGAACAGACATTGGCCAAAAGAGGGGACTGGGAGATAGGCACTGGAAGCACCTCCAGTCCTCAGGGAATTGCAAATTAAACCCCAAAGAGATGCCAACACCTCCCTCCCGGAGAGGAGGGACCAGAGTGGTCTGGCCACGCCCACTGCTGGTCCAGGCTCCTGTACTGTGGTGGGAGGTAACCGTAAAGCCACGTTAGGAAAAGTGGCTGCTTTTGAAGATTTTAGGTGTATACGTGATCTACCTTTCAGCCCTGCTGTGGGGAGGTCATTAGGCACTAGTGGGCCTGAGGGACGCAGAGGATTGAAACTACAAGCCTTCCCGGTTACAGTTAAAGAGACAAAGAGCTCGGTGTGTAACACGTTTACAGCCATTATACCCACACGTGGGGTCTCAGCCCTGCAGGGTCCCCACACAGGAACTCTCGAGGCCACATTCCACAGGGGGCCAAAATTTAAGGCTGCTTATTTTAAAAATAAATCAAGGCCCCCATATTCCTGGTTGCCATGGTCCACAGCCCACTGATTTCAGCCTTATTCCAAAGCCCACACACGCTGGATAAAACCACATTTAGACCAGAAGTTTCATTTCATAAGTTTCCCTAATAGTATCTGTTATATGATACATGTGCACCCATGTTTATAGCAGCACAACTTGTAACGGATCTCGGAAACGAGCTCGGTGCCCATCAACTGCGGAATGGAAAGAGAGGTGATGTTTTTATACCATGGAGAACTACTCAGCTCTATGGAAGGGGAAACTGGAGACTTTTACAGGGAAATGGATGCAGCTTGAGAGCATCCTACTTAGTAAAATAAATATGGCACACGTGTGTAAACATCATATTATCTCACTAGTGTGAGAAGCTGAAAGAGGTGTAAGTGTATGTATATAATAATAGCTAAGACAGTTGCACTTCTGGGTTTGCTGAAGAGAAAGATTTGTGTTGGTGTTGTTCAGACAATTGAATGTAGAGGTCTTGTGCCCTAGTGAATGATTTGGGGGTGACAGTCCACAGTATATGGACCATTGTTGCCCCTGATTGACGTGTTTTGAAATTTTGTTTTAGGTTTTTTTTCTCCTTGAAATAAAATGGATTTGAAAAAAAAAAATCCTGGAAAATAGATAAAATACATTGTAATTCAAACATGCACACCCACAAAAGTATCTGCTATGCTGGAATCCCTTGGGGGACCAGCAGCCTTGGAGGATGAGAACTGTCATTCAGAAGGGTGCAGCTCTGGAGAGAACCAAGGCATTTGTCACCTGAGAGGCCCACGGCTCACTGCAGCTGCTGAGGGCAGGATGCTAGTCAGCATGCACACCGCGGACGCAGGGCTGGACTCAGAGCCCTGGTTGTTGTGGTGGAACCCTGAGCCCCGAGTGGTGCCCCTTCCCTCTGGAAGCGCGCCCTGTCCGCCCATGTAAGCTACCACAGCTCTGCCTGCGCCTGTGTGCGGCTGTCTGCACATCCCCTGAGACATTTAACTAATTTAGCGGAAGGAGTGCAAATAAGCACCCACCCCAAGGGTGCTCATGGATGTTCACGGCAGCTCTGGTTGAAACAACCGACATTGGCCAACTAATCAAGGTCCACTCACTGGTGAGGGGATTCATGGGCGAGTATGTTCCACAGTGAACATAACCTGTTTACACAGCAACACCAACAGTCCTCACACGTTGCAGGTCAGTACGTTGGATGAGGGACAAACCTGTTATGCGATGGTGGTTCCAGAAGATTCTATCGCCTTCCCACATCAAGGCCGTGATTGGTTAAGTGCTCTCTCCTATGTCTCCACACAGGATGACATCATCTAGGTCACCTTTCACAGTGTGTTCCTCGTGCTAAGTGGGGTATCGCTGAATAATGAATGAAAGAAGCCAGAGATAAAGGGTGCACACGTGAGGATCCCGTGTCTGTAAAACCCCAGGGGTGCAGACATCTCCAGCGACAGAGACTGTGGTGGAGGGAGTGGCACGAAAGACTGGGGGACAGTTGGCAGTGGCTGGAATAGCTTCCTGTGGAGCTATGACAAATTGTCGAATGTTCTGTGGCTTAAAACAGCACAGGTATGGTGCCCAACTGTTGTGGAGACAGAACTGCAAAGGGAGGCTGTGCAGCTGAGCTGCGTCAGCAGGAGAAAGCCTCCCTCCATGGCCTCCTGGGCTGTTGTCCCCAGGCTGTAGCTGCCTCTCCACCCTCTCTGCCCCTTCCCTCCATGAGGACCTTTGCTCTCACACTGGGAACACCTGGATAATTCAGCTAATTTTCCCTCCTCTAACCCTAGCTCTAACCCTAACCCTAACCCTAACCCTAACCCTAACCCTAACCCTAACCCCAACCCTAACCCTAAGGCCCTAATTTACATCCCAGAGTCCCCTTGCCCAGTGAAGGTAGCGGAGTCCCCAGTTCCGGGCTTGCGCTGGGGCCATTGTAGAGCCTACCCCAGCAGAATCTTTGCCTGGGTGTGCATGTATGTGTGCTCACACTTAACAACATGTGTGGTGTGCACTTTGCAGGCCCTGAAGGGTTATCGGTCACATGGTTCTGAGTCTGTCCCTTTACCACATGCCCCCAGGATGTGGCTCAGTGAGGTCTGAATGGTGCTGGGTTATTTTCTCGATCTCTGAGTGCTGTCATTCAAATCTGGTTAACACAGGTCAGAAAGGCTGACACTTGGTTCTGAAACAGGGTTTGCGAGAGGCGGTGCTGCCCAAAGGTGAGAGAAGCAAGGTTCTCAGCCCAGTTAGGCGGAGCAATGCGTTTCCAATTCCTTCTCCATAAACGGTGGGTTCATGGAGAAGGATGCTGCAGGTCACCTGTGATGCTGGTGGGCACCATGGTGGGGTGTTGCCACCTACACTCGGTTGCATCCCTCCCGTGTTTCCGGTGCCTCTGCAGCAGTCTGGGGGCTTCACTGTTCTTTTCTCTTTCTTCCCAACCCCGCCCCTCATGCAGGCTGGCTCCTCACATTGTGCATTCCGGGTCTTTCATGGTCACCTTGTTCTTTGTGACTTGATGGCCTTTCCAGCACCAGGGATTAGCAAAGAGCATGCTAAATTCAGAACTGTCTTTCATTTGGACTTGGGGACCTGATCTGACCAGATAAAGCCCAACCTCAAAGGCATAGCCTCAGGGTAGGATGCGCTGCTGGGCTCCTGCCTTCTCTAAAGAGTTAAACTTCTTCTCCAGGTTAGTTAATGTGACTTTTCTCTGAGAAGATTAATGTGAGAGTCATTGACCTGTGAAGAAAGCTTTGAAGAGAAACAAGTGAAAAAGGTGGAATTTAGTCCAGCCCAGCCTAATGAATTCAATCTGATGCAGAAATAACCTTGGGGGAGCTGGGGAACCGATGCCTGCTGTCCAGATGCACAAATCTGCTGAAATCGTGCCCTTTGGAAGGAGCTTGACAGCAGCAGGGGCAGATCCAGCCACCTTCTGATTAGGTGCCAGACTGGATTGTAAGTGGGGCCAGGCTCCCCAGACCAACTCAGTCTGCCCAAGAGCCTGGGCTACCCACCGCTGCTGTGTGCTTCCTGGCCCTTGGTTTTGGTTTCAGGGACAGTTGATTGACACAGTCAGACAGTATTGGGTGTGTGATGCTTCCAGTCCTCTCTCACCATTTTTCTGCCTTCTGTGAGAAGTTGGACCGAGTTATACTCCTGCCAGCTGAGAGTGAAGATTTGCTTTCTGCAATGCACGGCATTTTCACACCTTTGAATTTTGGCTCACTAAGAAGGACCCCTCCCCCATGCCTTCCTTTGCACTTTTTGATTTGCACTGAGGCCGAGTAACTTTCCCTGTGATTAGTGACCATTTACAGTGCCCTCCTTGTTTTGGAAAGGGCGTGGTATGCATTTTTCCATCTTGTGTGATTTTTATTACCTTGTTTATAAAAATGGATTTATATTATGTACATATGACAGTAAGGAGTTATTATTTGAAAAACAAATTCTAAAAGGCTCTCTGTGGCAACTTTCAATGATAAATTCCTAATTTTGGTGTCCAATGTATCAATCTTTTGCTTCACTGTAATCTTTTTATAGCTGGCTGGATATGTTTTAAAGACTTCACAGAGAAACTGTTTCTTCTGTATTAAGTTCTGTAATAGTTTCCTGTGTTGCTTTCTAAATCTTTGCTTTTCGCTTTCTGTAGTTTGGACCTGAATTTACCTGGAACTGAGTTCTGAGAACTGTGATATCACCGCTTGCTCCATGAGGGTGCCTAACCTCCTTTTCTGGGTTGGTCACTGAGATGTCACAAATACAACAGGGTGTGGTGCTGTTGCTGGGTATCACATCATTGTCCTTCAATTTGCAGCCCTCTGACCCCAACCAGTGCACAGCTGGGTGCCCCAGGGCAATGGTGGGAGCCACCTGGGTGCCAGGGCCTCGTGTGCTGGTCAGGTGCCTTTGGTGAATCAGTCTCCCCGGGTTCTTGGCTTCAGTGGAAGTGGGTTGGAAACACTTTCTTTGTTCCCATGGTTCCCACATTTTAAGTCTTGCCTTTAATGTTAAAACAAAAAGAAAACCGGAAGAGACACAGACATGCACACTTGCACACACACACACATGCTGTTTGCAAGCTCTCTGATAGCAGAGCAGCAGCTCCTGCTGTAGTCTGCACACTCATACATGTCACACGAGACCCTTGTGGGCAGAGAAGTGTTGGCATAGGGCATATGCCCCCATGTCACAGTGACAGGGCAGCGGTCCTGGTCCTCATGTCCATGTGGCTCCCAGAAGTGCAGTCTGTGTTCCCTGCTGGCCACCCTTCCTAGGGTTAAAGAATGGCCTTTGGTTAGACGTGGGGAGGGTTGGAGGGCCAGCCTGCAGGCTGTGGTGAGCTCCCATTCAGCTGAGTTAACAAGGCGGCTGTCAACGGGCAAGATGCAGGGTGCAGGAGTCGGGAAGGATGAGGATGGAGAGATGCAGCAGCCACACAAAGCAGGCTTTGCCCACTTCCTGCTTTCATTTCATCCTGCCCTGCAGAATGTGGAATACGACATGGTCTGGCCCTTGGACACATGGTCCTATCCTTCTGTAAGGTTCAGAGCTGTTTCCCTCCTGAGGTGGAATAAACCAGACAAAAATAAAATCATGTTTGCAAGCTGTGAAAATAAACCCAAGACAAAACAAAAGTCTAGAATGTTGGAGACAGGTTATACATTGAATTCATTAAAATATTTTTCTTTTTAGAAAATAAATTTCTATACATCCTTTGATGTGAAAAATTTGTGAAGACAGGTATCAACAGAAGCAGGATTTACTGTGATTCTCTTACAAACCACAGTGCACTGTAAAATTCTTATGGCTTGTTCTAGCTGTAACCTCCCATCTGCTCATAATGGGGATTTTGGGAATGACCAGGTCATGGTGTGTGGCACTGGACCATCGGTATGTGATGCTGACTTAGCGCACTGGAACATTTAGTATTGCTCTGGGGGTGAATGATGGACTGACTGAAGAGAGAAGAGCCACTTTGGGAGTGGGTGGCACCAACAAATAGGCTTGTAGCCTGGGCGGACTAAAAAGGGAAGGAAGTGGGGCTCGCAGCTGCCTGCCCACCCTGCCGTGGACTGTCCCGCTCGGCAAGGCTGTCCTGCCTGGAGCCAGCCCGCTGAGGACTGGAACTTCTACAAGCTGTGAGCTAGCTTTAACTTGTGCATGTCAGATACTGTTTTTTCAGAAAATAAGATAAAAGCGATGTCTGTAAAAAGACAGAAGGAGGAAAGAGTGACTAAATAGCTTTTGATAGAGAAATCTTTGAAACTTTCAGTGAAGAAAACCTGAAGTTCTACTATTTTCAGTAACAAGCACTCACTGTCAGTTTAGTTAAAAGATCTGCCAAAGGTCAGCTGTGCCATGACCACTAAGTACAGGAGCAAAAGTGTTTAATCAGCATAGCAGAACTCAACTTGCAAGAGGTGAAAAATATGAAGAAGGTGGAAATCGGTTATCATTTCTGATAGAGGGTGCAGAATAAGTTTAGTACTAACCAGATCACTGAGAGCACAGGCGGCGTTTCTAAGATGTTTTCCTGGAAAGAAATCAGGAAATCAGGATTTGTCTCATTGTGTTGAACAAAATTATTGTTTGTGAAAGATTTGGTCAAAGACTTTTATTTACTTTAATCACAAACTATAATAGACTAAGTTTAAAATTTGGTAAAATCTCACCAGCAGAATTCTGATCTTAACAGATTAGTTATGT
Source organism: Cavia porcellus (assembly GCF_034190915.1). Classification (NCBI taxonomy): domain Eukaryota; kingdom Metazoa; phylum Chordata; class Mammalia; order Rodentia; family Caviidae; genus Cavia; species Cavia porcellus. The sequence continues at coordinate 46,286,902 of NW_026947501.1, read as the reverse complement.
ATGCTGTGGAAGACCGGAACACTTGTTAAAATAATTGGGCAAACAATGTATTTTAATTTGAGTTTATAAATTTGAAACAGTCTCCTACCCATTGAAAAGAAAGGAGTAAGAGGCTTATAGTTCTCACTCCTAGAAATATGGGATCACCTCAAGTGGTCTCTCCATCCCAGGGTTCAGTATGGTTTCCCACTGTTCAATTTGCTGGCTTATTTGTGCACAAATACGAAGAACCCACAGCCCTGTGCTGGCCAAGGTCACCCACGAGTGTGGCCGAGGTCAGGAAGCATCACTGGGAGAAGTAACAGGGTGCAAACCAAAACAAAGAACATGTGCCAAGATACTGTGGGAACAGAAGTCAGTCAGTAAACACGCTCCCCGGGACATCCCACTCCCAACCCAGAGCGAGCACTCCCTGGATGGTTTGAGGGCTCTGTTACCCTGGAGAAAAGGACACAGGACAGCCAAGCAGCAGTGGTGGCCGTAGCTGTTTCTGAAGATCATCTTCGTGTTTACACTTCTAGTTGTGCCCTGGGAGAGCCCAGGGATTCATGGAACTTCAGGGCCATCACCTGCTAGAGTGAAAAACCAAAACCCAAACCAAACATACATAGTCGTTCCCTGCAACCTGGAGCTGGAGGACCTAGATGACAGCCCAGCAGGTCTGTGGTCCTCAGGGCCCACTGTCCACTTCATGGCTCATACCTGCTCCTGGTGTCCATGGTGCTGGACAGGGAGGGTCTCTCAGGGCCTCTCCATCAGGACATGAGTCTCATCCTGGGGCCTCACTCTCATGACCTGGTCACTTGCTAATGGTCCCACCACTTCACACTCGCATGACCTAGTCACTTGCTAATGGTCCCACCACTTCACAGGGTAGCATTGGGGATGAGGGTTTGACATGCATTTGGGATCACACACCTTCTACCACAGAGTCACCCAGAGAAGGTAGCTTTAAACTGAATCCACTGCAGGGGCAGTCGCCCAAATAACAAATCCCACTCCATCTGACATGGGTCCCCCAGTGGTGAGAGTCCATGAGAGGCCAGGGGAGGAGAAAAGGGGAACACCTGGGCACCCGGAAGTCCAGGAAGTCCTGCACCTCGCAAGGCACCTACCTGTGCCTCAGCCAGTGAGCCCTGAGCATGCCACGTGAGGGGCTCGGAAGGCATTAGTACGGGTGCATCCCGACCATCTACCGATATCCAGGAGCCTGCACCAGGGAGTAAGGACTATACCAGCTTGTGATTTACCTCCCAAACCAGCAACGGGCTGTTTATCCATCCTGTCCATCCCAGATAGACAGCCCAGCTGTCCACGTGCACAGGGACACCCTCTGCCCGATGGCAAGTAACTCACCCACCTGCCATGCCATCCTGTCCCAGACTGAGTCCCCGAGGCAGCGGTAGCCAGTATTTGATGCCCGTTGTCCAGGTTGGGCTGCTGGCTCCGCTGGTTCCATCTGTATACAGCAGATCCCTGAGAAGTCACGGTTCAGGGTTGGTGGCTTCAGTCCTGTGTGGAATTTTCCTAAGAACCTAACTAATAATTGTTCCCTGAAATTCCGCAATTTCATGGAAACCACAACTAATCTTCACAGTTTGGGGGGGGGGCATTTGCAAGCAGCCAGTTTGAGAGCATTGTTCAGTTCCCCTTGCTGCTGATTGGCTGCTGCCCTGTGGCCCCCTCGGCCGATGTGCCCCTCTCCTGCATCATAGCGGTGCAGTTGTCTTGGGTGTTCTCGGCTTTGTTCTTAAAGCTCTGAGGTGCCTGAGATGCCACCAAAATGCCCTGCACCTTCTAAGATTTTATTAATAGTATTTTATTAAGTTAAATTACTAACTATGGGAGACAGAACATATTTAGGGTTTAAACTATCAAAAGAGGCATTTATGGGCATTTTTCCTGACCAAATCTGAAATGTGGGTTTTTCATGACTTGTGTGTGTCGGAATGAAACTCCCATGAATTTCGGAGGTCCGCTGTGCTAGGCGAGCTCTGGTGTCTCCCCTCCTTTCCCTGACCCTGGGGGAGCAGCAGGCGGCAGGGCGTCACTCAGTGCTGCTTGGACTCCACAGTGTGTGTGACCAGGCTGCAAGGTGCGAGCTGCAGCTGGAGGGCTGCACATCTGGAGCCTCACCCAAGCTGTCAGTCGGTGGAATGAGGTTGCCCGAGGCCATCTTCTGCAGCCAGAGGTGTGTGCGTGGTAGCACTGAACGCATGTGGAGTGGGATTGCAGCCCAGACTCAGGGACCCGCGGTGGCTGTGCAGCATCGGGAGGAAGAGAGGGGCCGTGGACGAAGCCAGCATCCTGAGGTGTGGTCCAGAGGTGTCACAGAGCACTTGGCATGGAAGAGTCTGGCTGGAAATGGGAAGAGGGGCAGGGTGACCCTGAGGCTCGGAAGAATACAACTCTGCCTTCCAGGAGGCTCTGGGTAAGGAAGGAGGTGGAGGCATCATAGGGGAGTGAGGGAGAGGCCAGGCCCCTAGGGGTCAATCTGGTGCCAGGGCACCTTACAGGCGGTGACAGAGCGGGACTGGGAGGCCTCAGTGCTTGCTGTCTAAGGTCTGTCCACCGGGCCTGATCCTTGGGACAGCATGGGAAAGGTTCAGGGCTGGCAGGAGAAGGTGCACAGAGACTTGTGAGTGACAGGGAGGAGCTTCCTCCTCCCACAGCCCAGGGGATAGGGTGGGGAAAACCAGCCACCCCCAGGCAGCAGCAGCTGGAGGACAGGTGACCCGGAGGACTGACAGGTTCCAGTCCAGTGGAAGGCAAAGGGTCACTTACTGCAGCTGTGCTCTGTTTGTACAACATGATTCACAGCTCATCAATATTTCCCAGGGGGTCAAAATGAGATTCATTTTAAATAAAAAGATAGGTAAGACCCAGAGATTTTAAGATTCCTTATTTCTTGCCCAATTTGCACTTAATTTCTGCATGCTTGCTGTCTTTCAGAGTTAAGGCGTCTAAACTCTGGAACAGCTGTTTTCCGGGAAATTGAGGTGCGTTGTAAATTTCACATTCTTCCCAAGACCCCCCAGTTTTGTTCAGACAATGACCAGGTGCTTGCTGACCTGTTTGTGTTGCCCTCTTAGTGCCACAGCAGCCGGAACGGGCAGGGAGCGTTGCTGCCCCCTGCTGCCAAGGGAGAGAGCGCTCAGCCTCTGCAGGCTGTCTAGGACTCCCAGGACGGACTAAAGACGACCAGGCGCCCTGGGAGCTGTAGCTTCTAAGAATAAATAATTAACAATGGACAGCTCTGAGGAAATGAGTGGCCACCACCAGTGCCTGACCCCAGACACAGCAGCCACTGGAGAGAAGCCACGCAGTCTCAAGCTTCTCCACTGTGTGAACTTGAATTTTATCAGTGTGCATGATGACTTTCCCACTTCCAATTCTTGGAAGAAGCACACAAATTCCCGTAAACTTTATCCATCGTAAGTCAGACCGGCAGGCTCAGCACCGCCTCGGGGCCCACCTCATCCTGACCTGCCAGGATTAGCAGTGCAGGGTGGGCTCTGCTCCCGGGCATAGCAGCCCCAGCAGGATATGGCTCCAAAGCTCGGTGGACCGTGCTTTGTCATGTGTGAAAACCCCCAGGATAGAGTTTAACCCGCCAATCATACATGTGCAAGAATAACAGGAATATTTAATAACAAGGCAGAAAAGCTGTTAATAGAACAATAAAATAGGCCACTGTGAAGTCAATTAAAGGACCCTAAACACAAGCACCATGAAAGCCTCGTTCTCCTCTGGTCGCGGAGATGACAATCAAGTGACCATTGGGCAGGTGGCATACACGGCCTGCAAAGGCTGAACAGAGACCCAGTTCGTGTCCTAGGCAGGGTGGAGCGAGTGAGGGTGGAATGTTATCACGCCTCTCAGAAAGGGACAATGTAGAGCCCATGTATTGATTACTTCTGGAATGTTCCATTTAATATTTTCAGGCTGTGCTGAGTGTGGGTAACGGGGGCTGTGAAAAGTGGAGCAATGAGCCGGGGCCTGCTGAGTTTGTCACCAAGACCCCCGGAGATAGAGACCCTGGCCCTGCTTGGTGTGAGAGCCACTGGTGTGGCCCTGCAGTCTGAGTGTGGTCGGCAGGGCGACTTCACAAGGACTGGGAGAACCGTGGCCTTGTGGCTCCCACCAGGTCCCCAGGTCAACACCTGCGTTTCACCAGGATCCTCGGTTCTGTTGAGAAGCCGCTCCTAGGGGACGTGGAGGAGGGATGGCGACGATTCCCCTGACCATCAGGGCAAATGGCCGTTTCTCAAAGTCCACTTTGAGAAGAAAACAATAGCTGTTGTTTTCACTGCAAAGACTCTGAGAAGTCACATTTGCTGGCAAAGCTCTGTCAGGGGAAAGAGCAGAGTGTGGAGGAACATCATGAGGAGGCTGAAGAGGGAAGAGGAGCCGCTCCCCCAGCACCTGTGGCTGAGGGATGGGCCTGCTTCCTCTCACAGGAACCGTTTTGGGTCTGCGGTGACCTGTGGGGGCGGCCACCTGCCCTGTTTCTCCACGCTGCCAGGCACTCCTGACCTGGGTGACGCAGGAGGAGCCCTGCTATGTGTGCGAATAGGTGTTTGCAGTTGGTGGCTCCCAAGGACTGGGAACCAGGTAGGAGCCAAGTGCAGAGCTGGTCCCAGGGAGCGCTGCAACTCTGGACATCAATGCACCTGCGTCACCTGCTCACCTCTGCGTGGCCCTGCGAGTTCCAGGAAGATCATCTTACAGCAAGCATGCAGACCACAGAGCAGCACTGACACACAGCAGCAGTGACACCTGCTCTCAGTTTTCCACTGGGTTTTAGCAAAGCAATTCTGGGAACTTTTATACCACTTTTATTCCGGAAAGAGGAAAAGCCATCCACAATTGTCATCAGTTAGAGGCTCTTGAATTTTAATTCATGAGTTACTTTACCTCATGTTTTCCTGAGACAGTGTGTGGCCACTTTTACTTTCAGAAGAGGAGCGTGTACTGGGAACCACAGATATCTCTGAACTGCAAACCTTTTTCATTTTGTAACAATTATCCAGTAGGAAAAAGGTTGATAGATTCAGTTTCCAGTGAGAAATATTGCTTTAACTATGCAGTCCTGGGAAGACACCATGGGATCCATAAAATATGATAGATTCCTTTAAAGGACGTAGACCGGTGGGGCTCAGGGGCAAGGTCACCGACCAGAGCTACGAAGAGGGCACCCTCTACTGTGCTTCTCTTGGCCGCTTCCTGCTGCTTCTCACACCACTGTCTCGGGCCAGTAGCTTCAAGTATCTGGGATCTGCCTGGAAAGTGAGAAGACCCTGGACAAGCACAGTTGGAGGCCAGACAACTGCTCAGAGGGAGCAGGTGTCAGGGAGCTCAGCAGTACCCATCACTGCCGTGGGATGGGTGTACCCACAGCTGCCCCAGGGCGGCTCCTGCTCTGTGTGGAGGAGGAGGAAGAAAGTGGTGGTTGCTCAGGTCCTGGGATCCCAGTACCTGGGCCTCTAGCCACACCGTGGGTCCAGTATGCTGAGCAGAACCTGGAGGCCTTTTCCATATTTGGTGGAGGACTCTCTGATATAGTTGGTCTGGAGGTGCTGTGCGAGCCGCTGGGAACTCCACAAGCCGACACCTCAGGCCTCCCGAGAAGGAACCAGAGAACCTCGCTCTCAATCCGGAGCAAGGAGACCGGAATCCAGTTGGAAGGGCTTAGGGACAGAAGACAAGAAAAGGGAGATTTGTGTCGGAGGAAGACCACAGGGCACGCTGTGCATTTCAGTTTACCGAGAGTATGGAACCCTAATGTCACCAAGAAAAAGGCGATGGGTAAGTGAATCAGTGTGCCCGAATCTTTCCGCAATGTGTACACAGGTCGGTACATCCCCTCGTGCCACGTAAACATGCACACTGATTGTCACTTTTCAGAAAGAGAAGGCACAGAGGCCAATCTGAGAGGATGCTGTGAGATTCTGGCCGCTCTGCAAACCAGAGACAAAGGGACAAACACACCGCCCCCACCCTGCCAGCTCATTCACAAAAGCGCTTTGCACTGAAATAGTAATATAACCACAAAAAGCAACAAGAACAGCAATGACGGTGCCTCCTGAGTCACAGGAGAGGACAGGACCAAGGGAGAGAGGCAGAGGCTCGGCAGACCCCGGTCGTGTCTGAGCAGAGGCCTGGGCATCCTGCTGCCCACCCACTCAGTGGGGTGCCCTCTGGGACCTGGAGGCATCTGTGAGGAGGAGGTGGCTGAGACAGGAGAGAAACAAGGTCAGCCCCTTCTAGCTCATGGGTGAAGCCAGCAGCCAGGCAAGGCAGCTGTGAGGCTTCCTTCAAGGTCTGCACTGTGCTCCTCTCCTCTACTGCAGCGCTTGCCTGGCTTCTTCTGTCTGCAGTGCCGTCCCCAGTCCTCCTACACAGCCGGGCAGTTTCATCCACTTCAGGACCTCACACCCTGGCCACATACCCATCACTCACCAGTCTGCATTTCCATCCAGACATGGCTCCTGAGGTCCAGGGCGGCCTGCAAACCGCCGATGTAGGGAGGTCCAGGGTGTCCCCCGGCCCTGCTCCTTTGTCCTCTTTCCACGGAGGACCTCGCCAGCTCTGCTTGCTCATGTGGACTTGACTCCCAGTCCTCTACCTCCCTGCCTTCCAGGGCTGGAGCTGGCTCTGGTTTGTGTCCCAGGGCTTCACCTGCTGGGTGTGCAGGACCTGCTTGTTGGCGCTGGGTCACATTTAGGGGTGTCATGCCACTCACACGAGGACCAGACCCACGACAATGCCAGCATTGTGCCCCGGAACTTCCCTGCTTCCTGCAGTCGCCAGTCTCAGGCATCCATGTAGTCGCAGAACAGGGCACTTGGCCTGGCAGCCTCCTGGCTGTCCTCAGTCTCTTGCCTCTGTCCCCCGCCTTGGACAATGCAACAGTACCCTGGGCTCTGTGGCCAGAACTCTCACAGGAAAGCAGGAAACTGGTCACCCTCCTGCTCCCTCTGTGGGTGCTCAAGGCCAGGAACCCAGGGGTGGTGCCTTTGGAGCATGTGGGGTGACATCCTCATCCCAGCTGTCCTTCCTGCGCGTCTCCACCCCTGCCTTCACGCCCCAGGGGAGGGGAGGGACTTGTGCTTCTCTGGTTCTGGACTTTATTGCCATGAGCCTTTGCACCTACTGTTTATCTTCATTTCCCTAGCACCTAACAAAGTGCTTAGAGCTTACCTGACACTTTCTAAGCAGTTCACAGCATTCTGGAAACAAATAAGGACATTAGTCGTTGGATATCACTTTTATTGAGAAATCTGTCTTTGTCATCAAGTCTCATCAATTAAATTAGCAACAGCTTTGAAAATGAGGGCCAAACCTCAGCCCCAAAGGGCCACCATTGCTCACAGAAAAACCTACTCCACGTCCAGCCCCGCAACACCCTTAGACATTTGTGCTGCTGGGAAGGGGGACCGGGTGGCAGGTGTGCAGCAAACATGCTGCTGGAAGCTTTCTAACAAATGAATCTACCCACCAAGAGGCGAAATAACAGGGTGCTGTGTGTGGACGATGTGTGAGAACCTGGTGGGATGGCTGTAAGCTGATGGCAGACATACGGGCAGTGAGGCCACAAGTGGAGCAAAGTTGGGTCAGTTCTCCAGGCGGCAGCCGCTGTGAGATGGAAATGAGACTGATGCTGTTAGTCTCAGGCAGAGATGCTGGGAATTCTGTTTGGAGGCTATCAGTCACTGGATTAGAAAACAGCTGGAGAGGATGCTCTGAGTTTTCAAAGGCAGCTGAGATTGGTCTCAGGTGGGATCGTGCGGCACTGAGTTTCGCATGATCAGGCACGTGTAGAAGCTTGGATTTCACCAGGTCTTTCAGGGCTAGGGGAGGCCGGGAACCTGTGTGAGGGTGGCAGGAGGGGTGAGGAGGTGTCCCCCACTATCATCCTGCCCAAGAGCATGGCGCACACAGCTTCGAAGCTTTGGGCAGGCTGAACGGTGAGGACTCCCAGACAGACAGGAATGAGCAGGAAGCAGGAGAGCACCTGGAGCCGGGGCCATGGCTCTCCCATGCCAAGGTCCTCACTCTCCAGCTCCTGGGCATACCTGGCCCTGCAGCCTGGGATTGGTGGAATGCCGCCTGCTTTTCCTCCCCAGGCCTGGGGAGCTGGACGACCCCGGGTTCCCAGTGTGGCCAAGGAGACCTGGGGTGGGAATGGCCTGAATGGACCCAGCCAGTTGCTAGGGAGACAGGGTGAGGCCAGGCCATCAGCTCTGTGTTCCTGGGCATGCACCCGGATCATAGGTTTTCCTGCAGGAAGCAGCTGGACCTGGCCTGTGGCTGCCCTCTCCTGTGGTTTCCTGGCAGTGTTGCTCCCTAGAGCCCCATTGTACCAGCTTCCCTGAGGCCTCTGAAGGCTTTGTACTCTGTACTTTGAGCACTGAGGTTTCTGCCAGGACTTCCTCTGTCTACCTGGCGTGAGGTGGACAGGCAGGGACTTAGCCCCACCAGCCTGAGACTGGGATATGGGAGGTGGATGCATCCTGTCCTGAGAGGGCAGGTCCACAGGGTCCCCAGAGCCCCAGGCAACCAGCTCTGTCCCCAGGAGGGAACCACTTGCAAACAAGTAGGCCACTAGCTTCCTTCAAAGGGCAGGAGGCTTGTTTAACAATTTCATTCACAAATTCACAAACTGGAAAAAATTCTTTGTTGGACCACATGTGCACTTTTATTTTAAAAATGGACTTTCTGCATAGGAAGCCGAATTACAGGTTACATTTAAGCCTATCTCTTTGCAGCTGAGTGACTCTGAAGCCCAGCCCCAGGGGTCTGCAGCTCTGCAGGGAGCTGGGCTCAGTCTTCCTCCGTGGGGGTGAGGGAACCACACTGGAGCTGGAGCGCTGGCCCCATGCTGTGGGTGGCTGAACCTGTTTCCTTGATGACCTCTGAGCTTCTCTCCATAGAGGATGCACCCTGGGTGCTCACACTGCTTCAGCTAAGAAGCTGCTGCCTTCTTAAGGTCCTGTAGCCCCAGCTCTGAGCTATGCAGGAAGACGGTGTGACAGGTGTGTGGGAGCCCAGTGGCTGCCAGGTCAGTGCCACAGCTTCACCCCTAGAGAGACCCTTCCCACAGTCCACAGTGACTGGAAACCCACAGCTGTGGAGGCACCAGGGGCAGTCACAGGAAGATGGGCTTGAAGTGGCCAGATTGTCTCGGATGGGAAGCAAAAGTCCTATGTCATTCCAGTTCCCTTTCCTCCACGTGGGTACTGTCCAGGTGGGTCCCATGTTGTAATGTCTGATTGAACCCTGTTTTACCTCAGTGACTGATGATGGCCAAGTTCCCTGTGTCAGGACCTAGCCAGGGACACAGGCACCCGGGGTGCTGTAGAGCTGAGCTCAGTCACAGGCTTCACACTGCCAGCTGTGGCTGAAAAAGACTTGCTTGATGGGGGGGGGGGTGGAGTTGGAAATAGGGTGTTTGGGAGGTCAGAGACTTGTCTCCTCAAGAAGGTGTAGGAGGTCATCTTTGCAGCAGGAGCCAGGCAGCCAGCAGGGAGGACAGAGTGGGAGAGTCTGGTGTCTCTCCCAGACGACATGGAAGGCACGGTGGAGCAGCAGAAGGAAGCCTTGCTTTTTATTTGGGACCCACCCCCCTCCATGCCTTCCCAGGAACCAGAGTCCCCTGTGGAGACTGTGAGACTAAAGGAGGACACAGCTAAGCCAGTGGCTCCATGACCCAGTGGCTGGGGTCTCTGGACACCACGGTGATGAGGCCTGCCCTGCCCTTCCTACAGGGCTGTGTCTCTACTGCTGCACCAAACCTGTGGAGCTCTCTGCAGGCAGCCCAAGGCTATTACAGCTACGGTGTGAGTGTGACTATGTGTGAGTGTGAGTGTGTGTGTGAGTGTGAGTGTGAGTTTGTGAGTGTGTATCCTGGGAAACAGGTCTGGCTTAGCTCGGCTGACAGCACAGCCTGGGTGGATCCAGAGATGCAGAGAGCCCTGGGCCAACTCAGTGGAGACAGCTGCTGAGTGCTGGGGAATTTTGTAAGTCAGTTGTGGAGCACAGCCATTGTTAACTCATAAATATTCAATTCAATGGCTTATGCTGAAGTCAGAGGCTATGAAACTCCTCAGATGCTGAGTATTTTCAGCACTGGATTGCTAACTCCTCTCGGCAAGGCCAGACGGCAGCATAGTACCAATCCTTTCAGTTTCTGCTTGCGGCCTTTCCTGTTGGCTTCATGGGGCCTCAGCCGGGCACGTAAGTCTTGCAGACAGCCGGAGATAAGGGGCCTGGCTGTGCGCAGACATTGGGCCTTAACCCTCTTCCTGGTGTCTTCTCTGTTATACCCTAACAAAAAGAGCTTCGTTATGTTTGTGTTGTGTTTGCCAATGCCCAAGTTATATGACCAAATTGCCTGTTAATTCCTTTTGCAAACGCAACTATTTTCTATAAGTGTAGTGCCTTCATACTGTTCTGTATGCACCATCTTCCTGGGTGACCTAATTGATATGTTAACCATGGCTGCCCTCTGCAAAGGACAGCTGTTATCTAAAATTAACTGCTAAAATTAGTTGACAAAGGATTGTAAAGTCCTTCGAGACTTCTCTGTCCTCTGCAAAGGGAAACAAAGGTCTTCCTCATTCCTTAGCAGATCAAGGATTTTCTCATTTCCTGATCCACGCCCATAAGCCATTCACTTTGTAATTGCTCTTCCTAAAAAGTCTGTGAAAGTTTAAGAGAGTTACACAGCCTTGCAAACTCGAACTGCACTGTGTCGCTGGGCCCAGGATAAAATAAATAGTGCTGCTTTTTCTTCAAAAAACATCCCCCATTTTTGGACTCCACTTGGGAGTGGGGGGTTCGCTTTTGGGGTACAAGATTCTCTACCCTAACTCTGTCTCCTAGTGCCTCTTGTAGATTGGTTTCAAGTTTTTGATGTCTAAATCTGTACCAGGCAGGGACATAACCACAAACACCACCTGTCACCCTCAGGCCTTGTCTCCAAACAGACGCATCCCCTTGACCTCGCTTCCTTGGGTGTGGCCTCTCGGACACCTTCTGTAGTGGCCGGCTTTGGTTTTCACCAGAGTTTACAGCTGTGCTCTGAAGCTGAGTGCAGTCTGACCTAACTGCTTGCTGGTTATTTTTGATTAAGTGTTAGACACTGAACTTGCAAATTGCTCAGCAACAGTGTTGCCAACAAAACTGTCCTGTTGGGTGATAGTTTTCATTTTGTGTTTGGTAGAAGATGTGGTTGCTGTTTCCGGAGGGCCTTTGGCTCTTTTCTGCTCAGCCCTGAAGTTTCACCTCAGTGTGTCCATGTGTGGCTTTATCTTACTTTTCTTTCTAAATATGTGGATTTGACTAAATTTTAAAATTTTAATTAAAGATTAGTTAATTAAAATTATAATTTAATTATTGTCTCACATTTTTAAGAATACAAGTTGAGATCCTTTATTCAGAACATCTGGGAATGCAGGGTTCTGGATCTTGATTTGTTTAGACTTTGGAATATTTCCATGTTCATACTGAGGAATCATGGGGATGGAATCCAAGTGTAAACACAGAGACCATACCTTCACTCACGTTTCATGTGCCCTTTGTGCACAGAGCACGAAGGTGGTGTCATACTATACTTTTAGTACACCTGCACTTTGACCTGGACCTGCCACATGAGGTCACATGTGAAGTTTTCCTCTGTGGGAAATCTTGGCCAAAAAAGATTTAGATCTGGGAGCATTTTGGATATAGGATTTTGGGGTTGGGGTTGCTCAGTCCACCCAGTGAAAAGCTTTCCTTTTACCCATGTCTAGTTTTCACATCGGATACTGTTCTTAGCAGATTTGAGAACACTTTGGAAAGCTGAAAGAACATCTCCTGATTTTTCTCTGTAGGCACCAGACAGCCATGCATGAGGTGTTCCCAAGGTGTGGCTTTAATACAGCATGACATGCTCTGATTCTGGCGTGAAGTGTAGAGGAGATGAGGTTGAAAGCCCTACCTTGTGTCCCCATGGAGCAGACCAGCACTGTGTACATCGTGTGAGTTTTTGCAGTGTGCACCATGGCTCCATGCACGGTCACCGCTGATCACTTACTTGTAGCAAGCCCACAAGGGCAAAAGTTACTTTTCACTGCATGACTGCTGCAATACCTGCAGTGCTATTTTTTTGTTCAGAATAAAGTTGTCTTTAGTACCTGGTGACAAGTGTCATCTCCTGGCTATTAAAAGGGCAGCGTTGTTGTCATCCTGAACAAAGTACTAATACAATATAAAAATGTATTTGTCTTAAGTTCTGGAGAATCCCGATGGCTGCTTTTGGTAATATTAAAGGCTTGAATGAGGATGTTCAGTTAAAGACTTGAGTAAGGATGACTCTTCACTAAACATGTTTTTTGAGATAAGCTCAAACGTGTCACTATGTGATAGTTAGGTTTAATTGTCTATTGACTGGCTTAGAAATGCTCAGAGTATTAGCGAAGCACACCACTGGGTACATCTGGGTGGGTCATAGAGGCACAACCTTGGGGATTATGCATGGTCTCTGGCCCTTTCCTGTCTGCCACAGTTTCCCTGCTTTGTGTCCTGGCCACTATGAACTGAGCACCTTGACTCAGCCACACCTTCCACCATGAAGTTTCTGCCCTGGAGTCAGCCAGCCATGGACTGAACCCTCTGAAATTGTGATCCAAGTCAAATCTCTCCTCTGTAACTTGTAGGTGTCAGGTACTGTATCTTAGGAATGGAAAAGCTTTGTGACTCTCAATTATCTTGCCATAGCCTCCTGAGGTCTAGGAATACAGACACGTGCTGGCACTCCTGGCTAAGGAGGAATCTCTTACAATGACAGATACAAGGTTTGGTCATAAACCGAAACCATAAGGAGAACAGTGCTCCTGATGGTGCATGAAGCTCGTAGTAATTCCCATCAGCATACCCCGTCCATTGCCAACTTGGTGGAAGGGAATAGTGTGCACACACACACCTACACACAGACATGCATGCACACACGTGCGCATATCCACACCACACACACAGGTGCATTGTGAGCACACACCATCATATTTCAGTACATCTGCTGGTGGAAGGGAATAGCCTTTCATGAGTGCTTGGCCTTCCTGCTGTGTTGTTACAGCTTAATTTACTTTGAGATAAAGAAAGAAAAGTAGATGCATTGGGTTACGTGCTTCTATTTGAAAATCTAATTTCCCCCCCAAAGATACTGTACGTGTTTTACAGTGGAAGGTGCCTGTGATTTTTTTCTCCATTTTCATAACTAAAAATTGTTTGATCTAGTAAATTAAACTTCAGGAAATAAAGTGAGAGCTAAGTTATTAGCTTACAGTTGACCCACTGCAGTGGCATGGAAGCATTTTCGATTCTAATGTTCTACGTGACTTCCTGGCTCATTTTGTAGTTTGGTCACACTTAGGAGCAGATTTGGCTTGAATTATGGGTAAGAGAGAAGGAGGGTCACCAAGCTCTATGTAAAATAAGCCCCTTTTCTTGTTGTTTGCACACTTATTGCTCTGGGTTCCTCATTTCCGGCTTGGTCTCTGAGTTATGAATAAAAACATAACTGAGTAACACCTGAGCCACTGCCTCTAGGGCTTGCTTGGCATCTAGAGAGAGGAGGCTCCTTGGGGCATGTGGCAAGGGCAGGCTGCTGGATGTGTGTACACGTGTGTGTATTTATGTATGCAAATATATTTATGTTACAAGCATGCGTATGCATATGCAAATATGCAGGTGTACATATACATCTGTGAATGAATATAGTGTGCACGTAGTGCAAATATGATGGTGTGTGCTCACAATGCACCTGTGTGTGTGGTGTGGATATGCGCACGTGTGTGCATGCATGTCTGTGTGTAGGTGTGTGTGTGCACACATTCGTCAGTACATCTGCTGGTGAACCCTCTTAGAACTCTGGTTCAGCAGGCTATGGCATATTTAATTTGGTGTCTAATTTTTCTTTTCTAAGATTTCTCCCACATCATTTTCTTTTATATTTCCACATACATTTTATAAGCAATTTGTCAATTTTTACATAATTGTTTGAGTAAAGTGGAATTGCATTAAAGTTCCAGGTTAGTTTGGAGAAAGTTGGCCTCAATATCGAACTTCGGGGACTTACTGCATCCGTGAGGTTTTGCTGCAGGCGGTGAATGACCCTCACTGATGGAGGCCTTCAGTTCTTTCAGCAATGTTCCCTCCTTTTTAGTGTAAATGTCTTATGCCTATCTTGCTAAATTTATTGCTACATAATTCTTATTTTATGCTGTTGTATATTCATTGTCTTTCAAATTTTCATTTCCAACTGTTTATTACTAGTACATACAAATATAATTGGCTTTTATACACTGACTTCCTATCTGTGAACTTGTGAAACTTATTTATTAGATTGGTAGCTTTTTTGTACATTGGTTGGGATACTTTGCATAAACCACACGTCTGCAAACAGGGACAGTGCTGTCGCTTCCTTCCTAGTGTGGATGACCCCTTCCTTTATTCCCTCCCCACCCCACTTCATCCTCCCCCATTCTTCTTCCTTTCTTCCTCCTATCTCCTCACACTTGCTAGGATTTCTAGTACTGTGTTTAATGAAAAGATGAAGCCATACATATTTACATGCCTCTCAGTCTCAGGGAGAAAGAATTAACTCACTGGAAATTGAGATTGACATTAGTTGTAGGTGTTTTGCAGTTTCCTTGCAATAGTTGAGTCAAATCCCTTCTAACTGTAATTTTCTAGAAGTTTTTATCGTGAATAGATGTTAAAGTCTGTGAGATGCTTTTGCTGCATCTAGGAGATTAACATACAAATTTTCTTTTTTAGGTTGATTCATCTGGTGCATTAATTTTTAGGCTTCAAACAAAACTTGTATTCCTTACAAGAAGCCCAAGGCTCACCTATTGCTTTAACTTGCTAACATTACACTCAGTGTTTTTGTGTCTGCAGCACGAGGACACTGCTCTGTAGCTTCCTTTCCCCAGTGATGTCTAACAATGGTGACGCACATAGGACAGCGCTGGACCTAAAAACTCGATTATTCACGGGCGTGTGGCAGTTGGCAGCCACTTCCTGGTTTGTGTTTCAAGAGCCCTGATGCCCATCAGGACAGCAATCTGGGCTAAACACAGCCCTGTTGTCTTGAGTTCCCCAAGCCTCCATCTCTTAGACATCTGTACGCAGCATGTATGTGGGATGCAGAGCCACATTACACACAGAATCATTACACTTTGCAGAAAGAAACTAAAGGTGAAATAAAGTGGCTCTGTCCAGGCTGTATAAAGCCTTTTAATAAACTTGACATAAACAAGGAGAGAGAAGGCAAAGAAGGAATGCCAAGCAACACAGCGACAACGGGAAGGTGTGTCACCCATGTCCGGAGATGGTATATGGTGGCCAGGGGTCTGGGGGAGCGGGAGCTCACAGCACATCCCCAGTGGCTGCCTTAGCTGGTGGACACCTGGTGCCAGAGGCCCAGTGGGTTGCCATAAGGATGGCTGCCAGGCATGGAGGTGAGTATACAGACAGATAGGCTCACACTTTAAATGCAGCGTTTGTAAAACCAGAGTTATAAAATAATAGGTAATGTGCACACATATACCTTTACTCAGCTTTAGCAGATGTTGGCATTTTCCTGCATCTTCTCTTGATTTAAAAAGGTAAAGTGACCGCTTAATCTGCCCGCATGTTCCTTCCCAATCCCACATTCCAATTCTGAAGGTCAGGGTCATTAACTTGGTGTCTTTCATTTCCATGCATATTTAACCCTGATACTACATTTACTGTGTGCACACCACGTTTGGTGAGTCTGAAATCTGAATATAAATGGTATTATATGTGCATTTCTTTTAGCAAGTTGCTTTATAAAAATCAGTGTTGTGATGTAGACATCTATCCATTTATCTACTGTGATAGAGCTTAAATTCAATTATTTTGTAAATAAATACAACTTAATTTAGCAGCTTCCATGGTGGATTGGATGTGTGAACCATGCCCGAGATTTTCTGTCACAAGCAGTGCTGAGACTTTGCTGCACTTTTTCTGGAGCTCCCCGGAAGTGGCCACACTTTTGCTGGGCCTGACATCATGCTGGCTCTCCAGAGGCCACCAACAGCTGGGGAGCTGGGTCCTTCATGTCCCCCTCACGACATCGATGCTGCCAGACTCCAGGTGGACTCCAGGCAGAAGATGGTAGGTGAGGAAGACGAGGTCCTAGCAGCAAGGAGCAGAGAGGCAGGCAGTCCAGAGCTATCAGAGGTGACTTCGTTGCCCTCAGGAGGAGCTAAGTGAGCACATTTGAAAGGCAGGTGACTTTAGTCAAATCGTGTCTGCGCTGAGATTTTAGGGGACATGACACGGGGAATGGCCAGTGGCAGAGTGTGGCCCAGTGAGTGTGTGTGCTACAGCAGGCAGTGGAAGCCCCCAAGGCCGGGATTTGTGAAACCTCTGCAGAGGCTGTGGGGGTGCGGGGATCTCAGGGTGCAGCAGGGTTGTCACCACTGCAGCCCCTGCGGCAGATGCACCCGGTGGGCCATGGATCCAGGCTGAGGAGGCGGCTGCCTCCCGGCTGGCTGGTTCTGTGGGAGGCTGAGGTTGGAAGTGAGACTGCCTCGCCTGCTGTCCTGCCTCTGGCCGGCATGTGATGTTTCCTCCTGCTCTGTTCTGCTAGGCTCTGCTCTGCTCTGCTGTGGGCCCCCATAGTCCGCGTGGAGCTTACAGGTTTCAGGACCGGCGGTCACCCTTCTCCAGGCTAAGTCAGCTGCCTCAGGCATTTCTCGCAGACCTGGCCACAAGGAACACATTGTGCTCAGGGGTGCAGGCTGAGACAGCGGGGCATGTGGGCTGAGGACAGGGCTGCCTGCAAGTGGGGCAGGGGTTGTCCTGGGGCCACTCCCACGGACCTGTGAGCATTGGTTATGGCCCGCTTGCTTGGTCCCTCTTCAGGTGTGACTCTGCCACCTGCACTGTTGAACCTCATCAGCTTCAGGGTTGTAAAAAAATAGCACAAAACATGAAGAATCCCACGTCCTCACCTCCCGCCTCCCGTTCCCCATCACTAGCATTTGCCCTCTGTAGGTGCCTCTGTGAAGCTGAGCAGCCATCTCACTGTCACCATTGTCCATGTCCACTCCGTGGTAGTGTCCACACTGTGTCCTGGCAGACCTATCAGGAGTGTCGGGTCCACTGACGCGGTGTAACGAAACTTCTCTGTGCACTGAGAATGTCCTGGGTTACATGGTTCCTTTTCTCTTCCCTCTCGCGCTCATAACTCCTGGAAGACCCTGGTCTTTCTGCTGATTTTTAGTCTTGTCTTTTCCAGAATATTCTAGGCTAGAGCCATAGTATGAAGCTTTTCTGGATTGGTTTTTTTTTTCTCTTGCAGCCTGTGTTTAGGACTCTCCACCTTTGCATAGCTTGACAGCTCATGTCTTTTACCTGCTGTATAAAGTGAATTTTATCCATTGCAAAGAGTGTTGTAGATTGCTTATCCATTCACCTACTGAAAGATGTTTCGGTTTCTTCCAATTTTTAGCAGTTATGAATGACACAACTACAAACATTCTTGTGGACATAAGTTTCCAACTCCTTTGGGTAAGTTCTGAGGGCTGTGGTCTGGGCGACAGACTCGACTACCGTTGGATTCCTAAGAATTCTGAGCTGTCCTGTAGGTGCCCAAACCTCGCTGTTTTCCCACCAGCAGGGGGCAGACTTCCTGCTGCCCCAGCCTAGGTAGTGCCCAGCTGTCAGTTTTGTGCACTGATCCATTCTAGCCTGCAGGTACCAGCATCTTATTACTGTTTAAATGTGCAGAGTGGCATGTGACAGTGAGTGTATTTTTACAGGATGAGTGCCGTGTGAATATCTTTTTTTGGTCAGGTGTCTTTACAGATTTTTTTCCACCTGTGCACTGTATTTTTTGTGCATTTTGGGTGAGTAATAATCCTTTACCAGATAAGTGACAATATCTCCTCCACATCTGCAAACTGTCTTTTCATTCTTGTAGCAAAATCTTTCACAGAGCAAAGGTATTAAGCCTGAGTGAAGTCCAGCTTCTCAGTATTATTTCAGAGTGCTGTTGGTGTTGTATCTGAAAAGTCATTCCAAAGCCAAGGTTGTTTGGATTATCTTCTCTTACCTTCTGAAAGTTTTAGAGTTTTGAATTTTACAGTAAGGCCTCTGAGCATTCTGGTTCAGTTGCTGTGAAATGTGTGAGGTCTGTCCCTGGGTGTCCCGCTGTATTTTGCACTTGGATGTCCATGTTTCCACCTCCTGGGTTGGGGACTCTTACCTGTGGGTCACCATCATCTCTCCCTCAGAGTCCAGCTGACACATCTCTGTGGGCTGTTTCTGAATGCTCTTGATGCCCCTGGCTCCACAGGTCATTTCTCCAGTCCCCAGTGTCGCCCTGTCCTTGTTCCTGTAACTCTGCTGTGACCCTGAGGTTGGGTGGCCCTATAGCAGAAAACGTCCCCACCCTGGCCAGTAAACTTAAGTTCCTTAATTTCCCAGGTAGTAGATTTGTTTCACAATACAGAGTTTTTTCTCAAATCATTAAAAACAGAGGTACTATGTCATCTACCAGTACTATGTCTGGACACACAGTGCAGCCTTGGTAGGAAGGTAACACACCTGGAAACACTTGTAATCCAAAGCACGTGCACATCAAAATGAACTTCCCCATAAGAAACAATGGAAGCTCAGACGATTCATCCTGCGACCCAAAAATATTCATCTAAAATAATTAAAATACTGTAATACAATACAAAATAACAAAGAAAACATAAAAACCCAAATTAATCTGTACTGGCCTTTGAAAACCTGCAAGGCTGGTGTGAGGGAGACAGGAGACAGGAGACAGGAGACAGGAGGGTTCTGTGTGGGTGACTGACACTGTCTCTGCTGTCTGCTGGCTCAGCGGAATCCTTTTCTTGTTGTGCAGATTGAATAAGGAGTCTCTTCAGTGGCACCCGCTTTTGCCTTTTTTGAGGATTTCATGGAAACATGACACTGTGTGACAATAAACATGTTCAGTACTTGAACCCTTGCAGCCTTATTTGGTGGGGATTTCTACAAAATTTTTCAGCCCCCCACTTTTTACACCTCTCCCTAATCTCACTCAAAGAGCAGGGTTCCTTTTTCACCTTTTCCTCTGCAGATGGGATCTTATCCATAACTTCTTGCTCTTGGCAATGACCACCCATAGTTCTGCAGAGAGAAAAAGAGACGGAGAGAGAGGGGGAGACAGACAGACACTGCTCACTTATCAAGTTAGAATTTATTAGAAATGTTTCAACACCTTGTGACACACTTGCAGAGCAACTTACCCATAGTCTGGGATTTCACTGTCTTTATTTGTTGGTTTCCCTGTGACTTCTCAGTCCTTTCCAATACTCCACTGTCATTGGGGACACTGTGATGAGTCCCCTTGTGCGTGGAGCTGTCCCCCATTTGGTCTTATTTTGCTAGACTGTGTCTTGAATAGAAGTTACTTGGCTGCAGAGCAAGGGAGGGTTCAGGGGGCTCTTGCCAAATTCAACAGTGAGTCAAAACGCTGCTGGTCCTGGCTCCGTGTGCACTGGCTGTTGTCCTGGGTGGCCCCTGATACCCAGTTCCCCAAGGTCTCAGGTTTCCTCTCTTCAGTGGGTCAGGCTGAAGGACTTCGCCATTGTCCAGACTTCTCAGATCAGACAGAACAGTGGACGGGAGCATGCTCTGTGGAGTGAAAGCTGTGTGCAAGCCAGCTGCACCTGTTTCCTTAGAAATCACCCCTCACGGTCCCTCCATGCCCCTTGTATCCCAGGCTCTGCCAGAAATGTCAGAGCGAGGCGATTTGCACCTTGGTGTAGGAAAGGAGCTGGGGTTCCCTCTCGGGGGATGGGACAGCCACCCTGTGGTTCTCCCTATGGATTCGGCCTGCAGAGAGGACAACATCACTGCCCTCCCGGGCGAGCCATAAAGTGGAATTCAGCCCTCAACATCCTGTAAAATGAGAAGACAGACAAACCAGAGCCCTGGATGCTTCACAGCATCAGGGCTAATGGGGCCCGTGGAAGGATAGGCAGGCAGTGAGCGGCAGGGGTGACAGCGTGGGGAAAATGTGGAATGGAGCACAGAGTTTGGCCACACAGGAAGCTTGTTCTCCCACACTCCTGCTCCAGAGACAAGTTCTCCGCCTACCTGTTGATAGGATTGTCTTCAAAGGATAAAAGATGCTTCCAAAAGTTGGAGTATAAGACAAAAGAGGCCTTTATTCTGGGAACACGGGGAGAGGAGACTGGCACACTGGCCGTTGGAATCTGGCGATCTCTCTCTTGGACACGTGGCGTGGGGGAATATAAGTAGCCTAAGCTTAGGGCAGTGCCCTAAGGCCATTAGAGATGCACAGGTATTTCATTGGCAAACGTTTAGCGCCAGAAAGCAGGTTCCTAGGGAGGGGATATAGGGTTACAGTTAAATCTATAGGGGGCGGGGGAGTCAGGAGGCCCCTAACTTAGCTGCAGCTTTTCCTGGTTAAAGTGTCCGGTCTGGGCCAGCAACTCTTTCACCCGTCCAGAGGTGCGAGGCAGTGATGACCCCTCCACCAACGAAGGCCATTCATTCCTGCTCCCCACTCAGTGGTGCCTGGACCTGTTTGGTTCAAAATCTTTTGATTTCAAACTAACTTTAGTCTTGAAGAAAAGTCTGAACAATGCGGAGTTCCCATACCTCACCCACTTCCCACTAACGCTGATGTTAAGGACAGTCCAATTCCTAGCACCAAGGAAGTGAATGCTAGTATTTGGTTAGCAAAGTACTGACCTTATTCAAGTTTTCCACTGATATTCAGCATCTTCTCCAGGACTCCTCATTGCGTTTCACGGTTTTTTCTCCTGCAGTGTGCACCTTCTCAGGGAATCCTTTGTGTTTCCAGGCACGGACAGTTTCAAACAGCGCCTGTCAGTTATTTGCTTGGTGTCACCCCTCTGGGCTGTGTGATGTTTCCTCCCACCTGGCCTGCGGCTCTGGGCTTGGATGAGGACACCTCTGGACCAGCAGCGTCCAGCACACCGTGCTCGGGCTCCAGTTTGCAGCTGGCTGCAGGGCCAGGCTGTTGACCTTGATCCCTCAGTGAAGGTGACTCCTGCTGGGTTCCCCCCTTTGCAAGGACATTGCTATTACTTTTGACATTAGCCAATAGCTTCGGG
The DNA here is from genome assembly GCF_034190915.1 of Cavia porcellus. Lineage (NCBI taxonomy): Eukaryota > Metazoa > Chordata > Mammalia > Rodentia > Caviidae > Cavia > Cavia porcellus. The sequence continues at coordinate 46,265,723 of NW_026947501.1, read as the reverse complement.
AAAATAAAAAAAAAGAAACAATGTAAATCCTTGCTTCTCCTAAAAGTTTGCTCGCTTCTCCTAAAAGTTTGTCTGTGAATTTCAGCATCCATTGGAGGGTCTTTCTGCAACAATCATTTCTGCCGTGTTTGCCCATTGGTGATTTTTGTGTTCCTTTTCCCTTCTACACCAAGGAACTGGGATTTCTCTACAGACTCCTCTCATTTAATGACCGAGTCCTGTTCCTGTGATGAGTACATTGACCGAATTAGTACTAATTGAGTTGTATATGGTATGTGCGTTACAATACGCAGGACAAAGAAACAGCCAAAGCAAAGTCCCACTTGAGGACAGTGCTTAGTAGATGCAGTGCCGTGTTGCATAACAGAACATAAAAACACAGCACTGAGCTGTGCAGTACAATCAGCAGCAAAGACTGCAGCGCTGCGCTGTAGAAGCAGCCGCTACAAGGCCTCATGACTGCACATGCCGCTGCACTCCAAGCCCAAACGTGGGTCATAAATCAGAACGGTGCATGTTCGTTGTAGGACTGAACAGTTGTTGGACAGGTTGTTGGTCATTGCAGGAGTGCCTGTGTGAGATCGCTCTCCCTCCTCAACTTTTACTACCTTAGTAGATCGGTTTTAAGCATCTGTGTCAGGAAGGGCTCGTGGGTGTGTATTTCCGCTCTGCGTTATGATCCAACCCTATCCCTACCTGCCCCCTCTCAAGGTCCCGGCTTCAGGTCTCTGGGTCCAGGTGGGCTCCTGCATCCAAGCTTTCTGAGCTCACCTTTGCTCTACACCAGCATGTGCTTCCACTTGGGTTTCTCTGTGTCTCCCTCTGTAACTTCTCAGAGCCCAGCTCCCCACTGAGCAAAGGATGCTCCAAAATACAAGGGTGTTCATCACCCCTGGCTGTCACCCTTCCAGAGCTCAGTGTAGATGGAGTTGGAGCCATCTGTGTGCCTGATTACACACACATGTGCACCCAGCCACATCTCTGCACCATCCACCCATCAACCCATCCATACCATAGCCTTTTAAGGTGTGGGTCCACGCACAGACTAACCTGTGAGCTTGGTGCCCTCAGGACCCAGTTGCTGCTCAGAGCCCCAGTTCTAAATACTCTGCCTTGGGGGGACATTTAAGATTCTGACCTTGAAAGGTTCACGATCAGAAGGCAAAGATGCTCCAGAATCATCAATAAGGGAACTATCAGAGCCCGACCTCTGAAGCCAAGTCCTGCCAGCATAGTGCGAAGGGACAGAGGCGTGAGTCTGAGCTCAGGCCGTGATGTGCAGGGCTGGGGACCCTGGGGCTGGCGCAGCATCAGGAGCCTTGGTCTTCTTACCTACAAGGTGACAGAGCAATGCCGGTCTCCACCTTGGCTGCCGCCCCAATAAAACCATTTGAGTTCAAGATGCCGTGAAGACCGTGCCCCCCTTGTGACTGCCCTTAGCAGGACACTCTGTCCCTCACTCCCCTAAGTCCCTGACTGCTTGGTTCCACAGCCTTGAGGATCACGGGCAGAGGAGCTCCCTCCAGTGTCTGGGGGGGATGAAGGGGGCCATAGTGAAGGACAGATGCCTGGAGGTTACTCAGAAGATTCAGGAGGGGCAGCTGACATTGACAGACTGGCACTGAAGAAAAAGTTGATGACTTTAAAGTAGAAGATAAACTAATTGCAAACACAAGTACAGCAACCTGGGGCCATTCATTATGCAGAGGCAGTAGTTCAATACAGGCTGGTACTACTCAAATCTGACTTTTCGCTCCCCCTTCAGCTCCTTCTCCTCGCATTTCTTTTTCCCCTCTTCCTTCCTCTCCTTTCCCTTCCCTTTCTTTGGTTCAGTTGTGCAATCAACTCACATAGACAAGTCACTGGTATCAGGGGCCTCATTACTAAGAGTTCTCCTCCTCATTACCATGTATCCCAGCCATGGTTGATATACTGTGTCAACTTGAGAAGTTCAGAAGTTTTACTAAGAGCCAGCACCCTTACTTTGTAAATATCCTCAGCTGTGAAAAGGGGGGGCACAGACAGTTTGTGAGTGCTACACCCACCCTAGGGGGCCGCCGGTGGCCTACATACACTATCAGGGAGGAGAAGAGGCTTATTCTCCCTCTTCTTACTCTGGCTACTTTTGCTGGCTGCTGCCTTGAAGTGTTGCCCAGTGCCATGCCACCCTGCCTTGGCGCAGGCTGCTTATGGACTGAAACCTCCACAAACAGTGAGTTAAATAAACCTCGCCGTCCTTCATTGGTATTGGGCATTTTGTCTCAGCAAGGAGAGAAAAGTAACCACGACACTCGCTTTGGGTCTGCTCCTTAGCATTTCAGTCTCCCCCATGCTGAACTATGTAGAGCGGTGTCACCCGCAGCTTCATACAGGGAAGTCTTAACCCTTCTGCCTTACACTTGACTTCACTGGAAATACAGTTATTGCAGGTATAGTCAGGGAAGAAGAGGACACATGCGGGGAGGGCAGGCTCTCCCCTGAAATCATTGGTGTCCTGTGAAAAGGGGAATTTGAACCCAGACATTCACACAGGGAGAATCCCACATGACTATTAGGCAACTGATCTCCAAGCCAAATATTGGCTGCAGCTGCCAGTGATCTACCGGGAACTAAGATCGAGCCATGGAGTAGATTCTCCAGCTCTCAGAGGTGACAGTCCTGTGATGCCTTGATCTCAGCTCTCCAGCCTCCAGAACTGATTCAGTAGAGCTTTCTCAGTCAAGTCACCCACTTTGTGGTGCTTTCTTATAGTGTTCCTAGAAGCTGAGCGTGTTACATTTGTATGTGTTCTTTATGTATGCACACACTTAATTCCTTTAGTATTCCAGAAATGACTTAGATGTGGGTACCAAAGTATTAGTAAAAGCTTGAAAAGAAAAACACTGGGGTTATAGGATGCAGTTAGAAGAAGAAAAGATAATTCTGACCAAGTGTGCATTTTCCTTAGCACTTGCTCTAAATCAAATTAACTCGGAGAGAGGAAAACATATGCTGATATTTAAACACATGGGAAGACACCTTCAGTAAGTCATTCAGCAAGCTTTCCTTTCTCTTGGTTTCTTTCATGCATTCTTTTGGTCCAGTGCTGGGGCTGAAACCCAGGGCCTCACACATGCTCAGCATACGCTCTGCACCCCCAGTTCTCACCAAGGTTCTGGACACTGTGCTGAAAGCTCCACCAGGGCAGTGATGCTTCATGTTTCTTTGTATTTTCTGTGTGTTGGTCAATGCTTCACAAAGAACAGGTGTTCATTACCTCATTGTTGATTGACTTTTTCACCTAGGGAAATTAGCTTGATCATGTGACGAAGCAGAAGGCTGATGCTACCTTTCCAGTGAGAGAAATGTGAGCCTCTGCCTGGGTCTGTTAGTGGAAGACCAGAGTCTGTCTGTTGAACTCTCTCAGTGAGGCCTCTGCAGAGATACAAGGAAATAACTTTGTGCTCCCTGGCCTCCAGGAGCCACCGATCTAATTGCAGACATCAGACTCAAGTGGAGACAGACGGTGGCAGCACAGGGAAATGCTCATGCTGGCCTGTGTTCATGAAGCCATGGAGGCCGGAGGAAGAGGAGGGGGGGATACGGCCATGGGATGTAGAGGGAGCAGGAGGGAGACCCCAGACTTCTACAGCTACGCACCCCCTGGTGCCAAGAGCCTGGTTCCGCAGGGCCTGGTGAATAAATTAGAGTCCGCATGGGTTGGGTCCCACAGCTGGGAGGCTGACAGAGGCATTGGAGCAGCCGTCTGGTGGCCAGGGCTGCCTTCACAGCTGGGCCCCCTCCGGGACTGACCATGGTAGGCACTTGGGGTCCTGTGCTCAAAGGGCTTCACGGTTGCTGGCAGTGCTGATGTGCACTGAAATTCCTGGTGACTCTGGCAAGAGGCGCCACATCGTCACTTTGTCCTGGGCTCTGCCTGTTGTGTGTCAGGTCCTGCATGGCCACTAATGGTGCATGACCACATTGGGAGGAGGCTCCGGCCGGGGCTTGGGAGGAAGGAGGATGTGGAGGGCAGGAAGCCTGGCCAGCTGCTGCAGGGATCTACCGCAGGGTGCCACATTTGCACTAAGTAAAATTTAGAGTTCTGCTGGGAAAAGCCCTAAGCCAAGCTGGTCACCAACAGCTCTTACACCTTTTGCTCTTCAGGGTGGACTGAAGCAGTCTGGGGTGGGTGAGAAGGGATGGTTACTGCCCATTGCCAACAAGATCAAACCCCAGAGAAAATTCAGCCATAATACTGCATTGGCTGAACAACCAACCAGTGTGTACAACACAGTAACACAAGCTGTCCCCGGAGCTCAGTGAAGATCCGGGCTCCGTCCTTCTGGTCTCAGGCCATCACCAGCCCTGAACGGTTCCCTCCAGCCACGACCACAGCATGATTAAGCAGGTTCCTCCAGCTTGGCAGCTGGCCCTGGGCCACTGGTGGCTGGACAACGGCTCCTTGGGGTACAACAGATGTGAAGGATATGGGGCTCTCTGGATGCGTCTACCCCTCCCTGTAAAGCTAGGCAGGGTCTACAACACTGGACAGTGTATGCTTTGAATACAGTTATCTCTGCCAAAGTCAGCCCATTTCTAACTTCAGTGTTGCTCCAAGACCCCACAGCATTTTCCCAGTAAAACCTCTTCCTGACACAAGATGCGGTCAAGAGAGGATTCATGTGTGGGAGGGAAGTGAATAACAGGACCGGGAAGCGAGCAGGCCACTCCAGGTCTACACTTTTAAAGCTTCAGCGACAGGCTGCTGAGCACATGTAGCATCTCGTGACCTATTCGGTAACTGTAAAAGGAACTGACCAGCAAGGCCCTGGGCAGGACTCGGCAGTCAGGCCCACCGATGCCTATCGCCTCCTGCCTGGTGGCACCCATCACGGCTGCCCCTGTCCGGCCCGTGGCCCTGGGCGTGTGCAGGCACTGGTGTGAAGGACTGGACGGGCGTGCAGGCCTGGAGCCAGGATTCAGACTCAGCACCAGGCTCCATGCTGAGCGGGAGGCTCCGCGATGGCCCACGTCCGGCCCGGCCTCTCCCTCTGTCGGTGGCAGGGTTCTGGCTGCTGGGCGCCGCCCTCCGGACCGACCCAGTGGCCACCCCAGTGGGAAGGTCACTGGATGGGGTGTCCCACGGCCGGCCGGCTTCTGTCCTGCTGCAGGGCCACCTGCGGAGGGAACCAGAGCGCCTTCCAGCGCGGACAGCGGACGCCCTGGAAACGCCTGCGCGCCTCGGGACGCGCTGAGCCGCCTGCCAGGGTTTGGGGTGCACACCCACCCCGCCCGGGGGGACGGCGGCCGAGTCCGTCACCGCTTCCTAACCCTAACCCTAACCCTCGGGGCCGCCGCTCGAAACACCGTTCGCTCCTCGGTGGGCGGCCGGCGGCGGGCGAGCCTTCCGGGCCAGACCCCGGCATGCCCGGCCTCCGGGTGACCCCAGCGGGGCTTCCGGGAACTAGGGGAGGCCGGAGCCGGCAGGGGTGACGGCGGGGCGGGAGCCGTTTCCTTCCAAGCGCTGCACCGACAGCGGGCAGGAGGGCGGGAGCGAGGCTGGATGACCGTGTGGCACCGTGTCACGCGATTTGTCACCCACGTCGCGGTTGTCACGGTAGGTGCACGCCCAGCCAGACAACTGAGGATTTCACCCTGTGGTGGGGCCAGCAGCGCTGGACACGGACTGCCCGGTTCCACTTGCAGCGAAAGTAGGGAGCTGACCTTTTAGGGCCTCCACTTGCTTGTCTGTAAAATGGGTTCATTTTAATTTTTCTTAATTTTAAAGGGAAAAATAAAACAATTTCAAAACAATATAATAAGGTAACAATGGTTGATACAATGAAAATTACTATCTTTAAATTACTCAGGGTACAAGATATCAAAAATTAACTGTCCAAACAATATTAGCCCGAACGTTTCTTTTCAGTGAACTAAAAAAAATTAGTAATATCTTAACTATCTTATATACATATATATATCTTACATACATATATATATATATATATATGTATATACATATACTTTTTCCTTAATTTTTTCTCCATTCCTCTCCCAGTTTCTTTTTTCTTTTGAAGTTTCTTCCAGTTTACAATATCTGTTGTACATTTGGATCTTAGTTACTTCTTCAACTTCTCACAGTAAGGAAACAATACAATGTTTACACACGCCTGTCTGGTTTATTTCATTTCGGAATATGGTCTCAAGTTGCATCCATTTACTTATCAAAGTCTCCAGTTTATCATTATTTATGATTAAGTAGTATTCCATTGCATAACAAGACCACATCTTTTCGTCAGTTTCTTGGTTGATGGTCATTTGGTTGTTTCCAACATCTAGTTGTTAAAAATTGTGCTACTATAAACATGGGTGCACATATATCACTGTGGTACGATGTTTTTAATTATTCTGGGAAGATACCCAGAAGGGGAACAGTCGGGTGAAATGGGACCTCTTGTCCTAGTTTTTTGAGAATCTCCACACTGATTTCCACAGTGGTTGCACCAATCTACACTCCCACCAATGGTGGAGAAGGGTTCCTGTTCCCCACAGCATCTGTTATTGCTTGATTTCTTGTTAATAGCTGTTCTTTCCAAGGTGAGGTGTAATCTCAGTGCTGATTTAATTTGCATCTCTTGAATGACCATTGATGTTGAACATTTTTCATATATTTATTTGATGTTTGTGTTTCTTCATCTGAGAAGTGTGTGTTCATTTCAGCTGCCAATTTTTGGATTGGGTCTCTAAATTTGGGAGGTCTGATATTTGGAGTTATTTGTATGTTCTTGGTAGTAATTCTTTGTTTGAGGAATAACCAGCAAACATTTTTTCCCCACATTGTGAGTTGTGCCTTCACTCTGTTGGTGGTTTCTGTTGCAGTGCAAAAGCTTATTAATAAGATGATATCTCAGTTGCTAATTTTTTTGTGATAGCTCCTGTGCAATCCAGATTTTGTTCATAAAGTCTTGCCTATACCAGTGTCTTCAAGAGTTTTACCTATTGTATTTTCCACCAGATTGAATTTTTTCTGTTTGAACATTCAGATCTTTGATCCATTCCAAATTTAGTTTAGTGCATGGTGAAATATATAGGCCCAATTTTAATTTGGCATATGCATTGCCAGTTTTTCCAAAACCATTTTAAAAGAAACTATCTTTCTTCCAGTGAATGTGTTTGGCACCTTTGTCAGAGGTAATGTGGCAGATAGTATGTCTGGTGTTGTTTCTGCATTTTATAACCTGTTCCATTGATATTTGTTTTTATGTTAGTACCACACTGTTTTTATTACAGTAGCTTTACAGCATATTTCAAGTCAGGAATTGTGATACTCCCTGCCTTGCCTTTGTTACCCAGAACTGCTTGGCTATTTTAGGTCATTTCTGGTTCTAATGAATTTTAGGATTATTTTTTCGAATCCTGTGAGATATCTGTTGGAATTTTGATTGGAATTGCATTAAATCTGTATAACAGTTTTGGAAGTATGGTCATTTTTGCTCTTATTTATGCTTTCTACCCAAGAGCAAAGAATATTTTTCCATTTTGTGATATTCTCTTCAATCTCCTTCTTCAGAGCATTGTAGTTTTCAATGTAGAGGTATTTTACATCCTTTCTTAGACTGATTCCTAGGTATTTCATTGTTTGAATGTTCCTGTGAAAGATATTTTTTCCCTAATTTCCCTCAGTGAGTTTGTTCTTCCTGTACAGAAAGGCTGTTCATTTGTGAGTGTTGACTTTATCTCCATCTATGCTGCTGAATGTGCTTGTTAAATCTAGTAGTCTTTTGATGGAGTTTGGGGGTCTGTATGTAGAATATCATGTCATCTGCAAATAATGACCATTTGACTTCTTCTTTTCTTATCCTATTACTTTTATTTCTTTCTCTTGTCTAATTGCTCTGGCTAAAGTTTCCAGAACTACTTTGAATAAGAGTGGAGCCTGGATATGCTAGTCTTGTTCCTAATTTTAGAAAGTTCTCAGTTTTTCTCCATTTAGTATGACATTGGTGTTCTTTTGTCACAGATGACCTTAATCAGATTGAGCTAAAGACCACCTATTCTAATTTTCTGTCAGGCTTCTATCATGAATGAGTGCTGGGTTTTGTCAGAAGCTTTTTCTGCATCTATTGGGATCATTGTATGATTTTTTTCCTTGGCTATGTTAATATGATACATTACATTTATTGATTACAGATGTTGAACCATCACTGCATCCCTGGGATAATCCCACTTGGGCATGATTAATAATTTCTTGATGACTTTCTTTATTCTGTTTGCCAATATCTTACTGAGGAGATTTGCATCTATGTTCATTATGGAGATTGGCCTGTAATTCTCTTTCTTAGCTGGGTTCTTCTGGAGTTTTGGTATCAAGGTAATACTTGTTTTCAGGAATGAATTTGGGTGTATTGTTTCCCTTTCAATTTTACTAAAGAGTTTGAGAAGTAGTGGTGTTAGGTCTTTGTCTTTCTTACTTTTTACTCGTTGCTGAGACAAAATACCTGAAGCTCAAAGTTGGGGAAGGAAAGGTTTATTTCTTACAGTTTTTGGAGGTTTCAGTCCATACTCAGTTGGCTCCAAGGCAGGATGGCACGGCAAGGCCCCAGTTCACAGCTGCTGCAAACAGCAAGGAGGAAACAGGCAAAAGAGGGAGACACACCTTCTTCCTGCCATTACATCACATACTGGCTCCACCCTTATGTGAGTGGAACACTGACACCATCAATCCAAGCAGTAGACAATGAACCATCACAAATGCACAATGCAAACTCATGAAGCCTGGGGGCCACAGACATAAACCATGAAGTCTTCTCTAAATTTCTTGTAGAATTCAGCAATAAATCTGTCAGGGCCAGTTTTAATTACATATTCAATTTCATTGATTAATATTGTTTTTTTAGGATTTTATATCTTGATTCAGTTCTGGAAGTTCATAAATATCTAGGAATATACACGTCTTCTACATTTTCCACCTTATTAGAATGCAAGTTTTCAAAGTAGGCGTAGATGATCTTCTGGATTTCTGCATGCTCCACTGTGATTTTACCTGTTTTATTTCTTTTTCAAAATTTTTAAAAAATTTTATTTTAAAGAGGATGAAACAGAATAAAACCAATCAAAACAAACCAGAGTAAGAGATACAGGACTTCAAAACATTACAAAATCAACAATAGTTAACATAATACCTTTTGTTGTCTTCAAAATAGCTACAGATACCTTTGGGCATAGTAAAAATCAAACAGAGCAGAATAAAATAGAAACAATAAAACAAAACAATGAATGCAATAAAAGACTTCAAAACAAGCCAATAGAAAATCCAAATTGCTACATAATATATCTTGCTATGTTTGAAATAGCTGCTCATGCCATCAGATTTAACATAATCAAACAAAACAAAAGAGAATAAAACCCAAACCAACAAAACAATGGAAATGATACAGGACTTCAAAACAAGACCATAGGGAGTCAATGATGGCTGCAGCCCTCAGGGGGAGACCCCCCTAGATGCCACACTGTGAACCACTGCCCTCTGAACCTATGCTCAGACACTGGCCCTAGACCTGCAAGGTCCATGAAACACCAAAGCACCACTGGCATCCAATTGCATTTCACCTCAATAGCTATCATCACAGCCTATGTTTCTTGGGATAAGCCAGTCACTCATAGGTGGAGGAGGGAGGGATTGGTACTTCCTGTTTACCACCCCACGAAGGGGCTGGGGTCTGGCTGTCCCCAGTCCAGCAAGTGGCCAATGCCTGGTGCTGGTTCCCAGGCTGGGATTGCTTGCTCTCATTTCTAATTGCATGAATTTGAGTCTTTTATTTCCTTTTTTTTGAACAAGTTGGATAAGGGTTCTTCTATTTTATTTAAGCTTTCAAAGAACAGCCCTTCAATTCATTGATTCTTTGTATTGATTTTTTTTTTTTTTTTTTTTTTGTCGGTACCGGAGATTGAACTCACGACTGCCTGCTTGCAAGGCAGGTGCTTATGCTGCTGAGCTAAATCCCCAGCCCCCTTTGTATTGATTTTTTAAGGCTCCAATGTATTACTTTCTGCTCTGATTTTTATCATTTGCTCCCTCACATGAGCTTTTGGCTTAGTTTGCTCTTCTTTTTCTAAAAGTTCTAGAAGTTTACCATTAAGTCATTTATTCATGCTTGCTCTGTTTTCCTGATATGTTTATTTGCTGCTATAAAGTTTTTCTAAAGACTACTTGCATTATTTCCCATAAGTTCAAGTACATTGTATTGTTATCATTTAATTGTATAAACTATCTAATTGCATCTGTGACCCACTGACTGTTCAGGAAGGTGCTATTTAATTTCCATATTTTATGAAGTTCTTGTGGTTTCTTTTGCCACTGAGTTCATATTTCATTGCACTATGGACTGATAATATGTCTGAGACAATTTCAGTTCCTTTGTATTTACTTAAGCATGTTCTATGAGCTAGTATGTGGTCTATTTTGGAGAACATCTCATGTGTAGCTGATCAGAAGATGTATTTTGTGGTGGTGGCCTGGAAAGCTCTGTAGACATCTACTGAGTCCACTTGTTCAAAATTTGGTTGAGTTCTAATGTTTCATTGCTAATTTTTCATCTTGTTGATATGTCTTTTTGTGACAGTGGGGTATTGAAATCTCCCAATAAAACTGTACTATTAGATTTTTCATGCCTGTCAATATTTGTTTTATATAGTTGGATGCACTGGTATTTGTTGCATATCTATTTATGATTGTTATCTCTTCCTCCTAAATTGTTTCCTTCACAAGGATGTAATGACCTTTTATTACTTCTCTTAATCAATTTTAGCTTGAAGTTCATTTTGTCTGCAAATAGAATAATTAACCCTTCTTTTTTCTGGGTTCCTGTCTCATGGAATTTTGTTTTCCACCCTTTGACTTTCAGCCTATGAATTTCTTTTTAATTAAATGTGTTTCTTATATGCAGCATATTGTTGGACCTTGCTTCTTGATCCTTTCTGCCAGTCCCTGTCTTTTGATTGGTGAATTGAGTCCATTGACGTTGATGGAAGTAACTGATATGTATTGACTTATCCTTGTCATATTATTTTCCTGTTGAGCCCCCCCCCTTTTATTTAATTGTTTGCCTCTCCTGGTGGATTCCTTCTGTTGGGGTCATGGAGTTGTAGTTCTTGTTATCTCTTCCTAGAAGATCCTTCAAAATATTTGAGAGTGCTGGATTGGTGCTCATAAATTTCCTCCGATGTTCTTTTTCATGGAAATCCTTTATTTCTCCACCAGTTTTGAAAGCTAGTTTTGTGGGGTACATCAATCTGGGTTGAAGGTTGTTTTCCTTTAGAATTTGAAATATTTTACTCCAGGCTGTCTTTGACTTGAGAGTTTGTGCTGAGAAGTCAGCTGTGATTTTTATGGACTTTCTTTTATAAGTTATTTGTTCCTTTTCCCTGACAGCTTTAAAGATTTTATTCTTGTATTGAATTTCTGGAATCTTGACTATGGTATGCCTGGCTGTAGATTTTTTTGTTTGTGGTTAATTGGAGCTCTATATGCCTCACTTATCCATATGCCAAATTTTTTTCTTTTGATGGGAAATTTTCTTCCATGACATCTGTGGATAATATTTTTTATATGATTTGTGTTATCTCCTGCTTTACATTGACTCGAATCGTTCTTAAGTTATTCTTTTTACCTCTTTCAGCAGCTGCTGTATTGATCTCATAGTCCCTTTCTATTTTTAATAAACCTTTCTTTTCCTGATTGCTAGCCACAAGCCTGTATTTGTATCTGAGATCCGTCTTCACATTGTTTTAATCTGCTGCAGGTACTTTCAATGGAATTTTTATTCTCCTTCATGTCTGCTTGAATCTGCCTTATGGAATCCATTTGTTTCCTATGCTGAGCATCATGGCTTCCATAATTATCTTAAGCTCTTCTGTTTGTTTTTTGTCTGTATCTACTCTAAGGTCACTAGTCACAGTTTGCATTGTGAGCAAAATCTCTGCAGTTACCTGAAAAATTATTTCTGATTCGATTTTTTCTAGAGCTGATTCAATTGTTTTGTTGTTGCCTCTTCAGAAAGGCCAGGTGGGGGCTTTGAGACTGTGCTACCTCCTTGCCCCCTGGGTTTGCCTTTGGTGAACTGGGTGTCTGGGGTTGCATCTTGTTTAAGTTTCTTCTCATTTTCTTTTCTCTTTTTAGTTTAATTCCTAAGGTGATGCTTGTAAATTGCAGTGGTGGGCTGCTTTATTGCTAGTAGTTAGAGAAATGACTGCTTCTCCAAGATATCCTCCAGGTTTGTACGGTTTTTGAATTTTGAGTCTAATGTGAGATCCTACCTCTTCACTTTGTTGGGGATGAGAAGTTGTTGCCTGTTTGCCCAGACCCTGGTTCTTTGGCAGTGTACCACACTGTTTTCTGTGACCCTTAGTCAACCTCAGTCTTGGAATACCAGAAAGAAGAGCTGTCTAGAACAACCGTCACAGCATAGCCTAGAAAGTCACAAATTGAGCTAATCATTAATTTGCCACCTTTAACCCTATGAACTAGATTTGTGGTTATGTAAAAAAAGTCTAAAACAAACCATAAAATTATATGCAGTATACATGCCCTTAGTATGTCAGTTTTAGCCTAGGGATTAAAATTTACAATGTGTTAGGGAGACAACAGGGAAGTGGAAGGAGAGGAAGAGATTAGAAGTAAGCCTGGAGGATAAAGGGGGAATCACGCCAACTTTGGGAATCTGGTACAGATGACTGGAGGGAAAGAGAAAGAGATAGAAAGAAGAGCAGAACAGAACCATAGCCACAAAGAGGCAAGAAACCATAATCACATTCATATAAAAAGAAGATCGATCAAGGAGAAAAATAAAAACAAAGCAACAATGAAAAACAAAGAGACAGAGAGAGAGAGAGAGAGAGAGAGAGAGAGAGAGAGAGAGAGAGAGAAAAGTTCACTTCCCGATTTGTCTGTTTTCCCTGTAGACAGTGTGCTGGAGTCCTGATTCATGCCGGTCCCCTGACTCATTTGGCCTGCGGCTGTCAGCACACCTTCCATTGGAGCCCAGCTGGAAGCCGCCAGGGGGAGCTGGCAGCAGGTCTGAGTTCTTACCTTAGGCAGCCATTTCCAAGAGGCACGGTGTGGTGGCATCTCCATCTCAGGGCCTCAGAGCAGCCCCCTGAGTGTCCTGCAATGTAATTGTGCATTTTTTTCTCTTGCTTTTTTTTTTGTGCCTATGTCCATAGTGAAAAGCTACACAAGGGCTGTTTCAGAAGACTTCTGTTATCTTTTAAAGAAAAGTGCACAAACTAAGCACTGTGTCCTGCTAATGTTATAGGATTATGGGATGTCATGGAAGCTGTCATTCTGAATGAGCCTGGAAGATGCATCCAGCATTTCACTGGTGTAGAAAACAAGCAAGAAGAGCTTTCAGGATTGGAGTTGCACTGTGGGAGTACAGGTGGTCCCTGGCTTGTGGTGGCTTCGCCAAGGACTTTCGTACTTTTTGATGCTCTCACAGAGACAGTGTACCAACAGGGCCAGCCTTCTTCACACTCAATCCAGGATTCAGTCAACTGTGTAAAACATTCAGGATCTTAAATGCCTCTGGAGCTGTGGTCCCAGCCTGTGGTGCTCTTGGGAAGTGGAGGGAACTTTAGGAGCCTTCTGGGAGGAAGTGAAGTCATTGGGGATATGGCTTTCCAGGGATATGGGAACTCCCACCCCTTCTTTCTCCACCCCAGCCACCATAAGTAGCTTTGCTTTCACACTCTGCCCACGACGATGCACTGTGTAGCCCAGGCCCAAACCCAAAGGAGCAGCCAACCATGGGCTGACCCTCTGACCCTCTGACCCTGTGAACCACAGTAGCCAGGGCTTGATGATGTAAGTGCAGGTGGAGGTGGGGACTCAGGGTAAGCTTCAGTGGTGGGAAACATAAGGCACAGGGCAGACCCCAGGAAGGCAGACTCACTTATGTGCCTCCTTACCAGGGGTTAAAGTCCAGGTTGGAAGTTCAGAATTAGAGCACGCTGGCTGCTTGTTACTTGCATTGCTTCTACAATGCAACATCTCTGTTAGAGGCAGTGATCAGCCAGGCCCTAAGGGAAAGCGAGGAACAACACAAGGCAATGAACACACAGACACACAGGACTCGATCTCTAGGCCTTTGTTGCTGAGCTGCCTGCTCTCTTGATGTGCTCAGAAGATTGGAGCTGAGAGTCCAGGCTTTTGTGGTTAGTTAGTTTTTGGCAGTTTCCAACCGGAAGCAGGCCCAGAGCAAATGCTAGTGAATGAGTGACTTTCCATTCTGGTGGCCGTTGTTTTATGACAGTGAGGATTGCTTCAGAGCAGGGAGCAGAATCCTCATTGCCCGGGCTCACCCAAGAGGCGGCTGCTTCTTGCATGGATGGGTTGAGGGTGGGGATGGAGCAGCTGGCCACAGTGGTCAGCAGGGAACAGCTCTGATTTCACCCTGTCTACCTGCATGTGGCTTTTAAACTCACATTTCATGGTGGTTGTGTTTCCTCTAAGCCCGCAGTGAACCTTTATGGTGAGCCAGCTGCAGTCGTACCTTTATATTGGGGAAATTACAGCTTTTGAAGAAGCCCCTAATGTCCCATCAGCTGAGCTGCGCCTTTGGAGTGGAGCTGGGTGGTGGTGCAGCCTGGGTTGGCTGCAGCCTGGGGCTTCTTGGCCACCATCGTGTGTTTATATTTAACCCACTTTTCAGTTAATATAAACATCATTTACAGCATTCACTAAAGAAGAGAGTTTTTAATTCCTGGTGACTAGAAGTATTTGAAAGTGCTTCTTTCAAACCTCTGTTGCAGTATGTAACAAATACACTCACCCAGGGGAGGTGTGCATCTTTTTATTCCTCCTCGCACCTCTGTCTCTGGATTCCCTTATTTGCAAAAGATTTATCTCCCTGTTTCTTGTTTTGTCTTTATTTTTTTAAAAAAATTATTTATATTTTGAGTTTCCCATGTAAGAGAAATTGTGTGATATTTAAGCTGTGTTTTTGATTTATTTCACAATGCTTTCTTTTTTTTTTTTTTGTCTTTTTTGTTTTTATCGGTACCAGGGATCGAACTCACGACTGCCTGCTTGCAAGGCAGGCGCTTATGCCGCTGAGCTAAATCCCCAGCCCCCACAATGCTTTCTAAAAAGAAAACTTTTATTTTAATGGTGATCATAAGCATAATCTAAACCGATTGCATCTGGCCAGTATTTAGAATTTCGATGAGGCAAGAATGGAGTTCAAAGACCAACGGCCTCCTTCAGAATCCAGTCAGTGAGGGTCCTGCTGTCCATCTCCAGAGGAAGTGCTGCTGGCGCTGGCCCCACCCCGGGAGCACCCCCTCTCCCCAGGGCTTTGCCTTTGCAGGACAGTGCTGACCACGTGCTGCCACCTGTTGGCGCCCAGCCCTGGTGCAACCTTGCAGCTGAGGCCTAAAACTGCTAGAGGCAGAAATAAGCAAATGTACAGTGGGGACCCCACAGCCTTCAGGCAGAAGTGGGCGCAGGGTGAAGGAGTAGAGGCTGGGAGTGTCCACCTGGGAATGCTGCGAGGGAAGCCCTTGACTCAGTGCAGGGAGGGAGCCATCCGCCAGCCAGGAGGGACAGGGAGTCCTCTATTGCCCAGGGAAGAACCAACTGGTGGAGCTCAGAGGTGAGGGACAGCGGCCCACAGGACAGAGGAGTGAGTCATTCAGGAGGCGGGATGCTGAGGGAGTTCAGACTCTGCCCTGAGCGACATCAGGCACCAGAGGTCAGGTCTAGGTTCGATGTGAACCTCTCTGATGGGGACCTGCAGGTAGAGGAGCCGCACTGCCCAGGTGAGGGGCTGGTTACTGTCACAGACCTGGAGAGGGGACCAAAGGTGCGGCCTGCCATCTGCTGGAGGTTGGGGGATCAGGGTCTGTGGGCTGGGTGTGGTAGAGCAAAGAGAGGCTGCAGGGGCTCCTGGGCGTGAAGAGGCCCTGCCCACACCCATGCCCACTTGAGTCGGGCTCAGCTGCCTGACAAACATGGCCCAGGGCAGCCAGGCCACACTGGCCTTGGAGTCTGCTTTTCTGAGGCCTCTGTATTCTCACATGGTCCTTCTTTCCCGTGTGCTCCTCCCTTCATCCCTCTTCTCATGGGGACCTGGTTAGATAGTGGGGACCCACCCCAGGACCTCACATTGTCCTGATCATCTCAACACAGGGTGAGCCAGGCCCTGGGGGCCAGGGCTTCGGTGTGAGGGAGCCCGAGGGTCATCGTTCAGTCCCTAACTGACCCAAGGGACCAGAGACACAGGTCACTGACAAGGGCTGAGGGTGCCGAGAAGCCTTGAAAAGTGAGGTACCCAGACAAAGACCACATTAGAAACAGAATCTGGGACTGAGGGTTCATTCTCGGTCCTCACTGTGTGACCAGGGCTGACGTTAGCAGGGAAAGAGGGGGACCCGAAGGAGTGTGGTGTGCCGGGAGGAGGCAGGCTGTGAAATGATCTGCTGTGTTTTGACCAGTGAGAAACATTACCACGTGCAATTATGTTTGCTCGGGTATGAACTTTTGCTTCAGAATGAGAAGGCTTTCGGGTTCTAAGTGAACTTTGATGCTGATATAATTGGGGCATTTTCTGGGAGCGAGACAGACAGAAATGATTCCTGGGACAGCTGGGACAATGGGTGAACATGATGACCCGGCTCTGTGTGAAGGATAGTTCCGTTGTGCCTGGAAACCATGGCATTTGGGACAAGGCTTCCCACGGTGGAACTGCTTGTTTTTCCTAGTTATGCAGATATGCTAGTCCTATATCATTTGTGTGCTATTAAATATTCAAGCGGCGCTGGAGATGTACAAGGAGGTGAAATCAGCTGCTGTTCCAGGCCCTGAAATCACCACTGTGAAGTGTTTTAGTGGACATTTCTCCATGCTCTGCTTTATGCATTTGTGTGCTCATCTATAATTCGCCTGATCCATTTGTCTTATTTATAGCGAGGTGCTGAGTGGTGCACATGTGTGATGGATGCTCATGTGTGTGCAGGCACATGCATGTGCCTGTGTATGAGCACACCCTTCATGGCTCTGTCTTCTGCTAGGCTGGGGCCCATGCCAGCTGCCCAGCCTGCACCCTCTCTTTTCTCCAAAGGGTTCTGACTCCTATCTACGTGTAGTTGTGTGTCCCGACACAACACAAGCTATTTTATGGCTAGCATCAGCTCACACAGTGTGGCTGTGTCTACCAGCGCGCACACAGTGCCTTGGCCTTTGTTCCTATGAGCCTTCTGATCTTGCTGTGACTCTCCATCTGTTCTGCTTATGGAGCTGTTTCGGTGCCCATGAGACACTGGATTTCCTGAGCACCTTTGTGCCTGTGTCTTCTGGCTCTCTGGCTGCTCCTCATCCCATTCATCTGTAGAGGTGCTGATGGAGCCCTTGCTAGGGGCAGATGCTGTGCCCGATGCTCCAATCATGGTGCCCAGGTGGTTTTCCTGAGTGTGCACTTCCTGTCTGTGGGTGTGCCTGCTTGTGTGCTTGTCAGAGGAGGGCATGTGTCATCACTCCTACTACTTAGGATCCAGCTGTCCTGTTCATTGCCCTGAGTGCTTTTGCCCTGGGTTTGGAAATGCATGGGGCGCTTCCTGCCTTTCCAGACTTTGCCGCTGCTTTTCGCAGAGGCAGGTGTTTGTTATTTTCCCCTTCCTGGAGACATCTCCATGCCCCGATCCCAGGGGCCGTGTCCTTTCTGTGTGGTCTTTCCCTGCACCCGTGTGTCTGTTCCACACTCACCAACCTCCATGTGCACAATGTGCACAGCCAAGTGCAGCCTGCCAGGAAGAGGAGCTGTTTCTGTGAAATCGTGTTTTCAGTCCTTAGGAGGCATGGCCTTCTCTTTAGGGTGCTGGGATGGCAGAAGAGAAAGTGGCCCACTTTTCTGATTCATATGCTTTTCACAGATGAAGACTCTCAACGTAGACCTTGAGTCCCAGGGAGCAAAAGGATTGTGCTTTTTAATAGTTTTCAAACTCTAACCCCAAGGGCAAACCAGGTATCATTAGTTGTTCATTCCCAGTAGCATACACTGAATGAGCTGCAATCCTGAACATAGATCAGATATGAATTAATGGAAATATATTGCACTATTGCCCAGCTGAAAAGAAGAGTGCTAAGATTTTATGCATTATATTGCACGGAAAGCGAAGTTATGACAAGGTGTCCTGCGGTAATGAAGATGGATAAGGGGGTGTCGGGTGTCTGACACCGGCTCTTCCCCAGCCTTGTCCTGATGCTGTTCTGTGTTCCGAAAGCACCAGTTCCCCATGATTGTCCTTCACTCAGAGACCTGGTCTCCAGGACCCAGTGCCTGTGTCTGAGCTGGGCGAGGAGATGCACAGGCAGAGAGCTGCAGCGAGAGGGCTAGACCAGGGCACTGAGAAGCCCAGGGAGTGGGCAGGCTGTGTGCTGCTGGCCCTGCAGGGGCCCTGCTGCCAGAGTAAGTGCACTTCGGGGAACTTCACTGACACAGATGGTCCCTGCTGTCACTACTTCTGGGAACGTGCAGAGAAGATCTTTTGTTTCTCAAAAATGAAGCTTTAGTTAATGGAATATTTCCATGATCAGAAGAACTCTGGTGGCTAAGTAAGGAAATATGGGCCTGCTGTACATGCGTGCTTGTGTGTGTGTGCCTATGTGTGCATGTGTGCTTGTGTGTGTGTGCGTGTGTGTGTGCATGTGTGCTTGTGTGCATGTGCGCGTGTGTGTGTGCACGCACGTGCTTGTGTGTGTGCGCGCGCATCTGTGCTTGTGTGTGTTCTCTATGCAGATGGATCAGATATTATCTTGGCAAATTTAATTTGGATCAATTTCCCGCTGAGCTGGGCTTTCCTGCTGCGGGGTGCTGGACGGGTTAACTGATTCTGAAGAACACTGGTTTCTGCTGTCGAAGGGATGGATGAGCTTTTTCCTGGAGACTGGAGAGTGGCCGGGGTCCGTAATGGGGCGACAGCTGAGGACCATGCATCCCAGCTTTCCTCTCATTTGTCCCTGGTAGGGTTTGGGTCTTAAATGTGCCCAAAGGCTCACGTGCTGAACGTGTGGTCCTAGTTGATGGTGCCAGTGAGTGTGGTGGAAACTCTAGGAGTCGGAGCCTTGCTGGAGAAGTAGGGCACTGGGCAGTGCCTTCAGAAGGTGGCCTTATGCCCTGTGTCCCCACTTCCTGTCCTCATGAAGCGAGCAGCTTTGCTCCACCGTGCCTTTCTGCCTTGTTCTCTGCTTCTCCACAGCCCGGAAGCAATGGAGCAGCCCGTGTGGACTGACCCTCTGCCACCATGAGCTGAATGTATCTGTCCTCTTTCAAATTGATCATCTCAAGTATTTTGATTTAGAGATGAGAAGCTGCCTAAAAACTCTGCCAGTGTAAGCAAGTCATTTAAATGTTCAACCCCAAATTATATTGGTGGCCGAAGGCCTCAATTAGCTTAGAAAAAAAAAGAAAAGAAAAAACAACACTCTTCTACTCACAAGTGGTCATTCCAGGATGAAATTATAGAAGTGTTGTTCCTTTCATCATCAGATGTGTATGTATTCCCATATATATATGCATATGCATATGAATACCTACACATGTATGTATTCCATTTATATATGTTCCATTAAGTATATTCCATTAAATCTGAAAGCATTCAAAAACTCCTGTAATAGGCAAAGGCAGAGGGAATGCAGTAACCTTCTGCTCATTGGAAAACGATACCCAGCATCCACAGTTCAGAGGAGAAGAGACTGATTTGGGTTCATGACTTCAGCTGGAGTGAGCGGGCTCCAAAGCAGAAATGGTGTGTAAACAAGTCAGCAGGAGGAGAGCTGCTCTGGGCACGATGGTCAGGAAGCAGAGAGAGAAGGGTGCGGCTGAGGAAGGGGTCCACACCTCCAGTTGTACCCCTGGGACCCACCTCTGCCCCTAGACCTCATCTCCTAACAGGACACTCAGTGGCAGAGTTCAGCAGAGGACAAATCCACCAAGGAGCACAGCACCTTGTGATTAAACCACCTTCCCCCCTACCCCTGAACACCTGAGACTGGGGAGATGTCCCAGATGGGAACCATGACACCCACATGTAAGTTACACCTAGATGTTATCTGAGACCCTGTTTAGCAATCACTGCAATACTTAAATCCTTCCCCTGGTCCTTATTCATAAGTTCTCAAGGTCACACTGTGAGCAGTGGCTGAAAGTACCGTGGAAGCAAAAGCAGTGGGTCATGGTCCCTTCCCTAAAGGATGCAGGCAGGTGGTTTGGAGAATCAATGGGAAACAAGAGCCAAGTAAATTAATTCTCATTAAGGATAACCCTTTACTCACTTCCAAGAAAGTGCATGTGCTTTTGTGTCTTGCTTTTACTCACATTACAAAAGCCTAAGACAGAGTGACCACAGAGTGTTCATACACACTCAACTCACAAGCGCTTCAGAGGCTAAAACCAACCCCAATACCAGGGAAATCAGAAAACGTGAGGATATACACACCCTGCCTGGGCAAACAGTGAATCCAGCTTTGCATTCTTATTTGTGTGAGTCTGAAAATTTGAGTTCAGATCTCCTCCCTTCTGAAGTAGTGCTTTGGTTACTAATTTACCCTCCAGATTCAGTTCCTATGTCTGTGAAAGCAAGGGCTGCAAGCGCCTTCCTCAGGCTGGGCTGTGACACGGTGATAGGGCAGCGTGGAGGGATCTCATTTTCTGGCCATTTCATGTCCTTACTATGTCAGCTTCTGGTCACTATGCTTCCTCCACATACCTGCAGGTGCTTTTTAATTTCCCCCAGTCCTCTATAGCACAAGTGGCATAGGCCTTCCTTAGTCCTGCAGTGAAGGCTGCTGTGATCTGGGATTGAAGTTGCTGGTTAAAGATGCCCCCTCCCATTGCAGTAGGATTTTAGAATCACAGCATCTCCCACAGGCTCCACTGCGGTCTAGATTGGGGCCCTCTCTGCTGTCCCCAGTCCCACCTCACCAGGACTCCATCTTGTGGGCATCGTCTCCGTGTTTGGTGCAGGCTGCATGTGCAGTGTCTCACTTGTTGATTTCCTCTGTGTCTTCACAGTGGGCCAACACATACAGTTGTGGTTTTGATGCAGAGGCACCGAAAGTCTCATGTGTTCAGAGGTGAGGCTTTCTGACAGATGATTGAATGATGCCCCTTCAACTTTATCAGTGAAATAATCTGTTGATAAGATCATAACTTGATGGTGTTATTGGGAAATAATGCAAATTTAGAAGGTGGGCTCTAGCTGCAGAGCCATGGGGGTAACCCTGGGGACTCTCTGTGGTCCTTGTCCCCTTTCTCTCTGGCTTTCCTTTCTTTGGTTCCTGGTTGCCACGGTGTAAGCAGCTACCTCTGTCATGACTTTCTGTCATGTTTCTGCATAAAATAAGCCAACCATGGACTGAACGCTCTGAAACTGTGAGCCAAAATATGTCTGTACCTGTTGTTTTCTCAGGCACTTGGCCACAGTGATGAGCAGGGCATAAGGCATGCCAGGTGCTACTCAGGGCACTGTGTGCTTGAAGGAGCTCTTCACCAGGCTACCATCTGACATGCTCTCCCCTCTACTTTCTGAAAGACCCATGATATACGATTATTTTGCTGACAGGGAAGTGCAGCATCTCCTCTGATGCCACTTGCCTAGTGGGGCTGTGCTCCTAGCTGCTTGTCCCAGGGTTTATGTCTCTCGTAATGTAAATGTCACTCAACCTCCAGTACTGTCTTTGCTACAGGCATGATGAGTCCCATCTGGGTTCATAAAATTCACACCGCAGTTTATTGTGCAGTGTAAGGTTCTGAATGCTGCTGCTGGACGAGATTTGAAGTCTCTTGTGAGGTCCCTGGACTCCACAGCAATGGGTGGTGACAGACAGACATGGTGCATGGCACTGCTTCTCTGTACTCATTGTGCTGATGTTCCTGGGCCAGGCTGGAACATGCAGGGATCCCTTGAGGTTTAAAATCAAACAGAGCAGGCTTTCTAAAGCGTGCCTCAGTCCTGGTCCCATGGTTGGACTGAACATGGAAAATTAGCTTTTACTGCTCCAAATGACAAGAAATTCTGCATGAAATATTCCTAACTCTCCTAAAGGGGTGCAGAGCCAGGAAGGGAGCCCGGGAGGAAGCAGAGTTCACCAGGTCTGGCCCCAGGGCTGAGCCTTCCTCACCGTGTGGGATTGGAAATGCATTTGTAGGGTTTGCACTAAGCAGGAAGCAGAAACTGAATTTCTTTTTGAAACCAGAGGCTCAGAACCTGCAGCCTGTCTTTGAATAGGGACCAAGGGTTTTTCCAACAGCCCTGAGTCACAGCCCAGAAAGCACTGACCCTCCCCAGTGAGGCTGTAACTAGAACCGCCTCCAGGTGGCAGCTCAGTCCTGCAGAACTTTTGGAGGTTGGACCTGACACTGCTATTCCTGAGAGACGGAGAGTTAGGACCTGTTGGGGTGGGTGGGTGGGTGCAGGCAACTGCTGAACCAGGCTTGGAGAGGTCTCTGTGGCCCAGAGGAAGAAAGTGCCTGTGCATGCTGAGGTGGGGACGCGGTCATGGTCACAGAGAAGCTGTCACAGTGAGGCTGGTTCTCTGAACACCTCAGGAGCATGTGACCAAGGGAGAAGAGGCAGGAGAGGATAGGACACTGGTGGCCGCAGTATCTGTGACCCAGGAACTCAAGCAGATAAAGGAGGGGATAGCAAACACAGGGGAAAACATGTTTGTGGGGTGGAGCAGGCAGATAAGGAAAACACCCTAAAAATAGTAATTTTACTTTTCATCTAGCTGATTAAATCACAGATCAGACAGAAAGGAAGGCAGACCCAGGGAGGTGGAAGAGAAGCCTGGAGTGCAGGGATTGAAGGGATAGAGAGAGAGACAGAGAGAGAGAGAAAAAGGGAAAGTAAGAGGTAAGATATATGTCTTGTTGTGAGAAGAACAGAATCAATACTCAAAAAGAAAATGCTAGAATTTTTTTAGAAATGAAGAAACCTTCACATTAGTGAGATGGAAGACGTTGGCTTCATAAACTCACATTGTAGTGTTATAACAAAACTTCAAGGCCCCAAGAGCAAACTCCCAATTACCTGGAGAGAAAACTCCAGGAGTGCTCAGGGGCAAGGCAAGAGTCGCCTGAGGAATGTGGAGACCCCCAGGGACCTGTGGTGGTCCCCCACTTCCTGAGGTCTGAAGGAGCCAGAGAAAATAATTTGGAAAGGAAAAATTACTTATTAAAGCACAGGCCTGGCAAAGCAGTCTCCAGTAGCCAATATGGAAGACTGCGTGCCTAACAGCTAAAGGGCAGGGTTTTTATCCTGTAAAACCGCAAATATCTGCTGGTCTCACAATGCAGGGGTGGTGGGGTTGTGGTACACTATAGAACAGAAACACAGCGGTTACATTTCTTGGGAAGAACAAGGTTCAGGTGGGCTAACAAGCAAGTTTAGGTTAGGCAAACATCCTGTTCTGCTCTTAGAATTACCTTTGATCTTTCTCTTACCTCCGGGGAGATTTATGAGGGTTTTTTTTTTTTTATATAGGTTACAACATTCCCCACTGATTTTATGTCTGCTTCTCCAAATCTTTAGGGAAGACTTGAGAACTAATCTTGATGGTGAACCAGTAACATTTCATAACCTTGGTGGCGTAACACCATCAGCCTCACATCTTGTACTTGCTGCCTGAGAAAGTTACCCTATTGACTATACAGGGGCCTATTAAAACCAAGCAATCCTAGCAGTGGTCCAAGCAAGGGCAGAAGATAAGGCAGGATTCCATTCCAGACACTCCACAAGGGGTTTTCAAATATCTCTCTTCTTTTTACCAGGTTTTCAGGAGGTCTAGCCCTCTTCTATTTTGAAGGACCACTTCAGCTAATGAATCTATCTGATATTAGATAATGCCTGTATATCTTTAATGATCTGGTGGAAAGTTGAACAGACAACCCCATTCCTGCTGCCCCCATACTCAGGGCTCCTGATATTCCCAGACCTACCAATAATCCAGGCTAGGAATGGGGACAGGCTCATCCCTGGGTAAAACCTCTATGTCAGGCAACAGGACAGCTGCTCTTTGCTTACAGGAGGTCCAAACTTGCTGTGTGAGGTCAGTACAGTGCCATTAAAGTCCCCAGTAGTGGGATAGAATGGATAAAAGCAAGCAAGCTAAAGCAGCACATGCCTGATACAATTTAACTATGCTTAGTCAATTTTAACTTTAAGGGGTTACCAGTCGGCTGCACAGTCCATTGGTCCTGGGAAGGTTGGTCTCCTTGGGTGTCCAGAACCTTCACATGAGAGTGGTGGATCCGAGGCATTTTTCCAGCCACCTTCACTGCAGTGGGAGAGCTGAGGACCACGGTGTATGGTCCCTCCCAGCGAGCCTCAAGGGTGTCTCGCTGGTAACGCTTGACTAGGACCAGAGTACCGGGTTCCACCAGCAGGCTGGACTCAGAGTGAGAGTCTACCGGAGGATGCTTCAGCCTGAATAACCGATGTATAGAGGTCAAGATGGGCTGACTTAATGAGCCTTCAGGGACTTGATGAGATCATTGTTAGTCAATTCCGCCAATTTTTCCTCAGAGAGTTTTGGAATGAGAGGAGGGGGCCTCCCGTACATTGCTTCAAAAGGGGATATACCAGAAACATAAGGAGTACATCTGGTCTGCAGGAGGGCAAAAGGAAGGAGACTTACCCAATTATCGCTGGTTTCTAGAGACAGCTTTGTAATCGTATTTTTTAATGTCTGATTCATCCTCTTTACTTGCCCTGAGCTTTGAGGCTGGTATGTGCAATGAAGTTTCCAATCAATCTGTAAGGCCTGGGTTAGTTTTTGAGTTATCTGGGCGGTGAAAGCTGGACCATTGTCAGACCCCATAGATAAGGGTAGGCCAAAACGAGGAATGATCTCATATAACAACTTTTTAACCACTGTGAAAGATGATTCTGACTGGGTGGGAAATGCCTTTACCCTCCCAGTGAAGGTATCAACCATCACTTGTGTCCCTGGAGACCTTCATTTCAGTAAAGTCTGTTTCCCAGTGTTCTCCTGGAGAAGTTCCCCGAAAACGAGTAGTTTCCATGTGGAGCTGTTGTTTTGGGTTAACTATTTGACACTGAGGACATCTTGAACTGGCAGCAGCTGTCAATTTGGACAGCTGGGGTATAAAGAATCGGTCCTGAAAGAGCTCGGCTAGTTTTGATCCTCCCAAATGTGTGGACTGATGAGCTTGCTGAATGAGCTCCTGTCCGAGGACTTCAGGCAGCAAGATTCTCTTATCTGGTAACTGATACTAGCCTCCTGGAATGTCGGGCTTCACCTGGAGTTGGGCAGCCACGTGGCGGTCCTTTTGTGGATACACAGGTTCTGATAACGTTGGAGGCATCAGAAAGAGGGTAGGAGTGGTTTCCTCTATGTCCCCTTCTTCAGACCCCACTGATTTTTGTCAGCTTCTTTGGCTGCCATATCAGCCGAATTGTTTCCCCAAGTAGTGGGATCATCTCCTTTTTTGGTGGGCCTTGCAATGTATGATGGCCACTTTCGCAGGTAACCAAATTGCTGCCAGCAGGTCTAATATTTGGGGGGCATTTTTTATTTTATCTCCTGCTGAGGTCAATAGTCCTCTCTCCTGATAAATTGCCCCATGTACATGAGTGGTAGCTAAAGCATATCTGCTATCGGTGTAGATGTTAATCCGCTTACCTTTAGCCAGTTTCAAGGCTTTTGTCAAAGTGATGAGTTCAGCTCGCTGAGCAGAAGTGCCAGAGTCCAGCCTCTGTGCCCACAAAATTTGGGTCTCGGAGGTCACAGCCTCCCCTGCAACTCGTTTCGAAGGCTCTGGTAGCTGTCAATCAAGATGGAGCATTCATGGTATGGGCTGATGGATCCTCATTGGGGAGCAGTGTGGCTGGATTCAGGGCCGCCGAGGACTAGAAAACAACAGAGTCAGGATCTAAAAGCAGTGCTTGGTAATGCATTATCCTCGCATTCAATAGCCACCAATCTGGAGGGACCTGGATAAGAGTATTCCAGGGAGAGATGCAAGGTACAAGAATGTTATTATCTTTTAAAGTAGCAATATGTTTTGCAATTCCTTGATGGGCCTGTAAACTTCTCTGCTTGCCAAGCTTGCTGGGGATCTCTCTCAGTCTCTGGAGTGGGATCATCTCCCAGCAGGAGATGATTTTCCCCTTCATGAAAGAAGGTAAGTACCTTGATTTGTTCTCCTGGTGTTGTTCCCAGAATCAGTTGTGAGATCTCCGCCTGAAAATTCAACTGGACTTTTAACTTACGAAGAAGGTCTCTTCCTAGCAGTGGATGGGGGCATTCTGGAACCCATAGAAATTCATGCATAGTAGTCTTTTGTCCAGGGTGAGTTAACTGGGCCACACCACCTTCGGGTATGATTTTCGCCTTCCGGTGGCACCAACCACATTTACTTTATTGTCAGTCAGAGTTCCCAATGGTTGAGTTAGAACAGAATAAGTTGCGCCTGTGTCCACCAGGAAATTTACTGGTTTTCCTCCCACTTTCAAGGTTATTGGGAGCTCAGGGCGGGGACACCTGAGCCCTGACACCCTCATTGTTGGCTCAACAAAGTCTTAGCATCCCTTTCCATTTTTGCCTTTAACCTGGGCCAGTTCTTTTACCAGTGCCCTATTTCTTTACAATAGGTATATTGTTCTCTCCGAGTGGGGGTCGCTTTTTGTCTTTCTCATCTGTCTTTTCTTTTTCTTTCTGCTTAGCTTCTTTTTCATACCACAGCTCTAATACCTTTGTGACCTTATTGTTTGCCTCTTGCCAGCTCTCTGTATTGTCACATACCCTATGTGCTATCTCTATTAGCTGACTTAGGGGCATCCCCTCAAATCCCTCCAGTTTCTGTAATTTTTTCTAATATCTGGGGCTGATTGAGATAAAAGGCAATACTAATAGCCCTTGCATTCTCATGCGTGACTGGATCAATGGAGTATAGAGTCTATAGGCCTCTAGGAGGTGCTCCAGGAATGCAGAAGGGACCTCATCAGCTAATTGCCTTACCTCTGACACCTTGGACAGATTAGTGGGCTTCTTAACGGCTCCGTGGAGTTCCGCTAGAAACAGCTGGCGATATTGGGTCAGAGCCTCCCTACTTGCAGGTGTGTTGGGGTTCCAGTCGGGACAGGATAAAAGAAACAAGCACTCTAGTCGTTCTGGATCAGCCGTGGGGGTCCAGCCCAGGTCCAAGATGCCTTTTCTCCCTAGAGTGCGGATTCCAGTTCGCTCTTCAGAGGTGAAGAGAACTCTTAAAATCTGCTGACAGTTGTTCCAGGTGGGACGATGGGTGGAAAAAATAGATTCAGTTAGACTAATAAGGTTTTTGGGATCCTTGGAGAATGGGGGGTTTTGGCCCTTCCAATTATACAGGTCAGAAGTGGAAAAGGGAGTATAGACAAAAATCGAGTCCCTTGGTTCCTGGGGATCAGGAACCTCCCGAAGGGGGCAGAGCATTGAGGCCGCCGTGGTGGAGTCAGGAGAATTTGGCTGTGGTCTGCTTCAGGTCCGGATCGGAGTGGGAAGGTGGGGGGAGGTGTCGGGTGAGGGGTCTCTAGGAGGGTAATATTGGGCAAGGAGGAGGACGTATGTCTCTGAATGTAAACAATTTGGTCTGGGTGAGAAGGGGGCCCAAACACATACCAGGGGACAGCCTGGACACTGCCCATGTCAAAGGATCTGGTCGGGGGCCAGATGCCATTTGCCCCTATCAGCCACACTTGAGAAGCAAAAATCATTAGTCTTCCTTTGAAAACAGGCTCCCTGTAATCCTCTGCTCGCCTCTCAAATTCTTTAAAGTGATCCAAGACAAGACTAAGAGGTGTAGGAGCAGTTTTTGCACCAGACTGACCCACTGTTGCTTGCTGTGGTTCTCTTAGAAGAGGAGGAAATCAAGAGAAAAGGTTAGCAAATACAAGAAGAGAGAATAAAAGACACGAGACAAGACAGGACTATACAAAGACACAAAACAAAACCACTAGTACTGGCAAAAATTAAAACAACCTTTCTCTGGCAAAATAAATGAATTTAGGCTGGAGGCTTCCCTTCAAGTTCCAATATCAAATTGGAGGGCAGCCCTGCTGGAGGCCAAGATCCAAACGAGTCAAGAGACTCCAAAACAAACGATCTAGGATTCCCAACAAGGATCCGACCTCCCAAGGATGAGGACGTTCCCTCCTAAACAAAATCAAGCATGGTACCCCTTTAAATCAAATGGGAGCCTTCAGTATTTACTCTTAGCAAATCAGTCCTCAGGAATTGAGTCGGTGGGCTGTTATTCCATCCCAGACGAGCCCCCAAATGTGGTGGTTCCCACTTCCTGAGGTATGAACGAACCAGAGAAAATAATTTGGAAAGGAAAAATTATTTATTAAAGCACAGGCCTGGCGACGTAGCCTCCAGTAGCCAATATGGAAGAATGCTTGCCTAACAACTAAAGGGCAGGGTTTTTAATCTTGTAAAACCACAAACAGCTGCTGGTCTTCACAATGCAGGGGGGTGGAGTTTGCGGCACACTACAGAACAGGAACACGGTGGTTACATTTCTTGGGAAGAACAAGGTTCAGGTGGGCTAACAAGCAAATTTAGATGAGGCAAACATCCTGTTCTGCTCTTAGAGTTATCTTTGATTTTGCTCTTACCTCTGGGGAGACCTCTGGGGAGGTTTTTTTTTTTTTTAAATATAGGTTACAACAGGACCCAGGATGGAAGGGTGGAGGAGGGAGCTCTGAGGCCTGGAGGAAGCACTGAGGTTTAGAATTCTTGTCACTTGCATGAATATTGAGTCAAAATAAGGCGGTATTTTGTATTCACAGACTTGAATGTTACGATTATCCCAGTGAGACATGTGACTTGTACAAAAGAGTGCACTTAGTGAGAGACCCTGAGGAAGGAGCAGGGGGTCACCAGTCATAGTAGGGACGTGGTGGCCAGTGATATGTGTGTCCACTGTAGAATGTGGAGACACCATGGCAGCAATGCTGAGACATCGGGCGTGTGTGGGTTTGAAGACCACATGGGAATAACATAGCAGTTTGTGAGTGAGGAAGCCTGCAAAGACATTCTTGCAAAGGGAATATGCTAATTTTATACTTGTGTGGACAATAGATATCAGGTATGTATGTAAAATTTTAAAAGTAAATGCATAAATAAGAAAAGCTAATGAGTAATTAAAGACAAAAAGATAGGATGAGAAAAGAATATTTGCCACAAAGATCAAAGCAGCAGAAATAAGTTTGCATATATAAAAATTGTAACTCATACAAGTGGACTTCACTGACAGATGTGAGCGGATGATAATCTATTTGGCATTTTGCAAAGTATAAACATGCAAAATTTTTGCAAGTCACAAGATTATATGCCAGGTAAATACTAAAATAAAATGATGAAGAAATAAGATAAAAATAGGAAAAGATAAAAGGCCGTACTTTACAGGAACAAAGACTTCCCCAAGAAGTCTTGCCAGTAATAGTCAAATGCAGATAGAACACAGTAGCACAGTTCATGAGCTAGAGCGATAGACAGCTGAAGAAAATGCCAGTCCCAGTGGCAGGAGGATCTATAACCCACTTCTTTCAGAAAACAATGGCTCAAACATCCAAGAAAACTTAGCAGTTTGGAAAAACACAGCAGACAATTTTGATCTGACAATTCTGTGTAGAATTTTCACTGGACACAGAATACATTTGTATTCTATGTAAAGATTTTAAGAATCACATGTAGTCCTCCAAAACAATTCAAATTCCAAAGAATTCATATTGTGCAAATATCTTTTCTGATGATAGTGCAATAAAATTAGAACATAAAGAGAAGGATCTGAAAGTCCTTAATATTTATGAAAATGTTTAAGAAAAATATGAGAGTTATAAAAATACATGAGTTAATAAAACCAGTGAGCGAAATCAAGGAAATGAAATAAGCATGACACTTTGAAAAACATGGAATGCTGTTAATTAGTTGTCAGAATGAAATTTAGAGCTTTCAGTATGTTTATTACAAAATATTAAATTTTAAATACCAATTAGCTGGGTAAATTCAAGAACAGTGGAAAAGTCCAGCAAAGCAGATTAATAGTTTGCTCCTTTTCCAATTCTTGAAAATTTCAGATGCTACCTCTGTAAGCATTGCCCCTGTTTCATTTCATCTTTTTATTTCTTTTTGGTGCAGGTTAGTAGTGAGCCAGACCTGTCCTATTTTACATTCTTAGTTTTTCTAGCTTTCTCATTTTTTTAATCTCTCTGGATCACAAGTTTTAGTTGTTTCTTCAGACCTGCTTTTTAATTCAGTAATTCTTTCTTCAGCTATGTCTAATAAGCTGCCAAAGCCATACTTTGTGAACTTGTCTTTGATTTTTATGTTTTCTAGTTGTAAATGTGAGACAATGTCCCAGAATACTTATATCATTTTTATAGTTTCCTGTTTCCTGAAGATAACTTCAGAACTTGAATTTTGTCTTTGTACAGTGGTAATTGTAGCTGAGTTTTTAGCCCCATCTAATAACTTCACTATCGGGTCTTTCTAGCCTTGTTTCTCTTGCTTGTTGTTTCTTTTTCTTAGTGTCTGACGTGTGTGTGTGTGTGTGTAGGTGAGAATGCACACCAGGCTTTCTTTGAGCGTTAGCCGTTGCATTTGAAGTATCATTTGCAGGGTTAATACGACGTCTGAGATGCAGGCTGCTCCAGAGGGATCCACATTTCTTCTTTGGTGACAGCATCAGTGGAGGTGACATTCATCCCTCTTACAGTCTGGAGTCACAGGGGTGAGTGTGGAGACCCACGTGCTGAGTGCTCTGGCTCCAGCAGCTTGCTGTGGACTGTAATATTCCGAGAGGCATCTTCAGTGTTCCGGTTAGCACAGTTTGGCTCCAGGGTAGAATGTCCCCGGGGGGTGGTCTGCCCTGGGACGTGTGTGCTCTTCCCTGTAAAATGCCAGGACCACTGCCCAATCTTATGGCTCTTTGGAGGCTAGGGATGGAGTGCTCAGCGAATGCTCTTTGAAGTGGGAGTTTGCCCTTCTGTGTTCCCACATTTTCCCTGGACTCTGTGGCAGTTCACGGCAGAAACCCTTGCTTCTGTGGCTGTTCTCTGCCATAGAGTTCTGGGAAAGTTCCCTCCTCCTTCAGTTTTCTCTGCATAGCCAGGGCCTACCGGCACCTCCCGAATGTTATGTTGTTATCTCAAGTCAACATTCCAAAGCCAGGGTCCACTCCCCACACCCCGCTCTCATGGACACACACTCACCCTGACCGGCGCAGCCCCCCCAATGAGACAGGAGACACTTCAGGTGGTAACAGGAACTTCCAACTTTATTGTTGCGGGTTCTGGCTTATATATCTGACTGTAGCCAATCAGGCTGCCACAGGGCTGCCACGAGGAGGAAGGGCTGGAATGAGATGCAGGCTCTGGCTAATATACTCAGCTGTGGTGAATACGAAGTGAGTACAGGGTGGCTAATTTGGAGAGGGACGTAGCACATTGCGGAAGCTGGCGTGGTCCTTAGTCCCGGGTGGGGTATGGTATGTTGAGCACCTGCGCCCAACATCTCCCCCTTTCTTTATAACTGATGCAGGGTCTCCAGGGGTCGGCGCCCCTCGTGAGGTGCCATGCGGCCCTCATGACAGTGCCTCACTACTCGTTGGTGCTCTTTTGGAGGGGGCGGGAAATCTGTTTTATGAGCCCAACCCGCATGCTCGCTCACATGGGGACCGGGGTGTCTCCTGGCCAAGGATGACACCCCCTGCGATGCTTTGCTCCACACCTGCGTCACAGCATGGTGAGCCATGCTGCTGGGCTTTGACCAGATTCTACGGCCAGCAATGCTTGTTTGATAATTACTTTGTCCCTATTCCTTTGTCTGCGAATCCGACAGAGCACAAGTAGACTGCCGAATGCAGCAAATGTAGTCATGGTAGCCAGAGCCCCTATTCCTGCCTATTTCTTTTATTGCGCACGAGCTGGATCACAGGAAACTCGTCTGGGTCTGCCATAACTGGAACCGGTGCGAACTGGGGTACCTTCATAACGACAGCTGAAAGTGTATTATTATCCCAACATTGTGACACATAACAGGTTGCGGTGGAGCAATTTAGAAAAGTCATTCAAACATTAGCTGTAGAAACTAGATGAGGGGTGAGAAAAGGAAAGAGAAGAAACAATCTTTGCACAATAATAGGCCAGTCCCGTGATAGGGCCGTCAACAATGGCAAGCCCCGACTCCTGCCAAGTTAACAAACTACACCTGGTGCTGACCCAGAGCAGCTGTGAGCTGCTTAATGAGCGGCATGGCTATCTCTGTGTCTCCAAAATCTCTCCCTGCTGCCTCCATCATACGGGCCACAAAATCTACAAAAGGCTCGCTCGGGCCTTGTAGGATCTTAGTCAAGTGGCCTGAGACTTCTCCCCTAGCCGAGACACGTTTCTACGCTTGTTTTCAGTCCCTTTTCTCTCAGTAAGTCGCTCAAAACAATTAACAGCGGCTGAGTAGCGGTGTTACCCATGTTAATCGGAATTTCAAGAGTTTCTTTTTATTTTTATTTTTGTTTCCTTTTTCCTTTTTTTTTTTTTTTTTTATAACAGGGACAGCTTAGTCCCCGCACCCCTTTATGGCGCCCCCAAAACCGGCCTCTTTACGGCCCCCGGAACTCTCTTTACAAGCTCCTCAATCCCTTGCGATGCGTCCTCCCAAGGTTGCCCGATAGCCCCCCACTATCCGGCCCGGCAGCACTCGCTGCCTGTTGCGTAGCACCCGCTACCAACGTTGAGCAGTTTAACCTGTCAGCCCCCACCCACCGAGTAGCCCCCGCTATCGGCACTTGACAGTTTTACCTGTTGACGCTCTGTTCTATCGGAGAGAGAGGTTGGTTCCCCGTACGGGCCACCAGTTGACCGGCGCAGCCCCCCCAATGAGACAGGAGACACTTCAGGTGGTAACAGGAACTGCCAACTTTATTGTTGCGGGTTCTGGCCTATATATCTGACTGTAGCCAATCAGGCTGCCACGAGGGCTGCCACGAGGAGGAAGGGCTGGAATGAGACGTGGGCTCTGGCTAATATACTCAGCTGTGGTGAATATGAAGTGAGTACAGGGTGGCTAATTTGGAGAGGGACGTAGCGCATTGTGGAAGCTGGCGTGGTCCTTAGTCCCGGGTGGAGTATGGTATGTTGAGCACCTGTGCCCAACATCACCCCTGCTCCGTTCTAGCGCAGTGTGTAATGCACAGCTGGAACCCTGCACACAGTGGTGCCCTTCTCAACATGACCTCAAAAGCCACTGTAGTCCAGTCCCCAGTGGCTGCCATTCTCCTGGGTTGCTTCACACCCCATCCCCCCAAATGAGCAGAGGGCTGAGGGCTCTTGCTGGGCACACCACTGCCATGTTGACCCCAGACAGCACAATCGTGATCTTTGAGGTACAGTTGAATTCTTAAACTTGGATGAGGCCATCATACTGGCAGTGACATTGATGATAAGACAAGCCCCCCTCCAAGCCTGCCCTGGTGTCTGCTGACCTTGCTTCTGGGTGGGTGGAGCTATGGCTGCTACAAGGACCTCTTGTTCCACCAGGAGCTCACTTGGCACCTCTCTGCACCTGCACTGGGCCACTGCTCCTCACTCTTGCACCACATCCTCAGCGGGATCTGCCCTGCCCACCCAGCGCCAGATGCCAACCCTGTCCTATGTCCGGCCTAGGGGAGCCACATTGTTCCTTTCCTTTGTGACAGTTGTGTTAGTCATTTTTCTCATTGTTGAGACCCAACACTCAACACCTGCAACGTAAAGGAGGAGAGGTGTTCACTGCCTCATGGTTTGTAGATTTCAGTCCATTCCAGCTCACTCCAAGGCAGGGCAGTCTGGCACATGAGCCTGGTGGATAAGAGCTGCTATCCACATGGCAGACAGGAAGCAGAGGAAGAAGGGATCATCTCTTCTCTGCAGACTTCACCTTCTAACAAGTCTCCCCCTTCTATTCACCTTCTGCAAACCCTGTCTATGCGCACATGAAGATAGAAATTGTGACAAGGATCATCCCTACCTGAAATGGTCTGCTGTTCCTTTGTTCCCCCATTTATTGTCTGCCTTCTAGACCAGGATGATCCTGATGTGTCCTAGAATAAATGCAACACTGAGACCTGGTCCGCAGGTGCATGTCTATGGTTGTTAAGAGTTGGGAAATTTCTGTATGTTTCTTGCATTGCTTTATTTTCAGACACTTGGGTTGCATTTGAATAAATAATGAGTTTTTAGAAGAAAGAGTGGCAAAGGATGAGGTGGGGTGCGGTGGGTGCCGGGAGAGCTTTCTTCCCCTGCTGGAAGGTGCTGCTGACACCCCGTGTCCACACTGCTCTGGGCCAGCTCATGTGGGACTCTGGCCCTGGCCCAGGTCTTGGTCACCAGCCCCTCCATTGCCAGTTCCTGCAAATCATCCCTTCACTTCACCAGTTCTCAGCAGCTGCATGGTTCTAAAAACATCTTGTCTCATAGAAGGATAGAGGTTGTGTGTTACCACTGCCTCGACATGTCTGGAGGAGGCAAATTCAGGACGATATTAGATTGTCAGAGACTGGAGAGGAGCTTGGCGAGCTGCTGGTGAGCACTCAGAGAGCCCTGCTTTGAAGTGGTGAGAAGATTTTTGGAAACAGGTAGTGGAGACAGCTGCACAAAGCTGTAAGTATAATTAATTAGATGGAATCAGCCATTTAAAATGGGTAAGGTGGCAAATTTTGTTATTGCTATCTCGCTATAGTTTTAAAATTTAATAAGGTAATGTAACAAAGCCCAGCATGTTATATACTTTCAGGGGTAAATTATATAACATGTGCATTATTTCTCAGCCCAGCAGGTCTGTTTCAAAGAAAAAGAGCAATAAGAAACACAGTGTTTTGAATTTGTTAGTGTCTGATTCTTTCCAAGAGCTACAGGTTGCATTTTTCCCTTTAAATTTTGACAGATGAGTGTTGTAGGTGGATATTACGCCTTTGGGAAATGTTTATTACATTAGTGAACAATAAAGGAAGGAAGGGAAATGTTTAGATGTGCAGATTTCAGGTCTTCAGAACATGGCTAGTGTTACTACATGGTGATTACCCTTGGTGCTCCACGCTCAGTTTACGGTAGGTTTTTTTTTTTTTCCTACCAGAAATGAAAACAAAGTGAAGTGAGTTCCCAATTTCTGAGCTGGAATGAAGAAATTTAGACTTTAGCGATAGAATTTCTCAAAGAGAAGGCGACAAGCTGAAGTCTTGGGCCAAGTTCCTGATTATCCCCGGATCACATAACTCACATTTAGAGAAAGGAGAGACTGCGTTGTGAGGGGAAATGAAAGAAAGGCAGGTAAGCCATGTCTTTCTGGAGCTTAGCTGGTGGCCATGGCTGAGCAGTGACCACAAATGGAGGCTTTCGCTGCCCTCTGCCCAGGAGGTTAATCAGTTGCCTTTAACAGCGCTGCTGCTGCTGGAAGGAAGTTGATCTGTGTGCCTTTGTCCTGCACAGAGTATGACCTGAGGTTTTTCTCCTGTGTAACATGTTGCTAATGTGTTTATTTACTGGCACCCTGAGAAGTATACAGGTTCCTGAGGGCTCAGTTCACAGAGGAGGGGGCGATGGGTCCGCAGTGCGCACAGAATTTAGAAACAGCAATCCCTAATTTATACCAGCAATCCCTAATTTATACACAGGTTTGAGTGTTTTAAGCATGGCTTTTCTTTTAAAATAAGGAAATGTTTTTCCATAACAACAGTGTTAGGAAAACATGGTACCCAAGGATGGGTGACTGCTCAGTTCTGGGGACAGAGGCTCCCATCACTGCTGAGGTTGGACTGTGGGGCTGAGGGTGCTACCGTGTCTAATTCCCCTCCTTGGCCCTGTTTTAACCGCCTGAGTGTACCACAGGTTTGTCTCGGCTGAAACCTCTTGCTCTTCTCCTTTGGTTCCTGGTGAATTTCATGGAAGCTCTTTTTCGTTGGAATTTTCTTGTCTTTCACTGAGGAAATGGACCAGGCGGGATAACTCTGTGGTGGGACAAAAGGCAAGAGAGCAACGAGATGGCTTAAAGCTGGACGGGAGAGGAACAGAAGCACTGAAGATGTTTCTGGGGCAGTGATGCCCCTCCCTCATTTATGAGAGAAGACACTACCAACAGGAACCTGACGGAAGTCTCACAGGATCAGGTCTTGTCTCCAGATCATTCTGCAGGACGTCTGAGCTGCATTCCCATTTCTATTTTAGTCGGCACAACTGCTGGAGTTGTTAAATCTTGTTATATCAGCCCAGACCACTGGGAGTTGTAATTGTCTGTTTTTATGCCCTGTGTAAAGGCTTATCAAACTAGAGGCTCCCATAATTATATTTGAGGTATTTCTTCCCAAAGCACAGGCAAATAATTACAAAAGCCAAGACGTTCAGGGCTTCTGCTCAGTTTATGTTTGGTCTTAGAGGACCCAGCATATGGTTGATTTTGACCCTCTAGCAAAATAATGGAGTGAATTAATTTCTGCATGATTAGCTGCATTTTATGGTGACTATATTGGCTTAATAATGAAGAAAAGCCATATGTACACTGGCTTCCTTGTGGATGTAGATTAGGAAAATGGGGAACCAAATGGTTTGTTATGAGGTTGGAACGGTGAATTTATGTTATTGCCGCTCTACTCCAGACGAGATGGTGACTGCAGGAGCTGCTAATCAGCTCAGGTAATAAGTACGGTGCGGATTTATCCTGCACCCCCTTATCAACAGGGAGGAAGCAGCACCACCACAGTCTTGTAATTACCCACAAGGGCCCTGGAAGCTGATAAAAATGGAAATTATGATGGAATCAAATAACAAACTAAGTTTTGTATTTTCAGCTGACATTTGCAGAAGGCTGAAAGGTAAAGTTTTTCTCCACCTTTTTTAGGATCTTAAAAATTGTATTGGTACTTGGCAGCTGCTTTTGTTACAGACTTCCATTCTTCTGATTTGTTGACAACTGGGATATTGATGGACATGCTTTGCTTTTGTTTTTGTTTTTGAAATATCTTTGGGGTAGGTGGGGAGTTGGTTAATGTTTAGTAGTCAACAAGTTTTTGGTATCAAATAGGTCCTTCATTTTCTGTCTTGTTCTTAAGTAGCTCGTTTATCAAAAATCATCTCTGGTTTATTTTTCATTCTTTTCCCTAACATTCTTTTGACATTTTACTTGGTAGATACTTGAAAGAAAACAAATTAACTCAGTTGACTCTAAACACAGCATCCGTTTTCTGTTAGCATAGGATTTGCTTAGTTTTCTTTGGTTTTGGTTTTCCTTCTGTTTTATTCAGTTTTACATTTTATTTTGTTTTGTTTTGTTTTTGCCATGCTGTGGACCATGCCCATTGCCTGTGCCTGCCATGCAAGTGCTCTGTGCTGAGCTGCACAGTCTCTCTTTGGGTTTCAAGTGTCTCTGTCACACTGAGGCTTTAGTGGAAGAAACTTCCTCCAGGGCAAGATGACCCTCAGGAGTTTGGGTCAGGCTGTGTGCATGTTTGGCTCGGGACAGAGTAAGCAACTGCTGGGCTGCAAACACCAGATAATGCCAAAAATGAGAACTTGTTTCTTCTCCATGAAACTGCCATTACATTTCTGTGAAACATAATCAAATTCTTAATTGTTTAAAAGGGTTAAACTGTGCTGTGAGCCAGAAACCTGGGGATCATTGTGTACTTCAGCAGGGAGGCAATATCCAAGGCATGACGTGGAACACCTCAGCCCCTCCACCAGCTACCACCCCGACCACTGTGAGCATCCCACACCCACCCCTACGCTAGAGGTGGTTTTGATCTTGAACTTTATGGTAATTTTTTTGCTTATAACTATGCTGGCTACATACGAATATCATGCAAAATAAGTTGTATTGCCTGTTTTGAAACTTACATATGTGGGCTCATATCTGATGTATCTTTTTATCTTGTTCCTTTGAACAATGCTTTATTTGCAACTTTTATCCCTCTGTGACACTTAACTGCCTTGTGCTCTGTGGTGCCCCACATCTGCTTTGCTGTAACTGATTCAGTCCCTTGTAGGTGAACATTGGGTTTTTCAGGTTTGCCTGTTACCAGATTGCAGTGTCTTAGTTACTTTTCTCAATGCTGAGACAAAATACCTGACACCCAAAGCTAAAGGAGGAAAGGTTTATTTGGCTCACAGCTTGTAGAGGCTTCAGGTCATAGTTGGCTGGCTCCAAGGCAGTGTGGCATGGCAGAGGGACACTGCAGAGGAGAATGTTGTGATCCAGGAGGCTGAAGGAATAAGTTCATGTGTAAAGTCCCCAAAGAAAACACACAGAGGCAGACATTAGCAAAACAACAGCAGCAGGCAGCTGGGCGGAGCAGGAGCATCTTTATTGGTTAACTCTTATGCAGTCATTATCACCTATTTACATTCTTGTATAGTGCCATAACCAGTACACACATGCTTACCTGTGCTGTCATGGTTACATAACTGCATCCCATTCTGCACTTGCACTAGACAGCAGGGTCATGTCCCCAAAGCTGTCCAGAAGCTTCCTTACCTTCCCGAGCATGGAGCACCTTGAAATTATACCCCATAAGAAATAGCCCATGGCAAAACAGGGCAGGCAGAAGACAGCAAGCCAACAAACCAATAGCAACAATCACAACTTCTTTGTGCACCTTAGATAGTCTACTTAGGCTACTGGGCTTAGGGTGGGTGCCAAACCAATCAGCAGACTAATTTAATAATCACACACCCTTGATCCCATAGCATCACATACTCTCAATTCAGCCACTTCTGTAAAAACCCCATCTATGATTGCATGCTGTCTTGGGGGGCCATCTGGACACAAACCATAACATGCAGTGAATACTCTTGTCATATCTGCAAGCACATACATGAAAGCACTTTCTTTAGGGTTTGTTCCTTGAAGTGCAGTAGACAGGCACTGTGGTTTGGAAGGGTTTGACTGTGTCCCCCAGAAGCTCATGTGTGGGGTGGGGCCCCAGTGCAGAGGGTCTGGGTGCTGGGATCACTGAGGGATGTGGCTTCTGTGAAGGTTTTGGATTCTTGTGAGTCTCTCCTTGGGATGGGATCATTGCTGGTCTTGTGGAGAGGTGAGTGTGTCACTCTAAAGGCAGACTGCTGCATCTGTTCCACTCCTGCCTGGGGCTGTTTCCCATTCTGCTCCCCCGTGCTATGACAGACTTGATGAGGTTGCCCCTCATCCACTGACCATCAGTGAGAAGGCTTGTGTCTGAGCTTCTGTTCTTTTCCCCAGGTGCAGGACATTTTCCCTCTGCTTGTGACACCCTGCCCAGGTAGCTGTAGCTCTGTAGTAAGGTGGGGAAGGATAAATCCTTCAAATTTTCTCTTCCTTTTCAAGATTGTCTGGTTAATCTCCTCACTTGAATTTGGCTCAGGGCTGGCTTGTCGTTATATATTACTTTCAAGCAGAACTTTCTTGATTCTGGACTTCTGGTAGGAGAAGGAAATGTGTGTCAGCTCATCAGCTATCAGATTCTCTTAGTGCTAGGAGTCCACAGTGCACCAGAACTCTGAGGAGCAATTTGGGTCAAGAGCCGATACCGAGACAGTGGTCTAAAGTCAACCTCTCCAAATGTCTATTTCCTTCCCCATAAAGTGAAAGCAAACACACCAATCCAGGTGGCACCGGCTTTCTGCTGGGGCAGATATCCCATCACAAGCAACCACGGACCTCCAAGAGGATGGGGGTGCGTTTCTCACTCACCTGCCTGCGGCCAGCTGGGCCGCCAGTGAGCATGTTCAAGACAGCTGGGTGCACGGGCGTGGAAGCTGGGGGTGGCGGATGGGCCTGGCATTCTCACGTGTTTACTGTGCTCCCCGCTCCCCCAGTTGGCTGCAGTGGTGTTGCCGTAAGAAGACTGGTGTTACGGCTCTGCCCCGGGATGTCTGGGAATGTCCCCTCCATTGGACTTGAGCAATTCTCACAGCAGACTTCACAGTCATAGCACACAGCGGGTGAGCTGCAGGGAGGAGCAAGAAACACAGGTGTGGCTAAAATAAAAGCTAAGTGCAGAACAGATTAGCAATCCAGAAACACAGGAAACCCAAAGGACTCCTCCTCTGGGGGAGAGAGGAGACTTTTTATAGTTAATTTAATCTAACTCAACTTTATTAGCACAGTGTACACTGTTTACACTCACCCTAGGGAGGAGCTGCGGGCTCTGAAAGCACCTTAATTCTCTTTAATCTCCTTCCCCCCCATCTATAGACATGCAGTGACTGCATGCATTGCGGGGAGCTGGTTCAGTCCCCACACACAGCACCTCCCAATTCCCCCTTCCTCCTCCTCTCCTGCTCTTCTCACTGCAAAAGATCTGTCTTTCCATTTCCTCTGTCAGTTTTTTATTTCACGATATACTTCATTATGCTTTGCCTATATCATAAGAGAGAAAAATAGGTATTTAATCTTGTGTGTGATTGATTTCACTCAGCATTGTATTTTCAAGATGCATCCACTTTCCCACAGATGCCTCAAATCAGGCTTCTTTACAAGTGAGTAGCTCTCCATGGCGTGTGATACCACATCTGCTTTACCTGTCTGTCTGTGGAGGGACATAGAGGCTGCTTCCAAGTTAAGCTGTTACGGATTGGGCTGTGATAAATGTGTGTAGGGATTTGTCACTCTATTGTGATGTCATTAACTCTTTTGGAAATATGCT
Organism: Cavia porcellus; assembly: GCF_034190915.1. Taxonomy (NCBI): domain Eukaryota; kingdom Metazoa; phylum Chordata; class Mammalia; order Rodentia; family Caviidae; genus Cavia; species Cavia porcellus. Next base: position 46,225,038 of record NW_026947501.1, on the reverse strand, counting down.
TACAAGGCCAGTATCCTGGCTGAATGGAATTTCTACTTTCAGCTTCTTAAGGAAGAATCATCCTACTGATTTTCATAGAATTCTTACTCCTTTACATCCAATCAGCAATGCTTTCTGACATTCCTTTCTCCCCGCAGCCTCCCCAGCATTTGCTAGTATTCAATTTCTTATGATGCCATTCTTTCTGGAATGATGTGGAATCTCGTGTTGTTTTGGTTTGCATTTCTCTAATGGACAGAGATGTTGAGCTTTTCTTCAGGTATTTATTGGCCATTTGGGCTTCTTTTAAGAAGTGTCCATTTGGGTGACCCATTTTTTGATTGTTCTTTTTGAGTTTTGAATCCTCTGTCTGAGGTGTAGCTGGCAAAACTTCTCGGCCATGCTGTGGGCTGTCTCTTCACTCTGCTCCTTGTTTCCTTTGCTGCCAGAGACTTTTTAACTTGCTGTGATCCCGTTTTCTGACTCTTACTTTCATTTCCTGTGCAGTGGAAAGGCTTTTTATAGGAAGCGGGGAGCAGGTGCGGCTCAGCCTCCTTGTTCCTTGTGGGGCCAGGCAGGATCCAGCGAACCTGCTGGCTGGAAACAGACACAGCAGTTCAGGTGACTGCAAGTCCTGCAGTTCACTGAAATATCCAGGCTAGGGACCAACAGGAATCTCTCTTGGTCCAAAAGGATTGTGAAAGTCCAGAAAATTGCCTCATTTGGTAGTTTCAGTTAGGTGCCTGGGATCTGTGTCAGGTCCAGACCTGTGTGTGTCAGGGTTTCTGCAGTTCAAGAAGGGGATGCTGCTCTCTCCATTTCTTCTGGGGGAGTTGCCTGTGGGGTACAGGACGGGGTGAGGTCCTTGCCACTTCTGAATACCCTGACTCTCATGGCAGCCACATTTCACTCCTAGCCATATCCAGTCAAGGCGTCAGACTCCAGGGCCAGGTTCCGGGGTCCAGGTTCATCTGGAGCATGAAAGGCTAAAAGCAAACTCACCTGGGCACTTCCTCTCACAGACAGGATGGGGAGGAAGCGAGAGTGCAGTCAGAATTCTCATCAAACCAAGAGGGAGTCGGGGTCTGTAGCTATTGCTGGTTAACAGAAATCCTGAAAGCCTGCTGAGAAAAATGTGCTGAGTCTCCCTGCCCCAGGAAAGAGATGTGTTTCTTATTAGGCTCTGGATCTATTCCCTGCAGAGCTCTGCCTTCCCTGGCTCCAGGCTTTGACCTTGAGATGCCCCCTGTCTTAGTTGCTTTCTTGTCACAGAGACATAATACTCAGCACCCACAACTGTTAAGGAGGAGAGGTTTATTTTGGCTCACACTTTGTAAAGGTTTCAGTCTGTAGTCTGCTGGCTCCAGGGCAGGGCAGCGTGGCAGAGGGGGGTAGGGGAGGAGAAACAGCTTACCAACAGGGTAGCAGGAAGCTAAGAGGGATCAGGGGAGGAGGAGGGAGATGAGACAGCCCCTTCCAGACCACACCCCCAGTGACCACTTCCTCCCACCAGGCTTTATCTGCCTACATCACAGTTAGCTATAAACCTACAATGAACTCAATCAGCTCCCCAAAGCCTCACTTACGAGTGCTTGAAGCTGTGGGGGAACATCTGGTTCTAAACCAGACTGCCTTTGCTGTCACCTTTCTTGGGCAAATGTGAGGAGGGGACAGAAATCTAGGTCCTTTGAACAGATTTTTCCACCCACTACCTAACCTTGAGAATTAGTGGCTTATAGGTGTTTCTAGTTCTTAGCTTGTGCGCTGACACTGTCACCTGGACAGCTTCTCTGACTTTCTGTGAGTTTATGCTATGCTATATCTGAGTGCACCCCCATTGTCTGTCACTACTCTGGTGATGAAGAGGTAGTGGTCCCCTCAGCTGGCCTCCTCTCAGGCACATGCTGGACCTCTAGGACTCCAAGCCACCCCTTGGTTCAGCTGAGGATCTCACAGGCATCCACTGAATTCTTTCTGAAGGTTTTTTTAAAAATAAACTTACAGCTCTACCCTATTTGGCTGTTACTCAACTCCAGGTTTTACCGTGGTGTCCTGGCTTTTAAAATTTTCAACAAGCCTGGGAATGTTTTGCTGGCTGGAGAATTTGGAGATAAGAAACTATTTTATTTTCCAGCCAGCAAGTCTCAGTCTTAATTTCTCATCTAAATTCTTGCAGATGAAGCCAGTTCTTTTTAAAACCGATGTCATTCTTGCGGTGCTCAGTCATATGCAGCCATAGGAGAGAAGGTGCTGCTGCTTTGTGTTGGGCTGGACACGGTCCCCCTCTCATGACAGGGTCTCCTGGCCTGTGCTCTATTGGCCAGGGGATCATAGGTCACAGTTTTACTGAGTACTCTCTTGCCCAATTATTCAGCTGCATCTGTCACCTCGAACACAAACCAGTCGCACACACATGAACACACACACACACATGCACACACACACGCATGCACACACACATGCACACAGACAGGAACAGGCAGCTCTTTGCCTCTATACCAGTTTCTCTAGCACTGAACCGTTGCTGCATAGTAACCACCACTAACCTCAGTGGCTCAAACCCTAACGACTCAGTGTTCTGGCTCTTGAGCCTGAGGATGGGTGAGTGCTGGGTTTGGCCCAGTGTGGCCACTCCCGGATGGGCTCTTCAGTGCATCTGCAGTGTGTGCGCTGCTCACACTGGGCTTCACATGGGCCCTGCCCTCTCTCATCCCCAGAGGGGCAGCCAGGACCTGTCCTTCCCAAGGTGAGTGGCCACGCTCAGAGTATGTGTGCTCTGGATGGGAAAGTTGTTCTCATGAGACACACTGGGGGACTTAAGGGACAGAGGTGGAGTGTGGCCCCAGGCTCCACGCCAGTCAGTCCATCCATATCCATCCTTGGGAGGCTTTTATTTTTAATTTCTTTGTTGCTATGAAGCAATTAATTGGGCACCTCAAACATGATACATGCATAGTTTAAACTGGAAGCAAGTACCCACCTAGCCGTTTGCTTGGCTTTGTGTGGCAGGCAGGGGAGGCGCCTTCTGTAGCCATGGTGCCCTCCCCTATCCTATGTGACCATTCTTGTCACCACTGTCATTTTCCTGAGAGTTTTGCATCAGATGTGCCTGTCTCTAAGCAAAGAGCCATCATGCTTTGATTGTGTCTTGCTGCTGTGCAGGGGATGTGACCCTGGGTGTTTCCTTGGCATCTTGTGTGGTGCATTCTACTTTCTGGTTCTGGTGGTCACTCCCAGGTGTATGGTCACAGAGGGTTTCAGCTCTCCGATGCACGGTGCCCTGCTGTATGGCTCCTATACCCTCTTACTGCTCTGTCCAGGGACGCTGGATTGTCTACAGACTTGGGCTGACACAGATGGATTTTCTGTGCAGGCTCCTGTGTGTGAGACATATGGTAGCTCTGCAGGTGTCCTGGGCCACCTGGGAGGGGAAGCAGTGCTGTACTCGGCGTCCTCGATGAGGAGCCAGTGGCAGATCCGGGGCCGTCTTGGTTTTGGTTTCCATTTCCTGGCTGTCAATGGACTGATCTTCTTTGCCTGTGTTTTCTAGCTGTGGATGGATCCTGTGTGTGGACATCCTGGAGATGGGCAAAGGCTACTTTCCTGTGGGATTTCATCTTTCCTTCTTAATTTTTTGGTTTTCTTTACAAAGGCATTAGCATGCGCATTCTTCTCTAGTTGTATGTCCAAAAGATCTCATCTTTTTCACTTTTTTACAATGTTCTCATAAAAAGAAGTTTTAAATTCTACACTGGTCAGATCTATCCATCTTTTTGGAATTTGCTCAAATAATTCTCACATAATCACAAAAGTATTTTGCTATCTCTTTTTCTGGAAGTTGAGTCTTTTTATACTATACTTTTCGTCCTTGATTTTTGCCAACTAGTTGAGTTTTGTGCTTGTGGTGAGGTTCAGGTTCCATTTGGTTCTCTACCACATCTTCCAGCAGCCCAGCCCTGGGGCAGAGCGTGTGCGGCTTCCCACGATTGTGAGGCCCTGCTGGAGGTCACATTACTACACCAGGTGAGCTGTCCAGATGTGACCTCATGTGCCGACCTTTCCTCCTGCTCTGTTACAAACTGTGCTCCACCTGGAGCCGAAATGGGCTTTAGAGACTGCATGGTCCTGTCTTGTGCCTTCTGGTGCCCTTACATGTCTGTCCCAGCTGCTCAGTGCAGTCTGTGAGACCCTCCACGGTCCGACTTTCACTGATTTCTCCAGTTTCCTGTCTCCCTCACTAGACACCTTATTAGATACCTTTCAGCATCCTCTTTAGAGTCATCTCGGACTCGCCAGCTGAGAGCTCAGTCCTGCTTCTGTCCTGCTGCTCATTTTGGAATAGTAGCAAGACTCCTGGGCTTCCTTTAGGTGTCTTGCATGTTCATCCTTCCCTTCTCTGTTCCCACACTAACTCTCCTTCGCCTGCCATGAAGCAGCTCCACTGGACCTGCATCAGGAGCCTGAGAAAGTGTCAAGTTGAGCATTGACAAAAGCAGCCTGAGCAACCTGGGCTTACTCTTCCCATGAATGAGAGCTTCGCACAGACCAAACTGGAGCTGGTTCTGAGGCTCTATCACATCAAGGGAAGCTGCTTTGCCTTCCTTGTCCCTCCTAGTCACAACGTGGCTGCAGGAATTCTAAGTATCAAAGGAAGCAGGGGGACCTTCTTCTCTTTCCTCTTTTTCTCTTTTTATTTAGCAGAAAAGAATGTCTCAGAGATCCCCTGGGAAACTCTGTGTTCTTGGTCACTGTTTGCACGCTGGGCAGGCTGGGCAGTTTGGATCTGCACATCCGGCCACCACATCGAGGGTGCTTGGTGGAGACGGGTGGGGGCCATTGGACCTTCCTGGGTCTGCTCGGGGGAAAAACAGGGCCCTCACATCCATGGCTTCCTGGGAAGGTGCAGCCAGACGACCTGGTAGGAACCCGAGCTCTACTATCCGATGGAGCGGCCAAGCCCACGTGAACCTGTGAACACTCACGTGTGAGAACTGAAGGCAGCTGGTCACACGGACTTATATAAGGGATTCAGTGGCCCAGTTGTCACAGCCGTGTTCTGGCATTCAGCGGGCAGGGGCTGAGGACAGGAGGCCTCCACTGTGACAGGGCTTCCTCTCCTGTGGGGCTGGGGCCTGTTGGGAAGGCTGACCTGGAGCTGAGCGGGAACCCTCTGTCAGGCCACCTACATGGGCACTTGCTGCGCTGACAGCAGTGAGGAAAATTGGGGAGCAGTGTACCCGAGGCCACTGCTCCTTGCTGCACCTGGCAGTGGGAGACTCCATTCTGGGGAGTCAGCTCTGAAAATTAATCACAAAGTCAGTCCAAGGGCACAGCTGATGTCTTTGCTCTACTTGGTAATTAATAGACAAAATTTCTAAAAGGCCTTGCTCTCTAAGGGTGGAGTCCCGAGTTAATCCTCAGACAAATGGTGATGAGCGCCCTGCCAGCAGAATGGCAGGGTGCCGTGCGTGGGGGGGCAGCCACTTAGCAGCCTAATGGCTTCCATTAATGGCGGCGAATTCAAGCCATTGACTACACAGCCTGCCCTTACACCTATTAACAAGTGACTGTAAACTAAGAGAGGAAATGTGGGAGCAGTCCCACAGCTGCACTCTGCCGGTGGCGGAGGCCAGGTCCCTGTGCTGTCACGAGTGGGAAGTGTCCGGAAGCCCCCCCCCCCCCGCCAGCCCTCCCCATCAGAAGGTATTTAATTAGCATGACACTTGGACTTTTCATAATTTATTCAGACTTTTTAAAAATTAGTTTTAGATAATTGTGTATGCACAGGCAGCCTCACTGATACCTCACCCACATTTCCTGGTAGTGACTTCGACAGTCGTGACCCGATACCATCAAGGCAGATGTGGACCACGTCACTGCCGTCCACTGTGTGCACCGGGGCCATGTCACCACTCACAGTCCTGGGTTGTGTGCTCACCCCAGCCCCGCCCCAGTCCCTGCTGGCCTCTCCTCAGACCACCTATTTTCATTTCTAAGCTATGGGCACTGAGTTGGAGTCGCTCAAACCCTGCCTGGCTTTCCTTGTCTTCGTGTGTCCCTGAGACCCAGGGCCATCCTAATGCGGGGTCAGGAAATTTTTAGCCATTATTTCTTTCTGTTATTTCTGGGTGCTTCCCCTGCCATGTCCCCTTTTTCCTGCTTTTCGGGGACACTGGGATGTTGGAGTCTCTCACGCCTTGTTTATGCAGTGCTGTGAGGTCTGCTGATCTTCCCACGCAGTACAGTACCGCGGTTTTGTGTTCTGTTATAAATGGCAGCACTGGGCATGAGAGCTACACAGATAAAAACGAAGTCAGAAGTTGATGAATTAAGCGTCCTTTGGTCATTTCTTTGTTCGGGATATTGCAAAGTACATGCTGAGTTCATTTCTTGACCTCATCTCCAGAACGAAACTCTGTGCTTAGACAAAGATTGCCTGGAGGCAGCAGCGTGGGGTGTGATGACTGAGAGGGGACCTGCAGGGTCCTTGGAAGCCACAGCCCCTTTTACACTGGGCCTTGAGCACTGGCAGATTTGGGTACTTGTGGGGGTCCTGGCCACCTTGTGGGTTCTGAGGAGAAGGCTGTAAATACACTGGAAATTTACTTCTCTGGGCCACTTTCAGGGAAAGCGTGAAAGAAGTTTGTTTTTCCCAGTAGATCTGTAACATTTATCAGTGCTGGCCCTGCTATTCTCCTCCTCCTCCTAAGCCTCTTTTATTTGTAAAACAATCCCGATTGCTCCTAGGTTCCCCTTCTGGTGGGGCAGGGAAGGGCTCATGGGAGCTGGATGAGATGAGGCAGGAAGGACCCGGAGCACGCGCCTGTGACACAATAACCCTGAGACATGTCAGCCACTAGTACTTTGGCCACGTTCACCAGCATTCTTTATTAACCCTGATCCCCAAAAATACTGGTAGGATGCTATGATTATTCCAATGTCCTAAATATTCTGATAACTTTAAGAAGTAACTGAGATAATCTAACTATGTATCTAGGTATTGGCATAGCTCAGGCAATTATTTCTAATTTGTTGTCCTGCTAATTTATATAATCTGCTACAGGCTTTAAAACAACCAATCAATAACTGCAAATATTTCCCAACCAAAAGGAAAACTGTTGATTAAGTAACATGGCTGATCTCTGATTTATGGTTCAGCTAGGAGATTTTGGCTTGAATATAGTAGACAGTGCATGCATTTGGTAGACATCATACTTCCTGATTTGAATTTAGATCTTTTCATGAGCTAGGAGTTTGGGGCACCATAGTCTCTCATGATGCTGAGCAGGACAGACAGTGCCCCCAGTCTCTCACACTGTCACAAAGGGAAACAACCCAGTCTTTACATAGATACTCGGTAAATCATACCAGACACTTTATAATAAACAGGCTGCCCATGGGCAGTTTGGCCCAACAGTAGAAGATTCAATGCTTGGAGCCTGTCTGAGGTGGAGCAGGCTTAGCCGTGATGTTCCCTAGGTTGGGTGTGCCACCTGCATTTCAGCTTAGGACGTGACCCACGATAAGCCAAGGGGTATTTATATGGGGCTAAGCTGTCTGGGGCCCAAGGGACAAGTGGATTTGGGACTGGAGCAGCTTCAATGGATGCAGTCATCATCACCAGGGGACTGGACCCTGCTGATCCAACAGGGTCCTCAGATCATTAGATCTCCACGGTCTTTGGAAGCTGGTGTTGTGCTGATTTATTCCCAACATACCCACAGTTCTCTTTGATTAATCCAGGTAGCCAGAAAAGCCAAGAAAAGAGAATTTCAAGCCCTGCCCTTGTGGCAGATGGCTCACTTCAAAGTGGCGCAGGGAAGCGGCCTGACATGCACTGCCATGGAGGGAAGCGTTTGAATGCCAGGCTAACATGGGGCTGCCTTCAGCCTGTGCTCCCAGGTACCAGAGTGCATGGGTAGTCAGGGCACTTCCACGGCAATGGAAGAAGAAGCGCTCACATCCACAGCTGAGGGCGGTGGGAGCTGCCTTTGATGAGCAGATTTGCAGACAGCGACACTTTCCACTGTCCAAGTGACCCACGCTCCCTGACCTTAGTTCACAGGAGTCCACCTGAGCCCCACAGATGGCTTCCAGGGTGACCTCGAGCAGAGCACTGTGGGCAACAGGCAATTTAGACCTTCTGCTTTGGATTTTAACATAGATATAAGAGCACCTTAGCTTCCTAACCATAGCCCCCTATGCCACAAAACCTAGCAACCAGTCCTTAGTAGCACTGAACATTCAGCCTGGTTTTGCATTTCCTGGTTGGTTTTTCATTTCTGAAAGTCTGTAAGGTTGGGATCCAAGTGAAGTCCACATTCTAATGGCCTGAGTTGCTTTTATTTTTTTCCCCATCAGGGCTTCTGTGGAAAGGAGCAGGTAGCTTGTAAAGCTCCCAATCTGGACTTGGACTTTGCTACCATGGAATTTTTACTGTTCCTTGGTTTCCAATAGTTGCTGTATGTTGGTAGATGCTGGGTCAGATAGGCAGGGTCCGCCAAAAAGTGCACCCGTACTTCAGGCAAAAAAAGAACAGTCCTTTGCTTTTTCAACAGATGATGTTACCCTCGAATGGGGGACCCTAGAGATGGCTGCACATCACAGAAAATGCACCACACTGTGGCCCTTAGTGGAGATGGACACGCATGCATGTGCAGAGGCCTCAGTGACCGAGGCTCCACAGTCGCAGCTCACAGGGCTAATAACATCCGGAGCCCACGGCCACCACTCTGACGCCTCCTGTAACTGCAGTGCCGAAGGTCACTTGTATTTTCTTACGATGTCTCAAATTAATATGAAAATATTTATACAAGTTTTTCTCTTCCTGAAGTGAGTGTGCATTTTTGGCGGACTCTGTATATATATTAGTACAAATGTATTTTTTCTAAGTGTGCACTTCATGAGGGGCCCCTCCATTGGGGTGCACATAGTGTCTGGTTGTCTCTTTACTTGGTGAACTTTGTCAGCCGTTGGTATCTTAGCCTGGACTCATTGACACGTGAGTGTGGCGTCACTAGTATTCTTCGCTGCCTCCTTCCCGTGTAGCTGGGGTAATCCAGGGAGATGTCTGCTTCTTGTTTTTGGAAACAGCCTAGTTTCCCACTTAGTCATCCAATGTATTTGCACACTTTCATGTGTGGACTTTATGGGGAAGCCCCATAACGGCTTGGTTCTCTCTCCACCCTTTTACAAGCCAGTACTAACATAATGAGTTGGGTCTGTAACTTACGCTGAAGGCTGAGAAGTTGAACTTTTTGTCTTTTGAAAAAATCACTTTTACTGCTGTAACCCATTGTGTTTTTCTGTGTTGATGCCCCGGTTTCTGTGTGGGCCCAATGGGGCCCTCGTCAGGTCAGCTCCTGAGCCTGGTGGTAGAGCACACAGCACCTTCCCAGGTTTCTTGCATTCTGTGTGAGAGCGAGGTCCAGGTCTCTCTTGAACGTGGGGATTGCCCATTTCTCAAGGTACCCCACTTTCTGAAGTGAGAAATGTTATTTGACAGCTATAATCTGAGATGTTAGCACCTTGGGGTTTGCCTGTCTTGTAGCTTTCGTGTGTAGAACTAGGACATACCTAATATTTTAAAAGACCAGAGTTCCTAATTTAGCCTCTCTGGATGGTGGCCTTTCCTATAGCACTCATGACTCTTGTCTTCTTCCAGCCATGCTGAAAAACCTTAGTCCACAGTACCAACCTGAACGTTTGAATTATCCTACAAAACACACAGCAGAACTGCACCACCACTAACTCTAAGCCTCAGGAAGATGACCCCAGAGTTCTGTGGGTTTTTCCTTCTGTCCTTAAACGACCTCTGATTATGGATATGTTGGTTGCAATTTCGTGTCTTGAGGTCACCAATCACAGTTTTTGCGTTATGAGAGGTTACACTGTCAATTGATTACCCGGTTTGTTTTATTTGCTTTTACTTTTTAGAAATTGCTCTTATAAATAATGTAAAATAATTACACAGCTTCAAAGTCAGTCCAACCAAGCAAAGTATATTCAAAGAAAGCCAGTTACTCTCTGTCTTTTCTCCTTCACAGATGGCTGCTCATGGGTAGTAAGCTTTAAAAACTTCATAAATAACCATTAAGGGTCTGTTTTTCATTGGAAGCACTTTGTTAGTTTCGCTAGGTGCCCTTTACTGCATTAGAATCAAATCACCTGGAAATAAAATGCAGGTGCTGACGGCAGATTGGCAGAATAATGGTTTTAGGTGATTTTTATTATTTTTTAAAGTCAGTTATTACATAAAATCTGTAAATTAAAAGCAAAGAAAAAAGAAAGGATATATAATTTCATCACCTGGAGATTATCAGTGTTAATATTTAGTTTATTTTCACCTAGCCTTATTTTCTACCCAATCTCCTTTTAAAATTAGAACTTCACTATTAATAAAAGCTTGTATTTTTTGGGGGGGGGTTTACTGTTATGTCTTGAGGAATTGTCTTTGCCTTTAAAGCTTATTTTAAAGACTGCATGGTGTTCAACGTGTCTGAATAATTGCACCAGTAAGTGGCTAATGCTATGCTGATGGGTTTCCTCGTACATAACTGTGACAGGTGGGCAGGACAGACTGCAGAAATGGAGTCATACACGTGACACAGGACAGAGGTGCTGGCTTCTGACATAGTCTAACCAAGGGATGTTCCCGAGCTCTTGTGACAAACGGTTCAGGGTGTTCTGGTCCTGTGTGTGTGTGTGTGTGTGTGTGTGTGTGTGTGTGTGTACTCCGGTGTGTATGCACATGAACCTATGAGCATGTGATCTTTTCTGTGTGTGGGGCGGGGAGTGAATATTCCAGGTATGTGTGCGTGTACTGTCCTGTGTGTGTTTCAGGGTGTGTATGTGTGTGTATATGTGTGCCCATGGTGCTCTGTGTATATGCTCCAGGGTATGTATGCATGGTCTTGTGTGTGAGTTCCAGGATTTGTATGTGTGCACTGTCCTGTGTTTGTGTGTTCTGGGGCATGTGTGTGTGTGTGTGTGTGTGTGTGCACATATGCACATGGTCCTCTGTGTGTATTCTCTGGGGTGTGCATGTGTGTGCGTGGTTCCACTTGTGCACTCTCCTATATTGTGTGTGCATGGCCCTTCGTGTGCATTCTCCTCGGTGTGTGCCTGTGTATGTGTGCATAGGGTAACAGCCGCTCCCCTCTCTCTTCTGTTGCAGCCTCTCCTGGGGATGGAGATACAGGGGGGATGGAGTGGCTTGCAGGCTGGGTCTGTTTGGTCCCACTGGGGTCAGTCAGATCTCAGCTTTAGCAGAGGTGGCAGCAGGGAGCCCGCCCTGGTCCAGGTGTCCCACATCTGGTTAATGTGAGACTCAGGCCCCGTGTCCTTGTGTTTGTCTTCACCATGCCCCTCACAGGAGAAAGGAGCGCTGGCTCTCATGCACTCTGGGGGCTGGAAGGATGGCAGTGTCAGGACAGGCAGCCCGGGCTCCTCACTGTGTGGCCCTCTCTGGGGCGATTGACCTGCAGCCGGCAGCCAACACGCCCTGGGGTGCTCCTAGGCCCAGGCGTGGAGTGTGGCCCTGCTTTGTTCCTGGGACACCATCAGACAGAGGAGCCTGGAGGGGGGAGCTGCTGATTTCTGGGTGAGTGAGGAAGCCTGGGAGAAAACACTGGGGCTGAGAGGCTGTGGGGAAGGAAGGAAGGAAGGGAGGAAGGCAGGAAGGAAGGATGGGAGGCAGGCAGGCTTCCTAAGCTTCTGCAGGTCGGGAATGTAAGGCCCTATTCATTCCTGGGGCAGATGCGGAAGGGGAAAAGGCTGGGAGAGCTGCAGATCTCACTGCTCAGAACAGAAGGCTGAGGCAGGCTGGCGCCATGTTAGAGCCCCACCAAGCCAATCTGCACCTTCCCTCCCCTTCCCTTCTCTGCCCTCTGCACTTCTTCCTTCCTCCCTCCCTTCACCTCTCCCTCCCTTCACCTCTCCTCTCCATCCCTTCCTCTTTCCTTCCTTCTCTTCCTTCCTTTTTTCCTTCTTCCTTCATTTCTTCCTTGAAAATCTCTGTCAAACCATGAACTGGCTGCTAACTAAAGGAACGAAGTCATCAGAGGTAGCATGATAAGCAGCAGTCCTTACGAAAATAGTCTACCCAAGTCATCAAAGGTGGGCATCAGGGTATACATCTGGGTTCCCACTACTCAGGAAGCTGAGGCAGGAGGATTGCAAGTTCAGGACACCCTTAAAATGATTGGCGGTGGAGCTCAGGCTTCCTGGGTCCCAAGTAGTCACATGCTCATTCAGAGCCATCAGACAAATTTGTCACCATGACACATGGCGAGCAATGGCCACCATGGCCTGAGGAGGAAACTGATCTCTGGTCATTCTCTTCTGTCCTGTAGCTCAGGCTGTCCACACTGGCTGGTTTGAATGCATGAGGTTATTTGTTCCTGACCCTGGAGGCTGGGCTCTGAGGTCAAAGTGTGGCCATGTCAGTTTCTGGTGAAGGCTACTCCTCCTGGGTGGACGCTGCCTTCTTACTGTGTCCTTGTTGGGGCGAGGTGGGGGTGGGCAGGCTGTGGCTTTTTTCCTAAGAACTCTAATTCTGTTGGACCAGAGCTAACCCTGTTGACCTCTGGCTTGCTTCTTGCTGTATCTCTAGATAACCCGCCAGGGCTTCCACATATGAATTCTATAATTTTTGTGTGGGGGACACTTTTCATTCCATAGCAAATATGTTCCCCATAATGTTTGATTTATAGCCAAACTATGAGGCATGGTAAGAAATAAGACAGCACATTTGTAGAGGAAAGGACAGGAACTGTCACCAGGAACGACCAGCACAGACCTCAATGCAGCTGTCTTCAGGAACGCCAGCCTGTTGCAGTCACCAAGTCATCATTTGCTGGCACTGGAGTGCTGGTGAGCTGGCTGTGAGGCGGAGGCGGAGCCTAGTGGGAAGAGGTGGCCACTGTGGGCATGGTCTGGAATGCTGAATGGGCGTGGCCCGGAGGAGTGAATGGGCGTGCCCTGGAGGGGTGGCTAGGAGTGGCCTGGAGGGGTGAATGGGCGTGGCCTGGAAGGGTGAATTGGTGTGGGACTTGGAGAACGAGTGGCTTGTTCTGCGAGTGTTCCACAAGACCCGTACCAGTTCTAACATTTAAGCTGACAAATGAGTGATGTCTTACAATACTAGTAGTGAGTGGTGTCAGATGTCACATGATCACACGAGCCACTGGTTCTGGCATGAATTATGCTGGAGAAGGACTGTTTCACCATGTAGATGGCTCCTTCCTCCTGCCTGTCCTGCTGTGGACTGTTTTTCCTCAGACCCTCTGCCGTGCCACTGCCTCGGAACCAGCAGACTATGGTCTGAAACCTCTACAAACTGAGCTAAAAGAAACCTCTCCTCCATTAACTTGAGGTGTTAAACAATGTGTCCCAGCAACAAGAACATAACTAAGACAGTAGGTAACAAATGTCAAAGTAAGGAGACAGAGGAACAAGAGCTCATGTCCAGAGCAGTAGGGTGACCATGGCTCATAGCACACTTTATACAGAGAGGAGGGCTCAAAGCCTGCAGACAGACAGAACTGATGAGGATCAGGCCATGCTAATGACTCTGAATTGATCAGTGCATCCATGTGCACTTCACGTCCAGAAATATGTACAGTTCACGTTAATAAAAAATAAAATCTAAGCATTGAAATTGTAAAGTGGTGACTTTTTATGCTGTCACGGGGAATAGTGGTAGGAAATGCACATTGGCGAAAGCAGAATACAGAACCCGAATCCACTGCCACAGCCTGAGCTGCAGCTTCCACGCGGGCTCCCCACATGGGGCCTCCATGCTGGGGCTGCTCAGCTCTGAGTCCCCCGGCTCCCGCCTTTAAAGCTTTCTTCCTGTGCACACTGCAGCCCCCCAGCTCTCGTCACTTCCTCTTTAATGTTTGAGGAATCTTGAAAAAAACTGCTTTTGAAGGTGGAGAAATAGTCAGTGGCTTCAGCTCCCATTCCGTGGCTATGTCTCTGTGTCTTTACTCTTCCCTTCTGCACCCTGCAGTTGGAATTAACTGTTTAGACACAGCGATTTCAGGGCACCCTTGTTGGATGTGAGGTGATGAAATCCAGCCCCCTGCCTAGAAGAGATTGCTGCAGAACTGCAGCAAGAAGGGGCAAAAGGGTAGACATGATAAGTGTCACACAGACAAAAGCCAGGAGCAGAGGTCGCCACTTCCACTGTCAAGTCTGGGACGATCACCACAGGCTCGTGCTAACATAAGTCAACTATGACCAAATGGGCAGAAGAGCCCCAATACCCGCACTGATGGTCTTGAGACCCTCGAGAAGCTGGGCTGTAGGTCCCCTCTCTGCCCCCTTGACCCCATCTTGTGAGCAGCCCCAGGCAGTACCATCTGCCAAGAGGGGATGGGGCTCTTCATCTCTCCACTGCTTCTCCCCAAACTGACAGCCCCATGAACAACACATCAGACAACCCCAGCCTGCAAGGAGTCGGGCCAGTGCTCCCCAACTGTCAGGACCAACAGAGGAGGAATGAAGAATGTCTGACACACAGACACAGCCATCAGGAATCCAGAGGACAGGGGGGCTGGATGCCTGGGACAGGGAAAGGACATTAGGTAAACAGTGAGGAGATCAGGGTGTCACGGGCTTCAGTCATAACAGTGTGCTGTGTTTGTTCATTGTGACAGATGTGCCATGTGCGTGCAAGACGTTCATCACCGGACCCTGGGTGTGGTGTGTGTGGGTCTCTTCACTGACTCCCAAACTTTCCTAGAAACTTACAACTGTTTTTAAAATGAGGTCTGTTAAAAAACCTCCGCCCCGCTTTCAGCACAAGGCAGAAATACTGATGTCTGCTGTCCCTGAGTTTGGGGTCTCGGTCGTCTCTGGGTCACTGGTTGGTTTGATCTCTTGAAAGCAGCTAGAAAAGGAACAGACAGGAAATGCTCTTCATTTTATTGTACATTGTAAATCCTTTTATTATACACAATAAAACAGCAGAGAACTGCTTTTCAGGGTGTGTAAGAGGCCGTTGGGGTCCAGCAAGTCTTAGAGAAACTGCTTTCCATGGTGTCAATTTACTTTGTCACTAATTTGCCCAATTCGGTCCCTTTGTCTGCGTGGGCTGCCTGACGCTAGGAGGGGCGCTGCTTTGAAGGGATTCTGAGTCTCGCTGTGGGACACAGACGGACAGACACCGAGGCTTCTGAGAGCGCAGGAATAACTTTAGCGGTAGTGCAAGGAAATCGGGGTGTGTGAGAAGTAGCACAAGAAGTAAAAGGCTTAATCTCTGTCCTGACAGAAAAAATCCACTGGAAAGGTTTAACTGAAACGAGAGAGCAAAGTGGGGTGAAGGGAGCCAGAAAAGGGGTATTCAGAGCAGTGGAAGCTGTTTTCCCAATGCCTGCAGACAGGCAGCTCTGAGGGCAGGAGCTTCCCCAAGGGCCACACAGCAGGCTGACCAGGGCAAGCAGCCCTGGCCCCGGCCTGCAGGAGCCCTGGGTGACTGCAGGGTGCTCGGGCCCCGCCCAGCAGAGAGGAAGATGGTGCAGGCATGAGGGTGGAGCGTGTGATCACCGCGGGGGATGTCAGCACACCCAGGCCTCCAAAAAGATGAGCTTCCCATCTCTTTCCTAAGCTGACCCAAAGCCAGAGGAGGACTGTTCTAATCAGTCCTTCGTCCACCCCAGATGGATCCCTCCAGGTGCCTGAGCGCACCTCTGCAGCAGTGCAGAATTAGGCTGGGGCTGTGGTGAAGGATGGACCGGGTGAAAGGGACATTTCCTGGCCACGTGGCTGTGGTACGCAGGCACACAGCGAGTGGTCAGCAGATGCCCAGGTGACAGAGGGCGTTGAGAGCACACAGGCGAAAGGGCCACAGGCGGTGGCGATGCCATGAGATGGTTCCCAGTGGGTCACAGATTTTCCCAAGCAGGTGGTGTTTGAGAGAACGTGTGTTGCACTAGTGCTGTGTGTGAATAAAGAACCAATGTGTGCTTGCTTAGGAAGGGAGAAACACAAAGCACTGTACAGAAACCAAAGACTCCAGAAGAAAGCAGTAGCGGCTGAGACCTCAGGCAAAAAGGTTCCCGGACCTGCTACCTCTGCCACCCTGAAGCGTGAGTTACCTCAGTGTCTCAGAGGGGCAAATGATTTTCATCAGGAAATAAAACTGCTCATGACTCTACTGGTTATAATCCAGCACTGAGGAGAGGCTAGTGGGCTCTGAACTGGCTCTGAGTTGAAGGCCAAAAAGCACTTTTAGCTATTTGGGGACACTTAACATTCTGCGGCCTCTTTGACAATTTAGAGCAAATGGGTGGCACCCAGCTCGTCATGCTCCTTCTGTTCCTGGAGGCCCTGGTTGAAATCCAGGTGCCAGAAGATCCTCATTCTCTTTGAAGACTCCAGGGAAGGTTCTAGAATCTCTCTGGCCGCGGCAGCTGGCCCTGGGCTAAGGCTGCCTCGCTCCTGGCTCCGCCTCTGTTAAATCTGGCCCGAGAGTTTCTCGCAAGAACTTTGCCACTGCGTTTAACAGCTGCCTTCATTCCCATGTTGTCTTCTCATCTCAGGATCCTCGACCCAGTCACAGCTGCAAACTCTCCCCGGATAAGGTCTGTGCTTTGGTTCCTGGAGCCAGGGCGGACTCATCTCTCAGGGCTTCTCACTCTTAGGCGATTGCAGGGGTGATGAATGGGCATAAGAACTGACAAGCAA
Source organism: Cavia porcellus (assembly GCF_034190915.1). Classification (NCBI taxonomy): domain Eukaryota; kingdom Metazoa; phylum Chordata; class Mammalia; order Rodentia; family Caviidae; genus Cavia; species Cavia porcellus. The sequence goes on along the minus strand of NW_026947501.1, from coordinate 46,208,367 downwards.
ACTGGACCTCAGCAGGAGGTGCAGAACACAGAGCACCCCTGGACGGCAACCTCCTGCTTCCCTGCTGCTCAGCAGGAATGAAGTCCCAGAATGCCCAGGAAACGAGGCGTCCAGGAGCAACGTGGGTCAGCGTCCTGCAGGAGCTGACAGCACCGCACCATGCTCTGGCAGCCAAGAGGCTGCACCTGGCCCTCAGCGTCCTTTGGGCTATGAAGACCAAGTCTCACTGAGACCAAAGGCTTACAGGGAAACTGAGGCTGAGGGTCTGCAGAGCTGGTTTGAATGGCCTTGGGAATAGCTCAGACCTCAGCTTCCCAGCCTGAGGAAGAGACTTTTCCCCGGGGTGTGGTAAGATTTCCGCCAAACCAGGGAGAAACCCAGATATTACTGCCTGTCCTTGGGAAATAACAAGCATAGCGATGACCCAGGGACCACTGAAAACAGCAGAGACATGAACCACGGCCACGGTGTGGACAGCTTAGGAAAGCTCTGAATACAAGGAAGGATGGCGCACGGCTCATGTTTTTGATACCGTGGGCCTGCGAACTATTCAATCTGCCTTTCTAATTCATCAAGGCCATTTAAATGGCTTTGAGTAAAAAATTAAATTCACAAACAGTTAAAAAATTGTACTCCTGCTCATTTGCAGCACAAGCTGTATGCTTTCCTCATGGGGACTGGTCCGTATTCACAGGCGTCTTCCCCACTTCCCTTCCCAGCCCTTTCCATCTCTTTGTCCCTTCCGCCTGGGAGAAAGGTCCTTCTCCCTGCTTCCAAGTATCTATCTCATGTTAAATTCTCAAATGTTGGCTTTCTGTATTTATTTTATCTTACTAAATATAGATTTTTTAGTTTGAGCGCTACATAAATTCCAAGTAATAACAGACATTCCACTTGGTCCAGGCAGCCCTTTCAGACTTTCAAGGCTGCATTCTCAGATTCAGTGAGCAGCCGGGACATCCCTGAGGGGCCCCTCTGGTCACCTCCAGCTGGGAGAAGGCGAGCCACCTGCCCTGCTCCTTCTCTCCCTTGGAGCTGTGGCTAGGTTTCCCACACTCATTCACAGTGGTGCAGAGCTTACCCAAATCTCACGGCAATTCTTTCTTATTAAATAGGCACCCAGGCACATTGCTATTCTAACAGAGAACTGAATTTTATGGAGTAGATAGTTTGCTGCAGTGCCACATTTTCTATTCTTTTTTTTTAAACTGAATTATATTCTCATGCAGGAAAAGAATAAATATATTTTTCCACAAATATGCCATTTGCTTTTTTTGTGTGTTTTTGTATACATATATTTCCTGCTCTCAAATTGAGATGTAGAAAGACTTAGCAGAAAAATGTGTGACTTTTTTTTTCCAGGGTGGCGGTTGGGGTGGCAGCCCAGGACCCCAGGGGCTGTGGTCACTCACTGAGAAGACAGATCAAGGACTGAAGTCCAGCTTGCCATGCGGGTGTCGCACTGTCTTATTCTGAGACTGTCTCAGGGTTCACGCACATCTTCTCTTTGCCTTTTGGGGTTTCTGGGAGATTCTGTCTTGGTCATTTGTTGTTGCTATTAGAAAATACCAGAAATTGAGTAATCTATGGAGAAAGAGGGTTTCCTCACCTCTCAGCAGATGGGAATCAAGAGCAGGGCGTTCACACCCACTGGACACTGCAGAGGTCTCTGCTCAGGTAACTCCTGAGGGCATCCAGGGGCAACAGAGCCCCTTGCCACTTGCTCTCTCTTCCCAGTCCATTCAGCCACCCTCAGGACCTTGTCAAATCTCTCTCCCCTCCCAAAGACGCACCTTGGGATTTAATTTCCAAACCATAACTTCTGGGAACCATGTGCACAACTAGCATATGCCTCTGGTCATATAGGAAGTAAAAGTGATACATCCTTCTAGGCAAAGGCTCCGTCCCTCCGGCTGGGACCTTAATGAAGGCAGGTGTGAAGTCCCATGTGTGTGGCAGCCACACATCTGGGGCTGGGACCACGACTCTGCCCACAAGCAGCTCCCATCTGGCCCTGGCCCTCCCTGTGTGATGACCATGCCTGTGACGATTCCAGGACTCTGTTCACCAAGTAGGCTATTGGGCTTTACTGTTCAGGAGTACAGGAGGATTCTAGACATTGAGAAGAAGGGAGTCCCAGAGTGAAGTTGGTAGAAATACAGAGAGGAAAGCTCCATGGAGGATGAAAGGCAGGTTGGACAGTCATCCAGGAATGGGGTGGGCTCCATCAGGGCTGGAGGGACCCTGCGAGGTCAGCACCAAACTCTCCTGTGTGCCATGGGCAGGAAAACCCAGGTTCCCCTCACTTAGTCTTGTGTGGAGCAGGGCTCCCCTGAGTGACGACGCTGTGTGGTAGACATGTCAGCCCCGTAGCCACAGGTCGCTGGATGTGGCTGCGGGGCCTGGTTCAAAAGGCCATTGGTTTGGAGACACGTGTGGTGAACGGGAGGCGCTTAGCCCTCGTCTCCCACCTTCGATTGATGTGGTGGCATCTGTTCTCACACCAACAGCTTTTGGGCCAGCCCTGAGTATTCCTGGGTGTCAGGACACTAGGGCTGCATGTATTGGCCATACGGGCTTCCACCTGGGTGGACATGACCCTGAGGAGGTCAAGGAAGGCATAGAGAGGCTGTGGTGCTGGATCCAGAGTGAGACTGAGCCAACACATGGCCAGCGCTGCATGTGTTTTCAGATTGATGGCCATTTGAGCCACTTTGCAAAGGCTCCTATGCACCAAGCTGCTGATATTGCTGGGTGGGGTGGTGAATGCCCCATGCTGTCCCCATTACACAGCAGGTGCGTGCTGGCATTTTCTGGTTGCTGCTCCTCTGACCTCCTGTCTAAGTGCATCTTCTCACTTCCAGGGTTGTTCTCCCCTTGGGTCCCTTCCTCCTGGTGAGGGAGGGCAGCAACTTCCTGTGATGCCCTTGGTCCATCTCGGGGGCAATGCTTCTGTTTTCCTGCTGACATCCCTGCCTTGTGCTCAGGTCTTTGACTTTGACCCCTCCAGTGCCCATCTGCCCCAGCTGGGGCCCGTCCACCCATGGTGGTGCCCACCTGCATGGGTGGAGCCCACACAGGCTCATCTTAGCTGGAACTGATGCTACCTTTTGCAATCACTAAGAATCACTATAAAATCCAAAACAAAACTTAAATGGAAACCAGCCACTTAAACACAAATATGTGGATGATAGGCTACACATACTAGGAAAAAGAATCTCTTCTAGAAAATTTTCTGCAGGATTCTTTTAAAAATCAATTAAAATCCATAGCAGCAGTAGGAACATAGGTGCTGTGGCACAAATCCTGGCAAGAGACAAAGTCACGTGGAAGAAATGGGTTTTCCCTGAGTGTCCCCTGGATGTAGAGTGGTTGGCTCAGTTTTCAGGATGCTACTCCTTGCCTTGTGCATTGTCCCCATGCATGCACTTTATGAGCACACATCTGACACTGGCATCTTGTGTGAGGGCTGTGACACCCCACAGGGCTGCTGATGCCTGACGTTCAGCTGAGTGCACCCAGCAAGGGGCCCAGCTCCTCGCTGAAAACACGTGAAAGGACAGCACGCCTTTGTCTTCCATTCAGAACAGGAAGTGAATGTGGTCAGTTTTATATTTGGCATTGCACGGAAAGCTCTTCAGATTTGGCAGATATTTACAATCTGTACTTTATTTAAGCACACATAGATGTGTGTTCTATTAAACAAAGCTACTGTTTAATGAAACCTCTGCCTGACTTGTGCAGAGAACTCTTGCCTGTTGGTTTGCATTACTGTTGGAGTTTGAGTTGTAGTTTATACCTATTTTATTTCCACATTTCTGATGGAGCAAAGTCCAGCAGGTTCAAGAGTTTAAAGTACAATCATTTCTTTGTTAGTCAGCTTTTCAGTGCTGTAATGAGGTACCTGAGGTAAACAATTTAAAGGAGGAAAGGATTACTTTGACTCATAGCTGCTAAGGTTTCAGTCCATGACTGAGTAATCCCATTGCTGCAGGCTGGAGGTAAGACAGCAATACAGCAAAAGGGCATATTGGAGGAAGCCTTCTCCTCAGGGCAGCTGAGAATCACAGAGTCTGAGTGACAGAGAGGGAGAGAAAAGGAGAGAGAGGGAGAGGCAGAGAGCGAGAGTCGTGGGGGGAGAGAGTGCTGGAGGGGCATAGAGGAAGGGGTCAGGGACTAGATCTGGTCACCATGTCAACCTCCATGACCTATGACCTTTACCTATGTGTTACCTTCTGTTCCCATGATGTCCCAAAGAGACTCAGAAGCAAAGGCAGTGCTGGGCAACAAGTGCAAGATGGTTGTCACAATCCCTGACCTGAAATCATACTGGAAAGGTACTGTGGTAAAACCAGTGTGGAACTGGCAAAGAACCCCAACAAGTAAGCAAAAACAAATGAACAAAAAGACACCCAAAGATCAATGGAACAGATTAGAAGTTGCAGAAATAACTGCAGACACTAAATCACCAAGTCTGTGACAAAAGTGCCAAACACATCCACTGGAAGAAAGACAGCTTCTTGTAAGTACTGTTGGAAAAACTGCGTCTGTACACGCTGAAGATTAAAATTGGGCCCATGTATTTTACCGTGCACTAAACTAAATTAAGATTGGACCAAAAGTCTACATATTAAAGCCAACTGGATCAAAGATCTAAATATTAAAACAGAAACACTATATCTGCTGGAAGACAGAATAGGTAAAACTCTTGAAGACATTCGTGTAGGCAATGACTTTATGAACAAAATCCTGACTGCACAGGAAATCACAAAGAATCAACAACTGGAATCTCATCTTACTGAAGAACTTTTGCACAGCAAGGGAAACCACCAGCAGAGTAGAGAGACAACACACAGTGTGGGAGAAAATGTTTGCCAGCTGTTCCTCCAACAAGGGATTAATATTAAGCACAGATAGAGAACTAAACAAAAATCAGTCTCCCAAATTTAAAGACCCAGCCCCAAAATCATCATTTGAGATGAATATATGCTTCTCAGATAAAGAAATACAAGCATTGAATAAATATAAAAAATGTTGAGCATTACTGGTCATTAGAGAAATGCAAATGAAAAGAACACTGTGATTCCACCTCACCTGGGAAAGAATGGTTATTATCAAGAAACTAACCAACAATAAATGCTGGCTGAGCTGTGGGGAAAAAGGAACCCTTCTCCACTGTTGGTAGGAGTGTAGACTGGTGCTACTACTGTGGAAATGAGGGTGGAGATTATTTAAAAAACTAGGCTTGGAGGTCCCATTTGACCCAACTATTCCTCTTCTGTGTATCTTCTCAGAAGAATTAAAAACATCATACCACAGTGATATATGTGTACCTGTTTTTATAGCAGCACAATTTGTAATAGCTAGATCTTGGAAATAACTTAAATGCTCATTAGCCAAAAAATGGATAAAAACATATGTGTTTTTTTAATACAATGAAATATTACTCAGACATATAGAAGGATAAACTTGAGACTTTTATAAGTAAATGGAGGCAACTAGAGACCATATGCTTAAGTGAAATAAATCAGATTCATGTGTGTAAACTTTGTATTGTCTCCTTAGTTTGAGAAGATGAAAAAATTACATATAAATATGATAGTTAAGATAGATATACTGCTAATTTCTCTTAGTTCTTTGAAGAGAAAAAGGGTTTCTCTAATATTGTTTGGACAATTAAATGCAGATGTCTTGTACTCTGAGTAGCTAATTTAAAGATAATAATACACAATGTAGTAACCCTTGTTACCCTCTAGCTATCTTGTTTTGAAATTTTGTGGTTTTTTTTTCTCTTTAAAATAAAAAAAAATGGGAAACTGCATTGGTGGAAGAGAGGAATGGAAGAGCCCTTGAATGCTCTGTGAGGTCTGTGGATCTTCCCACAGCGGGTAAGGATGGTAACACCTGAGTGTGCAAGTCACTATGGCGGGTTACCGCCCTTCCTGTCACACCCACCCAGACCACCGCTGGCTGCAGTGAGCCTGGCCAGCCAAGAAGCAGCAGGCCCTGGGGCGCCCAGTGATGCGCAGCTCTGGCTGCTGGCGGCAGGGCCTCTGTCCTCTGACCGTCACTATTTTTTATGATCTTAGACAACCCGAGAAGTTTTTAGTCACTACTTTTGTGCACTCCAGTATGACTTTTCTGGCTGTGGGATGTGATGAAATTGTCAGTGAGTCCTCAGTTTTGTTCAGTGAAACTGCTTTTGGGGTGTAGTGGCTGGTGGAGTGAAGCTGTAATCAGTCCCCTGGGTAACTTCTCAGCAAATCTGCTCCGACCTGACCGTGGAGTGGCGCTGCAGAGGGTGAGGCTTTGTTTTGCCCATTCTTTCAGCTGCTCCTCCTCACTCTGCAATGTTTCCTTCATGCAGCTGCTCTTTGTCAGTGTTTCTAAACCAGTGTGGCCGTGAGACCCCGCAGCTGGGGGCCGCCTGGATGGGGAGGGCCTGGAAGGACAAGGGAGAGTTTGGTTAGAACAGATTCCTCTTTGGATGTGAATGTCCAACATTCCTCAAGAATTTCTCTCTAAAAGATGGAGGAAAAAACCTAAAAGATAGAGGAAAAGTGAAAACTGCACTATAAAACAATCATAAAATTTATCTGTGTGCAATCAAAACCAGAGTCCTCAGGATGAGGTGACATCTGGATCAAAGGTGACGAAACCTCCAGGCAGCTCAGGGGGACCAGGGGCTTCCTGTTAAGAACTCTGTGCTTCCTTATGGGAACAGTCCTCTACCATGTTAGTTTTCTTCCATTTTGGATGGAAGAACTCCAGCTGTCTGAGCACGAGCTGTCGAGATGGGGAGCCAGCCTGGCTCTGCGCCCCAGGGCAGGGGTGCCGATAGACTGCCCTCCTGGGGGATTGCTGCCTGCTTTGCCCGTCACAAAGTGTGAAAAATGCCAAAGAACTGAAACTCCTGCTCCTGAGCTGGTCTGCATTTCAGTTACTGTCAAAACACTGCAGCCAGGTGGCAACGGGAGATGTTGGCCGCGTTTCTGGACATTGGCAGATAGGAATGAAGCTGTGTTTTTGTATGAACACACATTGTAACCTGATTTGGATAACTGAAAAAGGAGGACAAGTGAGGCACTGTTTGGCAGGAATGTGTTTAGGTTTGTGAACAACCGCAAAACTGCCTTCCAGAGGAGCTGTGGTACTTGGTCTCCCCCTGAGACGGGTGTGAGTTTCCATCGCTCCGTGTCCTCACCACTGTGCGGTATTGGGAGCCTTTGCGGTTTCAGTGCCTCTGAGAGGGGTGTGCGGTGTCCCGCACTATTTTAATTCACAATACCCTATAGTACATTGTGAACGTTGACCTGTGTGCTTGTTTACCAGTGTGGTATCTTTGGTGAGCTGTTTGTTCATATCTTTTGCTCATTTTAACTGAATTACTTGTTTTTCTTATGGTTAAGATTTAAGATTTCTTTCTATGTTTTGCTTACAGTCTTGTTATATATGTATTTTGCAAATATTTCCTCCAAGTCTGTGGCTCATCTTTTCAATAAATTTTGCAGAGCAGAAGTTTTTAATTTTAATGAAGTATAGCTTGTTATTCTTTTTCTTTCGTGGATTATGCATTAGTGCTGCAACTAAAGACTCCCTGCCAAACTCAGAGTCACCTAGCTTCTCTCATCTGCTGTGTGTTACATTTAGGGCCATTTCTATAGTAAATTATTATTATTACTTTTGCTCCTGTATGCCCAGCTATTCTAGTTCTATTTGTAGAAAAGACATCTTCCCCCATCACATTCCTATTGATTATTTGCAAAAGATGAGTCAGGCCCCTCATTTTGTTCATCAATGCGTCCATCGCTCTCTTTTTTGTAGCACTCTCCAGGATCTTGATTCCTGTAGCTCTAGGGAGGTTCTCGAGTTTGGGGAGTGCTGGTCCCTGTTAGAAGATTTGATGGTTTCTACTTTGTATGTGGCTCCTACTCCACTCTTTTAAAAATCTGAGTCTATAACAAATTGTCCACTGTACACCCTTTCTTCTCCACATGGTCTCTTTCTTTTATTTCATGATGCCCTCTTTGCATGTGCTTCTCGAGATATCAATTTATCCCTGTGCTATCCTTTCCCTCTTTCTAAGACTGACACTGTCCTGGTGGGCATAGGAGCAGACAACCACAATGAATAATTTCAGGTTGCTTTAAATAGTTTTCTGCCTCTATAGTGAGACAGCTTGACTGTTGCAGTTCACTTATTCAACTGTAAGCTAATGAGTTTCTTTAGAAGAACTGCAATGTATGCTGTTTCTTATTTGATGGTTGTATTTTATTATATAAGATATTGTTTAAATGACATTCACAAACAATTAGCCACTGATACATTCAGATGATAAGGAAACTTTGGGGTATGAATGTAATTTTTGGTGCAGTGATAACATTGAATCAGTCAGCTTCCAAAGATGCCATCACTTGGTCAGTTCAGTCCACGTCAATCAAATTGCGGCCCCAGTATCTGCAGCACATAGGTGAAAGCTAGGGAAGGCCACCGAGACTTTGCCTTTAGTGTTCTATGAACAAGCAAGTGCATAGTCAGAGGCTCAGCAGAGGCTTCCCCTGAGCTGCAGTGTATCTGTGAGCTCTGGGCCTCTGGTGTTAAAAGTTGCCTTTAAATCTGCATTTGTGCAGTGGTGGATTGCAGCAGTTTGTTTTTTGTTTTATTAGACAGAAAGATTACAGGCCCTTTGCTCTTCTGTGTTAGCTTGTAGAGCCTGCTTCGTGTGTGCTATATCACAATTTCCTTTTTTGAGAGATGGCAGCAAAAGGACAGAAAACAAACCTGCATCTTAGATGTCTCCAGGCTGGCAGGGACTTCTCAGTGGGAAGAAGACCATACCCTGGCTCTGGGTGACTTCCAGGAGGCTCAGGCTAGCAGTGCCCTTTTTTCCTTCTCTCATTTTTTAATAACACTTGAGTGTCTGAAGATGGGGTGGCCCCATTCCGTCATGGGAGCATACAGAGCCACTCCTGGATGGGTCCCTGCATCTCGGTGGTTGTGGTAGGGCGTTTATTTTGGCTATGAGGCAGTGGCTGATGGTGCTGCTTCTGAGGGATGCTGTTTATGCCAGTGCCAGCAGGAGTCTCTATTCCATGACAGCTGTTTTCCAGCTGGTGGAGACAGTGTTCTCTCTCAATAAAGTTGATAAATCATGACCATTTTCCAGCAGTTAGATGGAAGTGAAGTTCAATGGTCTGGACACAACTGGTGCCCTGAAGTTTTAATGGTTCAGGCATGGACGTGGAGGGACCTTCAAGAGGCAAAGCTTGAAGAGAGTGCTTAGGTCAGGGGAGCACAGTGTCTCCTGGAGGCACTGGGAAAGAACCAGCCTGCTGGCTGAGTCTGCTCCGGCTTCCTGTCCAACACAAGATCTCCCCTGTGTGCCTGTCTAAAATTGAGATGCTAGCTACTTTGAGACCTACTCCAGGAGCTAAGTAGGTATGGCCACCAAAAAGTAGGCTTTCACCTGCCCAAACCATGCTGTTAGCTAAGCTTCCTTTTGTTAGAAAATGTCCAGCCTTAGGTATTTTATCATAGCAACAGAAAGTGGACTAATACAGCAAGGGTCCCATGAAAGGGATATGTTTCTCCTAATTTGTTCAGCCAGTGGGGTAATTCTGCTCGTGAAGGTGAAGGCAGAATAGATCTGGAAAAGGAGATGCATGGATTCAATCTGTAATTGTGCAGAGGTAAAGCCAAGGGCCAGTACAACGCATTGAATCCAGAAGGGCGACTTAGGTGGCATTATTACAGAAGAGAGGCCATCTGGAGCATGTCAACAGCGTGGTCATGGGTAAGCCACCCAGAGACAGAGTGTGGGTTCCTAAGGAAGGCCTAGCCTTGGAGGAGACCTACAATTTACTGTGGAGTGAAGGCAGAATTGGCAGAAAGGAGGAAGGGGTGGTGAGACCTTCACCGAGAAAGATGTGGCCCCACGACCCCAGAAAAGCAGGCAGAGGGCAACTGGTATGAAGGAGGATGCCATACGGAGCATGGGCTGGAGGAGACTGGTGAGGGTCCCCGGCTCAGCAGGAGCAGGGAGGGCAATGCAGGAGTGACTGGAGGGGACAGGTGGAAATGCTGAGGCTGCTGTGCACAGGACACCGACAGGATGTGACAGAAGGGGAAAAGGGTCCAAGGGTGTTTCAGTAAATGCTGGAGACAGTTCTTCAGGACGCTTGGGTTTCTGCGCATCATGAAAGCAACCATGATGACCTCTGACCAGAACAACTTTTCAAGAATGAAAGCAAAGTCTCCCTCTGAGCAAGGGGCTGATTTTCAGTCCAGTGAACAAGGTAAAGTGGGTTTCGTGCTTAGTATAAAAGGTTCAGGGCCCGTAAGCACAGGACTCCCCCAGTGTCCCATGAGGAGAGCAGGCATTGTCAGCCTTCTTCCTGCGTCTTGGGGAAATCCCACTTGGCACACGCTGGCCTGGTGCTGCTTGTTAGATGTGAGCAGTGACAGCCTTCATCTGACCTGGGTCTTCTCCCATTCCTAAGCCGCTTAGTCACTTACAAGCAGAGTCGCATCTCAGCCTTCCAGGTGTTTCTATAACAGGAAAGGAGAGTGGGGTCAGCAAGGGGCCAAATGAGATGCAGAACTGAAGATTTCCTGTCTGCCTCACCTGTGTCACCTCCTTCTGCTGTCACCTCATGCAGTGCTGAGCTTTTTGCAAGTTTCAAAGCCAGTGCTGAGGAAAACAAGGATATTCTGTATTTATATTTATAATGTTCATTTTGTGACCCTGGTTGTGGATGAGACTTGACATTTACTGATAGTCCATAAAAATAATTTTAGCCCCAAGTTACATGTATGAGTCTGTCTGCCTGTCTCTCTCTCTCTCTTTCTCTGTATCTTTATCTCTCTGTCTGTCTCTGTGTCTTTCTGTCTCTCTCTCTGTCTCTCTCTGTCTCTCTCTGTCTGTCTCTTTCTCTCTCTCTCTGTCGCTTTCATCTGTCTATCAGTAGGTGACTGATACAGTAGAGGGCTTCTTTCCCACTCTGTAAATGGATCGAGTGAAGCATGAAGGTGACAGCACACAGTCCAAGTGGACCTGCTGGTTCTGCTTCAGCTCTAGGAGCATGGTGGCAATCTGTGCACGTGGATTTTTTCCCTTATAAAACTCCTCAGGCAGAATACCCTCCCCAAGGGATCCTGCATTTATTTCCTTAAAGCCCTGATTGTTTTCTTAGAACTGAGAAGTGTTGTCAGAAAATCAACTTCAGTAAACAATTCTGTTTCTTGTGGCTCACTTTCCATTTGGAACTTAAATAAATTTTAAGAACATGTTATCCTAGAAGAAACATCTTTTAAAGATAAAATATGCTCCAAGGTGATTGTGCATACCCTTAGATAAAATAACCCTGCAGTTATCTTTAAAGAAAAGCCATTATTTCTCCTGCTGGTTCCTTGGTCGAGGCGTCTGTCCCCTCATGAACTCTTTCTGCACAGATTCAACCCTTCTGATGGAGCGTGCTGCAGGAAGCAGGCATGCGTGCCTCATACAGCGAGGCAGGCGTCTTTGCCCCTTCCCATTATAACCTAGTGAGGTGCTGGATTTTAAATTAACCTCTGAGATGCTACACAGCAGCTTTTAGATGAAAGCGGCCACAGTTGCTGACGCCGGTTTCCTGTGGTGAGAAACACCTCAGCACTCGCAGGTTGAGTTCACGTCATTCCTTCCATGGATGCAGCAGATGTGAGTCTGGTGTGACTGGAACAAACAAACTGGGGGCTCAGGTGTGGGCAGTTGGGGTGATTTGGGCTCCCCTGAACACTTTGGGGTCGCCCTTCTTGAATATTTCCTCTGTGTCTACCTTTGGGGACTACAGACTCCCAGCCTGCTGGGAAGCCACTTGGTTACTGGGACATAGATGCAGGGATCTTTTTTGTGCCTAACTTTTCTGGCATTCTGGTGACCATGACAGACCCCTCTTCAAAACACCTTCACTACATAAGACATGTGGACTCACAGAACAGCAGGTGACGCTGTGCCACACCTGGGTTCCCTTGGCACCCTGGAGCCTTTTCTGGGGCTCATCCCACTTCTGGACCTGAACATCTGCTGTTTCTGCGGCATGACCCCCAGCCTGTGGAGGTCGTTGCTGACTACAGAAATCCCTGGTTCCAGGGAGCTTGTACCTTCTGAGTGCCCTTAGCTCCTGGCTGACTGGCCCAGGATGAAAAAATCCTGTCCACTTGGCTCTTGTGGGGACAAATCCTGAGATCTGATGTTCACTCCAGAGCTCTCTGCAGAACCATGCTGAGACCAGGGCTTCCCTTGCAGTCCAACCCTACCTGTCCTTCTTTCCTTCCATCCTTCTTTGTTTGAGTGCAGAGCCAATAGGCACAGCTAGGAGATCAAAGAATAAAGAAGGCTTGGTTAATTATGCAAGAAGTGTACTGGGGTCACCCCCAGAGCTCCATGTCTCCAAACACAGAGGCTGGGTATCACCGAGCCCCTGTGCACAGACAGCTCTTACCATCTCTGGTCATAGGCTGCATTTCAGTGTGGCAGGTGGGAACCTCCTGGGAAGTGTGTGTGTCTGTGTCACGAGACTGGAGAGTTTTCTCCAGGTCCCCCAGAGGAATGTGCCACAGTGACTCAGGGATTCGGGCTGGCTCTGAGGATTTCCCTGAAGTCCCTGCCTTGCAGTCACTGTCGTGTGCTCCTTTGAGGACACAGTGCATCCCAGGGCCCTGTGGCCAGCTACTTGATGACAGCTGACTGGGAGCACGGATACCCAGAAGGAGCTACTGGGGCCATGAGGGCCTGTGGCTCACATTGTAAGCTCAGTTACTGCTGAGACAATGCAGATGGGACCCTTCCTCACCTGTGGTGGACACAGTAATGCTGCCTCATAGAGACCGATCCGTAACTACTGGCCTCTAAATAGATGACCTCACAGGGCACAGGGAAGCCACCTGACATGGTTAAATTAGAGACCTTGAGATAGGAAAATTATTCTGGCCCCACTGTAATGGCCAGGGCCCTTGTCAGAGGTACAGGACAGTGCTGGAATTTAAAGGAAGATAGGACAGTATAGGAATGTAGCACCCAAAAGTCCTGACAGGCTCCAGGGACTGGAAAGGGGCCCAGGAGTGAAGGGTCTCACAGAGTCCCCTGAAGGATGAGGCCCTGATGTACCTCACACAGGTCTGCGTTGCTGTCAGCCATGGAGTTTGCAGTTGCGCTGTAAGGCACCACCCAAGTTCAGGACCCTTTGAAGTGCAAGCATTGTGGCCTCACGGAGCCTGGGTGAGGAGCCTCCCCAGGGCCAGTACCTGAGGAGGGCTCAGTCCCTTCCTAACAGTACAGGGAAGGTTTATCATAATGATGCCCGTGGTCCTACTTCCTGCTTGATTGACTGGTTCCTGTATTCTTTGTTGCCTTTGTCTCTTGAACCCAGGGAGTTTGGGAGCTGTGGTTAGGACACGGAGTGCTGTGACCTCAAACTAAGGATTGCAGGCTTCACAGTCAGCCTAGACTGCAAGGGCTCACGGCCTCAGTGCAGCAGCCAAGGGGCATCCTTAAGGGCAGAGAGTGCCAGGGCGTGGGCAGCAGGTGGTCTCAGGGATGCCAGAATGACCAGTGAGACAGAGAAGGGCATGGTACCCACAAAAAACATGTTCAGTTCCTCACCAACTGGACTGCTCTCCATGCACCTCCCCAGCTGCCCCGGTTACCAAGAAGGACCACGTGCTAAGGCCTCTGATGTTGCCTGGAACCACAGAGGACCACAGTCTGTTTATACAAGGTGCTGTTCAAAGTAAAAAGAACTTATTACAATAAAAGAAACATTGCCACAGATCCTGCTTGAATACTTCCATTGCTTCAAACACACTTGTCCCATTGCCCCTGCCACCTTCTGGAGCAGTTCTGGAGTTCTCCTTCCTGCCTATCTTTTTTCTGAGTGTCCTCTAGTTGTGCAGTGCTGGCTGACTCAGGGTCTGTAGTAGACTCAGCACATTTCCCTTCATGGTCATTTTGACTTTGGTGAGAGCCAGAAGTCATTCGGTGCCAGGCCTGGTGGGTGAGGTGGGTGAGGACACAGCACCCTGTTCTTAGGATTGCCTTTCTGTTGGATGGAGCCTGGCAGCAGCATTCACTGTGTTTTTATGAGACACTTGTGAAAGAAGACTTCCAGGACTGCTTCAGAAAGTGTCAGGAGCCGTGGAATAAGTGTGTTCCAAGGCATGGGGAGGGGTTTGAGAGGGACTGATGACAATATGTCTTTTTCTATAACACAGTTTTGATTTAAACACAGCATATTTCTTGATTATCCTTTGTACCATTTTTATCCCATTTGCACACTTATGATAAAGTACAATTTATCAGAAAGAGATTAACAACTGTAACTAATAAAAGTGAAGCAGTTATGCCAGTATGCATCAGTTAAAGTTATGTGAAAATAGTCTCAGAGTATCCCACTGTTACTTCTTCTCTTAAAGGAGCACTTTCTAGCTTCTCCTTGGCTTGACTGATCGTCAACGTTGTCACTCTGGTGCATAGGGGCCATTGTTAAGAAAGTATGCCTTACTGGAACATAGGCCTGTGATACGGTCACAGTTGACTTGATTACTGGGATGGCTGCGCAGTGACTAACGGGAGGGTAGTGTATCCCACCAGGGTACGCTGGACAGGGAGGTGACTCATGTGCTGGGCAGGATGCAGAGGGATGGAGTCAGCTTTCACCACCCTACTCTGAATAGCATGTTCTTTAAAACTAAATGGATTATCGATTTCTAGAATTTGCTTTTTAATATTTTCAGACTGTGGTTGGCCATAGGTAGCTGAAACCATGGAAGATGAAACCTTGGAGGGAAGCACTCAGCTGCAGGATAGCTGAAGAAAAATGAGAAATAAGAAAGAAGTGGGGAAAGCAGAAAACCACACAAAAGTGAAGCAGTGGTTGGCGCATAATTACTACAGGATTTCAGAAGGAAAGAGCAGCTGTAAAGTGAAGTTGCAGAAGATGTCATGCAGGGGACAGGAGTGGAGGTTGTCTTCTGTGGACACTTAGAAAATGAGCAGTCAGAGAGATGCAAGGCGCCGTAGAGGACGAAATTGTATGGTTCAAATGTGGAGGTGGGTGGGCAGTCTGTTAGGCCCTGCTAATCATACCGCTAAGTACCTGCTCCTGCTGTCCCCCAGGCTGGCTCTGAGTCTCAGCACCCATGGTGGCAGGGAGGACAGAGGTGAGAGCATGGCCACCTTCAGCCTGGAGCCCTGAGGACGGGCACTGCTCCTGGGTGCAAGCTGGTGTGCAAGGATGGGAAGGACCCTGAGGAAGGGGCTGACTTAAACCGGACAGCGTAGGACACAGGGACAGCGACTGCTGGCCTTTCAGGCACAGCAACTCAGTGGTGGTGGTGAGAGCCCCTTCCCTAAAAGTACAGAGGGAAGCAGGAAGGAGCCAGAGCAGCCAGAAGCGTCCAGGAGGTGGCGCTGTGCTGTGTGAATCCCTAGGGCTTCCAGAGTAGGTCAGCGCCCCTAGCACAGCCCCCAGGATCATTGGTCTTTGTGAAACAGAATTTTTCTGCATTACTAAAAATCCATTTCAGATTTATAAGCTTTCAAGCTGAAAAGAGCTATTTTTCAGCCTTCCTTTATACTGTTCCTTCTCAATAGAGAAGAGAAGACTTCGGGAAAGTGACCAGAAGAGGAGAAAGTTGGGTGAATTCCCAGACCATGACTCTTACGGATGAATCCTCCCCGTCTGTTTCCCAAGCGTGGGGGTGGGGGGGAGTTTGGGATCCGAGGTTTTGCTTGTTGCTGCTTTGTTTTACCCTCGTACATCGGGAGGCACTTATGCCGCTGAGCCACATGCCGCTGAGCCACATCCCCAGCCCCACCCTCGCACATCGGACTCTGACGTTGGAGATGTTTAGGGCCAGTTTGAGCAGACCCTGTTGCTTGGCAGGACCCCTAAAGCCCCAGGTGCTGTATCTCCTTCCTTTCTGGCCTTGCCCCCTGTTTAGTTGGAACGGGATACCGGGAGGCCGGCAAGGCCTGGACAGTCCCCCGCTTTCCCCCAAGGAGAGCTTTCCAGAATGAGACTGAGTTCACCGCCATTGTGTTAGGCGTCATCCTGAACAGCAAAATGAGTGAGTGGGATGCCAAGTGAGCTGTTTTGGGGATGCATAGCACCTGAACTCCACCCAAGCCCAGTCCGTGTCTTGCCTGGAGGTCAGGCCCACACGGTCTCCACCTGAGCCTGGCTGACCTCCAGGAGGCGAGGGTACTCTCAAGTGTCCCCACAGGTGCACCTCCTGTGGGCTCAGTGCCCACCAGACTGACCACCAGAGTTCCATCTCCTCTCCCCTCCCCTCTGCCCTAGCTGCAGCTGGGGTGTGCCTCTGGCTTACTGCCCTCACTGCGGAGCTTCCTGGAGAATGGTCTGCTTTTCTGATGAACCCCAGGAACAAAGCCTGTCTCCTCCCCACTGGACTCACCTGCCGAGCCCAGCACTGAGTCCTTAGGGTGGGAAGAGAGGGGTGAGGGAGGAGGTCTGCAGAAGGGACCTGCTTGCCCATGGGCCCCCAGCACTTCCTCCCAGGACATGGTGCTGTCACTGTGGCCTCCTGACCCAGCAGTTTAAGGAAAGTTTCAAGTAGCAGAATGAGCTGATGAGAATCTGAATGCACCGAGGACGAGACTGTCTTTTTGTGGCCCTAACTCACAGCTTCCTGGAGAAGGACAGAAAAGCGAAGGCGTGGGGCCCACCTGGCACTGGACCGTCTCACTTGTCTCTCCCTCCACTTCTGCCCACACTGCATCTCAGTGGGGAGGTGCAGAGGGATGGCATGGGGGACAGACAGAGGGACAGCCTTGACACTGCCCCTTCACACTTACCTGGCTTCCATTCTGTGGAGCCCAGCAGAGGGCCCCTCCCCAGAGTGACCTTTCCCCTGGGGATGATGACCAGGATGACACATAGTGGCCCCGAGGGTCCTCAGTATGTGATCTGATCGATAGAACTGTGCTTTCTAAAAAGATTTTCATTATCCCAACGAGGATCCCTGAGGGTGATGTCGCCTGACCGAAGTGGCCCCTCTGTTTCTGCGAATGATTATTCCTGCCTCTCGACTCTCTTTCAGAGCTGTTATTTATTCTCCACTTAAACATAAAGCTTTTTTGTTTTGCAGGCTTGGAATCACATTCTCGCCTAATCAAGCCTTGCTTTTTATACTCATGTTGTCCCATTCCCCCTGGATTCGGAGCCAGCTGGTGGGGATCTGGGTCTGGGGAGCAGTTACACTGGCCCTGTGACCCCATCAGCAGAGCCCTTTCTTCCTGCTTCTCCCCATCCTGCTGACTATGTTAACAGGAGACTGGAATCATCTGTTATTCTGAACCTGTGCTTAGGCTGAAGCTCTCAGATTTAGAGGAAAAGCAGAGGAAGGAAAAAGAAATGCAGAAAGACTTCCTGTGATACTCAGAATGAGCAACCCAGCATCAAGTGAACAGTTTTATTTCTTCCTGGCTGAAACCCCAACTGATTTCCCGCGTCATCTGATGACTTAATTGTCTTAGTGACTCCTGGGATTCTCGCGCAGCCTTGCTTCTGTTCACTCTGGGCGCCTGCGTCTCTCGCTGGATGCTGATTGCTGATTAGAGCAGCCGGCCGTCTTTCAAATGCACAGTGAATTGTTCCTCCTTTTATGCCGCTGTCTTATGAAGGTGTTAAAAATGCCACTCTGAAAGATAGGGCTTGCAGATTGTTGAGTTAAATTGTGCGTGGCAGGAGCTACAGAGGTGTTACGTCTGGTGGTTTCCATGCAATGTGGCATCTTCCCAGATAGACAACTCCCCGCACATGGGGCATTTGTGCAAGGTGACACTGCTGCACTGTGGAGGCTGCCAGGTAGCGCAGCTGCTTCCACGCCTTCTGATGTTCGCCGCTTCTCTCCATTCTGGGCAGACAGAACTAAATGTGCATCCGAGCAGGGAAGGCAGAATCTGCACTCAGGTCTAAACGCTGGCACATGATGACGACTTCCGCTCATTCTGCTTCGTGTGCAGGGATGTGAAACACAGTGCAGGGGAAATAGCCTGCGAACTGAAGGAGTTTTTCAGAATCCATAGTGGCGCGTCAGTGTCTCCTAGGACACACAGCCATGCAGAAGTGTGATGACTCGGCCTCTTTCCCACCAGTTTTGTGCTGAGGAATCTCTCGACTGTGTGGGCGATCTGATTAACTCCCATCCCTTCCCTGTGTCATCTGGCCGCAGGAACTGGAGCTGGAAGATGCCTCTGTGAGCTGGTCCGGGCTTTGCCATCTACCCTTTCCAGGGGTAGGTGTGCTGTTGGTCCCAGGTCCTGGGCAGCAGGATGGTTCTAGATCTCAGCTCACTCTGCATCCAGAAATCTCACCTCAAGTCCAGTGATCAAGAGAGACCCAACTGTGAAATACCCTTTAATGGGTGCTAATTTTTTTCATGTTTTTTAGAAAACTGGTGAAATTGACATAAATTACAACTGACCAGTCCAAGTCATATTTACTGCATCGCAGGACCGAGTACCCACTGCCTACGCAATGGCTGACGTGTTTCCATTGCCTTGAGAGAAGACCCAATGGTGAGTCACTTTCATGCCACCTGCCGACCAGCTACTGTCAGTCTCGACTGATTCACATATACAGATAGTTTATAAAAATGGAATCACATACTCTGCGTCCTCCAGGCAGGCTTCCTTTCCTTAGCAAACCATTTGGAAATTCCTCCATGCTGTGGCATGTATCAGCACTTTGTGTTTGACGAGTCCTCGTTTATAAACTTTCATGCTGTGATGTGTATTTTGGTGTTAAGTCCTGGGCCTGCGTTTTGGGAGTCTCACAGCTCAGTCACTAATGTTTGTCAAAGAGGCGTTTCCTGCCATCACACGGGCAGGGGAGCTGTGCTGAAACCAGCTCCTTGTGGTGCAGCCTCTCCTGGGAGCTCCCTTCCGTCCTGGTGACCCGTGTGCCCGGCCTAGCCTGGCCTCACATGGTCCAGGTCCCTGTAATAATGTCATTTTTGAAACTGGAGAATGTGATGCTTCCAACAGTGCTCTTTCTCAGAATTGTTTGGTTCTTCTGGGTCTCTTGTACTTTGGTGTGAACTGAGGAGTGTGTCTCCCATTTATCTTTATAAAAACAAAAACGAGAAAGCATGGAGAATTGTCATGGGAACTGAACTGAATCTGCAGATCAGTTTGAGTAGTGTCCCTGTTCAGGGGTCTCGTCTTTCCATCCAGGAACACAGGTGTCTTTCCTTTGTCTAAGTCTTTCAAAGATTTTCTGCTGGGTTTTGCAGTTTTCAACATAAAAGTTTTTGATCTCTTTGACTAAATTTATTTGTAGGTAGTGTATTTTGGATTTTTATTTTAGAGACTGATCATAGATGGAAGTAACTTTTTCTAAAGATTTTGATATATTAGCTATTGACAAGTTATCTGCAGGGAAGTTTACCTTTGCTCTAATAACACTGATAGATTTCCACCTTTCATTATTAAGCTTTTACTTCCACAATTTTTTAAAGTAATGCCTAGTTACTTAGCTAAAGGGGGCAGTGGGTAGAAATTCACCCTTGTTCATCTTTAGAAGCCCCTGCAACATGCCTGGCCTATGTGATGCGTGGCTCCCATGGATCCAGCAGGGCAGCTATGACTCGGGGGTCTAGGCCTGCAGGAGAAGCTCTGGGCCAGCCTGAGCCAGTGATGCTGCTGTGTAGCATCAGATTTCATTTCTGTAACTTAGCAGCTACTGAAAAATCATCCTTTAACAATATTAATATCTCTTTGTCTCTTCTTCCTTCCTCCCCTTCTTTTTCGCTTTCTTTTTTTGGAATCAGAGATCAAACCCAGGACATTCACACTGAGCTCCATTCCCAGCTCATTTTTGTATTTTATTTTAGAGACATGGTCTTACTAAGTCGCTAAATTGTTCACATTAAGCTTAATCTTGTGATTCTCCTGCCTCAGCCTCCCAGAGTGCTGGGGTTACAGGTGTGCACCGCCATACTGGGCTGACATTTTCCTGTTGCTTTACTGAAATGTAAAGAAAATGATCATCAGAACTTCCTGCCTTGCTCTGAACTGATCAAGGCTGGTTTGGTGGGGAGCACGGTGAGCTATGGCTCAGGGAGAGGCAGGGCTCTTTTGTGATTTAGGGTTCTAACAAAATCCTAGGATTCTGTGGTGAAAGCCCTAAGGACCTCCTAGGGAGAAGAAGGCACAGTCAGGAGAGAGTGACACTCTGAGCTATGAGAGATTGAGACTTCAGGGTTCGAACTGTGGGAGGTGTGGTTAGGGGCTGTCGTGGGACCTGCGTACCTGGGCTGGCACTCAAGCACACTCTGAGGTGCCTCTCGTTACTCACTCCTGGCAGCATTTCTCCAATATACAGAGAGACAGAAGCCTTTCCCTTCTGAACTATGAAGTTAGAAAGATAGGAAAATATTGTGTCATATCACTTTTACCAATTTCTCTTCCTAATGCTGATGGATTAACAAATAAAACTCTTGAGTGGTTGGTGGGGGAAACTCAATGTGCTAGAGCTTTTCTGACTTAGGGTTGCTTTTTATCAGTTCCATGCTAAATTATGTTAGGGAGTAATATAAGTTTTTAATTAACTAAGTAGACTCGGACTGTTGATCTTGTTCAGCTCCAGCTGCAGTGGAAATCTGTATTTGGGGATGAAAGGACTTGTGCTTTTTCCTGAGCCACTACAGCAAACTTAGAACTTTGCCAATAGTATTTAAGTGGTATCGCTTTGCATTCGGGTTGGGAAAGCTGAGAGTGCTGCAGTCAGCAAGGGGGACCCTGTGTCTTCTCGTGGTCTCGCTAGCATCTGTTTTTCCTTTGTTGTTGGCCTGTGGAGTGATGGCTTGACCTTCCCACTGGGTCACTGACAATGGTATCACTAGTCACGAGTATAGGGTGATGCCGTTCATCTGACCAAGAGCACTGCCCTGCATGTGATAACCCAGTAAGGTACAAACTGGTAAATAAGCAGGGAAAGCCCAGTGTTCTACCAGCTCAAAACTCAGTTGAAATCAGTCTCTACCCAGTCTTGCACCTAAAGAAGTGCCTCTGCCAGAAGAGATACTTCTCTGCAGGCTATGGGACTAGAGTATCGGTGAAACACTGGATAATAACTGGGTTTCCTGTTTGATGTGCATTTCAGAGGCAAGCGTGCAGCTTCTAAGTACGTGCTGATCATAGTCTGGGGACCGCTGCTTTGCTGTGAGGATGCTTTGGGCTCCTGGGAGTCCTTGTGAGTAACAGCAGGAGGCTCTCAGTAGCGTTCTTCACCAGCATTTCCCCTGCTTTCCTCCATGGGAATGGGAAAGGACTACATTTTTCTCCCCTCCAGAGGATAGGTGTGGCCAGGCAGCTTGGTTTGTGAGACAGAGGTGAAAAGTGGTGGAGTTTCAGGAGCCCCATGTTCCCATTTCCTGCTTGGTTCATCACCGGAGGAGCTATGTTATGAAAGCCTTGACCAGAGCAAAGTGGTGCGGACATGAGGGGCGGTGGCACCCCATCGGAGGAAGCTGGTCCAGGTGATGTGAGGGGTGGGGACCAGAATGAGGCTGTCCCACTCCTGTGTCTCAGGAGGGCCTGGGGTTCCCCAGGTCTTCTTCTGTGGGCCTTGACATTTTGCCTCTGGAACTCATTTTTTCCGGGAGAATTATTGAGTTGGCTGAGTTCTTCATTTTATTTTTCCAGAGATAGTGCATTGTGTTGAGAGCAGATCCCCACCTAAGACCGGACTGCCCAGTAACACTATTGCCATGGCTGCTGTTGCTGCTGTAGTGGGTTTCTTGAACTCTCAACCCAAGTGACCCAAATCCGTATATAAGCAGAAAGTGCTGTGTTTTATGTGGTGTTTGTGTTTTAAAAATGTTTATTAGAAATGCTCTAAAACATTATAACTTAAATAAAGGCAGTTAGAAACTTTATTAAAGCTAGTACTGAGACTAGCTTCAAATTTTCATATTTTTAAAATTTGCTTCAAAATTTTAGTATAAGTTGATAGAAAGATAAAACTTGGAGGTATTGTTAAATGAGAAAAAGTATAATATGTAATGTATGCTTATTCATAAACATACACTAATTGCAGGAGCAAATTATTAATTGTACAGTTGTCAAAGAATATTTGATAGTCTAGATTTCAGTGGAATCAACGAAATAAAGATGTACAGAGAGTCATGTTCTAAAGTACTCTTTCAGATATTGAAGACAAAGTCCTGTGGGACTTCACAATGACCAGTGAGAAGGGCCATCTGCAGCCCCTGGGTCATGCGGGACACCAACTGGGGACAGGCTAGAGACAGCCCAAGGCTGTGGCTGCCCCTGCCCACCCCACCCTTAGTCTCACTACTCTTGCCTAGGAAAGAGGCCTCTTGGAAGTAAAGACGGCGGACCCGGGGGAGTCCCCTGGCTGGATCACGGCAAAGCTGAGCCTGACTCTTTAAAACCGTTAAAAACGAGTCTTCTGTGCTTCCTTTGCCACCCTCTGTGGCAGTGCGACCACGATTACCTCAAGGCTCTGTTCGTGCTAAGCATGAGGTAAAGGTTATCTATCTGACAGGGGCCATTGTGGTGTCACTTCCCTCACCTGTGGGAGTTGGGGCCTCAGTGGCACCATGCTCTCTTGGCACCAGTGTGTCATAACTGCGGGTTAATCAGGTAGTTTGTCCCTTTCTGCATGGCAGGAAGCATGGTGTGGTGGGTAAGAGGTCTCACCCCGGCTCCGATGGTACCTGACCTCGTGCAGTCTCGGGAACAGTGAGGAACTGAGCTCTGTTGCTGGAGCTGCCGGAGGTGCTCTGTGCTGCAGCCCTGGAGGCCAGCATGTCCCTCCTAAACTTGGGCAGAGTCTTACCTCTTGCACCTTGCAGAGCTGCCTGTGATTCACCTCTGCCCAGGACTCCAGGTCCCTTTCTTGCACCGCCATTGGCTCACTTTGCCCAGCCAGTCATACCTCTTCTAGCCCGGGACAGTGTGAGAAGGGCCCCCAGGCCTCCCCGCACATGCCTTCTGCCTGAGGAAATGCTCTAGCTTTTCTGGGGCAATGGAGGCTGTACTGCACCCCTCTGTGGAGCCACTTGTGACCCAGGGTGGTATTTTTCTCTTTCTTCTCAGCCATCCTTAATTTGTGCCTGCACAGGTTACTGTGATTGTTCTGAAGGACCTGTGTGATGACCATAAGTGGTGATGGTTGCTGTTGATTGTCTCTCAGAGCCATGTGTGTCCAAGACTTGGCCCCAGCTCCTGGCTCTCAGTAAAAGGTATGGCGCCTCCGGGAGATGGGCCCTGGTGGGGGAAATGACGTCATCAGAGTATGGCCTTGAGGGGTGTTGGGACTTGGTTCCTTCCTGTTTCTTTGGCTTCTGGCTGCCCTGAAGTGAGCATCTGCCGTGTGCTCCCCCATGACGCATTGTGCTGGTGTATGCCAGAAGCTCAGGCCAGGTGACGGTGGACTAGAACCTCTGAAACTGTGAGCCAAAATGAGTCAGTTTCTGCTCCATGTAAGTTATGAATCTGATAGTTTGTCACAGTGATGGAAAGTTGTGATGTTACACACATACCATACACACAAGGTGGAAGCATTTTTGTGAGTTTGGACAATTTTTCATGCTCTTAGATTTGGTGGTACGTGAGCAGAAAGTACCAGAATATCCTTTCAATCATTTGGGGAAAAAATTGGTGGACTTTGAATAATAATATTTAAAGTAAAACACAAGTTGTTTCTCGAAAAGGTGTCTCATTTCTGAGGAATGCTCTGGACACTGCGATACTGATTCACTTTGTGTGTTAGAAAGAATTCTAGTTGCAAGGGACAGAAATGGACTCTGCTCAGTAAACAAGGAAAGGAAGGGGACCAAGTAGTTAACAGCAACAGAGAGTAAGTGGAGGAGCCCCAGGATAGAGGATGGCAAAGGCCAGACAGCGAGACAGAGCCCAGCGACTGCCACGAGCAGCCCTCTGGACACCTCAAGACTGCCACTTCTGTTGTCCAGGAAAGCCTGCTAACATAGGACCCACAGCACAAGTGGGCCACCTGCCCACTCTGGGCTTCAGGTGGGGGCTGAGAGGGAGCACCTGGTTTCTCTCACTTCTGTCCCACAAGGGAGAGCTCTGTGTCCCTCAGGACTCACACGGAGACATTTCTTCCAAACAAAGAATGTTCCAATCTGGTTGGCAACCCATCTCAAAAATTGGACTGTTTTCAAGCCTGTGCCTCAGACTACTCAACTCCTACATATGTCTGGAATTCCTGTGTTGCCACAGTGCTTGACCCCTCTACCACGCAGACTTGGTCCTGTGACCACAAGTGCAGTGTAATCCAATGGTCGTCAGATCCTTCAGCCAATTCCAAGCAACCAGAGCAGGTTGCTCGGCAAGATGGGGGGTGATCTCCTTCCAAGTACTGCCACCTGTAGTCTCTGCTCAGCAGTGGTGGCCCTGAGCGCCTGCAGAGGAGCTGGTTCTCCACATTCCATGTATGTTCCTTTCGTCTGCAGCCAATAATTCTGGTGCTGTTTTCCTCCTGAGACGGCTCCTCCATGTCTCATTACCGAAGAATCTCAACCTCAGCGCACTTGCCTGTACCCAGCACTCCTGGCTTTTCCTTTCATCTTACACTGTTCTGTCCGCTCTAGTGCCTCATGTTCCAGGCACAAGGAGGCAGAGAAACAGGAGAGCCAGGTCAGCCTGCTTCTATCAGGAGGGGAAATTCCAGCACAGGCATTAGCTTTGGTCTCTTAATCCCAGCTGAAAAGGGATCTGTGTTGACCTGACTCTGGGACCCACTGAAGACCAAAAGTAACTGGGAAACCAGCAGAGACTTGGAGGGGGCTACATGAAAGCTAACATGTGGGTTTGTGTGGCCCCAGAGTCCAGATGTGTGGCCTTGTGGCAAAGAATGCTGGATGGGTACCTGGCTCTGCCCTTGGAGGGGGTCCTCGTGTGTTCCAGGCTCTGGACCTGGATACTTTATTGAAGGGACACCCTGTGTGCATGTGTCATTTGCCTCCCCTACTGGCAAAGCATTGCTCCCAGTCACCGGGTGTCCTGTGTCCACGTCTGGCAGGTCCAGACTAGGATTTAACTGCTGCAGCAGTTTGTGGGCTTGCAAACCTTTGTCTCTGCCAGGGGAACTTGGGGGGCCTCAGGTACAGAGTGAGGGCAGCTACTGTAAGTGTCCCTGTTATCCAGCAGAAGTAGGAAGTTGGAGCTGGGGGCCTGGAAAATAACCCTAGGATGAGCTGTGACTGACACATCCACGACTGCAAAGGGAGCTCACCCCTCTGCCTCATTAACTAGCGAATCTCCCCACCAGCGCTGCTCCGGGTCCCCAGATTAGCAATCCTGTCTCAGCGTGATGGAGACGCATCACATACGTCCTATAAGTCACCCATCTCCAGTGCACAGAGCTGTGATTTTTAGCAGATTTGCCACGTTGTCTAACCGCCACCATAAATCAGCCTAGATTTCCTTCCATCCAATAAGGGCGCTTTGTGCCCCTATGAAAGACATAATTGGAGTGAAGAATGCATCTTTAAGTAGACTGAAGACCTGAGGCAGTGCCTGCATCTTGTTCCTCTGCATGATGAGGGATCACAATTTACTTATCCATGATTAACACTGAGATAGCTTCACGTTTCCTGACTTGATTAATGGAGGTACCGTGAACATCCCGGAGTATAAGTACGTGTGCACATTTCACAACACACGCTTAGGTTATGCTTCTAAAGGAAGAATGGAAACTATTAGGAGAGAACATGTAGGAATTATCAAAGTTACACAAGTCTCAAGGAAGAATACGGCTATGGAAGGGACTTTCCCACCTCTGTCATGGGCAGACTCCTTGTTGGGGCAGTGGATTTTAGTCACAACTGTCACCTCATGTGACAGGAGGGCATGACCTGTCTCTATGGACCTGCAGTGGCCCCCAAGGCTCTGCTCACTCTGCTCAGTGCCTTTGCTGCCAGGATCCCAACTGCTCGGGAACTGCTGCTAAACTTTCCTGAGACATTGCAGCCAGAGGTTAAGTGCCCATTCGAGTGCTGACCAGAATGGGAGGGCGATGGCCTCTGGAGTGAGTGTGTATGTGCATGAGTGTGTGTGTTCGCTGCTCTGTTTTCAAGAGACTGTCCATGGGGACTCTGACAAGAGCTGCTTTCAGGGGGTCAGGGCTGACCTGGGGTGACAGGAGCACTCTGATTTGGACTTGAGCCTCTGCCACCTTCCTGGGCTGGGCATCCACCCTCATCAGAGCCCAGTTCTCAGGGACCCTCACTGCTCAGAGCATGGCCACTACCACACTCGGGCACAGTTCTGACAAGTCTAGTGGCCCAGTGAACCAAACCATAGGCGACAGGACTACATGCTCACCTGCTGGGTTTTGGACTCTCTTTGGTTCCTTCCCTGTATCTTCTTGTTCCTAACTTTTGGAAGGGGAATGTCTATCATGACACTGAATGTTGGAAGTGTTTCACTTTCTTGTCATTTCTGTAGGGGTTTGTAGCTAAGCTTTTGCCTTAAATTCTCAGAGGAGACCTTGGACTTGGATTTTTCAGCAATGCTGAAACTATTAAGACTTTGGGGACTCAGAGATGGACTACATGCCTTTTGACTAAAGGGATCTCAATGAATTTTGAGAGACAGGGGTTGAATGCTATGGTTCATGTCTTGATGTACCCCCAAAGCCTCATGGTAGTCATAGGTGGGGCTTTTTACAGAGGTGACTAAATCCAGTGTGCAGTGCTAGGATTAAGGGTGTGATCATTAAATCAGTCCCCTGATTGGATTGGAACTACCCTAATCCCCTTAGCCTGGAAACAGTATAAGGCACAGAAAGGGGCTTGTCTTGTCCCTTGATTGGTTTTGTTGTCTTATGCTGCAATAAACTGTTGCCCCTCTATCACACCACCCCGCCTTGGAGTCAGCTGATTATGAGCTGAAACCTCCACAAACTGTGAGCTAAATAAACCTTTCCTCCTTTAACTTTGAGTGTTGGGTATTTTGTCTCAGCAAAGAGAGAAAAGTAACCAAGATACATGGGACACATTTTCAAATGCTACTTACTGTTTCAATAATGGCTTTTCTTGTGTCCTGCTGTTTTCCCCAGAACACTCTTCAGTAGGTGTTGGATGGCTGTGCACCTGAGGTGGGAAGTCCTTGGGTGGAATGGCTCTGCCCTGATCCCTGCTTACACGCCAGTGTTGTACTTTATTTCCTCCTTGATCCCTGTCCTTCTCCAGGTGTTCAGAGGAGTCACAGAATTTCCTGGGACAAAGAGGTCTGCTGAGCCTTGGAGAGGGTCTAGGAAGCCACAAATTTCTGTGACACAGCTCTGAGATTCTGAAGGCCTTGAAATTTGTGGTCCAATTGACTTCCTCAAAATGTACTGATTTATCCTGCAGGCCCCTCTGGGGTTTATAATGCACACACACGCATACATGCACACATGCATACATACACACACATACATGCATGCACAGCCTCTAAAAGCAGCCACGCACACACAGACCAGAGCAACACTCCTTAAGAAAGCAGAGGGGTTCCAGCACTCATTACCCAGTTAAGAAGGGTGGCTGCAAAGGGAGGGGGAGAGAAAAGGTGGACAGGCTTCCAGAGGAAAGAGTGACCTTTTGGAAAGGGTCACACATGGCATGGGCTGGGTTTAAAGCCAGTGGGGAGGGTGTAGCTCTCTTCTCCTGTGACTTCTGTGTGACACCTGGCAGGCCATGGAGCAGGGCATGTGTAAAGAATGGGGCCAGGCCATGTGGGATGTGGTGGCTTGCAAAGGTCTCCAGGGTAGCAGGGGAAAGGACAGGGACCCCATTAGACATTAATAGGCAAAGGATAGTGGTGGTGAAGAAGTAAATGAAAAGTCCTCAACCCTGAGTTAGGCTCCCACAGCTGCTGTGGTGAATTCACACAACCGTCTCCTGACAGCAGTGTGGGTTTACTGTCTGACGGTTCTGGAGGTCATGGTGTCCCTGGACTGCAGGTGGGGCATGGCTGGGAGGACCCATCCAGCTCCCAGGTGAGCCCAGGTACCTCACTCCTATGTCTGCTCCATCTTGTTCTCTGACCTCTTCTCACCCCAGGACCCTCATGGTCACCTTTGAGTCCACAGGGAGTGCAGCACTCTTTCCATCTCAAGACCTCTGACTCCTGGGAGTGGGGACAACATGTGGACATCTTGACCTTCACCCTGTGGGCACCGAGCACCTCTGGGTTTCCAGACTCCAAGAGTTGGGAATGATTTCGCAAGGCTTCCCATCTGGAGCTGGGGGAAAGTGAATGGAGGACCCAGGAATGAAGCAGAGATGAGTGTCTTCATTTAAGGAGTCAAGCACAGATCAATAAGAGCGAGAAGAAAGCAGTGGGCATTGAGAGAAGACTCATTCCAGATGAAGCAGAGACAGGAGGGTTGAGCTGTCCCACACTCAGTGTAGCAAATGTGGCTTGGGTCCCCGAGTCCTTTGCAGGCCTTGAGGGGACCCCAAGGGAAGCACTGTCCCACTTCAGGGCAACCAGAACACACGAGAGGACTTTCAGCAGCCCTGTCGGGATGCAAAGCTGCAGAGATGTGCTGCCTGTTTTGATAGCTCTGTGTCATCTTGGGGTGCAGGGAAGACCCCCTGCTGGATATTGAACAGGACCCAAACTCCAGCACAGTGCCTGTGCAGGGTGAGAGCTAGGACAGCCTTGTGGGGATGAAGGGACTCATAGCACCCAGCTTTGCCTGGGGGCCACAGCCATCCCAGGTGGACACAGCTGCAGGAAGGGCAAACTCCTTGAGGGTGGTGTGAGGACGTCTCAGGTGTCTGCAGGTTCAGACCCCTGAGTCCAGCCTGTGCCTGAATTCAGAGCCATCGGTGGTGTCCCCCACCCGTGACCCTGCACTGGCAGAGTAAGGCTAGAAATAAAACACCCATTCATTCTGGAGTCAGTGCATTCTTGCTAGGTACAGAGTAATGTATGTGGAAATAAAAATTATGTTCTTGAGATTGTCTCTATTTTTATTGGTGAAATTCAAATGAGTAATTTCCCTCAAAAGATGCATTCTCATTAAACTCTTAGTGTGAAATGGCATTCAAAATTTTTGCTGAACCAAGGAAGTAAGTGCAGAACTTACAGTGACTGCCAACTGATGAAAAGATAACTTTTTGGAGGACTTCCATTCGAATTGAAGAAAGTGAAAATTTCTTTGGCATTAAATTCTGAAAGGGCCCAGCTCTGGTTGGGGGATGTCAGCCCCAGGACAGGCCGCTGGGGGTGTGGAACTGCAGGGCAGGCCAGCCGCAGCCCCCTGCTGCAGGGCATCGCGTGAAGGAAGTACTCCTTCGCCATGAAGGAGGACACACTCTGTTGTTTATAGGAAAACAGATGCACATTGAGACCGTAGTGCCAAGTGAACTAAATCAGACACACGGGTTAATTTCCCATGGATAAGGAGCCCAAAGCTTCAATAGAGAGCAAAATAAAGGGCAGATGGCCCTTTCTCGGGGGAAGGGATCGGAAGGTGGGGGAAAGGCGAGAAGGGAAGGGGTGAAGAACGCAGATGTGTGGTGTCCACACACTGATGCCCCCTGAGGCATGGGGTCAGGATGTCCTGCAAATGTGGGCTAAGAGTTTACAGAAGAAGGGTTCTGAGTCCTGGAAGCTTTGGAGGAGAGCTTGGGGCATAAGAAGGTGCCTCTCTGAATGGGAAATCTGCGATGTGACAGAGCTGGCGGCCTTCTGAGCACTCTGTCCAGGACCTATGCATCTTGTGTTTCTGCTTTGGAGAGTGAGAATAGACAATGCCCTGCCATCACTGAGCTCTGAGAGGTGCCCTTTCATCTTCTTGGGTGGTTGTTTCTAAGCACTGGGGGTTTTCTGACTCATGTATAGCCTGGTAGGGCTCAGCCTACACAGGAGTGGGGACTTCTCTGCAGACCTCGTAAGTTTGTTTTTTAATGTTAAAATGAAAAATAAAAATGATGATACAGAATTTCAAAACAAAGCAATAGGAGATTAACAATGATTACTATTTGCATGTTGTTATATTCAAAGTAGTTGCTCAGATTACAAGGCATAGGCATGAGAAATTGATCAAACAATGAAAGCACAAGCCATTCTTTTTGATTAACTAACAGATTAGTAATGTAATTATCTACAATATATACATTTATATTTTTTCTATATCCTTTTCCTTTCTTTTCTCCTTTCCCCATCCCAGTCATTCTTTTCTTTTGAGCAGTTTCTTCCCCTTTCACTTTCATAATAGCTATTATATATTTTGGATCTTATTTACTCTTTCAGTTTTTTATAGCAAGGAGGCAATACAATGTTTGTATATGTCTGTCTGATTTATTTCACTTATGAGTATGGTTGCAAGTTGCATCCATTTACCTACAAAGTCTCCAGTTTATCCTTCTTTACTGCTGAGTAGTATTCCATGGCCTAAAAATATCACATCTTTTTATCTATTCCCTGTGTAATGGGCATTTGGGTTGTTTCCAATGCTTAGCTATTGCAATGATACTGCTATAAACATGGGTGCATATATATTGCTATAGTATGATGTTTTCAATTCATCGAGGAAAATACCCAGAAGGTGAATAGCTGAATTGAACTTCTAAACTTGGTCTTTTGATGAATCTCCGCACTGATTTCCACAGTGGCTGCACCACTCTATGTTCCCAACCACAGAGGAGCTTTCCTTTTTCCCCAGAGCCTCGCCAGCACTTGTTATTGATTGATTTGTTGATAGTAGCCATTCTTTTTTGGGTTAGGTGGACTCTCAGTGCTATTTTAATTTGCAACTCTTGAATGAGCAGTGATGTTGAACATTTTTTCATATATTTATTTGCTGTTTGTATTTCTTCATTTAAGAAGTGTCTATTTATCTCAGATGCCCATTTTTGGATTGGGTTTTTGGATTTGGGAGGCCTGATTTCTTTATTCTTCATATGTTCTAGATAGAAGTCCTTTGTTTGAGGGACAGTTGGCTAATTTTTTTTC
This sequence comes from Cavia porcellus, assembly GCF_034190915.1. NCBI lineage: Eukaryota > Metazoa > Chordata > Mammalia > Rodentia > Caviidae > Cavia > Cavia porcellus. The sequence continues at coordinate 46,177,358 of NW_026947501.1, read as the reverse complement.
CGCTCTGTGTGTTGTCTTTTCACTCTACTGATGAGCAAAATTTTTTGATAAGAAGAGATCACAGTTATTGATTCTCTGAAGTACTTCCTGTGCAGTTTGAGTTTTGTTCGTGAGCTTTCTGTCTACCTTGGCTTCCAGTTGATTTAGTATTTCTGTTTTAATATTTAGATTTTTGATCCATTTTGACTTGACTTTAGTGCATGGTGATTGACATGGGTCTAGTTTGTAGTCTTGAACATGTAAAAAGCCAGTTTTTGAGCACCATTTATTAAAGAGGTTATATTTCTTCCAGTGAACATATTTGTCCCCTTTGGCAAAGATGAGGTAGCTGAGTGTCTTTGTAGTTGTGTCTGCATCATCTAATATGTTCAACTTATCCTCAGGGCTTTTTTTTGCTAGTTCTATGCTGATTTAATTACAGTAGTTTTGTAGTATAATTTCAGGTTAGATATAATGATTTCTCTTGTTTTGCTTTAGTTTCCCAGGATTGCCTTTGCTATTCTAGGTATCATCCTTTTACAAATTAATTTTTGGAATGTTTTCTCTAGATGTGTAAGGTACACTGATGATATTTTGATCAATTGCATTAAATTTGTATAATAGTTGTGGGAATATGGCCATTTTTACAATGTTGGTGCTTTCTATCCATGAGCATGGGATATCTTTCCATTTTTCTGATATCCTCTTCAGTCTCCTTTTTCAACAAAGTGTAATTTTCAATATACAGCTCTTTTATATCATTTGTTAGATTCACCCTTAAATAGTTCATGTTTTTGGTTGCTATGATGTAGGTGCAGTTTCCCTAATTTCTCTCTCAGTGAGTTTGTTGTTTGTGTGCAGGAATGCTGTTGATTCTAGAGTGTTGACTTTGTATCCAGATATGCTGCTAAATTTGCTTATTAACTATTAGTTTTTGGTAGAGTTTTGGGGTCTCTTTGTGGAGTATCCTGTCATCTTCAAACAATAATTTAATTTCTTTTCCTATCATTATTCCTTTTATTTCTCACTCTTGTCTAGTTGCTCTGGCTAATGTTTCCAGAACTATGTTGATACGATTACTGATAGTTGACATCCTTGTCATGTTTCTGATTTTAGAATGAAAACTTTCAGTTTTAGTCCATTTAGTATGATGCTGGCTATTGGTTTCTCATAGATGGCTTTTATCAGATTGAGATAGAGACTACCTATTCCAATTTTCACTACGGTTTTTATTATGAATGAATATTGGACTTTATCTAAAGTTTTTCTTGCATCTATTGAGATGACTTTGTGATTTTTGTCTTTGGCTCTGTTGATGTGGTATATTACATTTACTGATTTACATATGTTGAACCTGGGGTGAATTCTGTTTGTTCATGGTGTATAGTCTGCTTGATGATTTACTGCATTCTATTTACTAGTATTTTATTGGGGATTTTCATATCTATATTCATTAGGGAGATTGGTGTGTACTTCTCTTTTTTGATTGGATCCTTTTCTGGTTTTGGTATCAGGGTAACACTTGCTTCCAGGAATGAGCTGGGAAAAATTGCTTCCCTTAAAATTCTTTAAAGAGTTTGAGGAGTATTGAAATAAAATCTTACCTAAATTTCTTATGGGATTCAGGTATGAATCCATCAGGACCTGGACTTTTCTTTGCTGGTAAGTCTTTAATTAAGTTTTTAATTTCAGTAACTGATATTGGGTCACTCAAAATGTTTGTATCTTCTTGATTCAGCTTTTGGTAATTCATACATTTCCAGGAATCTGTCCATTTCTTTTGTGTTTTTGATTGTATTCAAGTAAAGATTTTTGAAGTAGGTGTTGATGATATTATGAACTTCCACAAGATGTGTAATGATTTCATCCTTTTCACTTCTCATTACATGAATTTGAGTTTTTTCTTTGGTTTTCTTTATAAGGTTGGCCAAGGGTTTATCAATTTTGTTTATTCTTTCAAAGAATAAACTCTTCCATGCATTAATTCTTTGGGATTGCTTTAATAGCCTCAATTGCATTAATTTCAGCTCTTATAATTTCCTCCTTTTTATGAGCTTTGGGCTTGACTTGTTCTTTTTCTATAAGACTGAGGTGCAGCGTTCACTGTTTATTTGTGCTCCTTCTGCTTTCCTGATGTGAAAATTCAGTGCTATTTATTTCCCTCTTACGACTGCTGTCATTGTAATCCACAGGTTCCAGCATGTTGTATCTGCATTTTCCTTTGATTTTAGATACTGTTTAATTTCTTCGGTTACCCATTGGTTGTTTAGGAGGCTGTTACTTAATTCCCATGTATTTATGGAGATTTTGTGGTTTCTTTTGCCATTAATTTCCAGTTCATCACACTATTGTTGGATAATATGCATGGAATAATTTCAGTTTATCTGCATTGACATAAGCACGCTGTGTGCTAGTATATGGGCTGTTTTATATAATGTCTCATGTGCAGCTGAGAAGAATGTATATTCTGATGTTGTTGGGTAGGGCACTCCATAAACATCTATTAAGTCCATTTGTTCACATGTTTGATTCAGTTCTGTTATTTCTTTGCTGCCTTTTTGTCTAGACAACCTATCTCTTCGTAGCAATGGGGGAATGAGGTCCCCCCTTACAATTGTGGTATTATTTGGTTTTTCGTGTCTATTAATATTTGTCTTATATAGTTGAGTGTTCTCGTATTTGGTGCATATATGTTTATATTTGATATCTCTTACTCTTGCATGTTTCTCCTAATAAGAATGCAGTGACCATTATCTCTTTTGGTCATTTTTGGTTTGCATATTCTGTTTGCAGTTTACATTGTATGCAAACAGAATAGCTATCCCCACTTCTTTCTGGGTCCCTGTCACAAGTATTGTTTTCCATCCTTTGACTTTTGGTCTATGAGTTTCTTTTCAAGTTTTACATGTGTTTCTTGTATACAGCATATTGTTGGATCTGGTTTCTTGGTTCATTCTGCTAATCTGTTCCATTTGATTGGTGAATTGAGTCCAGGTACATTGGTTGTTGTAACTAATATGTATTGGCTTATCTTTGTTATGTTGTTTTCTTGTTGGTTCCCTGCTTTTCCCCTCTGTTTAATTGCTTGCTTTGCCTGGTAGTTTCTTTCTGTTGTTGTTCTGGAAAATTGTGATTATTTTTATCTCTATGTTGAATATCTTTCAGTACTCTTTCTAGGGTTTGTTTGATGGAATGAATTTTTTCAGTTGTTTGTTGTCATGGAAGTATCTTATTTGTTCATTAATTTTGAAAGATAGTTTTGTAGGGTACATCAATCTGGGATGGAGGTTGTTTTCTCTCAGGGCTTGAAACATTTCATTCCAACTTCATCTTGACTTGAGGGCTTGCACTGAGAAGTCAGCTGTGATTCTGATGGGCTTTCCTTTATAGGTGACTGTTTGTTTTCTCTAACAGCTTTTAATATTGTTTTTGTGTTGAACTTCTATGATTTTAATTTTTATGTGTCTGTGTATAGATTAATTTCCATTATAGCTTTTTTGAGGTCTATATGTTCAGTTATCTGTATGTTAATTTCTATCCCCAGGCTTGGGAAATGTGATATTCCTTTTGCAAACAGTTTTTTTAATGTCATTTGTGTTGACTCCTACATTTTCACTAACACCTCTCAATCCTATATTGTTTTTCTTTACATAATCTTGGAGCTGTTGAATTGTTATTTCATGATCCTTTGTTATTTTTAAGATATCTTTCCTTTCATGATCACTAGCCACAATCCTGTCTTCAAGGTCTTTAAAGTCTATCTTCAGTTTCATTCAAGTGATGTTACCAGCTTTCAATGGAGTTTTTAATTTTCTGGATATCTCTTCCAATCTGTTTCATGCATTCTATTTCTTTCCTATATTGTTTTTTTCAAGGTTTCCATCACATGCCTGAAATTTTTATTTATATCTTCTCTACCTGTGCTGAGCAATTCCTTCAATAAACTAGGGAGGAGATAGTCACCCAAAATTCTACTATTGGTCTAGTTGGGTGAGTCCTGGATTCTTTCTGGGCTGACTCTCCCAGCAGTACTGATGTGAACCACTCTTGGCTCATATTGTTACTGCCACTTCAGACTTTTCCATGCCACCAGACCCATCTGCCCATGGTTTGTGCCCTAGCTGCAGCCCCACTGTGTCACTGTGTCACTGTGTCATGAGCTCAGTCCACCAACCTCTTCTGGGTAGGGGGAGGGTTTAATGTTTTTAAACTCAGGTGATCCATTTAATTTAGGGTGGTTCCTAGATGTGACATCCATTCCAAGGACCACTCCCCCCCAACATAGCACAGTGGGCTCCAAGAGAATGGCATGCAGAGCTTGCCCATCTCCACCTGCAGCTCAGTGCCATCTTCATTACATATCACTAGAGCAGCTTCCTTCCCTGGAAACAGAGGGACTGCAGCTGGCCAGGACATGGAGAAGACTGAGGAAATGTGACACAGAGAGGCAAGGTCTGAGCTTCCCTCTCAGCAAAACCTTGCTGGTACTCCTGGGGTCAGGGACTCCTGCAGGTGTGATGGGGGACTGTATGCTCATGAAAAGAATTGGGGCAGGAAACTGAACTGGCTTTCCATGTGCCCACCATATTTTCTTAGCTTTTGCTTGCATTTATTAGCCTCCCCTGCTCAAGGTTTAAAAATATCCAAAACCCAGTCAGATAGCTTGGCCTGAGTCTCATAGGAATTTAGCTCAGCATGCCAAAGTTGACTTCAAATCTGAACACAAATTTTTTTCTTTTCTGTCTAAACTTCCTGAAAACTATTGAAACTCTCTTGAAGTCTGGTCTTATGTTGCCCTACCTATATGCTACTTTCCCGACTTGTTTGTTCTGGATTTCAGTTCTAAAATTACCCTACATTCCATCTAGAAAGACCTTTTTATTAAATAATATGAATGTTATGCCTTTGGCAAGTCTCACATTAAGAGGTTTTTCTGTCTGAAACCCCCTTCTCTACTGCAGTGCCCATTTCTTTGGGTGGAACTGAAGTCCACTGGGACAGGGAGTTAAACAGCAGTTTGCTGTGTGGTTCTCAAGCTGCTTTCTGAAACTCAGCCATCTTCTCATTTTCACTTGCAGTAGATATTAGTGCTGAAATTCCTAAGCTGGTATTTGAAATGTTTCTCATCTTCTCAGCAATCCACAGCTTCAAGAGTGGAAATGCTGACATCACCTGAGGACTGTGGTGGCCACCTCAGGACACTGAGCGGCTAAGCAGGCAGTCCCTGGCTGAACCCCAGAATTCTTTGAGGGGAAACTGAAAAGTCAAGGGCAAAGCTTCTCTGAGCTGCTAATGATGTACCCTGGGGTTTGAGCTAAAAGTTTGCTTGTGAGGAATTACAAAAGTCGTGTCCACCAGTATTAGCTGTACCCAGACCTGACTTGCTGAATGCAATTATAACTGAATTCCATATGACAACCTTAACCCCGCCAGCTCCATAGCTGCGAAGGCTGAGAGTAGAGGATTCATTGAGAACAGACACATCAACTTGGATTTTGGAATAAAACTTGAAGGCTTCATTGGCTTGGCTCCTGCAAGCTTGAAGTACTGAATTCCTTCCTGGGGTCACAAGTACCTTTTCCCTGGAGGAAGCAGAAAGGCTCTCCACTACCTCCAAGTGTGGCCTCAGCAAGGACTGCATCAAATCTCCCCACACAAATCTTCATCTGTGGGACAGAGTGACAGGAAAAGCAGCTTCAGTGTCCATCGAGCCCCTCAGTGCATCCGGTTGCATCTGCAGAGGCTGGGGAGCACCATCCTGGGTGCTGTGCATTTGATCCATTGGCCCCTGATGTTAGAGGGTGCCAAATGGCACATGGATTTGGAGCAGGGTGGGAAGCTACAGGCTCGGGGGTGAAGTCAGGAGTGTTTCAGTCACAGGCTCTTGGGGTTCCCTTCCTGGGCGGTGCCCACCTTGTCACAGCACTCACACTGACAGAATGCTTTGCAGATGCAGGACCTAGGCCTTCTTGTCCCTCTTCCTGTGTTCACCAATGGCCCTGGAACCAGCACACAGCCCTCCTTTGCTAATGTGTGCCACCATCACAAAGCACTGGTGACTGGTGGTGCAAAAGGAACAGCAAGTCTTCAACTCGGGCTTCTGGAGGGCAGAAGGAAAAGGGCCAAGTTCAATCATGCAGCGAACCAGCTCCCTGCGTACTGGAGAATCTGGCACTGTACCCTGGGACCTCATCACCAACCAGCAGCCTTGATCCTTGGGGATCATGTTGCCAGGGACAAAGGACACAGGGCTGGGCAAATTGACAACCAACTGGGCTGAATGTGTCAAGGTCATAAAAGCCTGTAGCTGACAGGTTGAGAGAGACATTTCTGAACACGAGAAGACATGCTCAGAACAAGTGACCCGAAATGAGATCAGGCCAACCACAGTGGGCCAATCAGGAAAATGCTAATTTCGGTCCTTCATTTGAATGTGTTGTTTCCCGGATCAATCAGAAGATGCTACTCTCAATCCTTCATTTATATGTGGCCACAGCCAATCAAAAGATACTGCTCCAGACCCTTTATTTCCACCTGGAGGAAAATTGAATTTTTCCATAAGACAGTTTGTATCTGTTGTGAAATCAAGTGAGTTTTTGATTAGACAAGGGTCCCCATGCCTCATTTGCATAGGGGGAGACAGCTTGGGAATTTGAGACCCAAACAGTTTCTTTCCCTTATCCTTGGACACTGTTAGTCTGTTCACTGGCCAGCTACCCCACAATGTGAACGTCTTTTCTACCATCAATAAATGTACACCTTCACTGCCTTTTCTGTATGTTTTTCCTATTCTTTGTTTGGGACACCAAGGACCTAGAAGGAAGCCCTCAGGACATCCACTTGCAACATCAGTACATGCTCTCTGGGGTACCCCATGACCTCAGCCTGTTGATGAAAATGTGCACCTTTCCCTGGAACTCACCTCCTGTCCTGCCTGGAAAGCAATGAACCAGGACTTGGCTATAAATTCCACTCTTAGATATGGAGCTCTCAGGGTCTCCATGCAGTGTCCACCCGGGCAGCTTCAGGTCTTGCTGAAGCTTAGATATAGACTCGGTTGATCTGAGGGATGTGAAGCATGCAGGATAGGGAGCTGGGACCACCCTTGGACAGCAGGATACCAGACCAAGGCTCCACAGAGCCTGAGACCTGAGGGCCACCCATCCGCTGAGTGCCCAGGGATGTCAGAGGCTGTGCACAAAGGACCAGAGCACTCTCCCAGTGGACAAGCTGTTGTGGGGAGGTGGCAAGGCTGGGGCCAGAGTGGTCTCAGGGTACAAAGTGCCAGGACACCCTCTCTCCAGGCCTGACCTCCATTTGCAGGGTGTGGGCAGTGAGGGTCTCCTTCCTTCTGTGTCCTGGGCACACAGTGGCCTCTTGTGGTCCCCACTGAGAGCTCTCTTCATCCTGAGCTTTCCCAGTAATCTAGACCACAGACAACTGGAGTTATGGAGGAAGGATTGTTTTCCTCACCACACATACTGGCCTGGGTGAGCAGTGTGAGGACCTGTGCCATAGGAGTTTCCTCACTCCATGATGTGCCTCAGAGAGGCATCCTGCCTGCCTGGCCTTCTCCCGATAAGCCTTGCTTCATGGATTCTGCTTCCATTCCCTGAAGCCCTGAGACAATGACGTCTGTTGAAGGCCTTCAGGGAGCAGAGCCCTGCCCTCTGGGCAGCATCTTAGTCTCTTCCCCCATTGCTTTGCCAGAATAGGATCAGGCACTCCAGGAAGCCTGGACCCTGGCCAGCAGCCTCAGCACCCCTGCCCAGTCAATGAAGCACGGGTTCTGAGAGTAGTGCTCCACTGTGTTTGTGTCGCTCTGCGGTCATGTGACTGGCAGTCTGCGGAAAGTCTGCGTAGTTCAGCTGACTCCTGATAATGGAGGAGCAGGATTCAACCTGAGCACGGGACCCCAGAGCTGTTGCATTGAACCCCACAGCATTCTAAGCCCTGTACAACTGTAGGACCATCCCATCCTGCACCACCTGCACTGGTCCTCCATGGCCTGGCAGGTGACAGAGATGGGCTTTCTGGACCTGTGCCTGGTGCCCACTGCCCTTAGGGGTCAGCAGGACTGGGAGGGAGGAGAAACAGGAGGCAAGATGTCCCTGGTCCTGGATCCATCCATTCGGTCACCACAGGCTGGACTCTGACCCTGGGCATGACCACAGATGCCCTCTGTAGTTTGAGTCACCCCTTCTCCCATTCCTTCCATCCCTGGGGTGCCCAAGGACTGTGTTGTCCCTCTGGTCCCCCAGTGTACCCGCCTGCATGCTTACCACTGATCATTTTGTTGAACTTGTGAGAACCAGGCCTGTGCATATGATATCTGGACTCTGCCAAGACCCCACCCACACGCAGCCCATGCCCCTGGGTCCCTACTTGCCCACCCATGTGCGTTTTCAGTGATCATCATCCAAACCAAGTCAGGCAGCTGCAGCAACAAGACAATATCATTTTAAAGTCCTCTATGACGGTGTGGTGTGCTCAGTGGCTTTCATACAGGGAAAGCCTTGCCGGGCTCTGGGCAAGAAATTGCCATGCCCCACTGAACATGTAGATCTTGCTGCAGTGTCGTGGACCAGACAGCGGGGGTGTGTTGAGTCCTTCTCCTTCCAGCTTTCAGGGGAAGGAGATTAACACTGTCACCTTCCCTTAGCAGAGATGCCAGCCACAGCAAAGCGTGACTTTCTCAAGGTCACTACAAGCCGATGATCAAGGGAACATCCACGCTCTGACACCCTGAATTCCCCATCAGCTTTGTAGCCTTCTGCAGAAACCCGTAGTGAGTCCCTCTCACCGGTATGATTAATGTGTGGGATGAGCTATGTGAAAAACGAGACTAATAAGCAGGATTCCATCTCCAGCCAGCTTCATGCAGGAATTGAAAGCAGATGGTGGCAGCTCTAGCTGTGGCTTCTCATGTGTGCGAATGTAGCCTGTGGTCACACTGGCAGCCACAGACTTCCTGGGTGGCTCCCCACCATTCCTGCCTGGCTCCTCTGTGCCCACCACAACCTGGCATTTTCCATGGCCTTGGATTAGAGGTGGGAGTCACCATTATCCATGCAAAAGGGCCAAATGCCCTATTTATAAATTGTTATCGCTCTAACTGGACCCACTTGCTAAAGCTCCTCACCCATCTCCTTGGAGCTACTCAGGGTCTGTTTGTACTTACACAGAGGAATCCTGCTGTACACTGACCTGTGCCGGGGTGTCTAGGGAAGCCCCACACTTTGGTGCAGAATTCACCCTGCATTCCGTGCATAGCTTCGCTCTGGTCCAAGGTCGAGGTCCAGGGTCAGCGGCTGGAGAGCGAGCTCAGTCTCCCTGGAGAGTCCCCTCAGAAGGAGCACACTCCTGTCTCAGACCCTGATGGCACTGACACTGTCTGCCTCTGCCACCTGGGGAAGATGCTTAGCCATGGAAGAGATTTTAGCAACTGTCGTAAGCAAAATACAAACTGCTGTGGCCACATGTTTCCACTGATGGCAGCTGATGCTGAGGGAGAGAGAGATGGTCTCACTTGCAGTCTCCTTCCTGGCTGAGCTGTCTAGAGGAATTGCAAGCAAGAAATACATTTCTCCTGATTAAATTTCCCCCAACATTTTGTTATGGAAAAGTCTGACTATATCATGAGTTCAGAGAAATTTCATAGTGAATACACATGATGGGCTAAACATGTCCCCAAACATTGACACTGTAGCCCTGGCCCCCGTCTCACATCTGGATTTGGAGGTAAGGTCTTTGAAGAGATAGTGAAGGTCACAGGGACTCTGTCATCATTGTGGAGGAGCAGAGGGAGACACAGGTGCTCACAGGGTATGAGCAGGTGAGGACGTGGGAACCAAGTTGCAGACGCCTCCATGGCAAATTCCCGGCCTCCTGGATCAGAAGCTGAGGGCTTTGTGTGTCTAAAGCGACAGGCCACAGGACTTTGTGATGGCAGCTGTGGGCGCTGAGTGGACACCAAGAGTCCCCTATCTGGATCCACCATGCCCCAGGGATGGTGTCATAATCACCTGCTGGTCCACCTGCCTCAGCCTCTCACATTCCCTGTCTGTCCTTTTGTGTACCATCTCATGGCCCCGAAGGTTACAGAGTGAAGTGATCATTCCATGCTGGGGAATCATCTGTTATCCCCAGTGTGGGAGAAACTCCCTGGAAATGCCGGCTTCATGTAGGCAAACATCTGGGTTTATTCTTCTTGCTGGCTCCCGCATGCATCTGCCTGGGTGGTCCCCCACTCAGGCTGCAGCAGAGAGCTTTGCTAAATACACAGGAAGCCTGATTCTGCCTGTGCGGGAGTCATCGGTGTCAGTTTACCCAGTCACACGTGGGCTGGGCAGCATGCACAGGCACATACATGCACTCCCTCCTCTCTCTCTCTCTCTCTCCCTCCTTTCTTCTTCTCTCCTCCTCTCTCCCTCCCCTTCTCTCCAAGAAAGAACCTGAGTCACTTTATTTCTGTGCTGTGTGATTTGGAGCCATGGTCTCATGTGCCGATCTGGGTAGTCTAAATTAAGATGAACAGCAAGACATGCGTAGAATTTCCAGGATTTATTGTAGACAATAAGAAGAATCTTCAAAGGGAATATAAAATGTCTCCGTCATGCAACTTATCAGTAATTTTTATACTGATTATACACACATGTAAGGATGGGAAAATCTTTTCTCTGGCTCTCTTGGATTTGATGCCTGAGACCTACAAACTCGGTGGACAAAGAACTCTCATTGATGCTAGTTTTTATATGTGCAAGAGCTACGGCAGTGGAGATTTAGAGAATTAGTCAGACGTGGGGGCTTAGACCTTTCTTTAAGGTAGAGAGCTGAGTCAGAAGGAAGCTCTGGACCCTGGGTGGGGGGAGTGGGGGCCCCAGCCAGGAGAGGGGAGGCTTCTCGGTGAGGTTCCGTCACACAGATCCGTCCTAGTCCTGGTTTGGTGATGAGGGTCTCTGTCCTTACCTGGTCCAGGAGAGAGAGACTGATGTCCTGCTGAGGCAGGAAGGAGGAGGGCAGAGCGCTTCTATCTACAGTTTCTCTCAGCTCCAAATAAGCAGTGTGCCAAAGGGCCGCTCTCAGGTGTTGTCTCCTATTTTGAAATGACATTTTAGGGGCACCAGGTTAAAGAAGATGAATCATAAAAACGGACTGCTCTGTTTGTGTCTATCTTCTAACAAGGCTAATAGCAAACCCCGGATTACCACGTGGCCCCTGTCTGATTTCCACCAAGCAGAGCAGGGGAAAGCCTTCATTTCATGACAAGTTACCTTTCTGGGTCCCCAGGACAGAGAGGTGCTGCTGGAGATGCCATACGTGGTGGGAGGACCTGTGAGAGGGAAGGCTGTGGAGGAAGGCCTGCAGAGCGAGGGCAGGAGGGCGGTGGCAGGAGGTGGTGTGGGCAGGGACCACCAGGCCTTGCCAGGAGCTGGAACATCTGTGTCCTTCACCTGTTCTTGGAGGAGCTCCACATTATATAGCCCAGAAGTAAAGCGATTCAGTCCCTTGCTTAGGGGGTAAGGAGAGGGGTAGAGAAGCATGCACGAGACCCTTCTTTGTCTCTGATGAGTGAAGCTCAGGCGCCTCCAGGAGCATCAGAGCCAGGGCCATTCTGCATCTCCTTAGGGTGCAGCCTTGTGACCTCATTACTGTGCAATGTACCCCGCCAGCCAGCACGGCAGGTTCCTAGCACTGCATCGGGGAACTTGCAAACCCCCAGCCAAGCTGAGGGAACCTGGCAGAAGACAACATTTAAACACCCACATGGCTCTGCTACGCCTATTCAATGCCATTTAAAACATACACGGCCATTTATCTACTGATGCCTCCATCCAACGTCCATCTATCCATTTTATTTTTCCAAATAAATTCTACACAGCCATTCACGTTTCTCCAGATGTTTTATTATGCATAATAAAAATGTAATTTAAAAATACAGTAAGTGTTTAAGTTTTTAAAAATCCGAGGAAAGAGACCTTGCCATCAATCCCCCTTGGAACCCTCCCCTCGCTGTGAACAGACTTTTCTGTCGCCCTTGCTATCGTGGGAAGCGGTTCTGAGCCCTCTTTTCCGGAGTGTGTTAGTTGTGTTTTCTGCTGCTTGAGTGTCCTGAATTAGTCAAAAATGTGTAACTTTCTGGTCACTGACTTTGAGGAAGATCCAGGAGTCACTCGGTGTCAGACACCCACTGAATAAGGCGGTGAGGACTCCTTGTCGCATTTTTATGAGCCTCCTTTCCACCGGCTGGCAGCAGCAGTGATCTCTGTGCTTTTGGTCACCCCTAGATAGCAACAAGGCTCAGGGAGGGGAGCTTCCAGCACAGCCTCAGAGAGTGCTGAGGAAGACTGAGTGTGTACAGAGTTTGGTGTTGTTAGGTAGGGGGCGAATGGCAGTGTGTCCTTTACTGTAATAATTTATATATTAACATACACTGGGTCACACCTCCTATTAGAGGAACCAAGATGTGCCACCGCTTTGACAGAGGAGTGTTTTGAGGAAAGACAATGAGAATTAATAGCTGCATAAAGATTTCCCTTTCCACCCCCCCCTTTTTTTTTTTTTTTTTTACAAAAGCAAGGCATAAATGTTCTGTTAGTCTGTATTTTTGTATCACTTCTTGTGTAAGCACCTGAGTCCAACCAGGTCTTTGAGTTCACTTGTTGTCTGTGAATCCTGTGCCTGTAACATAGGAATAAACCTGTGTCCCTCTCTGCCGTTCATCTGTGGTGGTGCATGCCTACAATCCCAGCACTCTGGGAAGCTGGGGCAGGAGGATCACAAGTCTGAGCCCAGCCTGGGCTACTTAACTTAGGGAGACCCTAGCTGTTGGGAGCCATTGAATCTAGAGATTGACCACATGTGTGGGGCTAATGCAAGGCCAGCCCAGAAAAAACACAGAGACCAAAACTAGCCATGTAAACAAGTTGTTCCAGCACCAAGAAGGCAAGGGGCCCGAGCCTGCCAGGCAAACAAGCTGCTAGGCAGCAGGGTTGAAATTGCCATTCTTCTCTGGAGGGTATAAATAAACAGGCTGCATTGGCTGAGCAGTTCCTTTCCTCCCATCAGCAGGATGAGGGCTACACCTGACCCCAGCTTTGTCTCTTCTTTATTTTTCTCATCCTCTTGCCAGTCCTTATCCCCAAGAACATCAGGAGCCGCACTGGGTCCTGGCACGTAACCAAAAAGAAAAAAAAAAAAAAAAACAAAAAACAAAAAGAATAAAAAAGCACAGCAGAAAAAAACTACCACTACCAAGAAAACAAAACCAAACCAAACCATGGGAGATACAGCATATGTGAAGACCCTGAGTTCAATCCCCAGGACAAATAAAAAAGAAAAGAAGTTTATCTTTTACCAGTTAAGTTTCCAGGCCCAGTCAGTGAATCCGAAAGCACAGGGGAAGGTGTCCATCGGTGGTGTCCTCATGACCCAGCTTGCTGTGTGGCATAAGCTTCATGGATGATGGTCATGCGGGCTTTACATCACGTGTGCCGCTGTGAGCCCCGAGCTCCTGTGATGAGTGGAATTGCTCCCCCAGAGTCCCCTGCACCTGGCCCTTCTCCTATACCTCACCTCCAGGAGGTAGAGCTCTTCTGACAGTCATCCCCCACCGTGGGTCAGTTTGCCCTTTGAGACCTTAGGGGAACAGAACCATGCAGGGTGTCCTCTCTGGTGAGGCATCTTGAGATCCACTCGCCCCTCATCGGAATAAGGGCAAGCAATTCCACCTCTATTGAACAGAGGACACACTGTGGAACCTGCCTGCAGTGGACCATTGCCTGTCCCTTAGCTGGTGGGAAGATGTTGCTTTCTCACACTGAGGGACAGCACCAAATAGCTGTCACCTCCTTAATCTCACTTGGGATAAGTCTGGGAGCATAATATCTAAACCTTGGGCCTCGGGCCGCCCACCCTGAATACACCAGAACGCTCCTGCAGTCTGTGTGAACTCACTTTTCTGTATTAACTGCACTGGAGGGCATCTACCATAAACACGTATCCTCCTAACCATCTCTAAGTGTGCATTCCTGTGGTATTAAGTGCACTTAGATTGACAGGAAACCACTGCCACCATCCAGGGCTGGGCCTTTGTGTCTACCCAGATGGAAGTACTGGACCCCAGCTCCCTATTCTCTACCCCACCTCACTGTGCTGCCAGCTGAAACTGATCCAGTTAACTTCCCCTGGAAGCCGCAGCCTCCTGCAGACTCCGGGATGGTCACATCGGACACTGGTCCAGTGAGACTGTGTCTAGGGGTGAGAAGATTCCTCAGGCTTCCCAAACTTCCTTCTTCCCTATTTGTGTGGGTTTACCCTTGCTGGGGTGGTTTGCCTCAGAGCAGGGCTGTGAACTCACATTATCAAACCCTACCTGGCCCTGTAGTCTAGGATTCCTGATACCCTTTGCCCGAATCCACCCAAAATGCACAGAGCACTATCAACGTTCATCTCAGTGCAGCCTGCTTCTCCCTCTGGTCTCTCAGTCACTTCACGACCCCTGTGTGGGTCTTTCATCAACATGGAGGTGGGCAGCGGGTGTGTGCTCCAGCCTTCGAGCTCAGGAACTGGTGAGGAAGACCAGCACAGCCCTGCCCTGGTGAGCCCTCACCTTACCTCGAGGAGGGCAGGCAGCACCCAAGCACACCGTGAGGCCTGACAGCTTTTCTTGAGCAGGACATCTGGCAGGGATGAAATTGGGGCCTGGCTTGAGAGCAGTGGGATGACACCCTGGTCCTCTCAGAGCCGACTCTGGAGTTCCCCCAGGAGGGGCCACCCCAGCCCCCTGAGAGCTGCCCCTGGGTGTCAGAGATGGCATACCCACCCTGCTGCATGAAGCAGCCTCCTGGGCTTGGGATGAAGGCCTGATGCTTCTCATTTCTGCTTCATGCACAAAAAACGCTGTTTCCTGTATCAGTGTGGCTGCAGCACTGGATGTGAGTAGACAGGAGGATGCAGTGGGTTAAACAGAGCCTGACAACGAGCCTCCTAAAACCTGTTACCATCATTTCCGCCTATTCCGTGCTGTCCTTCAGTTGCCTCCAGCCAGCTGCTGTCTGCAGATGCTGGATGGTGAATTCCCAAGAGAGCAGCTCCTAAGTTGTGAGCTGTTGACCGCCTGCATAGTGTGATGAAACCTCAGCTGTCCTGATCCATCCCACTGGCACCGAAATCATCCCTTTGTGTCCCTGAGACACTCTCCCACCTGCTGGTCACTTAGCCTGTTATAGACCTTGGCCACATTACCTTAGTATCCTCTCTGAGTAACCTTTGTTTTCCTGAGTGATGGCCCTAAGCAGGTGAGTCGGGGTCTGGCAGGCTTTGTCACAAGTGTTTTGTTTTATGACTACTGTTGTAACCTCTTACCCTGCTAATCTGTAAGCTACACTCCATCACTAAGGTGTACATGTGTAAGGAAAATCACAGTGCCTGTGGGGTTTTCTCTCAGCACAACTGCAGGCACCCCAGAAGATACCAGAGCACATTTCTGCATGTGGGGGTACTGTTTCACTTTTCTCTTTTTAACTCAGGAGTTTTATTAAAAATAGCAGAATGCAGTGGGTTTCTGAGTTTGCACTGTGTAAAATGTACCAAGTCTTTATTAAACTTTAACACTTCCCTCTAGCACATAATGTTGTTTCTAAAAATCTGTAAATTGGCTCCCAGGAAGTTGGTAAGTGGTTTCTTTCTTTGTCTTTTGTGTCTATCTGGAGTAGCCAAGCTTCATTCCAATAGCTGTAAATTCCAGCAACGCCACATTCACAAGTGCTCATCCCCGCCAGCCCCCCACCCCTCTCTTCCTGGGAACCAGCTGTAAGCTTGCTCAGCTTTGTCAGTGCTGTGTTTGACCCTCCACTCTCTGAGCTTGGTGACAGTGACAGTGCAGAGGCAGGGGACCAAAGAATCCAGAATGGAAGGAGAAGCTATTGTTAGGACTTAAAATACCATACAGGAATCAATGACCCCCAAATGGGGAGGTGTCTAGGCAGTCTGCCACCCTGAGCCGAGCATGTTTGGCAGAGGACATGAGCCACGGCTGGGCAGAGCAGTGTCCTCCATTCTGAGCTGCAGGTGCTGGCCTTGGAGGGCCCCACCTGTCACCTGCTGAAGGGGAAGCCTCCAACCCTGCAAGGATGAGTGTGATGGGAGGCTGGGGTTTGTCCCCCACAAAGTTCAGAGTCCTAGGCTGCCCCTTCCATGGTCACCTCCTGTCCTTTGCGGATGAAGTTCTCCTGGGGTCTATGACCAGCTGAGGAGCGCAGCAGTTATCTCATCTCCTTGGCCTCCGGGGAGGAGAGTGGAAAGCTCTCCTACGCGTATCAGCACTGGGCTCCTGTGGTTTCTTCTTTGGTTCGCTACTGAGCCAATCCAGTAGCTCTCTTCAAATGAAGCCCTGAGACACCTTCAGTGCAGTGGTCTGCTACTGAAGTGTCCTTCTCATGGGAAGGAGCTAGAAATCTTGCTTTTGGGAGAACCCATGTTGTCACAGATGCTGCTGCTTGAACACTGACCTGGGGGAGGATGACCTGCCTCCCCTGGTGCTCAAAGGGCATCGCTCCCAGCCTGTTCCCGGGAAGAGGATGGAAGGCTCCCTCTACCAGGCTGGCCTCCCTCTCTCCTCTGCAGCAGGAAGCAAACTGAGTGTGGCATGAGCAATGTGGGCAGCTGCTCTGCAGGCCGTCCAGGAAGGCTGGGCTGGCCGAGTCACATTCATTAAACCACTGTCCTCAGCGTCCATCTGGGGGTTCTCATCCCTAACAGCCCCAGGGACTGAGGAGCTGCAGTTGGCCACGGCTGGGTCCCCGGTGGGTGTTGGAATGGGACTGGATAGTAAATTGGCAGTCGCACTGCCCAGTTGGAATGCCACCTGTCTTCACCTGGGCTGCAAACTCTAGACTCTGGGGACACTTCACAGGGCTCACTCAAGGCAAGGGACACCCCCGTGGCACAGACGGCTGACTGCGCCCTTCCTTCCCCTAGGCAATGGCTGGCATAGGTCATCTGAGGCTTTGAGGGTGGCCTTGGGGGTTCTGCTCTCTCAGTCCCTGCATCTCCTCTGCTGGGGGGCATCCCCAGAGCAGGGTCCAGGGCATCCTTGTCCCCAGCACCTGTGCTCCTCATGGGCTGCTTCTCAGGATGCGTGACTGGTGTGTCCTCACAGCTGTTGTAGACTGATGTTAGTGACAGATGAGAGGCTGACAGGAAGGAGAGAGCATGGGGTGGTGTCCCAGGGCAGCCACTGTAGGCACAGCTGTCTCTGCAGTCTGGGGTCCAGGGGCAAAGACAATGTTATGGTTGTGTCTAGCCATCCTCCCAAAGCCTCATGTGGTCACAGGCTGGGTCTTTTTCAGAGTTTGCTGGATCTGGGGTGGGTGATTGATTCCTGTGCAAAGATGGTTTCAGGGTGTGTGATTACCAGAGTGATCTACTGATTTGTTTGGCACCACCCTCACCCCAGTAGCCTAGATGGTGTAGAAAGGGGAAAGATGGGGTCATTGTTCTTCTCATTGCTTTTGCCGTCTTGTGGGCCCTGTGCATGCCCCTCTGCCATCTCACCCTGACCTGGAGCCAACCCTAACCCTAACTCAAATCTCTAAACACTGTGAGCCAAATAAACCTGTGCCCCTCTGACTTTGGGTGTCAGGCATTTTGTCTCAGCAATGAGACGAGTAACTCAGACAGACTGTGGTTCTGTTCTTTTCCTGGATAGAGCAGACGAGGGCCTGGGACAAGCTCATTTCAGCGCACACATCCCACAAGAATCCATTTAAAAGTATTTTGTTGTTCAGGGCTGAGAACTGTTTTTACTTTTTTTGTTTTGAACTGTTTTTACTTTTCTGATCTCTTCCTTCTTTACTGTGACTGAAAAAAAACCAGTGTTCTACTCCAGAATCATTTTCAGTGGTTATACTAAAATGGTCCAAAACGAATTCGAGACTGATGGTTTTAATCAAGACAAGTTTCGCAAACAGCAAATGCAGTCTCCTTGGTGACGGGGACGTTTCCTTACTGTAAATGGTGGCATTTCTTAGTCTACGGGCAGGTGTGTGGCAGGGACTCGTTTGCAGGTGGAGTTCATTGTGTGTCCATCACTAGGTCACAATGCTTAATGTGGGGCATGGGGGGTCCAGAAGAACAGGGATAAAGCCACTCAGAGTTTCCTGTTGAAAAGTTCTCGCTGATGATGTGAATTTTACCAACAAGGGAGTTGGGGCTCTAGTCTGAGATTTCCTTAAGAATTCGAGAGCCACCAGCAAATGCTCATCTTGTAGCTTTCACAGGCTGGCACTGAGGGACTGGGGCCCAGAACACATGTGAACCATAATGTGGGGTACTCAGGCTTTCCATGATCCTGGAGGGGAGTCACCCAGGGGAAGAGCGAACTCCTGGGTCATAGACCGGTCAGATACAGCCAGGGCACAGGGGCTCCCCGGTCCACTCCATCTCCTCTAACAAAGGCCCCCAACGAGAGCTTACACAAAGTGCAAACTTACTTCCTACGCTTCCAGGGTCCAGAAGCCAGGGTCAGACTCTGTGCCTGGTGAGAGCCACTTCCTGGTTCATAACTGGCCTTTCTCGTACTGCTCTCTCCCCTGCCCAAAACTGTTGCCCAGGCTCTCAGCCAGGCCTCTCAGTCCCTCTCAGATGGAGAGCAAGGGGGAGTGTAATTGTTGATACATTGTGTCAACTTGAGGAGGTTACAGGTTTAACTGACTCAGCAGGGGACCACGAGCCCTCACTGTTAGGGTAAACTGAGGCACAACTGCGCCCACTAGGCAAGCAGAGTTTAAGTAATGTGTAAGTGTTTATTACAGACCCAGTGGGAAAAGACCAATGGCACTGAGCAAGGGGCAAGAATGTTTTATGGAGATTTAGGTGGGAGAGGTGGGCATTGTTGAGAGGGGTGCAAAACTCTGGGTCTCTGAGTAGGGGCTCTGGGCTGGCTGGTACAGAGGGTGGTGTGGGGTACAGAGGTGCTGGCAGGCACAGCATGTCTTGTGGTTTTAGGTGGAACCAGCTCTTTGCAGGTGGAGCTGTGTGGGGCACCTGCTGGCTTCCTGTTAAGTGCTGGATCAGATCTGCTGGGAAGTTTTTCTCTACTGGTCGGGCTGAGGGTTTGCTCTGAAGACCTGACACTCACTTTGTAAATATCCTGAGCCTGTGCAAGAGGAGGGCAGGGAGACGGTGCTACAGTCTACAGGAGTGCTACAGCCTGCTTACAGTATAAGGGAGGGGAAGAGGCAAGCTCTCCCTCCTCCTTTTCACTCTTGTTGCTTTTGCTGTCTTCCACCCACAAGAATGGTTGCCCTGTGCCATGTTACCCTACTTTGGAGCCAGCTGATTATGCACTGCAACCTCCACAAGCTGTGAGCTAAATAAACTTTTCCACGTTAACTTTGGACGTCAGGTATTTTGTGTCAACAATGAGAGAAACGTAATCAAGATGAGTTTCAGATGACACAGTGCCCCTTTCTGAAACAGTGGACCTTCAAGTTACCACCAGCCTCACAAATGGGTGGCTTGGGACACCACCAGAATTTTAGGTTTAATGTTCTGCTGAAGTCTTGAGTTACCACCTGAAGGGCTCTCTAGTGTCCTCTGCGTGGCTGTAAACCAAGTCCTGCGGTGCCAGAGAAGTGCGTGTAAGCATCAGGCTGAGCCCAGATGTGTGTGTTTGTGGACAAGATTTCAGTCAGTGCTTTATATAATTAGTGCTATCAAAGTGGCCCCCCAAAGCTAGAAAAGAGTGGAATGTAGGAAGGAGGGAAGATAAAGATAGCAATGTCAATCAAAATGAAGAAGCAGAGTTGTGGAGATCTTGCCACTACCTACAGCTTGCTGGACTTCACCATCTCCACAGTCTTAGATGGGGAAGATTTGCATAAGTATGCCAGTGCGGAGGAGCCGAGCCTTCAGTGGACGCCATGGCTGATGATACTGTCACTGCAGTATAAAGCACAGGCTTGCAGGTGGACAGTGGTGATGTGGAGGGGCTGGTGGAGGGACACGCAGAGGAATTGTGTGTAGGGGAACCTCATCAACTTCCAGCTGAGCAGCAGCCTGGCAGCTGAGGAGCTTTCTGAAGAGGAGGGAGTGTCGACCCTTGGAAATAAAGAGAACCCTGAAAAATGGACAGAGTGGGGATCTGCACAGGGAGCCTTGGAAACAAACCATCTCCTTCAGGATCGGCGGTGCTGTCCCTTTTCTAGCTTAGCTGTGAACTTTTCTGGAGGAAGAAGCCCTCTCAGTATGCAGTGCCCATCACTGTTCACTTTGGTGACTTATTTAGATGTATTAGACCCGGGATAGAAGCCTAACAGTGATGGTGCCATCAGGGTTTGCATTCTCTGGGGTCATTGCGCTGAGTATTTCACATGCCCCTCTGAAATCGCATTGCAAGGTTTCTGGGGTTGGGTGCTGGCAGCAGCTCTGACCTACCAGGAGGAAATGGAAACTCTGGAGGAAGCAGTCAGATGCACAAGGCCACATAGCTGGCCAGGGAAGCAAGTGCTGAGCTCAGGCTTCTGCTCAGCAGTGAGGCTGAGGGTGACGCTGCTCATCACAGGGCTGCCCAGCCCAGGCCGTGTGGACTTCAGGGCTGTGGACCCACCACACGTGAGTTAAACAAATGAGCAAACAAGAATGGGTCTCCTGAGCTCACCCACACCCTCATGAGACTCTCACCTAGCCCACGAGGTAAGAAGTCCTCCAGGTACATCGCCTGAGTTTCCGCGTCCCCATTTATGTTTAGGAGCCTGGTTCTTCTGCTCCTCCACATGTCCCTGAAATCAGCACATGGAGGAGCTGGAGCCCACTGTGGTTTCCAAGGGAACCCCCTCAGGGCCCTGTGGATGCAGCCCAGGGGTGGACTGACTGAGGGGAGCAGAGACAGCTAAACAGCCCAGTCCAGTGTTTACCCTCACCTCTAACTGACTCTCTTCTGACAACAGCGGCAGGGATGGGGTGGGGTGGGGGATAACACATGGCTCACTTTGGTCAAAGGGCCTGGGCTTCAATCCTGTCTCCTCCAGTGATCTCCATCCAGAAGGGACCTTGGAGCCTCAGGTCTGTGCATATCCTCTGGGTGGCGCTGTCAGGACGCAGTGAGGTTAGGGGGACACATCTGCCAGCTTCCCCTCTGAGAGGGCCCTGACTGCATGCCGATCTTATTCTGTTTTCCAGCCTTCTTTCCTTTGTGAAAGGGGAGAGTGGCTGGGTTGTAAATAGCAATGTTTCGGTCTCATAATGTGCAAAAGACGACTCTCTAGCCCTGACATGGCTCAGTGCTGGTCTTTTGAGCTGTTGTACACATCACAGCAGCAGCACAACAAAGAGTAAGGGCCACGAAACCGAGTGCAAGGGTGGATCCCAGCTCTGCCACTCAACTGCTCTCTGACCTTCGTCACTTCCCTTTGCCAAGTGCAAAATCGTGTCCCCCACGGGTCAGACAGCACACTAGCAGGACGCTGGACAGAATGAAGCGCTTAGTCAGTGCCATCGCTTCCATAGGTCCTCTTCGTAGCTTGTGGATCTCAGGCCAGGATGGGGGAGAGAGGGGCTGCCCCTCACTGTGCAGCACAGCAGAAGAAGCAGTGCAGACTCTGGGGTACTGTGTCGTCTCCTGTGTGGAAGAGGTCAGCCACAGCCCAGACGCTCTGGTATCTAGGACTTGTTACCACAGTAGTCCAACCTGCTGGTACAGCAGTGATTTCTCTTCTGTAGCAAGAGAGTCTGCTCATGTGTGGAGCTCCTCAGGGTGGAGCAGGCCGTCTATATCTTTCTCTTTAACCTCCAGCCCGCAGCGCTGCTGTCTGCTAATGATGCCAAATGACAAATCCAATAAGCAAGTCACAAAGAAGAGGGACTGTGAGTCTGAGGATAAACTACTTTTAGTTGGGAAACTCACCTGGTCTTCAGGGAGGCCCATGGTTATCATTTTATTTTGGGCACACATGAAATGCAGATTTTTCCTAGGAGGAGTGTGTTTTCAGAACAGGAGATGAATGTAGGATTACTTTAAACTTTCACAAGTCTTCAGGTGCTGAGGAATCACTGTCAGAACACAAAGTGAATGACCACAAGTTCCCAAACCAAAGCTGCTGCTTCACACGGGCCCGGAGCATGGCCACCTCGTGCATGTGGTGTGTTGTGACATAATTTAGGTTTCTCCTCACAAGTCCCAATAGCCAGAGCCCTCCCAAGCCCAGGGGTAGAAGCATGCTCCGGTGCTCCTCAGGGAAGGGCAGAGCTAGCATAAACAGGAAAACAGAGCCAGATTCCCAGCTTCTGCCTTTCCTTAACCATAGTTTAGTTTTGAGACAAAATCTTGAAAATAAGTGGCTAGGGACTCTCCAGTCCAGGATGGGAGGAAAGCAAAAAGGGAATCAGGAGAGTTAGACAGTGGGGCCCAAGCAAGGAGCATGGCCTGCTCCTCCCACTGTACCCTAAATCCCAGGGTGGGGTAGGAAAGGCTTCTGAGGTGGGCACATAGGCACTGCAGGACTTGTTGTCTTGGGAGACAGGGAAGGTAGCGGGACACAGGGGCATCCACTAGCACAGCGGAGACTCCGCTGATGTTTCAGTGCCCTGGCCACACCCGGCTGGGAGCTGGGGGAGCTGTGAGCCTGCAGGGAGAAGAAACCACTCAGGAGATCCACAGCTCGGAGGCCTTGGCTGGGGGGGGGGTGTGAGAGGGCGGCAGCTGGGCCTAAAGTGACCTACAGTTGGGCCTGGCAGCATTGTGGGAGACTGACCAACAGTGGACTGCGATGGCATTGGGACATCTTAGCACGGATGGGTAGTGGTCAAACCCAGGGCCAAGTTTCGGACAGGGTCAGGGACACTCTGCACGGACAAACAGTAGCCAAGACCAGACTCCCTCCTGTTTGCTGACACTCTCTCCTACAGTCTAGAATTTTTATTTCAATAAAATATGGCTTTTATTTTTCAGTATAACTCTGATTGAAATTTTATGAATAAAATTAAATATAAATGTTTAATATTTATTGAGATAAAATCTACATACCACAGAA
Organism: Cavia porcellus; assembly: GCF_034190915.1. Classification (NCBI taxonomy): domain Eukaryota; kingdom Metazoa; phylum Chordata; class Mammalia; order Rodentia; family Caviidae; genus Cavia; species Cavia porcellus. The sequence continues at coordinate 46,154,346 of NW_026947501.1, read as the reverse complement.
TTCAGCTGTGAAGTATACTTTGAAGGATATTCCCAAGTTTGCCCAGCCATCACCTTTACCTAATTCCAGAACTTCCCATTGCCCAAGTAGAAACTGAAGCCATCAACACGTGCTCCCCACCCATCCACTTCCCACTCCCAGGCAGTCACGGATCTGCTTTCTGCTTATGGACTCAGTTGCTCTGGACATTTCAACGCTTCCCCACCGCCCATGAATGATGTCATGAGTTCACGTGCACTGTAGCATTCGTCAGTAAGGATTTCTTTTAATGGAAAGTAGTTCCGTGGCATGGCCACGTTACATTTTCTTTACCGATTTATTGGCATGAATGTTCGGGTTGTTTTGCCTTTTTGCTATTATGAACAAGGCTGATATGGATAACTCTGCACATATAGTTAATGATTATCTCTGATGTCATAATAGTTACCTAGGAATCCTGTCACAAGTTATCACAATGGTTTAAAACAATAACATTTTATTTTCTTAAGGTCTCCAGTTCAGAAGTCCAACATGGACCTCACGGGCTAAAATCTGGGTGTGGCACAGCTGCGTTTGCAGTAGGGGGCTCTGGGGAACTCTGCTCTCCAGGAGTTGCCGACACTCCTCAGCTTCTGGCTGTCTCTTACAGCAGGCCGGTATCACTGGACAGGAACCTGTGCCCACACTGCTGGCTGTGGTTCTCTCACTCCTGGGTTTCCCTAAAGACCACTGTGGCTCATCCAACACAGCTGCAGGATTTAAGGTCATTTGACTAGTAGCCTTAATCCCATCTGCAGCTTTGATTGCCCTTTGCCATGTGACGTGACACAGTCACAATTTCTAGGGGCCCAGATGCAGGTGTCTGTGTAGGGCCCCATTCTGCCTACCGCAGGTGCACACCTTGGGTGGATTTGTGAGTCAGAAGGTAACGGAATCTCTGATTTTATTGAGGACTGTGAATTATTTCTCTAAGTGTCTGCACCAACCGACATCCCCACTGGCAGAGCACGATGGCTGCACTTCTCCCCACCCTCGTCCACACCCGCTGAACCTGAGTTTTGATTCTGCCACCCTTGAGAGCACAAAGGGATGCCACAGTGCAGTCTCCTGGGTTGCTGAGATTGTTTTCACATCTAAGCTCTCGTTTTCTACTTGCTTGGCAGAAATAGCTATTTGAATCCCTTTCATTTTAAATTTTCTCAGCTGTTTATTATTGAGCTGTAAGAATTCTTTACCTGTATCAGAGCTATGATTCGAAAGTCTTTCCTCTATATGCAACTTCTCATTTCACTACTCTGGTGCTGTCATTCAACCCCAAAAGGTTTTGACTTCTGTGATGTTCAGTTTATTTTTTTCTTGTCACTTGTGCTTAGGTATTTATTACAGCTGGACAAACATTTCCCAACCCCAAATCAAGAAGATTTTCTTGTGTTTTCTTCCAAGAACTTTATTGTTTTAACTGTTACTTTTAGTCTATAATTTAATTTTTGTGTACAGTGTTAGGTGGACAAAGGTGTTCATTTCACTCATTCCTTTCCTTCATGGTAGAGAAAAGGGACTGTGTATAAAACGTGGTTTCAACACCGTGGCCTTGGGGCAGCCAGATCCAAGTCAGGCTCCTCCCGGATCTCCCCAGCCATGCACACAGGCATGACCTTCTCGACTCCCAGGAATGGAGTAGAGGTCTATTCGACTTCTAATTTCCCAATTTTTCTTGTAGCTGTTTTATTTTGCCTCTTGCTAGCACCAAGAGGTCTTGTAGCTGTGGTATCAAACACTTGCCACTGATTGTCTTCAACAAACATCTAGGAGACAGAACTGTGAGCCCCAGTGAGCTCTGAATTGGGTAAATTATGACACTCACGTTGAATGGAAATTTTCATTGGACATAAGAAATACAGGAGCACTTTTCTGGGTTTTTAGGAAGCTTCAAAGCTGTCTGACCCCTCCAGCGACCACAGGGCTCCCAGCTTTCACAGCTTTCACAATGATGATATTGGTGTTGTTCAAGATGTCTGGGCAGCAGGAGGTCAGGGCCTGTTAAAGCCCCAAGGTCAACACTCTTACAGAGTAGTGGCCACTTTTCTGAAATCAGATTATTGCAGTCCTTAATTTCCAAATGTGTGAGAAGTTTGGCTTGAAAACTTCTTGCCAGTGTTCTTCTGGCTTTTGTGGGTGGACTTCATGTTTTTCAGTCCTTCTTTTTGCCACATCAGGAGTGCTTCAGCATCTCAGAATTAAACAATGATCAGGGAAGAACCTAAATCCATATTAGACTTGAAATGCTGATTCTCATCAAGATTTATTTATGTCCCATGTTAATTTTTCTGAAATTGGGGTGCATCTTCCAGTCATCCTTCTGTGGTCTGCAGTCTGGAGGGTCTTATCACTGTCCACTGCAGACCTCAGAACCGAAGACCACTTCAGCAGGTCAGGAGACAGTCCTGGAGGCACTGGGCAGGGCTCCTCATATGTGAGCAGGGCCATCGCTTCCCACGGTTCACTGGACAAGGCGGGGGGAATCCAGAGAACTAAGTGTCTTGTTCCAAAAGTCTTCGGGAGTGAGGGGCTGTATTCCCAGAATAACCTAGTGGTCAGGTACACCTTATTCTGCTTTTTCTTTATTCCCAAGGTGATAATAAGCCATGAAAAATATCTAAATAAGTCTAAATCTTTTCAAATAAGTATAAAATAAGTTCTAAGTTACTATTGTTTATATAGACAAAGATGTAATTTTATTTAATTGATATGTAAAATTTGTCCATAGTTTTGGAATATGATACAATGTTTCAATATATTTTACAATGTTTAAATCAGAGTAAGTATGTCTGTCTCCTCTAATGTCATTTCTTTTGGTGAAATGTTCAAAATCCTTTCTTCTGGTGTTTTGAGAGATACAGTACATTACTGGTATCCGTGGTTAACCTGCTTTGTAAAATAACACCAGAATTTATTTTTTCTTTCTAAAATTTAACATCCATTGAGCAAATTTTCTCCATCTTTTCTCCACTGCTCTCCACAGCCTTTGGTAACTACCATCCTATTCTCAATTTCCATGGCATTAACATTTTAGATTCTACATGTACGTAGTTTACGATGCATTTGTCTTTCTGTGCCTGGCTTAGTATTCGTGAACTCAGGTTCCGCACGTCCCTCGCACGTCCCTCTTGTGCTGTAAACAGCAGGACTCTCATCTTCATGGTCAGACAGTGTCTGTGCTCTGCATTTTGTTACTCATCCATCTCTTGATGGACATTTAAGTCACTTACATTTTTTTTGGCTACTGTGAATGGCACTCCAGGGCACACTGGGCACAGTGGTGCACACCTATAATCCAGCATTTTGGGAGGCTGAGGCAGGAGGATCGAAATCTCAATTCCCATGTGGGGAACTAAGGGAGACTCTGTCTCAAAGAAAAGAAGTGAGGATTTAGTTCAGTGACACAAGTGCTTGCCTGGCAAGTGCTAGGTCATAAGTCTGATCCCCAGTACCAAAAATAAATAAATCAGTAACAGGATGTTGGGAATGTAGCTCAGCGGCAGAATGCTCCTGGATTTGGTCCCCAGTACTACGCTACCACCCACAAAAACTCCCAATGTAGCTGCCTGTCTGACGTAGGAACCCTATTCTCTCTTCCTGTGTCTATTACCGGTACCAGGGCAGCTGCCTTAACTCCTGAGAAAGCCCTGCACATACCCACCCACAGCAGGAAGGGTTTCCTTCTACCACCTCTGGCCAGGGCATGTTGCTGGTGGTTACTCTGATGGGGCCCCCTGGACCTTTGTGAAGACAAACAATGTGGAGAGAACCCTGTAAAGGGAGTCGGCATCTCAGCAAGGGACTCTGCCAGCCCTTTCCTCTCTGAGACCAAGGTAATGTAATTCCTGTGATTCCTCTTCTTTCCCTGAGCCTTCCTGCAGCACCTAAATCTTAGAGGACACCATCTGCTGGCCTGGGGGTCCCACGGCTCCCTCACCCACTGCACCCCCAGGTCCTCACAGAGCCTCACCTGACCCTCCCTGTCCCAGCCAGCAGAGCTAAACCTTCACCGTCACCTGCGAAAGGCTCAAAGCTGGTATCCAGTGGGGCAAGAACAACCACCACCAACATGGGACCCGCCTGCCACTGGCCATGGCCTTCCTGCCATACCTGTAGACAGGCTGGGGAGAGCCATCGGTTAAAAAAGGACAAGAATGAACCAGATGCTCCTTTACCAAGGAACACATGAGCCTAAAATACACTTCCCTCTTCTTCCTGCCACTTCTGTTTTGTTGCATGTGACAATTAACGATGCAAGACAACCCTGGGGGACACCTGTGATTCCAGTCCGGTCCCTGCTTTCGCTTCTCAGGAACCTAATTAGATCTCTGATCCACCCTCATTATTAATGGCCCATTTCTTTGCTATCTACTTGGCTGTATGTGTAACTTCTACAAATTAAAGCAGAAACCTCCAGACAAATGAAAACATGTTTTATTTACAAGAAAAGTCTATACACTGTGTAAACATAAAAATATACAAAACCAAAATAGAAAATATCAAAGTGTTAAAATGTGTACAAACACTTCTAAAATGCAACTTCTGGAAAACCTCAAGCCTTAGTTAATTGGAAGGGCACACATTTCAGTTTAAAAATTATCATACAAAAGAATTCCCAAAGCTGTTACAAAAGTTCATTGGTTTCCACTAGAAGGATTTTATAAGTATTTTATACAGAGCAAAACAGGGTGCATGTTACAAATGCTAGATTTCATCACAACAATGCATTTATCTAATTAGGTTATTTTCCATGGAACCAAATAATTGTTTCTTCCCCGGATCTTGTAAAAGCCACGAGCTAGTGATAAACTGAGTTCAGAGTTACAATCAGGGTTCTGATGCAGATCCAACATTAGGCAATGATTCTACCTTCACAGTGTCTTTAAAATACTTCTGCTCTGCCTGTGGTTTGCCATCGTCAGGGGGTGCAGAATGCGTGTGGAGGGGCTGGAGGGCCATGTTGTTAGTAGAAGGAGGTGTAACATTTGTTTCTTTCTCTTAAAAAATTAGTGTTTGCATAATTTAAAAATTTCACTGTAAAGGTTACATCATAAAAGTTAATGAAAAAGACAATATAAAATCAAGCATGTGTGTAGATATGTATATATGCAATTATATAACTATATCTACATGCACACTTTCATACTAAGAGCAAGAATCTTACTATATCAAGGTCTCAAATTCTTCAACTTTCATTACCCTAAACTTGTACAGAAAAACTGGATTATTTTCTTCTTACTAAAAGATTTCAATCATTTAATAAAACAAGAATCAGAACTTATCCTTGATTTCTTTGAGCGATCAGAGGAATCCCTTTCATTTTCCTGATAATGCCTGGGTGACTGAGCCCTGCGGAGTCATTTCACAGTGGAGACGTCCAGGGGACCAGCGCCACACTGAGCTCCCACACGGCTGCCAAGTGCTTTGTCTCCACGTGGAGCAGGCTCCACCACCGTGCGGTGCAGGGAGACTGAGCCACGTGGAAACGCCATGGGGTGCTAGGGGGTGGTGTCGGCCCTATCTGTCTGCCCCCAGCCCCAGCCCCATACCACTTCCTTTGTGTGTCTCGCTATGGCTAAGCAGAAGGGGGCTGGTACTGTCAGCTGCAGGCACTGCGTCAAGTGCTGGGCACCTGGAGGTCCCCAAGCCTTCCGCTGAGGCTCTGACCGTCTTTCATCACAGACTAACTCCTGGAAGGTGGACCCCACTTGGTCCATCTGACACCCCAGCAGGCACTAAAGTGCAGAAATGCGACAGGGCCATTGAGGCACAGGTGGAGGCTGTATTGGTCTACACAGAGACAGAGACCAGGTCTCTGGTGACAGAGATGCAGAAGAACAGGATGCGGCCTGTGCCAAGTGAATCAAGGGTGTTCCAGAAGGGCAGAGGCAGGGAGGAGCTGGGTCATCACTACTGGCCACTCCTTGAAGGCCACGTGTCTGCTGGAGCTTGGCGCTGTGCACAGGGAAGTCAGCCAGCATTGGACAAAACCCGGCCCTTAGGACCAGGAGCACCTTCAGGTCGCCTGACACACAGCAGACACACTGGTGAGGACACTACCTGAAACTTGCAGGCTGCAGTCTGTGCAGGCAGTGCCTGGAGCTTGAGTGCCGTGCTCCGCACTGCTCAGCCTACCCTGAGTCCCAGCACTCTTTAAGGCCAGGACAAATTTTCAGATTCTAATTAAACTTGCTTTATGCTCGTTGGCCCTTCCTGTAACTCCGCAAAACTGAAAGTATTCTTTTGTAACTACAGCCGCTACGATAGAACTCTATTTAAAGATCTGTGAAGTGACTTTTGGGGCCTTTTAATTTGGATACCTGTATTGCCCCAGTTGATTATTTGCTGGCCAAATTCCTGCCAAAGGGGGCTGTGCTGAATGCTAAGGGTGCCGTGAACGAGTCCACTTGGAAGACTATAAAGGGATTTCCAGGGCTGCGGGTATTTAACAGTGGCAAAGCTTGGAAGATCTAGAAAGATCCCCAGGCTTCAAGCAGAACTCACACTGTGAGCACCTCCTGGGTGCCTCCTTTGGAGCTGGGAAGTTTCTCCCCACTAAAGTGTGGCTGGGACCCGGCTCTTCCAGGAAACCGGGGTGAAGCAGGGCGGGATGGTGTCTACTGAGACGTAATTTAACACAGAAGACAAAACCATCCACCCTGTCTCACTGACTCGGCATAAATACACACAAGCTTTCCAACTGCTCCCACTTCTCCATGGCAATGGGGGTGCCTGTGACTGTAGGGTAGAATAATCAAGGAGAAGCCGTGGGGCTCAGTAAGACACTCTTGCTTGAGGAAAGCCTCCTGAGGGCACGGGAACAAACCACTCCAGAAATGAAGAAGCCTTTGCCAGTGGGCTCTTCTGACAGTTCTGCCTCGTGAGGGGCTGCCTTCAAGGAAGCCCACTGTTGCCACTGCCCTCGGTCTAAACTGTGGCACTGAGATATGCTCTGCTTTGATGCTGGAATAACAGCATGCTTCATTAAGGTGTTTAAAAAGTTCCTGTTGCACTACCAAAAATCGCTAAAGTATCAGTGACCGAATCTGAGGTTAAAAACATCAGCATCACTAACAGGCTGGTGTGAGTGTTTTTCCAGTGGGCTTCTCCATCTAAACAGGCATGGAATTTCCTTGTTAAGAGCAGTGCTATCCCACACCCCATGTTGTTATTTAACATTATGGCTTTGTCATGCTGCTGACAGAAAACACACCTATGAAAACCAGGACTGGCTTCTGAGACACCTGTCAGCGGGAAGAACTGGCTGTCAGGTTTGTAGAAGCGGATAAAACCCCGCATAAAAAAGGCCCTTGTGTGTCCCCTGTAACCTGGGGCTGTGGCTCCAAAGTCCTTCCTGCTAGAGAGGAAGGATAAGCGTGTCCCTGGTGTCCCCTGCAGGCCACATCACTGCCACATGTGTCACCTGTGGGGTGAACTTGTGGGCCAGGGGCAGCAGGTAGAAAAATCAGCATCTGGGACACTCTGGGTGCTGTTGCAAGAAGCTGCCTGAACCAATGCTCTAAGAGAGTCCTGGGATCCTGCAGGGCACAGGGCCTCCTCTGCGTGTCCTCAGGGGCCAGTTGTTTCTCGGACCAGCTGGGTGCCAGCACTTGGTTCTGATACAGGCAGCAGAGCATTGTGGGGGGGGGCAGAGATGGATGCAAGGCTGGGAACTTGCCCTCCTGACCTATCAGGGGACCCCTGCTGTCCAGGCGGCTCTTGACTCACATTCACCAGGGAACAGTGTCTCTAAGGATGACAGCTCCCCCTAACCTCCGTCTGGATGTGTCTACACAGAAACCCTCTCTGTCTCCAGAAGCATCAGGGGAGCCATAGCTGCAGCCACCCTGATAAAGGGCAGCCCTGACCTAAGAATGCCAGCACTGTCTGAGGTATTGGACCCATGGTTTTCTATCTAGTCTTTTTCTTGCCTCTTATTTGAGTATTTTACTTAAAATTCCATTTTTATACTCAAAGTACTAAAAAATAATCAATGGCTTGGGAGAGAACGTGACAGTTCACGGCTCTGCAAGACAGCATCTAGGATCAGCTTCAAGTATTCTCTGTGTCTCTGAGGACGAGGACGGCAGTAGTACCTTGCTGCACATGGCTCCCGAGGTCCCTTCCTAAGAGCGCGCGTCCCCGGGGCCGGGCTCAGGGCACTGAGCCGCCCGGAAGCCGGGCAGCACCACCTTGCCCTTGCGGTACAGGTCAGCCTGCGAGCCCATGTTGAGGCGCTGCACCAGGAGCTTCTCGAAGAGCAACGGGTGGTAGGCTCCCAGTGTGCAGGCCGAGTCATAGTACAGCTCATGGTAATGACAGAGCTCTGTCTGCCGCACAGATGGGATGTACTCATACACGTGCACCTCGTCGCACATGGACATCATAATGACGATGCCTGGAAGGAAGGAGGGCACTGGGTGAGCAGTGTCAAGGAGGAGCCCACTTCACCTGGGAGAGGGGTGGGCCCTGGCCAGAGACACCCAACTTCCAGGCGGTTCACAGCTGCCCCGCCCCAACTTCCACAGGGTCTCATGTGGCTCTCGGTGTGGGGCAGTGGCCAGGGACACTCTGGACAGTGGTGTGTGTTCTCTGGTGCCATTTCCTTGGCCTGCACTTGGGGCAAGATGGCTCTGAGGCACCTCACACTGGACCTCTGCTTGGCATAGGCTGCTCACGGGCTCTGGACTGAGCCCTTGGGCCCCAGCTTCCCACATTTGGGGTTCAAAGAGAATCCTGGGGAAAACCGCACCTGCACTGAATAGATGCAGGTGTTCTTCCTGGTCCTTATTCCCCAGCTGTCTCTCGGGTGGCATCTACACTGCGGGAAGAACTTTAAGTCCTCTGGGGATGATGAAAAGTACGTGGAAGGAGGTGAACTTCAGCCCAAGCACCTTAGGCTTAAGGAACAGCCAAGCACCAAGCATCTTAGGCTTAAGGAATCTGCCCTGTGAGCTTAAAAGGCAGCCAGCAATGATCCAGGGCATGGGTCGGGACGGAGCACTTCCAGGGAGAAGGAAAACACGACTTACCACTCCCGGGCTGCATGTGAGAGGCAGACAGGGAGATTTACCATCCTGAAGGAGAAGAACATTTACTACTTTAAGCTGTTTTTCACTCAGCATGGCTAAGTCATTTGCCACATGTGTCCTTGCCATTTTAATTACTTAATGCTGTTATCAGCATATAAATTTGCATTTAAATTCAGAGTCTGTCATATAATAAAAACCAAAAATTATTAAATGTGGTTAAAACTGTACATAGTTTTTTCTAGAGGTCTCTAGTAGCACTTAACTGGTTCCCGGAAAGCTGAAGCATGCATTTCTTCGGGCTTTGCAAGGGAACTCCACTGCTGTCTGTGTCTGGAGGTGCAGAAGAGCATGGTGGGGTTCAGAGTGTGGGGTAGTGGATCAGGCATGCAGGGGGCAGGTGGGAAGGGGAGCAGAGGCATGTGCTGGGGGAGCCTGGTCAGCAGCCTTCCACATTCTCAAGCTGGACCCAGGACAAATCTGTGGGATTTAGAGCAACTTCCTTTTAAAATTTGTATGTTGAACTAAAAAATCCCATGTTAGTATCTGGAGATGGGATCAGGCTGTGACATCTTAGGGTGTCCTGAGTGTCACGTAGGTACACCTGGATCCCAAGGAGGTACTGTGGAGGTCCCAGCCCAGCTCTTGGTTTGAAGATTCACTCGCTGGACTGCAGGGTCCTGTACACAGCTGCACTCATGGGCACAGAGCCGTCAGCCATGGAAAGAGGCAGGGAGGTGGCCCAGGGAGGCCAGGTACAGGTTCCTGAGTCTTCTGCTGCTGGGGACGAGGCTCTTCAGTCCCCAGCAATGAGCTGAGACAGCATCCCTGAGTGGGTCTGAGGGAGCCATGGCCCTGGTGATGGGATTAGGAGGTGACCTGGTTATGGAGGTGCAGTCTCACAAATGAAACCGGCACCCTCACACGTAGAGATGTGGCTGACATCTCTCCCTGTGACACCATGGGAGGCCACAGTGAGAAGCCAGTGTGGTGGACTCACTGGGAACTGGCCTAGCCCCATCCGGACCTTGGACTCCAGCCTGTGGGACCTTGAGAAGGCGGTTTCTGCTGTATAATCACCCAAAAGCACTAAGAGAAAGCACCTCTGAAACACCATGGGCCAAGGAACATCGTTGGAGACACAGCACTCGGGGTTTACTGGAAGCCGCTCCCACACAGCCCTGCCTGGCGAGTCCCCAGGTCCCCGGACCTTGGAAGGAAGGGCACGTGCTCAGCGTGAGCTCCTTGGCTGCACAGGTGGTGCAGGTGCAGGGAGCCCCCTCATCCCTGTGGAGTGGGGACTCCCTAGGCCAGGGTCCCAGATACCAACCCAGGGCCAGAAGAATAGGCAGGGAACCCCTGTGGTAAACCTTCCTGCATGGACACCAGGCAGGTCCACACTCAGGGCCTCACTGCCCCGCAGTCCTGTCCTCATGCCAGACTGACACGGGTGCTTCACATCTGCTTGTGATAAAAATGCTATCGACTTCTCTTTTCATTTCCTCTCTGTCTGCTCAGATTTCCTGACAGGCGGGAAGGGTACAGATCGCCTAATACTGGTAAAGAATAATCTCTAAAAATCACTGAGGGCTTTTTATGAGAAATAATTTTGTTTACTGGCTATCGAAATAAATTGTTTTCATCACTGATACACATCTGACTACTTTTGGTTTGGGTTTGGAGTTCTTGAAAAGCCCATGAATATTCAGTGCCTTTTGATGTATTTTTCCAAATAATCACGGGCATGCGGCCAGCTAGCTGGGACCTTCAAACAGAATTCAACTGTTCCTGTTTCTTAGGTGGCCAAGTTTGATAGATGAGTCCACATGAGAGATTCATTTGGAGATAAACAGCATTACTGTTTTCCAGGCAATCACGATCTAGGAGACATTCCCTTGCCAAATTCTATGTTTTTAAATACTGCATAGTGCAACATTATGATCAAACTAATTAAAAGCACTTCAGCTTTTCTTAATAAAATGTTGCTTTATGCGGCTCAGCATAGTTAGTAGATGGACCTTGTTTATGGGCTGCAGAATCCAGGTCCGATGCCTCAGGTCCTGTGAGCACGTGGCTCTCTGAGAACTCAGCCTGCCTGTGCAGCACCTCTGTGTCACCAGATCCCAGCTCTGAGCTCGGCTGCGACTTGCCTTCTTTAAGGCTGCTTCTCAGCTGGCAGAATTTTCTGCTTGATGAAAAGACCCTTTTGCAAAATAGCAAAATGAGCCATGGGTGTAAAGCAGAACATATTTCACATAATGGGGGAAAACAGCGGCTTCTATCAGTTTTAAAACACAGGAATACAATTCACACGTGAAGTGAACTGGGAGTTTCTGAACATGTCCCAGAGAACACTGCCCAGCACTTTCCTGAAGAAATCATGGAGGCCCAAGGCTAAGTGCGCCAGACAGGCTGGGCCTCGGACGTCTAGCAGCAGCTGTTCTGTAATTTCTCCACAAATGTGGTCTTAAGATGGAAAATGATGAGAGGTCCACGTAAGATTCTTAAAGAGCAAGGGATATGTAAAGTGATATTTCTAGAAAACTTCTATCATTAAAAGATGGTTTGGAAAGATGGTTTGATCTTGATGTAATAAAAATAATAATTTAAGAAGCATCTACTATGTTAAAGAAAACAGCATGATTTTAAACTCGTTGATAGTGTATTATTTGTTTCATTATTTACAGGAAAATTTAAAAAGTTGTAGTGCATTTCACAAAATCATAAATAAATAAGGATGTTAAGTGGTTTATTATTTTTGTGTTGATCTCCTGAGTTTGAATGATAGATATATTGGAAAATCAAGTCCCAAAATGCATATGAAATGGAGAAGAAAGGAAGTTACAGCTTATTCTTAAATGTACTACTCTTGTGCGTGTATTAACCAGGCTGCCATGACAGCACTTGCCTCTGTGAACTTCAGAAACTTCCTCATAAACAGCAGGGAGAGGCCCCCTTGGAAAGGCAGGGGGTGCTGGTTTCTGAGGTGTGATTTGGCACCTGTACCCTGCGCACAGCCCACAGGGGGATGAGGATGTGCATGGGGTGTGACAGGGCCCACCTGACAGAGTTGGCCCCTAGGCTGTCCCAGTTACTTGCCAGGCAGGCAGCCAGCGGTCTGCCAGGCTGCCTGACCCCAGGTGACCCCAGGTGAGCTCACGTGGCCTCTGGGGAAGATATGCAATACCCGGAGGCTGAAAGGAAAGCTGTGGGATCCTAGAAAATCACTTCTTACTCAGCCTGCCTACAGACAAAGCACAGTGACTTCCCTAGAACAAATGGCAAGACAAAACCTGAGTGTCCAACTGGGCATGAAGCGGGTGGGGCTCCTTGCACCCCGAGCAGGGAGCTCCAGAAGGGCTGATAGCCTGGAGTCCAAAGACAGGAGAACCCTGCTCTGAGAAGCCAGTCCCTCTGGGTCTTCCAAGTGCCCTGGTGCTGCCTCTTGATTTTAAGACTGCCTTGTCTAGGTCTGAATACCCTTCCTGCCTCTCAGGAGAAGCAGTGGTATGCGCAGGACAGTCCTGACGTGTCCCCAGCCACCTCCCTCTGAGGACAGACATGATAGCTCTAATCAGAAATGCCTCTCATAAACTGCTGGGAAAGTCCCGCCAGCACTTACCTAGTCACCAGAGGGCCTCCCCCTCTATCTGCCACTACCACTGCTGGGCATTCATGGGGAAGAAATGGTTTAAAGGGAAGAGAATTTTATGTATCACATATAGAATAAAACTACAGCACAGATCAGTACACGGCATAAGTATCTGATGAGACTGAACACTCTGAAACAGGCAGACACCTCCACAGTTGAGGGGTACTTAAATTAAGGTGACCTGCTTCCTGTAATTGAATGTCCTCTGTAATACCTGAGAAATCTGAAGCCCGCTTCCCTTGCTGCAGGCCATCTCTGAAGGGCAGTCCCTTTCTGCTGGGAACCATCTTATCTTTCAGGGGGGCACCCCACAGTCATAGTAAGCACCAGCTCTCCTGCTCCTCCCCACCATGACTCTGCGTCACAGGGGCAGTGTGCATCTCCGTTTAGGGACAGAAGACTTGGGCTTCTCAGGGTTCTTTGCTCAGGTGCCCCAGCAAGCTGAGATGGGGCCAAGATCTGCCCTGGTCTCTCAGCGAGGAGGAGGCAGGCGCCTGCAGTGAGACCATTTACACAAAGAGGCGGAGTCTAAAGATGACAGCTCAGCCTCCATCCCCTAGCTCACGCCTTCAGTCAGGAAGTGTATCCTGGCTGCCTATCCCGAGCAGTCCCCAGCCCTGGAGTCCCCTCCTGGCACCAGCATTCAAACCTCAATGTGGTCCTGACTCAGAAAACACATACTGAAACAACGCTGGTAGTGCCAGAATTATTTGATGTGTTTAAAGTGTTTAAGCATTTAGTTAACGTTCCTTAGACTTTTTTTTTATAAAGTCTGGGAAGCTCAAGGCGGTTCTTCTAAAATGCTGCAAGGCAAGACAGTCATTCTCTAAGGTTTGGTGAAAGCTTTGGATCCATCTGCTTTTGTGGATAAATAATATCTCTAAATCTCCAAGAACAGGAGAAACTGCAACCCCAAACCCACTGACTGCAAATGCCAACACTGCAATTCAACTGAGTACTGAGGTTCAGTTGAGAAAAAACAACTCAAACATTCCTTTTGCCTCAAGAAAAACAACACTGCCCTAGACCTACATGCTAAGGCAATGAGATTTCCTGAAACCTTACTTGGGTCAGCACAGATTTCCATGTGATTACCTTATTACCCAAAGTCAAAACGTATTTGCAAAGTTATTTTAAAGTGTCTTCCAAAGGAAGTCAGTTATCAGGGTGCTGCATTTTGGGTTTTGTCTTCATGTTTAATTAATCAATATTCACCTCCCCAATGATGGGTGTTCAAAATGTCTTGTTATGGGGAGCTGCTCATCTGATACTAAAGAGCAGAAAACATGATTCCAAAATATTCACTTAGCAATCTGAGAAGGCTAACTTCAGAGTACATTACAGATATTAAACTTTAATAACACCTTATTAATATGAAATGAATATGTAATGAAAGTGTAGTTCGATTCATTTTTATGAATATGTATTTACATAGTATAATTAGAACCATTCACATGTTCTTTAATGCACTGATTATTTACAAGGCATAATAAATGATTAACTTTGATAAATTCTCTCTGTAGGTGATAGCAAACTTCTGAAACAAGAAGTCCCAACAATGTTTTGGTGAAGACGTTTTTACATTTGCTTCTTGAAATGTTAGGGCAATGCAACCCTCAAATCCTGTGGGCTTTTTTTCTTTAAAAACAACAATAAAAAGAATAAAAATGACGATACAGAATTTCAAAACAAAATAATAGGACATTAGCACTGCTTAATGTTTTGCATATTGTTATCTTCAGAGTAGCTGTTCAGATCAGATTACAAGACATGAGTAGTATGAAAATAATGAGCCAACAATGGAACAATGAAAGCACAAAATGTTCTTCCTGAAGAGCTACAGACATTAGTAGTACAGTTATCTATCTTATGTGTACCTATATATGTATATATTCTTATCCCTTCTTTCTTTTCTCTTTTCCCTAGTGAAAAAAAAGCTGAAAGAGTAAATAAGACCCAAAACTGAAAGAATAAACAAGACTCAAAATAGATACTGCAAAAGGGAAGATAACTGCTCAAATCCTATGATTTTTTGCTCTTTTTCTCAAGGCGAAGGAAGAAGTCCTACGCGAACAGACAAACAGTTTAATTGGTTGCCAAAGAAATGTTTCTGGTTCCATCTGACTTCATGAGGAATCCTGGCTTCCTTTTGCACTAAACATGGTAATTACCCACCCTAAGCAGAGGGAGGAGACTCAGCCTGGCTGGCCGGAAGCTCTCAGCCTGCGGCATGAGCAGAACATGCACCTGACGCCTCTTCCCTCCCACACTGACTGCTTCTCCTGTCCTTGCAGGACTCACACATGCACAGGTATATATGCCCAGCTCCAAACGCAACAGATACAGGCTGTGAGATCCGTGAGCCCCAGCAGGGACTGAGAGAGCGGGGAGAGGGGCATCTTACAGAGATGCAAAGCCCAGCGCTATGCTCCCCAGCGGAAGCTGCTGCTGAATACCTTCATCTGTTCACGCTGCTTATAAAATGGGCGACTTATAAACAAGACAAATGCATGTATCACAACTGCGAAGGCTGAGAAGTCCAAGAGTGGCAACAGCATAGCCAAGTGTCTGGTAAGGACTCTTTCTGGTTCAGAGATGACTTTTTCCCCCACCGTCCTCACATGGTGCAAGGGGTAAGTTAACTTTTGGGGCCTCTTGTATTCAGGCATTAATTCCATCCATGAAGGCTCAGCCTTTATGAACCAATTACTTCTCCAAGGCCCAACCCCCAAGCCTTCACCCTGAGGGTTAGGATTTAAGTACAGGAATCAGGGACAGGGTAAGCCCTTCTGACCACTGCAGGGACAGCAAGCTGCTGTGAAACCAGTGCTGCCAAGTGGTGGGGCCTGGCTGGAAGGGATGGGCCACTGGGGCTGTGACTTGTATGGTACACATTCCTCTCCTGCTCCTCCCTTCTCTCCACATTCTGCATGTGTAGGGTTGACACCTTTTCCTCCCCCAAGTCCCTCTGCAATCCTGCTTCTGCCTTGGACTCAACTGACCATACCCTAAAGCTATGAGCCAAAGCTGACTTCTCCTCCTGTAAGCTGTGGATGTTGGGTGCCCAGTCCCAGCCAGAGGAAGCAACAGAGACAGATATTGTAGGAGTAGCTTCACTGCTGTGATTGTTCCTGACCACGTGATTTAGAAGCCTTTAGATGTGGTTTAAAGGGGGACTTTAAAAGGACTTTAAAAAGATTTCAAGATGCCAAATAGAGAAGCCTAAAATTCTATAAGCTGAGCTTGATAGGAGATTCTGCACAGAGTTCAAAACATAAAAATTAGGATAGGAATGTGGCAGAAGCCAGGGTTTTAGGTCAACTGTGTAAGCACCAGACTGGCAAACACTAGGTCATAAGTTTGATCCCCAGTACCAACAACAACAACAATGAAAGAAAGAAAGAAAGAAAGAAATGAAGGAAGGAAGGAAGAAAGAAAGAAAGAAATAGAAATATGGACAGAAAAGACCAGGCTTAGAGGGTTTCTGTTGGAACAAAGACTCCATTGGTAGTTCAAGTACAACCCATGTGTGTTATGCTCTGGCAGAAAATTTGTTCTGAGACTTTTGGCAAGATTAAGACAAAGGACAGTGGATTAATTAATCTAATAGAGGAAATTTCAAAGTAGACCAATGTCCAGGCTGTGGCATGGGAACCGTTGGTTGCCTTTAGTCAGTTCTACAGTGAAAACCAGGAGCAAACATTAAAGTCAGCAGATAAAAAGTTTGTAGTTTTAACAGCAAGGGAACATTTCCTGCACAGTTAGGGATACAGAAAGCATGGTTGCTGAAAAGATTAGTATCTTAAAAAGCCAAAAACCTTGCATCAAAGCCATAGGAAAGATGTCTTGAAGGTATCTCAGGAATCAGCAAAACCCCTTGGAAAAGTCAAATGTACAAAACTTTAATGCTTTCCTTTGGAAAGAGAGCCTCAAGGAGCCCAGCTCATTCAGGGCTGCAATGGGAGATGCTTCCCTGGGTTCAGCCTTCTAGGCACTCAGTGGTCACTGCAGCTATGATCCAACAGAGCCTCACCTCTGTGCTGCTCCACAGGCAGCAGACCTCGGCATCACCCACATGGCAGTGGTCTTACATGCATGCAGAAGGCAAGCACTGTGGAGTCAGGGAGGCTTCCACCCAGATTTGGGGAGCTAGGCAGTGTGTCCCAGAAACGGCAGTTCATGAAGCTGTGAGGGTGAAGCCCAAAATGCAGCAGAGACCCCAGAAAAGTTGAAAAGCCAGGAATGTGAAACATCCTCCTGAAGATAGCTCTGTGGTGAGCAAAGCCACTTGGAGAGCAATGCTTTGTAGACTGCAACCAGCAACATCATATGGGTGGGGTCCCCCAAGCACTTTGCAGGTTACATCTCATCACAGTTTTCCTGGTGCTGAACACAGAACTACAGAATTTAATACTTGCTTTGCTGGGGTTTTGTCTTGCTTTGGTTGTATGCCTTTCTGTCCTTTGTGTCTGTCTCTCTTTTGGAATGGAAATGTTTATCCTATGCCATTGCGTGTTAGAAGTGTTGAACTTCTTTTTAATTTTTACAGAGGCTCAAAATCAGAGTTTGCCTTGAGTCTCAGAGGCAACTTTGGACTTTTCAGTAATGCGAGAACTGTTATGACTTTGGTAACTCCTAGAGATGGGCAATGAACAATGAAGTGGATATAAGCCTTTTGGGGCCAGCGACAGAATGTGTAGGGGTCTAGAATGTACCCTCAAAGGGCATGTGTTCAGAGGTGGGTTCTTGGAAAGTGACTGGGAGGCACCATTAGGGGCTCACCTACTGCTGAGGTCAGAGAGGTGTGTGCTGTTACGAGTGGGGTCTGGTTGGGACAGGCGGGTCACTGGGCTGTGACTTGGAAGGGTTTATGTCGGTCAGCACCTGAATAGCACCCACCAGACCTGAGCACCTCCATGGGGATCTGATACCACTGGATCTCTTCCTTAAAGAGACAATCCTTTGCATTCAGGACAGTGTCCATCCTCGGGGTCCCTCTGTTTCAATCATGCAGACTCCTGAGCTTGTTAAGGAAATGTCAGCACTGGTTTAGAAACAGGGTGATAAGGGTAGGCCTGCTCTCACTGTGGATGAACCTGTTGGTACACAGGGCAAGCCTTACCTCCCAAGGCCTGGCTTTGTGCTGCCCTGCAGATGGGCACCAGCATAACACTAGCCATGCACACACATCTAATTTCTCATAAGGGTTCTGTGTAGGAGCTTTGGTCAAGAGCCAAGGTTGCAGGTAAGCATGTGGAACGACAGGCAGGGACACAGTCAGCACCTCTCAACATGTCCTTGGAGCACGCAGCAAATTTGGAGAGCTTTGTGACAGCAGAAGAAGACAACCTCACTGGTTTTCCGGAAGTTCTATGGCAGGTGACATCACTGCCCTACTATCAAAGGAAGTCCAGTGAATGCTGCGCAGACTCCACCATCGGCCTCTTTCTGATCAGTATCAGAAGAGGGATAAGGCTCAGCTAAAGCAGGGGCACACGGTGCTGGCAAAGCTGCCCAGGCTTCTCACACCCACCCTGGAGGGGTGTCTGGCACAGCCCATGGTGGCACAGCTGGGGCAACAAGTGGATTTAATGATGCGCCAACACAGCCAGGGCGCAGCCTACCCTGCCAAACTGTGTGATTCCTGTCCAGTTACTGACTGGCTCCCTGCTTCCTTCCTTCCTTCCTTCCTTCCTTCCTTCCTTCCTTCCTTCCTTCCTTCCTTCGTTCCTTCCTTCCTTCCTCCCTCCCTGCCTCCCTCCCTTCCTTCCTTTTCTGATTGGCAAACTCTGCTTCCTGGGACCAGGGAAGGCTTGGTTCCTCTGTACCCTGTAGTATGGCAGTCACCAGGAGCACGTGTTAACGGGGACTCAAACAGGTGCTGTAATTCAATCAGCTGAAATTTAAATAGTCATAATCGGCTTAGAGCTGGGTACTGCACTAGGTCCTGCTAGAGAATAATAGTCTCTCAGCGCCCTTGGAAGGTTTTATCATTACTCCCATTTCTTACTGGAGGCTGCTGAGAGTCTCAGGATTATCCGAGGTGCCCAGGATCGGAAAGCTAGCAAGCGGCAGAGAAAACTCCAGCGAAATCCAGGCAGTCCAGCCCAGCTCCCACAGAGACACTGAGCTGCAGTTGCCCTTCACGGTAGAGAAGTCTCCAGGCAGCTCTGAGCCTCAACAAGCTCCAGGCTGTGCATACTCAATGAGGGAAGGAAAGGGTGGATGATGGTGATTCTTTCAACACACACATGCGCACACACACACACACACACACACACACACACACACACGAAAGCACTTCTCTTGGCTATGACAATCAAACGTGAACTGTTAAAACCATGTCCATCCTAATTATATCTGACAGGCCCGAAACTCTGCTGCGAACTTCGGCCCTAACCAAATACCAGTCACATGAATTCAAGGCAACATGAAAAAGACTTCATTAAACCTCTGCCACGTGCCCGTACACCTTTGAAGCACTACTCTATCCTGCCTCACCTTTGACAGACAAGCCAGATTATGTTTTCCTTCCTAAATCAACAGGAAACTATGCAAAAGACGGAGAATTTGGGATTGCAAAAGAGTGGTTTGGAAACAGAGGGTCAAAAACTGTGAGTCAAGTGTGATTATTGATTATCTTCTCCATGAGCCTGAGTTTGAATGAGAGTGAGTGGATTCCGGGGTGAGAGCTTAGTGAAACCCAGGGGCCAGTCTCAGCAAAGTCCTGGACCACCAGTGACCTTAACATCCTGTTCCCTCCCCAGGGTTACCCACCTGGCTCCCAACTCTGGCATCCCATAATAATGGGAACAGGCGAGATGTGGGTTAAAGAGAGCCACGAGTTCCTTGCAGGCCCCTAGTGCCTCACACCAGAAGGTCATCCATGAGCCTGAGTTTGCCTTGACCACCAGGAGATGGAGAGGACATGGTGTATGTCTGCTACCTTGGGTTGAAGAGACCAAAAACTCCTACTTCCTGTCTTTAGGGACCCACCCCCACCCCGCATTCTCTAGCTGACTGAATCGCCCGGCATGGTGGTGCACAGCTATAATCCCAGCACTCTGGGAGGCTGAGGCAGGAGGATCGAGTTTGGCTCCAACTGGGCAGTTTAAGAATGTATCAAAGCCTGTCTCAAAAAATAAAGGCTGGGATGTAGTTCAGTAAGAAGACCCTGGATGCAACACCAGGACCTTGGGACCGTCATAGGTAACGACATATAGGCACATGGCCAGGGGCTAGTGGAGCCCGCCTTAGTCATGTCTGCCCAGGACAGGACAGGGTGGCTCTTTTCCTCGTGACTCCCCAAAGCCACCTCACTGCTGGGTGCTCTTGCTGTGCAGTGTCACCTTCTGCTCCTTATGTGTGAAGTCTCACCCTGCTCCTCAGCCACCCTGCTGCTGCCCACCTACCGATGAAGCCGGAGGACGGTGGGTTGGGCTGGATCTTCTCCTTCGTGTTCTCCTGGATAATGTCCCACAGCTGCCATATGAACTTTGGGTGCAGAATGTAGAACGGCTGAGCGGGGTGTCTCTGACGGTGCTGAACATACGGTGTGAACAGGTTATAATCTGGCTTCTTGTACCACTGAGGGAAAAAGAGCATGTGGTCAAGGACACACAGTGACAAGGAGACTGGGCAGCCTGTGGGTCCAGGCACAGGGATCAGGCTAAGGCAGGAGGGAAGCAGGCTCTAGGCTCCCCGCTGGACTCATACAGGACATTTCTGCAGGATCTAGGCCCTCAGCTGGATTCTTTGGGTCTCCAGTGTGTGGACAGATTTCCTGCACTCCTTTATATGTGGTTCTTTGGGTGAATATTATAAAACAATCCTATAAATTACGTGTCCTGTATTAAATTGTTTCCCTTGCAAACTCTATGACAATTTCCAAAGGTATTTAATGTCACCCTGTCACAACAGCAATGCACAGGACCAGCTAGTTCTCTGGCCGGGCTCAACTGGCCAAGGCAGGCCACACCTTGGGCCCAGGGCTCATGAGTCAATCAAAAGCATCAGGTGACCTGGGTGGGCCATCACAGAAACACTCACCAGGTAGAGATTGGAGGAATAGGGAGCGGGGTCCCAGGCCACCAAAATGACGTCTTTATACAAAGTGCTGTCAATGAAGTGATAGCCGGGGTTGGCCAGAATCTGCAAACACAGAGGAAAAGCCATGCTAAGGGCTCTGCTGTTCAGAAGCACGGTTTGGAAGCCAGTGTCAGTGAAGAAGAGGAAGCAGGGGAAGGGGCGAAACGGGCAGCCTCCCTGACCCCGCTGGCAGGGGGAGAAGAGCACGGCGCTGCTCTTCCTCTCCTACCGCACTGCACCCGAAGGGGTGACACCCTGCACCCCAGGCCTGCAGTGCGCCTTGAGTGCTGAGGCAGTCACTGGAGGCCAGCACCATCCTCCCCCGAGTTCGCTCGGCTCCCAGGATTGCCCAGTCTCATCTGCCACCACCTTTTCAAGCTCTTACTTGGGGTCTTCACCATGAAGGACTTGGACTGTTCCCACATTACTTTTCCTGGGACCAGGAAGCATCTTACAGGGGAGATGGGTTTTAACGTGCTGGGTTTCTCCTCTTCCAAGAGTTGCTGGTAAATGAACAGTGGATCTTCCAGCCGTTGACAGCTGTCCTGAGCAGGTGTGGGGCTGTGTCTCCCTCACAGTGGGCAGCTGGGCCCAGGGAGCTGACCCTTGGCTATGGGGCAACGCACCGGAAATCACTGACCACCTCATTTTTCCAACAGTTTCTAGAACTCTGGAAATTGTTGTGTGTTCTGTTCTGAGAATAATTGCGCCACAGTTCGGAAGACACTCTCATCACAAATGTGAAGCAATGGGGTATATTCATTTGTATCAACCATCTCTGTTAATTTTCAGATTTCCAAATACTAAAGTTTCAAAGGGATCCACGAGCCTTTGGATTTAATTGTCTTTATTTATCTTCCTTTTAATCTCTGCAATTTTTACTTCAATAGTAGAGATTTAACCCAAAGCCTTCACTCTGAGCTAATGCCCAATCTTTTTTTTAAAAAAAAAAAAAACTTTTGGAAACTCTGAGACAGAGTGTTACACAGTCACTACATTCCTAGGCTGGGCTGGAACTTGCAACGCCCTGCCTCAGCCTCCCAGAGTGCGGGATCACCGATGTGCGTCGTCACACCCGCTAGGCCCTGCAGTTCTTGTTCTTACAGCGACTTCTGCTTTCCTCAGGCCCTACCAGGCAGCCTGGCAGGCCTGTGGTCTCCGCTGCTTTTTCTTTCAGTCTTCCAGCCTCTTTCCACTCGTCCCGTGCCTCCTCTCCACTGCTCTGCACTTCTCATCTTGGAGTCTTTCTAATCGCAAGACCCACATCGATAAGCAAGTGCCATGGCCACGAGCAGCAGGCAACCTCTGCCCGCTCACCCAGGCAAACTCTACCCGAGAAACGCACAGCCGAGGCCGGCCCACCACTCACCTGGGAGTTGATGATGCGGATGGTGGTTTTGTTGCCGACATCCTTCTCATAGCCACGCGTGGGCGCAGAGTTAAACCTCAGCACCGCGTCGTGGGCATCTAAGGGCACATAAGTGACAAGGTTACTCTATCTCTGTAGGGAAAGATGTTACAGCAAACCTTTCAATACCAAAGCCACTCGGACATTGCCAGAAAGCCAAGGTATATGTACATACATTTTCGGATAATTTACTATTGGCTTAGGATGAGCACTCGGCTCTGGAGATCAACATGGAAACACGCAGCCATGCACGCACAACACAGGTCTGCCTGAAGGGCTCGCGCATCCCCCAGAGAGCATGGCCATAGACGGTGCACTGTCTCAGGCTGTGAGCTCCCTCCACACTCTGCACTGAGGAACGTGTCCAGGGGTGCGGTCTCAGAGCCCATCCCCTCCTAAGTGACCTATCAGTGACTGTCTCACACATAGGAACCCCAGTCACGGCCTCCTGAGCCACACTTGGACCTCATCTTCTGAAGTTCCTTACAGGTGACATTTTTCATGCTGCCTCCCACAGTGCCAAGCTGTGGAAGGAGCAGGAGCAGGTGTCAGCAGGTGGGCTGTCAACAGAGCCCTGAGGTCTGCAGAGGGAGTCTGGGCTGCACCAGGGCCGCTGCACCTCACATTGGGTAAGAACCCCACCTCCTGGTCCACTGTCCCACTTCTGCTGAGGGTTTGTGCTTA
Source organism: Cavia porcellus (assembly GCF_034190915.1). Classification (NCBI taxonomy): domain Eukaryota; kingdom Metazoa; phylum Chordata; class Mammalia; order Rodentia; family Caviidae; genus Cavia; species Cavia porcellus. The sequence goes on along the minus strand of NW_026947501.1, from coordinate 46,131,467 downwards.
AGAAGAAGCTAGGCTCAAGGGCTTGGTGGTACACACAGGTAACCCCTGCACTTGGGAGGCTGAGGCAGGAAGATTGTAAGTTGGAGGCCAGCCTGGGCTACATAGTGAGACACTGTTTCTAACAGAAAAGAGAAAGGAAACAAGGTAGGGATGGAGGGAGGAAAAGAGGGAAAGGAACAAAGGGAGGCAGGAAGGAAAAAAGGAAAAAAAAAAACGAAGAAAACTAGTCCTCATTTCTGAGACGCCTTCCACCTGACTCTGTGCTCAGAGTCTAGGGCTGGGTGTCCCAGCTACAGGGCTCTCTGCTTCACTGTGCATTCCTGGTCCCCAGAGTCACACACATCCCACATCTATAGCAGCCCTGCATCCAGATTCTCCAGCCGCCACCTGAGAGGGTCCCCTGCCATGGGGGCTGAGGAGGACACAGGGAAGTGGGGGTGCAAGCGAGGAGGGGGATGTGGAGCTGAGTCCCTGTCCCCTGGTCAGGCTGCAAGCATTGGCGCTGAGAGGCCGCAGCCAGTGTGAACAGGAGCAGGGGATTCTGGGCAACACTGCTGCTCACACCACAATCGACCCACAGCAATGCCACGTCCACCCCATGAGCCCACAGACACTGCCTCCTCCAAGGTCCTGGATCCCTGGTGGTGTCTCCGCCTCGATCCTGGAGTGGCTACCACACATGGCCCACTGGGTCACAGAGGCACCTTTAAGCATGAGCTCGCACCTGAACACAAGCTCTCAGCCTGAAGGTAAGGATGCCAGCATTGAGCGCCACACTTGCCACACTGGAACACACAGCAAGCTCTCTTGCAGCCTGGCTAACCTGGCAACCACCACTAGCCTCCTGTGGGGGAAAATCCTGCCAGAGGCAACAAGCTGTGACCTGAGAGCCAAGTCAGTCTTGGCCCCAGGGACAGCCACAGTGCAACACCTTCACAGGTCCCCTAGTGCACATGGCCTGCAGAGGCTGCTTGGAGCTATGGGACAGAGACCTGCTCGCTGGGCACAGGGCTACCAGCGTCGTCACCTGCACCCCCCATGGGGTTGCTGCCCGCTGCATAGGCGAACTGCTAGCTAACAGTTTTCCTGTATTGTGGTTCGTTATGTACTTTTATTAAACAGGGTACTGAACAGTGTATCAAAACCAAAACCAAAAAAACCCGATGATACTTGAGCTAGAAACATCAGACTCATACTTTTTAGCCTCAGGGATGCTTTAAGAAAAAATATTCATCACATTTGCTCAGAAGTAGGACAAAGAAACTTCAAATGTTCATGCATCAATTTATATTTAAATGACATTTTAATAAAGTAACTATATCCTAACAGGCAGTGGGAAGACTGGCTCTGCTCTGGACGCTCCCCAGCTCCGCTGGCTCTCTGCAGGGACAGCTGGTGTCTCCTCGAAGCTCTGGCTGCATCTTCTGTGGGGAGCTGTGTTGGCTGCTGTTTGGGGCCTTGGAGACAGCACTGAGAAGGGGCTATTTTAGGGGTCCTCCCAGATGGCCATGAACACCCTCCTTTGATTCTTCCTCAAAACGTGACAAGTGCTACTTGCTAAAGGTTGGTGCAATGTGTAACTGGAAAAATACTGAGTTGCCTTTTCCTAGTAAACTGATAACTCTAGATTTCAGTTAAGCAGAAATCGAGGGTCTGCCATCATCCCAGTCTGAACCCCATCCCAGTGTCTCCTTCACCAGGACCCCTCCGTTCACCTGTCTCCATGATAAGAGGCTTCTGAAGTGGGGATGTTTAGAAAATTCAAACAAATGGCTGAATGGGATCCAACGAGTTCTGCTACATCAAAGTCCATTTGTCTATCTTGCTCTTAAAATGGGTCACTGACCCATGCATAATCTTGTTATGCTGAGCAATGACCATCTGAAGGTTCTCCAGTCCATGAGTCAGGCGGACCCTCCAGGTTCGAATGCATTTCATTCCCAAGAATCAGGAGCCTCACTGGCTAACAGCCCCATGGATGCCGCCAGGCTTCCAAGCACGGTTAAAGGGCTGGGTTCTAATACTCAACAAATACGATCAATTATTTTCTTAGAAGCTCACCTAATCCTTCTGGAGAAAACGCCTGCAGGATATCTGAGAGTGCACAGTTACACGCATCTCACACACTGTCCCCAGTGAGAGGTGCGGGCTGCCTCCCACACCCCTTTGGTCCCGCAGGACCTGTGTCCTTGGGCTCAAAGCTGACCTCGAGTGGGTTCATTCAGGCCTTCTGTCATGAAAGGCACTGATCCCTGGACTGCATGGGGCGAGAAACACCCTGCAGCTGGCACCTTGGGCAGGCCTTGAGCTGAGTAGGGAACCGTGTTACCCATCCCCACTTCAGCCACCACACAGAAGCCAAAAGGAAGAAGCACAGGAGCCCTGGGTGTCGCCCCACAGCCAGTTTCCCTTGTGGACCCAAAGAGTCCTCCAGCCCCTACCTGGACCACAGTGTTTGCTGGGACTGAGGGCAACCCCTGAGAAGGCAGAAAAGAAGAGGGTGTTGGATGGAGAGGGGCAGGGGCTTGGCACTGTCTGGCGACGTGACAGCAGAGACCAAGCTGCTGTCTGTGCTCACTGCATAGGGCAGAAGGGTCGCACCCAAGTGTGCAGAGTCTGGCAAAACCCATGGCTGGAGAAGCCACTTCTGGAGCAGCCAGTGCTGGTCTTGGGTGCTGCAGCCAAAGGTGCTCCCCCCAGCCCCCAGCAAAGATCACTTGCCAGACACCACCAGACCAGGACCCTCTTACCCTTGTCTTTGGTCAGAAAATGAGTGAGACTGCAGTGGCCACCTGGGGTCAGGGTCTGAGCGACCACCTCCCCAATGCCCCAGCACACAGGAAGCTGAGTCAGAGCCCATGCCCTGGTCCTGGGCCAGGCGGCAGGTACCAAGCTAAGGCCCAGGTAGGGTGGAAGCCAGGCTCTCCCCTGTGACTTCATGGACCACGCTGTCCTCTCTGCTCCCCTGCAACAGAGCAGTTGCAGGTCCTACACTCTGGACCTGCAGCCAGCACTACTGAGCATGGAGTGGGCTCCATCTGTAGCAAACTCCTAAAGCTGGGGCCCTGACTCCTGCCAGGCTGTCCCTGCACTGCCTCAATGGCACTCTTGTGCACTCCCACCAGTGCCTGCAGGTCCTGGTGCCCTCCCATTGTGCGCTGGGTCTCTGCTTCCCTGGTGCCCTCTGCAGCCCCACTCGCTCTCTGGAACAGCCCTCTGCCTCCTCCCGCTGCCCAGCCATGCTGCCTGTATGTGGGGCTCATCTACTGAGTCTATGCAGAGTCTGCAGGCTGTGCCTACACCTTACCCATCTCTGTGTCCAGCACAGGCTCTGGTGGAAGTGGGGCAGTACTTGCTGGAGCGCTGTATGAACAGCTCCCTTGATCCCTGCCTCCCGCACACCCAGTATGCAGGCTGCATCCCTCCCTTGTTGCTACAGCCCTTCCTCTTTGGTGTGCGCCCACAGGAGGTGGGTTCCAGAACCGAGCTCCCCAGCATTCCTAGGCGAGCACCTCCCAGCTCGGCTGCAGCCCTCATGGGTCCATGACCTTGGCAAGTCCCTGACTTGATACTGAGGGCCCAACGAGAGTGCAGCTACAGCGGATCCTGCACAAATCTGTCTTCACTGTGGAAGCTGTGAAGCTGCTGGGTCTGTACTGACCACTGCCACCTTCAGACACAAAGCAGAGGACACCACCTGGCCCACAGCGATGCCAGCCTAGGACAGGAAGGCTTTGCTGTGCACATGTCTCATGCTGTGATTATCCATCCTGTAAATGTAGGTGCCAAATGGCTCTGACTCCAGGGAGCCAGACAGAGCAAGAAGGAGGCTTTTAAAACACTTCCCAGAAGCCAGGAGCAGTGGTGCACTCCTGTAATCCCAGCACTCAGGAGGCTGAGGCAGGAGGATCTTTGTGAGTTCAAGACCATCCTGGGCTACAAAATGAATTCAAGGCCAGCCTGAACTGAACAGTGAGACCCTGTTTCAAAAAGACATCAGGAAAAAACCACACTTCTGGGCACAGTCTTCACTTGAGTCTCCCTGTTTCTGTAACAAAGCCTCACAGCAGTGCACTCAATCTGAGTGGACTGGAAAATCAGAAAGAGCAATAACACAACCCCAGCTCTTCACGTTCCCAGAAGCAGATGTCCCAGCGCCATCCTGCAAATTCGCTTCCAAGCACAGAATCCTGTCAAAGGCTCTGGCGGGGGACACTGATGCAGGAATGCACAGCCAGGGAAGCCTGAATGCTGTGAGTTTATGCTGCCAAGAAGTTTACAGCAAAACCAGATCAGAAGCCAGTTGCTGCCCCCTCAGGGCATCACACTTAAATCCTCCTCTGCATTATTAATGTTGGTCCCAGAACGGGGAGGACTGAGCTGTGATCCCTAAACTGCTGCTCTTTCCTAATAAACCATAGGCGCTCTGCCCCGCCTTTGACTAAAAGAGCACGCAACACTTGGACCATGTTATCCTGAGCCTCACGCAATGACCCCAGACTCGGGGACCCTGGGCCGCAAACCCAGGTGTCATGTTTGGGTTTCTGGGCAAAGAACCTTCCCATCCGGCTCCTTGCCAGGACACCCTGGCAGTCTGCCCACAGCTCACGTTCTGTCTCATGTTCCATGAGAGCCTAGACGGCCTCTCCTCAAAGATGCAGGGCAGCAGCAGGACTTCTGGATCCAGGGAGAAGTCTGCAGCAAAGGTGCCGAGTCCCCAGGGCAGAAGAAAGGAGCCCTTGAGAAGCAGGGTCCCTCAGCCCAAGAGGGGAGTGCGGGAGGGTGGGGTGTGTGTGACCCCTGGGACTCTTGAAGGTGCCCTGTGCTACTCTGGTACTGATGCCACGTGTCACCTGCACCAACTGTGTGGCCGGTGTTGGTTAAGAGATGCCCCTGAGAAGCTCCCATTTTGGGTGTGAAGACGCCCAGGTCAGCCGACTTCAGGAGGGCAGAGCCCTCCTCACATAGTGTGTGGTCCTCAGTGCATCAGCCTTCGGGACAAAGACTCTGCCTTAAGAATGCCAGAGAGCCCTACCTGGTCCCCACCTCTGGGAATATCAGGCACATTCAGGACCTGCACATCAACCATCCTGCCTGACCCCTTCCACTAAGTCTCTCTATCACCGGGTACTTGACAAATGCAGGCATCCCACAGGCTTTGGAGCTAGTCTGGTCAGGATGATGCAGACTCAGCCCCTTCGCAGCCCCCCCCCCCTTGCATGTCCAGGGAGGGGTCCAGAGGCCAGGTGAGGATTGGGGAATGAGAGCCCCATGCAGCTCTGCTCCCCTCTTGTAGGAGTCCAAGGTTTGGGCACTGAACCCAGAATGCTCATAGAGCATGCTCCCCCGGGGTGCCAGCCCACGGAGCACCTCCCTCCCTCCCTCCCTTCCTCCCTCTTTGTTGGTTGGTTCCCTGTCTTCTGGCCTCTGAGGTTTGACAAGGACGCACCCACAGGGTGCAGCAGGGAGACTGTGTGAGGGGGCTTGGGAGGAACGCAGTGGTGAGGACCAGGAAGCTGGAATAGCTTGGGGGCCTCATCCTCTACCTGGGAACCTCCAAGCCCTCCCCAGCTCCAAGGGCCAGTGACCCGCAGGGTCTTCCATGGGTCCGGTGCGTCTGGACACCCACCGATCTCGGCGCCCAGGGAGGAGTTCAGGATGGCGCCGGCCGACATGACCACGGCGCAGCTGCGCAGGCCACGCGGGTGCAGCTGGCTCAGGGCCGTGGCGGGCACGAGGCTCTGCCACCCGAGCGTGGTGAAAGGCGGCTCCGTGCCGTCCAGGGTGCGCGGGCGCGCGCGCTTGAGCGCGCACAGCAGCTCAGCCGGGTCCCTGCGCGGCGCGCGCCGCCCGCGGAACCGCACGCCGTGTTTGTTGGCGCGCACGTAGTCGCGCATGGCCTTCTGTAGGCGCGGGCTCAGCATGCGCGCTGACGCCTCGCCGGTCCACAGCCGCCGCAACAGCACGCCGGGCAGGGGCGCGGCCAACCGGTCCCCGTCCAGGCCTCTTGGCGACAGCGAAGAGCGGCCACGGGTCTTCCTCTGCGCGCGCCGGCTGGGGACCGGCCCCAGGGAGCGGGCCCGCGCCCGCGGGGAGAGCTGACCCGGGGACGCGAGCCCCAGGACCCCTAGCGCGCGGCCGCGCCTCCCGGGCTCGCTGCCCAGGAAAAAGTAGTCGTAGTCCTCCGGGTAGAAGGCGCTTTGGGATCTCCGCCCAACCTGGGAGGTGAAGAACTCGTCCTCGTCCCGAGGGCCGCCCTGGCTCCCGGCCACCTCCTGCGGGTCTGCGGGCACTGCGTGAGCCCGGCCGCCGGGGTGGACACGGGGCGCGGGCTCGTGCGCGGCGCCCATGATGGCGCGCTGCTTGCCCTGCACCGGCAGGAGCCGCCGCGTCTCCAGGAAGGACAGGGCGCTGGGTGCAGCCGCCGCGGGGTTGCTGTCGGTGAAGTAGATGAAGATTGCCAGGAAGAGAAGCCCCCACGCGAATATGCCGAAGAGCATGCACTGCCTCCACTGCTTCAGGTGCGGTTTCATGGCAGAGCTGTGGGGTCAGTGCCTGGGCTGGAGCGGCGGCGGAAGGCCGAGGAACCTGCAAAACAGGCGAGAGCTGTGATTAGCCAGCACGTGGAAGGCAGCGAGGGTGCTTAGGGGCATGGGGACTGCCGGATTGGATTCAGGGGTCAGAGATAGCTAGACCTGTCCCGCCAGGGTCTCGGGAATCTCTGAAGAGAAGCGCCCTCAGCAGATGACTCGGGGGCCTGAGGGTCTGCTCCTGACTCAAGTCCACGGGCCCACCCAACTAGTGCTCAATGAGCGTCTACAGAATCTCAGCGCGGCAGAGCATCTCTCCTGAGTCCCTGAGTCGCCTTCTGGAGGCTCCGAGTTTGACTGTGTTCCAGCAGCACCTCTGCATTTATTTCGGGGAGAGATAGCCAGGGCTGTCTCCTGATGGCCTCTCAGGCAGCCCCAAGGGTCACCGCTGATCATGTTTCCTGGCACGTGTTACACCAGGTGCATGCCTGTGGCCTTCAACAGGGCCCTCAAACCTCACTCTTCTACCTCCGCAGCAGCACGGGTCACCAGGGATAGGAAGTGAACCTGGGAGAAGTGGTGCTGGTGCTGTCCTTGGGCACATCTCATTTGGTTTCTTCAGCATCTAATAAGGTTGGAGACACTGCTGTATCCATCTTTATGCAGGGAAACGGAAGCCCGGAGAGGCTGAATAACTCAAAGCCCCAGAGCCAGCAGCCAGCAGAAAATGCAAACCCATCTGCTTGATTCCAGGGCTCAGGCTTTTAGCTCTAATTTCATAATCCATCTGCTCCTCATACCAGCTGAAGTGCTGGTCCTAAACTGGGCTCCTCACACTGTCCGTGGTGAACGATCGTTCTTCCCAAGTCGTCACTGTCTGATGTCTTCATGTGTCACTGCCTGAATGCGCTGGCAGCATCCAGGGCTGTCTGTCCAAGTTTCTAGGTGCTTATTCGGCGGCCCTGCCGTCTCACTGGGAATCGGTGATGGCTCTGCCAGTGTTCAGTCAGTACAGCTGGCAGGGGGTGGGGTGTGTTGGACATCGCCTGCCTGATCTGTCCACACGGGACCCTGGGTTTAAGCTGCAGTGCCCAGCAAGAAGGGCTTGAAGCTCTTTGCAGTGTTTCAAGATATCTAACAGAAGGCGGAAAATTACCCTCGAAACCAGCTCTTCTTTCAATCATGATGAAGATAACTGTGAGACTTGCAATCCAAAGCCAGTGCCGTCACTGGCAAGAAGGCCCTCACTGCCAGTGGCCCCTTGGGCTGGGAGGTTCCTGTGACCCCCTCAGCTTTGGTAGTGTTGGAAAGACTAACAGAAGTTAGGGAAGAGCAGCACTTGGGATTACGTTTTTGTACTAAAGCTTAACGTGTTAGTTTTTCTGCTGCTGAGACAAAATTCTTAACTGCCAAAATTTGAATTTGAAGGAAGAGTTCTTTGGTTTGTATCTCAGGGGTCACAGGGAGGGGTGTGGCCAAGGAAAGCGGCTCATGGGAGGCAGAGACAGGAAAGAGACTGATGGGAAGGAGCCAGGTGTCACATAGGGTCCCCAGACTGAGCCTTCTTGACCATTTCCCTCCAACCGGCCCCTCCTCGTGAGGACATGCTCTGCTCAGCAAGGTTAACCCTAGTGCGCTGTCCGCTAATTCGCTGTCTGGTTGGGTAGATGGTCCAGATTAACAGCACATGTTGCACACGAGTGAGACTAGAGGACCAGCAGGGGTCTGGGTGCCGACCCCTCCTGGCACATCACAGCAGCCAATCAGAAAGCTCAGCTCGGCTTTCATGGGGTTTCCTAGGCTAACTGAGAGACTTGGTTGTGTGACTGAACACCATCTCCAGGCCACCTGTCTTGCCGTGAGACCAGCTGGCCCAAGGTGCAGCCCTGGATGGTCTTTTTGGGGATCAGTGCCCAGCTGGAAGCTGTCTGTGGTTCCGGGGGGGGGGGTTCCCTTGCTAGGACAGCAGACATCATCTGTCACTCAGGAAATTCCTGGAAAGTTGGAAACTTCAGGCCTGCAGGCCCTGGGGAAAAGACCACTGTGCCACGCCAGGGTGCGGTCACAGACTTGGAAGATTCCCTGCCTTCTGTGGATGGGAATCGTTTCCTGGCTTCCTGTACTCATGAGACAGAAAGCAAATTTAAGCTCCCAGCATTTACCTGAGAGACAAGCTGAAGTGTGTATGGAATGAAGGGAAGTAAAATGACAAATGCCGAACTGTTGAGGAGGAGCCATAGACCCCTGGCTTGCGGCCAGTGCATCACCATACGGGGAGGAGTGACGTCTTGGTTCAGTGGTCTCAGGAAGCTGCAGGAGACCTGCTGAGAAGGGGAACCTGCTAAATAATCCCAGAAGGTTGCCTCCCATGGTATACTGACGTCCTTATGTAAATTGCAGATCCTTCTCTGAAGAGATGGCAGCCAGCTCCTTCAGGGAGGAGGTGGCCCATGTGACAGAGGGGTGGCCGGAACTTAGCTGGGGACAGCAGAAAGGAAAAGGCAGCAAGTTTGCCTGGATTCTGGGTGCCAGGATGGTTTGTCCTCTAAAAGGTAGACAGAGGGGGCTCGTGCATGCTCTGAGCTCTGCAGAGGGGCCCAAGTCCCAGCACAGGGGACGATGGCTCCTCTTGAGGCATGATGCAGCTGGGCCCTGGGGGAAGCAATTACAGAAAGCAGTGGGTCCCCGCCTGCACTCTGATGGCCTGGGGCTCCCAGAACTGCAGACCTCCTGTTACTAACAAGGGATGGGTTGCATCTCAAGGTAGCAGCATATGCTCTGCTAGCAGAATGCTCCAGAAGCCGCTCCAGGGAACATGGGTCTCTGACAGTGTGTCCGTCCTCTTCTGAAAGGACCACACTGTCTAAGGAAGGAGGGTGTGGCCCCGGAGCAGAAAGCAGCCTTTCCTTAATTCAGGACATTGAGAAGCAGTGACATGGTGCAAGCAGTCAGCTGTCAAACACTGCTGCTCTCTGTGGGGTGGCAGAGGCCCGAAAGGCAAATCGTCTGTCCCCAGGCACCCACAGGAAGAGCTCCCTGGCCAGACGCCTTGAGTGTGTAATGGACAGTGCTGTAAGAGACCAAGAGTGTCGAGTTTGTGCCACTGCTCCCCTGGGAAGAGGCTGGGCAGGGTGAACCACGTGCCAGATGCACCATGGCTTCGATTCCAAGGTTCTGGCCTGGCAGCAGGAAGGTGCTGACGCCCTTTGGATGCTCTCTGCTGCCGCCTCCCTCCCTTCCTTTCCCAGCTCTGCTCCGGCGTCTCTTCCTGTGCAACCAAATTTCCAGGGTGCATCTGTCCTTACAGGCAAAATCCTCCGTGCCCTGGAGGTGGTGCCTGTAGCTGGATCCTGAGGCCCCTGCCAGGGAAGGGGCCACAGTTCTTGTTGATGTCCTCAAGCCAAGGAGTGCCGAAATTCCCTCTACAACTGTTCTGAAGGGAACCACACTTCTGCAAAGGTGCAGCTTATCACTTGTCAGTGAAACTGTGAAATGTGACACACAGCACAGCACAGAGAGGTTTTCTGCAGCTGTTTCTCCTTCCCTTCAAGGGCAGAGCGAGGTTAATTCTGGCTAGGACACAGTTAATTCCGGCTTGTACCTCGAAAGCCCTGCAGGCCCCGAGTTTTATCACCAGTTTTCTTGAATAGAGACTTTTTTCTTTTAAACACACTAATGTGTGTGCTGCGACCAGTAGCCACCAGGTTTCCTGTGTGTCTGAGAAACACCTGAGAGAGTGTGTGTGTGTGTGTGTGTGTGTGTGTGTGTGTGTGTATGTGTGTGTGCATGCGTGTGTGTGCTGCCTGCACTGATTTTCAGTCTCTATATTTTAATGCTGGAATGATAAAAAGTTGTGTGTCAGCTCTCGGGAGGCTCTCGTGTATCTTGATGGGCCGCGGGAGTCATTTTCTTTGGAGAATCATTTTTCTAAAATTAGCTCTTGTCACAGATCTGAGACACAGTCCGTCAGCAGGAGAAGAATCTTTCCCCAGCTGGAATTCTGTCTCCTGCCTCATACAAACGGCCCCTTCCCTTCTTCATTTTCTAATAAATGGGAGAAGGTCTCCAGCCTGCTGAGTGTGGAAAGCCGAGTCTACCCCACTCCTCACCCACTCTTAAGCCAGCATACAGAGAAAGGCCAGTGGGTCAGCTGAGCATGGGGCCATGGATCACAGTGCTTGTTCTCCGTGCAAGCTGTGTAAGTCCTGGGCAGGCTGGTCCCATGGCCGGCAGGGCCCTGGGCTCTGACTCCATATAGGTATGAAGCTGGAGGCCAATCCGCTGAGCCAGGAGGGGCTCTGTAGGGGCTGAGAGATCCACATGGCTTCACCTGGCAAAGGCATGAGGCTAAAGCACCAAGGGTGGCCAGCTATTTAAAACTCAGCAGACTGCCCCTTCCCGCAGGAAGGACCACATCTTACATCCCCAGCAACCTGAGGGAGGTGGCAGGGAGCTTCCTAATCAATACTTCAGAACTGATGCTATGAATGATTGAAATTGACAAAAATAAATGGGAAAAATGTGGCACAGGGTGGAGCACAGGACTCTGTTGGGTGATGAGCGTGTCTGTGTCTTGCTGTACTTTTTGGCCTGGAGGCCAAAAAGTCCAGGAGGCTTCAGGCAAATGTACAGCAAGCTGCTGGGTATAAGGTGGCAGATGGTCAGGTGGCGGGGTGGCCAGATGGTGGGGTGACCAGGTGGTGGGGTGGCTGGGTGGCCAGGCTATTTGCTGAGGGTGGTGCTGCAGGCGGGCTGGCTTCCAGGTGGCCACGCTTGCTCATTCACAGAGGTTCAGTGCTCATCAGGCCAGTTGTGGGTGAGCTAGTAGCAGTCATCAGGGGCTGTCACTTAGCAGGTACCCAGTCTGGAATGCTTCCACCTCGAGTCCCCATCTCAGCTTAATCTACAAGGAACTCTTCAGCATCCTGACTCTCTTTTGGCCTCCAAGGTGCCACAGGTTTCCTTCTAATGTTTTCTCCCAACCATCTCAGCTTTTTAAAATCCGAGTAATGGTCTCTCCCCTGTGCACAGCCACCCCGGTATCAGGCCCACTGCCCACATTATCGAGGCCAAAGGCTGCCCTCACATGCTCTTCCACAGCATCCCACTGTTTGCTGGAGATGCGGGACACGCCCCCAGGGAACAGACGGCTTCAGGGTCAGGTCACTCCCCAGTACAGGGTTTTCCTCGAGAGACCGAGAGACCGGGCAGATGGACGATGGCCGGGAGGCAAAGCTTTACATGTGAGCCACTTGGCAACCCCCTCGGGGCAGGGAAGGGAATTGGGCTCGAGACGTCTGTCTTTGGCTGCCCAGGAGCCAGGGTCTGCTGGCTTCCAAAAGATCACTCGTCTGTGTGGACCTGGCAGCCAGCCTGAGTTGCAGTGATGGCATTCAAACATGGACACTGCATACCAATTGCTTACTCACTGCTGTGCTCACATCTGATAGGCAGGAGAGGGGAAGCTGAGAGCTGGGACCCAAGACCAGAAGGCTGGCCTGGACCCCAAGGTGTCTGTGGGCTGTGGCTCTGTAGGGAGGTGACCAGCAGGTGGACCTAACAAGCAGGCCCGGTGCTCAGAGGCCACCATTTAGGGGAGGAGCCATACAACCAACTCCGCACCCAGGCCTAGCAAGGCTCAGGACATGAGGGCCACGATGGGTGGACATGTGATGGCCAGGGTGATGGTACCCAAGGATGGGGTGCCAGGCTGCCGCAGCCCCGCACTTGGAGCTGCAGGGGACAAAGATAGCAACACCTCTGTAAGCAGCAAAGGCCGTGCCAGGCGGAGCAGAGGCCTCATGGCCAGACAGCCCGGCACAGGGTGATGGGGGAGCCCTGGGAGGCTTGGTCCTGGGTGCGAGTCCTAAATGGGCAAGGCTGTGTGATGTGCTGGATGGTGACACACAGCCCAGTGTCTGGCTCTCCCAAGAAGAGGGAGGAGGGGCGGAGAGCCGTATCCAGCAGAGTCCAGAGGTCTTTGGGCAGACCTTGCTTCCACTGCAAAGGGACTGTGCAGGAGGAGATACATTTCAGAAAAGATCAATATCTTGGATCCACTTTGACGAAAAACTGAGATGCAACCCTAGGGTGGGGATGGAGGCTGCACAACACAGAACAGGACCACTGAGGCAGAATCCTGCACACACAGGTCAGGTGGAAGAAGAGAGGGTGGGGTGGGAGGGCAGCGGGATGTGTGCACCACGCTAAAGTGTTGCTTTCTTAGGATTTGAAGTAAACCTGTAAAGATTAATACACTTAAAATGTAGGTGTGTGAAGTCCCCAATACTTTCCTGCTTTACCATATTCTTATTAGGTAATGATTCTACAATGCCTTTAAAAAAACATTTGCAAAAAAGCTGTAGAAAGTTATGAACATGAGAAAGAGAAGTCATCACTTGTGTTTGTGTTCAGCCCTCTGGGTCACAGTTCCTGCTCATAGTGACACGAAGCAGAAAGCTAACGTGTCACAAACTTTCCTGATGTGCTGGAAACTTCCAGGGTGACACGAGGAGAGTCACCATGTGCCTCAGGGGTGTCAGGGAGCAGAAGAGCTCAGGGCTGACACAGGCACCTGCCTGAGACCAGCTGTCTTGGGACCTGAATCTCTCAGTCTTGTCTTCTGCAACTCGAGGAAAATCCCAACCTAGAACCATTCTAGGATAACCTGTACTTTTAGATCTTATTTTCCCTCATGAATAGTTGTGCGCACTCACAGGGCAGAGAAGTGTTTCCCCCCCGTGTGTCCCTTGTGCACTGATGGGACCAAGGTGCTGCATCTCCGCCCATTGTTTCTCTCTCTGGAGCCTTTGTGCTCTTCTCTTCCATTCCTCAAAGGACACAGGGGCTACTGTTCCCTATCGTTGGCCCCACACACAGGACAGATGACTCCCACTCCTCGCCAGTGACTTGGTGGTACCAGCTCTCAGGCCCCCGTGTCCCTGTCTACCCTTCCTAGGATCTGTGATGCTCTGCTCGCCCACTCTGAGATCTACTGTTTTAGCTCACACTCACGAGGGAGAACATGCAGTGTTTTTCTTTCTGTGCCTGGAAGACTTCTCTTAGCCTAATGTCCTCCAGTTCCAGTCATTCTGCCGCTGACAACAGGATTTTGCTGTTTATGTCTGAAGGGTATTGTGATCTGCTACCTATTCTGCACCCACCCATCCATCAGTGGACACAGGAGCTATCGTGGATGGTACTGCAGTGAATATGGAAGTGTGAGGGCTCTTTGCGATAAGCTGATTACAAATTTCAAATAAAATGCAAATAAATACAGTAAGCACTAATCTACTGTTACCCCATAAGTGTTAAGGAGCTGAGAGTCCCAGCTCCACCGTAGGAGAAGCTGTAGAGTGGCGATGTGCATTGCCTTTGCTCTAGACCCCTTGGGACAGCAGGATAAGAAGCAGCCTCTGACAGGAGAGTGTCCCGTTCCTGGCCGCCATACTGAAGGACATCCCAACACATCTGCAGCCCTTGCTCCATTCTTTAATCCTTCCCATGGAGGAGTCCACTAAAAAGCCTTCACGTTGCTGTGAATCTCCCTAAAGCCACCTGTGTCTCCAGGGCTTGGGCCAAGGTATGGACTCAGGTGCAGGAGCAGAGGCAGGGCTGCCAATCCAATCTGTGGCTCACACCTAGCCCACAACCTTGCTGCGGCTTTGTCAATGCCTCGTGTGATACTGTAGTCTTCATCTGCCCGACACGCAGGCCCTCAGACACTGCACAGGCGCTGTCAGAGTCTCCTGCGAGCCCTGTGACCTGGAAACTAGTTAAGAGCAGTTTCAGGACTAGGAACATAAGTCACAGTGCAGTTGCCTAAAAACCCCGACATTGACACCAGCCTAAGTTCGGACAGCACCTTCCTACCCTGCAGGCAATCAAAGGAGACAGTTCGTCTGTGCTCCTCACTTCCAGGGCTGTTGAAGACAGCTAAGGAAAGGGACGGTGGGGAGGTCAGTGAGAACATCTGAAATCTGGGGTCCTTCCAACCCATTCAGCTCCTGTGATTTGAGGAATAATGAATACTCAGATTCAATAATCATGTCACAGGGTCTTGGTCAATTTTTGTTTCCTGAAATACATGTAAATGAAAAGATGATCCCAAAATATACAGCATGTCACCTACGCAGGTGTAGACGTGTGAATACAAGTCACTGGCCAGTGACCCTTCTGCCCATGGTATCTGTAAGACTCTGTACAGCCAGGGGGCCAGCGGGGAAATACTGCTAACAGGTTGAGTTTTAAGGATAGAACATCTGTAATTTTACTGAAAGAGAACACCAAGTTGTTAATTACCTAACACCTTGCTCCTTAAAATGAGAGAGTAATACCAACCACAGAAGCCATAGGGCAAGCCAGCCACTGGTCCTGGGGTGGTGGTTTTAACAGGAGACACAGGGAGAGAAAAAGGTGCTCCTTTTTATGTTAAAGCACACATATTTTATGTTAAAACACATACACACATATTTTAGAGTCAAACTCAAAGCCAACTTGAATATTTAATGTCAAACATGAAACATGAGACTGCTAGAAGATTTATCACTGCGGGTCCCAGAGCAGAATGGGGGAACCCAGGTCTGTGGAGTTGTCTTCAGACCCAGTGCAGAGTCACAGGCTTCTGGTGACACTTAAGAAGGCCACAGTGAGCAGAAGTCACCTGGATGGAGGTTGGGCATGTCCTCTTCAGGACTGGCTTTGGCTTTTGTGAGAATGTGAAAGTTGCCAGCAGATGCAATAATCTCAAAATACCCAACAGGTATTTAGAGGGAGGCAAGGTTTATTTAGCTCACAGTTTGTAGAAGTTTCATATCAGCTGACTCCAAGGCAGGGTGGCATGGTGCATGGACAGCTCAGAGGAGAAACTGTCAGTGGTGGGCAGAAGGTAGCAAAGCAAGAGGCATGATCACAGCTCTTTCTACCCCTTTTCTATCCAGGCCACTCAGGGTGGGCAGCACTCATACTCAGTCCTAGTGCCCTCAATTCCAGCCACACACTAGATTGAGCCACCTCTGAAAAAGCCTCACCTATGACCATATGAGGTTTGAGGGGACATCAGACACAGCCATAACAAGCCCTAAGGACCAGGCTGTTGTGATCGCTGGCTACCTCCTGTTATCACCACTACAGAGGTGTGTGCACACATGTGTGTGCATGCATGTGTGTTTACACACACAAGTGTATATGGGAGCATGAGTGTGAGTGTACCTTACACACTCAAACACTGCTTTGCTTCGATGCTCTGTCGGCACTGAGGGCCTGCTGTATACTGGATTCTGGGTCTACACTGCTAATCAGAGCAACACAGAACCCATTGTGTACTGGGTTCAGCATCCCAGCAGCAACTCAACTGCAGATCAACAGTCTCCAGGGGGAAATCGCATTTGCAGAGAGCATACTTAGATTTTTCTTGTCATTATTCCCTGACCAATATGGGCAGCACACATCTGCCCAGCACTTAACAGTCCTTTGACACTCTGAGCCACCTGGTGATGAAGCAAGGACCTGGGGGATGCACACAGGGTCTCTGCAGATCACCTTTTTACACTAGCGTTTGGCTTCTTTCTTTGGTACCGGGTATCGAACTCATGACCTCATGTTGCAGACCAGGCACTTAAGCCACTGAGCTAAACTCCCAGTCCTACACTAAGGTTTGGGTGTCCTGGGAGTTTGTATCTGAGGGGTCATGGTATCGTCCCCTGAAGATCCGGAGGGAGGACTGTCAAACTTCTGCCTCTCCATGATGACTGGGGTGGAGAAGAGAGAGGCTGCCTACTCAGACCTTGCTGACTCACTCTGAATCTTTGCTGGTTTTCCCATCACAGACGCTTTTACCCTGTGACCCTCCTGCATTTGTGAGGAGACCTCCCACCCACAGGGGTTATGGCCACAAAGGAGCCCGAGGATAGCCCTGGTAATTGCAGGTTTTAGGCTCAGAAGTGCATTTCAAGGAGGGCAAGAGGGCAAAGCTTGGGCAGGGGTCCTTGGGGCCCTTTCCTCTTTCCTGGCGACTTAGGAAGGAGACTGAGATTGGACCAGGAGAGTCTGCTCCCAGAAGGCTCTCCAAAGAGCTTTCAGACTCCTCTGACCTGACCTGGGGTATGGTTTCTAGGAGGACAATGGAGCCTCGCATAGGTTGGGGACCGAATGTGCACAGACTTCTCTGCATCAGGATCCACAGCATGATTCCTGCTAGAAATGTGGCCGGACACCAGGTCTAGACCCTGTCTCACTGTACTGTGTACTTGTTACCCACTGTCTTAGTTACTTTCTTGTCACTGAGATAAAATACCCAACATTCACAAGTTAAAGGAGAAAAGGTTTATTTTAGCTCACAGTTTATAGAATTTTCAGTCTATGGTTGGCTGGTTCCCAGGCAGGATGGCATGGCAGCAGAGAAACAGTCCATGGAAGAGCAGAGAGGAAGCAGCGAGCACCCAGCCTTCTGGGCTTGTACCCCCTCCAGGCTGCAAGCCAGCTGCGTGATGCCATGCCCACAACTATGCTAAACCCATCAGACAGTTATCAACCCTTAATTCATATTCACACAGCCTAGATCCACATCTACACATCCTAGATCTGATCAGCTCCAAAAAGCCCCTCCTGTGAGTACATCTCACAGGACATCTAGATACAAGCATGGAAGTACATTAAAATACTGCAAAACCCAGGAAAATCTAAAGCCTGAGAGACTTACTTCTGCTTCTAAGGATTTTGAATAAGGGTTCTCAGCCTGCCAATGCACACATGCACACACACAAATACACTGAATGTTGTGCACACTAAACATCTGTCAGATATCCAGGTATTGTGCTAAGATGACAACACTCTCCTCTTTCATGATTCTGTAATTCAGTAGAAATCACTGGTCTTCACGGTGTCCGCATCAGCCAAGAATATTTCATAACTAACTGAAACAGCTGTTCATACACTTCCCACTCTCATGTAAATTTATGAAAGTATTATAATTAGGACATCTGCATCTCTTATCTGTGCTGATAAATGATGTTTCCCAGCACAAAATGATACATCACTTGCTCAACACTTTTTCACTCAACAGACCTCTCTTGTCAGCCACACACTCAGCTGTGATGTGAGGAGCAGTCATTTCATGAGTGACACACAGCTCAAGGAAACGCCAGTGACACCGTGCCATGGCTTTTACTGCACAGCACCAATCTTTATGCTGCTCCCACTCTAGTGTGCTTTTGCTCATTTTATTTCTGCTCTTGGCAAGGTTTAAATAAAGGCTTTCTTCCCTTGCTCTGTGGATGCTTGCAGCCGCTACAGTGCACCGCCTTACAGAGCATTAACTACAGCACAAATACACATTCCCTGGCTTGCCTTTTGAAAACGGAAGATGTTTCTGATGCCTATCGCAGAAACACTGAATTCATCAGCCTAAAATTCATCTCAAGTGTCTGATGAGCTGGATGAAAATCTATCTCTGGAATCCATTCCTGGATACTTTAGGGTTATTACTTTGATTTTAAAGGGAAAAAAGAGCACAGCCCCAAAGTATTGCGGCTCTCAGACTGAGGCTCAGGTTCACTCGTGCCCAGCCTCTGTGAGTGTATGCCACTTCACAAGCTCCGGAAAGCCACCCTGGCTTGGCTGCCTTTCTCACTGGGGTAAAACACTGAGTCAAAATCTTATTACACAGAATCCTTCCTACATGAAAACAGTGGAGCAGCATGGGCCTTGGTGGATGTGGTTCTGTCTCGCTGTGCTCTGTCTGAGGCCCAGCACTAAACTGGGGTCAGGGATGGGAGGAAGCTGTCTACATAGCAAAGGCAGCGTCACGGAAGTACAGCCCAAGAAAGATGGTGAATGCCAGAGAAATTGAGTCACTGGGCTATTTGAACTCAAAGACTGGACAGGGAAAGCAGGTTTCTATTCTACTTTTAAGTAAATGAGCAGAGAGCAGAATCACGCACCCTCTGCTTACCCTTCTTGGCCTTAGGCTGGGAGGCTTTCTCCCCAGAGGCTCTTGTCCTATGCCAAGGAGCTGAGAACTCAGTCTTTCTCCCCTCACACATGAGGAGGCGCCATGGTCTGGAAAAATAAGGTGAGTTATCTGCAGTCACCAGGCCAGCGAGGCAGATGCAGAATGGGACACAGGTTCTGAAGAATGGACACGCACGCATCACCTTGTTCGCTGTGCTGGAAGCCTTTAAAGTCAAGGGAACTCTGCTCCCCCTGCAGGCAGCACCCTGCCATCTGGGTGCGGCTCACTGCTCAAGCACAGTGTGTGACATTCAGAGATGGGCGTGTTCTCTGGAGCTGAGTCCAGGGCTATGGAAACCCCACAGAAGGCGCTCACGCCAACTGAGGTGGCCACGTTGTCACCAGGCTACTCATCCTGCTGGACCACTTACAGGTGTCCTCTACTGCTGGCCAACATGTGGTTATGCAGTGTACAACTGCTGTTCCAAATTCAGAGGCTAAACAGAAAGTTGCAGCAATTGAAGAGGAGGAGGACAACTTGGGAATTAGTGCCCCATAAAGTCTGCAGAGTCATTCTGAGGAGTTAGGGATATTTTGGAGTGTTCAGGTCCCCACGATCCAAAGCACAATGTCCATGAGGCTGGTCCTGGCAGTGGCCACAATGGGGTTCTGAGTACCCAGAACGGCTCATGAGGACACACTGTGAAGTCTGCGTCGGCTTTGTTAATGGAGGGACCTGCCCTGTTGGTCCTGTCCTGTGTGGAGAAAAACTGCACCAAGCTCCTCGAGAGCCACCGTGGACAGTGACAGCCTCCAGGAGGGCAGTGTGGGGCTGCAGGTGTTATCAGCAAGGTGTCCCTGCCTGTTACCAGGAAAGGCAGCCCTGAGGCTATGCAGGAGCCCTGAGACTATGCAACAGTGTCCCCATGGGATGGTGCATCCCATCTGGGCTGACTTCTTGGATTAAGCAATGATCCACATATTAGCAAAGCAAGTGCTGGGACTGTGAGGCATGGCCCTAGGTCAGTGTTAGCTCCCTGGCCATCCTTTATGGCACTGCTCTGCTTCCCAGCCACCAGGAGCTGAGCATTTTCCCAACCCAGGCCCTTCTGTCATGATGCTCTTGCCCTGGCATTCCCTGAAACTGGCAGCCAGGTCAAAGCTCTCCTCCTCTACATTGTGCGTGTCGGGTACTATGTCCGAGGGACCAAAAGGGTAGGATCCTGGGAACCCTGCAGCACCTGGGAATCTCTAAGCAACATGCTTAAGGGCACCTTCCAAGGTTCAATCCCACATAACTGAGCTGCAATGTCGGGGCCTGGCTGTGAGCTGCCTTGGAAGCGAGCCACTCTCCTCTTGTAGGTGCCCAGAAGGGGCTAAAGCTGGCCAGGAGGAAGCCAGAAGAAGCTGAAGAAAAGGGCACTGTGTCTCAGCTGGACATATGTCCCATGGAAACAGTGTTGAACACAGTGATCAGGCTTCTCCAACTACCCACCGATGGCGCACCTGTCCTGCAGCACTTCATACCTGGAGACCACACAACCCCAGGTACACACCTGCAGGCATCCACAACGGCTGCTCCTCAAGAGGCCTTCTCCAACCTGTGTGCTCCAGTCCTGAACTCTCCTGGCTCCGGACTTCACACTCCTAACTATTCCTCCCCAGACAGGACTTCCCAACAGCCAGTGCTTGGCATATCTTGCTTTTAATATCCAAGGTAGAAAAATAAACAAATGAAAGAATGAACATCCTGTTAATCTTATTTGCAAAGATCTTACCACAGCACCTAATACTGAGCTCTTTGCAGCACATACTCACGTTTCAGGGCTGGGGGTTCAGTGGAAAATGCTTGCCGAGCATGCACCAGGCTTGGGTTTGATCCCCAGCACCACCTAAGGAAACATCCTAATGTATTTGGTTTTCCATTGGATAAGGCAAAAATGATAACCATTTCAGACACAAATACCTGAACTCTAGTGCATTTACCACACTGGCCTGTGGTTTGGTTTTTCATGGGTTGATGCATCATCTTGGGCAACTTGTTAAACCACAGATCAGTTTTGTAGGCTGGAAACTGGAGCAGCATTGAAACTGTGCCTACCTATAGGCAGATCTCAACCGAGCTTCCAGTGAAAGGCAGTTCAAGTACTGCCAGCCGCTGATGCTCAAAGAATGTTCCTCCTTCTCCTTTCAGGTCCTCTGATGGATTCAGTAATGGCCCACAACAGCTGTAGGTTGGCCTGAATCCTCCAGAAGGACCTTCCACACCACTGATCTCTGTGGTGATCAATGGTCTGCAATCGCCTTCCGGGAGAAGCAGTGGGAGGAGGCTCTGCCCGTGCTGCTGGGTAAACATCGCCACATGGCCAGTTTCAAGTGTCCAGTACACTGTCACTGGGCAGAGTTGTGAAAAGATGGGAACAAGCTCACTGATGTATACAGTGTGCACCCACGGACACTGCTTATAAATAATCCAGGAGCAGAGTCAACAGTAAAGTGATGGAAAATCATTAGTGAGGGTGCTAGAAATTTACTACCCTGGCTCTTAATAATATTTAATAATTGGGTCATAAAATTCCTGAAAACCTATGAGCCAGCACCAGGAAGCCACACCACCTTGCCCTGCCAGGAGGACTCCAGGTGCAGACGATTATTAGTTCCAGGCCCTGCCACCTACCCACAGAGCTTTATTGATGCAGGACCCTTGAAACACACGCAGGAAGCCTGAGCTCGGAGCTTGTGCAAGGGGATCGCGGCTGCTAAACAGTGCGTGTCTGTGATGCATCCTTCCTCGCCAGACCCCATCCATAAGGACAGGAAGCCCCACGGCTCTAATGCCTGGGGAGCACCCCGCCCATCAGGTGGACAGAGTACAACAAATTCACTGTGCGGCTGCTTGGCCTCGAGGCTTCGCTGCACACCTCTGCTCGCCGGGCTTTAAGCTACTTGAGTCCCTCCCAGTTGGAAGGCACTGTGCTAGGACAGACCGTTTTCAGGATCCCTGTCACACATCTGACACTCTCTCTTTAGAGAGAGGGGGAAACAGAGGCACAGAGCAGGACAACAAGCTGTCTGCAGTTTGGGACATGGGACTGAAGCCCAGCTTTGTAGTTTCAGAAAATGGCTTTGTTATTCAGAGCCTTTGAGGCATCACATTTTACCTGCTCCTTCAATTGTTCAGACACTGACTCGTTTCAGAAGAGATAATAAAACATATTTGTGACTTATAAAATCTCTTAGGCAGTCTGCTGTGTTCCAGAAGTGACATTCAACGACTCTGCCTGCCTCTGCATTAGGCCGTCTGCAGGGCGACACAGCCAGCCAATTCCAAGATGTGCTCTGCAGCCAAAGTGACAGGAATTCACTCTCAGACACTTTCCTCACGCCCAGTGGATGACAGGCATGGAGCACAGGAGCACAGGCTCTGCAGCGGACATCACCCCTGCCTAGGCTTTGCAACAGGACCTGTGGCTCCAGGTGCTGCGAAGCTGAGGAGCTGGATGGGAGGACACACCTGTGAGCGTAGCAGGTGCGTGTGCCCCTGTGCAGCATGTGTGTTTGCATGCTAGGCCCCTAGTCAAGGGGCCCAGGAAGCTGCCCAGGCTGCTCAGATTACTGGTCTGTGCGGTCACACCTACGAGAACCCAGGAGAAAACAGCTGAGCTTTGAGAACCCCAAGGCCCGCGGCTCCAGCCTGCCTTCCCAGCTGCCAGACTCAGGGACTAAAGGCAGGGACACAGGGCAGCTGCCTTGCCCATCACTCAGCCAAGGGGAAGGCCGGGGACAGGGGGACCAGGGCAGCCATGAGGTTGGTCCCTGCCTGGGCTTCCTGAGCGGAGAAACAAGGTACACTGTGTGCCAGCCATGCAGTAACGGCAAGTAACTCTCCTACGCTTGCACTAACCCACCACAGCACAGACATGGACAGAGAAGGCAATCTCAGAATTACACTAGAAGCTTTTGGAGGACATTAGAGCCATGCCACCTGGCAAAGGGACTGATTAAAACTGCTTTCAGTGCAGGGTGCGCTCTGTCAGCGAACTTCTACTCCAAACGTGTTCTGGGCTTCCCTCCTCCAGTCCTCACAGCCACTGCCTGATGATAAATTACCACACCCAGCATCGCATCAAGGGGCAGGCATTCTGTGAGGGGAGGCAGAGTCCAGCACTCCCACTGGAGACGCATGTGGCTTTGCCTCAGCTGCAAGCCAGAGTCAGAAGCTGTGCAAGAGCCGAAGTCGAAGCCAACTCCATCACGACCCACGGTGCTCCAGTGTCAAGAGCCTGGCCGGCCCCCGGCCCTGCGTAGGTCACTGTTGGCCCTCCCTGAAAGACCAGGGCCAGTGCGAGGAACCAGACCCATATGCTTAATTCTGGCAGATGAACTTGAAGCCTACAATATGGTTAATTTGTGAGTGTGTATTCAGTAAAAGAAAAATAGAAGACAAAATAAAAACCAAGAAGAATTGGAAAAGGATGATGAAGAGGAAAAGGAAGAAGAGGAAGAGGAGGAGGAGAAGGAAAGAGGAGGAAGGGAGAGGAAGAGGGGGAGGCAGAATGAGCAGCAAGAGGAAGGTGAAGGTGAGGAGGAGGAAGGAAGTGGAGGAGAATCAGAAGATCAGCGTTAGAAGAAAGTGAGGTACAGGAGAAGAAGGTGCAGGAGAGACACACCCGGGTAACTCACAGCATGTCCCTAAGCGGAGCCCTGGGGCTGGGGACCAAGTCTGTGGCCTGCAGAGCCCCCCTCTCCCGAGGCCACAGCCTTGGAGCCTGTCACACCTGGGCTTCCCTCCACAGTTTACACAGTGCTTCCAGGCTGCAAATCAGTGACACGCGAATTTCAGATTCAGTGTCCATTTCTGACCTCAGTTACACTGAAAACAAACTTTTCACAGGTCATAAATTTTTAGAACCAGCTATAATAAGCCAAATATGTGTGTACGAGTTCCCAAGCACAGACGACTGCCAGAGGGGAAGGCGAGTGGCTCCAGCTCCAGTCCCTGCTGGGACTTGGACAAGCAACAGAGCAGACGTGGCCAAGGGAGCACCCAGGACCAAACCATCAATGATGCCTCCAAGCAGCTGGTGAGGGCGCGTCACAGACAAGGGCAGTCACTGGCCGCTTCTGCTCTACGTCCCTCACATGTGCCTTTCCTCAACTGCCCCTAAGCATTAATGGTGGCTGGAGAGTAGAAACCTGGGAGAGCAATATTTTAAAAGAAATCAAACACTTACTAAATTCGCAGTGGGTTAAAGGAGTGCAGTCAGGCTACGCAGTCAGCAGTAAGACAGAGTATCAGGCAGCAGCTGCCACTCTAACCCTGCAACACTGTAGAGGGTGCACTACTCCGGGAAATGGAGGCGCCCTTTACTTATCAGAACCCTAAGGAGGGGATTCCTGGCCAGAAGATAAAGAAGGCTAGGTTAGCCCGGCCTCCGAATCTTAGGAACTCTGGACACGGAGTTGGGGGCACTTGAGAGTAGAGAGTGGAACATGTACAGGGTATGGGCCCAGGATACAGTGTGAGCCCAGCCAGGGCACCAGGGACCTCACAGATCTCTCCCTGGGCCAGGGTGGGTGTGGGCCACAGGAGGGGGTGAAACAGGCTGGGCTGGCAGATCTCACTGCTCTAGTGAGCAGCCACTTCCTCTCTCCAGGGAGGGTGAGTGCCAGGGGGTACCACGAACTGACTATATCACCGTGCGAGACACAATGGGGTCACCTGGGCCTGCACCTGGGCTGCAGGACTCTAACTTCCCTCTGGCCCTCCACAGGGGCAGACAGAGCAGACTGATGCACAGCCAGCAGGATGCACCCCTCTCCCCAGGAGGAACAAAGAAGCCTGCCTAGGAGTCACCAGCATGAGCTCGGTGATCACGAAGGAGCCTGGGACGCAGGCTTCCTGCACTCCCTGGGGTAGCCTCCAAGGGCCCACGTGTAAACCCAGGCTTCTCCTCATAGACACATTACCAGTTTTCTAGGAAGCCACAAAACTGTGTTTACTTTTACTGCCTGAGTCAGCCTTTTCACAGAGTCTAAAGCAGCTGGGAAAAGTTCAATAAATAAACAAAACACCAGCCATGTCTGGGCCAAGTTTGCCCCAGAGCCAGGGTCTTCTGGAAACCACTCCAAACCCTGCAGATTCAGGTTTCCTATGGGGCACAGCTGCCCTGGGGTTCCAGGAGGGAGGCTGCCCCTGTGGCTCCCACATTCTGAGCCGCTGACCTTATCACAGACCTTACAGTGGATAACAGCAAAAGAAAAGGGCACAGAAGCCAGTGGGCAAGGCCGGGGCCAGTGAGAGCAGGCTGAGCCTTGTAAGGAAACAGAAGATCTAAGATCACTAAAAGCACGAATTCAATGCCACGGATTTTTGATGTTTTAATACGTGTCCTAAATAGCACACCCAGTGTGCTGCAGGGCTTCAGGCCTAGCGTCCCCACCTGTGCCTGCGTCCAGGCCAGAAGACCCTGTATTGCTGCATTGTGAGCCAGGCACAGCTGGGCAGTGTGGGGTCACCAAACCACCGCTCAAGGCCAGCATACGAGGAGTCATTCGAATCCACTGAAGGTGACTACCTACATGGTTGGAGATGACCTCTGTGGGCACGAGGTCTACTTTGGTTCTTGTGTCTGGACACCTAGCCCTCCCCAGCGTCTAAAGCACCTCTCCACCCAGACTCTGCTTCAAAATTCCACATCCTTGTGCTTGTCCTGCCCCGAGGCCTCCACTGTCCCTGACTTCAGTTGTCTTTCAACTTCTATCACGGCCTGGATCCTGAGTAGGCAAAACGCCCTTGGGAACCAACAAATCCTGGCTTTATCTTTGGTCCTGGTGTGTGCTTCGGAGAAGTGGTGAAATTTCAATAACCCAGACAAAGCTGAGGAGAGAAACGCTCAGTGCAGAGCAGTGGGGATCTGGGGTCGAGTCTGTGGCCCCCAGAGCCCCAGCTCTGGGATGGGAGTGAGGAGATGCTGTGAGCACCCTCAGAGCCCACTGCTGCCTGCCCTCAGCCTGTGGCGTCTGCAGGAGCTGAGGTAGAGCGGGCCAGCTCCCTTCCCCACCTGCAGCTGCTGGACCAAGCAGGTCACACGTGTGTCACTCCTGTTCCCCTCAGCAGAGGGAATGTTCCACATTATAAGAGCCACTCAGAGATGACATGTGGTCAGGGTGGAAAAACCACAGTCCAATAACAAAGCAACACATGCGCCTGTCTCCTCCAGAGCCTCCAGGGCCACCTCTCCAGGTGCGTGACTGAACGAGCCCTCAGAGGCTTCCATACCACATTTAGGAACCCGAGACAATGTGCTTCTGCGATTCTCCCCAGACAGATCCTACCCCATTTTACCAATTACACATGTCCCTCCATTCTGGGTGCTTTGATGAAGGAGGAACAAAGAGGCGGCCCCATTCGCAGTGATTATGAAATGAGACGTGAATTCAGGCCTGCTCTGTGAGGGTAACAAGTGTCACACAGTACAAGCTGGGCTGGTTAATGCTCACTTCCTGCCCTGCTGCTGAACGGACCTCTCTAAGTGATCAGCTACCTTTCTCTGATCTCAAAGACAGAAGAACAGAGAAGCCAGGATGGAGAAGCCAGGGCGGAGCGCAGGAATCTGGGTGCTAAGTCACAGGGTGCAGCTTGAAGAAAGGGGAGACCACAACCTACTCTCCCTACTGTGCAGGGAGTGG
Source organism: Cavia porcellus (assembly GCF_034190915.1). Classification (NCBI taxonomy): domain Eukaryota; kingdom Metazoa; phylum Chordata; class Mammalia; order Rodentia; family Caviidae; genus Cavia; species Cavia porcellus. The sequence goes on along the minus strand of NW_026947501.1, from coordinate 46,105,296 downwards.
ACAGGGTCAGTGCAGGCTTCACAGGGCCTTCGGGCCATCACTCAGTGGACACCCACACACACCCCCTGACCTCAGGATCTGCCCAGGGAAGCAGGGGAGGGGTAAGAACAAGGAGAGTGTCGTGGACAATGGCATGGGCAGGGTGTGTGTGTGGACTTGCTGGAAAAGAGAATGGGAACTGGTGAGGGCTGGAGAGAGTGGTGTGGAAACACTCCTTTTGGTACAAACCAGGAGGACTTCATTCAGGGTTTTCCTTAGAGGAAATGATAAAAGCTGGAAGCGAAAGCCCAGGAAATGCACTGCCCTCCAGAAACTGAATGTCACCATCTCCTTCCAGGAAGACACTCAAGACTGCAGGCCACAGAGACGGAGGCAAAGCCCTGGGCCCCAGCACAGTGCGGCGGGTGGAGGTGGGGATAGGGGTGGGGGTGCTGGGCACCTGGCTGCAAAGGCAAGCCAGCTCTGGGGCTGGAGGAAATGCTGCATGTGTACCCCTCCCTATAGGGTGCAATCTCCCACTATCCTCTCAAGTCCTCAAACACATCCCCATTTTTATTCTCTTCCTTCCTACCAAGCTTTAACCTTCCTTCATGCCCTGCTGAACCTGTCTTCAGGCCTGTGCAAATGTCCTACCGGGCTGGCTGAGACACTCCAGCCAGGAAGCTGGTAGGGCTTTGGGACTCTTTAGACTTTTGTTTATTTCCAAAATGCCAAAGATATCTCCATGGCTTTCATTGGGCTGGCCTAGGAGCTGGTTCTTGTACACCACCACCAAACAGCCCGACTGCTTCATAAAAATGGCTCTGAGACCTCAGCATCTACCAGGGTCCACCTGCAACCATTCATGGCTCCAGTTGCTAAATGACACTTTATTCCCTTAGAAAAGCAAAGTTCTGCTTAATAATGCATTTTCCCCAGATTTTAAAAATATGTCTTGAAGATTTAAAGCATAATGTAACTAGATTTTCGAGCACTTTTAAAAAATTATTTTCAATCTTGTAGTAGCTGTCAGTGGAAAGGAAAATTGATCGACAGCTTACAACAAATGGCAGAACTAAGCTCGGAATCCTCAACAAGGCTGGGCTGATAGTTTCCATGGGGATGGGGATGGGTGCGGGCGCCTCTGAGCCAGCAGCCCACATGGGCCCCACTCCTCTTAACTTTGCCTCCATGTTGGGAAACCTTCCCAGATGGAGTGTCCCAGGCAGCCTGAGTTCTGCTTCTGTGTAAAGTAAGTTTTTGTGGTTGTTTAAACTTTAACACACATAAGGGACACTAAGTAATCTAGTGTACTCTGTTAAAGATCCTGGTAGGAAATGGCAGGATGCTGGGGACGTGTGCTCCAGCTGAGGGGGGCTGGTGGGGGAAGAGGCCCATGTCTCTTCCCCGAGACACAGTCAAACGTTTTTATTTACACATGCACCATATTTCTGATCACACCTGATGAATGTCTGTATGTACTGCATGCATTACACAGATACACATACAAGGCATACACATACATATGTAGATAACATGCAATCATTTTGTGATTCAACCAACCACAAAGTGAAAATAGGAAAAGAAAGTTGCATTTGCACTGAAAATGTAGAGATCCTCTCCTTGTCATTGATTTCCAAATAAACACAGTGTAAGATCTATTCACAGTCGTCAGAGTTTGGGAAGAGGCATAGAATCTCCACAAGGCTACACCACTTTGCACAAGGGACTGAGCAAGGCGGGCATGGGGGGGTGGGGGTGGTAGGATGGAGGGTGGGGGATGGGCTGGGGGTTTTAGAAGCTGCACCTCGCCCCTTCACTGGACAGTCTGCCCTGAGGGCCATAGCCACCTGCTAAAGGTCATCGCTCACCAGGTGCCTGGTGTTCCCATCCACCACGGCTGCGAGCATCTCAGAAACATCACCACTGTCTCCCATTTACTGTCACAGCACTGGGGATGTGGACTCGGTCCCTGTTCCTCAGCCCTCTGAAAACGCAGTGTGAGGAAGGATTGTCATCTGGGAACATAGCTGAACATGCCATGGTGCTGGGGATGGCTGGGTCTAAATGACCCGAAGGCTCCTGTGTTCAGAGCTGGGGCTTTGAAGGTGAACAGCTTATTAATCGCGGATAATCATTCCACTGATGGCTCATGCGTGGCTGACATTACTGGAGACGGATGGAAGGTTGAGAGTGGGTCCTAGCAGAAGGGCCATGGCATGGGACCCATCCCTAGGGCTATACCATGGGCCCCCAGACCTTTCCTGGGGAGCAGCTTTGCTTGACCTCGCTGCACCCCAACCTTGAGGTTTCCACCTCACCAGGCCCAAAGCTCTGTGGGGCACAGATGCAGGCCACAGAGCCATGAGTGCAGGCAGCCTCTCCTTCTCCAGCTGAGTTCCTCAGGGATTTGGTCATAGGGAGGAAAAGCAACCACAGGGTTTCACCTCGTGTCTGCAAACAAACTTGCTCAGCAACTACCTGAATAAAGCAAGTGTTTAAACATTGGTTGAGAAGGTCAGGCCTTGTTTGCTATTTGCATCACATATTTTTAAAAATGTAAAGCAAGCAAAAGCAAGCAAAAGCACGCATGATCTTCTTGCTAGAGTCCTGTACCTACACCTTCCTGTTACTCTACACAATGTAGGGGTTCACAGGACAGACAGACCCAGGTGAGGGAGTGACCCAGTGCAGATATGCATCATCGCTGTGGGAGCACTTCTAGCAGCGGCCTGGAAAAGGCTCCTGCTGTCTGGCTGGGCAGGGCCAGGCGGGTGCACTCCCCGGGCTCCTTCTGGGTGTGGGACCATGACACTGAACATTTAGGGACCACATCCAAGCACCCCATGGAAACAGAAGCCCCAGTTCAAATATGCAGGCCCTTCCCCATGCTCCCATGTCTGGACAGCATGAGCTCACTTATTGGTCTTTACACCTGTCTTGTAAAGCACCAGACAGATCAACTTCAGCAACAAGGTGGCACAAGGTGAGGCTGGTCAGCAGCTCTCCCAGGCCCGGGTCATAACCAGGCTGTCCATGCTACAGGTTCCTGGGCCCAGGAAGCCTCTGGGTGCCCCTTGAAGGCACATCAGCATGCCCGGTTCAAAGCTTTTCCTCCTCCCACTTCTGAGTTTACGTCTAATATTAGGCTGAGCAGTGCTGAAGCAACACTGGACACATTCTGTGTAAGGATCGAACAGGGACACATGGTGTTCGCAGGTACGCGTGGGGTACAGTGGGATGGGTGAGGAAAGGTGAGGCCCTCGAAGTACTGGGTGCCACTCTATCTCATCACAAGCTCACCCCACAGGTGTTTTCCCACAGGAAGTCAGTGCCTGACATTCCTACCTCAGAGGATGCTGAGGGGACGGACACAGCTGCACCCTAAAGGCTGCTGTACCGCACAAGAGTGCTCTGCCCTCGGGACTGGGGGTGGGGGAGCAGATCCCGGGACCCCTCAGGATAGCAGACTCTAAAGATGCTCGAGTCCCCCGAACAAGTGGCGTGGAGTCCCCCCAGAGCCTGTGCCACGCCCGCAGCCGCTCTGCAGCCCTGCGACACTGGCTGCACTGCCCGCGCCATGCCAAGTGCAGGTGGCACTTGCAGCAGTGACCGCTGTCTTGTCTGGGGAATGACAAGAGGAAAGTCCATACATGTTCCATCACCGGCACAGCTTTTTCCAAATATTTCCAACCACAGCTGAGTGAGTGGATGGGGAATTCCCAGATACAGAAGCTGACAGTCTTCAATCAGGCAGATTATTTAATCAGCAAGTCTCCCATCTACTAATTGAACACATAGCAGAATATTTTTCACCACACTAGGACTCAAGGTGCAGGCTGAGGGCTGCTCTTTGGAAAATGAGAATTATGGACCTCCGCACACCTTTTATACATGTTATATGCTTTATATTAATAAGCCTTAAACTAAAACATGCTGCACTTGTCTTGTTGCCATTTATTCATAAATTACTATATTTAAAAATTACCTTGAGGGTTAGAGATTACAACAGATTTAACAAATAAAACCTTTGACTTACGGTTTGGATTCTTTAACCTTCTGTCCCCAGAGACTAGAAAACACTATGGTCAGAGCAACTTAATGCAGTATAATCTGCTTCCCAGGGAGAGACCAAGTCACCCACCGATCTGGTCAACTCCCGGTTAGGTGAGCCCGTGCGCTCAGCTTCTTTCATGGGGTGGGGAATCTACCCCACAGGAAAGTGAGCAGGATCTGGGCCTTTCCCAGGCCGAGGTCCCCTTCTGGCTGGGCCCTCTAAGGAGTGGGTTAGATGATCCAGGCAGAACTTAAAACGCTGTATTTCCACCTATGACCCATTTATAAGAAATTATGCTGAGCTGGACACTGGACATGTCCTTTAGCTTCCCATGAGCCACATGTAAACTAGAGGCAGAAGCCACACAGGAGCCCAGGGCGGGGCTCTCATTCCACTCCAGCTACCTTGCAGCTACGAGTCCCCCTGACTGCTGCCGTGGGAACAATGGTGCAGGGGTTAATCACGTGTGTGCATCTTTCAAGCACAACCCCCTTATCCCAGGGAGATTCCCAATGGGACACAGCATTCCCAACTTTAAGGTATAATTAGCATAGCAAGATGCCTCTGCTAACTATAAGAACAGATCTGTCCTACCTTACCGTTGCCTGTGCAACGGGATCACCCGAAGTGAACAAATCCTGAAGCAAAAGCATTACGGGTACCTGTGTGTGGATGACGACAGAAATGCAGGTTTCCAACCCTGACACTACACTTGTATCTCAGAAGCCATCCTTGGCCTTCCAAGGAAGTGGCTCCTTAAAATCGCTTCTGAATAATGGAAGCTATTGGATTATCTAAGAGATTTACCCTTTACTGAATTTAATTTAAAGCTAAGTCATTTTAGAAACCACAATTACCCACATGGAAAAACCTCTACTTGAAAAATTTGTATAATTTGAACACAGAAAAACCAATTGTTTGAAATTTAATAAACCATTTTCCTCTCAGGCTCAAAAACCAGGAGCAGAATAGAAGTTAATGTGTGAATTATAAACTTCTGAAAACAGAGGCTTATAATCACAATTTCAGGGTTTTTCTTTACAGTGTATTCTCCAATGCCTCAGCCAATAGATTTCTAAATATCCCGAGAGACTACTTCTAGGCCTGCTTTCTTCACCAGCCCAATAACTCAGAGCAGGTGGATAATTTCCTTTGCTCTTAGCTTCAATTTTTCCTTAGAAATTTCACCTAAGCTGACACCCTTCGTATCATCCATAATTTCACTCTGAGGCTGACTGCCTAGATATTCCGAGTTTCCTGGTCCACGTTCAGAGCTCTGGACCAAGCTCTGCTTTGCCAGCAGGCCCGGGTGACAGGATTCTGGGTCCCAAGATTTCCTGTGCCCTTCTTTGTGCACGATGTGCCTGCCCAGTCAGCTCAGCCTTGATTAGAAGACCAGAGATGATAGCTCTGTCCTAGCTGGGGTCTGGCCAGGCACAGGGACGTGTTCCCCATTCCTGGGCTGACTGGTCACAGCCTAGCAGCATGGGCTCTGCAGACCCAGTGCCATGCTCATAGCCCAATGCAGGCTTTTCACTGGTCCCGTGGGTACAGTGATACCTCCCAGAGCCGCACCAGTGTGCTCTGGTATGCAAGCAGACGCAGGGGATGGTGCAGAATCCTTACAAATCAGCTGCTATTATTATGCTTGGAATTGCTACCCTCTCCTGGACCTTTGGGGGAACTAATTCTGTGGTACTCTATAACATACAGTTATCAATCCTGAGGAGCCCCAGTGCCCAGTCGCCCTGGGGAGGACCCGATCTGAACTTTCCTTTGACAGGCCTGGGAGTGAGCTCTGCTGAGGCTGGTCCTCTCTCTGGGAAGCTTGATGCAGAGACACGGGGCTACCTCCTCTCCTGACCTCTTTCCTCTCTTAGTCCTGTGCAACTCTGGAAACTCAGCTCTCACACTAGCTGTGTAGACAGGGTGTGACTTGAATTTGGGCGTCTTTCCTACAGCTGACCACAGGGGGCAGCAGAGGCCAGCAGGGTACAGAACCTTTCCCTCCAGACAGAATTCTCAAGAGTGGCCTGTGGGTCTCTTGTCACCTGAAGGCACCAAGCCAAACCGCAGGCACTTGGTACTGTGGTGAAGACAGCAGCGGGCTATGCTGAGTCCAGCCCTCACCAAGGACGGTGTCCTCCACTCCTGGGAAGCCAGAGGACTTTGGCTTCTACCTCAAGTCCTTGTAATGCATTTCACATCCAGCCTAAATGGGTTCCAAGCGCCTGTCTGGAACTGCACCTGCTTCCTTTCAATTCACAGGATGCTGAGAACTCCACATGAGGGTGCATTTCCATTGGGTAAGAGACAGATGCAACCCAGCTTTCTCCCAGGCCTCTGTCTTTGCACTGTGCACCTAAAGATGCTTACAAACAAATCTCTCAAAGGTTAAAAAAAAAAAAAAAAAAAAAAAAAGAGGACTTTGAGAAAAGTGGTGGGAGGCTTACGAACCCGAAAGGTGATGGCCCACCGGCAGCAGTTGGATGTCTTCCATGGCCCCCTTCTACCCTTGACCACCACAACAATTGGTGCTGAGAATGCTGGGGATCTCTGTGCCAACGCACACCTGCACTCCCTGATCCAGAATTAGCACCCGATTCTATGCAGTTACTTCTTTTATACCTGTATCAGAGTTTCACGCCATAGTTTTTTTTCAAAAGAATGAGCTTTCAGCTTTCAATACCTAAAAAAACAAAACCTAACATACACCTATCATGAGGGCACTACTTATTTCTCTTAGACATGTAAGCAAGTTGAACAAAACATTTAATTTAAGCAACTAAATTTTAAGATCATATTACAGAATATTCACAAGGAGGAAAAACATGGCTAAAAACAACACAATTCCATACACATAAAGAGAAAATGCACTTTTAAAACAAGGCTGATCTAATTTTGAGATTCTTATGTACAAGGCAATGCATTTGCAAAAATGAAGAGTTTTCCATTAGGAAAAAATATCTACAAGTTTGGGGAGATTTATTTACCTAAGCAGGATCTGCAGAAGCCTAGGAGTGAGACTGTCATTTTAAGGACTATTTAAGCAAGTGAGAAATGCTGGGATAAATTCTAGGCTTAGAGGATAAGTTTTCAGTTAATGTAGTAATAAATCCCAGACTCACACACTTAAATCATCTCTGAATGAAGAGAAACTCAGAAAAAACAAAACGCCCCGGAAAGAGCACACCGGGGCATTCTCCGCGGCCCCTGCACTTACCTGCTCTTGCTGGCTGAGCTGACCACAACTCATAGACTCAACTCCTTTTGCCAGTCACCTCCCCCTTTCCCCCCTGGGAAGCCGCGCCTTCCCTGCCTGCACACTGGGTTCACAGTTGTTCAAACACAAAATGTCTCCACCTCCAGTCTTCAGTCTGAGTATCTTCCCTTTTGAGTATCCTTACTTCCTGGGTTCCATCCACCATGTAATAAATTCATCAAATGCTGGTCTTTGCTCTGAAGGCTCACAACAGCCCTGTGCAGCTTACATTCTGGAGCTAAGAACTGAAGCTCATATCAAAATCTCTACACGAGACTGGATTTGAAACTCCAGGAGCTTCAAGATACTGCCTCAAGCAAAAAAAGCCTGGCGCTACAGTGTCCATCGCTGAGAGCTAAGAACTGGGCACTGAGTCCCTGCCTGCTTGGCTCCTCTTCCTGACTGCCTGTAAAATTCAAAGCAATGCATCCACTAGGCTTTTCTCCATCCAGTCACAGCACCCAAGCACTGCTGCTCGCCGGTTCTCCGGGCACTAGTACAAAATGCAAGGCTCTAGCATATGAACGTACAGTCTGTCAGTCCCAGAAAAATGACGGTGGAAGAAGAGAGGGCAAAGGCAGATTCAAGGCCGCACATGGTTTTCCCTAGTTGGCAACGGAGATGTGCACAGTGCTTTCCTTCATTGGAATTCTTCCTTAGTCATACTTTTAAGTTGCAAAACGGTAAAGAAGATGTTGAGCGGATTTAAAAGGAAATACCCATCAAATCACTTTCGAGGCTTTACAAACGTGCAGAAAATACCCTGTGCCCAGAATTTGGGGCGAGCCCGCCCAGGATCCCTTCGCCCAGGGCAGCCATGGTCCTAAAGGACCCTAATCCTTTCTACTTGGCCCAGGACAAAAAGATATCCTCTGATGCAGTTCACCGCTCGCCAGATATCCAGCACCAGTAAAACCAAGTTTGCAAAACCTGCGAAGCAGTACCACCCCCCATGAGCAAAGTGCTTCTCAGATTATGAAACAGTTTTAAAGTTCTGCCTGGCAAGAGGAACACAGGAGTGACCTGAAGCCACCGCAAAAAGTCTCATTTAAATTCCTGGAAAGCATGGCTCCTCCAAACGCAGCTATTCAGCTCTCGCTGGAGTCCAGTGGAACTTCACTTAGGCAGGCTGAGGCACCGGCACCTGGCACCTTCCATCCAGTGGAGATGGATGCGATGGTCCCCACTCAAAAGAAAGCACCCAACGCCACCCTGCGCACGGCTGGAAGTCAGCTAACCCGCGCGGAGTTCTCGCCTGCCACGAGCATCCACATGCGCTTCAGGCTCCCTAAGGTCTCTCCCAACCCACAGCACTGTGGCTACAGAGAGCAGGACGCCAACAGAACACACTCCGTGCGGGGCGCGTGTAGTTCCCAGGGCTGTGGGCCAAGAGGACCCTATAGTTCTCCGCTTCCTTCCACAGCCTGAACGCAACGCAGTAACTTAGCACCGGCTCCTGAGCTCGGCCAGGGTCCCTGCCCAGGCCGCGTGCGTGGTGTCGGTCTGGCCCCTCTTCTCCGCGTCGCGTTCTCCCCACGCGCATTCGCCCTCCCACGCTGGGACAGGACCACCCCCGCGCCCCGAATCCTCGCGCTCGGTGCGCACCAACCTGCTCCCCGCCGCGCCGCGCTCCAGCCCGGAGCTCCGCGGTGCGGGGCGCGGACCGGGCGCGGGGGCGCGCGCGTCACATCGCACGCCCGGCCACGCGTCTCGTACTCCCGCGATGTCCGGCTCTGTGGGGTGGGATGGGGACCCGGGCCGGGGTCCAGTCCTCGGGCTTCGGCCGCCGCCGGCTCCCGGCGAATGCGGGCGTCCCAGGCCTGCCGGTGCCCCCGGTGGCGGCCTCGGCCCTCGGGTCCGCGCCCGCGCCGCGCGCCTCGTGGTCCGGCGGCCGCGGGGTCCGAGGGGCCGCGGTGCAGGGCGCGGGGCGGGCAACGCCCCCAGCCTCCAGTGGATCCCGCGCCCGGCTCCGCCCCGGCCCGCCCCGGCCTCCCCGCCCCGCACCCAGCTCACCAGGCGCGCACCCGCGCCGGAGTCGTCCTCGTCCCCGCGTCCCCGCGTCCCCGATTCGGCACTGCCGGCGGCTCCAGCTTTGCCCGGGCCGGGCTGGGAGAGGCGGCGCGCTGTCCACAGAGGCAGGCTGCTCTTCCCCGCCTGCTATCCTCCCGGCGCTCGGGGCTACCCGCGAGGCTTGGGGCGCTGGGCTGCTGGAGCGGGACACCCCGCAGGGACGCGCCCCGCCGGGCCCTTCCCGCCCGCGACCTGCGCGCCCGGGGCGCGGCGCCGCACCCGCGGGTCCTCTTTGTTCCCCGCGCTCCCGGCTCCGCGCGGCCCTGCGCCCGCCCCGGCTGCTGCGTAGGACGCGGGCCCGCCCAGCCCAGCTTGGGCTCTGGACTTCGGGTCCCGCCGCGCGCGGTCCTCACCCTGGCCCCATCCAGGGGATGCGAGCCCGGGCCGAGGCGCGGGGACCACCAGAGCGGCGGGCGGGGCTCGGAAGGCCTGGGTATCGCTTGCAGTCTCCCGTTTGTCCCCGTGGCCTTCGCCTTTGTGTCCGCGCAGCTGTCCTGGGACGAGTCCGCTGCGCTTTGTCCGCGCAGCTGGGCGGGCTGGATTGGAGCCTGTGGCCGCCGTGGCCGCCGTGGCCCCCAGAGCCCAGCGGGGCTGGGGCGAGGGTCCAGGAGCAGGAGGGGTTGGGGGACATAGCGAGAACCCACCCTTGTCCTGGTGAGGGATGCTCCAGTGCGTGGAATATTTTAGGAACCTTAAGTGTATTCATAGAACTCCCAGAGGCTCTGCAAGGAAGGCTGGGTTTTTGACTGAGTTACCAGGCATGCTGAGTTCAGCCCTGCGTTCAGAGCCTGGAGCTGCGCTCTGGGGAGGTGAGCAGGGCTCCCCCAGAAAGGAAAGGGATCAGAGATGGGGGTGGGGGGTGGGAGGGGTGGAGAAGAAAACAGAACTCAGCTGTGTGATATGCAAACACCAGTTGCCCACGAGGAAAAGAACCACTCACTGTGCGCTGCTAACATCCACTCATAAAACAATGAAAATGGAACAACAACAAAAAAGGAAGTTACAGGGGCTTGGCTGAAACCTCCAAGAGTTAAACTACCCCCCCCCCCCCCCCCAGTGCTTGAGCAGGGCAGGGCGGAGGCAGCCGGCACGGCGCTCTGGCTTGCATTATCTGTGCTGGACACTTGGGGATTCTGCGGCGCTGCTGTTGTCCGCCTGGTCAGAACAGCCAGTGGGCCCTACCCAGTGTGCTAAACAGTGCCCCTCGAAAGTGCCCTGCCAGTGATGTACGGCGGGCAGGGCAGCAGGTCCCCCGCGTGGCCTCTAACCCTCTTGACTGCGGGGTTCTTGCCCCTATAGTGGGTGTGTTAGCACTGTACCTTCCATCGGTGTTGGATGTATGGAGTGAACACTAGGAGTGTTTTTCCTAGTGCCTCACATATGACAGCTAAGGAGTTGTAATTAATGTATGATAGGAACCATCATGGAAACGCGTTTCCATGCAATAGAAAAAATATTTTGCACACTTCTTAGGGGTGTAACATTTCCTGTTCTTTGCATATGTCCTGCAAACCTGTCGTCTTACACTATAAAGAGATTTTAATGAGTTAAAGAAGGGCAGGAAAGCAACAACTAACTTTGTGCTTATAGAAAAGCTGTCACCTAAAGACAAATAAGCACATTGCCGTTTTAAATTTTTAGCTGGATGAGATTATTTATGATTTAGGTACAAAGTGAAGGGACTGTGGATTAATCTGTCGCCTTCCGGGGAAATTGCGATGCTGGTTTGTGTACACGAAGGCTCACGCTGGTGGCTGCCCCTTCAGAGCAAAATGGTAAATGTCTTGACAGCCTTCAGTTGGGTTGCTCAGAGGGACAGAAGCCAAAGCAGATTACTTTCATTGTTTACAGTCTGAAGAGGAATTCTTGAAGTCTAGCAATAAGAAAATAAGAAAAACAGAAAACAAGGGACGTTCCAAAAGCAACTGCTGGTTTCTGTTGGCTTCTAATAAACTACATTTCCTTTTCCTGTTTTACACTCAGGTCCCTCCATCAACTGTGGGTCTCCACTGCTCTCAGGTAAATACCTCCTGTCCTGTAGAGGCCACCTGAGGCCCCTGACCCCAAGTGGCCAGTCCAGGAAGGTCAGTTCCCAAGCCAAGTCATGCAGGGAGAAAGGCATCAGAGGGTCAGGAACCCAGAGGTTTTCTCATGGCACCACTGCTGATTCAGGGGCCATTCTCACTTCCTAGTATTCACAGACACCTACTTCTCTCCTTCTCCTTATGCTTTGCAGGGGAGTAGGTTGTTTTACAGGTGGGAAACTGGCTGACAGATACTTGTAGGACCCTTGTGTATAAACCAATCATCTCGGGCCCTGATGAATGTGAGATTTTCATGCCCTGGCATTAGGAAAACACAACTTCTTCCTTGCTTGGGAAATTAGTACCTCAGGGAGGAAATCGCCTGTGTCTGGATGCTTCATACTTAATCAGTGAAACAGATCTTCTGTGCAAGTTGCTATAAAAATGAATTTCAGACCCTGGCTTCTTGGGAATCCATTATTTAATCCAAAAATTGGGCAAGGCATTTGTTTACTAGCCAACTCATACATTTTTTTAATTAATTCTCTTAATCTTTGGCAATGTTACTAAAGAGATAGGACAGCAGGAAGGAGACAGCTGGGGGAGGTCCTCCCCACCTTTCCTCTGGTGTTGTCACATGGGGTGTGGGTGTTACCTGTGATGTGGCACTGGGCTGGAGGAAAAGCTGCCTTGAGCTTTAGCAAGATGCTGGGTGTGTCTGTGGACTGCACACCACAGGGAGACCACCCTGGATGGGGGGGGGCACCCATCCCTAGGCTGGGGCATGGGCAGACTAAAGAGGGAGAAGAAAAGGAAGTCTCCCGTTCTCACCACTGCCTTTGGACATTTGTTTCCGGTTTCCTTGGCCCCCAGTGTAGACACTTCAGCTGCTAACGCAGACTCCCCGGGGACCACAGTGAGCTCCAACCTGTGGCTTTTGATGGCCGTTGGGTCACCCAGCCTCCAGCACACAGGCTGCCATTTTGGATTCTACCCAACACATCCCTCATATAATTATGCATGTATTTCCTACTGATTAGTTCGTTTAGTGAAGCCCAACTAACATGGACAGAAAACTGTAACTCTCAGCATTGAAGGTAACTAAGATGCGTCTGCAGCCTTCACCATGGTGCAGACGGGGGGCTGCACTTGGTGCCAGGGTCCACATCTGGCACCCCCTGGCCTTGCCCTGGGCTCAGAAGCCTCTGCAGGTCAAGTCCTTTGGCCTGAACCTGGCCTCAGTCTGCAAGGAACAGGGTCCGAGAGAGGACTGGAAACCGTGTGGGGTGGCAGGTCACTGTTCCTCCCCCTGTTGTCCCGTCCCCCACAACCTGGGGTTAGGAGAATCGGACTCCAGGCAGGAGACCTGGCTTCTAGTGCCAACCTTTGTGACAAGTTTTCAAGACCCTCTTCACTTCTAGCTTTGAGTGGAAATAATCTAAGACCCTGTGTTAGTTACTTTTTACTCGTTGCTGAGATAAAATACCTGATGCCCAAAGTTGGAAAGGAAAGGTTTATTTCTTACAGTTTTTGGAGGTTTCAGTCCATGCTCAGTTGGCTCCAAGGCAGGCTGGCATGGCTGAGCCGCAGTTCATGGCAGCTGCAAACAGCAAGGCCGAAACCAGCAAAACAGCAAGACACACCTTCTTCCTGCCATTACATTACATCCTGGCTCCACCCCTTTGTGGAGCACTGGCACCATCAATTCAAGCACTAGACAATGAACCATCACAAACTCATGAGTCCTGGGGGCCACAGACATAAACCATGACAGACCCATAGGAAAGCTGCATAAACAATGCCATCCACACAGGCTGCCTGAATGTTGAGCCTTCCCTGCATTTGTCTTAGCATTCCTAGAGCTTCTTTATTTTCATGACTTTCCTTGGATGTTTGGAAATTAAGGTGTATGCCTCATAACCCTTTAGCCCTAAAAATCCTCCATTTAATTCTCCCTAAGGATGGGAAACCACCCCCCCCCAAAATATTTTGTTGCCACATAATAGTTGTGCATAAATAGGGGAGAGTGACAATTCAGTACATGTAGATGGTATGCAGTGGCCAGATAAGGGAAATTAGCACTGTCATTTCCCATTCTCTTTTACAACCAGAGAATTATCATGATTGTGAGAACAGCAGTGATCAGAGCTGCAACCTGACCTCAGCACCACGTGGTCAGAGCCTTGTGCAGCCCGCTCATCTCCTCAGGGCACTGTGTTTATGACCTTGACATATTTGTGGAATTGGAGCTATGTCTTTTGTTAATGTCCCTCTGTTCGGGCTTGTCTCCTGTTTTTCCACATCAGATTAGTTTCCCGGGAAAGCTTTCAGCCTTACCTTACCTCAAGCCCAGTCATTTTTCTGCTCCAGCAGTGGGAGGGGAGGCTTGGGTGACTCAGTGAGGGGGACCTCAGAAGCATGCGCCCAGGACACTGCCACGTGTCCCTTATTGGCTGCCAGGTGCCATGAGGGCACATGTTGGATGCCTCTGCCTTCTACCTGCCTCTCGCTAGCTGTTGCCTTCTGGCCCGATTCCACTGCAAAAGTAGATTTCTGCATCATCCGCAGCCCCTTTGTTTAGCACTCGGCATTTTCCCACAAGGAATATTTTCCTCTCCCCATGCAGAGCAAGCTTTGATGCGGTGATTTTTAGCACTCTAAGAGAGGCAAACTGAGAGGCCCCTGGAGGGGAGCTTAGCTGACTCGGGATCACATGCAGGTGTCACAGGAGGATGTTTGCTCTGTGGCCGCAAGTTTCTGACCCCAACCATTCATTCCCACAGTGGCCCCCTCCTTCTCCCTCTTCCTCTCCTCCACGGGGCCACTCTCCAGCTCACAGGTCTCTGTCGGGGTCACCTGCCACCTTCTCGTCCCCTGAACCTGCAGTGTCCCACTGCCCGCTGTGACGGGCACTAAGTTTGTAGACTGCTCTGCTCTGGGTGGTGGTCTCTGTTTCCTTCCTCACAGGAAGAAGAGATACTGGTCAGGAAATTACCAGAAGGACGTGTCGGGGGTCTCTGGGGAGGACGTGAATGTGACTCAAGACATTTCCGTCTTAAAAACCCTCTGAAGAGAACAAACAGCCGTGTGTGGCGTGTCATTGATTTTGTTCCCAAAGACCTTCCCGGACAAGCGAGTGAGGTAATTAATTAAAACCCACCTCAACTGCCTGGGAACTTTTCCCTTGATTAGCCTGGCAATTTCTAACCATCTTCCGCAAATCACTAATCACTCTGGGGCGAGGCAGGCTGTACTGACACACAATTACGGCAGGTTGAAGACACCTTTCTATTTCAGAAGACTGAATCCGGCAGCTATATTCCAGAACCAGGGGGTGATAATGTGGGAGGTAAGGTGTCGAAGCATGAGTAGAGGTGGAAAGTGTGGATGATTTTTTAAACACTGCATGCATTTTTAGGAAAGAGGTGCTAAGCTGTCTGCTGTTTCTCTTGTTCAGCTCAGCTCATTTTTCTGTCTCTTCCAACACAGTTTAAAATCCATACATGTTTCCCATGAGGATTCTTACATGAAGATTGGTTGTCACCTATTAAATAGCACAATCTCAGCAGCCAGGCATGCCTTAATTCAAAGATCAACAAAAGTAAAAAAAAACTATGAACTATATTATGTGCAAGAACCCCCCCCCCTTTTTTTTAAAGTTTTGAGTGGCTTGTGTCCTATAGTGGCAGTGTTATTAAGATACCCAGGTGATTTGTTCTGGAAAAGCCAGCACTTTGAAAGTTTGGTCTTTTCTTTGCTCTCTAGTTTATATGCGCTGTAAAGGATGCCCCTTATTTATGTAGTGTTGAGAAATGATGAAAAGAGAAATACACTTTCACAGTTGAACTGTTTAAGTGCAGTAATATCCGCTTGGAGGAAGCTGTGCTGCAGGTACAGCTCTGGGGCAGTGTGTGGCCTGGGGGCCCAGACTGCTGGGGAGGGTGGCTGCCCTTGAGGGAGTGGACAATCCTGGAACCTTGGAAAGGGCACCCAAAGTCTCCAGCATTACTGTCTCACATGGTACCTCCATTGCCCTGTGTGTCGGTGTTGCTCAATTCAGTTATTGCCAGGACCTTGGCCCAAAACTATTTGGAAGATTCCAGAAATAAAAAATTCATCAGTCCTGGTTTAAATCACAGCACACTGTTGTAATTTAGTATTGTTCTCCCACTGCACCTGCCATTAAAGCTCAGCGTAGGCTCAGGGAAGAGCACAGGTACTTGGGCCAGGTGGGCCCTGGGTGTTACTCCGTTCATTTTCTCCCGCTCTGTGACATCTCTTATTTCAGCCCTCGGGATCTCTGTCTGTTGAGCTAGGCTTTAAAATGACTTGCAAAAGTGGGAAACAATGTGTCTCGTCTTTCTAGATATTTTTAAAAAATACAATTAAATTTACATAAAATACATAATTTAGGTTGCTCTGCAATAGCTTGTTAACTTTAAGTGAGTTAAATGCATTTCACACATGGTGAACACCAAGCTGCAGCCCACATAAACACAACACTTGGTTCTTCTCTGGAGTAAGGGCAGGAAGACCCTGAAAAGCCGAGCCTCTCTCCCACCATGGTGTCCCACGGAGTGGGGACCCCGAGCTGCCCAGGGCAGGTGACGGTGACCGCAGTGGGTGACCACCCCACGGCCATGCACTCCCCTCCTCATCCCAGGCAGTGCCGTGGCCCCCAGCTTCAATTGCTTACCCACTTGGAGAAAGTCCCAGGGCACCGCTGCCTGCAATGGCACTGGACAGATTCACGTGGAGGTCTCCAATGTCCCCAGACGGTGCTCAGGATATCCAGGCCTCTGGGGGCTGCTTCTCCAGACAGGGACTGGGTGCAGATAAGGGGCACCCGAGTGGGTAAAGGGTGCAGTACATCAGATGAGACCGCGGCTTCTCCGAAGAGCATGCAGGGTTATTTCTTTACTTTTATTTACTACCTTTATGAGTCTGAGTTCGCAGTGCATGACAGTCACTTCCTCTTGGGGACTTGGTCCGAGGACATCCCACACAGTCACTCCTGACGTCCCCTCCCTCCCTCCCTCCTTGCCTCCAAGCACAGCCAGGTGGGCCAGGCCACCAATGCAGTTGCTGGGAGGGCGGTGCATCCCGCAGCAGCCTCAGTCATTTCTTAAGCACACAAGGAAGCCTAAGTATTCAAAGGACGTTCAGGTGTGCTCCCCTGTCTCCTTCTTGCTTGAATCAACAGAGGCGAGGGTGTCACCCGTGCTGCTCTGTGTTTGGTAAATATTTGCTCTGTCCTCCTCCGCACCTGCTTCTCGAAGCTATCTGCTTTTCCTCCAGAGCCTGGTGCAGGTTCCAGCCACAGCACCTGGAATGGCAAGCATCCTCTGGGCTCCAGCCTCCTCCTCAGGCAGCCTGGTGCAGCTCACCTGCACCCAGCTGATCGGTGTTGGACCTGGGTGTGGTCCTCAGGGAGCCTCCTATACACCTCTTAGCACCTTGTCTGTATGCTCCTTAGCAAGCTGGACCTCCTCAAGGCTGACAATGAAACCTATGAGCTCCCCAGACCTTGGGCTTGGTCCTAGAACCCAGAAGCGGCAGAATTTTGGCTGTGGTGCTGACCAGGGATGGGCTCCGGCAGGGAAGTGGGTCAGTGAAGATGTCGGGCAGTGCTCAGTGTGGCAGTACAGGGCTCAGGGACGCAGAGATTCAGTCTGCTTCATCACAGATGGGAGCCACACTGAGCCTGGATGAACCCACCATGTGAGGTGGGCAGCTTCTTCCTCACTGTGTGGCTTCAGCGCAGGTCCAGGGCCCACAGACTCCTACTGCTGAGCTCACGAGGACAGGGAGCCTCTCTCCCTTTCCAGCTGATCCTCTCAGGGTTGTTACAGTGACAGAGTGACAAAAACTGGCCAGCACGAAGGAGTAATCACAGTCTTCACCCAGGAAACTTCAGGTCTCTTTTTATGGGCAGCCGACGTGAAGGACACTGAGTCCTTCTCATTGGTACAAATGGCCAATAAATACATTAAAAACAGTTCATTGTCACTAACCATTAGAGAAATGTAAAGTTAGCGCAACACTGAGAGTGTGTCTTACTCAGAAGGGTTTTCTCCTAGAAATCAAATGCTGGGAGACTTAGTAACTAGCACAACCACCGTGGAAACCAGGCTGGAGAGCTCAAAAAACTAAAACTAGAAACTCCATTTGGCCCAAGTATCCCCTTCCTAGGAATCTTCCTGAAAAATTTAGAGTCATCATACCGTGTGATACCCACATTTGTGTTTATAGCAGCACAATTTATAATAGCTAAGTCTTGCAAACAATGTGTACCCATCAACAGCTGGATGGATAAAGAAAATGTCAGATTTACACACAGTGCGGTGTTCTCTGCCTTAGAGAATGATAGCCCTGAGCATTTGTAGGTAAATGGATGCCCCTGAGACCATGATGCTAGGTGAAGTAACAGACACAAGGGTTTAACTTTCTCCTGGCATCTCTTATGAGAAACCTACAATGTGAACAGAGACCAAGGGAGGGGAACTACTAGAAAGTAGGGTTGTCTCCTTCCGGTGAAAAGGGGAACAAGAGACGGAAGAGGGGAAGGAGAAAGAAGGGCAAAGGGACTTTAAAAAGAGGGAATTGAGGAAAAATGGAAACATTTTCAAAAGAGACAAGAAATAAGAGATGGAAGGAGTAGCAAGGGATGAGATGGGAAAGAGACAGAATTGGGATGGGATGCTTGCTTCCCTGTGCAGACCCTTACATGTGTGTACTAAGGAAAAAGACTAAAGCAAAGCAATGCAAATCATCAGAAGCAGACTCAGATACGACATAGCTGCTAGAACAACTGAACTAAAAAGTAAAGGAACAATTATTAGTGTGCAAAAAAATTCATTTTTTAGCCTGTTAAAATTTTTCCCATTTCTAATAAATATGCGATCTCCATATTAAAGTAATAGTGTGATCTCTTAAGGTATCCAGTTAAACTGTTTTTATTTTTCTTTGATTAGATGCACAGTTCCAAATTGTGGGTGGAGGTGCCCAGGGTGCCAAGGCAGACTCCCCAGGATGCCACAGGATGTTTGAACCTTCCAGAGAAAGCTCTGGGGACTCAATCCAGTTGAGGCATGATAGAACCATTTTGATAACTGCATTGTTAGATTCTGGGGCATTTTCATTGATGAGATTGTGTCTTCTCGACATTGTGTTTCCAGAAATTATTGTAGCTCAAAGTGCGATGTAAAAACCTAAGTGAAACAAGACTAAAGAAGGTAATGCTCAGTCTGGTTTCAAGTTCGAGAAGGTCTGCAGTGATCTAAGCAGCACATGCCATCAGCTAATTGGGGATTTCAAATGGGGAATAAAATAAAGCTGGGAACAGCGGTGTATGTCAATGACTCCAGCACTCCAGGAGACCAAGACAGAAGGATCACAAGAGTGAGCCCATCCTGGAGGCAGTAGTGAGAACCTGTCCCAGTGAAAACCAAACCAAACCAAACCAAACCAAACCAAACCAAACCAAACCAGAATAAAACAAAAGGCTTGGATCACAGTTCAGTGTAAAGACCCTGGATCCAATACCTAAAAAGTGGAGTAAAAGTACTTGCCCTTCAATTTGTATCTATTCCTCTTAGACACCAACAGTGAATCATCATTAGCCAGCACACTTAGCTCCGTGCTGTCCCTGGACCCTGCATTCGTGAACACCGAGTCCCTTCTGCTGGAAGAAATGCAGGATCAGTTCCTGTGAGCCTCTGGCCAGCAAATTTTCACTCGCCAGTCAGTACATCAACTACTTTCATGTGAGTTTCTTTAAAGATGCCTTTTTTAACACAGATTTTTCTCATTCTTTTACATGGAAGCATTATATCAAAGGTGGTTGAAATAAATCATGAATGTTTAGGTAAAAATGTGTTACACTAAGGACACACTGCCACTGGTCCCTTCCCAAGCCTCCACCCCACTCTGAACACATTTGTCCTCCTTGCACTCTCCGAAGCAGCTCTGAAGTTCTGTTTCGTGCACGTCTTCACGCGATGTGGCACCAAGGACAGCGAGTGCTGCTGCTCTGCCCCTGAGTGGAAAGGCAGGCTTGAAGACCATCACAGTGCGTCCTGCTCCATCTTCTCCCTGTACTGGCCCAGTGTGACACCAGGCTCTGTTCCCAAGTCAAAAAGCCCATGAGTGCATGAAAGTTTTGAGTCAGTCCAGGGCACTAAGACGGCCATGAGAGCATAACTAAAGAGGTGCATGGCAGAGGACTTCCAGGGTTTCTTTATGAGGTGTGATCAAAAGTAGGTGAATGCTGCTGCCGTGTGCCATCCTATGAAGGGAGAGGTTTATACAAATATTTCTGTGTGCAGTAAGCTGGATTAATAGTTTCCCCCAAGGATGCCATGCACTCATAGGCAGGGCTTTTGGAAGGTGACTGATTCACGAGGACTGCTTGGTGAGCTGCCCTTCACACGTGGAGTCTGGTCAGAAGACGCAGATCTTGGATGTGACCTGGAAAGGTGTCCTTTCACCCTCACTTGGCCCACACTGTTCCCATTGCCCCTTTGTGCTCTGCTTCTGGCTGCCTTGATGTGCACAGCTTCTCTCTGCCAGACCCTTTTCACATTCTTCCTTGCATGGAATCAACTGATGTAGGACTTGCCAGGATGCTGCAATTAAGGATGCCAGACTAATTAGTATGGCAGAGGAAATTCCAAAGCAGCCCAACATTTAGGCTGCAGTGTGGACACCCTTGAGATCTTTTAGCCAAGCAAAAGCAAACAGCACAACTGAATGACTTTAAAATCTTCAGTTTTGCCAGAAGCGGAGAACCTGTAAACTTTGGTCAAGGAGAGCTTCTAAAAAGATTAGCATTAGCATTTGCTTTTAACCAGCTAAAAAGATTAGCATTAAAAAGAAGCCCAGTACTTTCTATCAGGATAATAGGAAATATCTCTTGAGGGTACCTCAAAAATCAGCAAGAACCCTCTCTTCATAGGCTACAAGGTGTGAAGTTGAAAGGCTTCACTTTGAAAAGCACATTTGAGGAAAACCAGTCATCTAAGGCCAGGTAAGAGTTTCCCATAACTCCTGGGGTCCAGCTGTGGCAGACCTTGGTGTCATTGCCTCCATGGCACTGGTTTTACAAGCATGGCCAATGCCACAGTTGTGGAGTGATAGACATTTCCACCCAGATTTCAGAAGCTGGGGAGCCAAGCAGGGTGCCCCTGAGAGAGCAGTGCTGAAGCTGTGAGGGTAAAAGCAAAACATTGCTGTGCAGACCCCAGGAAATCAGGTCTGCAAGGAGCAGGAGGTCCGTGCGGAGGAAGACCATGGGCAGCCCCGAGAGAAGGCACGACACTGCCATGGAGACTGGGCTGCCCAAGTCTCTGGGGTCACATCTCACCACAGCCTGCCCACAGGTGCTGGACACAGAGCCAGAGGATTTAATGCTGACCCTGCTTGGATTTGGTCTTGTTTTTGTCCACGTTCTCTCTATTCACCTATTCTTTCACTTTGGAATGGAAATGTTTACCCCACACCATTGCCTAACAGCAGTTTTTAATTTTCTTTTTTACTTGTATAGGGGCTCACATGTAAGAGTTTCCTGCAGTCTCAGAGGAGGCTTGGACTCGGCACTGTTAGGACTTCGGCAGCTCTGAAAGATGCACTGGACACATCTTACACAAAGAGATGCATGTGAGTCTTTTGGAGGCAGGGGTGGAGTGCTACCATTTACAGCTGGATGTGCCCCAGAGTCTGGTATGTTCCTACACCTGGCTTTTAGAGGAGGTTTGGGCCGTGGGGCGCTATGGCTCTCTGGCTGTAGGAGGCAGGGCTTGCTCAAAGGCCGGTCACTGGAGCTGTGACCTAGAAGGCAGCTCTCCCTCCTGGCTCTGCACTTCGTTCTGCTTCTCAAACACGATGAAATTAGCACCTTTCTTGCTGTGTCCCTTGGCCAGTTGGCCCTGGAGCCACTGACTGCAACCTTGCACCAAAATAAACCCTCAGTTGTGTGCGTCCAGTGTTGTGTCGCAGTGATGGGGAAAGCCTTAAACGCAGATCTGAATGCCGAGGTTTGGCTGAGAAGTCTCCCAGAGTCCTCACACACTCAGGGCAGGGATTTCGGGAAGCAGCTGCATTATGGGGGTAACTTAGCTGCTCCAGTCAGGAAGAGGCCTGGTTGGAAGAGGTGGTCACTGGACGTGACCTGGAGGGGTTCCTCTCCCTCTGTGGCCCCTTGGCTCTCTGATTCCTGGCAGCCGTGATGTGAGCAGCTCTCCCCTCTTTCTGCTTTGGAGCCAAGAGTTCAGACTAAATCTGAGGCAGAAGAGACCTCTCTTCCTGATAGTCATGGCATCAGATGCTGAGTCTCGGGACACTGAAAGTGGCTAAGACGCAGAGCATCTTCCTCCACCTTAGTCACCATAGACTTCTGGCTCCTCCAAGAAGTCAGAATGACCAGGAAGGGGAAGCATTTTGAACTGATTCAGGACCCTGAGGCAGCCATGATAGTTAAAGACTCTCATGAGAGAGGACTTCCAGAGCTCCTTGGGAAAGTGGCCCAAATGCCAGGATAAGTGTGTTTCGAGAGAGGGGGGATTTTAGGGTGCTCAATGATGAGATGCCCTGTACTTTAGTAATGTTGTTGACCGGTGAGCATTTGTCACATTTTCAGTCATGCCACCTCACACCTCCGGCATGCGTCTCCTGCTGAAGCAAGGCCCAGCCTCATTTCCAGGGCACCAGCATCCCTTGGGGTAGTGCTGGGGGCCTGTTTAAACAGTGAGTCTAAAATTAAAAGCATAAAAATGAGAATTGTGGACCAAATAAACTACACAAAGGATGTGTGTTTAAGGTGTGGGGATTTTATAAGAAGACAAAATATCCCTCTGTACAACTTCACCTGGGACTTGGAGCATGTGCTGGGTGACAGCTCTGTCATTGCTCCTGAATGTCTCTGGCTGGCCTGCAAACACCAGAAACCAGGAGTGCCCTTGACTGCCTCCTTCCCTTGGGGTAGGACCGACTTCAGTGCTGTGTGAAACCAATGTCCAGCATCTCCACATTCAGGAAACTGCAAATCAAAACCACCCAGAAACCCTGTCTCACTCCAGGCAGAATGACTATCACCAAAGACTCAAAAAAACAACAAATCCTGGGAAAAGTGGAGGGAGAAGGAGCACTTCTCCATAGTTAGTGGGAACATAAACTGGCACCACCACTGTGGAAGTCGGTGTGGAGAGTTGTTGGAAAACTACAAATAGAAATTCCGTTTGACCCAGCTATTTCCCCTCCTAGGTATCTTGCCTAAGCTTGAGGACATCATATTACACTCAGGCACTCCTGTTTATAGCAGTTCTGCTCACAACAGCAGGGCTGGGGCAGCAAGCGGGTGGCATCGACAGATGAACGAGGAGAGAACGTGTGTGCTCGAAATGGACTGCACAGCCATGACCAGGAGTGGATCATATTTATGGGAAATGATTGATCCTGAGATTCTGATGTTCAGTGAAATAAGTCTGACATGGGAGATTAAGTATCACACGGTTTCTCTTACATGAGAATCCCAAAACGTAAGTGAAGTGCAAAAGAGAGAGAAGTGGCAAGGAACAGGGCTTAGACTCTTTGGAAGGTGGGAAGGGGGTTAGGACGGACTGAGAAATTTGGAAGGGAGTGAAAGGGGATCAAAAACTATCAAGAGTCTGTACGTAGGTACTTAGTGCCTCCAGCGAAATGTAAATCCTAGAAAGTGAGCCTCACACCATATTGCAGTGAAGCTGGAGACCAACAACATACTCTGAATATACTTTCTTACGTTCTCTTTCTTTTTACTCTCTTTCCTGTTAAATTTTTCATATAAAGGAAGCCATATGATTTACAAACTTGTGTGTTAGACTTACTTCACTTAACATTATTGTGTTGAGAGGAATCTATTTTTTTACCAATGACTCGTTTATCTTCCATTATGGCAGAGTACAGCATGGTACCTCAGGTCATGGGCTTGATTCTTCCCGTAACTCTGGTTGCAAACCAAGCTGGGTGAGAACCGAATTAGATTTGACGGTTAGGTTCACTACTTGTGTTTTTATCATCTAATTGTTTGATCATTTTTTTCTTGTGATCTGAACAACTACTTTCAAGATAACAATATGCAACATAATAACTAGTGTTAATTTCCTATTTCTTTTTTTTTGTACCGGGGATCGAACTCACGACTGTGCGGTTGCAAGGCAAGTGCTTATGCCGCTGAGCTAAATCCCCGGCCCTATTTCCTTTTAAAAAATTCTGTATAATTTTATTCTTTTTTATTTTAAAAATTAACAATTTGATTCAGTTCTTTTCCAGTTTGGTTTGTGACTTGAACTGTGACAGGACACCAATGATAAATTGTGCTGCTGAGACATAGGTACATGTGTACCTATGCTGAGACATAGGTACCTATATTGCTGTGACATCGTGTTTTTAAGTCTTTTGGGAAGATACTCAGAAGGTGCATAGTCAAGTGATATTGAATTTCTAATTTTATTTTTTTGAGACATCTCTGTAATGTCTCCACAGTGGTTGTACCAGTCTACGCTCCCACCAGCAATGAAGAAGTGTTCCTTTGTCCCCACAGCCCCATCAGCCCTGGTTATTGGCTGACTTCTTGATGACAGCCATTCTTTCTGGAGTAAGATGGAGTCTCAGTGTTATTTCAATCTACATTTTTCGAATGACTAGTGATGTTGCAAATTTTTATATATGTATTCAAAAATAATTGTATTTCTCCATCTGATGTGTCTATTCCAGATTCCCATTTTTAAATTGGGTCTTTAAGTTTGGAGAATCTAATTTTTTTTTGAGTTCTTTATGTGGTGTAGGTGTTAGTCCTTTGCCTGAGAAGTAGCTGGAATTTTTTTTTTTTTCATATTCTTTGGGTTTTCCCTTCAACATTTTTGTGTGAAATTTTTCAGACATGGTATTGCTACATATTTCAGGCTGGATTCAAACTCCAAATGATCCTCCTGCCTTAGTCTCCTGTATGCTGGGATTATGGGTGTGTGTCACTACATTCAGCTAATTTTTGCCTTAACAGAGTCTTTTTGCAATTTGTCAGTATTTCTCTTTTATGGATCATGTTTTTAGTGTCATGACTTAGAATTCTTTACTAAAATGTAGGTCCAAAAATTTTCTTCTATGTTTTCTTCCAAAGAGTTTAATAATTTTATGTTCTACTTTCCAATATGTTTTGGGTTAAAAGTAATTTTTTTCTGGACAAGATTATGTAGAATGTAATTAATTCTCTTTTAAACACTTGATAATTTATAAAATAAGCCCCTTTGGGTTAGTGGATTCCTTTCTCAGGAATTTTAAGAAATATAAATTTCATTCCTTCAAGGCTATAGGGCTGTGTCTATCATCTTTTCATATTCAGTAAGTTCTTGCAACTCATATACCTTGAGATTTCAATTCATTTCATCTGCGTCATCAAAATTATGTATGTAGAGCTCCCCATATTTCTGGATTACTTATTTAACACCTGTAGGGTCTGTAGTGGTAGCTTTTTCCCACTTCCAATATTGGTATTTGTGTGGGAGTATTTTCTCTGTGTTAGTCTTGCTAGAGGTTGTTGTTGGTGGTAGTGGTGCATGTGTGTGCATGTGTGTGCATGTGTGTGTGTGTATCTTCATTGACACATGCTGGGGATAGAACACAGAGCCACCTCCTAGGCAAGATATGTTCCCAGCTATTTGCTCTCTTACTAATTTATTGACTTTTGATCTTCATGATTTTTTTTTTTCTGATTTCTTTGTGCTTAGCTTGGTTTTCTTTTTTTGTCTTGAAGTAGGTGTCTAGATAATTGTTTTGAGAAATTTTGTCTATTTTAATGTAAGTATTCATTGCTATAAATTTCACTCTTACCATTTTTTATCTTATGAATTTTCTTATGTTCATTTTTATTTTACTGAACGTAGTTATTTCTCTTAAAACTTTTTCTTTAACATGGAATTTTAAAAAAAGTTATTGCTTTCTCTTTTCCATTTCTTTATAGTCAGAGAATGTGATCTTCATGATTTCTGCTTGTTGTAGTTTGTTTAAATGTCCTCGCAAACCTTCATGCAGTCATGGAGCTGAATCTAGCATTTGTGGTTGGTTCATTGTCGAGTGCTGAGATTGGAAGTGTGAGAGGTACACCCGCCCAAGGGTAGAGCCAGCATACAGTATAAGAGAAGGAAGGAGGGTGCCTCCTCTTTTGCCCTTTGGCTCTTGTTATGTGTGGCTGCCATAAACGGCTGCCTCAGCCAGGCCACCCTGCCTTGGAACCAGCTAAATATGGACTGAATCCTTCAAAGCTGTAAGCTGAATAAATCTTTCCTTGCTTCACTTTGGGTGTCAAGTATTTTGTCTCAGCGATAATAGAAAAGTAACCAGGACACCACTCTTTAAAATTTCTCTTTTTATCGGTACCGGGGATCGAACTCACGACCGCCTGCTTGCAAGGCAGGTGCTTATGCCACTGAGCTAAATCCCCAGCCCCCAACTCTTTAAAATTTATTGTGATTCTTTTTGAACTAATACATGTTTGTAGTACATAATGATTACTTTTATCACAGGGAGTTGGCACAGGCAGATATCACATCTCAATTCTTTTTTCTTCTTTTTTTGCCTTCCACCACTTCCCTGTCTTTCTGCCCCCTCCAACTCTTGTTCCCCTTTCCATTTGCAGAATCTCTGTTTTTCTCTACTTTCAATAATTTTTTCTATCCTCTTTTCCTCGCCATCTCTTGTTTCCTTATGCATTTGGGGGAAAAAAGCTCAGTATTTCCCACTCATATGTTTTTTTATTTTGCTTGAGTTTCTCATGCAATGTAGTTGATTTTATGACCCAAATTATTGTAACCTCAGTATATGTTCTCTGGGTGCTTGAGAAATATATTTTCTAATATTGTTAGGTGACCTGGTCTATAACCATGATTTATGTTCTGTTGGTTGATGAAATAGAGTTCGGAGAAGTTTCAAACTATAATGTTATGTTTGTATCTTTTTTCAGTTAAACATATTTTTTTAGCCCTTTTGCTTGGTTCAGACATTTTTATGATTTGTATGCCTTCTTGATGGATGTATCTTTTAATTATCCTCTATTTCTGATAATACTTTCTCTAAAAGCTACCTCATCTAATATTCAGTGGTAATTCTGTCTTTGTTTGGAATAATGTTTATATAGCATGTTATGTTCCATCTTTTACTATCAAGTTCTGACTATTTCTCATCCACAGATTTAACCTGCTCTTTTAATCTCTTTTAGTTGGTATGTTTAGACTACTTACATTTAATGCAATTATTGATCTTTAGACTCTTGAGTCTACCTTTTATATTTTTCCCATTTCACTTTTTAGTTTTTATTTTCTATATTTTTGTGAACTGCTACATTTTTAGACTTTTAGTTTTGTGTATAGTTTTGAGTACATTTGATTATAGTTTATTTGCTGGTTGCTAGGTATTACATTGAGACGCACACTTAATAAAATCCTGTTAGGATTGGTATTTTGCCAGATTGGGAAAAGCATAGAAAACTCAGATCAATTTATATCCATGTGTTTCCTCAGTTTTATATTTAAGTTTTCCCTTAGCATACATTGAGAATTGCATTAGATTATGTTATAATTTTGCTTCAATATCAAATATAATTTAAAAACTTGAAGAGGAGTAGAAAAGTCTATTTCAGTTTCTCATAGTTTTGCTCTTAACATTTCTTCCTGCTGTTCCAAGGTTTTTCTAGTTTCTTTTCTCTGGAGTGCTTCCCTGTGTCTCCCTTCTCTGGGTAGGTATACTGGTGACAGGTTCTCCTGTCTCACTTCCTGTACAATGTCTGTATTTGCCCCGCATCCCTGAAGGACATTTTCAATGAATATGCAATTCTGGGTCAAGTGTTGTTCCTTGCAGCACTTTGCTTGCAGAAATTTGCATAACTTTCTTCTGAGATCCATGAATTCTCTTCAGACCTTTTGTGTCATCTGAATTATTTCTTAATGTGTGTGGTGTGTCATTTCTTTCTGCCTGCTATTAAGATTTCTTGTTACACATTTTCAGAAATGTGTCAATCATATGTCCTAATATGGATAGTTTCATGTTCCACGTGGTTGCTTGCCTCTTTATGTATGTGGGTTTTTGCTAATTTGAGTCTTTTTTTTGAACTTTTTTTTTTATCCCTGTTTTCTTTCTTTTCTCTTGGTGGGATTCTGATATAAACATCAGATCTTTTGTTATAACTCATGTGTCCCTGAAGGGACTCTCTGCCTAGTTTTCCTCTTCCTCCTCCTCTTCTTCCTCCTTATTCTCTTAGTTTTCTTTCCATAGTTCTTTTTTTCTTTATTTTTAGGTTTGGTAATTGATATTGTTCTATCTTCAAGTTCACTTACTTTCCTTCTCTTCAAATTCTCTTTTTTCTTCTCTCCATTTTGCTATTGATTCTATTTCAAGTTTTATTTTGGCTGGTGTATTTTGTAGTTCTTAACTTATTTTTCTTTCTTTTCTCTTTCCCTCCCCTCCCCTCCTCTCCCCTCCCCTCCCCTCCCCTTCCCTCCCCTCCTCTCCCTTCTTTTCCTTTCCATTCTTTTCAGTGCACAAAGGGTTGAGCCCTGATCTACATCCCAAACATTTTTCAACATTTTAATTTTGAGACAGAGTTTTTCTAAATTGCCCATACTAGGCTCAAATCTGTCATCCTCCTGCCTCCCGAAGTTCCTGGATTACAGAAGTGGTGTGTGGGTCATCGTGCCCGGCTTAGTTCTAAATCTTTTATTTGTTCTTGTTTATATCTTTTGTTTCCTTTCTGAGATGTTCTCTATTGCAATGTGTTTTAAAGCATTTTATAATGAGTGCTGAAGCATTTTTATGATGGCTCTCTTTAAGGCCCTGTCATTAACTCTAGCATTGATATCATCTTGGTGTTGGTGTCTGTCATTTTTTTCATGTAATTTGAAATCTTTCCAGTGTTTTGATGGCAATAGATTTTTTTTTTTTACTTAAACCTGAGTATTTTGAGTATTGCATGATGGAGGGGCTCATCTGGAGCTTGCTCTGGCAGGGCTTCTCTGACACCATCACTGCAGGAAAGGGTATCTCTTAATTGTCCTTGAGATAGTGATGAAAGTCTGCATCCTCCATGGGGCTCTACCAGCCCACAGCAGCTACCTGGGGTCAGACAGGCCCCGGGGCATGGTGGAGAAGAGGTGAAGTGTGAGTTGTCTCCTTAGCCTGTATGGCTTCTGAGCTGGCAGCCTGGCACTCCATCTTTCTTGTATTAAAATGGAAAATCTCAAAGTATCTCTGTCAACCAATACAAACCAAGAAACAAAGTATGCGCTTGGGCCCCATAACTCCCGGGCTGATCCTTCCTAGGGGGATTGGCTTGCCCTCCGACAGAGCAGGCCCTTGGGAACGTAGAGCCAGCAGCCTCTTAGGCAGTGGGATTTGCTCACAAAGAATGCACCAACTGAGAGTCTCAGTTCAGTTCCCCAGAAGCCGACCTTGAGGCAAGGATGCGTTTGCTTGAAGGTGATCTCAGCAAGCAGTGAAGAGGGGTGGAGAGTGAAGTGCAGGCTGAGAACTGTGACAGTGCTCTTGGCATTGAGCTCAGCTCTGCAGGGTGTGGGCAGCTGGCTCTGTGCTGGGAGGGGCTTTCGTGCCCGGGTCTCTGCCAATCTGC
This sequence comes from Cavia porcellus, assembly GCF_034190915.1. Taxonomy (NCBI): domain Eukaryota; kingdom Metazoa; phylum Chordata; class Mammalia; order Rodentia; family Caviidae; genus Cavia; species Cavia porcellus. The sequence goes on along the minus strand of NW_026947501.1, from coordinate 46,076,254 downwards.
ACCAGGCCTGCCTGGGGTGGAGAGAAGTGTAGATTCTTGGTGCTGGTGGAGAAGACTCCAGCTGCCAGGGAAATCCTCCATCACAGAGAGGCTGTGGTGGCTCCAGGAACCAGGCTGGTGCATGATGACACAAAGCCTGAGGACACAGGGACTCCGCCTGTGTCCTGCAGTGCCCTGGGTCCACCCTTGGTACCCAGCAGGTGATCAAGGCATCAAGGCACCTTGTCAGGTGCCATGTTTGCCTCTCCATCAGATGCAGGAGCCTTGGTAGGGAGCACACATGTCTTTCTGCACTGGGTCAGCACCCACACCCCTAGAGTCCTTGTCCTCCTCCATGAGAGGACACTGGCAGCGCTGGGGTGAGTGTCCTCCACTCCAGCCTGTGCTGAGCTCCAAGAGGGAAAGAGAAGCTAAAGGGCGATGGGCGATGGGCAGCCACTCAGTGCTTCCTGCTCGCAGCCTCTCTTCCCCAAGCAGAGAGCACGTTAAACAGGTACCAGCAGGGCTGCTTTGGGTCTGGCCCACTTCTGGCTCACACCAAGGAGGAGCAGGGCCAGGAAGACTTAAGCAAGTGGGTGAGTAGCACTTAAGATCTAGGGTGCTGAGGCAGATGCCCAGAGAGGCAGAGGTTTGCCTGCCTGAGCGCCCCAGAGCTTTGGGGAAAACTGTGGACCTTGAGCTTTTGTGTGCTGAGAGCTCACAGATAGCATTGTTGCCCCACACAAGGGCACTGCCTGACTCTGCTGCAAATACACCTGTGTGGTCTCCTGACCATCACAGAGGGCGCCTCTCTGTCGGGCACTTTGCAGTGCTCTCTGGGGGGAGTGCCCCTTCTCCTCCCTTGCTGCCACGCACCTTAGAAACCTCTAAAAATATGAAGAGCCCAATAATAACAAATGGGGAAGACTGCATCCTCTGTTTCTCAAAGGATAATAGCGATTTCACCCTTCCTGCATGTTTTTTCTTGGCCTGGAATGTGAGAATATAGAAGCAGACAATGGAAGTCCTTTTCAATGCCCTAAGTGTGTCTGTCAGAAAACCCACGTGGGTAGGAGCATCCCTCTCTCCCCACAAAGCCCGAAAGCCATTTGAAGATAAATAATCTCTTTTAACTTTTTTTTCTCTGCATCCTCCAGTGGTAGTCGCACACAGCATTGCCTGCGACTTAAGAAAAGGACTCAGAGTCTATGAAACCCAGCCAGGGCTTTCCCCAAATCTGATTTAGCTTCAAAGAAAATATTTCTGGATAAATGTCAAGCATTTTGTTTACTATTCTTTTAATGTTAGAGCAAGAACTAATACATATCAAAAAACTGGCTTCAGGTTTATACCTCATAAGGCTCAGCTTTGGAGTGATTCAATGAGCGATTTTTTAATAGGCTTTGCTTTAGTTTCTTACAGCTATGATTGTAAGAAAATTGTAAGTTTTGCAGCTATAATTAGTGGAAGTTTATTTTCTCCCAGTTTTAGAGCTGGTTTAAAGCCAGGTTTCCTCGAAGCTCCTTTGATGGGTCCCAGGAAAAGGTCCTTGCCTGCCCTCTGGAATCTGAGGGCCTAGGCTTCTGGGTCTGGGCTGTGTGATGCCCATCTGCATTCTCAGCTCCACATAGCTTGTCCTCTGTGTCCCTGAGCCTTTTGCCTGCATGTGTCCTGTGAAGGCACCTGTCACTGGGTTCCTGGCCAACTTGGATAGTCCAGGATGACCGTACCTGAAAACCCTTATTTCCAAACACGGTTCTGTGGTCAGCAAGGTCTTCAGAGGGACCAACATTTGAACCATTTCAGCATCCTTTTTGAACCTCTATTCCCCAGGATTCAAATTGTAATAAAGTTAAGGCTCTATTGGAAAGTCTCTGGCTCTTTACTTGTAGTCCTCCTTGCCAGCATTTCTGCCCTTTGAGGAGATGATTTTACTCATCCACTTAAATGTTCGAACCTTTGTGAGGGTTCCAGGATGCCCACAGGACTCTGCTGCAGCAGGATCTCCTGCAAGACAGACCCATCGGTGCCCAGATCTCCCTCACGGTAGGCCATGAGCTGCTGTCACTCCCTGACCCCCTAGCAGCACCACTTCCCGTGGGAGTTCCACCCTATGTGGCTGTCACTCTGTAGTGAGGATAGGCTGCGTGGAACAGGGTTCGGGGCGGGAAAAATCAGGAGCCACTGTAGTTTCTGCCAGCCCAACCCACTGAGGGACTCTGGTGGCCAGGACTGGTCAGTGGCCACTGAATGAGAAGATCATTCCCTGTAATTTGTGTGGCCAGCATATCCTCTGCCGCCCGCTCAGGCCGGGGTCCAGGCAGCCTGAGCAGGATGGAGCATGGATGGAGCAGGCCACCATGGCTCTCATAACTCTGATGCCATGTCATGTGATGTGGTGGCTGCTGCGGGACTCATCCGCACCTGGGGGAATGCAGCCACCTTCCAGTAGACTGGACCGCCAGGGCAAGAGCTGGCGTGTTAGACTCGTGCTTCTGTCTTGTGAGCTTTCCAAGACAGGACTGTGCACCCAGGCCTGGGCCAGTGTCGGGGCTCTGGCTTCTCCTTCCCATGTTCATTTCTTGATGACTAATTGGAGTCCGTGCTACCCCAGTCACATACGTCCTAGTGTCTGGGTTCATGCATTACAGACACAGCTGACCTCAAGGAAAATTTCTCTATTTTCTACACTTTTAAACACTCTTTTTCTTAAAAGTGCATGATAATATTACTTTAATTTATCAGTGAAAAAACAAACATAGAATGCTTCAGAAAGCGGAAAGCTGAAAACTAAGTAGTTCACGAGTGTTTTCTTGTGTTCTATGGCAATGTCTGTGTGATATAACTTCGCCTGTTGTAACTGTTAACCTGCATTATATTGTAATTCTGCCTCCACACTCCAGTCTTCCTCAGCTACCCAGCAAGGTGGGGGAAGGCAGGACTATGTCTCCCCACTTCTGTGTTTCTACACAGATGTCCTGAATTTTTCTGTTTCTCTAGGGAACCCTGCTTAATGTATATGATGATGCCAATGTTGGAAGAAGCCAGGGAATCAGTAGCTGAAACCAATGACAATGAGTGTCCATTCTAAGACATTCTAAGAGACTTGTGTCCATTCTAAGAGACTTGTGCAGGGCACAGATTGCTTTTGTCTGCACCTCTGGTAGTCCTGGCCAGTAGTTCTCATTGCAAAAGCCAAAAGGATAAAGCAAAAAGGCAATGCGTAGTAAAATCTAGGTGGCCTTGGATTTAGTGATGACTTTTGAGACATAGCAAAAATAAGGCATGATCCACAGAGGAAAAGCAAAATAAACTGAGTGTCTCTAAAAATAAATTTGGTTCTCTGAAATCTGACAAAGAGAAGCCAGTCACTGGATGGAATGAGTTCTCTGCATGACCAGTGAAGTCTGGAATTCAGAATGTTCCAAAATCTCTTAAAACAAAGCAATAAGGAAACAAAAAGGCTGGAACCTGATGGAGTCCTCCCTGCAGTTGTGCCATACGACCTCTCCAGAGGTCCTGTGTCTTTGTGGTGAAGGGCAGTAGAGAGCTGGGCATCTCCTGGGACCTCCAGGTGTTGCTGCATGAAGCTGGGGTCCCGAGATTGCCCAGCCCTTGGCAGGCAGAAAAGGACAGGGTGGGGTGAAAGTTGACCAAATGCCAAACAAAAGAAAGGGTGTGCTTGGCCCTGGGGAGGTGGTGAGGACCTTGCCCAGCAGTCGCCAAACCTGGGCACCTGGTTTCCTTGTCATGTGGTGTAATAAATCCACTTATTGTTTGAGTTGAATGGCTCAAAGCATTCTGACTCAGTTTTATCTTAATTGCTCAGGCCTCCTGGGTTTCAGTGGCTGAGGTAGAGCCAGCTCATAATCACACAATAACGGGCTGGAAGTGGCCCATTGCAGGAGCGGCCAACCCAGTTTGGTCCCCACTCCTCCCTCCTCTGGCCTGGCCGATTCCTCCTACTGAACTGGCTACAGACAGGATGCAGGGTGCTGTTACTTGTGTTTGATGACTGCCTTGATCCTGCTGCTCAGCAGACCAGGGAGCCCGGGGATTCCTGTCCTTGGCTTGGGATCCCTGAGAGTCTGAGGACCAGACAAGCTCTCGGAAGTCATCTCCACTATGTGTGGATCTGCGCAAAAGACAGTGAGAGCTTGTGGATGAAATGCAGCTTTCTCTAATAGGCCAGTCTGGAGCACTTTCGGCTCAGAAGGAAGGGCTTGAGTTAACATATTAAAGGCTATGGCGCATACACAGTGAACACTGAAGCGCTACCTGCTAGGGTTGGTGGATGCCGTCAGGATCGCGGCTAATAAAGCGCTGGAACCCTTCACCTGTTGGTCTCTCTGCGTCATTTTTCACTGTGTTGGGCTCTGCTGGTGACTGAGCTGTGCATACTGTGTGAGGGTAGCGTGGTGGACCCTGGCTCTCTGTGTATATACACGGAGATGAGCTTCGAAAGCCCCCAGCTATGTGCAGGACCTGGGCACACGCGTCCAGTGGGGCACAGCAGGCACCCAGGAAGCCCTGCCTGAAATCTGCTGTGGGTTTACAGCTTATGTTTTGGGACTTTGTGATGGGGATAGAGCCCAGGGCTACATGTCCCCAGTCCAAGGACAGACGTCCCCAGAATACGGCCGGAATTCCTCAGTGCAGAGCCGCATACTACCCTCACAGCACTTGCTCCTGAGCAGGCGTCCAGTCACTGGAGGACACTAAGCCAGAGGAGGATGGTGTGGAAGCCTCAGACCCTAAGGACGACAGTTCGAAATACCGTTGTGTGTGAACACGTTCATGGGACACACACGTGCCTGTGTGTGTCAAGGGGTGAAAAACTAGTAACAAAACACCCTCTCTGCCAGCATCTCCCAAAGCCAAGTCCCAGTCGTGCCCCTGGGGTCCCACCTCCTTACCGTCCTGCACTGTCACCTGCATCCTTTGCCAAGGGACAAGTGTCAGGAAGGTAAAATCTCTTGGGGCACAAACCAACCCTGCAGGCTTTTGTGTGTGTCTTGAGTCAGTTACTCAGCAGGCCTGGATTCTGTGATTAAGAAAAGAAGATCCTCGTGGATGTTTTGGTGGAATCTGTGGAGAAAGAAATTCTAAACCCTGCCAGAAGTAGAGAGCAGTGGTGTGTGGATGTTACAGACCAACGCTACCTCTCAGAACCCAGCCTTTGGTGAGAACGTTAAAGGCAGAGCTTCTGAACACCCTCCAGATGTGTTTCAAAGAAAACCATCTGATTAGAGGAAAAACATCATCTGCTTTTAAAACAGTGAGAGTTCTTTGCACATGAGGTCCTCTTGAGCCCCGAAGCGTGTTGTGTTTGATCGACGGAAGTTGGCGCAGTTGCTAAACCTGACCATAGGGGTTTCCTCTGGCCTTCGGAGGGCAGGGCTCGAGAGCTGAAAGGAAGTTGACACTGTGTTTCACCGGAAGCTAAGGGACCCACTGCCATCAGGTCAGGGCTGGTCATTGCCACTAAATGCATCCTCCCCCTGTGCAGGCTTCTCCAGCGCCTGCCAGGGGTACACAGTTTACAGTGCATCCTGCTTTCATGGGGACCACAAGGCTGCTGTTTCTCACACAAGCCTGTGTGCTCAGACGGAACGGGTCACCCTGCTCCTTCCTCACATGCCAGTAGTGGTCGGCGTGATTTTAGCCAGTTCCTCGATGGTCTACAGGCCCCACTGTGGCTGTCACACAGGTGGATGGGACCTGGATGCAGGGTCTGTTTCAGATCCACTCTTTTTGAAGGGCTGGCCTTCTCTCCAGGGGTGAGGTCATGGTAGCTGCAGGGCACAGCCAGCTCTCTGTCCTGTGAAGACGGGCACCAGGCTGTCAGCTCACTCTTGTCTGGAGCTGCCCATGCTGACACAGGGAGGGCAGAGTAGTCTCCCAGGAGCCCCATCTGTCCTGGAGCCCACAGTATACCATCGGGGAAGTGCAGGAGGATCCAGCGGTGGCCTTGGTGGCTTCCCACATCAGATCACTGCCTGTTGAGGTGTGGCTCTTTCTCAGGTGGAGGTGATGGGCAACTGTCAGGAACAGGGGTGCAAGGAAAAAAAAAAGCAAACCCCTAACCAGGGCTGACCCTAAAGGGCTTCCTTTCAGTGGTGGGCACAGCCAGGAACAGGTCAAGTGCAGGAAGTGAGATAGTGTGGGAAACCAGGCCTGGTCGCTGACACATGGACAAGGTCCCCTTGGGACTGCAGTGAGGCTTGGGGTGACCCATCCTACAACTCTGTCAAAACAAACAGCTGCTTGAGGCCAATTCACGAACGATTCGAGTGGGGTGCCAGCTCACGGTGATTGTGGTCTGCAGGGTGAGGTGGATGTCTGTGGGCACAGTGCTGGGTGTGCCGAGCAGATCCAGGTTAGGATGGGGTGTGCTGACTTCTGTGTCCAGGGAGGAGGAGTTGCTGTAGGGATATCCACTTCACAGCCTATCAAGCGTAGCCCCTTCAGGCCTGTGTGCTGTTTACTTTGTCACGCTCAGGGGACATTTCCTGACCCGCCTTCATGTTTAAGAGACACTGAGTAACTTATTACACCCTCCTCAGGACCGGCACCTCTGCCCTCCTGTCCGCGTAATTCTGGATTTTACAGCCCTCACCACTGCCCCCTGGACGCTGTTCCTTGTAGGAGTAAACAGAGACTAGCAGCAGATTCAGGGCCCAGGTGTTGCTCAGTGTGGGGTGACAAAGAGGCCGTGCTGTCACCTGCTTCTGCCAGGGCTCAGGGGCAGGCAAGTGGGTGAAGCAGAGAGTGCAAGCCAGGGAAGACTCGGCCGGGCCAGTGGAGATGGGATGAGTGGGAACAAGACCCTGGGGTTGGGCCCCTGTGTAGCCTGCTTGGGAAGCCGCCAGCCCCTGGCCACGTCCTGACCATGTCCAACCCTGTGCAGGTGGAGGCCTCCTTCACTGCTGTCCTTCGGTCCAGTGGCTGGGCTTCATCCCCCACGCACCCAGCGCTGACCTTGCACCAGGATGATGCAGATGGTTTCGCCCACCCATCAGCCTCTGTTCTTTTAACTGTGAGGATCGTCTTCTCTGTTCCTTTTCTCCCTCAAGTGCAAGGGTAAGAGCTGAGTGTCTCTTACAGACATCAGCTTTCTGTGGGTTTACAGAAAGCCAAGATAATAGCGAGGATTTCCTTTTGTTGTGTCTTCCTTTCTTCTCTGAAGAGCATTCTTTTCGTTTACACCGGCAGAGTAGCATACTGTGCCAGAGGCGTTGGTTTTTTACGTTTTTCATTTGACTCTTTTTGTGTTGAGGCTGCCGCTTCAGTGAAGAGCCTGTGAGTGCTGCACTTTTCAGCTCTCTGTGCAGCTCAATGCCAGCAAGCCAAGTGTACTGTGGAAGCAGAGGGCGTGTGTCCCCTTCCGCAGCTCAGGCTGCCCGGTGTGGGGTGTACCAGGGAGCCCTGCACTTGGAGGCCGAAGCAGAAGGTCTCAAGTTTCAGTCCTCAGGGACTTAGAGACATTGTTTGGAAATGAAAATGTATAAAAGTGAGTGAGGGGTGCAGCTCAGTCCAAAAGCCCAGCAGCAAGCAGGCACACACTCACATTCACGCTCAGGCTCAGGTTCACAGAGTGTGGTGGAGGCTGAGGAGACTCAGATGTGAGTGCGCAGAGCATCTTCCCATGGATACGTTTGCTATCTGTGAGAAAGGTGAGCTACTGAGGGCCCTGCCTGCTTGGCAGCTGTTTTCCCAGTGCCTGGCATGGAGCAGACATTAGGTGAGTGCATGGCAGGTCCGTGTAAGCTTAGTTAATGAAAAGAGTAGCAATTCCACAATTCCATACATGTTATTTTTACTGGTTTTGAAATTTATTATCTAAATTGAGCAGGCTCAATTTCTACCTTATAATTTACAGATCATTTATAAAAATACAGGTTAGATGGACTTCAATTGTGTTCTTTCATGAGTAGTCTGATATTTGTCCTTTTTCACAAATAAAATGTCTTCTTAATGAGTTTTTTGTGTTTGAGGAAAAGTGCCAGGTATAGGAGGAATACACATATCAAGTACCCTATCTCAAGACTTCCCTAACGTGTTAGTTCAGGGTCTCCCAAGAATAGATAATTTTAGACTGAATTCTGAGAGAGGAAGTTGTCATGATAAAGTAAGACTAAAAGGAAAGTCCTGATGATAACCAAAAGTGTGTTATTCCACATTCTAATAATGTGGAATTCCTGAGTAATAATTCCTGAAGTTAAAAATCCAGTTCTCTGATAAATAAAATTGTGCATTGCAGTACAAATAAGAATATGAATATTAAAAAGCTAATACAACCGAAGTTCCAGCAGGTGTCAGAGAGGACGAGGCAGGTTCTCCTGTGGTACCAAGTGTCCTCAGAGTCAGCAGTCCGCCACAACACCGCTCATTTCTTCCCACATTACTGAGTTTCTAGTGTGGTTGGGCACTGAGGCTGCCAGGGACTCTGACTTTACACAGCCATGTGACCCTGAGGGTAATTGCAGAAGAATGTTGTGGTTTAACTCTTGCTCTTGGCATTTCTGCCTAAGTGATACTTAATATCTCTCTCACATTTCCTGACTAATGTAAGCACTGTGTCCACACCGAATTTCAAAAGGCCAGGGAGGCATAGTGCGCTCAGAAGAGCTTGAGCACTTCAACTCCCGTAAAGAGGAGCTTTTACTTTGGCCATGAATGAAGATCTGCACCCTGAAGACAAAGGCCCAGGCACAGAGTCCCTGGAAGCCTCCCCCTCTTCCGCTGGGTACCTCTTTCTTGTAAGAAATCAACATCCTTGGCTAATTCACTATAACTTGAGGGGCATAGTGTAGCCTATTCGGACACTTTGAGTGTTTATTTTTAAAAAGCTTTCCTGATTGTATGTTGAATTGAATTGCTTTTACTTCAAAGGAGAATGAGGTAAGAAATGAGACACAGAGTAAAAAAAAAAAAAAACAGGAGGAAAGAATAGGAAAGTGATAAAATGACTAATTTATACATAACCTTATCAGTAGGTGCTTTAAGTATAAATGATACAAAACTTCAGTAAAAAGACACAGATTTTCAGATGCTATAGGAGAGCCAACTCTGCATTGTCCTCAAGAGAAGCAGATGCACCAGTCAGCTTCCTGTCACTTTGACAAGATTCAGAGACAGTCAAGTTATAAGGGGAAAAAAATCTGTCTTGGCTCATGGTTTCAGAGTTTTGGGTCCAGGGCTGCTTGAGACCGTGGAGGTTCAGGCACCATGGTCAGAGCATGTGGCAGAGGAGGCTGTTCACCTCTAGGTATTTGGGGAGTGATGTCTTTATTCAAGGAAATGCTCCCCCAGCCCTCACTTCCTACTACTAGGCACATCCCCAGTGATCTCATTTCTTCCTGTGAGGCCACACCTCCCAAAGGCTCTACCTCCTCCCAAAGGCCATAGTCTGGAGGCCAACCCTCCAACATGTGGGCCTTCTATGGACATTTCACATTTGAGCTAGAGCAGATGAGAACAAAAATCGATAGAAAAGGAACAGGCGATCAGAGAGAGTTAACAGTCTGAAGTTGAAGCTCAGCCTGCTGAGGCTACCCTCCTGCACCAGACTCTACCCTCCTTTGCTGGTGTTTCTGGGTTGTATGGCTTTCTGCTACTTCCTGCTCCCTGGCTTCCATGCAGCCATCCCCCAGCCGCCTTCCCAGGATCTCATCATGAGATCTTTTAAGAATGAAAGCAACACACAGAGACACACACTTCCAGAACTTCCCTTCTGTCCAAAATCTGGACCCTGAAATCCTGTCCACCTCAGCCGCTCTCCACTTCCTTCAAGTGAATTTCGCATTAATTTTATCCCTAGTTTGAAAGATGATTCAGAAGGAGAAGTGCTCTGTAATTGACACTAACTAGTGTTATTTTTCCTTGTGGGTTTGGCCACATCCTGAAAGCACTTTGCATTCTCTGGATATATCTGTTGAGTTATTTACAGTGGGAATAGTAATAGTAGGAGGATCTGAAATTTAATTTAGTTTGGATCTGCAATTCATAGCTTAAAATATTTAAAAATGTAGTTTTAAAAATACAGCCAACTTGCATGCCAAAATAATGCCTGTCACATTCCAGGCAATATAATCAAATGTAGTAGAAATTGCCAAAAGTCTCCTACTGGGAGCTCGGGTTGTTAGGATGAGTTCATATTTCTGTCACTCAGACAGTGACTATCTATCTGTCAAAATGTCTGTCTGATTTTCAAGAGAAACTACCTAACGTTGAGCAAACATGATTCAAGAAAGAAAAAATTAAGTAATACATTTAGTCATTCAGAATAAAGAGAAAACTAAGATTTTCCAAAATGCTTCAAAATCATGCTAATTTCAAGGCTGCTACATAAAGCCAGAACACAGATAAACTGGTTTCAAGAGACAGTGAGTCTCCATCACATTAAAAACTCTTTAATTTTAGTGTCTGACAGTAAGAAACGTCTTAAGAGAAGGAAGAACAATGCCTTTGAATGCTGTCATGGGTTAGTCCTAGTGAAACCCACAAGACGTATTTCACACCCACCACATATTTCACCCACGTCTATTTTTAAATTGATGATGCAGTTTCCACTGAATTGGGGAGCTGGGTATGTCTTCACTACAGAAAGGAAGCATCATGTCTTGGTTATTTTGCTCTCATTGGTAAAACAAAATACCTGACACCCAAAGTGAAGCAAGGGAAGGTTTAATATTTTTTGGAGGTTTTAGTCTACATTTAGCTGTCTCCAAGGCAGGATGGCATGGTGGGGCATCCGTTCATGGCCACCACAAACAGCAAGAATGAAAAGAGTCAAAGAGGAAAGACAGCCTCCTTCCTGCCCTTACACTATATGCCAGTTCCACCCCTGGGTGAGTACAGCACTCACATCACCAATCCCAATGCCAGACAATGAACCAATCCCAAACGTTAGATTCAGCCGCATCCATGATTGCATGAGGCTTGAGGGGTCACCTTGACACAAACCATAACATGCAGATTCTCAGTGTTCATTCCCCAGCATTCCATGGATATTCCTGACTCACACTCTGAGCTTTGGATCTGCTGACCACGATGACTCACCTACCCCGATTCCCCATGTTTGTACCTGAGCAGGTTATCATCAGATTGTTTTTGGCAGCTGACAGCCTGTTGCTTCCCCTTGCTGCTGTTGTGCCCTTATCCTTCAGAAATACATTTTCTCTTTGAAATGCGAATCTGAGTCCTTCAGGTCAAAGCCCTGCCCCTCCCTCTCTGATTAGTATCTTGGAGTGACTCATGGCCTGCATTTTGGATGCCCCCTCCAGATGTGTGCTGAGCATTTCATCATCAAAATGGGTTACTGTTACCCCTGCAGTCTTGCTGGTTTTGCAGTAGATCCAATTAGCTTTTACCTTTGAAACCAAACTCACAATCAGTGGAACAGTACTTTGTACTGGAAAATATTTAGAGATTATTTAGGAAGCTGAAGATTGCTTGATAATACCTTTTCTCAATTTGGCTGAATTTAACACATGTAAGATTTGTCAGGTTTTCCTGACCTCGTTTGGAGCAGAGACAGTTTCTCATAGTGGATGATGGGCCAGTTGGTCAGAGCTGGCAAATGTCAGTCCTAACATGCTATTCAAAGTCAGTCGTTTCAGGCAGAAGTTATACTCGGTTTCGGTTGAAGTTACAGGTTCAGCCTCCGGTCCGAGGTCATATGGGCTCTCACCTGTGAAATGCCTGTGGCCTGCTCTGGGACATTCTTGGGTCAGCATCAGCCTCATAGGCATGTGCTTGGCCTTCTTTACTCAGATGGTTGTTTACAGATAGTCACAGACCGGGGCTGGAGACAGTGAGATCCTCAGGATATCAGCTTATCGTTTGTAACCAAAGGAAAAATAGCTTTTGCCTCTTAGGTGTGCAGATGGCTAGAGAAGGTTCCTTTGCTCAGGCCTGTGTCAGGCCTCTCCTCATTAGCCAGGCCTTGGTCAGATGTCCCAGAATACCTGTGACTGCACCTTGGTCAGGTGTCCGGGCATACCCATGTCCATTCTGTGGCCAGGAGTTTCCAGCACATATATCACTGATCCTTCAAAGGCAAACATGGAATTTTCATGGTGGAATGAGGTACTTCTATTAACCATCCTGCAGCTGTGGCTCTCAGTTGAAACTGTTTGCCTGGCCAGGTGTGGTCACACAGCTCACTTCCTGTGGCCAGCACCTGGTGGAGATTTCTGTGTCCACCGCCAGGCTTTCCTGCTGACTCTGAGGTGTAAGGACATGGTCCCACCTTGGCACTGCCATAACTGATGCTCCACTAACCAAACATCTGAGACTGGTAATGTGTGAAGGACCCACACCGCCTGCTCCCAGTCCTGGAGACCCAGTGGGGGTGGTGTGTCTTGTGCCCATCAGGCCTGGCCTCTGCTGAGCTGGCACCTGAAAGACTGCAACCTCATAGGGTGCTAGGTGGAAAGCAATGAGGTCCTTGACAGTAAGGCTCCACTAGGCCTCAGTCAGGGTGTGGATCCACTCATGTAAGCAGAGGCCTCATTATCTGGTCACTCCCTAAGGCCATGCCCCTTCACACAGGTACAGTGGGGACTTCTGCCATGTGTTATACAGGAAATCAATGGCCCCGCTTAGCATTGTCCTCGGTGTGCAATCTCTTGGGAGATTAAGGATTTAACCCTTGGGAGCAGCTCAGTGATGGAGGCAACATGGAAATCCGTGGATGAATATTTTCCCTTTCCTTCCAGGAACACATTGTAATAAAAGATTCCCTCATAAAGGGCCCTGAAAAGACAGCACTGGCACGTGAGGAGGGAGATATGCTGCGTCTATCTGGGAGCCAGGTGGCACACTCCTGCCTCTGCCTCTGCCTCTGTCTCTGCCTCCTCACTCCTGGCCTGTGAGATACACATCCTGTTGTGGTGCAGCAGGAGCTCAGGCTCAGTGCTCTAGTGCATGGTTTAGCAAACCCGGGAGCACACCCCTCAGAAGGAAGGAAACGCTGCATCCCGTCCAGTGTGGTGCTGTGAGTGCTCTGGGATGAGGCCATGGCGCCAGGCAGCAGGCGGCTACGCACTTACTTAGTCAGGGGTGCTGGGAAGCCACACAGGTGTGAGGCAGGCCCGCAAACAGCATGCTGCTGCCCCCATAACAGAGCCCAATGGCTTCAATCTTAATACGCTGAGTGTGGCATCTGAGTGGTTGTCATTTCTGTCCTGGGGAGAGTTGGGAAGAAGAATGGAGATGGCAAAGTGCGGCAGGGACAGGGGTCGGCCATGCGCTGCAGAGCCTGTGCAGTGGAGGACCCTGGCTTCACACTGCCCGTGACACTGGCTTGCCGCTCACCAGCGCCTGGCCTTATGAACACAGCACAGTAGAAAAGGCTGTTGAGTGCAGCGCACAGGACCTGGCCCTGCTCCAGGAGTCCCTTCCCCAGGTCGGGTGGCCAGGGAGACAAACTGGCCAGTGTGTGCATCGATGTCTCATTAATGGGTTTGAAATCTGCAGTGGACTCCAGCAGGTTAAGCCTAAGGAAGAAGTCAGCACACCAGGGTTGGCGGCCTCACTTTCTTCTCGTGGCTGCAGGCTCAGTCCCAGGAGCTTCCTGAAGGGAAGCCTCTGAGAGCAGACTGGTGGCTTGGTGACCTCCTGGCCTCATCTGCAGGGCACAGTGCCTTCCCATGGCCCTGGTGACAGGGCCACTGCACGCTTTCAAGGAGCTGTGTGGGTCGTGACTCCGAGGTTGACCTCTGTTCTGAATGCTGTGTGCAGCTGGACACAAACACTGGTGCGTTTAAGCACACTAGGTGTGGAGAAGGAGCAGTAAAAGCAAGGTGTAAAGGGCAGACACTGGTGCCTTGTGAGGGCCACTTCCCAGGAAGGATCTGCCGGCCCTGCACTGCACGGTGAGGCGCTGGCAAGTGCGAGTGTGAGGGCGAGTGTGAGGGTGAGTGTGATGGTGAGTGTGAGGGAGAGTGTGGAGTTCAGGTGCTGCTGAGCAGGACAGCACGTGCTACAATACTGCACACCTGGGCCACAGCCAGCTGACACAGAATACTTCTCTTATCTCCATGATGGATCAACCTAGGTTTACCCATAATGTTGTCATTTTGTGAAAATTTTAGTATTTTTAAACTAAAATAATACTCAGTTTAAAGCACTAATAATTCATTGTGCAGTTATACAAAAATGATTTCCTTCTTTATAACCCTACTTTCTAAGCTCTTTTCTCTTTTAAATTGTTTTTGTCTAAAAGAAAGACACGCACAAAGTTGCTCAGGCCTCACAGGTGAGGCCACCAAGGCACTGTGTCCTCTTCCTGCTCAAGGTCTCTGGAACACTGGTGGAAAACTCGTCATGAAGAAGGAGGTGAAGGTGGGCATGCGGGCTGCAGGTGTACAGCCTCGAGAAGTTAACAGAGCACGGCCTTGCCTGCCCTACCAAGCACCGTCTTGGCCTCGCAAATCAGGTGGCTGCCCTGAAGGAACAGGACAGACTGGAAGACACAGGTGCAGCTGGCTGAGCATTGTGCTTCCACTCCAGGGGTCTGAGTCCTGCTCCCCAAAGCCATTCGGGTAGCATGATGTGCAGGGCAGAAGGCAGAGTCCTGTACATGCTGGGTTCTTCCTGCTGCTGCAACTTAAAAGCTGAGGCAGAGTCACCAGGCAGGAGAAAGAGTCATCAGTGGCTACAGAAATCATGCATGCAGTGTTGACTACTGCTAATAATGATGCCTTGGTGTTGGGTCATGGATTGGGACAGAAGTCCTGCAGTGGCATGATGTTAGCAGGGAAGCTGGGCTGGGGATAGTGGGAAAGTCCTGCGCTATCTTGGTCGAAAATGTGGTCCTATTCTAACAATTTTAAAAAGTTATTTTAAAACATTAAAACCCCACATCCTGCCCTGGATGGAGTACCTTAGAGGATGAAGGTGAGGGAGGTGCCACACAGCCTCGCAGGGCGGGTGCTGGATCCTCCTCTGCACGATCAGAGGAGCTGTGTCTGTCACATGCTGTTCTCAACAGGAACGGCGAAGGGTGCTCAGAGGAGACCCAGGCCTGTGCATCCCAGCCGAGATCCCAGAAATGCACCCCTCACCACCTGCCAGCCACCAGGTCCTGTGCTCCTGGAACCACCGTCTGGCCCTGAGCTCAGCCTGGACCTCCTTCCTGCTGCTCACAACTCAATTTATTTATGCAAGTGAATCAAAGCAGGCTAGCTCTGGAGGAACCTGAGGCCAACCAGGCAGTGAGTTCCTTTCACTTCACTGATGGGAAGCCGAGGTCTGGAAAAATGGAAGTCGTAGCCAAGGACTGGGCACATTGAGACTTCTGCTTCCAAATCCTCTGTGGGAAATCCAAGATAAAATATTTACCTAGTTCTCGTCCTCCTATATTCAGAGGGAAAGATAGTAGTGCTTGCCTTATTGTATAATGTGGCAGACAGTAAAATATAGAATTAATGTTGACTTTTAAGGCTGGATCTGTATTTGCCATAAATAAATAAATTTGAGAATTTATGCATTTGAATGAATTATCAGCCATGTAATTTCCTTTTAGGTGCTATGGTAAAACATTTGTAAATGCAAATGATCCAGAAATCAGTCTGTACTTAGAGTGGTGCTTTGGGTAGGGTGTTGCAAGCTCTCAATGGAAGATATTCTGGAGCTTTTGCAAAGTGTTCCTTGGTGACTCAAAAAATAATAATAAAATGGGGACATCTCTGAATATATACTGCTGGTCCACAGGCATGGGGTTTTTGTCTCTTGTTACTGGATGTATATTTGACAGTATATGACTTTTCCTCTCTTCAAAAATCATTTTAGATGCCTTAGAAAAAGAAGAGGGAGCAGGAGGACACCAAGGAGGAGGGAAGGAAAGCTAGAGAAAGAAATCAGGACCCCACTGAAAATTCCTTACGAAATCTCAAAATGCATTTAAGTGGAAGAATATTTGGGCCTGAACCTGTGTGCACGAGAAGAATGTTTAACAGCGGGGATAGTTCCCTGTGCTGCTCAGGGCCCGAGGTCAGTCATGACTGACCTCCCCTTGCAAGGCCCCGAAGCAATAAAGCAGGAATTTGCCCGCTCACATTTCAAAGGAGGGCATGCACCTCCTCAGCCTGTTACTTCTTGTGATTTCTAGGGAAAGTTTCTTTGGAAACCCTGATTGTTTCCTGGTGCTGACCCTGCTTGCCCTTTTACACAGGATGCAGACAGGAACCTCTCCAGCGCAGTGGCACGGAAAGATCCAGAGCCTGGTCCAGTGAGGCAGGGCAGCTGTGCTCCGCGCAGAACTGGGCGGCTGCCTTGGCAGCCAGCACTGTGAGGAGGGTCCTCACTGGCCTGGCAGTTGTTACCCTGTCTTGTTCCAGGCTGTCTAAGCAGGTCTGTTCCTTCGGTGACAGTTGGGGAGGTGGTGACAGGTAGCTGTCTTCTCGCCTGTGTGTCTCATGCGTCAGTGAAAAGTTGACTGAAGGCAGATTGTGGCAGAAACGAGGGAGTGGAGGGGCTGAGTCAGCACCGCCTGTTCTCTCCTGAGGTCACGGAAGCTGGGGAGCTGCTCTCTTGGTGACAGGAAGAAGGGTGTGGGACCAGGGTGTGAAAAGGGTCTAACCCATTGGAAAAGAGACCCTGAGTAGAGAGGCCAACACAAACTGGCCACGAAGAGGACAACCGGTCTTCCATGCAGCAGGGCATGCACCCTGAAACATCAGAAGTGGGCAGCAGTGAGTGGGGACACCCCAGAGCAGTAAGTGTAGTGAGGCAGAAGCCAGGACAAAGCGCGCCTGCTGCTCATCTCTGCTGGCAGCCTGGCTTCCCTGTTGCTGGATCCTAGATGCTTCCCTGGTTCCACGGGATTTCTTGGCCCCTGAGGCAGTGGGGGTGAAGCCTTTCCCAGGACAGGGCGGGGAGGAGGTACAGAGGACAGGGAGCCCGCCACTCTCCTGAAGTGTGTAGGCTGCAAAGCAGCCGTGGTGACCACTGTGCGTATGTGCTGACAGCTTTGCTCAGCCCACGGTGTCTCCTGGACAGGTGGTGGGGTCTGGCTACCTGGCGACAGGCACAGCCCCCTGCTGCAAGCCTTGCCGCTCTAGCATCTGTGTCCTTCACTTCCATGACTTGCACGGGTGCTCGGCGAGGCCAGCTCCCAAGGAGGAGGGAAGGTGGCTGTGGCTCAGGAGTTCAGAGGTCCTGGTCTGCATCCCCCTGTGCAATCACCTGTCACCCTGCAGTGTCACATCGAGTGATACTCTGTGACCTAGAGAAAACTGCTCAGCTCCCTGAGCCAGGGAACAGCAGGAGGGTGAGGGAGGGTGTTGAGGTCCCTTCAGGGCTGCTCGAGGGCCTTGGAGCTCCTTCCTCGGACCTCACCTGTTGGGGTCCCCCAGCCTCCAATAGCCCACGGCCCCCTGCAGTCCTCTGGTGGCCTTGAGCGCCTCCAGGGTGACACTGCACTGCCCCAGGCCCTCCTGGAGCTCGGCCCTGAATCCATCCCGGTGAAACCGCTTCCTAGGTGTAGGGTTTTCTTAACTGAAGAGAAAGTCAAAGGCAGGAATGGGTTTGCACTGCACAGGTTCCCAGCACAGGCTTCACGCTGGCTTCAGAGTGACTCACCCTGACTTGGGGGCTCACTCCCCTTAACCAGCTCAAGCTCCCCTCGAGGAAGGGCTGCTCCAGGAATGGAGCTTTGACTCCACAGGCCAGTGAATAAAACTGGCATTAGCACAATGGTCGTTTGGAACCAAAATAGCTCAGACTGTCATTTCAGCATTTGAAAGAAAGGCATTTAAAATCAATCCTGAAGTGCAGCGTTTAGCACCATTGCACAGGGTGTGTGTTTCACTGGACCTGAAAACGGGGAGCTGTGTCCTGGAAGCTTTTATCACAGTGGAGCACAGTGCATTCAAAAATCTGCCCATCATTTGCCTGTTGCTATAGCAATAACCTAGTTCCAGCTCCAGAGAGGGGTTTGCTCTGCAGGCTCCTGCCAACCGGAGCCTTGAGCTGTCTCCCCTCTTTGTCCCAGCCACCATGCCTGGGTGGGGACCCAGTGCCCCAGGAAGGAGTTGAGATTCTGGTGGATGGGGGCTGAGGCCTGTGTGTTTACACACAGGTTAGTGACACACCTGGCCAGGTGGACACCTGGTGATTCCTTCTGATGCTTTCATTTCTGATCAAGATGCAATACTAAAGGCCATTTTATGTGATTTTAAAGCTTCACTTTCACTCTTTCTTTGCATCTGAAAAGCATGTAATCGCCTGTGAGCTGCTTCAGGGCTTTGGACACTATCATGTGAATCTCAGCTAACACTGTCCACATGGGGTGACCTGTTCCTGGCCAGAAGTCGGCACTGTGAGAGGTGGGGGGCCAGCTGAATTCCCACCCACTGTCTCCTTCCACCCTGCGACTTACTGCCTGTGGCTTGGTCCTCTGCACCCTACACAAGAGCAAAGGGTTGTAGGCCTGAGGGGACCGAGGGGGCTCCCGAGTGTCTCTTAAGATCTACAAACATCCTCACCTTGGAGTGGATTAATTTAAAAATATCCAGTAGAAAGCACACATAGCAGAAATTACCTGTGGATAAGGGGTCTTTGTGCAGTGGTCTGTTTTCTTTTCTTCCTTTAGATTTTCTACAAGCAGCCAAGAGT
Organism: Cavia porcellus; assembly: GCF_034190915.1. Classification (NCBI taxonomy): domain Eukaryota; kingdom Metazoa; phylum Chordata; class Mammalia; order Rodentia; family Caviidae; genus Cavia; species Cavia porcellus. Next base: position 46,057,648 of record NW_026947501.1, on the reverse strand, counting down.
TAGGGTGGATACCTATATCCCAGCCCTCCAGGAGGCTGAAACAGGAGCACTGCAAGTTTGAGTTCATTTGAGGCTACATAGCAATTTAGCCAGATTCTATCTTAAAGCAGAAGACAAAAATAAAACAAGGCTGGGGAAGCAGACCAGTGCAAGGCCCTGACTGATTTTAGTTCCCACTACTGCAAAACAAAAGAAAACAGCATTTAACTTCATAATATAGAGTATTGTGTTGTGTTGTTTGAATGACTTTCATTTTTAAACTCTTAATCTTGAAGTGATTTTAAATTTTACAAAAAGTGCATCAAACTTGAACTTATACCAGCAAATATTAACATTTTATGTAACCATGGTATAATTATTAAAACCTTTTTTGTTGCTCGGAGTTCTATAGGAAGGAGGAGATTCTCTCTGTCTGTCTGTGCTTCCATCCGTCTGTCTATCCCTTTATCCATCTGTCACTGGTATTTATTTATCATCGACCGTTTTTGTATTGATGTGGATTCAGGGCTTGTTTCACCCCGAACCCACCCTCCAGTTACTTCATTCCTCCTAGTGCCCCGGACTCGGCCCTGGGAGACCCATCGCCTCCGTGCCTTTGGTGGCCTGGGTGTGTTCTGTGGAGCCCCGCCTTGCTCTCGTACAGTTGGTGATGCTGCTGGCTGCCCTGGCTGTGCCCGTCCCCACCAAGCTCCTGGCCTTGCTTACGCAAGACCAAGGTTCAGCAGACAGTGGTTTGAATGCTCGGGACACTGAGATGGACACTGAAATAAAACCAGAGAAAATTTTAGGTGCTCAACATTTTTCTTGTTCTGAGTAAAAATTACACTTCCAAATATGAAGTTTTATTTAAAAACTGTATTTTTTTATTTTTGATTTTTTTGTACTGGGAATTGAACTCGGGACTTCATGCTTGTCAGGCACCATTGAGCTAAATCTCTGGCAAAAACTATGTTTCTAATATGTTACACCTAAAAACAACCAGGTAGACTATTTCCTTCTGATCACAAAACTACTACACACTCTGTGGCAGATTTTTCACACACAGAGAGGAGCACAGGGAAGCAAAGCCTCATTACTGAGACCTGATAACTGCAACTTTTTTCAACGAAATCATACTGTCTTCTACTTCTTACAATTAATGTGTTTTTGAATATTTGCTGTTCATAAAAGTGTTCTGAAGACATTATTTAAATACTCTTTCAGTGGTGCACTGTCCCGAGGCAGCAGATGGAGCACAGATCCCTGGGCAGTGGGAAGTTTAGAGAGAGAACTGAGATTCTGGAGAGAGCAGGATCACTGTGTCACCAGGCAACAGCAGATAAAGGCCACCCTGTCCCTCCAGGACCCCAGGCATGCACGGACTGAAGGTCCCTGACCTTGGTCTTTGCCCACCCTCATTTGCATTGCAGTATGAGCCTTCTGCCCACAATGGCTGTGGCCACCATGACACTTCCTTTTGTGTGGTCAAAGTCTCCCCCTCCTACAGCGTAAGAGGCCATGCTGGGGGCCCAGTTGGGGCCCCTTGGGACTCCTGTCCACCCCCAGCTAGAGATCCTCCCATGATCCCAGGACCTTGGACACTTGCCCTGCCTTGTGGACACCTGCCCTCTCTGGCCATCACCTCACTGCAGACTGGACCTTCATGTCCTTCACTCACTCTGTGCTTTTGGCTACTCTTTCTGAGCGACCTGCTCAGTTCTTTGGGATTTCGAGAGCCCAGAAAGAACTCCCCTGAGGCTCCCATCCAATACTACAGAGCCCTGTATAGTCTTTCTTTCTTAGAGATTTGTGATACCTTGCAGTTTTTAATATTGTACATAGTTTGACAAGTATCCTTATATATGAGCATTTGAGCTAATTTCTGTGTATTGCCAATCATATTTTAAAATAAATTTATTTTTGTTTTTTATCAACTGGTTCATCAGCGATTTATTTTGACAAATTTTCCATATGGGATGGGAGTTTTCAAGAATACCACATAAGTAAGTTTCTTCCTTGCAGTATGCCATTGCAGTGGTCAGCTTTCTCTTCTATAAGATAAGATACCCGATACTCATGTCCAGGACTGTGACTGAATCTTTCTGAAAGCCACTCCCGTGGTCTCCTTCGCATCACCCTGACCACCCCTGCAGCCACCAGGAACCACAGACAAGATGGTCACCCTAACCTACATCCTTCCACAGTGCCCCGCCTCTCTCCCCAAGCTAGGTCTGCCGGCAGCTCAGCATCCAGGATGCAAAGCAGCCCGCTGCTGACACCAGAGCCGCTTTGGATCCCAGGGACTTCGGCGCCTTCTTTGTTCCACAGGTTCCTTCCAGCAGTTCCAGCTGCTCCTGGGAAGCAGCCTGCCCAGGGCCTCTTGGTGCCCATCTGGAAGTCTCTTTGGTGCCACCCTTGGGCTTGACTTCTACCCTGCACCCCAATATGTGTTCCTGTGCTCTGTCCAAAGTAGTGTCCTCAGGACACGCAGAGCCTCAGGGCCAGGTCAGGACCATGCAGGGCACCACACTTCAATGCCCCTTACCAGACAATGGCAGATTTGAGGCCCCTGGGTCCTCTGGATTTTCTCTAGTCATTTTGGCTGCATTTCCTGATTCAAATTCAACCAAAGCCTTTCCACGTGGCCTGTGTTCTCCTGTGCAAAGGAAAGCCTTACCTTGAGCTCCATGTTGAATTTTCACATGGAAAAACCTCTGCATGCCATCATCTACACTGGGCCAGTATCAGCTCCTATGGCACTGGGGTCCTCCCACCTTAAGATTTAACCCCTGGTCTCTCCAGGGGACTTCCGTGTGGCTCAGCAGAAAACTGCTCTTGATAAGTTTTTCCAAAGCGGAAGACTGGTTTTCATCATGGGAACACCCCTGAGACGGGATTTCCACGTGAAAGAGGCTGAGGCATGGAGAGCCAGTGAGCTGGGCTGGACACCTCGAGGCAGTCAGTTCCTCGGCCGGAGTCTCCTTCACTCACAGGAAGTGCAGAAAGCGTTAGGCTCGTCGCGAAACCACGTTCCATGCACGTTGGCACTGCAAGGCATGCTGAGGACTCTGCCTCCTGTGGGAGGTTACAGAAAGAGGGGGGCACGGATGGCATAATTCCAGGTGGCCTGGAAAAACAGTGGAATTTGATTCCTGTCTGAAAAGCAGCACACCCCTCCTCAGGTGAAGTTGCCAGTCTGCACCTGTCCCTGAGAGGAGCTCGCTTGACTGGGGACTGGCAGGAGGACAGGGACCCTGTCTGCAGCTCTCCAGAGCATGGTTCTCTCCGTTCTCCTCCTTAGACCGGAGCTCTCCCGCAGGAGCATGTGAGCCTCGGCATCTCATTTTCTCTCTTAACATGAAAAACCAGCAAGAGCCAACCTGAGGTGGACTGTGGTTAAGCGAGGGTTCAGTCTCCTCCCAAGGAGGAGGCCTGGACCATCGTGTGCTGGTGTCATGCATCGTCCTATCAGTGTCCCCGGTGATTGAAAATGGAGCTGCTGCTGCGGCAGGACAGCCCTGTCCCGAAGGTCTGCTTCTGTGGCTGGAACAGTGCAGGAGACACTGGGCTGCTTACTATAGAGGGAGTCACTTTTGGTCACCATTGAGGATCCAGTGGTCACATGCTCCGGCTCATGGTGACAGGTGGTGATGGGGCCCTGAGGGAAGACAAGGGTAGAACTTCCTGATAGCACCCTGGGGAATAGCACCTTTGTAAGACAGCACCACTTGGGGTGCCAGGGCCACTCCAGGAGGACTCTGGCCCCACAAGTCTTCACTGTGGCCCTAAGGGACAAAGGTTCAGCCCAAGTTCTGCCTTGCAGTGCTCCGAGTGGGGCTGGAGGTAGCATAGCAGCCTGGAGTTTGGTGCAGAGGAGGCTGGTCTGCATTGCGGTGGCCTTAGGGGTCGTGCCCTTGTGGTCAGAAGGACTCCAGGGCCTCTGTGGGCTCCTTAGGGCTGTTTCAGCTGCCTGGGCTTTCCTGGCCTGCCTGTGACTGTAGCCTCCTGGGGTTCTCAGGGAGCCCAGGAGGGACAGCTGGGGAGGACAGAGGCCACCCTGTGAGGCAAGGATTCAGGCCTGTGCATGGGAGCTGCCTTGGACTTCCGGCTGCTGCCCAGGAACAGGTTCTCAGTGAGGGCCACTTGTCCTGTGGACAAGGGCTGGGTGCTGCTGAGCCTCTGTGAAGGACAGGGCAGGCCCCAAGGGACTGAGAAAGGGACATTGAAGGACTCACAAAGGAAGAAGCCCCAGGGGGCCCGTGTCTCAGGAGGAGAATCCCAGGTGGACACCTCCATGGACTCCAGCCACAGAAGCCAGTGAGCAACAGAGCCTCTGGGCCCTGCTTGGTCTCAGGGTCAGTGGCCCAGGGTCTGTGCAGGGGGAGGTGACAACAACTGTCCTCAGGGTGCTGTTGCGTCCTTGCCATAAGAGCTGCTTCTGCTGTGGTTGCACCAGAATGCATGCAGCCCACACTCAGCCTGGGAGATGCCCCCTCCGTCTCTTCTGCAGGAGTGGAGCCTGCTTGCATCTGTCACCATAAAGCCTGAGTCACCCATAACAGGAACTCCTGGGGGTTTCTGGTGGAAACCCAGTGGGCTCTGGGCTGTGTACTGGCCATCCTTGCCACTTCCAGGATGGCCACCAGTGTTTTCAGTTGTTTCACATGTGTGGAAAGCGGACACTCAAGTGAACGGGGTCAGCACAGTGACTGACAAATGCACCGCACTGTCCTTTCTGAGAATGAAGATCAGCGCTCACTGGAGAATGAAGCTTTTCCTTAACCAACAAATACTAAGTGTATTCAGGTAGAGAACTGGAATATGAGGATTTTTACAGCCACTGTAAATCTTCTCAAGTTGGGACATCTACAGAAAGGAAGGAAGCAGGGAAGGAAGAAAAGAAGGGAAAGAAAACAAGAAAGAAAGGGAGAGAGAGAAAACTGGCAGTGACATGTGTTTATGTGGGAGTAATTGGGGAGAGAGTCTTCCACAAAGAGGAAGCAGCGAAAAATCATCTATGTCGGTGTCGTCCCCCCCCCCCCCCAAGCTGGCGTGTGCACAGGAGGAAATTACTCTTCCCTCTAGTTCTGTTTTAACAGTATCTGCAGACGCCTTTGTAAGCTAGTGTTATTTACCTTCCTTGAGCATCTTGGTCAGGGTGTGAGGCTGGGCTCTCTGTGGGATGCCTTAGGTTCACCCACATCTCTATTCCACCTCTCTCCAGAGCAAGTTTCTTCAGCTAAGCCCTTAGGCTGGGGCAAAGGGCAGGGCCAGAGGGAGGGGCCGATGGCAGCCCAGCCCATTTCTGGAGAAAATGCAATTCTGGGCAACCTTTCGCCAATGAATGCAATCAAGACGTGTTCTTCAAGTTCTACTGTGTCCCCGACCGCGCTAGGCAGAGGACTGTGCTGGCTCAGGGCATGAAGAATGTGGGGAGCGGCAGGATTGCAGGACAGGAGGGCCAGTGGGCCGGAGCTCAAGCTCCAGCTCATCCCAGGGCAGCAGGAGCTGGGTGAGGAGTGAAGGGCAGCGGCAGAGCCTGGAAGGCATCCAGGAGGAGGAGCCACCTGAGCAGGCTGGAGGCAGCAGAGAGCTGGTAGCCCCAGGGGCCTTTCCGTGCTGTGATTGGAGGTGCCCAATTCCTGGTTACCGCAGGAACCCTGTAGGAAGCTCAGGTGCCCTGGACATTTCTTTTCAGGTTAAGACATGAATGTGTGCTTGCCCTGTGTGGCTTCCTGTTACCGGCCAACTCCTTCTCCTGTAGATTAGGGCGTTTGTAGGATGAGTAGCGAATTGGGGAAGAGCAGGTTTCCCTCACTGTGTGGGTGCTACAGTTCCATCTAAGACTCCCCCAGAGTCTCATACAGAGATGGGGTTTTTGGGGTGACTGGATCATGGGGTGACAACTTCATCAATGTGCCACCCCCGGTGAGGTCACGATTTGATGGGGCACAGGGCAGTGATGGAAAGCTCAGAGCTGGGGCCTTGGGATTGGGATCAGGATCCTTCCCTTTCCTGGCCCGTTCTTGGTGTCTCCCGCTCACTGGTCTTCACCCTGGCTTCTTACCGACTCTCTTTCACTTCACTCTTCCCTTGCACTCTGGTTTCCGGGGGGACTCGAGGCCTCCTTGGCCTTCACTGCAGAAGGCAAGTGCACTCTGCAGATGGACTCTGCTTCTCACACTCTCCGAGCCTGGCTGGTTTTGCGTTGTGTTGTTTTCCTTTAGCACAAGCTCCACAGCTCTTACGGTTTCCGCCCTCCTGAGGATCCTCCAGCTCTAAGCTCACCTGGATTGTGTGCTTCCCTTCCGGGGTGGGTGTCCCCACCCAGCTCAGAGATGAAAGGTCTCGGTCTCAGAGTTCCCTGCTGCAGAACCCTTAGCCCTGGGCACCGGAGCCCTGGCTCCAGTCCCACCCTGGCCCACGGGGTGGAAAATCGCCATGGGGAAGGGGAAGAGAAGGGGAAATGGGAGGAAAGTGCAGTGCAGATGCCCTGACTCTCGCCTTTTGTGGATCACATGCAAGATATTACTTCCCAGAAGTTCAGGAAATACATTAAAAAGTAAAATCATCTCTGACCCTGTCGCCTGTCAGCAAGCAATGCTGTGCTCTTCGCAGCTCATCACTGCAGGGATTCCCGTTACTCTTAATAATATCTTTGCGTTGATGACACTGAAAATTATAGATTCCTGGCTGTTTCACTTGACATTTTACTTTATGTTAGATAATACAATTATTGTCATTAAAATTATCTTAACCTCTTATTTTTATTTTCAATGTAGTTACTCCACCATATAAGCATATTTTATGTCCTTTTTCAAATTTTTTTACTATTATAGTTTACTGGAAAGAATGTGCTTTAACGAACATTTTCACTATAGTCCTTGTGTCTAAAATCAAGAATCATGATTGAATTAAACAACTCTGTAAAAATGTCCTTGATTAAGCACCAAGCTGTCTTTGAAAGGTAGCTCTGTCAGCAGGGAGCGTGTGCGTCCGGTACCACACTCGCACCTGTATTCACGGAGTCCTGGCTACACTTTCAGCTGAGATGTGAACACCACCATCGTTTTGCTGTTGCTTCTCTGGTTACGAGGCAGCCTTGTGGGTCTGGACATTGAGCCCCAGCCTTCCCAGATGCTGGGCATCACTGGAGGGCAAAGTGCTTCACTGTTTTGGACTGATGCTATTGGCAGCTGAGACCTGGTCCCCCTTGTCTGCAGTCCTAAGCCCTGGGGCTGCAGAGTGTGACCTTCCTGAGCACTGTCGTGTGCAGCACATAAAGTGGCTCCTGGGGCTGTCCCAGCTGCACTGAGGTCGTCATCCTCACAGAAGGGCATCTGGCTACAGGGCCACACACAGAGGGAGGGAGCGAGGGACACAGCAGAGGACAGCTATGTTGAGAGCAGAGGCCTGTCTTCTCCATGTTGTAGCCTGGGGCTTTCATCACCCAGCAGCACAGGCAGTAAGAGACCCATAGTGGCCAGGTCTGCATCGCTGGGTGACAGCCTGGTCCCAAGTCCTCCCCTGTGCCCTGTATGGGGTCTCCTGGAGGGTTGGGAGCAGCAGGCAGCAGGGCCAGGAGGTGATGTGGATGGCGTGGCTGGGGAGAGGGCAGAGCCCATGGCTCCTTCCATAGTTGGTGGCTTGGTGCACCCAGAAAATTCTCAGACTCATCCACTCAGACCGTGTGGCTCAGGTCTGGGGTGTGGACCTGGTTTTATGTTTTTATGTGTTCACCACATTTCTGTGGGAGTGGCCATGTGACTCCGTGCCCTAGGACAGAGCAGCTTTGTCCCCAAGCCCCACGGGGATCCTGCCACTTTTGTGTGCAGTGATTAAGGGGGATTCAAGTCCTCCCTGACCTTTTGTAGGTCTCCATTTAAACAGTACTGTGAACGTGACAGCACTGACCACACGAAAGCCTGCCCGAGACCCCTGAAGAAGAGTTTCTTCCCATGCGTATCTGCCCCAGGTCACTGCCATTTAAATCTTCCTTCCTCATTATCCCTGAGTCTTCTGCCTCCAAACATGGTTAGAACTTGTAGAAGGTAGAGGTCCTTGGCCTCAAACAAGCTAGAACTTTCTGGGATTTTTTTAAAGGAAGTGGATAAAAAACAACTGTGATGGATCTCAGTCATACTGAAAAACACGAAAGCGGGTTAGCAAGCACCCGTCACCTGCTGTTTCATGTGTCTTGGAAGAAATGTACGGGAATCCAGGGAAGCCAGGGGCTTCAAGGTGGGTGCAGGTGGGTCCTGGGTGCAGGTGGGCCTGGGTGCAGGTGGGCCTCAAGGTACCCCTGGCTTGCTGAGCAGCAGCTGTGGAAGGACAGAAATTGTTGGAGCGGAGAAGCCGGAAGGGCGTCATGGGGTGGCTGATGTGAGAGCAAAGAGGGCATTGGGTGTGACCTGGCCACTCGGTGCCTCGTGGGACCTTGGGGACAGTGGTCCATGGCATCAAAAGTGCTTATTGCAGAGAGAGATTTGTTACTTTTTCTGGGAACAAGAGACAACAGAGCGAGGTCTCTCATTGTTGGTGTCCCATGGCCAGGAAGGACCACCCTGTCTGGTGGCCTTGTTTATCACCTGCAGGACCTCCCTGACTAGCATCTGGCTGAATGGACTGGAGGCCACTGTCTCCTCCAAGAGCTCTGCAGCTCAGCCCTCTGTGACTCTGCCCAGTGACCACAATTCCCTGTCAGTCCTCAGCATGCAGGCAGCCATCACTAGCCCTTTTGGACTTTGGACTGGGGGCTCCGGTAAAGAATTCAAACTGCAGGGAGAAAACAAATAGATTGGGCACTGAGAAAAGCCAGGGTCCACACCCATAGGTGCTGCTGAAAGACAGGGTGCCTCAGAGTCCCTGGGCCCCTGGGCAAGAAAAGAGAGTGAGACAGAGAGAAGAGAAGGGCAGGGCAGGGCAGGGCAGGAGAGATGACAGCATGCGCCTGCCCCGGCATCCCCAGCTGAATGCCAGGGAGAATAAAGAATGCGCTGCCTGAGCTCTCTGCTTCCTGAAGCCCCAGAGCTGCTGCCCTGGCACTCCCTACACAGCGTGCCACTCCGAGGAGTTGGGAGGCCAGGGTTCCCTCGTGTGACACTGCCAGCCACCACTGAGCCCCAGCGCTGTGTGTAGCTCCCACGGGGCCATGGTTGCTGTCTTCTTGACCTTTCTTCCTTCTCTGCATGATGTCTGTGTCTAGAGAGCAAATGCTAGGTTACAGGAGTGCACAGGCACGGAGATGACGACCCTCCTACGCAGATGATGGGCAGCTCTTTGCATGGCCATCTAGAGTTTGTGTGTCAATCAACAGGCACTATGATTACATAAAACTGTGTCATCCACAGCCAGGTGCTGCTCAGGGGTGGGTGCCTTCTGGGGAGCGCATTCTCGGCAGTGGGGTCCTTGCGGCTGTCACAGGGAGTTCACATGCTAAGGTGCCAGGGCCAACCAACACCCTAGCTTTCGGGTACAACCTCTCCCGGCCACAGACCTGCACAGCACATCCCAGGCTGGGTGCTGTAGGCAACTCGCCAGCCAGTTTTTGTGTCTCTGCACATGCATGAGGAAAGGGCAAGGGGTGCTGAGTGTACTTGGAGTAGGATGTCTGAGCCTCCACCATGATCTCGTGAGATCACCATCCAGCGGTTGTGTTGCATGGACTAACACATTGTTATACAGCATGCGCCTATGTATTTCCACATGTATATGTGCAAATACATGTATGTCTTAGTTACTTATTCATTGCTGGTACAAAACAACAAACACCCACAAGTTAAGGGAGCAAAGGTCTGTTTGGCTCAGTTTGTGGAGGTTTCAGTCATTAGTCGGCTGGCTCCCAGACAGGGTGAATGGCAGAGTGGTATCACAGAGGAGAAACAGCCCATGGCAGACAGAAGACAACAAAAACCAGCAAGGAGCGAGACAAAACTCTCTCTGCTCTTTATATTGTATCCAGGCTACTAGGACTAGGGCGGAGTCAAACCAATCAGAGGCTGATCCAGCAACCACTCGCCCTTCACCCCATCACTGCATTGTAAATCAGTCATACACTATGGATCCAAGCCCCACCTATGACTGTGTGAGTTTTTGTGGGGACATCCGGACATAATCCGTAACAGTGTACAAATATATGCATGTGTCTACAATTTTGCTTTAATCTATGCTATTTAATGAGATACTTTGAACCTTTTTCCATGTTCACATGTAGTGTTTTTTCCCTTTAACATACACTAAGCGTAAGTATATAGTATGTTCTACGTAACCAGCCTTTTTCTATTGTGTCTTGAGTGCTCTGAATTTATTCCTTTCATAAATAAAAACACACTTGCCCAGGTATCTTATCCAAACATGGGCTTCCTTTTCTTATTTATTTATTCACCACCTATTCAACAGCTGTTCATTAAGCACTATTTATTAGAATTTGCTACAAGCTCACCTGTGCCTGAAATACCCAGCTCTGCTTAGGAAAAGCTCCCTGTTTCTCATCTCTCCAGCTGCAGGTTCTTGTGGTCCTTTTGGGTTATGAGCACTGAAATCCTGTTACCGTCATTCCAATTTTCTAAAGCATAGCAAAGACGATGCTGTAGAATGTAGTCAGAACACTGAGCACAGCGCCACAGCAGCCTCTGTGTATTTAGAGCATTTTAAAGATAGAGGCGAATCGTGATGAGTCAAAGTGGATTATGCAACACCAGGCCGTGGCAGACGCATCACATCTTCTTAGAAAGTTTTTACAGAACAAATGTAGCCTGTGCATGATTTTCCCCAGAGGCCTTGACTTTAGCAAGACATTTAAACATGTTCTTTGAAAACATGCTGTGACTCTAGAGGGAATGTATCCAACAACAGTGCCAATGGATTAATTTACAACTGGTGGGACAATCTGGCCTGGAGAAGAGAGGTTCAAAGGTGGGCACTGAGGTGGAAGTCAGAGCAGGTCTGCCCCAGGTTCCAGCTCTGTCCTCTGGGCCTCAGGAGGGGCATCTTCCTAAGGCTCCTGCAGCAAGCTCACCCCAGGATCGCCGTGGGCAGATGCTGTACACTTCACCTCTCATCTAGTGTTCATTTGCTGAGCCCATGATCGCTGGGACATTTGACAGGACACAAGTGGCTGGATTGTATACTTGCTCCAATTTAGGACACTGGACATTTGTTTCCTTCATTGATTAAGTGAAACTAATTGATGACATTTAGATAATGCAATAGTTAAAAATAGTCACCTGTCATGGGCTGGTGCTTTTCTCTACATGTCTACATTACTCTTTAAACTTTTAATGTTGACATCATTGTTAACTCACATGCAGTAGAAAGGAGGAACTCAGAGAGTTTTTCTGTATTCCTCATGCAGTTTCCTCCACGGTGATATCTTACATCAACCAGCATGAAAGCACGGTTTGGAAATAGATACACATGCAGACGCTGCACCAGCCTTGTACACATGTACCTGTGTTTGCGGGCATGGAATTCCACACAGTTTCAGCACATCTGGAGATTCTGTGGCCAGTGCTACAGCCCCGGTGTCAGACGCTTTTTTCTAAGACATCGTCCACCATGTCTAGCTTCTTGTAGTAGTGGACTTTCTCGCGCTCCTGACCCCGGGGGCCTCTGCTCCACTTTCTGTCTCTACTGTCATTTCAAGAATGCTAGTAAGTAGAAGCATACACTGTGTAACCTTGGGGGTTACGTTTTCTTTATTGCTGTAATTTTTTGAGACGCACCCAGGTCCCCAGAACCTGCGGTTTATTCCCTCTTTATTGCTGGTGATACTCCACAGTAAGGATGTACCACACTTTACCCACCCAGTAAAAGACATATGACTTTCTCCAGTTTCAGGCAACTCCCAAAGATGCAGTTGTGAGCAATTGGCCTGGGGAGTTGTGTGACTTTACCTTTCCATTTCTATGGGTTAAATGCCTGACAGAGCAGTCAGTGGATGATGATGCAAGTTTTTGTGCACCCTGTCGGAAGTCAGTGGCCCTTTGTCTCTTTGCTGTGGCTTTGGAGTCTTACATTTCCCCAGGGATGTACGGAAGTCCTTCCAGTATCTAGTGATGTTGGCCTTATGGTCCTCAAGCTCCCACCCCCTGAGGCTGTGCAGTGAAAGCATCTGCACTTTGCACCTTGCCTGCTGTGGGTGCAGCGCTGCCCACGCCCCTCTGCCCACTGCTGATCAGACACCTGCTCGTGTCCTCTGCCCACATTCAGGTGTCTTCTTCTCATGCTTGAGTCTCTAGAGTTCTCTGCATGGAGTTCAGGCCTCTGGCCACCGTGTGGATGTGAACATTTTCCTACAGTTTGTGGCTTTGCCTTTTACCCCCTTATGGGGTCTTTTACAGAGCAAAATTTTAAGTTGCAGTAATGGCCACATTTATCAATTTCCCCTTTTAACTTTTTGTCATGTTTTCTATACATTTGTCTTACTTTCCTAGGAAAAGCTGATTTTAGCTTTAGGAAACCTTAGGTTTACAGAAACGCTTCAGAGACAGCGCAGAGTTCAGGTTAGCCATGGTCTGTTTTTCCTTTGGTTCATGATTTATGTCACTGGGTGGATGAGGCCCAGCTAAAAGTCCAGCACTGGTTATCACTATGAATTATACCTCACACTTGGTTTGATTTCACTGGTTTTTCCCCACTTTCTTTTGCTGCCTTGGACTCAAAACCCCATACTGGTCCACTAATCTTGTAGAGGACAGGTTTTAGAGTTTCCTGGCATCTGGGACCTTGGCAATGTCAGGAGGGCAGCTGAGGCATTTTAAGACTATCCCTAATTTTGCATTTGCCTAATATTTCTCCACCACTAGGCTGGGCTCATGAATTCTTAGGTGAATGCTCCCCAAGGTGAACTGCTGTTCCCATCACATCTTGGCACTGACCTTGACCACCAGCAGGGCCTGGGCTTGGGCACTGGGAATCCCCCTCCCACAACCTGCTGCGGGGGCCGGTTCAGGGCCATCTCCTCCAATGTGAGGCGTCTCCACCGGTGCTTGGAAGGCTGCAGTGCAGGCCACAAGTCTGTGCCCTGCATCTGTCACGGAGCTTTTGACTTGTCTCTGTTTGTATCTCCGGGTATCTAAGCAGTGGCTCACTGTCTAGCAGGATGCCGCCTTATCACGCAGCTATTCCCACTCTGGCTGCCAGGAGCTCCCCCAGGTCCTGTGTCCCTCCCTCCCGCCCTGTGGCTGTGTGGTGAGCATGTCTCTGTCCCTGAAGCTTCACTCTCTGTGCCCTGGGCCTGCGGTAGTCAGGCCTTTCAGGAGACGCATCTCATGTCACCGGGCATGGCAGTAGAGAGTTTTTAAACCAGTCTGTGTGATGAGCAAGAATCACAATGTCTTTCTTTTCATGCTGGAGGTAGAGCCCAGGGCCTGGTACATGCCCAGCCCCTTCCTGGGTCTTTTGACTTCATAGACAGCACGGTATTCCGTGCAATGGAAGTGAAGTGAGACTGATTCTTTTCTCACAAATAGTTACCTGTTTAAGGTCTGAGGCTCACCCATGCACACGTGTTACCTGTCTAGAGTTCCCTGTAGACAGACCAACCTTGCTGTGCTAGGACTCTCAAACAGGGGCTTTAGCGGAACACAGACCACTGTCACATCTCATCATGATGGTTGGAACTCTGCAGCTACATTGAGATCATGACTGAACTAACCCAATGGAAAAGAAACAGTGAACAACAGCAGTGATGAAATGCTGTGGTAACAGGGAAAGAAGTTAGAAAGGACAAGGGCCTTTGATGGCTTCGGTGACTCAGCTCCTACCTTGCTCTACTCTGGGCCGTTCTGTCATGGGGAATGATACCTGTTGATTACTATGTTGTTTAACTCATTTTGACTTTCCATTATTTAGAAGCTAAAGCTTTTACTGCTGTGTGATTGACTTGTGATTACTGATGCTGAGATTAATATAAATACCATGGTGTCAGTGGTTTTTTGTGACATGAGATTTCCCTGAAATTCTGGAGGTTGATTTGCAGAAATTAATTGTTTTATTTGCTCTCCCTCTGCTTTCCATCAGCCACTGGGCGCTGGCCCTGGCAGGTGCTTGATTCAGGTTCAGGGACAAGAAGTGGGCTGCTGGAATCTCCTCCCCAGAGGTTCACAGGTCAGGGAGGGAGCAGTGATCCAAGCCATGGAGGTGACGTTTGTGACTGGAGTGGCCAGCAGTGACTGTCAGATGAGAACACAGGGCCACTGAGGACCGGAAAGGGGACTTCTCATGAAAGGGCTGTGGGAGGAAGGAGCCCCACAGGGTTTCTCCTTGTCTCCTCCTCACGTGGGGGGTCCCCAACCCCAAGCCAGCAGAAAGATTGGACCACCTTGACCTCTATGCAGTTTGGACCCCACTGGCTAGGTGGGACCTCAGCCTGAAGGTGGAGAGCTCAGTCCCACCAAAGCCCCTGCCTCAGGCCTCACTGGGAAGGGCTAATTCTCCCTACTGGGGTTTGCCACTTGCTGGAGCAGCTCAGGGAACCCAGAAACCGCCTCTGTGCTGCTGTGAAGGGCGTCAGACAGGCATGGGTGGAAGGGTGCAGTACCATGCCCTGCCAGCTGCCCCAAAGTGCCCCGGGTAGGTTCTGGTTGTGTGTGGCAGCGACCTTGGCCAAGCTTGCACCTTGGGCTGTCCACCCCTGGTGATGACCGTCAGCCACTATTCCTCCCTGGAAGCGTGGACGGAGCTGCAGCTCCCAACCCCCTAACCCTGCCTGGCTTTCCTGAGACAGCCCCTCCTCAAGCCACCTGCAGGGTGCATCACCTTGAAATCGGGAAAGGAGCAGACAGATACTCCAGGATGCTGCAGACGGGAGTTGTCACAAACGGAAGGCAGGAAGGGAGGAAGAAGGAAAGAAGGAAGAAAACAAGAAAAGAAAAGCCTCAGTGTATCACTCTGGCAGTGAGGTACTCTCTGGTCTTTCTCCTCCTTCTCCTTTGCTTCTCTTTTTCTGTCCTCATAGTCTTAGATTTTGATATGTTGGTTTTCTGTGTTTTTTGCTTTTTTCCAAAACCGTGAGTTTTTAACTTGTTCTTCCCTAATTCCCAGGGTGTACCAATAGGAAATACTTTCTCTCTGTTAGACAACAATCTGGCATACTGACCCATAACTAATTTCTACAGCCACTGCTATTGTAGATTTAGAGTACAATTTCCAGTGTGAAATGTGTGCACTAATGGTAGCAGATGTTCCTGTTGGGAACCTGTGGGGACACTGGCGGCACAGACGGGCACAGTTTTTGACCAATCGTGAGCGCAGGGCCACACTTGGAAAACCTCAGAGAGCCTGATCTGTGTTAAAATCTTAACGCAATTCGATGCCATTGAAGCCAGAAATAATGGTTCAGTGGGCTTAGAGAAATCTGTGTGCTGACTGACCGGAGAGCAGCTTACCGCACTGAGTGGACACGGCAGTGTCCTTGCCGCAGGCAGGAACGGAGGCAGCGTGCTGCTGCAGAAGTGGTGTGGACCCATCCCACTTCCTTGTTCTCTTCCGTGAGGCCATGGGAGTCTGGGTCCCCAGCAGCCAGTCTCCCTGACTCCTGGCTCTCCTCTCCAGCTGTGAAGTCTCTCCAGCTACAGTAGCATCTGTCCTGGCTGACTCAGTTCCTGGCTGCCCATACCCACCCAATCATGCAATGATTTGGATGTGAGAAATTTTGACACAAGATACTTTAAATTTGATTTCTCCCAGTCAACTCTGCACTCTGATACTTTTACCTTTTACCTCTTGAATTCAGATTAGATAATTCGCCTTAGAAACGGAGACTCCAAGAGTATCCTGGAGCTCACGTCTGGGCTCAGAGCTGCCTGGGGTTGGTGCAGATAGGGGAATGGGACCTCACAGCATGGAGCTCTCACCAGGTGCGCATAACCGGGCTCAGGCCCTGCTGGGAGGTGAAGTCTACACAGGATATGAGGGAATGAGGAGCCATGGGCCTCAGGCAAAACCCAGGGTGACAGAGTTTGGGGAAACAAACCAACCCTAAATTCAGCAGGAAACACAGGCTAAAGGAGATTTTTGACAAAGACAGGGTGAAAGGTCCTTATGTAGAAGTTATATACATATATATGAACTTTAATACTAATCGTACACCCTGGTTTGGGGCTGGGACAATACAGGAGACCATGACCTGTGCTCCTGACAGAACCAAGCTGAGCCCAGCCGTCCTCCGGGCTCTTTCCTCCTCTGGGAGACTGGAGGCCACCGTGGAAGGTGGCATAGACATGAGGGGGTTTCAGTGCATCTCGGGTTTGAATCCTGATTCCTCTGTTTTCAGAAATGACAACAGCAGGTTTTGCTATCCTTGGTTTGCCTTTTAGTTTTTGGTCTTTCTAAAGTTCTTTCTAAAGTAATTGAAGTCAGGTTGTAGATTGCCTGGCAAAGGCTGTAACAGGTAACATGAAAGAAACAACAGCTGGAGTGAACACAAGGTGGCAGGAGGACCTGTAACCTGCTAGGGCAAACCTCTCGAGACCAAGGAGTCCGTGAAATAAAAGGTTTATGGAGTCACGGAGGCTTGGCAGAAAGGACTGGTGGCTGGATGAGGCGGAAGCTGGGAAGAAGTCACTGGGCCCGGGCTGAGTGCTTTGCCACTTTTTAATAAGGAAGGATAAGAAGACAAGAGGATCATGTAGGACAGAGTGTGGCTGGGGCTGCTGCGCAGGGACTGGGAAATGCGTGGGAAAGTGAAACTCTGCCAGCGCTCAGCCGAGCTGGGCTCCGCTTTCAACTTTGAAGAGAGGCAAGGGACCTGATGGTGGCCTTATTCCCACTACAAGGGGCAGGAAGGCAGGAAAGAGTCTATTTTTTGCTTCATCTTGAAGCAAATGGCTCCAGTGGCAACAGTTCAGCAGGAAGTAGGTGACGACACCAACTGGATCTTCACGGTGAAAGGAGACGGAGCTTCTGTCTGTTTCTTCACTGGACTCCGGGGCTCCGCCAGCTCCCGGGGAGGTCAGCCTGGACTCTGCAGAAACCGCCAGCCTTTGGCCCCCTCTCCCTCACCCCTGCGTCTTCACCACATGGGTGGTAACCTCTGGGGTCCTGCCTAGAAGGATCTGTGCGGAGTCTGCTGGGCAGCCGTTCCGCCTTCCCCTGCACCCAGAGCAGTGGCAATGAAGATCAGGTTGCTGAAAAGGACAGGGTCCTGAGCTCCAAGCCTGGCTCTTCCCATCCTGGGAGTTTTGACTCCCCTCTCTGTATGGGATGCAGGCTCTGAGACTGGGACTGTCTTTGTGAGAACCCTGAGGAGGAGAACTGCAGGGCTGGCCTGCCGTGGAGCTGCACCAGACTGGGGTTCAAGTCGATCGTTGGGAAGAAGAAGGCGGATCTGATTGAAGGCGTCCGTCGTTTATGAGTAGAGATTGTGCCCATAGTTCCGGGAGGTGGTGGAGCCCTGATGCAGTGCACCTGAACCAGGCGCGTGATGGAGAAGTTGAGAGGAAGCCTATGGTCTTTTTGGTCTGGTTACCTGTTCCTAATGTCAGGGATTCTGTGGCTCTGTGTGGAAGAGGAAAGCAGGAGCACCGTCAGCACTTTCTCCTGTCACGGCGCTCCTGCCTCAGTGTCCGCCTGCTGAGGGCCAGGAGGCGTCACTGATGCCTCTCAGACAGCAGATGCTCACGTGATGCTCTGTGATGAGGGAGAAGTCACCCCAGAGCAGCGCTGGGCTGCAGGGATCCTTTTCTTGCCACACATCCCTTTCTGAACGCCAAAGGCTGTCACAGTCCTGTGGCATTTTTATTGACGTCTTTAATAATCTCACATTACAACCATGCTCATTTTCCTCAGAACTGACATGATTTGACACTTGTGCAACTGCTGATTTTGGCAAATTGGTAACCATTTCTGAAGTTAAAAATAGACATTTAAAACCACCCACTGAATTAAGGCATTCAATTTATATGAAATAAACATTTGGAGGGTCCCTTTAAAAACATTTTAAAAATATCTTCTAACAGCCATCTAACTTTTAATACTTGATTAAGGTGATTTTAAAAGCTATGAAGAATTTATTTGCAGCAGTGGCATGGACAGAGTTGCTTCCCAGTGTTGGGACGGAGCGAGGTATGGTTGTTTGGGGAGAGGAGTCTGGAACAGGCAGGAGAGTAGCTCATTTCTAACAGGTAGGCATCAACCTGGACCCGTCTGTGCTGTGCGCCTCAGCGCTTCCCCACATTGTGCATCCTGCAGGGCTCTCGGACACTCTGGCCGGCTATTCCTGCATCCCAGCTCCCTGTGAGCACTTAACCTTCCTGCTACATGGGCACCCTTCTCCAGAAGGAAGCAACCTGCTCTGCTTGCTGCAATAATAGTGCTCTGCGCAATGTGCGTGGCCACCCTGATCCTTGGCGTCTGACTGCCAGGACATGTTCATTGCCTCACTGTGGACACTCGGGGTCAGGCTGCAATGTTTCTGTTACACCCGGTATGGTGGTGTCCAGACTTGGGAGAGGTGGGTGGATTTGCAGTTAATACCCTAGGGAGCTGTGCCCATTGTCATGGCACCCGCCACTGCTTATCGTGCTCTTCTCCCATCAGATTATTAGAGCAGAATTGAGTTCAGGCTCTGATTGAGTCTGTCAAGTGAGTGGTCAGGCAGGAGGTCGGACTGAATCAATTTGCACAGCTTCCCATCTGGTGTCTGGTTCATTCTGTGGAGCTGCTGCAAACAGAGGAGGCCCACAGACGACTGCTACTAAAACATGACCATACGTGTGTGTTTTCTACCAGAAGATGCCAGTGGGAACTGTGGCACTGCCTCTGGCTCCCATCCACGTTTGGGCAGAAGTTGGCCACAGGCACCCATGGCTAACGTTTCCCAGCTGAAGGTGGAACAAGACGGGCATCTGCTGATGGGTGGATGGATGAGAACAAAGTGGGGATATAGATGACAGCACGTGGAGGGGCCCAAATGGGAGCCATTCCCATAGATACTGTGTCATGGTGCACCCTGAACACAGGGTGCAGGGGAACTGAGGCAGGCACAGAAGAGTGAACCCTGCATGACCCCATTCATAGGTGGCGCCTAGAGTGTCAGATCCATGGAGCCCACAAGCACAGGTGAATAGAGGGGACCCGGGCCTGAGGAAGCACAGAGGGGGTATCATTGTGTGATATTCACTTTCAGTTCAGAAAGATGGAAATTTCTGGAGGAGATGGGAGTTGGCTGGTGATACAAATGTGCTTAATGCCACGGAGTGGTATTAGCTGAACTAGCACAGCTGGCTAAACTGGCAGATTTTACAAGTGTACCTTCTTCAGGGTCACAGACTTCTGCACCCCTGGCTCTAGGTTTGACTTGATTCTCAGTGACCTTGAATAGGCTCCTTTCCTTCAAAGCCATGTCCTGCAGCTCTGGGCGGGGGTCTAGGAATGTGCTTTTTAAACTTTGCAAATAAAAGCAGTTTTCATCTTTACTGACAAGGCAACTTTGCTCTTGACTTTCTCCAAGTAATCCTTTATCTCGTGTATAATGCCATTAGGGGGGCTCAGAAAACTTGGGGTGCGGACAAGGAGGATCTGCATGGGGGGCACACACACTTGAGTTCCACTGGGAGCAGGGCCTGCTTTTCACAGGGAATTCTGGCCTTGGTGAGTCCAGGGCTTGTTCCGGTGCAGGGAAGCTCCCAGGGCCATGGCCAGCACAGCAGCGGGAGGGAGGGTCCAGCTCACAGCCTCCTCAGAAAGAGCTGAAGGTGCCAGGCACAGAAAAGACAGCGAGGGACCCGGCAGCACAGGCTGCTTCCTTCCAGAAGGGTATGAGCTCAGTCACCAAGCAGGACACTGGGAAATCCTTGAAAGCTTACAGTTCTCATATTTCAAAGAAACTTGATGAAACTTTTCTCGATTGATGACATTTCCAGTATTGAACTGTGAAGGTGCAAGTTTCCTTTCCCAACTACTGATGACAAAAATGGATTTGATTAATTAAGCCAAGAAAAACATTCAAAATTACGGTTCTAGTGTTGTGTAAAATATATTACAAAAACATGATGGTAGGAAGAGAGGGCAATAAAAATACAGATGAAACTCTGGGGAAAAGTACTGCAAAAGCTGGTGGAAGCTAATTAAACACAGCCTGTCAGTCACTGCATTTTAGGGGTTAGGTGTTTGCTTTTAGAAGCTGTAACTTTTCTAACTTTAGACCCCACAGTCATAGCCCTGTTCGTGTGCATGTCTATGACTTTAGGTCACAGTGTGCCCAAGGCCTGGAGATGCTTCAGGCCCCTGAAACAGGCTCCAGTGTGTGGCTGAGCTGTATCTTTCTGGGTGAGTCCCTGCAGACTCACAGTGTCTCACCATCCTGTCTGATGGGACTGCTGCGAGGGTGACACTGGTGGGGTGCATGGACAGCCCCAAATGTGCATCTCCGCTCCTCCTATCTGCACTCTTGGCCTGGACTTCGGTGATTAGGGTCTCCCCAAGGGGTTCGGCTGCCTTTGCCTCTCCCCAGCCCTGTCCGTCCTGGTGGGGCTAGTGCATTTTCACAGTCAGACCTGA
Source organism: Cavia porcellus (assembly GCF_034190915.1). NCBI lineage: Eukaryota > Metazoa > Chordata > Mammalia > Rodentia > Caviidae > Cavia > Cavia porcellus. Next base: position 46,037,167 of record NW_026947501.1, on the reverse strand, counting down.
TCAAAGCAGAAACTCTGACCTGCTTAAAACCCTCCCCAGTGCCTTTGATGGAAGATGGAGATGCAGTGCCCTGGCCCAGCATTGCAGGTCCTTAACTTCAGGTTCTGGCTCAGCTGGGGAGCAGGGGCTCTGGGTATCCAGGACCCAGGGCTGTCCAGACTGGTGGGGGTTGGGCACATACCTAGCTGGTCCTCCCAGGGCCTCTGGGTGCAGTGTGAGTCTACTCTCATTGATGGGGAGGACCAGACCAAGGAGCCCCCTGATTCTGATTGGCCTTGACTGCTAGGGGTCTGCATGTGGTTTGTCTCCCAGAGACCTGGACTGCAAGCTTGTGCCACAGGTGGCTGAGTTAAGAGGTGGTAGAGTTTTAGGGGATGGACCTGGAGCAAGGTAAATGGATCAGTGGGACTGCAGCCTCCAAACAAGTGAGCTACTTAAACCTCTCTTCTTTATAAAGCAGCTGGCCTCAGGCATTTTATTATACCAGCCCAACACACTAAGACAATGCCTAGCTAAGGAATTTGATGGTATCAGAGACATTGTGAAGATTGTGAAGTCTGATTCCCCCTGCCTTTTTTTTTTTTTTTTTTTTTTGTAATTCAGGATTGAACTCATGCTTGTCAGATAGGCGCTGTGCCAGTGAGCTGTGTTCGCCAGCCTGGTTTTCCCCTTTGGACCTTCAATTGCTGATCGCTGAGATCTTTGTGTTCAAGTTGGTTCTGCCAGGGTACCTGGGTATTTGATAGAAGTCAGTTACAGCTGATTCTGTGAAGGCTTTTGCTGGATGGGATTATCATCACCTGACTTATGGTGAACAGATGATGCCCTGTAACATGGTCAGATTTCCTGTTGAGGTTGGATAGAACAAATGGAAGACAGAAAGAAGACAAGGGGTCTTAACTAAAATTGCACTTTTCAGAAGACCGTGACTCCTGGGCCTTACTTGAAGATAGGATTTGTGTCTGCATTCACTTGATTAAACCAGGCTCTGTTCCTCCTCCCTTTCTCACTGTACCCCAAGTTCCTCAGGATGCCAACAGTCCATAGGTTGGTTTCACTGAGAGAGTAGGGAGCAGGGACTTTAAGATAAAGGAACAGGAACGGCTGAAAGAAGCCAGAATGCTTACATTATTCATCTCAAAAAACAAACACTGAGCTCACACTTGCAGTCTTATCCAGCTCCTTTCTGGTTGTGGGGCATGTTTTCCTGCGATTTCTGCCCTTCAAGAGAAGTGTGAATGTTTCCCACTCCATAAAATGATGTGCCTCTCTTTCTTGAGCGCCCACACACTATTTCCTAGAAAGTATACCTTTCCACATCTGCAATAAACTGTTCCCATGCCACTCCTCTCACTGACTGGTACTAAAAATCCTTTTTCTTCCACAGGAGTCAGTATGCCTACACCATGGTCAGTTGTAGTCAGGAGTCACAAGAAAAACAATTATATACAAGACACAAAATTCATAGTATTATTTATAATGGTCACTCAAGGACCCAAGAGAGTGCAGGAAATCTGTCCACACACTAAAGAAGTAGAAAATTCAGTTGAGGGCCTGGATCCCTGAATGAGTTCAGCTAAAAACCTAGAGCCCCTGACAAGGCTTCCCACAAGTCCGGCTAGGAGTCTAGAGCCCACAACAAGGACTCATGCAAGTCTACTTTATGGATCTGCACTTGGAAGGCCCAAAGGTCAGCAGTGAAAGCTAGAAAGTCTGTGCCAGCAGAATGAGGTTCTGTACTGGATCCAAGAAGTGACACTCAAAACTAAGGACCAGGGCTACCCTGAAAAGTACTACAGCCACGCCCAGCAACAATGAGGTCCCGAGCTCCTCTAACAATGAGAACAGCCTAATACACTTCAAGAAGCCAGCAGACAAACTTCTGCTGGAGATTAAACAACACATCTTCCCCTTCGGAAGCAATTCTCTAAGTAAGGCCCAGGTGGGCAGCTGGTGACAAAGACAGAGTCAGTCCATACCACTGCCCAAACCAAACCCGATGAAACACCGCTTGACTTAGTATTTTTGGTTGTTCTTGACTTAAATCAAGGCATCCAAGCCTGAAACAGGCAGCCAGGTCTTTGTGGCTGAAGATGAGTCCCCACCTGCAGCGACCTAGAGATTGGATAGAAGAAACAAAGACAGAGAGAAAGGAGACGAAGAAATTGTAACGACAAGTTGCACTTGTAGGAAGATTGCAGCACCCTGGACCAGTCTAAGTTACTCAAGGTGGTGCCCAACGTGGTACCGATGTCAGCATCCCCTTGGTTAATTCGGGGTCCTTTTCCTCCATACCCATTGTGCCCTAAATCCCTTGCAGCCCTGAAAGTCCGTAACTGGCTTCACTGAGAAGGCAAAGATCGAGAACCTGATCTGGACCAAAGAGAACATGTTGCTAACAGAGTCCCAAGAGTGAGTGATTATCCATCTTCAAAAGGGGCCTCCCTGTAATCTGGAGGGCACCCTTCAGGGCTGGCCCACCTGCCTTTTCCTGGAGGACACCTTCTCTCAGCAAGGCCTATTTCCTTGAGTGTAGACCTTTTAACGTCTGCCCACTACATCCTTTTCAAACTTCTTTCTGACCAGTCCCAAAAACTCTTCCCCCAACAAGGGTCAGCAAACCTGCAAACAGTCTGCAGGGAGGGTGGGTTATGCTTCTGATCCCAGCTTCGGGCCCCTCCTGAGACCCTGTCACTGTGCAGAGAGGGACGCCAAGGACAGAGAAATCTAACAAATTCGCATGTGTTTATCTTTAGAAAAAAAAAGTGGGAGAATCATCCTAAATGATTCTCTTTCTCAGTGTCACCTGAGATAAAGATTTGTGACAATACCATTTGACAGTCATTAGCAAGCTGGGAAATCAGGCCCTGTGGTCACTACCTCGGTCATCACTCAACTGGAAAAGTCTGACCCTGAGACTCATTCACACCCGTGTTCTTACTCCTGGTGTGCAATCACTACATAGGTGCCAGGCTCTCATCATGTGGGGCTCAGGATGAGGAACTGTTCAGCTCCTGCGTGAGGCCAGTGTGTGCCTGGATTTGGGACCACTGGTCCCCACCTGTCTCCAGAGAAAAGCTGACCTTGGTCCAGGAGCTAAGGTCCAGGCCTGGTCCAGGGCCTGCAGGAAAAGCCCAGCTCTGGAATGGAGCAGAAATCAGCAGGACTCCTGCTGTCTCTACCCCATAAATGCTGCTGTGCCACTGTCCCCTGGGTGTGACACCTCTAAATGTCATGGTGTCGTAGTGTCACCCCCTGCGGTTAGATTACTGCAGTAGCAAAATTTACCTCTATCTAACTGGAGTTTGTTTTAATTGGACCTAAAAATTAATTTGACGTGAAGAAGATCAACAGGAGAAGAGCATACAGACTTGTCTGCAACAGCCTCCTGTGGTGTGGGAAGATTCATCATAAAAGATTCACAAGAAGAACACACAGGCCCTTGACTAGACAAAGAGTAGTGAGTTACAAAAACGTGAACAGCACACAGGCTCCAGCTAGGATGGCCCAAGGTGGGATGGTGCAAATTCTCAGAGCCTCAGCTTCCTCGCCTTCTGAGGATAGGGCTGGCACATCCGGCCGGGAGCACAGCCCTGAGAGGAAAATCGTTTCTTGCTTTTAAGGAAGAGAAGAAAAGGCAGGGGCATCTTGTACCTGTGGACTTTTATGTCCCTTTAATTCAAGTAATTAACGTGCCACCTTACCCAATTCAGGGCCACACAGTTCATTCCTCTGTACCACGCACATATAGTGAAGGGTTTTGCAGTATGCTCCCAAATCTGTGCAGTCATCGGGAGCAGAGTGTCCGGGGTGCCGCCTCATCAGGTCCATGGACGGCAGTGCTGGGCAGCATTCTCGCTCCTGCCTCTGCTCTGTGCAAGGCCACAAGTGCAGCCAGCACCACCTGCGCTTGGAACAAAACCTGACTTTCAGAGGAGGCCCCGGACCTGGCGGCTGCCTCCACTGCAGCCCATGCAGGCGTGTGACACATAGAAACATGTGATAGTCTGCACTGTGAGAAGATGGCATGCACCACAGCCTGCTGGGATCTGGGCCACTGAGCAGCGTCAGCCTGAGGTGGGGGCCTGGGCGCTGACCGCTCGGTGTGTGTAGATCAGGCTGCTTACGGCTGAAAGGAGAGCAGGGAGAGGAGGCAGAGTGGCCAGAGGTCACTCAGAGGCCGCAGGGGTACAGTTAACATGTTTGTGCAACGGCGAGTCCACTTCCGGTCCTCACGGGGCACCGCTAGCCAGGACCATGCTTTCCCCAAGCATGGTGGATGTTTGCAATGCAAATGCTGACCCAAGGCCGTGTGCAGGGACCTCGCTGATGGTAAAGTCCAAGGACAGTGCACTGGAAACACGAACGATGAGAAGTCATGGGGGGCGGCAGCTGCCTGCTTCCCAGGAAGGTGCTGATGTGCAGTTCACCTCCTTCCAGTGTGTATAGAATGAGCTGAACGTTTCCTGGATTCTGCCTTTGCTGTATTCGACCTGGGTTTGGGGTGATCTTCCAATGATCACAGGCTCCCCAAACAGCCTTGGGACCTACGAGGTCCAAGTAACTCAGGGCTGACATCTGTGATTCCCCGCCTGTGAGGAGGAAAACTCCACCAGCCCGAGCCAGCCATCTGGGCCAGCTAATCTCTCCAGGAGGAAACTTACATTGCGCTATTTTTAAAAACCAGTGAAACCGAAACGTGTTCCCTATTTAGCTCACGTTTTGTGAAGACAGAAGCACTGGAGTGAAAAAAAAATCTGATAAAATAATTTCTTTTTTGGAACTAAGAAAATTCCTAACTTTATGGAACACCAAGACCAGTATTTAACTCTTTATGAGGGCAGATTCCAACCATGTCACAGAGTAGACAGAGCAAGGCAATGAGCCTGGCTATGGCTTGAAACTGGTTCGTGCCCCCAAAACTCATGTTGAGGCTGAATCTCGGTAATGAGGAGGCACTGTGAGGTGTGGTAGGGGCCGGCTGGCTAGGAGGGGCTCATCGTCCGAGTGCTCAGCGGATTGTTGGGGTACGGACTAAAAGGTCAGCCTGAGGATGCACCTGCCATGGAACGTGGTCAGGCTGGTTCCCCCACAGGCCTGGGTCTTGGACCAGAACCAGGGGCAGCCTGCCGTTTTTCTTGTAACCACTCCATGGCAATGAGAGCCGGACTGGGCGTCTCAGAGTTCTGTTTGTCATCTTCCCATTCCCCTTTCCTGCCGTGTGTGCTGGATTAGAGAATTTAGTTTCTATTCTTTCCGCAGGATTTTTCTTTTTGGGACTAGCGATTGAACCCAGGGCCTTCGCACTAAGCTGCATCCCCAAATCTTTTCTGCGTTTTGTACTTTGATTCAGGGTCTGCCCGAGTCTCCCGGGTCTTGATGACTCCTAAGCAGCCACACATGCACTTGGCTTGAGGCCCGCTCAGGGGAGCCTGTGGTGAGCAGGGGACGCTCCAGACTTCAGAAGAAACTCTGTCCTCAGCTGGAGCTTCCTGTACTTCCTGAGTCATTGGACATCCATGCCAAAGGAGGAGGACAATGTCTGTAGCCAGGAGTAAACATGCATGCAGAAGGGAGCAGAACAATCTCACTTCTCTCCCTATGAGCATCCGTCATGGTCCTCATGCTGGTACCCCCCAAAAGGACAGAACTCTCAGAACCCTGGGCTCCTGCTCTGCCTGTGAGACTCCGACTCTGGCATTGGCTTCTTATCAGGTTTTTGTGTCTCAGAGGCCACTCCCAGGAGCCTTCACAGCCTTGACAGCAGCACTTTCGTGGATCTTTGCATCCACTCTCTAACCCTTTACTAAGGGAGAGCTGGTTGGCTTTATGAATCCAGAACCCAGGTGACTTAAAATCTCCACCGCTCTACAGGCTCCCCATCCCCCTTCCAGCGTCAGTGCTGAGCGGAGAAAGATAGCCAGAGGATATGAGGGAGGAAACAGTGGCACGAAGTGGATGTTCCTCCACCAGTGACTCAGACCGAGGTCGCTGCTGGTTCAGCCTGTTTAGAAGATGACGCCATGTCACAGGAAGGGCGGTGTGGCCCTCAGGGCTGTGGGCCTTTCAGTCCCTCAGAAAGCATTGTAGGAATGCGGTATTGCAGGTTCCTGGTGTTTAGTGGCCCGGCTCCTCTGATCACTCTGCCCAGGAGACCTTAGACATCCTGCACAGTGTGGCCCTGCAGAGGCTGGAGTAACTACCCCAGGCTCCGGTGTTGGACTCTGCTGCAGCAGGCAGCAGCCAGGGACACTCTGAAAGCCGGAAGGCCTGGCTGTGCTCCAGCAATGCTGCTCTCATGGAGCCGGAAGTGTCATGTGTCACGATATTCCAATTCTGATGGCTTTAACCATTTAGGAATTAGAATTCATTTTCATTTTGCAGACCACATGAAAAATGGTGTCAGCTTGGACTTGGGCAGAGGCTTGCATGTGGGATCTTGGTGGCGGAATCTCCCTGTGCGACTGGGCTTGATCACAGTCCCCACACTGAGGGCCTGGGTCCTCTTACACCAGCAGTGATGGTGTTTTCGGGGATCTAGGTGAAGACTTAGTTTTATACATTTATTTTCCAGATTTGGGAGCCCGTTTGTCTGCGATGCGATCACACAATTTTGGCTGCCCTGCCATACCTGCAGGCTCCACGTCACAGAATTCAATCAACTGGGGTGAAAATATGTGCAAAAAAGAGGCGTCTGTGCTGAGCTCATGCAGACTGTTCTTCCTGGCTGTGCTCCCTGGACAACACAGTACAAGCATTGTGTAAATGTCATTGCAGTAAGAGGGCCAGGCAGTCCAGACGGAGTTCAGGGCACGGGAGACCCACATGATTCCAAGCAATTACTGTGCAGAGGGCACACTGCACACCGTCAGGTCTGGGAGAGTCAGAGCCTGGGTTCCGTTCTGCCCGCTCTGTGCTGGGAACCAGCTACAGCTCCTTGGTTCTCTCCCTAACCCTGGCGCCTGGAAGGAAAGGCAGGGGCTCCCATAGCACGGGTGGGGGACAAACTGCTGAAGATGGGTTCTTGGAGCTCAGTTAGTGCTGAGGGCCTTGGCCTCTCCTGGTTATGCCGTTTTTCTATTTCTTTCCTTCCCTCCTTTTTCCTTCCTTCCTTCCTTCCTTCCTTCTTTCCTTCCTTCCTTCCTTCCTTCCTTCCTTCCTTCCTTCCTTCCTTCCTTCCTTCCTTCCCTAAGGTGCCCATCCTTATCTTTGGTGATTTCAAAAGAGCACTGTGAACTGGAATCATAAAAGCCTTAGATGCCATCAGGGCAGTCTGGTAAGGGTAAGGTCGTTTGGGGTCCATGGTTGGCACTGCTCTTCCTCCCTGACCTATTTTCATGCTGTGCCCATTTATTAGCAGTAGTGAGCATGTGCCATGTTGCCCAAGTTATACCTTAAAGCCTAGTTTGGCTGCTACGACGTGGCACGGCATTTGTCTCCCTGCTTGTTCTGGTGACTGCAATGATCTGCAGGCCCTTCCGCATGGTGTAGCCAGAGATGACAGGACAGTGCCTTCTGGATGGCACTGTGCCAGGTTACAGTCTGACCTGCATGAGCTGCTGGTGGACACTGAGCAGATTTCAGGTCGGGATTGTGAGGAATGGGCATACACACACACACACGCATACACACACACACACAGGCACATGCATGCACACAGCGTGCAAAGTTCCATGTTCTGCACACAGGAGAGGAAGGCGTTGTGGGTCCCATGGTGCAGGGGGCACTCAGCACCCACACCCTGTAGCTCCCACCACGTCTGAGCCATCCCCGCCCCAATCCTCACTCAGACCTGGCAGGATGGAAGCCTCGCATGGTGCTCCTACAACTGCAGAACTGCCAGGTGTCCATGGGAACAATTAAACTAAAAGTGTTAATAAAAGTGTTCAGAAATAGAAGTGTCCCATTTCTAGGGGTGCACAGGAGAGGCACTGAGGCCCTGCTGTGCGCAGGGCTGGCCTGGACCTTGGCCTCTGAGGACTGCCTGGAGCCCCCTGGGCTGTGGCTGAGAGGTCAGAGACAGGGCAGACGCTCCTCCAAGCCAGCAAAGCTGGGACTATTTCATGCCACACACCATTTATCTTCCTAAAAACCATCAAGCAGCCTGGAGCAGTCCATTTGCCTGTGTTCTACCTGCGGCCCACTGTATCGGCAGTTGAAATGGAGAAACGTTTGTTTTAAAAGTGTCGGATGCGATCTCTCCTTGAGTAAGGCTGAGTGCAGATAGCAAAACAAGGGGTCGATGGAAGGACGTGGACACGTCAGCAGGAACAGGCACAGAGGACTTGGAGTAACAGGCCTGAGCATGGCCACAGCCGGTCTTGTGTGCCATGGTGGTCAGGGAGCTGGTCAGACAGCGTTCTGGACCTTGCAGGGGGTTAACAGCAAAAGCCATGCGCTCTGAGCAAAGCAGATGGCTCTCCGCAGGGTGGTGGGCCTCGGTGACCGCTGAAGGTCTGGTCAGAATGAAACACCGACTTCCCCATGTGAGAGGTCCAGGTCACTGCGTCCCCTCTGGGATGGCTGGACCGGGCCACCCTACCCCTGTCATGCTCGGTAGTCTCCTAACAGGGTGAGCAGTCTCCTCAAGAGAACTTTCCTGTCTTTACCAACCAAGCTCCCCATGAGGCCGAGATGGGAGGATTGCAAGTTCTGCGTCACCTAAACTGTGCAAGTTAGTGACTTAATAGGATTCTGTCTCAAAACACAAAAGACGAAAGTATGTAAATAAAAAAGGCTTGCGCTGTAGTTCAGTGTGAAGGCTCTGGGTTCAATCCCCAGTGTCACCCACCCACATACACACGTGTGTGGCACAAGGCAGTTGTGAGCGGAAAGAAGAGGACTCAATCTCTGTGTGTCTGCACTGGGGCTGCGAACCCCAAGATGGAGCTTGGTGGGCAGTGGGGAGCAGTGAAGGCTGCACCCAGAAGGGTAGCATGTGGTCCGGGGCAGAGGAGGAGCCCACAGTCCATCACATGGGAGCCAGCTCGGGTCACCTCCAGAGCCTCTCCCATTCCGGACTATGACTCCTCCATGCTGCCCACCGCTCAGCCATCAACTGTATGGACCATGGTGCTTCCAATGGCCATGACCAGCAGCTTCCCTTCTCTGGGAGGGGCATGCTGGATCCAAAACTGTGTGAGCATGATGCTGAGAATCTCATACCTAGTCTCAGTCTTGATCACAGGGCACTGCCCATGCATGGCAGCTTTGCTGACCTTCAGAATGCTACTCGGGAGGTTACAGCCAAGTCATGTGCCCCTACCAGTGGCTCTGGCCTACTACAGGTTCCCTTCAGCCTATGGTCATGATGGTGATGGTTGTGCGGGTTCTTTCTGGGGACATGGAGGTTGCTTTTATCATAGCTGTGATTCTTCACCAGGTCCCGTGCAGTGTCCCATGGATGATCTAGATGTCAGAGACCACAGCCCTTCCCTCAGGCCACATGGATACAAGCATTTCCTGGACATGTGTCCCCTGAGAACCCATGGGGACTGATCACGCATGTGCAGGCCACACTGTGTCACCACCAGGCACTGTCACCTGCTTCCTCATGGGTCTCCCAGCCCTGGCCCTCAGGAGGGGATCTGGGACGTTGGCTACACTTCCTATTTTACTCAGCTTGCCAGTCAGTGGTTGGCACACGTGGGGTGGGCAGGCAGCCTGGTTCCATAACAGGAGCGCAGGCTGTACTGAGATCACCGCACCAAACCACCCCTGGGTCACATGTGTCGGGGATGGGAAGCACAGTGGCTCCAGTAAAGTTACTGCAGGATTGGCCAAATGACCACCTGGGATGCTGATATAACCGTCAGTCCAAAAAGTATAAGAAACTTGTTTGGGAAAAGGGTGCCTGATTCACACACCCAACCCCTACCCTTCCATGCACAAGAGGGAAATGCTAGAATAAGGTGCAGAGGAGAAACCATCCGCAGAATCACTTAGCCTATGTAGGCTCTCAAAGGTCCTGCAGGTGAGCCGTGTGGGGCCCAGCTCCTGGACAGGGGAGGCCACCTTCCTTCCCAAGCCACCAAAGCCTCAGCTGAAGGCGACTCCGAGGCACAGCTGCAGCACCGCTCCTCTCCAGGTCCGTGAGTCTGCGGACTTGTGGGCTGTTTTGCATTTCCTCCTTCAGGGAACGATGCTGCTGGGGCTGCAGCGACACACACAGGATTCTGGGTTTCTGCATTCAGTTTCTGTGTGTGTGTGTGTGGATGCAGGCTCGCAATGGCTGGGTTCTGTGTGGTTCCAGGTCTGACTTTCTGGAAGCCGGCTTACCCTTCACAAAGACTGCACTGCTTACCCTACAAGAGCTAAGCACGATTCCCCTCAACCTCGCCTGCCCTTGGCGTTTTGTGCTTTCGACGACAGCCATCCTCATGGATGTGCAGTGGTGTCTCCCTGTGGTTCCAGCTGATGTTCCTGCAAAGGTTGTGTGGAGCACCTTTCAGGGGTTCGGGGCATTTGTTTGTCTGTCTGGAGAAATATTCATCCAAGTTCCCCACTCAGTCAAATTTCAACTTGGTTTTGCCGTTGTGGAGCGAGCGAGTCCTTCACAGATTCCAGACGCTAACTCCTCACTGGCTGTGAGCTTCCTAGCTGCTCCCCATCCGGTGAGTCATCTTTCCATTCCTGGGTCCTTTGTGCGCAACGTTCAATGCTGGAGATAAGTCTGGTTTATCTATTTCCCTTGTTGGCTTTTCTATTTAAGGGATAGAAAACCATGAGTCTGCTTCTGCTGCTCCCTGGTCCTGCCGCTCCCTGCTCCTGCCAATGACGTTGGTCTTAGCAGCTCGGACTTGCTGAGCCAGGCTCCTGCATCTGTCCTCTGCCCTCCTCTAGTGAGACAGTCTGCACCCCAGGTCCTCGGGTGATCAAGCCTGGAGCTGAGCTGAACAACAGAGACCACTGTTACCACCCTGGCCTTTGTGCTCGTAGCAACTCAAGCACCTCAGGAAAATGTTTCCAGAGACTCAGTAATTTAATTTAACAGTATGTTTCATTCCATCCAAGCACAGTAAGTGTAATTGCGTAAATAATAAAGTTTAAAAATACGCGAGCAGACGTTGATTATTATGAAGTTGCTTTTTCATTTAGTCCTGCTTTTCAACCCACACGGATTCTAAATTCTTTTTAAATGTGAGATTTGTTAGCTACCCCACCAGGAAATACAAACCAAGTATTGACCCACATTGGGTGCTGCAACCTTCGCTGTTCACTGACTTTCCCAAGGCAGCCAGTGTTTAGATTTTATCCCCCAAAACAGGTCACAGATTTCTCATTCTCTGAAGTAACCGGGACCCATTGCCCAGCCCCTGGAATTTCACTCTCCACCCAGCCCATGCCTTGCAGAAACTGAAAAAGAAATGGTTCATTGCCCCGTTTCCAGCACAGGATCTCCCAAGGCAGGGCCCTGTGAAGGTCCGGTGCTCCTGACTGAACCACTTGGTGACATGAACCCTGAACCCCAGGCTTAGGTGATTTGCTCAGCTGGGTAGAACTCTGCCAGCCAACAAGGGCAGTGATGCTTGAATGGGGCCAGGTTTGGAGGTGCTACTGTGAGCCCCAGACTCATATTCACCATCTGGGGGATGCTGTACGGGTCACCACCAGCCCATGGCCCAAGAGCAGCCTGTCCTGTCCCTGAGGGAGGTGGCCTCTGGCTGTAGGGGCCCACTGAGTCATGCCAACTGGATTTATTTTCCCCACACTGGGGATGAGAGTTAAAGGTCACATTGTCCGGTGTCCACTCCAAAGCCCCCAAGGTGCCACTACCAGCATATTTCTACAGAGCACGGAGACCATGCTCAGTCAAACACATGCCTGGGCAGGGGGCAGCATTGCCTGCTGGAGGTGCGGCTACTGGAAGGGTAAGAACCTGAGCCTACAGCGCTTTGCTCTCCTCATGTTAACGTGAGTCATTTTTAGATGACCACAGGAAGTCGTGTGAACCCTAATCTTTTGTCCAAGCCCCTTGTGGACCGTGTTTAGATGTGAAAGCTGGATGGTCTTGGCAGGACATGGTCAGTCTATTGAGTGTTCTTTTCTTTTCTTTCCTTTTTTTGGGGGTACATAATGCAAAGGGAAATGCCTAGGACAAAGCCATGGAGATAAAACTCTGGCTTCATCCATATCACATTTCCAGGGTAAACGGTATTAGAGATTGTGAGCTGTGTGTATGCATGACATGTATGTTCTCGAGTGTAAGCAGTATGATACATGACATCTATGTTCTCGAGTGTAAATAGTATGATATGTGCAAAAGGAAGCAGGATTTCTAGATCCAGTTTTGCTGATCCAAGGTGTCTTTTTCCTGTCCATCTTTTAGATTTGAAATATATAAACCTGAAATCTCGGTGAAGGGATTCCACGTGGCCTAGTTGCGAAGTCTGTATGTCTATGCTCCTCCAATAAGCTGCTGCTGAGAGGACTTTTTGGTTGAATCCTCCTTCAATTTTCACAAGATTTACTGCTTGCCTGTTAGCTTATGTCTCACATTTTGCTTTGCAGGCTTCAAGCACAGGGTTTGTATCTTCTGCAAAGCACTGGCGAGACAGGTTAGGGCCTTGCTGGAGCCTGAGGAGGACAGGGGGCTGCCTGGTGCTCATCAGCCTGCAGACTCATCCCCACCCCCCCGCAAAGTGATCCTGCCAACTCCTAGGCGAGCAGCACTTTATTCCCTTCATGCGTTTTTCTCCTCCCCTCCTCCCCGCAGCTCACAGCTCACTCCAGCTGCTTTTCAGCCTCTGGCTGAGTTTCCTGAATTTACATCAGAAGTCTGTTTCTCTTTCAGACCAAATTGCAAAGACATTTCTACTGCCACAATGTTAACCATCAGTGATGCTGGAGGTTCAGAATCAGGCAGTGTTTGGGAGACAGACACCTGGTATCTCATCAGTCACATAGCTTTGGCAGATAGAGGACCCACCGGGGGGACCCTGATTTGCAGGACTCTCAGTGATGACCTCAGAATCCAAGCTGTGCAGACCCACCCTAGTCTCAGACAAGGCTTAGAAAGGGCCAAGAGTTGCAGCACACAAATTCTGGCCCTTCATGGATTCCCATGGTAGAGTCTGTCTGCTCTCACGGAAGTCCAGCTACTGACTCAGGTTGTGTTCCATGCAGTCACAGGGATCCACAGTGACAGGAAGTCTGCTATCCTTGCTCACATCTTGTAGGTGTCAGCATTCAGTCAGAAGACGAGATGGAGAGACAGGAAGAGAGGAAGTGGTGTGTGTCACTTGGGGCCTGCTGAGATCTTTCCATGCCTGTCCTCGTGGCCACCATGTGGACAGCAGCCTGGGAAACCAGGGGATGTAGCACTGTGCGTCCAAGGAGGCAGAGAAACAGGTTTAGTGACACCTCTCAGTCCTCAGTGGCAGATACATGAGAGAAATACCTATGGCATTCATCCCAAATTGTGATCTAGTGGAAGAAGAGACATACAGAAAGCCACCCCAGAACAATGGTGTGCTGACTGTGCAGTGCTAACCTCAGACAGGGAGTGACATGGGAGGAGAGGGTTGTGTGTGGAAACACAGGAAGGAAGGTCCCGGGGCAGGTGGGATCAGATATCCAATCTGAAACCTGAGATTGCCCTTAAAGCTTTGGATGGGGCACCAAGAGAGAGGAGATGCTATTCCAGGGACCACATGGTATTTGTCTTGGTTACTTATCTTGTTGCTGAGATGAAATACTTGATGCCCAAACTTAAGGAAGGAAATATTTATTTGTCTTACAGTTTGTGTGGAGGTTTTAGTCCATAATCAGCTGGGTCCAAGGCAGAATGGTACATTGCAGAGGACAACAGTTCATTGCAATGGAAGACAACAAAGCAATGAGCAAAAAGGGAGGAACACAGAGAAGACTCTTTCTGTCGATTACACCGTTTTCAGGCTGCATTCACTTGGGTGTAGCACTCACACCCATAATCCTAGCAATGGACCATGAATTATTCACAAACTCTCGAACTCTGCCTCTGTGACTGCATGAGGCTTTGTAGGGATATCCAGACACAAACCATAACATTCTGCCCTACTAAAGATTCATGCATATTCTTTTATGCAGAATATATTTAGTCCATCTCTAAGAGTTGCCAAAATTCTAAAAGTTTCAGCATTTCTGAAAAGTCTAAGTCCCTAGTCTCCCCTGGGATCTAAGGCAAACTCTTAGCTGTGAGCTACTGCACAAATGAAAATCAAACACTTCCAACATTCAATGGTACAAGATAAACATTGTTATTCCAAAAGGAACAAACAGGGAAATACTAACGAATGGGACCAAAGCAAATGCAAAGTCCAACAGGGCCAACATGAAGTCCAGGGGTTCCAGAGAAATCTGTGGCAAGTTGTGATCTCTCAAAGAATTGCATCACTCCACCCTACGGCACTTAGTGGTTGCATCTCCCATACATTTCATCTTAGGCCTGCTCTGCTCAATCCTTGCATCTTTCCTTAAATAATCCATGTTCCTGGCCTTTTCAAATTTCTGGGTTCTTCACTGCACCTTTGGCTTCACACTCACACCTTCACACACTGCCCTCTCAGGGGCACACTATTTGGGCTCCCAGGCTTTCTTCTGAATTCTGGGTGGGAGTGTTTTTAACCTAAGAACTCTTAGATTTTGCATGCACCTAAACCAGCACTACATGGATGATGTTGAGGTTTGCTGCCAGCTGGAGCAGTAGCCAGAGTTTCTTCTCTCTTGGCTATAGGGGTTGAGTGCCTGGGTCACTGAGTACTCTGAACCTGATTCTGAGGAACAAATTCTCTAGGCCACCATCATTCTAGAACCTGGTGCAGCTGATGCCATCTTGGAACATGGTGCTCTGCTGCTTTCTTCTCAAAGCAAAGCCTTTCACTTTTGCTGCTTGCAGCTGCAAAGGTAGGGTCTTATTGCTTCCTGTGATGCCCTCAAGCCATCTTCTATGTTCTCCTGTTTCTTTTAAACAATCAAGATCTCCTCTGCCCTATGCTTTCAGTCCACAGCTTTACTGGACTTTTTCCCGGCCAAACTCATAACATTTTAAATTGTCCTGCTTGCCTCTTTGCTCTTGATACACAACATAAGTCAGGTAGACTTTAGCCACACCACTGCCTCAACTTTCAACTGCTTTGAAATTTCTTCTGCCAGATCAACTAGTCTACTGTCCTTAATCTCAGTCTCAGGCAAAGCCTCTGGACATGAGCAAGCAGACAAACATTTTGCTAAGCCATAACACACATCATCTTGACTCTAAAAAACCAGTCCAGTTTTTCTTCCCAGCAGAAATCTCTCAAACCTTGTATTTACTGGCAGAATTTCTATTAACTTTTTGGTCTTTTGAGTTCTGACTAAAATTTCCCTTACAGAACAGCCTAAAGTATTTCAGTTCTACTCTCGCAGGTGCCATGTCCAAACCTTTCCAAACTCTTCCCACAAGTCATTTCCAAAAGTTCTTGAGCCACATGATCTGGTTAGTCACGAAATGACCCTTTCCTTTGGTACCAAATTCTGAGTTGGTTACTTTTCGCTCATTATGAGACAAAATACCTGAGACTAAAAATTAAGGAATGAAAGATTTGTTTATTTATTTATTTATTTTTTAGCTCACAGTTTGTGGACGTCTCTGTCCATAATCAGCTGGATCCAAGGCAGGGTGACACATGACAGAAGGCAACAGTTTGTGGTGGCAGAAAACAGCAAAAGCAACAAGAGCAAAAAGGGAGGATTGAAAGACAGAAGGCTTTTTCTTACCCTTGTATTGTATGCAGGCCACATCCACTCTAGTGTAGCTGAGTGGCTCTCACAGTAGCACTCACACCTATAACCTCAGCACTGGACCATGAATCAATCACAAGCTCTAGAAGCCCATTCCCATGACCACATAGGGCCTTGGGGGGGGGCATCCAGCAGAAACCATAACAATATTTATGCTGAGATTTTCCATGAAGGTGATATGCATGTCTCACACAGACAAGAAAACAAAACTCTCCAGCACTAGGTGGACTGGAGATGTATTTCCTAAACAGATGTGGGCGCTCCGTTTCCACCTCCCAGTCTCATGGTGAAAAGCACTTTTGGAGCTTAGATCAATGTGCTGCACAGCACAGACCTTCAAATATGCATCTGTTCCCATGTGAACTCCAGAGACCGCTGAGCAGACCTTGCCCATTCCTTCACATCTCTTGGGTGTCTGGAAGCTATCAAAATCTTCACCTGCTCAAAACAGCACTCCTGAACTCTTGGATACCGACACCTGCTCTGCACCTTGGACTCTGAGCTGCCAGACACCCTCCCCTCAGACATCTAGTGGCTCCCTCTTGTGCTCCCTATAGCCAGCCTGCACCTCATGCTGCTGAGTCTGTAGGATGCAGCCTGGGTCCACCTGCATCTCACCTTCCTCACATCTGAGGCCCTGAGTACCCTGCTGGAGGCTGCCAGTCTCCTCTTTTCTCCCCATGGAGCACATCCCACAGAGAGCCCAAAGTGAGCTTTTTGAAGCCAAATTAGAACATGGAAGTTGGCACATTCTCAGAGTTCACAGGGTGGGGACAGAGGGGAGTCGCTTGGGCCAGGCTGACTTTAGAAGCTGGGTGCCACCTGCCCCAGAGCCAAGGTCTTGCCTGTGCAGGAAACAGGAACATCTATTGTAGGTATGTGGGGTGAGGTTGTGGAGCCCACACTGAAGTGTGAAGCTGTGATGCTCAGACATGGTGCTCAGGTGGCAGAAACAGGATCTGAATAATTGAATGCATATACCAGTTGCTGTTCAAGTTGTCCTCTGAGGCTGGAAAAACTGAGGATAAGATCTCAGATCAAAATGCACATGAGGGAGCCATTAGATGTCTGAGGGGAGGGTGTCTGGTAGCTCAGGGTCCAAGGGCAGCTCCAGAGGCCTGCAGAGAGGAAGCTAATGGGCTGTCCCTCCTGGGTGCCACATGGGGGCCACTGTGTCCTTTGCCCAGTGTAAGATTCTGATGCTAAGCAGAGATATCTGAGGACCCAGAATGGTTGACACTACCTCTCCTAGAGCACAACTCAGCCTGGACCAGAGAGGGCCGGGGTGTGTACTGCAGGGCCCCTGGACTCTACTTCCATGCACAGAGTGGTCTCCTTCTCAAAAGCACAGTGATTCATGGTTGGACAAGATCAGCAGGCAGACAGAGGGGGACGTGGTGGAGGGCATCCTGTGGGTGGCATTGTCAGGTGTCCTTCCAGCCCAGAAAATGCCTCCTGGAGCCAGGCTCTGCAAGTGTGGGGCATAGTGCAAAGAGGAGACCTGCTTTTTGGTTTTTATTATGTCGATGGTGGAAACACATACCTTTGTGGGCTGAGACCAATTCCTGTCACCAGCATGTCTCTACCCTGCTTTGTGGCTACGGGCTCTGGCTTCTCATTCTGATCCTGCCCTGACTATAGGATGTTGCCTTTTCCTACCAGGTTCAGGACATGATTGTTAAGTTGCTTTATGAAAGTGCTGGCTGTCCAGGTGACGTTGGAGTTCCTGTTCAGAGCATTTTTGCACAAATATGCACAAGCTCTCTCAGCACTTGAAATAGCTGCTATTACTTTTCTATGCTTTAAACTGCACTGTCAAAAGCCAATGGAGTTTGGTCATTCCCATCTCCAGGAAGATATTCCCCCGAGTACCTATAACTTAGTGCTGAGTGGGGTGAGGAGAAGTGGGGGATGGTGCTGCCCCAGCAGATCCTGACCCACATGGGCTGCGCACAGCTGGGTATACTGTTCTGCTTACCATCTTTAGGCTTTTTTCATGCTTTCAAAGGCCTTGATGAGAGGCTGAAAACACTGCCAGATATGTAAGCCCTGCTCTATGTGTTGTGAAAAGCAAGTCATTTATCCCAAGAAGTCATTTACTGAGATGTAATTTACACACCAGAGAATTTAACACACCATTCACTCATGAAGTATCACCTTTCAGTATACAGAGTTGAACAACCCCTCACAATCCCAAATAACCCAACAAACAAAACACCTGGCTTTGTAATTCCTGCCAGTTGCTTTGGCCGCTGCCAATCAAAGATTTGGAGTATGTCCCTCCAGCCCCAGGAATGCAGAAAATTACTGAAACAGAGTCCTGCACCTAACACTGTCTTCTTTAACCGAGTTCTATCCCGAGGCTCAAATAATTTATTATGCTGTATTCTATAAAGGCATGGCTGATCAGTGAGTCATTCTCTGCATGTGTAGCTAACACTTTTAAGCAGGATTAGTTTGTTTGCATGACAACTTCAGCTTGCCCCTCCAGTCTAGATGGGATATCTAGAGGTTCTGAAGCTTCTGCCCCAGAAGGGGCTCCACAGTGATGTGGGGGACCTCACTCAGTGTCTGTGAATCCCTGGGGTGGGCTTTAGTCCTGCACCGAGGTACGAGATGGAAGGAGTGACAGAGACCGAGGTTTTGCCCCTGGATGTGAAAAAGGCTGAGGCCAAATCAGAGGGAGAGTAGAAAACCAGCTAAGACTCCGATCCGAACAGCACACTGGGGAGGACAGTGGCATCGTCCAGAGAGGGGCCCTGGCTTCTGGACTTCCAAAAGGCTGTGAATCAAGATGTTCAAGCTGGATAAGTAACAAGCAAGGAGTGGGGTGTAATTACAAAAAATCAGAGGCTTGGAGCACTGGGGGTGATCGAGAGGAGTGTGGGGATGCTGTGGCATTCTGAGTTGGGTCTTAAGACATAGGAATTGTATTATTCATTTGATTATAACATGGATACATAACATGACATCTCCAGGGTCTGGGTGGTATGTCAGGGCTGGAAGTGTGTAACATCTCTAATAATATGGACACAGTATAATTATGCGGCTATGTACATAATATCTGCACATGTACATCCACTGTTTCATAAAATGATGCATGCGAGGTTTCCATTAGACACTTGCTTATATAAATCAGGACACGACTTTTTAAAAGGTAAAAGTAGCCATGGTACCTGAACTAGTATCAGAAAAACAACTAATCAAATGCTACCATTTCTTGTAAAATACTAAACTTGACACAGAAAATTCCCTTCACATCACTGACTGTCTTTCAGAAAGTGACAAAAGCATCACTTTCAAAGAAGCGTCGAAGGTCATTTCCACCACAGGCTGGAGTAGGAAAGCTGTTCTCTGTCACCGCTTTAATGAAAAGTTCAATAAAAAAGAAAAATAAGGGAAAGTGTGCTGGAGAAGTGCCATCATTTGCAGAGAAGCTACAGCTTTCTCCACTCCATCGATAACCAATTTGATAGAGGACACACTTCTCGTGTGATTGCATGAAAACCTATATAAAACCTTATGATGGTTGTTGAAAAATCGAAGAAGAGGAGACTGAATTTTTAAAAGATGTTTCCAAACGTAAATACTCAATGTGTTCATTCAACAAATATTTATTAGGGCCTATATATGCTAAACTCTTACTATTAAAGGTAATACACAAAAATAATCCCTGCATAGAAAGAGTGGGAGAGATTGAACAAAGAAATATACATAGTATGTAATATGTTAGCAAGTGTTAGAGAAAGAACAGAAACAAGGCAGAGACCACTAGCACTGACTGTGGAGTAGAGGATGGGCTCCAAGCCTGCTGTCAGAGTGGAAATTCTCCCTAAAACAATCATTAAATGCAATGCAAAACCAACTCTACTTTCAACTAAGTCTGTTTTGGAATTGGAAAAACTGATGCTAAAATGTATCTGGAAGACAAAGATAAATTATATCGTTATCTCACACCATAGAACACTCACATGCACACAATTTGGGTAAGTTAAAAAGACCCTTAGTTTTAAATAAAAATAAAATCAAGTGGGCTGGGGGTATAGGTCAGTGGCCCAGCACCTGCCAGGCAAGCGCAAGGTCATGGGTTTGATCTCTGGTGAAAAAAAAATGAATCATATTTTAAAAAATGTCTAATCTCTCTTTTAGAGCCAATGTAACTAATAAAGCACAACACAAAGGTTAAGAAAATTAGTGAAACCAAAGTTTTACTTTGTTTAAAATCACGCAAGAAAGCAGGAGAAATTATTAGCAATAGGTATAACAACTAGTTAATTAGCATCCCTAATATACAAAATAACAGTATAAATAACATAGCTGCAACATATAAAGTAATCCAAGAACTCAAGAAAATCATTCACTAAAGGAGAAATTCTGACGAGAGAAATTAATTTCAGTTTTAATAGAATTTCACTTTTAGTTAGTGAGTAAATACAAACCAGCTTCATTTTCATGGAGAAATCCGGCTAAGGTAATACGTAAGGGTTTCTGCTTTGTTTTGACTTCTGCTGGTGGTGGTGGAGGAGGAGAGAGCTAGCTGAGGAAATCAAGGAAAGGGTGAGTATTATTCAGTGCCACCAAGAGCCTAGAACACAGACCTGTTTAGGTGCATTTTGCTGACCGGTTGCTTAGGCTGAAACATGCTCTTTTAGTCTGTGAAAGGGTGAATATGGTTTTTCCTCACAACCCACTGTTCCCTTTGCAGAGAATGCATCCTTCAGAGACGCCCCCATCTGCTCACCTGGACCCTGCGTGAGGCCCTCAGCTCCAGGGGTCTGGATGGAAGATGTTCCTGGAGGGATGCAAAGAGCTTAGTCTGGTGTTGCTGCATTTTCTGCTGCTTGTGGTGAGGTGGTGAGGGTAATGATGACCAGAAGCGCTGATAGATAAGGACGTGCAATAGTCATTGGGTTAGAGGTCAACACTGAGTGACGCCCACACCTCATGGTGGTAGAGGACTGAGGCACCTTGGCATGGCCCCATCCTGCAGAACCTGGTGCTGCCTTTTAAAAGGACAACTGTACTTAGTGACTTGCGTTACACTGTTTGGTGCAATTGCACACTGGGGTAGTGATGCACATCAGATGTTCTTAGACATGCAAAATCTGTAGGAGTCACCTAAGTCAATTCACTTACTTTCACAGAACTTTATTTCTCTAAATCTTGCTTCATGTTGCTTAAATCAGTGGTGATGATCGTGTTCTGTGGAAAATATTAATATCACTATCTCGATAATGGCGTGCCTCCTTATTTTGTGCAAATTTGGGGTTTTGGCAAACTTACCCTCTGCCAGTTACTCATACATGAGTTGGGCAGGCAGTGCAGACCTGGTAGAGCCCAGAAATGCTCTGCCACACGTAATGCAGTGATGCCTCATTTCAGAGCACCCCTATTCTCTCGCACAACTT
This sequence comes from Cavia porcellus, assembly GCF_034190915.1. Lineage (NCBI taxonomy): Eukaryota > Metazoa > Chordata > Mammalia > Rodentia > Caviidae > Cavia > Cavia porcellus. Next base: position 46,016,000 of record NW_026947501.1, on the reverse strand, counting down.
GTTCATGACCCAAAGTGTTAGCACACTTTTGCTTCAGTTCACGAACTCTGCACCACAAACTGCAGTACCCATCCTCCCAGAATTGTGGAAGGAACTGAGTTCGTGAGTTAAGGTATCACTGTGTACTAGGAAAACATCTATTGTCTACCTTACAGGAAGTTAGTGCTTTGCTGACTTGAGGTTGGGGAGCCTGCTAAGGACACTTCTGGGTATTTCTGGGTGGGCATGGGGGTATGGACTTGGGGTTGATCTCTGGTTCCTGGGCCACTATGAAGAAAGCAGCTCTGTTCCACACCCTTCTACTGTGATGCTCCTGTCTCAGTCAGCTGACCATGGATGGAATGCTCTCAACTGTGAGCCACTTTAAATCTCTCCTCCTTTAAGCTTTGGGTGTCAGAAACCGGACTAATACAGTCCCTATTTAAAGGAGCTCCTCGCACAGGCAGAGCCTCCAAAGACTGTGGAAGGGGACTATGTACCCTATTCTGGGGACAAGGTCTGGCTACTCAGCCCAGCCTTCTCACACAGAGTCCAGGAGAGTTTACAGAGACCTGGGATGGACTTCTTGGGTGGCCAGTTACTGATGCCAACCTGAGAAGGTTCCTAGTGTGCCCCTCCTGCTGTCAAGATCGCACGTTTTGGCACCTGTTCTTTACAACCAACTGTGTCCTGAAAGCTCGACAGTCCACACATCCAAAGCTAACAAAACCCCGAGTTTTTGGGTGGCGGCTCCTGTGTGATGTGATTTGCACACATGTCAGGGCTCACCTCTCAAGGTCAATCTGCACAGGGTTTAGACACAGATGTTCACACCAGGGTGCCTGAGGCCTTCCCATTGCTTCTCTCACAGCCTGCAGTGCTCCCTACTCTGGGTTCTTTTCTAACGCTCAGCACAGTGGTGCTGCATATATTTGTGACTTGTGCCCTGTGATTGATTAATGCTGTCTGCAGCCAACAATCTACTAATGCTGTCTATAGTCTGCAGTCAACTAATGCTGTCTTTTAGGGCATGGTCTGGGTTCTTCAGATGCTAGGAAGTATCTCAGGAGAGTGAAGTGTGTCTAAGAAAATGTTTGCCATGGGGAAAACAGGCTCTGCAAAGTTGAGTCTCACAGTTATGGGTCATTAGGTTTTACTTTCTAAGGAGCCCACATATCAACTAAAGTAGTCCATGAAATAACATCAGGAGTAGGGCATAGTCTGCAAGCATAAACATGTTTAGGCTAATTATCAAAGTAAGGATTTAAGTCCCAGGGAATCCTCTGTAACTGACAAATGGAGAGACCAATAGACACAACTCAATACCAACACTTTCTCAGTTTACATGTTTAGACTTCTCTGTAGCAGAATAAATATGAGAGATGATTGTGGGAGTTCATGAGACATCAGCAGCCAGAGAAAGAATTTTATTCTGATAGAAAAATGTGTAAGACAGTAGCAAGCAGGGAAAAGGAAGCAGAAATGTGCCATGGTTTTATGTAAGATAAAGGCTTATGTTCAGAGGTGGGGATTTCAGAAGGTGACCAGATCCTCAGGCTCTAGCATCATCTGTGGCTTAGTCCATTCAGGAGATGATACTTTGATAGAATGCTTGGGAGGCAATGGAGACAGGAAGTGAGGCCTACTTCATAGGAAGGCAATGGAGGAAATGGAGGCAGGAAATGAGGCCTACTTCATGGGAAGGCAGTGGAGGCTATGGTAGCAGGAAATGAGGCCTATATCACAGGAAGGCATGGAGGTAATGAAGGCAGGAAATGAGGCCTACTTCACGGGAAGACAGTGGAGGCAATGGTAGCAGGAAATGAGGCCTATATCACAGGAAGGCAGTGGAGGCAATGGAGACAGGAAGTGAGGCCTACTTCATGGGAAGGCAGTGGAGGCTATGGAGGCAGGAAATGAGGTCTACTTGACGGATTGGGTTAGAGCTTTAGCCTGGTGCTACACTGGCTCCACCCCTTCCCTTCTGACTCTTTTGTCCTTTGCTTTCTGCTGCCATAAAGTGAGCACAATAGCCAGGAAGAGAGTGTGAAAGAGCCACTGGCTCTCTGGCCTTAAGCCTGTATTGAGGCAGAATCTTCATGAGGCCATGGAGCTACTGAATTGTGAGCCAAAATATATTTTTCTTCCTCTATGTCTGACTTTGTCAGGTACTTTGTGACAAGACAGGAAGCTGACTAAGTCAGGAAAAAAGATTGTGTGGGAATTTTTTGGAAAGCCTCATAAAGTGGACCAACTGGTATGTCTGCAAAGAGAAGCCCTTTTCCTGCTCAGTCACTCTCTTCTTGGGACCCTGGTGTTTGGACAGAAGATGTGACTTCTGGAGCTTCAACAAATCTTTGTGGCTGTTATGGCTGTGTCTAGGTCCCCCACCTATGTCGTCATAGGTGAGGCTTTTTAGAGCGGGTGATTCTAGGGTGTCTGATGCTAGGATCCAGGGTGAATGATTACTAAATCAGTCCATTGCTGGGTTGGGCACTGCTCTAATCCCAGAAGTCTGGATACAAATAAAAGGTACAGAAAGATCATGTTAAAGCCCCTTGTTGCTTTGCTGTCTTTCGCCTGCTGTGGATGTTTCTGCTCTGTGAGACCTGTCTGTCACACTATTCCTCTGCCTTGGAGCCAGCAAATTACAAACTGGGACCTCTACCAACTAAGAGTCCAAGAAAACTTTCCCCTTTAACATTGGATGTCAGGTATTTTGTCTCAGCAATGAGAAAAAAGTGACTAAGACCTGGAGATGGGGAGAGAGAAGCAGCCTGAGAAGCTGTAGGAGTGGTAATGCTTCCTCTGCCCTGGACTTGCTTTAAATGAGAAAACAGTCCTTCCGGGTTCAAGCCTCTGCCACTTTGAATCTGCTCCTAATTATTCTAGGTTCCTCCCTCCCCTCCCTTCTTTCCCTCTCTCCTTCCCCCTTCTTTCCTTTGCTCCAAAAAAGTAGAAGTCCACTTCCTGGTTCATGCTAGCCCACTGTGCATGCTAGCCTGAAGAATCAAATTTTAAAAGTGAGACAAAGAATTAGAAATTAGCATATTAAGAACCTGGAATGAACATTGAAAGTGAAAAAAAGCTTGGACAGTTTTAAAACTTACACACATCTAACCCAAAAGTGTAAAGTGTGGGATGCAGGAGTGTATGCAGGGCTCCCTTGGTCAGAGAAAGAGAGCATCTGTCTGCTCTGCATGAAAGGGGGCTTTCACGAGAGGATCCTTGCTGAGACAGAAGCAGCTCTGGGCTCCTGGTCCGCCCTGAGCTCCTCTGGCTTTTAGAAATGAACCGCTGTGTGGTATCGATAGAGAAGCAAGGTGCAAAGTCATAAGACGAAAAATTACTTTCTGACCTATTACCAAAATGTCACTTCCCTTCCCCACAGTAGTGAATTCACTAACACTACACTTGTTTTAAATTCTTTTGTAGTTATTACTGTATTCAAAGAGTCCACCCCATAAACGATACCCACCAGTGATCAATAATCATCAGTAATACGTTTCCCTTCCTTCCTTCCTTCCTTCTTTCCTTCCTTCCTTCCTTCTTTCCTTCCTTCTCCCCTTCCTCTCTCTCTCCCTCCCTGTTCCCCTCCTCTCCCTTTCTACCCTCCCCCTTTCTTTCTCTCTGTTTCTTCTCTTTCCCTTAGTGCTGCTGATGGGACCCAGGGCCCTGCACATGCCGAGCCCACCCTGCCCCAGAGCTGCCCATGCCAGCCCTCTGATGATTGCCCACCCTTATGTGGTGTCTGTTAGCACTGAACTAGGAGAGACGGCTGATTTGCCTTTAGGACTGTGCCCCTTGCTTTAGTATTTCTGCTCTTTGATCTGCAGACGCTTTCTCCTTCCATAATCACCACGTCCCTCTGCATCTTGAGGGGAGAAGAGGGCCGAGGTGGGAGGGGCTCAGGCAGGGTAGAGGGTCTCCCACAGCTCTGTGAGGGACAGAGGCTCACATTGTGAGGGTTCAGGATCCAGAACAGAGCAATAGCCGCAGCCATGGGGCACAGTCCTGAGACCAGGGAGTCACTTTCAGACCTCGAGGAATTTTCCCTCAATAATGAAGTTTTCTCTAACTGTAAATGCATACGTTTTTACTTTTGTACCAGAAAGCAGACTCATGGAGAGAAATAGATCTTTCAAGACTCAGAGGACATGCTGTGTGTGTCCCTGAATGCCCTGTGTTTGAACGGAAGAGAAAGTCATCCCTCTGCTCACGAGCAATGCCCTCACACTGGTCCCATGTGCACACATTTTTAAAACTGTAACCTCAGCCAAGTATTTCTGGATGTGCAAAAGTGTCAAAGAGGCAGAAAAACAGTGATGATGCTCAGGGAAGGGAGGCAAAGGTGTGGGGGGCTCTTGGGGGTGACAGTCCCCTAGGGGGGCACAAGTATGTCTCCTGGGCATCCCAGGCCACTGCCGATGTGGCCTCTTGAAAGAGGACCTAGGTCCTATCTGCCACAGGTTCCTGAGCCTTGGATGAGGCAAATTCAGCTCCGCGACAGGAAGGCGACCTCCTTCCCAGCATGAGGCGTGGTCTTTGGCCCTGAGACCCCGGATCTCTTCCTCTCATTTTAGCCTGTCTGTGTGCCGCCCTGGCCTCCCTCTGCACCCTGCAGAGGGGTCTTGGGAAACAGCAGGCATCCAAATGACCACGGCTTTCTCCTGGAGCTTCTTTTTGGGGGACAAATCCTCCCTTCTCGTAGGGTGCTGGGAGGAAACAGCTGAGGACCCCAGGACGGCAGGGGAACAAACTTCGGACTTTCACTGCAGCCCCGGCTGCACAGAGCTGTGGAGAAGGTGTGCTTGGGCTTCCGGATCTGCTTCTCAGTGAGCACCGGGTGTGTGTGCAGCAGCTACCCTGCAGTTTGTCTGCTCTGTGCACCCAAAGTTGCCACATTACTTCGAGAGATCCATTTCGCTGCCCCCTCATTCTGCCACTTACACACAGGACATTCATGCACATACAGTGTGGAGTGCATTGCAGGGAGCAGAGGCAGGAGGATCTCCCCAAATCAAGCATCCACAACAGACAACAGAGAACAGCAGCAGCACAGAGACACGGAAGCTGGAACAGCGAGTTTGCCATCTTTGTTTTTTCTGCTGTCATCATGGCGTCTCACTGGCAGCATAGACATAAAGTACTTACTGGGGACACGCAGGTGGGGCAGAGGTTGCCCTGCTGACTGCCCCTGGTCAGGGATAGGGAACAATCAGTGTGTGCTGGCTTTACTGTCTATATCCTATGCAGCTGATGCACACCCAGTGCAGAGAGCTGATCAGAGCGGGACGGTTCTCTCAACAACAGTGCAATGGCTCAGTAACTGTCTCCCACAAGCCCTTGCTTCCTTTCAGGAGGATCCTCTGCCTCAGTGCAGTCTCAGCTAGAATCCAAGGTCCAGGCTGGATCCCTCTCCACCCCACAGCTCATGGCCTCATGAGACGCCCGCCGCCCAGGACAGAGCAGTACCTCTCCCCTCAGAAGGAAGCCGTGCTTCATGGGGCCCTTGATGGCTTCCTCCATACAGCCACCCCAAAGCCCAGGCCTCCTGGACTCCTGTCGCTCGTTTCTCCCCACAGTCCCCATCCCCATGGCCTGGTGCTGCCTGGCCACATGTTTCCACCATGAATCCAGCTCTCAGTACCTTCTCTCTTCCTCCACCACCTGAGGGACTTGGATGACTGGGTGCTGCTCACTTAGGCCACCCTGGAGACCCAGTGAGGAGCTCAGCATGAATGTGTCACTGGGTTTTGGCTCTGAAGGATGGCAGACAGTGTTGTATGGCCTCGCAGGGGGTAGATGGGCAGAGAATGGCAGATTTGGGAGTGAACCACTGGCTCGTGACTGTTCAGAGCCTCTCATGGCAAGGCAGCTGCTGTGTTCCCATGGCAACAATAACCTGCAGGGCTTCTGTTGAAGACAGTGCTGGGGGACTTCCTGTCTCCCCTGCCCTACTTCAGCAAAGCCTTACACAGCCTCGGGGCTCCCCACTGTGTCCCCTGCCCTCCCTGTCATATGCACTTCCAGGCCACAGGTGCTGGCTTGGAGGCTCACAGGACAGTGGCACAGGAGCAAGAGACCACTGCCCACCTGTTGGGGTACAGGACAGAAGATGCCCCAGGACAGAAGATGCCCCAAACTCACCTTGGATACGACACTGCCAAGCTCGTGATGTTAAGGTGCTGGTGATGCTGTGATTTTCCACTGTGGCACAGCATACTCTGCTATGAGCTGGTATTTACAGCTGTAAATGTGAGCAAAGCGAGGAGGGTACTTGTCATGGACTTGCCCATGGGAAATGAGGCAGCACCAGCAGCTGCAGATCACAGAGACCTCCGAGGAGCACTTACTGGGTGCCAGCCTGCACACCTCTAGAATACGGCATCTCCCACAATCCCCGTGGCAGGACTGGGAGGGATGCTCTCTTACAACAGCTGCTTTAGAGGAGGAGACTAAGTCCTGGAGAGGGCAAGTGGCTTGGCCAAGGCCACCCAGGACCCTGGCATGAGGGAGACACAGGCCGGCCTGGCTCTAAAGGCTGGTCTCAAGCTGAGTTCACCTGCCATTCGGTTTTCAAGGGAATCCCCATAGTTCAGAGGCTTCTTTGCCTGGCTCCGGGCAGCGTACCCACATACAAGGAAGCCTCTCTGAGTGGCCACGCCCAAAGGTCCCTGGGATTTCTCGGTCACCCTGTGTCCCTGCAGTCCACTTCTTTTGTCAGAAACTGACAACTACTGATGCTGCGGCTCTTGTGCTCTTCCTGTGGGCAGCTGGAAAAATACTAAAAGCTGTGTGAGCTGACTCGCTTCCCTGTGGATTCTACCCTGCGAAACTCTTTTCACATTGAAACTAGGATATCTTTTTATAGGTCGGTGGTTTTTCGGGCACTTTAAAGTTGACTTATTGTTTTTCTCGTTTTGAAGATCACTTGCTTCTGTTTTCCTTGTAAAAGTTATTGTGTGAGTTCATTGGAAATGTCACAGTCAGTATGTGGAGTGTTTCCCATAACTTTCACTCTCCAAAGAGCACATGGGATGACAGTGGTGTGATGGTAAGAAGCCACCTCTCAGAAAGTGTAACTGGAACGATTTTATGACATTCAAATGAGTTTTTAATTAGTAAATAGTTACATGGTATTTGGGTATACTTTAGATTTTTACTTTTCTTAACATTTAGGTTTTAAGCAGAATTGCTTATCAAAATTTTAATTAGCTGAAACTAAAGATCAGACTCCTTGTAACCAGCGTCCCTCCCCGGCTCCCCTCCAGGGTGGGCTGCCAGAGGTGGCCGGGATCTGTGATTCTCAGAGCCCTCTTCTTCTCAGCTGGTGACAGCAGTGTCATGTAGGGGTGTGTGTGTGTGTGAGTGTGTATGTGGGGTGTGTATGTGTGTGTATGTGGGGTGTGTGCGTGTGTGATTGTGTATGTGTGAGTACATATGTGTATATGTGTGAGTGTGTATGTGTGAGTACAGTGGCATTTGGTTACACACATAACACAGCCCAGGTGCTGGACTCATTCCCAGGTGGCCAATGCCTGCAGCATATCGGTTGGCGGTGCTGCCCCCGGCTCTGGAAGGAGAGGCTCTGTTCCTTACTGAGCAGACCACTGGGGCTCCCCTGAGTCCTTCCACCACTCTGCTTTCCCTGGGTGCTGATTTGCTTGTAAGCACCCTAGCCAATCACACATGCTTTAAATGACATCAACTGGAGTCTTCCCAGCTCACACACAAAGCTGCTCATGTCCTTCTGGATCCCCGAAGTGTCCACCTCTTCACAGTCCTCCCACCGTCACTGTGATCTCAGTACTTTTCCATATGAATGTGGCACAGATGGCTCCCCATTTACCAGAGGGACGCGTGATTTTCTAACTGTAGGATGGTACAAAAGTGACATGGATTCAGTGGGTGTAGTTAGTATTCTTTGTGGATTTGTGCTGGACAGGGGCCATCCTAGACTCTTACCCCAAGCTGGGTAGCCCTGAGATCAGGAGAGAAACCAGTGAGAAGCTACAGAGCACTTTGTGACCAGCTTTGTGTGGAAGAAGACATTCAATAAACGGAATGAAACACTCCACATTGTACTACAAAAGCCAGCTTGTATCCCATGACTTTGCCAAGTGTGAGTCAACCCAAGTGCTCAGAGCACACTCTAGGTGGACCAGGCTGTTGTCAGAGTGGGGTGGGTTAGGAGGAGAAACTCGTTTTCCACCTAGGAGGATTCCAGCTTCTGATGAGCTGATGCAGGCATGACTCGGTGTTAGGCCTGGGGACCACCTGAACTTCAGTACCAGCGCTGATCCTCAAAGTCACGGGAGAAAAGTAAAGGGTCAGCCTGCCCCCAGAGCCTGTTCACAGTCTGGCTGCAAGAAAAGAAACTTCCAGAACTGTTCCAATTACAAAAGTCAACCCTGCCCAGGAGGGCACCTGATGATGACAGCCTGTGACACACTCTGCTGCTCACACCTGGCTCACCTGCAGAGCTCCTCCCCCCACCCCCCCCTGCACCGGGATCAACCCTTAAAAACCCTCTCCCCAAGCCAAACGGGGGCTGTCTTAGTTCACAAGGCAGTCCACTCCCTGACCAACAGAGCTTCTCTCTCAAGGCAGGTCTGGCCTGGCTTTGTGTGGGTTCCAGTCCATCAAAAAGCTGCAGCAGCAGGCAGCTCCAACAAAATTATGGGGAGGATGTGGTAGTGCCAGACTGGGCTCCTAACAACCCCGAAGGCCTCGATTCATGCACAGGCCTGGCAGGAGTTCTCCCGGGGCTGACGACCTTCCACTCTGCCTTTGCTCACCTTGCCTGACGCCTTGTCTAGGGGCCCCCAAGGTCTGAGCTTGCTCAGCACAAAACAGCCCCGAATCCCACCCACTCCAACCTGCGAGCTGAATTTCAAGTCAGAACTTGGCTTTGCAACCTTTCCAAGGAAGAAGAAGTCCTCTGAGAACTGGATCTTTTAAACTATAATCCTTTTTAGGAAGCTTGTTCTAAAAATCAAAGAAAAGCATCTGAACATAACTTTGAGATATCTATCACTGTTTGCAAGATAAAACCGCCAAGTTGACTTACCCTGGCCAGGTTACACTCTTTCAAGTTGTATCCAAAAATGTTTCATTTTTTAACGAAAACCAATCAATATGAACAGAGGGGCTGGATTTCTGTGCTGCTATTAAAATAGAAAGGAATGCAGTCTAGGGAGATGCCCTCAACAGATCTTTGATAAAAAGTAATAGGGAGGCAAAAAAAAAAAAAAAATGGAGTTGGCATGTGAAGAAATAGACATGATCCTCTCCACAGATCGGAGATAAGAAATAGGCATTTCTTTCTTGGCTATAGGCAAAGCTAAGTTGCAAGGAAAAAAACCATAATGAAAATTGATTATTTGGGTCTTTTTTTTTTTTTTTGTCTTTTCTCAGTTTTATTATTTCCTTTCTACCTTCCCTTTCCAAATGAGGATCGCAATTTTGAAGCTCAAGTGAGCTAACAGTGCAGATGGACTCATGCCCTGCTTGACCCAGTTAGGGACAGAGGAAAGGAACAAGGCCTGGGGGCCCCAGAGCACACCTGCCTACTAGCCTCACCTACCCTGCCCTTCCTTCTGCCAGGCAGTACAAAGGGCAGATTCTCCCCACACGATGCCAGCTGGCGAGAATGCTTACCATAGAGCTTGAGATTCTGTTTCTGTTTGAGAAATTTCCTATCTGAGTGGTCAAGAGTGGCAGAGACTGGGACAGTCTTGACCACAGGCAGCATGCCCCTGCCTTCCACATTCTTACTGTCCCCATCACCCCAAGGAGGTTGGACATAGAGAAAGGCAGGGACTGTGGCTGTGAGCGCAGTGCCTTGAGGTGGCTGCTTCCAGCTGCAGAGACAGGGCCAGGGCCGGGGTCCTCTGCAGACTGCCATGTGTCATGGATAGTTTTGTCATGACTGGGGAGGCTCTTCATCACTGTGACCTTAGATCATGAATCCCTCTAAACCCCTGAAAAGAGCAAGATGTGAATTAGTGGGGCTCCTGTCTCCAGGGTCAACCCTTCTGTCCTGCATCCCTTCTGCCCACTGCTCCTTCCCACTCTCCAGCTCCTCCCAGTCAGCCCTCAGTCCTGGCTGCACTACTCTCTCTGTCTTTCCTGGGTATAGAAACTGTCCCTAAAGACCCCACGGGACTGCTGTCTGTCTTTGTGGTCAGATGGGGGCTCCACAAAAGCCAGGCGAGTCAGCCTCCAGTCTGTCAGCCACCAGACCCTGCCTGCCCTGAAGGCACAATGGCTGTGCACAGGAGCTTGGTATGCACAGGAGCTCGGTGTGCAGATGCAGACTGTGTGGAAAGAACACACAGCTCTGTGACAAACACACCAGCCAGAAAAGCCAAGACTCAGGAGACCATGGTGATATCCTGCCCATCTTTCACTTGCCTGTGCAGAATGTGTGTGTTGAGAACATTTGAGCTTAAATCTTGGCTTCACCAATGTTACCTGAAGCCAGTCACTTAGGGCCTTCGAGTGTCATCTGTCTGTCTAAGTGGACAGTGGTGCCACCTCCAAGCATGCTAGGATTAAAGGACAAAACTGACTGGGGTGTGCTTGGCACTGAAGGGTCACTCATAGGTTCCTATTCTTTGTCTTGGGGAGTCAGTGACTGTGAATGTAAGTGCCAAGGACCTTCTGCAAACCCCAGGGCTGGGGCAGCCTGCGGGAAAGGCCATGCCTCCAGAACTGTAAGTGACCACATCACCAGTTGCTCAGGAGATCTGAGGAAGCAGAAAGTGTCTTGGGCTGAGTGGTGTCCTGAAGATGCCCAGGCCTGGATCTCAGGAGCTGTGGGGATGCTGGGGACATTTCCTTGGGAAAGGGACTCTGCAAAGGTGGAGAAAGCTGGGGACTGGCCAGAGTCATCCATGCAGCCTGGTTATGCGGTCACAAGTGCCTAAAAACACAAAGTCTTCTCTGGCTGGAGCCAGAGGGTCTTGGTTGAAGGAAAGTTGGAGAGACTGGAATCCTGAGAAGCACTCAGCCCTCCTTGGGCTGTGTGGGGAAGCAGGGAGAGCTTGGAGAACCGGACCAGCTCAGCCGGGGGGTGGAGCCAGGGCCTCAGCCCTGCAGATGCAGGCCTGGGTCTGGCGACTGCCCAGGAAAACTTTCACTGGGTTCTCACCCAGAGCTGGGGAGGAAGCCGCCCTGCAGGTACCTGATTTCAACCCCAGATGGTGAGTAGAAGGAGCTGCTGATGGAGGCAGACTTCTGAGCCAGGCCGCCAGACTGGAGGGCCATAAATTCAGGTTGCTGCCAACTGATACTTTCATGGTGGTCTGCTAGGGCAGCAATAGCGCTTTAATATGGAACCCAGTGCCATGCACTTAAAACACAGGACTTTATGTTGTGTAAATCACTCCTCAGTAACGCTAGTGAAAAAGATACGGCTGAAAGGGAGGATTTAGTGCACAGCAAAGCAGAGGCGAAGACCCGGAGGAGCAGGCAGGCAGTTTGCCCCTCAGAGGGACGAGGTCATCCCCACCAAGGCAGCTGAGGCTGGAGCTCCAGCATGGCCCTGGTAGTCAGGACCGAGGGTGCACCGTGTGACAGAGGAAGAAATACCCAGAGAGACAGGCAAGATTCCTTCTGTGGTCGTGGGAGAGCGCTGCCTTACTTTTATGAGCAAAGTTTAAAACTTAAGGCTGGGGAGAAGATGCAGCTCCATGTGGCGGATTTTAGGTCAGGGAGAGAGCAAGTGGCTGAGGGTGCCAAGGGAGCGCAGGAGGCTGGGACAGGAGCAGCTCCTCCTCCCTGGAGGTGGCAACCACTACCTGTGATTCTGCCTGCGCTGAGACCCCAGCCTGCTCAGTGATGAGCAGGGAGCTCCCGCTGCTGGATGTACCCTACACCTTTAATGTTGAGCTTTTATGTTTCTTCCTGCAGAAGGGCGCAAGAGCACTTGACTTTGGGTAATTATTCCAGTGAGTTTGAAGAGTCCTATTTATTTCGGTGTGGTCTACACCGATCACTCTCCCAGGCGACAGCTAGAGAAGTGTCCTAAAGTTCCCTTTGGGATCTTTTGGGTGGCAGTACGCTCTTCCTCCCTCCCTCTTAACCTCTGTCCTCTTCCTGACTTGGGTCCCACTGTGCCATCCAGTGCCATGGACCGCTCCCTTCTGAGCTGCCAGGCCCAGTGTGCTCTGAAGCTGTGGTCATCCCTTCTCAGCATGCGACCATATCTACAACAAGAAAACACTCGCTTTTCAGAGTCACCAGTAGCTACACTGCCACAACTGCTGGTTAAAAATAGAAAATCACAGGGGACTTTTATTCCATCTCACCCTCCCTCCTCTCCTTTGCTCTTGTCCCCCAATTCTCAGCACCACAGCACCATTTAAGGCTGTGAATGGACTGAAATCCTTTTTCATTGAATTCTGCTTAGCTTAACCTGGCTATCAACTGGTCTTTGACACAGTCTTCTAAGTATCTATTTTCAAACAATGTCTGTAGTTTTTACTACAAGGTCTGGCTCCATGTGAGCATGGGTACGGCAGGCACATGGTTAGGGAAGTGACACAGAAAATTACAGCGAATGTTTAAATGCTAGAATTACTACAATAAAGCACGAGTCTTCAGCAGTCCCTCTCCTAGACTCTCCCTGCCTTTAAATGTACTCCCATCATCCTTGTCACATTCTGCGGCAGCTCTGGCATCCTCTCTCCTCAGTGTCTTTGGTTGTGCTGTCCTAGCTGCTTCCATGTCCCATGGGTTCAGAGTTTTCCCTGTCAAGGCCACTTGACTTTGGGGAGGAGCCAGAAGTTGTGCATTGCCAGAACCAGTGACTAAGGAGGAGGGACACCCAGGGTCACAGGTCCTTCCGCTGGATGGCGCTCGGCACCAGTAGTCACTGTGTTTTTGACCCCAACTCTTAAACACAGGCAGTTGCAAGACACAACTTTCCGAGCAGCATTGGGAGTGATAGGAATGGTGGCTGGGTGTCTGAAGTGTTGCGAGGGCTCTGGGCAACGTTTCTCTCATTGTAATTAATGTTTCCGTGTAAATACTCACTGTGCTTGATCACCGTATTTGATACAGCTCATAAGCCAGGCTCTGAAAGCAAGGTGCTCCACGGCCTCATTCACGTGTGGTGCTGCCAGGCTGTGTCTACTGCTTCTGTGGGGCTGCGCCCTGCTTGAGGGGGCGTCCTCACCTCAGGGAACCTTGTTAAGCTCTGCAGCTGGAGTGTGGCAGGAGGGGGCACAGCTCTGTCACAAGGGATGGTGGACTTTTAACCCCCACCTTGTTGTTGTCCTGCATCTCCTCCGTCTGGCCAGCCTGCTCCTGGAGGGGCCTCATAGATCAGGGAACACTTGTGTGGAGCACGTGTCATAGAGCTCCTTTCTCTCCTTTACAAGCCTCCTTGATGGGCTCCCATTTCCAGACTGGCTCTCCTGGGTCAGCAGGGGGAAGACAGCAGTGCTCATCACCTGACCTGGGCATTCTCTGCCCTGCAGTGAGGGGTGGACATGTGCTCTCACTGGATGGACGGTGTGGGGAACATGGGCCCTGTTCAGAGAGCCAGGCACACATACGGGATCATCCCCTCTAGGCCAGAAGCTTGGTCTCTGTGCCCAGGAGCTAAGCAAACTCTGCTCTGGTCCATGTTGATGGAGAAGGGCTATAGACATCATCCACACTTTCCCTGGTCCTCCTGCCGGCCTCTCCTCCACCTCTGCAGGTGCTCACACCCATGTTTAGCAACTTCAGAGATGTCTGCTTTGTGGTTTTCCGTGATGCCTGGCCCATCCCTCTTGGGGAAAGCTTGGCACTTTGTGTCCCGCTGTGATGCAGTTGCAGTCTTTGCAGGATATCCAAAACCTCTGCTCAGCCCCGCCCAGACAGCCCTGAGCCCAGGTCTCCATGGTCATGAGGCAGCCCTGCAGCTCCCTGAGCTGGACCTATCCTCTTGACCCCCACAGAATTTCCCTGCTGGCCCCAGACACCATCCTAAGTCCCATATGGGCCCTGGTGTGTTTAGACTTTGACCTGCATCCTGTCTTGGGGGGACACTGCATTCATCTTTATGTGGCCTGAATGTGCAGGAGTAGATATGTGAGCCCCTGAGCATCGCTGTCTGCAGAGGGCTTTGTGTAACTCGGCACAGCCCCAGGACCCCAGGAGGACACACACGGGGGACAGGGCTGTTAGGCCTCAGCACATGCCCAGGGTGCAGGATCTGGCCTCTCCCCCACATTCCTCCTCACTCATCTATCTGTGAGTGCAGAAACTGGCTGGAGTCAGCCTGTCCTGTGTCTCAGATGCTGGAGGCTCAGAGAGAAATATGAGTCTGATCTTGTCCTTGAGATCGAGTGGCCAAGGGGTGTGTGACATTAACTTTATTTCTACTACTGTCGGGATAAAGCTGGGGTGACATAGTTGCTGATGACATAGACTGCCAGCAGCCAGAAAGGCTGTCAGTGGCTTAACAGCTCAGTGCCCTAGTGACAAGTGGCCCGGGTGGCAGAGGAGTTGCCCCAAGTCAGACATGGTTCCTGCCAGGAGGACAAGCCACATCCTTCTTGCGCCTTGTGGGAAGTGGGGAACCCAAGGCCTGAAGACAGAGGGGTAGCCTCAAGGTGACTGCCCTGAGACGGAGGCCAGCATAGAGGACAAAGCTGGTGAAGGGACAGGGAACCAGGAAGTGGAGGGAGAATGGCCAAGGAGTGTTATGTCCATCTACCATCTCCCACCGTGACTGCAACCATTGTGCCCTGCAGATGGAAATGAGAAATCTCTCATGGAAATGAGAGATGAACAAGTGCAGATCTGGGCAAGGAGTTGTCATCTTGTGTGGTTTTATTAAGGTGTGTAAGTATCTCAGGGCCATCTGTCAAGGGCCAGCTCTTAACCCCAGCCCTTAGGGACAGCCAACAGTGTCCGATGCACGATGACTCAGTGTGGCCGCACACTCTGTATGCAGAACGTGGACAGGGACCAACTTCTAATTAGGAATGGGCCACGTTTGTGTTCATGGCTCCAGGTTAAGGGGCCACCCAGGTGTCGGGCAGGTGCCCCTGCATCTCCTGATGCCAGACTGCTTCAGTCTCCGGAGGGACAGCCTTGCAGGGCACAGTCCCCACCATGCTCCTGTTGGTTCAGGAGCTCTGTGACTCAAGGGGAGGGCTTTGTGGATGTCTCAGGCCAAACAGGGGACAGAGTCACTGGTTTGGCTGGGGAAGTCCTTCAAGGGCTTTGGCAGGCACAGGGCCTGGGGGAGCTGCTCCCCTGTGGAGTTGGGCGGTGAAGCATTCCGGCTCTGTCACCTTCCTGTGACTCAGACGGTGTTTGCTCATGCATGGACTGTGAGTGCTGATGGAGGAGACTGCCCCTAGGTATGTTGGGAAGGGATGAGGGCTAGGCAGCAGTATCTGGATGCCCCAGAAGGATGGGGTCACGACAGCGTGAACACACCTGAGGTGTTCTGTGGGAAGTCTGTGATACACACCTTTACATGTCTGGGCTGAGGACCCAACGTCATTGATATTATAGCTCTAATTTGGTCCTAGATAAATATGATGTGCCCAGCAGAATGTCATCCTGCTGATTGGTGGCTCAAGCCAAGCAACCCCCAGCTGGCAGTGTAAGGGTCAGGAACTCAGGGAGACTCCTCTGCGTTTGGGACCATGGACCAACTTTCACTAAGAACACTTGGGAATTTGGTTTGGGTTTGTTTCCTTCAGTTAGGTCTAATTAGCACTTGTTCACTGCACCAAGTGTAACATTTGCTTAGCCTGGCAATGTGATGTATGGCTCTGGGGTGTAGTCTTGTCTCAGAGCTACATAGAAAGGAGGAAACAAGTACTTTTGGTGAGTTAAGGTCCCTAGAAAGGACAACAATCTGAAGAAGCCACTCACAGAGGCTGCAGGCACAGGCAGCTCCCCCTGAGCCCTGGCTGTTTCTAATATAAGGATGCACCCATGCCAGGAGCCCTCTCTCTCACACACACCCACTAATGGGGCTCTGCTGCCCACTATCTGGAAGTCAGTGGTTCTAAATGGGGCAGGAGTGCAGGAGATGCCGGGCCTGAGCACAGCAGACCTCGTTGGTTACAGCACAGGCTGAAGCCAGAGCAGCAGGAGATGGGGTCCTGGTTACAGCACCATGGTGAGAGCTCAAGGGAGCAGGCCCATGGCTTCCCTGGGCCATCAGGGCCAATGGCTTCTGCAGCAGGGCTGGGCTACCACTTGACAGCTCCCTGCTAAAGAGTGAAGTGTGTTTCTAATTATTTACCCATTGCTTCCTGAAGCCATCTTTCTGAAAATCAGTAGCCCTGAGCCCTTAGTAGAAAACTTAAAGTGTCATAAAAAGAAGCAGAATAAAAGGTACAGAGGTAGCTGCGGGCCTCCTCAGCTTCCAGGGTCCTGCAGGCAACAAAGTCCTCAGGGACTCCCGTCCCTTACACACAATGGTGTCATATTTGTTCACATCCTGTGTGGTCCTCCTGGGGACTTTTGTCATCTCTAGTGACCTCTGCACCAAGGACAATGGAGCCACTATACACAGTGGTGATGCTGCAGTCCTTAGAGAGGGAATACAAGAAATGTCATCCTGGCATAATTACCCCAGTATGTGGGGGATGTGGGGGGCTGTCCAGGGCATGCCTCCCCACCTCCGCCTGCATTTGTGTGGTGCTTTTAGGGACTTTATAGACTTTTCGTTTTCAAATAATTTCAGTCTGAAGTTGGTTGAATCTATGGATCCAGAAACTGGGGACAGATGGCAAAGCATTTCCTTTACATAATCATCCCAAAGAATGGCTGCGAGCAAAATAACCACATGGAGTGTCTGGGAATATTATTATCCTGCCATTATTGGGCACTTTTTGTTCCCAATTTTTCATGCTATAAATATGATTGCAATGAATAATATTATAGATCAATTATGCACGCAGAGCTGGTGATTTTTTTTTTTTGTTAGAACCTAAGAACAGGAGATCTTGGCATCGAAGGATCTGAGAGCAATTGGACTTCACCAATTTGCTGTCCAGGGATGCGTCAGGCACCCACACCCTTGGAGAGCTGGACAGCACATCCTTCTTTAAAGATCTGCAAGATCTGGTCTTTTAAGTTTGGAATGTACACGAGCTGCCATCCTTTGCTTTTGCCTAAAGACAGAGAATTCTAGACAGGAAGGACTACAGGTTGCAAGCATCAGAGGTAAGAGATGCCTGAGTTTCTCCAGCTGGAGGGACAAAGTCTCCTCCCTCAGAGGAGAAGGAAAGCGGCTTGTCTGAAAGTTACATTTCTGGGGTAACAGAGTTCCCCATGGTGCTATAGCGAATCAATAAACACCAGACTTTCTCCTGAATGGCAGATTTGTACTTCCTGTGAGACTTTTATCCATGCAGTATTTGTGTGTGCTATGGCTCACACACAATATTTCCAGGGCTAAAAGCTGAGTGACTTCTGACTCCTGTCAGTGACTGCATGCATCATCGCCACAGCCTTGGGCAATGTCGCAAGAAGAAAGCTGGCAGCAGACTCACACAAGGAGCCCACAAGGACGAATGAGTGATGACAAAATGGCAAACAAGGAGAAGGGTCATCGCGGCAAGGACAGTGTGAGGAAGCGATTGCTCCGGGGAGAGATCTCTGGGGAACAATGCCCAAGGAGACACAGCACAGTGGGGGCCACCTACCGGGGCCAGGTGAAGGGAGCCAGAGAGTCCCTGGGTCAGGGGAGTAGGTGGGAGGGAGCAGCGACCTCACGCCCCGTGGGCTCCGAGTCTGCAATCAAGGAAACTGGAGGAAATGGTGAATGGAGAGGGCCCCACATCCCTGAGACCAAAGCAAAAGCTCACGTGGAATGTCACCTGTCAAGAGAGCTGCTGATAAGATGGGCTTAGTTTATGTTCCAAATGCCACTGTGGCCTGCAGTTGTCAGAGCCACTCCCGAAAACGTAGCTGCTGTTTGCAGCCCTGAGTAGAGCTGTGAAATGGACATGTGGACAGCTGAGCGTGTTGGTAGGAAATGAGTCCCAAGCCTTGCAGTGTGGCCTTGGATGGTACAGGCTCAAGGACGTACGACAAATGTATGTACATGCACACACACGCTGGTACACACACACATGTGGATGTAGGGGTGTGTGTTACTCCTGTGAAGACTGAGTATTCTCTCGATTGTCTGAGTCCCTGTAGAGGCACACAAGGGAGCAAATGCACTTTAACTCCTCTTCCCCATGACCTTTAGCTGTGGGGAGACCCTATGCTCTCAACGGGTGGTCCGTCCCTGGATCTGGGTGGCTGAGCTGTGAACCCGCAGTGTGATGGAGCAGCTCTCTCTTCTGAAGTACAGGCTCACATGTGGCTTGTTGCACAGCAGCAATAAAAGGTTTTTTTTCCTAATGGAGATAAAATGTCACTTGGAAAGTATCTTTATAAAAAACTGGAAAAGAGATGAAAGAAATGCCATTAAACAAAGGTAATATATCATGCACATTAAAATGTATGAATGTTAGATATATTTACACAGCAGTAACTTAGTTTGAATTACTGCTTAATCAAACCATTGTGGCTAGTGGAAAAGCAATAAAAAAGGTAAATTGCTTAATGATATTTAATGAGACATGCTTATGAATTATCTAGACTTCATTTTGTAACTTTTGAGATATTAGAGTAATTAATTATTGCCCAGGTCTCTATTTTAGAAGAGTTTTTTAGTGCTAGTCAACCTGTGTAAAGGATTCATGATTATTGTATAATTTCTTTGGCTCTCGAGCCTTCCTGGCACTGGAATGAATTATTACAGAGCCCACAGTCCTCTAACATTTTCAGGTCGATCAGTGAGCAGTCTTGAGTTTGAGAATTCAGGTTTGTGCCGCCTCCTCCTGCAGTCGCAGGCTGCACACCCAGGAGTTTAGAGGTGCTGCTTCTTTGAGGAGCTCGGCTGCGTTGCTTCACTTCCTCAGAGTTTATTTCACTAGACTGGGAGGCGTCGAGTTTAACAGGATCATAGGCTGACGATTGCACATCTGGAAAGTGAGCCAGAGAACACCGAACCGTCCTGAACTTCAAACACGCGTTTCTACGGTTTCACAGGACGCGCGATGGATGGCAGTGACTCCTGCTTCTGCTGTGGACCTGCGAGCCTCGCACGCTGCTGCACAGCCTTGCCGTTGTCTTACCAGGACTGCGAAGATGGCGGTCACTTTCTTACTCATGGACGAGGCACAGAATGATTTTCTAACGTTTAGAGACCTGTGCTTGGGCTTTACATTCAAACTTTCTGGGGTCAAATTTCATAAATCTTTTATTCTTTTCCACTCGAGTGTGTTATTTGGTAATACCGAGATAGTTATGTACGCACAATCACTATTTTTTCTGAAACTACTGGCTTTCCTGTTCCATTGAACAATCTAATCTAACTCCTCATGCTATAATTTGAGCATTAAGACAAAAATGAGTACAGACTGTGCACTTCTGGGAATTTTAGATAAGAATATTTCTCACCAAATTTCAGGGTAAGAACATTAAGAAATATTGATCAAAATACGTGAAGCTTATGTTTCCAGATATGATGGAGGAGTAGTGTTCTGGGCATTTGTAGGTAAAGGAGTAATAATTTGAGAGTCACCAAGGAATTACAGGCCAAGGAGAAGAGGAGACAAGGGCTGAGTACTGTGTTTGCTGCCCTGTCCCTTCAGTGTGACAGGGGTTAAAGGGGCCTCCCTGTACTGTCCCTGTCCTGGCACAGTCAGGAGACACAGACCGTAGGTCAGGGCCCACAGAGCCTGAGAACCCCTGGATTGCTGGGGTGCTGCAATTGGAAAAGCAAAACTCCTGGGATGCAATTAAAGCACCAAGGGGGGTCGATCACTTGTGCTCTCAGCACATGTGTGTAAAGGGTCTAAAGTAATGGTCTAAGTAGCCATTCAGGAAGAAGCCCAAGAACAGCGGTTGAAACTCAACACACGTGAAAGGAAGTGAAAAAAGTAGATAATAATGAAATACAAATAAACATAAAATTAATACATTAACAAAGTCAGAAGTTAGCTCTTGGAGGAGGTGAAGAGAATTGATAAACACTTGGGAGAACTGAGGGAAGAGGGAACCCCACACCGGCGTGGGAGGGCAAATGGGTCTTGCTCTGCACAAAACTCTGGTCCCCAGCATCAAAGAAGGCAGGCAAGGAGGGCTGGCCCCGTGCCTTGGGAACGTGGCTGGCAGGAGGATGCTCTGGGGGTCAGGATTGCTCTGTGATTTTAAGACTTAAATTCCTGATGGAAAACCTTTGCATGAAGAAAAGCATAGGCCTCGTAAGATGCACATGCATAGGCCATAGGCTACACAAACAATCTTAAAGGAAAAAAGAACCCCCATATTATGCCAATTCATAGACTAGAAACCTTTTAAATGGTTCCCTACCGCTGCCTGTGTTTTCTCCTTAGAGTTTTATGGTCACACCCCTCACACTTCAACCCATCATCCATATTGTGTAATTTCCCCCAGCTTCACAGATGGGTAGGTGATAAGTAAAAACTATGTGTATTCAAGGTAAAAATAAAATAACCCCCTACTTATCAAAATCTATTCAAATATTCTGAATAGTAGCAAACAAAGCCCAATATTACCCAATGATAACATATCATGATGAAGTCACATTTAAATTTGGTTTTATGTTCAAAATTTAATCAGTGTAATTTACCTTGTAATGGAGGATATGAAAAACACCATCATTTTCAGAAAGACACAATTCAGATTAAAAGAAACAACTTCATAGCAAGTGAAGGATAAGAAGTAACTTTCTTGATTTGAGGTCAATTATCTGACAATAAAGGGTAGTAGTGGTGGAATTCCAAAAGCTTTTCTCCTGAGATTGGAAGAGCTGTGTCCTTCCACATTTGCTTATCATTCTAAAATGTTTTACAGCAGCTCAGCACAAAATTAACATTGTAAGGCTGGAAAGAAAGGAAATCATTTGCTCATGATAGGATTATGAAAAATCTAAGCTAATGTGTTTGATGCATTCTGAAAACTAATGAACTAATTCAAGACAACTTCCATGCCCTTGTCTACTCTGCAAAAGGGTTCAATTCTGTATGCTTAAGGAGCAGAAAATAAAGTTTAATGGGAAGTAGTTTTACAAAAGCATCAAGCAACTTCAAATACCTAAGAGTAAACATAAGGAAAGATATGTTAGGCCTCTACACAGGAAATTAAATTCATTCTTTAAAAACATAGGAAAGAACATCCAGGTCTGTGGAATCATATACCATGCTCATGAACTGGCCTCGTCAGTCTTCAGAGACAGAATCACCATCACCTTGATCTCTAACGTAAATGCAGTTCCAGTAAAAGTTCCCCCAAATTTCATCTGTTTGTCTTTTAAAAATCCTGAGCTCATTGTAAAATTCACATTGAAATGCAAACAGGCAATAACAATGTGAAGATCTTGAAGTTAGTGGGTAGAAAGATTTGTTTCACAGCTGCAGTAAATATTTCAGGATTCTTTCAGTTCGGGGTGGATGCAGAGACTGACAGAGACAGAGCGGGGAGACCCTGGAGCATAGACCTGACCTGTGGTGGCCAAGGGAGTGTAGCATTTTCACTAACACTGTGTGTGGTCACTCAGTCAGCCCACATAGAGCACAACAACAAAATCCACCCTGCCTCTCTTCACACATAAAACCCCGCTTCTTAAAAGAGGAGAGGTTGATTTGGTTTGTGATTTGGGGATCCAGTGCATGGTGGTGGGGCCTTGGGGGAAGATACCCACTCAGTCATTAAAGCTCGGAAGCAGAGAGAGAGAAGGGGGAGCCAGGGACAAGGACTCATCCTTCAGGTCACACCTCAGTGTCCGCCTCCAGCTGGGGCCCACTTCCTAATAGCACCGTCAGACACGAACTCATGCGAAGAAGCATCCACTGATGAGCACAGATCCCTGTGACCCGCCACTCACCTGCCACGCACATGGGATCTGTGTTGGGTGTCCTAGGCCTGAATCACAGTGCCAGACAGTCATTACCACTTCCCCTTCTAGGAGCCAGACTCACACGTCACACACTTGTGTCACTTATTCCTCCAGCAAATTTTGTGCTGTGCATTGTTGTTAAGCTTCTGTACAGGAGAGATTTGTGCAGAGCAGAATTAAGGGCTTCTTGGCAGTCACGAAGTTGCCAAGTGTCAGAGCCGAGACTTGAGTCAGACACTGGGGCTCAGAGTCGCTGTGCTCTAACAATATGGCGCCCACTTGTCTTTCCCGAGGATACTGCCCACTGTGTCGGTGTCACCTGTGGTCAGGAGTCACAGATTCCTCCTGCCCAATGTGAAGAGGTGAGGTAGAGACAGCCCAGGGGAAACAGGGCAGCCTGTAGGACCATCACAGAGGGACCGCAGCCTTTCCTTGGGGTCCAGAAGATGCACAGGGAAAGGGTAGGACCCAGGCCTGGAGCCTGAAGTCCGAGCCTAAAACAAGGGCAGATACAAACGGGAGGGAGAGCCCTGGGGAAACTCATGCAGGAGAGAGCAGGGAGGAGGCCCTGCAGGGAGTGGACAGCTGGTCCTGGACAGCACATGGCTATGACTGAGGCCCCCTCCATCCTGAAGGCCTTCGGTGGGTGGGGATCTGGAGTGTCATCCCACAGACACAGACAGAAGTGGGAGTCGGGCCGAGGGTGTGTGGGTCATTCCCTAGGTGGACTTTGTCCAGTCTCAGAGTCAGCAGGTGTTGGTGGATGAGAGATGAACAGAAGGCTTTGGAACCACAGTACTAATAAGAGACTCAGGAGGAGCCAGTGGCTGGCTGTGGAGCCAGGGCAGATGTGGGGAATGATGATGGAGGAGCCCCCTCTGTCTTGGCTGTCGTAGCTGGTGTCGGCACACGGAGAGCATGGTGCAGAGAGGCAGGGGCCCAGGGTGAACTCCAGGATGGGGGCTCTGGCTGGAATTGAGCAGGATGACTGAGCACAGGTTCCAGGCCAAAGGCTGAGGTTCCAGAGCAAGCTTCAGTCTACTGATCTGCATGGCAGGAAACAGCCTCAATTCCCTTGCTCTCTTTGAGTAAACTAGGAACCAGGGCAACATTTCCTTTGGGGTCCTGGCCAACACCCCGTCCCTGAGTGCAGGATGCATGGTGGGAGCTTGGGGGACCAAGATTAAAACTCCAGTGCTGCTCCTGCCCTGCAGCTGGACCTGGGCAGAGTCTGGGACAGGGAGAGGCCGCTTGGAGTGCAAGGGTATGGCAAGAAGGTGGTTGCTGGAGCTGGGTCCCAGCAGTTGGGGCTCTTGAAGAGGTCAAGGAGGGCACCACCAGCACCAGTGTGTTTGTCCTGGGTGTGCTGGCATTGGACAGAGTCTACCCTGTCCTTGCTGACCTGGTTGGGGACCTGGGGATCTGGCTGGCCACCCAGGATGCTGCCCTGTACAGGTCTGGCCACTGCCCAGCTTCCCTTCTGCTCTGTCACTGTAGAGGGCTCTGCAGCCATGCAGGACAAGAGTCTTGAAGACACAGAGGACTCTGGCTCCTCCCAAGGTCTCGGGTTCCTGAAAGTGGCCAGTAGTCAGGCTGCTGCTTCTCTCCCAGGAGGTCCTTGCCCTGGGTGGGGCATCCCTGTCAGGTGGAGAGGTAGAGTTAGCAGCAGGAGATGGTGTGACCCCACTTCCGTATCCACAAAACATTGAGCCAGAGGAACCACCAGGAAGGAGAGCTGGGGGAGATTCTTCTAGCATTTTCCTGCTAGAAGAATCAAGAAAACTGATCATAACAGAAAGAAATGAAAATGGCTTGAGAACTGTAAACTTTTCATACATAATTAGTGTTTAAGAGCATTCATCAGCAGTGTGTCCAAAGTGGAATACTACTCAGCTGTGAAGAGGCAGGAGATTTGGACACATCCTACAACATGCAGGAGCCTGAAGGATGTCATCTTGGGCAATATAAACCAGATGCAAAGGACTTATATGATGTAACTGTGCTTACCACAGGAACCTAGGAAGCCACCATGGAGGCAGGAAGTGGAAGGCAGTGGCCAGCACAAGGTCAGGCAGATGATGAACTTCCTGTTGGGGTGAAAGAGAGGCTCTAGAGATGGAGGCGGCGTGGGCGCTCAGACCACAGTCAACACAGCACTGCCAGATGCACACTTAGCCACAGGTGTGCATGGGACCTTGTCTGGACTCTAGCACGATTTAATTTTTACTAAACTCACTTCTGAAGACTCTGGGATTATTCAGCCACTGTGTGGGCTGCACCAGGGCTGGCAGCTGGGATGCAGAGCTGTCTCCAGGGAGTCCCTTCATCTTTGGAGTCCCCCCTTCCAGCGCTGTTCCCAGCCCGTGCGTCTGCCCGGCCTCACCTCTCACCTGCAGTGCGGCGCTGCTTGTTCTTGTTCCTTTGAGACAGGGTGTTGCTCCACTGCCCGGCCTGGCCCTGAGCACCTAGGTTCAGGGGTGCTCTTGCCTTAGCCTTATGGGGCAGCTGAGGCTGCAGGAGTGACTCTTTGCGCCCGCTGAGGAGCCACGTGTTCCGGTGACTCAGGGCCAGGCTGTGCCCCGAGCACTTCCCCCTGATGTGCTCAAGGCTCACGGAGTTTTACTGCTTGCTTTGCTTTCTCATCACCATTAGCGTCCTTAAGTCAGCAGCTCATTACGCTCCTTTGAGAAACTGAACGCCTCTGCCTCTGCTCTCCACCCAGCTAGGAAATACCATCGCTGGGAAGTCGGCAGATGCAAACACGCAGCCACTCAGCACATAATAATCCTGAATTGAAAACTCATTTTAGATTTTGCACAAATAAGTGGAATACATTTGGACCATTCCAATTTGCACAAAGAAGTCTTCACAGGTAGCGCTTTTATTTTGTTTCCAATTCGCTGCTCTTCTCGCATCTCTTGTCCCCTCTCCCACTGTTTCCTGTGGCAGGTGGAGCAAGGGACAGACACAGCCGTCGGCCTGCGCACCCAGCTTGCTGCTCTGATGGACAGAGCTGGCTTGGGCCTTTCCCGGGACTCCTCTCCCGACCCACCTTCAGGTCTCCCTCTGCCTCTGGCATGGATACCCTGTCCAGTAGCGCCTGATCCCTGTCCTGTGCCCATGGCTGCTGCCCACAGGCCACCTTAGTCACTTTCTTCTCGTGGGACAAAATACCAGACACCCACAAATTAAGGAAGGGGACGTTTATTATGGCTCACATTTCAGCCCACGATTGGCCATCTCCAAGGTAGGACAGCATGGGAGAGGGCCTGGCAGTGGAGAGCTGCTCACGGCACAGGGCACAGGAAGCAGAGAGAGAGGGGAGGAGCACAGAGGGAGATAAAACTATCCAGGGCTCCCACCCCACAGCAATCCCACCTCCTAGCAGCAAGTCAGCTGCACACCTGCAATGTGACCGCCTTGCAAAGCCCTACTAGGAGCCATGTGGCTTTGGTGGCATCTGAACAGAAACCATGACACAGGAGCTCCAACCGGGCAGCTGAGGCCAGCACAGAGCACGTGTTCAGTCACAGCACCCCTGGCTCCTCTGCTGTCGGGCTGCCTTCCACACGGGTCACGCCTCACACAGCAAGTTCGTTTGGACACAGAATGTGTGATACTGTATTCAAAGGAGAGTTCACTATGAATGTGCATTCAGCAGTCTTGCAAACGTAGACTTCATGAGGACATCAGAAAACTGCAAGCAGCCTCCAGCCTGGCAAGAGGAGCATTTCAAGGTTTATGGTACCCAGGAAGCCCAGGTCTATCCTGTGACCCCCAACTCCCTCCTATCAACCCCAACCCCCGTCCCCTGAGCAAGGCCTCCTCCTTCCCATGTCCTTCTCCCATGCTTGCTATCATTTCTATCTCTAGAGAGAAATGCGGAGAAGGAGGTAAAGGTGGTCTCAGAGATAGGGTTGGGGTTACAGAGAAAAACCCCTTGCCTGCTGTCCGCCCCTGGGAGACCTGGCATGGGCGGGGTCAGAGTGGAAAGACGAAGCCCGTGGCTCCAGGAGCTCTGATGCTGCACAGTGGAAGCTGCATGGAGGACTCAAGGCCAGGACCTCAGCAAAGGTAGGTCGTCTGAGTTCCAGCTGCTGACACCAGTTTCTCAAGTGGCAGGGGACCTGCGGCTCTGTTGTTTTGCAGAAAACAGACTTTCAGGGTCTGGTCCATTCCAGGGTGGGGCGGCAAGGCTGGAAATCTCCCAGCCTGGGAGCTGTGAGGTGGAGGGACAGACAGATGCCTCTGTGGTGCAGGGGCCCTGGAACCCACGAGGACACCCCATCCACATGGCCCCATTTTGCCTTACTCCTCCCAAGTGAGGAGCAGAAGAGTGGAAGGAGGGGCTGCAGAGAAGAGAGGAGATGATGCTCTCGTGGGTGGCTCTGGTGGGTATCGTGTGAGGACAGCCCGGCCCGTGCTGACCCTCACCCTGAGGAATGCAGAGGTACATTGCACACATGAACCCCTAGAAAGAAAACTCAACAAAGGAAAACGAGAACAGGAAGCCGCTCCAGGTGGAAGTGGAAGATCTCACTCCCCAGAAAATGAGCAGCAGGCACAACTGGACGAGGGTCTGAGGAGCAGAGGACAAAAGGGTTTGGTATCTGTGAGAGACAGGCACCGCACATACCAGCGGCCACCTCGCCCACCGCCCTGACTAGGGCAGCTGTGGCTCCATCCCGTGGCATCTCCCTCACACTTGTCCTCAAAATCCAGGCTTCTCAGCACAGCTGCCACCCAGCTCCGCCGAGGCAGGGTCTCTGAGCTGGGGAGGCCAGCTGTCTGTTGTGGGAAGTCCAGACTCGCTCAGAGCATAAAGAGACCCTCTCAATGCTCAGTTCTACACACATGCACTCATGTGAGGTAGACGCCAAGCTGCAGCTTTTGGAGGAGCCAGCTGTTCAAAGCTCTTCAAGGGAAATATAGTCAGGTTCAAACCCATGTTCTCCCGCTTCCGCATTTCCCCCTCCTTGTGCCCATCACTCGTTTAAGAATAAAGTGCAACTGCTGAGGGCTTCTCTGCATCCAGCACTGGGGAAGTGCTGTCTCTACAACAAGGAAATCAGAAAAGAGGCCTCATCTGGGAGACTTTTAACCTGGAAATGGGTTGTGCAGAATTAAGCACTGAACTCCAAGCATTCAAGGCGGGGAGGCTTTCCCTGCTTGCTGATTTGCAGGTCAGCTTCTTCTTGTGACCTTCCTTTCTGGATCCGCTGATGAACTCAGTGTTTGCTCTGAGCTTTTCTTCTTTCCTTCCTTCCTTCCTTCCCTCTCTGTCTCTCTGTCCCTCTGTCTCTCCCCCCACCCCCCGCTTCTCACTTTCTTCATGTTTTCCTGGTTTGAAAGGTTACACTAGAAAGTCACATTCTCTTGGTGTTCTCCTTGGTGGCCACGCCTTACACAGCTGTGAAACTGGTCCACTGTGGTCAGTCCCAGAGCTTGTTATGGCCCAAGTGCAGTGCCCCAAGTGGCTGTGTAGATACAGCCTCATCCCTAGGCAATCTGGACCTCCGAAAGCTCAGATGTGATGGCCACACTGGAGTGTGAAGTTGGTGTCAGGCTATTCCTGACTGGAGAGATGAGAGGGGCTCAGTGGAGGCAGTGCTGGGGCAGGGGAAGCAGCAGGCGAGTCGAGAGACCAAGCGTGGGCATGAGAACCTTGGGATCCCCACCGCTGCAGCTGAGAGTGGGCCGCTGTCTCGTGGTCCTTTCCCAGTGACCTCAGCAGGACTTGGCCACTGTTGGTGTTTTCCTATTTTTGTCCACAGTTCTCCTGCGAGAAAGGCATTTAGAAGAGCCTATTTCCGAGGCCTATTTGGGGGCAGGAGGCAGACAACTGGCATGATAATGAACCCATTTCAGGAGCATAAATCCCATTACTATTAATATTGAGCAGCCGCAGAATGATTCAGGAAGCTCTTTTCAAAATTCAAAAAGTGCTTAATGGGAAGGAGGAGAGGCGAGGAATAAACAGAAGTCATATTGGGAGTCGACCACGCTTGGCTTCCTCTAGGTCGGAGCCGCCTCTTGGGCTGATGGACGCCGGGCTGCAGGGCACTGGTTTAGTTTTCTGAATGAAGCTTTGTGTTTGGGTAGGTGGAGGAAAGTCTAACAGAGACCCTAACTGTCTGGGGGATCCATTTTCGCAGGTCAAACAACAGCAAGTTCTGGGTTCGGGGCTCTCGCTGTTCCCAGCCTTGGGCTCTTCCATTGGCATCTGCCTCTCTGTTCCTTGTTCCCACCTTTCCCTGTCTCTTGTTTCTTGAAAAATAAGTGTTGCTATTTTCTCTTGTTACAAGGCAAGATATTCAGGAAGAGCTCCGATTAGCCAGGTGAAACCCAATGTAGACTTCAGCCTGAAGCCGGCATTGTCACCAAGCGGCCTCCTCAGATGCAAGTGCGGAGCAGAAACCGGCCTGGGGCTCAGAACAGGCTCCCTGAGGGGCCTGCGGCAGCTGGGCTGTTCTATTTCCAGGGTGGGGAGTGAGCAAAATTTGTTTTTCCACCTGTTCTGCCTTTCTGTTTTCCTTCTCTCCTTCAACTGTGTTCCCTCCCTGACAGACCCTTGCAGCCACCCTGAGGTTGGGAGGGTTCTCCTGGGCCCCACAGCTCAGGAGGCCTCCTTCTTTCACTGGGTCAGCCAGCTGCTCCATCCTGGAGTTTAAGCCTCGCTGTCACTCAGACAGGCCAGCCAAAGTCTTGCCTCCCTTCTTAGGCAACTTTTCTCCTCCATCAGCTCCACATCCTTTTAGGAGGTGAATCTTGCTGTGGCCATTACCTCTGGATGCATAAAAGGACCACGTGACTCAGCGGGCAGCTCAGACAGCAGATATTCATCATCTCCCTGGGCCACAGGTGAGGGATGGCAGCTGAGACGAGGGCCCAGCAAGCTCACTGTGACCTGCAGTGCTCAGCCCTCCATTTTCTGGACACTGGGTTTTGCCAGAGCTGCTGGCTCCACCTTCACGGAGGGAGGCCACTTGCAGGAGAAGTCCCTGTCCTCCCAGACTTATGGTCTGGAAACAAGTTTCTTGGCTTGGCCACATTCAATTTATCAGGAATACCTTGCAAGGTCTGGACATACAGGGCAAGGGGGTCACATGAGGAGGTGGGCACCTTCATGGGCTGTCACCAGGACACTCCAGGAGGGCTCCCTGAGGAAGGGCCAGCTCCCCAGTGCCTCATGGGGGCTGGCTTTGCTTGTAATCTTTTCTGGGTAACAAAGCACAAAGATTTTCTCTATTACCTCCCCCAAATGAGAGCCCTGCTTATGGCCTCTCAGCCCAGCAGCACCATGAGGGTCCTTCCCTGCACCCCAGTCCCTGTATGTGTCACTGTCCTGTTCTGGACCCGCACGTGCCCGTCACATCATCTCTGATCCTGTCTCCCTGAGCTCCACTGTGCTCCTCAGGTTCCTTCTGGGCCTTGCACCCTCACTGCAGCCCCAGCCTGTACCTGGAGTGGTCCAAGGCCAGGGTACAGGCCCCAGAGAGGCCCCACTGAGTCTCCAGTGATGGTGTACAAGAGTCTGTTTGCTGGTCCCCACTCTGCACAGGGAGAATCCCCTTTCCTGCTGGGGTCAGCGGGCCGTCCCTCTCTTTTCCCTGTCTGTCAGTCCACCTGGCTCGCAGGCTTCTCTGAGCCTGGAGGTGTCCTGAGGTCTTCTGCTGCACCTACTAACTGTTCCCAGCCCATGTGTGCAGGGGGACCACCTCGTCCTGGCCCTTTTTCTCAGTTCCTTATCACACGAAGATAAGGGGCTGTTTTGGCAAACTAGACACTGCCACATGAAAAAGGAACTAGAGGTTCCTGGGGGTTCATCGTGGAGTAGGGAGGGGCTCAGGGTACACATGTGTAGACAGCGTTTTATTTGTGTTGGTTTTCAGGCTTCAAAGACTTGTAACCAGGGTGCATGTTGTCCCCAGTGAGGTGACAGCTGGGCCTGATGTCCTTCCCAGAGGGGAGAGAGGGCACTGGTCCGGGAGCTGTGACTGAGGTCCTGGGTGACAGCATCCCACATGGTCACTGTGGGCGCAGGGCCTTGGGCTGAGGGGAATCCTCGCAGCAAAGGCCAGGGAAGGTGAGGATTTCTTATGCCCAGTGGCTTCTTAAGAGTGCAGAGTGAGAACCAGCAGGACAGCACTGTTGTACTTCCCCAAGAAGGCCCCCCTGAGATGAAAAATGGGGCAAGATCCCCAAGATGAAAAAAAAATGGGGCAAAACAACATTGTTTTAAAAAGAAGCGCTTTTATTTTAGCTGGCCCAGTGATACAGTGTAGATGGAATTTGCAAAGCTGTGCGACTGAGTTAGAATTTTGACTGATTTTTATAGTTCATTTATGATTAGCTCTTGATCATTAAGTACATAGTGATGAGAAACAGAAACAAGGTGGGCCTTTGTTCCCCTTTGCTTGAGGTCAGAGGCATTTCACAGTGGGTGGTTAGCCAACTCATAGCCCTTGGTCTGCCAATTCCAGGAACATTTGTCTCTCATAAAGGGAACAATGGTTGACACAGCATTGTTTGTCTCTTACAAGGGGAACAAAGGTTGACATAGCAAATAGGTTATTTGGGGGGCGACGCATACAGAACAGCATGCCGACGTGGCCAGTTAATCTATAACTATGTGGTTGGTGCTTGGTTACTAGGGAAACGAGCTCAGTACAGAATGACAATACTGCTAGTAACTATCCTTTTAACTATTTTTGCTAATTACCTTTTAATTAATATTTTAATTAATTTTTCAGCGTCTTAGTATAACAAGCACCCTGTGTAGCTGGACGATGTGACCGTGTGCCACTAGGTGTCTGTTACTTCATGTTTCATGTTTTTCACTTAGAGAAGATTTTCAAGGCTTAGTTATACAGAGGCAGCATTAGAACTGCACTCCTGTTAAGGCTACCAAGTATTCCACTGTGCAGGGGCCATGTGTTCACCATTCCTTTAGCAGTGGCCTTCTGAGTTGCTGCTAACCTTTAGCTGTTGTGAGTAGCTCTGCTATGGAAATAGATGCCCAATTCCCTGACTTTTGAGCTCTTTAAGGGGTAATCTAAGACTAGAATTTGTGCATCATGTAATCCTTACCCTATATTTAATGGACGCCACCATCCTTTGATAAACCACTGAACTGTTTTGCACAGCAGCGGAACCATTTTGTCTTCCCATCATCCTGTGTGAAGGTTCCAACATTTCACCAACACTTACTTGCTTTTTTATTTTGAAAGCAAAATAAAAGGATAAAAATGATGCTGAATTCCAAAAAATAGGAAATTAATACTAGGCACTATGTTGCATATTGTCATCTTAAAAGTAGTTGTTCAGATTACAAGATTTGAGCATAAAATGATCAAAGAATCAAATGATGAAGAAAATTATAGCTGTCTTAGTAGATATGAAGGAATACCTCCCTGCTGGTTTGATATTTGCTTCACTAGTAACTTGTGATATGGGGTGTTATTCATGTTCTTAGGTGCTAGTATGTAGCTTCTAGGGAGAGATGTCTGTGCATGTCCTCTGCCTACTGTTACAAGTTTAATGGGGTTGTGTTTTTGTATAGTTGAGCTCTAGGTGTTCTTTATATATTACATATTTTAAGCCCTTTTCAAATACATGTTACACTATTTTCTTCCACTTTACAATGACTTTTCCCCTTATTCATAATCCTTGGTGGAACAAAGCTTCTTAATTTTAGATTTTTCCCCACTGTTTTTGAGACAAGGTCTCACTATGTAGTTTATTAGGCTGGGTTGGAACTCTTGGTGATCATCCTGCCTCAGCCTCTTGAGTGCTAGGATTACACATCTGTGCAGCCACACCTGACAAAAATTTAATTTTAAGGAGTATTGTAATGGCAAACAGAAACACCAGATTGTTACTCAGGATTTGGAGGCAGATTTATTCACATTGATGGGCACTGACCTCTAAAAAGTATCAGGCCCTGATGCTCTTAGAGGGAGATTTTCAGTCGGGTTTGCAACAAAAAGCAGAGTATTTGGCAATTAACAAGTGGTTCTTACAATGTGCAAATTAGTGACCAGGCTCACATCACAATGATTAGCCATTTCTAAGAAAGAGAAATAACAGAAACTGTAACAGGAACTGCAACAGGAACTGAAGTTAACAGGAGGTTACTAGGCAACCAACAGAATCTGTTGGGGGGCATTTTATGCTACAGTTCAATTTGTCTATATTTTGTTTGTCATATTTTGCTTTTGTTGTCTTATGTAAGAATCAGTTACCAAAGGTTTTGAGGACTTTCTCTTATATTTTTAAGTGCTTTATAATCTTAGCTATTTTATTAAGGATACTGATGTATTTTGAATTGAGGTTTACATTTTAAGGTAAGGGTCCAGTGTCATTTCTTCACATGTGGCAGTCCAGTTTTTTCTGCATGGCACCTGGAAACCCTTCTTTCCCCATTGCTGGGAGTGGCTGAATCTGGAGATCGATGGATCCCACGTTAGGGGCTGGGCAAGGCTGGTCCTGAGAACAAAGAACACCTGAGGAAGCCACATGAATAAGCTGCTCCAGTTCAAAGAACCCCTAGCCTTAGGTTGCCATGCAGGCAGATCGCTAGGCAAAGGGTGTCACGCGACACAACCTGCCAAACCTATAAATATACTGTGGGGAGGTGCATGGGGCAGGGCTGCATGTCCGCAGCACCGGAACTCATTCGTGTGTTAATCTAACAGGAAAAGAGGAAAAGTGGGCTAAGTGCACTTTCCTTTCTTTCGCCTTTCTATTTCCTTCCCTTGCTGCATGTTTTCCTTCTACTCTTCTCTCCTCTTTCTTCATCTCTTGTCTTCCTTTTACTTTTGGTACTCCAAATTTGGGTGATATGCAAGTACTAGGTTGATAATAGGGAAAATAGGAAGTCTGCCAGTGCAGTGCTCTGAGGAAGAGGAGGCGGGGGAAGGCGCCTCAGTGTAGGAGCCTTGGTGTAGGAGCTGGGAGGTGGCTGAGAGGTGGGGTAGGAGCTGGGAGGTGGCTGCCTACCATGAGGAGATGCCCAGGAGTGAGCTTTCTGGGAGAGGTGGGCTCAGGGACCAGGGAGAGACTGGGAGACAACTGAGACCCCAGGGCACTCCAGCTCGCAGAGGCAAAAGATTGGAGCAGCGCTGCAGCAAACATGCTACACCCAGCAGGGCCAGGTAAGGCTGTGGCGAGTCCTGGCTGAGATTTGGGGGTTGTGGCCCTCAGTGCACCTGGGTCTGTGGGATTGGACAGAGCCTCCTGTTTGGAGCTTGGACTTTAGGAACCAACCTGCTAAGTGAGCTCTGTCTGCCTGCACAGAAGGCAGAAATCGCTTGGTCATCTCAACGCCAGGAAAATAGTGAGAAATAGTTATGATCACGAGTAGATATTAAATCTAGGACGCATTCATGCCAGAAAACATGGGGTACTTGGCAGGCTCAAGCTAGGGCTTTCAGACCTGAGGGCCCAGGTTTAACTGAGTACTTATGGTCCGCACTGGCCTTGAACAAGTGCAGTCGGAGTGTCTTCTGGGCTGTGGCAGGTGCTTTGTGCCTACTGGGAGTGAGGCTGGCATTCGTTCCCCTTCCTCTCCCTGTGTGGCTGGCAGAGACGTGCATGGCAAAGGAATGTGGTATGGCAAGGACAGCATGAAATGCTACTTCCTGACTTCAAGTAGTTCTGCCTGGAATGGACTTTCTCCTGTCAGGAATGTACTACCTCTGTTTTTAGTAGGTAACAAGACAAAACACTAATCCTAAATGTTGCCAGCATAAATTTCCATGGCTGAACCTACCCTCTACTTTTCTGTGTTCCCAATGGGCTTTGCTATCCAGTTTCAGTCTGTTGGTGCCTTCCAGGGGGCCAGGAGGACCAGAGCATCTGGGGCTTCTCTGAGCCTGTTACTGTTCAGCTCAGGGGGAGGCGAACCCTTCCAGCAGCAGACTGTGGGCCTCGGAGTTGCTGCCGCCTTGGCAGGATTGCATGGCTGGGCTGCTCTTCCCGCTGTCCTCCTGCCCAGCAGCTGGAATCTGTCCCACATGGCGCATGAGCTCAAGGGACAGACTTCAGTCCCTTCTGACCATTGACCTGCAGGTACCTCATACCTTTGCATCCCATCTTCTGTCGTAAGCACAAGACTGATCCTCCTTGTTAGTGAGGTTACAGAGGAGACAGGGAGATGCCAGGCATGGCTGGGTGTGGCCCAGCGCCAGGGTCAACCAGTCAGTGGGTCTGACCTGACCTCTTAGGATCCAGTTCCACCTCCTTGGCAGACGGGAAGCAGAGCAAAAGGAGGAGCTGGAACAGGAGCTGGTGACCCCAGCAGCCCACCTCTCCCAACCAGACCCAGAACCTTGCAGCAGATCAGACAGAAGCCCCATGAGTCAGTCCCCTCCCACAAGCCTCACCTATCAGAGCAAGAGGCTCTGGGGCAACATCTAACTTTCAGCCACCACAGCAAGGCAACGGGAAGCAAGGAGAAGGGGAGCTGGGAACAAGAAAAAGCTTTTCAGGCGCAGGGCCCAGCGACTCTTCCAGCCAGGTCCCACCTCCGCTCAGCACATTTAGCTCCCCACTCATCAGGGGATTAATTGCCTCCAGTGAGTCAGCCACAGCCCTTGGAAGCCCCAGGAGCCCCCAGTCTCCTTTCAAAAGCCCCGGCTCTGAGCAGGAGAGTTCTTGATCTGAACTACAAAGGATCTGAACTGCGCACTGCTAGTTTGCATGGACCCTGCCGCCTCTCCGGGAACCCACACTCTCTCCCTCCCTGCTCTGCTTTCTTGCTGCCATCTGGTGCTCTTTGTGGCTTCCTTTTGGATCTCCACTCTGTCATGTCTCAGTTTCTAACCCTAGGTTTTCTCTCCTTAATGTTCTGATGGAGATACCTGCACATAGCATTTAAGTCAGTTAAAGTGAGTTAAATCACTTTGACTGGATTTTGAGTCAACATGGGGATCACAACATTTAAGCAGATGAGAATGACAAAAAGATAATAAAAATTTCCATCTTTATTAAAAAAGCCAAGAAGATTTTCGGGACTAAAATCTATGCCTAACACTTGGCTGCATTGTGGTTTGATTCTGTTCCACTGTGAGAGCAGACATTATTCTGGGCTTTCCGATATATTAAGCACAGCAGCTGAGATGTGGCAGTTTGCTGTGAAATTGTATTGCCGAGGGTACAATTCTGGCAGGAAATTAGCTCTTTTGTTCCTAGAGCACAGGTAAAGTCAATGGCCATTTCAAAGAGGGAACTGCCAGAGGGACCAGGCAAACATGGTGTTTGTGTCGCTTGCCTTTAACACTGACTTCCCTTAACTGTGGTGTTGGGGAGTCTCTGGAGGAAAAGAGAAACAGAGAATACAGGGTCCAGCTGTGTGACTCTCCCCAAGACTTTCACCAGAAGTGAGGAACTGCCAGGCGGGCGTCCTGATGGCAGGCACCACCTTGGTCTTCCTCGGGTGAGTGTAACCTCTGAATGCTGCGGCTCTGCACCCATCTCACTGCCCAGCCCCTTCCCCTGGCTTTCATTTACCCTAAGTCATTAATCAAGGCAGGGCCTTAACTGTGAAGTCCAGATTCCTGGGTAAGCGGAATGGAAACCCACAGAGGCACAGCCCTTGGAGGAGGAGGCAGGAGCTGATGGGGAGGTGCAGGAGGGTGAGGTTGCTGACTGCAAACCTCTTGCGCCCCATGAAGGGTCCAGGCCTCACGCTGTTCTGGGAGAGGACCAGGAAGCCAGTGGTGACCATGATCACCTCCATCATCCCCATCTAAGGAGGCAGATTGTGAGGTCCACAGATGGGAAGTGTTTCTCTTTCTCTTCTCTTCCCTGTTATTGCAGTAGGTTTCTGTTGCCCAAGATGCACTGATTCTGCATTCAGGTGAGTTCCCAGAGAGACTGAGCAAACCTCAGGCCGTGGCAGCATCCTAGGGACGGGAGTCCACATCCTTGGGAGGATGTGGACTTTCTGGCGTAGCCCCATTCCTCCAGAAGTGATCTCAAAAGAACCACAAAGAATCGATTTGCTGTGAATTCACAGCTTCTCTGTTAGACTCCGATGCCATCCCATAGAGAAATCCAGAGCTGCCAGCACAGGAGACTCAATTCTAACCCATCCCAGTTTCAGTTCCCCTTCCGTATATCTGGAGTCTGAATCCCCATCTCACCAGGCTTCCTGTGAGCATTCCTGAAAGTGCCTGAAACAATGCCTGAGACCAGTGGGATGTGACTTACAGTTTCACACATGGTGAGATGGCGGCTATAAAACCAGCACCAGCATCTGTGAGCCGGTGTGGGTGACTATTCTCCATAACTTGCAATTATCCCTTTATTACCCAAAAGGTATTGTCAAATTTTATAAAAAATATCTCTTAAATTGGCATTCAGTTTTTCTCACCACAAGTTGTTGGATGAGCCTCGGTTGCTTTGATATAAGGTACCCTTTTAGGTGGGTAAGAGGAAGGCCTGGTAGGCGAGAATGTGTCCTTCCAGATGACCCTCTTCCCGCCCACTCCACTCAGCCGCCATACCCCATGCACTCCTCACCTCCCAGAAGCCCCGCTTCTGCACACATGGGATTTGGGGAGGCTTTCTAGATCTAAGACCTTGTTTTTTTTAATGGGAAAATGATATCTGGGGGGGCTAACTACATGACAGAAACTTCAAGCACTTTTAGAAATAGTTGGATCTTAATTAAAATAGTAGTAACATGTTGGATAAAAGGACTTCCATAAATCTTGGAACTGAAAATCCCATTGAACTGAGGGCTTGGTTTATACCGTGTTTGCTGTGCTGATGGAGCTCACTGTTTGGCCCTCACCTAGCCTCCTTGATTTTGCTCTGTGGGCTGTAGCAAGACCTTTCTTGAGTGTATCACCTTTCATACTCAGATTGTTGAAAGCAAAATTGTGACCATTTCAGTTTAACGGGTTGCTTTTCATCAGTGAAAGTCTATGGAACCCAGCAGCAGTGCAGATGGCACAGGGATGGGGACACTATCTGCAGGGTACACAGAACCGGAGCAGAGGGAACCACATTCACATACACACCTGATTGGCTGCAGCACATCTTCCTTACATGGAAATATTGATTGGTTAACAGCCCATGACTGAATGAAGCTCAAATGCTGTGATTGGCTGGGACTCAAGTTTCCTAGCCATAAGTGTATATTCTTTGTTTAGCTTTTAATTTGTGTACACATGAAGCTAGAGTATATTCCACTCTGTATGGAGGCTGGTTTGGGCCAAACTTTATCCTTTAAACATGGAGATCAGGTTAGGCCAAGTTTATTAGGGTTTTTTTTTTTTTTTTTTTTTTTTTTTTTTTTTTTTTTTACCAGGAATTGAGCTCAGGATCTTGCTAAGCAGGCTCTGTGCCACTGAGCTTAGATCCCCGGCCCTGAGCTATATCCTGGCCCTAGTAGAGTTTAACAATGTCTGAGACTAGAATTTTATACCTTACCACTGTGCACTGTAGTCTCTCCACTTCTCCTTGCCCTGAATTGTTCTCTCCCTTCCTTCTTAAGCTTTGGTTCTCTTTCTAAAAGGCACTTTATTTTCATGATTGTAAACATTGTTATTTCTTTGAGAAAGGTATCACAGGATGCCTGTGCTCACTAGACCATTGCTGTAGTCAGGGTTTGGAAGGGAATAGATTTAATACAAGGCATATAATTTATAGGATTATTTTTATAATAGTCATCCAAAGAGTCAAATACAGAAGAGTCCAAAAAATCCAGTGAGGACCTGGATCCCACAGCAGTGTCCTGTAGGAGTCCAGCTGAAGACCTGGAGCTCATGGCAATGTCCTCCCGGAGTCCAGCTGGAGGCCTACATCCCACAACAATGTCTCATGCAAGTATGTATCAAGAATCTGCACTGGGGATGCTCAAAGTCTAGCAATCTAAGCAGGAGAGTCTGCACAGTGGGAGGAAGGATCTGTGCCTCTTGGGTGAGGGAACTGCACTGCAGCCAGGAAGCCACACTCAAGGTAAGGACCACAGCTCCCCAAAGAACTGCAACCACCCTCAGTGTCACTGAGGACCCAAGTTCCTCTGATGATGAGAACAGCCAAGTTCAAATCAGGAAAGTCAGTAAGACAAGCTTTTCCTGGAGAATCAACAGCTCCTTCTTCCCCTCCAGTTTTTTTATGCTGCTGGCAGCAACCCTCGAGTGGGCCTTCCACATCCAGCGCCACGATGACTCAGTTCAGCTGGGTGCTACAAGCTGACCATTAGTTCATATTCCACAGCTGTGCTGACTGGAGCTCCAGCCAGAGGGAGGAGCAGGCAGGGCCAGAGAGGGGCTGCTGGGTCACACAGAGCTGTGCTGAGCTATGCTGAGCTGTGCTCTTTAAGGCCTGTGCCCCTCCCCATGGGGTCTCCGTGATCTCCACTGTCAGCTCTTTCTTGGTGTCTTTCCTTCATTTTTAAAAAAAATTATGGTAAAAAACACAGCCATAAATCTTATTGCTTAAGCCATGTTTCAGTTTATAGTGGTGTCAGAGTGCACGTCACCACAAGGCAGGCGCTTATGCCACTGAGCTAAATTCCCAGTCCTGTTTTTCATCTTGAAGGCTGAGTCTGCTCAATGGAGTAGCTCCCTCTCCCTATCCCCAGCCTGACTTCCCACATCCTGTGTGCTGCTTGGAGACTCTGCTCCTGTGGACAGCCCCTCAAGGTGGATGCTGTGGCCTCTTCCTTCCGTGACTGTCTTATTTCTGTCATCACAACTTTCTCCATGTTCTTCCATGCTTGGCCTCTGAGGAGGTTTCCTTCTTTTGTGCGGCTGAGTCATATTCCACGGCATGTTTGCTTCATGTCCTGTTGATCCCTTCTTCTCTCTGAGAACTCGTGTTGCTTCAGTCTCCTGGGTATTCAGATAGCGTCACAGTGAACGTGAGTGTGCAAGCATCTCAAGGTCCTGTCTTCACCCAGGCCTTGTGGTGCAAGCCTGCACTCCCAGCACTCTGGGAGGCTGAGGCAGGAGGATGACAAATCTGAACCTAACCTACACAACTTACTGACTTAGCAAGATGCTGTATCAAAATACAGATGACAACGGTAACAACAAAACAAAAACAAAAAAGCAGAGAAAGAAGAAAAAAGACAAGACAAGGCTCAGGATGTCACCTAATGCCGAGGGCTTGGGTACCACACATGCACACACACGCAGACACATGTGCATGTGCACGCATCCTGTTCTCACTTTTTAAAATCTATGCTGGAAGTGGGATTGCTGGGTCATGTGGTAACGCTGCTTTTAATTTTTATGCTTTTCCGTCATGATTTCCCACCTCAGCTCCCCAGCCCAGTGCCTTCATCACTCCCCACCCTCACTGCACTGGCTGCCCCCACCATTGTTGGTGTCCGTGGCATCCTTCTCTTGGCATGACAGGGAGCAGCCGTGGTGGCTTCCCTAGGCCTCCTCCGGGGGCAGGCGACGTCCATGTGCCTTGTGCATCACCTCTGGGAAACACTGAGTTATTTCCCAGTGTAAAATCAGAATATTTGTTTTTCCTCTGTTGCTGAGGTGAAGGGTTCTTTATACAGCTGGATATGGACCTCTTATCAGATACGAGGCTTGGAAATATTTCCCCATCCACAAGTTGCCGTTTCACTTTGCATCTGTGCCTGATCTGTGCAGAACTTCCTTCCTTTGATGTGGTTTCCTTGGTTTATTTTGCTTTTGTTGCCTGTGCTTTCAGAATCGTACCCAAAATGTCACTGCCAAAACAGTGATGAAGCACTTTGTGTTTCCCTCTGAGTTTCTTGGTTCTGGACCTTATGTTTATTTCTTTTTTCCTATTAATTGTTTATTTTTAATATTCTAACACATTTTATTGGCGCATGTTTGTGGTTTCCGTGCCTTGTGAGGAGTTGGTGGGCGACCGCACATGATGCATCCCGATTCCCTTCTTCACCCCCTGCTCCCAGTGCGCCCTGCCCCTCCATCTCTTTCCCTCTGAGAAACGTCCCTTGCCCTACTTCCTGTTATCTGTGTTTATTTTGCTTTTTATTTGTAATCTGCATTTCACGTAAGAGAAAGCGTAATGCTCAAGCCTGTCTGATTTATTCCCCTACGCGCGTGGCCCCGGGGTGCTGCCATCTGCCGCGCGTGACTGGGGGTCGTCTTCCTTCGCTGTGGACTGGTGCTCACCAGGGAGTGAACGCCCGCGGTGACTCCGGAGTGTGCAGAGTCCCTTGCCCGCCCCAGGAGATGGTGTCCCAAGCCCTGCACCGCACTGCGCTCCTCGGGGTGTCTGCGTCTGCGCTGTGGCCCGCGAGCTCCGTCTGCCCTTCTCACGTAGGTACCCTACTGTGTCTTCCTGTCCTTCCCACGGTCTGTTATCCCCGAAGTCAGCAGGTGGGAGGCCTCCCGCTTGTCTTTTGCTTTTGTCTTTTAACTTCATTTTGGTCATGTGCAGCCCTTTGAGATTTACCTAAGATCTAGAATCTTCTTCTATTTTTTTTCACACCTTAGTGGAAACACAGAGTAAAGTGAAGACAATTGGAAGGAAGGCGCTAAATCGCTCTCGAAGGGCAGGGGATCTGCAGACGCGGGGGTGGGGGGTGGGAAGGCACGCGTGGGACGCGCGGAGCGG
This sequence comes from Cavia porcellus, assembly GCF_034190915.1. NCBI lineage: Eukaryota > Metazoa > Chordata > Mammalia > Rodentia > Caviidae > Cavia > Cavia porcellus. The sequence continues at coordinate 45,975,493 of NW_026947501.1, read as the reverse complement.
GGAGGAGCAGGGCTGGGTGGAGGTGGACGCGAGGGCGGGTGGGGTGAAGCATGTGGGTGGGGGTGTGCGCCCTGCTTCTCACAAGGACTGCAGACACGGTGGCATGCTCTAATGGACTTAGTTTAAAAACTAAGAGAAAAGTGAACTTCAGCAGGGTTTTGGTGGGCAGTTCATAAATCTGGAGATCAATTCGTGGGCCTGGAAGTCTCGGGAATATTAGCTGTCCAGCACGTGGGCACGGGATGTCTCTCCCTTTCCTTATGGTCCTGTCATTGCTTTTAGTATGTTCTGTGCTTCTCAGTGGACAAAAGCCCCTGTCACCTTGGTTGAAGCAATTCCTAGTATTGCGGTTTTTAATGCTGTTTCATGAGATTATTTCCTTTGCTTTACTTCTTTTGTTAAGGGATTATTTCCTTGATTATTTCTGTCCTGGTCCTTATTACTGTATAGAAACACAGCTGAATTTTCCCTGTCAATCTTATGAATTGCTACCTTGCTTACTTTGTTTATTGACAGTTAGTTTTTCATGGAACCTTTGGGGATTTCCACACCTATGATCGTGACATTTATGAACCAAGATAATATTGCTCTTCCTTTTTGACCTGTATGAGTCTTGTTTCTTTTTCTTGCCTGATTATTGTGTTGAATGGAAGTCAGAATGTGGGTGTCTGAGGCAGGTGCAGCTCCCACCCAGCGTTTCCCAGCACAGACCTGGCCCTGGCTCTGTCCTAGAACTGTAGGGGAAACACACCAGGCCACTTTTCATATTCCTCGTCCCAAATCAGAAGCTTTCAGTGTTTTGCACCCAGCATGTCATTAACTGTGGACTTTTCATGTCTGACCTTCGTGACACTGAGGTCATTCCCTCTGTACCCAGGTGGTTAAGTAGTTTTAGCCTGGAAAATTGTCCAGTTCCTCAGATGTGTTTTCTCTTTCAATTGACATGACTGAGGGTTTTCTGGTTTTAATTCCGTTAATGTGGGGTTTGCACTGATTGATTTTCTGTGTCAAATCACCTTTCTTTTCAGGAGTAGATCCTGCCTGGTTGTAGTGCATGTTCCTTTTAATGTGTTAAGTTTTGTCTGCTAGTATTTTCTTGGCGAGCTTTGAATTAAACTTCATTGGGGTTATTGGTTTGTTATCTTGTTTTCATTTAGGGTCTCTGTTTGACTTTGGTATTAAGGTAATACCTTCCTCATTAGCTTTGTGGAAGATTTTCAGGAGGATTGGCAGTGATTCTCTTTTAAATGTTTGGGGGTAATTTTAAATTGACCTCCCTGAGTCCTGGACTTCTGTTTGTTGGTAGGTTGTGACTATTCACTCAACTTCCTTTCTAGGTATAGGTCTGGTCAGATTTTTTATTTCTTCATGACTCAGTGTTGGTATTTATCTTTTAACAGCTGTAGACCAACTTTTTCCATGTTTGCTCTACATCTTTTCTCATTCCAGCAGTGGAGTTTATTATGTTTATGTGGGTGAAATGCTGTCTCATTAGAATCTGCACCACAGCTGTGCCCAGTTTGTGGACAGTTGTCTCATACTCTATTCTGCTTCAATGATTGAGATGGAAAACCTTGAAAAGAAACAAGCCAAGCCTTCTTAGCTGTGTTTGATTCTTGTAACACTAAAGACTCCCTTTCATTTAAGGGAGGAGACAGAGAATTAAACAGGTGTGGAATGCGTTAGCCCTAACTTGACTTTTATATTCACAATTGCAAATCATTTAATGATGTGCAGGTTTAATAAAATCATGGCCCTTATTTTATTTTTAATCGACCACCTCACTACGTTTAAGGCTCGCATTTTATTCATTTTTGTCTGAGCCCATTCCTGTCATGAAGTGCTCACTGTGATGCCTTCCACTGCAAGTCCTGGATGATGGCTATGTACTTAGCTCTTCAGTGTACCAGGATGTGGAACTGATTATCCACAGAGGACCTTGCCTCTGCACATCACCCTTGGTGGGCCTCTGCTGCAGGCTCCAGTGACGCAAGGTTGCACACAGCTGAGCAGCTGCTTCCAGGAGTGTCCTAGAGCCCCTAGGTGCATGGCCACCTTATGGGCCTCCTACCACATGTGAGCTGCCACAACCCTCAGCCCAGCCACAGTGGCTCAGCCCCCAGGAGACCCTTGTCCTTCTGCATGCTCCTCCATGCTCCCTCGCACGCGAGGCTGCTTCAAGCTCATGGACTTCTTTCAAAATACTCTCAAAGAGCGGTGCAGTTTAGTTCACTTCAGGTTCTACAGTTCTTCAACTCAAAGTCATAAGTAGAACTTGTGCAAGTTGAAGACTGATAAAAACAGTGAAATTGGAATGCATCAGCTTTAACCCTGAAGATTAATAAGAGGTGTGATAGAACAATATGTGGCTGTTCACACTTTGAAAAGTTAATTACAGTGAAAGACCCACAGCAGACAGGCCAGTAGTCCCTTCAATGCATGCCCCTCACTCCTCCACTCTGTATCCTGATCAAACCTCAGATAAGGCCCAGTACCCACAGGGAAGCCATTGGACCTCAGATTTGTGTCCACCTTGTCTGCTTCACTGGAGGAAGAGCAGTGAGGCTTACAGGCCTCACGTCCTGGCTTCCTGGTTTCTCTACCTCGCTCTCTGTAGGGGCAGTGGGAAGCACCCTGGGCAGACACAGGACACACTCAGTCTCCCATCTCCTCCATGCTGTCCCTTCCTTCTTTACTGCCTGTGTCCTGCAGGCCCAGGGGCTCTGCCCTGTCTTCACTCCCCAAGGAGAGACAGGATAGGCAGAGGTTACAGCTGCTGGGTCCGGGGTACTCGCATGTGGTGTTGGGGTGCAGAGCCAGCAGTGTCACTGGTTGTGTGTCCCCCACCCCTGCTCTTGCCCAATCCCTGATCTCCCCAGTGGGAATGGAAGGGTAGTAATAGAGGTGAGGGCCAATGGATTAGCTTGGAGTAGTCCCCACTTCTTGCCCAGGTAGTTTATTCTGGCTCCGGCTGGAGTGGAGACTAGAAAAGGCCGAGTGTCCACTTTCGCTGTGGGTGCTCTTGTTCCCAAAGCCCTGCTCTTCCCTCAGAATCTCATAAAAACATTAGGTGCAGGCTTGGGAGACAGAGTGGCCCTGGCTGTCCTTCCTGGGTGACAGAGGAAGGCTCTGCTCCAGGTGGATTTGTCAAAGGCTAATAGATACCCTGCGTGGAATTTATTATAGCTCCATCTTCCTGACATTAAATACTGGCTTTCCTGTGATACTCAGATAATGAAACCTGAGTATTTGAGAAGAGGCAATTTCTTCACACTGACAAAGCCTTTGGGCAGTATCATTTCTCTTACTTTCCGCGTTCATTCAGAGACCCAAGTCCTCACCATCTCTGTAACCTCATTCCTAAGATTTGTTCATGCCTAAGATTTGTTTGTGTTTTCAAGCCATCAGCCTGGACTGGAATCTGGGTGGGCAGTGACTTCTTGGGGACCCCGGAAGTGCAGGGAAGGAAATGTGGGCACACATGTAACAACACTGGCCAAGTTGGGGTCATGGTGGCCTCTCTCCCCATCCTGGCCCGCCTTACTCTCTGGAGTCTCACCGGATACGTCTGGAGTACCCCCTGCAGGATCCAAGGAGTGTCCAGGGCTGAAGCTGTTCTATGTGCTCTGAGGATGCCTTGGCTTGAGACGGGTGCCCACTGCCTACTAGTAGCTAACTGGTCTTCTAGCCTTGGGCTCTGCCAGGGCCTCACTACTGCCCTTCAACACCACGACTGTGCATGCCCGTTTCCCAGTTCCCGAGGAAGATTGTGAGCTGCCCTGACAGCGCAGGGGAGCCTGGGTAGCTCTCTGAAGCATTTCTCAGAGCTCTGTCTGTGGAGATCAGACCCAGGGTCAGACTTGACACACAGGATGAGTCTGGAGACTCAGTAGGCTGCGGTTGTGTCTCTCTGTCTCTGTCTCTCTCTGTGACATACATATGCATGTGACTTCTGTCATAACTCATTTGTCCTCCTGGACACATAGCACACGTCTGCTGATTGCCACAGCAATCCCAAGAACTGGCTTCCAACCTCACTTCACCCCTTCCTGGGGGCTGGGTGCATGTCACAGCCATGTGGGTCTTGGTTTGTTGTCTGTAAAATGCGATAATAGCAGCACTTGCCTTATCAGCCTGTGGCACCTGTGAATCCCTCCGGGCCGTGACTGGCATGGAGGAGGGCGGGGCTTGCAGCCAGCCCTCAGTGAGCACTGGCCTTGGGGGCTTTCACCCGACAGCATCCGCTTTCTCTTTCAGTCCTCAAACAAACACATTTGTGTTACAAAATCAAAACAGAAGTTGGATTGATGATACAAATCCTGGAGAATGTGCCTGAAAAGTCTGGCTGAAAACCAAATCAATTCACAGAGGCACTTTGCAGAGACCGTGTTTAATTTCAGAACTGCAGACATTGAAGAAAAACGAATTACATTTATGTCTTCCAACCAATAGCAGCAAAAGATGGCAGTAAATTGTATGAACACGAACGATGGCACTGCATGGGGCCTTTCAAGTTATTTATTTATCTGGGGTTCCCGGTGTGGAGCTCCAAGCCTCCCACATGCTGGGCAGGGGCTGTACACGGGAACCCTCCATCCACAGTGCAATGCTCTGCTATGAATGAGATTAAAATGTTATCAGGATCCCTGCGTGCTCGTGCAATGCAGAACTCCCTGTCTTCCACCATTCTGTGCTCCACAGGCACCCGGGGGACATCAGGAGCCCTGGAATCAGGGCACTGGGTCCTCCTGCTGCTCCACTAAGCTTCCACGTTGCTTCTGGAAGGTACAGATGACAACAGCTGCTTTGAGGCCCCCCAGCTCACAGATGGAGACAGACATCATGGACATTAGAGACATGCTGGAGCAGCGCTCTGCCCTAGAGCTTTCACCGCACCTCCTGGCTTTGTTTTCTCCCTGTGCCTGGGCTGTGGTTGGGGCATCTCCATGCTGGAGCCCTATGCCCCGGAGGTCTACACCCAGCCTGGTCCCCGACCTTCACCCTGTCTGGGCCACCCAACCGGAGTGGCCAGAGGGCCCGCCTCCTTCCAGGTGAGTCCTGAGCCTTCACTGTCCCCTTGGCCTAGCCTCCTCCCTGCCCACTGAGCCTGGGGTTGCCCCTCGCTTGCCTCTCAAGCATTCTGCCTGTCTCCTGAGAAAGTATCTCACCCCCGGTCTGCAAGCCAGGAGACCAAGGCTGGGAGCTCAGGCTGGACCAACCCCAAGGGGGCCCAAGGGCACCCCCACAGCTGCCACCTCTACTGCAAACCTGCCCAGGAGCCCCGCCTTCCAGTGGACTCTGTGTGTGTAGAGCATCTGCACTCTAACACACAGAGAGAGTGCCTTGGGGATGGAGGTCCCAAACCCTGCCTGCTAGGGAGGCCAGCTCTGAAGCTCAGGTCAGACCCTGGGCAGTCAGCCACTGCTGTTGCAGCTTCTGTGACTCCTGCTATACACACACACCTTCCTGGATTCAAAGGCCAGGAGTGAAAAGCTATCTGGAACACAGAAGAAGACCCTGTCTTGAGCAACAACAAAGGCCCAAAAAATAATAATTTAAAAAAAGGGCCTAGGGTCGGTACTCACTGTGAAGCCCAGCTGTGGTCGGGATTATCAGCTGAGGGTGCAGTGCCATCTCCCCCAGTGCTGGGCTCCATGGGCTGAGTGAGACCTGAGCCCTCAGGCTCTGAGTCACATGAGTTCTGACACGGATGAGCTCTCTGCACGCACAGCCACCATGCAGAATGGTCAGGCCCCGCTGTAGGAGCGGTTTCCATGTATTTTCTCAAAGCGTGGGTTTGACAGATGAACCGAGAGATGGGGAAATGAAGAGCTCGGTTCAAGGCTTCACATCAGCCTCTTGGCCGGTCCACAGACCCAGTCACCTGGCCACCCTGCTGCCCACACTGTGACCCCCTCTGCTGTCCTCCTGGCAGGACATGGGGACCACATGCTGCACCTTGGGCCATCATCATCCCGGGCAGTGGGAACAGGGTGAACCACCGGTAAGCATCTGTGGCCAGAGCAGAGGTTACAGCAGGACACCTTCCCCAGTCCTGCCCCGAGTGCAGGACACTGTCTCAGGCTCTAGCTGTATAGCTTGAGGGAGAGACCAAGTATGAAATGTAAACGGATTTCCTAGCCCAGGTCAGCTTCTTGGGGGGAATGTGAGCAGCCTCCCTTTGGCTTCCTAATTGCTTCCTCACATTTTAGTGGAATAAAAGCAGCCAATGGGCCACTGACTGCCCCCCACACCCTTTTAGACACCTAATGGTGGCTGACAGCTATAAATTTGTTTCCACTTTGAAATCCAGTGAAGTCAATGTTATGAAGAAAATGATTAATGAATACAGTCCCTGTAACTTCAAGAGAAAAGGTCACAGGGACTGTGGAGAATACGGTGTGAAAGTGAGGTGAATCACAGTGTGGTTTTGTCCTAATCTGTTATTTGAAATCGAAAGTAGCCTCTTTTCATTGTGTTTTTATAAGCAATGGGAGCCCTAGCCACGCTCCTGCTCCAGGCAGCTGGAACCTCGGTGAATGTAAGCTGGCTTCTCCTTGAGCAGTCAATGAGTCGCCTTCTGGGGCCAGGGCCTCACCTGCGATTTTAAGGGGCTCAGTGAGCTGGAAGGATTGGGGTTCCTGGGCAGGAAGGACACAGGAGCACACATCCGTCCTGTGGAAGCAGCATGGGGTGCTGTGCAGTTGGACACTCCATGTGGGGACAGTGCACCGCCCTTTGGCTGCCCGGTAACTGCTTCTGTCCACTTTACCTTTTCTCCTGGTTTCAGTTGCAAGCTCGTGTGAAAGTTTCACTGTGTTCTTGAGGAATAACAGAAACAGAATACAAAAGTTACTAGGTGTTGTAGTCAGGGGTTGTACACAGAGAACAACTAGGATTAGGACATGGAGTTTATAATATTTTTATAATGGTCAACGGAAGTTATGCAGGAAATCTATCCACAACACCAAAGACATAGATTAGTCAAGAGCTTAAACCCCATGGCAATGTCCCACATGAGTCCAGATAAAAACCCAGAGCTCAGGACAATGCCTCCCATGAGTCCAACTGGAGGTCCAGAGCCCACAAGGACTCACGCCAGTCTCTTATGGATCCGTGCCGGGAAGACCCAAGGGTCAGCGGTGGAAGCCAGAAAGTCTATGCCAGCAGGATGAAGGAGCTGTGCTAGGGGGATGGACGTTTTACACTGGAGTTGAGAAGTCCCACTCACAACAAAGAGTGGGGCTGCCTGAAGGCACCACAGCCATCCTCAGCAACACGGAGGCCCCGAGCTCCTCCGACGACAAGCACAGTCGAGTACGTGCCAGGAAGCAGCGTGATGAGTTCATCCTGGAGACCAAGCAGCACACGTCTTCCCCTCCGGAGACAGGAAGCAATGCTTGATGTGAGGACCAAAGCTTCTCCAGGAGAACCAACAGCTCAGACAGCAACATAGGAGAACCCACAATGTCTCCTTAACGCTTCAACCCTCTCAACACCTCCCTTCTTCTCCACCTATTTATCCTAGCAACCCTCCTCAGGTGAAGTATCTTCTCTCAATGCATGCTAATGTAATCCAGCTGGTGTTAAGTTGACCACCAGTTCTCAAACCATAACAATCCACCCCTGGTCAACTTAATAACCACATACAAATTTTGTGTTAGTTACTTTTTACTCATTGCTGAGACAAAATACCTGAAGCCCAAGTTGGGAAAGGAAAGATTTATTTCTTACAGTTTTTAGAGGTTTCAGTCTACACTTAGTTGGCTCTAAGGCAGGGTCGCAGGGCAGGGCCGCAGTTCATGGCAGCTACAAACAGCAAGCAGGAACCAGCAAAGAGCAAGACATACCTTTCTCCTGCCATTACATCACATCCTGGCTCCACCCCATATGGGTGGGGCACTGACACCATCAATCCAAGCACTAGGCAATGAACTGTCACAAATGCACAATGCAAACTCATGAGGCCTGGGGACCACAGACATAAACCATGACAGTAGGAAATGAATTTTTTCAAAAAAGTAGAACAAATCAGGGTACCCTTATTTTCAACCTTGGAGTTTCCCAGATTTAGAAAGATTCCCACAGCTAATGTGCACAGGTGCCCAGGAGGGGGTCTAGCCTATCTGTGGTCCAGGGTGGTCTCTGGCCATGGCAAGGCTGTCCCCAGGGGCCTGGTGTCCCCACGGGCTGGCCTCTGCCATCGTGGGCTGGGCTGTTAGGGCTCCTGTGGCCAGGCTGCATCCTCACCCTGGTCATCTCTGTGTGGGCAGCAGAGTAGTTTCCTGTGTGCCAGCATCATAAAGACTTCAACTCTCTCAATGGTGAGCGCCACCTCCCCCATAAAGATTTAGAAGTCCCATCTTCTCACAGAAGAGGAGGGCTGTGATGCCATCCAGGGAGTGCCTGGCTGCCTGATCCTTCCCAAGGCCAGCAACACTAGTATCCTGCTCGCTGGAGCTCAGCAGATGAGCATGGAAGACACTCAGCCCAGCAGTACTGTCCACACCAATTAGCATCTGTTACAAACATTTCCTCCTGGCCTGGAAGCCCAGAACTATAATGCCCAGGCCTGGTGTTGGGCATATTAGGAAATCTCTGCCTCACTCCCTTGAAATCTGGTGACTTTATTGCATTTTTAACAGTACTCTGCTTTTGGGTATCTCTTTATCTGCTCACCTGGAGGATTTTGGGGGTGATTTGCATGTCAGTATTTGTGGCTCAGTCTTCAAACACTTGATGGTTAGCATTTACAGAAATATCGTCTTCCTAACTGTCGAACATACTAAGGGAGATTAGTTTTTTCCGTTATCAGCATACTATACTTTTCACAGCATTAAGATATCTCAAACAATTATCAACTCTGGGCCTGGATGTATCTGAGTATCCATATCTCTACTTGGATGCATCTATGGTTGTGTATTTATATGGATGTATCTGAGTGTGTGATTCACCTCGATGCATCTGAGTGTGTGTATCTACATGGATGTCTGCATGCACCAAACTGCATTGACCAGAGTAACTGTGGCTGCCTTCAATCTCCAGGTCTGGTAATTCGCAGTCCATCAGATGGTTAAATTTTTGAGAGTGGATCTCAACCTTTGAAATATTTTTTTTTCACAGTCCTTAGCAGAGTGTTAACCCCAGAGACTACTGCATGAGAAAGATGTTTGTGAATCTTTTGACAGTTTACCAAGTTGCTGGTTTAGGATCCAGAAAATCATTGTATTGTGTGCACAGTTTTATTTAAGGCCTTAGGCTGGAGTCCAGAGTCCTACACCTGGGTTTTGGTTCTGCTCTGTGTTGCCGGCATGAACTCAAGCAAGTTATAGCATCTTTTTTTGCTTTGGTTTTTCTCATTTGTAGAATTAGGATAACTGTGGAGGTTATGTCATGGAGTTTTGGGGAAGATTACATGAGTTAAGTTAAAAAATACAAGCTTTTGTGTGATCAGTTCTCTCTTTAGTATCCTGATCATTGTAAGAGAATTGTTTTTTTTTTTTGTTATTACAATTGTTTGAGGATTCAGAGCCTAACATTCCACAAAAAATAAGAAAGTTTATGAAGTAAGACAAAAATTAGAAGCTAGTGCCAAGATGATAAAACAAGTAGCATTACCAGAAACTGTAACATTAGTCAAATCAATTCTTTTCTCATAGTATTCCTGAGCTCAAATACTCTTACCAGCTATTCTTATAAAGAATACATTTAGTTCCCCATGGCCGCATCTGTAGAAGCTTAAGACCTAACTGATAGCTGAGGTCAAGACCAGGAGTTACAGTCAGACAAATTAGCATGAAGATGCTGAACTAAATCCACAGACCCTAATCCAAACTCAGCGGGACAGTGCAGGCAGGCAAGGTCAGATCACAGAGCTATGCTTTCTCCTCATTGTGAATCATCAGCCAGGTGAGAGGCTTACCTTAGCTGTCAGGAGAGAGTGAATGTGGCCAGGCCTAACCTGGGCAAGACCCCGACTGCCTCCCATGCCACTGTCCCCTGCTGGAAATGAGCTCAGTGCTTCCCGGCCTATCTCCCTGTTAACACTGGTGTTGCAGAAAACAAATTTTTAAAGATAGAAATCTGTGCATTTTAAAAAGGGAAACTTTCATCTTTTTATGTCTAATAACCTTATCAGGCAAGAGAAGGTTGCTGTTTTCTTCCCGTAATTTATTTTCTGCATCAAAGCCACTAATCCACCACCCTGAAAGTCTGAGAATTCTATCCTGACATGGGAAGCCTAAAATAATAAACTCTTTTTGGAGCAGAATCGGTGGAGTGCAGTCTAATGCATATTTTATGTCTTTGCTTAATCCATTTTCTGATGTAAACCTTTAATCCTCAATCCTCCCTCTCATTAGGCAGCTCGGGTAGAAAGTCTTCAAATCAGGATTAGGATGCCTATGCTGAAGACACCGTGACGCTCTCAAAGTCTGTAGCTATTTGCACTGCGAGAGAATTGGGTTGTACACGTACTCAGGAAGTGAAAGCTCCCAGAGAGTCTGGGTACTTTTGTTTTTCTTTCTTTTTGGGGGGAGTTAAGTGGGAGATTGCTTCTCACTTTTCCTGGAGCCTCTGCTTGCAATTGTTTTGAAAAGCTTTACCTTTGGAGAATTAAGGCAGCAGGTTCTAATATTTCGGTATCCAACATTTTATCCACTTGTATTAAAGCAGATTGGAAGGAGAGGCTCCTGGAATGTGCTCTGTGTGGAGAGGTGGACACAGGCATCTGCAGATACTCCCAGGCTCAACACCTTCGTGCGCCCATCAGTACAGAAAGCTAATTTCACAGTAGTAATGTGAAATGTTTTTGGCTCCACTGTTTGGAACAATTCGTCATGGAACATCTGATCCACTCAGAAAAGCTTTGCAATTTCAAATAACCTTTGGGCCTAAATTATTCTGGATGTATCAGTATTCCTTTTGATTATTAATATGATGGACAGATTTCATATTTCTCAGGGCCAACTGAGGGAGCTGTGACAAATGAGATTCACCTGGTTGTGTTGGACGCAGGGAGTGAGGAGCCCTCTTCAGCTGCCAGCACAGATGTCCAGGCCTCCTCAGACCACGGAGCTGGCCCAGGACTACCTTGCAGGGTTTCTTGTTTGCACGTTTCCATGTACAATTATGTTATTATTATACAGCCATAAAACTGAGTTTGTAGTTGATTTCAATTCCATAGAAAAGCAATAGACAGGAACTGTACCATTCTGAAGTAATTTGATAACCAAGTCAATCTTCCATGAAGTAATGAGTTCTGCAGTTTTGGGACTGACAGCTATCAGAAAATAACCCACGCAGTGTATGAAACTGTGTCTGATAGGGAATTTCCAAATATTAAAAAGAATTATTTTGCATATCACCTCATTGCCAAAAGCCTTAAAGCTTTAAATTATGTAAGAGAATATAAATTAAGAAAATCAAAATTGGAATATAATGTGGAAAAATAAAGAAAAAATCAAGAATATGAAGTAATTTGATTGCAAGTCTTAAATAGAAGCTATATCCTAGCAAAAAAATAAATACTTTGGACCTTAAGCTTCTTTTCAAATTTCCTGCCTCCAGCCGTCAGTATGGAGGAAACATGGTTCTCTAGAGAGAAAAAGACAAATTAATTTTTCCCTGTTGGTCCTGTATTAAGAATTTAAATCTTAAGAAACATGTACACTTATATAAACATGTAAGTTTAATTCATAGATTTATTTCTCAATTATTGAGCACTCTGCAGGGCCTAAGGTGTTTCAGAGGAGTTAATTGAGACAAGTTGCACATGATACTGTGTTGCTAATCTTCCTCCTGGATTAAGTACTAGGGGCTGTTAGTTACAATATCATCATCTAATTAAGGCACATTCATTGCCTAGTAATTATAATAAATATGTAAATACAATGGCAATCGCAGCTGTAAGCTCAGGTCAGAATTGTGGGTAGGAACCTCCATGCAGTGCCTAGAATAATCATGGTGCAGCCTCTAGTCCAGAATTAGAGACAGGAATTATCACTGAGATGACAAAGAGTCCAGACAGTACGGACCGTATTGACCCATTTCATTTCACAGACAGTGTAACCTGTAATAGAGCCAGTGAGCACAGCCCTGGTCTAGGAAAAGACTTTGCTTTCCATCTGCAGAGCCACCCTTCACCTTCCTGACCGTGCTCCTCACTCCTGCAGCGTCTGATAACCAGGAAACCGCCTCTGCGTTGGGTTCACCAGTGTGGAGTCTCGGGGCTCGCAGAGGAGGAGGGTTGGAGAGCTCATCCTGCCACCTGCCCGATCGCAGGATCAGATCCTCTGCCCATGTCTCCTGTCACACCTGTTAGTCTGTGCCTGTCCCCTCCCCTGCCCACACACCTTCCCAGGCAGAAGTGATGGAGACTCCTTGGTGTTGCTGACTGCTGACCCCAGGCGACATCTCCTTTTGTTCTCCGTGATCTGCCCAGGTCTCTCCTCTAGTTGTCCGTGTATTTTGCTTAAAGTTTACAATTAGAATTGTAAACTTCACATTGGAATTTTCTCTCTTAAAATCTGACTTTTGTAAAAATGACTTAGATAAACTCAAGGAAGTGATAAAAATAACAACAAAATTTCATAAATACAAGCCAGATATTGTGTTAAACATTTTGTACTTTCTTTTCTTCCCCTTTCCTCCTTTCCTCCTTCCCATCTCCCCTCATCCCAAGATCTCCTACCCATCTCAGCAAAATCTACCTCTGTTTCTTACCGTAGCTCTTTCATTTATCTCTAAATTATTTATATGTTGAGTTTTTCACATAAGAGAAATAATGCCGTATGGAATCTTCTCTGTGTGACTTACTTTACTTAGTATTATGTCCTCAAAGTGCATCCCTTTCCTTACCAATGACTCAAATCTATCCTCTTCATGGCCTCACAGTTCTCCATTGTGTATATGTATCTTAGTTCCTCATCTACCTATCCACTGATGGGCATTCAGATTGCTTCTATAGTTTAGCTATTATAAATTGTGTTACTATAAACATGGATATGCAAGTATCATTGTAAATGATTTCAACTTTTTCAGGAAAAAAGATGTATCCCTTGGTAAAATGGAATTTTTGTTTTTATCTTTATGAAGAATCTCTATATGGTTTTCCATAGTGGCTGTATTAGTTTACATGCTTATCAACAAATTTTCTTTTTTAAGTTCTTTGTGACAGTAGTTCTTTCTAGAGTAAGACAGACTCTCTGTGATATGCATTTCTTTAACAGTGAAAAATCTAAACATTTTTTGTGTACCTATAGCCATTTGTACTTCTTTTGAGAAGTGTCTGTTTATTTCAATTGCCCATTCGTTGACTGGGTCTTTGTCTGAGTCACTTTCCCTTGATGAGACAAAACACTGAATGCTCACAGCCTAAAGGTGGAAAGGTTTATTTTGGCTCCGGCTTTCAGTCAGCTGGTTCCCTGGCAGAAACTGCATGGTGGGAGGGCCTTGGCTGAGCACAGCTGCTTATTCCATGGTAACCAGGAAGCATAGAAAAAGAGGAGACAGGGACAAAAATACACCCATCCAGGTCACTGTCCCGAGACCCACCTCCAAGCAGTCACCCCTAAGAAATCAGCTATAATATCCCCAGGCCCAGTCACCCTCAAACGCACATGAGAATTTCAAGGACCTTTTAGATCTAAGTCATACCATTGCACCCTGTCCCTTATAAGATTCATGCCCATTATGCAAAATGCATTTAGTCCATCCCTGAATATCATTGAAGTCTCAACAGATCCAACATTTCTAAAAAGTTCAAGTTCAAGGTTTCCTTGTATACTCCAGGCAAAGGAAAAATAAAAAAGAAAGTTAAACTCTGCTGACAAACTATGGTACACTCTAAAACAGAAACGGGGTTAAAAGGAATGGAAACCAAGACAAACTGAAACCCAGCAGGGTAAATGTTAAGTCCTGAAACTGCATGTGTAGCACCCAAGGCAAGCTGTGGTGATATGCGAGCCCCAAGGCTTTGTGTAGCTTCAGACTAACAGCTAAGGCTTTGCCTGCAGTGTCCAGACACTGTCTTTCAGCTTTTCGGCATAATTTGATCTGTTAAGACCTTAGTGACAGCATTGCCAAATGTACTGCTCGCCATCCTTCCCTTGGGGTGGCTCTGAACGTTGCTTGCAGCTTTCCTCGGCAGATGTTCTGTATTCCTGGCATTTTCAATTTCCTGGGGTCTCTACTGCATTTCTCTCTTCACCCTTGGAAGCCACCACGTCCCCATTACACCGGGATTCTGAAAACCAGCACTACATGGATGATGCGAAGGTTTTCCAACAGTTTGAACAGTAGCCTGATGCCTCTGGGCCATAGTTATTCTGGACCCTGAGTGCTGGGGATGGCTGGGCAAAGAAGATTAATCCTGGGGAATGAATATTCTAAGCAGTCCTTCTGAAGCAGGGGCCCAGGGGTCTGTCTCCTTAAGTGACTGTTTAGAGTTTGTACACTTGAGCCTCAAAAGGTGGAGTCTTGCTGATTCTGGAGATACCATCATGTCAGCTTTCCTATTGTAGTGATGCAAAGCACTCTTTTTTTGAATACAAATTTTGTCAGCAACCATGCTCTCCTTTGCTTCAACTTTGCAGGTGCCTCCCTTTTGACAAAACAGAAAATTCCACAAATCATTCAGATCTGCTCTTTTTTTCAGGTTTCTCACTGTAAGTCTTGCCAAAAATTGCAGCAGTACTCATGCCACAGCCTCAACATTAGGCTCATTTGTAATTCCTTCCAACAGAATAATTAGTCCACTGCCCTTAATCTCAGTCTCCTAAAAAGTTTCAGGACACAGGCAAAATGTGCATAAATTTTCTGCCAAAGCATAATTCACATGGTCACGAGTTCAACTGCCAATGGAATCCTTGTTCCTATCAGAAACCTTCTGAGCTTCGCTTTATGGTTTGCTGTCTCTCGGCATTCTGGTTTTCTAAGCTCTGACCTGAATCTCCCATCAGTGCAGCTTGTAGTATTCTAGGGCTTCTCTAACTGACATCTCCAACCTTTCTAAAGCCACCCACAAGTCACATCTAAAGGCATCTGAACCGCATGGTCAGTGTGCGCACAGTATGATCCCATTCTTGGTACTGAAATCTATGTTGGTCACTTTCCCAGTGCTGCAGCACAATACTGAAAGCTCACAACTTAAAGTAGAGAAGTGCATTTTGCTTCATGGTTTTAATTCATGGTCAGCCTGCTGTGAGACAGAAATGGATGGGAGAAGGGCCTGGACAGAAGGTGTATGCTCATCCCCTGGGAGCCAGAAAGCAGAGAAAGGAAGAACTGAGGACAAGATCAACTCTTCCATGCTCAGCCCCAGGAACCTATTTCCAAGCAAGCATCACCTCCTAATATTAAGTCAGCTATGGTATCTGTGTATCTGATCACCTTCTGCACCAGAGAGTTCTGGGGGATGTTTGATCTAAACCATAACAATCTTTTGTTTTTTTAGTGGGATTTAAATTTTTTAGTTCTTTGTATAGTCTAGATTTTAGTCCTCTGTGGAGAAGTTGGCTATTTTTTCTCATTATGTAAGTTGTTCCTTCCCTCTGTTGTTTATCTTCTTTGATATGCAGATTTTAAAATTTGATATAATCCCAGGTTTTATTGATTATGTTATTTCTTGTGCACTTGGGTTCTGCTAACAAAGTACTTGCTTATGCCTATGTTTTCAGGAGTTTTCCTGTCTTTCTTCCTACAGATCCAGTGTTTCTGCTTTGATATCAAGATCATTGATGCATTTGGATTTGACGTGGGTACAGCATGTAAGACAGGAGTCCAGCCTCTTTCCTCTGTATGTGGATAACAGGTTTTCTCAGCAGCATTTGTTAGAGAAGATGTCTTTTCTCCAGTGCGTATTTTTGGTCTCATTGTTGAAGAGCAGATGGCAGTAATAAAAATCCTTCCAGATAAGAAAAACCCAGGATGTGGTAGATTTGCCACAGAATTTATCGAAAATTCAGGGAAGGTCTAACACCAACACTACACAAACTCTCCCCTGAAACTAAAGAGAAGGAGCCCTGCTAAACTCATTAATGGAGGCCAGAAATTTCCTGATACCAAAACAGGACAAGAAATTATTTTAGAAGCAGGAAAAAAGGAAAAGACAAAAAAAACTATTGGCCAATCTGTTTAGTGAACATAGATGCAAAAATCCTCAACAAGATGCTGACAAACAGAATCCAACAAATCATTGCAAAGGATCCCACATTGTGATAAAGTTGGCTTCATCCTATGGGTGCAAAGAATGTTCAGCATATGTAAATCAATAAATATAATACATCACATACACAGAACCCAAGTCAAAAATCATGTGTTCATCCCAATCAACACAGAAAAAAGCCTTTGACAAAATTCAACATCTTTTCATGATAAAGCTTGATGAAAACAGGTATATCAGGACCTTAACTCAAACTGATAAAAGCAATTGATGACAAGCCCAATGCCAGCATCATGCTAAATAGGAAAAAATCTAAAGGCATTTCCTCCAAAATCAGGACCCAGATGACAGAGTCCAGTCTCAGCACTCCTGTTCAATATATACTTGAAAGAGAGCAATTAGGCAAGAAAAAAGAAATACAGAGGTTCATACAGGGAAGGAAAAAGTCATACTTTACATAGAAGACTCAAAAAATTCCACCAAAAAGCTTCTAGAACTAATAACCAAATTCAACAAAGTAAGATAGAAAATCATACACAAAATTCAGTAACAGTGGCTGGAGATTTAGCTCAGTGGCATAAGCTCCTGCCTTGCAAGTGCACAATCGTGAGTTCAATCCCCGGTACCAATAAAAAAAAATCAGTAACATTTTTGTACACCAGTGTCTAACCCACTTAGAAAGAAACCAGAAAAGCAATTTCATTTATGGTAGCCTCAAAAAAATTAAATACTCAGGAATTAGGCCAGCAAATGAAAGTGAAAGAAAGTAATGGAAACTAGTAATTTGAAAGAAGAGACTGAACTAGATATCAGGAAATGGAAAGAAAGCTCCTGTTCCCGGATATGCAGAACCAATATTTTCAAAATGGCCATAGGACAAAGAATAATATATAGATTTAATGCAATCCCAATCAAAATGCCAAAAGCATTCTTCACAATACTAGAACAAACAGTCCCAACATTCATATCAAAATAAAAGAGGCCCAGTATAGCAGAAACTGTCCTAGTCAACCAGAGAAAGCAAGAGGCACTGTAGTCCCAGATTTCTGAGGAATCACAAAGCGATGGTGACAAAACAGCGCCAGACTGGCACAAAAACAGACTTGTGGATCAGAACTGAGGTCAGAGACAACTCGAGGCTTTTTGCTTCTTTTACAGGGTAAGGGCATCCTTTGCTGTGTGCAGAATTCTCATCCCTACATGACACAGAGAGAAGGGAGCTGAAGAGTCCACACCATTGGCAGGCGGGGTGGCCCAGGACCTCTCCTGCAGTTGGACAAGCGAGCGCAGGAAAGTCTTTGTGAGCAGAAAGGTGAAGACCACAGTCAGTAACAGATGTAAAAGGAAGTCAAGGTCTCTGTGCCTGGGAGAGAGTGGTGAGGGGAAAGCCATCAGGAAAGAAGGGACAGAGTCAGAGAGAGAAGTCAGGGAAATCAGGAAGGCTCTGAAAGTGCCATCTCCTTGTGACCTGGCCTTACAAGTCTGACCACCTTCCCTCAAAAAAAAAAAAGCAGTGGGCAGATGGAGAGGAGGTGGACAGGGCCAGAAATGGGGGAGGCAGAGATGGAGATAGAGGTAGAAGTGTGGGAAGGAGAGAAGGTGAGAGCAGAGAGGGGAGAAGGAGACAGATCAGGTAGGGACAGATGAGGAAGAAAATAAATAATCAAGCCAGGCCATTTTGTAATAAAAGTGCAGTGGCTGGTTTTTATCATTTAGTATCTAATCAAACACAATGAGCAGACCTGATTGGAATCTTAAATAAGAAAGCTCCAGATACCGGAAACAGTCTTTGAAAGGAAATGTCCATTGCTCCAGACAACAAAACAGCCACCTCCACATCACTCTCACGGCTGCAATTTGGGAGGCTCAGGGAACTTCCTGCCAGGGTGACCTGTCCAGCCTTGAACCAGACTGTCTGGTGTCTGAGCTTCCTCCTGGAAGAAGCTTTGGAGCACTAGACATATGATGCTTGCATTTTGAAAATAAAGTTTCTACTATTGTATTCATGTATGGCTTGGGCATTGACTTTGTGATAACTTGGACCCCGGTATAAAATCCAAGGAAGCAAGAAATTAAAATTTGAGAAGCAAAGGCTTTATTAGGTAAAATCCAGGCCTGGTGTCGAGTCTCCGGGAGCCAATTTGGAGACTGCGCACCTCACAGCTAAAAGTCAGGACTTTTTATCTTATAAATCCACAAACAGCTGTTGGTCACACAATGTAAGGAGGGGGATGGGGGTGTTACACACTACAAAGCAGAAAAGGCAATTCCAAGTCTCCCTGCATACTAGCAAGTTTAGATAAGAAGAAATCTTGTTTTTCTTTGCAAAGAATAGAGAGGTCTAACAGCAATTAACAACCTTAGTTACCTTACTTTAGCACCACAACTGTTCTATTTGTAGAGGGCAACAATGGTTAACATATCAATTAGGTAAGATTTTACAATTCTTTACAGAGGAGAGCCTTGATTAACATATCAATCCTTTGCCCAGAGGGAAAGGAAAACACACATTTACAGTAAGGCCAAGTTACAGGTATTGCTATGATACAAACGAAGCTATTTTTGTGAAGAATGTACAATGTAATACAATCTAATGCAATTAACACAATTTGTGATGGGCTACTGGGTAGGGAAGACCCTGGTTGTCAGGAGCTATTACCTCAGGCCTAAAACTTAACCTAGTTAGATTTGAAGGGAGAAGGGGAGGGGAAGCAGCAGGTGGGCTTATACAGAACAGACATTACTGTGCGATAGTTAGGGGGCCTTAGGTTATAACAACTTTACTGCTTACTCTCCTGATTTTCACCCAGCCAGTCAGGTGTCCAAGTCCACGCGGGCTGGCAGCCCCAGGTCGCATGTCTCAGAATCACTCTGGTCCTGGTGATGGCACAGGCGCTCCCTGCTCACTGAGTGTCTCTTCCGTGTTGCTCTTCCTGTGTGTCTGCTCCCATCTATCTCTGCTTCCCTTCACAGCAGAAGCCAGTGGGCAGCTCTGTTCTGCTTCTTTTGCATTCTCTTTGCACTTTCACTCCTCATGCTTTTGTTCTCATCTGGTCATAACCTTTTCTCCATCATAGATGCTAGTAGCTGAGATCCCACCCTTGAGAGGTCACCAACCCAGTTCGAGTAACCCCTGCCCTCCCTGCCTGTGGGCTGCCTAACACGGCCTCAGTCCCACGGAAACCCTTTCTCCCATGGCGGCTCCAGTGCATGGTATGTCCTCGACTCTGGGTGCTTCCTACAGAAAGGGGTTTGCTTTAAGTGTCAGGGCTCTACAAGCACAGTCCCAACATTCAGGGTGGCTTCTTCTGGGAGCAGCGGCGCCTCTCATGGCCCTGAACCCTTTGCACCAGGGATCAGCACCCATCCATTCTTCGGGGCAGCATAAATTTCTTTGCACGAGACCCCACCTCTTAAGGTTCACTGTCACACGCTCTGGCACCTTGGGGTCCCAGTGTCCACAGAGGAGCTGTGGGAGACACAATCCAAGCACATCCAGGCAAAACTCTTGTCGGGGCCATCACACTTCATGTTCGGCCAGCCTCCCACTGGAGTGCAGGAGCTGGAGGTCGAAGTGCTCGGTACTCCACTGTTTTCACTGTGCAGCTCCTCATCTTCCAATGCGTCCTAACCCAAGGGTGTCCAAGTCACCTCTGTCTCTGTCTTCTGCCTTTGGCTCCAGACTGTCTCATCCCTCTGCTCCTCTTGCTGTGTTTCCCACAGGGGAAATGAACTCAGCTTGCTCCAGTCCAAAACTGTCAGCCCCACAAATGAGCCTTCCCCAGGCTTGCCCTTTCTAGTCAGTGGTACTGAAAACCTAGGAATTGCTCTTTGGTTTCCTTTCATGTCTTTCCTAATCCATCAGCAAATTCCAAGAGTTCCATCTTCTGCATGGCTCCTGGACCTTGTCACTTCCCCTGAAGTCACTACTAGCTGTTCTGCGCATTCAGGGTGAGGCCCCTGTGCCTGAATCACTACACTGGCTCTGCGGCCAGTTCCTGCCTTGTGTAAAGTCTGCCCCACACAGTGGCCAGGGACTAGGTCAGCTATTTTGCTCAGAATTGCTCTGCTTTGCTTCCTCCTCCCCTCCCTGCATCCTTCCCTCCCTTCCTGATTCCTGTCCTCCTTCTGTCTTAGGGGTACTAGCAATTCAACCTAGGATCTTCATAATGAGCTCCATCCTCAGGCCTTTGCAAATGTTTTATTCCCAGCAGAGCCTCCCAAGTCCCTAAGCTGCCCAGGCTGCACATGAACTTGCAGTTTTACCTCAGCTTCACATAGCGCTGGGGTTACAGGCTGGCTTACAGGCTGGCGCCACCCGCTGTTAGCACCTGCTTCCAACATGGCGGAGACATCAGCCCGCACCTTGGTTCAGGACTCCAGTGCTCGGGCTCTGCCTACGTCCCTGCTCATGTTGGGTCCCTGTCTTGCAGCTTTGCAACCATGTAGACCTTTCCACCAGTAGGACATGCTCAGCTATTCTCCTGCTCAGGTCCTTGTCGATGTCCGCTCCCGGCCGGCAGGAAGGACACACGACAAAGTCTGGTAGTGGACAACCTTTTCTTTTTATTTTCCTTCTCCGTACAGCCTGCCCTGGGATCGCTCCCAGCCGAAGCCTCCTCTGGTCCGCTCCCCGCGGCTCCTTCCGGGCTTCGCTCCGAAGCCTCTACCGGTCCGCTCTCCGCGGCTCCTTCTGGGCTTCTACTTCCGGGCTTCTACCTGGCTTCTTCTTCCGCCCAGGGGTGGCACCGGTATATATACGGGTACAGTGTCCAATCATGTTAAAGTAAGCAAGGCAAGCTGATTGGCTAACATCATCAGTTGCCAGGCAGACTATATTGTTGAGCGGGTTGTTTACGCGGTAAGCAGGAAACTAACATATTCGATGGGAGGGGTAATCTACCCCAGGCTTTGCTCTTTACCACAGGCCGCACGTCCGCCGCGCAAGGCGAGCTATCACAGACGCGGCTCCCAACAGGTCCTCTCAGATGAGGTTTTGTCTCTTTGATGATCACTTTGCACTGATATTTTCTAAGCTTCTCATCCCTTATTCATATTTTCCCCAAATTTTGACATATCTGATCACCTTATCTATAACTATCTATAACTATTTATCACCTATCTCCAACTATCTATAGCTTCTTTCTTTTTATAAAAGTTTATATCCCTTTATCATGCTGTCTTTTTATAACATGTATAATAACCTGGTGTTGCATTTATATCAATAAATCACTCTCCCATCCCTAATGGAGGTCCATAAAGACAAGGTCTTCACCATTTTCATTTCTACATCTATAATGCTAACATCAAGTCATGATGGATGCTCCACAGGGCAACAGCTCTCTATTACCATCAGTATTTCTGAACTGTTCCCATGTAAAGAAGAGCCCAGAATTCAGACAGAGCTGTGTGTGTTCCCAGAACCACTTATTAAAAGGGCCTGAAATTCTACCCTGACAGCACCCAGCCCCTCCCCCACCTCACCGATCCAGGATCTGGGAGAAATGATTGATCGCAGGTCAAGAGTGAAAAGTTGCCAGGCCAGAAAGCAGGATTTGTGCTAAGACCTATAGAATGTAACCAAGGTCAGATCTGGAGAAATAAGAGCAAAAAATAATGGTAATTTTATTTAAGCATGTGTTCATGTATGGGGAAGAGAGGAATTGTTTTTGAGAGAGAGGGAGAATGATTTTTATAACAGATACCTTTTTGTGTCAGGATCTAACCAAGTTTCATGCACTGCTTCTGATTATTAATCAACATAATAAAAGAGCAGAGGAGCAGGAAGTCTCTCTTGAGTGGGAGACGTAGGCTTTATAATTCCAGACATCGCTGGAGAAGGTCTTCCCTGCTCCCCTGCAAGACGGACCTGGGAGGGCACTGGTGTCCCCAGAGTCAGTAGTACCAGTGCCAGGGAGAAATTAGCACATCAGCCCCTGGAAGTGGAGAGGTGCTTGTCGGGAGGCAGGGTGAGGCTGATGTCAGGGCTCAGGACAGACCCCCACTCTCATTGCTTACTGAGCCTCACAGTTCCCGCAGGCCACCCTAGCCCACCTGATGATGTGGGGAACCGGGAGCTCAGACGACATTCTGTAAGGTGAACCCAGAACATGAGTGCCTAGAGAGAGTCCATCTTCCTGGGGTGGGGGGTAGGATTCCCCATACTCCTGGCTTGCAAGAAGCAGCTCAATGGGGCCGTGGGCTGTAGAAGCTGCAGCTAGAGACAGGGCGGTCCTTTGCTGCCATGGGTGAGTCAGGAAGGGCCAAGGTGAGGGGCTGCTTCCTTCCTTCTCTGCAGTCCAAAGAACAGACTCCTCGAGTCAGACATGCGTGTTATGCATCCTTTAAAAATGGGAATCAAAGATAATACAGGAACCAAAGAGAGAAAAGATTATCAAACCCTTTTTTCTTCCCTATACATAAGCATCATTTTTTAAATGCAGAAAAACTGACAGCCTTTTTTTCATGGCTGATTAAACAGTTCTTTCCTTTGCATGGGAGAATGTGAAGGTGCAGAAGAACTGAACACTTCCGTGTCCTTACGATGGTACCCAGACCTCGCACGAGGGTCTTAAAAAGTGGGTCTGAATTGCCCCTGTCTGTATTCAACATGCATGAAAATCACAGCGCAGTGGAATTCTCTGAACAGCTTGGTCTCGTTTTGAACATTGTGTTAAACAGAATCTCTTTTTATTCTTTTTCTTTGTATCTGGCTACTTCTCTTTATAGCATGGTAATCGCTGTAAAGAGCTTGGTGTGTTTTTAGTGTGTGTGAGGTGGTCCTGTGGTGGGCAGGTGATGTTCTGGGTCACTGCGGCCATGGCTCTGGGTCAGTTGCTATGCAGGACCTGAGTGCAGATGGCTGGGAAGCCCAGGAGCCCCAGCCTCCTGTCAGATGGTTTTTGTGTCCTGTATCTGCACCTCTGCAGGACCCCACACACAGGCCCCTTGGCTGCAACTGGACTTGTGGATTTACCCCCAGAGCGCTTCTCCATCTCCCCTGGCTTAGAACACTCAGAGCCTGGCACATTCTGTCATTCTGCAGGACAACCTGGGAGTGTCACATCCATGTTTATTCTTTCAAATGTCTATTGATGAATTATTAATTTTATGAGTTTTATTATATTAAACAGTGAGTTCTTAACAGGAAAAATATAACAAAAGCAAAGTATGCCATTCTTAATATTTGAGTGTTTATAAAAAGGCATCAAATTTTTCAACATTGACTAGTTTTTGGTATACAAAATCTAAAAAATGACAGCAAAAATACATTCCTATGTGAACTACAATGAAAATATCAATAGCACGCCTCAAAAAAATGTTTTACTTCAAGTGACCCACCTAAGACAGGTGGCACACATGACCACAGTATGTTCCACATGTGCACTACTTAGTCTGACAGCACATATGTTTTGCCTTCCTGGCCGTTTTGTAGGATGCACTTGATATGTGTCTGGTCTTGATGTTCTGTCAGGAGGTTCCTATTATATTCTGCAATGTGTAGTTAACAGAAACCAAAACTGTCAATAAGATAATTAAATTCTTAATATGTATGGTGCATTCAAATAAACATCATAATTTTCACATCAGTTTTTACTTGCTTACAAAATTTAAAATATAACATCAGAATTAAATTCCTACATGAACTACAGTGAAAATACCAATAGCATTCCACAAAAAACATTACTTCAATTATAACACCTAAATAATAATAAGATGTCAATAAAATAAAATGTTAAATGTGTAACAAGTGCTTAGACTAGACATCAATATTTTCACATCAGCTATTTACTCACTTACAAAACTTAAGAAATAAAAGCCTATGTGAACCACAATTAAAAAACCAACAGAACTCTACAAGAAAAATAATCATTTCAATTGCCACATTGAAAGCAGTCTTCAGACAAGGGCCCCTGTTCTTTCCTGGAGGGCACAGCTGCTTTTTGCTTTTTCCGTTGCTGTGGTCTTTGAGGTGTTGCACCTGCCTGATCACCTGTCAGCTCACCAGTGTAGGCCATGACTTTTTGTATAATTTTTTGTCTGCTGTAAATGATCTCTTACAAATTCTAGTGCCAGTCCTCTAAGAAAATTTCTCTATGGTATTTTGCACTTGTTACTATCTTTGTAAACTATCAAACTATTTATACCTCCCAAGTTTAGGATCAAATAAAACACAATCATTGGCCAATGCTTTGTGTTTCAAGTGACAACATAGTTGCTGCATAGCTCAGCAGTAGCATCTACTCTACCTTTGGTTTTGTTGTAGAAAGCTCCATCTCATGCTTCCCATTTTGTCCAGGTTTTCCCCCTCAGTATTTTCATCATGGCACAATGTTGACATCAGCAGTAACTGTTTGCTTTTCTTTGTTGTATTCAAGGCCAACCTTAATCTTTCTGAAATCCAAAGATTGGACAACACAATTTTCTGTTTGAAATTGCAACATTTCATCTAGAATTTTTTATTTATTCCTGTGTATAGTTCCTTCTCTGCTCAACTTGTGGTTTGTTACCAAACGTAACATTAATTGGAAACTAGCAAACCAATTGTCAAATGCTGTATTCTGATTAGTTGGGGAGATGGGAGCAACAAGTCTGTTCACAACATCTTGATTCATTACCATATGAATGAGGACCTGATGGCTGTGTTCCAGGGCAAATCTTTAAACTGAAAGCACAATGTCTTTGTGTCTACAAGGTATAAATTTTTATGGCATGGTTTGAAGAAGTGCTTCTCCGTAAGTCTTTTCCATTCCTGAGATTAGCATGAAATATTCCTGCTGGGTAGAGCAGACCTATGAATGCTTTCAGTCAGTTAGTGAGGTGTCATAATAAATAAATACATTTTTGAATGTGACTTTTGACTAATATGGAACCTTTAACTTACATTTCAACCTTTGTGTATTTCACAGCATCTCGTTCCATTTCATCTGTTACTACTTCCAACACTGAATGTCAATGCCTGGCATTCTGTTTAGTATGTTTCACCTCTGCCAAGACCTCACCATTTTTGGAACTACTTCTAATAATATTTGATTGTGTGACTATTTTACAACATTTTGACTAGTCGAATACACACTCACATTGCTATTTTTGTGTTTTCTAAATCAAGAAGTCTATTTCCTGTATCTGTGTCAGTTGATTCTTGTTCCATTTCACTTTCACAGGAATATTGGCTCCCATGGCCAGTATAAAAGCCCTCATCATCATCCAGCCAAACTACCCTTTTGGTGTGAAAACATGTATTTTATCATAATGGATCCTCTTCATCATCCATGTGTGAATAATCTGATTCACTTTTGATCTCTAAAACTCCCAAGTCTGGCTTTTCATGTGCTATTTTACTGAATTACATTAATTCTACCACAAAAATCAAAAGAAAACATTAAAAAAAAGACAAATCCTCGGGTGTGGGTGTATTATACCCTCTGTTATGCTTAAGTAAGCATATGCAAAAACTCCCATGGAGAATAACATGGATGTAATCCTGGTTTGACACTTTTGCACATGTGCATACAACTTGCCTTTCATCATTCCAAGTGGGTAAACACCAAAAGTGCTTCCTGTATCCTTCAGGTAAAGGTACTGAGACACACAGCTGGCTACTGTTACAGTAAAGTAGAAATTTACCATATAAAAGTAAAGGTATATATGTGGCAGTCTCTTTTATGCTTGGAGGTAAGAAGCTACAATACCTGTCTGTCATAGGCACATCCCTACAGAGCACTGTGTAGATGATGCCAAGGTCTGCTGCCAGTTCAGGCAGTAGTGGGGTTACCTTGTATCATGACTGCAGAGGATTCCAAGTACCAGGATGGCTGAACCTGAAGTAATGAATCTTGGACGACTCCAATTCCCCAGGCAGCCCTTCTAGAGCAGAGCACCCTGAGGCTCTTTTCTCAAAATGTTTTACTTTTGAACCCTATAAAGCCTGGGGTCTTGCTGATTCCTGAGGTGCCTTCAGGCTATCTTTTCTATCATCTTGCTACAAAACACTTAACATTTTAGTTATAATTTTTCTCAGTAATCAAGTTCTCCTTAGCTCAACATTGCAGGTCCTTTCTTTTTGGTCACAAGTAAAATTTTTCAAATCATTCAATTTAGGTTTTTGCTCCTGATTCTCACAACAAATCTTACTACATATAGCCAGCAGTGTCAGAAATAGTATGGTTGAAGGTCCTTCCAGAGAAGAAAACTGGCTATATCATGGTAATCAGGAAGCAGAGAGAGAATGGAGGAGCCAGAGAAGAAGAGAAGACCCTCCCATGTCACAGCCCAGTGACCTTTCTTTTCCTACCAAATCCTAATTCCTAACAACACTTTCCTGATATAGTACCCTTAGGCTCCAATCATCTTCCAAAAGCCCCATGTCCAAGCAATGGAGGGTTTGGAGATTATTTTTTTTATCTTAATCATGACAAGCTAAAGGAGAAGATTTAGAAACCAAGAAACCAACACCACAAAATGATTGCTGTTTGGGGTTGATGTCTGCCCTCATCTGACCATCATGCATTGTATATGTGAATTCAAATATCACATTTCTAAAGGAGGAGTGAGGTTCCAGGACAGAGTCCAGGGAGCTGAGGCAGGAGCCTTGGAGCAGGCTGCAGACAATGCTCGGTTTCACTTTCTGTACCTGTGAAACAGATCTGGTGGGAGACCTCAGAACCTGACTACCACGTGGTCAGGTGGCTTGTGGTAGGCAGCCTGCATCACTGACATGGAACCTAGACACCAGCCCTCTAGTCCAGGCTCTGCCAGCAGCTGGGGCCCCAGTGTATCATTGGAAAGCTGTATGTGTAGGTTGCAGGAGCTGTAAGGAGAGGGACAGACAGTGGCTCTGCAGGCAGCACCCTGAGCTTGCTGAACACTATCCCCACATTGGGTGAGGAGTGATTGGAAGCCAGAGTGCCCTGCAGGCCAGGGGTGCCAAGCTGTGTCTCAGGCAGCTGCTGGCTGAAGATCAGATGTGTCTCTTGGAGAGTCTGAACATAAGGCACGGGAGAGTTGTCCTGGTCTTGGGTTCCCTGTAGAGGCAGAGTCCCCGTGGTGGACAGACTCTGGTTGGAGAAGAGCTTCTACTGTGGGAAGCCAGTAGGTGCCTCCTACCTGGAGTCCCAGGGGTGGGGTGACCTCACTTTCTGTGTCTCACTTCCTGCAGGAAGTCACATGCCCCATCTTTCCAGTAGCCTTCCGGAGCTACCCACATGCAACCTTCACCCTCTGGACATTTTAGAAGCTCTCAGCTGTGTCCCCATCATCCTGTATTTGTCACCTCTGTTCCTGTGTGTGCAGCTTGTCGGGGGGTGCTGAAGTCTTCCCATGGGGTGCTTCTCAGACTCTGAATAAAGCTTCCTGTAGGATGAGCCTGAAGCACATATCCCTCAGCAGGAACAATGTCCCCAGGGCATCTTCACCCACTGGTGACTCTTCCCACATTGCAGCAAGACATTATCCACCACTGGGAAATGGCAAATAAGATAACTCCCTCAGTGAAAACTTCCCTTATTTTCTTTATCATCTTAAGCCAAGGTTCATTCTCTGTCCTTAGGATGAGTAAGTGTAATGAGGAAGATTGGAGTGGTGGTGCCTGACCTTTAATGCAGGCAGGTTCTAACTGTTACACCGCAGGTGACACTGTGGGCTTTGTGGGTGATGGGAAGGAGGCTGGCTTCACACTTTTCCCCAGTGACCTTACAGCTGGGAGTGTCACATGGCCCCTGAATAAGGACCCGTGCCTGCCCCGTCTATGGGCGATCTCAAGCCATGCAGCAAGGACAGACTTTTACTGAATAAATGAATCATCCCTGTGAGTGGGCATGGCAAGTTTGCATGACTTACTGAAAACACCAAGGTGTAGGAACTGGCACCTTGGCCCAGTCCAACCACAGAGCTAACCATCATGCAGCATGTCCCCTCCTAGACAGGGAGACAAGAAGCCTCTTACGCTGTAGGGCTTCATGCCCAGCCTGTCCTGCTCCCTGTGTGGTCTTAGGGCAGGTGTCACTGTGAATATGACCTCAGCCAGGAGAGCACACTGCTGGGACTGTGCCTGGCAGCCATGGGCAGCATCTCAAGGGGCTCGGGTTCTGAGCATGCATCCCACTCCTGAATAGCTGGGCCATGGCAGCAGCCCTGCTGTGTTCCTCCAGTTCCTCTGACCTGGGGTCTTAGTGGCCCTCAGTTCTTGGTGCTCCCACTCACGCTCCTGCCCTTGCAGCCTCCTCCAGACCAAAAGTACACATGGCTGTCCCCTTCTGTCTTGGAGGCTCAGACCCCTACTCCCAAGGGCATTCTCTTGTGGATAACCTGGTATCTTTTCAACACCTGGTCCCTCACCCCATTCTGTACCTGCCCTTCAGCTGATACTGACCATGTCCTGCAGGCCTCAGTGGAACCTCAAGTCCTCCTCAGCAATTCTCCTCCACGCACACAGCTGTTGCCTGGTCACCTTCCATTGGCTTTAGCACCTCTGCCATTCCAGCCCATAGATGAGCATTACTTGCTTTCAGGGCTGCAGATACTCTGGCTGCCTCCTGCCCAGCCCAGCATGCGCACCTGCTCACCTGACCTCCGGGTCCTCTTCCTGCAACCCAGCCTGGCTGGATGCTGCTGCTGGGCTCCTGGTTTCCCGCAGGACAGGGTTGTAGTCATGGGTCTCACAGTCAGGGTCTCTCCAGGGTCCCCAAACCCTCATCTGCCTTAGGTGCTGCTGCCCTGGTCAGCAGGCACAGCGGGCCAGTCTGGGAATGCTGAGCTGTGGGTGCTGCATGCTCTGCTCTCTCCCATCTCTGCACATCAGCCAACTTTTGTCACTTCCTTGGCACTTCCCTGAGACTCAGCCCAGACCTCCCCACCATGGAGCCCTGTTGTGTGCAGACAGGCGGCATCAGCGGCACACACTGATGGCCGCACATCCTGCACGGTCCCATGGACATGTCACTGCTGGCTGTAACAGCCTTAGGAGTTCTGACAGTGGCGGTGTGCGTGTGTT
This sequence comes from Cavia porcellus, assembly GCF_034190915.1. Taxonomy (NCBI): domain Eukaryota; kingdom Metazoa; phylum Chordata; class Mammalia; order Rodentia; family Caviidae; genus Cavia; species Cavia porcellus. The sequence continues at coordinate 45,946,340 of NW_026947501.1, read as the reverse complement.
GTCTTCACTGTTCATTTTGCTGGACCTGTTATGGATTGGTTTCTTTTGTTTTTCTTTTCTCCTGCTTCTGGGTAGATGTGGACCTCTCTCTCAGTGCTGGGCATTCTGTTTAAGCCCTGGAGGCTCAGGGTGACTGTGTCTGACTCTGGAGAAGTGTTTCTCTCTCGCTTCAGAGGCATTTACGTCAGGCCTGAGCACCCAAGCCAGACACCCAGCAGGCTGAGGCTCGGTGACAGCTTTTGGAAACAGCATCTCCCCCTAATCCCTCCCCTCTCTGGGACCAGCCGGAATCCCAGGGCGCTTATGAGTCTCCTCTGCTAGTGATCCAGGAGAGCAGCAAAGAGCAGCTGCGGCAGCAGCCTCATAGGCCTTTGGCAGCTGCTGGCTGTTTTCTGCTCCTCTCGCCTTTCCTAGCTCCAGAAGTCAGCAGGTAGCTCAGGTGTGACTGCATGCAGGTGGCGTCCCTGTCCCTGCCTGACCACCTGCCCTCAGTGACTGTGTCCTGCTGACCCTACAGGCACAAATTCCAGAGGGCATCTCCCGGCCCCATGAGCTTCCAAGGCTGCAAATGCCTCACCTGTTCCATTCCTCCCACAGCGGTCATGTGCCAGCCTCCACCTGTCCCCTCCAGGTCCCCTCCTGAAACTGGTGGTGCTCCAGCAAACAATGTAACCACAGGACTGTGGCCAGCTCTGATTCAGCAATCCCGTGCCTCAGTGCATGTTCTCCTCCTCTACCTTCCCCTCTTCCTCCTCCTTTCTCTCTCCTTGTTCCCCCTCTCCCTTCCTCCTCCTCTTCCTCTTCCTCCTCCACCCCCTCTTACTTCTCCCTTTACTCCTCCCCACCTCCCTCCTCTCCTTTACCCCACCTCGCCCTCTCCCCTTCTTCCCTCTCTCCCTTCCTCCTCTTCTTCTTGCTCCTCCTCCTCCTCACTTTACTCCTTCCCACACCTCCCCCTCTCCCCTCCCTCCTCCTCTTTGGCTTGTGATCCCAGTTTTCAGCTGTTCTTCCTGGGAAGTTGGTCTGCTGTGACTGCTCCCTCACAGCCAGACAGATCTGAAATCAGTTCTTCTGAGTCACAGCATTTCACCTCTGAAAGTGCTGTGCATTCAGGTGGCTTTGGGTGGTCTCACCTGGGCTTCTCAGACGGGCTTCTGTCTTCCAGAGGCTGCAGCAGTGACCGCTAGGAACCAGTCAAGGGGCCCAACCTGTGCTCTCTTTGCATGTTGTTCTCCCCAGTCTGAAAGCGTCCTGTGCTCATGCACCATGCCACACACTCGAGACAAATAAGGGGTGAAGTTCCCTTGCACACAGAAACCTGCTCTGCTGCACACACTGTGCACAAGTCCACCCCTGCACACTTGCATGATGTCACACGTATAGTGAGACACGTACTTCAAGCGGCAAAAATTCATGGTTCAAATGTAGTGATTGGGAACTCAAGTTTAAAATTCATCAGTCAAATGAGGCAGAAATCCACTTATTCTGTTTTAAGGCTCTGATGATTTTTCTTCCTGGCAGTCAAAAATCTCCAGCTTCCTGGGACAGAATTCTGAAGACTGAGGTCAATGCTCTTGTTACCAATGCTGAGCAGGGAGCATCTCCCTGGATATGTTTCCTCCTGTGTAAAATGAGCCAGCGTTATTTATATTCTTCTCCACACATGGCTGTTTAGAGAAGAAAATTAGGTCATATATACAAAAGGTGGAAGCTGTCTATAAATATGTGTTATTTTTAAAGGTTTTGAGAGATTAGCGGTACATGGATAAAAAAGTCAGACAATCCAACACCTAGATGCCAGCCTGAGGGAACCACTTTTCAGAGAGACTGCTTGGGACAGAACAGGTGGGGCCCTGGCACAGATCTGAGTTTGGTGTGGGTAGCCATATGCCTACTCTGAGCCTGCAGGAGCCCAGGGCATCTCTGCTTCTCCACCCAGATCCTCTGGGCTCTCCTCTCTTTGCATCTCAGGAACCCTTGCACACATGCATGCTTGCACACTCCTTGCCCTGCTCCTGAATTGAGCCAGACCCTTGGCTCCTTAGCTAGATATGGACCAACTTGTGTGCAAAGAAAAGCACATGAGGGCCCCCGCATATGGTTGAGTCTCTGGCCCTGCTCGAAGGCTGAAGACCTGAGTCTCCGTTCTGGGCTTCTGGGAGCACAGGACATCAAGAGAAAGCAGCACAAGGTGCCCCAGGAGAGGACATTGGGATGACGTCTGCTCACCTTTAGGGGTGCAGACTCAGGGGTACAGATTGGAAGGGCAGATGCACAGGAAGTGCTTCTTCAGCTCTGAGTGCAGGGTCCTGGTGGGGGAGCTGGATCTCAGCTGCTCACTGGGTGCTTCAGTGGTCTGGTAAATGTCTTCTAAAGACTCAGGGTTGAGGGTTTGGGCCCACCCTGTGGCTTTTTTGGGAAGTGGTGGACCTTTAAAGAGGTGGGGCCCCACGAGAGAAAGTGAGGTACTGGGATCATGACCTGGAAGGCATTACTGGAACCGACCACTTCCTGTCTCTCTTGTGCCACCATGAGGTGAGCAGCTTGTCCTGCCATGCACTGCTGCATGACACAGGAACCAAAACAAGGGACCAACCAACCACCATCAGAAACCTCCAGAATGAACTTTGCCTGTCTTTAAATTCATAATGCCAGATGTTTGTACACGGATGCAAAACTGGCTCCCCCAGACTTTCCCTGTGTGCCAGGTTCTCTTCTCCATGCTTCACTGATTCCAATCCATCCATCTTCTCCACCACCCATGGTATAGACTACATTGCTTCACTAAATTGTGTCCTCTCATAATTCAGAGTGATGCCCTAGCCCCAGGACCTCAGAATGGGATGATATTTGGAGACAGAATCTTGAAAGAGATAATGAAGTCAAAACAAAGTCACTAGGGTGGTGCAAGTCCAATCTGACTGGTGTCCTTATAGGAAGAGAGAGGAGGACAGGCAGGCACAGAGGGATGGCCAAGGGGCAGTGCAGGATGCAGGAGAAGACAGGCACCGAGACAGCCAGGGCTGGGGCCCCAGAAGGGACCTAACCCCCAGGTCCTGGAGACGCAACACAGGAGCAGTGGAGCAGTGGGTGCTGGGGAGCGAGCCCCGCTGTGAGGTTTACTGTGCAGCACAGGCCAGCAGGAATGAGCCTCAGGACTTGGGGACGGGCTGTCCCTGTGTTCTCATTAGTTTTGGGGCATTATGTTTCCATTTCCAGATATATTCATCACTTGACTGTCAGTGTTGAGTGAACACTTCTACTACAGCTGTGTGTGTAATTAAAAGAAACAACTTTTTAATACTATTTTATGCATGCTTTGTAAACTAGTTTGAATTTTACTGGTAATCCTTTCTTCCCTCTTAATTCTCTACTTTGAAATCAATAGAGAAGGCTCACAAAGGAGCATTCTTAACCCTGCTTTCAGCATCACTGTAAAATTTGAGTTTGCATTTTATTGTGATTTACCTGTATGCTCTTAATTTTTCTCTAATAAAATTTCAACTACCATCATAGATAGGGACAGTGGTAGAAACCAGTGTTACTGAGATACTATCACTGTGTATAGAGCTTAAAATATACGACTTGTTAGGAGGTGATTGGATCATGAAGCTTGGAGCTGACTTGCCCTTGGGAGGTGGAGTCCGACTGGAAGAGTTGGGTCACTGTGACCTGGAAGGCTTTGTGTCCCTCCCTGGCTCTTCCCTTTGCATTCACTCTGATGCTTCCTGTCTGTCATGCTGTGAGCAGTTCTCCTCTGCCAGGCCCTCTGCCATGCCACCCTGCCTTGGAGCCAGCTGACTACGGACTGAACCTCTGCAAATGGTGAGCCAAATAAACCTCTCTTCCTTTAAGTCCTGAGAGTCCATGTTGGGCCCCAGTGACTGAAGGAATGATGCTACAGACACGGACTGCAATCTAGTTTCTCTCTGGGCAGGGCCAGGCGCACGGTGGATGTGTTCCCATTCAGAATCTCTGGACCTTTCTCTGCTGCCAGGATGACTGGCATCATCATCATCATTATCATTATTATTATTATTTTAATAACAATTTTCAGACATGTACGAAAGTAGAAGATGATTTAGCAAGCCCACATGTGCACTGCAAACTTCAACCCCTGCATTTATAATCCCATAGCAGCCCCACACCAGTGTTTGAAAGCAGATCCCAGACATATTACACTTCCTTACAAATCCCAGTGTATTCTTCAGTAGATGAAATTTTAAAATATAACCATGATAGCATCTTCACATCCAACAAAAATTAATTCCTTAGTACTATTCTATGCCCAGTCTGTGTACAAATTCTCAATTTCCAGGAAAAAAGCCCAACTTTGTAGAGTTGGTCTGCTGGAATGCAGCCTCTGCAGGTGTCCAGCTCACACTGGCTGGCCTGGCTCTTTCTCTGTCACAATTCCTCTTCCATATTTTCCTCTCCAGGCCATGGACAGCTGTAGCTCATGGGTACCAGGAGATTTAAATGAAGTCGGATGATTAGTTCTGCCTTGGTGAGGATTCCTTAAGACTCCATCACTGGCCCATGTGTCTGGATCACATGACTGGAGCATGAGGGAGCCATTTCTTCCAGTACAACAGGAGTCCAGCTCCGGTTCTGTGCTCCTTGATGCAGGATGGGGCTTCGGGGTGGCCCGGTGTCTCCTGTCGAGGTCCACGGGGTTCCAGTGCCTGCAGCCTCCCCAACCTGCTCCAGTTGCCCTTTGACTTTTCCCACAGCCTCTGATGACAACTGATCCTTCAGTACATTCCAAGTGATGCAAAGTGAAGATTTTTCTAGTCCTGGCTCTTAATAAATAGTCTCTTCTATCAGGGATTTCACACATTTATCAGGTATGGCAGCAGGTGCTACTTGAGAGGCTGAGGCAGGAAGATCAAGAGTTGAAGGCCAACTAGGGCAACTTTGCAAGACCCTGTATCAAAATAAGACTTTAGAAGGGGGCTGGGGTGTAGCTCATTAGTAGAGTATTTGCCTAACATGTGGGGGGCCTTGAGTTTGATTCTTATACTGCACAAAACTAAAAGGTCAAGCAAACAAATCCTGCCAACGGCACAGAATTTGGAAATGTGCTTCTCTGAAGTGGACTAAATGCTTCTGTGCCTGTATTTACCCATTTTCAAAATAATAAGCTATTTAGCAACTTCTAAGACGAACCAGTGATTTTCTTGCAGACTATGATGGATGAGTGTGCTGCTGTGGGCTCCGTGCTTTAATCAACGCAGAGGTGGTTTGACCAGAGCTGGTGATTTTTAGGGAGCGCCTCTGGATTTGGGGGATGCCTCAGGCAGGGTCCTTGATATGACCTTGTGGTAGCCGCAGCCCTGCTGCTTCCTGCCCACTTGAGATGTTCACGTTTCCTTGTGGACTTAGCCCACAGCTACTTCAGCGGAAGCAGCAATCATGCCCGTGGTGGGAGCTGAGAGCTGTGAGGCCGCTGTTGCCGTTACCTGGTCCTCCCGCTGGACAGACTGGGATAGTCTGTTTCATAAGAGGGAGAAAATAAGTCACAAGTTTCTGTTGGCACTTGTGGTTCAAAGATAAGATGATAGAGCTCTTATTAATGCTGTTGATCTTGTATGAATAGCCCTTTTCTCTTACACTAAAAATTCTGTTCTTCACTACATCAACTTAATTGCCTATTTGTTTAACGATTTAATATTTATTTGAAAAATTACATATTATTTCATTATGCATATCTACATTTCAAAATAACAGCAGGATTTTTAAAACTATACTAAAAGGAATTTAAAATTCTTCTGTGTCTGAGTGTGTATGTGAGACAGAGAAAGAGACAGAGGCGGAGACAGTGATAGAGATGGTGCTGTAAAATTGTCATATTGCAGAGTCACCAGAAATATTCTACTCTTCATGGCTATGTCACTAACTTGACCTACAGTCAGGTCATCATCTTGTTTAGTTTAGAAACAGCAATTTTGGGGTTGTGGTGGGTGGGGATCAGGTATATTTCCACCATCCAGCCCTGTCCCCAAGTTGAGTTTCTTGGGCCAGGCAGTGTCCTAGGTCACTCTGGGAGTGTCACCGTGCCCTAACCCTCCCTGAGGCCAGGCTGAGGAGAGATAGGGACAGATTTGCTGTTTTACACTGTGGAGACCCGGCCCACCTGAGCTGCTCTCAGCTGTATTTCTATGTGGAAGCCAATGCTGGGCACATTCCCTGGTGTCATAGTGTGGCCTGTCACCCTGCTTAGAGGTGGCCAGTGCCTACCCTCATCTAGCTGTTCTGCTCTCTCAGAAGCTGAGAAGTCCAAGGTGGACTTTAGACTCCCTGTGTCCAGGTGAAGGATAACCCTGTGGACCTGTGCACTGCTCCTCCCCCCAAGCCACTTCTGCTGAGGCCAGCCTTCTGATGTGGTCAACGCTATCGTTGGGCCTTTTCTTCCCTGCCCTGTGCACGGAGATTTAAGGGTCTGGCATGGCAGAGTGAAAGGACATACGATCACCCTCTCCTGACCCATTTTCTCCTCCACTGCTAAGCAGCAGATACTCTTCTGGTTTGTGGACCAACACCAATTTTAGGAATTCAACCAAGTTCCAGCCCTGGGCCCCAGGGGTGCCTAGGCATCCTGGTCATTTAGGTGTGAGGTTCACGAAGAACCTCAGACCTACTGCTGTGTGGCATTGCATGAGCCTCCCAATGACTTGGCACAGCTGACCAGAGGCTCAAGGCAGCAGATTGTCTGGATTCTATGCAGAAGTCATTCTGTTTTCAGAAATTCAGAATCCTTCAGGACATCTTCCAGACATAGAAATCTCAGGTGATAAATAGTCCTCTAAATGTTCCAACTTTACATGCTGCACATGACCAGAGCCCACCATCACTGGCTGAGCAGCCAAGGGTTTCTGCTGAGGACAGCTTCCCTTGGCTGTAGGAAGGAGACATTCATCATCCGTTACCGTGAGACTCTATCCTCCGATCCGAGCTTGAGAAATATGTTTCAGCGAAGCACTGTCCAATAAATGGATGACATTGCTGTGCGCTAAATTTATGGCTCAATTACAATCAATCTTACACTATCAGCTTCCACTGTCCATATAATTAATATAAACAAAGCAGTGAGCCATTGCTTCCAATGCCACAGTGTTTCACACCAGGAACATGGAATCAATGCTCGCTTCATAAGTAACGGGCATTAGCATATGATTTTAGACTATCTAGTGGGCATAATGGTAAAGAGAATTATTCCTTTGAGAGTAATGCATTCCAGTTTCATAACTTTATAAGTGACATTCACCTTGTTTAAATTAACAGTTCAGATCACTGACTTTTCACTACTTCACCGGCAGGTTAATTGGGTTTGGAGAATTAACCTTGCAGAGATCAGCTGTACTATGTCCATTAGTAGTATGGAAAGAGCATAGTGGCCAGGTGAGCTGTGTCGTTTCAGAATGGTCAGGTCAAGATGACCGTCTGCTGGTGGGTAGCCGCGGCACTCTGGGGCCATTTGGGCCTAGCGCTTAAGTTTTGCTGCACACCTCTCATGATAAATCATTAAAATGGGACTTTGTAACTATTTCTGTTTAAACCAAAAGGACTCACTTTAAACCAGTTCAACACATTTCCCTTACCATAACAGGCCATTCAATTAAAGCCAAATGGATCACACTGAGTGACCTTGTGGCATATAGACCAGATGTATGCTAAGCTCAACTGTGGGCCACTTATAGTCCCTGGAAATTTAGGGCTTCCTGAAGATTCTGCACTCTAAATTCTCTACGGAAAACTTTATTAAACATCTCTTGTTTGCCAGAGAGACATCTATATCTCCACATTAATATATATTAGGCATTTTTAAATCCTGGGAACACACTTAGTGGCTCTGCAGAAATTTCAATATGTGCCCAAAGGATTATCACTGATCTATTGAAGGTATTATTATGTATAATCATCCGCTTGTCCTGCAAAAGGCTGAGCTTTACAGCAAATCCTTATATATAAAAACAACAGAGCTGATGTATTTGGGCAAAGCGCCAGGTTCTGTCACCTTGGTACTTGATTCTGAGATTTCTTCTCAAAACATATTTTCTCCAGAAATTAGGTTGCTCATAAGGAGATTGGCTAGGTTCATGCTGCTTTGAAGAACAGAAGAATATTTAATGGCATGAAATTAAATAATTTAGCTCCAACATAACTGCTTGAAAATGGAAGTCAAATAAAACCTGGCACCGAATAGCAACATATAAAGTCATGTGTTAACATTTCTATCATATAAAGAACATGCATAAGGAAACAATGCATCTCAGAATTGGAATGGAAGCATAAACAGCTAATAAACTCAATGCACATGGACAATCATCATACAGCATTGTTAGACTTACAACCAGGAAATGAAAGTAAATGTTTCCTTGCAAGAGTCCAAGGTGAAGAATGCAAGAGAGCCCCCCTGAAACACACAGCCCCTTCACACCCTGGCGGATGGAAGAGAGAATGTCACCTGTATTTCAAGCTCTAAATTAGTGAACATTTATTCTCTTGGTCCATCCCTAAGCAAAATCACTGTGTGTGAATAAGGTTTTATGTAATGGTGTTTTGAGGGGAGGAAACATAAAAGGAACAACCCAAATGTTTAACGATAGGTCATTATGTAGATACGTTATGGCACACCATATAGTAAGTTAACAGGTAGCTGCTAAGGTGGCTTATAAAAATCTTTTTCTTGACATGAGAAGATGTTGGTTGCATGTTTTCCCAGTTATAAAATAGCTCTGCAGCACAAAATTATTCTGAAATAAATTATAACATCAAGCACATTAAAAAGTCTAAAACTATGCACTGTGTCAGAAAGAGGCTTAAGGTTACATTATTTTTGTTCATTTGGCTTTTTAAATATCTCTTTTCTCCTCCCTCAACCTCTACCCACAAACACATAGGCAAAAATTAGTTTTGCAATGTAAGAATAAAGCTACATTTTTAAAAAATTGAATATATACATCAAAATAAGGAGTATCTCTTAGAGACACTTTAGGAAATAAAAACCTAATGATATAAAACTCCTTTGTTCTTCTTTACCAGTGTCTCATTACTTTCCTCTCACTTTGTCATCACTGGAATAAAATACCTGACCCTCACACGTTAAAGGAGGAGAGGTATATTTTAGTTCATGGATTCTGTCCATAATTGAGTGCCTATAAGGCAAACAACAAGGAAGTACCTGGTGGAGGAGAGCTGTTCAACTCATGGTACCCAAAAGGCAGATAGAGAAAGGGGAGCTAAGGGGGAGAACACACATTGCCAAGCCTCAACCCTAGAGACCCAACTCTAAGTAGGCCCTACCTCCAGTTATGAGACTTGTTGGAGGACATTTTGTATTGAAACCATAAAATTATGCCTCCCAAGAGTTCACATCCATTTAATTATGCAAAATGTATTTAGTCCATTGCTAAGAGTTGCCAAAGTCTTAACAGTTCCAGTACTGCTGAAAAGTCCAAATCCAAAGTGTCCTCTGAGACTCAAGGCAAATTCTTAGTTGTGAGCACCTATAAAAATCAAAAAGAAAGTTTGCTACTTGCATCATGCTGTGGCACAAGATAAACATTCCCATTCCAAAAGGGGAGAATTGAAGGATAAAAAGGGAAGCAAGCAAAGCAAGGTCAAAACTAAACAAAGCAAATGTTAAATCTTGAAGCACCATGTCTGAAACCTAAAGCAGGTTGTAGTGAAATGTGAGGTATAAAGGCATGGGTGGCTCCACACTGCCAGTTGCAGTTCTCAGAGGCTCGTAGGCTGGATATGATTACAGCTTACAGCTTTCCTTAGCCAGTGTTTCACAATTCTGGCTTCTCCAACTTACTAGGATCTCAGTGCAATCATGGCTTCACCATCACAGCATCACACATTTTTTCTTGGGGACACACTGCCTGGCTCCACAGACTTTCTTCTGAATCTGAAATCTGGAAGCATCTATGAGCTCATGATTTTTACATTTTGCATAATTGTAAAACCAGCAACACATAGATCATGCCAAAGTCTGCTCTTATCTCAAGCATAATGAGATCCTCTCTATAATGGCTACACAGACCTCTGAGTTCTGAGATGGCTGAGCATAGAGAGATAACTCCTGGGGGCTAAGAGGATACCTTCTGAAATGAAAATTTACAGTATGGCACCTTTGAGTCTACAAAGAGTGGTGTCTTGATGATTCCTGATATGCCTTAAACCCATATTTCCTGTTGTCCTGATGCAAAGTCCTAGGCTTCTATTTAATGCTTATTTTTTTCAGAAATCATGTTCTCAGTGCCCCTAACTTTTCAGATGTTTAATTTGAATGATATCTGATTTTTGCCTCTAATTTTCATTTTATACTTGTCTAAAAGCAGCTAGCAGCATCTGTGACACAACCAGAACACTGAGCTGCTTTGAAATTTTCCTTACCAGGTAAATTAGTCCACCACCATTAATCTCAGTCTCTTGAAAATTTTTAGGACATGGTTAAAATACAGACATTTTTCGTCAGAGTATAACACATATGGCTTTGAGTCTAATCCAATGGAGTTCTTGTTCCCAGCTGAAAACTTCCAAGGTTGGCCTTTACTGTCTGCATTGCTATCAGCATTGTTGTCTTCTGAGCTAAAATCATATTCTCCTATGAAGCTCAGCTTACAGTATTCTAAAGTTTTTCTGCTGGCATCTCCAAAACTTTCCGAATTCCTCCTACAAACCATTTGCAAAGGCTTGTTAACTGCATAGTTGGGCACACTCATGGTAGCCACCCCACTTCTGATACCAATTTCTGTCTTAGTTATTTTACCATTGCTGAAATAAATATGTGAAGCATACAATTGAAAAGAGGAGAGATTTATTTTGCTTTTTGATTGCATTGCATGGTTAGATAGCTTCAAGCAAAACAGCATGATGAAACTCATGGTCAAGAAAAGCTATCCAATCAACAGCAGCCAGGAACAGAGAGAAGTAGAAGGAGCTGAAATAAGAATGCACCCTTCCAAGCCACATTCCCAGTGACCTGTGTCTTCTGACAATGGCCTACCTCCACAAATAAGACTTCTGGGAGGACATTTCAGATCTAAACCTTAGAAGCATGTTTTATACAATCAAAGTGCTCAGTTTTTATCTGTTTTCTAATGATGGAAGCTCAGTATTGCTTATTTCCTGTTTTCCAGCAAGACTCAACCTGTGTAACAACTATGTGTTTGTCTGTCCTTACAGATTATATGAAATTAATGTGTCTGTCCTTACTGATTATATGAGATTAAAGAAACTTTGTAACCTGATTGAGAACTGCAAATCATAATGATAAATAATTGAAAATTATAATAATGATCAATAAGATTGCTTCAATAAGATCTATCCATAACTGGAATTAAAATATGATATGTGCTTTAATTTAAAAACTATTACAATGGAGGACACTGGTATGAATTCCCTTTGAAATACTATCCTTGCTTCATACACACTTGCCTCATCATTCTGATTACTTTTTGCAGAAGTTCTAGGAGTCCTGTTTCATGAGTCTCTAGCTGCACTGTTCTAGCTGCCTCAGTGCTCTGCAGTGATTCAAAATGTTTACTTTTCACGGTTATTTCTGGCTCTTTGGAGAAGAACCAGAAGTTGAGCAGTGCCAGATGCAGTAAATAAGGTGGATAAGGACACACTGTGATGTTTTTACAGACTTGCCTTTCTGTTTAATGTCATGTGGTAGCAGCTTTCATGGTATTTTTTATCACACCTTGTGAAGACACTCAGGACAAAAGGCTTTTAGAATTGCTTCAGACAGCGACAAGGATGATAAGATAATTGTGTCTGAAGTTAAAGGGATGATTTTGAGGGAAAATATGACAATGTATCTTTTACTGTTATAATTTTAAAAATTTAAATATTCACTATGCATTAGTAACCCCTTGTTTTTCTCAGAAAAGAAAGCATGCAGTCATACAAGATTAGTAGTGAAGTCAGCCACACATTCATTATTTTGAAGAGTGAACACAAAGGTCTTGTTTGTCATGATTTAAGCACACACACATTTCACTATTACCTGTCTTTTAGATCATACCAAATGGCTCAAAGTGATGCCACCCATACAGTTTTGTAAATAGTATAATTCAACATCAGGGACCTGGGGGCATAGCAAACCACTCAGGGGCACACCTGTCTTGTATAAAAGACAAAACCACTCGTATCAGCCTCCGTTCATGGGCTGCCTGCTCTCACAGCCCCACCACTCCCATGGCCTCCCCAGTCCTGTGATGAACCTGGAAGAAAGCAGCGTTGTCCTCTGTAGCTGAAGCCTAGGGCTTCTCACTGGCTTGCTCGATTTCACATTCTATTAGGTGCAGAACCCAGGGAGGACTGATTCCAATGTTCCTGCTCTTCATGCTACATTAGCTGGCAGTGATGAGGAAAATACAATTAAAACAATCTAATCGGCTGTTTGCATTTTTCTTGAGAAGGGAAGTACTTTTAGGGAAAAAGTTCTGCTTTCCATAGTGTTAAAAACATCCACAGGCAAATGACAGGGTAGTACATTCCATGGATGTATTTAAATTTCAAATGTTTCCATTTTCTAAAGAGACCCAGAAACAGTCAATTATTTATTATATACACAATATTCTACTGGTACCTATAATCAAGAGAATTATTTGTTATATACACACAAAATTGTAGTGTACCTATAATCAAGGCTGACGGTTTTCAGGAAGCTGACAAGTGATTATATTTTTCAATAAGCAAATCCTTTGGGGCCCTAAAGAGCCATGCTTAGTTATTCCCATGCTCTTTTGCTTAAAATAACCCTACTTTGTGTAGTCATGCATGGCATCCTTGCAGTTGTTTGTGAGCTTCCAGTTGTCAGGGCCTAGTTTTCTGAGCTCTAGATGTCCAATTCTCTCTCCTTCCTAAAGAGGGCAGGAAAGAGCAGGCTCTCATATGTCAGGTGACACAGGGGAGGCAGACAGTGCAGTAGGATGTCTCTCCATGGGGACTGTGTTGTGGAGCCTCATGGAGCTCTAAGGAGTGCAGGCTGGCCTTTCCTGTGGAACTAAAGGGTATACTGCTTGACATAACTGTAGACTGTCAGTCACCACCCAGAATCTGAGGAAGCAGCCAGTAACTGCCACAGCTGTGGAGATGTGGATGCAAGCAGGCCTGCTATCTTAGTTACTTTTTTCATTGCTGAGACAAAATGCCCAATGCCCAAAGTTAAAGAGGAAAGGTTAACTTAGCTCACAGTTTGTAGAGGTTTCAGCCCATGAATGGCTGATTCAAGGCAGGGTGACACATGGCAGAAGGGCAACTTCATGGTGGCAGAAGACAGCAAGAACAATGAGGGTAGGGAGGGCAAGCCTCTTTCCCTCCCTTACATTGCATGCAGGCTCCCCACTCTTGGGCTGGTATAACGCTCACACCCTTAACCCCAACATTGGTCTATGAACCAGGCACAAAGTCTAGATTCAGCTGTCTCTGATAAGCCCACTCCCCATAATTGCATAAGACTTTGGGAGACATCCAGACTCAAACCATAACAGCTGCCACACAGTGTCACATTTGAAGGTCTGATTCTCCACCTAAGCAGAGACCAAGGTCAAGGTAAGGAGATGATGGCCTTGGTCCATTCCTGCTACTGTAACAAAATATCAAGAATTGGGTAATTTATGAAGAACAGAAATGTATTTTTGCAAAGCTCTAGAAGCCGGGAAGTCAACAATGAAGGTACCCATGGGGGTCAGGCAGTGAGTCTCGGTATCTCAGGGACCAAGCACAAGTCAAGCACACAGGAGACCATAGTATTGCAGAATATGCAACAGAATTCCTAGCAGTGAAAAATACCAAGGGCACCAAGAGTTCTGGTAGCTGACAAGGGCTCAGTCTCTGCTTCCTGAGGATGACTGGTGCCTCCCTCCAGGATTAAGAAGGAAGCTGTGTCCTCACCTGGTGGCAATGGGAAGAGTAGAGGTAGAGGCATCTCTCCTACCCTTCCTCAGGCACCCATCTTCTCTGTAAGGTGCCACCTTAGTCGCCTCTTGAAGGTGTCATCATGACGGTGGTGAGGTTTTGTTGTGTGGGTTTGGGGAGTCACAGCACAGCGCTGGCTTTCAGGGACTCACTGAACATGCATCTCCCTCACTCCCACACCCTGTTTCATTTCCTATGCTGCTCATCTTCCCGATGGTGCTCATCTCGTTGGTAGCTGAATCTGCATTTCCAACAGGATGGGTCTTTCTCAAAGACACCTGAAGAAGACCACGGCCATTGGTGGCTGTTGCATACTGACCCCAGGCTCAGGTGCTTACATCAGAAAGCATCAATGAGTTTTTCAAATCAGTTGCTATGGAGCTTGGGGAAAAGGTGTGGACCCCACACTGCTGCAGTGAAGGCGCTGAAACTCAGTGTTCCTTGAGAAGCCATGGCTGTCATTTTCTCCCAGAAGTAGCTACTGCAAGGGCAGACAAGGTCACAGCCTGCACACAGGCTGGCTCCTCAGGAAGGCAATGCTGACTGCAGGCCATGGGCAGGAGTGTGGTGAGGTACGTCCCTTGTCCTGTGTGTGGGCTTCCACCGGCGGCTGAGACTCAGCCAGGACCCAGGTGGGCTCCTGATCCTAACTTGGAGGGACAGAGCCAGCCAGGAGAGGCCAGGCAGCCTCATCGAGATGGAGCAAGGCTGAAGTGCCAGCGCTGATGACAGATCCAGGAAGCACATTCGCCTGGACCAGGCAGGGCCAATGTCTAGGAGGTGGACGTCCCCTGGGCAATAAAAACACTCAGCTATAGTGGGGACACCAGCAGCTGAACCTGAGCGCATGGGAAGACTGAACCTAGAGGCTGAAGGTTGCTGAGGCCTGGTACCCAGCAGGGACAGCGAAGAAGCACGCAGCAGAAGGCAAGCACAATGCTTGGGAAGATGCCGCTCCTGGACGGCTGCGTGCTGCTGTGGTGGGACTCCCTGGGCCTCCTGGCACCAGTGGGATGGACAGAGCTCCAGGGTCCCACAGGACAGATTCGCGCTGCAGGGGCCTGGTGCTGTGTCCTCTGCTCCTGATGCCCTGGCTCTCCTCCACCCCACCCTGTGGGCTGCTCATCTTTAGCAGCAGTGAGCGTCCAGCTCCCCCTCAGTGACTCGGGCTCCGCTGCCTCTGCAGAAGGCCCTGTCCCCTGCTCACTGCCACGGCTCTGGATGTCCCCACCAACATCCCCTGCCTCTGTGCCAGCACCCAAGCACTGCACAGGCTCTGTGGGTGGGTTCCGAGCACCTTCTACTTGGCATTTGAACCAGGCCACTCTCCAGGAGGCAGGGAAGTGTTCACACAGTTTTGAGCCCAGTGATGAAACAAGCCCGATTCCAATCCTGGTCAGGCCCTTGTGTCCCAGAGGCTGAAGCAGACTGATTCCTTTTCTAAAACCCCTCTCATCTCTGGAACTCATGTGTGATGCTCCTGGAAGAGACTCAGTGGTGAAGGCGGGGACTTTGCTTTCTTCCCTGAGGAGCTCATCCTATGTCTTGCCCTTCTCCTCCCCTTCCTTATCTGTGTCTCAAGACAGCATTCAGCATGTACTTTTGACTGAAGAAAATATTAAACAAATTTTCACACATGCAGAACATTGAGGAAACCTAGAGAAATATGCTCCTGGTTTCTAAGAACTTCCTGACAGGTGACGTGCAAGCAGGCACAACAGCAGCAGCTTTGGTAAAAAGAGGCACAGCATTGCCTCATCATGATTGCTGGAAGGCAATGGTCTCTTTGACCACAAAATAAATGGAGCCCACTCACAAGGTAAGAGAACAAAGTGGGGAGAGGGAAGGAAAAGGAGTCTCCTAGTCTGCTAGTAACTCATATATTTTCCCATTTTAAAATCGCCCCCACATCAGTGGGCAGACATTTCATGTACTGTCTGAAAGTGTCTCTCATTATACACCAGGAGCTTAGTTCAACCTATTTTCTGCAAGAACGAATAACCAGCTCTAAATACACACTGGGTAGGAGTGAAGACTGTACTTCCCAGCATTGCACATAAATCCAAATATGTGGTTTGGAGAAAAGAATAATGATTATATTTTTCTTTCAAATCACAAAGTGAGATAAGTGTTTAGATTTGCCCCGTGTTTAGATAAAGCATCCACCCAGGAAGTGTACACTCATTACAGTAGAAGTGAGATTGGCATCTCTGCCTCCTCTCTGGGCCTTGTTCCTTCCTGTCTGGCAGCTGCCACAGGGTGTCATGAGCATGCTGGGTTGTGCCTGCGGTGGGCATGTGGTGGGCACACACAGCAGCTCAGGTCAGCTCAGACACAACCCTCCATGCAGTGATTCCTTGCTTGCTTGACTGGAGCATCAAGAGTTTTAAAAGGAAGACAATGGAAAGCCCCTTTCTCCGGCTCCCTAGGTGGCCACCCCTGCAGCAAGGCATGCGAAGGTCCACAGAGGCCGAAAGCAATGTGAAGAGACCAAGCATGTTCAGATCTGGACCCAGGAGTGGCACAGATGTTGGACAGGAGCTATGGGGATTGAAGAGACCTTGATTGACATGAGAAGGACCCAGGGGAAAACATGGACAGCGGTGAGATGGAAGGACTCGTTAAGCAAAGAGATGGAAATCACAAGAGTCAAAGGAAACACTGAGAAAGAAAAATATCATAAAAATTAAGACATCTTTTTAATGAGTTTTTCAGTGTACAGGACACAAGGAAATAATCAGGAAGTTTGAAAATGTGTCAATAGAATCTTACAAAATCAAAATGGAGAAAAAAAGAATGAAAAATATTCAACAAACTATCTAAGGACTGGCAACAATCACAGTTACAAATGAAAAACATACATGCAATGGCAAAAACAGAATAAACAGAGGAGGAAAAGAAGAAATATTGGAGGTAATGACTAAGAATCTCCTATTTATTGTAACAGACCAACGACATGGGAAACACAGAGAACAAAAAAGCAAAACAATGAAAACAATCAACACCAAAGCATCTCCTATTCTCTGTATAGAAATCAAAGACAAAGAGAAAATTTTGTGAAAGGGGAGAAAGCTTCTTTCCCAGCAGAGGGACTAGGGCAAGAATTAAGTAAGACTTCTCTTTGGAATGCATACTAGCAAGAAGAAAGTGGAGTGAAATATTTAGTAAAAATAATCACCAGCCTATAATTCTGCACACAACCAAATTATCACTCACAAGTGAAAAAGAATAGATGTTTTGAACAAATAAAAATTGTGGCATTTGTTGTGTGAGTTCTGATAGATTTGCATGTTAAAAACTTCAGAAAATGCAGAGGATAGAGATCAGGAACTCAGACCTCCATCAGGAAAAAAGAGAAAGAATAAATGAAAGCAAATAAAACCATTAATTTCCTGGCTAATTGTTTGTTCAAAATGGAAATAGCACCAGCACGCTGGGTAGTTAGAGAGGATGGATGGACAGGCAAGCAACAGTCGTGTTGGTGAGGGGCAGGACAGAGGAGCATGCTGGGAAGGGACACAGTGCCCTTTGGAAGTGGACTTAGATTAGGAGCACATGTGCCTGCAAAATGCAGGGGCAACCTCAGAGTTTCAAAAGTGCAACTGGTGTGCTAGCAAAGAGGGAGAACAGAATCCTAAAATGCTCAGTTAAAGGTTCAAATTAGAACCAAGGAACAGATGAGTAGCAAACAGCTACAAATGGAAATGGAAAATATAAACTCAACTGCACTTATAATAATTTTGAATGTTACTGGTTTAAGGACATTGTGGTGGATTAACTGTCATTTTGGAACAACCAGCTGAACTGAGTCAGTATGATTCTGGGTACGGAAGACCCACTGAAGATTGCTGCCAAAATGGCATAAAAGGAAAACTCGAGGGGAAGATGGTGTGCTGTTGATTTTCCTGGAGAAGCTTGTTGTGCTGATTTTCATGATATGAACTCAGCTATCCTCCCTGTTGCTGAAGATGGTTGTTGTTTTATCCAGATCTGTATTGAGAGCTGAGAGCAAGGCAGCCTGCAGAGTGATTTAAGATGTTTGCAGTTTGGCCAGAAAAGAAGCTCCAGTAAAGCTGTGGGCTGCAAAGAGAGAGTATGAGAGGTCTTGATTGCTGAGAAGCAATGAGGAATAGAAAATACGGCCTGAAGGTGCCAGAAGAAGGAGCAGGACTCTACCCTTTACAGCCTCAAAATTTCAAAGGTGGAATATTCTTTGGAGAAAAAAAGCTGCAGAATGCCCTAATACAGAAAAGCAGTACCCTAGAGAACTTGTTCCTCAGTACTAGATTCAGTATTCAGCAATCCAGGCACTTGACCCCTACAGCCAAGAGAGAGGGAAGCCTGGCTACTGGTCTTTCTGGCAGAGATCTTGGCATCATCCTCATGGCACTGTTTTTTGGTGTATCTAGAATGGAAGAGTTGTGGGATCAAGAAGGCTTTCAACTAGATTTCAGAAGGCCTGGGAGGTCAGGCAGTGTGTCCCTGAGTGGGCAGTGTATGAAGCTATGAGTGTGAAGCCTAAGGTGCAGTGAAGACCCCAGAAATTTCCATAAGCCAGGAACATGGATAGTCTGAGAAAAATTGCAAGGAGGGAGCAAAGCAAGCCCTAGAGAACAGCCATGGGATCTACAACCATTAGAAGTGCTGTAGGGTCAGGACTATGCAAGAACTTTGGAGTTCATATCTTGCCACAGATTGCCTCAGATGCTGCACATGGAAATACAAGGCTTAATATTTGCCCTACTGGACTTTGCACTTGCTTTGGTCCATTCCTTGTATCTCCCTATTTGTAACTTTTGTAATGGAACTATCTATCTTGTGCCACTGAATGTTAGAAGCGTTTAACTTTCTTTCTGTTTGTACAGGGGCTCACAGCTAAGAGTTTGACTTCAATCTTGGGAAAATTGGGACTTGAACTTTTCAGAAATGCTCAAACTGTAGGATTTCGGCAACTCTTAGAAATGAACTAAATGCTTCTGCATAAAGAGATGTACATGAATCGTTGAGGGGCCAGGGGCAGAATGTTATAAATTAAGTCTAGATGTTTCTCCCCAAAACATTCATGCAATCATAGGGCTTTTTTGGAGGTGGCTGAATCTAGAGTATGTGATTGATTTGTAGTGCAATGCTGGGATTAATGGGCTGAAATTCAGGTGGGTGACTGCTGGAGCAGCCCACTGATTGTATAGATACTGCCCTAATTCCAGCAGTCTAGATATAATATAAAAATGGCAGAAAGACATTATTAAGCTCTCCTTGTTGCTTTAGCTGTCTTCTGCCCACCATGAAATGCTCTTCGTAAAGCCACCCTGCTTAGAGCCAGCCAATTATGGACTGAAACCTCTACAAACTGTGGGCTAAATAAATCTCTCTTTTAACTTTGTGTGTCACATGTTTTAGCTCAGCAAAGAGAAAAGTAACTAATGTAGACACTAATTTTAAAAGTTACAAAGAAGGTTAAAGAAAAAAAAGAACAAGACTTGACTGCACAATGTCTGTAAGAAACCCTCTTTAAAAGTTTGACACACATAGATTAAAATAAAAGGGAACAGGGAAGGCCATATGAAAACACTAATAAAGAGAAAGCCGCAGTAGCTACGTTAATTTTGGACAAAGCAGACATTGTGTCAAAGGAACAGATCAGAGAGGAAGGGGATACTGCATAATGATTAAGGGGTTCTAACTACCCTTAATGTGGATGTGTCTCACAGAAAATTGTCAAAACACACACCACGAAGCCTCCTAGGACTGTAAAGAGAAACAGAAGCACCCACTATGATAGCTGAGAACTTGGCTACCTCTGTGCCAGGAGAGGGTACATCCAACAGACACGATGACAGCGAAGACACAGCCCAACCCAACAGCATCACTGTTCACTGATGCGTGCTTGACATCTGTAACAACTTCCTCCACGAGTAGCAGGACACACACCATCTGCAAACTCATGTCCAACACAGTGGATGTCATTCCCAGAGATAACCTGCACCTTTATAGGCTTCAAAGAATAGAAAACGCATGTGTGCTTCCAGAAAACGATGGGATGAAAATATTACAGGAGGACATCTGGAAAACCCTAAATTGTTTAGACATCACAAAATACACTTGTAAATAGTATCAGGCAAAAAGTGGCCTCAATAAAAATGTAAAAGTATTTTGGGCTCAATGAAAGGAAGATGTGACCTATCAAGTCTGTGGTTTGTGGTAAAAGCCGTGTGTGAGCCATTAAAAAGACGAAAAATGCAAAGTATCAAAGCTTCTTCCTTAGGAATTAGAGAAAAAGAGAATAATAGAAACCAAAAACTGTCAGGAAAAGACAATAAAAATTAGAGCAGAATTCAACGAAAGTGAAAACAGGATATTAATCAAGATAATCAAAACCAAAGGCGGTTCCTTTTAAAGAATCAGTGTAATTAATAAACTGGCAGCCAGGCTAAGAACAAAAGAGAGGAGATATAAACTTTTAGCATCAGAATTGAAAGCTGAATATGACTGATTCCATGACACGAACCAGGTATAAGAGAACATCACCACAAGTCCATACCTGCAAAGTCAGTAATCTTGGTTAAATGAACCAGGTCGTTTAAAAAGAGACAGAATCAACACACAACCTCACTAAGCTCTGCACAAAACAGGGCATACATCTGAATAGGGTCATATCTGTGTGACATATTCCATAGAGTTAGTACACCCGCAACATCACCAGGCTGACCACGAGGTTTCACGGCTGAACCGCGCAGCGCAGCCTTTGTGAGGAAGAAAGGGCATCGACCCTCCACGATCGCCCATGGTAGGAGCGAAGCAGAGGGAACACTTCCTGAATTTCTCTTGTGGCCCATGTCTCCCTTACACCCAAACCAGAAAAAGACACTGACAAAATGAAAGCTAAAGAACAATGTCCCTCATGAACACACAGGCAGAAAAGTCCAGCCAAATATTATAGTGCAAATCCAGAAAAGGATGAGGAGATTATACACCATGTTCAGGGAAGCTAGGACAGCCGTGCAGGGCTGGCTCACACTGTAAGACCTGACCCACTGTGCTGGCACCCTACAGAGGAAACACCGTAGACTCTCAGCAGCCCTGACAGTGAGGTACACCACCCACTGAAAGTAGGTGCCTGAGTTCTGTAAGCACCTATGATGTGGATAGTGGCAAAACTGCCTCCTTGCATGGTTCTCAGGACGGCTTCCCAGTGGTAAGTGATGCAGGACCACAGACAGACAGAGACACGCGCATGCACACATACTCACCGTGCTTCCTCTTCATATGGCTTCCTGTACTCATGGCTTCTGCTTATTTTTTCTACTCACGTGTCTGGAGAGCACGTCACACCCACCTCACTCTTTCCCTCCGCGTCTGCACACCGTTCCACGTGAATGTATTACGAATTTATGCAGCTGACCTGCTGCTGGGGGACAGGAGAGTCTTTTCCATTTCCCCCTTAGAAACAGTACTGCGATAAACAGTCTCCTTCCAGGCTGACATACTCATGCGCACAGACATGGAACCGAATGTCCAACCAAATGCGGAACCCCTGCCCCTGTCACAGCACACTGGACACTTTCATTGCTGCTGCTCTGTGTGCTGCTGGATTTGCACCCACTCGCGATACCGTCAGCAGAAGAACCTCGCGTCTTCTCCAAGGCCTTGCCGCCCTCCTGCTCCTCTGCCTCCGCAGCCTGAGTAGCAGTAGTAACCCAAAGCGACCAGGCGAGCTGGGCCAGGCCCCGCACTGCTAAGGCGCGTGCTCCAGGCGTGGGGTCACGCGCGCATTCCCGCATCACCGCCCCACGCGCTGCCAGCTCCACGTGAGCTCTCAGCCACCCCGGCTGCCGTCTCATCTTCAGGAACAGGAGTCTCCCGGGGTTCCCTGGCAGTGTGGCCAGTGTGCAGAACCACATGTGGGGTGTCACTGCCTTGGCCAGGAAGTGGCACCAACTGCTCCCCTCCGGAAGGCAGGGCCACCTACAGGGCGGGGACCCTCAGGAGACAGCACCGCACCCAGGTCCTCTCCTGACACCACGGTTTACCTTCTGGCCTGATTCTCTTCCTCATTGTTGGATTAATTCTGTGTTTCCTCGGACCCAGGCACCTCCCAGTTTGTCATTTGGTCTTGGCCTCCCTTGTGGTGGGATTTTACCATGAGGTTTTGGTTGGTGCTGATGTTTCTCAGTGCTTTGTTGTTGATACAAATAGAACCTTTAATTTGGATACCTTTGATTATTTTGATATATATTTGCATGTTTTGGAGCGTCCAGACTTTGTAGCATATCAGTAAGGCTTTTCTCACTTGCTTTTTTGTTTAATTAAGTTTTCTGGTACAGTTTCGGTGTACATAGTGATCACGCTCATTACAGGAATTACAGCTCTACAGGGTACACCTCGATTCCTCTTCTTCTGCTCATTTCCATCCCCTGCCTGCAACCCCCATCCTCTCCCCCCTCACAAAGCTGTTTTTATTTTTTCTTTTCTCATTTTTTATTTTCCCTTCCTTGCTTTCCTCCTCCTCTCTCCCTAGTTTTCTTTTCCTTCTGAACAATTTCTTCCTATTTTGCAATATCTATTATACATTTTGATCTTATTTACACTTTCAGTTTTCTCACATCAGAAAGATAATGTGGTATTTACACGTGTGTCTGATTAACTTCACTGATGATTATAAATGTCTCAAGTTTATCCTTCTTAATGGCTCACCCAATCTTTTTTTATCCTTCTTTGGTTGATGAGCATTTGCCTCGTTTCCAAGATCTGCCTGTTACAGACCGCTGCTGTAAACATGTGCACACACGTCGCTGAGATATGATACTTTAATTTTTTTCAAGAATTTAGGGGAACAGCTGGGTCAAATGGAACCCCTCATCCTCGTTTTGAGGAGTTTCCACACTGATTTCAGCAGTGGTGGCTCAAGTCTACACTCCCACCAGCAGTGGAGAAGGGCTCCTTCTCCCCAAGAACCAACCCCAGCATTTGTTACAGATTGATTTCTTGATGACAGCCATTCTTTCTGGACTGAAATCTCAGCATTGTTCTAATTTGCACTTCTTGAATGAACTGTGTTACTGATCATTTTTTCATGTATTTATTAGCCATTTCTATTTCTTCATCTGAAAAGTGGGTATCCATCTCAGATATCAGAAAGTACCTTTTAAAAAAACACTTCCTTATGTATTTATTTGTTGCTTGTACTTGTTGTCCCTGCTGCAGACCTGTGAGACGCTGTGGAGAGGCCCTCTGTGCATCCCGAGAGGGCCGCCCTGAGACACTGCTCAGGGGAATCGCCCTGAAAGGCTATTTCGGCATTTTTTGCTTTATTTTGCTCTATTTTGTTTTTTGTTTGGTACTAAGGATTGAGCCTAGGGCCTCTGTCTTTTTGTATTTTTCATTTTGAGGCAAGAACTGGCTAAGTCCCTGGGACAAGGTCACGGGAGGCTTGAATTTGCCACAGGGCTGTTGTTCTGTGAAACAAATTTACATCTTTTGTGAAAGAGGAAGCCAAGGGCTGGAGGGTAGCCCTGATGGGTCTGGGGGCCAGCAGGCTTCAGTCCCAGGCTCACAGCAGGAAGAAAGGAACCCCCCCACGCATCCCCCCCACCCCAGACTCCCCTGAGCCCCTCCTGCCCAGGGCAGAGCTTCCAAAGAAGAGGACAGAATGGTTCTGAGCCCTGGCCAGGGGAGGAGTTCAAGGTGGCTGTCACCTGGGAGACTCCAGGCCAATCTCCCTCCCATCCCAGCCCAGGGAGTGCCCTGTCCCCCTCTGCTCCTCTCCTGCTCTAGGGGAGATGTCTGTGTTTCTCAGGTTTGTTACAGCTTTTCCCCGGTTGGTCTGCTTTATACTAGTTTATCTCATAGATGAAAATTACAAAACATTTAATGGGAAATGGGAAAATTCGAAACTCCCTTAATCTGAATTCAGTGCAAGTTCCTACTGGTAACTGGCCGCCTGGCCACCTGACTCCAGGACAAGGAATGGGGTTACAGTAGGCTGCACATGGCTGGATGGTACCAGAAAGTAAATGTCCCCTAAAGACCCTCGCTCTTCTCAAACTTTCTTCCTAAATTCCTTACATGATCAAAGGCCTGAAGAAGCACTGACCACGTAAAAGGGACAAGAAGACATTTCACAATTCCAAAGTGACTTCTGAGTAAAATAGCAACAAGCATCGGGCTCACCTCAGCTCTCTGGACTCATGGATAACTTGTGTGTGTAAACTGCACCCATGTTTACACCCGGCAGGCTCCCCAGGCACTGTGACTCCCAGCTTGAAGGAGCAACTCATCGGAACCTGCATCACAGCGAATCGCACCTGGGCCTCTGTGTGGCTGCTGTGGGTCTCCACTGAATTTTTTCCTGAGGAAAAAGAGCTAAAGATGTGGATGCAAAGGCAGAACCTTCTGTGTCAGGACATGGCTTTCTGGTGACAGTGGCTGACAGATGTCCTGAACCTATTCGAAGTCTTTCCCTGTCACGTTTTAACACCTGCGTTTCCCTGGACTGCGCTGCCCCTGCGTCAGCAGCACTCACTGTTTTCAATCCCACTCTATAAAGACAGTCAGGAAAGAGGGTTCCAGAGCTGCTCCAGAGAGTGGCAAGAACTGCGAGGAAGTGTGTTCAAACCAAAGGGAGGGTTCGGAGGCGAATAATCGCAATATGTCTTTTCCTGTGAAAAATATTTAAAATTTGGGCATTCATCCTGTATTCTGAGCACACCTCTTATTTTGGGGTCTCTTATGTCATCATTCTCTCTAGCAGTTCCTCCTTTACAAATATTATTGGTATTCTCAGGCACATCAGCCCAGTGCCAGGCACAGGCTGCTTCTGGGCCCGGGTGGCAGAAGGCAAGGAGTTGGTGCTTGGCAGGGCCTGGCTCTGCTGAGAGATTTCTTGTTGGGGCTCGCACAGCTCCTGGGAAGAAGCATCAGGGGTTCTGTGAGCCCCTCACAGCCACCCCCAGGGTGTGCCGTGTGCAAAGCCAGGCAGTGGGGACCCACAGGATCCCAGAGGCGGCCTGAGACATTTCCAGTCTCAAGCTCACCCCAGCAGAGCCTAAAGGAGCACACCCAGCCATGAAGCAGCTGTGCCTCCTCCTGTTGAGGGTCTGCGGGTCCCACACAGTGTGCACAGCTGTGGCCCGGGTGCCGTGGTGCCATACTTACCACTGCAGTCCTTGTGCCCGGCACCCTTTGCATGGGAAACACATGCTGTGCTGCTGGGTGCGGCAGCAGAGGAGGATTTGCTCTACTTTCCATTTCTAACTTTGGTTACGGACCCACAAGCCCGTCACATGCCTCTCTCTACTAAGTGTCTGCTGGTCAGATTTGCCTGTCCTTTCATCCTGAAAGCCCCCTTCAGGGGGCGGATATCACCCTGTCCTGTGGAGCTCTTAAGTCCAGCATGTGATGATCCATCTAAATCTTAATCTGGGCCCCCAACCTGTCAGCAGAAGCTGGCCCTGATTGACATTGGTCCCCTGTTCACTTAATCATTTTCCATGGCAAAACTAGCTGCAGGTTACCCCACACTGCCACTCAGCCCAGTTCCTGGTTTGCCTTGAAATTGTGCGCAGGAAAAGCCCACTTCACTCGGAGGACTGTGCCCCACGGCATTGAACCTCACATCCCTGGGACTCAGTGGGCTGGAAACCTTGCTAAAATGCAGGAGGCTCCTTCCAGGGTGTGGTGGTTTTCTTCCCTTTCCTGAGTATTCCTGAACTGTTCTGAGAGAATGCCAACTTAGTGACAGGTTTTGGCCATTAGACTCACACTTCAAAGACAATGCCTCATCTGCCCATGCACAACTGTCCCCTGCCTGTCTGCTTCCCTCCATTCAGGATCACGGGCGGGGACTGGGATTGGTTCACAGTCACCTTGGTGACTGAGTGTCAGTGGTATTTGGCGACATAATACACACAACTTGGCTTAGGTTTTGATTCTTCCTTATAAATATCCTCTCATTCTCTTTGTAGAGGATGAGAATTTCACAAAAGGCAGGTTACCAAGAAGACAAGGTTATTAAGTCATGAATCTCATAGACACAAGAAGAAATCCTGGGTCACGGGTGACCCTCAAAGAAGCAATTAGAACGCCGGGTTATAGAGCATCTGAGAAACAAACAGAGCAGGAAGCACGTGGAGGGGAAGGGGCAAGGAAAAGCAGCATGAAGAAGAGGAAGGTCCATTGTGCAGATCTAATTCAGCACTTTCTCCACTGGTTGAATAACATGAATTACAGAAATTTGAGCCCAATTTAAATGAATGTATCCTCAATCATAGTTACGGTGAGGAGAGAGATGAGATCGTTTTTGTTAACTTTTCTGTATTTCTTTAAGCACATATGCAAGCTAGGTCATCACACATTTCACCTGACAGAGGACTCATCCTGGCTGACCAGGGGCCAGCATATGATGATTCATCTAAATCTTAATCCGGGCCCCCAGCCTGTCAGCAGAAGCCAGCCCTGATTGAGGAGGGAGGCTCAGCAGATGCGATGCAGGAAACATAGCTGCCCGCCCACAGATGCAGGAGTGAGCAAATCAGAAACAGAGGGTCATCCTCACAGAGAAGCCCCAGGTCCAGTCCAGCATCAGGGGACTTAGAAAAGGCAGCTGAGTCTTCTGTGGACCATGTCGAGCTGCACCACAGGTCTGCTGGACATTCCACTGTGGGAGTGGACCCAACATCCCATAAAAAGGAGCCACTCCTGAAGTGGTAGCTGGACCATGGGGGAGACCACTGACCCTCCACTCTGGGAATGGGCACCCAGATAACAAAATATTGGCAGATTAGGGCACCAGTGAGACACCCGAAAAACAGATGGATCCAGCATGCAGAGCCTTGGACAAGTTCAGAGCAAAGACACAGCCCTGGTGAGGGACCTGGAGCTGCCACTGGGCGAGCCATGCCTTGGGGGGCTGCAGGTCACCCCTGGGAGGCCTGGGGGAGAAGATAGCAGGAGCAGCACCAGCACAGAGCCTGACCCACTTTCCCAGATGCCCAGAAGTTCTACGCCGCCACCCAGGGGCCCATGAGAACCCAGCTACAGCCAAATGCGTGAGCCCAGGGAATGAAGGGTGGGCCGGGGGTGGAGTCAAACGAAGGAACACCGGAATAGGCAGCAGGAAAACAGGGCGGTGAGGGACGTTAGTCAGTCCCCTCCCTTCCCATTTCCTGGATTTATCCCACTGTGCCCCTTAACGTGTGTGTGCTTGTGACGTCCCCATTTCTCCTGAGTCAGCTCCGTCCTTGGGAACCCTGTGCTCTCACAGACAGAAACCCTGGCCCAGCGAGTGGTGTGTGCATCACCAAGAGAAACCCAAATTCTGAAAATATAATTTTATTATTGCATCAGCACAGAATCTAGTGGATCCCACTTCCTTTTAGACTGTAAAGGAAATACACGATCTCAGCCATAGGGGCTCACCCAAACCAAGAAATAAAATAACTATGGACACTAAGGAGCTGGGGCGATGCCAGCTCAGCCTGAGTGAGTGACCCTGGATTGGTCTCAAGCTCTGCTCTCAGATGAACTGTTTAGAATCTGACCATGGTGCTGCCACCTCCTGTAACGAGTGTGACCACTGTGTCGCCCTGTGGCCCTGGCCTTAGTGCAGGGTGACCTGCCTCGTTGGCCCAAAGGAGACAAAGACTATAAGGTCCTGTCCTCCCTTGCATGTCTGTCCATGTCCTTGGGCCCAAGCCGCCCTGTGCGTCCATTCAGCGCAGGCTTCTCCCTTTAAGAGTAGCACTGCCCCTGCACCGTGCCCAGATGTCCCCTTGTTCTGCCCGTTGCCCCTCCCTCCTGTGTCTGACCTAAAGAAACTTTTGTCTCTATCTCTACTCTGATCTCGACGAATTTTTTATGCCCAGGTCACCAGCCTCTAGACGACCACTTCACGTCACAGTGCCAGCTAGGACGCCAATGTCACCTTATGTACCTTCAGATGCCTACTCAACCAGTTCTCCAAACACAGCCGTGTCCTGATGTTTAACTCCACAGGGGAGCTGCTCTGGTTTTGAAGTTTTGTAATATTCTTGTGGCAGTTCTTCTGGTTGTAATAAAATCCCAGAGGCTGCATGGCTTATAAACAGCAAGAACTTATTACAGTTTTGGAGGCTGGAAGTCCAGGATGAGGTTTCTGGCAGATCTGGAGAGGACTTCCCCTCTGGCTTGCAGATGGCATCTTCCTGCTGTGCCCGCACATGGTGGAAGGTGCCAAGGCAGAGCTCTGGGCCTGTTCCATAGGGATACAGATCCCATTCATGCAGTTCCACTGCATGGCCCAATCCTTCCCAAAGGTCCTACATTTTGGCACCATCACCCTTGGTCAAAGATTTCAGTGTGCGAAGTTTAGAGGGCCATAAATTTATCCACTTGCTGTACTCTTTGTAAATAGTTTTCTTTGCTGAAAGTGCATTGGTGAGATTCATCCATATTATTTTGTAAAGCAGGAATCTGTTCATCTCAACCGCGAGTCCCTTCCTGTGGGAGGGATTCACCATCTGTCCTGTCTGTTACACCGCCACAGCATCAGCTGTCCATGCAATGTGCCATGAGCATTCTTCGTCTGTCCTTTGGGGTATAAATTTAAACATGACTTTATCTTGTATTTAGGAATCTGATTATAAGAAGTTAAGGCATCTAGGTTAGGGTTCTGCAATAAAAGAGAAGGCAAAAATAGGGACGTGTTTTTTTTCATTTTGTCTAAATTTTTGGATGCATTTGTCATGGAAAGAAAAGAAGGAAAGAGAAAAAGAAAAAGTTTTAGAGTCATTGAAGCTGAATACATGTGCAGGGCTGTGGTGTGGCTCAAGCTTGGCTGAACTGAGGAGGAGACAACTTAGGGAGCAGGACAGGCCACCTGGAGACTTTCTGGGTATTTTTCTTTAATTAGCATGATCTCTTGCTCTGAGGGATCCCTGAGCCCCTCCCAAGATCCTGTTCAGGCTTCCTCCATTGTCCACTCAACTCCTTGTGTATTCTGATTAAAGATGGGCTGTCCAGCATCAGTCGGCCAGCTGCTAGCAGAGTTAGGAGCTCTGCTGAGGATTTCACTCCTCCTGCAGCCCTGAAGACCATGCTGCATGTCTCATTCCTGTGAGCTTTCACTGTGCACCTATTTGGGGGACTGGGGATCTAGGCATAGACTCCAACAGCTTGGTGCCCGAACAGGGACTTGACAGTAGAGACATCTGCTGTGGAAGGTGACTTACCTTTGCTGTGTTCCTGGGGTGCAACAGGGCCCTCACACGCATCTGTTTCACTTTACCTCATTTTCTCTGGAAAATCCCTTCATTTCCTTTGGAAAATCCCTTCACAAGGTAAGTTATGGGAATTCCCTGTCTGAAGCCCAGCAGAAACAAAGCAAAACTACATTTCCTTCTTAAGAACGTGGGCCACCTTACCTCCGTGTGTAATTTGGTGCAAGTCTTTCAGGAAACTCATGATTGTTGTCCTTGGTATCCTGAGGGGAGTACACTCATTATGGAGGATTGGGACAAGAGAGACAAACTGCTGCCTGAGGAGCCCTGAACTCCTACCTCTGAATTGCACACCTGGTATCTTTGCTGGGATGCTGGGACAACATTTGGCAGGGAAGCAGGTGGAACACCGCGTGGTCAGCATCCCGGTTTTCCTGGGGTGCCACCTCTGCTGCTTCTACACCTCCCCCATAGGCTTCTGACCCCTCACTGCTGTCACTGCAAGATGCAAGCCCTGTGAAACCTTGGTGACCTCCACCAGCTCTAACGCCCATGCAAAAGCTGGCCCAAGAAGATAAACAATATGGGGAATTAATTGTTTGCCCTGTTTGGCATCAAGGACAAGAGCCTTGGTCTGAAAGTTTGCAATACTTTGTTTTTAAAGAATTAAAAAGGCTTTAAAGGAATATGGACTTAAAGTACTTTTGTAATTGGCGTTATTGAGGTCACAGCTGTGAAATGATCCCTTTCTATTGGAAAGCCTTAGAGTATACTGTTGTCACTCCAACCCAATATCAGGCTCCAAGCCACACGCGTATAACCCATAGTTAATTTAGATCACACTATTCCTGTAGAAGCTACTGAATTACAGGGAGAGGGAGATTTTTAGATATTTACCGACAAGTTCATTGCTACCCCCAAGCTTATCCTCAAATGGTTCAAATTGCTTTAAAAGCTTGGAAAAGAATCCCTGAAGCAGTGGACACTCAAGGTTCCTTTAGTACTATTAAACAGGTGGCCACTGGATCTTTCCTTGCCTTTATAGAGAGATTAAATAAAGCTATATTGAATGCCAGGTGGACAATAGAGCAGCAGCCTCTATCTTTTTAAAGCAATTAGCATATGAAAATGCAAGCCAAGACTGCAAAAATGCTTTAAAAGATACTTATATAAAACCTGCTACTACCTTGGAAATGCCTGGTATGGTTTATAAGGTTCTTACTACTTTTCATGATCCTTTGTCTCCTGGGACAGTTGGACTAGTTCTTCCCTGTTCCCATGCATCCAAAAGAGGCACCTTTGTGATTCCTAGTGTCATTGACGCTGATTATATTGTGGTTTCAATTCTGGTCTCTCTTACTCAACTAAATGTTTCTGAATCTGTACTTCAGTTGTCTTGCCTATGTCTGCTCTAAAGCTTGTGATGTTACTCATGGAGATCAAAGATTTGGCTCTACCAGTGGCTGCTGCTATGCCCCTGGGACACAAATGCCCAAGTGTCTCTTTAACTATTGATGATATTTTCTTTTCAGGCTTGCTAGACACTGGAGTGGTGTTTCTGTTTTACCCCATGTACCCGACAGTAATTTATTTCCCATTGTCAATGCTATTTCCTCTCTCATCTCTCCAGGACATACTCAAGCACTTTCACTCCTTGGAACTGATTTAATTGACACTATCTCACCATTCACCAAGGCTGCCTTTTCCTGCTGTTTCTCTGCAGGTCGCTCTGGCTATGTTGGTTCCATTCCTTTCCATACACCCCATGATCATTGTTTGTCCCTTTTTACCCTACTTGCCTTTTCTCTTCGAGTTTATTTGGTTCATACCCCTTTAAAGGGCACCCTCCTGTCTTCACTGGTGGGTCCCCCCATCATGGAGTTGTAATGTACTTTGTTGATAACACTTGGAAACACCTGTGTCCTCTACCACACACCTCTGCTCAATGTAGTGAGCTGTCCACTGTAACTCTTGCTCTGCAAGTTTCTTCGTCCCAAGCCCTTAACTTGGTTACTGACTGTTTACGTGTAAGTAATGTTGTCCTTATCTTCTGCTGTTCTGTCTCCTATGGCAATAGACACACAACTAACATCTCGTTTTGCATTTACAGGCTCTTTGCCCTCGTCATGCCCTTCTTTTTCTTTTACATATTTGCAGCCATCAACCTCTTCCTGGCTTTTTACAACAAGGTAATGCTATTGCTGATCAAGCACTGTGTATTCTTTACCCTCTTTCTGATAATGCTAAAGAAAGCTAAGCCTTTTCCCACCAGTCCAACTATTCCTGGCATAAATTGTTTCATATTCTACTCTCTCAAGCTGAAGCCTTTGTTTCCGAATGTTCACACTGAGCTTCCACATCTCACTCCTTTTCCTTTAATGCTGTCAACCCTCCTGGACTCTGCTCCAAAGACCTTTGGCAAACAAGTGTCACACATTGTTCTTCCTTAGAGCCTTTTTATTTCTTCACGTTTCTGTTGATATCTTTTCTGGTTTCATTTGGGCTTTGTCACAACATGTAATTCAACGTCTCCTGGTGGCATTTGCAGTCATGGTGTACCTTCCTTCCTTAAAGCTGACAATGGTCCAGCCTATACCTCAAGGTATAGACTTCTACATGGCAAATTTGTCATGTAACTGTATCCCCTATTCTCCCATTGGTCAAGGCATCGTTGAACAAGCTCACCATATGCTCAAAACTCTTCTCTTTAAACAATTGGGGAAGATGCACCCCTTGCACAGGTTTCTTTTTTTCTGTCCATGATGCTAGTTACTTTAAATTACTTGTCTTTCCCAACAAGGCTCTCTTCTTCCCCAGTTCAAATACATTGTTGCTTGGATGAGCCTCCATCAAAGCCTTTTGTATGGTACACACCACCACCAGACTCAGGTGGGCAGGGGCTGGCACCCTTGCTTCCCTAGGGAGGAGGGGATGCTTCTGTGTCATCCCTGATGAGTCCTGCATGGATTCCTGCTCACTGCGTTTACCCTGCTTGGGATGAGTTGGCACCACTGGCTGTACCACCCAATTCCACAGTTTCACCTCTCCCTGAACCAAGCCCAGCCACCTCGGAAGTGACCCAGGATGACGACTACTCGGCCAGTGACCTGGAATGATAAAAAGGCACTGATCCATTCTGTACAAGACATGCTCTGTATGTCTGAAAAGCTTTTTGTGGCTGGACTGACAAAATTGACAATGGGCTCTTTAATGCTAGCTTTTAGTTTTTTGTTATGTTTTTGCAACTCACCATTGGGACCTTAGAGTCCTTAAGATCTCAAGAATTTTCCCTTTACTTGTGTGTTCAGCCCTTTCCAAGATCTTTTTATATGAGATCACTGCTAATCTGCCTATAACAACTCTGACTGGCCTATTTATAGTTGTAGATTCTAAATTTGCAAGAAGATATTGTAATTTGGTTTGGTTAAGGATGTGTTTGAGTGCACTCTGAGTTTGTAAGGTATTTTTCAGTCTGTCTGTATATCTTTGTCTATTTGTAAGCAGTTGCTGAGCTAGTAACTGTTTACACGTGTAGTGCAGAAAGCAAAAATGCCCGTACAGGAGTGCCCAAGTGGCATGGAGCACCTGGGAAATGCTCTGATGGAATGGGGTGCTGGAAGTGAACAGATGTCCAGCACTGAGAGTATGGGTGTAGGTGATGAGCTACTTTAGCAAAGGGGCGTGGTATGAGTACATAAACAGCCCCTGGGGAACCTGAAGAGTTCTCACAGACTCCGATGGGCTATGTGCTTGTTTCTGTGTCTGTCTGAGTCTGTACAGATTGTCTGTCCATATTTGTCTGCTTGTCCACTCTGTGCATAGCTGTTCCTTTTATTTCAAACTCAATTTTTCTCTTTTCTTTTTGCATTTTTGGATCATTTGATCAAACATTTGTTTGGATTGTGAATTTACAAAGAATGCTTTCACCTTGGCTGCCAGCTGGTCCAAATGACACAAACACTGGATATTTAAGAGTAACATGTTATTTATCATGGTCTTGAGAATCTCATTATTTAGAAAAGAAAAATAATATTAAGAGGAATAAACAAGGTCCCTTAGGGTTGGGATCATTGGTCAGGACTCTGATAAATAAAAAAGCAGCTGTCCGGTAATGTTTTAAACCAGTTCTTGTTTATGACCAGAGACTTCAGTGATCTCCGTAGCTTTATATGGGAGACACTCCAGCTAAAGATATAAAATACATTATTATATGTTCACATTGGTCATTATCAAAAGAAACAATACAATAAGTTTTGTGACTCAAAGAAGCCTGTGCAGAGGTTTCATGTGACTGTGACTGTTGATTGCTGTCAACTTCATGATATACTGTTTTATTCGTGGTTCTCACTGTATAGGTCTCCCAGGTCGTAAAACAAGGATTACTTATGGTAACAGACTTCTATTTCATTTTCAGACCTCTGCTGCTACCAAAGACTTGTGAGACTCACGTTCCACTAAAGGTCAATAAATTGGATAGAAGCTTCTTGTGTATTAGATAAAGGTGATTGATTAAAAAGGATGTTTCATGTCAAATTGGAAATTTGGATTATTGCAAGAATGTTCGAATTGTCATGATACAATAATATGTACAGTTCTAATTCCTGATTTACTGTGTAAAATATGTAACCGGTGATACTCTTTAGGTATT
This sequence comes from Cavia porcellus, assembly GCF_034190915.1. Taxonomy (NCBI): domain Eukaryota; kingdom Metazoa; phylum Chordata; class Mammalia; order Rodentia; family Caviidae; genus Cavia; species Cavia porcellus. The sequence goes on along the minus strand of NW_026947501.1, from coordinate 45,912,560 downwards.
CAAAAGTCTGCTCTCCATGGATAGTAGAAAATAGGTTTTATTTACTATTCTAAGGTGCTTTGTGCTTAGGTAAGATGGTAATGTTAAGCCTATTGCCTCTAATATACTATATTGTTATCAATCTTCTCTTCTGGATGTTCAACAACTAAGGTTAAGAGACTAAAAATTAGAGAGATGGATGTGCTAAAAAGATAGCCAATATTTTGGCCCCAGCACTTCAAGGTCAGTATGACACAGGACTTAAAAGAGCCTCCACTTGCATCATCTTAAGATACTCAGTGAGTCCCTGATCTTCTGATCAAGATGATGAGACCACAGAGGAAAGTGATCTTTGATGTAAGGTGTGCCTAAGGAGTGTCACTAGGAGAAAACTCTCCCAGGCTTTCACAGGAAGCAACTTGATCAAGCAATGGCCATGACTCATCCAGACACTGACACTGACAGAAGAGCTGAGAGGTGCTATGCATGGTTCTAAGATAACTCCTGAGGAGCCCTAACTGACCTGATAGGAAGTAAGAACCTGGTTGTGTTTAATGCAGGTCTCATCTTAGCTTGGTCTTGAACCTCCTATAGAAAACTGTGACTCCTCAGAGGCATAATGCCATGTAAAATGCTGACTGTAGGGGAAGCTGGGATCATTGACATCCTCTGACAATTGCTGGCTATACTGATAACTAACTACTATTATGGATTGATGGGCTGTGTGGAGTTTAAATTGTGGGAGTTCTCCCAACACAGCTTCTCCAGCTTCAGCTACCACCCATCCTGTGTAGCAACAAAGAAAAAAGAGTGATATGTTGGTGTTGTTGAAGCTAAATACATGTGCAGGGCTGTGGCGTGGCCCGGGCATGGCTGAACTGAGAAGGAGGAGACACCTTGGGGGGTAGGATAGGCCACAGCTGAGGCCACCTGGAGACTTTCTGGATGGTTTTCCTTACTTAGCATCATCTGTTGCTCTGAGGAGTCCTTGACCCTCCCAAGATCCTGCTCAGGTTTCCTCCATTGTCCACTCAACTCTTTGCGTGGTCCGATTAAATATGGGCTGCCCAGGTTTAGTCAGCTGCTGGCCAGCACAGTTATGAGCCCTGCAGAGGATTTTAGTCCTGGAGCCCTGAAGATCATGCCACTTGTCTCATTCCTTTGGGCCTTTGCTGTGCACCTGTTTGGGGGATTGGGGATCTAGGCACAGATGCCCACAAAAAAGAAAGAAAAAGGTAAAAGGAAAAAGGAGGAATCCTTGATGGCACTGTGGTTATGGTAGAATGAACTTACATATTCATTGCAAAATATTAACCTTTTTGTAATATTTAGCTTTCAAATCCATGAACAGGGAACATCATTCTCTTTAACAATGTTTATCTTTCTTTTCTGAAAAGAAAAAAGACTTCCATGTCCTTCACTGGCTTTTTTCCTGGGAATTTAAGGGTTTGGTATTATTGTTTATTATGTCTGTAAAAACTTCTCTTTTCTAACCAGTTATTTATGGGTTTTGGAATTCTAACAAAATTCTTTTGGAATTACTATATATGACGATTTGGTCTGCAAAAAACAGTGGTGATCTTATACCTTCTTTGTGAATATCATCTCCTTTGCTTGTCTTATTAGTGTTGGGCCACTGCCAAGCTGTAGAGATGCCCAGGGCCAGGCAGCCTGTCTTACTCTGCCTGGAGGTAAAGATGCCAATACCTTCCCACCAAGTGCAAGGTGTGCCGTAGGGCTTTCACATGGACCTCCTGTCTAGTTCAGAAAACTCCCTTTACTAAAATTGTTTTTCTACATCGATTGCAATGATTTTTTTTCTTTTACAATGTTAGTGAATAATGAATTTTATTTTTTGTTTTTAACCTTGTATTTGAGGAATACACATATTAAATAAAAATGAGATTATAGTTCAGATTTAAGCCTCTACACTAAGTCCCAACAGACTAGAATAAAGATGGAGTCACTCATAGTAAATTTTTATGTCAGCAAACTGAAGCTAAATTTTTACCTGATCATCTGAGAAAACAGAATTAGACAACAGCCAATTTACAAAACAGGCTCATTGCAATGAACGCAGAAATGCAGTTCCCCCTGCTTTAATCCGTGTGTCTGTAAATGCCCACTACCTTTATACTGCCCATTTATCGTCTATTGTTCCAGTCCCTCATGCCTGGGTTACAGGGAGAGTCACCTTGAAATGAGCACTGGCCCTTGGCTCTTTGTCCCTGAGCCCTTCAGATCTCCTCTGCCGGTGGAGTCGGCTCCTTCTCAGGTCGCTGCCTTCCCAGGTGTGGAACGAAGAGTGGCTCAATTCTGGAATCGCAAAGAAAGTGATTTAAGTAATTTTATCTTTGACCCAGCTAAACCGACTGTGTTTAACATTAGTCTTTTTATTTTGTTAACATTTCCATTAAGACTCTTTGCATAGTTCTTGGAAGTGCTAGCCTGGATCTAGATACCCTTAACATTCTTGTCATGATTTTCTCAGGGACACCAACTAAATATATGCTGAATGCCAGGGGAGTTGAATGAGACCTCAGATTCTATTTTCCAGGTGAGATGGGGTAACCCTGATGTTATGTCTCCCTAAAATGCTAGCAAAATTTGTCACTGTAAACTGGGCTGTAGTTTTACTTATGAAAATGTTTAACATCAATTATTCAATTTCATTAATAGACCACCTTTCAGATTTTGATAAATGGCGTTACTTTAAATTTTAATTTGCATTTAATATTTCATGACACCAGAATTATTTCATGAACTCAGAGTTACTCATATTATCATTATATTGTATTTTAAGACCCAAAGTGTGTGATGCAGTGTCATGTATCAGTGCCCAGGCACTGTCACCCTTATGTACTGCAAAATTAAAAAATCTTAAAAAGGGTAGAAAAGAGACACTTTGTAGGACATGCACTGGATATTGGTAATCCTTTTTTTTGTCTCATTTATTCTTAGTCAGACTTAACAATGAGTTTTCCATTTTATTAGTCTCTACAAATATTGAATTTCTCCATCGTTATTATATATTTGGTATTGTTTATTTTGTTACAATCTGATCCAATCTTTACCACTTCCTTCCTTTAATATCTTTAGTTTTAATGTGAAGTAACTTGCTTTGGGTCTGCTTGTTTTGGTAGACTTTTGAGCTGTAATTAAGGTCATTGATGGGCTTATTCTTTCTAATTTATGCATATTAAGCCAAGCATCTCTCTCTAAACACAGCTTTACATAATACCTTTCAAGTTTTGTATCCTACTTTCATTATAATTCATATGAAAATGTTTTCTAATTTCAATGCTGACATTGATCCATGAATTATTTAAAACAGTTATAATTTATCTTCTAAAACATTTTTTCTATCAACTTTTATTATTAATTTTATTACTTTCACTGTGGTCAGGAACTTTATTCTGTATGGTACAAAGCTTTAAAATTTATGAAGCTTACTTTATGCCTCAGCATACGGTCAATTTCACTAAGTGTTTCACTCACGACTGGAGAAATGTGTGTTTCGTGGTAGCTGAATACAAGATTCCATTTGTGCCAATCAGATTGACTTAGTTAATGCTGTACTTCTAGTCTTGCACACCTTTTTCTCTGTTGTGTTATATATACGCTAGAAACTAAGTGCAGAAAATTCCCATTATGATTGTCAAATGATCAATTTTCATTCTGTGAATATTTATTGAATATGTTTTGAGGCCATATGGTAGGTACCTACAAGTTTAGACTTTGCTTTTGTCTCTGCAGTAACTTGATCACTGTAAAATGTTCTTTGCTCGCTGGTAAGGCTTTCTCTTGTCTTAGCATTTGCTCTAATACACTGAGAGTGCGCTGTCCCCAGAGCTTTTGGCCTCTCAGTTCTGGCAACTGCTTCCGCCACATGGTGACTTTTTAACAAGTGAGCTCTCCTCGCTGGGTCGTAGACCATGAGAGCTGATCCATCTTTCCGGAAGCAGAAGCGAGGGCGTATTTCCCAGATTTGTTCTGTGCTGGGAGTTTTCATTGAATTTAAATTGAATGAAATGACTTGGTTTTAAATCTTGCTTCTTTCTATGCGCTATTTGTCCCACCAGTTCAATATGTCATTTTGCTCACTGTTTGTCTTCTTTGAATTATTTAGGCATGTTTTAAATCATTCTGCTTTTCTTCTTTCTAGTCCTACTGACTTGTGCATTGCATATGCTTTCACTGTTCCCATAAAGGGCTGCCATGTATGCTTCACCACATTTTAAACAACAAAGACCTTTATAAACTGAGCCACACTGATTCTTTGACACCAGTTTAGTATGTGCTTCACGTCCTTTGACATCTAAATTCCTCTGTGTTCTCATGTTTCTGTTTCTTAACACATACATGGCGTCTTCCCCATATTGGGGGACTCATCCCGGAGGTCTCTTTGCCTCTCTGAACTGCGACCTGAGGACATTTCCTCCACCTGAGGGTCTTCGTTAATGTACTTACTCGTGCAGGTCTTCTGGTGGTAAATTATTCTGCATTTGGTTCGTCTGAAAATGTTCCTATTCCATTTTCTGGTTTAAGAGATATTTTCGTTGGATGTAGATTCCAGATTGGCATCTAGCTTTTTCAGCAGTTTAAAGATAGTTAACATCATCTTGTTTCCTGTCTTTATGCTGCAAAGTTAGACATATGTCTTATTGCTGTGTATTTGAAGGAAAGTATCTCTTTGATCAGATGCTTTTATAGTTTTTGGTTTTCGCAGTTGTACTAGGAGATGCATCTAAGTACAGCTATGTGTGTGTGTGTGTGTGTGTGTGTGTGTGTGTGTGTGTGTGTGTTTATCTCTCTTGGATACATTTGAATTTATTGCTTAATATGTTTATTGGATCATAAAATTCTGTGCCATTAACTTCTTTAATATTGTCTTGTTTCATTCATTCTTTCCTTTCTTTCCAGAATCCCAGCCACAGATATTGTAAGCCTTTCACACCTGTGCTAAGTCTAAATCTGATTTCATACCCAGCCAATGAATTCTTTAGATTCTCAATTTTTATATCTGCTTTTAGTTCTAGAATTTTATTTGATTTTTCAGTTTTAGTTATTGACTTAAATACTTCCCTTTGTTTTTTATTCCTTAAACATATTAACGAAGACCAGCTATGGGAAAATTCTAGGGGCAACTCGAGTTTCTAAACTATCTTATTTCCAGTGAAAATTTTTTATTTTGCTACTAATTGATATTTAGGCTCTGTGTCTGCAAATCCCAGCTCCTCTCAATTGGTGAGAACCCAGGGAGCTTGAGTGGCTCTAATCCCTGGCAGCATTGGGCTGGGTGGATTTATGTCTGGATCTCTGTCCCAGCTGGAAGCCTAAAATGAAGAAGTGGCCTTGTTAGAGTACCTTGAGCTTAGCTGTTGCTGTTGCATGGAGATAGCTTTACTGTGTGGCTCTCAGGTCTCTTTTTAGAACCAACAAATGCTGGAGGAAAAGCAGCACCACTCTTGTCTGCTGTGCAGATTTCTTTGCCTCCTTTTATGTAGTGGGAGGGAAGGGATTTGCTAATTGAGTTTTGCTGTTTCGGATGGTTCAGTTAAGAAGAATTTGGTCCATTATGACTGGAAGTACAACTCTCTTAGTGAATATTCGTGCACTAAACATCAGAACTTCTAAATATTATGAAGGAAACAGTAACAGAATTGATGGCAGAAATAGCCATGTGATAGCAGATTTCAGTGCTCAAATTCCCATAATGGGTAGGACAACCAGACAAGAGATTAATGAGGAAACAGGATTTGAGTAACATTGTAGACTAATTGCACATAACAGCCACATACAGATCATTGTCACATAAAGGCCACATACAGATCATTGTATCAGCAATGGAATGAACATTCTCTTGGAACACACATTATCTAGTTGGCCACAAAATGAATTTTAATGTATTTTAAAGGATTAAAACAATAGAATGTGCTAGCTTTCCATCACTGTGACAAAATAACACACAATAAACTTACAAAGAGGAAGGGTTGATTCTGGTTAATAGTTTTGGAGGTTTCAGTCCGTGTTTGGTGGCTATAGTACTCTGGATCTAGAAAAAAGCAGCTCATCTTGGGAGAGAGCACACCATAGAGTGAGCTGCAGCCTCATGGTGGCCAAGAAAGAGGAAGGGGCGTGATAGTCAAGATACACCCTCTGATGACCTCACTTCCTTCCAGTAAGCCCCATCTCAAGCTTCTATCACCCTCCAATTGCACTACAAAAAGATGACCAAGCCTTTAGTAAGTTGGCCTTTAGGGATGTGTAAGATCCAAACTGTACAGAGACTGTCGGTATAATCACAGTAGAAAGAAGCTAGGACTCAGAAGGAGAACTGGAAAATTCATTAAAACCTGGAAGTCAGGCAACACATTCTAAACCAAATAGTTATAGACAAAAAGCAGAGAGATCAGAAAATATCTTAGGATAAGGTAAAACAAAAACACAACATTCCAGAATGTATTCAATTCAGTGAAATCAAGATTAAGAAGGAATTTTGTATGGGAACTGAATATACTGACATTTAAAAAGAAGCAAGATCTTAGGTCAATGACCTAAACTTATATTCCAAGGAAAATAACATACTAAAACCTAAGCCAGCAGGAACCACATAGTAAGTAGTATAGCATAAACAAAAATAGAGTACAAACACTTTTTTTTTAAGAGTACAAAGTGATTTTTTTTAAAAAATCAAATTTGTCAAAGTCTTAGCTAAGTGAACTAAGAAACAGAAGAATAAAAAAGGTACAATAGGAAATGAGAGAAAATGACAACTGGTGTCACAAAAGCAGAAAATGTCCTTGAGTTTCTGAAGTTTGCAGGCTTGAACTGATGCTCTGTCTTCCCTGGAGCTTCTTTCCTGTATTTCTATTACCAGCTTTCCCCCGGCCTGTGATTTTACTAATTGCTTTTTCTAACATCAAGAGGCGAATACCACTCCCATGTCAGGTGATTTTTTGTTTACTCTCCTGTATTTGAAATGTTGTATGCAGCTTCACACACAAAATGGTGCATAAAATAAATAGTAAAAACAAGAAAAGTTCAACTCATTGTGAAAAATAGCTACGACCTTGAAATCAATATTTCTTACAAATCTCAATACTGAAACTTCTTTATGATTTTCTATTTTTGAAACTAGTAAAGGGAAGGGAACACATCCCACTAAAAACCTTTTAGTACTATACACAAATCTTCCCAGCAAAAGAAAGCAAGGGGAAACTGATGTTTTCTGTGGCTGCATCACACTGACTGACATACCTGCATTTCCACAGTAAGAGAAAGTGGGTAACCATAGAGGTTGGAAATGCTTAAATTAGTCTCAGCTATTCAATGAAGGGAGTAGAGAAGACCATGTCCTGGTGATGGGCTCACAGTCTCCAGGAGTGAGGAGGTAAATCCACCCTCTGCCTCCCACAGCTGCCCAACTGAGAGTCTTCATTTACTTTGGAAGTGGAGTGAGATTCACAGCACCTGAGGGCAGGGCTCTGCAGACACCCTTAGCAGCAGGTACTTTTACGCACTTAGCAGAAAAGGAGTTCTTTGCCCTGCTGGGGATTGAACCCAGGGCCTCCTGAATGCTGAGCAAGTTCTGTATCACGAAGCCACCCTCAAGACCCCTTTACTCTTTTATTTTGAGACACAGTTTTGTGCCACCTTGCTCAACGGGCAGTTTTTCTTCTTAGAAACACGAGTAAGGTTAAAAATAAAGTCGATTGTTTAACTATAGGTTGTCATTACTTAAGACTTTGATTCCAATATGTGCAGCTCATGGGCTCATTTTTAAATTTCCCTACTGTCTCAGGACACTCATGAGCCTGTGACCAAGTGCCATAGAGTCTCATCTCTGCACATGTGAAGTCAAAAAGCATAAGCAGGAGGTAAAATGTGGAGGTGGATTTCCTGTTCGCAGGAGGTAAGGAGAGCCCTGGGATTACCTTCAAGGCAGTTCTCTCCCAAAGAAAGAAAGCACACAGATTTTCTTGGGGTGCCGACACAAACTCATGCAGAAAAGCACACATAGGGGCAGGCATGCTCAGCTTGAGGCCAGAGATCACATGGTCAAGAGAGAAACAGCAGATGAGGCTGCAGAGAATTCGCTGTTAGAATGCTCAGCGTTTACGTTTCCTAAAAGAATGAGTTGGAGGGACATGGTGATGTTAGCCTGTTCCTGCTAAGTTTCTCCAAGGAGTTTCAGCTGAAACAGAAGGAAAGGTCTACCTTGGGGGGAGTCAGTCTCCCAAGGGGTGAGGCTCTTCCCACCCCCAGTGTAGGAATTTGCCACAAAGATCCACCCTTGCTTAGCGACTACAGAGGCAAAGCTAGCATGCTATGTTGATGAATCCTTTGATCAGCTGACTTAGGCAAGGGTGACAGCCGCTCTGGACAAATTCTGTTTGCACTCATCCCTCTGAGTCATTTATTAAATAATGACTCGACATTAATATCGTTCAGTTTCTTTAATTATTAATTTAACTGTGCTTTATGCATAGGGCACAGCATGCTAATTGGGCACAACTCTATCATGCTCAAATCAGTATTTCTGTCTTCTTAAACAGTTTTAAAATTTTGCCAACATGAAGGAATCGTGCACACAGTGTGTGTATGTGGTGTAATATGACACTTCCACACATGTGCAGTGTGTGCTGATAGGCAGAAGGAAAAAGGCACCTGTAACTTTAAGAAGTAAAAAATACAGAGATGGCAAACATTCCCTAATTCAAGTCTGGCTCCACAAACCTGCAATTTGCATCCTCTTACCTTCAGTAATTTTGAAACGAGTTTACCATTTATTTTAAAGTGTTCTGAGGGTAATTGACTCGCAGCTCCAGCGCAAGTGGAGCAGCTGTGTTAGGCGAAACTGAGCCGTGGAGTGAATTTGTCTGACAGGCGTGAGGTGCTCCTGCCTTTGGGGCGCAGCGCCTGAACCTCGGTAATTACTCTTCGGTCATTTTCAGCTCTTAGGGCTCCCTTCATGGCTGATGTAACAAAGCTGCCTCTCTTTCCGTTTGATCACAGGAAGCTGAATTTTCAGTGATTACGGATTTTAGGTATTTTTCCCCTGATGGAAGCACAAAGAAGTTCAAGCCTTCATTCTGTGCATTATGGGGGGACAGAAGCCTTACAGGAAGAGGTCGTCTCCAGGAATGGAGCCAGTACGGCCTCTCACTGGTGTCACTTCCTGGAAAACGGCTGAGTTCTCCATGACCTCAGCATTACCCTTTCATGCTAAGTCACTTCCGCTGCCTTTCCACAATCTGAAACCCCCACGTGCTGTGTGAGTCCCCCATGGATTGCTTCCCCATACTGCCCTTCACCCCACGCCCGTGCTCCTCCAACCTTCCTCTCTACGTTCCTCTTTGTTTTCTGACAGCTTGCCAGCCTGCATTTGGTGAAGCTCTTGCTGGTGCCCTCTTCCTGGTGCTCATCTTGCTCTCCATGTAGCCTCTTCTCTGAAAGCAGTTAACCCAGCCACCCTGCACAGAATCCTGCAGGAGCTGGTGCAGAATGTAGGGCGACCCACGGCTGTTTCCTCCACCTGCTAATTCCCTGTGCGGTCTTCCAAACCCGATGGACCCCGGTCTGCAGGGACACACCACACTGGCACATCCTTTGCCAGCACTAAGCTCCAGTGCCTGTGCTGTGCATCCTTAAGAACCCTGATTGGTGCCGCTGCACACCGCAGCCCTGCTGGCCTCTTCCTCTTCCCTGCTCCCAGCTTGGGAGCTGACTGCTATCCTGAGCAGCTTGCAGTTCCACTATTGTGACCTCCTGTTCAGTCACTGTCAGACTCCTGGAGAATGTAGAGCAGAGGTGCCGAGAAAACATGCTTAGTTTTCAAAGTTAATGTTACCAGGGAACCTGATTCCAGCTCCAAGTCCTTGTGGAAATTTCTCCATATTTTTGTCCATAAAAGTGTTCCTTCCTGCAAAACATAGTGAAGTCAAGTGCCTTTTTCACATGTTGGGGCTAAGATCTGCTGGAGGAAAACCCCTCTAAAGCCATCTGTAATAGAAGATCCTGTGGAGAAAAAGCACAGTCTCGGAGGACCTCGAGGGGATTTGCACAGCTGGCTGGAAACCAGTGCAAAGGAGTTTGTGAAGAAGCTGTGACCAAGCAAATCTTTTGGTGCCTGTGTCCTAATAGAGATGGGGAATTCAATGCTAGAACACAAGGCAAAGGAGAAGGGTTTCAAGTAACTGGTCACTCTCACTTTCACATTTTACCTGCTGCTTCTTGAACATGATCATGAGCATCCGTCTGAATAATTAAAGAACCGCACTTGTCCTGCTCTCAGGGCTGCTTTTGAAAGCTCTCCTATCACGGTGCTTTAGAAAGTGTGTAGGTTTGCTCACCTCTCAGGGAGCCAGCATGGCTTGCATCCACAGGGCTGAGGCAGGCCCCAGGCCCGAGTTCCAGTGCTTGGACCCAGGGCATCTGCTAGAGAAAAGCCCAGCTCTGAGTCCAGGAGAACCTGGTCTCTGGACTCAGGGAGCCACATCTGCAGGGATGCACTGGCTACCTCCAGTCGAGGGCTGAGCCCTGCAGTGCATGAGAGAGACTGCATCTACCAGCGAGGCCAGGAAGGATGCGGCGTGTGGCCCTGCTGCAGCCATCTACTCTTGCACTTTCCTTAGACAAATCCATTTGTTAAGTCAAACACAGCTATGATGGCTGCAAGGAAACAACCCAGCTGGGCTTTGGAGACCTTGACTTTGTCCTTTCAGCCTGTCAGAGGTTGTGCAGTGGTGAGATGCGTGCTCAGGAAGCACAAGGCGCCCTTGCTGCGAGATGGTACGTGAAAGGTGACCGGCTACTCTGCCTGCCTTTTCTGGAGCTGCCTGCTGCATGATGATGGATGTGTTGCTTTTGGAGCCTGTGTGCAGAAGTCCTTGATCAAACAAGTGCTGAGACAGAAGCGGCCGAAGAAGGCTAATTCCGTCTGGTGGCAGGTGCTGGAAGGAGCACTACTTTGCCCTTGTGGCAGCTACATGGTATGCCCACCTGTTATGCTCTGGGAAAGCCACTGAAAAGCTGGGGAACTATTCCTCGGTCCATAGAATGTGTGGGAAAGTGGGGACTGAGTAGCCCTCTTGGGAGCACCCAAGGTCCTCCTGAGGCCCCTCCACATTCGGAGTGGGGGGCAGGTGGTGAAGAATCACAGCTGCACTTCTTAGACTGTTTAAGTTCTCAGCCCATTTATTATGAACTTAAAAAGAGAAACTGCGATTTCCTGAAAATAAAGCATTATGTTCTTGCTCCTTGGGAGCATCGATGATGGACACAAACTGTACTGAGGTATGCATTACACCCGGCCAGCCGTCACAGGCATGCCTCGTGGAAACTTGACCAAAAGACACAGGTCTCTGCAAAGTGGACATTGTCACCCATGTTCTTAGCTGGACTCCCAGAGGGGCTGGAGCCAAGCCCAAGACCTCTTCAGGGTGGACTCCTGGGACTGGGAGCATGAGGCTGGTTTGGGGGTCATGGATGGTGAATCTCTGAGGTCCACAGGCAGGTATGCTGCCCCAGGCAGCAGGAGAAGAGCTGTAAGGCCCACAGCAGGCCGAGGTCCACAGGTCATGGGCATGGCACCCTGTTGGGAAGGGGAGTCCTCCAGGCCCAGCAGAGAAAGATAAGGATGCACTCAGTGCACTCTAGGATGAGCTGTGTCTCCCCATTGGGTCCTTGTGCTTGTAGCCCCAATCTTTGGATGCAGCCAAGATTCACTGAGGTTGTTTTAGGGTCTGTAGTTGGCCTGGGGCCCCTGGCCTGTCTCCTGAGGCACAGTGTGAGTCCCCTGGGCACCCTGGAAGATCCAGTGACACTAGGACCACAGTAAAACCAGTCTGCTGCCAGGCCACTGGGGGTCATAGCCACTTGTGGTCTGGAGCTAAGACCATGGCTGGCATGTGGAGCCCTACACATGGGCATTGCTCTGGAGCCACCAAGCACATATGGGGCTCCACCAGAAATTTATTTTGTACCCAAATCACTGCATCCAAAGGTTCCCACAAAGGCACTTTGTTACTTGATGGGCTGTGAATTTCTGTTGCTGTAGGGAGATTTGAGCCAAGGGCCCTTCTGTTTTACCCTCTTGCTGCTGACTGAGGAGTCACGCAATATGTTTACACTGCTGTTATCTCCATGGATAACAAGGCACAGAGTGCGAGAAGGGCAGCTTTGCAGGACACACACAGACCACCCTTGACTGGGCATCTGCATCTCTAAGGGCAGAACAGTGACCATGACACTTTACTGGAAGAATTCGCTCTCTGTCTAGACCAGCTCGGCATCCAAAATGAAAACGTGATTGAACATCTCTTCTTTCTTTTTTATATTTAGCATATTTGCTACTTTTTAAAGATTTTCTTTTTCTTTTTTTAGATGAGTTTAAAATTCAGAGCAAAATTAAGAGGGAAGTACAAATATTTCCTATGTTCCTCCTGCCGACACAGCCCCTACATGTTCAGCACCCCAACAGGGTCACCCATTGGTCATGCTTGGAGAATCTCCACTGACACATCACTGACAAAGTCCACAGGAAACACTAGTTCTCCCTGTGCTCCTACATTCAATGGACATAGACAAACACCCACCTTGGAATAACCTCATTGTCCTAAGTCCTCTGTGCTCTGGTTACTTGTCCTCTTTCCACTATTCTGTTTCTTTCCTTATTTTATTTATTTTACTGTCTTCATAGCTTTTCCTTTTCCAAACTGTCCTATCACTGGAATCAGCCTGTTTGGGTTGACTTCTGCCATATAGTGATATACAATGAAGGCTCCCCATGTCCAGGGCTTGATGGCTCTTTCACCTTTAACATTGTACAGAACCCCAGCATATCCTACAGAAAGATAATTTGGTTGCTTTTAAATTTTGGCAAGTATCCATAAACCTGCTATGAGCACTGACCAGCTGGTTTTTGGATAAACGTAACCTTTCAACTTCTTTGAGCAAATACAGTAGAGAAGAGTGCAGAGGGGCAATGCAGAGGAGAAACAGCCCATGACAGAGCAAGCAAAAGGCAGAAAGCAGCAAGCCACAAGGAACAGCAGCAGCCGTGTAGGCTTATGTTATACCCACCCTTAGGGCAGTAGCACTCACACCCTTAATTTTAGCACCCTTAGTCCTAGCACTGCATCAAGAATCAGTCCCAACCTCACAACCTGAAACCCAGCAGTCCACACTCTGCATCCAGTCACCCCAGCTATGACTGCATGAGGCTTTGGGGGGACATCTAAACACAAGCCATAACACCAGAGTTTGTTGTCAGAAATTCTGACTTGGTCATTCTAATTCAGCACGGAGTGGGTCCCATTGTTACTTTAAATTGCACTTCTCTGGTGTCCTGCTAAGCAGTGTCTTTTCATATGCTGATTTGACATCTATATGTGTTTTTCAGCGAAATGCATTTTATGGTCTTTGGTTCATTGCTAAAATACAGGTTGTTTATTTTCTTACTGGTAAGCTTCAGAGTTAAAAAATGTGTTTCAGATAACAATCTAGATTTAGATAAGATTTAATCTAGATTTAAATAAGATCTGTTTTAGATTACAATCCTTTATCAGATGTGTCTTCTGCAAATATCTTCTTTCAGTCTGTATTGATCTTCTCACTCTCTTGAGAATGGCTTTGGTAGGGTAGACGATTCTAATGTTAACCAAGTCCATCTGACCAGCCCTTTCAGGGTCATCTTCTCAGAGTTTCACAGTTTTGCATTTTCTGCTTATGACTGTAATCATGCTTTCTTTTTCAGTACTGGGACTGAACTCAGGGCCTTGTGCATCCCAGGCAAGCACTTCATCACTGAGATCCATCCATCCCCATCTTCAGTTACTTTTATGTAAAGAATATGAGATCTTTGTTTAGATTCTGGTTTTTAATGTGAATGTTCAAATATTCCAGCATCTTTTGTTAGAAAACTATCTTCACTCAATGACATCACCTTTGTCCTTTTAAAAGATAAATTGGTTATCATTTCCTAACTCTGTTCTGTTTCTTTGACCTATTTTGCCATTATTTTGACAACTCACGCTCTCAGATTACAGTAGCTTTCAAATGAGTGTTGAAGGCAGGTAGTAAGTAGCTCCTCTAACTTTCTTTACCTTCAGTATGGTGCTGAATGTCCTGAGTCTTTTACTTCTCCATGTAAAATTTAGAATCAGTCTGTCAGTTCCAAAAAACAACTTGGTGGGATTTTGACTGGGATTACACTGACTCTGTAAATCAAGTTGGAAATATCTGAGGGCTCAACTGCATTGAGTCTGTTTCTAAGCACAGACTAATTAATACTTTAACTTCTTTCATAAGTGATTTGTAGTAATCCCCATACAGATGTGTATCTATTTTTAAACTTTGCACCTATGTACTTCATTTTTAGTTATGTTTAAGTACATGATAATAAGTTCTTAATTTCAGGTACCATGTATTTATGGCCACTATTTAGGAAAGCAATTGAGTTTTTGTGTACTAAATTTTTATCCTGCAATTTGCTGTAATTTTTAATTATTTCAAGTAGTTTATTATTTTTGATTCTCTAGATAGATGATCATGTCATTTCAAAACAAGACAGTTTCCTTGGTGAGAAGGCACATTGTCACTTAATCCTAGGTCTTAGTTTTGCCATTGCGGGGATACAATATCCAACACCCATAAATAACTTAAGGGGTTTAATTTGGCTCATGTTTTCAGGGCATTCAGTCCATAGTTGGCTGGTTCCAAAACAGGAGCATCATGGATAAGGGGTACAGCAGAGAAAAGCTGCTTAGTTTATGGCAGCCAAAGAGACAAAAGGAATAGTGCTGGAGAGGAGGGGGTGAGGCACTAGATAAAGACTCCAAGGCCACACTTCCCTGGCCATCCAGACACACCCAGAAGTGTGCTCCAGCAATCCATTCACCCCCTGGGTAGATCCCAAAGGCAAAACTACCCCTATATAATAGTGTCATCATCATATCATATCATATCATATCATATCATATCAGTATTCACATACTTAGATTCAGTTTATGATATTTTACTGAGAATTCTTACATTTATATCATAAGAGATACTGATTTTATTTCCCTTGAAGAATCTTTGATTTGCATTAGGGTTAGACTTGCAGAATGTTAGGAAGTATTCCTTCTGCATCTTCTGATTGATTTGGTAAGTTTCTTCCTAAATGTTGGAATTCACCAGCGAGCTTATCTGGCCCTGATACTTTCTATTCCAGAATTATTGATCATCACTGCAGGGAGTTGGTGCAGGTGTATTCAGGCCTGCGGCTGCTTCTGGACTGAGTATTGGCCCATTTCTTCTGCATTGTCAGATGGAGGGGTTGAGCTTCTCATAGTATTCCTGGATGACCGTTGTAACATCCCTGTCGTCTGTAATCACCTCTCATCTTTCATTTCTACTTTTTTTTTTTTATAGGTACCAAAGATCGAACTCACAATGGTGCGCTTATAAGGTGGACGCTTATGCCGCTGAGATAAATCCCCAGCCCTTCATTTCTACTCTTAATGATTTGTGTCCTCGCTCTAATTAACAGTGATTTCATTGGCAACTCTATTTCCAACTAATTGACTACTGCTCTGATTTTTATTATTTCTTTCCTTCTGCTTACATTGGATTTAATTTACTCTCTTTTTACTAGTTTCTTAAAGTAGAAATTCACATTATTGATTTCATAGCTTTCTTTCCTGATGTACATCATCAGAGCTATGTGTTTCCCTCCATGCTTTTATAGCATTTCACAGCACTTTGATAAGTTGTGTTTATTTTCATTGAGTTGAACATATAGTTTAATTGCTCTTAAGATTCTTTCTGACTCATGTGTTTCTTAGAAATATGATTTTTAACCTTGAAATACTTGAGTTTTCCAGGGTTTTTTTTTCTTTCTTTGACTATTGATTTCTTGTGTAATTCTGCTGTGGTTTGTTAGTAGGTGGTGTGAGAAGTCTGTTCTCAGATGAAATCTGATGATTCTGCTGTAGAAAAGTACACTGTGTTTCACACAGTAAATGCAGCTTTTCACTTCGATCCCAGTGTCTGTCTCTCTAAGATAAATGCACACATTTTGTAATTACAAGACTTTTTATTCATAAGCTGAATCAGTAGTTATGATATGTTACTGAAATTTCCATTAACAGAAGAACTTGGCAAATAGGTGATTCCATTGTTGACACTGACATCAGATTCTCAAATACTAAATCGGTTAAGGCCAAATATCATTTCAGTTTTAACCCAATTAATTTATTGAAAAAGACAAGAAATGTTTACTTTTTCCTTTTTTTAATCACTACACAACACAGTACACAATGTTTGAATTCCCTGCATGGACAGAAGACGCCTTCATTCCTATATTTATTCCCATCTTCCCCTTCCATCCATCTCAACTTCTTTTTACTTGGGGATACATGTTTACAACAGTCAACACATAAACCTAAAGATTTGCACTTTTCCTGTTAAAGATGTGTCATATTTAGTGGACACTTTCATAAATTAAAATTCAATAATAAAGATAAGGATATTTTGTGATTGTACTATGAATATAAATTTTATTGAAACATGATAAGAAGATCCCACCAAGGTCCTAAATTAAATTAAGAACCCTACACATCAGGAACATATTTGAAATTAGATATACCCCAAAGAGGTCATCCAATAAAAAAGGCTGCATTATTCTTATCAATTGAAAGAAAATCTATAGTTTCACAAATTTAGAGTTCATATATTTATAGGAAAAATATTAGCGGGAGAGAAGAAACAAATGAGCACAGATACACAGACACATGTGTACCTGTGCAAAAGTCCGAAACATCAAGACTGTAGTCAGTGCCTCCGCTCTTAACTGCTCATTATGAACCAAATTTAAGAAAAAGTTTGAGCCTTAATGAAAGATTGCTTCAAAAATTAAGCTTCATTCCCTAATTGGTGATGAAATTATTTGGGAGATGAGTATTTTACATTTTGGTTGTACTTTATTCAAAAGTAGTTGAAAATCTAATTAAATAATTCAACACTTGAATTATCAAAAACTTCATCTTTCAAAGCTTTGAATAAATTGTCATCATGGGGAAAAATAGTTCACTTTGTCCTACAAAACACAGAATGACGATGTGTGAAGTGATGTAAGATCCGTGTACAGGAAATGACCCGGACCTTTGATACACCTTGAAATGCTTTGATTTGAAAAAAGAATATTTTGATGGGGCTCTTATTTAGGGTCAGAAAATTTATACTGTGAACCAGCATATAATAAAAGAAGATCTGTCATTCCATATTGTCTAATTTGAGCAAATAGTATAAGAAACAATAGAGAACGTTTCATGATATTTGTCTTGTATCAATATTTACTGAAGAAATACGTAACCTCGTGATATGAGAATAATCTTGAGATTAGCAAAGTATATTTTCTCTACCAAAACTTCTCTGGTTTCCAAAGAAAAGTCAACTCTGTCCATCATTTCAAATATATTAGCTATAAATACAAATAGAACTTTGCAGTTAATTTTAGTTTTTTTTTTTTAAAAATAAGATTATAATGAAATTACTGGCTCCAGAAAATTATCAGTTGCACGAAAAAAAACAGATCATTTTTAAAATGAGTGAAGTATGTGAATGCATTGCGAGCTTTGCATATATTTTTTTCTCAGTGTTGGGGGTCCTACCCTGGGCCCCTCATCCTAGACACACACTCTGCACCAAGCTCCATGCTCAGCCCTGAATATTTTTAATGAAAACAATTGCTATACTACAATCACTGAAATATTCGTCAGTCCATCAGGGTACCCGTGCAGCTGCCCCTCCCCGGCTCTGTAGAATCCGCACCCTGAATCATGCCTGTGTCCTGCCCAAGGCCGGGAGCCCGCAAGCCTGGACCTGGGGCAGCAGAGGCTGCTACCACGGCAGCTGAGCCTGACACCGGCAGCCGCAAGCAGGGCCCGGGTGGGAGTCACTGTGGCTGGCGTGGAGGGACAGAGGGACCCGGGCCCTGCGGCCCAGCCTGGCTTCACGCAGAGCCGCTGTTGTCACGGCTACTGACCGACTCCCCTCTCGGCTGCTGGTTTCCTTTATGAGTCTCCAGCTGCTCTGCAATTTGGGGGACAACCCCAGAGGTCTGGGGCTGTTCTCAGTCTCTGTTCCCACGCATGTGCCCTGCATTCGGCTCCCACGCCTCACTGTGGAGCCCTGCGGCCAGTCCTGCCTCGGAGTCCATCAGGGTCCAGAAGGCCCTCTTGGCCGTGCTGAGTGGACCACGGCAGATGCCACGTGGGCTCTGGGGTGAGGAGCAAATGCACAGATGGGCAGAGGCCACGCAGCAGCAATGGGCACACAGGGCCGCAGAGCATTCTCCTGCCCCTAGGATCCTGCTGCACCCCTGTTGTTTTGGTGGCCTCGCCCACAGAAGGGCTGTCGTTTCCTCCTCTGTGCTCACTGTTCCGGGTTTTGTCCCTTCCAGAAGCCCCAGTTTATCTGTTTCTGGCGAGCCACGCCAGTGTTTCCAGCCTGAACCACACAGGGTGAGACTCATTTTCCTCCAAGCGACTCCACTATGAATTTGGTGAAACCGAGCCGTCTGCTCCGCAGGGTCGTGCCACCGCTCCCTGTGAGATGAAGATGGGCTTTTCTCTCTCCTCTACCAGCCTACAAAAATTGAAATGAAGTGAGAAGCCCAAAGAAGTGTGAGAAATGTGCTCAGAACAGCTGTGCTCTGAGGCCGGGGGTTTAGCTCAGGGGCACGAGCCCCTGTCTGGCAAGCATGAGATCATGGGTTCGATCCTCAGCAACGGATTAAACAGCTGGCCCCCCTGCTCCATACACAGGGCAGCAGGTGAACAGACAGGGTAGAGGATGGGGCCTTTGGGAGTGGAGGAGTGCACGAATGTTGTGGGGACCAGAAGTGACGCTCTTCCTGATGCAGCTGCCCCCCTGGGCACAGGTGTGGAGCTGGACAGGTGGTGCAGGAGGAGACAGGAAGCTGGTCTTCTTGGAGGAGAGGGGACCCCATGATGAGCACTGAGGCACTCCAGCTATGCTGAGCCCTGCAGAGCTTCTGAGGGGAAACCAGGCCCATGCCTGCAGGCCTCTGCTCTCGGAGTCCTGGCTGCCCTGAGTTCTCTGCTCAGCCAACTATCATCCTGTGATTCCTTCCAACTTTTGGTTGCTTAGTGATGTTATTTTTGAAACATTCTAATTGATACTGGCAAAATCATATTGAGAGCCTCTTCCTCCTGTGAGTCAGAGCACTAGAATAATCAGACTGTGCTGGTGAGTGAGGAGCACAGGCAGCACAGAGGCAGGGCTAGGAAGGAGGGGAGAACAGGAGAAGGGGACAGAGGAGGGCAGAATGGGGCAGCTGGAAGAGGGTCAGCGCATTTTATAGAATCAGTTATGAAAAATTTTTCTAAGGAAAATGTCTAAAATTCATGATCTGCTGCACGAATATTGCCAGTCTCCTCCAGAAGGTTTGGTCCTGAGGGCAGATGTGTTGAGGACAGTCCTCAGCTAATGGCCAGCCTTTCTCTGTCTGGTTTCTTCCAGTCTATCTGTGTCACTGAGCAGTGCCTGTCACCTCTGGGGCAGGTCCCCGCCCTTCCTGTGAAGGCATGGCCGAGCCAATGTTCATTTCAAGTGCTGAGAACCCAGTGAGTCTGGCAGTGGTGTTAGAGGCTGCCTCCACTGCCGGGGAGTGGCAGAAAGCCTTTCCAGCTGAGCCTGCCTGTCCCTGCCTCTAGTGACTCCACAGGTTGTCGTCTGAGCCTACAGGAAGCGAGTACAAGCAGGACTGTAACTTATCCACTGCAGGCGCCCTGTTCCCACCATCGCCCCTCCACCCCTGAGCAGATTCTCGCTCTGGGGTCAAAGCCAGGTCTGTTGCAGTTTCTGATCTTCTGCAGGGACAGGAAGCAGGGTCCCAGTCCCATTGCAGCACAGAGCTGAGGTGACCAAGTGCTGGACTTACCTAGTGTCACAGGGGCAGGGAGCTTCACCCCAGAAGACTGGGTGTGGTAAAGAGACCCTGTCGGTACAGGTGCACCATATCCTGAGCCAGGCTCCTATCCCAGGCACGTCGTCTCTGTGTCTTCATGTGGGGTGGGTGAGGGGAGAACTGGGGACTCCAGTCTACAGTGACAATCTTGCTCATGCATACTTCCCTCTGTCCTACAGCAGGGCGTGTCTGCTGGGATCTGGCAGCAGTTGGCAGAGGTTAGTGTTTGGGTTAGTCGATTAGAGGATTGGGTTAGGGTCTGGGTAGGGCACATGGGTGACACAGGGCTCCCCTGCCATCCCAGCTCTGTGATCAAATGTCAGGGTGGGTTCTGTGGGACCAAGGCTATTTCCTGTGTGTGCTTCCATGAGTGCAGGCCTGGAGAGTCATTACCATCAGAGGGCGCCGCAGGGGCACAGCAGAGAGGGGAGGCCCTTTCTGTCCTGCAGCCAGGCCAGGTCTCAAGCACAGCTGAGGGAAACCCTCTTTCAGCCTCTGTCTTCTCTCTTAGTGGTCTGCGCATGTGAGTGGAGGCAGGCTCACCACCCACTGCTGCCTGGGCCTCCTGCCAGGCCTGTCATTGCTGTGACTGTCACAGTCAACCAGAGACACTCATCCCAGGCTGGCTCGGCCTGCAGTTCTGTCTACCAGCTCCCCAGAAACAGCGTCTTTGTTTCCTAGGCCCAGGAACGGGACCACATCTCCTCCTGTCCCTGCGGGATCTGCAGGCCTGTTGAGCAACCTGGGGGTTTGTTTCCCCATGGATGGCACGGAGAATGGGAAGCCCAGCAGCCTAACGTGGATCAGAAGGTAGCTTTCCGTGGTCTCTGAACTAACTGGTCCTGGGTGTCACCCAGCCTTACTACTACAGAGCCAAGCTTATGTGGAGAGCCAGGCTCAGGCTCCATACCCTGACCCACTCACCCTGCCATGCTGTTTGAGATAGGAAATGATGGGGGGCAGGAAGGCATGGCACCCAGTTCAGTGCTGGAAGAAAGAGCTGCCGGGGTGAAACTCCTCATGGTGCACTGAGCTTGGAGCAGGGGAGGCATGCTCCAGCACAAATGGTGCCACGGGGCATGACTCCCACAAAGGCCCAGCTGAGGAGACAGAACCCTCCTTCTACTCAGGGCTCCACCTGAATCCTTCTCCAGGGTCCCAGCCCTGACTGTGGTCATGTTCTTGCTACACCTGCATTCTGCCAGGGCCTCACCCTGAGCTTTGGTGCTGTGCATTGTCTGACTCCACAGTTAGGTCCTGGCATTCAGATACCTTGCACCCCCAGCCCACTGGTGGCCAGCTCCTCCTCAGCTTCTGTGCCAGGCTGGCCCTGGCCTCCTGGATCCCTCCCTGCCTGACCCCTGACCTGTAGCTCTCACACTCAGACCCCATGGTGTGAAACAGGAAACCAGGGCACAGGTCTCAATGATTAAGCAGGAAATCTTGCAGCATATCCCATCTCCAGGATGTTAATGCATTAACTGTCTGTCATGGGCACAACTTGGTCTTCAAACTCCTATTTCCAAGGTGCTGCCCCAATCTTCCTCTAATAAATGTGTTATTGCTAGAGGATCCAGATGGCTGCTGACTTAATTCAATTGCTAAGCAAGGCAGGGAAATGCAGTCGAAACACATCTGCAACAAAGAAATCTTAATTTAGGAAGCAGGCTCAACCCACTTACAGCGTTGCTGACATCGCAGTGGGTGTGATGAGATCGGCGCATCTGGAATCACCCAGGATGGCAGTTTGCGGGGAAATTGGCAAATGAGCAGCACCAGAGGCTGGATTCCCATTGGCAGCAGTGCCCTGCTTACCTCAGCTGTGCATGTATGGGAAAAATGCTCCCGTCTTGTCTGGCCCAGTACCCTGGGCCTGGAAGGAGCAGGACTGGGCGGGCGGTATGTCTCAGGGCCTTGACTTCTGCAGTGAGATGGGGCTGGAATTGATGGACTCATGTCTAAAATGCTATGGTGGTGATATTTTTGCCATTCAATTAATAATACACCAGAATCTCATTTATATACATAAACCAACTCGTTCTAAGCAACTTCCCTTCTGAGGCGAGCAAGAGAGAGCTGCTGCTTTGGGCCTCTTGTGACAGGTGACATCACTTGTTGTCTGCAGACAATAAAGTCCTCCCATGAGGAAGATGGGTGGGTAGGGGAGGATAAGTTTTCTGTCTGTCCTGAACCCAAACTGAAATACAGTATCATCTTAGTTCATTATCTGGCATGAAAACTCATTCCTCAGACTTGAGAGTCATGGGAGATATTAAAGATGTCAAGCAAAAAATGACAAGATAAAACACAGATCGATTCAGGTTCTCAAACTGATTAGCAGCGTGGGCCCCTGAGAGCATCCATGTGGAGTTTTCACTCCACCTGTCGCTGAAATTGATGAGTGCTGGTGAGGAAGGTGCAGCGAATTGCTGGGCTAATCAAGGAAAATTAAATCACGGAACACCCTGATTACTGTGCTCTTGATCTCTCAGTCTGTCTGCCACAAAACCAGCTTGGGAAGCAGCTCTCACTGGGGCAGCAGATGAACTTCCACCCTTTCTGTTCCTTCTTCTTGATTTGGGGTTTTAGGGTGTTGGAGAAAAATCATTCAAGCCTTTCACTTTGACGATTCCTCAGTCTTTTGGAAAATGAGTAAGCTGTCACGTGAGCAGACTCCAGCGTCTCTTCTGCTCTTCACTGCACACAGATTGGTATCTGCATTCCACCAGTTTGCTACAGATGCCTTCTCTGGGTAAATGGCTTCCGCTGTGCCCCTGTGTTCAGGCAGGCCACATAACGTGTGGGGCATGACAGGCGTGGGGTGTGGACCTGACTCAGGTTGGAGTTTGGTGATGTCAGAGAGGCTCACAGCCTTTTGCAGTTGGCCTGGAACAGGTTTTATGTGAGAAAGAGTGTTTTCTTTTTCCTCCCCCTCTTCCTCTTCCTCTTCTTTTTCCTCCTCCTCCTTCTTTTCCTCCTCCTCCTCCTCCTTTTCTCCTACTTCTTGTCCACCTTCTTTGTCTTATGCTTTATTCCCTGTTCTTGGGATACTGTGGACAGTTAACAAAATATCAGAAGTGAATATCCAAGTTACACGTGTTCCTTGCTATAACCAACTGAAACAGCTCTGGATCCAAGTTTTGACAAATCACATTTATACTCAAGTCTAAGCTTAGGCTGTTTCCAGTCTCTGGACTGGCTCAGCCACATCATCAGGCAGGAGGCTTCTTCAATTCGACTTGCCTGTCTCCCTTCCTGCTCTGGGGAGTTCGGATTCACCGAGACTGTGCTCTCATAAACTGCCCATCGGTGACCGACTTGTCTCTGTTTGAACACTGGTGATTTGGTCCAACCCCCACCTCATGTAAGAAAGAACAAGAGGCCCTGATGTCCAAAGAGCCACTGTGCAGAGTCGGGTGGGTGAGTGGTAGAAGGTTAGGAAAACCCTCATGCTGAGCAGCTCATGCAGGCTGCCAAGGGCTAGGGGTTCCCCGGAGGCTAAGAGCTGAGGAAAGGCCTCAGAAGCCAGAGGACTGTGGGGCAGGAGGAACTACTCAGAGTGCAGGGAATGAGGAATGTGAAAGGAAGAGGACAGCCTGGAGACCGAAGGAGGGCAGTGTGCAATGGGAAAGGATGCATGGGCAGGATGGATGCTAGTGGAGAGGTCAGCGTGAAATCCTGGGGCTGGTGTGCAGATTTCAGAGTGGAAGTATAGATCCGAGAGAAGAGGGACCTGTTCTCTTTAAAGATTCCTGCAGCTTGGAGAGCAGGTGGGAAGGCCGTTCTGGAGGCTGGGCTGGTGCTGGCGTGTGTCTGGGGTGTGAGCGAGGTCTGGAAAAGGAGGAGTCAGGGTAGTCTTTCCAGGGATAGGATAGAGCCGGGGCCCAGCCTCAAAGGTGACGCACTATGAGATTCTGGCCACAGAAGGTGCTTTTTCTTTATAAGCTGCTTCCTTTGCTGGATGATGGGATGGTGAACATGGTGGTCACAGCAGCAGTTATTTACTCACTGTGTCATGGCCCAGGACTGCGTCTGCTGTGAGTGTCCTGTGCAGAGGGAATGGCAGTGGACACTGAGTGTCTCCCTCCAGCTCTGCTCCTAAGGAGCAGGGTGGAGAGGAGAAGCCAGACATCTTCCGTCCCAAGGCCTCGGGTCTGGGCCCACCACACACAGCCAGTTCCTCCCCATCTGCCACACCTACCTGCTCACTGGTCCCTGCTGATGGACACCAAGACCAGGTCCTTTGGATATGATTATCACCTCTGCATCAGCCACTAACACCCTGGGTCATTGAGACAGGTGTGGGATTTTTTTTTTAATTTTATTTAAAGAAAGACTAAACAAAACAGAAAATAGGTAGAAATAATACATGCATTCAGAGAAAAAATAAACAGTAAGAAATCACTGGTTGATGTTTACATATTGTCATTTTACAAATAGTTATTCAAGATACAAAAATGGAACATGTAAAGTGAGAATTCAAACAGCGAGACTGCAAACACTTCTGTTCAACTGTTCAATAAAAACTTAGAAATATGGTTATCAATCCTATACACTTAAACATACATGCAGTTATGCATATCTTCAATTGTGTTGAGATAGAAAACCAAGCAGGCTAATATCACTCTGAACAGAGAATAATGCTATTGCTGGGTTTCACATTATGACACACCAGAATCAGCACTGGGTTCTTTAGTGACTCTTTTTCCTCAAAGTTCATTTCATCATGTGTCATAAGATCAGCTCTCATAAACTGTTTATAGATTCTACACATGTATGAGTCTTAACATGTATTTCTGTTCTTTCTATATTAGAGGTAGAAACGAAACAAAGCAAGACAGAACAAAACATATTCCTATAAACATATGAAACAAAAAAGACATATAAGACCATTGTGCAAGGACTTCTACCATAGTTCCTGTGTTGTCTCTTGTTATCTTCAATAGAACTGGCTATATCATCAGACATAGTATAACTGAATATATCAGTATATAACAGTATTAATAAAAACACAACTTTGTATATAGTATAGAACTTCAAAAACTGGCAGTTATCAAACCAGAATGTATAGGTGTGGGATTTTAATGTGAGCACGTACGATGTGAAAAATGCTTCAGATGCACAGAAATCTTCATTTCAAACCCCACATAATCCCTTTGCCTGCACAGCTCTTTTAAAGCAAACACAAGACTTTGATAATCGTGTGTTCAGAAAATATTAGCAATTCTTGTCATTACAAAAAGGGAGGAACTCTCCTTGGAATTTGACCCAGATTGTGATGAGGTCACTATCACAGGACCCCAGCTGGGACAGGAGGGAGCCCCTTCCCTGAGGGTCTCTCCCTGACTGTCCAGCTCACAAACTGCTCATCAGTTTACTCCCAGGAGAGTCTGGGAAACAAGTGCACCCTGGAAAGTTTTACCGGGCTCTCTCCTTTTTCTTTTCTCCTCTGTCATGGCTAGTTAAGTACACCACGACCCAGAATGATCAGAAGGGTAATCTGTTTCAATCGCTCTTCCAGAACCAAACTAATGGTGCCTGCTTCCAGAACCAAACTACTGGTGCCTGCCTTTGGCCAGAAGGTCAACCTGAGTTGTGGCAGGTTTTCCTCGCTGGACCCACATAGCACTCCTGTCCTTCTCAGCCAGGTCAGGCTGGCTCCCTGCCTGGCCTTGCTGGGCTGCAGCACCTCTGGGCCTCCCTTTGGGATTCCTGTCATCAGCAACGCTAGGGTTAAAACTGCAACTACACACTGCTGTCTTCTGATGGCTGAGTTAACCAACGCGTGGCTTTCCTGAACAAAGGCGCTTGACTTCCATTGCCTGCTTTCTCCTGGGCAAGATAAATTAGAGGTTGGTTACTTGCATATTGAAAGAGCTCTTTGCTTAATGAAGGCGTCCCCTGAGCATTCTGTGGTCCCTCTGAATATTTACTGGGCTTCTGCTTGTGGTGAGGGCTCAGTGAGGGCACAGGAATCCAGCACTGAGCAAACCTGGAGAAGTCTGTGTCTCTGTGCTGCCCTCGGATGTGGGTGAAGGAACTTGGTGCATTTGGTTTTGTCCTGTTTATTTTATTTTATTCATGAAGTACATATATTATACAGTCATCTTGAGGAGTGGACGTGCATAGGTAACACAGCTGGTTCTGAATCCCTCCCCCGGTCCCCTGGCCCCCCCCCCTCCTCCTCCTGTTTCCTGCCCCCCTTGTCATTCTTGCTGATATTATTGCTTTCAGGCTTGTGGTCTTTCACATGCACTGTCGGGTCCCTGACCTGGCGCACCTTCACTCTGCTATTTCCTCTGCAGCCCCTCCCCATCTGCAAGAGACTCATCCCCATCTGTCTCCTTCTCTCTTTCCTTTATTTTTCTCTTATTGTGTGCTTTGCCCTGCTCAGATGAGGGGTTTGTTTTTGTTTCTAGAGATAATACACAGACGTGCACCAGGAACTCTCTTATCTCTTTATTCACCCATTCATTCATTTATTCGTTCATGCATTTGGTGAGAGTTTATAGTTTATGAGTGAGAATGAGCCTGAGAAAGTTTAACTGAGATCCCTGAGGCAAGTGATGTTAATATAAATAAACCACAAAAGTGGAGCACAGTGAGTGGATCTTCTTACCCTGTGAAGCAACTCCAACCCTAGCAGCAGAGGCTGTCTGTTGTTTATTTCTGTAAGAGGACAAAGTCCGTCCATAGCAGAGTCCCTGTCCAGCTTCCCTTGGGGACACTAAACCCTGGTCTCAGTCCACCACCCAATCCCCACCTACAGATGGTTCCTGGTTCCCACTGAGCACCCTAAGGGCTCTGTTAATTATGCGGATTGCTTTTTGGTGTGTAATTTCACAGAGACAGAATTTCTTCAATGGTTTTCTATGTTCCCCAGGACACATCTGAATTCCACATCCCACATGAATGCCCACCCTACCTAACCTTCTGCACCCAGAGTTTCTGTCCTGTCCCAGAATCTTTCTTATGTCACCCAATCTGCTTCCCAAGTATTCTTGGCTCTGCACCCTACTGTCCACAGGGAGCCCTAGGCTGGGACCCAGAAAGCTGACCACCTTGACCACACTTGGTGAAATTACCATCTTTAAGTCATTGTTTTCTCTCCTAGAAATAAGGGACAGGAAGGGAGAGTGAAATAGGATTTGGGGTCAAATTTAGACTCCTTTCCTCCAAAATCCCTAATTGCACCTCCCACTTAGAGTCGTCATCGCTTTCAAAGTCAGTCCCTGCCATTCACTGAGCTTCACTTTGCAGCCAATCACACTGAAGACTGGGACACATGATGTAGGCACTGAGGTCTCCAGTCGATGCATCTCCAGCTCTGCCCCTTTCACCTTCATGGCTGCTCTGCTGACTGGCTATGCTACCTGACGTGGCCTCCTTGGCTCTGTGTCAGCTTTCTGAAACCCATGTATCATTGTAGCAATGTGACTCGGAGGTGTTGGTAATTAAGATGAGTGGAATAGAGAGCTTGCCATTGCTGTGGCTACTACAGCCAAGTGAAACCAGAGCTCTCGGTAGGT
The DNA here is from genome assembly GCF_034190915.1 of Cavia porcellus. Lineage (NCBI taxonomy): Eukaryota > Metazoa > Chordata > Mammalia > Rodentia > Caviidae > Cavia > Cavia porcellus. Next base: position 45,885,074 of record NW_026947501.1, on the reverse strand, counting down.
GAAGCTGCTGAGGCTGACTAGCCGTGAGTCTGCTGACCTCTGATGGACTTCAACACTGTGGAGAGACTTTCGTGTGTCAGTCAGCATCATTGGCCTCACTTGTTCATGTCACTTAGGCTCTGGGAAAACAGCTTCCCTCCAGCCCACTGCATTTGGACTGGTTCCTCTTCTCCCACTGTGCACAGCAGCAGGGGAGCTGTTCTCAAACCGGACCCCAGGTCTGTACCTCAAGAACCCGTGGGATGTCCTAGCGGAGGAGTTCCCAGCAGTGCAGAGCCCACAGGCTGTGGATACTGAGCCTGGATGCATATCAGCCCAACCTGGGTGCCTATCCACTCACCATCATCCGCTTGGGTCCCTCTCAGCATGGCTCCAACAGCTACTCCTGCTCCTGGAAGCTGTGTAGTGTCAGTTTGCCCTGTGTCCTCAGTCCTCTGATGGATCTAAGAGTGCTTTTCAGTTCACCCAGCATTTTCCTTGTGGTGAGGATGGGAGTGTCAGTTTCTGAACTCGACAGGGCAGACTAGAAACTGTAAACCCTCATTTGTTTCTCTATAGATGTGTCTAGGAACCTCTCACTGACAGCATATGCAGCTCTAGCTTCTCCACCTGGGCTGTGCATTGTAATCATCTGCAGTTTAAAAACAAGGCTGATGCCTTGATCTGCCTGATACCCTGGGAAAATGGGCAAGGCAGGAACAGGGACGCTTAGATGCTGAGAGGCTCTGGGACATGGCTGGGGCCGTGAAAGCCAGGGCCCCTTTGTACCTGGCTTCTTCTCACCTAAGATGGAAGATGAACGCTGAGCTGAAGACCGTCTCCTGATGATGGCTCATGGCTCACTTCACCCTCTGGGTCTCTGCTGGCTGTATTTTGCCCCTTACGATAGGAGGCCTGGCTGGCTGTCCACCAGCAGGCCCTTACGGATGACACTGGCTCTATTGGTCCTTTGGTACTCAGGTTTTTTAATTACTAGGGAAGGAGCAGCCTTCCTCATTGGTACATTTTCTATGTAGGGCTGCAGCTCTCAATCTTTTGGAAAATTTTCCACAGGATGCATTTCTCTTTCACTTGTGGGAAGAGGAGGAGTCTCTCTTCAATGTTGTACTCTTAACTGAATGTAGATCTTATCATTTGAAATGGCCAGTTTTCTGTAGCTGTGATGAAATACCTGAAGTAAGACAACATCAAGGGAGAACAAGTTGATTCTGGCTCACGGCTCCAGAGGTTTCAGTCCATGGTCAGCTGGTGCAATGGTTTGGGTCTGTGGCAGGTGGGACACCATGGCATGAATTTGTGGCAGAAGAAGTCTGCTCATCTCACAGCAACTAAGAAGCAGAGAGAGAGAGAGAGAGAGAGAGAGAGAGAGAGAGAGAGTGCGAGCTGCTGGGGTCCCAATGTGACCTTCAAGGTCTCCCCTAACTTCCTTCCACAAGGCCCTACCTGTTAAAGGTTCAAACACTTCTCAGTGGTGCCAGGGGCTGGCAGTTGACCCTTCAGCCCATGTGCCGCTGGGGCTGAGTAAGATCCAAACCACAACCCCACTGCTCAGAAACTCGGTGCTCACCATCCTGCAGTGAGTGTAGACCCAGCCAGCCCTGCAGGGCCAGCAAAGAGGCGCCATTACAGGTGGGCTGACTGTCTGTGTCCGAACACTGCAGTTGTGGCATGGAGCCCATTGGTCCGCCATCTCTGCACTTCCCACACCTGTGCCACTGGTACAGCATCCAGGCACCAAAGTGGCAATGGAGCTCTTTACAGATAGCAAGGGTGGATGAAGTTTTAATTTCTTTTAAACAAAAAAAAATGCCACATATGTTTAGGAACTATCATAATGGACAGCACGAGGGTAGACAAATATTTGAGGTAAACAAGTATTTCTTCAGTGCTGCCAGACTTTGGCTTCCTTCTCTTTTCCCTCTGTGGGTCTCTCTGGAACTCTCTACTGGCCCTGGTTTACTGTATATTCCAGGACTCAGAACGTGGTTTCCTGAGGGTTCTCATGTTCATTGTTGTATTTTGTCCACAGTTCATTGTTGCGCACCTCGATTTTCCTGGCCCGACAGACATCCCCATCTTGCCTCATTTTGTTAGCACCTCTGGGTACTCGCGCTGAATGTGGATTGTTTGTGTCGAGAGCTGACAGGTGGGTTCAGCATAAAAACAGAGCATCGCTACCAACATTTGTCACCCATCTGGACAATTACGTGTCATTTAAGAAATGGTGGGGAAGATGAGTGGTCGTTTATACCACATTCTACATTTTATGTGAGACAGTGCAGCTTCTAGTAATAATTATATATTTAAAATAACTTTACCTCTCACACACAGAAGCTCATTTAAAAATATATACCTTGATTATATTTTATCTTATAGCTACTAATACATCAGTCTAGAATTATCTGGGCTATAAAACTTTTTCAGAAGCAGAATTTGAATAAAGCAGAGACAGAAATGTTTGGGACAGCATATGTCACGCTCAAAATAGCAACACTTTTTGTTGCTGTCATTGTTTTACGGGCCATGAACTTCACACTGAGGGCCCGGACCTCGGCGTGAGAAGACCTCAACCTGGAAGATGTTATTTCTAACACGACAGCTTCTAGAGCTCACTCACTGTGACAAACACTTCCCAAGCTCAGCCAAACACCGAACCTGGAGATCAGTAGAGGAAATAACAGCCCGAGGCAGCAAGAATGTAAATAAAAGATGGAATTTATTTGAAATACAGATGTCTATAGGCTGTTAATTGGAAGATTTCAAGGCAGTGGCTGGACTGGGGTCTGAAAATAGCCTCACCGTGGCTTCTCATGTTCATTGTCCCAGCCCTGCCACACACACGTCTCCTCTCCAAGTCGGAAGCCAGGTTTAAGAAGCAGTCGGCTCCCCTGGAAGTCCTCTCTTCCCCACCTCTTCCTGTCCCTGTTGTTAGGGAACTCATCCTTGGCACCAGTGCAAAGCTGTGCTCCTGACACGGGATCTGATAGGTAGGTACCCACAGAGGAGCAGGGTTAATTAATCCCCACCACAGACAGTAGGCAGCAAAGTGAATTTGGGTCCCAAGTATGACCTTAGCCACAGTTTCACTTCTTAAATTTATTGTATTCTTTTGTCTTGCTGGAGACCAAACTGGGCCTTCTTTGTGCTTAGCATAGGCACAATTACTTTCCCAAGTATTCTGTTTGACTCCACAGCTGTGGAACTGGCTGACTCAGAAGGTGGAAGGAACCTGAGCCCCCACTCCCACACTCTGCAGCACTAACCACACACATAGAGAGACAGAGACCACCAGTGCATGAGGAGGTAGAGATGCGCGTACACATACTATGAAGGACCACTCAGCCCCAAGGCAGGGTCCCATCTCGGGGCTGCTCCCAGGGGGCATGAAGCTCAAAGGAACAAGGTGGACCCAAAGGCAACATCTGCAGCATTGTGTGAAACACAAAAGCGATCTTGTGGAAGTCAAGTGTGGGTGGTGGTGACAGAGGCTGGGAGGTGGGGGACAGGAACAGGACAGCCACAAGCACTGAGTCTTGGAGAGGAGTTCAGAGCTCTGGGAAGGGGCTCAGCAGGGCGCTGTTTGGTATATCCCTCCCAAAAAAACTAGAAAAAAGAACTTGAATGTTTTTACCATAAAAGATTGCAAACATTTGAAATTGATGCTTTAAACTTAAATAAATATGAAACACCCAGCATCTACAGGTGCATGTATGCAAGTAACACATGATAGTCTGTTAACATGTCTAATTTTCACGTTTTTTATTCTAAAGGAAAGTGTGAAACCGGTTGCCTATTAACATTACGCAAGAATGAAAACACGAGACCTTCAGCAGCTTACCCGTACCAGAGAGATACATTTACAGCAATTTTCAAAGTTCTGAAACACACAAAAACATCAGTACTTTCTACAAAACTGCAGTTAGAACACTAATTTGCTTCAAGCAGATAAAAACCTGAAATGCTTTCATGGAGTTTCTATTTCCTTTTCAAAATACCCTCTTCCTTGCCTATATAGTCCTTCTCCCACATAATGTGTGAGCCAGACAGGGAACAAACTGAACAGCACCTCTTGGCCAGGAAAGACCACAACTCTCAGCACCACAGTGTAGTAGGTGGAGCACCCCATGGCAACAGGACAGGCTAAATGAAGGCACGTGAGTCATAATACAGCAGCGCCATTTATTGACAATAAATGCCACAATGCCATAACTTTAACCAAAGACTTGTCCATTTTAATGCAAAATGGAGACTGAACAGGTTTTAGTTTCTGTTATTTCTAGTAATACTTCATAAAAGTTATATGCTGAAGTATTTGCGAACTTCATTCAAACCTGCTTTAAAGCATTGTGTGCAACTGAATTGTAAGGATAATTAATTTTCAAATTTTATGTATTAAAAAGTGGATTTAAAGTAAATTATATAACCATATGATGAAATTTATAAAAACCAAAGATAATCAATGCTCAGAGTTCATCACACCCTGACCATGAGGCATCTCTCTGTGGCCTCGGCTCCTGTCTGCTGTACCTGCCTGTGGACATGCCACGTGGCAAAGCACTTCTGAGCTGCCTGGCACTCAGCGGGGTCCCACAGGCATTCTGAGTCCTTCACTGGGTGTGGTTTTTGCTAAGCTACGAATCACAGGTGCTATGGACTTGCTCTGAAGTCAGTTCTCCTTTATGCAGGCTGAGTACTCTTACCTCTAAATCTTTAAGTTAACTAAGTATTACAAAAGCATCCTCCCTGCATGCAGGTTGTTAAACTCAAAATTTGAAATGCTTAAGTAATATGTGTTGGAAAGGTGTGCTGAGCATCACAGCTTTTGGTGCTGACTGAGAACTGAGAATTCATCCTGCCCATGAGGTCAGGAGAATATTTTCGATGCTTAGCACACTGTCTAGAAAGCTCATTGTGGCCCTCTGAGCTCTCTGGTTCTCGAGTTGAGACAGCCAGGCTCTTTCTGTGCTTTCTATCAGAGTACAAAATGAATAAAGCAGACAACCTGCCATTGGCATTGCTGTGCTGAATGAATTTTTTAAGAGGCACAAACTAAAACCTTGCATTTGGTGATTGAACATGGAATCAAAATGAAGAGATAAAAATTCCAGCATACCACTCCTGGGATGGCCTCAGTCTCTGGCTTATTCTTCTCCTGTCTCCTTCTCCCTCCTCTGACTTCTGTGCTCCCTTTAAATGCAAATCTTTCTCTGAAGTTCTAGATATCAACCAGTGGGCAGACAGAGTCTTAAGATAAGCCAGGACTAAGAGCAGGCAGCCAGTTGTGACCATCAGGATGCTTGCCTGGGGGATTTGAGTGCAGTCAGAGAGGGGTCACTGTGGACTGCAAAGTGCTACCTTCGAGTCTGAAGACAATGTAGACTACAAGAAAAGTGGTGAAAACAAACAAAAGACAAAAAAGTACAAAACCACCAAAAATAAGGATTCGTTTTCCCAAAAGTTGAGAAAAACTGAGGATCTCAGGAGTTACCATGGCTGTGGTCATGTCTGGCCATTTGCTCTTTTTTCCTTACTTAATTTGCTCTCTGCCCTGTGTCTCTCTGCATCGCTGTAGCTGATTCCTTCTCAGAAGCTGCTCACTTCTGTGCCATCCAAACCTATCAGGGCTGGGTGCTAGGTGTTCCCCTGTGACTTCCAACAGGCAGCCCCCCTTTGCTGACCCCCAAGTTGGCTGAGGAGAGAGGCCCCAAAAATGCTTGTAAACAGTGAGGGGTTCTTCGGTCCTAAGGGTATAAGGAGACAGATCCACCTCCTGGGGAAAAATGAAACTGATTCTCAAGGACAGTGAAGAGCTGCATTCCTGGAAGGATGTCCCCTGCTGTGACCGTAGCCCCTGTCACAGAACAAGCCTAGCTGGGCACCATCAGGAGTTAGCAAGCTCAACACTGCTAGAGTAAATTCCTCCTGGGGTAGAGTTCCTGAGCACTGTGCTTTGCAAACATGAGGTGTGGGGATGGGCATTTTCCAGCACCTTCCTCCAGTTATGACTCCAGAGAACTCTGCTACCAGGAAACTAAGGTGCATACCCAGGAATAAAAGCACACGATTCACCCTTTAAACACAATACCTCAACACAAAGGCAATTGTAAAAAGAAGCAGAGTCAGTCTGCTCTGAGGAATTTAGTGTGGTATTTAGGTCAGTTTACAGTTTCACCATGGACATTTCTTAGTTCTCTTATTTGCCAGATTCCTTGCTCTTCAGGCCAGCAGCCTCCCAAACCAGTAGATGGTGAAGGCTTAAGTAAGAGAGACAAGTGGGATGATGTCAGGGCTCCAGGAGGATCAAAGCCCTCTAGCGGAATTCGAGATTCTCTGTGGGCTGAGACAAAGAACTCCTCTGGGCACCCATATTTATCTGGTATTCAATAAAGGGAAGGGGATAGAGTGGAAAGCACAGGAAACTGAACAGGACCTTGGGAGTCAGTTTAAGTTTTACTCTTCTAAGTACTACATTATATTAATTTAGGAGAACTGTTTTATCTACCGACTGACTTCCACTGCAGGCTTGAGATGCCTGCAGCTGTGATCTCTGTCTAGTTAATGTGGGAGCCAGGCGTCCTCCACTGCGGCTTTGTCCTGTCCTTTGAGGAGTCACAGCCTCCCAGGCCACTACAGGCCTCAGCAAGGACCAGTGACTCTCAGAGGTTCACTCACTGTGAATCCGCTGTCACCTCCAGATGAGGGGCCATGGCCTGGGACAGACTCAGGGAACACAGAAGGCCGATCGGTTAATTTACATCCTACTCAGAGCTGCTTTGCAGTGGTCTCCATCTCCGTGCTTTCTTTCTAGAGTTTTTGCTTCCTGTCCACTTTACAGGAGGACTGACTGAAAGTCTGCAGAGCAGTGCAAGCCACTAGCTGTCCCTGCTCAGCATCCTCTGAGGCACTGCTTCTCTGCAGAGCGTCCTTTGATGTCCTTGCGAGGCATCCCAGGAGCCATGGCTGAGGTGAGACTGGTGGGCAGACTGTGATCTCGAGCTCCTGGGCTGCTCCCCCTCTCCCTGAACTAATCCTCCTAAATTACAGTAGCACTTTGTTCTAAGTGAGTTTTCAGAAATCAGATTCTAATCATTCAAGGGCCGCTGCATTTTTAACCTGCTATTGAAGTGCATTGTATGTAGAGAAAATTGCGCTGTTATAAAAAGACTTTCATAAACACAATGTTCCAGATAAACAGACTTTGCCCAAGAAACCCAGCATTAGCAGCCTCCCCAGAAGCCAACAGCCCCTACGGGTCATCACTGAACTACAGGAATCACCACTGCTGTTTTGAGTCAAACCTTGGGTCATACACCTACTTCTGTGATTCCTCTGAGCATGTGCAGTTGCTCATGCCTCACTTTCCTCTTGCTGTCCTGTCCTTAGATTTTCTCCATTCCTTTTCTAGTCGCCTGTGCCTTACAACACTGTGTGAATGCACTGAGAGCTTAATCCAGTGTGCATTGATGGCAGCTTGGTTGTTTGTCATTGTTTAGTTTCTGGTTATCACCAACACTTACACCGGGAACATTCCCACATGTGCCTTTGGATGAAAACACGAAGATGACCTGGCAGCTGCTCAGCCTCAGTGGCACCGGCACACAGATCCCTGCTGTATGCAGTGGGCCTGGCTCACATCTACCCTGCCTCCGTGGCTCGTATGCTAAGGACTTGGTCACTGGGCTCTGGTACCAGCAGAGGTGGCACTCAGCAAGAGTGGGTAAGGTCATCAGGGCCATGCCCCTGGAGGGGAAGTGGAGACCCAGTCCCTTCTCTGTCTCTGTTTACCAGAGGCCAAGGAGCCAGTCAGTCAAGGGAATTGTGAGCAAAGTAAACCTTTTCTCCTCTGAAGGTGATTTCCTTGGGCAATCATCACGGCAAGGACAAGATGACAACACACCCTTAATATTGTTCAATATTTTTGCATCTTTTCCACTTTGGTGAGACCACATCATTCATCTTAATATATTCTAATTTATTACTTTTTTAGTCAGCTTTCCATCTTTGACAAACCACAAAACTGAAACAGCTTCAAAGAGGAGAGATTTACCAACTCATAACCAACTGCAGAGGTTTCAGTCCACGGTTGTTGAGCTCCGATGTAGAAACATCACAGTGGAAGAAAGCTGCCAGGGAAGGGAAAGAGAAAGAAACAGGTAGAGATAGAGGTGATAGAGATGAGAGAGAGGGAGGGAGAGAGAGAGAGAGAGAGAGAGAGAGAGAGAGACAGAGAGACAGAGACAGAGACAGAGAGAGACAGACAGGGAGAGGGACAGGGAGAGGGACAGAGAGAGGCAGGGATCAGTGATAATAAGTAGGTTCACCAAATCCAAACCCCAAAGGATATCCACACAGTCCCCTTACTCCAGCTGGCCCTGCCTCCTGCCTCCATTGCCTCCCAACAGCATCATCAAGTTACAAATCCACTGGCTCATGGGTTGATCCACTGACAAAGCAGGCCCTGCCTGACCCATGGCCTCCCCAGATCCCCTCTGAACATTTCAGGCAGAACCAGGGACCAAGTGTTCAGCACGTGAGCTCAGAAGAACGCTATAGATTCACACTGTAGCACACACACACAAACCTGCTCTCTAGCTAAGTAACTAGTTTTTCATTTCCCAAGGCCCAGAGATGTTCTCTCGTGGTTTCTTCTAAAAATTGTTTTCCCTCGTGTTCGCTTCGCAGTCCCTCTGCCGTTGATACCTGTGTGGGAGCAAGGTCACCAGTGAGGCTGTGAGATTTCTATGTCTCCTCACTTGTGGGGAAGGGGCTGCACTGCACACGCTCCTCAGTGGCACCACTGTGGATGCAGGGTCCTGTGGTGGAGCTGGCCTGAAACCAGCAGCCCCCAGAGACCTAAACAGCCTCAGGCAGCATCCCAGTTCCTGCCTGGCCCCCAAGGGGCCTATTGAGGACTCTTTGGGGCACAGAACCAGCATCAGTGCCACTGCTGGTTGACCTCAAACTCTGTGCTGATTTGTGCAGCTCTGTGCTGATCTGGGAGATCCCCAGTCTCCCAAATGACTGTATGGTGAAGGCTCAGATAGATAAGTGGTGTGATTTTAGGGCTCCAGGAAGATCAAAACCCTCTGCAGAGTATTAGACTCGGGGTCTAAGATAGGGAATGTGGCCCATGTTTATTTAGTTTTCAAATAAGGAAGGAGTTAGAGTGCAAAACACAGGAAACTGAGCAGAACTTGGTAGTGGCTCAAGGACTTTTCCAAGTAACAGATTATGTTTACTTTAGGAGAACTATCTTATGATAATTTAGGAAAAGTATCTTAGGAGACGATCTCCATGTTGCATTTCACTATAGGAATGAAATGCCTACAACTATAGTCTTTACTTAGTTAATTGGAGCTGGGGCCAGGTGTTCACAGCTGTGACCTCATCTTGCCCTTTGAGGTATCTTTTTGTTCCTGGTTTGGCTATACCCTGGCCATGCTGCAGCCCTGCACATGTGTTCAATTACTAGTTTCAATGACTCCCAACGTGGTGCCCAGAGAGTTGGAGTTGGACTAACATCTTGAAGATTTCTATAAGAGTGTGCCTCCCTCTCTCTCTGTCTGTCTCTGTCTCTGTCTCTCTCTCTCTCTCTCTCTCTCTCTCTCTCTCTCTCTCTCTCTCTCTTTCTCTCTCTCTGATTCTGCTCCTGGAGAGCATGCAGGAGTACCAGGATGCCTCAGCTGCTTGCCAGGGGACCTGCGGCAGGTGCCGGTGTGGTACTTTTGAGAGGCTCCTGTGAGACACTGCGCATGGCATGAGTTTCACACACCAGCTTCCAAAATTTATGGGCCAGGAGTTGCCTCACTTTGACACGTCACCCCGCATTTCCTGTGTGATCTTATCAGCTTACTTCTAAGTAACTTTAATTACTGTATAACAACAGCACCACTTTCAGAAAAGAGAGGCTTGTGATGCCTGACGACATCTCAAGGGCTATGCAAGCTCGGTGGGTGGTTACAAAGAGCTTCACACAGATGGACTGAGGGCTCCTGGGACCCAAGAGGGGATTATAAAACATCTATAGCAGAGAGGCTTTCTGCAGCATAGGCGTTTCATCTCTGAGTTCAAAATGGTGGAGAGGATAGTGATGACTTCCCCAGTGCCTAATATCATTACCAGGGAAGCCTGTCTAGTAAGTGTGTTGCTATGGCAAGCAGAAACACTGAAACAACACCCAGGATTTGGAGGCGGATTTATCACATTCACTGACTGGAATCATTCCCAGAGTATCAGACCCTGGTCTTTAGTGGTCCAGGGCTCGTATGAGATAAGCAATCAGGCAATGCAGAGACAGAATGGCTTGTCCATTAGGGATTGGTTTATACAGTGTGCATCAGAGCAACCAGCTGTTTCTAAGAGACAACAGTAACAGGAACTATAACAGGAACTATTACTGTGGCAACTAAGAAACTGAAATATCCTGGCTAGGGGGCTACTTTCTGCTACAGTGTGAGTGAGTAGTGGCTCCTCTAGTCTGGGACTTGAAGAAACTGAGAATTAAATGCAAAGGGACCCAGTTGTGATGACATTCAACATCCATCTGGTGGACGCAGTATTACAGCTACTCCCGCACTTTTCCTCTGACCTAAGTCGTCAGCTGACTGCAGTTTTCCATGAGTCCCAGAAGTAGACAAGTCATCCTAGCCTGGAACTGGCAGGGGCTTCCAGTCAGCTTAGGGTCTCCCTTCTGCCCGTTGTCAGCACTCTTGACCCCAGTTGACCTTCAAAGGCTCAGATCCTAGTGTTTTCTCACTTCCCAGCGAGGAAGCTAAGGCTTAGTGGTGTCCAGGGATTTGCTCCATTGAGCTGTCACTGGCTTGGCTAACAGGGAGCAGGAACCTGGCTCACTCTGTGGGGGCCCCACTGCACCCCACCCTGGGAACTGTCTGGAAATGCAGACGCTCGGCTCCACTGTCGGATCCTCCAACACTAGCATCATGATTCCGAGCATTGCTTTGGGCACAGGCACCTGCCCTGCACCCAGGGACACACCATGGGCTCTGAATGGCTGGACTGGAGGGCAGGTCGCAGGGGCCTCCAGAGTGGGCAGCAGTGGTGGCCCAGGAAGGTATTGGCCTTGTTTTGTCCCAATTCTTCCTCCTGTACCTGGTGTTTCTGATGCTCTTGATTTTTCACATTTTACCTGACTTACAAGTTTTCATTTTTCTTTCCAAATGGAGTTGCAGAATGTTGCATCCAGAAGTGCTAGAGAAGACCCGGAATGACAATACACTAACTCCCAAGGGAGAGACTGGTGTGCCCCTCCCAATGAAGGAGCAGTGCTCATGCATATTCATTATGAGTTCATTATGAATATGCATGAATGCACATTTAAGGAAGAGCCTAAGTCTAGCAGTGTTCCAGCTCTCAGGCTGTGTACTTTTTAACATGAGAATATTTTCAGACACCCATGTGGTATCTTAGGTATAAAGTGCAACTCTAACTACAAAATGCACCTGTGTTTCATGTATGCTTTATTCACATGACACAAAAATAACTTTCTACAGTGAGTCCCGGCACCTGGGCTTTGCCTGTGGCTTCACACCTGTGAGGGTCACATATGCTCCCACCTGTGGCATCATGTCACAATCTGTTCAAAAGTGGTGGATTTGGGAACATTCTGGACTTAGATTTTTGAATCAGAGAGGCGCAGCCCATGCATGCACGTGCCTCTGTGTGTGTGTGTGTGTGTGTGTGTGTGTGCGCGCACGCGTGCGCGCACGTGCGCGCATGTGTGTACATCTCAGTTTATTCTGATTCTAATTCAGGGCTCTTGATTAAACACACAGAGTTGCTCTAATAAGCTGACACCACTTTCAAGGAAGTAAATCCAAAATTCACTCTCTTTGTCCTTGAATTGGTGCAGTCAGAGTGTCTGCACCAAACTGCTTAATCTCTGCTTCTGTTTAAGGAGAGCACAAAGCCTGGAAAGGGAGACCTGCTTCTGATTCCCTAGTAAAGGGACACTTTTTTTGAAAATCCAAATAAAAAAGGACAAAACAATGTTGTGCACAGAAAAACTGATGGAGTGGCACAGAAGAGGGTATAAACCACACGCCTTCCTTGCGAGCTCTGGGGAGACTTGGCAGTGAGGTCACCCCCTGCCCTATCATCTAACTGCTCTCATGAACCAGGCCGCACACCGTCCCCCGGCCCTGGCCCCTTTCACGGGGATGCTTCCGAGCCGCCATGCTCTGTGTCTGCTAGGTGAGCACCAAGGCCTGAGCTGAGAGAGGGGCCGTCAGATCTTAGTTCTTCCAGAAGCTCCTGAGAAGGCAGTGAGGACTCAAAGCTGCTCTCCCGCTCCTCCCCTGCTCCCTGAACCTTGCTGACTTCCTGGGATTTGCCATGGAATCATGTTCAACTCATGACTTTGCCCTCAGGAGAGTGAAAGGCTGCATTCTTCCTTCACACAATCCACTTCAAACGAGCCGGTGCATGAGCGCGTGGTTGGGTAACGCCCTGGGCTTCTGCCACTTGCACAGCTTAAAATGTACATTGTAGCCGCCTCCTGTTGTCTGCCGCCTCTAACCCAGTACCAAGTCACCACGGCTTCCTCTTGAGTCATGCAGAGCCATCTGTTGGATCCGCAGGCCTCTCCTGAGTTTCCATCTGCTCCATCCAGAGCCCACCAGCACCACCACAGCCCAATCTCACACTGCCTCCTGGGGTGTGAGATGTAGTGGGTGCTTCTTGGGCCAATCACCTTTCCCTGCGGGGACACATCTCAGGTTAGGCGGCTCACCCTGTCCACATGATGCACCTCCTGGGTGTCTCAGGTCTTCCTTCTGGGTGCTCCAGGATGCCGAGGCTACCCTCTCCCCGTGCTGGGCTCCAGTGTCCTGCATGTGGTACAAGGTCTCACTTTCTCCAGACTCCCGAATCATCCCTCTCCCGAGGCTCATGTCACCCACAAATCCCTCCTGACACTTTTGTCTCAGACTTTGTACCAGCAGCAGCTTCCTGTCCTCAGAGCAGCCAACACATGCTGTCTGAAATGCCTTCTAAGGAGTTGCTTATATTCAGTTTAAACCCTTGCCTGTGAATTACGGCAGAAGGTCTGAAAGGTACAGGCCTCTGCTTTTTTATTCATTACTTTGTGGACCCCTCAACCTTGGAAACTGCAGTAGTCACAGGGAAGGGCACCCTGCCTCAGATATTCACGATGTTATCCATCAGCTCCCTGTTCCCCATCAGGCCCCAGTGAACTTGAAACATGCTGGGTGCAGTATTTGAACTAGGGTGATAGACTCCAGGACCTACAGCTATGCTATCACTGAGGTGACAAAAACCTGTGGCAGGAGAGAGAATTTAACAGTCCACCCATTTCCTTCCCTCTCTGCTTTTTAAAGGAGCTTAAAAAAAATTAGAACAGTTGTAGACTTAAAGAGAAATTGTGAAGATGGCGCTTTCCTCATCCCCATGCTGACATCCTGCCCTGGAAAGTACTGAGGTCAACATAAGGCCCAGCTAAGGCAAGCGGCTCTCAGCACAGGACCCCAGCTGATGTCTCCAGGTAGTCTTCCCTCGCCATGGGACTTCCCTTGTCTTTGGTTGACTTTGACGGTTTTGAAGGGCACAGAGCAGCATCCTGTGATCTGTTCTCCCTGAGCCCCTTCCTGGAGCCAGGACTGGGGCTGAAGTGGGGGAAAACAGAGCACCATAGACTGGAGCTCAGGCTCTGCACACACACGTGTGCACACGACATCCACAGCCACGACATCCACAGTGACCAAGAGTGGGAGCAACCCAGAGCCCCTGGACTAGGGAGCAGATGAACTGTCCAGCGTCCTCAACAACAGCACAACCATGAGGACCAGACCAGAAGGTGGGGTGTGTCCTTGGACCTCAGAGACCTTGGGCAGAGGACATAGACTCAGATACGCAGGCCACGCGATTTCATATCCATTGCCTTTAACATACAGGCCCCAAAAGAGCAAATTCATCCACGCTCAGAGCAGAGCAGTGATGAGGATGATGGGAATGAGGTCACAAGGCCCGGCTGGCAGTCACAGCACCAGCGATGGTGGTGAGTGCAGGACAGGGGCAGCTGTCCAAACCCACCGAGCACTCCAAGAAAGGGTCTTGTTGCTGTGAATTATGTTCAAGAAAAACAAGCAATCTTCTTACGGCCCACCCTCCGCCCCTCTCTAGTGCATCACCCACGAGCTCTCCCCTCTCCCTGCACTGCTGTAAACTCCACACATCTGTGCTGGACTTGGAAACCTTTGTCTAATGTAGGAGAGGAGAGCAGAGGGGCTCCACGGAGGAAAGATGCCCTGGCAGAGCACAACCTCCCCTCAGGGGAGCACATTGCCCGCAGGGTGGGCATTCAGGAAAGCACTGCTACTTTGGTTAGCGTTGCTGGGGATACAGGTGGACACCGTTCAATACCTAGCAAAGATCCAGGGTGGGCCGGGGCCACAGCCGCAGCTTGGCAAACTCTGGTCCCGCGCACTTCTTATTTTCTTCATTAATGTTTAGGAGTCCGTCATAGAAACCACGCTTCAGGTTACGAAAGGTACACGAGTGAAGCCAGCTGAGACTGAAGGTCTTATTCTCCAGAGCAGATTCCTGTTTTCCCATCAGCTTTTATAGCCCTGAGGCTTCAGTTACTTTTATTGAGAAGTCATTGTCGGGAGCTGAAAAAGATGTTTTTCAAGAAAGCCCATTAATGGTGTGAAGAGGGAAGAAAGGACTAACACTGAATCTTGAGCACTCTGTCTTTCCTTTAAAAACGTAGGCAGTTTACACAAAACAGGTTGCAGATTTTAGACATGCAGCACGGTGAGTTCTGGCAGCTGCTCACAGGAGCCCTCCGCACTGCAATGCCAGGTCCCCACCAGCCTGGCTCTCGGTTGGTCCTGCCCTTGGCCAGGGAGCCCCCAGCATAACCCAGGACGATGCCCGCTCCAAAGCTGAGCACCCAGCAACTCAGGCTATTTCATCACTGTGTGGCGAAGTCCTGAAGTGTGTGAAGCTGGCCGTCTCTTCCTCCTTTCTTGCCCTTCCTCCGCCCCTCCTTTCTCGCTCCTTGGTGCTGAGAATGCAACCAAGTCCTCACACATGAAGCTCATGGTCTAACTACTGAGCAACACAGTAGTCCCTCCCCCCAATCTGGTTTATAGTGGGTTCAACAAAGTACTCCAGATCCGCTGTTGGAGGTGTCTGCGGCCCTGCTCACCTTCCTCTCACTGCTGAGCGGCTGTGCCCGTGTGGGTCCAGCCCTTCCTATCTGTGGCTGTTTCTCTGATGAAGCTGTGAGCGACTTCCTGGGCAACTTGATTGGAGGGTGTGGCTTCTTACATCCCCTGAATAAAGAATGCTTAGGATAGAATTTTTAAATCATAGAGTATATGTTCAGCTTTATGAGGAGCTGCCCCAAATTTTCCAAATGGTCATTCTGTTTCCATCTCTGCCACTAACATAAAAGAATCCAGGTTCTCTGCGATCTCACCAACACTGGCCTGTCTTTATTTCTTCTTTCTAAGCGACAGCCCTTCGTCACATTGGGGTTGAGGTCCACTGATGCCCGGAACCTTTGTTTTGTGCTACTGACCTTCTGAATTTCTTCTCTCATGCAGGGCCTTCTCAACCCTTTTCTTGTTTTCAGAAACAGGTATCAGAAACTTGCAAAGCTGATTTATAAGCAGCGTGACTGATCTGAATGCAAGCCCTTTGCTGAACGGCAGTATTTCAACCATTTTCTCTAAATACAGAGCTCAGCTCACATCCCACAGCAGTGACACTTCTGCAACAAGTACACTTCAATGTTTGTTTTCTTTTTCTATGGTTAGTTATTTTTACCAAAAATTAGGGCAAAATTTATTTACCTCAAGTTAATAAAGACTTTTTTATGCTGCTCTATTTAAGCCTATAAACTATATCAAAGCAATTTTCTTTTGTAGAATAAGAGAGGGGTCAATCTTCACACTTCTATATAGATATTGGACAGTGTTAGCAAAGTTCGTTGGGAAGACTGTATTCCCGGGTGGAATTTGATTATTGTTTTTTTTTTTTTTTTTTTTGAGACAGGATCTCACTATGCAGTTCAGGCTGGCCTTGGGATTACTTTGTAGGGTAGGCTGCTCTGGACCTTGCAAACAATTCTCCTGCCTCAGCCTCCCACGTGCTGGGATTAACAGGAACAGGCCAACGTGCCTGGCTTCATTATTGCCTTTGTCAGAAGTCAACCAACTTCCTTGTGTGAATGTTTTCCATACTGCATTTCATACCTTGAATTGACTTCTCTTCATAAAACATCACAGTCTAGGTCGGTTAAATAATAACCATTTAAATCAGGTATTGTAAGCCAAACATTGGTTTTTTAATCACTATTTTGGCTCCTTTAAATTTTTGCATTTTAAAATATATTTTATGCTGAATTTATTAGTTTTAGCAAAAGCTTATTTGCAATTTGACTAGGGCTACCTTACATTTTACGTGAGGATTTGAGGAGAGTGTGATCTGTATCTATCTCCTGTGTCATGATCCTGGAAACGTTTTATTTTATCTGGCTGTGTTTTGTAGTTTTCGGTGTGAGTGTTTAAATGCTTTTTATTTAATTTATTCCTAGACATTTCAGGACTTTTGAGGGTTCTATAGTACTGTATTTTCACATTCTATTTTCCACTTGGTTGCTAGATAAGGAAATATAATTCATTTTCATAAATGATACTATAGCTTATGAGCTTTAAAAATTACCACCGTATTTCTAAGTGTTCTTGTAGATGAGTGGGAATGTTCTGTATACATCATGACGCCCTGTGAATCAAGGCATTTACTCCTTGCCAGTCTTGGCACATTTGGTTTCTTTTCATTCTCCTTGCTTCTGTGGATAGGACGTCAGGTGCCACGTTGAACGGAAGTGGTGAAAACGGGCATTCTCGCTTCATTTCCAGTCTTGGATGCGGTCTCCACTGTACTCCCAAAGTGAGCTTCGAGTTCTCCGTGCCATGGTGATACAGTTGACAGCAAGGCGCTGCGTGCTGACAGAGTCTGGTGACTGTATTTTAAGGGTTTTTGCCACACACAGAAGCATGCAGTGTGCAGGACACCACACAGGCTGTGAGCCTCACTGAGCCACTCCACGAGGACCACAGGTCGCTGTCGTTCTGTGATGCTCCAGTCAAATGTGCAAAGCTGGGCGATCTGTGCGAACAGAGCTTTACTACGCTCTTGGTGCTGACATCTGGGGTCCCACCATAGCTGGTGCTCCCTGGTGTGAGCCCCGTGGAGTGAAGAAGGTGCCAGCCTGTACCCACACCCATCCCGGGAAGAACAGGTCACAGAGGAAGACACTGCGTCCTCAGAGACCACAGCACCGCAGTTCCTGGCTGGAGCCCAGGCCTAGTCACCTCCTTCACCCCAGCGGGTAGAGGCCCCACAACCTGGGCACTGCCCAGGACACCCTTCAGGCAAAGGAGCCTTCTCTAGTCCTCAGCTATACACAATCAACGGCAAGAAAAGAAAAAATAGCAGATGCAGGAGAGGCCACTGGATAAAAGGAACTGCTGGTGGGAATGTAAACTGTTTCGACCGCAATGGAAATCACTATGAAGAGTCCTCAAACTCTCAGACTAGGAATTCCCTTCAACCCAGACACTCACCTTCTAGGCATCTCCCTGAAAGCACTGAAGCCCCATGTCATGGCGACCCTGCTTGCAGCAGCGCAGTCCCTAAGAGCTAAACCTGGAAAGTGGTCTCTGTGCCCATCCAGATGAATGGATAGTGACTGTGCGGTGTTTACACACCTGGAGCACTACTCTGCCACCAAGGATAAGCCTAAGCCATCAATAGGAAATGGGTGAGCATCGAGGGCATAATGTCCAGTGAAATAAGCCAGACGTGCAAATTTAGATATCCATGGTTTCTGTAATGTGAGAAACCCGGTGTATAACTAAGGAGCAAAGTAAAAGATAGATAACAGAAAGAAGAGAGCAGTGTTTCTCAAGTGGGAAGAGGACAGAAAGATGGGAGGAGGGGAGGAAGGAGACATTGCAAGTGTTCTTATGTGCACACACCAGCTGCACGCCAGGAGTATGATACGGGCTGCAAGCATGCACAAAAAGTAGAAAAATGTTGTGCTATTCACCATAAATGCACATTTCTGCCAATTAAAAATAACTTAGGAAATATGTCGAGAGAAAAAGACTGTTGACCAGAGAAGGACAAGGACGAATGCGTGTTTGCAACCAGATTGCATCTCGGCCTGGTGGGCAGGTCGGGGGAAGCACCCTCTGCAGCCCTGCAGGACACGCAGGAAATGACTAGGAGGCTCTGGAGGTGCAGAGGCTGCAAGGAGGGAGGCTTGGAGCTGGGAAAGGAGCAGAGGGAGAGGAGGGGAGGACGGTGGGCAAGACCAGCAGGGCAGGCGCCTGGCGCCAGGGCGTGCTCACCCACACCCACACCCACACCCGCTCAGTGTGCCCACCTTGTTCTCCCCGCTGGCCCTTGGGCTGAAGGGCTGACTTTGCCGCTGCACATCTGAGCGGGCCAGTGTTCCTCAGCCTGGGAGGGAGCCGGCAACTCACCAGGACCCACGGACCCCCAAAGTGCCATGCGATGGACAGCCAAGCTCCCCTGCTTGCTCTGGAGCCCCTGTCAGTGCTCTGTACCCCTGAGCCCCTAAGGATCACTGGTGACACAGAGCTGTGCGGTCACTAACAGGGAAGTCGCAGGAGACAAAGGACAGCAGGAAGCTGACGTTCCTGAGCTGCAACTGCGGCTTCGTTTCCTTCTGGGGGCTGCAGACGGGTACAATTTTACACCTTTTCTCACAGCCCATCTCTGCCCCTGAGGGTAGAGAGGTCACTCACTACCTACTAGAAAGCCAGTGGTTTCAGGTGCAGGTTATTTTTCCAACTTCTAAATTCATTTCTTATGGGAGGTACTTTCCATGTTCTTGGGGAACTGGTACATCTGTAAGCCCCTCTTGGTAGTTTATTCTCCCCAAAACCTTCTCTCCTCCTTCCTCACATCTGCTTTCCATGTCCAGGGTCTGCTCTTTGCTTGCTGCCCTGTGTGTCCTGCTCTTTAAATTATTTAAATCATGGGTTTTTCATGTAAGAGAAAGTATGCAATATTTAACCTTGTGCACCTCATTTATTTCACTTAGTATTATGACCTTGAGATGCATCTATTTTCTTATAAAGGACTTAAAAGTCTCCTTCTTTATTACTGAGTAGTAATTTATTATTTATATATACCACATTGTCTTTAATCATTTACTGATGTGCATATTGGGCACTCCCATAATTCAGCTTCTGTACCTGGATACCATTTCTTTCAGTGTAGTTTACTGGCCTTTTTCCCTAAAAATCTGTGTGTGGGTTGTTCTTGTGTTCTCCGCTAAACTCCACTGGTGGAGATCCATGTTTCTGTGACAGTCTGGTGCTGATTTTCTCCCTTTGACTCTGTAGTATAAATTAACATCCAGAAGTGTCATGCTTCCTGCTTTGTTCCTGTTCAGGAATGTTTTAGTGACTCTGGGTCTGTTTTGGCTCCTTATAAATTCTATAATATGCTTCCTTTGTTTCCATGAAAATTGCTGACAGTACTTCGCTGGGCACTGCATTAAACGCGTATGTGATTTGTGAGATTATGGCCACTTTGACAAATTTTCCAGAAAAAATATAGTTTTTGTTACAGAGGTCTTTCATTTCTTTTATTAGATTCCTAGTTACTTAAATTATTGTGCTTGGAGTTACTTTTCTGATTTTTTTTGTCTATGGGTTCATTGTTGGTGTAAAGGAATATTACTGATTTGTGTGTTTTGATTATGTATTCTACCACCCACTGAATTTGTTTATTAATTCTGTCTTCTAGTGGAATTTTTGAGTCCTTTATGTAATGAACATGTTGTCTGCAATAAGCAGAGTTTGACTTCTTCCTTTTGTATTTGAATCACTCACAGTTCTTTCTCTTGCCCAAGTTTCTAACACTTCACTGAGCAGGAATGGTGGGGGACATCCTTGTCTTGCTCCTGATCTCAGAGAAAATACTGCTACTCTATCCCCACTCAGTGTGGTGCTGGCAGTGGGGTCCTCATAAGTGACTTTTATCTGTTTAAGGTAAGGTCCTTCTGTACCTATTTTTATCAGCTTTTAAAAATCACAAATGGATATTGGTTTTTATCAGATGTTTTTTCTACAGCTATTGAGGTGGTTGTGTAATCTGCATCATTACTTCTGTTTAATGTAGTCTATTACATGTACTGGTGTATATGTGTTGAACTACCCTGCTCCCTGGGAGCTGACATGGTCACGATTTATGACATTTCCCATGACTTGTGCACTGTGTGGACAAGTATCTTACTGAGGCTTTTTGCATCTGTGTTTAGTAAGGAAACTGTCCCATAGATTTTTCTTTATTGAGCCCTTGTTTTGCTTTGGTATCAAGTAATGCTAACTACCAAGATGAAATCTGGCAAAGTTTCTTCCCTTTCAGTTTCACGGAAGAGTTTGAGAAGTATTGGCATTTGTTCTTCCCTGAAGTTGTGATAAATTCACCCATGAATTCATTGGGCTCTGACATTTACTTAGTCAACAGGATTTAAATTATTGCATTTATTTCATTGCCTGTTATTGGTCTATTCAGGCTTTTAGCATTTCCTTTGTTCAGTTTTGGTAATTCATATGTGTCTAGGAATTTATCTATTTCTTCTAGCTTCTTCAATCTAATGTAATGTTTGATAATCTTCTGGATTTAAGCAGTGGCTGTTGTGATTTTGCACTTTTCATTCCTAATTGCATTCGTATCGTTCTTTCCTCTTTTTTGAGAATATGATTAAGGGTTTATCAATCCTATTTATACTTTCAAAGAACTGACTCTGATTCACTGGTCCTTCGTGCCATCCTTATGTCTCACTGTATTATCTTTCACTCTAATCTATGTGATATCTTGGTATGCATTTTGGAGATGTGTGCTTTTGTTTTCCCAGGAAGTTAAGATGCTGCATTAAATGGTTGCTTAGGTGGGGCCCGTCCCTATTTCTGTGAGCATTCACAGCTACAGACTCCCTTTCAGATCTGCTCTCGCTGTTTCCCCATGTCTCGGTATGTTATGCTGCCGTCATTTGATTCTAGGAAATTTTTACTTCTCCTTTGGGTTCTTCTATGAATCATCGATTATTCAAAAATATTATTTAATCCTCATTTGGGAATAATTTCTATGGCTTCTTTTGGTGCTGATCTCTAATTTTATTCCACTTTGATCAGAGAGTGTGTGAGTTGGTTTTGATTACTTTGTATTTAAGATTTAAACATGCGTCGTGGCCTAAAATGTGACTAATTTTGGAAAGTTTTGTGCGCTGCTGAGAAAATGTGTGTTCTGCTGTGTTGGATAAAACACCATAGCTTCTCTTAAGTCTTTCTGTTAAGTCCTGCGGTTCAGCTGTTACATTTCTTTGTTGGATTTTTATCTGGTTGTGTTGCCTGCTTGTTGTAGTGAGGTACTGAAATCCCCACTGTGGTTGTTCTGATCCTTGTCTAACTTTTATGTCCATTAGTATTTGTTTTATACAATTGGATGTGTTGGCATTTGGAGCACACACATTTATGATTGTTATCTCTTTCTGTGGAATTTCTCTCTTTACCAGCATGTTGTGATCTTTTTTTGTCTCTTCTGAGCAGTTCTTGTCCTGAAGATAATTTGTCTGAAATTGTAAATACTATGCCTGCTTGCTTTTGGGTTCCTGTTGCATGGAATACCATTTTCCACCCTTTCACTTCTGGTGCATGTGTTTGCTTTTGGATGAAGTCTCTTGTAGGCAACATGTGTTGAATATTTAAAAAAATATAATACCACTCTGTCTTTTGATTAGAAAGTTAAGGGGATTTACATTGAGAGTTGATACTGAAAGGTGTTTCTGAACCTTATCATTGCTAACTTCTCATTACCTTGCTTTTCCCATTCTGTTTAAACTCTTGGTTAGCTGATTTCTGTCTTTCGGGCTTTTGGTACTGATGGTTGAATTGGGTTGCCATAGGCGTCCTTCAAATAAAATGCTTGCAGTGTTGGCTTGGTGGTCATAAATTTCTTTAAGTATTTTTTTGATATTGAAAGCTATTATTTCTCCATCAATTTTATAAAATAATTTGCAAGATTTATTAATTCAAGGTGAAAATTGTTTTGTTTTCATGCTTGGAAGAATTTACCCTGAGCTCAGCTGGTTTTTCGGTTTCCTGCTGAGAATTCTGTCTTCTGACAGGCTTGCCTTTGTAAGTTACTTGCTGGTTTTTCCCTAGCAGCTTTTGTTTTCTCTCTTGTTCTGAATTTCTGGGATTTTGGCTTGGATATGTCATAGAGAAATTCTTTTCTGGCTGAGGCTACTGAGAGTTTCATGTGTCCCATTTACCGAAAGCTGAGTTCTTTTCCTAGATGTGGAAAATTTCTGCTATGATTTTAGTGAATAAAATTTTTATGCATATCTTTTCTCTCTGTGCCCTATAATTCTGAGGCTTTTTTTAGTCAACTTAGTGACCATTGGATTCTGTTTCTATGATGTCTTGTTGTTTTTAAGGTACCACTAAGTATATGATCTTTTCCATCAACCTTGCCTTCTAGATTTGACACTCATTACATGGTTTATTTCTGCTGCTCATGCTTTCAATCGAATATTTCATACCCTGGAATTCTGCTTGATTTCTCTTCATGATCTCTTCATTTTTGCTAAGTGGTCACCCATATCTTATATTTTCTCATTTAACTTCTGTAAGTTCATTGAGCACTTTATTATTAAATCTCTTATCTATTTATTTACATCTTTACTGAGGTCCCTAAACATCTGAATTTGTTTCTTTGTTTCTTCCTTGACCTTGTCAAACATTTTAACAAGTTGGTTTTTGGGGTTCCTTGACTGACTCCCTCCTCTTTGGTGCCTATGAGATCAGCTTTTGGGAAGTGGAGAGGCAAGAAGACTTGTCCTTTTTATTTCCTTGTGTTTCTTCTTTATTGTTGTTGAGGGCTAGGCTGGGGATTTAGCTCAGTGGCATAAGCGCCTGCCTGGCAAGTGCAAGGTTTTGAGTTCAATCCCTGGTACCAAAAAGAAGAAATAAAACACTGATGTGTTGCTGAGGGCTGAAGGTCA
Organism: Cavia porcellus; assembly: GCF_034190915.1. Classification (NCBI taxonomy): domain Eukaryota; kingdom Metazoa; phylum Chordata; class Mammalia; order Rodentia; family Caviidae; genus Cavia; species Cavia porcellus. The sequence goes on along the minus strand of NW_026947501.1, from coordinate 45,861,982 downwards.
CGTAGAGTAGAGTAGCTCTTTCTGTCTGTGGAGATCTCTTTCATTAGCGTTTGCTTCCGTGATATGACCTCGTGTACTTCTTTGGCTTTCTCCATGTAATTGACTCAGTTCAAGTCAGTGCTGTGTAGGAAGGGAACCCTTTCTAACACATCAATTATGAAGTATATCTGTTTAAAATTATTTTCATGTCATTTACATTCATCTTTTACATGCACTATATTTTTTCACTTAAGTCTAAAGTAGTTGTCTGGACCCATACACATGTTAAGAAAGTCCTGTAGTGTGTATCTGTTTTTTCTTTTTGTTTTTTAGGTACCAAGGATCTGACTCATGACCTTGCACTTGCCAGGCAGGCACCTGTGCCACTCTGCTCATTTCCTGTTCTCTGGTTTTGAAGTCCCGTGATGCTTTCATTCTTTTAATTGGTTTTATGCTGTTTTGCTGTATTTGATATTATTGTGTGTGAAGGTATGGACAACTGTTTTAAAGAAAACAAGAGACATTATGGTAGCCACCGTTGACGTCCTGTTGTCTTGTTTTGAAGTCCTGTGTTGCTTGCATTGTTCTGTTCTGTTTTGTTTTATTTTCTTTAAAACTAAAAAAAAAAAAAAAAATTTAAAAAAAATGTTAAAGAAAGCCCTGTAGCAAGTGCCTGGCTTTGGACCTGTATCTTGTCAAGCATGTACACAGGGTGCCAGCCAGGGCATCCCAGCTAAGTGGAATCTCCAGGTGGTACATTGTTTCTGCCAACAATCAAGCCTCGGGCCGCTGTGGGCAAAGAGGATCATTCTGTTTAATGTGGACAACCGTTCCTACTTAGCTAAGCACCTGGGCAGAATAAAAGGTGAAGGACGCAGGATAACCTCCCTGGGGTGAGGTCTGGCCAGGGGAGAATGCTGGGAACATGGTCTTCTTTTCTGCTGTGCCACAGAGCACGGGGCAGGTCCTGCGCACACTTGCAGGGCTCCACCCTGAGCTTCACACCCTGCACCTCTTTGTCACCCACCGTTCTCTTCTTCTGCACCTGGTAGGACCTCACCTCACCCAGTTCCTCACCCACTGGACTCCACTAGCTGTGCCACCCTCCGTGGCTGCATGCATTAGAAGGGTATCAAGGTAATTCGCATGCCGTTTGCATAGCATGCAGCATTTATTCATTAGACTGCCTACTTTCAACTAATTTTCAGGTCCATTTGTTAGTGCTGCACTGAGGAGACAGCACTGCGTTTTCATCCCACCCTCTTTCAAATGGTTGCGGGATTACCTCAGGAGCTAGATAGCTTAGCAGGGTAGGGAAGGAAGGCACAGCCACAGAGCCTGAGGCAGGACCACACTCCTTCCCTTCTCACCTGCTGCTCTGTGGACCACACAACCACACTCCTGCTGAGTGTCCTCAGCAGATCACTACTCCATAGACCTCACATCCCTCTCTGCCTCTGAGCTTGGCTTCTGCTCTGCCTGGATAGCTCGTTCTCCAGTGGTCACACGGCTCACTGCCTCAAATGAGAGGTTCCAGGTACAGTAAATAATAACACAATGCACCTAGAGAGACTGGGACTTCAGACAGATAGGAGATTTCACCTGCATGAGTATATTCCTTGCAATATTTAAATACACTCACACATTAAAGAGCGATTCTTCATCTGAAATCCAGGTTTACCAGGGCTCCCTGCATTTGGTCAGGCAACACTATTTCAAGTCACTGTGTCCTGCCGAGGGCAGGGCTGTGCTGATGCCTGGGTCTGAAGGAGGCTCCCGCTGGTCCTTAAGGCCAGCTCCACTGTATGGACGAGCTCCAGTGTTAGTGGTGCCAGAGGCATCATGTACGTTTCTAAGGCAGCATAGCCCCTGCCCCCTCATGCCCATGGTCAGTGCATTCAGAGAAGAATACGAACAGGGAGCTGCAGGGCTCCCTGTGTCTCCATGGCTCTGCACTCAAGAATGAAAACAAACGTGAAAATATTTGAAAGGAAATTGAGTGTCCACTGAACACATGAAGACTGTACTCCTGTCATTCCCAGACAAATGCAGTGCAGTAGCCATTAATAGCACATGAATTGTTAGGTATGGTGAGCAACCCAAGGGTGATCCAAAGTGTGTGAGGATTGTACAGGTTCTGTGCAAACACTGGACCACTGTCAGAGGGATTGGGCATCTATGGAGATTCCCATCCGCAGAGGTCATGGAAACATGACCCTGAGGATGTCAGGGAGCCATGTTTTCTAGGGGTGGGCAGGACCAGGGAGAAGAGAGCCATGGAGCGCTGGAGCCTCAACATAGGTGACTTTGGAATCATTAAAGGTGAATGTGGAATATGGTGGATAGGGTGCTGGGTTTCCAGGTAAGGTGTGGCTGACTTTGCTGAGTTAGGCGGGCCTGCAGCTTGGCTGTGTCTCAGGGATGCACTGATGTAATAGAAAGCACACTTAAGATAGTAGGACATGGCAGTGTCTGGACTCTCCTCCAGAACACAGTCACCATGGGCCCCTGAGAAAGCAAGACAGAAAAGCCACCACTAAAACTGAAACAGGGTCTGCGTGGCCAGAGGTGAGAGCAGTCCCAGCTCCCAAGGCACTGGAGCATTGGAGCACAGGTGTGGGCACCAAGCAGTGTGTGGCATCCCACCTTTGTAGCAGTGCCAGTGCAGCCCTCTTGGGCTCTCTGGAGTCAGCTCTGCTCAGCACCTGTGGTTTTCCTTAGCAGATATCCCATTTTCCTGGCTTCTCCGGCATCCTGGGTTCTCTTCTGCACTTTTAGCTTCCCAGTCACAGCTTCGTGCTCTGCTCTCGCAGACCCACGCTGTCTGACTAACAAGGCCTTCTTCTGAAGTCTAAATGACCCCAAAACTTTGCATTCTGCATGCCTCTAAAATTAGCGCCATGCAGGTGAGGGCAAGATCAAGACTCAAGCAGTATCCAGTACCCTTTGGATCATGGCTCTGAAAGTGTCTGAGTGGCTGCATGGCTGAACTCTGCGAAGCAGTTCCCGCTTTGTCCCAGAAACAAGAGCGTGTCCGCAGTTCCCTGCTGAAGAAGACCTTCACTTCTGTAAGGGGAGGGCCAAGTTCCTGCTCTTTCCTGAGATGCCTTCGAAGCATTCTTCCTATTGTCCCAAAGAAAAGTGCTTGGCTTCTTTCTAATGCTGACATTTTCAGCCACAAAACTGCCTGGGCCAACATTTTACTCACCTCAATTTTCCAGGCACCTTCTTCCTGGCCTCGAGTAACATTTTTCAGATTTTCAGTTTGCTTCTCTGCTGTCGCTTCTCACCGCTGATCTCACTAAAAGCAGCAAGCAGTGCCATGGTACGGTCTGAACCCTAGGCTGCCTTGAAATCTCCTTTTCCAGATCAGTTTGTCTGCCACCCTTAATCTCAGTTTCTATAAACGTTCAAAACACAAGCTTTCTGATCCTGTTCCTTATAATGTGCATATCTATAGACCTTCTGGTCTTCTGGCTCCAACCAGAATCTCCATCAAGCCTGGATTACAATAGTTGAGGGCTTGTGAACCACATGGTTAGATGTATTCACAGCAGCAACCCCACAGTTCTGCTAGCAAAGCCTGTCTTAGTCACTTTTCTTACCACTAAGACACAGTACTAGGTAGCCACACGTTAGAGGAGGGGTTGATCTGGGCTCAGTTTAGTCACTGGTCATCCGGCTCCAAGGCAGGAAACTTGCTGGGAGAGGGTCATGGTGGAGGAAAACTGCCCATATCACAGCTTCAGGAAGCAGAGCAGAAGAGAAGAGTGAGAGGGAGATGAACCCTTCCAGACTGCAGCCCCAGGGACTGCCTCTTCTGACCACAAGCACCACCCTCATGGTCCAGCCCTCTTTCAACTGGCCCATCCATGAGTGCAGGAGGCCTTCAGGGGGCATTTTCCATCTATCCTAGTGGCCTTGTGGTAGGGAGACTGACACAGAGCCCCTATGAGGCCTGCTTCACTGGGGGATGATGGGCATCTTGGAAACAGAACAGGAAGAAAGGGCTGCACATAACTGAGTGCTTTGTTTGGCAGACACAGCCTGGGTACTTTGTGTCTCCCCTGCTACCACTGCATTACCGTACAGTGCAGACACGCTATCATCCTGCTTCAGAGATGAGAAGTCTGAGGCCTGGTCCCAAATATGCCAAATGGCTACCTCCATGTCTTCCAAAGGAAAGGAGTGTCTGGTCTTCTGAGGAGAAGCTTCTTTTGCTACATACTTGTACCTGTTTCTGCTGAAATGATACCATGCCTTTTATTGTGACACCAGGCTACGTAATGGGGAGCACAGGACCAGAATTTGGAGGACTTGAAAGATTCCCTACCACCACCTTGGGTTTGTATAGAATGCTTCAGTAGTATCACATTAAGGAGATAGCTATCCTCAAGCAGCCCCTGCTCCTGTCAGGGAAGAAGGCTCAGGGGCCATCCTGGCAGGGGATCTATAAATAGTGAATGGAGCATTTGTAACAAGACTAGAGCCTGCATGGGCGGGCTTTAATTCACCTCAGGGAATAACCATCCAAATCAACCCATAAGGGTCTAGGAATTTCGTGTCCTGCTATAGAAGGTCTCTATGTTATAGCCGACTCTAAAACTAAGTTACACTTGTCCGTACCCAAAGAGGGGGCGCCTTCCTTTCCGTCAAAGAGGAGAATCAATCAGAGGGGAGTTTTTAAAAACTAATCCTCCAAAGACATCAGCAGCTCCAGTAGCCACCCTACCACGTGACTCTTCTGCAGCTTCTCAGTTTGTAAATCCAAGAGAAAACAGCCAGTGTGGGTGACGGAGCAGGAATGGGACCCCCTGATTGTGGAGAACAGCACTCACTCTGACTCCTCTACACTGATCCAGACAGATTGCTCCCCGCAGACTTCTAATTATGTCCCTTTAATTATTTGTATCCACCAGTGCTTCCCATTGTTCCTTAGGGACTCATCTCAGGAGGCATGTCAGGACAGCAAGCATCCACTCGGGACCCTGCAGCTGAGGGCTGCAGCTGGCCTGGGACCCTGCTGGTGCCCCAGCTCGGGGCTTCATCAGCCTCATCATTAGCAGTGATGCTTAACACCACAACCATAAAAGCTGTGTTTCATCAGTGCCATCTCCATCAAAGTCCTTGTCCGAATCACAGGCTGTGCAGGTCATATTTGTAAGGTAACTCAGGGTCTCCCCACCCGTGCCATCCAGGAATGTGGTCACATCACTGATCACCAGGTCCTGATACCTGAGAGCTTGTCCTCAGGGGAGGGTTCACTAGACCCCCTTGGAGTGGCCTGGCTGACCCAAGATGAATCCTTCATAATGCAGGCCTCCAAGCCGTGTCCTCCCAGCTGGGTTTTAGCTCCAGTGTGGAGATCTTCCTGGCCCCGTCCAGGCTTGCAACCCCTCTGCAGGAGACAGCTCCAGCTCCTCCAGAAGCTGCTGCCCCTCTCTGACCGTGAGAAGAGCTCCTCTCACTGGCGCAGAAGGCCTCCTGCCTTCCCTCACCCGCTACATCTCCCCAGCTCGCTTTCCTCTGCTTCTCAGAGTTGACTGGTCATGGTGAGAAGACACGATCCTACCACTCCTGTTTTGTGGGTTCTGCTTCATTTTCTTCTCTATTCAAGGTTTAAAACGAGCTGATTCTGATGTGGGTTTTGACAACACAGGAACTTCAAAGCCCTCAAAACCATTCTGAACACTGACAGACATGGAGGGTCCAGAAAAGAACTGACTTGAAGCTCGGGCGCCCTTCCAGGTCTGGGGGACTTCCAGAGGGGCGCAGGGGCATATTCTGCAAGAAGGGACAGGAAGGGACTGAGCCTCAGTCTGGCCTCCAGTGCCACCCTTTAAGTGGCCACAGCGTGGGGGTGAGCGCTCTCTTTTCTCCTGAACCCTCACTGCAGAGCACACAAAGAGAAAGATACCATGAGTCCCTCAGAGGGGCAGACAGGGGCACGGCGTGGGGACAGTATGGGCAGAAGCAGCCGCTCCTGTGTTTTCTCATGTTTGCTTTGAGAATAGGTTTTGCAGTCCTATTTGGTCCTAGCGAACTACACTGGTGAAGCCCAGGGAAAGGCCAGCAGGGCTTCAACCGCACCTCCGCTGACCTCTGCTCAGAAGGTCACAGCCGGACGACAGGACCATTACCATTGTCGCTGGCCCTGCTGTGGGTGCCCTTCTGCCCGTGGTCACTATGGTGTTGCTGTCCAGGTTCCTTCCAGGGACACAAAGGCTGCTTTTATCACAGCTGAGTCTTCACTGGGTCCTGTGTGGTGTCCCATAGGTGGCCTGGATATCAGGGACCACAGCCCTTCCCTCAGACCACCACTTCCTGGACACTCATCCCCTGAGAACCCATGGGGATTGACTACACACATGCAGGCCATGCTGTGGCACCGCCAGGCACATTGCCCATCCCTGACCCTGAGGTAGGGATCTGGGACGTGGCTCTCTGGCCTCCACACTTGGTCAGCTCTTTTCTAGACTCCTGGTCTCAGTGATTGGCACCCTATAGTACTGCCACGCAAAATGGGACTAGTTCTATGTCACAGGCAATAGTTTATTCTTGATGCGCTTTTCCTAGGAGGGAGCATAGGATGTGCACGAGTGCCTCCCGTCAGAGGACTCTGGAAGCCACTGAGCATTTCAGGAGGGGCATCTGGTACTCTTTGTTCATGCTGATCCCCTGACCCAGGTTGGTGTCTTTCCTGGGAGCCTCTGAACCATTTCATGCCACTTCGGAGGCTTCTCCTGCCCCGAGTCGCCCCAGCAGTCCAAGCTCTTCTGTGTTCACTGGAGGCACCAGCAGGACAGCGCCAGCACCCAACTAGACAGAGACAGACGTTCCTGAAGCTGTGTGACATGCTGCCTCCAGTCTGCTTCCTACACCGGCATCAGCAGAATGGGCTCAGCAGGCTGCGGAGCCACTCTTCCTTCCTCACGCAGTTCTGACCCCACCTGCGTGGGTCTCGGGACCCATGCACTGAGAGAATGCTGGGCCCACACTTTCTTTATCGTCTGGATAACACTCCATGCCTGCATCTTGTACACAGGGTAACGATTATGAGGACAACAATACACAACATATTAATTATTGTTACTCTTTACTAGGCTGCTTTGAAAATCTTTTATTTTTTTCTCTTTAAAATAAAAAAGAAATTATATTAAAGTGATTGTCAGTGGAGGTTTTTGCTCTCAGCATTTGTAGCAGCCTTTAAATGAGTGGGGGCCTCTGGGTGTCTGAAGCCCGGTCTACCCAGCAAAGCCTCCTTTCACTCCGTTGCCTGGCTAATTTCGAATAAGCCCGACACACACTATTGGCCAAAGGCTTTGGAAGAGACGAAAGACACAGTGAACTTGGACAAAGGCGCCTCTGTTTTCTCTTCCCAGCATCCTTGGGCCTTTGTGTGTGGGGGCGGCTGCTGCCGAGAGGAGAACAGGACATCCTGGGCCTCAGGGAAAGGGTCAGTTGGAATATTTGAAGCTTTTGCTTCAGTCCTCACATTTTGTGCTCCCTGAGGCTTTTCCTGGACAACAGGGAGTGTGCTCAGTGTTGCAATTCCTCCCTGCAAGTGCTTTTGTCTGGTGTTGCTTCACTGGTGTGAATTTTCTTTCTCTTCCTTTCACCAACACTCCCACTGAGCAAACCCAGCACATACTGGCTCCCAGTCAGCTCCTCTTTGGGCAGCAAAGCCCTGGCACTCTCCTCTCAGGGTTGGCTGCACGAAAGAACACTTTTCAGAACTGTGGCTGAAATGCTGCTTTTTCTACTCTGGGGCTACATCTGGCAAAGGAATTGCTGGAGAAGACCCAAGAGATGGAAAAAGACAGGGAGGCAAGAAGCCAGCTCCTTTCTCCTCTGTCCATCACCGGTCACTCCTCTCTTTACATCTCCAGGCCTTGCTCAGTGCATCCCTGAGATGATCTGGTCTCCTCAGTACCGAACCATGGAACTGCCCTGCACAGAGCCATCTTCCCACACCTCCTGCCTGGGTAGAGCAGCTCTGGAGCCCGGAGCCACTTCCGAGTCTGGGAGAGGCCAGTCTAGGCCAAGATCCTACAGAACCTGGCTCCCAGGCTGTGTCTGACTCTGTGGGAGGTGCATGTCCAGGTCATGGGTCTCAGGGCTCCTGGCCTGGTCTGTTGTGCTCCTGCCAGGCCCCTCTGCCTTTATACCAACTGCCACCCAGCATCTGCACATCGCCTTCCCGACCTTCTTTGCACTGCTGGGGTCATCGGCAGCTGGGCTGAAGTGCTGTCTGGACAGGAGCCTCTCCGGCTTCCCAAGGAAGCCTTCGGTGCTGTCTGGGTAAGACCATCCACACCGCCATCCCCCAGCTCCCTCTGTGTCGGCAGCCTGAGCCCCGTTTCTTCCTGCACTGCGTCTTCTTCTGTCCCATGTGCATCTGACTGTGTGACAGGCATGCTGAGCCTGTGAGGCCACTGACCACCATGCAAAGAACATGCGTTGTTCTGTCCCATGCCAGGACACTGTGCTTTGATTCCTCCTTGACAGCAATGCCCCTAAATGTCTTTGGAGCTCCGTTCTGCAACACCCTCCTCACTAGCCAGGGGAGCACATTGCCATTGTGTAGCTGAGGAATGTGGTTGTGTGCATGCTCCATACCACCATCTGCAGAGCGGCTGCCCACACGTTTCCAGGGAACCCCTGCTCAGCCCAGTGGGCTCAGCGGTAGAAAGCATGCTTAGCTTGCTGAGGTTCTGGGTTCGATCCTTGGAAACACATAACACAGTAAATTCTTTAAATGACCTGTGTTTAAAATTTTGAAATTATTGGAATTAATTTGGGAGTTTTAACTTTTGTTATAAGTCTCTATTTTTTATTATAATTATGCAACATAGTCTATAATATGTTTTTGATTTTTTGAGACTCTCACTATGCAGTCCAGGCTGGCCTTGAGCTCATGACAATCCTCCTGCCTCATCCTTCCCAGTACTGAGATTACAGGCATGTGCCACTGCATCCGGCAACATAGCCTATAATTTTATAACTTGGGAAGCATGTTGCAATTAGCTTTGTGTCCAGTATCCCAGTAATATGTGTAAATAGTACACAAATCACTGATGAGATTTCTAGGATACAAATGTCAAAATATACCCATTAAATCTCAGTAGCACTGACAATGCTTGGACTCTCTGATGCTGCATGCACTGTTATTTTTAGATATTGGGTTCACAATGGTATTTTAAAGACTCTCACAGTTATTATCTCAGTCAAAAAATTATCTCATTTATCACCATATTTGTTTTGTATCTGACACTTTCAGAGCCTTGCCTCTGCCTTTTTAATGAATAGGCTTTTAGTTTGAGCGGTTTTAGTTTGCAAAACAATTCACTGAAAAAATACCAAGTATTCGGGTGGGCACCTCCACCCCACCCCAATGCCAGAGATCTTGCATTACTGTGGCACCCTGGTAATTACCCCAGCCCTCTGGGGGTGGGGAGCTGTGTTATCTTTGTTATCCTTCTCCACATGGGCCCCTTCAGTTCTGGAGCCCTCACTTGACAGAATCTTTAAGCTCACTGGTTTGTTTCCTTCAGCTATGCTTGTTCTAATGATATTCATATGCATTCACTTAAATTTCTTTTTTGAAATTTTCTTGTTAGTGTACATTTACAGTGCATAGTGTTAGCCTTTCTTGTGTGGACTTAATGCACAGGACGCATCTTAATTCCTTTTTCATTCCCTTACCTCCCCCATCTCCTGATTCCCTCCCTACTTGAGAAATACCCATCTCCCTACTTCCTGTCACCTATTCTTTATTTTGCCCCTTATTTATAATTTGGGCTTCTAGCATTTACTTTTGATTTTCTTTTTTTAATTTAACTTAATTTTAAAGAGAGTAAAACTAAACATAACAAAACAGAACAAAACAAATCAGAAAACAATGCAAGTGGCACAGATTTCAAAGCAAGACAACAGAAGATCTTCACTAGCTATCATATTGTCTATTGTTTTCTTCTAGATAGTTGTCCATGTCTCCACACACAATAAATTCATACAAAACAAAATAGTACAGAACTGACCAAAACCAGACAATAGGGACACTTTAGATTTTCTTTTAGAGTTTTCACCTCTGCCTAAATTACCTTTCCATTTTTGTACATTGTTGCTTCTTCTGTGAGAGCCCTTACCATCTGAGTCACAGTTACTTGAAGTTCTGTGTCTGGCCTTAAGACATCATGTGTGAGTCTGGTGGTAGCTCTGTTTTCCCCACTGTGTTTTCATCTTTTAGTATGCCTGGTCATTTTTCCTAGACAATGAGATGTGATGTCCAGGGTCAAAGAACTTGAGGTACTGAAGGTTTAATGTGCTATTTTACAGTTCTGCCTTAGACTTCAGCCCTGTTTATTGTTTATTATAGCTGCAGACTGCAGAGGCTAGAATTTCCCCATGGTTTTCTTGCTTTTGTGTCCTCCATTTTCACTGAGTTTTTCACGAGTTTCCTAAGTGGGGGCTGAGAGGAGCCCTTTCTGGGTGTATCACTCTGGGTACTTGTGGCTTCTACTGGTGTGGTGGTGGTGTGAGGGGCACTGTTGTGAGGAGGGCTCGGGTCTTTAGTGACCAAGCTCTGGGTGGTGACTCAGCCCCCACAAGTGTCTTCCTGTGTGATGGATAGGCTGGAGAGGCCAGAGTCGGGCTGGCCCACTGCTGGGCTGTCTGCAGCTCCCTGGAAGGCCTAGGGAGTCACACGTGTGACAGCCACTGCCCATGAGGATGAGGAGTCCCTGCTGACGACGAGACCCTTGAAATGTATGGAGCTACTGCCTCCTATTCTGTGTGATGGAAGCTGAGGAACCTTTCCTCACTCTTCACTGCGAGAGCTCGCAGGGATTTGAGGTGAAAGAGTTTTGGCCCAGACAGGACACTGTAGCCAGGAAAAGCCTCAGGCAGAACCAAGGAGCTCCATCTCCCCCACCACTAGGAATTTACCTATGGCATCAAAAAAATACCATTGGGCTACCTGTGCATCACTAATGCCCCTTAGGTTCCACCCCAAACCTAGGCTACTTATATGCCCCCACTCCATGTGTTCCATGGAGAGATCGCCGACCCCGGGGGGAGATGCCGCACCCCAGGGGATCGGGGATGTCTCTCCCTGCATTCTCAAAATAAAGGTCACTTATATTTCATACTTCTTATCTTTTCAGCTGCCACTGGTCCTCCACAGTTCTATCATATGGTTCCCTGACTGGGAATGGCACACGAGAGATTCCTTGGGCTTTCCCAGTTTGAGTCCCCTGCCATTCAGGACCAGGAACGGACTATATTCTTCATTAATTCCTCACTTCTACACTCGGGAGCTGTAAACTTGTCACTGCCAGTTCGCAAACAACACCGACCCAATTTACCACAGGTGAGCAACCCCCCGGAGATTGCCACAGGGCCAGGCCCCAGGCGGATTTTCGTCCCCTTTCCGTGGGTTCGCATGACACTCTCAGGTCCTTAGATAGCCCAAGGCAGAGTCTTTCTGGGCCAACCTGTGTCCACACCGGGAGACTCTCACGTTCTTTGGGTTCAGATAGCCCAAGGCAGAGTTTTCCTGGGCAGCCTGTGTCCACACTGAGAGATTCTCACTTCCATCAGAGCTTTTTAAGTTCTCACGGGCAGAGCTGTTACTAAACCCACATGAAATCCACTCATATATTGATGACGGCCAATTATTACAAAGCTTTGGAACTATATAATACCAATTGATCTATAAGTAAAAAGTGACGACTTACACTTAGCAGACCACAGTCTATTGCCTCATAACTCTGTGGGTCAGACCCCACACCAGATTTTATCTTGGGGACTGCTTCCTGCCCCCACCCAAAAACCCATACCTATCTATGGCTTATCATACTGATGACAAGTTTACAAAACTCTCTATCTTTAAGCCTTTGTTTTGGGAATGTGCATCCTTTCCCAATCCTCCAGGATCCCTCCCCCTCCCCACACTTAAAGAGATAATAGTGTCTTTCCTTGCAGCCTTTAAGAGCTTTCTCAGTGTCTCCTTTCCTCCCTGCTCCCCCCCTCCACCTGCCACATGCCAACCCATTCCTCACCTAGATGGGAAAAACAAGCCCAAACAATGTTGAGAGATAGGCGCGGGGCTGCTTTAAGCTTTCACGCTGTGCCCCAGCTCTGCATGGTATCTTGGCTCTCATGCGGCATTCCAGGTCCACGTGGGGTTGGGCTCTAATGCTGCACCCTAATCTGCATGCCCCGTGAGCAGTTCCAGCTCCATGTGGCGGCTCAGCCCCATGCACAGGGTCACGCATCATGTAAGGTCCTGGCCAAGTCCCAACTCCGCCTCCCAGCCCACCCCCTGTGTGCTGCCACCACCCATGTGCCACCACCGCTGCAGCTGGCAGCAGCACACTTGGCTTATACTGCCTCCGCCTTGCGCACTTTTCCCGGGGCAGACCCAGCCCACCCAGTGCGCTATGTCCCAGCACTCACCCCACCTTCACTCTGTGTGCACCGCCCTGCACACATGCCAGACCAGTTCCCACCCTGAAGCTCAAGCATAGCTCTGTCTGCTGGGGCAGACAGGTACAACAGACAACTCATTACATTGCTGATCTGATGCTGTATTCGTGTTTTCAGATATAAAATTCGATTGCTTCTGCTGCCTTTTGTGTGTGTGTGTGTTCCAGCCATGACAAATGCCCCCACCCTGGGGCATTTGTCTCAGAGTTCTGTCCTGCCTTAGGTGCTGAGCGTCTCCCAAACACAAGCACCTCGTTAAACACAGGCACAGATAGACAGCAGCTTGGTGGCTCAGCTCAGAGATACTATTTTTTTTACATTCTCAAACCATTTAATCAAGGTTAAATAAGCCAGCAATAGACAAGACTTTGGCTGATAAATGGGAAAGTGGCCACCTGGTAATTTTACCAGCCTTATTTATCAATCAAAGCCTTCAATAGTCTCCTGTTTAACAACTAAAATTAAGAGGTATTTATGAATTCCTTTTGCTATAAACCACCAGTGGTGTTCTGTGTTAAGCTTACTGCCTATATTATACTGTATTGTCACCGATCTCCTGGTTAACAACTAAAATTAAAAGCCCTGGCTCAGACCTCCACCGAGCCATAATTAACTATATTCAACTGATATTAAATAACATCATAGCTGATTTCTCTCCTAAATAAAAAGGTAAAAATTAATTAAACAGGCCATCCTCTAAAAAGCAGATGTAGAAGGCATTAGACATTTTAACAACATAAAGAGATACTTATATATATGACATAAATAACATGCCAGTTCCTAAAATTCTCTGGACCTGTCCTCCTTATGGGAAGTCATTACTAAAATTATAAATACCTTGTTGATTATATTTGACTCCTGCATACTTACTTACTTCTACAGAGACCTTCTACTGTAGTCCAAATCCCAAACAAAAAGGCAAAACTTGACCTTCAAATCTCATAGAGACCTTAATATGGCTTTTCATGTTTTCAACGGCAGAGATAACAATAACACTTGTAATACTTGGAGTTCTGAGACAGGTAAACTGACACAAGGTGGAGCTGCCCCCCCCCCATGGACCATGCCTCAAATGCAGCAGAAGACAATGGGCAAGAGAGTGCCCCATCCTGGTGTTCTTTGAGACCTGATTCCAGGGCTACTGGACTGTCCTAGCCACCAGAGAGTGGGTAAGCCATCCTAACTTCTAGCCCTCACAGGAAAGGCCAACACTGCCAGATTCATCCCTGATGGATCTGCTTAAACTTGCTGCTAAAGACTGACGGGGCTCAGGGCCAACAGCAGCCCACTTTAAGGTGTCTGTCTCAGAGTCCAAGTCCCACTAAAATTCTCAGGTAAGACATTCTCTATGCTTGTGGACATAGAGGCCATATATACAGAGTTCTTCCTGAGTTTTCAGGCTGCTATAGTAAGTCCTCCATCTCTAGGAGGTATTAAAGGTCAACCTATGCCATTTACAAACAGGGCCTATTTTGTGCAGGTTCATGCTTCTTCCCAATCCACCCAGTGGTGCCAAATCTTCCCTCCACCACTCACTCTACAGTCCTAAATCTTAAAAATGCTTTTTATTCCTGTGTATTTATACAGATTGACCCAGACACTGAGGTCTCAACAGCTTACACCTGGTATTGCTAGTAAACCTCTCCTCAATGATATTAGAACACTCCCTTCCTTTCTTATTCATCAGTTTCTCAGACAACCCTGGTCAAGACTGACAGATAAATTTTGTCTTCTCACTTTGTTTATACTTTTTCAGGATACATAAAAACCTTTCACACAACCAGGGAGACTGCTGATATACTTACTAAAGTCCTGTTATAGCAAATCATTCCAAGGACTACAACCAGGTTACAGCAACCCATACCCAATATTCTTGGCAACATCAACAGTGATCAAAAGTTGCTAGACTGCCATCCTGGTTTCACATCACTCAGGCTAAGTGGTGCCCTTCCAGCCAGCCCTAGATCTCACCATCCTTTTGCCTACTCATCTCTGCCTTACCAAGGCCCCAAAGCCACAACTCTCAGGCTGTCATGTTTTATTATTCAATTTGGTTTCTAATTTCTTGTTCTTTTTACAGCAGGACTCTTAACAGTATTTCCTAAAGACTCCAACATCATGCATACCAGAGACAAGCCTTACCTACCTACCATCTTAACTTTTACCCTTTCAGATGGGGGAGTAATCACCTCTCATAACTTCACTCCTCCTAACCCCACATTTATTTTTCAGAATTCTGCCTTACTGTGGATATATTTCTACCTCCACATGGTCCTGATATAATGACATATCTAAATCAAAAGCACCTTTCCTTCTACCTCACCTGGGTCCTTAAATATGACAGTGCCATGCCTCCTCATAACATCTTGTCTCTTTATTTTTCCAGTCTAACATACATGCATTCACTAGTGAAGTTGTCCTGGCTAAAACACCTGGCACCGGCTTCTACCTGGGCATCAACCATCATCCCATTGACTCCCTTAGACCCTAGTACAGGGCCCCTTTACAGCAGGAAGCAGTAAAGAGAGAAATCTTTGCCCCTTTTCATAATAATAATCATAAGATGGGATATGAAAGGGTTTTGGCCCAGACAGGACACTGTAGTTGGGAAAAGCCTCAGGTGGAACCAAGGAGCTCCATCTCCCCCACCCCTAGGAATTTACCTATAGTGCCAAAAGCATACCAATGGGCTACCCGTGCATCACTAATGCCCCTTAGGTTCCATCCCAAACCTAGGCTACTTATATGCCCCCACTCCACGTGTTTCACGGAGAGATCGCTGACCCCGGGGGGAAATGCTGTGCCCCAGGGGCTCAAGGTTGTCTTTCCCCGCATTCTCAAAATAAAGGTCATCTATATTTCATACTTCTTATCTTTTCAGCCACCGCCGGTCCCCCACAGTTCTATCATGAGGTAAGACTGCCTCACCTCTGGGAGCCCCAGGACCCCTCCTCCTCAAGATTGCAGCAAATGAACAAGGAGCCCCGAAGTTCTCCAGCCCCCAGCACAGCCCCGCACAGTGAGCACCCCAACCCTTGGTCTGCTGGCTGAGCTTCTCCACTCTGCCCCCATGGGCAGCCATGGGCAGCCACAGGCCCTGGGCTTCCATTCTCCCATAGCTGGTTGTGGATTTGCCTTTTTCTGCCTTTTGTCTTTCTGTCAGGATGGAAGTAATGACTTCCAAGCTCCATCTGTGCTGGACTAGACACAGAAAATCCTCCTAAAACTTCAGTTTTTACTATGAAGTTAATTTCTTTCCATCTATTAAAAATCTCATTTTCAAAACATTTTTAAAATATCTGCATGTTCATACCCATTTTAGGGGTCCTGTGTTTTGCACTCACAGATAAGCCCCATGAGGGTGATGCTTTGACAGTAAGAGACTGTAATAAAGGAATCGATGTTTTGGCCAGAGGTCCTTTCTAGGCTGTGGAATAACACTTTCCAGTTTGAACAACTCTAAACATTGTCTACACATATACACACACACCATTGCATGAAAATAGATCTAGGATTATGCACGATAAACTTTATACAGCAGGGCCCTCGGAGGAAGTAGTGGCAATGGTGGTGGATTGTGAAAATGGAATTATAATTTTCCACCCTGTGTACATCTGTGGAAAAAGTAATGCTTTTCTAATATAAAAAATTAAAAATGTTTTATGGCTCTGAGGAACCAGTTTTACTTTTCCCCTGGAGACTTGACAAGTCTAGCTTCTAGTCTCTGCCTCCAGTTCCCCCAAGGGTGAGGACCTTCTCAGCCATCCCCGCCACTGTACCCTCAGCCCCTCCATGGCTCTGGACCTCCAGGGTTGAACAGTGGAGCCTGGGAGAGCAGCAGTGGCTTTGGTGTCACCTCTCACACATGGGGTGCTGTGAGGAAGCTGAGCTCAGGGAAGGAGGGAAGGCTGCAAAGCGGCAGTGCTGCTGCCTCCAGAGACCACAGGACGGTGCTCAGACTCACACGTGATGTCTGAAGGCCGCAACCCCTTCAGGTGTGTGCCTCTACCACACTGCTGGGTGGTCAGGAAGCAGACACTGGGACCTCTGTAGACAGTTCCAGGTTGTGAGGCTCCTCAGCATGGGAGGGTGAGGCAGGAAAAGGAAGCAGAAGACAGGCAGGCATAGGATGCAAAGTGGCCATGCAGGGAGGACAGCACTGTCGTCTTCCCTGGTGGCCCAGGACCAGGTGGCCTGCAGAGTCACATGGGCTGGGTGTTCCCCTGGTGCAGTCACCTCCCTGTGCAGTGTGCTCCCTCAGTGAGGCCCACCCTACCTGCAGCCGTCTTTGGGGTCAGAGAACTGCGGCACCTGGATGCTGTCCAAGCACACACGTTGACTTCTGGGTGGTCACTCATCATGAGATGGTCACCACCATTCTTGTCATCTGACTATGAGTGCACAGGGGAGGACAGTAGCTCTCTGAGGCTTCTCTTTTCTGCCTTAAATGTAGAGCTTTGCCTTGGGAACCTGGGCACAGCTAACCTGGCGAAACACAGATGAAATTGGCTCTTACGTTCTCAAGCATCCACTGTGTGGCTATTGGGGATGTCAGTGTTTTATACAGGTTGGTTCTCCTAGACTCCAAAAAAGTCTATGGCTCACACTGCCCTTAGGATGATGGGAGAGGGATCTACTCTCCCTTTAATCCTCCCCTACTGTGTAGACCTCCACCGGAGGGAAGCTGGGATTCAGAGGTATTTCTAACCATGCTCTGAGAGAAATCCATCCAGAGTCCTGAAGCTAAGGTGATTCTAGTTTATACTAAGTAATCTCTTTCCTGGTGTTTTTAGCAGCAAAGACTGTTTGCTCCACATCATCAACTGTCCTCATTGACAGACCCTTACGCACTGAGTTCCAGGTCCAGTCTTACTCCCAATTCATCCTTGAAACATTTCAACCCAGTGTGCCTCCCTGGCTCCTCTTTAAAATTTGGGCCCAAATTGCCTCTTCCTTTGTTTTATGCCACTGTAAAAGAACACTACAGGCTGAGAGATTTGTTCTAAACAGAAACTTTTGTAGCTTTGGGTTCTCAAGGCTGGGAGGTCCGAGGTCCAGGGGCCATGTCAGGTAGGGTCACAGCATGGAAGAAAGCACTGCAGGTGGGGAGAAGCCCTGAGGAGCCTGGAACTGCTACAACACACTGCCTACTCCACCAGGAGCCCACTCACTTGGCCGCTCAACCTTTCACCAGCCGCAGCGACAGGTTCAGACCACCACAGACCAGCTTCAGAACTCGCTCCTCAGTTCCTAGTTTCCGAATCGCCTGCTCCTTAACCTGGGAGCCAGCTTTACTG
Organism: Cavia porcellus; assembly: GCF_034190915.1. Taxonomy (NCBI): domain Eukaryota; kingdom Metazoa; phylum Chordata; class Mammalia; order Rodentia; family Caviidae; genus Cavia; species Cavia porcellus. Next base: position 45,844,217 of record NW_026947501.1, on the reverse strand, counting down.
CCAGAATTCTTTCTCCCAGTCTCCATACGCCCAGTGTCCAGCACGTCGTTGGGGCTGACATCATTTTCTGAGGGGAGCAGGGAAGGAGACATTTGATCCTGCCTTGCTTTGAACCAGTGTTGGGGACCACAAATTCGCAATAGCTCATAAGGGCTAAAGTGGAGGCTTGGGACCAAAGTACCACCCATTGGAGATTTCCCACTAACTCTTTAGGGATAGGCCATCTTCTCCCACCCACCATGACCAAAACTAGGACCACTAAGTCTACAAACCACCCCCCCACGCAAGGTCCTTCTTAGCTTAAGACTGTCTCCACCCCCCTGGAGTCATTCCAGGATTGTACTGCCCACTGAGTCTCAGGCCTCTGAGTCACCTGCCAACCTTGAATCTTCTGCTGGCCTTGCCTATCACTGTATGAGCTCAATAAACAATGGCTCTCAAGTGTCGACCTCTTGGCCATCTGGAGACACGAACTTCCTGTCACATTCTGTGGTACTAAATTCATCTTTGTCCTAGTTTATCCTTAGCACAGGCAATTGTGGCTCCTGGCTGGGTCCCCAGGAGGTCAGGAAAGCACACTGCGCACATCCACCCAAGCCACATGAGACAGCAATAGGAGGCCCAGCACTCCTTCTCTCCTTCTGCACATTTCAGTATAAAAAGCATCAGGGAAGAGGAGGGGAAAGGTCAAAGAGGATCTCGAATTAAAAACCAAGACCCAGGCTTGAGTTTGCCAGGATGCTGCTGAGGAATAACAGGTGTCAGAGACCGCACAGCATTGGGTGGGAACAACTGAACCACTGTGACTCTCACAGTCCTTAGAGAGGCACGAAAGCCCAGTGCAGAGTCAACACAGAGACAATGAATACTTTATACTTTTATAAAGTTTATACTTTTCCTTCCCTCCAAGGATGAGAACTGCGAGAACAAGACTGACTCTAACTCCAAGTCCCTTTGCACCTGGCTCAGAATAACAGGAAAACAGGGAGGATTTAAAGACATGAGAAAGCCAAGCACCATTGCATAATCTTCTCTGCATATTTATGAAAAGGAAACTGGATGAATCCTTCATTTTAGCCGTAAAACAAAGTTAATTAAATCGCAAGCCTGTTGTCATTTTTACCCTTCTACTTTTGGTGACCATTAAAATTCAAAGTGAGCTCCATGAAATAAAATGAACAAATTTAAATACTGCAGTTTTCCATTCTGCTTATTTTGACTGTTTGAGTCAACAAACAGCAGGGCTGTCATTTGCATATTGATAACTGTGAAGACGAATGGGTCAGGAGAGCTCAGCAGGCGGGAAAGCCCAGAGCTGCAGGTGCAGAGGGCTGTGCTGGGTTCCAGTGGGCTATGGGTTATCAGGAAGCCAAGGCTCACAGACGAGCCTTGCTGGTCCTCGGTGAAAGGATTTCAGCAAAGCTGCATGAGGATTGTAGCCAGTGAGGCCAAGCTCAAACAGGAAACCCAGCATTAGCGACAGTGTAAGAAAATGACCTCTTATACACATGTGTGATCACACACTGAGTTGCACAGGAACCAAATCCCATTCAATGGCCAGGTTCATTTTGACCTTATGGGGAAAGGTGAATCAGTTCTTGCAGCTCTGTCTGTGACCCAGACTGTGGAGGGCATGGAGTTGATGAGCCAAAGCCCCACTGCACTGACAAGGTTCGTCATTCACAGGCAGAAGAGGGAATCCAGGCCCATGTGTCTCCCATATATGAAATTAAAAACAAATCAAAGGTCTAAACTCTAAAGCAGAAACAATCTGCTGAAGAGAATATGGGTAAAACTCTTGAAGACATTGGTATAGGAAAGCACCTTATGATTAGAACCCCAATTTCACAGAAATAATATCAAGAAAAAACAAATGGAACCATATCAAATTAAAAAGCTTCCATATTGCAAAGGAAATACAAGTGAAGAGACAACCTATGGAATAGGAAAACAATATTGCTAGTTATTCCTTGGGCAAAAGGCCAATATTTAGAGTTTACAAAGTACTCAAAAAAGTCAGACTCTTTAAAATAAACGACGCTGTCAGCCAATGGGCAACTGAACAGAACAAGCACTTTCTGAAGTACAGTTGTCAGAGACATACAGGAAAAATCTCCACCACTGCTGATATCAAAGAAATGCAAATTAAAACTACACCGAGGTTCTGTCTTACCCTGAAAGAATGGCTGTTATCAAGAACTCACATAATAACTAGTGCTGGCAAGGATGAAGGGGAAGGAGCCCCCCACACTGTAGGTGGTAATGTAAATTAGCACAGCCACTGTGGAAATCAGTATGGAGAGTCCTTCTAGGTATCTGTGGAAAGAGTTGAAGACACCACAGTACAGGGCTCCATGCACACCCGTGTTTGTAGCAGAACAAACCTTGGAGGCAGTTTTCCTATCTATCAGCAGAAAGAAATTGTGGCATTAAGTACAATGAAGTACTACTGTGCCATAAAAAGGGTAAACTCTTGTCATTGGTAAGAAAACCGATACACCCTGAGAAGGTAAGGAAAAAAAACAGACTTACAAGCTTAACTATTGCGTGGTTTCTCTAGTTTAAGAAACCAAAGGTATAAATGAATGACAGGGTCAAATAAAAGATAGACAGTAGGAAACACGGAGATAGATCTTTTCCAAATAGAAAGGGGGTCAAGAGATGGAAGAAGGGATGAGGGAGCGAGTGGGAGACAGACAACCAGGAGTTGTGCGGGGTCCATGTGCCAACTGCCTGGGAGACGCATGACCATTATGCGGTACAAATGTGTACTCATATGAAACATAGACCAGAACACTTGGCAGCATTTATTTAATAGTGAATACTAAATTATCAGCCACTTTGTATTACACTGTCACTTTATATTACAGAAAAATCATATAGTTCTTTCACAAACATTTATTACACTAATGCTATAGGGGTGTTTAGAAAATTTGATTCATTAAGATACAAAAATCAAAAACCCACAGTGTTGATTATTGGTGTGAAACAAAAATGCTTCCACAGTCCCCGCGGGCAAGGACTTTGAGGGTGTCACTTGGCGGACACGGCTGTGTGCCTTGGTGAGTTCTGTGAGGACCAGACTCATGCGGTGCTCTCCTTGTGTGCCTGCTCATGCCCACGCTGACTGTGTGTGCAGCCATACCTCATGGGCAGTCTGGAGTGTCCACCTTCCTGGAGGCCAGGGACAGCTGCTGTATGTGTCCTGAGCTGCACCTCTACTTTCTCTAATTCATGCTCACCTCCTGCTGAGGTAGCGTTGTCCATAAATGTCCCCCAAAGCCTCGTGGGCTCATAGGTGAGGATTTTGGGAGCTGGCTGGATCTAGGTGTGGGATGCCGGGGTTAAGGGTGTGTGGTACCAAATTACTGATTAGAATTAGCATAGTTCTGTTGTGGATATTGGAAGCTTCACACTGGGTGTAAGTGAGACAAACCAAAGGGCTTATAGCCAGGATAGAACAGAAGAGAAAGGCAGGTGCACCGTGTGCTGCTGCTGCTGCTGCTGCTACTGCTTCACTGTCTCCTGCCTGCTCTGCCATGAACTGCTTCTCTTCTACAATGCCCCTCTGCCATGCTATCCCTGCCATGGAGCCAGCCAACTAAGGACTGAAACCTCTACAAATTGTGAGTCAAATAAACCATTTCTCCTTTACATTTGGGTGTTAGGTATTGTGTCTCAGCAATAAAAAAAAAGTAACTAGGACAGAGGGAAACTGTCCTGTTAACACCTGGTCTTTTCTTTCCAGCCCTGCGAGAGGAGATGTCTGTGGTTTCACTCTACCTAGCATCCCTGGGACCCTAATTCAAATGCTAACCATCAATACTGGCAGGAAGCAGATCCTACCCACAGCAGGTGAAGCCTGTCTCCCTGAATAACTCCCTGTGCTGATGCCCAGAAGCTGAGGATAGTGCCTTCTCTGAACAACACATTTTGCAGATATCATTAAATTAAGTATCTTTTTTCAGGGTTGTCAGTGTAGATCACACCTACCATCCCAAGCATCCTAGTAGACAGCTGCAGGTATCTCCAGCAGGAAGGTATTCAGTGCAGGAAACAGATGCCCAGGAATCGCCTGCAGAGCTATAGGTACAGTGCGACTGTCAGGCATCCAACAGGCTGGAAACCATGAGAGAGATGAGCAATCCCCTCACCTGCTGTGGCCCCTCAAGTATGGAGCTGGCAATTAGAGGGTGAACTGTGTTGTCCCACCCCTGCAACAAAGGGGAAGGGACAATGCAGGGGCTCCCAGATGGGGGAAATGAGTGGAGCCTTAACAAGCAGCACCTGGTGCACACAAGGATCATTTCCAGCTCCTGTCCAGCTCGCACCTGTGGGCAGCTTCCGCCAGGGTAGGCATCAACAGGCTGAGCGGAGGGATGAGCACACAGCCAGCCAGAGCTCTCAGCACCACTGATTTTGATCTGGGGGAAAGAGACCGGACTTTTTAGTTTCTTATTTTGAGCAAGGCTGTGAGATCATTGTCCCAAGGGCTCTGCCCCTGCCCAGAAGGTGCTGGCTATTCTAAATGGACTGTGGGCAGCACATGGATAGCAGAATTCATATTTGTGGGAAATTTCCTTTCAAAAAAGATAAGTGTGGTCTGAGTTCTTCAGTTACACTCTTTCATTGGTTCCAAGATGCCATCAATTTTAAGACCTGTCATTACTGCCAGTTTAACTATGACGTAGTATTTGCTGTAATATGGCTCTCAAATTGAGAGATGCTGAAACACTGGGAGATGCTTGTTGCAGAATTAAGGTCCTATGGGGACTCTAACTGCCTCTGGAAGGGCTCAGCTTGTGATCCAGTGTTTGTGAGCATGTTCACACTAGAAATTTTGGCAGTGGGAAAAGCTAATAAAACATAAAACCATTTTATTCTTTTTAAATTCTCTTTTTATGATTATAAATGTAACAGCTTATTGTGGAAATGAGAAAAGGTATAAGAAAGCAATCAAAATGCTGTGCATGGGCACTTGGGCACCATGGAAACTCATTCAGGTGGAAACAGGATCTTGGGAAACACACAGTTCTCATCAAACTGACTTCCCCTCTGCCGTCTCAAAGGGAGATTTTCAAAAAGATTACCTGAAGTAAAGATTGTTGCTATTTGGACTTTGTTTAATAAATTCCTCTTGACTTTCTGCTGCTGTGTAATGTAGGTCACTCTTGGAGATATTTTCATTTCAATGAATACCTAAGTTGTAAGGCATTCACATTCCATGTGAATGAATGTGCTTTGACTCCCTGTCCTTCTGAAAGCGTTTGCTACCCCAGTGCAGGCAGAACTTGCTAGAATTGTACTATTATTTCCCTTATCTCTGCTTAGCCATGCTTGAGTTTTTTAAATAATCTATTAGTAAAATAACATGCAAAAATTCTAATTCAGTGTCTATTGCATGGTACGTGGCCGGAAAATGCTCACATTATGAACTAAAATGTAGGGTGTAAATTTGTAGCACTTTGGCAAATGAGTGATGGGGAAATAAATCAGACAAAACTATGTGGCTTATAATTTTTCTATACCTCAACTTCCTTGGAGCAAGTAAAATGTAATGATCCTATTGGATCTGGCACTCTTGTGTTAACTGGGTGAAATGTGTGATCACGCCTGGAATCCAACAGACACTGGGCCCCCTTCTCTGGTCAGCACAGACCCTCTCCTCCTCCTCGGCAGAGCAGCAGACCCTCTTCACAGCAAAGGGAATCACTTGATTCGGAGCACTGCAAGGGTGGAGCCTTAGATGCAACGGGTGCTAGAATGGCTGGAAATGAATGGAAGAGTGAGCAACCCATGGTGTGCTGCTTCTGCTCCAAGGCCACAGCCTCAGTGAGGACAGAGGAGGGGACAGTCTCAGAGATCTACCTGGTACAGGGCTATCAGTTACTTCATGACCCACCACCCTGACATTCCATAGCGTCTAAGGGAGTGACTCCCCAAGGGTGAGCCCAAGTGGCAGTGCAGTGTTCCTCCCTCCTGAAGGTGGCTACCTGAGGCTGTCTGGTGGTGGCTTCCTAGAGAAGCACCAGTGTGACAGCCCCTATAGTGACTGTGTGCAGCAGCTCTGTGTTCAAATGTTTAGTGATACGGCAGCTGGCTTTCACCAGTGAGTAGTGACCCCAGAAAAGTGACAGGGATCTGGGAGGGTGGACACCATACATTCATGCGGCTCTGAAGCCTGGAGGCTGACAGTAACTGTCCTGGGTCACTTTCTCTTCCGGCTCCTGGTGGTTGCTCATATTCTTGGCATCCTGTAGCCAGTCTCAACCTCCATGTTTATACTGCCTTGTCCCTGGATCCCTGGATCCAACTTGCCACACTTACAAGGATGCTGGCCATAGGACAAAGCACCCCATCTCCATACAACTGCTTCCTAACGGTGCCATCTGCAAAGACCTTGTTTTCAAGTGAGGCCACTTTTGCAGGCCCTGGGGCTCAGGGGCTTCAGTGTGAAGGATGATTTGACACTGAAAATAACCTCAGAGCTTTCTAAAATTATGCTTGCTTTTGGGAAGAACCTCTTGGTTCTTTGTAAATCTACTTTCTGTGAAGGAGACAGGGGTTGGGGGAGAAAAGGAGGTGATATCAACAAACCACTTCAGCAGCCCCCAGGGAGGCAGAGTTTCAGGGCAGGAACTTGTTTCCAACTTGCTGGTCACAGCAAGGAACAGACAACAACCCTTGGGCACCTCCATTTCCAGTCGAGATGTGAGACAGGCAGGCTATTGCTATCACATGAAATCAGAGCTTCCACTGGATACAGATCAGTGCAGACAGTTACAGAGCTCCATGACCAAAGAAAACACCCAGAAGAAATCACTGTCACCTACCCATTCCACAGGAGGGGAAAATGCTAAACACCCAAAGCAGACAGTTCCCTCTGGGCTGCATCCTTCTAAGAAAGGACGAAAGCACAGGCGACTCCTGCTTAGCCCTACAAGGAGAACTGAGGAGCCGTTCAATTTCAGGAAAGAGAATACCTAAATCAGAGAAGTTCAGATGAAGATGAAATGCATGGAGTCTGTATTAAAAGCGCTATGAAATCACTTCTAGGACAAATTTTGAGAATGTGTATTATTTAAATGAACTTAAAGGAAGCATAAAGAAACAGACAGACAGAAGCAGGGACAGAGACAAAGAGGATGAATAGAAGACAGAATGAGACAGACCTGGGGAACATAGCTCAATATTTTATAGAAATCCGAAACTAATAGGTAAAATCTGTCTTCAGTAAAGGACAGCACATGAGAGCTCACAAAATGCCAGAGTGAATAGAAGGCAACAGTTCCCAACCTGAGGGCTTTTTACATTTTAAGGCAGTAAGTAAACAAACCACAAGCCTCCAACAATGCCCTGACCAAGCAGACAGCGGTCTCACGCTGGTAGGTAGTAAGTAACATTTATGCCACTGTGCATTGATCAGTGGATGCCCCTGCAAGATTCACAAGTTGTTATTCATGCAGAAATGAAACAGAAAAATAAGTCATTTCCACCAGAAGCTGCACAAAACATAACACGAATGAACCTTTCCTGAGAAATAGATTTCCACCCAATGGAGTAATAAGCAACAGATTCAAGACAGGGAAAATACAAAGAAAAAACAGCACAAAATGAAACCAGTCAAAGTGTAAGTTATAAATATGTGTGATTAACAGTGTACAAATATAAAACATTTTAAAAACAAAGTGCAATTTGCTATTCACCATTATAAGATTTATTTAGAGTTAATAACAGGTTACAGCTTTTAATGACACACTCCTATGTAGCAGTTGGAATCTAAGATTCAAGATGGTGGCCATGAAATGAGAGTACTGTCAGAGGAGACAGAGGACAGTTCACACAATGGTGAATAACGTGAATATTGTTTCATTCCTTGCTATTACCACTTAGGAAAAATAGATACAATTTCATGCACATAAATAAACAATCACAATTGGATGTGAACACTCCACTGGCTAGATAAGAAATGTGAGCCCAAAACAGCCAGGTCTGAAGAGATAAAAGTAGTCCAAGCCATAATCGGGGTCCAGGCTGTGCAGAGTTATCCACCCAACTGCAAGACTGCTCAGATCCCACACAGAGACCCGCACCAGGAGGCCGTCCGAAGTGACAAACTGCATGTGCAGAATATGAAGGCCATAGTGCCTTTCTCCTGTCCCCAAGCACCTGTGTACTGCCAAGATGCTCCCCCAGTCCAGTAGTTAAGTTTTCTTCCAGTCGGATTAACCCTTAGTGTGCTGTAAAGTGACCTCCAGCTAGGTAGACTTTTTCAATAGGAAGAAAATATTGAACTATGTCAAGCAATTAAAAAAAATCCTTTGCTAAAATTTCAGCAGATCAAAATCGAGGAGTCAAGAAAATTGAACCAGTGGCTGAAAGCCAGTTGTAGAATGCTGAGTAGTGAACCAATCTATTTTTGGACAAAACTGTTTAAACTTCTCCAAGAACTGAGAACCCTATCCTGTGTAAAGATGTCATGGGACTCCAGAATCCCAAAACTTTCGTGCTGAAGTCTCTGCTTAAAAGGTGATGCTTTACTGTCACAGGCAAGAAATAACGGCAGGCTCACATCCTTGGAGACAAATATCATCTCCAGACAACCTTTGGTGTTTAGCCCACCTACGGTGGCTGCCGTGCTATCACTGGTGGCTGGGGCCTTGACAGTGCTACTTGTTAGGTTTAAGATTTAACGAGAAGGACACCCTGTTCAGGACAAGTCAAAAATGTTTTACAAAATCAACCCTCCATGTTTTTCTTTCTTTCTTTGGTTGGTTGGCTTTGCTTTTTATTCTGATGTGTGGCATTCAGTCTTGTCAACTTCAGTGGCTAACTTTAGACAACTTCTTGTGCGGTTAGGTGTACATGAAGACCCAAAGCGACGAACTGAGGGGAGGCACCAGCTTGGAATGAGAAGTGGACAGATTTTCAATGGACTCAGAAGATGTGGGTTATTCTTCTTGGAATGAACCACGAGCTGGACATCTGTATAACCACAGCAACTCAATGAGAGCCCAAAAAGGAGATCATAGAGAATAGAAGAAACTGACACTAATCTGTGGAAGTCGATTAAAGCAGTGAGAACCTCAGGGTTTCACATAGATTGCAGTGAAATAAAACCCAAGTTACAATTTACCAATGCAGGGTAAAGCCAGGATCATCCAAGGCAGCTGCACTGGGGGCAGCAAAGGAAGGGGGAATGAAAGAGGACTTCTGGGGCAGGGGTATCAGACCTCTGATACAGCTTCAAAAGCAGGCGAGGAATTTGTAGAGATAAAGGTAGTTCTGTCCGGGGACCACTAAGCCACCACTTTCCAGACTCACAAAACCTCCCCATGACTTAGTGCCTCTAGCCCCAGCACTCACCGTAGTGTGTGCAGCAGGGTGATGCTCTACATGTTTAGAAAGAGGTCCAGGAGAGAGGGATCTAGAGTGTGGAGGGTGCTGCCTGGCAGAGAAGAATCCAAGGGCTCCTGTCCAGCAGAAGCAGGTTCCTACCTCACCACCTTATGCAACACTAGCAGAGCAGCGCAGTGTAAGACAGCTTCATCATTTGCCTCTTAGAAATTTCCTGAACTGGGCCAGGGATTTAGCTCAGCACTTATGGCAAGCCCAAGGTCGTGAGTTCAATCCCTGGTACTGCAAAAAAAAAAAAAAAAAAAAAAAAAAAAAAAAAAAAAAAAAAGAAAGAAATTTCCTGAAGCACAAGAAGGTGCCTGTGTTGGCCAATGTCCAGCACTCTCTTGGTTACTTCCTCACCATTGAAGTAAATACATGACACTCACAAGTTAAAGGAGGAAAGGTTTGTTTTGGCTTGTACTGTAGATAGGTTTCAGTTCATAGTTGGCTGGCTCCATGGTAGGGCAGCATAACAGAGAGACACTGCAGAGGAGAAACAGTCTATGGCAGGGCAGGCAGGAGGCAACAGGCAATGAGCCTCTTTTTCCCTTTTTATTCCATTCAGGCTAAAGACTGTTGCTTGTTGGGATTAGGGTTAAGGTTTGGATTAAGGATGAACAGATGGAGAGGCAGACAAGGAAGCTGGGGAGCAGGCAGTGGGATGAGCTGAAAGGTGTTGCATGTAGAGATCCTGACACTCTGGCAGAACTGTTCCCAGGTGGGACCCAAAGACAACTCCAAGACTTCACTGTGGGGTGCGTGTCCTCTAACGTTTCAGCAGGATCCTTTGCATTTCACGAAAGCATCAGCCTGCTAACAATAGTGGGTTTGTTTCAGGAAATCTTTACAGATAACAAAATCTAAGAATATTCCAATCCCTACATAAAGTGCCTGCTTTGGCATAGAACATTTCCCTGTTGATACTGAAAGTCCCTCCTAGATAACTTACACAATACCTCATACAATGTTAGGTCCATTTGGATGGTTGTTCTGCTGCACTGCTTAATGAGTAGACAAGAAAAAATCTGCACATGTCAGGACAGACATTCTTTTCCCCAAGGACTTTCAATCTACAGTTGGTTGACTCTGTAGATGCAAAACCTATGAATACAGAGGTCTTCTTATCAGTGATCAAAAGATCTTTCCAAATTTTTAAACCGTCTTATTTTAATAATATCATTTTATAGTTTTTAAGAGTACAGTTCTTCCATATTTTTTCATACTTGTGTTCTGTTAAATGGTATTTTACATTCAATTTTTGAGTTAGTAGCCTGTATTTAGAAGTATTGCAATAGCCTGCTCACTTCTTATAACTACTTGCCCTTTTCCAGATTTTACAATGGTTCAAATCCATTGTCTTAGTCAGCTTCCTGTCACTGTAACAAAACACCTGAGACAGCACTCTAGTTTGAGTCTGGAACATCCTACAAGCTTGGGTGTTGGAGATTTAGTCCTAGGTCACATCACTACTGGGAAGTGGTTGAAACTATTGGAAGGAAATGAGATCGCTGGAGTATGTGCAGGGGGAAGAAGTCAGGTCAATGAGGTGTGCCTGGTGAGAGGAAGTGGGGTCCCTGGGGTGCGCATGGTGGGAGGAGGTCAGGTTGCTGGGGTCATGATCAGAGGGGAATATTGGGATCCCAGCCTCTTCTTGTCCTCTTGGTTTTTATTTCTTAGGTTCCAAGAGATGAGCAGCCTCTTGTGCCACCTATTCCTCCCTAGACCTTGCATAGGATCAAAGCAACAGAGCCAAAGGACTATGGGCTGAAACCTCCACAAATGTGAACCAAAATAAACATTTCCTGTTTGAAAGTCGATCATTTTAAGTATTTTTGCTGAACAGAAAGCTGACTAACTTACTGAGGAAAGGTCTACATGGGTTCTTTGTCAACCGTATCTACGTGGGTAGACAAAGGTCTACTCCACCATTCTGGAGTTGTTGTTAATGTTGGGTTGGCACAAGATGTGATGAAGAAGAAGCAGAGGGGCTAGGGCTCTAAGCCCCTCAAAGGAACACCGAAAGTTCCAGAAGACTGCCCACTAGGCCTGCATCGTATAAGTTCCATTATCTCCTGATAGTGCCATGTCTGGGGACCAAGTGTTTAGCACATGGACCACCAGGGAGCTTTAAAAACCCCAATTACTGCACATTCTCTGCAAGAATTTGACAGAACATGCTTCCTTTCTTAGCTACTTACAGCAGAACATGTGTTTATCTATATGTAATACCCCATCCCTTATGAGGCTACTGGTGGTGTGGATACAGAGATGGCAGGAATCGGGTCCTGGAGAGGCTGCTCACCTTGGGCCTGACCACTCCCTCACCTGCCGCTCACCTGCCCCTGCATGAGGAGAACAGACTGAGCTGTGTCTGTCAGGAGCTGCCGCACCAGGACAATTCCTGTGTGTTGCATCCTACATTCCAATACCAAGGATCTAAAGTAGGGGAATAATTTTGAAATGAAGCAAGCATCCAAAGACATACTTACTGAAAAATACTTTGTGGGTTAAAAACAGAAAAAAGGAAACAATTTAAATTTCTCAAAACGGGATTGAGGAAATGTGTGCTGACATAGCCATTCAGTGGAGACACTGTCAAATACCCACTAACATTAGCGTGGTGGGAGAAAATATGGAATTAGAAATGGGCTCAAGATGAGGGGCTTAATTATGACAGGGAGACCAAAAAGCTCTAACCTAACATTAATACTTAAAAATGAATGGTAAGGGATTGAAGAAAATCCTTTGAAGTGTTGGCTGCTGTGATCTTTAAGTTGCATAGCCTCAGGTGAATTTTACACTCAATTTTTATATTTTGTGCCTCAAGATTTCCTTCCCTACAATGGAAATGCATGCTGTTTGCACTTACTATAAAGTAACTGGCTCTGCACCACCTGGTGACCAGGAAAGGTTCTGGTAGTTCAGCATCTCATTCCGTGATGTCACTCTGGCCTGCGGGTCATGGCCAGCCACCTGCCTTGTAGGAAACCAATGTGCCCTCTACACCATTGTAGGGCAGTGGGTGTGTGCACACCAGTACCACCAAGGACACATGAGTCATGGGTTGCACAGCTCCATTACCATGGTTACATCAGCCAGGTGACAAGATCTCTGTCTTACTTTTACTTGTCGCTGAGACAAAATACCTGATGCTCAAAGTTGGGAAAGGAAAGGTTTATTTCTTACAGTTTTTGGAGGTTCCGGTCCATACTCAGTTGGCTCCCAGGCAGGGTGGTATGGCGGGGCCACAGTTCATGGCGGCTGCAAACAGCAAGGTGGAAACCAGCAGGAGAGAGACACACACCTTTTTCCTGCCATTACATTATATGCTAGCTCCATCCCTAGGCCAGTGTAGCACTCACACCCCCAATCTAAGCTCTAGACAGTGAACCAATCACAAATGCACAATGCAAATGCATGAGGCCTGGGACCACCAACATAAACCATGACAGTCTCCTTAGCTCCAGCACAATCACGCGGAACCATTGCACCCATCACTGATCACAGTGTGTGATGCAACACATGACGGTAGATAAATAAACATCTGAAGAAATGGACACCCATAAATAAAGAAAACCCTGAGCCACGGCCATGCCGAGGCCCCAGAGGAGAGTGGCTTGGTCCTCTGCAATGCTGTCACTAAGCTTTCCTGGCTGGGTCTTCTACTCAGAAGGAAGCCACAGCTCACACCGCAGCTGGGGAAATGTCTCAAAAGCAGCACCCCTGCAGGGGAAGCATGAGGTTCTGTGCTCACTCACTTCTTCACTCGGGCTGCAGACGCCCATACCATCTTCTCTAAAGAAATTATGTGCTTCGGCATAGCGGTAGCTGTGGTGCAACTCAGTCACTGCACTGGGGGCTACAAGGAGCCATGTTTGGGCTCACCTGCTTGGTGCTATGAACAGTAAAGTGTATGCGTGTGTGTCACAGTATAAACAGGGAATTTTACCCATTATGCACTATGTTACATTTTTGTATAAGTTTTGATTCAATATTTTTTGTAGAATTAGCCCAATTCAGCACAATGTCACATGAAAATCTGCTTTCATGCTTTGGGAGGAGATTGAAAGTGAGTCACCAGGTGATTCAGCTGCTGATGGTGACTTGGATCATGTTGGTCAAAGATGTTACCAAGATATGATAGAGAGGTACAGAAAGAGGGCTTTGATTCGAATGAGGAATCAAACAGTAATGTGTGTAAATATTTGACTGTTCAAAACACTGCTGGATGATCCAACGTTAGAACTAGGTCAGAAAACGTATTAGGGTCTCGTCAGGCATGAAACTCACTGGACGAAATGCCAACACTGGGATTCAGTCTGGGAAACTGCTTGTAATAAATGGTATGCTACAAGATGTTTTGAAATGCACTAATAGTGAAATACAAGTAAAACACTCTATGTGCATCGCTGATGGTACCCAAAAGCACATTTATCCTGACAGCTCGATACCTGCACTGAATTCATAGCAGGACTTTTTCATTCCAGTCATAGGAACAAAGGGTTTATGGAGGCCTGGCAGGTGTGGGGTTGAGATTTTTAGAACAATGAGACACTCAAGATATCTGGTTTCCTTCAAAATTAGCTACATTTTTACAACAAAGAGACCCATGGAGAAGGAAAAAAATCCAGCAATATGGCTACTATTAGCTCATTTTTCAAAACATGTATTTTGAACCGTCAACAATTTACAGACCATCCAAATACAGGACAACTGTAGAACAACTTTCATCGCTTTGAGGTGTCTGAAGATTTTGGCAGAAGTTGCTATGTGTGATGACCAAAGCAAAGATTATTTCTGTAGGAGTTTTGTTTGTATTTTCACTGTAGTTTACACAGGAATTTATTTCTGCTGACATTTTTAAGTCTTGTGAGCAGGTAAGCAGGTGATGTTGAAAATGTTGATGTTTATTCTAAACATTGGTTGCATATTAAAAATTTAATGTTTAATTTTATTGATATTTATTTTCCTGTTAAATATACATTGTTCGTATAATAAAACTCATAAAGTTAAAATTCATCAGCAGACATATTCCTAAAAAGTAAACATGGGTGCCGTGTGCCCCCATAATGCACCTCTTGAAACATTTGCTGTCCCGTGGAGGACACAGAGCTGGCAGTGCAGGCCTCCCTCTGGCCAGGCCAGCGCTCAGCGCACAAACATTTTGTCCTTGCCTGTGTTTTATTTCCATTTCAATCAGAAATGAGAGAATTAAAAATACTCAGCTGAAGGCAGCAGCAGCAAGCTTGGTCAGATTTGGGGTATCTCCTTTTTAGATGTTAACACAGATATCTTGCCCTTTCCTCCTGAGCTTCCTGCCAGCTCATCCTGTCTCCCTTAGGAGGCTCCTGGGAGGACCTCAGGGTGCTCCCCATGCAGGAGGAGCATCAGCAGCTCATGGAGCCGGCCGGGTGCTGCTTCCTGCTCAGCAGCCGACCTGCTGCTGTAGAATGGGGGCGATGCCTGCTCTGCTTCAGGTCTGGCTTCCTGCAGGTGCCAATCAGGACCCAATGCAGTTCCTTCGCTTTTCCTCTGGGCAGAAGCAGCCCAGCTAGCCATCTGCAGCTCCCTTTCTTTAGGGTCCTTCCTGCCTGGACACCCTTGTCTGTCGCACGTCCTCTGCACAGAGCCCACGCACCAGGCTTCTGCATGCTATGGTGCCTGGTGGGGGGATAGGGGTCTGGTGTCTGTGGTGAACATCTCTGCTCACATAGCTGACGTGGTGGTGACTGCATAATTATTCCCTTTTTCTTCTGGAGGTATCTTTGGGCCTGTGGCCTAGCACCTCTACCTGCTGTCTCATGCGTTTGTTCACTGTGTACACCCCTCAAAACTACATGGCAGGCTCCCACAGGGAAGGCTCAGCCACTGCCTGAACAGAAAGCATCCACTCTCCCACCCTCTCCTTCTGCAGGAAAAGCCTCCCTTCTCCTCCTGCTCATCCAGCCCTAGGTCTTCCCGATTCATCCCCAGGTCCACTCTGCCATTGCTGCGGGTCACTTAGCAGGACTGCTGGAAGGACCAGGCAGCACAGTAGGGAGAGGCTGGCTGGAACATGTTTATGTTCCATGACTTCTCAGCAGCACAATGCACACAGCACCCCAAGACCTAGTCTCCTTCCACAAAATATGCCTTGGAATGCAAGGTCTTGGGGGACACTCTAGACCTAATCTGTGATGTCGCCCAGTTTGCTGGCCCCATCACTGCAATACCCCACCCTCAGGACTGAGCATCAAGGGACAGGTCTCCCTGAGCAGGGGGCTGTGTGTGCCACAGTGTAGTGCTCTGGACTGGCAGTGGAAGCCCATGCCCTGCAGATTGCTGTCCAGCACCAGTAGTGTAGGTTCTGGTAGCCCTGTGATTTTGTCAGTCAGGAAATGGCATCAGGCACTGTGAGTGCTCCATCGGGTTGGTGTGGAGACACAGAGACTGCCTTGCTCATCTGGAGGGAATGCTTTCTCTGGTGTCTGCCACCTGCCTGGGGCAGCCCCACCTCTACAAACATACTAGACTCTCCGTGTAGGAAATCAGGGGTTCCTCCTCTGCTGATCTAAGGGCCAGATGCACCGCTGTAGGTCTGAGCTGGGCAGGGGGTGGCAGGTCCCAGACACCTCTGTCAGCATGCTTTCAGGGTCCTGCTCCTGGGGCTGGGCAGCTGTGCCAGGACAATTTCAGAGCTGCTTGCCAGTGGGTTCACACTGATCACCCCCTCTGCCACATCCACGGGCCTCTTTCTGCACCTCCTGTACCAACAGTGACTCAGTCCCTGAGGGGACAGCACTGCCTGGGGGATGTGGAACAGTAGTATGTGAGGTGGGTACAGGGTCTATCACAACCTCTAGGATGGCACAGGGGAACAGCAGAGCATGTGGAACTGAGTGGTGCACATGGTGGCCACAATTTGATGGGCAGAGACCCGTGCCATGGTGGTTGAGTGGGCACAGGAAGGGGCTCTAATGGGGGGGGTGCCATCACAGGTCCTCTTCCTGGAACAAGAACCTTCTCCAACCCACATGTTCCAACTCTAGGTATTTTGTTTTCTCTGAACTTTTACTTGGATCAATTCCTTAGAAGACAATGGAGAGTTTCTGGCCCCGGGTCAAAGGAAACCTCTCGTTTCTCTGTTTCCCCCAAGTAAACAGGCAAAAACCATTGCACAACTCTTGACCTGCTTTGTTGTTGGCACAAATTACTTTTATCTTCCTCTGTGTTTGCAGCCTCAGGGGTGTTCTGCACTTTTTTTTAAAAGGAAAACAAAATACTATATTTTCAACTCTCTGGAGTCTTGGTGTTGTCTTACTTCACACGTTTGCCTGCTGAAGAAATGCTCCATGGAGTTTCATGAAAGAGATGGAGACTGGTATATCTCCGCTTCTGATCACACTGGTTCCAGCCCCTGGCTTCAATAAGCTACAGCATTTAGAAGCTTTAGAAATGGTCAGCTGGAGGCAAGAGAGGTTTCTGAATTCAATCAAAAGACAGGCCCCTTGGGGCTTGGGGAAACCCAGAGACTTCAAGGCTGCTGCGGGTGGAGCACGGGGGACTGAACAATTCTCTGCAAACCCAGGGCGCCAGAGCCCAGGGCAGCCCAACCACCTGCACAGGAGGTGCTGGAGGCTAACTCAGCTGAGAGCCTGGGCTCCGAGGCTGCTCAGTCAGGTGTGATCCCACAGCAGCAGAGGAGGCCTGGGAAGGAAGTGCTCAGGATGAAGGAGAGGAGACTCTGCAGCCTCACTGCAAACACCAGACATTCCAGTTCAGGCCAAAGGCTTGATAACAGGCCTTTGTTACAAGACCACGCTCCAGGAGGGATTGGTAATCAATCACTCTGTTCATTCATTCCCCCGACACTTGTGGTTCCTTGAACATTCTGTTTCCTGAATAGCCCTGGGTCCAGAAAGCCTGTGGCTGCCAGGGACTCCTGCCTCCTGAAGTCTTCACAGATGGGTGCTGTCAGTGACTGATGGATGGAGGGGCTGAGTGAGTGGGGGTGGGAGTGATTTCCAAACCACACAGGAATCTGGGACACGGGGATGCTATGCTCCAACACCTGGTGATGCAAGGGCTACCACAGGAAAGGGCCTCATAATGTAATTAACACAGTGAAGCTTGTGACGCCTTATCTGTGCCTTCATTGGCAGACAGACCTGGCCTTAATTAGATATCACGCTGAACCTTTAAAAATGCACCCTGTCCAGTTGAGGTCAATGAATCCTAAGTCTGCCGCATGTGAACTGCCCTCTCGGCTTCCAGGGAGGATAAAGTGAGGATAAACTGGTCCTCAGTCTCAAGAGAGGTTAAGAAAACTCGGGTAAAAGAGGGGAGGTGGCATCTGAGGGCTTCCTGAAGGAGCTGGGGTTGTGATGGGCCAGAGGCATTAACAGGTGGTGCCTTGTGGGGGTCAGGAGGGGCTCAGAGTGCCAAGGACTGGAGTGAAGGAAGAATGATGGGGTGTCTGTGACGTGTACGAGGGTGAATGGGACAAAGGGCCAGAGGCTGAGGGAGATCTGAGGGGTGACATTTTGAGGCCTCTGTGCAGATTTCATGATTAATCATCATTCATCTGAGAGATTGCACACTTGAACACCAGTCATTTGGAAGATGTGCATTTTCCACAACTTCTAAGACACAGGGATGCTCTTGATATGTGTCTTTAGCAGCAGGACCTATTGGGCAACTCTGCTCTGATGGCATTGCTGGTTACAACCCTTATGACATCTCTCTCAGAGTGGCTTTAATCACTGCCTGTAGCTTTTATCAGCAGAGAATCTATGTTTTTGGCATCTCCAAAGTCTTGCAGTCTCTGTTGCACACACAGTCTCACTCCCAAAGATTTGTGCACTGCCCTCTCAGGAGCACACATGGAAGCGCTAAGGTCTTTCTCTGAAATCCAGGTAGAAGCCTCCCTGAACGTACAACTCTTTGATTCTACATACTTCTAAAACCAACACCACATGGAAGATGCCAAGATTGGCCACTAGCTCAGGCAGTAGCTAGGCCCCTGTGGGTCACGGGTATAGCAACTTCTAAGTGCCTACATGATTGAACTCAAAAATATTTCCCTGGTTGGCTCTGAATGAGCTGAGGTACCTGGGGTTCACTTCTCAAAGTAAAATTTTCACTTTTGCACCTTTAATTCTGCAAAGGGTAAGGTCTTGCTGATTTTAGTTGCCCTCCCAGCATCTTTTCTATTGTTCTGAGGCATAGTACCTGACTTATTTTTAATGCTAATATTTTCAACAACTAAGGACTCCTTGGCCTCAACTTAATAAGCATGTTCTTCTTGCTACCAGAAAAATTTTCCAAAATATTCAGCTCTGCTTTGTGTTCCTGATTATCACAGTAGATATGGTTAAAAGCAGCCAGCAGTACTTTAACACACCCTAAATGTTGGGCTGCTTTGAAATTTCCCCTACTAGATTAATTAGTGTGCCACTCTCACTCTCAGTCTCCTGCAGTCTCAGGACATGGGCAAAATGTAGTCAAAATTTCTTCCAGAGTATAACATGATCTCTCATCCACTTGTCAAAGAAATCTTTGTTCTCAACTGAAACCTCACAAGTCTGGCCTTTATCATCAGCGTTTTTGTCTTCTGAGCTCTGAGAAGTATTACAAGTCAGTTACTGTTCACAACATCCTTGACCTACCCTTATACACTTCAAGCATTTCAAAAGTCTTCCTCAAGCCAGTTTCAAAGACTTCTAATCCACATGGGCAGTTATAGTTATAACAGTGACACTCCGCTCTTGGTATGAAAGCCTACCTTAATTACTTTATTGTTACTGAAACAAAATATTCAGTGTCCACAACTTAAAAGAAAAGTTTATTTTGTCTCATAATTCCAGAAGTCTCAAGTGTTCTGTGGTGATTGCACACTCTCATCACTAAGGTAAATCTTCTTCATCCCACAAGTGCTCCATGGATGTTTTCTGGTACAGACCAGCCTCGGGTAATAGTGTATTTACCCAATCCACTGGTCTTGTCATGGTGGTGTTGCCAACTTAGTAGAGATGGCAATACCTTCAAACTCAGGCTCCTTGCTTACTTTGGCTCTTCTGAACTTCCAGTTTTGAGTTTTTCCAAAAATATTAGGAGATATCTCCAGCTTCGGTCTAAAATCACTTAATGCTCTTAATCAAGCAGAAGATGCATCAGTCAAGGTAATGAGAGTCAGAAAACAGTATTCTTTTTCTGACTGCAAGTCAGACCAGAGCCTCACACAGAGACAGGATAGAGCACTGCCCATGTCTGAAGCTGGGCAGAAAGTCAAAGCTGGAGCCAGAGGCCCTGGTCACTAGCTGGGTTTTTGCCAATGGATAGAGGTCTCTAAAGCCTGCTCTTTCCTCTGCTTCTGTGACAGCCAACTATGCCTTTGTGATGCCCCCAGAGATTCCATCTGCATCTGGGTGAGGACTCACAGCCTCAGCAAGGTCCACCCACAGTGTGCTGCCATGTCTGCTGGGCAGCGAGCTCACTGGCCTCTATACCCATCCACTGTCTTTCTCCACATGTAAAAGCCTTCTGAAAACCCTCACAGGCAGAGGCTTAGGGAAATCTGCTTATCTTCACTTGAAAATTTAAAAAGAGATAAACCTTTATTCTCACTCTCAGAAAAAACCATGTAGCTTGGTGCATTTCTGCTGGCATCTTGAGCTTCAAATCATCAGCCAAATTCTCAGTGGGCCACATGGTCCCCAGGAGGGTGTGGCCCTGGCGTTCACACTGTGAATTCGTAAGAATTCCTTATTGCAAAGTTTGGGAGACAATGACCCCACCCCATATCACTAAGCTTATTTGCTAAAACAGGGGCTCTCATTCTTTACCGCCCCCCAGAACAGGTCACAACTTCCTGTGTTCAGCACTGAATATTTCAGTTTCTGGCTTTATAATTTTACCCAGTGATGTTTGCATTTTACAGTGAGAAAGATCCACTTGCCTCCAGTTGACTAAATATGTCACCTGGATTTCAAAGTCACTTGGAAAGTTAAAAAGGTAAGATTTTCCAGTTAGTGTACAAAAGTAATTAATTACTTTTTATTTTGGCATTCTTCCTTTTTTGCAAAGCATAAGGAAAGATAATCCCAATCCTTTATGTAAATAGACTGGGAAGATGGAATTGTATTTCAGCTGAGAATCTGCCTTGCTGACAAGGAGGGAGCAATGGAGTACTGTAGTTAGTGTTTTGATGGGAAGCATTTCTGAACATGACAGGAAGTACAGTAACCAGCTTTCAGATAAACTTTTGGTTGGCATCTGAAGTTGGTGATATGTGAGAAAATTTAAATGGCTTTGGCTTTCCTTGTCTGACACCATTTTTATGGCAGGAACGCACTGTTTCTTCAGATTTGAGCTCTCTCCATGTTTGCTATTTTCAAATATATCTGTTTATACTTCCATTCCTTTTATAACCTACATTTTAAAGTTATGAAGTATGTTCTGATTTCATGAGTCTTAAAGAGCTGCACAGATCCATGATGTCTGGAAATATTAGCAGTAGTATTTTGGGATATTTTATGGAAATTGTGGTTATTGCTTATGGTTACATCACAAAACTTTGATCATTATAAAACAGTGTTTTTTGGGATTCATGTGTGTGTCCCCCTGCTGGAAGCTGAGTGTCAACAAGTGATAAGGAAGTGGCACTCACCATGCAAGACACCGTGTTCCACTGGGTGGCACTTGGAGGACCCCACATGTAGAATTCTGTGAGCGGGGATCAGGAGGAAGATGGGTTGGGAAGCAGGCTTGGGTTCCCTGGGACACTGGGGAAGGAGTCTTGGTCAAGGTTTGGAGACAGTGAGCTGGGAGCTAGACACTCCTCAGTCTTTCATTTCTCTCATGTTCTCTTCATGTTGAATCCAGGGCACTATTATTTTAATTGAAATATTTTAGACTATGAACTATACCCTCATGTTTCAAAATATAAAAGGTGCAGGAGGCTTCACAGGACATTTCCATTTTCCTCAGCCTTTCTGTCACCTTCCTAGAGGTGACCAAGGTCACCATCTCCTGTGTGTCCTTGCAAGGGACAGGCATGTGCAACTAAAAGCACTTTCCCCACATTTCCTTTGAGTCCTAGTGGCTGCACGCTTTGCATTCCAGAGCTTCCGCAAGTGTCGGGAAGATTATGCCCCGCGAGTCTGAGTAGCTTGCTCAATCTTCTCCTCATTACAGTTTCATCACACCATAACCCAGCACATGTTTAAGACTGCTCTGGTCAACTGTTACATTATTGATGATCCCTCGTGTTACTTTAATGGTATGGCGAAAAGTATTCACATGCGAACAATGTGCAAATCTACCCACAAGCCATAAGATCCCCATCATTCACATGTTCCCCACGCAGATCAGGCCATGTGACCACTTTCAGCTACTTGTCCTCGTGTGTACTTTGAATCTAAATATAGAAGCAAGAGCTCAAAGACCTACTTATGAAAGTTAACTCTCTGCTTCCACCTGACTGGGCCAGGGATGTGGGTGGGTGGGAAGGTGTTTGAGATGGGACTAACATGTGAGGGGGTAGGGATAGGAGGGCTGTGATGGTGAAGATCTGGTCAACTGGACCTGGACAGAACAAAGCATAGAAGCAGAACCCTCTGGCCCAGCTGCTGAGCTGCCAGAGCCAATATCGTGACCGGTCTGGGATCATCCACTCCCCAGCTGCTGCAGTGACGCTCTTACCCTCCTTCATCCCCATTCTCCCTGCTTCCAGGAGTCAGAGAATGCAACTCAGAGAATGCAACCAGTGAGACCAGTGCAGGATAAAAATATCAGTGCAACAAAAGTCCAGCTCAGTGTACTCTGGCAGAGGGCAGTTCAGGGGCTCTTCCTACACAGGAGAAACAGCTATGCATTTCATGGGAGAACCCAGATCACAGTGGTGCATGGAGGAAGGTGTGGTCTTGACCCTGGAGATTGGCCTAGAACTGGACACATCAGTCAGCCTTCCAGCCATAAATTTGGAAGGCGGGGCCAAGGAAACCAAAGCACAGTCACAGATATCTGCACCTTCCACAGGAAAAACACAGAAACTACCACTTTAATGACTTGAATGAAATCAGACATCTGAAAATGTTTTGTCAAGTTAGAAGGCGGCTTTGGAAAGATTTTGAAGATTTTTGTTTTTGTTTGTAAACTCCACATTTGGTGACAAACAAGAATGCCAGCTATCTTTCCCACACACACACAAACATGAATCT
Source organism: Cavia porcellus (assembly GCF_034190915.1). Taxonomy (NCBI): domain Eukaryota; kingdom Metazoa; phylum Chordata; class Mammalia; order Rodentia; family Caviidae; genus Cavia; species Cavia porcellus. Next base: position 45,821,619 of record NW_026947501.1, on the reverse strand, counting down.
TTTCTAAACTTGCAGAACAAGTTCAGTTTGTGGACTGAGGTACCACTGTATGATGAGCGATGTTTATAAGAGTAAAGTCCACCGTGTCCACCTGATAATGCTGTTTCTCATAGGAGCTGTGGCATTTGTGATGCTGCCATCCATGTGTCTTGGAGCTGGAGAGTTTGGCAGCAAGAGGGCAGATGAGGGGAGCCAGGTGGACAGGAACTTAGGGTTGGGCAAAGGAGGCAGAGACAGGAGCACAGGTGACAGATGAGAGGTGGGGACAGCACATGCAGAGAGCTTCACATAGAGATCTGTGAGGCGTGTGCAAAGCAAGAGCTGGCATGCACACAGCCTCTCAACCGAGACGATCCAGAATAAATCATGTTCCGGGTGATGAGCACATTCAAGTCTTCAGATCATCTCCCAGGAGATATGGCAGGAAACATCCAGGGTTACGGTGTCAGAGCTGGCGAGAGCTGCTGCTCCCCTGAAATGGGACTCTAGTGAGTGCATGTCTAAGGGACACAGAGGTCACCAGAGGTTCCCAGTGCCCTGAATTGAACCAGTGTGAATGACAAAGCAGGTGAGCTAACACTGGGTTAAAAACCAAAATATCCCACAATGTTCATGAATTCACAGTGATAAAAGTGAAATAAATCAGGTACATAAGCTTAAATATCACCATGGTTTCTCCTATGAGAAACCAAAAGTATAAATAAATCAAAGAGCAAAAGCTCACAAGGAACAGTGGGGTGGACTTTACAAGGAGACGGTGACCAGGAGATGGAGGGAGAGGGAGGGGACACACAAAGAATGAAGACTCGTTATGTGCGTGTGCCAGCTCCCCAAGGTGAGAATAAATGTTATGGACTACGAAGACGTATCAATAAAAATAAAACTTTTAGAAATGAGTAAGTAAGTAAGTAAGGGAGAAGCGGCATTTGTCCCCTGAAGAAGAGCTGCAGGTCACATATGCAGACTGCCCCTGCCTGGTGGCTCACTTGGCAGGGGACTTTCCTGGAGAAAGGAGGTTTTGGAGGTGAAGACCGTGGCCTTCCGGTGTCATGTTGGCAGTGATCTTGGCCCCATGAACTCTCACCGGGCTGCACCATGACATCAGTACCAGACAAGTCCCAGCAGAGGAGCATCATTTAGAGTACCCACTCTCTACTCCTCTAAGTAATTGAGTGCTTAAGATCACTCCAAATGAGAGAAAGTAAGAAAAATCGTCACATTGGGATCCTGAGACAGAAGATGACATTAAGTAAAATCCAGGGAAATCGGAAAAAAACCTTAGCACACCATCACGCACAGAGGTTGTCAGTCATTGGTTCTAACCCCTGTCCTGTCAGAGTAATGTACATTAAACAGCAGGGAATACATTAAAACACACATACAAATGCACACACACACATAAGCACATACACAGGTGTATTAAGGGAGATGAAAGACATGGAAGACTCAAAAACATAATCAGACACAAATTTCCTTGGGCTTTATAGTATATGAGTACATAGATTCCAAGAGGCTATTGTATTTCAAATCAGAGAGAGAATGAAATGATCACACAAGTATCCTGGGGAAGAAAATAGCCAAAAGGACAAGGAAAGGATTGTTTCCAAGGCAGCTGCATGACTTCAGAAATTTACTTTTACCTAAAAATTATGGCAGAAAGTGGAGGAAACACAAAAGAATTTGGGAACAGGGAGGCAAGAATGTGTAGAAAGGTGGAAAGTGTGAGACTGCAGCCAGGCACACCATGCAACACTTCCCAGCGAGCTGCGGAGCAGGTGTGGTTCACAATCTGCTTGGAAACTTGATTGATCCTCGAGCCAAGAAAACGAAGAATTAGTGCAGGGTAACAGTGGGATAAATGATGGTGTTTCTTTTCTGGAACTCAGACACAGTTTCAGATTACAGATCACTGGTTCTGTTATGTACCATTAAGAAATACCTTTAGAATGACATGCTGTCCTTACGAGAATAATGAATAATGTCATTGTAACAATGACCTGTGTGATTGATGAGGAGGAGGCTTTGTTAATGACACATAAAACACTTTACATTAAAAGTCCAGATTTAAAAAGCACTCAGAAGTATGTAGTAAGACAGGATCTACTCCCAGTTGTACTTATTTGTCCACAGCAATGTGCCAAAGCGAGGATCTTTTCAAGTTACGGGATGCGGGGCAGTGTGGCTGTTAGTGTGCTGGCGAGGCTGTTTCTGTGCATGAGAGGCTTTCAAATGAGTGCAGCAGGTAATGGCAGGAGTGGTCAGTGCCAGGTGCCGCTGGGCTGGCACAGCCAGGCCAGGCCTGGTGCCTCTGCCTGAGGTGCAGTGCTGCTGCTGTCCGGAGTGGTCCACGCATGCCTGTCTGTGGCATGAGCTGTGGAGCGAGCAGGCGTTAGACTCCCTGGTCACCCTGTGACCCCACAGCCACAAGAAGTGCCAGGGAAGGTCACCTGAGCCAGGTTCTGTGTACCCTGGTGACAGCATGGACTCCACACTAAGGGAGGGAGAGGAAGAACACAGCAATCATTGAGGCCGTTCTGACAAGAGGACTCCTGTCTTCTTCTTACGGTGTTTTTATGAGTTTTCATTTAAAAACACAACACAGTGACAGAAGACAAATCCTCCCCAAGTCAGGGGTAACACCCCTTGACAAAGAGAGCTGGTAACCTCTGCAGAGATGTTGGTTCTGGTTGGCCAGGTTTCCAACTGGTCCCCTGGGAGAGGCCCCCAGGATGGGTGAGCTGATGGAGCTTCTGCAGACCTTCACGACATGACAGTGGTTTTCTTTCACTTCGCCCCTCTTTACAGTGGATCAACCTTCCTAAGCTCGGCTGCTGGCCTGCCAGGAGACTGACAGCATAACTGACACAGCTGGGCCTGCCTGCATCAGGAGGACCTGCTTGTGAGGCTTTGAGACAGTGGCTAGAAATTTCTCAGTATTTTATCTTTATTTTTCCATAATATGATTTCTACTTGGATGGATAATAATACTATTCTCTTCATGGATTAAAAGGACATGTCATGGGTTTCCAAAGCATATACAGTCTTCAATCTACTTTCCCAATGATAGGCTCAACTCTCAGAGCAAGCCTAATGTTCATCATTAAATTCTGAATCATCGTGGGATTATAAATATTGCTAATTACAGGAGGCATACCTGCTCCAGTGTTGAAAATGTTAAAAGTGAGCAGTCTTCCAGAAAAATGTTTCAACTGGAATTTCAACTGATGACAATGAAATGTGGGTGTTATTTACTTGCCTATTTTAACTGACAAAGATACATGAGGCAATGACACACGAAACATAGAAAGACTAGCAAAATACCAAGACTACTGAACAGGAAAAATTGAACATGGGTGGGATGGTTTAATAATGGGTGGAAAATGTTCTCATAGAGACAGGATAATTGTTCCATTGATCCACATCCTGTGGATTTAATGATCTTCTCGGGCATTTTGATTGCTGTGCCATCTCCCGGGTAATTATGGTGGTGACTTTTAAGGAAATGAAATCATCTAATACTCTTGATTTTTAGAGGCCAGTATTAGTCAGTTATGAGATGAAATGATTAACCACACTTAGACTGCATAATAACACGTTTTATAAGAACACCTAACTCTTGTGGTAGGCCAGGCATATTTGAAACATTGCTATGTTAATTCAAGTGGCCCCCACTGAGGGCCTCGAGGCAGGCATGATTACGCACATTTCATAGATGAAAAGATCATTGCTCATCCAATGCTATCATGAACCATGGGTACACTAGGGCACTTGGCACAGGCATACCCATGGGCTGCGGAAGGTGGGCAGAGCTAGGAAGCACAGCACCTGGTCCTCAGAGAGGCATCTCCGGGAAGTGGAACGTCACCCCGGGCTGCAGCTGCTTACTGCAGAGACGGAGTAAAGCAGTGAGAAGCCACAGACAGCAGCTGTGGACAGAGAGCAGGAAGGAAGGGGAAGAGAGAGGCGGGGCAGGGGAGGTGGCAGTCATCACTCCATCCCCGTCACTCCGCCCTCCTAGGTAGTGTTGGCTGCTTTCTGTCCTGCTCTCAAGAGCCACAGTACTGATAAAAAAGAAAAAAAAAAAAAAAAAAAAAAAAAAGAGCCACTCTGTTCGGGGCAGGGGCAGCCGGCTGTGGCACTGAACCCTGAGAATTAGTGGTTTTACTGAAACACTACTCAAAACACCCAAGACATGCAGGCATCCTGAGTGTGTACTGGGGTGAACAGGCGGAAACAGGAGGTGTGTGCTCCACGCGAGATGACAAAACCGTCACTGGGCAAGGTGAAAGGCCCTGGAAGACCTGTGAGTGAGACCCTCCTGACAGAGGCAGGGTCTTCCTATGCAGACCCTGAAACCTTTGATGAGATTGCAGTGGAAAGTGGGAGAATTACCTGAGGCTGAGTGATCCAGGGAGAAGAGAAATGGGGCATGAGCGTAAGGTCACAGCGCTGGTGTCCTCTTGCCAAGCATGGTGACAAGGATGACAGCACTGTGCTCCGTACCTAAAAAATCACCAGAAGAGCAGGTGGTGAGTGTTTTCGCTACAGAGCATGGTGAACGGTGGAGGTGGGGACGCGCTCGTGGAATTGGGCTGTACAGCACATTCTTGTATGGAGATGGACACACTGCCTTCACCAATATGTGACCGTAAAAGTAAAAAATAAAAACCAGCAGCTCTCAGTCACTGGGTGTCCACTCCTGGGAAGGTGCTGTGCCTCCCCCAGACTGATTCTCTCTAGTTCCCCATGAGGAAGACAGACGGAGAGGTGACAGCCTCTGAGGTCACAGCCAGTATGTGGCCCACCAGGACCTGGTCAAGAGCTTTGCTGGGCACCTGTGAGTGAGCTGCTCCCCTCACAGTCCCACCCAAGCCTGTCCTGCCCTGTCTGTCTCCACTCCATCATCCTGTCCGGGCTGCTGGGCCATGGTGAGGGCTCCTGAAGCAGGGCTCCATTCAGCCTGCCTAGGGTGGCCACAAGCCTGGCATAGTTAGGTGCCTGTCTACAGCAGCGAGACTGCCCTAGGGTGGCCTTCCAAGGGTCAGCATCCTCCAGTGTCCAGCAATTCCTTTGGCCTTGCCAGGGCACCACTCTCTCCATCTATCACTGCTCTGGTTCCGAAGTGATTGTTTATTATGCTGACTCCATGAAAAGAGTGTTTCAGGAAAACCACTAGCTGTTTTTATAATTGCCTTCTCCACATTGTGTTCTACTGGAAACACTGGAAAACCACCAAGTCCTAGGTCACAAAGTCTCCTCTGGAAATGCTATGGACTTTTACTGACAGAAAAATGGTACACACTTATGGGATGTGGACTGATGACCCACCAGGTATGCTGTGTGGAGTAATCATGCCAACACAATCAGCGTTTTCATCTCCATCATTGTCTATCACTGGTTTATGTAGAACGACTTCAACTCCTTCTCTTCCCAGGCTTCATACAGGTTAGAGTCGTCCTGAACTACAGCCGTCACTGCTATGGATGGGCAAATGCACCTCCGACGGGGAGTGTATTTTAGTGCCTGCTGCCCAGCTCTCTCACGCTGCCCTCCTTTTGCCCCTATATCTACTGATCACTGTTCTGCTTTCTATTTCTAGGAAGTCAATCTTTTAGCTCCGTGTACGGCAAGAACTTGCATTATTTCTCTTCATGACCCCCACTCCACCCACAATGCCACAGCCCACAAGATCTCATCCCTTTTGTGGCTGCATAGCCCCCTGTGGCGTGCACAGGCCACATTTCCTCACCTCTCACCTGCTCTGTCAGTCCACATGCCACCTCCTATGCCAGTGCCACACTGTGTGGTTGCCACACTACTGCCATACGCCTGCAGGTTAGGCGCAGCGGTGTCTCCAGCTTCTTCTTCCTCAAGGTTGCTTTGGCACCTGTGGTGGCTGTATCTGAATATCAGGAGTATTTTTTTATTTCTCTGAATAATCTCCTTAGCATTTTGATGGTGATGGTATGAAATCTGTGAATTTCTCACTTAGAGTGCTGCTGAGGCCATCCTTGGTGGGAAGAGAGGAAAGCAAGACTGGGGTGCGCCCCCCGAGAGGGATCATGTCTCAGACCACAGCAGGGCCCCTTGTTGGTGGGAGCCACCTCTGGGGCCACTGGGCATGCAGCCCACCATGGGGGTCTCACCCAGCTCCTGCAGGAGCCATGCTGCCAGGAGGCCCAGCGGACACCACTGCTACTGACCTCGAGGCAGAGCAAGCCCAGCCACCGGGCTGGAGCTGCCAGTCTGCTCAGTCTGAGGTCCTCCCATACACCATGCCACTGTGTCCCAAGTTGGCCTCCTCCGCTGCCCCCGTGGCATCTCCAGCTGCTATGACCTTCCTTCCCTGCTGGTTTACTGTCAACAGCTCCACAGGGAACGCCCTCTGCATCCACGCTCTGCACGCAGCTGAGAAAACATGCGCCATGAAGACCGGTGGAGCCTCGATGGTTTCTGTTTCATTTCTGGTCATTAATTCACAGGTCAAACGTGGCCTTGAGTATACATGCGACTTATTCGGTCCTGTATTTAAGACATCGTTGTTTTAGTGCTTAGGAAGGTCACATTAATTATTTGAAAAGGATCTTAACTTTGGCAATTGTAGTTAAGTGTGGTAAGTTTAGCTTAATCTCTATTTTTCAACATTTTTTAAAATTTTTCGTTAAAAGAGAATCTTTGTCAAATATTTATTTTACCAACTTCTGAGGGAAAACCTCTCTCTCTCTCTCTCTCTCTCTCTCTCTCTCTCTCTCTCTCTCTCTCTCCATCTATCTATCTATGTCTATCTATCATCTGTCCCTCAGTCTTACCTATCTCTGTCCCTCGGTTGCCCCTGCCATTGCACCTGTAGGCAGTGTGCTGGTCAGAGTGTCAGGTCGGTCAAAAGTGAGTTCCTTAGCTTTACCTTCTGGAAGAGAAGCCGAGACTCGGGGTGTTCCTTCATTGCCTCTGCTGTGCCGCACAGGGTGGACAAGGCCTGGCCCCGATTGGTCTCCTGGTGCATGTTCTTCCCACTTCACCAAGGCCTCTAAATCACTTTCATTTTGCGTGGCATAGCTCTTATAAGAAGAGTGTTTAAAATGCGACTTGGTGCCCACCTGCACATCTGAGCCCGAGGGACCCAATAGCCCCTCCCTGTGCCCCAGGGCAACGCCTGTCCTGACTGCCTCTGGTCAGTGGTCTCCGGAGCAGTGCATCTGTGTATGGCAATTCCTTGGGTACTGGAACAGCCCTGCCTTGTGGCTGGGGGAGCGGAGTTCTGACCTCTGCCCATCTGGTCCCCATGACATGGGGGCAGTTTCTCAGCCAGCCCTGTCTGAGTGCACTGCCTCTACGACTCACTCCTGAGGCCAAGTCATCCTGAGTGAGATTTCTTCCCCTGATGGTGGACTTCACACTTCCCCCCGGTTGCCTGGATGCTGGGCCTCCTCAAGGCCTGAGCAGATTTTTGCAAAGGGAAATTGTTGAAGCCCATACATCAGTAGGGTATTGGGGTAGTGGGCGGCAGAAGCAGTCTCATAACTGTCACTCTCTTCCCAGAAACGGGGGCCCACTCAAAGCACTGCACCCACGCTGCCCAGATGCCAAGCACTCAGGCCATGGCAGCCCCTGAGGCAGAACCGAGGGCCTTCTGGCTCCTCTGCCATCTCTTCCTCCTCGTGCCTGGCACATGAGCCACAGGAGGCCCGGTCTGCTGGGACAAGCACACCTGGCTTCCCACACTGGGCCTGAGAGCACTTACCTGGTGGGGTCAACGGCATCTCTGTCATGCTCCACGAGAGCCTTGGGAAGGCGGCCAGAGATCACAAGCTTCGGCGCCAGCAGGGGCAGAGGGCTCTGGAGGATGTGTGCATGTGTGTGTGCATATACGTATGTGTGCATGCATGTGAGCATTTGAATTACAGCTTGTGTGGTTAAAAGACAGAAACATGGGAAACAAGCTTTACCCTTGACCTTTGGTCTGCCCAATAAACCCACTTTTTTGACTAGGTCAGTTCCTTTTTTACTATTTCCTGTCTCTCCTCGCTTTGGATATACATGACCCTTGTTTAAATTAAATCCTTGAAATAAATGCCTAGAGCACTCCTCTCCAAACGCTCCATTTTGCTAAGACAGCAACAAGAGATTCCATATCCATCCTCTGACTCCTTATGGCTTCAGTGTCCCCAAAGGTCACTGTGCTGCAAATCAGTCCTGAGAGGTTTTAACCACTTCTTGCCTGCCCCAGAGCACACACCACTCACTAGCAGACCCCGAGCTGCAGCATTACCCCAGTAACTCTCTGTGGGTCCTAACCTCCCACTGAGGTTTGCCACAGTGTCTGGATTTCACTGTTATCCTCACAGGCTCTGCTGTATCCATTGTCTTTGAAAACAAAACACACGCTTATACTTATAGAGTTTTCATCTTAATAGTGGTTTTCCATTTATAAAATTTAGCAGTCCTCGGGTACTGAAGACTGAATGAACTTGGACAGCGAGCTTGGCTTTACTTAAATGGAAGCAAAGTGTTGGTGTCTTAGTAGCCCCTGGTGGGGGAGGTGATGAGGTCACGGGGAGCAGCCACAGGGCTGAATCACTGTGATCCAGAGGCCAGGGAGTCACACCCAGCTCTCGCTGTCACCACCTGATGACCCAGGCCAGGACTTCAGACTTACCAGCCAGTGGCCACCAGCAGGTGCAGCCCCTTCACCTTGGCCCAGATCCTGGGCCAAAATGAATCCTTATAATGTTCCATTCATTAGTTGGAATGGTTTTATTCTGTTTGATTTTATTGTGTGTGATGAACAGCTATTTTGAAGAAAACAAGACATTATGGTAGCCATTGCTGATTTAATATCATCTTAAAGTCCTACCATGCTTTTGTTCTTCTGTTCCCATTGGTTCTACCATGTTGCATCTTATTGGATTTTAATATGTGTGATAATATAAAGAAATTTTTATGGAAAATGAGATAACATAGTAGCCATTTTCACTTTCCGTTATTTGGTTCTGAATACCCTGTAATACTTTCATTCTCTTGAATGGTTTTATACTGTTTTGTTATGTTCAATACTATTTTATGTGAAGGTATGCTCAACTATTTCAAAGAAAGAGACATTATGGTAGCTACTGTTAATATCTGGTTGTCTTGTGGTGAAGTACTGTGTTGCTCACATTGTTCTGTTCTGATCTGCTTTGTTTTGCCCTCTTTTCTCTTAACCCCTTTAAAATTGAAAAAAAACAAAGGAACCTTGCTCTCTAGAGCTCTGGTCTACAGTGTCTGCAGCTGACAGCAGAAGCCTGTGTCCTACTCCTGCGTTGCCAGACCTGACCTCTGCCCTGGATGATTCAGGCCCTGAAGATCCTGGTTGGCACTGGCTTCCCGAGCTTCTCTTGGGTGACCAGGCTGTGCCCCTCACTGCCACCCACTGAGCTTGTCTGGACATAGCAACTCTGCCGCAGAAGTACCTGCTGGGAAGCTACTGGTTTACACTGAAGGGAGTCGTTCATGCAGGTTGTAAACTGCAGGACTCTGGAAGCGGCACCCCCAACAGTTGTCAGAGACGAGTGGCTGTGTGCCCCTCACTTCTGTGGTCCCTGCAGCATCCATCTTGTCCGCTGCAGCCTGGGCTGCCTGTGTTCCCAGAGGAGGCCCCTCTGCTTAGTCCACTCTGTAGAATAACACACAAGCATATCTGAGGAGGGTCAGGGGCTTTGGTTTACTTTCAAAAAAGGAGAACATCAGAAAGAGGTGGATAGAAGCCCCTACACCCTGTGAAACAGGGTACAAAGCAGAGCAACCCCACAGTGCCCAGGAAGATGCCATATTGGTAGGGCAGGGACATCACTGGCTGACTCGGGCTGCATGAAGTCGTCAAACACACGGACCTTCTGAGTGGGAGCCACTCTGCCCCAGTCCTTGAGATTCAGCCTGAGAGTCTGCTAAGTCATGCATGCCACACATGCATATACACACACACATACACACACATGTACACACGTGCACACACAATGCACATGCATACACACACACTACAGAACATCAAGCAGGCCCTCGCACCTTCCATCCTCCTGTTTCTGTCAGCTGAAAACCACCGCTCCAAGCCCTTATCATCCCTCCTGCTCCGCTCTGCATTTCCATGGCAACCAGCCCGCTGCTCCGGATCGCTGAATCCTCTGAGCCCCAGTTTGGTAGCAGCTGACAGCTCTTATAATCTCCATCCCATAGACAGCAAGCCTCGGTGTCATTGTCGATACCACTGGGAAGATGTCACAGTCATCTCCAGGCAGACATAGCGCCATGCTCCAAGTCCCAGTCACGCCTTCTGTTTCTCCCCGACTTCTCTCTGGGCCTCTTCTTGCCCACTGAGCACTTCACACCCCACCCAGCAGCCCAACCCTCTGCTTCCTGACCTGCTCGTTGGCAGAGGAAGAGGGGGCATCTCACCTGTGCGCTGTGCCCCTTGCCAGCCTGAGTGGAAGGAGTTTGAGGTGTGTTGAGTGCAGACCGGCTTCCTGGATCTGACTGGCTCCTCACATGAACAATTTCGGCCAGTGCCCACCTGCCCCTGTGGCAATTTAAAGGCATTTTATGAATTTAATTTTTAATCCCAGAGGGTTTAGCACTGAGAGACCAATTGACAGCTCCCCAAGGTTTGCATGGTGCCAGATCCTGAAGTCAGTGTGGCTGATCCTCCGTCTGACAGCTGATCTCTCCCCTGGGCAGGGGACAGATGTCCCCAGGCATACACTGGACACTGGGGTCCCATAGGGAGCATGGGGTGATCTTAGGATAAAAAGCAGTTGTGAAGGAACAAGTCATATGGGGGACCATTGCCAGCTCACTGACAGATGCACTTGCCCTGACTCTCACTAAGGGTGCTCACTGAGTAAATGTCAATGCTGCTTCAATGTGGGGAGGTTTAAACCAGCCACAGGACCTGCTCACTAAAGGGAAGGCTTATTAAAAACTAATCCCCAGGCGTCCATCCCTGTGGCCCTGAGCCAGGATGAGGCGTCACTGGAAGAGGAACCAGAGTCCCTCATGCAGTGTGGACAAACACCAGAAGGAGAAGGTCGTTGAGTATTTGCCCTCTAGGCTGACAGAGAGGGACAGGCTAGCAGATAAAAGGCCTGTGGTGAGTTCAGCTGTGTCCCAGCTTAGAGCCAGAGAGGGAACTTCAGTTAAATTAGATCCTGATCTTGTCTTCCTGGGATGGAAAGAGAAAGCATTCATAATTACACCAAAGGCAGATCTCAGCACTAAAAAAATTAAAAGATGATTTTCCTTTTGCATTAGTCTCTGTATTTGTGAAATCTCCAATTCCTTATATGAGATCACACCATGGAAACAAGAGAGCGTAAGGAATAACAGTAATAAAATCTTAAGACAGTGTTGGTCACCAGTCCACAGACCCCCAGCCATCCGGTTCCCTTCCCAGGGCAGTGGCCGCCCAGGTCCCCACCCCCTGAGGTTCAGTCATAGCTGGGGATTTGCCCTCTGGGTCTTTGTCACCAGTGTCCTCACTTTCCTGATAAGGAAATTAAAACTAAAGTGAAGGGGAGAGTTTGCAGGCAAAAGCACTGACTGGAAAGCAAAGCAAAGGACGGGCCAGGACCACAGTTCGTGCAGTGGCTGTAAAGGAAGCCAGGGCGGGGGCAGCTTTAAGGGTCAGCTGAGGTGGGCAGGGTGCCACAAGTCATCTCTCCGTCCTGGGTCCTGGCTCTGGAATCTTCCTGGTCTGAGAGCAGTTCTGACCCTGGGACAGGATCATTTTTGTTAGGTGGTTCCAGTCCTATGGGACCCAGGTGACACAGATTGGGGACAGTGGCTGGAGATGCTAGGCTGTGTTGTAAGGGGGTAGAGTCTGGAACTGGGCATCATAAAGCTGCTGATCCAATGTCCCTGTGGATCTTGAAAATGAAGATCGGCAGAATTTAGCAAAATCTTCTCTTAAGTCCCTCACTGCCTCAGAAGAAAACACAAACAGTGCTTTTAATGGATAACAGGTTAAGGGCCCAAGAGCTGTTTGCCCTGGGTCCTTATAGTGGTCCCTGACCTCATGGGTCAGCACCCTTCTGGGGCTGCCCCAGATCTTCTGTCTCCTCCAAGCACTGGAGGGTGTGCTTCCTCGGTGCAGCAGGAGAGAAGCTTGTCTGTACCCCACAGCCTCTGAGTGGGTGCTGCTCTGTACCAGCTCATGGGGAACAGGAACAGACCCTGGGGTTCTGGGTAGGAGTGGAGAGCTGCCCAGGTGCCCAGTACACATTGTCCAGAAAGGCTGGGTTCTCCGCATGCAGACCCTGCAAGAGGTGGCAGAGGCCCCGTCTTCCTTTGAGGACCTGGACGTCAGGCTGTGGACTTTGAGGACCTGGACTACAGTCTTACAGGAAAGCCAGAAAAAGTTCTTGATTCTTTCCCTGCTGGCCAATTTCTGAATACAAGGAAGGCCTAATGACCTCTAGACTTGACTAGAGATTGTGTCTACTGACTTGCATTAGGATAGCACGGGTTGCTGGAGCAGCTGACATGAACTTCCTCCCGGTCAGTTTGTAGTTGGGGTGCCAGCTGTCCAGCTTTGGCCAGATGGAGCCTTTCCATGGGCAGTGGGTGTTGCAGCCCCAAATTCTCCAGGGTACAAGATGTCCAAGGCCAGCCTGTACCTGTGCAGACCCAGACTTCGGATCCTCATTTCCAATGGCATAGTGGGAAACTATCTGGAGACCACATTCTGAAAACCAGTCTGCTCCTTTCACTGAACGAATGGATACTTGGCAACTCTTCAGTAAACAGAGCTAGAGAATGCATATTTGTAAGAAAAAATTACTCCTATTGATATTTCCAGTTCAAAGTTAAAGTTAGTGTATATTTTCCCTTTAGTCCTTGACTTTATGCTAAGAATATTGGTAATATCATTTATGTAATTTCCTATTTCCTTTATCCTACCTCACACATCACAGTTTGGAAGCTGCAGTTTCATTTCACTTATGAAGAGTTTTTATTGCGTGTGGTAAAAGATGTTGTTAGCACTTTCTGTCTTCACATTTTCCTGGGATATTTTGCCAGATGGCACCATAGTCTTCTTACTGTGATTGAAGCAATTACTGTCCTGTCCCTGGATACGACAAAGCTGGCTCCCCAGATATTTGCTTTAACTTAGCAGAAACTTAGATCCCACCTTAGCTGATTGGTATGAAACTCCACTGCCTCGAGAAGCTCATGGATTTCCTTCAACCTTGCAGGTGAAAAGTTACATCTCAGTGTAGTTTTCAGTTACATGCTCATGCATTCCATGAGTGTAGCAAAGCATTACCTAAAAAAGATACTGTAGGAAGGAATAGAGAGGCCCCGTTTGTCTGGAGTACAGCTCAGTCATGGGGGCTCCAGAGAGAGAGAGAGAGAGAGAGAGAGAGAGAGAGAGAGAGAAAGAGAGAGAGAGAGAGAGAGGAGGGAGGGAGAGAGACAGAGACAGAGACAGAGACAGAGACAGAGAGAGACAGACTGAGAGAGAGACAGAGGGACAGAGAGACAGAGACACAGAGAGAGAGACCCAAATCCTGGCTTGATATTCCAGCATCCCAGAATACCCACGCATCTGCCCCGCCTTTTGTAGCAGGAAAAGGTCTGATACTCCTGCTCCAGTTGCTCCTCAGACCACAGGGAACTGCCTGCCTTTTTTGGTGTCTGCACACCCTTGCAGCCTGTTAATGCCAAATAATCACAAACTACCTCAGTGTCCACCTTAGTAACCAGGGCCCACGTGTGACAATGCTTCCCTCTGCAGCTTTCTTGCCTGCTGTCTTCTCAGGAAATGAAGAGGGGCAAGTGTCACTACCGGGCAGACACTGGAAGCTCAGGCAGAGCAGAGCGAGGCACTGACCCTTCTACCTGTTTACTGCGGTTCAGGATTGCAGTCGCAGAGCCCCAGGTCCTTAGAAGTCTGTACCATCTCATGAGGGGATGAATCACATTACTTGCATAGTTTTGAAAACAGGAAATTGACGTTAGTCAATGATACATGTGCACACACAGAAAGGAAAACACAAAGGCAGTTGGAACTCTGAGGGGACAGAGTCTGCACACTTCACCCTCCTCCAGCCTCACTGCTGTCTGATGGCCTGGCACAGATACTCGCCCTCCTGGGGCTCACTCTGGGTGCAGTTCCACCTGTGCCTTTCCCAGAAGTTCAAATCATAACCAGTTGTTTTGTTATTATCAACCTTTGGGTATAAATGACATTGATTTCCTAGTATGTCCAAATATAATTATAATAAGGTAGCAATTTTTAATTTATACAGAAATATATAACAAGATTATTGCATAGGAGAAGTCAACATAATGGTACTTTGTGAAGTTTGAGATACAACAAAATTAATTCTAAGTAGATGATTTTGTGTGTGTCTAGAAAGTTTCTCCAAAAATACAAAGCAGAAACATCATTTAGAGAGAAAAAATGTAATCCATAAAGAGCTGAGTACCACTATGTAATGTGTAGAACAATTAGACAAAAGACCACAAAGAAGCCAAAGACCTAAACATTAACAACAACCTTACCTAATGGACCTTTGCAGAACTAGGACCAATGACAGCAAGAAGCACACACCTGCGTGGTGGATGAGTTAAGAGAGAAACAAATTGAATCTCAAAGTTTTCAGTCACCGATGCTTTATGGAATATATGCTTCAATCACAGAGAAATTAAATCTGGAAAAAACAAAGTGATAACATGGTTAGCAAACATCCAAACATTTGGAAATTAAACCTGGAAATTCTAATTAATCTCTGGATCAAATGAATGACACAGGAAACCAGAAATCATGATGAAAATGTAACAGATCTGGGGAAGGTTTCAAGTTTTGAAAAGGAAAAATGTAATTTAAATACTCATTAATAAAGAAGATAGAGTCAAAACCAAGGATTCTAAGTTTGTATTCTAAAACTGTCCCTGAAAAGTACAAAGTAAATGTAAAGTAGAATAGAGGCCATAGATTAAAATAGAGAGCAGTTAAAGTGCAAACAACAAAATTTTCCAAGGCTGTTCTTTGAAAGAATGAATTCATCAAATTAATCTCCAGTGAGTTTAATCAATAAAATACAAATTGTACATATCAGGAGTTGAAAATATATTATCACTGTAGGTGATAAAAGAATAAAAAAGAAAATATTGTAAACAACTTCATGACAAGAAAATTTAAAATGTAGTAAATTTAAAATATCTAAAAGTAAATAAATCCATGAAGTAATTACATAAAACAAACACAAGAAAATATAATACCAATACACTTTGTAGTCAAGGGTTGTGCAGAGAACAATTAGAATCAGGACATAGGGTTTATAATATTATTTTATAATGGTCACCGGGAGTTAAGACAAGAAAATGCAGGAAATCTATCCGCAACACCAAAGACATAGAATATTTAGCTAAGGGCCTAAATCCCACAATGTCCCACATGAGTCCAGATGAAGACCCAGAGCTCATGACAATGCCTCCCAGGAGTCCAACTGGTGGTCCAGAGCCCACAAGAAGGACTCACACCAGTCTCTTTTACGGATTCGTGCCAGGAAGGCCCAAAGGTCAGCGGTGGAAGCCAGAAAGTCTATGCCAGCAGGGTGAGGAGCTGTGCTGGTGGGATGAGGGTTCTAACCTGGAGCCTGGAAGTCACTCTCACAACAAAGACCAGGACTGCCCTGAAAGGCACCACAGCCATCCTCAGTGACATGGAGGCCCGGAGCTCTTCCGACAACAAGCACAGTCGGTTATCTGCCAGGAAGTCAGCATGACGAGTTCCTCGTGGAGACCAAGTGGCACACATCTTCCCTTCCAGAGCCAGGAAGCAATGCTCGAGGACCAGAGCTTCTCCAGGAGAACCAATGGCTCAAACAGTAACACGCAGGAGAACCCATGATGCCTCAATGCAACAATGCATTAATGCCTTAATGCCCTCCTTCTCCACCTGTTTATGTTGGCAACTTTCCTCAGGTGAAACATTTACACTCGGTGCCATGGTGATGTAAATCTGCTGGTGCTAAGTTGACCACCAGTTCTTAATCCATAACACACCTATGAGAAAATATTTGAACCAGTAATTTTCCCAAAAAGAAAGTTCTAAGAACATATTTTTCCCAATCCTGAATTCTTTCAAATATTTAAGAAGAAACAACAGCAGTCTTCTGAAAACTCCTAGAGAAAGCAGTGCAGTGAATGGAGCTGCTTCAAATCCACTACAAATGACTCTATAACCTCTCAATACAAATCCTTTTCAAATACAAATACCTTAACAAAAATTAACACAGCAAGTTAATACATATAAAATAGAATTATGCGCTGTCACTAAGTGTTTTGCTTTAGGAATGCAAAGTTGGTTCAACTTGCAAAATTCAAAACATATAATTAAACACATTAATGTAATTAATGCAGAATGTCATGTCAGAGTCTTAATAGTTATGGAAAAGGCACTTGACAAAATTTAGTACCCACCATGAAACGCTTTGGCAAACCGTGAATTGAATCAAACTTTCTTAATTACATATGAAGTACCTACAAAAATCTTATAACCTTCAATTTTGATTAATAAAGACTTACATTTTTATCCACTGGGTGCATGTTTTTTATCACTAAATGATGACCTTTTGTCTTCATGAATATTTTTCTTAAAATTAACTGCTTGACGAAACTGCATCTTAAAGTCATTTTGATGAGGATTTTAGCCTTTTTACTTTGAGTCAATATATTTCATAGAAAGTATCACACTTTTTGACCCAATATCTATCACTTTCCTTAATGAAATTTTATGTCCTTTAGGTTTCATATAATAACTGTGTGGAGTATTAACTACAAAATTTTACATATATTTTCTACTTTGTTTTCTGTCATTGTTGTACTGAACATCCTTGCATGGTATATGTTGTGTGTTTCTTTTGAAATTACAAACTGAGAGGCTTATATGTCCATCAATAGAAGAATGGAGACAGGAAATGTGATATTTACACACAGCGGAGAGCTGCTCACTTGTAGGCAAATGGATGGACCTTCAGATAGCTTAAATATCACATAGCTTCTCTTATATGAGATAAAAGCATGAAAAAGACAAAATAAAGGTAATAGAAAGAAGGGAAGTGCACTTTTTCCCAAGTGGGAACGGGACCAAGAGATGGAGCAAGAGGACAGAGGAACGGGAGATAAGATCAGGACAGGGGCTGAGAAGCTTGGGTACCTGTGCCAGCTCCACCTGTAAACATGCGCCACAGACATGCAGTAACAAAAGAGTTCTAAAACAAAAAGTAAAATTTTAAAAAGTTGCATAGAGAACATTCCTTCCTTTGAAACGAAGAAAATAGAGCATTCTATGTTCTTCTCTTTCATGTGCCACTAGGGTTCATTTGCAGGAGGCGGACCATTCCCTGGGCCAGGGCCCAGGCACCCACACAGCTGGCAGGGACAGCACAGGTGATAGGGGAGGTCTGGGCCCAGAGCACCTCTGCAGGTCCTCTCAGGAAGGCAGCAAGCAGCCTTCCTGGGACCACGGGTCACGGTGCCCTCAGCACGACCATCCTTCCACAAGAGGGTGTGCAGGGCCTCTGCACACAGCACCCCAGCATCTGCAGGAATACAGAGCTTGTGTGACCCCAGAGCCCTGCCCAACCCCAGAGAGCCATGCGGTGTCTCCGCAGGGTACACTTCCCTCAGGGACCTGTGCCACCAACTGTGCCCTGAAGATCCAGGAGAACCGGACCTGACCGAGGCCTCGCACCATAGAGCCAGCTCCTGTGCTCCTCGTGGGCTTTCAACGTGGCCCCAAGGTTCACTCCGGAGAGCACCAGTTGACCTGCAGGGCTCCTCCAGCTCTGGCATTCAATGATCTGGCTCAATCATCCAGAGCCTTCCCAAACTGGTGTTTCCGTAGATTTGTGGCCTAAATTAAGGAAACTGACCATAGTCCCAGAAACGCACTTCCTGGTGTCTGGCTGGCATAGCTGACCGCTGGCCCTGGACCTTGCTTAAGGTTTCTGTTACTTTAAGAGAAAGTCAGGCATGGCCCCTCCATCATTCTTTCTTCAGTGTCACCACAATTTCGTTTTAAAAAGCTTTTGGATTATTTCTCTTGTTAAAGTAATGTCCCTTGTTGCAAGAAATAATCTCTGTCCTCAAATCGCCCATTGATTGATGAAATCCAAACAGGATCTCGTGATCCAAGATCACCAGACTCACACATATACGAGACAAGCAGAAGGGACCCTGCAGATGCAGGAGCAGGCACCACAGACTGCAGGTGATCGCAGTTATCAGACACATGGAAGATTACCTTGCCATGGACACATGTAAGGGCTGGATCACATCACTGGGGAAACAATAAAAGATGCTAAAATAAATGGGCAGACTATAACTTTCAGAAATAAAAGAATTTCCACCAATCAAAAAAAATGCAGAACAGTTTAAAGAGCAGCACAGACCTGGGGAAGCGAAAATGAGTGCCTTGTCAAGAGGGCGGACACAGAACAGCTGGGCACTGGACACTTGGGTCTCCTCAGAGGCGACAGGAGAGCACTGACCTGAAGCAACATCCAGAGCAGTTTGCTGGATTCACTGAAGTCCAAGAAACAACCTGGTGCCCACTCTGTGCAGTTTAAAGAATTTCAGATTGAACTATTTTTTCCCAACTTCAGCGTACTTCAAAATATTGCTATTGTGATGGCCTTGGGGGAAAAGAATACCAACTACTATTTATTTTGATGGAAAGAAAAACAGACAAAAAGAGCTTTTTGATCTCAAGACTTGAGTCCCAGTAAACAGTTCCAATCACGCTCCTTCTCTGCAGTACAGGGAGGGAAGACTGCAAGGAAGGGCATTTCTTGTAAAAATAAGTGAGAGGAAATTGTCCCACACTTACTTTTGCCTTTTTTCTGACTTTACCTCTCACACACGTGTATACCTTGTACCAACCTCAGGATCTCCGGACAATAGAACCACCCAGAATTGTTTCCTGCTCAGTAAGAACTTCCAGTCAAGGACAGCCAAGTTCTCTGAAGGTGAGCAGGTTTGGGATTTCTGTGACCACTTTGGGGAACGATCCCGTGTTCCGCTCTTCCACTTGTCCAACTCTCACCTCTTCTACCCAGAGACAGCTGAAGTCACAGGTACAGCCCAGGACAAAATGTACCGGCTTCCTTAGGACTGAGTGTGCATGCTGCCTGCACAGAGCTTCTCCAGTTTGTTAAATTCTGTCTTAGTTGTTTTCTTTCAGTTGCTCTGAAGCCAAACTGATATATCTTGGAAGATCTCATCCAGTCCCCAGAAGGAAAGAACACGGCTCCTTCCTTGCTGTGGCCCTGGCCCTGGCCCTGAGCTGGGTCCCCTCTGCCTTCCTGGGTCTGCTGCTTTGTCTTCTGGGCATCTCTCTTGCTGTTCAGTGTTTACGGGAAAATGTGGATCTTTGGTGTATGGTGGAAACTTCAAATTCTTATCAGTGTAAAAAATACTTCAAACATTAGTGATGTCTTTTTAAAAGGTATTTTCTCATATCAAAGGTGAATACATACTTCTCAGATGAAGAAATACAAATAACAAATAAATACATGAAAAAATGATCAACATCACTGGTGGTTCAGGAGATGCAAGTTAAAAACAACACCGAGATTCCATCTACCCCAGAAAGAACGGCTGCCATCAAGAAACTGATCAATAATAAATGCTAGAGGGGCTGCAGGGATAAAGGAACACTTCTCCACTGTTGGCGGGAGTGGAGACTGGTACCACTGCTACGGACGTCAGTGTGGAGATTCCTCAGACACCTAGGACCAGAGCTTACATTTGACCCAGCTACTCCCCTTCTGGGAATCTTCCCAGAAGAATTAAATGATCGTACCACAGCAATGTATGTGCAACTGTGATTACAGTAGCACAAATTGTAATAGCTAAATCTAAGATACAATCCAAATATCCAATAACCAAGGAAGGAATAAAAAAGATATAGTTTTTATGTGATGTACTATCATTCAAGCACCATGAAAAATGATAAACTGGAGATTTTTATAAGTTAATGAGTAAGGACCATACTTATAAGTGAAGCAAATCAGACTGATTTGTGTAAACATTTTATTGTCTCACTAGTGTGAGAAACGGGACAAGAAAATAAAATCTGAAAGGTATAGTAGGTATTGTGAACTGGGAAGAAAGTATTCAAAAGAAAAGGTAAACTGTGGTACTGGAAAGGGAAAAGATAGGAAGGGAAAAAGAAAAACTATAGGTGCACACAGCTAGTTAAGATAGTTACGCAGCTCACTGCAAAGACTTTGTACTAATATTGTTTGGACAAGATCTCATGCCTCTATCTTGTGCTCTGAATAACTACTAAGAGGACAACCATATGCGGTGTAACAGCTATTGTAGCTGTCTACTACCCTGATTTGGAAATCTTCAAAGTTATTTTTATCTTTTCTCTTTAAAATTTAAAAAAAAAAAAAGACACCTTCTCAAATGCTGTCCAAAGAGCGCACTGCCTTGGTAAGGAAAGCAGACCCTTGGGGTTCGCTTCACTGTGGCTCTGTCCTCTTGCTGCTGGACACCCACATCAGCGGCCAGGCCCCCAAGAGCTTCCCTCCTCATTCCTATCTCCTCCTTCTTTCCTTCTTTTTTTTTTAAAATTTTATTTAAAGAAAAAAAAATAGTAAAAGGGTACAAGTAATACAGAATTTCAAAAAAAAATAGTAAGAAATCACTCGTTAATAGATTACATATTGTCATCTTAAAAATAGTTGTTTAAGTTACAAAATTAAAGCATACAAAGTGGACATTCAAACAGTGAGACTGCAAACAGTTGTGTTCAGTGATCCAACAAAAACTTAGTAATATGGTCATCTATAGATAGATTACCTTCCTTCTTCATTTCTTTCGTTTTCATTCTTTTTCTCTTCTTTTATATTTCCTTTTGAGAACTTTCTAGAAAGGGCTATCTCAAATGAAAAGAACTTCAAAACTGTTTGAAAAACTAATGTAAAGAATAGCAGGGCGGGCAGGGACCATGAGAAAATGCCAGACAACAGGTTCATTTCCTCCTCTACCTTTTCTAATGATTCCACTTCCGGCCTGGCCTATGGCCCATGACCTTTCTGAATTCACACTCCGGACAGGGTATCACCCATATCTATCTGGCACACGTCATACACACATGATGCCCCTCAAGCACTTCCTCAACCCTCTAACTCCTGCAAACTTTCCCTATGGGTTTCTCCACAGTTTTATTGAAAAATGACGGATGTTATGCTACTCAGGCTGGTCTACAGCCCTCACGACCCGAGGCTCTTATAAAAACTACTGCCTTTCTCCGGTCCGAGCTTACCCTTGTCAACTGGGCACAGCATACCATCTCCAACTAAGTCTTCTTCAACAAGCACCCTTTCACTGGCCATGAGAGAGAGATTCAGTGTCACCTTCTCTGTCAACTGACACCACCCTGGAGGAGGTGGCAGGCAGCAAGGGAGGGGCTGGCAGCAGCTCCAGGGCAGTGTCTGTGAATAACAATGGGGAGATGGGGACAGCAGATGTCCACCGGGATTCCCAACCCTGCACCTGGACTTGCAGGGTGGCTCCCCTTCTCAGGAAAACATTTGCAATTTAGGTGTTAAATTCAGGTCTCTTATAGTTTCAGAAGGGGGTTTTAAGAAGAGAAGTTCAGAAAGGTGTTGTTCGCCACGCTCAGGACAGTGAGTGTCACAGTCTGGGGTCTGACCCTCTGTGTCCTCAGGTGCTCCTGGGTATAGATTTGTTTCAGTCAGCATTTCAGAGCCCAGAGCCCGGTCCTGTGCACCCCTGTAAAGACAGCACCTGGAGCCCACAGTACGAGCTCAACTGGGGAAGCTTAATGACAGGCAGCTGTCACTGTGCTCATGGGGATCTGTGTGGGCATGCATGTGTACGCAGGTGTGTGTACGTGTGTACGCATGCACTCCTTGTCTCTGCTGAGCTCTACGCTCAGCCATGAGTGGCAGCGACGAACTATGCTGTGCACTGTGGATCCTGCTACTGGCTGAGAAGTTAGGCGTCACCGGAAAGCCACCGTGTCTGTCACTCACACAGAGTGGAGAGAACAACAGGGGACAGAGGCAGGTCCACTGTGCCTTTATCACTAGGAGCTGAAGCAGTGCCCAAGACAGCCTCTTCGTGGTTGGGAGTCTGTGCCAGCTCTCTGGTTGCTTCTCACTTGGAACAAGTCTAAACAGCTAAAAAAAATGAAATCAAAATCCAAACTATTACTCAATGCTGAGAGTTATTAAATAGCCTCCGGTCATAAAAGGATTGTTTAAGTGATTTGGCTTCTCATCCTAGCCTGGCAGCAGCCTCTTTCAGAGTCACCCTTTTGGTGTTGGCTATGGAGACAGACCACGTAATAAGAACTCAATGTGTCACGGTTGGATGGGAGATACCTCCCCATTCCCAAACCACAAATTTAATGAGACAATTGGGATTATCTTGTGCAAGTATGGTAAAAATAAATCTAGATCACAATGTTCTTACTATTTATTTCTTTTGAGAATATTTGATATTCAGTTCAACTGTCAGATAGTAGAAGAAAAATGAATTCAGAATTCCTAAAAAGCCATGTAAGAAAATTTAGAATATTTTCTTCCTGACTGTTACATCTCCTGCTGGTGCCCACAGGGCTGCATGTCTGCTCCTCATGATCCTATGTGATTTATGGAGCCAAATCCAAGCACAGGACACACAGGGCACCAGGTAAGGGGCGTGGGTGCAGGCTTCTCTCTGACAGCTGGACAGCGTCCAAGTTCATGAAATCTTCCTTACAAGGGCCCCCGGCTGTCTCCATGCAAGGGCGCTGTATGGTCCCAGCAGTGCACGGCACAGAGCCACCCCCAGGGCCACTCAGCCAGGCAGGGCCATCCTCAGACAGGGCCGGTGCAGATCCTGCCCTGGAAATGTATGGCCATTTGTGAAATTGGCAGAAACTCTGTAAGTGTTGAGCCTAATAAAAATGACCTCATACACGATCACTTTTCATTGGTATTTTGGAAATCGAAATGTCCAGTGACCTCCAGGTGCCTTTGAAAACCGCCTGTCAGGTAGATGAGGAGTGTGCAGGTCGTTGAAAGCTGAATATTAATAACTCATCCCAGAACCTCCTGTTAGAGTGTGCTTTGGAAGCATCTATAATTAATAGTTTCATTTACATGGAACTAGTTAAAAATTTAAAGCCTTAGTCTCTAATGGGCACAAAGAACTAAGGGAGGGCAACTGAGGACCTGGTTAGAAATCTACCTCCACCCCCACCCAGGGACTTTCAGTGCTTATCTACACAGACTTGGAGCTATGCCCTGTCCTGTGGTCTAAGCCCCAAGCTCAAAGCACCAAGGTCAGGATGAATTCAGCCCTGGGCCAAGTCCTGCCAGACCAGCGGTGCACATTTCGGTGTCCTGCAGGAGGCGGTGGGCATCCACAGCCAGGGCACACAGGCTGCTGAGGTCAGAACCATTCCCTTTCTCACAATTCTCAAGGCCAGGGAGGTCGGCTGTGCTTCTCATTCTGTTTTCCTTGGTTTTGGGTTCTGGCTGCTGGAGCCTGGCCTTGGCTACCGGACAGCCTTGCCCCAAGTTTAAGCTTTCTATTTACCATTGTGTAAAAACTCCTGTTTTCTTTCTCATTTTTTTCTGGCAGTGGCTATTTATAAAACTGAATGTCAATTTCTTATCTTTAAATGCAATTTCTTAAAAAACGTTATGTATTAAAATTTCAAAGATGAAGAAGTACATGTTACATGGAGATATATATGTGTACATAGAAAAGGCACGACCCACAGATGCAGCAAATACTTACATGAGAATTTAGCGCCACAGTGAAAGACATACTGCACTAATCTCCCTAGAATCCTCCTCTCGCTTTGAGCTCACTCATGTCATAGTTTGTGCTGCTTCTGCAGCAGCTCTGGAGGTTCTCCTTCCCTTCTTTCATTGCATCCTTCTGTGCTGGATCTTCCCAGGTCAGGTAAGCAAGAGCCCAGCCCTCTCCAGGCTCCAGGGTGGGGGTAGGCTTGGAAAGACCGCTGCCTGGCTTCGGCACTTTGGATGCCCGGGACTCTCCTCATCCTCCCTGCCCGGGTTCACTGAGGACTTTGCTTTTTCCTTCTTTCCAAGATTTGCCATTGTCATTTACAAATACGTACCTCATCCTCCCTGCTCGGGTTCACTGAGGACTTTGCTTTTTCCTTCTGTCCAAGATTTGCCATTGTCATTTACAAATATGTACTTTTGAAGTAAAAAGGTGAATGGCAAAGTCAGAAAGCAGGAACTCTCCATAACAGAAAGCTTAATCCAGGTCAGTCGCACCCTTCCACAATGGACAAACATCTCACCGTAATTAGTAATTACCTCTAGACTTACTGTCTCCCAAGTCTCCTCCAATGGTCAGTCAGTGCCGAGGAGCCAGGGATGTGAGGGCATCAGAGACCCTGAGAGAGAGGCAGCAGAGGAGTCAGCCTTGCTCATAAGGAACCTGTGGAGCAGTGGCCTAGACATTGGGCAGCTCTTCAGTGAGTAGTGGACCCTGCAGTGAAGCAAACTACTTACAGGACACGCCCTTCTCTCGGAAGTCCTGTCTCTTGGAGAAGTGCCCAAGGCGTGCTCTCGGCAGATGGTTAGGAGGGCACATCATTCGAGGGGAGGGGCACTGAGAAGCCGGTGAAGGCACCATGCCTGGGCCACTGGGCAGGGACCACAGGCAGGAGCAGGCTCTGTGGGAAGACAGGGGAGAAGGGCAACGTGCTGGGAGCCTAAGACACAGTGACCACGAAGCAGAACTGGTGTCTGCAAGGCCACATCCACCTGGCTCTGGCTACAGAGTGGACACCATGGGGAGAGAGAGGGATGGACATATGGATGCAGGGACTGCGGCACTGCACAGCGCCCCTCCAGGGCTCCCATGTCTCGGGACTCAGAAGAGCACCTGACCTTGACCAGCCAGATACCATGGAGAGGGAAGTTCAGCTCTGCACTTAGAGAAGGAAGCCCACACCTCGGCCCTGCTGAAGGGCACCGCGGAGCAGCTCGGGCCTCAGAGGCTCCTGAGTGACCTGATTCAGACGCAGTCAGGTTTGTTGCTGAGGCTGGTAAAGTTGAAAAGTTAAAAAATACATGGCTCTAGAGTAGACAACACAAGACTGGATTTATTACATCCAGATTTCATAATACTTTTCTGTTCAGCAAGGTCACAGGCAAATTTTAGTGGCTCCTCTCTCTCTCTCTCTCTCTCTCTCTCTCTCTCTCTCTCTCTCTCTCTCTCTCTGCTCCCCCTCCCTCTCTCTCTATTGCTTCTTGGTCTCCAGCATGTGGCTGTAGTCCATAATGACTGCATCAATCCTTGGTGAATGCACGTGACATTTGTTAGTTAATTCGTGTCACCTTTCCCTCCTCTCCCTCCATCCCTGCTCCTCTTGTGTCCCTCCATACAGGTGAATCCACTTCTATGCACTTGCAGTATGTGTGATCACATTCTATGCACCAAGCTGTACAGCACCTAACTATCTCATTGCATAATTAAAGAATAAACTTGTAGAGTTAAACTGTCCTTGACCAGGTGCCACTTAGATTTCCTTTGAAGGAGCATGGCTCCACATAGGAGGTGCAGACATGACAGTCAGCTGCTGTCTCCTGCTGGGGACCACAGTGGGTGCTGGTGTGGGTGCTGGTTTAGGTGCTGCCACTGCCCAGGGTGGCTGTGCCCTCACAAGTGGGGGGAACAATGGCATAGCTCTTGGATGGACGCCAAGGCCTGCAGAGCCAATGTACTCTAGAGGATCCTGAGGGCACTCAAGTTGCTGCGGGCACATGTGCCAAGCAGTTAGGAGCCCAGCACAGCAGAACGCTCCATGTTGCAGGGCCCCAGCTTCAACCAGGGTGCAGCTGCCTCCACCATGTCTGCCATGGGGTCTGTGTGACAATGACTGCTGCTGGGTATCCCGGCATCATTCACACATCATTTTACTGGACACATTACTGAGTGCCTTGGCCAAATGGAAAGCCTGACTTCACAAATTGAGTCTCTGTCTGGGTTTCTCTCTGCTTCTCTGTCTCTGTCTGTCTCCTCTCTCCCTTTTACCCTCCTTTTCCCTCCCTGCCCCCCTTTCTCTTTTCTCTCTCAACTATCTTCCATGAGAGTGTGAGGACTGTGCTTTGAGTAATTATTTCAGATGTGGTATTTGAATGTGTCATAAAATGTCACCACATTTCTGTGCCTGGGATCATATTCAGCCACTCAGCCTGCCCTAACGAACTCCTCACATGGGTACTTTAAACCCATGGCCCCTCTTCTCTGCTCCAGAATCTGGGCTCCACAGTCAGGGCCTGGAGTCCTGCTCTGTCATTGCGCACTGCAGAGGTACAGGGAGAGGAGAAAACGCTCGCTAACGTCCCAGTTTAGTACGTCGATTCCATCCCAAGGCCATGCTCCTGGCCACCTTTGGACCTGGTCACTGCCCAAAGGCCACCTCTCCAGACAGTGTCACAGGGACAGAGGGGAGACAGCGCCATGCACAGCCCTGGGATCTCCTTCCTTCTGAGCGCCTGGGACAGGCGACAGGGACAGGAGGGGAGGAGAGGCTGGTCCAGGCCTCCTGTCCTCAGGGCCTGCAGCTGTGGCCCCCCTGTGTGCCGAGTTCCATGCTCTCCATCTTCTCATCCCCCCCGCCAATCATTTCCAGCAGTGAGGGATGGTGTGCAGGGTGGTGGTGGCACCCACGTGGCACATCGCCCAGAGACACAGCTGTTTGAGGCAGCGTGCACTGAGCCTTCCAGGTGGCAGCGAGTCAGCCACTGGTGCATTTCTCAAGCCTCTCTGCATTGTTCAGAGGCAGATGACGGCAGTTACAGCTACCCCCTTAGTCACCCCGAGCCCTCAGATAGAGCTGACTGTGCTTGTGAAGCCCTCGCAGTCATGCTGCCGTTACCGTGCCCTGCTATGATCCCAGCGAGTGAGTCACTCTGGGTGTGACAGGGCTGGGAGTCCCAAGCCATCGTGGGGTGGCCACAGGTTCACCTCCTCCAGGAGCTGCCACCTTTGTTTCCTGCTCTACTCAGAGGCAGGGTTTTGGGGAGGTGATCGAGTCATGGGGTGTAATAGCCAAATGCACTCTGGGAAGTGAGGTCCTGTCAGGAGGAACAACCCTCTCCTCCTGTAAGTTCCTAGTGTGGGGTCTTGTATTCCAGTGAGGACAGAGTGACTGAGACACACACAAAAAGAGTTTCCTCCTTCTGAACGTTCTCTTAATATTCAGCTAAGCAAATTCTAGAAGTGAAGTATCTTCCAATAGAAGCGATTTCTCAACACATTCGAAAGTGCTTGTATGCATATATTGCATTCATACTTTAGATGGCAAAGTTCTGGGAACACAGGTGTAAAATCAAACATCTTCCTCCTGTCCTTGCCAGCAGTTCCGTGGTAGGACCCCTGCACAATCTGGGGAAGTTGAGTAACACGTATCAGCTCCTCAACTTGGTTATCAGAGGCAGAGGCAGACTATATTCCAGCTCTCAGAAAAGTATAATGCACAAAGTTTTTGAGATCTACTGGACAGCATGGTGACCCCAGATGGTAACATACTGTGTATTTCCTGATTGCCAAGAAATACATTTTCAATGTCCTCACCATAAAAATGCCAAGTATATGAGGTGATAAATATACTGATTGATTCCATGCTGTGGACTGTTTATCTTGTAAATGCTATTAACTTGTAAATGCTAATCATTCACAAACCATAACATCACTTTATACTACATATATAATTATTGTTCATCAATTCATGTCTAAAGGGGGAATAATATGATAGTTACTCCAGTACACTTTGTTCCTATCTGGTGGGCATTACCACTTAGTCATGCCTGCATATGTGTGTACATGCAAATGTGTGTGCATGGATACATGTATGTGTATATATGTGTGCACATATGCATGTATGTGTGCATGCAGGTGTGTGCATGTGCATGTGTGTACAGGTGTGGGTATGTATATGTATGTGTGTGCATATGTGTATGTGTATGCTTGTGTGCCTGCATGTGCATGTGTATTCTGAGTCATCTGAGAACCACAGCTGTGGCTCTCCCATGATCTGGCACTGCAGCTCCACATTGCGGCTCTGAAGAGGCAGGGTGCACTCCTCTGAAGCCCTGGGACAGTGCCCTCAGAGATCAGAAGCTGACCTTAGGCGGCGCGTTAGCATATTTCAGTCTTACTCTCGCCCCCACTTCCCAGCAGTGAACTTCTCAGCACCCTGATTTCCTGATCGCCCTTCATCCAAGGCACTGCTCTGCTGCTCTCCCTGCCCTGTCATTGACAGTGGAAAGAGCGAAAGCTGGTTATTTCTCGTAATGCTCCCTGAATTTTGAGCTTAGAGTCCCATCAAATACTTCTGGCAAGAAAGTCACCTCGGTGATGACTCCCCTCAGCTGGAACTCACACTGTGCGCTGTCTCACACTTGCTGAAGTTCAGTGTGAAGACACTTTTTGGATGGCATCTGTCATAGCTCTCCATTATGAAGGAAGTGACTGTCTTTATGATTAAGGAATAGTCCTCATAATTAATTAGTAGTAAGGGAATATCCCATCTCCCCGAACACTGAGGCAGTTGTTAACAGGCAGAGGCTGCACACTGAGACCAGTCGGTCCTCTGGCAGTGCTGAACATCTGTGCGGGTGTCTCTGATTCCTGGTGGCCACTGTTACCCCACACACTGCAGGCTGCCAGGGAACTGTCAGTGGCAGATTCCCTGAGGCAGCTCATGCCGGCATGTGGGACTGGAGAATGTTTCTGGGTATTTTTCAGTGCTACGCTGTCTTGGGAATTTGGAGACTTAACAGAGTTGCTGCTATTAGGTGCTGGGTTAGAGAGACTCATGAGTGCTAGACACGTGCCCTGCACTGGGCAATGCCTGCAGCCCCTCCATGGAGTGTGGGTAATGTAAAGGCCCAGGCCCCACACATGTGAGTACTGCCAGCCCTCTGTGTCTGTGGGGTTCAACCAAGCAGGGATCAAAAGTATTCAGAAAGAAAGTGGGGTCTTGTTTCATGCTACTATACCCTAAGTAACACAGTGTCACAGCTGTAACACACTGTTGACACTTCATTAGTCATTGCAAGTCATCCAGAGATGACACAGTATATAGGGATGTGGGTGGCATAGATGTGAACACAGAGCATGGAGGAGGGACCTGAGAGCTTGAATCCTGGTGTCTGGACAGAGTCCTGGGACCAGCTGCAGACATCAAGGACACCTGCCCTGTGCTAAAATAGATGGGATGTTTCTGTGTGTAATTCTGCAGGTCAGAGCCACAGGAGAGAGGCTGGGTGACACGAGAATACCCACTGCAAGTGTCACTGTTAGACTGCAAAAAGTAATCGTGCCTGAGGGCGTGTGTCTGGTAACCTGAGGGCAGAAAGCAGCTCATAAATGACTCTCGTGTGAGCAGAACCCGGGACACTGCATGCACTGTGACACAGGCTCCCAGGAGGCAGAGCAGGAGACAGGAGCTATGTCATTGCAGTGAGGGCTGGACAGAGCCCCAGCAGGCCTCGAGTCATGAGCAGCTGTCCTGTCCCTGGAGAGGGAAGGCTCTGACTGTTTCGCCTGCTGCCCCATTTCTTAATTATTGGTGAAAGGCGACTCTTTTTGTCAGATGATGCTACAATGAGCAGTATGTCGGCTAAGGTCAGGGAGCTTCTCCTCGCTCTGCACACACCAGCCCAGCTACACTGGCACTTTCTTAACTGTCAAAACATTCCCAAGCAATAGGAGGAATTTAGATAAAGAGAAAGAATTAGCATTGAAGACTGGAGAGCAAAGAAACTAAGAAACCACTCAAAAATACTGCAGAGAGTTAGTTCAGAGGAAAAGCTGGAAATTTAGAACCTTATCATTCTGGTTTTGAACAGGATTTTGAAACACTAATTAGGGTCCTAAGTCTCACATGCAGATTGGGCTACTCAAAGACAGTTTGGAAGCAGGAATAGAAGCAAAATACAGCTGTGCCTGAGCTCACTTGAACCCTGGAAAACAAGAGAGCACTGGAGTGGGAACTATGAGGCTTGGTATTCACTGCTCCCGGACCTCAGGGTCTCTGTCTACCATAATGTTCCACCATGAACTTGGCTGAGCCCCAAGTAATACACAGACTGTGTAATGTTTGCTGCTCATGTGAACTGGCTTGAATTTTGTAAGTGCATCATTCTGATTCACAAAGAGTTCGTTCATAGCCTTATGATCCATACCAGCTCTATATTCGAGGTCAAGGGGAAGCAAATCAGCTCACCCTATGCACACTGTTCTCCAGGCCTGGCCGGAACTGTCCCCACTTGCAGTCCAGGAAGGTCTCCACCTTTGGAGTCTGGTGCTCCCTGCAGAGCTGGGTCCCCTACAGTCACTGCAGAGCACCCAGTGAGTCACTGAGTCTCCAATGACCAGAGATCCAGCAAGGACCCATTTAGAGGAAGTGCAGGCAATTAGTGGCACTTGTAAACAGAATTTCTCCACAGGCTTCTGGTAGCATACATTAATTGAATTTCCTAAACCTCTTAGAAAACATGGGTCATTATGACATCTGAGTTTTTACAAATTTCTCTTACATTTTTAGAACTCAAATCACTTACTAGCTATAGATTTTAGCTATATGTATGTTTGTATAAAGTTTAATGAAATCATCTTGGAGAACAGACCCTTAGGTTGGTTTTTAAAGCATGTCTTTATAGGATTCATGTCTGAAGATGATGAAGAGAACTGGAAATTAAGGGGGAAAACCATTTGGCAATCTCTTCATAGAGAGGTTGCTGTTGTTTCTGCACCTGCGTGTCCTATATATAAGTTAAAAATAGACTCCCTTAGCAAGTCTCTCTTCTGGAGCACATTTAGAAAGACAAATGCATCTACCGGTGAGGTTCAGAGTGCACTCCTGCAGGGGGACCCACCTCCCACTCTCGGGCCCTCCCAAACCCACTGTGGAAACTGGTGTTCTCACTGATTGGTGTCCAGGTCATGCGTTAGTTAAAACTGGCGACACCAGGATTTTCACACTGCAGGCTTAGAGCATAATTAGGAGAGGAGAGGAAATCAATTCCGTGTGAGAGAAGCCAAGTGAGATCACAACCCCGTGAAGATCTTCAGAGCAACAAATTCTCAACAGCACAGCGCAAACCGCCTACCTGCAGTTAGGATGAGCTGCTCCGAGGCCCCTGTGTGAGCAGTCTCGGAGTCGAGGCCACTGACACTTCTGTGATCACAGCATCTTTATCAAGATGGCCTGGCAGAGGCCCCCAGAAAGCAGAGCCAGTGATGTAACATGCAACAGGAATCCTCTATGCTGTGACTCTGTTCACAGCCAAGGCCTCAGGACACAGATAGCCAGTGCCAAGTCCTGCCATCAGCCTGGACCAAAGCCAGGAGGCACCACATCCAGTGGCCTGAGAGGATGCTGGTCTGCGGTCACTGAGACCACGTCCCCCTCCTGCTGCATGCACCTCTCACTGGGTGCCTTTCTTCTGGGTGGCACCCACTGGGTGGCTTCTTCTTCACTGTCCACTGGTCCTCTGCCAATCTCTCCTGCAAGCACACTCACATGGTCCAGGCTGTGTGACACATGCGGTTTTCCACTGCAAGGGGAGATTTTCCACCCCCTGGCTGCGTGGAGTGTGCATGAGGGTCCCCAGAAACCACGTGATGCAGACAGTAACAAGGTCACAGTTCCATCTACTTAACACAGCATGGCTGCTGTAACTAAAAACGTACCAATAGCTTCCCACAAGAGCAGGCAAGGTCTCTGACCAGTGCTTTCTCTTAGTGTGCAGTACTTAAATAGTATTGTGTAAAATTAACGATAACTAAGTTGCTGATAGAAAGCCAACATATCTTATGTGATATAAGGGAATAAGAGGTACAAGAAAATAAGGCCTTTTGCTTAATGTATGTGTATTGATCAGGCTTCCCATTGCTGGGATAAATCGTTCTGTTCCCCTAGTAATATTGCTGACTGAATCAGAAAAACAACAAAAAAATCCACAAGAACTTTCAGAATACTGGGAATGGAGTTGTAGGAAGAAAACCATCTGCAAAGAAATGAGATTAGATTGAGCAGAGACTTTTCATCAAAAAGATTGTCTGCTCTAAACAATAAATAAATTTCAAGGAGGATGCATTTTTCTCCTAGAAATGTGTGAGTTAACCTTTTCTGAATGATGAGCCCATCGAGTTTGCAGGTTTGCTGCCCCGTGCCCTGTCTTAGGAAGTTATGCATGGGCCCACAGCTGGGGAGGACACAGGATGCAGTCATGGTGAACAGCACCCTGGGGGCAGAAAGGCATGGATGGGCTGGAGAGCCTGGGAAGGGAATCTTGAAGATGACCTGCCACAAGGAGAAGGGAAGTGCGTTCTCAGAATGTGCCTAGGATGACTACTGTCTGATCCACAGGGAGCACAGAGGAGTTCATTTACCTGGCCATGCCCCTCCCCAGTCTGCATACTGAGATAGCTCTTCCTGGGTCCAGTAGCAGGAACTGCAGGCACAAACTGGCAGACGTTAATGTCGTCTATCAGGTCCTAACGCTGGGGGGACAGCAAGGTGCATGAGTTAACTAATGAGGGGTAAAACCACTAGTAAAATTCTCAAAGCTTAGCCAGTGTGTGTGTGCACACGCGTGCAAGGCATGCACGGGGAGTTAGAGACCCTAATCTCAATGGTGGGGTCAGCCTGATACTGAAAGCTTGGATTTTATGGTCTTAATCTGAGATAGAGTCATCCTAGCACTGCCAGTTGGCACCCTCGAAGGCAGGCTGTGTAGACCATGCACTGTGGGGATCTGAGTCCACCTCACAGGACAGCAGCATCCTCAGCCCAGCACGTGTGCAGCCTCTTGCAGCACGCTTTGTCCCCATGAGCACCCCCTATCCACAGGGCACCCTCACTCACTGCCACTGCCAGCAGAAAGCTGAGGATATGCCAGATGGAGCATAGTGGGGAGGGGTGACAAACGTGGTGATGTGCAGGACGGAGGACCTGCTTCCCTCTGACGGTGCTCACGAGCTGCTGCCCTGGTGACACAAGGAAAGCTGGGCAAAATCTAAGGCACTGTGCAGCACAATTCCCTCCCTGCAGAGGTAAGGTCTTGTTAAGTGTCCTCAACATGGGTGTCACCTTTCCAGGCTCACAGGAGCAACACAGACCCCTGAAGATGGAAGAAAGGGGAATTGGGTCATGGAACGCCTGGGAGAGGGACCAGCATGCTGCACAGGGCACGGCATGGAGCACAAGGTGGGGAAGATGCCAGGGAGCCTGGGACAAGCTCTCAGGTGGTGCAGAAATATCCTCATCACATCCCTGTCTCCAGGAGGCCACTGTGTAGACAGGCGCTCAGGTCTGGCTGAGGACAGTGTCCAGTCTTGCAGCGCCAGCAATGTAATGCAGTCTGACACAATCTGCGCTTCCTTCCCTGTTCTTAAGCAGCAGGCATCTTGCCCCGGTGACTTCACAACCAGGGTCTCCCAAAATAGAGTTTCTTTCTCAAGTCTGTCACCAACCTCACTGGCCGGCAGCTGACCAAGCTCGTATCAGTCTTTCTGAGAGCAGAAGATGTGTGGTGGCTTCCCTAATGCGTTCACTCCAAATTGTATGGATGATCCTTGAGTAAAATTTGCATGGTGATGCATAAGACAACTAAATTCAACTTGAATTCTCAGCCTGTTACAAAGCTAAGGGTTACTGCCATGAGAGCTATGAGCAAGCTCTGGTTCCTGTGGGAACCCTCATATCTTCAGAGGCATCAGCCCCCCGCGCCCTCTCATGTCTTCTGCACTGCACCTGGACCCCTCTGGTCCTATTGCAGGGTGCCAGGGGAATAACACGCCATGGACCACCTCACTGTTGATATGCTGGGGACATGTGTCCAGCCAGAACATCACAGCTTTCCTTCCACTGACGTTTTGTCGTCTTCCTCGCCACAAAGCTAAGTTTAGCATAACAGATTCACAGTGGCTTTGAAATGTGGTTTTGTGAAACAAAGACCAAGTTTACTTAGACAGGTTCCCGTAAAAGTGGAGATCTTCTCTGAGTGTGTCACCGACTGCTGTGGGCCGCTTAGGAGACACCAGCTCGGGAGATGACTTTGGAGCAGACCAGCTGTTGCTCATGGTGAGCCCAGGCCTCGTCCTGCGCCAGGAGCCCCACCTGGGCACACTCTTTGAGGAACTCACTGGGAGCTGGTTGAAGGCTTTCCCTTGAAGTTTTACTACTGCAACATTCACTATCACAATAGGAAAATTTTTACAAGACTGAGAGGGGAAACGGAGTTCGAATTTTTTTTACTGAGTTACCACAGTGGTTTCTGGCAGCCCTGGGTCAGGAACACCTTGAAAAACACTTTCCCAAGTATCATCCCAGGTTATGGATTTTGTAAGCAAAAACAAACAAAATCAACCAAATGCCCACCAAACAAAAATCCTCCCATTAATTCTTTATCATTCACTTATAAAGCACACATGATCTCAGAATAAAAATTTTTAAATGATTTTAGCTTTATGAGAAGTACCGTATGATTTTTCTAACTTGGTTTATAAACTCTTTGTGGAAAGATGAAAGCTGTCTCACACAGTAGCCCAGATTCTTTCCATGAGTGTGTGGAAATCATTCACTGGAAGGCCATGCTTAAGGGTGCTCCTGACAAGATGCTTTACACAGTGGCCCTTCTGGTGGAGGGGAGGGGACTTCCGTGTTGTGGTTACATTTCTCATTGCTGAGACAAAATACCTGACACCCAGAGTTAAGGGAGGAAAGGTTTATCTGGCTGAGGTTTCCATTCCTAGTTGGCTGGCTCCAAGGCAGGGTGGCATCGCGAGGGAGAAACTGTTCATTGTAGATGAAATAAAAATGGCAAAAGCAAAGGAGCAAGGGATAAGACAAGTCTCCTTCTGTCCCTTACATTATATCCATGCTCCTGGGACTAATTAGGGTGGTGCCAATCCAGCAACCACCCAGCCTTCATCCCAGCACCCTTGATCCCAGCATTTCACCATGAATGGGTCACACACTTTGGATCCAGCTACCTCTGAAGAAACCCCACCTATGACCATATGCAGCTTTAGGGGACATGGAGACACAGCCATAGCACAGAGAATCAGACAAGAAGAGAAAAAACCGGGCTTGCCACACCCGCAGTCTGAAGATGGAGGGGGACACTCTTCTGGAAGTCGTACACAGGCATGGCTTCCTGGGGTTGCTGGGGAAGCAGAGCCCACTCAGATCCCCAACTTTGGAGACTCACCATTGGCCATGGGTTTGCTGAGCTCCATGTGATTTGCTGTGCCCAGAAGGAAACCCAATGAGCTTTGTGCAGACAGATGCCACTGTGTACTTTAACCTTTAGAGCCACGGTGGGCCGAGGAGCATGGAGATGCAGCCTATCCTGTGGTGTTCCCTGCACTTCTGTCACACTGTGGAGCGCTAAGTCACCAGGCAGCGGTCACTCCGACCTCAGTGGAGCCCTGCACCGGAGTCACTTATCCACTCCCAGGGCAGCTGAATCACGTGCGTATGACCACACAGCAGAACAGGGCTTCCTGCACACAGTGCGACCTCTGGCCCATGTAACACAAGGATGACACACAGGGTGACAGGAACACTCGGTCCTGGGTCATTTCCCACAGTTTTCCTTTTGAGAACAGCGCTGCCCCTGCTCCCACTCCCATCAGTGCACTCTCTCAGGCCTCCCACTCCTCTGGACAGTGCGCTCTGGTCCACACAGCTCTTTTCCTTCTGCTGCTCTGCTCTTGGTAAATTCCTTCACCACCTGCATTACCAAACTCTGCAGTCCCTCTCCCAAGATGACATCTGTGTGAGACCTTTCCGGAAATTAAGGGATGGTTTTAGACATGAACACTGACCCTGCCAGGCTCTTCCCTCCTGTCACCAGTTCAGCCAACTGTGTGCATCGCACAGTTACAGTGTGTCAGATGACGTGAAGAATAGAAAAGCAGGTGAGTAAAAAACTGGTGGCAGATAGAAAAGATTACAATCTACGATGAGAAATCATATAGGAATGCAAGATGCAAAAATAAAATATGAGCATCTTACAGGTAACAAAGATAAATCCCCAGAATCACTGAAGGAGGACACAGAATAGTAAGGGATGTGTATG
Source organism: Cavia porcellus (assembly GCF_034190915.1). Taxonomy (NCBI): domain Eukaryota; kingdom Metazoa; phylum Chordata; class Mammalia; order Rodentia; family Caviidae; genus Cavia; species Cavia porcellus. The sequence goes on along the minus strand of NW_026947501.1, from coordinate 45,785,470 downwards.
TCAAGTGTCTAATAAAGCTTTTGTTTAGAGACAAATCTTAAAGAATTAATTCATTTTATGACCTTGAAAAAAGTAATTTAACCCCCCCCACCTCGCTGTCTTGATCTATAAATGAGAAGCCTGAGCCAAAGCTTTTCTTCCTGTGCAGAAACCTTTGATGCTATGATTTTCTGACAGAATTTCCCAGCAGGCAGAAAAAACAACACTTGACAAAAGAGGGAAATTGTCTTTTATCAAAACAAGCAGACAGCTCTGTCACTCATACTAAGCCCTCTGGAGGTTCTTCCGGATGAAAACTTCCACATGGCAGCTGCCAAATAAAGCTGGGCTTAACGAGGGGCCCTGGTACCCTCTCAGGTCAGGGGAGGCCCCTCAGGTCAGTGCCATGCAGGGTCCATTCCTCCCCACCCCACCCCCAGCTGCGCTGGGCCACGAGACCCCCGCAGAGTAACGTGGCACATAGGACACAGGTCCCGGTGCTGGGCTCCTCACCTGTCAGCTCCACCCATCCTTAATTTATGTCAGCTGATTCCTCTTTTAATTTGATTAAAAATTAGTGAGTCATAAGGAAGAGAACTTCTCCAAGGTCTTTTATGTGAGAAGGAAACCAAGAACGGATCCGTGGGCAACTTCGGAACCCAAGACAGCCAGTGCAGCTGGCCCTGAGAATCAGGGTCCTGCTCCACTGAGGGAACCCCAGTGCCATCTGGATCGCCACTTTCAAAGCATCAATCAGCCTGTGTTCAGTGTGATCTCGGATCCCACAGCACGCCATCATCTAATCACACAGGGAAGCCTACCCTCACCAGGGCTGCATGTGCCTCCATCTACTGTCTCCTGCCTTCCTGATTGTGACTTTGAACCCAGTGAGTCTCCTCCATGGGTGCAGAGTAGGATCGCTCCTCTCATCCATTCTGCCAATCTGTGTCTCAATTGGAGCATTTGATTTATTTACATTACAATTTTAATGTAATTACCAGTGAGGTAGATGTGCCACTCATTACCTGCTGTGACAATTAAATGTGATTACCAACTTGACTGGACCCAGAGACATCTAGCAGAGTAGAAAATCGGGAGTTGGAGTTTTGGGGGTTGTGGTCCCACCCTGATGCTGGCATCCTGCAGGGCAGAGGAGGGACAGAAGGAGGAGGTCGACCTGCAGCTGGGAAGCTGTGCTCTGCTTGACCTGTGCTTGGGTCTATTGCCCCTGTGTCACCTGTGGCCTTGGGCTCCAATGCAGGTACATGTGGGCCCCTCCAGGGAGCGCCGGACTTCCTGGCTCTGCCCCCCAGAACCCTCCTTCTGTCATTTTCAGCTGTTTGAATTGAAGCACGTGGCCCTGGATCCTCTCCAGCATGTGAATGGCCACATTTGGATTTGCCTTCTCTGGCCTTGTGAACATGTGTGTGTGTGTGTGTGTGTGTGTGTGTGTGTGTGTGTATACACGTGTGCTCACATGTACTGTGATTCTTCTCCTCTAGAAAGACTAACCCACATTCCATATATCTTGTATCTTTTTTTACTCTCTTTGTTACTGATTCCTTTTTTATAAATGGGTATTTTATACTGAAGCAGCTTGGTTCCCTGCCCGTCTACATATCTCTAGTTGTGTTCTTAATGGTCTCTTTGAGGGCTGCTGTTAATGTCTTAGTTTTTGTTAGGGTTTGGGTTGCTTCTGACTTTACTGAAGTGCCTTGAGGAAAGTGCAGTCCTGCTGATCTCCACCCTCTTCCCTGCTCCCTGTCAGGAAAGCAGCTCCACATAGTTCCCCTGTGATCAGATTTAATGCACTACATCTCGGTCTCTAAGTCAGACAGGAACATCTGATTTGCAGACAGAAAACCCATCTGCACTGACCTCAGTATTTACCCGTGTGGTGGCCCTGACTTCTGCATCCTTGCCTCTGCCTGCAGGGCTCCCGTAAGTATTTCCCATGGGCAGATCTTGGGGCAAACTCCCCCACTGCTCCCCTCGGGATTTTAGAGTCTCCTCTTCATAAGATAGCTTTGCTGGACGTAGACTTCTGGCTATAGTTTTCTTTTTCCCTTCGGCCCTTTTATAACCACACATTCTTTCTGGCCTGTGTGGTTTCTACTCATTTTGTGGACATTTCGTCAGAACCAAACTATGCAGATTTTAAATGGTAGTTTTTTCTGTTGTGTACGCCCTGTCTTCCTTTTCCCTAAGACTCACCAAATCGATTTAGACCTAAGTAAATCAAAACTCCTAGATTTGTAGCTATTCAAATTTTAAAAAATAAAAGTGACCCCTAAGCAACCTGGTCAGCTCCATGCTTTCGGGGGCTTCCCCTCTATTGGCAGTGACACATTCCGGGAACCTTGGATCGTAAGTCTGCTTCTCTTCTGCAGTTATCTCAAACTTACGGCCAAGATCTTTTTCTTACATATCTAAATTCACTGGAATGTGTGTCGTTCAGCAGCCTCTGCTGAACAAATTCTGACCTCTTGGCAGCAGGGAGGGAGCAGCCCCAGGGTCCCCTCCAGCACCAAGCTGTGCTCAGGCCGCTGGGTGGGTGTGGATCCTAACTCTCTCCCTCTCCCTGCAGCTCCCTACCTGTGCCCTGGCATGACACTGGTAGGGTGCCTGCCCTCCTTTCCCCCTGTACCTGTGGGTTCTTAGGGCAAGGAGAAGGCAGTCAGCCTATGGTAGGTGACCAGTAGGCATCTCTTGAGGGGAATGTCCTGGATGTTATTTACTGCTCTCATCGGCACACTGAGCATGCGGGAGGCCTACTGCAGGGTGGTGATGGAAGCCCCACCCCCACCCCCAGCGAGCTGTGCTCACCAAGGACCAAATGAGGGGCCAATGGAGGGTTCCCAGGTCTAAGCAGAGGGGCCGAGCTCTTCCTGGAGCACCTGTTTCTCCCACCAGGCAAGCGCTGAGGTCTCGAGTGGGGGAGCCCTGCCAACTGCACACTAATGAGGAGGACTTGCCTTGGCCTAGCTGCCAACCCCCCAGGACCTCGGGAGCTCCAGGAGGCAGAGCATATCCAGACCGCATTTTCTCTCCTTTTACTTCATTTTAATGAGCTTTTCGTATATGGAAGAACAAGATAAAGTTTTCAAGAAAAGGTACAGCTGACTTGGATTTAATGCTGAGTCCACCCAAGTTCATTATGCTAATTTTTAATCAAAAAGCAGACAGACTGGGATTTTTTACTATAAGGCACATTTCTCTCTAAATGGACCATTGTAGTACAGTAATAAGGTCTCCGACAGGGACAGCTCTTCACACACAGAGAAGAGGTCCATTTACCTTAGGTAAAATTAACTCGTTTTATTGCCGTTACACAGAGTAGGCTTATCGCCAGATGAAGCCGCCGAGGTGCAGGGCTTTGACCTGCCTTGATCGCAGGTTATTGTAAACAAATTTCCAGACAACTGTTTGGAGGTGGTTTCCTGCGTCAGCAGGGACGGCAGGGCAGGAAAGCAGAGCACACCAGCTGGGTAGCTCTCAACACAGGCCTCAGCTTCTTACCATGGGAGGAAGGGACACGAGCCAGTTCTGCCATGCTGAGATGACGCTGACCAGCCAATGGTGGTGACGGTGATGATCACAGTGGCGCCACCCATGGGGACGCCAGGCTGCTGCAGACGAGGGACAGCAGAGCATGCTGAGCCAAATGCAGGCATCACATTCGCAGGAGTCACTGGAGGACAGGGGGTCCATCAGCTGGAGCCCAGTCATGCGACCAGAAGCCACACGATCATACAGCAGAGCAAGCTGGGTATGAAGAACTCTGAAGTCTCTGTAGGAAGATAAAGATCAAGGAGCGTGCAAGGGGACTGAGGGTGGGGGCACCTAAGTAAGGACACCTAGGAAGCCTGCTGCTGTGCCTCCCCCGAGTCCTCTGTGCTGGAGGTGTGCTCCCTGAGTGGCAGTAAAGGTAGTAGCTGTCACAAGGTGGAGCCCGGTGGGATGTCCTGAGGCTCCCAGGGCAGGGTCTCCTGGAGGGTGTCAGACAGAGCCAGGGGCTGCAGCTGCACGTCCAGCCCTGCCTCCTCTCTGGCTTCCGGTGTGCAGGTGTGGCCTCTTCCCCATGCTGCTTCTGGGTGAGGGCCCTGGCTAGTGCTGGGCCTCCGAACTCAACGCTCCAACAGTGTAAGCTCAGCAAGAACCTCTGTTCTTTATCAAATTAGCCTGCTCAGGGCTTTTCTGATAGCAACGGTAAGGGTAACAGGCAAGCAGGGCCCTCCCCAAGGAGCCCTCATCTGACAGAGCAAGGCTGCAGCTCCAGGCACAGAGGCAGTGCTGGGCCCCAGGCTCAGGGTGTGTGTCCCACAGACAGCCCAGCCCCATCAGGGTGGCCTGTGTGGGGGTTGTGGGCTGCCTGTCCATCTCAGGAGATGGTGGGAACTATCTCCAGGGCTGGACAGGACCAAGTGACCAGGGTGCAGGGGACCAGTGCACCTTCCAGGGCAGAATGGACAGTGCCAGTGTCCACTGCTGTCATCTGAGAGGATATGAGGATAGGGCCAGTCTGGGCTGCCTGGTCACCAGAGACAGCAGGCTTTCTGAGTAGCGCAGTGTCCCCAAGCACCCCTTGATGACAGGGCAGCAGGAAACAGTGCTCCTTCCTCCACAGTGTCCCTCCAGCCGTCCTCAAAACTCCACATCCCCAACTACAAAGAACAAACACCTGTGTTAGTCCCTCAAAGGAGCACAGTGCTGAAGGGGGTCTCCAGGTGAGTGGCATAAACCAGTGACTGGCCCACCTGGAATGAGAGGCAGATTTTGAGGAATGGAGTTGCTTGTTTCAGGCACCCACCTGGTGGGTGGAGAAGCGGACACACTTACCTGGCATTTCAGTCTGAACATCATGCCTTTCCCCTCTCCTCCTCTCCCCATCTCCCTCCTCCTCCTGTTCCTCCTCCCACTTTTCTCCTCTCCCCTCATCTCCCTCCTTCCCTCCTCATCTCCCTCCTCCCTTTCTCCTCCCCAAGTCTCCCCTCATCTCCTCACCTCCCTTCTCTTCTTCCTTTACCTCCTCCTCCTCTTCCTTATCCCACCTTCCTCCTCCTTCATCTCACTCCTCCCCTTCCACTTCCTCCTTGCCATCTCCCTCCTCCTTTTCCTTATCTCTCCCCTCTTCTTCCTTTTCCTCTTTCTCTTTCTCTTTCTCCCCAATCTCCCTCCTCCTTTCTCTTCCTCCTCCTCCACTTTGTGTTTTGCAAGCAGAACCCCAACATCCCACTCACAACTGGGCCACATGAAACCTGAAAGGCAATGTCCTCAGTGCCCAAGGTGACAGAGACTGTGGTGGGAGCCTCCCCTCATCCACCCAAATCTGTCCCCTCGGTTTCCACCCAAGGTCCACATTTTCCAGCCACACCTCACCTCCCTGGCTGTGGACATGGTCACATGTCTGAGTTTTCTCCACTGGAATGAACCCTCTGCCCCAACCAGATGGCTGAGATAACAGTAACCTCAGTGTCCTTGGAAGTGACTCAGGGACAGTGGAGGAACCCGGGTCAGTCTGTCCCCTGGCAGAGCTGGGCACTTGGAGCAGAGCTGCCCACAGGGAAGACGTGTACCCTGTTTCAGAAGCCAACTTTAACATCAGATATGCAGACAGATAATTTTGCATACAGAACAGCAGTGAGTGTTCTGGAAGTTGGAACCACCTTTATTTGGTGACATACACTGAATCTTCCTTAGTATCTGCCAGAAGAGAAGTGAGAGGGTGGTTGCAAGAACAGAGGATGCATCCAAGGCTGCTCAACAGGCAAGGCCTGGAGCCATGGGCTGTGTATACAGAGCCACTGTGACGCTTGGAGATAGCCGTGCTGCCAATCATCCCTCTGGGCTCTGAGGTTCTGCTCCCTCACCCGTGGCTTTGGGTTCTTCCTTCTCTCTCATTGCACTGGGCTCTCTGGCTGGCCTGCTCTTTCTTGCCTCAATTTCTCTTGATACCTCAGCATTGTCCTCCTCTTCACCTCCTAAGCAGATGCTGGGGCAATCAGTCCCCATGAAGGTGGTCCCCATGTGGCCTACTGGTCTCTCCTGCAGCTCCAGGGCTCTTCTCAGCTTCCTTTTGCATCTCTAGCTGCACATTTTTGGGAAAAGAATCTGCCCAAGGTCATTTTCTCAATCTAGCAGACCCAAGATTTCCATGGCCAGGGCAGGAACACTCACCGGGCAGGAGCTCTTGCTAGACCGAATCTTCAAAGACAAGACTTAGTTAGCTTTGGGTGATGGCCCCAAAAACCCAGATGGAGCAAGTGCTACCACGGAAAGCCACAGGACTGGAGGGTATGGACTTTACTGAGATGGTTCTGGAATTCTTGCTACTCAATAATAAAATCTTTTTTCCCTTAGGCTTGGTTCATCTGGATTAAATGAGGGTGATCAGATCTCTGATGATAACTCCCCACTCGGGTCCCCACTTTTGACTGATTTGACTCAAAGGCAGGTGAGGATAAGTCCGTACAGATGGCAGGCCTGAGTGTAATGACTGAGATGTGAGTGGATTTGTTCTATTGGTACCAGATAGACAGTAGAGGTGACTTCTGCCTAGGTCTGACCATCAGTGTGACAAAGCGCTATGTTTGCAATAATAGTCTCATGCTGCTGGGTCATTCTTGTGGAAGAGAGACCTATTACAACTAGAAATGTGGTTAATCATTGATGGCTTACATTCTTGTTTGGAATTACATTCTTACCTCCTATTAAACAGTACTTTTGGCTATGAATCATATGTTTGTAGAATAAGTAAGGAGCAAAACACAGAAACACAATTCACCCTATTCAGGTTGTGAAAGACACAAGAGCCATGATTTAAGGTAGATCTGATGGCCACGGTAAAACAATGTCCACTGATAACATGGAAAATAACTCTGTCCTGACACACACGTAATGCCTTCATGTTCTCTCGTGGAAAACTGTCAATCAGATCAATAACCAATTAGCACGAGGTTTCTCTCAGTGACAGACCACGTATGCAAAGCAGCCCGATCAGTTTATCACACAGCTGGGCGGAACCGGTCAGGCCCGCTGGGTGTGTTAAGTGCACTCTGTTGTCTTTGCACACATTTCTTCTCATGTTCCCCTCGTTCACCAGCAGAAGACGGTACTATGGCAAAAAAGGAAGGATGTGGAGGAAGGAGAGGGGAGCAAGGGATCCCTAAAAAGTAGAAATGCCTTTAAAAGTCCCTTTAAAACAGCTGGAGAAAGTGCAGCTGTGCCCCAACCAGCAGATAACTGGGTGATGAATGGGAAGAGCACAGTGCTTCAGGGAGTGGGGAAAGCCACTCCTTAAATATTCAGGTGCCAGGTAAAGAAGGGGTGAAGTTAGAGGAAGTCAGCGTCCCCCTTAAAGGTTAGGCAAATAGCGGTAGCGGTCTTAAGGTAAACAAAAATGAACTAAAGAAGAAAATATAAATGAATCAAAATTATTTCTCGAAAATATCAGTGAACTACATAAAACTACTAATTTAGTAAAACGCAACTGACTCAAAATAAGAAATTACACACTAATAACTACAAATAGAAATTTTTAAATTATTCATGTACTTTGATAAGAAACATTTATATGACATGAATAATTGTCAAAGGAAATACAGTTTACCAAAAATGACTTTGGGTTAACTGTAAAAAACCAGCTAGCTTAGCTCTAACATGTAAGAAACTTGTCTTTCCTATCCCTGCAATGAGAAAAGTAATCTTAAATCTGAAAATCAATGCCTTTACTTAGATCCTACAAAATCTGAGATGCCAGAGGCAGAAAAAAAGAAGACAAGCCCTGGATTAGTGCATCAGAAACAAGATGGGGAGCAGGACAACTCTGAGGAAAATGTGTGAAAACTCTGGTGGCCTTTTGGAGGCTGGGGGACGGGATTCAGTAGCTGCTGGGGAACTGTTTTAGGGAAAATACTCACATTTTAACACATTCCCCCAGAAATTCCACCAAGTTTTAACAGTGAACGTTGGAGAAAAATTAAACCTCTCTGCCTTCTACCCAGGGGAGAGAGAGCAGGTATCCTGAAGTAGCTAGAACTTTCTCTATGGCAGAATTCTGCTTTCCACAGTGAAAGCTAATAACATGGAAAATAACCCCTCAGGGCCTCCTTTGTCCTGGGGGAGGCAGTCTGTCAGTACCACCACCCAGCCCCTGTGTCTTCTGGCCTTGTGGAAAGAACAGGAAACTCTAGAAATGTTCTCGAAGAACACAGCCAAGCACTGCTGCTCACTAGAGCATTGAGAATGGGGCATCAAATCATGCAGGAGTCCTCTCCAGCCCTTGTGCTGACTGGGACCCAGTGGGTTTAACCGGGAGAGCTGCACTCTGCCCAGCAGTGAGGCAGCAAGCAGGTGACACACTGTGCTGAAGTCACTCGGCATGAAGTCCTCTTCCAAACTGCCTTCCTCTCCATCTCCACCCTGCTTCTTCTGCTCGGATAGGGCCCCAGCCCACCTGGCGACAGGCAGCAAGGCGGAGGATGGGCTCAGAGCCACCACCACTCATGACTTAGTGCTGTTCACTTCACAATTTTCTACATATGATTTCTGGACCACACTGACCAGGGTAAATGGAACTGCAGAAAGCAAAGCTACGGGCAGGGAGGGACTGGGGGATCTGAAGTTGGCGTAGATTACAGGGTGTGGCCAAAATATATGCTAACTGTTTAAATTTGAAAAGTTATTAGAGGAAAGACACATTGCCACGACCCCCACCCCCCACCCCCACACACATACCTGGAACACACTTCCCCACCTCCTTGTACCTTCTGCAGCAGCTCTGGCACCCTCCCCGTTGAGGAAGTCTATGAGGTGTGACCAGAAATGTGATGATTGTGGTGCAAAGCATCTTGGATTGGAATCCAAATCTCAGCACAGATGCTCGTGGTTCAGGTTCACATCACAGGTGCCGCCCTAAGGGATTTCAGAGCACAGTTTCAGTGTGGCTACATTTTCACTGCAACTTGTCACCGTGTGGAATTTTCCACAGGCAGGGTTGCCTCCTTACTCAGAAGGCTTCGTACCATGAGCATTTCCAGTGTTATATTTTCTGATTAGATATAGTCAACCTGTAAAAAGTTTCAATAATCAAGACAGCCATGTAATTATCTGTGGACTAATAGACAAATGTATTAGTGGAAGACAACAGAAAGTCCAGATATTGACCCAGATGAATGTGGCTCACTGAACCTTTTTTTAGTTTGTCAGTCCGTGTTTGTTCTCCTCGCATGGAATTGATGGGAGCATTCGACACAGCCCTGCTTCTCACCCCTCTGACCAAGATGGGAGGTCAATGGAGGGAAGCCACACAAATGGTTCCACAATGAATGTATGAATGGAAGAGGCAGACAGAGAGACAGATAGAAACAGAGAGATAGAGAGAGAGACAGATAAAGAAGAGAAGGAAGGAAAGCAAGAGGAAAGGGGGAACAAACACAGACCTTACAATTTTCAAAAGATGGGCTCAAAGTGGACCACAGACTTAACTGCAAAATTTGATACTACAGAGCACCTCAAAGATGCAGGGAGAAAATCCAGATGACAGTATTTGTCTCTTTACAACACTAACAGAATGATTTATAAAGCAAAAACTCATTAACCTTAATACTCTTGGAATACAGAGCCCAGAGAAGGCAAAGGCAAACCATGGACTGAGACAGAATGGCAGAAGGTGTCTCAAGGAGCACTGGTGTCTAAAACAGGCAAACTCAGCACAAGAAAACAAAGATAAGAAACAAATCCCACCAAAACCAAACATGGGCAGAAGAGCTGAAGATGAGCCTATCCAAAGAAGATATGTGGATGACACATCAGCACAAGAAGAGATGCAAACTGCCTATGACATGAGGCAATTACAGACAGAGACAAGGGTGAGATTCTCCAGGGACCCAGTGAGCATGGTGACATAAAAAGAAGATGAGATGTATGCTGGTGAGAATGCTGGCAGGAAGGCACAATGGTATGGCCACACGGGAAGCTGGCTTGGCAGCGTCCTGGGAGCTAGGAGAGCCCCAGGAATTCATACAGCAATCAGACCCCTTGATGTTTACCCTGAGGACACGCTGAAGACTCATCAGTGCAGAGATTCACACCTAGGCATCCATAGCAATTTTCATGTGTAACCATCAGATACCAGGAACCACCAAGATGTTTTCCAACTGAGCAACAAATAGAAAACCGAAGTACATTTCTTCAATGGGCTGTTACTTAGCAATAAAAAGAAATGAACTATCTGGCCATGAAGAGACAGCAGAAGCATCATGCCTCATGCTAATTTAAATTAGCTCCTGAGAAGACTGTGCGATTCCCATTTTAAGATGTCCCAGAAAAAGCAAAACTGTGGAAATAGAAAAAAAATCCACTGTTGCTAGGTATCTGGAAAGTGGTGGGTGGAGGATGAGGAGGTGGAGCCTGGATTTCTGGGCAGCGAGGCTGTCCTGATAGATGCTGTAATGCTGAACACAGCGCGTTGTGTATGTGTGAAAACCCACGGGTTCATGCACCACAAAAATGGAAACGGTGCCAACTCTGGACTTCAGCCCTGTGTACCCCTAGCAATGCCCCACAGTAAAGATGTGCTCACAGGTTCTAGGTGTTGGTTCTGGGAATGTGCATGAGGTGTATGTGGGGGGTAGTGTTCATTTCTCAGGGCCACCACAGTACAGCGGGACCCACGGACTGAAATATGAAGTGTTTCACATAGTTCTGGGGCCTTGAGTCTAAGAGAAAAGGGTCTCTAAGTGTGTGTAGTCTAAGGCCGCTCTCCCAGGTGAGGGACGATTTCCTTCTCCCTGCATCTGCTCACAGCTGGTCTGTGTGCGCACACAGCTGTGCCCGAATCTCCCCTTCGAATCGGGCTCTCATCGCAGATTGGAGCAGGCCCCAGTGGCCTGGTTTCCCTCTGAGAAGGTTATGGGCCCTGTTGCCACACACGGAGTGTCAAGCCTGGGCTCAGGCTGCAGACTGAACTGCGAAGGAGCACAGTTCTGCCTGTCCCAGCGTGTGCACTTGACCACTGAGCCTCCCACTCCCTGACTCCACACTTTAAACTTTCTATCCGAGGTACAGATGTCCATCCACAGGCGTAAATCATGAGCCTCAGGAGAAATAGCACGAAACTCATGTTGTATTTGAGATAAGTTCTTTATTTTAACTAATTAAGTTTACTGGTGCATTTTAGATATGCATAATGACCACTTTATTTGTAGGGAATTTGCACCTGTACATGATGGACCTTGATTCTTTTTTTTTCCATTCCTCTCCTCTCTTTTAAAAATGTTTTTTAAAATGATAGTTTAAATGCTATTCTAGCTGTTCTTCTGGATTTTAACAAAGGGAAATCTTTGGTTCATTTCAGGAACCAAGAATAACACAACTGGCAACATTCAAGTAAGATTACAAGATTTAGTTATGAATATCCATATAAAGATGAGCAGAACAACAGAAAAATAGCAAGCTGTTCATTAAATAAGTCATTATCAATAGGTTATGCTAGGCATGAAAAATGATGAAATATTTGAAAAGTAGCAAAAATACTTCCCTCCTGAGTACATTCAGATGAAGGCAGTCAGGTGTCAGTGTAGATGAAAAACACTTAAAAACATTAAACATTCATTCTTAAGAGAAAAAAATCTTAAAAGTATTAAATTAGAAATTCCATAATGTGATGGAGTATACTTACATGCTGTACCATGGTTAATAAGAAACACTAGAGAGAATCTTCTTTAATTAAAAAAAAAAAAAAGCTAGCAGTACCCACTAGTGTGACTGTTGTCCAACATCTCCTGGGCCCTATTCGGTGAGATGGAGACTGCAGGCACAGTGTGAAGGCAGTGGTCACTGCGGACCTGATGCAATTCTGTAACACACTGGCCTTCACTTACTTCAGATCCATCCTTAGCTACAGTCACAGCTGTGCCAACGTTCCAGACGGCAGCCCCCAAGTACCCCCAGTGAGCTGGGAAAGACTTCGCAGCTGTCCAGCTCTGTGGCCAGTATGGCCCTTGCGATTCGAGCCGATGCTGGTGTAAACAAGCCCACTGCACCACAGGTCACGGATGCACAGTGGAATTACTGGGCCCCAGGTTTGTTCGTTTATGCACACTCTTGCTGCATGTTAGACCACGCTGCTACGTAGTAGTGAAAGCTCACCACATAGCAGTGGCAACCCACTGGGCTCAAGCTCACTGTCCCCCTGCATGGCTGCCTATCACAGGGTCACCTAAGCCATCCGTGGCTGTGCATGTGTACCTGAGGGGTTTACACGGTGACCCCTCCCCGAGTAGTGCGTTTCCTAAAATGCTGGTCAGTGCATGACTTTGTGCAACAGTTTTTGGAGAATATTGGTACAGAAGCAATTCACAGAATACCCTGTCTTCACGAATAAAAAGAAACAAAACAAGCCATGTAGTGGGGGGTTATGCTTAGTATCATTGCAGATGGGGCTTGGAAATGTAAAAGGACTGGATAAAAAATAAGGAAATCTTAATAAATAATATATGATAGGTAACAGCAAAGTATTAATATTAATTTCATTCATTTTAACTACACACGTGTAAATTGTTAATAACAGGGGAAACTGAACAGATGGGAAGTCTGTATAGAATCCCGGCCATTTTTTTTTCAGTAAATCTACAACTGTGCTAAAATAAAGGTTCGTTTCTTAAAACTCAAAAAAAAAAAAAAAAAAACCCAGAAACAATAAGAACGTAGCTACAGAGAGGTGTGCACATCCCCGTGCCTCCCTCTACGGCTGCACACCCCAACAGGCGTGTTGCTGGACGGCCTCACCACTCAGTGAATGTCACAGTGTCCTCACACAAATTAAAATGCCACAACACCACCACGTGGCACGGCTGGTGGGATGGCCTGTGTGGGCTGTGGTGGCCGGGAACACCAGGTGTCCTGTGCCAAGAACACTTGTGTGACTCTCGAGCTCAAGTCCACCAGCAGGCCCTGAAAGACCATTTGCCATTGCTAGATTAATCTCCAGATTCAACACAATCCCAATAGAACATCAGTGGGATTTTTTAAATTTTCTGCCTGTTTGTTTTAGCTGGCTGACCTCAGCTTGTGTGCAAAACTGGGCATGAATAATCTGGCAAATTCTAAAAGAATTTCAGTAGCAAAGAGAAGTCAGCCTTACTCACATTAGACTACCATATTATGCCTTGTACTGTTCTTTAAACTGACTGAAAAATCAATGGAACAGGATAGAAACTCCCAAATGTGGGGAAAAAGACATAAGAAACTTTAATGTGTAATTGAGTTCACACCATTAGCTCAGTGGGAAAAATGAAGGATTAATGGACTGAGACAAGAGACAGGCAGTGGGAAAGAATTTAAATTTGTGTCCTCACCTGATAACTTAGACAACGATAAACTCCAGCTGGATCAGGAATTGCAGTGGGAATCCGTGAAACCACAGAAGCAGCAGTCAAAGCAATGAGAGAATGATTTTATTGTAACACAGCAAGAAAATCTCTGTAATTTGAAGCCCTAGAAGTAGATAAATGCAAGATTGATGCACTCAGCTAAAGTGGTAATATTTATGAGACATAGTAGATTCAGAAGACAAAGACAAATGGCAATAGTTATAATTTATTTCACAAAGATAAATTTCCCTGAGTCATAAAGAATCAAAAAGAAAGCAAGAACTAAAAGAAAATGGATAAAAAGACAATCCATAGATAAGGAAAATTAATCCTTAAATACATAAAATTGTGATCAACCTAAAAAAAGCATAGGTTAATATATCACATTTTCCCTGTGGGATTGAAAAATCTGAAGTATGCAAATATATTAAATTGGCCTGAAAAGAAAATATTACTTTGAAATATTGCTGGTCATGGTAGGAACTGGTGCACAGCACATAAAGAACAATATGACAATACCTTTTAAAATTAAAAATGCTCATGTTCCTTGACTTAACATTTCTTCTGAGCAAAATTTCATGTATAAAAAATGTATATATTCGCATATTATTCCCAGATCATTATTTGTAGGAAGAAAGTACTACAAAAAACCAGAAAACTGATAGGCTGGTCCTAAAAATTTATGTAGAAATAGAATTGGGATAGTCACAACAACTTTGAAAACAAAGATCAAATGGTATAACGTCTACTACTCCATTTCAGACCTTTTATGGTTAACAGTACAGTTGATACTGATAATAATAAGGATCATCTACCAAATAGTTGAAGAGAAGGAAGTCCAGAGGTAAACCCTTACATTTATTTCTGACTGATTTTTCACAATAGTGCAAAAGAAATTCAGTAGAGAAAAGGAATTTTTCCAGTGAAGAGTGCCCACAGGCTGGCACAGGCCTGTGCAAAACAGTCAGTGTGGACACTCAGCCCATATCACCCTCAAGAGCAACCGTGGACCACGGAACTATGGGAGAGAGCAGCCACAACACTGGCAAAAGGCAGCATTTGAGAGAGCCTGAGCTCTGTGAGATCCAACATCCTGGGGAAGTGACCAAAGACGTGTCCCGCAGAAGACGGTGTTGGTCAGCTGTGCTTCCGAAACCAAGCTTCTCACTTCCAAATCTCTGAGTCAAAAATGAAAAGGTGGTACCTTCAGAGTCTGCAGCAGAGAACAGGCTTGCGTCCAGGATAAGGGATTGCTTAACAACTGCTAACAGAGCAGCAAATGAACCAGCTCTTACTTCGAAGAATGACGCTATCAAAAGAGGCCCACACACTCCCTCAGACTCCTCTAATGCTTTCTTTCTTCTTTGTTCAGGAAACAGCTGAGGATAGGTGAGATCTGGGCCTTCCAAGTGCCAGGCAGGTCTCAGGTACTAAGTTGCTCCCCCAACTCCCGGCCTCAGTGGTGACCTCAGCAGTGACCTGTCCGAGTTACAAGCCAATCAGGTTTAAATGCAGAGGCGCCTCTGTTCACGCACTTAATTCGTTCCATGGTCTGGGGAAAGAGGCCACGTTCGTGTTTGCCACCTGATGCAGAACTGGAATGCAAAAACAAAACTTCATCAAACACTTCTGTTTGCAAACCAAATTGTTCCCAAACATAGGTGTGCATGAACCGAGGTATCACTACACTCACATTTCATGAAGTATCTACTATGAATATTTTCAGCTAATGTTTATGCAGTACAATTATATTTCTGTCTTCCTAACTAAATATAATGTTTTACATAAATGCAAAACAAAAAACCTTTAGCTACATTCAGAATTCCACTGTCATGAGAGAAGGTTGGCAACGTAGAAATATGCCAGCAGAGGACGCCAGCAGAGGACTTGCAAAATCCCGCTGCAGGCCCTGAAAGAGGTTCACAGCATGGGAGGGAATGGCTCGGTAGGGGGGAGGCCCCTGCAAAGTGGAGGGGATCACACAGTGGAGGGGGGAGAGGGGAGGGGATAGAGGGGAGGGGAGAGGAAGGAGGAAATGTCTGAAGAATGAAGAGGTATCCTGCCCAGGCACCAGCTCCCCACATGGAATGTGATCACTATATGCCCCAAAGCTGCACTCAGAAAAATTTAAAAATTTAGAATGACATTGAAAAGGAAATGGCAAAGCCTCATGGAAGGCAGCTTTGGAGGAGGCAGTGGACTGTGAAGCTATCTAGGAGATGGAGCAGACCTTTGCTTACTGACTTTAACACATATTATAAACCAGGACCTCTGCAGAGCTTTCCCATCATCTCCACTACTGTGGGGCCTATGGATACGAGAGCCAAAGTGCTGAGGGGCTGAGGAGAGCGCTGTCCCCCATGCTGCAGTGGACTGCGTGGTCTCCGCCCTTCTCTCCACAGGAGGGTGGTGGCAATTCCTCCAGAAAACTCTAAGCGGTAGATTTGAAACTTTTCAAGATCTTCTCTTTGATCGATCATGGGTGACCTAGCTCTTTCTTGTTAAAGTCTTTGAAAATCCCTCAGTAAAATTTCCATTATGTTTTGGAGGCCTTTAAGACATTAAAAAGATTATGGAAAAGAGAAAGATGAATTTTCTCTCTTCTCTGTCTCAACTACATTGAATTATTTGGAAAAAGTTTAGGAAAAACTGTTGGGGAAGGCTCCATCTACAGGGTTGGATAACTAGGCCATAACATGATTTTCAACAAAGGGGCTACTTAAATATCTATCAGATTACCATAATCATAAGTCGGATTCAGTGGAAAGTAGGAAGCTACGCAACCTGGCAATAAGCTTTGCAGGGAGAGGTCTCTCTGCTCCTTTGTGGATGGGAAGCCGATGTCCCCGCGCCAGAGGACGCCAGACTCCTTACTTGCTTTCTAATTTCAAAGCAGGCATCAGCTTCGTAAATTTACAGAAATGTCAAATCAAGCTCATGTTCTATATTTAGAGACAGAATATAAATCCTGTTTAATTTCATGAATTAGAGAGCGTGGAGGAGCGGGGCTGGTTCTTTTCTTCACCAATCCTTCTCTTTTATGCACATTTTTCCCCTGCTTTTTATTCATTTGTCTTTTGTGTTATCTTATGCAGTAGGTTACTTACCAAAACTAACCTTTATTTCATAAAGGATAAAATAGAGTCCTTTATTTTAAAAATTATTTTTAAAACAAAGTCAATTTTCTTCTAAAGTATTTCCAGCAAACCCCTCTGTAGCCACACTGTCTCTGGGTCCCTTCAATAAAACTAAGGTGATTTAGTTTTATTGTCCTAACTAAATTAAGTATAAGGAGAAAATGCTTGTCAAGAATAAAAGAAGGGGCTAGAGATTTAGCTCAGCAGCATAAGCGCCTACCTTGCAAACAGGCAGTCATGAGTTCGATCCCTGGTACCGATTAAAAAAAAATACTATTTATTTATTTATTTATTTATTTTACCAAGAATCAAACTCAGGACCTTGCCCTCGCCAGGCAGGTGCTTATGCTCCTGAGCTGTATCCCCGGCAATACCTTTAATATTAAAATTTAAATTTATCCTTTATTACATAGTACCCATCATTCGATACAGACTAAGGGTATCTGTGTCATCGGATAAAGAGCCACGTTGGCCCCTCCTGGACCCAGCGTCTCCTGAGACGCCCACCTTGCCCCAAAGGTGACCCCAACCTCAACTGCCTGGAACACTCTTTGTTCTGGCAGTGTCTGTAACTTTGATGGTGCTGTCACAGGCTGGACATGGTTCTGCTTCTGGCTTCTCCCACTTGGTATCAGGACCATGTGAGACATGTCCACACGGGTGTCTGGATGCCTGGTCTCTCCTCATAGTTTTCCACCTGCCCTGCACCACGGCATGTGTCACACTGACAGCCATTTGGATATGATTGGTACTGGACCACCACGGCAGGGCTGCTGCTGTGTCTAGGGATGGGCTTGCCCGGCCATGGGGACCCTCAATGTCACTAATTTGCAGTGCCCACAGCTTTCCAAGTGATGTTTCTTACTGTCTCAGCACAGTGGATACGGCCATCTTCAGTCTTTGCAGTACAGGTGTGTGAGGGTTTCCCACCGAGTACTGCACCTCTCATAACTTCACTCCTCCTAATCCCACGTTTATTTTTCAGAATTCTGCCTTGCCACCTCAACGTCACCCTGATAAAATACCATCTCAAAACCAAAGTCACCTTCCTATCTACCTCACCTGGGTCCTTAAATATAATAGTGCCATGTCTCCTAATAACATTATGTCTCTTTGTTTTTCCAGTCTGACATACATACATTCACCAGTGAAGTTGTCCTGGCTAAAACACCTGGCATCAGTGTCTACCTGGGCATCAACCTTCATCCCGTCAAACTCCCCTAGACCCCAATACAGCGCCCTCAGCCAGCAGGAAGTAGTTACAGAGAGAGATCTTCGCCCCTTTTCCTAATAACCAGAAGACGGGATATGAAAGAGTTGCCAGCCCAGATAAAACACTGTAACCAGAAAAGGCTGCACCTAAACTCCTCCCCCACCCTGCCCCCTATGGACTGGATTGTAATTCTGTATCCCCATCCTTAAGGACCTGTGCGCCAATGAGATATCTGTGCATCCCTAATGGCCTTTGGGGCACTGCCCTAAGCTTAAGCTATTTAGATCCCCCACGCCACGTGTCCGAGAGAGTTCGCCGAGGAGTTTGCCAGAGAGAGTTCGCCAGAGAGAGAGAGCTCGCCAGACTCCAGCGCGCCAGTCTCCACTCCCCGTGTTCCCGGAGACACCACCGGCCCCGGGTACAGGGATGCCCGGGGCCGGCGACGGGGGCCCCCTCCCCGCAGTCCCGGAATAAAGCCACCGCTGACCACTACTTTTACGGCCGTCCACTCCGCTCCATTCCTCCTGCAGACTTCTCCTCGCCTCTCCCTTTTCTCAGACCTAACACTGCCTGCCAGTTAAGTTCTCACCTAAGTCTTTTGTTTGTTGACTTCGTGCATTGGCTTTTGCTCTCGAATCCTGTGTGTGAGAGAATTATTATGGAGCTTCATCAGGAAAAGGTGAACAGAAACATAAAGAACATGTGTGCACCTCTGAGAAGGCGTCGACACTCCCAATCTGGACACGGTAGACATTGCCTTGTCCCCCAAGTCTTGTGTCACACTCCGGCCCCTGCCCGGCATCTGGACACCTGCTGACTGCTGTGAGCTGTAATGTGGCGAGGATTTCCTGGCAGCATTGCCGAGACACTGGGCCCACAAGTCCAATCCGCACAGCACGTATGATCCCTGCCCTCGGCAGGTCAGAGCACCACCTGCCGTCCACAGCCAGCTGCCTCCAGGGAACCTCAACATCCCCAAGGCACAAAATTGTCCATGCTGAGACCCATTGAGCAGACAGAGGCTGGGCTGAGCCTACCTGAGCACTGTCTTCGGTTACTGATTATCAATGAAAACTGCCTTAGCCACCCACAGAGTCAGACTGGCCCCAATGACCATAGCCAGCTCCTGTGACCCTGATCCTTAACGAAGAGGCCATGTGAAGCATGCATGGATGCCTGGCCTATGACCGTGGCTCCTTTCAGAGCTAACTTTACAACCAGAGGCTCAGTGGACTTGGAGTTCCTGTGCAGTGTGGGGCCAGGGATCCTAAGTCAGGTGAATGCATCAGAGACGAAACCCAGAGACGAGGGTGGAAAGGGCCGGGGTGGGGTGTATTTCAAATCCTAGCTTAGGAAAAGACACGGTCTCTTCAAAAGTAGAGCTGACATTCTAAATTACTTCAAATATCTTGAGAAAATTATTTCTCCAAACTTGCTACTGTGATCATTAATAAGTGAGACCCTTCTAATACCCAGTGTCACCTCTGGATTTAAGGAGCATATCATTCAAGATCCCCGACTTCTTCTAGTTTGAAATGCCAGCCCCAGTTACTGGTGCAGGGACAGGTTTCCATTTACTGTGTCTTTACAGACAGTCACCATGGTGGTCCTCCTTCCACAACAGGATGAAGTATTGCCAGGTCTGCCCTAGGGTGGTCAGGCAGCACCAGGGGGCTACAGTATGGTTTCTCCATGCCCGACAGCGGTCAGTCTCAGGAACCAGAAAGCGTCTGGACTAAGCTGGTGCAGATGCTGATGCTCAGACTCCTTGTGGCCCCTAGTGTGATGGGCAGAGCCAGGACCGTGGTGGGGCCTCGGAAGCCTCCTCAGGACTGCAGTCTCCTGGGCACTGAGCTCCAAGGAGGAGGAATCTGGCAGAACCTCGCAACCCATCTTTCCTTCCAAACTGAGTTGACAGAGAACTAAGCAGGAAAGTGACACAGTCACTGGGCCACCATCGTGCAGAAGCACCCAGGTCACAGTGGCTGCCTGGATCCCACTCTTGTCCCAGGCGTCTGGCCAGCCTTCAGAGTCTATCCAGGGTTATAGGAATCAGGCTCCAGGGCTTCCATAAAGAGAAATTCAGAGCCAGAAGGGACAAGACCTCCATCAGTCACTGCTCATTTCCATGGAAAGTTAGCAAAAACATAAACTTACTAAAAAGAGAGTTTTTCCAGTAAATAACTAAGAGAAAAGGAAGACAGGCACAGGCTGGGGGAGAGAGATAGTGAGCCTGAGAGCTGCTCTACTGAAGCTGAGGCCAGGGGGAGGGAGAGAAAGTGGGTCCAGGCTGCCCGAGACTCTTAGGTTGCACAGCGACCTCGAGGAACAGAATAAATACAAACACCAGTGGTGTTTGCAGCAAATAGGACCTGCGCTGCTGAGGATGTGCCCTCAGACACCGCCACAGGTAGAGGACCAGAGCAACTCCACAGGACCAGCGCTGTTCCCCCCCGACCCGGCTGAGTCAGCAGGTACATCTTTGGTGGAAATAGCTCCACTGCACTGAGCTCCACACCCCACTGCACCTCAACTGTGGTGCACAGTTTAAGCAAAGCCACCAAAGAAAGCTGATTTGATAAAAGGCAGAAGACCAAGGAGAAGCAACGTGGAAGATGCTGAGAACTTGACAATGAAATTGGGAGGAAATGGTTTCTACTGGGATCCCAATATGCTATAGACCTGTGTTGCAACCACTGCATACACAGAACAAGCAAACAAACAGAAATACCTGCCGTGTGCTCAGTAGTGGAACATCTGGCAGAATGCCTGGCTGCTCAGCTCTCACTGCAGCCCAAGGTACAGCAGGTGAACAGTGGTCCTGTGATTGTCCTGTAACCAAGAACATTATTTCCTTGAGTTTTGTGAGCAAGACCACAAGTTATGGACCATGATGCAGGGTCCTGAATACCTTCACCCTACAATAGCTGATAGAGACACTGTGTCATCTGAGGGGCAATGCTGAAGAACAGAGCCCTCACCTCAGAGCTGCAGGAGCTCTTGGTATTCAGAACCACATAGAACCACCCCATAGAATGCCCTGCTGGTGTCCAGAGAGACAGTGAACTGGCTGATAGGAAAATCCCATACATTAGATGGGAAAAATTTTGAGAGTAAAAATAGGTCAGGTGGAAAGGTACTGTCACCTCATTTCACAGGTGACAGGACAACGACTCACAGGAAAAAAGCTATTAACCCAGGGTGAGCCATAGTGGCTCGGGGTAAGGGCTCCCTCCTTCTCCTCTCCGTGACTGCACTGCAGGGAGCTAGTGTCCTTGAGTCACTGGGTGACAGATTTAGAGAGCCCAGTGCAGACTCAAAATAATTGAGCAATGGGAGCTCAAATGGAAGTGCAGAATTTCTCCTAGAAATTGCCAGTGTATAGTTTGTTGTTGTTGTCTTATTTTCTTTTATCCTTGCTGAAACTAAATACCCAACACCCAAAGTTAAAGGGGAGTTTATTTAGCTCACAGTTTGTGGAGTTTTCAACCCATAATCAGCTGGCTCCAAGGCAGAGCATCACACGGCAGAGAGGCAACAGTTCATGATGGTGGAAGCCAAGAGACTTCTGCAGCTCAATGGCCCTCAACTCAGTGAAGGCAAACCACACAAAACTTCTCTGCTGCACAGCACCTCCCCTCTTGGATGACTCTTCTGGTCCCACCAGTAAAATGGAGAGCAACCCAGAGGAGAGCTCCACTCTCGTCCTTTCCCTTGCTCTGCCAAGCCTTCAGCACCTTCTTCTCTTGTACACTAGGTACGAAGGATCCACGTGCCTGTCGCTCCTCGCTGCCCTAGAGAAAGCATTGGCTCTCACCTTACCATGTCTCCTGCTCAAGGGCTGAGCACCACTTCCATTCTTGCCTTTTATGAGGTTGGCTTCTCTGCAGCGGTTCTTCCCATGAGGAGCCAGCTTCTTTCAACTCTCCCTCCCTACCAACCATGCACTCCAGATACCGCCTGCCCCTCAGTTCCATGTCACACAGAGCTGGCTTTGTGCTCTGCAGCTGCAGACTCTGCTCCATCCCTCTGCATTGTCACCCTGAGTCTGGGGGCTTGGCACCCCACGCTGTGCCCCTCAGTGCAGGTCACACCTCACCTAGACTACTGTGACAGCACCCAGGAGTGACTTCCTTCTCTGTCACTCAGCTGGTGCTTTCTGGTTGCATCTCTGAAAGTTACCATCTGGAAGTCTCCCTCTTCTCAGATCTCCTTTTCTCTAATCTCTGATTCTTTTTAAGTACTTTCAGCATTTTAAAAAATTACATATTTGTTGATGGTGCCCATATTTCTATTTCTAGCTTCAAAAGGAACCTGCAACTCCCCCATCCAATTTGCCTATTTGAGACCTCCCTCTGATTGCCAGCACATAACTTAGTTTTACACTGACTCCTGCACTTCCTCCCCAGCTGTCTTACCTGCTGCCTACTGCCCCACCATCCCTCCACAGCTCAGTCCAAAAACCCCAGAGCTGATATGCTCCTCCTCTTTCCCTGTTCTTCCACCCTATTCATCAAGCAGGCCAGCCACAAGACACACCTCCTACCTGTGCTCTCCACACTCCAGCCTCATGCAAAGCAACCTTGCCTGCTCCTTCTCCTTCTCCTCTTGCTCCACACACAGCTAGAAATGTATTTTAAGCTCTCAGCCAGAATCTGCCCCATACCTGCTTACTGTTTCTCACTAGCCACTCCTGCATTCAGTGTCACAACCACATTCTTCGCACTGGTCAGAAAGGCAACCTGACCTTGTCCCCCACTCTGCGAGCCACCTCTCTGCAGACCCTGCTGCACCTAGCTGTTCTCTTGTTCCTTACCCCGTGGGGTCACCCGTGTTGGGGAGTGCTGCCCCTCTGCATGACTGCGTCAGCCTTCAGACTTGTTTGTTTCTGGTCAGACCATCCAGAGGAAGCCTTGGGAAGGACCAGTCCACATCATTGTCTTTCCAATCCACCCTTTCCGGGTGACCTGGAGCCAACTTTGCTCATTTCAACATCAAATTCTCCACATATTCTCATGGTCATGACTGAGCACGTGATGTATGAAGTGTGATCTGGAACTGAGCATGCTCAAGTGTGCCCACCTAACCATGTGGGGAGGAGCCCGCCCTGTATAAGTGAGTGCCAGTTCCCCAGGGGGACACCCATGCTTCCTCTATTCTCAGAGCCTCTGCCCTAAGAAGGAGCTCAGTGTGGAGGATTGTTCCCCTCCTTTAACAGCCCTTCTTCCCCACCACACACTCAGAGTGGGGCTGCTTCCTTTCATCCTTCTGCCCCATTTTCATTTACTCTTGACTCTCCCTCTGATGGATCCTGTGGTTCTGACAATTAGGTATGGCACGGACCAGACATCTCCCCAAAACCGGTCTGTGAAGGACCCACAGCAGAGCACCAATTTGTCTGCAAATAACTGGCTTGTTTGCCTCAGGTCAGGCAGGCTCATTATGCCCATTTCCAGCAGGATTCTGCTTTCTGACTTTCATTGATCTCTGCTGCCTGCAGGTACCACACTCTGCCTGCTCTGCTGGACACTGCAGATCTCAGTTTAGGAGACAATATTTGACCGTTCAGGGGCTGCCCACCAAAGGCACCATTCGTATTTGGGAAGAACACATTTTCCCACCAGAGTGAATGGAGAAGACAAAGTTGGTAGCCGTGGCACAACCTGACATCAGGCCCACAGGAGACAGAGCTCCAGGTGCCATTGCTTTGGATGCTGCAGGAAGCAATGAATGCACCAGTTGTCCTGCATTGCAGCTCCTGAGCCCCAGGAAGCAGGAAGTAGAAAGCCAGGAAAGCTGGCAGTAGACAGGACAGCAGACTTGCACTGGAGAGACTGCATTTCGTTTCAGCCCTGAGCCAGCTGTGCAGTCTCTTGATTCACACAGCCACTTCATCTGTGCAAAGCTGGAACCCAACTGGGCTGCCCGGGGACCAGCTGCAAGCAGGAGTGAGCACTTCAAAGGCACTGGAGGACTGAGCCCTGTGCAGCCCAGGGAAGCTGATCCCTGTGAAGCAGTGTCTTGTGAAGAAAAAGCAGCAGAGCTGCAGCAGCTCAGAACAGTGGATCCTGATCAGAGTGCAAACCCCTGTTCAATTAGGTCCAAGCAACCAGCCGTCAGCTTGAGCATGTGCATGGGAATGTGCCTTGGGTAATTTAGCACTAATTACTAAACAGCTGTGTTCTCCCGACCTGCTCTGCAACATTTCTCTCCTGTTTACACACTTTTGGCTTTCCTGTATTTCTTCTGTCAGTGTAGCTTGGATTAGGTCCACTGAGAGGGTGCAGCACACACAGGCAGGGTGGTGTGAGACTTTCGGATTTCCATATAGACAGCTTCAGTGACTCCTGTGAGCCCCAGGAGTGGGACAGGAAGCCTTTTCAGCAACCCGAATGCATGCTCACAAATATTCATGTGTTCATCTCCCGTGACAACAGCTACTTGACAGAGCCCACTGGTGTGATCATTTCAACTTTGCCCAGCTAATGGAAGAAAATCCAAAGAAAAGCAATCAGAGCTACAATTTCTTTAGCAAGATCTCCACAACAGAATCAAGATACCTGTGACCTTCAAGCTGGAATTTCTGCCAAAAGACAGAAGCATGAAAGGCAGATCAGCGAGGGAGAAAGCCTGTGGATTTGTCTCTCAGCACGCTCAGTCAGCTGCTGTGAGGAAGACTGCAGCGGCCTTAAGCGCTCGACATCGAGGCAGTATCTAAGAGTTCAAAGGCTCTCGGCTGATCCCACACATGGGCTGGGTAGTGACCTGCTTCTTTGACAAAACTGGCAAATTGAAGGTGAGTCAGCAATGGTCTAATCCATCTTCCCACAAAGCATTCCCATCGTGTCTCTTGTAGTTGCTGCATCCCTTGCCAGCTGAAGTCCATGGTCACCCACTGCAAGCAGTCATCGTGTTCTTCAGTCTCTTTTAACTTCCAACAGCTTCTGCCTTTCACTTATTCCCTGACCTTGATATTTGACTGAAGTATAGACCAATTATGTTTCAGGCCTTACCTCCTTGTGAGGAGAGCCTATGGCTTTGGGGGGGGGGGGGTTGGCACTAGGATGGGGTCGCCTTCTTTTCAGGGCACCTCAGGCTTCACTATTATTTTTCTTAAGCATGAATTTAAAAGAGCAGCTTAAAAATATGCTTATGTCTACTTTATCATTTTCCCTTCTGTACATATTACTTCTCGTGTCCTATTTAGTCAGTATTTTTGTCTCTTCCAAATTACAAAGGTTTCCAGTGATATCACTGACAACAGCAGATTATGAAACTAAATTTCTTTCTTCCAAAAAAGCAAAGAACCTCCCTAAAATAATGAAAACCAACTTTTTCAGAACTCTGGAAATTAAGTAAATGCATTTAATGATCCTGGAAGCATGTATTTGAGAAAAATGGCTAAATCTCAGTAAAAACAGCAAGTTTGTAACATTAGATCTTAGGCTGTTCCCAGCCCCCTCTCCACGTTCTGAAGTCTTTGGACTTCAACACCACATGGTCAGGAAAGACCAGAGCTCAAGAAACTAAGTCTCAAGAATTAAAGTATGGAAATCTCACCAAATAGAGAACATGAATAAAAAGATACAAAAATTTTTAAACAAGAAGTGGAAGTCCTTGAGTTTAGAAGTCAAATAACTGAAAAAAAAAATTCATGTGGGGATGCCGCAGTGATTTGAAGAAGGCAGGAGAAATAATTAGCAAGCTCCAAGACAGTGCCATTTAGAGGACACAACTGAGAGCAGTCATCAGCCTCAGTGTCCCTAGCAGATCCCAGAATGCACAAGGTGAAGAGGGCAACTGAGACGGAGAAGAGATGGTTCAGTTCACCAGTAGCTCTCTCTTATGGATGCAATACCCACACACATGGAGGGAGACGGAGGTGTTAGCAGCCTAAGCCTATTGACCAGATCAGATAAACAGCACTACATACAGTAACTGTAGATAAGAAATTCCTTACAAAGACACAGGGAACATACCTCAGGCTATACTAGGTACTAAGTCAAAGAGCAAGCACCATGAAATTTAAAATAATTGCAATTATGAAAAGATGTTTCCTGACACAAAGACCTCAGGTTGGAAATTCATAGAGAAGGCAATCAGAAAAAGTCATAAATATGTAGAAATTAGCACACTAATAACTAACCAAATAAAAAATTAAAAGGGTAACTAAAACATACTTGAGAAGAATTAAACAAAGAAACACATCAAGCAGAGATTTATGAAATGAGCCTAAGGCAGCACTAGAGGGAAAGTTATAGCTTTAAACATCAGTACTAAAAAGCAGGACAGATCTTAAATCACAACCTAAGCATACATGTAAAAGGAGAGAAGAGGAAGTGTAAATCTAAAACAAGATCAAGGCAAGAAGTAGCAAAATGAACGTAAATAAAATAAATAGAGGATAGGAAAACATAGAAAAATCAATGAAAAATTTAGCTGTTTCTCCAAAAAGACAAACACAATAGGAAAAAATGTAGCAAAATTGACCAAAGAAAATAAAACACACAAATTACTTGAATCAGAAATGAAAGGGGAAACATTAACACTGACTTTATAAAACAGAACAAAGGATTATAAGCAAATACTATGACTGTCTGCTAATAAATAAGACAATGTCAACGAAACTGACAAATTCCACAAACTATAAACCTGACTCCTAAGGACACCAAAAATCTCAGTAGCTTGACAGAATTGTTTACTAAGTGCTGAAATGTGAAGTGATGCATTTGCTGGATGGTGGGATATGGGGTGCTGGTCCCCTCCCCCGTGGTGAGACGCACATGATTGATTGGATCACCCCTTCCCGCCCTGGCTGGGCTCACCTGCATTCAGGACTCGGTGGTTTCCCTGGTAATCGCACACAGTGTTTACCTAAGAACCAACCCAACTCATTCGTGCTCTTTTCCAAGCCTACCAGGAAACAGTGCTTCCCCGCACCTTGGTGAGGCCCCTTCAACCAGGAGACTGCATCAGCTTCCTGTGTGTGACAAAGCCCTGAGAAGAGTACTCGCAGGGGGACAGGCCTCCTTTGTCTGGGTCTCAGAGGTCCCACACAAAGCAGAGGACTCCATGGCTGGAGGATGTGGGGGCTCAGAACAGAGGGTGCAGTGGGGAAGCAGCGAAGACAGGCGAGCAGGGGTCCCCCAGCTTGCTCCCCCTCCTGCTGCTGTTCACCTGGGCCCCATGTGGTGGGCAGTGTCACCCTCCTCCAGGGTGGTCTCTTCATCAGCTTGCCATCCCACATGGCACCCTGGAGCCACCCTGGCAGACACAGCAGAAGTGTGCTTAGAATTTTCTGGGTGTTTTCCAATCTAACCAAGTTGGCCAAGGTTAACAAGTCAGGCAGACAGTGCTAGGTAAGGAAACAGACCAGCATCTCTTATGAATACAGAGGTAAAAATGCTCAACCAAAGGTGAGTGCTGAGTCCATTACAGACTGAGGTCATGTGGGGTTGCTTTCAGGGTTGAAAAGGGGCCACCATGCCAATGCTAATTGCTATAACAAGCCACGTTGATAGAACAAAGAGTAAACACCACGGATTTTCTCAGTAGAAAAAAGAGTACAAAGGTGTTTCATAAAATGCACCAGCCTTTCCTTATAAAAGCACTCAGCAAACATGGACAGGGAGGCACTTCCTCAGTCTCATAACAGATGTTTCCACAAACCCCACAGCTGACCTTGTTCTCAGCAATCAAGGACTAGAAGTATGCGTCCTGAGGTTCTGGGACTTTTATATCCAAGGTTCTATCCAAGGGAAATAGAGACGGAAGAGGAACAAAGGGTATCTGTATTGGAAAGGTCATAACCTGCTATCTAGTTAGTCCTGGGTGACCCAACCTTGTGGATATCAAATCCCAAGACAGCCACAGAAAACCATTTTCCAGGTAAGAAATGAGTCATCATTCAAGCTGACGTTGCCATTACCACATTATCCTGTGAAAATATAGGAAAATCAGAAGAGGTAACACAAGCTTCTAGGAGGCTGAGGCAGGAGGACCTCAAGTTTAAGCTTAGCCTGGGCAACTTAAGGGCTCAGGAGACCAGTCTCAGAGACAAGAGGAAAAGGGAGAGAGAGAAAGAGATAGCCAGAGACAGACAGTAAGAGACAGAGAGACAGACAGCGAGAAAGAAGGGTGGTGTTGATTTATTGATATATTAATGGACAAAGAAACCAATAAATTAGAACCAAGAATCCAGGGCTAAATGCAGATATCTATGTTCAACTTCATTTTGGTAGGAGTGCCAAGAAGACTTAATGGTGGGAAGAACTGTATTTTAAATAAATGTTCTGAACACCTAGACATTAATAGACAGGAGAAAGAAACCAGGCTGCTAACTTTTAAAAATTTTTTATTTAAAAAAAAAAAGCAAAACAGAAAGAAAGCATAGAAATGGTACAGAATTTCAAAAAATAACATTAAGAGAAAACAATGACATTAAGAAATCATCACTAGTTGTATATCAGATATTGCTATCTCAGAAGTAGTTATTCAAGTTACAAAATCAAAGCATAAAAATGAGCAGACCATCGAACAATGACAGTACGAACTGTTCTGTCTGATGATCTATCAAACACTTAGCAAGCAGGACAGTTGTCTATCTTGCACACTTAAACACATATTCAGTTATATCTATGCACCTACAGGTTGTTCTTTCTTTTTGAGTACTTTCTATCTCTTTCATTATTACAATATCTATTACACATTTTGGATCTCACTACTCTTTCAGTTTATTATTATTATTATTATTTATTTTTTACACCAGAGAGACAATACAATATTTATAAATGGGAGTCTGATTTATTGCGCTTATGAGGATAGTCTCAAGTTGCCTCAATTTACTTCTGAAGGGCTCAAGACCACCTTCTTATAGTTGAGCAATATTCCATTGTATAAAAATACCACATCTGTTTCATCTGCTCTGCAGTTGGTGGGCATTTTGTTTGCTTCCAAGATTTAGCTATCACAAATTGTGCTGCTGTGAACATGAGTGCACATATGTTATACACTAACCAAAAGAGCTTCATTATTGATAAGATTATATCCCAAAGATGAGAAGTATAAAACAAAAGAGGCCTTTATTCTGAGAACGCGGAGAGAGAAAACCAAAACACCCCTGACTGCTGGAGTCCAGCATTCTCTTTGGTGGACACAAGGCGTGGGGGGGTATATAAGTAGCCTCGGTTTGGGGTGGAACCTAAGAGGGCATTAGGGATGCACGGGTAGCCCATTGGTCTTTGTTTGGCGCCAGAGGTAAATGCCTAGGGGCAGGGAAGATGGAGTCACAGGTAAATTCCTAGGGGTGGGGGAGATAGGAGCTCCTTGGTTCCGCCTCTAAGGCTTCACTGGCTACAGGGTCCTGTCTGGGCCAAAACTCTTTCAGTTATGTTTGTGTTATGTTTGCCAATGCCCAAGTTATATGACCAAATTACCTGTAGCTCCGTGTCATACTGTTCTGTATGCGCCATCTTCCTGGGTGACCTAATTGATATGTGAATCATTGCTCCCCTCTGCAAAGGACTGTAAATTCCTAGGAATCTGACCTGATTGATATGTTAACCATTGTTCCCCTCTGCAAAGGACAGACGTTATTTAAAATTAAGTACTAAAATTAGTTGACTAAGGATTGTAAATTCCTGATAGACCTCTCTGTCTTCTGCAAAGGGAAACAAAGCAGATCAAAGATTTTCTCATTTCCTGATCCATGCCCATAACCCCTTACTTTGTAAGTCCTGCTTTTCTAAAAAAAGTCTGAAAAGTTTTGAGCCAGACACAGCTTTTACAAACGCCAACTGCATTGTGTCGCTGGGCCCAAGATAAAATAAATCAGCCCTGCTTTTTAAAAATATGTCTTGCCCCATTTTTCGACAACCAATCGGGGGGCTTGTTTGTGGGCTACAAGACGTATATCACTGTGATATGACCTTTTCAGTTTTTCTGGGAAAATACCCACAAGGGGAATAGCTGGATTGAATGGAACTTCCAATCCTACTCTTCTGAGAAATTTCCACAGTGATTTCCACAGTGGCTGCACCAATCTGCACTCCCACCAACAGTAGAGCGGTGTTCCTTCTTCCCCCAGTCTCATCCACACTCGTTATCAGTTGATTTCAAATCTGAATGCTGTTTTAATTTGCATTTCTTGAATAACCAGTGATGGTGAACATTTCTTCATGTATTTATTTGCCATTTGTATAGCTTCATCTGAGAAATGTATGTTCATCTCAGATGCCCATTTTTGGAGCAGGTCTTTGAATTTGGGGGGCTTGATGTTTTTCAATTCTTTATATGTTCTGGAGATAAGTCCTTTGTCTGAGGGGTTGCTGGCTAAAATTCTTTCCCATTGTGTGGGTTTTCTTTTCACTTTGTTGGTGATTTCTCTTGAAGTGCAAAATCTTTTTAATAATATGAGGTCCCAGTTGTTGATTCTTTGAAGTGTTTCCCATGTGGTTTGCATTTTGTTCATGAACTCTTTGCCTGCCTCTATGTCTCCAAGGTTTCCACCTACCTTGTCTTCCAGTAGATTTAGTTTTTCTATTTTAAGATTTAGATCTTTGATCCATTTTGACATTTAGTGCACAGTGATAGGCATGGATCTAGTTTCAGTCTCCAGCATGTGGAGAGCCAATTTTTCTAACATCATTTATTAAAGAGGCTATCCTTCTTCCAGTGAACATATTTAGCTCCTTTGTCAAATATCAGGTGGCTGAGTGTCTTTGTAGTTGTGTTTGCATTTTCTAATCTGGTCCACTGCTCCTCATGTCTATTTCTTTGCTAGTACCATGCTGATTTTATCACTGTGGCTTGGTAGTATAGTTTCAAGTCAGGAAGTTAGATGCCTCCTGCCTTGTCTTTGTTGCCCAGAATTTTCCTTGCTATTCTAGGTTTCTTCTGTTCCCAAATGAATTTTAGGAGTGTTTTCTCTACATCTGTGAGGTATGTTAATGGTATTTTGATTGGGATTGTATTACATCTGTATATCAGTTTTGCAAGTATGGCCATTTTCACAATATTGGTTCTTCCTAACCAAGAGCAAAGGATATCTCTCCAAGAGCTGCCAACTTTTACCACATAAAAAAATCAACTCGAAAAGCACTGAGGATCTCAATGCAAGAATAAACTTCTGAGAAAAAAGTGCAAGGCTCCATCAGTGTCACCTTGGGGTAGACAGTGATGTCTTCCTGTGACACCAAAAGCACAAGCGATCAGGAAACATGGACGAGTTAAACTTCGTCAACCACCACATGTTCATGCTGCAGAAAGCACAGTTAGTAAAGTGAAAAGAAACCTACAGAACTGAAGCAAATGTTTTCAAACGTTTCTCTTGAAACTCAGTGGGTAAACACAGGATATCACAATTCCCAGACACCATCCCTGCATCTACTGAAATACGTCACAGTGCTGGAAATGGATTAAATTTACTAACAAATGTGTCTTGTTCTGGCCGATATTATAAACTATATATATATATATATATATATATATATATATATATATATATATGATAGCAATAATTTGATATATAGAGGGTATATATCTTATTGTTGTATTATCTATATATAATGATTTTACATGTAGGCCTTGAATTTTGTGATCTTGTTAAATTGGATTAGTTAAATTTCTCTTTTGAAGCTGTGGTATTAATATCTGTGGATGATTATGCTACCTGTGAATATAGGCAGTTTTATATCTTCCTTTCCAAATGATACATCTTTCCTGATTTATATCATTTGCTAAGACCTACTATATAATAAAGCTATAAGTGAAACGGTGAGAATGAAAATCCTTACCATGATCTCTATCCTGGAAAGAAAACAATCAGTTTTTAACATTATGTAAAATGTTAGTTGAAGAGTTTGCCAGGTATTCCTTGTTACCTTGGAAAATTTTCTGACTAGTTTACTGCGAACTTCATTTTACAAACCTCTGTAAATCACGTTGCTCATCTGTTGTTCCACTGACCCTGTCCACTGACCCTGAGTCCCTGGACTAATCTCACATGGTCACTGCATATTAACCCCTTAAAAGCTAGCTGCTCTGAGGTGCTGACTTTTTAAGAGCACTTGCTGCTACTGTGTAAGGAATATTAGTTTGCACTTTGTCTTTCCTTGAAATGGTGTTTGCCTGGTTTGGTATGAAAGTAACACTGGGCTTGGAGGGCATCCTACACTTGCTCAGTACTAAGTCCCAGGGACCTGCTGGGCCAGCCCGGCCTTGGCAACACAAAGCTTTCCTGATTTATATCATTTGGGGAGGCTTGCAGCTGGCACAACAAATCCTCACGAGTCTGCTGCCCCATCTGTGTTTCAAAGAGACTTTTGAGTCTTCTAAGATTTTTAATTCCTTGACATAAAATGACCCACAGTACCTTCCCACCAGCCAGCTGACATCTTCAGCTCTCATGTTCCCCATATCAGCTGATGATTCCAGAAGACTTTTATCAGTTTTATTAATCTGCTCAAAAGTATCTATCTCATTGCTACTTTTACTGTTACAATTTACTGTTTTATTGAACTCCTTCACTATGACCTCCTCTTTTATGTTGCTTCCAGTATAATTCCCTTTTCTTTTTCTAGTCCCTTAAGTCAGAACTATTTCCCCCCAATCTTTCACTTAATGGCACAAATTTTGCACCAAGCACTGTTTTAACTATTTGAGATATTTAAATATTTGAGAAAGTTGTGATTCATTGTCATTCAATTTAGAATAATTTGTCCTTTCCCCTTTGGTGACTTTATTGACTTGGAGGTATTTATGAAATATGATTTAGTTTCTAAATATTTGTGAGTTATTTCTCTTTTGACTTTTCCAGCTGAGCTGTGTGACAAGCTGATCACTTAGCTAACGCTACTTCTATTTTTAAAAAATGTTAAATACTGTTTCATGGCTCAGAACCCAGCCTATCGTGACCTTTCCCCACTCTGTTGAAAACACCTACCCTGCAGTTGTCAGGTGGAATCTCCTGCAAGGTCAGGGAGGTGTGATCACCTCGTTAAGGCTCTGTGTTCTTACTGATTTTCTGTCTAATAGTTGTAGCAGGTGCTGAAAAAGGAGCAAATTTTTCCAGGCAGCACGGAGGATTCATCTGGCCTGCTGTTTTGCTGTTTTGTGGTTGCTGCTGCTTGTTTTCAGCTCTTCTTCTTCCTGGTTCCTGTCCCTAAAGACTTGCTCCTAGGTGCAGATACCCATAGGCCCCCGCAGCCTCTGGAAAAATTTCTTCCTTTTCTCATCTACTATTCTGTAAAGCATACACTGACTTTTTCTCCTTTTAGTTTTTCCTTTTTCTTGTGTCCTTTGGTCTATTTGAAGCTTTATGTTTTGTGTTACTGTAGGATGGCTTTTCATAATCATTATTAGTTAGCTTATTAACTCTGCTTACTACATAATGGTCACTCTAGGGGTTGGAAGATGAGTTCTAGGGACCACAGTTTACCTAACATTCCACCTTGTG
This sequence comes from Cavia porcellus, assembly GCF_034190915.1. Classification (NCBI taxonomy): domain Eukaryota; kingdom Metazoa; phylum Chordata; class Mammalia; order Rodentia; family Caviidae; genus Cavia; species Cavia porcellus. The sequence continues at coordinate 45,752,314 of NW_026947501.1, read as the reverse complement.
CCCTGTACATTTTTTTTTCCGCTTCTAAGTTGTGGGTATTTTATCTTCTATTTTTGTATGTGCTATGAATATATGGTATGTGTGTAGTTCAACATATATTTCTATTTTATGAATAAATGAAGTAGAAATTATAATAATCTGAATTTTTTAAATATTCAATTATCTGGGCTGGGATTTTAGCTCAATGGCACAAGCACCTGCCTGGCAAGTGCAAGGTTGTAAGTACCTGGTACCAAAAAAAAAAAAAAAAAAAACAGAGATGGAGAGAGAGATCAATTATCTGTTAATGATATTGGAAAATAATAAAAGCCCTTTGTGTTTCCTACATGCTTATCATTCCCAGGACTTTCATAAGGGCCCAAATCCTCTTTCTTTAGCTTCTGAACTTTTTGTCAGCACAGATTTGCTGGCATAAGGGTCACACTCTCCCCAGGGAGTAGGTGCGTCCAGGCCTTTCTGTCTGGTTCATTTTCATCTTCTGAGTACCTTTCTGTTGTGTTTCTTATGCTGGAAATGAAGCATCTCACTTTGCAACGGTCTTAAGGAAACCATTTTGTCTTCAGTTTTGAAAGTTGTTCCACTGGAAAACAAGTCTGGATTCACGGCTTTTTTCCCATCCCCTGGTGCTTTGTAGATGTCTCTGTCCACAAAGTTTCAGCTTTCACAGCTCTGACAAGGGCTCTGGGTACTGTGGGTCTCCAGGTGCATAATGTGATTGTTCTTTACTGAAGTTTTTCTCCTATTCCTCATTTTAAGTCATTTAATGAGTATGTGCTCTATGTGTTTGTCTTTTCACTTGTTTTGCCCATGGTCAATGAGAACAGGACTCTGGGCACCCTGATGTGCTCCTTGGGGTTCATGTCCTGCAGGAGACTCTCTGCAGGGGCTTTCCAGGATGCACTCAGCCTGTTGCAAAAGGGACCCCAGGACATTGCCATGCACCTCACTGGAAACTTGCAGCTGTGAAGAGGCCCTGAGGTGTCACCCTGCTTCTTCTGTGCAGGAGAAACAGAGCTGGGTCTTACCCCTCATTCAGAACTAAGCTGCTAACCCTTCAGACTCAGAGTGCAGGGTACCGGGCCCTTCACCATCATCACAGTGTGGACAAAGGTACCTCAGTCCAGAGCAAAGACCCTGCGCTGGGTCTCGGTGCAGGGACATACGCTGCCAATCATCTAGAATCCAAAAAGCTACAGATGGAATGGAGTCCAGAAAGCCACAGATCAACTGGAATCCAGAAAACCACCCACCCATCCAGAACTCAACCATTCAGCCCCAGCAGGGCGGTCTCACTGAGCTGGGGCCGCCAGGGCGTTGGAGAAGTTGCTCTGCTCTGTCTCTTGACCTGGCTGCCAAATGTGCACAGATTTATTTGTGCTGTGTAGACTGCATTCCAGCCCGAAGCTTAACGGGAGGCCACAGGAGGAATCTGCAGACAAGAAGGGAGTGAGGACTGATGACAGCATCACCGTCTCGCTTGCAAGCTGCAGTAATTGCTTTGAAATTACACTGAGCTGTTCAATTCCACTTGTCCAGAACAAAATGTTTCATACTTAGCTTGCCTTCCTCCTCCTTCAAATCTTATTTTGATGAAATTTTGAGAAATCAGTAAGTAGAGATGCTAATATGAAACTCTGCTGCTTATAAATTATATTCTGCATTATTCAGAAATAGTGAAAAATGAAATTCTAATCTTTATTACTGAGTTCCCTTCTTAAAAACTGTGTTAAGAAAACAAGGGGAGATGCTCTCTTTGCCCCCAAAGAGCCATTATCCCATTTATAACCCAGCCCAGGGTTTTCCTGAAAACAGGGAAATGTAGAAGGTGGAGGCCCCAGTCCCCAGGTTGTGAGTGCAGATGACTTTGGCTTAGGATGGGGCTGAACAGGAGCACGAGTGCCCTCTGCGTCCAGGTCCCTTGTCGCACCTGTAGTTCAGCAGCTAGGGTTTCATCAGGCAGCCAAGTTCCCTAGATAAGTCCTTCCAGCCTGTGTGTGCTGTAGCCCTCACAGCGGCTTCTAAAATAGATCTCATTCTTATGCTAAATGAGTTCCTCAACACTGCCCCAATGCCATTCCTCATTCTGAGACTATGGTGAGAAAAATAAATATTTGCAGCTCCCGTGATAATACAAGAGGCAAAACAAGCAATGGGAGAAAAGGTAAGACAAAGGGAGGGAAGACATTTAAATGCTAAACTTAGAAAGGAAGGAAAGCAGCCCATGAACTTTTCTGCACACACTGACTTGGAATACATTATTGCTAATTAGAATTCTGTCGCTGTCTGTAATGTAGATTAGCGGATCGGATTCTTTCTGGGGGTTAGATTTGCCCCTATATTATGCAGCAGTGTAGAACTTTATGTTTTACTGTTGTAAGTAAATGTCCTTCCCACTCATCAGACAAATAAAATCACCCAGGAATTAGCAATTCCATTTTTCCCAAAGCAGCAATTTGTAATGAATGAATGAATTCAAATAAATATCCAGGGCCAAGACCTAACTCCCCCTCACCTTACCTGTGCATCCCATCACCTTACCTGTGCACTCTCCCTCTCACTTACCTGTGCATCCCAGCAAAGAAAACAGGCGAAGCAGAGGAAAAGGAGACACTGTATTCACATTATAACCAACTTTGAAAGGTGCAGACAGTATGTTACAAGAAGAGTGCAGCGAAAACCAACAGATGAGTAAGGTGTCCATCACTGGTTTCCCAGTGTCCCTGTGTCCCTGCTGGACTCCATCTTCACTGCAAGATCAAGGTAACAGCTGAGCAGGAGCTGGAGGCCCAGGCTCTGGTCTCCCTGGCCACCCACTGGGCTGCAGCCTTGGGAAGCTGCTTCCTTTGCCTCTCCCATCCGGGTCTTTGGATCACAGCTCACTGGGTTTTCTCCTGCCCTGTGTCCGGAGGTGCGCTGAGGCTTCTGGTGGCAGAGGTGCTCTCCTGCCCGGGGTCTGCTTTTCTGCAGATGTCTGCACCAATTTATAGCAGAAGCACACCCTGTTCAATTATTGTGATGCATATTTCCTCCAACAAATAACATTGTGTTATTGCCTTCATGATGCGATCGAAGCTGTGCTCATGTAAGGAAAAATAAATTCTCCGAAGGAGACCTCGGGTCCAGGCTCTGCTGAGATTTCTGGGTGGCGCGCTGAGAGTACTTGGTGGTAGGCTGACATTTGCACATACTTTATGAAAATCAGTTCTTACAACTCATTGTGAATTTTGTTTTCTTAGCAACAATAAAGTACTTTTTTGTTTTTGACAAATAAGGGTGTCGGGGTTTAGCACAGGGACTTGCTAACTGGCAGATTATTGGGCGGCTGTGCAAGGATTAAAGTGTCCAATGCAGACACTCATTAAGGAAAGATATGCCGGGAGTGGAGACACTCCTGTAATCCCAACTAGCTGGGAGGCTGAGGCCAGAAGGCTGCCAGGTCAAGCCCAGCCAGGGCAACTCAGCCATAATTCTATCTCGAAATGACAAGGGTGGAAAACGAGCTCAATTATGATGTATCCTGGAGTGTGATGCTCAGTACAGAAAGAAAGGTGAAAGAAGAAACAGACAGAGGAGAGAGAGAGAAACAGACAGATGACAGATGACAGAGACAGAGACAGAGACAGAGACAGAGACAGAGACAGAGACAGAGGTACAGAGAGAGAACAAACCCTCAAAACTTCCTTTCCTTCTGGCCAGGCACGCAGCAACCACATCAGCAGCATCTTACCTGGCAGCCTCTTCCTCCTGTGTGCTGCTCCTCATCCCTGACCTCGCCAAGCCTGGACGTTATCCCATTACCAGAAGTGTTACCTAAGTCTCCAGAGACTGCCTGGCTGCTGAATTAGGATCTCACCCTTCTTTGGAGACCCACAGTGTTTTTCTTAGTGCATTTTGCAGCACGGTCATTTCACAGTCCTCTTTGGGAGTGGGTACGTGCACGGAATACACCTTGCTTATTATTTGAGCCTCCTTCCCTGCTCCCTGCTCCTCTAATTCCCCTCCTGATTTTCCTTCTTGCTGATCTTATTAATCTTAGCTGATGTCTCCACCATTTCTACAAGAGCTGTGCAATGCAGCTGACTTGCTAGGAAGCGCGCCTGTGGTTGGTGGCTTGGCTGTGTCCCCTGAGTTCCTGTCTTGGAAGCTTAGTCCTGAATTCCTACTCTACAGGTCCTGAAGGTGGGGTCTTTGGGAGGTCAGCAGCAGGGACTGTGACAGCACTGGTGGCCCCCAGGAAGGGAAAGTAGGAACCAGCAGCCACCAGTGCTTCTCCACAAACTGTGACTCAAACAAACATTTCCATTCTTAATTTTGGGTGTCGGGTATTTTGTCACAGCCATGAAAGAAAAGTAACCAAGACAGACCCTGACCTGTGGAAGTGTCAGTAGACTTTAGGAAAACACACCAAGTGGTAGAGTCTGGTGCCAGGGTGGATGGTTCCAGGTGAGGTGAGTGTGCTGGTGTCTGACCCTGATCACCTGTCAGTGTGAATCTTATGACACCTGCGTCCACCACACAAGCCAGGTGGCACAGTGTTCCCTATGGAGCCTCAGCAGGCTCAGCCCCCATGGCACCCCAGCCATGGTCTCTCCAGGGATAGTGGTTTCAGGGTGTTACATAACAGTCCCTGTGTGCTCACAGAACCTCCCGAGTTCAAGTGCTCTGTGCAGCATCGTGGATGCCTGCACAGTACAGTGTCCAGCTCGTGGGCTCCCCCAGGGAGGGGAAGAATCAACGCACACAGCCTCAGATCCAGCAATGAAGCAGGGCTGCTCCTTGAGCAGTTGAAGAGCACATGGGGGCAGCCTCAAGGCAGAGTCTCCCTGAGAACTCACAGGGAGCCTGGGATGGGGAGACCCATCAGAAAGACCCCAGGTCAGCGGTGGGGTGGGGACTCCCAGCATGCTCAGCTCCAGGCTGCTCTTCTTCACATGGTACCTGTCTGGAATGGCTGGCAGCAATCTGAGATTGCAAGAAGGCTCATGAGCACAATCTCCTCCAGGACCCCCGAGAGCCTGGGTCAGGTTGCCCTGGGACCCTGGCTGCTCCCGGTCTTCTTTGGGGCCCCATCTAAAACAGCAGCTCAGGAGGCAGTGGCTTCTCCATTCCAGCACAGGCTCTGGCCCTCATCCCAGCATCAGCTGACCACACGGCTGTGTGTAGCCCAGGTCTGCATCACGGAGCGGGCTTTCCATCTACTCATGCTTACACCAGAGTCACGCGGTTGTCAGCTCTGGGAGGTGCTGCCCTTACTTTTGCCTGTTTCAGAAAGATGCTACCGTTTAGTTACTCAAAGTGAAAAGTCCTGTCTTGCTTTATTGATTCTTTTAAAATTTTTGTTATTGAATCAAATTTATCAGTTCTTCATGCATTTTTTAAATTTTTCATTATGCACAGAAGAACTGCCATGACAAATTTAAAATGCTGAGTTTCACTGCAGTACAGAGGTATCGTGTGTGTGTGTGTGTGTGTGTGTGCCTATGTGTGTGTGTGTGTGTGCCTATGTGTGTGTGTGTGTGTGGAGTGAGTTAGGGTTCTAGACACTGCCCGAGGCTGTGGTAGGCATTTCCTTAGACCTTGGCCCACTGTGTAGGTGTGGGGGCCTACACAGCAGGCATCTGCTTGACAAGAAGGGGGTGGGGACCCTGCTCAAGTATGACACCAGACCACCTGCTGTTTCCAGGATTTCAGATTTAAGTGAAAGTTCGGAGTGTGTACTGGTATAGGTAGCCTCCTAGAAAACACAGGAAATGTTAACATGAAAACTGGGGTGTGTTTTTTAGGTGATGCTAGTTTAGGGCTTCTAGCCAGATTCCTTAGGTCAATACACGATAATCTATCATCTCACAGTTTCTTTGTTTTTAACATAGTTGGTGCTTTGCAAAGGACTCTTGCCCAGCACAGTGCTGCACACCTGTAATCCCAGCACTTGGGTGGCCAAGAGAGGATGATCACCACAAGTTTGAGGCCAGTGTGGGTTCACAGTGAGGGCAAGCCCGGGCTACCTAAATGGACGCTGCCTCAGGAAGGCGGGCGGGGGGGGTGGCTCTCTGGGCCTCATCCTAAGAGACTAACAATGGAAAGTCTGTGTTCAAGAAAGACCACGCAGGAAGACAGTGTGAGTGGTAGGCTTCCCTCCCATGCTTGGCATAGCATGCAGAGAGCATGCTGTCCAGAGCACACCTGTTGTACCCCAAAAACAAGCCCCAAGATGTTGTCAAGAAAGGGTCAAGACATCTTTTAAAAAGAAGTGCTTTTATTTAAGCTGGCACCAGCGGCGCAATGCAGATGGAGTTTGCAAAGCTGTGCAAATGGGCTAGAATTTTGACAGATTTTTTTAGTGATTAAACCACAAAGTAAGGAGTGATGTGAAGCGAGCAAGAATGCAGAAGGCCTTTGTTCCCCTTTGCTTGGGGTCAGAGACGTTTCGCAGTTGGTGGTTACTTCTTTCTTTCCTTAATTTACTGCCCTTGGTCTGCCAATTCCAGGAACATTTCTCATAAAAGGAGCAAAGGTTAACACAGCATCATTTGTCTCTCACAAAAAGAACAAAGATCGACACAGCAAACAGGTTACTAGGGCGATGACACATACAGAATAGTATGATGGCGCATCAGTTAATCTATAACTGTGTGGTTGGTGCTCCAGTCAATCCTTTTAAATTAGCATTTTAGTTTTTTAGCATTTTAGTACAACATTATCTATCCAGCCTCCTTTTCACTTTGAGGACCGAATATCTTTCACACTGCAGAGGTAGCCCTGCTACCTTGGTGGGCTTCTAAGGTCAGGCTCCTCTTTGCCAGTCAGGATCCCCTTGCCTAAAATCCAGACCATGCTGTGTGCCTGGTCACCCAGAACCCTTCACGGCACATCACTGTTAACACAGGAAGAAAAAATGCTGTGCCTGACCACACACATACCCATTATGACTACCAAGGCCTGGGCAAGCCTGGGAATTGTCTTTACCAGAGCAAAGCAGAAGAGAAGCACAGAGAAGATGCAAGATGTGTTTCCACAGCATCTTGGAGTCTCTGAATGCAATGCTGCCTGAAGTAGGCACAGCTCCTCAGTCGCCATGAGTGATTTGCCACCTTATCCCACGAGGTAGGATGTTCTTCTCTTTTCAAGTGGCCAAGAGAAGCTTCCACCACAAGCAGGTGCCATCATAATATCCTGGATGCTTATTTGAGAAGTGGCATTTACAAAAATCTGTCGCCACTGTTGGACACAGAGCTTGCAGCTTAAGCCATCTTGACCAAAGCTCTTGTATATGAAATAAAACCTAAACCTGGTCTTTGGGTCTGCACTGCACACAGCCCTTGATGGCCTGTTTGTTTTCTTCTAACAGCGTGGAGTGCTCTGTGAATCAGACCGAGGGCTCGTCTTTTATACTGGCCATTTCCTGTTCCCTGCAATTCCACATCTCTCTTCCAAGTCTGTGGTACCACTTCCTGCTGCCCTATATTCTCCTTAAGGTAAGTGACATCATTTTTTTCTGTGCATATTTATGACATTCTGTGTCAATGACATCACTTCCTATTGCCTAATATTCTCCTTCCAGCCTGTGATGTCACTTCCTGCTGTCCAACCTTCTCCTTGCTGGTCTGTAATGTCACTTCCCAGTGTTCATCTTTATGATATTCTGTGTCTATGATGTCACTTCCTGCTGTCATCTTTATGCTATTCTATGTCTTTATGCTATTTATGTGTTACTTCCTGCTGTTCATTCACTTGACATATAAGAACTTGAATTCTGACCTTCCTGAACCTTGATTTTACTACTTACCAATTCACAGGTTTTGAGCAAGCAGCTGAAACTTAACTTTCATTTTTCAAAATAATGTAAAAAATAATAACCACTCCACAGTACTGATGTAAGATTTAGGTTAGTATTGGCCAGAGGAGAAGAGTTAGCTATTGTTGCTGTTATGATATTACTTTTTCAGCAGGTAGCACACAGATTGCATGTGATGTTGTGTAAATATTTGTTTGATTAATAAAAGTACATCCTTAGCCTTGACCAATTCTTTACTGTATATTCTTCACCACCTGGTATATTTCCTATCTATAGAGATTATCATACTTACATAGTAACTGTTAAGACACTGAAGCTAAGTGAACAGATTTCAAATGGGCTCTTCCCTTGTTCACCTGTGGAGATTAGACAACTCATCTAAACCCCAGGAGCCTCGAGTTCCTAGGATCATGCCTGTCAGTGTGACGATAGCTACTCAGATTATTTTTGGGGGGTTTTTTTGTTGTTGTTTTTTGGTACCGGGGGTTGAACTCACAACCTCATACTTGCCAAGCAGGCACTTATGCCACTGAGCTAAACCCACACCCCTCTACTCAGATTATTGAGAGTATTAAATGAGATGATCTAATAAATCAGTTCCTGAGGCAATAACCTCTTCCTCTTTGTTTTAGAGGTTAATATCTAGCACACTGCTTGGTGAACTAGTCACTAGGCAAATAGAAGGCGTTAATATTCTGTAAAAATACTTTTGATAGGGTTTTTGTCTTCAAAGTTCAAGAAAAATATAAAACAAAATCTCCAAGCCAAGTCAGCCTTGCCTGTAAGGAGCTGTGTGCTCCCTATCCCAAGCTCAGTGTCTGTGGCTGGACAGGAGCAGGAACACTGCCCACCACTGCCCCACTGCCCCTGTGGCCCCTCCATCTAGAGAGCACCCACAAACCCTGCGCTCCAAATCTCTACTCGCTTCTGTGCACTCCATGCAGCATATCAGAGCTCTGTCCTTGCTTAGTCACGGGGAGATCACCCATGCTCAGTATTCCTGAGCTGCTGAAGCCCAAGATCCCTCTGCATGTGACTAGAGGAACTTGCTCCGCTTGCTAAAGAAGACAAACATGCCACAGCCACCAAGTCCACAAGCCCACAGTCCTGAGAAAGTTCATCCCAGGAAGTGGGACGGGAAGGGTTAGGGAGGGGATTGTACCATCTTCAAAAGCTTTGGGCTGCGTTATTAATCTTCAGAGGCTTCTGAACAGTCAGGACAATTACACCTGTGAAATAAGACTCTGTCTAGCAACTTCTTTCCTTCTGCAGGAGCATGCACTTTTACATTTTAAAGTCTAAAGTGGCATTAACAGGCAATCGAGCTCAACAGCAAGTATGTGTGAAGCCCAGACAGCAGGCTTAGCACATTTTCAGGTCATGGTAACCAGTGAAGGGTGATGATGGTGTCCATTAGATGTTCGTTTATTTCTTTTCAGAAGCAGAGTTTTAAGAGGCAAATTTGGGGAAGGCAGTTCAAAGTTCCTCTCACTGAGTGTCTAAAACAACAGTTACATAGGCAATGTAGACAACCCAGAGATGTATTAAATCAGAAGGGAATATGGGAAAATTAAAAACCAAAGCATTTCAAATTTTTTAAATTTCCCATTTATTTCTGGGTGTGTGTAAATTGTGATGACAGGAAATCTAATACAGTAGTTAAGAGCATGAATTGTGCCTTCTTTGCCTTTTGAGACACAGTCTTGCTGTGTAGCCTAGAAGCATGAGTTCCAGTGTTGCTTGGCCTGAGTCTGGAATTTTGCCCTTCTGTTGTGTGGTTTGCATCCAGCACCTCACTTTCCTCTGTGGTTAAGTGGAAGTAACAACACCCTTGCAATAGTGAGGTCAAGTGTAAACCACCTACAGGTAGCACAGGAATGCTGGCTATTACCATTTCAAATAGGAGTGTCTCTGTTCCGGGATGCTAAGTGAAGGCTGAAGAAAAAAGCTTCTTTTGACCCCTGATTCTGATGGCCTGACAACACCTCCATCTGCAGCATAGCACAGGGCAATGCCGAGAGGGAGCTGGCTGCTCATGGCAGAGGTACAGTGGACAGGGCTCACCCTCTCCTAACTGAAGGCTCCCGTGGACACCCTGTCCCCCATCCTGTAAGACTCAGCCCCTCCTGCAGACCAGTGCTGAGCCTGGGTAGGTGCTTGGGAGCCCTCTGGGTCCCATCTCTTCCTGTCTACACTGCTATCTTGTGGTCAAAGCTCAGGATGCCTTTCCCTGGGCACAGAGCTAATTCAGTGCATGGCTCCTGTGGAAAACTAGAGTATCCTGCACACATCCCAAGCTCAGGTGCGGCACTCATTGCTCCACCGTGTTGTCTTCTCCAGGCTTCCTGCCCTGCACGTCTTCCTGTAGTCCCTCCCGTCTGGCCTGTCTGCACTACAGCAAATGTAGGTCCCTCCAAACTTAGCTCTAAGCCAATTGTCAAAGCTCATCCCTATGCACAAGACTTAGTTCATGCCAGTTTCTCATGCATGGTCTCGCTGATTTCCACATGGGTGCTATGCTTGCTGTGGCCATCTTTCCACTTCCTGAATCTGCCAGCACCTGCCAGCTACTGCCTGGTAACCAGGGTCTGGCACCTCGGCTGCACCTGCAAGGCCCACTCTGCCCAGCTAAGCCTTGCCAGCACCCACAGAAGCAATCCAGAAGGGTGTCTGCTGCCCACTGAGCCCAACCCTCAAGACCAGGGCATCAGATAGCAGGGGTGGGGTGACCTGGAAGGCAGGCAGAGCTGGGATGGTAGCCAGAGCACCCTCCCTCCTCAGAGAACACATTCCTGCTGCCTGCTGGGGAAACCCAGGGACCGCAGAGTGTGTGATCCCGAGTCACAGCCCAGCTGTCAACATGCCAGCTCTGCATTCAGGATGTGAGGGGTTTAGGCCTGAGGCTGCCAGCATCACTGCCCAGTGTCATCTTTCTCCCCAGGTCAGCCCTGGGGAGTTGGCAGGGCTGTTGGCAGTCTCCCCACGAAGTTTCACAAAGAAGTCTTTTAAAAGAATCAAAAATGAGGGAAGAAAAGTAACTGAATGCTGTTAAAATACAAAATGGTTTCAAAAACAAAACAAAACAAAAACCAATCCGTCTGCAGGCCGCAGGCTGGACTGTCACAGCAGTGGGCAGGCTGTTGAATGGCTCTTCACTGGGTACTAGAGCTGGACATTTCTGAAAGAGGATTTGCTGTTAAAAAACAAAACTAGGAGTAAAGGCAGAAAAATAAGCAGAAGTGCCTTGTAACTCCCTGCAGAGAACCCAGGCTGAGGTTGTTAAAGCAGGTTCCTGGCGTTACCCTCCCCAAATCTCTTCCTCCCAGCACAACAAACAAAAAGCCACAGATCAGGCAAAGACTCCCAGGGCCCTGAAGCAGATGCCCAAGCCACACTCCTCTGAACCCCCTGCTCAGTCGGGGCACCTTTGCTCAGTGCTTTGCTCCAGGGACTTCAGCTGAGCTCCTTCCATCTCAGGAACAAAGACCTTGATGCCCCTTCTCTGAGGACAGCAGCTCTGCTTTCAGAGCAGCCACAGAAAGAAGAGTGACATCTAGTCTGACCTTCTTCCATGATGAAACCCAGCGTCAGCCTAGGGTATCAGCAAAGCTTCAGGGGACAGGCACATTCCCCAGGAAGAGCAGGAAAGTGCTGGATTCTTGTGGGCAGGACCAGCGGCCCAATGGGGGTAACCGAGATGCCCAGCCCAGCCTCGAACAGCAACCAGGGATCTTGAGTAAGAATTTTTTCCACAGGACCTTCCAGGACAAGCCAACATGGAAGACAAAGGAGACCAGACTGCTCATCCAGCCCCATTCCCTGGCTCATCTTGGAGTTGGAGTGGGGTGTTTTGAGCACAGTGATACCCGCAAGCCAAGGCTTAGCTGGGAGCCTCACCGGATAAAAGAGGGGCTTTGTTTTGTGCAGCATGGACTCTCACAGAGCAGCTTTGGGGGAGCAGACTGCAGGCAGAGAGAGGACACAGAAACCCCAATGCCCACACAGGGCTTCAGATGTCCTGGCCCAGTCTCCCTGGGGCCAGGAGAAATAGATCAGCTAACTCACAGGCAGGAGATTCCTGGACTCTTCTGGTCTCACTAGTTTAAAAAGATTCCTTAACCAAATACCTGCACTGCTCCATCTTACTCTCCCTTATCTAATCCTGTGTTTCCATAAAGCTTTCTTCCCAACCTGGAGACCGTCCGGAATCTCAGACTCTTTTACACATACGAAAAAACTCTGAGGCCCTTCTGTCCACGGGTGGGAGTCATGTGTGCAGGAGACCGTTACTGTACCACATTTCTCGGTTCCTCCCCATGGAGAGATGCAGGGTCAGTGGAATGGCTGCTCGTGCTAAACAAAGAGAAGCCTTCTCCAGATGCCAACATTGTCCTTGCAAGGCACTGTTTTGCTTCAAGGAATTAAAACCATCTCAATCATGGCCTTCAATGGTGTCCTCCAAAAAACAAAAACAAGCTAAGGGAAAACATTTCCAGCACAGCACTTTGCCTCCTCTTTCATGCCTCCACAGAGTGGAGATGCATGAAAGACACAGAAAAAGCTTCTGTGAGCAGAAGTGCTGCTGCTTCCAAGAGGCTGCCAAGAGATAAGAGATTCTAGAGGCAGGAGTCACAGGCAAGAAACTCTCTCTCCCTCTCTTTCCTCCTCTCCCTCTCCTTCCCTCTCTCCCTCATCCCACATTTCCTTCTTTCTGAGGTGAAGGGCCAAGGCCTGGTTAGGAGATGACAAGCTGGAAATTAGACACTATGCAAATCATCATCCCCAGTTTCCTGTTAGTAACATCTTGCATTCAATATTTTTAAGCAGTTTGCTTAATCTTATCTGAAGACCTGGTGGAGAATTCTTCTTATTTATCTTACTTGGAGGTAAGCACTGATCTTGGGTTGTAAATGTCTTAGTCCACTTTCACCAGTGTAACTGAACAGTATCAGCTAGGTGGAAATGTATTTCTTACAATTCTTAACATGCAGTGCAACCCCAAGAAATATCATTTCCTATGCGTGTTGTCATTCTGTGTGATCTATGGATCTGCCTGCCTGCTCTTCCTCCACTTTTGGTTGTTGGAAATAGTTTCAAGACAGGACCACAGTGGACTGGAGCAAATGACACACACAGGCTGCAGCAAGTGCTTGAACCAGGCCCAAGGGACATAGCTCTGGACTGAGGTGGAACCAGATCACCTGTAAAAGCAACGCCATTAGAATAACAGTGGAATTCTCAATGGAAGCTCTGAAGGCCAGGAGAACATAGCATGATGTATTTCAAGTCCTGAAAGACAATAACTGCTAATATAGGTTAGTATGTCCAGCTAAGTCATCCTCAGAATTGGAAGAGAACAACTTTAAAAGATAAGCAGAAACTAAAGGACATCACGACCACTAAGTCAGCACCACAGAAGATTCCTAAGGGAATGCGACACAATGAAGAAGAGCTGACCAGCAAAAGAGGAAGAAATTCAACATCAAAAACCGACAAAATGACAGGAAACCATATAAGCCTCTCTGTAATAACCCTGGATGTACATGGTCTTAACCTTTCAATTAAAAGACACTGCCTGGTAGACTGGACCAAAAGACAAGATCCATATCTATACTATCTTCAAGAAATGTGCCTCATCTGTAAAGATATACACAGACCAAAAGTGCAAAGATGGAAAGTGATATTTTGTTCAAATGGAACCCAAAAACAAGCAGGACTAGCTACAAATATATCTGACAAAGCAGATTCCATGTTAAAATCAGTCAGAAGCATCAAAGTGTTGTTCCACATTGGTAAATAGAACAATGTGCCACACAATTACAATAATAGCAAGTGTGTGTGCATTGATAGTATGCCCTGTATTTAAAAAGCAAACACTGCTTGATGTGGCAGATAGGACAGGTAGACCTTAGTACAATAACAATGTGTGACTTCAGTAATTCACCTTCACTGATAAATACAGACTCAACAAACGATAAAACTGCAGGCCAATATTCTTGATGAAGATATGTGCAAAAATCTTACATAAAATTCTCAAAAAGTGAGTTCAAGAACAGATTAATAATGTCATACACCACAATAAACTTGATTTTATTTTAGGAATTGAGGAATAGATCAACATGCAACATGCAAAAATCAATAAATGTAATACAGAATATAAATAGAATCAAGAGAAAAATCACATGATCATCTCAAGAAATGCAGGAAAAAGGGGCCAGGGATTTAGCTCAGTGGTGTAAGTGCCTGTCTGGCAAGCATGAGGTCATAAGTTCAATTCCTGGTACCAAAAAAATGCAGAAAAAGCCTTCAACAAAATTCAATATCCTTTCATGATAAAAGGCTTAAAGAAATTAGACATGCAAAGATATTACCTCAATATAATAAAGGACATAGAAACAAACCCATGACTTTTGACAAAGGAGCAAAAAGCATATTTTAGAAATAAAAACCTCTTTAACAAATGGTGCTGGGAAAACTGGAGATCCATCCATAGAAGCCTGAAACTAAATCACCATCAAAGTGGATCCCAAGACCTGAGTACAGAGAACTGAAACAGCTGGAAGGAAGCAGGGAAGCTCTTCAGACAGGGTGCAGAGACTTGCTGAGCACGACTCCGAGAGCGCAGGAGGTGCAGCGCTAACTGGCAGATGGGGCTACGTCTGACAGAAAACTTCGGATTGGCAAAGCAACAACCCCCAGAGCAGAGATGAGGGACGCTAGAAACTCTGTCACCTGTTCCCTAGCGGAGAATCACTATCTAGAATACATAAAGAACTCCCCAGTCAATAAATGGGAAAATGGACTAACATGACACTGCTCAAAAGAACAAATGGCCAATTAGAATGGAAAAAATTCAGCGTAATTAGTGATCCAGGAATGCTAATCAAAAGTCCCCTGAGAGTCCCTCCCACCTCGGTCAGAATGGCTATCATTAAGAACGCAAAAAACAAAACTAAATAATAAATGTTGGTGAGGCTGTGGGGAAAAAGAACCTTTCCACACTCTTGGTGTGAAAGTGAATCAGTATGAGAATCACTCTGGAAACCAGTATGGAGGTTCCCCCCAAACTGAAATCGTGCTACTCTTCACTGTATCTGGGAAAGAATCACAGTCAGCACACTATAGAGACACCTGCACATCCATTGCTAAGCTAAGGAAATGTCTTAATGCCATTCAAGTGAGGAATACATAAAGAAAATGTAATATGTATATTTACAACAGAATATCGCTCAGCCACAAAGAACAGTGAGACCACATGACTTGTAGGAAAACAAATGAAACTCAGAATACAGTAAACAAAGTAAGTTAAGACTCCAGAGTAATGAATTATTCTCTTTCACATGCAGAATATGAAAAGGCTGACATACAAGTAGAAGGGAGGCTCTGCAGAAAGACAAAAGAAGCCGGGGAAAGGTGGTGGGTAGGGCAGGCAGTGGAATAGTATTCCATTCTGTACGGATACCACCTTTGCTTGGTTCAGTCTCCACTGATGGGCACACTGGCGGCATCCGGGACTCCGCTATTATGAGTTGTGTTGCTATAAACACTGGCATGCATGTATCACTGCAGTATGATGTGGTTATTCACTTGGAAAAACACCTAGAAGGAGAATATTGGGGTGACACGGAACTTCTAATTTCAATTCTTTGAGAAATCTCCATACTGATTGCCATTACAGCTGTACCAACCTACCTCCCCACCTACAATGCAGGAGGGTCCCTTTTTCAGCACGGCCTCACCAGCATTCATTACGGTCTGACTTCTTGATGATGGCCGTTCTTTCCAGTGTGAGATGGAATCTCAGTGCTGTTTTAATTTGCATGTCTCTAGTGGCCAAAAATGTTCAACATTTTTTTCATATATTTGTTAGTCATTTGTGTTTCTTCCGCTGAGAAGTGTTTGTTCACTTCTCTTGCCCATTTTCTAGACTGGGTCTTTAATTTTAGCTGGCCTAATTTTTTTTGAGTTCTTTATATACCCTAGATATTAGTCTGAGGAGTACCTAGGAAATTTTTTCCATTCTGTAGGTTGCTGGGAAAACTGGATACCCATCCAGTTGTCCCTTCACTGTGCTAATAAGTTCTTTTGCTGTGCAGAAACTTTTTAGTCTGATATCCTAGTTGCTAATTGTTGCTGTTATTTCTTGTGTGATTGAGGGTCTGTTTAGGAAATCCTTCCCTACATTCATGGTGTTTTTTTTAACCTATTTTATCTTCTAGTAGGTTAAATGTTTAATGCTTAGGCTTTTGATCCATTCTGATTTTTAGTACACAGTGAGTGATATGAGTCCAATTTCATCTTCTGCAAACATGTCCAGTTTCCTCAGCACCACTTGCTGAGAGGCCACCTTTCCTCCAGTACATGCTTTTGGTCCCTTTGTTGAAGATCAAACAGCTGAACATGTCTGGGAAGGTTTCTGTGTTCTTTGTTCTGTTCTGCTGACCATGTCTGTCTGGTTCCAGTACCCTGCCTTTTATTAATATTGCCTAATTTTAGTGACAGTTGTGCTGTTGACTTCTCCCCTCCAGTGGAGCCCTAATCAAGGCATAATCCTGACACAGGTTTTGCTCATAGTCACAGATACGCAAACCATGAATGACTATAGTTAAGAGCACAGCTCTGAGATGAAGATGAGTGCCAGAGATTCTCCAGGCTTAAGCATTAACAGCTGCCACACTTATTTCATCTAACAAAGTTTGTCTTTGGGGCAACTTTATTTTGAGCCTAGCCATCAAGAAAGCCCACATATTTTAAGTTGTTTTGTTCATGGCTGACACTGTGGTGTCCTTTGGAGGCTGAGGAGATGGGGGACAGAGAAGGATGGGACAGAGAAGGATGTGACACTTAAGAAAACAGAGTGATAAGCAGCTTGCATACTGGAACTGCTGTGAGAAGAATGTGCTTCCAGAGAGACAAAGTGACCAACAATGCCCAGCATCTGGAGAAGTGTGGACTGAGGATGGGGAAGAAACTTTCCAGTGACCAAATGGAAGTCTCTTGGGAGTGTGAGTTTCAGAGGGTGACGGCTGTGGAGGAACGGATACCACAGGCTGAACATCAATGAGCAGGTGAGGAGGGGACACAGCAGGCAGGGTTCAGTGGGAGGGGGTCAGGCTTCCAGGAGGGTGACTCCGGCAGTGCCCTCATCTAGCAATATCGAGTGGGGGTGACCTCCATGTACTCCCTAGGGGACGGAGTGAGTGACCCCTTTGCCACCTTCCTTCCAGTATCCAGCAAGCACGTAATAAATGTTACATATTATCATCCCCAAGTTCCAGCAGTCTGGGCATGCAAAGCACCGTTTTGTTTCTTTTCCTATGGTTTGTGTCTGTAACAGTTTGGTGTTGCTTTGTTGATCCTTTGAGTTTCTTGTGTATCGTGAGTTCACAGCATTTGGCAGCATGTTCTGTTATTTTTCTTCTGCCCATTATTTTAAAACATTTCTGAAATATGTTTATCTCTGTCTTTCTGTCTCCTGCTGGAGGACACTTATTTTTGGCAGGCTTTTCCTTTTCCTTCCCGCTTCACCACCACCTGTGCTCTCTTAAAATAAAACAGAATTTTAGTTCCAGGTGATAATTATTTTTACATTAGGTCTCTAAGTACTTAGAAATAATTTCTTAGCAACCACCAGGCTTCGGAGTCCTATTACTCACTGAACCTTAGCCTGCACAAGCGAGAAACTTTCACTGGTGTGCCTGCATCCTGTGGCCCTTTTGCTCTAAAGATACAATAACTTCCTGCACTGTGAAGTGTTCTTTCTGGAACACTTCCCAGTAATCCACCTTTGCGTGTATCTTATCACACCTGTGTGGGACTCTCATTACGTGCGTGTTAGAGCTTCTTAGTTTCCAGATTTCAGTGCTTTCATTTTAATAACCACTTTTTGTGTCCTTCACCTTTGTCTACCCCACAAACTATATCCTCACCAAGAATCTCAGTTATCCTTCCCATCCAGTCCTTGACCTTCCATTACTGCAATGGTACTTCAAAACCCCGAGGAATCCCCGAGGGGCTCTTCTCCCTCCACGACTTCCTCTGCCCTCCTTTCGCTTCCCTTCCTCCCCAGCCTGCTTCTACCCTTGCTCATCCTCCATCTCTTTTTCCACCTGCTTTTAAATGGATTGGATCTCAATCTTGATGAGGACTGTTTATTGCAAGGTTTCTGTGGGAGACAACCCCAGTGACTCCTCTTGAATGCAAAACAATTACTGCAACTTTGATTATTTGGGGACTCATTTCCTTATACTGATAGGTAGAGAGCTGGCAATGGTATTTCCTTCTCTCTTCAATTGGCTATAAGCATTGCAAATAAGGGTAGCCAAGGTGCTAGTATGTAATCCCGAAAGCCAACAGACAGTCCTGTCTTCTCACATAGTGTTTTCCCGTGTAAAGGATATGGGCACAGTGTGATGTTAGAGCTAATAGCTCTGGGAATGTCAACTGGGTGGGAGCCTCAAGGTAAAGAAGCCATGACTCCCCAGGGCACAAGAGTTTGCATGTCAGAAACCAAAGCATATCAGAAACCAAAGACAGTCTCCCAAAACAATGCAGTTGCTACCTTAATTCGATTATGTGAATTGATCCTTCTGCATATCTTTATCTCTGCAGTTTACAGAGATGCCAATCTTGCACCTGGCCAGCCAGCCCAAGTTACTCTTGTAATTCCCGCCATGCCATCCTCACTGTCACTCATTCCTGAGCCACCCCCCTTCTTCACAAGATAATAAATTCTGAGAGAGGCCTTTGTCTGCATGTCCTCACGGGGATTGGATTTAGGACCCTTTGGCTGCCCTTAACTTGGAATATGTCTTGGTATCTTTGCTCTCATTATGGGTTGCTTTGGTGGTGGTAGATTGGAGTTAACTTGCTGAGATTCTCAATGGGATTACAAATACAACCTTTTGAATTGTGCGGAAAACTAGAAAGAGGATTACAGTACTTGGATGACTGAACTCAATATTTGGGATTACAATAGGCTTCCTTTTATTTATCTCTGTTAATCGTATTTCAGGGTAACCTTTGAGAGAACAGAGCACCCCATCTGTGATTGGAGGCTCCCAGGGGATGGGAACTAAGGCAGCTGCCTGCTTAGCTGTGTCCCTTACATTCCATGGCTTCCTGTGGCCTCGTTCCATGTCCTTGGTCAGGAAGCCTCATCCAGAGTTCCTGTTTCCAGGAGGTGAGAGCAGACACTGGTATGAGATGTGCTCCTCCTGGTGGTTGTGATGCTGGGGACTGATCCAGCCCTGACACAGAAGGAAACCAGCATGAGCACCCAGATGGGGCCAGACCTTGACCCCTGAAGAGGTGTGGTGATCCCAGGTGGAACACAGGGATGCACACCTGTGGCTTTAGCAGAAGTGTGTGTGTGTGTGTGTGTGTGTGTGTGTGTGTGTGTGTAAAGAAGAAATCTAAAACCTGACCCCCCCCAGGCCCATTTCTATAAGTTTCCACTTCCTGATACAAGTGCAACAGGAAATGTTCTGTGATGGTCTGATGACCAAAGAATGCTGTGAACTTCTGCGTACCTAAAACTTCCCCAGTGACACTTCCTGTACCTGCTGTGCTGGGCCCCTTCCCTCTCAGATCTCAGAGGATAACAGCACCTGCCACACTTTTATCTGTAAAGTGCTTTCACAAAATTCCACTTAGCTCCCCTTTTTGTCCTCCACAGTTAAAACAGAAACATAAAACCTCCACCCCATTGCTTGGGCCCAAATTTGGAGAACATGTCTCCTCTGGGTCAGAACTGGCTTAACCAAGAGTCTGGTTTTCTCCACTTCTTCAAGTGCCTGCTCAGTTTCTTGTACCACAAGAGACTTGCAATTCCTGATTCCCAGGACATGGAGAGAGGGACAGGAAGACAGCACATGGAGGGTGTGGGTGGAACCCAAGGAAAACACTACTGAACCGGAAAACAAAACTTAAGAGGAACAGACAATGGAAAGTCCTTTCAGTAAGATGAAGTAACTGGGAGAAATCTGGAAGGCATGGTGGACAGAGAGAAAGAGAGCGGTCATAAAAGGAGAGGAAGGCAGGGCACCTGCTGCAGGGCCACACATGCACAGATGGAGGACTCAAGGTGAGCAGCATCTCACCACTCACATACCAGTGAAAACAAAGCCTGAAAGTACAGCGTAGAAATACTGTCCTCTCTACTTCCACAATCTGTGCATGTGTCTTGCCTCTAACTATCCCTGTTCTTCAAGAATTCATTCTCTTAACTTTGATGCAAATTTTGGCTTTCTTGTGTGAAGAAGTGCCACACAAAATAAAGAAACCTATGGTCAGGAATTTCAAGCTGAATCAGGCATTGCTTGCTAGAGAAACAGATTTAATCAAGATATACAAACAAATAAGGATTTCCAAGACAGGCTTACAATGGCCCCCAGAGCCAGGTTTGACAGAGCACAGAGGGCTGTTGCATGCTGGAGATCGAATGAATCCAAAGGGCAGAGGTCTGGAGCTCACTGTGAGGTCCCATGTGAGTCGGACTCAGAAGGCTGAAGAGGCTTCCCTGGAAGCCAGGAGACCACATCCAAGGTGAAGGTGAAGATAGAGCTCCTCCAAAGAAATAGAAGTGAGCTTGCCTTCTTGGTTTCCCTTTTATTTCATTCAGGTGGCAAGCCCACTGGGTGGTGCCACTCCCACCCAGGATGGGCCTTCTGCTTCAGCAGAAGCACCCAGAGCCATGCTGATCTAATATAGTTGGGTGTCTCTTACTCAAGCTGACACACACCTGTGAAGCGTGTTTTTATCACAAGAGAGAAGAATCTAAAGACTGTGAGCATTTGGTAGATTACCAGGCAAACAAAGATACTCAGATCCCATCACAATCAGAATAATCATAGACAGTGTTCGAGCTGTGGGAAGGGTGGGAACCAAAGGTGTAAGGTAGCAACACAAAGCTGAGAAGTTAGTTAAAGAGACACAATGAGAAAAACCACACAGAAATACAGGAGTCAGAAAGAACAAGAGGCAAGGAAGGTGATATCAAGACAGATGGTAACGATGATGCGCAAGACGTGTGAGACCAGAAAAAACCGGATCCATAATTGAAAAGCTCTGTGTGTGAGATAAATAATTCAAGATTCTTCTTTTAACAGTCAAGTATTTGTTTATTTTGAGTTATGGAACATTTGATCTTCTCTGAAAGATGCTGCCTCTGGCTCAGGATTCTTTCTGAACCTTGATAAACCCACCATAATCTGAAAGCCAAACAACAGCACACAAAAAGGATGGCAGGGTCCTTCTTCCCTTCCTTATAGTGAGGAATTCGACCCAAGGCAAAATTATCTCTCACCTCACTAGATCAATTTCAAAGTATAGAAAAATCCAGCAGAAAGCTGAAGTTTTGTGGTATACAAAGCAGTATTTTTCCTGTAGCATTTTCCCCTGTGGTCCCCAGTTCTCCCACTCAGCTCTGCTTCTGCATCTTCTCCTTCCTCAGACTTTAAGGCCAGGGCAGATGAAGGGTCCTGACCAGCAGCCAGCAAAACAGAAAAGAGTGGTGCTCCTCTGACCGTGCCTCCTTTCCTGATCAATTGCCTCCCACAGATTCAGGGAAAGCCAGGAAAGAATTACCCTCAAAAATTAAATTAATCCCTAGACCTCATGTGGGAAGAGGTTAGGCTAGTAACTGGCCCTGGAGCTGCTGCAAGGTTCCAAGGATTGGGGGATGAGGTCCACGTTGTGCAGACTCTTGAGAGATTCTGTTGGCGGGACCTTACTCCCTGCCTTTGCACCTCAGCTGATAGATGTCTGCTTTCTACAGCAAGCACAGGGCTTTCCCTTTAAGGACTACAACCCCAAAACCATGGGTTTACTTGAGGAGGAGTCATTTCATTTTAGTTTCAAAGAAACTACAACCACGAACGTGGCCCTGGAGTTTAAACTCAGCCTATCAGTGCTTCACAGGGTAGCTGCATCCTTGCTCTTGTTTGCTGAGTGCCTTTTCTCTCTGCCCATGCTAGCAGCTTGGCTGGATTCCCAGCACCTTGAGCTTTGTATCTGAAGTGTCTGGAACACTCAGCTCCTCTCAAGGCATCTGTTCTGTCCTGGTTTGGTCCTCAGATGCTGCAATCCTGGGCGACTCTTCTGAGAGCTCTGATTCCCAGGCTGAGAGGTCCCTTCAGGCCCCCACTCTCCAGGCTCCTGTCTTTCTACCAGGACAGAATTCTGCTCAGCCACTCATTAACATTGACTAGAAGTCAGATGGTGCCACTCCTCCAAAGATGAGGACACACTGCTATCTTCTCGCTTCCCTCTGTTGCTTCTCCAGCACAGCTCTATCAGGCCTTGTAACCCACCACACCCCCACATGGCTCTACACACTTGTGGATGTCCATAGTATGCTCCCTGTCCCACCTCTCCAATCAAAGCAGCCAGGAACCCTGCAGCTCCAGATCCCTCCGGAATCCCTGCCCCTGCCACCACCACCACTAGCCCCCCCCCCCCCGCACCACGTCCTCTCCTCCTTTGGAGGCTGCTCCTCTTCACAGCTGCGCACACAGTGCTGATGTCCAGGGCTCCTCTTCGCCTTACATGGGCCTCGTGTTAAAGTGTCTCCACTCAGCCTCCTGTCTCCAGATGATGTTTATGCACTGTGAAATCCTGGGTGCTTTTTCACAGCCTCAAACTCATGTTCCAAACTGCCTCTATCTGTGATGCCAGTAAAGCTTTCCACATCAGCACTACTCAGTCCTCCAGAGCTGTTTTCGTATTAAACAGCTAACATTTGAATCTCCTGGGCTGGACCCCCACTGTCCTGTGCTACTGTGACCCCTCACACTTCAGAAGCAGACACAGCAGCATGGCTCCAAGTCGGCACTGCAAGACTTGGCCTGTACCTGTCATCAGGGTGCTCCGGCCACTGGGCAGCCCATTTGCTGTTGGTCAAGTCTTCCTGCCTCACAGAGAGGGTAGAGACCCTGGGAATGCTCTCTGTCTTAGTTGTTTTTTACTTGTTGCTAAGACAAAATACCTGAAGCCCAAAGTTGGGAAAGGAAAAGTTTCTTCTTACAGTTTTTGGAGGTTTCAGTCTATACTCAGTTGGCTCCAAGGCAGGGTGGCATGGCTGGGCCGCAGTTCATGGAGGCTGCAAAGAGCAAGGCAGAAACAGGCAAAAGACCAAGACACACCTTCTTCCTGCCATTACATTACATCCTGGCTCCACCTCTAGGCTAGTGTAGCACTCACACCCCCAATCCGAGCCCTAGACAATGAACAAATCACAAATGCACAAGGCAAATGCATGAGGCCTGGGGGCCACAGACATAAACCATGATACTCTCTGTCGGAGACTAAAGATAAAACAAGGAGACAACAAAAACAGCCTGGTGCACATTTCCAAAGTTCCGGGTTTTATCACATCCTGTATCCTTCCTCCCATTCACACACTATACACACACGCACACACACGTTTACACTCAGCTGGACATCACACACAGCCCCATCACACTCACGCATCACCTGCATGGCAGCAGTGAGGGCAGCTGATTCAGACACAGACAAGAAAGTGAAAAGCGCCTCTGTGCTCCCATTTAATTCCTTGCTTTCTCTAATATCATTTCTGCCCACTGAAGTGTCAGGGAGCTTTCTGTCCATTTGTCTGTCTTTCTATCATTTTGGCTCGCAGTTCCAAGGGCGTAGGCCCATCGTCTCTGTGACTCTGGGAGTGAGTAGAGGGTGTCATGGGCAGTGTGTGAGGAAGAAGTTACCTGTTGTCTAGGTGTGGGACAGCAGGGACATGAGGAGAGAAGGGCCCTCCACCCACATCAGGCATGTACCCCCAAATACATGAGACACCTTCCAGGTCCCCCTCCTAAAGGCTTAACTGGTCGCAACAATACCAGACTTGGGCAATCGAGTGGTCCCTGGCCTGGGGGAACACGCCAGACCAGGGGACAGTTGACATCCACCAGAGCCCATGCATGACTTAGCTGCTGTATCCTCCTCCACATAGAAAGTGACCTTCAGTGATACTTTGTGAAGCAGACAGTGGTGTTTGGGAAGTCTCCTGCTTTCCAAGAACAGAGGTATCACCTGACACACTGGCTAATCTCTGATTTTACCTGTTGTCAGTAAAGACATTCCTGATGCAAACCCAGGATGAAGCGCCAGGAGACTTAGATCGCAAAGGATTTCCATCACATGTTTCATTTTGAGAAAAAAGAATATATATAGTACTCAGCTCATCAGGATCAGGGCGAGATACTCTTGCCAGCACCACGACCCCTGGCCCTGCACAGGGACAACACTGCTGAGCGGCTGCCCCTTCCCCATCCTCCATGGGACTGCAAGGCCTGTGTGACTTCCTGGAGGACACAAACAGCACTCCGTGGGAAGCAGTTCCATTTCAGCTGCACTGAATACCCTCTGCCTCTGCGGGGAGCAGCAGAGCAAAGAGACAGCAGTTATCCAAGCCAAGGTCACCGCCACAGGACTCCTGGAGGACAGCTCTGTCCAGGCAGGCTCTTGCCTCCACCCGCGGCACTGTGCAGCGCCAGTGTCCCAGACACCAGATCTCCATTCCCAGGACGTGGAGGGGGCCCGGGCGCCCTCCCCTTAGCATCTCCAGCACATGATACTGAGTGCAGTAAGTTAGACACATGAGGTTAAATGTCCCCTGGTTTCCCTCATAGGAGAAAACTAACCTATACATACATGAAAGATGATAGGAAAGAGAGCAGGAGACCCTCTGCCAGGAGAAGGGGTCCAAGAGGAGGGGGGCGGGAGGAAAGTGTGAAAAAAGAATTAAGATGTGTTATGTGTGCACATGCCAACACCCCACGAGGAATATCACACAAATGGTAGCACAAAAATGGACTAATAAAAATAAATTTGATTAAAAATGTTTTTTCTTTACTATCAAGGCACAAAGCCCTCCCAGCTCCAACCATAACTCACCACCCAATTTTCCTGGACAGAAATGAATCAGACCCATAGGAGCTCATTAGGCCCTGTCCCAGACAATGGCCTGTAATAAAGACCTGGACATCCATGCTGCTCCCAAGGAGAGCTACTGCCAGGCAGACCCAAGGATGCAAAGGTGGGAAATGCCACCTCTCAGATGCTGAGTACTTTGTTCAGCGTGTCTGGATACAGAAAACAAAAACACTGTCGCAATGCAGATGCACTGCTCTTCTCTTCGGTGGATCTTGAGGCAAAATTATTTGTCGCTGGCTAAGCTGTCAGCCTGTAAATTAATTTCAGGAAATTTCTGGTACAGATATGAAGTGGAGCCAGGGTCTATCTGGGACATGGCCATTAAAAGCCCATGGCCTGGGAGTGGAGTCAATTTGTTGATGGGTAACAACCTCTGCCCTTGTCTTTTCAAACTGTTGTGCACAGAGCTTTGCAGGCACCCGCCTGCTTCTGCAGCGTGTCCACACTGAGGCAAGGATACAACTCCAGCAGAAACACTATTTGCACATTCTCGTTTAGCCAGGAACTTATCTCAGCTGGCCTGAAATGTCACTGTGCTATCTCAGCAAAGCCAAGACAAGGAAATCACCAAAGCAGCCTGTGACCGGGCAGCTCTTGAGGCTGCCTGGCCATCCTAGATCCCCGTTTCCCCAAACAGGGGCAAAGGGAGTCGGTGTCAGGCTTCACTTGACCAACAACTCAGGCAATTTCTCCAGAGGTCTGCTAACGAAAATAAAACTGCCAGAAGTTAACTTGTCTTTCACAGAACAGAGAGTGGAGCTTGACATATAGCAGATGTTTTGTAAGTTTTCACTAACAAAAATAAATGAACAAATGTGAGATTATTATAGAATTGTTGCTTTTTTCTTTGCTTTCAAGAAAGAAATGTTTTACTTTTACTGAAAGAGTTCCAGAACATTAAAAAAAAAAAAAAAAAAAAAAAAACAAAACTTTTTTGCCAAGTTCTTTTTACAGTAGGAATCTACCTTCATGACTAAAATCCTAAGGAAAATAGCTCCCAAAATAGAACCGTGCTCGAGCTGTCCTGCTGGAACACAGAAAGGCAGCACTAAACCTGCTTACTGACCCCTTGTCATCAGGCAGAGGTTTGGGCTTGCTCCCTGGGTCAGCTGGGACCAGATGGAGAAGGAGCATTCTTCCTCCAATCTCTGTCTCCCAGCTCCCTGGGGTTCTAGTCTTCTCAAGGGCCACAGCCTCTCCCTTCCTGCAGGGTGAGGTCACCCTGCCCCTGTAGGTGTCCTGGCATGCCTCTGAGGCTCACAGGGGAACAGGACACATTTCTTAGTTCCCTGCCTCTTCCAGACACACAGACTCCACACATGTGCCCCCCCTGGAACTGCTGCTGCTGCCTGCCATAAACCCGTGAAAGAGGGCCAAGCAGGAAGGCCACTGATTGCCACCCCGAGGTCAACAAAGTCATCACCCACCTCACCTACTGGAGAGGAGAGGAGCATGTGGTCCTGGGTGGTCCTGCCTTTCTCTGGGCTCTGCAAGGCTATGTGGACCCCTTTCCTGCCAATGTGGGTTCCAGCACTAATCTCTCAGGCTGTGACTCCAGAGAGGAAACCCAACTGAGAACCTACTTGTGATCTTCACCTGATGTTAGATTTTCAATTTTGAAATCACTTTACATGCCTTCTGGTCACAGCCTGCCATGGACTGGGTACACTGCACCCTGGACATAGATACAGACCATATATAGTGACATTTTATTGTCACTGTACATGCACACACACTCAAGCAAATCACTTGAGTAGGGAAAGACATAGAAGCTACACTTGAGGAGCTCCACTGTCAGAATTATGGAGAATTACCATGCATTTATTTATCTCTGTATTTAAATTGGCAGACTCAATTGCCTATGCAAATATTCTCTGCCTAAATAAAATTTGAACTAAGATACTAGCTTCTTTGATGAATTAGTTTTCTTGAATTATATTTTTTATTTTGTAAAACTTTTAAAGTTAAATTTATTTTTTGACTGACAAAACAATTTACAAATTGTATAAATTAATGGGGTACCGTGTGGGGTTTCATACATATATATGTTGTGTAATATTTCAAGGATATTAGACATATCTATCACTGCAAATATCTAGTATTTCTTCAGCACAAAAACACTCAGAATCCTTTCTCCTAGCTGTTTGCAATGCACAGCACATTTTCCCCACTGATACTCCCCACCGTGCACGTACCCTGTGATGACTTTGAGTTATCTCTAGGTTACTTGCATTGCCTGGAGCAATGCGAGTGCTAGGTAAATAGTTGTATTTTATTTAGAGAATAATGAGGGAAAATTCTGTGTACATTCAGGGGAAATGAAATCTTTTTTCAAAGATTTTGGGCTGTGTAAATCCATGGATGTAAAATCCACAAATACAGCAATCGCTTACCTGCTTTCAGTATCTAGAGTCAGAAAACACAGAAGTCAAACATCTAATGTGTTTTAAAAAAAGAACGAGAGGAAAAGTACAAAGGAGGTAGAAAAATATTAGTAGAAATTAATACAATAAAATGCATTTATACTAGAAACCCACAGTTATAGTAGAAACTGGAATGGTGTCAGAGGAGACATTCAGGTCACTGGAGAAGCAACAGACCCCTCAAAGGAATCATGGGGCTGACTGCACACATAGAAAGAAAAATACATCACGCCCTCTACGAGGCTGCTGGACAGCAGAAGGGCTGCTACTAGGACTTTAGTGCACCGAAGGGTGTCATAAATAAGACAAGGTGCAAGCAGTAAGTGAAAGGTGGATAAATTCCAGCTTATTTCTTTAAAACCTGTCAGAAAAGATCATAAATAGAGTAGGAAAATAAATACCAGAAATAGCTAAAATGTATGTCAATAATATAAAAGATTAAATCTATCTATAAAATTGAATACAGTATAAAAATAAAGGCAACACATTGCAAAACCCAGCAATATGAATACTACAAATATTATGCAAGTTAAAAACAACATAGAGCCTTGCACATAATTTCATCTAAATTCAGTTCAAAGTGCATCAAATGTGTATTACAATTTTCTTGCTTTTGAATTAGAAGTTTTTACAAACTTGGCAAAATTCTTCTGCTCCTGAGAAGAGTCTACATTTCCACCTTTGAAATCTCAGCATGGACGTGGGTCACACGTGGACACGGGTTCTGTCAGATGTGCTGGACACAGCTGGGAACAGTGCTAGGAGTTGGGCTGAGCTTTCTTAGAACCTGGGACTTGTTGGTGAGGCGGGCTTGCCTGTGGGGCCACTGGGGAAATCTTGTAACACAGGTGGCAGGATTCCCGATGCCCTGGCCCCAGCTGTGGTTATCTGGCAAAGATAATCAATGTGAAGACATGTCCACAGAGCTTGTAAGGTGCTGGTGATATTTTATTTCTTTTCTCAGGTAACAATTTTATGTTTTCATTTTATTGCTGTTCTTCAAATTGCACCTACTTTGTAAAATTCAGTGTAATACATACATGCATATATATTGTGCATATATATATATGTGTAAACATATATCTGTATCACTATAAAGCCTTTTTAAAAAAGAAAGTTGTTGAATTTTATGTTCACTTTAAGGTGATTACAAAGTGATTAAATAGTTCTTAGAAACTGACTAAATAAAGATTTTTGACCAAATACATATTGAATTAATCACAACAGTCTTATTAAAAACTATACTGCAACCATAAGAATAAAGATCCTACATGGAAATTTTCTGATATACAAGGAAAGGAGAGCAAAATATTTGGAGATAAATCTGAAATATCATTGAGTATGTAAAAGAATAATAATAACATCATTTTGATTTTAAAATAAGATAGTATCTCAAAGTAACAGGCAAAGTAATCAATTGTAGCCTATATGCTAGCAATATACAATCACAAATTGAAGTTCAAAACAGATTTATAATGAAACAAAGTAATCAAATATTTAAGGATAAATTTAACACATATATCCAAAGCATATGCACTGAAAATCATAAAACGCTGATGAGAGAAATGTTAAAAGATTCTAGCAAATAAGGTAATATATAATTGTTATATAATGGAGAAAGAACATTGTTAAAATATCGGTTTCTCCAAATTAATTTATAAACACAATTCTAGTCAAAATCATAGAAAAAGTTTATTTAGAAATCATCAAACTGATCCTAAAATGTACATGAAAAATAAAAATACACAAAGCCATCTTGAATAAAGAGTAAGGAGAAATCCTAACACCTGACTTTGAACCACGTTATGCAGCTTGACGTGAAGGGGATGCTGGGGTTAGGGGAAAGGTGCTGCAGAGCCCGAGTCACAGCAGGGCTTCCTGTCCCCAGCAGTCCTCAGGACAAGCCCATGGGGAGCATCTTCCCAACAGAGTGCCCAGAATTGCTGCATCCACACAGATAAATGCAAACCTTGATTTTACCTGGCACTGCATGCTAGAGTTAGCTGGGAAGGAATCATACACATAAACATAAAAGCTGCACTTTCATAACCCTCGAAGAAAACACACAAATCTTACTAACACTGCGATGGATAAAACTTCATAGACAAAAGCAAAATTCATTAGGAAAATTAAAATTACGTCTACCAAATTTCAAAGTTGACTCTTTGAAAGACTCCATGTTTTAAAAAAAGTAAAAGAAAAATCACAAATTGGGGAAAATATGTGAAGTAGTTCATAAAGGACTTGCAGGAGGTTACGCAAAGCATCCTCTGAAGTGGGTTTGTCAACACTATGGGAATCCAAGCAGCCAAACTGATGAATCTGGGGTTTTGTTAGCTGAGCTAAGCGACCACCTGTGAACTCCTGTTTCAGAGTCCAAACAAGTGGCCCTGAACTGGAAAGTTACAGAGCTTTTAAAACAGAAAACCACAAAAAGACATCCTCTTGGAAACAATTTAGGTAGAATCCTACATTAATTTTGGTTGACACCTATATCCTATTTATTTTGTTGAGCAGGTTAATTTTTCTCTTGTGGGTACAGCTTATTCTGCTTTTCTCATGGGACTTGTACCCTGAGTAATTTTTCACTTTTCTGGATCAAATACAGAGCACAAGATGGTATTAATTATGCCAAGCTACAATACCTCCAGCTCAATTATGAAAAGAACTCCAAAAACTTGAACAAATTAAATATTAAGTAAACTCAGGAATGTGAGAATAATACCATTAATAATTAATGAAACGCAAATTATAAACCACGCTCTGATACATCTATATATTCGTTAGTGTGGCAAAAATTTAAAATACTGGAAATTCCAAGTGTAGACAAGCATACGATCAGTGAGAACTCTCGTGTGCTGCAGAGATGTAAAGGAAGCACAGTCATTTTGGAAACCAGCTTGGCAGCTTCTACTAAGTTAACCACAGAATGCAGATGGGGCCCAGTAGCTCCACAGCTAGCTTCCACCCTGGAGAAAGGGATACATTTCCCCACCAGTGGTCATTGCGGCCTCATTAAGAGTTGCCCATCTCAGAACAACCCAAACACTCAGCAGAGCCAAGTCCTCGGTCCCACACGATAGCTTAGTTTAGAGGAACTCTGGATGTCTCCAAGCTTGCATCAGTCCTTCAGATGTAAAGTTTCTCTGGTTGGCGGGTGCGAGCTAGTTCCAGCGCACTCATGGGTGTATCGGTGTTCATGTGAAAGCAATTTATTATTTCATATTTGTGCTGCAGTTTTATGTACATGGCATTTTACACAGATCTGCTGGAAGATAAGGCATTTTTACTTGCTGACTAAGCAGAGCAATTAAAACTCAGAAAGTATAATGACTTATGGTAGCTGGAAGGATGTTCTTGGCAGTCACAGAAATCTCTGTACCTAAACTGACTCAAATATAGGGAACTTAATATTTTCCATGGTAGGGAAGGCTCAGGAAGATGAGGTTTCAGAACTGTGTGTGGGGAGTGTTCTTCATCATCCTGTGTCTTCTCATGTCCTCCAGTGTCCCTGGTGTTGGCTGCATCCTCAGTCTGGACTTCCAGGCAGCCCCGCTACACCTGGTAGGATCCAGCACCAAGCCAGAGACTTTCTCTCTCCAGGACCCACGATCTGGACTCCAGGACCTGTCCCCAGACTTACCTCCCTTCCTCAGGCTATGTGAGGCAGCTTGCTCATGGATATATTGGCAGACTCGGATACCAGGCTGCACCCCTGGGGCTGGGGGTGGGTCATCCAGGATCCTAGGAGACATGCGGACATCCACACACATTTGACACTCAGTTGGGGAGGAAGGGATGGGATGGAAGCATACTGACCATGTCCACAACCCCGCCAAGTCACAAACTAACCATGGGAAATCGATCCTCACAACCAAGGACTACCAGGTGAAAGGTGAGTCAGCTCCTCCAAAAACACGTTAGCCGAAATCATAGTGCTTCTCCTGGAACTCCTAAGGGTCCTAAACTTAGGCTGTTACTGTCTTTGGCTGTTTATCAGCTCAGAAAAATCGTATAGGTTCATAGCTGCACCTCGGTTCTATATGCAGAAAGTGGGCATGAGTGCTTCTTACCAGGTAGAAACTCTGTGTTATAGGTAGGGGAACTTTTCGGCCACTCAGCACTGACCCAGTGCACTCTGTGGAAAGAAGTAAAGACAATCTGATGTGCATTTCATGCACATGAGAAGAGTCTGTTGTGGATTGATTGTGCCCCAAATTCACGATGGGGACTTGGTCTCTCAAAGTTATTGTGCTGGGCCTCCTGCACATTTGGATGAGATTCAGCATGGCTGATGTGGGGGTTCTGGAGCCCCTCATGAAGGATCGAGGTCCAAGGCTTCTCAGTCTCTCTCTCTCTTGTCCCTTGAGCCTTCTGCCAGCTGCTGTGCAGTTACAGGGAAGAAAGATTCGTGCCACAGCCCTGCATCTTGATGTTGTGCTTCCCAGCCTCTAAAACAGGAATAAACCCTCATCCTTTGTGAACTTCCCAGGATTCCATTCCGTTTTAGCAGCATGAAACAATTGCAAAAGAAAAGCAGTTTCCTGGGCTTCCCTTCTACTGGAGCTTTTGAACTATTTTTCCTACTTTCAGTATGATTCAAAAACAAGAGAGATGAACTTTAAGAGTTAGAGTCCCAAAGGAGAATGCTCTTAAAAACTATTGCAAACAATAGAAAATAAAGAGTTTCAGTCCAAAATTTGTTCCAGTTGTAACTCTAGTGCTCATCGCCGTGATTACTGTAATGTGCAAATGTGGCACAGTAGCCATTGTCAAGGGAACCATAAATTTGATTTTCTGGGGTTTTGTGCACATGAAACCTCAATTAAAAACTGCCTTCACATATTGTCTTTTTCATTTGTTTTACATGTACTTGAGGCCAAAGTAGGCTGCCTGAACTGAAGTTGGTTACTTTCTTCAAACGTGTCTTTAATTCCTCAGTGGAATCAGAACTAATTCTGAGAGTGCATATGAAAAAAATTATCTTTGATCTTGCTTCAAATCTAGTAGATTGATCTCCTACAACTCCCACTGCACCACTGCTTGGAGTTAAAGTCTCTTCTATCCTTTCAGCTTTTGATCTATCCACTTTTTAAATCTTTAGATGAGTCGGTGCTTTCAAGATGGGTGCCAGATTTACTGATGTTTTGTTTGGTTGTCTCTTGTTTTCTGATAATTCCTTTGTACATTCTCTCCAAGCAGAGTCTACTGGCTCCAGCATTTTAATAGAACAATGCTTTTCTGGTTTCCTGAATAAACACATTAGTGAATGTCCTCAAAGAGGAGGAGGTGTGATTGCCACGGACATCACATTCTGGTGGTCTCTAGACTTAGCCTTTACTCTGTTACTGATCTGTGAATGTAGCAGGAAGCATTAGCTTTCCCCTTCACAGCCGAAACCAACAGGAGTTTAAGTTGGTTTGGCTCCAGGGAATCACAGGATTGTTTTCATTTGTTTTTCCTTTTGCATTCTTCTTGTCCCTGCTTTGGCCTGGGTACCACCAGCAGCTAAGTGGTGGAGCATTTCTTCCACATCTCACGTTATGTAGTTGTGCTGACTACAGTGGCACCAGAAGCTCCAAACTGGGCTGCCCATTTAGTAGCCCCATGATGCTGTTCCATGACGATGCCCATGGACTTGTCACCAGCCAGTGAAGGGCAAGGCAATGGCAGGGCACTCAAGGGTCTGTGGGAAGCTCAGTGACTGGGTAACTGCGGTTGTCTCCAAACTGCATGTGGGAGAAGCCCCTGTGGTCTTCAGAGGCCGAGTGCTCATGGCATGTATGAAGCACTCATTTTGAAACAAACCACTGAAGAAAGATTTAAATTAAACACATTCACAACAGCAGAGCTTTCCTCTTTTCCTGACGGGAGTACCCAGCAAACACTCAGTGGGGGGCTTTCAGAGAGCTGCCCATTGTGTAAGTAGCAAATGCCTTGGACATTTGAGCAGGTGACATCTGTCAGAGTAATAACGATGCGGACAGGGAAGACTGGCCCTGTGAGATGGCTGAATAGCTGGCAGATCCGTGAGAGGGAAGTCAGGCACTGGGCCAGGCTGAGGACAGAGACACCACCCACTAACTCATGCCGAATCCTGGGTAACACATGTTACTACCAGTGAAAAGAAAAACCATCTCAATGGCCATCCCTCATTTAATCCTCTGCGAATGTTGGGGCCACTGCGGGAGCAGCACATATGCAATATTTACTGAGTAGGTTCACAGTGGCTGCCCTTGGAATCAGGGGCTGAAAGATGCAGATCTTCCCATTGCAGAGCTATAGGATCCACCCAAAAGTTCAAAGGCTGGAGCTTACTGCAAAGCTGTGGCAATCCAAGTCAGAAAGCCAATGGGTCTGTGTTGAGAAGCTGGAGAGTCTACACTGGAAGCCTGATGAACTGGAAACCAGTGTCCAGAGGTGATGGCAAAGATCACAGCACTTCCAAACACAATGGAACCACTTCTCTTTCCTTTCCCTCCCTTTTCAGCCTCCCTGGCCACAAGCCTATTGATTGGTGCCACCCACAGCAAAGGCCAGACTTCCCAGCTCAGAGTGCAGCCTGTGGTCAGTCACCCAGACACACCAGAGTTCTCTTCCCACTAACTTGCTAGGTGTTAATCTGCTCAGGATAACGTTACAGTGAACTATCACAGGTTGTAATAAGAATAACAATTGTACTATTAGAATGGCTGCCTCCTTATGCTGACACCACCAGGTGCTAAAGAAGCTGCCTGGCCTCAGGAGCTCACATTCTCAGCCAGTGGGGAGGGAGCAGGACTACAAGGCCACACTGGAAGAAGGGTCGGCAGGTTCTCACACAGCCAGCCATGGTATTGCCACATGACTCAGGGGCCTTACACACTGAGGACCACACAAAACTCTTCCTGCAAGTGCTCGCTGGAGTCAACACCTAGATGTGTTCAAGTCATTCTTTCTTTTTAAAAAATGTTTCCCTGATATGCTTTGGTAGTAAAAAGACAGAGCATACAGTGGAGCATTACTTACCAACCAGAAAGAAGATGTCAGTACCTATAAGAATACGGAAGAGCTGGTGTGGTGGCACATGCCTGTCTTTCTAACATGGAAGGCTGATGCAGGAGGATTGAAGTGAGTTTAAGGCCAGCCTTGGCTATATAATGAGTTCTAGTCTGAACTAGATAGCAAGATTCTGTCTCAAAGACAAAGTGAAACACAATGAAGAATACAGAATCCTGTGTGGAGGAGAAAAGTGAGAAAAACAAGTGTGGAAAAACCACATCTGACTTGAGCTTTGTGAGCTGCCAGAAAAAAGCAAAGTGGAGTTTGGAAAAATATCAGTAAAGATTTAAATAAATGAAGCACAAGGTATTTTATTTTTCTTTGTCTATTTATTTATTTATTTATTTAGACTCTCCTAAAAATTCAAAGGTTTTGTTATGGAGTAGCTCCTTTACAAATGGCTCCACAATTAAAAGTGTTCCAAGTCTTTCTTCCGCCAAACAATTGAACAAGACAAGCCAACAAGGTGCCAAAGTTTTGAGAAGTGAGGCCTAAATGGTGAGGGAAAAACTGGCTCTGCAGAGTGAGCATGGGCTGAGCCAAGGGAGAAAAAGACAGAAGCGAACGTGAAAGTGCACCCCAGAACCCCAAGGCGGGCTACCTGAGGGTTCACCATGCCTGGCTCCTGGGGCATCTGCCTCTCTTACACAGCCCATGTCTTGGATCCTATAGGAAATCCCACACTGGTCCAGGGATTATCTGGTGCTGTCCTGGGGTCCTGAAAACCAAGTTCTCCCTTGCCTTCCCAGCCAGCTCTGCTGCGCCCTTCCTCCTGCGTCAGTCTCAGGCTGCAGAGGAACTGGACAGAGAACAGAAGGGCTTCTACCTGCTAAGGCCAATCTCTTCTGTGATTGATACTTTATATGAATGTGGTCCATTTGTTACAACTGGTGAGCTGATACTATCCCAGTCTCATTAACAAAAATCCATCCCTTATTGATGTTTCCTCAGCTGTTATGAAATGTTCTTTTTCAGAGTATTGGATACCAGTATCCTAAACACAGCCACAGGCAGGTGACCAGGGTCAGACCACATCTGTAGTGTGCACTCTTGATGACACAATAGGATGAAAATGAATATTTATTCCTATGGATTTTCCTCCCAGAATCCTATGACAGTCATCTAATCATGAAAAAGACACAGGAGAGAGTCAATCAACACAACAAAACACTTGGGCTGGCACTCTGAACTCTCGTGCTCACCAGAAATGGGTGGAGTTATGAGTTGTCACAGTCCCAGAGCATCTGAGGAGCCAGGTGGCATCCAGGAGTAGGCCTGTGACAGAGGAAATCCTCGTACAAGACCCTCAAATTGGAGAGAGCACGTGTAGACCACAAGGGAATGCTCCATACTGTGAGGACAACTTGTCTTAAACCCAAAGTGCTCTCCAAAAAGAAAGGCTTTATGCCTGCCACAGTGTCCAGACTACAGTATAGAATTATTAAATAAAATATCCAATACATGTAAGCCAGTGGAAGAACCAGAATTTAAGCACAAAAAAAGACAGTCTGAACTTAAAGTGTCACTTGCTACAGATGGATGGATAGATAGATGATAAATAATAGGTAGATAAGAGATAGATGATAGATAATCCCAAGTGCCAGAAACAAAGAAGGAAGCCGAGACAGCTAATGATGCAGTGATTACTGCCATGGCACCCACTGGCACTCAGACCTCCCAGCTGGCCATGGGCTCTGAGTTCCAAAGACATAGCAGTGCGAGTCAACTCCAATTGCAAGGCCCCAGCAGCTGCAGCAGAGGGCCCCACACAAAGCCAGGAGCCTGAAAGCTGAGCTTCTCTATACAAGAGGAATAAGAGTGGCATAGGCCTCGCCCCATATTGGAGGCCAGGTGTGTGAGAACTCAGCTGCTAACCACAGTGCTCTGGAGACGAGGTAACCCCATGGCAGCTGAGCACAAGCTCGTGCTCCAGTCCTTAAGAGGAGACCACAGCTGGCGTTTGGTTCCTGCTGTAAATGTCAGCCTTAGAGATGGGACAGTTCTCATCAGTGGGAAAATTTACTGCATGGAGAGTCTTGGATCTGAAGCCCCCACCTGCCCCAGGTCTTGCTCAGTTTCCTGCCTTTCCCTGAGCTACCCCTTTCCTTCATCTGAAACCTGGGAAATACCGGATGTCCAGACAAATCTTTGTCTTAGCTCCTAGAGAGAATTTTGACATCCTCAATTCCCCACAAAATATTTTATTTGTCTCATTTATTTATACCTTCACCATAACTCATTTTAGGAGATCAGGCTTCAGGCCAATACCCCAGAGCCCCAGGCTCAGGGCAACTCCTCTCAACTACACTCTTCCCCTGCCATCTCTCATAGACTCAGGGTTCCCCAAAGTCCCAAATCTAGCTCTGATTCATGAATGTTTTATAACTTGAGGTTTTGTGATAAGAAAAACAAAGCACAGAACACCTGCAGTTTGACGATGCAAGCCTGGCCTCGACCTCCCACTCACTTGGTCACTGGGGTGGCCCAGCTGTGTCCTGTGCTCACAGTGGTGTGCGCGAAGGTCACCTGGACATTGAGTTCACAACAGGTCTGTTGGACCTTGCATGTGGGAAGTGACTGGAAGGTTTTTACCTCTGGGGCTTGAGAGCTTTTCAGTCATGGCTCATAGAGCCCCACATCCCGCTGCTTTGCCAACATGCTGGGGGGGGGTGGTCACAAATGTAACCCAACTGCCTGCCAAATGAGCCGGTGCCTCTTGACTTCCAATGGTGTTGTATCCCCAATAAACCCACTCTGAGTTGCAGATGCCTGCAGCTGGCCTCCTGGTGCCTCCTTCAGCCTCCGCTCTCTCAGGGTGCTCCCGGGTGACTCCAGCCAATAGCTGCAAAGCTGTCTAACAGCACCTGCGTCATTGCCCCAGCTTGAATCCTGTCTCCAGTGCTTGCATCTGAAATGCTGGCATCCAAACACCTTGGTGGATCCACTGTGCTGGCTGGCCTTCCCCAGCACCCTGAGGGGATTCCATTGCATATCAGTCACCAG
This sequence comes from Cavia porcellus, assembly GCF_034190915.1. Lineage (NCBI taxonomy): Eukaryota > Metazoa > Chordata > Mammalia > Rodentia > Caviidae > Cavia > Cavia porcellus. The sequence continues at coordinate 45,715,102 of NW_026947501.1, read as the reverse complement.
CCAGCAAGAGACCCACGCTCCAGTCTAAAGACTGTTTCCTCTGAGTAGGTAGAATCATCTCAGGTAGGACCAGAGCCCTGGGAAGCAGTGATCTTGGAGTTGACACTCTAAGCTGAGCCATGGGCTCTGCAGGACACGCTTCTATTCTGTGGAAGGCTGAAGGCTCGGGCCAGGGTGCTGTACCTCACAAAGCCACGCATCCACATGTCCATAGCAAGCAGGCCTTGACAGGACTTTTGCCCTCGCTCAGAGTTCAAGCCCCTGTACCCTGGCAGATGCTGAGAGGGAGGAATTTCAGCATTGCTCCTCATGCCCAGAGAGCTTTTCCAGCTAAGCCCTGTCCCTCCTGCACCACACAGGCCCTAGGGAACTGGGGTCCAGGTGCCCAGCACAGCTGTCTGTCCTGCTGAGATCACTGGCCAGGGATCACTGCTGAAGTGCCCAGGTTCACACCTGGATGAGAAACTGGGTCCAGAACCACACACATGCACTTGGGTCACTTGTTGTACAAAGCCTGGGCAATGGCCTTACATTGGATAGTGGGCACTTTCATCTCAGACTTCTATGCTTCTGAAAGATGCCATCCTGGACCGGGTCTTAGCTCAGAGGCCTAAGTGCCTGCCTTGAAATCTCAAGGTCATGAGCTCGATCTCCGGTACAAAAAAAAAGATGAAAGACCACATCCTGATCCTGCTCCAGCCTTGCATTCTGTGACACCCACCCTGGGTGACCTCACCCAGCAGAGCCTGAGCTGGTGAGGATGAGGACCAGGTTGCACAATGTCCAGTCCTCAGTGAGTCTTGCACCAGGTAGAAGCCTCCCAAGGGGGTGCTACTGCAGGGCCCCAGACCCATGCCCTGCATCTCCCAGGCCTGCTAGCCCAGGATGTAAGTGTCTAGCCCAGGATCATCCCCTGAAGTCTCCCCTCTTTGTTCTTCTGTGCCCAGGGACCATAATGGCCACCTGAAACTTGCCTCAGCCTTTCCTGAGGGGACTCTGGTGAGACCCTGACCTTCCCCTGCTGCAAGCCTGCAACCCAGCTTCAGCTTCCAGCTCAGTGCCTAACATAAGCATCCTCGTGACCCCTCTCTCTACCACAGAGGTTTGCAAACTCCAGCAAAGCAGAGGCTCACTTGAAGAACTCGTGTTGGGGATCCTTCGCTGAATCAGCTCAGTGCCTAGTCCAAAGCCCCCCAGGGGGCTGGGGTGGGGTCCCCAGGTAGGGGTCGTTCCCTTGCGCGCCTCCACACCTCCTCCTTTCCAGCAGTGTTCTGGTTCATCCTACACTGACTCAGCTCTCTTTCATCTTGGCGGGAGGTTTGTGAACAACCGAAGAGTCAAAGAACATGCCTTCATATGCTCTGTTTCCAAGTGTGAGATGGATCATCGCAGTGTGCTTTCTCTCTCTTGCCTGAGAGAGAGACTGTGAGGATGCCGTGCTTAGGTTTATAAAGCACTTTAAACCTTGAATATGGAAAGTGAGTTATGAAATATTGATAGTCCATCTGCTCATAAGCCTTAGCTGTGTTTAGTCAAGAGATCTTCCCCTCTTGGTGTTCAAAGACAGCATTATTTCTGGGGACAGAAATTTTTCTTAGAATAATTATAAACATTCTGAATTTATAAGCAAAATGTATACAGTAATTTCTCCCAAATTTCCCCCTGTACCTCATCATGAAACAACAGAACTTGAGAATTCTGGATAGGAAAAGTAGCCCAACTCTGCAGCAGCTGGAGCGCCCCTAAGTTGGCTGGAAGGAGATTGATTTTCTTTTACCATGATTTTTGTCCCAGTTAGGAGCAAATGCTTTTCAAGTGTATAAGCAGTGCCCGAAGTTGCCACCACATCTTAAAAAATTTGACATTTTGTAGATAATGAGCAAAGGGAAGTAAATTTCAAAGGCAGCAAAATATATTACATAGGTGTTTCCACAATGAGCCCTGATGGCACAGGTTGTCATGGAGCACAAACATGACACACAGCAGGGCTCCATGGGACAGGGCTCCATGGGACAGTCTGGACAGCACAGGGTTAAATGCAGGGAAAGGAGGAATTTTTTTTTGTTTGATCTCATTTTTTTTTTTTTTAACTCCCCAAGAGCCTGTAGGTGGGACATGCTCCTCCTGACCTCAAGTCAGGGTCCTGCATCAACCTTGGCTGTCAGTGGTCTTTGGAAGCCTCTGGAGAGACATGGAGAGGATTTGAGGAGGTCAGGGGGGCTTTGTCTGAGCAGCAGAGACCCAAGCTGGCGTGCTCCCTTTGCCCTGCCAAGTGATGAAGGGGCCACCCTAGGACCCTGCAGTGAGTTCCCACTCAAGAAAGACCACCAGGTGCCAAGCACACACTGGTGCCTTGTTCTTGGGCTTCCAGAACCAGGAACCAAACCTCTCTTCTTAATAAGTTACCCAGCCGTGGTGCTCAGTGTAGCAACAGCAAACAGACTAAGGCATAGTTCTGTCCCAACCATTTTCCCAAGACACTGCTGCATGAGATGTTTCCTAAACAAAAAATTTGAAAGCCCTCCCTGAAACTGATTCAAAGACTTTCTATAATTAACAAACTCCATTCCTTCCTGGCAGTGCACCTTGCTGTCAGACTCCAGGACAAGGCTGTTGCCTGGGGACCGCTGGGCTGTGTGGTGTGTGATGTTCTCAAGATGCCAACAATGCTGCTTCCACAGCTGCATAGCAGGGAGCTCCTGACTCCCAGTGCTGGTCCCCAGTGGACAGCATGAGTCTGAGAACTTTCACAAACTACTGTTCCCATGTACCCCGCCTCCTGTTTCCCAAACAATGAGTCTACTCGTTGGTGTAGCATTTGCAGGGACTTGGGGAACATGAGATGCTTTCTGGGCCCTTCAGAGAATGTCCTCATCTGGAGACCTTCAAGCCCCAGAAGAGACTGTAGGAAAGGGGGTTGGTAGAAGCCTTCACACATGCACGTGGGAAACAGCAGGCGACCCGCAGGCAGGATGAGCTGGGGCCCACATGTCATCTTCACCATGAGAAGACCCTCACTGGCAGAAAACAGATGCAGAAGTGAGTCTCACTTCAGGTATGGCTGAGACAGGGAAGATGAGCGTGTCAGGGAAGAGACAGTGACGGAAAGTGAAGCTGAGAGCAGAGCTCAGAGGCAGAGGAAGAAGGGTGGTTTTTAGGATGGTAGACAGCTTGGTACCACCGCTGGCAGGAACCCGCAGTAGAGGAAATGAGCATGGCCAAGGGAAGGAGGACAATCCAAGCTCAACAGCTGCTGCAAGCACTCATCATCCAGCTGGAACCTCAGGAGCGATATCACACTGCCCACCAGATACCACACTGCCCACCAGCAGCACGGGCTGCGGCACTTCCGCGGCCACTTCCTGCCTGTGTCCCTGGGAATTCTTGGGTCCGGGCCCTTGGGAATGCTGTATCGCAGGAAACCACCAGAGGCAGGCAGCTGGACAGGGCTGGTCACCCTGCTTAGCATTCATAAATACACCCATAAATACACCGAAGCTTGAGGACAGCCTGTCAGTATCCTCTTCAAATGGTGCTGAAGTTCCGTCTGTTTCATTCCTGGCACAGAGAACACTTTGGAACTCTCAAAACCAGTGGTACCAACCAGCCCAGCTCTGCCTGCTCTGTCGCTTGTGCAGGAGGTGAGATGCATTAAGACTCAGTCGCCAGGGCTGCAGAGAGTGGTGCTTTCACCTTTAGAAAACCTGAACTTTTTTCCTGTGCATTAGTGTATGTGGTAACCCATCTGAGGGGAAATCAATAAAAAAAAAAAAAAAACTTAAAAGTTTCCATGTTTACCCTGTATTTATTTTCAGCTATGGGAAAATTAATTTGTATAGACAGGTGCATTTTCTGGTGATGTCCCATAAGGATTACAGCTTGATGAACAGATGATGTTCAGATGATTGATGCGCTTCCCAGCCTGACTTTCTAGTTGTGTTTTGTTTTGTACAGGGACTCAAACTCAGGACCTCATGCTTGCCAGACAGGCTCTGTACCCCCAAGGTTGATCCCTGGCTCTAGCTGTATTTTAAGGCTAAGCACTGAGATTGATTTGCATTCCTTAATCACTGTGATTTAGATTTTGGGTGACCACTCCCACACATGCTAAGTGATATGGAGCCGCTTGCCTGGGTAGACAACATGGCACAGAAAGCCCCACCACCACATTGCCTACATCTTAGACCAAGGGCAGACATAGGTGCAAAGCCTGGGTGTGCTCTGTGTGCCTGTAATAGTGAGGAGGAAAGGACTCCAGGCCGGAAGGTTGCAATTTGCCTCTGAGTCACTGGCCGCAGGCAGAAGTGCTGTCCCTCCCAGGGGCAGGGACACTGAGATGCTGCCTCATCTCCTAGCCCAGAAAAGCCTGGGGAATAACCAGAGGTGACATTCCTATTCCCCCACCTTCTGTGACCTGCAGGGGAGTCGAGGGGGTGGGTGGCAGGTGGGACTCACATGCTCAGCTCAGCTGTGGGGTTCCCTCTTCTGAACTCCCAGGGAAGGAATGCACTGTGCCCTTGAGATCTCCTGCGACCAGCACTCCACCAGGCTCCTGTGGTCCCAGGCTCCTTTCCCCCCTCTACAGGGTTTTTTCCAGAGACAGATTCAAGAGAGAAATCTGAGACTCTGGGGGAAATGGTGGTGGAAACTCCTTATCTGTCAGAGACCAGCATTTGCAAGAAACTCAGAATAACACACTGGGGTTAATGCACTTCCAACTTTCCATACCAAAGTGGTAGTTAATGCCTTTAAATTAAAATTACACTGTAATGTATGTTTTAGTCAATTATAGGTAGCTCATTATATAAACAATAAAACTATTCAGTCAAAAACTAGGAAGATGAAAATATAAATCGTACACAGCTTTGCCATTCATAAATAGACAAGTTCTCAACAATGAATGTTTATCTACTGCAGTGAAGCCTTCCTTTATACTTGTGTCTTTACAGATTATACAATTACTGGAGTTTTGTAGACTATTTAGAGAAAATGGTGAAACAAAGAAAAAAAAAAGAAATATAATCACTTAACTCTATCACCCGAGATAACTGTTTTCAACAATTTGTTTATATTATTTTAGTCAGGACTCATGAATATACAAACTATGTTACTTAGTTTTATAAAATCTGAATAATTATTTATTCCCTCATAATCAGCCCTGTTATTTGTTGACTATTATACTGTTTAATCTTCTAGAAGTTCGGTTGTATGCAAGACTCTAATTGGCTTTGTATTTTATTTCCCTCACACAGTAATCTGAATTTATTGTGAATTCACGGTGTCACAGTAACTTCAGCCTTGCAGACATTCCTAGCACTCCCACCCGGAGACACCTCATGAACCAGCCTGGTGTTGGCATCATATCTCTGCTGTGGCCAGGACACCTAGGAGAGACAAGCCCCTCTGCTCTCAGGACATCCCAGTCCCCTGGGCCAGGTCCTACGACAAAGTCTTCCCTACTCCAGGCAGCAGCCAGCAACCTTCCTGCCTCAGCAGGCTGCTCCGTGGTGCTCCTGAAATACACCTGCCACCCTGTTGGGGCACAGTCTTGTGCTGAGGACTCCTGCAAAAATGGAAAGTGATTAAACCGTGGTGCTTTGTCATGAATAAAACCCAGTGCTTAGCATGGAGCTAGGCTGGCTGTTCAAATTCAATCACAAGTAGAAGGCAAATGAAGAGAGGAACTTTCACTGAAGCTGGGGACCTCCAGGCTTTCACTTTTATACAGATAAATGTAGATGAGTCCGTCGAAGACCGCATGGACTTCTAAAGCGCCAGTTCTGAGCATCAGTTCCTCCTGAGTGTGGGCTCCTCATAGGACCCCAAGGACCCTGTGTCATCTAAGACAGCAAGCTGCAGCACCAGACAAAAGCATCCTGTGGTACAGAAAGGCACCCATCGGCTTCTCATGCCCCTGGTCCTGCATCCATGTTGCTCGGCCTCTGCACTGCAGGCTTCTTTCTTAGTGAGCAAATGTTGACTTTAAAACTGCAGAAAATATCTACTAACTAAACCGCAGCAGAGCTGGAGCTGCTAGTGATGTGAAGCCTTCTTTCAGGTTTCTTTCTTTTCTGGCACAATTGGTGAGCACCCTCTGCCAAGGCTGAGCCAGAGCCCTGAGTTCTGCTGGCCCAGTGGACTGGGACATGTGCATCTCAGCGTCCTTGTGAGCAATGGGAACAATTGTGCACACTGGAGCTGCTGGACCCTAACCCTGATACCACTCAACTGAAGCCAGGTGGCACCAGGTGACATGGTCCCCTGGATCCTGCCCAGAGAGCCCCCTGTCCCTGTGCCCCCATAATCACCTCTGTATCACCTCTGTATCCCTGTGGAGTGATTCTACTCAGGGACAGCAACTCCTCATGGCCACAACGGTTTGCTCCTCTTTCCTCTTGCTAAGCAGGCAGCAGCACACCATGATGACCGGCTCATTTCCTCCAGAACTCCCTGGATTCAGGCTTAAGAACCACCCATCTCAGCAGGCATGGTGGCATTTGCCTGTAATCTCAGGACTCTGGAAAGTCGAGGCAGAAAGATTATAAGCTCAAGGCCAATTTGGGCCACTCAGTGACTTAGTGAGTTCCTGCCACATGTATAAATAAACACCCTGCCCTGGTTGAGCAGTTCCTTTCCTCCTATTTGGAGGGAGCGCCCAACCTGACTCAGCTTTCTGTATACTGTCTCTCTTTTTTTTTTTTTTTTTTTTTTTTTTTTTTTTTTTTTAAATTTTATTTAAGGAGAAAAGAAAAAAAAAAGCAGGGAAAGGGTACAAGTTATACAGATTTACAGAAAAAAAATGAACAGTAGGAAATCACTAGTTAATGGATTACATATTGTCATCTTAGAAATAATTGTTCAAGTCACAAAATTAGAGCTTGTAAAGTGGACATTCCATCAATGATACTGCAAACAGTTCTGTTCATTGATCCAATAAAACTCTGTGATATCATTTTCTATCTTATACACTTAAATATACATGCAGTTATATAGTTTGGAGCACTTTCTTTTCTTCTCTTTTGTACCATGACTATTACACATTTTGGGTTTCATTGCTCCCACGGTTCTTATTGCTTTTTTGGAAGAGAGTATAACCAAATGTGACATAACAGAACAGAATCGGTCAAGTCAAAAGGGTGGACATAATAGATAATGTAAAAACATAATACAAGGTGATCAACAATGGTTACCATAATGCCTCCCACTATCTCTAATAGAATTGCCTATATCATTAGTTATAATACAATTGAACAAAACAGTAAAGAACAAAACCGACAAAACCAAAACATTGGAGACATTGTAGGTCTTCAAAAGTAGACAAAAGTCAACAAGAATGGGCGTCATAATGAATCTCATTATCTTCACAGCTGATGCCTAAACTTTCGAACCTGATACTATCCAGCAAAACAGAATAGGGGAACATCAGTTAAAAACCAGATGGTGAGAGTAATACAGGGCTTTAAATCAAGGTAATGAAAAGTCAAAGTAGGTTACTATAATATATCCTGCTATTTTTTTTCCTTTAATTAAAAGGATAAAGATAAAAAAGTAAATAATGGAGTGGAGATTGAGATAAAAGAGGGCATAACAACGAAACAGCGCAGATCAAAACATAACCATTTAAGCAGAATAGTGTTTCACCACCAGATAATCCTAACCTAAAAGTAGTTACCATATTGTTTCTTTCTTTGAAATCCTTGAGTACAACTTCGTATACTGTAGCATTAAGTATATCAAAACAATGTAAAACCATTCAAGAGAATGACAGCATTACAGAGTATTTAGAATCAACTAACAAAATGAACAATGGTTTCTGTATAATCTCCTTGTCTTTAAAAGGTTTTTGCTTATACTATCGTACATAATAAAATCCAATAAGATACAGCCTATTTAGACCATTGGAGACAGAAGGACAAAAGCTAGATGAGACTTCAAAACAAGATGATACTAAATCTGTATTACCTATTAAGATGTCATTTTCTCCAAAATAGCTGTTCCTATCATCCAATCTTCTCTGCCTCATTTCTGTTAAGCTCTTTTTCTGTCCGTAGCTGTCAGTTTGTCTTCTTCATTTTGTTCTCTGCTCCATTCGTTGTGGCCTCTCTGCCATTATTTCTGGATTCTTTGTATTTTTCTTTTTTTAGAATATCCTGCAATACTCTCTGTAGAGTTGAATTGGTGGTTGCAAATTCCCCCAGTTCCTCTTTATCCTGGAAGCACCTTGTTTTTCCATCAATTTCCAGGGACAGTTGTGCAGGATATCTCAATCTTGGCTGGAGATTATTATCTTTCAATGCTTGAATTATTTCCCCCCACGCTCTTCGTGATTTGATGGTTTGTGCAGAGAAATCTGCTGTAATTCTGATGGGTGTTCCCTTGTAGGTGGTCTGTTTCTTGTCTCTTACAGCTTTTAATATTCTGTTCTTGTATTGAATTTCTGGAATTTTTATTATTATATGCCTGGGTGTTGCTCTGTTTGGGTTGTAGGTAGCGGGGGTCCTGTATGCCTCATACATCTGAGTATCTTTACCTTTTGCTAAATTAGGAAAATTCTCCTGGATTATTTCTGTGAGTAGCTTTTGTAGTTCACTTGTTTGTGTCCCTACTTCTTCTTTTATGTTCTTAATCCTTAAGTTATGGATCCTCTTATCATCTTCTTGTCTTTGTATTATTGCTGTTTGTTTCTTTGTTATTTTTAAGAAGTTTTTCATTTCATTCTCCCATATTACAAGTCTGCCCTCCAGTTCAGATAGTCTGTCCTTAGTTTCTTTCAAGCTGTTATGCCAGTCTTCTATAGACTTCTTAGTATCTTGGTAGTCCCTTTGAACCTGCTTCACGTATTCTATGCTTTCTCTGTTTTCTCCGTCAAACAATTCTCCCCTTTTTTTCTGTTCTTCCATTCCACCACCTGTTTTTTCTTGGGTGGTACTTAGCATTTCTCTAACTATTCTGCATACTTCTAGCTTCAGGTCATTGATAACTTCATTCCTGAATTGGTCTATGAGGCTCTCTATATGGTGCCTTATGTGTATTGGTGTGGTGTCTGCTATTGCCTGTTTCTCAGAATTGGGGGCCGAGGAGCCTTTCTTGTTGCTGCCTCTTCCCATGCTGCCTCTTCTTCTCTGTTCCTTATATATGCAAGCTTATATAAGAGGCCCAGCTCAGCCACAGCCTGATCGAATTGCGCCAGTTAGGTGTTCCCGCTCACCGCTGCGCACCAGGGAGTTACGGACCAGGCAGCCTACGCGTCACCCCTCCTGGCCACCGTCAGGCTCTGGGATCTGGGTTGGGACAGCCTACCAGGTCCGCCGGCAGCGTCACGCAGGCCAGGCACTTTTCACCAATCCCGCCCGAGAGGGGGATGTGTGGCTGGAGTCCCACCGCGCCCTGCTCCCGCAGGACTGCCCGGGCCCAGAAAGTCCTCTGCTGGAGTCAAACTGTGGTAGAGTGTCAGTTTCTCTCACTCACCTCACCACAAGTCAGTGCACACCTCCCTGCCGTTCGCAGATTGCCGTTCTCAGAGCTTCCGCGCGTCTCTCTCCTTGCCGAGCCGCTGTAGAGGCAGCCAGCCGCCGCGCGGCGGGAAACCCAAATCGCGGCTTACAATGGCGCGGTTCCAGCCTCCACACCAAGTCTTTTCTGTTCCTGTTTTAGCACCAGGACTGCATTCCAAGTTGGCTTCTCTCAGCCCAGTTCGTTCCTGAGTCAGCAGAGCATATCTCCACCGACTTATGTCTCCTTAGTCCGCACCATTCCTGGCTTCTGAGCCGAGTCTTTCAGAGAGCCTCCCGTAGTTGCTATTATCTGTCCGCCATGTTCTCCCGGAAGTCTGTATACTGTCTCTTACCTTTATTTCTCCATCCACTCACTGTCCTTCCCCCTGGGAATTTTGAGAGCTGCACTGGATCAGGCATCAGAAGAGCGAGTGTTTCTGGAGCCCTGGGACTTCAAGGTTTCCCTCTGCAACCAGGGTGCAGTCGGGTGGGGGAAAGAGAGGGTTAGCCTTGGATTGTGGCAACCTGGAGTGCTTTTACCTCACACAAAGCTTACTCAGCATCTTGATCTCCACGCTGCAATTAGAATCAGGAACTCCTGATGTCCGGCAGGGTTCCCTGACCGCAGGGCTGAGGGGGAAGGAAACAGGAAGTGTCAGGGCTGAGCCCACGAGATTTCTTTCTGTGCTCCTTGCTACCTGGCACACAGCTGGCCTGGAGAGAGAGCTGGGCACAGTTCCACCTAGGGGATGGTGCAGAGGGTGTGGGTATACCCAGGCTGTGTTCAGCATGGTTCTCTCCCCTGGCTTCTGTCAAGGCAGGAGGAAGAGCACTGGAAGGCGGGATGAGCAGATCAGCTTCGTCTCTTTGGCCGCAGGTTGGGATTACTCACTTTCCACTGGGCATGGGTGGCCAGCAGTTTCACCCGGAAGTGAAGAGGACCCCAAGAGCTCCTTAGACCCCACATGTCTCTGGTGACACAGTAGTTTCACACTGCTCGAGTCTTTCATTTCAGTTCTAAGTCTTTTTTTCCCTTGTACATTAAACAGGTCATAAAACATCTGGGGTTTTAGATAGGCTCCACTGCAATAATGTTAGCAGTAAAGTTTTATAATATGAAGTGTTCTGGAAATGTAAGATGCTACTAATGATGATAAGAAATTTACCTGAACTAAATGACATCAAAACCAGGAAGCCTGTTACCATATGAATATTTCTTTAGGTGTCCTCCAGTTGGTAAATCAGGTTGAAAATGAAAGGGATTTGGTGCAGAACACGTCTTTGGTCCTGGGAAAACTGGTGATGCTCATCCCTGGTTCTGAAGGCAAAACACTGGGTCCCAGCTTCCCCTCTGATGGATTCATCAGTTACCGAACTTTGACTTCTCCCAAGGTGAGAAGATCCACTTCCTTTATTTGGTTGCCTTTTTCCACCTTCCCCTCATAAACTTCTAATCCTATTTCTTCCTGAGATTCAAACTCACTCTGCAGTGGGCCCATGGCCACACACTCAGCCTCAGTTTGTGGCCCTGTATTTTAACTGAGTTGGAATTCATGATCCTCACTGCTTCCCAGGGTCCTCTAGCAGATGGATGTAAAGTGTGCCCCCACAGCGACACTGCTGCCTGTGGCTCTTCATAGGTGATCCAGTCACTGTCTGCTTCTTATTCTGACCTACTGATGGCAGACTCCAGGGTAGGACAGGGTAACACAAGTAAATTCCAACCTTAGGCTCATTGTTTCTCAGCATTAAACTTTCTTTGCTATAAATGCTTCCTATGTAACCATCCTTTAACCTGGCTACTCCAGCAGAAGGTGTAGCTTTCACTTGGTCACCCCATCCTTCCTTTTCAGTAGTGGATACCACTTGTCAACAAAAGTCATTATCAATTACTTGGTAAAGCTGGTGAAAGAGAAAACTTTCTTATACTTCAGGTAGGAAACTTTGGGTAGTGTTACCAGTGACACAGTATCTTACATTCTAGGGAACAAATCAGGGGCACTTGGGAGAAACTGACCACATTCTTTCCTCATCCACCTGCACAGAGTTCGGGATCAAAGAAAGGTTTTGAAATCCAATTGCCAAGGCAGATAATTCTAATGAACCGTCACAGAGTAGGACCATCATGAAACCTTAAATTTATTGAAGAAGAACCAAGTCAGATTTTCTCATAAGCTGAACATTGAACCTAACCACTGACTTTGATTTGGTTTTCCTCCAGCTTAGTTTGCAGCCAGAAACAATGAAAAGAATCCAGTCCGTGTGCTGAGTACCACTGGACTGTCTCACCCCAAACCTCTGCTCTTTCACTGTGGGGAAAGCACAAATCTTTCCATGGCTTATCTGCATGTCACAGTGCTTAACTAATGAATATACCCAGGAGTTCAGCCAGTGTTACTGAGAGATTATTTCACTGCATTATGGCAGAGGTGCTTGAGAAGGCACCCTTGTCCTCAGGAGCCACAGGCCAACTGGGTAGTCAGCATGTGCACTTCCCACCCCCAGGAAGGGTTCCATCAGTGACACCTGGGGTAGATTTTGGGGAATTTGGGGGTAGCACCCATTCATCCACAAGGTGAATATTGCTTCCCAGGTGACAAACAGAACAAAATCTCTACTGAAGGCAATTGTCACTGTCATCCATTGCTGGTTATTGGAGTGCCGCGGGGGAGGCTTAAAGAGTTTGCTTATTCATTCCACAGCTACACACCGGGTTCTGCTGTTGTCAGGCAAGATTGTAGGAGCTGGAAAGAATCAAATAAATTTATAAACCTGGGGAAGAAGGGACACTCAACATTTCTAAAACCCTAGAATAGTGCTGGACAGTGGAGTTTAGAAGGAAACTAAGGAGGTAAAGGGCAGAGAAAGCCAAGAGGGGTCATGTTAGATGGTGACTGGCCACTGGGAATAATTCCAAAGGGGGACCAGGGAGACAGAACTGGGCAGGGACAGAGGCAGCCACCCACTTTATGTTTGATAAACTCCTGTTACTTCCAGCAAATATACGTTAAATAAGACCTCTCTCCTGACTTCAAAAGGCTCACTGAGCAACAGGGAAGGCACAATTCTGTAAAGAAAAAGAAAACGAAACGGAAGTGTAACAGAAGTCACAGCAGAAGCACTGTGGACCTCAGGGTCCACAGGACCATGGGCTCCAGGACCCCACATACATACATGTGCTAAGCTCTGCGGATGCCCAAGGCCCTGTGTCCACAGTGCACATTCGCTCAGATCCTGTGCAACTCTCCCGATCACCGCTGACACCTATCTCACTGCAGATGCTGTGTGCATAGCTGCAGTGTCACTCAGGAACCAGTGACAAAGAAGACCACCCATGCTAGACTTCAACCAGAACCTGAGGGCCAGCATGTAGGGCCGTGAGGTGGATGCTGCTGGCTGGTGACTGCTGCACCTTCCCCTCCTCTCATGCCCTTCGGACAGCGTGTCCTCCAATCACCACTGGCCCTTCTGGGTCGTGAGCAACTGTCTTTTGCGTGTTCATTGTGAACATCCACAGGAACCATCCTCAGAGTCAGGCCAATGTGGGACAGTGCTCACAACCACAGGACAGACCCCAGCGGCACCTCCAAGGAGGGATTACACCCATCGTCTCAGGCACCACACATCACAGCACCCTTATACCAACCAGGGCCCTCCTCCTCTGCCCCATATCTTCTGCCAGTCCTTCTACAAATGCCACCTAAAATTTCTCTTATGGGTTCCTCTAGGTAGTTATCTTTGTACACCTTTCTCTCATCGATATCCTCTAGAAACCGTCACTGTCCAGACACAGATCTCCATCTCCGAGGCTTCATGCCAGTGGATTCCGTCAGCTATGATGGAACCGTTTTTTAAAAATTTGTTCCATTCTGTGTGATAGTAGCAAGTTTGAAGGTATAGGCAACTAATTTGAAGACAATAAGATTCACAAAGATGCCCATTCTGGTTTGACTATTGTCTCCTTTGGAAGTCCTGTAATGTTCACAATGCCTAAGTTTTATTGGTCTTGTTCTCCACTGTTTTGTCCGGCTTTATAATATCTAATGAGATGGACAATTCCTTTTAAGGAAACAAGAGACAATGTTGATAACCATTGTTGATGACCTTGTACTCTGTTCTACATCATGTGCTATGTCTATCCTTGGTTTTGACTTACAGCTTTGTTTTGCCATATTTGACTTTATTCTCTCCCCCCCAAAAAAGTAATAAGAACTAAGGAGTAATAAAATCCAAAATGTGTAAATTTTGTTATAAAAAAGAGAGGGAGGGGAAAAAAAAAGAGCTCTAACGGATATAACAACAAGTGTGTTTAGGGATGTTAAATAGCTAACTATATTAATGTTTTTGGATCATTGAACACAGCTGTTTGCAGTCTCTCCGTTTGAATGTCTACTTTGTATTCTTTGATACTGTGATTTGAGCAACTATTTCCAAGATGATATTATGTAATCTATTAACAGGTGATTTCTTACTGTTATGTTTTTTTTTTTTGTAGTTCTGTATTATGTGTAACCTTACACTGCTTTGTTTTGTTTTGTGTTTTTCTCTTTTTCCTCTTAAATAAAAAAAAAAAATTTGGTCTGCACTGAATGTGCACAGACTTTTCTACTACATTATCCCTAAGCAGCACAGAGAACAGCTGTTGGCCCAGCTCCCATGCTGCTCTAGACACACAAGGAACCTGCAGGTGGCCCGGAGTGCTGGGGAGGACCGCGGAGACTGCTGAAAATGCTGCAGTTCTATATCAGGGATGAGCCCCCCAGAATCTGGGTCTCTGGGGCCCCAGACCCAGGCTCCCATGGACCCTGAGGGCCAGCTGTCTTGTGATCCCATTTTCTTAAAGATTCTCCCTTTGATTAAAATCGCCACTCAGAGCTGGCATCCTCCATGCTGGCCCAGGGGAACTGTTCCTTTCAGTGTGGCCTGCAGCTCCTCTACTCTCCCGCCTCGGCCTTGTGCCTCTCCTCCTCCAGCTGCTCTTTAGGGTCCTGCAGACTCCTGCTCCACACCACCCTCCTCCCCACTGTCACTCCACATGGCTGCTATGGACCTGGCTTCCTCTTCTTCCGGGCTCTACCACGCCAGTGAGGCCAACATCTTCTCTCTTCCTCCCTCCCGATTCCAGAACCACATCACCCTGGCACCTCATCTGGACAGTGCTGGTGGAGGGCGCCCTCCTCCCCCTCGGTTCTCCCCAACATCATGACCCCCACACCCTGTTTCTCTTTTCTTTTTGCAGCTGAACCGTGGACTTGGTCTTTCCTGCTGTCCATCCCCAGGGACACTAACGTCCCCCTTCCTGCTCCCTGGAAACTCCTCCACAGCCAGCACAGCCCAGGGCTGCTTCCTCTAGGCCATTTCCTCAGCTCCCCCAGCTCAGTCCTCAACAGTGACTCAGAACAAGGAGCAGCCCAGGGTGGCAGTCAGGTGCTGTCCCCAGAGACCGCTCCATGTCCAGGCTGCAAGCTGCTCACTTTGCTGAACTCCTCTGTTACCCAGAACTCGGCACCTAGCACCCAGCAGCTGCCTCCAGTACCTGTGCATGTACCAGTTTTCATCTCACTGCGGCTCTGGGTCCAGACTGCATCACCACATCCATACCCGCTGTGTTCCCTTTCCTCAGAGACCACAGCCCTGGGGGTCTCTGAGACCTTAGCCAGCTCTCTGATCTTCAGAACCTGACACATGCAGGACGACTGAGATAAGGGAGAACTAGTCCTGAGTCTCTGAGTCCCTGGGTCGGTCGCTGGATCACACTCAGTTCAGTCAGGGCTCCCCCACGCCCTATCTCAGATTCTGGAAATACCTCCTGCTCCCTAGGGGGTGCTCTGTGTCTCTGGCTGCTGCCTAGATGTGACAAATCCAGTCCTGAGACTTAAGGGCCTTGTTAACTGAGGAAGTCAGAGGACCCCCATCTCCCCAGCATCACAGACAAGACACGCATTGGCACCATGGTCCAGGGATCACAGGCTTCCTAACACAGTCTCATCTCAAGACAGCAGCAGTTTCCTCCCACAAACCCCGTAACAGCTCCTCGCCTGGGCCCCTTGGTCCTCACACCTGCAGTCCCTCCCAGGTTCCATTCTGATGCAGCCCGCAGATCCCCTTTGTAGAGCTCTGCTTTCCTTTCTTTGTCCTGATGCCCTGCAGCCTATCTAGGTGCCACCTCCATCACCTCCCCGAGTGCCCTTGCTCCCCACCCTCATGGGACACTTCAGAACATATTCTTCTGGGGGTGGGGACTCACATGTTGATCTTTTTAGGGTTCCTGCTGATGCTGGTTTCTGTGCCAGGTGTGGAATTTTGCCTTCACTGATGGTCAGCAAGCCTCTGGAAGTATGGAGGCAGGGGGGCTCATCTTTGGATTTTGGCACAGTACACATTTGGTGAAAAGTAATACATAGTAGGAGCACGTCCACCACCAAACTGACTAGCAAGAAACGGCAGTGTTAGTTACGATAATAAAGCCCAGGACCAGTGCTTGCCAGTATCAATCACTCTTCTCTGTCAGCTTCCCCAAGCTTTATTTTAACAAGAAAAAAAGATACCTTGCTTTTCACTCTGTCAGGTCTCTGCTCTGTGATTGAAAATGCAATCTTCTTCCCTTCAGACAGAAGGAAAATAGAAATGAAGTGATGCAGCCACAGCACACAGTGTGGGAGCAGCTGTCACCCTCCCTGTCCCCAGTGATAATTGAATCGGACTTAAGGGGAAGGATCAGAATTGAGAAGCGGTGACAGATGATACTGGGACAGGAGGGGCCGCCCTGTGTGCCCAACATGACAGAGGGACCAGCGAGGGGTCCGCTCACCACAATGCACAGTGCAGACCTGGTTCCTGTGCTCACTGCTGAGCCTCGGCCCAGCCAAGAAATCAGGATGGAAAATCTCAGTGTGAGGACCCCGCCTGCGCAGAGCAAAGAGGCCGAAACAATTGTAAATGATCCCCGGCTTCCATCTGCTGTTTTTAAATGACCTGCTATACAAGAAGAACCTTAGGGTGCAGGGACGGCCAGACATGAGACAAATGTGTTCCCCATCTCTACTTTAACTAGAGAAGAAAACATCTTTAAAAATACAAATAGAAAGCCGCATTCACTGCTTATGCCCTCCCCTCTAGTGCAGGGGCAGGTAAGCGCCAGAAGAGACTCCTGTTCATACTTACATAGCAGAGGAAAACAACTCGAAGTTTTCGCCCAGCTCTTTACTGAGACAGAGTCATAAAGGAGGACGGGAGCAAGGTGGTGAGATGGTAAGAAAGACGCTGCTCTAATCTCACCAGCATGCACTAGGCACTTTGTTCTTCTCCCCTTACAGAGTTGATCTCATTTAAAAGTAGACCTAGCCAGGCTAACCCCTGTCCCTGTTCTTGGTGCTCACACAGGGAGCCCACACCTCGGCACGCCTCTCTCTGTGAGGAGCTCCAACTGGTGCAGGGAAGAAGTCCTGCGACAGGGAGGATGGCACTGTCCAGATGAGGTGCCGGGGTGACATGGTTCTGGAATAAAGAGGGAGGAAGAGGGAAGATGTTGGCCTCACAGGCATGGTAGAGCCTGGGAGAAGAGGAAGCCAGGTCCGCAGCAGCGGTGTGGAGTGATGGTGGGGAGGAGGGTGGCACAGAGCAGGAGTCTGCAGGACCCGATATCCATTGCACTAGAAGTCCAAGAGCTGCTTTTAGCACAATTCCATGTGGACTCTGAGATTGCTGGACTCTCCCTGGCAGCACAGACATGAGGATCACCCTCTCTCCTGGTCCCAAGGCCCCTAAACATACATAAATCCCTGATGTGTGGTCCCTGATATAAAATGGTGCAGTGTTCCCCCAGAACCTACCCTCATCCTCCATGCATTTCAGTTGGTCCCTAAGTTACAACACCTATACCCTGTCGATACTGTCAATGGCCTTTTTTAACTGTGTATTTTAGGGACTAGGGCAGGATGAAGGCAGATGCTCAGCACAGACTCCTTTCTCTTCCCCAGGTGCTGTGGTCCAGTGATGGTCAGATCCTCAGGTGCAGAAGTTGTGGGCACAGGGATGATGGAGCTGCTTTGGGGATGTTGCTCGCCTGGAGAGGCCTGTCTTCATGAGCAACTCTGAACAAAGGGGTCGCATATGTGAGGAGAGGGAGGCATATAGGGCTGAAAGGTGAGCAGAGGGTGGAGGAGACAGGGAAGAAGGACAAGTGACATGGTAGTGGACAGAGAGGGAAGGGTGAGGGGCCAGATAGGGAGATCTGGGCTGGACCTGTACCTCGCCACTCTAGCTCAGTCTGGACCCATCTTCCCTCTGGGTAGCCCTGCCCTGTGCTGTGTGATGCTCAAGGGAGGGCAGGCATCCAGCATTCCAGCTCAGCATCTGATGCCCAAGGGCAGGGCATTGTGGCTCTGTGACCACTCTGAGAGTGGGGTGTACAGGGCTGTGTGGTCCCAGTGGAACTGAGTTCAAGGACCTAAAGTGTTGGGGAGCCACACAGAAGACTATTAGGAAACTGCAGGGGACCCTGGGGGAGGCAGCCGGTCACAGAGTCAGAAGGCAGGACAGGGACAGGCAAGCCACGCTTCCTGTCTGAACAGGAAGCTGAGACAGGAAGAGCTCGAATTGCCTGAAGCTGCCCAAGGAGAAGCTGCTTGAGTCCCTCACACCAATGTTTCAACTACAGCATGACAAAAAGAAGTAATCTAAATGTGTTCACAAGATTGTTGGGGCACAATTATAGTGTAAGGGCCACTTACAGAACAGCAAACCCACAGGTATCTCACAGGAAAAGTTGGAGATCAGTGAGAGGCCTGTGGTCGTGCTCCAACTGCCTGTCACGTAGTTGCCCTGCTAAGGTCAGTGAACCCTGGCTGTATGCGTCCAGATAGTGCCCTGACATGATTTGGCTGGGTTACTTACTTCACAGACTTCAGGCCCAGGACAGACCTGCCTAGTCAAGGACATGTTTAACCCAGTGTTTCCCACAAGAAACCCCCTCCCCTCTCTCCTAGAGCATTCCCTAGAACATAGAACATTCCCATATTGTGATAAACAATTCTTTTCCAAGAAATCTATTTAGAACAACTTGACCGACTATTGTGGTTAGGGGTTGAGAGAACAATTAGAATCAGGACATGGAGTTTATAATATTACTTTTATAATGGTCACTGGGAGTTAACACAAGAAAATGAAGGAAATCTATTTGCAACACCAAAGACATAGAATAGTTAGTCAAGGGCCTAAATCCCACAGCAATGTCCTACATGAATCCAGATGAAGACCCAGAGCTCATGACTATGCCTCCCATGAGTTCAGCTGGAGGTCCAGAGCCCAGAAGAAGGACTCATGCCAGCCTCTTTTATGGATCTGTGCCAGGAAGGCCCAAAGGTCAGCGGTGGAAGCTAGAAAATCCATGCCAGTGGGGTGAAGGAGTGGTGCTGGTGGGATGAGGGTTCTACGCTGGAGCCGAGAAGTCACACTCACAACAAAGATCAGGGCTGTCCGGAAAAGCCCATAGCCATCTTCAGTGACATGAAGGCCCCACGCTCTTCCAATGACAAGCACAGTCAGGTACATGTCAGGAAGCCAGCATGATGGGTTCATCCTGGATACCAAGAGGCACTGGTCTTCCCCTCTGGAGCCAGGAAACAATGCTCAATGTGAAGACCAGAGCTTCTCCAGGAGAACCAATGGCTCAAATAGCAACATGTAGAACCCACAATGCCTCAATACCTCAATGCAATAGCTTCTCCTTCTCCATATCTCTACTTATGCTGGTAACTTTCCTCAGGTGGGATATCTATGCTCAGCACCATGGTAATGCAATCCACCTGGCGTTAAGTTGACCACCAGTTCTTAATACCAACACTGACGATGTAGTTAATCAATCACATAATAATTGGCTGTCTGCTTTTGTACCTCCTGCTTACAAAAGTGTGTAAGTTTCTGTTTCACTCTCGATCACTGCTAGTGATTTGGGCTCTATCCCACCAGCCCGCTGGCATAATAAACAGTTGCCTTCTGGATTCCTCAGTGTCTTCGGTTTAGATTGACACTTGTTTTTCTGTAGCAAGATGAATGGTAGTGGATTATAGCACAGTGCATCCTAGTGCGCCCTTGACAGGGTCAGCAAACCTCCCCTGGGGCTCCTGCTCCCCACACCCTGCACCCGTGGACCTAGGTGACTGCGCCAAGCCGGAGCCCTTGCTTCCCACTCGAAACAGGCACCACCCTTGTCCGCTCCCTGCTGTGGCCCTCATGCTGCATTGTGAGGGTCCCCTGGGCCAGGGCCAGAGCCGACCCCTAGCTGGTCTTTCCTTTGCTCCCCCTTTCTCCAGGGCATTAGGTGCAGTCCTCTTACCTGGAAGAAAACACTGTTCTCAAAGTAGCCGCAGAAACGCTTCCTGCCAGAGAGGAGATCAGGGCTAGGCTGTTCCTGCTGCAGCTTTCTGTACCTCACCCTACGATCACGCATGCGCAACTGCCCTGCATCCGACCGCCTGCAGCAGCCTCTGCGCTCCCGGTGAGACTGAAAACTTCTTAAGGGAGAAAACATTTAAAAGCCCTTTGTGTGAAGAAAATAACCGACATTCGAAAATACATTTTTGGTCTTTCTTGACATACTAGTGAACTATTCTTTTTTTATCTCAATGGAAAAGGAGAAGATGCGTAGGGGCCCCGCGTCCCCTGCCCCTGTGGAGGTCCCGAAGTCCCGCGTGCCCCTGCTTCTCGCTGGGTCACGCTGCTGCAGGAAAAGCTTGCTGGCACAGCTTGTGGAAATTTAAACTTTCCTGTCCCACGCCTGGGGATGGAACACCAAAATCAAGCAACAACAGCAGAGCGAGGTAGCAATGACAATCCCGGTTCCGCCTCTGCGAGGTGTGGAGCATCAAGGCTGCAGCAGGAGAGGAGCTCTCAAGAGAACTGGGGCCCAGGCGACATCCCAGAGGAGAATCGCGGGGTCCGGGGGGCCTCCCAGGCCAGGGCAGCAGCGAGCCTCACCCCTGGGGACCACTCTGTCCAGTGGAAACCTGGGGGAGGGGTACACACTCGAGGCGGGCATCAGGAGGACACGCGGACCGCAAGGTGAGGTCTTCACTCCTCTCTGGCCCGGCTGCCTTGGATTTGGACGTAGGAGAGTGCAGATCTGGTGGCTTTTGTCTGCAACATTACAGGTCATTTTTGTTCTCAATACAATCATTAGCCCTTCAGTTTGCTCTCTGGGCACTAATAAAATGCTTGCCATTTGGAGCAATATGAAAGGTCAGCACACATTCCTTTAAAGCAGGTTGTGGAGAGAATATACAGCATGTGTGTGAGCAGGTCAATTACCAGAGTGCGTCCCGCAACAAATATCCACTTGCCCGCTACTGACAAGAGTGATAATCCAGATTCTGAAATTGGGAGCATAAAATTCATCTGCAGAGCCATCTGTTTCTAACACTTCAAAATACTGCCATTTCATCATTTAAGGATGTCATCTGGTGGCATTACGCCCATTAGCTACTTGGTGAGAGCTGTCACTGAAAGTCGTAAAGAAACCACTGCTGCAGGAGAGGTAGGGGCTGTGTGTAAAGAGTGCCCTTAGCATGCTCCTGGCTGTGGGATGTGCCTCTGGAGGACAGGGTTCCATCTCCACCACCCAGGGGACAGGGGTATTTTAGACCCAGAGCATACACGTATCTCTTAAGAAGCTAACTGGTACCTTACTTGTTTAATGTGGACTGGTTTTCAATATCTATGAAGAGTCTTAAGTAGTTACTTTAAATTTTAAAGGATGTTTTTCTAAGAAGAAAAGTGCAGCTGAATCTTGATGTCACAGATACAGTCCTGAAAACTAACTGCAGAAATAAAGGTTCGACAGTACAGAACCACATGCTCAGTGAAACACCTTTAAAAAAAATGTGACATAAGATCCTTTTGAAACTGTGGTAAGGTTGTTATGTTTGCTTTATTACAAAACTAGGTTATTTTTTCCATATTAATTTTAGAGTAAAGACACAGAATTATTACAAACCCGAATCATTTCCTGCACTTCCTTTCTTCTTCCCAAGCCATGCTATTTGTTAAAAGATGGAAACCTCCCATTCCTGCCCACCTGGACCCCGCCCGGGCCTCCAACGAGGCAGCTGAACCCTCAGCATCTTTAACTCAGGGAGGCAGAAAGCATAACTGTGAGCACTGGTGCTCAGCCCTGCCACAGGGAGCCTTTGTCTTCTCTAACTGCGAGTATAAAATCAGGCACAAGACAGGTTCACCTGCTGCCTTCCTGGAGTGATGTCCTGCAGGGCAGGGGCCAGCAGGTTCCTTCTCCACCTAAATGTCCTCAGGCAACACTGGGCTGTGGAAAAAATACAAGCTCCCCCTGACTGTGGCCCAGCCACACTCCCTGCTCCCTGCATAGGCCTTTGCCCTCCCTGTCTTTCAATGCCTTGTCTGCTACAGCACTTTCCTGTCCTCCCTGCTCCACGTCCTTTGGAAATTCAGTCTTCCTAGGAGACCTCCGAGGTTATTTGCAGTTCTCTGTAAACTGCAAGCTTCTGGAGGACAGGACCAGTGACCTCTGCATTTTGCTCTCTTCCTTGCAGTGTGGTACACACATCAGTGCATGTGGAGCTGGTAGGGAACTGACCGTGTTCTCACAGCAGCACAAGGGCTGGTGCCATGCAGGCCGAACTGCTCTCCTTTCAGTCTCTTTGTAGTTTTGAGTCTAAAGTGTGTGTCCACATAGAGCGGACTCACACTATTAAAGCCAATCTAACAGTCACTGCTTTGACTGCAGCTCTGACCCGTAATATTTTTTTTTTTTTTTTTTTTTTGTCTTTTTCGTTTTTATCGGTACCAGGGATCGAACTCACGACTGCCTGCTTGCAAGGCAGGCGCTTATGCCGCTGAGCTAAATCCCCAGCCCCTCATATTATTCTTGAGGTCGTTGCTTTTACATCTCTCTTCTTAGTTTTAGTTGGATATCTCGTGGCATTTTTCCCTTTTTTATTTTATTTTGCATTCACTAAAATATTTTCAATGTAGATTTTAATTTCACTAGGGGCTTTTTTACTATGCATTTGACATTATGTTTTAACAGTTGTCTTAGGGTTTGTCATACATATGCTATGTCAGAATCAACTTTAGGTTTACATTAGTTTAATGCTGCCGACAGAGAAATGTTACATCTATGTAATTTTTTTTTCATTTTCCCTCTTTTATCCTATGACTTTTATGCATATTATATTTCTTTATGTTCCAAACTCAAAACTACATTTTATAATCATCACTATATTATTGGTAGTTTTTTAGGTTTCTACTACACATCTCTCCAGTGCTAATTTTGGCAAATACATGTGTTCATTTCTATATTACACCAAGCATTATGTTATATAAATATTGTCTTCTATAATTGCTTTTAGTCAGTTATAAAAAGAAAGGAGAATGTATATTTTTATCACTAAGACACAATAGCAGATATCCACAATTTAAAGATTTAAATTGGCTCTTTCAGAGGATTTAGGTCATGGTCAGCAGGATCTAAGAAATATCATGGCAGGAAAGCTGCTTAGTTCATGATGACAGGAGGCAGAGCAGAGGAACAGAGCCAGAGAGGAAGGGGTGAGGGACTAGACAGGCAACACAAGGCAATGCCTTTATGACTTATCAGAAACACCAGAAAAATACTCAGCTAATCCTCTTGTGGCTCTTGTGCCAACCAAGTTGACATGATTAAGCTTAATTGTCATATTCCACCCCTTGCTAACTTTAAACCTTAGGTCATACTTTAAACCATTCTTCATCTCCAAATAAACACAATACTAAGCTAACATTTTGCCTAACATGATACAATCATTTTGTGTACAATAAAAAATGCAGCCACCCCTTCTCCAAAGTTTCAGCAGTTTTAACATTTTTAAAAGTTCAAGTCAAAGTGTTTCTTGAGACTGAATGGAACTCATACCTGTGAACCTCTTCAAAAATAAAAGGCAAATTACACATTTCCAAGGCATAATGCCATGGGATAACACCTTTACTTTAAAAGAGAAGAATATGAGGATAGAAAAGAATCAGGCCAAAACAAGGCCAAACTCAGCAAGGCAGATATCAAGCCCTGCACCTCCACGGCCAGCACCCAGGGCTCAAGGTGCTAAGAAGTGAATTTGTGGTCTTGGGCAGCTCTTCCCTGTTTGGCCTCGTAGGTTATAGCCCACAGGGCCTCTTTCTTGGGCTGGCTCTATCCACTGGCTGCATCTTTCTTTGGAGAATGCTTTGTGTTTTTGGTATCTTCAACTTCCTAGGCTCTCTACTGTACCTTGAGCTTTACTTTCATGGTTTTATGAACTGCCCTCTCAAGGTCACTTGGCCTGGCACTCCAGGTCCTTTTTGTCACAGATGAGGGGAAGCCTCCATGACCCCACAACTCTTGCTTTCTGCATGCCAAGGTCTGCCACCAGCACAAGCAGCAGCTAAGCCCCTGGAGCCATGGTGGTGGTGGTCTCTGAGTGCCTGGATGGTTGAGCACAGTAAAGTGAATCCTTGCAAGCCAGCTTTTTGGGTGGCCCTTCTGGAGCAGGTTAACAGTTTTATGCTCTTAAGCCTTGGATGGTGGGATTTACTGACTTTCGAGGTGCCTTTAAGGCATTTTTTTTCCCTGAAGAAAGCACCACTGTTTTTAAAATGTCACTAATCTCTTTAAAAACCATACTTCCTTTGACTCCAATTTTACACATCATTTCTTTTGAGCTAAAGTTTAAGTTTTGTAAAAGCTTTGATCTTTTTAAAAATGATTTTTAGCATAAATCTGTGTAAAACCTGCCAGTGGTATTCATATCACAGGCTGGGCACTGGGCTGCCTTGATATTTTTCTCTGCCAGACAAATTAGCCCTTACACAGACTTCTGCAAAGTTTCAGGACATGGGCAAAATGCAGACAAGTTCTTTGGCAGAATGTAATACACACAGCTTCTTGTCCACCTGCCAATGAAATTCTGTGCCCATCTAAAGCTTCCTGAACCTGATCTTTCCTCTTTTTTTGTTTTTCAGCATTTTACTCTTCTGAACTCTGACCACTGTTGCATATAAAACGCTGCTCATGTCATTCTAGGTTCTCTCTAGCCTTCATCTTCAAGGCATAAAAACTCCTTTCACAAGCCAGTTTAAAAGGCTTTAAAGCCAAGTGGTTAGGTACAGACACAGAAATGACTACTCTGAGTGCCAACTTTTGTATTAGTTTTTTTGTCACTGAGACAAAATGCCCACAAAACTTAAAGTGTGAGAGGTTCAATTTGACGCACTATTTCAGGGAATTTGGTCCATTGTCGAGTGGTTCTAACACAGGAACATTATGACGGAAGAGTGTGGCAGACCAAGATGCTTAGTTCATGGCAGTCAGCAGACAGAGCAAAAGGCAGTGAGAAGGAGAGACACAAAGACAAGGTGCCCAAGATAACGTCTCCATGACCCACCCAGACAAGCCAAGAAGTGTAATCCCAATGGTGGCTTCTGAGCAATCCAGTTGACACAGTTAAGCTTAACCATCCTGTTAAGCATACCTGTCCTGTGCTCTCTGTCATCTGGTCTGAGTTACTATCTGTGCTCACTTGATTTCAGCTTGCAGAGTGTTTTAGTATTTCTTGTAAGGCCTGCTGACTGGAAAAATGTTCAATGTTTATAAATCATTCCTTTACCTCATTTTTTTTTATTTAAGGAGAAAAAGAAAAAAATAGAAAAAGGGTACAAGTTATACAGATTTTCAGAAAATATAAAACAGTAGGAATCACTAGTTAATAGATTACATATAGTTATCTTAGAAATAGTTGTTTAAGTAACAAAATTAAAGCATATAAAGTGGACTTTCAAACAGTGAGACTGGAAACAGTTTTGTTCAATGATACAAAAAAACTCAGTAATATGGCTATCTTATACACTTAAATATATATGCAGTTATATTCTTTAAAGCACTTTCTTTTCCTTTCTTTTGTACAATGACAATTACACATTTTGGGTTTTATTACACCCACAGTTGTTATTACTTTTTTTTGAAGATAGTAAAACCAAATGTGCCATAACAGAACAGAGCCAGTCAAATCAAAAGGATGGACATAATAGATAATGTAAAAACAAAATACTAGGTGATCAAAAATACTTACCATACTGCCTCTTGCTATCTTAAAAAGAATTGCCTATATCATCAGTTATAATAAAAATGAACAAACAGTAAGGAATAAAACCAAAACATTGGAGACATTACAGGACTTTAAAAGAAGATAATAGTCAACCGGGATGGGCGTCATAATGAATCTTATTGTCTTCACAGTTTTGCCTATACTTTCGAACTTGATACTATCAAGCAAAGCAGAATAGAGGAAAATCAGTCAAAGCAAGATGGTGAGGGGTCTTCAGGGTTTCAAATCAAGTTAACAGGAAATCAAAGTGGGTTACTACAATGTATACTGCTTTTTTTATTTTTCCCTTAATTAAAAAGATAAAAATAAAAAAGTAAATAATTCTTTAAAAAGGAGATTGAGATAAAAGAGGGCATAACAACAAACCAGCGCAGGTCAAAGCATAACCATTTAAGCAAAATAGTGTTTCACCACAAGATATCCTGACATAAAAGTAGTTACCATAGTGTCTCTTTCCTTGAAATCTTTGAGTATAACGTCGTATACTGTAGCACCAAACATATCAAGACAATATAAAACCATTCAAGAGAATGACAGTATTACAGGGTATTTAGAACCAACTATCAGAAAATGAACAATGGTTTCTGTATAATCTCCTTGTCTATAAAAGCTTTTGCTTATATTATCACATATAATAAAACCCAATAAGATACAATCTGTTAAGACCGATGGAGACAAAAGAATAAAAGCTTGATGGGACTTCAAAGCAAGATGATACTAAATCAGCACTAGCTGTTATGATGTCCTGTTTTCTCCAAAATAGCTGTTCCTACCATCCAATCTTCTCTGCCTCATTTCTGTTGAGCTCTTTTTCTGTCATTTGTTGTCAGTTTGTCTTCCTCATTTTGCTTTCTGCTCCATTCATTGTGGCTGCTCTGCCACTGTTTCTGAAGTCTTGGTATTTTCCTTTTTTAGAATATCCTGCAGTATTCTCTGTAAGTTGAATTGGTGGTTGCAAATTCCCCTAGTTCCTCTTTATCCTGGAAGCACCTTGTTTTTCCATCAATTTCTAGGGACAGTTGTGGAGGATATATCAATCTTGGCTGGAGGTTATTATCTTTCAAAGCTTGAATTATTTCCCCCCACACTCTTCGTGATTTGATAGTTTATGCCTAGAAGTCTTCTGATGGGTGTTCCCTTGTAAGTGATCTGTTTCTTGTCTCTGGCGGCTTTAGTATTTTGTTCTTATATTGGATTTCTGGAATTTTGATTATTATCAAACAGCCTGGGTATAGCTGTTTGGGTTGTAGGTGGCTGGAGTCCCGTATGCCTCATGTATCTGAGTATCTTTACCTTTTCCTAAATTAGGGAAATTCTCTTGGATTATTTCTGTGAATAGCTTTTGTAGTCCATTTGTTGGTGTCCTTACTTCTTCTTTTATGTTCTTAATTCTTTTTTTTTTTATCAGTACTGGGGATCGAACTCACGACTGTCTGCTTGCAAGGCAGGTGCTTATGCTGCTGAGCTAAATCCCCAGCCCCTATGTTCTTAATTCTTAACTTATAGATCCTCTTATCATCTTCTAGCCTTTGTATTATTGTTGTTTGTTTTCTTGTTATTTTTAAGAAGTTTTTCATTTCATGCTCCCATATTACAAATCTGCCCTCCAGTTCAGATAAACTATCCTTAGTTTCTTTCAAGCTGTTATGCCAGCTTTCGATAGAGTTTTTATTTTCCTGGTAATCTCTTTGAACCTGCTTCACGTATTCTATGTTTTCTCTATTTTCTCCATCAAACAGTTCTCCCCTTTTTTTCTGTTCTTCCATTCCACCATCTGTTTTTTCTTGGGCGGTGCTTAGCATTTCTCTAACTATTCTATTTATATCTTGCTTTATTTCATTGAATACTTCATTTTTAAACTCGTATATGAGGCTCTGGAGATATCACTTTATGTCTATTGGTGCTGTGTCATATTGCATGTTTTCTGTCTTCCTTTGCATTTCCCTTTCCTGGATCAGTGTTCTCAGGATTGGGGACTGAGGACCCTTTCTTGTTGCTTTCTCTTCCCATACTTTTTGTTCCTTCCATACAAGCGAATGTAGGAGGCCCAATTTTTTTCTCTTTGTCAGTTACAGTTTGTTTGAATCGCGCCGGCTATGTGTTCCTGCCCATTGCAGTGTACTAGGGAGACACAGACCTCAGCAGTCTCTGCTGGGCCGGCCCCTCCTGGTCAACCTACTGAAGGCTTCACCGCTAGGCTGCACCTCCAGGCACTGGGACCTGGTTTGGGCTAGCCTACTCGGTCTTAGTCAGTGGCATCACACAAGCAGGCACTCCCCACCAGTCCCTCTTGAGAGGGGAATGTGTGGCTAATGTCACTGCAGGTGTCCTGTTCCGGCAAGTCTGCCCAGTCCTAGTATGTCCTTTACTGGAGACTCCTACTCTATTTAAGGGTCCCCATTCTGCTCACTCACCTCAAGTTGATTTAGGGCTCCCTGCTAGTCCTGCTCTCAACTCCGTTCACAGATTCCCATTTTCAGAGCTTTCGCATGTCTCTCTCCCTGCCCTGCAGATTTGGACACAGCAGCAGCAACAGGAAATTCAAATCATGGCTTCCAGTGGAGCAGGTTCTAGCTTCCCATGCTGAGATTTTATCTGTTCCTGTTATAGCACCAGGATTGGATTTCCAGTTGGTTTCTCTTAGCTTAGTTTATTCCTGGGTCGTCAGGGTGTATCTCCCCTTGCTTAGGACTTCTCATACCGCACCATTCCTGGATTTTAAGTGGGGTATCTCAGAGAGCCTCCATAGCTGCTGCTATCTATCCACCATGTTCTCCCAGAAGTCCCCTTTACCTCATTTTAAAGACAGCTTTCTGGGTAGAGGGCTCTTGGTTTCCTGTTCTTTGTGTCTTTCTATGGTTTTCTATAATTTATTGACTTGCAAGTGCTTACATTTGTCCTTCATTAAAGCTCACTAGTTCTCCCAGACAAGTGGGATAACACCATTCAACGAGTCTGGGAACTTTTCTGCCACTCCTTCTTCAAGAGTTCTTTATGCTTTCTTTTCACACCTCCTGCTCTGGGTTTCTCAGTTGCAGCCTATATTTCTTTGCATCTAGGTTCTTTTTAAAATTATTTTTCTCTCTGACTCCAAATTGTATAATCCTTATCAATTCATATCCAATTACTTAATTCTTCCATCTGCCCATTTAAATCTACCTTTGAGTCCCTAGACTGATTTTTGTTGTTGTTGTTACTTTTCAATTCAGGAACTTTTATTTGGCTCTGTTTATGATTTTTATCTTTTACTAATACTTTCTAGTTGATAAAACATGACAACACACTATCATTTGCTTCAATAAATATGTTCTAAAAATGTATGTACTTAAGTATTATTCTACAAATAATACACGCAAAAGTATTATTATTATTATTATTATTATTATTATTATTATTATTTTGGGGCCAGGGATCTAACTCAAGACCTTGCTGGCAGGTGCTGTGCCGCTGAGCTAAGAAAGTATTACTTTCTACCATCTTTTCCATAGAACCAAAGTAGTAGCTTTCAGATAAGCAGCCCCTAATGACAGCCTGTTCAAGAGTGATGTTTAAAAGTTCTCACCACAGGGAAATAAATATCAATATCTATATTTGCTAGCCAAGAAATGAAACTAGATTATGTCTATACAAAAAAATTAAAATTACCATATAGAAAATATGGGTCTTACATTCACCCTACTCTACCTTCCTAGGTACTTGGAAAACTTGGAAACAAAAATGTAAAAGATTTCTTTTGCTAGAATAATTCAGAAAATTCATTTCACTACTTTTCCATGCATAAATACATAGCTATGTATTTTAACAGAACACATAACATCATTAGACAGATAATATACCACAGTAAGTCTGACAAACTATATTTTTACAATCAAAGACACAAAGACTTTCAGTGCACTATATTTTTCCCTTACTGATTTTCCCAAGTCTGAAAACAAGATGCTATTTTATTTTTATTGTTTCAGATCAGAAACAAAAAGGTATTTGGTTATAACACTTGTCCAGTTTACTACTTCTTGGTCAGATATCTTGTTCTGTATTGTTTTCTGGCATCCAGCAGGAAGATTTGCCAGCAGAAGGACAATAATTATGAAAGCACTGAGTGCCCAGATAAAGACAGCCTTGGCAATCATTCACTGGGAGGAGCCTTGCCCACCTCAGGGGGCTCCTGAGTGCCCTGAGAAGGAGTTCAGAAATACCTGCTTCCACTTAATGGAACTGTTCAGTGCCTGACAATAATCCCATTTGCATCCTCCTGGCCCCTTCTTCAGAGGTGGGGAGAGCCTAGGGCTCCACCCATCCCACTTTCTCAGAGCCCATGCTGGTCATGGGAGCCTTAGCCCCATGGCTCTGTCCCAGAAAGGGCTGGACTAGAAGATGAGGAACTGTGACCCCGTGTCCAACATGCACACCCTAACCATCGACCGTCTGCAAACTCTTTAACAGAGAAATTCATTCACTGTAAGAGACAAAGCACAGTATCCGGAGCATCACAGAAGCCCTGGGTCCCTTAGTGACGTCTATCAATGTGGCCATGTAACCTTTGCTATTTACTGGCCTGAGCAAACTGCTTAGCATCAGTCTCTCTCTGTCTCCACACACACTCACTCTCACACATGTGCACATGCACACTTGCTCTGTGTCTCTGGCCATCCCTGGGCGCCAGCAGCCATCACCCCAGCAGCCAGCACTGTGGTAAACACCTGGGGGAATATGGTTATAGGCAGGATAGCTGTTAGAGGTTTCGGGCCAGGGCTAAGGAGCCCAGCTGCTGGGGCACCTGGAAAGGGATGTGGCAGCACAAGACAGCTTGCTGGAATGCATGGTGGAGGAGGGGTGATCACTTCGGGGACAGGCACAAAAGAAAGAAAAAGGAGATGGGGTGCTGTGTTGTCCTTCGAGGTGCCACCCCAGTGATCTGGGCCTCTTGTGGGCCCCTACACCTCAGAGTTTATGAGAAGCAAGCTATCAGGTCAGGAGGTCCCAGGGCTCACGCCAGGCCCAAACAATCACTGACAAGTACCACACCCCTCCTTGGACTGCCCCAGCAGCCTCTGGAAGTGGCAGCTGGTCTGGACCTGTGAGAGGGCTCCCCGCAGCTTCCAGGAGTGCAGGCTTGTCTTCTCAGCTGTGCGAAAGCCTTTTAGTTCCTGCTACATAGAAACAAAATGAAGGCTAAGGTCTAAAAACCAAAATCATTGGCCAGAAAGAGAAATCAAATGAGAAGAGAGGCAACTGGCTGAGAGAGGAAAGAAAAACAGAAATTACAAAGTCGTGCTGGGTGGAAGAAATGAGGAGCTTACAAAGGGCTGGGAGACATGTGCAGAAATCTGAAGACTTGGCACACCCAGATGCAGCCCCTGTACCTGTGGCTCATGTCTATATGTCCCCCAGAGCCTCGTGTGGGCATAGGATGGGCTTTGGAGACACGGCTGGATCTAGAGTATGCAATGCTGGCATCGAGGGTGTGTGGTCACCGAGCTAGTATGCTGACTGCTTCCACACAGCTCTGAGTATGGCTAACAAGAAGGCTCTCCCTGGCTGTGAGGCCCGACCTGAGGGTGTGTGGAACAGAGAGAAGACTGCTGCAGGTTCATTCACTGCTTCTTTGTTACTTCCTGGCTTTACCATCTTCTGCTGCTGTGGGCTGTTTCTCCTCTGTGAGCCCCTGCCATGTCGCCCCGCCTTGGAGCCGGACAGCTATGCACTGAAACCTCTGCAAACTGTGAGCTCCAATGGACTGTTCCTCTTTGAGTCTTTTCTGCTGGGTATTTTGTGTCAGCAGCGAGCAAAGTAACTAGATACTGAGTTAGCATAGAGAGCTGGTGCAGCCAGCATGGCTGGGATACTGCTATGAGAAGGAGGCTTCCAGTTTTGGCGCCAGCCCAGGTCTGTGGTGTAAACACTCCTGCCACTGCTGGTCCCGGTGATGCATCCACGGCAGTGAACATGGAAGTGGGAGAGAGGCACAGAGGCTGCAGCCAGCGGACTCAGCTCTCAGCCCCGAAGGTGCAGCAGGCTCCCAGCTGAGGCCTGTGCCCAGCACGCAGGGCCTCCCGTCCTAGGCACGATCTCCTTCCATTCTCCAATGCAGGCAACAAGCTCGGTTCACAGTCGTCCATGACAAAGAAGAGCATGCTTCTTTTCTCAGCGGTTGGGCTCAGGGAGGAAATAGAGGCACAGGCACAGCTCCACCGTGTCATGTGGAGATCAAGGGCTTTGTTTTTCATCAAACCAGAGTTGAAAACACAAAGTCAAGGACCTCTACATACTCAAATGCAAAACAAAAGCAGCAAGCGTGACCCTGTGGTATATGAAGGCCAACCCCAAATGTGAGGGCGGATATTAACATCTCTTGCTTGTGTTTTGTGGCAGTGTGGCATTAGAAAGAGCCATACCCTAATTTGCCATCATTTTGGCTTCAAGAGCTTTATTTATCTCTGTTTAATGCACATCACTCTGCTGGAGAGTACCTGGTGTGACCAGAATCTGCGGTTTTCCTTACTGCTGTGCTAGGCAACTTTCCGTCACTGTAGCAAACCCTTGAGATAATCACTTTATGCAGAGGAAAGTTTATTCCAGCTCACA
This sequence comes from Cavia porcellus, assembly GCF_034190915.1. NCBI lineage: Eukaryota > Metazoa > Chordata > Mammalia > Rodentia > Caviidae > Cavia > Cavia porcellus. Next base: position 45,682,875 of record NW_026947501.1, on the reverse strand, counting down.
GCTTCTGAAGGTCCACTCTGTGGGCGGTTAGTCCATTGCTTCTGGGCTGTGGGGAGCAGCTCATCGTGGTGGGGAGCTGTGGGTGAAAAGCTGCTCAATTCAAAGCAGCCTAGAAGCAAAAGTGATAGAGAGGAAGTAGCCAGGGCCCCGATCCGATCCCTCCAAGCACAAGCGAAGACCTGAGCACCACTCACTGGCTGCGTCTCCTGGAGAACCCACCTCTTCCAGCAGAGCCGAGATTGGGACCAAGCTCCTGACACAGGCCCTTTGGGAATATCCCGGCTGCCACACTCAGCCTTCAGGAAGCACTGTACAAGTTTACTGTTGAAACAGGCTGCTCACAGTGGAGGTCGTCTTTCTTCACTTTTCCAAAACTGGCTGGCATGGAAGAGATCATTTTTGAAACAGAACAAGCTGAGACATAGTTCCGAAATACATTATAGACTTTGAATATTTACTTTTTCTTTCCTTTAGAAACTACATCTTGGTGCTTTTAATGACACAGAAATGAAAAAGCATCACCTCACAGTGCATTTCTGAGAGGGAAAACACGGAGTGCTTTCTCAGACCTCAGCCTGGAGATGCACCTGTGGGTTAATGCACAAACCACACCTTCCCTGCCTGCTTTATCCTCTTGGAGTGGGGGAAGGGGCTCAGTTAAGTCTTCTCTCTTAACTACTATTCATCACCTCCTTTCCCAGTCAATGAGCATTTCTCACCTCTGTAGGGCAGGAGGCAAAGTCACATAAAACTGGTTAGATATTTTGCACTCCAACTTTAGAGTTGTTTAAAAAGCCCAGAGATAAAAGAGGTTGTCATTTAGTTCAGAGAAAGGAAGACAAGGCCCAGTACACTGTGTACTTTAAAGCACCGAGATTTCCACTTAAATAGAGCATTTGGTGAATTAGCCTGACTTTATGGACTTCTCAGAAGAAGAAATAGCTTGCATAAAGGGTAAGAATAGCTTCTTACGCTCCGGGCTTTTACATCCACAGGAACACTCTAAATTTCCTATTGGCACATCTGAGTAAAAAAAAAAAAAAAAGTGAAACCAACCAGCCATGAAAATACATCTCACCATTTTTTTCTGGCTCAGCACCTCCAGGCATTAAAGGCTATTTCTGTACAGCTCTGGCTTCATTAGGAAACTTTTCTCTTCAGACTCTTTTGAGGATCAGGCAAAACCTACATTCAGAGCATGACTAGGGGAACAAGATGATCTGGTGAAGAAGGCTTCCTTGCACACACGCTCTGTGCTTAGAGAAAAACAGAGGCAGGGGGTGTGCACCCCATAAAGGCACCAGTAATGGGCTAGAAAGACAGGCATTCTTATTAATGATACCTGGGCTCCCTCTGGGGACACTGGGGTGCAGAAATTCCCCTGGTCCTTAGCTGCCTTCAGCCCTTTTATAGAAAGAGGATTCTGTAGCATTTTTTCTACTTCATTTACTCAGTTAGTTTGTCGTGGTTTCTTTTCTCTCGTTGCTGGGACAAAATACCTGACGTTCAACATGAAGGAAGGAAATGTTTACTTATTACAGTTTTTTGGAGGTTCAGGCCATACTCAGGTGGCTCCAAGGCAGGATGGTGTGGCTGAGGGGCAGCCATTCATGGTGGCTGCAAACAGCAAGAGTGAGCAGGGCGAAAGAGGAAAAATCACACCTTCTTCCCTCCCTTATACTATATGCTGGCTCCACTCCTGTGAGGTGTAGTACTCACACTTCCGATCCCAGCAATAGACAACGAACCAGTCACAGACATGAGGGGGCGGGGCATCCAAACACAAACCATAGCACAGTTTGATGGGAAACAGCTAAGGCAATGGCCAGGCTACTCACCAGGAAACTGCATCACAAGGTCCTCCCTTCAATCAGCTCCATGCTGCACCCCCTTCTTTCTCCCACTGCCAAGCTTTTGCCTGTAATGCAGTTCCATCTCGAGGAGCACTGTGCAAGCTGCCCCTGGGCACAAAGTGACCTCCAGGATTCAGCAGCCAGGCACTGCTCCTATCTCGGGGGTAGTAGTTAAATATTCAAATCCTGAGTGACCTCGTTAACTCAAGTATGAATACATGATGCACAGTCATGTCTGCAAAAGAAAGGAGAGCAGAGTCCAAGAGGAGTCCCACATGCTAAAGTCCTTGTCACCAACTCAGATTCCATGCTGGCCACTATAAGGTTGGCCCTTCAGAGGTGTCAGGCAAAGGATGTAGCTGAATCTTGTTAGTTGATGCATCTCATCACTTTTGTGTGGAAAGCAGCCTGGGCGGGACTCAGCAACCACCCACCCCTGGTCTCTGTGCGTCCTCTCAGGCCTATGAATGTCTCCCTGTCCGTGTCCAGCTCTCCAGAGCTCCTTCTTGTCCGGTAGCCTGGAGATGCATGTTCAGGAGTCTCCAGAAAGAGGCAGTTGGGTTTTTGAAAGTTGACTTGTTCTGTTCAGATGTCTACCTCAACTCAGATCTGGAGAGTCCTCTCCTCCAGGTGAGAAAGTGACCATCACAGAACTCAGAACAGCATGCCAGGGAGCACAGTGACCTCAGAAGTAGGAACAGGTGGTGTGTGCTGCCTGGAGCCAGACTCCCAGAGGGGAGGAAAGTGAAGGAGAACTTAGAGACTGGAGACAAGGCTGCAGGAAACACCTTCTCAAACACTCAGGTCAGATTCCATTTTGATACATTTCAAAGCCAGGTGTTATGAAGCTCACACAAAGCGACCAATGCGAAAGATTTTAATTCAGCAATGAGGAGACTCACCTAAGATTCCTTACCACTCTGAAATGTGGGTGGAGCTCAGGGAAAGTCTTCCAAAGTGGGAGAATGGAATATCGGTATAGGGGCTGAAAAATAAGTTTCTCTCTAATTTCTAGATTCTGTATGCTCCTCTGACCAAGGGAGGAAAAAAGCGGAAGGGTATGAACACATACGCTTCATACACACAGGGCAGGAAACTGCCCAGGGCAAGGCAAAAATGTCTCCCAAAGTGGCTCAGAACTCTGCCTCACATGGCTTCCGTAACAAATACAGGCCACAGATCACAGGACGGGAAACCTGTGTGGACAAAGGGGAGCTGAAAAATGGGTTCAGTGGACTCCTCTGGGGCTGCTCCCAGGTTCCAAAGCACCTCAGTTTGTCTGTAGTAGGCACTGCGGCCCCTACTGGGGCGAGTGGAGGGAAACAATGTCCTGCGTTTAGGCAAATAGGGAGGGCAGAGTGCAGGTCTAATGTGCTTCTCTTCCGCTGCTTTTAGTTAAAAATGTTCTTTATGTTAAAAGGCAGTGTACTCTGCTACCTTCAGGGCTCAGACTCCATATTCAACAGCAGTTCATCTGTTTCCTTCCTCCCGTGAGTTTGGACAAGCTATTGTGTAGCCCTCAAGACTAAGTTTCTCTCTTCCTGGCAGTGTTGGATTGTATCAAGCAGAATAAAGCCAATGGGAATTCCAGGATTCATGTGTAGCAGAGCTTAAGAAAACCATCATGCCCCGAAGTTGGTGCGAAGCTCTGTGTGTGTGTGTGTGTGTGTGTGTGTGTGTGTGTAAATTACACACTTGGGTTCTTTAGAGAGCTTGTTGAGATGGATGGAGACTGGAACAGATGACACTCCAAGACTATCTTGGTTTTCCACAGAAATAAAAAAACAAGGCACTAAAAGTGCTTTTCATATGGTAAAGATGTGAAAGTCTATACTTTTACTGAAGGGATGACAGTCAGCTTGCAGAGCAGTTCTCGAAATGCTAGGGATTTTTTTTATTTAAAGAGAAAAACAAAACAAAGCAAGACAATAAAAGGCTACAAGTAATACAGAATTTCAAGAGAAAATATATACAGTAAGAATTCACTAGTAAATAGATTACATATTATCATCTCAAAAACAATTGTCCAGGTTACAAAATTAAAGCATACAAAGTGGACATTAATACAGTGAGATTGCAGACAGTTCTGTTCAATGATCCAACAAAAACTCAGTAATATGGTTTTCTGTCCTATACCCTTAAATACATTTGCAGTTATATCCTTTAGATCACTTCCTTTCCTCCCTTTTTTACGCTAACAATCACACATTTTGAGTTCCATTACTCCCACAGTTATTATAACTTTTTCTTTGAAGAGGAAAAGAAAAAAAATATACATAAAAAACAAGAAACAAGACAAAACAAAACAGAAAAAAAAAAAAAAAACCCAATGTGACAAAGCGAAAAAGAGTCAGTTAGAACAGGAGGGTGGACATAGTATATAATGCAAAAAGAGATTACTAGGTGATCAACAATGGTTACCATTTTGCCTCTTGTTATTCTACAAAGAGGTGCTTACATCAGCTGGTATAAAAGAATTGAGCAAAACAGTACAGAACAAGACCAATAAAACCCACATTGGAGACCTTTCAGGACTTCCAAAGAAGATAATAGTCAAACCATAATGGGTATCATAGAGTATCTGGCTGCCTTCAAAGTGGTTGCCTATACCCTCAAATTTGATACTATTAAACAAAACAGAATATAATAAAATCAGTCAGAACAAGATGTGGAGAACAATACAAGGGTTCAAATCAGGTTAATAGCAAAACAAAAATGTTACTATAATATATCCTGCTATTTTTAATTTAGTTTTCCCTTAATTAAAAAGATACTAAGAAATAAATTAATTTTTAAAAAAAGAAAAAGAAGGGGAGGGAATTGAGATTAAAAAAAGAGCATATCAATAGAACAACCCAGGTCAGAACCAAACAATTTAAGCATCATTGTGTTTCACCACCAGATAGCCTGACATTAATGGTAGTTACCACAGTGTCTCTTTCCTTGAAATATTTGAGTCTAACTTCATATACTATAGCATCAAACTTATCAAGACAGTGTGAAACCATTCAAGAGAATGAAAGTATTGCAGGGTTTTAGAACCAGCTAACAGAAAGCAAACATCGGTTTCTGTGTTATCTCTTTGCCTATAAAGAATTTTGTTTATACCATTGGATACATTAAAATATAATAAGATACAAAGTGTTAAAACTAACGGAAACAAACAACAACTTGATGGGGCTTCAAAACAGGATGAGATTAAATCAGCGCTAGCTATTATGCTGTCTTATTTTCTTCAAAATAGCTATTCGTATTATCGCAGCCAATAATATAAAGCAACCCAGATTAAAACCATTCCAATTAATGAGTAAAAACATTATATGGCTTCAAACCAGTGTGACTGGGGATCATGATTACCACATACTTTTATGTATTCTTATCATTACTTACACTAGGGAAACAATTCGGTATTTATACATGTGAGTTTGATTTATTTCACTTATGAGTATGGTCTCAAGCTGCATCCATTTATTTATAAATGTCTCAATGTGATCATTCTTTATAGCTGAGTAGTACTCCATTGTATAAAAATACCACAACTTTTTTATCCATTCCTCAGTTGATGGACACATAGGTTGTTTCCAAGATCTGGCTATTACAAATTGTGCTGCTATAAACATGGGTGCACATATATCCCTGTGGTATGATGCTTTCAGCTCTTCTGGGAATATGCCTAGAAGTGGAATAGCTAGGTCAAATGGGACTTCCAGTCCCATCTTTCTGAGAAATCTCCAGACTGACCTCCACGATGGTTGCACTAGTCTACACTCCCACCAACAGTGCAGGAGAGTTCCTTTTTCCCCACAGCCTCTAATGCTGGGGATGTTTAAAAACTGCGTGAGTCCAGCTTGGAGTGTGCTGCTTTGTGTGTACACAGCACGTGGTGTACATGCTCCCCTTAACACACAGGATGAAGGTTTGATCTCCAGTTGTCTTCGGATCAGCCTACAGACCAGCAGTGGAAGGAGAACAAGAACTTCTGCAGGAAGTCCTGGCCGGTGAGCCTCCCTCAGGCCCTGCCTACAGGGGATCCTGCTGTTTGCACCAACAGAGCACAGGCTGTGTGTGAGCGGAAGCTGACATTCTTTTGTTCTACTTAAATAAATGTGACAAAATTATGAATATAAAGTTAAGAAAATGTTTACTCAGAATGAGAAAAATAATCACAAAAATTTTAAAGAGCTGGCAAATACTACAAAACCATGAAATTGTCCAAATGTAATATTTTTAAAAATCACCTACTTGACATAATGAGAATATTCATTTCTTCATTCTTTTGGAGGCAGAATTCTGATTGCCTCCTCATATGATGATATTTTTGTAGTAACACTGATTATAAAGAGAACAAAAAGCATTTAAACTTTGCTCTAGATTGATTCAACTTTTCTTATACTAAAGTTTTCAGCTTCACAGCTTACTATTGGTAATGACTTTACTGCTAATAACACAGTTGGAATTAGTATCAAATTCACAGAGGATATTTCAGATTTTCTGACATAGGGATTAATGGTAAATTCTCCATGAACAGATAGCACACACTCACCAGGTCTTCCATGCTTCTGATACAGTGAGGTTGCAGCAAGAACAAACCACAACCAGAGTCCACTCACAGGCCCTGACTCCAGGACCGCTGCACACCTCCATCCAAACGGTCAGTGAGGCAGAGCTGTGGACAGAGCAGACTTGTAGCAGGACAGCCACAAAATGTGACTGCATGCAGCACAGCTGCATCACATGAAACTGAGACTGGCACATCCTGCTGACCAAAGAGCTCCTTAGTTACAGCTAAGCCCTGTAACTGACCCTTTTTCCAAGCCACCCAACTGCAGGTAAAGAACAGAAGTCAATTGCAGGGAAAAACCCACAGTCCTTGACCGATGACTTGAAATAGTTACTCAAACTAGGTCACAGAAACTCCCTGTTGGGGTCTCCCTGGGCCTTGAAAGAGCCAGACACAGGAGAAACTAAAGCACACAGTTCTTTTCTCATGCTAAATCTGCCCCTGTCCCCTCCTCACTGAAACGCAATAAAGTAACTTGCCTGTGCCTCTTACTTCTTATACTCTGTTTTCATAGAAGGTTAATTAACTTAGTAAATTTCATCTACGGACATAATACCACGTGAAAGCATTTACACATAGTAATATGAAGGAAAGTCACAATATAGTCTGAGAATAAACACAACGAATTCTTGTGTGTGCGTGTGTGTGTGTGTGTGTGTACTATGGTTTGTATCTAGATGGACCCCTCAAGGGCTTCAGCAAGGCTTTTGGGAGATGCCTGGATCCAGAGTGTGTGATTCTGGGATGAAGGGATGTGATTACTAAATTAGCTCACTAATTGCTGTCCATAGTTCTGTGTAGGTAACAGGAAAGCCCTCCCTGCATGTTCACTCTACCAGTAGGGAATGTACACTGACTAGAATACAACGGGCAGAAGGAGGACTGCACGTTGTCACATGTTGCTTGCTGCCTTTAGCGCCTCTGCCTGCCTTGAACTGTTTTTCCCTGCCATGCCATCCTTCCTTGAAGCGAGCTGACCATGAACTGAAACTTCTGCAAACAGTGAGCTACAGCGAACATTTTCCCCTTTAACTTGAAAGTCGGGTATTTTGTCTCAGCAACAAGAAAAGTAATTAAGACTCGTGGTGTGTGTGTGTGTGTGTGTGTGTGTGCGTGCACGTGCGTGCATGCACGCACATTGTGGTTTGTGCATGGTCCCTAACTTATGATGGTTTCACCTAATATTGTTCAGCTCTATAATGAGATGAAGTGACGTGTATCTAGAAGAAGCCACACTTGCACTTTCAATCTCTTTCTGGAATTACAATGCATGTACAGTACTCCTTGATGATGCTGGGCATGGGTGGTGAACTGTAGCTTTTAATTAGCCTCATGACCATAGGGGTCAGCTATCTGCCCTAATGTGCTGAGTTGCTGAGCCATGTTTTGAAGGAGAAGTGCACTACAGGCATATCTACCTTAGGGTATTTTTAGCTCACAGGAGTCTATTGTGTTTCACTCCATCATCAACTGAAGACTATTTATTTACGTGCCAGTAAAAGGAATTAAACCATTGATACCTGTGGAACATGAATGGATCTTCAAATAATTAAGCTGAGTCAAAGAAGCCAGACAAAAGAGTGCACCTTGTAAAGTCTCTGCATGTAAAACCATGGAAAGCACAAGCACATCCCAGAGGCAGATCAGTGTTTGCCTGAGGGGCTGGGAGGGACTAAACAGCGGGATCAGGAGTAGCCAAGAGGAAGAGACAATGCTATTGCTATTAATATGGGGTGTGATAGATATATCGATGGTCCTGACTGTGGTGACGGCTTCTCAGATTTATATATGTGTCCAAGAACATAAAACTGTCCACTTTAAATAGATACAGTTTTTATAAGTCCGTTATACATTAGTAAATCTGCTACCAAAGTGTTGGTTCTGCTAGTTGAAGAAGAAAAACCAAGGACACTGCAGCCCCTGGGGCACATGTGCCTGACGCCAGAAGACCATGCCATGGGGCATACTGTACCCAGGAGACTGAGAACTCACCTCAGTGAGTGAGGGTGTTGGTATGGGTACATTCTACTCTGTCAGTCACTTTCCTGTCACTGAGATGGGATACACGACATCTGTCACTTGAGAGAGGAGAGGATTATTTTAGCTCAGTTTCAGTCCGTGGTTGGTTGCTCCAGGGGAGAAATGGCATGGTGGAAGAGTGTGGTGGAGAAAATTGGTTAAACCCATACAAGCAAGGAAGCAGAGAAAAAAGCAGGAGCTGGGGGCACAAATATACCCTTCCAGATCATGCCCAGTGACCCACAGCCTTCAAACCAGCCCCATTTCCTTGAAAACGTTGAGCTATGAGCTCATCGATGCACTGATTCACCAATGAGTGAGTTGTTCTCGTGATTCAGACCCACTTCTAAACTTACGAGACACTGAACGACAATTTTAATCAAATCCTGACATCTGCTCCTGGAACCAAAAGGCTTGTGTCCAGCTCATTACCCAAAAGCCTAACCCTAAGACCATCTCAAGAGTCACCAAAATAAATGGTTCCAACATTGCTGAAAAGCCCAAATCTGAAGTCTCCTCTGAGTTTCAAGGTTAACTCTTAGCCATGAGCACCTGTAAAAAGCAAAAAGAAAGTTAAATATTTCCAACATACAGTAGAACAAACCAAACATTCCTGTTCCAAAAAAGATAGAAAGATATAGGACAAAAGCAAGACCAAAGACCAGCAGGGAAAACAGTAAATCCCGTGGCCCCATGTCCAAGACCCAGGGCAGGCTATGGTAAGGTGCAAGTTCCCAAGGGCTTCTGCAGCCCTAGCCTACAGTTTTGCCATCCCTCCTGGCCTGTCTCTTAAGCTGCCTCTGTTCACTGCCTATAGCTTTCCTTAGCAGTTGTGCCAAATCCCTGGCTTCTCCAGCTTCCTGAGGTCTGCACTGCAGTGCTAGCTTCAATACTGTAACTTTGTGAATCAGCCCCTCTTGAGCTCCTGGCAGAGAATCTCATGTTAACATATCACAATGCCTGGCCTCCCAGGTCTTTCTTTAAAATCTGCATGGAAGCCTCCAGGGCCCCGCAATGCATATATCTTGTGTGGTTTCAGAACCAGCACACACGGATGATGCCAAAGCCTGACAGCAGAAGTAGTCTGGCCCTGTGGACTGTGGTTACAACAGCCTCTGAATGCCTGGATGGCTGTGAATTCATCTGTGTAGGCAGAAGGTGATCCTGAAAGATTGAAGCACTCTGCAGTTTCTCCTCAAAGCAAAGTTTTTCAAAGACAATCACCCTTAGCTCCCTTGAGCTTGGTATACTTGAGGCCTTGCCACTCCCTGAGATGCATTCAAATGTCTTCTCTGTTACCCTAATGCAAATCCTTGGCTTCTTTCCAATGGCATCATAACCTCCTTGACCCTAACTTTGCAGGTTCTTCCTTCCTGTACAAGCTGTAAACTTTCACTTTCTGCCTTTTGTTCCTGAATTTCACGTGAACTAGCTGGATGCATCCAGAAGTTCCCATGCCACAACCCGGATGTAGATCCCTCTGCCTGGTTAATTTGTCTCCTGACTTTGAATTCAGCTTCTCACAAAGTCCTAGGAAATGAGCTGAGTGAAGACAGATTCTTTGCCAGCTTGTGACACAAGGCCCCCAGTTGCTTCACATTTTATTTGTTTACCTGCTGAGGGGACATTTAGCTTGCTTCTTTTTCTAGCTTTTCTAAGGAATATCAACACTGATTTCCATAATGATTGCAGTAGTTTACATTTCTACCAACTGTGTGAAGAGTTCCTTCCACCCACAACCTCACCAGTCTGAAGAGGTTTTAATTATTTTACTTCTATCTTCCTTCTCCAGGAATTGCTTGTATCCTTGGCCTTCCCTTTTGTACCCTATTTTGAATGAAGCCATAAAATTAATTGGAAAAATTCCTAGTGATTAACCAAGGCCCTTTCTGGTCCATGCCTCATATGTGTTATGGGCAATCAACATTTAGTTAGAGATTGTTCTGCTAGCACAGCATGGATCTCTCTGGGGATTTCTTTCTCCTTTTTATTTTTATTTACCATAAATTTGGTTTTGCACAGTTTGCTTCAATTTGACCTCAAATTTTGCACTAAAAAGTATGTTTCTAAAAACCTTTCTTGAAATGCTGGAAAATATAGGACATTAAAATAGCTTTTCTTTCAGTTACAAACCCTTTTCTTCAGTATATACTAACACATTTTTGTCTCTCTAGTGGAACTAAAAAGTAAAGTTGCACTTGAAAACTCATGAGGATAAAAGATATGTTTATTGCTGTGGGAACTGTCAGGAATTTATTTCATACATATTTTCCATGATAAGAAGCCCAAACTGACCTAAAAGCAGTAGAAAACAGGAAAAAGAAAAAAAGAGAAGGCTCTACAGGGCTTAAAATTGGTAATTTTATAATAAAAAGGTCATTAATAGATGCCCTTAATACTTGAAAGAAAGTTATATTTAGAGGGAATCTTTCAGAACTAGGTTAATAGTATCACTCAAGTTATTTTATAGTCAGTGTTCAGAGAATTGTCCCCTGTAACCAGTGAAAATCAATGTCAGGGGAATTCCTTCTGTGTCAGATACAGTAAATTTAAGAGGATCTCACACCACCTCCCCTCAACATTTAGGAAAACATCAGACACGGAAAAGTTCTAATTTTAAAGGCATATAGGCCGGGTATGGTGGTACATACCTGTATCCCAAGCACTTGGAAGACTGAGTCTGGAGGCTTATACTGAGTTGGAGGCCAACATGGGCTACATAGAGAGTCCTAGGTCAGCCAGAATACCCTGTCTGAAATAAGAAAGAAAGAAAGAAAGAAAGAAAGAAAGAAAGAAAGAAAGAAAGAAAGAAAGAAAGAAAGAAAGAAAACAAGAAGGGGGATTCTGGTAAAGAAGGCAGATAGATAAGAGCAAATTACAGAGGCTCCCTGAGATAGTCAACTTAGATACCAAAATAACACAGCATGGGAGTCCCAGACAGAGGGAGATGGATCCTCTCGACCCAGGAAGAAACTAAGGTGAGAAAAACCAATCAGACATACAGTCTCAGTACTACTATTGGAACAGGTAAAGATTCGGTGCTGCAGCTGCAGTGTCTGAACTCACATGGCTGTGATTTACCAAGCCGGCTGAAATCTCACCATTTTGACTCACTGGAACTGCAGTCACACCAAGATCGGGGGTTAGCAGGCCCAATGGAGAGCCTAGTTGGCGGGGGACCTGGATCAACCTGTGGTGAGTGCCAAGAATATAAAACCCTTCCACGGAAAAGGGTGATGTTCCAATGAGATGACATCTTGAAACCAGGCAGGACTGGCAAGAACAAGAAGCTACAGTGGCTTCAATCACTTGTTCCCTTCCCAGATGGGATTGGTGGGGTGTGCTTGGCCTGGGTCATGCCCCTGGCTGAGACCCAATAAGTTGTTCCAAACCAATTCCCTACATGTGCACACTAACAGAGTGAAGGCCTTAGCAGGTTGACTGATCTGGAGGGGAGGGGCCAGCATATACTGCCCCTGTTTGTACCACAATAGCACCCTGGTGGGGGAAGGATCACCTAGCCAGCATGCTTCAGAAGAACCATAACCAATACAGAAAGAGACTAGGGCCTCCTCTATACAACTGTATGGAAGAAAAAAAAAAAAAAAAAAGATGAGAAGAGGAAGCAACAAGAAAAAATCCCCAGCCCCCAACCCTGAAAACATTGATCCAGGAAAGGTAAATGCAAAGGAGATTGAGGACGGCAAACATGCAATATCAGACACGGCACCAGTGGACATAAAGAGATATCTTTGTGACCTCATAGATGAGTTCAAAAGTGAAATATTTAACCAAGTAAAGCAAGGTATAAATAGATTAATAAGAAATGCTAAGCACCTCTGAAGAAGACACAGATAGGAGCATGGAGGAACACAAAAAAGGAGAGAATCATTTGATGAAGAATATAAAGAAAAGGGGAAATACATGAAGCAGGTTCAAAGAGATTACCAGGAAACTGAAAACTTCATTAAAAGCTGGAAAAACTGCTTGAAAGAAACTAAGGATAGATTATCCAAACTGGAGGACAGGTTTGCAATGTGGGATCATGAAAGGAAAAATTTCTTAAAAATAACAAGGAAACAAGCAGTAACAATACAAAGGCTAGAAGATGACAAGATGATCTATAATTAATAATAAAGAATGTGAATGAAGAAGCAGGGGTGCAAACAAAGGAACTACAAAGGCTATTCACAGAAATAATTAAGGAAAACTTCCCAAGCATAGGAAAAGGAAATGATATTCAGATGTATGAGGCATACAGAACTCCAGCCACCTACAACCAAAACAGAGCTACACCAAGGCATATAACAATCAAGACCCCAGAAATTCAATATAATAACAGAATATTAAAAACTCTCAGAGACAAGAAACACATTACTTATGAAGGAAAACCCACCAAAATCACAGAAGACTTCTTGACACAGACCATCAAATCAAAAAGAGCTTGGAGTGAAGTGCTCCAAACCCTGAAAGAAAATAACCTCCAGCCCAGATTGATGTAACCTGAAAAACTATCTCTAGAAATTAAGATCCTCCCAAGACAAAGAGGAACTGGGGGAATTCTTGACCACCAATTTAACTGTACAGAGAATACTGCAGGACATTCTAGAGAGAGAGAAAAATACCAGGATTCCAGGAACAGTGTCAGATAGACCTAAATGAATGGAGCAGAAAGCAAAATGAAGAAGACAAACAGACAACTAATGGCAGAAAAAGAGCACAGCAAAAATGAGGCAGAGAAAGCTGGCTATGATGTCTAATATAGGTGTCTTTGATACACTAAATTAAAAAAAAGAGAACCACAGGCAGAGTAGATTAGGAGGTAGGGTCCACTGAGATGCTCTCTATAGGATATATAATTAACCTAAAAAATAGTACATGGACTGAAAATCAAATATGAGAAAACAATGCTCTATGTGACAGGGAACCAGTGAGTAATAGGGGCAACTAGACCAGTTTTTGTGGATAAGTTGGAAAGACAGGTTTTAATAGGTAAAGGAATACAACTGGAGGTCAAGTCCAGGAGGGAGAATGTTCAGAACCCTTTAGGTAAATAGCAGGTTGCCCCCCCCCAAATTTAAAACTGAGGATATTGGTGAGGCCCAAAAATGCACAGTGCACCCTGGGGGAGTGAAAGGAGAGAAATAAGTTTTTAAAAGGATGGAAGAAGATATTGTTAATAGTGTATCAGGAACTAAAACCCATGTTACTCGCACAGCCCTGCTTAGATAGAATTCATTCTGTTCCAGTTTGTCTACATGCACTAGATCTGAGGGCACAGACAGCTATCCCAGAAATATCAGGTTATAGCAATATAATCACCTTTAATTTCCCGTTAACTTAATCTGGAGCCCTGTATAACTTATACTGTTTTATCATGACTGATCTTAGTTAAATCTGGTTTGTTTGATTGCTGTTTGGTATCGACAGGTTTTATTCAAAATTGTTAAGGTTGATAGTATCAAGTCTGAGAGTATAGACAACTACACTGAAGATGACAAGGCTCACTACGATACCCATCCTGGTTTTATTACTACCTGTTTTTGTAGTTTTACACTATCTAAAAGTTGTGTTTTTATTAATACTGTTATGTACTGATATATTCAATTATACTATGTGGGATTATATAGCCAATTCTATTGAAGATAACAAAAGACAACACAGTAACCATGGTAGAACTCCTTGTACAGCGGTTTTATATGTCTTTTTTGTTTTATGTGTTTATAGGAATATGTTTTGTTTTCTCCTGCTTTGTTTTGCTTCTCCCTCTAATATAGAAGGGATAGAAATATATGTTAAGACTCATGCATGCGTAGAACCTATAAACAGTTTATGAGAACTGATCTTATGGCACATGATGAAATGAACAAATACTTTGAAGGAAGAAAGACAGTACAGTACCCAGTGCTGATCCCGGAGTGTCATGATGTAAAATCCAGCAATACTATTATTCTTTGTCCAGAGTGATTTTAGTCTGCTTTGGTTTGTTTAATCTCAGCATAAATGAAGGATAACTGCATGTATGTTTAAGTGTATAGGATTGATGACCATATTATTAAGTTTTTGTTAGATAGTTGAACAGAACATGTAAACATCAACTAGTGATTTCTTACTGTTTTTCTTTGAAAGCATGTATTATTTCTACCCATTTTCTATTTTGTTTAGTCTTTCTTGAAATAAAAAATTAAAAAAAGAAAGAGAAACAAAAAGAAATAAAAAAAGAGAGAGAGAATCAGTGACTAATAGGAGCAACAGAGACTAATAGTTATGCAATCAATTAAATCAGCCACTAAAGGCTTCCCCAGTGAAGGAATTCCAGTTCCAGATGGGCAAACCCTTCCCAGTGTGCCCTGAATGAGCTGTTACCCACTGTCAGTTCGTAATGATTGTGAATTGGCTTCAGCCATGAAAAACCCCAGGTATCTTGTCGACAAAAAGTGTCACGGTTAAGCAGGATTTGGGGGAAAGAGGAGAAGCCCATTCACCCTCATGGGCACACATTTTATTGTCTGCCATCATCCGAAACCCATGCAGGTGAGGAGGATGGACTGCAGGCATGGGCTCCACGGGTGGACAGATGTTGAGTGTGAGTGCTGTCCCCTGATAATTCCAGTAAATGCGCCACAGGGAGGAGTCAAACCACACAGCAGGGGACCACAGGTAGAGAGGTGACCCTGACTATCCAGAGGGCCCAAATGCAGGCACAGGAACTCCTGAAATTGCAGAGGGAGTGAGCACTGGAGACATGCTGCAAAAACAGCGGGGAATGGGGAAGCCAGTTTACACTCATGAAAAACTCCACTGTGGCCACCCTTGCTGCCCTTGATGATGAGAAGAGGCCACCAGCCAAAGAACACCGTAGCCTCCCAAAGCCAAGGACAGTGCCAGCTGGCACTCAGCAGCAAAGCAACCTCATCCCAGCAGCTATGAGAATCTGAACTCTGAAGCTAGCAAGGGTTAAACTGACGCAGACCCTTTTTCCAGTCTCCAAAGAGGAGTGAGACCTGGTAAACACTTTCGTTAGAACTTGTAAAACCCTGAGTAGAAAACCAGAGAGTCACCTGAACTTGGGAGGAACCCAACTGTGACACAGAGAGAGACACCGCATGAAGCCAATGAATACATGCTGATGCTTTCAACAGGGATGGAAGCCTTGAAGACCTGGATCCCAGGGGGTGTGCTGTGTTAGACAGTTAGACAAATAGGAGCTGCTTTGGAGCTGGGAACACAAGTGTGAGGAGTTCATAGGAAAAGCTCCTGTTGACTTGAATGGACTCTGGTAGAAGGGCAGGCATTAGAATTGCTCCTGCAAGATTTGAAAGTAAGGTGAAAAATACCAGAGGCAGGGAAAGGTCCCCTGCTGGATGCCAGAGGCAGAATGTCCTGCTAGATGGCAGAGGGGCCACAGAAGATGCAGCAGGGACCCTGGATACTCAGCAGTGCAGCCCACTTACCCCACACCTACGGCGACATGCAAGATCAAGGCCAGAAGACAACAGGACCAAGACTTGTTCATCAGGACCATTTTCAGCCTGCAGGATAGCAGAACACACAACTATGAAGACAGTCACACTCCAGAAAAGATATCCTAAAGAAAAGGGTGAGGATGTGACAATGCCCTCAAGCACAAGAGTCACAGCGGAAGGAGCTGGATGGAAGAGGCAGGACCTGCTGGGGATCCAGTCCAGCGCTGCTGAATTCTGCCCAAACTTGAAGGGACCCGGAAGTGACTCAGCCCCCAGTCTACACAGCATTAAGAACTGAAGACCTCACTGTGTCTCTTCATGCTTAATAACTCCAGCCTCTTTCAATAGCTGAATAAGGGTCTGTGAGTTGCTCCAAGCTTTGCTTATTAATAGTCTATCGGGTAATATCTTGCTTGTGTCTGGTGGGTGGATTATGAGCAAACCTGCAGTAAGTTCTCATGTTTAGGGTTTGGATGGGACTCAGGATGTGTGCAGCTACAGGTCTGAAAAGTAAATCTGCATCCATCCCCATAGGAATGGCCACAGCAGCCTCCAAAGGGACTGTGCTGCTCTGGATGGGCATCCCCATGCTGGCTGTCTTCTCCAGTGGCTGGTATTATCATTTTTCTAGGCTTTACTGATGTTAACAGTAATGAGGTGACATCACATTTTTGTCCTAATTTTCCACTGTCCAGTGACGAGGATATTAGCATTCTTCCATTTGTTTATAAGCATCTGGACCTCTTGTCCATCTTGTTTGGAGAAGTGTCCATTCAGACTTTTACTTTAATCTGGGATTTGCTCTCTGCTGGCTTTGTTGTAAACTACTAACCAGTTCCCTTTGCCACCTTGCTGCTCTGTAAAGCGCCGACTCCTCCCCACCCCAAACTGCTTCATAAAAGATGATAAAATTGTTTGTACTGATAGAGACATCTGTTCCAAGAAATGACCCACCACAAAAAAACACAACCTTGTTCTTACGTTAAAAAACATGTTATGTATGTAAAAAGTCCCCAGGTCAAGCTGTACCAAAAACTATGCTTGAGAGCTTTCCAAAGGACACCAAGCAGCACAACCCCCCACCCCCACCCTCACTTTGCGGTTTTTGCCTTCAAAAGTTTCAGACTCCTTTGCTCAGTGTGCTCAGTCTAGCAACTGCCTGACTGACACCGCTGGGTACCAGCTAAAATAAAGCGCTTCTCTTTTTCTATTTTTTCTGTCTTGTGTTTTTGAGAGTTGCTGACGGAGGATTAGGGACAGGAGTCCACTCTTGGAGTCTTGGGGTGCCACAGCTTTTAAGGGCCCTTTGTACATGATAGTTTTAAACCTTCTCTCAGTTATGTGTTTTGCAAATCCCTCTCCATAGCTTACCTTCCAGTGCTCCCAACAGCATCTTTCACAGCAGTTCTCTCTAAATTTTAATAATACTAATTTCTAAATGGATTACACTTTTTATGTTTTTTCTAAAAACTCATCAATACAATGAAAGTAGCCCTGATTTCTCCTAGGTTGTTTCTCAAAGCTTTATGGTCTTACATTTCACGCTTAGGTCCATAATCCTTTTGAGTTGATATATGTGAAAGATGTCAAGTGTGTGACCAACTATGAGATTACGAAGGTGCCCTGTTCTTCCCCTGAGAGAGATAAATGTTCTTCCTGCCATGAAACAGGGCAGGGCATTCATCAGCTGCAGGTTCTCTTTCCCATGTTCTGTGTCACATGGAGGAAATTCCTTCCTCTCCCTAGTTTAGGAGATTTCTATCACCATTGTATATTAGGTTTTGGGGAAAAAAAATTCAGTGCACCAATTTATGCACTCACAAGAATTTCTTCAGGCTGTTACTGCTATGAATTCTATACCATGACTGTCATGTCCTGCACCAGCCCTGCATAGGTGGGATGACTCCCACATGGTTGCATATAATGCTTTCACACATCATCAGGTCAGACGTGCTGATAATTCACTGAGGAACTGCATGTCTACATCATGAGAGACGCAATGTGGAGTTTCTTATAATCTATTTCTAACATGCTTTCATAGTAGAGTACTGATAGAAGCAGAGAGTATATGAGGAATAATACTTATCTCTCGTATATTCTGAGAGAATTTGCAGAGGTTCGAGTCACTTCTGTCTGAATTTTTAGATCAAATTCAGCAGCAGAATCATCTGGATCTGCTGCTTTCATTTGGGGAACGTCAGTAGTTAGCAATTAAATTTTAAAGTAGGTTTGCACCTGCATTCATTTCCTAGGGTTGCCATAGCAAAGTGCCACAAGCTGGGGGCTTCAAGCAACACAAATGTCTCTCTTGCAATTCAGAGATTAGAATTCTAAAATCAAGGTGAGGCAGGATGGTGTTCTCCCTGAAGTGTCTAAAAGAAGATCCAGGTTGGCCACTTCCCGTGGTCAGGTCCCCAGGGTGTGGCTGCATCACCCGAGTCTCTACATCTTTTACTGTCCTGTTCCTTCTTGGCTTCCTAAACCTCTGCGTGTGACAGCTGCTCCTGGTCCCTACTTTATAAGGACATCAGTTGTGTGCATGAAAGCCAACACTAATAACTCCACTGAAGTGCATTTTCAAAACCTTGTTTACCACTGGGCTTATGTTTGTAGGACCGGGGTTCAGGGCTAGCCCTTCTTTCTGGGGTACAATACCACACATTAACAAGGACTCACTACAAGAAAAATTTCTCTTTGTGTGAGTTTTTGTACTTTGTGTCTTTTGAGGGATTTATGTATTTTGTCTAAGTGGTGGAAGTTCTGGGTTTAGAGATGCTCACAGTATCCCTTTATTTTCTGTTTATCTAGAGGATCAGTGCTGGTGAAATCTCATGTGATTCTGACATCCATTAATTGGCATTTCTCTGTCAGCCTGGCTGATTTTCAATTTTGGTCTTTCAAAGAGCAGTTTAGGTTTTGTTGATTTCAATTCTTACTATTTTCCTTCTTCCACGTGATTCAGGCTTTAGTTACTCATCTTTAATATCCTTAAGGTAAATTACTGATTTTAGATTTTTCTACATCTACATTTTAAGATATCTACTTGACAAGTAGAGATTGTATATACCCTAGGTATGCAACACGAGGATTTGATCTGTGTATATACTGTAATCCTTTTTTGTTATCTAACATATGCATCTTATGTTATAAACTCCTCTATGGTCTACTTTCAGCACATCCCACCAATTTAACTAGTTGTTTTTCATGTTTCTTCAGTTATAAATATTTTAAATTTCTTATTCAACCTACATGTCATTTAGGAGTGTCCTGAACACTTGGAGAGTTTCCAATTATCTTTCTGTTATGGATTTCTACTTTATCTCTATTGAACCCAAGAATATGCTTATTGCAATTCCTACTTTCCTCATTTTTCTCAACTCACAGTTTGGTACATCTTAGTGAATGCTTACTATAAACTTGAGAAGCTTTGTATTCTGCATTTGCATTTGCTGAATGAACTCTTTCAGAAGTCTCAGCTTATGACATGGGTCAGGTCAACTCTAGTCTTTCTGGTTTTCTGCCCATGTGACTGATGAAGCACAGAACATGAGTGCTGGTGTCTCTAGCACAATGGTGGGTTCATCTGTGTCTCCTCAGTCTCTCATCTTTCATCGCATATCTTGGTACTTTGTGACATGTGTATAATGGATTGCTATGACTTCTTTGAAAAGTGATCCTTTTCTCATAATTCAGTTCCTCATTTATCCCAGTTTTTTCTCTTGTTTCGGGTCTGACTGAAATATATATTCAACTTTTTAAAATTAGTATTAGCATAACATAAAGCTGTCCATTTCTTTATTTTTAATTTATCTTGGTCTTTCAAGTGGGCTTCTTGTGGGCATTAGACAATTTGCTCTTTTTTGTTAATTCCACCCTGATATTCTTAAGAATGCATTGAGATCATTGCTATTCATGATAATGATTGATATGGTACCTATTAGTATCAACTATATCTGTAACTATTTTTTGTCCATTGCAGTTTTATCCCTACTCAGTTTTATCTTTTTCTTTCATTGCAGCATTTTATTATTTTACTTTATGTTCTCTCTTTTAGTATATATGCTGACAAAGCAAAAGTTGCTCGCTCTTTATATATCAATTATCAGTAAAATTTTTTTCTTAATGATAGTTTATGAATTTCTAATATATGTTCTAAACTCAACTGTAATCACCTTCAAATATCATGATTATCTCATGTGGGATGTTGCTACTGTGGAATATTCCCAGTCACTCCTTCTGATCCCTGTGTCACTCCTGATATTTGTGTCATGTGTCTAGATTCTCAAATTGCTATGTATATTGTCACTATCATTAAATAGCTATCTTTCAGATTAATGAGGAATAAGATAAATAAAAGAAATAAGTCTTCACTTTGTCTTCATTTGCTCCTTCTCCAAAGTTCTCTTTTAACATAAATCTTGATTTGTCCTGTTTCATTTTCTGTTTCAGTTTTTTCCTTATAAATAATTAAACACCTGTGTTCTTATCTACAAAAGTACTCATTTTTCCTTTTAGGACAATTCTATTGAATTTGGAAGTCCAGTTTACACTTTTGTCCTGGTAATAATTTAAATATATCATTTCACTCCTTTCTTGCTTGGTTTCTGGTAATAATTTTCATGAATTTCTCATTCTTTTCCTATAAAGCAAGCTTTATTTTCCTTATACTCTCCTGGATATTTTCAGGATTATTCTTACTTAGACTTTTTGCAATGTACCAGTCTATTACATACAGTTTTTGCTTTTTAAGTTTTATTTTGGAATGGAAAAGAGATATTATTCTGCTATTTTTAGACCTTCTGGTTCTAGATTTGATGTTTGTTATATATCCACTTTAAAGCATTCTTGGCTACCATTGTTTCAAAGACTTACTCTATTTTATTTTCTCTAGCATTGCAATTATGCGTGTTATGATTTGGAATTTATCTCAGAGTTCTGGGTACTTGTCTGCTTCTCCTTGATATATTTCACCTTGTGCCGTGTGAGAAGTCTCTATTGAATCTCTCAGGCCCATAGTTTCTCTCCTAATGAACCTACCTGCAGTATTCTTCAATTCTACTTCAATGGTTTTTGTTTCTGGCATCTCTTTTTCATTATCCCTTGGAGTTTCCATTACTTTGTTTGAATTATTCATTTGTTCATGCGTGTGGTCTACTTTTCTCAATAGCATATCACAGCTATCTTAAGTTTCCTGTCTGATAATTCCAACAGCTGTATCCCCATTGTCTGGTTCCCCACTGTCATGGAACCAGGCTGCAACACCAATTTTCTCCTGCCGTGGTGGTCCTGATCCTCAATATTCAGACCTGGACCAGCATCTATGCCATCACATCTCCATCTCTCAAGTCTTCAAACAATTCTGACTTCTAGAGAGAAAATTGTACATTTTCTGGCCTCCATAGTCACATAAGCTAATTCTTTATTGTAAATCCCAATAAAGTTGTAGCATCTTCCCATCCACATTTGTACACACACCACTAATTCTCTGAGAATCTGATTAATATGTTAGCTCTACATATGTCAGAGATGAAAGGGAGCTCACTTTGGATGTCCTGAATATGTCCTCGTCTTTTCTTCAAAGCTTAAAATGTTATCAATGAAAGCCAGCCTCCTCCACTTTTATTAATGCTGTCATCATCCCCATATCTTTTAAGCTCCTCTTATGCATCTTAACACTTTTGTATTTCCACCTGCCTCTTCTTGGCTGCACTTCCATGCCAACATGAGCCCTTAGAACTGGGGTGCCAAAGTGGTCAGCAAGCTGCTTATCAGCGGCAATGATCTGCCATCTGCATGAATCCACAAGTCCCCAATCCCTTCAAGCCATGCTGTATAGGGCAGGTCCTAATACCAAATCTTTTAGGTTATTTTATCAGAAATCACAAAAGCTTCCATTCTACCAATGCTCTGTGGAATGAAATGAAGGAGATGTAAGAATGATAGAAGTTGAGTAAAGCAGAGAAGGAGACAGGGCAAACACAGGTTGCACTTCTGAGCTGCTCAGCACTTGGCAGGAAGGACAGATGGCAAAATCTGACAAGACATCTCAAAGAGATCAAGGTCCTGTCTTGATCTTTGGCAGTAACTCCTAAAATAAACAGATTACTATTTTTCATAGAGTAGATGATACAGTTTTCTAAACAAAGTATGGTAGTTGTGCCCTGTTTGTGCTACTCTGAAAAATATTAAAACTTAAAGAAAACCCATGGTTAAATATGCAATAAAAATGCAAAACAAGCTAGCAATTAGCCTGCCATAATGTGAGAAATAAATAGGCTTTGTCTTCCCTGTCAAAGCATAGGGCCAAAGCGATTCCATTTTGGGTTGAAAGGACCTGGATGTATATTCCCTATCTAACTCCCTGATCACAGACAGTTCCTAAGATAAGAACCAAGGACTTTTTGTTCCAAACCCCATGTCCTTTCTCCAACTTAGCAATGCACCAACTCCCATGGCTGCACCACCTGAGTTAGTTGGCTGGGATAGATTGTGAGGCTTTGAATTCAGCCAATGAATTTAAAGGCCAGCTGCTTCTCCTGCACTAGGAATTAAAGGGTCAACTCTCCTTTGTTCTTCATGCTTGTGTCCTTCTGCAAATGCCTTGTCAAGAATTCTTAATGCTCAAATGCTTTATTATCTACATCAGCAAATTGAGCCTTGGGGCTTATTTCCAACAATTTTTGTGCCTAACATGGGGCTCAAGGGTGACAGGGGAACTCTCACTAGGAGGAGACACATCCCACAACCCTTGTTGCAATGGACCCCAGGAGGAGAACCCATGTCGAAGCCCAGACATGGATCCAGCAAAGATCTCTTGACAGTGCTGAACGGGGTTCATAGGCAAGAAACAGTGGTAACCAGGCAACTTGATGCATGAACCTAGGCAAGAAGTCTCTGGGAACACTGAGTATGGTGGTCAGAGTTACTCTGTCCCCGTCCCATGAACTCAGGTGCAGTCAGGATCATCTCAGATAAGGTCATGAGGGTCACCAATGAGACTGGTCATTTCAGATGATATAAAAAATAACAGATGGTGAGGTATCTTGGCACGTGCTGGAGAGTAAACCTCAGGCTTTGGGACAAGGAGACGGGGAAATAAATATGCCTCCCAGTCAGGTCAGTGAGGAAATCATGGAGCAAAATACTCCTAACAGTCCTTAGGATTTAGGATTACAACTCATGAATGGGAGAGAGAGAGAGAGAGAGAGAGAGAGAGAGAGAGAGAGAGAGAGAGAGAGAGAGAGAGCGCTCAGACAAAATACTGTCATTTTATTTGGTTTCAAATTCCCATCATCAGACAAGGACTGGGTGTGTCAGTTGTTGGTTGATTTTTTTTTTTTTTTTTTTTTTTTTTTTTTTTTTGGCTTTTTGTCTTTTTTCCTTTTTATCGGTACCGGGGATCAAACTCACGACTGCCTGCTTGCAAGGCAGGCACTTATGCCGCTGAGCTAAACCTCCAGCCCCCAATTGAATTTGTTAATAATAAAGGCTGAGGTCTTAGGATGAGATAGATTGTGCTCTATGTTACTGACAAGGACCAATTGTCCTCTTTCCCCTAAAATACTCCGATACTTACTCAGAAACCAAAGTATTCACCTCCAGTCCCTCCTCCACATGGGACCCTTGGGGTTCCCTGCCCTAATCTGTAATTCCAAGCACCGCAGGCCAGCAGCTCTACTTCAACAGGAGCGGATGCCAGCCAATGGGACCTGGTCCCTGGTATGGAAGCTGCAGCCTCACAAGAGAAAAATAAGTCAGATCTTATCCTTAATTCAAGATAAAATTAAAAGGTACCAAAAGATCTTCAGATCTTCAGAATCTTCCATTTCCTCAAAGACCAAAGGGGGCTCAATCCTTTCCCCAGAGGAAAGTTTCTCCTGGACTGGGAGGAATCAAATTATAAATCTTGGCTAATTGATAAATTGACTCTTGTCTTCCAATTTAAGCAACTATTTTTGTTTAATTAAAATGTTTAAAACATTTCTTGTGCTATGTAAATCCTCAAACTACAATTAGAGTTAACTTGTTCTTCTCTCTGCTTTCTGCTGGTGATAAGAGTATTAATTCAAGGTTACTTGAAAGTTTGTTGGCGGGCAGTCAAATTTAAAAAGTAGCAATCTGAGGCCAAAGCAGAAAGGAAGAAGCAGGGAGAGGAGAGAGAGAGAGAGAGAGAGAGAGAGAGAGAGAGAGAGAGAGAGAGTGACAGAGAGAGACAGAGAGACAGAGAGACAAAGAGGAAGAGACAGAGACAGACTGAGACAGAGAAAGAGACAGAGACAGAGAAAGAGACAGAGACAGAGACAGAGAAAGAGCCACAACCAAGTTTGCTATAAAAAATGACAGGATGAGCTGGGGCTATAG
The DNA here is from genome assembly GCF_034190915.1 of Cavia porcellus. Taxonomy (NCBI): domain Eukaryota; kingdom Metazoa; phylum Chordata; class Mammalia; order Rodentia; family Caviidae; genus Cavia; species Cavia porcellus. The sequence continues at coordinate 45,658,615 of NW_026947501.1, read as the reverse complement.
CTTAGTGGAACAAGTCATGGGTTTGAGTCCTGGTACAAAAAAAAACCTGACAGAATAGAGAAAAATACATAAAGATGGCTGCAAGTATAAAAAAATCTAAGGCGATTTTGCTCTATTAGAAAGATAAAGAGAAATGGCAGGACTGGAAAGTTGAACTATGTCAAGGAAAAGCTTGTGAAGGATGTAGTTTGTCAAAAGAAGTGTGTACATTTGATTGTTGGTTTGGTGGAGCCCAGCCACTCCTTCTAAAACCTCCTTGGTGCTCAAAAGAACTGGGGTGTCTCTCACCAGTCGCTTCTTCCCATGTTCCGCACACCTCTCTGTCTGACTTGCTCTTTAACACCCAAAGGAAAAATAAACAAAATTATATTCTAAATAAAAAGCTGGGGTAAATAGAAAAAGGGGAAAACTCAAGCACATTGAACTTCTCTGCTGGTTACCAAAATTGTAGTGAGCTAAAAGGTATAGAAGTCTAGTGTCAGGGCTGGGGATTTAGCTCAGCGGCATAAGTGCCTGCCTTGCAAGCAAGCAGTCATGAGTTTGATCCCTGGTACCAATAAAAACGAAAAAGAAAAAAAAAAAAAAAAAAAAACAAGTCTAGTGTCTGCACAATGAGGGAGGAAGGAAAAAGTGCATGCCTCTGCTTTCCTTGAAATGGGATCTATAGTTAAAAGTTTATTTCTTTCAAAAAGGCAAATTTTTTTAAAAGAATAAAAAGACAAAAATCTCAAAGCTCTTTCCTCACCTCCTTGATTTTTCTGGTGACTCACATAAGACTTACAAATAAAAACCTTAAAGTTTGAGGGCATGAATATTATATATGATTTTGACTGTGCATGTTTTTATATGGTTCATATAGATTAACAGGAGACCAATTTAAATCAGTTGATGAAAACAAAGACATTTTAAAGATTACTGACATGTTTACATCCAGGTTATTTGATAACTGAGATAAAGTCCAAAATTAGCTTTATAAATGCAATGTCTACTATTGTCAAGGTACAATAAATTAAGCATTTTTCTTGATAAAAAATATGTATGGCTTAAAATATTAACTGTTATAATGAGTCGTCTAAAAAAACTGTTAGGGTAACTAAATAGGGACTCTTTAAACTTGGAAAACTTTTAAATGAAGTTAGACTTTATGTCTAAAGCAATAGGTTTTAAGATTTCAATATAGCTGTGATACTGATTACTGTAACCTCATGGTCTGTTAAACACACTCGTGTTTTCCAAAGTGTATAGGTCTTTTTGATGCAGGACTGGAAAAGCATCCTGTCAGACTGATGACTCCAAAGTACAGTTGTTTGTGTGAGGGACTTTTTCAGTTTTATGTCTGTGTGATTGTTATATAATTGTGCTCTCATAATGTGCCCATATATTTTACAGCCTAGACAATATCACTATAATAATTAAAGATTAGACTCTAATAGTCTATAAAGTACATTCTATTTAAAAATCCCTCTGGTGACAAAGAGTGCTTTAAAAATAACAAATTAGGCACAAATTTCTGTCATTTAAAATCTTATAACTAGATAACGATAACTGATTGAAAAGTTATTTTATACTAAGATAAAAATTTAAATGCTTCAGAGTTAATAGCAAACCTAATGGTTCTAATATGATGATTTCATCATGATTGTTATGATAATATGCTATATTGTTCTTAATATAAAGTTTTCTCTATAAAACCTTATTACTGTTATATGTTAATATCCTGCAAGTACGCAACTTCTAAGACAACAATAAATGGCAAAATTAACAGTTTCCTGGTCATACTATATATTTCAAGACACTCAATCTCTAGAAATGGTAACTGATCCCCTGGTGTTGAAGACTGAGGCTTAGTGACCAAAGCTAAGATGGTAACTGGAATAAGTGGACAGCCACTATTTTGGCTCTGAATTTGCAAGGTCAGTAAGGATTCAGGACATAAAGGAACTTTTCTACAGGATCCTACAACTTTCATGAGTTACCCAACCTCCTGAACAAGGAGAATGTTGGACCCTGGAAGACAGGAGTCTCATAATGTGTCGAAAAGGAGGGTTACAAATCAAACAATGTCTTTTATGTGCCCAAAGGAAGCTACATAGTCAAGCAAGACTGTGACTCATCCAGGCTGTCAACACTGACACAGAAGCTGAAAGGCTTTCCATATGCTTCCACAACTCCAAAAATGCCTGAACTTACCTTGAAATTTGGCAAAAATGTTAATTTTAATTAATACTGGGCTCACTTTAACTTGGTCTTGTACAACCAGTAAAAAAGGAATAGCCACAGATGTATTAAAGTAATGACAAAATAAGTAACACATCAAAAAGGAGCCTGAGTCACTAATTCCTGTGACAGTTTCTGGCTACACCCATAAACAGGTCTAGAGTCCGTTGGCTAAAATTTCCATTCCAGTTCCTTAAACACAATATCTAAATATGAATTCTTCCTCACCCTGCTTTCCATTCTAGTGTTCATGCTTGGGTGGTATGTGCTTGAAAGTTTTTGCTTGTTTGTTGTTGGTTGTTTTCCTGCCCAGTGACAAGACTGTATGCTTGGCTTATCTTTCATTCTTCACTCTCTCAGAAAAAAGGGACTTCTAGCTCAAACTCTATTAGTTGATTTCCTGGTTCATCCATGCCAGCCTGGTGAGTGAACTCAAACAAGCCTGGCAGGGACGCTTCCTCATGCTCCCGATTACCAAAACTACAGTCCAAACAGCTAAGCAGAGGTGAACTCACCTTATCCAGCTACACGCTTCTAAAGAGAAGGAATAGCAGAAAGATTGAACTTCTGCTCACAAAGTTTGAAGTAAAGAATATGAGGATACAAGAGTGGGGAAATTGTGAGAAATAGGTTTTGTCTTTTCTGTCAAAATATAAGGCCAAAGCAACTCCCTTTTCAGTTTCAATGACCAGGCCACCTATTCACTATCCAATATACCCTTTTTGTTAGTGTCCTGAGCTCTGGGAAATGGTGACTACTTTTCTCCAGAACGTAGCTGGTTCCCAGGATAAGACCAAGGACTTTTCATTCCGAGCCCCACACTCTTGCTCTAACTGACTTGACAACCCACTTCCCACCTTGGCCGCTTGAATTAGCCAGCCACAACAGACTGGAAGCCTTTGAATTGAAAAGTTAGCTGGTTCTCCTGCATTAGGCATGAAAGGCACAAGCCTCCTTTGTCTTGCATGCCCGCTACCTCAGGCATGAGCCCTTTTGCAGAAGCAAAATACATTGCCGAGATTTCTTAATGTCCAAGGGTTTTATTATCTGCACTAACAAATTGAGTCTGGGGGCTCATTTCCAACAATAATCATTAGCAATATGAATACAACTTTGAATAAAGTAATCAGAAAGTGAATTAGAGGGAAAACTATTTACAAAAACTATTATCAAAGTAATCATGAAATTTCATACAAGTACACCCTTATTACTTTTATTGTGACAGTTTCCATCACTGAACATCAAAATGTTCTTTTTCCAATTTAAAACCAATTAAAATCTATTTTAAAAACTATGCAACAACAAAACTTAACAATTAATTAGAAGTATTCATCTTATAAGCTCAGGCGGAGAAGTTTATAGACGTCTTCTAATTAAACTGATGCAAATCATCACAAACGCTGTAAGCTTTTTTTAATTCCAAAAGTATATTTATGTTTGGAAAATGTCATCTTTATTAACTATGTATTTGTCTGTAGACTAACCTTTAAGTTTCTTTGTAGATAAAATATTGCTTATTAAAATAATTTTACTTACATTTAATGAAGTTTTATACTCATATATGAGAAAGCAAAATGCTTACTTTGCTCTAAATTTCTACCTTGGGATTTTAGCAGGTCTTATGTTTACTAATCAACTGATAGGCCCATGCTTTCCCAGAATTACCCTAGACTGAGTCAATATCAAATCAACAGATCTCAACAGTGGAATTAAGACTAATGGATTCCAGCACTCAGGGAGGCTGAGGCAGAAGAATTGCAAGTTTGAGCCCAACCTGGAAAACTTTGTGACTTGGCAAGACCTTGTCCCCAAAATAAAAAACAAGTAAATAAAAAAGATTTTAAGAAGGGTTAGTGATATAGCTCATTGTGAAGATCCTGGGTTTAACAGTACTACAAAATAAAAAGCCCCCTGACAGACTCACTTCCCTGAAGAAGCCCTGTTTATATCAGACATGTGGCTTCATCATATTAGTGGCTTCAGCCAAGAAGAGGTGTAAAAATAATGCACACTATGGTAAGTTGTTCTATTAAAGTATTCTTAAATTAAATGAGACTACTCCTCTAGAACCTGATAAAGAAATCACAGTTATGGGGAAAGACAAATACAGTTTAAACTGGAGCCACATTTATTCAGAAGTCTTCGGGTCAGGTTCCAGGACTCTCTGAGGCAGGTGGACTTTCTTCCTGTAAGACACTGCAGATCCCTGGGCATATTTTACTCCCTATTCCAAGACTTGAAGTGATCATCCCAGATTTATTTGCAATTTTATCATGGTAAGAACACTTACTATAAAGTTTGTTTTCTTAACAATTGTAAATACACAACACAGCATCACTGACTACAGGAGCGTGTGGTGTGGTGAACTCTAGGGAGCTCTCATCTTGTAGAGCTGAAAGTTTATGAGTTGAACAGTGATTTGCTCCTCCCACTACCTCAGCCCAAGCTGGATGCTAATTCCACAATGCCTTCCCTAAGGTGCCATGCAGGATCTGTCCTTCATGCCTGACTTATTTCATTCAGCAAAATGTCCGTGGGTTCTCCTATCTTGTGGCAAATATTAGGATTTCCCTCTAGTGAAACATGAGCCTTTCATTGTTTGTGTACACAATATTCTCTTGACTCCTTTGTCAATGGCCTTTAGGTTGGCCCTGTGTCTTGGCTATTGGGAATAATCAGTGCTTCAGAGAACACAGGAATGCAGATATCCTTTTCCACGTTGCTGATTTCAGTTCTCTTGGGTACACACCCAGTAGTGGTTTTATTGGGTCACACGTTAGTTCTGTTTTTAAGTATTTAGGAACTTCTATATTCTTTTCCATGACCTCCATATTCCTTTCCATAACTGTCCTGATTTACATTCCCACTCACCATGTAAGCAGTTCCATGTTCTCCCCAATCTCACCAACCTGTGTTTCCCTAACAGGAACACTTCCAGCAGAGGTAAGGCACCCTCCATTATCCCACTGTGGTGCTGATTCACATCTCCAAGATTAGCAACGTTGAACATCTCTTCATATACCTGTTGGTACTCTGTGTCTTCTTCAAAAAACATTTAGTTAGACCTTTTCCACATAGTAATTGAGTTATTTTGTTTCAGTCTCATTATTGAAATGCATGAGATTCTTATGCATTTTGAATGTTAGCACTTTTCAAGATTTTTCCTCTAATTTTGTCCATCACTTCTTTACTCTGTTGATTGTTGCAGAAACTTTGTAGTTTGACATGGTCCCATTGGTGTAATTTTGCTTTGCCATCTAGGCTTTTGGTGCCATTTCCATGAATACACTGTCAAGGTCAACTCTGTGAAGTGTTTTCCTCAAGTTTCCTCACAGACGTTTACAGTCACAGACCTTACGTGTAAATCTTCAGTCTATTTCAAGTTGGTTTTGTGTGTGGTAAGAAAGGGCTCCTGTCCCATCTTCTGTGTGTGGTATCTAGTCTTCATAATCCTCTCTGCTGAAGAGGTTGTCATTTTCATTACGCTTTCTCGGCATGCTTGTCAAGTTCTGTTAGTCATATTAATTTGTGCTTATTTCTGAGCTTTTGTTCTGTTTCTTCAGTCTGTGCATCTGGCTGAATGCCAGATCCACACTGATTTACGCCTCAAATCAGAAAGTACAATACTTCCAACTTCTATTTTCCTCAAAATTGTATATTATTTGGAGTGTTCTGAGAACCTATGTGAATTTTAAGATTTTTTTCTTTGGTTGTGAAAAATGCCATTGAGATGTTTATAGAGCTTGCATTTAACTTGTAGCATGAGCATTACCCTGAGAGTAAGTATCTCAATCCATGAGCATAAGATGTTGTATTGGTTGAGGTTCTCTAGAGGATCAGGATTAGTGGAACCCATATGCATATGATTCCCATCTGTGTGCTGGAGGGTAGGGGGATCCAGAAAATTCTCAGTCTCCAACACTGGAAGCTACAGGACAAGGGACGGGGGATGCAGAGGTAGTCAGAGACAAAAAGCCTGGAAACTCCCTGGGAGCCACTGGTGTGCATCTGTTTTGGAAGCTAAAGAAGCTGGAGTCTAACAGTCACAGGTGACAGCAGTAAAAGACATGCCTATGTGAGCAGACTTGACTTCCACCAACTCCAAGGCTGCTTCTCTCTTTGTTCATTCCACCCTCAGTGCAGGTCCAACCCCTGATTGGCTTGCCTACAAGCCAATAATCTGTAGAAACATCCAACAGATACCCGAGAAGTGTTACTCCCATCTCATAGCCATTGCCAATCCAGACAAGTTGACATATCATGACTAGTGGTCACAGCCCACTCCTCGTGAGCTTGGCAATCAGACACACCTCCTTAAATCACTCTTGATCTTCAAGTGTAATAAGTTCATAATTTCACCTAACTTGATACAACTATTCTATGAACAGATGGAAATGTACTTACTTCCTCCCCAGAGAAGGCAGTTACTCTTTGTGGATGCTTCCCCTTCTCTTGCCATTCTAGGACTTTAATATTATTACAAAGATTTAGCAATATTTAAGTGGTAATATTAAGTTAATCGGTGTTACGTGGTAAAAAAAAAAAAGAAATCCTCATAAAATATGTGTATACATGCTTAGAATATTTATGATATAGGAAAGAATGCCCATGACAGTTTTAATAGTTATTTCTGTAACTGGTCACTTGGTCATAGCTGGCATGTATAACTACTTTTTTATAGACTCCATTTTCTATTCCATTTGCCTTCAGCAAGTACTTGAGCTGGCCTTATCTCTTTACCTGGCTGTGTGACCATATTTCCTTTCTTGAAGGTTCTGGGCCATTTTCCTCCAGCCTGGATTAGGTTGCTGTGGTTTTACCATGAGCTTAACAACAGGGCATAGGTGGGGGCGGAAGCAGGAAGAGATGCTCTCACCCCATCCAGAGCAGCTGGCCTCAGACTCCTGCTCTTCTGGGGCTGTGCAGTCCTTACGGAGGTTCTGACGTCATCCCATCAATGTCTGTTCTAATTTCAGCCTTGGGCAGACTCTTATCGTACTAGGACATTTTCAAGGTTGTTATCTTGACACTCAGGGACTTTCTTTAAAACTCTTAGTCTTGAAACAGAAGTTCTTGTGGACTCAGATACACCTACACTGCTATATTAAAATTTCTTCCAGATTCCATAGTACTCCAGAACACTAGCAGTACCGCTCCTGACGGCACCGCCGTGGGACCCACTCTGCCTTCTGGGTGCTGCTCCTGAGTAGTTCATCGCTTTATCTTACATACTAGGAAGCTGAGATTTTCTGAAGACAGAGACGCAGGCTCCATATTCTGTCTTTAAAGTTTGCTTCCTCCCCATGGGTAATGCCATGTATTTATATTTTAATCAGCGAAATAAATAGTGTCCCACATCCAGGGCATCTCACTGCTTAGCTCCCCAGTGTGTGATGCATCCTGATTCGAGTTCCCTGAGGCCCAGGTTTACATGGGGGTTCTGTCATAATCAGGTCAGCACACTCAGAACGAAGTCGCTCATAAAGAGAAGTGAAGCCGAAGTGGGGGATACCAGCTGGCTCCTTCCCCACCCCTGGAGCCCACAGAGAGCTCTTCTCAGACTCATTCTGCCTGCTGCATGCTGTGTACAGGTCTATTTCCTAGTTTGGTCATTCTAGGACCTCCAGGCCATTCATTTTTAAAAACTTATCATTTATAGTATATTTAAAATATCCCATATTCAAGACAATTATACGATTAGTGGCTAGTTTTTTATCAGGAAAAATATGGAGACCAAAACACAACCAGATGACTTACACAAAGTGCTGGAAGAAAACAAAAGTTTCATAACCAGTAATTCACTAAATTGTGCTTCCAAGATGAAGACAGAACATGGATTCATATAACAAAAAGGCAGAGAAATACTTTCTTCCCGCTTGCATTCTGAGCCTTGCTGTGGGGTGATTTTTCCAGGTGTGAGGGAGATGGTGACCTAAATCATCTGTGGCAAAGGATCTGGTAACATACAGAAGATCAAAGACTTGGTGACGCAGGAGTTTGGGCCGTGACTCCACGAACACACTGCACCTCTTCTACTCCTGAGAGAAAAGCACTCAGCCCAGGCTGGGACAGAGGGTGCAGCCTGTGAGACCCTGCATCAGCACCGTGTCAGCATGGAACAGCAAGGATCTGGGAGGGCACCAGAGCACTGACAGCAACTGAGCCTCAAGGGCCCTCCTGTGTCCCGGCCTCTGCTCCGGCCACTGTGAGGGCCTGTCCTCTAACATTAGTACCTGTGCCCCACTTGGTGAGGTCAGTGACATGTGAAGGACACCAGCAGCTCAGTCCACGCCAGCAGCAGACTAAGGCCTCATTCCTGAAGTGAACTTGATGAGTAGAGGCCACCATGGCACAAAGCTAAGGGCACTCAGGCTTCACCAGCGCCTGCTCACAGCAGTGGTGTGGCTTCTGTACCTGCCCAAGTCCCTGAGTGGCCACCACAGCCCCTCCCTGGCCAGGCTGAGACACATCTGCTGGACAGAGCACAGAGAAGGCAGGAAGCTCCAGGCACAAACCAACACCCACTCCTCTAGCCTCCTTGGCAGCTGGCTGAGGGCTGTATCCTAGGTTCCTCGGCACAGAGGCACTGTGTGGGGCTTGACAGGACTCAGAGTAACACAGTGGGTAACAGAGTGCGGACGGAGGCCTTGGTCCTGGGCCTCACTGGCAGAGGCATTGGCCCGGGAACAGCCCAGGGTCCTCAGGGAGTGGTGTGATTCCAGGATGACAGCTGACACAGCAGCTTCACAACCCTGGGCTTCTCACTGTCTCAAGGCAAAGCCTCTTGATGGGACAGCTGGGGGCTTTACAAGGAATTCTACAGCCTGGAGGCTTTCCCATGAGTCGGTCCTGCCCACCCTTCTCCAGTCCACTTGCGAAATCTTTCTACTCAGTAGCTAAGTGCTGTGCACAATCCTCCAGAGGTCATCACACAATCCCTGTGGTGAACAGGACTGGGCTTGGGATTGGTTCTTGGTGTGGACTCAATGGCTGAACAGAGAGCTGGGCCCAGAGAAGCTATCACTGTCCCTCTCCACGTTGTCCTGAGAAGTTTCCAATACTTCAATAAAGAAATGACACAAATATTAGAACAGATTGACAATCATATCATGATAGCCAGAATAATTGCTCCCATCACCAAAGTAACACTCACCGCAGCAAAGGAGTAGAAAAAGACACTGGTTGCTTTGGAAATGTATCTCAGTAGCTCCAGGAGAACACATCTCCACCAACAGTGAAAGCCACTCGCTCTCTGTTGCAGACTCATCGGGAACCACTTAACTAGTCAGATAAAATACTAGTCAGTAAACTGAACCCTCAATAAACCACCCACACAAGCTTTACATGGGAGCCTGTGAGAGATGGCAGAGCAGCTCTGTCAGGGCAGACATTAAATCCCACATCTTTGGCAAGGAAGTGCCTCGGGCAAGGTGGCTCCAGAGGAAGAGTTTTCAGCAACCGCATGGACAGGGAGAGCTTCCATTCAGAGCTGTGCTAGTTCTCAGGCAACAGCTCAGTCATCCCACAGCGGTGTGACTGCCAGCACTGGCCCTGACCCTCCTTAGCTTAACTGTATTTCACCAAAAAGAATATTTGAGCAATGGTCGAAGCTGCCCCGGAAATGCCGAGACCCCATTAACTAGGAGTAATGAAGTAGGGTGAGGGCTGTTTGGCGAGAAGCTTGGGTAGAGGAGGGAAGCCAGGTCTCTGAGAGGAGGAGATGATCAGAGAGGACAGAGCCAATGTCTGGGACAGTACTTTCCCGGAGCACATCCTCGCAGTGGACTGGTTGGGAGCTGATTTACTTTGAAATCTGGACACAAACACTTGCTAAGTATAAACTTTCTCAAATGTGACAGGGGCACATTCCTGGAAAACTATCCAGTCTTGTATACTGGTTCCTGGTTCCACAGGTCTAAAATGTCACTGGTCCACTGACAACCCCATTTTTCTCCACTGCTGCACCTCCTGAGCAGCAGATTCCATGCTGTTTGAGTTATTAACATAGCTAGATTATTTTCATAAATTAACTGAAAATGCAGATGGCTTGGGTGCAATGGTGGCAGATTTCTCGTTTACCAGAGACACGGAGCTCCCAGTCCAGCAGACAGGGGCTCCCCATCAGGCTTCAGGCTGCTCCTGCATAACAGCTGAACCTGAGGTGTCTGCATCTGCCCCAGCAGAAGAAACAAGACCTGCAGGGTGGCGCCCCATCCATGCTACTTCCTGTGCCAGGGATCGAAGCCTGAGGCCTCAGGCATGCAGAGTGCAAGGGATTTCCATGTGTCCCCGGCCCCTCGGTCTCATTGTTCTGTTTCCAGGTAACACCAGCTGACAGCCTGTGCAGGACCAGCTGGCCTGGCCATGGCCACCAGACTGTATGAATGGGTTTAGCTTCAGTCAAAAACATTTTTTAAGCAAACCTCCCTATAAAAAAACCTCCTAATAACAATCCCCACTACTGCTCAACATCCTCCAAATAAGTCCAGCAAGAGCAGTGCACAGACACCCATTTGCCTTACCCAATCAGAGAGCAAAGGCTGGGCGCTGTGCCACTTCCAACAAAAGTAGACACAACTCTGCACTCACACTCGCTCTCGCCTCTGTGTGGCTCATCTGTGAGCATTGGTGTGGCACTTTCGTTCCACATGGTGAGCCAGTGTTGACACACTGCTGTTCACCAGAGCTCTTGTTTTACACGCAACTTCATTTTTGTATGTGTTTTGAGAAATGTACTGGAATGGGGCTATGGTGATAGCACCCCCAGCCAGGTTTCCCTGCCTTCCAGATCCTCCGTGCACATCCCTTTAGGCCCTTCACCACTACCTCCTATCAGTGGGTTTATCCCAGCATTAAGGCATGATCATCTGCTGGTGGAACCTTGGGGCAGCAGGGCCTACAAAAGAAGCAGTCACAACACTGCGTCCTGGAAGGGTGGGTTTTGTCCCACCCCTTCCTCTGCCTCTCTTTTTGTTCCCTGCTCCACCAAATGTCCATCCCTGCAGAGATGAGTGTCCTTACCCAGATCTACAGTAATGGAGTCACAGACCATGGACTGGTTCCTCCAGAACCATGAGCCAAGGCACAACTTTCTCAGTGAGGTTGATTTTTGTCAGAGAAATAAATCACAGGCAGAGGGAAGCATGGATACTGAAATAAAACCACAAAACTCTTCAGAGGGAAGCCCTGCACCCCCGGGGAAAAGACCTCACCAAAGCAATGACATGTGCTGCACTTGACATCTGGTGTTTGATTCTGCTCTTTAAGGATTCAAATGAATTATCGATCCTTTCGAAGAACTAGCTTTTCGCTTATTGATTTTCTCTCGAGTTCTTATTTTCAACTTTATTGATTTCTGCATGTTTACTTTTTATTTTTTCTTCTGTATCTTTTGGGTTTAATTTTTTTCTTCTTTTACTAATTTCTTAAAGCAGTTTACTGCTTTTGGATCATTTTCTCAACACATATATTCAATACTACAAATTTTCCTCTAAGCATTGCTTTCACTGCATCCACAAATCTCAACAAGATGTATTTTCATTTATTTCAGAACATATTTTTTAAATTTCTTAATACATCTGTATTTCAAAATGTGTTCTTTACCATTCCAGTGTTGAAGGATTTCTCTCTTATTTTTCCATTATTTATTTGTGTTCAGTCCCATCATGACTTGGCAGTATATTTTTGTGACTTTAATCCTTTGGGGTTGTCAGGGTGAATGTTCCAGTTTAGGATGTGGTCTGTCGTGATGAACACCACTTATGAGCTTTAACTAACATGGATCATGCTGTCAGATGGAGCAGGCTTTTGTCGCTGGATGGTGACCTTTGCAAGCAATTCAGTCTCCCTCCCACCACCGCCACTTCTGAGGTGAGACAGCTCAACCAGAGGGACAAGCATGGCCAGTTCCTCTCTCCATGGTGGCCAAGGCATCAGGGAGATCAGTGAATTGCAGTTACCAGACTCTAAGTCCTAGGGGCCTCTTTCGAGGTTCTTGGTGACCTAAACAAAGACATGGACAAGACCCACAGAAAAGGAGCAGGCTTTTGTAGGGAGAAAAGAACATAGTGTTTTTTTTTTTATTTTATTTAAAAGGAAAAAGAGAAAAAACAAAACAAAACAAAGTAGTGTAAGGGTACAATTAATACAGAACTACAAAAAAAAAAAAAAGTAAGAAATCACCAGTTAACAGATCACAATTATCATCCCAGAGACAGTTGCTCAAGTCACAATATCAAAGCATACAAAGTAGACATTCAAACAGTGAGACTGCAAACAGTTGTGTTCAATGATCCAACCAAAAATTAATATGGGCATCTATTTAACACCCCTAAACACACTTGCAGTTGTATACTTTAGAGCACTTTTTTTCCTCTCTTTTTTACAATAAAATTTACACATTTTGGCTTTATTACTCCTTAGTTCTTATTACTTTTTTTTGGAAGAAAATAAAGTCAAATATGGCAAAACAAAGCTGTCAGTCAAAACCAAGGATAGACATAGCACATGATGTAAAAACTGAGTACAAGGTTATCGATAATGGTTACCATAATGCCCCTTGCTTCCTTAAAAAGAATTGTCTATCTCATTAGGTATTATAAAGTTGAACAAAACAGTAGAAAACAAGACCAGTAAAACCTAAACCTTGTAAACACTACAGGAATTTCAAAGAAGATAACAGTCAAACCAGAATGGGCATCATAGTGAATCTTACAGCCTTCAAAGTAGTTGCCTATACCTTCAAAATTGATACTATCATACAGAACGGAACAGAGTCTAATCAGTCAAAACAAGATAGTGGAAGTATTACAGGCCTTCAAATCAAGTTAATAGGAAATCAAATAAGTTACTATAATATATTCTGCTAATTTTTTAAAATTTTTCTCCTTAATTAAAAAATCATAAAAATAACTAAATAATTTTTTAATGAATAAGGGAGAGATTGAGATAAAAGAGGACATAACAGCATAACAGTACAGGTCAAAGCACAACAGTTTCAGCAACCTAGTACTTCACTACCAAATAACCCGGTTTAATAGTAGTTACCATAGTGTCTTTTTCCTTGAAATATTTGAATATAATTTCATATACTATAGCTTCAAACATATCAAGTCAGTGTAAAACCATTCAAGTGGATGAAAGCATTGTAGGGTTTTTAGAACCAACTAACAGAAAATAAACAATGGTTTCTATATTATCTCTTCCTATAAAAATTTTTGTTTATACTATCACATATAATAAAATCCAGCAAGACACATCATGATAAAACCAATGGAGACAGAAGAGCCATAGTTTGGTGGGGCTTCAAAACAAGATGATAGTAAATCAGCACTAGCTATTATGATGATCTATTTTCTTCAAAATAGCTGTTCATTTCATCACAGGCAATAATATCAAGCAGCCCAGAATAAAGCCTTTCCAATTAATAAGTGAAAACTTTATAAGGCTTCAAGGTCACATAATGGGGAATCATGATTACCATCTACTTTTATATATTTGAATCATTACTTACATTAGGGAAACTATTCGGTACTCACACATGTGAGATTGATTTATTTCACTTATGATTATGGTCTCAAGCTGCGTCCATTTATTGATAAATATCTCAATGTGATCCTTCTTTATAGCGAGTAATACTCCATTGTATAGAAATACCACAACTTTTTTATCCATTCCTCAGTTGATGGACACGTGGGATGTTTCCAAGATCGGGTGATGACAAATTGTGCTGCTATAAACATAGGAGCACATATATCACTGTGGTATGATGCTTTCAGTTCTTCTGGGAATATGCCTAGAAGTGGAATAGCTGGAAAAAATGGGACTTCCAATCCCAGCTTTTTGAGAAATCTCCAGACCGACCTCCACAAAGGTTGTACTAGTCTACACTCCCACCAACAGTGTAGGAGAGTTCCTTTTTCCCCACAGCCTCTCCAGCATTTGTTGTCATTGGTTTTCTTGACCCTGGCCATTCTTTTAGGAGTCAAATGGGATCTCAGTGTGGTTTTAATTTGGACTTCTCTAATGACCATTGATGAACATTTTTTCATGTATTTATTTGCCATTTGTATTTCTTCATCTGAGAATTGCATATTCATCTCAGATGCCCAATTTTGGATTCGATCTTTGAATTTTGGGGGACTGAGTTTTTTTTAATTCTTTATATGTTTTAGACAAAAGTCCCTTGTCTGAGGGGGAGTTCACTAAGATCTTTTCCCAGTTTGTGGGTTTTCTTTTCACTATGCTGGAGATTTCTTTTGACATGGAGAAACTTTTTAATAAGAGGTGGTCCCAGTTATTGATTCTGGGAAGTATTTCCCACGCGGTTTGAGCCCTGTTCATGAATTCTCTACCTACCCCTATGTCTTCAAGGTTTCTACCCAATTTGTCTTCCAATAGATTTAGTGTTTCTGTTTTAATATTCAGATCTTTGATCCATTTAGATTTTAATTTAGTACATGGTGATAAGCTTGGGTCTAGCTTTAGTTTTCGGCAAATGGAGAGCCAGTTTTTCCAACACCATTTATTAAAGAGACTATCATTCTTCCAGTGAACATGCTTGGCTCCTTTATCAAAGATAAGGTGGTTGAATGTGTTTGTAGTTGTGGTTGTATCTTCTAATCTATTCCATTGATCTTCATCTCTGTTTCGATTCCAGTACCATGTTGATTTTACTACTGTTGCTTTGTAGTATAACTTCAAGTCAGGGATTGTGATGCCTCTTGCCTTGCCTTTGCTGTTTAGAATTGTCTTTGCTATTCTAGGTTTCTTCTGGTTCCAGATGAATTTTAGGAGTGATTTCTCTAGATTTATAATGTATGTTGATGGTATTTTTATTGGGATTTCACTGAATCTGTATACCACCTTTGGGAGAATGACCATTTTCACAATGTTTGTTCTTCCTATCCATGAGCAAGGGATGTCTTTCCATTTTCTGAGATCATCTTCAATTTCTTTTTTCAGTGTATTACAATTTTCCTGTATAGGTCTTTCACTTCCTTCATGAGAGTAATTCCTAAATATTTCTTTTTTTTTTTTTTTTTTTTTTTTTTTTTTTTTTTTTTTTTTTTTGCTTACTAGTGTGAAGAGTAAGTGGTTTCTCTTATTTCCCTCTCTGTGATTTTGTTGTTAGTGTATAGGAATGCTATTGATTTCTGAGTATTGATTTTGTATCCAGCTACATTACTGAATTTACTTATTATATCTAAGAGTCTTTCAATGGAGTTTAGGTGGTCTTATATGTAGAGTATCATGTCATCTGCAAACAATGATAATTTAACTTCTTCTTTTCCTATCTTTACCCCTTTTATTTCTCTCTCTTGTCTAATTGCTCTGGCTAGTACTTCTAGTACTATATTAAATAGGAGTGGTGATAAAGGACATCCTTGTCTTGTGCCTGATTTTAAAGTAAAGGCTTTCAATTTTTGGCCATTTAGTATGATGCTGTCTGTTGGTTTGTCATAAATGCCCTTAATTATATTGAGGTAAAGACCATCTACTCCAATTTTCTGTAAAGTTCTTATCATGAATGAATGTTGGACCTTATCAAAGGCTTTTTCTGCATCTATAGAAATAATCATGTGATTCTTACTTTTGGCTTTCTTGATATGGTGGATTACATTTATTGATTTACGTATGTTGAACCATCCTTGCATTCCTGGGATGAATCCCACTTGGTCATGGTGTATAATCTTCTTGATGATTTGCTGCATCCTATTTGCCAATATTTTATTGAGGATTTTTGCATCTGTGTTCATTAGGGAGATTGGTCTAAAGTTCTCTTTTTTAGTTGGGTCTTTCTCAGGTTTTGGTACTAGAGTAATATTTGCTTCCAGGAATGACTTAGGAAGGATTGCTTCCCTTTCAATTTCATTGAATAGTTTGAGGAGTGTCGGCATTAGGTCTTCTTTGTATTTCTTGTAGAATTCTGCAGTGAAGCCGTCTGGGCCTGGGCTCTTCTTTGTAGATAAGGACTTAATTACATTTTCAATTTCATTAACAGAGATTGGGTTATTCAGCAGTTTTACATCCTCTTGATCTAGCTTTGGTACTTCATATGTTTCTAAGAATCTGTCTATTTCTTCAGTGTTATCAAACCTTTGAGAGTAGAGATTTTCAAAATAGGTGTTGATGATCTTCTGTATTTCTGTAGAGTCTGTAGTGATTTCATCTTTTTCATTTCTTATTGCATGAATTTGAGCTTTTTCTTCCCTTTTTAAAATAAGGTTGGCTAGGAGCTTATCGATTTTATTTATTCTTTCAAAGAACCAACTTTTTGATTTGTTGATTCTTTGGATTCTTTTCTTAGTCTGTATTGCATTGATTTCTGCTCTGATTTTTATAATTTCCTCTCTTCTTTTGGCTTTGGGCTTGACTTGCTCTTCTTTTTCTAGCTGTTTGAGGTGTAGCATCAAGTTATTTATTTGTATTCATTCTGTTTTCCTGATGTGGGAACTCAGTGCAATAAATTTTCCTCTGAGGATGGCTTTCATTGCATCCCACTGATTCCGGTAAGTTGTGTCTGCATTTTCATTTTCTTGTAGGTATTGTTTATTTTCTTCTTTAATTTCTTCTGTGACCACTGATTACTCAAGAGTGTGTTATTCAGTTTCCATGTGTTTGTGGGAGTTTTGCAGTATCTTTTATCATTAATTTCTAATTTCAGAGCACTATGCTCCGATAACATGCAAGGGATGATTTCAACTCTTTTGCATTTGTTTAAATATGTTCTGTGAGCTAATATATGGTCTATTTTAGAGAATGATCCATGTACTGCTGAGAAGAATGTGTATTCTGATGTTGTTGGGTGGAACATTCTGTATATGTCTATTAAACCCATTTGTTCACAGGTGTGATTCAGTTCTGTTATTTCTTTGCTCATTTTCTGTCTGGTTGATCTGTCCCTTGATGTCAATGGCTTATTAAGGTCTCCTGTTACAATTTTGTTACTGATAATTTGAGTGTTCATTTCTGTTAATAGTTGTTTTATATAATTGGGTGCTCTGGAGTTTGGTGCATATATATTTAAGATTGTTATCTCTTCCTCTTGGAGTTTTCCCCTAACGAATATGTGGTGACCTTCTTTGTCCTTTATGATCATTGTTGGTTTAAAGTTCGCATTGTCTGCAAACAGAATGGCTACTCCTGCTTTTTTTTGTATTCCTGTTGCATGAAGTATTTTCCATCCTTTGACTTTCAGTCTGTGAGTATCCTTTGGGTTAGATGTGTTTCTTGTAAACAGCATATGGTTGGATTTTCTTTCTTGATCCATTCTGCTAGTCTGTTTCTTTTGATTGGTGCATTGAGACCACTTACATTAATGGTTATAACTGTTATATGCTGGTTTATTGTTGACATGTTATCTCTCTGCTGTTGCATCTTTATCTTTCTGTACTGTTTAATTATCCACTTTGCTTAGTGTTTTTTTCCTTTGTGTATCTAAACTGTCTCTCAACATTTTTTGCAGGGTTGGCTTGGTGTTCGTGAAGTTCTTCAGCTGTTCTTTGTCATGGAAGTATCATATTTCACCATCAGTTTTGAATGATAGTTTTGCAGGGTATATCAGTCTAGGTTGGAAATCATTTTGCTTTAGGATCTGGAATACTTCACTCCATGCTCTTCTTGACTTTATTGTTTGTGCTGAGAAGTCTGCTGTGATTCTGATAGGTTTTCCTTTATAAGTGATCTGTCTTTTCTCTCTGACAGCTTTTAATAATCTATTCTTGTGTTGGATTTCTGGGATGGTGATTATTATATGTCTGTGTGTAGTTTCATTTTGGTTATGACTATTTGGAGTTCTATATGTTTCACTGATCCTGATGTCGGTTTCTGATCTCATGCTTGGGAAACTTTCAGCTACTACTTCTCTAAATATCCTCTTAACATCCTTTATGTTGTCCCCTTCTTTTTCATTAATCCCTATCAATCTTATGTTGTTTTTCTTTGCATCATCTTGCAGTTGTTGAATCATTATTTCCTGATTCCTTGTTATTTTTAAGAGATCTTTCCTTTCCTATTCACTAGCTGCAATCCTGTCTTCAAGGTCTGAAATTCTATCTTCACTTTCATTGAGGCAGTTTTTACAGCTTTTGGTGGAGTTTTTTATTTCCTGTATATCTCTGTGCATCTGCTTCATGTATTCTATTTGTTTCTTATATTGCTCATCCAGGTATTCTATCTTTTTATTTATTTCCTCCAATTTTTTAACTGTGCTTTCTTTAGATATATTCAGAATCTCTTTCATTTCTTTTATCATTTCTTCTTTTACCTGGGAGATTATTTCGAGTTTGAATTCCTGGAGTTGCTTGTTTATTTCAGTAGCTATTATGGCCAATATCTGAGGTGTATGGCATACATTTTCTTCTATATACATTGCTCCTAGTGAGATGGGCTGGAGGTTTGAGGTTGTAATTAGGTCTTTCATTTTGTCATTTTCCTATATTTCTGTGTTTCAAGTATTATTTGAAAGCTTCCTCAGGGTCTGTTGGAAATCCACTTCTATGTTCACAGCTCCTGGGACTCTGGCACCCAGTTCCCCCAGGCTGCTGGGCCTCTGGAACCAGTGGCCCTTTTCTGCCTGTTTAGAACTCCATAGTTCCAGATAAGCTGGGCTCCAAGGACACTGTGCACCTGCCTGCTTGCTGGAAACTCCACGATTCTCGGAGTGCAGCAGGAATGGGGAGGTGGATGTCAGCGCCTCAGACCCACTTAGCCACTTCACTGCACCCAGAAGCCTAGAGGGACCCGTACAGTCTGGGCTTCGGGCAGAGTGCTCTGGGCACTTACCGCAGGCCGTGGGCCTCTGGAACTGGTGATGCTCACCTGCTTGCTGAGAAATCCACAGTCCTCCAGACACACAGGGAGGCGGATGCAGGTGCCCCAGGCCCGCCCAGCCCTTACTCTGCACCCAGAGGGTGCAAGAGTCCCAAATAGGCTGGGCTCCAAGGACAGTGTGCACCTGCCTGCTTGCTGGAAACTCCACAGTTCTCTGAGCGCAGCCGGAATGGGGAGGCGGATCCATAGTGTGTTTTAAATGGCTACATTTTCCCACTTTTTGCCAGAAACACTACAACATTTCCCTACTGTCTTCACCTGCAGAGGTTGCTGATACTCTTCTTTGTCACCCACTATGAGCTGGAGTCATAAAGCCCAGCTAGTGAGGCTAGGAAGTGCAGGGGGCTCCCCCACATCCCTAGGTGCTGGCTACAGATCCCCTGTGTGCGTCATGATTCTCAGCTGTGCCGCACATGCTTGGAGGAGTCCAAGGATGTGGAGCCTAGGATGTAGCAGGTGGGGTGCAATTTCCTCTGATGGCAGGTAGTGCTGAGAAGAGAATCTCTTGTTATATTTCAAAGTGACCCTACCCACTGCTCCCAGAAGCCATGGAAGTATTTTTCTTCATTTTGCACTGTAAGACTCTGGCAGGGATCTTGGAGACAAAACTAAAGGAAATACAGTAGGGTCCCTATGCACATGGGGACCCTCCAGCTTGTCCACATTGAGCATCTAGAGATGAATTAATCACATTGATGTCTTCCTGCCCTGGTCTTGGCGCCAGTGAGTTGAGGTTCCCCATCAACATCTGTCTCATTTTGGGCCTGTACTCTGCCTATGACCTCAAGTCTATGGTGGATCCTAAAATAGGTGTTGATAATCAGTTTGTTCAGCTTTTTCTGTTGTGAGGACTACCAAGCTTCTGATAGGTCAGACCTAAACAGAATAATATATTGCTTACTTTCATTTTTAGCTGAGTATGGTTCACATCATAGCAAAATATAAAATATTAGAAGAGCGGTTAGAAGATCTTTGCTCACTCACCTTCCCAGCATTGCAACACCAAGGAAGCCTGAGAGGCGTATATCAAATGAACACATTTCAATTTTTCAGTGCTAAAATTTTCTATTCATCTTTGTCACCATTTCTCTGGTGTTAAGTAATAAAAACATAATCACACATGCCTTGAAGATGCACAAGTTGCAATCGAAATACCTAGTCATTGTGTAAATGTCAAAAATAACCTCATTAAAATGAAAAGAACATCGCCATTAATCCTTTTTTTCAAAACCCTCCCCTGGCTTTCAACACAACCTAGTGGCCCTCATTCTTGTCACTTTCTGAAGCAGTTCTGGAAGTGCTCTTCCCTGAGTGTCTTGATGAGGAGTGACAAAAAATACAGAGAATCCTGCCCCCAAGTGCTGTCGAACAGAAAGGCAGACTCACAAAACTCACTGTGTCCTCCCCTCCTTATTCACTGCTTCTGGCTCCATGAGATTCCTAACTCTAACCCAAAGCCAAAATGACAAAGAAGGTAAACGTTTTTAACTGATCGAGGACATCAAGACAGCCTGACGAGCACAACTAAAGAAACTCCTGAAAGAAGATGTTCAGAATTGCTACAGAAAGCAGCAAGAATGTTGGGATAAGTGTGCATGTGTGTGAGGGGGCATTTTGGGGACAATTAATGGGAATGTATCTTTTTTTTTGTAAAAGAATTAATTTAATTTAAAAGTTTGCCATATTTTCATCTCATCTCATGTTAAACTGGTCAGTGTAAAATTATGTTTATGTTTTTAAATTCCATTCCTTTTGAATATTGTCCCTCTGTTTTTGCTGTGGAAGTGGAACTTCTGGTGTCATCACACTAAAATGTTTACCAAGGATTTACCAGTACTTTGACGAAGAGTGATACTCACCACTGGAAAGCCACAATGCAAACTGAAATTATGTGAGATTTTTTCACCTTGAAAAGTCTAAACTTACTCTCCTGCTTATGGATTTTCTTTCTTTTTTCTTTCTTTCTTTCTTTCTTTCTTCCTTCCTTTCTTTCTTTCTTTCTTTCTTTCTTTCTTTCTTTCTTTCTTTCTTTCTTCCTTCCTTCCTTCCTTCTTTCCTTCCTTCCTTCCTTCCTTCCTTCCTCCCTTCCTTCCTTCCTCCAGAAATAACAGTTTCCCAAGACTGTCTGTTCTGGTAAGTGTCCATGTTTAATGCTTCAGCTTTCAAGGTGTTCTGGCATTCACTTTATAGGTTAAAGACTTTCATTTTTTCCCCTGGACACGTATGTAGCTCAACAAATCTGACAGGAGTCTCACACAACAGAGTGAATGTCTTCCTGATTCACTATTACCTAAAAATTAATGTTAAGGGTTTTTATCTGTCATGTCTAAAAGGCAGAACTGAAGCTACATTGCCATGTAATAATCTCAGACTTTGTACCATTCACACATTAAATTTTAGATCAGTCAGTGACATCAAGTCTCTCCTTGTTCACTGCTGGTAATGTGCCCTGGTCTGGCAACCCTGCGATGTCCACCTCAGCCACAGCAAACTACCAGGGACCAGGGCTGGGAGCTGGGAAGCCAGCTGACACCAGCCAAGTCAACCCAGCCCAGGGACCCTGCTGGAGGAACCTGCCCCAGAGCCCATGCCATTGGTGGCTTTCAGCAGAGAACACAAGATTTCAGATGGGGAGAAAGGTTCCCTAAGGAAGCATGTTGTCGGTTCACCAGGCAGTCACGACTTCACTCTATGGAGTGGGAGCCCCAACCTGAGCTGGCATGTGGGGGACAGGGTGACAATGGCCACCACTCTGCAGATGAGGAGCAGCAGAGAGCCCAGGGAGGATGACAAAGACCAGTGAGTGGTGACCTGTGTGAACTGAGATGGAGGTGACTGGGGGACACAGAGGAAGAGGGGACAGGAGGGAAGGGAAGGGGTGCTGATGGAGGAGACAGCACCCAAAGTCACTTCTGAAACTCGACGACCCTGAGCCCAGTCAGATGAGGGAGACGATTGCACCCCAGGCCACCAGGGACACCTGAGCACAGGCTGAGGACTGCAAACAGGGATAGAGGGAGATGCGTTTTCACTGTGAAAATCAAAGAATCCGGACACAGTCATATAATGATGGTGGAAAGTAGCAAAGGACAAGAAAACAGAAGAATCCTTAGTTACAAGCAGATGTGGTCAGCAGAGGCACATAGAGTGTTAGCAGCTGTCAGGAAAGAAACATTTTACTGACTTTTTGTTTGTAGTAAGTAAGTAAATGGTCTTTGGTTAAATGCAATTATAGAAAAGTAACACTGACCTGTGCAGCACGGAATGCCTGCAAAATGATGATCACACAATGCGCTTGTGATGAACACAGTGGGTAATTGAAAGTTTCTGATCATCAGTGCCTTGAATTACGGCATCAAAAAGCACAAACAGTGGGTGCTACCCAAGGATGGTGACGGGGGAATAAATAGCATGACTCATGAGGGTGGTAAGATAATATGCTGCCTTATAAAGAGGACTGGAGAGTTGGGCAAGGGTTCCAGGGCTGCTGCACTGGGATGGCACTGAGAGGACAAAGACACAGACCCAAAGGGAAGGAAAGTGAGAGAGGAGGTCAGAGAAAAGCTTGAAATTTGAGAATCTGAATATGCAGTGGTTTCAAATAAGATAAAAGACTGTGGTTTAGGCTGGTTTCCCAGAGGTCTTTCCCCCAGGGTACTGAGGTGCTCAGTGTTAAAGAAAATGTGATAAGTTCAAAACCTTTAATGAAAAACTCTTCCCTGTCATGTCAGGAGGCGGCTGTGTGACCACAAACATCGATGAACTTATGGAAACTTCTGAACTGCAAGGTTCTGCAAGAAGGCGAGGCTGCTGACAAGCAGAAAGGAGACAGAGCTGTTACTCTTTTTTATCATAAACTCATCTCTTTCTTCTTTCCCAAATATGTATGATATTTGAGGGCAAAATTAAAATGTATAGTACAATTTAACACAGATACATACATGCGTGATTGGTAGATGCAACCCCATGTAGCTAGCTAAATGTTTATCAGAGAGGATACTGGTTTCCAGTCGTCACAGAGAGAGAGGCATCTATGGGCTTGGGAGTCCCTTGGACCTGGATGGCAATGTGGCCCTGATGCTGAGGCAGTGGCTGACGGAGGGGATGAGGGAGGGGGCCTTCCCAGGAACTCAGGCCTGCCTGAGCCTTCCAGGTCAAGCTGGGGGGAGGGGGAATCAACACTCACAGGACAGCCAGCACTTCAGTCTTCGGGGTGGGCTCCCCCACCATTCTCCCCACAGTATCAACTCATCTACTCCACTCTGTGAGGGTGAAACCGCGAGCCACCTTCTCAAAGGAGGAAAAGAGACTGATAATCACAAGACTCCCAAGTACACAGCTTCTCAGGGGTATTTCACTCAGGGATGTCTGCCTGGACCAGTGTTCTCAATGGCTCATTCACACTGTCCTGGGCAGTATTTCCATCAGGAGAAGGGACTGAGAGGCCCCCTGGCATTGGTGTCCCCTGGGCCAGCTACCTTGCCTTGAACTAGTGCAGCCCTGGGCGATCAGGGACTGAGGACGTGAACACCTAGAACATTCAAATCCATACCTTGGAAAGCACACAAAGGTGCAAAAGAATCAGAATGTAGCTCCTACATTTGAACTACCTGCTCCTGATGTTCGCGGTCTACAGAAACTGGCACAGCTACACACCCTTCTTCCTGCCCCCGAATCCCATGAGGGTAAGGACAGCACCACCTGCATCTTGTGAGCAGACGATTATCTTTACTCAGCTGAAGAGAGCCAGCCACCGCACCAGTCTCCACATGCTGCAGCTTCTCCTCTCATTTCAAGTCTGAGCGTGCTGCAGACACCTGAACTGGGTTAATTCTGTGTGCTCTGCCAATTTGCATTTACATGTTCGGCATTTACATGTGCATTTGCATATATGTGTGTGCAGGCAGGTGTGTGTTTCCCCTCGACCTTCCCCTCTTGGAGTCCTTTTGCTCTAGGCCTCCCTTGCTGTTACTGTTTCATCTCCCCACTCCTCTGTCCCCATCTCTCTTGCACCCCTTCTTCTGTGGTTGTTCCGTGAAGCCCTGAATAATGAGGCAGGACTCATTACACAGCATAAAACATCAGGGGCTCAGCAGCTGCTGAGCAGCAAGGCGGTGGAGCAGAAGCCAACACCTTCAGAACTTTGGATTCACCCCAGCCTTCAGGTGACTTCACCTTGTAGGGCTGCGTTTTATGCATATTGATTCTGCTGCTTTATTCAGGTATCCAGGCCTCCTCAGAGGCAGGAGTGAGGGCAAACTGGGTGCAATTACAGTTGAGCCACACAGCATGGTGCATTTGGAGAACAAAACACATCCTCCCCCAGGGGAGGCCAGCCCTTGCCAAGCCTTGTGCCTTAACGTGCCCTAATGTTCCCTGTTCTGAGCAATCCCAGTGACCAGCAGACAAGGCGGTGAGGGCTCCCACTGTGCTGAACGGCAGCATGGCGAGTTCAGAGCACTTATCAGTGGAGCTGGCCCTCATTAGGACTCATGAGATGCAGTATCGACGCTGCTAACTATGCAGCAATGAAAACCGAGTGCAGTGCTGGTAAAAATAGCACACATTTGCCCCCAACACCAGTGTTTAATCCATTATGGAGTCATTTCTTTCCCCTCTCCCCATCCAACATTCCTTTGAAAATCCTCCTCCCACGATGCCAATGAAAGCAGCTGTAATTATCTAAGTAGCAGGTTGCAGAGCCCCAGTGGAAAGCAGAACAGCTCTTCTTAGGCTGGCTGGAGCAGCAGCCACCCCCTGCTTGTGACAAGGAGGACATTCACAGTCCCCAAGACCCAGCTCCTCTATTGCTGTTCAACTCCGCATGAGGTGTTCGCTTTCCTCCCCAGGAACCAGGAGATAAAGGCGTCCACAGAGGCAGCACCTGTGCAGCCCCGAGGGCACAGGAGGCTCCAGATATTCCTCATTAATCATAGCCCGCAGCCACTGCCTGGAAACAAAGCCCCCGAGTCCACCACAGGCACAGGACAACAAGGAGAGTTACCAATGTGCTTTCCACACTCTAGGAACAGTTCCCCTGAAGTCATCTTGCTGCAGAATTAGGCTAAGCGCATAGAAGGAAATGTGCTCATCCCAGATGTATAAATTAACTCCAAACTTCAGTCTAATAGGCTTTTCCTTGATGCAGCAGAATTGACAGGTCTTAATGACCTACATTTGGCAAGTTTCTCACTCCGTGAGAAGTATCAGACACAGCGTCCCAGCTCTGACAGCAGCAGAGGGTGGTTCCATTCCCTGGAGCCCTCGAATGCAGGACCTGGGACTGTCACTCTCTGGCAGAGGTGAGCATAGTGCCTTGGGGCACCAAAGGACCCCACTTCTGGGCTCCAGGGCTCCCACTAGGCTGATCCAGCACCTGGTTCTGGCCCCTGCTCTCCTCTTCCTTTGTTGTTCCTGACTTTTCCACCAAATGGTTCTTTTCCTGAGAAGGTTTCTGCCTCCATTTGCCACAGCCCCTGCTTTGGGCACACAGAAGGTGCTTAATTACAGCTTTTTCCATGAGTACTTAGTGGACACCAAGCCTAAGCACAAAGCTTCCACTCAGTGGTGAGGAACCAAGTCCAATGCTAATTATCGAGGAGACACAGCAGCTGGTCTCCTGTCCACCCAGGACTAGCTGTGTCACCAGAGCTCTGTGGCTCCCTCGGTACCCCTCATTTGAAGCCCCATCCTCACCCTGGAGCTTGAATTCTGGGACACACAGCCTGCCCTGGGCTGTGGTGTGAGGAGACCGAGGCTGGGTGTGCAAGGATGTGAAGACAGGTTAGCAGGGGCTGGGCTGACCACAGGGATCCCAAACCAATGGGGAGAAAAGGAACAGAGTGCGCTGAATGGTTCAAATAAACAGACACCATGGAGTATGGTTTGTGGAGAGTCCAAGAAGGTCTAAACTCTCTCAGGAGTAAGGATTCTTTGGGAGTAGAAACGGGGACTCCTCTGGCTCACCCTAATTATTGAGTTTTCACAGATTTGAGGATGCAGGAAAAAGAGGGCACATCCAAAGCAAAATCTTGTGAAGTTAGAACACAGGCAGTAAATTTTGCCAATTAAGAGAATATTTGATCTCTAAGGTTGACAGCTTTATCGCTCCGGAATAGGGTGTCACCAGCCTGTATCCCTGCTGCCTCAGCTGTGGTGTCATTTTGACTTCAGAGTGCTGGGAATAGTTTTTCTGACACAGCCAAGCTCCCTTTATGGTCAGTAACTTAACCTCACAGAGCCTGGTATCCAGCTACAGCTGAGTTCTCTCTGACACTGCTTGGCAGCACCCACGGCAGGTGTGGGCTGTCGAGAAGGCTTCTGTGTGGACAGTTCTGGAGCTCCAAGCCAAGATGGGGAGCCCCTCATTTCCACCCTGGTGAGGCCCTTACCATGCCATAGCAGTGCACACGTGGGCAGAAGAGGAAAAAATGGAGGCACCTGGAGTCTGAGAGACCAAGAGAAATCCCATGGGTGCAAAAAATTTAAAGGGAAAAAAAGAGACAATCGGAAACAAGGGCGCCTTTGTGGAGATGGAAAGAGGATGTGAGGGTGAGGGAGACAGGATCAAGAAGAAAGGAAAAAGAGAAAAGAAACAGTTTTTTGAGCTCTTTATTGGTGGCTTAAGTTTTGAAACCACAGAAGGAACTTTGAGGAACTAGTCCGAGCCGTGGGGAAACTGATAGGCCACGTGGTTATGAGGGACCCTGAGAGTAAAAGACCAAGCAGACTTGGTTTGATCCCTTTCTCATCCGTGGCTGAGGTTGATGCGCCACAATTGCAAGACCTCATTGAACTGATGGGAGAGCAGCCGACCACAACACACAGCAGCAAGAGCAGAGTCTGACAAACCGGGACACGTGATGGTGGGAAAGTGTTTGCTGGTGCAGTTAAGCAATACACTTAGGAGAGTCACCTTAGAGATTGCTTTGAAGCATATGAAAAAATTGATACTATTGAGACAATTACTGATAGTCAGTCTGGAAAGAAAATAGGCTTTGGCTTTGTTACTTTTGATGACCGTGATCCTGTGGATCAAATTGTATTGCAAACATACCATACCATTAATGGTCATAATGCAGAAATAAGAAAGGCTTTGTCCAACAAGAAATGCAGGAAGTCCAAAGTTCTAGGAGTGGAAGAGGAGGAAACTTTTGATTTCAGGGATTTGCCTGGCGGTGGTGAGAATTTTGGACCAGGACCAGGAAGCAACTTTAAAGGAAGTTTTGATGGATATGGAAGTAGATGTGGATTTGAGGATGGCTACAGTGGGTATGGGGGAGGACCTGGAGGTGGCAATTTTGGAAGTTACCTTAGATAAGGAGGAGGAAGGGGAGAATACAGTGGTGAGGATCTGGATATGGAAACCAGAGTGGGAGCTATGGAGGTGGTTATGACAACTATGAAGCAGGAAATTATGGACGTGGAAATTACATTGATTTTGGAAATTATAACCAGCCACCTTTTAACTCTGGCCCAATGGAAAGTGGAACCTGGTGGTAGCAGGAATGTGGGGGTTCCACATGGTGGAGGAAATTATGATCAGGAGGCAGGGGAAGAAGAGAGGATTATGCTGGATGGAGCCAGTACTGGGCACCTTTTCTTTGCCATGGGCTTCACTGTGTAAATAGGAGAAGATAAGAGCCCAGAGGTAACAGAACAGCTTCAGGATATCAAAGTAACAATGTTAAGGAAACTCTTATCTCAATTGTGCATAAACAAGCAGTAATACGGCAGAAGACACCAGAGCAGATGCACAGACCATTTTGTGAGTGGACTGGATCGTTTAATACCTGCCTTACTGTGGAAGCAGCACGGTGAAAAAATGTCTTTGAGTTAGTTTCTTACTGTTTAATTGTTGCTTCTTTCTAGTAGTCTTTGTATGAGTGTAGAAGCATTTCTCCTTTGATAATGTTAAAGTTGTAAGTTTCGGGTGACACATGAAACCATTTTTAAGAATTTTCTCAAAGTTTTGAAAAGTTATTCGTCAGAATCATGGTGTAATAAGTCATAATGCTTTTCCTTTAAAAAGTTTAAGTGTGTGTGTAGAGTTAAGAAACTGTTGACATTATGATTTAATAAAATAATTCTAAGGAAAAAACAAATAGAAAGAATCAAGACGCAGCACATATGCATGCCAATTCCCCACAGTGAAGGCATTTATCACATATTACAAACGTATATAGTAAAAGTACCAGGAAATAGGGAGGCAGAGACAATTCTAGGGTCAGTTCTCTCTGATAGCAACTCACCCCCAGGAGAGCCGCAGGGCTGGGGGGGACCTTAACCCATCTAGGGGGAGGCCCTAGTGGTCTAGGGACCTCCCACTTAACAGTCCCATTCCACACAGTGCTGTAACCCCGAGCCCCAGACCCAGTGTGAGCTCTCGGGGAACACTCTTCCACGCCCAGCCTCAGTGAACCCTGGCTTGGAGCTGGGACAGGAGAGGGGCAGGTGGCCTCCTGGATGCAGTTTCAGGACCCTTCTCCCACTAGTGCCAGATCTTTAGGATCTTCCCTGGTGGACAGGGGTGGACAGAAGGCTGGGATGCAAAATAAGCCTGAGTATAGCTGACACATTTCATCAGACTGATCCTGAGGCCTTTGAGACCACACAAGCAAGTTATCTGCATGAACTGAGAAATCATCACCAAAGCAAACCTGGATAAGCCCTTGTGCTTCATGTGCTCTTAGGTGACTTGAGGAGCACTGATGCTGAAGGTCACACAGTCACAGTACATCCTGAGCCCCTTGCTCTGCTGTGAACAGCACCTCTGATGTGTGCTGCATGTGGTAACAGTTTTGCCTAGTTACTGCCCCGGGACAGAGGCCACTTTTGCTGAACTCACTGGCCCTTCGCTTCAGCCCACAGATGTCTGAGGGCAACATGATGAGCTCATATCTATCTCCTTTGCTGTTGTAGCCTTTGAGTCAGCGCCTGCCCATCTCCACACATAGAAGCACAGAACAGCTAAGACCTGCATGGTTAACTTGGCCACCGCCCACTGGAGCAGTTCACCTTCCTTTCTCTCTACTCTTTTCTGCCTCTATCTTCGTGCTCCTTTAAAAGCCACCAAAGCCTCAGCATCTGAAGTCCTTTGACCCTGTCATAGCATCCAGACCCACCAAGCCAGAATGTTTTGCACAAGAAGGTGGCGCCAGACATATGAGAATTCAGCAGGCTCTGAGACGCATCAATTCTGACCATCTGGGGGCTTTACATGCATCAAAAGAAGGAACACCTGGCCAGTGGAAATGACTGGACTTTAGCCCAACTAGACACCAATAAAAACGTGCTCCTGTTTTGTGAGCAGCGGTTGGGTTACCCTCTCCCCTAGTTACTGTCTCCCGTTAATTAGCCAAGGCTCCAGTCAGCTGAAGCTCTCCGCACCCAGTAACCCTTTGCCTTTTCAGGAAAATGTACACTGCCAGGGTGGCCTGGTCTCGTTTCTGTGTCTCTAGTTTGGTGATCAATAATGAGCATCTGCTGATGGCAGGCAGGAATTTCTCCACAGCATGTTCCAAGAACCAAAGTTCACAAAGCGCTGCAGCCAACTCAGCAAAAAGAACAGTGCTGCCACCTAGTGCCTACCCTGCCTGTCTGGGTCCCTGCAGTGGGCACCAGCTCTCGGCTGACTTAGGCTCTCTCAGGACACCATCTGCCAGAGTCACGTTTCCGATAGCTCTGCACAAGCTTTGACTTGAGGTTTGAGCCTGAAGGCAAAACCAGTCACATTTCCTTGCCCTCCTCCTTCCCTCAAGCCAAAAACAAGCTAAAACAAAATCTACAAACCCTAAGAAATATATTGATGTCAGAACTGGGGTTTATACTGCTACCCCATTCAGTCTAGAAAGTATTGTAAGTTTCTAATTTTTTTTTTTTCTGGGACCCAAAACATAGTATACAAAAAGTTGAGCTGTTTAGTTGCTATCAGTTAATCACCAGATCCAAGTCTTCAAATATGGTTCTAAAATGACATCTAAGGGTGTTATTAGGGGTAAAGAAAGACAAAATGAATATTAACAGGGGTTTTACAGAGACATTCAGTATGTGTAGACACCAGGAATAAGCAGATATGTTAGGTTGAGGAATTTATAGAGTCCTAGGCTCAACTAGTTCAGCCTAAATCTCAGAAGAATCAGAACCGAGTGCCAACCTCTGGATCACAGTGTGTGGCTATTTTCTGAAAGCACCTTGTAGGCCCTTTAACAGCTTTTGCCAGTGCAGTTATGGAGAGCATTAAGTTGGAAAAAGCTATACTAGTTAGGGTAGCATCTCAGTTAATTGCAGCGTAGACCTTTCTATCCCTTTGTATACATTAACATTAAAGACCTCTTTCCGTTAGGAAGTATATATTTAAATAAACAAGGAAGCAAAGACAAGGACCTACAAATGGTTTGAGTGATTTAAAATTATTCTATTTAAAAATGTTGGCCTTTATAAGATTCAAAATCTCAACAGGAAATTGGTTGATGTATTGCCTCATTTCATAATAAAAAATATGCTTACATTTAAAAAGCTAGAGAGACATCAGCAAACATGAGGAACCCTGTGTATTGGACCATTAGAAAGAAGGTAAAGCCAGAGTTATGGTTTCGATCTAAACTGCCCTCCAAACTCCTCTGTGTTCAAAGGTGGAGCTTACGGAAGGTGATTGGACCAAGAGACACTATTCCCATGGGTGAATGATCCACTGGTGGCTTCACAGCTATACATGCTGTTAGGGGTGGGTCCCTGAGAGGATGCCTGAGAGGGACATATTTTCAGACCCAGTTCCTCCCTTCACACTCTGCTTCTCGGCTTTCAGGAGGTGAACAGTTCTCTGTGACCTTCTACCATGCAGTTTCTGTATTGGCACTTGCTTACCATGGACTGAACCCACTGGAACTGTAAATCAAAATAAACCTTTTCTTAAACTGCAGGTGTTACTCATTTTAGTGGGGTTACATACATGAATACAAATGACCATGTAATTCAAGAAGCCTTTGGCATTAGTTTGTGGTAGTTTAGAAAAAGTCAATGATGCAGTGTAGAGAATCCTTAGATCATTGTGTGCAGTGCTTCACATGTGATTCTGAAACTCAGCTCATAATAGCAGAATGCTGGTAGGAATTTGTACTGTAAAGGCTACATTCAGATGCTGTCTATTGGGAACAAGGACTGTAATTGCATTGGGATAGAGACCATGTGTGTTATGCTGTAACAAAAAATTTGCAAACATTCTGCCCATGTCCTGCGACTATACAGGAGACTAAAGTTAAGTGTGGCAGATGAATTAATCTGACAGAGAAGATTTCATGGAAGACCCACATTTAATTTGTAACCTTAACATGGATAATGCTAGCTGCCTTTAGCCAGACCCTCAGTAAGAATCAAGAGCAAAAAGCAAGGATGAAAGGTATAAAAAGTTGGCAGTTTTCCATCAGAAAGGAAGCACCTATAAAACTGGGGCAAAGAAGAGCATGGTTACTAAAAAGATTAGTACCAAAGAGAACCAAAGTGCTTTCTACATGGAAAAGAATAAAGATGCATGGAGGTATCTTAGAGATAAAGACCCTACTCCCTGCAGATTCAACAATACAAAACTGTGAATCTTTCATTTGAGAAGGGAGTCCTTGAAATGCCTACCTATTCACAGCCACCTGCAAAAGTGTATCCTTAAGTTTAGCCACCTGAGTACTAATAGGCCTCTAAAGCCATGCTCCATGGGACCTGCCTACTGCTTAAGATAGTGGCAAATGTTGACGTCATCCTCCTGAAACTGGTATCGCAATTGTGCAGAATGCAAGTGTTACAGTGTCACAGAGGCTTCTACCCAGATTTCAGAAGAAGGTGTGGGAAACTAGGTATTGTGCTTCTGCAGAGGCAGAAGGTGAAATTTTAAGAGTGAAACTAAAGTTGCTATGGATACCCAAGAAGTTGAAGATGCCAAGAATTTGAAATGACTGTTGAGAAAAATCACAGGCCACAAGCAGAGCCAGCCTAAGAAAGAGGTCATATGGCCTGCCTCATTCCTGTGATGCTCTTGGTTCACCACCTGCCCTAGGTGATGAACATGAAACCACAAGATTTGACATTTGCCCGTGGGTCTCCAGCTTGCTGTAGTCTCATCCCTTTCTATCCTTCCATTCCTTCCTTTTAGAATGGAAATGTTTGCCCTATGCCATCACATGTTGAAAGCATTTAGCTATGTTTTGCATGTTTTAAAGGAGACCCCAACTAAGAGTTTGCCTTGAGCCTCACAGGAGACCCTGGACTGTTTTGCAATGCTGAAGCTGTTACAACTTTTGTAACTCTTGGAGATGGACTAAATGCATTTTTCATGAGATGAACATGAGCTTTTGCATGAGGTAGAATGTTATATAGGTTTGGAATGTTCCCCCAAAAGACTCATATGCATAAGTGGACTAAGGTGGGAAGCAATGGGTCACTGAAGATATAACTTAGAAGGTTGCGTTCTTATCCCTGGCTCTTCTTTTCCCTCTCTGATACCTGGCCACCGTGGCATGCACAATTGCTATCTGCAAATCATTTCCACTGCTGTTTCCACCTTGGAGCCTCTGGACTATGGGAAGAAGCCATGAAAACAGTAAGAAAAAATTAACCCTCCCTTATTTTGCAGGTGAAATGGAAAATGATTAACACAGACTTGTATGTATCTTCTTCCTCAGTTATTCCTCTTTCTCTCTCTGCATCTGGCTCTCTCTCTCTCTCTCTCTCTCTCTCTCTCTCTCTCTCTCTCTCTCTCTCTGCTTTCTGGCTGCCATGAGGTCAGCAGCTTTCTTCTACCCTGGCCTTCTGCCCTTGTTCTTTGCTGCTTCTGTCTTAGTCAGCTGACCGTGGACTGAATCTGCCAAAATCTTGAGCCAAGCTGTATCAGTCTTCTTTAAGTTATGAGAGTCAGGTATTTTGTCCCAGTGACAGGAAACCTAACTAACATACCTAAACTCACAAAGATAACCCAGTTCCAGGAAACGAATCTAGAAGAAATGTTATGCCCCCTACTTGGGACAGGACAGGTATTGCCAGGTGCCTCATGATAACTCCGTATTTTTCTTAACAAGAGAGAATGATTTAATGGACACTCTTGCTAGAAGCAATAACTGAAACTTAAAAGTGGAGAAAAAGAGAGACACGTAGGTGAAGGGGACTGAACTAATCAAAGCACACATCTTCATACTCTGCTCAGACAGAAACTTGAAAAAGCCAGTAGAGCCATTTAGATCAGAAGAGTGCCCCACTCCTTCCCATTCCATTTTTTACTTTGTGTATGTAAGGTAGGCTTGTTAATCAACCTCTAGGTCTTTGTCATATAGAGGTTAGATGCAGGCATAGCTGTAATATATTCAGCTGAAATAGGTAGTTAATCCCCAACTCAAAACAGTTAAATTTTAAAGTCTTAAAATAAACATGGCAATTTAGTTGTACTTTGGAGTATAACTAAAAAGAAAACCTTGGAAATCTTCTGTCAAGTTGTAAACATGGAGGATGAAATTGTTCTTGAGTCTGTAGTAAATTTCTTTTCTAAGTTTTGCTTGATTAGGATGGCTTGCAGTACATGAAGTTTGCATTCTTTGGGGATGTGGGTGCGAGTACACAGCACAGCTTGTTCCTGTTTAATCCCTTTCTCCTTCCCCCACACCTTCCTCCCTCCTGCTCTAACCCTCCTTTGCTTTTGCTCATTCTTACTGTGTTGTTCTCCTTAGTTCGTGTGTGCACCGTACAACGCTCACACACATGCAGGTATTCGGCACCGTACCTGATACATCTTAAGTCTTTTTACTTCTCCTTCCCCCTTCCCGTGCCCTCAGTCAGTTTCTGATGAATTTTTGCCAGATTTTTTGCTATGTAACTGCAGGGATTTGGCAAAAAGAGTTTGATGTCTTTCTCTTTTCTTGGATTAGTTAATTATGACTGAGATCTAATTAGTCTCAGAAGAAGGAAGTGTGATGCTTTCCTCTGCCCACTCGCCCAGCCCTGCATTACTCCTGAGCTTCCACTGATTGCTATTTATTTCTGGAAGTTGAGATTCCACTGCAAGAGTGCTTTCACATGCTTTAATAGTTTAAAGCTAGGAAATTTCTCTTTTCATTATTTGTTGTGCAAATCATATTTTCCAAGTTCCCTTGAAGTAAGAGTAGAAATGTTTCACCTTCGCCTCACAGGGCTGGAAGCTTCACTCCGGAGCCTTCTCAGAGACGGTCACACCCCCAGCTCCTGCCCCGGTGGTGTGCGGTACCTCCTGTGCCGGATACCACTGTCACAGGACACACTTGGTTGGTGCCCACACCCACCTGCCTCAGACAGTGGCCTCCGTGACCCTGTGTCTTCTGTTACATGAGATCTGACCAGCCCACTCTTTTTGGAACAACTATTCACTTCTGGATTATGTCTCAGTATTTTAGGTTTCTTTCTAGGATTTGCTTGCTGATTTCACTAAGGACATACTCATGCACACACATGTATTCATCTTCATATACAAATGCACAGCACACACCTGCATTCACCATTATACACTTGCACACACAAGCACATACATGTCTGCATTGTAAAAATGCATGTGTATAACCACAAATGCATACATACCACACACACACACACACCCACACATGCACACCACACACACGCATCCCCACACATGCACACCACACACATGTGTACCACACAATACCATATCCATGTACATAAAATATGGCCCACACTTATGGATGCACAAAGTCACACATGCATGCACAGTACACATGTGTGCACATATGCATAAACACATTTACACACGTGCATGCACACCACTCACACACACCATATGTATACCATGCACACACATCTACACATATCATTCATATATGCATAGGCACACAGTTACATGTGCACATCACCCATGTGTTCACCATACACATACATCTATGCTCATACATGTACACATATCCACCTCACATGTACACACATACACATTACAACCACACCCACACCCATGAGCACACAAGCTACATGCCTCCTCATACACAGGGAGACAGCCTGAACACAGGCATTTCCTGCTTGTCAGCCAGAGGCCACCAGACCTGCTTTTCAGTCTACCCCTGGTCCCTTATCCTCAGTTCTGCCATCTACTGAATCTTCCCCACCTGACTTCAGAGGAGCTTGGGGCCTGTAGCTGCATCCACCACTTAGAACCTCAAGCCTCTCATTTGCGTCAGGCCTGCCCAGCAGAGCTGGCTTCCTCAGCCTCTGTCTACTCACCCTGCTGGACCTGCTCAGCTAAGCTGCACATATGTGACCTTCTATGATGAAAGTGCTAAAACATTTCAATGTCTTTCATTTGACATGGGTTACTCCTTTCCCTCAAATTGTGTCAAATCCACTGGCCCATAAAGATACAGCTCATAACAAAGATGACTGCCCTACGAAGGACCTCCAAAAGAAATGACATTGTACTTCCAAACATATTTTTGCTGTGTGATGACACTTAAATAGCTGGTTTATATCCTGTCTCTTAGAAGTGCATTCCTTTGTTCAAGGGCTTTCTGAGACAGAATCACCTGCCACATGGTGAAATAGGGCAATTAGGATTTCTTAGCCCAGAAATCAATGCACAGCAATGTCCCTAAGGCTGCTATGTCCTTCTGTCTTCAACTAATGAAAAGTAGTGCTATCCACAGGAAAGACAGCTCACAAAGGATGTGAATGTGTGACCACCTAGCCTGTACTAGAAGGAGTGGGCGGCTGCACACTTTTGACCAAGAACCATGACAGATCTAAATGCTCAAGTGGGCTCTCTTGCTATTTTTAATTATACCAGTCAGAGAGTTTCCTGAAGAGGAGACCTGAAGACAGGAAATCGCTCAAAATAGATGGGAAATTAACACGCAGGCCAGGTCACTAGCTTCCTGTGGGTCTCCTGCGGAATCTGGACAGCTCGGTGCATCATTCAGCAGGAAACCAGGAAACAGAAGAGTAAACAGTGTGCACATTCACGGCGTGAGAGAGTTTATGTATGTGGTAGTTTGCAAAGGAAGAAGTGCAACACAGTTAAAATCAAAGGCTCGGAGATGTGTTGGAAGTTTGGCTACAGTGACAACAGTCATGAGGAGCGGGTAATGGACTGTGGGGAGCTGTGCAGCAGGAAGGTACTGAGGCAGGTGCTGTCCACACAAAGTCCTTTTCATCAGCTCTCTGGCTCTGAGTCCCCTCTCTCCTTCTCCTCCTGGCAGAGGCCAAAAGTGCTTCACAGGGAGAGGGGTGCCTTGTGCCTAGGCAGAAGGGGACCATGGAACTCCACCCGTGGTTCTCAACTGCCTTAAGGGCAACAGCTGCACCTGTTGGGGTGGTACCTGCTGGTTCCTTCATCTTATGCTTGACCATTGAGTGGTGCATGCGACCCATGAAGGACACCAGACAAAGACCAGGAAGCTCCAGCAGACCTGCAGCGCAGACCTCCCGGCCCGTATGTCTAGACAGCAGTTCCCAGCCATGCTCCAGTGCCAGGCAGGGAGGTGCCTTCCAGATGCCCGCCCAGTAGGAGTTGAAAGAATTTTCAGATCAGCTTTTCCTAAAACAAAATTTACATGTGTTTCTGGAGACCTGGCCACACTTTTACCCATTGTACCCACCATTGTTCTATTCTGGGAGTTCTAGACCTCTTAGTGGTAATGAATATTAATATCATGGTATTTTAGAGTTCAGTTTTGCATATAAATGAAGGGAAATGTTTGGTATTTTGAAGTTTAACTCTTTCAGAACAGCTGGTTTCCATTCATTTTCTGAGTGATAGTATAGAGTTTTAAGTGTTTTCAACAGTTTTTCTAAAAGCAGAACATATTTATTGAGAGAAAGAAAGCTTCTGTCTGAGAGAGAGACAAAAGGAGTCCCAAGTGGGACTGCCTTTTCTAAGGACTTTTATAGAATAACAAAACCATATAAGAGACAAAGCACTTATAAGCAATGAGCAAAGAAAAAGCAAAATTTGAAGCATAAAAATGTGTTACCCAAACAAGTCCCAGTCCAGAGTCAATGAAGCAAAGGCAAACACTTACCTCTGTCCAATGATCTCAGTGGAAGACCTCCAAATGATATAGGAGAATGAAACTCCCAACTTACTATATCTGGTTCTTGTTCTCTAAAAGCAAAGAATGAATTTTAGGAACAACAGAGGTTAAGAGCAAAACATATTGAGAGAAAGACAAGGGGTCCCAAGTGGGTTACCCGTGTTTTCAACATTATAAAAGTTAAGAAATTGCACTCATGA
Source organism: Cavia porcellus (assembly GCF_034190915.1). Lineage (NCBI taxonomy): Eukaryota > Metazoa > Chordata > Mammalia > Rodentia > Caviidae > Cavia > Cavia porcellus. The sequence continues at coordinate 45,621,324 of NW_026947501.1, read as the reverse complement.
ATTCCAGGAATCTAGATAAATCCAGATCGCAAGGAGGATCTTAACCTGCTCAGCACTTGGTGGTGTGATGACTCCAGGATTCTAGGTCTCGCCATACATTTCCCTCACAGCCAAGCCATGAATCCATGGTCCCAACTGATGGCACCTCCCTACTCTCCAGTACTTTTGTGTCTTCTGTGCTGTGCTTGAATGTAGGATAATGAGCCTTTCCAAGCCATGGCCCTGAGAGCAGGGACTCTTCCAAATGTACCATGGTGAAAACAGCCATTGAGGATTTGCTTTTAATTGTGACCTATTCTCTCCTTAGAAGTTCCCCTTTTATCATCTCCACTGCTAGAAAAATAAGAAAATGCATAGAAATTTATGAAGAAATAGATATGTTTCTTTTTTAAAATTAGATATTACCTGATGTTAGGCAGAGAAAGTTAGGAGTAAATTTAAAGGCAGATACACCTTCAAATATTTTGAGTTGACGCCAAATCCCCACTGATCATGTAAATGCTAGTGTGTCCCATGTCTCTTGTACTCTCCTGACTCTTGCTGAGCTGAACGGTAACATGACAGTTGAGGACCAGGATTTGACCAGCAGTGTGCATGCCGGGCTGGGTGCTGCAGCCTCCAGATGCGCTGACAGCCCTCATGGCATAGGACAGATGTCTGCTGGCTTGGATGTGCTGCAGGCTCTTGGCTCCTGCAATCCTTCAGCTTGTGGCAGGTTTCATTTTTATCCCTGCAGCATCTCAGAAATGGTAATTGGATCCCTGAAAGTCGTGGCTCAGGTAGACTTCGAAAAGTACCAATGGCACTATGCTTCAGATAAGTGATCTTAATCTTTATCAAACATTTGTCTGTGTCCCGTCTCCAGAAGATGGTTTTGCTTTGCTCTGCACCTTTAAACAAAGGAATGAGAGAGCCTCTTCCCTGGCTCCAGAGCTTCTTTGTCTAATTAAAGCCTCATCCCACTCTCTCCACACCAGCTCAAAAGCAGGCTTGGCCCACCTCCAGCCATTCCTCCTCTTCCCAGAATCCAGCTTTCTTTCTCTCTGTAGGTTTCCCCCTGAGCCATGAGCGACCTTTAGCTGGAATGGAAAACAAGACACAGCAGGCAGCACTTAGGTGCTTGAATGCCTCAGAATACACAGTGCAGGCAGAGATGCAGATACAATTGCTGGACAGAAAGGAAGCTTCAGGTGGCAATGCTTCAAACATCTGATAGCAATTCCATAAGGCCCTACATTCCCTTCAAATTTAGGCCAAGAGACTTCAAAATTGTAGGTCAAAACAGAACTGCATCCTCATTCATATGCTAAGACTCTAACCCCCAGTGACTGTATTAGGAGAGAGGGCCTGTACAGAGGCACTTCAGAGTAAATAGCTCATAAGGTGGGGGAGAATTGATGTCCTCCTGAAAAGAGGTGAAGACACCTGGAATGTCAAGCTCAGAGAAGAGACTCTGGGAGGCCATAGCAATTAGGTGTGCAGGTCATCTGCGGAGGACAAAGAAAATCTGCCCGGAGTTTCATCTTCCAGCCCTAGAACGGAGGGAAAGAACATGATTGTCCATACACCCGAGACTGTAAGATTCTATGGCTCTGCCATACCATCAAGACCCCTTGAGGATTTAATTAACTTTTCAAAAATTACCAAGCTAGGTTCTAAAATACATTCCAGTGTGTTTCAGAACAGCAGAGCGACTGTTATGTGAGGACTTGGCTCAGGAAAGAATGTTTGAACTGAGGGGCAAAAGCACATAGACATGGTGAGAAGAGAGTGGTTAAAAGTGGAGGATGTTGTGTCTGGCCGTTGTGCTTCCCTTTCCCCTTCCCCAGAAAACCGCCTACCCTTGAGAAGACTACTCCTTGCCCAAACTCCTTTTCTGTTTTTCTTCTTTTGTCTTACGCTGAAATGCTAAAGAAAAGCCATAGAATCCCCAGTTTTGGTGCTACTGGAAGTCTCCATAACACTGATTGTTGGTTGAGATGGCCTCTCCTGACCTCTTAGTGTTCAGAGCAAGTCTCATCTCGGAGTAATCACTGCATCCTCTGTGGCACCGTGATCACACACTGCAACACTCCAGAAAAAAGAGTTCGAAGTTTTCCAACACAGCGACATGGTAGATGTGTACGGAGATGTTAGTGATAATTACATTAATATGATCATCACAATTTACATCCATCACAATCTATTATCACATATTATCACAATCTATCACTCTATGTGTGTAAAATCAATAAGCATGTGCCAATTAAAATTTAGAAACGGAAGCCTAAGTTATAAAGAAATAAGAAAATAAAACCTTTGGCTTGAAAATATATTCTATTTCTAATGATTGATAATCATCCTGGGCTGGTAATAAATTTGGTAAATGATTGAAGTAAGGTAGAAGTAATAAAGGTAGATATGAAAGAGACAAGGAAAATCATAAATTTAAAATTACACTTTTAAATAAAACTATAGTTTCAGGAACTATCAAAGTTATCTACAGTTACAATGCTTATCAGTCACTTTCCCATTACTAGGACAAAAAGCTCAATTCCTCTAGCTTACACACTGGGCTGCTTGAAATTTCATTACCAGATCAATTCATCATCCACAGGCCAATCTCAGCCTCTCATGGAGCCTTAGAACATTGACAAAATGTAGACTAGTTTTTGCCAGAATTAACACACGTAGTCTCCGTCCCAGGTACTAACACAGTTCCTGTTCACTTCTGCAGCCTCATGATCCTGGCCTTCGCTGTCCACAATAATTCTCATCTTCTGAAGTCTAAACAGAGCATCTCAACAATCTCTGCTTATAGCATTCTAAGGCCACTCTAGCTAACATCTCCAAGTCTTTTTAATCTCTGGAAAACCAGTTCTGACAGCTTCTGAACTCCATGTTCAAGTATAGTCACAGAAATGATCAGGAAGTATCACTGTTAAGTGGACAGCATCTTTAAATTTCAGACATGAAAACTTGCCTTTGCACGTAGCCTTCTAACCTATCAAACGGGTAATGTGAAGACATTAGGATAAACATCCTAGGTCATTCGTCTTGAAGATATTGCTAAGATCACATAAAAATCTACAACTTTACCCCATGACTTGCCTCTCTCTGGAAGGCTTGCACTCTGTTCTGAGTGCAAACCTTTTATTTCTGCTCAATAAGCCTTTCTATGCCTTTATTAATTATCCTGTAATCCTTTTCTGTGATATAAATCTACGATCCTACAACCTAATTCACAGGTAAGGTGATGTCTTGGTTATTTTTCTCATTGCTGAGGCAATATGCCCGACATGAAAAGTTAAACAAGAGAAGATTTATTTGGCTCACAGTTTGCAGAGGTTTCAATCTATAGTTATCTGGCTTCCAAAGCAGGGTGGCACAATAGAGGAGCTTCACGGATGAGAAACAGTTGATGGCAAAGCAATGCAGGAAGAAGTTACCAAGCAGCAGGAACTTCTTTTTCTCCCTTTAAATCCCATCCAGGCTATCTGCCCTTTGCGCAGGGTCATTCACACCCAGGTTGGGGAACTTTTAGCCTCAGATCACATCCTAGATCTTCCCAGCACCAAAAATCCTCACCTATGAATGCATGAGGGTTTGGGGATACATAATAAGTGAGTTGATCCCCCATCTCCTTTTTGGAAATACTTTCTTGAACGCTGTTTAGTGATGTGATAAGAAATTAGATTGTACTCTCATGTCATTTTTACATTGTTCCAAATAATAAAGAGCTTCAAAAATATAACTCTCATTCATCAGAATATGTGGAAACATGCAAAAGTAACTCTCAAACAAGGTACAAGTCCCCTCCTCAGTTTCCCTTCATCACATCCCCTGTCATCAACAGGCCTCTCTTGAAACTGACAGGGCTTTCTATAGTTTGAGACTCAACTAACTGAAACCAGGACTGAGATGAAGTAAATGGCTTAGCGCCAGCCCTCTTCAGATAACTGAACCTAGTAGATGTAGAAAGTGTGAAATTCCAGAGAGACCAACTGTGCCCACAGGGTTTTGACACCTGTGGGCAGCTGGAAAATGGTGAGGGACCCTTCAGCATCCTTTGAGTGGCCATGTATAGTAAAGTGAGACCCTGGGAATTCATCTGTGCTCTGGGTAACAAAGAGAAAATGCACTCTCCAAGAAGTAAGCAGTGAGAAGTTGTCCTTTATTGACTTTGACTCTGTGAGGAGGAGAGGAAGAAAGAAAGGGAGCAAATTCACCTCACAAAGATAAGCATTCCTTGTGTGGTCCCAAATAACTCTACCTCAAATCCTAAGCTAAATAGATTTCAGACTTGCAGAGCCCATGAGTGGGCTACCATAGCAAAGTGTCTTTGAAATCTCAAGGGTCTCTGGGTTGAAAAGAATCCCCATAATTGATACATCAAAAAAATGGCTTACAAGGTCTGGGGCTCAGTAGTTCAAACACTTGTCAGGTAAGCGCAAGGTCATAAATTCAATCCCTGGTACAAAAAAAATCAGTTTACAGAAAAATCATGAACTATTTGATTGAACAAGAAAAATTGAAGAAAATTCATGGCAGTATTGTAGGATTGGAATCACAAAGTGTGCTGGTAGTACTAGTATTTACAGAATACGTATTGGTGGTTAGACTCCAGACAATGTATGTTATGGCTTGGCAGAAAGTTTGTCTACATTTTGCTTATGTCCAGAATATTTACCTGCGCCTGAGATTAAAGGGCATCAGACTAACTGATCTGGCAGAAGGAATTTCAAGGCACTCAAATGTTTCAGCAGTGGCATGGCTATTGTTGGGGCTTTAAACCAGATTAATGTTGTGAATCAAAAGCAAAGAGCCTAGCAGAGTAATTTAAAATGTTGTGAGTCTGTCCAGAAAGGAAGCTCCAGTAAAGCTGTGAGGTACAAAGTTAGAGCTGAGGAGATCTTGATTGCTAAGAAGGGATGGGGGAATAGAAAAGATGTCCCGAGGGCATCACAAAAAGCAAGTCTCATCCTTTGTGATTCAAAACTGCAAAAGTGAAAGACTGCTTTGAGGAGAAAGTCAGGGAGTACCCTGTTCCAGAATGGTGGCAGCCCACTATATTCCAGAAATAGCTGCGGCAGCCACACCAGGTTCCAGAATAGCAGCAGCTGTACCAGGTTCCAGAATAATGGTGGCCATACCAGATTCCAGAATGGTGGAAACCTAGAGAATCTGTTCCTTAGAATTGGATTTAGAGTGCTCAGCAATCCAGGCACTCAACCCCTACAGTCAAGAGAGAAGAAAGCCTGGCTACTGCTCTAGCTGGCAGCAGACTTTGGCATCACCCACATGGTACTGGTTTAGATGGGTGCAGAATGCAAGAGTTTTGAGGTTAAAAAAGGTTCCACCCAGGTTTCAGAAAAAGGTCTGGGATCCCAGGCAGTGTGGCCCTGAGAGGGCAGTCCTTGAACCTGTGAGGATGAAGCCAAAGGTGCAGTGGAGAACCCAGAAGTTTGGAGAAGACATGAATGTGGTCATCTGTGGAAAGCTACAGAAAGGGGGCAGAGCAGGCCTAAAAGAGAAGCTATGGGAGATACAAGGTGGTGCCATAAGACTTTTGGAACTCACAATTTGCCACAGATTGCTTTGGATAGTCTACGTGGAACTACAAGACTTAATATCTGTCCTGCTGACATTTGGACTTGCTTTTATCCCAGTCCTTTGCATCCTCCAGTTTATAACTTTTGAAATGAAAGTTATCTTATACCATTGAATGTTGGAAGTTTTTAACTTTGTTTCCGTTGTGCAGGGGGTTACAGATAAGAGTTTACGTTGGATCTTGAAAGAGATGTGGGATTTGGACTTTTCAGCAATGCTGAAACTGTTAAGTCTCTGGCAGCCCTTAGAAATGTCTTTTGCATAAAGGATCTGCATGAGTCTTTGCAGGGTCAGAGGCAGAATGTTATGGTTTGTGTCTAGATGTCCCTCAAAGCCTTGTGCATTCATGGAGGCAGGCTTCCAGAGTTTGTGATTGATTCATGGTCCAATGCTGGGATTATGGGCGTGAGTGCTACACTCAAGTAGGTACGACCTGCATACAATATAACGGACAAAGTCTTCTCTCATACTTCTCTCCTTTTGCTCTTGTCATTTTTTGTTTGCTTGTTTGTTTTGGTTTGATTTGCTGTTTTCCACCGCCATGAACTGTTTCCCTCTGCTGGGTGACATCCTGCCATGGAGTCAGCCAAGTAAGGACCAAAACCTCCACAAACTATAAGCTAAGTAAATCTTTCCTTCTCTAATTTTGGGTGTTGGATATTTTGTCTCAGTAATGAGAGAAAAGTAGCCAAGGCAATAAGAATTTCATGCTTATTAATATAAGCAGATTATTCTTAAAATACATCAGAATAAAGCCAAAAGAAGGTGAAGAATTTCACAGATCCTCTAAAAGCAAAGATTTTTATTTAAGTAAAACTGAAAACATAATGGAATAAGCTGCTGCAGATTTAGAATGACACAGAGGACACAGAGGAGCTCTGCAGTGAAGGAATGTCACCTGTGCCCTGCAGAAGCACTCAACCTGAAAACAGGAGAGGCATGGGGAAGCAGGCAGAGGAGGGTTGCGCAGAGCCAGGTGGCTGCCAAGATAACGTGACAAGGAGGAGGCAGAGGAGAAGAAAGTAAGCCCTGGAGCTGGAGAGGCACCACCACAGCTCTCAGATTTCAAGAGGCCCCATGCAAACAAAAATCCTCAGCTACCACACTCAAAGGAGACCACTTAGTATGGCAAGTGATTTCTCACAGCAGTGACAAATATCCGAAGGCGGTACAGTCATATAAACAAAGAAAAGCAAGCCCTGAACTATGAACAGAGGAAACTGTGCTTTGGGAATTAAAGAGAATTAGAAACACACAAATTAGCAGCAAAAAACCTTGGGATTTTATTTGCAAGAAATCTCATTAAAGGAAATTCTGAAGGGCAGTCCTCAGGAGGAACAGCAAGGATGGGAGTATGGGATGCAACAGGGAATCAAAAGAAAATATGAGACTGGTAACATTAATAAATCTGATACATATTGACTATCAGTTAATAACTGCGCAAATAACAGGAATGAAAGCCAAGCTGAGTCTAGACGACAAGACATCAAGCAGGGACAGGTGGCTCACTCCTCTAACCCTAGCACTCGAGGAGGCTGAGGCACAAGGATCACAAATTCAAGCCCAGCCTGGGCAACTGAGCCAGATCCTATCACTGGGGAGAAGGTGTTGTCATTGTTTGTTTGTTCAGTCAAGGTCTCACTATATGGTACAGGCTGACTTTAAACTCACCAGGTATCCCAGTTGGCCTTGAACTCATGGCGATCCTCCTGCTTCAACCTCCCAAGTGCTGGATTTACAAGTGTGCACCAGCATGTCCAACTGAAAGACACTATTTTGAAATTTTAAAAAGTTATAAAGATCTGAGGATGGATGAAGCTCTGTATGAAGGAACTGGGTTAGTAGTATCAAAACAACAACAACAAGAAATCCTACATCATAGTTTATAGCCTCATTGAAGTAGGAATCAGTGATCCCATGTCCATACAGTTTTGGGAGTCAGAAATACTGCTCCAGCTATTAAAATTATAAAGCGCTTCATAAGAGAAGCAGAGAGTGAAAGTTCACAAAAATGAATGGAAAGGAGAAGTGAAGAAGCATGCAGGGGGGAAGACCTCAGAAGGAGAACACACAGGTGGGAAGCAGCCACAAAACAGTAGCACCCTAAAACTCTAGTAAATGCCCCATGGCAACGTGCTGCCTCTGTACCTGCAGACTGTCAGATATGGTCTTAAAATTCCAGCACACAAGGATGAAGATGTCAAGTCAATCCTAAAATTAATCAAAGGAAAGGTGCTGTGGCTACAGTAACATCAGATCAATGGACTTTAAGAAAATATAGCCTGGCTTCTTTTATATGAGAAATGCAAATCATAAGTGAAGAGAAAAATCAAGGACAGATAGTAGGAAGGAGGGAGACCTCAAACAGAAAGATGGAGAGGTAGGGGGCTGGGGAGGGAAAGCGATGAGAGCAGGACTCGGAGATGCATCACATCCAGCTCCAGCTCCATAGGACAAGCAGTGCAAACACTGCGCACCGAAAACAAGTCCTAGTAAACCACAAAGGAAACAGTCCTCCAGGTGACTTGAGTGTGTCTTGGCGTAATCGCAGGTACACACGGCTGGCGGAGCTGCATGGAGGCACCACCAGCCCTACCATGTGGCCGGGAGCTGTTCGTATGTGGACATCATTCCCTAAAGTTTCCTAAGTCAGGAAGGAAATGGGTGTGGGACATGGACACTTAGCAGCTGTGACAGCCTCAGGGAGCAACCACAAGTGGCCTTTCACCTGGTGAGAGGAACTTTACGTCCACTTCAAATGATACACAGGAAGTAGTGAGTGAGCTCCTACAGCAGCAGGCATGAGTGTGCTTTCAAGTGTCATCATTATGCAGGAAAATGAAACTAAATTAAGAGCCTGTTGCAAAATATTTCAAATAAATTAAGCTTGATCATTACACCCAGTAATACGTTACTGATAAGAAATCATCAAAATGTTCTCAGAAAAAAATGAAAATTCTAAGGCATTTAGTAGAGTGTGTCCCCAAACAAGCAGACTAAAACACGCTGCTGAACCTAGCAAATAAGGCATGGCAAATGGAAATAAATTCCAGGTCCTTATATTGGAAAATTCAGTTCAGAAAAGGCTTTTTCTATAAATGTAATCTCAAAATTCCCTTCTTTCTCTTCCACTTCCTTCTATTATTTCTATGACGTTAAAAACCTGATTGTAAACTCCATATGGATAGGATGAAATCTTCTAGCATTCAAGAATAGAGAAAATTTGCCTAACAGTAATTGAAACAATAGCACAGAAAAAGAAATTAAAATTTAATTTCAGAAAAAAATACTTATAATAATTTGTTAAAAACAAGGTCTTATTTTGTGTCAGGCACTGTGTTTGATACTGCAACTTTTTTTTTTTTTTTTTTTTTTTTTGACTTTTACCAAAACCCTATAAGGTAGGTTGGTTACTGCCCATGTTTTCTGGGGAAGAGACTGGAGCATGGGCTTGTGTGGTCAGAGTCTGTCCTCAGTCAGTAGGGGTGGGGGGTCAGGGCGCGGGCCCTGTGCCCAGGGAGAAGCCTCAGGGCCCCAGGGACAAGTGAGGAGAATGTCAGCACCTTAGGAGGAAAATTACCTTCCAGCCTTTGGAAAAATGAAGTACAGAAAAAAAATATTGCCTCTCTACCCTCTTTTTTAAGTAAACTGAAATTCATACACACACAAAAACCAGTAAGTGCATTCTTTAAAGACAAAATTTGAGTAACAGGGTGAAAGTGAATTCTACAACTTAAGCCTGTGAGAGGCAGTCGGCTGCAGGGAGAATCAGACAATGCGGGCCCTGGCCAGTGCAGGGCGTCCCTAGCCACTGGGCTGCTGGGCAGGAGACAGCAGAGCCCCAGGCCAGGAGGAAGAGGCCTCACGGAGGGGTGGAGTGGCCCGGGAAGGCAGGAGATGAAAGCCAGAGAGGAAGGCCTGGAGAAGCTGCTGGCGCACACAGGGCGGAGAGAAAGGCGGCAGTCAGCCTGGCAACTAGTCAGCAAGGAGAGACCTGTCAGCAGCCTCCGGGTGAGCTACAGAGAAACCTAACTGTCAGAGCTGCAGGTGAGGGCCCAGGGGGCTGTGTGCAAAGTCTGCCACGCATCCTGAAATGCAGCCTGGGACAGGCGGCTGGGGCTGCGGAGCACCAGGTGATGAAGCTGCTAACATCCAAGCTGCAGGCTGCCCAGCAACAGGTCAGTGCACAGGTGCTTACTCTATGGTGCTTATAAATCCTAAAGTGTGTCTCTACATTTTTACAGCAGAATGCACAGTCAGGGGATATGCTGCATAAGTCTTTCCTTTAAACAATTCTCCTAAAGTTATGAGTTAGCAAAACATTGTTCAACAATAATCAATGCAAGCAGAGTCTGATCTCAGATTCAGCAAAGAGAAGGTCTCCCTCCAACACCCTTATCAGTGATGAGTGGAAACCAGGGAGCCCCACCCGACCTGGGCAGAGTCTGTGAAATTACAGAAGGAAGGAAGCAATGTAGGAGCCCAAAGAGATCCACCAGAAGCATAGCACTTGGGGGACAACAAAAGCACCATTTTTTCAAGAAAGCACATGCATCAAAACAAGAACTAAAGTTTAAGATGTGAGGAATAAAGGAAAGGTTTTCTTAAAGTTGAAAATCAAGATAGCAAAAGCCAGGAATGAAACAGAGGAGAAACAGAAAACCATCCAGAAATATAATAATAAATATTAAAAGAAGTAATTGAAGAACAAACTGTTCAAAATAGCATAGAAAAAGGCTTGTGAAAAATATCTGCTATGAAGTGTAAAAGAATCATAAAATACTGCAAGATTAAAGATGAAATGATGTTTCTAGAAGACAAATGATCTTTTTAAAAATTCAGTTGTATCCATAGAAAAGCTAAAAAGAAAAATGAAGGTGAAAATTTATTCTCACATGCAATAAAACATATTTTTAAAAAATGAGAAAGCCGGGGGCTGGGGATTTAGCTCAGCGGCATAAGCACCTGCCTTGCAAGCAGGTGGTCGTGAGTTCAATCCCCGGTACCGATAAAAATGAAAAAGACAAAAAAAAAAAAAAAAAAAAAAAATTGAGAAAGCCTAGAGTCTGCGTGAAGAAAGTCCAGGCTTGCAGAAACATAATACAGAATGATCCGCATTTAGACAAATCCTGATGGCGTGCCAGCCTATATCTAGATGGCCTGAAAAGCCTCACACACCCTCCATGGGGTTTGTGGAAGTGGCTGAACAACGTGTGAACATGGATTTTACGTGGATAACAGCTAAATCAGTCTTCTGATAGCTTCACATAGTTATGGGTGTGGCTGAGTGGGTTTACTGAGAACAGGAGCCCAGCCAGGGTGTCACTGGCACCAACCCATAGCTCGCACCTGGATAGAATATAAAGGGAAAGAAGGATGTGGCTGTCCCTTCTGCCTTCTGCCTGCCCTGTGTGGACTGTTGCCCCTCTGCCGTGCTGTCCTACCTTAGAATCAGCTGACTATGCACTGAAACCTCTACAAACTGAGAGCTAAATCTTTCCTCTTTTAACTTGTTGGCATCTGGTATTTTATTCCAGCAACAAGAAACTAACTAAAATAAACTTCAAATATAAAGATAAGGAATCCATCCAGAAGAAATATGGCTCCATTTAGACACTAAGTTTCCATTTGGAAAACTCATAAAGGAAACTTTCATGTTTCCTTGAAACCATGGAAATCACTTTCCAATGTCTAAAATGCTGCAAAAGTCAGAGTGTGCAGACAGAAAACACTATTTTATTATTCAATTCTTTTGTCATGTTATTATATTAGCTGTACCTACTACTGATTGTAATATTTAGTCACATGGTACATTTCTCCACTTGGTGTAACCATGTGTATGGACACAGAATGAGACAGTGGAGATAGAAGTGTCCCCTCGAGCTGGTTCCCCTGTCTTCCAGTCAACACCAGCCCAGAACCAGCTCCCGGGAGCTGGGCTATCTGGCTCCCCTGGAAGATGGATGTGCCTCTCCTTTCCCCAAAACCCTGCTTTTCAGATCCCAGCATTGAAGCTGTTTTTATCTTACCCAGAAGCTGCTGTAAGTCTTTGGTTTAAACCATGTAATATTTCATACATCTACCCTTTATGATTTATGTCTGAATATAATATTTATGAAAGTTAGCAAGTGTGGCTAAAACATCTCTCCTTCAGAAGGCATTTGCCAAGTGATTTTTCTTCAAAGTCTTCATAAGTTTTCCTTAATCTTCAGAGAAAGAGCAAGCCCTAAATACTCTACAATATGAAAAATATTGCCTTGCTTTTTAAGAAGTAATTATAAGTGCAAATATGCTTAGAGAGCTTTATACTTTTTAACTACAGGCATAACGTATTTGTCACAAAAAGTAGAAAACAGTACTTTCATAAAAGCTGAATATCAAACTAGAAAGTACTGGAAATGAAAAATATGGTCACATTATCATTGAGAGCAAAAATATACAAATCTTTAATAATATTCATTAATATCTGAAATGATCCCACACCAAGAAAAATTGAAGTAAATAGCTGTTCAAAGTGTAAACATTGTTTTCAATTCATTCTCATTCAGAGAAACATGATTTGCACATGTGACCACAGAATGTTTGACACTGCCTCATGTTTCACCCGGACTTGCTTGTCTCTCTGAGCATTTCCTATTTCTTCACGGTGAGACTGTTGAAACTCTTTGGCTGGCTCTGGAGTGGACAGCGTGCTTCCACTACCCATCCCACCCACCCCCCTAGACCGCTTGCATCCTGCTGCACCTGAGACGCTGGGGCAGCTTCTCCCACTCAGCTCTGCTCGCAGGCCCTGCCCGGTCCTCTTCTCCACTCCAAGCACACGGCCCTCCACCATACCAGACAGCTTGCAGTCTGAGTCTCACCAAGGAAACTGGCTGCTCTGACAAAAGCGTTGTCATGGGAGGAATACAACAGAACCCAGGCCTGTACACAGAGTATTCACAATACCCAGAATATAATCCAAAAAAACTCAGTGCATGGACAAGCAAGGAGATGTGACCCTTTCACAAAGCAAAATCTACCGCTCATCTTCAAAATACTGTCTTCTCATTCAGTTATTTTCCTGATGAATTAAATTAAAGCATACATTTTAGATACCAACTGGAAAATACATTCATTATATTTACAAGACATCAGAAGCCATGTACCTCCTCATGCCTGAAAAGCACTGGACGTGTGTGCACGTGTGTGTGTCAGTGTGCATCACACATAGTTGGGACACTGCTGGATGAAATTGAGACTGGGTTTCTAACAGGATCACCTACATTTCGGTCCCTGTAAGAGGTCAAGAGCCTTGTGAGCCCTTGTCCCCATTGTTCTTCACCCTCCTTTGAATTTGTCCTTTGTTCTGGACACTGCTGACTTCCTGAACAAGTGAGGTTGCTTTGTGACAGCTCCACATCCCCGTCAAGGCCTCTGACACCCAGTACCTGAAATGCACATTCAGGTGACCCAGGTTAGTGCCGCATCCTTGGGTCAGTTCAGAGGCCTTGACAGACGCGACAGAGTGGTGGACGGCACAGTCACTGGAAGGCTGCAGAGATGGGCCCGGCCACTCGGAGCACAGCGGGTCCAGAGAGTTCAGTCTTGCTAGGGACAGTGCACCTGCGCCAGGCAAATCTCACATCCGCCCGTACTCGTGGGCTCCCTTCAAGCAGTAAGCAAAACTCCACCCTGGGCGCTCTGGCCCCCAGCTGCCCTTCCTCAGTCCGTGACCACAGCTGTATCTGTGCGCGTCCCTGCTCCACACGGCAGGATGATGCACAGGTGCTTTCATGACTGGTTCCTCTACACATTTCATTTCTGCTCATGCTGTTACATTATAAGTAACTTTATTTTCTGCTTCACTGGTGTGCAGCTTCCCATTATACGGCTATTTTGCCATTTAATTTACAGACACTTGGTTATTTCCAGTTTGGTAATTATAATTAAAGTCGCTGTGCCTGGTCCTGCAAATTCATTCACATACTTTTATTTTACCATCCCACGAGTGACAAGAAAATTGTGCAGATCTACTTTTAAAATATCTACTATTTTTTTATGCTCTTCTTTGGAAGAGTAGATCTCAATTATTACAAGATAATGTGTTACAAAGTAAAATTAATATTTAATCACTTTAATCTCCAAACAGTCTGCTGAATAGCTAAACTGGACATGACTGCTGAGTGCTGTCCTCCCTCCTTCCTCTTCTCCTTTCTTTCTACTCTTCCTTCTTCCCTCCCCCTTCCTTCTTTCATTCTTCCTCATTTAAGAGCAAGCTTCATGGATCTCCCCCATTTTAGTTTCTTTTCTCGTGGCTGTGACAAAATACTCAACACTCAAAATTTGTGCAGGTTTATAAAGGTTTCAGTCCATCTTCAGCTGGCTACAGGGTAGAGGGAACAGTTTGTGGTGTCAGGAAGCCCACAGGGTGGCAGAGCCCCAGGTTTTCTCAGCCCACTGCTCCTGTTCCACTCACACTAAGGCCCGCCCAGGCCAGAAGCCCAGGAAGCCCAGGCCGGAAGCCCCAGGAAGCCCTCACCCTCCTGATGATGTCTGCATAATGACTTGCCTCCTGCCTGCTGTTGGAGAAGCAACCAAGGACCTGCAGCCTGGCCCTTCCCATCTAACCAGTCACCGAGCCATCCGTCACTGCACCATCAGTCACCGAGCCAGCTCAGCTGTGTCCCTGCAGCCCAGTGCCAGGCCTCATTACTAACTGTGACTCCTCCTCCTGGAATAATGTTGCTGATGCTGCTGCCGATGATGATGGTGACGGCAACAGTGATGGTGACACATGGAATCGCTGTGCTGAGCTCTGAGTCTTGCCCCTTGCTCAGCTTAATCCATCCAGTCTCACAGGCAATGTATACTGTTGTTCTCCCAGTGAGGAACCCAGCATAGCATCGAAGATTAACTGCAGCTTCCCAAGGGGAAGCGCTGCTCAGTGAGCAGTGATCCCGGCTCCTGGTCCGGCTTCACACTATGGGTGACTTCTTTGCTCAGTGACTGCCTCAAGCAACTTTCACACCATGACTGCACTGCAGCACCATTGCCCTTCTCTCTCCTCCCTTGCCCTTCCTGTAGAATTCCAAATTCCTCCAGAGCTGTGCTCCTGGCCTGGCCCCTAGCCACTCCCAGAGCACCCTGGTCCCTCTCCCTCCATGTCGCCTGCACTGCCCACTGTCCGGCCTCTAGGACCTCACTGTGTTCTCCTTCCCAACCCCCAGGCACCTCCATCAGCAGGTTGCGTGGCCATTTTCTGGTTGTTTCTCAAGCGCAGATTCGAGTGAGCTTCCCTGGCAAGTCCTCCACTTCCTCCCAAGGCCTCTTGCTGCCTGCAGCTGCCAGCAGATGCCAGGGCTGTGTTTTCCCTCCCAGCCTCCTGTCAGAGCCACCTGCTTGCTCCACTGTCCGAAGGGCTCCAATTAAGCAGAGAGATCAGATCGCCTTTGTGGATGACAGTGCCACAACCCTGCCTGGAGAGTAGATGTGGCTGCCTGGCAGACGTCATAACCTTGGGGAAGCCCTGGGGGCCCAGCCAGCTCCCCAGCATGCCTCCTTCCCACCTGGGAGATCATATTTTGTGCCCCGGGGAACTGGCCATTTCCAGGGATGAGACGCCCCCACTTCGATCACACACACAGTGGGGTCACGGCCACTTTTGTCTCAATTGCTGTTAAAGGAGCCTCAGTGGTAGAGGGACTTTGGAGTCCTCTGTGGAGAAGAGACACACCTGACTTTCCCATGGGAGTCTGGGAGCCATGTCACGGGACTGGGCATGGGAACTAGAGTCTCAATGCTGGATCTCCCCATCTGGTGATATAACCCTCTTTCTGTACTTTCCACTTCTTCTGTGTCAATTAGCAGTTTATTAAACATTCTTTTATTGCCTTGTGTTAAAGTCTTGTATTGTGTGCCAATCCGGACCTCTAAATCAGTGAGCTCCACCCCAGGGCCTCTGTGAGGCTCCACTGCTGCCTCTGTGCTTTATTACCCTGCGTCTGCGGTCAGCGGTCAGCTCTGCACCAGGGCCTCTGTCAGGGCTTCTCAGCCGAGGTCTTTGCAGGAACTGTGGAAGTCATACAAGTCCCATTTTACGTTGTGAGCTTATGTACACGGGATGTGCACTTTCTTGGAAGCATGGGAATAACTGCTTCCTATGATTTGCCACCAGGTAGGGCTGGGTTTGTGGAGGAAAACATTTGAGATTCCCCCAGAACCTTCCTATAGCACCTGCTTCCTGGACAACTCACACCCTCCCGGGATTCGCAGGTCTTCTCTTCCCAACGTTTCTACCCCACATGCAGCGAGCTGGTCATGCTTTCTCATTCTGTGACTCTGCTGGCATTAATTCAGGAACGAAAAGCTGAAACCAGGAAATCCAAGCCATGTCAGTTAAAGGCCATCACTGCTCAGCTAGGAATTGCAGGGGCTGTCACTGAGTCCCTCGAGAGTTGGAACTGCTAGAAGCAGGCATGGCAACATACCTGCCCACAGGGACGAGGCAGGCGTGAGATTGCAGAGTTGGCCTCGTTGCTGACCACTGCAGGTCCTCATGGTCCTCTGGTGGAGAGGGAAGACAGGCAGGAGGCCCAGCCTGGTCCCTGTGACTGGGGTCTCCCAGCTAGCAGGATTGGGCACCACACCCGCATCATCGCTGCTGAGGCTGCTGGAGGCGATACGTCTGCTCAGGAGAGAGCTGCATGCTTCCCACTCTGGCCTGGCTCAGCAGAAGAGAAACAGCATGTGAAATCCTCGGGAACAAAGGAAATCCGTGCCCCCATGACGCTGAGTCACCTCTGTCCTCTGCTAGCGCAGCCTCCCTCCTCCCTCTGTACCTCCAAATGAGTTTGTTATTACCGCTTTAATGACAGAACTGTTTGGAACCAGTTTTCCATTAAAAAGACAAGCTTGAACAAGTCCCCAGCACACAGCGCCATCTTTGTATGCCAGAACATTCCTGTTTGCCAGGGTCTTCATGTCCTCCCTGTCCAGCTGAAGGACGAGAACACATCAGTCACTCTTCAGCTTACTCAGGGAGGAGTCCTCCAAGGCTTAGCATCCATCCAAGCAGCACTGTGTCCCCGTGCCACTCCTCAGTCTCCCCAGACACTGGGTCTCTCTGCATAGCAATCAAAGCAGCAAAGAATCCTGGACTACAGTTCACTTGACTCCCAAAACCAGCCTCATGACCTCAGGGGCTCTCTTTCATCACCCAGGGCCCCTTCCTGCCCACCGAGGGTCCTTTCCAGCTGGGCGTTGCATTTGTCAGGACAGGAAATGCCTCATCTCCTTCCCAAAGGTAACTTGCCCCTGCTCTTCTGCACCTCATTTTCCTCCAGGGGGCAGAAGTAACCAGGCACAACCCACACACAGCTATTTCCTGCAGCCCCCGGATTCTTTGCCCTATCACATTGCTGGCTGCACAGAGGCTGGAGCACTCAGGCCATAGCTGAGTGGACCACAGGACCACAGGACAGTGCTGGGTCATGCAGCACCGGATGTCAGATGATATTTTCCAACAACAATGAGCCAAGCTCAAGCTACAGCTGAAACTGGGCCCTGCACTCCACTCCAAGCAGGTCCCTATGCTACTGTGTAACAGTTCTGGGAAACAGCTCCACCAGGCCATTTGAGGGGTGAGGAAGCTGAGCCCGGTCACAGTCACTGAGGATCGAAGCTCAAGATGCCAGGAAAGCCAGGGCTGCATCGGTGCTTGGCCAGACCCCTCCACAGCTCTGTCCACATCCTGTCCTGCGTCTTACCTCACTTCTCTTGTGGGTACACAGCGTTTCTACTGTATCTGTCTGTCTGTCCATCTGTGCATCCTCCTGTCCCAGGCTGCTGCTGCTCCAACCTCTGCCAGTGGCTCCTGTGCCAAGAGACTTGGGCTCTCTCTCTCTCTCTCTCTCTCTCTCTCTCTCTCTCTCTTTCTTTCTCTCTCTCTCTCTCTCTCTCTCTCTCTCTGCCTTTCTCTGTTTCTCTGTCTCTCTCTCTCTCCTTTCTTCTTTGTTGTTTTTCCCATTTATATTTGTTTAATTTGTACATCTTTAGTTCATTATTAACACCTATTAATTCTACAAAATGTTGGGTCCTACTCTTTACCTCCTTCCTCATAAATGATGTGGGCACCTTCTTCCCATCTTGGACAGGTTACACTGTGTGACAATGCGCCATGCTCCCTCAGTGCAGGCTCCACCTGGACCCCAACTCACTGCGATGTAACACAGTCCAGACACAGCCAGGCACCTCCCACTCAGTGCAGCAGGGTGCTATGTCATATGGCTGTTTCCCTCAGGCCAGCAGGCAGCCCCATTACACCCTGAGTCACTTTCAGTCCCTCCACCAGGCTCACAGGACAGCGAGTCCACAGCCAGCCGGGTTTCCTCAGAACCAGAGGGCCAAGTGTCAGTGACCAGGTAAGCATCAGCAAAGACTCAATTGTGACAGAGACTTGCCCTACATTTTCAGTGCGGCCCTCAGGATTGTTTGAAGCTCAGATTCAACTCATGTCTTCTGACTGGGTTGGGAAACAAAGTCAAGCAATACAAGCAGCTAACAGAGGCACTGTGACCAGAGCTTACTCTGGTCAAACTCCAGCATGCTTGGAGTTTGACCAGCCTAAGCTCCCTGAGCAAAATTATGAAATCCATGAACAACCAAGGACCAGAAAAGTAGGGGCAAATAGAATCACCTAGGGAGGGCAAAAAGGATCTCTGTATGAGATCATCACATATAAAACGAAATGAAGGCGAACAGAACTTACAAGGAGTAAACCAGAGAACTGATAATATAATCCAAAGTAAAACACTGTCCAAGAAAAGCAGGTAGACATTCGCAGTGTGAAAACAACCCAATAAGCGAAACCTAAAATGCTTGGTGGTAATTACATGGCAAAGTAGACACCAAGAATGGAGGAAACAGTGATTCTCTTAAAAGATAAACATGTATTTGAAAGCTAGGGAAAGTAAATGTGTATATACATTTAATGTAAATGCATATATATGAAAGTGAAGCCAGGAGATTGGTGGCTAGGATGATAAGGTAGATCATGTTTCAGAAGAGAAGAAATTAAATGTGGAAGAAAAAATATTTTTAAAAGTACTAGTGACACAACATAGACCTGTAAATTCTGTAAGTAATGCTTATGCTGTAGCTCTCTCCTAGCCTTCAAATGAGAAGGGAGATGGGGCCAGGAGCAGGCGGGGCGCAGGTGGATAGAAGGTGCCATTCTGGCTCAGGAAGAAGGGGCATTTGCTGATCCACATGGCCATGTGAGGAACAGACCTGCACATACAGACTGAAAAGAATATCTGTGCAGAGTCAAAGCTGAGAACATAAACACAAAATAAAGGGTCACACAGGAACAGATTTTAAACATGTGTTAATAGATTTGATCACACAAAAAATGTAGCATGTTTATCAACAGCAGCAGAAAGTTGTGTGTGTGTGTGTGTGTGTGTACATGTGTGTGTAAGAGAGAGAAGGAGAGAGGAGAAAAAGGGAGAGAAAAAGAAGATGAGAGAGCAGATAGAGACTTAACATTGTGAGTCATATATTACTGGCAAAGAATCAATATCTGGTTTATGCTTTAAAAACATACCGAATAGAAGTATAATCTACTCAAGAGGAAACCGAGGAAAAAATAATGGAGATAATAAAGTGAAAGCCAATTTTAAAATGTAAAATCTCTCAAAGTCAAATTTAAATCCATGCTCACCAGAGAGCATGAGAGTTGGAACAGCTAGGAAGAACCAGAGCCCTCACACAGGGCGAGTGGCGGCCAGACAGACACAGATGGGGGTGGAGGTGTTCTGTGTAGAGACACTGGTGTGAGCAGGGAACACAGCTTAAGTCATCTACTCCAGCTCTGGGAGTAGACAGAGGTTCCCAGGTGGACAGAAGGGTGCAGAGTTATAAAAGCGTCACGGCATCCAACTCTGCAACGTGGACACATTGCACCTTTTCAACTGTTGTGCAGAGTCACTAACTCAGCAGGGAAAAAGGAACAGACATGTACTTGTCAGTGTGCGTGTGTCAGCATGAGTGTGTCAGCAGTGTTGGCATGAGTGAATGGGCCTCCAAAATAAAATACGGAGAAAATAATTCAAGTTTAAAAATGAAGGGTTTAAAAACATTCAGAAGATTAAGCATATCTGAAAACTTGTACTTAGCATTATTCTGAATGGTTAAATCTTGAACCTTTCTCCTCCAGGTGAGGGACAGAAAAAGGATTGCCCCAGTCCCAGGGAACAAGCAGGAAAGGCAGCCAGCTGGGCTTCAAGTCCTTCCCAGGGCACCCGGGGACATGAGGCTTTCCCATGAGGCACTATCCAAAGGCCCCACTGCCTCCTGTCAGCGACTTGCACTGGGGCGCATGCCTTTGATTCATGGGTCCTTGGAGACATTTAAGATCCAAAGCACAGCATCTTCCAAACTGACCTGCAGGTGCAGTGCAACTCCTCAAAAGCACATCGGACTTTTTTTAAAAATAGGAATTGGCAGCCTGCTTGCAAATGTCTGGGAATGAAAATGATCTAAAACAGCAAGGTGGTCAGGAGAAGTCAACAAAAGGGGAGGGCGATGCTGCTGATTTCAGACTGACTCCCAGTCTGCAGGAATGAGACAGAGTGCTACATGCAGAAGCAGTTGGGGGCCCTGGAGGTTCAGGAAGGACCACGCATGGGCCATGGGTTTCTCTAAAGGAAGAGAAACCAAAGCAATCCTGTTGGGAGCAAAAGTGTCTTACCAAGAGCAGTGCGGAGAAAGCACCACATCCACCAGGGACAGCCATTAAAACTGGAGTTATAACCCATCGGATCCGCACACAACTACACAAGGAAAACACCAAGGCAAGCTTTGTCTTTACAGAGAGGAAACTGAAGTCGGAAGGGCTGGGTATCTTGACTGAGGCCACAGCTCACAAGAAGCCATCAGCAACCTGAATGGGCAGCACAGAGGCTCAAGACCGCCCATCAGGAGAGGCCACCTGGGGCCCAGAAAACACAGAAAGTGGGCGTGAAGGGCCCTTTTCCCTGGTTTTCCTGCTTCCTTTGCCGCCTTCCCGTGAGCCTCGGGAGTCACCCCTGGGGAGAACTTCAGTGTCTTCATCAGCCTGGGCTGTGGAAGCTGAAAGCACCATAGCTAAGGCTGAGTCCTGGGTCTGAGCTGTTGGGTTGTGGCCCTGCCCATGGGGCAGGCATCGAAGCCTGGCCCCACACTGGGCTCTCAGCAGTGATGAGGCAAGGACCCACCTGAGCCAAGGGAATATAAGGCAGGAAGGGAACCCAGCAAGGGCGTCAGGCATCTCCCCGATCGTGCGCCTCCAAAAATAGGGAAACACACTCAAACAAAGGTCCCTTTGTGAATCACATTCACTTGAAGACTACTTAGAACAAACTAGATGTATACACATGGAGGAATGGCTGTGCAAGCTGTGGTCCTGTTAAAGGGAATACCGAGCAGCGGCACTAAAACGCATTACTGTGTGGGAAAGGAAAGAGAAGGTGTGCCGAACCGCCCTGCACCTAAGAAGGAAGGGAACTGAAATGATGGCGTGCAAAGCATTACAGGAAAGAGAGCCCACACGCGAGACGCCCTGCTCTTGCAGGGCATGGAAGAACAGAGTAGGGTTCAGAGGGAGGCGTGAGGAAGAGGGAGAGGACGTCCTGTCCCCCACGCAGCCTTTTTAATGCCTTTGATGCCTAAGACCACAGTAATGATTCACATTCCCAAAACAATAAATGACAATAAACCAGATGTGCATGGAGTCCAGAGTAATGTGAGCTGTCGCTGGTGAGCACCACTCTTTTACAAGTAAAGCACACAATCACAGCCCAGCGGGTAAGGAAAAAGGACTGATCTACGTCACTGCGGGAAGATTTTTAACTGTGCACTGTGGGGCACGGGACAGTAACTGCACACAGTAACTGTGTTCAAGGTAGTAAAGAAATTCCTCAAAGGGGCATGGATAAGAAACCAGGGAACCCCTCACATGGCAGGTAGTGCTGCATAGGAAAGGAAATCCACAGTGATGGTGAAGCCAGGCCTGTCACTGCTGAGAAAGAAGTTACAAATACCAAAAGGACATGCCATGAGAATGTGTAAGGAAACTGCAGTGGATTCTAGCCAGGCTCCAGGATGATTTACAGTTTTTAGTTCAGATAATATCAAAGCACAAATAGAGAAGTGGTGTGAAATGCAGGTGCTTGGAAATCTACATCAGCTTCCTAATTCTCTCTGCTGGGAAGGCCTAGAAGCAATGATATCCTAATCGCAGTGAACATACCTGACACCCAGCATCTGTCCACAGAGCCCGCTCTGGAATGGCATCTAAAAGCCCTGTTTCATGAGTATCTACCTACCAAAGAAATGGGGCTCACATACATTCACCCCTGGGAAGGCAATGGAATCCTGTATTCCTCTCTTTTCATGAAGTTACTCAGTTAAAAATACAACTTTTTTCATTCAAAATTATAGTTTTTAAATGTATTTATACAGTGCATGTAGCCATAATGAATACACTGTGTTCACCCATTTAAACTGCTACAGGGAACCTTATGCCAGTTAAATAGTGCACATAACTATAGTGAATACACTGTATTCATTCATTTAAACTGCTACAAAATATCTCATGCCACTTAACTAATCTTTATTGGTGGAGAACTTGGTTCCTTTTACTTTGTATCCATTATAAACAAGATTGGGAGGAGAATCCTTTCTATGTTTCCGTGGATCCTGTCGGGGAACTGTACATGTAAACAAATGAACACAATGAACAATCGAGAACATGTTCTGTAATCCTATCTATCACATTAGATGATATAGAGAACTGGCCTTTACCTACTTCTTTACTTCTTTCACATAGAAAAGGAGAGAAAAAAAGGTAAAGGGGAGACCTAAGCCAGAAATTTAAAATTGCACTTCTTTAACAAATACTCAGCAGAATATGTCAAAGTGTTAACATATGTTCAATTGGAGTGGTGAATAACTGAGTCTGGTTTTGCCCCAGCATGTTTAAAACATGTAATGATTAGAGAAACATACTGCCAGCTGGACCAGAACCATTTGGATCACTGTTGACCATTTGACAAGTCCTTTTCTCAGGTCCTTGAATCCTCAGCACTGACCCCAGATATCTCTGCACACAAACCTGAAGTCTATTTTCCACAATGCATTTGCAAGGCAGGCCTGGGAGGGTCCTCAGGAGACCCAGGAGCTGTCTTCCATCTGCTCCAGAAGCACCGCTGGAAGCTGCTCTTCCTAAGACCTGATGCTGCATTTCTGATGCACACAGCAAACTGAAATGGGATAGGATTTGGTTAATGGAGCACACCAGGAGTAATTCCATTTTGTGCTTTATATCATAGCAGGTGGTGGGGTTTTTTTGAAACAACAACAAATTAAATAAATAAACAATGATAAGCCTGATGCAAAATAATTGTGCCCTATCATTCAATTAAGCGCCTTTCAGTGCAGCCTTCTTTTTGTCAGCCCTGAGAACCTGAATTTCATGACAACAGCAACAAGAGGCTTCTCCTCCTTTTAAGTAAGTTTACTTTTTGATTTAGAGCGGATCATACTGACAGTCTCTCTAATTCTCTGAAAGGTCCACATTTCACTTTGTATTTATCTCCTTCATACTTGCAAAAGTTGTCCACAGGAAAATGTCCTGTGACTGACCCCACAGGAACACATGGTCTGCCAATGAGTCCCACGCAGCAGGCAAACACTTCTCTGCAAGGCATACCCTGCTTCTGCTCACAGACCATAGCACGGTTTTCTGAGAAAGCCAACATACCACACTCACTTAGTTTATTCTGCTATTCTATGTGACATTGGAATCATCGTGTAATTGGTCAGAAATCTTGTGCAAGCCTTGCCAGCTAGACACCAACATCCCGTTTCCCAGTGTCCGTGGTCCCCTCTCCAGTGCACAGCAGAGAGACACACAGGTCTGGCTCTGAAGGTACCATGCCTACCCAACACATCAACCAGGGCGTTTAGATGTGAAAAAGTACTTATGGTGCAGCTCAGAAGAGGTACTCAGTGAAAGCAACGTGCTTCAAACTTCAGGTCAAGTGACAACAAAACACTAGGTTAACACAGTTTTCTTATGAGCCCTTCCCCCTCATTCAGGCCATGCCCATAGGTCAGGGCTGCTTGCTATGGTTACAGAAGGGTCCCAGGGGCCCAGTCCAAATTCTTGCATCTTTCTAGGTACAGTATAACTATTATGGTATGGAACAAGGCCCTTTCTTCTGCAGTGACAGGTAAACAACTTTAGTGTACATGTTTTGGAGACAGAAAAAGCAAATCTTTAATAGCATTTAACCAGTCTATGAAGCAGATGATTAGAAAAGCAAAATATGCCCCCCTCTCTTTTGGAGAAGAAAAGGAATATAGTGTCCCCACTGTGTGTCCTGTAACTAGAAGACCTTCTATTGTTCCTTTATGACAAGGGGGCCCCCTCTGAGATCAGCACATGACTTCTTCATTCTGTGCACCACACTGAACGTCCTTACAAAGGATCCAAAGAGCTCAGGCATTTGGTGGAAATCAAGGCTGTATGTGTGTATGTGTGTGCTTGTGCATACACACAGGCACAGTCTTCACTTTGAAGTTGGGAGGCCTAGAGAATCTCACTGCCCATCAGAGAGTGGAGGAGGGCTCCAGACCCCGGGTGCCTCTCTCCCACCCCCCTGCACTGGATCCAGCAAGGAATCCTAGCCTCTGATCCACCCCAGGTCCCCTGTACCATTTCCCCCACTGTGAGCACCGTGCATGTAGGAGACATCATTGCTGTGAGTTCACAAACCAGCAGAAACCAGGTGCTCACGGTGTTCACATAGAAAGGACGGCAGACATCTCAGAGCAGAGCAAGTCCTGCCTGTGGACCCCACCAAGGACACAGTGCTTTCAAAGAAGAAATGGATCCAGAGACCCTCATGCCTTTCTGGCCCATGATAACACAGCATTTGCGTCTCTCTTGAACTTCACCTGCTCACCCTGCTCTACCCTGAAGTATGGGTCAGGGCGCCAACAGCAGCCCCCAGGGATGCAGCATCTCCATGCATGCTGCTCTGCCTTGTCTCCTCAGGTGCTGCTCTCCATGATCCCACACAGCCACCACGACAGTGCCCAGATCAGAGGCGTGAAGATGTCAGGGTCACCTTCAGCAGAAGACTAAGGTGCCAAACCCAGGTTCCCCTACTGCCCCAGAAGCTCTAGTCATGGCTCAGCAGGGACTCTGGGGGCTCTGGCCAGTGCTGGCAGGAAAAATCCCCACCTCGTGCTCGGGCCCCTTCATCTCCTCCATTTCACACGTTCCGTGCTTCTGTCCTCCACCCCTGGCCACAGCCTGGAGTCACCTGGGTAGACTGTTTTCCAGAAACCCAGACAAGTCACATAAAATCTCAGACACATGGGATCTCCTCCTGGCTCTCGGGTTTTGCTTTGAAAGCTAACAGCGTTAACATTGAGATGGAAGCAACTCTTAAAACTCAACAGCAGAAAAGCATCCCACTAGCAAATGGGCAGTAAGTTCATGCACACATGTGCAGGCCCCCAAATAAGAAATAGGATGCCCACGAAGGGTGCAGGCAGGTGCTCAGCTCTGCCAGGCCAGGAAATGAAGGGCCATCAGTCCACACCTGTGAGGAGGGGAGGGAACCAAGGCATTCAGACAGATATAGCCATCATTGGATTCAGCCTGCCCTGTGACACAGCTTCCCTGTCCTGTCATGGCCCAAAGGTGAAGAGGCCACCACCTGCGGAGGCACCCGCACTCCCCGGTCCAGTGCAGCACTGAGCACAGCAGTCACAGTGAGGAAACAACCTCAAGCCCATCAAAGGATCTGTGGATTTAAAAAGTCTGCATAGATGCAGTGGAGTATTATTCAGCCTTCAAGAGGGAAGAGATCCTGCCATTCACCATGACATGGACCAGTCAGCCCAAAGGATATTATTCCAAGAGGAGTGAGCCAAGCACAGAAGAAAACCGTTATAAGGTCTGTATGACTTCACTTATATGTGACATAGGGGACAGAGAGACAAAGGGTCTGAGACAGTGAGCTGGGGCACACAGAGGAGAGGGGTTTGTTTCTGCAGCAAGGGAGGAGGAGGTGTGGGTCTCTGGCTGTGGGGTATAGGTGCCCAGGATGGTGAGCCTGGAGCCTGGAGCTGAACGAAAGCAAGCACATGGCATGCAGAGTCATTAAATGAGTAGATTTCACCTGCTCCCTTCAAACAGAAATCAGCTTCCTGGGAGGGGAGCCTGGTGTGCTGAGTTGGCTCCCCCACCACGGCCCCACAGCATGGCTCTGTGAACCCCGAAGACTCGTGGTACTATATACCTCCAAAGAACAGACTTCCGCCTTTTCTCCCCCAGTGAGGCCCAGTGAGTGGCCGTTGCTGGACAGTTCCACGCTCTTGACAATCAATGACTGCAATGATTTGCAACTCTTGCCTCAACCTCACAACAAAGGTGGACTTGGACAACCCTCAAGGACCTCACCTGTGTTCCCATCCCCTGAGTGGACACTGGTGGATGCCATCTCCCTGGGCCCCTTCTGCTCTGTGTGTGCCCATGTCCATGTCACCGGGGTCCTGCCCCTCACAGCACCATGGTGACACCATTTTCCTGGGTGTCTTGGCATCTGGCCCACGTCTTTGCTTTCTCTTCCCATGCCAGGCCACATGATGCCCATCAGCAAGCCCATCCCTGGTGGCACCAGAGAATGATTAATGTGTGTTGTTTCCACAATTAGGACTTAATGTCCCCTTAAGTGATTTACTCTGTTAGTTCTGGGTGAGTTGGTTTTGTTTTTATATTTTCTCATTACTAACTTGTATTTTTGCCAGCTTTCCTTAGGAGAGTATAAAACAGAGCTGGCACATGGCAAATTACTGCGAGATGTGATTCAGATTGCATCTGGATGCATATATTTTAATTTACTACAGGGAGGACAGAGATTCCTGAGGTATTGGCTCAGTGTGTGGCCCAAAGGCCCCTGGGTATCTACAGGCCAAACACTTACCCCCTGCCCCCCCTGCCGGGAGGCCCCACACCAACCATGCATCTTCTCTGAGCTTTCTCATGGCCTTGGCCTGTTGGGCGGCACCGTGGGCCTCCCGAAGGATGAGCTGGACGCACCTGCCCACTCTGCTTCCTCACCCTACCTCCCAAGGAGCAGCAAATTCGGCTAACTGAGAAGCGGAGCAGGTTCTTATTTGTCCTCAAAACCACCACCACCAACACAGAGGTCTGTGCTCGGGTCACTTAAATATTTCATGTAGTAAGCAAGTCCAGGGCTCCTGCCAGCCTGGACCTGTGCCCCCTCTCTGTATCCACAGACTCACTTAACAGGTTGCATCCCTCAGGACTCCTAGAGAACCAGAAGCAACAGGCAACAGCTGTGTCTCTAGGTCTACCCATCTCCATGGCAACAGAGACGGGAAAGAGATCCGGGTGAGCTCCTATAATTCTGGAGTGGTCAAGTCTGGACTCCACAGCTCTACAGTGCCAGCCTGGGGGTCTCACTGTCGGGCTGGCCCTGCTGTGGGTCTGAGAGCAGCGGACACTCCGGTTTGAAGGCCCAACAGGAGAATCACCTCTTCCCTAGGCAGGGTTGGGGAGGACAGATATCCATCTGTTGTTGGCTGGACCTCTTCGGGGCCTGCTGATCTCCTCCATACCTCAGGACACACATACGCAAAACGACAGCTGGCAACAGGTGGGCTCCTGCCAGCCCTAAAACCTACCCTCCTGCAGGTCTGCACCTGCCCCCTGCCCCATGTAGAAATCACACCTGCCAGGGCAGCAGAGCTGAGCAGGAATGGGCAGGGCGGGGGAGCCTTCTGTGTAGCCCAGCGAGTCCGGACTCAAGTGCGAGAGAGCATAGTGCATGGGATCCGCTTGCCTCTGCCAAGTCTGCTTAGTCACTGCCATCCTGGGCTGTCCACCCTGGGGTCAGCAGGTTAGCAGGGACAGAGTCCAAGGCCCTGGACCAGCTGTTTTATTTAGAACATGGAGGTCCATCAGCCTAGGAATCACAGGCCATCTCCTGCTGAGACGCCGGGAGGCACTGGAACCATCATGGAGCTGCCTCGATTTTCCCGGGATTCATTCCACGTCTGGATCACCTGGCACAGAGGGGTTCCTGAGCCTCCTCTGCAATGCTGGCTCCTGCTGCTCACAGGCACAGCCCTGGGCCTTCACCTCAACTCGAGCGACAGACGGGAGGAAGCTGTAGAGGGCTGCGGACTTGTGTCCAACAGGAGGGCCTTGGGTGTTTCCAGATGTGCTGGAGGACAAAGGAGCCAATCCTGTTATCCAAAAAACCCTGGACATCACCATTTCAAACAAGCCATCCTGGAACCAGGCAGTGCCCAGAGGCAGAATCACATAGAGCTACCTTCTTATTCTCGGGAAGTGAGCACAGTGACATGGGCCCAGGCTCGCTGTCAAACCTGCTCTCCTGAGTACCTCAGGAAGTGAGCAGCAGAAAGGGACGCTAGCAAAAGATGCAGTGAGCAGTGGAGGGGGAGGGGGCTCCATGGGAAGCTTCCCACAGGTGGGGGGGGGGGACTGACAGCCAAGAAAGGGCAGGGCGGCCCCAGGGCAGCTAGAATCACAACACTCTGTCCTCTCCCCTTCCTAGAAGCAGGACCATGAGGCAAACCACTATGACAAATTCCAAGAAATTCTATTATTTCTCATCAAGGAGGCCCTGGACCACAGTGCTGAGTGGATGTTCATGTGCCTGTCCCATGCTGACCCTCAGAGGCACAGAGCCCTGGCCGCATTGCTGTCCCCGGGGAGCCTGGCAGGCCTGGTGAGCTGGTGTCCTGGGAAGGCCAGGACCGTCCCGCACACGAGGGGGCTCAGGTCTCCCTGGTGGCCTCAATCTGGCCAGAGAAGATAAAAATGGAATGACACAGGCCTTCATTGGAGAATTAAAACAGGAAAAGTCACCCTCGCCACACTGCACTGGACAACTTCTAGCCCCGACAGCCTCCAGGTCAAGGCCGCACAGACAGATGAGAGTTGGTGTCACATTGTATAACAAGACGTGTCCCTCCAAATGATGCTGTGTGACTTGGGAACAAGGTTTTCCAAATATCCACTGCTGGGTAGGCAGCATCAATCCTGAGAAAGGATCCATTCAAAATGTAGGACAACACACAGTTCTATTGTAACAGGGAAGGAAAAGGCTGATTCCACATTCTACACCGAAGCCACCTTCGAAAACTACTATCAGCCAAGTTTTGGTTTTAGTATCAAAAAAGAGTGCACTCATCGATCTAAAAAGCCTGTTAAAATCCAACTTTCTCCCAGCTACAGACAAAGAAGCTGAATTTTCATCACCTTCAATCAAGCACACATTGCAGTGGGCGGACCCCAAAGAGCTGGAGGTGATCAGCTGCTGCCCAGCGTGGGGGGCTTTGTAGTCTACCCAGGGCTCCTTCTTCACACCTTGTGTTGT
The DNA here is from genome assembly GCF_034190915.1 of Cavia porcellus. Classification (NCBI taxonomy): domain Eukaryota; kingdom Metazoa; phylum Chordata; class Mammalia; order Rodentia; family Caviidae; genus Cavia; species Cavia porcellus. The sequence continues at coordinate 45,592,267 of NW_026947501.1, read as the reverse complement.
GTTGTGTTGTGTTTTGAACTGGCAAAGTTCTTCTAAGAGAATAAAATGCTTGCACTAACGTATTATTTTTGCTCTACAAGAATTAGTGTTTAGAACAATTATGCTTTGATTTGTAGTGCACTAAAAATATAGATGGATACAAGCAGCTAAGCAAAAGCTGTTTCTGGAGCTTCCAAGTTTGCAAGGGAGTGAAGGGGTCCAAAGGCCAAATAGCTTGAGCAGTGTCAACCTCAGAATAGATGAAAACCTGTACAAAATTGGATTTCCAGCGCCGAGGGTGCTGATCAAAACCAAAGAGAGGCTTTAAAACCTCTCTTTATTGAATCTCCAAGAGGCCACCTAGAAGTGGATATTATTATTGAAAAAGTATTTATCTGAAGTTTAGTAGTTCATTTTCCATCAATTTTGTTTTCTTTAATAAAAGTCAGTAAAAATTGTCCCTCTCATTTCCAGTAAAATCAAATGGCACACAATTTATAAAAGGAATATATCTCAGTGAACTTCTATACAATTCTTTTTTCTGCCCATTTATCTGTCAAGCTGTGTTTCCACTCTTAAATGTGTACAGACACAGGATTTGGAAATATGTTTATGAAGTACCACCAGGCATTGCCCTATTTTTGGGTCTGGGATGATTTTCCCTTTTCTTTCCTGGCTTCTCTGCACTTTTTCTGAATGAGTTAAAGTTTTTGAAAAAATGAAATTACAACATTTGAGTGACAACTAATTTAAGCACACACACATAAAGACACATACCACTTTCACACACACACACAAACACTCACACACACATACACACACACACAAACACACACACACACACACACACACACACACGCACACACACACACTGTAATGACAGGTCAGACACAGGTCCTATAACAGACACCTTTCCTCTGCAACAGCCCCCACTTAGCACCTTACTCATCCTCCTAGGTGTTAACTAACGATGACTTAGCTCCAGTCACAGTGACTATGTACCAAGCCTTTCCAGAGTAGCACCTCCCATGGACGCACACCCCTGACCACCTCCACTTTCCTAGTCCTCTGAGGCTCTCGTGCATCTTCAGCCTTGTTGACTTGGTTTTCTAATTATGATCATGTTCTGGTTGGATGACAGGAAGAACTGTCTGTGTAATCTCAATGAATGCCATATCATTTCTGTAACTCAGCCCCTAACAGAGAAACATTAGGAATTTAAAATTCTGGAGGAACTTGCTTGGGTGACACCACCACCCGATAGCTAGTTCTAGGTGTGGCCAGCTTGCAAGAAACCCAAGGGTTGCTAGTGCTTCTGTGGTCACTTCAACTCTACTGTGTTTTTCTTCTGAAAGCAATCAGCCATCAGTCAAATATTCATTTATTCAAAAAGAAAAAGAAAAGGAAAATGTGTGAGAATGTTAAAAGGCAATGTAAGTGTGCCATTCCTCCCTGACAGAGAAGACACTGTTACCAACAGGATGCTTCAATTACTGGGCACCTGGTTGGCTGGGTGAGCACTGAAGTTCTGGATAGTAAGAGAGGGCCAGGACTTGAAGAACCACAGTGACCCACAGGGAGTGTGGCAGGGAAAGGAAGGAGCAGGGCATGAGAGGACTGGTCCTCCAGCAGCTTCTCCATGGAGTCCCCTCCAGGGTCATGAAGTTTCCTGACTGATGGTCACTGGTGCTCTGACAGGCTCAGAGTTATGGCAACTTCTCCAACTTAGCTCCCTGCTCTCTTCTTGTCCACACTCGTGTTCTTCACGGGGCAGCCAGGGTCATGACTGAGATCCCACTTCTGACAAGACCTCCACTTCTCTCTTCACTTGCCCCCAGCAGCTCCTGTGTCACTCAGAGGAATGGACAAGGTGTCTTAAGAGCCTGCAGGGTTCTTCATCATCTTCAGCCCCTCCGCTTGCACTGAACCATTCTGACTCTGGCTCCTCAACATCTCCCATACAATTGCAGCACTTGTGGCTTGTCTTCACGACATTTCTACTTGCTGAGACAAAATAGTTGAAACCAAAGTTAAATTGGGAAAGATTCATTTAGCTCCTAGCTTGTAGAAGTTTCAGTTCATAGTCAGCCAAGCCAGGGCATCACAGAGGAGAAACAGTCCCTAGCAGAGCAGGCAGAAGGCGGCAGCAACAAGCAGTAAACCTTCCATTCCCCTTTCTCCCATCCAAATTACAGGCCTTTCAGGTGGTGCCACTCACACCTGGGGTGGAGTTACACTTTACCCACACCCAGAGCTATGATAAACCCATTAGAGACTAACACCTTAATCCCAGCATGACTTACCCTAGATCCGGTCACCACTGAAAAGCTCCACCTGAGCACAAGAGGTTTCGGGGAGGTCTCTAGATACAGCCATAACACTGGCTTCTGCTGCCCTGCCGTATGGGCCACATGACAACCTCCCCACTTCTGCCCTTGCTTCTCCTTCTGATCCGAGGGGTTCTTCCCAGTTATCTCTAGGGTTGGCCTCCTTATTATCTCCCATTCTTGGCTTCCATGTTTTATTCCTATCAAGCCTTCCATCCACATTCCTTAAAAAATATTAATTTCCCCATGTTTGGTGATCCCACCTGTTGGGGACTGAGCTGTACAAGAGTTAAACTGCTGACCACCATGCTCTGAAGTCAAGATGACACCACAGCTGAGGCAGCTGAGGACACAGGCTCTCACTCCCTAGTCCGTAACAATAACTGTCAATCTTAGAGGTAGGACAGTTCTCTTAACTGGCAAAATGTAATGCCAGAAAAGTATTTGTCCTGACTTCTCAAAGTCCTGCTCAGTTTCTCACCTTTACCTGAGTTTTTCCTTTCCTTTCCCTTCCCTTCACAACCCCTGAATTTGTTTAAAACTCAACAAATGCAGACAATCAAAGAAGTCTTTGTCTTAGTTCCTAGAGAGTTCCAACCTTCGTGGACTGCCCAAACATACTTCTTGTCTCTTTACTTCAAGGAGACACTCATGGTGGGAGACTGGGAGCCTGGCCCTCGGTACACATCAACATGGCTTTGCTGACTTTTCAGCCTAGTGCTTTTCCCTGATCCAACCCATGCCCAGATGCTCTTTGGAGGTAGTTCCTTGAGGACAGAGGGTTTGTCTTGTGATTAACAAAACTTTGCCACATGACTGGAAGAGACAATGCAGGCAAGAATGAAGGAAGTGAGCAGGTGGGCGGGAATGTGAAGTGAGGATGAAGGGAAGAATGGAAAGTGCTGCACTGACACAAAGCGCTCTGAAGGAGACCTCAGCCCTTGTGTAGCCTGGTGCTGTGCGCTTTCCCTTTCTCCAGATCCTCAGCAGTCTTAGCTATGTCATACTGAATAGGGGGAAACTGAAGGTGGGGGCTCAAGGAAGACAGGATGCGCCATCCCAGGAGGGGAAGAGAGGAGTGAGGGAAGGAAGTGTGGAGACTGCAGGCACTCCCCGTCTGCACCTGGGGAGCCTGTCCTGTGCTTCCTGCTTGTCAGAGATGTGTGATTTCTACCTCACATGGCCAGAAGGTCTTTCCCTCCCCAGCTGCTCAGAAATGTGGATCACACTGAGAATACATGCAAGCTTCTGGTTAAGATAAACCACCACTCTGAATCTTATAATCTGAACAATTACTTTTACGATAACAATATGCAGTATATCTACAGTGTTAACTTCCTATTTTTTTCTTGAATTCTGCATTGTTTTTATCCTTTTGTTTTTGTTTTAAAAAAGAAAAAGAAAAGAAAAAAATTGAGCCAGGAAGGCAGAAGGAGGAGGAGGAGGAGGAGGAGGAGGAGATGATGATGATGAAGAAACCACTCAGATAGAATTTTCAATAACAACAGGTACAGGAAAACTGGGAAATATCCCTCATCATCAGAGAATGCAAATTAAAGCCACATCAACCATCTGCTCACAGCGGTTAGGATGGACATCATTCAAAAGGCCGAGCAGGCAGGCAAGGATACAGGAAGGCCGGAACACTCTTGGTGGGGTCAGTCTGGTGCAGCCAATTGTGGAAACAATGAAATCATCTCCACAAGTTAGGATGGAACCCGACCCCACAGTCCCCTGCCAGGTACACATCCAGAGGAACTGCATTCCACCACTGAGAGGCGCTGGTGCTGTGTTTACCACAGCAAGATTCGCAGCAGCCAGAACAGGGCCAAAATCAGACCAGGTGCCAACAGCAGGAAAGCACGTGGAGGAAACACAGAGGCACAGGCATGATTGCCAGTGAGCTTAGAAAGAAAGATCCTGCCACACACTTGAGGCAATGCAGAGACCTGCAGGAGCTTGTGCCAAGCGGCTGAGTCTCCCAGGGGGATTGCGAGGTGCAGACAGAGCCAGTGGAATAGCAGGGAGCCCTCCTATCTGTTCAGCCGCCAAACGCATCCCTCCTTTGCTCTCTAGCTGTGTTCAAGATAAGTGAGATGCAGCCAGTGGACCTGTTTGTTTTCAACCCTAAACACAGTTCACAGGGAATGGAAAGGTTGAGGAACGAGCTTTGAACACAAAACAACACCAGAGGCTCTGCACTGAGATCTTTATCTTGTTACTGATACTGTGAAGGGAAAAGTGTAGGTGTAATAAATCAAACTCTGAAAGAAATTCCAGGAAGAATCCACTATCTGGTGAGTTCTCTCATGCCCAGGGATGTAGAAGACCAGGGCTACACTGGCCTTTAATTACTTAGCTGCCTAGGGTGCAAAAATACTAAGCTAATCTAACTCTGGGTTTTTCTGATGGAAACTAAGGGGTCAATAGTGGCTCAGTGGGTGAACTTTAATGCTGTTTTCAGATCCAAAACGGTGCTTGTGGGACATCTTGAATGACAATAGGAGAAATGCATGTGAAAAGAAAAGCTTCAAAAGGCATTGAGGACAGCAGAGTCACTGAGTCATTGCAGAAGTAATCACAGGAGGCTACAGGCATCCAGAGGGGCTATGTCCCAGGCTGGGAGCAGCCACCTGAGCAGGGAATGAGGGTGGACTTGGAGAGGGTAAGGTGGAAAGGCCCCAAGCAACAGTGAGCTGAGTGAGGCCAAGCTGGTGCCAGAGACGATGGTACTGAATGCTGGGAGTTTTTTCAGCTGAGTGTCTTGGCCTCCCTGCAGCCCAGGGACCGCCAGCCTGGCACTCACAGCTCCCAGCCACAGGGGACACATAGCACAGCTGTGGCACCACTGTCCCTCCAGGGAACAGGCCTAGGAGGGGGAGGAGGGTAGGAGGGTAGGAGGGGTTGGGGCTGCAGGGAGAGCTGATGAGGAAGGGCTTTGAGAAACCCAAATTTGTCCAGAAAAAGACTTTGCGTGGATGGAAAAAGAAAGAAATCATTATCCAAAAATGAAAGCCTTACACATGCAGAGCTCACAGGATTTAATCATGGACCAAAACAGAAAGAAACGTCAGCAATGAAGCTCAGCGATGCGTGTTTTCTAAAAATCCAGGACAGGGGCAGCTCTGGAGGCCAAGCACCCCATATCTCTTCCCCCCAACACCCACCACCCAAATGTAGCAGGACCATCACCTCTGTCCTGAGCTGGCTCTCATCTCCCCTTTCCTTCACTGTGGCTCAGGTGACTGTCAGCAAAGGTGCCCTATCCTCTCTAGGAACAACTTCATCAGGATATTGTCAGATTCCGGGACTTCCTCCTCTGCCTGGCCAAGACCCTGGCCCTCTGCATCCTGCTCTACCTCATCCCCTTCATAAAACCAGGAGAGGCCCCAGCCCAGCCCTGAGCACCCTGTTCTCTGTGCTAGAATGTGACACCACCACCCTATAGCATGATGGCCAGACACCACTCTCCCACACAGGACCACATGTCACTCAGACTGAGAATTTCATCTTTTTATGTGGCAATTGCCACAGTCCACAGATTTTGTTTTGTGTCTCAATATGTAGGTTTCCTCTGCTCTGTTTTTTAAAACCAGAAAATATAGTTTAAAAAGGTATAAATATCAGAAAAATTAAAGCAAAATTTATAATAATAGTGTCTAGAAAATGGACAATTTATTTTCTCCAAGTGTATTTGCATTCAACAGAGAATAGTGCAAAAGTCCATGCTTGCAAAACTGCAACCATGACAGAGGGAAGTAACCGTGTCACAGGAGGTAAAGAAAGTAACAGTGTCACGGGAGGTGAAGGAAGTAACAGTGTCACTGGAAAGAAGGAAGTAACATTGTCACCGAGATGAAGGAAGTAACATTGTCACAGGAGGTAAAGGAAGTAACAATGTCACCAAGATGAAGGAAGTAACATTGTCATCGAGATGAAGGAAGTAACAGTGTCACAGGAGGTGAAGGAAGTAACAGTGTCACTGGACATGAAGGAAGTAACAGTGTCACCAAGATGAAGGAAGTAACAGTGTCACAGAAGGTGAAGGAAGTAGCAGTGTCACAGGAGGTGAAGGAAGTAACAGTGTCACTGGATATGATGGAAGTAACATTGTCACTGGACGTGAAGGAAGTAACAGTGTCACAGGAGGTGAAGGAAGTAGCAGTGTCACGGGACGTGAAGGAAGTAACAGTGTCACAGGACATGAAGGAAGTAACCGTGTCACTAAGATGAAGGAAGTAACAGTGTCACAGAAGGTGAAGGAAATAACAGTGTCACTGGACATGATGGAAGTAACAGTGTCACCAAGATGAAGGAAGTAACAGTGTCCCAGGAGGTGAAGGAAGTAACAGTGTCATGGGAGGTGAAGGAAGTAACAGTGTCACGGGATGTGAAGGCTATCAGAGCAGCTTATCCAAAGCACCCTGGGAAATAGGTGTCATTTTTCCGTTCCAACCAGTAATAAACCATGGCTGAATAGAAGCATGTTGGGGAATTTGCTAGCAAGAGCTGAAAACCGGAGCCACTGGGACAGCCACCACCAAACCTCCTCTTCAATGGTGGGGACACTGCTGAGCAGCTGGGAAGTGAACCTCACAGCCCTCTTTGGGACTGGGGAGCCACACGTTGTCAGTAGCTTATGCACAGAGCCTGGCCCAGACTCCTGGGAGCAGCCTGGTGTTTGGCTATGAAACACAGCAGCCCTGAGTTGTTGGGGCCCGGAAGCCAGAGGTGCCATCTAAACCTAAATGCAAGTGGCAGTTCAGTTCCTCATGGCACCAAACCTCCTCAGAGCCACATGGGGAAAGACTGGGGTGCTGGAGGGTGTAGGTAGGCAGCTCCCCCACCACCCAGCACCTCTTAGACTGGCTGCCTAAGGAGCAAGCAGCCCAAAATAGAGCAGGCTGTGAGTGATCTGAACACCTCCAGCTCAGGGAATGGGATGTGGTAAGGACAGAGGGCTCACGGCTCCACACTCAGAAGAGTCCAAAGCGCTCGAGGCCACGGCTCTGCCTTGCCCACAGCAGAAAAACCATGAAGGACTCCTTTACCTTTGCCCACAGCTATCCGCTTCCTGTCCAGGCTACAGTCCTGGGAGTTTTCTGGGGTCCACAAGCAGAGGTCTCCTCCACCTTCATCTCTATGGTTGATTTTGGTGTGCATGATGTCTCTTCACACACACAATGTTCTCTGAAAGCTTTCAGAAAATGTATTGTGCATAATCTTTCCATAGCCAAATTTAATGACTTTCCTTAACGTGAACAGCTCTCTTAACTCAGATGTAGTCTGTGGTTCCAGCGTGGGAGAGGAGGTTTGCCAGAGGCCTCAGCTTCCATCCCCCCAGGACTGCCTGCATCACTCTGAAAACTCTGGAAGACAATGGTTGTCAGCAACACAGGACTCAGAGCCAAGGAAGGGACGGCTGAAAGGCCCAGGAAAGCTCTGGCTCTCCTCACCTTGCCCAAGCCCACAGACCCCAGTTCAACCCTAGCTTGGGAGTCAAGCAGATCTCCTCAGTTTTGGGGGCCACTGCAGGGGACCAGACCTCTGTGTCACCAATCTGGAATTCACTCAGGCCTGCAAAGTGGGCATCCTGGGTTGAGCACTGAAGGACACACCAGGACCACCATCAAGGGTCAGGAAGATCCCTGCAGCCTGGCAGGAGCAAAGTGTGGAGTTTCCTCAGGAAGATCAGGGTTCAGAAAACCGATTATGGGAGGATAAAGCCACATACATTCTCAGACAAGGCCAGAGAAGACCCTAAACCTTCGGGCCAGGCTGGCCTGGGCTGCAGTGAACTCCTGGCCACAAAAGGGTACCTTGTGCACAGAGAGGCTGTTTTCTCTTCCCCTGTGTGTGTGCTACCTCCTTGCTCCTTCTCTCTCTCTCTCTCTGGCTCTCTCTCGCTCTCTCGATCTTTCCCTCCATCCTTCTCTCTCCCTCTCTCTCCATCTTCCTCTCTCCCTCTTTAGCTTCCAGAGTCCATGGAAATCTCTGTCCGCATTGCATGACCATAGCCAGAGAACAGAGACTGCAGCCAGCATGGTCTTTGCAGAAGTAGGTTGCAAAAGTTACTAAACACCAACGACCAGTGTCACCAACCAACTAAATGGGGAAGCAGGGAGAAGAGGACAGGAGATGGTGGTTCACAGACACCACATCATCTGGGAGATCAGCCTGCAGCAAACACCAGGGGACCCCGAGGAAACAGGAAAGGGGGCTGTTAAACGGACCTGATGACTCTGTGCTACTGACTGAATCATCCCAGAGCCAACAGGCTTGAGATTCCTAAAGAACTCAGTCAGTGAGAAACACAGATGCAGAATGAACAGAAGTCAGGAAACTCGTGTGTCGCAATAAGAGTATTAGTCAAAAGGTGGAAATTAGTGCTTAATGTGTACAGACTTTTGATGCAATGAAGGAAATCTCTGGGAAATACCTAGCAGGAAGAATACACAGCTTATGAACATGATTAGTGCCCTGCCTGTCCCACTTAAAATGGCAATTTTTACATTATCCCACATCCACATAATTTACAACTAAGTAGAGTTACATACGATATAGTATTTTACGTAGGTGTGTGTAATTACATACAATGCCATATATAAGCCACAGTATTATATATATATATATATATATATATATATATATATATCATCATAAATGTATGATCACGAGACACCAAGCATGTGAGCAGACCCAGTGGGGACCTGGGAAAGTTCTTTCTCACATGTGGGAACATGGGCCCAGTGATTGGACAGCAAAGAGATTTATGCATTCATACCAGAGACTGCCTAACAGAGTTCCTAGCCCGTAAATAACTGCTGGATTATGTGGTGCATAAGTGTGGACACATCAGCCAGGGCCCAGGCTGCCCCCAGGAGTCCGGACACTGGCCAGGCCAGCCCTGCCTGGAGTCTCCTGTCTCCACACCCTGCACTCTGCTTTTCCTGCCCCCTATCCTTCCAGTTCCATGCTGAGCAGAACAACTGCAGACTCAGGAAAAATCTGAAGATGGTAAATGGACATGTGTCAGAATCTGGGCCAGCAGCAGTGTCTGAGATGTGTTTGAGCGTCTGAGAGCCCGGAGCTGGCAGCAGGCAGAGAGCAGGAACAGGACAGCCAGACGTGGCTGGGGGGCACACACAGAGTGACAGACTCAGAGGGCACTGAGGCTCGTGATAAGGGTGAATTCTACACCACTGCATTCTATTACATAAGTCACGAAATTGTGGGTGCTTATACAAAAACAAGAAACAGAACCTCAAGTTATAAAATGTTGATAGAAGCCTAGAAAGCTACTGAGCTCACCCCAAGCTAAATATTTGACCATTGATTAATAGATTGGTTTGTAAATTCTTAAAAAATGGTAAAGCCTTTTAGTCATGACTAAAGCAAGAGAACAGAAAGGACCTCAGCCAGGACCTATGATTTATGTCACTCTGGCTTGGGGACCTGAGGACTGTGTGCAAGAGCCAGGAAGGACGGGGCAGGTGGCACAGTGAATGGCCCTCAGCTCCTGACCCACAGCCCTGGGCAGGGGAGCTGTGCTGGCCCTGGAGGCAGAGGCGGAGGTGCAGGTCCAGCGCACCCCCACATCAGGCGGGGAAGACAGGGAGGCAGCGGGGCCGTGACAGGAGGATGGGGTGCAGCCAGCAGTGAGCACCTGCCTGGCGGGGTGTTGAGGCCCGAGTTCTGCACCCATCACTGCTGTGGAAGTCAGTATGCAGAGCCTCAGAAAACTAACACCAGAAAGCCCACTCAGCCCAGCTACTCCTTCCGGGTCTCTTCCTAAAAGAATTAAATTATCTTATCAGAGATTCATGCATAGTCCTGTTTACAGCAGCTCAACTCATAATAGCTAAATCTTGGAAGCAGCCTAAGCGTCCATCAACAGGTGACTGCATAAAGAGAATGTGGTGTTTATACAGCACCAGGCTGCCCCAAAGAAGGGTGCACTTGGTCAGTTACAGGAAAATGCATGCCCCTTGAGGACACAATGTTAAGTGGAATAAACCAGACACCGAAGCTTCAGTATCATAGTTTCTCCTATATGATAAACCCAAGGTATAAGCAAAGAGCAAAGTAAATGATTCATAATGGAAAGTGAGGAGATAACTGTTTCTCAAGAGAAAGGGGACCAAGAGAAGGAGGGAAGGAAGGAGGGAGGAGACAAGAAAGGAACCAGGCTGCAGCGCCACACACATGTGCCAACTCCACACAAGGGGAGATCACTGTGCACCACAAACAGCCACCAATAAAAAGCAAATTTTAAATTTGTAAAAAATAAAGCATCAGTGTGAACCTCACAGCCAGAGATTCGCAGAGGCTGAGGTGTGGGAACATCTGCACCCCGGAGGAAGCTGCTGCTGCTCGTTTCCCTCATCTTGGAGCCTGAGACACAGGAGCTGGTTCCAAAGGACTGAATGTGCACACAGAGAGTAAAGCAGGTGTGATTTTAATTGTTTTGTCAAACAACTGGATTATCTGCCAGAAGTCTCCATTCACAAAGGCGGAAATGGTGCTGAGTATAAATTCTAACACATCGTTCCTTGGGGAGACACAGGTGCATCAGCAGAGCTGACAGCAATAACAGAAATCTGGATTAGAAGCCTCCTTTAGAGGCTCCAGGGAGGGGGCTGATGTTGGGGTGCTCCTGTTTCTTGTCCCCTCCTTCCTCCTGCAGGGTTTTAGGGGCGTAATTTTGCAAGAAGGCCCCTTTCACCTGAAAGTGCATAAACTGCGGGGTCCGCAGTCTGCTTCTGCCACATGCTGCAGCCGATGCGGATCAGCCGATGCAACCCTGGGGATGAGGGTCAGTCAGGAAGTCAGGGAATCGCAGCCTGGACGGCCTTCCTACAAATGCACGGTTTAAACGTCTCCTTGAGAGGACCCACAGGTGCACAGCCATTCTGCAGTCACTGATGCTGGTCTCGCGCCCATTTGTGCCTGGGGGAGTCAGGCTGTCCCAAGCAGTCGTGTCTTGCTCTGGGTAGCCCAGAGCAAGGGGAGGGAACTTTACTGAGCGGAGATGCTGCCCGCTGCCCAGCCAGCATGGAAAGCTGCTAGTGCTAAGCCAGTTCAGAGCACCAGGTGACTCCGTGACACTCGGAAGGCACACAAAGCACCAAGCTGGACAATAATTGAGGGAACCCAAGGAGCCCAGGCTCCAAGGCTGTTGGTCACCATTCACGCAGTCTCAGCACCCAGCTCTGGAGTGTTCTCTCCAGCAGACGGTTACAGTCCACCGAATGCCTGACTGTGGCCCTGAGTGGGACACTGCAGATGGATCTTCAGGGTCCCTGCCAGAGGCCCACTCCATTACCAGAGTCCCCATGACCAGGAGGCCTGGAGCAACAATTGGCCAGTGTCCAAGAGTAACACACCAGCAGGGTCAGCACCACCCAGGAAGTGCCGCAGCAGCTCATGAGTAACCTGCACCTCTCAGACTGTGGGAGAACAGGGACTGAATGGATGCAAAGGTGTCTGTGGAGGAAAATGCTTTTCTTAGGCCTTACTTTCAGTCGGCATTTCCTAACTTAGGTTCTATGAAGCAGTGATCTATCTCCCTTATGACACTTGTGAAAATGAAAGTTTCCAAAAAGGAAGGAAAGTGAGTTGGAAGGAAGGCAGGAGGGATGGAGAGAAAGGCAGAGTTTCTGACAGATCCCTGCAAAGCTTCCAGGAGTGAGGTGAGCTCTGAGCTCCAGGGGTTCCCCTGCACACCCTGGGGCTCCTCAATGCTGCTCACCTGGAGGCTTCTCACTGCTTCTTTTCCAGACAGCACAACAGGCCTGCCCTGCCTGGGGCCACAGCACTAAAACTGGCACCTAATGCCCTCACGACTAAAGCCTGTGGAGTTCTATTGCATTGCTGGGTCAAACTTCCGGTTCCTCACTTCTTCAGAGCACACTGAGAACAGCAGGACTGAACAGGACCATTTCGGTTCCACTTCACCTTCCCATGTGAAGTTGTACCAGAATTGAAGTCAACACTGTTACCAGGGCAATGGAAATACTGTAAGATAGAAAACCTAAGCTGTAGGAAATAAGCAATTCTGCATATATCAAAGCATAAGATGGTGACCCAGAGCCAGGGTCTTACGGTGCTGCAGAAGACAGCACTATTTCCTCAATAATTTTGTGCTGCTGCTCTGTGTTTCAATGTTTAAATGTGGGTTGTTTGTTTCTTAAGCCATGGGTAGGCCCACAAGGATAGATACGCAAGAACACCAATCTGTGAGGAAAATTAATCTCCACGCATAAATGATGGGATGGATTAAGGATATCGTTGGCTCTGCCACAAATCAGCCTTTGCTTGTTAAATGGGATTTGTCCAACACTTCCCCAGGCAGAGGAGGCTTCTCACCTAGGTGCGGAGTTGGAGTGCTAAGGAGGGTTCATGCTATTAGGGCTTCTCCTCATCCCCCGGCGTGCACAGACACCACAGCACTTAGAGCTGCGTGTTTCAATCATCATCTCAAGTGGGAAAGCCAGTGTCTGGCACCACCAGAGACACAGGCCATCGATCAACCATAAAAGGGCTCTGATATGGCCAGACCTAAGTTTACAGTCTGTTTGTAGAGCCTGGCAGAGGAACGGATGAATAAAATCTTCTGACCAACCAGCAAAGTGAAGTGCAGAGGGACTGGCAAGTCCTGAATGGACACTCAGATTAACTCTGGGGAAATTTCAGTGGCTTCTCACCACAGACACCTGGCACCATGCTCAGGAGACAGCAGCCGGCCTCAGGGTCACCACGATCAGGTGACAGGGCCGTGGGTAGGTCCACAGTCTTTCAGGCCATCAGCTAAACCCAGCACTGAGCAAGGGCTTCTGTCTGCCTCTGGTCCTGTCTTGCTGAAGGTCACATAAAACATAACGAGATTGAGAAAACCCAACTCCTATGGCACTGGGTCCTAGTATTTTCTCATTGCTGGCACTCAGGACCCAATCAGCTGAGAGGAGTTCTATTGTGGCTCATGTTTCAGAAGGGCCAGTCCATGTCTACCAGGCTTCGGTACAGGAACAGCAGGGCAGAAGGGCCTGGATGGAGGAAAGCTCTTCACATCATGGCAGCCAGAAAGCAAAGAGTACAGGGAGATGCACCCTTGGGGGCTGTACCCCACGACCTGCTTCTTCCAGACAGACCCTGGCTCCCAGCCCCAAGCCAGCTGCAGCACCACTGTACCCCAGTCCCTTCCCACAAGTCCCATCTGTGAGCCCATGACATCCAGATATGAGCCACAGCATTTCTCCCCCAGCCTTCAAAAGATCCATATACATCCCTCTATGAAAACGCATTTTATACATCTCTAAGAGTCATCAAAGTCCTGACAGCTTCAGCATTGCTGAGAATCCCAGGTATGAATCTATCTTTTCAGGAACATTCTGGTCCTCTGAGCTCTGACCAGAATCTCCCATCAAGGTGTTTTCCATGCAAAAGCCCAGAACTAAAGGTAGTTCCATGGGTCTGGAGTCCGGATCTTATCCCATTTAATCCTTATGAAACTGCAAGTAAAATGTGCTCTTCTCGACTTGAAGTTGAGAACTCAGCAGGTCATGCTGAGGTGACTCTGGGTGCCCACTCAAGAGGCAGAGCCTGGAGGTCATGTGCTGGGACACAGACCCAGGCCCTGAGGGCAAAGGTCTGTCTCTGGCCTCAGAGAGAGTACATATCTGCCTCTGAGCTACATAAGAATTGATGCTGTAAATATTTAACAATGTAAATCATTTTAAACCTCCTTCATACAGAAGCAGAAGTACCAGTACTATTACAAAAATGCTCAGGTGTTGGAACTCACTTTCTAGTGGTATCAGAGTAGTTGTCAGGCTGCTTAAAACCCCACACTAAGGGATGCATAACTGAGAACTTTTAGAATTTGTGCAACATCTTAAACAAAAGTAGCAACACTTCTCCAAACAGTTTCCAGTAGCATCTACTCAAAGGGACAGCAAGAAAATTTGTTACTTCACCTTATCTTCTATACTTTTTCCTAATACTTTCCTTTGGATCTTGCTCATACAAATCAGCAAGACACCGTCAAAAGATCCCACAGGGAGTGCCCTTCCTAAATTCTTCAGCTTGGATTCCGTCCATCCATCTCATCTTTTCCTATTACATGCAGTCTATTAAAAGTCATTCGGCTGACTTCTCACACACACAGCAATTACCAGGAAAAGAACTCCCTGCCACAGTTTGTGTCTTTACACATTTCTGAGAAATGTCAGTTTCTCAGGAAGGACAAAGATAACCTGTCATCTCACAGGACTTGCTGTCTGAGAAGTGATTTAGCACCCTTCCTTCTCACATCTGCTGAAAGTGGCTGGGCCCCAGCTACATGCTAACTGCTTTAATTACAAACAAAAGGGATGGACATGATTTTCTCCTTTCCCCTTCCCAGACTGAGTGCCACAGGAAAAGGTCCAGAAACCAGTGTGTCTGCAAGGTTACTAAGGTTAATTTCTACCCATTTGCAAACTTCTTGGGCTTGCTTTGATTTCCAGTCACTGCCTTTGGGTAAACATCTTGAGGTGCACATCTGGGTGCCCATGTGGTCCAGGTGTCTGGAAGGATGGCTCCAGATTAATGGTCCATTCCCTTCTGCAAGCCCTGTGATGGTATTTCCAGCCTTTCACACTGGTTTTTCATTTAGGGCCCTTGGCATCACAAAATAGAGCAGATTTAAAGTTTAAACCCACATTGATGGAACACTTGTGCAGACAGAGTCTCAGGGAGCTTATGGATAAGGTTTTGCACAGCCAAACAAACTATAACTGCAAATCTTCCACAATTTCTCTCTTTCCAATGCACAACTTCTCCTTATTCCATTAAGAGTTGCCAAGGGGCTGGGGATTTAGCTCAGCGGCATAAGCACCAGCCTTGCAAGCACACAGTCGTGAGTTCAATCCTTGGTACCGATAAATAGATTTTAAAAAAAAAAGAGTTGCCATCCTCTCTGCCCTCTGTGCCCACAGTGGAGTTCTCAGCTCTGGCCTCAACTCATGACACCCCCCCGGGGCCATCCACCTGTTCCCCAGTGTCTCTGTGGCATTCCAAGGCAGCTGCGCTGACCTCTGTGGCTTGGAATTTCTTCCTTGCCCTTGTTTGGGAAGGGCTCCCCTTGTTTCTCACCAGCTCCCCTCTTCAGTTTAAAGTGCATTGATCCAGCTGTTATGGTTGATACAGTGTGTCAACTTGAGAAGTTTAGAACTTTAAGCATCCAGCAGAAAGCCAGGGGCCTTACTTTGCAAACATCCTTATCCTGTGTAAGAGGAGGGCAGGGAGATGCTATGAGTGCTGCACCAGCCTGGGGGTGGGTACTCTGCTTACAGTACAAGAGAGGAAATGTGGCTTGTTCTCTCCTCTTTTGCTCTTGCTACTTCTGATGTCTTCTGCCACCTTGAACTGTTGCCCCTGTGCCATGCTACCCTGGCTTGCATCTAGTTGATTACAGACTGAAACCTCCACAAACTGTGAGCTAAATAAACTTTTCCTTCCTTAAATTTGGGTATTGAGTATTTTGTCTCAGCAATAAAAGAAAAATAACCAAAACAGAATTTGGTACCAGAGAAGTGGATTGTTGCTGTGACTGTACCTGACCATGTGGTTCGAGAGCCTCTGGGAATGGCTTGTGGGAAGAGTTTGGAAAGGTTCGAAGATGTTACCTGAAAGAGCAGTGCTGACACACTTTAGTCTGTTCTGTGTGGGAGATCCTCGTCAGAGCTCAGAAGACCAGAAGGCTGATAGAAATCCTGCTGGTAAAGACCAGGCTCAGGAAATCTGGGAAGGATTGCATTGGCTGTTGGACTCCAGACAATGTATGTCATGGCTTGGCTGAAAATTTGTCTGCATTTTTCTCATGTCCAGAGACTGCCTGAGACCAAGATTAAAGTCAATGGACTAATTTATCTGGAAGATGAAAATTTAAGGCAGTCAAACATAGATGCTAGGGTATAGTTATTGTTGGGGACTTTTAGTCAGATTTATGTTGCGAATCAAGAGCAAAGAGCCCAGCAGGATTATTTAAAATGCCAGAAAGGAAGCGCTAATAAAGCTATGGACTGCAAAGATAGAGCTGAGGAAATCTCAATTGCTGAAAAGAAACAGGAAAATATAAAAGATGACCTATAAGACATGATAAAAAGCATCCACCCTTTGAAGCCTTAAAACTGCAAAAGTGAAAGACTGCTTTGAGGAGAAAGTCACAGAGCACCGTGTTTTAGAATGGCAGTGGCATAGAAAATTTGTTCCTCAGAATTGGATTCAGAGTGCCCAGCAACCCAGGCACTCAACCCCCACAGCCAAGAGAGAGGGAAGCCTGGTTGCTGCTCTAGCTGGTGACAGACTTTGACATCATTCACAAGGTGCTGATTTTAGATACATGCAGAATGCAAGATCTGAGGGGTTAAGAAGACTTCCGCCCACATTTCAGAAGGCCTGGGAGGGCAGGCAGGGTGCCTTGAAGAGGCAGGTTGTGAAGCTCTGTGTGAAGCCAATGGTGCAGTGGAGAGGTCCTGCTGTCTGAGTTATACCTAAGTGTTCTAATGCTGAGATTCCCCAGGTCCCACTGATCCCACAGGTAGTCACATCGACAGCATTGATCAGATGCCTTTTCCTGTTTACATTCTCACTTCACAGCTCTCTGGAGGATGCCAGGGAGAAGAGTGAGAAACCCACTGACCAATTCCTCCAGGGTTAGGAGAAAAGTTTTCCCAATAGAAGCTTTGCAAGTGATTCCAGGTCCTGTTTTCCCTGTTTCCAGCCATTAAGTATTCAGAATGAATGACCGGCACAGACACCCCTCTCTCTGATGTGTCTCCGCCCAAGCAGACTTCACCCACTGCCCAGTTGAAGAGGCTGCCTTGCTGCACCCAGCAGAACAGCGGCAGATGGGGCGGGGCAGCAGCTCCTCTCCAGGGTGGTGCAGACTCGCCTGGCCTTTGAGCAACTTACAGGTATAAGGGGATCCCTTTGCTTTCTGCTTCTGAAGTTACAGATTAATACCAGGCAGGGCCCAGCGCGTGCACTGCCTTTGGCACCAACAGTGGGAAGGTGACTGTCACCCTCAGGGCAGGCCAGGATCTGCTCCACACAGACACAGGCACAGGTTACAGGGCTGAGCTGCTGCAGAAGCACAAGCAGGACTCATCTTAGTTCCGTCTTCCGGCGCCAGGTCTTGCTCTGAGTCCCCCGTACTGTCTCTCTGGGTCTTCAGGCACCTCGTGAGTACTGTATTTTTTGTTGTTGTTGCTCTCTAATAGGCTGTTGTCTCTAAATTCCTGCATGCCTGAGGTGCTGCCCAAGTGAACTAGGAGTAGGTTTCCTTCTGTGTGGCTTTAACCCCAGCACCAGGGGAGTCTGACAGAGATGGTTCTGTGAAAGTCTTTGACAAACATTGCATTTCATATGGAGGGAAAAAATGAAATTTTCACATTAGAAAACATCAACAAATTAATTGTATTTATTAAATTAATCAATAAATTAACCAGAGCATTTCTTGCCTTAAAAGAATCAGAATATCACAGTGGAGATCACATACATTGAGATTACAGTACAAAAACCTAATTTCTGTCTCGGCAGTGAATTGAGCTTTGATGAGAAAAGGTACAGTATGGTTTTTTTCAAAGTCAGTGCTCAGGAATGCGTTTCTGATAGGATCACTAGTTTACAGCGCCAGCAATCTAAGACAGTGACCCCCTGGCTTGGCGAGGAGTCAGAGACAGGGTGGTTTGTCCTCATTCAAATGGCCTGATTATAAACTACTCCACCTGCTTTGCAGGAGCTACTCACACACCTAGGCTCATCATGGCTACAGTTTCTGGCTTCCGTTACCTTTTTAAGTTCATCCTAAATTCTTAGCCAAGTGGCTGATGCTCAAGGTGTGAGTGGGAAGGAGGTGCAAACCAAGGGTTACAAATTGTGTCTCATGACTTACACTGCATTTCCCTTCATAAGGATTTCTCTACCACATCTGTCAAAGGAGGAGCCTTTCTGGCTGCATCCCCTGTCCCTGGACAACTCTTGTTAGCACCTTCCCTGTGACTCCATCAATTGTTATCATCAGCAAATTCCCTGCCTGCCTTGTGTAATGGCGTCAGTGCTGTACCTAAATCTGGAGTCAGATCCAGGTGTGGCACATTCAGGAGCTCATCACCAGCAGCCTCACCTGGCACCAGGCTTTCTCCTGAAGTCACCCCTGCTCAATGCCCTGATGACACAAAAACAGGACATAGGGGTGCAGCAAGTATGTCCTGTGTCCTGTCACTGCCCATCCACATCTTACCCCATCCACAGATGGTGAGTACCATCGCAGAGAGATGCTGTCCCTGTCTTCACTTCCAAACAGTGCACAGGCACAGAGAGACTGAGAAAATTGCCAGTCATACATCTGAGAAGCAGCAGGAACAGGACCTGCCCTGGGGAGGTGGGTCCTACTCTTACCCACGAAGCCCCGTTTCTCAGGTGACATCCAGGACACCACACAGCCATCACATATGACCTGTCTTCAGGTCTGTGCTGCTCTGTGTGACCAAGTGCCCTGCGATGAGATAGCTGTGCTGAGGAATACATCAGACAGGAACCCATTGCCCCGATGTCCCTCACCACTCACCTCTGCAGCTCAACTGCCTCGCTTAACACTGAGGGGTGGGTCCCCTGTCACTCCTAGGCAGGGTCCACAGAGATGTAGTCTGAGCCCTGTCTGTCTTTCCAGCTGCTGTTTTCAAAGGGCCTGACGCAGTTTTTATAGTGACCCGCGAGCTTCCCTTTAAACCATCACCCTGAGCAACAACTGCTCGGAAAGCGGCAGAAGTGTGAAGCTGATGTGATGATTTCATTCCGGGACTGCTGTGGGATTCCTGTGGCTGTCCAGGGATTGAGTTTGAGGAGGACACAGCAGCTGCTGGGACCAAGCAAGTGAGCGAGAGCTGCAGGCTACACCTGCCAGGCACAGCATTCATGCACCTCCAGGCCAAAGACAAGGATGGCCAGAGGAAAAG
Organism: Cavia porcellus; assembly: GCF_034190915.1. Lineage (NCBI taxonomy): Eukaryota > Metazoa > Chordata > Mammalia > Rodentia > Caviidae > Cavia > Cavia porcellus. Next base: position 45,572,961 of record NW_026947501.1, on the reverse strand, counting down.
GCCCAGGCTTTGGTCTTTGGTTTCCTTTGAGAAACTGCAGAGCATAAAACTCAGTGACATGGACGTTCTGTGACCTCTCTGTTTCCTGAGACTCTGGATGGGGAGAGGGGTAGAAGTGGGGTGCCCCAGTCCTCCTCAAAGGGAACCCTGGTGTGCAGTGATGGAGGAGACTTTCTCAGCTCCCACCCCACCGGGAATACTTTGAACCACCCAGGAGCTGCGTGTGTGTTAACGCATCTTGTGTCTTCCCCAGCAGTCACCTGCTCACCCTCATCACTAGGAACCTCTTCTGGCCTGTGTGCTGCGAGCTGCCGGCTCTGCATTTGGCTCATCCAGAGGCAGGGGCACCAAGGGGCAGATTGTAGCTCAGTGACCATGGCCATGAAGCTCCGTCAGAGGAAGGTGCTTGCTGATGGAGAACCCTAGACTCGGTGCATGGTTCTCTCAGGACTGATATCTGCACTGACAGTGCCCATGTGTCCAAGGCAGTGCAGAAGCTGGCATCACCAACACCATAGTGATAACAGGAACTGGAGTCCCTCCTGCAGCTTCGCCCCTACCCCAGAGCTGGGCATCACAGTGCGTGGCTGATGGGCAGGCACTGATTAGCAGCAGACACTAAGCTCAGACACATGTCATGGGGACTGTGGACTGGCTGTTAAATGCTCACACTCTCATCTGTTAATTTTAGGTCCCATGTGTCAGCCAGTGTCATTTACAGAAGTCACTCTGAGCATTTGGATACATGGCTGATAGGTTCCAAGTGTGGTCTCTGGTGTGACACCCCAGGGCTCCCTCCATAGAGAAAGGGTCAAAACACTGCTCGGTAACCACTCTGGGGACTTTTCCCTCCTAATACTGAATAAATCATATTGTCCTCCAGATGTGGGTGCCTGGAGCTCCCGGAACTGCTTCTTGAGGTCCAGCTGGCTCTGGCAGGGAATGTCACTCACCTCGGGACCTGTGACTTCCCAAGAAGACACAAAGACTTTGTCCATTGTAACAGAAAATCCATCACCCCAGCCAGGGTACTTCAGTTTCTTAGTTGCCCAGGCAATAGCTCCTGTTCCAGTTCTGGTTGCTCCTGTCTCTTAGAAACAGCTGTCACTGTGATGCACAGCTGCTGATCACTATGATGTACACTGTATAAACCAATCCCCAGTGAACAAGCCATCCTACCTCTGCACTGCCTGCCTACTTATCTCATAGGAGCCCCAGACCATGAGAGATCAGGGCCTGATACTCTGGGAATGATCCTGATCAGTGTTGGTCGATGTAAATAAACCTGCCTCCAGCTCTTGGGAGTCCTTCTGGTGTTTCTGCTCACAGTAGCACTGTCAGAACACCTGCACTCAGTGCATCCTTCAGGCCTATGGCTTCCACATATTGCACAAACAGTAATGTTCTCCCACAAGTTCCTGACCTCAGGTCCTAGTAGAAAATGTCTTGCTCCTCCTGGAGATGGAGACAAGGACAGGGAGACTGAGCCCCACGGAGAGATCCCTGATCCCACCTCCCCAGCTTCTGAGAGCTCTATCTACAAGTATCACCCCCCTGGGAGTCATAGGCATGTCCATCTCTGGGGTGCTGTGAAGGGTGACCCAGGGCACTGTGGTCCCATCCATAGGGGGCTGTTCCCAGGCAAAACTTTCTGCATTGGCATCTCCAGAATCAGATCCCCAATCCCCAAAGGTGAAAAGAGAGATGGGGTGCTCAGGCCACAGTATCACTGAGATTGTATCCTCTGTCTCTTAATACCACCTCCAGGTGCCTCAGATCTCAGGAGTCACCCTTGTTTTGTGCAGTCAAAGTCCAAAAGGCAGGTGCCTCCAACCTGGGGTCACTGAATGTTGGTGTCCAGGACCAGGAACAGCACCCAAGGGTCTGCACTCTGGGTCCATCTCCCTGGACTGTGAGGGTGCTGACTTGCCATCATGGGGCCTGACCTTCACTGAGCCTTCCTGGGGGCAGGAAAATAAGCAATTTGCTTAGTCTTGATCCAGGTAAACAGCACATGAGGCAACCCTTAAGTGTCTGGCTTGGACATAAACCCAAGGAAAAAGAGTCTCATCTCTGGACACCAGGCCTGGTCACCAGGAAATGTGCTCTGCTCTCCTGTTTACAGGTGCAAGATAGGGTTTGGTATATTCAAACATTTTTTATATTACAGTTTCAAAGCTCTACAATTTTTACCTGGCCACGAGCAGCTTGTTCTGTGTTTCATGGAGGATTTCTGTAGTTTGGACCTCACAGCATCAGAACCTGCTGCAGGAGTCTTTGCAGGAGGCAGCAGGATGGAGCCCAGCAGAGTCCCAAGGAGAAAGGAAGTAGGAGAAGTGGCCTCAATGGGCAGGAAATCAGGACAGAGTGGAAAGTGCTGGGACAGCCAGCTGAGGGAAGAGCTCTGGGCAGCCTCAGTGTCTTCCTCTGCCCCGTAAGTGCTCAATTCTAGCTGTATCCAGCTCCATCCTTCAGTTCCTGAGCTTGGGGAGCAGCTGTAATGCACGGACCCGATGTGGGGCACAAGGGTGGCCAGCCCCATGGGGCAGTGCAGCATAATGAGGGCCCTCAGTCTGTGTTCCTCCCTGCCACTCCAGGCCCTGCTCCTCTGCCCCAGACACAGTCCATGTCCCTTCCAGATGAGTCAACTCAGCAAGAAGCAGGACAAGCACACAAAGCCAGAGCAGGAAGGCGCCGAGCCCACAGGGCCACACGTGGCTGCTCAGCAGGACGTAGCTGCCTTGGTCCCAGAGGCGACAGGAGCAGAGAGAGCTGAGAAGCCACAGTTCCACGCAGAAGGCCAGAGGTCTCTGGATGTGTGCAGTGTGTGTTTCTTTCCTCCAAAGGCGTTTTTATCCTCCTGAGTCTTATGGACCCATCCAGTGCCATGTGGTTGCCTCTCAGTCGCCTTCTCACTGTGAAACACAATTTCCAACAGCTACAGTGTGCAGCTACTGGTGGAGGAGAGCAGCTCCCAGCATGGTGGGCAGGAAGCAGAGCATTTTAAGGAAGGAATGAGGACAGGGACTGCACCCTCTTGTCATGATGACCTGCACCCACCTTCACATTTACCTGTGAAGTCACCAGTGAAGGAAGCTATGGAGGATATCACGCCCTGGGGTTCCAATCGCTGCCCCCAAGGTCCCATCTAAGAGTCCAGGAGGCTTGGGGAGGATGTCTAGATGTTGACAGTGGCAGGTTTCCTTGCCTGTTGATGATGGATAGTTTGCATGGTCGTGCTCATGGCAGTACTTACAGGGCACTGTGTACCAGGTACTGGACTTGGCATGGAAGTTTCTTGGCAGGATGATCTTGGTCATGGCCCTACCAGGTGGTCACTATAAGTCTGTGTCACCATCAGCAAAGAGACACCATCCCTGGCCTGGCCAGGAATGCAGAGCCAGGAAACAGTGGATCCAGGTCCAGTTCAGGAGTAGCTCCAGTGGACAAGGCTCAAAGCCCAGCACCAGGCCACTTCTGCTCAGGGTCCACCCTCCAGCCAGCATGTGCACACTGTGAAGTGCACTGTCCTGCTGACACGTCCTCCCCTCATGACAAAATGCTCTGCATGAACGCCTGTCCCAAGCTGAACTAAAAACAGCCAGTGTCCATCCAGCAAATAATCCTAGGAAGGGTGACAGCACGGCCCAAGTTAACCATTGTCATGCATGGAGTGCTTCCTACATAAAACTGAGCACGTGTAACATGAGCAACCTCAGGAGCAGTGCTCACACACTTCTAACACACTTGAGGAACGACCACCACCAAAGAGCCTCCTGACACCCCCAGCACAGCGCACTGAGAGTCTACGCAGGAGACACATTTACCAAGATAGTGGCAGCTGCCTGACTCTTGGAGAAGACATCAAGGCTCCTGCCAGACAGCACTTCTTCCTGCCGTTAAGTTATTATGATTGCTCAGGGTTTGACCAGATGGCAAATCATTTCCAAACACCAGGTGCTGAAGAAGCAGAGATAATCACAGAGCTGATGACTGTGGTGAAAGTCATTTAAAAACCTGGAATGGTGACACAGTGGTGCTTCCTGTGACAATGGAAGAAGAGGGTCAAGAACAAACTGACCTTCTAATGTGCGTGCAACTAAACATGGTGCAGACTCGGTGCTCCTCCCCTGAGCCTGCTGCCGAGGCCCCATCTGTCAGCAGAGGCGCTAGGATGTCTGCTTGGGACCTGGGAAGCACAGCAGCAATAAACACCTAGCAGGGCTCAGATAGCACCACGGCAGAGGTGTCAGCTCAAATAAGTCTCAAACCTGGACTCAACCTGCCACTTCTCACATCCCAGTCCCAGGGCAGCAGCGTGGATTTCACAGTCACAGCTGGAAGTCACAGAGTCCTTAATTCATTTCCAAGTGAAAAGCTTCCATCAGGCAGCCATGCAGCCTCCCACTTACCCTCTGGGGATGAACAGACTGACACTTGAGAGCTGCTTTGGGGACCTCCTCCCCACTGGGGTATCAGGACGGACCTCCTAGGGCTGTCAGGTGGGAGGCCCCACAGATTTTCAATGGGATCATTTGCACTGGTGATGAGGAGCTGGGGCCACCAGCTGCACTGTGTAGCCTGCCTCTTCTCTGCAAAGGCAGTGATGCCTGGTCTCAGTCTGCTGTGCCACACCACTTTCCTCGGTTTCACTTTGCAGTGAACCTTGAAAAACAGGGATATTCTCCTGACTAGGGGAGCCATTTAATCTCTCCTAAGTGCAATTCAATGATTCTCAGCGTGCAGCAATGACCAGTAGACCAGTACTCAGCTCCCGGGATAGGCACTGCAGGAGACCCAGCTCAGACCCATGCGGAGTCAGGTCACTGTGCTTGTTTCCTTCATCATCGGCCTGGTGAACGCTTCACTGACTTCTGCTCAGCAACGACCTCCTGAACAGCTGCACCCCCAGACTGGAGGACACTGCCTCGCCTCCCTCCTGACCCTCCTCCTGCTTCTCAGACCTCTCCTCCACTCTCGGTGCTCACTCCCTTCTCTCCAGCTGCTTCCCTTCTCTCTCCCTTTGCCATTTTCCACCTAAACACATCAGGCTGAGTACCACACCCACAGATGTGGGAAGCATGATAATAATCCGCCTCAACTGGCACTTGGAAGTCCTGACACCCCTGTATGCACATCTGGATGCCATTGTATTTGGAGGTGGGCATTAAATGAAACTCCACACAGGCAGGGCACCAAACCTCAATACCTGGGCATGGGGATGCCTGGGATTTGAGCTGGGACGTGTGCTGAGGAACTAGTCAGTGAGTATTTGCTGAGTGAAGCGTGCAATGTGTGTGAATCTACCAGTGTGCAGCCCTGTTCCCCACACACCTCACACTGGGAAGCACGCAGTCCTCTCTTGGCATGGATAGCTGGTCCTTGATGAGCTGTGACAGGCTTGGGAGACTCACTGTGTTTTCCAGGAGAAACTGCAGAACACCACATGTGGAGCATCGTCCTAGCCAGGGACAAGGGGGAGAGCTGCACCCCCTCGTGTCTATGGTGCACACAGAGGTGGCATCTCGCATGCACAGTGCAAGGTGCAGAGCTGCCCTACAGTCAGTTCCCAGCTCACCCAGCAAGCCAGTCCTGGCCTAGTACCACACAGCCCCATCGCTGTCCTTCCAGCCTCCCAGAGCCTGCAGTGCCCACGATTCACCCTGGAGCTCTCGCCTGGCTCAGGCTTCACTTCTGGGGTCCACGCTCTGGTCCACAATGCCATGATAGGAGCCCAGTGGGTTCCCCTGGCCCAGCAACGCCGGTCAGCTCAGAAGGTAGAGGCGAATGAGACATGGCCATGCTCTGCTTCCCCACCATGGAGGGCAGTGTCACCTCCCCGGGGATGGGAAGAGTAGGTCACCACACAGCATCAGGGCCTCTGTCATGTTTTCCCATCTGCTGTTGTCCAGCGTTTGTCCTGCATCATCTGCGTGGATTTGCTCCATGCCCTCACCCTGTCCTCTGAACCCGCCATCCATGTGGTCTGTGTCCTTCACCTTCAGAGCTCGTGTCCCCCTGGGCGTGGGTGACCCTCTGCCCCTGAGTACTGTCCTGAACCAGAGTCGGGTTTTCAGTTTCCGACCTGTGTGACAGCAAGCAAGGGACACAAGCCGTGCAGAGGGACAGGCCTTCAGCATAGGGAAGGCCAAGGCTGGCACTGCTGGGCTGCATCCCAGCCTGCTGCCCTGCTCTGGGGAGGAGGTGTCCTTGGGGTTAACGTCCAGCCCTGCAGTCCAACTGCTCCCTGCACCTTGTTCTCTTGGGCATGCACCTCACCCCAGGGCTCCGGATTCAGCGCTGAGAAGCCTCCCTAGGGAAGAGTGGGCCACACTTGCCACTGTGGAACTTCTGCAGACAAAGCTGGTGCCCACAGACTTCCCCTCATCCTCAAACCTCTCGGGCACTTTCCAGTCAAGCAGCAAGAGCGCTTACTCAATGTGTCAGGCTAAACTTTTTCTAAGCTTCTTTGAGTCTCACTGGAATTGACTTTGGCCCCCAAAGCCACGTGTGTGACTGTTTCAGGACCAAGCTCTCCACATGTAGGGTGTGGGAGCCCACGTGGGGCTGCGCACTCAGGACCCCTAATCGCTGCCCTTGGTTCGGAGTTGCATGTCCCACTGCCACAGTTATTCCAGTCACTCAGGGATCCAGGCAGGGTTTTATTCTGATTTTTATATTTTTGCAGAGCTGAGGATCAAACCTAAGCCTTCCTTCCTGTCCAGCAAGAATTCCATAGTGCTGTGTCCCCACCCAAGACCCCACCTTTACATGAAGAGAAAGAAAGGAAGGAAGGAAGGAAGGAAGGAAGGAAGGAAGGAAGGAAGAAAGGAAGAAAGAAAGAAAGAAAGAAAGAAAGAAAGAAAGAAAGAAAGAAAGAAAGAAAGAGAAGAGGAAAAAGGAAAAGACAAAGAAAGAAAGATTTTCTGTGTGTGTGGCAGTGTCATGAGAAAGAAGAACACTTGCTTAGTAGCTGAATTCTGGAAATTATAAGTCATTTCCACTTAAATTCTTACCTACCTAAACCTCAGAACAAATTCTTTATTATCAGATCAAGAGTTTTAAAAGTTCTCTTATTTAAATTCATAAAACGCATGAGTCTTAGAGAAGCCTATATTCAGGATTTGGAATAAGATATCAGATAGCCCTGAAATGCACAGCAATTCCTAAAATTAGATCACACTGTCTTTTTCATAATCTTATGCCATAAAAATTAATCCCTGTTCACCTACCATAGCAATAAATACAGCAATCCTCTGAAACTAAAAGCTCCACTTTTTTCTATTAAAAATAGTTGATCAATGGTTCATTATTATTATGAACCAGTGGTGATACAGGATTGTGTATTTCAAGATCATATAAAAGTAGTGTCTATCTAATGTACATATTTGGCACTAGAAAACATCAAAAGAAAAAATACTAACCCAAATAATTGTTAATAAGAAGCATTTAAGATTGAAAAGTGACACGAAGGGTATTTGGTATTTAAAAATTACTCTTAAAATGAAATATTAAAACAGAATAGTGATTTTCTGCCATACAGTTTTGACCTTGCTTTGTGACAAATATTCCAGAGCCAAAAAAGTATCTTTCTTTGTTTTAGTCACATCACTTCAGTGCTCTGTGTACTGGTCTGATTCTGGCTCTGCACCTGGACAGGCTACTGTTCTAGATAATTCCCATCCCTTTGTGACTGTCACTGAATCCGGAGCTGTCCCTGTGCATTTTTTCTGTAAGTCAGTAAATGACCACTGCCAGGGCTGAATGTTCAACCTCAGCAAACATCAGCAACACAGGTGCTTGGAGTAAAATAAAACCAGGCCCCTCCGCCCAGCTGACAGCAGGACCCACAGAGGTTTGGAAATTTCCAGCCGTGCTCTCCTTCTGTCCTTGCTGTCTCTCGTGTGTAAAGTGTGCTCCGAGGGTGAACCTTGGGGTTGGTTTCTTTGTCAGGACGCCTTGCAGCACAGCAGCCCAGACCCCTGACCACAGCATGGATGTCCCATCTCCTTCCCCAGCGTCAGCCAGACGTGATGTGGCTTGCAGGGGCAGTGTCAGCAGGTCCTTCACGGCGCATCTCCAGGCAGATGGACAGCCTTAAAAGTTTAAGTTTCACAGGGAAAGTACTGCCTTCCCATTTGCCTCAACCTTTCAGTATTTTTCTTCTGCACTTAGTTTTAAAAGACAGATTTCTCAGGAAATACCTAGAAAGAAACCTCCACCTGGAAGCATTGCCCTCACTCCAGCATCTGCTACTCCACGAAGCCTCTGTTCATGCTCTAAAGCGATTACCGGGTAGGGGAGTCCTTCCACCCGATGGACACTGACAGACGCTCACGGAGGTTACTCTGGAGCAAAGTGGAGATTATGATCCTCGGGGTGAGACTGTGTGTCTGTTTCATATCCGGCGTCTCATTGCCTCTCCAAGCCGCGTCTGCTTTGTAAAGGGAGGAAGTCACCTTTGTGCCTCCACCTTATGCGACTCAGATGTCTACAAAGGTTCCAGTGGTCCAGTATTTCATGCCCACATTTTGTTAGCTCTCCTGTTCTGAAAACAGGTATTTGTCAGCATCCTGTCGCTAGTGCCACGCATGAGTGAAGAAAAGCCTGAGTAATAGCCAATTTCATTCAGTTAACACTTTAACAAAAGGTCTTCACTCCATTCAGGTAGGTAAAATAGAACACGATTTTTGTACCTCTTCCAAGAGGAAATGTTTTCTCTGGTTTAAAATAATGCTATTTTTGCTGTGACTGTGTTGTTCAGTTTCTTTTGTTAGTGAATATCTCACCAAAATGTCTTCGGGAATTTTGAGGATCTGTACCATGGAGAAAGTCTTCATGTTTTGTTTTTCTACTTGCTACTTGCTACACTGTGACACTGATTTACACAGATGGCTACTGCTCAGAAGCCGATCCTGATGACCTCCCTCTCCGGGTCCCAGGAAATGTAGACAGTCCTCCTGACTTCAGCTGCCAAGAAGAAGCCCCAGCCCCAGTGTCTCTCTGTGAGTCATTCTTGGAGGGGCATGGAGGGGAAGTCCTCCTGTGTGAAGCCAAGTTTGAACCTCAAATCATCGCCAGATCCCTGCTCACTGCAGAGGCTCTGCAGGATTTGGTGCAAAGGGTTCCCATCTTGCTATGTGTCAGTGATGACGTTCAAGTGGTGGAGCATGGGAGGGAGGGGTCCTTTAAGGCTCAGAGAAGATGCAGACTGGCTGGATGCCACCAGGGAAGGCAAATCTTGTTTTGGGGGCTCCTCTGAATGTCCACACAATCCCTTTCCCAAGTCTTCAGGGCCTGTGGCCACAGTGTTCTGGTGTCCCCCGAACCCTTGGCTAGGGCACAAGGTTGCAGAGCTGCAGTGAGCTGCTGGTTGCTCTCTCCCTACTCCTGGAGAGCCCTACTCTTCCTCTCACTGCCCTAGCCAGAACTAGCAGGTCAACCTCCAGAGAAGCTGGTGGTGTCAACTTCCTCGCTTCGGGTTTCCACTGTGCCACCAGCTGTTAGTTTTTTGACTACTCTCAGCTTCAAACTCTGAATCCTGCCACTCACCCGGGGCTGTGGGCACCATCCAGGCAGGGTGGGACCTCAGAGAGCAGGAGTTCACAGCGCCTGCTCTGGGATCTCCAAGCCTCAGTTAAAGAGTCCAACTTCCTTCAAAGAAGCGTGATGAATTCCAGTCTCAAAGCTCAGACTAATTGCGGGCAGCACATGTGCGCTCTGCACGTCACCCAGACAGCCAGCACACTTCAAGCAAAATGTAACTCTTCAAGATGCCATTAGTCTGTGACTCTATGCTGCTTCTATTAAATATATGCAGATTTGGAGCAGGAGGCCCTCTAAATAATCACAAGATGCATTTATGAAAATAAAAGGCACAAGAGCTCAAATACACAGAGAGTATTTTTAAAACAAATCCTTAAATACTGTTTTGTTTTGCATTTACTTTTTCAAACTGTTTTTCAAAGGCTAAATGTTTCTTATCAGCACTGTCACTTTCTGGAAGTTGGAAATAAAACAGCTCCGATCACACTGATCTGTGCCCTTCCATAACTTTACTTGAACTTGGGGTTCAGCCTGATTTACACTTTCTGGGCTTCTGCAAATGGCAGGGCTGCTCAGGGGCTTCGGTGACAGCACAGCCCTCATCTGGGCCTTGAAAAGTTAGGTCTGGTGTCAGACGGGGGCAGGTGATGACCCCAGAGATGGTCAGGAACACAGACTTCATCTGCACTCCTCCAGCCTGGCATCTCACTGCTGAAGGGGTTTTCAGTGAGGAGGCCTTTAAACAGAGCAAGGATTCGCAAATATTTAGCTGGAGGAAGGATAAGACATATGACTTATGAACCAGCCTACACGGCTTCTTTTCTTATGGCTATAATGACATCTCTTGTATGGTTTAAAAAAGAAAGAAAGAAAGAAAGAAAGGAAGAAAGAAAGAAATCATGTTTTTAATCTTCCATCTTGTCATGTGTAGCATTCTCCTTTTTCCCTCACGAAGGAGAAAGATATGGAACTTGGAGCGATACGTTTTCAAAGAATAGTACCCAAGGATTCACCTTGACTGTCTCACATTTGCAAAGTGAGTTTTTGCCTACATGATTAATGAGATGAATATTTTTAAATTCATCATTAAAAACCAACAGGCAAATAATCTCAGTAATTGTAACAGCACCTGGGCCTGGGCCAAGGGAACCTGTCATTTTACTACCCAGCAGCATAAGGCACCGTCCCCATTGCCACCTAAATACTGTGCAGATCCCTGCAACCAAAAGGCTCCTATGACTGCGTAAATAGGCATAGTCAGGGGCCCGGACTCTCCAGTCACCAAGGATTTCTGGGCGCACAGAGCTCCCTCCTCAGCCTTCTGAGGGCAGCATCTCCAACAGTGCCTATCCACACCAGCGTCAGGTTCTTGCCAAAGGTTTTCGACACGGGGAGACCTAACTGGGCTTAAACCCTCCAGGGATTCCTGTGAATCTGATAAAATCTTGAAGCCTCACCCAACCTCTCCAACCCCCTTTGCTGGGGATTTCCCTGAGTCCCTGTGTAGTGGGCACACTGAATGTTCTCCGCACCTCTGGCTTTCACTTTGGGAGGCCCTTGCTGGTTGGTGCCCTGGCCAGCCAGGTTCCCTGAACCCTGGGGGTGGCTTCTCCAACAGCATTAATGCCCATGTGTGTCCAGCCTGTGTCCTCCCTGATGGGTGTGAACAGTGGGTAGGTGGTGGTGACCTCAGTCTTTCTGTAATTGTGGCTTACACTTGGTGGCCAGCGCTGAGGACGTATGCCATGATTCCTGGATTGGTAGGTTCTAAGTCTCTGGAATCAGACAACCTTAGGGCCAACACAGGAAAAACGATTGCATCTCTATTGGACAAGCATGCATCTGTCCTTGTCATTACTCCCTAAACAATAGAGTGTACCAACTGTTACATAGCATTTACACTGTGTTGTTTTATAAGTGATGTTGTTTATAATATCTGGAATGTTGTGCACAGGTAACACAGAGATACTATGCCTTTGGATCTGGGGGACTAAGTATTCACCTCTTCTCCAGCCAGTTCCCCAAGGGAACCAAGGAACAACTGTGTTTATTAACTTAAAATTGGATATCTGATTGACCAAGGTGACTTGCTTCCAGTGATCATTTCTGAATTGTGTTGTGCTGCTTCCCTAACATAAAATTCATTTGACAACTATGTAGCAGTGCATGTTTATCTTTGCTGCCCAAATAGCTTGGCTTGGGCCTTTCTGTAATTACAGTGACTGCAGCAGCTGTCTCCGGCCTGTGGCTCTGTGTCTCCATGGGCGCTAGGGTAGATTGAATGCAACGCTGCCTTCCGAGGCTCTCTCCTCACTGCGGGTCCAATCCACCCCTCAGCAGGGTTTGCCGGCTATTTTCTGTGGTTCTGCCCTTGCCGACCATATTGCCACTGAGCCTAAACAGCTGTCAGGCTTGTGCTAACTGAGCCAAGATCCCTGCTTCTCTCTCCTGAGATTGAGGTAAAAGGAGATAGTGTTGCTGGCTGTGGTCAAGGGGAAAAGGCGTCATCACTGTTTACTAGAGAAAATCACTGAAAGTTGGTTTTGGTGCACAGCTCTGGAGGTCTCCACGCAGACCGGTGAGGCAAACACTTGGTTCAAACACATGGTTAACTATTTGCTGCCTGAAATGATTGAAAAATTACATCATTCTCCTATTACTGCTTTGAGAGTGGGAACCGGCCTAAACAGGAAAGAGTAATTGCCTTTGTGTTTCATTTGTTTTTTCAATTAAGTTGTATTTGAGAGTTTTACAGACATTTAATGAATCACTGTAAGTTTAAACATTTTCCTTAATGAGAACGAACGAATTCCTCGATTGCAGTACAAAATGAAGGAGCAAAATAGTTCCAATATAACTAGTTATTCTCAAAGCAAACCTTTCCGATTCCTTTCAGAGATTCATGGCCAAGGGACCATGACTTCCAGCATAAACTCCCACCAAAGGATGAGTGAAACCAGAAACCCATCAAGCTTCATCAAAGCTGCTGTGAACGGCAGAGGAGTGGCCCCTGTACCTGTGAGGGCCAGCGCAGTGTAGTCAAGGTGAACCCCGTACCCTCACCCGCCCCCACGATACCACCTGGAGCTGCAGGAGCAGAGACTGCGGCAGTGCCTCGACTCAGATCTCAAAGGTCATGTGCAAGGTCAGAGAAGTGTGCTCCTGGGAATCACAGGCCCACTACAGTCCCTTTAGCACCTCTATGGGCCCAGCCCCCAGACCAGCAAAAGCACAGCAAGGTCACCATGCCCCCAGATTCTCCTCTGAAACTTGGCTCAGGGAGCGCCCTGGGGGACACAGGAAAGGGAGGTGCATTTGCCAGGAAGGAAGCAAATGGATCCTTGGAAAGAAAACCTGAACAATAAATGCTCAAACACAGAGGTCGCTTTTTCTTCTGGGGACGATTTAAGTGAAAACTAGAAGAAATGTAGCAGTTCCTACTACCCCATCACCCAGAAGAACAATCAATTAATACTTTGATGTTTCTTTCACAAATCACCTATGTTTTCCCCACATAGCCTCAGCTGTTTCATGTTTAGCTAATGGGTTCATTTTCTTCACACATCTGTGATCTAAATCCATGTATTCTTGGGTCATTAAATTTTTCCTTCTTTAACTTATTTAGCATTATTATGTGAAGGCTTTTAGAGTATCAACACAGTCACCATGCTAATTCCTCCCAGAGAAAAACTCATCTCAGGGACTCAGACACTTAAGTTTATTCTGGCTTTAGGACAAATTGGTGGGTGTGAAAAGGATACAAAACGCCTTCCTGACAACTATGTATATGTGACATAATTGGGAGGGCACCCTTGAAATATCCTCTCTCCAATGGAGCCCATATGGTGACTATTTTTGTATTTGTCTCTGGATGATATTTTATAACACAGACTTTAATGGCACCATGCATTGCTCTGCCTAATGTTGTATAACTTATTTGGCTAATCTCTACTGTGGCCCTTTAAATATTATAATTTTAAGCTGTTAGATGTAAAAAATAAATTCAATGAATATTCTTGAATGTGAATTTTGTTTTGTATCTCTAATTATTCCTAAGGATAAATACTTCAAAGCTGAGTGGTCTGAAATATTTTAAGGCTCTTCATACATTCTGCCAAAATGTCCTCCAGAAAGATGTCTCCATTCATATTCAGAGTCTCACTCTCACTAATACATGGCACTAAAAGTGCTCCATTTTAAACATAGAAGTGGTACGTGCTTATAGCTCAGGAACTCAAACAGTCCCGTTACTTTGATGGAACGTGCTTGGCCAAACCTACCGATTAGTCCTGTAAACTTATATAGTATGTTTTAATGGTTTCTATATCAAATATGAATTATGTTGGTTAATATATGTACTATGAAGTAAGAAAAGCAGTAATACTATCAGGGTTTTCTAGAGACCCAGAGCCAACAAAGTATGTGAAAACTGGTCTGGGAGGGGATTTACTGGGAACCAGTTCCCACCATTTTGGAGCAGCCAGCCACCTGCAGCCTGAGAACCATGGGAGTTGGTGACAGGGCTCAGCCAGAGTCTAGGAGTCTCATAACTGGAGATGCTGGCATGTGACTCTGCGTTTGAGGCCACAGGCTCAGGAAACTGAGGAGCTGCTTGTGCTGAGGTGCCCGGGCCAGAGAAGCTAGAGTCCTGGAATGAAGGGACGGGAACAGCAGAGCCTGTGGCTCCAAGCTAGAGCAGAAAGCAAACCACCCCTCCTCCTGCTGCTCATCTGTTCCACAGAGCCTTTGAGACAGGCTGGTGTGGCCCACGTGGCCACAGGCAGCTCTTCCTCAATCCGGTGCTGAGGCAAACTTCAAACCCTGACCTCATCAGGCAGCAAACAGGACAGCTGCGACCAAAGCCCGGGGTGAGGAGGGCTCCTAGAATGGAGCAGAAGAGTTCTGGTGGGTGAGCAGACAGCAGGGCATCATTGACAACAACACATTGCAGCCAGAAAGAAGGGCACTGAATGTTCTCACCACAAGCAAACCATCAGAGGTGGAGGTGACAGACAGGTCAACTACTCTTGGCTGGTCACACACAGGGAACCATGCCATGCCCCATAAATACATGCAATGATTGCAAGTCCCTGAGAACTAATACCCATAACTCTAAAGGATATTCTCTTCCAGAAAGAGTCTTATGGTTGCACTTAGAAAGAGGACTTTACCAACTATCTGGGTGTTATGGTTTATGTCCTGATGTTTCCCCAAAGCTTCATGCAGTCATGGGGCTGGGGGCCTTTTTGGAGGCTGCAGAATGTAGAGTTTAGGACTGGTCCATTGTCTAGTGCTGGGATCTTGGGCCGATACTCTGCATACAGTATAAGGGGCAGAAAGAGGCTTGTGTCCCCTCTTCTTGCTCTTGCTGCTTTTGTTGCATTCTGCCACTTGGAGCTACTGCACCATTGCCATGTGTCACCCTGCCTTGGAGTCAGCCGAGTGTGGACTGAAGCCTCTACAAACTGCGAGCTAAATAAACCTTTCCTCCCTTAACCTCGGGCATTGGGTATCCTGTCTCAGCAATGAGAGAAAAGTAACTAAGACCCTGGGCACCTTTAGTCAGTAAGGTTAACATGCAAAATGCCTGTTATAGTAGTTTAATGTACCTATGCAAACTCCTCCCCACACCTTCTCCCACACAGAATAAAGTATAGAATAGACAAAAATTACAGATTAGATATTTAGACGTACATATAGATACAGGAGATATAGATTATGGTTATAGATGTGGAGATATAGGTTTAGATATAGATTACATTTATAGATTATACACAGAGACACAATCCCAGTGCTTGGATCATACTCAGAGCCTTGTACACATTGCGTTTTAGACAAGTCCTGTGCCACTGTGCTGCACCTTCAGTCCCTCCCTGCACTCTAGCTTCCTAACACAGAGAATACTGACTCCTACTTCATGGGAATTTATCAAATTTTGGCAGAACCTTTGCCCTCGCCATTGATTGTTGGTCTGTGTTGTCTAGAAATCAACTGTCAGGTAAAGGAATGCAGATGCCCCAAATTCTAATGATCCCAGGAAACAGAAAATCCAAGAGTTCTTTACAAACTTCAACCACAAAAGGGAAAGAAAGTGCCCAAAAGGAAAGAACAACTGGGATAGCAGAAAGGAGAGAAGAAAGAAGGAATATATATACATGTATATACGCACATATGCATACATATATATGTATGTAAATATACAAACAATAGGTAACTGTACTACTAATCTCTGTTCATCAAAAAGAACACTTGTGTTTTCACTGTCTGATTGTCTGATCATTTTTTATGCCTAAACCTTGTAATCTAAACTACTTTCAAGATAGCAATGTGCAATATACTAGCTAGTATTAATTTCCTATTTTTTGAAATTCTGTATCATTTTTATCCTTTGTTTGTTCTTAAAACTAAAAAAAAAAAAACTTCAGCTATAATTTCACTAACTTGTGTCCATTGAACATGAGACTCAGTAAAACAATCTAGTTTTTATGGTTTGGCTTCATTGGCTCCAAATATTTTGTGCATCGACATAACATTCTGAGCTGATTTAAACAGCGGGAGATTTGCAGGGCCTGGCACGTGGGAAAGTCCATCTCCACCTTACTGTTTACAAATTATCACTAGAGACACTTTTTGAACACTGACTGCCTGTGAGCAGCGCAGAGCGATGCTTAGAGATCAGTGCAATGAAAATTCACTTTAGGGGTCTCCACTCTCCCAGCAACTGGCAGATAGAAGGCCCTCTTGTGAGATCCCCATGTGTGCAGAGCATGGAGCTACCATGTTACAGCCTCCACTCAGAAATACTGTCTTGCTTTATGGCTTGTCAGATACCAAGGTGGCCTCATGCAGCTGCAGAGGTCAGGAAACCAGAGCATCCAGACACCTGCAGACGTGTGTGTGAACCCTGAGCACGCCGTGTGACACACGTGGGCTCCTAACCAGGCGCCACTGCCAGCCTCTGTGGCAGGAGAGAGGAGTACCTCCTTGGGGAGGAGGCCTGAGGCCCGGGGAGGTGGGTGCTCCAAAAGCCACAAGAGCACCCAGGTCTGCCACTGGACCACAGCCGGTAAAGTCAAGAAGACGCCCATGCTGTAGGCTTCGAGGGCCCAAGAAAGCTTTGGAAACCACCAAGAGCACCCCCCTCAAATGATGAGGGGCAGCATAGTGTCCCAGGCCATGAGCTCTGCTCGCTGGCCAGCTCCACCCTGAAGAGAGGACCTTGGCTACTAAGCCTCTGTGTCCACTTTGACCTCTGTGTTCTGCTTTGTTCTGTGCTTGAGATGTCAAGAACCCTGGAGCCACCCTACCATGCCCCGAGTGAGTCTAGGTCACTGTGACCTCGAAGATCCAAAGTGGCTGGAGATTCCTCCTAGTCACCCTGAGAACCAAGGAGACCTCACATCCCAACCTCGCCCTGTCGAGGGAGCGCCTGTTCCTGCACACAGGGCCAAGGGGTTATGGAGAGGGGAGTACGGAAGGATGTAAAATCATCTTCAGCGGGTTTGTGCACCTCTTAGTAAATATGCTCTTCTTGTTATTCAGGAATGAAATTTCATCAGTTTACTAAATGCAGTGAAAAGGGTACCCTGGTGTTCCTCCCACTCAGTAACCCCAGCAATGATGCAGAACTTTTAGTTTGGGTTGATTCTGGAAAGCAAGCGGTGTGTTTAATCTTCTGTTCTACTTTCAACTTTAGTTTTAGTTTATTAAGCAGGAGCGAAAGAGCGCTCTTCAGAATACAAGTTAGGTTTTCATGAACCTTGGGAGGGCCTGCAAAACCACAAATCTTCCAGGGAAGGAGACTTCTTCCTCTGTGAGACCATAAAATAAAATCCTGATTGTGTTGAAGAGTGTTTTCAATAAGCTCCCTCTGTGGACCTCAACCACATTTCATGAACGTGTGAAAGATTACTTGTCTCCTCTTTGCACACGCATGTGAAGGATCACACGCCTCCTCTTTGCACACCTTTTTGTTCACTGGAAGCCACATATCCATGCTTCTATGCAACACCTCCGTGCAGAACGCACACTTGGCTTCCCTGTGCTTTGAACAAAGCCCAGCTTGCTGGTGTCAGGAAGGTAGTGCCACGCCAAGCTGTCCACCCTGGAGTCCCGGGGCCTCTCCCTGGGTGGACAGGGCAGTGGGCACAGGCGTGCAGACCCAGTACAGGTTCCCGTTGAGTCCAGGCTGCTCCTTTCCACAGTTCCAGGCTGGCTCCTTTGGGCTGAGCCAGGACCTGTCACAGGCAGGGGAAGTCAGAGCTGTCTTAGAAGAGGCCTCTGGGGTACACACATCCATTTCCCATGTCATAAAGCCAGCACAAATAATTTAGGTAGGGTTGGAAAGACTGCAACTCACTGCTCACCTGCAAGGCCCGTGGGTGATCCATATTTTATGGGATGTACATATTTCATGAAAGAGGAGCGGATTTCATTTCAGAATGAGAGGAAATGAATCGCTGGTTGCTCTGTAATTAAATGGAAGGTGCTGGCCTGGGCTCGGTGGTCATCAGGTTCTGTGTCACCTTCCTTCCACCTTCGCCCAAGCAGCCAAATGGGGACCCAGCGGGCTCTGGCACAGTGCTCTGCCATGTCTGGGCAGAAGGACAGGTAGCTACATCCTGGCCTTGCTCCCCCAGGGATGGGGACAGAGAAAGGGATGGGAAGGGGGACAGGCAGGCATGTCCTTGGCTACTCTTGCCGCAGCCGGTTTTGAGTTCTTTTGTAGAAGACCTTGGCCCACAACTGAGGCCAAACCAGGCAAGTCTTTGCCAGAGCCAGGTGAGGGGAGAAGGCACCCCCAGACTGAGGTGGGCCCTGGGCTCCTCAGAGACTGCAGCCCTGAGTGTCGCCGTCAAGGCTTCACTGAGGAAAAGCATAGCTTTTGTGGGCACAGAGTCCTTAGGACACCCAGAGCCTGGCCATCCCAGGGCAGAGTGCCCATTAACATTGAGGCTGCCCCCTAGAGCAGGGCCTTGCAGGTGGCCTGGCAGGGCAATTTGAGGGTGCTGGCCGGGGTCAGTCCTCGCAGAGGGGCAGTCACAGCCTCATGGGCAGTGGTGTCCAGACACGGGCATGGGGCATAGGCTCTCGGGAGGGGTTGGGGAACCCAGAGGTAACCTTTAGGGCAGCTCCACGCACATTTCCACCGATGCCTCCTCCTGAGGAGAAAGGAACGGGCACAGACGGCCCAGGGCGGTGCTCCACCGGCCCCACTTAGAACTGGGTCCTCTTGGTGAATGTGTGGGTACCAAGAAGGGGGGCAGAAGGGAAGAGTTGTTGGACCACCCTCTAAACCCTTGTGTCAATCCATCCAGAGCAGCGGGGTCACTGCAGCGGGATGGTTCCCCCTGTGTCTCTGGAGCAGGAGCAGGGGAGGTCACCTGGGCAGAGCTGCACCCCAGGGGGAGCTGAGAACTTTCCCGGAGGATGGGGAAGATTCGGCCAAGCCCCAGCCCCTGCCTCTCATCCAAGACTCTCGGGGTGTGCATGAATCAAGGGCTCCCCCTCCAAGGTTATTCCGCGACCTTCCAGAAGGGAATGTGGGGAGACCAGGAAAGCGGCGCTCCTCACTGTCATGGAGAGCAGCGCACCGCTCCGGAAGCGGGAGTTACCAGTAGAATCCGCCGCTGTCGCTGTCGCCAGGGGGCGCTGTGGTCGCGCCCCCCAGTGGGCCCCCCTGAGCCCCGGGCTGAGGCTCCGAGGTCAGCCCCACAGTTCAACCGTCCAGCCCAGCCCGCAGCAAGCTCTGGGTCCCAGGTCGCTCTCTCCCGGCTGCGCGCCTCTGAAACCTTTCCTCTGCCTCCCTCTAGTGGCCCCAAAGCGGAGGCACAGAATCCGCGCCAGGTGAAATGCAGGGATCCGCAGGAGTCCTGGGCCGTGGGCCTGCAGCAGGTCAGCCCCACGCCGTCCTCGCAATGCCCACTGCCGCTATCTTCCCCTGGCCTGGTGGTATCGCTGCGCAGGGTCAGTAACGAGGCACTGTACAGTCGCTGAGGACACGCAAGAATCGCGGCCAGGCCAGGCAGTGGCGGCAGCACAGATACCATCTGGAAGTCAGCACCAGCCGTCTTTCCTAAGGCAAGGCTGGCCACGCCATGGCGAGCGTTTTCTTCCTGGGAATGCGGGTTCTGGGCCCGGAGGACCTGTCAGTTCTGCAGGCATACGAAGACCGTGTGAGGACACACGGCCACGACCACACTTTCTGCCCCACTGAGCAGGGCCGGCTCTGCAGCACAAATCCACCGCCCAGCGCCAGGTCGGCCGCGTTGGGGTTCACCTCAGCTCCTGCTGCTCCCGGCTGCAGGTGGGGAAGGGACAGCGGAGTCCCGGGGCTGCTGGGAAGCAAGAGGTTTGAGGCTCTGGCAGGGGGGACGGTCGCTGCCTCCGCTGCATCTGTGTCCAGAGGGCTTCCAAAGCCAGCACTTGGTGGTGTGGATCCCCCACGGAGGAGGGGGAGCCCAGTAGGTGCGATAGAGTGCAGGGCTCAGCCCAGGCAGCCATAGATGAAGGAAAAGCACGCGTGGACAGAAAAAAGCACGAGAAGGGTGCAGCCCCGGGCACAAGGACAATGCTGCGGTGCGGTCAACCAACACAGGTTGGTATGTGTGAGTGTGTAAGTGTGTGAATGTATGAGTGTGTGACAGTGTGTGGCCATGCTGTCATTGTTCAAGGATGTTCCACTCTGTGTGGCCCGCCATGGCCTTGTCCATTAAAGCACATGAAAGCTGTTCCCATGCTTACCCGTCCACGAACCCTCTAGCAGGAGGTGTCAACTCACAAAGAAGCAACCAGACCGGATGGAATGGTGGGGAGGTCATATCAGCTGTGCCCCGTGTGTGACCAAGCACACATGAGACTGAGCCAGCTACCAGGAACCACAGTAATGGAACTTGGATGACGCAGGGTCTCACCAGATGGCAAAGTAAGTACCTCCGTTAGCATCCTCCAGTACACAAGCCCTGCCGGTGTTCGCTCTCAGCCAGCATCTTTCCAGGGTCTCTGAGTGGCAGCATGAACCGGAGAGATGGGGTCCTTCCTTGACAGGCCTTTTCCTGGGGATGGGGAGCCCTGAGAGAGCACAGTCCAGGTTGAGCTGACTCCGAGGAGCTCTGGGAAGGGAAGAAGTGGGGCGATGCACTGAGGAGCAGAGAGGACAGGTGGGGCAAGCAGCTCTGGAGGAGAGGGGGCAGCCCTGGAAGAGTGAGGAGCAGCAGGGTGGCAGTGGCAGTGTGGTGGGGACTGAAGACTGGGACCAACAGGGAGGGTCAGCGGGGCCACAGGGGCTAGGGAGCATGTCAAGCACAGCCAAAGCCACTGGAGGAACTCAGGAGAAAAGTGCAGACTCTGGTTTACTTTTGAAGACATCACCCTGGCAGTTGCTGAGGAGGGAAGCTGGAGGAGGGGCAGACTGGGGGATCCTGAGGTCCCTGGACCCTCTGCAACAGCTCCCACAGAAGGTGGCAGCAGCCCGGCTTTTGCTGACAGATGAGGGGAGGGTGGACGAGAGAAGAAATCCACTTGGATGCCCTGGCAGTTGAGAGAGTGCCTGGCCGGACCTGGTGCTCCTTGTGGATGTGGATCTTGTTTGGGAAGTGGCTCATAGGGATTCAGAAGGGAGCAGAGGCTTGGCAGAGAGAGGCAGACAGCTTGCTGTTCTCTGAGTCGCTAAGGTCCGGCGATGTCTCCGACCCGGGCCAGAATGAAATGCAACTGAGTAGCCTGGCATGTGGTGTGGCTCCCTGAGGCACAGGAGCTGAGATACCACAAGATGGGGTCCTCCTCTGAGTCTGAGCTGAGGCCCTTCTCCGTGTCTCCAGTGAAGAGGCAGCACAAGCTATTTGCAGCCGGGGTAAAGCGGGGAACAGCTGGTCCCATTGGACACGCATCTTCACTGATTGCTAAAAGCAAGCGGGAGGAATGGGCATCAGCATTTAAACCGGAAGACAGGCAGGCCCTCAGCCCCTTCCGATGAATGACAGAGTGCACTGGTATGTGATTTGTGATGCCCACACATGCTCAGATCCTGAGCACGACACCTGGCTCGAGGGTACTTCCTCACCTCACTGAGTTACTCAGCTCCACTGTGAGCAGCAGTCATGGCTCTGCTGATTTTCACAATACAGGGTTCAGAGGAAGCAGGAAAGAGTCTTTCCCCTCCCACCAGGCACGCTGTCTACACTTATCCATCCTTGAGATGAACCGGTTAGTTCCCACTCAGCAAACCATACAAAGACTAAGCAATGAAATTGAACATGACTGCGCCAACAGGCCAAGACTTAAAATCATCTTGGCAGGATGGGGCACTTTGATCTAGTTTGTTCTAGTTGACAGCGATCACTAGAACAGCCTCTGAAACCTTAACCAGCAGAGGGCGTCTGGGTTCCACGCTTTGCCCCAAAATAGTTTAATAGTGGCCAGAAAATCCAAATCCGCTTGATCGATCTGAGAGTCATCTATGGCCCTCAGCAACAGGGCATGGGGACAGCGGACACTCGTGGCACTGAAGTGGGGGCTACAAGCTGTGTCCTACAGAGTGTGCTGATGCTGACCCGATGCCACAGGAGCTGCCAGGGAGGGACCTGCTGTCCTGAGATCATGTGGTTGGGCGTGGAGACCCTGGTAAGGGATGTTTCATAACTCATACATAAAATGAGTGCTTTCAAAGCTCTAAGGGCTAAAAATTGGCAAGTTGGGGTTTTCTTTCTGCCTTGCTTTGTTCCCAATCATGGGGCATCGAGTCCACTACCCTCACCTTCATGTCCAGTCCCTTCCATGTTTCTATTCGTTTTATTTTTGTGTTTTTGAGTCAGGGTTTCGCTAAGTCACTAAAATACACAGACTGGACTTGAGTTTGCAATCCTCCTGCCTCCCAGAGTGCTGCAATCACAGAATCCTCCACTAGTATTTGGTTTGATTTTTGATTTAAAAAATCAGCTATATTAATGTTGTTTGCTTTCAGCCTACTTTAATTGGTAAATTAAACCTTTACAGCTCAGTGTGTTCTCACACTGTCTTCTCAGGCAGTGAACTATTCTAAACTGACAGACAATCATATGTTCTGAACTCCACTTCATATCTACCTGGTGACCAAGGGCTGTGCTAATTTCCCAGGGAAACTTTGTGGTCTCCAAACTCTGATGTGTCTTCGTGCTCTGCAGGGTGCAGTGTTGGTGGGTGTGTGTCACTACACATTTCCAACACTCAGAAAACTGTGCAGCACAAAGAGCAAGCACTGATGTGAATTAGACTTGAATCAAGAATGACACATCAACATGTTTACCGATTCGCGGACCCCCAAGCTGAGGCAGTAATGAGATGATGGCACACTCAGTACCATATGATCAGCTTTCCCATAAAACAATGACTTCTGGAAACAATGAATCTTCTAAAACCTAGAAGTGTGCTGTAGCTTGGATCTGCAAGGTCCCCAGCAGTCATGTGCTAAAGCCTTGGTCCCTAACCTGCCGTGCTTCTGGGAATTGGTGGAGCCCTTAGTTGGTGGGGCTTGTGGGAGGAAGTGAGGTCACTGAGGATGTGTCTTATGGGAGGAAGTGAGGTCACTGGGCGTGTGTCTTATGGGAGGAAGTGAGGCCAAAGGGGGTGCCCACCCTCTCCTGTCTCTGGCAGCCATGCATGAGGTGAGCAGCTTTTCTCCACCCTGTTCCCCACCATGATGAGCTGCCTTGACACATGCCCAGAAGCCAGGGGTCTGGTCTTCCATGACCTGGAACTTTCAAAACTAGGAGACAAAATAAATCTTTCTTCTTTCTTAGCTACTTATTCCAGATATTTGTTATAGGTGAAGAAAGCTGACCAATATGAAGAAGAACTAGAATTGGTCTTATGATCCCTACCCATCCCACTTTTGAAGGAAGGCAGAATGGTAATGGGTGCCCACCCCTCCCTGGGAAGAGCCTCTGTAATGTGGAGCTGCCCAAGGTTTGCAGTTTTCTGTGTTTTTCTCTGAGCTGCTAATTTCAAAAGTTGGTGAGGAAGCCTTGACCCTTGCATTTTAAAAAGTTCTTGGCATCACTTAATTTCTATCGAGTAAACAGGCTGCCTCAGAGATCTCAGTCACATCGCATGGCCAGGCAGCCACATGCATTGCCAGCTAAAGACCAAAATACTAACACCAGAGTGGACAACAAACATCTTGGGATTCCTGTGGACCAGTGAGCCCAGGACCTGCTGTCTTCCTCTCCTCATGGTGTCCTTTCCAGAATCTCCCAGCCGTCCAGCAGTCTGCAGGGCACCAGAGAAGAGGGCCTCACATGGATGAGATTATGTCAACATGGCAGAACAGTAACTTCAAACAGAGGGTCCAGTTACAGAAAACTCCCATTTGTCACACTCATGAAAAGCTGAAGTTTGGTAAACTTTTTTGCACCAAAATTAAGAATGGAAAAACTCATGAGTAGTTTAGAGCCAAGTTCAGTTTCCCCCAGTTTGTGACCTATTGTTAAAATTGTGGTAGAATTTTGATTATGAATAGCATGTTCTTCAAGTGTCCTGAAAGGTGAGCAAACATTTCTGATAAATTTTAACTTGATAAACTAATGATGTCTTGCAACATGAGTAGTAAGTGATGCCAAGGGTCACGATATCACAGCGGAGACAATTTTGTAGAAAAGCATTACTTGAATAAGGCTGTAGCAGTACAAGTAATAAATCTTTAATCACAATGCAGTGTCACATTCCCACAAAAGCCTGAACAGGAGGCAAAGACAAGTGTCATTGCCTGGGTTCCTTGCTAAAGTTGCACAAAAAGAGATTCTGTGGAACCGGTAGACAGCGGTGATTCTGTTAGTGACGGTGAAATTTATCCTACATGATGCCCCTGCTCTCTTGTCTCCTTCCCACCTGCCATGAAGGTTTTCAAAGGTAGTGCAGATTAGGTTGCTTATTTTTCTTTATTTTTTATTGTCTTTACTATTTTGTACTACATTGCAGTAATGCAATTATTTTATATGAATATTTTGGGGTCATGGAATGAATCCTCTGTGTTTCCATTGTTTCTTATAGGGAAATGCTGATACACAAATGCTTCAGATTGAAGATCTACGTCCAGAATGAACTGGCTTGGAAACCAAGGTTTCATTGTGATACTGTCGATGATTACACGTCTTTTGGGTTTACATAAACATCCTTGAATTCCTGCACATAGATAGGTAGAAGGGATATCTACAAAGTGGTATTCATTATAAAGTTCAGTACACACATCCAGTAGAGACAATGGCAAAAAGCTTTATCATCCAAACCATATAAATAATGTTTCCATTATTTAGAAGTTTTTCTTATGCACAGAGCAGTCATTGATGTCATCTTGTGAATGTCTGCATTTGTTATTCTTCAGGACAGGACTGT
This sequence comes from Cavia porcellus, assembly GCF_034190915.1. NCBI lineage: Eukaryota > Metazoa > Chordata > Mammalia > Rodentia > Caviidae > Cavia > Cavia porcellus. The sequence goes on along the minus strand of NW_026947501.1, from coordinate 45,548,049 downwards.
GCTCTGGCATTCTGATAATGCTGACTTACATAATTGGTAGAACTGTTCAATCCCTTCCCCATGGCAAAGGGGACATGATGCTAATCTCCAGCCAGCATTGACAGGGAAATTTCGCTCCAAACACGTGCGGATATTCCTGGCACATGCCAAACTCAGTCCCTGCGAAACTGCAGGGGACAGACATAGGAAAGAACCAAAGCTCTGAGGCCAGGGTAAATTTCCCAGCTGGGCCCTAGAAGTTGCTCAGCTCAAGTGGACGGGGAGGCACCCCGCACTCTCTGCCTTCTAGGGAGCTGATGTTTGTCCCCATCAAAGCCCAGCATCTTCTCAGACCTGATGGTTCCCGCATAGAATTATTCTATGTGTGTGCAGTGACTGACAGCAGAGAGGGTGACAGAGCTTTGAGAGGCCCTCCTGTCACCCTAAAGCTGCTGTCCTCTCCTCCTCCCCAGCACAGAACATTTCAGGAACAGCAGCAGCCACATATGCCCAAGAAGTCCTGGAGACACCTGTGAGCATCTGTGTAGTCTGCCCAGCCCATGGCAGTAGCTACAACCACTGCCACCATCAGCTACAGGACCAAGCCCAAAGTTCCACCCAGAGACCCAGAACACCATGATGACTTGATATTCCTGGAGCTCCGGAAACTTCTCTGATGATACAGGCAAAGAGGAAGAGACTGTGGTGTGATGCTCAGGAATCACCTGAGGCCCTGACTTTCTGTTGAGAGCCCTAAAGAGCCTACTGAGCCACTGCATGTGGGACACACAAGTGGGGCTGTATTGGGACTTGCAAGAAGCAGGTAGCAAGACAAAGGAAGAGGCTTCCAAATCGCTGGCTAGGTCAGCTTTGTGGACATATTTGGTTGGAGACCTGTGACAGCTGGGAGCCAGGGGACCCAGCCACATTCCAGGAGGATGTGCCGTTCTCCTCCTTCCATGCTGTCTTTCCCCCCTGTTAAGTTATTATTCTGAGTTGTTTACTTTCCAAGATGCAAACTTTAATATCTTCTTTTAAACTTAGTCCTTCCACAACAGGTAGGAGGAGGCTGAATGAGCCTGGAGACCACAGTCTGCACCCTCTCAGTGTGCAGGGAGCTCTCGGGAGGACGGACACTGGGACAGGTGTTCCTGGTACCTCTTTTCTCAAGCACTTGCACTGCTGCTCCCCCCCCCCACCCACCATTTTATTCTGTCTGGAAAGATGAAAACAGAAACAGCATATTGATCTCCTCTGATGATATTTCCAGGCTTTATTTAAATCATACATTTCCTCAGAAAGATGATTTTTGCCTTCTGCACAGGTTACTTTTGAAGAATAAAATCCAACAGATGTTATTTGCTTGCACTTTTTATGTCTTCAGTGTCCAGATGTTTACTCCTTTGCACTTGTGGACTGTGATGTATTGATTTTCTATGATGAGCCTTTCTTCCTTAGGATTCAGGGGGTTTAAGAAGAGAGCCTTATGGAGATGTGCAGAGTGGGTGGAAAGGGGGCTGCCGTGCCTCAGTGGTCAGAGCCAGCACTTGTCGAGCTCTGCTGGCCCTGTGGCTCCTTGGATGCAGCCTCAGCAGCTGACACTGCTGTATCCTGGTACCTCAGTCTCCTTCCTTAAACCGACTCCTTCACAGCCTGGCCCCTGGTCCCTGCAGCCAACGTGCTCCTGCACAACTCCTACACACAGAGGTCCACACGAGCAGTGGGCAAGCTTTTACATGAGGACCAGATCATAGTACTGGAGCCTTTAGGAGTTGTAAGTGCTCTGTTGTGATTCTTGCCTTTGCCACTGTGACATCAAAGCAGCTGCAGACAGCAGATAAGGATGAGCAGACTTCCCAACCAAGCTGTGTTCATGCCTCCAGACCCTCCAGGCTGCTGGTTTGCCAACCACCATCTACACATGCAGTAAAAGACCTTGGATGAATTGAAGTGTGAAACACTCTAATGGAGTCTAGCACAAGCTACGTTCTCTCTAAGCTGGTTAAACTAGAACACAAATGAGTGCCTCCCCTAAAAGCATCACACCCTCTGAGCCCCACACACTGCCCTCCTTCCAGGCCCTGTCTCCAGGTCTGCACCTGGCAGCTCCTGTGACCCTAGGGACTTGAAGGGTGCTGGCCTCCTCCTCCAGACCCTGCCTGGCTCCAGGTCTCAATGTAAGTTGACACACCTACCATCTGCCCTCACGGTGCCCTGCACTACCCCAGGAATGGCCCTGCCTGCCCTGGACCTGTGCTCTGCCCATCCCCACCTGCCCCACCCAATACAGCCCTGATGAAAGTAGACGGATTCTTCTACTCATGACCCACAACACTAACAGAGGACACGATGAAAATTTAAATTTGAGGGGTTGGGGATTTGGCTCAAGCGCTTGCCTGTTAAGTGCAAGGTTGTGAGTTCAATCCCTGGTACCAAAATTATAAAAGAAAAGAAAAGAATAGAAAACTTAAATTTACGATTGAATGTGTGAAAGAATGAATGGGTGAAAATCCTCAAATGAACATACAAAATTTCTGTCTGTGCACCAGAAACTGCGTTTGCAATTGCAGCAAAAAGTCATAAACTTTTCTCCCAGCTTATTCTCATTCATCACAGACACAATGGGAGGGCAGGAACTTCCATCCCCTGGGGAGGAATCCTGTTTCCTTAAACTTCAGGCTCTAAAGGAAGAAAATGATTTGTGAGCAGAATCTCTAGAAGCTGGGAATTAGTAATATAAATAAAGGTGAAGGAAGGAAATCTCTTAAGAGCTGAATAAAATGAACGTTAAGGAAGCGGTGTGTTAGTCCATCAGAGCTGCTAGAATAAAATACAACAAGGGGTGGTTTTTGAATAAGAAAAGTCCATTTGCAGCCCTGCTGGAGCTGACGGCGGGGGGCGCGAGCAGCAGCTATGTGGGGTTCAGCCAGCGTATGCGTGGTGGGAGGCAGCCCCCTGCACCTCAGTCTCCTCCACAGCACCCTTTCCTACCGTGGAATTGCCTCACAGCTTTGATTCCCGTCTCCCCGCTGGGCTGGTGCTGCCCATGTTTCGTGCACTCTTGGCTAACCCTGTCTCTTTTGAGAGACATCGGTTCAGAACTTTCACCCGTGTTGCAGTTGGGTGATTCAGGCTTTTGCTGCTGAGTTCTTGGAGTGGTGTGTTCAGGATGTCAAGCCCTTCCTATCTGATCGTTTTACAAACAGTTTTCCCATCCTACTAGCTGTGTGGCCCTCTGTTGATTGTTTCCCTCGCTGAGCTGAAGCTTTTCAGCTCGATGTCTCCCCCACTCCTGCATTTCTCCTTCTGCTTCCTGTGCTTTGGGGCCTCATCCAAAAACCCCTTTCCATTCCCACCCCGGTGTCCTGAAGCATCCCCCTGGTGCTTCCTTCTAGCGGTTTCATAGGGTTAGGTCCTACATTTACATCTTTGATCTATTCTGAGTTGAGTTTTTCCTCTTTATTTTATGAAAAAATAAAGCAAGTTTCAAATAATAAGAGAATATCAATAGTTATAACACTGTGTGTTTTTAATCTTCAAAGTAGTGACTCAGTATAAGACTAAACCAAAAAGATTCTTACAGGAAAAAAAAAAAAAAAACAGAATAACACCTGCAAATGGCATATTCCATCATCTCAAAAATGTTCCAGCATATGTGAATTTGTTTCATTAATAGTAATAGCTTCATTTAGTTCCCTGAGTTGATTTTTCGAACAGCCCAGAGAGAGGCTCTGTTTCATTCTCCTGCTCTCCGCCACAGAGCCTCTTCCTGACCACGTCTTCCCTTGCCTGAGTCAGAAAGGCCCCGCTGCCCAGGACCCAAGCCCCCAGCTGACCCAGGAAAAGCAAAGTCCCCTCTGACAGCACTGCGGCCCAGGTAAACCTGAGGAACAGCTGGGATTTAGACACAGAGTGGCAGAGAAGATGGCTGTGCACAAGGTCGGGGAGGCAGGAAACGCTGGAAGAGGACAAAGGGCTTATGTGACCTAAGCAGGGAGTCTATAAACAAGAAGACAGGATTAGCAAGGCTGAGAAAAGCAGCACCATGGTGGCTTAGGGCAGATTGATGGCCAGGGGAAACTTCCCTTCTGTACTCTGTCGAGGCAGGGAGATGGGGCCTCGCAGGGGCAGCTCCCTCCAGGCCTTGTGCCAGAAGGGGCCATGAAAATGTCCCTGCAGTCTGCTGAGCCACAGTGGCCTAGACTTTGAATTTTACTCCCTGAAACAACATTTTCTATGTCAGCAGTGCCATCAAACCTAATCAGACAATAATAAGAAATTCTATCACAAAGGGGGAAAAACAAGAAACTCTAGAAATAACTCTGTGTGAACCTAAAAGATGAAAATTTGAAATGTGGGGAAAGCAGGGGGAGCCCAATAGAGATTGATAGAAATTATGGAGAGTTCAGTGTTTCTTTAGTTATTTTGTGTAACAAACTACTTAAATTCAGAATTTTAGTTTTACATTTCACTTTAGTTAATCTAAAGTGAACGTGAAAGAATAAATAGACAAGACCATTGGAGGGAAAGCTAATAACTGGAAGGTATTGGCTGTGCTTGAGGACAGGGGAAGCAGAGGGGTGACAGGTAAGGTGACAGCTCAGGCCAGGCAGCGACACATCCCAGAGGACAGAAGGCCACAGAGAAGAGGCACAGGCACAGAACCTGCACCAAAACCCCAGAGGAAGGAACAGACTGCTCAGCTTGTGTTCATCTCAAAATTTCCCAGATAGCTAGGAAATAGTTATTTTTATATATCTTTATATATTCAGTGATATAGCTTAAATAAGAATAATTATAGAAAAAGTCTAGGCTAAGAAATAGTTAAATCTTGATTCAGACTTCTGTGGAATAGTTTTCCAGTTATAAATACAATGGAAGAATTCCAAAGTGAGACATTATAATAGAAAAATAAGCTGAGAAAAGCAGCCTTCTATGAAGATGAGAAGCAGAGATGGCTGGTGCATTTCATAGAGAGAGAGGAAAACAAACAGAGCCACTGGAATGCTAGCACCTGCTATGAAAAGACTGGCCACAAAGAGGAATTTAAGCTGAATAACACATTCACATGAAAAGAAGGAAAGTCCAGTCAGGGTTCCTGTCCATGACACCAACACATGTGTCAAGCGAGGTAACAGTCCTGTGGGTAACGTGGTGCAGGGGTGACTCGCACTGCTAACTGAGCTTCCTGAAGCTGCCTGACTTTTTCCTGGGAAACAATTTGCCATGTGAACTGAAGCGCAGTGACTGAACTCGCCCGGGCTATGGTGGGCTGTGTACCTGAAGGTCCCCATGGAGGCTTGTCCAGGGTGGGGGCAGTGCTGCGGACCTAGAAGAGGTTGCCTGGTGGAGGTCGTGGGTACCTTCAGAGGGCGGTGGGGGCCAGGCCCCTAGGCTCTGTGCCTGCTGGCCACCAGGTGCTGTGGGACCCCACACGACCCCTGACCTGGTGTCCCTGCCCAGGCCCTGGCTCCTGGTTTTGGACTCAAAGCTGCCCAGATGTGCCCAGCACAGCCCTGCCTTACTGCAGGTGTAACTTCTCAGGTTCAGTCCTGGATGCCGAGTGAACACACTCGCTGACCAAGGGACTTGCTGCGGTGGGGACCCTTTGATGAAGAGAGGGTGCCCCTGGGCATTGCGAGTGGAAACATGAATTCTCTGAGTGGCTCCTACACAGGCCACGTGTCCTGGCTGTATCGGCTAGAAGGCTGCTACAGACCTGTGCCAGGCTGCACCCCTGCCACATGGGAAGCCACCCAGTGCCACCCTGGGGCACTGCGTCTGCAGCAGGTCAGGCACACACTCTCCACAGCAGACAGCGACAGACAGCATGGGCACCAGTGAGGGCAGCACTCATCCCCAGTTGCTTCTGCCTGGCGTCCTCCACCATTCAGGCTTCTGTCCCCTGCTGCCCCACAAGCACATCTGTCACCAGGCTCTTCAAAGCTATTGCTCCTGCTGCTTCCATCTCCCTTTTTGATTTTTGTCTTCTCTTTCTCTCTATTTTACCAATGTTGCCCTGAAAAAAAAAAACATGAATTCTTCTTAGCTAAATATTAAGGTGATTTTATTTTGTCTGAGCAGGTTAAACACATAGCTCTTGAAGCAAATATCAAGAAAATAGTTCCTATTAGATTAAATAAATTCATAATAAAAATCCTTATTGTCATCATTTCTAACATACTCATCACTTACAATAGTGCTGTGTTAGCTTCCGAAAGGCCATGGAACTCTGAAAAAGAGAGTGGTGAATCTCGGCATCAGCGAAATCTCCAAGAGCGTTACTGCCAAAGCTGCCTAAGAGAAGGAACAGGGAGGTGGGCCCTGTGGGGCCCACTGTCTCCACTCTGGGCCTGCTTACCAGTGTCTGAGACTCAGGAATGCATTCTGGATGCCACGTAAAAGAATAGAGTGAGCCTACTTCAGATGGCTCCCATGGACTGTGGAATGGGAAAAGCACATTACTCTTCCAGCTACTAACTCACAGCGAGAGGAGAGCAAAAAGCATGAATGTCAAGGAAAAATGAAAGTCAGTTAGAGTGTTAGCTCATATTACTAATAAGCGCCCTGGAGCACTACTGGTCTTAAAAGGAAACTAATGCTTCCATGCACAACTTGCACATACAAACACATGCACACACACACATGTGTGCACACCTGCATGCACACACAGTAACTGCACAAGAAGACAGAGATATCTATGGCAGTTACTTCATAATGCACACCTATGTCACAAGTCCACATTGCGCAGCTTAACCCTGTGCAATATTTTTGTTGATCTTATTCAATGAAGCTTAAAAAATGACACATTAGGGTAGCAACAGACAAGTTATAGAACAAAATGAAAAATAAAGGTCAACAAAATCTGCCTCCAGATAGCTGAGCAACAGTGACCAGAATGGACTGACCAGGTCAGGAGGTGCAGACTTGAGAGATTCAAGGTGCAGAAAAGCACCATTCAAGGATAGAGCCACAGAAGTTACCAGTAGCTTAAAAATACAGACAGAAAAATGTGAAGGATTTATGCATCAGAAATTTGTGCAACATTTTAAGACACAAGAGAAAGAAATCAATATTTGAAGAAATTGGTGCCTAAAACTTCCCAGTGTGATTAAACCATTAATCTACACCTCCAAGGAGCCCTTGTGGGGTAACTGCATAGAGAAGCAAATGAAGGTGCACCATGGCCAGTCCCCTAAAGTCACAGGCAAAGAGAAAATCCTGGAAAAAGAGAGAGAAAACTGACGCATCACGTACAGGGGGTGGATTCAGAAATAAAATTAAGAAAAAATTCCTTCCCAATAACATTAAAAAATAAAATATCTAGGAATACATTTAATAAAAATAGAGTGCAAAACACTGATGAGAGAAATATGAGGTCTGAGAGGGGGAGGGCTGACCTATGCTCACACAGATATCAATTCTTTCCAAACTGATTCAGTACTGGAACTGTGTTTGAAATTTATGAGGCAGAGCAAACTCTGAGTAACTCAAACAACTTTTAATGCTTAATACATATACTACCTAACTTAACAGCTAGTTAAACCACAAAATCAACTTGATGTTGTACTGGCATAAGAAGAACCATGCAGAGCAGTCAAACAGACAGTCAGGTAACAAAACCTCCCATTTCAGGTCAAGTGGTCAACAAATGTTACAAAGTCATTCAGCAGAAGGAAGGACAGAATGATAGTCAGCTTTCTGTTACTGTAAGAACACTTGATGTAACTTTGTAGAAGAGAAGGTTTGTCTTGGCTCATAGATGGGAAGTTCTGTCTGTTGCTTTGAACCCATGGTGGATGGAGCACATAGTGAAGAAACTGCTCACCTCATGGCTGCAGACAAAAGTGAGTGCGGAGGTGTCCAGGGCTCCACTATTCTATGAAGGGTTCACAAAGCCCCCTCGCTGGCCCTGCTCCCTGGAAGTCCCTGTATCTCCCAGTGGTACCTCCCTGGGGATGGAGACTCCAGCACCTTGGCTATGGAGGACACCTGAGCCATGCACTGCAGCAGAGTTCTCAGCAGGTGGCTCTGGGTCCATTTGCCACAGACAAATAGTGGCCTCAGGTCCCATTTCACATGAAATTTCAGTGAGTGACAGCCCCAGCTCTAAGAGCAAGGTGTACAAAATGTTCCACTGAAACAGGAGAAAATCTGCCTTCTTGGTGTGGAGGTTCAGTAACATTAACTTCTCTGCAGAGTGTGGGTCCCACAGTCTCAGAAGCAGAGCCTTTGGGGCAGGATTGGGCTCGATCAGACAGAGTCATCACGCTGAGCCCCCATGATGAATTGAGGGAGGTGAAAACACGGACCAGCCGATAGACGCTCCCTCTCCCACCATGAGGGGCAGGACTGCGTGGCCTCTGTAACCTGGAGGTGAAGAGATGCCTGGACTTGCCCATCCTCCTTCTGTTATTTGCTGGATGTGGTGAGTTTTGTATGTAAACTTGTGGGATCCTACAAGCACCCCACACCATGCTCCAAAAATTGCCTGGCTGCAGGGTGTTCAACCTGCCATCTTCCAGCCTGCAGGGCCACAGCAGGGTCAAAAGGGCCAGGAGCAGGAACCAGCAGCCCTCCATACCCACCCCTCCCTCTAGCAGAGCAGCACTGTTGTGGCTTTGTCCAGTGGTGGCTCTGCCCAGTGACCATGCAGTCCTAGGTTCTAAGTGGGTGGACTAAGACTGGCCAAGGGAAGCCCGCCCCTTGTCTAGGCCAGAGCAGAAAGAGACAGGAGTGCAAGGACTCCTTCTCTGCCTTTGTTCCCCATGCTGTTCTCTGAGGCTGTCCCTTGAGAGTGCATGTGCAGGAAACCTGTTCCCCATCATAGTATCTGGAGGCAGGAACGAGGGAAGAAACAGGAGCATAAGAGGCCAGTGTTATACTAAGATGCTGAAAAATTAAAATAATTCATTAAAAGATAATTAGCAAAAATAGTTAAAAGGATAGTTATTAACAGTATTGTCATTCTGTACTGAGCTCGTTACCCTAGTAACCAAGCACCAACCATAGTTATAGATTAACTGACCACACCATTATGCTGTTCTATATGCTTTGCCCCCCCCCCAAGTAACCTGTGTGCTATCTCAACTTTTGTTCCCCCTTGTAAGAGGCAAATGATGTTGTGTCAACTGTTGTGCCCTTTATGAGAGACAAATGTTCTTGGAATTGGCAGACCAAGGGCTATGTATTGGCTAACCACCCACTGTGAAATGCCTCTGATCTCAAGCAAAGGGGAACAAAGGCCCAGCTTGTTTCTGTTTCTCATCACTATGTACTTAATGGTCAATGAGCTAATCATAAATGAACTATAAAATCAGTCAAAATTATAACTCAGTTGCACAGCTTTGCAAATTCTACCTGCACTGTGTTGCTGGGCCAGCTAAAATAAAATGCTTCTTCCTAAAATGATGTCAGTTTGCCCATCTTTTTTCCATCTCGGGAGTCTTGCCCCATTTTTCATCTTGGGGGGCCTTTTTGGGGAAGTACAACATTTGGGGGCTCGTCCAGGGTACTCTCTCCCCACATTTTTTTTCACCAATTGATTGTCTTGAACCATCTGTAAATATTTGAATCTTTTGTTCTTTGTAATTTGAGTGCACACGTTTGAAGTTGCAGACAAGCTTGGCTGGATCTTTCTGCACCAGAGCGGGATGCCCTCCAGGAACGGGCTTCTAGCCTATTTGTGATTTGGGACTTTTTTGCCATTTTGGTTTTGTGCTTGGTATATATATATATATATATATTGTACTATATTATATACAATTGTATATATTATATATATACACAATATATATAGTACAATATATGTAATATATTGTATATATTATATATATAATATATATATAATATATATAAATATATTTGTGAAGCCATTTGTTCATTTGAATTTAAATGTTACCTCAGTACTAACATTTAGGTTTCTTTTATTTTTCTTAAACTATTGTTGCAGGTTTCATATGGCTTCTTGGACTTGGGGGTTATAATAAAAATTGCTTCCCTATAGGTCTCCAGACAACTGTGGATCGAGAAAACTTTGTGTGTGTGTGTCTTGTGTTTTTCTTGTCTTCTGTGGCACCTTATGTTGTGTCATTGTCATTTACCGGTTATTAATAATTATGGGCCAGGCATCATCATCAGAGCCCTTGTCTCCCCTGACCTTGGTTTTTAATGACTTCAGAGATTTCAAGGATTGAGCCCAGGGATATGGAGAACCAGTGCATTCTGGGAAGCTCCATATTTTCTATGAGCTTGAATGGTCTGCTGGCATTCCTAACTGGCCTCTGGCAGGTAGTTTTAATTTCTCCATAGCTCAGGTTGTCTGACAATACATCTTTGGACCCCCAACCCACTCAGACCAGATTGTGTACATTCAGGTTTGGATCGATCTCATTTGTGATTCACCTTCTTGGCTTAAAAGATTTCTCAAGGCTTCTGAGCTTCAATTTGAAAAACACTCTCTCCTGGCACCTTTGAAAATGAAACCAAAGCCTGAGTCTGAGTTATGCCCAATTCTCCCCTCCAAGGAAGAACCTTTGCCACTGCCTTAGCAGCCCTCAGCACGGATGCCTGTTCTTCCTGAACAGTACCCCCTTCTCACCCCTCTAGCCCTATCTGAATCAGAAGTTATCAGTGTTTGGAAACGCCTGATTCCTCCACCTCAACTCCTGCCCTTCTTCCTCTGTGTGAGATCCCTAACTCTGAGGATCCCCCTCCCCAATATTTACTTATGTCCCATTTGCTACTTCTGACCTTTACAATTGGAAACAACAAAACCCCCCTTTTTCTAAGCATCCTCAAGGCATTATTTCTCTTTTGGAATCAATCTTTTCCACCCACCGTCCCACTTGGGATGATTATCAGCAGATTTTGCAGGTCTTGTTCACAGCAGAGGAGAGGGAGTACATCTGAATGTTAGAATGAAAAGCAGTGCGTGATCCTGATGGGAACTCATCCTCTGATCCTGAGCACCTGAGCCATGATTTCCCTTTGTCCCAACCTGACTGGAATCCTAACACACCTGAAGGTAAGGAGGCTCTCATTTGGTATTGCCAGTTGTTCCTAGAAGCCATTAAAGGCACTGCTAGGAAACCCACCAATTTGCCCAAGGTCTCAGAGGTAAGGCAAATAGCTAATAAGTCTCCCTCAGGGTTTCTGCAAAGGCTACAGGAGGCCTATTGCATTTATACCCCTATTGATCTGGTGGCACCTGAAAATGCAAAGGCCATTAATATTGCCTTTGTGACTCAGTTGGCCCCAGACATTACAAGAAAATTGCAAAGACTTGAGGGATTTGAGGGAATGCCTCTTAGCCAATTATTAGAAATAGCTCAGAAGGTATTCGACAATCATGAAGATCCCAGAGATCAAAAATTGACAAAGGTACTAGAAGTATTGACTGAGAAAGTGACCAAAACGAATGCAAAGTCTTGCCCTCCTATAGATAAAAATCAACGTGCCTACTATAAGGAAACGAGACACTGGTGAAAGGACTGCCCCAAGCTGAAGGCCAAATTGGAAAGGGAAGCCAAGTCTCTATTGTCCCATGATTAGGGAAGTCAGGGCTCTCATGCCCCCTCTGAGGCCAGGCTAACTCCATCTGTGGAGGGCCAACCAATTATTTCTTAGTGGACTCTGGAGCTGCTCATTCAGTTCTGACTTGACCCATAGGGACCCCTACAGGAAATAAATTAAAGATATTAGGAGCAACCGGCACCACAAGGGTATATCCAAAGTTTCAACTTCAGCTAGCCCGACCAGGGCAAAAGACTATCTCTCATGAATTCCTCTGGGTCCCAAAATGTCCAGATCCCTTTCTAGGCTGAGACCTCTTGCATAAACTAAAAGTTCATCTCAGTTTTGAAGCAGCCACCCCAACAGTGAAAATGGACAATGGCCTACCTGAATTCCTTGATACTAGGGTCCTTGCTTTATATCATGAGGGTGAAGGACATTTATTATTGGAAAGTCTTAAAGTTTTAAATTACAATGAGCTATTGCACCGTTGGATGCAGGAAATCCCTGGAGTTTGGGCAGAACACAATCCTCCTGGTCTGGCAGTGAACCAAGTCCCTTTGATGATTGAGCTTTTACCACAGGCTGCTCCTATTCAGCTCAGGCAATATCCTATCAGTCTGAAGGCATGCCAAGGCATAGCCAGGCATATATTAAGGTTAAAAAACTATGGAATATTAAAATCTTGTGTCTCTCCCTGGAATACCCCCTTGCTGCCTGTTCAGAAGCCAGAAACCCAAGATTACCCACCAGTGCAAGATCTCAGGGAAGTAAACAAAAGAGTTGTACTGTACCTAACCCTTACACTTTATTGAGTCTGTTAAGCCCAGAGTGTATCTAGTACTCAGTGTTGGGTTTGAAAGATGCCTTCTTCACTTTGCCCATCATTCTGGTAAGTCAACCTGTTTTTGCCTTTGATGGACTGACCCCACTATGGGAGTGTCAGAACAATTGAGTTGGACATGCTTGCCACAAGGTTTTAAAAATGTGCCCACTCTTTTTGATGAGGCTTTAGCCAGAGATCTTTTGGGTTTCAGAGAGGACTATCCAAACGTGACACTTCTGCAATATGTTGATGACATTCTAATGGCAACAGATTCTTATGAAAGTTGTGCAAGTGCCACTCAAGGCCTCTTAAAGACACTATTTGAGTTGGGCTATAAGATCTCAGCTAAAAAGGCTCAGTTATGTCAAAAACAGGTAACCTACTGAGGTTACCAAATCCATGAAGGAAAAACACTCTTTCTTCCCAGCGGATACAAGCTATCCAGCAGATCCCTGTCCCTGTGACTAAGAAGCAGGTACAAGAATTTCTCGGAGCTGTAGGATATTGTTGGCTTTGGATTATTAACTTTGCTGAAATAGCCCAGCCACTTTATGACTCATTGAGAGGGGCCACTCAAGAGCCTCTCGAGTGGAGAGATTCACAAGACCAGGCCTTTAAGCAACTGAAATCAGCCTTAAAAGAAGCTCCAGCTCTGGGTCTGCCAAATTAGCAAAAACCTTTTTACCTCTATGTTGATGAAAAACGAGGGATAGCAAAAGGAGTACTAACTCAGAGTTTAGGGCCATGGCAAAGGCCTGTTGCCTACCTTTCCAAGAGACTTGATAATGTGGCAGCTCAATGGCTGCCTTGCCAGTGGGTGATTGCTTTGGTGGCCCTCTTGGTGAAAGAGGCCCAAAAGTTGACATTTGGACAAAAACTTTTAATTATTTCTTCTCATTTGTTGGAAACTCTTATTAAGGCTCCACCAGATCGATGGCTGTCTGACTCCCGAGTTATACACTGTCAGGTGCTGTTCCTGGATCCAACTACTATCAGCTTCAAGGAAAAGCAACCTTGAATCCTGCTACCCTGCTGCGTGATGATGACCCCTCCTTGCCTCTCCACAATTGTATTAAAAGAGACTTCACAGGACAACATGGGGCCCAGAAGCCATGGCAACTGTGTCTTAGCGTAGGCATGGGTACCCTCATCATACCTCAAGGAGAGAGGAAGGAAAGGGAGTGCATGCCCCAAGGATCACCCAGGGACACCAAGGCCTGCTCCTCAACACCTGTCCAGGGACTGAGATTGCATCTGGCCATCCCCACACCATGGCCCCTCTGGGGGACAGTGACATGCAGTCTGTGTGTGGACACTGCGCGTGGTCAGTGTGCACCACTGACACTCACATGGTCTGCAGTTGACACGTGATTTCTTAGGATGATAAATTAACAGTGAGGGTGTCAACTCCAAAGCAGCTGCTTTCCAGACACTGAGGAGCAGAGGTACCCTGGAGGGGAAAAAAGGGGAGACTAAAAGTGGTAGGAGGAAGAGCAGCCCTGTGACTCTATCCCACAGACACCTTTGTCCCAATTCTAAGACTTCTGAATTCATCAACTTAGATGTCCAAGATCAACTAATGCTACCTTTTTAATCTGCAGAAAAAAATGCATCTTTTCTAAACATCACTGGTGTCTTATAACGTGCTAAGTCCTGTGGTATGGCTCACACATGTGGGGAAGGATGAGCCAGTCTGTGTGGGTCCCTGTGTAGCCATGCCCCGTGATGACCGCTGTCACAGGGTGGAGGGACAGTGAGAAACAGTGGCTGCATCAAGAAGCCTCGCAGCTTCATCCAGCCCCTGATGCCATGCTGCCTCAGACCCGGCCAGGCTGGACACAGGGCATATGGTTGGAAGGCGCGAGTGCCAGGTCCGCCGGGAGAGTGGAGCCTCTCCCACAGGACAAAACCCCTACAGGTGTCACAAGCAGTTTCCCTGAGAAGATCCACAAAGATCGTCCTAGAAGCAGAAGCCTGGTGGGAAGAGCAGGGCAGTCCAGGCGAGGCAGGCAGGGACACTGGTTTTCAGTAGTGGCCTTATGTGTACCAGAGGACAGAGAGATGAATGTCATGGTTTATCTTTGTTAATATAAACCCATGCTTCCCAAAATGCGATTGGAGAGCATCAGTCTCCCAAAACCTAAAACAAAATTAAGGAGAGATGGCAACTGGGGGAGTGATACAAGCTTTCTCCCATCTCTCCTCCAGCTCTAACAACTGGGCAGCCTCTGCCCCCCACACCATCTCTTTCCTGTACTGCTGGTCATTATTCTTACAGTCCTGGTTTTTTTGAGTCCTCAGAACAGTGTCAGCCCACATGGTGCACCCATCCTGGGTAAGCCCGAGTCAGGCGGGCCCATGAAGCTATGAGGGCCCTACCTGGTGAGGTGGTCACACCTGTAAAGCCAGGTGTCACATCCAGACAGGACCCAGTAGCAGATCAGAGCCACAAGGGGCCGTGGGTCTGAGCATGTGTTTCAGCTCACGAGGAGAGACCCCGGGGGACCAGGTCTCATCCTGGAGCATAATCCATGTTGGGATTCAAAGCCACCACTGGAGTTCTGGAGCACTGCACTGAAATCCAGGTAAACTGGTTTCAAGAGGGCCCTGGAGGTCCCATCGGAGGAAAGAGGACAGTGATCTGCCTCTGGGGTTTGGCTCAAGAAGGGAGTTCCTGAAGGAACCCTGACCCCAAGGGGACCAAAACAGAACGCCAGCCCAGTAAGGTCAGGCCAGGGCCCTGCTCATGTCCCCAGAACAGTCAGACCTGGTCCAGCTCAGGGTGGTGATCATGCAATGGAGGACATGATACCCGCAAGACAGTGAGCCCTCCCTGGGTTTCCTAACTTTACCCAGAGAGGAAAGAGCAGTGATTGAAGAGCACCGTCTCTGAGCAGTGGCCAATTGCTCAGCTGTTAACAGAACATCTTGTTCAGTTGGCACTTTTACTTATTCCCCAGAAACCTAACAACATAATTAATGCTACTGTGAAATGAGGATAATTCATAGATAAGCATGAGTATAAAAGAAAATTACTTGCAGAGATCATTTGCTTGAAGAGAAGTACGAGGAAACCATTTCACAGTGTGGCTCAAGGCAGTTAAGGGCAAGGATTTCACACAGTGCATTATGAAATCTTTATTCCACTTCAATATCAGCCAGTTGCAGGCATGATAGGTGCTATTTCAAGTAACTTTAGGGATAATTAGCATGATCTGTGTTCTAAGTGGAGAAAGGCTCCTGGCAGGAGAGCAACCTCATCATGGGACCTGTTCTTCCTGGAGCCCCAAGGCCTCAGCTTAAACCTCTACTTTCCTCACCGTGTCCTAAATTAATGCAACCAGTTCTTCCTGGGCCACTTTCAAGCAGGAGAAATTTTAAGAAAAACAGAAAATGAAAAGTGTAGCTCTGTTGCAGAGCCAGCAAGCTCTCTGTGACTGAGAATTTCTACCTTCCCCTGGGGTTTCCTCCCCTCACCTCCCAGTGTAGCCCTGGATCCTCCTTTAGCCCACCCTCTGTGAGGAGAGGGTCCCTGGCGGTCACCGTGAGGGATGCCAGCTCTCAACAGAGCCACCATTTGATCATGTCTCTAAATCCTAGGAGCAACAACGGAAGCCACTGCCCCGGTGATTCACGAGCAGGCTTCTCTCCCTGGCTCTTTTCAAAAGCCGGATTAAGAAAGAGAAGCCCATGACTGTGTGAATCCCTGACGTATACAATGAAACTGCTGAGATCTAGCGGGTAAAGCCTGCTCAGGAAGACAGGTGTTTGCACATGATTTAAAATGTTTCCTCCCTAACAATTTTATAAATCCATCAGTGCTAAAATAGATGAACTCTAATGTTCAGAGAACAAATAAATTGATCTCCTTTCCTCTGCTAGAATTTTTCTTCCCTCTGTGAATTATTCTGTAATTCTCCTCAGAAATTACCTTTTTTGATATAAATTATTTTATTCCCTTACCAGTTATTCAGGTAATTTTAAGACACACACTGTCAACGAGGGTGGGAAATTTTTCTGCCGACTTGATGGTGGGGTACCTTTAATTCTGGAAGTTTTGAAAATTGATTCTATCAAAATATTAGTATTTTTGTAGTAATGATTAGTGAGATAAGGAATTCAGTTCAAGGCTATGTTATTACTATGCAGCACAGAACAGAATCAAGTACACTGTGAAGAATGTAAAATTATTAGCTGAAAACATTAAGGACATCCACCACAGGTAGTGCCACTCACCGCTCTATAACCAAGCAGAGAAACTGACTTGATAAAATGGAAGGAAAGAGGGAGAAAAGAAAAGCGGCAGAACCAATAGTGAGGTCTGAGGCCCCAGCTTTAAAGGAACAGAAATCACATCATTGTGAGGAAACCAATAACCTGCAGGCCAGATTCTCAGCTTTCAGGAGAAATCTGAGTTTTTATGTGAAATCTTACTTTAAGGTAGTCAGGTAAGCCCAGACTCTTGACCCAAATGAAACAGACCTGGATCCAGCTCGGGAGCAGCATTAGGCTGCCAGGAGTGTGTCATGGGATGGCCACTCCCAGGGCAGCAGTGGTTGCTCCCCAAGAACTCAGCAAGGTCCTGAAACTCCCAGCAGCAGAAATGACAGCAGGGGAAACTACAGTGCAAGCTTCAGCAGAGATGCAGTTCCCATAATAAACCCAAATGACTGGGACAGCATCACGGGCAGACACTGCTGAGGGCAAAGCCCTCTGAGCTCAGCCACCTGGGGCTCAGAGCAGCGAAAGGCAGCCAGGCATCTGCCAAGGAAAAGATCTCAGGATCGCGCAATCTCCCTGTGCAATGGTTTCCTGAGCCTCTGTCCCAGGCATGGCAGGGGAGGGAGCTCCTGGGCAGAAGCTGGAAACAGAGGCAGCACCCATGGCACAGGGTCTTTCTAACATGGGGCCCAGTGACCCGGACACTGGAACAGCTAGGAGCTCCACATGTGTCCCGGAGAGTGACAGTCATCACAGACTGTGGCAGAGCTGTAGAACAGCACCGGGCACAGCCCACAGCAGAGGCAGAAGGCTGAGGTGAAATGTGCCTAGAGGCCTGGTCTTTCCTGCTGTGAGGAGTTTGCTACCAACAACGTGTGCTCATCTCACATGGGGCACAAATAACGTGCCAGACCCATGGTGGTAAGATGCTTTTCTCCATGGTAGATGGATATCTTTAGGAAACATATTTTCATGTTTCTTGAAAGGGCAGTTTAAGGCAGTTTAATACTCATCACGAATAAGTATTGCGGCACACGGGCTGTGTGGTCATCACCCCTTATGCTTCCCACGCAGGCCACCTCACAGCACAGGTCCTATGGCTGTCACAAGTGAGTGTAGACTCAGGAGGTTTAGAACCAGACAGAAGCATCAGAGGCCTCTGTCCTGCTCACCTCAGATGGAAAAATAAAGAAGTCAAACCCCTCTCCTGCCTGGGGCTGGACTTCGAGATCGAGATCCACTGACTACTACTAACGGGGCCACACACGGCAAGGTGGAACCAGGTTCCCAAGCCTCACTTTTCAGACCATTCCTGGCTTCTCATTCCACAACAGTGCCCACTGGGCTACTGTAAACCCCTGCTCTGGCAGGGAACACACAAGGATGGAGTTACCATTTCTGGTACAGAGCCGGGCAGCAGGCAGTGTGGCAATCTGTGACCCACAAGGCTCGGGATGGGCAGGAGCAAGAAGCCCACTCACCAAGGACAATAGAACACCATGCTGTACTTTGTTTGCTTGTGCAAGTTACCAGCATCAAGGGCAGCGGTGTCCACAGGCAGAGAATCACCCCATGTGATGCCTCAGGTGCTTCCGTGTTTCAGGCTCCATGGCAAATGCAAAAACACAGAAAGAAATTCAGTTCTGTTCTGCATCAGGCCTGCCACGTAAAAACTGCTGGACATGTATTTTTTAAAAAGCTGGATGGATTGTCTTATCATGGTCAGCAAAGAACATGAATTTGTCAGATATCTACAATTAAAATTACATGAACTCTTATTAAACCATCTAAAAGCCATTAATTATAGACATACTCAGCTAATAAAATTCAATCCAAATAGAAACATAAAAAATTTCAAATAAACTGATAAAAATTGTGTCTCATATATCTTAGCAATTTGGACCAAAATTAAATCCTTTGCATGTAGAACAAACTTCTGTTTAACACTGAAATAATTTATATTACTCTTTAAAATAAATAAATTAAAAAGTAGAAAATTTTCATGAGTATAGGTACAACAGTTATCCCTAATAAAATCTGAAAATCTTCTATTTGTTAATTTATATATTTTAAAGAGTTAATCAAATAATAATAAAAATTATTTTAAGCATAAATTCTGCTACTTTTTATATTGAAATCTTCTTTTTAAAATTTTATTTAAAGAAAGACAAAACAAAACAAAATGGGTAGAAATAGTACATACTTTCAAATAAAAAAACAGTAATGAATCACTAGTTGATGTTTATATATTGTCCTCTTACAAATAATTATTCAAGATACAAAGGTAGAACATATAGATGGGAATTCAAACAAGGAGACTACAAATAGTTCTGTTCAACTATCTAATAAAATCTTAGTTATATGGTTATCAATCCTATACACTTAAACATACACACATTTATCCATATCTTCATTAATGTTGAGATTAAACAAACCAAAGCAAACTAAAATCACTCTGAACAAAGAATAATAGTATTGCTGGATCTCACATCATGACACTCCGGAATCAGCCTTGGGTCCTGTAGTGCCTTTTTTTCCTTGAAAGTATTTGTTCCTTTTATCATGTGTCATAAGATCAGTTCTCTTAAACTGTTTATAGGTTTTACACAAGTATGAGTCTTAACATGTATTTCTATCCTTTTTATATTAGAGGGAGGAACAGATAAAAGCAGGACAGAACAAAACATACTCCTATAGACACATCAAACTAAAAAGACATATAAGATTGCTGTACAAGGAGTTCTACCATGGTTACTGAGTTGTCTCTTATTAACATCAATAGAATTGGCTGCATTATCAGATAAAGTATAATTGCAGATATCAGTACATAACAGTATTAATAGAAATACAGCTTTGTAGGTAGTGTAGAACTACAAAAACAGGTAGTAATCAAACCAGAATGGGTATCATAGTGAATCATTGTCATTTTCAGTATAGTTGTCTATATTCTCTGACTTGATACTATCAACCTTAACAATTTTGAGTAAAATCTGTTAATAACAAACAGCAATCAAGCAGATCAGATGTAACTTAGATAAGTCATGATATAACAGTATGAGTTATATATGCCTCATATATCAGATCCAGATTAATTTAATAGGAAATTAAAGATGATTGCTGTGCTATATCCTGATATTTGGGGATAGCTGTCTGTGCCCTCAGATCTAGTGCTTGAATACAAACTGGGATGGAATAAGTTCTATCTAAGCAGAGTGGTGCAAGTAATATGGGTTTTAATTCCTGACACACTATTAGCAATATCTTCTGCTGTCTTTTTTAAAGACTATTCTTCCCCTTTCACTCCCCCAGGTTGTACTGTGCATTTTTGGGTCTCCCCAACACACTCAGTTTTATATTAGGAGGGCAACCTGCTATTTACCTAAGTGTTTCTGAACTTTCTCACTCCTGGACTTGATCTCTAGTTGTATTTCTTTACCTATTAAAGCCTGTCTTTCCAACTTATCCATAGATACTGGTCTAGTTGCCCCTATTACTCTCTGGTTCCCTATCACAGAGTTCTGTTTTCTCATATTTGATTTTCAGTCCATATACCCTTCTTCAGGGTAACTACATTTCCTATTAAGAGCATGTCGGTGGACTGTACCTCTTGATCCACTCTGCCTGCGATTCTCTCTCTTTTTCCTTAATTTAGTGTATCTAGGCCATCTATATTAGAAATTATACCCAACCTTCTCTGCCTAGTTTCTGTTGTGCTTTTTTCCATCATTAGTTGTCTGTCTTCTTTCACTTTTTGCACCATTCATTGGGGCCTCTCAGCCACAGTTCCTGGAATCCTGGTGCTTTTCTCTCTCTTTAGAATGTCCTGCAGTATTCTCTGTAGAGTTCGATTGGTGGCTGTGAATTTCCCAAGTTCCTATTTGTCTTGGAAGCATCTTGTTTCTCCATTAATTTCTAGAGAAGTTTATCAGGGTATATCAATCTGGGCTGGAGGTTATTTTCTTTCAGGGCTTTGAATATTTCACTCCAGGCTCTTTTTGACTTGATGGTTTGTGTTGAGAAGTCTGCTGTAATTCTGATGGGCTTTCCCTTGTAAGTAATCTGTTTCTTATCTCTGGAAGCTTTTAGCATTCTGTTTTTATATTGGATTTATGGTATATTGATTATTATATGCCTGGGTGTAGTTCTGTTTTGGTTGTAGGTGGCTGGAGTTCTGTATGCCTCATATATCAGAATATTATTTCCTTTTCCTGTGTTTGGTAAGTTTCCCTTAATTATTTCTGTGAATAGCCTTGTAGTTCCTTTGTTTGTACCCCAGCTTCTTCATTCATATTCTTTATTCTCAAGTTATAGATCCTTTTGTCATCTTCTAGCCTTTGTATTGTAGCTTATTTCCTTGTTATTTTTAAAAAGTTTTCCCTTTCATACTCCCACATTGCAAAATTGTGCTCCATTTTCAATAGTCTACCCTTAATTTCTTTCAAGCTGGTTTGCCATCTTTCCATAGGGTTTTTAATTTCCTAGTGATCTCTTTGAATCTGCTTCACGTATTCTATATATTTTTATATTCTTCATCAAATGGTTCTCTCCTTTGAGTTCCTCCCTTCTTCCATCTGTGTCTGCTTAAGGAGTGCTTAGTATCTCTTTAATTAATTTTCTTATATCTTGCTTTATTTGGCTAAATATTTCACTTTTGAACTCGTCTATGAGGTCCCGAATATATCTCTTTATGTCCACTGGTGCTGTGTCTGATATTGCGTGTTTGCTGTTCTCATTCTCCTTGTCCTGTGTCAGTGTTCTCAGGGTTGGGACCTGGGGACTTTTTGTTGTTGCTTCCTCTTCCCATCTTTTTTGCTTCTTCCAGGAGGTCCCAGTTTCTTTCTTTGTTGATTACAATTCTTCTGAAGTGCGCTGGCTAGATGACCCTTCCCACTGCAGTGTGCTAGTGAGCTGCAGACAGGGACAGCGTATGCTGGCCCCTCCCTTCCAGATCAGTCAAGTGCTGTGGCCTGCTCTGTATTACTTTGCGTCACCTCCCCTCCTGGTGGTGGCAGCTGGAGCACGGGGGCAGTACCAGATTTTGTGCTGCCTCCCCTTCAGGCTGGCAGTGGCAGGGTCAGGGGCAGGGGCAGCCAGAGGGCACCCAGTCTGGACAGGTCTTGCCAGTGGCCTGGAAGTGCCTCAGGCAGCAGCTGTAGTGTGGTGGCACAGGGATCAGTCAAGTTGCTGTGATGTGTACTGCATTTCTTTGCACTGCCTCCCCTCCAGATCAGTCAAGCTACTGTTGCCTGCACTGTCCGTCAAACTTCTGAGATTTCACTGGATTAGTGTGGTTAGTGTGTGCCACTACTGTCGGGACTTGATTTTGGATAACCTATTGGTCTCAGCCAGGTCACGAGACCCAGGCCTAGCTCACTCCACTAAGCCCACTCGGGAAGGGAGAAATTGACTGAAGTTGCTGCTGCCCCTTGTACTTGCTAGTCCTGCCCGGCCCCAAAATGTCATCTGCAGGAGCTCCTTATTTATGGAATGGCTCCACTCCGATCACTCACCACAGGTCGATGTAGGCACCCTGCCAACCAGCTCTCCCTTTGGCTCACTGGCCCCCAAATTCAATGTCAAAGCAGCGGGACCTCGGACAGCTCAGTAAGTCATGCAGGACCTCAGCAAGCTGCTGCAGGACCTCAGCAAGCTGCAGAGGGACCTTGGCAAGTCACATTGAGACATCGGATGGTTGGGCAAGTTGTCTAATTTCTTCTTGGGATGAGAGAATTCATCTCCCTCTGTTTGGGGCTCCCAACTCTGTATTATGTTGAATTCTAAGTTGACTATCTCAGGGAGCTTCTATAACCAGTTGTTATCTATCCGCCATCTTGCTCCTCCCCCATTTTGTTATTTTTAATAAACTTTTCCTTTCATGATCCCACATTGCAAACCTGTCCTCCAGTTTGGATAATCTATCTTTAGTTTCTTTCAAGCAGTTTTGTCAGCTTTCAATGGAGTTTTCAATTTCCTGGTAATCTCTTTGAACCTGCTTCATGTATTCTATGTTTTCTTTATATTCTTCATCAAACAGTTCTCCCCTTTTTTTGTGTTCCTCCATTCTTCCATCTGTTTTTTATTGAGAGATGCTTAGCATTTCTTTTATTATTCTATTTATATCTTGCTTTACTTGGTTAAATGCTTCACTTTTGAACTTGTCTATGAGGTCCCAAAGATATCACTTTATGTCCACTGGTGCTGTGTTAGATATTGCATGTTTGCCATTCTCAATCTCCTTTGCATTTACCTTTCCTGGATCAATGTTCTCTGGGTTGGGGCTAGGGACCCTTTCTTGTTGCTTCCTCTTCTCATATTTTTTGTTTCTTCCATTCAGGTATATATAGGGGGCCCCAGGTCTTTCTTTGTTGGTTACAGTTCATTTGAAATGCACTGATTAGGCACTCCTACCCATTGCAGGGAACTACAGAGGTACTGAATGGGGCAGCCTTTTGGGTCCTCCTTTCTGGGTCAATCAACCTGTGAGGGCTTCAGTGCATTAGGGTGCACTGCCAGGTGTAGGGACTTGGTTTGGGCTAGCCTATTGGGTCTCAGTCTGGAGCGTGACCCAGGTGAAGCACACCCCACCAATCCGGCTTTAGAAGGGAGCAGCTGACCGAAGTCACGGCAGCTCCTTGTTCTCGCCAGTTTTCCCAGACCCAGAATGTCATCTGTTGGAGCCCCTTTTTTCCTATGGAAAGGTTTTATTCCTGTCACTCACTGCAGGTTGATGCAGGTTCCTTGCCAGCTCAGTTCTCCGTTCAGTTCGCTAACTCCTGTCCTCAGTGCAAGTGAGTCACTGTCCTTCAGTCAGTGAGTCGGAGCGGCGGGATTTCAGTTGGCTCAGTAAGACACTGCCACTGCACGAGTTTGGGCACTGCAGTGGGAGCCCCAAGCCTTTAGCTGTTCCAGTCATAGTACTGGGACCGTATGTTTGATTGGTTCTTCTCACCTTGGGTCGAAAGGACCCATCTCCCTCTGTTCAGGACTCCCCACGCTGTATTATTTTTGGAATCTAAATTGACTATCTCAGGGAGCCTCTGTAGCCTGCTGTTATCTATCCACCATCTTTACTGGACTCTGTATATTTAATATCTTCTGAATATGCACAGTTAGGTTTTCCTATCACTGGTTAAATAATAATAATAATGTTCATTTCGTTTCTTCCTTAGTGAGCTTCAGTCAGAAACTTTCACTAACAAAATATTTACATGCAACATGAGTGGAAAAATCAGATTTCAATAATGAATTAAGCTACAGAAAAAGTTATGTTCAATGTAAACGATCTCAGGGTGACTAAGGAATAAAGTCTCACTATTATGATTAGAAAAGACACACCATTACATTCACAATCACAGGAGTTTCATAAAATTGAATTTAAGGTTAAATCTTACAGACTCACTAACCTTTAAAATAACACGATAACTGATAGAAAAAAAGTAAAGAAAACCCAATTATACATTTAGTTTTCTGTTTTCATGAAATTTATTTGATAAAAATTTAGGGCTTTATCATTTTAAATACAGAATTCTACAAAGGCAGAAGCTGAGTTGCTTAGGTGGGGCCGGGAGTGGCAGGAGAGGGAAGCCCAGGTGAGGGCGCTCAGGTAGAGCCACAGGTGGGAGCAGAAAACCGCTCCTGGCTCCCCGCCTACAGGGGATGTGGGCACTTAAGGCTACAAGTCCAAGGGGATTAGCAAAGGATATGGAATTCTGTGTGGGACAATTTGCTTATTTTCCTCTATTTATAAATAAATTCATATTAGCATGAATTCATGGATTGGAGTTAAAACTCAAAGTTATCTTTTATGA
The DNA here is from genome assembly GCF_034190915.1 of Cavia porcellus. Taxonomy (NCBI): domain Eukaryota; kingdom Metazoa; phylum Chordata; class Mammalia; order Rodentia; family Caviidae; genus Cavia; species Cavia porcellus. The sequence continues at coordinate 45,523,701 of NW_026947501.1, read as the reverse complement.
CATGGATGTAAAATCTTCAAAGAACTATTAGCAAATTGGATCCACCAATACATAAAGAATAAAGCTACAACCACCCCTGCAGGCTTCCTCCCAGGCAGGCAGGGGGAGCTCACATGCGAAAACCAATGACTGCAAGCATAGGCACATATCAATATAGAAGAAGCATTAGAAAGTAGCCAACATTTGTTCATAATCCAAAAACAAAACATCTATAATCTAAGAAAGAGAAGAACATTGTGAGCTTTGTAGACAACAGCTAATAAAAATCTGTAGTTAACATCACACTCTGCTTAGAAACTTGAATTTTTCCCATAAGATCAGCGGTGTTAGAACAGCCGAAGCACAGGGTGGAAGCAGCGCTCATGGGTATACAGTAGGGGTCTCAAGGTTGATTGAAGAAGCCAGCACACAGAATTAAACATCACACAGGTGTGCTTACAGGAGAAACTGTCAACAAAAGATGGAAAGAGGAGGGGAAAATAATGAAAAGAGAGTCTGTGGGAAGTGGGAAGGGTCAGGCATAAGGAAGAGAGGGAACTAAGACATATGACAAACATGCATCAACTCCCTATAGTAATTGTATTCATGTGGACTAACAGAGAAAGAAGAGTGAGAGAGAGAGAGAGAGAGAGACAGAGACAGAGACAGAGACAGAGACACGAAGGAAGGAAGGAAGAAAGAAAGAAAGAAAAAAAGAAAGAAAGAAAGAAAGAAAGAAAGAAAGAAAGAAAGAAAGAAAGAAAGAAAAGGAAAGAAAAGGAAAGGAAAGGAAAGAAAGAAAAAAGAAAGAAATTTAAGGAAAAACTGCACACAAATTGAGTCTAACAGTTCATTGAGCAAAGAATGGTTCACCATTTGTGCAGAACCTTGAACCCAAAGACGTTCAGTAAGCTCTACCCAGCAATAAGGCAGGAAGCACCCACAGACAGAAAGAGGAACCTGGGAACAACTGGACCTGCTGCGGCTGGGCCTTTGCCTTCTGTGGGCCTGGCGTGAGGAGAAACCTGCTTCCTGCAGACATGGCTGATCAGTTGTCGCCCATGGTTTACTGAAGCTTGGTACCTGTGATCGGCTGAGTCTGCTGTTTGTTACAGGACTATGCTCTCAAACTACACTGCAGCCTGTTTATGTACAGAGTTGGGTTGCAGTAGATTGTAAAGGAATCAAAATATAGAACCACCTTTAGTCTAAATTTAATTTAATTTATCAAAAGTAAGAAAATACCCTCTCACTATTGGGGCACAATTATAATGTAAGAACACATTTATAAAATAGTAGGCTTGTAGCTATTTCATGATCAATTAAAAGTCTCTGACCAAGTTTCTGTTCTGCTGTTTCTAACTTCAATTGACCTTGACAGTGTCTACAGCCCAGCTGCATACTCTGATGAACCCTGAGGCAGAGTAATCCGCTATACTTTAAAGCACCCTGGACTGATTCAGGGCCCCTCCCCAGAATGGTTCTACATTATGGTAATTCCCTTAACTGTGCTCACCCTGTAAAGGTTTCCTGCCCTTGTTCCCGGAGTGTTTCTACAATATGATAAACAATTCCTTTAATCAACAGATCTGTTCAAGACTAGCCTGCCTGTCAATATATGACACAATGCATATAACCAATTTTGTAATATTCTGTCATTTTCTTTGCACCTCCCACTTTTAAATTCCATATAAACTACACTCTTTTGTTACTTCAGTGCTGTTGCCTTTGAGGAATTATCTGAAAACCATCCACTGGTATGAAGATCCAACAGTCTGTTAGTGTAATTAAATCCTGCCTTCTTATCTGCTCAGTGCAAAGAGTCTTCCTTTCAGTTTGGTATGGTGTAAGAAATTTCCCACAACATCACCTAAAGTTCCAACATCATAAAAGAAGTCTCAGTTTATGCAGTAAGAAAAGTGAAAAAGACAGATTAGAAAGGAATTAATAGAGCCATTATTGATTCCAGAAGACATAATTATCTAGACAAAAAACTCTGAAAAAATTAACAAAACTCCTAAAACTAATAATCAACTATAGCAAAACTGAAGGATGTAAGATTAATATGCAAAAGGTAACCGCATTCCTACATAATGTTGCAGGCAGCTAAATTAGGTAGAAATATTATGGCAGTCAGACCAGGGCCGGGCCGTCAAAGGAACCAGTGCACAAGACCAGGTACCTTGCAAGGCTGGAGGAGACAGACACCTCTGCTGTGGGTCAGAGCTCAAGACAAACGGCAAAACAAGTGCACTTACAACCTAATGATAAACATCAGGGGTGGGTATTCTAAACAGGCACCACCTTAATCATCTTGAGGAAGCCAGGAGTCACCATTCCAACCTCTACCAAGTCACTGCTGTGACCCAGTCGGCTTGCTCTGTGACTCACTTCCCCATCTGGCCCTAATAATTTAATCTATTTTACCTGAACAATTAATCCTATTGGATAATGATAGTACTGTCCCACCTCATGCCCACCTTGCAAGTTCCCATTTTTCCCCACCTTAGGCCAGCCTTACCTCATGGTTTTGCTCTATAAAGCCCCTAGAAAAGAGTTTCTGGCAACCCACTAGGGACCCCTTTTGTCTCTCTCAGACAGAAGCTTTCTTTCTCTCAATATATTCTGCTGTTAACTTTCTTTGTTCCTAAAATTCAGTCTTCAGTTTTAGAGAACATGAACCTATACTAGACATCTAGCAGGCTGGGAGTTTTTCTCCCATATATCAATATCAGCAGCAAACAATAAAATTTGAAACTTAAATCCCAATGCCCAGAAATATAAATACTTGGGGATACGTTTAAAATTCTGTAAGTGTATGTGAAGAAAACTACTAAAGTAGGACATAAATCAAAAAAAAAAATAGTAATAAATATATAGTCCATATTCTTGGATAGGAAGACTCAAAGTTGTCAAAAATATCACACCCCCCCCATTTGATCCGTAGATTAGCTGAGATTTCAATCAAAATCAAGTTATTTTGTGGGTATTGAAAACTGATCCTAAAGTTTATCCAGAGAGGTCAAAGGCCCCGGGCTGATTGCTCAGGGGAGCAACCGCAGCCACCTGTGCCCACTGCGCTGAGGAGGCGGCTCTGGAGGAGGCCAGAAGGTGGAGGAAAGGAGACTGAGCATCACAACTGAGAGGATGGGCAGTGCGGTAGGCCTGCAGCCGCCGGGCTTCTGGAGAAGGTAACACTCTGTCAACACAGCGGGGTCAGCAACTGGCCAGAGCTGGAGGGGAGGAAGGGAAGCAGTGGGTGACGCAGGACTTTTTAGGGGCAGTGATCGCGGTGCACCTCCGCACACACCTGTCCACATGTACAGCACCAAGGCCGAGCCCAGTGCAAAGCTCGAGCTTCGGGGATTTAGGATTTAGGTCCAGCAGTCAGTCATAAACAACGTACCACTTTGGGAACAAATGCTGACGCGGGGTGTGCATCTAAACAGTCTTGGAAAAGGTCTTAAAACCTGCTCCCATCACAAACCAGTCAGGCCAAGCGAGCTGGGCAGCATCCAGCCATTCCGTCTGCTGTTGCTTTAGCAACAGCTTAGTTAGGCCTTGTGACAGCCCATCCATTACACTGCATGGAAAACTGTGGACTCGGAAAACGGCATCTTCGGTGATCAATAAAAAAGCACATGAAAAACTGTGCTCTTGCAGGAGCCTAATTTAAATTTAATGGAGAAAATTCTTAGATTCAGGGAAAATGCTACTCTCCTTTTGAAAAATAAAGACTTCTGCCTTTAAAGTAATACATAGTAACATAAAAAATAAATAGTTTCACATATACACAAGGAGAAATTGATATTATTATTAAGTATAACAAAAGCCTTTCTTTCCTGTTTGACACTTTTGCCTGAAAAAGAAAAGAGCACATTTCTTTATCCAAAAGAATCAGGCAAATATAAAGGGGTGGGATGGAACATAATTACAGCTTACTAACAGCCTTGAGACTTATTAAAATATGTTTTTGATTTTTAAAAAAGCTAAAAATGGGTTATGCAAGAAAAAATGTCAGATACTTAGCCCAAATCATATGAAAAGCAAGCATAAAATTTGGGCAAATTCATATTTTCATTTATATTATAGACAATTGCCTTCATGGACTTTCTTATACCATTTATTTTCAAAGAAAACGAAAAAGTTGATAATATTTTGCCAGGTATCATATTTGCTTTCAATTAAATCATGCAAGCCAGAAACCATCAAATAGAGAAGTGAGTCAGTTAGAAGACTTTGACGTCTTATGCTATAGATTTCCGTGCCACTGGCTAGTACCCATCACCTTTCCTCCCACAGTTACTGGAATCCTGGGGGAACAAGGACAGCGGTAGCACTCTTCTCGAGAACTTAAACAACAGCACTGCCCAAGCTACTAGGTGACGAAAAGAGTTTTACAGAAATTCAAAATGACTTCCACAAATGCAAGATTCCTGCACTGACTGAGGATATTAAGGGATAAATTTGTCTTAAATACAATTTGTTCTACAAACTTTTACCAAATAAAATTACTGGGAGCAATGTCTGTTGGGTTCATCTATACCTTGTTATGTGGATGTTCAAAGGTACAGGTAAACTGAATTAAAGTGTAGTGAACATTCAGACTCGCCACTTGAATTCTACAATTTTACATTTTGTGGTGTTTTCAAACCCACATATCTGCGTATTTATTTACCTTTATATCAATCAACCCACTTTATTTTTTCTGGATTTCAAAGTACATTATCAGCACATTTTACCCAGAAATACTTCATTTTGCATATCATTAACTTTGGGTTAATATTTGTTCACTAAGTGAAATAGACAAATCACAGTGTGCATTTGCAAAGTCTTAGCAGATCCAGGCGCACAGACTCCTGGCCAACTAGGTTAAGACATCCGACACCACTGCTGTTGTAAAGACCCCCTCATGCTCCTGGGGCCCAAAGACATGAGCCACTGCTCTGACAACTTCCCCCAGAGTGGAGAGCAAGAGCAAGCACCTCGCGCGATTACACTCACAAAGTCTGTGCTCCCTCCCTCCCTGAACTCATACAGTATGCAGTATGACATGGACAGTTTTTTCAGTTTGGAGTCATTATAAACCAAGTTATGAAAATTCTTGCATGGATTTTATACAAAAAGTTTTTTTCCTGGCAATAAATGACTGATAGTACAAAAGTTGAAATAAATGGTAATTTTATAAGAAACAGCCAAACTATCCTCCAACATTATGCTAATGTTTTACAACCAATGTGGAAATTTTACATTTTCCCCAATGCATAAAAGGTCTAGAAGTCCCAACTTCTTGTAGCAATACTTTTTATGTGTTCTACTAGGTGTGTAGTCTGAATTTGCATTTCCCTAATAGCAAATAAAATGGGCATCTTTTTACATGTTTATCTTTTACATGTTTATGATTATGCATATACCATATTCAATAAAGTGTCTGTTCAGTCTTTCTACCTACATTTTCACGGAGTTGTTTGTATTTTTAGTGCTGGATTTCTGTTATTAATATATTCTGGCACTAATCTCTTGATGGATATGTGGTTTGTAAACATTTTCTCTGATTCTATGGATTCCACTTCTTTAATTAGAATCTTTCAAAGCGAACTAAGAATCTGTGTTGTTTTAATTTTAACAAAGTCTAGTTTACCTATTAATTTTGCGGAATGTGATTCTAATGTCAAATCTATCTTGGAACAATGTGCTCAGCCCTATGCCTTGAAGATTTTCTCCCAAAAGCTTTCCAGATATTTTAGTATTACATCAGCCATTTCAAATGCCTACTGGGAAAGCTGGAAGGATGCCAGACAGATGGTGGCCTTAGGTGCCCAAACTGCCATCATGCCATCAGCTACTGCAGAAATAAACAGAATGACCAAAATGGAGGTTCTTTATAACCAGGTGAATGCTGTGTCAAGAAAAAGTTGTGGTTTTCGTTTTATAACTGTATATTTTATTTCCTTGAAGGTTAAATGCATAAAAATGATCACTCAGCCACGTTACCATCTGTAAAGATGTGATTTGTAATGGTGCTGACATAGAGGAGAGGAAGAGCTGCCAGGAACAAAGGCAGTGCTGAGGAGAACCTGGCCGATTCAGGCTGGACTGTTATAAAGTGAGAGGCTGATTGTAATTTCCACAGTAACCACCAAGAAGAAGAAGGATATATGAATCAGAACGCCAAAATGGGAAAGAAAAAACCCAAGTATGGTGAAACTGGAGAACGCACAAGTCTAAAATTGAACAAACAACAAATGCAGGTCATGTATCACTAATCCAAAAATATACAGTTGAAAGTACTCCAAAATCCAAAACATCTTCAGTGCCAACATAATGCCATAAATTTAAATTCTTCATCATAATGTTTTGTTTCCCAAAAATGTATTGAAAATATTGTGTAAGGTTAACCTCATGCTATATGAGAAAGGCATATATGAAACAAAAATGAATTCTCAATTAAACTCAGGTCAAATCCACAAGATATATCATTATGTATATAAAATATTACAAAATTCAAAAGAAATAGATATACTATTTGCAAATATTTTCCTGTAGTAAAATGGTAAAGGTAAATCTGGCTTATTTCTGATTAGGCTAGGTTTAAATAGATGAAACAATTAAAATACAGAGTTCAGAGTAATGAATTGTTAAGGAGAATATTCCAGCAATATGGTCTAAATATCACATTCAGTTGAGATCCAAAGAAGGAAAAATCTTGAAAGACAAGAGATGGAGGAGGACCCTTCATGGTTACCAGAAAGGAAATGGATTTAGGATGGAAGAAGACCTTATTCACTGTTACCAGAAGGCATGTGAAATGACTATGCCATCTCCTTGCACAGACCTGGAACCAGTAATTATAACAAGAGTCAGAATACACACATATGATAGGATATAAATATATTTTTATGTAAAATTTATAAGCAATATGGACCAAACAACACAGCCCCAAAATGTATGAATCAAACGATAGAGTTAAAGAGAGAAATATTTCTAAAACAATAGTTAAAGCCATCAATAGCCAGTTGGAATATGTAGTCAACGTGCTGGAGTCAAAAATAAATACTATATCCTGCAGACTCCCCCTAACAATGAACATTAAAGTTGGGTGAAGCATGATGAAATCATCGCTCTACCCTACAGAACCTCCTGGAGATTGTCATCGAGATAAATGTGTACTACAGACTCATTTCAAGATGTAAACATTTCTGGTAAGGAAACTATATTGGAAAATATGTATGTTATTATGGGTTAGTTTATAGCTCCATTTTTTCATTTTCACAGTATTTTAAAGATAAATCCATAAAAATAATTGCAAGTCTATGTTATTGGGCACAAAGTGCACAGCAGTGTAATTCATGATGTCGACAACATAGACAGGAGAACAGCCATGGAGAAGAGTCTGGTACACAACTGTAGCCATTAACCATGGCCATTAGATGGGTACAACTGTAGAGTATTATGTGTCACTCTCCATGGAAACTGGGGAATGTAGCTACAGAATAAGCACAAAGGAAAATCAGCATGTGCACTAGTCTGCTCAGGGCGCCACAACAAATACCACAAAGTGAGTGCTTAAACAGCAGACTTCACTTCTCAGTCCAGAGGCTGGAAGTACACAGCCAAGGTGCCAGCTGGGCGGGCTTCTGGTGAGGTCTCTCTCCCTCTCTTGCTCTAGCTTCACACGATCATTTGTGTTTGCATCTGCAGAGAGACAGACATTCTGGATTCTCCTTGTTTGTAAGAACAACAGACCTGGCACAATCCATCCCCTCTTCACAACCTCACTTAACCTTACCCATACCTTCAAGGTTCTACTCACAAGTGCAGCATTGTGGGTGTTGGGGCTTCATCATATGAAGGACACAAACTCTATCAACTGAGGACAGAGTTCAACCATGTAACACAGCACTCTCTGCTCTACCTCCTCGTCCTTCTAATGTCCACCCCATTCCAACATCACCCAAGCCTTATCCCACTGCATCATCAACTCCAAGTCCAACCCTGTATCCCATTATTATCAGAATCAGCTGGGGCTTAACTGTATCAGCACCACTGACTTGGAAGGCCACCCCCAGAGGTAGTAAGACATGCTTCTGGGTGTACCTAGGTGGCCATGGAGGTGTGATCCTGGGTTTATATCAGATCTCTTACCTCTTCCCTTCACACTGCTCCTCAGTTCTGCTTTCTAGCTGCCATGAGATACAGAGTTTTCCTCTGTTGTCATCTCCTGCCTTGTGCCTGGCTGAAAGTGGGCTGAATCCCCTGAAACCAGAGCCAAGCCAAACATCTCCTCCTCTAGGCTATGAGTGTTGGTGTTGTGTCTTAGAAGCAACACACCACCAGCTGTGAAGTTGGAAACCAGGCAACACATGTGTTTCAGGAACATGAGGACGGGACAGACAGGGACAAGAACTCTCATCTGAAAGGGAAAAATTGGAGAAAAGGGTAATGGAACCCAGTAAATCCAAATCTAGAGTTGAGTTAGGGTTCACTAGAGGAATAGATTTGTTACAAAATGCATGATTGTACAAAGGATTTATTAGGTAGGCTTACAGGGCTGGCTGCTTTTGGAATCAGGGCAGAGGCTATAAGCACATCATACAGCAGAGAATGCAGCTGAAAGTCCAAGGCCTGGAGCTCACTGCAGGGTCTGGTGCGACCTGTGTTGCAGAGCTGAAGTGTCTGTACTGAAGTCTGCACTTAAAGCCTGAAGCAACCGGGGACAACATCCAAAGGCAATGGTAAAGGTTGGAACCCCTCCACAGACAGAAAAGGAGACTTCCTTCTTCTTTCCCTTTGTATTCCACCCAGGCTACAAGCCTATTGGCTGGTGCCAGCCACATCTGATGAGGTCTACATGTCAGTCATACACAAATGTGCTCGGGACCTTTCTAACTTGGTGGATGGTCCTTATTCAAGTCAAGTCAACAAATCACAATTAACAATCACATGTAGCAAGGCAAATCCCACTGGATCTTCAAGATTAAAGGCAATTGTCTTTGGCTGGATACTCTTCAGTTCTTGGAGCTTCACCAACAGCTCCTTGAGTTTCATTTTCCCCCCCACATCCTGCTTGCAATAACGCAGGGACCCTTGAAGATGAGGATGCTGTCTCTGTAGCTCTCCTCTTTTCTTCCCAAGCCCTTGCTTGACAGCTCAGCCTTCAATATCCATTCTTCACCAGCACTTGGGTTAATACAAGCTTATCTTAGATATGCCTCAAAACTCTTCCAGTTTTCATCTATTACACAGTTCAAAGGCACCTCTACATGCTGACGTGTTTGCTGCAGCTGTGATCTGTACCACACTGCTAAGATCTGCACTCATCAGACTGGGTGACCAGATGGCTGAGACAGTAAATGTTCATTTTCTCACAGCTCTGGAGGCCGGAGGTCCATGGTGGGTGACAGGGGTTTAATGTCTAGTGAGGCCTCCCTCAAGGGACACACAGCTGCCTTTGCACTGCTCCCTCCTGTGGCACTCTCCCTCCCTTCTCTCTCTCTCTCTCTCTCTCTCTCTCTCTCTCTCTCTCTCTCTCTCTCTCTCTCCTCTCTCTCTCTCTCCTCTGCTCTTTTCCTCTTTCTTCTCCATCTCCTGCTTCTTCTCCTTCCAGTGCTATGAGACTAGATCCCCAACTTTATGACCTTCTTAAACCTTAACTATTTTTTAAAGACTACCTCCAAATATAATCACACTAGAGGTTAGATCTCTAATGTAGTAATTCATAGGAACACAATTAATTCAGTCTGTAACAGAAAGGAATAAAACATGAACACACCCACACAAAGAACACACTAAAGAAAGGAGGCTAATAGGAGGAAAAATAAGGAACTGTGGTGTTTTTGTACAATGGAGTACTACTCAGTCATAAATAAAAATAAACTCAAGGCTTTTATAGGTAAATGGGTGCAAATAGAAATCACATTCATAAGTGAAATAAATCAGATTTGCATAAGTAAGCATCATACAGTCTTGGTAATGTAAGACGCTAAAAGAGTAAATAAGATCCAAGACTTGCAATAGATATAGTGAAAAGGAAATAAACTACTCAAAGGAAAATCAAATTGTCTGATCAATTTTGCATACCTGTATCAGCCTAACCTGATAACTAACCTGAGGGACTATTTTGAAAGCAACCATATGCAGTGTTGTTAACCACTGTTAAATTCCTATCATCTTATTTTGTTTTTGTTGTTGTTTTTATGTTTGTTTGCTTCATGATTTTTCATGTTTCTCTTTAAAATAAAAAAGAAATAAGAAACAAAAAAGACATACAGAAAAACAAATATCACATCAACAAGTCATTTCTTATCAATAATTAAAGGTAAGTGGATCAAGCTGTCTAAATGAAAAGGACAGATATTAGCAAACAGCCTGCCATGTACAAGAGACTCCTTTGTGATCCAAGTACACACAGAGGCAAGAGGGTATACAATCAGTATTCCACGTAAGGAGCACACAGCAATGTCACAGCTACCCTGGTACCAGGCCAACCGATCTACTCTCTAAAGTACTGCAAGAGTCCAAGAAGGACATTGTGCAAATAAAAATAACCAATTCATCAATATTGACCAGATGTTGACAAACTGGGACAGAATGAAGGGCAAGATATTGGAGATTAATAATAGTTGAACACTGCAACACCTCACTTTCAGTAATGCACGGAATAACCAAACAGAAGAATCAACAAGAAAAAAGAATCTTAACAACACTGCAAACTGAGGGACAGAACATTCCTCCCAACATTGTCTACACATTTTTATCAAGAGCAGGCGTAACGCATCCCACTGGGCAGCACATGCTGGGCCACAGATCGAGGCGCAGTCAGCGTCACCTGCAATCACAGAACAGAAGCATCATGGATGTCACAAGAAAAACTGGAAAACACAATGATGCTTAAATTGTTCGGTTCTGACCTGTGTTATTCTGTTACAATGTCCTCTTTTATTTCAATCTCCCCTCCCCCTTTTTAAAATCTATTTTCTCTCATTTTTTTAATTAAGGGAAAACTAAATTAAAAAACAGTGGGACATATTATAGTAACTTTTTTGTTTCCCTGTTAACCTGATTTGAACCTCAGTATTGCTCTCCCCATCTTTTCTGTCTGATCATTCTATATTCTCTTTGATAGGATCAAGTTTGAGGGTATAGGCAACTGCTTTGAAGGCAATAAGATATACTATGATGCCCATTATGGTTTGACTATTATCTTTTTTTTGAAGTCCTGTAAGGTCTCCAGTGTAGGTTTTATTGGTCTTGTTCTGTAGTGTTTTGATCAATTCTATTATACCTGATAATATAGGCAACTCAATTTAAAAATAGCAAGAGGCACAATGGTAACCACTTTTGATCACCTGGTATTCTATTTTTGCATCATATACTATGCCCACTCTTCTGTTCTGACTCTCTTTTGCTTAGTCACATTTGGTTTTATTCTCTTCAAAAAAAAGTAATAAGAATTGTGGGAGTAATAAAACCCAAAAAGTGTAATTGTTAGTGTAAAAAGAGAGGAAAGGAAGGTGGACTAAGGGATATAACCGCAGGTATGTTTGAGTGTGTAGGATGGAAAACCATATTACTGAGCTTTTGTTGGATCATTGAACGGAACTGTCTCCAATATCACTGTATGAATGTCCACTTTATATGCTTTAATTTTATAATTTGGACAACTGTTTCTAGGAACATAATATGTAACCCATTAACTAGTGATTTCTTACTGTATATTTTTTTCTTGAATTTCTGTATTACTTGTACCCTTTTACTGCTTTGTTTTTTTATGTCCTTTTTTTCTCTTTAAATAAAAAAGAAGAAAAACTGGAAAACTCATAAATACGTAGAAATTGAACCGCATATTAATAAAATCCAACGGGCTTCAGAATGAGGATACTCTGAGGTGAATGGGATGAAAGATAGCATAGGAGCTGCCACTGGATGCAGGAGAAACTGCTGGATGTGGAGAGAAGTAACCAGCCGAGAACTATGCATTGTCCATTACAAAGAAGGAACTGGCATAAATAATCTAACGCTGCCCTTTATGAAACTAAAGAAACAAGGCAAACTAAACTCAGAGACAACAAAAAACAGAAGTAAAACTATGAACGGCTATAAGATAGCACTTGTAGAAAACAATGTAAACAAAAGTTGTTATTTAAAAAACAAGCAAAAGTGGCTAGCTTCAGCTAGAATGACTGTGAAAATAAGATGAAAGATTCAAATTGCTAAATTCAAAATGAAAGTGAAGACACTAGTACTATTTATATGTAAGTAAAGTGGGTGATCGGGAAGACAGTGAACAGCTGTGTGCCTTGCAGCTGAGAAACAGAGAAGGACAACTGGATGCCTGAGAGGGACTGAACTGCTGCCAGCTCTCAATCAAACTTCCAGGGATAAAGAGTTGCAACTTACTGACCAGCAGTGGAAGTGGTCTTGAGAAAATGCGGCGGGCATAGTTGAAATGATAAAAAGCTTGTCATATCAAAGACGGCACATCTGAAAGAAGTCCCACTGTGTGCTCAGAGCTAGCAATAATGCTGTGCATTACAGCAAAGTCTTCCATGAAAGAAGAGTGGACTATGACTCTGCGGCATAGAAACTGCTACTTCCACAGGAAAGAAGCCTATGCTCCAGTCCAGAGCTGCAGGGCCTGTGTCCAGAGGTACTCGAGGGAGTGACTTCATGCGGTCATTCTGAAAGGCAGCACAGGCTGCATAAGGGGGTGGATGGATAGAAAGATGGACAGATGTTAAAATTTTAAAAGCTAATGAATCTAGGTTATAGGTGTACATGGGCTAATTTTAACGTAGGTTTCAATCTTGATATTTGTTTGCATATTTTCACAGAACGTTAGAGAAGTGACCAGGAAAAAAATGCTTATGCAAGTGTGGGGAATGGAAGGAATGGTGCTCAGAAGACAGAAACTGGCCTGAAAACACACATCCACCACTGCATGCTTGTGTCCAGTGAGGGTAAAACACTGTCCGATTCCTGTGCAACCAGAAAGTCGAGATTTAGTTATTGTCTGCTGATTGTTCTAATGTCACAAGAACAAAATTTGGTGTTTGCTGGACAACTGCATTACACTGAGATGAGCCGTCCCAGAAGATGAATTCTAGTGTAACTGTTGGTCTACACACTCAGACCCATGTAACAGAGTCTTAACCTAAAAAGTCAGCTTCCCCCACCAACTCTGATCCTAAACTATTTCTTCTCCATCTTTCTTGGCATATTTGCATCCCATTGACAGCTTTCCTCTTTTCCCTTCAATTTTTATTGTAATAATTGCAAAAGGGGGTGACAGTATAAAGATTTGAAATAAAGATTACTTACAATTTGGGTGGAGAAATGTCAAAATTAATATAGAACTGCAATTTACACAGGGTTAAGTCATTTCCTTGAGAGCCAAGAGAATTCTATTTTTATGGACTCTAACTGATAAATCCACAATGTGTACATGTACCTAATCACCAGAATGACCACTTTTCCCTATTAACTTTTATTTTGCCATTTGTTTATATTTTAGGTTTTTCATTATAAGAGAAACCATGCTATATTTGAACTTAGGTGTCTGATTTACTTCACTTAACATTATTGTCTCCAGAGTCACCCATTTTCCTACAAATGACTCAAATTATCCTTTATGGCAAAGTAGTGTTCCACTGAGTATAAATGCTGCATTTCCCTTATCCAGTCATTTGCTGATATACATTTAAGCTGTTTTCAAGATTGAACTATTATGAATCGCCTGGATGGATTGCTGTAATCTGATGTCTTCAGCTCTTTCAGGGGGAAATCTAGACAAGCAATAGCTTTGTCAAATGGAATTTCTAATTTTCATTTTTGTTTTTTTGTTTGTTTGTTTTGTTTTGTTTTGTTTTGTTTTGTTTTGGGTCTTTTTCGTTTTTATCAGTACCAGGGATCAAACTCAGGACTGCCTGCTTGCAAGGCAGGCGCTTATGCCGCTGAGCTAAATCCCCAGCCCCTTCTAATTTTCATTTTTTTGAGGCGTCTCCAGAATGACCAATTTTGACTCTTTCAAATATCAAGGTTGATTTTTTAAACCAAGATTTTTACAACTTCTCTTATCTTTACACATTCAACTCTCGACACTTCTAGAAAGTAAAGCAGTTTATTTTGGTCAAATTGAACGCAATGTATCCCAGGTGCGGTGTCCAGTGCTAGCCCTGAAAGGTGAGCTAACCTAGCTTCCTCTTCCCAGAGGCTAGAGTGCCAGAGGAGAAGCAGATGGCATCTGTAGATCTCCAACCCTTTCAGGTGCCACAGGAGAGCACCTCCGAGAGGATCTCATTACCCACCTGGGCAGCAGACAAGGTGTCACGGAAGGGCATGAAGCATCCACACCTGCAAAGCTCATTCTGGAATGGAATGCATGTGACAAGGGGCACACAGGAGAGGATGCCCTCCCCTGGGCTGAGCGCTGCTCGCCAGGACTGGGGGAGCACAGGCGGGAGAGGCTGTGGCCCGTGCTGTTTGCAGGACCTACATCTCCTGCACTCAGGTCTCCTCATGGCCTGGCTATCAGGCATGAATTGGGCTTGGCTGGCCAGGCTCAGAAGACCTTAATCCATGAAGTGGCGCGAGGAGCAGAGACCTGCTGCTTCTTGTGATGATTTCTAGCAAGATATTTCTTCATAGGCAGGGACGTTTGTCTGGAGCACCAGCTAGTGTGGTAGACAGCGGCAGCACCAGTGAGGATGCCACGTGACAATGATCGAAGCCACCACAACAGCAGCTTCTCATCACCTGTGGTCAAGCAACGGTGGGGAACACATGCTGCATGTGAACACTCACATTCACACCCCCTGCAGTGGCCCTGGACTCATCGTGAGGAGATCTGCATGCAGGAGATGTGTTTCCCTCCCTCAGGGAAGAATAGCTTGGGCCAGGAGCTAGGGGTTTAGCTCAGCAGCATAAGTGCCTGTCTTGCAAGCAGGCAATCGTGAGTTCGATCCCCGGTACCGATAAAAAGGAAAAAGACAAAAAAAAAAAAAAAAAAAAAAAGAATAGCTTGGGCCCTGAGACCATGTTACAGGCTCCCTTAGGACCTGCAGGAGTGGATGCCATGCATCCAGCCTGCCCAGCCTCGACCACAGTGCACAGCTTCTTTCTGGATGGGAGCTGCTGAGGGCAGGGAGGTACATCATTTTCTAAGGGAATCTTCAGTGCTGAGGACAGTGTTTGGAATGCCAGAATGCGTGTGCTCAATACGTAATCTGTAAATGCAAAACTGGCTTTTTATCTCCTAAAGCTGGAGTCGACTAAGCACTGGCATTTATTTCCCCAGCTCTAAGTGTAATCACGCATCCTCTGGAGTGGAGACTAGACCCATGTAGAAGACAAAGGGGCAGGGGCACCAGGAGGGGACCTGGGGCCCCAGGCACAGCATCACCAGCCTCAGTCCGATGCAGCAGCACAGCTGCAGATGAGAAAGTGTCTCCCCAGGACCAGACCTATACATCAGCGCTGTCACTGCGAGCTGCCTCTTGCCATGGAGGACAGCTGCTCTGCCGCTGGATGTGCATGGCCATTGTCAAGGTCGCTGTCCCAGCTCTAGCCTGGTGCTGAGTCTGTTCTGGATGCCTGCCTGCTCAAAGTGGATCAGTTCCCTGCCCCACTGCCCAGAGTGTGTGCCTGGCCCCACTCCAGTGCTGAGCCTGGCCAGGGCCACACTCCGAGGACAGCCATGGCTCCAGGTCCCCCCTGAGCCTCAGTCACACTTGCTCCCTGACCTCAGCCCTGTGCACTCTCTCAAACACTGCCATGGCCACTCCCACCCAGCTTCCCCCATATCTGTGTCATCACCGCCTGTACCTGTGTCCCACAGGAAAAGCAGAGGCTAAATTGTGACCAAAGTCCAGAATCAGAAACTTGAACTGAACCTACATAAATAGATGGATGAATGAGTGAAGCCCTTTTAAAACACCTGAGCAATTACAGGAAATCCTGTCTTTCTCCCTCTGTCAGATCTGTGCACTCTCGTCCTCCCTCCATGCAGGTCCTGGTGTTAGCCCACCGCGGAGCCCGCTGAGGAATGTCCACACAGCCCTGGGCCACCTTCACCTCTGCTGGGTCCCCGGGGCTCTTTTCCCAAAAAGCACTGGGTGTATCTGCTGTTGACAAGCTAGGAAGCCAGAGGAAGGGGCAGGGACAGGAGTTGGAAAGACCTTCCTAGACCCAGAGCCCAGGAGGGGAGGTGGTTGGCAGCCTGCCCAGAGCCGGACAGCAGCCAGAAAGCTGTGGGTCTTGCTGCCACAGGCAGACCTGGGGGTGTGGAAGGATGGGGGACCCTGAGGTCCTGGCTTTGGGGCTTGCGACTCTTTTACAGGATTCTTTTTCTCCTGTAACGTATCTCAATACAAACTGTGCACAGGCACACAAACGGGCACCCACAGATACCTCTGCACACACAGAAGCAGGCACACACACCCGCAGAGGTGCTTACAGCGATGCCTATGTGGCCGGGCTCGCTGGAAAATGCAGACGCGGGAGTCCAGGGGCGGGTGCATCCCGGAGGAAGGAGGGGATTTCTGCGCGGCAGAGGGAGGACGGGTTAGCGGCAGAGACCCCGCTGGCCCCAGGAGGAGCGCGGTCTCTGCTGACCCAACCGCCTCCTTGTGTGGGAGAAGCGCACGTACTGGTGTCTTTCACTGAGATGCTCTTTTGTTTTATTAGAAATGGCGTGAACTTAAAAGAAAAGAAATAGAAAAGGAAACAGTAAGAGCGCTCTCCTTGAAGCCCTTGGGGACCCTCAGCCAGCACCCCGGGCTCTCAGGACCCCTGAGGACTGGGCGCTGGTGCCAGATCTGGGACGCACCCGAATTCCCGGCCGAGCTCCAGCAGCTCCTGGACGCCAGCAGCTGTTCTCACCCAGAAGGGGGAAGGGGAAAGGGTTCATTGGGGACCAGGGCCGCGCCCGCCCCGCCCCGCTCTGCTGCTGACGTCGCCTCCGCCCCACGCCTCGGCCACGCTATAAAGGGGCTCTGGATAGCGATCCATCTATCGATCGCCCCAATCGCCCTGTCCCCTGGCTGCGCCGAGTCCCCGCCAGCTCTTGCCCCTTCCCGCACCCTTCACCCGGCACCCCAGCCCCCGGAACACCTCCCACCGTGCGCCCCACATCCCTGCTCCCGCGCACTCGGGCACCCAACCCACGCGCACCCCACAGGTAGGAGCCGGCGCCCCGGACGCAGCTGGGCTCGCGGAGCTAGAGGTAGTCGGGGCTCTGAAGGCTCTAGGAGATGGGAGATTATGGGGTTCCGGGGGGCGGGGCTCCTGGTCCGGGTCCTGCGCTCAAGGGCTCCGCGCCCACCTGCCTCGCTAGTCTTTTTCCCCAACTTCCTTAAGCGGATTGGGGTCCCTGATGCCGCCGTGACCATGAGAGGAATAAGATGAAAGAAAGCAACCCCCGAAGGCAGAGGCCCCGGAACCCGTCCTTCCTCTCTGTCTGGAACCTGATACCCCACTCCCAGGGGCCACCGGGGAGCAGGGCTGCAAAGCCTCTTCTCAGGGTGTTCAGGGGGAGCCCCAAGAGGGCCACCTCACCCCAGCGCAGCACTGCCCCTCGGTGGCCACTGTCCCCCGCCAAAGCTCAGGAACTCCTTGGAAACAGGTAGCTGGTGCAGTCCAAATAGATTTTCCTAAAGTTTTCTTTCCAGCCTTAGCGAATCCCATTTGGAACCAACTCCCCAATAAATCCTTTGACGGGCCTGGTGGAGAGGACAAGGCAGGCGATGGAACTTGGTTTCAATAAGCAACACAACTGGTTCTTTGTAACCTTCCTGGGCAGAACTACCGGTTAAGATACTAGGTTAATTCTAAATGGAAAGAATTATTAAATGAGAAAGGATTTTGATTTGTTTGCTGAGCAGCTCCCCCGCCCTTTCTGTTACTGGAGAACACAGAAGGGCTTGGAGCTGCTGGGCAGAAGCAGGACGCCAGCCACCGCCTCGCCTCCCGGGAGCAGTGTCCTCTTTCCCCAGGGCGGGTCTGGCTCCTGGCGCCCTGCAGCTGGCCGCCTCTGCTGCATTCCTCCGCCCTCCCGCGTCCACAGGCTGGGGCCACTATGGCCTTCCACGTGGAGGGGCTGGTCGCCATCGTGGTGTTCTACCTGCTCATCCTGCTGGTGGGCATTTGGGCCGCCTGGAGAACCAAGAACAGTGGCAGCGCTGAGGAGCGCAGCGAGGCCATCATCGTGGGCGGCCGGGACATCGGGCTACTGGTGGGTGGCTTCACCATGACAGGTAGGTCCTCGCCCTGGCAGCCCACTCCCCGGCTTCTCAGAGCCTGGCAGGCCTTGCTTTTAGTCCCATAGGACTCTTTCGGTTCTCTTTCCATAATTCTGTGTTTAGGTGTGGAAATGAAAGGTTTTCATTGTGGTCACACTTGAGCAAAGTGATTTGACAGTCACCAGACCAGACTCAGGGGAAGCAAGGGCAGGCTGCACTCCCACTGGGAGCAGAGGAAATGGGGTGGAAGGACGGAGGGGCTGGTCCTGCTCACCCTGCACCTGTTGGATAAAAGGAGCTTCACCCTGGTTCTTCACAGGGGCAGGGAATGGAACCTCAGCTCCCCCGTAACTGATATCAGTGGACATGATCCGGTGATGGCTTTTATCCTGCGTCAGTACACTGAGTATCTAGTCCCTGTTCTGAAGCCTGCTTTCCACTTGAGAACTGATTACTTATCGGAAGCCCCTCCACAGCAGTGCTAAAGCGGGGTGTGCAGGAATGTTGCCAGAAGGATGAAGGCAGGCCGGAGGATCTGCAGCTCCCTGGCTGCCTCTACTGCTGGGAAGGGCAGGCTGTTCCTTCTTCTGTGAGGGGCTGTCAGTAGTGGGTGGTTTTTGTCTCTGTCTTGGTCTTTCATATTAGTCATTACACTTACGAACGACACATTTCACTGAAGTCCTAGTAGATATTTAGACGTTAGCAATACGATACAGCCCACATCAACAGGAACGTTAGAAAAATATCCCACTGGAAACCATATCCAAACACTTCTGCATTTCAGTCTGAGGTGGCATTTACAAGTGGTTTACCCTGCATTTCAAAACGTAACCAAACCAGTCTAGAAAGACAGCACCCACATTCCAGGAGCCTTAAGTAGGTCCATCAGGAGCTCCACCATGGACGTGGGCTGTGGAGTCAACCTTGCAGGCAGGCACATTTGCTGAATGCCTCACTGACAGTATGGAAACTCCTGTGGTCTTTATAAGAACGCCGTGAAGGGGGTCTGGGGTTTCACAAAGAGCCAGGGCCTCCAGGTTAGAAAGGGCCAGAGTGAGCAGGACCCAGGGCTCCTGGCAGCCACAGCCTGGCTCTGGTGCTGGGCAGGTGGCCTTCTTTTTTTTTTTTTTTTTTTTTTTTTATGGGGGGCTTTGCTTGTGAAGCCACCTCCAGGAATAAATGGATTGTTGCCTATCAAAGTATTTTATTCTTTGCAAACTATTATAATCTTCTATTGCTCTAGCTTAATATTCTACTTATCATGATTATAATGGTAATGTTTGGAATTTGTCTTTTTATTATATAGAGGGATTTTTTAGCCTAATGCACTATCAAATTATATAGAAAATATTCAAATACTATTTCTGGTAAACTGTCGTGGTCTAGCTCACTTTCAAAAGCCCTTTCTCAAAATTTCTAAGAACCTCAGTCAAAACCATCATTCATTTCAAATCTGAATAACATTGAACCTTATTAGATTAATTTGCTTGTATGTATTTCATAAAGAATAGAGGGTGAAAATGTTTACTCTTTTAAAATGCACGGAATTTGAAAGAGTTTGTGTTTTTACTAGTGATTTGATGCAAAACACAGCAGCAAGAGGGGCCAGCATGGCCCAGCAAGTGTCCAGCCTGGGCAGCTGGAGCACTTTGTTCAGTCCCAGTAAGGATCCAGCCTTCACACCTGTGCTATGATGCTGTAATCCTGCAGGTGCCAGGGTTCCTTTTGGACAAGGGACAGAAGAGCTATGCAGGGAAGGACGATCACCATGAGTGCTGCTGTCAGCCTCATCCAAGCAGAGCTCTCAATCTGGCTCTGCAGGCAGCAGCCACACCCAGCGGGAGCCTGGCCCAGCCCTGCCTTCACCAGGCTCCTCACATCCACACACCGTGTGTGTGTGTGTGTGTGTGTGTCTAAAATCCAGCAGGGCATAGAAGAAGAAAAAATCACAGGGTATGTTATTTGTGGACACCCAGTGGGAAAGCCACTGTGAGATGGAAGTGGCCGCTAGGTGCATCTTGGTCCATTCAGGGTCAGTGCATAAACTCCCTGTTAAATGACTTAACATCACCATGAAGAAAACTTCCCAAGGCAAATGTTTAAAAGCAGCATTGACCTCACAACATAGTCTCTTCTTGATTTCCTGTTGGATTCGAAGTCAGATAAATACTAGTATGAGCATCACAAACACTATCCCCTTAGAACCCTATGCATATGATGTCTTTTCTTCATGCTCTGGGGGATTTTAGAGAACTCTTCAGTGTGAAGTTATATTCTCACTAGGATCATACAACCCAGAATCTAGCCTCACCTCTGGTAAGCTTTTTACTGGCCTCTGACCATCAGAGATTTACTTAAATCCTAGATAGATGTCATTTTTAATATTTGACTATATTCTTAAAGAGTAATCTATGTATTTTCTAGGTGTCTATGCATGCTGCAGATAAGATGTTCCGTTTATCTCTGTTTTCCAGTGAGCATCAAATACTAGGTTGCTTTCTGAGAGAAAACAGTGGCCCAAACTTGCTTTCTTTGGTCACTTAACCTCCCTCCTGTTACTATGCTACAGAACTCTTATATATCTGAGAAACTTGTGTTTCTCAGCATTCCCTGTGAAATACCAAACACCACATGAAAAGATCTAGATGGAAGGACCACATGCCTTGTGCCATCTCAATACAGTCTCCTGAGTGCTGGCTGCAGCCCTGAGTGTCTGCCGATGCAGGGGAGAGGACAGAGATCACTGTAACCCACGGGGGACCTTTTATTCTTCTGAGTGCAGCCCACTGGGGTCATGGCCAGGCTTGCATATAGCCAGCATTGTCAGTGTATGTGAAAAAATACTGGTGCAAACCTCCCACACACTCATACATGCAACTGAGCCCCCCCCCCACACACACACTTGTACACACACATACACTTGTACACACACTTGTACACACACTGGAACACACACATTTGTACTCACACACACTAGTACACACATACACCACTCCTTGAGGACAGTAGTCATGACTGGTATAGAATTATTGATACCCTTCAAGTGGGGAAGCCTTGAAATGAAGATCCTTGGTGGCAGCATGGGGTTGGGGAGAGGCTGTGAAGGCTGCCCTGCATGGTCTCAGAGCCATGGTATCTGGTAACTCTACCACAAAGTGCTGATGTCTAAAAGCTCTGGACAACACTGGGGCAGAATGGTCCAGTAGACATGGAAGGTGAGCCCCAAATGATGTTAAATTTTCTACAAATGCCATCTGAAAATACAAGAAATAATTAAATTGAAGCAAGTAATATAACCTACTTAATTCAATACATTCAAAATGTTTTCATTCAGTTTTGTGATTAATACAAAGTTCATTCTTGAACTTCGGTGTCATTTTGGGTGCAGAATTCTTTCTCCCATGTTTGGTCTTTCCAGTTCTTTCACCTCCTTTTTTGGTTGCTTCTGTCTCTTCCCGGAGCGCCTCATGAGAGCCCCAAGCCTGATGGCTGCTCTGCAAGTGCCCCTGGCCACACGAGGCCAGTGGCCACTGTGCCAGACAGGACAGCAGGCTCCCAGAGTGACAGTGGCTCGCCCTCCCCTCCCTCTATTTCAGCCACCTGGGTCGGAGGAGGGTACATCAACGGGACGGCGGAAGCAGTGTACGTGCCAGACCACGGCCTGGCCTGGGCCCAGGCTCCCATTGGATATGCTCTCAGTCTGGTGGTGGGTAAGTGGAGGCTGGAATCTTGGTGACCCCTCGCTACAGCAGGAAGGGCAGGAGCATGACTGAGAACGGAGCAATGAGCTAGACAATGTCAGGACCTGCTGTGGGAAAATGTCACCCAGATTTCCAAGTGGCTATTACCAGATAGGCAGCAGAACAGCAGTGCTCGGATGCTTATGAAAGATGTAAAAAAAAAAAGAAAAAAAAAAAAAAAAAGAAAAAAAGAAAAAAATTTTTTGATCCTGTGATCATAGAACAGTGAATTTCTTAAGATGATCATGTTCTATGCCTTTCATAGTAAGAATGGGTATAGCACTGAAATGAATCAACTGGATTGTACCTGAGTTTCTTTTTCATAAGGCAAACTAACTACTGGTCAAAAATAGTGTATCACAATTTAACAGAGAGTTCTTCCCTTTCCACTCAAAACACTTGTGTGGGACCTGGTTCTTACTCAGAACTTTGTGATCAAAGCCTCTTGGTGAGTGCCGACTGCCCCCCCCCACCTTCAGCTCATCACTTACACCAACAACAGCAAACCTTTCAGAGCTTTTGGCAACAGGAACAGTCTGCGTGCTGTTGGTTCGCCACCAGAAGTTATGCCATCTAACTGTCTGCTGGACAAATGCAGTATTAAATGTGCTAAAGAATTTATAGTAGGGTGCTAAATATTTTCTGGGTGCTACAGCCACAGTACATCACAGATTGGCTCCTCCATACACACATTCTAAAGAATTCATTTTCCTGGAGAAATTCTAAGGTGCTAAAAGGTTGGCAGAGACTGACACTGTGCATCTATAGTCTCTGCATCACCGTGTGTTCAATCTCTTCCAGGTGGTCTGTTCTTTGCCAAACCCATGCGCTCCAAGGGCTACGTGACCATGTTGGACCCATTTCAGCAGATATATGGGAAGCGCATGGGTGGCCTCCTCTTCATCCCCGCGCTCATGGGAGAGATGTTCTGGGCTGCAGCAATTTTCTCTGCCTTAGGTAACAACCCGCAGAGCCAAGGTCTACCTGTATGTCCAGTTTCCTGACGATTGGACATGGAGACTCACTTCCTGTTGTACAGCCATATCCTTAGCTGTGTTTGCATTGGTAAAATCTTACCAGAAATTCTGTGTTACCGCATTAGGACTGCAGAGGCTAAGTAGAGGCTGAAGTGCATTTGATTTTGCTTGAGTCACATCAGTGTGGTGGTAGTCATGGTTCTAATGATCAAGAGCTGCTTTTTAAGTCAGAATTCTGAGCAAAGCATCATTGGTTAACCAAAACTAGAGAGCTAAGTTTATTTTTGAAAACTAGTGTCCTTATAGGGAGAATGCTTGGTGCTGATCAAGTTCAAAGCAGTGACTTATGCCTGCATTTCTTCCCAAAATAAGGGTGCTTTCTGCGACCCAAGAACTGCTCACCTGTTCTTGTTTTTCACATAACACCTGCCTTGTTAACTGATGTCCTAAAACCTATGCAAAATGATCTAGCCTCAAAACACAGCATATCAGGCATTTTAAAAGCTTTCCTATTTCTAAAGATGCTACCTTTTACATAAAACATGTCTAATTAAAACCAAATAGAAAACCAAGTGTGAGTTCCAACAGTAAACAAGGACAAATGGATATCAGCAACCCCATGCTAAGGAGATAGGTAAACCCCGTAGCCAAGACTGCCTGACTCTGTTTCAGTACTCCAGATCTATAGGCCCAGTGCCAGGGTCGCTAGTGCAGATATTGAGTGTGGCAGCTTGGATCTCCCAGTAGTGCAAATGTCCTGCTTCACTCACCAGCCTTCTGCACCCTGAGCTTCTCTTCTCCTCTGGTAGAACCGAGGGAGGGACAGGGAGGTGACTGCCACCAGAGGCCTCTGCTGCAATCTGGGAGATGAGGTGGAAGCAGACCCCCCACCCTGTGGACTCAGCCTGTCCTGACCACACCCAGCTGCTCACACTGGCACCTGGCCTCCTCCACCCGACCCCAGTTCCCCTCCCTGCCTCCTTTCCCTCCACCTGCCCAGGCCAAGCCTCCCTGGATTCATGTGGTCACCCTGGTGCCCTTTTTCTGCCTGCTCTGTGGCTGCACCCACCGGTCACATGCTCCCTCCTACGTCTACCCTCCTCTGTCCCTTTCCTGCAGAGGGGCAGACTCTCCAAAAGGGCCCTCAGGGAACCTGGCCTCCGTTCTCTCCTCTCAGGATGCCCACCACTCTTTCCTTCCTCCCAGAGCCCCACTGTCTCCTCTCCCTTCCTCTGTCTTGCACGTTTGTCTGGCACCCGTCCTAGGGCCCCCACAAGGATCCCTGGGAACCAACCAGGGGTCTCCTGTGGATGCCCAGCCACCTGCTGCTCTGTCTTCACAGGACCTGTCCTGTCACTCTGTACACAGGCCTAGTCATCTACTCCAAATCCGATTTCTAATCCTGCACCATGGTGGAAAATGTCTTGTTAACAGTTATAGTCCCATATGAAAAGTGAATAAAGGAAACATTGTGAGCTTTGTGTTTTTCAAAAATGATAAAAGAACATTGCTCCCCCACCCCCATGTATTCCCATTTCATCACTGAGTCCTGTGCACTTTAAGGGCTCTAAAACCAAAGGAAGACCTGTTAGGGTGTAGCTGGGATCCAAGACTGACAGTGCGGAGAAGCTCTTCCCCCACCTGGCTTCTAGCCACTCACAGCACCTGGAGGAGCAGCGACTTGGAGCTCTCTGGGCCCAGCACCCTCCCGGTCCACGCAGGCAGGTGGGCGCCTCCTGCTGCAAGCCAAGGTCCCTGGCCTCCTACCAGACTCATGGCCACTCATCCTCAGGTTATTTTCCATCTCTTCTTGCAAACGGAAATGCAGCACCCTTGAGGTGGCCAGAACAGAAGTAAGAAAGGAGGGACCTCCTGCCGGGCTGTGTATCCCAGCAGCAAGCCTCTCTTCTGGACTCCACTGTTTTCTCACGCAGCCCTTAAATGCTGGACAGCGCGGTAGCTCTCACTCTTCTTCGAGTCGCCCATACAACCTGTCACTTTCCTGCTCTCAGATGCAGGCACAGAGTGGTTCCGGTAGAAAAGAAGATCATCTGATTGCATCCAGCCATGAATGTCATCCTCCCCTGTGCCTTAGTGCGCCCCGAAGCCGCACACACCCCCACCTGCTCTCTGAGCCGGAGCCACAGGCCTGGGCTTCCCGCTGGTGTCAGCGCAGGACATTTGGGTCTTAGGAACAAACTACCTGCTGAGGATCAGAAAAGGAGTGGGCTGAATATTTAACAGACTATAAACTGTTCGCTGTGACTCTAAAGATCTCCTTATGTAACAGAGCCTGGAGAGGAGAATGGAAGTAATGAGCCACTGTTCTGAAGTGTTTCGTAAACAAGAACCATTAGCTACAACTCGGCTTCCCTTAGTTAATTTGTGTATATGCAGCTGTGCCCTCCCTCTCCTCTTTTTTTTTTTTTTTTTTGTCTTTTTCCTTTTTATCGGT
Organism: Cavia porcellus; assembly: GCF_034190915.1. Lineage (NCBI taxonomy): Eukaryota > Metazoa > Chordata > Mammalia > Rodentia > Caviidae > Cavia > Cavia porcellus. The sequence goes on along the minus strand of NW_026947501.1, from coordinate 45,498,314 downwards.
ACCGGGGAGCGAACTCACGACTGCCTGCTTGCAAGGCAGGCGCTTATGCCGCCGAGCTAAACCTCCAGCCCCAGCCTCCCTCTCCTCTTGCCATGCTCACAGGCATGCACATATATCTAAAATCATTACTTGTTTGAAGTCTAGGCTCTGGCAAACCATGAGTATTTTTAATTACCACTTATATTTTCTTCAAAAATAATAACTGGCCCTAATTCAAAACCAGTGTCTACAGGAAATTGCATTGGTTGCTTCAGAATGGATGCGTACCAGATCTGTTATCACCTCACTGCAGTGTGTGTGGCTCTGAGACTTGGGAGAACCTTGTTAATGAAGAAAATAGACATTTATTGAAAGTAACAATTGTATGTAATTTGGATACAATCAGCTTTACGTAAATGCTGTGAGGACAGCTGTATCTGTGGATTTCAACCGCTTGATCATCTCTTTGCCTGCTCTTCTTTCCTCCTGTACAGCTTTGGTTCTGGGCCACACTGTCCTGCTGTGCTGGTCCCCAGCCCTCAGGCAATGTTCCAGGCCCCACAAGCAGGCCCAGCACTGCTCAGTTGGAGCAGAGCTCATGTCCTGGACAGCAGATATCCGTGGCACCCTTCTTGTGCCTTCCACATCTTCATTCTCACCCATCCCATCGTCTCTCCTTCCCCTTGGCTTATGGACTCCTGAGACGTTGTGGTGCTGCTGTTCATTTCACAATACTGGGGACTAAACCCAGGGTCTTTGCAACGAGCTGCATCCCAATGGTGACCCACACCTGTGATCCCAGCACTGTGGGAGGCTGAGGCAGAAGGACCGTATAGTCTTTGCTGACACTGTGGTGTCCACCTGCTCACCAGCTGACCCAACTGCAAACACAGCATTCTCTGCAAAAGTCGCAAACAGTCTACCTGGTATGCGTGGGCAGCATCATCCAGTGCTTTACAGAAATGTGCACTTAGACTTCTAACAGCTCGAGTTAAGGGATTTTTTTCCATAACTTTATTTAATGTATTTAGTTTCCTCTTCTTCTTCTTCTTCTTCTTCTTCTTCTTCTTCTTCTTCTTCTTCTTCTTCTTCTTCTTCTCCTCCTCCTCCTCCTCCTCCTCCTCCTCCTCCTCCTCCTCCTCCTCCTCCTCCTTCTTCTTCTTCTTCTTCTTCTTCTTTTTGTTGTTGTTGTTGTTGTTGTTGTTCTTCTTCTTCTTCTTCTTCTTCTTCTTCTTCTTCTTCTTCTTCTTCTTCTTCTTCTTCTTCTTCTTCTTCTTTTCTTTCTTCCGCGCCTCCTCCTCCTCCTTCTTCTTCTTCTTTTATTTTTGATGCAGGGTCATGCTATACAGTTTAGGCTGGCCTTGAACTCACTTTGTAGCCCAAGCTGGTCTCAAACTCACAACAATCCTCCTGTCTTGGCCTCAGATGTATTTATTTTCATCTTTGCATAAGTAGACTAATATTTCACAGGAGACCTGGAGTTTTAATTTTGCTCTACTCACTACAATTGATGTAACTATTCAGAAAATATTTCAGAGAAAAATTCCACCTGTTCTCAGTAGTGATCGAGAGGGCAGTGGCTTCTCTAGGGTCCCTGAGTCACAGGAAGGGCAGCGTCTGCTGGGGCAAACCCTGCAGGCCAGTCTTCCTTCTTCTGCCACTGGATTCTCCTAACTGATGAGATAGGGCCTTGGCACTGTCATTGAAGTGGATAATGACACTCAAGCAGGAATAGAGAAGCATTCCATCCAAATCAGGGAAAAAAATGCCTTGTGAAATATCTGTACAATAGTGATGTAAAGTCACAGAATTAAAAGCAACCTCTTTCCTGTGTCTTTATCCCACACCTTACTGTTTTTTTTCTTTTTAATTGGCCTTTATTCAAGAGAATAATTTTAATTTATTACTGTAGATAAAGCACAGGAAACATCTGCGTTGCCATTGTAGATGGAAGTCTCTCAACTCGCTCTGAGATTAAGTGAACTTGTTCCTGCAGGCTGCACCATTAACTGCCAAGGGAGAGACAGTGAACCCAGCACTGATGGCCTCAGTAGTCTTAAATGTAACCACATCACAGACCGTGGTGGGGAAAGGACTGGTGAAGCCCCGAGTGAGTCGTGAGGCAGGCACCCAAGCATAGAGGTGGTCCAGAGGGTTCATGGCACAAAGTTCTTGGTGAAAACATAGGCAGCACCAAACACAGGCACAAAGTCATAAAATGAGATAAACACATTTGATTTCCAAGGCTGACCTAACAATTTGATGCTGAAAATTCCCATAAAAGGAGATATACAAAGTGTTTTCTTCGAGCACACTGGCATCCTGTGAGAACTGGCACATGCCTCCAAATAGATCAATCAAAGTGATTTTTCTTGACTTGAGAAGTTGTTGATAGAATCTACCAATTTTATGATTTCCCCTGGAAAACTTGTCTCAATCACAAGCACAGGCTGGTGGAGGGCAGGGTACAGGGAATCCCCAAATTACAAACATCCGAGTTATGAACGTCCACAGGTGTGCTGTGCAGGATTCACTTTGCAGTCCAACTTGTGAACAGTTCTCCCAAAGCAACTCATTTGCAAGTCAGAGGCTTACTTAGTTGCAAAACAGCAAGCAAATACTCATTGTTCAATGTGGAAATGATCCTCATGCCTCTCAGACAGGCTGCATTTTCCTGTGCTTGTAAGTAAATACTTTGCATGTATTTAACTGCATCAGAGTTTCAGATACCTGAGGAAAGGGTTGTCAGTTCTTGGGAACAAAGTTTCAGGTATTCTTTATTCATACAACTGAGTTCCAGGTCTCACATAAACAAGTTAGGAAAATACTACCTTCAGAAAGCAAGAGTAAAGGTCTCTGTAGATCTGACGTCACAGACTGGATGATGTTTTCAGTGTATGAACCCACATGGCCTCTTGTCCCAAGTGCCTGTCGTGTGGCATGGGAACCTCAGCCGCTACTTTTCTGTACCACACCTCTCTGGCCTTCAGGTGCCACCATCAGTGTGATCATCGATGTGGACATGCACGTGTCTGTCATCGTGTCTGCGCTCATCGCCACCCTGTACACGCTGGTGGGCGGCCTCTACTCAGTGGCCTACACAGATGTCGTCCAGCTCTTCTGCATCTTCCTAGGACTGGTGAGTGGGCAGCTGCAGACTTTCTTTCTGGTATTATGTATATTGTGTGATAATGGGATGTTATGGATTGTGGATATAAGGTTAACATTTTATAGTAACAACAAAGGGGAGAAATTTTACTTTTTTTATGATGAGTACTACACACTAAGTTGCATAGTCTTTTGAAGTTTAAATCATTTCTCTATGATTTAATTAAGCAAAAGCTTTCGCCATTTGCTTAATTTTTGACAGAAAATTGTCCCCCAAGTCTACTTGTTGGAAAGGTCTAGATCTTCCTTTCCCTCGTGTCTAAATTTGATGAAAACTTGCGTGATCCTCTTTGAGAACTGACTGCAATATGCTTTTCTTCATGTTAGCAAAACTTAGGTTTTAGTGGTAACTTGCACATTCTCTTACCTTCCTCTGTGATAATATATTGTTTATGAGACTATTCATAGGACTCAGAAATGATCCCACCAGAAAAACTGTGGGTCCCAAATATTAATCTTCCTCTCTGGGATTCAGAAACAAAAGGTTTATCATGTAAGAAAGTATAATATTACCTGTTACTTTGCTTTCAAGCCTGGACTCAGGTAATATCTGTGTTCTGCTTTTAGCAAAGAGTACTGTAGAATGTGAAACATTATTATTTCTAGTATTAGGTTAAAAGTTTTCTTGTGTGTCTTAAGCACATGCTAGTCAATGATTTTTCTTTGCAGATTTCTATGTTAAAACATGGAGATTATAATTCTGTGAATAATAGCATCCCACACCTAAGACATATCAGAAGAAAGTGCAAAAGAGACAGTGTGTCCACTCTGCTATGGACCATCCCAGTCCTCCTTCCTGACCTGCCCCACACAGGACTGGATCCACATTCACATTCTCCTCCAACATGTGGCCATCTAGGTTGGCCAGTCACTTTTCTCTCATTGCAGAAACAAAATACCTAATATTCAAGTTAAAAGAGGAGCGGTTTATTTAGCTTACAGTTTGTGGAGGTTTCAGTCTATGATCAGCTGGCTCCAAGGCAGGGTGGCACATGGGAGCAGAAGACAGTAAAAACAACAAGAGCAAGGGGAAAACATACCTCTTCTCTGCCCTTTTTATCTTATCCAGACGGCTGGGATTAGGGCAGTATCGATCCAAGCACTGGACTGATCCAGCAGCCACCCAGCCTTAGTCTCAGCACCCTTAACCCAGCATTGAACCATGAATCAATCACAAATGCTGGATTCAGCTGCCTCTGAGGAAGTCCTGTCTGAAAATGCATAGAGTTTTGGGGGACATGTAGGCATAAGCCATAACACCAGACCACATTCACAGTCTCATCATACGCAGGCCTTCACACACCATGCTCATGATCTCATCCACTCTTGCCCTCCTTGAGTCCTGAGTCGTCGAACCTGTGGGTTTATGCTCATGATCTCATCCAGGCCATGGTCATCTCTGTTTCCTGTAGGCAGCAGTGCCCTTGTGCACAGGCCACAGACAGAGCCAGCAAATCCTGACTCATGTCCCCAAAGATGGTTCAAGTGCCCTTAATTTCCTCATTTTTCTTTATTTTTTATAATGAAAAGCTTTCCATCTACTTTAGCTTTTGGATTAGACACTTACAGATGAAAAATGAAGAATGATCTCAGATCCTTTTTTAACTTTCTAACATCTGCAGTGATATCCTGGGGAAAAACTTAAATGGACCAGTATTAGATTTATAGTTTAACTATAAATTATCATGTGCTAGCAAATATTACATTTCTCCTCTTCTAGATGTTTGTTTGCATTTTATGGAATGTCATTTACTCATATTAATTTGCTCAAAGACTCTCACTGTTTTCTTTTGAAATTGTCAAAATCAAGCGGACACTGTAGAAATTCTGATATTTACATAACATCATCATAAATGTCCACTGATAAAGCAAAGAACACAGAAATAAATCTCTCTCCTGCAGGTCAGAGTGAGGTTAGCATGGCAGTGGGCTCTGGTAAGGGATGTGCTTGTTATTCCAGGAAACATGCCCCAGGGGCCTATCCATTAGTAGATGATGTATGTGCTGCCTCCTAAGCTTACACGAGACCAGAGCTTGAAACATATAGGCGAATAAATCAAATGTGCAAGGGTGAAGATGCTGGGGTGCACACTTGCAGAGATGAACCCTGTGACATCTTTCTGTTATGAAATCTGACCTAATGAGGAGTGAAGTTCTACAGGTCACTTAGTTAAGACACTCCTGGATTGGGGATGTTTATCTTCTAGGCTCTAGCTACTATCCATGTAGACATCACTGATTAACTGACTCCTTAAACCAGATCCTCTAAAACCTTCTGTGGGAGGCAGGTTTTGTTATCACCATGAGTCCCCATGAGGTTCCCTGACCCCTCCTCTGTGGCCTTCCTTGCCCTTGGACTCAGGACCGCTGGCCGGCCTCATTCCTGCTTCTCATCATCCTTTTATGTTCCTATCCCAGATGGCCCTGTGGTAGGTCAGACTCAGTGCAGGTGGCCCTGAGCTGACCTGGGACGCCTTCCCAGTGTTCCAGCTGCAATGCCTGAATCCAGACAAAATCTCACTGAAACATTTTTAACACCCAGGAGAAATCCCCTAGCTTCCAATTGCTTGCAAAATAAGATACAAATATTTGAGCTTGCAACTTGGGTCTCTCCACATGGCTATCTTTGTCTCTCCCCTTTCCCAAGCTGCCTCTGTGCCACCCAACCTTATCCCCAAGAGACAGGTCACACCCATGCTCAGAGAACCCTGATAGTCTTGCACTTTCAGGGGCTCAGCTTAGGATTTCTGACTTTACAATGATGTAAAAGTGAAACACATTCGGTGAGAACTGTATCTTGAATTTATACTTTGGATCTTCCTGGACTGCCAGTACATGTCATTTCAGTTTCTGTGAATCAGTGTACCCTGATGTAATAGACAGTGTGACCTCAGCCCTCCTCTGTCTGAAAGAGGAGCAGATGAGCTGTGTCACCATAGGCGCAGCACACCAGGCGCCTCGCAGTCCACATCCCAGAGTCTGGAAGTCAGACTAAGGCTTCCATGTTGTTCTTGTACAGTGGATCAGCGTCCCCTTCGCCCTGTCTCATCCTGCGGTGGCCGATATCGGGTTCACAGCAGTGCACGCCAAGTTCCAGGACCCCTGGTTGGGAACCATTGAGCCCTTCGAGGTCTACACCTGGCTGGACAACTTTCTGCTGCTGGTAAGCAGTGGCCGGCCTGGGAATGGGGCTGAGTGCTCCTGACACTCAAGGAATTTCCAGGATCCCTTTCCTGAGGGCCAGGCTGGCAGCAAGTCTCAGTCTGGGTTCTGGAGCAAAGCACTGGGAACCAGTGTATTCTGAAATAGGTAACTCATGCATTCCCAGGTATGTAGTAGGTGAATGAGTGGTTCCAGGGCCCCTGAGCACCTAAGAAATACTCGGAAAGGAAGCAGAGGCTCAGGACAGCAGACAGAAAAGGACCCTGCAGGGATCACAGTTCAGGAAGAGGGAAAATCCAAGAGAACTTTCCAGATTTCAGGATTCTTCTAATGAAAGAGGTTATACATGATAACAACAGTCTGATTTCAACACAAGAAATAGGTTGCTGCTTACACCAAAATAATGGAGTGTCTCCTCTTTGGAGCGCTGAGGGATTTCACGACTCTGGCTTTGTGGCCCTTTGCTAGATGTCAGCACTGCCTCCTTCAAGCTTATTACCCAGGTTGCTGTCTCTCCAGGCATTAGGGCTGCAGTGAGTGCAGGAGCAGAGCTATACTCCCTAGGGAAGTAGTGCACCCAGTGCCTCTGCCTTCTCTTCTCTCCTCTCCTGGGGGCGGGGGGAAGAATGGAGGAAGCTCCATGACATCTCCTCAAAAGGATGCTGATTCCACTCTTGGGGCCTGGTCCCTCCCAACAGGCCAAAGTCCCCTGGAGGCTGCCCACTAGGGTTAAGTTCTGGGGGTACACAGATATCTGGTCTGTTTGTAAACAGAGATCAGAGTTCACCTTACTTAAAAGCACACAAAAAGAAGCCTCTGGTGACCTAACCTGAGGTGGTCACGTGTCATTGGGGTGCACCAGCTCCTGTCTTTCTTTGACACTGAAAGAGTTAATAATATATTGGTTTATAGGTTGCTAAAAGAAAGAAAGTTCTTGCAAGACTACAGACTTGAGAAGTACAACCGTGCATTCTAAAGTTTCTTCCTTTGGCTCTGTTATTTTACTTTTGAGCATGTACAGCTCTTTTAAAGAAAGAAACTGCTTGGAAATCATGTGGCAGACCCTGTCCTTGGCACAGATGAGAGGAGAACAAATAGCATGGACATCTCGGGGCTCAGATACTACCAGGAAAGACAGGCAGTTAAGGAAACCTCAGTGCCTGTGATAACTGAGCTCATTCTCCAGGCCACTAAGGTAGAGAGGAACGAGGTTCTGCAGTGGAGTGGCAGACACCAGCCTGTCCAGAGCTGCACGCTCGGGTTGCCTTCAGCTTCCCTGTCATCAGGGGGGCTGGAATTTCCTTCTCCCTGTAGCTGCTCTCCAGGGACCCTCCTCTCCCCATCAGCATCTGGGGCATCCACTGAGTGTGGGAGGACTGACTCCAAGTCACTGCTGTAGGTTTTCCTCCTCATCACCCCACACCATCCTTGCTTGCTCCACTTCCGCACAGACTCTTCAGGGCACATGGACAGTCCTGGTGCTGTTCATAGTTTTCCAAAGGTTTTGATTGCATTTTCCTCATCAAGAACATGACAAACTCCTGCAGTGCCCATTTGCCATTGGCTTTCATGCATGTCCTGTATCAGTTAAACTTTAGAGATGACACTTAGATGCTAGGTAGAGTGAGTCCAGGCATGAACCCTGCTGTGCCCCTGTTGCTGCACTGCGGCCTCTGAGCACCTGGCTGCCCACCTTGGATGAGGGTGGCGGAGCTCCCGGGGACCAGCTCCTACCCTATGTCCCTCCGGTTCTTGCCAGGCCCAGCACTGTGCTGTGGAATGGGCCAAATGGACTCCACTTTATCTTCATGCTTTCAGAACCTTATTTATATTGAAAATATTTTATGGTGATTGAAACTTCTGAATGAGAACAAATTGAAGACTTCAGGGTTGTTTGAAAGAAGCTTAAAGAGGTAACATAAAGAAAGGAAAGGATTGTCCTTTGCCATTACAAAGGAGAGTGATCAGGGAAATAATTCTGTGCTGTGAGAATCCTGGTCTTCGTGCTGTTTAGGTCTGTTTGGGCTGCTGTAATGTGTTACCATAAATGGCGCCAACCCTGCTGCTAGGACCTCATCAACTGGGGACCAGACTTTCAGCACACACCAGGCGCGAGGGATTCACATCACAGTGAGCACAGTGATAGCAATGCAGACATGTGGACTGCAGAGCAGTCCATGCAGCCCGACTCAGGACCCTAGAAAGGGCAGAGCTAGAAAGGTTTCTAACTCCTAGAAAAGTTAGAAAGGTCTCCAAACCCTAGAAGGGTTAGAACTAGAAAGGTTTCTAGCCCCTAGAAAGTTTAGAGCTAGAAAGATTTCTAACTCCTGGAAGGGTTAGAGCTAGAAAGGTTTCTGACCCTTAGAAAGGTTAGAGTTAGAAAGGTCTCCAACCCCTGCAAAGGTTAGAAAATCTGTGAGGCTGCACAGTGGTGTTAACCGCCATCCTCTCTCCCGGATTTTGTGCAGACGCTGGGCGGAATCCCGTGGCAGGCCTACTTCCAGAGGGTGCTGTCCTCGTCCTCAGCTACCTATGCCCAAGTGCTGTCCTTCCTGGCAGCCTTTGGGTGCCTGGTGATGGCTCTCCCAGCTGTGCTCATCGGGGCCATCGGAGCCTCCACAAGTAAGTCCTGCAGCCTCAGCAGGGGAAGGAGGCCCCAGGCCCTCCAACTCCTCACCCCATTTCACTGTACCCACATTATGTGGCCCCTGTGTGCCACACCATAGTCCCATGGTCCATGCTTTCCAGTGCTTCCTGCATGATCACTCCCCTTGCCCCAGCTGTGTGTCTAAGAGGTTGCTGTGTAGATACCTCCACCCTGCTCTCAGCCAGCACCCAGCTGCATCCAGGGGCTGGGAGGGCTCTGAGAAAACCCTGTTTCTGGTCACTGCAGATTTTACCACCAAGGACAAAACTGGAGCGTGGTGTTCCAAAGGCCCTGGAGGAGGCAAAGTGCTAAGGACTTAGACTGCCTTTTTCACAACTTCCCATTGGCTACTCTGAGCTTGAGTCTAACTAGTTTCCATGGTTTATCAAACTGCTTTTCCTTGAAGCAATCAATATGTATACAGGTTAAGAAATGAAATGATTCTTTAAAAGAGCAATAGGAGATGTTATTTCCCTAATAGCCTCCATGTGGAACACTTCTAAAATCTTGTTTTTTATGGGATTGGACTCCCCTCACCCCAACCCTTCCTCTCCTCTCATGTTGGCAATGGAAAACAATTCCTCTGGCCTCTATGTTAAGTGCACTAATTGCACTGTGGAGGGCCCCACCTCTGTGACCTTGTCCCCTCCTTATGAACTCAATGTCATGTCCCCAAGGAGTTGACCTTCAGAGAATAAACTTCAGACCCACTATGTAATGAATGCAATGCTATTGACTGAGGCCTGGTCATAGAGATCATTATCTGTACCTCAGAGCCACACTTAGGTTGATTCTAATCATCTAATGCATTTTGTGAAAAGACATTACATTAGCCCAAGCTCAAAAGCATTTTCTAGATAGAGGATATTGTAGTACCTTTGAGAAAGTTCACATTTCACCCTGTTGTGTTTTCTAAAGATGGTCCAGAGTGATCTGTACACAGTGACTTTGACTTTAAATCAGTAGATATGGTTACTGGGCTATTTCATGCAGAAAAGAGCAGCTGTGGGTCACGGCACCCCTTTCCCTTCCAGTTGTCCCCCCCATGACACAGACATGCAGAGGTGAGCAATTGGCTGACAGCAGTGCAGTGCCTTGTCTGCTGCCTTTGGGAAAAGCCTGGATTTATTTCACAGAAGAGGGAGTGCATCTTACTGGGGAGCTGCATGGACAGTTACATGTGCTGGGACAACAGGCTGGCAGAAACCACTCCAGGCCCCCTTCTTCCTCAGACAGGGTGCACATTCTCAATTGCTTTTCTGGTATAAGAGCTCACTTAAGACTTTAGAGTTAGTGTCATCTAAGCATAACTATAATACCAGTTACAGAAGAAAATGGGGGAAGAAAAATGGTGGAGTCAAAAGAAACCACCTCGCTTATCATCACATTAAAGAAGTTCAGCAAATAAAAAGAAACTGTGAATCTGGAGCTGGCGATGTCCAACTGGGGTCCCAGCTACTCTGAGGCCTGAAGCAGGTCACTGAAAATCCAAGCCCAGCCTGGGCAAACTAGAGAGACTTTGTCTAAAAAACAAAAAAAGGAAGAAGGAAAAGGAATTATGTGATATACATGTACAGGTTCCCCGTACTTTACATATGCTATAATTAAGCAGTAAATAAGGATAAATTTCAAGGTAAACTTAGGCTTCAAGTTGCCTTACCCTGCCAAGTTTGGAAACCCCTTTGAAAATCTCAACCCCAAAAATGTAGGTTTTAGTGAATTCAAAGGGGCTCCCTTACTCTAGGAGAATTTATACAAAATAGAATTTAATTAGACAAAAGCAGAGCTCAGGGAGGTGGTGAATGAGATAGCACTGTGTACTTCTAGGTTGTGCCCAGGAGGGATGGCGCTAAGAAAGAGGCCACACGTGTCCCTTCAGCTCCGGGTGGTGGGGAAACCACAGCTGTGGTCCAGGGAGTGCATCTGTGTGCCGAGATTCTGTGTAATACGGTGCCCCAGTGGCAAAAAGAATCTGCACGTCAGGTCGGCACAGCTTCAATGAGGGCCGTAGGACAGCTGTGCCTTTCAGAAGCCTGGGCACGTGAGGCGCTTCCCCCAGCAACACTGAACATCCCACCTGCAGACATGACACACATGATTACATTGCTTCCAAACTACCAAGAACAGTGTGAGCTCCTCAGTGAAGGGAGCATGGCCCCGGTTGTGTGTCATGGTCCTTGTTTCTGCTCCACAGACTGGAACCAGACCTCATTCGGCCCGGACAACCCCAAGGACAAGGGCGAGGCAGACATGATCCTCCCGATCGTGCTGCAGCACCTCTGTCCCGTGTACGTGTCCTTCTTCGGCCTGGGCGCGGTGTCCGCTGCTGTCATGTCCTCGGCCGACTCATCTATCCTGTCGGCCAGCTCCATGTTCGCACGCAACATCTACCAGCTCTCCTTCCGGCAAAATGTGAGCGTCCGTCCCTTCTCACACTGCGCTGTGGCTGTTGCTCATTGTCCTCGCAAAGAGTAGATAGTGGGACAGGGGAGCCTCCTGTGTCTAAAACTGTGGAAGTTAAAATGTTAAGCCTGGAACTTTTGAGCACTAACATGGGAGATTCCATAACATGAAACTTTGCTTTTTGCACAAAATCTAAAATATCATATAAATTACCTCCAGGCTATATGTGTAAGATGTACACAAAACATTGGTCACTTTCTTTGTTAGACTTGGGTCTCATCCCCAAGACACCTCAGTAGGTAGGTGTGAATGTTTCCAAACTGAAAAGTCCTGAGATTTAAAATGCTTTGATCCCATGCATTTTATGTAAGGAAGGCTCTTATCTAAAATGGATGGATAGATAGATCCACAGACAGACAGACAGAAATAGAGATGGTTTAAAGTCTGACCCTGTTTTGATTAAGCATACAAGTTTAATTCAAGTAACAATGAATGTATTTTTGCTATGAATGGATATTATCAATAATGTTATAATTCATGTTAATGCTAAGGGGACAAATCCAATTACTATTCCCAAGAGACTCAGTCATGTTGCTGTAATTTAAGCTTTCTGTCCTTCTGATAAAAGAGTAATGCAGCCTAAAATATCTTCACATGATACTAGGTGCAGCAGGCGTCTGAGGACCTGTCTCCTTCTGAGCAGCTTCTGGACCGCTCCCCCCATTAGATCTCATGACGCAGCCCCATCATAAACGCCCCATGAACCCGCTGTTCTAACTGCACTATTAGTTGTTGTCTGGGACCACGTGGCATGATGAGCCTTGAGGTGCCAAGGGCCTCCCTTCCCAAACTGTAGCTTGCCTCCAGATTTCCCAGGTCAATAGTGAAATGCCCCTCTGGGTCTTACTGAGGAAACACCTAGGAAGGTCTGACCAGCCTCAGAGATGGTGACGTTCCTGCAGAGAGAGGAGATAAGACCAGACCAGACTGTCTAGGTGTCACCAAAGAGCTGCTGCTTAATAGGTGTAAATGAGACCCTCCCTTGCCTGACTATTCCTGATGGTGCTGGGTTAGTCCGTCTACCTTTCCCCAACCATCTATGATAGGCTTGCAGGGCTAGCTCCACACACACAGTGCATAGATGCCCACACAAATGTCAAGGATGCCACCAGCTCACTGCTTGGGCTTGTGAGTTAGGTTGCCTTTGCCAGTACACTGAGCCATTTCACCCAGGGACTTTTCTAGACCAGTTTTCAAGCATGAAGATATGTCATACTCTGCCTAAATGAGCCAAAGCCTTATAAGTAAAGCTGACTGTCAGTTTCTTTCTTTCTTAGGCATCAGACAAAGAAATTGTCTGGGTCATGCGAATCATGGTGTTTGTGTTTGGAGCCTCTGCCACGGCCATGGCGCTGCTGACCAAGACAGTGTACGGGCTCTGGTACCTCAGCTCTGACCTGGTCTACATCATCATCTTCCCACAGCTCCTGTGTGTGCTGTTCATCAAGGGGACCAACACATATGGGGCGGTAGCAGGCTACGTGGCTGGGGTTTTCCTGAGAGTAACAGGAGGGGAGCCCTATCTGTACCTGCAACCTGTGATCTTCTACCCGGGGTACTACATGGACAATGGTGTCTACAACCAGAGGTTCCCATTCAAGACCCTCGCCATGGTGACTTCCTTCCTAGTCAACATTTGCATCTCCTATCTGGCCAAATACCTGTTTGAAAGTGGAACCTTGCCACCAAAACTGGATGTGTTTGATGCTGTTGTTGCAAGGCACAGTGAAGAAAACATGGATAAGACAATTCTGGTCAGAAATGAAAATATTAAATTAAATGAACTCGCACCAGTGAAACCTCGCCAGAGCCTAACTCTGAGCTCAACATTCACCAATAAAGAGGCTCTCCTCAATGTCGACTCCAGCCCAGAAGGGTCAGGAATTGAGGACAACTTACAATGATCCTTCCCACTACTGCTTTCCCCAACAGAGCACGGTAGGAAAGTAGCCCTGGAAAGATGGTTTGTGACATATAAAATACATATTAAAATATAAATAGAGTTCAAGAGGACAATAATCCTGCAGAGAGTAAAAAATCAATTCTAAAGAAAAAGTTCAAGAAAAACAACATGCAATCACACAAATTCATGCCAAGCTAGGAGCAACACCTGTGAAGCAACAACTTTATTTCTCATCTGTAGAAGCTTCAGTTTTGATGATGGATAGTTGTATTAGGTAAAAAAGTGAATAAATCCCCAATCAAAGAACACATGACTAAGCAGAGAATTTATTTTTATCTTGAAAAAAGGAAATACACAAGAAAGAGCCTAAGAAAGAAGAAATCAGCCAGGCTATTTGCACATCATTGGCTACATCACTGGCAAAATAGACTGACTGCATATCCAGAGGCTGTCACTCCAGGGAATGGTGTGATAAATGAACCACTGATTTTTCCTACTGTGATGGTTGTCCCCTTCCTGCATAGTCTGAACTGTAACATTTGCTGAATATGCAACCTGGTGTTCTGTTCTGTTTTGTGTTTTTGGACATGGGCTCAAACCCAGGGCCTTCACGTGCTAGGCAAGCACTCTACTGTTGTGCTACCTCCCAGCCTTGTAATCTGTTACTCTGTTAGTAATAGCATAAACTATTCTCGGCACAGGCAAATTGAATGCATAAAAATGAATGAAGAATGGCACTATTTGTGCACAAAGTTTTAAGAAAATAGAGTCTGTTTGGCCTTTGCGTATGTCCATGACACATAGATCAAGGCAGCTGGAGTGCCAGGAGATGATTTGACAGCAATAAATCAAGGACATCAAACACAAGTGATAGAAGAGTAGACTCTTATCTTTAGCTGAAGGGTATGAAGTTTTGCCACAGGCTACAAAAAGGAGCGCCTTGGATACCATCTAAGTCAGTATTGGAAGCAAATTGAGCCATAGGTAAAAAGAGGTAGCTATATGCACCAATTCTGCTTGATAAAAAAGAAACTGGTAAATTAACATGAATTTTGCTGAACACTTATTACTGGCACTTCCAAAAGCACCCCTTGTAGTAAAACAGACACATGAACCCTGTGCATTTCTGGGCATTTATTTGTGAGACAACTTGGTGTTGAAGGATCCACCCTATGACATTTTTCATACAAACCAGTTTCAGGGAATGGAAAAATCACAACCACAGAAAGCATATGGGGAATTTCAAAATGGGGCAGAAAATAGAAAGCAAAAATAAGTCTTAAAGGGAAAGAAGCCATCGATTTTAATATTGTGGTATGTACATAGCTTTCATGAAGTCACTAAGTATTATGTTTCTCTTTTCTAGCATTAAAATGGGAACACACACACACGTGCAATATACATCGGCGTGGTTTGCTTGGTGTATGGTATAGTGTTCAGTGCTTCCGCCAGACGTGCAGTTAGAAAGAACAGCTTAGGGCTGGGGATTTAGCTCAGCTGCATAAGCACCTGCCTTGCAAGCAGGTGGTCGTGAGTTCGGTCCCCAGTACCAGAAAAAAGGGGGAAAAAAAGAGTAAAAGAACAGCCTGGAACCAGACTGGAAACAGAGCCCGCTGCTGAGCTGTGAAGGTGTCAGGGCTGGGATCCCAGGACAGGAGCCAGCTGCATTGCAGGAATGGCAGCACTTTCTTTAAAAACGTTTCTCTCTGCAATTTGCAACCAAAATGATGTTAACTCAGTCTTCAGCAATAAGTGTAAAAGTTGTATTCCTGACCCTTAGAATTTCATCTTACAGATTTTAATTGGAATTATCTCAGTTGGCCAAATCATATATCTCCTTTTTTTCACAAAACAGGAATGAAATTTCCAGGTTAACATTTTAAGTCTGAAATTAAATTTTAGATGTCACAATACTCTCAGCACTTAAACCTCATAGTGAATGTGATGTTGCATTTCATACTGTAATTGCATCTGCCTAAATGAAAACAGAATTCCTGTACTCACCAGCTTGCTCAGAATCAGCTCAGTTACATCACTTGCCAGGGGCACTTTTTTAACCTGTGAGTGCTGGGGTCCAATATTTTCAGACCTTAACTGAGAAACAATTCAGTCCGGTCCAATATATTAAAGCTACCAAAATAACACGTAAATAAGCAAAATAAACCCATTATTTCCCAGCTATCCTCAAACTAGATGCACTAAAATATAAGCAAGGTTATATTTTAAAGTCTCAAATTGGAAATAATGAAAAACAATCTCCTGATCCTCATCTATGCCTTTGAGGAAGGAGGGAGCAAGGTTATGGAGTGTAGACCAACTCACACAGTTTAACCCATAGGTGAGTGGAGGCCACTGAATTCATCCCGCTTTGCACAGTGGACTTGATTTTCAAAATTCATCCTCAATGGGAATAAAATAATGAACATGTTTTAGACACCAGCTGTCTTAACTTTGGGGGTGAGAACTGTGGCTAAAACACAGAGTGAAACAGCTATGATATTTTCATGTGTTCACAATGATTGTAACATGTTTCTTGGGTAATTTTGATTTTTTTCCCCTACACATTCAGAGCATCAACCTTGTAGCTGGACTGAGACTCCCAAAACAACCTTCAAAAAGTGTCAAAGCCAACTTCATTGTTACACTTACTTAAGTAGTAAATTTTATGTGAGTATCAAATGAATGTAAGTCTGAAGTAAGTAAATTTAATATAATAGCTACTCACTTTTTTATTTGAAGTAATGAATTAACATTATATTTTAAACATAATGAATGTTTCCTTTTTTAGCCTTCAAGAAAATTTAGTGTAATATATAATTTATTATGTTTGTTATAAAGTATAATTTATCATAAGTTTGCTACTAAACAAACAGATGCATATGATGGTTCTAAAGCATATATTTTTGTCTGTCAAAATATTATATATAAAGTTATGCTTAAAATAAGTAGATTTGCAACTGTACATGTAAAATGTCTTTATTAAATTGTGCTGGTGCAATTAAGATATCATTGTTGAGGTTTGGCTTTCTGGCACCCTCTCTTAAATATAAGTGGTGCTGAAGCCAGTTACGCAGTGGGATTGAAGTGAACCAGCTTGTGGCTTGAGGAGTCCGGAATGCCAATGGGAATCCTGTACACAGACACAGTGGGCCTCGCATCTGTCATCTCATAGCGAGGTGCAAATTGCCTTTCTCAGAAAAGACATACCAACATGCACTGGCATTGCTTTGAGTCAAAGAAGTCAATAGACGAGATAGTCACTGCACGAACATGAAGCTGGGTCTCAGGAGCCATGTAGCTGACTCATGGTTGCTGATGCAGAACACAGACCCAGCCACTAAGTGAAAAACTGGTCTTGTTGGGCTCTCAATGTGTATGGCACGCCTCTCCCCTGATGCTGTCAAGAGAACTTTAAAGGTGGTATCTGGATCCTCAAAAGGACCTTGTCCTCTTATGCACTCATCGCCTGCATTAGTCCCTGGATGCAAGAGTGTGGAGGGCCTGCAGTGTGCTCAGGAGGAAAAAGGAAAGAGTAAGGGTCACAGCAGGGAGAACCACATCAGCTTCCTGCTGTGAAGGGCATCTCTGTGTGTGCAAGCGAGCACACAGGTTTCCTGTAGCACAAGTCTGTGTACAGAGGATCACTAGAGGCCAGGAGAGGAGAAGCACAAGCACATGTGTATCTGTGTCTGGGTACATTATTTGCAAGTTAATCATCATGTAAGAGCTCAGATTTTATCACCAGCCCTCTCTTAAGACAGACACATTTGAGAAACTCAGATCTAGGAAAATTATGAGTATTTCTACATTTTCATGGTCACATAAAGAAAAGCTCCAAAACAGTGAAAACAGTCACCATGTTTAAATTCTCTGAAACTGAAAAGCATATGGTCATTCCGTGTTGACAGCTGGGAAATCACAGCTGTCTATTTGATCAAGGTCCATTGGATGCCCTGGTAAGTCAGGCTAGGAGCTGACTCACTGGTTGGCCATTGGAAGCAGGTATCTGTAGGCCAGGTGACCTGCCCAGCAGATGGGCTCTAGGGCACTGGGTGTCACAGAAGGGAACCACAGAACAGCCCTAGATGTGCAGGGACACAGGCAGGTGAGGCATAGCAGGACACTGAGTCATAGCCACTACTACAGGCCGAACGTGGAAGGCACTGGGAGAGCAGAGGGGTCCCCTGGTCCCGGCGTCAGCCACGGGAGGCTTCTCGTGCCAATCACCACTCAGGTCCTGCATTTCACTAGCTTGTGATTCTGCTATCTGAAAACCTATGGCAAAATTGCCCGTAATGAGTAGTGGTAGCTGAGAGTGGGCTGGATCTCGTGAGGAGGATGCATAGGGCCTCCACTCTCCACTGTCTTGTTCAGGCCCCACAGCTTCCTGTCTCCCAGATGGGAATGATGCTTACCTGTATGCATTGTTAGCAAATTACATGAAGCACACATGGTTATACAGTAGGAAACACTTAAAAACGGACACATACAGAACTAGGAATGCTGCTCTCCATTTCGGAAACTGTGACAAAACATAACTACCTGGAAAACTACGTTGACTCTGAATCTTATATTCAACTAAATACCAGTATGAAATTCTGCAGTAGCACTGGAGAACAGAGTCATGCTTGACAGTGCATTGACCCATTGGTTACACTGGCTTGGTGGGGCTTTTCAAGGACCACTTGCCCTGTGACCAGATTGTGCCCCACATGTGACTGCTAATTAGCCAGGAGGGGCGACAGCAAAGCCTGCCTCCTGGTTTATGTCAGACTTTTGAGTGACACCACTTCCCAAGAGTGCTTTCTGCGGAGAGTAAGGAACAGAAAGTAGATTGCTTGGAAATGTGGGGAATGGAGTGAGATTTTCTTCCCTTGCCATGTTTATTTCTGACATTTCACTAGAAAGCATTAAGTAATTCAAAAAACTCTTAAGGAGGTATAAGAATGACAGGAGATTGGATAGGTAAATTTGGTAACTTGAGAACCAGCTGAAGTCAGCCTGTAACATTCCCAAACATGCTGGTCGTGGAGGGGAAGGGTGACATGAGGGTCCATGACTCCCCATGGAGGCTCACTCAGCATCCACCCGCACCAAAGCCGAGAAAGTCTCTGCAGCCTTGCTGCTGGATGTGGGTTAAGATGTCCCAGGCACTGATGCCCACGGCGTAAGTGTGGGCTGTGGCTTAAGTGCGAGGGACAATGAGGGCAGAGTGCGTGCAAAGCCTTTGTCTTCACGCTGGGGCCTGCACCGCCGTTGGCACCGCGCAGGGGCCGCTGCTCAGCAGCGCCAGGGCAAGTACAGCCCTCAGCAAAACCTGACCTACATAAGGCTCCACTTCATCACGCCCTTTCATGCATCCTGGGACATTCATCAAAACGTCCAGCAAATCAGTCCCAGGTTCATTTTCAGAGAGAACCACAAAGACCAAGAAAGGAAGTTTTTCCAGTGAAAACATAAAGCTAAATAAGAAGAGAATAAAAGTAGTTTTAATACCCTCTGTATCATTAACTTTAAAAGTCACTCAGAGCACAAGACATGATAAAAAAGATTTTCTCTTACCAAGAAGAAACAATCAGAAAATAACATAAAGTTTTCTTGATGATGAACTAAGAGATACTAGTAATAGAAATGAAACAAACCAGCACATATAGTGGAATATTTTTGAAACAAGGAAATAGGAAACTTGGGGAATTAACTGAACTTCCCTTTATTCCCTATTCATCTGTCTTCGGGTTTACTCTTTATTTGCACTGAAACGAAGTTTTTAAAATGGCAGGATAGAAACATAGCATGAGAACGCCTGATTAGGAGCTTCCACACATTAGGTTCAGTCTCTTTTTAATCCCCATTATATAAAAGTTATCTTAAAATATGACTAAAAACAAAAAAAATCATCCAAGATAAAATAGTGTTTTTTAACTGAGATAAAAATGTAGCTAAATGAGTAGAATCTTCCCACAGACAGGGCAGCAGTGCGACAATTCCAGATGAAAGCCTTTGCACTGGTAATAATACCGCAATCCAAGGAGATATCAGCCCCGCTCTGATGTCTTCAAAAACAATGTCATTTGACCTCCTGAAGCAGCAGCAAAGGGGAAAAAACCGCACTAGCTGCCGTGCAGCACAGTGGTCTCTATCTCCTCAGGCTCCGAGACCCCACACCCGGCCCCACCCTGTCTCCTTCTGGGACCTTGACTTGCCTCTTCTTTCTCAAAGAGAAAAGCACTCAATCACTGGCCCTCTTCCTTCTGTACCCCCAACTGCGGGTCAGCAGAATCAAGGTGCAAATCTCTCTGAGTTCCTCATCAGAGCTTCAGGAGGGAAAAGGATGCATGGGTCCTTCTCATCCACATACATATCCCCAGTCTTGCAGGGTCCCCCACTACTGTTTTAGGGGTTCAACCTTCTCGTGTTTACTGTGGTTGCAGAATTAAAAGTAAAGGCCAGAGGTTTAGCTCAGTGGCATAAATGCCTGCCTGGCAAATGCGAGGTCATGAGTTCAATTCCTGACACCAAAAAGAAAAAGAAAAGAAATGAAAGAAAGAAAAAATTAAAATTAAAATGTTAACAAAAATAAAATGAAAGGTCTAATAGCTTTCTGGGCAATATTGCTCAAGGATTGCCTACTGCCCCATGGATGTGGCAGTAGGATTTGATGTCCTAGTACTAATCTTCTCTCTTCCCCAACAAGGCCATGAGTTCACCCTAAAGCTGCTTCTTGCCCTGTTTGATCTTTTGCCTGCAGAAAAGATTGTTGGCTTCAGATACCACACAAAGGACTTCAAATAGTTCACAGGATGTATCCTAACTTATGAACCTTGTAAAGATGTGAAAAACTGAATGGAAAAGAAATACAGAAGCAAAGCTAGAGATGTTTTTACTCATTTGAATTTAAACAAAACAGCACATTTGACACTTGGGTACTTGGTCACAGAGAATCTGATGTGAATCGAGGTCAGTCACATGCCTTGAAAACGTTGCTTTGCTCATATTCATTACCTTTGCTTTCTTCTCACTGAAACTCATTACCTAACACCCACAGGTTGAATGAGGAGAGGCTTAATTTGGCTCATGGTTTGGGGGATTCAGTTCGTGGTTGGCTCCTCCAAGTGGGCACGTCGTGACAGAAGCATCTCGCAGAGCAAAGCTCCTCATCTCATGGTGGCTGGGAAGCCAAAGAGAAGAGCAGTGACAGCTATAAAGTGGGCCAGAGTCCATACTTAGCCCCCAAAGGCATATTTCCATGACCCACTCAGACATAGCCAGAAGTGTGTTCCACCAGCCACCTGAGCAGATTGCAAACCTACCACGTGGACACTCCAGCCTGACAACAGTATCAATCCATTCATCAGGAAACTCTGAGATGCAAGACCCTTGTGGGCCCCAGATTTCCTTCCCAGTGGGATATTAGTAATTTCATGGAGGGAGCCACAGTTTCACGTGTTACTCAGGGAACACATGTATGCTTGGTTGCCCAAGAAAAAGAGCCCTTGAGCTATAAAAGGAACACTGGGTTGGGAAAGAGCCATTGGTCAATGTTGTACATCTGGGCAATAATTTAACTGGATGCTGGTAAAAACCAAATATCAGGAACACTTGTAATTGCATTTCTTGTGAAGTAGAGTAGCTAGGAAGTAGAACTGAAAAATGTCACGTATATTTAAGTTTTTTAAAACAATGATTACAGTAAAAGACTCTTTACCATTACCCCCCTCAAAATAACCTTTGCAGCCCAAATACTCATCCCATTGTTCTCTCCATTTGGAAATTCTGTATTACTTGTACTCTTTTACTGCTTTGGTTTTTTTTAATGTCCTTTCTTTTTTCTCTTTAAATAAAAAAAGAAATATAAATCTATAAAAGGGGTAACTGTGATTCATGGTGAAGATTTAGGGTCTTATTATCTTATTACAGTGAAAGACATTCCCAGAATGACGGGGTAAGCATGTGTGAATACACACAATGTGCCTTTGTATGCAGTAAGTTATTTTCAATTTCAACAGTTTATCACCTCACCACCCTCATAGATCATTTGTGGGAGTTTCTGTCAAACAAAAACATCATAGTGTGTTCTCCCCTGCTTTATTTGTTAGATCTCTTTGATTGCTAGACTGCCTCTTCCTCAGTTTTCCCCAAAATTCAAAAACTACAAAAGAGAAACTTTTCTTAAACACTTCAGAACACTGAAGCAGCCAGAAAAGTGCAATTAAAAACACTCAGGAAGAGGACTTCCAGGACTGCTTCAGAAAGTGTCAAGAACAATGGGACATGAGCGTTCAAAGCAGGAGGGAGTAGGGATTAAGGGAGGTTAATGTCTTTTACCTTAATAATTTTCTTTAATGTAAGCATTTGATAGACTTTCAGGAAGATGGTGGAGTAGTAAACTACAGAGAAAGAGCCTCTCTGAGAAGTGCCATCCAAACACTGGAACATAGCAATGCAAAGAAGTGAAGTAAGGAAGTAGATCCCACGGACCCAGGAAAGATCTAAAGCAAGAACGGAAACCTACAGAGAGAAAATTTAACAAAGAAGGAAGTGGTACATGGCACCTTCTCCCTGAGTCAGGACTCACTGTGTGGGAAGAGTGATCCAAACCTGTGGAAGCAGTGACTGCTGACCTCCCCGGAGAGATGCTGCAGTGCAACAGAGGAGCAAATGCCATGGACTTCACTGGCTGGTAAGTGACCAGACCTGGACATCCCGCAGAAGAGGGTGATTGGCTAGGAGCCTCTTGGAGAGGGTCAACTGAGCTCAGAGCTCAAACCAACTGCTGGCTCCATCGAAGGGCTCCAAGCTGAGTTCAATCCTACAGAAGGTGCATTGACTGCTGCTGACTGGATAGATATGGTTCCAGCCTTGTGGCCAGCCCAAACTTCAAGGGAAACAGAGGCACAGGCTCGCTGAGATGGCCCACTAACCCACCAAAAAGCTACTGCTGGCTTGCTGGGGTAAACTGACACAGATCTGGACTCTCCACGTGCTGTCTACCTGTGACAACAGAGACAACTTTGAAGTGAACGTTTTTCTCCCTCCCTCTTTTCTTATTTTTTGTTTGTTTTCTTCATTGTTTGGTCTTGTTTTTATGTGAATATGGTTTCTACTTTGTGGTTGTTTTTCTAGTTGGTTCTTCCTTTTATTTCTTCCTTCTCTCTTTCCCTCGTGTCTTCTGCACCAGTTTCTCAAAGTTTCCACGATCCTCCTTTGTCCTCCAGCCTTGCTTCTAATCCCTTCTTTTTCTGTTTCTCTGTTCTTTCCCAACCACTCTTCATTTCTTCCCCTGAGGGTAAAATTGGCATATTGATGGCTTATTCAGTGCACACAACTTTCTGCTTTGTTTTAGATTTTGTTATATAGCCACAAATCTAACTCATAAGGTTAATTGCCAAACAATGGTTACCTCATTGTGCCATTTTCTAGTTGTGCTTGATGCTCTTGTTATTACTGGTGGTGCTACTTTAGCCACAGTGGCACAATTGTTTTAGCCAGCTGTTCCTCCTGGCATAGCAAAACTGAGATTGGCTAAGGGTCACAGAAAATACTGTGGGCCAGTGCCAGACAACCAGGGGCTGGGCCAAGCAAGCAGCAACTTCTCATCCCCAGCATATTGAAGAGGTAGGACCTTGCAACAGACTCAAAACCGAAAAAACCCAGCTACTCTTGGAAGACAGCTCTGAGAAGTAGTCATTTCCTAGGGGTTCTAAATACTAACAATAAAACTACTCACTAGAGGCAATTTACAAGCATCAACCCAGGAATTAAATTTTTAAAAATATACAAAACAAGAAGACACTTAAACAAGATGCAATTGCACACTTCCAGTTCACTAAAGGCAAACCCAAAGGCAATAAGGTGAGAAAATATGAAAGCCACTCACCTGGCCTCTCTGAAGTGGTAACAACAAAGCAAATGAAGAAGGCCTTAGAAAAAAGTCAAGTAAGAAATAATTTCTTAGATAACTGCAGAAATGGTGACCACAGTGAAAAAAAATATGCTTGGTGACTCGAGAGCAGATGCAGATTTTAAAAATAGAGGAGTTTAGGAAAATGACATAAACCGTGAGTGCCAAACATAGGAAGGAAATCTAATCCATGACAGATTCAAGCAGATGACCAGGTGACTAACAATTCCATAGAAAGTATCCACAGCAGAATAACCCAATGCAAGGCTATAATCTTAGACATAGAAGACAGGCTTGCAGTCAACAATTACAAAAAGAAAGATTTCTTAAACACAGCAAGGGACCACTGGAAATCAATCCAGCAGCTGCTGGATGATCCCAACAACAATAACAGAAGATAGATTGGAATCAATGAAAAAGCAAGAGACAGCACAAATGATACAAAAAACCTGCTCACAGGCATCATGGCAGAAAACCTCCCTGGAAAGAAAATGGCAAAAGAAATCACAAGAACTGCATGAATGCATGGAAATTAAATAACACCCTATTGAACAATCAAAGTGTTACAGATGAAATTAAAGAAGAAATTACACATTTTCTACATTTAAACAATCAATTCAATATGCTGGAACTTATGGGACACAGTGAAAGCAGTCTTATGAGGCAAATATATAGCAGTGAATAGCCATATCAAGAAAAATAAACAAGTTAATGTTGAAACTCAAGCTTCCAGAAAAAGAAGAGCAGGCCAAGCCCAGAGGTCATATGAAGAAGGAAATTATAAAAGTCAGAGCAGAACTTAATGCAATAAAGACTAAGAAAATTATACAAAAAAAATCAATGAATCAAAGAGATGGTTCTTCAAAAGATTAAATAAAATCCAGAAATTTTTATCCAACCTTATCCAAAAAAAAGGAAAGAAATGACTCAAATCCATGCAATTAGGAAAGAAAAGGGTAAAATCACAGTGGATCCTACAGAAACCCAGAAGATCTTCTACACATTCTGTTTTTTTTAAATTTTATTTAAAGAGCAAAAAAAGCAAAACAGAAAAAAGGATAAAAATAATACAGAATTTCAAAAAAACTAAACAATAATAAATCACTAGTTGATAAATTACATATTGTCCTCTTAGAAATAGTTGTTCAAGTTACAAAATTAAAGCACACAAAGCAGACATTCAAACAGTGAGACTGAAAAGAGTTCTGTTCAATGATCCAACAAAAACTTAGTAATATGGTTATCAATCCTATACACTTAAACATACATGCAGTTATATCCCTTAGAGCACTTTCTTTTCCTCTTTTTTTACAATATCAATTACTCCTACATTTATTATTACCTTGTACACTAGAAAAACAATGTGGTATTTATAAATATAATTATTTATTTCACTTACAAGGATAGTCTCAAGTTGTCTCCATTTACCTATGAAGACCTCAAGATCATCCTTTTATAGCTGAGTAATATTTCATCCACTCTGTGGTTGATGGGCATTTTGTTTGCTTCCAAGATTTAGCTATTATAAGTTGTGTTGCTATGAACATGGGTGCACATATATCACTGCAACATGACCTTTTCAGTTTTTCTGGGAAAATACCCAGGAGGGGAATAGCTGGATTGAATGGAACTTCCAATCCCAGTCTTCTGAGAAATCTCCATAGTGATTTCCATAATGGCTGCAGCAGTCTACACTCCCACCAACAGTGGAGCAGTGCTCCTTTATCCCTGAAACCGTGCCAACATTTGTCATCAGTTGATTTCGTGATGGCAGCTATTCTTTCCAAAATGAGATGAAATCTCAATGCTGTTTTAATTTGCATTTCTCAACTGACCAGTGATGGTGAGCATTTCTTCATGTATTTATTTGCTATTTGTATATCTTCATCTGAAAAGTGTGTGTTCATTTCAGATGCCCATTTTTGGAGAGGGTCTTTGAATTTGGGGGGCTTGATGTTTTCATTCTCTATATGTTCTGGATATAAGCCCTTTGTCTGAGGGGTTGCTGGCTAAAATTCTTTCCCATTCTGTGGGTTTTCTTTTCACTCAGTTGGTGATTTTGAAGTGCAAAAACTTTTGAAGTGCAAAAACTTTTCAATAATATGAGATCCCAGTTGTTGATACTTTGAAGTGTTTCCCGTGCAGTTTGTGTTTTGTTCATGAACTCTCTGCCTACCCCTATGTCTCCAAGACTTCTACTTACCTTGTATTCCAGTAGATTTAGTGGTTCTTTTTAAATATTTAGGTCTTTGATACATTTATACTTTAATTTTGTGCATGGTGATAGGCTTGGATCTAGTTTCAGTCTTCGGCATGTGTAGAACCAATTTTTTCAATACCATTTGTTAAGGAGGCTATCCTCCTTCCAGTAAACATGTTTAACCCCTTTGTCAAATATCAGGTGGTTGACTGTCTTTGTAGTTGTGTTTGCTTCTTCTAATCTGGTTCATTGATCCTCGGGTCTATTTCTTTGCCAGTACCATGCTGATTTTATCACTGTGGCTTTGTAGTATAGTTTCAAGTCAGGAATTGAGATGCCTCCTGCCTTTCCTTTGTTACCCTTTTTTTTACCAGAATTTTCTTTGCTATTCTAGGTTTCTTCTGTTTCCAAATGAATTTTAGGAGTTTTTTCTCTACATGTGTGAGGTATGTTAATGGTATTTTGGTTGGGATTGTATTACATCTGTATAACAGTTTTGGGAGTATGGCCATTTTCCCAATGTTGGTTCTTCCTATCCAAGAGCAAGGAATATCCTTCCACTTTCCAATATCTTCTTCAATCTTCTTGTTTAGAATAGCATAATTTTGAGGATGTAAGTCTTTTACATTCTTGACTAGGTTAATGCTATTGTGAAGGGTGATACTTCCATAACTTTTCTCTTGGTGAGTTTTTTGTTTATGATTTTTGAGTGTTGAATTTGTATTCAGCTACACTGATGAATTTGTTATTACCTTTAGTAGTCTTTTAATGGAGTTTTTGGGTCTACTAATAGAGTGTCATGTCATCTGCAAATAGTGATCATTTAACTTCTTTCTTTCCTATCTTTATTCCTTTTATTTCTCTCTCTTGTCTGATTGCCCTGGCTAGTATTTCCAGAACTATATTGAATAGGAGTAATGATAGTGGACATCCTTGTCTTGTTCCTGATTTTAGAGTGAAAGCATTTAGTTTGTGTCCATTTAGTATAAAGTTGGCTGTTGGTTTGTCATAGATGGCCTTTATGAGATTGAGGTAGACACCGTGTATTCTGGTTTTTAATCACAAACATGTGTTGGACTTTATCGAAAAGCTTTTTCTGCATCTATTGAGATGACTATGTGATTTTGTTTTGGGCTCTGTTGATGTGGTGTATTACATTTATTGATTTGCATATGGTAAACCATCCCTGAATTCCTGGAGTGAATCCCACTTGGTCATGATGTATAATCTTCTTGATGATTTGCTGCATTCTATTTTCCAGTATTTTATTGAGAATCTTTGCACCAATGTTCATTAGTGAGTTTAGCCTACAGTTCTTCTTTTTGGTTGCATCTTTCCCTGGTTTTGGTATCACAGTAATACTTGCTTCCAGGAATGATTTTGGGAGGACTGCTTCTTTTTCAATTTCACTGAAAAGATTAAGGAGTATTGGCATCAAGTCTTCTCTAAATTACTTATAGAATTCAGCCATGAACCCATCAGGACCTGGGCTTTTATTTGTTGGTAAGTTTTTAATTATGTTTTCAATTTCAATAGCTGATATTGGATTATTCAAAATTGTTATATCTTCTTGACCGAGCTTTTGTAGTTCATATCTTTCTAAAAATCTGTCCATTTCCTCTGTGTTTTCCACTCTACATGAGTAGAGGTTATCTTTTTTTAAATTTTATTTTAAAGAGATTAAGACAAAAGAGGACAGAACAAAACAGATCAGAACAGAACAATGTAAGCAACACAGCACTACACAACAAGACAACTGAATATTAACAGTAGCTATCATAATGTCTCTTTCTTTGAAATAGTTGAGCATACCTTCACATACAATAATATCAAACAAAACAAAATAGTATAAAACCATTCAAGAGAATGAAAGTATTACAGGGCATTCAGAACCAAATAACAGAAAATAAACAATGGCCAAGGTATTATCTCATTTTCCATATAAAATTTATTTATACTATAACACATATTAAAATTCAATAAGACACAACATGATAGAACCAATGGAAATAGAAGAACAAAAGCATGATAGGACTTCAAAGCAAGATGATATTAAATCAGCAATTACTAACATACTGTCTTGTTTTCTTCAAAATAGCTGTTCATACCAACACACATAATAAAATCAAACAAAACAGAATAAAAACATTCCAACTAATGAATTAAAATATTATAAGACTTCAAAGAAATATAATGGGGAACCATGATAACCAGAAAACCTTATGTACTCTTATCATTTCTTACACGAGGAAGACAATACAGTATCTACACATGTGAGTTTGATTTATTTCACTTATAAGTATGGACTCAAGTTGTATCCATTTATTTATAAATATCTCAATGTGATCATTCCTTATAGCTGAGTAGTACTCAATTGTATAAAAATACTGCAACTTTTTTATCCATTCCTCAGTTGATGGACACTTAGGTTGTTCCCAAGATCTGGCTATTACAAATTGTGCTGCTATAAATATGGGTGAACATATATCACTATGGTATGATGTTTTCACTTTTTCTGTGAATATGCCTACAATTGGAATAGCTGGGTCAAATGGGACTTCCAATCCCAGCTTTTTGAGGAATCTCCATACTGACCTCTACATTGGTGGCACCAGTCTACACGACCAACAGTGCAGAAGAGTTCCTTTTTCCCCACAGCCTCTGCAGCATTCGTTGTTGGTGGTTTTCTTGATCCTGGCCATTCTTTCTGGAGTGAAATGGAATCTCAGTGTGGTTCTAATTTGTGTTTCTCTGACTAATGATGATGAATATTTTTTCATGTATTTATTTGCCATTTATATTTCTTCATCTGAGAACTGTGTATTCATCTCAGATGCCCATTTTTTGGATTGGGTCTTTGAATTTCAGAGGTCTAAATTTTTTAGTTCTTTATATGTTCTATATAGAAGTCCTTTGTCTGAGGGACAGTTCACTAAGATTTTTTTCCCAATCTGTGGGTTTTCTTTTCACTGTGGTGGAGATTTCTTTTGACATGCAGAAACTTTTTAATAAGACATGATTCCAGTTATTGATTCTGGGAAGTATTTCCTATGCAGTTTGATTCCTTTTCATGAATTCTCTACCTACACCTATGTCTTCAAAGTTTTTACCTCCAGATTTAATGTTTCTGTTTTAATATTCAGATCTTTGATCCATTTAGATTTTAATTTAGTACATGGTGATAGGCATGGTCTAGTTTTAGTTTTTGGCACATGGGGAGCCAGTTTTCCCAGCACCATTTATTAAAGAGACTATCATTCTTCCAGTAAGTATGTTTGGCCCCTTTATCAAATGACCCGGCCCATGGGTCAATCCAGATCTGTGGGGCAGTTACCTGGAGAAGGAACGGGGATTAACAAAGACAGGGAAAGAGACAAAGAGAGATGGAGACAAGTTGAGGAAGTCCACTCAAGTCTCATTTATTCACGGAAGGAGTAGCAAATATATAGGGTATCGAGGAGGAGGGATTTGGGTGTTGACATGTCAGCAGGTAACTTAGCAACAATGGCAAGACGAAGGTTCTTAGGTCAGTTCGAATTCCCTGTGCACGGGCTCACAAGGTGGGCTAATTTACATAATTGCAAGGGCCGGCGACAGGACAGGAAAGGTTACGGGGTGGTCTCTGATGGGTCATGGTCACATCCATGTATGTGATGTGAGCAGGAGAAGATCATGGTTGATGTAGGTGCACTATATGCTCATATAAGGGAGAGGTGGGGAGACAGCAGCAAGGTGGTCATGCCACCCCCTACAATCAAAGATAAGGTGGTTGAGTGTGTTTGTTGTTGTAGTTGTATCTTCTAATTTATTCCATTGATCTTCAGGTCTGTTTTTATTCCAGTGCCATATTGATTTTATTATTGTAGCTTTGTGGTATAACTTCAAGTCAGGGATTGTGGTGCCTTCTGCCTTGCCTTTACTGCTTAAAACTGCCTTTGCTATTCTAGGTCTCTTCGGGTTCTAGATGAATTTTAGGAGTGATTTCTCTAGATCTATAAGGTATGTTAGTGGTATATTCATTGGGATTGCATTGAATCTGTATAACAGTTTTTGGAGAATGGCCATTTTCACAATATTTATTCTTCCTATCCATGAACATGAGATGTCTTTCCATTTTATGAGATCCTCTTGGATTTCCTTTTTAGGGTATTATAATTTTCCTTGTATAGATCTTTTACTTCTTTTGTGAGATTAACTCCTAAGTATTTCATTTTTTGGATGCCAGTGTGAAGGGTGTGACTTCTCTTATTTTTCTCTCAGTGATTTTGTTGTTAGTGTATAAGAATGCTATTGAATTTTGAGTATTGATTTTGTATCCAGCTATATTGCTGAATTTATTTATTATATCTAGGAGTCTTTCAGTGGAGTTTTGGAGATCTATATAGAGTATCACGTCATCTGAAAATAATGACAATTTGACTTCCTGTTTTCTTATTTTACTCCTTTTATTTCTCTCTCTTGTGTAATTTCTCTGGCTAGTATTTCCAGTACTATATTGAATAAGAGTGGTGATAAGGGACATCCTTGTATTGTGCCTGATTTTAAGGTAAAGGCTTTCAGTTTTTGGCCACCTAATATGATGTTGGATACTGGTTTGTCATAGATGGCCTTTATTATATTGAGGTAAAGACCATCTATTCCAATTTTCTGTAAGGTACTTATCATAAATAAGTGTTGGACCTTATCAAAAGCTTTTTCTGCATCTGTAGAAATGGTCATGTGATTCTTACTTTTGGCTCTATTGATATGGTGGATTACATTTATTGATTTACATATGTTGAACTATCCCTGCGTGCCTGGGATGAATCCCATTTGGTCATGGTGTATAATCTTCTTGATGATTTGCCAATAGTTTATTGAGGACTTTTGCATCTATATTCATTAGGAAGATTGGCCTGTAGTTCTCCTTTTTTAGTTGGATCTTTCTCAGGTTTTGGTACTAGAGTAATATTTGCTTCCACGAATGACTTAGAAAGAATTGCTTCCCTTTTGATTTCATTGAAGAGTTTGAGGAGTGTCGGCACTAAGTCTTCTTTGTATTTCTTGTAAAATTCCACAGTGAATTTTTATGGACCTGGGCTCTTCTTTGTAGGTAAGGACTTAATTACATTTTCAATTTCATTAATAGAAATTTGGTTATTCAGCAGTTTTGCATCTTCTTGACCCAGCTTTGGTAGTTCCTAAGTTTCTAGGGACCTGTGTTTTTGAACCTATGAGAGTAGAGGTTTTTGAAATAGGTATTGATGATCTTCTGTATTTCCACAGAATCTGTAGTGATTTCACCTTTTTCATTCCTTATCGCATGAATTTGAGTTTTTTTCTTTCTTTTTTAAATAATATTGATTAGGGGCTTATCAATTTTATTTGTTCTTTCAAGGAACCAACTCTTTGATTCATTGATTCTTTGGATTGTTTTCTTAGTCTCTATTGCATTAATTTCTGCTCTGATTTTATAATTTCCTCCCTTCTTTTGGCTTTGGGCTTTACTTGCTCTTCTTTTTCTAGATGTTTGAAGTGTAGCATCAGATTGTTTATTTGTGTTTGTTCTGTTTTCCTGATGTGGGAACTCAGTGCAATAAATTTTCCTCTGAGGACAGCTTTCATTGCATCCCACAGATTCCAGTAAGTTCTATTTATATATTTGTTTGCTTGTAGATATTGTTTAATTTCTTTTTAATTTCCTCAACCCACTGATTGCTCAAGAATGAATTATTCAATTTCCATGTGTTTGTGGGGTTTTTTGCAGTTTCTTTTATCATTAATTTCTAGTTTCATGGAGCTATGACCTGATAACATGCATGGCATAATTTCAATTCTTTTGCATTTTACTTAAATATGCTCTGTGGCCTACTATAAGGTCTATTTTAGAGAATGTCTTATGTACTGCTGAGAAGAATGCATATTCTGATATTGTTGTTTGGAACACTCTGTGTACATCTATTAAGTTCATTTGTTCACAGGTGTAATTCAGTTCTGTTATTTCTTTGCTGGTTTTCTGTCTGATTGATCTGTCCCTTGGTGTCAATGATGTGTCAAGGTCTCCTGTTATAATTGTGTTATTGCTTATTTGATTTTTCATTTCCGATAATACCTTCTTTGTATAGCGGGGTGCTATGGAATTTGGTGCATATATATTTAAGATTGTTATCTCTTCCTCTTGAAGTTTTCCCCTAACTAATATGTAGTGACCTTTTTATCTCTTTGGATCATTCTTGGCTTGAGGTTCACATTGTCTGCAAACAGAAGAGCTACCCCCACTTTTGGGTGGGATTCCTGTTGCATGAATATTGTTTTCCATCCTTTGACTTTCAGTTTATGAGTTTCCTTTTGGATTAGATGAAATTCTTGTAAGATAGCATATGATTGGATGTTGTTTCTTGATACATTCTGTCTGTTTCTCTTAATTGTTGAATTGAGACCATTTTTATTAATGGTTATAATGGTTACATATTAGTTTATTGCAGACATATTTTATTTCTGCTGTTGTATCTTTACCTTTCCATTCTGTTTAATTGTCTACCTTGTTTAGTGGTTTTATCCTAACTGTATCTATAATGTCTTTCAGTATTATTTGCAGGGTTGGTTTGATGATCATGAAGTTCTTCAGCTGTTCTTTGTCATGGAACTATCTTATTTCTCCATCCACTTTTAAGGACTGTTTTGCAGGGTACATCAGTCTGGGTTGGAAATCATTTTCCTTTAGGATTTGAAATACTCCACTCCATGGTCTTCTTAACTTCATTGTGTTAAGTCTGCTGTGATTCTGATCAGTTTTCTTTTATAGGTTATATGTCTTTTTCTGTCTAACAGCTTTTGATATTTTGTTTTTATGTTGGACTTCTGGGATGGTGATTATGATATGCCTGGGTGTATTTTTATTTTGGTTATTGTTATTTGGAGTTCTATATACTTCACTAATCTGTATGTCAGTTTCCATTCTCATGTTTGGGAAATTTTCAGTTATTACTTCTGTAAATAGCCTCTTGATATAATTTGTGTTGTCCCCTTCTTTTTCGTCCCTATCAATCTTATGTTGTCTTCCTTTGCATCCTCTTGAAGCTGTTAAATTGTTGTTTCCTGATTTCTTGTTATTTTTAAAACATCGTTCCTTTCCCATTCACTACCTACAATAGTCTTTGAGGTCTGAAATTCTATCTTCACTTTTGTTGAGGCAGTTTTGACAACTTACAATGGAATTTTTGATTTCCTGTGTATCTCTTTTAATCTGCTTCGTGTATTCTATTTTTGCTTATATTGTTCATTCAGAGATTATATCTTTTTGCATTGTTCCTCTAATTTTTTAACTATGTCTTCTTTGGATGTATTCAACATCTCTTCCATTACTTTTATCATTTCTTCTTTTACCTGGGAGATTATTTCTAATTTGAGCTCCTTCATAGCTTCCTGGAGTTGCTTCTTTATGTTAGTTGCTATCATTTCAGGCATTTCAGGTGTATGGCTTATATTTTTTTTTATGTACATGGCTCCTAAGCTTTCTTTGGATGGGCTAGAGGCTTGAGAGAGCATTTTTGTCTTTCATCTTGTCATTTTCCTATATTTCCATGTTTCAAGCGATGTTCCAAAGCTTCCCCTGGACATATTAGAAATTGCCCACTATGCCTTTGGCCCTGGGACTGAATGGAGGTTGCTGAGCATGACTTAGTCAGGCCTGCAGGACCTCCTGTGCCACCTCCAGTGTTCCAGGAAGCTGGCTGGGTTCCTAACCACTGTGAGTGATGGTCCAAAGCTCTCCCTGGGCTAGCACCAATGTGTTGGAACTCCCCTCACTCAGCCTCAGCTCTCCTGGTTGAAAGAAGGTTGATGAGCATCGAGTAGAGGTTCTCAAAGTAGGTATT
Organism: Cavia porcellus; assembly: GCF_034190915.1. NCBI lineage: Eukaryota > Metazoa > Chordata > Mammalia > Rodentia > Caviidae > Cavia > Cavia porcellus. Next base: position 45,465,035 of record NW_026947501.1, on the reverse strand, counting down.
AATGATCTTTTGATTTCCATGAGATCTGTGGTAATTTCACTCTGTTCAGACTTTATTGCATAAACTTGGCTTTTTTCTTTCTTTTTCTTGATAAGGTTAGCTAGAGGTTTGTCAGTTTTGTTTATTATCTCAAAAAACAGCTTTTTGATTCATTAATTCTTTGTATTTTTTAGTTTCAATTGCATTGATTTCTGCTCTAATATTTACAATTTCCTCTCTTCTATGAGCTTTGGGTTAACTTGCTCTTCTTTTTCTAGAAGCTTAAGATAAAGCATTACATTGTTTATTTGTGCTCGTTCTGTTCTCTTGATATGACAATCTATTGCTATGTATTTCCTTCTTAAGACCACTTTCATTCCAACCCACAGATTATAGTATGCTGTTTCCACATTGTCACTGAATTGTAGGTATTGCTTTATTTCTTCTTTAATTTAATCTGTAGCCCACTGGTTGTTCAGAAGTTTGTTATTTAATTTCCATGCATTTATGCAGGTTTTGCAATTTCTTTTGCCATTAGTTTTCAATTTCAGTGTGCTATGGTCAGATACTACACATGGAATAATTTCAATAACTTTGCATTGATTTAATAATGTCTTATGGGACAATATATGGTCTATTTTGAAGAATGTCCCATGCAAAGCTAAGAAGAATTTGTATTATGTTGTGGCTGGGTGGAACACTTTGTAAACATTCACTAAGTCCAACTGCTCACAGGTATGATTCAGTTCTATTATTTCTTTGCTCACTTTTTGTGTAGTTCATCTATCTCTTTGTGACAATGGGCTGTTAAGGTCTCCTATTATAATTGTGTTCTTGTGTATTTGGTTTTTCATATACATTAGTATCTGTCTTATATAGTTTGGTGCTCCTGTATTTGGCGCATATATATTTATAACTGTTAGTTTTTCCTCTTGAGTTTTTCCACTATGAGTATGTAGTGACCATCTTTATCTCTTTTAATCATTTTAAGTTTGAAGTTCACATTGTCTGCAAATGGAATAGTTACCCTTGCTCTTTTGGGGGGCTCCTGTTGTGTGCATACTGTTTTCCACCCTTTGACTTTCAATCTATGAGTTTCCTCAGATGTGTTTCTTGTATACAGCATATTGTGGGATCATGTTTCTTGATCCATTCTGTTAACCTATTTCTTTTGATAGGTGAATTGAGGCCATTTAAACTTATGGATATAACTGATATGTACTGGCTTGACTTTGCCATGCTATGTTCCAGATGTTTGCGTTCTGCTTTTCCCCCTTGTTTAATTGCTTGTCATACCTGGTGGTTTCTTTGTGTTGTTGTTCTGGGGATTGTGGTCATTTTTATCTGTACCTAGTATGTCTTTCAATACTCTTTCTAGGGTTGGTTTGGTGGACATGAATTTCTTCAGTTCTTTATCGTGGAAGTGTCTTGTTTCTCCATTAAACTTGAATGAAAGTTTTGCTGAGTACATCAGTCTGGGTTGAAAGTTGTTTTCTTAAGTAATAAGAACTGTGGGAGTAATAAAACCCAAAATGTATAATTATTATTGTAAAAAAGAGGGGAAAAGAAAGTGATCTAAAGGATATAACTGCATATATATTTAAGTGTGTAAGATGCATAACCATATTACTAAGTTTTTGTTGGATCATTGAACAGAACTGTTTGCAGTCTCACTGTTTGAATGTCCATTTTCTATGCTTTAATTTTGTAACTTGAACAACTATTTCTAAGATGACAATATGTAATCTATTAACTAGTGATTTCTTACTGTTTATTTTTTGAAATTCTGTATTACTTGTACCCTTTTTATGCTATTTTTTCTCTCTTTAAATAAAATTTTAAAAGAAAAGAAAGTTGTTTCCTTTCAGGGCCTGAAGTACCTCTCTCCAAACTTGTCTTGATTTGAGGATTTGTTGTGAAAAGTTTGCTGTGATTTTAATGGACTTTCCTTGATAGGTGAGTTGTGTCTTTCCTCTAACAGCTTTTAGTATTCTGTTTTTAGGTTGTATGTCTGGCATCTTAATTATTATATGTTTGGGTGTAGATTTATGTTGGTTGTCATTGTTTGGTGTCTATATGCCTCACTTATCCGCATATCAGATATTTTTCCTCATGTTTGGAAAATTTTCTGCTACTAATTCTGTGAATATTTTAGTTATGTCATTTGCATTGACTTCTGCATCTTCACTGATGCCTTTTAATCTTATATTGCTTCTCCTAGCATCATCTTGAAACTACTGGATTGTCATTTCATGCTGCTTTGCTTTTTTTTAAAGTTCTATTCTTTAATGATCACTAATTGCGGTTCTGTCCTCAAGGTCTGAAATTCTATCTTCAGCTTCATTTAAACAGTTTTGCCAGCTTTCAATAGAATTTTTTGTTTTTTGGATGTCTCTTTGAGTTTGTTTCATGAATTTTTCTGGTTTTCTATATTGTTCATTCAAGGATTCAATCAGTTTCCCATGCTGCTGTATTTTTTTAAATCTATTTATTCTCTAGCAGTGCTGAGCAATTGCTTTACTAAGGTTGTTATTTCTGTCTTTACATGAGAGACTACTTCTAATTTGATTTCCTCTATAGCCTCATGGAGTTGTTTTTTTATTTCACTTGCTGTCTTTTCAGAGACTTCCAGTGTGTTATTTTTGAAGTCCTCTATTTCAATGTCTCCTGTACTTGTTCCTGGTGGACTAGATGTTTGAGATTCAATTTTGCTTTTATGTTTTGCTATTTTCCCCTTTTTGCTTAATATGTGGCCCTTCAATCCCACTAGCATCAACTGTTGGTAGTGTGTATCTTGGGGTCCTACTGTAAGATTGACGTTTATCCAATTGCAGGGTCCCACAATGAAGAGGCGGGTCCGTCACCTGACTTCCCCCTGTAGGGCCTTTTGGGTGAACCGTATAATCTTTCTGGACTGACAAGTCCAAGAGCATTGATGTAGGTCAATTTTTAGTTCCTGCCGTTACTTTTTCAGGTTAGTCCAGGTCACCAAATCTCCCTGTCTGTAGTGTTTGTGTCAGCTGAGGCCCTACTGTGTCCCTATTGTGTGCCTGTGTGTCTCATAAGCCCTTTTGATTTTCTCCAAGTTGGGGGAATCCTTATTGGCACACTCGTTACCCTGCCTGATGTTCTCTGTGTGCAGGAAGGAGTCAGCCACACTCTTGCCAGACTCACCAAGGTCTTTCAGTTAGTTGAAGGGAGCTTTACTGCTGCCCCTATTGGGGCTGGGGATTTAGCTCAGCGGCATAAGCGCCTGCCTTCAAGCAGGCAGTCGTGAGTTCAATCCCTGGTACCGATAAAAAGGAAAAAGACAAAAAAAAAAAAAAAAAACTACTGCCCCTATTTACCCACTGTACACCTCTATTTTAGGGGCATACTCACCACACTGACTGGGGCCTGCTAAGATCCTCTGTTTGGGTGAGGTAGTTACTGAATCTCCCATCAAGATAGCATGGTTAATCCACTGTAGTCCAAGGTTATGGGAGAAAGGGTAGGAGCTGAATATCAACAGCAGTATTAGGTCCAGGAGGAAGGGAGTGTCCCCAAGAGGCTGAGGGGCCAGCAAGTGTCTTGGTGTGGGAATCTGCAGGATGTGGGGGAAGCACAGCACAGCTGCATAAGTGGTCCTGGGCCAAGGGCCAGGCCAGTGTCCTTGGTCTGAGCATCCAAAGGACCCCTCTGTACCTTCTTTGAGAACTTGTATTCTAGTAAGATGGAAAATGCAAAAGAAATGGACAGATTCCTAGATACATATGAATTACCAAAGCTGATTTTAGAAAACATAAAAATCATAAATAAATCAGTGTCAATCAATGAGATTGAAGATGTAATTAAAAACCTACCAACAAAGAAAAGCCCAGTCCCTGACAGATTCATTGATGAATTCTACAAGAAACTTGGAGAAGACCTAACACCATTACTTCTCAAACTCTTTCATGAAATTGAAAGGGAAGAAATACTCCCAAATTCATTCCTGGAAGTAAGCATTACCCTGATACAAAACCACAGAAGTACCCAACTAAGCAAGAGAACTTACAAGCCAATCTCCCTAATAAAGTAGATGCAGAAATCCTCAATAAGGTACTGGCAAACAGAATGCAGCAAATCAGCAAGAAGATTATAAACCATGACTAAGTAAGATTCATCCCAAGGATGCAGTACTGGTTCAACATATGCAAATCAAAAATGTAATACACCATATAAACAGAGGCAAGGACAAAAATCATGATTATTTCAATAGATGCAGAAAAAGCTTTTGCTAAAGTCCAACACCCATTTATGATACAAAATTCCTATAGAAAACTAGAACAGATGGCCTTTATTTCAACCTGATGAAATTCATCTTAATAAACAAAGAGTCAGCCTCATACTAAGTGGACAAAAAGTGAAAGCTTTCACTCTAAAGTCAGGAACAAGAGTAGGATATCCATCATCATCACTGTTATTCTATATAGTTCTGGAAATTTTACCAAGGGCAATTAGACAGAAAGAAATAAAAGGAATAAAGTTAGGAAATAAACTAGTTAAATGATCAGTATTTGAAGAAGACATAATATTCTACATAGAAGACCCAAAAATTCCACCAAAAACTTCTAGATTTAATAACAAAATTCTGCAGCATAGCTGGATATAAAGTCAACTTGACTCAAGCTGACTTGAAAATCAGTAACTGTCCAGTACATGAATAACAAACTCACTGAGAGAAATTAAGGAAACAATAACTTTCACAATAACATCCCAAAAAATGAAATACCTAGGAATCTATCTAATGAAGGAAGTAAAAGATTTCTATATTGAAAACTATAGTACTCAGAAAAGAGAAATTAAAGAGGATATTAGAAAATGGGAAGATATCTTTTGTTACTGGGTAAGAAGAACCAATATAGTAGAAATGACCATACTTCCAAAATTGTTATACATATTTATTTCAATTCTGATCAAAATTCCAACAACATATCTCATAGAATCAGAGAAAAAGATGCTCAAATTCATTTGGAACCAGAAGAGAGCTAGAATAGCAAGGTAATTTTGGATAAGAAAGGTAAGGCAGGGGGCACCAGAATTCCTGGCTTGAAATTATGCTACAAAACTACTGTGATAAAATAAACATGGTACTGATTTTTAAAAAGCAGATGCAAGGATCAACAGAATAGATTAGAAGCTGTGTAAACAATTCCAGATACACTCAGACACCTTATCTTTGATAAAGTTGTCAAACACATTCACTGGAAGAAAGCCTCTTTAATAAATGGGGCTAGAAAAACTGGCTTTCAACATGCTGAAGATTAAAATTAGACCCATATCTTTCACCATGCACTAAACTAAAATCAAAATGGATCAAAGACCTAAGTAACAAAACAAAAACATTAACTCTTCTGGAAGATAGAATAGGTTGGACTCTGGAAGACATTGGTATAGACAAAAACTTTATGAATGAAACCTGATCACATAGGCACATCACAAAGAATCAACAACTGGGATCTCATCTCAATGGAAAGCTTTTGTACAGCAAGAGAAACCACCAACAGAGTGAGCAGACAACCCATACCGTGGGAAAAGTTGTTGCCAGCTGTTCCTCAGACAAAGGACTACTTTCTAGAATACAAAAATAACTCAAAAAAATCAGACCGCTCAAATTTAAAGACTCAACCTAAAGTGGGCATCTGAGATGAATATATATTTCTCAGATGAAGAAGTACAAACAGCAAATAAATACACAAAAAGCTCAATATAATTGGCCATTCAAGAAATGCAAATTCAAATAATACTGAGATTTCATCTCATCCCAGAAAGAATGGCTATTATCAAGAAATAAACCAGAAACAAATGCTGGCAGGGCTGTGGGAAAAAGAAACCCTTCTCCACTGTTGGTGAGAGTGTAGAATGGTGCAACCACTGTGAAAATTAGTATGGAGAGTCCTCAAAAATCTAGGACTACAGCTTCCCTTTGACCCAGTTATTTCCCCTTCTTTATATCTTCCCTAAGGAATGATACCACATCATACCACAGTGATATATTCTGATTCATGTTTATAGAAGCACAGTTTATAAGAGGGAAATTTTGGGGAAAAAAACAATGCTCATGCACTGGTGAATGGATAAAGAAGATATGGGCTTTTTATACAATGGAATACTACTGATACATAAAGAAGAATAAGCTCAAGATATTCCTAGGTAAATGGATGCACCCTGAGTCTGTACTCTTAAGTGAAATAAATTGCATACACATGTATAAATACCATATTGCTTCTTTGTTGTGAGAAACTGAAAGTGTAAATAAGGACCAAAAAGTTTAATAGGTATTGTGAAATAGGAAGAAAATGGAAAACTGGGGAGGGAAAGAGGGAGTGGAAAGAAGGGAAAAGTTAAAGAGAAAAAAGGGAAAAAATGGAAACAAAGCTTTTGTAAATGGGGAGGGGTGGAGGGGTTGAGGGGAAAGTAAGAGGATGGGGAAAAGGATCAAGTTATATCATGTCTGGGGACAAATTCTCTATGATGAATGTGATCATTATATCTAAAATGTGTCAATAAAATCTAATTGGAGAAAAATGTAAACATTTACCATGTACTTTGATTACACCTCATGTATATACTTTTGCCTCCATATAAAATGCACACTTGCTGTGCATATCCACAACTACCTTCAACTGTGGGTCGTGTGCATCTGGCTCTTTCTGTGAGCCTGCACATCTCGGGTCAGAGCTTGAGTTTACTGAGAAACATCCTGCCCTCACCCATCGTGCTGCAGGTCTTCTTGGTCTGCACAGTCAAGTCTCTGGACAAGGATTTGAGGACCCTGAGGCCTGGTTTACACCCCAGGTTTCCTGGTTCAGAGCCTCCTTCCTGGTCAGGGCCTTGGGTTCCTGGCCTCAGATTTCTTCCTCCATTAGTCACTCACATGTGCAGAGCTCCCACAGTCAGTCACAGATGATGCACCACAGGCCCAGGAATTTGGGCATCTCTGTCTTTAGAGAGGCAGTTGCAGGTGAGCGCCAATGCTCGTGTTTCCTATACCCAAGTGACCATGTGGGAGTTCAGGGACCCTGAGGGAAATGCTTGCTCCAGAGCAGCTGGGGAGCAAAGTAGAAAGCTCATTCAGAGGCCAAGCTGCTGTCCACTGGAAACGTCGTAACTGTGGCTGTCACCCTAGTCCTTCGCTTCACAGAGTCACGCCATTCCTCAACCACGCCAGCATGTGACTCAGACTCCAGATACTGCCTGACTCATGAGAAGCTCTCAGTGCTGCCTTCCTATGACCTTTGTGACAGTTTTACCCATATGGAGAAGCTATTTTTGGAATGGGAAAGCAAAACAATGCAAATAGTAACACCTGTAATGCTAATATGCACACACAAAAATAGTTTTAAAAGTTAAGAAGCACTTTAAAGCAAATGTTGTGTCCCCCTGTGCCACCCTGCAGTCTGGGCCAGCGTTTGAGCCCCAGCTGTCTGCAGGTTGGTCCTCCCTGCCATCTGGGCCATGATGAGGAAGTGCAGCTGCCCGTCATCACCGCCTGCTGCTGTTAGTGATTGGGTTAGCACTGCAGACCAAGGCCACGTGCAGGAGGTAACTTCGTTAGGTTGAGCCAGGCTGGGAGTCTCCTTTCAAGCTGAGGATTTTCCATGTCAGACTCCAAGCTCACTGACAGTGAACAGACTTAGTCAGAAGCTGCTGGAGAAAAGAGCCCAGGATTTAAATTTTAAACTTATATAGGTTGTGCATCCCTTATCCAAAAGATTTTGACATAAGATTTTTTTTGGAATATTTACACAAATGTCATGAAATATCCTGTGCATACAATTGGAGTCCAAGCAGGAAATGCATGTACTATGCATAAACACCTCAGAGAAGAACCAAAGGTCATCTTGGGGAGCATCTTTAATGCACCTGCCCTGCACCACAACGTGTCATGGAAGCCAGGCATGGAATTCCCTTTGTTTGGGTCCTGGACCATTTTGTATTTGATATCTTTTGAGTTAGGGATGCCCAGCCTGTGTATATAATTTAATCTAACCAGTGATTGTGCAACATATCAAGTACATATTTTACAAATTTTAAGTGACTGAAGATGGAAATTATCTTTGAATCTTGGAATATAACCCTGCTTTCTCTCCCTTTCTGGCCCCACAGGTCTGGTTCCTAAGCAGGCTGCCAGGGCCTGACAACCTTCTCCTTCTGTGTGGGTCTGCAGCTTACAGTGTGCCTGAAAAGAACAAATGCCTCACAATTTAGTTAACTTCAGAAAACACTATAGGTTCCTCCAGGCCAGCTCATCAAATTTAATCCTTCACACTACTGAAGTAGAGCTGGAAAAGAAATACCAGCACTTTGATCTTACAAACTCCTCTTAATCAGATATTATTTCTTCCCTGAACATTTTGTTTCATTTATAGAAAGGGTAACATTGCATGACAGTGGCCATTTGACAAATGCAAGTTTCTTTATGACTGTCAGCCTTTTGGTTGTAACTAATCTTAATTTTCAGCCCTCAGTTTTCTATTGTATTAAAATCTTCCTCACTTGGAAAGTAAAATTGGCTATAAAAATTGGATTTTACTGACATACTTTCTGGGGACGTTAGAGAAACACCCCCACTTCTCCCCCTGCCACTGAACTCCTGGGCACCTGCTGCAGGCCACCATGCTGACCAGACCTTACAGGGTGATGGAGGTGCTGCTACCAGTTAGCCCACAGCTGCAGCCCCAAAAACTAAACCAAGACAGTGCGATCAATATCCTCTGCCTCTCAGGTCTGGGCTGTCACCTGGCACATTGCTGTGCCCTGAGTTCCTTCCCCAACATTGCCTAAAGAGCAAAGAGAATACCAAAACACTTCCAGGGAAGAATCAGGAAGAAGGCAATGTACTTCAGATCTTGGGCCAAGGCTGTAGCCATAAAAGATAAAAACAAAGAGTTTCATCCCCAAGTGCTTTTGAAGCTCTTTGGCTTCTTGAAATTGCTGCCCACCTCTTCCTGAGGTTAGCAGCCTGAGGAGGAAGGAAGGGCGATGTCAGCCTCCATCTGCACCTCATCTCCCAATGCACAAGTGGCCCATCACACCCAACTGTAGGCTCAACCAGCAGCAGGGCTGGACAGGGGCCCCTGCACTGGGGCACACCCAGCACAGAGAACAGAGGCGGGAGAGTCTCTGGGGGAACTGTGGAAGAGCAGACCTTAAAGAGCTCATTCTTTACAGAGCTGAATATGCCTGGGGATAAACCAATACCGGACAGAGACATTCATGGCACAGCCACTGCAGACACCACTGTTCTCTTTTGTGTGGCTCCTCCAGGACAGGAAGCCCCTACACTGAAGGAACCCAGGACAGAGCCATCGAGCCGCTGGAGGAGAGTGGCTGACCTATGATGGCATTCTTTCCTGCAGGCACTCAGAAGCGTGGTTCTCTTCCAAATACAATTTCTCCTGCAGGCTGTATTAAGTATATGGATGCATAAATTCACACACACACACACACACACACACACACACACACACACTACAAAGAAATCTCCCGAGAGGCCTGCAGAGCACTGCAATTAGACCCCAGGCTGCTTTCAGGATCTGCGGAGCTGAACATCACCTCCCAGGATGTCTATTAATTACTTCGATATTTGCTTATCCCAAATGGAAGAGGCAGAATGAAAAGAAACAGATTTGTTGTTGCTGCTTTTGTTTTATTTTCTACTCTGCAGACCATAAAATCAGTGCATGAAAGAGGAAGCAAATTTATGACACACAGATGCTGGTGCCAGACCCAAAGGACAGGATTTCTCTGGTGCAGGCTATGAAAACAACATACTTCTTCATTTAAAAAAAATAGATGTCTTCAAATACAACCTGGAGGTTAATTGAACTTTCTATATTCGCTTCAGCTTGCACAGCGTTTGCAGTCTCCAGGCAGGGTGACAGTCCCCAGACACAGGGCAGGAGAGTGGTGTTAGAGAGCCAGTCTGACCGCACAATGTTTTCAGTGACAAAGGCCCAGGTGGAAGGAGGCACCTGTGCTCTAGGCCATCACAAATTCAGACAGCAGCTGCAGGAAGGGGAGCTGGATTTCAATGACTCTGAAGCTGAATGAAGGCATGAACTAGTAGAAAGGTGGGGAGTGGCCCCCGAGATCACCAGGGTACAGGCAGGAGCCCCAGAGAGCGTGTGGATTATAGCAACAGAATGGGGAAGGAACTGAGAGGAGAATTTCGCACTTCAAAGAAAAGAACTGGGGAGCTTGGAGGCACTCACTTCCTGGCACACCCAGCACCACCTCACACAGCCCTGCCTCCGTGCAGGTCCACACCTCACCTTGTTCCATTTCTGGCCACCCTCATTCCTCTGTCTCAACATGTCCACTGTACCCTTGTGTCTGCTTCTTACAAGGACCAGAGCTCTGTCACAGTTGGATGACATACTATTGTGATGCATACATGGTTCGGATGGTCAAACAGGCACAAAGCAGAGCCACCCCTTTTACCAGCTCCCTGCTTTTTCACACACCACTGGCAAAAAATTTAGAGTGTCACATCACTCCTGTGGCATTTATTGTGCATTTGCTTCTTTTGCATGATACAGTCATTTTTTGAAGTGCTGCTATTTTATGATGGCAGAACTGGATACACAGATTTGAGAGCCACTCATTTAAGTTCTAAACTAATGTTCCAAAAATCCCCACTAAGAAGAGGATTCATCAAAACTGGTGAAATGGACCAATATCTCCCTTCCAGGTGAGACCCAGGCACACCCCCATTAATAGTAGCACAGCTCATTGCAGCTTAGTTTTGGATGCAGCCTGTATGAACATCACTAGATGAGTATATAAAAAAATGTGGCCTTTATACATGATGGAGCATTACTCTACCATAAAGAAAGATAAACAAGTCATTTGTAGGAAAATGGATGCACCTTGAGATCATAATATTAAGTGAAATAAATTGGACACACAAGCTTAAATGTCACATTTTCTCTTTTATATTTTATAAATAAAGAACAAAATCAGATACATAATAGGAAGTAGGGATACATCTTTGTCAAAGAGAAAGGGACCATGAGATGGAAGGAAGGGGAAAGCAAGGATCTCTTGATGCAAAAAGAATCAATACCTGTCATATATGTGGACCAGCTCCACACAGCAATGTGATCATTCTGTACTACAAACAGGTACTAATAAAAAATAAGTAAGAACTAAGCAAATGGAAAGTTAAAACCAAAAAAAGAGAAATTTTAGAAATGAAAATAGAGTGACTGAAATAAAAAGTTCGCTAGATGTATTTGATATCAGAACAGAGATTTGAGAGGAAAAAGATTCATAAAAATTATCTAATCTGAACAGCAGAGAGAAAATAGACAGAAAAAAATAAAATATAAAAAGACCCACAAAATATTTTTCAAGCACTAGCATTCGTGTTGTTGTAGTAATAGGTAGAGAAAAAAATAAGACTGATATAGAAAATTTCTGAATATTATATATGAACTTTCATGTGATATCTGAAAATTTCCAAAATTTGATACAAGATATAAATGCACAGATTCCAGAAACCCAAATAGAAAAAAAATAAAACTTAAAAATTCATGCCTCAAAACATAATAATCAAACTACAGAGAAACCAAAAGCAACTTGAAGAGTAATACATTATATTTAGGGGGAAAATAAATGAATATTCACTTGTCATAAAAACTCAGGAGCCCTGGAAAGAGTGAAATAAAACTGTCCATGCTCTGACAGCTGACGGTTCCATGCCCAGTGAAACCCTCCTCAGGAGAGGATGGAAAGGCTCTGCTCTGAGAGATGCAGGAGGGCAGGCTCTTCAGAAGGAGGCTCTTCAGAGGTCTGGCATGCAGAAAGAAAGGAAGGGAAGAAGAGCTGAGCATCTGGTAGGGTTACTAGAAGGACATGAGTCTCCTTCTAAGTGGCTTAAACATGTGTGACCACTGACAGGAAAAATCACACTGCCATCTGACACTACCTCCAACAAACAGGAATGTCACACACAGACACTGTCCCCAAGGGCAAGAGGGAGCCCGTGTGATTGCGAGGTTTCTGCATTGCCCCTCACATAGTAAACACCACTCATCAGCTGAGTGTGGAAATGTAAGTTGCATATTGATCAACCACTGAAAATATTGTGCAAGAAGACACAAGTAGCCAATGGGGATAGGAAAAGAGGAAGTTAAATTATCATTATTTGCAGATGACATGATACTCTACATGGAAGACCCGAAACCTCCAATGAAAGTCTCCTAGATATAATAAATAAATTCAGCAATGTAGCTGGATACAAAATCAATACTCAGAAATCAATAGCATTCCTATACACTAACAACAAAATCACAGAGAAATAAGATAAGTCACACCCTTCACACTAGCATCCAAAAAATGAAATACTTAGGAATTAATCTCACGAAAGAAGCAAAAGATCTATACAAGGAAAATTATAATACCCTAAACAGGAAATCCAAGAGGATCTCAGAAAATGGAAAGACATCTCTTATTCATGGATAAGAAGAATAAATATTGTGAAAATGGCCATTCTCCCAAAACTGTTATACAGATTCAATGCAATCCCAATGAATATACCACTAACATACCTTATAGATCTAGAGAAATCACTCCTAAAATTCATCTGGAACCAGAAAAGACCTTCCGCTTCTCACTGTTTTTTCTACTGTTTTGCCTTTCTGATAGCACAGCGTGGAGAATCACACTCTTCATACGCCATGGATGAAGGAGGCATTGCTTCTGTTAGGAACTGTTTCTGAATCCATCTGATATTTGCTCACTAAGACCTTGTCTTGGTGACTATGCAGTGCCATGATTTGCATCCAGAGCCTTGTGCACTTATGGCTGTGCCTTGAGAAGTGAGCTGGGTGACAGGGGAAGGTGCTGTTAGAAAGCCTGGCCTGGCCAGAAAGGTAGGCCTTGGGGGTGTGGCTTGGCAGGACTTAGCACTCCCTCCCAGCTCCTTTCTTGATCTCCCTTCTTCCAGTGGGCCATGCTGTGAGCAGCTCCCCAGCAGTGCCCTCTGCCATGCTGTTCTGACTTGGAAACCTGACTATGGGCTGAAGACATGAGCCAACACAGGCCTCTCCTCCTTTAAATTGTGTGCTGTGTCTCAGTGCCAAGGAAAGAATGCAATTCCTGAGTACCTCTATGGGTCAAATCGCATCTGTAGTTTTGCTTCCCACATTACTACCTACAGGAAAAAAGTCAAGACCAGTCCTTTACTTCCTGATAGTCTCATCACCAAGAAATAAATGCCAAGCTTTTAATGTCTCATAAGAACTGCAAACAACTGTCACCATCAGTGACAGTGTCAGTGTCTGTTTTGGATTGGAATAAACCTGTGATTAACCTTTCAAGACCTGCAGCCAACATCAGGTGTCCAGGAATCGGCTCCGGTTAGAAATGAAATTTTTCACTCAGCAGGCTCTTTCCCATTAAGTTAAGAAGTTCATACTTCTGCAAACATTAGCTTTACTAATTGAAGCTAATTTAATGCTCTTGAAAGCCTTAAAAGCAAATGTGAGAAACACAGGAATTGGAGGATTTTCTCGACTGATTAGCCTGCCTTCTGTAAACAGGTGCCCTGATTGCCCTGCCCAGCACCGCACCACCAGACCTTGATGAAAAATGGTCGTTTTCATTTGCACTAATGACTTTGACGTCAGTGCCTCACACACCACTCGCTGGCCCTCCCTGAGGGGGAAGAGTTCCTCAGGAGCTTTGCCATTTGCTTTAAGTGTTCATCACGGTGATAAATAGCATGGCCTGGCCCAGCACAGTTGAGGATCGGAGAAACTCGACCCAGTCCAGGATGAAGAGGATGGAGTGTGAGGAGTTTGCTTTCAGTGGCTCAGAGAGATCCTCACAAAGCTTCTGGGTGACTGTGCTTTCCAGATGGCACAACAGGGACAGACCATGGCTGCTTGTACCACCCTGTGAAGCCACTCACACACATACTCGGTGCCCATCCATTCTCTCTACACATCATTTGCTAAGTGACAACCAGTCCTAGGCACTGTCTCCAACCCTGTGGCGAAAAACAGATGACAAACTTGTATCCCACCCCAGCATCCTGTACCTCTGGGCCCGCCCAATGTCCCATGGAGAACCCTGTGTCTGAACAGCTTGTGTAAGATCAGTGAGAGAGGGGTGTAGGCAGTGAAGCAGGGTGTGACTTGCATGACTGATGGCTATAAAAAGGACCATGCACTGATTATACACCAGGTGATTGAGCAAACCAGTTCTTGTGTGATTATCACGTGCATTCACGCTGCACCCCTTATCTCACCCCAGAAACAAAAGCTACAACCCTGGTTGGCTGGAATTTCACCAGTCAGTGAAACAGTTATTCCTAGAAACCAGCTCACCCCCATAATTAGGGATGCCCTCCCCAAACACCCATGACCACCTCAGTCCAGGGACATCCCCTGCATCCACAATACCGTAAACAAAGCTTGGTTTCACGCTGCCTTCCTTCCTGACTTCCTCTTTTTTCCCTGGGCCCCAACTTCCCCATTGTCTGCTGCACTTGTGAGCCAATCTCGCTTCACCTCTTCATTCTTTATCGAAGTGAGGGCAAGGACTCGGAGACAAGCCAGAGAAGGGGAGGGCTATATAGGAGACACCTGACCCCCAATCCCTGACAGACGCTACAGTCGTGATCTCTATGATCACAGGGAGCAAAGGTTGGGGAATTCTACAGCAGAGCTCAATGGAAAGGAAAATAGAATACAAACAGGAAGCAAAGAGAAGAAAAGGAAAGAGAGAGAATGTGGAAATGAGAGAGAAAGACAAGGGAGTAGGCAAAAAGACAACCAGAAGCAGAAGCTGCAAGCCTAACAGCAGCAGGACACTTGCACCTGGAGCAGCTGTGGCACTGCTAACTCTCGACCTGGGTCAAGCACATGCATGGATTCCACCCACAGCCAAGTGTGAGTCTCGTGTGCCAGAGGGGACACACCCTGAGGTGTCACAGTACACAGGTGAGGTGTGGAGATGAGCACACAGGCTCCCATGCCACCTGGCTTCTCCAGATGTGGCAGTGGATCTGCCTTTATGGAAAGGGGCCAGTTCTCCCATCAACTTCTTCTGGAATGTAGCAGATACAGAGATCTGAAGGTCGTGTTGTTCGGTTGGTCTAACATGAGTAAAGAGTCACACTCACACTGCAGGTGACCACTGAGGCACAGCTGTGATGAAAATCTGTCTTCACAGGTCCTTAACAACCTTTGGGAAGAAGAGCTCACTCATTAGGAAATTCACCAAATATTCAACTTGGGGCTCCCATGCACTGGGACCTGGGTTGCGCTCTGGAGATAGGACAAGATCGAAACATGTCTGCCTTCAAGAGCTCCAGGCCACCTCAACTCCTACTTCTCAGCAGGAGCCCAGCACCCAGAGGAGGAGGCAGCCTGTGAGATCATTTTCATGCCAGTGTTCCAGGGAGGATGTATCACTGATGGAGTGTCTTCTACTTCTCTTTCTTCTGATTCCACCAGTGTGGCCTAGATGGACAGGAGGGCTCGGATGCTCTCCCTTAAGGACACTCCACCCCTTGGGCTTGCTTCTCCTTCAGTGCTGTGGCATGTGGCTGACTCTTGCCCTCATTGCCCATTCTGTTCACAATGGAGACGGAGACAGAGATGGAGATGGAGGTGACCTACAACCTCCCTCCTTCTGAAGACCCCCTTCCCCTCCCCTCTTGCCCTTGAATGGTGCTTCTCTTCTGCTGTGACACCTGAGGATCTTGAGGTTTTTGGGGTGAAGGACCACAAGAGGATGAGAAAATAAAGAAGAGCCAAAGCTGGGGTCAGGTGGGCCATTACTCTCCTGTTGGGAGAGAAGGAACTGCTCAACCACTGTAGCAAATTTATTTATTCACTCAGAAAAACGATGTCAATTTCAACACTGCTGCCTAGCAACTTGTTTGCCTGGCTGGCCTTGGTCCCTTGCCTTCTTGGAGATTGTTTGGCTGGCTTGTTTTGGGTGCTCTTGTTTCAGGGCTGGCTTTGTTTTAGCCCCACACATGTGACCAATCTCCAGCTTCAGTGGCTCCCTACACTCTTCTCATCAAAGTATTCTCAGGGAAAGAGGACAGGAGAGGTGCTGTTCCTTGGGGCAGTGACCCCGGAGTGGGTTCAAACCAGCATTCTCCACAGCAAAAGCCAGTCCTGCCCATGAGGAGCTGAGAGCATGTGGGATGCATGCAGGGCACAGGCACTTCCCCTGCCCTGACCACCCCTGTACAGCTGGCACCCAGGTGTCTGGCTGTAGCTCCCTGAAGGATTCCTGTCTCACTGTGCAGCAGGAGGTAGAGCAGAGATGTGTAAACAACAGGAAGCTGTGGAAAAGAATGGAAAACCAGACAGCAGACCATGTCAAAACACCAGGAAATCAGCAGGTAAAAGACCCCCAGTCACACGCACCCCTGAAAGTACCTGCCCCTAGTCTTGTCCACCCTCATTTGCATTACAGTTTGTCCCTTTTCCTCACAGTAGCTTTGGACACCATGAAGCTTCCTCTCAAACTTTATATGGTCAGAATCTCCCCTTTTTGCAGCTGGGCCCAGTCAGGTGCCCCTTTGGGCCCTGACTTCTGCTCATCCCCAAAGAGATCTTCCTGTAGTCCCATGGCCTTAAACATCAGCGTTGACCCTGGAGGGTGGAGAGCTCTTCTCCCTGGCCCAAGCCCACCACGTGGAGTAAACTCAATCCCTCTGACTCCTTCTGAGCATCCTGTATGATTCTTCAGTTGTAAGTAGAAGGACCTGGAAACAGCTCCCCAAGACCCTCAGAGACAGGCGGAGGTCTCTGGTGCTGGATTCACTTTCTAGGGGTGAAGGGAGACTTCCTGACATGCCTGCTGTCTGACCCTGAAGGCAGAAGTCTACATGTCCCTGCTGAGACAGGAAGTGGGGATGGCAAGGCACTCGAGCCTGCCAGTCAGAACCAGATCCCTGCGGGGCTGTGGGCAGGCTGAGGCTGGCACTGGGTGAGGCAGGGTCACCCTCCCTCAGGGAAGAGCAATATAGTGGTGCCTCCACATCCAGCACTGTCCCTCTTGTCACTGACCCTGTGTGGCTGCTGGGAGCACCTGATCCACACACAGGGAGAGAAGTGATTTCTGACCTGTGGAGTGAGCAGTGTTTCCTGCCGCATTGGTCCTGCAGAGAGTGATGGATCAGGGTAGAATTGGCACTTCCTTCTCTTGGTAGTAAAGTAGTAAAACCCTATTTGTAAAACAGAAACCATATTTTCACATTTCTCCTTTATCCTGCTGGGAAAATAAGAAGCCTTTCTTAAAATCCCATCTATTCCCTGGGTGAAGCCGGTACCAGCCTCTCCACGGTTCCTGGATGGGCTTGGGATTAACTGTTCTGTTTGTTAGTTGATGAGTAAGTTTCTGCCCATCAGAATCCAAGTGTGTCAAAGACAAATCTTCTAAAGCAACAAATCTCAAAGCAAGAGAGCTTCTGAAGATTTATGCACCCACCCCTGAGAAGAAACAAATGAAACTTCAGTTTCTTTCCTGAAGCTCAGAAATGAGATCCCCTTGATGAGAAAACCTACAGAATCTAAATTTGGTGCTATTTACTGACTCCATCATTTCACGTTAGAAGCATTTCTTTCCAAAGCACCCTGAGTCTTATTTTTTATGTCAGGAATGGTCCCACTCCAAACTCAAGTAATTACACAATTGACCAAGCTTCATCTCCAGGAAATCAGTGTACCCTCACAGGACATACCGGGCACCAACTGTGTGCCAGGTTTGTTATCAATCAAAGCGGGACGTGTCCCTGTGAGTTAGGAAAGCAGTGTGTGCTAGGCAGCCTCAGGAAGTCACAGGTCAACACTGGAGTGGTGCAAGGGGTTGGGTGGCAGGGACAGCTCAGTGAAGGCCACAGCAAGAGTGGCCACCCTGGTCACCTAGGACAGGGTTCTGGGCAGGACTCTCCACACCCTGGTGCCCAGGGGCAAACTGTTACCTGGATAGGACAGATACACAGCTGGGAGCAGGTGTGAGGAAGCGGTTTCAGGAGCCTGACACCCAAGTATTCACATCCTCATCTCCATTACGTCGCATCCAATGTATCAGTATGTTAGTCTGCAATGGATTGGGCTTTAGAAAAGAAACTCTGCTCCTTCCCACTGAGGGACTAAGAAGCATGAACGGGGAGAGCTGGGCAGAGAGCACAGACCAGGGCTCCAGAGCCGGCTCCAAGCCACACATCTTGGTGTTCTCACGACAATGTTGTGCACCACTCCATAAAGGCTGCACAAAGGGCACCCCATCTCCTCATCAAGAAGGTTCCCAAAGCCCCCTGGCTTCTCATTTCAAACAGCCCAGCTGTCTGTCTCAGTGAGTGCCACTGTCTCCTTCCCCTGCATGCTGTCTGAGCCCAACTGTTTGCTGGACCTGCCCTGGGTACCAGTCACATTCCAGCACCCCAAATATACACAGACCATTGTGATTTCCAACACGTGCATCCCAAGAACACTAACAAAGGTGTCTCTAGGTTGGCAGGGTTCTGAGGCTTTCTCGAGGGTTCTCTGATTTTCCTTCCTGCTCATCTCTGGCTCAATCAGAGATGATGGCTGCTCTGAGCTCCGCGGTGATAATTGCTGCACTCTGGAGGGCACCATGCCTGGCCGCAGTGCATTGATTATGCCCACTTGGCTGCCTCAGCAAGGTACTGCTGGCTCCAGGGACACAGCGAGCTGATGGATAAACAAACAGCCGGGCATCCTGATTGCCACACTCTGCAAAACACAAACACCTTTTCCAAGTGCCCAGGCAGGAAGCTTTACTGATTCATTTTGTGTTCTCAAATGCATTTCAGTCATCAGAGAAGCACTACTCCCAGCGAGGTCACCTGTGGTGATAAAAGAGTTTTCAGTTCACACACAGGGTGACCATATGGACCATGAATGCCAGGGCAACGGAGGAGTTCCGCTCTGCACTTCAAAGAGTGTTCCATGGGGAAGAGGCAGAAGGTGAACAGAGCCTGCCTTTTATCTGCCTGGCTGTCTTACGACAATCTAATTTTGAAATGAATCTTTCCTCCATCCTTACTCATTCTGATATCACATATTCAGCCGAAGACTCACAATTTCCTTCCCAGATACACTGAAGAGGAAAACTGGCACTGAGGAGGGAAACATCTCCACCTCCCTGAGTCCAACAGGACCCATGATCTCCATTTCACAAGGTGATGCTTCCTCTGACCCTGGTTTGAACTTTTACTTCCTTGTCTCTACCATACAAGCTACTTAGTTGTTTCAGGAGCTCCTCAGCTCCTTTTGAAATCTTATTTGCAATCCAGATCTTCACTGCCTATTGAATTAATGCAAAATATGGATTCATTCACATAAAGTACTACTTTTTGGCCTTCATTTCTAATTTCTGGCTTAATGTTTTTCTTTGGCCTCAAAGATGTGACATAAAGGAGTTAACTTATTAATTATAATAATTATCTTTCCAAGCCAGGTGTGGTGGCTCACACCTATAATCCCAGCACTCAGGAGGCTGAGGCAGGAGAATCATTGTGAGTTCAAGACCAGCCTAGAATACAAAGTAAGCTCAAGGCCAGCCTGAACTGCATAGAGAGACCCTGTCTCAAAAAGACAAAAAAATTATCTTTCCATATCAGAAGTACAATATGCACTGGACCCCTGAGTTATGACTGGCCTGACATATAAATAACTTGAGTTATGATGGGAATTTTAGTTTTAACTTGCAACCAAAGTCTTGAGTTAGGACCTGAATGCAAGCCACTTATGCTTCCAGATGGCCTCAGACACAGATTTAATCCTTGAAGAGTTCTGGGAAGAGCATGAGAACATCTTCCCCTGTATGGAATTAGCTGAGAAGTTCAGGGCCAATGTCTCTTAAGCACGCTGAGATCTGCCCATTACAGGCTTTTGATAAAGTCATTCATTCATGATAAAACATGATAAAAAACAAACACTCATTCATGATAAAAAAAAAACCCTACAGAAAATCAGAATACACAGTTTTTACCTCAATCTGATGAAAGCCATCATTGACAAACGAGCAGGCAAAATCATGCTAAATGGACAAATCTGAAAGCTTTCAATATAAAATCAGGAACAAGAGAAGGCTATCCACTATCCCCACTCTTATTCAATATGGTTTTGGAAACATTAGCCAGAGCAATTAGACAAGAGAGAAATGAAAGGAATAAGGACAGGAAAGGAAGAAATTAAGCTATCATTACTTGCAGGTGACATGATATTCTACATAGAAGATCCCAAAA
This sequence comes from Cavia porcellus, assembly GCF_034190915.1. Taxonomy (NCBI): domain Eukaryota; kingdom Metazoa; phylum Chordata; class Mammalia; order Rodentia; family Caviidae; genus Cavia; species Cavia porcellus. Next base: position 45,444,787 of record NW_026947501.1, on the reverse strand, counting down.
ACTACACCAAAAGACTTCTAAGAATTAATAATCAAATTCAGTATTGTAAATGGATACAAAATCAGCAGTCAAAAATCAATAGTGTTCCTGTACACAAACAACAAACTCTCTGAGGGAGAAATCAGGGAAACCACACCATTCACAATAACATTAAAAAGCAATGAAATGCTTAGGAATTGATCTAACAAAGGAATATAGGTCTCACTGGAAAGTCAAGTCCAGAGTTCTATATTCTGTGTACTTTTGCAGTTCCTGGTTCTCGCTGTGTGCACTGTAGCTACATTATGATAAATAAAAATATTGTCTATAGTCCTTATGACTACTTGACATTTCTTGATTAAAATACCTAAGTAAAATATCTATGCATTGAAAATTACAATATCCTGAAAAAAGATAAAACAGCATATCAAAAAGTGGAAAGATACCCCTTGCACATGGACAGGAAGACCCAACATTGTGAAAATGGCCATACTACCAAAACTATTATATAGATGTAATACAATCCCAGTCAAAATACCATTAGCACACCTCACAGATCTAAAGAAAACATTCCTGAAATTTATTTGAAAACAGAAGAGACCTAGAATAGTAAAATCCTGGGCAACAAAGGCAAGGCGGGAGGCATCACAATCCCTGACTTGAAATTATACGACAAAGCTACTGTGATAAAATCAGCATGGTACTGGCAAAAACACAGACCTGAGGCTCTGTGGAACAGATTAGAAGATGCAGACACAATTCCAAACACACTCAGCCACCTTATCTTTGACAAAGGGACAGAACACATTCACTGGAAGAAAGACAGCCTCTTTAATAAGTAGTGCTGGAAAAACTTGCTTTCCACATGCCGAAGACTAAAACTAGACGTTTGACTATCACCATACACTAAACTGAAGTTGAAATGGATCAAAGATCCAAATATTAAAATAGAAACACTGAATCTACTGGAAGAGAAAGTAGGTAGAACGTTCAAAGACAAGGGTAGACAGAGAATTCATGAACAAAACCCAAACGACATGGGAAATACTTCAAAGAATCCACAACTGGGATCTCACCTTATTAGCAAGCTTTTGCATATCAAAAGAAATCACCAACAGAATGAAGAGAAAAACCCACAGACTGGAAAGAAATTATAGCTAGCTACCACTCAGACAAAGAACTTCTATCTAAAACATATGAAGAATCAAAAAACTCAGGCCCCTCAAATTCAAAGACCAAACCCAAAAATGGGCATCTGAGATGAATACACACTTCTCAGATGAAGAAATACAAATGGCAAATAAATATATGAAGAAATGTTCAACTTCATTGGCCACTGGAGAAATGCAAATTAAAATAGCATTGAGATTTTACCTCACACCAGAAGGAATAGCTATCAAGAAACTAACCAATAACAAATGCTGGTGGTGTTGTGGTGAAAAAGAAACCCTTCTCTGATGTTGGTGGAAATGTAGAGTGTGGGAATCAGTGTGGGAATTCCTCAAAAACTGGAGAGATTCCACTTGACCCAGCTATCTCCCTTCTGAATATTTTCCCAGAAGAATTACAAACATCATAACACAGTGACTTAAGTGCACCCATGTTTATAGCACACAATTTGTGATAGCTAAACCTTGGAAACAACCCAAATTCCCATCAATCACAGAATGAATAAAAAAGATACATTATTTTTCTACAATGGATTATTACTCAGCTATAAAGAAGGATAAACTCAAGGCTTTTATAGGTAAATGGATGCAACTAGAAACCATACCCAAGTGAAATAAACCAGACTCGCATGTGGAAATACTGAATAGTCTGTCTACTGTACAAAACTGAAAGAGTAAATAAGATCCAAAATATACAATAGCTATTGTGAAAGGAGAAGAAACTTTTCAAAGGGAGAGAAAAACTGATATTGGGGGAAGGATAAAAAGGAAGGGAAAAATATATATACACCCATACAATATAGCTGAGATAATTTTTCTACTAATTTTTTAGCTTGTTGAAAAGAATAGTTTGTGTTTGTATTTGTTTGATTGATTTTGCATGCCCGTATCTTGTAATCTGAGCAACTACTTGGAAGATAACACAATATATTAACCATTATTAATTTCCTATCATCTTGATACGAAGTTCTGTGTCATTGTTCCTATTTTTTTCACTTTTAAGAAAATCCAGTTTGTGTCTAACTTGAGAGACCACACAGTGTTTTGTCTCCAACTGCCTCATTCTTATCCTGCTCCTGGATGCTTATACTCCATGGCAGGAAAGTAAGTTAAAAGTCCCAGAAAAGGAGCTCAAGTCAGAAAGTAGGAAGTACACAGGCAAAGCCTCAGAAAATGCATCAGCTCCGATGCCTGGACTGGAAGTCAGTGACCCGTGCCTGCAGGAACACTGGGAAGCCTGGAAGTATCTGCACATCTCTGGGTGAGTAGCATCTGCTCCATCTGCCATAGACCTGCAGTCCTGTAACTGCTGTCTGTGATGGCTCCCTGACTGACTCCAGGCCAGCTCCCTTGTGCCTACACGCCACCACCTCAGCCTAGCTGTCAATCTGCTGGTGCTGTGTTTCCTCAGGGTAGAGGGTGGGGGCTTGGGCAGGCTGACACAAGAGGTGTTAGGAGGGAGGGGACCCAGGGGGACATTTATCTCCAGTCTCTGGCTGGCTGGCTGGCTGGCTGGATGCACTGCCACCTGCCTTTAGTTACACCTTTATAATGTGGGCTATGTGCTCCCTGCCATCACCTCCAGGAGTCGTCACCAGGCAGGTTAGTGAGGAGTGGGGAAAACGTTCCCTAGCAGCACTGTGTGCTTCAGACTGAGTTAGCAATTAATCACCCACCCCTAGTCCTCCACAAAAGGGCAACTCATCTATTTTGCATGGATCAAAAAAACCAGATACATAATTTCTCAGAGAAGCAGCCAGGAGAAAGTTGTGACAGATACTGAACCCTTTGCTTTCCAACCTTTAGCACTGGGATCTCAGATGCTTAAAGTGCATTCCTGGTGCCTCGTGGCCCTAGACCAGAAGAAACCCCAGCCTGTTCATTGACTAGAAATGCAGATGCTCAGGCGAAATAGAAGGCTGAACAGTATCTGTGGGGGAAGCAGCTAGAGCCAGGCATAGCCAGCCACTAAGGAGCTGTCTACACACACACACACACATACACACACCCACACACATGCACACACACCCCATGAAGTCTCCCACAGGCACATGGCACTGACGACTCACACTGCTGCTTCTGATGCCGCTGCAGAAAAGAGACCGAAGCTGTGTGTAGATGCCTAAGCTGTGTGGCGCTCCTTGCCAAACTCCCTAAGGCCTGTCAGGCCTGTCCTAGTTGGGGCTGGCAGCTTCCCACCATGCTGCCCACAGCCCTGGCATCTCACGGAGCCTGCACCCCTCTCACCTGAACCACACATCCACCTCCCTCCCAGCCTTTCTGGCCACTTGAACCTGCCCAGTACTGATGAATATGTGTGAAGGTAACAAAGCTCCCACCCACCTGACATGCAAAAATGAGTACAAACCACTGAGACATTTTTCAGCCAGGAAAATCTCTGGAGTATGGGGCCAGACATCATCCCCTAGAAGGGCACTGTTGATTGCATTTGCCCAAAATCATCTGGCTGGCCCAGCAGCAGGCCCATGACAACAGAATTTGAAAATTTAGGGGAGGCAGAAAGTTGAAACGTACACCAGGAAATCTTCAGGTCAGGAAAGTCTCGCAACCTCTGAGAAATCCAAGTGTCCCAAAGCTCACAAGTGTTCCTTTAAAAACACTGTGGAAAGATGACAGAACTCCACACCAGAAAACCTGGCTCTCATCCTAATTCGCAGTGTGACCACGACCATTTTATCTCTATTTCTGAGTTTGAGGAAAATGGATCAGAACCCTCGGGACATTGTACCATGGAGCAACAGCTCCAGACGCAGCTTTGTTTGTTTGCTTGTTTGTTTGTGACAGAGTCTCTCCAAGTGATCCAGGGTGGACTTGAGCTCACAAGCCTCCTGCACCAGCCTCCCAAGAGTGCTGAGATTACAGGTGTGCACCATCACACCTGGCTAGTTTAATGTTTTTGAGTCTTGGTTTCCCTCTCGGAAAAAGTATGTATCAAAATGCCTTGTAAGGCTTCAGCCCTAATTCAAGGAGAGAGAGAAAGTGACAACATATATGGCAGTCTTAAGCGTGTTTATTTGGTGCCTGTCAACGTAGGTTAATGCAAACACCAAGACAGCACTAAGGGACCCACAGTGTCCTTCCCAAACAAGCTAGCACCGTGGAAGTCACCTGGGCTACTTTAGGAGTCACAGAGCTTCCTGAAGAGCAGCCCAATGCCCAGGCCTCCTCTTAGAGTTGACCTTGACAGGATCAAGCAGAGAAAGTGCAGGCCACAAGTGCATGGTGAGTCTGGTCCACGGACTTCCTCTCTCCCTCCAAGGCCTGGCTTTATGACGTGGCGTGGGAGTCGCTGACACACAGTCCTTAATCACATTGCTGCTCATCCCAGGCATCTCCTCACACCAATTAGTGTATTCACAGAAGCTCTGTCACCCTGCGAGGCTGCTAAATGAATCAGACTCATTAATATTCCCTTATTAATAACACATGTCGCATGGCTGTGGGGTAGAAATACAATTAGCAGAGTTGGTTTCTGCCTCTTGTTTGAACACATCTTATAAATAAGTCAGCCCAGGGATGGAGATCAATCACAGTAACTGGATCCTGGCACCTCTGAGGCGCTCTGCATCCGGCCCAGGCACCCGAGGAAGAGGCTCACAGAGGCCTGGGCCCATGGTCACTGCTCAGGCTGAACCTTCATGATTTATACTCCTTTCTAAAGAAAAGGAAGCACAGAGTGGCAGAAAGTAGATTATGAAAGACCCCAAACCATCCAGCCGCATGGCTATCCTAGCTATAAATTAGTCCTTCACGATCTTTGAAAACCACCAGGGCCATCACACCAGGGCCGACCTCTCCAGTTATCAGAGGGCACAGTCTCTCCTAGCACCAGACTGAGTTAAGTGGAGAGATTTCCACAAAGCCCCAGATACTCAGAAGTTAAGCAGCAGGTGCTAAAAAGCTCACTGGTTAGAGAAACATGATGGACAAATCAAAATCTTGCATGCTGCCGGACTATTGCACAACATTTTAAGCCATTGGGATGCAGCAGAAGGAACTTTCGAAGATAAATTTAAAAATAAAACCAATAATTTGCGATTATACCTTTAGAAATTAGAAAAGTAAAGTTCAAAACAACAGAATATCAGAGATAACTGAAAAATCAATGAAACAGAATGTGGAAAAGCAATAAAGAAAACAACCAAAATCAAAAGTTGACTACTTGGGTTCTTTTTTTTTGGGGGGGGGGGAGGGTAGTTATATATTTTTTTATTTTAATAGAATAAACAAAAACAATAAAAATTATACAGAATTTCAAAACAAGATGATAGGAAATTAACAATGGTTATTACACCGCATGTCATTATCTTCAAAATAGTTGCTCAGTTTACCAGATATAGACAGACACAATCAATCAAACAATATAAGCACTAATTGTTCCTTTCAACAAACTAATAGAATTAGTAGTTCAATTATCTTAGATACCTTGTATGCATATATATTTGTTCCTTCTTTCTTTTATCTTTTCCCATTCTTATACACAAATAAAGGACTCACTGAGAACAAAATTAGAAAATAATACCATTCACAGTAGCATCAAGAAAAACACTTAAGAATTCCTCTAATCAAAGAACTGAAAGACTTCTACAATGAAAACTATATCAAGTTGAAAAAGGATATTAGAGAGTATCAGAAAAATGAAAAATATTCTATGTTTTGAAGAGGTAGAGAAAGGAGAATTAAAAGCACTGTATGCTCCCAACTGATGTTTAGATTTAACACATTTACAACAAAAATATAAATGGTATTCATCACAGATTAAGAGAAAACAGTCCTAAACTTACCATGGAAATGGAAGATTCTGAGAGTAGCAAAAACAATTCTGAGTAACAGAAGGCATGGCAATCCTAAATATAAAGTTATATTATAAAGTTATAATAATGAAAACAATATGATACTTCCACAAAAACAGAGAAGAGGAATGGAATAAAGGTTGGAGAAACAACTCCAGACTGTTGAGCTACATGATCTTTGAAAAAAAGACAAAAGGCATAATCTGTAGGAAAGATGAACTTTTTAATAAGTTGTCCAGGGAAAATTGCACATCCATTTATAGAAGAATGAGTCTAGACTCATATATCTCAGCATATACTAAACTAAAATCAAAATGGATCAAAGAGCTAAAGGCTTAAACAGATCCACATAAAATAGAAATATTTAATACAAAGGAAGGTTTTAGGTACAAGACATAGGTGCAAGCAAGGACTTTCTGAATAGAAGCCCAGCGTATGAAGAGTATGACAAAAGTTAACAAATGTTATCATATCAAATTAAAAATCTTCATATCAAAGGAAATAAGTGACAGACTAAAAGGACAATGTACAAAATGGGAAAAATTTTTTGCCAGCTATTTCGCACAAAGAGGACTAACATCAAAAACGTATAAAGAACTCAAAAAATAGACTCGTTGGAATAAAAGATTCAATTAAAAAGGGGCAACAAAATGAACAGACATTTAGAAGAATAAGTAGGGATGGAGAATAAATACATGAAAAAATATGCAAGACAGCTGCTCACTGGAGAAATGCAGATGAAAACTATCTTAGTTACTTTTTACTCTGAGAGAGAGAGAGAGAGTTACAGTAACATCGCTATACATTAAATGAACTTCTTTTAATTTTCTTGAAAATTCATAGAAAATACTACAATAGAATTGGTAGCTATTGCTCCAGAATAAGACTCACAAAGAAGGTATATTCTCAAAATATGTAAGCAAAATTATTTATTTATAATATACTGTATTATACAAAATCTTTAAATATGATGTTTCAGAAGCTGGCACATTTCTACAATTAATATTTTGTAACTGACAAAAGTCCTTCCTATTACTTTACTTAAATGTGGTCATAGATTCTTTTTTTTTTATTTTATTTTTTTATTTAAAGAAAAGGAAACAAAAAATTACATGGGGATAAAAAAGGATAGAAATAATAAAAAATTACAGAAAAATAAACGGTAAGAAATCATTGGTTGATAAGTTACATATTGTCATCTTAAAAATAGCTGTTCAGGTTACAAAATTAAACTATTTAAAATGACATTCAAAAAGTGACACTGCAAACAGTTCTGCTCAATGATCGAACAAAAACTCAGTAATATGGTTATCAGTCCTACACACTTGTTTTACATCTCAAAGAGGGTAAGATTAAACATTTCAAAACAGAACAAAACAGTTAAAAAAACAATTTAAAGAAATACAGATTTCAAAGCAAGTCCACTGGAGATCTTCACTGTCTATCTAACTGTCTCTGGTTTCTTACAAATAGTTTTCTCCATTTTCACCCACATTATATACATATTGCGTATTATAGAACTAATCAACTCATTACAGGATGATGAAGGCTTTTTAGGTCTTCAAGATCTAACATTGGGGAAGACAATATTAACTACCATCACATCTCTCATTCTCTTCGTGGTAGCTGTCCCCATCTTTACATATGCTGAAATTGAACTTAAGAGACTAGACTAATATCATTCTGATCAGTGAATAATAGTATTGCTAGAATTTATATCATAATGATACAAAATTAGCATTGGGTTTCTTAGTCTCTCTTCTTCAGAGTATCTGTTCATTACATCTTGCATTATATAATCTGTTCCTGTAAATAATTTTTTTAAAAAAACTCATGTGTGAATTTCTACATATATTTCTATCCTCTCTGTATTATAGGGAAAAACAAGTCATAACAAAACAGCAAAATAAATTCCTAGAAAAACATGCAATGGATAAGACATATAAGACCACAATATAGGTGATCTTCTGTAGTTACTATGTTTTCTCTTGTTATTTTCAGTAGATTTGTCCACATCATCGGCTTAATATAGTTAAACATAGTATTATCTATTTTTATAAAAACACAACTTTGAAAGCACTGTAGGATTTGAGAGATGTTAATAATTAATACCAGTATGGATATCCTTTACATCTTGTCATCTTCAGAGTAGTTGCCTCTACTTTTATGGTTGATACTAACATGCATACCAAATTCAAATAAAATCAGCCAAGGCAACCCCATGGTCTTATGAATCAGATTCAATTAAGATCAGTCTTAGTATGACAATGTAAGTAATACAGGATTTCAGTTTAAGTTAATAGGAAAGTAAGGATAGTTACCATGGTATAACCTGCTATTTTTGGGTCAGATGTCTGTGCCCTCAAACCTGACATGAGTGGACAGACCAGAACAAATTAAATTCAAACTAAATATGGCAATAAGACTACTGTGTCTTTTAAATCCTGATACACTATTCACAATGACCTCTGCCTTTTTTATAGTGTTTCAGAGCTGTTTATACTAAAGACTATAGCTTACCATCTCTGCTTCATGTCTGCTACTCCACTTTTCTGCTATAATTTGTCCACCTTATTCCCTCATTCCACTGTCTGCCCCATTCATTGAGGCCTCTCTGCCACTGTTGTTGGAATCCTGGTATCCCTTCCTCTCTTTCTCTGGAATGTCCTTCAGCACTCTCTGTAGGGTTGCATTGGTGGCCACGAACTCCCACAGTTCCTCCTTGTCTTAGAAGCATCTTATTTCTCCATTAATTTTGAGAGAGAGTTTTAATGGGTATATGAGTCTTGGTTACATATTATTTTCCTTCAGGACTTGGAATATTTCTCTCCATTCCCTTCTTGACTTAAGAGTTTGTGTTGATAATTCTGTTGTTATTTTGATAATTTTCCCATTGTAGGTAATCTGCTCCTTTTCTCTGGCTGCTTTTAATATTCTGTTCTTTTGGTGGATTTCTGGAATCTTGATTATTATATGTCTAGGCATAGATCTGTTTTCGTTGTAGGTAGCTGGTGTTCTGTGTGTCTCTTTTATCTGGATATCATTTCTTTTTGCTATACATGGGAAATTTTGCTTTAATGTACCTGTGAATATTCTTTGTATTTCATTTTTGGTTGCTCCTGCTTCCTCACTCACATTCTTTATTCTTAAGTTATGTATCCTTTTGTCATCTTCTAGCCTTTGAATTGTTTCTTTCTGGTTCCTTGTTATTTTTAAGAGGTTTTTTCTTTCACTATCATATGTCATAAATCTCTCTTCAAGTTTCGGAAGGCTGGCTTTAGTTTCTGTCAGGGTATTTAGCCAGTGTTCAATGGAATTTTTAGTTTCCTGGTAATCTCTTTGGATCTGTTTCATGTATTCTAAGTTATGCTTAAATTCTTCTTCAGAAGTTTCTCTTTCTTTCTGATTTCCTCAGTTCTTCCATCTGTGTTCTCTTGGGCAGGGCTTGTCATTTCTTTAATTAATCTCTTTATATCTTACCTCACTTGGATCAGAAGTACTGCTTTAAATTCATCTATGAGGTCATGGAGGTATTTTTTTAATTTCAGCTGATGCTGTATCCAGTATTGAATGGTTACTGTGCTTGTTCTCTTCAGTGTTTACTTCTCCTGGGCTTATTTTCTCATGTTGGGCAGCTGGAGATTTTTTTTAATTTTTATCTCTTGTCATGTTTCTGGTTTCTTTCAGACTGGAGTGTCCTCGGGGTCTCTGGCCCTCTCTGCATTGCTTAGGGCCTTTCAGAAGCATGCTGACTTGAGTTTTTGCTGTCCTCCCCAATTTGTGGTTATCTGGGGTAGGCAGGGATGCAGGGATGGTGCAGGCTAGCCTCCAGCCTCTGTGCCAGTCAATCCGTAAATTAGGCTGTACTTTGTGGATGTCACAGAGTTGCAACTATTTTGTATCTGCTTATTGGGCCCCAAGCAGAAGCTTGATTTAGCCCCAGCAGATCCTGCCAGTTCTCTCTGTGCCAGAAGCAGCTGACTAATATCACCATGGCACAGGGTTCTGTCCAAATCCCAGCTGTTCTCTTCCAGACCTCTCTGTGCCAGGAGCACCAGGACAGCGGGTCTGCCCAATTCCAAGATGTCTTCCACTAGTTCTCTGTATGACGCTGAAGCAAACATGGTTTGCTCTGCCAGGCTCTGCCCAATTTCAAGATGTCCTCCACCAGACCTCTCTACACCAGGAGCAACTCGGTGATGTCACTGAGCCGCAGGTTCTGCCCAACTCTAAGATGTCTTCTGCCAGACTCTCTGTGTTATTGTTGTCACCGTGGTGGCAGGCTCTGCCCAGTTCCAAGATGTTCTCTGGCCAACCACAGCAGCCGCAGGACCCAATCTCCGGTACTCACCAGGGCTCAGTGCAGGTCCTCTTCTTGAGTCTACTGCACACCATGCTGCTTGCCCTCACTGCGCTCCCGGCACAGCGTGGACTGGTCAGAAAACTGCACAACATTCGGCTTCGGAGCTCCAGAGCCTCTCACAATCTCCTCTGGTGGAGCGGGGCAGTCCTGGCTGCTTTGCGGGGTCCTGTGTCTCAATTTCCAGCACTCACCAAAAGCCAACACAGCTTTTCCTGTTGGGTCCACTGGTCAGTTTGCTGCATTAAAGGCATGGGATTTGCAGCCTCCCATCATTAGCCTTCTCAGTCTCAGCACGACTTTAAATCCTCCAGCCACGCTGTATTGGTTAATAAGAATTGTTATCCATTTGTCTGGCCCTCTCCATATTGTCATATTCTAGCACCTAATATGATTTCTCCAGAGAGACTCTCCACCAAATCTCCTAGCAAGCAGCAATCCCCCCCCCCGACTACTTGGGTTCTTAAGATCAATAAAATCAATGATCCTCTAGAAAAACTGACCAGGAAAAAGAAAAAGAATCAATTATGGATATGAAAAGGAAAATTAAGAAATATTTTAAGCCACATTTTGCCAATAAATTTTCAAACTTTGAAGACGTGAGGACATTCCTTGAAAGATGAAATTGACCAAAATTAACAGAGCAAAGGAAATCATAACAGTGCAGTCTTGGAGAAGCTGAATAAGGAAGGTCCAGCCCACGATACTTTCCTTGGTAGAAAAGATGCCACAGAGGCTGGGCAGTCCCTTCCCCAGCAAAAGAGGCAGACTTGCCACCCTGACACTGTTGCAGCACAACCTGGGACCTCAGGGAATGGTCTTCAGAACAACTTGCAGACCAACACCCCTGCTAAACAGATGCAGAAGCCCCCAACAAATTTTGGCAAGTTAAATCCATCAAGTACAATCACAGTGGTTTCCTGTGGTGATACCCATCATCCAAACAGACAGGGAGAGAAACCATGTGATCTCCTCAGGTCATTCAGATATTTAAAAACTATTTGACAGTACTCAGACCTTCGTGATCAAAGCTTTCAACAAATTAGAAATGACATTATCTTCAATCTGATAAAGGCTCTTGAAATAATTCACAACTAGGATCATACTTCAGGTCAAAACGCAATGCTTTCTCACTAGGTTTTCAGTCCTGCAGAACTAACAGGACAAGCAGGATGCAGCTTTTCTGGACAGCATAAAGGACCAGTAAATAGCCCTGGCTAGAGCAGAGTCAGCCCGCAGCTTCTGCAGAAGGTCCCTTCCAGGTGTGGCGGTGGGCTCAGGACAGTCCACACAAGGCAATGCACCAAGCAGGTAACTCGCCAGTTGGACCCTCAGCCAGGGCTGGGTTGACCCAGCGCTGGGAGATGGCTGCAGATGGAGTCCCATGTTCCAGGTGCAGAGAGATGGGGCAGGCACCCTGCCAACACCCCATGGCTGTCCTCACAGGGCTCATGTCTGCCTCCCAGCCCTTTCTCCATCCCTGACCCACTGAGAAGGGGCTGAGGGAGGACACAGCTGGGCATGGTGGTTAGGGGAGTAGCTGTGTACCAGAGGAGTCATCTGCCCTGGGAACCCAGCAGGAGGCTCAGGTGGTAGCTGCTGCCCCAGCTCCCTGAGCAGTAGGAGCCTGGGGACATAGAGCAGAGTGTGGAATGGACATTAGCAGCCCTCAGACACTCAGGGCTCCTCTCCCAAGGACACCATGGAAGGCACTAGGGGAGAGTACTTCCAAATTCGCACTGGACAGAGGGTCACAGGGCATTAAGCAATCCCTGAATTTAAAATTTACATTTTCATCTACTGTGTGAAATCAATCTTCAGGGAGCCATGTGCTGCTTTGATTAAGGTACATACTGTATCATGTTTGACTCCCAGCCCAGAGACATCACTTCCCTCCAGTGAGGGCGCCCACCCTGCTTACTCGTGCTCTTGACCTGAGGTGGCCTCGATGTGTGACAGCACCCACCCCAGCTCCTCCTGAACCTCTGACCAAGCCCCACTCTGCCCACCAGTCCCAGCCTTGGGCAGCCACTTGAGTTCAAGCCCTCATTTAAACTTTTGGAGTGAGGGGCTGGGGATTTAGCTCAGCGGCATAAGCACCTGCCTTGAAAGCAGGCAGTCATGAGTTCGATCCCTGGTACCGATAAAAATGAAAAAAAGCTAAAAAGAAAAACTTTTGGAGTGCAACTAAAGAGGATATCATGATTTATGTCTGTAGCCCCCAGGCCTCACGCATTTGCATTATGCATTTGTGATTGGTTCATTGTCTAGCGCTTGAATTGAGGGTGTGAGTGCTACACTGGCCTAGGAGTGGAGCCAGGATGTGATATAATGGCAGGAAGAAGGTGTATCTCACTCTCTTGCTGGTTTCTGCCTTGCTGTTTATGGCCACCATGAACTGTGGCCCTGCCATGCCACCCTGCCTTGGAGCCAACAAAGTATGGGCTGAAACCTCCAAAAACTGTAAGAAATAAACCTCTCCTTTCCCAACTTTGGTCATCAGGTATTTTGTCTCAGTGATGAGTAAAAAGTAGCTAAGACAGAGGAGCTGCCCAAGCAGGCTCCAGCATCATGCCCCAGTGAGGCAGTGCCTCCTGCCACCTCATCCCTGCACAATCCCAAGATCAATGGGGCCTAGCCAGCCTCAAGCAGCACGCAGGCTGGAGCCTGAGCACAGGGGCACCTGGCCAGCATAGGTGGGCGTCAGGGTGAGTGGAGCTCAAGGCACGGATCTCCAGAGCCTTCTGGAGATGACAGATTTTCCCAAGATCCGTACCAAGAAAGAAGCTCTTCTGAAGGAGGAGACCTGATAAAATTCCACTCGGCTGCTCAGGACCAGCGTGGATGAGGACAAGGACTCGGCAGCTTCCAAGCTGCAGTCTTTTCACTGCAGGGAAAGATTGGATGCAGTCAGAGGCAACACTGCCCCTCATCCCTGAAAGGCGCCTCTTGTGGAACTGGAAGGCCAGCGTCCTGGCATCGGGGTCACTGCAGTTCGCTCAGCACAGCTCTTCATGCTGTGTGCTTGGTGAATCCAACCACGTGTAACTCTGGCTATGTCACCAGCAGGAACTGCTCCCAGTCCACCTGTGTTTCCTGGGAAGCGGCTCCACATGATGCCTCACCTTAGAGTTCCAGGAAAACCCTCACGAGAAGGCGGCCGGCTCACCTGATAGGTCGTGTCTGCTTTATAGCATATTTGCACCCTATTTCTGCTTTATTTTTTAGAAACTGGCCAAAATATTTAAGTGCTTTTTCTTAGTTGACATATAATAACCACACAAATTTATGGGTAGGGTGTGATTTCCTACACATGAATACATGCTGTAACAATCAAATCAGGCTGTGGAATTTTAATTTTTGTTACGTGTTTTCTTGTCTGCCATTTTTCTTTCTAACTGACATTTAATAACTATGCATATTTATGGGATACAGCCTACAGTGTATTTCTTTTTGTTTTGTTTATTTTATTGATTTTATTTTATATGTATACAATATGCAATAATCAAATCTGGAGAACTGGCATATCTGTCACCAGAAACAATGATCACTTTTTTATGTTGGCTCAGAAGTGAAAATAAATCTTTCTTTCCATTACTGCAGGCTCCTGAGGTGCAGCTTACACCAGATCTGATGAGGCAAGTTTGAGCTGGGGCCTTTCTCACCCCACTCCAAGCCCACAGGTCCCCTGATTCACACACTAGCAAAGTGATGACCAGAGATGGCCCCCGAAAGGAGGCCAAAGCCCTGGGGCTGTGTCTCTTCCCAAGAGTCCCGGGGGGATGGCCACTGAAAGGCTGAGATGGTGAACCCGAGGCACAGCTCCAAGTGGGAATGCAGGACAGCCCAGGCAGAGCAGGTCTCATAGAGAACCCTGGGGAGATGCAGCCTGGAACATGGTCCCCGGTAACATGAAGGACACCAGTGCTCTGGAGTTCAGCCCCACAGCTTGGAAGGATGGGAAGGATGACCAGAGCCCAAGGCCAGGCTACCTGGAAGCTGTCCTGGTCTTGAAACCTCCATTATGCATTGTGTGACCATCCTGCCAGTGGAAAACAAATCACAGCCACCCCTTGAAGCTCTTTGGAAGACTGGATCTGTAAAGCAGGCTGGGTAACACTCACTGTGGCAAGGTTTCCTGGGATCAAGCACCAATCTATTACCAAAGTGTGAGAACCTAGATTTAAAAACAAAAACATTAGCCAGACATCTGACCCTATTCATGATGGCTTCACTTATGACTCATGACTTCATGACACAGAAAAAGGAAGAGAGAATTAGGAAACAATGAACAGAATTTTCAATGCAGATATTATAAGGTCTAGGAACCTCGCCCCTGCTACCTGTGACACGAGAAAAGGGATCTGTGCTGTGTGTCAGCTCAGCTCCTGAACTGGCATAGGGTTGGATGGGGTCCTCCAATTTGTGGTTCGGATGCTTCCACCCAAGCAGAATTCCTTGGACACATCCCATGACCAACTCAGGACACTCCCACTGCCTCAGGGCTCAGGGCACAGCCCTGTCTTACACTCAGGACTTACCCACTGCTTGAGCTCAGGATACAGCCCCCTCTCACACTCAGTACACTCTCACTGCCTTGGAGTTTGGGACAGAGCTCCATCACAGGTCTTGGAGCATCCCCTTTTGGCTCTGGTCAGCCGGAAGTCCTCAGGTCTTTGCTTTTAGATGCTCTGCTGCAGTTAAACTACTGCTTCTACTTTTGGAATTAATCAAAACCATTGCTTTCTCTTTTACTTCATCTGGTTTTTTCTTTCTTACTCCAATACTATTTAAATATCCCCTTATTTGAGTTTGATTAGCAAACCATGTGCTAAACTCTCTCAGTTAAGCGATGGTTTGTCGTCATGGTGTAGGCCTGGTGTTATGTTGTTTTGCTGATAATTTCTGACTTGACTCTACTGAATACCTGTGCAGATGTGGAAAATCATATCCTGACTGCTGATTTTCATGCTTTTTAAGAGTTGTTTCAGTTGAATAGGAAGGAATGCATAATGCCTCCAGCCCGTGATCACTCTGACTCTTGTTAAGGCTCTTAGTCATGAGCAGCATTTTTCTTGATGGTGTGTGGAACCAGGGAGTCCCTTCAAACTGCCACAAGTGTGCACTCCCATGGCTGATGCCTCCGGAGTTCCCTTGCTGGGAATCAATTCGAAAGAAAGAAAGAAAGAAAGAAAGAAAGAAAGAAAGAAAGAAAGAAAAAAGAAAGGCCCCATGTGGGAAAAAGAGTAAGCAAGCTGCTTACTCTATGTGAGGGCACCGTCTGCAGGTCACCAGATGCCTACAGCACCCTAGCCAGTGTCTCGGGTGCTCCCATTAGGAAGCACAGGCAGTGTGTATTGAACAGCCGAGTCCCTTTTTGCAGAGTAGGGCCATTCGCATTTACAACCCCACACAGGAGAAACTACACAGATACCTCAGGGCAGAGGCAACTTTCACACCCGGCTGCCTGACTGGAATCTGTGTTTGTTGCGTCTGAGTTCTCTCCTCTCCTTCCCAAAGCCTGCTTGGAGCGGAGCTCAGAGTGAACTGCAATCAACAATGATGCAGTGACCAAGACTCTGATGATGGCTCCACTGAAGCACCCTGCTGTGGTCCAGGCAGAGCCTAGGACTATCTCAGGTCAGCCACCAGGCAGGGACAGAGCACAGCCAGCCTGGTGTTCACTGAGACCAGGAAATCCGGGAGCCACTCCAGCCAGCAACGGAGAGGGAACAGTAATTTTCAATAACAAATTCACTAAGAATTATTTTACATGTCCACTGAAATAAGGTCAAAGTTTCAGTTAGTGGGGTTTTTATTTTTCTAACTTTCCACTCTCCCACTCCCAGACATGGAAAACACAACTCTGTGTGTGTGTGTGTGTGTGTGTGTGTGTGTCCTCGTAAAGCACAATGTTTGCACATTCTGAAGTGTAAAGCAGTGAATTGTGCCTTTAACTCTTTCTTTCTAGTTTCCTTCACAGTGGGGAGTAAGGGAAGGGATGCTGTCACAGGAAGTACCTGACAAGGAAGGGACAGATGAAAGGCTTCTCCACAATCAGCTTTGAGACCCAGTTCCACAAATTCGCTAACCCATGTCGAAGCTGTGTATTTCAGACTCATTCACAGTGCTACTTATGTACAAGTAAACCCGAAGGCAGCCAGGAATGGGTAGTGGGTCACAGATAACAGTGGTTTCGGGAAAGACTGAGACCTCCATGGATGGAAAAGATTGCAAGCCGGGTCTGCGAGGCACTGCTGCACAGCCTCCGTGTCCACAGACAGTGCATCACATATATTTATGGGCTTCTAGAGCAGAACAGGCTGTAATGCAATTTGAGCTCATCTAATTGGGAAAGAAAAATGGATCATGTTTCCCAGGCCTGTCTGCATAAGCCTTCCCTGGACCCATTGCGTTTGTATCAATACAGGAAGTCATGGGACTAAATTGAATTTATAGACTTGTGAAGAATAAATCAATTCCCTGTGGAAAAACCTTCATGCCAGAGCTTATGCATAAGCTGCCTCCTGGCTGCTCTTATTTGTGCTTGCTTGGAGCCTTGCACAGAAAGGAGAATGGTGAGGAGGCTGAGACACACCTGCAATGACACCAAAGAGGGACTGGCTTGTGGTGGGACTTTCCAATGCCCACTTGCCTGCCTGTACAGTCAGCTGTGAAATTCCTGCATCCTAGAGAGGTCCCTGCCCCTAAGACATAATAACAAGAGGGAGCAGAAGAGAGCATGGTCAGTCACTGCTTTCTGGCATTGAATTAAATTCCTTCCTTTGTTCTCCCAAGGCCCAGTTCACTAAAAGACTTGAAAACACCAGGAAAGGCTGATATGTGGAGGCCCCGAGGGAGGCCAGGAGTGAAAGTGGAAGGTGCTCCATCAGCAGCAGAGACAAGTCTCCCCTCAGCGCATTGAGCAGCAGGACAGCCTCCAATGGTTCATGGCATAGGAGGGGAGGGAGGACCAGTGCTCATGGCAGCCTCAACCCAAGAAGCCATACCTGTAGAACAGAGCTCTGTGGGGCAATGCAGGTGGTGACTGCAGCGGAGGCCTTGGGAGTGGTCAGGGAATCGAGAGAAACATCCTTTCCACCACCACTCCCCAGCTCTTGCTGGCACCTATCACTGATATATTACCAGAATGTGACAAGTGGGAAGCCAGGACTTTCTGTCCACCACTGGCCCTCTGCAGGCTGATCACCAGGAAAACAAGTTGGCCACCTTCAGCGTTCTGGACTGGACATGGTCCAGCTCAGAAAGGCTGGGCCCTGGGTTAGTCCTTTTCTGCTGTCAGGGAAGCCCACAGCATGGTGTTCGCCACATTGTGCTGCCACCCTGAAGCTCAGATCACAGCTGGAGAGAATAGGTGTCTCTGGAGCCACACAGCCCACAGCTCTCATGAGAACCTGCAGCACACTCCTCAGGCCTCTCCATGGGGGTGCTAGAATGATCGGTGGAGTACGTGGAGCCCCACCAGTCCCAGTTCTGGGGTCTCCCCAGTGAATGCCCAAGGTGAGCTATGCCTGGCCCTCTTCAAAGCAGCTGGGTCCCTCCAGGCAGAGCCAGTGGGGAAGGACAGATCTGATGTGCAAGGCAAATAAATGGTCACCATGCAGGGTGCTGGGGCTTGGGGTCTTCTCTTTCCCCTTTTCCTTTTCCCTCTCCCTCTCCCTCTCTCATTTGTGGTGGTTTTTTTTTTGTTTTGTTTTGTTTTGTTTTGTTTTGTTTTGTTTTGTTTTTAATGGGAGCTTTGGTTATAGCTATGTGGTCCTAGCCTCATTTCCATACCAGAATCTAATGCTACAAGAGGATTGTGGGCACCTCACTTGGGGTATGCACTGAGAACCCCCTACCCATGTCCCCTAAACCATCAGCAGTTGGGGGCCCCAGCTGGATGGCCCCCAGGTCAGCTCATGGTCTCTCCACCTGATCTCAGCACTCCAGCACTCTCACTGAAGGGATGGAAACAGAGCAAGCCTGGAAACCAGGGGGCTCATTTCCATCTTTTTGAAGACACAAGTGACCTCCTCATCTGAAGCCTTGGGCCGAAAAGAGAAGAGGTGTAGAGGTCATAAGAACCCCACGCTAGAGAAATCTAACAGCATGGAGTCCGATCACTTGTTTGGAAAAGTAGCCTCAGTTTCTGGACACTGCCCCAAACCTAGAGTCCAACCTATCCCTTTAGACACTTTGTGTGGGGTCTGACAACCGGTGATCAACTTGTAGCACCAGCTGAACTAAGTCTTCTTGGTGCAGGGTGTGGAGGGCCCACCTGAGGACTGCTACCAACAGCATAAAAGGAGACCAGGAGAGAAAGAAGAGGTTGTTGGTTAGCCTGTTGCCAACGGTTCTGGAAAAGCTTGTCACGCTGGCTTTCTGATATGAACTCAGCTGTTCTCATCATTGGAGGAGCTCGACACCTCGTTGTCACTGAGGGTGGCTGTGATACTTTTCAGGGGAGCTCTGGTCCTCACTTTGAGCATCGCTTCCTGGCTCTAGTACAGATCATCCCTTAGCTGCTGGCACAGATCCTTCCTCCCGCTGGCAGAGACTTTCTACCCTCCACCGATGACCTTTGGGCCTTCCCAAAGCAGATCCTTGAAACAGACTTGCATGAGACATCATTGTGGGCTGTAGGCCTCCAGCTGGACTCATGGAGAACATGATCATGGGCTCTAGGTCTTCATCTAGACTCATGCAGGACATTGCTGTGGGATCCAGGCCCTTGGCTGGATTCTTTCAGTCTTTAGTATGTGGACAGATTTCCCTACACCTTTTTTTTTATTTGATCCTTTGGGTAACTATCATAAATAAATCTATAACTTATGTGTCCTGTATTAAATTAATTTCCTTGCCAACCCTGACTGTAACACCCTGTGGATGTCACCTGCATTGCCCCTCTCAGTTTATAAACCTGAGGACCCTGCTACTGGCATAGGGTGTACTCTCCTGATCACATGGCGACAGTCATCCACAGCTGGACATAGAGAACTCCTGGGAAAGAAATCAATAATTGGGGCTGGGGGTTTAGCTCAGCGGCATAAGCACCTGCCTTGCAAGCAGGCGGTCGTGAGTTCGATCCCCGGTACCGATAAAAATGAAAAAGACAAAAAAAAAAAAGAAAAAAAAGAAATCAATAATTAAAAATCATTTTCAGGTTTCAAACAGTAACTGAGTTGTGGGGAATACAATTGTTTCTGCTCAGTGTATTTTTAACCAATTATTACTTTCAAACTCACTTAGCTGAGATCTGTGTTAATTTTTTTAAAAGGACCTCATGAAAGTGCAGCTTTTCCAGACAGCAGAGCCACACACGTTACAGTGAGATCCGACCCAGCAGCCTCTGAATCGGATCTCAGCTGACTGGAAAGGGAAGGAGCTGCGCATTCATAGCTGCACAGAACCCCGAGACTTTCATCAGGAGGTGGAGGAAGGATGGAGCAGCTCCTGCCCTTCTGCGCTGGCAGCCTCGGTTTCCAGAGCTGGCCCGACAGCACTCTCTGCCCTGCAGCCCGGTGAGCCAAGGAGACGGTCTCTGCAGCAGCCCTGGGTGTGTGCAGCCTGTGTCCACCAAGCCTCCCCAGGGATCCACAGCTGCACTGCGCTCTGGCATTGTCGCCCACAGAACTCTGCCCCTTCCCGCCCTGCCGCTTCTGCCTCATTAGCTGCTCCTGGCTAGACCAAGTCCCTCCCATGGTGCCTCTGCAGGTGGCAGGAATGATGGAGAGCCCGGTCGGATCCTTGACTTTGCCCCATTGCACAGGGACCCGCAGGCCAGCAAGCAGCACAGAGCCACCATGTGCTGGGAGGCTCCTCAGGGAGGAAACCAGAGGGCAAATTCCCCTGATGTTTTTCCACTTCTGGTGAAAATAGTAACCTAATGTTATAGGTATCTTTCCTAATAGACACTTTCCTAATAGTCCTAATAGACTTTTCTAATTATGACCTAAGGAGATTACGGAAAGCAAAGTAAGCCAGCCAAACAAACACCCTTCATGGAAGTTTATGCAGGATCTGATACATGGCCCTAGCAGTGTTGTGTGGGCACCACCTGCATGGGGTAGGGGAGGTGTGAGGAGTGGACTCTGGAGTGCTGTCAGGGAGGCACCCCTGAGTCCAGAGGCCAGGCCAGGCTTCCGGCTCTTCCGGCAAAGAAAGGCTGAGCATGTAAGGCTGCACCTGTGTGACTACCCTGGCTTACCACACATATCAAATCATGACACCTACCCATTTTTGTATACCATTACTATGTGCCAATTAGAATATTTTTAGAATGGTGAAAGCAGCATTCTGGCCTAAGACCCCATGTGGCCTTGTGTGTGAGCAGCACAAAGGCCAGGTTCTCAGGAGAGGTGAAAAGGAGGTAAAGCCACCTCCTGGTCCACTCCAGGCCACCTGCAGGCTCTGCTGTGCATTGCCCACTCATCCTGGGCCACAGAGCGCACCCAGAGGCCACTGGATGCCCCAGGGGGAGGGAGCTGTCCAGAGGCTGGGACTCAGGGATTCTGGCTCCTCCCTCCCAAAGCTAAGATGACTGATTCCTGTTCCAGTTGGCCTGCAGGTTTTCCCAGGTCTACTCTGAGAGTGCAAATCCCAAGGAATAGCTTCTTTCAAGATACAGGGTGATTTTCCCACCACCATCCCAATTGTGATTCTGGGTGGCTCATGTCTGAGGGGCTCCGCTGGTCCTGGGTCGATGAGACAGTCGCTCAGAGTCGCAGGAAGCCAGCAATAAAATGCACAACCAGATTTGTCTCAAAACACTCAGGCTGTGGGCAGAGAAAAGATGGAGGGGACCTGAGCTGAGAGCCCGGTACAGAGCTGGGGCTCCCTGCCATTGCGTTGTGGACTTGAATGACAGCAGAGGAAACTGACCATCTGGTGGAGGGGCAGAAGCTGTGGGCCAGGGACACTGGGCACGGTGGATGCCTGTATAGCAGAGTGTCCTGGGACCAGGAGGGGAAGATTGAGAGGTGAAAGCAGGATTCAGGGGAAGACCTGCCCCATGGTTCTCTGGCCGGGGGCCTACAGCTCAGCTGATACTTCTGTGCTATCTGAATCCAGGAGAGGACAGTCATGTGCCGGTGGTTAGCTATGGCTTGAAGTCTCTTGGAGGTGACTGAGATGACGGAGAGGTACAGAGGAAGGCAGGGTGTAAAGGCTGAGCTGGCAAAGCTCCAGCATTCAAAGTAGGGAATCCACGAGGCCAGGCTGGAAACGGGCAGTCAGAGCAGCTTGAGGGAAGCAGGAGATGCTTGTCACCTCACCGTGGACACAGGTTTGGTGGCTTTAGAGAAAGACAGAGGCAAGGATTGAGAGGGAAAGGAACTCAAAACCAGTGCTGGATTTGTGAGACATAAGGCACTGTTGAAACCATTCGCAGTGTCACAAAGGAAAGTTGGTTCTCTTTGAGTATTAGTTAATTGTGTCAACTTGTGGCACGTGTGTTTGAACTATTTGGTTCCACAAAAACAGTAGGTTGCATAAATAAAGCAAAATTATGTGTCATTCCAATAAACCCAATACAAAATTCAGGATGCCTCTGAAAATTTGATGGTAGCAAACTGTCTTCTCCCTAGAATTTTAAGTGAAAAATTTGGTCATTTTAGCACTTGTGGGTTAGATCTTGATCAGAGTAACACTCAAAAATGAGGAAGTATTGTTTGCACTGCCTCTATTTTAATTGTACAAAACATAATGGCATAAACATTGCAAAGAATATATGGTCTATCAATGATGTAGAACAAATTCTTCATCTAAAAGTGCTCATATTCTAGATGATATCTTTTCAAACCATTTCAGAAAATAGGCAGAAATAAATATTTTAGACTTTGCAATCGTGATGAAATCAAAGTTGTATACAGATACTGTGTGACAAGATAGAAAACAAATGTATGTAAGTTCAAAATAAGATAATAATGAGTATAGTTTTGGCAAGTAAGCTTACTAATGAAAAGAATAATTTTAAAGTGATAATAATACTCAATTTTATTAGGATTCAAAGTTAATATTCCCTAGAATTATCGATACACTAATTATAAATGCACATTTATAAAATCCATTCTTAGTTTACAGATCAGACAGCAGGCTGGTTTGGCCTAGATTTGCCAATAGCTGTTCACACGCCCACACACACACACACACTGGGACATACACTCACACCTATAACATGTATTAATATTTTGCTAAGATAGCTAACGAGTTGTATCTGGGACATCCAAACCTTCACCAAAATGGAGACCTTTTTTTTAATGACTGGTAAAAAGGGGATTCCAGTGTCCTGTAACAGATAAAATTCGATAGTTCAGAGACTTACCCCATAGTAGGTAGCACATAACTTAGATCATTCCAAGCCTCACACCTGCTGTCATGGAGAGACCGATCTGGGGAGATGACATGGGGCATTTGGATCTGATCTGTCTCAGCATCACTTAACAGATTACCCCACACCACCCATCCTCCGCTCTTAAAATGCTAGTGCAGTCCACCAGTACTGTGCCACTCTGAAATTTATTTGGGGGTCATTTAACTATACCGTTTAATACTTTTATCTAAAAATCTAGATAAAAATTACAAAGCAAAAATACTTGTTAATTCTGAGTTTAAGGTAAAAACCAATTTAGCTTTTATTTCCTGTGGAAAAATTGCTTCTTACAGAGACACTTGTGCACAGGAAATACAAGCTGGCTTCTTCCTCTGCAGGCAGCCTTCCCTTGCCAGCTGATGCCCCTATGGTGGACACCCCGTGGCTGGGATCGGCCTAAGACGCACAGGTTTCCACACCCTTCACCGATCTGGACGCTTCCTTTGCTTGGCTCTTGTCCATCTCCTCATTGCCACCCTTCTAGTACTTCTGAACAGCAAAGCAACCTTCACCGTTTCCCAGGAAGCTTTGTAAGCCTCTCCTCCTAACCTCTTTCCCCACAGTGAGCTTGCTCCTCCAACTTCTGCTCATGCTGAGACGTGCACCCCCCCCCACCAGGACACTCAAGTCCTGCTGCTGTAGCATGATGAGGTTTGCTGTGTCCCCAGGGTGCCTTGTGCTGAAGTTTTGCTCCATCCAGAGGTTCAAGGGTGGCACTTCCAGGAGGTAGGGCCCCGGGGGGCTCTAAAGAACTCTCCTCGGGTTGAGTTGCTCCACGCACATGCATGGCCTCTGCACTGCTCCCAGGCTTCCTATCTCCACTGTGGCATCTCCTGTCACATGTGCACCCACCGTCCCTCCCGGCATTCCTGCCTGAGCTGAGCACTGCAGGACCAGCCTGACTCTCCACACTGTGAGCAAAGAGAGCTTCTGTAAAATTACTGCTTCAGGTAATCATGGTGTCACAATGAAAGCCAACATGCACATTCTGGGCAGTATCTTGAGTGGCCCCCTGCTTCCTTCTCACAGGGAGACATCTGCCTGTGACCTGGGGCATGCGGTCCTCAGTCCTTTCTGGTGGCTCTGGAGGTCTCCACAGACTGACCTGGGGGCTGGGTGTCAGCACAGTGAGGCTAAGAGTGATTGTCTCGGCTGCCCCTTCATGGACCAAGGTATGTGGACCTGCTTGCATGAGCACCCTAGCAGAGCACACTGGGCAGAATGGGAACCCCAACACAGTGTCAGGGGGAGTGCACTATTGCTGTGCTTGTGCAAATTCAGGATGGCCTACAGCATCCAGGCCAGGAGAGGACACCATCCAAAGTGGTCGCAGAGGTTGCTGCTGGCCCTGGAGACCCAAGGGCCTCACCTCAGCGTCTGACTTGGTGCCTTCAGGATCCTCGGTCCACATCCAGAGCTGGAGCCTTCAGGGCTCCCTGGCACCACCTGACCCCAACAGAGCATGAACCAGGACCCCAGGGTTCCCATGACTGAGAAGCAGGATGGAGGAGAGTCTCATGAACCTCTAACTCGCCATTTCTGTGCATTTCCTGAGCTGAGAGGGTAACTCTACTCCAAGGGGTCCAGATAGTGTGACTTCAGGTAACACTGAAGCAGAAAGCGCAAAATTGCTTTAATTGCCTTGAGGTGATTAAATCTGGAAGTAACAGGCACTCCATCAACCTCCTTTTTACTAGCCTCCTTTTTACTAGCCTGGTAGCATCTGCCACAGCAATCTACCTGAGCTACACAGGGGCCTAGGTGACAGCAGGTGGGGCAGGGCATCCTGGCCTCCTCCTGAGGCCCGGCTTTGCCCCCCGCCTGCTCTTACCACCACTCTGTGTCCTGCCCAGTTCTGCCTCACCAGCTTAGAAGTTCTCTCCGGGTGCACACAGTGGCACAACAGGGAAGATGAGCTCTCTGGGGCGGGATGCTCATGGGTCTCTGTTGTACACCAGATGAGAGGGCAGTTTCAGGACAGCAGCCGCGGATGATGCGCAGGTGCCGTTTTCATGCAACCTAATGAGGAGGACACCCGGGAGAATGGAATCAATAGGTGGCACATGTAATGGCAAGGACAGAGGGCCGGCCGATGAGCTGGGCTCCTGAGGCCCAGCAAAGGCATACAAGTGCAATTTAACCCAGATGCAATTTAATCCAGATGCTCCAGGCTTTAGCTCTAATAAACAAAGTCGTTCACCTCTGTAAATATTAACCAAATAAATTCTACCTCCCGGAAGTGCTGGTGGTCAGCATTCCCTCAGGAGCTAGGGTGCCCTGGACTTGGCTCCCAAGCCTGCCCTGCTGACACCCTGCCAGGTGTGCCCACCCTCACACAGGACTAAAAGAACTCAGAGAGACCAGACTGCAGTGGAAGCTTCAGGAAATGTGAATGATCGCTTTGGAGGCCCTGTCTCAGCCTGAATTACAGCCCTGCCACCCCGTACTCACACCTGAGGGGCTGTGGTGGAGGTTTCCGGCAGAAAATCTGTCAGAATCTAAAAAATGTTGCCTTTGCCAGCTAACTGAATGCTCAGAGGCAGAAACTTCACTTGCTCGCTGATATTCAGGATTGATTGATTCTATTCCAATTTAGAGAACAGAAAGAATGGGTCTGGGAGCTGGAGCACTGGCACCTCGGACTCCCCATCTTTCTCTTGCAGTTCAGCTGCTCCGGCAAACTTCACTCTCTAGCCCAGGGTTTCTGGCTCCAAGGGATGTCAGTACCTGCGCTGAAGCTGTCAGGGGCTTCGTGGAATGTGGGGCAGCCACTAATTCTGCAGAGCACCTGGCAGGGTGGAAACAAGAGCTTCCTGTGACTCAGCCTCAATTCCCATTGTTCTGGGGGCAGGGGGTGCACAAACCATTAGGAGCAGGAAAGACTAATAATTTCCCAAGAATCCCACACTCCAGGGAAGCACCATGCTTGCAGAAGGTGGCGCTGGATTTATGAGATGGAGACATTGAAATCTAGTATTCGGTTTCTTGATCAAAGCATTTCCACTCACAGTAATCCAACATCTGCATTGCAGTACCTGATTGGGACTGAGCTGCAGGCATGCTGGTATTTATTTTGAGCAGCAGGAAATTACAGGCCAGGAAAATATTTTCAAAGCTTCTGCTTTCAGATTTCCTGATGTGACAGATGCCCTTTCTCCTCGACAAAGTCACATCACAATCCTATCACAATCCCCACACCCATCGGTGCAAACATTCCCTTCCATCCAAGCCAGGAGAAGACAGACAAGCCTGTGACTGCAGTGAAGGGGAAGTCCACCCTGGCTAGAGCAGATTGCTCATGGTTTCCTGATGTTACAGAACCAGGGAAAAAGGGCAACAAATGCCAGTAAACAGGGAGGACAGGGGCCGTACTCCCCATCAGCTGACTGTCTCCACCACATAAATATGCATGTTGCCGGCTCTAAGCAGGAACCTTAAAAAACCACCCAGGCGATGTTTGTCAAAACCCTTCCTGAGGGGACAGCCCCAGTGACCCGAGATTGAAGAGACCCTGACAGTCATCTTGAAGGGAAGGACGGCATGACAAACCTACCCCTGGCCTCTCGTTCCCTGCTCCAGTCTGATGTGCTGAGATGGACGTCAAAGTATACACTATCTTCCTATCTCCAAGCATCTACAGAATGTGGGGCCCACAGCCAAGGGACTCTGGGAAGACTCTAAGGTCCCAGAAGCAGCCTGCATGAGCTGTCAATGAAGATGTGGACTAGTGAAAAAGAAAACAGAAAACAACTCCGAAGGCCCTGGGTCAGATGTGCCCCTCTTGGCCTGAACTCTGACAGTCCAGCTGTCCAGGGCTGGGTCCTGTTAGGTAGTGCGAAGAGAAAGGAACCATTCTGGACCCATGTGGCTGGGGTGGAGCTTGGATCTTCAGGTCTGCTGGGCTGGTCCCGGTTGTCTCTGCCTCCTGGCCAGGGCCTCACCCCAGCACATCAGTGGTCAAGAAGGCTCTCACAGGCCATGCACAGAAGTGACAGCCATGCCTGTGGCCATGTTTCAGGGTTAGAAGCCAGTCCTGGGTCCTGACTGACCCCAGGCATGAGATGGCACACAGCATCTGCTCCTGGAACCATCTGAGAGTGCCCTCTCTCCTAGGAGTACCATGAAGCCTAAGTTATCCCTCGAAGTTCCCTGTGACTGAGGTGCAGATGTGGTACCATTTCAGGTACAGGCGTGGCTCGCTCTGGTTGGTCCTACTGAAGTTGGGGTCACAGTTAGGGAAGCTGCCAGCTCTTTAGCCTGCCCTGACCACTGGGGCTGACTTTCATGTAGGTCCCTTTGGTTTCCCAGATTGGCTGCTAATGTAATAGCTTGGTGTCTTCGTCACATTCTCTGCCCAACACCCACAACTTCAAGGAGAAGACATTCATTTTGCCTCATGGTTTAGTATGCAGTCAGTCAGCTCGAGAGAAGCAACAGCACCGTAGAGGGGCCTGGTGGAGGAAAGAGGCTCACTTCCTGGCAGGCAGGAAGCAGGACAAGAGAGAGACACTGGGGGAGACAAAGCCTGCTGGGCCACATCCCAGTGACTCCTCTCCATGCAGACTCCACCTCCCAGCTGCGAGCTGCTGTGTCGCCTCCACAGTGCAGTCACCTTCCAAATGCATGAGTCTCTGGGGACCACTTTGGAGCCAAACCATAACACCTGCTTCAGGTCTGACAGACTACACAGTCGTCCTGCTGTGATGCTGTGGAATGTAGGTCAGGGTTATGTCGTAGTGGCCTGGACATTGTCTGCATGTATATCTGGGCTTTTGCTGTGAATGCCCTCAATGCCACTGAGTTGCACACTTTCAATGGGTTAATGCATGTTATGTAAATTATATCTCAATGGGACTTTTTAAAAAACTCAGAGGGTGAAAAGATCCCCTGATCCTCAACCTGCATCAGCCTCCTGCTGCTCCAGGCTGGAGCCAGGCTTCCTCACGCTTTCCACCAAATCACTCAACCCCAAACGAATTCCCACAAGCCCAGCCACCTCCTTCCTGCAGGGACACCCCAGGGGTGTACACCTCATTGTGATAAATTAATATGCCCTGTGTACCTCCAAAAGAGGAAGACTATTGTCAAATCACAGTCAAATTGTTCTTTAGGGAATCATCAGAAACTGAAATACACATGTGCATGTACATGTGTACACACAAATACGTACACACAAATATGTAACTATGCCTGTGTGTTTGTGCATATGTACATGCATACATATGTGGGTACATGTGTGCATGGAAATAAGTATGTGCAGGTGGGTGACACAAGTAAATACATGTGTTGATGAAGTAGCACTTCAGACTTGGCTGAGAGCCATGACAGTTTTCCTGAACCAAGCATTCACATGGGAATGATCAAACATAAGGAAATTAGAAATCAATACTGCATAATTGAGGTTAGTTATTAACTTTATTACATTAGTGGTAGCACATTCATTTCAATTATTGATTGGCCTACATAATTAGGCTGGACAGGCTTCTTATGTTGGCAGTGAGCCAAATGGAAATGGGGAGACGCAAGGAAAGCAAGATGCTCTTTACATCACCCTGCCTCCTGGACCTGCAAAATGGAGACTTTCCTTTCTCGGAGTCAATAGCTCTATGGCTGTTTACATCACAACTACTGGCAGCCGACTGTGTTTCTCCCACTTAGAGCAGCCCATCATCACTCAGGTTTCCACATACAGGGGGCTCCTAAACACAGCATTACAACATGCCAGGATATAAACAATGATGCCAGTTAATTAAACCTTTATTCTGCCCTTACGGAACAGCAAACAATAGATAGTGAAAGTGCCAGAGCAGCGTTCGGCTGGTGGAAATGCCCCGCCCATCTTCCCATCCACACTCAGGAGCCATCTTCAGGCCTCTGGGCATCCAGGCACCACACCTCCCAGAGCAGCCCCCATGCTGGTCAGGGCTCCTGCGGGCCTGCTGGGTTAGACCCAGGAGGAAGGAGACAGCAGAGCAACTGTGCATGTTTAAAATTTCATCCTGGGAGAATGGAGATTGAAAATAAAGACAAACAGCCCCACATGGTGCATGGAAGAGAGAGCACCTAGCAAGCCTGTCCTCCTACAGGACTGCAAACAGAGCACAACCCAAGAATCCCAGAAGTGGAACAGAAGCTAAATAAGCAGTGAACTCAGTGCAAGGATCTTTACAATTAGCCGAGGAAGGTCATTAAACCAACAGCAACAAGTAACAAACCTCAGCAAAGAGCTGTGACAGAAATCCTTGGGAAGACACTACCCTCAGGCCTCCACATTTTATTAATCACAATAACTACTCTTCAACAGAAAATTGTGATACTTCCAAAGAGATGGGGCACACTGCCCATATATGGAGTTGGAAGAGAGTCAGTCAATGAAACTCTAAGAGAAAGCGGAAAGAGCAGACTCAAGAGAAAGTGACTATAAGTCAAAATGTAGTCAAAGATCAAAAAGAAATAAAATCTAAAGGATTAAAAAAAATTGAAAGAATGTTGTTTTAGCAAATAAAGAGATAGCAAAGAGACAGAAAGTATCTACCTGAAGAACCAAATAGAATCAAAGCAAACAGTAGAAAATCAAATCCAGAAGTATTTTTAAAATGACCAAGAATCACACACCAGAGGATGGTTTAGCATGTTGGAAATTAATTAGTATGATCCACAATTAGAGGATTAGAGGAGAAAAATCACATTATCAACTCAAATGAAAAAGTACTTGGTACCAATCAGCATATATTCATGATTACAACTCTCTTCAAACTAACATGAAAAGCTTTCTAAATGTAGTAAAAGGCACCTGTAAAATCTCTGCTGCATGAGTTACTTAATGGGAAAACACAGTGGTATCTCAGTTCACAAACTTAATTCTCCTCATGATTCTGGTCATAAAGTGAACTGGATGAGAACCAACTCAAATCAATGGTTAGGTTCAGTGTCCACCTTAACTTGATTCTGTTCTCATCCAATTTGGTTTACGACCTAAACTGTAGAAAGAATTGTTTGTGATCCAAGGTGCCACTTACTAAGCATTTGGTCACTTCTCCCCCAAGAACAGAAACCAGGTAAGAAGTACAGTCCATGGTATCTGTTTAGCACTGTAGCAAACAGAGCAGTAATTACCCAAGCCACAGCAGTAGAGTGGGATTCCCAGCAGTGACTCTAGCTGCATTTGTGGCTGGATAATTGAATGTTGCGGAAGGGTGTTCTCCAAACCATGTGATGCTAAGAGGCACACCGTTCTCCATTCACTACACATGCAGGGCAAACACAGAGCTGTGACAGCCCAAAATGAGATGATGCCATGGTCCTTAGTGAGCAGTAGCACCCCCATTGTTGACCTCTGCAGGAATACCGGAAAATGCTATGTATTAGATGGGCAAGTGAGAAGCAGAATTGTCCTTGTTCATAAGACAATATGGTTGTTTACATTTCAAAAGCCTCAGGAACTTACACAAAAATTACTAGTGAAGCTATCAAAGTTAGTAGATACAATATTGATATATATGTATATATTTAAATTTCATGATCATTATATAATAGAAGCAAGTATCAGACATTGAACTCAGAATAATAGTTCATTTACAGTATAACAAAACATAAAATAATGATGGAGATAAATCTCACAAAAAAACGTAGCTATTCTCTAGCAGAATGCTGCTGAGTTCTGGATGGAGAAGCTGTTGGCCAGTATTAAGGACCGGAAGGGAGGGACATCCTTGTGCCAGGCTCACGGTTGGAGTGAGAAGCCAGTTCTCTCAATAGAGCCAGTCCTTTTATGAGTGAGATCCAAATGGCCCCCAAAGCCTCCTGTGTTTGAAAGGTGATTGGGTCTTGGGAGCCTTGTTGGGGACCTCATATTCACAATGGCTAATCTTGTGCACTTTCCTAAGGGGTACAGAGAGGCTCAGGATTATGCTGTCACACTTTTGAGACTTCCCGGGAACTCTTATGGGATGGGTCATCCTCTTCTACCCACTAAGTCTACTAAGATTCAAAGAACGCTCCAAGTCAAGATCCTTCTGAGCACAAGGTCATCTCTGCCCTCTTGAGTCAGTCAGGATTACCGGTTGCCTACTAAGTCATCAGCCTCTGAATCTTCTGCCAACCTACATTGTGCAGAGATAGTGGTTTATTTGGGGTATCATTGTCTCTGCCCAGCCTGAGGCATTGACCCCCGCTCTCCTTCATGCACTACTAACTTTGTCTCTGATATTATTTCACTCTTTCACCATACCCCTCACCTAGGCAGCTGGGGATCTTCGTCAGGCCCCCGATGGCACTGTAGCCAGCTCCCTGTTAGGAGTAGGATTTGAGCAGAGGAGCTGCTGGGACTCATCTTCCTCCCCAGATCCTCCTTTCATTGTATCTGCCTACTGTCCACCGTGCCGTGAGCAGCTCTCTTCCACCACACTTCTCTGCCATCCCATCCTGCTGGGAGCCAGCTGACTGTGGGCTGAAACCATGGGCCAGAACAATCCTCTCCTCTTTTAAGCTGCACCTGGAGGATACTTTGTCTTATTGATGAGGAAAGTGACCCAGACATTAAGAAAAGGAACATTAAACCTCCCCGAGGAGTACTGAAAAGGTGGATGCAGATAAAGGCTTAGAATGGAGTCTGGCACACAGGGCAAGCAGCAAACCCCACCTGCTTCTGCTAACTGCAGCTTGTCTGCTGCTAAATTCCATGTTTCTTCCACTGTTCACTCTCCCTGAGACCTCATGGAAGGTTGTACTTCACTGGACTACAGTCGCCTTTCCCAAATTGGAGCAGACAGACGTCCTTACCTCCTCTGCACCAGGCTGGAGCTGCTGTGTGACACAGCAGGCCGGTCCCTGGGGTGAGCCCTGCTCACCCTGGCTTTCTTTGCAGGTGAAGGTGGCTATCATAACAGACAGGGGCCATCACACTCCTGAGAGCTGAGCTCCTTCAAAGACCACTAAAATGAACTCAAAGTGTGGGCCTCACCAGTCAGAAGCATCTTATTGCTGAAGAAATAAGTACTCAGAACTGCTTTACATCATCCCAGTGTAGCCTAAAAGTACTGTTTCTACATAAATGGAAAGTAGACAGCAAAAAGTGTTACATAAATAAAATGCCCAGGAAACTGAGCCTACAGCCTATAAATCCATCAGCTGAGATATCTCCCATTTCTCAGGGGATAAGCCTTTGTGAATGTGACCCTGCAGCCCCTACCTCTGCTCCCTGAGGCACTGCTTAGGACTAAACTGTAATGTGGAGAGGTAAAGACAAATGAAGTGAACTAAAAGCTGAGAATGATCAAGAATTCAGCCTTGTCCGGGTTCTGCTGGGATCCTCTTTTGACCCAAACAGGAACAAGCTGTGCTGGGTAATTTCTCTAGGAGCTGAGTAATGCCACTACTGTGCAGTGATAAATCAGGGGCAGAGACTTTGCCAGAAATGTGATTAGTAACTCTAGGGTCAGAGGCAAGAGACTCTGATGACGTCAGCCTGGATCCTTTGTGGCCTAATCCTGTCTGCTAAAGAACCTCAACGGTTACCAGTTTTAGGAAAGGGCAACCAGGCAGCTAGGTCAGAGGGGTGGGGGAACAACTCCGGGGCAGCCACGTCCAGCCACTCTTTCCAGTTTGTAGCCATCGAATAACATCTCTGGTGAGTGCTAATGAAATCGGTTTCTCTTAGCATCTAATCAAAATTCACAGCCAGAAGCAGCATGGAACAAGTGTCTCAGTGAAAACATTAATTATTCTAGTGTGAAAACTGTCTCGACAATGGACTGAAAGCAGACAAAGTTCTTTGTGACCAGAAATGCTGAAAGCATGATGTTGACCCTTTGATTTTCCAGAGTTTCAAATTAGGCAGGGATCCCAGCAGGCAGACTGGAAAACGTGAATTTCTAGCTTTTGTCCTTCAAATTCTGAGCGAAACAATCCTTATGTTCCAAACTCACGAGCACAGGAACTTAGCCACGTTCAAAAAGACGGATGGCTGTGGTTAGCGAACAGACAGCACACAGCAGCTGCTTCATAGCTGCCACATTTATCTGAGGGAACACCAGTGTGCACTGAAATTAGAACAACCTTGGACCCACTCATGCACTGTAACACGATGATGCCATTGGCAAGGCATGGACACGCATGGCCCAGTGCCTCTTCCTCAGAGGGGACCATCCACTCTCCCAGGGCCCGCAGAGCTCCCGGCATGGTGACCGGCACAGAAATCCAGCCGAACTCACCACCATATGGCCTGCTTCCGCCTGATTCCTTACGCCAGCTACACACGGCCTTCAACTGTCATTCACGAGCAACTCTATTGTATCACCTGAGACTGAAATAACTCTAGGAGCTCAGTGTCATGAAAAGGAAAGGTTCATGAACGAGTGGTGGTAACCATAGTAATGATGATAATTAGTAGGCGCTCACCATCTGTCAGGTGTTTCAGTAAAGCTTTATTAGACTATGTCATTTAATCCTCCTGAGATGAGGGTATTTGTTTTACAGAAGAGAAACTTGACACATGAAGGCCTCTAGATGTTACCCTGGTGGCACCATTAGTAGGCTGGGGAGCAGGAGCTCAGCGGCCTTCTCAGAAAGAACCAAGCAGCACCAGGCCTCTTTCCCCCTGGGGCAACACCCTGGAACCATGTTCATCAGGAGCCTGAAAGCTCCAAGGTATGGATGTAGACAGCGGGATGCAGGTGCTATCACTCCTGAGTGAGGCAGAAAACAGAAAATGAGGAGTGGGAAGGAGTTGGAGGCCAGCAAGTCAGGAAGGGCACGCTTCCCTTCCCATGCTCTGAGAAGAGCCGCACGCAGGAGCGGGAGCACGTCTCACAGTCATCATCTCCCTGTGCCCAGTTCCCTGACAAGTGCTTTCTATTCTAACCCATTTGGAAATGAATAGACGTCTCAGGAAATCACCAAAAAGCATAAACAGGAGAGTGAGCAAATGCACCACTGCACACCATGGAGTGAGACTTGGCCTGAAATTATACTCTGCAAACCTGTGTTTAGTGGAAAGAAAATGCATACTTTGGATTTTAAAAGTATGCTCCAGAACAACAGCCCAGTTTAGGTGCCACTTTGGGGTGTGTGTGTTGCCCTCCAGGTGTGCCAGATGATAATGACGCTCTGGCTTGACAGGTGTCCCAGTACAAGGCTCACATTTGCCTCCTCTGTGAAGCAGCCCACATGGGCTGGTGCTATCTGCTCCTTAGGACGCATGTGTGCCTGTGTGGGTGGGATTTTCGGTGCCCTCAGACCCTCAGGGAGCCGCGCTCAGCTCACACCAATGCTGCTGGGCTGGCAGTGAGTGACTGCATGTGCCCAGGCTTGCCGTGGTTGTGTTCACCCATCAGTCCTGAGAGCGTACAGCTCTTTAAAAGTTAGGCTGAAACCACCAGAGATGACCTACAGTGTGGGGGAAAAAAAGGACCACTGTCTAGAGTATATAAAGAACTCAGAACAATCAGTCCCCACTCCAAATTTACAGACTTAATCCAAAAATAGGCATCTGAGATGAATACAAATTCTCAGGTGAAGAAATACAAACAGCAAGTAAATATATGGGATATGATCAACATCACTGGTCATTCAAGAGATGCAAATTAAAACAATGCTGAAATTCCATCTCACTCCAGGAACAATGGCTATCATCAAGAAATAGCAAATGCTGTGGAGCAGTGGGAAAAAGGAATGCCTCTCCACTGTCAGTGGGAGTGTAGACTGAGGCAACCACTGTGGAAAGCTGTGTGGAGAGACCTCAGAAAACTAAGACTAAAGGTGCCATTTGACCTGTCTATTCCCCTTCTTGGATTCTTCCTGAAAGAATTAAAAACACCATACCACAGAGATCTATGCATACCTATGTTTGTAGCAGTACAATTTGTAACAGCTAAATCTTGAAAAGAACCCAAATGCCCATCAACCAATGAATGGATACAGAAGATGTATTTTAATACAGTGGAGTATTACTTTGCCATAAATAAGGATAAGCTTGAGACATGTCCAGGTAAACAGATGCACCTCGAGACCACACTCTTGAAATACCGCAATGCTTTTCTGGTGAGAAACCAAAAGTATAAAGCTTAAAATGTGTAATACTACTGGGAAATGGGAAGAAAATGCTCAAATGGAAAGGGGAACAAAAGAGAGGCAGGGAAAAAGGAAAGAAGAAAAAGAAAACAAGACAAGGAATATAAGGAAAAGTCGGAGGAAAGCTTTTGTAAATAAGCACGGGAAGAGGGGTTGAAGGCTGGGAGGGAAATGGGGTGCACGTAAGGCACAAAGTCCCTATGATCAATGCGATCATCATGTTTATGGAAAATGTATCAATAAAATGAAGCTACCCAGAAAACAAAAAATAATTTTAAAAAACCAGCAGCTTCTGCCAACTCCCAGCGCAGAGAGGCTGGGCAGAGCGCAGGAGGAGCAGCCCAGAATGGGGAGAGGAGCGAGGTCCTAGGACGCAGGGACACAGGGACGCAGGCGGGGCACTGAGAAGCCCTGCACCGTCTTCCCCGCTGGGGTGGCCTCGTCCTCTTCCCTCCACCCAGAGAATGGCGGGGCACCAAGCCCCAGCCAGCAGCAGCAGCCCAGCGCCGGCCAGCAGCTCCCGGGGCCAGGGGAGAGTCTGCGGGGTCTGGGGTGGAGCCAGCGGTAGCTGGGCAGGTGGATCGGATTTACAGCTGGAGCCAAAAAGCTTGCTGCTGTCTGGCCCCGTGATTCACTCCCGGAAAGGAGGACGCACGCGGAAGAGTCAAGACGTGGGACCAACAGCGTAAAGGCGCCTCGCGAGAGCCTCCTCCTGCTGGGAAAGCCAGGGCAGAAGTCCCTCCCATAAAATCTATGTCCAAACGGCTTTAAATCTCAGTGGGAGGCGCTCAGAAGGAAAGCAAGCCTCAGCCGGAAAAACTCTACAAGGCTGCCCTTTGAAAAATTATATTTCAAAAATGTGTTCTAATGTTCGGACTAAAAACAAAGCTTATAGTGCACTTATGCTAGATATGGCGGTGCACACTGTCATCCCAGCACACAGGAGGCCGAGGCAGGAGGATCACCGCAAACTCTAGGCCAGCCTGAACTGCTTAGACCCTGACTCCCAAAATAAATAAACAAACAGAGGAACATCCCATTGCTGCTAAGGTAGGAAAAACGCATTTCAGTTCCCTTTATCACTGCGTGCTCTCCTCGGCGGAGCTGAAAACTATTTCTCGCGTGGGTTTCAGTTGTAGTTCGTAGTCACTTCGCTCTCTCTAGAGAAAACTCACAGCTCCGATCGGCCACAAATCTTTCCGGTTCTGTCCACCATGCTGTGTTCACGCCGCCCTCCGTTTCCAAGGACCCCCTGGGGCTGAGCCGCGGGGCAGTTTCCCAGGGCAGGGTGCCCCCCAGCCCCGCTTGTGTCTCCCCCACGCCAGGTGGCTTGGGCCCTGAGTGGTGATAGTGTCCTGCACGTCGTCGATTGCTGATGCTCCCCATCATGCGTGCGGAGCCTCTATGAGAGCTGTTCTCAAGCCACGAGGGGTCCCCGCTGCAGCTCACTGTGCCTCAGTCTCCTCTCCCTGGCGCTGGGTGCCATGATGGGTCCGCTGGCCCGTGTGTGTGATGCTGTCCAAGTTTCCCTGAGATTCCAGTCGCTTTCTTCCTCCTTTTTCATGTCTTCCAGAGTGCAAAATCCCTACCAATGCGTCATCAAATATGATCATTTTATGACAGTTTCAATACGTTACTGAGCAGTGAGTTTTTCATTTCACTTATTTTACTTTTCAATTCCAGAAGTTCTGTCACCTTTAATAATGTCTCTCCTTTACTGATGCTCTACTTTGCTTCTCTAAGAATAATTGCACTTCGTTATTTGAACGTATTTACAATAGCTGTTTTATGCAGCTGTTCATTCTGATCTGCTGTCCAAGCTTTCCTGCTGGCAACGTTATCTGGTTTTTTATCTGAATTGGTCCCATTTTTGTGACCAAAATTTCCCCTTTGGAAACCTGGACTCCTGAATAATCCTCCATAGTCGCCCTGAGGCCCCTCCTCTCCTTCCTGAGCTGCTGCTGCTGCGGGGCAGGGCAGGGCAGTCACCAGGGCGGCCATTTTTTATGTCTCTTTCCTCAGCCTCACCCAAATGTTGGCTTCCAACTCTCCCTAGACAACTGCTGTATTGTTCTCAACAACACTCCAAGATACAAATTATGGTCACTGTCCAAGGCAACTGATGCAGGTCTGTTTCTCCAGGACAGCCAGGTTTGTTCAGACCCTAGAGGATTCGTGTGTGTGTGTGTGTGTGTGTGTGTGTGTGTGTGTGTGTGTGTGCATGCTCATGCCTGTGTGTGCATAACTAGAATTTGGACCCACTGCTTTCACACTGAGCAAAATCTCTAACCCATTTTGAGACAGCATCTTGCAGAGTCACTAAACTTCTCTGGCTGAATTTAAACTTGAGATCCTCCTGCTTCAGCCTTCCAGAGTGCCAGGATTATAGGTGAGTGCCACCACATGTCCTGACAGGGCCCTTGGCAGTCCCTTCCTATTCTCTGTGGCACAGTGGGTGGCCCTCAGGTTGGTTTGCTTCTCCCAAGCAGTGGTCAGCCTTAACTGCTGACTACAGCAACAGCAACTCAATACAGGAGAGCTGCTATTCATTTATAATATGCTAGTGTATGATCAATAAAATATTGCTATGCACTTTGCTTCTGTTCACACATAAAGCAGAATTCACACTAGCTCAGCGGCTTGCTTGGTCTGCAGTTTGCACATATGGAATTTTATGCACTGCTGTCCTCAAACATCATTAGGTTTTACTGAAAGTGAGTGATTTCTGTTTCCTGGATAGATGTTCTGTTCCCAATAAAGGGAGCACACCTGAGAGCAGCGTTGCCTTGGTTTCCATAATAAATGTCAGATAAAAGAATAAACCCTTCCCATAGCCAGAGATTGTGTTTCATCCTGTTAACTAGGGAAGGGTCCACATATTAGGTTTAACTAGCTGCAACTCTGCGTTTATTAACTGACAGATGAGGACAGGAAGGTGAGGAGAGTAACCTGAGGGGCAGGAGTCAAGGTGACATCCAGGCACCCGAATCCTTAGTCATTTACCTCCCTGCCCCCCGTGGGCCCTCCCATGAAACAGGAAGTTGCCATGGGCACCCTTTTGTAGCATCTTGACTAGATCCCAGTTTCCTTAGGGTTATTAATCACTTCGGTATGTAACACAAAGAAAGCGGATGCAGTCTGTCCTACAGCCAGGCTTTCTGTCTGCCTGCACCCCACAGTACCCATCCCCTAACTTTGAATTTGATTTGTTTACTGCATTCAGCCATTTGCGCCCTCAGATTTCCCTGATGGGAGAGGCTTCCTGGCTGTTCCTCAAAGAAGCCTAGGTCTGTGCAGGAAAAAGCCAGTGCATAGTAAGTGCATGTGAGGCAAACAGATGGTGACACAGAATTCCCACAAGCATGGAGCTCCTTTGTCACTGATGCTCTAGATCCATCTGACTGTGGTCCTGTCCACATGGGAGACCTAACATCCCTCAGTCCCCATCTTACCCTCTGTCTAGGAAAGGCAGGACTTATGGCCCCAATTCTGACCAATCTTCCAAAATTGAAACTACTTAAGACATTCTAACAAAAGAAACTCCTGATTTCATAACTTTCATCAGTTTCTATGCTGTCAGAGACCAACAGCTTGTATTAGGAGCAATGATATATTAAATATTGACTAATTGCTGAGGAAACATTTGGAAAGTTACTATTGCAGACAGACCTCAGTTCCTCTCTTAAAATCCCCTGGATTAAAGTTATCTACTGGGAAATAAATTTACAACTCCTCAGGGCACCACTTATTGTGATTGGATTTCATGCCAATCCTGGAGTTGCAATCTTTCCTTTGGGGACAATCTGATTACCAATGCATGTCCTGAAGCCCTACTGAAAATTGTTTTTGTGGAAGAAAAAGCAGTAACTATTCCATTTCCATGCACTTGGAAAAGCATCTGTTAGTGGGAGGTGAAGCAGCCACCTAACAGCTGCAGAGCCAGGAGCAACAGGTGGGCAATCAAACTTTATTACTCTCCACCAGGTGGAAAAGCACCTCTTATTTGAAATCTTTTTGAGATTTTGATGGTTGCAGTGATTCCCAGAAGGAAGATGTAGGCCTCTAGACATCAGCTGAAGGTGTTGCTATGGTGAGCCTACATTCCTGATGACAGGATCCCACTCTGCTCACACCTCTTGGAGTCCACACCTGTCTGGCACCATTTAGGTGTCAGGGCCAACACGTAGTGCTGTGGATTTAGAAACACACCTGCTCGTAGGAAAGGCTTGACCACTAGTGGGAAGGGAAGCAATATCACTGGGGAATTTTAAGTCATATGTGAGAGGCCTCACAGTGGTGATGAGAAGGTGGGGAGGGGCTGAGGAGAGAATAGAAGAGAACAAAGCAGGCATTAGGATAGAGGAAAAGGTGCTGCACTGTGGACCCCTGCTCTAATCTCATGACTATGAGCCCCTCATGGATGGCCTTGGTCCCATCACAAAGCATCAAGGACTAAAGATTCTGCAAATTATTGTTCTGCTCCTGACCACATTATGACTGTTTCATAATAAGGCCAATGCTCTCCCACCCATTACCCTCATAGTATGGCCATGTGGGAGTATAAGTTAACACTGCATGAAAACAAGCTTACAATCCTCTTTCCTTGTGTACAATCAATACTACAGCAACTACTGGGTAGCAATCAAGCATTTGCAAGCTCGTGCCCATGATTTGCTTTATCATTCAGTTTCAATTCACTGTGAGCATTTCCTGCTTCTGCTGGAATACTCTGAGTTTTTACTTCGCAGGGAAATCGTGGTAGCAGGGCATCCTGAGCTCGGCGGGGAAGGCGGGGGGGGGGGGGGGGAATCATTGTTCAGAACCACGGACAGCGCTTTTTGGCGCGGGAGTTGACCCAGTTCAGCACCGCGGACAGCGCTTTGGCGCCTGGGGCGGCCTGGTTCAGCACCGTGGACAGCGCCTTAGGGTCTGGCGCCCCAGGCACGCAGGCCTGCAGCAGAGCATCCTGGAACTTTTACTCATTGGCAGATATCACATTATATTGCTTTGCTTTGTTTCTTTTTGTTTCGCTTTTTGTTTGAGACAGAATCTTGCATATGGTTCATGTTGGCCTTGGGCTCACCACATACCCCAAGCTGGCCTTAATGACAATCCTTCTCCCTCAGCCTCCCTGTTGCTGAGATTACAGGTTTGCACCCTCGCGCCTGGACACACATCTTGTATTGGTCAGACGCAGGCAACACGTCAGTAACTGAGAATGCGGGATACGTATTTATTCAGTCATGTTCACTTATTTAATCCGCAATTTGTGACTGCAGAATTTCTCTTTCAATGTAATTGAATTACACCTGTGTCCTCATTAGTCATATAACTGGAATTGTGTAAATATTTCCATTTCCATATTAACAGAGCATGAGGAGCTGTGGCCAGTGCCCTCGTGTGTACACCAGCTCACTTGAGCCATAACTTGGGCACCAACGCCCAAGGACCACACGTTCTTTTAGAGACACCATAGAACCTCTCAACTTCTCCACTTCACTTGGTGGTGCCTTGCTATCACTTTCAGGTTATTATAATTTCAAATGTAATTATTGCTCATATTTTATTATCTGTTGAGGTAGGAGGGTAAGACAGTAAAACAAAGAACACACAGGGAAGAAGTGCTGAGTTCATTTTAATCTCAGAACAGGTAATACTATGTAACCTTGGAAAATCACTAAATTGGCCTCAAGCTCAAACAGGAAGTTTCAGATTAAATGTGTGAATTCTCTTCCCATTACACACTGATGTCTTAGTGTGTCTATTTTATCTAAAAAGAAAGTCACTCAAGGTTTTAAAATGATTCTATCATCTATTGGAATTTAGCAATCAGTGCTTTCT
Organism: Cavia porcellus; assembly: GCF_034190915.1. Classification (NCBI taxonomy): domain Eukaryota; kingdom Metazoa; phylum Chordata; class Mammalia; order Rodentia; family Caviidae; genus Cavia; species Cavia porcellus. The sequence continues at coordinate 45,404,182 of NW_026947501.1, read as the reverse complement.
CTACTTGTTTTAAATTCCAATTTTAATGCAATTTATCACCATGGCACTTTTCAATCCATATACTTCCCTTCATATAATGAAACTTACTTGTAGTAAATACCTTCTACAGACAGAAAAGAAGGAAAAGTCATTTTTGTGTACAATCTACAGAGTAAGTCTTTTAAAATTTTTGATAAGTCAGACATAATTATTTTGACTTTCTAAAACAAAAATATCAATAACATTTTAAAGGGTATTAATTTTCTTCCAAATGCTTTTTATAAGTAACAGTTCAAGGCCTTGAGGACTTTGCCCAAAAGCCAGTGGAAAGAGGTCACTGGCTTGAAGCTTTTAACCATCTGGTTTTCTCAGGGGAATGCCAGCTGTTGTAGCAGGTAGGATACATGGAATACATTTTAGGTCACCTGTGCCTAAACAATACTGAGTAAGACAGCTTTGCCATATCAGAAGTTGCTTTGCACACAAGTTCTTTCTGTGCCACCTACAGCAGCAGACAGAAGCCTTCCTTGCTGAAGAATAAGTGATCCAAGCCTGGCACTGTGGACTGCGGGGAGCAGTCTATGTAGGGAGGAGAGCTGTGCACAGTTGCTTTCCACTCATGGCTGTGGAATTATAAGCCCTAGTGAACATGGAAACATAGCTTGTGACACAAAGAGATCGGTTGACAAGTTATACTAAGAAGTAATGTGCAGGGAGTAGGGACTCAGCCGTCTGTCACTGTCACTGCCATTTCAGGGTTTTACAGACTTCGTTTCATGCCCTGCTCTATAGAACTCAGCCTGGTGCCATCTTTCTGTCGCACTGCTTTCCTTCAATTTGGGAAGAAGCAAAAGGAGAACCGTGGCCCATACCCACAAGCCACATCACCCAACTGAAAATACATCACATATGAAAGCTCACCATGCTGATGGCTCCCCCAGTACTCCCCAGGACACCTTGGCAATGCCCACTAAACTTCTGCACCCAGTGTTATTAAAACCACCATGAAAACGTCCTTAAATAGATTTGTAGGCTGAATCTTGACATTAAGAACCCTAAAGTGGAACAGCAGAGCATCTCTTTAATAAAGATTTCTATTTTTATTTTCTCTTTGTTCCATACACTCAGTTTTATTTTACTTGACATAGTCATATTTCTCCCTCAGCATCTTTGTCCATAGGTTTCCAAATTAAATGCAATTATTAAAAGGAATCAATAACAAAGCTGAGACAGCCCAGGCCATATTTGACTCTTGGAATGATTCTCAATCTTTTTACCAGAACAATGTTTGGCCAAATTTGAAGAATATTTTAAGAGACCTTAAATCAGATTAAGTGCTGGCTTTCAGGTCTCAGCATTTTGGACTGTTGCCAGATAGCAATCTCTGAGATTGAGTCATTTTGCATTAGGAGAACTTGTTCCAGTGAAGCCCAGATGACTCATGGCTTCTAATTCCCTTAAAAAGAGCCATGAGACCTGCAATGTTAATTACATTATGGGGCTGGGGGGGGTTGATGGAGATGGATCCAAATTACGCTTCTTGGTTTCCTGTCTGCAGGGCACTTGGAGTGCAGGCTTGTCCTCACAGGGAAGGGTACCCCGACCTCAAGGCAACAGGGTAGGACAGTTCACCTTGCCAGCGCATCTTTCAAGAATAAAATGCCAGCTAACAGGAGCAAAGTAATTAGGAAGTGTGTGGTGTGGCCTCATCTATCCTGCACCATGACAGTAAACCATGGTGCCAGGCAGCAGCTTCTCAGTGCTCCTGCACCGGGCTGAGTGTGGATCTGTTTCTGAAAGATTCATTGGCAGGAAGTGGCTGTTACCCAGAGTGCCAGGACAGATCTGATGGGCAGCTTGCTCTAGACAACGTTCTCTGCACAGATGAGACGTGGTTGTGCCCTAACTGAGTGGGCCCCACACATGTTTATCATCTGACTTCCATGATCTTGGACAAATGCAGCAAAGGGGCTTTACTCACAGAGAGGCGCCCAACCTCCCATCTTGCACATCTGCCTTGGTGGGGTAGAGGTCTCCCCTGAAAGAAAAGAATTAGAGTACTCAGTCAATCCAGACCCCTGTCCCATGTGCTGGGCATGTTTCACACATGTGGAGTTTCAGTTCCCACTTACCCAGAGCACATCTGGGCCAGGAGTGACCACATGAGTGGAGAGAGCTTTAACTGCATGAAGTCTGCACAGAACACTTTAAGTGTGAGGCCATTCAACTAATGCATCTTTCAGAAACAGATCCACACCCAGCCCGCCGTGGGAACTCTCTGAGTTCTCCGAGTGCAAGGGACAAGAGACTGTGTGATAAGTACCAATCCCTTTATCTGCAGTCTTGTAAGTCCAAAGACTGCCTTGTTCTCATTGCAAAGCTGTGGAACCCTGACCAGGCAGATGAAAACCATGAGTTCATGGCCACAAGGAAAGGAGCCCTCACTTTGGTGCACAGGAGAAGCCCCATACCGAGGGCTGCAGGGACAGCGCTGCTGGCTGCCGGGGAGATCAGCCGCCCAGAGCAGATAGCCATAAGGGAAAGGCAGAAAGAGCAGGGAGGACTGGGCCCAGGGCAGGGGACCACGCTGGCTGGAATTCGGGCTCTCAAAGCCTCAAAGCCACACCCACACTGCTCAGCCCCAGAGAAATCAGAGCATTTTATTTCATATTATTTAAGCTATTAAACAGCTTGTGAAAACATTGAAGCCCACAGGGTGGTAATGTAAAAGGCTCCTTCATTGTTACTCCTAAGACTGCAGGGACCTCCTAGACAGTCATCAAATTCAGTTCTCTGTGATGTCTGTGAACTTCCAATGAGAGACCTGTTGTTCCGAGCATCGCGTGTGTGTGCGCACACGTGTGCGTGTGTGTGTACCTACATCACATATATGTTTGTCAGCTTGATTTTTAACTTGTAAATTCTGAGGCACAGGGTATGGGCCCTAGTTTCCCCTTGTTCTATGTCCCATCTGATGGACTGAGCCTGCTAGACACCATTCATTTCCTACTGTAGATTTCATCTCTGTTTGTATGTTTATATTTTCATCTAACCTATTTCCAGAAGCTCAGAGGTATTTCACAATAAAAACATATTCCCCTACATACAGAATATTCAAAATGAAGATCATCAGAAACTACATATGTAGTCTTTTTGCCAAAATATCTACCATGAAATAATACTATAATATAAAAATACATTAAAATATAAAAATTACTAGAAAATGAAGAAAATAGTTTAAGTCAACAACTTTTAACTGCCATGTCCTTCCTATTAGTCTGAGCTCAAACAGAAGTAGTTAGTTTAACACTGCTTCTTCTGGAATGTAAGAAACACAACTCACAGGGCTGTGGATTTAGCTCAGTGGCTTAAGCACCTGCCTGGCAAGCGCGAGGTCATGAGTTCAATCCCCAGCATCAAAATAAACAAATAAATAAAAATAAATAAATAAGTAAATAAATAAAAAAGAAACACAACTTTCTCAAGAAAAGTGAAGTGTAAGTGGGTTTCTCCAGTAGAAGCTCCCTACAGTATTTGTTTTCAGCAAACACAGTAGTGAGTAAGGCATTACTCATCATTGGTGCAAATGCAATCAGGTTTGAAATTAAAATGCTGGCCATGAAGTGGATCCTGTTGCCCCACATCGAGGCTATCCTGACTTGGTCTTCCAGGGAGAAAGCCTGGAAGAGTGTGACCCACCCGTAAAACTGTGGAGCTTCCTCCCGCCACAGCTGAGGATGGCCGGGGACAGCTGCTAGCGACTGAGCTGCATCCTCCTGACTGGGACCCACCCCGGGTGATGGGAAGGGACCTGGTGGCGGCTGGCACAGGGCACTGACACATTACCTACGTTAAGCCAGGCCAGGCAGGGTGCTGGCAGAAAGTTCTGGATCCCAACTGGGAACTCTGGGAATGTTCTTGGCTGCTCTGGAAGCTCATGACCTATGGATTTCGGAATCACAGACTTATTTTAATTTCCCCAGCGCCCTCAATCTGGTACTAGGGCAGAATACTCCTGTGATAGATTGACCTTAATTAAACCAATGGATGGACTGACTTAAACTAAAAGGCATCTGTTGCCAGCAAATCCATTTCAATACTTAAAAATATTTGCTGCCTCCTATGCATGCCAGGCTGGGCTTACTTAGTCATAATGATAAAGTTTTCTCAAAGAAAGTTTTTTGAAATCACAACCAGAGTGGTTTCCATAATAGATTATATAACTTAAAATGATAAAAGGGACAGATTCTGGTTGTGTATCTTTCTATCCCCTGCCCTTGTGAAAACAAATGAAACACAAATCCCATTCCAGATTGGGGCTCCCCACGAGGCCAGAGTGAACCTCAAAGTCTCTGCCTGAGCACGTCCTTCTGAGCAGGAAATAGTAGGGCTGAGCACGTGGAAACTTTTGATTGATGTCCTGCCTTTTTCTGTCTCATATTTCATGGATAACAAATACAAGAATTCATTTTGGGCTTGAAATACAGCATTCTGATGCTGGGCTTGGCGCTATCACTGTCTGTAACTGTCAAAACAAAGCCCGAGGGGTGACAGATCATCTTGTTAAAAGAGCCTTGCTCCAGTGGTGTGGAACTCCAGTGATTTAGTCAGCTGGCCATGAGCCCACTGGTACCAGACACCTCAGAAACAACACAGACACACTAACTATAGTTTATTGATGGGCTGAAGCTGACAAGCCCATTAACTTGAACAAGTTTTGGTTCTCACATCAGTAAGTTCACCTTTAATACTAAATTTAGACAGAGAGAGATGTTATTGGACAAAACACTTTACTCCATGATTTAAAGTTCTGTTATGGTATATTCTTTATTTTACCACTGAAAATAAATATTTAAATGTAACATGATACCTTATTATCACATTGCTACAAACCTACAATGAACTTAAAGACTATTTATTTCAGAGTTTCCATGTTATTTATAGGAGTCACAGTAAATCAAAGATCTCACAGAGGACACCATGTCCAAGGGTATGCACAAAGACAGGCAGAAAAGGGAAGCCTCTAGAGCAGTGGCTTTGGGTTCCACACCCACCGCGAGCCACTGTGCTCACCTACCCACAGTCCCTGTGCACATCTTCCTCTGAAGACAGAGGCCAAGGTCGCTGACTGATTATGCAGTGCAGAGCTTTTAGGCCAACTGAGGCCTTGTTCCCCTTTCCTTCTTTTCTCTACACCACTGCAGGACTCATCTTCCACATCCCAGGGCCCCCGTGCTTCCCAGTATGAAAGGGAGGCATCGGCAGTGCTCAGGAAACAGTGCAGCTCAACATTTTTAACCGATCCTCAAGATACTTGAATTGGTTTGGAAGAAGCGTAGGTCAAAACTCCAAGTGAATAAAAACTGCTGGTGAAGTCAGGCATGAATTATTTCACTGTGAACTAAACATTTTCTGAAGCTTTTCTGGTGGCTCTCAGATACCCCACAAAGTGTGTCCCACAGAGCTCTTTGTCGGTCAGTGTCATGGGTAGAGTGGTCCTGCACAGTTCACCCGTGGTGCTGCTCTAAGAGGCTTGAAGAGACTGTGCTGTCCACTGTGCTCACGGCCAACTAAGAGACTTCAGTCAGCATGGGATGGAGAAGGTCATGACTGATCGAACCTGGAATGGAAGACCTGGATCCTTGAGGGCTGAGTTAAACCGATAACCGATCCACAGGCAAAGGAGGGAGCTGGAGTGGCCGCCCTGCAGATGGACGGTTCAGAGAGACAGAAACAGGAGGAAACTGAGCTTGGCCAGTCCCAATTCCACCACAGGCAGCAAATGGATTGCAAGTGCTCAGGCAGGCACAGGGTCAGGGCAGAAAGATGTTGGAATTTTGGGTGAGAAGCAAAGTTCCATGTGTGAGATGTCGCACATGTGACATCCTGCTAATGCTCTTAAGTTTCAGATTTTGGAAAAGTTCGATTCAGATTACAGATACTAAACCTGTATATATATATATATATATATATATATATATATATATATATATATACTTTTCAAAGTTACAATTAAGTCACATTAAGTTCAGGCTCTTTTTCCAGAAAACATAACATCTAATCTGCTTCTAGACAATCACAGAGACCCTACTGGGGCCACATCCTCATATGTTGTTGTCTGTTTCCACAGAGAAACGCTGGATATACAAGTTGGTGTCTTTAACAAGGAATGTTTCATGTCAAAGGCTTCAAAGACACTGTAAAACTCTGAAATGTCAAATTTAATTTTTAAAAAATGACTCCTCAAGAGTAGCACTGAACTGGATGAGAAGGGAGGTCGATGGCTCAGACCAAGCATCTAGAAACACACATGTCAGGTATCTGGCTGCTGGAAATCTCTAACCAGGAGGGAAACAGCACTGAAGAGACAAGAAGAACCCGGCCTTATTCTTCTACTTTGGCCAGAAGTCAAAATGCTACCCAAGAGCCTTGAAACCACAGGCAGTGTGTGGAATTAGATTCAGGATCAGGAAGTCGTGGGACTGATACCTGCCTGCACCCCATCACCTCCACACAAAGGGAGACACGGCATCCTCACAGGCCGCTGGAGGCACAGGAGTGGATGAACCTGTGCAGCCCGGTCCTCTGCCCCTTCCTCTAGAGCTGGAATTCAGCAGGTCTGAGACCCAGAGGGGTGAATCCAAGACCACATCTGGGGCTCCTCCTCAAAACTCGGCTCAGAACTCTGGGACTTCTAATTCCAGTTTAAGGAGCTGGATTTTCCATTTTGAGAAATAACACTGTTTCTCAGCACTGTTGGATAGCACTGGGCATCTCACATCATTCTGACAATTTCACTGTGACGTAGAATTCCTCGTGGAACCCAGGTGAGGGAACCAAGGCAGACAGACTCATCTGGGTCACCCAGAGAGGCGCTTCTGGAAGTGGAGGGCAGGAAGCCCTGCCTCCAAACTGAGTGGGAGGATTTTAATGCTTCTGTTAAAATGCACAGGTAACACAACAGTTGGCACATCAGAGTATGGGAACAGCTGGGTTCAGAGTATGGGAACAGCAGAGTATGGGAATAGCTGACATAAGACAGGTTTTCACCAAGCTGTCTACCTGTCCCCAACTCCTGAGCCACCCACGCGTGAGGCCCTGTGCATCCACTGAGAGGGCCATGCACCTGGATGATCATACCCACCCAGCCAGCTCTGTGTCCATTCTACTGCTCTTGCCCTGCTATTCTCTGGTAGCAAAGCTGTCTGACAGGGTGGACATTGTACTCAGGCTGGTTCTGATGGCCAGGACAGAGCAGAACATGCCTGCTCCAGAGGGAAGAAGCCTGAGCTAGAGGAGCAAACCCTCACCTCATGAGCAGACAGGCGTCTGGGAGAGCACCTAGCATCCCCAAGCAGGAGGACCTGTGTGGAGACAGAGGCACAGGACAGGATAATCGGGAGCCCAGTCAGGACAGGACAGCAATGGACAGTGATGCCAGGAGCCCAGCACTCTCCTTGCACATCAGCCAGTCTTGGAGTTACAAATGCATGCACCTCATATTCCCTGACACAGTGAAGAGATGACTTACAGAAGGGAAGGTCTGCCAGTTATTCTTCAGACAGATGACTAATATCTAATACATAAAGAACCCAAAAGTAATAGATCCTCAAAATAAAAGACCCAATGGGACAGCAGCACCTGAAGTGAACTGACGCTTCTCAGAAGATGTGAAAATGGCCAGTAAATACCTGAGGAAATATCCAACATCTCTGGCTATTGGAAATACATATTAAAACATCACGAGATTTCATCTCACTCCAGCAAAAAATGCCAATCATCAGAAAATCAATTAGTAGCAAATGTTGGAGAGACTGTGGGGAAAAGGAACCATTCTATGTTGTTGGTGGGAAATCAACATGGAAATCCTTCCAAAATGCTGAATTTAGAAATCCTACTTGTCCCAGCTGTTTCCTTTCCAGGTCTCTTCCTGAAGGAGTTTAAGACCCCATATCACAGCGATGCATGTGTGGTCATGTTCATGGCAGCTCAACTCATAATTGCCAAATCTTGGAAGCGGCCTGTATGTCCATAAATAGATGATGGGCAAAGAGAATGTGGTGTTTACACACCACAGAGCACTGCTCAGCCATGAAGAAGGAACTTGAGCCATTTGTTTAGAGAAATAGATGCACCTTGAGAGCCTAAATAAATCAGATGCACAAACCTAAATATCACAAGGTTCCTCTCCTATACAAACTCAAATTATAAACATATTAAAGAGAAAAATGAAAGGAAACAGGGAGGTAGGTCTTTCACAAGTGGGAAGGGACCAAGACATGCAGGGAGGGAGAGGAAGATGACGTGAGCGGAGTTCAGATCTGTTACGTGCACTCATCAGCTCCATGTAGACACACATTATGTGATGTAACGCGTATTGGTAAGAATTTTCAAAAGTTTGAAGTGAAAGAAAGAGAATGAGACATTTGGACTCAAGGCGGGGAAAGGCAGGGATTTTGCAGGCTTAGAGCTGAATTCCGCCTGGCACACAGTCCGACACGGAGTGGCCCCAGGGTGGGTGCTGTGACCCACACACTGACCCGTCTCTACCAGCAGCCTCTGCCAATAGAGTCCATACCCAAGTCTCCCCCTCCACCCCTCAGCGCCTGTTCTCTCACATCCCATTTACTGTGCCTTGGAGGAAGGATTTGATTAAAGGAACTCAGAGTTCATTAGCTTTGTACTGCAAGCTTCAAGTGCTGATCCCACCTGCACTCTCCTCCTGCTGAGTCACAAAAGGCCATGACTCAGCAAGGACCAGGGACACAGCATCGGCAGAAGCCCGTAGACCTCTTGAGTGATGTCCTTGTCCAGCAGAGCTTGGCTCCCATGAAGGATCTGTCAGTGAGAAAGACAAGAATCCATCACAAGCTGAGGCTGGCCCATAGTGGACGTATCTAGGTCCTTCAGGGGGGTTTGCTGCCATTCATGGGGTGCCCATTCCCATGGGTGCTGCTTCACCAACTTGTGTGTTGTCACTGTTAATCCCCAAAGTGATCAGTGCCCTCCCCCAGCCCAAGGTTTGGTGGAGCTGAGCCTCAGAATGTGGACTGCTAAAGTCCAGAGAGTCACAGCTCGAGGGTCCAGCATGTGGAGAGGTCCCAGCCTGGTCCTTCTTCTCCTTAGGCTGCACTGCATCTTGGCAAAGGGTCGGCTGGGGCTGTGTCAGCAGCTGCTGTGCTCTACGCTCTGAGCAAGTGAGCACCAGCTGACTCCAGGCCCCACCAACTCCAGAGCACTCTCAGCAATCATGGGTCCACCTGTGGTGGGATCGAGAGCCATAGGGATGCAGTTGTGAGGGAGGTGGGTGCCCAAGCCCTCTGGCTCTTAGGTTTGGTAATATTAAGTGCCAAATACATGTTTCTTGCTGTGCCACCAGAAACCCACAGGGACCCCGAGAGGACCCTGTACTCCTTTTTCTTTTGTTTCCTTCTCCAGCCCTGGACTCCATCATTGAAAGGTGGTGTCACTCAACATTCAGCTGCCACATTCCAGTGAGAGGTGTTGCCTGGCAGAGAAAGCTTCGGAGGCACTGACCATGCAGTATTGTAATCTCAAATACTGTGCACAGTCATCCAAATATTGTAATCTCTTCTATAGTCTTCCTCACAATTCAAAAAGTTATGTTTACAATCTCATTGAATCCCAACAAGTTAATTCCAATCTACCACCTCCAATGCAATCCACGATGAGAGTAAAGACACCAAGAGACATTCCAAGTTAAAGGCAGCCAAGGGGTCTTAAATCCAACCCCTGTGAGGATGTGCAGACAAAGGCCCTGATCCTAGGCCTCTCTCAGAATTTATTACCTTGTGAAGAAGGGAGTGGCTCGAGGATGAGTGACAGTGAGGATGGCAGGAATTAACGTGAGTAACTGGAGCTGACCAGCCAGGAAGGGAGAAAAGCACCTCTGTAAAATGCAGAAATAAGGATATGCAGAAGGATCAATTTGCATAATTCAATTAAAGTAGCAACTGAATGGTTTTAGGAGGCTGTTGTTTCAGTTTCTGATATGTAAACTTTTGTGCCCTGGGGAGTTATAGCCTCTTTACCCTGAGGCTCACACCCAGGTGACATTCCTGAAGCTAATGGCTCTACTATTCTGCTGTGTTCCTATCTTTTACAGAGAGCGCTATGCGAGGAAGCAAGAGACTGATGGCTTTAGAGATTACATACCAGTACCTCAACCAGCCCTAATTGCAGTGCTTATAGACAATAGAAGAGAGAAGGAAATATGTACAGACAGTCCTGTACATATCAGTATAAGGAAATGAGTCTCCATATAATCAAAGTTGCAGCAATTGTTCTGCATTCAAGGGGAGTCACTCAAGTTGTCTCCCACAATACAGCATGGCCCAGCGTGACAGAAACCCAATCCCAGGCTCCCAGCAAGGCCACCATCCTCCCAGCACCATCCACTTTGTCCTCAGGCAACAGGCAGGGCCAAAGACCTAAAATCACCTAGTGGACAGGTGCCTCCTGTCCTCCACCTGCCCTGATTTGGGCCTGAGCAGCCCTTAGGGAGACACAAGTGCAAGAGGACCCAGCACACGCTCCTGGGAGTAAAGCACAGCACCTTTCCCACTCGGCAGCACTCAGAGATCAGCAGAGGCCAGGCAGCTGGGTGCAGCAGCCAGCCCTGCTCCACCACAGTGCCCTTGGGCCTCATGGGCCTCACAGAACATCGGTCTCTTTCTCACTGCTGTTTTGGTGATGAGTTAAAAGTTAGAGCAAAGCAAAATTCTAGGTCCATCGTTGTGTGCTCAGCTACCCCAAGAACACAGAAGATGATCTTCAGTAGAAAGGGAAAAGGGTTTCTTCAAAGCCAGGTCCACAGGAGGTGGGGACCACTGATTGCCTCAGATCAGCATCTAGCGGTGCTCAGGGTATACAGACTGCACAGTGAGGAGGGCGGAGGAGGATGGGCAAACAGTGGACGAGGACAGTTTGGTGCTTCTCTCTTCCTGGGTGAGATAGAACTGGATGTGACCTCCTGAGCCAGCAGCAGCTGCAAATTCTGCCCACTCATCAGAGCAGCCCAGCTCTGACAGAGAGTCCTGGGCTTATTTTGCCCTCTTGGTTACAGCCTAGTGGACGTTATCGCATTGTGAAACACTGGGTTCGGGTTCTCATCAATTGCCTGTGGCTTGCTCCTAGAGTCCTCACAGTCATGGAAGCACAACTAGAAACCGAGGGTGCAGTGCACCCATGTTCCTATCCGGTGCTGTGTGGGCTGGGAGTCAGCCGATAGGCCGAAAGCTCGACCAGTCCTCCTGGAAAATCGCTCTAATGTTCCAGTGAACTGTCTCTCCACAGGAGCACTGGAAACAGAGGTAACCAAAAGTGTGGTGAGTTCTATCTGCCTTGAGTACTGCAGATATTTGTTTCTGCCCAATGCCGCTGACCTTGGGAAGCTGTGAGTCAGGTGAGCCTTCAGCCTACACTAAGGAGTAACTTACAGCCGGGGAAACGGAGTTCCTCGCTATGAGGTGGCCTCACTCCTGCAGCAGGTACCTGCTCCACACAGGCACCAGAGGAAGTGGACGGTGCCGCCACAGCCTCAAGCCAGGTGGACTGGGCCTTGGAAGACTACAAGCTTCTCAATGCTGGAAAACAGTGCATCCCACCCCGAGAGTCTGGCCGCAGTTGGGCTGTCATCTTTGTCCCATGACTTGCGTACCTCTCCCTGGCTGATGAGGCCTTGGGTTCCTGGGTGGGCTGCATGAGCTCTAACTGGTCAGTTAAATTAAAGCCACCCAAAGGCTGACTTGTAACTTCTCAACAAACTTGATGCTCATATCAACTTTGAAATGGCTTTATTTCCACAGTAAAGGTCAGCCAGAAGGAGAGGCAGCCAAGAGGGATTTTAACTGGGTTAAATCTTCAGACAAATGTTCTTTCTTAGATGGTGACACAGGAAAGACAAGGACTCACTTTGTATTAACAAGTTATGAATCTGTCATGTAGGACTCTTTTTCACTGTCATCGTGCAGAATAAACCAGGGACATCATAGCATCAGCTCTGCGTTAGTCAGCCATCCTGTGGGAGGGCTAACATGGCTCACGGCTTCAGAGGCTTCAGTCCAGGTCACAGCTGGCACCAAGGCAGGCACAAGGGCCTGGCAGAGCACAGATGCTCAGATCACGGAATCCAGGAAACGGAGCAGGGGGCAGCACCTGGGAGCAGGGGCCAGGCCTCAGGTATGGACTACAGGGTCACAGCTCTATGACCCACCCAGCCACACCCAGAAGTGGCTTCCCTGACCCCCTTGCAGGCTCCCAAACCACCCTAATTAATACAGGCTGGAAGAAAGAACATGAACCTTCCAAAGCTTTCATACTTCTGGACCATTAAGATAACAAATTGTGGTTTTTAGCTGTCAAATTTGTGGCAAAGTTAAAAACAACAATAGGAAAATAAAAGATTTTGGTGAGTAACTGTGGGAAGCCACTGTATCAACACCAACTCACAGAAGTGGGAGTGGCTTTACAGCTGAGCAGTGAGCAGAGACTGGGAGAATTTTAAAGAGCTCAAGATGAAAATTCTAGACCCTCTTGGGCAGACATTAGTGAAGCTGGGACCTCAATAGCTCTGCTGATAATGATTCTGAAAGACATGAGATGAACATCCAAAAAGCCCACACAGCCCTACAGATGCTTTTGCTGTCGTAACAGACTGTCAGCCAAAGGCAGAGACTAAAGGTGCTGCAGATGAAGCCTCAGAGTTAGAGGAGAAGCACAACCTGGGGCCCGAGGGAAGGCTGCCTATACCGGGCAGGAAGTGCAGCAGAGCTGTGTCTTTCAGGAATGTGACAAGCACAACCTGGAAGTCACCAACTTGGATGCCAAAAATGTTTCCAAGCTCTGCACTAAAGGGCCAGCTTCATGGTAAGTGTGAGAGGAAAGAGATAGGCACTTGAAGAATTGCTATGCAAAAAGGAACTAGGACTGGATGATTTGCTAAAAAGATGTTAAGCACGGGAATTCAGGAAAGAGGTCCTGGAGAGAAACCTGTGTGCCCCCTGCTCCTGGAAAGAGGAAGACGATGGGGTGCTCAGGCACACATAGGCTCTGACCACACAGGGCTGCTGTCCACAGGTGGGCTCTGTATCTGAGCAGGAACTGGACATGGACAGGCTGTGCAGGAAGGTCTATGGGGGACCTTGCATCCATGGCTCGAATCCCAGACACATATACGGGGTGGGGGGGGTCCACAATGCTCAGAGCCCATGGCACCAACAGAAACCCTGCCATGAGGACAGGCAGAATGGAGAGAGCATGAGGAGTCAGTAACACTGGGTTGCTACAGCCACGCAGCCTGGAAGCAAAGGGACTAAGTAGCTAGTGGTGAGCACCAGCTCCCCTTCTGTGAGCAGGTGGAACTCAGAAAACAGCTGAGAGCCATGGGTGCCACATCCATGTGAAACCACTTAGCGAGGGCCCAGCTGGATGGCAGAGCTGCTGCATCGGGGGCCCTGACTGCTTTCCTAGTCTGTCTGTTCGGATTTAAATATCTACGATTTTTATACTAAGCCTGCCTTTCTTTTGTGCTGTGGGTGAAGATAACTTGCTTCCTATTTTCAAAGGCCCAAAGACAAAGAGGAATTTTGCCCCAAGATGAACTATTGCCAGGGCCTCCTGGATAAGATCAGGACCCCTCCTCAAAGACACCCAGGTCCTGTGGATTTGTCACCTGGCATGGCAGAAGTACCTCTGCTGAGATGATAAACTAAGGACCCTGCATGGAGAGCTTTTCTCAGTGGTCTTGGTGAGTCCAGAGCAGCCCCATGGTCTTTCTAAAGGAAAGAGGGGTCAGAAGTGCCCAGAGGCAGAAGAGACAGAGGTCAAAATGCTGGGGCCATGGGCCATGGAATGCAGGCTGACTTCACAAGCCCAGGAACCTCTCAGAGCCTCCATGAGGAACCCCATCCCGAACACCAAATGATCATCTTGCATTGCTCTAAATCACCAAGAGCATGGTAACGTGTTACAGCAGCAAGGGGAAACTAGGACAGGTTTTAATCCGTAGCATGTTGGGGTTAGCTGGAGAAACAAACCCATACGAAAGGTATTTACAGTGATTTATCCAACATAATTGCACTGAGCAGCACGTCCTGCGGCAGACAGGAGGGCAGGATAGCCCCTGTGGAGGAGCACAGCATCTGTCCCGGGAGGACCTGACCATGGGGGAAGCCTTTGCTCCCTGCTCAACCTGCTATGTTTATTCGGATGATCACTCTTAAAGTCAGCTGATGACAGATTTTAGCCACATCCATAAAAGAACTCAGATTCGTGTTCGATGGAACAGCAGGGCCAGCATCCCAGACACACAGGGGCATGAAGTTGATGGTCATGCTGACAACCCAGCATCAGCACGGCCTGGCACAGACACATAGGCACCACTGGACCCCGGCTGACACCCTTGGAAGGATATAACTGGCAACACTATTCTCGTGACAGGAGTACAGAACTGGGGTCCAACCCCAAAGACTCATCAGACAACACAAGGTGAGAATAATTCTAGTTTAAAAAGATGGCTGGGGGCTGGGGATTTAGCTCAGTGACATAAACACCTGCCTGGTAAGCAGGCAGTTGTGAGTTCAATCCCTGGTACCAATAAAAAAACAAAAAAGACAAAAAATAAATAAATAAATAAAAGATGGCTGTTGGGGCTCTTCAGGAATAACAACCTGTTCAAAGGGAAAGAAAGTCTGTAGGGTCTTCCTTGCTGTGGCGGAGGGGAGAACAGCACCCACTCCAGTCTGGGCCACTCAGAAGGGGGAAGGGCTCATCAAGGACCTTGCTGGGCAAGCTGGAGAAATAGGAACAGAATTCAGTGGTCAGATAAAGGACATCAGTGTGAAACTCACCGAAGTGGTGGCTGCACTATTTTTAAATAAGATGATAGCTCTGTCTCAGGAAATATTCCCTGCAACCCTATAGAGGCACGTGCCACCCTTACACATCTCAGAAATAAATTTACCTGTGTACAGAGAGACAGAGAGCTCTAGATGGAGAAAGACCAGGTGACAGAGATGTAACTCTTCACATTCTTCAGGGAATGATGACTGACGTGTGGAGAAAGCCGACTAGGGCACCTTCGGGGATGGCTGGACCCTGCACCCATCCCAGCACTGAAGGAAGCGGCCCATTCACCAGCCTCAGGCTGGACCTCAGGGCTGGCTGTGAGTGCCTACCTAGAAACCACGCCGAGTCTCAGAAGCTTCGGCTGAAGGCAGCATGTGGAGCTCCTCAGAGACTGGGGGGGCTTTGCATCTTGAGGCCTTTTCCTGCACTCTCTGCTCAAAGCCATGCATGCCTCCCCCGGAGTTGGGATGATTCTCCCGGGGCAAATACCCAGCTCTGGTCTACCAGTGTCTCTCAGTGTGCCCTCTTGATCGGCTCTGTCCAGGGATGGAGGGAACAAGTGGCCAAAGCAGAAGGCAGAGTTCCGCAGTGCCCCCGACAGGCTACAGAAAAGCTGGCTGGCCGATGGCATCCAAGCCAATAGAAGGGAAAAGGACCGTCCTGGGCTTGCTAGTGTGACTGGAGAACAGTGCTGAAATATTCACTGCGTTCACATAACGTAAAGATTTTAGATCTTTCCCCAGAAGCACTTCAGGATTCCCTGTGCTATATTTGATGACTCCTGAGTTTTCCAAGAATAATTGTAACTGCAGTAATCCTAGCTAAAGTCCTGGACTCTGCTATTTTAGCAACCTATAAACTGAACTTTTAATAATCCAATTATAATTATAAAACTTTGATATTATAGAATATATCAAAATTTAAATTAAAATTCAATCTATGTTCATGTACGTGTAGATTTGACAAATTCTTGGGAAGTCAAACATCTATCAGACTTGAATAGTCACAAACCATAATAACTGAACATTGCCTGTTGTTTTTGAGGTATAAATTATTCATCTTGCTTGTACTGCAAAATTTATATTTACACCTTGAAACAAAACTCAATATACAGCATCCAAATTTTCAGCATAATAACATTTTCTCAGGTGAGTGGTCAACTTCCCTACATGTGGTTCTTGAGTGGTCGTAGTTTCATGAAGAAATATAAGTAGCATGAAATAAAAATAGAACAAAACAGAATTCAAAATCACTGTTACTGTGTGCTGGCTATGTCTGATGGTTTTAATCATCAGACCTCAAGCTCAGTTTCAACAGGACTGGGCAAAGCTGGACTGCAAGCCCAACATTTCCCTTTCAATAATAGGACATATGTACTCATAAAATGTCTAAGTGTTCTCAAATTCTGACTGCCTTCATCTACATCAAGAATCGGAAATTATTTCACACTTATCTTCTCCTTCAGGAAGTATAAAAATGCTTCAACCAGGTATGGCCGTGGATGCGTATAAGCCCAGCACTCCAGAGGCTGAGGCAGGAGGATTCCCATGAGTTCAAGGCCAGCCTGAGCTACATAGCAATGGCCTGTCTCAAGAAAACAAAGTATGACAAAAGTCATTTATCATTTGAAATCATTTTCAGAAATATGGCATTAGCAACACATTTTTATAACTTCCTACAATGAATTATGATTTTTTATTCTATCGCTTAGCCCTGCAGTGCTGATTTTTAAATAAACAGTACAGGATCCACTGGCTGAAAAGCAGAATTGTATCACCCATATCAATATAAAATGTCAGATAGTTCATTTAATTAGTGTGCCCTTCTGCTAGGTGTACTTCAACCCGATACTTCATGCATAACCAAGAACATTGTGCTACACAAGATAGCTAATGTACTTACACTAGTTTCTCTTAGCTCATTGAAAAGAAGAGTGTGCTAATATTGTTAGACAATATTTCATGCTTATATCTTGTACTCTGAATAACTACTATGTAGACAACAATACGCAATGTATTAATCATTGCTACTCTACTAGACTGTTTTAAAACTTTTATTTTTTACTTTTTTTCTTCAAAAATTAAAAAAAAAAAACTGTACTAGTCTTATGTTGTTGCAAAACGTCTCAGCCCAAATTTAGTAGCAGTTTAAAACTCCCAGGACCTAGGAATCTAAGGTTTCCAGTACTGAAGAAGAGAGTGATGGTATTCAGAGAGCCTACTCTGCTGTTTTCCAGAGCTCTTTAAACTCAGATGAACCAGCCGGTGGGAGCGCTGAACAGGGCTCGGACTGAGAAGAACCTGCAGCTCGCCCAGGATAGTGCTGCTGCTCAGCAGCACGGGAGACGCCGGATACTCTGTGACCTCAGCAAGAGTGCAAGATGCTCGGCGCATGATCCTGGCCCATGGCCTCCCTCTGCAGACCTGCGTTCAGCTTTGCGACTGCAGAGGGAAACATCCAGTGTCATCAGCGGAGCAAGGCGCTTGGTGATGTCTGCACTTCTTAGAGTTAAAGCCACTGGGGGCTCAGGTAGGAAGAGAGGTCAGCCACACCCTACAACACCCCCTGCACCCAAGCCATGGGGCCCTAACATCTTCCCAGATGTCCAAACTTCAAAACCTCATCAGTCCAGCTGAGGTGCTTGGAGGCCAGCAGAGCATACATCTGATACACATGCACACACACGCGCATGCGCGCAGACACACACACACACACGTGCATGAACACATACACGCACACACAGCAAACAGAAGGTCTTCTGACTTCAGAAATCGCTTTCATCCTACATCCCAACTGGTGGAAGCTGCAACCACCACACCTAACAGTTCTTAGAATGAAAAGCAGGAAGTGAAAATTGCAGAAGGCCACAGGACAGAGCCTTGCTCCCCGGCCACGGAGCTGCTACAAGCAGCCGAGCCTTTTACACCAGGTCCTGGTGGTGGAAGTGAAGTCCCTGGGATGTGACCCTGAAGGGATAGTGAAAGGTCATCTGGACACCCTTAGAGGGGACCAGGATACTCGCCTTCCCTTCCTCTCTATTCTCTGCCTGAGACAAGGAGTTCACTCCACCACCTGCTCCCACTCGATGCAAAGCCCCAGAGCAACAGACCACCAGGCTTTCCTGAAATCTTTATCAAGAACCATGGCAAACCTTTCCTCCTTATGCATTGATTGTCTCAGGCATTTTGCCACAGTCCTGGAGACAAACACAAAAAGGATGAAAACACATGTTCAGTCACAGGAGCAGAAACATAAAGCTCCCTGGCAGCTCTAAGCACCCACAGGGATGACTGTTACCCATTACTCTCCAATCATCCCTATCACAGGGTCACATCCTGTGCCCGAAAACGCCAGACGACTGGATGTGAGGCTGTGCTCCGAGGCCTTCTTCCTGCTGCAGGGCTCCCTGCCCATCTCCTTGCCCATCACCCCTCAGATGCCAGAGCTGGTGTCAAGGAAGTGCCTGCAGCCCCAGCCCTTCACAGGCTGTCAGCAGTGCCCGGGAGGCAGATCCTTGCGTGCCCATAAGGCCTGTGCCAGCCCGCTGGCTTCTGTCTTCTGAGTGCTGAAGAGGCGTAAGGGCGGCATCTTAGTCATTTTCCAGTTCTAACGCCTCAATGTCCAAGGCCTCTGACCCCAAGGAGCCCGGGAAAGCACAGAGGCATAGGGCAGGTGGCTCCACTCAGGAGCTTCGAGCCAGAGAGGAAAAGAAGAGTCAGAAAAGGGCAGGTGGAAGAAGCCGGACAGCTGCAGGCGGGACTCCATGAGACGAGCAGTGTGAAGGGGGGGCAGCAGGAAAGAACCGGCAGAGAAGCAGATGTTCGGGTCAGCAGAACCTGCTAGTGTAAAGGGCTGGTGAGTGAGACCAGGTCATCACCAGTAGTTTGCTGTGTCCTCAGCTTGGATATGCATCCAGCTAGTGTGTCAGGCCCGGCGTGGTACAGGACCCAGGGTCACCAAAACGTGACTTCATTGCACAGGGGCTCTTCCAGCTGAAACGCACGCAAATGCCATGTCCGTTATTCCCAGCTGATGCAAAACATGGCTAAAATTCTCCCTGCGCTGAGCCATGTTCATCGATGCCACTTTAGGGTGGAAGGGTGAAAACTGTCCTTTCCTGGTGGTCACTTCTGATTTGGCTGAATTCCCCAGGAATTGTGGTTGGCGTCCCCGCCCAGAGAAGCCAGCTTTCTGGAACACAGCACAGACCAGAGCCACACTCCAGCTGATGCTGAAGAGAAGGAAGGACCCGCTAGCAGCTCCTAGGCCTCTGTGAACTCCACCGAGGAAATGATTTAAACTCTTTCCTCATGCAGAACTATCAGATCGAACTACATCGAATTTAGGAACTTTAATATTAAAGAGAAGTACTTTTCTGGATGTCCAAAGAAGGAAAAAAACAAAACAAAGCAAAACTCCCAGTGCCCAGGTGCGGCTGGCTCTTAGGAAAAGCACAAACGTCGCCCCCTGCTGACAGCCACTCGGACCGGACATGCACTCTGTCCTGGGCCAGTTTCCTTGAGATAATGAAGCTCCAGCCAAGACCTGGACCGTTGCAGTGGAAATCTGCCAGCACCGGGCTTTCTCACAAGCTGCAAAGGCAGAAGACCACAGTGGCTGTTTTCGGGGGCATCCCCTGGCCAATTGGGTCATAACAAACACAACTAAACCCACAGGCTAAAAGCACCCTGTCCCATCTCGCCCTCACGCAGGCTCCCTGAGAAGCCATAGCCAGACAGACAGCGCACCTGGTAACCCCGAACCGCCCAGGCTCGCCTCTGTCACCGTTGCCTTGAGAAACCTCCAGAGGAGACTGCTAACCTATAACTGCAGACCTTAAATTCTTAATCGTGGTCACAGGTTAGAATGAAACCCAAAATTAGATGAAAACCCATGGTGAGGCCGAGTAGACAGGAAGTATTACAAAATTAAGGAAAAAGAAACACAGCATCAATAATTCAGCACCGGGCCAAATGAAACATGCAGCCTGCACTGGCAAGAAAAATCTCTCCGAGGGCCTGCTTTTGGGGCTTTAGGGAAGCAATTTGATTTTTTTTAAGGCAGCCAGAATATTCCTATCTTGACACTGTTCTTTCTTTCTTGGATTTAAGGAGAACAAGATGGATAAACAGTGAATTACAGAGACATACAAAAGGTCATTTTCTCCCTCAGGAGAGCACTGGTTTTGTTTAAAGCCAGACAAGAAAATAAAAACAGAAAACATTACAGTTCTCTACCCAGAAACGGAAGTAGCTGTTGTGTCAGGAGTATCCTAATGTTTATTTTTCACAATTTGAGTCTGCTGAGCACATTCCCCATGGGAGTGGGGACAAGACTGACCCTCCTTCTTCCTACAGCCCTCCCCTCCCCTCCTTCCATCTCTTGGTCCCCTTCCATTTGCAAAAGATCTGTCTCCTGGTTGCGAATTACCTAGCTTGTGTTTTGCTCTTTCATTTATTTATTCCTATTTTTAGATCTTTAAAAAAGAGTGGGCTCCAGAAGCTGTCAGGAAGAGAGGAGGACGTGAAGATGAAGGCCTCCTGACTTCCGGCCAGGCAAGCAGTCCCCTCCTTCCTGCTCTGCCCATGGAGATGGAGCCCGCACTCCTGGGCAGTAAAGGCAGAGGGGACAGCTGTGGCTTTCCATGATGTACCCTCTCCTAGCATCTCCCATGACTCCTGCAAGAATCAGGCCCAGCCCGGCCTCCCCAGGCACCCTGCAAGGCCAGAGCCTTCCACACATACCAGCATTTGTTGGGTGGGCATCTGCTCTAGCTGCACAGTGACACAAGCATTGAGCAGCCCTTCTTGAGACAGCTGTGGCACTGTCATCACCCTCACTCCTCAGCCCTGCTGCCCCTGAAACTAGGAATGTGGCCCCATCTCTGTGACAATTCACCATAGAGACACAGGCTGGTGGCCATGCCCCTCCACGGGCATTAGACCTATCATCTGGACCACTATGTGCCCTCCAGGGACCTGCGAAGGGGGCAGGAGCAGAAAAACCAGTCACCAAGCACCAAATCCCTAACACCATCAAGGCTGCTTCCCCAGAACACAGGTGCTGAACAGAAAACACCCAAGAGTCTGGCTGAACCAGAATCCAGTGGAGACTGGAACCCAAAGAAAGAGGACAGAGCCTCTCAGGTCTGGATCCAAAGGAGATTTGGGGCTGCTGGCCACGGCGGCAGGAGGAACCATGATCATCTCAGCTCCACTTGGCCCTCTGAGTAGGGTGGGAACCCTTCCACTACAGCACCAGGGATGATAGTTCAGCCCTGGCCATATCTTTCCTCTCCCTCTAGCTTCTCAGAGTCAGGTCCCAGATGACTCCTGCCTCCTGGCCAGTGGACCACAGGAAAGCTCTTTCTCTCTGCAATCCCATGGCCACAGGATTAGCCTCGGCAATGGGGCCCACCCTGTGTGGACCCCACTTCCACCTCTGCACCAATGGGCAGGTTGAGAGGACACACTCTGGGTCCTACCTGAGCTCCTGTCCTGGTTCAGCCTGAAGGCATCTGGAAAGATCTGATCCCTTCATCACAGGGCTGAGAGCGGCTTTCCCAGCCTATTAAATCACATGCACGCAGTGGCTTATTTATTCCCATCCTTGCCCTGGTACCAAGGACCAGGGTTCCTACGACTTAAAAACTTAACTGACTGACATTTTTATCAGCAGATGCTGAGGCTTCAAGGACTGAAATGAGGGCTCACAAGCCAAAGTCAGCTTGGCCAGATCCGCACGGTCTCACCACAGAAGGCTCCAGTCCCTGTGTAGACAGGATGCCACCCTCCAACCTGTCCTGCTGACTGCATCCTTCCTGCCTGGCCCCATGTGGTCCCTACTGGGCAGGGACAGAGGATTTCTAAGGACTGCAGGGGTCACTCACTTTCAGTGAAGTGGGAAATGAAATTCAGAAGAGAACAAGCTGGTTCACTAACAGTGACAAGCTATCACAAACAGCCCAGGAGACCACTTAGACACACTGGAGATGGCTGTAGAGAGTGGCTTGCAGTGAAATGTGCTCCCACTACCTGACTCTCACTGACCTCTGGCTTCTCCATTATGTAATAGAAACTTTAGGGACCACAGCCTCAGAAATAGAGTGGCAGAGGCCCTGAGAAGGAGGGGCCAGAGGTCACCATGTGGATGATCAGGGCCCTCACAGGTCTGTGACAGGGAGCTGGCAGGGTAGGGGGGAGACAGCCACCCTCTGAGGAGGAGCCATGAGGCAGACAATGCCTGTATGGAGGAGCTGACCCTGCCTCCAGGGTGCAGTTCCTGGATGCTCAGGCACCTCTGCCCTATCACCCCAAGCCCTTACAGCATCCCTCAGAGCCCTGGCAGCTCCTGTGCACTCACCCTCAGACCTCCCTTCTCGCTTCACTGCCTGGCCCTGGCTCTCCTCTGCTGACAGTGTAAGGCCTCTGGTAGCCAGCTCTGAGCTCCACATATGTTCCACCTCACCACATGAGGCTCACAGGGCCCTGGGTTTTAGCTCATCCCCCTCCCAGAAACCCTGTCCTCCATCACATCTGTGTCACCTCTGGAAGAGGGGAGGCTCCCTCTGCCCTGCACACAGCCCTTCCAAAGCCAGAGGCAGCAGGGCCCTGGGAGTCCTAAGTCTGCATCCTTCTTCTGCAAGCCGCAGCACCCAGGACTACACAAACTTCAGTGATCAGTGTGGGATTCCCTCCGTGGTCTCTCATAGCTTTCCCTGCTGTCCCGATGCCATTGCTGAACTTTTGGGAACTTGGAGCTGACTCCACACTGTGGCATTCCCACAGGTTACTCAGAAGCTACATGCTGGGTCCCCCACACACATTCCCCTTTTCCCCACCCCACTGAGGGCCCCTGTGAAGTGGAAGCTGCCTGCCTTCTCCTGAGAGAATCCTAAATCTCCTATGGACTTTAGGGATGAATCACACCCTTAGCACGAGGCACCGACCTCGGAGATCAGATCTCTGCTGTCTCTTGATAGATGGTTCTCAGACCTGCCACTCTCTCCTGCCTTAGCTGTGGCCTGTGCAGGCCTCCCCTGCCTGGCCCTGGAGACCCTGAAGCGGTCAGACGCCACTCACCCAGCCTGGGTGTGGTGCACGCTTCCTCCAGGCCCTCCCACTGGGCACCCACACTTGGCCCACACTCCTGCACTCCGAAGGCTACGGGTAAAAACAGGAGGGAGTCTCTCTCCAAACCCCTGGTTTAGCACTGGTTGTTGGGAACTATTAGGATACAGGGTGCACAGGAGAAACTGGACGCTCGGTGGGCCACAGCCTTCTCCACACCGACTGGGGTTCCCGTTCCCGCCGCAGCCTCCCCAGGAGCAGAGATGGGATCAGAGCTGCTCTTCCTGCAGCTGCACAGGAAAATCATCGCTGGTCAGTGAGACGTCCTGTCGGCCTTGTGCCGGTAAGCATTTCACAGCAAGAAAAAAACACCAATTCCCTGGATGCCCCATGAAAGCCTGGTCTCTGTGACGCCTGGCCGACAGGGAGGACAGAAAGTGGCCATCCTGGAGGCCAAGTGTCCACTGTGATTCTTCCGCTGACCAGGCACTGACATTTTTTTTAATAGTTTTACTATTAGGTAAAATGCAGTATTTCCCTGTTAATTCCACCTTTTGTTTAACCTCCGGTTGTTCCCAGGACCATACAGGTCCCTGGGAGGCTGAGACACAACGGTGCCAACCAGAGAGCACTGGCTGTGAGGCTTGGGACATGGATTTCTCTGCAGGCGGAGAGCTCTGCCTCTGTAACAGGTCTGGCAGCGCCTTCGCCTTCCAACAGCGCCATCTACCGACAGAAGGGAAGAGCAGAGCGGGAGCGCCCCATAGCAGAGAGCGCAGGCGGAGCGCAGGGGCCAGCGGGCGGCTCGCTGCGGGTGCTGTGCCCGCGTCCTTCTGACCCACAGCATGGGAAGGCGCCCCGGGGCCTTCCGTGGGGCGCGGGGTCTCTGGGGACGCCTCGGGAGCAGACCCGTCTCCCGGGCGCACCGTGGCACCCGCTGCCCGCTCCCCCGCAGGCGCCACTCGACAGGGGCGCTTAGGGCGCCAGGGACGCAGCTTCTGAAATTCAGTCCAGTTCTCGGCATTTACTTTTTATTTTTGCTTATTTTTTAGTTGACTGTTTGTGCGTATTTACAGGGCATGGCGTGAGCTGGACCTCATCCGCACGGGGGCGGGACGGACACTCCCGGGGAGGCCAAGAGTCTGTTTCGTGTCTAACAGGTCGCCTTCTGTCACTCTGCCTCACAGGCTGGGACCGCGCGAGGCCTCAAGAGGGACCGCGTCCCAGTGCTGCAGAACGGCAGGCAGGCGTGGGGGCCGAGCGCCCCAGATCCTCATCAAGGGCCTGTGACCTGACTTCCTCCCACGGGCCTCACCTCCCAAAGGCTTCTCCCCCGAGTAGCACTCAGGCTGGGACCACACTTTCCACTGTGGAGATTGGCAGACCCTCATCCAAACCACAGCCCTGGCCAGGTGAGGACTGCGCACAAGGTGAGCATCCAGAGCTGCCAGCACCAGTGACCCCGAGAGTTCTGGGCTCTCTCCAGAGCTCGAGTCCCAGAAAAGACCTCATGCCACCTAGTGCTGCTCCTCTACCACTCACAGGAAGGCTCCAGGTTAGCCAATGTTGTCAGACACAGCCAGTGCAAGGGAACAGACAAAAAGAGGATGCTTTGCAGCAAGCCAGCTGCTCTGCCGGTGCTGAGCAGGAAGGGGAGACACTGGGTTGCAGTTTCCTGCGTCTGGCTTAGAAGAGGTGACGTAGTCATCAAAACAAGTGACACTTGTAGAATGCTTCTTCTACGCCAGACGCTACAATAAGGCCTCTGCACTTATCAAGACTTAATCAGCACTGTAAGGCTGACCCTATAAGGCGTTCATCCTTACCAGGCTCATGGTAAGGATTAAAAGGAGCCTCCCCTGTTCTGGGATGTGGTGGGGGATGGTGCTGCCCAACAGGTGGAGAGCCCTGCAGAGCTGAGCCACAGGCACCCAGGGAGCTGGAGAAGGGAATGCATCACATATCACAACATGCACTAGTAGGGGAGAGCATTTGCATTTTCACAGGAAAAGCTTGTAGCATTCAAACTATTTCAGGACAAATAAACCTTACTTTTCACTCATGAAAAACATAGTAAGAACACAGAAATAAACAAAAGCTACCATGTAAGATCTCCCCACCATATTATTGCTATAAATTAAAATTGAAGAGAGGAATATTTTTTGTGTATTAGAAGACTTGATATGAAAGTTTAAATTCTTGCCAAGTTGATCTACAGAGTCTACACTCTATAAATGGAACCCAAATCTAATTCCCATAAAAACTGTGGGTCTCTGTGTGTAACTTGACAATCTGATTCTGTATTTTCCGTAAACATGCAAAAAACCTCAAAACATTCAAGATAATAATGAAGAATGATGCTAAAGGTAGGTATTATCCTACCAAATATTAGGATCTATGATAAAGTAACAATAGTTAAGATTGTCTGACCTAAGTCATAGAATAAGAACTGGCCAGAACAGTGAAATATAGAATCCAGAAGCAGACCCTTTCACCTGACTTGAGATGGGTAAGTGCCAGTGATAAGGAAAGATGGTCTCTTCACGTAATACTTCTGGGGCAACTCAGTATACATGTGAAAGGAAATCAGCATTACTCCAACTTTACAAATGAATAAAAAATAAATTCTAGAGGTAAAGGAAACCTGAATCTGAATAGTAAAGCAATTAAACCACAGTGACACATTGTTTCCTGAATTAAAGTCATTCCCCAGTTCTGGGGAGGTGGTGTCGGCAGTATTTGGTGGGGAAGATGGCCATCTCATGCTCACAACTTGATGAAGAGTTCTCAAACAGAAGCAAAATTTTGCTAAATGCTTCTGTTTGCAAATAGAATTTTTTTGTGAACAGAAGAGTTGTGAAGCAAAGTATTGTATTAGGAGAAATGTGGGAGAACATCCTCATTACCTCAGAATAAGCGAAGAATTCTTATGCAGGACAGAAGAGCTCTGGTCTCTACAATCAGACAAAAAGACAAAGAGTAAAATCTCAGACATGTGGAATGGCAGAATATATTTGCAATAATTGTAATGCATAATGAATGCACATTCAGAGTATGTTTCCAAGTAGGAAACAATAGAAAACTAAGAATTTCAGACAAAAAGATGTCCACCTGACCACTCAACATTTGAAAGGTGCTTGACTTCACTGGTCATTGTAGAAATAAAATCAGAGCCTCAGTGCAGCACAATGAACAACCACAGAATGACCGCAGTGGAAGGACCCTGCGGCACAGCTTCTGGACACTGATGAGAAGTTTATGGGCAGCCACTTTTGAAGACCTTGTGATGACATCTGCTAATGCTGCATGGAACTGATGTTCTCTGACAGGGTGTGCCAATCAAGCGAATAAAATTAATAACGGATGTTTGCAGGAGGCACATACACCGGAATATGCCCACTTGTGATGGCCCAGAGCTAGAAACTACCCAAATACTCTTCAACAGCTAAATGAGGAATGAAAAGTAAACTCATGTTCTTCACTAACAATCAACCTGTTTAAGGACTGTGTGGACATAGAACCAAGGTGCACTGTTCAGACTTGGAACCCACCACTTGGGCTTACAACCTGCTTTGACTTTATGAGTCAGCATTGGCTTTATGCAGCCTTATGCTGGCTTCTTCTGCAGCACAGCTCTGTAGTCTTTGCTGATTGCACTGTTCAGCACCTGTACTGCAATTTTATGTTGCTGTGTGTTACAATACTGCAGGTAAGAGTTATCCAAATAAAAGCACAGTTATCAAGTTGGAGTTTCCTTTGAAAAAATATTTGTCCAAATGTTCCAGTGTAAACACTATATGCAATATTTCATTTAGCAACCATTCTTTCAATGGCCAGGTCATGGGAACACAACTCATTAAATAAGGCATATCTGTACCATTTCTTTATGCTATGGAATTCTATCCAGCAGAGAGAAATAATGACACATCACTGCATACAAAACCTTGGATAAATCAAAGAAACAAGTTGGGTAAAAGATGCCAAATACAAAAAAAATACAAAACCCATATTAAAAGTTCAAAAAATAACAATGGAATCTACTGAGTTAGAATCATAATAGTGACTACCTGGGAGGCAGAGTGAGAAAGGGGTGAGACTAGAAAAGGAGAACCAGTGTGTCTCAGTCACTGTCCTACCACTGGGACAAAACACCTGACACCCATCCCTTAAGGAGGAGAAGTTTAAACTGGCTCACAGTTTGCTGTGGGTTCAGTCCACAGTTGAGTGATTCCCAGGCAAAAACATCACTATTGAAGAGTATAGCAGAGAAAATCAGTTCAACTCACACAGGAAAAAAACAGAGAAAGAAAACTCTAGGAATAAGAACACACCCTCCAGGTCATAGTTCTAATGCTCCATTTCCAATCAGGTCCCACCTCCAACACATTTCACTACTGAACTCACCAATGGTGGAATCCCTAGTGAGTGCAGTACCCCAAAGCAATCAGCTACCAAGATCATCTCTCAGCAGATGAGACTTTTGTGGGACATTTCAGATCTCAACTATGTCATTCCACCCCCAGACCCCAAAAGGCCCGTGCCCATCTCATTATGCAAAATCCACTTGGTTCATCTCTAAGAGTCACCAAAGTCTTAACAGCTGCAGCACTGCTAAAGATTCCAAGTCCAAAGTCTCCTCTGAGACTCTAGGGAAACTCATAACTCTGAGCCTCCTTAAAAAAAAAAAAAAAGTTTGAACACAGAATAGCACAAGGTAAATGTTATCAATCATAAGGGAGGAATGGTGCAATAAAAGGCATGGGGCCAAAGACTGGAGTCAAGTAGGGCAAACATTAAATTCTACAGATATATATCCAGACACACCCAACTCTGGAGTAGGTGGTTACGAACTGTGAATCCCAGAAACCCTGGGCAGCCCCACCCCATTGCCTGGCTGGTTGCAGTCACATGGCCTCTCTCTTGGGTCCACCTTACTGTCTGCCTTTTCTCAGAAGATATCAACATCCCTCACTTCCCCGACTGCCTGAGGTCTCAGCTGCACCTTTGGTTTCACTCCCTCAGGCACACACACTGCACGGTCTCCTTCTGAAATCTTGGTGGAAACCTCCTTTACCCCACAACTCTTGTATTCTGCAAGTCTCAAAAGCCAGTACCACGTGCATGATGCCAAAGTCTCCCTCCAGCTCAAGGAGTAGCATGGCCCTTGGATGATGTGTACGGAGGCATCTGAGTGCCTAGATGTCTGACATCATGGATATGCTTCCCTAGGTGGCTGTGATGAGGAGGGTTCCCGGGGCTTTCTCCACAAAGGAAAGTCTTTCAAAGGGATTTACACTTTTACACCCTTCAGCCAGTGGTGGGTGAAGTATAGCCAACTCCTGAGATACCTTCAAGCCGTCTTCCCTATTGTCTCCTGGCAAAGTGCTTGACCTTTACACTGCTTGTACACAAGATTGTAGGCTCTTCCATTCTTGTGAAAATGCAAACTTTTCACATCCTAGGCTCTTTCTGCTCCTGATTCTCACTATAAATGTGGCTGAAAACACTTATCACTGTCCTTGTTATACTCTGAACACTGAGCTACCTTGAAATTTCCTATGCAAGAACAATTAGTCTAACACATTTAAATCTAGCCTTAGAGTACCAGGACCTGAGCCAAATGTGGCCAAGTTTTCTACCAGTAATAATTGGTATCACATCCCTCCAGTTTAATTGCCAACAGAATACTAGTTTCCAAGTGAAACCCCTTAAGCATGGTTTTTACTGTCTACATTCCTATCAGCATTATAGAATTTTGAACTCTGACCAGAATCACCCATCAGGTTCTGCCCACAGCACTGGGAGTTTCACTATCCTGATTCCAAAAATTTCCAAACTGACCAATTCCAAAGGCTTACAGGAGAACTTCTGGGAACCCGGCAGAGCAGGAAGCCGCAACAAATCAGCCTCTCCAAGATTCCGAATCCAGGTACTAGAAAATAACAACTTGGGGATGAAAAGGAGGAAGGTGGATCCTGGGACTCAGGCAGGATCTGAAGGGAAAATTGGTGTCTACCGAGAAACTGAAGAGATGAACCCCAAAGTAGAAAAGGGAAAGGCAATCTGCACCTCCTCCCTGGCTCCTCGCTTATGGCTTGTGAAAAAGGAAGATTGAGGCACAAGTGGTGTGGGCAACTCCAGAGTCTTCAGGAGAAACATGCAGGTGGGTTGCAGCAGTGGGCTCTGCACCATAATGGCTGGTGAGTGGCTCTAGGCCGAGCATCTGCCACACCCCTGGGGAGGGGCCTGGCCAGATGCTGCTCTAGGCAGGGACCAGCTGAACCTGCCTAGGATGTGGACGCCCATTTGTTAGCTTCCTCTCAGGGCTCCCAGTGTTAAACACCACAGTGACTGCATGAGGGGCAAGCACAGGTGACATCCATGGTTGAAGAGCTCTGGTCAGGCCAGCAAGAGACACCGGACTGGTCTAGGCTGAATGACTCGGTCCCATCCCCATGACCAGGGGCCAGATGCAGCCTGAATTTTGTGGATCTGAAAGTCCCAGAACCACACTTCACCCTGGTCTCCTACACCTGCTGGCTGGTGACTGCCCAGCATGGATCTGGGCTCTGACTGGCTCTTTACTGCCACAGAACTGTAGACCCCAGCAGATAACTGCAGGCTTGGCAATGCAGAGAAAGCCTTTTTCATATTTATGTGCTTTTATTTTAGTTGTTTTTATTTTTATTGTTTTTGTGTTTTATGGTGAGTGTAAATATTGCTTTCGGGCGTTTTGTTTTATTTTGTTCTGCTATTGTTGTTGGTTCTTCTCTCCTCTCCTGTCCTCTTCGTCAGTTTCTTGAAGCTGGGGTGATTTTCCTTTGTCCTTCAGCCTTGCCTCTCCTCTCTTTTTCTTCTTTTACTTCTCATTTTTTCCTCTTCTGCCTTATAAGTATTCTCCCAATTATTTCGTTCTTATTGTTACTCTCTGTGTAATTTTGCTCCCTTTGACTTTGTCTCATGGTTCTCACAGTCTGGTAATACAGACACCCTTCCATGCTCCAGTAAGAGCCTTTGTGTCACCTCCCTGTCCTCATATCATAGAGTTCAAAGTTTCAAAGTTTTACTTTGCCACCCCCTAACCCTAACTCTTTACTACTATAAACTTTATAACTTAAACTACGTACTTTGTAACCATAGAGCTGGGTTAATCCTTTGATAGTTAACTCTGTATCTATTGTTGAACTGTTTTCTACCATAACAGAAACAAAGCTGTTCCATTTAGTTCATATTAGCTACGAGCCAATACCTGGTTGCCTTCATGTTTACATCATGATTGATGGTTCCTTCTCCAGGAATAAGGGTGCTACATACCTGGTTCTTATGGCATAATAATGTCTGATTTATCTCAGACAATACTACTTCAGCTCTTTCACTTTGTATCAGTAGAGTTCCATATTGTTACTAGTTCATTGTAAGCCAACACTCAGATTGCCTTTGAAATGTTAACATTACTACAGTACATTCTCAGAAAACTGAGTTTCGGTACCAAGAACACTGTATTCTTTTTTTTTTAATTTTTATTTAAAAGGAAAAAGAGAAAAAAACAAAACAAAGCGGTGTAAGGGTACAAGTAATACAGAACTACAAAAAAAAAAAAACAGTTAGAAATCACCAGTTAATAGATTACACATTATCATCTTAAAGATAGTTGCTCAAGTCACACTATCAAAGCACACAAAGTGGACATTCAAACAGTGAGACTGTAAACAGTTTTGTTCAATGATCCAACCAAAAACATTAATATGGTCATCTATTTAACACCCCTAAATACACTTGCAGTTGTATACTTTAGAGCACTATTTTTCCCTCTCTTTTTTACAACAAAATTTACACATTACTCCTTAGTTCTTATTACTTTTTTTTGGAAGAGAATAAAGTTTAATATGGCAAAACAAAGCTGTCAGTCAAAACCAAGGATAGATATAGTACATGATGTAAAAACAGAGTACAAGGTTATCAACAATGGTTACCATAATGCCCCTTGCTTCCTTAAGAAGAATTGTCTATCTCATTAGGTATTATAAAGTTGAACAAAACAGTAGAGAACAAGACCAATAAAACCTAAACATTGTAAACATTACAGGACTTCTAAAGGAGATAATAGTCAAACCAGAATGGGCATCTTAGCGAATCTTATTGCCTTCAAAGTAGTTGCCTATACCCTCAAACTTGATACTATCAGACAGAACGGAACAGAGTCTAATCAGCCAAAACAAGATAGTGGGAGCATTACAGGACTTCAAATCAAGTTAATAGGAAATCAAAAAAGTTACTATAATATATCCTGCTAATTTTGTTTAATTTTTCCCCTTAATTAAAAAAATCCTAAAAAATAACTAAATGATCTTTTTAATGAATAAGGGAGAGATTGAGATAAAAGAGGACATAACAACATAACAATACAGGTCAAAGCATGACTAATTCAGCAACCTAATGCTTCACCACCAAATGACCCGACTTAATAGTAGTTACCATAATGTCTAGAACACTGTATTCTTAAAATATTATAATTAGCCATGCCCAAAATACATTGCTGAAAAGCAACTCAAGAGATCTGTATATGAGGAGCAGTCTTTACAGTATAAACATGCACAAACCTCACCACAAAACACAACAAACAAACAAATGAACAAAACAATAGAAACATGGGGGAAAGGCAACAATATACTCCCTTAAGTCTCAACTCCCTAGCTCTGCTCCAGGCTCCTGGAAACCGAGCCCTGCCAATGAGGGCTCCCTCCAGGTTGTGGGGACCGCAGCAGCTGTAGAAGAGGCAGGCCCCTTCCAGTGCATGGGCTGTCTGGGCTCTTCAGCAGGAGGAGTGAGAAGTCAGGAGGTTCTTAGGAGTCTGCACTTCCAGGACTTGCCCAGGATCTTCACCTGGCTCTTTCATAGCACGGCTCTGAAGAATGTCCCTCCAAATACAGGTGCACACAGGAATCCAGTCTGGGCAGACCAGGAGCCCAGGGGGCTGGCACCCTCCTCACACCGTGAGGAGAAACACTATTGCTGTGTCCCCTGGCCTGACCCTGGTCCATGATCAGGTTGGGTCTCCTCACTTTCTCCCAAGTGGGACACAGATGTCAAGTTAATAAAGGTCACCCTGGGCAGGTGGAGATTTTGGGAAAGCACTAAAACCCAGATGTCTGCTTTGCAGGGTGCCAGGGCTTGGTGTGGATACCTTCATGGGTATGTGCTCCCAGACCTGCATGGGGCTGGGCTGTAACCCCGAGGAAGTGTGTGGCCCGGGTCCCTCACAGATGACACAGGCAGAGAGATCTGGGAGGAGAAGCTTTCCCAGGGGCCCAAGCCTACTCCCAAAAGCTGCAGAGCCTCCTTGCTTTGTTTCTGGGCAGGGCCGGAGAGGCCACGGTTAACAAACAGCAGGGTACCAAACAGGTGGGCCTGTGGTCAGGGGAGTGCAGCCCAGACACAGGGGAGCAGTTGATAGGGGAGTCTGGGCTGGGTGTGATCAGAAAGCACTCATGGGACTCTGAGCTGTGCAGCACTGTTCGAGCAGTGTATATAATCAGCAATAATATTTGATAATTTTTTGCTGAGATATAAATATTTTCCTTAGTCATTGCCCTACTTAGACATTTTATGTACAATTGGTCATTTGTATCTATGTACCCATTACACGTATTTAAACAGGACTCTCTTCAGAACAATTATGCATTGGAAGAGGGGTGAAAACACATTAGAATTGTATAATATTTTATAAGTATACTTATGGATTTCTGCTGCTATATTATTTAAAATATTGTTATCTTAACCAAAGAGACAACAGTATAACAGAGTAAATCTTTTTTTTTTTTTACTCTTAGCATATATAAGGCACAAGGGTAGATCATTAGCTGCTCTCCATGAAACAAAGAGTTGTTGTCACCTGTCTCATCCTGACCTAGAGGGAGAGGCAGTCTAATGACAATGTGGTTCTGAAATTAACTCCCAGTGAGGTGGAGAAAAACTTTGGAGTACTTTCGAACTTACTAGGAGAGAAAGACAGAGAGAGAGAGAGAGACAAAGACAGAAAAACAAACAGACAGACACAGATGCAAACACAGGCACAGGCACAGACACAGAAACAGACATAGACACAGACACAGACACAGACACAGACACAGACACAGACACAGACACAGACAGAAAGAGAGAGAAGATAGATAGAGTTTTCTGCTGGTCATCCATCAGGCTGTGGGGACTCAGCTTCAATTGAAGAACCTTTGGGTGTCTGCCAGAGTCACCCTGCCCATGACACCTCAGTTCTCCTCTCAGCTTTCCCTGGCCCACACAACCAGAGATCTGTCTCCACAAAGGAATCCAGTTGCCTGCTCATCAGTATTCCACTGGCTTCAAGGGGACTCCCCAGGAGATGCTGGGGCGCCTGTCCACTGCTTTGAGAGTCACAGTTGCTCTAAGAGCATGTAACTACCTGGCAGAATGACTGCTGAGGTTCTCTAAGGGACAGATAAAAGCCAGACATAAGTACACTAAATTACATAAGGAGACCCATTCCACAGAATTATAGCAAAATCTACGAGGGAGAGATCTAACTTTACTCTCCCTGGTGCTGTTGTCTAACAAGTCAGCAAGTCAAATAAGCAACGTTACTGCAGTTAGCAACTAAGTTGGAATGCAGCATATAGACAAAAGGAATAAAGTATTCCACCGAAGAAATATCATACTCTTTCCATATTCTCAACTTCAATTTACATCATTTTAGCTAAACGATGTGTATAACAGCAAGGCACAAGCAAACCATAAAGACAATGGTATAAAATTTAAAGAATACACAATTGACAAACACAATGCTTAAAAATTCAGGGCATAAAAACTGTGATTTCTCAAGTCAGTCACAATCCAGAATTCATGAAATAAAAGCAAACTCTTTCCACCAGCTGAACGTCTTGGTGTGGACCTCCAAAAGGTAGAGGGATGATATAGGACCTCCAAGTAGTCTAAATAGGAGATGCTAGGCATCTCATACACCAAGCTCACAAAATTGAAGGACTTCTGAGGAACAACGGATATTAAGAACAGAAAGTATTTACTGAGGGAAAAAAAACTATATTTACTGGGGGAAAGCAAGCTTTTGTCTAGGAAACAAAGGAGTCCCAAGTGGGTTGCTGGGCACCTTGCTTCTCAAGACAGTTTTTATACAGCAAGACCTCAAGGTGTGGCAGCTATGAGGTGGCACAAAACTATAATCACCTAATATGATTACTATAGTCAGTTAGGTAACAGTGGTCCAATGGGATATCACGCATGGATATGAGGCCCCTATGGTCTACCAATAATATTGCAAGTATAGTGGCTGAAGTAATATTGATTCAATGGGAAGCCATTGAGGAAGCAAGTCACGAGGCCAGTGCATACAGATCAAACAGGGACTTCTCCTGGAAGGCAGGTGTTGGTCACCCATGGAAGGTGGGTCTATTTAGAATATCAGCACTGGTCGGTGATATATGAGAATACAGGCACGCTCTCTATCGTGAGGCTGGACTTTTAATGAATGCCCCTCCAGCCACAGCTGGCTTTTGCACTGACATCTTTGAGGGTCAACTCCTGTCTGCTGCCCATGTTTTTAAATAACTTAGATCTCTATACTAATTTAACTAACATGTCCCATATCACCTGATATCGGCCATGTTTCTGTGATGTGTCAACTGTCTACTGACTCTTAAAGGTCTGACAGGCAGGCCTTTCCTGCCTGCAGCGTCAGCTCACAGCACCCCAGTCTTGGCCCCAGGCTCTCCTTGCCAGCATCCACTGAGTGTGCACAGCTCCCTGGGTCCCTGAGCTTTCAGTGG
Organism: Cavia porcellus; assembly: GCF_034190915.1. NCBI lineage: Eukaryota > Metazoa > Chordata > Mammalia > Rodentia > Caviidae > Cavia > Cavia porcellus. The sequence continues at coordinate 45,369,450 of NW_026947501.1, read as the reverse complement.
ATTCTCCCTCGTGGTAGTGTAGTACCCCAGCATTGGGAACTGCCACCCTATCTCTATGCCTTCACCCAGTGATGGACTTTCACGGTATTCTCTAGGCTTAACAGAGTTAATTACCATGACTGTGGCTGCTATAAACACAAGTTTGTATGGATCACTGCAATATGATGATTTAATTTTTTGTTTTTTGAAGAGTCTTCATTAACCAATGGTTACTCTGTAGCTCCTTTTTCCTCCAACACTTGCAGAAAAGGTCTCCCACCCCCAACCTCAGCAGCTCTTGTTATTTGATTTTGGAAGGAAGGCCATTCTTTCTGGGGTAAGATACAATCTCAGTGTCCTTTGAGCTTGTATTTTTCTAACTACCTGTGGTGCTGAACATTTTTCGACGGATTTGCCAGCCACTTGCAGTATCTATTCATTTCATTTGCCGGGTGATTTTATTGTGGTATTTATTTTGGTGATCTATTAAGTTTCTATTTTTATTATTTCAGTTTAGTTTTCTATCCAAAAAGTAGCTGGCAATTTTTTTTCCCATTTTGCAGACTGTCTCTTCTGTCTGTTGGTAGTTTCCTTTTCTGTTCAGAAGATTTTAACTTGATAGGATTCAATGTGTTGATTGTCATTATTATTTCTTGTGCCATTGGGGTTCTGTTTAAATCGGCTTTGTCTGTGCTGCATCTTGAGTGTTTTACCTATGTTATTCCCTAGCAGATTAGATGCTCCTGTTTGAACATGGAGTATTTGAACCACTTTACTTTTGTGTACCATCTGTGCGAGCCAGGGATCCAGACAGGGTCACTCATCTACGCACCTAGTTTCCCCAGCACCGTTTGCTATCAAGGCAGTATTTCCTCTAGGGCATGTTTGTGGCTCCTTTGTCAAAGACCAAATGACTCACACAGACCCACAGGGATGTTTCTGCAGCCTCTGTTCTATCCCACTGACCCACTGGTTGATTCTGGCCATGATTGTGCTATTTTTTAAATCACTTTAGATTTCTAAAAACTTATAACTTCAAGTCTGAAATTGTGGTGTCTCCTGCCTTGTTTTTACCACCCCAGATTGTTTTGGTGACTCAGAATGTCTTCAATTCTGTACAAATTTTCAAATCCTTTTCTCTAAATCAGTGCAGTGTGTCTTTGGTATTTGATCGGGGTTGCATTAAATCTTTCATCAGAGGAACCGTTTCAGGTTTGCTCACTTCACACGATGTGCTCAGAAGCCTTGTCATAAATTGTTTTCATCAGAGGGAGGTAAGAGGAAAGCATTTTCTTCAAGATTTTTGAAATTCATGAAGTGAATTTTCTAAAAGGCTTTTTCTGCAAACGGACATTCTTCATTTAACAGCCTGTTTAATGACCATTTGGCTTAATAACTGCACATGTTGCTCAGAATGCTGACCCATCTCACATTTTATTTTGTACAGTGTGTGCTTTTTTATACCAATGTCTCTATTTTATACATGCATCTTATTCATGTAGTGACATTGGGTTTTGCTTATTGTATTGTACAGTACTGTAGTTTTATGTTCTGCTATGCATTACAGTACTGCATGGTAAAGTTATGCAGATAAAAGCAAAAACAGTAAGTCAGAATTTCCCTTGACCATTTCTTTGGTGTGAAGTGTTTAATGTATACACATATACAATTTCTTATCTAGCTATCAATTCAGTTAATGACCTAGTTGCAGGGATGTTACCAACGTCAAATGAAGACTGTGTGGAAGTGAGGTGATCGTATGAATTTCATCCCTGGTTCTGTCTGTGTGATCCGCTGCACTCACTGATTTATGCGTGCCAAGCCATCCATGCAGCCGTCCTTGGGAATGAGCCCACCTGCTCATGGTGTAGGAACTTCTCCATGACTTGTTGCATTGTTTGCCAGTGTATTTTTCAGTCTTCTCATTTTAAACTAGATCACTTCTCAGCCTTTTGGCTATGATCAAGAATAATTTTAAACTAGATATAAAAAAATTACAGATCACTCTTCATACTTTAATGAAAAAATAAAAGAAGAACTGATAGTAAAATAATGAGATACTACTGGTGGTTAATAAACTGTGTATCATATACTTAAAAGAACTTACTCAGAATCCAAGACATACACAAAGAAGACTCTTATAAATAAGACAAAAATAGAACAAAACTTTCTTTTCAGTGAGATGGGAGAAACTAGTAGACTTTTTGCATTTTCTGAAAGCTATTACCTTGACAATCACATGGTCTATTTTGTACAAAGTTTCATGCGCTTCTGAGAACAATGTGTATTTTGGAAAAGAGAAACACCATTACAGGCCATAGCCACTGTGACCAACTCCTTCAATGAAGCATCACACAGAAATCACATCAAGCTATAAACTCATCAATGGATTTATTGTCTGATATGTATCACATTCAATCACTTCGTAAAAGCCCCTCTATGAGCACAGGAGGCTTTGGGAGAACATCTGGATATAAATCTATAGATTTCACCGATACTCCCAGAAGACTCATACACATCTCTTTATGTAAAATACATTGAGTCCATCTCTACGAGTTCTCAAAGCCCAATCAACTTTTCAGCATTGTTTAAAAGTTTAAGTCTAGAGTGCCCTCTGAGATTTAAGATAAACTCTTAGCTGTAAACTTCCTTTGAAAATGAAAGGGAAGTTAAAAACAATATACACTAGTACAGGATAAATGTTCTCCTTACAAAAGATATAAACAGGGGGATAGAAAGGAATGGGACCAAAGCAAGCCCCAAATGCAGCAGGAAAAATATTATGTCCCAAAGTTCCTGTCTACCACCCGGATCAATCTGAGGCAGCATGTGAAATCCAGAGGACTTTGGTGTATCTGTCGCTAACGGACTGGTAGGGTTGTAGGCCTCCTTCCCTCTCTCTTGGGACAGCTCTTCTCACTCTTTGTGAATTTCCTCAGATGTTTCAGATTCCTGGATTTTCTAACACCTGTGTGCTTTGCTGAAGCTATTCCCCCAGGCCAATGAGCTTGCGCGGCATTCACACACACCCCAGACCACAGCGCATGCCATTTCTTCCCTTCTCTCTTTTGTACTTAAAACCAGAAGCCAGCTTAGTGTGGTGATCTATGCCTGTAGACCCAGCACTCAGGCAGCTGAGGCAGGAGAAAAACTGTGCACTCAAGCTCATCCTGGGTTACATAATGAGTCCAAGGTCAGTGTAAACTACAGAGAAAGGCCTCATCTCACAATTAAAAAAAAAAAAAACCTGGTTTGTCTGTGTGGCCTGCAGTGTCCAGTTCCTGTCATCCCAGTACAATTTCGTTGTTTGACTTTCCAGCTGGCATTTCCAAGGAAACTTTTCCAAAAACTACTCCCACAAGCCAGTTTCAAAGGCTTCTGAACAACATGGTCAAGTAGCATCACAGCAAAGACCTCACTTATCTAGTACCAAATATATCTTACTTACCTTTTCTTTGTTTGGACAAACTACCTGACACCAACAAGAGAAATGAGAGACTTATTCTTGGCTCACAGTTTGTAGAGGCTCAGTGGGCTGCAAGGCCAAGTGTTTAGCAGTTAGAAGACACAGTCCCTGGCACAGTGGTAGGAAGCTGAGATTGATGGTGGGGAAGGAGACAGACCTTTTCAGCCCACACCCTCAGTGACTCACATGCCCAATCAGGCTTCACCTCCAGAACCACAGTTAGCAATGAGTTCATAAGTGAACTGATCCACTGAAGAGCATCTCACCCATATGATCCCATCACCTCCCCTAGCCCCAGCTATGAGACATGAGGCTTAGGGGACATCCAGATCTGAACCATAACAGGCTACTACCTAACAAGGGCTCATGTGCTTGCCACACGCTGCTCAATAAATGCTCACAAATTACCCACTGTCATATTACCATGCTATTCTCCCTGACTTGCCAGATTCCTAGGAAGAAGTCAAAAACAATTTGGCCAAGGTGAAATGCATACACACCAACACAACCACACTAGTTTCTGAGAAATTGACTAAGAGATTTCTCAGGAGGAGTCTCTTCAGTGAGAGGGAACACAGAAAAGTGAATTGAATGCCTCCCTACCCCCACCATCTCCATTCTGGCCCAAACTCAATGTAAGAAATAAAATCTTAGAGTGGTCTGATTTCAGTGTAAGGTGCATCTCTGAGTGAAAAACTATTTTCCTGACAACAAGACTGAGGTCACGAATCTCATGGAGTCTCTAAATAAAGAGGGGATAGTACCTGCTCAGTGAAGTATGAAAAGCACAGGTGGTTAAAATGTTGCCTCCTTTAGTTTAAAAATTCACTTTTAACACCCACACACTGCAGAGTGAGCCATTAAGAATAAGTGCTAATCACAATCATTGTGCACCACCCCACAATCCGGAAATTAGTGAGTGAAGAGGAAAGGGAACTGTGTGCTCAGGTTAAACCGCTCCTGCCACCATGCTGGGTGATTTCTGTTGTTGGAACAGGCAGCTCATTCTTGCAAGACCAAGAAACAAAGTCTCACTGTTGGTATTTATCTTGACCCTTATGTCCATTCTGTGAGGCTGAAACTTGACATAGAACAATCCTGTGCCAGCAAGAGGCACCTTTGGCTCACCAGTTCTCTGCCACTTCCTCAGTTAGGGAAGCTGAGCGCACCTGGCTCTCTACCCACCCATAACAGCAGGGGGAGTCAAGTGAGATGGCCTGTGGGAGGGTGCTTGCCTCTTACCAAAGCTTCTCCAGATGGGATCCAAAGAATTTCCATTTCCCTGTAGAAAAATTCTTGAGACTCCTACCCTAAAACCTGGAAATTTCAGTACTGTTTTCCTCTTCTGTTCAGCAGGTCATACCCATCCCAGTCACAATGTGTCTCTCATCTTCCCCTAGGACAGTGACAAGAACAACCCATTTCAGTGTGTAAGCCATGAGTTCATCTCCTACCCCATCCTAGGACATGCAGCCTCTCCTATGGGAATGTGAGTGTCGGGGTCAGAGACGTTCCACTCATCTCCTCAGCATCCTGACTAGTTGATCGATTTTATGTGGGGCTCACATCCATAGGAGCTACAGTTACTGCACCAGAACACTCTCAGGCATTTAATTTAATCACACTGCGCCCCCTCTCACCTGTCCTGACCTTGCTTCAGACCACCTATGTGGCCCAGAATGCCAAAGACTGCATGGGGTCCTGCAACCACTTCCACAGGATGACCTTCTGGGTGCCTGACCCTAAGAGCTGGGAAGATCTGTGTGAGGACTTCACCTCACGTCTGGAACGGATGACTACAAACCCTCCCTGTAGTGCGGGACGCCCCCTGCCCTTCCTCAGTAGAAATGGAGAACCTGGACTCTGGAGGGGAAAAGGGCGGCTGGCACTGAGCGCCATGCAGAGCAAACAAGTTCTATCTTGGAAATGAAGGGCTGGGGAAGGCAGAGAAAAGGGACTTTTCCCCAAACTGGAAATAAACGTAACCCACGTGTGAGGGTGAAAGGTGAGGACAAAGGTAAAAATCCTCCAGTTCCGGGGGTGAGCTTCCATCAACTTCAAAACTCAAAGGGGACTTAGGTGTAGGGGCACACACCTGCAATCCCAGCACTCAGGAGGCAGAGGTACATGGATGGCCACAAGTTCAAGACCAGTCTGGCTACAAAAATAAGGAGGCAGAGAGAATTATCCCCATGTGAAGAGGAATGCAAAGCATGAGGCAGGTGCCTGTGAGCTCTGTTTCAAACAGCAGTCACCAGAGGTGCACATGGCACACACAGAGAGTGACTTCTCCCTGGTCACCATGCACAAGTACAGAAATTCTTCTCTAGAGTCTCCATGGTGCAGTTAGCAGTCAGGCACTAGGATGAATCACCTAGAACCCTCGTCACAGAGCCACCAGGCTCTTGGAGAGAACTCAGGGCTTCAGCGCCAGAAGGAGGGGGGCATGAAAAAGAAAAGGAGCACTTCCACCTGCCTGCTCTCCAGCCAGGCATCCTGTGTAGCATGGCCTACCAGGGCTGCTTTACAGGCTCCATTACCAACCAGACCCTGGCAAGCGCTCTGCGGGGAATTTTGTACAGGAGACTAACAGCCACAGCAGACATTAGCTCAGGACACTGCCCTCCACAACTCGAGGCCTCCACCAGGGAGCTGGCAGCTTCACAAAGAAAGCAGAGATGTCTCAGGACATAAGGAATTCTGCTTCAGAGACAGATACAAAGCCTGCCTGACTTTCAGCCTGACCCACCTGTCTCACTGGCCAGGCCTCACAACTGCAGGACCTAATTCATTAAAATAAGTCCTATACAGCCTACCAAGATCTGTGCACACACTCATACATTCACTGGATCTCCTGTAGGTTCCGCATCTCAACATGACTCCAAACATGATGCAGGTCCATCTGGGGCCACAGACCAGAGCCAACTTCACGTACATGTCTACACGCACTGAATCCACAGAAAGCCATGCACCCACTGCTGTGTGGTCTGTGGGATTCACCTCTAGATATGATAATTTTTGCCCTTCAAGTGGTGTTCCATGCAGGTCTCCTCTACACGATGCTCACCGTGTAGCAAGCTCTTGAGAGAGGTTCGCGCTGTGTTTGTGACAACTGCCCAAGTCCAAGCCCAGGAACGCACTCAGAGTTGCCATCTAGCAGAGAAAGGAGCCCTGCACTGGACTACAAACATGCTCTGGGTTCTTCCAGGCTCCTACTCATTTTTGTAACAAGCAGAAGGACCATTCACAATTGTTGACCTCATAGGTAAAACCCTCCAGTGATAAGAAAAGTTCTGGAGGGACTCCTCTTCCTGCAGCTGCCACACCCCTGCCAGCTATGTGCCCCCTCTATGGGGTGAGAGTCTCAGGAGGATTCTCAGACCTGACCTCTTTGATCAGAGGATGAATCTGGAAGTGAGGGCTGCTTACCAGGAGCAGGGGATGAGTTCCAGCCCTCAAGTGGTTGGAGGCAATTCCCAAGCCACCATATATGTATGTGGGCAAAGTCACATACATGAAGTGTCTTACATGGATCACTGCTTCTATCTCAAGGATAAGGAGCATCTATCAGGAGAAATGACTTTCCCTTCCCAAGCAAGGTGAATAAAAGTTCCTGAAGATTATTTCAAAGGAACACAAAATGATCTGCGTCCTATGGCCCTGGTGCTGAGGATTCATGGTGCTCATGCCTCTTCCCCTGTTTTTCGGGTTTGAGCCCATCACATGGAAGACTGGTGTGAAGTCAAGGACAGGCTCCAGATCCTTGTCTTCTTCTATGCAGACTGGTTGAAGGCAAGCGCTGCTGAGCCAGATCTGGGTGCAGAGCCCCTGTCAGTGAGGCTCAGTGGAATGCAGCATCTGGAGCTGGTCGAGCTTTCGCCTATATCCATTAACGATATTTTCTCTTGGTCAGAGTCAAGACAGATGTTGATGTTCCCTGGGAAGCTCTGTCTCAGGACCATAGAATACATCATCCACCACACCTCCTCAGATGTAAGGAAGCAAAACCCTTGACCAGTCAAACCCCTATTCCATGTGACATCTTCATTCCCAGTTTCTCGCCATTCCTGAGCAAAGGTTGGTGACCTGCCTTCTGTCTACTGCTGCTCTACACACTGCTCTACACACTACAAAACAAATGCGAACTTCCTTTTCTGTTCAGGTTTGGTTTAGCAATGATCAGATTCAAAGTAGAACTTTGCTACCTCCTGGCCTGCAGCTTGGTTAAACCCAGTGCCAACAGCTCTCAAACTACAGCACAACCAGAGCCCAGAGGACTTGCTGACACCTACTCCCAAGAGCTGACTCAGTAGGTCAGAGAAGGTCCAAGCATTTGCCCGGTGATCAGATCTCATGTGATGCTGGCATTGCTAGCCCCTGTGAGACCCATCAGTTGAAAATCTGAAAATGCAGTTCAGTCCTTCCTCCTCTGGAGCTCCTTCTCAGCTCAGCTTGGAGGCTTTTGTATTACCCCAGTGCCCTGGACACACTTTCCTTTGTCCCATTGCTGGTCTGCTTTGTTGAGAGCTCTAGCCCAGCACTTAGCCCATGGCCATGTAACCAGTTGTTGTCATGACTGTCTCTCCAGTCATCTTTAGCTTAGAGAACACTGTGATCAGTTTTGCTCACTGGTGCCTAGTAGAGAACCTCATATCTCAGAGGAAGAGACAAGTACCCATGTAGAGACAATGAGTGGCTTGAGAATCTTCATGTTTGTGGGACAGACAGACAGACACGTAGGCAGAGTAAAAGGTAAGAAGCATGCAGGTCTTCTAGTGGGTTCCAGACACCACTCCCCCATCCTGAACCAAATTATCTTTAAAAGCCCACATCCACAGAGCCCATTCCTAAAGATTCTACCCTGTGAGTTATGAGTTAGAACCTGGAATTCTGTGTTCCACCAAACAGAGGATGAATCTTCCTCCAAAGAGGTGGGAAGGGTAGGAATACAGCAGTGGGAGAATTTAAAGAAATCACCCTTTAGTTTGCGTAGGTTAGAGTCCCAGGAACATCCATTTGAGGGTCACTCACTGGGAAGGATCTCAGGCACGGAACGATTCTCAGGGTCCACTCTCACCCCTGGCACAGTGCTGCCCTCTGCTCCTCAGGGAGAGCTCCAGCAGTTTCCCAAGGACAACTGGGACCTGGGAGAGAGAGACACACAGAGGACACTGCGCTGTTCCTTCACGTTAGGCAGTGCTCACCCTGCTGAGGGTGCTTCCTTCCTTTCTTTTCCTTGGATCCCAGTCACTCTGCAAGCCTGTTTCTTCCCTTACCTTTAATAAAAGTCAAACCTTGATGCCCTTTGTGCTTCTCTCGACCAGTTCTTTGCTCAGGACAGAAAGAACCTAGAAGCCATCTGTAGGGGCTAGCACCCCAACCTGCTAACAAAAACCATGAGAATCAAGACACAAGTGACATCTCCTGCTCAGGAGCTCTGACAAACCCTCACAATGTATCACATAGCCACCAACACAAACCAACCTACTGGGTTTGTCAGTCTATCTTTCTTATGAGCTGACCCAGCAGGATTTCCTGGGGGGTGAAATGCAGGGCATGAAATGTGATCTGGTGTTTACAAAGTGAATCAAAAACCTTATAAGGTATGTGCACTCTGGAGGCTGAATCAGGAAGATCGCTGCAAATTACAGGCCAACCTGTAACAGGAATCAAGACCGCGTCTCAAAAAAAAAAAAAAAAAAAAAAAAAAAGACAGACAGAAAGAAAGAAAGAAAAAGAAAAGGAAAGAAGAAAGAAAGAAATGTATTTAAGCATGGAAGAGTATATGCACACATCCAATTTCAATGCAAGGGGTGTGCAGTATACACTTGGGATAGAGGAAAGAAGATGGACACCTGTGTATACAATATGATGGGAGGTGGGAGCCCTGGTACCCGTGTCTGCCCAGCCCTGCGCCTGTGTCCTGACCCACAAGCTCCAGTGGTGTGTCAGGTCCTGGGGTGGCACACTGAGCGCTGGGCTCCTCATCCTGGCAGAAGCCTGTGTGAGCCGAGCCTGCCCTGCGGAATCCCCCGGTTCCCTTCACCTCTCAATCTGAGTGGTTCCCAACATCAAGGAAGGAGAAGTAAGCACCACAGCCAGAGAGATTATTGATCTTCAGTTTGTGTAGTCTACTGCATGCTCTTCAGATGTGTCACTGTTACATCGTCTGCTGTGAAATATCTCAAAATGCTAAAAAATACTCAAATGATTTTGACCAAACTATCATGGCCTGAGTAGAAAGGTTCTTTCTACTCAGATTCTTTCTACTCATTTAGATATTGAAATGTGCTAGTCCCCAATTTCACAAATCCAAGTACTAGAATTCCTCGTATTGTTCTTTTCTCTTGTGGTAGGAGGAGAGGTTCCTTATTTTCTTAGAACTGGGCAAAGCAATATTAATAAACATCAGGATAGCCTAGGAGATGCTGAAAAGGAAGGTGATGAGGGAAAACTAGACTTGCAGATGATGACACGGGCACAGTAAAGGTAAGCTTTACCGTGGAGAAGACAGGCTGGGAAAAAAGGGATATTTTCAGATTCACATCAAAATTTAGCAGATGATAAATACAGATATTCAAATCACTGGGGACATGAAAATTATTCAGTAAACATTTATAAGTCACTGGATATACTCGAGGAAAACAATCTAAGCCTCACCTCTGTTGCTGCCCAGGGATGTGAATCCCTGACCAACCCCTGATTCAGAGGTGACAGGAGTCCCAGGGCTGAAGGGAAAGTCAGAGAGTGGTTTAATTCCCCAGCACAATGACACCCACCTGGCCAGGCACCACAGGGGAAAATGCTGACCGTGCTGGACACGGCAATATTCATATAGTTGTACTTCAGGAAGGAAAGGCCACAGCAAAGCTTAAAAGGTGACAGGCAGGTAACACTGCTACAACGGACTGTGACAGTGAACAGCTGACTTCATTCACTAGGAAGAGGCCCATTCAGCAGTGCAAGGCCCAGCAGAGCAGGGCCCGCACCTGGGAGCCCAGCTCTCTAGGAGACTGAGACCCAAATGCCATGACCAGCCTGGGCAGCATATGAATCAGCTAGACCTTGGCTCAAAACTTAAAGAGTGTTTTTAAGAAATAGCCAAGATGCAGTTCAGTGAGAAGGCACTGAGTTCCATCCCCACTAATACATTAAACAAACAAATATTTTATAAGACAAATGATTTGATAGGAAAATGCCCATTCTCTATGAAGAAACAGATAAAAGAAACAAACACAAAGGAAACCCAACAAATTTATGGAAAGACAGTGATTGTTTCTCAGGTGCCTGATCAATCCACATCCACATTCACCAGGGGTGAGCACCAGTAGCAGCAGAGGCCACCAGCCTGGCCCCTCACAGGGCTTCTGTGCACCTGTGGACAGAACTGAAAGAAACCACTCCAAACGAGAGAGGAGGAGACGTGGAAGATTTGTGAGCCATAGTGAAGTTCACTTTTCTTTGGCTTTTGGTAAACATAGCAAAATAGACAAAGGGTAGGTAGTGTAGATAAGGATACAGGGGATAGGGGACTGGGCTCGGGGGGAGATGGACAGGCAGAATGTCGAATTCTTGGACAGAGCTATTGAGACAGCTGGGGGTAAATGGATTTTTAATGGGGATGGATGGATAGTGTGATGTTCAGTAGAGATACAGATATGATGGGTAGATGATAGGGAGATATTTAAATACATGATTGAAAGATAGACTGACAGAAGGTACATGAAAACTTTTAGTGCAAAGATGCACCAGGAAATGCTGGCAATCCTATACCTCTGAACAAAGAGCCAGAGAAGCAACAGGACGAAGAGCTTCTTTGTCTGCCCTATGCACCTTTGCTCAGTTAAACATTTGTGTCATTGTAAGTAGTGGTTTATTTGAGAGACAATTTGTTGGAACAAAACATCTAATAATTCCAAAGACCAGACTTGGACATTGTAGGAAAGGTTTGAGAGAAATTTTCCAGCAATATCAACCTTTATCCAAAATAGAGTATGTGAGAAATGTCCTAATTTTCAATTTTCCATTAATTAGTTTTATTAGTTTTCTTTCTACACCCTGGGGGTTTTACAGCCAGTACACGTTCTGCTGCTCCGTGATTCATGGGTCCAGGAGGTGCCCAGTGCCTGTACTACACACTCCACAGATGCACAGGCTGTTGTATGCTTCACCTCAGGGACAGGAACATGGGACACAGAGTCCTGGAAAGTTTGCACTTTGCTGTAGGGAAGGGGCACCTCAGGGGACCCCAAGCTGCATACACTGGCTGATGTTGAGGGAATTCACAGGGGTCATATTGTACAGGAGAGACAGGTGACCTGTTCTATGTCACCTGGGGAACAGTGCGAGTCACCCTGTCCAGGTGACATCTGGATGTGGTCCCCTTGCTGCACTGCCTCACAAGTGGCATAGCACCACTGAACAGGAGCACCAAGGGCCCAGGGCAGAGGACACAGGAGAAGGCTGGCTCCACAGAAGGGAAGTTCAGCTGAAGTCTTGCAGCAAGCCTTGGTGGGCTGCCATCACAGAGTCCAACAAGGGCTCAGCTCACACAGCGCAAATCTGCATCTCACACTCTGGTTCCAGAATCCAACATCGGGGAGTCCTGCAGCTGATCCTGTGGAGGCCCCCCTGGGCTGGTGGTCACTGTTGTTTCTGTGTCCCCATGGGTCTTCCCTCTGGGCCCCTCAGCATTCCTGTCTCTTCTTAAGGAGCCCAGTCCTGGAGGACCAGGAGTGGCTCTAAGGACCTTATTTTACCTTAACTACCTCTGTCATGGTTTATGTCTGTGTACCCCAGGCCTCATGAGTTTGAATTGTGCATTTGTTATTCATTCATTGTCTAGTGCTTGGATTGCTGGTGTCAGTTTTCCACCCACAAAGGGGTGGAGCCAGGATGTGATGTAATGGCAGGAAGAAGGTGCTTCTTGTTCTTTGCTGGTTCGAATTTGCTGTTTTGCAGCCACCATGAAAGGCGGCCCAGCCATGCCCGCCTGCCTGGGAGCCAACTGAGTGTGGACTAAAACCTCCAAAAACTGTAAGAAATAAACCTTTCCTTTCCCAACTTTGGGCTTCAGGTATTTTGTCTCAGCAATCAAAAAAAGTAACTAAGACAACCTCTAAAGACCTCATCTCAGCTATGGCCACACTTGGAGGTCCAAGGGAGCAGGACACTGTCAGGGACACAGTGGGAGAGGGCCTGGGACCTCACAGTACCACTGTCTCCTGGCCTTTGACAGATGTGCCTGTGTTTGCACCACTGACTCTGCCTGGGCTGCCCAGTTTCCTCCCAGCATGGGGAGTAGCTCAGAGCTGAGGGGACCCTGAACCCCCAAGGAGAGTCACTCTGCTCATTTCCTGCCTGACTGGGAAAAGATCAAAGGCGCAACTGGAAGCCCTGACTGTTACATTCCAGAAGAGCTCCAGTCACCTTGAGTCCCTGAGCAAGGCCAGGCTATCTCTGGAGCTCTGGGCCAGGGGCAGTTATCTGGCTTGAGCATCATGAGCCCAAGGTCCAATTCAAAAAGGCTGAAGCCACCAACACAGAATCATGCCAGGAGCAGGCCCTGGAGAACCACAGACAAGGTTCACCGCATCCCAACTCTAAAATTCTCAGGACAGGGCATTTCCTGCCGAAGGTAGGACTCTGTCTCCAGAAAGGTCACTATTCCACCTGGTTAGTTTTTCACAAATTGGCTTCTTCCTGTTTGTTTCCCAGTGCAAACTTCCCTAAAATTATACACCTATGCCTTTCTGAAAGGTGCTTTCATTTGCCTTCCACTCTGTAAGGAAGGAGAAAGCCCATGATATGGCCAGCCTCGAAGCTCCCCACGTCTACGTGCAGCCTGGGAATTCACTGTCCTCCGTGCCAGCAGGTCCCCTGACCTCTGTGATCACAGGGCATTGGGTTTACCTCCCAGCAATGAAACCATATAACCCGGTGTGTGAGTCAGCAGTGAGGTCAGCTTCCCCGAAACCACTTGCATTATGCCAAGAAACCACAATCCCACAGGTGACCATGGGGAAGTCAATATACCTGACAGGTGCTGGCCCTGGAAAGGGGCCCAAGGTAAGGTGGCTGTGACCTTCCTTTTCCCTGAGGAGAACACAGGTCAAAGATGATATTCCACAACATTACCCAGAGCACCTGATCCCACAACTATTACCAAAACTTAGTGCAGAAAGTCTAAAAAAAAAACAGCACCCTTCCGCTTTATTTCAAGGCGAAGTGGATTGCATGGAGCAGTTATGTGACTAGAGAAGAATTTCTGAGCTGGTCTCACCATTGGAAAACCAGAGTCTTATGAAGGGTCCTCCAGTAGCAGCCAGTGCAGGCTCTCAACATGGGAATCAGCTTGGTTTTTAGCAATGGATCTAAATCTGCCAAAGGGCCCTTCTTGATTTGGGATGAAACCCAGAAGCTCTCTTGTCCCAAAACCTGCCTGCTTGATCGCTGCCTGGCCTCCTGATCTCTCTACCAGCAACTCCTCAGGACCACATAGGCTCCAGGCTCCTCAGTTCTAGGAGCAGGAAAAGCCCAGATCTCAGAATCTGCTTTCTCTGCCAGGCATGCCTTTGCCAAGGTCTTGGCCAGTTTGGCTCCTCCAAGGCTGAATTCCACCTGCCTCACAAGAATGCTCATAACTTATTGACCATCAGCCACTGATCCCAACCATTCACTGCTTGCTTTCTTCACAGCATAGGACCTGCTGAAACCCTATGCATTGCTACTCTTCTTCTTGTACCGGACTGGAAGCCCCTCTCCACAGCACCAACCACTAAACTGTGCCTCACACACAGAAGGCACTTAGTCACTTTTGGATGCATGCAGGGATGGGTTGATGGGTGGATAGATGAATGGGTGGATGGATGGGTGGATTGATGGATGGATTGGTGAGTGGATGGACAGATGGGAGGATGGGTAGATGGGTGGATGGGTGGATAGATGGGGGATGGATGGGGGGATGGCTGTGTAGGTACATGGCAAGAAGATGGTTGAGATAATGGATGAATGGAAAGACAGGTGGATGGATGCATGGATGAATGACTAACTCTATAGGTAAGCAAATGCAGACCACCTTTCTAACATATGATGCTCAAACCAAAAAATAAAACCCTTAATGTTTACCTCATTCTGAATTATTTAATGGATGACTCCTCTGTTTCTCTCCACACTGCCCACAACTGCACTTACCATTTCCACATGCTATGGTCCACAGGTGAGTGAAAGTGGCCTCATTGGCCATTTCCCCTCAGAGTACACCAACCCTCCCAATGGCCAGTCAAGTTGGAAGTCCTATGCCTCTGGACACGGATGGCAGAACCCCCCCAATTACTTCATGGTTCACCTAGCACCTTCCAGATAACCACCACTGACACATGGGCCTGAAGGGTTAGTGACCATGAACAGTGGTACTACATATCCAGAAATTGCCAATAAAGAGAAAACACACTATTTCACCACCTGGCCCTTTTATACAAGAGCAAGCAAAACTGGAATCATTTGAGATCAAACATGTGGTATTCATAATTTTCAGTCTGCCTGTTTAGGGCAAGTGTCTCAGCTTTAAAACTGTTTAATATTCTCATTTAATGTAATTGGCTGCAGAGATTATTTACCATACAAAATCGTGAAGTATAGTTTATGTATTTAGACAAGTGAGTGTTTGCTCATTTCCTTCAAAAATCATTGTTTCACAATCTGCCGACTCCAGGAGGCGGAGCAAACGAGGTGTTGTGCATTTGGGATGGTGTTGAGCTGCAAGACCCCGTGCCATGCAACCTCCCTTCCCGCTGTGCAGAAGCAGGCAGTAGCCCAGTGGCTCTTGGTCCACCTCAGCTCTGGGTCCAGCTCTGGGGCTGGAATCGGATCCAGGTGTCTGGCTCCAGGTAGATTGTGAACACTCTCTGGGCCTTGGCTTTCTTCCTGAGGACTGGGAAGGGTCCTGACTATCAGGCAGGACTCACGCAAGCTCCAGTTGTAGAACCCCAAGGACACACTCAGGAATGGAGCCCCTGTGCACTTCAGTGAGCTCTGCAGGTTTGCTGCTGGGCAACATCCTGTGGGGAACCACAACTGCCTCAAATAAAACCAGCACTTAAGACTGGACAAGAGTAATTTTAAAAATTGTAGTGAAGTTCACACTGCAAGGAGCATAAAAACCCACATACAAAATAACCTTAGTGTGAAGGCAGCTTTAGCCTTAGCAAATGAAAGTCGCAGATTTTCACAAATTGCGAGAGAACCACACACCCCTCCAGAAGGAGGCACTGTAACAGTGGAATCACATCAGGTCCTCAGACAACTGAATCAAGACACCAAATAAAATGTCAACTTTGCCATATCATCAGACAAAAATGGAGCCTTAACCAACCTAGAGAGTGCTCTAAGACATTTTTAACCTTTGGCATTTCTCTTCTACTCAAATGGAAAACTGTTAGGACAGGGTGTGAGGCTTCCCCACCCCTGGCCTTGATTGATCTGCACTGCAGGTACAAAGGTGGCAGGAATGTGCCTTGTCATTTCCAACTCAGAAGTCCTTAGGCAGCCACAGGACAGACTGTTTGGAGCCAGAGTGTGCTGTGCCCCAAAATACCAGTGTTGGGGTGCAATGCATTAACCACTCCTCCTTTCCCTCCCTTGTGGACTCCCACGTGGTTGATGGCCTGATCCCTGCTGCCTTCATAGCCTTGCGAGGGAGGGACAGGATTAAAAGGAGACAGGTCCAGCAGGCCTTGTCCACACTGGCACACAAAAAGCCTTCAAGTGTCCGCTGCCTCCGCAAGGAAGGATCCACATACAGCCAGGCCAGCACAGCCAGCAGCAGAGAGCTAGGGCAGGCCCAGGACCCTGCTGCAGTCTGGTGAGTGCCAGTTGGGTACCCCGGGCCAAGCCATAGACCAAAATACATGGGTTTTAGGAGTGGCAAAGGGGTGGCGGCTTTTGACAAAGAAGAGCAAAATATGTTTTTCAAAGATATAAAGGAGAGAATTTGCTTCTCTGACTGTGTTTCCCAATATTCTAAAGGCTGTGCTGTGGGCTTTACTGTGATATCAGCTACTGGACCTCAGCAGTACCAAAACTGCAAAACAGGGGCACCCATGGTGACGGAGAGGGATGGGACACAGGAACCACAGCCACCACGGGGTTGGTGTACCTGACTTGACTTAGGGCCCTCAGCAGGCATCCAGAGACAGTGGAAGTATGTGGGGACCCAGTGCAGTGCTGCATTAGGCAATGAGAGGCTTCCCTGGTCCATCGAGGAGGTGTCCTCCCCAGGTGGCCTGAACCTCACAACTGCAGGGAGCCAGACATATTTGTTCCTGGGCCAAGACACAGAGTTGGCCATGGAGCTGGGAGGTCCAGAAGACCAGAGACCAAGGGCTGCTGTGGACTGACGCCCTCTGCTACTCAGGGCCATAGCCAGCTCAGCCCAATTCCTTCTTCCTGCAGAGAGATTCCACTGGCTAGGTCCAAGAAGGAGGGCTGGAAGGATGCAGGCTGCATCCCTGGCAGCTGCTGCAGGTTCAGAGCCACTTAGCACTAATGGAAAGGTAGGGCACACATTACACCATGCCCAGAACAGCACAGGCGGCCCAGGGTCAGGGCGGGAACCAGCTGTGCCCGCCTCCCTGGAAATTTCTCACCTCTCACTGCTCTTCTATGTCACCAAAGCACTCTCTCAACTTTCTGTGTTCAGATGCACTTCTAATGGAGGATTTTTTTGTTAATGTTTTATGACCCTGCGTAAGAATTTTAAAAAGCTTAAGACATGTATCCAGTCAAACCGTTTCTGGCAGGGCATAGAATAAAAGAGAATTTTTACTTAAGCCAAAAACAATGGGTTAAGAAATGTCCAGTCTGATCGGATTACTTTAAACTGTCACCAGACCAACACTAAGAAGTTCCTCACACTCCACTGGCACT
Source organism: Cavia porcellus (assembly GCF_034190915.1). NCBI lineage: Eukaryota > Metazoa > Chordata > Mammalia > Rodentia > Caviidae > Cavia > Cavia porcellus. The sequence goes on along the minus strand of NW_026947501.1, from coordinate 45,352,079 downwards.
CCTCTAAACACAGAGCCAGGGGGACAGAGGAAAGAAGGCCAGCAGCCTTGGCACAGGCAGTTGAACCCTACATGCTCAAAAGGCACCAGGGAAGGCAGGACACAGTGGGGCCCTGCAGGGAAGGAAGGTGGACTGAGCTGCTGACTACAAGTAAGTCCTCTTCTGCTCTGGCTCTGTGGTCATTTGATGACACAGAGTGTACCTGGAGTTGGACCACAGTGACCCTCAGGACAACTTGTATCCTCCCGGCAGGGGTGCCACGGTGCTGGGCCAGGATCTTCAGCACCCCAGGGTCTCTGCAGCTGTCTCAACCCAGAACACAGTCCACCTTCTCACCTAGCCTTCGGTTGCCCCTCTCTAGTCTCTACTGAGCTGGAAATGTCCCTGAACCAGGGCCACCCTGTTGCCTTCTGCTGCCTACACTTGGCACGGCTTGCACGGGCCACCTGGCTCGTGTTCTCAGGACTCACAGCATCCTCTGACTGGGTTCTCTGGAAAAGTCCAGACACGCCAGACACGTGGATCCTCTGATGCGCCAACCCGTAACTGGGTTCTCAGGAATAGTCCAGCATCACGGGAGTGTGGTGGTTGCAGCACAGAGCAGGCAACCCTGCTCCCCCAGAGCCAACTCAGAACCCGGGCATTGTGGGCTCCCCCACAGCACCTGGTGACATGAGCTGATACCCCTGGGGCTATGGCAGACACCCTGAACCTCCTGCTGCCTTTCAATGGGTTCTAGAGTTTCTCTGAAATGTTTTACTTTTATTATCCCTTGAAATTTAAGACAAAAAAAGATAAAAAACATTTTAAAAACCGGAGAGGAAAGAAAGTTTTGTTATAAAAAGTCTAAGTTCTCAGTCCCTGAAGCCACTGCAGCCTCTCCAAGGTCCCTGTGAGGAATACTGGGGACCCAGCTGTCACTCAGCAGGAGACTTGACAGACACAGATTCAGTGCCAATCCTCAGGGACAGGTGTTTGGCACCTATGTCCTTAAACAAGGCCAGCGGAGGATTTAAACCCCAGCCCCACTTCTCCCATGGATCAGCATTAGAACCAAAAGGGTTCCTGTATGTCTCTGAAGCCTCTGACAGAGTCATGCCCTGAGGGAGTGAGTTTTGCTCTTCCAAAGGACCCTGCTTTCCCTCTCTCTAAGAATCCACTAGAACCACCACGATGTCCTTGGAGAAAATGGAAGACCTCCATCTGGAGGGAAAATACCTGGAGCTGGGAACGAAGGAGGTGAATGGCATCCTCATGACCAAGCTGATCAGTGACAACTGGGACCAAATCTGGAGCTTCCAGGCCAAGCCTGACGACCTCCTAATCGCAAGCTACCCGAAGGCAGGTGGGTGTGAGGCCCGGGACGAGGGTGCCTTGCTGTGGCAGCAGTGATGCCAGACACAACTGCTCACATAGGAAATGCAGATTTCACTATGGCTGGGAGAGAACAACAGCCAGCCTGGCCCTGGGCTCCCTGCCTGCACCCAGAAGCCCTGCTCCTGAGTCCCTGGAGGAAACCACCAGGCGGGGATTCTGGGCCTCAGAGGGCTGTCAAGGGACAAGGTGTGTGGGTGCAGGGGACCCTGCTGCCTCTGATGACCCTGTGCTGTGAGGAGTCCAGCACTCACACTGAGCACAGAGGCCTAGGTCAAAGAGGGGGCCAGCTTCAGCAGAGTCTGAAAAGTTTATAGGACAGGAAGGTGCAGGTGGAGGAATGGGGGCCCAGCTTGGGAACAGACAGTGAGGGAGAGCTTCAGCTGGAGACCATGGGTGACATTCAATCTTGTACTGATCAGGCCCACAACCTCTCAAACCAGTGGACGGGGAAGGCTTAAATAAGAGAGACAACGTTAAAGCTCAAGGAGATCAAAGCCTGTTAGCAGAATTAGAGATTCTCTGGGGCCTGAGACAAAGAACTTCTCCGGGAACCCATATTTATTTGGTTTTCACACAAAGTATGTGGATAGAGTGGAAAGTGCCCTTGCATCCCAGGCCTGGGCTCTCCCTGCCTGCTCTGCACAGCACTGGTCCCTGGGACTGACTTAAAGCTCTCTGCTGCCTCCCTGGCCTTGGACCTGACAGACTTCTCCCCATCACCACACAGACCAGGGCTCCTTGGAGCCCTCCCCTCGTCCACTGCTGGGTCCTCCTGCTAGCTGGGGATTTAGCTCAGTGGCATAAGCACCTGCCTTGTAAGCAGGCGATCATGAGTTCAATCTCCGGTACCAATAAAAATGAAAAAGACAAAAAAAAAAAAAAAAAAAGACCTACGTGCCAGCCCCCACCATTCCTCACCTGGCCTCATATACCGGCACCCTGCACACCTGGCACGATGCACTCGTAGCCACTCGCACGCTGGGCAGCCATTCCCGCACCTGCAGCCCATTCACACACCTGCAGCCCATTCCCATCTCCTGATCTTCTTGAGGTTCCTGGGGTTCTCTGTTCCTTGAAAACAAACTGAGCCCTGACACAGAGCAAGGCTGAGAACAGCTCTGGGTTCAAGGGTCTCTTGACTGGCAGGGAGAACTGGTCCTCCACCCTGTATTTCTCTTCTTCTCTGCCACTCTTGGTGTCTCTGGCATGCATCTGCCTGACAGTGACATGTGCTGGGAGGCTGAGAGAGCTGCACTGACACCAGCAACCCTGGCTCTCTGTAACTCTCCATGTCCTTGGTTTCAGGTGGCTTTTGATACTAAAGTCCAATGTGATGGCTGCAGTTCCAACCAGAATAGCAAGGAAGTAGAAATAGAGAAATAGTTGTTTTACTTTCCTTTAATAAAGAAAATGTCATGGAACTTAGTGGCCTGGCCCCATCTCCAGCTTCTAGAAAGCCTGAATCATGTAGCCCTTGCCACAAGCACCTACATGCCCACCTAGCATCTGAAGGCATCTTCATTTAGAAGAAAATAGAGGGGAACTGAGCAAAGGTGTTGTCCCTGCCTGTCTCCTCCTGGGAAGTTAGCTAGGTGTGTTGGCAGACTCAGGAGGCTGGGGCAGGAGGCTTTTGAGGAGTTTAAGGCAAGCCTGAACTACAAACAAAAACCCTGTCTCAGGAGAACATGCAAATAAAGGACCTTTAGAGTAACGCATGGTGAACTCACTCTGCATGTCGCTGCATCCCTCTAACCCATAGTGAGTCAAGACAAATCTGTCAGGGACAGAGCCTCAGTGATAAGCAGAGCATAGCTGTTTCCAGGCAGCACCTGTTGCTAACATAGGGACTGTGAGCACAGGAGCCTGCCTGCCCAACCTGGGTGCCACTCGGAGGATGTGACCTCATTCCCAGCCCTGTACCCGTGACCGAGCCATGAGTACGTGAGCGTGAGGAGCAAGTCTGTCCCGGCCCTTCTAGGCACAACCTGGACTCAGGAGATCGTGGACATGATCCAGCAGGACGGGGATGAGCTCAAGTGCCAACGTAACACCACCTACGAACGGCACCCATTCATTGAGTGGGAGATGCCACCGCCCCTCAAGTCAGGTGAGTGACGGAGGAAGCCTGGCCACAAGGGCTGCAGGAGGCCTATCTTGGATGGGTGGGGGGTTATGACAGAGGCTTAGGCTCAATTGAGCAGCTGAAAGAGGCACAAGAGCTGTTCCTGAAATGCAGGACATGGTGGCCCAGGACAGACACTTCTGGGCCCTGGCACATGGGAAATGCCTTAAAGCACCTCAGGGGCAAGAGCATATTCAGGGCCTCTGCTTCCCCAGACCTAAGGATAAAGCATTGCAGGGTACTTCTGGGGTGTGGTAAAGCCCTGAAGGGACCCAGCATCAGGTCTTTTGGTCACAGGGTAGGAATCCCCCACACAAGGGACAGAGTACCTCACCTTCTCTCTGCTCCTTCACCCCCAGCCCTGATCCAGTGGTTTACCTGTTTCTTCCCTGCTTCAAAGTGCACACACCCCAAGCCCAGGAATAGCACCACCAACCCTGACCACACCCCCAAACCCAGTGCAAAGCAACCTTTCTTCCATAGTTGGGTCTGCTCAAGCACTTGCTGAGTGTCGGGCACTGGCTGACAGTCCTGGCCTGGGGGCAGCAGAACCTTCTTAGCAGAGGGAGCTGACACAGCCTTTCCAGTTGCCATGCAGAGTGAAGGACACTGTCCCCGTGAGAGAGGCCAGACACACAAACACATAGACATATGCACCCTAGCTCTCTATGGAACAGGAATCCAACTGTACAGCACAGTGGAGCAGAGGTTTGCGGTCTGGGGATCAGGTGACAAGACCAAGTACAGTGAGGCAGGGCCAAGGCCTATGGTCCAGAGCACAGGACAACCAGTGCTGTAACGGGCCCTCACTGTGACCTATGATGAACTAGAGGAAAGAACTTCAGAGTCCCGACAAGGAGAGGTGGAGGGATTGATGCTTACCCCATGAGCACACACTGCACAGGGGTCCAAGGTCGCCACACTGCCACCCTGCACTGCACACAGGTCCTGGATCAGCACACTGTGCTGTTCACTGTTTTTGTTTTGTTTTGTTTTGTTTCGTTTTATTGTTGGGAGCGGGGGGGGGGGGCTGAGGATTGAACTCATGACCTCGCTGAACATCCAGCACCTATGACTCTTTTGGAAGGGCCGTGTGTAGGCCCATAGAGTTCAACCCTGGAATGACTCAAGTCCCTGTTGGGGGCTGCTGCTGTGGAGGGGCACGTCTCTAAGGACCCTTCCTCCCAGGTCTGGAGCTGGCCAAGGCAATGCCATCGCCCAGGACGTTGAAGACACACCTGCCCATACAGCTGCTGCCACCCTCTTTCTGGAAGGAAAACTGCAAGGTAGGGGGGCCCAGTCCTCCAAGGAACACGTCCCCAGAAGGCCAGAGAGGGTCCCCAAATGAGTAGCATCAGGCAAGGATGAGGAGGGAACCAGCAGTGGTGCCCAGGGCACCTGGCGGTGTGACCCATGAGCCCACATGCCCATTCCCCACTCTTTGGAACATGATCCTGGGAATACATTGGGAGGCCCAGGCAGTTTATTCAGATCATCTGCCAACCACACCACCTTCAGAATGGCTGCTGGGTGACAGAAAGCAGGTGCCATGGCGAAGATTCATCTAACTGGCTAGGGAGCCACCAAGGACTAGAGAAGCCCCGCTCAGGGTGCCTGGGTGGGTCCTAGATCTGTGATGCTGGGGCCTGCGTGGTCCCTGCCCCTTCCTCTCTGTGGTCTTCCTTACTCTGCTCTCTGGCTGACAATAAGTGAGAAGCTGTCCTACTGTACCTGTCTGTCCACCAGGATGCCCCTGCCTAGGAGCCAACCAACCATAAATAGCTTCCCTGAATCCATGGGACAAATAAACCTCACCTCTTGGCAGCTGTGGGTGTTGGATAATTTCTCACAGCAACAGGAAAGCTGACTGATAAATAGAGGTGTCCTGAGCAATTTTAGTGTCTTTGTTTGCATCCCTAAAGAAGAAGGACCCGGAGGACAGGGCCATGAAAGAGGCCCACATGGGAGACCCATGAGGGGATGTGGGGCAAAGTGAAGAGGACTGGAGAGCAAAGGAGGAAGGAGCACAGAGCCACGCGCTGTATTGGGCCCTGAGCAAGGCTCCTGGTGCTGCTCTAAGTCCCCGAGATCCACGGAACCGCTCCCAACCTCCCGGTTCCTGCTTCTGGCTCTCAAGGCCCTTTGGAAATGCAGCCACCCTAGGACAGTGGGCTCAAGGGACTAGGGGGGATGTGCTCACAGATAGAGACCCCGAAGTTGCGCAGTGCCCCCTTCCACTGCCCAAAGGGCCCACATGGATCAGATGACCATAGCCCAGCTCTCCTCCCCCAGGAAGAGAGATCAGATTTCTCCAGCAGGTGGAAGCTTGGTCCACAGTTGCAGAGCCTGTGTCCACCAGGAGAGCTCCAGGGGTGTTTTCCCTCTGCTTCCTCTGGTTGGAAAACCCACCTTATTCTGACACTTCCTCATTCAGAATCTATAAATGCAGGGTACACTGAGGTAGCCCCCATTTCCCTTTGATAGCTCCTTCCCCAGCAAGTCTTAAACTCAATGAAATACCGAACACAAACCAAATGTAATGTAGGAATCTGCACTAAGCCAGATGGGATACAGAGGCCTGATATCCCAGCACACCATGAGGCTGAGGCAGAAGGATCACAAGTTCAAGCACAGCTGGGGCAGCTTAGAGAAGCTCTGTCTCAAAGTACAAAACTTTTTAAAGAGTTAGGGAAGCAGCTGAGGGTGAAGGCTTGGGGTTCAATTTCCAGTACCAAAGGAAAAAGAGCCATGGAAATGTGGCCAAGCTGTCAGCAGGACCCACCCATCCTCCTTGTCTTCCAGTCAACCTGCTTGGGAAGCCGGATTGCCAGAACCTGTGGGAGAGGTGGCCAAGATTAGAGAGGGCCTAGAAGCTTGCTCTCCTTCCCTTCCTCACCAAAAACTCAGCATTGGGGTCCTCCATCAAGAGCGCCCCCTTCTGTGAGAGTCCAGGCCAAGGGAAGCCCTGCTCTGCTAACTGAGTGGAGGACCTCATGGCTTGCCCACCTCCTCTCTGCACGTTGTCAGCAAAGACATAGAGTCATACTTGACCCACTGGGGCCCAGTCTCACCATGGCTTCGAGGTCACACCTGCACCAGCCTGCCTGTGACACCCTCACTCTCTCTCCCTGCACTCCTGCTACCCCTGTTGCTCGGGAGCCAGTGTAGTTTCCCAGTCTCCTCAAGGACACAAGGCCCCTTGTCATGCCTTCACTTTAATACATTCTGGTGATAAATCAGGTCCTCTGGGAAATGTGAACCCCAGTGGCAGCACCTCCCTTTGCCAGCTGAGCTTTGTGGGTTCTGTATCAAGTCACATGAGGCAGCTGAGCCAGTTCTCCCTGTTCTGCTGGTAAACAGTGCCCAAACTGGTGCTGAGACCTGTCCATTTGCTGATCAGCCAAGTCCTAAATCTCACTCCCAAGCCATAACCCTCAGGGAGTAACCATGGTGAGGGTCTCGAGATGGACGATTGTCCCAAGTTGCCTGGGCTGTAGCCACTCCAAGGGTCTTCACCGAAGGACTGAGGCAAATGCAGTGTTGCCACTGAGGGGAGGAGTCGGTGTGAGCCTTGAACAATGATCACAGGATGGGTCCAGAGCTGGAGACTGCAAGAGACTTCAGAGGTCCAAGGTGACATGGTAATAAACGTCCTTGAGATCCTCTAGGAGGAACCATCTGAAGCAGCCACTGGAAATGCAAGACAGCAGATCTGCATTGTGCTAAGCCATAAAATTCATTGTCGCTTGTCAGAGAAGAGGGTGGAGGCTGAACCAGATCAACAGACTCCAGAAAACTGCCAGCCAGTGCAGTCCACACTGCAGTGTACCCGTGTCTGTGCTGATCGGTTCCCAGGCTTCTATTTCCAGTGACCCAGGCCTTGAGAGCAAGCCCACATAGGCATCAGGAAATGTAGCATATAACATGCTTACACAGGATGAAGACATGGCCATTGCTGCATTCTTCCTAGGCTGCTAGCTGCTTCCTCCAACTTGGGATAGAAATCCAATGTGAGGAGGGGCAGAGACACAGAACCATGCTCAGCTGAATGGTGAGAGGTGGGCATGCCACTCGGGAGGCAGGAGAGGTGGCCGCTCACTGATAGGAATCACCCCAGAGATGCGTGAGACACTGGAGAAAACCAAGTCAGTCAGCAAATACCCAACCTGGACGCCTGAAGTAGACAATCTCTTGTGAGCTCAGGGATCTGAGATCCACGCCATTAGACCTCTCATGACAGGGTGAGGCGATACACAGCCAGGTCCCCTCAGGGCCCTCTCCTGGTAACCCAGGGATGTCCCTCTATGTCTTGTGTTCTGGAGGACCACTGTGGCCACCAGAAGCCTACCCGGGGATCACACCTTACCCTGGGGCCAGGAACAGCACCAAGGACCTAAAACTGCAGCTCTTCAGTAAGCATGCACAATTCCCACAGGATCCCCTGGACAGGGACAACAAGCATGAGGCTGAGTCAGCTGTCCTTCACCAAACCAGGCCTGTCAGGGAGAAGACCCCACCCCTACAGTCCCACAAAGACTCAGCACTGCCCAGGTCCAGGCCCCATCTGTCAATGCACAGTAGCAGCGTGATCCCCTGAAGGCTGAGGTCAGCTCCTGGTATGACGCAGGGGGACTCACTGCCCCTTGGGCTCCTCTCAACCAGGACTCCCTGTTCAGCAGATCTGGGACTCCATGTTTCTCAGGCTTAATACCACATGCCCCAGGGTCTGAATGTGGTGCCCCCAGACCCACACACTGACTCTGCGCAGCAGGAGGTAGGGATTGCAGAGGTGGCGCAGTGCAGGGCAGGCTCCTGAGTGGGATGTGACACCCGTGAACAGGAAGCAGCCCTCACCACAGGCCACACTCACAGACACCTTGGTCTTGTCCTTCCAGTCTCAGGAATTAACTGCATGATGCAGATGCTGTTGCTCTAAGACCCTGGTACATGCTGTTTTGTTTACCAGGCTTGGGGCAAGAGCTGTGTTCATGCAAACCAGGACACTTTCAGGACAGAATGCACTGGTCATTCTGAGCACACAGATGTGACCCAGAGCTGTCCCTGGGCCCCCAGGGGCTAAAAGCACCCCCATATTCTGTTATGCGGGCAAGTGGACTGGTCTAAATTCTACAGAAGGCTCCCAGAGAGCCCTGACCCATGATGTCTCTGTTTGTTTCTGTCTTTGCTGGCTGTCTACAGATCATCTACGTGGCTAGAAATGCCAAGGACTGCCTGGTGTCCTACTACCATTTTTACAGGATGAATAAGGCATTGCCTGAACCTGGCACTTGGGAGGAGTACATTGAAGCCTACAAGGCCGGAAAAGGCAAGTGAAAGGAAGCGAGGCCTGTATTTCTCATCATCTCCTGACATCAGGAGAGAACACGGCACTTCATGACTGGGCCCACTGAGGCCCCACGGTCCTACAGATGATACACTGCTGTCATCTGGGACAATTAAGGGAGAAACAAGGGCGGATAGGGCTTCTGAGGGGAGCCCCAGGTGCCTGGAACAGGAGAGGACCACTCCACTTCAACCAGAGTCAAGACTATTAGCTCCCGAGAGAAACCAGAGGTGATAATGGTCCCAGTCCCTGCTCTCCTCCTGCCCCTGACACACCAATCCCAACCATATGCAGATTCAGGGCAACCCAGTGACAGTGTGCAAGTATGTGGCAGCCTTCTGCAGCTTGAGATACTGCTGAGAGCACATCTCCCTCCACCGCCACCTCAGCCATGGCCTTAGGCCTGGGCACTGCAAGTATCCACAGTGAGACTTTCCCAAATCACCCTGCCAGCAAACACTCACTAGCTGCCACAGATCTGTGCACAGAGCAATCTGGGAGGAAAACAAAGACTCTGCCCCAGCCGAGAGGCAGTATCTCAGGAGGGGGAGGTTCAGGACAGACCCAATCCCAGGAATCCAGAATCCTAAGATAAGCACCCTAAATACTGTATATAAAAAAAAAAAAAACACCTGGGTTCTCCTCCAGCAAGACTCCTGCTATGATCTCTGTCCCTATGATGCCCTCTCTATCTGAGCCAGCTCAGCTGTTTCTAGCTGCCCTGCAAGTTTCTAGCTGCCCTGATACCACCTGTCTCCCACAGTGCTCTGGGGTTCCTGGTATGACCACGTGAAGGGGTGGTGGGATCGGAAGAACCAGCACCGCATCCTCTACCTCTTCTATGAGGACATGAAGGAGGTGAGACTGTGCAGCACCCCCAGAAGCTCCCCATCCAGAGTGAAAGTTCTAGCCAAGCCCCGAGGGTACCTGGCTCTGAGCCGAACCCTCCCTCCCTCTTTCCGGCTCAGTGTTGCTCCCAGGAACTCTGTCCTTCCCCTGGCCTTCCACACTTCTCAGGCATCCTCCTTCCCCAGAGAAAGTCCAGCCCACATTGGCAGGCCAACCTGTGGGATACCAGGAGCCTTGTTTCTCTGCCTGAGAGATGGCATGGAGTCTCTCCTTGGAGGTTACCTCACAGAGCCCTGCCATCCTACTGCTGAAGCTGAGCTGGAGACACTCAGAGTCCATCCCCCTCATCCACACTCAGAGCATCCTCACTCACGGAGCTCAGGCTGAACAAACACAGGCAGCCAGAGCTGATCTCTCCCCCCTGCCCTGGGAGAATGGCATCCCCAAGATCTCATGGAGCAGATCTCTGGGCTGCTCCAGATTATAAAAGTACCTCCTGGGCCAAAACTGAGAGAACCTGAAATGGAATAGGAAGCTTCAGGCCTTGCCTTTCTGTGTCTGTTATTTCCGGTCATTCTCCTATTGGTTTTCAGTGAGGATCAGAGACAATTTTTTGCCACATCTGACCATGCAGATAGGAGTTTGTCCCTCTGACCAACACTGCCCCATCCAGAGGGATCTCCCAGAGACCCTTCTCCAGATCCCTGGCTTATCTGGGGCCAGGAAGCAAGGACTGGCTCAGCAGGGAGCCACAAGGCTCCTCTGGTGGCAGGAACAGCCCTGGTCTGCTGCTGCTGCAGCATTCGGGCACCACCATACCTCACACTGGTTCCTCTTGGGAAATGTTTGCTGACCATGCTTGAATTGTCCCTTAGCTCTTCCCTCCCCAAAATAAACATCCTCCCTGAAGGGAGACCCAGATTCTTGTTTCCTATAACTGTTCCTCCACACACAGGACCCAAAGAGGGAAATTCGGAAGATCCTGAAGTTTCTAGAGAAAGAGGTCACTGAAGAAGTCCTGGACAAGATCATCTACCACACTTCCTTCCAGGTGATGAAGAATAATCCAATGACCAACTATACCACTCTGCCCACCAGCGTCATGGACCACTCCATCTCCCCTTTCATGAGGAAAGGTAAGGCCTTGGTATCCTGAGTGCTGAGCACCACCTCTGGGTCCTGAGGCAACTCCTGCATTTCCTCTTGTTCTTGTTGGCATCACCACTGTGCAGTTTGCAGAGGCCCCTTCCTATTTCCTCCCATCCCCCCTGCTCCTCCTATTCATCTTCCATGGCTGCTGGTCCCCAGGGTGCACACCCAATCCTCCTGGTGCTCTGCAGCACCACTGAGTCCTGTCTCACTCCAGGGATGCCCGGGGACTGGAAGAACCACTTCACTGTGGCCCAGAGTGAAGCCTTTGATAAGGACTACAGGGAGAAGATGGCAGGGAGCACCCTGACCTTCCGCACGGAGATCTGAGGGTTCAAGGTCAGGGCGGCTCAGCCCTGGGCCTCTAGACTTCACTCACTTAAGCCTGCATTCTGAAAGATTCTGGACAGACCCCTTCCTCCATCCGAAGACATCTTCCCCTAGGTGCTGAGCCACTATGCTTGGCTCCTCTCCGCATGTCCAGCCCAAATGAGACATTTCCAGCCATGTTAGAGGTCAACCCTGTGGACCCTGTGCCTGCCCAACTCAGGCAAAATAAACAAAGATCAGCTCCACTGCTCCTTCACAATTCTCTGGTCTCTCCAAGGTGAACCTCAGGGAGAGGAAAGGAGTAATTTCTACCCAGGAGCCTGGATACAGGGACAGTACTGTAAGGGAGATGCTGAGCAGTGGGACTTCATCCTGGACACGCTCAGCTGACCTCAGCAGCACAGAGCCCCTGAACAGGCATGAAGCATAGGTCCCGAGGCCAGGAGGTCCGAGGTCCATGGCCCTCACCAGGTCAGGTCATTCTTTGATCCACACAGGAAGGGGCAGGGCCCACACTCACCCCTGTTGAACGTTCCTGTCTTAGTTACTTTATGATCTTCGCTGAGACAAAAATACCTGAAGCCCAAAGTTGGGAAAGGAAAGGTTTATTTCTCAGTTTTTGGAGGTTTCAGTCCACACTCTGTTGGCTCCAAGACAGGCAGGCATGGCTGGGCTGCAGTTCATGGCGGGAGCCAACAGCAAGCTCGAACCAGCAAAGGGAAACACACACCTTCTTCCTGCCAACACATCACATCCTGGCTCCACCCCTATGTGGTTGGAGCACTGACACCATCAATCCAAGCACTATACAATGAACCATCACAAATGAACAATGCAAACTCATGAGGCCTGAGGGACACAAACATAAACCATGACAGTTCCTCAGTCTCAGCACTAACTAGGGGCCATCTGTACTGTTCTGGACATTGGATCCAGGGACCCCCAGAATATCTGAAAGGTGGTCCACAGACAAAGCTGAGTGGGAAAGCATGCAACAGAGGGCCAGCACAGCACACTGAGACAGGCTGACCCTTCTGAACAGGACGGGGCAGAGAGAGGTTCAGGAAGCACAGCCACAGGACAAGTGGCAGCAGCCAGTAATAAAAGTTCAATGGTGAGAGGAGAGGCCGGGGAACCAACAGACAGACATCCAAGGACAAGTACTCAGGGACAAATGCCCTGGGACTGACACTGCAGCGTGCCTTGGCTTGGCCTATCTCCTGTTTCCATGGAATTCAGACAGTGTCAGTCTGGTGACTAACAGGCTTCTTCTCAGTCACCTGTGAGCCGACCCTGATGGCAAAGGGCAGCTCTGGCATTCACAGAGTCTTCATCTTGGATCGGCGCTGAGTGCTTAAGCCACCAGGCTGATCTGTGCACAGGAGAGCTCCCTGTCAGGCAGTGTCACCTGAGCTCCCTGTGGGGCTGAACCCCAGGGATGGGGATGTACTCTGGAGGTCCAGGCTATGCCTATAGGGAGCCCCTCTCTGGGAATCCCAAGGCCAAGTAACTTCTGTCCTTTGTAGTTCCCCTCTCATTCTGCTATTAGCCTCGGAGTCCCACTCATACTCCCTAATGACTCTGTTATCAGGGCCGGCTGTCCAGAACAGGGCACTGACTGTCACCCTCCTTCAAGGGTTACCTCCTACCTGCTGCTGTAGGGTGACCTTGGAGTCACATCCAACTGCAGCTTTGTAAAGACAGACAGGATGCCCCACAAGTGCAACCAGCGAGTTGAGATGGCCCAGGGCCAGAGAGGGCACTTCAGGCTGCAGAGCCACAGATAGAGACCAGGCTGTGACAGATGCAGGCCGGAAGCTGAGGACAAGCTCACACTTCACACAGGGTTCTTAGAGGAAAGGAATTTCCCATGAGCCCAAGGAAAAATAACTAGCGTATTCAGGACTTTAAGAAAATCTCTAATCTCTCATCCCTGCAGAAGGATCTTTTTACACCTTGTTTCACAACAGGACTCACAGCAAACTTGTCAGCATGTCAAACTGGTCAGTTGCATGTGTCATCGGTCCTTTCCTTGTCCTCTGAGGGAAAGCCATGTTAAGAAACTTTCCTCTGTCATTTACACAAATTGTAGAAAGAACAGAGCTTTGCTTTAAAGAAATGTCAAGAAAGGTGCACTGTGGGGAGTGTGACTTGTGCAGCACTAAGGCACACAAATGATTACCTCCCCATCCTGAACATAGTCTGTGGCCTGTTCTATACATCCTAAGACATGGGTCACGGAGCACACGGCAATCAGCCATGCCATGGAGTGGCTATGTGGTGCCAGCTGGACCAGCAGATTAAGTGGTAAGATCTTCTCAGCCCCCCACTCCAAGAGTCCAGCTCATGGCAGGGCCACCCGGGAAGCTGCAGTGTTCCTTGGGGGCCCACACCTGCTCCCTCCTGAACCTGTACCCTGCTAATTAACCCTGGCCTCTCCCATCCTGCCCAGAAACAAAGCAAGGAGGCTCTGCAGGATTTGACAAGAGCCTTCGACCTCTGGGAAAGCTTCTCCTCCCAGGTCTCTCTGCCTGAGGGACCTGGGCCACACACTTTCTTGGGGTCACAGACCAGGAACATGTAGGTCTAGGAGCACATACCCATGAAAGGTATCCACACCAAGCCCCGGCACCCTGCAAAGCAGATACCTGGGTCTCCTGAAATCTCCACCTGCCAAGGGTGACCTTCATTAACTTGACATCTGCGTCCCACTGGGGAGAAAGTGAGGAGACCCAACCTGAGCATGGAGCAGTGTCAGGCCAGGGAACACAGGACCAGTGTTTCTCCTCACTGTCTGAAGAGGGTGCCAGATGGCTGGGCTCCTAGAATGCTCGGGGGGGGGGGGGGGGGGCTCATGCAAGGGCCTGTGTGGAGGGACACTCTGCAGAGACCTGCTGTGCACGCAGAGGTTCCTGAGGAAGTCCTGGAAGTGCAGACCCCTAAGAACCTCCTGCCTTCTCACCCCGCCTGCTGAAGTGCCCAGCTAGCCATGCACTGGGACGGGCCTGCCTCTTCTGTAGCTGCTTGGGTCCCCAAAGCCTGGAGTTCTTGGGGCTGGAATCCCCCCAGGATGGAATTTGCAGGACAGGGAGGTGGTGCAGACAAACAAGGTGGGCGTGGCCACTTAGGCCACCTGGGCTCAGTCTCCAGGTGCTTTGCAGAGCAGGGCTACAATCAGCCTAAGTGTGAAGAGGAGCCATGAGTGGCTGTGGACAGTGCTCCTTTCCTGGCCATCCCAGTGAGCCCCTGGAGTGCTATGGCTGTGGTCTTGGTCCTATGCTTGAGCACAGCTGGAGACTCTGAGGCTTGCCCAGGAGCAGAGAGAGAACTCTGAGTCTGTGGCAACCTCACCCTATAAGGCCTAGGAGGATGCCTACCCCTGGAGTCATCAGCAGGAAGGCCAGGACCTCATTGAGCCAGGAGTACATTGGGTCAAGCAGGCCAACACGAGCATAGTGGTACTCCCCAGTATATCACACGCCTCAGTGTGGCTCTCTGCAGTCCAGCACAGTCACAGGTAAGGACGCAGGAGGACTTCACAAGCATAGCCAGGAGGGCATCACCAGGCACAGCTGGGGAGGACAGGGCCCAGCAGCCATGCACACGGCCCAGCCTGGCATGGGTGGGTCTTGGCAGCTAGGAGCTTCATGACAGCAGGCACAAGTGTCCTATACCTGCCAGGATGTCCCCAAGAGCTGTCCAGAGCACTGGCCCTTCGGGACATGTGCTCTAAAAGCCTCTGAATGGAGGGCAGGGCTGTGACTGTGCTACCCAGGTCCAGAGAGAAGGCTTCCGGAGTGAAAGGGGCATAGAGTGAGGATAGTGACATCAGATAGAAATGTGCAGCACAGCTCCTGCTCAAAGTCTCAGCAAGGACAAAGCTACCCCAGTCTCCCATGAGGAGCCAGCACTCAGCAATATCTAGGCCTACTCAGGTAACAATGGTAATAGGACAGACCCCTAGGAGAGCAGAGGTAGCATGGGGGCCAATCTGCCTGCTCTGCCCTTGCCATGTGTGCCTGGGGGGACATCCCCTCCTACTCCAGAACACATTCCATGCAAGTAGGAAACAACGGAACCCAAGACAAAGCTCCACATTCTCTTCTGGGGCAGAGGAGTCTGCCTCCAGTAAAGTATATTTGTACTTTACCTGTCCAAAGTCAGTTCCCTTGGCCTCAGCCTAAGAACTTTAACTGTTTTTATTTTATTATTTTATTAACTGTTTTTATTTTATTAGCACAGCTTTACAGGACATGCAGCCCAGGAGTGTCCTGGGTGTGGATGATTGCACACAGCAAGGCTCCTTTCTTCTGTTAATTCTCCTTCCCCCTCCCCCTGCTCCTTCTCTCCCTCCTCCTCCTTCCCCTTTTCCTCTTCTTGATCCTCTCCATCTCCCCTACCTTCCCCCTCCTCACTATTCCTCAGATCTGGGGCCTCTCCACTTCTCCATGCTTGTACCCTGGCTGCTCTCCTCAACCAGAGGCAGAGGCCAAGGTTGCTTCGTGCTAACAGCTCAGAAGTCAAACCCACCTCTCCCAGCACCAGACATGGTGGAGAGGATACAGCTCCTTTTTCAGGGTTGGGGCCAGGGGGGATAGAAGGTGGAGTCCCCAGGCCCTGTGAATTGCCTGTGCCTCCTGAACCTGCACCCCAACTTCTGAGACAAATGTCTGAAACGCAGGATTGTCCAGCACTGCAGAAGGAATGTGGCTGTCTCGAAAGGCCTGGCACTTGGTCATGTCATTCTCCTGGTGACTGAGTCCCACCTGTGTCATGACGCTGAGGCCAGAGACCCAGCCTGACTCTGCACCCAGGTGTGGCCAGCACTATCAAAGGTAAACTCAGTGAATGGACCTCAGATCCGCAATACCAGAAAACAAGTTCTTGAAGCAGAAACCTACATGCTTTTATTTTGCCCAATGGACCTGGCCAAGCACTGCAGGGTCCTGGAGGAGGCCAGTAGCAGCCCTCAGGAACCCTAGAGCCTTCCCACCTCCTCTCTGTGGGCTCTGTCAATCACCAGAGTAGTGAGGTCCACTTGTCACTTTTCCAGATCCTTGGAAGGAAGTCGAGTTGCACAGACCATGAACTTCCAAATCTGGAAGGAATCTCTAGCCCCTTAAAGGACAGAATAAATTTTGGTTGAAAACCTTGTTTAAGGGCACAGGGCCGATATACAGCTGATTGCCACACAGGTCTGTATACCTGAGGCCTTGGGCTCCCCCTCAAACACCACAGGAAAGGAATGCCCTCCAAACCCAGAGTCAGAGTACCTTCCCACTCAACACATGGACCCACAGAGCAACACCTGACCCTGGAGACCACGGGAGAGCCAAGCCTCTGATGAGAGTTCAAGAGCCCCTTGGCTCAGAGGCTGCTATGGGCCACACTGTCACATGCACCAGAGCCCTTGACCCCCAGAAAGCAGTAGGGGTCCATCCTGAGGTACTGCCCAGGATGTGGCTACACTTCCATCACATGACGGCCGACTTGCACATGGGTGAGGACATGCAGTTGTGGGTTTTAAGGTCTCAGTCTATGCTCAGTGCCCCCATCATCTCAGGCCCATAGGACGCAGCATAGACACCAGGCACGGGTGACTAAGTAGGCTGCTCACCCCCTGGCTGGAGTGAAAGAGAGAACAAGAGGCCAGGCTCCCCCACCCAGTCCTCAGGACACCCAGAATCATGGGCCTGTCTTGCCGAGATGGATCTCCTACAGAGCTGAACCATGGCCATCACGGCTCCAGAACCAGCACAGTAAACATTAGCTATCATGTATGGGTTGGGAGAACCCAAGTGCCTGGCATTCAGAAGAAACTCAGATCAGTTGCTCCTCTTTCTGGAACTCTCCTTTGGGTCAGCCAGTCCATGGTTGCTACGGAGGAGGTGGGCAAGAGATGCCGGTGGAGCAAGTATGCAGCAAGTCCCTGCCAGCCCCACTGAGGAGTTGCCCCCAAGTGTGGGTACAACGGTCACAGTCAGAACCCAGGGAACCTACAGCACCAGCCTGATGGTGCAGCCTAGATGCTGGCTCAGGTCAAAAGCATGGATGTTTTCCACGGGGTAGCTTGGCCAAGAGAGGTCCTCAAGTGAAACATGTGTCCCCAAGGTGCAAGAAGGGCCAGGGAGACTCAAGAAGGATCTAAGTGTCCTGCAAGAGCCGAACCAGGCTAGGCCCAGCTCCTGGCACTGTCACAGCCCTCACATCCTTCCATCTATGGGGTCTGATCCTGCAGCTTGGTGCAGGCAGGGGTAGGTCCACAGGGTTCCCGCTCGTGCTCATTACCTTGCTGAGCTGTGGCTGACAAGGCCATGGTGGCACTGGCTAGCTGAAAGGGCCATTGCCACCAGTGTGATAAGAAATGACCCCAACAAGTCATCCACACATGCAGAAGGCAGACAAATCACAGCCTGCTCGGAGGACAGGAACCCTCTTCCACAGGGAACAGCCCTGGTACAGGCTGCAGCACACAACTGTCCACACTAAGAGGCTTTCCACCCTCGGAGCCTGCCCAGCGTCTTGGTTTGCATGTGCTGCTGTGCATCAGTTTGTCTGGCTTGTTGCTGGGGTTAAACATACACACACACACACACACACACACACACACACACACACACACAGAGAGAGAGAGAGAGAGAGAGAGAGAGAGAGAGAGCACTGCCTGGGAAGTCCATACCGGAATGATGTTCGCAGGACCCAGACCTTGTGCCTTGCTGCCCAAAGGACAGCTCCTCTATGCTGCAGAAAGTGCAGGTGTGGGCACAAATCAAGGCGACAATAAGGACCCAAAGCTTACATGGGAAGTCCACAGCAAAATATTGCCTATCATAAGCATGCACTTCCAGTCCTCTGAAACTTGGGAAGCATTTTTCCCAAAGGTGGGGCCAATCCTGGAGATTTCCCCTCAGCCTCCGAAGTAATCAGCTCCATGATACCTGGGTCTTGGGCTGTGCCCTGCAGAACAGCAAGACAGGACTGCCTGGGCTATGGTGCTGGAGACTCAGATCTCAGAATCTGATACACAAGATTTATCATCATTGTTTCTAACTTCCTTTCACATTTCTAGGACCATTTCCAGTAGCTACAGTTGCTGTGGATTATGAAGAAGAAGAAGAGAAGCAGATAGTCAAAGAGAGAGAGAAAGAGAGTGAGACAAAGAGAAAGTAAGAGAGAGATTGAATGCCTTTCTCTGGTCCCCGAGTGGAAATTAAGCAAGAAACAAGGGAGAACTAAAGACCAAGGGCACAGCTAAGGAGAAAACGGCCCAGGAGACAAGGAGTTGTGTGACCTGTGATGGGTCAAAAACAAAAGGAACAAAAAGACACAGGGTCCTGCCTTGAAAGCGCAGCTTAAGACTGCACTGAGCTGGCTGGGACAGGGAGGCAGGAAGGCCTGGTGCTTCCCAGGCCCACAGAACTGCTGCTCTTGTGCTCACAAGACCCAGGGGACCCAGGCAGCTGAGGGGGTAGCATCACTGTCAGAACTGTGTGCTGAGTTCTGGCACCACGAAGGGCCCAGAGAGCGCTCCCTGTACCCAGGACAGAGTCTGGCAAAATGATCAGGGAGCTGTGGCAGCCTCTGCCTTCCTGAGAAACAGAAGCTGCTGCCTGGATTCTTCCCCAGCTCCAGCATAGAAAGGCTCCCTCTGGCTCTCAGAAAGGGCTGGGAAATTTCCAGGGGGAGATGGACCGGAAATGAGAAGAAATACAAGAGTATATGCTCTGATCACCCATGAGGCCTGGACCAGAGTGCCAGGATACACCAAGCCCAGGACCACAGCAGGCACCCATCAGGGCTAGTGTCTCCCATGCTCGCACCCTTGACCAGCTCAAGAGGCCCAGATAAACCAGATAAACGGAAACTCAATGTTTTTGTTTCTGGCTTTCATTTATCAGTACAACAAATGCATCATTGCATCAAACAGGAAAAGGATAAAGAACCATTTGCTGAGATGGAGCCACAGAGTTCACACAGTCTGCATTTACAACAAACCTGGAGGCCTCCCACTCAATCTGAGCAGGTGCCATCATGCAGCTAGGACCACTGATGCCTTGGGAAGGTAGTTGTGCTAATCATTAAGGCAAAAAGAGAAAATTGCTGTATGAGAAAAGCAAATCAATATACTAAGTGAGTCTCATGGACTACTACACACCGTAAGACTGTTCATCGTCCTGTCCACTTAGTTCACAGCAGGCATGAAATGCTCCCAGCAGGCAGATGCAAGGCACAATGGACCACCAGCATCTAATGCTGATAGCGGGAGGACTCTGGTAACCTCTTGGGGAAGGGTCTCCTCATGGACCATTCAGAGCATCCTTCACTGTGGAGCTGGTGGCACAATTCAAATGGCTTGAGCATGAAGTGGCTGAGTACAGGTGTGAGCTCAGCCTCACAGAACTGATGGGAACAGGCAGAGGCAGGAAGTCCCTTCAGCTGAGCCAAACAGAAATTTTAGGCAGGGTGTTGTGCACTCCAAGCCACTGGTCACAAAGAGCCTGAGGGGCCTGGGGCAGGGCAAGCCAGTTCCCTTCAGCTGGCCTGGGCCCAGGGGATGGTGTCAGAAGACACATCCGCACTAGGCCAGAAACAAGAGATTACTGGTTCAAACTGGGTTTAAATGGTATGCAAGGAGGGAAGACAAGAGAGCAGCCATGCACGAGCTTGAGCATGAGGCTGCATGCAGACTCAGGGGCTGAAGGCACAGAGGGCTGAGCCTGTTCACAGTTGCCCTCATGCATGTGATATCTATCAAATGTAGCACGTGTGTATGCTATGTTAATAAAAAACGTTGTTAGATAGTAGGGGTCTGAGCCTGTGCTTAGGTGTGGAAGATGCAGCCCACAAGGTGCTGAGGACCGCAATGAGGGCAGGCGGCCACAGAGAAGGTGGCACTGGTATTGTACACACCAGAGCAGATGGGTGACAGTTGAAGACATCCAGAGGAGGAATGTGTGGACTTGGGAGTCCACTGGGGCTGAGTATCAGTGCTGCCTCAGAGAATCGGGAAGAGAAATGGAACAGCAAGTCTGCAGGCAGAGGAAGAAAGGTGTACCTGGGAAAGAGAAGTGGGGCGGAGCCCCTGGGGTCACAGGAAACAAGGCTGCTTCAGCAGGGCACCTGAAGTCCAGAAGTCACCTAGTCTGAGCCGGTTTGGCCTTGTGCAGAAGAGCAGCAGCACAGGGTCACTTGGCACCAGGTCAGTCTGATCCTCCTGGGAGCAGGACGCAGGCTGGACTCTCCCTCCAGGAAATGCATCTCAGGCTGATCCAGTTGTGGGCAGCTCTTCCCCTCTGTCCTCACTTTGTGAGGCTGAAAGAGCTGGCTCTGGTAAGCACTAAGGGCTAAGAAAGGGTGTGTTACCACCATCTCTTCCGGTCCTAGGCAACACTGCACAATGGACCCTTTCCTCCCTCCATCCATGCAGAGTGACCCAAGGCCAAGGTTGCCCAGTGCTGGACACATCTGGCCCCCTGGCTGACTACCTACTTCCCTCTTCCCAAACCCAAGTACACCACTCCCTGCTCGAACAGAACCTGGCTTACGGACGAGTTGTGGGGCAAGGAAAGATTTACCCATTAAACCTTTGTGACACAGAAGAGGGGGAACAACTTCCCCAACCCACACAGATTCAGGCTCCTTTTCTCTAGGGTCCAGCGTGGAGGAGGAATCCCATGGAGCTGACTGAAGAATGCAGTAGCTGGTAACCTGTGGACTCTGCTCCTCTGGCCACTCACTCAACCACATGTTTGTGTTTAAATGACTGAAAGGCTGTGTGCTCAGGGAGGGCCACCTGTCGCCAGGCAAGGCTTTGGGGCAGAGCTTTCTTTGGGCCATTGCTGCAACTACACCCAAGTCCTGCCCATCTTAGACTTTCTGCTTAACACGGGTGACAGGGCTCTCAAAGAGAAGGCTCCTAGATATTTTCTCCTGCATCTGCATTTGCAGGAGCCCAGAGCTGGGAGTCACAGTGCAGGGTGGTCATGCGTCCTGGTGGCAGATCTTGGTGGTGTCTCTGAGCCCAAGCACTCCCACAGCAGCTATTGTGGACCAGGCTGGCAGCTGCCACATGGGACCTAGAGGTACCTGTGCCCAGGAGCAGACTGTAGGTTGGCCTTTGCTTGGGCTGCCGGCTGCTGACTCCAGGAAGGCAGAATGGTGCAAGAGAACTGCTGTGCTGAACTTGTGTGTGTTTAGGGCTCCAGTCATGGAGCTAAGTGTTACGTGCAGGTAGATTAACCCCATCAGAAAGAAGCCCAGGAACTGGAAGGGTAACTTGTAAATGCTATGGACAGCAGCTTGACTGCTGGATCTGCAGTCAGGTAAAAACCTCTGAAGCTCTCATCACCCCACCTCTTTCCACCCTAATGTTTCCCGAAAGCCCTCTCACTTCCCCTCAGGGCCAGCTGGAACTTTCTGGCTATGACTCTCCATTTGGCTGCTGTGGGCTGTCCCGTGGTCCTAGCCTCTGATCACAACATACACTGGGCCTGTAAACAGGACCATCCAAGTACCAACTCCAGGGCCAGGTTGTATACTTACTGGACAGTGCAGTAACGCATAGGAAGGGTACTTGTGAGCTGCTGTAGGATTCCACGGGGGAACAATTTCTTGAGTTGAGAGTGTCCTGTTTTACTCTGGACATTCTCAACTTCTCCATTGCCAGGACCCAGCATGCTCACTCACACACAACCACTAGCTCATTCATGTCCAGGGCCGGCCCATGTGCAATCAGCTGAGAGCCCACAAGCATGGCCCAAACCCCTACCCATGAAGCTCTCTGGCTTCTCTAGAAAAACCAGATGGGATATAGAGGGGGTTCACTCACATCCAGATGCTCATTCCTAGTGCACGACAGGTCACCACTACAGGAAGAGTTAGCTTCTGCACAGAGGGGCGATAGGAGCTGGGCTGGCTGACCATGCAATCATAGGAACACCGAGGAAATCTCAGATTGGCAGAGCGGCAGGGTGGTCAGCAAGTCACATGACCACGGGTTGCTGCCTGTCCTGGACAGCCTGGCACCCCTTTAGGAACCCACCTATTACAACTCTCAGCCTTCCTCCTCTCACCCCAAGTTCCTTACGTGGCTCGGAATGCCAAGGACTGCATGGTTTCCTACTACCATTTGCAGAGGATGAACCAAGTGCTCCCTGAACCAGGTACCTGGGAAAGTACTTTGAAACTTTCCTCAGTGGGAAAGATAGAAGAAAGCTCTTCACTCCATTGCCTGCATTCCCACCCCCAGGACAAGTCTGGGAAACCATGTGACATTCCGAGATGTCTAGCACCCCCTGCAGTCAGTGCCACCACTGGCTGAGGCCAGGTGAGGCTTCTGGCAGCCTCCATGCTGATCCAAAGCTCTTGGCAAACACCTCCTAGGCAACCTAGGGGTCTCCATCCTGGCCACTGCATGCAGAATCCCTTCTCCCTGTAGGAGGGCACCTCGGGTGGCACATAACCAACATGAAGCCACTTAAGTGGCAAGTTGGGAAGAGAACCAAGGCTTGTCCCAATCCAAAAGATCTTCCAATGCAGGACCCCAGAACGTACCTGACCCTAGATTCCCCCTCCCTCACTCCAAACTTCCAGACTGCAAGGTTTTGTGCCACCCTGTGTGTCCTCTACCTCCCTGTGTCTTGCAGTGCCCTGGGGCTCCTGGTTTGACCATGTGACAGGATGGTGGGATGTTAGGAACAGATACCCGGGGCTCTTCCTTTTCTACGAGGACATAAAAAAGGCATTCAGAGGTGCCATTTGTCAGGGACAGGGATGCAAGTGAGCCCTGCACTGGACCGGAAATATGCTCTGGGCTCTCCCAGGCTCCTACTCATTTCTATAACAAGCAGAAGGACCATTCACCATTGTTGAACTCTTGGTAAAACCCTCCAGTGATAAGGAAAGTTCTGGAGGGACTCCTCTTCCTGCAGCTGCCACACCCCTGCCAGCTATTGTGCCCCTTCTATGAGGTGAGAGTCTCAGGAGGACCCTCAGACCTGACCCCTTTGATCAGAGGATGAATCTGGAAGTGAGGGCTGCTTACCAGGAACAGGGGATGAGTTCCAGCCCTCAAGTGGTTGAAGGTAATTCCCAAGGCACCATATATGTGGCCAAGGTCACAAACATGATGTGTCTTAGGTAAATCATTGCTTCTAACTCAAGGATAAGAAGCATCTATCGGAGGAAATGACTCTCACTTCCTAAGCAAGCTGAATAAAAGTTCCTGAAGTTTATTTCAAAGGAACAGAAATGATCTGCATCCTGTAGCTCCGGTGCTGAGGATTCAGGGTACCCTTCACTCTTCCAATGTTTTTCAGGTACCACCACGTGAAATGTTGGTGGGAAGCCAAGGAGAGGCTTCAGATCCTCGTCCTCTTCTATGCAGATTGGCAGAAAGCAAGAGCTGCTAATGCAGATCTGGCCAGAAGAGCCCCTGTAGGTGAGGCTCAGCATGACACGGCATTGGAGCTGGCCAAGCTTTCTCCTACATCCACTAATGTGATTTTCTCTTGTTCAGAATCAAGACAGATGTGACGTTCTTGGGGGAAACTCTGTTTCAGGACCATAAATCAGATTGTCCACCAGACCTCTTCACATATAAGGAAGCAAAAACTTTGGTCAATAAATCCGCTATTCCATGAGACATCTTCAATCACACCTTCTCGCCATTCTGGAGCAAAGTTTGGTGACCTGTCTTCTGTCTACCTCTGCTCTACACACTGGTCTGCCTTGTGAACCAAAACAAGTGAAAACTTCCTTTTCTGTTCAGTTTTGGTTCAACAACAATCAGATTCAATGTAGGACTTTTCTCCCTCCTGGCCTGCAGTTTGGTAAAACCCAGTGCCACCTGCTTCCAAACTCCAGCACAACCAGAGCACAGAGGACTTTCTGACACCAACTCCCAAGAGCTGACTCAGTAGGTCAGAGAGGGTCCAAGCATTTGCCTGGTGATCAGTGCTCAGGTGACGCCAGCAATGCTGGCCCCTGTGAGACCCATCAGTTGCAAATCTGAAAACGCAGCTCAGCCCTTCCTCCTCTGGAGCTCCTTCTCAGCTCAGCTTGGAGGCTCTTGCATTCTCCCAGTGCCCTGGACACACTTTCCTTTGTCCATCGCTGGTCTGCTTTGTTGAGAGCTCTAGTCCAGCACTTAGCCCATGGCCGTGTAACTAGTTGTTGTCATGACTGTCTCCCCAGTCATCTTTAGCTTAGAGAACACTGATCAGTTTTGCTCACTGGTGCCTAGCAGAGAACCTCATATCTCAGAGGAAGAGACAAGTACCCATGTAGAGACAATGAGTGGCTTGAGAATCTTCATGTTTATGGAACAGACAGACAGACAGACAGACATGTAGGCAGAGTAAAAGGTAAGAAGCATGCAGGTCTTCTAGTGGGTTCCAGACACCACTCCCCCATCCTGAACCAAATCATCTTTAAAAGCCCACATCCACGGAGCCCATTCCTAAAGATTCTAATCTGTGGGTTGTGAGTTAGAACCTGGAATTCTGTGTTCCACCAAACAGAGGGTGAATATTCCTCCAGAGAGGTGGGAAGGGTAGGAATACAGCACTTGGAGAATTTAGAGAAATCACCCTTTAGTTTGCATAGGTTAGAGTCCCAGGGACATCCATTGGAGGGTCACTCACTGGGAAGGATCTCAGGCACAGACGGTTCTCAGAGTCCACTCTCACCCCTGGCACAGTGCTGCCCGCTGCTCCTCGGGGACAGCTCCAGCAGTTTCCCAAGGACAACTGGGACCTGGGAGAGAGAGACACACAGAGGACACTGCGCTGTTCCTTCACGTTAGGCAGAACTCAACCTGCGAAGGGTGCTTCCTTCCTTTCTTTTCCAGTCACTCTGCAAGCCTGTTTCTTCCCTTACCTTTAATAAATGTCAAACCTTGCTGCCCTTTGTGCTTCTCTTGACCAGTTCTTCGCTCAGGACAGAAAGAAACTAGAAGCCAGCTGCAGAAGGACAGGCTAGCACCGCAACCTGCTAACAAAACCTATGAGAATCAAGACACAAGTGACATCTCCTGCTCAGGAGCTCTGACAAACCCTCACAAAGTATCACATAGCCACCAACACAAACCAACCTACTGGGCTTGTCAGTCTATCTTTCTTATGAGCTGACCCAGCAGGATTTCTTGGGGGGTGAAATGCAGGGCATGAAATGTGATCTGGTGTTTACAAAGTGAATCAAAAACTTTATAAGGTATGTGCACTCTGGAGGCTGAATCAGGAGGATCGCTGCAAATTACAGGCCAACCTGTAACAGGAATCAAGTCTGCATCTCAAAAAATAAATAAATAAATAAAAGACAGAAAGAGAAATGAAAAGGAAAGAATAAAGAAAGAAATGTATTTAAGCATGGAAGAGTATATGCACTCATCCAATTTCAATGCAAGGGATGTGAAGTATACACTTGAAAGAGAGGAAAGAAGATGGACACCTGTGTATACAATATGATGGGAGGTGGGAGCCCTGATGCCCATGTCTGCCCAGCCCTGCGCCTGTGTCCTGCCCCACAAGGTCCAGTGGTGTGTCAGGTCCTGGGCTGGCACAGTGAGTGCTGGGCTCCTCATCCTGGCAGAAGCCTGTGTGAGCCGAGCCTGCCCTGCGGAATCCCCCAACTTTCTTCACCAATCAATCTGAGTGGCTCCTGACATCAAGGAAGGAGAAGTAAGCACTGCAGCCAGAGAGATTATTGATCATCAGTTTGTGTAGTCTACTGCATGCACTTCAGATGTGTCACTGTTACATCGTCTGCTGTGAAAGATCTCAAAACTCTAAAAAATACTCAAATGATTTTGACCAAACTATCATGCCCTGGTAGAAAGATTCTTTCTACTCAGATTCTTTATACTCATTTAGATATTGAAATGTGTTAGTCCCCAGTTTCACAAATACAAGTACTAGAATTCCTCTTCTTGTCCTTTTCTCTTATGGTAGGAGGAGAGGTTTCTTATTTTTTTAGAACTGGACAAAGCAATATTAATAAACATCAGGATAGCCTAGGAGATGCCAAAAAGGAAGGTGATGAGGGAAAACTAGACTTGCAGATGATGACACGGGCACAGTAAAGGTAAGCTTTACCGTGGAGAAGACGGGCTGGGAAAAAACGGATATTTTCAGATTCATATCAAAATTTAGCAGATGATAAATACAGATATTCAAATCAGTGGGGACATGAAAATTATTCAGTAAACATTTATAAGTCACTGGATATACTCGAGGAAAACAATCTAAGCGTCACCTCTGTTGCTGCCCAGGGATGTGAATCCCTGACCAACCCCTGATTCAGAGGTGACAGGAGTCCCAGGGCTGAAGGGAAAGTCAGAGAGTGGTTTAATTCCCCAGCACAATGACACCCACCTGCCCAAGCACCACAGGGGAAAATCCTGACCGTGCTGGACACGCCAATACTCATATAGTTGTACTTCAGGAGGGAAAGGCCACAGCAAAGCTTAAAAGGTAACAGGCAGGTAACACTGCGACAGCAGAGTGTGACAGTGAACAGCTGACTTCATTCACTAGGAAGAGGCTCATTCAGCAGTGCAAGGCTCAGCAGAGCAGGGGCCGGACATGGGAGCCCAGCTCTCTAGGAGATTGAGACCCAAATGCCATGACCAGCCTGGGCAGCATATGAATCAGCTAGACCTTGGCTCAAAACTATAAGAGTGTTCTTAAAAAACGACCAGGATGCAGTTCAGTGTGAAGGCCCTGAGTCCCATCCCCACGAATACATTAAACAAATAAATAAAGAAATATTTTATAAGACAAACAAATTGATAGGAAAATGCCCATTCTCTATGAAGAAGCAGATAAAAGAAACAAACACAAAGGAAACCCAACAAATTTATGGAAGCACACTGGTGCCTGATCAAGCCACATTCTCATTCGCCAGGGGTGAGGCCAGAGGTGGCAGAAGCCAGCAGCCTGATCCCCACCACAGCCTGGCTCCACACAGCTTCTGTGCACCTGTGTAAAGAACTGAAAGAAACCTCTCCAAAGGAGAGAGGAGGAGACGTGGGAAGATTTGTGAGCCATAGTGAAGTTCACTTTTCTTTGGCTTTTGATAAACATAACAAAATAGACAAAGGGTAGGTAGTGTAGATAAGGCTAGAGGAGGCAGGGGACTGGGCTCGGAGGGAGATGGACGGGCAGAAGGTCGACTTCATGGACAGAGATATCAAGACAGCTGGGGGTGGATAGATCTTTAATGGGGATGGATGGAGAGGGTGATGTTCAGTAGAGACACATATGATGGGTAGATGATAGGGAGATATTTAAATGGATGATTGAAAGATAGACTGACAGAAGGCACATGAAAACTTCTTTTAGTGCAAAGGTGCACCAGGAAATGCTGCCAATCCTATACCTCTGAACAAAGAGCCAGAGAAGCAACAGGACGAAGAGCTTCTCTCACCGCCTTATGCACATTTGCTCAGTTAAACATTTGTGGCATTTTAAGTAGTGGTATATTTGAGAGACAATTTTCCATTAAAAGCTAACATTTATTAGTTTTCTTTCCACACCCTGGGGATTTTACAGCCAGTACAGGTTCTGCTGCTCCGTGAGCCATGGGCCCAGGAAGTGGCCATTGCCTGTACTACACACTCCACAGACGCACAGGCTGTTGTATGCTTCACCTCAGGGACAGGAAGATGGGACACAGAGTCCTGGAAAGTTTGCACCTTGCTGTAGGGAAGGGGCACCTCAGGGGAGCCCAAGCTGCACACACTGGCTGATGTCGAGGGAATTCACAGGAGTCATGTTGTACAGGAGAGGCACGTGACCTGTTCTGTGTCACCTGTGGAACAGTGCATGTCACCAACCAACAGGCGCACCAAGTACCCAGGTCAGAGAACACAGGAGAAGGCTGGCACCACAGAAGGGAAGTTCAGGTGAAGTCTTGAAGCAAGCCTTGGTGGGCTGCCATCACACAGTCCAACAAGGGCTCAGCTCACACAGTGCAAATCGGCATCTCTCAGCTCTGGTTCAAGAATCCAACATCAGGGAGTCTTGCGCGGCTGATCCCATGGAAGGCCCTCTGGGCTGGTGGTCACTGTTGTTTCTATGTCCTCAGGGGTCTTCCCTCTGGGCCCCTCAGCATTCCTGTCTCTTCTTGAGGACCCCAGTCCTGGAGGACCAGGAGTGGCTCTAAGGACTTTATTTTACCTTAACTACCTCTGTCATGGTTTATGTCTGTGTCCCCCAGGCCTCATGAGTTTGAATTGTGCATTTGTTATTCATTCATTGTCTAGTGCTTTGATTGATTGTGTCAGTGCTCCACCCACAAAGGGGTGGAGCCAGGATGTGATGTAATGGCAGGAAGAAGGTGCATCTTGTTCTTTGCTGGTATGAAAGGCAGCCCAGCCATGCCCGCCTGCCTGGGAGCCAAATGAGTGTGGACTAAAACCTCCAAAAACTGTAAGAAATAAAGCTTTCCTTTCCCAACTTTGGGCTTCAGGTGTTTTGTCTCAGCAATCAAAAAAAGTAACTAAGACAACCTCTAAAGACCTCATCTCAGTTATGGCCACACTTGGAGGTCCAAGGGAGCAGGACTTTGTCAGGGACACAGCGGGAGAAGGCCTCAGCCCTCACAGTGCCACTGTCTCCTGGCCTTTGACAGATGTGCCTGTGTTTGCACCACTGACTCTGCCTGGGCTGCCCAGTTTCCTCCCAGTATGGGGAGTAGCTCAGAGCTGAGGGGACCCTGAACACCCAAGGAGAGTCACTCTGCTCATTTCCTGCCTGACTGGGAAAAGATCAAAGGCGCAACTGGAAGCCCTGACTGTTATATTCCAGAAGAGCTCCAGTCACCTTGAGTCCCTGAGCAAGGCCAGGCTATCTCTGGAGCTCTGGGCCAGGGGCAGTTATCTGGCTTGAGCATCATGAGCCCAAGGTCCAATTCCAAAAGGCTGAAGCCACCAAAACAGAATCATGCCAGGAGTAGGCCCTGGAGAACCACAGACAAGGTTCACCCCATCCCAACTCTAAAATTCTCAGGACAGGGCATTTCCTGCCGAAGGTAGGACTCTGTCTCCAGAAAAGTCACTTTTCCACCTAATTAAGTTTTCACAAATTGGCTTTCTTCCTGTTTGTTTCCCAGTGCAGACTTCCCTAAAATTATACACCTATGCCTTTCTGAAAGGTGCCTTCATTTGCCTTCCTCTCTGTAAGGAACGAGGAAGCCCATGATATGGCCAGCCTCACAGCTCCCCACGTCTGCGTGCAGCCTGAGAATTCACTGTCCTCCTTGCCAGCAGGTAACTGATCCCCTCACCTCTGTGATCACAAGGCATTGGGTTTAACTCCCCGCAATGAAATCATATAACCCTGTGTGTGAGTTAGCAGTGTGGTCAGCTTCCCCGAAAGCACTTGCATTATGCCAAGAAACCACAATCCCACAGGTGACCATGGGGAAGTCAATATACCTGACAGGTGCTGGCCCTGGAAAGGGGCCCAAGGTAAGGTGGCTGGGACCTGTGACTTTCCCTTTCCCTGAGGAAAACACAGGTCATGATGATATTCCACAACATTACCCAGAGCATCTAATCCTACAACTATTACCAAAACTTAGTGCAGAAAGTCTAAAAAAACAGCACCTTTCAGCTTTATTTCAAGGCCAAGTGGATTGCAGGGAGCAGTTATGTGACTAGAGAAGAATTTCTGAGTTGGTCTCACCATTCGCAAACCAGCCTCTTATGAAGGGTCCTCCAGTAGCAGCCAGTGCAGGCTCTCAACATAGGAATCAGCTTGGTTTTTAGCAATGGATCTGAATCTGCTAAAAGGCCCTTCTTGATTTGGGATGACATCTAGAAGCTCTCTTGTCCCAAAACCTGCCTGGCTTAGTCCCTGCCTGGCCTCCTGATCTCTCTGCCAGCAACCCCTCAGGACCATATAAGCTCCAGGCTCCTCTGTTCTGGGAGCAGGAAAAGCCCAGATCTCAGAATCTGCTCTTTCTCTGCCAGGCATGCCTTTGCCAAGCTCTTGGCCATTTTGGCTCCTGCAGGGCTGAATTCCATTTGCCTCACAAAGAATCCTCATAACTTATTGACCATCAGCCACTAATCCCAACCACTCACTGGTTGTTTTCTACACAGCATAAGACCTGCTGAAACCTTGTGCATTGCTACTCTTCTTCTTGTACCGGACTGGAAGCCCCTCTCCATAGCACCAACCACTAAACTGTGCCTTGCACAAAAAAGGCACTTAGTCACTTTTGGATGGACGCAGGAATGGGTTGATGGGTGGATGGATGGGTGGGTGGATTGATGGATGGATTGGTGGATGGGTAGATAGGTGGATGGGTGGATGGATGGGGGGATGGATGGGGGGATAGGTGGGGGGATGGATGGGTAGGTACATGGCAAGAATATGGATGGGATAATGGATGGATGGAAAGACAGGTGGATGGAAAGATGGGTGGATGGATGCAAGGATGGATGACTCACTGTATAGGTAAACAAATGCAGACCACCTGTCTAACATATGATGCTCAAACCAAAAATAAAACCCTTAATGGTTACCTCATTCTGAATTATTTAATGGATGACTCTTCTGTTTCACTCCACACTTTCCACAAATGCACTTACCATTTCTACATGCTATGGTCCACAGATGAGTGAAAGTGGCCTCATTGGCCATTTCCCCTCAGAGTGTACCAACCCTCCTACTGGCTGGTCCAGTTGGAAGTCTTAAGCCTATGGACATGGATGGCAGAACCCAGCCAATTACTTCACGGTTCACCAGGCACCTTCCAGATAACCACCACTGACCCATGGGCCTGAAGGGTTAGTGACTATGAACAGTGGCATTACATATCCAGAAATTGCCAATAAAGAGGAAACACACTATTTCACCACCTGGCCCTTTTATACAAGAGCAAGCAAAACTGGAATCATTTGAGATCAAACATGTGGTATTCATAATTTTCAGTCTGCCTGTTTAGGGCAGCTTTAAACCTGTTTTAATACTCTCATTTAATGTAATTGGCGGCAGAGATTATTATTTACCATACAAAAACTTATAGTTTATGTATTTAGACAAGTGAGTGTTTGCTCATTTCCTTCAAAAATCATTGCTTCACAATCTGCCAACTCCAGGAGGTGGAGCAGACGAGGTGTTGTGCATTTGGTGTTAAGCTGCACAACCCCCTGCCATGGGACCTCCCTACCCTCTGTGGAGAAGCAGGCAGTGGCCCAGAGGCTCTGCGTCCACCACAGCTCTGGGTCCAGCTCTGGGGCTGGAATCGGATTCAGGTGTCTGGCTCCACGTAGATTGTGAACACTCTCTGGGCCTTGGCTTTCTTCCTGAGGACTGGGAAGGGTCCTGACTATCAGGCAGGATTGACACAAGCTCCAGTTGTAGAACCCCAAGGACACACTCAGGAATGGAGCCCATGTGCACTGTCCTTCAGTGAGCTCTGCAGGTTTGCTGCTGGGCAACATCCTGTGGAGAACCACAACTGCCTCAAATAAAACCAGCACTTAAGGCTGGACAAGAGTAATTTTAAAAATTGTAGTGAAGTTCACACTGCAAGGAGAATAAAACCCACATACAAAATAACCTTAGTGTGAAGGCAGCTTTAGCCTTAGCAAATGAAAGTCGCAGATTTTCACAAATTGCGAGAGAACCACACACCCCTCCAGAAGGAGGCACTGTAACAGTGGAATCACATCAGGTCCTCAGACAACTGAATCAAGACACCAAATAAAATGCTCAATTTGCAATATCATCAGACGAAAATGGAGCCTTAACCAATCTAGAGAGTGCTCTAAGGCATGTTTAACCTTTGGCATTTCTCTTCTACTCAAATGGAAAACTGTTAGGACAGGGTGTGAGGCTTCCCCACCCCTGGCCTTTGATTGACCTGCACTGCAGGTACAAAGGTGGCAGCAATGTGCCCTGTGATTTCACTCGGAAGTCCTCAGGCAGCCATAGGACAGACTGTTTGGATCCAGAGTGTGCTGTGCCCCAAAGTCACCAGTGCTGGGGTCCGGTGCCTTCACCACTCCTCCTGTCCCTCCCTTGTGGATCCCACGTGGTTGGTGGCCTGATCCCTGCTGCCTTCCTAACCTGTGAGGGAGGAACAGGATTAAAAGGTGAGGGAGGAACAGGATTAAAAGGAGACCGGTCAGGCAGTCCTCGTCCACACTGCCACACAGAGAGCCTCCAGGTGTCCGCTGCCTCTCCAAGGAAGGATCCACATACAGCCAGGCCACCACAGCCTGCTAGCAGCAGAGAGCCAGGGCAGGTCCAGGACTCTCCTGCAGTCTGGTGAGTACCAGTTGGGTATCCCAGGCCAAGCCATAGACCAGAATACACGGGTGTTAGGAGTGGTGAAGGGGTGGCTGCTTTTGACAAAGAAGACCAAAATATGTTTTTCAAAGATATGAAGGAGAGAATATGCTTCTCTAACTTTGGTCCCCAATATTCTAAGGGCTGTGCTGTGGGCTTTGCTGTGATATCAGCCACTGGACCTCAGCAGTACCAGAACTGCAAAACAGGGGCACCCATGGTGAGGGAGAGGGATGGGACACAGGAACCACAGCCACCACGGGGTTGCTGTACCTGGCTTGACTTGGGACCCTCAGCAGGCTTCCAGAGACAATGCAAGTGTGTGGGGACCCAATGCAGAGTTGGATTAGGCAATGAGAGGCCTCCCTGGTCCATCAAGGAGGTGTCCTCCCCAGGTGGCCTGAACCTCACAGCTGTAGGAGCCAGACATGTTTCTTCCTGGGCCAAGACACAGACTTGGCCATGGAACTGGGAGGTCCAGAAGACCAGAGACCGAGGGCTGCTATGGACTGACACCCTCTGCTACTCAGGGCCATAGCCAGCTCAGCCCAATTCCTTCTTCCCGCAAGGAGATCCCACTGGCTAGGTCCAAGAAGGAGGGCTGGAAGGATGCAGGCTGCATCCCTGGCAGCTGCTGCAGGTTCAGAGCCACTTAGCACTAATGGAAAGGTAGGGCACACATTACACCATGCCCAGAACAGCACAGGCGGCCCAGAGTCAGGGCGGAAACCAGCTGTGCCCGCCTCCCTGGAAATTTCTCACCTCTCACTGCTCTTCTATGTCACCAAAGCACTCTCTCAATTTTCTGTGTTCAGATGCACTTCTAAAGAAGGATTTTTTTGTTAATGTTTTATGACCTTGCGTAAGAATTTTAAAAAGCTTGAGACATGTATCCAGTCAAACCCTTTCTGGCAGGGCATAGAATAAAAGAGAATTTTTACTTAAGCCAAAAACAATGGATTAAGAAATGTCCAGTCTGGAGGCTGGAGATTTAGCTCAGCAGCATAAGCGCCTGCCTTACAAGCAGGCAGTCGTGAGTTCGATCCCCGGTACCGATAAAAAGGAAAAAGACAAAAAAAAAAAAAAAATGTCCAGTCTGATTGGATTACTTTAAACTGTCACCAGACCAACACTAAGAAGTTCCTCACACACCACTGGCACTCCGCTAAACACAGAGCCAGGGGGACAGAGGAAAGAAGGCCAGCAGCCTTGACACAGGCAGTTGAACCCTACATGCTCAAAAGGCACCAGGGAGGGCAAGACACAGTGGGGCCCTACAGGAAAAGAAGATGGACTGAGCTGCTGACTACAGGTAAGTCCTCTTCTGCCCTGGCTCTGTAGTCATTTGATGACACAGAGTGTACCTGGAATGCGACCACAGTGACCCTCGGGACAACTTGTGTCCTCCTGGCAGGGGTGCCACGGTGCTGCGTCAGGAACGTTGGCACCTCAGGATCTCTGCAGCTGTCCCAGCCCAGAACCCAGTCTACCTTCTCACCCAGCCTTTGGTTACTTCTCTCCAGTCTCTGCTGAGCTGGAAATGTCCCTAGGCCAGGGCTACCCTTCTGCCTTCTGCTGCCTACACTTGGCACTGCTTGCATGGGCCACCTGGCTTGTGGTCTCAGGGCACGCACCATCCTCTGTGTTCTCTGGAATAGCCCAGACACACTAGAGGCGTGAGTCCTCTGACGTGCCATCCTGTGACTAGGTTCTCAGGAATAGTCCAGCATCACGGGGGTGTGGGCCATGTCTCTGTAGCACAGAGCTGGCAACCCTGCTCTCCCAGAGCCAACTCAGAACCTGGGCATTGTGGGCTCCCCCACAGCACCTGGTGAGAAGAGCTGATACCCCTGGGGCTATGGCAGACACCCTGAATCTCCTGCTGCCTTTCAATGGGTACTAGAGTTTCTCTAAAATGTTTTACTTTTATTATCCCTTGAACTTTAAGACAAAAAAAGATAAAAATATTTTAAAAACCGGAGAGGAAAGAAAATTTTATTATAAAAAGTCTAAGAAAGCCAGTGTGGTCCTCAGTCCCTAGAGCCCCTCCAGCCCCTGCAGCCCCTGCAGCCTCTGCAGCACCTACAGCCCCTGCAGCCTCTTCCAGGTCCCTGTGGGGAATACTGGGGACCCAGCTGTCACTCAGCAGGAGACTTGACAGACACAGACTCAGTGCCAATCCTCAGGGACAGATGCTTGGCACCTCTGTCCTCAAAGAAGGCCAGCGGAGGGTTTAAACCCCAGCCCCACGTCTCCCATGGATCAGCATTAGAACCAGGAGGGTTCCTATATGTCTCTCAGGCCTCTGACAGAGTCATGCCCTAAGGGAGTGATATTTGCTCTTCCAAAGGACCCTGCTTTCCCTCTCTCTAAGAATCCACTAGAACCACCACGATGTCCTTGGAGAAAATGGAAGACCTCCAGCTGGAGGGAAAATACCTGCGGCCAGCAACCAAGGAGGTGAATGGCATCCTCATGACCAAGCTGATCAGTGACAAGTGGGACCAAATCTGGAGCTTCCAGGCCAAGCCTGATGATCTCCTCATCGCAACCTACCCAAAGGCAGGTGGGATGCCTTGCTGTGGCAGCAGCAATGCCAGACACAACCCCTCATATAGGAAATGCAGATTCCACTATGGCTGGGCCTGGAGAGAACAACAGCCAGACTGTCCCTGGGCTCCTTGCCTGCACCCAGAACTCCTGCTCCTGAGTCCCTAAAGGAAACCACTAGGGCGGGGACCCTGGGCCCAGAGAGCTGTCGAGGGGCAAGGTGTGTGGGTGCAGGGCTGAGACACAGACACAGGTTCCCACAGGGGACCCTGCTTCCTCAGCTGACTGTGTGCTGGGAGGACACCAGCACCCACCCTGAGCACAGAGGCCTGGGTCAGAGAGGGGGCCGGCTTCAGCAGAGTCTGCAAAGTTTATAGGACAGCAAGGTGCAGGTGGAGGAATGGGGGCCCAGCTTGGGAACAGAAAGTGAGGGAGAGCTTCAGCTAGAGACCATGGGTGACATTCGGTCTTGTACTGATCAGGCCCACAATCTCCAAAACCACTGGACAGGAAAGGTTTAAATAAAAGAGACAACGTTAGAGCTCAAGGAGATCAAAGGCCTCTAGCAGAATTAGAGATTCTCTGGGGCCTGAGACAAAGAAATTCTCTGGACACTCATATTTATTTGGTTTCACACAAAGGACGGGGATAGAGTGGAAAGCGTCCTTGCATCCCAGGCCTGGGTTCTCCCTGCTGGCTCTGCACAGCACTGGTCCCTGGGCCTGAACTAAACCTGCTCTGTTGCCTCCCAGACTGTCGGGGTCGCTCCCGGCCGGCAGGAAAGACACACGACAAAGTCTGGCGGTGTGCAACCTTGCCTTTATTTGTCTCCGCGTGGGCCCCACGAGGCCTCCTCTCTGCCACCAGCCCTTTCTCGCCGGTGGACTTTCTCTATCTCTCTCTGTGCTTCCTCTGTGTGCTTCTCCTCGTGGCGGGAGAGGCATTTACTTTTATAGGGCAACAGTAGCCAATCAGTTCAAAGCGCGCGATGCGGGCTGACTGGCTAACATCAGTTGTTGCTAGGCAGACTATCTTACAGAGCGGGTTGTTTAAGTCGCCAGCGCAATCAGGGGGCAGGAAGCAGGCGCCAACTTGACTCACTCGATGGGAGGGGCAATCTAGCTCAGGCTCCGCTCCCACCCACAGGCCCTACGTCCGCCAAGTAAGGCGACCGGTGTCGGCGGCTCCCAACATCTCCCCCTATTTTATTTACTTTGAATGAATGTATGCATCGCAGCCCGCCCTGGATTGAGTGCAGAGGCTTATGCCCTGTGTTGAGGCCCACCGTAGGCCCTTGGCTTGGACCCTGGTCGGCCGCCCCCGGGTCTGCCAAGGCCTTGAGACCCTCGTCCTTTTTCCAGGGCCAGGAGTGAACTGGACGGAACCTGGATGCACATAGGCATGCACTCATGCCCCTCCGTGTGATCCCCTCGGAGAGGCATCTAGATCTGGGCAGATTCTAGTAATCCAGCGGCTTTCGTGCGCCATGGGGTAGGGCCTGGCTTAGGTCGAGTCGTGCTGGGGAGGCACGCTCTTACCCGTCATTGACTCACCTACCCTGCTGTGTGGTGTCATTAGGGAAGGAATGCGGAAGACCCGCCACACCTAGACCCGGTCGTAGGCCAGTCGAGCGAGCCATGCGTAGGCCTGGGGGTCATTGTGCCCATCACGGGCTGCTGCCAGGGCCGCATGGGCAACCAGGCGTACTTGACGCCGGGCCGCCGCAAGGCGCCCATTAATAAATGATGTAACCCATCGGAGCAAGAATGGTCCTACAAGTAAGAGCAGAAGCAAGGAGCACAGGGGACCTAACAATGGTAAAACATAGGGGAGCAAGCCATTCCAGGCTCCCCAAAAAGGGATTGTCCTGCAGTTCTTTTAGGGCTCATCTTGTTGTTGGGTCTGCGGTTGGCCTCTGGTGGAACAGGCCTGATCTTCAGTCGAGGGACTTGTCGCAACCTCTCTGGGACCCACAGTGGTTCTCGTCCCGATTCCTGCAGAAAAACACAAACCGCGCCTCGGTTCCAGCTAACCACTGGATCCGGGCCCATCCATTGTCATGCCATAGATAACCTCGCCTTTGGAGGCAGGCCTTGGCTTACTCCCCCTTTTTGTTTTTTATTTTTTATTTTTTATTTTTTTTTATTTTTGGTCTTTTTCGTTTTTTTTTTTTTTTTTTTTTTTTTTTATCGGTGCCAGGGATCGAACTCGCGATTGCCTGCTTACAAGGCAGGCGCTTATGCCGCTGAGCTAAATCCCCAGCCCCCGTTTCCTCGACCGGCGTTTTTCTCAGCCTGCTCGGCAGAGTAGCCGCCCATGAAAATACCGTCCGCCCCGCGGCGCAACGTAGGACGGCGATCGCGACAGAGTGGAACGGGGCGTCACTTCCTGTGCCGGCTGAGAGAAGGGAGGGTTCCCTGTAGCGGCCTCTCGGCAGGGAGCCGCTTTTGGAGAAGAGCTCCAGGGCGGAGCGGATGGCTCTCTATCTCCTCCCCGCCAGAGAGCGCTCGGGGGCCCTTTTTCCTCTCTCTGCTTTTTTCGAGCGGCGCACGCACACAATTCGCGGCGCAACTCGGCATAGGAGTCAAGGCACGCATGTATCATTTCCCACAGGGGGCGAATAGCCGGCGAAATATCGCCTCCCAATTCCGCCGAGGCGAGGTCCCCGCCTAACTTCTCCCATGATGGCAGGTTTAAATGCCCCGTGGGTAAAAACCAGGGAGCTACCCTATCTACCTCTGCTATGAATAGTTCCAGTGTTTTTTGACCTACCCTGAGGTCTCTAGCTTTTAAAAGCTTTCTAAGGGCCTTTACCAAGGGCCGCGCCTCTGCGCTCGGTAAATTACCCATCCTCAACCTCTAAGGGCTGTAACTCACCGCGTGTGACTTAGAGAACCCGTCACCTACGCGTGAGCCTGAGGGGAGTCTAAAAGCCCTGTAGGTGCGCGCCACCCAGAGCCCAGGCTTATCCCCAACTCACCTGTCCGGCAGCACCACGCTGGAGCGTTGCACACCACCGCCGTGTCTCGGGGTTGATCAGTCCCCGTACGGGCCACCAAATGTCGGGGTCGCTCCCGACCGGCAGGAAAGACACACGACAAAGTCTGGCGGTGTGCAACCTTGCCTTTATTTGTCTCCGCGTGGGCCCCGCGAGGCCTCCTCTCTGCCACCAGCCCTTTCTCGCCGGTGGACTTTCTCTATCTCTCTCTGTGCTTCCTCTGTGTGCTTCTCCTCGTGGCGGGAGAGGCATTTACTTTTATAGGGCAACAGTAGCCAATCAGTTCAAAGCGCGCGATGCGGGCTGACTGGCTAACATCAGTTGTTGCTAGGCAGACTATCTTACAGAGCGGGTTGTTTAAGTCGCCAGCGCAATCAGGGGGCAGGAAGCAGGCGCCAACTTGACTCACTCGATGGGAGGGGCAATCTAGCTCAGGCTCCGCTCCCACCCACAGGCCCTACGTCCGCCAAGTAAGGCGACCGGTGTCGGCGGCTCCCAACACCAGACAGCCTTCTCCCCATCACCACACAGTCCAGGACTTTGGATCCCTCCCCTCATTCACTGCTGGGTCCTCCTGCTAGCCAAGACATATGGGCCAGCCCCCACCATTCCTCACCTGGCCTCAAACACTGGCACCTTGCACACCTGGCACAATGCACTCGCAGCCACTCGCACGCTGGGCACCCATTCCCACACCTGCAGCCCATTCCCACACCTGCAGCCCATTCCCATCTCCTGCTCATCCTGGGGTTCCTGGGGTTCTCTGTTCCTTGCAGCCAAACCGAGCCCTGACACAGAGCAAGGCTGTGAACAGCTCTGGGTTCAAGGGTCTCTTGACCTGACAGGGAGAGCTGGTCCCCCACCCTGGATTCCTTTTCTTCTCTGCCACTCTTGGTGTCTCTGGCATGCATCTGCCTTACAGTGACATGTGATGGGAGGCTGAGAGAGCTGCGCTGAGCAACCCTGGCTCTCTCTAACTCTCCATGTCCTTGGTTTCAGGTGGCTTTTGATACTAAAGCCCAATGTGATAGCTGCAGTTCCAACCAGAATAGCAAGGAAGTAGAAATAGAGAAATAGTTGTTTTACTTTCCTTTAATAAAGAAAATGTCATGGAACTTAGTGGCCTGGCCCCATCTCCAGTTTCTAGAAAGCCTGAATCATGTAGCCCTGGCCAAAAGCACCTACATGCCCACCTAGCATCTGAAGGCGTCTTCATTTAGAAGAAAATAGAGGGGCAGTGAGCTAAGATGTTGTCCCTGCCTGTCTCCTCCTGAGAAGCTAGCTAGGTGTGTTGGCAGACTCAGGAGGCTGGGGCAGGAGGCTTTTGAGGAGTTTAAGGCAAGCCTGAACTACAAACAAAAACCCTGTCTCAGGAGAACATGCAAATAAAGGACCTTTAGAGTAACGCATGGTGAACTCACTCTGCATGTCGCTGCATCCCTCTAACCCATAGTGAGTCAAGACAAATCTGTCAGGGACAGAGCCTCAGTGATAAGCAGAGCATAGCTGTTTCCAGGCAGCACCTGTTGCTAACATAGGGACTGTGAGCACAGGAGCCTGCCTGCCCAACCTGGGTGCCACTCGGAGGATGTGACCTCATTCCCAGCCCTGTACCCGTGACCGAGCCATGAGTACGTGAGCGTGAGGAGCAAGTCTGTCCCGGCCCTTCTAGGCACAACCTGGACTCAGGAGATCGTGGACATGATCCAGCATGACGGGGATGAGCTCAAGTGCCAGCGCAACATCACCTACGAAATGCACCCATTCATTGAGTGGGAGATGCCACCGCCCCTCAAGTCAGGTGAGTGACAGAGGAGGCCTGGCCACAAGGGCTGCAGGAGGCCTATCTTGGATGGGTGGGAGGTTATGACAGAGGCTTAGGTTCTGTTGAGCAGCTGAAAGGGGTCCAAGTGCTGTTCCTGAAACGCAGGACATGGTGGCCCAGAACAGACACTTCTGGGCCCTGGCACATGGGAAAGGCCTTAAAGCACCTGAGGGGCAAGAGCATATTCAGGGCCTCTGCTTCCCGAGACCTAAGGATAAAGCATTGCAGGGTGTTCCTGGGGTGTGGTGAAGCCCTGGAGGGACCCAGCATCAGGTCTTTTGGTCACAGGGTAGGAGTCCCCCTCACAAGGGACAGAGTACTTCACCTTCTCTCTGCTCCTTCACCCCCAGCCCAGATCCAATGGTTTATCTGCTTCTTCCCTGCTTCAATGTGCACACACCCCAGGCCCAGGAATAGTACCACCAACCCTGACCACACCCACAAACCCAGTGCAAAGCAACCTTTCTTCGATAGCTGAGTCTGCACAAGGGCTTGCTGAGTGCCAGGCACTGGCTGACAGCCCTGGTCTGGGGGCAGCAGAACCTTCTTAGCAGAGGGAGCTGACACAGCCTTTCACATTGCTACGATTAGTGAAAGAAACTGGCCCCCCTGAGAGAGGCCAGACACACACATGTCAGACATGCACCATGGCTCTCTGTGGGACAGATATCCTACTGTACAGCACAGTGGAGCAGAGGTCTGGGGTCTGGGGATCAGGTGACAAGACCGAGTACAGTGAGGCAGGGCCAAGGCCTGTGGTCCAGAGCATAGGACAACCGGTGCTGTAACGTGCCCTCACTGTGACCTGTGATGAACTAGAGGAAAGGACCTCAGAGTCCCGACAAGGAGAGGTGGAAGGATTGATGCTTACCCCATGAGCACACTGCACAGGGGTCCCAGGTCACCACACTGCCACCCTGTCCTACACAAGGTCCTGAGTCAGCACACTGCACTGATCCCTGTGTTTTGTTTTGTTTTGTTTTGTTTTGTTTTGTTTTGTTTTGTTTTGTTTTGTTTTGTTGTTGGGAGCAAAGGGGACTGAAG
This sequence comes from Cavia porcellus, assembly GCF_034190915.1. Lineage (NCBI taxonomy): Eukaryota > Metazoa > Chordata > Mammalia > Rodentia > Caviidae > Cavia > Cavia porcellus. The sequence goes on along the minus strand of NW_026947501.1, from coordinate 45,311,189 downwards.
ATTGAACTCATGACCTCAGGCTGGCCAGGCAGGCACTTCTGCCACTGAGCTGAACCTCCAGCACCTATGACTCTATTTTGGAAAGGCCCTGTGTAGGCCCATAGAGTTCAACCCTGGAATGACTCAAATCCCTGTTGGGGGCTTCTGCTGTGGGGGCGCATGTCTGTAAGGACCTTTCCTCCCAGGTCTGGAGCTGGCCGATGCAATGCCATCGCCCAGGACACTGAAGACGCACCTGCCCGCACAGCTGCTGCCACCCTCCTTCTGGAAGGAAAACTGCAAGGTAGGGGGGCCCAGTCCTCCAAGGATCACATCCCCAGCAGGCCAGAGAGGGTCCCCACCTGAGTAGCATCAGCATGAGGAGGGAACTGGGCACCTGGCGGTGTGACCCGTGAGCCCACATACCCATTCCCCTCCCTTTGGAACATGAGCCTGGGAACACATTGGGAGGCCCAGGCAGTTTATTCTGATCATCTGCCAACCACATCACCTTCAGAATGGCTGCTGGGTGGCAGAAAGCAGGTGGCATGGCCAGGATTCATCTGACTGGCTGGGGAGCCACCAGGGACTGGAGAAGCCCCGCTCAGGGTGCCTGGGTGGGTTCTGGATCTGTGATGTTGGGGCCTGCGTGGTCCCTGCCCCTTCCTCTCTGTGGTCTTCCTTACTCTGCTCTCTGGCTGACAATAAGTGAGAAACTGTCCTACTGAACCTGTCTGTCCACCAGGATGCCCCTGCCTTGGAGGCAACAAACCATAAATAGCTTCCCTGAATCCATGGGACAAATAAACCTCACCTCTTGGCAACTGTGGGTGTTGGAAAATTTGTCACAGCAACAGGAAAGCTGACTGATAAATAGAGGTCTCCTGAGCAATTTTGGTGTCTTTGTTTGGATCCCTAAAGAAGAAGGACCAGGAGGACAGGGCCATGAAAGAGGCCCACATGGGAGACCCATGAGGGGATGTGGGGCAAAGTGAAGAGGACTGGAGAGCAGAGGAGGAAGGAGCACAGAGCCACGAGCTGTATTTCGCCCTGAGCAAGGCTCCTCGTGCTGCTCTAAGTCCCCTGGAGCCATGGAACCGCTGCCAGCCTCCCTGTCCCTGCTTCTGGCTCTCAAGGACCTTTGGAAATGCAGCCCTCCAGGGACAGTGGGCTCAGGGGAGTAGGGGGGATGTGCTCACAGACAGAGACCCCGAAGCTGCTCAGTGCCCCCTTCCACTACCCAAAGGGCCCACATAGATCAGATGTCCATAGGCCAGCTCTGCTCCCCCAGGAAGAGAGATCAGATTTCTCCAGCAGGTGGAAGCTTCGTCCACAGTTGCAGAGCCTGTGTCCACCAGGGAAGCTCCAGGGGTGTTTTCCCTCTGCTTCCTCTGGTTGGAAAACCCACCTTATTCTGATACCTCCTCATTCAGGTTCTATAAATGCAGGGTATGTGGAGTTAGCTCCCATTTCCCTCTGATAGCTGCTTCCCCAGCAAGTCTTAAACTCAATGAAATATCGAATACAAACCAAATGTAACGTAAGAATCTGCACTAATCCAGGCGGGATACAGAGGCCTGACATCCCAGCACACCAGGATACTAAGGCAGAAGGATCACAAGTTCAAGCACAGCTGGGGCAGCTTAGAGAAGCTCTGTCTCAAAGTACAAAACTTTTTAAAGAGCTAGGGATGCAGCTGAGGGTGAAGGCTTGGGGTTCAATTTCCAGTACCAAAGGAAAAAGAGCCATGGAAATGCGACCAACCTGTCAGCAGGACCTGCCCATCCTCCTTGTCTTCCAGGCAACCTGCTTGGGAAGCCCGATTGCCAGAACCTCTGGGAGAGTGGGCCATGATTAGAGAGGGCCTAGAAGCCTGCTCTCCTCCCCTTCCACACCAGAAACTCAGCATTGGGGTCTTCCATCAGGAGCGCCCCCTTCTGTGAAGAGCCCAGGCCAAGGGAAGCCCTGCTCTGCGGGCTGAGTGAAGGATCTTGTGGCTTACCCACCTCCTCTCTGCACGCGGCCAGCAAAGGCATAGAGTCACACCCAACCCACTGTCGCCCAGTCCCTGCACGCCTTCGCGGTCACACCTGCACCAGTCTGACTGTGACACGCTCACTGTTTCTCCCTGCACTTCTGCTATCCCTGCTGCTCGGTGCCCTGTGTCATTTCAAAATCTCATCAAGGACACAAGGCCCCTTGTCAGACCTTCACCCTGATGCCTCCTGGTGGTAAATTGGATCCTCTGGGGAACGTGAACCCCAGTGGCAGCGCCTCCCTTGCCCACTGAGCTTGTGGGTTCTGTGAGTAGGAAGTCACATGAGACAGCTGAGCCGAATCTCCATGTTTTGCTGGCACACGGTGCCCAACCTGGTGCTGAGACATGTCCATTTGCTGATCAGCCAAGCCCTAAATCTCACTCCCAAGCCATGACCCTCAGGGAGTAACCATGGTGAGGGTCTCGAGATGGACGATTGTCCCAAGTTGCCTGGGCTGTAGCCACTCCAAGGGTCTTCACCGAAGGACTGAGGCAAATGCAGGGTTGCCACTGAAGGGAGGATTCGGCGTGAGCCTAGAACAATGATCACAGGATGGATCCAGAGCTGGAGACTGCAAGAGACTTCAGAGGCCCAAGGTGACATGGTAATAAGCATCCTCCAGATCCTCCAGGAGGACTCAGTGGAAGCAGCCACTGGAAATGCAAGAAGGCAGATCTGCATTGTGCTAAGCCAGGAAATTCATGTTGCTTGTCAGAGGAGAGGGTGGAGGCTGACACAGATCAACAGACTGTAGGAAACTGCCAGCCAGTGCAGTCCCTACTGCAGTGTACACGTGTCTGTGCTGTTCGGTTCCCAGGCTTCTATTTCCAGTGACCCAGGCCTTGAGAGCAAGCCCACATAGGCATCAGGAAACGTAGCGCATAACACACTTACACAGGATGAAGACATGGCCATTGCTGCATTCTTCCTAGGCTGCTAGCTGCTTCCTCCAACTTGGGATAGAAATCCAGTGTGAGGAGGGGCAGAGACACAAAACCATGCTGAGCTGAATGGTGAGAGGTGGGCATGCCACACGGGAGGCATGAGATGTGGCCACTCACTGAGAGGAATCACTCAGGAGATGCATGAGACACTGGAGAAAACCAAGTCAGTCAGCAAAGACCCAACCTAGGTGGCTGAAGTCAGACAGGCTCCTGTGGGCTCAGGGATCTGAGGTCCACTCCATTTGACCTCTCGTGGCAGGGAGAGGTGAGACACAGCCAGGTCTCGCAGTCCCTCAGGGCTCTTTCCTGGTAATCCAGGGATCTCCCTCTATGTCTTGTGTTCTAGAGGTCCACTGTGCCCACCAGAAGCCTACCCGGGAACCACACCTTACCCGGGGGTCAGGAACAGCACCATGGACCTAAAACTGCAGCTTTGCAATGAGCATGCACAATTCCCACAGGATCCCCTGGGCAGGGGCAGCAAGCATGAGGCTGAGTCAGCTGTCCTTCACCAACCCAGGCCTGTCAGGGAGAAGACCCCACTCCTACAGTCCACAAAGACTCAGCACTGCCCAGGCCCAGGCTGCATCTGTCAATGCACAGTAGCAGCGTGATCCCCTGAAGGCTGAGGTCAGCTCCTGGTATGACGCAGGGGGACTCAGTGCCCCTTGGGCTCCTCTCAGCCTCGGACTCCTTGTGCAGCAGATCTGGGACTCCATGTTTCTCAGGCTTAATACCACATGCCCCAGGGTCTGAATGTGGTGCTCCCAGACCCACACACTGACTCTGCGCAGCAGGAGGTAGGGGTTGCAGAGGTGGTGCAGTGCAGGGCAGGCTCCTGAGTGGGATGTGACACCCGTGTACAGGAAGCAGCCCTCGCCGCAGGCCACACTCACAGACACCTTGGTCTTGTCCTTCCAGCCTCAGGAATTAACTGCATGATGCAGATGCTCTTGCTCTGAGACCCTGGTACATGCTGTTTTGTTTACCAGGCTTGGGGCAAGAGCTGTGTTCATGCAAACCAGGACACTTTCAGGACAGAATGCACTGGTCATTCTGAGCACACAGCTGTGACCCAGAGCTGTCCCTGGGCCCCCAGGGGCTAAAAGCACCCCCATATTCTGTTATGCGGGCAAGTGGACTGGTCTAAATTCTACAGAAGGCTTCCTGAGAGCCCTGACCCATGATGTCTCTGTTTGTTTCTGTCTTTGCTGGCTGGCTACAGATCATCTACGTGGCTAGAAATGCCAAGGACTGCCTGGTGTCCTACTACCATTTTTACAGGATGAATAAGGCATTGCCTGAACCTGGCACTTGGGAGGAGTACATTGAAGCCTACAAGGCCGGAAAAGGCAAGTGAAAGGAAGCGAGGCCTGTATTTCTCATCATCTCCTGACATCAGGAGAGAATGTGTCCACTTCATGACTGGGCCCACTGAGGCCCCATGGTCCTACAGATGATACACTGCTGTCATCTGGGACAATTAAGGGAGAAACGAGGGCTGATAGGGCTTCTGAGGGGAGCCCCAGGTGCCTGGAACAGGAGATGGCCACTCCACTTCAACCAGAGTCAAGACCACGAGCTCCCGGGAGAAACCAGAGGTGACAATGGCAGTGCCCATTGTCCCTGCTCTCCTCCTGCCCCTGACCAACCAAGCCCAGCCATATGCACAGTCAGGGCAACCCAGTGACAGTGTGCAAGTAAGCTGCCAGCCTTCCACAGGTTGAGTCACTGCTGAGAGCACCTCTCCCTCCACCGCCACCCCAGCCCTGGCCTCAGGCATGGGAACTGCAGGTGTCCACAGTGAGACTTTCCCAAATCACCCTGCCAGCAAACACTCACTAGCTGCCACAGATCTGTGCAAAGAGCAGCCTGGGAGGAAAACAAAGACTCTGCCCCAGCCGAGAGGCAGTATCTCAGGAGGGGGAGGTTCAGGACAGACCCAATCCCAGGAATCCAGAATCGTAAGATAAGCACCCTAAATATTCTACAAAAAAAAAAAAAAAAAAAAAAAAACCTGGGTTCTCCACCAGCAAGACTCCTGCTATGGTCTCTGTCCCTATGATGTCCTCTCTATCTGAGCCAGCTGTGCTCCTGCTGCAAATTTCTAGCTGCCCTGACACCACCTGTCTCCCACAGTGCTCTGGGGTTCCTGGTATGACCACGTGAAGGGGTGGTGGGACCGGAAGGACCAGCACCGCATCCTCTACCTCTTCTATGAGGACATGAAGGAGGTGAGGCTGTGCAGCATCCCCTGAAGCTCCCCATCCAGAGTGAAAGTTCCAGCCAAGCCCCGAGGGTACCTGGCACTGAGCTGAACCCTCCTTCCCTCTTTCCAGCTCAGTGTTGCCCCCAAGAACTCTGTCCCTCCCCTGGCCTTCCGCACTTCTCAGGCATCTTCCTTCCCCAGAGAAAGCCCAGCCACATTGCCAGGCCAACCTGCGGGATACCAGGAGCCTTGTTTCTCTGCCTGAGAGATGGCATGGAGTCTCTCCCTGGAGGTTACCTCACAGAGCCCTGCCATCCTACTGCTGAAGCTGTGCTGGAGACACTCAGGGTCCATGCCCCTCATCCACACTCAGAGCATCATCACTCACGGAGCTTAGGCTGAACAAACACAGGCAGCCAGAGCTGCTCCCTCCCCGCTGCCCTGGGAGAATGGCACCCCAGATCCAACCCCAAGATCTCATGGAGCAGATCTCTGGGCTGCTCCAGATTATAAAAGTACATCCTGGGCCAAAATTGAGAGAACCTGAAATGGAATGGGAAGTTTCGTGCCTTGCCTTTCTGTGTCTGTTATTTCCAGTCATTCTCCTATTGGTCTTCAATGAGGATCAGAGACAATTTTTTGGCACATCTCACCGTGCAGATAGGAGTTTGTCCCTCTGACCAACACTGCCCCTTCCAGAGGGATCTCCCAGAGACCCTTCTCCAGATCCCCGGCTTATCTGGTGCCAGGAAGCAAGGACTGGCTCAGCAAGGAGCCACAAGGCTCCTCTGGTGGCAGAAACAGCCCTGGTCTGCTGCTGCTGCTGCTGTGGCATCCGGGCACCACAGTGCCTCACACTGGTTCCTCTTGGGAATTGTTTGCTGACCATGTTTGAATTGTCCCTTAGCTCATCCCTCCCCAAAATGAACATCCTTCCTGAAGGGAGACCCAAATTCTTGTTTCTTATAACTGTTACACACACAGGACCCAAAGAGGGAAATTCGGAAGATCCTCAAGTTCCTAGAGAAAGAGGTCACCGAAGAAGTCCTGGACAAGATCGTCTACCACACTTCCTTCCAGATGATGAAGAACAATCCAATGGCCAACTACAGTACTCTGCCCACCAGCGTCATGGACCACTCCATCTCCCCTTTCATGAGGAAAGGTAAGGCCTTGGCATCTTGAGCACCGAGCACCACCTCTGGGTCCTGAGGCAACTCCTGCATCCTTCCTCTTGTTCCTGTTGGCATCACCACTGTGCAGTTTGCAGAGGCCCCTTCCTATTTCCTCCCATCCCCCCTGCTCCTCCTATTCATCTTCCATGGCTGCTGGTCCCCAGGGTGCACGCCCAATCCTCCTGGTGCTCTGCAGCACCACTGAGTCCTGTCTCACTCCAGGGATGCCCGGGGACTGGAAGAACCACTTCACTGTGGCCCAGAGTGAAGCCTTTGATAAGGACTACAGGGAGAAGATGGCAGGGAGCACCCTGACCTTCCGCATGGAGATCTGAGGGTTCAAGGTCAGGGCGGCTCAGCCCTGGGCCTCTAGACTTCACTCACTTAAGCCTGCAGTCTGAAAGATTCTGGACAGACCCCTTCCTCCATCCGAAGACATCTTCCCGTAGGTGCTAGGCCACTATGCCTGGCTCCTCAGCATGACCAGCCCGAGTGAGACGTTTCCTGCCATGTTAGAGGTCAGCCCTGTGGACCCTGTGCCTGCCCAACTCAGGCAAAATAAACAAAGATCAGCTCCACTGCTCCTCCACAATTCTCTGGTCTCTCCAAGGTGAACCTCAGGGAGAGGAAAGGAGTAATTTCTACCCAGGAGCCTGGATACAGGGACAGTACTATAAGGGAGATGCTGAGCAGTGGGACTTCATCCTGCACACGCTCAGCTGACCTCAGCAGCACAGAGCACCTGAACAGGCATAAAGCATAGGTCCCAAGGCATGGAGGTCCGAGGTTCATGGCCCTCACCAGGTCAGGCCCTTCCTTGATCCACACAGGAAGGGGCAGGGCCCACACTCACCCCTGTTGAACATTCCTCAGTCTCAGCACTGACCAGGGGCCATCTGTACTCTTCTGGACATCGGCTCCTGGGACCCCCAGAAGATCCGAAAGGCGGTCCACAGACAAAGCTGAGTGGGAAAGCGTGCTACGGAGGGCCAGCACAGCACACTAGGCCAGGATGACCCTTCTGGACAGGACAGGGCAGAAAGAGGTTCAGGCAGCACAGCCACAGGACAAGTGGCAGCTGCCAGTAATAAAAGTCCAATGGTGAGAGAAGAGGCCGGGGAACCAACAGACAGACATCCAAGGACAGGTACTCAGGACAGATGCCCGGGGACTGACACTGCAGCGTGCCTTGGCTTGGCCTATCTCCTGTTTCCATGGAATTCAGACAGTGTCAGTCTGGTGACTAACAGGCTTCTTCTCAGTCACCTGAGAGCCCACCCTGCTGGCAAAGGGCAGCTCTGGCACTCACAGAGTCTTCATCTTGGATCGGCGCTGAGTGCTTAAGCCACCAGGCTGATCTGTGCACAGGAGAGCTCCCTGTCAGGCAGCGTCACCTGAGCTCCCTGTGGGGCTGAACCCCAGGGATGGGGATGTACGCTGGAGGTCCAGGCTATGCCTATAGGGAGCCCCTCTCTGGGAATCCCAAGGCCAAGTAACTGCTGTCCTTTGTAGAGTTCCCCTCCCGCTCTGCTGTTAGCCTCGGGGTCCCACTCATACTCCCTAATGACTCTTTTATCAGGGCTGGCTTTCCAGAACAGGGCACTGACTGTCACCCTCCTTCAAGGGTTACCTCCTACCTGCTGCTGTAGGATGACCTTGGAGTCACATCCAACTGCAGCTTTGTAAAGACAGACAGGATGCCCCACAAGTGCAACCAGCGAGTTGAGATGGCCCAGGGCCAGAGAGGGCACTTCAGGCTGCAGAGCCACAGATAGAGACCAGGCTGTGACAGATGCAGGCCGGAAGCTGAGGACAAGCTCACACTTCACACAGGGTTCTTAGAGGAAAGGAATTTCCCATGAGCCCAAGGAAAAATAACTAGCGTATTCAGGACTTTAAGAAAATCTCTAATCTCTCATCCCTGCAGAAGGATCTTTTTACACCTTGTTTCACAACAGGACTCACAGCAAACTTGTCAGCATGTCAAACTGGTCAGCTGCACGTGTCATCGGTCCTTTCCTTGTCCTCTGAGGGAAAGCTGTGTTAAGAAACTGTCTGCTGTCATTTACACAAAATTTAGAAAGAACAGAGCTTTGCTTTAAAGAAATGTCAGGAAAGGTGCACTGTGGGGAGGGTTACTTGTGCAGCACTAAGGCACACAGATGATTACCCCCCATCCCGAACACAGTCTGCTGCCTGTTCTGTACATCCTAAGACATGGGTCATGGAGCACACGGCAATCAGCCCAGCCATGGAGTGGCTATGTGGTGCCAGGTGGATCAGCAGATTAAGTGGTAAGGTCTTCTCAGCCCCCCACTCCAAGAGTCCAGCTCATGGCAGTGCCACCCGGGAAGCCACACTGTTCCTTGGTGGCCCATACCTGCTCCCTCCTGAACCTGTACCCTGCTGATTAACCCTGAACTCTCCCATCCTGCCCAGAAACAAAGCAAGGAGGCTCTGCGGGATTTGACAAGAGCCTTCGACCTCTGGGAAAGCTTCTCCTCCCAGGTCTCTCTGCCTGTGTCATCAGCGAGGGACCCGGGCCACACATTTTCTTGGGGTCACAGCCCACTCACATGCAGGTCTGTGAGCACATACCCATGGAAGATATCCACACCAAGCCCCTGGCACCCTGCAAAGCAGACATCTGGGTTTTAGTGCTTTCCCGAAATCTCCACCTGCCCAGGGTGACCTTCTTTAACTTGACATTTGCATCCCACTGGGAAGAAAGTGAGGACACCCAACCTGAGCATGGACCAGGGTCAGGCCAGGGAACACAGCACCAGTGTTTCTCCTCACTATCTGAGGATGGTGCCAGATGGCTGGACTCCTGGAATACCCAGGCAGGCCTCATGCAAGGGCCTGTGTGTGGAGGGACACTCTGTAGAGACCTGCTGTGCAAGCAGAGGGTCCTGAGGAAGTCCTGGAAGTGCAGACTCCTAAGAACCTCCTGCCTTCTTACCCCGCCTGCTGAAGAGCCCAGCTAGCCCATGCACTGGAACAGGCCTGCCTCTTCTGCAGCTGCTGGGGTCCCCAAAGCCTGGAGCTCTTGGGGCTGGAATCGCCCCCAGGATGGAATTTGCAGGACAGGGAGGTGGTGCAGACCAACAAGGTGGGCGTGATCACTTTGGCCACCTGGGCTCAGTCTCCCAGAGCAGTGCTTCCCAGAGCAGGGCTAGGGTCAGCCTAAGTGTGGAGAGGAGCCATGAGTGGCTGTGGACAGTGCTCCTTGCTGGCCATCCCTGTGAGTCCCTGGAGTGCTATGGCTGAGGTCTTGACCTATGCTTGAGCACAGCTGGAGAGTCAAGCTGACTCTGAGGCTTGCCCAGCAGCAGAGAGAGAACTCTGAGTCTGTGGAAACCTCACCCTATAGTGCTTAGGAGGATGCCTACTCCTTGAGTCATCAATGGGAAGACTAGGACCTCGGAGTACACTGGGTCAGGCAGGCCAACACAAGTATAGTGGAACTCCCTAGTATATCACACGCCTCAGTGTGGCCCTCTGCAGTCCAGCACAGTCCCAGGTAACTAGGCAGGAGGACTTCACAAGCATAGCCAGGAGGGCATCACCAGGCACAGCTGGGGAGGACAGGGCCCAGCAGCAATGCACACGGCCCTGCCTGGTGTGGGTGGGTCTTGGCAGCTAGGAGCTTCATGGCAGCAGGCACAAGTGTACTGTAACTGCCAGGATGTTTCCAAGAGCTTTCAAGCATTGCCCCTCCTGGACATGTGTTCTAAAAGCCTCTGAATGGAGGGCAGGGCTGTGAGTGTGCTACCCGGGTCCAGAGAGAAGGGTTCCGGGTGAGAAGGGCATAGTGTGAGGATGGTGACATCAGACAGAGCTGTGCAGCACAGCTCCTGCTCCAAGTCCCAGCAAGGACAAAGCTACCCCAGTCTCCCATGAGGAGCCAGCACTCAGCAATATCTAGGCCTACTCAGGTAACAATGGAGATAGGCCAGACCCCTAGGAGAGCAGAGGTAGCATGGGGGCCAATCTGCCTGCTCTGCCCTTGTCATGTGTGCCTGGGGGGACATCCCCTCCCACCCCAGACCACGCTCCACACAAGTGGGAAACAACAGAACCAAAGGCAAAGCCCCACATTCGCTTCCAGGTCAGAGGGGTCTGCCTTCAGTAAAGCATATTTATATGTTACCTGCCCAAAGTCAGTTCCCTTGGCCTCAGCCTAAGAACTTTAACTGTTCTTATTTTAGCACAGCTTTACAGGACATGCAGCCCAGGAGTGTCCTGGGTGTGGATGATTGCACACAGCAAGGCTCCTTTCTTCTGTTAATTCTCCTTCCCCCTCCCCCTGCTCCTTCAATCCCTCCTCCTCCTTCCCCTTTTCCTCTTCCTGATGCTCTCCATCTCCCTCTCCTTCCCTCTCCTCACTATTCCCCAGATCTTGGGCTTTTCCACTTCTCCATGCTTGTACCCCGGCTGCTCTCCTCACCCAGAGGCAGAGGCCAAGGTTGCTTAGTCCTAAGAGCCCAGAAGTCAAACCAACCTCTCCCAGCACCAGACATGGTGGACAGAATACAGCTCCTGTCTCAGGGTTGGGGCCAGAGGGATGGAAGGTGGAGTCCCAGGCCCTTTGAAGTGCCTGCACCTCCTGAATCTCCTGAACCCAACTTCTGAGACAAATGTCTGAAATGCAGGATTGTCCAGCTCTGCAGAAGGCTTGTGGCTATCTTGAGAGGCCTGGCACTTAGTCATGTCATTCTACTGATAACTGAGTCCCACCTGTGTCATGACCCTGAGGACAGAGTCCCAGCCTGACTCTGCACCCAGGTATGGCCAGCACTATCAAAGGTAAACTCAGTAATTAGACCTCAGATCTGCAATACCAGAAAATAAGTTCTTGAAGGAGAAACCTACATGCTTTTATTTTGCCCAATGGACATTGTCAAGCACCACATGGGCCTGGAGGAGGCCAGTAGCAGCCCTCAGGGAACCCTGGAGCCTTCCTACCTCCTCTCTCAAGCTCTGTCAGTCACCAGAGTGGTGAAGTCCACTTGTCTCTTCTCCTCCAGATCCTTGGAAGGAAGTAGAGTTGCACAGACCACGAACTTCCAAAGCTGGGAGGGATCTCTAGCCCCTTAAAGGACAGAATAAATTTCAGTTGACTCCTTAAAACCTTGTTTAAGGGCACAGGGCCGAGATACAGCTCGTTGCCACACAGGTCTGCATACCTGAGGCCTTGGGATCCCCTTCAAACACCACAGGAAAGGAAAGCCCTCCAAACGCAGAGCCAGAGTACCTTCCCACTCAACACACGGACCCACAGAGCAACACCTGATCCTGGAGACCACGGGAGAGCCAAGCCTCTGATGAGGGTTCCAGAGCCCCTTGGCTCAGAGGCTGCTGTGGGCCACACTGTCACATGCACCAGAGCCCTTGACCCCCAGAAAGCAGTAGGGGTAAATCCTAAGGTAGTGCCCAGGACATGGCTACACTTCCATCACATGATGGCCGACTTGCACATGGGTGAGGCCATGCAGGTGTGTGTTTTAAGGTCTCAGTGTATGCTCAATGCCCCATCATCTCAGGCCGATAGGACGCAGCACAGACACCAGGCACAGGTGACTAAGTAGGCTGCTCACCCCCTGGCTGGAGTGAAAGAGAGAACAAGAGGCCAGGCTCCCCCACCCAGTCCTCTGGACAACCACAGTCATGGGCCTGTCTTGCCAAGGTGGATGTCCTACAGAGCTGAACCATGGCCATCATGGATCCAGAACCAGCACAGTAAACATTAGCTGTCATGTATCGGTTGGGAGAGAGAGAGAGAGAGAGAGAGAGAGAGAGAGAGAGAGAGAGAGCACTGCCTGGTAAGTCCATACCTGGATGATGTTCGCAGGACCCAGACCTTGTGCCTTGCTGCCCAAAGGACAGTTCCTCCATGCTGCAGAAAGTGCAGGTGTGGGCACAAATCAAGGCGACAATAAGGACCCAAAGCTTACATGGGAAGTCCACAGCAAAAGATTGCCTATGATAAGAATGCACTTCCAGTCCTCTGAAACTTGGGAAGCATTTTTCCCAAAGCTGGGGTCAATCCTGGAGATTTCCCCTCAGCCTCCGAAGTAATCAGCCCCATGATACCTGGGTCTTGGGCTGTGCCCTGCAGAACAGCAAGACAGGACCGCCTGGGCTATAGTGCTAGAGACTCGGATCTCAGAATCTAATACACAAGATTTATCCTCATTATTTCTAACTTTCTTTCACATTTCTAGGACCATTTCCAGCAGCTACAGTTGCGGTGGATTATGAAGAAGGAGAACAAGGGAAGCAGATAGTCAAAGAGAGAGAGAAAGAGAGTGAGACAAAGAGAAAGTGAGAGAGAGAGATTGAATGCCTTTCTCTGGTCCCCGAGTGGGAATTAAGTGAGGAAGAAGGAAGAACTAAAAACCAAGGGCACAGCTAAGGAGAAAACGGCCCAGGAGACAAGGAGTTGTGTGAGCTGTTATGTGTCAAAAACAGAAGAAACAAAAAGACACACGGCCCTGAAAGCGCAGCCCAGGGCTTCAAAGAGCTGGTGGGGACAGAGAGCTAAGGAGGCCCGGTGCTGCCCAGGCCCACAGACCTGCTGCTCTTGTGCTCACAGACCCAGGGGACCCGGGCAGCTGAGGGGGTAGCATCACTGTCAGAACTGTGTGCTGAGTTCTGGCACCATGAAGGGCCCAGAGAGCGCTCCCTGTACCCAGGACAGAGTCTGGCAAAGTGCTCAGGGAGCTGTGGCAGCCTCCACCTTCCTGAGAAACAGAAGCTGCTGCCTGGATTCTTCCCCAGCTCCAGCATAGAAAGGCTCCCTCTGGCTCTCAGAAAGGGCTGGGAATTTTCCAGGGGAAGAGGATCCGAAATGAGAGGAAATACAGGAGCATATGCTCTGAGCACCCATGAGGCCTGGACCAGAGTGCCAGGATGCACCAGGCCCAGGACCACAGCAGGCACCCCTCGGGGCCTGTGTCTCCCATGCTCGCACCCTTGACCAGCTCAAGAGGCCCAGATAAACGGAAACTCAATGTTTTTGTTTCCGGCTTTCGTTTATCAGTGCAATGAATGCATCATCGCATCAAACAGGAAAATGATAAAGAACCATTTGCTGAGATGGAGTCACAGAGTCGACACAGTCTGCATTTACAACAAACCTTGAGGCCTCGAACTCACTCTGAGCAGGTGCCATCATGCAGCTAGGACCACTGATGCCCTTGGAAGGTAGTTGTGCTAAGCATTAAGGCAAAAAGAGAAAATTGCTGTATGAGAAAGGCAAATCAACATACTAAGTGAGTCTCATGGACTACTACACACCGTAAGACTGTTCATCGTCCTGTCCACTTAGTTCCCAGCAGGCATGAAATGCTCACAGCAGGCAGATGCAAGGCACAATGGACCACCAGCATCTAATGCTGATAGCGGGAGGACTCTGGTGACCTCTTGGGGAAGGGTCTCCTCATGGACCATTCAGAGCATCCTTCACTGTGGAGCTGGTGGCACAATTCAAATGGCCTGAGCATGAAGTGGCTGAGTACAGGTGTGAGCTCAGCCTCTCAGGACTGATAGGAACAGGCAGAGTCAAGAAGTCCCTTCAGCTAAGCCAAACAGAAATTTAAGGCAGGGTGTTGTGCACTCCAAGCCACTGGTCACAAAGAGCCTGAGGGGCCTGGGGCAGGGCAAGCCAGTTCCCTTCAGGTGGCCTGGGGGCAGGGGATGGTGTCAGAAGACACATCCGCACTAGGCCAGAAACAAGGAGAGTACTGGTTCAAACTGGGTTTAAATGGTATGCGAGGAGGGAAGAGAAGAGAGCAGCCATGCACGAGCTTGAGCATGAGGCTGTATGCAGACTCAGGGGCTGAAGGCACAGAGGGCTGAGCCTGTTCACAGTAGCCCTCATGCATGTGATATCTATCAAATGTAGCATGCGTGTGTCTTATGTTAATAAAAAACGTTAGATAGTAGGTGTCTGAGCCTGTGCTTAGGTGTGGAAGATGCAGCCCACAAGGTGCTGAGGACCACAATGAGGGCAGGCGGCCACAAAGCAGGTGGAACTGGTATTGTACACACCAGAGCAGATGGGTGACAGTTGAAGACATCCAGAGGAGGAATGTGTGGACTTGGGAGTCCACTGGGACTGAGTATCAGTGCTGCCTCAGAGAATCAGGAAGAGAAAAGGAACAGCAAGTCTGCAGGCAGAGGAATAAATGTGCATCTGGGAAAGAGAAGTGAGGCGGAGGTCCTGGGGTCACAGGAAACAAGGCTGCTTCAGCAGGGCACCTGAAGTCCAGAAGTCACCTGGTCTGAGCTGGGTTGGCCTTGGGCAGAAGAGCAGCAGCACAGGGTCACTTGGCACCAGGTCAGTCTGATCCTCCTGGGAGCAGGACGCAGGCTGGACTCTCTCCCTCCAGGAAATGCATCTCAGGCTGATCCAGTTGTGGGCAGCTCTTCCCCTCTGTCCTCATTGTGTGGGGCTGAAAGAGCTGGCTCTGGTAAGCACTAAGGGCTAAGAAAGGGTTTGTTACTACCATGGCTTCTGGTCCTGGGCAACACTGCACAATGGACCCTTACCTCCCTCCATCCATGCAGAGTGACCCAAAGACAAGGTTGCCCAGTGCTGGGCACATCTGGCCCCCGGGCTGACTTCCTACTTCCCTCTTCCCAAACCCAAGTACACCACTCCCTGCTCAAACAGAATCCGCCTTAAGGACGAGTTGTGGGGCAAGGAAAGATTTACCCAGTAAACCTATGTGACCCAGAAGAGAGGGACCAACATCCCCAACCCAACACAGATTCAGGCTCCTTTTCGCTAGGGTCCAGGGTGGAGGAAGAATCCCAAGGAGCTGACTGAGAGATGCAACAGCTGGTAACCTGTGGACTCTACTCCTCTGGCCACTCACTCAACCTCATGTTTGTGTTTAAATGACTGACAGGCTTTGTACTCAGGGAGGGCCGCCTGTCTCCAGGCAAGGCTTTGGGGCAGAGCTTTCTTGGAGCCATAGCTGCAACTACACCCAACTCCTGCCCATCTTAGACTTTCTGCTTAACACGGGTGACAGGCTCCTAGATATTTTCTCCTGCATGTGCATTTGCAGGAGCCCAGAGCTGGGCGTCACAGTGCAGGGTGGTCATGCATCCTGGTGGCAGCCTCCATGCTGACCCAAAACTCTTGGCAAACACCTCCCAGGCAACCCAGGAGTCTCCATCCTGGCCACTGCATGCAGAATCCCCTCTTCCTGTAGGAGGGCACCTCGGGTGGCACATAACCAACATGAAGCCACTTAAGTGGCAAGTTGGGAAGAGAACCAAGGCTTGTCCCAATCCAAAAGATCTTCCAATGCAGGACCCCAGAATGTACCTGACGCTAGATTCGCCCTCCTTCACTCCAAACTTCCAGACTGCAAGGTTTTGTCCCACCTGTGTGGCCTCTACCTCCCTGTGTCTTTCAGTGGCCTGGGGATCCTAGTTTGACCACATGAGAGGATGGTGGGATGTGAGCCACAGACACCAGGGGCTCTTCCTTTTCTATGAGGACATAAAGAGGGAAGAACACCCCTCAAAGCTGTTTCTGGCTTACCTTGAAGGACTGAACAGTGTCTTAATAGAGGGACTAAACAGAGTCTCTCTGAAATTCTTGCATTCCAATCAAATACCCACCTCACCCCACAACCCAAAGCAGGAAATTCGGAAGATGATGCAGTTCATTGGAAAGAACTTCGGAAAAGCAGTGCTGGATAAAATTGTCTGAGAGACGTCCTTTGAAAAAATAAAAGAGGATCCCATGACAAATCGCTCCACAGTTCCCAAATCTCTCATGGACCAATCCATTTCCTCTTTCTTGAGGAAAGGTTTGTGGGGCCTCTGTCGAATCTCAGGCTATCTGGGTACACTGACTGCATGAGGGTAGGTCTCATTCCTGCGAGGCACTGGCACCGGAGCTTCCCTGCCTCAGTTTTTGCTCCTGACCTGGCCTCAACCCTGGCATACTCTCCCAGTATATCACGATTACCTACTCCCATTCCTGCACCTCTTAATAGATCTTAGCTCAGATTCTGAAAAGAGGCATTCCAATTGGCCCAGCTCTCACTTTTTCTAAGAAGATGACTTTGTCATTTTTATTTGAGAAGCAGCAGCCACCTAGTTTGGTTGTCTCTTCCTCCTGCCATGCACACACATTTTGCTTCTTGCTCTGTGGGGCTGTGGTGCCTACATGGCCTGGGGTCACTTCCCATCCCTGCGGCTCTCCACCGGCTTGATCTGCCCCTCTCACGTTGCCACACTGCTTCAGCAAAGGAGAAAGTCTTGCTGCCTCTCTGTGGAGAGTCCGGGTGACAGCCTGGCGCCCACCTGCTTCTGCAGGCAGGAGCCTCATCTTTCCTTTCCCTTTTTTTCTATAAAAATTTCTTTTAACCATGTTTGTGGCACATAATGACTTCATTCCTTTTCCACGTTGCACGTAGATAACATAGCCCCATTCTGCTTACACTGCCCCACTTCCTCATCAAGTCTGGGGACTTCCAGCTTGTGCCCAGCTCGTGCATGCATGAAGAAATCCAGCCTAAAGTATAGGCTCACTCCCAGAAACACAGGCACAGCTGTGTTACACAGTTGTGTGCTACGTCATGGTCCTCCCTCTTGGCTCCAGGCCTGTGTTCCACCAAAGAGTTTTTGCCACCGACCCCCAGCTCTCCTCTCAATGACAGACACCAGTTACTCTGCCAGGGCTCATCCTTACAAACAGTGGGGCATCAAACACTGCTGTGCCCAGGTCCTTCTCTCCCAGTGCTTTTATTTCTGATTCCTAATGTTCTAGGAGGGACTTTAGTGGGACAGAGTATTTCTGTACCTAAAGTTATTTCTAATTTTAGTGGGTGCTGGATTATTTCATGGAGAGGCAATCTACACACAAAAACATACAGATCTTAAGCATACAGTTCAAGGAATTCTAGTGTACCTGTGCAGCCCGCAGTCACAGGAGCACCCTTCTCATCTGGGAGGAAAGCTGCCCTCAGATGCCTACCACTCCATCACTACATCAGAGAACAGCACAATGTGCCTGTCACAACACACTGATCTGGCCTGTCTTGGTGTGTCATGTCTGAGGCCTCTGGGCAGCGTAATGTCCTTGATCCCTCTGTGTGGTTGAGGTTTGCCTGTGCCCATGCTGTGGCATCTGTGTGAATCCAGCGAGTGGCTGCATCACAGGCCAGGCCAGGCCAGCCACGTCCCTGTTTACTGTACCTCTGGTTCAGGGAGGACCACCTTGTGCTCAGAGCAGAGGTCTCCTCTGCTGAAGTCTCCTCCTAGCTGGGGTCTCCTCATGGGAACCTGGGGTGCCTGTCTGTGGACTGGTGAGGCCCCAGACAGCACTCAGAGGTCCAGTCAGGCCACCCAACTTCAATCAGAGAATGACACTCTTGCTTTGGCTTCTGTCCTCTAGGAACTGTGGGGGACTGGAAAAACCACTTCACAGTGGCCCAGAATGAGAGGTATGAGGAAATCTACAGAGAAAAGACGCAAAGCAGCTCTATCCGCTTCTGCCCAGAGCTCTGAACCGGCCACAAAGGAGGCCCAGCATGGGCCTCGTCCTCAGGCAGAGGAAGCTCTGAGAACACATGGGGCATGCAGGGGAGCCTGGCACCCCTGCTCTGAGGTCGCCAGCAGTGAACCGAGTCTTACTTCTGAAGAACCATATCCAAAGCCACGGTTTCTCCACTGTTCTTCCCTAGGTGAGAAATAAGACCACTTGATAAACTCAGTCAAATATAAGACTTGAAACTAGAAGGATTTTTTTAAAGTCCCCATTCTTCCAGCACAATCTCCCCTAGATTTCTAGTCTGCGGTATAGTAACTCCTTGAGTACAGGCACACAAGGTCAGGTTAATTTTGTTAGAAGACAATATTCAGTCATAGTCCATAAATCTCAGAACATCTCAGTAGGTACAGAGCATGTGGCAACAGAGTCTCATGTAAGGAGGAGGAGCTGAGGTACAAGCCGGGGTAAAAATGGTTGAAGGAGTGGGTGGGCCCACAGGATGGCAAATTACTGGCAGGAGAAACCATAAAAATGAGGGCTCCAAAAACCAACAGAGGAAGGAGACCTGCTGAGGACACAGCAGGGTGGCTGGCGCCACCTGGAGGTGGTGGAGGATATGGAGCCTGACAGGAAGCCCACAGTGATCAGACCTGGCCTTGGGCAGATTCTTAGTGGGATTCTTGCAAGAGCAGAGTTTTATAAGGAAGCACACAGTGGGCCCAGGAGAAGGCAGGGGAGCCTAACTAAGGTCTGCTCATGCAGAGAAACTCTGCCTTTCATTGTGAACTCATTGTCTTCCCTTCCCCTCATCAACTGGGAACTAAACACACCAACCTGGAGGTTCAGGATTTGCTCAGGAGGAAGGCAGCCTGAGTGCCTGTGGTCTTGCTGCAGGATGCCCTGAGACCAAGGAACAAGCAGGCAGATGCAGGACTCTTCAGGGTAAAAAGTTTGGGGACTCGCTGGAGGAAGTGTGGTTCTGGGAAGAAGAAAGACCAGTTGGACCCACACAAAGGATTAAAGAGGTGCCTATTCATGGGTTAAGACATTGCCTTCTGGGCTGGGGATACAGCTTAGTGGCACAGGATCTGCCTGGCATAAAGATCAACCCACTGCAGGGACATCTTGGTATGCAGGGCAGCCTTTGGCCACAGAGACAACAGAGCAATAGAACTGCAAAGCCACTGATAAGAAAACAAACATTTGGTAGGAACTTGTCCTGGTAAATGTGCATGCCCAGCATGACACTCCTGTGACAGCTTCTTGGTCAGACAGCATGGCAGTGGCTGGGGGCTGGCGTCCTGGAGGCCACGACACATGTAACAGGCAGGCCAGGCCCGTGGGTGATCCCTGAACTAATGGTGAAATGCAATACCAGTCCTGGAGGTCAACTGCTGCCCACAGGGCACAAGTCATGACCCAGGTCCAGAGTCCAACAGCATCAAGGAGGTCCAAACTCGGGACCTGAGATGCCCCACACCTCAGCAGAAAGCAGCTGCCCCACTGGGGGAGCATCCAGGAGTCCCTGGGACCCACAGGATTGTCCCTGCCTCAGGATTCACCGCTGTGTTCAGGAACAGTGCCTATCCCTGTCCATACAACAGCACAGGTGAGGGTGAGTGTCGCGGGTGTCTAGTGCACTCGGGACCCCGGGAAGAGGCACACACGAAATCAGGACATGGGGGATGCAGAGCAGAGAAAACAGCAATTGCTACTGCATGCTGTACTTTATTTTTAGGTTCTTATATAGTGAACCGGATCAACTCACAGTGCACAGGCGATTATCTTGCAATAGCACATTTTGTGACAAGTTACAATGTTATCTAAACTATCTAAGTTAAGCAAGCAAGCATAACCAGTTATTCTTGCCCCAATAACCCAGGAGGAACACCATTATCCCAAGAATGTTTTTAATTATTGTTCTTTCTAGCCACCTGAAGGTCGGCCACTTCCTTCTAGCTCTGTAAACATAGCCTAGTCGCGCATCATGAGACAAGAGGGAAGAACATTTTCTTCTCTTGGGTCGGCTTTCCTACCCAGTCTCTGTTCCCATGCCGGGCCTGATGTTATCACAGACTATGAGGGGGCCAGACTCCTTAGGCGATACCACAGTTCTTCCTTTTTTTGTATTTAAAAAAAATTTTATAAGGTCAAATTATTTGTGGCATTTCGTCTTATGTAACAACAATACACAAGGACTATAGTGATAAGAGTTAAGATTAGGCTAAGTCCCATGTCACTTAAAGTATGAGTTATGTTTTGCCAAATTTCTTTTGGATCCAGTCCTTCTAAAGACTGAGCAAGCAATTGAGCAAATTGAGCCAGGGATTTATCATCATTATGCTTTGCAAAATCTTTGTCAATTTGATTATGCAAAGACTCTATTTCCTCCTGGGCAGAGATATTCCCATTTAGATACATTTTAATTGTTTCCCATTTATGTTTTGTCTGATTATATGGTCGCTGTGTTATACAAAAGGTAGTTGAATTTCAATCACATTTTAGAAACACTTGATGTTGAAGAGCCAATATTTTTTTCCCATCTATTCAACTGTTTGTTTAAGAAGGTCTATTTGCTGTTGCAGTTTAGAATTTATTTGCCATTGGGTTAAACAAAGTTCATGAGAATTCTCATGCCATTGTTCCACCACATGTTTTTTTTGTAAAGAGGTTTGTAAAGCTATTCCTGATACTGCCGCTAAAGATGCCACAATTATCAGGCTCAACAATACAGCGACCACTATTCCAATAAATTGTTTTGTACGTTTTAACAGATGTTGAAAAAATTTAGTAGTAACAGAGATTACTGAGTCTTGAGACCATGGTCGAGTCAGATTTATAGGTAACCAAATATGAGTTTTTTGTTGTAAAAGCATAACTGTATAAGGTTTAGTGAAATTTAATGTGCTATTTAAACAGGTAAACAATTGACAGTTTAAACAAGTACAAGAAAAATGTGTAAAATTAAAAGTTCCCACTAAAAAGACATAAGGCAGAGGTGCACAAACAGTAATATTGTATATCATAAACTTAATAAAATTATAATTAGTAGATACAGATCCACTAGTTCCTGAATAGGAAACATTGTACAAGGTTACAGGTTGCATAGCGGCTGGAATCTTCCAAATGTGATTTTGGAGATTATGAGGGTACTCTTCGGTGGCAACAGCAGGATTGGCGATTTTACCATCTCCCCACCACAGGAGATGTGTCTTTTGAGGGAAGACGGGAGCTCCATTAGTTATGTTCTTTGGATCTGGAAGACTATATATGACAGAGAGATTACATCTTGTCTCATTTCATTTAGCACATACATTAACAAATTTTCCAAATGGTCCCCAAATAATATATCCATCAATATTTTTAGCAAACTTCCCCATACATTGTTGTCAAATTATGGGATTATAAGAAATATTGTTATAAGTGAAATCAGGGCATACAGGATATGTGTTTTTATCAGGGGCTGTTAAATTTTTCCAGGTAACATTAAAAGTTTGAGCAGCCAAAGCTTGAAGCCTTGTCCTCTCATCGCCTGCTTTTATTCCATGTTGAATCCAATACTGCCATCCCAGAGGGATGCAAGGTGGTTCTCCAATACAAATGGGCCGTTGATTACCATAATAAGTAAAATTGAACAATGTTCTATCATCCTGATTATGGGGGGTTAAATCCACCCACGGTGCTGACAAAATTTTTTTCTTGGTGTTATATATAGTGATATATCAATAGTTCCCCACACTACAGGTTCCAGTAAAGGGGGATTTGGAATATAAGCCCAATGAGAATGTTGGGGTACCTCAGTCCCCAATGCAACGGTGAGCAAGGCACATAAAGCTAAAAACAAATTTTTAGGGTTTAAAGGCTTCCCTGCTTGAAGGACAAGCCATTGCCCCTCTTGGGTCAATATTTTTATTTGTCCCTATGTAGGGAGAGGGTTTAAATTTGGCCGTCGTGAGCGGCAGCCCCGAGACCCCAAATACAGCCTGGCCATAGCGGTGACAGGAACACCATCTTCATCGTCCTGTTGATTCCGTGCCCGCCTCTGGGGATACGGTTTTTTTGTTGGGAGTCTCACTGCCAAGCGGATGGGACCTCGAGGCGCGGATCTTGATCCATCATCCGGGGACCCATTGTTGAATGCCATGTTCTGTGGAGATATAACCATAACCTTTCCCCTTATAAAGCAATGTACCCTTCTCCTATTCTGCTTCTGGGGCTGTTTTAGTCCAAATAGGCTCATTAATCACATATGGTTGTTGCTGCTGTTCGAAATGTCTTTCAGCCCTTGTCAATATTTCACCTTGTGGTAAACTGAGAAAATTTAAAATAAACAGTACCTGATGTAATAATGTTCTTGGACTATTCTGTAAACTTAACAATATTGGTATCTGAACATCCTCTTGTTTCCTCCTTTTTAATTTTTTAATTTGTAACTTAAGAGTGCCATGTGCTCTTTCGACAATGAATATAATCCTTGAGGATTATATTCAATCCCTGTAACATGAATGATATCATGAAGGGCACAAAATTGTTTAAAAGTTCTACTATCCTCAGGGTGTAAAGGAATAGTAAAGAAACAATCTTGTAAATCTATAACATATACGTGCCAGCCAGCAAGGAGCGCTGAAGGTAAAGGAATACCAGGTTGAAGAGCTCCCATGGAGTACACGGATGTATTAACAGCTTGTAAATCTGTTAAAAGTCTCCACTTGCCTGATTTCTTTTTTATCGCAAATATTGGTGAATTCCAAGGAGAAGTGGATAATTCTATGCGATGAAGGGAGAGATGGTGATCAATCAATTCCTGTGCTGTCTGTAATTTTTGCATAGTCAAAGGCCATTGATCTATCCAGATAGGGTCATCATTTTTCTAATTAAGTTTCAAAGGAATCATCTAAAATATTAGAAATGTATATGAGCACCCCATTGTTCTAATGTATCTCTCCCCAGTATGGAAACTGGAACTTCAAGAATATAAGGTTTAATAACAGCAATCTGACCCTCTTCATTCTTTATATGTATATGTGTTGTAGCTTGACCAATGGTATTTACCGGAGTTTTGCTTACTCCTTTGATATTACAATGGAATAATATTGTAAGTAACATGAGAAGGCCAATCTGTGGTCTTTATTATGGTGATATCTGAACCAGTATCTATAAGAGCCTGAATTTTCTTATGCTCAATAAAAATACTAATAATAGGCTGTTGTTGAGACAACTTGGATGTCCACATTACATTAATAGGATTAGTACTGCCAAATCCTCCAGTTCTTTGAATAGAGGAACAGCCTATAGGAACATAGGGTAATAATATAAGTTGAGCTATGCGTTCTCCTTTTGATAATTTATAATCAGTAAGTGACGACATTAAAATTTGAATCTTTCCTGTATAATCTGCATCAATGATTCCTAAATGGACAGTAATGCCCTTTTGATTTAAGTTAGATCGGCCCGTTAGTAATCTGAAAGTGCCTACAGGCAAAGGACCAAAAATTCCTGTAGGAACCCTCACAGGGGATTGTCCACCTTTTAACTCTAAATCTTTTATGGCTGGTATTTCCACTGCGGCGCTGTGTTGGGTGGGAGGTTGTAAAGAGAATATGGTGGGTTTCCCCCATTGATTTGTCCTGGGCCCGGGGTAAGGCCCAGTTTCCTGTTTCCCTCATGTTTAGCAGAATTTACCTGCTTGCTCCTACATTTACGGGCCCAATGACACCCTTTACGGCATTTTGGGCAAAGACCAGGAGCTTTAGATTTTTTTCCTTGATTATCACCTGAAAGCTTTGGACAGGCTCGTTTCACATGCCCAGTCTGGCCACAGCCAAAACACTTAATAGATTGTTCTTTTTTGGATTGCAAATTATTCCATGTGGTTACCATAGTTTCAGCAAAAAGTTGCATCTTTCTAGTTTCAGAAGTTAAATCCTTACATTGTTTAATAAAATTGTCTATGGTTCCGGTATCTTTTATTGGGAGCAAAGCCTTTTTACATTCCTCATTCGCGTTTTCAAAGGCCAGCGACCTTAAAAGATGTTGTTGCAAATCCTTGCCAACAACAGTCTTTTCAATTACATTTTGGAGGCGTGCAATGAATTCAACATAAGGCTCATTGGCCTTTTATAGAACTTTAGCCCAAGACCCATAAGATGATCCTTGAGGCCGTATTTTATCCCAGGCCTCCAGAGCAATATTTTGTAACTGATTATGAATTTCAATAGGAGCTGCGGCTTGATGATCAACATTTTCATAAAAGCCTGTGCCAGAAAGTATAGGATATGTAATAAGCCTAACATTAGGGTTTTGATCTAAAGCATTAAGTCGTGCTTTTTCAGCACATCCTTCCATAAACCACATATGTCACTGTAAATATTCTGGTTCTCTCAAAAGAGTTTTAGCCAATGTTTTCCAGTCATGAGGAGCAAAATTCCTGTAATGATCTGACACCGCTAATAACAACTCTCTAGTATAATGAGCTTGAGGGCCATAGAGTGTCACGGCCTTTTTTAATTTTGTTAAATCATCTATATTAAATCCTTCCCACCTAGGGGGAAGTGCCACTCCATCTGCATTTTGTGGCCTAATAATAGGGAAAGCAAAGACAGAATTTTCTTCATCCTCAGAGTCCTCTGATCCTGGCATATCAGCCAAAGCCAAATTCATTCTTTTCCAATCTTTATCTGTAAGTCGAGCACGATTTTTGTATTCATAGTTAGAAAAAGACGGTGCGGAGGGATGCACAGGAGGGCTTTGTTTAGTAGAAAGCTGTTCTACCGCTTGAGTGAGATGCTGAACAGCCTGTAACAAAGGGTGATCATCAGGAGCTGAAACAGCCGCAGGGTTTAAGGCCAATTCGGCCATGGCAAGTTTTACTTTCGTTTTTGACGCTTCTTCGTTCGTTAGATTAATAGCGTCATTTTGTACAATTATTTGTTCCTCTTCACTGAGAGGTAGTTCTTTTATGACAGGCTTAATTTCTTGTTGAAAATTTTCTACAATATGCTCATCTTCCATGGCTTTTAGCAAAGAGTAGACAACTGACCAAATAGCCCAAAAACGCAAGGGGATTTTTTCATCCTGCCGCATAGCCTTTTCTATATTGGCTCTGGCTCTTTTCCACAATTCTACATACAAGGTCCCTTCATCTGGAAACCAAGGATTATATTCCTTTATTGTATGAACACACATATCTAAATCAGCAGACTTTAACAATATACCATACATAGAAAGTGAATGCTTAAGAATTTTTAAGAAGGGTGAAGAAGGAGATTGTCCCATTTCCCCATAATAAAAATATACACTAACCTCTCCTGAACGACCATCGGGGTCCCTGTTCCGGGCGCCACTTGTCTCGAGTGTCTAGTGCACTCGGGACCCCGGGAAGAGGCACACATGAAATCAGGACACGGGGGATGCAGAGCAGAGAAAACAGCAGTTGCTACTGCATGCTGTACTTTATTTTTAGGTTCTTATATAGTGAACCGGATCAACTCACAGTGCACAGACGATTATCTTGCAATAGCACATTTTGTGACAAGTTACAATGTTATCTGAACTATCTAAGTTAAGCAAGCAAGCATAACCAGTTATTCTTGCCCCAATAACCCAGGAGGAACACCATTATCCCAAGAATGTTTTTAATTATGTTTGTTCTTTCTAGCCACCTGAAGGTCGGCCACTTCCTTCTAGCTCTGTAAACACAGCCTAGTCACACATCATGAGACAATAGGGAAGAACATTTTCTTCTCTTGGGTTGGCTTTCCTACCCAGTCTCTGTTCCCATGCCGGGGCTGATGTTATCACAGACTATGAGGGGGCCAGGTTCCTTAGGCAACACCACAGGTGAGCAGCTGGGAGGTGACAGTGTCTGGGCTGGCACTCCTGGCACGCAGCCATGCCAGCCACATGGTGACGAGGTTTGCCCATAGTCCTCCAGGACTTCAGTCCAGCTGCCACAGTGGGCCATGCCCAATGTTGTGTTTACCCCCTTCCAATGCTCTCCCTTGGTGCCCACCCTGCAACCCAGATTCTGGGGCAGATGAGTGTGTCACCATGTGTTTTCACAAACCCTGGTTCACATGTGCTATGAGATGGGTTCCTACTCACTCTCAGTCCAGCAAAGGTTCCAGCACATAGCTTTCAGCTTCTCCAGACCTTGGCAGTGGCCATATCATCACTCTCTGGTTGGCAAAGCCAGGAGACAATATCCCTTGTGCCCTGTACCAAGCAGTGTGAGTCTGGCACATGGTCAGGCCAGGACAGACCACCCAAGGCCAGAGCCAGCCACACTGCCCTAGGTGCCTGATGTCCTCCGGTCTCAAGCCACATGGTATCAGTGGCAGCCACAGTGGTCCAGGCCCTCGGGGCCTTTCTGGACCTGTCTGTGCAGCAGCAGTGTCATTTTGGGGCTGGCCTCTCTTACACTGGGGAGTTTGCAGGGCTGGAGTGGGAGATGGTTTCACAGGTGACCAGCCTCAGTACCAGTGCAGCTTGGGAGACATACTTTGTGCCCAGGATCAAGCCATCGCCTT
Organism: Cavia porcellus; assembly: GCF_034190915.1. Taxonomy (NCBI): domain Eukaryota; kingdom Metazoa; phylum Chordata; class Mammalia; order Rodentia; family Caviidae; genus Cavia; species Cavia porcellus. Next base: position 45,284,794 of record NW_026947501.1, on the reverse strand, counting down.
CTGAATAGCAGGCAGCTGCACTGAGCTGAGGTCTAGGTTAGCTCCTTGGCACAGGTGACTGTGCACTCTGGGACCTGCTGCTTCCATGGGAACCTGACACAACACTGAGGTCACAGAGAGCCCTATAAGGCCACCTACGTGCTGGCCAGGCCAAGAGGCCCAAAGCCTGCACTGACCATCAATGTCCCTGCTTTCTCAGAAGCGTGCCAAGAGCATCACTGTCCCTTCTTCTCTGTCAGTGTGGAGGGTGACTTTTGAAGGAGAGGCTATCAGCATGCAGCAACCCTCAGACCTCACTGCCCCAAGGGATATCACAGACATCCAGGGTGCTGGGTCTCCATGGCTCTGGCAGCCTCTCTCCCTGCACAGGTGTGTGCACAGCCACTCTCTGGTGTCCTGTGACTCCCCAAACACAAAGCCAGAGGTAGCACTGGCCTGGGCAAAGCACTGTGCATGGACATGAGACAACAGGTCCTCACTAATAGTGGTAGATTAGCCACCAGGCAGCCACAGTGAGGGCCATCAGCCTGGGTTCACCATCCCTCTCCAGGTCTCAACTGGCTATGTCATCAGCCATCAGGGCTACTGCAGGCACTTTGGGCAGATCAAGGATGCCAGGTCAACTCCAGGTCTTTGCTGGTCTCCAGGATCTGTACATCCCTCTGGCACCCATGCAGCCTGATACTCCCTGCCGCCAGGACACCAGAGGAATAGCACTCATTTTGCTTTCCCCAGGGCTACTTTCATGACATGGACCTGAGTCAGATCCCCTCACAGGAGCTGGAAAGGCCTCCCCTGACAAAGCATCCACTTCCCAAATGTTCTTGAGGGTCCAGGAGAGCATGGGCCTGTCCTGCAGCAGATGCCAGGGTTCCAGGCCTGCTTTCCAGGCATCAGACCCAGGGATACAGGCACTACTCTTCCAGTTGCAGATGAAGGACTCTTGCTGTGGAGTCCATCCTGGGCAGCAGCAGAACCAGCCAGAGGGTGGCATCCCTGACCTGCTTGCTGGCAACAGGAACAACTGCTGTCCTTCCCTCCAAGTGTGATGTGTGAACCTGTCTTTCCTCTGGGTACTGGAGGGTGAAATCAGGCCACCTCTGCCAGCAGTGGCCTGACTATTGTCCCAGTGCCTGGTTTGTTCTTTGTATACTCTTGTTTTCTTTGTGATGCTTTCTTGCTAGGCATGGAAAGCTGTCCCCACCTTCCTGGCCTCACCCCTGTCCCAAACAGTCTGACACCACAAAGGGGCCAAGGCCTGAGCCAGCCACAGATTATACTTCTGTCCACGAAATCAGCTTCATCCCCTCCTTGAGACATTGACCTGTCCTCCCCCAGTTCCCGCAGGACTGGGCTCCAAGAGTGCTCCCCACAGTAGCCACCAGCTTGCCTAACCCCTCTCAGGCCACCTAGCAAAAGTGCATGGGCATCATCAAAGGCTTGACAAGTAGGTTGGAGCTCCTGTGCCTAGTGTGGTCCCCTGCCAGAGAATCACAGCCCCTCCTCCTGACTAGAGTTTGTATCCAGCACCTGCTCCAGGGCACCAGGCCCAGTGTTTTTGTTTTGGGGGCTGCTGTGCCACAGTGCTGAGCTCACAGCTTCTCCTGAGGGGTGGCTCCAGGTCTTTGCCTTGCCTTGGTGACTGCTGGAGTGGGACCTGCAGGCCCATCAGCAGGGACTCCATCGACCGCCATAACTGCAGAATCAGGTTCCTCCTCCCACCCTGCTCTTGGGACTCCCATTCTTTGCACCACACTCTGAGCAAGAGATAACTGCCCACACCTACTGCTTCTTCTAGGGGTTGGTCCTAAGGCCCACAAAGCATGAAGTTGAGGGTTCTAAAGGCACTCTGGTTGTACACATTCTCAGCCAAGGAAGAGGCTGAGAGGAAGGGAGAGAGACACACACCTCCTCCAAGGTGTGAATCAGCAGCTGGGCACTGTTAGCCTGTCCTGGCCAACATCCATGGCCATCCTTCCTCACCACAGCCTAATAGGGTCTTGGAAATCAGTTGTTCCAAACCCAGCAGTATCAGGTACCTGTCCCCACCCAGCGGCTATGGCCTTGACACATGAGCCATTCTCCCCACGGGGAATCTGGGTCACCCAGGGTCTCCCCAGCCCATTTCCTCAGGCTCTGTGCTGTCTAGCCCACAGTTCTGGGATGGCCCAGTCCTGCTGCTGAATGAAGAAATGAGGCAGGCGTGGTCAGGTTCACAGAGGTCCTCCATAGCTCTGCTCACTCATTTGTTTGTTCTCATACAATGGAAGAATTCCCTGCGGTTTTCCGCATGGGAGAACATACAGGGACACATCTTCCTCCACATCTCCTTCCTGCAGGGACCCTTTGTGCTAGGCTCATCCTAACAACTCAGTCACCAGGCAGCTGAGTAAGTTAGAAACGTTCTAGGCACAGTTAGGGTCCTTGAAAGAACCAGTGCAGATGCCCAGATACCTTGCACATGTAGGGGAGACAGACACCTCCTGCTGTGGGCCTAGATTCAAGAAAAATGATCAAACAAATGCACCCACATCCTAAGGACTGATTTTCTAAATAAGTCTCTCTCACACTGAGGAAGTCAGGAAACACCATCCCAACCCCCTATGGTAGAATCACTGCTCTCTAAGAATACTCGCTTTCTACACGGCTGGCTTCCTCATTTGTCCCTGATTTAATCACCTTTACCTGACCAGTTAATCTTATTGGTTAATCACAGTTCTGACCACCTTATGCCCGCATTGCAAGTTCCTTTATGCCCACCTTCAACCCATCTCACCCCATGGATTTGTTCTATAAATCTCCATAGAAAAGACAGAGTCTTTGACAGCCTGCTCAGGATCCCTTCTGTCTGTCTTTCTGTCTTTCTCTCTGTCTCAGACAGAAGGTTTCTTTCTCTGAATCAATATATTCTGCTCTAAACCTCTGTTTTTCCTAAAATTCTTTCTTCGCTTTTAGAGAACTGGAACTCGGAACAGACAGACAGTAGGTCGGAGTGTCACTCCCCTGATTCAGTGGGATCACCATGTCTACCTGTCTGCTGAGATTTTCTCCAGCACAGGAGACAAGGTTGGTGCTTTCACAGGAGGATCATAACTGAGGCGTTCCTTCAGCAGAGAGCCTCCACATTCCCACCTGGCTGCAGACTCTTCTCCCGGGATAAAAACTGGAGGCCACACAAGGCCAAGTCCTCCTCCTCAGCAGCTTTCTTTCCAGTGAGGGCTTGGAAGAGATGTAAATAAGCCAAGAAACACGATGTTTCAGGAGGGTCCAGGGCCACAGAAGTGCAGGTGTGAGGACGACGAGGTCAGTCATGCAAAGTCTCTCCGTGAGGATGAGTGAGAGAAAACGGGGGAGGAGGCAGAAAGGATGAGAAGTAAGGCTGAAGACAGAACTTGGATTTGCTTTAGATGTGTCTGGAAGCCACCCTCAGATCCGGGCAGGAGAAGGGCAACGTCCACCACTCTGCTTGCCGCATGGCCAACGAGAAGCCACCAGAGTGGACACAGCACCACCCTCGGGAGGCGGCCCTGGCTATGGCTGGCTCCCATCTGACTGGGGAGGCTTCAGCATCACTATGTGGTTTCGTGCATCTTCCAAAGCCCGTGCCAAAGGGCTCAGTTGGAGAAAGATGCATCAGTCTTCTGAGCGGGTGTTGGGGGCTAAGTGAACACACTCCAGCTCCAGCTCTCAGACGACCCTGTCCCCAGCCCCCATGCCAGTTACCATGGAGCTGCAGGGTCGCCACCACCCATGCACGGCTGGGGATGCTTCGTATTCATGACAGAGCAGGCAGTGGCTGCATCCCCTGGGCTCTGATCTGGAAAGTGAGGAGCTTCTTCCTTCAGACAGACTTTGCTTTGTTTCTCTGTGGAAGCTGCTTGCTGTACACTCTCCACCCGCCTGCTTAAAGCCCATTCCATGTTCATCTTTTGTCTGTCCTACCACCCCTACCTCTGGCCCCACACAGCCTGCAGTGGATTGCCAACTAGTGGTCAATTTTAACCCCAGCTGAACTGAATCAGCACGGTGCTCAGTGTCAGTGGCCCACCTGAGGACTATCACCAATATAAAAGTGAGACCTGGAAAGGAAGAGTAGCATTGTGTGTTCTCCTAAGCATTGCTGTTGTTTGGAGCCTTCGTTCTCCTGTTGTCTCCCCAGACATGAACTCAGTTGTTGTCCTCAGAGAAGCTTGGAACCTTGTTGCCAGGAATGGCTGTGATTCGCTTTGGGGAGCTCCGGTCCTTACTTTGAGCATTGCTTCCTAGCTCTGGAGGGGAAGATGTGTGCTGTTCATCTCCAGGAGAAGTTGTCATGAATGATCCCTGATATGAACACAGCTGTCCTCATCAACAAAGGAGCTAGGGTCCTTGTTGTCACTGAGGATGGGTGTGGCACTTTTCAGAGGAGCCCTGGTCCTTATTTTGAGCATCGCTCTCAGCTCTACTGCAGAACCCTCAAACTACTGGCACAGATCTTTCACTCTGCTGCCACAGACTTCCTAGATCCCACTGCTGACCTTTGGGTCTTCCCTGCACAGTTCTGTGAAACAGACCTGCATGAGTCACTGTAATGGGCTCTGGGTTTTCAGCTCAACTCATGCAGGTTATTGCTATGGGATCCAAGCTCTCTGCTGGATTTTCTATGTCTTTAGTGTTGTGGATAGATTTCCTGCACTTTCTTTGTATTTGACTTCATGGGGATCATTATATTAGTGGGTATGGATGGATAGTGTGATGTTCAGTAGAGACACAGATATGATGGGTAGATGATAGGGAGATATTTAAATAGATGATTGAAAGATAGACTGACAGAAGGTACATGAAAATTTCTTTTAGTGCAAAGATACACCAGGAAATGCTGGCAAACCTATACCTCTGAACAAAGAGCCAGAGAAGCAAGAGGATGAAGAGCTTCTCTCTCTGCCCTATGCACATTTGCTCAGTTAAACATTTGTGGCATTTTAAGTAATGGTTTGCTTGAGAGACAATTTGTTGGAGCAAAACATCTAATAATTCCAAAGATCAGACCTGGACATTGTAGGAGAGTATTGAGAGAAATTTTCCAGCAATATCAACCTTTATCCAAAATAGAGTGTGTGAGAAATGTCCTAGTTTTCAATTTTCCATTAAAGCTAACATTTATTAGTTTTCTGTCTACACCCTGGGGGTTTTACAGCCAGTACACGTTCTGTTGCTCCGTGACCCATGGGCCCAGAAGGTGGCCAGTGCCTGTATCACACACTCCACAGAGGCATAGGCTGTTGTAAGTCTCATCTCAGACACAGGAAGATGAGACAGAGAGTCCTGGAAAGTTTGCACCTTGTTGTAGAGAAGGGGCACCCCAGGGGAGCCCAAGCTACACATATTGGCTGATGTCCTGGGGAATTCACAGGAGTCATGTTGTACAGGAGAGATAGGTGACACATTCCATGTCTACTGGGAAACAGTGCATGTCACCCTGCCCAGATGACACCTGGATGTATTCCCTTTAATGCACTGCCTCACAAGTGGCATAGCACCACTGAACAGGAGCACCAAGGGCCCAGGTCAGAGGACACAGGAGAAGGCTGGCACCACAGAAGGGAAGTGCAGGTAAGGTCCTGCTGAAAGCCTTAGGGGGCTGCCATCACAGAGGCCAACAAGAGTTCAGCTTACGCAGCACAAATCTGCATCTCACACTCTGGTTCCAGAATCCATCATCAGGGAGTCCTGCAGCTGATCCTGTGGAGGCCCCCCTGGGCTGGTGGTCACTGTTGTTTCCGTGTCCTCAGGGGTCTTCCCTCTGGGCCCCTCAGCATTCATGTCTCTTCTTAAGGAGCCCAGTCCTGGAAGACCAGGACTGGCTCTAAGGACCTCATTTTACCTTAACTACCTCTAAAGACCTCATATCAGCTGTGGCCACACTCGGAGGTCCAAGGGAGCAGCACTCTATCAGGGACACAGCGGGAGAGGGCCCCGGCCCTCACAGTGCCACTGTCTCCTGGCCTTTGACAGATGTGCCCGAATTGGCACAACTGACTCTGCCTGGGCTGCCCAGTTTCCTCCCAGCATGGGGAGTGGCTCAGAGCTGAGGGGATCCTGAACCCCCAAGGAGAGTCACTCTGCTCATTTCCTGCCTGACTGTGAGGAGAGCAGAGGTGCACCTAGGAGCCTTGACTGCTGCATTCCAGAAGAGTTCCATTCACCTTGAGTCCCCGAGCAAGGACAGTTGATCTCTGGAGCTCTGGGCCAGGGGCAGTTGCATGACTTGAGTATCATGAGCTTGGGCTTTTGGATACCAGTTCCAAAAGCCTGCAGCCACCCACACAGAACCATGCCAGTAGCAGTCTCTAGATACCCACAGGCAAGATTGGTACCCACCCCAGACTTCAGCCTTCCCAAGACAGTGCATTTCCTGCAGAGGGTAGGACTCTGTCTCCCAGAAAGATCACTATTTTGCCTGAGTAGTTTTTCACAAATTGGCTTTTTTACTGTTTGTTTCTCAGTACAGACTTCCCTAACATTATACACTGGTGCCTTTCTAAAAGGTGCTTTCATTTGCCTTCCACTCTGTAAGGAAGGAGGAAGCCCATGATATGGCCAGCTTCGCAGCTCCCCACCTCTGCATGCAGGGTGGTAATTCACTGTCCTCCTCCCCACCAGGTAAGTCCCCTCACCTCTGTGATCATAGAGGATTGGGTTTACCTCCCAGCGGTGAAACCAAGTAACCCTGCATGTCAGTCAGCAGTTAAGGTCAGCTTCCTGGAAACCACTTGCAATGTGCCAAGAAACCACAATCCCACAGGTGTCCGTGGGGAAGTCGACACAACTGACAGGTGCTGGCCCTGGAAAGGTTGCCCAAGTTAAGGTGGCTGGAACCTATGACCTGTCCTTTCCCTGAGGAGAACACAGGTCAACGATGATATTCCACAACATTACCCAGAGCACCTGATTCCACAACTATTACCAAAACTTTGTGCAGAAAGTCTAAAAAATAGCACCTTTCAGCTTTATTTCAAGGCCAAGTGGATTGCAGGGAGCAGTTATGTGACTAGAGAAGAATTTCTGAGCTAGTCTCACCATTGGCAAACCAGCCCCTTACAAAGGGTCCTCCAGCAGCAGCCATTGCAGGCTCTGGACATGGGAATCAGCTTGGTTTTTAGCAATGTATCTGAAACCATCTAAGGGCCCCTCTTGATTTGGGATGACACCCAGAAGCTCTCCTGTTCCAAAACCTGCTTGGCCTGATCCCGGCCTGGCTTTCTGTTCTTGCTACCAGCAACCCCCCCCCCCAGGACCACAACCCCTCAAGCCCCCTCTGTTCTGGGAGCAGGAAAACCCAGATCTCAGAATCTGCTCTATCGCTGCCTAGCATGCCTTTGCCAAGGTCTTGGCCATTTTGGCTCCTGCGGGGCTGAATTCCACCGGCCTCACAAAGAATCTCATGATTCACTGACCATCAGGCACCGATCCCAACCACTCACTGCTTGATTTATTCACAGCATAAGACCTGCTGAAACCTTGTTAATGCTTCTCTTCTTCTTGCACCAAACTGGAAGCCCCTCTGCACAGCACTAATAACTAAACTGGGCCTCGCACACAGAAGGAACTTAGTCACTAGTGGATGTAACGCAGGGATGGATGGATGTGTGGATGAACAGACGGATAGATGGATGGGTACATGGTGAGCAGATGGATGAGTTAATGGATGGATGAAAGACAGGTGGATGGAAAGATGGCTGGATGGATGCATGAGTGGATGACTGAATGCATAGATGAAAAAATGCAGACCACCTGTCTAACCTATGATGTTCAAACCAAAAGTAAAATCCTCAGTGTTTACCCAGTTCTGAATTATTAAATAGGTGCCTCTATTCAATATTCTGTTTTGATAAGTTCTATAGCATTTGATATTTCATCTCATTTTGATATACAGGATTGAAAGAACAAAGATATGTTATAAAGATAACAAAATATACTGTGATACCCATTACTGTTATCCCGGTAACCTGCTGTGAAGTTCATACCAATTTCACTGTACAATCTTAGTTGGCTTTATTCTGACTTGTTCTGTTGTATACTTTCAAAATAAAAATTAAAAAAAAATAAACAGGATGAAAAAGAGAATTAAGCCTTGTTATGTACTCGCACCAACTGCACACAAGGAGTGGAAACATGATGTGTTGCCAACATGAAGTAATAAAAACAAAGTAAATAAAAGAAATTAAAAAATAGGTGCCTCTGCGGTTTCACTCCATGCTGCCCACAAATGCACTTACCATTTCCACATGCTGTGGTCCAGAAGTGAGTGAAAGTGGCCTCCTTGGCCATTTCCCCTCAGAGTGCACCAACCATCCTACTGGCTGGTCCAGGTGGAAGTCCTCAGCATCTGTACACAGATGGCAGAACCCACCCAACTACTTCACAGCTCACCAGGCACCTTCCAGATAACCACCACTGACACGTGGGCCTCAAGGGTCAGTGACCATGAACGATGCCACTAAACATTCAGAACTTGCCAATAAAGAGAAATACTATTTCACCACTTGGCCCTTTTCCACCAGAGCAAGCAAAACTGGAATCACTTGAGATCAAGTATGTGGCATTCATAATTTTCAGTCTCCCCATTTAGGGCAAGTGTCTCAGCTTTAACTGTTTTAATATTCTCATTTAATGTAATTGGCTGCAGAGATTATTATTTACCATACAAAAACTTGCAGGATAGTTTATGTATTTAGACAACTGAGTGTTTGCTAATTTCCTTCAAAAATTATTGCTTCACAATCTGCCAACTCCAGGAGGCGGAGCAGATGAGGTGTGGTACATTTGGGGTGGTGTTGAACTTCACGGCCCCATGCCATGGGATCTCCCTTCCCTCTGTGGAGAAACAAGCAGTGGCTCAGCAGCTCTGGGTTCACAGCAGCTCTGGGTCCAGTTTTGGGGCTGGAATGGGGTCCAGCTGTCTGGCTCCAGGCAGGTTGTGGACATTCTCTGGGCCTTGGGTTTCTTCCTGAGGACTGGGGAGGGTCCCAACTATCAGGCAGGACCCACACAGGCTCCAGTTGTAGAACCCAAGGGCATACTCAGGAATGGGGCCCGTGTGCATTGTTCTTCAGTGAGCTCTGCAGGTTTGTTGCTTGGCAACATCCTGTGGGGATCCACAACTGCCTCAAATAAAACCAGCAATTAAGACTGGACAAGAGTAATTTGAAAAATTGTAGTGCAGTTCAAACTGCCAGGAGAATAAAACCCACATATAAAATAACCTTAGGGTGAAGGCAGCTTTAGCCTTATCAAATGAAAGTCGGAGATTTTCACAAATTGGGAGAGAACCATGCACTCCTCCAGCAGGACGCACTATGACAGTGGAATCACATCAGATCCTCACAGAACTGAATCAAGACACCCACTCAGTGTGCAGTATCAGAGGAAAATGGAAACTTAACCAACCCAGACAGTGCTCTAAGGTATTTTAACTTTGGCTTTTATTCTTCCAGAATATTATGTACAGCATAAACTGCGGCCAGAGGATCATTTCTCTTCTACTCAATTGCAAAACTGTTAGGACAAGTTGTCAGGTTTCACCACCCCTGGCCTTTGATTGACCTGCACTGCAGGTACAAAGGTGACAGCAATGTGCCCTGTCATTTCCACTCGGAAGTCCTCAGGCAGCCATAGGACAGACTGTTTGGATCCAGAGTGTGCTGTGCCCCAAAGTCACCAGTGCTGGGGTCCGGTGCCTTCACCACTCCTCCTTTCCCTCCCTTGTGGACTCCCACGTGGTTGGTGGCCTGATCCCTGCTGCCTTCCTAACCTGTGAGGGAGGAACAGGATTAAAAGGAGACCGGTCAGGCAGTCCTCGTCCACACTGCCACACAGAGAGCCTCCAGGTGTCCTCTGCCTCCCCAAGGAAGGATCCACATACAGCCAGGCCACCACAGCCTGCTAGCAGCAGAGAGCCAGGGCAGGTCCAGGACTCTCCTGCAGTCTGGTGAGTACCAGTTGAGTACCCCGGGCCAAGCCATGGACCAGAATACACGGGTTTTAGGACTGGCGAAGTGGTGGCTGCTTTTGACAAAGAAGACCAAAATATGTTTTTCAAAGATATGAAGGAGAGAATATGCTTCTCTAACTTTGGTCCCCAATATTCTAAGGGCTGTGCTGTGGGCTTTGCTGTGATATCAGCTACTGGACCTCAGCAGTACCAGAACTGCAAAACAGGGGCACCCATGGTGAGGGAGAGGGATGGGGCCCAGGGACCACAGCCACCATGGGGTTGCTATACCTGGCTTGAGGTGGGGCCCTCAGCAGGCATCCAGATACAGTGGAGGTGTGTGGGCACCAGTGCAGAGCGGGATTAGGCAATGAGGGGCCTCCTTGTCCCATTGAGGAGGTGTCCTACCCAGGAGGCCTGAATCTCACAGCTGCAGGGAGCCAGACATGTTTCTTCCTGGGCCAAGACACAGACTTGGGCCATGGAGCTGGGAGGTCCAGCAGACCAGGGACCACAGGCTGCTGTGGGGTGACACCCTCTGCTACTCAGGGCCATAGCCAGCTCAGCCCAATTCCTTCTTCCTGCAGGGAGATCCCACTGGCTAGGTCCAAGAAGGAGGGCTGGAAGGAGGCAGGCTGCATCCCTGGCAGCTGCTGCAGGTTCAGAGCCACTTAGCACTAATGGAAAGGTAGGGCACACATTACACCAAGCCCAGAACAGCACAGGCGGCCCAGGGTCAGGGCGGGAACCAGCTGTGCCCGCCTCCCTGGAAATTTCTCACCTCTCACTGCTCTTCTATGTCACCAAAGCACTCTCTCAACTTTCTGTGTTCAGATGCACTTCTAATGGAGGATTTTTTAGTTAATGCTGTTTTCTGACCCTGCATAAGGATTTTAAAAGGCTTAAGACATATATCCAGTCAGGCTCTTTCTGCCAGGTCACAGAATAAAAGAAAATTTTACCTAAGCCAAAAACAACAGATTAAGAAATGTCCAGTCTGATCAGATTACTTTAAACTGTCCCCAGACAAACACCAAGAAGTTCCTCACACTTCACTGTCACTCCTCAAAACACAGAGCCAGGGCGACAGAGGAAAGAAGGCCAGCAGCTCTGGCACAGCCTGTTTAACCCCCACGCCCAAAAGGCACCAGAGAAGGCAGGATATAGGGGGGCCCTACAGGGAAGGGAGATACACTGAGCTGCTGACTACAGGCAAGTCCTTTTCCGCTCCGGCTCTGTGGTCACTCTATGACACAGAGTGTACCTGGAGGGTGACCACGGTGACACTCAGGACAGCTGTGTCCTCCAGCAGGGGCACCATGGTGCTGGGTCAGGGACCTCAGCACCCCAGGGTCTCTGCAGCTGTCCCAGCCCAGAACCCAGTCCACCTTCTCACCCACCCTTCGGTTGCTCCTCTGTAGTCTCTGCAGAGCTGGAAATGTCCCTGGACCAGGGCCACCCTGCTGCCATCTGCAGCCTACACTTGCCACTGCTTGCATGGGTGCCTGGCTCATAGTCTTGGAGGATGCCCTATCATCCGGGTGCCCTTCAGGCCCTGTGACTGGGTTCTCTGGAGTAGTCCAGGGTCGCGGTGGTGTGGGCCATGTCTCTTCAGCACAGGCCCGGCAGCCCTGCTCTCCAGGAACCAACTCAGGCCCCGGGCAAGTTGGACTCCCCCAAGGCACCTGCTGAGAAGAGCTGATGCCCCTGGGGCTATGGCAGACACACTGAATCTCCAGATGCCTTTCAATGGGTTCTAGAGTTTCTCTGAAATGTTTTACTTTTATTATCCCTTGAAATTTAAGGCAAAAAAGTCAAAAATATTTTATAAACCAGAGCGGAAAGAAAGTTCTGTTATAAAAGATCTAAGAAAGACAGTGGCATCCTCAATCCCAGCAGCCCCTGCAGCCTCTCCCGGGTCCCTGTGGGGAAGAGTGGGGACACAGCTGTCACTCAGCAGGAGACCTGACTCAGACAGACTCAGTGCTACTCCTCAGGGACGGGTGCTTGGCACCTCTGTCCTCAAACAAGGCCCGTGGTGGTATGCCACCTCGAGCAGGTGCAGTGCTGTGACGACGAGACAAAGCCTGCAGGCAGGTGCCACATTACAGAGCGGTTTAAACCTCACTTCTCCCATGAATCAGCATTAGAATCAGGATGGTCTTGTGTGTCTCTCAGACCCTCCAGGGAGTCACCCCCCTGAGGGAGGGACTTCTGCTCTCCCAAAGGGCACCGCTTTTCTTCTCTCTAAGAATTCACCAGAACCACCACTATGTCCTTGGAGAAAATGGAAGACCTCCAACTGGATGAGAAATACCTGCGGCCGGAAACCAAGGAGGTGAATGGCATCCCCATGACCAAGGTGATCAGTGACATATGGGATCAAATCTGGAGCTTCCAGGCCAAGCCTGACGACCTCGTCATTGCAACCTACCCAAAGGCAGGTGGGTGTGAGAGTGCCTTGCTGTGGCAGCAGTGATGCCAGACACAGCCCCTCACATAGGAAATGCAGATTCCACTATGGCTGGGCCTGGAGAGAACAACAGCCAGACTGTCCCTGACTCCCTGCCTGCACCCAGAACCTCTGCCCCTGAGTCCCTGGAGGAAACCACCATGGCGGGACCCTGGGCCCCAGAGACCTGTTGCAAGTGTGTGGGTGCAGGGCTGAGACAAAGACACAGGTTCCCACAGGGGACCCCGTTTCCTCAGCTGACCCTGTGCTGGAAGGAGTCCAGCACCCACCCTGAGCACAGAGGCCTGGGCCAGAGAGGGGGAAAGCATTCAGCAGAGTCTGCAGAGTTTACAGGACAGCAAGGTGCAGGTAGAGGAATGTTGTCCCAGCCTGGGACCAGACAGTGAGGGAGAGCATCAGCTGGAGACCATGGGTGACATTCAGTCTTGTACTGATTAGGCCCACAACCTCCCAAACCAGTGGATGGGGAAGGCTTAAATAAGACAGACAACTTTAGAGCTCATGGAGATCAAAGCCCTCTAGCATAATTAGAAATTCTCTGGGGGCTGAGACAAAGAATTTTTCTGGGCAGCCGTATTTATTTGGTTTTCACATAAAGGAAGGGGATAGAGTGGAAAGCGCCCTTGCAGCCCAGGCCTGGGCTCTCCCTGCCTGCTCTGCACAGTACTGGTCCCTGGGCCTGACTTAAACCTGCTCTGCTGCCTCCCTGGCCTTGGTCCTGACAGACTTCTCCCCATCACCACACAGACCAGGGCTCCTTGAAGCCCTCCCCTCATCCGCTGCTGGGTCCTCCTGCTAGCCAAGACCTACGCCCCAGCCCCCACCATTCCTCACCTGGCCTCAACACCCAGCACCGTGCACACATGGTGCCACGCACTCCCAGAAGCTCCCACTCTGGGCAGCCATTCCCGCACCTGCAGCCCTTTCCCACACCTGCAGCCCTTTCCCACACCTGCAGCCCTTTCCCATCTCCTGCTCTTCTTGGGGTTCCTGGGGTTCTCTGTTCCTTGCAACCAAACTGAGCCCTGACACAGAGCAAGTCTGTGAATAGCTCTGGGTTCAAGGGTCTCTGGATCTGGCAAGAGGATCTTGTCCCCCACCCCTGTCCCTCTTCCTCTCTGCTGCTCTTGGTGTCTCTAGCATGCATCTGTCTGGTAGTGACATGTTCTGGGACACTGAGAGGCCTGCGCTGCCACCAGCAACCCTGGCTTTCTCTAACTCTCCATATCCTTGGCTTGAGGTGACTTTTCATACTAATGTCCAATGTGATGGTTGCAGCACCAGCCAGCATAGCAAGGAAGTAGTAATAGAGAAACAGCGTTACTTTCCTTTAAAGAAAATGTCATGGAACTTAGTGGCCTGGCCCCATCTCCAACTTTGAGAAAGACTGAATCATGTAGCCTTTGCCACAAGCAGCTATGTGCACACCTAGCATCTGAGGGCCTCTTCATTTGGAAGAAAATAGAGAGAAACTGGGCAAACGTGTCATCTCTGTCTGTCTCCTCCAGGGAAGCTACCTAGGTGTGGTGGCACACTCAAGAAGTTGAGGCAAGAGGCTCTCCAGGAGTTCAAGGCCAGCCTAAACTACAAACAGAAACCCTGTATCGCCAGAACAAACAAATAAGGGACACTTAGAGTAGTGCATGGCAAACTCACCCTGCACCTTGCTGCATCCGTATAACCCATAGTCAGTTAAGACACATCTGACAGGGATAGAGCCTCAGTGATAAGCAGAGCATAGCTGTTTCTGGGCAGCACCTGTATCAACATAGGGACTGTGAGCACAGGTGCCACCAGGAGGATGTGACCTCCTGCCTGGCCCTGACCAAGCCACGGGTAAGTGAGCGTGAGGAGCAAGTCTGTCCCGGCCCTTCTAGGCACAACCTGGACTCAGGAGATCGTGGACATGATCCAGCATGATGGGGATGAGCTCAAGCCAGCGCAACATCACCTACAAACAGCACCCATTCATTGAGTGGGAGATGCCACCGCCCCTCAAGTCAGGTGAGTGACAGAGGAAGCCTGGCCACGCAGGGCTGCAGGAGGCCTACCTTGGATGGATGGGAGGTGATGACAGAGGCCTAGGTCCAGGTGAGCAGCTGAAATGGGCCCAAGTGCTATTCCTGAAACACAGGACATGATGGCCCAGGACAGACACCTCTGGGCCCTGACACTTGAGAGAGGCCTGAAAGCACCTCAGGGACGCAGAGCATATACAGGGCCTCTGCTTCCACAGGTCCCAGAGTAAAGCATGGCATGGGTGCTGCTGGAGTGTGCGGGAACCCTGGAGGGACCCAGCACCAGGTCTTCTGGTCACGGGGTAGGAGTCCCCCACACAGAGGATAGTGTCCCTCACTTTCTCTCTGCTCCTTCACCCCCAGCCCTGATCCAGTGCTTTATCTGCTTCTTCCCTGCCTCGATGTGCACACACGGCAGGCCCAGGAATAGCACCACCAACCCTGACCACACCCCCAAATCCAGCGCAAAGCAACCTTTCTCCCATACCTGGGTCTGCTCAAGGGCTTGCTGAGTGCCAGGCGCTGGCTGACAGCCCTGGTCTGGGGGCAGCAGGCCTATCTCAGCAGAGGGAACAGCACAGCCTTTCCCATTGCCATGCTGAGTGAAGGACACTGTCCCCTGTGAGAGAGGCCAGACACACAGACACATGCACCGTGGCTCTCTGTGGAGCAGGAATCTGACTGTACAGCACAGTGGAACAGAGGTCCGGGGTCTGGGGATCAAGTGACAAGACCAAGTACAGTGAGACAGGGCCAAGGCCTGTGGTCCAGAGCACAGGACAACATGTGCCGTAACAGCCCTTCCCTGTGACCTGTGATGAATTAGAGGAAAGGACTTCAGAGTCCCAACATGGAGAGGTGGAGGGATTGATGCTTACCCCATGAGCACACACTGAACAGGGGTCCCAGGTCGCCATACTGCCACCCCGCACAGCACACAGGTCCTGGGTCAGCACACTATACTGATCGCTGTGTTTTGTTTTGCTTTGTTTTGTTTTGTTTTGTTTTGTTTTGTTTTGTTTTGTTTTGTTTTCTTATGTTTTGTTTGTTTTGTTGTTGGGAATGTGGGAGGGGGACCTGAGGATTGAACTCATGACCTCAGCCTTGCCAGGCAAGCACTTGTGCCCCTGAGCTGAACCTCCAGCCCCATTGACTCTGTTTTGGAAGGGCCCTGTGTAGACCCATAGAGGTCAACCCTGGAATGACTCAAGTCCCTGTTGGGGGCTGCTGCTGTGGGGTGCACATCTCTGAGGAAACTTGCTCCCAGGTCTGGACCTGGCCAAGGAAATGCCATCGCCCAGGACCCTGAAGACGCACCTGCCTGTACAGCTGTTGCCACCCTCCTTCTGGAAGGAAAACTGCAAGGTAAGCGGGCCCAGGCCCCCAATGCCCATGTACCCAGCAGGCCAGAGATGGTCCCCACCTGAGTAGCATCAGGCAAGGATGAGGAAGGAACCAGCAGTGGTGCCCAGGGCACCTGGTGGTGTGACCCGTGAGCCCACATACCCATTCCCCTCCCTTCGGAACGTGAGCCTAGGAACACATTGGGAGGTCCAGGCAAGGTATTCTGATCATCTGCCAACTGTACCACCTTCAGAATGGCTGCTGGATGACAGAGAGCAGGTGCACTGGCCAGGATTCATCAGAGTGGCTGGGGAGCTACCAGGGCTAGAGAAGCCCAGCTCAGGGTGCCCAGGTGGGCCCTGGATCTGTGATGCTGGGGCGGGCATTGTCCGTGCCCCTTCCTCTCTGAGCTCTTCCCTGCTCTGCTCTCTGGTTGCTAAGTGAGCAACTCTATCCTAGTGAACCAGTCTATCCCCAGGTTGCTCCTGCCTTGGAGCCAACCAACCTTAAATAGAATCCCTGAAGCCATTGGGCTAAATAAACCTCTCTTCTTTGTAGCTGTGGGTGTTGGATAATTTGTCACAGCATCGGGAAATCTTACTGGTAAACAGGGGTTTCCTGAGCAAGACTGGTGTCTTTGTTTGGGTCCCTAAAGAAGCAGAGCCAGGAGGACAGGGCCATGAAAGAGGCCTATGTGGGGCACCCATGAGGGGATGTGGGGCAAAGTGAAGAGGACTGGAGAGCAGAGGAGGAAGGAGCACAGAGCCACGAGCTGTATTTGGCCCTGAGAAGGGCTCCTGGTGCTGCTCTAAGTCCCCTGGAGCCACAGAACCTGCCTCCCGGTCCCTGCTGCTGACTCTCGAGGCCCTTTGGAAAGGCAGCCCCCCAAGGATCAGGACAGTAGGATCAGAGGACTAGAGGTGATGTGCTCACAGACAGAGACCCCGAAGCTGCTCAGTACCCACTTCCGCTGCCCAAAGAGCCCACATGGATCAGATGTCCATAGCCCAGCTCTCCTCCCCCAGGAAGAGAGATCAGATTTCTCCAGCAGGTAGAAGCTTGGTCCACAGTTGCAGAGCCTGTGTCCACTAGGAGAGCTCCAGGGGTGTTTTCCCTCTGCTTCCTCTGGTTTAAAAACCCACCTTATTCTGACACTTCCTCATTCAGATTCTGTAAATGCAGGGTACACTGAGTTAGCCCCCATATCCCTTAGATAGCTGCTTCCCCAGCAAGTCTTAAACTCAATGAAATACCGAATACAAACCAAATGTAACATAAGAATCTGCACTAATCCAGGCGGGATACAGAGGCCTGACATCCCAGCACACCAGGAGGCTGAGGCAGAAGGATCACAAGTTCAAGCACAGCTGGGGCAACTTAGAGAAGCTCTGTCTCAAAGTATGAAACTTTTAAAAGAGCTAGGGATGCAGCTGAGGGTGAAGGCTTGGGGTTCAATCTCCAGAACTGAAGGAAAAAGAGCCATAGAAATGTGGTCATGCTGTCAGCAGGACCTGCCCATCCTCCTTGTCTTCCAGGCAACTAGCTTGGGAAGCCGGATTGCCAGAAGCTGTGGGAGAGTGGGCCAAGGTTAAAGAGCACCTAGACGCAGGATCTCCTCCCCTTCCTCACCAGAACCTCAGCATTGGGATCCTCCACCAGGATCGCCCCCTTCTTGCAGAGTCCCTGCCAAGGGAAGCCCTGCCCTGCTGGCTGAGTGAAGGACCTCATGGCTCACCCACCTCCTCTCTGCAGCGACCAGCAAAGGCACAAAGTCACAGGCTGTCATCCAGTCCCTGCATACCTTCAAAGTCACACCCGCACCAGCCTGACTATGACACCCTCTCTGTCTCTCCCTGCACTCTTGCTGTCCCTGCTGCTCAGGGGCCAGTGTCGTTTCCAAATCTCATCAAGGAGACAAGGCCCCATGTCAGGCCTTCACCTTAATACATTTTGGTGGTAAGTCAGGTCCTCTGGGGAATGTGAACCCCAGTGGCAGCGCCTCCCTTTGTCCACTGAGCTTTGAGGGTTCTGTGAGAAAGAAGTCACATGAGGCAGCTGAGATGGTTCTCCACCTTCTGCTGGCCGAAGGTGCCCAATCTGGTACTGAGACGTGACGATTTACTGATCAGCCAAGCCCTAAATCTCACTCCAAAGCCATGGCCCTCACAGTGTGACCACAGTGACCTTCTCGGAATGGACAATTTTCCTAGGTTGCATGGGCTGTAGCCACCCCAAGGGTCTTCACCAGGATTACTGAGGCAAATGCAGGGCCGCCACTAAGGGGAGGAGTTGGTGTGAGACTAGAACAATGATCACAGGAGGAATCCGGAGCTGGAGACTTCAAGAGACTTCAGAGGCCCCAGGTGACATGGAAATGAGCATAATCCAGGGCCTCCAGGAGGACCCAGCCGAAGCACCCACCAGAAATGCAAGACAGCAGATCTACATTGTGCTAAGCCATGGAATTCATTGTTGCATGTCAGAGCAGAGAATGGAGGCTCATACCAGATCAACAGACTCCAGGAAACTGCCAACCAGTGCAGCCCATGCTGCAGTGTACCCGTGTCTGTGCTGACCGGGGCCCAGGCTTCCATTTCCAGTGATCCAGGCCTTGCTAGCTGGGCCAACATAGGCATCAGGAAATGTTGTACACTAACACTTACATGGGAATGACGATGTGGCCATTGCTGCATGCTTCCTGGGCTGCTCCCTTGAATTTGGGATAGAATTCAAGCTGGAAGAGGGAAAGAGACAGAGATCCATGCTGAGCTGAGGGGTAGAGATTGGGGATGCCACTAAGGAGGCAGGAGCTATGGCTGCTCACTGAGAGGAAAAATCCAGAGATGCATGAGACACAGGAGAAAACCAAGTCAGTCAGCAAAGCCCCGTCATGGGTGCCTGAAGTCAGACTGGCTCCTGTGGGCTCAGGGTCCTGAGGTCACCTCCATTTGGCATCTCAAGGCAGGGAGAGGCGAGGCAGAGCCCATCTCCTAGTCCCCAGGACCCTCTCCTAGTGACCCAGGGATCTCCCTCTAGGTCCTACCTCCAGCAGGTCCACTGTGCCCCCTGGAAACCGACCCAAGGACCACCCCTTACCTGGGGCCCAGGAACAGCACCACAGACCTAAGACTGCAGCTCTGCAGCCAGTACACAGCACTCCTGCAGGATCCCCAGTGCAGGGGCATAAGGTGCGAGGCTGAGTCCACTGTCCTTCACCAGCCCACCCCAGGCCTGTCAGGGAGAAGACCCCACACCTACAGTCCCACAGGAACTCAGCATTCTCTGGGCCCAAACCCCGTCAGCCAATGCAGAGTAGTAGCATGGTCTCCCGTAGGCTGAAGTCAGCTCCTGGTATGACACAGGTGGGCTCCATGCCCCTTGGGATCTTCCAAGCCCAGTATTCCGTGCACAGCACAGCTGGGACCCAATATTTCTCAGGCTGAAAACCCCATTCCCAAGGTCTCAAAGTGGTACCCTCAGACCCACACAGTGACTCCCCACAGCAGGAGGTAGGGGCTGCAGAGGTTGAGCATTTCTGAGCAGGATCCTGAGTGGGATTAGCCACTCATGTACAGTAAGCAGCCCTCACCTCATCTCACCTCACTCACGGAAACCTTGGTCCCATCCTCCTGGCCTCAGGAATTAACTGCAGGATAGTGATGCTATTGCTCAGAGGCCCTGGTACACAGTGTTTTGTTGAGCAGGCCTGGGGCAAGAGCTGTGTTCATGAACCAGGACACTTTTAGGATAGAAAGCAGTGATCATGCCGAGCCCATATCTGTAACACAGATCTGTTCCTGGAACCCCACAGGCTAAATGTACCTGCATATTCTGTTCTGCAGGCAGGTGGACTAGTCTAAACTCTACAAAAGGCTCCCCAAGAGCCATGACCCATGATGTCTCTGTCTTCTTTCTGTATTTTCTGGCTGGCTACAGATCATCTATATGGCTAGAAACGCCAAGGACGTCCTGGTGTCCTACTACCATTTCTCCAGGATGACCAAGACAATGCCTGAACCTGGCACTTGGGAGGAGTACATTGAATCCTTCAAGACTGGAAAAGGCAAGTGAAAGGAAGCAGGGCCTGTATTTCTCTGATATCAGGAGAGAATGCGTCCACTTCATGACTGGGCCCACCGAGGCCCCATGGTCCTGCAGATGATACACTGTTGTCATCTGGGACAACTGCAGGGGCAGAGTTTAAGAGACCAACGAGGGTTGATAGGGCTTCTGGGGGGATCCCCATGTGCCTGGAACAGGAGAGGGCCACTCAACCAGAGTCAAGAATACCAGGTCCCGGGAGAAACCAGAGGTGACAATGGTCCCAGTCCCTGCTCTCCTCCTGCCAATGACACACCAAGCCCAGCCCTATGCAGAGTCAGGGCAACCCAGTGACAGTGTGCAAGTAAGCTGGCAGCCTTCGGCAAGTTGGGTCACTGCTAGGAGCACCTCTCTCTCCACTGCCACCCCAGCCCTGGCCTCAGGCCTAGGCGCTGCAGGTGTCCACAGTGAGACTTTCCTAAATCACCCTGCCAGCAAATACTCACTACCTGCCAGGGATCTGTATGCAGAGCAGCCTGGGAGGAAAACAAAGACTCTGCCCCAGCCGAGAGGCAGTATCTCAGGAGGGGGAAGTTCAGGACAGACACAATCCCAGGAATCCAGAATCCTAGGATCAGCATCCTAAATACTGTACAAAAAAAAAAAAGACCTGGGTCTCCTGCAGCAAAAGTCCTGCTATGATCTCTGTCCTTTCTGACGCCCTCTCTATCTGAGCCAGCTGTGCTCCTGCTGCAAGTTTCTAGCTGCCCTGACACCACCTGTCTCCCACAGTGCTATGGGGCTCCTGGTACGATCATGTGAAGGGGTGGTGGGACCAGAAGGACCAGCACCGCATCCTCTACCTCTTCTATGAGGACATGAAGGAGGTGAGGCTATGCAGCACCCCCAGAAGCTCCCCATCCAGGGTAAAATCCCAGCCAAGCCCAGAGTGCAGCTTGCCCTGAGCCGAACCCTCCCTCCCTCTTTCCAGCTCAGTGTTTTCCCCAGAAACTCTATTCCTCTCCCCCTCCCCACCCCCACCCCCACCCCCCGTCTCCCACACTTCCCAGGCATTCTCCTTCCCCAGAGAAAGCCCAGGCCACATTGGCAGGCCAACCTGTGAGACACCAGGAGCCTTGTCTCTCTGCCTGAGAGAGGGCATGGAGTCTCTCTCTGGAGGTTACCTCACAGAGCCAGGCAATCCTACTGGTGAGGCTGTACTGGAGACACTCAGGGTCCATGCCCCTCATCCACACTCAGAGCAACCTCACTCACAGACCTTAGGCGGAACAAACACCAGTCCCCACCCTCAGGTACCCAGAGCGGATCTCTCTTCCTGGCCCTGGGAGAATGGCACCCCAGATACATTCCCAAGATCCCATGGAGCAGGTCTCTGTGCTGCTCCAGATTACAAAGGTCCCTCCTGGACCAACACACTGAGAGACCCTGAAATAGAATGAGAAACTTCATGCCCTGCCTTCCTGTGTCTGTTAACAGAAAAAGGCAAAGACAGTTATTTCCGGTCATTCTCCTGTTGGTCTTCTGTGAGGATCAGAGTCAAGTTTTTGCCACTTCTGACTCTGTAGATACGAGTTCGTCCCACAGATCATCACTGCCCCTCTTCCCTGGCCTGCCAGAGACCCTTCCCCAGATCTGCAGCTCTCTCTGGTGCCAGGAAGCAGGGACTGGCTCAGCAGGGAGCCACAGGGCTCCTCTGGTGACAGGAACAGCCTTGGTCTTCTGCTGCTGCGGCATCCAGGAACCAAGGTGCCTCACACTGGTTCCTCTTGGAAAATGTTTGCTGACCATTGAATTGTCCCTTAGCTCATCCCTCCCCAAAACAAACATCTTCCCTGAAGGGAGACCCAAATTCTTGTTTCCTGTAACTGTTCCACACACAGGATCCAAAGAGGGAAATCCGGAAGATCCTCAAGTTCCTGGAGAAAGAGGTCACCGAGGAAGTCCTGGACAAGATCGTCTACCACACCTCATTCCAGGTGATGAAGCACAACCCAATGGCCAACTACACCACTCTGCCCTCCAGCATCATGGACCACTCCATCTCCCCTTTCATGAGGAAAGGTAAGGCCTTGGCATCCTGAGCCTGAGCACCATCTCGGGGTCCTGAGGCAACCCCACGCCCTTTGCCTTGTTCTTCCTATTTCTTCCCATTGCCCCTTCCTATTTCTTCCCATTGCCCTTGCTCTTCCTACTCTTCCTCCATCCCTGCTGGTCCCCAGGGAGCACACCCACTGCTCCCGGGGCTCCTTCAGCAACACTAATCCTGTCTCGCTCTAGGGATACCCGGGGACTGGAAGAACCACTTCACTGTGGCCCAGAGTGAAGCGTTTGATAAGGACTACAGGGAGAAGATGGCAGGGAGCACCCTGACCTTCCGCACGGAGATCTGACGGACATGGCCAGGGTGGGTCAGCCCCTGGCCTCTAGATTTCACTCACTTGAGCCTGCAGTCTGGAAGACTCTGGACAGACCCCTTCCTCCATCCTGATCTGTCTTCCCCTAGGTGCTAAGCCACTATGCCTGGATCCTCTCTGCATGACCAGCCCGAGTGAGACATTTCCAGCCATGTTAGAGGTCAGCCCTGTGGATCTGTGCCTGCCCAACTCAGGCAAAATAAACAAAGATTGGCTCCACTGTTCCTTCACAATTCTCTGATCTCTACTAGGTGAACCTCAGGGAGAGAAAAAGGAGTAATTTCAGCCAGGATGCCGGATGCAGGGACAGCACTGTAAGGGAGATGCAGGGCAGTGGGACTTCATCTTGGACATGCTCAGCTGACCTCTGCAGCACAGAGCCCCTGAACAGGCATGAAGCATAGGTCCCGAGACCAGGAGGTCCCAGGTCCATGGCCTTCACCAGGTCAAGGCCTTCCTAGATCTGCAAAGGAAGGGGCAGGGCCCACACTTACCACTGTTGAAAGTTCCTCAGTCTCAGCACTGGCCAGGATCATCTGTGCTGTTCTGGACATCGGCTCCTGGGACCCCCGAGAAGATCCGAAATGTGGTCCACAGACAAAGCTGAGTGGGAAAGCGTGCTTACCAAAGGCCAGCACAGCACACTATGGCAGGCTGACCCTTCTGGTCAGGATGAGGCAGAGAGAGTTTCAGGCAGCAGAGCCAAAGGACAAGTGGCAGCTGCCAGTAATAAAAGTCCAGTGGTGAGAGGAGCAGCCAGCAGCACCCACAGACAGACACCCAGAGACAGGCACCTAGGTACAGACACCCTGGGCCTGACACCACAGTGGGCCTGGGCTTGGCCTGATTTCTCTTTCCCTGGAATACAGGCAGCGTCAGTCTGGTGATTAACAGGCTTCTTCTCAGTCACCTGAAAGCCCACCCTGCTGGCAGAGGGCGGCTCTGGCACTCACAGGGTCTTAGTCTTAGACTGGGTGTGGGCCCTAAAGCCACTGGGGTGATGTGTGCTCAAGAGGGCTCCTACCAGGCAGCATCACCTGAGCTCGGTGTGGTGCTGAGCCCCAGGCATGACAATGTATTTTGGAGGTCCAGGCTATGCCTGCAGGGAGCCCCTCCCAAGCCCAAGGCCATGTAACTGCTGTCCTTTGTAGAGTTTCCTCTCTGGCTCCGATGCCAGCCTCCAGGTTCCACTCATAATTTCTAATGATGCCTTTATCAGCCCTACCCAGGGCCAGCTGTCCAGAAGAGGGCACTGACCTGACCCTCCTGCAAGAGTCACCTCCCTACCTGCTGCCATGGGGTGACCCTGGGGTCACATCCAACTGCAGCTTTGTCAAGACTCACAGGATGACCCAGAGGGGGCTCCACATGTGCATCCCATGAGCTGAGATGGCCCAGGACCAGAGAGGTCACTTGCAGGACTCAGGGCCACTGATGGGAACAAGGCTGTGACAGACACATGCCGGAAACTGAGCTCTCAGAAAGGGCTAGGAAATTTCCGGGTGGGATATGAACCTGAAACATGAGGAACTCCAGCAGGATATGCTCGAGCACAAACCAGGCCCGGACCAGAGTGCCCAGGATCCACCAGGCCCAGAACCACAGCAGGCACACCTTGGGGTCAGTATCTCCCACACTCCCACCTTTGACCAGCTCAGGAGGCCCAGATAAATGGAAACTCAAGGTTTTTGTTTCCAGCTTTCATTTATCAGTGCAATGAACACATCAATCCCGTCAAACAGGAAAATGACAAAGAACCGTTTGTTGAGATGGAGTCACAGAAACTACACAGTCTGCAATCACAACATACCTGGAGGCCTCGAACTCACTCTGAGCCATCATGCCATCATGCAGCTAGGACCACTGAGGCAATGGGAAGGTAGTTGTGCTAAGCATTGAGGCAAAAAGAGAAAATTGCTGTATGAGAAAGGCAAATCTACATATTAATTAAGTCTCTTTGGACTACTACACACCATAAGACTTTTCATTATCTTGTCCACTTAATTCACATGAAATATTCCCAGCAGGCAGATGCAAGGCACAGTGGACAAGCAGCACCTAATGCTGGCAGGGGGAGGACTCTAGTGACCTCTTGGGAAAGGGTCTCCTCATGGACCATTCAGAGTATCCTGTACTGTGGAGCTAGTGGCACAACTCAAATGCCCTGAGCATGAAGTGGCTGAGTACATGGTGTGAACTCAGCCTCTCAGGACTGATGGGAACATGGAGAGGCAGCAAAGTCCCTTCAGCTGAGCCAAACAGAAACTTTAGGCAGGCTGTTGTGGTCTCCAAGACACTGGTCACAAAGAGCCTGAGGGACCTGGGGCAGGGCAAGCCAGTTCCCTTCAACTGGCCTGGGCCCCAGGGGATAGTGTCAGAGGATGCATCTGGACCGGGCCAGAAACAACGAGAGTACTGGTCCAAACTGGATTTAAATTGTATGCTAGGAGGGAAGAGAAGAGAGCAGCCATGCACAAGCTGGAGCGTGAGGCTGCATGCAGAGTCAGGGGCTGCAGGTACAGAGGGCTGAGCCTGTTCACAGTTGCCCTCATGCATGTGAAATCTATCAAATGTAGCATGTATGTATGTTACGTTAATAAAAGAAGTTCATAGGTAGCAGGGGTCTGAACCTGTGCTTCGGTGTGGAAGATGCAGCCCACAGGGTGCTGAGCACCACGATGAGGGCAGGTGGCCACAGAGAAGGTGGCACTTGTATTGCAGACACCAGAGCAGATGGGTGACTATTGAAGACGTTCAGGGAAAGAATGTGTGGACTTGGGAGTCCACTGGGGCTGAGTATTAATGCTGCCTCAGAGAATCGGGAAAAGAAAAGGAACAGCAAGTCTGCAGGCAGAGGAAGAAATGTGCACCTGGGAAAGAGAAGCCAGGCGGACCCCCTGGGGTCACAGGAAACAAGGTTGCTTCAGCAGGGCACCTGAAGTCCAGAAGTCACCCAGTCTGAGCCAGGTTGGCCTTGGAAAGAAGGGCAGCAGCACAGGGTCACTTCGCACCGGGTCAGTCTGATCCTCCAGGGAGCAGATCGCAGGCATGGAGTCTGCCTCCAGGAAGTACATCTCGGGCCAATCCAATTGTGGGCAGCTCTTCCCCTCTGTCCTCACTTTGTGAGGCTGAAATAGCTGGCTCTGGTAAGCACTTAGGACTAAGAAGGGTTTGTTACCACCATGGCTTTTGGTCTTAGGCACCACTGGACACAGGTCCCCTACCTCCCTCCATCCATGCAGAGTGACCCAAGGCAAAGGTTGCCCAGCGCTGGGCACATCTGGTCCCAGGGCTCACTTCTACTCTCCTTTTCCCAAACCCAAGTCCACCGCTCCCTGCTCAAACCGAACCCATTTTGAGGACAAGTTGTGGGGCAAGGAAAAATTTACCCAGTAAACCTACGTGACCCAGAAGAGGGGGACCAACATCCTCAACCCAACGTATATGGCTCCTTTTAGCTAGGGCATAGGTTGGAGAAGGAGTCCCCCGAAGCTGACTGAGGGATGCAGCAGCTGATAACCTGTGGACTCTGCTCCTCTGGCCACTCATTCAACCTCTTGTTTGTGTTTAAATGATTGACAGACCTGTCTCCAGGCAAGGCTTTGGGGCAGAGCTTTCTGGGGCCATAGCTGCAACTACGCCCCACCCCGGCCCATCTTAGACTTTCTGCTTAACACGGGTGACACGGCTCACAGAGGGAAGGCTCCTAGGTGTTTTCCCCTGCATCTGCATTTGCAGGAGCCCAGAGCTGGGGGTCACAGTGCAGGGTGGTCATGCATCCTGGTGGCTGAGACAAGGTGAGGTTTATGGCAGCTTCCATGCTAATCCAAAGCTCGTGGCAAATACCTCCCAGGCAACCCAAGAGTCTCCATCCTAGCACTGCATGCAGAATCCCCTCTGCCTGTAGGAGGGCACATAAGGTAGCACATAGCCAACATGAAGCCACTTAAGTGGCAAGTTGGGAAGAGAACCAAGGCTTGTTCCAATCCAAAAGATCTTACAATGCAGAACCCCAGAACATACCTGACCCTAGATTTGCCCTCCTTCACTCCAAACTTCCAGACTGCAAGGTTTTGTCCCATCCTGTATGGCCTCTTCCTCCCTATGTCTCACAGTGGCCTGGGCTCCTGATTTGACCACATGAGAGGATGGTGGGATGTGTGGGACAGACACCAGGTGCTCTTCTTTTCCTATAAGGACATAAAGAGGGCAGGAGCACCCTTGAGAGCTGTTTAGAACCTACCTTGGGGGGACAGAGGGATTGAACAGTGTCTTTGTGAAATTCTTCCAATCCAATCCAATGCCCATCTCACCCCACAACCCAAAGCAGGAAATTAGGAAGATGATGAAGTTCATGGAAAAGGATTTGGGAGAAGCAATGCTGGATAAAATTGTCTGGGAGACCTATTCGAAAAAATGAAAGAGAATCCCATGACAAATCGCTCCACAGTTCCCAAAACTCTCATGGACCAATCCATTTCCTCCTTCATGAGGAAAGGTTTGTGGGACCCCTGTCGAATCTCAGGCTATCTGGGTACACTGACTCCATGAGTGTGGGTCCCATTCCTGAGAGGCACTGGCACTGGAGCTTCCCTGCCTCAGTTTCTGCTCGCAACCTGCCCTCGACCCTGGCATACTCCTGCAGTACATCACGAGATGATTGCCTACTCTCGTTCCTGCACCTCCTAATAGATCTTAGCTCAGATTCTGAAAAGAGGCATTCCAATTGGCCCAGCTCCTACTTTTTCTAAGATGACTTTGTCATTTCTATTTAAGTAGCAGCAGCCACCTAGTCTAGTTGTCTCTTCCCCCTGCCATGCACACACACACACATTTTCCTTCTTGCTCTGTGAAGCTGTGGTGCCCACATGGCCCGGGGACACTTCCAATCCCTGCGGCTCTCTACCAGCTTGATCTGCTCCTCTCATGTTCCCACACTCCTTCAGCAAAGGAGAGAGTCTTGCTGCCTCTCTCTGGAGAGTCCGGATGACAGCCTGGCGCCCACCTGCTTCTGCAGGCGGCAGCCTCATATTTCCTTTCCCTTTTATTTCTCTAAAATTTCTATTAGGCATTATTGTTGCACATAACGGCTTCATTCTTCTTCCACATTGCACATAGATAACAACGCCCCATTCTGATTACACTGTCCCCCTTTCTCTTCACATCTGGTGACTATGCATGCACAAAGACATCCAGCCTAAAGCGCAGGCTCACTCCCAAAATCACGGGCACATCTGTGTTACACGCTGGTGTGCCATGCAGTGGTCCTCCCTCTGGGCTCCAAGCTCATATTCCACCAAAGAGGCTTCGCCGCTGACCCCAGGCTCTCCTCCTCCAATGACAGACACCACCTACTCTCTCAGGCTCATCCTTACAAGCAGTGGGGCATCAAGCACTGCTGTGCACAGGTCCTTCTCTCCCAGTGCTTTTTTTTCTGATCCCTGATGTTCTAGGAGGGACTTTAGTGGGACAGAGTATTTCTTTACCTAAAGCTATTTCTAATTCTAGTGGGTTCTGAATTATTTTCATGGAGATACAATCTACATACAAAAACATACAGATATTAAGCATACAGTTCAAGGAATTCTAGCCCCCAGTCACAGGAGCACCCTTCTTATCTCCCCGCAAAGCTCCCCTCTGTTGCCTACCACTACGTCAGACGCCACTACCATTTGCCTGCCACTACACACTGATCTGGCCTATCTCGGTGTATCATGTCTGAGGCTTCTGGGCACTGTAATGTCCTTGATCCCTCCATGTGGCTGCAGTTCGGCTGTGCCCATTCTGTTGTGTCTGTGTGAGTCCAGCAAGTGGCTGCATCACAAGGCAGGTCAGGCCAGCCATGTCCCTGCTGCCTTGTGTCTCTGGTGCAGGGATGCCCACCTCTTGCTCAGAGCAGAGAGCTACAGCCTGGCTGGGGTCCCCTCACAGGAACCTGGTGTACCTGTCTGTGGAATGGTGAGGCCCCAGACAGCACTCACAGGTCGGGTCAGGCTACCCTCCATCAATCAGATCGTGACACTCCTGCTTTGGCTTCTGTCCTCTAGGAACTGTAGGGGACTGGAAAAACCACTTCACGGTGGCCCAGAATGAGAGGTTTGAGAAAATTTACAGGGAAAAGATGCAAGGCAGTTCCATCCGCTTCTGCGCAGAACTCTGAACCAGCCGTGAAGGAGCCCCAGCACGGGCCTCGTCCTCAGCCAGAGGAAGCTCTGAAAGCACATGGCGCATGCAGGGGAGCCTGGCACCCCTGCCCTGAGGTCACCACCAGTGTATCAAGGCTTCCTTCTGAAGGACCATATCCAACGCCAGTTTCTCCACAGCTTTCCCAAAGTGAGAAATAAGACCACTTAATAAACTCAGTCAAATATAAGACTTGACACTAGAAGGATTCTTTTAAAAAGTCCCCATTCTTCCAGCACAATCTCCCCTAGATTTCTAGCCTGTGGTAGAGTAATCCCTTGAGTACAAGCACAGAAGGCCCGGTTGATTTTGTTAGAGGACACTATTCAGTCATAGTCCATAAAACTCAGAACATCTCAGTAGGTGTAGAGCCAGTGGCAACAGAGTCTCGTGTAAGGAGGAGGAGCTGGGGTACAAGCAGGGGTAAAAAGGGTTGAAGGAGTGGGGAGGGCCCACAGGATGGCAAATTATTGACTGGAGAATCCATAAGGATGAGGGCTCCAAGAACCAACAGAGGAAGGAGACCCGCTGAGGACACAGCAGGGTGGCTGGTGCCACCTGGAGGTGGTGGAGGATATGGAGCCTGACAGGAAGCCCACAGTGATCAGACCTGGCCTTGGCAGATTCCTAGTGGGATTCTTGCAAGAGCAGAGTTTTATAAGGAAGCACACAGTGGGCCCAGGAGAAGGCTGGGAAGCCTAACTAAGATCTGTTCATGCAGAGAACCTCTGCCATTCAGTGTGCACTCATTGTCTTCCCTTCCCCTCATCAACTGGGAACTAAACACACCAACCTGGAGGTTCTGGATTTGCTCAGGAGCAACGCAGCCTGAGTGCCTGTGGTCTTGCTACAGGATGCCGTGAGACTTAGGAACAAGCAGGCAGATGCAGGACTGTTCATGGTTAACGGTTTGGGGACTCACTGGAGGAAGTGTGGCTCTGGAGAGCAGAAAGACCAGTTGGACCCCCATAAGTCGGATTAGAAAGAGGTGCCTATTCATGGGTTAAGACACTGCTTTCTGGGCTGGGGATACAGCTCAGTGCCACAGGAGCTGCTTGGCATAGAGATCAACCCACTGCAGGGACACCTTGGTATGCAGGGTGAACTTTGGCAACTGAGACAACAGAGCAATAGAACTACAAAGCCACAGATGCCAAAACAAACATTTGGTGGGAACTTGTCCAGGTAAAACTGCATGCCCAGCATGACACTCCTGTGACAGCTTCTTGGTCAGACAGCACGGCTGTGGCTGGGGGCTGGTGTTCTGGAGCCCAAGACACATGTAACAGGCAGGCCAAGCCTGCGGGTGATCCCTAAACTAATTGGGAAATGGCACACCAGACCTGGAGGCCAACTGCTGCCCACAAGGCACAGGTCATGACCCAGGTCCAGAGTCCAACAGCATCAAGGGGGTCCAAGCTCAGGAGCTGAAACTCCCCACACTGCAGCAGAAAGCAGCTGCCCCCTGGGAGAGCAGCCAGGAGTCCCTGGAACCCACAGGATTTTTCCTGCCTCAGGATTCACCACTGTGCCACAGGAACAGTGCCGATCCCTGTCAATACAACAGCACAGGTGAGGGTGAACATCTGGGAAGTGACAGTGTCTGGACTTGAGCTCCTGGCCCACAGCCATGCCAGCCACATGGGTGATGAGGTTTCTCTACATTCCTCCAAGATTTCAGTCCAGCTACCACAGTGGGCGATGCCCAATGCTGTGCTTAGCCCCCTCCAAGGCTCTCCCTTGGTGCCCACCCTGCACCCCAAGTTCTGGGGCAGATGAATGTGTTACCTTGTTTTTGAGCAATCCCTGGACCACATGTGCTATGAGATGGGTTCCTGGTCTCTCTCAGTCCAGTACAAGTTCCAGCACATAGCTTTCAGCTTCTCTAGGCCTTGGCAGTGGCCATATCATCACTCCAGGTTGGCAGAGCCAGGAGACAATATCCCTTGTGCCCTGTGCCAAGCAGTATGAGAATGGCACATGGTAGGGCCAGGACAGACCACCTGCAGCTACAGCCATCCACACGGCCCTAGCTGCCTGTTGTCCTCCTGTCTCAAGCCATGTGATACCAGTGGAGTCCACAGTGGTCCAGGCTAAGGAGTCCATCCTGGGCAGCAGCAGAACCTTCTGGCATCCCTGACCTGCTTGCTGGCAGGAGGAACCACCACACTCCAAGTATGATGTGTCCACCTGTCTTTCCTGTGGGTACTGGAGGATGAAATCAGTGTGCCTCTGCCAGCAGTGGCCTAACTGCTGTTCCAGTGCCCGGTTTGTTCTTTGTTTGCTCTTGTTTTCCTTGTCATGCTTTCTTGCTAGGCCTGGAGAGAAGCTGTCCCTGCCTTGCCAGCCTGACCCCTGTCCCAAACAGTCTGACACCACAGAGGGACAAAGGCTTGAGCCAGTCTCAGGTTCTCCTTCGTGCCATGAAATCAGCTTCACCCCTCTTTGAGACATTGACCCGTAGGACACTGGGCTCCCCAGTGCTCCCCAGGGTAGCCACCAGCTGGCCGAACCCCTCTCAGGCCAAGGCCCAGAAAAAGGGCATGGGCATCATCAAAGGCTTGACAAGTGGGGATGGAGCCCCTGTGCCTAGCATGGTCTCCTACCAGAGAATCACAGCTCCTCCCCTTGGCTAGTGTTTGCATCCAGCACCTGCTCCAGGGCAACCAGGTCCGGTGTTTTTGGTTTGGGGGCTGCTGTGACACAGTCCTGAGCTCACAGCTTCTCCCGAGGGGTGGCACTGGGTCTTTGCCTTGTGTTGGTGACTGCTGGAGTGGAACCTGCAGGCCCATCGGCAGGGACCCCATCCACCACCATCACTCCACTCTCAGGTTCCTCCTCCCACCCTGCTCTTGGGACTCCCATTCTTTGCACCACACTCTGAGCAAGAGGTAACTGCCCATACCTATTGTTTCTTCCAGGTCTTGGTACTGAGGCCCACAAAGCGTGAAGCTGAGGGTTCTAAAGGCACTCTGGTTGTCCACATTCTCAGCCAGGGCAGAGGCTGAGAGGAAGAGAGAGAGACAACACACCTCCTCCAAGGCACTGATGGCCTGTCCTGTCCCACAGCCATGGCCATCCTTCCTCACCACAGCCTGATAGAGTCTCGGAAATCAGTTGTTCCAAACCCAGCAGTATCAGGTACCTGTCCCCACCCAGCGGCTCTGACCTTGACACATGAGCCACTCTCCCCACATGGAGTTGGGGTCACCCAGGGTCTCCCCAGCCCATTTCCTCAGGCTCTGTGCTGTCTCGCCCACAGTTCGGGGATGGCCCAGCCCTGCTGCTGAGAAAAGAAATGAGGCAGGCGTGGTCAGGTTCACAGAGGTCCTCCGCAGCTCTGCTAACTCATTTGTTTGTTCTCATAGATTGGCGGAATTCCCTGCAGTTTTCCACATGGGAGACCATACAGGGACACATCTTCCTCCACATCTCCTTCCTGCAGAGACCCTTTGTGCTGGGCACTTCCTGACAACTCAGTCACCAGGCAGCTGAGTTACTTAGGAACACTCTAGGCAGTCAGACAGGGGTAGATCCTTGAAAGAACCAGTGCAGATGCCCAGATAGCTTGAAACTGTGGGGCGGACAGACACCTCCCGCTGTGGACCAGGCCCAAAGAAAAAAGATCAAACAAATGCACCCACATCCTAAGGACTGGTATTCTAAGTAGGTCTCTGTCACCCTGAGGAAGCCAAGAGTCACCACCCCAACCCCTAGGGAAGAATCACTGCTCTCTAAAACTGCCCACTTTCTACATGACTGGCAACCCCTATTTGTCCCTGATTTAATCACTTTTACCTGAGCAATTAATCTTATTGGTTAATCATAGTGCTGTCTCACTTTATGCCCACATTGCAAGTTTCTTTTTGCTCACCTTCAACCCATCTCACCCCATGGTTTTGCTCTATAAATCTCCCTAGAAAAGACAGAGTTTTTGGCAGCCTGCTCAGGATCCCTTCTGTTTGTCCTTCTGTCTTTCTCTCTCTCAGACAGAAGCTTTCTTTCTCTCAATCAGTATATTCTGTTCTTAACATCTGTTTTTCCTAAAATTCTTTCTTCGCCTTTAGAGAACACGAAATCGGAACCGACAGATAGTAGGTCGAAGTATCACTCCCCTGATTCAGTGGGATCACCATGTCTAACTGTCTGCTGAGATTTTATCCAGCACAGGAGACAAGGCTGGTGCTTTCACAGGAGGCTCTTAACTGAGGTGTTCTTGAGCAGAGAACCTCCACATTCCCACCAAGCCGCAGACGCTTCCCCAGGGTAGAGACTGGAGGCCATATGAGGCAGTCCTCCTTCTCAGCAGCGTTCATTGCAGTGAGGGCTTGAGAAGACACAAACAAGTCAAGAAACACGATGTTTCAGGAGGGTCCAGGGCCACAGAGTGCAGGTGTGAGGACGACGAGGTCAGTCATGCAAAGTCTCTCCCTGGGGATGAGTGAGAGAAAACGGGGGAGGAGGCAGAAAGGACGAGAAGAAAGGCTGAAGACGGAGCTTGGATTTGCTTTAGATGTGTCTAGAAGCCACCCTAGGATCCGGGCAGGGAAGGGCAACGTCCACCACTCTGCTCACCGCATGGCCAATGAGGAGCCACCAGAGTGGACACAGCACCACCCACGGGAGGTGGCCCTGGCTATGGCTGGCTCCCACTTGACTGGGGAGGCCTGAGCATCACTCTGGAGTGTGGTACAGAGCCAGTGCCAAAGGGCTCAGGGAAAGATACATTTGTCTTCTGAGTGGGTGTTTGGGGCTAAGTGATCGCACTCCAGCACTAGCTCACAGAGGACCCTGTCCCCAGCCCCCATGCCAGTTCACCATGAATCTGCAGGGTTGTCACCACCCATGCACAGCTGAGGATGCTTCGTGTTCATGACAGAGCAGGCAGTGGCTGCATCCCCTGGGCTCTGGTCTGGAAAGTGAGGAGCTTCTTCCTTCAGACAGCTTCAGACAGCTGTGGAAGCTGCTCACTCTATACTCTGCCTACTGAGCACCCATTCCACGTTCTGCTCACGTCTGTACTACCACCCCTACCTCTGGCCCCACACAGCCTGCAGTGGATTGGCAACTAGTGGTCAGTTTTAACCGCAGTTGAACAGATTCAGCATGGTGCTGAGCATGAGTGGTCCACCTGAGGACTGTCACCAGCATAAAAGGGAGACCTGGAGAGAAAGAGTAGCATTGTGGGTGCTCCTAAGCATTGCTGTTGTTTGGAGCCTTCCTTCTCCTGGAGAAGTTCATCCTGGTGGCTCCCCCAACATGAACTCAGCTGTTGTCAGAGAAGCTTGGAACCTTGTGGCTGAGAATGGCTGTGATTCGCTCTTGGGAGCTCTGGTCCTTACTATGAGCATCACTTCCTAGCTCTGGAGGGGAAGATGTGTGCTGTTCATCTCCAGGAGAAGTTGTCAAGCTGGCTTCCTGATATGAACATGGCTGTTCTCATCAACAGAAGAGCTAGGGTCATTGTTGTCACTACGGATGGGTGTGGCACTTTTCAGGGGAGCCCTGGTCCTTATTTTGAGCATTGCTCTCAGCTCCACAGCAGAACCCTCAACCTACTGGCACAGATCCTTCACTGTGCTGGCACAGACTTCCTAGATCCCACTGCTGACCTTTGGGACTTCCCAGCACGGTTCGGTGAAACAGATCTGCATGAGTCACTGTAATGGGCTCTGGGTTATCAGCTCAACTCATGCAGGTTATTGCTATGGGATCCAAGCTCTCTGCTGGATTTTCTATGTCTTTAGTGTTGTGGATAGATTTCCTGCACTTTCTTTATATTTGACTTCATGGGGATCATTATAAACAATACTATAAAATGTATGTTCTGTATGTGATTGTTCTCCTTGTAAACCTGAACTACAATACACCCACTCTGAATTCTACAGTGTAGGTGGTTACAAGCACAGATCAGTAAACTTATTGTCATCTTTGTGGAACTTACACAATCTCTATAAAATGTTGGAAATTTTTATAGCGCTTTATAAGTGTGAGGACATTTCCTGGATCACTAGACTCAGAGGAGGCCCTTACTGGCCCACACCTGTGGGGAGAAATTGAGGGACTCTTTCTAATTTGCTAGGAGATAAAGAGAGAGAGAGACAGAGAGAGACAGAGACAGAGAGAGAAGAGAGAGAGAGAGAGAGAGAGAGAGAGAGAGAGAGAGAGAGAGAGAGAGAGAGAGAAATAGAGACAGAGACAGATTCAGAAGAGAGAGAAGATAGATGGAGAGTTTTCTGCTGCTCATCCGTCAGGCTGTGAGGACTCAGCTTCAATTGAAGAACCTTTGGTGTCTGCCAGAGTCACCCTGCCCATGACTCCTCAGTTCTCCTCTCAGCTTTCCCTGGCCCATATAACCAGAGATTTGTCTCCAGAAAGGAATCCAGTTGCCTGTCTTATCAATATTCCATTGGCTTCAACGGGACTCCCCAGGAGATGCTGGAGCGCCTGTCCACTGCTTTGAGAGTCTCAGCTGCTCTAGAGCATGTAACTAGCTGGCAGACTGACCAATGCTGCTGAGGTTCTCTAAGGGACAGGTAAAAGCGAGATCTAAGTACACTATATTACATAAAGAGACCCATTCAACAGAATTTTATACCAAAATCTATGAGGGAAAGATCTAACTTTACTCTCCCTTGTGCTGTTGTCTAACAAGTCAGCAAGTCAAATAAGCAACGTTACTGCAGTTAGCAACTAAGTTGGAATGCAGCACATAGACAAAAGGAATAAAGTATTCCACCGAAGAAATATCATACTCTTTCCATATTCTCAACTTCAATTTACATCATTTTAGCTAAACAATGTGTATAACAGCAAGGCACAAGCAAACCATAAAGACAGTGGTGTAAAATTTAAAGAATACACAATTGACAAAGACAATGCTTAAAAATTCAGGGCATAAAAACTGTGATTTCTCAGACTAGTCACAATCCAGAATCTATGAAACAGAAGCAAACTCTTTCCACCAGCTGAACGTCTTGGTGTGGACCTCCAAAAGGTGTAGGGATGATATAGGACCTCCAAGTAGTCTAAATAGGAGATGCTAGGCATCTCATACACCAAGCTCACAAAATTGAAGGACTTCTGAGGAACAGCGGATATTAAGAACAGAAAGTATTTACTGAGGGAAAGAAAACTATATTTATTGGGGGAAAGAAAGCTTTTGTCTAGGAAAGAGAGGAGTCCCAAGTGGGTTGCTGGACACTTTGCTTCTCAAGAGACCTGAAAGTGTGGTAGGTATGAGGTGGCACAAAACTATAATCACCTAATATGATTACAGCTATAGTCAGTTAGGTAACAGTGGTTCAGTGGGATATCATGCATGGATATGAAGCCCCTATGGTCTACCAATAATATTGCAAGTATAGTGGCTGAAGTAATATTGGTTCAATGGGGAGCCAGTGAGGAAGCAAGTCACGAGGCCGGTGTATACAGATCAAACAGGGACTTCTGGAAGGCAGGTGTTGGTCACTCATGGAAGGTGGGTCTATTTAGAATATCAATCACTGTGACATATGAGAGTACAGGAACACTCTCTATCGTGAGGCTGGACCTTTAATGAATGTCCCTCCAGCCACAGCTGGCTTTTGCACTGACATCTTTGAGGGTCAACTCCTGTCTGCTGCCCATGTTTTTGAATAACTTAGATGTCTATACTAATTTGATTGACATGTCCCACATCACCGAATAATGGTCATGTTTCTGTGCTATGTCGCCTGTCTACTGATTCTTAAAGGTCTGACAGGCAGGCCCTTCCCACCTTCAGGGTCAGCTCACAGCACCCCAGCCTTGGCCCCAGGCTCTCATTGCCAGCATCCTCTGAGTCTGCACAGCTCCCTGAGTCCCTGAGCTTCCAGTGGATTCTCTCTTATGGTAGTGTAGTACTCCAGTACTGGGAACTGTCACACTTTCTCTATGCCTTCACCCAGTGATGGACTTACACAGTATTCTCAAGGCTTAGCAGAGTTAGTTACCATGACTGTGGCTGCTATAAACACAAGTTTGTATGGCTCACTGCAATATGATGATTTAACCCTTTCAAGATGTCTAGAGAGGAAGAGGCCAGGTGAAATGGGATTTATATTTTTTGGTTTTTAAAGAGTTTTCATTTGCCACAGTGGTTGTTCTGTAGCTTCCATTCCATCCAACACGTGCAGTTTTTATTATTTCATATTACTTTTCTATACAAAGAATAGCTGGCAAAATTTTTCCCATTTTGAAGGCTGTCTCTTCTCTCTGTTGGTAGTTGTTATAACTTGTAATTTTCCACAGATCACTCCATGCCATGTTCCTGTTCTGTATGCGCCACCAACTCCCCACCCCTGTTTTTTCTGTTCCTTCTTAGCTGGGCTCATTTAGATAAGTTAACCACCAGCCTTGTACATCCACACTCTTTTTATCATAGAAACATTCTGCACCTAGCTCTCAGCCCAACACCCTGTTTTCTGAGATCGCTATGCGCCAGATGTTCCTTATAAAACTCCCTAGACTCCCAGTCTGTTTTCTGACCCTCCACCCTGTTTTGTGGTTTTGGCTAATGAAAGCTGTGTCTGTCCCCCACTATATCAGCATGCAGAGGTTGTCAGTCTCCACTGCTCCCTGCGTCACTGGGTACCAGCTAAAATAAAGTGCTTCTTTTTCTTCAAAAACATCTTGCCTCCTTCTGAGCCACATTTGGGGTCTCATTTTGGGGTTCAACATTTGGGGCCTTGCCTCTGATGGACTGAGACCACCCTGAGTCCCCTACTTTCAGCTAGACCCCGTTTTTGGCTTCACTCAACCATCAGCCTCAAAACCTGCTTTGAAGGACCTCTGTAAGTACATTTTGAAACTTCCCATCTGCATTTGACTTTGTGGCAGTGGGGCGCCCTCCCAATTGGGAACATTATTTGCTCAATTTGTAGAGAATTTGCTCTTTGTAGAGAATTTGTTTCTTTGTAGGGAGTATTTGTCTATTCTCATTTGGTGGATTAGGCAGTCTTATGGGGCTTTTTGGTTGCAAAGGTATATTTTATCATCCTCTTAGAGAACAAAAGGCCTTAGATACCGGTACTATTGTCTTGTCTGCATATTTTGTGTTTTCAGTGTCAGTGTCATTTGTGTCCTTCTAATGGAACATTTTTCTTCACAAGACATGGGGCAAAGAAATTCAACCACCTCCTTTGATCCATTAATGCTTTTTCTTAACCATTTTAAGGAATTTAAACAGAAAGCCTGAGGCTATGGAGAACCAGTTCACGCAGGGTGCCTCTAAGTCTGTCTCACTAGAATGGCCACAAGGAGTTCCGGGTTGGCCACCTGAAGGTTCTTTT
Source organism: Cavia porcellus (assembly GCF_034190915.1). Classification (NCBI taxonomy): domain Eukaryota; kingdom Metazoa; phylum Chordata; class Mammalia; order Rodentia; family Caviidae; genus Cavia; species Cavia porcellus. The sequence continues at coordinate 45,247,016 of NW_026947501.1, read as the reverse complement.
GACATGCCTCTTGCAGAGGGAGTTCAGAGATATGTCTCCAGGCCCTCTTCCCACCCTGACCAAATTGTTTACATACAGGGTTGGATTGATCTCATATATGATTCTCCCCCTTGGATAAAGAAATATACACAGGCTTCTTTGCAGCAGCCTCGGAACCCTGCACTGCTGGCGCCCTTGAAGGAAAAACCAAAACCAACAGTGCCAGTCTTAGAGGGAGATACTGAAGAAAATTTTCCCCCCTTACTGCCCGAGGGGTCAATGATCCCCTTGAGACAAGAAGCCCACTTCGCCTGAGGGGTCCCCTCCGGCACTCAGTCCCAGTCAAACCCGGAGCCACTACAGACCAGTCTCCCCAGATTCCTCTTCTGCCGCCTCTGCCTTGTTTCCCCTCCATGAAGTCCCCAACCCTGAGCACCCAGCTCACCTTGTTTTTGCCTATGGCCCTTTCTCTACTTCTGATCTCTATAACTGGAAGGGACAAAACCCACCTTTCTCTAAGAACCCTCAGGGTCTTCTTTCTCTCATTGAATCCATGTTTTCCACTCACCGACCAGCTTGGGATGACTGTCAGCAGGTTTTGCAAGTTCTTTTTACAGCTGAAGAAAGGAAGCACACTCAGTCGTTGGGATGAAAGGCAGTTCATGATGGAGCCCCTTCTTCTGATCCGGCATAGCTAAACCTCGTTTTCTCCTTAACCCAACCTGACTGGAATCCCAATACAGTGGGAGGTAAGAAATCTCTCAAACAATATCACCAGTTATTCCTGGAAGCCCTTAAAGGTGCAGCTAGAAAACCTACCAACCTATCCAAGGTCTCAGAGGTAAGGCAATTGGCTAATGAGTCCCCTGTGGGTTTTCTGGAAAGGTTACAGGAGGCCTATCGCATTTACACTTCCATTGACCTGGTGGCACCAGAGAGCACAAGGGCCATAAATATAGCCTTTGTGATGCAGTTGGCCCCAGATATTAAAACAAAATTGCAGAAACTGGATGGATTTGAGGAAATGCCTCTTAGCCAGTTATTAGAAATTGCTCAGAAAGCATTTGAGAATCGTGAAGACCCTAGAGACCAGAAGCTAACTAAAGTGTTAGAAGTTTGAACTGAAAAGGTGACTAAGAAGAATGAAAAGTTCCACCCACCTATTGATAAGAACCAGTGTGCCTGTTGCAAGGAGATGGGACACTGGTGAAAAGAAAGTCTGAAAGCCAAGTTAGAGAAAGAGGCAAAGGCCTTACTATCTTGCGATTAGGGATGCTGGGGCTCTCATGCCCCCTGGAGCCCAGGCTAACTTTGTCTGTGGGGGGCCAACCAATTGATTTCTTGGTGGACTCCAGGGCCACCCACTCGGTCTTAACATGGCCCATAGGAACCCCTACAGGGGACAAATTAAAAGTATCAGGAGGCACTGGCATCGCAAAAGTTTATCTGAAGTTCCAGGCTCAGTTAGCCCAACCAGGACAAAAGACCATTTCTCATGAATTCCTATGGGTCCCAGAATGCCCAGACCACTTACTAAGTCAAGGCCTCTTACACAAATTAAAGGTTCATCTCAGTTTTGAAACAGCCACCCCAACAGTGCAAATAGATGATAACCCACTTGAATCCCCTGGTACCATGAAGGTTCTAGCCCTATACCCTGAAGGAGAAAGATATTTGCTATTGGAAACTCCAAAAATCGTGAATGACAATAACCTGTTACACCAGTGGATGTAAGAAATCCCCAGGGTGTGGGCAGAATATAACCTTCCTGGTTTAGCAGTAAACCAAGTCCCTCTGGTAACTGAGCTTATACCACAAGCCTCTCCCATTTGACTCAAGCAATATCCCATCAAACTGAAGGCCCGCCAGGGCATTGCAAAACATATACTAAGGTTGAAAGAACATGGTATATTGAAATCTTGTGTTTCTCCTTGGAATACTCCCTTGTTGCCAGTCCAGAAACCAGGAACCCAGGACTACCGACCAGTACAAAATCTCAGAGAGGTAAACAAGAGTTGTAACCCTCCACCCAACTGCGCCTAACCCCTATACTTTGTTGAGTTTACTGAACCCAGAGCGAACTTGGTATTCCCTATTGGACCTGAAAGATGCCTTCTTCACTCTGCCTATTGCCCTAGTAAGTCAACCAATTTTTGCTTTTGAGTGGACTGACCCCCTCAGGGGAGTCTCTGAATAACTGACTTGGACACGCCTGCCTCAAGGTCTCAAAAATGCGCCCACTCTTTTTTTTTTTAAGGAGAAAAAGAAAAAATAGAAAAAGGGTACAAGTTATACAGAATTTCAGAAAACATAAACAGTAGGAAATCGCTAGTTAGTAGATTACATATTGTTATCTTAGAAATATTGTTCAAGTTACAAAATTAAAGCGTATAAAGTGGACTTTCAAACAGTGAGACTGGAAACAGTTTTGTTCAATGACCCAACAAAACTCAGTAATATGGTTATCTATCTTATACACTTAAATATGTATGCAGTTATATTTTTAGAGCACTTTCTTTTCCTTTCTTTTGTACAACGACAATTACACATTTTGGGTTTTATTACTCCCACAGTTCTTATTACTTTTTTTAAAGAGAGTAAAACCAAATATGACATAACAGAACAGAGTCAGTCAAATCAAAAGGATGGGTATAATAGATAATGTAAAAACAAAATACTAAGTGATCAACAATGGTTACCATACTGCCTCTTGCTATCTTAAAAAGGATTGCCTATATCATCAGTTATAATAAAATTGAACAAAACAGTAAAGAATAAACCAAAACATTGGAGACATTACAGGACTTTAAAAGAAGATAATAGTCAACCGGGATGGGCATCATAGTGAATCTTATTGTCTTCACAGTTTTGCCTATACTTTCGAACTTGGTACTATCAAGCAACGCAGAATAGAGGAAAATCAGTCAAAGCAAGATGGTGAGGGCTATACAGGGTTTCAAATCAAGTTAATAGGAAATCAAAGTGGGTTACTATAATGTATGCTGCTTTTTTATTTTTCCCTTAATTAAAAAGATAAGTAAATTAAAAAAGGAGATTGAGATAAAAGAGGGCATAACAACAAAGCAGCACAGGTCAAAGCATAACCATTTAAGCAAAATAGTGTTGCACCACAATATCCTGACATAAAAGTAGTTACCACAGGGTCTCTTTCCTTGAAATCTTTGAGTATAATTTCGTATACTGTAGCACCAAACATATCAAGACAACATAAAACCATTCAAGAGAATGACAGTATTACAGGGTATTTAGAACCAACTATCAGAAAATGAACAATGGTTTCTGTATAATCTCCTTGTCTATAAAAGTTTTTGCTTATATTATCACATATAATAAAAATCCAATAAGACACCACCTGTTAAGACCGATGGAGACAGAAGAATAAAAGCTTGATGGGACTTCAAAGCATGATGATACTAAATCAGCAGTAGCTATTATGATGTCTTGTTTTCTCAAAAATAGCTGTTCCTACCATCCAATCTTCTCTGCCTCATTTCTGTTGAGCTCTTTTTCTATCGTTTGTTGTCAGTTTGTCTTCTTCATTTTGCTTTCTGCTCCATTCATTGTGGCCTCTCTGCCACTGTTTCTGAAGTCTTGGTATTTTCCTTTTTTAGAATATCCTGCAGTATTCTCTGTAGAGTTGAATTGGTGGTTGCCCACTCTTTTTGATGAGGCTCTAGCCAGAGACCTTCTGGGCGACAGAGAGCATTTCCCAATGTGACTCTCTTGCAATATGTAGATGACTTCTTGGTGGCAACTGACACCCATGAATATTGCATATGTGCCAGTCAGGCCTTATTAGAGGCTCTAGATAAACTGGGCTATAAGGTCTCAGCAAAGAAAGCTCAGTTATGTCAAGAACAAGTGACCTATTTGGGCTACCTGATCCATGAAGGGAAACATATTCTCTCCCCTTAGTGGATACAGGTTATCTGACAAATTCCCACCCCTACAACTAAAAAGCAAGTGAGAGAATTTCTGGGGGTGGTGGGATTCTGTCAACTTTGGATTATTAACTTTGCTGAGATAGCCCAACCATTATATGATTCATTGAGAGGTGCCGCACAAGACCCTCTGGAATGGATAGACTCACAGGTCCAAGTTTCAATCAACTAAAGATGATCCTAACCGAGGCACCGCACTCCTAAATTTATGAAAACCCTTTTCCCTTTTTGTGGATGAAAAACATGGAATTGCAAAAGGGATTTTAACCCAGAGCCTAGGACCATGGCAAAGACCCGTCACCTGTCTCTCCAAAAGACTGGATAATGTGGTGGCCAGGTGGCCACCATGTCTGCAAGTGGTCACCTCAGTAGCCCTACTGGTCAAGGAGGCTTAAAAACTAAATTTTGGGCAAAAACTCACAACTGTCTCCTCTCATTCACTGGAGACCCTCATTAAAGTCCTCCCAGACCAGTGGCTGTCAAGTTCTTGAGCCTTGCACTATCAGGCATTGCTCCTGGATCTGGCTACCATCAATTTCAGGGAAACAGCTGCCCTGAATCCAGCAACCCTGCTACTGATGATGACCCTGCTTTGCCTCTTCATGATTGCACCAAAGTTATGGAGCACCTCACAGGACTTCGACCTTGAACAGATGAAGCCCTACTGGGGATCCCCTCCTATTTTTCTGATGGGAGCAGTTATATCCATCAAGGTAAGCAGGTTTCAGGAGCTGCTGTTACCACAGACTCTCGGGTTCTATGGGAACAAACTCTAGAACCCAGCACCTCAGCTCAGAAGGCTGAACTTGTGGCACTGACTGAGGCCCTAAAATTGGCAGAAGGAAAGGACATAAACATCTACACTGATAGCAGGTATGCATTCACCACTGCTCATGTCCATGGGGCCATTTATCAGGAGCAGGGCTTACTAACTTCAGGGGGCCAAAAGATTAAGAATTCCTCCCAGATAGTGGACTTGTTGGCTGCCATTTGCCTACCAAGGAAAGTGGCCATTATCTATTTTAAGGTCCACCAAAAGGGAGAAGACCCCATTAAACGTGAGAACAATTTGGCAGATGTCACTGCATGGGAAGCATCCATAAAGTCAGTGGGAACTGAGACAGTGTCAACACTGTTGTTGATTCCACCTACTCTGTCAGAACCTGTGTACACTCAAGAGGATTTGCATCTCAAAACACAACTTAAAGGAAAACCCGATTTCCTTGGAGGCTGATATCAACTGCCTGATAAATGAGTTATCCTTCCAAAGGTTTTAGGATGGGAACTCCTTCAGCAGGCTCACCAATCAAATCATCTGGAAGGATCCAAACTGGCTGCCCTATTTCAAGACAGGTTCTTTATTCCTCACTTGTCAAGGCTTACCCAGTCAATAAGTTCAAAGTGCCCAAAATACTTGCTTGTAAATTCTAAGCAACCTCAACAAATGGAGGCCACCCATTATGCAGGAGCTATGCCTGGAGTACATTGGGAAATAGACTTTACTGAAATGGGGAAATCAGGGCTCCATGGACACAAGTATTTGCTAATAATGGTTGGCACCTTCACTGGCTGGACTGAGGCTTTCCCCACTAGGTCAGAGTCAGCATTAATTGTAGTTAAGAAGCTTTTGTATGAAGTTGTACCTCGATTTGGCCTTCCTTTATCCATGGGGTCCAACAAAAGCCTAGCTTTTATAGCTCAAATAGCTCAGGTTTTACAGATTAATTGGAAGCTCCATTGTGCCTACCGGCCTCAAAATTCAGGGCAAGTAGAAAAGATGAACCAGACCCTGAAGACTGTAATAAACAAAATGGCCTTAGAAACTGGTGAGAACTGGGTGAGTCTCCTTCCTTTTGCTCTCTTGTGTGTGCGTTGTACTCCCTATGTTGCAGGAATTTCCCCTTTTGAAGCTCTATATGGAAGACCCCCTCCTTTATTCCTAAAATCTCTGAGGAAAAACTAGCAGAAATGACTAGCCAGGATCTTATTAAGTCCCTCCAGGCCCTCCAGCCAGCTGCCAGTCCAGGCAGCAGCACCCTCCACCTGAGGCGACCCCACCTAGAGATCAGCAACCAATCACAGAACCAGGAGCATTGGTCCTCATCAAAAGTCACCATCGAGAATCACTCAAGTCTCACTGGAAAGGACCCTACATCACAGTCCTCAGCATCCCAACTGCCGTTAAGGTGGCTGGAAAGACTGCCTGGATTCATCATTCCCACATGAAGCCAGTACCTCCCTCAGAGGATCAACTTACAGATAAGTGGACTGTAACCCCCTTCAAGGACTCCTTAAAGTTTAAAATCACAAGATGTGCTTGATGTAGCTGTATAGTCTAGTCTGTCTTATCCCTGCAGTTTCACTGCACAAACCTCAGCATACCCTCTATTATGGGGCCTGGAAAATAACTGATTATAACACAGGTGAACTCCTGGCAGCTTATCCCACCATCCATGGAACAATTAAAATAGATTTATGTGCCCTGTTGAATAACATCCCAACAAGAATTAGATGTAAGAGGATGTTATTAGGTCAGCATGCCATGCAATATCATCAACTGCTAATGGGAGGAAAACCAATATCAGGTCCTGTAGAGACTTAAATAGCCAAAAAAAATTAAGGTCCATTAGTTGGTATCTCTGTCCTCAGCTCCAATACCATGCTGGAGTTGTTGACTCATCCAACACCAAGTACTGCTCCTACACTGACAGTACAGAATTCTTTTGTTATGCCTGGAGATGTGTAACTATTGCTTACTGGAAAAATATAGATGAACACCTCAAATTAACCTATGAGGCCCCCATTTCCTGCCAGTTGAACCAATGTAATCCCATGACCTTCACATTAAAACATCCCACCAGCTCAATATTGAACACAGGATTACATTATGGTACTAGGTTGTGGGTCAATGGATATAACCCAGGCAATTCTTTTACCATCCAATTTGTCTCTGGTCCCCACCACCAATCGCCTGCTCACCCCATAGGGGCTTTGAGGATCTCCTTCCCACCCAACTGTTAAAGAGTCTGCCTCTACTCCAGCCCTTAATACACTTGCCACTACTGGCCCGGAGCCCCAGATGTCTGACACACTCTCTCCGGACCCTTTTTTGCCTTTAGATATAGCCTTTCAATATGTTAACCTTAGTAACCCCAATCTCACTAATAAGTGCTGGCGATGCCTGCCTGCTCACCCTCCTTTTATATGGGAATTCCTATTATCATTAAGGTGACAGATATCAATAACTCAAGTGAAGACAACCCTTATTGCTGGTGGAATGAAGATACTAGCCCCTTGGACGTCACTTTGGCTGATGTCCAAGATGAATCTGGTACTTGCATTTATTCTGCCTCTTATCCACTCCCCACCAACATTTAAGAGCACCTAATGGAACCTGGTTTGCTTGTACTTGAGGGATTACTCACTGTGCCATGTTCTCACTCTTCTCCTCTCATCCAAAACCAGAATTATGTATCTTAGTGCACATTCTACCACAGGATTATTGGTACTCAGGAGAAAATGGACAAAGCATGTTCTCCCCAGAGATGACCTAGGCCATCTTTTTAGGGCAAAATAAACCCCATACTCCTCTCTATCCTTTTGGGTGCTAGTACAGCAGAATCTTTTAGACTAAGCATAACCCAACTTATACTGGGAGAACAAAACTACCAACATTTGAAAAACTTCATAAATCAAGACCTAACCAGCCTGGGAGATACTATAGAAAAATTAGAAGATTCTTTGAGCTCACTTGCTGAAATGGTTTTGTAGAACAGACAAAGACTAGATTTCCTTTTCCTTAAGGAAGGGAACCTTTGTCTAGCTGTAGGTGAAACTTACAGCCTGTACAGGAATCATTAAGGTGTTAATAGGCAAAATCTGGCAACACTAAAAAGGAGATTACAGGAAAGGGAGCAAGCTGTTCTCACTAGTCAAAATTGGTTTGAATGTTGGTTCTCATTTTCACCCTGCCTGGCCACCCTCTTGACCTCAGCAGCAGGCCCGTTACTAATACTCCTACTAGTAACTATTGAACCTTGTGTAATCAACAAATCAGTCTCCTATGTTCAAAGAAGAATGCAATCTGTTAAACTGATGATTTTAAGAAACCAAGGATATGAATTGGTACCTAGGGAATAAAATCAAGAGTCAAGGATTTGACTCCTTACAATAAAATCAGTGGGGAATGCTATAACTTGTAATTTTTTACAGATCACTCCACGCCATGTTCCTGTTCTGAATGCACCACCGAGCCCAACCCCCATTTTTTCTTTTCCTTCTTAGCTTGGCTCATATACATAAGTTAGCCACCAGCCTTGTACCTCCACATCCCTTTTATCATAGAAACATTCTGCACCTAGCCCTCAGCTAGGTGCAGAACACCCCGTCTTCTGAGATCGTTATGCTCCAGATGTTCCTTATAAAACTCCCTGGACTCCCACCCTGTTTTGTGACCCTGCACCCTATTTTGCAGCTTTGACTAATAAAAGCTGTTGGCCCCCACACCACTATATCAGCATGCAGAGGCTGTCAGTCTCCATTGCTCCCTGCATCACTGGTTACCAGCTAAAATAAAGCACTTCTTTTTCTTCAAAAACATCGTGCCTCATTCTGAACCACATTTGGGGTCTCATTTTGGCGTACAACAGTAGTTTCCTTTTCTGTTCAGAAGATTTTAACTTGATAGGATCCAATGTGTTGATCCTCATTATTATTTCTTGTGCCATTGGGGTTCTGTTCAAATTGGCTTTGTCTGTGCTGCATCTTGAGTTTTTTACCTATGTTATTCCCTAGCAGATTAGATGCTCCTGTTTGAACATGGAGGTATTTGAACCACTTTATTTTGTGTACCATCTGTGCAAGCCAGGGATCTAGACAGGGTCACTCATCTGCACACCTAATTTCCCCAGCACTATTTGCTATCAAGGCAGTGTTTCCTCCAGTGCATGTTTGTGGCTCCTTTATCAAAAACCAAATGGCTCACACAGACCCATAGGGTTGTTTCTGAAGCCTCTGTTCTATCTCACTGACCCACTGGTTGATTCTGGCCAGGATGTGCTATTTTTAAATCACTTTAGCTTTCTAAATCTTTTAACTTCAAGTCTGAAATTTTGATGCCTCCTGCTTTGTTTTTACTACCCAAGATTGTTTTGGTGACTCAGAATGTCTTTGGTTCTGTACCAATATTAGGATCCTTTTCTCTAGATCAGTGCAGTGTGTCTTTAGTATTTGATCGGGGTTGCATTAACTCTTTGATCAGAGGAACCGTCTCAGGTTTGCTCATTTCATACAATGTGCTCAGAAGTCTTGTCACACATTGTTTTCATCAGAGTGAGGTAAGAGGAACCTATTTTCTTCAATATTTTTGAAATTCATGAAGTGATACTGGATTTTCTTTTTTTTTCTATTTTTTTATTTTATTTAAGGAGAAAAAAACAGAAAAAGGGTACAAGTTATTCAGAATTTCAGAAAAAATAAAGAGTAGGAAATTACTAGTTAATATATTACATATTGTCATCTTAGAAATAGTTGTTCAAGTTACAAAATTAAGTCATATAAAGTGGGCATTCAAACAGTGAGATGCAAACAGTTCTGTTCAATGATCCAACAAAACTCAGTAATATGGTTATCTATCTTATACACTTAAATGTACATGCCGTTATGTCCTTTAGAGAACTTTCTTTTCCTCTCTTTTGTACAATGACAATTACACATTTTGGGTTTTATTACTCTCACAGTTCTTATTACTTTTTTTTTGAAGAGAGTAAAAATGTGACATAACAGAACAGAGTCAGTCAAATCAAAAGGATGGACATAACACATAATGTAAAAACAAAATACAAGGTGATCAACAATGGTTACCATAATGCCTCTTGCTATCTTAAAAAGAATTGCCTATAACATCAGTTATAATAAAATTGAACAAAACGGTAAAGAACAAAACCAAAAAACCAAAACATTGCAGACATTACAGGACTTTAAAAGAAGATAATAGTCAACCATGATTGGGCATCATGATGAATCGTATTGTCTTCACAGTTGTTGCCTATACTTTTGAACTTGGTATTAGCAAGCAAAACAGAATAGAGGAAAATCAGTCAAAACAAGGTGGTGAGAGCAATACAGAAGTTTCAAATCAAGTTAATAGGAAATCAAAGGAGGTTACTATAATATATCCTACTATTTTTTATTTTTCCCTTAATTAAAAGGACAAAATTGAAAAAGTAAATAATAAAAAAGGAGATTGAGATAAAAGAAGGCATAACAACAAAACGGCACAGGTCAAAACATAACAATTTAAGCAAAATAGTGTTTCACCACAAGATAATAACAACATAAAAGTAGTTAACATAGTGTCTCTTTCCTTGAAATCATTGAGTATAACTCCGTATATTGTAGCATCAAACATATCAAGACAATGTAAAACTGTTCAAGAGAATGACAGTATTACAGGATATTTAGAATCAACTAAAAGAAAATGAGCAATGGTTTCTGTATAATCTCCTTGTCTATAGAAGTTTTTGTTTATATTATCACATATAATAAAATCCAGTAAGATACAATATGTTAAGACTGATGGAGACAGAAGAATAAAAGCTTGATGGGACTTCAAAACAAGGTGATATTAAATCAGCGCTAGCTATTATGATGTCATTTTCTCCAAAATAGCTGTTTCTACCATTCAACCTTCTATGCCTCATTTTCTGTAATTAGTTGTCAGTTTGTCTTCTTCATTTCGCTTTCTGCTCCATTCATTGTGGCCTCTCTGCCACTGTTTCTGGAATCTTGGTATTTTTCTATTTTAGAATATCCTGCAGTATTCTCTGTAGAGTTGAATTGGTGGTTGCAAATGCCCCCTAGTTCCTCTTTATCCTGGAAGCACCTTGTTTTTCCATCAATTTCTAGTTGTGCAGGATATATCAATCTTGGCTGGATGTTATTATCTTTCAAAGCTTGTATTATTTCCCCCCATGCTCTTCATGATTTGATGGTTTGTGCCAAAAAGTCTGCTGTAATTCTGATGGGTATTCCCTTGTAAGTGATCTGTTTCTTGTCTCTGATGGCTTTTAATATTCTGTTCTTATATTGGATTTCTGGAATTTTGATTATTATATGCCTGGGTGTAGCTCTGTTTGGATTGTAGGTGGCTGGGGTCCTGTATGCCTCATACATCTGAGTATCTTTACCTTGTGCTAAATTAGGGAAATTCTCCTGGATTGTTTCTCTGAATAGCTTTTGTAGTTCATTTGTTTGTGTCTCTACTTCTTCTTTTATGTTCTTAATTCTTAAGTTATAGATCCTCTTATCATCTTCTAGCCTTTGTGTTATTGCTGTTTGTTTCTTTGTTATTTTTAAGAAGTTTTTCATTTCATACTCCCACCTTACAAATCTGTCCTCCAGTTCAGATAATTTGTCCTTAGTTTCTTTCAAGCTGTTATGCCAGCTTTCAATAGAGTTTTTAGTTTCCTGGTAATCTCTTTGAACCTGCTTCACGTATTCTATGTTTTCTCTATTTTCTCCATGAAACAATTCTCCCCTTTTTTTCTGTTCTTCCATTCCACCATCTGTTTTTTCTTGGGCGGTGCTTAGCATTTCTCTAGCTATTCTACTTATATCTTGCCTTATTTCATTAAATACTTCACTTTTGAACTCGTCTATGAGGCTCCGGAGATATCACTTTATGTCTATTGGTGCCGTGTCTGATTTTGCATGTTTTCTGTCCTCATTCTCCTTTGCATTTACCTTTCCTGGACCAGTGTTCTCAGGATTGGGGTCTGAGGACCCTTTCTTGTTGCTCCCTTGTCCCATACTCTTTGTTCCTTCCATACAAGCGTATATAACTGTGCACTCAAGACCAGCCTGGGCTACATAATGAGTTCAAGGCCAGCACAGAAACTACACAGAAAGACCTCATCTGACAATTTAAAAAAATACCTGGTTTGTCTGTGTGGCCTGCAGTGTGCATTTCCTGTCATCCCAGTATAATTTCTCTGTTTGTGAACTTTCCAGTTGACATCTCCAAGGAAATCTTTCCAAAAACTTATCCCACAAGCTGGTTTCAAGGCTTCTGAACCACATGCTCAGATATCATCACAGCAATCACCTCACTTATCTAGTATCAAATATATCTTACTTACCTTTTCTTTGTTTGGACAAACTACCTGACACCAACAAGTTAAAGGAGAGGTTTATGTTGGCTCGCAGTTTGTAGAGGTTCAGTGGGCTGCAAGGCCAGGTGTTTAGCAGAGAAGACACGTCCCTGGCATCATGGTAGAAAGCTGAGATTGATTGTCAGGAGGGAAATAGACCTTTCCTTTCCGGCCCACACTCCCAGTGACTGACCTCCCAGTCAGGCTTCACCTCCAGAACCACAGTTAGCAATGAGTTCATAAGTTAACTGATCCACTAATGAGCTTCTCACCCCTATGACCCTATCACCTCCCCTAGCCCCAGCTATGAGACATGAGGCTTAGAGGACATCCAGATCTAAACCATAACAGGCTAATACCTAACAAGGACTCATGTGCTTGCCATGCTCTGCTCAATAAATGCTCACAAATCACCCACAGTCACATTACCAGGCTATTCTTTCTGACTTGCCTGATTCCTAGGAAGAGGTAAAAAACAATTCAACCAAGGAGAAATACATACACACCAACACAACCACTCTAGTTTCTGAGAAATTGACTAAGAGATTTCTCAGGAAGAGTCTCATCAGTGTGAGGGAACAGAGGAAACGGAACTTGATACCCCCCTACACCCCACCATCTCCATTCTGGCCTGACCACATTGTAAGAAACAAAAACTTAGAATAGTCTGTTTTCAGGATAAGATGCATATCTCTGAGTGAAAAACTATTTTTCTGACAATGAAACTAAGGTCATGAGTTTCATGGAGTCTCTAAACAAAGATGTGAGGGTAGCACCTCAATGAAGTGTGAAAAGCCCTGTTGGTTAAGATGTCACTTACTTTAGTTTAACCATTCACTTTTAAAACCCACTAAATGTTTGCAGAGTGAGGCATTAAGGATAAGTGCTGATCACAAACATTGTGCACCACCCCCACAGTCCACAATTTATGAGGGAAGAGGAAAGGAGACTGTGTGCTGGGGATAAACCGCCCCTGCCACCACCTGGGTGGTGTCTGTTATTAGAACAGGCAGCTCATTCTTGCAAGACCAAGAAACAAAGTCTCATTATTGCTACTTATCTTGACCCTTATGTCCATTTTGTGAGGCAGATAATTAAGTCTTTGCTGAAACAAGGGTCAATCCTGTGCCAGTAAGAGGGCCTTTTGGCTCCCTAGATCTCTGCTACTACTTCAGTTAGGGCAAAGGAACGCCCCTGGCTCTTTACCCACCCCTAATAGCAGGGGGAGTCAAGTGAGATGTCCTGTGGGAGGGTGTTTGCCTCTCCCCAAACCTTGCCCAAATGGGAGCCATAAAATTTCCATTTCCAAGAATTTTGTAGAAAAATTCTTGAGACTCCTGCCCTAAAGCCTAGAAAATTCAGTACTGTTTTTCTCTTCTGTTCAGCAAGTCCTACCCATCCCAGTCACAATGTGTCTCTCATGTTCCCCTAGGACAGTGACACGAACAACCCATTTCAGCGTGTAAGCCATGGGTTCACCCCCACCCCATCCTAGGACATGCATCCTCTCCTATGGACATGTGAGTGGCGGGGTCAGAGAGGTTCCACTCATCTAGTTGGCATCCTGACTAGTTGATTGATTTTATGTGGGGCTCACATACATAGGAGCTATGGTTACTGCACCAGAACACACTCCAGCTTTTTCTTTCATCACATAGTGTCCCCTCTGGTCTGTCATCACCTTGCATCAGACTACCTATGTGGCCCAGAATGCCAAAGACTACCTTGGGTCCTACAGCCACTTCAGCAGGATGACCTCCTTGGTGCCTGGCTCTGAGAGCTGAGAGGACTTGTGTGAGGACTTCATGTCGGAAATGGATGAGTACAAAACTTCCCTGTGGTGCAGGGACGCCCCCTGCCCTTTCTCAATAGAACTGGAGAACCTGGAGTCTGGAGGGGAAGGGGTGGCTGGTGCTGAGTGCCACGCAGAGCAAACAGGTCCCATCTTGGAGATGAAGGGCTGGGGAAAGCAGGGAGAAAGGACTTTTCCCCAAACTTTAAATAAACAGAAGCCCATGTGTGAGGATAAAAGGCGAGGACAAAGGTAAAAATACTCCAGTTCTGGGGCGAACTTAAATCAACTTCAAAACTCAAAGGGCACATAGGTGTGGGGGCACACTCCTGTAATCCCAGCACTCAGGAGGCAGAGGCAGGTGGCTGGCTACAAGTTCAAGACGAACCTGGCTACAAAAATAATGAGGTGGAGAGAATTATCCCAGGTGAAGACGAATGCAAAGCATGAGGCTGGCCCCTGTGAGCTCTGTTTCACACCACTTCTGAGCAGCAGTCACCAGAGGTGCACATGGCACACACAGAGAGTGACTTCTCCCTGGTCACCAAGCGCAAGCATAGAAACTCTTCCCCAGAGTCTCCATGGTGCAGTTAGCAGTCAGCACTAGGATGAATGACCTAGACCTCCCATCACAGAGCCCCCTGGCTCTTAGAGAGAACTCAAGGCTTCGGCGCCAGAGGGGGGAAGCCTGGGAGGAAAAAGGGAGCTTCTACCTGCCTGCTCTCCAGCCCAGCATTGGCATCGTATGAAGCCTGGCCCAGCAGGGCTGCTTTACAGGCTTCATTTCCAACCAGACCCTGGCAAGTGCTCTGCAGGAAGTTTTATGCAGGACAGTAACAGCCGCAGCAGACATCAGCGCAGGACGCTGCCCTCCACAACTTGGGGCCTCTGCCAGGGAGCTGGCAGCCTCACAGAGAAATCAGAGATGACTCAGGACAGAAATAATTCCACTTCACAGCCAGACACAAAGCCTGCCTGACTTTCAGCCTGACCCACCTGTCTCACTCACCAGGCCTCACAACTGCAGGACCTAATTCATTACAATAAATCCTATAGATTCGACCCAGATCTGTGCACACACTTACACATTCACTGGATCTCCTGTTGTTTCCACATCTCTACATGACTCTGACCATGCTGCAGGTCTGTCTAGGGCCACAGACCAGGGTCCAGAGGGCTGCACATACATGTCTACACACACTGACTCCACAGGGAGCAATGCACCCAATGCTGTGTGGTCTGTGGGTGTCACCTCTAGAAATGATAGTGTTTACCTTTCAGATGGTGCCCCATGCACATCTCCTCTGCACAATGCTCATCGCATAGCAGGCTCTTAATAGAAATTCATGCTGTGTTTGTGACAACTGCCCAAACCACAACCCAGGGGGCCATTCAGAGGTGCCATTTGTCAGGGACAGGGATGCAAGTGAGCCCTGCACTGGACCAGAAACATGCTCTGGGCTCTTCCAGGCTCCTACTCATTTTTGTAACAAGAAGAAGGACCATTCACCATTGTTGAACTCATAGGTAAAACCCTCCAGTGATAAGGAAAGTTCTGGAGGGACTCCTCTTCCTGCAGCTGCCACACCCCTGCCATGTGCCCCCTCTATGGGGTGAGAGTCTCAGGAGGACCCTCAGACTTGACCCCTTTGATCAGAGGATGAATCTGGAAGTGAGAGCTGCTTACCAGGAACAGGGGATGAGTTCCAGCCCTCAAGTGGTTGAAGGTAATTCCCAAGGCACCATATATGTGGCCAAGGTCACAAACATGATGTGTCTTAGGTGAATCATTGCTTCTAACTCAAGGATAAGAAGCATCTATCAGAGGAAACGACTCTCACTTCCTAAGCAAGCTGAATAAAAGTTCCTGAAGCTTATTTCAAAGGAACAGAAATGATCTGCATCCTGTGGCTCTGGTGCTGAGGATTCAGGGTACCCTTCACTCTTCCAATGTTTTTCAGGTCCTGGTACCACCACGTGAAAGGTTGGTGTGAAGCCACGGAGAGGCTTCAGATCCTCATCCTCTTCTATGCAGACTGGCGGAAAGCAAGCGCTGCTGAGTGCAGATCTGGCCAGCAGAGCCCCTGTCGGTGAGGCTCAGCAGGACGCGGCATTGGAGCTGGCCGAGCTTTCTCCTACATCCACTAACGTGATTTTCTCCTGGTCAGAATCAAGACAGATGTGACGTTCTTGGGGAAAACGCTGTTTCAGGACCATAAATCAGATTGTCCACCAGAACTCTTCACATATAAGGAAGCAAAACCTTTGGTCAATCAATCCGCTATTCCATGCAACATCTTCAATCACACCTTCTTGCGATTCTGGAGCAAAGTTTGGTGACCTGTCTTCTGCCTACCACTGCTCTACACACTGGTCTGCCTTGTGAACCAAAAAAAGTGAAAACTTCTTTTTCTGTTCAGTTTTGGTTTAGCAACAATCAGATTCAATGTAGGACTTTTCTCCCTCCTGGCCTGCAGTTTGGTAAAACCCAGTGCCACCTGCTTTCAAACTCCAGCACAACCAGAGCCCAGAGGACTTTCTGACACCAACTCCCAAGAGCTGACTCAGTAGGTCAGAGAGGGCCCAAGCATTTGCCTGGTGATCAGTGCTCACGTGACGCCAGCATTGCTGGCCCCTGTGAGACCCATCAGTTGAAAATCTGAAAACGCAGCTCAGCCCTTCCTCCTCTGGAGCTCCTTCTCAGCTCAGCTTGGAGGCTCTTGCATTCTCCCAGTGCCCTGGACACACTTTCCTTTGTCCATCGCTGGTCTGCTTTGTTGAGAGCTCTAGTCCAGCACTTAGCCCATGGCCATGTAACTAGTTGTTGTCATGACTGTCTCCCCAGTCATCTTTAGCTTAGAGAACACTGATCAGTTTTGCTCACTGGTGCCTAGCAGAGAACCTCATATCTCAGAGGAAGAGACAAGTACCCATGTAGAGACAATGAGTGGCTTGAGAATCTTCATGTTTATGGGAAAGACAGACAAAAGACAGACACGTAGGCAGAGTAAAAGGTAAGAAGCATGCAGGTCTTCTAGTGGGTTCCAGACACCACTCCCCCATCCTGAACCAAATCATCTTTAAAAGCCCACATCCACGGAGCCCATTCCTAAAGATTCTAATCTGTGGGTTATGAGTTAGAACCTGGAATTCTGTGTTCTACCAAACAGAGGATGAATCTTCCTCCAGAGAGGTGGAAAGTGTAGGAATACAGCACTTGGAGAATTTAGAGAAATCACCCTTTAGTTTGCGTAGGTTAGAGTCCCAGGGACATCCATTGGAGGGTCACTCACTGGGAAGGATCTCAGGCACAGACGGTTCTCAGAGTCCACTCTCACCCCTGGCACAGTGCTGCCCGCTGCTCCTCGGGGACAGCTCCAGCAGTTTCCCAAGGACAACTGGGACCTGGGAGAGAGAGACACACAGAGGACACTGCGCTGTTCCTTCACGTTAGGCAGAACTCAACCTGCGAAGGGTGCTTCCTTCCTTTCTTTTCCAGTCACTCTGCAAGCCTGTTTCTTCCCCTACCTTTAATAAATGTCAAACCTTGCTGCCCTTTGTGCTTCTCTTGACCAGTTCTTCGCTCAGGACAGAAAGAAACTAGAAGCCAGCTGCAGAAGGACAGGCTAGCACCGCAACCTGCTAACAAAAACCATGAGAATCAAGACACAAGTGATATCTCCTGCTCAAGAGCTCTGACAAACCCTCATAGAATATCACATTGCCTCCACCACAAACCAACCTACATATGCCTTTCAGTCTATCTTTCTTATCAACTGACCCAGCAGGATTTCCCCAGGGGTGAAATGCAAGGCATGAAATGTGATCTCTTGTTTACAACGTGAATCAGAAACTTTATAAGGTATGTGTACTCAGGAGGCTGAAACAGGAGGATCGCTACAAATTATGGGCCAACCTGTAACAGGAATCAAGACTACGTCTCAAATAAAAAATAAAGAAAGATAGAAAGAAAAAGAAAAGAAGGAAGGAAGAGATGTGTTTAAGCATGGAAGAGGATACGCACATGCCCAATCTCAATGCAAGGGGTGTGCAGTATACACTTGGGAGAGAGGAAGGAAGACAGACACCTGTGCATACAATAAGACGAGAGGTGGGAGCCCGGGTGCCTGTGCCTGCCCATCCCTGTGGCCTGTGTCCTGCCCCACAATCTGGAGTGCTGTGCCAGGTCCTAGGCTGGCACACTGAGCGCTGGGCTCCTCATCCCGGCAGAAGCCTGTGTGAGCCGAGCCTGCCCTGCGGAATCCCCCAACTTTCTTCACCATTCAATCTGAGTGGCTCCTGACATCAAGGTAGGAGAAGTAAGCACCACAGCCAGAGAGATTATTGATCTTCAGTTTGTGTAGTCTACTGCATGCACTTCAGATGTGTCACTGTTACATGGTCTGCTGTGAAACATTTCGAAAATCTAAAAAATACTCAAGTGATTTTTACCAAACTATCATGACCTGGGTAGAATGATTCTATATCGAAATGTGTTAGTCCCCAATTTCACACATCCAAATGTTAAAATTCCTCTTATTATTGTTTTCTCTTTTTCTCTTGGGGTAAGAGGCAGAGGTTCCTTATTTTGTTAGAATTGGACAAAGCAATATTTCATTAATAAATATACCAGGACAGCCAAGGAGATGCTGCTAAGGAAGGCGAGGAGGGAAAACTAGACCTGCAGATGATTACATGGGCAGAGTAAAGGTACGCTTACCTGTGGAGAAGACGGGCTGGGAAAAAGAGATACTTTCAGATTCACGTCAAAATTTAGCAGATGATAAATAGAGTTGTGAGTCAGTGGAGAAGTGAAAATTATGCAGTAAACATTTATAAGTAACTGGATACACTCGAGGGAAACAATCTAAGCTTCACCTCTACTGCTGCCCAGGGATGTGAATCCCTGATGAACCCGTGATTCAGAGGTGACAGTAATCCCAGAGCTGAAGGGAAATGCAGAGAGTGGTTTAATTTCCCAGCACGGTGACACCCACCAGTCCAGGCACCACGGGGGGAAACACTGACAGTGCTGGACACGCCAATATTCATATAGTTGCGCTTCAGGAGAGAAAGGCCACAGCAAAGCTTAAAAGGTGACAGGCAGGTAACACTGCTACAGCGGATTGTGACAGTGAGCAGCTGACTTCATTCATTAGGAAGAGCCCCGCCCAGCAGTGCAATGCCCAGCACAGCAGAGGCCTCAACTGGGAGCCCAGCTCGCTGGGAGACTGAGATGCAAATGCCACGGCCAGCCTGGGCAGCTTATGAATCAGCCAGACCCTGGCTCAAAACTTAAAGGGTGCTTTTAAAAAATGGCCAGGATGCAGTTCAGTGTGAAGGCCCTGAGTCCCATCCCCACTAATACAGTAAACAAATAAATAAATAAATATATTATAAGACAAATAATTTGATAGGAAAATGCCCATTCTCTATGAAGAAGCAGATAAAAGAAACAAACACAAAGGAAACCCAACAAATTTATGGAAGGACATTGGTTCTTTCTCAGGTGCCTGATCAAGCCACATCCACATTCATCAGGGGTGAGGCCAGGGGCAGCAGAAGCTGCAGGCCTGGTCCCCACCACGGCCTGTCCCCTCACACGGCTTCTGTGCACCTGTGGACAGAATTGAAAGAAACCACTCCAAATGAGAGAGGAGGAGACATGGGAAGATTTGTGAGCCATAGTGAAGTTCACTTTTCTTTGGCTTTTGGTAAACATAACAAAATAGACAAAGGGTAGGTAGTGTAGATAAGGCTAGAGGAGGCAGGGGACTGGGCTCGAAGGGAGATGGACGGGCAGAAGGTCGACTTCATGGACAGAGATATCGAGACAGCTGGGAGTGGACAGATCTTTAATGGGGATGGATGGAGAGGGTGATGTTCAGTAGAGACACATATGATGGGTAGATGATAGGGAGATATTTAAATGGATGATTGAAAGATAGACTGACAGAAGGCACATGAAAACTTCTTTTAGTGCAAAGATGCACCAGGAAATCCTGGCAATCCTATACCTCTGAACAAAGAGCCAGAGAAGCAACAGGACAAAGAGCTTCTCTCTCCGCCCTATGCACCTTTGCTCAATTAAACATTTGCATCATTCTAAGTAGTGGTTTATTTGAGAGACAATTTTTTGGAACAAAATGCCTAATAATTCTCAATATCAGACCTGGACTTTGTAGGAAAGGATTGAGAGAAATTTTCCAGCAATATCAACCTTTATCCAAAATAGTGTGTGTGAGACGTGTCCTAATTTTTAATTTTCCTTTAAAGCTAACATTTATTAGTTTTCTTTCTACACTTTGGGTATTAAACAGCCAGTACATGTTCTGATGCTCCATGACCCATGGGCCTAGGAGGGACAAGTGCCTATACCACACACTCCACAAACACACAGGCTGCTGATGTTGTATGCCTCAACTCAGGCACAGGAAGATGAGACACAGAGGCCAGGAGAGTTTGCACCTCACTGTAGGGAATGGGCACCCAAGAGGAGCACCAGCTGCACACACTGGCTGATGTCCTGGGGAATTCACAGGAGCTATGGTGTGTAGCAGAGACAGGTGACCCGTTCCATGTCACCTGAGAAACAGCAGGTGTACCTGGGAGCCCTGACAGCTGCATTCCAGAAGAGCTCCAGTCACCTTGAGTGGCCACCAAGGCCAGGCTATCTCTGGAGCTCTGGGCCAGGGCCAGTTACCTGGCTTAAGCATCATGAGCCCAAGGTCCAGTTCCAGTTCTGTGTCACCCGCACAGAACCATGCCAGGAGCAGGAGACCCACAGGCAGACCCACCCTGACTCTGGACTCTGGAATTCCCAGGAGAGGGCATTTCCTGCAGAAGGTAGGACTCTGTCTCCCAGAAAGGTCACTTTTCCACCTGGTTAGTTTTTCAAAAATTGGCTTTTTTACTGTTTGTTTCCCAGTACAAACGTCCCTAAAATTATACACCTGTACCTTGTGAAAGGCGCTTTCATTGGCGTTCCACTCATTAAGAAAGGAGGAAGCCCATGGGCGGGGGGCTCGCAGCTCCCATCTCTGTGCAGGCTGGGAATTCACTGTCCTCCATGCCAGAAGGTAACTGATCTCCTCACCTCTATGATTACAGGGAATTGGGTTTACCTCCTAGCAATGAAACCAGGTAACCCTGAGTGTGAGTCAGCAGTGAGGTCAGCTTCCCAGAAACCACTTGCATTGTGCCAAGAAACCACAATCCCACAGGTGTCCGTGGGGAAGTTGATACACCTGACAGGTGCTGGCCCTGGAAAGGGGCCCAAGGTAAAGTGGCTGGGACCTGTGACCAGTCCTTTCCCTGAGGAGAACACAGGTCAACTATGATATACCACAACATTACCCAGAGCACCTGTTCCCACGATTCCCAAACCTCTAACTGTGCAGAAAATCTATAAAACCAGCTCCTTTCAGCTTTACTTCAAGTCTGATTAGATTGCAGGGAGCACTTATTTGACTAGAGAAGAATTTCTGAGCTGGTCTAACCATTGGCAAACCAGCCCCTTACTAAGGGTCGTCCAGCAGCAGCCAGTGCAGGCTCTGGACATGAGAATCAGCTTGCTTTTAAGCAGTGGATCTGAACCCGCCTTAAGGGCCCCTCTTCATTTGGGGTGAAGCCTAAAAGCTCTCCTATTCCAAAGCCTACTTGGCCTGATCCCTGTCTGGCTTCCTGGTCTCTCTGCCAACAACCCTTCAGGACCACATGTGTTCCAGCCCCTTGTTTTCTGGTAGAAGGAGAAGCCAGGTCTCAGAATTGGCCCTTTCTCTGCCTAGCGTGCCTTTGCCAAGGTCTTGGCCAGCTTGGCCCCTGCAAGGCTGAATTCCACCTGCCTCACAAAGAATCCTCATGATTCACTGACCATCAGCCACTGATCACTACCACCTGCTGTCCTTGTTTTCTTCATATCATAGGACCTACTGAAAACTTATTAATGTTCTTCTTCTTGCACCGGAGTGGAAGCCCATCTCCACAGCACCAACTGCTAAACTGTGCCTCGCACACAGAAGGCACTCAGTCACTAGTGGATGGATGCAGGGATGGGATGGATGGATGGATGGATGGATGGATGGGAAGGTATATGGGTGAAAAGATGAATCAGTTAATGGATGAATGGAAAGACAGATGGAAAGATGGCTGGATGGATGGATGGGTAAACAAATGCAGACCACCTGTCTAACCTATGATGTTCAAACCAAAAATAAAACCCTTAGTGTTTACCCAGTTCTGAATTATTTAATAGATGCCTTTGCTGAACCAGCTAACCACAAATGCACTTACCGTTTCCACATGCTCTGGTCCACACGTGAGTGAAAGTGGCCTCCTTCGCTGTTTCCCCTCAGAGTACACCAACCCTCCCACTGGCCGGTCCAGTTGGAAGTCCTAAGCCTCTGGACTCGGATGGTAGAGCCCACCAATTACTTCACAGCTCACAAGGCACCTTCCAGATAATCACCACTGACACATGGGCCTTAAGGGTCGGTGACCATGAACTTTTCATCCAGAAATTGCCAATAAAGAGAAAACACACTATTCACCACTTTTTCCACCAGAGCAAGCAAAATTGGAATCACTTGAGATTAAACATGAGGTATTCATAATTTTCAGTCTCCCTGTTTAGGGCAAGTGTCTCAACTTTAAATATCTTAATACACCCATTTAATGTAATTGGCTGCAGATATTATTATTTACCATACAAAAACTTGCCGGATAGTTTATATATTTAGACAACTGAGTGTTTGCTCATTTCCTTCAAAAATCATTGCTTCACAATCTGCCAGCTCTAGGAGGTGGAGCAGACGGGTTTTGAGCATCTGGGGTGGTGTTGAGCTACACGACCCCATGCCATGGGATCTCCATTCCCTCCGCAGAGAAGTAGGCAGTGGGCCAGCAGCTCTAGGTCAACAGCAGCACTGGGTCCAGCTGTCTGGCTCCAGGCAGGTGTTGACACTCTCTGGGCCTTGGATTTCTTCCTGAGGACCAGAAAGGGTCCTCACTATCAGGCAGGTCCCACACAGGCTCCAGTTGTAGAATCCAAGAGCACACTCAGGAATGGGGCCCGTGTGCATTGTCCTTCAGTGAGCTCTGCAGGTTTGCTGCTTGGCGACATCCTGTGGGGAACCACAACTGCCTCAAATAAAACCAGCAATTAAGACTGGACAAGAGTAAATTTAAAAGTTGTAGTGCAGTTCAAACTCAAGAAAAATAAACCCCACATACATACTAACCTTAGATAAAGGTAGCTTTACCCTTATCAAATGAAAGTCGCAGATTTTCACAAATTGCGAGAGAACCACGCACCCCTCCAGAAGGATGTTCTGTGACAGTGGAATTACATCAGATCCTCAGACAACTGAATCAAGCTACCAAATAAAATGCTAAGTTTGCTGTACCATCAGAGGAAAATGGAACCTTAACCAACTTAGAGAGTGCTCTAAGGCATTTTTAATCTTTGGCTTCTAATCTTCCAGAATACTGTGTACAGCATAAACCAGGGCCAGCAGACCATTTCTCTTCTACTCAGCTGGAAAACTGTTAGGACAGGGTGTGAGGCTTCACAACTCCTGGGCTTTGATTGACCTACACTGCAGGTATGAAGTTTACAGCAATGTGCCCTGGCATTTCCACTCGGAAGTCCTCAGGTAGTCACAGGACAGAGCATTTGTAGCCAGAGTGTGCTGTGCCCCAAAGCCACCAGTGCTGGGGCCCAGGGCCTTTACTACTCCTCCTACTTCCTTGTGGACTCTGATGTGGTTGGTGGCCTGATCCCTGCTGCCCTCCTAGCCCTTCAAGAGAGGGACAGGATTAAAAGGAGACCAGTCCAGCAGGCCTCGTCCAAAAAATGCCACACCAAGTGTCCACTGCCCTCCCCAAGGAAGGATCCACATACAGCCAGGCCACCACAGCTGGCAGCAGAGAGCTGGGCTAGGCCCAGGATCCTGTTGGAGTCTGGTGAATACAGCTGGGTGCCCGGAGCCAACCCATTGACAGGAATACACAGTTTTAGGAGTGGCAAAGGGGAGGCTGCTTCTGACAAAGAACAGAAAAATATGTTTTTCAAAGATATGAAGGAGACAAACTGCTTCTCTGACTTTGGTCCCAATTTTCTAAGGCCTCTGCATAGGTACCATGGTGGCCTGGTTAGATGCAAGATCTTTGCTCCAGAGTAAACTGAAATCCCACTGTCAGCTAGTGCAGGCCTCCTGGAGGAAGGCTGCCCTGGAGGTATCCAGGCCACCCAGCCAACATCTGATCACAGGATCACCCTGAACCACCTTCTGCTGCCCAATCACAGGGCACCCCAGAGATGGAGTGCTAGCCAACAGTGGGCCCAGAGACAGCCAGGCTCGCAGGGCAGGGCTCACACATCCTCCTGCCCCTTCCTCCAGCCACAGAGGCTTCTTTCTCACTCTCAGCATACTCAGAAGGGCTTGGGCCAACACAGCCCCGTGTGACAGTCTGGATTCACAGGCAGGTCCCACAGCCCTTCGCGAGTGGGGAGGGTGACTACACAGGGGTCAGGACGATGGCAGTGCCCACAGGGGACCTGGGCACCCGGTGACCTAGCCCCATGCTGGAACACTAAGGGGCATACCTGAGGCAGAGTTGGCTCCTCTGAAGTCCAGGCATCTCAGAGTGCCCCGGTCTAGAAGTTCTAGAAAGTGTCACTTGCTCCCCAGGGACTGGTCAGTATGGTTATGTGCCCTGGTCTGGCAGAGCCGAGGGCTATGCTGTGACATCAGCCGCTGGATCTCAGCAATACCAGTACTGCAAAACAGAGGCACCCATGGTGAAGGAGAAGGATGGGGCCCAGGGACCACAGCCACCCATGGTGTCGCTGTGCTGGTTTGACCTGGAGCACGCAGCTGGCATCAAAGGCCAGTGGAAGTGTGAAGGACCCAATGCAGAGCTGTGTTAGGCAATGAGAGGCCTCCCTCGCCTATCTAAGAGGTGTCCTGCCTGAACCTCACAACTGCAGGAAGCCAAGCATGCTGATTCCTGGGGGGAGCCACAGATTTGGGCCATATACCTGGCAGGCCCTGAGGACCTGGGGTCCAGGGTTGCTGTGGGCTGACACCTTCTGCTACCAAGACCTTCTGCTGCCCACCCCAGTTCTTTCTTCCTGCAGGGAGATCCAACTGGCTAGGTCCAAGAAGGAGGGCTGGCAGGATGCAGGCTGCGTCTCTGGCAGCTGCTGCAGGTTCAGAGCCACTCAGGACTAATGGAAAGGTAGGGCACAACATTGCACCATGCCCAAAAGAGCACGGGCAGCCCTGGGTCAGGGCTGGAACCAGCTGTGCCCACCTCGCCAAGAGTTTCACTGTCTCGTTGCTGTACTACACCACCAAAGCACTCTCTCATCTTCCTGTGTTCAAATTCACTTCTAAAGAAGGATTTTTTAGTGAATGTTTTATGACCCTGCATAAGAATTTTAAAAAGCTTAAAACATGTAGCCAGTCAGACCATTTCTGCCAGGTCATAGAACAAACAAAAGAGAGTATTTACTTAAGCCAAAAAACAATGGATTAAGAAATGTCCAGTCTGATGGGATTACTTTAAACTGTCCCCATACAAACACCAAGAAGTTCCTCACACTCCACCAGCACTCCTTTAAAAACACAGCCAAGGAGACAGAGGAAAAACGGACAGCAGCCTTGGCATTGCCAGTTGAACCCCACACGCCCAAAAGGCACCAGAGAGGGCAAGACACAGTGGGGTCCTGCAGGGAAGGGAGGTGGACTGAGCTGCTGACTACAAGCAATCCTTTTCCTCTCTGGCTCTGTGGTCAGTCAGTGACATAGAGTGCACCTGGAGTGCGACCACGGTGATCCTCGAGACAGCTTGTGTCCTCCTGCAGGGGCACCACGGAGCTGGGTCAGGGACCTCAGCACCCCAGGGTCTCTCCAGATGTCCCAGCCCAGAACCCAGTCTACCTTCTCACCCAGACTTCGGTTACTCCTCTCTAGTCTCTGCTGAGCTGGAAATGACCCTAGGCCAGGGCCACCCTTCTGCCTTCTGCTGCCTACACTTGGCACTGCTTGCACAGGGCACCCAGCTCGAGGTCTCAGGGCACACACCATCCTCAGGGTATGCATCAGGCCCCGTGTCTGGGTTCTCTGAAACAGTCCAGGGTCATGGTGGTGTGGATCATGTCTCTACAGCACAAAGCCGGCAGCCCTGCTCTCCAGGAACCAACTCAGACCCCAGACAGGGTGACCTCCCCCAAGGCACCTGGTGAGAAGAGCTGATACCCCTGGGGCTATGACAGACACCCTGAATCTTCTGCTGCTTTCAACGGGTTCAAGAGTTTCTCTGAAATGTTTTTCTTTTACTATTCCTTGAGATTTAAGGCAAAAAAGACAAAAACATTTTAAAACCAGAGAGTAAAGAAAGTTTTGTTATAAAAGGTCTAAGAAAGACAGTGGGGTCCTCAATCCCAGCAGCCCCTGAAGCCTCTCCCGGGTCCCTGTGGGGAAGGGTGGGGACACAGCTGTCACACAGCAGGAGACCTGATTCAGACAGACTCAGTGCTACTCCTCAGAGACCGGTGCTTGGCACCTCTGTCCTCAAACAAGGCCAGTGGCGCTATGCCACCGCGAGCAGGTGCAGTGCTGTGACCACGAGACAAAGCCTGCGACCAGGTGCAGCATAACAGAGCAGATTAAACCCCAGCCTCACTTCTTCCAGGAATCAGCATTAGAACCAGGATAGTCCTGTATGTCTCTCAGGCCTCCCAGGGAGTCACCCCCCGAGGGAGTGACTTCTGCCCTCCCAAATGACACAGCTTTCCCTTGTCTAAGAATCCACCAGAACCACCACTATGTCCTTGGAGAAAATGGAAGACCTCCAACTAGAGGGAAAACACCTGCAACTGGAAACCAAGGAGGTGAATGGTATCCCCATGGCCAAATTAATCAGTGACAAGCAGGACCAAATCTGGAGCTTCCAGGCCAAGCCTGATGACCTCTTCATCACAACCTATGTGAAGGCAGGTGGGTGTGAGGCCATGCACCAGGGCACCTTGCTGTAGCAGCCCAGTACAACCCCTCACATAGGTAATGTGGGTTCCAGTACAGCTGGGCCTGGAGAGAACAACAGCCAGGCTGTCCAAAGGCTCCGTGGCTAAACCCAGAACCCCTGCCCCTGAGCCCCTGGAGGAAACCAACAGGGTGGAGACCCTGGGCCCCAGAGGGCTGTTGAGGGGCAAGGTGTGGGGGTGCAGGGCTGAGACACCCACATAGGTTCCCATAGGGGACCCCACTTCCTCAGCTGACCCTGAGCTGGGAGGAGTCCAGGACCCACCCTGAGGACAGAGGCTGGACCAGAGAGGGAGCCAACATTGAGCAGAGTCTGCAGAGTTATAGGACAGCAAGGTGCAGGAGAGGAATGGAGGCCCAGCTTGGGACTAGACAGTGAGGGAGAGCTTCAGCTGGAGACCTAGGGTGACATTCAGTCCTGTACTGATCAGGCCCACAACCTCCCAAAGCAGTGGACAGGGAAGGCTTAAATAAGAGAGACAACATTGAAAGTTCAAGGAGATCAAAGGAGACCAAAGACCTCCAGCAGAATTAGAGATTCTCTGGGGGCTGAAACAAAGAACTTTTCTGGGCAACAGTATTTATTTGGTTTTCACACAAAGGAAGGGGATAGAGTGGAAAGCACCCTTGCAGCCCAGGCCTGGGCTCTCCCTGCCTGCTCTGCACAGCACTGGTCCCTGGGCCAGACTTAAACCTGCTCTGCTGCCTCCCTGGCCTTGGACCTGACAGCCATCTTCCCATCACCAGCCAGTCCAAGGCTTTGGAGCCCTCCCCTCATCAGCTGCTGGGTCCTCCTGCTAGCCAACACCCACCCCGAGACCCCAACCCTTCCTCGCCTGGCCTCAATCCCCAGGACCTTACATCCCTATTACCTTGTACTCCCAGACCCTCAAAATCTGGGAAGACCTGCCCACACCTGCAGCCCATTCCCATCACCTGCTCTTCCTGGGGTTCCAGGGGTTCTCTGTTCCTTGCAACCAAACTGAGCCCTGACACAGAGCAAGGCTGTGAACAGCTCTGAGTTCAAGGGTCGCTGGACCTGGCAGGGGGAGCTGGTCCCCTACCCTGTATCTCTCTTCTTCTCAGCCGCTCTAGGTGTCTCTGGCATGCATCTGCCTGACAGTGACATGTGCTGGGAGGCTGAGAGGGCTGCACTGGCACCAGCAACCCTGGCTCTCTCTAACTCTCCATGTCCTTGGCTTGAGGTGGTTTTTCATACTAAAGTCCAATGTGACGGTTGCAGCTTCAGCCAGCATAGCAAGGAAATAGAAATAGAAAAACAGTTATTATACTTTTCTTTAAAGACAGTATCATGGAACTTAGTAGGCTGGCCCCATCTGCAGCTTCTAGAAACCCTGAATCATGTAGCCCTTGCCACAAGCAGCTGTGTGCACACCTAGCATCTGAGGGCCTCTTCATTTGGAAGACAATAGACGGGAACTGGGCAAAGATGTCGTCCCTGCCTGTCTCCTTCAGGGAAGCTAGAGCTGTGGTAGCACACTGAGGAGGCTGGGCAGGAGGCTCTCCAGGAGTTCAAGGCCAGCCTGAACTACAAACAGAAACCCTATCTCACAACAACAAACAAATAAAGGACCCTTAGAGTAGTGCATGGCAAACTCACCCTGCACCTCACTGCGTCCATCTAACTCGTAGTCAGTCAAGACACATCTGTCAGGGACAGAGCCTCAGTGATAAGCAGAGCACAGCTGTTTCCGGGCAGCACCTGCTACCAGCATAGGGACTGGGAGCACAGGTGCCCGCCCACTCAACCTGGGTGCCACCGGGAGGATGTGACCTCCTGCCCAGCCCTGCAGGTGGGACTGAGCCATGGGTAAGTGAGCATGAGGAGCAAGTCGGTCCTGGCCTTTCTAGGCACAGCCTGGACTCAAGAGATCGTGGACATGATCCAAAACAACAGGGATGTGCTCAAGTGCCAGCGCGCCAACATCTACGAAGGGCACACATTCTTCAAGTGGACACAGCCACCGCCCCAAATATCAAGTAAATGAGAGAGGGAGCCTGGACATGTTGAGCTTCAGGAGACCTCTATGGGTTGGCTGGGAGGTGATGACAGCATCCTGGGTCCAGCTGAGCAACCAAAAGGCTCCCAAGTGCTGTTCCTGAAATACAGGATGCAGTGGCACAGGACAGACACCACCTGGCCCAGAGCATGAGAGAGGCCTAAATATACCTTAGGGGCTGGGAGCATCGGCCAGTCCTCTGCTTCCTCAGACCCTAGGGGTAAGTCATGATGGCTCCTCTCTTTGACCTGTGATGAACTAGAGGAAAGGACTTCAGAGTCCCGACATGGAGAGGTTGAGTGATTCATGCTCATGGAGGTGAAGCGCTGGTGACTGTGCTCAGCCCGGCAGCCCACACTGCACAGGGGTCCCAGGTCGCCACACTGCCACCCCGCACTGCACACAGATCCTAGGTCAGCACACAGCAGTGACGCTGTATTTTGTTTTGTTTTGGGGGGTGGGGAGCAGAGGATTGAACTCATGACCTCAAGCTTGCCAGGCAGGTACTTCTGCCACTGAGCTGAACCTCGAGCACAGATGACTCTGTTTTGGAAGGGCCCTGTGTAGGCCCATAGAGTTCAGCCCTGGAATGACTCCTTAAGTCCCTGTTGGGGGCTGCTGCTGTGGGGTGCATACCTCTGAGGAACCTTCCTCCCAGGTCTAGACCTGGCCAACACAGTGCCATCACACAGGACACTGAAGACGCACCTACCCGTACAGCTGCTGCCACCCTACTTTGGGAAGGAAAACTGCAAGGTAAGGGGGCCCATTTCACCAAGACCCATGTATCCAGCAGGCCAGGGAGGGTCCCCACCTGAGTAGAATCAGGCAAGGATGAGGAGGAAACCAGCAGTGGTGCCCACGGCACATGGCGGTGCCACCCGTGAGCCCACACACTGGTTTCCCTCCCTTTGGAACATGAGCCTAGGAACACATTAGGAGGCCTAGGCAAGTTATTCTGATCATCAGCCAACCACACCACATCCAGAATGGCTGCTGGATGACAGGAAGCAGGTGCGATGGCCAGGATTCATCTGACTGGCTAGGAAGTCACCATGGACTAGAGAAGCCAAGCTCAGGGTGCCTGGGTGGGTTCTGGATCTGTGATGCTGGGGCGTGCATGGTCCCTGCCCCTTCCTCTCTGTGCTCTTCCCCACTCTGCTCTCTGGCTGCCAAGAAGTTAGCAGCTCTGTCCTAGTACATCCATCTGTCCACCAGGATGCCCCTGCCTGGGAGCCAACCAACTGTGAACGGAATCCCTGAATCCATGGGCCAAAACAAACTCTCCTCTTGGCAACTGTTGGTGTTGAGTAATTTGTCCCAGTACCAGCAAATCAGACTGGTAAACAGGGGTTTTCTGAGCAAGATTGGTGTCTTAGTTTGGGTCCCTAAAGAAGCAGGACCAAGAGGACAGGGCCATAAAAGAGGCCTATGTGGGGTACCCGCGAGGGGATGTAGGGCAAAGTAAAGAGGGCCTGAGACCAGAGGAGGAAGGAGCACAGAGCCATGGGTTGTATTTGTCCCTGAGCAAGGCTCCTGGTGCTGTTCTAAGTCTCCTGGAGCCATGGAACCGCTGCCTGCCTACCCATCCTTGCTGCTCGCTCCTGAGGCCCTTTGGAAAGGCAGCCCCCCAACGAGCAGGACAGTGGGCTCAGGGGACTAGGGATGATGTGCGCACAGACAGAGACCCCGAAGCTGCTCAGTGCCCCCTTCCTCTGGACAAACAGCCCAAGTGGATCAGGTGTCCAGAGCCCGGCTCTCCTCCCCCAAGAAGAGAGATCAGATTTCTTTCTCAGGTGACAGCTTGGTCCACAGTTACGAGCCTATGTCCACCAGGAGAGCTCCAGGGGTGTTTTCCCTCTGCTTCCTCTGGCTTACAAACCCACCTTATTCTGACACCTCATCATTCAGATTCTGTAAATGCAGGGTACGCTGAGTTAGCCCCCATTTCGCTTTGATAGCTGCTTCCCCAGCAAGTCTTAAACTCAATGAAATACTGTATACAAACCAAATGTAACACAAGGATCTGCACTAAGCCAGGCAGGATACAGAGGCCTGATATCCCAGCACACAAGGAGGCTGAGGCAGAAGGATCACAAGTTCAAGCCCAGCTGGGGCAACTTAGAGAAGCTCTGTCTCAAAGTATGAAACTTTTAAAAGAGCTAGGGATACAGCTGAGGGTGAAGGCTTGGGGTTCAATCTCCAGTACCCAAGGAAATAGAGCCATCGAAATGTGGCCAAGCTGTCAGCAGGACCCACTAATCCTCCTTGTCTTCCAGGCAACCTGCTTGGGAAGCCAGATTGCCAGAAGCTGTGGGAGAGTGGGCCAAGTTTAGAGAGGGCCTAGAAGGCAGCTCTCCTCCCCTTCCACACCAGAACCTCAGCATTGGAGTTCTCTGGCTGGGAGCACCCCCTTCTGTGAATAGCCCAGGGCAAGGGAAGCCCTGCTTTGCCGGCTGAGTGAAAGATCTTGTGGCTTACCCACCTCCTCTCTGCACGCAGCCAGCAAAGGCATAGAGTCACACTCAACCCACTGTCGCCCAGTCCCTGCACGCCTTCGAGGTCACACCCGCACCAGCTTGACTGTGACACCCTCACTGTCTCTCCCTGCACTCCTGCTATCCCTGCTGCTCAGGGGCCAGTGTCGTTTCGAAATCTCCTCAAAAACACAAGGCCCCTTGTCAGGCCTTCACCCTGATGCCTCCTGGTGGTAAATCGGATCCTCTGGGAATGTGAACCTCAGTGGCAGTGCCTCCCTTTGCCCACTGAGCTTGTGGGTTCTGTGAGTAGGAAGTCACATGAGACAGCTGAGCCATTTCTCCATGTTTTGCTGGCTCACGGTGCCCAACCTGGTGCTGAGACGTGTCCATTTGCTGATCAGCCAAGCCCTAAATCTCACTCCCAAGCCACACCATGCAGAGAGTGACTACAGTGAGGGTCTTGGGATGACGACTTTCCCAGGTTGCCCAGGCTGTAGCCACCCCAAGGTTCTTCACCAGAAGAAGTGAGTCAAATGCAGGGTTGCCAAGGGGAGGAGTTGGCGTGAGCCTAGAGCAGTGATCAAAGGGTGGATCAGGAGCTGGAGACTGCAAGAGACTTCAGAGGCTCAAGGTGACATGGAAATAAGCATCCTCTAGGCCCTCCAGGAGGACTCAGCAAAAGCAGCCTTCGGACAGGCAACAGGGCAGATCTGCATTGTTTTAAGCCACGGAAATCATCGTCGCTTGTCACAGCAGCTGTTGGAGGCTGATACAGATCAACAGACTCCAGGAAACTGCCAGCCAGTGCAGCCTACACCACAGTGCACCCATGTCTGTGCTGACCGGTTCCCAGGCTTCTATTTCCAGTGACCCAGGCCTCGAGAGCAAGGCTCACA
This sequence comes from Cavia porcellus, assembly GCF_034190915.1. Taxonomy (NCBI): domain Eukaryota; kingdom Metazoa; phylum Chordata; class Mammalia; order Rodentia; family Caviidae; genus Cavia; species Cavia porcellus. The sequence continues at coordinate 45,214,687 of NW_026947501.1, read as the reverse complement.
TAGGCATCAGGAAACATTGCACACAACACACTTACATGGGATGATGACACAGCCATTGATGCATGCTTCCTGGGCTGCTAGCTGCTTCCTCCAACTTGGGATAGAAATCCAGGGCAAGGAGGGGCAGAGACACAGAACCATGCTGAGCTAGGGGGTGGGCAATGGGCATGACACTCAGAGGCAGGAGTTGAGGCCACTCACTGAGAGGAAACACCCCGAAGATGCATGAGACACTGGAGAAAACCAAGTCAGCAAAGCCCCGACCTGGGCACCTGAAGTCAGACAGGCTCTTATAGGCTCAGGGTTCTGAGGTCACCTTCATTTGGCCTCTCATGGCAGGGAGAGGCAAGGCACAGCCAGGTCTCGCAGTCCCTCAGGACCCTCTCCTAGTGACCCAGGGATCTCCCTCTAGGCCTCGCCTCCTGCAGGTCCACTGTGCCCCTTGAAAGCCCACCGGGGAGCATGCCTTACCTGGGAGCCAGGAACAGGCCCATGGACCTAAACTGCAGCTCTGTAGTGAGCACGCGCCCCTCCCCCAGGATCCCCAGAGTCGGGTCTGCAGGCACGAGGCTGAGTCTGCTGTCCTTCACCAGCCCTTCCCGGGCTTCTCAGGGAGAATACCCCACCCTTAGAGTCCCACAGGGACTCAGCACTGCCCGGTCCCAGACTCCATTTGCCAATACAGAGTAGCAGCATGATGCCCAGAAGGCTGAAGTCAGCTCCTGGTATGACACAGGGGGACTCGGTGCCCCTTGGGCTCCTCTCAGCCCAGGACTCCTTGCTCAGCAGATCTGGGACTTCCTGTTTCTCAAGCTGAATACCCCATGAGCCAGGATCTGAATGTGGTGCCACCACACACTGACTTTGCAAGCAGGAGGTAGGGGCTGTGGAGGCTGAGCAATTCAGAGCAGGTTCCTGAGTGAGATCCGCCACTCATGTACAGAAAGCAGCCCTCACCACAGGCCACACTCACAGAAACCTTGGTCGCATCCTGCCAGCCTCAGGAATTAACTACAGGATGCAGATGCTGTTGCTCTGAGACCCTGGTACACGGTGTTTTGTTGAGCACACCTGGGGCAAGAGCTGTGTTCATGCAAACCAGGACACTTTCAGGACAGAAAGCAGTGATCATGCTGAGCACACAGCTGTGACCCAGAGCTGTCCCTGGGCCCCCAGGGGCTAAAAGCACCCCCATATTCTGTCATGCAGGCAAGTGGACTGGTCTAAACTCTACAGAAGGCTCCCTGAAAGCCCTGACCCATGATGTCTCTGTTTGTTTCTGTCTTTGCTGGCTGGCTACAGATCATCTACGTGGCTAGAAATGCCAAGGACTGCCTGGTGTCCTACTACCATTTCTCCAGGATGAACAAGATGGTGCCTGACCCTGGCACTTGGGAGGAGTACATTGAAGCCTTCAAGGCTGGAAAAGGCAAGTGAAAGGAAGCGAGGCCTGTATTTCTCATCATCTCCTGACATCAGGAGAGAACACGTCCACTTTATGACTGGGCCCACCGAGGCCCCACGGTCCTGCAGATAACATACTGCTTTCATCTGGGACAACTCCTTAGGCAGAGTTCAAGGGACTAATGAGGGCTGATAGGGCTTCTGGGGGGAGCCCCTGATGATTGGAGAAGGAGAGAGCAACTCCACTTCAACCAGAGTCAAGAGCAGGAGCCCCATGAGAAACCAGAGGTGACACTGGTCCCTGTATGTGCACTCCTGCTGCCCCTGCCACACCAAGCCCAGCCCTATGGAGAGACCAGGTAGCCCAGTGCTGGTAACCTGGCAGCGTGGGCAGGTTGAGTCACTGCTGGGAGCACCTCTCCTGCAATCACCACCCAAGACCTGGCAACAGGCCTGGGTGCTGCAGGTGTCAACAGTGAGACTTTCCCAAATCACCATGCCAGCAAACACCCACTGCCTGACAGGGATCTGTGCACCCAGCACCCTGGGAGGAAGATGAAGACTCTGCCCTGGCCAAGAGGCAGTCTCTCAGTGAGGAGGAGGTTCAGGACGGACACAATCCCAGGAAGCCAGATTCCTGGGATCAGAATCCTAAATACTGTACAAAAAAAACCTGGGTTTCCTCCAGCGTGAGCCATGCTGTGATCTCTGTCCTTACTGACGCTCTCTCTATTTGAGCCACCTGTGCTCCTGCTGCAAGGTTTTAGCTGCCCCGATGCCACCTGTCTCCCACAGTGCTATGGGGCTCCTGGTATGACACGTGAAGGGGTGGTGGGATCAGAAGGACCAGCAACACATCCTCTACCTCTTCTATGAGGACATGAAGGAGGTGAGGCAGTGCAGCACCCCCAGAAGCTCCCCACCCAAGGTGAAATCCCAGCCAAGTCCCAAGTACAGCCTGCCCCGAGCCAAACCCTCCCTCCCTCTTTCCAGCTCAGTGTTGCCCCCAGGAACTCTGTCCCTCCCTTGGCCTTCCACACTTCCCAGGCATCCTCCTTCCCCAGAGAAAAACAGGACCACATTGGCAGGCCAACCTGTGGAATACCAGAAGCCTTGTCTCTCTGCCTGAGAGATGGCATGGTATGTCTCTCTGGAGGTCACCACACGGAGCCCTGCAATCCTACTGCTCAAGCTGTGCTGGAGACACTCAGGTTCCATGCCCCTCATCCAAACCCAGAGGACCCTCACTCACAGAGCTTAGGCTGAACAAACACTGGTCCCTATCTAGGAAGCCAGAGCAGATCTCTCCGCCTTGCCCTGGGAGAATGGCCCCCACATCTACCCCCTAAGATACCATGGATCAGATCTCTCTGCTGCTCCAGATTACAAAGGTACCTCCTGGGCCAATACTGAGAGAACCTGAAATGCAATGGACAGCTTCTCAGCTTGCCTTTCTGTGTCTCTTATCAGAAAAAAGCAAAGACCCTTGTTGCCGGTCATTCTCCTATTGGTCTTCTGTGAGGATCAGAGACAATTTTTTGCCACTTCTGACCGTGCAGATATGAGTTTGTCCCCCTGACCAATACTGCCTCACTTTCCCTAGCCTCCCAGAGGCCCTTTCCCAGATCCGCAGCTCTCTCTGGTGGCAGGAAGCAGGGACTGGCTCAGCAGGGACCCACAGGGCTCCTCTGGTGGCAGGAACAGCCCTGGTCTTCTGCTGCTGTTGCATCTAGCCACCGCAGTGCCTTGCAGTGGGACTTCTTGGGAAATGTTTGCCGACCATGTTTGAATTGTCCCTTAGCTTGTCCATCCCCAAAACGAACAACCTTCCTGAAGGGAGACCCAAATTCTTGTTTCTTATAACTGTTCCACATGCAGGACCCAAAGAGGGAAATCCGGAAGATCCTGAAGTTCCTGGAGAAAGAGATCACCAAGGAAGTCCTGCTGGTAGAGGATCTTGTGATACCTCCTTCCAGGTGATGAAGCACAACCCAATGGCCAACTGCACCCCTCTGCCCTCCAGCATCATGGACCACTCCATCTCCCCCTTCATAAGGAAAGGTAAGGGCTTGGCATCCCTAGCGCCAAGCACCACCTCCAGGTCCCGAGACAACTCCACACCCTTCGGCGTGTTCTTGTTGGCCTCACCACTGTGCAGCTTTGCAAAGGCCCTTTCCTATTTCCTCCCATCCCCCCTGCTCCTCCTATTCATCTTCCATCCCTGCTGGTCCCTTGGTGCATGTCCACCCCTGCTGGGGTCCTACAGCACCACTGAGTCCTGTCTCACTTCATGGATGCCCAGAAACTGGAAGAACCACTTCACTGTGGCCCAGAGTGAAGCCTTCAAAAAGGACTACAGGAAGAAGATTGCAGGGAGCACCCTGAAATTCCACACAATCTGAGGGCCAAGGCCAAGGCAGGTCAGCCCTGGGCCTCTGGACTTCACTCACTTGAACCTGCAGTCTGGGAGACTCTGAACAGAACCCTTCCCCCATTCCGAGCCCTCTTCCCCTAGGTGCTAAGCCTCTGTGCCAGGTTCCTCCCTTCATGACCAGCCCCAGGGAGACATTCCCGGCAGACAAGTTAGAGGTCAACTTGTGCCTGCCCAACTCAGGCAAAATAAACAAAGATAAGCAACACTGCTCCTCCAGAATTCTCTGGTCTCTCCAAGGTGAACCTCAGGGAGAGAGAAAGGAGTAATTTCCACACAGGAGCCCAGATATAGGACAGCATTGCAAGGGAGGTGCGGGGCAGTGAGACTTCACCCTGGACACGCTCACCTGACCTCAGTAGCACCGAGGCCCTGAACAAGCATAAAGCGTAGGTCCTGAGGCCAGGAGGTCCCAGGTCCATAGCCCTCACCAGGTTAGGCCTTCCTTGATCCACACAGGAAGGGGCAGGGCCCACACTCAGGCTGTTGAACATTCCTCAATCTTAGCACTGGCTGGGGATCATCTGTGCTGTTCTGCACATCGACTCCTGGGACCCCTGAGAAGATCCAAAAGGCAGTCCACAGACGAAGAGCTGAGTGGGAAAGCGTGTTTACGGAGAGCTAGCACAGCACACTAAGGCAGGCTGAGTCAGGACGGGGCAGAGAGAGGTTCAGACAGCACAGCCAGAGGACAGGTGGCAGCTACCAGTAATAAAAGTCCAATGGTGAGAGGTGAGGCCAGCGGCACCCACAGACAGACACCCAGGGACAGACACCCAGGAACAGCCACCCAAGAGCTGACACTGCAGCAGGTCTGGTCTTGGCCTGTCTCCTGTTTCTGTGGAATTCAGGCAGCATCAGTCTGGTGACTAACAGGCTTCTTCTCAGTCATCTGAGAGCCCACCTTCCAGGCAGAGGGCAGCTCTGGCACTCACAGGGTCCTAGTCTTAGACCAGGCGTGGGCCCTAAAGCCACTGGGATGATGTGTATGCAAGAGGGCTCCCTACCAGGCAGCATCACCTAAGCTCAGTGTGGGGCTGAGCCCCAGGCTTGATGATGTACTTTGGAGGTCCAGGCTATGCCTGCAGGGAGCCCTCTCTGAGAAGCCCAAGGCCATGTAACTGCTGTCCTTTGTAGAGTTCCTCTCTGGCTCTGCTGCCAGCCTCATGGTCCCAGTCACACTCCCTAATGGTTCCTTTATCAGGGCCAGCTGTCCAGAACAGGGCACTGACTGTCACCCTCCTTCAAGGGTCAACTCCTAGGATGCCCCCTGCCCAGAGGGGGCTCCACACGTGCATCTCTCGAGCTTAGATGGCCCAGGACCAGAGAGGTCACTGTAGGCAGCAGAACCACTGATGGGAACCAGGCTGTGACAGACACAGGCTAGAAGTGAGGACGAGCTCACACTTCACACAAGGTTCTTAGACAAGGGAAAGGAGTTTCCCATGAGCCCAAGGAAAAATAACTAGAGTATTCAGGACTTGTGCACTTTAAGAAAAACTCGAATCTCTCATCTCTGCAGAAGCATCTTTTTTATACCTCACTTCACAAAAAGACTCCCAGCAAAATTCTCAGCGTTGTCAAACTGGTCAGCTGCATGTGTCATCGGTCCTTTCCTTGGCCTCTGAGTGAATGCTATGTTAAGTTACTGTCCATTATCATTTAATAAATTTTGGAAAGAACAGAGCTTTGAAGAAATGTCAGGAAAGGTGCACTGTGGGGAGAGTGGGGGGACTTGTGCAACACTAAGGCACACAGATGATTACCTCCCCATCCTGAACACAGCATATGGCCTGTTCTGTACATCCTAAGACGCAGGTCATGGAGCACATGGCAATCAACCCTGCCACGGGGTGGCTATGGGGTGCCAGCTGGACCAGCACATTAAGTGGTAAGGTCTTCTCAGCACCCCACACCAAGGGTCAACTCATGGCGGGGCCCCCTGGGAAGCCGCACTGTTCTATGGGGGTCCACACCTGCTTCCTCCTGAACCTGTACCTTGCTGATTAACCCTGGCCTCTGCCATCCTGCACAGAAGCAAAGCAAGTAGGCTCTGCAGCTTTTGGAAAGATGCTTCAGCCCCTGGGAAAGCTTCTTCTCCGCATTTTCTCTGCCTGTATCATCCATGAGGGACCGGGCCACACACTTTCTTGGGGTCACAGCCCCAGCCACATGTAGGTCTAGGAGCACACACCCATAAAAGGTATCTACACCAAGCCCCAGGCACCTTGCAAAGCAGACATCTGAGTTTTAGTGCTTTCCCGAAATCTCCACCTGCCCAGGGTGACCTTCATTAACTTGACATCTGCGTCCCACTGGGGAGAAAGTGAGGAGACCCAACCTGAGCATGGACCAGGGTCAGGCCAGGGCAGACAGTACCAGTGTTTCTCCTCACTGTCTGAGGAGGGTGCCAGATGGCTGGGCTCCTGGAATGCCCAGGCAGGGCTCATGCAAGGGCCTGTGTGTGGAGGGACACTCTGCAGAGACCTGCTGTGCAAGCAGAAGATCCAGATGAGGATTTTGGGCAAGTCCTGAAGTGCGGACTTCTAAGAACCTCCTGCCTTCTCATCCCTCCTTCTGAAGAGCCCCCCTAGCCGGGATTCTGTGCACCGCCTGCATACCACGAGAGGCCTGCCTCTTCTGCAGCTGCTGGGGTCCCCAAAGCCTGGAGCTCTTGGGGCTGGAATCACCCCCAGAACGCAATGTGCGGGACAATGAGGTGGTACAGCCCACCATGGTGGGCGTGGACACTTAGGCCACCTGGGTTCAGTCTCCAGGTGCTTCCCAGAGCAGGGCTGCAGCCAGGCTGAGTGTAGAGAGGGGTCACAAGTGGCTCTGGGCAGTGCTCCTTGCTAGCTAACCCTGTGAGTCCATGGACTGCCATGGCTGAGGGCTTGGACCTATGCTTGAGCACAGCTGGAGAGTCGTGCTGACTCTGAGGCTTGTCCAACAGCAAAGAGAAAACCCTGAGTGTGTGGCAACCTCACCCTGTGAGGCATTGGAGGAGGTCTGCCCCTGGAGTCAACATCAGGATAGACAGGCCCTCGGAGTACAACAGGCCAGGCAGGCCAATACGAGCATAGTGGAACTCCCCAGCATATCATGTGCCTCAGTGTGGTAGAGTGTTGGGAGCCGCGGCCGACACCAGTCGCCTTACTTGGCGGACGTAGGGCCTGTGGGTGGGAGCGGAGCCTGAGCTAGATTGCCCCTCCCATCGAGTGAGCCAAGTTGGCGCCTGCTTCCTGCCCCCTGATTGCCCTGGCGACTTAAACAACCCGCTCTGTAAGATAGTCTGCCTAGCAACAGCTGATGTTAGCCAGTCAGCCCGCATCGCGCGCTTTGAACTGATTGGCTACTGTTGCCCTATAAAAGTAAATGCCTCTCCCGCCACGAGGGAGAAGCACAGAGAGAGATAGAGAAAGTCCACCGGCGAGAAAGGGCTGGTGGCAGAGCGGAGGCCTCGCGGGGCCCACGCGGAGACAAATAAAGGCAAGATTGCACACCATCAGAATCTGTCGTGTGTTCTTCCTGCAGGCCGGGAGCGACACCGACAGTAGAGTTTGCTTATGTGGCCGCAGCCTTCCGTGTCTCTGCGTTACAAATTAAAACTAAGAATTATTTGTTTGAGACTGGGTCTCGCCTGTGGTTTTGGCTGTCTTAAACTCACTGTGGCCCACGGCGCTGAGCTCAGAAACTGACAATTTCTTAAAACACAGGCAGACGCGCTACTCACTCTGTCACCAGGCGTGGGGTCTAGGCCTAGGACAGACTCACAGATAAACATAGAAGGTCAATTAGTAAAATTTAAATTCTGCTCAGAGCTGCTTCATAGTGGTGTCCAACAAGCACACTCCCACAGTTCGTTTCACTTGACTCCCCCTGCTATTAGGGTTGGGTAAAGAGACAGGGGCGCTCACCTTCCAGAAGTGGCAGAGAACTAGAGAGCCAAAGGGCCCTCTTGCTGGCACAGGACTGGCCCATATCAGATTTCTGCAAGAACTTAATTATCTGCCTCACAGAATGGACATTAGGGTCAAAAAAGTAGCAACAGTGAGACTTTGTTTCTTGGTCTTGCAAGAATGAGCTGACTGTTCCAATAAAAGACACCACCCAGCGTGGTGGCAGGGGCAGTTTATCCCCAGCACACAGTTCCCTTTCCTCTTCCCTCACTAATTTGTGGACTGTGGGGCGGTGCACAATGTTTGTGATCAGTACTTATCCTTAATGGCTCACTCTGCAAACAGTTTGTGGGTTTTAAAAGTGAATGATTAAACTAAAGGAGGCAACATCTTAACCACGTGTGCTTTTCACACTTCACTGAGCAGGTAACTTTCCCTCATTGTTTAGAGACTCCATGAGATTCATGACCTCAGTCTTGTTGTCAGGAAAATAGTTTTTCACTCAGAGATATGCATCTTATCCTGAAAACAGACTACTCTAAATTTTTGTTTCTTATAGTGTGGTCAGGCCAGAATGGAGATGGTGAGGGGAAGGGGGGCATCGAGTTCAGTTTCCTCTGTTCCCTCACACTAATGAGACTCCTCCTGAGAAATCTTAGTCAGTTTCTCAGAAACTAGTGTAGTTGTGTTGGTGTGTATGTATTTCTCCTTGGATGAATTGTTTTTGACCTCTTCCTAGGAATCTGGCAAGTCAGGGAGAATAGCATAGTAATGGGTTTATTGAGCAGAGCATGGCAAGCACATGAGTCCTTGTTAGGTATTAGCCTGTTATGGTTTATATCTGGATGTCCCCTAAAGCCTCTTTTCTCATAGCTGGGGATAGGGGAGGTGACGGAGTCATAGGGGTGAGAAGTTCATCAGTGGATCAATTAACTTATGAACTCACTGCTAAAGCCTGACTGGGAGGTCAGTCACTGGGGGTGTGGGCTGGAAAGGTCTATTTCCCTCCCCACCATCAATCTCAGCTTCCTACCACCATGCGAGGGACTGTGTCTTCTCTGCTAAACACCTGACCTTGCAGCCCACTGAACCTCTACAAATTGTGAGCTGAAATATACCTCTCCTTTAACTTGTTGGTGTCAGGTAGTTTGTCCAAACAAAGAAAAGGTAAGTAAGATATGGTACCAGTAAGTAAGATAAGTAAGTAAGATATGGTACTAGATAAGTGAGGTCATTGATGTGATGCTACCTGACCATGTGGTTCAGAAGCCTTTGAAACCGCCTTGTGGGAGAGTTTTTGGAAAGGTTTCCTTGGAGATGTCAGCTGGAAAGGTCACAAACAGAGAAATTGTGCTGGGACGACAAAAAAATGCACACTGCAGGTCACACAGACAAACCGGGTACCAGTTTTTTTAATTGTCAGATGAGGTCTTTCTCTGTAGTTTACGCTAGCTTTGGACTCATTATGTAGCCCAGGCTGGTCTTGAGTGCACAGTTATTCTCCTGTCTCAGCTACCTGAGTACTGGGTCTACAGACATAGGTCACCACACCCAGCTGGCTTTGGTTTTAAGTACAAAAGAGAGAAGGGAAAAAATGACATGCACTATGGTCTGGGTGTGTAGGACTACTCATTGGTGGGGGGCAATCTCTTTAGACGCAATGTTCTATTTGTGTTGCTCTAGAGTGCCATAAGACTGTCTAGCACCTGGATCAATCTGAGGCAGGATGTTTAATGCAGAGCACTTTGGTGGCTCTGTCCCTTGGCACTGGTAGGGATGTAGTCCTCCTGCCCTCTCTCCTGGGCAGCTCTTCTCACTCTTTGTGAATTCCCTCAGATGTTTCAGATTCCTAGATTTTCCAACATCTTGTGTGCTCCCACTGTACCTTTAGTTTAATTCTCACAGCTTCACACACTGCCTTCCCAGGAGCACACTTCCTGGCCTCACAGGCTTCTGAAATCTTTATGGAAGCCCTCCTGACTTCATAGCTCTAGAACTTTTCATGCATCTAAAATCAGCACCGTGGGGATAACATCAAGGTCTGCCATCAGCTGGAGCAGGTGCTGGGCCCTTTTATATCTTGCTGGTGGTTGCCTGGAGTACTGAAATCAATCAACTGAATTCTGGGGGATTGGTTCCCATTCCCTGGGTTCACTCAGCAAGGCCCTCTGCACGACAGCGCAGTCCCAGGCAACCAAGCAGGAAGATTTCATGAGCATAGCCGGGAGGGCATCACCAGGCACAGCCAGACAAGATGGAGCCCAGTAGTCAGGCACATAGCACGGCCTGGCTTGGGTGGGTATTGGCAGCTTAGAGCCACCTGGCAACAGGCACCAGTGTCCAATCCCTGCTAGGCTGTCCCCCAGAGCTACAATGATTACTCCTACAGTCTCACTTCTACCATGTCTTCATGATAAGACAGTGCTATTAAATTGACTCGATTCATTACTTAGAGATGTCCTTAGTGATTTCCAAGGTCCTATTCATTTCATGCACTTTCCTCAGTCTCTCTGCCCTTTGTCCTTGGTCCTAATATAAGTGGACTGATCCAGAGAAGCTTTTGCTTTACCCTCAAAGCCTCTAGCTTAATTAAAGGGTTTTGACCCTCCGGGAGCCCTAAAACTCACACAATTTGTCTTTTTATTTAACCTCCACCATACACTCATTTGGGATATCAGGAATCTAGGACAGAACCTGATAGGTTCTTGCCTCTTTCCGAACCTTCCCCAAATGGGAGCCAGAGAGTTTCCATTTCTCTGTAGAAAAATTCTTGAGACTCCTGCCTTAAAGCCTGGGAAATCTCAGTACTGTTTTCCCCTTCTGTTCAGCAGGTCCTACCCATCCCAGTCACAATGTGTCTCTCATCTTCCCCTAGGACAGTGACACGAACAGCCTATTGTGGCATGTGTGTCATGGATTCCTCTCCCACCCCATCCTAGCGCACACAGCCTCTCCTATGGGCATGTGAGTGGTGGGATCAGAGAGGTTCCACTCTTCTCCTCAGCATCCTGACTAGTTGATCGATTTTATGTGGGGCTCACATACATAGGAGCTATGGTTACTGCACCAGAACACACTCCAGCATTTCCCTTCATCACACTGTGTCTCCTCTGGCCTGTCCTCACCTTGCTTCAGACCACCTATGTGGCGCAGAATGCCAAAGACTGCCTCGGGTCTACAGTCACTTCCACAGGATGACCTCCTCGGTGCCTGACCCTGAGAGCTGGGAGGACCTGTGTGAGGATTTCATGTTGGGAATGGATGAGTACAAACCCTCCCTGTAGTGCATGGATGTCCCCTGTTCTTCCTCGGTAGAACTGGAGAATCTGGAATCTGGAGGAGAAGGCATGGCTGGCGCTGAGTGCCAATCAGAGCAAACAGGTCCCATCTTGGAGATGAAGGGCTGGGGAAAGCAGGGAGAAGGAATTTTTCCCCAAACTGGAAACGCACAGAAGCCTACATGTGAGGGTGAAAGGCAAGGACAAAGGTAAAAATCCTCCAGTTCTGGGGCTGAGCTTCCATCAACTTCAAAACTCAAAGGGCACATAGGCGTGGGCGTGAATGCCTGTAATCCCAGCATTCAGGAGGCGGAAGCATTGGCTGGCCACAAGTTCAAGACCAGCCTGGCTACAAAAATAAGGAGGCAGAGAGAATTATCCCCAGGTGAAGAGGAATGCAAATCATGAGGCAGGCGCCTGTGGGCTCTGTTTCACACCACTTCTGAGCAGCAGTCACCAGAGGTGCACATGGCACACACAGAGAGTGACTTCCCCCTGGTCACCACACACAAGCATAAAACTCCTCTCCAGAGTCTCCACAGTGCAGTTAGCAGTCAGGCACTAGGAGGAATCACCTAGGACGCCCTTCACAAAGCCATCCAACTCAGGATTTCAGTGCCAGAGGGAGGTGGGCATGAGAGAGAAAAGGAGTGCTTCTGCCTGCCTGCTCTGTAGCCTGGCCTCCTGTGCAGCATGGCCCAGCAGGGCTGCTTTACAGGCTCCGTTACCAAGCAGACCCTGGCGAGTACTCTGAAGGGAGTTTTGTACAGGAGACTAACAGCCTCAGCAGACATTAGTGCAGGATGTTGCCCTCTACAACTTAAGGGCCTGGGCCAGGGAGCTGGTCAGAGAAATCACAGATATCCCAGGACATAAGGAATTCTGCTTCCGAGCCAGACACAAAGCCAGCCTGACTTCCAGCCTGAGCCATCTGCAAAAGGATATGCACACATCCAATCTCAATGCAAGGGGTATGCAGTATACACTTGGGAGAGAGGAAGGAAAACAGACACCTGTGTATACAATAGGATGGGAGGTGGGAGCTCAGGTGCCCGTGTCTGCCCAGCCCTGCACCTGTGTCCTGCCCAAAAGATCCAGTGGTGTTCCAGGTCCCCGGCTGGTGCACTGAGTGCTGGGCTCCTCATCCTGGCAGAAGCCTGTGTGAGCCGAGCCTGCCCTGCGGAGTCCCCCGGTTCCCTTCACCACTCAATCTGAGTGGTTCCCAACATCAAGGAAGGAGAAGTAAGCACCACAGCCAGAGAGATTATTGATCATCAGTTTGTGTAGTCTACTGCATGCACTTCAGATGTATCACTGTTACACCATCTGCTGTGAAAGATTTGGAGACTCTAAAAAATACTCAAATGATTTTGACGAAACTATTATGGCCTGAGTAGAAAGATTCTATACTGAAATGTGTTAGTCCCCAATTTAACAAATCCAAATATTAGAATTCCTCTTACTGTTCTTTTTTCTTTTGCTCCTGGGGTAGGAGGAGAGGTTCCTTATATTGTTAGAATTGGACAGCAATATTTCATTAATAAACATACCAGTATAGCCAAGGAGATGCTGCAAAAGAAGGTGAGGAGGGAAAACTAGACCTGCAGATGATTACATGGGCAGAGTAAAGGTACGCTTAACTGTGGAGAAGACGGGCTGGGAAAAAGGGGATATTTTCAGATTCACGTCAAAATTTAGCAGATGATAAATACAGCACTTTGAATCAGTGGAGATGTGAAAATTATGCACTAAACATTTATAATTCCCTGGATACACTTGAGGAAAACAATCTCAGCCTCACCTCTACTGCTGCCCAGAGATGTGAATCCCTGACCAACCCCTGATTCAGAGGTGACAGGAGTCCTAGAGCTGAAGGGAAAGGCAGAGAGTGGTTTAATTTCCCAGCACGAGGACACCCACCAGCCTAGGCACCACAGGGCAAAATGCTGACCGTGCTGGACACACTGACATTCATATAGTTTTACTTCAGGAGAGAAAGGACAGAGCTAAGATTAAAAGGTGACAGGCAGATAACAATGCTACAGTGGACTGTGACAGTGAACAGTTGATTTCATTCATTAGGAAGAGACCCATCCCACTGTGCAAGGCCCAGCGGAGCAGGGGCTGCACCTGGGAGCCCATCTCTGGGAGGCTGAGACAGAAATGCCACACCCAGACTGGGCAGCTTATGAATCAGCTAGACCCTGGCTCAAAACTTAAAGTGTTTTTAAAAAACGGCCAAGATGCAGCTCAGTGTGAAGGCCCTGGGTTCCATCCCCAATAATACATTAAACAAATAATTAAATAAATATTTTATAAGACAAATAATTTGATAGGAAAATGCCCATTCTCTATGAAGAAGCAGATAAAAGAAACAAACACAAAGGAAACCCAACAAATTTATGAAAGGACATTGGTTCTTTCTCAGGTGCCCGATCAAGTCACATCCTCATTCGCCAGGGGTAAGACCAGGGGCAGCAGAAGCTGCAGGCCTGGTCCCCACCACGGCCTGTCCCCTCACACAGCTTCTGTGCACCTGTGGACAGAACTGAAAGAAACCACTCCAAATGAGAGAGGAGGAGACGTGGGAAGATTTGTGAGCCATAGTGAAGTTCACTTTTCTTTGGCTTTTGATAAACATAAAAAAAATAGACAAAGGGTAGGTAGTGTAGATAAGGCTAGAGGAGGCAGAGGACTGGGCTCGGAGGGAGATGGACGGGCAGAAGGTCGACTTCATGGACAGAGATATCGAGACAGCTGGGGGTGGATAGATTTTTAATGGGGATGGATGGATAGTGTGATGTTCCATAGACACACAGATATGATGGGTAGATGATAGGGAGATATTTAAATAGATAATTGAAAGATTGACAGAAACACATGAAAACTTCTTTTAGTGCAAAGATGCACCAGGAAATGCTGACAATCCTATAGCTCTGAACAAAGAGCCAGAGAAGCAACAGGACAAAGAGCTTCTCTCTCCACCCTGTGCACCTCTATACAGTTAAACATTTGTGTCATTTTAAGTAGTGGTTTATTTGAGAAACAATTTGTTGGAACAAAACATTTAATAATTCTCAAGATCAGACCTGGACATTTTAGGAAAGGATTGAGAGAAATTTTCCAGCAATATCAACCTTTATCCAAAATAGTGTGTGTGAGACATATCCTAATTTTTAATTTTCCTTTGAAGCTAACATTTATTAGTTTTCTTTCTTACAGCCAGTACGTGTTCTGCTGCTCCATGACCCATGGGCCTAGGAGGTGACAAGTGCCTGTACCACATATTCCACAAATGCACAGGCTGCCGATGTTGTATGCCTCACCTCAGGGACAGGAAAATGAGACACAGAGTCCTGGAGAGTTTGCACCTAGCTGTAGGGAAGTGGCACCCCAGGGGACCCCAGGTTGCACATACTGGCTGATGTCCTGGGGAATTCACAGGAGTCACGGTGTGCAGAAGAGACAGGTGACCCGTTCCATGTCACCTGGGGAACAGCAGGTGCACCCTGTCCTGATGACACCTGGATGTGGTCCCTTTGCTGCATTGCCTAACAAGTGGCACAGTGCCACTGGACAGGAGCACCAAGCTCCCAGGTCAAGGGCATGGGAGAAGGCTGGCACCACAGAAGGGAAGTGAAGGTAAGGTCCTGCAGGAAGCCTTGATGGGCTGCCATCATGGAATCCAAAAAGGGCTCAGCTCACACAGTACAAATCTGCATCTCACAGCTCTGGTTCCAGAATCCAACATCGGGGAGTCCTGAGGCTGATCCCACGTAGGCTGCCCTGTGCTGGTGGTCATTGTCGTTTCCGTTTCCTCACGGGTCTTCCCTCTGGGCCCCTCAGCATTCCTGTCTCTTCTTACAGAGCCCAGTCTGGAGGACCAGGAGTGGCGCTAAGGACCTCATTTTACCTTAACTACCTCTAAAGACCTCATCTCAGCTGTGACCATACTTGGGGGTCCAAGGGAACAGGATTCGGTCAGGGACACAGCGGGAGAGGGCCTCGGCCCTCACAGTGCCACTATCTCCTGGCCTTTGACAGATGTGCCCTAGTTTGCACCACTGACTCTGCCTGGGCTGCTCAGTTTCCTCCCAGCATGGGGAGTGGCTCAGAGCTGAGGGGACCCTGAACCTCCAAGGAGAGTCACTCTGCTCATTTCGTGCCTGACTTGGAGGAGAGCAAAGGCGCAACTGGGAGCCCTGACTGCTGCATTCCAAAAGAGCTCCAGTCACCTTGAGTCCTTGAGCAAGGCCAGGTTATCTCTAGAGCTCTGGGCCAGGGGCAATTACCTGGCTTGAGTATCATGAGCCCAAGGTCCAGTTCCAAAAGCCTGCAGCCACCTACACAGAACCATGCCAGTAGCAGGCTTTGTCACAGGCAAGGTTTACTCCACCCCAGACTCCAGTCTTCCCAGGACAGGACATTTCCTGTGGGAGGTAGGACTCTGTCTCCCAGAAAGGTCACTTTTTGGCCTGGGTAGTTTTTTACAAATTGGCTTTATTACTGTCAGGAAGACAAAGTCCATGGACAGCCAGCCTCCCAGCTCCCCACGTCTACATGCAGGCTGGGAATTCACTGTCCTCCTCACCCGCAAGTAAGTTGTTCCCTCACCTCTGTGATCACAGGGGACTGGGTTTACCTCCTAGCAATGAAACCAGGTAACCCTGCATGTGAGTCAGCAGTGAGGTCAGCTTCCCAGAAACCACTTACATTGTGCCAAGAAACCACAATCCCACAGGTGTCCATGGGGAAGTCGATACACCAGACAGGTGCTGGCCCTGGAAAGGGGCCCAAGGTAAGGTGGCTGGGACCTGTGACCAGTCCTTTCCCTGAGGAGAACACAGGTCAACTATGATATACCACAACATTACCCAGAGCACCTGTTCCCACGATTCCCAAACCTCTAACTGTGCAGAAAATCTATAAAACAGTTCCTTTCAGCTTTACTTCAAGGCTGAGTTTATTGCAGGGAGCAGTTGTTTGACTAGAGAAGAATTTCTGAGCTGGTCTCACCACTGGCAAACCAGCCGCTTTCTATGGGTCCTCTAGCAGCATCCAGTGCAGGCTCTGGACATGGGAATTCCCTTGCTTTTAAGTAATGGATCTGAACATGCCAAAAGGACCCTCTTGATTTGGGATGAAATCTAAAAGCTCGCCTGTCCTAAAGCTTGCTTGGCCTGATCATTGCCTGCTTCCTGATCTCACTCTGACAGCAACCCCTCAGGACCACATGGGCTCAAGCCCCCTGTGTTCCAGGAGCATGAGAAGCCCAGGACTCAGAATCTGCTCTTTCTTTTTTAATAATTTTTTTTTTAATTTTATTTAAGGAGAAAAGAAAAAAAAGCAGAGAAAGGGTACAAGTTATACAGATTTGCAGAAAAAAAATGAACAGTAGGAAATTACTAGTTAATGGATTACATATTGTCATCTTAGAAATAATTGTTCAAGTCACAAAATTAAAGCTTGTAAAGTGGACATTCCATCAATGATACTGCAAACAGTTCTGTTCAATGATCCAATAAAACTCTGTGATATCATTTTCTATCTTATACACTTAAATATACATGCAGTTATATAGTACAGAGCACTTTCTTTTCCGCTCTTTTGTACAATGACTATTACACATTTTGGGTTTCATTGCTCCCATGGTTCTTATTACTTTTTTGGAAGAGAGTAAAACCAAATGTGACATAACAGAACAGAATCGGTCAAGTCAAAAGGGTGGACATAATAGATAATGTGAAAACATAATACAAGGTGATCAACAATCGTTACCATAATGCCTCCCGCTATCTCTAATAGAATTGCCTATATTGTTAGTTACAATACAATTGAACAAAACTGTAAAGAATAAAACCGACAAAGCATGCCTTTGCCAAGTTCTTGGCCAGCTTGGCTCCTGAAGGTCTGAATTCCACCTGCCTCACAAAGAATCCTCATGATTCACTGACCATCAGCTACTGATCCCTACCACTTGCTGCTTCTTTTCTTCACAGCATAGGACCTGCTAAAACCTTAATAATGCTCCTCTTCTTCTTGCCCTGGACTGTTAGCCCATCTCCAGAGCACCAACCACTAAACTGTGCCTCGCACACCGAAGACACTCAGTCACTAGTGGATAGATGCAGGGATGGATGGATGGATGGATGGATGGATGGATGGATAGATGGATGGATGAATGGGTGGATTGGTGGGTGGATGGATGGATGCTCAGATGTGTAAGTACATGGTGAGAAGATGGATGGGTTGATGGATGGATGGAAAGACAGGTGGATGGAAAGATGGATGGATGGATGACTGGATGAATGGATGAACACATGCAGACCACCTGTCTAACCTATGATGTTCAAACCAAAAATAAAACCCTCAGTTTTTACCCAGTTCTGAATTTTTTAACAGGTGCCTCTGCTGTTTCACTCCATGCTGCCCACAAATGCACTTACCATTTCCACATGCTGCGGTCCACAGATGAGTGAAAGTGGCCTCCTTGGCCATTTCCCCTCAGAGGGCACCAACTCTCCCACTGGCTGTTCCAGTTGAAAGTCCTCAGCATCTGTACACAGATGGCAGAACCCACCTAATTACTTCATAGCTCATCAGGCACCTTCCAGGTAACCACCACTGAAACCTGGGCCTCAAGTTTCGGTGACCATGAACAGGGCCATCAAACATCCAGAAATTGCCAATAAGGAGAAACCAGAGTGTTTCACCACTATTTCACCAACTTTACCACCAGAGCAAACAAAACTGGAATCACTTGAGATCAAATGTGTGCTTTCATAATTTTCAATCTCCTTGTTTAGGGCAAGTGTCTCAGCTTTAAATGTCTTTATATTTAATGTAATTGGCTGCAGAGATTATTATTTACCATACAAAAACTTGCAGAATAGTTTATGTATTTAGACAACTGAGTGTTGGCTAATTTCCTTCAAAAATCATTGCTTCACAATCTGCCAACTCCAGGAGGCAGAGCAGATGAGGTGTTATGCGTTTGGGGTGGTGTTGAGCTGTACAACCCGTGCCTTGGGATCTCCATTCTCTCTGTGGAGAAACAGGCAGTGGCCCGGTGGCTCTAGGTCATCAGCAGCTCTGGGTCCAGCTCTGGGGCTGGAATCCGGCCCACTGTCTGGCTCCAGGGAGGTTATGGACATTCTCTGAGCCTTGGGTTTCTTCCTGAGGACTCGGAAGGGTCCTGACTATCAAGCAGGACCCACGCAGGCTCCAGTTGTAGAACCCAAGGGCACACTCAGGAATGGAGCCCGTGTGCACTGCCCTTCAGTGAGCTCTGCAGGTTTGCTGCTGGGCAACATCCTGTGGGGAATCACAACTGCCTCAAATAAAACCAGCACTTAAGGCTGGACAAGAGTAATTTTAAAAATTGTAGTGAAGTTCACACTGCAAGGAAAATAAAACCCACATACAAAATAACCTTAGTGTGAAGGCAGCTTTAGCCTTATCAAATGAAAGTCGCAGATTTTCACAAATTGTGAGAGAACCACACACCCCTCAAGCAAGACGTCCTATGACAGTGGAATCACCTGAGGTACTCAGAGAATTACACCAAGCCAAACCAAATAAATGCTCAGTTTGGAGTATCATTATAGGAAAATGGAAACTTAACCAACCCAGAGAGCGCACTAAGGCATTTTTAACCTTGGGTTTTATTCTTTTTTTTTAATTTTATTTAAAGAAAGACTAGAGGAAACAGAAATTAGGTAGAAATAATACATACATTCAGATTTTTTAAAAAGTAAGAAATCACTAGATGATGTTTACATATTGTTGTTTTACAAATACTTGTTCAAGATACAAAAGTGGAACATGTAAAGTGGGAATTCAAACAGCAAGACTGCAAACAGTTCTGTTCAACTGTCCAACAAAAACTTAGTAACATGGTTGTCAATCCTATACACTTAAACATACATGCAGTTATCCAATATCTTCATTTATGTTTAAATTAAACAAACTAAAGCAAGGGCTGGGGATTTAGCTCAGTGGCATAAGCACCTGCCTTGCAAGCAGGCGGTCAGGCGTTCGATCCCTGGTACCGATAACAATGAAAAAGACAAAAAAAAAAAAAAAAAAAAAAAAAAAAAAAAAAAACTTAAAGCAAGTTAAACTCATTCTGTACAAAGAATAATAGTATTGCTGGATTTCACATCATGACACTCCATGATCAGAACTGGGTACTGTAGTGTCTTTTTTTTAATTTAATTTAAAGAAAAGCTAAACAAAACAGAAAATGGGTAGAAATAATATATAATTTCAAAGAGGAAAATAAACAGTAAGAAATCACTAGTTGATGATTACAGATTGTCTTCTTACAAATAGTTATTCAAAATACTAAAGTGGAGCTTATAAAGTGGGGACTCAAACAGTGAGATTGCAACCAGTTCTGTTCAACTATCCAACAAAAACTTAGAAATATGGTTAGCAATCCTATACACTTAAACATACATGCAATTATCCATACCTTCAGTTATGTTGAGATTGAATAAACCCAAGCAGGCTAATATCACTCTGAACAAAGAATAATACTATTGCTGCATTTCACATTGTGACACTCCAGGATTAGCACTGGGTATTTTAGTCTCTTTTTCTTCAAAGTATCTGTTCATTTCATCATGTGTCATATGATAAGTTCTAATAAACTGTTTATAGATTCTACATATGCATGAGTCTTAACATATATTTTTATCTTTTCTATATTAGAGGAAAAAACAAAACAAAGCAAGGCAAAACAAAACATATTCCTATAAACACATGAAACCAAATAACATATAAGACAATTGTACAAATCATTCTACCATGGTTCGTGTTGTCTCTTGTTATCTCCAATAGAACTGGCTATATCATCAGACATAGTATAATTGAATATGTCAGTATAACAGTATTAATAAAAACACAACATTGTGTATAGTATAGAACTTCAAAAACCAGCAGTTAGCAAACCAAAATGTTTAATATAGAGTCTTGCCATCTTCAGTGTAGTTGCCTATACTCTCAGACTTGGTACTATCAATCATATCAGTTTTGAATAAAGTCTTCTCTGCCTCATTTCTGTTAGGGTCTTTTTTTGCCATGAGTTGTCTGCTTATCTTCTTCATTCTGTTTTCTGCTCCATTCATTGAGGTCTCTCTGCCACTGTTCCTGGAATCCTAGTACTTTTCTCTCTCTCTAGAATGCCCTGCAGTATTCTCTGTAGAGTTGGATAGGTGGTTGTGAATTTCCCAAGTACCTCTTTGTCTTGGAAGCATCTTGTTTCTCCATTAATTTCTAGAGACAGTTTATCAGGGTATATAAATCTGGGAGGGAGGTTATTTTCTTTCAGGGCTTGGAATATTTCACTCCAGGCTCCTCTTGACTTGATGGTTTGTCTCAAGAAGTCTTCTGTTATTCTGATCGGCCTCCCTCTGTAGGTTATATGTTTCTTGTCTCTAACAGCTTTTAATATTCTGTCCTTATATTGAATTTCTGGGATCTTGATTATTATATGCCTGGGTGGAGCTCTGTTTTGGTTGTAGATGGCTAGAGTTCTGTATGCCTCATATATCAGAATATTATTTCCTTATCCTATGTTTGGGAAGTTTTCCTTAATTATTTCTGTGAATAACCTTTGTAGTTCCTTTGTTTGTATCTCAGCTTCTTCATTTACATTCTTTATTCTCAAGTTATAGATCTTTTCGTCATCTTCTAGCTTTTGTATTGTTACTGCTTATTTCCTTGTTATTTTTAAAAATGTTTCCCTTTATTACTCCCACATTACAAAATTGTTCTCCAGTTTGAATAATTTATCCTTAGTTTCTTTTCAAGCTGATTTGCATAGAGTTCTTTCCATAGAGTTTTTTAATTTCCTGGTGATCTCTTTGAATCTGATTCATGTGTTCTATTTTTTTTATATTCTTCACCAAATGGTTCTCTCTTTTGAGTTCCTCTCTTCTTCCATCTGTGTCTGCTTGAGGGGTGCTTAGTATCTCTTTTATTAATCTTCTTATATCTTGCTTTATTTGGCTAAATATTTCACTTTTGAACTCATCTATGAGGTACTGAATATATCTCTTTATGTCCACTGGTGCTGTGTCTGATATTGCATGTTTGCTGTTCTCATTCTCCTTTGTATTTACCTGTCCTGGGTCAGTGTTCTCAGGGTTGGGGCCTGGGGACTTTTTGTTGTTGCTTCCTCTTCCCACCTTTTTTGCTTCTTCCAAGAGGCCCCAGTTTCTTTCTTTGTTGGTTATAATTCTTCTGAAGCTGTGTGAAGCTCACTGCAGTATGAGCAGACAGGGACAGCATATGCTGGCCTCTCCCCTCCAGATCAGTCAAGCTGCTGTGGCCTGCACTACTGTATTACTTTGCTGTGCTTCCCCTCCAGACCAGCCAAACCTCTGAGGCCCCACTGGGCCAGTGTGGTTAGTGTGGTTAGTGTGCGCCACTACTGCAGGGACTCGGATAACCTACTAGGTCTCAGCTGGGTCACGGGACCCAGGCCTAGCTCACTCCACCAATCCTGTTTGGGAAGGGAACAATTGACTGAAGTCACTGCTGCCCCTTGTACTTGGCAGTCCTGCCCCATCCCAGAATGTCCTCTGACGGAGCCCCACTTTCTATGGCTCCACTACTGTCACTCACCACAGGTCGATGTAGGCACCCTGCCAACTCAGCTCTCCATTTGGCTCGCTGACCCCCAAACTCAATGTAACTGTGCCTCCAGTGAGTCAAAGTGGTGAGACCTCGGACGGCTTGGCAAGTCATGGCAGGACCTCAGCAAATCACGGTGGGACCCTGGCAATTCGTGGTGGGAATTTGGCCATTCGCAGCAGGACCTTGGATAGTCAGCAAGTCACATTAACTACTTTTTGGCACAAGAGAATTCATCTCCCTCTGTTGGGGCTCCCCACTCTGTCTTATGATGAATTCTAAGTTGACTATCTCAAGGAGTTTCTGTAGCCAGTTGTTATCTAGCTGCCATCTTCACTCCTCCCCGCTTGGCTTTTATTCTTCCAGAATATTATGTACAGCATAAACCAGGGTCAGCAGACCATTTCTCTTCTACTCACCTGGAAAAATGTTAGGACAGAGTGTGAGGCTTCACCACCTCTGATCTTTGATTGACCTACACTGCTGGTACAGAGGGGACAGCAATGTGCCCTGTCATTTCCACTCAGAAATCCTCAGGAAGTCATAGGACAGAATATTTGGAGCCAGAGTGTGCTGTGCCCCAAAGTCACCAGAGCTGGGGTCCAGGGCCTTCACCACTCCTCCTTTCCCTCCCTTGTAGACTCTGATGTGGTTGGTGGCCTGATCCCTGCTGCCCTCCTAGCCCTGCAAGGGAGGGACAGGATTAAAAGGAGACCAGTCCAGCAGGTCTGGTCCTCACTACCACACAGAGAGCCTCCAAGTGTCTGCTGCCTCCCCAAGGAAGGATCCACATACAGCCAGGCCACCACAGCCAGCAGAAGAGAGCTGGGACAGGCCTGGACCCCGTTACAGTCTGGTGAGTACAGCTGGGTGCCCCGAGCCAACCCATTGACAGGAATACACAGTTTTAGGAGTGGCAAAGGGGAGGCTGCTTCTGAAAAAGAACAGAAAAATATGTTTTACAAAGATATGAAGGAGAGAGACTGCTTCTCTGACTTTGGTCCCAATTTTCTAAGGCCTCTGCATAGGTACCATGGTGGCCTGGTTAGACGCAGGATCTTTGCTCCAGAGTAAACTGAAGTCCCACTGTCAGCTAGTGCAGGCCTCCTCGAGGAAGGCTTCCCTGGACGTATCCAGGCCACCCAGCCAACACCTGATCAAAGGATCACCCTGAACCACCTTCTGCTGCCCAATCACAGGGCACCCCAGAGATGGAGTGCTGGCCAACAGCAGGCACAGAGACAGCCAGGTCCGCAGGGCAGGGCTCACACATCCTCCTGCCCCTTCCTCCAGCCACAGAGGCTTCTTTCTCACTCTCAGCATACTCAGAAGGGCTTGGGCCAACACAGCCCCGTGTGACAGTCTGGATTCACAGGCAGGTCCCACAGCCCTTCCCAAGTGGGGAAGGTGACTACACAGGGGTCAGGACGATGGCAGTGCTCACAGGGGACCTGGGCACTGGGTGACCTAGCCCCATGCTGAAACACTAAGGGGCATACCTGAGGCAGAGTTGGCTCCTCTGAAGTCCAGGCATCTCAGAGTGCCCCGGTCTAGAAGTTCCAGAAAGTGTCACTTGCTCCCCAGAGACCGGTCAGTATGGTTATGTGCCCCAGTCTGGCAGAGCTAAGGGCTGTACTGTACCATCAGTTGCTGGACCTCAGCAGTACCAGTACTGCAAAACAGGGGCACCCAGGGTGAAGAAGGATAGGGCCCAGAGACCACAGTCACCCATGGAGTTGCTGCATCTGGTTTGACCTTGGATGCCCAGCTGGCATCAAGGGCTAGTGGAAGTGTGTGGGGACCCAGTGCAGAGCTGGATTCGGCAATGAGAGGCTTCCCTGGCCCATCAAGGAGGTGTCGTGTCCAAGCAGCCTGAACCTCACATCTGCAGGGAGCCCAGCATGCTGGTTCCTAGGGAGAGCCTCAGATTTGATCCGTGAAACTAGAAGATCCTGAGGAACTGGGACCTCTGGCTGCTGTGGGTGGGCTGGCACCCTATGCATCACAGGGCCATAGCCTGCCCAGCCTAATTCCTTCTTCCCACAGGGAGATTCCACTGGCTAGGTCCGTGAAGGAGGGCCAGGAGATTCCACAGGTTCAGAGCCACTTAGCACTGATGGAAAGCTCAGACACAACATTGCAGCACCCCAGAACAGCACGGGCAGCCTTGGGTCAGGACTGGATCCAGCTGTGCCCACCTTGCCGAGAGATTCTCAGAGTCTCATTGCTGTACTACACCACCAAAGCACTCTCTCAACTTCCTGTGTTGAAATTCACTTCTAAAGAAGGATTTTTTAGTTAATGTTTTATGACCATGCATAAGAATTTTAAAAAGCTTAAGACATATATTCAGTCAGGCCCTTTCTGCCAGGTCATAGAATAAAAGAGAATTTTTACTTAAGCCAAAAACAATGGATTAAGAAATATCCAGTCTGATCGGATTACTTTAAACTGTCCCCAGACAAACACCAACAAGTTCCTCAACTCCACTGACACTCCTCTAAAAACACAGCCAGGGGGACAGAGGAAAGGCGGCCAGCAGCCCTGGCACAGCCAGTTGAATTCCACAGGTGCAAAAGGCACAGGAAGAGCAAGACACAGTAGGGCCCTACAGGGACTGAGCTGCTGACTAAAGGAAAGTCCTCTTCCGCTCTGGCTCTGTGGTCAGTCGATGACACAGAGTGCATCTGGAGTGCTACCACAGTGACCATCAGGACAGCTTGCGTCCTCTGACAGGGGCACCACGGTGCTGGGTCGGGGATCTCAGCACCCCAGGGTCTCTCCAGATGTCCCAGCCCAGAACCCAGTCTACCTTCTCACCCAGCCTTCGGTTGCTCCTCTCTAGTCTCTGCTGAGCTAGAAATGTCCCTGGATCAAGGTCACCCTGCTGTCTTCTGCTGCCTACAGTCAGCACTGCTTGCACGGGCCACCCAGCTTGTGGTCTTGGCCCATGCCCCATCCTCAGGGTGGCCTTCAAGTCCTGTGACTGGGTTCTCCAGAATAGTCCAGGCTCACAGCGGTGTGGGCCATTTCTCTGCAGCACAGAGCTGGCAGCCCTGCTCTCCAGGAACCAAGTCAGAACCCCATCCGGGTGGCCTCCCCCAAGGCACCTGGTGAGAAGCGCTGACACTCCTAGGGCTATGGCAGACACCCTGAATCTGCTGCTGCCATTCAACAGGTTCTATAGTTTCTCTGAAATGTTTTACTTTTATTGTCCCTTGAAATTTAAGACAAAAACATTTTTAAAATCTCAGAGGAAATAAAGTTTTGTTATAAAAGGTCTGAGAAAGACAGTGGGTTCCTCAGTCCCTGCAGCCCATGCAGCCTCTCCTGGGTCCCCGAGGGGAATACTGGGGACCCAGCTGTCACTCAGCAGGAGACTTGACAGACACAGACTCAGGGCTAGTCCTCAGGGACAGGTGCTTGGCACCTCTATCCTCAAAAAAGGCCAGTGGAGGGTTTAAATCCCAGCCTCACTTCTCCCAGGAATCAGCATTAGAACCAGAATGGTCCTGTGTGTTTCTCAGGCCCCTCAAGGAGTCGCCACCTGAGGGAGTGACTTCTGCTCTCCCAAAGATACCACTTCCCCTCTCTCTAAGAATCCACCAGAACCACCACGATGTCCTTGGAGAAAATGGAAGACCTCCAACTAGAGGGAAAATACCTACAGCCGGAAACCAAGGAGGTGAATGGCATCCTCATGACCAAGCTGATCAGTGACAAGTGGGACCAAATCTGGAGCTTCCAGGCCAAGCCTGATGATCTCCTCATCGCAACCTATGCAAAGGCAGGTGGGTGTGAGGCCCTGCACCAGGGCACCTTGCTGTGGCAGCAGTGATGCCCAGTACAACCCCTCACATGAGTAACGTGGGTTCCAGTATGGCTGGGCCTGGAGAGAACAACAGCCAGACTGTCTAACCCATAGTCAGTCAAGACACATCTGACAGGGGCAGAATCTCAGCTATAAGCAGAGCACAGCTGTTTTCGGCTATAAGCAGAGCACTTTTGCACCTACTGCCAGCAAAGGGACTGTACTCATGTACAGGTGCCCGTCCACCCAACCTGGGAGCCACCAGGAGGGTGTGACTTCCTGTCCAGCCCTGCACATGTAAATGAGCCATGGGTAAGTGAGCATGAGGAGCAAGTCTGTCCCGGCCCTTCTAGGCACGACCTGGACTCAGGAGATTGTGGACATGATCCAGCACGATGGGGATGAACTGAAGTGCCAGCGGGCCAACACCTACGACCGGCACCCATTCATTGAGTGGACGTTGCCCCCACCCCTCAAGTCAGGTGAGTGACAGAAGAAGCTTGGCAGGCTTCAGTAAGCCTCTCTTGGACGGGTGGGAGGTGATGACAGCAGCCTGGGCCCAGATGAGCAGCCCAAAGGCACCCAAGTGCTGTTCCTGAAACACAGGATGCAATGGCACGGGACAGACACCATACATGACCCTGGTGCTTGAGAGAGGCCTGAATGTACCTTAGGGGATAGGAGCATTTTCCAGGCCTCTGTTTTCTGAGACCCTGGGGGTAAAGTCATTACAGTCCCTCCCTGTGACCTGTGATGAAATTAAGGACTTCAGAATCCCGACATGGTGAGGTGGAGCCATTCATGCTCACAGAGGTGAAGCGCTGGTGACTGTGCTCACCCCGGCAGCCCACAATGCACAGGGGTCCCAGGGCACCACACGGGCACCACACTGCCACCCCGCACTGCACACAGATCCTAGGTCAGCACACTGCACTGACGCTGTGTTTTGTTGTTGTTGTTGTTGTTGTTGTTGGGGGAAGGGGGTGGAGGATTGAACTCATGATCTCAAGCTTGCAGGCACTTCTGCCACTGAGCTGAACCTCCAGCCCCTATGACTGTTTTGGAAGGGTCATGTGTAGGCCCTGAAATGACTCAAGTCCTTGTTGGAGGCTGCTGCTGTGGGGTACACGTCTCTGAGTAACCTTCCTCCCAGGTCTAGACCTGGCCAATGCAATGCCATCACCCAGGACGCTGAAGACGCACTTGCCTGTACAGCTGCTGCCACCCTCCTTCTGGAAGGAAAACTGCAAGGTAAGGGGGCCCAGATCTCCAAGACCCACATCCGCAGCAGGCCAGAGAGGGTCCCCACCTGAGTCGCATCAGGCAAGGATGAGGAGGAAACCAGCAGTGGTACCCAGGGTACCTGGCGATGTCACCTGTGAGCCCACACACCTGTTCCTCTCCCTTTGGAACATGAGCCTAGGAACACAATGGGAGGCCAGGAAAATTATTCTGATCATCTGCCAACTACACCACCTTCAGAATGGCTGTTGCATGACAGGAAGCAAGTGCAATGGCCAGGATTCATCTGACTGGCTGGGGAGAAACCAGGGACTAGAGAAGCCCAGCTCAGGGTGCCTGGATGGGTCCTAGATCTGTGATGCTGGGGCGTGCATGGTCCCTGCCTCTTCCTCTCTGTGCTCTTCCCCACTCTGCTCTCCGGCTGCCAGGAAGTTAGCAGCTCTGTCCTAGTGCATCCCTCTGTCTACTAGGATGCCCCAGCCTTGGAGCCAACCAACCATGAATGGAATCCCTAAATCCATGCGCCAAATAAACCCCTCCTCTTGGCAGCTGTGGGTGTTGTGTAATTTGTCCCAGTTAAACAAAGCTGACTGGTAAACAGGGGTTTCCTAGGCAAGATTGGTGTCTTAATTTGGGTCCCCAAAGAAGCAGGACCAGGAGGACAGGGAGGCTTATGTGGGGCACCCGTGAGGGGATATGGGGCAAAGTGAAGAGGGCCTGAGACCAGAGAAGAAAGAGCACAGAGCCCCATGTCAGACCTTCACCCTGATACCTTCTGGTGGTAAATCGAATCCTCTGGGGAATGTGAACCCCAGTGGCAGCGCCTGCCTTTGTCCACTGAGCTTGTAGGTTCTGCGAGTAGGAAGTCACATGAGACAGCTGAGCTGATTCTCCATGTTTTGCTGGCTCACGGTGCCCAACCTGGTGCTGAGACGTGTCCATTTGCTGATCAACCAAGCCCTAAATCTCACTCCCAAGCCACAGCCTGCAGAGAGTGACCACAGTGAGGGCCTCAGGATGGACAATTGTCCCAGGTTGCCCGGGCTGTAGCCACCCTAAGGGTCTTCACCAGAAGGAATGAGGCAAATGCAGGATCGCCACTGAGGGGAGGAGTTGGCGTGAGCTTAGAGCAATGATCAAAGGGTGGATCAGGAGCTGGAGATCGCAAGAGACTTCAGAGGCCCAAGGTTACGTAGAAATAAGCATCCTCAAGGGCTGGGGATTTAGCTCAGTGGCATAAGCCCCTGCTTTGCAAGCAGGCAGTCGTGAGTTCGATCCCTGGTACCGATGAAAAGTGAAAAAGACAAAAAAAAAAAAAAAAAAAAAAAGAAAAAGAAAGAAATAAGCATCCTCCAGGGCCTCCAAGAAGACCCAGCTGAAGCAGCCTCCGGAAATGCAAGACGGCAGACCTGCATTGTGCTAAGCCACGAAATTCATTGTCCTTGTCAGAGCAGAGGGTGGAGGCTGACACAGATCAACAGACTCCAAGGAAACTTCCAGCCAGCACAGTCCACACCACAGTGTACCCGTGTCTGTGTTGATCGGTTCCCAGGCTTCTATTTCCAGTGACCCAGACCTTGAAAGCAAGGCGCTAATAAGCATTAGGAAATGTCACACACAACACACTTACATGGAATGATGACACAGCCATTGCTGCATGCTTCCTGGGCTGCTAGCTGCTTTCTCTAACTTGGGATGGAAATCCAGCTCGAGGAGGGGCAGAGACACAGAACCATGCTGAGCTGAGTGGTGCGCGGTGGGCATGCTCCTCGGGAAGCAGGAGATGTGGCTACTCACTGAGAGGAAACACCCCGGAGATGCATGAGACACAGGAGAAAACCAAAGCAGCCAGCAAAGCCCTGACCTGGGCACCTGAAGTCAGATAGGCTCCTGTGGGCTCAGGATTCTGAAGTCGCCTTCATTTGGCCTCTCATGGCAGGGAGAGGGAAGGCACAGCCAGGTCTTGCAGTCCCTCGGGGCCCTTACCTGGTGACCCAGGGATCTCCCTCTATGTCCTGCCTTCTGGAGATCCACTGTGCCCACCAGAAACCCACCTGGAGACCACACCTTACCCGGGGGCCAACAACAGCAACCTGGACCTAAGACTGCAGCTTTGCAGTGAGCATGCACCCTTCCCTCAGGATCCCCAGGGAAGTGGCAGCAGGAATGAGGCTAAGTCCACTGTTCTTCATCAGTCCTCCACAGACTTCTCAGGGAAAAAACCCCACCCCTACAGTCCCACAGGAACTCAGCACTGCCTGGGCTGAAACCCCGTCAGCCAATGCACAGTAGCAGCGTGATCCCCGGAAAGCTGAGGTCAGCTCCTGGTATGACACAGGGGAACTTATTGCCCCTTGGGCTCCTCTTAGCCCAGGACTCCTTGCTCAGCAGATCTGGGACTGGCTGTTTCTCAGGCTGAATTATCCCATGACCCAGGGTCTGAATGTGGTGCCCCCATACACTGACTCCACACAGCAGGAGGTAGGGGCTGTGGAGGTTGAGCAATTCAGAGCAGGTTCCTGAGTGAGATCCGCCACTCATGTACAGAAAGCAGCCCTCACCACAGGCCACCCTCGCGGAAACTTTGGTCTCATCCTGCCAGCCTCAGGAATTAACTACAGGATGCAGATGCTGTTGCTCTGAGACCCTGGTACACGGTGTTTTGTTGAGCAGGCCTGGGGCAAGAAAACCCTAAGGAAAGCCATGTCAGATGCAAACCCAGACCTTCCTGTGGGTCCTGTCCTCTTACAGAAAGATACTTTTGTGGAACAGATAGTAAATGAAAAAACCAAATACTTACAGGATTCCTTAAAAGAACTGGAGTCTCAACATAGTATTTTAAAAGATGAGGTAACTTACATGAATAATCTTAAATTAAAACTTGAAATGGATGCACAGCATATAAAGGATGAGTTTTTTCATGAACAAGAAGACTTGGAATTTAAAATTAATGAACTGTTACTAGCTAAAGAAGAGCAGGGCTGTGTAATAGAAAAATTAAAATATGAGCTGGAAGATTTAAATAAACAGTTTCGTTGTGCTATAGAACAACATAAAAAGGAAGTACAAAATCTCAAGGAAAAACATCAAAAAGAAGTATCAGAACTAAATGAGACATTTTTGTCAGGTTCCGAAAAAGAAAAATTAGCATTAATGTTTGAAATACAGGGTCTTAAGGAACAGTGTGAAAACCTTCAACAAGAAAAGCAAGAAGCAATATTAAATTATGAGAGTTTGCGAGAAATTACGAAAATTTTACAGACAGGAGAATCTGCTGGAAAAATAAGTCAAGAGTTTGAATCAATGAAGCAACAGCAAGCATCTGATGTGCGTGAACTTCAGCAGAGGCTAAGGACTGCATATAATGAAAAGGATGCTCTTCTAGAAACTGTGAATCTTCTCCAGGGAGAAAATGAAAAGTTGCTACATCAACAAGAGTTAGTGTCACAACTTAAAAATACCGTGAAGAGCCTTCAAGAAAAGAATGAACTGTACTTACTTGGTCTAGTCAAAGAAACATGATGGTACAAGAATTAGAAGCCAAGATAAGTTCTCTTGTAGAGGAAAAAGATGATTTCATAAGTAAAATTAAAAGTTCTCATGAGGAGATAGTCTGCATAGAAAGTGTGAGAGACAATAAAGCTTGGCTAGAGAACTTCAGGAGAAGCAAGAACAGGCCACCAGGTACAGTACAGGAAGTAGGGGCCACAGAGCAGTTCAGAACAAGCTCCTGAGTGAGATCCACCATCCATGTACAGGAAGCAGCCCTCACCACAGGCCACACTCATGGAAACCTTGGTCGCATCCTGCCAGCCTCAGGAATTAACTACAGGATGCAGATGCTGTTGCTCTGAGACCCTGGTACACGGTGTTTTGTTGAGCACACCTGGGGCAAGAGCTGTGTTCATGCAAACCAGGACACTTTCAGGACAGAAAGCAGTGATCATGCTGAGCACACAGCTGTGACCCAGAGCTGTCCCTGGGCCCCCAGGGGCTAAAAGCACCCCCATATTCTGTCATGCAGCAAGTAGACTAGTCTAAACTCTACAAAAGGCTCCCTGAAAACCCTGACCCATGATGTCTCTGTTTGTTTCTGTCTTTGCTGGCTGGCTACAGATCATCTATGTGGCTAGAAATGCCAAGGACTGCCTGGTGTCCTACTACCATTTCTCCAGGATGAACAAGATGGTGCCTGACCCTGGCACTTGGGAGGAGTACATTGAAGCCTTCAAGGCTGGAAAAGGCAAGTGAAAGGAAGCGAGGCCTGTATTTCTCATCATCTCCTGACATCAGGAGAGAACGTGTCCACTTTATGACTGGGCCCACCGAGACCCCACTGTCCTGCAGGTGACACACTGCTGTCATCTGGGACAACTGCATGGGCAGAGTTTAAGGGACAAACGAGGGCTGATAGGGCTTCTGGGGGAGCCCCAGAAGCCGGAGACAGGAGAGGACCACTCCACTTCAACCAGAGTCATGATCACAAGCCCCCAGTGAAACCAGAGGTGACACTAGTCTCTATCCCTGCACTCCTCTTTCCCCTAACACACCAACCCCAACCATATGCAGAGTCAGGGCAGCCCAGTGACAGTGTGAAAGTCAGCTGGCAGCCGTGGGCATGTTGGGTCACTGCTGGGAGCACCTTTCCCTACACTTCCACCCCAGCCCTGGCCACAGGCCTGGGCGCTGCAGGTGTCTACAGTGAGACTTTCCCAAATCACCCGGCCAGCAAACACCCACTTCCTGCCAGGGATCTATGCACTGAGCAGCCTTGGAAAACGATGATTCTGCCTGAGCCGAGAGGCAGTCTCTCAGGAAGGAGGAGGTTCAGGACAGACACATCCAAGGAATCTAGAATCTTAGGATCAGCATTCTAAATACTGGGGGAGAAAAAACCAGCTGGGGTTTCTCCAGTGAGAGCCCTGCTATGATCTCTTACTGACACCCTCTCTATCTGAGACAGCTGTGCTCCTGCTGCCAGTTTCTAGCTGCCCTGACACCACCTGTCTCCCACAGTGCTGTGGGGCTCCTGGTACGACCATGTGCAGGGGTGGTGGGACCAGAAGGACAAGCACCGCATCCTCTACCTCTTCTACGAGGACATGAAGGAGGTGAGACTGTGCAGCTCCCTCAGAAGCTCCCCATCCAGGGTGAAATCCCAACCAAGCCCCCACTGCAGCCTGCCCCGAGCCGAACGCTCCCTCCCTCTTTCCAGCTCAGTGTTGCCCCCAGGAACTCTGTCCCTCCTCCAGCCTTCCACACTTCCCAGGCATCCTCCTTCCCCAGAGAAATCCCAGCCCACATTGGCAGGCCAACCTGTGGGATACCAGGAGCCTTGTCTCTCTGCCTGAGAGATGGCATGGAGTCTCTCTCTGGAGGTTACCTCACAGAGCCCTGCAATCCTACTGCTCAAGCTGTGCTGGAGACACTCAGGGTCCATGCCCCTCATCCACGTCCAGAGCACCCTAACTCATGGAGCTTAGGCCGAAAAAACACCGGTCCCCACCCTCAGGTACCCAGAGTGGATCCCTCCTCCTGGCCCTGGGAGAATGGCACCCCAGATCTATCCTCCAAGATCCCATGCAGCAGATCTCTGTGTTGCTCCAGATTACAAAGGTACCTCCTGAGCCAACACTGAGGGACCCTGAAATGGAATGGAAAGCTTCTCACCTTGCCTTTCTGTGTCTCTTATCAGAAAAAAGCAAAGACTGTTATTTCCAGTCATTCTCCTATTGGTCTTCTGTGAGGATCAGAGACAATTTTTTGCCACTTCTGACCGTGCAGATATGAGTTTGTCCCGCTGACCAATACTGCCTTACTTTCCCTGGCCTCCCAGAGGCCCTTTCCCAGATCCGCAGCTCTCTCTGGTGGCAGGAAGCAGGGACTGGCTCAGCAGGGACCCACAGGGCTCCTCTGGTGGCAGGAACAGCCCTGGTCTTCAGCTTCTATGGTATCCAGGCAGCGCAGTGCCTCACAGTGGGACCTCTTGGGAAATGTTTGCTGACCATGCTTGAATTGTCCCTTAGCTTGTCCATCCCCAAAATGAACATCCTCCCTGAAGGGAGACCCAAATTCTTGTTTCCTGTAACTGTTCCACACACAGGACCCAAAGAGGGAAATCCGGAAGATCCTGAAGTTCCTGGAGAAAGAGGTCACCGAGGAAGTCCTGGACAAGATCGTCTACCACACTTCCTTCCAGGTGATGAAGCACAACCCAATGGCCAACTACACCACTCTGCCCTCCAGCATCATGGACCACTCCATCTCCCCTTTCATGAGGAAAGGTAAGGCCTTGGCATCCTGAGCGCCAAGCATCCTCGGGGTCCTGGGGGCACTCCACACCCTTCAGCTGATTCTTGTTGACATCACTTCTGTGCACTTTTCAGAGGCCCTCCTGTTTCCTCCCTTTGGCCCTGCTCCTCCTAGTCATCCTCCATCCCTGCTAGTTCCCAGGGTGCACGCCCACCCCTCATGGGGCTCTGCAGCACACTGAGTCTTGTCTTGCTTCAGGGATGCCCGGGGACTGGAAGAACCACTTCACTGTGGCCCAGAGTGAAGCCTTTGATAAGGACTACAGGAAGAAGATGGCAGGGAGCACCCTGACATTCCGCACAGAAGTCTGAGGGCCTACATCAGGGCAGGCCAGCCCTGGGCCTCTAGATTCCACTCACTTGAGCCTGTAGTCCGGAAGACTCTGGACAGACCCCTCCCCCCATCCTGAGCCGTCTTCCCTAGGTGCTAAGCCTCTGTGCCATGTTCCTCCCCACATGACCAGCCTTAGGGAGACGTTCCTGGCTGAGTTAGAGGTCAGCCCTGTGGACCCTGTGCCTGCCCAACTCAGGCAAAATAAACAAAGATCAGCTCCACTGCTCCTCCAGAATTCTCTGGTCTCTCCAAGGTGAACCTCAGGGAAAGAGAAAGGAGTAATTTTCACCCAGAGCTCAGATATAGGGCAGCATTGTAAGAGAGGTGCAGGACAGTGGAACTTCACCCTGGACACACTCAGCTGACCTCAGCAGCACAGAGGCCCTGAACAGGCATAAAGCTTGGTCCCGAGGCCAGGAGGTCTCAGGTCCATGACCCTCACCAGGTAAGGGCCTCCTCGATCCACACAGGAAGGGGCAGGACCCACACTCAGGCTGTTGAACATTCCTCAGCCTTAGCACTGATCAGGGACCATCTGTGCTGTTCTGGACATCAGCTCCTGGGACCCCCGAGAAGATCCGAAAGGGGGTCCACAGACAAAGCGGAGTGGCAAAGCATGCTTACTGAGTGCTAGCACGGCACACTAAGGCAGGCTGAGTCAGGACAGGGCAGAGAGAGGTTCAGGCAGCACAGCCAAAGGACAGGTGCTGGCTGCCAGTAACAAAAGACCAATGGTGAGAGGTGAGGCCAGTGGCACCCACAGACAGACACCCAGGGACAGATTCTCAGGGACAGACATCCAGGAACAGACACCCAGAGGCTGACACTGCAACGGGCGTGGTCTTGGCCTGTCTCCTGTTTCATGGAATTCAGGCAACATCAGACTTTTTTACACCTTGTTTCACAACAGGACCCACAGCAAACTTGTCAGCATGTCAAACTGGTCAGCAGCATGTGCCATCCATTGGTCCTTTCCTTGGCCTCCTAGTGAAAGCTATGTTAAGTTACTGTCTGCTGTCATTTAACAAATTTTGGAAAAAACAGAGCTTTGCTTTAAAGAAATGTCAGGAAAGGCGCACTGCGGGGAGGGGGACTTGTGCAACACTAAGGCACACAGATGATTATCTCCCCATCCCAAACACAGCCTTCGGCCTGTTCTGTTCATCCTAAGATGCAGGTCACGGAGCACACAGCAATCAACCCGGCCACGGGGTGGCTATGGGGTGCCAGCTGGACCAGCACATTAAGTGGTAAAGTCTTCTAGTGCCCCACACCAAGAGTCAACTCATGGCGGGGCCACCCGGAAGCCGCACTGTTCTTTGGGGGCCCATACCTGCTCCCTCCTGAACCTGTACCCTGCTGATTAACCGTGGCCTCTGCCATCCTGCCCAGAAACAAAGCAAGGAGGCTCTGCAGTTTTTGAAAATAGGCTTGAGCCCCTGGGAAAGCTTCTGCTCCCAGGTCTCTCTGCCTGTGTCATCTGTGAGGACCCAGGCCACACACTTTCTCGGGGTCACAGCACCAGCCACATGCAGGTCTGTGAACACATACCCATGGAAGATATCCACACCAAGCCCCTGGCATCCTGCCAAGCAGACATCTGGGTTTTAGTGCTTTCCTGAAATCTCCACCTGCCCAGGGTGGCCTTCATTAACCTGACATCTGTGTCCCACTGGGGAGAAAGTGAGGAGACCCAGCCTGGGCATGGAGCAGGATTAGGCCAGAGAACATAGCACCAAAGTTTCTCCTCACTGTCTGAGGAGGGTGCCAGATGGCTCGGCTCCTGAAATGCCCAGGCGGGGCTCATGCAAGGTCCTGTGTGTGGAGGGACACTCTGCAGCGACCTACTGTGCAAGCAGAGGGTCCTGGGCAAGTCCAGGAAGTGCGAACTTCTAAGAACCTCCTGCCTTCTCACCCCTCCTGCTGAAGAGCCCTGCTAGCCAGGAGCCTATGTACCACCATGTACCACAAGGGGCCTGCCTCTTCTGTAGCTGCTGGGGTCCCCAGAGCCCAAGCTCCTGGTGCTGGAATCGCCCCCAGGAAGCAATATGCAGGACAGGGAAGTGGTGCACACCACCATGATGGTCGTGGCCGTGTTGGACACGTGGGCAGGGCTCAGTCCCGAGGTGCTGCCCAGAGCAGGGCTGCAGCCAACCTGAGAGTGGAGATGGGCCATGAGTGGCTGTGAACAGTGCTCCTTGCTGGCCATTCCTATGAGCCTCTGGACTGCACTGCTCTGCTCAGGCCTATGCTTGAGCACAGCCGGAGAGTCGAGCTGACTCAGCAGCAGGGAGAAAACCCTGAGTTTGTAGCACCGTCACCCTGTGAGGCACCAGAGCATCCCTGACCCTGGAGTCAACAGTGAGAAGGACAGGACCTCAGAGTACAATGGACCAGGCAGGCCAAAAGAAATGCAGTGGAATTTCCCAGGATGTTATGTGCCTCAGTGTGGCCCTCTGCACTCCAGTGCCGTCCCAGGTGACAAGGCAGGAGGACTTCACAGGCATAGCCAGGAGAGCATCACCAGGCAAAGCTGAGCAGGACAGGGCTCAGCAGCCATGCACACGGTAAGCCCTGGGTTAGGTGGGTCTTGGTAGCTGGGAGGCACCTGGCAGCAGGCACAAGTGTCCAATCCCTGCCAGGCTGTCCCTGAGAGCTGTCCAGGGCACTGCCCCTCTTGGACTTGTGCTCTCAAAGCCTCCAAATGGAGGACAGGGCTGTGAGTATGCTACCCAGGTCCAGAGAGAGAAGGATCCTGGGGTGAGAGGGGCATAGTGTGAGGATGGTGACATCAGACAGAGCTCTGCAGCACAGCTCCTGCTCCAAATCCCAGTGAGGTCAGAGACACCCCAGTCTCCCATGAAGAACCAGCACTCAGCAATGTCTAGGCCCACTCAGGGAACAACAGTGTCAGGCCTGGGAGAGCAGAGGCAGCGTGGGGGCCAATCTGCCTGCTCTGCCCTTGCTGTGTGTCCTCTCCTACCCCAGAACACACTCCACACAAGTGGGAACCACCAGAACCCAAGAAACAGCCCCACATTCTCTTCCAGAGCAGAGGGGTTTGGGAAGAGGATGTCCCCACCCAGGGCACAGATCCTGCTGGGACCTGGGCCAGGTGAGGCACACAGAACCTGGGGCAGAGACAGGGCAGCTAGGGGGACCTGGGATCCTGGGCACATTCAGGACTAGAAACCATGGTGGGATGGGAGCTTTCAGGCTTCAGCTTTGTCTCTGGTGTGTGTCACAGAGTCTGTCAGCAACCCACAGAATCCAGTGCTTCCTTGCTTGGTGCTCGGGGATAGTAGAGTTTGTTGATGTGGCCCACAGTCCTCCATGTCTCTGCGTTAGAAATTAAAACTGAGAATTATTTGTTTGAGACTGGGTATTGCCTGTAGTCCTGGCTGGCTTGAGCTCACTGAACTCAGAAACAGAATTTCTTAAAACACAGGCAGGCACGCTACTCACTCTGTCACTCTGCTTGTCATGGAAAGAGGCAACAGCCCATGTGTACTCATTCTGGAAACCCCACTCCATGCCCTGAGAGGACAGCATGAAACAGCAGACCCTGCCTAACAGTTAGGAAGGTCACCATGTCCTTGAGAACTCCCGACAGGATTTCCAGGGCCCAGGCTGGGAGACACTGCCCCTGCTGCAGCACTGGTCTCCTTGCCCCTGACCCATCAGAAGAGATCATCTCAGGAGCAGAGCCTGGGTGCCTCTCCTGTGCAGACGCCCATCATGCACCCCTCCTGCTGTGTGGTGGCAAACATCCCCTGCTAGTGCTTATCCATTCCTCTGGTCATGATCGCTGTGCTGTTTGTCTTCCTCCTCCCTGGCCCTTATCTGCTGCTGTTCCTTTCAAAAATCAACTCCCCTTCTGCTATCACCCTGCAGGAGAGGCCCCTCCCCAAAAGTACACAGCCCTGGGATTATCAAGGGACCATGCCACCACCACACTGCTCGACCTGGGGGGTCACAGGTGACCCCAAGCTGCTAGGTCTCACAGTCCCTCCCTGATGCCCTGAGCAACAGAGTTGAGGACCAGCTGAGCCCAGCCATCTGGGGCTGCTGTTCCTCTCCTCTCTTCTATGAGCACCCATATCCTCCCATATGCCTTACTTGTTCCTTACCTGCCCAACATCTGTTCCCTTGGCCTCAGCCTAAGAACTTTAACTGTTTTTATTTTATTAGCACAGCTTTACAGGACATGCAGCCCAGGAGCATCCTGGGTATGAATGATTGCACACAGCAAGGCTCCTCTCTTGTTATTTCTACTTCCCCATCCCCTGCTCCTTCTCTCCTCCTCCTTTCCATTGTCCTCTTCTTGATCTTCTCCACCTCCCCTTCCGTCCCCCTCCTCACTTTCGGCCAGATCTGAGGCCTCTCCTCTTCTCCATGCTTGTACACCAGCTGCTCTCCTCACCCAGAGGTAGAGGCCAAGGTTGCTTTGTGCTAACAGCTCAGAAGTCAAACCCACCTCTCCCAGCTCGAGACATGGAGAGGATACAGCTCCTGTTTCAGGGTTGTGGACAGAGGGGATGGAGGGTGGAGTCCCCAGGCCCTGTGAAGTGCCTATGCCTCCTGAACCAGCACCCCAACTTCTGAGGCAAATGTCTGAAATGCAGGATTGTCCAGCTCTGCAGAAGGCATGTGGGTGCCTCGAGAGACCTGGCACTTGGTCATGTCACCCTCCTGGTGACTAAGTCCCACCTGTGTCATGACCTTGAGAACAGAGACCCGCCCTGACTCTGCACCCAGGTGTGGCCAGCGCTATCAAAGGTAAACTCAGTAATCTCTCTCTGTGAGAGAGAGATTGAATGCCTTGCTCTGGTCCCCGGTGGGAATTTAGCAAGGAAGAAGGGAGAACTAAAGACCAAGGGCACAGCTAAGGAGAAAATGGCCCAGGAGACAAGGAGTTGTGTGAGCTGTGATGGGTCAAAAACAGAAGAAACAAAAAGACACATGGCTCAGCAAGCACAGCCCAGGGCTGCACTGAGCTGGTGGGGACAGAGAGGCAAGGAGACCCAGTACTGCCCAGGCCCACAGAACTGCTGCTCTTGCACTCAAGAGACCCAGGTGACCTGGGCAGCAGAGAAGGAAGCATCACCATCAGAACTGTATGCTCAGGTCTGGTGCCCCCCAGGGCCCAGAGTGTGCTCCCTGTACCCAGAACAGAGCCTGGCAAAATGCTCAGGGAGCTGTGGTAGCCTCTGCCTTCTTGGGGGACAGAAACTGCCTAGATTCTTCCCCAGCTCCAGCATGGGCAGGCTCTCAGAAAGGGCTGGGAAATTTCCAAGGGGGAGATGAATCAGAAACAAAGAGAAATACAGGAGGATATGCTCTGAGCATCCACCAGGCCCAGACCAGAGTGCCCAGGATGAAGCAAGCCCAGAAGCGCAGCAGGCACCCCCTCGGGGCCAGTGTCCCCCACATTCGCACCATTGACCAGCTCAGGAGGCCCAGATGCATGGGTTTTATTTCAAGGTTTTATTTCGGGCTTTGATTTTATCCATTTAATGAATGCATCAATCCCATCAAACAAAGAACCATTTGCTGAGATTGGGTCACAGAGCCCGCACAGTCTGCAATTAAAACACTCACCCTGAGCAGGTGCCATCATGCAGCTAGGACTACTGAGGCCCTGGGAAGGTACTTGTACTAAGCATTAAGGTAAAAAGTGAGGATTGCTATATGAGAAAGGCAAATTCAATGCACAGAGGCTCTTTGGACTACTATGCACCGTAAGACTCAGTTTATTGTCCTGTCCACTTAGTTCACATGATATGTTCCCAGCAGGCATATGCAAGGCACAGTGGACCACTGATACCTAATGCTGTGCCACACAGAGCATCCTGTGCTGTGGAGCTGGTGGCACAAAGCATGAAGAGGCTGAGTACAAGGTGTGAGCTCAGCCTCACAGAACTGATAGGAACAGACAGAGGCAGCAAAGCCCCTTCAGCTGAGCCCAAGGAGAAGCCCCAAGCAGGGTGTTGCAGAATCCAAGCCTCTGGTCACCAAGAGCGTGAGGGCCCTGGAGCAGGGCAACCAGTTCCATTCAGCTGGCCTGGAGCCTCTGGGGATGGTGTCAAAGGATGCATCCACAATGGGCCAGAAACACCGAGAGTACTGGTCCAAACTGAGTTTAAGTTGTATGCTAGGAGGGAAGAGAAGAAATCAGCCATGCACAAGCTGGAGCATGAGGCTGCATGCAGAGTCAGGAGCTGCAGGTACAGAGGGCTGAGCTTGTTCACAGTTGCCATCATGCACGTGAAATCTATCAACTGTAGCACGTGTGTATGTTACGTTAATAAATGATGTCATTAGGTGGGAGGGGGGTCTGAGCCTGTGCTTCAGTGTGGAAGATGCAGCCCACAGGGTGCTGAGGACCATGATGAGGGCATGTGGGCACAGAGCAGGTGGCACTGGCTTTGCAGACACCGGTGATGGGTGACAGTGAGCAGACGGGTGATGGGTGAAGACGTCCAGAGAAAGAGTGTGTGGACTTGGGAGTCCACTGGGGCTGAGTATCAGTGCTGCCTCAGTGAATTGGGAAGAGAAAATGCTCAGCAAGACTGCAGGAAGACGAAGAAACATGCCCCTTGGAAAGAGAAGCAGGGTGGAGCCTCTGGGGCCACAGGACTCAAGGCTGCTTCAGCAGGGCACTTGAAGTCCAGAAATCACCCGGTCTGAGCCGGGCTGGCCTTGGGCAGAAGGGCAGCAGCACAGGGTTGCTTGGCACCAGGTCAGTCTGACCCTCCAAGGAACAGGACCCAGGACTCTGCCTCCAGGAAGCGCATCTCAGGCTGAACCACTTGTGGACAGCTCTTCCCCTCTGTCCTCACTGTGTGGGGCTGAAAGTGCTGGCTCTGGTAAGCACTTAGGGCTAAGAAAGGGTTTGTTATCACCCTGGCCTCTGGTCCTAGGCACCACTGGACACAGGTCCCCTACCTCCCTTCATCCATGCAGAGTGACCCAAGGCAAAAGTTGCCCAGCGCTGGGCACATCTGGCCCAGGGCTAACTTCCTACTTCCCTCTTCCCAAACCCAAGTACACCACTCCCTGCTTGATCAGAACCCATTTTGAGGACAAGTTGTGGGGCAAGGAAAGATTTACTCGGTAAATACATGATCCAGAAGAGAGGGACCAACATCCCCAACCCAACACAGATTCGGGCTCCTTTTAGCTAGGGTCCAGCGTGGAGGAGGAGTCCCACGGAGCTGACTGAGGGATGCAGCAACTGGTAACCTGTGGACTCTGCTCCTCTGGCCACTCACTCAACCTCATGTTTGTGTTTAAATGATTGACAGGCTGTGTGCTCAGGGAGGGCCGCCTGTCTCCAGGCAAGGCTTTGGGGCAGAGCTTTCTTGGGGCCATAGGTGCAGCTACACCCAAGCCCTGCCCATCTTAGACTTTCTGCTTAACACGGGTGACAGGGCTCACAGAGGGAAGGCTCCTAGGTGTTTTCTCCTGCATCTGCATTTGCAGGAGCCCAGAGCTTCGAATCACAGTGCAGGGTGGTCATGCGTCCTGGTGGCAGATCTTGGTGGTGTCTCTGAGCCCAAGCACTCCCAGAGTGGCTCCTGGGGACTACGCTGGCAGCTGCAGCTTGGGACCTTGAGGTGCCCGTGACCAGGAGCAGACTCTGCGCGTTAGCCTTTGGTTGGGCTTCTGGCTGCTGACTCCCAGAAGGCGGGATGGTGCAAGAGGACTGCTGTGCTGAACTTGTGTGTGTGTAGGGCTCCAATCATACAGGTAAGTGTTATGAGCAGGTAGATTAACCCCATCAGGAAGAAGCCTAAGGAACTGGCAGGGTAACTTGCAAATGCTATGGACAACAGCTTGACTGCTGGATCTGCAGTCAGGCAAAAACCTCCAAAGCCCTCACCACCCCACCTCTTTCCACCCTAATGTTTCCTCCAAGCCCTCTCCCCTTCCTCTCAGGGCCAGCTGGAACTTTCCGGATATGACTGTCCATTTGGCTGCTGAGGGCCACCCACATGGTGCCAGCCTCTGACCACAGCCTACACTGGACCTGTAAACAGGACCCATCCAGGCCCCTGTTCCAGGGCCAGGTTGTACAATTACTGGACAGTGACGTAAAACATAGGAAGGGTACTCATGAGCTGCAGTAGGATTCCACAGGGGGAACCATTGTTTCTGCCCATGGAGCCACAGACAGGGATGGCTTCATCAAGGAGTCCATAGCTGACATACCTGGACAAGACTCAAAGCTTCTGGACAGCTGCTCAGGGGCAGCTGTGTGTCTGTGTCCCCACATTCCATGGACAGGGACAGGAGCTGATGTGGCCCCTGCCCTGGGATAGTGAGAAGGACTGGGAGCCCTGCTGCACCAGCCACCCGAGCTTTGGCCCATGCTAGCATGCCTGGCATAGACTCCAGCACAGTGGGCAGCAGGGTCCTGAGGCCCGAATGTGTGACACTGGTATCCTATGACTGAAGACCATCCAGCACTAGGCACCCAGGATGGGCAGGGTCCTGATACAGCATCTAACCCACATAATCCGCCAACCACCCTGGCCGAGCAGCCCCAACCGCAGTGTGCCAGCCACCCCTTAGGAACCCCTGTGTGGGTGCTAGGGCCGGTGCTACTGCCTGGCATTGAGGGGGAGGATCAGATGGGATCCAAGCCCCATGAGAGGCTCACATTCACCACACAGCTGCTCCCAAGTGCACATGGCTTTCGAGTGATCACAGAACTGAAACTTTAGGAACAGAGATGGGCACTGCCTGATGGAGCTCGCATGCTGCTTGGCATACAATGCCTGCTGGAGCTGGCCCCCCAAGCAACTCACAATTCATAGCAGCCTCTGATCAGAGCTCTAGACCCAGCCCACATCACCCT
Source organism: Cavia porcellus (assembly GCF_034190915.1). NCBI lineage: Eukaryota > Metazoa > Chordata > Mammalia > Rodentia > Caviidae > Cavia > Cavia porcellus. The sequence continues at coordinate 45,172,473 of NW_026947501.1, read as the reverse complement.
GCAGGCCCTGCAGTTCCCAGAGGCAGCTGCCCTCCTCCCGCCTTCCCTTTCTGTCCCACTATACACACCAGAGCACCAGATGCAGCTGTGCCATCCCCTCACTGCCCAGCCCTCATGCCAGGTCAGGAAGCACTCCTAGTTCCAGCCCTGAGCTTGTGGGACCCACTTGCTTCTGTGTTCCCACAGCCACAGTCGTCTGAGGCACTGCTGCCCTCTCACGCTGAGTCCAGAGAAGACCAGAAGGAACCAGGGTGGCAATGATTTAGAGAAACACAAATCCTCACATGGTGATACAGCATAGTGAAAAATAGTACAACATTTCCTCAAAAAGTCAAATACTTGATCTAGTCTGGACACACAGCCAAGACAAGGAAAAGGAGGTGCCCAAAAAGATATCTGTGCCCAGCGTTTACGGCAGGGTTGCTCATAGCAACTGAGGGTGGCAGCACCACAGTGTCCTAGGGCAGCCACATAGCTCAGGGAGGCCAGGAGCAGCATCGGCTCCACAGAGGGCGGCCCAGTCCCATGCCACCCTGCTGAACCTCGTGGACACCAAGCTAAGGGAGTCGGGTGGCATCAGTTTTACAGACACGACAGCACAGGCAGTCAGGGCGGGCTGGGCACCCATCATTGGTGTTCTGTGGATGCAGCACTTCCATTTGAGAAGTTAGGGGCATCCAGGAGATGGGCAGTGGGGAAGCCGCACAGCATGTGTAGCCAGCACACTGCACTGAGATGGGCACAACAGTCACATCATGTTTTCCAGAAAGCGTGCTCTCTTCTGTCCCCAGGACACCATGGCTGAGGACACAAAGTGTAGGAAGCCTTTGGCAGAGGTGGCAGGGGTCCCCCTGCAGGCTGCCACTGTGGACAACTGGAGCCAGATCCAGAACTTTGAAGCCAAGCCTGACGACCTCCTCATCTGTACCTACCCCAAGTCAGGTAGCTGAGGCAGGGTAGTCAGAATCCCTGTCCTAGTACCCTGAGGGGTGGTGCTGGGGCTGTGCACCAGTGCTTCAGGTGGGCAGAAGTTTGACCTCTGTGACTCCACTCCACATACAAACCCGAGGTCCCTCCCATGTGGTATCCCTCAGTCCTGGCTAGTGGAGTGTTGGCCATGGCAACCTTAGGTCATGGCGATGGTGTCCCTAGGTCATGGCGATGGTGTCCCTAGGTCCTGGCTAGCAGGATCCTAGCCCAAGGGAGGCAGCAGCCACAGCAGTCTCTGCAGCGTCCACCACACTGATGCCTCAGGGCCAGCCATCTTAGTTCTCTGCTTCTCCCCTGCACCGGCCCTCAGGGACAACGTGGATTCAGGAAATCGTAGACATGATTGAACAGGATGGAGATGAGGTGAGGTGCCAGCGGTCCATCATTCAGCACCGCCACCCATTCATCGAGTGGGCACGGCCACCCCAGCCCTCGGGTGAGCTCCTCTCATGGCCAGGCTCCTGTCTCTGCCTCTCCCAGCTCTCCTTGGTCTCTGCTCCTCTTTTCCGGTTCTCTCCTCCCTCTTCTCCCCTCGCTGCTGCCTCTGTTTCCCTTTCCATGCCACTGATGACTCCTGCAGCACAGCCCTGGGCTGTGTCTTCAGTGCCTTTTGTACTTTAGCACCATGTTCACAAAGGGCAGGAGTCCAGGGAGGGTTTAGAAAGAGTAGAAATCATGACTGCATTTCTGGGGATGGGAGGAGGATGGCACAGGGCCTGGGGTGCATAGTGTCTGCTCTCCAGGCCAGTGCTGCCCTGCCCAGCTGCCGCTGGGCCATGGTTGATCCACCCTGCATCCCAAGGCTGACAGTAAGTTAACCTGGGGCGCTAGCCCCTTAGACCTCATGAGCCCCCCAAAGTGAGAGTGCTGCCATCTGTCCACCGTGAGACCCCGAGTCGAGGAAGCAGAGAGGCACGGGTGGGACTCTGTGGACCCAGCCTGGAACCCAGGTCCACGGAGTGAGGCACATGCCAACGTGTCACTTGAGGTTGTCCTGCAGGTGTGGACAGAGCCAATGCCATGCCCTCCCCTCGGACACTGAGGACGCACCTGTCCACAGCACTGCTGCCAACTTCTTTCTGGGAAAATCACTGCAAGGTAGAAAGGGGACCTGCGGGCCAGGGATTGAAGCAGGGTGAGTGTACACAGGGGTGAGGGGATTCAGGGTATCTAGTCCTGGGGGCGGGGGTGACCAGTCCTCAAGGTGAATACAACTGGAGCAGCCTAGGAGGCGGGAGTCAGGCAGTGGCTACAGATGTGGAGACTCCTGGAGTAGACTGGGAGGCAGGAGCAAGGGAGCTGATACTGGCATGGCCCCCACCCTGGACCCTGTTTTACTCTGGACACTCTCAACCCCCCCACTGCCAGCACGCAGCATGCTCGCTCACACACAGGCATGAGCTGCTCAGTGTCCAGGGCTGGCCCATGTGCAGTCAGCTAAGAGCCCACAAGCATGGCCCAAACTCCTACCCATGAAGGTCTCCAGCTTCTCTAGGAAAACCAGATGGAATGTATGGGGGTTCACTCACACCCAGATGCTCATTCCTAGTGAATGACAGGTCACCACTACAGGAAGGGTTTGCTTCTGCACAGAGGGGCAATCAGGAGCCAGGCTGGCTGACCATGTGATCACAGGACCACCCAGGAAACCTCAGATTGGTAGAGAGGCAGGTGGTCAGCAGGTCACAAGACCACAGGCCGCTGCCAGTCCTGGACAGCCTGGGAGCCCTTTGGGAACCCACCTATCACAAGTCTCAGCTGCTTTCCTCTCACCCCAAGTTCCTTTATGTGGCTCGGAATGCCAAGGACTGCATGGTATCCTACTACCACTTCCAGAGGATGAACCAAGTGCTCCCCGAACCAGGCACCTGGGAAGAGTACTTTGAAACCTTCGTCAATGGGAAAGGTAGAAGAAAGCTCTTCATTCCACTGCCTACATTCCCACCCCCAGGCCAAGTCTGGGGAACCATGTTACATCCCCAGATGTCTAGCACCTCCTGTAGTCAGTGCCACCACTGGCTGAGACCAGGTGAGGCTTCTGGCAGCCTCCATGCTGACCCAAAGCTCGTGCAAACACCTCCAGGCAACCCAGGAGTCTCCATCCTAGCACTGCATGCAGAATCCCTCTCCCTGTAGGAGAGGTGGCACATAACCAACATGAAGCCACTTAAGTGGCAAGTTGGGAAGAGAACCAAGGCTTGTTCCAATCCAAAAGATCTTCCAATGCAGGACCCCAGAACATACCTGACCCTAGATTTCCCCTCCTCCACTCCAAACTTCCAGACTGCAAGGTTTTGTCCCATCCTGTATGGCCTCTGGCTCCCTGTGTCTTGCAGTGGCCTGGGGCTCCTGGTTTGACCATGTGACAGGATGGTGGGATGTGAGGGACAGACACCAGGTGCTCTTCCTTTTCTACGAGGACATAAAGAGGGTGAGAACACCCTTCAGAGATGTTTCGGCCTACCTTGGGGGGAAAGAGGGATTTAACAGTGTCTTTCTAAAATTTTTCCATTCAAATCCAATGCCCACCTCACCCCAGAACCCAAAGCAGGAAATTCGGAAGGTGATGCAGTTCATGGGAAAGGACTTGGGAGAAGCAGTGCTGGATAAAATTGTCCGGGAGACGTCCTTCGAGAAAATGAAAGAGAATCCTATGACAAATCGCTCCACAGTTCCCAAATCTCTCATGGACCAATCCATTTCCTCCTTCATGAGGAAAGGTTTGTAGGGCCTCTGTCGAATCTCAGGCTATCTGGGTACACTGACTGCATGAGTGTGGGTCCTATTCCTGCGAGGCACTGGCACTGGAGCTTCCCTGCCTCAGTTTCTGCTCCCAACCTGCCCTGACCCCGGCATACTCCTGCAGTACATCACGATTGCCTACTCTCGTTCCTGCACCTCTTAATAGATCTTAGCTCAGATTCTGAAAAGAGGCATTCCAATTGGCCCAGCTCCTACTTTTTCTAAGAAGATGACTTTGTCATTTTTATTTAAGTAGTAGCAGCCACCTAGTCTAGAGGTCTTTTCCCCCTGCCATGCACACACACACATTTTCCTTCTTGCTCTGTAGGGCAGTAGTGCCCACACGTCCCAGGGACACCTCCCATCCCTGAGGCTCTCCACAGGCTCTCATGTTCCCACACTCCTTCAGCAAAGCAGGGAGTCGGGGTGACAGACTGGCGCCCACCCTCTCCTGCAGGCCGTGGCCTCATCTTTCCTTCCCTTTTTTTTTCTCTAAAATTTGTTTTACTGTGTTTGTGGCACATAGTGATTTCATTCCTCTTCCGCATTGCACATAGATAACACAGCCCCATTCTGCTTACGCTGTCCCCCTTCCTCATGGCTCTGGACACCTCCACTCTGTGCCCGGCTCATACACACATGAAGACATCCAGCCTAAAGTGCAGGGTTGCTCCCAGAAATACAGGCACAGCTGTGTTCACGCTGGTGTGCCCCGCCACGGTCCTCCCTCTGGGCTCGAAGACCGTGTTCCACCAAAGAGGCTTCCCCACCGACCCCTGGCTCTCCTCCTCCAATGACAGATAACCACCTACTCTCTAAGGGCTCATCCTTACAAATAGTGGGGCATCAAACACTGATGTGCACAGGTCCTTCTCTCCCAGTGCTTTTGCTTCTGATCCCTAATGTTCTAGGAGGGACTTTAGTGGGACAGAGTATTTCTGTACCTAAAGTTATTTCTAATTCTAGTGGGTGCTAGATTATTTTCATTGAAAGGCAATCTACCTAAAAAAACATACAGATATTAAGCACACAGTTCAAGGAATTCTAGTGTACCTGTGCATCACCCAGTCACAGGAGCACTCTTCTCATTGTCCTGGAAAGCTCCCCTTGGGTGCCTACCACTGTCACTACCTCAGAGGCCAGCACTATCTGCCTGTCACCACACACTGATCTGGCCTGTCTCAGTATGTCATGTCTAAGGCCTCTGGCCACTGTAATGTCCTTGATCCCTCCATGTGGTTGAGGTTCGACTGTGCCCATGCTGTTGTGTCTGTGTAAGTCCAGCAAGTGGCTGCACCACAGGGCAGGTCAGGCCTGCCATGTCCCTGCTCCCTTGTGTCTCTGGTGCAGGGAGGCACACCTTGTGCTCAGAGCAGAGAGCTACAGTCTGGCTGGGGTCCCCTCATGGGAACCTGGTGTGCCTGGCTGTGGACAGAGAGGACCCAAGCACTCACAGTTCAGGTCAGGCCACCCAACTTCAATCAGAGTGTGACACTCCTGCTTCATCTTCTGTCCTCTAGGAACTGTGGGGGACTGGAAAAACCACTTCACGGTGGCCCAGAATGAGAGGTTTGAGAAAATTTACAGGGAAAAGATGCAAGGCAGTTCCATCCGCTTCTGCGCAGAACTCTGAACCAGCCATGAAGGAGCCCCAGCATGGGCCTCGTCCTCAGCCAGAGGAAGCTCTGAAAGCACATGGCGCATGCAGGGGAGCCTGGCACCCCTGATATCAAGGCTTCCTTCTGAAGGACCATATCCAATGCCAGTTTCTCCACAGCTTTCCTAAAGTGAGAAATAAGACCACTTAATAAACTCAGTCAAATATAAGACTTGACACTAGAAGGATTTTTTTTAAAAAGTCCCCATTCTTCCAGCACAATCTCCCCTAGATTTCTAGTCTGTGGTATAGTAATCCCTTGAGTACAAGCACAGAAGGCCTGGTTGATTTTGTTAGAGGACATATTCAGTCATAGTGCATAAAACTCAGCACATCTCAGTAGGTGTAGAGCCAGTGGCAACAGAGTCTCGTGTAAGGAGGAGGAGCTGGGGTACAAGCAGGAGTAAAAAGGGTTCAAGGAGTGGGGTGGGCCCACAGGATGGGAAATTATTGATGGAGAATCCATAAGGATGAGGGCTCCAAGAACCAACAGAGGAAGGAGACCTGCTGAGGACACAGCAGGGTGGCTGGCGCCACCTGGAGGTGGTGGAGGATATGGAGCCTGACAGGCAGCCCACAGTGATCAGACCTGGCCTTGGGCAGATTCCTAGTGGGATTCTTGCAAGAGCAGAGTTTTATAAGGAAGCACACAGTGGGCCCAGGAGAAGGCTGGGGAGCCTAACTAAGGTCTGCTCATGCAGATAACCTCTGCCATTCAGTGTGCACTCATTGTCTTCCCTTCCCCTCATCAACTGGGAACTAAACCAACCTAGAGGTTCAGGATTTGCTGAGGAGCAACGCAGCCTGAGTGCATGTGGTCTTGCTACAGGATGCCGTGAGACTAAGGAACAAGCAGGCAGATGCAAGACTGCAGGGTAAAAAGTTTGGGGACTTGCTGGAGGAAGTGTGGTTCTGGGGAGCAGAAAGACCGGTTGGACCCCCATAAGTCGGATTAGAAAGAGGTGCCTATACATGGGTTAAGACACTGCCTTCTGGGCTGGGGATACAGTTCAGTGGCTCAGGACCTGCCTGGCATAGAGATCAACCCACTGCAGGGACACCTTGGTATGCAGGGCGACCTTTGGCAACAGAGACAACAGAGCAATAGAACTACAAAGCCATAGATGCGAAAACAAGCATTTATTGGGAACTTGTCCAGGTAGAGCTGCATGCCCAGCATGACACTCCTGTGATAGCTTCTTGGTCAGACAGCATGGCAGTGGCTGGGGGCTGGTGTTCTGGAGCCCACGACACATGCAACAGGCAGGCCAGACCCGCGGGTGATCTCTGAACTAAGGGTGAAATGGCACACCAGACCTGGAGACCAACTGCTGCCCACAAGGCACAAGCCATAACCCAGGTCCAGAGTCCAACAGCATCAAGGGGATCCAAGCTTGGGAGCTGAAACGCCTCACACTGCAGGAGAAAGCAGCTGCTCTTCTGGGGGAGCAGCCGGGAGTCCCTGGGACCCACAGGATTCACCGCTATTCCACGGCAACAGTGCCGACCCCTGTCCAAACAACAGCACAGGTGAGGGTGAGCAGCTGGGAAGTGACAGTGTCTGGGCTGGCACTCCTGGCACTCAGCCATGCCAGCCACGTGGTGATGAGGTTTGCCCATAGTCCTCCAGGACTTCAGTCCAGCTGCCACAGTGGGCCAAGCCCAATGTTGTGCTTAGCCCCTTCCAATACTCTCCCTTGGTGCCCACCCTGCAACCTAGATTCTGGGGCAGATGAGTGTGTCACCATGTGTTTTCACAAACCCTGGTTCACATGTGCTATGAGATGGGTTCCTACTCACTCTCAGTCCAGCACAGGTTCCAGCACATAGCTTTCAGCTTCTCCAGACCTTGGCAGTGGCCATATCATCACTCTCTGGTTGGCAAAGCCAGGAGACAATATCCCTTGTGCCCTGTACCAAGCAGTGTGAGTCTGGCAAATGGTCAGGCCAGGACAGACCACCCAAGGCCAGAGCCAGCCACACTGCTCTAGATGCCTGATGTCCTCCGGTCTCAAGCCACGTGGTATCAGTGGCAGCCACAGTGGTCCAGGCCCTCGGGGCCTTTCTGGACCTGTCTGTGCAGCAGCAGTGTCAGTTTGGGGCTGGCCTCTCTTACACTGGGGAGTTTGCAGGACTGGAGTGGGAGATGGTTTCACAGGTGACCAGCCTCAGTACCAGTGCAGCTCAAGAGATGTGCTTTGTGCCCAGCATCAAGCCATCGCCTTCCCTGAATAGCAGGCAGCTGCACTGAGCTGAGGTCTGGGTTAGGTCCCTGGCACAGGTGACCATGCACTCTGGGACCTGTTGCTTCCATGGGAACACCTGACACAACACCGCTGTCACAGAGAGCCCTATAAGGCCACTTGTGCGCTGGCTGAGCAGAGGCCCAGAGCTTGCACTGACCATCAACGTCCCTGCTTTCTCAGAAGTGTACCAGCAGCATCACCATCCCTCCTTCTTTGTCAGCATGGAGCATGGCGTGGGAAGGAGAGGCTGTCAGAATGCAGCAACCCTCATACCTCATTGCCCCAAGGGACATCACAGACATCCAGGGTGCTGGGTCTCCATGGCGCTGGCAGCCTGTCCCCCTGCACAGGTGTGTGCACAGCCACTTTCTGGTGTCCTGTGACTCCCCAAACACAAAGCCTGAGGTGGCACCAGCCTGGACAAAGCTCTGTGCATGGACTTGGGACAATGGGTCCTTGCTAATAGTGGTAGATTAGCCACCAGGCAGCCACAGCAAGGGCCATCAGCCTGGGTTCATCATCCCTCTCCAGGTCTCAACTGGCTTTGTCATCAGCCATCAGGGCTACTGCAGGCACTTTAGGCAGATCATGGATGCCCAGTCCACTCCAGATCTTTGCCAGTCTCCAGGATCTGCACAACCCTCTGATGCCCATGCAGCCTGGTAGTCACTGCCCCCAGGACACCAGAGGGTACAGCATTCATTTTGCTTTACCAGTGCTGCTTTCATGACATGGACCTGAGTCAGATCCCCTCAGAGGCGCTGGACAGGCCTCCCCTGACAAAGCGTCCACTTCCCAAAGGTTCTCGAGGGTCCAGGAGAGAATGGGCCTGTCCAGCACCAGATGCCAGGGTTCCAGGCAGGCTTTGCTGGCATCAGTCCCAGGGGTCCTGGTACCACTCTTCCAGTTGCAGATGAAGGGCTCTTGGCTGTGGAGTCCATCCTGGGCAGCAGCAGAACCGGCCAGAGGGTAGCATCCCTGACCTGCTTGCTGGCAGCAGGAACAATCGCTGACCTTCCCTCAAGTGTGATGTGTCAACCTGTCTTTCCTCTGGGTACTGAAGGATGAAATCAGGCTGCCTCTGCCAGCAGTGGCCTAACTGCTGTTCCAGTGCCCGGTTTGTTCTTTGTTTGCTCTTGTTTTCCTTGTCATGCTTTCTTGCTAGGCCTAGAAAGAAGCTGTCCCCACTTTCCTGCCCTCACCCCTGTCCCAAACAGCCTGACACCACAGAGGGGCCAAGGCCTAAGCCAGCCTCAGGTTCTCCTTCTGGCCCTGAAATCAGCTTCATCTCCTCTTTGAGACATTGACCTGTCTTCCCCCAGTTCCCGCAGGACACTGGGCTCCCCAGTGCTCCCCACAGTAGCCACCAGCTGACCAAGCCTCTCTCAGGCCAAGGCCCAGCCAAAAGGGCATAGGTATCACCAAAGGCTTGACAAGTGGGGAAGGAGCTCCTGTGCCTAGTGTGTTCTCCTGCCAGAAAATCACAGCCCCTCCCCCTGGCCAAGGTCTGCATCCAGCCGGGTGTTTGTGATTTGGGGGCTGCTATGGCACAGTCCTGAGCTCACAGCTTCTCCAGCAGGAGTAGCTCAGGGTCTTTGCCTTGCATTGGTTACTGCTGGAGTGGGACCTGCAGGCCCATAGGCAGGGACCCCATCCACCACCATCACTCAAGTCTCAGGTTCCTCCTTCCACCCCACTCTTGGGACACCCATTCTTTGCACCCCCTTAAGGAAGGGATAAGTGCCCACCCCTATTGCTTCCTCCGGGTCTTGGTCCTAAGGCCCACAAAGCATAAACTTGAGGGTCTTAAAAGCACCCTGGTTGTCCACATTCTCAGCCAGGGCAGAGACCAAAGGGAAGAGAGAGAGACACACACCTCTCTTCAAGGTTACACCTGAGGTCCTGAGTCATACCTCCTCTAAGGTGTGACTCAGCAGCTGGGCGCTGATGGCCTGTCCTGGCCCACAGCCATGGCCATCCTTCCTCACCACAGCCTGATAGGTTCTTGGAAATCAGTTGTTCCAAACCCAGCAGTATCAGGTACCTGTCCCCACCTAGCGGCTCTGGCCTTGACACATGAGCCACTCTCCCCACATGGAGTCGGGGTCACTCAGGGTCTCCCCAGCCCATTTCCTCAGGCACCCTGCTGTCTTGCCCACAGTTCTAGGATGGCCTAGCTCTGTGGCTGAATGAAGAAATGAGGCAGGCGTGGTCGGGTTCACAGAGGTCCTCCGCAGCTCTGCTCACTCATTTGTTTGTTTTCATAAATAGGTGGAATTCCCTGCAGTTTTCCACATGGGAGACCATACAGGGACACATCTTTCTCCACATCCCCTTCCCACAGGGACCCTTTGTGCTGGGCACTTCCTGACAACTCAGTCACCAGGCAGCTGAGTTACTTAGGAACATTCTAGGCCATCAGACAGGGTTAGGTCCTTGAAAGAACCAGTGCAGATGTCCAGATACCTTGCAAATGTGAAGGAGACAGACACCTCCCGCTGTGGACCAGGCCCAAAGAAAAAAAGATCAAACAAATGCACCCACATCCTAAGGACTGATATTCTAAGTAGGTCTCTGTCACCCTGAGGAAGCCAAGAGTCACCACCCCAACCCCTAGGGAAGAATCACTGCTCTCTTTCCCGCTTTCTACATGACTGGCTTCCCCATTTGTCCCTGATTTAATCACTTTTACCTGAGCAATTAATCTTATTGGTTAACCATAATTCTGTCCCACCTCATGCCCACATTGAGAGTTCCTTTTTGCCCACCTTCAACCCATCTCACCCCATGGTTTTTCTCTATAAATCTCCCTAGAAAAGACAGAGTCTTTGGCAGCCTGCTCAGGACCCCCTCTGTCTGTCTTTCTGCCTCTCTTTCTTTCCCTCTGTCTCTGTCTCTGTCTCTGTCTCTGTCTGTCTCTCTGTCTCTCTGTCTCTCTGTCTGTCTGTCTCTCTCTCTCTCTTTCCCTCCCTCTCTCTCTCTCTCTCTCAGACAGAAGCTTTCTCTTTCTCAATCAATATATTCTGCTCTTAACCTCTGTTTTTCCTAAAATTCTTTCTTCGCCTTTAGAGAACACAAACTCGCAACCGACAGATAGTAGGTCGGAGTATCACTCCCCTGATTCAGTGGGATCACCTTGTCTACCTGTCTGCTGAGATTTTCTCCAGCACAGGAGACAAGGTTGGTGCTTTCACAGGAGGCTCATAACTGAGGCGTTCGTTGAGCAGAGAGCCTCCACATTCCCACCAAGCTGCAGACGCTTGCCCCAGAGTAGAGACTGGAGGCCACATGAGGCCAAGTCCTCCTCCTCAGCAGCGTACATTCCAGTGAGGGCTTGGGACAGACGTAAACAAGCCAAGAAACACGATGTTTCAGGAGGGTCCAGGGCCACAGAGTGCAGGTGTGAGGACGACGAGGTCAGTCATGCAAAGTCTCTCCATGGGGATGAGTGAGAGAAAACGGGGGAGGAGGCAGAAAGGACGAGAAGCAAGGCTGAAGACGGAACTTGGATTTGCTTTAGATGTGTCTGGAAGCCACCCTCGGATCCAGGCAGGAGAAGGGCAACGTCCACCACTCTGCTCGCAGCATGGCCAACGAGGAGCCACCAGAGTGGACACAGCACCACCCACAGAAGGCTGCCCTGGCTACGGCTGGCTCTCTCCTGACTCAGGAGGCCTGAGCATCACTATGGGGTTTGGTGCATCTTCCAGAGCCAGTGCCAAAGGGCTCAGTTGGATTAAGATGCATCTGTCTTCTGAGCAGGTGTCGGGGGCTAAGTGACCACACTCCAGCACCGGCTCTCAGAGGACCCTGTCCCCAGCCCCCATGCCAGTTCACCATGGAGCTGCAGGGTCATCACCACTCATGCTCAACTGGAGATGTTGCATGTTCATGACAGAGCAGGCAGTGGCTGCATCCCCTGGGCTCTGGTCTGGAAAATGAGGAGCTTCTCCCTTCAGACAGACTTTGCTTCTCTGTGGGAGCTGCTTGCTGTATACTCTCCACCTGCCTGCTGAACGGCCATTCCACGTTCAGCTCACATCTGTCCTACCACCTCTACCTCTGGCCCCACACAACCTACAGTGGATTGGCAACTAGTGATCAATTTTAACCACAGCTGAACTGAATCAGCATGGTGCTGAGCGTGGGTGGCCCACCTGAAGACTGTCACCAGCATAAAAGGGAGACCTAAAGAGGAAGAGTAGCATTGTGGGTTCTCCTAAGTATTGCTGTTGTTTGGAGCCTTGGTTCTCCTGGAGGAGCTCATCCTGTTGGCTTCCCATACATGAACTCAGTTGTTGTCATCAGAGAAGCTTGGAACCTTGTTGCTAGGAATGGCTGTGATTCGATTTGGGGAGCTCTGGTCCTTACTTTGAGCATTGCTTCCTAGCTCTGGAGGGGAAGATGTGTGCTGTTCATCTCCAGGAGAAGTTGTCAAGCTGGCTCCAAGAGCTAGGGTCCTTGTTGTCACTGTGGATGGGTGTGGCGCTTTTCAGGGGAGTCCTGGTCCTTATTTTGAGCATCACTTGTTAACTCCACTGCAGAACCCTCAGACTATTGGCACAGATTCTTCACTCTGCTGGAACAGACTTTCTAGCTTCCACTGCTGATCACTGCTGACCAGCACAGAACCGTGAACCAGACTTGCATGAGTCATTGTCATGGGCTCTGGTTTTCAGCTGAACTCATACAGGTTATTGCTACAGGATCCAGGCCCTCTGCTGGATTTTCTAGGTCTGTAGCATTGTGGACAGATTTCCTGCACTTTCTTTGTATTTGACTTCAGGGGGGATCATTATAAATAATACTATAAAATATATGTTCTGTATGAGGATTGTCCTCCTTGCAAATCCTGACTATAACACACCCACTCTGCATTCTATGGGGTAGGAGGTTAAGAGCACAGGTCAGTAAACTTATGTAATGATTTTCATCATTGTGGAACTTACACAATCTCTATAAAATGTTGGAATTTTTTTACAACCCTTTATAAGTGTGAGGACCATTTCTGGATCACTAGACTCACAGAAGGCTCTGACTGGCCCACCCCTGGTTCAGAGTGTGGGCTCCATACACTGTCAGGACCTGGCTCTGCTACCACTCTGCTCTGAGGCCTGGGAGGAGTCCCTTGGCCTCTCCATGGAGATGACTCCATGAATCTGTCTCAGTCCTGTGCATCATTGCTCCAGATTATCTTCTCAAGGATATTTATGCAGAAAACCTCCTTGGAGAGGGCAGGTCTGCTCTGGAGTAAGGAGTGGGTCTGGCCACCCCCTGGGTCCTAACAAGGCTCTCCCATCTAAAGCTGCAACAGGGGCTTATCCCCACCACACAAGATATGGGCTCCCTGGGCCAGCGCCCCTTGGCTGTGACACAGCCCCATGTCTGTGCACCAGCTCTGTCACAAGTAGTGAGGCCTTCTGTCCCTGGCACAGGTTCTCTCCAGCCTCCATGGAAAAACCTCACCTCCTTCCCATCCTCCATGGCCCCCCAGGAATGACCACCCCAAAGCACTGTGTGAAACTCAAGTGAGCTACTTCATCAGGCTTTGCACTGGAACAGCTTGTGGTGCATTTCAAATTGTGTGAGGTCTACTCCTTAATACTCTAACTTCTTGTACTTGTGCTTCACAGAAAATTCTCTCCTTTCGAATGGCAGTGCTTGGTACTGCTTCATTGCCTGTGTGCTCCCTGAATTATAGCCCCTGGAGCAAGGGCCTGCTCAGCGCTCACTGAGTCCAGTGATGGCCCTGATCTTCTCTACCATGTGTGCTGCTTTATCTGTCCTGAAATGGGGAGAGCCGGCTGCACCCTGCTTCACATTGGTAAATTTTCCCCATATGTAGTCTATTTATAAACTTAGATGAAGTCTTTCTACTGTGTGTTGATTTCAAGGAGCATTTATTAGTCAAGCATCTGTTTCTCAGCATATCCCATAATGCTTTGTGGACCCGATGTCAGTCACTTCTGAAAACACAAGTTTTGTCCGAGTACACTGGGTTCCTAAGATAGCTGCTCAGCAGCTCTCCATGTGCTCTTCACTCTCCCAGTAAACCTCCAAGAGCTCTGTTATCTACTGCAGCCCCTGTAGTAGATGCCATCCTGAAGTCACTGCATCCTTCACAGACAGGAGCAGCTACCTGCTGCACCCCACCCACCGTGGTACGCGGGAGTGGGTGAGGGGGCCTGCAATCAGCAGAGACGGCTTTGCTCCTCAGGGCCCAAGCTGCCCCTGCTCTGTGGTCCATGCTGACTCCCAGCCTCCAAAGGACAATCACTGGTCACCAAGAGTGTGAAACTAGCAGCTTAGGTAATGTGGTCTCTATGGTGTAGTGTTTGAATTTTTCTAACAACCTTTTATCAAAGTGAAAACTTCGTGGTCCACTAAATTTGCCCAGAAGGACAAAGTGCTGGGGTTGGCAACCAAAGTTGATTAAACACCAGGCTATGGGATAAAAGGCCATCTCCACTGCCCCCCCCCCCAGAGTGGTTCTTATCCAGCCTCTACTGGGCCTGCACCTGAGCTTGAGCCAGCTCCGACTGTTTTGGAATTAGTAACTGTTGGAGACATTGAAGCTGAAAACACGTGTAGTGCCTTCTGTGGCCTGTGCATGGCTGAACTGAGGAGGAAGAGACATCTCAGGGGACAAGATAGGCCACAGCTGAGGCCGCTTGGAAACTTTCTTGATGGTTTTCTTTAATAGCATTGTCTGTTGTTCTCAGGGGTCCTTAAACCCTGCCCAAGATCCTGCTCTTGCATTTTCCACTCAACTCTTCATGTGTTATGATTAAATATGGGCTACCCAGTGTCAGTTGGTTGGCTAGCAGAGTTATGAACTCTGCAGAGAATTTTAGTCCTGGAGCCCCAAAGATCATGCCAATTTTATCATTCCTTTGGGCCTTGGCTATGCACCTGTTTGGGGGATTGGGGATCTAGATACAGACCCCAACAAGTGACCCTACCATCCCCACAATTCACACACAGCCTTTTCCCATTCTCCTAAAAACTCTGGTCTTAAGGGTTTTCAAGAAAACACAGTTTTTTAACATTCCCTTGTGTTTAGGATCTTGGCTTTTCCAAAGAGCTAATCCCATCCTTTGTGCCTCATTTCTAGCCTGTGGAGGGCACAAGGAGCCTGTGTTCTGGTTACTTCTATGCAGATGGGATTTTGAGGGAGCGTAGATGAGATGCACTCAGAGCCCTCCAGGTGGAGCTGCTGCCTGTGCCGAGCATGGCACACTCCTCTCCTCATTCTCACCTTTCCTTGTAGGGCAAAAGAGCTCTGGCCCAGAAACTCATCCCAAGTGTGACTGCCAGTCACTGGGGGCCTAGTGACACCTGGGAGTCCCCATCTCTTGGCTCCTTTCCAGCCCCGGACAGCATCACCGCCCCTGCTTCCTGGAAATGCTCTGCCCTCAGCCTCTCTGCATTAAACCCTCCAGATGCACTTTCTCACCTGAGCCCTTCTTCCGCTAGTGTTTTAAATTCTCCTCTTTGGTTCTGTTTGTTTTTCCACTTCGTTCACTCCCTGGTTATCTGCTCACTCCCTGATTATCTGTCTTCAATTTGCTTTCTATGTTCTGTCTCTAAACTATCTAACTTTAGGCTATACTTTTTTTTTTTTTTTTTTTTTTTTTTTTGACTAAGGGTGGAGCTCAGGATCTTCACACTGAACACATCACTAGATTTTTTTAAATTTTCAGATAGGGTCTCTGTATGTCCCCAAATTGCCAGGTTTAGCTCAAATTTGTGTTCCTCCTACCTCAGCCTTCCAGCGTGCGGGGATTAAAGGTATGTGCACCACACTTGGATAAATCTTATTTTTGGAACATCAAACTACTATCAGGATTTCCCATTGACATCTCACATTCAGCTCCTTATCCAAAACTGAACCTAGCATGTTCTACCCCTGAACAGGTGTCTGGATCCTTATTTCACCACATAGGGCTAAAGCAGACTCCGCCCATCATTCCAGCACATTCGCGCCCTTGGCAGCTCCCAAGCCCCTGCTCCCTTCCTGCTGAGCAGGAAGCCATTGGTTCCACACTGACATCCATTGCCTCTTCATTCATCCAGCAGAACCCAAGTCTGGCATCCACTTCCTCTCCTCGAAGCCTGTGTTGCCTCCGAGGAAACCAATCTCAGGCCCAGTTCCAGGAGTTGCCATACATGGGCAGTGGGCAGTGTAGGAAGTGGTGTGGAAAGGACTCTGGCCTTATGAGCTGGGGCCAGGTACACAGAGTATTTTCATTTGCTGGCCATTTCTAACTCCCCTAGGAAGGTCTCAAGAATTGACCTCACTTCCTCTAGACATTTCATGTATATACAAAGTTTGAGTCTGCTATAGCAATTCTTCTGCCAAATCCCAAGAATAATGTAATAAAAAGAAAGGCTAGGCCAAGAGAAATTCATTTTTTGTCTGTCCAAAACACAGGTTGTGCCAGGTGTGGTGGTTTACACCTGTAATCCCAGCACTCTGGAAGCTAAAGGCAGAAGGATCATTGAGAGTTCAAGCACAGCCTGGGCTACAAAATGAGTTCAAGGCCAGCCTGAACTGCATAGTGAAATCCTGTATCAAAAAGTCAAAAAAAAAAAAAGAATAAAAGGGTTGTGGTTACAGTAAGTTCTGTCTTTTCTATCAAATATGAGTGACTCCGTCTTGGACTCTAGCCCGTACCAAAAAGCCGTTCTTGAACATACTAAGTTACAGAAAATGTCCACTCAGCTCCAGTCCTGGGAACACAACTACAAACCAAAGATAGCTTGTCACATGTCAAAGATTTTCTGCTCTCCACGTACCCTGGGCTCTGCTCACCCTCCCCTTGGTAAACCCTCAGATTCCACTGGTGCCATCTGAGTTAGCCAATCAGAATAAACTGTGAACCTCCAGACCAGCCCCTGGGAGAGAGGTCAGCTGCTCTACCTGCATTGGGGTAAGGGTACAGCGCTCCTTGTCCTGCTGCCTGCTACCTCAAGCCTGTGCCCTTTTGCAACAATAAAAAGCCTTGCTGAGATTTCTTGATGTCTGAGTGTTTTCTTATCTACATCAATAAATTGAGTCTGCGGGCTCATTTGTAATGGGGTCACCTCTAAAACTAGACCAAAGAGACAGGTATCTTCTATCTACGTAGCAATCCACATATTCCTTCACAAGCTCATGAAACCAGCAAGATTTATAAGTAATGTAATACCAATCTCACCAAACCAGTTCAATTTAAGAATAAACACCCAATAAGAGGAAAACTACTAGTCACTCAAACTTGGGAGAGGAAACAATTAAATCACTCTGAACTAACAGGAAATCAAAGCTGTATCCTGTTCAAGTGGGTAAAATGATATGTGTTTCTTATTAATTTTATCTTCAGAAGCAGGTAAGAATGATTTGACCTGTTTTCTTTCGTGTGATCAAATAAGTCTCCACTGTGTATCAGTGGCAGTGGCACTGGTGGCAATTGGTATGTATCTGACTATGGATTAGTCAATAAATGAATTCACCTTGATCTGCATGCAACAATGTGGTGGCTTGCACAGAACAACAAAAACCAGAATAACAGGTTCTTCTGAAAGTCAAGTAATCAGAGCTGAACAAAAAGAAAATCTGTAGTATAGATCTTTAGGACAAAATCCTAGACCAAAATACTGAAAAGAGAATTTGGATGCTTGGATGAGTGTTCTGGAACCTGAAGAGCCTGAATTTATTTGAATCAAACCAGGAGTCACTTACTAGAACAAGCTAGTCTCTGTAACAATCCTAAATGCCTAGAAATGAACCTTTGCCTATAGACTAAAATCATCATTGCCTCGGAAAATGAATTCATTACTGCATTCTAGAACCCTCTGCTGATGTGAATGCACAAAATGAGAACAATAGTGGACTGGGTCAAGGCAGGAGTCTGCTGGTGCCTGTCTGTCTGTTTTTCTTCAGTACTAGGGATCAAACTCAGGGGCCCTTTACAACTGAGCTATGTCCCTGGCTCTTTTCTGTTCTGAGACAGGATCTTACTAAATTGACCACGCTAGACTCAGACTTGCAATTCTCTTGCTTCAGTGTCCTGGAGGGCCAAGATTACAGGAGTGCATTGCTATACTCCACTGAGCCTACTGTCTTTTAACAGTTGCATGTCATGATGTGTGCACCCTTCCTAACAGTGGGTTTAGAGTACACAAAAGGCTATACAGATGAGAGACTTTGGCATCAGGAGCAAGATGGGCACTCAATCACATCCACACTTGAGGATACTCTCTCTCTTCTAAGTTTCCATTACCTTTCCACTGCTGCCCAAAGGGTTTGCATCACTTCTGCACCATTAGCTACTGGTCATGTTCTTAGGAAATGTCTTTTCAGCCTGAAGAGTTTTTAAATCATATGTAGTGTTTATGTAACATGGACAATTTCACATGGTATGGTGCCATAATAAACACCAAAACTTCTCATTAGAAACAAGGTACATTTAATGGACAAATTTTTACTGAGAATCTGTTATCTCTAAAGCACTGTGGAGGTTTGTCCCAAGTCTTAAGAAACATCAAACCAGACACAGATGGCCATCACCTTCCTGTGCCCTTGTGGCATCTACCTGGGGGAGCTCTTGATCTTATCTGGAATCACTAAAATTAGAAAATGAAACTGTAGGGTCAGGGATTTAGCTCAGTGGTATAAGTGCTGCCTAGCTGGCATGAGGTCATGAATTTAATCCCTGGTACAAGAAAGAAAGAAAGAAAGAAAGAAAGAAAGAAAGAAAGAAAGAAAGAAAGAAAGAAAAAGAAAAGGAAGCTATAGTTTTAAAAATACCTAGAAACCTAGCATGGATACAATTACATTACAATTACATGTGAAGAATGAGGGTACTAAGCTTTCCTGCCCTGACAAAGGCAAGCTGTGGTCAGACAGGTCAGTGGAGTCCTAAAGATCTGGACCCCATGCTGCTGACATTGGAAGTTCCAAGCTATTAAAGTTAAACTGAAAGACTGATCCCATGTACAACCCTCCCTTCCCTGAGTCACATCAGCCAGAAAAGAAATCTAGGAGCAGGAGTTGGGACACAGATGGTCACAGGACTAACATTGCCTTGAACCGTTTTATTGCTCTGTGGCTTTGGGTGTCTTACTCTATGTTCTCTGACTCTGTTGCTTCATCTATAAAATGGTGATTAGAAGCATAGATTCTGCCACATATTGAAGTATTTAAGAGTAAAATTATCACAGCTAGAATTTGCCCTAAATTATCACTGAGGTGGAGGGGGCATGTGCGGAATGAATGAGACAACCAATGAAACAAGATCAATTATGAATTAATAACTGTTGAAGCTGAGTGATTGGCTACATGAGTACTGAAGCTTTGCACGTGTTTGAAATTTTCCATTAAAAAACAGCTAATATAAATATTTGACACTTAAGATGATAATATAGACATTCTTCTTTTAAAGGCCAAATTCCATTAATATGACTAGATCATTGCTAACTGAGGAACTGTATGTAATATGTATGTTACAATATTCACAACAAAGAAATGGTCAGAGGATACTCCAACCTAATGATTTTACCTTTATTTGCATAGCTGTTACATTCAGTGCTGTGATGTATAACAGAACATAAAACCAGTACTGCACTATACAATCAGCAATCATTACAGTACTGTATAAACAAGGCATACTGTAAACAAAAATTGAGTCTCTAAAAACAAGACATACAGAACAGTACAAAAAAAAGATGGGGTCATAAGTCTGAGTGCCAGGTGTTGGTCATAAATCTGAACAGTGGCTGAACATGTAGGTCATTAAATGAGGAATATCTATATAGGTTCTGGAGCTAGACTGAGTTTTAATTCTAGCTCTTATGTTAACAAACTTTGTAAATTTGAGCAAACTATACAATCACTCTACATTTAAATTTCCCCTCTGTGAAAGAAATTTAACAATAATATCCATTAATGGTTTTATAATGATTAAGTGAAATGATCCATTTAGAACTTATAGCAGAGTGTGTAGAAAACAGTAAGTACTCAAGAAATATCATTTCTCCTTACCAATACTGATTGTTTTATTAGATTTTGTTATGTTTACTGGTTTCTTTAAAGAGTTTGGGGGGCCTGTTATGGTTTGTGTTCAGATGGTCCTCCCAAGCCTCATGCAATCATGAATGTGGCTGAATCTAGCATTTGTGATTGGTTCATTGTCTGGCACTGGGATTGGTCGTGTGAGTGCTGCACCTGCCCAAGGGTGGAGCCAACATAGTGTAAGGATGAGAAGAAGGCATGTCTTTCCTTTTTGACACTTGTTTGTGATAGCCATGAATGGCTGCCCTGTCATGCCAGCCTCCTTGGAGTATGGACTGAAACCTCCAAAAACTATAAGAAATAAACCTTTCCTTCCTTCATGTTGGGCATCAGGTATTACATCTCAGCAATGAGAGAAAAATAACCAGAACAGAATTTGGTACCAGTGGAGTGGGGTCATTGCTGTGACTGTACCTGACCATGTGGTTCAAAAGCCTTTGGAAATGACTTGTGGGAAGAGTTTGGAAAGGTTTGGAAATATCACCTGAAAGAGTGGTGCTGGAATAGTTTAGGCTGTTCTGTAAGAGAGGTTCTAGTCAGAGCTCAGGAAACCAGAAGGCTGATAGAGAGCCTACTAGTAAAGACCAGGCTCAGGAGGTTTCTGCTGGGAAGGACTGGGTTGGTTGTTGGACTCCACACAGTATGTGTTATGGCTTGGAAGAAAGTTTTCTGCATTCTGCTTATGTCCAGAGACTTTGCCTGAGACTGAAATTAAGGGAAATAGACTGGTTAATTTGGCAAAAGAAATTTCAAGGCAGTCTAATGTTGATGTAATGGCATGGCTATTTTGGGGGGATTTTAGCTAGATTTGTGTTGCAAATCAAAACAAGGAGCCTAGCTAGGTGACCTAAAATGTGAGTTTGGTCAAAAGAAAACCTCCAGTAAAGCTGTGGACTGTAAAGATAAAGCTGAGGAAATCTCAACTGCTGAGAAGGAACACAAAAGTAAAGAAGATGGCCTGGGGGCATCCTAGGAAGCAGCAGGTCTCTACCTTTGCAGACTCAAAACTGCAAAGGTGAAAGACTTTGCTCAGAGGAGAAAACCTCAGAGTGCCATGTTCTAGAGTGGCAGTGAAGGCCACGGGAGGTTCCAAAATGGTGGCAGCTATACCAGATTCCAAAACAGCAGCAGCGTAGAGAAAGTATTGCTCACAATCAAGTTCAGAGTGCTCAGCAGTTCAGGTACTCAACCCCTAAAGCCAAGAGGGGAAAACCTGGCTAATTCCTCCAGCTGGTAGCAGACCTCGGCAGCATTCACGCTGGTTTTAGATGAATGGAGAATGCACAAGTTCTCAGGTTAAGGCAACTTCTACCCTGATTTCAGAAGACCTGGGAGGCCAAGCAATGTGCCCCTGAGAGAGCAGTGTGTGAAGCTGTGAGTGTGAAGCCAAAGGTGCAGTGGAGATTCCAGAAGTTTGGAAAATCCAGGAATGTAGATCACCCAAGGAAAGCTGCAAAGACTGAAGAGAGTGGGATTAAGAGAAAAGTTGTGGGAGCTGAAACTCCTGGAAGTGCCATGAGGATAGAAGCTTGTAACCAGATTGTGTCAGATGCTGAGCATGGAACTCCAGGACTTAATGTTTGCTCCACTGGATTTTGGATTTGCTTTGGTTTAAACGCTTTGTATCCCACTGTGAGTAACTTCTGGAATGGTAATGTTTATTTTGTGCCATTGTATGTTGGAAGTGTTTAACTTTGTTTTCATTTGTACAGGGGCTTGCAGTTAAAAAGTTTGCCTTAGATCTCAGAGGAGACTTGGGTCTTGGACTTTTCATCAATGCTGAAACTGTTAGGACTTTTGCAACTTTTGGAGATGGACAAAATATCTTTTGCATAAAAGGATGTACATGAGTCTTTGGGGGCTGGGGTGGAATGCTATGGTTTGTACTTGGATGGTACTCTCAAGCCTCATGCAATCATGGACACAGCTGAACCTAGCATTTATGATTGGTTTGTTGTCTAGTGCTGGGATTGGCAATGTGAGCGCTACACTCACCCAAGAGTGAAGCTGACATACAGTGTAAAGGTGGGAAGGAGGCATGTCTTTCCTCTTTGTCTCTGTACATGCTTGCTGTTTGCAGTGGACATGAATGGTTGCCCTGCTATGACATCCTGCCTTGGAGTCAGCTTAGTATGGACCGAAACTCCCAAAACTGTAAGAAATAAACCTTCCCATGCTTCACTTTTAGCACCAGGTATTTTGTCTCAATAATGAGAGGAAAAGTAACCAAGAGAGGGACTGAAGATTTAGCTTAGTGGAAGAGCATTTGCCTGGTAAGAATGAGGTCCTGGGCTCTATCCCCAGCACCACAGAAAGGAGGAGTAGGAGGAGGCAGAGGGGGAGAAGGAAGGGGAAGAAGAAAAAGAGAAGGGGCAGGGGGAGGAAGAGGAGAGAGAAGAAGGGATTCCTTTCAGGGGAGTCTGCATGCCACTCCCTATGCAGGGCTTATGGGAACCTACCTTGAATTTATCTCCAGCATCTTCAATCACAAAAGTCACATTACTTGCTGAGTGAATGAAGGAATGAGAATAGTGACAAAAGCAATTAGGTCATAAGAGTCTTTGTTGTGGTGTCTAGCAGTAAATTCAAAGTATCTGAAAGTCATTATTACTAACTGTCCATCACTGTGGTCAGTACTAGCCAAAAATTCCTACACTGAGATCCCTGGACCTCATGATATGACCACATCTGGAGACAAGGTCTAATCTGAAAATTAGGTCATTAGTGTGATCTCTAATCCAACACAACCAGCATCTTCCTATGATGAGGAGCACTGCACACATGTTACCTGTACTGCTGAGATGAGCAGCCCTTTCCAAGCTCTTACTCTCCTGTTCAAAGAACTTAATGGGCCTGTCGCATAAAATATCCTCCCACTCAGTAAACTTCAGTTCCTGTTACAGTTCCTATTACTTCTGTTCTTTTGAAACAGCTGCTTTCTGTGATGCATAGCTGCTGGTCATCATGATGCATACTGTAAGAACCAATTAAAGACAGTCAAGTACTCTGCCTCTGCACTTCCCTTTTGCAACCCCATAAAAACCTTCCACCCTTGAGGCCTTTTTTTTAATAAGGATTGATTCCTCGTCAGCATCCATTGACATTAAATAAATTTGCCTCCAAATCCTGGGTGATGTTTTGGTGTTTCTGTTTGCCAAATATTGAATATAAAAGTTTAACAATTATTTAGAGTAGAAGAAACAGAAGCACAAAAGAAGTGCACAACAAGAAAAGGTGCTCTGAAAAGAAATGCTCTTCATGTGAGGGTGGCTGGTCAAGGTAGGAAAAGTTCACCTAGCAGAATGAGGACAGCCTGTAAAAGCTCACAGCAACCTCAAGTTTGATGACCACTGCATTTGGGGGGGGGGGTTCTCTTTTGACATCAGATCTAAGCTGCCCCATTACAACCCACTTAATCTTGCACTGCATGACTGGTGTCGGATGCCAGGCTCAGCTTGTTCCCACACCAGAGGAACTGGAGATAGCTTTCTCCAGGTTGATGTGGGGGCCGGGCTCTGTGCTCATACTTGGATCTCTGGGATAAACAATTCTCCATGATTCATGGTCAAGCCCAATCACCAAGCCACTTTACCATGCCATAGTCTCCTACCTCAGATTGTACTGATGGCGCTTGTGGGAAGACACTGGGAGACAACAAAGACCTATGAACCCAGGAGAGACCTTGAGAGAAACCAGCACTGTTGACCTTGATATCAGACTCCCACCTTCAGGACTGTGACAAAATAGACCAGGTACTTAGCCATGGCAGCAGCCCTTCAGTCTAGAAAGTAGCAATGAAACCTGGCTAATGTGGCTCTTCTTCTTCTGGACAGAGTATCTGGAATGAATGATGCTACAGCTGGAGCCTTCAAGGTATTCTTAGCCTTGGCCTTGTAATCGACAGTTGCCACAGCCCTAGATAAAACCAGGAACACAGCATCATGTGTCCTCACTAACAAAAAGACAAAATCTTCTCCAGAAAGCCCCCGGTAGCCTCCTTGGCACACAGCACCTCCTATGCTCTGAACTTTGTCTTCTGGAATCACAGTGTCCTCACCCCAATATTTATCACTCCCACACCTTGGCAAAGCCCTCTGTTTGCCTTCTCTGGGCTTCAACCCTTCCTTCTTCCCCTCCCCTCCCCTCCATTTGGTTTCTTTACTTAACCTGGGCTCTGCAGCATGTCTTCCCAAATGCACCTTAATCACTACACATGTTCTACGTCCACTTTGCAACCTCAAAATGGTAGTTTCCCTTCTCACCTTTGAGCTAGCAAGACTTGTGAAGAAGTATCCAGGAATGGGCATGGTGTTGGATACATGTAATATCAGGACTCTACAAGTCTGAGACTGAAGAAACATGCATGGCCTGGGCAACTTACAGATACAAAAGATTCTTAAAGCTGGGGAAGCAGCTCGGTTCAAAGTCTCTGGGTTCAGTCCCCAGCACTGAAAAACAAAATTCATGCTTCTGGGCCCACAACTACCTTCTATCTAATTTTGGTTAGAGATTTGCTATCTCTTTGCAGCCCTTTCACTCCTCGCTTATCAACTCTCCATCAAACCTCTCTTACTTTTCAACTTACTTTTCAACTGTTTCAAACTCTTCTGCTTGTTTCACAGCTCAACCTTCTTCCAAGCAGATGAGTTGCTCCCTCCCCTGGACTCAAAACACAAGTAGACCAACCTTGCTAGGAAGGATCTAGGTGTCCTCAGAGATCCTCACCTATCCCACTGGCCTCTTAGCCTCTCCACTTGAATTTGAATTGCATGCATGAAATAGCCTATGCAGCTACTGATATTCTCACAGGGTCCTTTTCCCTTCTGTTCCTTAAGAGAAGAGATGATATTTATTCACATCGTATTTTCCAGCAGTACCTGCTGTCATCAGTTACCTGTCATAATTATCAGGTACCAGTCAAACAAAACCCCTGCTCTTCCCCAGTCTGCTAGTTAACACTGCACATAACCGCTCTCCTCTGGGTCAACAACAGTTCCATGGGTGTTGGCTTCCCACATCCCTCACTCTGCAAACTGAGTGGTCCTTGTGGCAGGGGGATGTTGGAGAGCCCTGGGACAGGAAGTGAGCAGCACAGCCACCCAGGCCTGTGAGTGCTATCATGTTTCACAGAGCCAAAGTTGGCAGGACACTGTGGCCACGTCAGTAACCAAGCAAGGGTGAGGTGGAAAGGCTTGAATGGTACACCTGAAATGCACCAGGAGCAGAAGGCTTGAGAGGCTGCCCCCTTGCCAGCCACATGAGGAGCCACAGCTTCATGGGTGCATGCAGAAGACATCAGACTCCTGGATAAGAGCCAGGGCTCCTCTTCTCATGGCAGCAGCAGCAGCAATGCAAGAGTGCTCCCTGCAATCCAGGTAACTTCAAAGATGTGTTTTCAGCAGTGTACTGCATTCCAGGAGAGCACTCTGTGCCCAGTGCACCCTAATTTTTCATAGTGGGCATAGGCCTGTCCTTTTCTTCAGATAGAAATGCTGCCTGTCTTCTGGGACTGTTCTCTGTGTATTCTTTAAAACAGGCCAGAACAAAGCCACATTTCTTGCAAAAAGTGCAACCATGAGAGATCTATGGAGAATGCAATCCTGGCCCTGTGTTGGAAGTGACCTGTAAAATTGTTAATTATTCCACTATGCAGCCTGGCTCCCCTCTTATTTCCTGGACTGGCTGTATTTCCTGAGAGGATGTATTTTATTCATCTCAGAATCATTCAACAACAGTTAACTATAAAATGAATCAATAAATTCACAATTGTGACTCTACACACACACACACACACACACACACACACCCTTACCTAAAAAACTAATATATCCACTCCCACATTACATTTTTTTAAAAAGTAAGCTGGATAAACTCCAGGAAAAGAAGCACTGTTCTTAGCCCTGGCACACTGGGTGGCGTCTGGTACCTCACACCATGACAAGTGGTGGTGACATGACAGTGACTTGAGCATGAGGAATCATGTGTTTTCCTTGATCTCAGCCCAAATCTATAGCACTGTGCCAAGGCAATCAACCAATGCCAAACTGCACAGAAGCCTGATGGCAGGCTCCTCCACTGTGGGCGGAAACTGGAATTTGCCAGTACAAACAGCTAGGAACCATACATATTTGTGTTCAAAACTAAAAATGTACTCAACAAATTAAAATATAATGCTGAATGGCTATAGCACGTTCATCTGACTCTAGGGTTTATTACCAGTCTGCAAGTATTTGTGGGTCATGTGGAGAAAACACTGTACCAAGAGTCAAGCGTCTTCGTTTTTGGTGCCATCTCAGCCACTAACTATCTTAGGGCCAGTAACTCTGGCCTCAGTTTCTTTTTCTTTTTTTTTTTTTTTTTTTTTTTTTTTTTTTGCGGTACTGGGGATTGAACTCATGACCTCGCGCTTGCCAGGCAGGTGCTTATGCCACTGAGCTAAATATCCAGTCCTGGCCTCAGTTTCGTATGCAGAATAAGAGTGGAGAGATTAGACCAGGTGAACTACATTCACTTTTAAGTATTCTGTATATTAAAACTAAGCAATAGTTAAATAACTAAATAATCACATTTTAGCCACATTCACAGAATGCGTAACAGAATTTTCCCATGCTTTGCTAAGACTTATAACTAAAGTTCTGAAGACCCAAGGATTGAGCTTTCTAATCTACTAGTGTGCTAACAACATAAAAAGGCCTTTCTGAACCCTTCTTCAGTGACAGGCACATTTCAGTGTGGTTTGTCTGGAGATAATAGAGTGGTGACAGATGCCAGCGGATAGGTACTCCTCTCCAGGCAGGGCCAACTCAGTTGTCCCCAGGAGGAGCCTGTGAGCATCAAGTAGTGTCCTCTCAGTGTAGTGACAGCACTGTCAC
The DNA here is from genome assembly GCF_034190915.1 of Cavia porcellus. Lineage (NCBI taxonomy): Eukaryota > Metazoa > Chordata > Mammalia > Rodentia > Caviidae > Cavia > Cavia porcellus. Next base: position 45,145,911 of record NW_026947501.1, on the reverse strand, counting down.
TACAAATACATGGCCCAGATTTCCTGTCCTGCATCTATTAATATGGTCAGGTAATTCTTATTTTCTTTTTGAGATTGTCTCATGTTTCCCAGACATACTTCAATGTATCTGTGCTACTCTTACAATTCAAGGGAACACAGTCATCAAACAGGTCATAATTAGCCTCACTGAGCTACATCTGTCTTAAAAACGTGAGCTAATCTGCAATCTAGAGGATATGAAACATAGAGAAGACAGTTTTCTAAAATCCAAATAAGATCTTTGCAATGGGTTTAAGGTTATCAGAAGACCTCAGAGTGCTCACAATCAATTCACAAATATTCTTTAGTTTACTTAAAAGTATGAGAGATGATAAACATATTTAGGACACTCAACGATCACTGTCAATTCACAGGTAATAGATTTTTTTTCCTTATGGGGAACAGTAGCAGAGGCTGGCAGACAATAAGAACATTGTGCCTGCTCCACCAGCTCAGAGAATAAATCTCCTATACAGAGATGACCAGTAAGGTCGGCACAACAGGCTGGGGCTGAACCTCTTGCCGGATACAAGGCGGAAGCGGAAGCTCCGCCGCTGTAGCCATGACGACGCGGGGCGGGGCGTCCGGAGAGCGCGACCTTTGACCCGCAATTGCGGCTACGTCGGCGACGGCCGGGGATAGAAGCGCCCCAGAGGCGGCGGCGGGCTGTAGGTGTTTGCACCGCAGGGATGGAGGTAACAGGGCTGAGGCCGAGGGGACCGGAGGACAGGGCTGGGGGCCGGGCTGAGGACGTAGAGATGACGGCATCGAGCCCCCCACCCTGTCGTCCACCCGCCGCGTTCTCTCCTCACCTGCGGACCGCGACCCTCCTTCCGAGGGGGACGGAGCCTGCTGACCCCGGCTTGGCTTGTTTTGCAGGACCCTGCCCAGGACGGGGTGACCGCCCCAGCCGCCCCAGGCGCCGCGAGATCCAAGGTGGGAGAAGGCGCAGGCGGCGGGCGGGAGCGGCAGGGAATGGTTCGGAGGAGGCCTGACCCCGAGACACGCCTTTCTCTCCAGGACACAGTTTTGCTTTCCAGTCACCCATCCATTTCCTGATGTTCTTTCTTTTCTTCTTAAAAAAACTTGCCGTTAGGGACATGCTTTGTTTACTTCCTGCTCCTAGTTAGTAATGCTGGCTTTGAGACGTTAAGCAGTTCCTGCAACATTAAAGCTGTGTAATTTATGGAGGTTTAAATAGTCGTGAGGGGGAAAGAGCAGGGACTGTGGTGGGCACCAGGTCGTTTTTATGGCACCAAACTGTGTTAACACTGAACGATTCCCGGTGATAGTGGCTTATTGCTGAAGTTTATTGTTCCGCGATTCCAGCTGATAGTGGCTTATTGCTGAGGTGTATTGTTTGCATGCTGAGCTTTAGACACTGTCCAAACACTCAGTTCCTGCACCTAAGTTCCTGGTAACATGAGGTGGGTGCTGCTGTTCTTATTTTATAGGTAAGAAGACAGCCCACACAGCTGCATTTTTAGTTAGAGCCTAAATTCATTTTGTTGCTGTAATTATACTTAAGTTTTCTCACAGCCAGAGACAACTTTCAGCTAGGCATAAAATGAGTTTCACAGCTTTTAATTGACGCTAGTTCTAATCCCTGATTGTCCAGTTAAATCAAAACCTAGGAAATGTCAGTCTCTTGCAGCTGTATCTATTAGAGATTTTGTGCTGATTTTTGTCCACTAATAACTGTTGAGTTGAAGTTAGATTTGCTGATGCTTAGAAATATTGAACAAAGGTGTAGTGTTTGGTTGGCATCAAGTTTTGTCCAGCATAATGTCTTGATATTTAGATGGGCATTGTTTCTTTTTGTGGCATTTTACAAGCATGAATTATAACAAGTTGGTAACATCTTTCAGCTGGAAACTCTGCCTAAAGAAGATCTCATCAAGTTTGCCAAGAAGCAGATGATGCTGCTACAGAAAGCTAAATCAAAGTGTACAGGTATTGAGTTGAAAATACTCATCTTATCTATGCATGGCAGTTTTTAGGTAGCCATAGCCTGTTTTTATTTTCTTGTAATTTCAAGTACATTTTAGTCTCTGTACTGGGATCTTAACATTCTAATCATTTACCTCATGATGTTGATGATGATTTCTCATGTATAAACTGTAGCTACTTTTGGGTTAAAATTAGGGAAGATGATTTAAAAAATAAAAAACCTTGTAAAGTTAGAATTTTTTTCCTTCATATGCATTGTAGATTTTTCTCAGTTATGATGTGTTTTCTAGAGGAGTCCTTTGAAATGAGACAAAATTGTACACACAAAGACATAATAAAAATACTCAATAAAATTACAAAGTATTGCCATTGCAGTATGAAGCTGATTATGTATTCAGTTTCTTATTCAAAGAAAAAAAGTTGTATCCCGTATTAATGTAAGTGGATAAGCTTTGAATTTCTAGTGACTTAAAAATATTTACTGCCCTGTCTAAAATCTAAGACTTTTTGCCAGAAAAAAGGATCACATTATGTTTTGGAAGTTTTCTCAGCTTATATTTAAGAGAGTAATTTATTTGGAAAGATGTTCTAGGCTCCAGAGTAGGCATGATGAAATACTTAGATTAGCATTTATACTTACTATGTGGTTAGTTACTACTATAAGATTATAGGTAAGAAGTGTTTACAACTGAAAATAATAGTCTGGGATTCACTTTAAAATTATCAGGGTAGCTGGACACAGTGGCACACATCTGTAGTCCCTGTAGCCTCAGGGGACTGAGGCAGGAGGATCACTTGAGTAGGCATTTAAGGCCAGCCTAGGCAACACAGCAAGACTCCAAAGACTTCAAAGTGTAATTAAGAAAAAAGAAGTGCAGCTTAGTATGGAACCAAATTGTCAGGTGATAATTGCTGAAGCAGAGTGATGGGCACATTGAGATTCATCAATAATCACTATTTTCTCTACATTTTTGTTTGCTTGAAGTATTCCTTAATAAAAAGGAAAAGAAAATGTAATATAACCCTGTGGGTGAAATTAATAGTTCTCAAAGTATGTGCTCCTTAAGTATATTTTAATTTATAGATTTTGGAGATTTTTTAGAATATACTTCACAGTTTAGTAATTTTTTTCTTCATTTATGAACTAGAATGTTTTCTTACTTAGAATTGGAGAAAGAAATTGATGAACTCAAATCAAAACCTATTGATGGAGGAAGTGATGATATTATTAAGGTAATGAAATGGCTGTGAATGTTGCTTATTTATTAGAGGAAATGTCTGATGATGAATGGAATTTTCTTGAGGCTGTCAGCCTGCTGGAGATTATCTGACTTTCTGTCTGGCATTACCATTTCCTCCCTTGCCTTGATTAGAATTTTGACCCTCTGTTTTACTTTAATGATCTCCCGAGCTCTATCTGCAGGGCGTGTTCTGTCTCCTCTTCTGCCCACATACTCCCTAATTGTGGTTATAATTCAGACTGTTCTGTTCTGCCCTGTTGCCCTCAGAAAACCTGCCACGCTGGTTTCAGTGCAGTACTGGTACACAACTACAGATAGACCTGTGGATCCACATCCCTGGTCATGACTGTGGACCCCAAGCTCACAGATCTATCTCTAGCTGCCTGGGGGAAAATCTTCAGTCTCACATAACCAGCAGTCACCTCTGGCCAGCCAGCAGCACTACTAGTTCTTATGCCTTGTGACTCTAGAGATGTATTTACTCTCTAGGCTCCTGGAGAAACTGTGTCAGTCACGTTATGCTGGCGATTTGGTGTTGCTCTAGGACATGGCTCCATCTGCGTGGGCCTTCTGTCTCCCTGCGCCAGATGGGTAGGTGGTGCACTTGGGCTGCTATGTCGTCTTCCCAGAAGTGGCCTTTGGTAGTGACCTTGGGTACTTATGCTGGCCCACTGGCTGGGTTCCTGGTCACTCGTTGTCTGAGGTGATCATCTCACTTGGGTAGTGTATGTCTTTCTGCAGCTTTGTTAGGAAAGAGCATTTGGCAGGTCAGTTTTCATGTTGCTTTACATTTTAAAATGCCTTTACTCTATTCGACTTATAGCTGTGATTTGGTGTAGAACTCCAAGTTTTGTACACTGCTGTATCCTTGCTTTCTTAAGCCACAATATCAGAGCTTCACCTGTGAAGGTCAGAGGTGGGCAGCCCCTGTGGTTTTGTCTCCTGTTGGTGTCCTCAGGCCATGGAGGCTGAAGGAGAGCTGCTCGCTTGGGATGCTCATCTGGAGTACGTTTTCCTCCCAGTTTTCTACTTTGTCTAGGAAATGTCCGTGGCTTCATTTTTCCACCACCGTATTCAAGTTTTTATTTTTGAGTTTAAATGTTTAATTTCACAGAGCTCATTCTTGACGTCTGAGTATTCTTTTTACATGCATTTATTTAAAATTCCACATATTCTATCTTTCGGAGGAAATAAATTCATACTGTCTTAAAAACTTGCTTCTGGTTCTTTATTTATCTCATTTGTTTCCTTCACATTCAATTACTTTTAATGTTATCATCTGTGAAAATAAACAGCTAGGATTTTGAAAATATTCTGCATCTCCTTATGTGGTCCCTGCCCACCTTCTACCCAATTTTGGAATTTCTATACCCAAAGTGACCATCACCCTGAGTCCCCTCTTTCTTCCTTTGTACAAAGTTTTATTGCATCTATAAGTATCACTTAAAGATACTGTTTTGCCAGGTATGATAACACATGGCTGTAATCCCAGCACTTGGGAAACTGAGGCAGGAGGGTCACCATGAGTTCAAAGCCATCCTGAACTGTGTAGGGAAATCATGTTTCCAAAAAAAGGGGGAGGGGGGGATGTTAAATTTTAAATAAATAAAAATACTACTTTTTCCATTTTAACTTTTAACTTCATTGAAAAGATGCCATGTATTTTAGAATAAGGTTTTTCTTTCATGTCATCTCACATTGCCATGACTGCTGTAGAACCTCAATTTATCACTGGGGACTGTGGTTGGGCTTGGAGTTGTGCTCAGGCTTGTGCAGTAGAGTACAGTGCTGGAAATTTGTCAGCTGCATCTCAGTCTAAAGTGGTAAAGGATTCTTGGATGGAAATGAGTGGAATTGCAGTGTGAAAAGCTATATAAAGGCTCTGCTTTAAGAGATAATGCCAAACTACTAGTGCTCGAATCTTGGTGTTCTTTGATGCCATTATAAATGATGTCTTTTTTAAATTATGTTTCCTCATCATTTGCTAGCAGTATACAAAATGAAGCAAATTTTGTGTATTAATCATATCTAGAAACTGCATGAGATTCATTTTCTTGTTACCTGTGCATGCTCCTAGATTTTTTTGTATATCATTGATTAATAGTATCAATCTTTAATAGCGTCAGTGTTTTAAATATTAATCTTTTAAAATCTTTATTTCTCATAAGTTTTATTTTACTAGCCAGGATTTTTCTTTTTTTTTTTTGTACTGAGGATTGAACTCACAACCTCATGCTTGCCAGGCAGGTGCTTAAGCCTCTGAGCTAAACCCCTGGCCTCCTAGTTAGGATATTTGATACACTTTCTCTTTTGTTGAGTCAGTGTCTTGCTATATTGCATGTGTAGTCCTCCTACTTCAGCTTGCATTGGTACAGTCTTAATTAGAAGTGTTAGTGGGGAAGCTAATGTTTTATTTACAATTTTTGCATTTAGATTTGTAGTAAAGTGGATCTTCTATTTTTCCTTTTTGTAAAGTGCTTGGATATTGGTTTCTGATTTTGTAGACTATCTTAGGAATTATTTTTGCTTGTTTTGTCTGGATTATACCATGAAAGTGGTATAATCTTATCTATTCCCTGAAAATTATGATAGGACTCACCTGTACAACCATTTCTCTTTCTTTTTTTTGTTGGGGGGAGGGCTAATTTTTAACTGCATTTGAGTACCATATTATATTTTTTTTCTCCTTGAGTTGTAAAGCTACATTTTTCCAGGAGTCTATATCTGTCTTACTTTGGCTTTCAGTCTGTCTTTAACTTGCTTGTCGTTTTAGCTGCTACATGTTCAGATTGTCCATCAGACCCCATCTCTGGCCTCGTGCATTACCCCTTCCTGAGCAATGCTTGCTACCTTGGATTCCCTTTCTTCCCCTTCTTTCTCAGTGTTGAGATCTACCTGAGGGCCCCATTCATGCTGGCAAGCTCTCTCTCTCTAGCTGTATCCCCAGCCCTTGGTACCTCCCATCTCTGAGTATTTCATTTCCGGAGGGTCTTTGCTTGCTTTTCTGGGTTCCTGCCTATAGAAATCCTTACATTATAGCTTTATTTTATTCTGATTTAGTTCATCCTTCTTTGCGTTTATGTTCCCAAAAGTGTATGAAATTCTCATATGCCAATGCCTTTTCTCTTGTTCTCTTTGTCCTTATATTTGTACCTTTTAAAATTATTCTTTCCTTAGCAGGGTTTGGCAACTACGAGGAGAGAATTGCATGTGGTCAAGCCACATTTTTAACCTCACAAACAAATTTTCCTGTCTTGAAACAGGTGTTGACCGAGCGCCTGGACGCTGTTCTTCTGGAGAAAGCAGAGACCGAGCAGCAGTGTCTCTCTCTGAAAAAGGAAAATGCGAAAATCAAGCAGGAAGTTGAAGTAAGGCAACATGTTTTTTTGTTTTTGTTTTTCTTTTTGTTTTGTCTTTTTGAGGCAGGGTCTCTATGCAGTTCAGGCTGGCCTTGAGCTTACTTTGTAGCCCAGGCTGGTCTCGAACTCGCAACGGTCCTCTTGCCTCAGCTTCCCAAGTGCTGGGATTGCAGGTGTGAGCCACCACGCCCGTCAAGGCAATGCTTAATATTTTCTTTTTGATTTATAACAGTGTACTCATGCTAAGCCCATAGGAATTATCTAATACGGTTTTACAATATTAACAGAAAAAGATTTAAAAATAACTGAAATTATTCACTTACACAGAGATAGAGCTAACATTTATTATATTCTTTAATCTTCCTTAAAGCTACTACATTACATTCTTTAATAAAAATGAAGCAAGTAAGTTAACTTTTCATGTAACTTTTGTTTTTTGATTTTTTTTTTTTTTTTGGTAGGAGGAAGTGGGTCTTACTGTGTAGTTCAGGCTGGCCTTGAACTTGTACTCTCAGCCTCCCAAGTGCTGGGATTACAGGTATATACCACCATACCGGGCCTGATATAATTTTAAATACTGTTATCTGTTCAGCTGTAGAATATCCAGAATATCCAGTACCATCTTGGCACTTTCTTGCCTGTTGGGTCTAGGCTAATGTTTTCTTTTCTTTTCTTTTCTTTTTTTTTTTTTTTTTGCAGTAATGGGGATTGAACTCATGACCTCGTGCTTACCAGGCAGGCGCTTATGCCACTGAGCCAAATTACCGGCCCTAGGCTAATTTTTTCTTGAGTCTCTTCTTAATCTATTCAGGAGCTGTTAGTTGAAGCTTTATGACTTGTACAGATTTAACATCTTTTAGAAGAAAACAGTTCAGAGATTTCCTAGTTGTCAGTTACTATAACAGCCGTGCTATTGCTGATGTATGTGGCTCTTCTCGAGTTGGGCAGAGCCTTTGCAGAATGCCTGGACTCTTCGACATCATTCTCCAGGTCTTAGTCATCTCCTCTGCTCTCAGTTAGCTGTGACTGATTGTCTTTCCTAAGTGCAAATGTTTCTTTTGTCTGACTTAAATGATTTATGCTTATTTTTGTAATAGGATTCTGTAACTAAAATGGAAGATGAGCACAAGGAGTTTGAACAGTTGCACAGAAACTATGTGAAAGAAATTGAAGATTTGAAAAGTGAATTGATAACGGTACATTCCAAACACAATGAAGATAAGGCCGGCTTACAAAGGGAGCTAGAAGAAGCAATAAACAAACAGGCAGAGCTTTCAGAGCAACTTAAATTTCAGAGTAGCTCTGAAAGTGATATTAAAGAACTGCAAGATGAGAGTCAAAAAATGAGGTCAGCCTTTGAGGAACAAATTTTCTATCTGCAAAAGCAGTTAGAAGCTATCACTGATGAAAAAAAGCAAGCAGTTACTCACCTCCAAGAAGTCATGGAGGCGAATTCTCAACAGTACCAAAGAGATACTATTCGTTTGCAAGAAGAAGTGAAAGAACTGACACAACAGATTAAAGCATCAGCTAAAGAACATGAAGCAGAAATAAGTAAGTTAAACCAGCTGAAAGAGGACCTAGCGAGACAGTGTGAGGCCAGTGAGCAGACTATTCGCGAGAAATACAAATGTGAATTGGAAAACCTAAGGAAAGCCACATCGGATGCAAACCCAGACCTTCCTGTGGGTCCTGTCCTCTTACAGAAAGATACTTTTGTGGAACAGATAGTAAATGAAAAAACCAAATACTTACAGGATTCCTTAAAAGAACTGGAGTCTCAACATAGTATTTTAAAAGATGAGGTAACTTACATGAATAATCTTAAATTAAAACTTGAAATGGATGCACAGCATATAAAGGATGAGTTTTTTCATGAACGAGAAGACTTGGAATTTAAAATTAATGAACTGTTACTAGCTAAAGAAGAGCAGGGCTGTGTAATAGAAAAATTAAAATATGAGCTGGAAGATTTAAATAAACAGTTTCATTGTGCTATAGAACAACATAAAAAGGAAGTACAAAATCTCAAGGAAAAACATCAAAAAGAAGTATCAGAACTAAATGAGACATTTTTGTCAGGTTCCGAAAAAGAAAAATTAGCATTAATGTTTGAAATACAGGGTCTTAAGGAACAGTGTGAAAACCTTCAACAAGAAAAGCAAGAAGCAATATTAAATTATGAGAGTTTGCGAGAAATTATGGAAATTTTACAGACAGAACTAGGAGAATCTGCTGGAAAAATAAGTCAAGAGTTTGAATCAATGAAGCAACAGCAAGCATCTGATGTACATGAACTTCAGCAGAGGCTAAGGACTGCATTTAATGAAAAGGATGCTCTTCTAGAAACTGTGAATCTTCTCCAGGAAGAAAATGAAAAGTTGCTACATCAACGAGAGTTAGTGTCACAACTTGAAAATACCGTGAAGAGCCTTCAAGAAAAGAATGAAGTGTACTTACTTGGTCTTAGTCAAAGAAACGTGATGATACAAGAATTAGAAGCCAAAATAAGTTCTCTTGTAGAGGAAAAAGATGATTTCATAAGTAAAATTAAAAATTCTCATGAGGAGATAGATGGTCTGCATAGAAAGTGTGAGAGGGAAGAAAGCTTGGCTAGAGAACTTCGGGAGAAGCAAGAACAGGCCACCCAGTACAGCAGTGCATTAGAACGGCAGGTAAACGAGCTGACGGGAAGACTAGATGAGACTTTAAAAGAAAAGGTTGAAAATGACCAAAAACTGGAAAATCTTAAGGTACAAATGCAAACTATATCTAAAGACCAGGAAGCATTGTCATCAGAAGTGAAGTCTCTTTATGAAGAAAATAGTAGACTGTGTTCCGAAAAGGACCAGTTAAGTAGGGATTTGGAAATCCTAGTATCTCAAAAAGAAGATTTTACCCTAAAAGAACATATTACTGAATTAGAAAAGAAACTGCAGTTAATCATTGAAGAGCGAGATAACTTAAAAAAACTGTTTGAAAATGAGCAAGCTCAGAAGTCATTTGTTAAAACTCAGCTGTGTGGTTTTCTTAAACAAATGAGGTCGAGTGTTTCAGAAGAAAATGAAGAGGAAGATGTTAGACTTGTCCTACAAGCTGTAGGTGAATCCTTAGCAAAAGTAAATGAAGAAAATCACAACTTGGTTTTGCAGTATGTTGCAAGGGTGTTAGAATTAGAAAAAGAAGTGAAGTGCCTTCAAGAAAAGGCTGATCAATGTGAAGAACTTAGGTCTTTACTAAGAGACTTTGAGCAAGAGAAAATTCTCTTAAGACAAGAGTTAGAAGGAGCATTGTCAGAAAAAGAGACCTTGCAGTTTGATCTTTTAGAAATAAAGAATGCTAATGAGAAAAGGCTTGATAATCACAATCTTTCAATTCAAGTTGAGGAAGTATCTCATATATTACACAGCAAAACTGAAACTGAGGTCCATGATGAAAAACCTATGCCAGAACATGAAGACCTAAGGCCATTACTGGAACAAAAAGAAGTGGAATTGCAAGATGTAAGAGCAGAGTTGTTGTCATTAAAGGTACTGTTAATTTTATTGACAAAATCTTAGTTCTGGTGATAGACTTGAAAAAATACAAATTAACATTTTTACACTTTGCAATCAGAAGTAAGCTTTTAGCATTTAAGCCCAAGGGGCAAGTATGTGAAAAATACATTAAACACTTCCTTCTTGTATATCCTACTTATTGGTCATCTGGAAAATGTAGATCATTTTAAAATCTTGAACTTAAATGTTTAAATATCTGGGTCTAAATATAAGCAAAGAAGTTGCTCTAGTGGTATTTTGCCTTGGGTACAGTCTTAGGACTTAGGACACTGTTTAAAAATCTTTTCATCTGACCCTGAATTGCTTCTTACATTCTTTCCCTTTAGTAATGATTTTCTCATGTTTCAAATGATGGCTACTTCAGTATGCAGATGAAATTAATTGTTTTTTGTTTTTATTTCTCCTATAAAATCTAGGATTCCTTAGAGAAATTGTCTTTAAAAGATGATCAGCTTTCTTCAGTAAAAGAACTGGAGGAGAAAATCGGTAACTATGGTTGTTGTGTGTTGTCACCATTTTTGTGACCAATGCTGTTAGTGCTAGAAGAGATGGGGGAGGAAGCAGCCAGGTGACAAAAGGTTGGAACACAGGATGTTGCTGCGTCTCCCCCACCCACAATGCCCTCTACACTCTGTTCCTTTTCAGTTTCCTTTCTGCCATTTAGCATGAACAGCAAGCTGCTGTGACTCCATTTGTAGGTGGCTCTGTGGTGATTCTGAACTTCGCTCTTTGAAGGGTGTGATTTGTGTGCCCGGCTGTCCCAGACATCTGGGCAGAGAAGGCCAGTGAGGAAGGTCGTGTGCTCGGCTCACTGCCAGGAAGAGCCAGAAGGGAGTCCTGGGCTCTGTGTAGCTCAGGCTGACCTCCTCTCTCAGCCCCCCAAGCGCTGGGATCACCAGAGTGGTCATTATACCTGGCTGACCTGTGTTCAGTTAGGAAATGTGTCGCAGCATAGTGTTTTCATTCGGGACTTAAAAGAATGTGAAGTGTGACAGAAGAAAGTATCCTGGCAGGAGGAACAGCAGGCACTCTTCATGTTTGCAGTATCCAGGGTGCACTGTGGACTTCCTGGGAGGGTGCCGGCTGGCGGCAGTGCACTGCTGCTACAGCACATGCAGGGCCAATTGTTCCTACCTCCTCACTGCCTGTGGTGACACATGGTTGCGCTTCCATTCCCTTTGAAAATGGAGAAACAAAGACTTAGAAGTGTGGTACCCATGAAATCTGGAATGAGGTGCTGTTTTCAGCAAATTAGTTTAGGTACCACTTGACGTCAAGATGTTAGGGGGGGCCCTGCGTAAATGTGGAGTTAGGGGAGAACTAGAGATAAACTAATCATGAAATAGTGGGCTTCAAAAGCCATGAAAAAGCTAGGAATGGTGGCACACCTGTCATCCTAGCACTTGGAAGGCTGAGGCAGGAGAATCACTGCAAGTGAGAGATCAGCCTGGGCTGTGTAGTGAATTCAAGAGCAACTGAACCAATAGCGGAGACCCTGTCTCAAAAAACAAAAGGCGCTGAGATTGACATCATCATGTCAGTGTGGAAGCAAGGTGAGGACCAGAGACAGTTCTCATCTTCAGATGTTGGGAACAGCAAGGAGACAGGACAGCTGCAGCCTTACAGTGGAGGCCTGGCGCACACAGTAGCCCACAAATTAGGAGGGAGGGAGTGGAGGGTATTGCCGTGGTGGGCACTGCCAGCCCTGGGCTAGGACTGCAAGGGCAGTTGTTGTAGTACCTAGAGCCGGGGCTTGCTTGCAGTGAGTTCCCGGAAAACATGGGAAGGCAAATTTCAGAGCAGATAAGGATGACTCTTTGAAGGAATTTGTTCTGAAAAAGGAGAGAGACCATACATTGTTTGTAAACAGAAGAGTTAAACTTGTGATCTTAGCCCTTGGGAGAGGCTAAAGTAGGAGGATCACCATGAGTTCAAGGCCAGCCTGGGCTCCATAGTGAAACCGTGGCTCAAAAAGAAAAACAAAAACACCCCCCCCCCCCCAAAAAAAAAAAAAAACAGAAAAATTCAGAGTGCACGTGAGATGTGATCTCCCTTCTGCCCTCTTTGGCTACTTTCCCTGTTTGTTCCTGACCTGGAGTTCTTGCCTATAGTTGTCTGGCTGATTCAAGTCTGGGGGAAAGTGATGCTGTGGGGTGGTGGTAGTGGAGGAGGCTTGTGATGAAAGGCAGCCTGGACCTGTTGTCCCCCAGGCACACACAGACCATCAGGCAAGCAGAGGGATGCAGGCCCAAGGCCCAAGCCAAGGGAAGTCCTGAACGCTGCCTCTCAAGTAAGAGAGGTCACAGAGGTTGAGAGGAGACCAGATTGGGTGGGCCAACCATTTTACAGGTTAGTTGTAAAACTCAGATCTACCAAGCAAGAGGAGTCTGTAAATACTTAGCTGCATCTGATGCCCTCATTCCCTGGTCCCAGCTTTCAGACCACCATCTGGTATCCTGACAACCTCTCCTACTCTTAGACACTTGTAACATGACTTCTAAAGTGGCTGCGTTAGGCTGGGCATGGTGGTGCAGGCCTGGCATCCCAGTACTCTGGAGGCTGAGGCAGGAGGATGGCCACTAGTTTGAGACTAGTGTGGACTACATAGCAAGACACTGTCTTTAAGAAATAAAGTAGGCCTGTGTTAAAGAATCAAGAAAATGAAATATTTTTTAACATTTTTTTGCCATACTTTCATTTTAAAAAGAACATAATAAGCCGGGTGTGGTGGTGCATGCCTGTAATCCCAGTACTTGGCAGCTGAGGCAGGAGGATTCTTGTGCGTTCAAGACCAGCCTGGGCTACAAAGTGAGCTCAAGATCCGCCTGAATTGCATAATGAGACCCTGTCTCAAAAAGACAAACAAAACAAAACAAAAAGAACATACTAATGTGTGGTTGGTTTGGTTAAGGGGAAATGTACTGGGGATTGAACCCAGTGGCCTTCCTACTGAGCTGCATCCCCAGCCCTTTTTTATTTTCTATTTTGAAACAAGGTCTCAGTAAGTAGCTAAGTTGCTCCAAGTGGGCTCCAACTTGCTGTCTTCCTGCCTCAGCCTCCCAGAGTGCTTCTGTTACAGGCATGTGCCGTCATACCTAGCTAATACTGATGACTTTAATTTTAAGCTTTGGATTTTGTATTCCAAAAGAAAAAGCTTCTAGGGTTAAAATACGCAAGTAATTTCCCTTTTTTTCTTCTGACTTCATATGTAATCCTTTCATTTTCTGTTTTTTAGCAAATCTGGAAAAAGAATCCAAAGGGAAGGAGGAAAAACTAAGTAAGATAAAACTAGTTGCTGTAAAAGCAAAGAAAGAATTAGATTTTAGCAGAAAAGAGGTAAGCCAACTGAAAAGCACACCATTTGGGAATCTTACTTTTTAGGAAAGTCAAGAATTTTTCTATTCTTAAAATGCGAACTATATATTAAAATAGGCCCAGACTCTAAAGGAAGAGCTCGAATCTGTTCGGGCGGAGAAGGATCAGCTGTCTGTGTCCATGAGAGACCTCATCCAGGGAGCAGAGAGCTATAAGGTAAAAGGCGACCCGGTGCTGAGCGGCATCCCAACGCCAATGAGTTGGGAGTGCGCGGATGTGGAACCTGCGCCCCGCGAACAGCTGCCTTGTTTTTTGTCATTGTCCCCGCTTGTGTTAGTACAGTATGGTGGGCTACAAGATTGTAGAATGGCTAGCTTTTAAATAATGCCCCTAAGCTCTTGCTCTTTAAAAGTCAAATTCTCTTTGGGGATTTCCTAATTAAAAAACAAAATGGTGACTGTGATTCATGGCTGCTGTGTATCTGGCCAGATAAATAAACCGGAAGCCTAACCAGCAGGTCTGACAGGAGAGGGAAGCACGGTTGTCCGGAAGTAATGTACAAGATGCTTGTGAAAATGGTAAAGCCCAAACTTGCCCCCCACAAAGCCAGTGTCTTCCTGTTTCCTCACGTCCGCTCATTTAGCAGACAGCTGCTCTGCACAAGAATCCAAATCCAGGCTGGGCTGTGGTCAGTCAGCTGGGCCTCTGCCAGCCTGCCTTCCTGAACCCCTGGCCTGGGGGACTCGATTCTGTGGCTGTGACAGGCAAAGGACAGGATACACATTAGCAGCAAGGAGTGGAAGGGGAACTCGGTCCAAGAACATCCCCATAGTAGCCAGATAAAATTGGTGCAAAAGTTATACTTTTATTCTTTTTTTGTTTGTTTTTGTTTGGATAGAGGGTCTCACTGTTTAGTTCAGGCTGGCCTTGAATGCATTATGTAGCTCAGGCGGACCTTGAACTTGGGGCAATCCTCCTGCCTCAGCCTCCCAAATACTGGGATTACAGGTATGCGCCACCAAGTCCAGCTTTGGGCAATAGTTTTAATGAGCAGGTGGGCACTTAAAGGAAACTTCAAAATGTTTATAGGATGACGAATATTATCTGAAATATTACTTCTCAAATTCATTTGTAAATTATGAATAATTTCATTGAAAACCCTTAGGTTTTGTTGTCATTTTGGGGGGGATTTTGACAATTATTCTAGGTTTAAATGGAAAGTAAGCTAACAAGAAAAGCTAAAAGTTCTGGAAAAGACCACACACTAAAATTTATAGAGGAGCTGCAAATGTAGAGGATAATTTAGCGGAGGATGCAGGCAGATTCATGCAGAAGATGTGGGCCCCTCTGTGTCACAGGGGGCTGGTGAGCCAGGAGGATGCAGGCAGATACATGCAGAATATGTGGGCACCTGTGTGTCACAGCAGGCTGGTGAGCCAGGAGGACGCAGGCAGATTCATGCAGAAGATGTGGGCATCTCTGTGTTACAGCAGGCTGGTGAGCCAGGCGAACGCAGGCAGATTCATGCAGAAGTTGTGGGCACCTCTGTGTCACAGCGGGCTGGTGAGCCAGGCAAGCTCTGCTGACTCCCTGCTGCCAGCTATGTGGAGAAGGCTGTGGGCCAGTGAGGCACAGAGGCCCAGTAACCTCAGGGCTGGGTTTTACTTCCTGTTCAGATCTCTTCTTTCACCAGTGAAGCTGTGCTGTGCCAAAAATCAGTGAAGAAAGAGTTTGAGAACTTCAAGGTGATGGTGCACGCCTGTAATCGAGGCATGCAGGAAGCTGAGGCAGGAGGATTGCTGCAAGTTTGAGGCCATCCTAGGTTACATAAACAAGTTGAAGGGCAGTCTGTACTACCTAGTGAGACCCAGTCTCAAAAAACAAAAAGTAGCAAAAACTATTTAAGGAAATTAGTGAGTTTTTATTTCATTGTATATCAGGCTTAAGTTCTGGATGAATCAGAATGCTATATTTTGTAAAAAAGTTTTTAGAAATCATCTTTTAACTGACTTCTGGGTAGAAGAAACTTTTTAAAAGTAATTTAAGAAATTACAAAGGAGAAAATTGATAGATTGACCCTGGCCTACATCTGGAGGAAACCAATAAATGAGATGGTAAGTTCTCTTAGAACGCAGAATAAGCTCCTGACATAACAAATCTCAGAGGTGACTACATTCTGATCCTCATTCTTAGGGTATTTTCTAAAGCTGGATTTATATGACCTATTTTTTATTAAAGACACTGATGTTTTCTCTTATTTTCATAGTAAATTTACATTTTATGGTTCAGTATCATTTTCATATGCAAATCTGTTTTTATGTTTTCCAGTGTTTAAGCATAATAGAGTTGCAGAACTTACATCAGGATGGCTTGATTATATAGTCTGACCTATTAAATACATAATAACCTAAAGTAAAACCTTTTCTTTATTGAAGAGTCTTTTATTAGAATATGATAAGCAGTCAGAGCAGTTGGATATGGAAAAAGAACGTGCTAATAATTTCGAGCGTCTCATGGAAGATCTTACAAAACAATTAAGACATTCAGCTTTTCAGGTAATTTTAAATTGAGTACATGCTGTCTGGATTTTTGTTTGTTTTTTCATGTCTCCTTTTGCTCTGCCAGGGTGCATCTGGTCTCTTACAAGGTTTACCATGTTAACACCAACAGAGATACTTAAACTTGCTTGTGACTTATTGTCATTCTGTGGAACTGATTCTTAAATTTTCAGTTGTTACACTGTGTTAGTATTCTCTTTAATGCACTTTTTCGTCCTCTCCTACCTGTATTTGCCACGTGTTTACAACAAAAAATCATTTGTCATTTCAGTGTGAAAAATTAAGCTCTGACAATGAAGATCTCCTGGCTCGAGTTGAGACACTCCAGTCCAATGCTAAGCTATTGGAAGGACAGATTCTAGAGGCCCAGAGAGCCAAAGCAGTGGTAGACAAAGAACTAGAAGCTGAAAAGCTTCAGAAAGAGCAGAAGCTAAAGGTAAACACAATCCTGTAAAGTTGATCACATGTACAGTGACACTTTTATCAAAATATTTGAATGAAGAAAAGGCTTTCTACCCAGATGTGGTGGTTTATACCTTTAATCTCAGCACTCAGGAGCCTGAGACAGGAGGATTGCCATGAGTTTGAGGCCAACCTGAACTGCACAGTGTGACCCTATCTTTTAAAAAATAAATAAGGCTTTCTGAAGAAGTAGCATTGGTGGCTGGGCTTGATGATACACCTGTTATCCCAGTACTTGTGAGGCCGAGGCAGGAGGATCACTGCAAGTTCAAGACCAGCCTGAGCTGTGTAGAGAAACTTTGTCTTAAAAAGACAAACAGAAAGGTAATATTGATGAATACAGTAGAGATGATTAATTGCTTAATGTGTACCAATTGTAAGTTTAAAATGCCAAGCTATGATTTTTTGAGGGTGTATCTTTTTAAAACACAGAAAGCTTTCCTAACTTTGTATGTTTTTTTAATATTTTATTCAGATTTAGTTTTTATAGCCCCTAACAAATACCTTTTTAATGTTGGTTGGGTCATGGGAATGGCTTTTATTTTTAATTTTAGGAACATGCCAGTACCATAACTGAACTTGAAGAACTTCAGTTGCAATTTCAAAAGGAAAAGAAACAGCTTCAGAAAATCACGCAAGAGTTAGAGCTGGTGAAAAAGGTACAAGAGGACACTGGGTCAGGGCTAGCGAGGTGTTCCCATCGCTGATACCAGTAAATATTGGTGCCATTAAGATGACTTTGTATAAAGAGATTGCCTCAATAAATTGAAATTTTAACTTTTTTCACTAAGTGCCCGTTTTTCAGAAGAATGGAGGCTCAGAAACTGTTAGATTTTGGTGTGATGTTGTCTGTCCATGATCACTGACACATGAAGACTTCATTACTATCAAAGCTTGCAGTTTGTCTTATTCTTCAGATTTTGACTACTTTTCTCTACTTTTCCAAAAATCAGGCTAAAAAAATACTAAGAACCACTTAAAAATATTGAAATACCGCAAATCAAGAGCCCCAGAAGACTGGACCTGCCAGTTGTTAATAAAACTTAACAATGCAATGCAATGAACCTAAACAAGTAGAGTTAGACTGCTGGAAAATATTTTATGAGCTGGAAACTAGAAAGCATCCAGCTTCTCATTCTTCCTTACTGCTTACCCTGTTTCTGCTTTAGGAAAGCACAAACAGAACTTGCATATTGCTGTGGCTGCATCTTGCTAGTGAATTTAATTGCACTTGTAACTTGGAACTCTTCTGTGAAATGTGCAGGACGCCCAGCAGACTACACTGATGAACATGGAAATAGCAGACTACGAACGTTTGACCAAAGAACTAAATCAGCAGTTAACTAACAAAAACAGCAAGATAGAAGATTTGGAGCAAGAAATAAAAATTCAAAGACAGAAACAAGAGACCCTACAAGAAGAACTGAGTGAGTACCTCGAATTCACTTTACCATATGATTATATCACAATAGGTTGGGGTGCCACATTAGCTGCCCTTAGCTTTTGACCATGGCCAGGTGCACCTTACCCAGTGTCGGACCTTACTGAGGACCAGAAGGACTGTGAGACCTATGCCTTAGTGAAGGTGTTTGTGGTCCCTGTCAGGGTTTGATGCACTTACTCATTTAAACACCGAAGTTCCTGGTACATGAATAATGTAAAGTAACATTATCTTACCTATAGGTCGCTGACTTCAACAAATTGGGAAAATTTAGTAGTATGATATTTCTTTTTAAGAGGATTATATTTTATTCATAAAACATCTTCACATGTTAATATTGAAAGCTTTGTTTGGTTGCCCAGCCTGTAATTTGTTTCCATGAATGTGGCGTGTGTGGCAGAGCCTGCCGCGTTAGCGCACCCTCTGGTGCTGCTCAGGTCTGTGTCTGTCCGTGGTCTCCCATCTGATGATTTCTGTCTGCTTTCTCTGTCAGCAACCTGTGGTAGTCTCTACCCGTACTGTTGATGTTGTTTCTTTTCCTCTTAGTGTTTTATTTCTTATATTTAGAAACTCTGGTGTTGGCCATGTGAACACTGAAGGCTGTTTGTGTTCTTAGTGATTTGCTGCCTCTTATTATGAAAGGTTTGCATCCCTGGTAATCCTTCTTTCTCTGAAGTCTCCTTCGATGTTCACTGATAGCTATAACCAGACCAGCTTTCTATCAGTGTCTGTTATGCTCTGTCTTCTTCCTTCCTTTGGCTTTAATGCATGTCTGTGGTGTGTTCTTTTTCACAGCAGGTGGTGGCATTTTGCATTTCTCTCTAGGCTCAGTCTCTACTGTTTGAAAGCTTAAATGATTTTTTTTATCATGATTATTATTGTGACTAGTTTTAAATCTACCACCTCACCAGTGTCTTTATTTTGTCCTTTGGTTTCTTCTTTTTCTGTTTTCTCTAAAATTATTTTTTGTGCAACCATTTTATCTCCTTTACTAGCTGACCAGTTTGTTTTTAAGTGGGTGCTTTAGGGTTTTTAATCTTTGTTTTTTTTGTTTGTTTGTTTGTTTTTTGGTATTGGGATCAAATTCATGACCAGACAGTGCTGTGCTGCTGAGCTATATCCCTAGCCCTGCTTTTGGGTTATTACTATACATCTGAATTTTTCACAGATTACCTTGACATAAATCATACCACCTTTTATGTACTTGGGTGAGAATCTTATGATGATATGCTTCATTTCCCTCTACTTTTATCCTTCATGCTTCAGTGAAGAGGATTGAACCCAGGGCACAGTGCTAAATCCCCAGTACTTTCAGAAGTTTTTAAAAATGTTTTTTAACATTGAGACAGAGTCTCAGTAAATGGCTGGAACTTAGAGTCCTCCTGCCTCAGCCTCTCAGAGTACTGGGATTACTGGTATACGCCACTAGCCAGGCTCCTCCTCCTGTTTCTATCACACGTTATTTATGTGTAACACCTTACAGGATGATAGTAAGTTCCTAGCCAGCTGGTCTCAGAAAAGACCAAAAAAAGACCAAGAGGAAGGGATGGGTTCTGTCTGCTTTTTCTAGAGTTCCCCTGTAAGTTTGGCCTTGAGCATTGGGAAGCAAGAGAGGAACCAGAGATGTCCTCAGTGATGAAGTCCATAGCATTTGCAGTAACAAAGCAGTCACGGTGTTGGTGAGAGACGGTGGGTGTCCTGAGATGTGCAGTAGCAGGGCCTTTCTGTGGTGAAGGCCCCCAGGTGACACAGGGCTCAGCTTGCCTGTACCCAGTGTCCAGAGCCTGGGCATAGCCCCGCCGCCACTGCCGCCCCCCCCCCCCCCCCGGCAGATGCAGGGCTAGGTGCGCAGGGTCTGCCTGAAGAGCTGAGTCAGTTCACAAAGCACCAGAGCCCTCTGCAGGGTGCTCACCCTGGTAGCAGTCACCTCCCTCCCTGCTCCTGGGGACATTGCATCACCAGCTTGGGCTTGCACAGGTGAGTCCGGAATGGACACAGCAGAGGAGCCTGACGTGTGGAGTTCCAGTCATCCACCTGTGTCCAGGCACTGGCCTGGGATGTATAGCGTGCAGACCACTGGCTGGGCCTGAGCTGGTCCCCCATGAAGTTCTTGGTCCACACTGCCAGCAGAACTCAAGGTTTTGTTCTGCACTGCACAGGCTGGGTTGTGAGTTAGCAAGCCTGTGTATTTTAGACTGATAAACAGGCTGGGTCCTTTGGAAAATGAAGGCAAGGTACTTATTCAAGACAGCACCCCACTCCCACCGAGAGACTGCTATGTGCAGGAAGGAGCTGCACTGGCGAGAGTGCAGTGCCGAAGCTCTGTAGTACAGCACAGGAGAGAGGGGAGTAGCAAGGTCAGGTCCTTCTTGCAGCCTGGATATGGGCAGAACCTCACTGTTTCGAAAGCTTCACTAGTGAAGGCTTTGCCACATAGGGAGAAGTGATTGAGAACAATTAGGATATTTCTCATCAGTTCATGAAGGAGCTGAACACAAGGAAAATGATTGGTTCATTGATGGGGGCCTGGGGAGGGGGTAGCTGGGGTGCAGGCTGTAGGAGTCCAGGGACAAGGTAGCTGGGGTGTAGGCTGCAGCAGTCTAGGAACAGGACAGCTGGGGTGCAGGCTGCAGGAGTCTGGGGACAACGTAGCTGGGGTGCAGGCTATAGGAGTCCAGGGACAGGGTACCCGGGGTGCAGGCTGCAGGAATCTGGGGACAGGGCAGCTGTGGTGCAGGATATAGGAGTCCGGGGATGGGATAGCCGAGGTGCAGGCTGCAGGAGTCCAGGGACAGGGCAGCTAGGGTGCAGGCTGCAGGAGTCTGGGGACAAGGTAGCTGGGGAACAGGCTGTAGGAGTCCGGGGACAGGGTAGGTGGGGTGCAGGCTGTTGGAGTCGGGGGACGGAGTAGCCGGTTGCAGGTTGCAGGAGTCTGGGGACAAGGTAGCTGGGGTACAAGCTGTAGGATTCTGTGGTTGAAGTAACTGGGATCCAGGCTATAGGAGTCAGGGAATGGGGTGATTGGGTCCAAGTGTAGAAGATGTCAGCTGAATGGTGCAGCATACCTTGGCTGGGATGGGGAGTCCTGAGAAAATAGGGGTGGAAAATAGTATCAGAACAGCATCCATATCAGATAAGCTGGGTATGTTAGTTTTATTTAATTTGTTTATTTTTAAAGAGAATAAAACCAAGAATAATAAAACAGAATAAAACCAACCAAAACAAACCAGTGTGATACAGAACTACAAAATCAACAATAGTTACTATAATGCCTCTTGTTGCCCTCAAAATAGCTGCAGATACCTTTGAATGTAGTAAAAATCAAAACAGAACAGAATAGAATAGAAACAATAAAACAAAACAATGATTGCAATAAAAGACTTCAAAACAAGCCAATAGAAAATCCAAAATTGCTACCATAATCTTGCTATCTTTTAAATAGCTGCTCATGCCATCAGATTTAACATAATCAAACAAAACAAAATAAAATAAAACCCAAACCAACAAAACAATGGAAATGATATAGGACTTCAAAACAAGACAATAGGGAATCAATAATGGCCACAACCCTCAGGGGGAGACCCCCCTAGATGCCACACTGTGTACCGCTGTCCTCTGAACCTATGCTCAGATACTGGCCCTAGACCTGCAAGGTCCATGAAACACCAAAGCACCACAGGCATCTAATTGCATTTTACCTCAATAGCTATCATCACAGCTTATGTTTCTTGGGATAAGCTCGTTGCTGACAGGTGGAGGAGAGAGGGATTGGTACTTCCTGTTTACCAGCCCACAAAGGGGCTGGGG
Organism: Cavia porcellus; assembly: GCF_034190915.1. Classification (NCBI taxonomy): domain Eukaryota; kingdom Metazoa; phylum Chordata; class Mammalia; order Rodentia; family Caviidae; genus Cavia; species Cavia porcellus. The sequence goes on along the minus strand of NW_026947501.1, from coordinate 45,124,201 downwards.
TTTGGCTATCCCCAGTTCAGTAGTGGCCGTGCATGGTGCAGGTTCCCAGATGGGCCTTGCTTCCTGGGTGTGGCCTTGTTCTCTCCCTGAAGTCTGCAAATGGCCGATTTTGGGTTTTTGACAGTGTCTTTTTGTATGTAATTCTGTCTGGTCTTGAACTTACTATGTGGCCCAGGCTGGCCTTGAACTTGCAGAGATCTACCTGTCTCAGCCTCCCGAGTTCTGGGCTTACAAGGGTGTACTACCACACCTAGCCCCTCCGTTTCTCATTACTGTGTCCTGAAAGGTCCCTGATTTTTCCCAAGATGCCATTTATTCACAAGTGTTATTTCATTTGTTATTCTCCCTTTCGTGCCTCCCACACCCTTATTCACCTGTTGGTTCCTTCAGCTCTTTGGTGCTTCCTGCACCATACAATCTACCTTGTTGTTCCGTGTAGAGGTAGCCTTCAGCTTTTCAGGTTATGTCGCCTTGGGTGGCCTTGCTAATGTTTTCATCCTGCTTTCCGCTGTCTTGTGATGTGTCACCCCTAGTCAACCCTAGGGTGCTCCTTGGTGTCATTTGGCTTGTAACTCAATGTGTCTCACTTAGCGTAACTGTTGGAGCTCTTTGCAAAGGCTTTATAGGTAATCTGTGCTTCATAATATGTGTTTTTGGAATGGTATAAGTACTTTCTAGAAAACAGCTGGGTAAGGCTTGCATGTGAGAAGCACAGTTAAAATGTTCCCATTTACCCAGTATGTATAGGAGGGTGAGCTGGACTTTTGCTCACCAGAACTCTCCACAGCACAATGCCACGGCTCCAGTAACTGGGCTGGGCTGAGGCAGGTGCGCTTGTCCTGTGAATGGATTGTGATCGGGGTCCAATACCTGGACACCTGGCTGCTTCACCACAGCTGCAGCAGGGCCACCCATGGCTTCCACAGTGAATCCACTTGTGTCTGCTGTTTTTGTTCCTTAAATCTGTCACAAGACAATTTTGTCTGTTAAATTTGTCCCTTAGTGAGCTTTCCTTCACTAACAGTCCCTCCTGCAAAAAGTTACTGCATCTAAGTTGCTGTCACAAGTGTCTGTCTGAGGTTACAGGACAAGAAATACTCAGTGCCTCTCCTGAGGTGTTTTTTAAAAGTAGCCCTTAGCATTTAGAGACATAGTAACAGTTGCCACACCTTTGTTGTAGAGATATACGAGGACATATTTACAGAGGAACAGATCTGCTTCATTAGGATGCAGTGGGCTCCAGGGTAAATAGGAGAGGGCCGTCCAGGGGTTTGTGGGCTCCCGTAGTGTTTCAGGCTATGTGAGCCCATGATCTGCTCATATACCTGTCCCCATTGTGGCACCAGAGCAGCCCCCAACTGCATGTGATGGAGTGAGCCCACTGTGTCCAGTCAGTCAGGCTGTCTCAGAAGTGGCCCGCCTGAGGGTAGGAGGGTTCCAGGGGTTCCTACACAGTCACCGCTGCTGTCACAGATGTTTGAGGTGCTCTGTGACAGGGCTACAGCAGTTTCCCTCGAAAGTGAGTTAACGTGAAGAAGATACGTCTTACTGGGCAGGCGCCTGTGCACTCATGAAAGCTGTTTCCTCTCTCTGCGGAAATCCCTCCTGCGTCCAGCCTCGCTGCAGTCTTCCCTGCAGCAGCATGAGGAGAAACACTCCAGGGTCAAGCAGCTGCTTGTGAAAACCAAAAAGGAGCTGGCAGACGCAAAGCAGGCAGTATGTTGCTTGTTCTTATCTTCTAGCTTATTCATGGTTCACTGGTGAGTAACTGTGCTTCCCATCTAGCCACTGTTCTCCTTCCACAGGAAATCGATCATCTCACTCTCCAGGCATCCTTAAAGGGCGAGCTGGAGGCAAGCCACCAGCAAGGAGAAGTCTACAAAGTAAGACTTTGTGCTTTCTAAGATTGTAAAAGGGTTTTCCGTGTGGTGGGCAGCAACTCTCTAAGACAATGGTGACCTGAGGTGCACGTGCCATGGTGGGCTGTTTATGTCCCTAAGAGCTCAAAACATTCTCTGCTTCCCTGAGGAGATGTAAAAAGATTTGAGGAATGATGGCAGTCAGTCAGATATGGTGCATACCTTGGGCTGGGTTATTTTTGTGTGTTTCAGGATGCTAATACACTGTGGAGTAGTGCAGCATAGAGCCAGCCTGCCCCAGCCCTCCTCTTTATCCTCCGAATGACAGTGCAATCACAAGAAATAGTGCATAAAGTGGTTTCATGTGTCTGTTTCATGTATATAAATACCACTAGAAATTGTATACACACTTCAGGAAAAGAAAAACATAAATATTTTCATACTAATTTGAGACATCATGAGAGAATACAAATGACCTTCAGCCACAGGAGGTGTCAGAGCGGTAGCCATGGGCTCCGAGCTGCGGCTGTAGAACCTCAGTCACTGAGGCCTCTGCACGTGTATGTCCATCTCCACTAAGGGCTACAGCGCAGTGTTTTCTGTGCTATACAGTGACCTCTAGGGTCCCCCATACGAGGGTCTGTTGAAAAAGCCTATTATTTCTTTTTCTGAAGTGTGTATATATTTTTTAGCAGCTCCATATATAAAAAATGTCTTGAGCTATTCAGTTAAATGGGAATGAACTGTGTATTCCGGGATTTGCATGACTTTTCATTGCTGTTGCTTTACTTATTGTGGTGCGAAACTGTTCTTCTGTTGTCTCCACTCTTCCATACTAACACCTCCACGCTTGCGGGAGCGTCCTGTGTGAGGCACCGTGCTGAGTTCCCTGTCTTCCCCAGATCCAGCTGGCTGAGGCGACTGCAGAGAAGCACAAGCTGCACGAACACCTGAAGGTGTCCGCGGAGCAGCACCAGCGTGTTCTTGGCACCTTCCAGCAGCGGGTGGCTGCGCTGCAGGAGGAGAACTGCGCGGCTAAGGTGTCGTCCCACCCACCTGTCCGCTCCAGGGATTCGCTCATTAGGGGGATGCCTGGCTGAGTATGGCCAGCTCTGTCCCAGTCACTTTAGGAATGCGCAGGACTTGGGATGGACCTTCACCACTCTACTGTGAAAACTCACATTGGGGAACTTAAATTAGGGACTGTGATAAGTAAAAATCTCTACAAAGTCCCAGAAGCAAATAGTGCCACTCTGAAGCTTGCGGACTGTACATTAATCTCCCAGGAAAGAAAAAAACATCTCTTATCAAAGAAAATCATGTTATTCAGAGATTTTTAAAATGTGTAGGAGTAACCTAGTAAGCATGCTTTTTGGTGAAGTTAACTGGGGCTGAAACAAAGCTGTCTTCATTTTCAAAAATGAGTTTTCACTAAAAATAAGATTGTGTTACAATAGAAAATGATTTTCTCTTTTCATGTTATAGGCAGAACAAGCAGCTGTGGCCTCAGAATTTGAGAACTACAAAGTCCGAGTTCACAATGTTCTGAAACAGCAAAAGAATAAATGTGTGCCTCAGGCTGAAGCTGAGGGTGTGAAACAAGAAAGGTGAAGTTTAACCCCGGGACCTCGAGTGGTTCATAATATGAACCACTTGCACAGCACTTTCCTTGCTCCGGGCTGGCGTCCTCAGGATTGGCACTGACCAGAATTTTGCACAGCCAGACACAGGGAGCAGCTGCTTGGCCTTGGTATATGTGGCCCTCAGCTGGGTGTGCCTGCCTCGGCACTGTACATAACCTGAAGGCTTGCAGGGTGCAAGTTTCTGACCTCAGTCTCTTTAGGATTTTGTTGTAGTAGAAAGTTAGACATTAAAATTATTAGTTCTTCCAGTTTTGGAAATTTAAGGGCAAAAGAATAAAAGCACTTCTCTCAGTGTACTTTTTCACCATTAGGTTAAATAGAAGTTGCTTAAGATACTTTACTTCAAGAAGTTTCCTAGCTGGGCATGGTGGTGCACATCTGTAATTCTAGCACTCTGGAAGCTGAGACAGGAGGATCATGGCAAGTTCAGTGCCAGCCTGGGCTACAAAGTGAGCTCAAGGCCAGCCTGAACTGCATAACAAGACTCTTATCTCAAAAAAATAAAATAAAAGGTTCTATGAGGCTCCATGGTGAACACCTATCATCCCAACATTTGGGAGGCTAGCACCGGAGGATCACTGAATTCTAGGCCAGCTGGGTTACATAATGGTTCAAGGCCAGCTTGAACTACGTAGTGAGACCCTATCTCAAAAAAGAAACAAAAGGTTTTAAATTAAATTCTGAGTTTTAGTTTAGAATAAAGTTTTTCCTTAATGCTTGGCACCCTCTCAGATTTGTTCACATAACAGATTATTTAATCAGTCCTGCTGTAATCATGTATCTGCACCCTTCAGCAAGTTACTCAGAGCGTGCTGCGACCAGAGCAGGACAGCTGTTGCAGCAAAAGTGTGTCTGCTTTTGTGAGCAGAGGTTCTGCCAGACTGTTAGCATCCTGGCGGGACCAAGTGATGCTGTGGTATGTGTTCGTCTTCTGTTCTTTGCTTAGGAAGCTATTAAATGTGGAGACTGCAAGCTGGAGTGCATTCTCTCTGCCAGTAGTGCCTCATAAAGCTGAAGTTGACTATTGGTGGGGTATATTTGTTTTCTTTTTTCTTTTTGTGTGAGACAGTCTGGCTGTGGAGATCATGCTGACTTTGCACTCATTTCATAGCCCAGGCTGGCCTCACACTCCAGCATCAGTCTCCTGAGTACTGGAATTATAGGCAGGTGCCACCATGCCTGGCTGTTTTGTTTTTGAGATAAGGTCTTACTATATAGTCCCAACTGGTCTTGAACTAATCATAACCTAAGCTGGATGCAGATTGGTGTCAGCCTCCTGAGTGCCGGGATTATGGGCATGTGCCACCTTGCCTGGCAAAACTTAAATGTTGATGCTTTAATAATACATAAATTGTCACCATTTGCTAGAGCCTTTTTTTTTACCATGTCTGAGTTTTGGGTTCACATCATTTTTTGTTTTTCCTACTTTTTTATGCATTAAATAGTCCCATTTTTCTTTCTCCTGATACTGAGGATTAAACCCAGAGTCTTCTGCTTGCCATGGCAGCCACATTTGCAGTTCTCTTCCCTTTGAGACAGAGTGACTTGCAGGCCGGCCTTGAGCTTGTGATCTTTCCGCCTCTGCCTTCTGAGTGGCAGGGTTTACTAAGCTGTGTACCACCATGCCCAGTTTTTTCCTTTCTTTTTTCTGTGCTAGAGAGCTAACCCAGAACCTGCCACTGAGGGTTTCGGTCACCCCTTAGACACATTTGCTTAAAGTGACAGTAATAGTATTCTCTACAGATTATGGCAGAATTACAGATTTTAACTGTTGCACAAAAATTTTACTTTTTTTTAAGGATTAACAGTGATCAGTTTTTTATTTAAATTTTTATACTAATATCACAAGAACAACATATGATAAAAATTTGTTTCAATAAATCTGAAAAAAGTAGACGTAAAAATCCTTAAAGAAATATTTCGTCATAGTTTAATTGTGCTGTTTTTCTTTAGTATAATGCTGAGCTATACAGTTGATAGAAACTTAGATTTAATATGCTATACTATTATTATGTTGAGAGCATCTAAGTTATTCATGAATTATTTTCTAGAAGGGATCTAAACAATGCTCCAAATTTCATATCCAATTAATTTAACATGCATTACATGATTGAAAACCACTGAAGTATAAATATTATACTATCACTTTTTTTTTTCCAAATTTTATTCTAAACCCTTAAAGAAAACTTTTTAGCCAGGCATGGTGGCACACATCTATAATCCCAGCACTTGTGGGGGCAGAGGTAGGAGGATTGTTCTGAGTTCAAGACCAGCCTAGGTTATAAAAATGAGTTGAAGGCCAGCCTGAGCTACATAGTGAGACCCTGTCTCAAAAAGACCAAAAATAAATAAGTAAATACCTTTCACTCTGATTTGGTCTAACAGCATTCTCAGAACAGTTAATTTCAAACTGTGTGGGTTTTAACTAACGACATAGACCTTTAACATAAAATAGGGTAGCCTAGCCTGATATACTTTAATGGTCTGTTTAATTAGAATATGCAGTATAAAAGGTGAGAGTGTTTTGTAACTGTAGTGCCTGAAATTTGACAATCTAGTAATGTCTTTTTTTCTTGTATTTAACTCTGCTGTGAATTCTTATTATTGTTTGTCCTGTAGAATCATGCATAACAGTAAGAGCATGACATTGAAAAATTAAATGGCTAACATATGTTCGAAACCACAAGAGAAGGTTCACTTCTTTGAGTGGTTTCTGGCTGTGTTCTTCCATGTTAGGGAGCACCTGGAGAAGCTGGTGGACCAGCTAAAGATCAAGCTGCAGGACAGCCAGAGTCACCTGCAGGCCAGCGGGGCGGAGCTGCAGACGCTGCAGTCAGAGCATGACACCCTGCTGGAGAGGCACAACCGCATGCTACAGGAAACCGTGACCAAGGAGGCAGAGCTGCGGGAGAAGTGAGGCACCTTGGGTACACTTGGGTGTGCAAGTCTGAAGTAGGCTTTCTTCCAGAGGCTTCGCCCTTTCCCTCTGGATAGGCTTTGTACTTGACACTTTCAAGGACACACACCACCTGCTGCCTTCATGGCAGCAGTGCTTCTTGCAAACAAGTATTGCTGGCTGGATGTGGCAGTGTGTATCTGTGATCCCAGCACTGTAGGAGGGCAGTTTATCAGGTCAGCCAAGATCCCATCTCAAGAAACAGAAAAAGTGCTCAGGGTATAGCTCAGGTGTGACGGTCCTATGTTCAATGCCTTGTGCCAAAACCTAAGCCCCCCAAAAATTACTTTCCAATTCAGGTTTCACATTATCAACATTCTCCCTCATCTCCAAAGGAAAACATATAGTAGTTCTTACTGAAAAAGAAATACTTATCTTTGCAGCTTTGTCTTCAACTTGTCATATCTTATTAATTGCCCCAGCACTTAACTATTGGCAAAGTGATTATTGTGAACAAGAAATAATGAACTCCTATAATAAGGAAATTGGAGGTAGTCGTGATTTATTAGGAAGCTGAGGAAAGGAGTTGTTTGAGCATCTTCTGTTGGGGTATCAGGATGTGTTCTCTGTGCCATTTGGATTTCTGTCAGAGAATAATTGTGGGTCCCTCAAGTAAAAAGTTTCATTTATTTATTAAAAACAATAAAACTACAAGTAAGCCTTTGAAAGTAGTGGTTCCCAAATTGTGGGTTCCCTGGCCTGGTGTAAGACTGACATGAAAATACAACTTGGGAACTAACACCAGGCAGGCAGCTCTGAGGAGCAGTGCCAGAGACTAAGTCAGAGCTTAGCATAGAAACTGCAGAACCTTCTAACAGGGCATCCAGCAGGCCTGATATGCAGAGATTGGGTAGCTGCTCTAGTAAAACAGGTCTTTGTGTTCAAGTGCTTCATTTTAATTGGCTTAAAGTAGATACTTTCCTCTAAGGCTTACTCTTTAGGATGTGTAATTTATGTAAGATGCACATAAAACTGGCTGAAGTGGGCTAACTAAACGCACAGTTAGTTTGTGCTCTGAATGGAAATCTTTTCCTGTGAACCCTGTGACACAGTCTCTCATCCAAGCTTCTGCATCCACCTTGAGACACAGGGTGCAGTGGGAACCAGCTGGCCGCTGGCTTGCCAGCTTGTAACTCTAGCACGCTGTGGATGCGGAGGAGAGGGCAGCTCGCACCACAGAGGTATGTGCAGGCTTCTGCAGAAGCCTGAGTCTGTGTGCAGTATGGAAGCTCCCAGGTCACCAGGGTCCTTTTGCCCTGCAGGCTGTGTTCTGTCCAGTCTGAGAACTTGGCAATGAAGGCTGAGAATGCGAAGATGGTGACTCAGCTGATGTCCCAGAGCGAGGTCCTCCGCAGCAGCTTCCGAGAGCAGGTGCGGCACTTGCAGGACGAGCACCGGAAGACAGTGGAGACCCTGCAGCAGCAGCTCTCCAAGGTGGAAGCACAACTCTTCCAGCTCAAGAGCGAGCCGACCACACGAAGTATGTATGTACCTAGGAAGCAGCCAGCTCACACTTTCACGTGCTGTGTCACTGTGGCGCATTGTTTACAGATTCACAGGGAAGTTGAGTCCTTACTCGGTAGCAGCCTTTGTCCATTCTGCAGTTAATGTGTATTGGGTTTGCTTACTGAGAAGATATTTGAGTCATGTGAATCTTTGCTGTTATACTTCTGCCAGCCCATGAGGCCTCTGGGAATGTTCACTTGGGTTTACCACCCTCCAGGAAAGGCATTGGCTTGGGACCTCATTTTGATTCACCTTTGGACACTCGTTGCTTTACGCTGCTGGTCATCACATGCACCTGTTCTGTAGCTGAAAATACTGGACAGGGCTAGGCACCTGACACACCCACGTGGCTTCCTCCCTCCCCTGTCTTTTACTGGGTGGAGTTTCCATCCAGCCACTCCTAGCGTCTTCCATCCTTTCAGGGACAGATGTCAGTGTCAGCCAGCGTGACCACATATTCGAGTCTTATGTTGATGGCACTTTGTTTCCCATAGAAAATGTTTCAGGAGCATGGCAAGCTACAGGTCACTTGTCAGGATCAGAAACCAGCATCAGGAGAATTTCACACTTGCCAGCAGCCAAAAAGAAGACAGCACAGAACAGCTGCACGGGAGATGGTAATCTAGGAGTCAGCAGCAGGATAAGCGAGTGGCTGCCAAGATACCAGAAACCCAACAGAATGCTTTAGAAGGGCAGCCCAGAAAACTGGACTTGAAAGGACAAGACAGGCAACTTCATGAGATAGAAAATAAAAACTAAAGTTTAAAAAACCTGAGTTAGAATGCTGTCTCTAACTGAGCAGTGAATAAGTCAAACTTCAGATTTCTTAGAGTCAGGTAAATGTACTTGAAATTACTCTATCTTATAAACTTCATAGTTCTGTGTAAACATTCACTAGGAGCCAACAAGAACGCCTTGACTGGAAGTGCATTGTGTTTGCTCCCTGTGCTGGAGCCTGGGATTTTGCTGCTGAGTTTGTGGGTATGAGCAGGGCTGGCCAAGGAGGCAGCAGGGGCTGTGTCGTGGACTCTGCTGAGCCTGCTGTTGTGGGTGTGTCCTGTCAGAGAGGATGCAGCACCAGATAGCTGGTGTCTAGTTTTATCATTCCCACCAATATTTGGCTATAGGTAAGTCTTTTCCATAAATTAATAAAAATCAGTAGTACTGTATCACTGGCTTTGTGTTAGCCAGCAATTTATCTTAGCCAGCTAATCGCCATTAATTCGTAGCTTCTCCTGAAATGACGAAAGTGGTTAAAAGTTCAGCAACTACATTTCCAGGTATTTTAGCAATTCTTTCTTCACATACTATTCTAATTTTTTAATTTCCTTTCATTGACATCTGCTGGACCATTTTAATCTTCAAGAGTGTCTCTTAAGCCTTCCTCCATCCTTCCTGAACAGTCTCACACTTGATAAAAACCTGTTTACCAACTGCAGCTCCTTGCCAGCCTTTAAAGAACCTGCGAGAAAGGAGGACCACCGACCTGCCCCTCCTGGACATGCACACGGTGACACGGGAGGAGGGTGAGGGAATGGAGACGGCGGACACCGAGTCCGTGTCTTCTGCCAGCACCTGTGCGCCCTCGCTAGAGCAGCTGCTCAGCTCTCCTGAGACAAAACTTGGTGAGTTGCTGTGGCCAGTTTTGTAATTCTGATGTCTTCTTTAATTTTACTCTAAAGGTATATAAATATGTTGTTGTTGATTTGCTCTCAAAGCACTTCAGACTTTCTCAGGCTGGGGAACATCTTTTTTAAAAATAAAATGCCAAATCTGTCCTAGGGTGGGGCCAGCATGGGTGCTAAGCGTTTCCCAGTGACATCAGTGAGTAAACCCCTACTTGCTCATCGTCCCAAATACTGATGTCCCAACTTCCTGCTCTTGGTGATGGCACTGGCTTTGCTGTACTAACCGTAGCATCGGGTGTGTTGTGTTCTTAGCAGTCGCGAGTGTCACTGTTGATGGCTCAGGGAACTCTGTCATCTTTGAAGTGTGGGGTCACCTGAAATAGGGGCCATCTGTACCCACACTGTTCCACAGTTCTCCATCACTGGAGAGGAGCATGCGATGTGGCAGCTTGAGGGAAGAGTAGTTTGCTTTGATTCACACTTTTGTTGGTTTCAGAGGGCTCAGCTGCCTCTCATTTGGGGCCTGTGGCAAGGCAGACACATGGGGGTGGGCACATGCTTCCCTCACTGCAGCTGGGAAACAGACAGGAGAGGGCTGAGATCCTACCTTCTTCCTCCCTGCAACAGGATATCAGGCTGAGGACCAGTCTTTGAAACACTGGCCTTCCGGGCATAGCACAGCTCCAACCAAAACGGCAGTCGGTGACTGCATTGTGAAGCCGTAAGAGATGGTCTTGCGCAGTGTGAACAGGGGAGTAGCCTCACCCTCCAGGCCTGCAGTAGCTTTGTGACATAGCCAGAGTTACCTATGCACTCTGAGTATACTATCTGAAAGTAATGTCTACCCCACCTCATAGAAAGTACTTAAGAGGGCTGAAGTGCAACAGTCAGTAGGTGGGATGCTTCCCTCACTTGCACGATAAATGATGCACGTAAGTTCACGGGACCCTGGTAGATGGAGAGAGGATGCATAATGACACCACTAAAAGGTCTAGGGTGGGGCATAGCTCAGTGATGAGTGTTGACCTGACTTTTACCAGACCGTGACTTCCTTTCCCAGCACCACACAGAAGAGAAGATGCCTAAGATGTGAGCCTGGAGTTAAACTCTTATATATCACAGGAGTCTCTTTGGTTACATTCAGCCAAATAGCATTTTAACTGAAGTGTGTTTAATAGCAAAGAGAGTGGCCTTATCAGTTTTGCAGTGTAAAACATTTAAATGTTGTTCTTACTTAGACTGTTACCCTGATTTTGAAAATTCTTAGACCATCTTGCAGAGCCTCCTCTGTGGCATGCTGAGTTTACCAAAGAAGAGCTGGTTCAGAAGCTCAGCTCTACCACAAAGAGCGCAGAGCACTTGAATGGGCTGCTTCGGGAGACAGAAGCAACCAATGCCATCCTCATGGAGCAAGTCAAGGTGAGGCCACCTGGCCACAGCAGCCTGTGAGGAGCGCTGGGGAGGAGGTTCAGACACTGGGGGCCCGTTGCATCTTGATTCTGTATAGTAACAGATGTTCAGTGCTTTTGTATCTATTATGTAAATACCCCTTTAATTTCTACTTTCTCTAACAAACCATAATAGATTCAGAAATTAGAAATGCCCATATTCCACATACACATAAGTCAACTCCAGCAAGTTCAGGTCCATGGGGACGCATGCGATTTAGATTAGGGAGCAGGTGACCATCACTGGCCTCTTAGTACTGGTACAGTGGATGTGGAGAAGTAGCAAAGGAAGTGTTTCCTTTTCAAAGGCACCACCAAAAATACCTAGGAATGGCCGTTAAAGAGTTTCTTGAACAAGGCCTTGCACTGTAGCTTACTTAGTGGAAGAGTGAAGTCTTTTAGCCAGGCGTGGTGGTACACACCTGTAACTCCAGCAGCTTGGGAGCCTGAGGCAGAAGGAGGCAAGGCCAAGGCCAGCCAAACAGTGGCTCAAAAGAAAATAAAAACTAAAGAAGACTGGAGGTGTAGCTCAGAGATACTGTGCTTGCCCAGCATGCATGAGGTCTGGGTCAATCCCTAGTTCCACCAAAAAAAAAAAAAGTTAACATTATACCAATTGAGCAGTTTTCATGGCTCAAGCCTTGGCCTTTGCGTGCGCCTGGCACGGACTCAGAGTCGCTGGGAAAGAAGGAAAACTCAGGTTATAGGGCTGGAGCACAACTCAGATTTGTGTCCATCGGGCAAGTGCTGGTTTCTCCACCATGTGCCCAAGTAGATCTGTCCCAACTCTGCAGGCTGCCCACTGTCCTTGCCAGGTTAATTTTTTTAATGTTGAATTATTTGCTTGTTTATAGTTAATTTATATATATATATATATATATATATATATATATATATATATACAGCCTACCACTAAATATCTGCATAAGCATCTCCATAAGTATTCCCCCAGTAGTCAAAATGACACTCAGTTACTCAGCAGCATGGTGAACCTCCCACAATCTCTAAGATGTTATCTTTCCAGAGATTTACACCCAAATGATTTCTTGCACTTGATTGGGTTTTTTGTTTGTTTTGGCTTTTTTGAGACAGGATCCCCTATGTAGTTCAGACTGGTTTTAAGCCTACAGTGTAGTCCAGGGAGGCCTCAAACTAAGAGATTCTCCTGGCTTAGCCTCCCGAGTGCTGGGACTGCAGGTGTATGTCCCCTCACCTGGCCTATTGTCACCTTTTTAAATGGATTTTAGGGGCAACAGTTTCACTGCTTCCTGGACTGACCTAAAATCATGAAGCATACACCAAAACAAAATCTGCCTGGAAATGACCCTCGGAGACAGCTTCCTGTTAGCTGTGCCTATGGTGTGGCACCCATTTTCCTGGAAGCAATTGAGCATGTCCTGTCCTGAACCCAGCTGTTGTCTTGGTGCTCTGTGTCCCAAGGATTAGCATGGCCTGGGGCTGGGCGGTGGCAGGGAAACTGCAGCCTTTAGACTCCAGCCTCTTGGGCTCCGGTTCTGCAGATCACAAAGGTGCGTCGGGGTGGGGGAGGGAGCTTTTCTGGTTCTGTAGACTTGGTCCCTGCCCAGCTTCCAGCTCCGTAGCCTGAGCCCTGGGCTTCAGAAGCAGCAAAGTGCATTCCCACAGATGCATCCTCTTCAGAGCCCATCCCATCCTCCCATCGCCTCTGCTAGGCCCTCCTTCCTTCATTGGCATGGGTGATGTCCTCAGGCTGCTGTATCCAGCCAGCAGCTGCTAGAACCCATTTATAATTCATTCTCTGACACCAGCTTCTCAAAAGTGAAATCAGAAGATTGGAAAGAAATCAGGAGCGTGAGAAGTCCGTGGCCAGCCTGGAGTACCTGAAGAACGTTTTGCTGCAGTTCATCTTCCTGAAACCCGGCAGCGAGCGGGAGCGGCTCCTTCCTGTCATCGACACCATGCTGCAGCTGAGCCCCGAAGAGAAGGGCAGACTGGCTGCCGTGGCACAGGGTACTCAGGGCACGGGGCTGGGCTGGGCGTGTGTTCATGGTGCTCTGACTTTGCGTGGCTCCTTCTGTCCCTAGTTGTGTAAGAGTGACTCAGTATGCTTCCTGGGCAGCTGGAGCCGGACACCTCATTTCCATACAGCACGGTACCCAGCCATACCAGGCTGGGTCCTCTGGCTCTGAGAATGAGGGCTGCGGTTCTTGCCTCATCCAGCCCTCAGCCTAGACAGGAACACCGGTAGAGCCATGCCCAGTGCTTGGCACCCTTGAAAGTGTGAACTGCTGCTGCTTCCTAAGTACCAGGAATTAAACCACAGCTTTCACACTGAACCATGCTGCCATCTTTTTTAAAATTTTGAGTTGAGGTCTCAGCCTTAAGTTGCCGGGGCGTGGTGACTCAAACTTGCAGCCCTTTCTCAGCTTCCTGATGCTCAGATTCATAGGCACACGCCACGAGGCCTGGCCCAACATCATACAGTATTCTTTTATCTTTTGGTACTAGAACTCAAACTCAGAACCTCACACTTGCCAGGAAGGCCATGCAATATTCTTAAGAAGAAATTTAAGCTGTGTGTAGTGATGCACAGCTGAAATCCCAGTACGTGGGAGGCTGAGGCAGGAGGACTGCCTTGAGCTTGAGGCCAGCCTGGGCTACATAGTGAGACCCTGTCTCAAAACAAAACAAAGAAACAAAAAAATGTAGTAGAGCACTTACCTAGCATGCACTAAGAGCTAGGTTTCATCCCCAGCACTGAAAAAAAAAGAAATACAGAAATACTAACATGTCTTAGATGGCATATAGTCAGTAAAAAGACATTAACTGCTTATATTATAGAATGACTGTAGAATGTCGATGTCATACTGAGAAAATGTGATACTTTTTTTAACTTCCCAAAGGTGAGGAAGAAAATGCTTCCCGGTCCTCCGGATGGGCCTCCTATCTGCATAGCTGGTCTGGACTTCGATAGATAGATGGGGAAGAGACCCATTAGCCGAACAAGACCCATCTGGAGAGCCAGTTCATGTGTGTCACTGTTGTTCTGTTGAAGAGTGTCCATGTCTTGCTGTGCCCTTCATGTCTCAGACCGGAACGGAGTGAAAGCACAGCAGCTCTGCCTGGCCCCAGGGAGCTGCCAGGAGCGAGGGTTAGGGTTATTAACCTTAACCACTGCAGCCCTGGCACCCATGCAGCTCTGGTATCTCAAGAACGTGGAAGTCAATAGCTGCTGAGGACATCTGTACTCAGGGTGTGACGAAAACTGGTTTGCTGGTCAGGTGGGCTTGGGGTTATGAAGCTCTCTGCTGCAGCTGGTTGTGCAGCCAGCTGGAGTGGTCCTTTGCTGTGCATGCTGCCAGGCTCCCAGCTGTCCAGGGCCAAGGTGTGGCTGTGTGACAGGCCGAGGGGGTGGTCCAGCCCCTCCCAGGCTCCCCCTGTGGGACCACTGCCAGCCTGCCTATGTCTGCCTCCAGAAGAAAGCTGCTCAAAGTGGTGCTGCCTGAGTTGGCCTTGACTTTAGAATGTGGCAGAGACTGCTGGTGCATTCCTGCCAGCCACTGTGTGATGCAGAGGTAGCATTTCTGGTTGGATGTATTTTATTGACAAGATCAAAGCTGTGCTCTGACAATTGAGAGTTCTGGTTTTACTCTGTGTGGGTCCCATGCAGTGTGTGCTCAGCAGCCCTCAGGCCCCTCAGTGATGCTGCACCCAACTCTGCAGGGGAGAGCTGCTGTCTATACTCAGGCTCCTGTTAAGGTCGGTTTCTGGCTTAGTGCACTGCAGGTTTGCCGCCGACATGATGAGTCCATCCTTGGAAAGGATTCCTTCTCTACTTCTGCTTCTGTCTTACAGATCAGGCCAGACTGGTGAATGTATTGATGAAGATGGATCTATTTCAGAGCTGACTTTAAAAGTCTATTTTTACTTTATAAGCTGTGAATATGAGTGTGCCAGCAGCGTACATGGTGACTGTAATGATATTTAAATAAATTTTACTTTTTCTTCGAGCCTATTCCTTTCAAAGTCTATATGAACTGATTTTGAAAAATAATCTGTACTTAATGAATGTAGTATCAAAAATAGCTTTTGCATATAAAAACTACTTTGATTACAAAAGGCATATTCTTTCATGGCTTCAGCAATGAGGAAATTAATGATTATTTTAATATTTCTATTAAACAAGTTGAACTGTAAGATGTATCACAGCTGCTGTTTCCATTCAGAATGGTCTCTGGGATTTTCTCCCTCCCCACCGTCCTCACTCAGGGAAATTCTGAGTTCTCAGGAGTGAGGCCACTCATCCTCAGTGGGCTCCCTTTCTGCTCAGCCTTTTTTGGGAAGATAGACACAGGTCCAGCGGCAGATGCCAGTGCATCTCAGTTTCATAATTGAATCAGAGGGGTCTTAACACGAAGGGTAGCAGGAGGGGTGCAGCGCTCTCAGCTCCATCTTAGGACTGTGAGACGAGAGATAGTCTAAGGTGACTTCAAACAGGACTGTAAAGAGCTGTGTAGCACTGGCAGAGGAGAGGTCGTGATCACCCAGGGAAGCCTATGGCTGCCCAGCACAGTCCCCACAGGAGAGGGGGCCTCCAGCCTCTCAGCCCCAGGGGCAGACTCGATACCGTCACTAGGTATCAGAACACATCACTAGATGTGTTTCCCTTCCATAAAAGCGCAGTGTGCTGCTACACCAGCTGTGCACAGTACTCCATAGGACCCCAAACCAGACCTAGAAAACTGAGTGAAACTTGTAACTGGAGCCCTGCATGGTGGCTCACACCTGTCTTCAGTTCCTCCAGGGGATGATGCAGGAAGACTGCTTGAATGCAGTGAGTTCAAAGCCATCCTGGTCAGTGGAGTGAGAACCCAGCTCCAAAGTATGACTGTTAGGCCCATGGCATGTGCCTGAAATCCCAGCACCCAACAGACTAAGGCAGGAGGATCACTGTGAGGTAGAGGCTTGCCTGGGTTGTGTAACATGTAACAAGACGCTGTCCCCTCAAAAAAGTATTACTGATATTTAATAAAACATGGCAGTGTCTCCTTAGTTCCATCAGTGATCTTTATTTTTTTGTTTTTGTGCTGCCCAAGCCACATACCCAGCCCAGGTGATCTGGCTGTTTGCCTGTGTGTTGACACTGGTCCTCTGGTTTCTGGGACATGATGAGCTTATATGTAGTTATTATTCTCACAGTAACAAAAAGGTGGAAGCCAACAACTCAGCCCACCTGAAAGCAGGTCCCCAAAAGCTTGGAGAAGCTAGGCTGGTACTAAGTAACCACTGCCCAGAGGCCCAGTGCATCTGACCTGAGTCAGGACCCCACCACAAGGTGCGCTGCATGGCCAGTATGGGTCTTCACTGTAAGGTTGCAGACCAGGTCCCCAAAGACTCATGCTTCTAGGTGGTCTTTATTTAGTGAAGTCCACCTCACCAGTTTTTCTTTCATGAGTCATGGTTTTGATGTCATATCTGAAAAAAATCACCAAATCCAAGGTCACTAAATTTTCTTCCATGTTATCTTCTAGGAGTTCTAGTTTATATTTTACAGTTAGGGCTATAATACGTTTTGAGTTAATTTTGTGCAACGAATAAATTCTGCATCTAGACATAATATGCTTCATTTTTTTTCCCTTTCAGTGCTAGATATTGACATTGAACCCAGAGAATACTGAGCAACATTCCAGGCCCTATGTTCATTTTAAGACTGGGTCTAGCTAGCCTTCAACTTGAGATCCTCCTGAGTAGCTGGGATTATAACTTCGTATATTCTTTTTTCTCTGTGTGTCATACATGTGTGTGTACATGTGTATGTACATACATGTGCATGTTAGCAGTGCACATAGACTGGGGAGCTGGTGCATAAACGTAACACATCTCCATTCGTTTTTACTTTGCTGCTTTAGAGCCAGCCAACTATAAACTGAACCTCTACAAACTGTGAGCTAAGACACATGTAGAATCTGGAAGATAAAAAAGGTGACATGAAAGTAGAGCAGGAGAAGAAGGGTATGGGGAGGGCAGGACAAGCAATATCCGCGAGAGGGGGAGGCTATAGGGAGAGTGTGTTATACACAAATGTGACATGCCCCAAAGGAGTCCCTTGGTCTGTGCAATGCACATGAATGTACATGGCCTAAACTTACCAACAATAAAGTGGAGATTGTCAGACTACATTATGTAAACAAGCTCATTATGACAAGCTCACTTTCCATAAATGGCTAAAATAAAAAAGGCAAACCAGGCATGGTGGCACATACCTGTTATCCCTGCACTAGGGAGGCTGAAGCAGGATTGCTATGAGTTCAAAGCCAGCCTGAGTTACACAGTGAAGTAAAGGCCAGGTTGAACTATAGACCCTGTCTCAAAAACAAAACAGAAAAAAAAGCCAAACACTAATGAAAGAAACAGTGCCAACCTTAGTAACAAAGCAGACTTGAAACAAAGCCTGGTACTATGAAGAAAGGACACTAAATGATAAATCAAGGGGTCACTTCAGAAGATGCAATAATCATAAATACAGTTCCACAAGAGGAGAAAGTAGGATTACTGAGAGATACTAACTTCAGGCCTGGGTGAGGATGCATAAAGTGAACCAGCACTAGGAGAACCCTGTCAAAACTCCAAACGACTCATGAATGTACTGAAAATACAGGTGCAGTCACACCCCAAGGCCACAGGAGCCAGCAGAAAGGGTCCCACTGATCAGGTTTTGGGAACATTTTGACAATTTGAGCATCAATAAGAATAATGAGCCTTAACTAACCAAAACATTCTAAACAAGTCTGGAAGTTCATAAATAAAGATAAAAGAGCTAAGCTGTTTGGCTATAATGTCAGCTAGAAGCTACTTCGGAGGCTGATGAAGGATGATAGCAACCTGGGTAACACAGATACCTTGTCTCAAAGAAAGGGGGGCGGTGCGGGAGATGTAGACCAGTGTGACAGTGGGTTCAATCCCCAGAAAAACAAAAGAAACAAAAGACAAAGAATTTATGTCACGATTACCATCATCTATCTCCAGAACTTTCCTATTTTGAAAACTGAAGTTCTATCTCCATTGATCCTTTGCCCTTCTCTCTCCTCAAGCTGTGACAATCACCTTTCCACTCTGGGAATCTACTCTGGGAATGACTGGTGCGTGCACCTCGTATAGGCGGAATTACATTATTTTTGCAGTGCTGGGTTTGAACCCAGGGCCATGTATGTGCTAGGCAAGTGCTCTAACAGAGTCACAGCCCTATCCCGCTGACTTCCACATCGGACCTCGGCCTCCAGGAAGCAGCCCTGCCGACTCAGCTCCCCTCGCAGAGGTCAACTCCCCTGGTCGCAAGTACCTCTGTTGTCCCCAGCTTCCTGGCTGCCCCGGGCACCAGCGTAGGTCCTTCAGTGCGTCCTGAGGCTGGTGTGTCCCCGAACTGCCCCACTGTGAGGCTGCTCCCCGATGCACAGAACCTCCATGGAGAGGCAGGAACCCCGCACTCATGCTTGCGGCCGCCCCGCATCACCCCAGTCCTCCGCCGCGCCCCTCCCTGCCCGAGCCGCCCTCCCGAGACCACCGCTGTCCTCCCGCCCCGAGCCCCTCTATCCTGCCACATTCAGGATCTGTCACCTATCTATCTCTGGCGTTTGCTGTCCCGTATTTTGTCTTAGAACGGGTCCGCGGGGACCAAAGGGAACCTGCTAGCACCTCACTGCAACAGCCGGCGACCGCGTCTCGGCCTTGTCTACAGAGGCCGCGGTGGCCGAGCTCTTCGGGCCTGTTCGCGATACACTCCGCCAGCGTCACGAGTTGCAGAGCATCTCGCAGTTCTTAGACTCTGCGAAAGCTCAACTTGCGCGCCTCATCTCTCCTGCGCCTGTGGATTGGGAAGGAGGGAACGCACCGGAGGTGGGCGGGACCGGAAGGGGAGGGCCAGGCCGAAGAAGGCGGGGCTAGGGGCGCGCGACTGGGTGGGCGGGGCGGGGCGGGTCCGCCTAGAGGCGGGGCGAGGCGAGGCGGTACTTGCGCGGCGGCTGGGGCGGGTTCCTCGGCCTTGCCCGCCATTTGCGCACTGACGCCGTCTCGGCCGTCTTCGCTTCCGGCTGAGCCTCTGGACAGCGGCGGCGGCAGTCTGCGAACGACCGGGTCAAGGACGCGTCGGCGGACGTGCGCTGGACGAGGCGCGCCTCTGCGGAACGATGCTGGGCGTGGCGGCCGGGATGACCCACAGGTAGAGCCGCGCCCCCTCGCGCTGCCACGTCTGCTGCGCCCGGTGCCCCGGCTCCGGGGTCCGCGGCCCTGCCCGTCCTCGTTTCCTGTTTCTCAGCCCGGTTCTCTCGCGACCCCCGGCCTCCGCGGCGCCCAGCTCCCGGCCCCGGCCCCGTCTGGGCGGCTGCGGCGGCGAGGCCGTCGCCGGGTCCAGGCGGCTCGCGGCCGTGGTCGAGCGCCTCCCAGGCGCACTTTGCGGGACTTCGTTCCGTCCGGCCGCGGTCGCCTGGTGGCCGTGCTCTTTGAAGCAGTGGAGGAGATGTTTCTCACAGACTTGTGGTCGGGAGAGGGGACGGTTCGAATAGCTTTTCCAGTCGATTGGGGTGTTCTTTGTTACCGCACCAGCGTGTCCTAAGTGGTGGGTTCTCTAGGTTGGTCGGGATGTGCATTCTGAAGCCGGGTCGCGGATTTTGCACAGGATTCCTTGGCGTGTATTGTGGTTTGAATGGATCTGTTCCCTGTAGTAACGTCAGTGGGAAAATGTGCTACCGCATTTCATTAATACCACTAAATAGCGTTCCTTAATGTCTCCACTGATTTCATTAAAGTCCTGAAGAATTAGGGGACTTTCATTAAAGTCCCCACTGAAGGCAGGGGATCTAAATTTCCCAGCATTCTAGTTTTCAATTAAAAGTTTAATTTCTATCTTGGCAATAAAATACTGTCGTTTTTTTCAAAGAGGTTCACATTGTTTAGTTTTAAGGAAATGTCTGTTAGTGTAGGTCTGAATCGCAGTGGCTTGTTTATTCTCGAGATTAAAATGGTGTCTCATGAAGAATATATCTAATTGGTCTCATCTCGCAGCCACCATGCGACAGACCACCAGAAAACTCTGGTTTGCGGAAGGGCTGTGTGCCCAACTGCCTTTTGGTCCTGGGTAGCCAAAAAGAGATTCAAGGATCAACACTTAATAATAATAGTAATCGGTACTGCTTCCTCACGGACATTTTTTGTTTTTTAGAAAGGTATTGAATATTAAGTTGATACAGAGTTGAAGATAATGCGAGATGAAAACAGTTAATGGATATACAGTATAAGCAGAGATTTCCTTTTAAGACCTTTGGTCTCTCCCTGATCCAGCTCCCCATTCTAAATTTCTCACTTGTAATTCCTTATTTGTTTCTTTTTCAGCAGTAAAAATATTTATATTTTTGTGTAACCATCATAATCTCCAGAACTCTAATTTGTCTTACGGACTCTTGTATCCTTTAAACACAGACTCCCCATTTATTCTTCGCCAGAGTTCCTGGTAACCACCATTTTACTCTGTCTGATGTTTGACTGCCCTGGATACCTCTTATATTGTAATCTTGCAGTATTTGTTGCAGGTAGAATAATTTGTTCCTTTATTTTGCCTAGGTTGTAATTTGTGGTATGAGTGCATAACTATTTACTAGAGGGAGATTTGGATATTTCTAGAACAGGGAAATTAAGTTGCTGTGAAAGCTGGGTGTGGTGTCACATGCCTGTAATTCCAACACCTGGGAGGCTGAGGCAGGAAGATTGCTAAGAGTCTCAGGCTGGCCCTAACTCGGTAGCAAGACCCTCTCTCCAAAAAATGAACATAAATTTTCCTTTTCTGGCTTAAATGTCCAAGAGTATGCAGTTGCCACATTGTGTACATACTTCATGTTAAAGTTTTTGTTTTGGTTTGTTTTTTTTCTCTTGGTCTTTTTAAGACAGGGTTTTACTGTGTAGTTTAGGCTGGCCTCAAACTCATTTTGTAGCCCAGGCTGACCTCAAATTCTCAAATATCCTCATGCCTCAGCTTTTCCAGTGCTGGGATTGTAGGAATGCGCCCCCCGCCCAGCACATGTTTAGCTTTTTAAGAAACTCACATTTTCATCTGATGAAATGGCTACCATTTCACCAGATGTGCAGTTGACATTTTTTTCCTGCTATGTCACAGAGGTTTGCAAAACCACAAACTTACTTGGTGGTGCAAACTTGTAACCCCAGCTCCCTAGGAGGTAGAGGCAGGAGGATCACAAGTTCAAGTCCATTCTGGATAATTTAACAAGACCTGATCTCAAAATGAAATTTTAAAAAAGGATTAGGGTTGTAGTTCAGTTGCAAAGTGCTTGCAAAGATGAGTACTTTTTTTTTATAGTACTAATAAAAATATAGTAAAAATAAGACAACAATGAAAACACAACTTTCTGCCCCTATGGCCCTTCCCTCATCCCTATCTTCCAGGTCAGTGTCGCTATTAAGGGAAGCTATCATGGCAGGGTGTGTCTGCCTGAAATATAAATGTTCCATGCCTGTTGGTATGGTGAGGAAGTTGAGTCCTTGGGTTTTAATAATACAGCCAATGGACCTGTGGTTGTCAAACAGATACCTTCAGTTCTTGTTGTTCTATGCTGGATAGATTTAGAAGAGATCATCAGTCAGAATTGTGTTGCCTTGATTTTACCATTCTCACTCTGTCCTTGGCATTTGGACCATCTGTAGGAAGCTCTTTTCATAATTGCAGATAAAGCCTGTAAGCTCCTTTTTACTCTCAGAGAGGACTTTTGAACTCCTCCCTGGTAAGAAAAACTCCCTGGAAGAGGGGTGCAGAGCTACAGTAGCAGAGCCTGTATTTTCAGGAATGTTGCATTTGTTTTTCAGAACATGATTTACATAAACCTTAGTACATGTTGTTAGCTAGGTTTACCTTTACAGCTGGGGGTATAGCTCAGCATTACAGTGCCTGCCTGGCAAACGCAAGGTCATGAGTTTGATTCCCAGTACAAACAAAAAGTTAGATTTACCTTTAAATAGGAAAAGCATCTTAAACTTATTTGTAGCTGTTTCAAACTGGTTCCACCAAGGGAATATCGTCTATATCATATGCTGGGCAGTTGCCATAATTGTCTTACAAAAATTTTAACTTTGAGGTGCTCTGAGCAAGGCCATACTACGCATTGTCCTTTACTGTGCCATTCCAGTAGCAGCCCACCCTGCCCCATTCTGACAGTGTCTCACAGACCTCTCCACACTGGCCTCACTTCAGGGATGGTTCTGTGCACTTGTCTGTGTTGGAGCGTGTTTTGGAGCTTGCTGATCTGCAATGAGCTTAAATAGAGGAGTGAGGAAGCTGCAGGTGAAACCAGGTGAGAGGTGCGGTGATCCATCCTCGTCCAGCCTTGTGTGGATGCTGAGGGCATTGCCTGGCAGTAGGAGACGCTGGATCCAGGGTTGGGACACCCAGGAGTCTGAGGTCTTCACAGCATGTGTCACAGTTAGGCGTGGTAAGTATGATGAAGGACACGACCTTTTAAATACTTAGTATGTGCACACAGACACACACATTCTTTTCAAACAAAAGTCATATTTATTCTACAGTTGATTTTTAGAGGATTTTTTAAGCATGGTAAAATATATACAACATAAACTGTACTAGTTCGGCCGTTTTGAAGTTTACAGTTCTACAACAGTAACTAATTTAACACTGTTGTACAGCCATCACCACTATCCATCTCCCAGTGACTTGGTGTCCATTAAGCACTAACTTGCCCAGCTAGCTGTCAGTAGAGCACAAGAATCATTAAATACTGACTCCTTGCTTCTTCCAGTTGCTTGTTTATTTATTTATTTATTTATTTATATTTAGTACTAGGGATTGAACTCAACCTCACACTTGCCAGGCAGGTGCTTATGCCACTGAGCTAATTCACCCAGGCCCCTGCTTTTTTATTTTTTAACCTAACAGGCTTAAAGATTTTCCCATGTGACACATCAGGGTTAGCCTTATGTTTTCTAACCTTCATTTTAACAACTGCACAGTGTTTCACAGTATTCATGTTAGTGTGCCCTAGCCTTGCCTGCCACATTCTTGGGTTTCAGGTCTTGTCATCAGACACTTTGGGCCTGTTTGCTGGTTTTAGCAGGGGGCTTTGGAGTGTAGCATCAGTACTATATTGACTGTATTGCATGAATGATGCCCTTTGCTCTGCCCAAGACTGTGCCTTCAAGGCTTCATGACCTCTTCAGGCTTTAGCTTCTTAATTTTAAAGTGATCCCACCCTCTTAGGAGTTAAGATTTAAATCCAGAGGCAGCCACAACATTTCTGAAGGATACAAATGAGATTGGTAACTGTTTCCCTAGGAAAAGGGAGTGTAGAAACCTAGGATGAAGAAATTTTTGTTGAATCTTTTCTTGCATTACTTTGTGGATATGTTGCTTTTTAACACATTTACATCTCATCAGGACCATGGCAGATGGGCAGTTACAGTAACAGCAGCTTCCTGTCACCCTGCTACCTCTGCTGATGACAAAACATGGTTGCTTTTGATTTCTTCTCCTTTACTCCTTTATGTCTACTTTCTTACTGAGTTCTTACCTCAGAAATTTCATAGTTCCATCCTTTTTTACTCCTTTCTTATGGACTTCATTTTTACCCCCATTCTTAACATCTTTCAAATGAATGTGAGATAATGAAGTATGAAGGCAGGGATACTGCTAAGAAAGCATAGCATGCCCTGTAGACTCTAGAGTCATTCCAAGTGCCCAGCAAAATGTATGCATGTATTATGTATTTGAGGCAGCACAGATAGTATTTTATGTGTTTCTATTTGTCATTTAAATATTGATAAAGTACAGTTCTAAAGGAGTATGGGATATGTAGTAGCCCTATGTAGTTCAGGATGGCCTTGAATGCACAATGGATAACCCAGGCTGGCTGCAAGCTTGTGGTGATCCTCCTGCCTCAGCCTCCCTAGCACTGGGATTACCGGCCTACCCACCATGCTCAGAAGAATCTTCTTTTAGATAAGCCTACCAAATTATAATTTCAGGAAATAAGATGATCTTAATTAAATTTATTAAGTGTCCAAAGAAAAGTGAATTAGAGGGCTGGGGATAAAGCTCAGTCTTAGAATAGTTGCCTGGCAGGCTAATGTGAGACACTGGGTTAGATCTCCAGCCCAGAAAGGAAGAGGAAGAAAGGCCAACCAGATCTAAGTGGGCTTTGTTTTTCCTTGTAGTCCCTCATTTGAGATGAGTTAAGAGGTTCAAGGCTGTCAGTGCTTAGTGTCAGGACATTGTTTGAATAAACTTACAGGGCCTGGAGAATGGTAAAATAGAGTTTATACCGGTTTAACTTGATTCTTCAGTGTATGTAGACTAGGGATAGAGGCTCTGTATCCTCTTTGGTTTATTTCGCTTCCCTGCTGGAGCTGTTCCCCATCAGCAGTTGGGCTGCTTGCATGTGGTGAGAGGTGTCAGGCAAATTTGGAGCTCCTGGTTCAATGAGGGAGCGTTGTTATGCGCCCAGTGTACACGTGCGCAGTGCTGGCACTGGAGGATGTGGCTAACAGTGAGGGCCACGCATCCTGTGTCCTATCACAAGCCCTACCGGAGAAATTTAAGAAGTCCTTAGATTTAGCTCAGTGGCATAAGAGCCTGCCTGGAAAATGTGAAGTCATGAGTTTGATCCCTGGCACCAAAAAAAAAAAAAAAAAAAAAAAAGGAAGAAAGTAAGTTGGAGGAAGAAATGGACAATTTGTCTCTTAAGACGTTAGAACGAGCCATCTATCTGTTTGGTTCTCTGGAGGTAGAAAAGCCACAGTTGTGGCTGTGGAGTCTGCCCTAGGCTTTGTTAGTTTTAAAGGTTCTAGAGGAGGCTCCTGGGATAAGAGAGAAGTCCTCCAAAAACTCAGGCTGCAAACAGTGCATGACACAAGGCTCACTCCAAGAATGCGGATTAATCCACTTCACATACACACACCTCTTGGATGAGGAATATTGTGAAATTTATACATATAACTTTTTTAATGGAGGATTTCAAACAAAGTAGAGAATAGTATGTCCGCATGGGCTGCTTGCCACTCAGCTTCAGTGCTTGTCAACTGGTGATGAATCTCTGACTGAGACTCAGTCTTTTTACTCCTTTCTCTTTCAGGTCATATCAGAGATTTTACTGTGTGACCTCAGAGGAAAAGGGTTTTCTGAAAACTTCTAAAACTTACTCAGAGCATCGTCACACATTGACAAGATTAATAGAATAATTCCTCAGTAACGCCACCAGCCCAGTTAGTATTCAAACCTCCATTTGTCCTACACATTTTTTGATTTTTCTAAATTGGGGTCTAACTAATGTTCACACATTTTAATAAGTTACCAAGTCATTCTGCTTCTTAACGTGAGTGCCCCTTTTTTTTAAATTAATATTTTTTATTCTCATAGTGTCACTGGATTTCTAAGAGTAGACTTTGGAGTACATCAGTGTAACATGTTTTGCTGTATATTCTGCAAATTAGTAGTGAGAGCTAAATAAGCAGTTCTCAAACTTCTCGGTCCCATTTTATATTTACATTTTTTAAAGAAGAACAACCTTACAGACTGCCATGGTGTCACTGTTTGTTTCCTCTAAAACTCAGGTTGGATGTGTACTGCTGGGTGAAGGGGTAGTTGCTTGTGATCCCGGCTACTTGGAAGGTGAAAGCAGGAAGTTCACAGGCAAGGAAGTTCACAATAGGAAGTTTGCTAGGCAATGTGAGAAGACCCCGTCTCAGAAACCACAAAAAAATCAGTAAGGTCAAAAACCAGGAAAGAGTTTTAAAAATCGATGAAAAGAGCCTTTTTTTTTTTTTTTTAATATCAGTAAAATTGACCAACCTTTCCTAGGACTTGACAGTGAGGCAGAAAAGACAGATATCATCAATGTCAAGAATAAAGCCACTGGGGCACAGTTTGTAATAGCCAAATATTGGGTATAGCATAAATGACCATCAGTTGGTAAATGAATATAATGAAGTACTACTCTGCCATAAAGAAGGATAAGCCTGAGGCATTCGTAGGTAAATGGATGTACCTTGAGACCATTGTCTTAAATGCAACAAATTGTACACATGTGTAAATACCACACTGTTTTCCGGTATGAGAAATCGAAAGTATTAAAAGCATATTAATGCATAAAATGCATATTAGGCATTTTGAAATAGGAAGAAAATGTTCGGAGAAGGAACCTGGGAGGGGGAAAGGAAAGAAGGGAAAAGTTAAAAAAAAAAAGAGAGAGAGAGAGAAACGAAAACAAAGCTTTTGTAAATGGAAAGGGGATGGAGGGGGTTTGGGGGAAAAAGGATAAAGTTATATCATGTACTGGTACAAATTCTCTATAATAAATATGATCATTATATCTAAAATGTGCCAATAAAATCTGATTTAAAAAAATAAAGCCACTGGGTGAGGTGGTGCACACCTGTAACCCCAGCATTCCAGAGACTGAGGCAAGAGGACTGTCATGAGTTTGAGGCCCCCCTCTGCTACGAGGTGAGTTCAAGTCCAATTTGAACTACATAGTGAGACCTTTTCTCAAAAAAATAAAGCCAAGAAATACTGCCATCTTACAGACATCAGCAGGATAAGATGGAGTGTCACAAATGACTCCATATATTTGACAATTTAGATGAAATGGAACAAATTCTTCAAATTCCATAATCCATTACAACCGGCCCACAGTGACATAGATCATGAATACGCTTTATAACCTGTGAGGAAGTTCAGTTTGTATTTAAAAGATTCTCAAAAAGGGGAATTTCCGGGTCCACGTGGTTTCACTGGGGGATTCTACCAAATGTTTAAAGATGAATTCACACCAGTTGCATATAGTCTTGCCGGAAAACACCATAGAGAACACTTCCCAGTTCATTTTATAAAGCTAGTATAATCTGACACTAACATCAAAGTACAAAAAACCCCATGGGACAGTATTCCTAGTTAATCTAGACATAAAAATACTTAATCAATTATCAACAAATACAATGCAACAGTATAGAATTATAGTGCATTCTGTGGTGAAGTGAGGTTTATTCCAGAAATACAGATCTGGCTTGACATTTGAACTTCAGCCACTGTAATGTACCGTATTAACTGGATGTAAAGTAGGAAATTAATATAATGACATCAATCAGTATAAAAAAGGCATTTAGGGGCTGGGGATTTAGCTCAACGGCATAAGTACCTGCCTTGCAAGCAGGCATCGTGAGTTCGATCCCCGGTACCGATTAAAAAAAAAAATGAAAAAGACAAAAAAAAAAAAAAAAAAGTTCAAAAAAGGCATTTAACAAAACTCAGTACCCATTCATGATTTAAAAAAAAAAAGAAAGAAAGAAAAATAATAGTGGGAGCTAGGCATGGTGGTGTGTAACTCTTATTCTAGTACTTAGGAGGCTGAGGTAGGAGGATCATTCTGAGTTCAAGACCAGCCTGAGCTACAAAATGAGCAAGGCCTGCCTGAACTGCATAGTGAGATCCTGTCTAAAAAAGACCAAAAAAAAAAAAAAAAAAAAAAGAAGTGGAGGTAGTAAGTAAATTAATGACACACCAAAGATCTCCACATCCAGATTTTCAGAACTTGTGAACAGGACAGGACCTGGGTGACATGCTAATTGCTGGTTGCAGTGGAAAATCAAATGACTGATCCAGAAAACAGTTGGCAGTAAACTAACCATGCAATCTAACCTAGCAGTTGTACTGTTAATCATTGTTCCAGAGAAATGATGGCTTACGTTCTCACAAAACCATGCATATGAATGTTCATAGCAACTTTGTGTGTGTGGTTTAGGATGCCTTGAACTCACTGTGTAGCTCTCGGTGGCCTGCAGCTCAAGATAATCCTCCAGCCGTAGCCTCGCAATTGCTGGAATTACAAGCATGGACCACTAGAGCGGGCGTCCTTATCACTGACTGCCTTCCCATCAAAGGATGTAGTCAATGTTTGGGTCATTTAAAGCTGAACCAAGCATAACCTAGGTACCCATTCCTTAGCAAACCCATCTTCTCACTTAGCTGACTTTTTTTGTTTTGTGTTTTGAGATAGGGTCTCATTATGTAGCTTGGTTGGCCTTGAACTCACTACCTGAAACTCATGGCAGTCCTTCTGACCCAGCCTCCTTTTTTTTTTTTCTTTCTTTTTTTTTTTTAAGGCAGTGGTGTATAAGTAGTTCCATCTTAAGTATTACTTGAAGTTTGAAATAGTGTTCCTTCAAAAATATGAAAGAAAGACCATCTCTAAAGGGCAGAGCAAGTTGGTTACAGAGGCTATTGAAAACAACCTGTAAATCATTTGGTATTCTCTATGTGCATATGTTTAATGGAAAACAAAGTTCCCTTAACTTTGTATGGGTTTGAATGGCAGTGTTTTTCTTTCCAGATGTCTCTCTAACTGTGGTCATGTCCATTGACTCACATCTGTATCAGGGCATGTGACTCCGTCTATGAAATGACAGGTTTAGAGTTCTGATTTCATTACAAGAAAAGTTGGTGGAGTTGTGTTAGAGGTTAGGTTTAATGTAATATAAATCTGAGTAAAGCTATTCCTTCACCATTTGGTAGCAATAAGCCTTGTTCCCAAACTTCTCATGGTGTAGTTAAACCTGAGACTGGGGAAGTGTGCCAGCTGCACACAGGCTGGTAGATGACCAGACAGGACCTACTGTTTATCACTCTTGGACCTGACCGGGAGTGTCCCCAGTATAGGTTGGCCTGCCAACTGCTGGCTTCAGGGACAAATGCCTTCCTAGGTATTGCTGCTGTCAGACCTGGGCTCATGGAGCCAGCACCAGAAAGTCTCAGGTGAAAGTAATGCATGCTGCGCCCATTATCAACCAGAAAGGGACCTTGGCAGCATGAATTCTGTCTTTTGTGCAGCTTAGATTTACTCCTTGGATGTTCTGAAAGCTAAAACATATGTATAATGCTTGTTACCTCCGTAGAAAGTTCTGGAGCAAAACAAATATTCACTACTCTCAAACTTTCTCATTCAGAGAGTGTGTGGGGAAGTGATGTCCAGAATATCACAGTTGAAGGAAATTGCTTGCATTAGAATATTTTGGTTCCTTGGGTTTAGCGGGTTGCTCTCAGAATAGTTCTTTCTTTGCGTTACAGTATAGACTTTGTCACAGTAAAGTGTTTTAGAGGACAGTATATAGTTTTTACTAGAATCTGGAGGTGGAGTAAGGTGCCCACCAGATGAGCAACCTTTTGTTTCAGTAATGTGAGTTGGGTTTTTTGACAGTAGCTGTGAAACCTACCTATGTAAGCACGGCTTGAAATTGGCTTTCTCTTATTTATTTTGTTTGGTACCAGGGATTGAACTCCTACTCACAACCTTGTGCTTGCCAAGCAGGCAGTGTGCTGCTGAGCTATATCCCCAACCTGGCTTTCTGTTTTTAAAATTCTGTCCAGGAAAGTAAGAGCTTTGTGGCTAGCCCACGGAGTTTAGAAAACTGTGTGGCACTCAGCCCATTTTAAGTCATTGAATATATTTACATGACTGAGAATAATGAAGAAAAAATGTTGAATTTTTAAAAAGATAAATGTATACAACACTAAGTTATCTGGTTTATACCATAGACCAAAGTTAAAAGTAATGCAACTTTGACTTGGGTATAAGACTATAATTTTCTGGAACAGTTTAACGATGTTTCAGGATTTAATGGCTTTCTTTTGTTGTTGTTGTTTTTTGTTAATGCTGGCTAACCCACATTAGGATATGAGAGCATTTTTTGTCTTCTGGATATTTGCCAGCTCTGTACAAAGCATGAAAGATGCAGATGTCTGCTTTGCATAGTGTACAAAAGTGGCTGCCTTGTTTTAGACTGGATTTTATAGTACTCACCAAATGCTCTCTTTGGAAGTGGCATTAATGACTGAAGACATTGGGAGGTGTA
Source organism: Cavia porcellus (assembly GCF_034190915.1). Classification (NCBI taxonomy): domain Eukaryota; kingdom Metazoa; phylum Chordata; class Mammalia; order Rodentia; family Caviidae; genus Cavia; species Cavia porcellus. The sequence goes on along the minus strand of NW_026947501.1, from coordinate 45,094,270 downwards.
GAGAATGGTGCTTAGTTTTAATACAGAGCTCTCTATTGAATTTGTCAAAAGACTAAATGTCTCAGTGATTTCTCAAAATTTTGAAGTGTATTTTTTTCTCACCAGGGTCATTTGGGACTATGAAAACAGACTTAAGAGGTTTCCAAGTTTGAGCCCTTTTAATTTGTAAAAGAAACAACCAACAGCAAGAGAGGGCCCCCACATCTCTTCCTGATTATTCCCTGGGACCTTTGGAGTGCTTTTTAGGAGGAAGTTGCTTGCTGGGACACTCTGGAATGTGGAGGACAATGGGAACCCCAAAGGTATAGGGCTGGAAACTTTTTAAAATTAAAATGCAGGTTTCTTTCCGTCTGTCCTGGTTAATCATGCTTTCCAGGATAAGCATTGCTACAGATTAGCTAGGGTGAAAGTCAGTGTATGAGGTTGGTAGGAGGTTAAGTTCTAAAATCTCAAAAATTTGATAGATTATGTTCTAGAAAGACAGTGTTTTGCTTTGGGGGTACTTACACATCCCACACTCATATAACAGTGCTCGACAAAGCTCTCAGTACTATAGTTTTTGTTTGGTTTAATGAAGTGTACTTCCACATAAGCTGTTTGAAGGTCTTACTTGGGCAGATGCTAAGTAGGCATCTCAGTTGGCATTCAGAGAGCCCTGCAGTGTATCAATACTGTACCGTGCAGGGCGTGATTTCTTTTCTTCTTTAAGGTCTGTTCAGGAATAGTTGTATGGGAAGATGCTATATTCTAGGTAAATGAACCTTAAGGTGATTGGGTTAAATTTTTTGATCAAGCGTCACCTTTTTTTCTTAGGAACTTTGACTCTCCATATTAATGTATTGCTTCAATATTGTTAATCACATTTCTAGGTAGGATTGTTTTTGTGAAATTGATAGAATTATCCCAAAGTTTCTTTAGAAAAATAAACAGGCTAGAATAGTTTTCCCAGTTATTGAAAGAAAGGACAAATTGATGAAATCTGTTAGTGAAAGAATTTGGCAGTATATAGTAAGTCTGAACTGATTTATAATTTGTAATCTGCAGTTTCCATTTGTGTAAATCAAACCAAGAAAGTAGAGAAGATTGGCATATAAAGTCTTATTATATGCCAAGCATTACTTATACTAGCAGAAAGTTTGAAACTACATAAATACAAATAGGTCATTTATAATGTCCAATGATACCCTGAACTCTAATGAAACTGTATAAATTATATTTACTAAAACTTTGTGAAATTACATCATGATCATTTTTATTTATTACTTTATTTTTATTTATTGATTTTGGTTTTGGTTTGGGGGGACAGGGTTTTGCTGTCTTCCTGCCACAACCTCCTAAGTGTTGGGATTACAGGCGTGTGCCACCACGTGCAGTTTATTAGTTTTAGTGATAGTATGTGAGCAAAGGAGTGGTGGCACATGCCTGTTATCTCAGCACTTGGTAGACTGAGGCAGGATAATTGCTTGAGTTCTAGCCAACCTGGGCTGCAAAGTGAGTGAAGGCCAGTCTGAGCTATATAGCGAAATCTTGTCTCAAAAAGACAAAATCAAAACAAACAATAGCATGTGAAGTGATAAACGTGGTATGATTACAACATTTAAGCATTGAGTACCTGGGAAAAATAAAAATACTTTTTAGACAAAATATGGTTGTGATAAGCAATGTGACTTAGTGGGATGGAGCACCTGGCCAGTACCACCCTGCCCCAAAATATACTTTATTGAAATGTGATTTACATGCTGTCAAATCACCCATTGTAAGTGTGTGAGCATTTTAGGTTCTTAGCTGTGTGGCCCTCACAGCAGTGTTATTTGAGGACATTTCCACCAACCCCACAGTTCCTTCATTCATGTCTCCCACGTCCAACCCTGTCCCTTTCCGGCTGTATAAATCTGCTTTTTGTGGATGTTTTCTATAAATACTGCAACAGCAAGCAGAAACACTAAGAGGACACCCAGGACACCCAGGATCTGGAGGTAGGTTTATTTAACTCGACCGTCACTGATCAGGATCATTTCCAGAGTATCAGGCTCTGGTCTGTAGTGGTCTAGGGCTCGTATGAGATAAGCAAACAAGGCAGTGCAGAGGTACAAGGACTTGTCCACTGGGGATTGGTTTATGCAGTGTGCATCATAGTGACCAGCAGCTGTGCATCACAGCATCCAGCCGTTTCTAAGAGACAGGAGCAACCAGAACTGGAAGAGGAACTGTATTATCTGGGCAACTAAGAAACTAACATATACTGGCTAGGGAGAAGAGGGGAACACATTTTCTGTTATAGTGCAATCTCAGATTCTTTAGTATCTGACCTTTTCCTCTTGGCATAATGTTTTGGGGGTTATCCCATGCTAACAGAGTTACTAATAGTCCAGTTCTTCATCCCATTACATTGATGTGTACCTCATTTTGTTTATCTACTCTACAGTTGATGGACATTTGAATTATTTCTAGTTTCTTTAAATTTTATTGGTTAGATACATAGTGATAACATTCATTGAATGGAATTCGCACCAGTACATGATATAATTTGATTCTTTTTTCCCCATCTTCTTCCCTTCTCTTCAACCCCCTTTCTCCTCATTTACAGAAGCTTTGTTTACATTTTTTCCTCTTGTATTCATGTTTTCTATGTTATTTCTAATTTCTGTATTACAGCCAACATGCTGTATTGTTTTGTTTTGTTTGTCTTTTTCCTTTTTATCGGTACCAGGGATCGAACTCACAACTGCCTGCTTGCAATGCAGGCGCTTATGCCGCTGAGCTAAATCCCCAGCCCCAACATGCTGCAACATTTGTGAAAGATTTTATAAAAGCAGCCTACTAAGGGATTGTTTGCAGCAGCAGTGTATAATACACAATAATACAAGGGGTCCCACTTGATCTGTATCTGTACCAGCACTGATGTTTTTCACTTGCTTATAGCCATCCATTCGAAGGTGGTCCCTTTGTGGTGTCAGTGATTCTCTGACTCTTAGCCCTAATAGTAGTTCTTAGTATTACAAATCAGAAGAATAATTGGAAGACTACGGCAAATGGAGTAGGGGAGTTATGGACTCTGTATGGAACTGACATGAATTTAACTAGCTGTTCAAATGAGTATCCTCATTATCAATAACTATCAATTTAGGTAGTTATTGCTAGGATTCTTTTTCTGTTGATTTGGAAATATTGCCATTTTTTCAGTATTATTCTTACTTCCTGGCATTTCCCTTTTTGTTGCAAAGCAAGTGTAGAATTTTGAGCCTCGATTAGAAATTGATTTCAGAGGAACCTAGTTATCCACGTAAAACAGTTACGTCGGCAAGTCACCACTTTGTGTGTGTGTGTGTGTGTGTGTGTGTGTGTGGTACTGGGGATTGAACTCAGGACCTTTTGTGTATTAGGCAAGCTCTCTACCACTGTGCTACAGACTTGGCCCCAAGTCACTACTTTAAGTGGTAGGTTTTTAATGAATGTATTAGTACTCTGGGTCACATTACTGACAGCAGAGTTTTGTTGCTGCTGTTGTTGTTTGAGACAGGATCTTGCAAGCTGTCCAGGCTGGCTTTGAACTCACTATGTAGCCCAGGCTGGCCTCCAGTGACCTGCCTCATCCTTTGAAGAGCTGGGCTTGCAGGTGTGTCCCACCTTATCTTGTTATTGGCTTTGGTTGTATAGAGCAGTATTATTTTGTTGTGTTTACTCATGGGAGGTACATGGTTGATTTGTATAGAAGTGATCAGAAAAACAGTGTCTTTTACTAGCTAGTTAATGCTTTGTTTTTAGCAGATGCCTTTTGTGTAACCCAAAATAGCTAGTTGTACAAAAGGGACTTAGTTTCTGTTGCAAATTGATGGTCATTTATATATGTTGCAAGTGGGAAAAGGAAAAAGATTTTCTCCCTCATGCTACAACTAAAAAGAAGGCAATCAGCCTCCTCTTTCTGCCTCTTCTTTCTTTCTGAAGCACTCCTCCTCTTCTGCCTCTACTCTTTCCCTCTCTTCCTCCCTCCATTCCTATCAAGTCACACTGAGCTACTCCCCAGCCCTTTTTGTTTTTATTTTTCAAATTTTGAGACAAGTCTCCCCCTGCATCATTCAGTTGCCTAAACTGGGTTCTATTTTGTGGTCCTCCTGCGTCAGCCTCCCAGTATGCTGGAATTATAGGCATGTGCCACCATGCCTGGCTTCTTGTCTTGTTTTTGATCTTAGGGATAAAGTGAGTTTTCTATCATTTAACTATATTAAATGTAAGCTTTTGTAAATGATCTGTATCACAAAAGACGTTATTTTTTTAATTCATAGTTTATTGAATGTTTTCTTTTTAAATGGTAAAAAAAGCCTTAAATTTTGTCAGTGTTTTTCTGTGTCCAAAGTCATAATTTTTGCATTTTTATAGTGCTTATTTTATATTAATGTATATTATACTAACTGGGTTTTGGATGTTAAAGTAAATTTCTATTTGTGGGGTGAATTCCATTTGAATATGGTTTATAAATCATTCTCTTTTGTTTTGAGATAGGGTTTTACTATGCAGTTCAGGCTGGCCTTGAACTCACTTTGTAGCCCAGATTGGCCTTGAACTCACAGCAATCCTCTGTCTCAGCCTCCTGAGTGTTGGGATTACAGACGTGCAGTACCACACCTGGCTTTTGATATTTTGAGACAAGGTCTCACTATGCAGGTCAGGGTGGCCTTTAACTCATTATGTAGCTGAGGCTGGCCTCAAACTTGTGGCAGTCCTCTGGCTGTAGCCTCCAGAGTGCTGGGATCACAGACATGTCAAACATGTGCTGCCACACTTGGCTATAATTCTTTTTTATGTTTACTTTTCTTTTTAATTTCCAAATGGGGGAAGATTTTTACATTTACATAATCACTATACTCATAATCACTATATTGTTGTTTTCCTGTTTTGTGCTATCTTTGTTTTGTTTTTTTTTTTTTTTTTTTTGTACCAGGGATCGAACTCTCATGACTGCATGCATGCTTGCAAGGCAGGCACTTATGCTACTGAGCTAAATCCCTAGCCCTGTTTTTGTTTTTCGATGTTTGTTTGTTTGAGACAGGGTTTCCTGTGTTGTTCAGGCTGGCTTTGAACTCATTTATATAGGCCCAGCAGGCCTTGAATTTGTGATCCTCTTGCCTCAGACTCCCTAGCGCTGAGATTACAGGTGTGTGCCACCATGCCTGACTCTTGTTTTTGTTTGTTGAGAGAATCTTGCTATATATTCCAAAATGGCCTTGAACTTATCATGTAACCTAAGCTGGCCTCAAATTTAGTATGATCCTTCAGCCTCAACCTCTTAAGTGCAAGGTTATAGATATGTGCCACCATAGCCAGCTTCTTTGTTTGGTTTTTGGTGTCATGGTAAAGTAAATTCAAAATGTGTTGCAAAACATCTCATACTTTTTATATACCATTATGCCACAAATTCATGCAGCACAACCTTTTTTTTTTTTTTTTTTGTCTTTTTGAGACAGGGACTCACTATGCAATTAAGGTTGGTTTGAGCTTACCTTGTAGCCCAGACTGGTCTCGAACTCAAAACCGTCCTCTGCCTCAGCCTCCCAAGTGTTGGGATTACAGGTGTGTACCAGCACAACTTTTATTCTTATTTTATTTTCATTTTCACTACTTCTGGTTCTTTGTGTGCATCTCTGGATGGGACAGGCTGGAGTTTCATTTAAGTTCAGCCCCAACCATCTTCTTTTTGAAGTCATTTTACACATTTCAAAAAGAACACTTTTTTAGAGAGTTGTTTTGTTGGTTTCTTGAGACAAGGTTTTGCTACGTAGTCTAGACTGGTCTTGAACTTGCCAAAGCCCTCCTGCTTCAGCTGCTTGAGAGTGCCAGGATTACAGGGAGGTTCCAGGGCACCTGACTTTGGAAGATCCAAGGAGCTCAGATTGTGCATTGCCTCTCAAGGCCATGATGTCACTTCCTTTTGCCCTGTGTCCCCTGAGCATGTGGAAGCGCTGTAACATGGCCTAGCCTCCAGTTTGCTGAGGTGAAGTTGTGGACAGTGCTTTTGAAGCCCCCATTCCTTTGATGTCTGAAGTGCTGCTCAGAGACTAAGGTACTAACAGACTGATTTAATGTTCTCGAAGGACCTAGAATGCAGAAGTTCATGCCGGGTCAAATATCTGCACCTTCTTAGTCACAGAAGTGAAATACCAGAAGACAGGAGCCTGGCCAAGGCCCAGCTATGCTGCCCAGCTGCTCCAGGTTCTCATCAGGCGTCCAGGGATTCTTGGGAGCGAGCATGAAAGCAGCTGTAGCTAAGCTGAGGCAGGCAAGGGAATGTTGAAAGGCCTTGGAGCTCATCAGAGGGAAAGCCTTTTCCAGGTCTCGTACTGAACAGGGGTGCAACCAGCCTCTTGGTGTCCTGGAGATGGTCGGCCCAGCTGCTTCCTGCGCGTGTCATCTACCGCAGAATGGAGAAGCTTTGTGGCCTAATTTGGGCATGTGCTCACCCTGAGCCTAGGGTTACTGTGCAGCCTTATTAAAGGAGGGGCGTGGGCCTGGGTTAGGAGAGCATGTGTGTCGTCTGCAAGGGCTTGACCTGATATGTGTTCGATTCTTTAAACCAAAAAGGGATAGTGCCCAGTGGAAGAATATGTGGTCAAGTGTACACAGGGTCTGGGTTTAGTTGCTCCCACCACAAAGAACAGCACACAAGTTACTAATCCCACTAACCGTAGAACCTAGTACCCAATAGGATGTGCCCCCAAAGGCTTGCCATTATGAAACTTTTAGGGAAGGACACAAGAGGAGCGGGCTTAGCCAGCCACTGAGGAGAGGGGTATCGGCCTCAGCAGACCGGTATGAGGTGGAGAGCATGAAGGGGCCTGCAGAGTGCAGGATGTTAGTAAGAGTGGCCACGCTGCTAATTGGAGAGTATTGGAAGAAATATGCCTGCAAACTGTGTTTCCAAGCCTCTGATGTTGGGGGGGTGCTGGTTTAGTTAATGTGGTGTTGATGTGAGTTCACCCCCATTAATTCTGCAGTTTAACTGTAAACACCAAAAACAACTCTCCACTAGAGGTGCTCATCTAAGCCCTCTCTGCCATGACCACGCCTGGTAACAAAGCTGAAGCAGGCAACCCTGAGAGAGGCCTGCATGTGGCCCTGGTAGGCTAATCGATGAGGAAAACCCTGTCTATCCTGAGAGAGTGCGGGGAGCTAGCATCATAAGGAAGCTTATGCCCCCATGTGCTGCTTTGGCTCCAGGAGAATAGCCTTGCCTGTTCAAGTAGCTTCCTTTTGAGGGGAAGAATTCTGCAAGTACTCTTTGGTGCTCACTGCCACTTGGGTATCTTTAACTTTTCACTCTTTAAAAGTCATTACTGGGGCTAGGGGTTTAGCAAAGCCGCATAAGTGCCTGCTTGGCAAACGTGAGGTTGTGAGTTCAATCCAGCACACACACAAAAAAGTCATTACTCCAGCCATTGCTCTCTTAACACCTGCACTGCTCTCATTGGCCAAGCTCCAGCCAGAGAAAGAGATAAGAAGGTCCTGTACCGTAGCTCTACCAAGCTGACTGCCCATAAATCACCCTTGGTAAGGCGCCCAGAAAACAGCAGGGTACAAAAGCTGCTCATAAGACTGCACTCTCTGCTGGCCAGGTGAAGAAACCTCATGATTACCAGCCTGGGACTGTGGCCCTCCATGAAATTAGGCGTTTACCAGAAGTCCATTGAGCTTCTGATTTGCAAACTCCCTTTCCAGTGTCTGGTTCTTGAAATTGCTCAGGACTTCAAAACAGATTTGCACCTCCAGAGTGTAGCTATCGGTGCTTTGCAGGAGGCAGATGATGCCTCCCTGATTGCCTGTTTGAAGGTGCCACCCGGTGTGCCATCCATGCCAAACATGTAACAGTTACTCTAAAAGATATCCAGCTAGCCCACCATGCACCTAGAGAATATGCTTAAGAGCCCACCATGATGAGGGACATTCATGCTCAAAAATTTTTTCTGTTCTTCCTATTATTGGTAGTTCTGAATGTTAGATATTTTTTCGCCGTGGGGTCAAAAGGTACCTAAATGCACTATTACAAGTGGAAAATAGAGGACAGAAATCAAGTATTGGCAGTTTTTTTGTTTTAATTTGTCTGTAAATTTTTAATATTCATGTGGGGATATAAAGCATTAATGCAAGTCAAAATGTTTTGGTGAACAAATTTCAGCACTCCAGCTTTATAGTAACTATAAATAAAAATCGGATTTTTCTGGAAAAGTCATTGCTTTATGATTGCAGCATATGGCCAGTGGTGACTGGTATTTAAGTTTGGAATGCTTGTGAGGACAGCAGTAGACACTTGGCAGGATAAGTGGACATTATGAGAATGGGGGCTTTATTAACTGTGGGTTTTGGGCTGAAGTTTCCTCTGACCCAAAGTTTGGGGATCACAGAATCCTAAACGTTACCTGTTAAAGGAAATTTAGAGAACTATGTAGTTCTCTGGTATTAGAAATAATGTTATTTGACACTGAGGTTAGTTTTTTGATATTCTGTCTGCTCAGACTCTCTTTATAAACTACGTGGATCAGTGTAGAAACAGGAAACTCCCAGCTGCATACTAGCACGTTTGGTTTCATCGCCACAATAATTGTAGAGAAGTGTGGTTATCATCCCCCTCTTTGTAAGGAGCCACCTGAGACTCAGAGAGCACTTGTCTAGTCATAGGGCCGTTAACTGCTGAGGCAGAGTTGAGAGTGAGCTTCAAATCCTGTCCATTGAGCCCTCTGGGAAACCTGGGAAAGTAGTGGGGAACACATTTGCTAACATGCTAATCCTAAAATCAAGGCAATTGCCAGGTGTTGGACAGTTTCCTGTCCAGCTGCTGAGGCAAGGGTAGGAGACACGGGAACAGTGTGCTCTTTTGGCAGGGTCAGATGGAAGTAGGATCTCGTGGAACATTTAGAGATGTCGCTGCTTATTTCCTGAATATTTACTTGACACTTAGCTTATCCTTTAGCTCTCCTTGAAGGTGACAGGCTACTGTGGGACCCTACTCTGTGGCCCTGGCATCTATGCTGTCTCCCAGGACCTGGTTGCGTGTTCCTTATCTGCTTGGCGTGGAGTCCCTTGGTTTATGCTGCTGGTAGACACTGAAAAAGTTTTTCTCCTTTATTCTAGGTGTAAGAGATGTGGTGACAAATTGCAGAGTTTTATGGCTTGCCATTAGAGCTAGCACACATTGTGTATTTAGCACTATTGATTGTTGTGTATAAAAAGCTTCTTCGTTTCTAGATGCCCCAGGATAGTGTGTCACCTCTGTTATTGCACGTTCATCCCATTGCAGCAAAGAGCAATGTGTTGGCTGTGAACTTCAGGGCCCTTTTGGTGGGCAGCCCAGATCCGGGGGGCACTGTCTCAGAGCTGTCAGACATCCTGGTACCCTGAGATCAAACCCACTGCCTGGGGAGGAGTGTGCATGCTGCTGCTGCGTAGCTCCTGTGTGTGGAAACCCAGCTCCAGCATTTCCTGGAAGCTGGAAGCTTTTGGCAGTGTAGAATCTCAGGTGCCTTGCTGAATTCACATGTATTTTAGGGCAATCCTTAGGGGATTTGCTTAAGGAGCACTGGAATATTGTGTAGCTTTGGCTAACTGTCAGCTTCCATTTCCTAGTCTTTCTTAATAACAAAATGCAGCTTTGTTGGTTACTTACACTTAATGCCAAGGGAGTTTATCCTTCACTGGTTGAGGTAGATTTCACTTGGTACTGTTGATGGTTCAGGTTTGGCTCAATCTTAAGGAAAGGCTTAAATTTTAATTTAGGTGGCATATTTCTCTCATCCAGCATAGAGAACAAATAGCCAGGCATGGATGTGCTCCTTGTTCCCAGTTAACCTCTGAGACTGTGTCTGACAGTGCAGCCATCAGGGCAGAAGGACAGGCATCTGGGTGCTTGATTCTGCATCAGATTGCTGCCTGCGGGCCCTGTGCCTAGATCTGCCCCTGCCTCTGTTCACATTGTCTGATGATACATTTTCTCATGCTTAACTCCAGGTTTTAAAAACTATTTATAGCTGCAAACGTTGTACTGTATTCACACATAGAAGTGATGCTCTGGACCCAGGTGTTGTATGCGCTGACCCTCTGTACAATCTCTGCTTTCTCAGGTGGTTCTAGGTTTTCTCTTGTTTTAGGAGTGGTGCGCCTGCCCTGTGGTGCTGTTGCCTGTCCAGACAGACACTGGCGCAGGGAGAGGAGGAGGTCCTGAGTGGGAGTGCCCTCTGCTCTGCAGTCCAGTCAGCCACCATCTGAGCTGTACTTTGCCCCCAGTGTGGTGTTTGCATCTGTTTCCTCATCTGTGAAATAAAAAGAATCCTACACAGTGGGTGTGAATTGGAAATGCTCTGAAAACTTGACCCTTTGAACTTTTCTTTTTCAATTTTTCCTTTTTTAGGTAAAGTATAAATAATACAACATTTACAATTTAAACCATATTTAAGTGCACAGTGCAGTGACATTAAGTTTATATTCATAGTGGTTTTCAGCCTTCACCACCATCTATTTCCAGAGCTTTTCATCTTCTCTGAAACTCTGTACTCCCCAATCTCTTTCTCTTCTGTGTGGTTTATTGCACTTAGCACAGGGTCCTAAAGGTTTGCCCACCTTGTAGCATGTGTCAGAATCTGTTCCCTTTTATGGTTGAACACTGTTTCACTGTGTTTATCTTACATTTGCTGATCCATTTGTCTTTCAGTGGATACCTGAGTCACTTTGTCTTTTAGCTGTTGTGAGTGTCATTAGTAATATTGGTACACAATTGTCTGACTCTCTGCTTTTAGTTATTTTGGGTAGATACCTATAGGTAGAACTGGTTGTGTATAAACCAGTTGTCATGTATATATTCAGACAGACAAGAAAATGCTCTTGCTTTTCTTGTTGATACTATAGTATTTAGCATGTCAAAGTGACCCCTTTATAGCAACACAATGAACATATCCTCAGATTCATAATCATCTTTCTTCATCAAAGTTGAACAATAGATGGTGTGAGTTAAAGTTTCACGGAGTTAAGCATCAAATGATTCATGAGGTTGTTGATGTCGAGGAATGTAACTTTTTGTGTGAGAATGAATTGATTTCTGTTAATAAATGATATCTATGGTCTATAAAAATGCATACTGAAGAAAATGTGAGTATGAAATACAAGATCTTACAATTCTTTTAACACTCTCAGGTGAACACAAATGATCTTGAGTCACATGATACCTAAAACTGACCCCTCTAGGAGTGTGAGATGACACTGTGAGGGTCCTTGCTCCTGTACCTCAGAGGCCCGCCAAAGGCCTTTGCTGTTTTGTGCTTCTGGTCCTTTTTTACAGATGTAATTTGGTCAGATCAGCCCAGTCTGCAGAGTGTTCTGGAAAGAACTGTCCCCTTACATGGGCTATGGAATGCATTTTGAACAAAAATGGAAGCAGGAAGTTCACACTTGCAGGAGCCCTCGGGTGACGGAGACAGCTCTGACCCCTCAGGGTTGACCAAGCAGGGTCTGGACACCACTGCCAGGAAAGGACTCTCCATGAGACAGTTTCTGTATCCCGGGACATCAGCTCTGATTCAGAGCAGTGGTGTGATGTCCTCTCTGGGACTCTGAGGAGAGACGGTCATAACCTGGGTCAGTGGTAGCGAACCTGTGGTATGTGTGCTGCAGCTGGCATACAGAGCCCTCTCACCGGGCTTGTGAATGTTCACTCCAGCCAAGCGTGGATGCATGATGAACATGCATATATCTCAAAGGTCACATTAATTGTACAGAGGCATGTCAAGTGCAGATTTTGCCTTTCAGTAAAAAGCTGTTTGTCATTGAAAGCTCTGTTGCTGTATTGGGTCCTGACCTAGATCCCCAATCTCCCAAAACAAGTATACAACAAAGGTTTAAATAAAACGAGGTAAGTGGTATGATTTTAGAGCTCTAGGAGGCTCAAAACCCTTTAGCTGACTTTGAGACTCTGAGAACTAATACAAAAACTTCTCTGGACCACCCATTTTTATTAGTTCCAAAACAAAGAGCAGGGAAACTGAGGAAAGTGCAGGCAGTGAGCAGGATCTTGGGAGTCACTTCAAGGACGTCTCCATGTAATCATGTCAGTTTAGAAGAACTGTCTTATCTTCATGATGACATGGTAGGAGTAATTCTTGCAGCTGCAGTCTCTCTCTACTTAATTGATATTTGAGCCAAGTGTCGCAGCTGTGGCCTTGTCTGTCCTTTTGAGGTATCTCTGGCCTCATAGGCCACTACAGGCCTCAGCCAGCACCAGTGATTCATAGAGGTACGATGAATCAGCTCCTGTCGCCAGGGAAGTGGTCTAGGTCTAGGACAGACTCACAGATAAATGTAGAAAGGCACATTAGTTAATTTTAAATCCTGCTCAGAGCTGCTTCATAGTGGTCTCCAACATTACTGTATTTTTCTAAGACAAAAGATGATAATGTATGAGTTGCTTTTTCTAAAGTAAAACTTCAATATTTAGGTTTAATTGTAGTGTTGACATTTGCAATAAGTAAGTAGGTTTTGGATTGCAGTTTAGGTGCTCATCTCTAAAAGGTTTGCCTAAAGGTTTGCTCTAAAGGTTGTTCTAGTTGTCAGAGTATTAACAGCAAACAAATGGAGCCCCGGTCCGGGTGTCCTCCTCAGTCTTTGCTGCCTCATTCCCTGCCCCAGGAAGAGGTGAGGAAGATGCCTCCTGGTGCATTTCCTGTGGGGACTTGTTCAGCTCTGTGTTCCCAGGGCCAGTAGAGGGTCAGGCCCTGGGTGATTTCCATAAATATTTGTTGGATGAATAAGGGAGAGAATGGATGATGAGGTCACTGTGTGCTCTTATGGTCTGTAAACTTGCTTCCTGAGCAGTCCTACCCTCTGTCACTCTCACTGCTAGCCTCAGTCTGTGCTTGGCATAGCAGCCCGGGTATCTCTTGGAACCCCTAAGTTGGATCCCATCACTTGTTCCAGCTACTGGAGGTCTCCCGCTCGTCCAGTGAAAAAGCCCGGACCCCGACCCTTCCTTCTCCCACAGCCACAGCTGACCCTGGCTTTCCCAGGCTCGCCCACAGGCTCCACAGTGCTCAGCTTCACACCAGGAGTTGACTCAAGAGGGCTGAGGTCTGGTGTCCTGTCTGTGTCGTTTCCTCAATGCCTTTCAGCAGTGCTTGCCTCTTCTCACTCAAACTGGTGGGCTCCACGCTAAGTGCTCTCTACACATAGGTGCTACAGTGCAGAGTAAAAAAGGTCACCACAGCTGTGCTGTTATAGGAGGCCTGATGCTGAAATGGGGCTGTCAGAAAGATGGCAGGAAGAAATGGACACCACTCCTGGAGAGATGCAGGTGAGGCAATGCGCCCAGCCAGGGAGCCTGGGTCCGTGACCTCCATGCCCAAGGCTGGAGACAGCAGCACCTAAGAGCCATGTGTTCTGCACCCACTTGATGCTGGACAGCATCTCTGAGGCGCCATGTGCAGATCCGCTCTGGCAGACCCAGGGCATTCCTGACGCTGGGACTGCTAGGCTGTTACGTCCACTCCACTCAGCCTGCTTCCCCCTGGGTCTCAGCAGATGCCAGTCACCAGGTTTTCTGTTGCTCAGGGTAGTTGGAGTGGGATGTGTGCGAGGTCACGATAGCTGTGTTGTGGTGTTAGAGTTGAGCAGTGTTACGGTTTCTGGTTGATTACAAAAGCAGAGGCTCACATTTGGTGAAAGCAAAGATCTCTGAAACAGTATGAGTGACACATTCAGTCATTTAATCTGTGAAAGATTTAGCTCTTCTGAGTTGGAGAAAGAAGTGACAAATACAAGGTGTGATGGAAATATATGGTGAAAGCTTTTAAAGTATAAAAAATTTATTACAGTAAAAGACACATTGCCATTAATCCCCTTTAGAGCCCTCCCACTTGCTTTAGACACACTTATCCCACCATTCTTGCCACTTTGTGAAGTACGGTAGCTCTAGGAGTCTTTCTTAAGTGAATTGACAAGGTGTGATCAAAATACATGAATGCTCCTGCTAACTGCCATCCAGTGGAAAGGCAGCCTTGTAAAAATATTGTGGTGTGTCCTCATCCACTGATTCTGGCATCATCCAGAGTTAAAATGACAGTGAAAGGTCAACACACATTTTGAATCAATTTAAGACATTGAGGCAGCCATGACTGCAACTAAAGACATTCACAAAAGAGGACTTCTACAGTACAACTGCTTCAAAAAGTGGTGAGGATGTGGAGATAAGCTGGTCACAAGGGCTTACACCTGTAATCTTAGTAGTTAGGAAGGTGAGGCAGGAGGATCACCATGAATTTGTGATCAACCTGGGCTACATAGTTAGTTCACAGCTAACCCAAAGTAGGACATAGGTAAGACTTCGGCTAAAACAAAACAGAATGAAGGGATCAGTGTGTTCAAAGCCAGAAGGGAGTATTTTGAGGAGGATTAATAACGGTGTCTTTTGCTTGCTGTAGTGAAATTTTTTTTTAATTTAAACATTCATAATTTTTTTTGGTCAAGTCATTAGCAGAGTAGGGTACCATTGCTTCATGAGTTTTCGAAAATAGTCTTTGAAACTACAGATTGTCAGTGTAAGTGATTTTCCTTGATCCTGTTGACTTTTGGACCTTCCGTGTGTTCTGGATATCATGTCCTCTTATTAGGGTGTTCTGCCACTTCAACAAAATACCACGCGCTGGATGGGTCATCAGCAACAGATGTTAGCTGCTCACAGTTCTCGGGGCTGTACGTCCCCTATGTAGGCGGTGACAGGCTTTGTGTCTAGAGACCTGTTCTCTGCTTCTGGGACATTGCCTTGAACATTGTCCTCAGGGTGAAGCAGTTGTAAGCCTAGGGTCAGCTAATCCCTCCTGCCTTTCACTGGCACTGACTCACTTATTCTCATAGGCCCCTCTCATAGGCCTCTTCATCATGGAGGATCGGGTCTGTAGGAGTTTGGGAGGCAGGCAGCATTCACATGTGCTGCTGGAGTTTTTTCTGTGTCTTACACACAGGGACACCATGTGTTCCAGGACTTCTCAGGCTCCATCCCTTCTTGGGTCTCAGGCAAGTCCTTAGCAGAGTGGGGTTGTAGACGTGCCTGCTTCCCTTCCTACAGGGACACGGATTCCTGGAGTCCCCCGAGTAGTACCAGCCTAAGCTGGCTCAGCAGCCTTCAGTTCCTTTGGTGCTGTGACAGAGGCATGGTGGACCAACCCCTGAGGCAAGGATCCCGTCTCATCCTCAGTCTCTTCTGAGCTGCCACTCAGTTGTCTGCACTGGGGAGGCAAGCAGCTTTCAGAGGTGAAACACCCACATGCTTACCCTTTCACATTGACCATGCTGGAGATTTTGTATTACTTTTTAAACTCCATATCCTAAAATGTACCTTTGAACCGTGTAGTTCTGTAGTGCTACAAAATACTTAAGTTTGTATGAAACCACTTTCCAGAAGATTTTTATCTTGCCGACTCAACCTTTACCCCCATTAAATAACTCCTCCTTTGTCCTAGGCCCTGGTGGCCACTGTTCATTCTCTTTTCTCTGTTAACTGAGCCACTGTAGCTAACTCATGTGGAAGAGCCCCATAGACTTTGTACTCTTCCAGCTGTGGGGTCAGCACAGTGACCTCCCTCAAACTTCACTCACCTGCAGCATGTGGCAGGCCGCCTTTCCTGTTCCAGGCTGGGTGATGTTCCATTGTTAGGTCTGCTGCACTTTGCTGTTTTTGTTGTGATATCCAAGAAGTCAGTACCCAATCCAATTTTTTAAAATTTTATCTTAAAAAGAGACTAAAACAAAACAGTAAAGCAAATCAGAACAGAACAATGCAGGTGATACAGGACTTCAAAACAAGACAACAGGAAATCAACAATGGCTGCCATAATGTCTCTCATTTTCTTCAGAATAACTGTCCACACCATCATGGACCAAAAAAATATTACACAGATTTTCTGTGTTTTCTCTGAAAGCTCTATGATAGGTGTATAGTCCATACTGAATGAGTTTTTGTGGACAGTTCATTCTTTGGAGAAAGGTGATGGCAATGTAGTTTTCCCAGCACCATTTGTTGAAGAGACTCTTGTTCTGTCATGGCACATTTTCAAGGCAGAGGAGAGAGTGATTAAAAAGGATTCAGTATTTAAGGGAAACCATGCTGGCGTAAATCTTAGCTTGTTTGCCACTATGTAAATGGAGGCAAGCTAAGTGAATCTTTGCTCACAGGATATGTTTCTTTGTTTCTATTTGTTTGGTTATAGAAGGCAAATCAAGACCTTCCAGTAATCCTGTTTGCCTGGCTTGAAAATACCCACTTCCAGAAACCCAGGTTCCCTGAAGTCTAGAAGTTGCTGGCAGGTTTGTGGGGAAAGAGAGCTTTGCAATGGAACACTACTTGAGGCCTGCCCTGTGCTCCCAGAACTGTGAACACTAGGATAGAATGCCAGCCAGGTCTGGGAGATGGTGTGTTCTGCACACAATGAGGACTTGATTCTCTAGGGGACAGCAGCATTAAACAGGGATAGTGACAGGTTGCAAGGCAAACAGGAGTTCGCAGACCAAGTGGCGACCAGAGGAGGAGGGACCAGGCAGTAGGGAGGATCTGAGGTCCTGGGGAGGGGCAGGAGAGACCCCCCTTCACCCTTCCTGAAAGTAGGAAGCAAGTTCTCCAGAAGACCTCATTTCAGAGCTGACTTGTATCTGTGCCAGCCATGGACATGGGCATAAGGATAAGGAGGAGTCTAGTTCCTGCATTCAAGAAAGTGAGGAAAGCAGTTCATAGAATGGCCCTTGCAGTGCAAAGGAGAAGGCCTTAAAGGATTCCCAGGAAGGTGTGCTGGTCCAGACAGGAGCATGCTGCCCAGAGCGCAGTAGGGTTTCTGAAACCTTGATTCTCCAGCTAAGCTGTACAAAGCTGTAAAGCTGGCGAGGGCAGAAGGGTGTGGTCTTTCCAGGTGAGGAAGGTAAGCATCAGCCTCAAGATGAAGGCCGTATGGTGTCAGTTTTGCTACTGGTTCGTAAAGTGAGTGATGAGAAGTGTTCAGAGGTGATTTGGGGAACTCAGTAAGGCAGAGGTAATGTTGGGGTTTATCTGCTGTCCCAGTGGGTTACCTCGTCATCAGCACAGTGGGGAGCCACTAGAGGCTTTCGGCAGGGCAGTGGCATCAGGTGGCTTGGAGAGATCATTTCCTGGCTTGAGTTTGGATTTGGATGAGTTTGGCAGGATGGAGATGGAGAGTTCACCTAGGGAGCCGTAGCAGCAGACCAAGGAAATGATAATGAAGGTTGGACCCTGGTGGGACTGACAATGAAGTGAGGTAAGATAGAGGGACAAGTCTGAGAGACATATAGAGTTTAAATTAGCAGCAGGGATGCTGTGAAGTCAGGGATGACTGGGAGATTTGTAGCTTGAGTGACTGCTTGAATAGGGTCACCATACTCAACGGGTATATTAAGAGAAAAGCTTGGATGTTGGCATGATGAAGAGCTGAGTGATCCATTTAGGCATCATGAATTTCCACTGCCTGTTAGGTTTATGTGGCGGTATCCCACAGGTATTTGTTGTGTTCCTGTGAAGTTCAGTAAGGTCCAGCGGGGGGTTCCTAGCATGGGGAAACCAGGAGAACTGTGGAAGTCATCAGAGAGAAAGTGTATGGCGCGCAGAAAGGACCCAGGTTAGTATTTGGGGGTGTCTACACCTAAAGGAAGGCAAGAGAGATGACAAGCAGTGATCTGGAAGCCAAGGGTTAGAATTCATGGGAGAGGCCAGGAATGTAGCTTAGCACCACAAGCACGAAATCCTGAGTTTGATACCCCATACAAAAATAAAAAATACAAGAATTCCTGGAGAGGGTTGTCTGAGAAATGTCACATGTATGAGAAGGACTGAAAGTTTGCTTTTGGACTTGGCTTTTAAGAAATGACAGTGACTTTAAGGAAAGCTCTTTCCAGATTGCAGAGTTTAGGAGTAAATGGAAGGTTAGTCTACTCATAAAAAATTGAACAGGGACAGGCGTGATAGGAGCTTAGGAGCAACTCAGACAGACTCATTTGAAAGCAGCAGGCACTGATGCCTGTTTACATGCCCCAGATGGGGAAGAGCCACAGAGAAGGAGAGGGCTGTCTGGCATGTGATACGATTGACCTCCAGTGGGCCATTTCTGAGACTGAAGGATCCAGGATAAGATCAAGATGTAAGGGAAGAAGGAGTATTTGAAGGAGTACTTTCCAGAGATACACTTTCTTCCTAAGGTAGTAAAGTAATACTTGCTTCAAAAAGCAGTAAATGGGTTTAGACAGCTTTAAAGAATGGGAATTGTGAGGGGGATTTAGCTCAGCGGCTCAGGTGCTTGCCTAGTAAGTACAAGGTCGTGAGTTCCATCTCCAGTACCAAAAAAAAAAAAAAAAAGAATGAGAGTTGTACAAGGATACTTTATCAAAGAGCAGAGAAGTTAGGATCAGTGTCATGTCCTACATGTCTATCTGTTCATCACTACCCAGCTGTGGGAGTGCTGTATGATGGTGGAGCCCAGTCTGCCACTGCTATAAATGAGAGAAGTGGAAGCCACCCAGAGACAGGGCCTTCCATTCAAAGAGTAGGGATGGCAGGAGCAAAGTAAAGGGTAAAAATGTGGAGGTCTCCATTAGTTGGTGGGCTGCCTGGGTATTTAACTCTCTCCAGCTTACAGAAGGTTGTGATGGAGATGATAAGCCCAGGTACCAGAATGAGCAGAGGATGGAGGAGGATGACAGGGAGACCTAGAAGTGATAGCTAGGACGGCGTACACAGTGGGCTTCGATGCCAAAAGAGGAATGAGCTTCACTTTTCTCTGTCTAGAACTTCCTGCCCCTCGTTCTCATTCTTTCAGCTCCAGTTTAAATGTTCTCTCAGATATTTCTCCTGGACACTTCCCAGAGTAGGTATGTCTCCCACTTTCTATCACAGCATCTGCTCCTCACCTTTGAAGTGCTCAGTGATTAGTAGTAAAGAGTTGGATAAAAGCGAGTGATGATATCACAGACATTTGGGCCCAGCCTGAGCAACTTAGTGTGACCCTGTCTCAAAATTAAAGGTGGGCAGGGTGTGTAGCTGAGTGGGTTGAAACACAGAAAGATGTCAGCTGTTTCTCTTTCTTAGTTTTTAATAGCAATAAATAACAAGCAATTTAGGCTAGGCATGATGATGCATACCTGTAATCCTGGCACTCAGTGGCTGAAGCAGGAGGAACCTGTGAGTTCAGATCAGCTTTGAGTACACAGCAAATATATATATATGTCACAAAAAAAAATTAGAATTCCATATCCTGGACAGAAGACTTCCGTTCTGTTTCCTTCGGGGTTCGTCTCTGTGGTATGGAACCATTCTGGTGTGCATACCTGTACGTGTGTTGTGTTGGGGGTACTTTTGCCCTTTCCCCTGACAGCTTGCTCCTCAATTCCACTCTCTGCTCCTATAAGAAAATGGACAGATCAAAGCCAGGGAGACCTTGCCTGGGGTTTTACAGTACTGAGTGTGCTGGGAGGAATCCAGAATCAGCTCTGGTGGCTAGGGTTCAGATTGCAGTGTGGAAGTAAAGCCTGTATCTCCCACTTCTTCCTATGTGGGAGACAGCCCACTCTGACCCCAGTCCAGTATTTTCGGGTCTTCTCTGCTTGCCCCTAGCACCTGTCTCTAGTGCTGGTGATGTGCAAGCAATGAAGTTTTCTTGTTTTAGGTATTAACTCAGGCCCCGGTTTCTTTCTTAGCTGCTCTTAACCATCCTAAAAATGCCTGATCTCCATCAAGAAGTGGGCCAAGGGACTTTGTATATTCTCAGTTCATCAGGACAAGGATACTTCATCAAAGAGCAGAGCTGCACTCATAGCTCCTGTGTTCTTCCTCAGCTGCCACCCAAGGTCCCTTCATTCTCCCAGGGGCAGTCTGGGGGTTTTTGGCACATTGCCTCCTCTGCAGTGTTGGTCCAGGATGTCTGGGACATGAGGCATTGCCTGCAAGCTGTTTCTGTCTCCAAGCTGACTGGGCCTTCCTACTGAAAGAGTGATAAAACCAAGGCACAGCACCAGCACCCAAGGGGTGAGGCATCCTGAGAGTGAAGAAGCTCTGTTAATTGAGATGTAGGTGCTGTCATAATCAGAGAGGGAAAGGCTCATTAGGTAGAGATTCGAATCCTCCTGAGTTCACTCCTTGCTGCTCACCACTATTCTAAACATTTTTCTGCATATTACAGATGCTCTCAGTAAGTCTGTGGCTGGATTCTTAGCTTCACACAGGATATGAGTTGCAGCATATAGGGGTGTTGCCTTATTGCTTCAGAACTGTGGTTCATTGTGTAACACTACGCAGTGTGATGTGACTGAATGCAGGAAAAAAAAGCCCTCAGCCTGCTTCCACTGGCTCAAATATAGCTCAAGGCAGCAGATACAAAGCTAGGATCAGGAAATTGTCTACAGTGTGGGAAATTGGCTCCTTTACAGATAACTCACAGTAATGTGAAGCCACTGCCTGATCCTGATAAATGAACTAAAATAAGAGCAGAAGTACTGGAAGGGAAGTCTTTATTTTGAGTTAAAGGAAGGGTGCATGGAGATACTGCAGGCATCTCGCTGGCTTTGTGGGGGTGGCCTGAGTGTGGAGAGTCAGCAGCAGGTGGGTGGAGCCGGAGAAAAGGAGGAACCTGACTCTAAATCAGCCACATTCTGGGTACTGTAGGTGGATCTATCATTCTCAATTACTTAAAAGCAAGAAAAGATATTTGAATTTCCACTGGCAGTAACGGAAAGGATCTTGGGTAAGTTGTACTTACCTTTAGCTCTGCTAATTAAAATCTCCCTGTTGTTCAGAGTAAGGATTGTAGCTCTTAATTTTAGGTGTATATATTTTATTATTGAATATATGCAAAAGCATGTATTTTCGATGTTTTGTTTGCAAAGTAAAGATAGGTTTGGAAGGGACGTGTACCTTATGTTTGCAAAGAAAAAATTAATTGTGATATGTTTGTTTTATAAAAGATCTTGAAAATGCTTTGTGCCATTGTATTGTTATAAATTTTTTAAACAAAAATTATGCCTATGGTCTTTGGGAAGAAAATGTACTGTTTAACACTGAGCTTTTGCCCTTGCCTTCGTAGCAAAAAAGCAGCTTACCTAGTTGAAGTTACTCCTTTTTAATTAACGTGTAAAACTGTTTTTTAAAAATCAGCAGGCCATTGATGCTTGAAAAAAATGTAAATGAAGCAGATTTAAACTTGGAGAGCATTTATTAAGATTTACCCCTAAAAGATCTTGTACTTTGCTGCATGACTTGACTTATAAAGTGAATTTCCTTAGAGATTTAAATATATTTTTACTGGGTCTTTCAGTTAATAAAATGGTGCACACACATACGTAGCTTTCAGACAAGGCATTATGTATGACTAATATAATAAAAATGAATAAAGTATTCCAGAGGAACATACAAACTTGATGTTTAAAAAAAAAGTATACCAGTAACCAAGCATTGTGACATAAACAGTGTCAAGTTTTAGGGGATAACCAGAAAAGCAAATGCCCTATAATTCCCAGGGATAACACCATTGGGTTAGTGACTTTTGAGCTGGGTTTTGAAGGGTTTAAGAAATAATACAAAAGAGGGTTCTGGTCAGAGTGGATAATAGCATGGACAGAGGTTTTCAGGTCAGTATTACTTTGCTGCTCATGGTTTTCCATTGGTTTCCATCTTATCCAGACCCAGTCTTTCTTCTGATCCTCCAGGGCTTGCTGAATCTGCCCTGTGCTGTGCTTAGTACTGAGTACTCTATGTTTCCTAGTGGATTATAAGAGCCATTCAAACAGGGCCTTGGTCCCCTTGCTCACCCTGCATCCCTAGTACCTAGAGCAGCAAGTGTTCAGTACATAAGGGGTGCATAATTCCAAAGATGTCGTAAGTAATGGTTGCAGTTGGTGAGGTGAGATGCCTGAGCATCCTAAGGTAGAGGTGTGAGCAGATGCTGTGGTGCAGTGGCCTAGGGAGAATCCAAAGTTCTTTAATAGTCTCTTGCTGCCAGCAGCTCACTCCAAGAGTTCCCAGAGGAAAGATAAAGCCTTTTGGGAACTCAAAAACACTTCAAGCTTTATTTTTTTCAAGCTTTCTATGAGTCTGAATTAGGTCTTGCCTGAGGGTTGTTCGTACTATTTTATTGATCGGTCATTCACAGAAGAAGGATGCATGTAGGGACAGTGCTGTTTCTGGCTCACAGCTTGTCAGAATAGACACGGAAGGAAAAGGTTGGTGTCCCAGCAGTGGTTGATTGGATTAAGTGAGCTGGAATATAGGAAGTGTGTGCACTGAACATTATCTTTGGGGGAAATGGACACTTTACACTCTTAGAGATCATTTTAAATAGGTATATAGAACATGAAAGATTGAAACATGATTTTACCAGGTATTTTGAAGAGGGGAAAAGACAGATATTTTTGTGTGTGTGTATATAGATATATGGGTTGAAAAATATACTGAGTGAATTTTTATTCGCCACCTGTACAGCATTTAGACATACAATTCTTGGCTTTCATGATTCATGGTCCTTCTTTACTAATTAACAGTTTCAGAGTTGGAAGGAAAGTATATACTTTTCTATTTATGTTTGAAACACTGTGTTCTATAGTTTCCAAGATATTGGAAGACTCTAGATTTTAGAGCTGTAGTCTTGGGTTCAGATCTTACATCTGTTGCTTCTATGCTTTTGAGCAATTTTTTCCCCCTTGAAACAGGGTCTCACCATATAGCTTAGCCATGTAGCTGAGCCTTGAATTCAGTATGTCTCCAGGGTGTTCTCAAACTAATAGCTAACCACTTGCCTCAGCCATCCAAGTGCTGGGATTACAGGTAGGTGCCACCTCACCCAGCAATTTTGAGCAATTAAATGTCCGAACCACTGACTTCTCATCTGTAAATGGCAGTATTATCAAGTATGTGAGTAGTAAGGATTGAGATAATGTGTACAAAGGAATCCAACTTTGATGTTGGTGGAATATAGAAGGTCAATAGGTAGTAAATGTATATATAAAACATACAATAAGCCAGTGTAGTAACTTTTAAGTGTACAGTTCAGTGGTATTAACCACTTTCATGGTGTTATACAACCTTCACCACTCTTTCCAAGCTTTCCATCACCACCAGCAGATACCTTGTAACCATTAGGCCTTGGCTTCCCTCAGCCCATGGTAACCTCTCCACTTTGTATACTCTAACTAGTTCCAGGAGATGGGATCATAGTGTTACTGTCTTCTGTGCCTCACCTCCTTTCTTGTAGCAGATTGCTTGGGAGTCCAGTACACACTGTATCTGCACCAGCACTTCCTTCTTCTCATGGCCAAATGTGGTTTCACTCTTATGTGTTTACCATATTGTGTCTGTCTTTCATACTTTGAAAGACACCAGCTTGTGTCCACTTTGGGACTGTGGCAGATATTCTGGCCATGGATGTGGTGTTCAGATGTCCAGTCCCTGCTTCCAACTCCTTGGGCTTATACCCAGAGCTGGAACTCGGGGCTCACAACATCGATGTTTTAACTTTCTGACTGGTCACCAGATTGTTTCCATCTTGCCTTGTCTTCTGCACTGGCTCACGCCCACCTCCTTCAAGATCCAGAACCACTAGACCTCAAAGTTGGGAACACCAGCTTCTGTCTAATACCCTGGTTTTTCTCCACTTTCAAACAAGATAGTGTCTTCCAGGCTTCAACTGCCTAATGCTCCTGCTAAGAAAGCCTTCTTTTCTTTCCTCTTTTCTTAAGTCTGTTCCCCTTTCCCTTCACCCCCTGTTTCTGTTTACATTTTCTATTTCTCCTAGGAACACCTAGGAAGATTAGGCAGATTTGTCCTCCTTCCCACTGCCCTGCCCTGCTGGGCCTCTTTGTCCAGAACTCATAAAGTCTCAGTCTCATTGTTCCTCAGAGAACTTGGAGCCAGAGTTCCAGAGCAGCACTTACACTCCAAAATGACAAGGGTTTGGGGAAGGTTTGGTGGTATTCCAGGGGAGAGACTGGGCCTCAGACCTGTGGACTGGCCTGTTGCTGCATAGTGGGAAGAAAGTGGGTCCCTCCACCATGTAAGAGGTTTCCTGGTCAAACCTGCTTTTTATCCCTGCAGTCTCAGTGAGCCAGGGATTAAAAGTCAGCATTCTAGCATTCAGGGCCAGGGCCAGGGATTTCGCCCCGTGGTGTAAGTGCCTGCCTGGTATGCACGAAGTCCTGAGTTCAATCCCCAGTACCAAAACAAAAGCATTGGGTATTTTGTCTGTTTTTAAGATCACTATAAGGATCTTGTCATCACACTACATTCTTCACAGATTCCTAGTAGGACACTAGGATGTATCCCAGCATTTCAGGAGCTTATCCACATAAAATAGCTGAAATTGTAACAAAGCCACAAAGTTCAGGTATTAGCAATAAGCTCTTGGTGGCAGTCCGAAGGCAAACATGAGCAGCAGCCACATGTTGAAATTAATTTTAATAACCTGTTAAGTCATAGGCCAACAAAGGGCAGGAGAAAGACTTGTGGCAGAGAGCTGGCATGGAGAAGTAGCTCGCCATGGGAGGGGAGTGGTGCCTGCAAGTTAGTTGCCCCGCCTTCTGGGAAAGCGACCAAGAGTGGAGGAGAAGGACCGAAGAAGATGGGATCCAGATGTCACACACATGACTCACCCGCAAGATCACCCTGTTGTCTGCCTATCGGCCTCCACAGAAAGGGAACTGGCCTCACTGAGAATGCACTCCACATTGCTGAAGGCTGGAATGCTGGCCTGTTTTTTTAAAAGTCTCTCCAGCTCAAGAGGCAGATTTATTTCACCTATGTAGAAGGAGAATCTGAGCTGTTGGCACAGAAACTTGCCTGGCTGAATAAGACCTGGAGCCAGGATTCTGGTGGCATGCTTAGAAACAAGGATTCCTCTTCCCTGAGTTGGAGTGGGGTCCACCAAGATCCCAGTGCTGTCTCCTTAAAAGCACTTTGTGGTCAATATTTCTTTTACCACCAACTCAGGCGTATTTCATGACCTGCAGCAGTGCTATTCAGTAGAGATGTGCTCTGTGCCTCATGTGCAGTGTAAGATTTTTCCAGTAGCTACATTCACAGTGCTGATAGTTAAAATTCATTCAATAATTCCTTTACTTAATCTCATGCCTATGTTGAACTATTATGTCCAAGTCATTGTATACATACCATGTAATTGATATATTAAAGTTACCAAGATAATCCAGTGTATAGTTTACACTTAAAGCAGATCTTTTTTGGATGAGTTATATCATGTGGCTCTAGGTTTCCTACCATGTTGGGAAGCATAGGTCTAAGAAAAAAGTTGACTCATCCTAAAAGCAAATCAAAGGTAGTGCTTTGAAGTCATTGGGAAGAATTGTGGCAGGCCACCATGGAGTGCTTCATGGGAGAATGGTGCCAAGGGGCATGAAGAAAAGGTAGGGCTGTACTGGGAGGGCAGAAGGTAGCAGGCAGCAGCGTGTGAGGGCATCCGTCACTGCCTGTGCCCGCAGGGCTACTTACAAAGAGCAGTGAGGTCTTGGCATGTGGATGGGTCACAACCCTACCACCACCAGCAAGCTCTTGTGGCCAGGCGGTGCTGAGCCATATTTGAGCTGGCATGGCCTCTTAGCAAGTCTACTAACAAAGGAAGATGGAAGCTACAACCTTTAATGTGTATGTGTATGGATTTGTTGCCAAAGACTCTTCTCTCCTAATGCCTTTTTCAGATGGAAGCTATAATGCCCGAGGACATAGCCATGAGTAAAACTACCTTATATGGGAATTTCCAGTATTTAGCTCTACCCGCAGGATATAAACAATAGTGTCAGGCTTCCAGGAAAACAGAGATCATCCTGTATTTATAAGATCCTTAGTCATTTCATCCCTGCTTTTTTACTTTAAAAAAATGTTCTTGGAATTTCCCTTTCATCTTTCTTCCTGTGATTCTGCCTCCTTTGTTGTCTCTGTCCTACTTCATATCTCTCCCAGTCTTTTCCTGTTATACTTGCTGCTTTTGTTTTATTTTTTGTTTGTTGTTTTGTTAATATGCAGTAAGCTGTGAGCTGGGAATCAGTAGACCTGGGTCCTGTGTGGGACTCTAATTCTGTTTATCCACGTGAAAAAGGAAAAGATCACCCCAAAGTTAAAGAGTTCTTCAGTGCCCTCATTTTACAGTATACATCCTCAATTTTTAAGAACTGTGGTTAAGAAACACTAACAGGGCTGGAGGCCAACTTTGGTAATACAGCACTTTCCTAGCTTGTGTCAGGCCCTGGGCTTGAGTCTCAGTACTGCACAAAAAACAATCAAGCAAAAACCTCACATAACATAAAACCTACCCTCTGAGCCACCTTTAAGTATACAGTACAAGAGTGGAGCAGCAGCGCGGAATCCTGCCCCAGACTGGGAGAACTCTCTCCCTGGCCTGGGGACCAAGCCACGCTTCTCTGCCGGGACCAGTGAGTGGGGCCGCCGCAGGAAACCCCATCCCAGGCTGGCAGAACTCTCTCCCACACTTGGAGCAACACTTGAAGCTCGAAAATGTAGGAAAATGACAAAACGAAAGACCAAAATGCAATCTCAAACATCCAGCCCATCCCAAGAAAGCCTAGGAGCCATGTACATAGAACAAAACACATGCCACGTAACTGAAATACCTGAAATAGTAGTAACGGAAATAAAGAAGCAACTCTGGGGAGCCTTAAAGGAATTCAAACTAGAAATAATCTCTTAAGTAAAAGAAGAAATGATAAAAGAAATGAAGGAGATGCTGAGCATAGCTAAAGAAGACACGGTTAAAAAATTGGAGGAACTAAACAAAAAGATAGAATCCCTGGATGAACAATATAAGAAACAAACAATACATAAAGCAGATGCAAAGAGATACACAGGAAATCAAAAACTTCATTGAAAGTTGTAAAAACCGCCTCAGTGAAAGTGAAGATAGAATCTCAGACCTCGAAGACAAGATTGCAGCCAGTGAACAGGAAAGGAAAGATCTTTTAAAAATAACAAGAAATCAGGAAATAACAATTCCACACCTGCAAGATGATGCAAAGAGGAACAACCTAAGGTTGATAGGGATAAATGAAAAAGAAGGGGACAACGTAAAGGATGTCAAGAGGATATTTAGAGAAGTAATAGCTGAAAATTTCCCAAACATGAGATTGGAAACTGATATCAAGATCAGTGAAGCATATAGAACTCCAAATAGCCATAACCAAAATAAATCTACACCCAGACAAATAATAATGAGCATCCCAGAAATCGAACAAAAGAATAGAATATTAAAAGCTGTCAGAAAAGACAGATCACCTATAAAGGAAAACCTATCAGAATCACAGCAGACTTCTCAGCGCAAACAATAAAGTCAAGAAGAGCAAAGAGTGAAGTATTTCAGATCCTAAAGGAAAATGAATTTTCAACCTAGGCTGATGTACCCTGCAAAACTGTCCTTCAAAATCAATGGAGAAAAAAGATATTTCCATGACAAAGATCAGCTGAAAAACTTCATGATCACCAAGCCAACCCTGCAAAGAATACTAAAAGACAGCCTAGATACATTTAGGAAAAAACCACTAAACAATGCAGACAATTAAATAGAGCAGAAAGATAAACATGCAACGGCAGAAAAATAACATGTCAACAATAAACCAATATATAACAGTTCTAACCATTAATGTAAATGGTCCATACACCAATTAAAAGAAACAGACTGGCAGAATGGATCAAGAAACAAAATCCAACCATATGCTATCTACAAGTAACCCAAAGGGATACTCACAGACTGAAAGTCAAAGGATGGAAAACAATACTTCACGCAACAGGAACCCAAAAAAAAGTGGGAGTAGCTATTCTGTTTGCAGACAAAGTGAACTTCAAGCCAATAATGATCAGAAGGGATAAAGCAGGTCACTACATGCTGGTTAGGGGAAAACTCCAAGAGGAAGAGATAACTATCTTAAATATATATGCTCCAAACTCCAGAGCACCCAGTTATATAAAACAAGAACTAACAGAAATGAAATACCAAATTAGCAGTAACACAATTCTAACAGGAGATCTTAACACACCATTGACACCAAGGGACAGATCAACCAGACAGAAAATCAGCAAAGAAATAACAGAACTGAATCGCACCTGTGAACAAGAGGAATTAATAGACATATACAGAGTATTCCACCCCAAAACAACAGAATACACATTCTTCTCAGCAGTACATGGGGCATTCTCTAAAATAGACCATATATTAACTCACAGAACATATTTAAATAAATGCAAAAGAGTTGAAATTATCCCTTGCATGCTATTGGACCATAGCACTATGAAATTAGAAATTAATGATAAAAGATACTGCAAAATTCCCACAAACACATGGAAACTGAATAACACACTCTTGAGTAATCAGTGGGTCACAGAGGAAATTAAAGAAGAAATTAAATAATACCTACAAGAAAATGAAAATACAGATACAGCTTACCAGAATCTGTGGGATGCAATGAAAGCTGTCCTCAGAGGAAAATTTATTGCACTGAGTTGCCACATCAGGAAAACAGAATGAATACAAATAAATAACCTGATGCTACACCTCAAACAGCTAGAAAAAGAAGAGCAAGTCAAGCCCAAAGCCAAAAGAAGAGAGGAAATTATAAAAATCAGAGCAGAAATCAACACAATAGAGACTAAGAAAACACTCCAAAGAATCAACGAATCAAAAAGTTGGTTCTTTGAAAGAATAAATAAAATCGATAAGCACCTAGCCAACCTTATTTTAAAAGGGGAAGAAAAAGCTCAAATTCATGCAATAAGAAATGAAAAAGGTGAAATCACTACAGACCCAATAGAAATACAGAAGATCATCAACACCTATATCGAAAACCTCTACGTTCAAAGGTTTAATAACACAGAAGAAATAGACAGGTTCTTAGGAACATATGAAGTAACAAAGCTAGATCAAGAGGATGTAAAACTGCTGAATAACCCAATCTCTATCAATGAAATTGAAAATGTAATTAAGTCCTTACCTACAAAGAAAAGCCCAGGCCCAGATGGATTCACTGCAGAATTCTACAAGAAATACAAAGAAGACCTAATGCCGACACTCCTCAACCTATTCAATGAAATTGAAAGGGAAGCAATCCTTCCTAAGTCATTCCTGGAAGCAAATATTACTCTAGTACCAAAACCTGAAAAAGACCCAACTAAAAAAGAGAACTATAGACCGATCTCCCTAATAAACACAGATGCAAAAATCCTCAATAAAATATTGGCAAATAGGATGCAGCAAATCATCAAGAAGGTTATACATCATGACCAAGTGAGATTCATCCCAGGCATGCAGCGATGGTTCAACATACATAAATCAATAAATGTAATCCACCATATCAATAAAGCCAAAAGTAAGAATCACATGATCATTTCTATAGATGCAGAAAAAGCCTTCGATAAGGTCCAACATTCATTCATAATAAGAACTTTACAAAAAATTGGAATAGATGGTCTTTACCTCAATATAATAAAGGCCATCTGTGACAAACCAACAGCCAGCGTCATACTAAATGGCCAAAAATTGAAAGCCTTTACTTTAAAATCAGACACAAGACAAGGATGTCCTTTATCACCACTCCTATTTAATATAGTACTGGAAGTACTACCCAGAGCAATTAGACAAGAAAGAAATAAAAGGGGTAAAGATAGGAAAAGAAGAAGTTAAATTATCATTGTTTGCAAATGACATGATACTCTACATAGAAGACCCTCTAAACTCCATTGAAAGACTCTTAGATATAATAAATAAATTCAGTAATGTAGCTGGATACAAAATCAATACTCAGAAATCAATAGCATTCCTATACACGAACAACAAAATCACAGAGAAATAAGAGAAGCCACACTCTTCACACTAGCAAGCAAAAAAATGAAATATTTAGGAATTACTCTTACAAAAGAAGTAATTTTCCTATACAGGGAAAATTATAATACACTGAAAAAAGAAATTGGAGAAGATCTCAGAAAATGGAAAGACATCCCATGCTCATGGATAGGAAGAACAAACATTGTGAAAATGGTCATTCTCCCAAAACTCAGTGCAATGCCAATCAAAATACCATCAACATACCTTATAGATCTAGAGAAATCACTCCTAAAATTTATCTGGAACCAGAACAGACCTAGAATAGCAAAGGCAGTTCTAAGCAGCAAAGGTAAAACAGGAGGCATCACAATCCCTGACTTGAAGTTATACTCCAAAGCAACAGTAGTAAAATCAACATGGTACTGGAATCAAAACAGAGCCAAAGATCAATGGAATAGATTAGAAGATACAACCACAACTACTGACACACTCAACCACCTTATCTTTTTTTTTCTTTTTAATTTTATTTAAGGAGAAAAAAAAAGCAGAGAAAGGGTACAAGTTATACAGATTTACAGAAAAAAAAAACAGTAGGAAATCACTAGTTAATGGATTACATATTGTCATCTTAGAAATAATTGTTCAAGTCACAAAATTAAAGCTTGTAAAGTGGACATTCCAGCAATGATATTGCAAACAGTTCTGTTCAATGATCCAATAAAACTCTGTGATATCATTTTCTATCTTATACTTTTAAATATACATGCAGTTATATAGTTTAGAGCACTTTCTTTTCCTCTCTTTTGTACAATGACTATTACACATTTTGGGTTTTATTGCTCCCACGGTTGTTATTACTTTTTTGGAAGAGAGTAAAACCAAATGTGACATAACAGAACAGAGTCAGTCAAATCAAAAGGGTGGACATAATAGATAATGTAAGAACATAATACAAGGTGATCAACAATGGTTACCATAATGCCTCCCACTATCTCTAATAGAATTGCCTATATCATTAGTTATAATAAAATTGAACAAAACAGTAAAGAACAAAACCGACAAAACCAAAACATTGGAGACATTGTAGGTATTCAAAAGTAGGTAAAAGTCAACGAGAATGGGCGTTATAATGAATCTCATTATCTTCACAGCTGTTGCCTAAACTTTTGAACCTGATACTATCCAGCAAAACAGAATAGGGGAACCTCAGTCAAAAACAAGATGGTGAGAGTAATACAGGGCTTTAAATCGAGATAATGGAAAGTCAAAGTGGGTTACTATAATATATCCTGCTATTTTTATTTATTTTTCCCTTAATTAAAAGGATAAAAATAAAAAAGTAAATAATGGAGTGGAGATTGAGATAAAAGAGGGCATAACAGCAAAACAGCGCAGATCAAAACATAACCATTTAAGCAGAATAGTGTTTCACCACCAGATAATTCCGACCCAAAAGTAGTTACCATATTGACTCTTTCCTTGAAGTCCTTGAGTACAACTTCGTATACTGTAGCATTAAGTATATCAAAACAATGTAAAACCATTTAAGAGAATGACAGCATTACAGAGTGTTTAGAATCGACTAACAGAAAATGAACAATGGTTTCTGTATAATCTCCTTGTCTTTAAAAGGTTTTTGCTTATACTATCGTACATAATAAAATCCAATAAGATACAACCTATTTAGACCAATGGAGACAGAAGAACAAAAGCTTGATGAGACTTCAAAACAAGATGATACTAAATCAGTATTAACTATTAAGATGTCATTTTCTCCAAAATAGCTGTTCCTATCATCCAATCTTCTCTGCCTCATTTCTGTTGAGCTCTTTTTCTGTCAGTAGCTGTCAGTTTGTCTTCTTCATTTTGTTCTCTGCTCCATTCGTTGTGGCCTCCCCGCCACTATTTCTGGATTCTTTGTATTTTTCTTTTTTTAGAATAACCTGCAATATTCTCTGTAGAGTTGAATTGGGTTGCAAATTCCCCCAGTTCCTCTTTATCCTGGAAGCACCTTGTTTTTTCATCAATTTCCAGGGACAGTTGTGTAGGATATCTCAATCTTGGCTGGAGATTATTATCTTTCAAAGCTTGAATTATTCCCCCCCCCCACGCTCTTCGTGATTTGATGGTTTGTGCAGAGAAATCTGCTGTAATTCTGATGGGTGTTCCCTTGTAAGTGGTCTGTTTCTTGTCTCTGACAGCTTTTAATATTCTGTTCTTGTATTGAATTTCTGGAATTTTTATTATTATATGCTTGGGTATTGCTCTGTTTGGGTTGTAGGTAGCTGGGGTCCTGTATGCCTCATACATCTGAGTATCTTTACCTTTTGCTAAATTAGGAAAATTCTCCTGGATTATTTCTGTGAGTAGCTTTTGTAGTTCATTTGTTTGTGTCCCTACTTCTTCTTTTATGTTCTTAATTCTTAGGTTATGGATCCTCTTATCATCTTCTTGTCTTTGTATTATTGCTGTTTGTTTCTTTGTTATTTTTGAGAAGTTTTTCATTTCATTCTCCCATATTACAAATCTGCCCTCCAGTTCAGATAGTCTGTCCTTAGTTTCTTTCAGGCTGTTATGCCAGTTTTCAATAGACTTTTTAGTTTCTTGGTAGTTCCTTTGAACCTGCTTCACGTATTCTATGCTTTCTCTGTTTTCTCCATCAAACAATTCTCCCCTCTTTTTCTGTTCTTCCATTCCACCATCTGTTTTTTCTTGGGTTGTACTTAGCATTTCTCTAACTATTCTGCATACGTCTAGCTTCAGGTCATTGATAACTTCATTCCTGAACTGATCTATGAGGCTCTCTATATGGCGCTTTATGTCTATTGGTGCGGTGTCCGCTATTACCTGTTTCTCAGAATTGGGGGCCGAGGAGCCTTTCTTGTTGCTGCCTCTTCCCATATTCTCTGTTCCTTATATATGCAAGCTTATATAGGAGGCCCAGCTTCTCTCCCTGTCAGCCACAGCCTGATCGAATTGCGCTGGTTAGGTGTTCCCGCCCACCGCAGCACACCAGGAAATTCCAGACCAGGCAGCCTACGTGGGGCCTGCCCCTCCAGGCCACCGTCAGGCTCTGGGATCTGGGTTGGGCTAGCCTACTGGGTCCGCCAGCAGTGTCACGTAGGCTAGGCACTTTTCACCAATCCCGCCTGAGAGGGGGATGTGTGGCTGAAGTCGCCACTGTGCCCTTGTCCCGCAGGACTGCCCCGGCCCAGAATGTCCTCCGCTGGAGTCAAACTGTGGTAGAGTGTCAGTTTCTCTCACTTACCTCACCACAAGTCAGTGCATGCCTCCCTGCCCGTCCTGTTTTCAACTCCGTTTGCAGATTCCCATTCTCAGAGCTTCTGCGTGTCTCTCTCCTTGCGGAGCCGATGTAGAGGCAGCCGGCGCGCAGTGGGAAACCCAAATCGCGGCTTCCAATGGCGCAGGCTCCAGCCTCCACATTGAGGCTTTTCTGTTCCTGTTCTAGCACCAGGACTGCATTCCAAGTTGGTTTCTCTCAGCCCGGTTCCTTCCTGAGTCAGCAGAGCATATCTCCACCGGCTTATGTCTCCTTACTCCGCACCCTTCCTGACTTCTGAGCCGAGTCTTTCAGAGAGCCTCCGTAGTTGCTGTTATCTGTCCGCCATGTTCTCCCGGAAAAACTCAACTACCTTATCTTTAATAAAGGAGCCAAGCAGGTTCACTGGAAGAACGTCTCTTTCATAAATGGTGCTGGAAAAACTGGCTCTCCATTTGCCGAAAACTAAAGCTAGACCCATGCCTATCACCCTGTACTAAATTAAAATCTAAATGGATCAAAGATATGAATATTAAAACAGAAACACTAAATCTATTGGAAGACAAATTAGGTAGAAACCTTGAAGACATAGGGATAGGTAGAGAATTCATGAATAGGACTCAAACCGCACGGGAAATACTTCCCAGAATCAATAACTGGGACCACCTCTTATTTAAAAGTTTCTCCATGTCAAAAAAAATCTCCAGCATAATGAAAAGAAAACCCACAAACTGGAAAAAGATCTTAGTGAAGTCCCCCTCAGACAAGGGACTTTTGTCTAAAACATATAAAGAATTAAAAACTTAGACCCCAAATTTCAAAGATCCAATCCAAAAATGGGCATCTGAGATGAATATGCACTTCTCAGATGAAGAAATACAAATGGCGAATAAATACATGAAAAAATGTTCATCATCATTGGTCATTAGGGAAATGCAAATTAAAACCACACTGAGATTCCATCTCACTTCTGGAAGAATGGCCAGGATCAAGAAAACCAATATCAACAAATGCTGGAGAGGCTGTGGGGAGAAAGGAACTCTCCTACACTGTTGGTGGGAGTGTAGACCGGTACAACCTTTGTGGAGGTCAGTCTGGAAATTTCTCAAAAAGCTGGGATTGGAAGTCCCATTTGTTCCAACTATTCCACTTCTAGACATATTCCCAGAAGAACTGAAAGCATCATACCACAGTGATATATGCGCACCTATGTTTATAGCAGCACAATTTGTAATCACCAGATCTTGGAAATAACCCAAGTGTCCATCAACTGAGGAATAGATAAAAAAGTTATGGTATTTCTATACAATAGAGTACTACTCAGCTATAAAGAAGGATCATATTGAGATATTTATCAATAAATGGACACAGCTTAAAACCATACTCATAAGTGAAATAAACTGTGATGTGTGAATACCAAATAGTTTCCCTAGTGTAGGAAATGATTCAAATATATAAGTATGTGGTAATCATGATTCCCCATTATGTGGCCTTGAAGCCTTATAAAATTTTCACTTATTAATTGGAATGGCTTCATTCTAGGTTGCTTGATATTATTGCCTGTGATGAAATGAACAGCTATTTTGAAGAAAACAAGACATCATAATAGCTAGTGCTGATTTAATACCATCTTGTTTTGAAACCCCACCAAACCATGGCTCTTCTGTCTCCACTGGTTTTATCATGTTGTATCTTGTTGGATTTTATTGTATGTGATAGTATAAACAAATACATAATACAAAAATTGTTACAGGCAAAGAGATAATATAGAAACCATTGTTCGTTCTCTGTTAGCTGTTTCTAAATACCCTACAATGCTTTCATCCACTTGAATGGTTTTATACTGTCTTGATATGTTTGATGCTATAGTATACGAAGTTATATTCAAATATTTCAAGGAAAAAGACACTATGGTAAATACTATTAAGTTGGGTTATTTGGTGGTGAAGCACTAGGTTGCTGAAACTGTCATGCTTTGACTTTTATTGTTATGTTTTCTTTTATCTCAATCTCTCCCTTATTCATTAAAAAAGTTATTTAATTATTTTTTATTACTTTTTTAACTCAGGGGAAAAAAATCAAAAAAATTAGCAGGATATATTATAGTAACTTTTTTGATTTCCTGTTAACTTGATTTGAAGTCCTGTAATGCTCCCACTATCTTGTTTTGATTGATTAGACTCCGTTTTGTATGATAGTGTCAAGTTTCAGGGTATAGGCAACTACTTTGAAGGCAATGGGATTCACTATGATGCCCATTCTGGTTTGACTGTTATCCTCTTTTGAAGTCCTGTAATGTTTACAATGTTTAGGTTTTATTGGTCTTGTTCTCTACTGTTTTGTTCAACTTTATAATACCTAATGAGATAGACAATTCTTCTTAAGGAAGCAAGGAGCATTATGGTAACCATTGTTGATATCCTTGTACACTGTTTTTACATCATGTGCTGTGTCTATGCTTGGTTTTGACTGACAGCTTTGTTTTGTCATATTTGATTTTATCCTCTTCCAAAAAAAAGTAATAAGAACTATGGGAGTAATAAAACCCAAAATGTGTAAATTTTTGTCGTAATAAAGAGAGGAAAAGGAACCTGTGTTGTCAAGGTAAAATAAGTACCCGCTCAAATGGCTAATTTCTTTTGATATTTTTATTTATTCTCAATGTCTTCACATTCTCATTTTCCTCTGCTGCTGTCTCCTTTTGAGGGGAGCCTGGGAATGTCCAGGAGGAGGCACTAGAAGCTCATCCAGTTAGAGAACTGGCGGAATCATGGGGGAAAGAAAAAGGGTACGGAGTCTAGGCCACGTGGTGGGGAAGCCACTTGTTGCTGAAAGGGAAAGATGACTACCAGTGCAGCTGGGCAGGAAGGTGGGTTGTAGAGAGTGGTGTCCAGTCTGCCCCACTGCACTGGCCTGTGTGTTCCTGCCTCCCACAATTCATGGTGAAGATCACCCTCTGACCCTGGGTGATCTTAGGTGCTAGCAGAGCCTTCATGAGTAGAGTTAGTGCCTGCAGTAGTGAGTGCCCTTCCACGTGAGCACAAGGTAAGGCAGCGCCATCCACGGACCAGACACTGATTTGCTGGCATCTTGGTCTTAGAGCTGTCGGTTCCTATGGGTGAAATAAATTTCTGTAGTTTATAATCTGCCTTGTTATGATGTTTTTGTTGTGGCCACCCAGATGGACTAAGACATGCGCCAAGACTGTTTCACAGGTGTTCCTTCAGGCGACAGTGTCCTGGCACTGCATGGTTCTTCTGCAGATGGTGTGCATGTAATACCTAAATGAGCCACATGGTGGCAGAAACAGTGCTTTGAAACTGTGGCCTTGTAAGTGCGTTCTAAGAAACAGCCTTGTTTTTTAAAATCACAAAAGCAAAAATGAAAAGAACTTTAAAAAATAAATGGGATTTGTGGAGGGACAGAAATAGAACTTCCAATTGTGCATCAGCCACCTTGAGAAATAAAACTAGACAAATAATAGTTTAAATCTCCCAATACACCTTTCCAGAAATGTTCTTTCCTGTGTTTCCTCCAGAAGCAGCAGCTATCACTTCTGTGCTGTTTTTATGCTTTTGTGAGATATCTCCAGAGGTGCTTTTTTGTTTGTTTGTTTGGCAGTGCTGGTAATGAAACCCAGGGCCCTGTACATGCTAGTCAAGAGCTCTATCAGTATGCCTCACCCCAGCACATTCACATATCATTAATAATGCATGGCATTGTGTTTTTTCTTACAGATTTTCTTTTTATTTTGTCTTTTTGAGACAGGGTCTCGCTATGTAGATTAGGCTGGCCTTAGGCTCACTTTGTAGCTTAGGCTGGTCTCAAATTTGCAATGACTTGCCTGCCTCAGCCTCCTAAGTGCTGGGATTACAGAAATACACCATCACGCCCGGCTTTTATATAGTGTCCTATAGTATATTACTTTTCTAGTTGCTGAAACCAAATATTCAACACTCAAAGTTAAAGGAAGAAAGGTTTATTTCAGCTCACAGTTTGTAGAGATTTCAGTTGGTTGGCTCCAAGGCAGGCACAGCATGGCCAAGGGGCATTGCAGAAGAGAAGGAATCCATGGCAGAGCAGGCAGAAGACATTAAAGCAGCAACAGCAAGTAGTAAGCCTGTTTATCCTCTTTATCATATCTAAACTACAAGCCAGGGTGGGCTTCTGTCTTCAGTCCTGTCTATAAATCAGTTTGGCCACATCCAGAACTATGCTAATTCCAATTAGTGGAATAATTTAGTACCTCATACCCTTAACCTCAGCATCACACACCCTCCAACCAGTTCCAAAAAGCCTCACCCAGTATCACATGAAACTTTGGGGGACATCTAGATACAAGCCATAACAGGTATTATTTGTGTCACCATGTAATTTGTATTTTTCATTCACATTATTTTTATGTTGATTTATAGCTCTTTTGTTGATTGGTAGTTTTCCTGAAACTGCAGACATTTCGTTTAAGGACTGAGTTCTACTCGTCTGATTAGATTGTTAAATGAATTGTTAAATGATTGTTAAATGAATTGATTGCTTATTGAGGAATTGTATGTAGTTTGTACATTACAATATTCAAAACAAAGAAATGGTCAAAGGAAACTCCAGCTGGATGACTTTGCTTTTATTTGCATAATTCTTACATGCAGTGCTGTAATGCATAACAGAACATAAAACTACAGTACTGTACTGTAGTTACAGTCAGCAAAACTTGCAGTACTGTATTAACAAGGTGTACTGTACAATAAATGACATTGAGGCTCTATAAACAAGATGTACAGAACTATATTTTGTTTTTTTAAAGGACCATTGCAAGTTCAACTGGCAGGTCATTAGTCCAAATAGTTTTACCTGTATTGTTTTTTCACAGGCATACAGTATTGTGTTGGAGAGAACACTTTTAGAATCTCTTTTCTCATATGCAGACTTTGAGGGGGCAGCAGCAGGATGGTGATGGCCAGGCCCCTGAGCACAGTGCCCATCCCGATCCTGATCTGCTGGTCTGCTGCATAGATGCTGTACTGCTTAGTGTACAGCGTGCTGTACTCAGCACAAGGCTGCATTTCTCTGAAGTAGGTAAGGTTCTCTTCTGGCTGCAATGGGAAAAGAGGCTGATGGAGAGCAATAGGGGTTTCACTAAATATATGCAAAAGAATTTCCTGTGTAGGTGTGAGTGTAGTCTCAGTCACCTGTTTACCAAAAGTAACCCTAACCCTAAAGACAGTCTCCCCAACTACCCCTGCTATGGAAAACTCTTTCTTAGTATCATTTTATGTGGCCTGCGATCAAAACTTTCCTGCTTGTCCTCAGACTGTGCTTTTCAAAGTAGTTTGTTTGAGTTGGGGTCTAAACTGCAGTGCATGTTTCAACACTACATTTGATTGTCTTGTTGCTTCAATCTCTTTAATTCTGCAGGGGAATTTTTTTGTTTTTCTTTTGTGTAATTAACTTGCTGGAGATTTCAGCTCTGTCTTCGTATATAGTTCATTTTGAATTTTTCATGAAACTCTTCTGGAACAATTGTAGATGTGTGAGAAGTTTGTGTAGGCTTCCTGTTTATCAGTGTGTTCTGTTTTGACATCCATTCTGGAGGACGAATTGTGTTTAGCTGTGGTTGGACTATAGAACAATTTCTCATCACAAGCTGTTTTCTTTTTCTTTCTTCCTTTTTTTTTTTTTTTTTTTTTGGTACCAGGGATCGAACTCACAACCTTGCTCTTGCCAAGCAAATGCTTATGCTGCTGATCTAAATCCCCAGCCCAACAAGCTGTTTCCTTACAGGAAGTAGTACATTGTAATGGTTTAAAGCCATGGTTAAGACCAGGGATGAGGTCACATTTCAAATTAACAATCACATCAAAACTGTAGGATCTTGAACAAATTACTTACACTTTTTCCATCCATCTCACTGTCTTTGAAATGAGAATATTGGATCATTGTAAAAGAAAAAAATTAAGTTTGCTCGATGCCTGGTACACAGCACGCAGCCTGGCTCTTCAAAAAGGGTACTCTGAATCATGAGAAACTGGGTCTTTCCCAAGATTCAGTAAGGTTTAAAAGATAATACTTGCATTTCTTCTACATGCTCTGCTTCTCCACAGTGGTCTCATAAATTGTCAGGTATTTCACCTCTATCTTGGGAACTTTCATTCCATAGAATGTATTTCTCTAGTATGTTTTGGTCAGTCAGATACCGCACTGACTTGAGAAGTCACCTTTTTCTTGTAGCAGATATTGATTAATATTTTGATTAGAATATCAGTTCTTCACTAGTCTCACATAGGGACTGCTGGTCTGTTTGTATTTTAGACTCTCCTGCTTTGCTTTGCGTTAGTTAAAAGAGTGGCTGTGGACTAATTTAAATTCTCGCATGTTTGAGTGTGGGAACTGAAACACTGATCAAATTTTAGTGCCTCTCCACACACCCAGCCCCTCAATCTCTGGTCCACTTGCTTCCCATGACCCCCTTGGTTGCTCAAACAAACAAAAAAAAAATCTCTTTTCATTAGAATCTGTGCCCTTTAGAATGCCTGCAGACCCTGAGTAATCGTGTGGGCCATACTACTTCTCAGAGGAAGTGAAGCTTGGTAATGAATGGAATGTGAATGTTGGAAGTGAATGTTGGTAATCTGGAACTTGGAAGTGAATGTTGGTAATCTGGACCTGAAAAATGCTAAAGAGTCCAGGGCATCAGTGAAGTTAAAGGTTACCTGTTTGACCCTCTGACCTCCCTCCCTGGCCTGTCCTCCTGAATTTATGGGGAAACAGCTGAAGAAAAAGGCAGATCTGGATCACTCGAGACCATACTGGTCTGTGCCTCAGGTCCTCAGCACAGCCATCTGCAGTCTCACCTAGAATGTGGCAGACATCAGGTCTGGTTCCCCTGTGAGGGTGCTGAGTTCTGGTATCCTTTGTTCTGTGCGGACAGTCACAGTGCCCTCAAGCCCAAGCTCCCTGGAAGCCTCTCAGCGTGCCATGGTCAGTGTTCCAAGACTGCCAGATTTGGAGCTGGCCTGGAACAGTTCTTGGATGAGAGTGTGCTGGGCCCTGAGACAGTGCAGTCCACACAGGAACCTGTGGATCAGATAGACTGTGGAGCTACACTGCCAACATCTTGGTGCTGAGTCTGTTTCTTCTATGTGGCTGGAGTGGCAGTGATACCTGTCCCTAGGAATAAACAAAACAGTAAATGTGATATGCTCAGCAGCCGCACAGACCTCCCCTGTGGTAATGGTTCTGTCAGGTGGCAGTTTAGAAGCCAAGCTGAGCAGTAAGTAGTAGGAGGTGAACATATGTTTCCATGTTCTTTCTTTTGCCAGCTCTTGTGAGATCCCAAGTAGTTTCTGTAGGGAAGGTGAAGGCCAAGGAGGTACAGTGCTGCTAGGCTTCCCCAGCTGGCAGTAGGAAATGTGGAAAATATGCCAACAATCCTAGCACCATTGCCTTGCCTTGCCCCTCAGTCTGTCACTGCCCTGACACTCCTCAATCCAACCTCCTCTCTGTCCTCCTGGCAACCTGACAGATGTCTGATATGATGCAGTGTCCACTGGTGGCCACATTCACTCGGTGCTCACTAAGAGTATGAGAGTGAACACTTCCAAACCATGGAGAACTGGGGTGGAGAAACGGAAGCACAGTGTAGAGAGCAAGCCATCCTGCCAGGTAGCATCGAGGTGGTCTGCGCTGACCGGCTGACACCAGCACCAGTTAAAATCAATCCCTGTTACCCATTCCATGTTTGTTGGAGTAACATATTTTACATTCTGAAATAAAGATTTCTATAAATTATCTTAACTAAAATAAGTAGCCTAAACTAAGTCCCACTTCTAACTCATATGGCTTCTGTTTTGGAAATTCTACCTGCAGAATATACTTAAAGCAGGAGCCAGGCAGCTTAGGGGAGGGGCGGGGAAGAGATGTGGTCCTGTATTGGTCTCGTGACTTCTAACAATCAATGTGGGTTGTTTTCTTTCTTTGATGCCAGTAGAAAGCCTTGTTATTATAACATACTACTCTTGATGCTGTCATTGATTTGTTGATTGATTGATTGATTGATTGATTGCCTTTTTGAGATAGGGTCTCACTTTGCAGTTCAGGCTGGCCTTGAGCTTGCTTTGTAACCCAGGCTGGTCTCAACTCACAGAGATCTTCTTGCTCAGCCTCCCAAGTGCTGGGATTGTAGATATGTCTTTTTAGATCTTTATAGATGCTGTTAGAGATTTGCTCACAAGGTATATGGCTGGGAGCTGGGAGTTCCATGCGCTTGGGTTATGCCTCTTGAGTGAACCTAACTGTGTGACCTGGGCAGGCTGCTCAGCTGCGTGGCCCATCCTGTAAAATGGGAGTAATACCTACCTCACAGTGTGGTTATGGGGAATGATTAGAAATAACTAACTACCTGTAAAGCATTTAAGGTCTTTGGAGAAGGTATACAAAATAATGTCTATTCGAGTTGGTTTATTTTTTTTCTAAAAAAGCAAGAGATCAAATGACCAGGGAGGGAACCTGCAGTGCTCTCTACTCCAGCTGCTGCTGGAACCCCTCCTCCCCTTCCTCCCCAGAACTGTGTGACTTCTGATTTTCCACCTTACCTGGATTCTGTAGATGTCCCTGTTTGTGGTGCCTTCTACATCCCTTATCCCTTCTCTACCCACAGCCGTCCTGGGCTTAGTTTTCACCAAGCAGAGATCCTCTAGTGAACACTGTTTGGGGTGTACTTGTATACTGGGGCGCACATGTGTGGTACTTCCGTGTGGGATGGAGTCTTATGGCGTCTGTCTTCACACCCCACAGCACATCACGCACAGTGCTATGGCCCCTGTGTAGTGGTTTTGAGAGATGATTGAGGCAGGACTCAGTCAGAGGCCTTGGGAGACTGTTATAAAACAAGGCCTGCCCATAGTTGGCCTATCCTGCTCTTACAGATGCCCTGCTGTTTGATGCCCTCTGGATTTGTCACATACAGCAAGTTCATTTGGAGGATGAAAAATCTTTCTCTCTACTTTCCCAGGAGTTTCCCAGGAGCTTCGTGTGTGAAGTCTGTCACTGTCTTGCTTTCAGGGAGGAAGAGTAGTGCTCTGTTCCTTTATCTGAATTCTTAGGAAATCTTTTAGGAAGACTTGCTCGCTGTCTTAGATCTGCAGCTTCTGAGAACATTGATTAGTTGTCTGACAGAAGCAAGTAAGTGGCCCCAGCTGTGACTGTGAGAGGACACAGCCAGGTTGCCCTGAACTGCTGATAATAGCCCTTGTGGTCGCTTGGATGCACCATTGCTCTGGGAAGGCTGGTGGCAAGGAGAGCTCAGAAGCCTGGAGGGCTTGTAAACAGCACAGGGCCTCAGTGGCTTTACCACTCTGGACAGTCTCCTGACCACTAGTGCTGCCCTACCATACTGTCTGTCCTGTGAGTTTAAACCTGAACCCACACCCCATGGGCCTTACCACAGAAACCTGCAGACCTTGGTCTTTTCATTATAGTGCTGCTTAGAACCGTCTGCAGCGGTCTCATCTACAAATGTTTATAGTTAGGGAAGGTTCTGGGCAACTGTACAGAGCTAATGACGGGTATAATGGTGCACAACTGTAATCCTAGCACTCAAGAGGCTGAGGCAGGAGGATCATTTCCAGTTTGAAGCCAGCCTGAGCTATGTAGTAAGTTCAAGGCCAGTTGAACTATTTAGCGAGACTATGCCAGGAAAAAAAAGAAAAAAGAAAATTAACAACAAACCTCTAGAGAGCTAAAAATCTGAAAGCATCTGTATTTTTACAAATTCTGAAATCTCATGCAGTCCGTTTTTCTAACAACATGGAATAGATGTGTCTTTTAAAAGCTCATCTAGGTAATGTGGAGGGTTAAATGCAAAACCTAAAAGTTTCAAAACTGGAGATTTTATCTCAAAACATAGCATCATACAGTAATCAGTCTCTCAAATTTAAGAGAAATAACCACAAAAGACTTCTTAGCGAGCATGCATGGCTACCACACCCCAGTTTTGGACACAGTGACAAGTTGGATGTATTGCTGCCCTTAAGGGTATTCCAAGGGAAGAGCTGGGAAAAGAAAGGGTTGTCAGGAGGCTGTGTGACAGTTCTGATGGGCAGGATCCAAGTGAGGGCCTTGCTGTGCAGGAGGCCAGCAGAGGTATTCCTCATGCTGAGCTCCAGAGGGCAGGGTGAGGGTGGATAGAAGCTCGTCTCACGCTGCGTGTGCTGGGTGGAAGTGGCAGTAAGTGAGTGAGTGAGGTCTGTCTCAGAATGGCCTACTGGGCACCTAGGGTATAGGGGTAGAGGGCCAGGCTGGACACCTGCTGCCCACCGTTTTATCTGTTAAATTGATCCATTGCACTGTAGAGGCGTCTACATTCTAAAAGATCACTTCAACTAGATTAGAATAAAGTGAAGTGGAGATTGGTGGCAGAAGATAAGAGGCTATGAAAATTGGGGGACAGGAGAGGGGTTTCCTAAAAGCATCCCACCCACTAAGCAGCTCTGAGTGAATATGGATCACAGGGACAGCAAGATTGAAAAGACCTGCACTGTGGGGCTGAGGGGAAGCTTCCCCCATTACCCTAGAACCATGGTAAAATGAAAAGCTTGTATGCATTTCCTGGGAGAATCCTTCACCTGTGTGTCAGATTCACAGAAGCCCATGGATTAGAAGATAGAAAACTGCTGTATGGGAAAAGCCCAACCTTGCGAGGTACTCCAGTGCACTTTGCATTCAGTCACTGTAAATTAAGAGCTTGAAGAGTTAGGACCAGCTTTGCTGATCACATTACACTGGAATAGGTGCCATGAATACAGGGAGTTAGGTACAGATGCAGCGGGAGCAGGGCAGCTTGGACAGGAGGACAGAACTGGTGGAGATTGCAGTGAGGCTTGCAGACAGCTGCCCTTGGAAGGGGAGGTAGGCTAGAAGAGAGTTAGGATTGGGGCTCCAGGTGGGTGGGAGTGTGGGGTGTTGGGAGGCCATCAGAGGTGACTCCCTGCCAGGGGTGTAGTGCACTGAGTGAGACCATGTGAGAGCTGACTGAATGGAGGCTGGAGTGGCTTTCGGATGCTTTCAGAGTGGGAAGAGGAAAAATCTCTGCTTAGAGTTTGGGACATAAGCACTTACTGCGGCTGCCTATGCTCCCACAGTGGTCTGAGACCTGAAACTGGCTAAGTAGGTGCACCCTGAGAGTGATGTAAACGTCAGTGTCCTGAGATTCCTGTTTGTCAGTCCAGCCATTTGAAAAGTCAGAGAACAAGAGCTGTTGTAGCTGGTTCCTAGCAGGACCTGGGCCTTGTGCTTTGTTCCTCTCACATCTTCTGAGCCCTGAACTCACAACAGGATCTTCCCGCACAGCTCAGTGTTTCCTGTCTGAGTGGCCATCAGTAGTCACCACCAGGTCCTGCTTCCTATTGACAGACCGGTTTATGGGTTTTAAGTTCTGTTATAACTAAGGCTGGTCACAGCATTTTTCTATAGGAAGAGAGCTCCTCTCTCATCTTCTCTTTTGTGCTGAGGACTGAACCCCCAGGTCTGGCATGTGCTAGGCAAGCGCTCCACAACTGA
The DNA here is from genome assembly GCF_034190915.1 of Cavia porcellus. Lineage (NCBI taxonomy): Eukaryota > Metazoa > Chordata > Mammalia > Rodentia > Caviidae > Cavia > Cavia porcellus. The sequence goes on along the minus strand of NW_026947501.1, from coordinate 45,049,597 downwards.
ATTGTACTAGTAAATGTTGAAGTTTCTATGTTTGCAGAAGTATAAAGTTTATGTGTTTCATTCATCAAGCAACTATTCTAATAGCTAGAGGAAAAAAATCATATATGGTTTCTCATTTTATTCCACCTGTCTTGACATAAGGACTTAGACCAGAAGTCCAAATGTTTTATGTTTCTCTTACTGTAAACTTTAAACTTTCCTGTACTTTAGGCCATAGGACCTTAGGGCTTTTATAAAAGACATGTAAATCAATAAATATGTCATTATTTCCACTTATTTTACATAGGCAGGATTTTCCAAGTTTAAAAGGTATAAAGTGGTTTAATGGAAAAGCTACCTGCTTCTGTTGCCCCTCGGAGTAGCCAGTATGACCAGCTTTCTATGTATCCTTTCAGAGTTGTCACCTTTCTAGGCATGTTTCATGGCTAGTCTAATATAGTAACAAACTGAGTTACATTTTCTTGTGTCTTTCAACTGCTGTGTCTTAAAGGCAGTTATAATAGATCATTTCCTTCCAATGTGGTTTTGGGGCCTGAGCGACCTCCAGCCCCAGGGCCAGCTGGTGCCTGTGGCAGGGAAGTGAGCAACTCCCTTGCCTTGGAGCTGTGTGAGAACAGGTGATTGTTGTGTTAATAACACAATTACTTTTAGAAAGGGGACTACATTAACCTTTCAACCCTTGATGTAAAAAACCTGTCAGACTCTGCTGATAAAGGGGTTCTAGAAGGAAAAAGAACTGGTACAAATACACCAAACACGTACCATGAAGTCAAGCCATAGACTAAGGACCTGCCAGCAGGCTGTCCATGTTTCTGATAAGAGAGCAGGATGATGAGGATCAGCCCAGTGGACGGAGCTCTACCTGCTGCTGCACGGGCGTCCCTGGGAACTGGTGACCCAGGACTTGCATGTGAAATCTGGCCTTCACCACCTGCCCCACCACCTTCCTTCCTGGTATCTGTTCTGAGGTGGACCCAGTGAGTAGGCTGAGGTGCGGCTGAGTGCCTGTGCCAGTGAGTGTGTTCAGAACAAGCAGCTAGATTCAGAAAATCAAGTGAGAGTTGACAAAAGAAACCATCTTCCTTTCAGCGATGAGCTTTTGAGTAATATTTAATGGGAAGGGGGTGGACCAGCCATTTCCTTCCCTTGTAGAGAGGATTCAGAGTGGAGTGGGAAGAGGAAGGAATTAGACTACTTCCCTTTAGAATTCTGCTTTTTTTTTTTTTTTTTTTTTTTTTTTTTTTTGGGTAAGGAAAATGTCCCAAAGAGCTCGTGATGACCAGGCACTTCTTTAAACTGACAGCTGCCTGTGACACGTTAATGGATTTCCTGGCGGCAAATAAAACAGGGCAGGACCCTTTCTCAGCCATCATCTTACCGGAGCTTCTTAGCCGGATTTCAATTCAGAATGGTCCTGGAGAGATTTGCAGAGACCTTGGCATGTTGTGTGTGAGCAGTTTTGGCAGCACCCGCCTCTCTCCCCCTCCTCAAGGTGGGAGGCATTTAGATAAGGCCAGGCGGTTTGGAGGAGGGTGTGGACAAGCAGAAACCGGAAGCTGGGCTCTGGGCCCTGCTGCCTGCCAGGAGGTTTCAGAGTCAGGTGTGCTGAGGGCTGAGGCGCAGCCAGGGTGGGGAGCCCAGTGCTCTAGCTAGCGTCCCAGAAGTACTGGAGAGAGCATGACGGCCCTGCAGCTTAAAGAGCTCTCAAACTCCAGGCTGTACCGCAGGAGGCGTGATAGACCGGACAGTGTGAGGCTGCCTTGGGCAGGGCTCAGGTGAGTGCAGGGCCAGCGGGCGAGGTCGGGACCTCCCAGAGGGGAAGGGCTTCTGGTCTTTGCCTGTGGAACCCACTGGAGCGCTTTCTTTTCGTCTTTCCTCCCAGCCCTGAAAGTAGTATTGTTGGTTCCCCAAACCTGAGTTGCTGTGGCTTAACATTGTGTCACCAGAGTCATTTTGAACTGGGAGTAATTGGTTTTCCCATGACTTAAAGAGGTTTGTTTTGGCTTCTTTAGAGGTTGTTTCTATGGAGGAGTTGGAGGCAGTTTGTGGTGTCGAGTGGGGGCTGGGGGCTTCCTGAATCCTTTGTCAGTGAAATGCATAACAAAAGAACACAGTGGGACTGTTGAAAGTAACCTAGGGAAGGACTTCCCAAACCTGGAGACCTTATTAACAAAAAGGTTAGGGGTCTGGCTTTCAAAGTTCATTCATCCCAAACCAGCACAATAGTTTTCAATTGTAACTACTGGAAATTTCTCCCAGATTGGAGGTTCTGAAAAGCCACTGCATTGGTTCGCCTGCGTGTTAAAACTTGGTGTTACTGTGCAGAAGGGTTGGATTTCTCTTTCTGAGATGAGTGTTCCTGTTCCAGTGTGATCACTTTGGCTGCATGCAGCAGTCTCTGGTTTGGACTCAGTGGGATCCCTGGCTAAGGTGATGGGAGGGCAGGCTGAGACCTTGTATGCTGTTGCTCTTCCCAGAAGTTCATTTTCAAAACTTCACTGTTGAAGCCTGACAGGAAAAAGTAAAAAACTTTTTGTTATTTTTTTATTTGGCTTCTGGTTTTTGGTTTTTTGAGTAGGGTTTCACTATGCAGTTCAGGCTGTGCTTGAACACACTATGTAGTCCAGGTTAGCCCTGAACCTGAAGTGGCCCTCCAGCCTCAGTAGTGAGGCAGTGACCTTCCTGCCTCAGCCTTCCAAGTCCTAGGATTACAAGCAAATGCTGCCATGCCTGGCTGTACCAAGCTTTTAAAGATTTTGCCAAATTTGTTAGGGAGAGGAACGTTTAAAAATTAGTGTTAAAAATTTAGTGTTTAAAAATTTAGTACCTTTAGTGGTACTAAAGGTCTGTTACTAATGCTGACATTATTAGCATTTATTGGCTACTAGGTAAAGTGTCTCTTAGCTATATTTAATGTGTTAACTTTGTATTCATTGGATGAAAGAGTTATAATTGTTATAAATTTACTTGTATACACATCCCCACCCCCACCCTATGCTGGGAACTCTGAGGCCTCACACATGCTAGACAAGGGCTGTGCCACTGAGCCACACGTTAAGACCTAAAAAAGTTGTCATAAGCTGTGACTGACTGCAGAGTTGGTGGATATACCAAGCTCTGTTGTTGGTACGTGGGCCTCTGAAATTGGCATTTATCTGTAGACTGCAGTCTTCGTGAGACCCAGAGTGAAGTTACCAAAAACAGTTTTAAATTTGGAGTTTTAAGAACTTATTTTTTAATTAAAATCTATAAAACTACATTTTAAACTGACTTTATATAGTTATGATGCACTTTAAAATGACTAGATTTTTTGTTTGTTTTTTTGGCCTTGAATGAAAAGAGGAGTGATTACTCAGTGTTTCTGTTCTGGGGGGTCAGAGAAGCATTTCCCTGTGTTGTGATGACGCAGCTCCCTAGTACTCTGCTTGACTACACTTCCTTCCCTTCTGCCCCCAGTGCAGAGAGCATGGCAGCCTCTTTACTTGGGCAGTCAACTGAGCTAGAAAAGGGAGATGATTCTTGTTTCCCCTTGAAGTTTTTAATCAGTGTAAGAAGGTAGAACTTTCTCCCCTGGTTATTACAAATGATGTTTTAGTATTAAGTCACATTTCTTAGCCAAGATCAATTTGGCAGAGTGAGGATTTTGAAGTTACATTCAGGTTTCAGTGTCATTCAGTTAGGCAAGTTAATCTTTTTGAGCCTGGTTTGTTCATCTTTAAGGATAAAAATAACTACCATTATTGAGCATAATTGACCATCTCAAGGGCTTAACCACTAGCTCGGTGAGGCAGGTGGTGTTGGCATCCTGTAAACAGTGCCTAGGATTAATATTGCCCCTGGATTAATACAGCACCCAGCTAATTGTTACCAAGTCCCTACCATGTGTGAAATAAGGTGACGGCAATGAAAAGGCACAGTGGAGCACCTAGGTGCTGGCACTTAAGTTAGTTGATGTTCTCTGTGTGAGCAGTATATGACTCTGAACATGAAGCCATCAGACATTTTTCATGCTGTCTTGAGTGTTGCACAAGTTCCACTCCTTTCCACCTCCTTCCTACCCACAAGTCCATTTTCTTGGCACGTTTGTGAACTCAACGCAAAAACTATCAGAGAAGAGATGAGAAGGGGCTGCACCCATTGCCAGAGAATATTTTCCTGATGTTTAGATGAAAGCTGTGCCCCAGAAGATAAACTGCATGTGTTTAAAGGACCCTGTTACACAAAAGAATGATTTCAAGTTCTGACCTTGAACTTGAAATCATTCAAAGCAGAAGTTTGCAAAAGGCAACATGACAGACATTGGGCTTTATATAGATAAATAGATAGATAGGGGTTTGTTTGCTTTTTTTTTTTTTTTGTCTTTTTGAGACAGGGTTTCACTATGCCCTTCAGGCTGGCCTTGAACTGACTTTATAGGCGGTGCTGGCCTTGAATTCCCAGCAATCCTCCTGCCTCAGTCTCCCAAGCGCTGGGATTTCAGGCGTGTACCACCACACTCAGTTTGACGTTGGGTTTTAGAAATGCTTGTTTTTAAAGTACTGAATGTGACCTCACAGTTACTTTACTTGACCCTGTAATGGAGCCATTTCTTGCCCTGTATCTGAGGGTTGAAGTTGGAGCTCTCTAGTGGGCTCAGAAGTCATGCTAAGCCTTTTCTTCTATAGGGCATTGGTGTCAAAATAATTCCTACTGTGTACCTGTCACACACACTTACTCCTTAGTTGTTCATTTCCTCTCTTTTTTAAAAATTTGAATGATGAACATCCTTGAATAATGTAATTTGTTTCTTTAAAATTTTTCACCCTCAAATACAAGGGATCAGGAGACAACTGAAAGTGGCAAAATTCAAGACTTTGCTAGCTGGATCTGAAATTTATTACATTTAATAAATGTAAGGGTGGTGAACATGACCATCAAGCCAAATATGGTTCACGAGTTTCAGTCATATCTTACATTTTCAAATAGTAGGAAGAATATTTCTCAACCTTACATGAAGTTCAGATGTCAGTATCCATAAAGTCTTGCTGGAACACTGCTGTGCTCATTTCTGTGTGTTGTCTGTGGTTGCTGATTTGAACTGTAACACGCTGGTGTGGGCCATGGAAACCGAAAGTGTGTCCTATCTTGGCTGACCTGCACTGTGTGAGGGAGACATGGAGCCCTGGCATCTGTTCCTGATACTTCTGTGGTTAGCACTGCCCATCTCCAGTAAGGTTTTTCACGCCCAGGTGAAACCAAAGCTGGGAACCAAACCATGTCATATAAAGTGTATGTCCCTAATAAGGCAGGGACTTGGTGACATAGTGAAGTCAACAGAAGGCAGCCATGAGCATGTCACTAACTTCATGCTCTCTTTTCTGCAGCCCCAACCTCTAGGTGCCCTTCTGCTTTCTAGACCCGTCTGGATAACGGAAATGGAAGTACAAAGAAAAAAGAGCTTTCTGGTTATTGAGTAAATGTTCTAGGTCTTGTCTTTCTAGATGCAGCATATAAAGTCATTTTCAAATGGCTAGAAAAGTCCTCACCTTGGTTTGAGTGAAAACTCAGATCCTACCCACTGAATAATACAAGAACATATACTGAGCCCTTTGTATGAAAGGTGTGTGTGTGTGTGTGTGTGTGTGTGCGCGTGCGTGCGTGTGTGTGTGTGTGTGAGAGAGAGAGAGAGAGATTGATTTTCTGTAATCTTGATGATCCTGTATGGAGGAAGAAGAGCTAATATGTATAAGGTCATCATCATTCTGTAGCCTGTTCCTGTCCTTGGCACCAGTAACTCAGCACAGAGTTCAGGTGAGGTTAGGATGAGTCAACCTGCAATGGGAGTTAAATTTCATACCTGGTTTGCAGTATGATGGCTGATAGCTTTTTGGCCTTTTAGATGAAAAAAATATATTTATATTTCAGTTTAAGAAATACCATCTAAGCCAGGCATGGTGGGGTAGGCCTGTAATCCTAGCATGCCAGGAGTTGGGGCAGGAGGATTGCTGCATGTTTAGGGGCCAGCCTGAATTATAGAACAAGACCTTGTCTTTAAAACAAAAGAAAAAGGGGGCTGGGGATTTAGCTCAGCGGCATAAGCACCTGCCTTCCAAGCATACAGTCGTGAGTTCAATCCCTGGTACCAATAAAAAGGAAAAAGACAAAAACAAAACAAAAAAAACAAAAAAAACAGGCATGGTAGTGTCCATGCCTGTAATCCCAGCACTTAAGAGGCTGAGGCAGGAGGATTGCTGTGACTTTGAGGCCAGCCTGGGCTACAAGGTGAATTCAGAGCCAGCCTGAACTGCAGAAAGACAAAAACAACAACAGCAACAATAAACAAAAAGAAAAGGGGCCAGGAATATAGCTCAGCAACATAAGTACCTGCCTGGCAAGCATAGGGTCCTAAGTTCAGTTCCTGGTACTGAAAAAAGCAAAAAGTGAGGTATCTATTAGATAATTGAGGGAATAAAATTGCACTTTGCCATTATTATGTTTTCACTACTTAATGGTTTAGTGAGGACACATTTTCTATTTTTAATGGCACATCACACAATTCATAAAAAATAGCCAGGTGTGGTAGCACACACTTGTAATCCCAGCACTCAGGCAGGTGAGGCAGGAGGATTGCTGCGAGTTCAAAGCCAGCCTGAACTGCATTGTAAAACCCTGTCAAAAAAGACAAAAAAAAATTCATAAGAAATTTTTAAAAGTAGTGCTTTGTCTTACATTTTTTAGTGCAGTCCACAGGCATTCCTCTTGTAAGATTAAGGGCTCTGTAGATGCCTTCTTGCCCTTTCTTGCCGCTCCTGTGACAGGGATTCTCCCAGGCTAGAGCCTGAGTGACCTGCTGTGTGTCACATGCCTGCGCAGGACCATTACTCAGTCTTTACTTTTCTCATCCAGTGAGTAGATGAATGTGAAGCCGAGATGGCTCAGAGGTGCCTCTAGAATTCCAGATTAAAACTCTGCTTCTGCTCACCTAGTGTGAACTCTTATGTCCTGAAAGCTAAGAGAGGAATCCATATATCAGAGTGCAAGTTACCAAGTGATTGTGGTCGCTTATTCTTCAAAAGGAAAATGATACTCTATCATCTAACATTTCTGTATGATAGAGAATGTGTGCCAAGACTGAAAAGAGCACTGTTATGCTTAAAAGTTAGGTCTGTTAAAGAATAGTGAAAAGTATAGACATAAAATCATTAGTTGATTTTTTTTTTTTTTTTAAGGCCATTTCGGCCTTCCATGCCTAATCTCTTGCTGTCCTGGGATGTGGTGATATGGCCCTCTCGATTCTACATAGTAACCCTTGGGCAGAACTGAGAAGTGCAGGTCAGTGATCTAGCTGATGAGATGTGTCTTAGTCTTTGGAGCAGAATGTGAACAGTCACCATGGTATAGCACCACCCATGTGGGCTTCAGATTAAGGTTCCTTACAAGGACATTGTGAATATACTTGATCATATCTCAAAAGTTAAAAATTTACCATTGAACATAAGAGCAAAGATTAACCACCTCAGCCTGCCTGTGGGTAAAACATTTGAAACAAGATAAATTTTTCTTCCCTCCTCTTCATAGATATTTGCCAGAGGATGTGTGTGGAATTGAAAACAAAATGTCATAATTAGTATGTAACTTACTACAAGAACAGTCAGGTTTCTTGTTTGGTTGATTGGCTTTTGTTTTTGCAGTACTGAGGGTTGACCTCATGACCTTTGCGCTGAGCTACCCAGACTTTCTTTATTTTTATTGTTTGAGCCAGGGTCTTGCTGAATTGCCCAAGCTGGGCTTGCACTTTTGATCCCCTGCTTAGCATCATATGAAATGTCCACAGCCTGCTGGGATTACAGGTGTGCACTCCCAACACCCAGCTGCACATCAGATTTGTTACTTTGGGCCCACCCTGGAATGAGATGGGAAGCTGCAGTTCAGTGTTTCATGTAATATACTTGTCTTGACAGTTTTTGCTGCCAGTGATAGTTTTTAGTTCAAATGTGTAGAATCTGTTGGGACACAACTGAAATTTTACAGTGTTCTGAAAATTGTAATGTTTCTAAATTCTAGAAGAGTCTTGTTTTGTGGAAAGAATGATGGCAGTTTATCTTTGGAGAATCAAAGATAACTGATGCTACAGGTATTTTAAAAATTTTATATGAGTATACCAGTTTAAAAGCTCAAAACTGTGGATTTTGAAATCATTCTTTGCAATTAGACAGATATGTGTAAAATGGGTTGAGTAGAAATGTAGCTGTTCAACCCAAATCATATCCTGGGCTACTCTTAGGGCCGTACCTATTTAAAGGAGACATTACTCTAAAATACGTTTGTCTGGGTGTTTTTTGTTCAGTCTGCATAAGGTTCTCTTTTATCCCAGGAATTTAGAGAAATGACGTTGATTAGCAAGTTTTTTTTTTTTTTTTTTATCTACTAACAGTGCAGTTTCGGTTTGAAGGTTAAAATGGACACAGATAAATAATTTAAATATGTTGTCAGAGGAATGATCAGGATGATGCAGGAGCAGAATTATTAGTTACCTGTTACTACACAACACATTTCCTCAAAGCTTAGCATCCACAGAAGTTAATAATACCTTGATAAAGGGCCAATATAAATATTTCATATGTTTTTTTTGTTTTGTTTTGTTTTTTTTTTTTTTTTTTTTTTGTCTTTTTCTTTTTTTATCGGTACCGGGGATCAAACTCGCGACTGCCTGCTTGCAAGGCAGACACTTAAGCCGCTGAGCTAAATCCCCAGCCCCTAAATATTTCATATGTTATTTGAGACAGTTCAGGCTGGCCTTGAACTTCCTCAAGCCTCCTGAGTGCTGGGATTAGTCTATGTTACCACTACAGCTCTACTGTTAGAATAACTGTAGAAGGAGTGAGCAACTCTCCAGTGCATGCAGCCATGTGTGTGGTAATAAAACTTGATTTGCAGAAATAGTTCGTGACCCACAGTTGGCCTGCCAGGGCTGATTTTCTAGCTGCAAGCCTAAAACAACAAATATGTATCATCCCAATGTCTGTACTAGCATTAGGAGTCCAGGCACAGCTGAGCCAGGGTGCCTTGGGTTCAGGGTGTCCTCCAGATTGTGTTGCCCTTAGTGACTAGAGAGGGAACAGGGTGGGCCAAGATCCCAGGCATATGACCTCTCATTACTTTGCCCAGCTGTCTGCACCACAAGCAGTAAGTTCTGCCACTCTCAGTAATATATGTGGCTAGGAGTGTTGGAGCAGAGGCCACTAGGGGTCTTTATGGCTTACCACTGCCCAGGTGGACATGTAACTGAGCTTGGCCCAGGGCCCCCAAAGAAATAAAGCCAGGTTACTTCAGGCCACCGAGGCTGCATCCAGAATGAGGACGTCACTGAGGGCTGTCACTCTCTGCTCTTGAAGTTCTTCCTCTGAGTCTCTGTACTCAGAGCCTGTTTTTCTGTCTCTGAATCATATCCTGTTGTCTGCCTGTGTCATAGGTCCACTTGCACCACATCTGCCCTAGGTGCTGCTCCCACCACCTCCTAATTTCACCTTCCACTTTTTCCTTTACCAATAGGCTTTGCGGCGGTTTTGAATAAAAACAGGGGTCCAGGCGGGACACTGACACACATGCAGACCTATGAGCCTCCTCCTTTAACTCGCTCAGTCCCCAAAAGAAGGGCCAACGCTGGCAGTTCCGGCCCTGTACTCATTCTGCACCTCCACCTTGCCCAGCACCCACGCTGTGTGGATCTCTGGACTGTCCAGCTGTCATCGCCTCTCAGCCCCCAGTGAGAGGTGTCCACAGGCAGGCTGTGCAGTGATGACTCATACGGGTTGTCGTGGGCCTTTCCCCCCATTTCCCTTCACAGGGACTTGGTGCCATATACTCAGTGAAAGGCCATAAGTAAATGGAAACTTTGATGGCTTGGTATCGTCAGCCTTACAGTCTCCATCTTGCCTTATGACAGCACATCTTGCTGGGGCCTATGGCCTTGTGTCACTGTTCAATGTTCAGCTGTTTTCTTGGAATACTGCCTTGCCCTTGCCTTTGTATCTCTGAACTGCCACTCTTGCTTTGGTCCCAGTCTGCCAGCTCTGACTGTGTTTACTGCCTACATTCCTCAGGACCTGAGGTGCTGCTGCTGGGATGGGCTGAAGTCTGCGTGATGGTGGAGAGCCCAGGGCCAGCACTGTACAATTGAGAGCAGGAAGAAGGGGGGAAGGGGAGGGTGCCAGGGTGTGAGGAAGGGCTCCCAACCCGGGTCTCACCATGACACAGGTTTTCCCTGTACTTCTCCCTGAAAACTGACAGTAATAATTTGTTCTTCAACATTTCTCCTCCCTTCATTTCCACTGTGCTGCCTTTTGTTAGTTTTCTGACAACTTACTGCCTCTTTTTCACTTTTTCTTTTGTCTTTCTTCAGTGTTCCCCAAGTTTCAATAGGCATGGATCCACAGCTATAAAGGTGGCAGTCCAGCCCATGACTTGCACAGGTTAAACCAACAGATGTTTCATTAGTATTCATGAATGGAAGAAAAGCAGTGTGTTGCATTATTTATTGAGCAGACAAATCAGAATAGAGTATCTGGGCCAGGGATTTAGCTTAGCGGCGTAAGTGCCTGCCTTGCAAGTGCGCAGTCCTAAGTTCGATTCATGAAACAAAAACAAAAAGGAATAGAGTGTCTGAAATCTTCTAAACTAACTTAAAACCATAGAAATGTAACAGACTGTAGTATAAATGGAGAGGTTAAAAACAAAGTTGTGGGCTGCATGTGGTGGCCCATACCTATAATCCCAGGACCCAGGAGGCTGAGGCAGGAGGATGGCTATTTCAATGAATGGCATAGCAAGACCCTGTCTCCAAACACCAAGATTGTGTAGGGCTGGGCTGCAGCTCAGTGATAAAGCACATGCTTCATGTGTACATGGCCCCGGAACAAGACGGCTGCCTCTTTCTAGCCACCCACACACACCTAGGCAGCACCCCACTATCTAGTAGAAGAAGGGTAGAATATACTTTGATGTTTGTCTTTGTTTTCCAATTTGAAGAGAAATTTTAGTCCATTTGTTTTTAAGGATAAATATGACAGTAAATAGTTTTGTACCAATTAAAAAAGAATCCAGAATACTAGTCTGCTCTTACTTGCCTAGAGTGGTATCTATGGGTTTGAGCCCCTGTGCGGACTGCATGCAGCTCAGCAGGAACTGCCTGCTGTCACCTGTGTGCGTGTCACTGTTGAAAAGGAGACAGTGTCACCTTGGAACAAAATGATGTTTTATTGCCAGAACTCTAGTTGCTTGGAGGTGATGGGAAAGAAGAAATGGCAGTGTTACAGGGGGAAAATGAAGGAGAAACAGACCCCGGCTTGTGTGCGGGTCCTGCTTTGTCCTGCATTAGTCATGCTGGAGTGGGGAGGAGGCCTTGCAGGGTTTTCAAAAGAGCTTCTCTTGAATGAAGGAGTCTAAGACTCATTGACTCAACAAAAACTCTTTTAACTTTCACTCCTAATAGAAATAGCCTAATACTGATCATTTTAAAAAAAAAAAACTCAACATATTGTTTTTCAGTTCTAGGAATCAGATCCAGAGCCTGGCACATGCGAGGTACCAGTCAACATTTTTTAGACCTTCTGATTTTTTTTTTTTTTTTTTTTTGTCTTTTTCCTTTTTATCGGTACCGGGGATCTAACTCACAACTGCCTGCTTGCAAGGCAGGCAGGCGCTTATGCCGCTGAGCTAAATCCCCAGCCCCAACCTTCTGATTATTACACACACACACAAAAAGGCAAATATCAGGTGTCTAGCAAACTTTCCACTTGACAATTTCAAGTTTAGTACATGTGTTATAAAGAAAGCACCCACTGGAGAATTTCAGAAAAGAAGTATTACTGTGTTTTTTGGTTTTTTTTTTTTTTTTTTTTTGCAGTTTCATTTTCTAATGATTTGTATGAGCTCATCTAGCAAATTAGGAAGGGGCTGTGAAATTGGGGCTTTCTGAACCCCAGTTGCCTCGAAGTGTAAATGAGAGGCAGGTCCAGTCAGAAGCTTTTGAAAAGAGATGTTCTCTCTGGGGACTGTGGTGTAAGAAACAAAACCAATGGTGTTTTATGGAAGTGATATGAGAAGGGAGGTGCTTTGTGTCAGTCCCCTTCCCCTGTCCTGTGAAGAGGTCCCTTTGGAGACCAGTAGAAGAGAGCCAGCCCCCAGGAAGAGCCTGTGATGTTTGTGTTGCTGTTCAGAATTGTTGATTCTGTCATCTATCACTGTAGGAAAGAGGGTTAGGGTAGGGAAGGGATTAGCTTTAGTGTTCAGGGAGCTACTGGTGTAACTCAGTGGTAGGATGTGTGTTCTGTATTCACATAACCCTGGATTTCATCCCCAGCACTAAAAAGAAAAAAGAAAAATATTGAAGGATAACACCAAGTGACTGATTTAATAACTGATGAGACATGTTCAGTAGGATCCATTACACTAGTTTAATAAGGTTGAATTCTTCAATGTGGGTCCAATGTAATGATGAATGGTGTGTGTCACATTCTTGTTTGTTATTGGAGCTCATCGCTTTGTGGCAACTGTCAGATACAGAGCAGACCCTTTGGGCACCCTCTGTTTTGGGGCCCGTGTGTCCTGCACTTGTGAGCCTTACCCGACTGATGCAGGTTGAGGTCTAGTGAGAGAAAGGTGCTTGGAAGGAATAGGTCCTCACCTTTAATTCAGGGTGTCTGCCTATAGTAATTATTAAGATTTTCACATTTTGTATTGAAAGAGAAAAATGTTCCCTAACATTGTTAGAAAGTGAAACTTCTCCTAAGGGGAGTGAGTAACAAATTGGACTGGGAAAAGCAAAGGTCTTTCCTCCCTCTGTGGGGCAGAGATGGGTTCATTTCATTGGCAGGGCAGTTTATTTTGAAATCAGGGACTTAGCCCACTGAAAGTGGTGCTTTTAAGTGGCTCTTAAGAGTCTGGGTGTGGGTCCAGTGTCCTGAATCTCCTCTCAGTGACTTTCATAAGTCATTTATTTTAGGAGCCCGAGTTTCTCCATTTGCCAACGTATGATTTATAAAAAGAGAAAGTGCTTTGTTATTAACAGATTTAGAGCTTACTCATGAGGATTTATAGTGCTTTATTTTAAATATCAAATGATTGGAAGCTTTCCATTTTTGCAGTATATTTAGGAAGCCACATCTGCTTGAAAAGCAGAAAGTGAATTGCTCTGCTGCCTGAGTACCTTGTGACAGTGATTGCATCTGTGGGATTCAGCACTCCTCTGCTCTGAAAGATGTGTTAAATGCTGGAGCCACAGAGGAGGAGGAACAAGCATCTCTGGGTGGAGAAGAATGCCCAGGGCGGAAAGGGAAGAGTGTTGGGCAGCCACACTTGGTCCTGGGGATTCTGGCCAGGCAGGGCCTGACTTTTAGCACCAGATGTTCTTAGGGCCAGTGAATGGTGAGTGAGCCCAACAAAAGCTTCCAGCCTTCTTTCTCTGCCTCTTTGTCTTTGCAAATGAAGGGAAAGCACCTCAGGAATTGTAGCCTCCTTAGTTAGTTTGCAGGGCTGTGTGGGAGCCCTGTCTTGGACCTCAGAGTGCTGGATGCAAATGAACTGCCTAAATTTAGTTGAAAACAGCAAACAAAAAGGAAAGTAAGTTGACCTTTGAAAGTCTGTTTATACAAGCAGTTTCCTTTGAAGCGATCTATACCTGCACAAGAATGTACTCATTGATTTCTGGATGAGAAAACACTGACATTGCCTTGTGTGCCTTTGCCATACTGTTTTTCTGATTGTATTTGTGCTTGGGTAATGGACAGCACCAACTAGGGCTCTGTAATTCAGGGGTTAGAGCACAGGGCTCGTAAACTCTTCTCCCTACTCCCCTCCGTTCTGGAAGTATCCATAGTCCCCTGTGACAGTCAGACATTTTGTCAAGACAGCTGTGGAAAGCTCTAGCTCTGTCTGCCCTGTTGAGCTGCTTCCCATTTTGCTCTACTTTGCCAACATCTTCACTCACACTGATTGGTTTGATAGGGTTCTTTCATATATCTTTGTAACATAGAATTGCTTCCTTTATTTCAGAGCAGTTTTATTCAAAATGATAAGCTGAGCTGTCTTTGGAATATGCATGTGGCATTTGTCTGATAATTTAGAATAAGGCCACTGCTTTTGCCTAGGGGTAGCATCAGTGACTGTAGGTATATCTGACATATTGTTGGAGGTTGAGTGGTGACTTTATTTAGATTCAGTCCATTGTTCTTCCTCATTTATTTGAGCCTGCTGAAGTGCTTGCTGTTTGACTTTGCTAATAGTCTAACTTCTGTGAATGTTTTCTTTCTTTCCTTCCTTCCTTCCTTCCTTCCTTCCTTCCTTCCTTCCTCCCTCCCTTCCTTCCCAGCCTAGTACTTTTGCTTTGGCCAAGGTAGTTTTGATTCTGTTCTTGCTTTCTCATTTATAAACTGCTATGAAAGAGATTGGTTTGTCTTACACTTCACTGATGCAGTTTCAAGATTTGGATTAAAGTACTGGATAGGTCCATAGACACTGGGGTGCATACTGAGCCCTGGTGCCTGGTGACAGTTCTGCTTGCAAAACGTTTAGGGCAAGAAGTTCCCAAGCACTGCAGTCGGAAGGTGGAAGTCCCCTTTACATTCTTAAAGTAATTCCGTGCTGCTGAGGCAAGCCAAGTCCTCTACCTGAGTGAGCCCTGTGCCCCTCCCTGTTCTTTTCTCTGGCTCTCTTTGCAGGCTGCTCTGGAGAGCTGAGTATGGCTTAGGTGTGTGTGAGATGCTGCCAATGGTTACTTTGTGGCAAAGAAGAGGGCAGGCTCTGCGCAGAAGAGGTCCTCAGGGCTCCTGCAGGGATGGGCAGGGGAACCTGGTAAGCCTTGGAGCCCTGTCCTTTTAGGTTAGGTGTCCTGCCAGGTGTCTTGTACAGAGAAAGCAGGAGGAACACCTAACAGCTCATTTTCTGACAGGAAGTACTCAGCCCAGCATTGCATTGCACTGTAGGTTTTTCCTGATGCCCTGAGAAAAGACAAAAGCTGGTGGGGCACATTGCCCTGGAGTGTGCAGGGGATTGCACCTTTTGACTGGCATTGAAGGAATGCCCTGCAGCAGTGTGAGCAGAGTCCTTCCCCCACAGACTCTCAGGCAGTGAAGGACTACTTGGATGACAGGCCGCAACTGACTTACATTCAGGAGTGAAGAGGCAAGAGGAAGAACAGCAAGGTACCCCCATCAAGGTGTTGGCCAGGAGCTTGCAGGTCTCCTGCCTTTCCTGCAGCTACGCACCCTGAGGAGACCCTGTCCTCAGCTTTCAGACCTAGACTTGTGTGGTAGATGAACTAATGGTCAGCTTGTAGCACCCAGCTGAACTGAGTCAGCATGGTGCTGGATGTGGAAGGCCCACTTGAGGGTTGCTGCCAGCAGCATAAAAGAACTGGAGGGAAAGAAGGAGCTGTTGATTCTCCAGGAGAAGCTTGTCATACTGATTTTCCTGATATGAACTCAGCTGTTCTCATCATCAGAGGAACTTGGGTCCTCAGTGTCACTGAGGATGGCTGCAGTTCTTCTTTGGGGAACTGTGGTCCTTACCTTGAGTATGGCTTCCTGAATGCAGTGCAGTACAGTCCCCTCACCCAGGAGGCACAGATCCTTCCTCCTGCTGATACAGATTTTCTAGCTTCCTCACTGACCTTTAGACCTCTCCAGTGCAGATCCTTGATACATACTTATATAAGTCATTATTGTGGGCTCTAGGTCTTCAGCTGGACTTGTGTAGGACATTGCTGTGGGATCCAGGCCCTCAGCTCGATTCTTTGGGCTTCTGAATGTGTGAAGAGATCTCCCACACTCTTGCATTTCACTCTTTGGGTGAATATTATAAAAATAATCCTATAAATTATGTGTCCTATATTAAATTGTTTCCCTTGTAAACCCTGAATGCAACAACCTGAATCTCATGTCCCTTCTGTGTCTTAGGAGCAGGAAGAATCTCCCTAAAGACTCCAGTTCCTCTGTGCTTCGGAGGCCTGACTTGGGATGTATCCATTTGCCTCTTTGATGGACCAACACCAATATAAAATATTGCAGAGCCCAGATTGATCCCCAGCACCTAGCAGGACAAAGGGTATTGTCCAAAAGGAGTCTTTGGTCTGTGTCACTCTCGTGTCCTTTATCTGTGCAGAGCCTACCACTGCCAAGGGACCCACAGGTCCAGATACTGTCCAGTAGAATCACCCAGGGCAGGTGGTAGGGATCTGCCCTGGAACTGTGTCTCACCCCAGCTAACTTCGCAGTGCCATCTCTCCATGCCTTCTGCCCTCAGCCTCATGCTGCCTGCAACAACAGAGGCAGCTGAGGAGTATCCTGTGGGAGGTGGACCTGGCAAAGTGTTATGTTATATGTTAACATCTTTGTGACAGGCCCGTTGTTCTTCATGTCTCGCTGCTGGGTGCCCTGAGCCTCCCATGGTCTCTTTACTGGATAGGTTTATTAATTTTATTAGTAAAAAGACCAATAAAAGTGGTTAGATCTGTTTATATCAGCAGCGATCCACCCACCCTATGGGATAGTCATACTGTAGTTCACGATGGCGGGAAAGTGTTATAACTGCATTCACAGAGTTTCTGTAATGGAAAAAAAATGTGGAACTGAACAGGGAGGTTCCTGTGTAGCCCCAAAAACCAGACCTTTGTTATATGTCAAAGAGCAGAGTCCCTAGCTGGGAGAGAATGGCCAGAGCCGGCAAGGCCCTTATTAACAGCTCCACATCTGTTTGCATCAGATATGTGATAGAATCAGTAAGCTAGAATAATTTCTTGCCATTCTCCATACAGTTTGAAAATGTGAAGATAATGAAAGAGAGAAAACCTTTTAAAATGTAACAAAAAAAAGGAAAACAGTTTCAATTTTGCTTCATCCTGGCTAATCTTTTTGCTTGCTTACTTTGTCGTTTTTTTTTTTTTTTGTCTTTTTCGTTTTTATCGGTACCAGGGATCGAACTCATGACTGCCTGCTTGCAAGGCAGGCGCTTATGCTGCTGAGCTAAATCCCCAGCCCTATTTCTTTCTTTTCTTTTCTTTTTTTTTTTTTTTTGGCTTGCTTACTTTCTTTTTTCCTCCTTCTTCCTTCCTCTCCTTTCTTGTTCCCTCCGTGTGTGTGTGTGTGTGTGTGTGTGTGTGTGTGTGTGTGTGTGTGAGAGAGACAGACCCAAACTCATGGAGCTGTGACAGATACCACCATGTCTGGCTCTGGCCAGGATCTTCAAATGCTGTTTAATGCAGTAAAACACACATGTAAAGAGAAATTCTGAAGGAAATAATGGGCAATGAAGGGTGTATAGATTTGAATTTGAAAGAGTGTATTGTTTTCACTTGGGTAAGATGTCTTCTATACTTGTCTATCGAAATTCCCATCACTTTATCACTGAAACAATAGGCCTCACATAAGGTTTAGTTGCAAAATAATACTCCCGCTAATTCTCCCAGCACAGCACTGGTCTGTGTTTAGTGACTAGCCCTGAGGCTGAGAAGGAACTGAAATAAAAATGCAATTTGGAGCCAGAAAGGTGGTGTCCAAGGCCAATGCAGCCAATGAAAGAACTCCTAAGGCTGCTAACCTGGGCATCTCTGAAATCAACACTCAGCTAAAAGTATTGTTGTGCTCTATTGAGCTTCCTCTGAGGGTTCATCTTGGTCAGAAAGCAGTATTTCTTTAAAAAACAGTTCAGGAGTGAGGATATGTTAGTGGTTCCCAATAAAAATAAAAGCACCTGAACAGTGTGGGTACTGCACAGACACATTTGCCAGGGAAATGTCAGGCATTGTTCTCACTGACCAAACACCGTGCTGGTGTGCCCATGGGTCCAGTATAGGAAGTTTTTGAGTGGCCCTCAGACTCCAGCTGGGTAGGCAGACCCCCACCTGTCATGGCAGGCAGATTGACTGCTGTTTGAGGGGCATGTGCTAGGGACAGGCTTACTCTGGGCTGGTGGAGTTTACACCTATGCACAGAGTGGCCTGCCATAGTCCATATGGATACACAGTGCTTAGCAGCATGCACGGACAGACTTCCAGAGAAGGAGCCCAGAGAATGCAGGATAGGTTTCAGACTGCAGAGAGCTTAGGAAAGGGGCCATGGAGTGATCTGAAGATCCGGATGGCCTCTGAGATGGGAACGCTTATCATCACTGCTGAGATCATTCTGAAGTCACCTTGCAACAGACCTTTTCCTGTTCACCAGAATGGACACATACCTGTACTTATGAAGCAAGAGGACAGAAATATTGCTGTGCCTGTCACTGTCTAGCAGCAGTACAAGTGTTGCTTCTCCACTGGTGTGCATTTCCTGAAACAAGCGGTGTCACTGGGGCGAGTTAGTTCCTTTAGAAATGGCTCATCAATCAATAGTATCCCAGGTCCTTGCCTCCACCAAGAACTGGAGGAGACAAGCTGAATAACGATGCCAATGTTTATTTGAAAATGTTTATTTGAAAAGTGAGTGTGGGAGAAAGCATTCTGCAGAGTAAGTATGGGCCAAAGAGAAAGAGAGTAAAAGCAAAAATAAACCTTTATGTCTTGTCTGAGAAACACAGCACAGGCTATGGTAGAACTCACACTGGACAGCCACTCTGAGATTACTGGTCTTCTTTTATGCCTCCCCAGTTGACGGGAAACTCCAGAGAAGTTACACACACTGGGTCCTTGCTCATTTCGCCAGCCAGCTCTGCCACACCTTATCTCATGCAACACCATGGATGGTACAGAGAGCAGGTTTGGCTGCCAGAAGGGATGTGTAGGCTGGGGATCCCATCCCCACATACTCATATCTGCATTTGTGGGCACACAGTGCCAACAGTAGTCGTGCCTTTTGCAGCCCATTCAGCTTCCAAGTCTGGTCTTTTGACTTGCTTCCTGTGCTGGTCGCCTGTGTGTTCGTAAACGCCTGCTGGCTAGGGCAAGCAGAGAGGAGTCTCTGCCATCTGCATGGAGAGAGATGTCACACATCTCCATTGTGGTTGCTTTTTCTCTGTACCTGAGCCAGATATTCTGGGTAAAGCAGAGCTGGTGATTTTCAGAGAGCAGCATGGAAAAGGGCCTCAATGCTGCATGCACTTTATCTGGGGCTGTCTCCTTCTCTGTCTTTGAGCTCTGTGTCCTTAACGTTCTTAGTTCCTCATAGGGTAGGTTTTATTGTTTGGCATATTGAGAGACTTCTAGAGATCATCCAAGCAGAGAGAAATGGTACCAGAAACAGCCCCTAAAATGCCCTTCAGGACTCACAGAATTGGTTCCTAGTGGCTGCACTGTTGCTTTGTGGTCACTTATATCTGGGCAGAGCCTGGCTGGGCCGTGAAGCATGTTTAGGACCTGCCTGTGTCTCAGGGGCCAGCACCCAGGCCCACCTTCCCCTCTGCCACTGTCCCTACCATGGGTCTCAGACCCCAGAGTGAGTCTCCTGGCTCACCTCATGTGATAATCACTGTGTGTGCGAAGTGTTGGCTTTGAGACTAAATATGGGCCTCCTTGTTGACCTCCTGGAGTCTGACCTGCAATTGAACTGCAGCATTCCACAAATTTTCCTCATGAGAAAAGTGGATGTGTTTCTCCAAATCCTTCCCACATCAAGATAGTCTTTTACTTTCAGATAAGTTTTGTTTCAAGGAGACATTCTTGCAAATAGTGAGTTGTAAACAGCCTTATCTGAGCCCACAACAAAGCTCAGGTAGCATTTTAGTTCAGAATAAAACTCTGTGATCACTGGGTTTTGGAATAGTCTTGGAGATGCCTGTAGTCTTTCACTCGGTCATCTCAGTTATATGCATCATTCTGTAACATTGTGCTTCTGCCCAGTTTAGATAATCTCAGTAAGCAACTCCAGGGTAGAAGTGTACAAGGGTGCATTCTTCCCTTCCGCCTGGAGAAACGGTGTGCCTTGTTTCTTTTTTGAGCTAGGCTTGCGTTTTTATTTCTTTTTTTTTCTTTTTTTTTTTTTTTTTTTTTTTTTTGGTGCCATGCAATTGAGAGTTAGGAAACAATGCAACAGACCGTGCAGAATGGCACATTAATTACAGTTCCATCCTTTTCCGGCTGACCTTGGTCTGTTCCTCAGTATGTTTACAGTAGGAGGTAGGGCATAGGGAAGAATTTAATAATCCCCTATCTTTAGTGCAAGTCAGGATTTTTTTCCTTGTTAATAGTCTAAGGGAAATCAGATTAAATTTTCCGTTTGAGTAGGAAAGTTACAATGAAAATAGCTTTTTTTTTTTGGTACTGAGGATTGAACTCACAACCTTGTGCTTGCCAGGCAGGCACTTACGGCACTGAGCTAAATCCCTGTCCCCAAAAATAGCTCATTTCTCCAGAAGCTAATTTAACCAGACAGCCTCGACCACAGGTAACACCCCATAGGCTTTTGATGGCAGTTGGAGAAGCTCCATGGCAGCAGTTGTTCTTGCCAAGTCGTGGCATGGTCATCGGTTATGCAGATCACACGCCTCTTCCTGTACGTTCATCCCTCGGTGTGGAGTGGGAGCTGATGCCAAGGTGCTCACTCACAAACTGGAAACCCCAGGATCCATGGGTACTCAAGGCAACCTGTGTCCATCCACCATGTGCCTATGTGTTAACATGCATAAATCATTGTCATACTATATGGTTTAAAGAACCATATCAAGAAAAGAACCTGCGTCCTGTACAGACAGTTGCAGGATTTGTGTTTTGTTTTTATCGTTCTACAGATTAAACTCAAGGAGCATGCATCCCTGACCCCTGGGTTTTTTGTTTGTTTTTGTTCTTAATTTAATTTTTATTTATTTTATTTTGGTATTTTGAAACAGGATCTCATTAAATATCGCAGGCTGGCTTCAAACTCACAGTGATCCTTTTGCTTGAACCTTCCAGATGATAGGGTACAGGTGTGCCCCAGCACTTTATATTTTTTATTTTGAGGCAAGGTCTCACTAATCAGCCCATTGTGGCCTTGAACATGTGATCCTTCTGCCTCAGCTTTCCCAAGTGGCTAAAATTACAGGCATGCACCACCACACTCAACAGATGCAGTTTCTTGTTTTGTTTTTAATTAAGATTTCCTTAATGTATGGATGGAGGACTACCTATATTAGAGTCCATGCATTAGAGATAACTGGTCAGAATATCCAACTTGGCTTCCAAAACCCTACAGATGTTAGTATCAGGTAGGCATGCACATGGTTCAGTCATGACTGAGAAAATGTGGGTAATTGGACTCAAGGAGCAATGAGCCAGATCCCCAGCCCTGTGTTACATTTCCCAGGGTTGACTGGCCTCAATCTTGTAACCCTAGCAGTCTGGAAGGCTGAAGCAGGAAGATCCCAAGAAGAGGCCCGTGATGTGATGAGTCCCTGTCTCAAAAAAACAAAGGAAAGAAAAGAAAAATTGGGGAGTATGGCTCAGTGCAAAGCCCCTGAGTGCAGTCCCTTGAACCACAAACATAAATAACATAAAATGCTGGGCGCATGAAGGCACAGACCTGTAACATCCATGTTCGAAATGCTGAGGCAGGAAGGTAGCCATGCATTCAAGACCAGAATGGGCTACATAGTGAGTTCAAGGCCAGCCTGAGCTTCATAGGGAAACCTGTCTCACAAAAGCAAAAAGCTGTTTAGGCTGCTCTGTTGGGCTGGAGGCAGTGTGGCTCAGTGGTAGCATACTGCCCTATCCTACACAAGGCCCTAGGTATAAAGCACCACCAGATAAAAAGATTCTATCCAGACCACAGTGTGTGAGCTTCTGGAAGTAGCTACAGTGTTTTGTGTGATATCTCAAGCCGGTTATTTGCCTTTGGCTGTGTGTGATCAGAGTGGGGCTGAACTGAAGCCCTGCCTCAGCCCCTGGGGCACTGGTGCAGGCCACCTCACTATGTGCCACCTCTGCTTGGCACATAGTAAAGGATGGAAAGATGATGATGAAGATTATGAAGAAAAATCTGCTCTCTGTGGATTCCAGGGATCCTTGGGGTTTAAACTTGTCCTAGAGCCCCTAAAACCAAATCGGTCATGGTGCAGAGGGCTGATGGGACTACAGAGCCTCTCAGAAAGAAGCTGTGGGCCTGAGCCACCTGGGTGCTCAACAAGAGCAGCCTGATGACCCGCTTGTCATAGCCAGGGGCTCCTGAAGCACAGCTGCAGCTATTTCATTCCTGACTTTGTGATGTCTTAGAAGGGTTGATGGCATTTCCTAAGTGCCCAGAGCAATTCAAAAGTAACTCAGGCAAAGCGTTCATCTGGCTTTCACTTCTCTTTCCTCTTTGGGAAAATCACACATTTCCTTTAGCTCTTTTTTGTTGAAGCTGAATCTGAGACCTTGCTGACTGCTTGTATGATATTTTGGGATGGTGATGCCACCTAACCAACCGCTCAGCAGCCATGTGGTGACTAATGCCAATTGAGAGCACTGGGGACCAGTGAGCCACCTTATCCCTTCATCCCTCTCACCACCCCCCCAAGCTACAAATCTGTTCTTTCTGCTTACATACAATATGTGTATCTGTATATTGTTTTTTCTGGCCCTGACCACACTGTACTCGTGGAAGAGAAGACTGTCCCATTTATTCATTCAGCAGATCTGTAGTGTTTTCTGCTGATGGGGCACTGGGTGTGGAGGCATGAACCTGTGATCCCAGCACTCTAAGAGCTTGAGGCAGGAGGATCACAGGTTTCAGCCCCACGCTAGACAAGGGGCCACATAGTTCTTAGGTGCCCTCTGGCGTCTGTCAGGTCATGAGCACATGGTAGCTTTCTGTGTACATGGCAGTATAAACATGGTGAGTGAGCATTTGCTTTGTGAGAAGGTGTAGCCCTTCCTAGAAGAGCTGTTCAAAGCAGACATGTGTGTGTCACCAGCCCCCGGAGCTAGGAGCTTCTGCTCTTCTCCTTTCGCCGGGGGCTGTGTCTAAGCCTATAGCTGGCTTTGAAGCCCCACTTCAGTGCTTTCGTTATTTCAGTGAGGGAGCCACATAAGGCACAAAGCATTTATTGTCCTGTAATGCTTATGCCAAGAATCAGCGGGTGGGCAATGATCCTAATGAGAGGCTGCCAGGACAGAGCTGCACCACAGAGGCAACCATGCTGTCCCTTGTCCACGCCCATCTTTCCTTGCTTCAGTGCCTCTGGCTCCTAGCCTGTGATATTTTTCTAGGTGATGAAAAAGTAAGGAGGAAAGGATGGGGGCGGAGGGGACTGTAAACAAAGACAAAGCCACAAATATATCTTACCCCATATAAATGCTGTCAAACTAAAGGGTTTTTAAATATTTTCCTAGTATTTTCCTTTTTTGATCATAAAAGCAGTTCACATTGAGGTAACATCTTTTTAAGAGCTCTGTTTAAGGGCATGCAAATAGAAAGGGAGGAGGTCATAATATCCCTGCTTGTAGACAATAGGTTTTTATGTATGGAAAAACCTGGAGCCAAGGCTGGCCAGATGGGTACAGCACAGCCAGCCTTGGCAGCACAATGAGACTCCATCTCAAAACAAAAACAGACTAAAGGAAAACCAGAAACTGTTGAAATTAATGAATTCACAGATTCCCAGGCACAGGTGGGTGCCACTGCAGGGGTGCTGGCAGTGTCCCCTCATGGGAGCTTGAAAGGTGCCCTGCATACTCTGCAGGGAATCTGCACCACACAATGAGTAGCACGGTGCCAGCCTGATCCTCAGAAGTACCAGGGTACACGGGGCCCTTTTTCTCCTGGAGATATGAGCAGCAGTCATGCATCCCCACAGTAGTTTGTGGCTGTTGTCCACAAGGAAGCCTGGGGAAGGTTTTTCTATCACCTCAGGAAACCCTGGGCCCTCTGAACACTGAGCCTTCCCGCCTGGGATGCCGGCCAGCTGCTGGGCGTGGGAGCCGTGACCTACTAGAGGCGGAGGCCCAGATCCTGTCCTCCTGTTTGTTCTGCTCTGTTCTGCTCGATTGCACCCCAGCTCTCACAGATGGCCTTCTTGGAGCAAGTGCGTCCCAGTGCCATCCCTGAGAGTGAGGAGACCCCTTGTACAATGCCAGATGGTATCCACCAGTCTGACGGAGATGACAGAGCTGTGTCCCGACTGCAGCGCAGGCACAGTGACATAAAAATCTACAAGGAGTTTTGTGACTTTTACGCAAAATTGTGAGTCTCCCCAATTCCATTGCCAATAGGGGTTTATTCCAGTTCCAGGGGACTTTTCCAGGGTTGTGAGGTAGCAGGTCTCAGTGGAGCACAGAGACAGAAGATGGGGAGCCCTTGTGCTGCTGGCTCTGGCCAGTGCTTCTGTGATGTTAGGAGTAGGGTAAGGTTTATAAGGGAAACAACCCTAACACTTACAAAATAGAGGGCAGGTTGGAAGAAACACTGAAACTTGTAATTTGTAAAGATAAACGTTTTCCTGGGGAGTTATTTGCTCGTAAACTCTTGGGACCAGGCTTGGGTCTCACACACAGCTGCACTGTGGGAGGAGAAAGTTGGTTTCCGTGGTAACTGTGGGCGTGGGGTAGCAGCCTGACAGGTGTAGGAGTGCAGGAGCAGACTAGGAGGTCGCCTCAGTAAGTATCCCTCTCCACTCCGTGTGCCCTGGCTGTCTGAAAGATTAACCAGTTAATTACAAATAATCTAATGACATTCAGGACTTTGGAAAAGGTAATGTCTGTCATAGGTAGTATGAAATAAAAATCAGAGACAGAAACATACACAGTTCCAGGCTAGGACAGCGGAGGAAAGGGCAACAGGAGGGGTCAGTCAGTCAGCAAGGTGGCTTCTATTTCCCTTTTCCCTTCTACTATTAAACA
This sequence comes from Cavia porcellus, assembly GCF_034190915.1. Classification (NCBI taxonomy): domain Eukaryota; kingdom Metazoa; phylum Chordata; class Mammalia; order Rodentia; family Caviidae; genus Cavia; species Cavia porcellus. The sequence goes on along the minus strand of NW_026947501.1, from coordinate 45,024,840 downwards.
CTTCTTGAAAAGTACACTTACATTATCTGCAGACTTGTGTGCCTGTCTCTGTAACATGCCTCTTTTGATACTTCACCTGAGTGCTAGGACTGCAATGTGAAGTCAGCTGCGTCTGAGTAGGAATCAAGCATTTGGTGGTAACAGCATGTGAGTCTGAAACCTCCTCACTCTCTACCCTGAGAGCTTTTATTTACCCGCAGAAGTAACAGTAAACTCGTTAAATGTTATTAAGATAAGTAAGTGGTAATATTAATGTTTTATGAAAAATTATTTTCCAAAATGAAAATAGTTTAGTGGGGAGAATGGCATTGTTTCACAGTTTGCAAATCTTACTGATAGCTATTTTTTGTTTTTTTTGTTTTTTTTGTTTTCTTTGTGGGACCAGGGATCGAACTCACGACCTTATGCTTGCTAGACAGGCACTTATGCCTCTGAGCTAAATGCCCAGCCCTGATGCCTGTTTTGATAAACGGCATTTTCCTGTGTCTGTTTCAGCCTTCCCTTGTACAGCATGTTATCTGATGGAGATGGAAGATGGTCCCCGTGGGATGTTGCTGGGCAGAGAGGACCTTCTGGCCCTGCATGGGCTATGTGACCTGCATGCTTTGCAGAACGTAGGATGTTGGTGGAAGTGAATCAGGACAGACTGAAGTATTCTTCTCCAGCTTTTCTAGAGTTCTGTTAAGATCACTGAAATGTGGGGGATCTTTTGAGAGTACTTGGAATATTAGCAATATATATTTTAGTGGCATCATCTGGTTTCCAAAGTGGTGTTTTATGCTTTTTAAAACTTCATCCTCAAAGCAGTTGTGAGAATTATGGAGCAGATGTGCATCTCACTGCACCTTGCCACTTAGGAATTCCATGGGTCTGGTTCAGGAGAAGGGAAGAGCATATGGCTCCCCGGCTTTACCGAAGTGGCCGCAGTTGGTTTGTGGCAAAGGAAAGGTCACCTGCTCGCCTATCCCACAGTAATTCTGAGATGACAGAGTGGACACTTCATTCTACTGTGAGCCTTGGCCAGTTCAACCACCTGTGCAACTGGCTCCTGCTTTCCTTGCTTTCTTTGGTGGCATTTTAATTCTGTATTGAAGCCTATTAAATAAAGTCAAGGTGTGAGATTATGTGGCTGAGATTTCTGCTTAGAGTTCCTCCAGCGAGGCTATGGTATTGGCTCAGTATTCTTTGAACATTCCAGGGAAGAAGGCAAGTGTCACCATACTCGCTCACGAAATAGCAGAAATGGGTGGAGCAAGACAGGGAGGTACCCTGCCTATAAATGGGACTCACTGACCCATCTGCCTTGAAGGTCATAGTGAGGACTTGTAAGGATGTGGCAGTGATATTCCCTAATGGATCCAGACAGTACCCAGAAGGCCAGCACTGTGCTGAGACCAGAGACACAAGTGGAGCTTGTGCTCAGAGAGGGTGACGTGACCCAGGACTGCTCAGCACAAGTCACTGTCTCATTGCTAGGGCTTTTGGAAACTGTCCTCACTCAGCCCTGCAACTGCTACAGCCATGCTGCTCTGTTCTTCCAGGCCGCAGTGATCCCAGGGATCTGGGGTCACTTGCTGAGCTGTTCCTGGGTACAGCCACATTGCTGATGAGGGAGTTGCCATAGCCATTGGGCTTGGCAGTGGTCACTTCTTGCCTGGCTTTGTACTGTCCCAGCCTACAAAGTATACTGTGTCTCTGCCATGTTCTCCCCATGCTGGGAATCTGTAATGGCATCTGTGGTGGTGGGCTCTGTTATTTTACAAGCAAGGGACCTGGGTTCTGCTCTGTGCCTCCATGAACTCAGTTGCTCTCAGTAGCTTTCTCAGTAGGCTGAGAGCATTTGTTTCACTGACCATAAAATGAGCCTTAGGATGTAAAATCTTGGACTTTAAGAGACATTGTGACAGTATCAGTCAGCTATCAGGACAGGGCATCCTGGCAAGGGTCAGGAGTTGAGCATTTGCTTTGAACAGACCCAGTCAAAGGGATGTTTTATGTTTAGGCTCAGACCCAGCCTTCCATTGCCATGCAGTTGAGCTTTTTTCTCAAAGGGAAAAGAAATTGGCTTGAGATGTTGTCTTGTAGGTGCTTTGACTAAACTACCTAAGTACCTGTGCTATAAACTCGAATTCCTCAGGAGTATCGTCTTCTTTTCCACTTCCTCCCCACCCCACCTTGCTTCCCCTGCTTCGTCTTGCCTCAGCTTCATAAGTGGCTGGGGCTGTAGACACATCCCACTGTGCTGGCTTGAGAGGAGCTCTACTTTCGTCTCTGTCCCTAGTGCATGGCAAGCTCCAGCTCCTTATAAATATAGCAGAAAGAATGCCAGTTTAAAGACAGGAATGGTCAACGCAGGAAGCCCTTTCGAGACGTAAGATGCCCAGGCAACAAAATGGGCAATTGGAGAATACAGACTTTGTAGATTCAATACAAGTATGGGACCACACAGATGTACTCCTTATGTGACTGAACTGACCACCTCTAACCTACTGTCCTTTTGCATTGCAGCAACATGGCCAATGCCCTGGCCAGCGCTACCTGTGAGCGCTGCAAGGGTGGCTTTGCACCGGCTGAGAAGATTGTGAACAGCAATGGTGAGCTGTACCATGAGCCCTGCTTCGTGTGCGCCCAGTGCTTCCAACCCTTTCCCGAGGGGCTCTTCTATGAGGTGGGTCAGTCGTGGGCAGAGCCTGCTCCTCACTTGCAAGCCCACCTCAGATGAGGCTTCAGTGGGGCCCCGGGATGTGCGGAGGGGATCAGGAGGCCCTCGGACAGGGCTATGCTAGAAGGCATCATCAGCCAGAAGCTGTTACTGGGGTTCAGACCAAGGCCTGAAACAGGTGATGCTGCCATGACTCAGAGTCTTTAATGGACAGCATCCCCTGTGACTGGGGAGCCACACAGATCCTGGGGCCTCACCAACAGGCCAGATAGACACGAGTCAAGGAGACAGTAATCACAGCCATCCCTCACTGGGGAGACTGTGACCCAGGAGTTGCTGTGACTTAGAGGGAGGTCAGAGGCTCAGATCTGCACAGTTCATGTGGTGCCACTTAGCTATGTGTAGTTGATCCTTAATGGCAACTGTATAAGGCGGACAAGTGCCTAGACGACATACCCTGGGGAAGCATGGAGCTGGAAGTGTCCCCTGGACATGCTCTCCTCTCATTTCTGTGGGAACACCCAGCTGATGGTCAGTGTCTACACAGGGTGTGGGCAGCACTAGCCTCCACCCTCCTCTTCCTGAGCCTGTCTCTGGCCTTTCTCTTCTAAGTCCTCGTGGCAAGAGTTTGGAGCCACCTCAGTGCCCTGATGTGTGATTGAAAGTGATCACTGTGTGTGGGCCTTGAGTTCATGTGGCTTCGTCTCAGAGGCATAGTTAGGTGCATCACTGTAATAGCCCAGGGAGCTCAGAGAAGAGCTCCAGGGAGCAGCAGATGCTCTTCCAGCTTTGGCACTGGCTCCCCGTCCCTCCCCTGCACAAATTCACTGCTGACCCTACTTCTAACTCAAGGGCAGCTGCACACAGAGCAGAGTGACGCTGACTCACCCTGTCCTCCAGCCACCTTCTGCCCCTTTGGCTGTGACTATAAATATTGGCCAAGGTCATTCCAGAAGATGTGGGTGACTCTGGGTGTTGCCCAGATTAAATTCTCAGGGCCTGAAGGAAGATAGCTATTTTAGCTACAGTGTTCGTGACTAATTTACTTTACCAGACCACAGACTCATAAACCTGCTCTTGAGCAGCAGTCCCCAACCATTTTGGCAATAGGGACTAGTTTCCATGAATGACACTTTGTCTGTGGGTGGGAGAAGAGGGGTGGTTTGGAGATGATTCAAGCATGTTTATTGTTCACTTTATTTCTATTATTACACTATAGTGTGTAATGAAATAGTTATACAACTCACTGTAAATGTAGGATCAGTGGGACCTCTGAGCTTGTATGCCTGCCTGCAACTAGACAATCTTGTCTGGACATGGTAGGAGACAGTGACCTCCAAAGTATGTTGCTGAAGTCCAAAGACCAGTCTACGTGGTAATCTCACTTTGGTTGTCACTGCTGAAAACCCCATGTCACAAGATTAGATGGCCTAATGTTTACAACCAGAGGTACCTGCATAATTGAAGGACATCAAATCACTATAAAGGCACTAGGGTAGCTTCACTGTCACCTGCTACTCACAGATAGGAGTCTCCAAGCAACTAATTTATTCTTCTCTGTGCCATCAGACGTCTCTACTAATGTTCATCTGTTTGCAGTGGCTCCCTAGGGCTAGCATCACTGCCTCAGTTCCAGATCACAGGACTCTGGATTCTCACAAGAGCAGGCAACCCAGGTCCCTCATTTGTGAAGTTCACAGCAGGGTCCCTGCTCCTCTGAGGATCTTCTGGCCCCTAATCTGACCAGAGGCAGAGTTCAGCTGAAACATGAGCCATGGGAATGGCAACCAATACAGATGAAGCTTCATTCCTGACCTCCACTGGGCAGCCTGGCACCTGACAAGCTATGAACTGTCTGGTCCATGGCCCAGGGATTTGGTGCTCCTGTCACAGAGAAGAGAACTTTTCTCTTGACTGGCTCTCCAAGTCCTCCGGAAAACAACCCGTCTTTTCAGTTGTGTCTAGAAGTGAGAGCTTCACTTCCCTGATCCTTTTCCATGTGAAACACAGCAACCCTGAGTCAGTCTTATACCACAGGGCCGAGTGTGGCTCAGTGGGGCACCCTTGCTTAGCATGTATGAGGCCCAGGTTCCATCCCCCGTGCCCCAGAGTTGTCTCCCAAGTTGCCATTGAGGTGGGCTCCTGTGCTCCCTGACCCTGCCCCCAGAACATTGATCTCCATATGTAAATTTGAGACAGTTGCTCACTTTACTGCACCTGTAAGGCGAGTGTTTGTTCCTAGTGAAATCTTTCTTCGAGCCAGCTGCTATGTCCTGTGAGCTGCTCTTCATTGGCTGCCAGTGAGCCTTTGTAAGTTGCCGCTGTATCTCAGTCCCACGGCCTCTTGCAACTGCTAGTTAAGGCAGTGCTATCTTGGGTCTGCCACTTCAGAGGCAGATGACAGATGACTTTCTCCTACATGTAGCCATTATCACTCCATTCAGTCACTGGATTTCTTTTTTGAATTTCCCTTTTTGAGACAGGATTTCACTCTTGAACCTGCTGCTGTCCTTCTGCCTTAGGCACCCTCATGCTAGAATTCATCTGCTGGGCATTCATAAACACCTGTAGGAGGTGGCATGCTGTGTAGACCACACCGTGTCCAGGTCCTAGGAGTGGATACAGCTTGCAGGGCCATTTCAGTAGCATGTTGAGGTTCTCAGTGTTTCCCGAAAAGGCCAGTCACCAAGACTGTAAACAGGGGCCTCGTCTGTGACACTGATCTTGACACAGGGGATTATAGTGATACAAAAAGGAATCTGTCCAGCATGCAGGACAGATGACCTGTCAGGTGACTGCTGCGGCATTGGGAAGCTGCTCCCAGGTCTGGCTCCCAGGTCTGGCCCCTAATGGTCTCCAGTAAGGGGAAGGACCTTCCTTTTTCCAGTAGTGAAGTAAAACAAGCCATTCAGTAGAATGTTAGATCTGTACCGTCTGAACCTAGGGCCAGGGCCTTGGTACTGTGCTGCTTCTGATCATCCTGGTTGGGGTTTCCTGTCCCAAGATGACTAATAAGAAAGGCTTGTTTCTAGTGAGTGGTTTAATGGTGAGAAGACTGGCAGAGGGTGTAGACATAGCAGTGGGTACTTCCCATGTCTCTAACTCAAGAGCAGTTCTGGGCAAACTTGGGTTGAAATGAGATCATCAGCCTGGGGGCCAGTTCCAGCCCCACTGGCAGGGTTCATGGGTAGATTCTGTATTGCCTGACATCACAGAACTCAAGGGGCTCCGTTTCAGAGTCTTCCTCGATTTGCCTGACAGTGCATTTGTGTCCACATAAGGAGCCTTCTGTCCTACTGCCATGACTTGCTCTGAGACAACCACCTCAGAGGCTCCGCAGGGACCTCTCCTGGAAGCGTCCTCCAGGCTTGGCTTTGGAGACTGTCCTGGACATTCTGTATTCAGGGATGTGCTCAGTTTGGGACCTGTGGGGTGCAGTCGCAACACAATTCCTTTTAGAATTTTGCTCTTTCCATCCCCCAGTGTCAAGAGATCTCACCCTTTTTCAGGAAAAATCCTATGAACAAAGCAGCACAGGGTGAGAGGGTAGCAGGCACCAGAGACCACATGGCACAGGCAGTCTGCTTGTCCTCATTGTTTCTGTCTCCTGCCTTTGCCTCCCCCACAGCGCCTCCCCTAAAGAGTCTTGCTGTGCTTTGCAGGCTGGCCCCAAATTCACCCAGTCTGGCCTCAAACTCACTGTGATCCTCTGGCCTGGGCTCCCAAAGTGCTGGGACTGTAAGTGTACACTACCACACCCAGCAGCCTTCCTATTTTATGTCAGATCTTAAAAAGTTCTACTCAGGGGCCAGGGTGCAGCTCGTTACTGGGGCACTCATCTGACATATACAAGGCCCTCAATTCAATTCCCTATACTTTAAAGGATTACTCAAATTATAATGAGTCCTAATTTTATGTCATTTTATGTAACGTTTGCTGACAGATACTGTATGAGTGTTAACTGCTGGACTAGCTTTATTTTGTTTTGTTTTAACCTGTTTACATCTTCTTACCAATATACATCATCTTATCAAAATAGTAAAACTTGTTCACTTCTAAATAAATTAATGGAATTGAGTTTTCATTCTTGATTTCTGAGTTTAATTACTAGTAAATAAAACGTCCAATTTTTGTACATACCAAATCAAATTCACTGCGTTCAATGTTAATTTCAGTGATGTTCTTATAGGGAAATTTGATTTGGTTCTCATTCAATTTGGATTCTGGAAAGAATTAAGTCGAATGAAATATACTTGATTTTATTCTTCTGAATTTAAAAACAAAATAGTTAAACATGTTGGTGCACATCTGTAATCCCACTACTTGGGAAGTTGAGGCAGGAGGATCACATTGAGTTCAAGGCCAGCCTTCATTAAACAGTGAGACCCTGTCTCAAAACAACAACAAAAAACAAACAAACAAGAAGTAAAACTCTGACAGAAAATGACTCTGCTTAGGCTGATTTGACAGTGAGAACTAACAATTGAGTTGAGGTGGGTGTATTCACCCCAGGGTGTGGGGGTACCAACCACATCCACAGCAGTAATGGGAAAATTGGATCAACAGCTAACACATCATTAGATATGGATTTTGGTAGTCAAGTAATATACAACTTTTGGCAGATAACGTGTGAGGAGCTCAAAGATTCAAGAGGAGACCATGCTTGCTGTAAGATTCCCATGACTTATATGAAAGATGAGCCACCCATTTTTAAAAAGCGAAGCAGCCCCCAGAGGATGAAATAGAGAGCTGGAGTTAATGCTGAGCCTGCCACTGCTCCTGGGCCTGTGTTTAGCATGGGACGTGAAAGCTTCACGTCATGTGTGCATCTCAACTACAGCGTGTGGGAGGTGATTGTGATTGGGTAAAGTATAAGAAATATATGAGAATAAATCAGGAATGAAAGAAACAAAAACAGTTCAAGAAGAAAAAAGACTGTACATTTTGCAACTGCTAAAATGAGTGTGTGTTCATTTCCTTGCTCTGTTTTGAAATGGGTTGTGTGTTGCCCCACTGGCTCGCTGACCCTCCCACCTTAGCTTCCTGAGCAGCTGTGGCAGTGGGTGCTTGCCAGCTACACCGTCTGGGTAGTTCTGAATAGGTCGCAGGCATTTCCAGATACTAGTATTAAAAACATGCTAAAATATTTGCCCTTTGTAAGTATTTATATAAATAGTGAAAAAGTCTATAGGGACAACAAAACACAGGCCTTTGGTCCCCATGTGTATATTCTCTGGGCCAAGGGGTCTGTAGGTTTGCCCCGATTGGGAAAGGTAACAGGTGAGCAGAAAAACAAGCAAGCTCAACCCAGGGGCAGCCAGGCTAGGCCGAGAGCCTTCAGTAGGATGGCACCCCAGCAGGATGGCATGCAGTAATCCTGCATGTTACTGCTGCCCTGAGCTCTTGGAGCAGACCTCTTACTTCCAAACTGCTACCCTAGACGTCTCCTGGCAACACTTGGCTCCCTTCTCTTCCAGTTTGAAGGCAGGAAGTACTGTGAACATGACTTCCAGATGCTCTTTGCTCCTTGCTGCCACCAGTGCGGTAAGTTTTACTGCCAAATGTAAAAAGCAAGTTCCAAGTTGCCTAAGCTGTTTCAGATATTACAATGGTGATGGGAGACCGGTTTTGGTACTCATAAATATCGTGAGGAACACTTTCTCTACCCCTTCCCTGTTTTTAACATATGTCAGCTAAAAAGGATCCAGTCCTGGAGAGAACTGGTCTTTGTGGACACCAGAGCAGGGGTTCTTCAGGCCTGGCCTGACTGGAGTTGTCCCTCTGTCAAGGAGGTGCTCTTTGTAGACCCTGTGTCCCAGAAACCCTCAGGAGTCACCTCACTGGCTGCCAGCAGTCTGCCAGATAGTTGCTGGGGACTCTCGCACTTGAGCAGAATGTAACAAAGATCTAGTGAAGAAGGAAGTCAGCTATAGATTGTTAAGAAATGTGCTGCAGGGACATTGGTTAGCTCAGTGGGTGGTGCGTGTGCTTTCAGGCCCTGGATTCCATCCCCAGCACCAAAACCAAAATAATAAAACCAGAGGAAGGAAGACCATGAAGAAAAAAATGTGCTGAGTTTTAGTTGTCTGTGTCAGCGATGCCCAGTATCCAGAAGACATCAAGAGAACCCAGGACATTAAAAGGAAAGCCAGATTCAAATTGATTAAAAAAAAAAAAAGCCCAAAAATACAGTTCTAGGGCCAAACTCAAGGACTCCCACGAAATAAAGACCACATTTTCTATGGGGGCTTACTCTGGGAGGTATCATTGAGGAGAAGTTCCCGCTTTGTGGGAAAAGCTATGAACACTTTCCCCGTTTCTTCCCATGTTCAAGTTACCATGGAAGGGGCCACACTGGACCTGCTTTGTTTCCTTCCTGCAGGGGAATTCATCATTGGCCGCGTCATCAAAGCCATGAACAACAGCTGGCATCCTGAGTGCTTCTGCTGTGACCTCTGCCAGGAGGTGTTGGCGGACATCGGCTTCGTGAAGAACGCTGGCAGGTGGGAGGGCTAATGGGCCTCCATGGGATGGGGTGGCCAAGGTGCTGTCACAGGCTCCCTGCATCTGCCCTGCTGGAGAGGGAGCCTCATGCACTGGAATCACCCCTGGCCCTGGGGGACCCGTGTATAGAGGGAATTGTACTGAACACCAATCCTTAGCATGGTTCCATTGTTAGAGCACAGGACAGGTGTTGTAAAACATGGTTTCTTTGTTTTAAAGACGTGCGAGAATCTTGTTTCTTTCTAATGATTAGAAAGAACTTAAGGGCTGGTCCGATGGCAGTGGGTTATCAGAACTTATTAACATTAGTGTCACTAAAGTTGGTATACCACCACCCCCCTGCTAAATTTGACTGGCTTTAAAAAAAAAAAAAAAAAGAACTTAAAGACTGAATTTCCATTTTGTCTTGCTTAGACACTTGTGTCGCCCCTGTCACAATCGAGAGAAAGCCCGAGGCCTGGGGAAGTACATCTGCCAGAAGTGCCACGCCATCATTGACGAGCAGCCCCTGGTTTTCAAGAACGACCCATACCATCCTGACCACTTCAACTGTGCCAACTGCGGGTACCCAGTCCTCTCCCTGTGCTACATGGTGGGGGGTTCCGCTGCTCCCAGAGAAAAAACTGTCTGTCTGCAGGGTGCAGGGTGGGAAAGCACAGGCCTGAGAGAGGCCAGGAGGGGCCAGCATATGTAGCTGTGTCTTGGCCTTGGGTGGTGTGGGCCCCCCTCGCCCTGAGTACCCTGCAGGAGCATGTGTACATGTATACATGATGCCTGCTCAGTGCATGCAGTAGCTTTCAGACATTTTCCACTGAACAGTGTGAAAAGAAGCTGTGGACGTTTTGACTGTGCAGCTCCTGAGAGTGGTGTCATTTTCCTGCAGAATGGCAGTCCTCCTTCAGGCCTAAGAGTCATTTTACATCAAATGTGAAGTTCATACTGAAATAGCCCCAGTTTTCCAACATAGTGTCCCAGAAAGTTATTTACAAGTACAACTTTTAAATTGTTATAATTAGGGTGTTACCTTAAATTATGCTAAATTACATTTACTTTCACTTGATTACATTGTTAATTTTTTGGTGTTCAGATGTCTGTATGACTTGTTAGATGATTGTTAGGCTATATGAATTTTATGGGCATTTTATTTTTGTTTTTTGTTTTGAGTGAGTCTCTCGATACTGCCCAGGCTGGCCTCAGACCTCTAGTCATCTTCCTGCCTCAGATTCCCGGGCAGTCAAAGTCTGTGCTGCTGCCCTGGCATCCAGCATAAGAACATAATGCAAAAAGATTCCTTACTGTAGCAATAGGAGCATACACACTGAATTACAGTAGGGAAAGAGGAGAGACAGCAGGTAAAGGATCAGCAGAAGAATTTTATAGCGTAAATTCAGCCAACCTTTAAATGAATTAACACTTTCTGCCCCCCACCTTTTTTTTTTTTTTTTGAGGAAGAGTCTTACCCATAGTTAAAGTTGGCCCTAAACACTATGTTGCTTAGACTGGCTTCAAACTTGCAGTGATCCTTCTGCCTGATCCTTCTGCCTCAGCCTCCTAGGTGCTAGGATTACAAGTGTGTCTCACCATGCCTGGCTCACTGAGGACATTTTCTCATCTATCTTTCCCCATGTGGGATTTTTTTTCTGTCCAGTTTTCATTAATGTCATTCCTAGAAGATTATTTAGACTAAGTGAAATCCACACAATTCTATCTGGCCAATTGGGGCCACTCCTGCTAAATGTTTAGTGGCACAAAATAATTGCTAACTTGGGCCAGGGGTTAGCTCAGTGATACAAGTGCCTGCCTGGTAAGCACAAGGTCAGAAGTTTGATCCCCGGTACCAAAAGAATAATAATAATAGCTAACTTAAGCATGGAGGTGGATTTCAGGCATTCCATTGTTTATTTTTGGTTAACCTAATTTCTTTGTCTTTTTTTTTTTTTTTTGGTCTTTTTGAGACAGGGCCTCTCTATGCAGTTCAGGCTGGCCTTGAGTTCACTTTGTAGCCTAGGCTGATCTGAACTCACAATGATCCTCCTGCCCAACTTTTTTTCCTTGTTTTTTGCTACTGGGGATCGAACTCATGACCTTGCGCTTGCAAGGCAGGCACTTATGCTGCTGAGCTAAATGCCCGCCCCCTTAATTTCATAGTAAGCTAGGCTTACAACAGCTGTAGTGATTTGGCTCCTGCTCCTCGGGGCTGGAAGGCAACACTGGGACCACCCCTGGCACTGTGACTTCTTAAGGTGGCTGAGGAGGCCAGTGCCTAGCCTCTTCCTGTGCTTTGCTGTTGTCACAAGAAGAGGCTAGAGATCCCTTGGGCCTGGTCCTTTGTTATTCTGATCATCTCCAGAGCAGATGGAGGAAGTCACACCTCATCACAGTGACCTCTACCTGGCCTGCTGGCCTGTCCATGTGGGCTACCACTCTCAGCAGCTCAAGGGCTTCCCTCTGCGCAGGAAGGAGCTGACAGCCGATGCTCGGGAGCTGAAGGGGGAGCTCTATTGCCTGCCATGCCATGACAAGATGGGGGTGCCCATCTGTGGGGCCTGCCGGAGGCCCATTGAAGGGCGCGTGGTGAATGCCATGGGCAAGCAGTGGCATGTGGAGGTGAGTGCCTGGGGTTTGGAGGTTGGTCCTAAAGGGTAGGTGTGGGCACTTGACAGGTACCTGGTGGTATCTGTGTGAAGAATCCAGAACATTGCATTGCTGCTGGGTTTGCAGTGGGGATGTACTGTGTACTTTGTTCTTTAATCTCCTTGGGCCAAAAAGTGTGGTGGTTCAGGTGCAATGCACACATGCACACCCATGCATACACACACCTTCACAGACATGTACACCCATGTACTGGGAACCTGGTCTAGATCCCCAATCTCCCAAATGAGTGTATAGTGAAGTTATAAATAAATGAAATAAGTGGTGTGTGATTTTTAGGGCTCCAGGAGAATCAAAACCCTCTGCAGAGTTCGAGACTCATGGCTAAGACAGGGAATGTCTCTGGGCAGCCCATATTTACTTAGTATTCAGACAAGGAAGGGCTTAAAGTGGGAAACACGGGAAACCTGACCAGGACCTTGGAAGGATTTCAAGGACTCCTCTAAGCAACAAACTATGCTAATTAAGGAGAACTATCCTAAGAAAAAAGTCTCCAGGTGAATCCTTCTATAGGAGTAAAATGCCTGCAGCCACAGTCTCCATCCTATTAATTGGGCTTGGAGCTAGGTGTCCTTAGCTGTGGCCTATCTTGCCCCCTGAGGCATCTCCTTATTCTCAGTTGAACCATGCCCCGGCCATGCTGCAGCCCTACACCTGTATTCAGTTTCAGTGGCTCCCAACACCCATGCATGCACACATTACCCATGGACACATGCACCTATGCGCACGCGCACATACACACACACTCACCACACAAGGACACGGACACTCCTGAGAGGGGCTGACTCTGCTCTCGGCAGTGCTGTCAGAAAAGGCCTAACCCCAACACAACCTGCCAAAGACTAGAGTGTCCTTGTCGAAGAGAGAGCAGCTCTGGGGTTACTGCAGCTTTGGTAAAAAGTGGCAGATGCTAAGTGACTGTATCATTTTGTTCCAGCATTTTGTTTGTGCCAAGTGTGAGAAGCCATTTCTTGGCCACCGCCATTATGAGAGGAAGGGCCTGGCGTACTGCGAGACCCACTATAACCAGGTATGTGCCAGGCTTCCATCTGGGGCTTGAAGCTTGGCAGTGTTTTGGCTCCAGGGACATTGCTGGCAAATGTACACTGGTCAGCAGGGATTTGTTTTTAACTTTTTACTTGAGAAATAATTTCAGACTCAGAAAAGCTGTGAAGTAAAAATACACAGAACCCTGTGCATCTCTTGCTTACACTCACATTTCCCACTTTGTTTGTGTGTGTTGGATTGTGCCGTGCAAATCACAACCTTGTGTACACAGAGACTTAGTCTGCCAGTGCTTGGATGCACAGGTGCAAAACACATTTTCTTTATAGGAAGCACTTGACAGTGAGTTCAGCATGGCCCTTCATGCCTAAAAACTTGAAGGACAAGAACTCTTATGTAACAGTGGACATTAGTGCTGTCAAATACTTTAATCTGTTTTCTTTAGTTTTCTCACGTGGCCTGATAACGTCCCTGTGGCAGTTCTCCAAGCCTAGATCCAGCTGAGGCTGTCAGGTTCCTTCAGCTCCAGGGCTGGGACATCTTGCTGTGCCTCAGATGAGTTCACCAGCCACGTCCCTGAGACCAAAATGGGCAATGGTGCATGACTGAACACTGGATAGCCTCTGCTTGGAGCACTGTGCCCTGTGCTGGCCTGGTGACACCTGCTGACATCTGCACTAAAATTCACAGCTGCCCTGTGTCTGACAGGCAGGGGGTGGGCAACGTCCTGCCCCTCTGTCTAGGGCCTACCAGATAATGTGAGGAGCCTTAGCCACTGAGGACAAAGCAGCGCCTTGCTGGTTCCTGCAAAGTAAAGGGAAGCAGATCCTTCCCATCCTAGGAGGCCACTGTCCTGGACATGCTGGGGTGGGTCCCACAGAAAGAGCCAAGTGGCCCGGGTGCTGAATGGGAGGTGAAGTCCAGTGTACCTGACCTGCCCTGACCTGACCTTTCACCATACTTGTTCTTTTCAGCTGTTTGGAGATGTCTGTTTCCACTGCAACCGCGTCATAGAAGGTGATGGTGAGTGCCTTAGCGGGAACCTGGAGCAAGGGCCTTGCTGCCTTGTATGGAACGATTGGCAATGTTTCTCCAGTTAGGGAAAGTGGTCATCCCGGAACTGGCTATGTGACCCAACCTGGGAGCCCAGTGCTTTAGGCTGCTGCCAGTGTCATCAGCCAGGCTGCCTGACCTCACAGGGCTGGCTCCCTGCATAAAGGAAGCCACTGTGTGTCCTGGTGGGCTGCACCGATCCTCTCCCCAGGCTCAGGGAAGGCCCCACACGGGGCACGGCTGGCTTCTGAGACCAGCCCAGGACCCAGAGGGGAACCTGAGACTTCAAGGCAGGGATGAGGGGGAGCATGCATCTCTCACTGTCAGTGGTAGGAGAGACTCCTACAGGCAGAAGGTTCACATCTGGATTGTAAAAATTATTTCTCCTAGGCTAGTGGTGGTGAACCTGTGGCCCTTATGCTGCAGTAGGCTCTGTAGCCCTGAAAACTCTACAAGGTCCCCCTCACTGTCCTGGGTCATCTTTTTTTGGCAGCCCCACAGCAGGAGGGCCAGAAACAGGACAGGTTGGACAGGGTGCACTGATGCTGCCTACCTTGTCCATGGGCCAAGGGGCACAGCCTGGGTCCCAGAGACCAAGGAAAGGTCCACTTTAAGGGCAGAGAGGGCAGCGATAATCTTCCAGCACAAGACCTTTTATAAGGAATAATGATGGCCTCAGCACTGACTGCAGCCTGTGGGTCCTGAGCTCTAGAGTTAGCACTACTGAGCTCAGCCTCATGGGAGATGAAGGGACAAGGTTGCCAAGCCCACCGGAGACCCTGGGGACCCCTTGCATCCCCTTGTGTACCCTCATGTCCCGTGACCAGTCTCTCTCCTTCAGTGGTCTCCGCCCTCAACAAGGCCTGGTGTGTGAACTGCTTCGCCTGCTCCACCTGCCACACCAAGCTGACCCTCAAGTAAGTCTGTGCCCAGCAGTCCTGTGGAGCCCCAAGCCAAGCACTTGGCGACCTCCATAGCCCTAGAATTTTTAAAACAGACTGTTTGACCCCTTACTACTTCTTCCTGTTGAGGTCTTCGGAAAGTAAAGGTTCTTCCGTTAATTGTTCCCCGTTCTTTCTCCTGTTCCTTCTTTGTCCTGCTCAAAGGGATAAGTTTGTTGAAATCGATCTAAAACCAGTCTGCAAACACTGTTATGAGAAAATGCCAGAAGAATTTAAGAGACGCTTGGCCAAACGCGAGAGAGAAGCAAAGGATAAGGACAAGCAGAAAAAGAAAAAGCCAGTCTGTCTGTAAACCGTTCTGTCCCTTCTGTCACCGTTTCCACTGCTTCCTTCTTTGGTCAGTCCTCCTAGAGTTTGTCCTCGTTCTGTCTTTTGCTTTATATTTGTTTCCTTTGTGGCATGCCTGGGTGACCAGCAGAGACTGATGTGCAGCCTGAGACCTTGCTTCCGCCAGTGAGTGACGTGGTGTTGGAGCCTCTTGGGGCCGTGCCAACTACTGGGAACGCATGGTCCGTGCTGACCACAGACTCGCTTTTGCGTAGAATGCGGTGTGGCGGCCAAGCGTCCCTTTCAGAACGCAATAGGTGGTTTTCAAATAGTCTAAGATCCTGGTCTGTGTCGGTTTGCTTAAAATCTTTCAGTTAAGAATTCTAAATGTTTGGCGTTGTTTTAAGCTGCACGTGCCCGCATCTGCAGCACCTTACACATGTCAGCAGAGTCTGATTTCCCAGTTGAGGCTCCCACTGCCCAGGTGTCCCGCGCCTACCTCACAGGACGCTGTCCTCACTGCTGCTTGGGGCCAACGGGCCCTTCCCTTCCTGGCTTAGTGGGAAGTGTTTCAGTTTTTGATGTTCTGTTTAATCACCAGCAGGATTGTTCTGTTCTGTACTTCATGGTTATCACTGTCTAAGCTCTGAAATATTATTTCCATTTTCATGTTTCCTTATGTAGAGAAAGAGGCAAATACGAATTTTAAATGTTAGAATACTTGCTAAGTCTTAGTTTCTCTGAAAGCAGGAATAACATTTAAACTTTGAAAAGATGGCAGTTTCTGTAGTTTTTGTTGTAAGAAGACTTTGGGAGGAATTGTAAACTTGCCTTGCTAGTCAAATAATCTGACTTCTCTAGGAAGCATTTAATTTCCCAGCTGGACTGCAGCATTGGAGGGGTTGTTATCAGTATCAGTGTCTCTGTGAAAAACAGCTAGAGAAAAATTCCAAG
The DNA here is from genome assembly GCF_034190915.1 of Cavia porcellus. NCBI lineage: Eukaryota > Metazoa > Chordata > Mammalia > Rodentia > Caviidae > Cavia > Cavia porcellus. Next base: position 45,008,781 of record NW_026947501.1, on the reverse strand, counting down.
TCTCTTTTAAAAAAAAAAAAAAGGAAGAGTTTCATTTAAGTATGTGGTTAGGAATTAATGTTGTTAACATTGCTTGCTTTTTTTTTCTTTTTCTTTTTGTCTTTTTGAGACAAGGTTTCACTGTGCCATCCATTCAGGCTAACTTTGAGCTCACTTTATAACCCAGGCTACCGTTGAACTCTCAGCAGTCCTCCTGCCTCAGTCTCCCAGAGCTGGGATTACAGACATGTGCCACCACACCTGGCCTAACATTTCTCTTTAAAATTACTTCCAAGCAAGCCAGGGATTTAGCTCAGTGGTAAAACACCTGTCTGAATCCAATCCCAGGTACCAGAAGTAAAATAAAATAAAATAAAATAACCTCAAAGCAAATAGTGTAGTATGCTTTAAAAAGAATGAAGTGGCCAGCATGGAGGTGCACATCTGTAATCTCAGCACTCAGGAGGCCAAGACAGGAAGATTGCCAAGAGTTAGAGGCCAGCCTGGACTACATGAGTTCAAAGCTAGTCTGAATCACCAAGTGAGACCCTGACTCAAAAAACATAAAAACAAAATGAATAAAAATTATATCAGATTTTACAGTTCTCATCAAACATCATCATGTATCAACTTGATCCACAGAAATCTAAATATAATTGCGCAGCAGATGAACAAGTTCTAAAATTACGTATTTACTCAACTCAGAGAACCTGGATTCCAGTAGCACTAAGCCGTTACATTTGCCTGCTGGAAATGCATTCCCCATGGTCGGGAGGCCAGGTGAAAGTTGTCTTATCTTGGATGGGCTTGGGGGCGCACACCTGCAATCCCAGCATTCAGGAGCCTGAGACAGGATTGCCACAAGTTCAAGGCCAGCCTGGGCTACATAACTGGACCCTGTGTCTTGGGGGGAAAAAGTCTTGTCCAGGACTTTTTGCAAGTAAATTCATTAAAAGAAGAATTAAGTTCTGCAATACATACAGCTGCCAATTGTAAAACACCTGTATCTCCCTTACCAGCCTTGTGTCAGACATTCAGAATAATCTATTTGTGAGTTAAGGTAACTTTTTAAAAGACTCAGTGTTGAGGGGGTGTAGGTAGCAGTGAGCACTTTCCTCATGTCCTGGGCCCCAGCTTGGACCCCAACACCATGAGGGACAGGGGAATGTTTGACACGCTTCAGGGGCACATGCATCATTGACCCGTCAGTCAGTCAGAAGTGCACCAGCAGTGGGTCAGAGCTGCCTGGCAGCAAGACACATGGGGCCAGGTGTGGTGGCGCATGCTTGTAATCCTAGCACTTGGAGGCTGAGGCAGGAGGTGGCCATGCATTCAAGGCCAGCATGGGCTATATAGAGAGTTCGAGGCCAGCCTGAACTGTACAGTGACACCCTGTCAGGAAAAAAAATGTGAATCCTGGCTCCATCATGAGCACGTTAAGGTATGTTTTTGTTTTGTTTGTGTTTAGGGAGTAAAAGACCAACCATTTAATCATTTAATACTGGGAAAGATGAAAAGTTACAGCTGCCTAAATCGAAAATACTAGCATCACTTTGCCTCCACTAAATAAGTCATTCACATTACAGAAAATTATATTTATACTAGATTTCTTATTTACTCCCTGAATAAAATGGAATACACATGCTGTGTTACTCAAGTAGATATAGGAATAAATTATATGGGTAAGTTTTTTAATGGATACAGTGAATTTGTTACATTTACCTCTTAAGGACAGAGGTTAGAATTACAGTTTTTTACTAACACAAATGTAAGTATCATCATGCAGTGTTCATATGATGCAGTAAAATTACTTTTTTAATTTGTATGTTAAATACATTTCCACTAAATCATTTTTGTAATTATTTTCTTTAGGAATAAATTTGTGGAATTTGACATGAAGCCTGTCTGTAAGAAGTGCTACGAGAAATTTCCACTGGAGCTGAAGAAAAGACTTAAGAAGTTAGCTGAGACTTTAGGCAGGAAATAACTTAATTTTATTTTTATCTTCTATGCAAAGATAACCACCATTACTTGCCTTGAGCCACCCTTACCAAAGCTGCATCTCAAAACAGTTGAAAGTGAGGAATGGTTTTATCTCCTTTTTCTCATTAAGAAAACTAGAAAGCCCCAAAAAGTTAAATGTAACTTTTCAAAGTTAACAGAGTCAGCTTTTACCTGACTCAGATTTTTTTTTTAAAGTATAAACATTATTTTACTTTGTATTCCAAAGAAAATTACTTCTCATTGCTGTTGAAGAAGATAAGACGGTAGAAACAAACTAAATCAGTAATTATAAAATGGCAGTATCACTACAAAACAGGTGTATTCAGAATGACTTGATGCTATTTTTCGTTAAATGCAGTAATTATTATGCTTAGTTTTTATTGTGCTTGCTTTGTGAACTTCTTCCTTAGTACAATTACTGAACACAGTAATAGTACCTAGGTAATAGCAGGTCTTTTAAAATTGTGTTTAAACTATATCAAGTAGGGTCAGGAATACAGCTCAGTAGCACAGTGCCTGCCTGGCAAGCATGAGGTCCTGAGTTCAGTTCCTGGCACAAACAAACCCAACAAGTATCTACAAATACAGCCTTCTTATACATAATTGGGAAAATGAAGTATTTTTAACTGTAATACAGCAACAATGCTTCTAAGCTTAATCCCGAAATACGTAGTCTTTGGGACAGGAAATTCTATATAGCTGTGGATGTATCACTTTAAAAAGAAGTGGACTTATATGTATTGGTCATACTGCCTTTATAACTCTGCTAATAGCTATGCTTTATACATAATCAGATTTTCCTTGCCTTAAAAGAATACATACATTATTCAGGGCTTCTGTCTGTTTCATGTAATACTGCGTATAAAGAAGTAATTGACTGAGGTTGGTATAGTCAAATTTATTTACTGTAGCTTAATTACATTTTTTTAAACTTTTCACCTTTTTGGTATACCTAGAGAATACATTGATGTGTTTGAAGTTTTCCTTTTTAAATCTCATAGTTAATTGGGTTTTATGTACTGCAAATAAGAGGTATAAATAGTATCTTTAAATTGGAAGAGGGTTTTAATATCAATTTTGGATCAAAATTAGTGGACTATCTCATTTTATATGAAATTTTATCCTGAAAATACCCTGGCCACTCTTTCTGGATAAATTTGTCACACAAAGCTTTAAGAACATTTTTGAAATGCCACTGTTGCTGTGTTAGCCTTGAAAAAGAAAGTTGCCAGATATATTTCTGAGAGGAAAGTGATTGTTTTTTAAAAATTCCTTAATCCTGTTTTCCCATAAAGAATCTCTCAGGGTGCTGCATTACACACTTCTGTGCATAAACTCTGAAAACCTGACTCTGTGCATTGTAGAAGGACCTGTCTCTGTGTTCAGATAACTCATGAGCAACTAACCTTCCTGTGGCTTCGGAGTTAAAAGAGCCAGAAATGATGGGGCGCAGTCGCAGCGTCTGCGCACTCCAAGGCCGTGTGTGCTGAGGCTGGGATGACAGTGCTCAGGCGTGGCCCTGTGTTCCGGCTCAGCGGGCTGGGTAGGGTGGGTGGGTTTGGGTTTGGGCCCAGCAGGTGTACCCCTGCCCTAAGGCTGTGGGGCCTGTGCAACCACTTTTCGATGGCTCATGGTGCTGGCCGGGCCCCTCCTGCAACCCTTTGCTGTGAAGGTGTCCCTGGTGGGCAGCCTCGTTGAGAGGCTTTCCGTCTGTCTGTCCTTTCTGCAGCAAGCCCAGCTGGAGACAGTGGGTGCAGGAGGACCCTCCCAGAGGTCGGGGACATACCTGCACCTTTGATCACTTTGCCAAAGTATCAGCCTCTGAGTCCAGAAAGTGTTGGGTTGGTGCTGGAGCGGCTGGGAGCTTATAGCAACTACACTTTCTTCACAGCAGCCACACTCTGGGTGCCTGTAAACACCAGCAGAGTCAGGAGTGGGATGCTGGGTGTCATTCACCAGAACCGAACACTCTACAGCGTAACAGGACGTGCAGTTGCATGGATGCAGTGAGCAGTTCCTGAAGGGGCCTGGCTCGGTGCCATCTGGAGTGGTGGTGGCTTGCAGCTGCTTTTGCCATTTCTGTTTTGTGAGATGGGCCACCAAGCCACAGGGAAGGGGACATCAGAGTGATGGGCTCAAGGACGGGAAAGTGAAGGAGCTGAGAGGCAGGACTGCATGGTCATGGGGCACCTTCTGCAGCCCTGCCACATTCCTGGTGATTGCTCCTCCTAGGGTCACCTTCAGGTGCAGGAGTAAGGCATGTGGGCGGCATCTCCCAGCTGAGATGGACACAGCACCTCAGCGAGGGAGTTTTGTTGAAGGTGCACACTGAACAGCTGCCGCACTATAGCTCCAGCTCAATGGGAAACTAAGGCAACAGCAGCTCCAACATCTGCCTCGGGCCGGAGGTTCCTGCACCTGACAAGGAGGACAGGCCAGGAATGCCCACCGGGGTGCAGCCTGGTAGGACCCAGCAGCCTCAGATCGGGGTGCAGGAGGTGGGAGAGCCATGGTGCTTGGAGGTCTCTCTGGACCCCGATGGCCCCAGGCTGTTTCCCTGAAGTGGCACGAGATCAGCACAGCCCGAGCCTGTAAAGGGAAGGTGTGGGGTGCACACTGAGGGGAAGGGCAGCAGGACATGCATGCACACCACTGTAGGTCAGAACTGACCTTGTCACTAGCTGTGGAGTCACAAAGGTGCTACCTGTACCCACCCACCAGGGGCCTGCATGCCTCAGGAAGCTGGGACTGGTTGCAGCTCAGTGTTGGGGTGCAAGTCTGGCTTCCAGCCCCAGCACTGCAAGAAAAGCGCAAGTGGAATCTGCAAAATTGGGCTTAGCAGTGTCTCAGGAAATACAGTGCGGCCCACCGCTTGCCCTGTGCACACCTGGCTTTGGTTTGCAGCGTTTTGTTGACATTCAGCCATGTCTACAAAGGTACTGGCCTGCAGTTTTTGTTGGCTTTTTCTGGCTCTAGATTCGGATACTTTTGTTTTGTTTTTGTTATTTTTGTTTTTGAGGCAGGGTATTACTGTGTAGACTAGGTTGACCTTGAGGTCACTGTGTAGCCCAGGCTGGCTTTGAACTTACAGCATTTAGGGAGAGAGAATAACCTTTTCAGCCAATAGAGCTGAAACAGTTGGACCCCAGTAGGACTGGAAAGGCAGAGGGAGCGGTAGTGTTGCTCTGGTAGTGTTTGTGTGTAGCACATTCCCCAGTGGTGTGGAGAAAAGACAAGGAAAAAGCCACATATCTTTGTATCAGTTCTTTACTACCAAAAAGTATAAAACCCCCAGATGTCCTACAAGTGGTGAGTGGATAAGCAGTGGGACACAGGGCTAGGGATTTAGCTCAGCAGCATAAACACCTGCCTTGCAAGCAGGCAGTCCTGAGTTCGATTCCTGGTACCGATTTAAAAAAAAAAAAAGAGCAGTGGGACACATACTAGAGAATGTTGCTCACAATGGCACATTAACCCAGGGCCACCTGGGCAGTTTTGAGTGCACAGGATATCCAAGCCGAGGCATGCCTGGTGGAGGCTTTCTCCAGAGCTGGGGGCAGGTGGCCGGGAACCAGGTTGAGTGATGCTTATAGGAACCTGTAACTGTCCAAAAATCTGTACTGTAGTACACCTCCAAAATGGTTTTTCTATGTGACTGTACTCATTTTATATTAAAAATCAAGTAATCACGCTGTACCAGTTTCCTTCCTCTCATCCTTCCTTTGCTGGTGCTTTCTTTTGAGGTGAACTTAGGACCTAAGCCTGCAGCTTTCCTTAGCAGCAGTTGCTGGTCTGGCACCCTCTACCCTCAAGCTGCTTTTCCTGCTAGAGTGGATACGCAGGGGAGGGAGCGGCTCCTGTCCAGACAGCAAGCCCACACTTTCCACATGGGTGGCAGAACTCTCCAAATCTGTGATTTTAATTTTTATCTGATATTTAAAATTTAAAGCGAGGTATTCAACTGTTACTAGAAAAGTTACTAATTCTGTTTTTTAAATCCAAATTTTATAAAGTTGAAATACAGATCCAGTATTTCTGGTAAAAATGTAGACTGTGAAGTCAAATAAGTGCACGAAGTTTTCAAAATTTAGTAAAGGGCTGGGAATGCAGCACAGCGCCTGCCTGGCAAGCGTGAGATTGTGAGTTCGATTCCCGGTACCAAAAATAATTTAGTATAAAAAGACAGCTTGTAATAATCTGTTCACAGTATGTGGTGGAATTAAACTTTAATATGTTGGGTTGAATAAAAGCTTTCAGGGTAAATCTGTCCTGTCTCTTCTTTTACAGTATAGTTCCCTGTGCTAGAAATGACATTCCTGCGTCGGGTCGCATGGCACTTCCTCCTTCCGCGCTGGCGCAGGGGTCTGAGCGCCCATGCACACGCCCCACGGGCGCACATGCCCAGCCGCAGCGTGTCCCCGTGCTTTTGAGGGTCCGCTCTGTCCCAGCAGCCAACATAGCATCCTTGACATAGAAGCACTTGGTTTCTTTCAGTGATTGAGGCCAGAGCTGTCTCAGGCCTTACCCAGGCCGCCCTTGCACTCCTGAGCTCCAGTGATTCTCTAGCCTCAGCCTCCGAGGTCGCTGGTGCTGCAGAGCTCTTAGCGCCAGGCCTCAGCTTCCGGGGAACGGCAGGCCACACAGGAGCCGATGTGCCCGGGACTGCTGGCTGCGTGGCCAGGTCCGGGGGCATGCAGTGAGGCCGAGACAGCCCTGGGAAGGCAGTGCGCCACCTCCCATTCTGTGAAAAGAGATCTGAAGCTTAATAAATTCGCTTTTGACTATTTAAAAACTTATAATAAATAAACTCGGTAAAGTTCATTTCTAGATGCTGAATGCCAAAAACCAGTAGCTTTCAGAAAGCATAGCCCGGCATGGGTCGTGCACCTGTGATCCCAGCACTCTGGAGGCTGAGGCAGGTGAGCACACCAGGAGTTCACAGCCAGCTGAAGCTATTTAGGAAAAAAAAAAAAAAAAAAAAAAGCCAATCTGAAGTACACAGCAAGTCTCAAAAAAAACCCGAAAAACATGAAAATAGCATCACCGGGCTGGGGATTTAGCTCAGCGGCATAAGCGCCTGCCTTGAAAGCAGGCAGTCGTGAGTTCGATCCCTGGTACCGATAAAAATGAAAAAGACAAAAAAAAAAAAAAAAAAAAGAAAATAGCATCACCACCACCTAAAAAAAAGAGGAGTAAATTTATGTAAGAAGAAAGATCTATACAATGGAAACTAAAATATTAATAAACTAAGCATAGTGGCACAGGCAAGTAATCCAAGCACTCGGTAGGCTGAGGCAGAAGGGTCACTGCGAGTTCAAGGCCAGCCTGAACTTCATAGTGAAGCCCTGTCTCAAAAAAAACAATGAAATACTAATATTATTTTTCACAGAAGTAGCCAATCTTAAAAGTAGTGTGAAAACAGCCCCACAAGACCCTCAGTGGCCAAAGCAACTTCAAGCAGAAAGAACAAAGTTTAAAATGTCACTACCTAATTTCAAATATGCTAAGAATATACAGCAATCACAGCAGAATGGCCCTGGCCAGGCCGGGCGGGTGGTGTGCACTTGCAATCCTGGCCCTCTGGGTAATTTAGTGGGAACTTGTCTCAAACACTTAGGAAGGGCTGGAGCCATTGACAAGGGAGAACAGGGTTCCAGCCTCATTGGCAAACCATCATCACCATTGGGAAAACCTGGAATCCACATGCAGAGCTAAATTTCATCTTGTGCTACATACAAACATCAACTCAAACCACCTAAGTTCTAAATATGGGAAACTACAAGATAAAAACAAGAAACACTTTTGACACTGGTCTGGGAGATGATTTTTTGAGTTGATCCCAAAAGTAGAAATAGACCAGTGCAGAAATAGAAAAGGAGGCTACAGCTCCAAGGTACAGCACCTGCCTGATGGAAGTGGAATTATGAGTTTGATTCCTGGTACAAAAAAGCGGGGGGCGGGGCGGGGAGAGATCATACTAAACAGTTTCTGCAAAGGAAATAACTACAGAAGGTGAGAAAATATTTCCAATCATACACTAACTAAGGGTCTAATATCCAAGATACACATGGAACTCAAAAGCAAGAGAACTACCCTGCCCAAGATGGGCAAAAGGCCTAAACAGACATTTCCAAAAGATATGTTAAAATAGTATCAAAATTCATCAGGGAGATGCATTTCAAAGCCACTAAGAGGACTTTCTAGAATACAGACTAGAATGGTTTTTATCAAAAACGCAAGTAACAAGTACTGTTGAGAGTACACACAAAAGGGAAGCTTGCACATGGATTGTAAGAATGTAAATTAGTACAATGTGGAAAACGGTGTGAAGGTTCCTCAAAAAATTAAAAACAGGATTTTTGTAATGTTCTTCAGCCCCATTTCTGGGTTTATATCCAGGGAAGCAGTGGTCAGTGTTCGAAAGCTGGACTACACTGCACGCCTACAGGGACCATGACTGATGACATAAAGTGCAGTTTGGATGGAGTACAGCTGGGCTTCGGAAATGAAGGAAACCTTGTCGTTTCTGACAATGTAGCCAGCCTTGGAGGCATTATGCTAAATAAAATAAGCCAAAAACAGAAGGACGAGTGCTGTGTGGTTTCCGTTATGGCCCGGAAAAGTAAAACACCCGCAGGCAGTAGAGTAGTAGCTGCCAGCAGCTGCTGGTGGTGGAGGGAACCCGAGGTGTTGCTCAAAGGGTGCAGGATCAGTTAAAATTGTTATGACTTCTGCATTGTTGGTACAACCAGATTACAGTGCTACCAACATGCACATCAGTTTGGAAATTCTACAAAACAAAACTAGAAATTCCAGTTGACTGGGCTATTCTTCTAGGTACCTTCCTGCAAGAGTTAAAGACATATCAAGAGATGCATGCACACTCATGTACAGCAGCAGGATTCATTAATAGTTGGATCTTGGAAGCAGCCAAATATGCATCAACAGATGAATGGATAAAAGGTAGTGTGGTAATTATTGGCCGTGGTGTACTACTCTGTCATAAAGAATAAATGAGTCATTTGCAGAAAAATGGATGCACCTTGAAACCGTAATGTTAAATGAAATCAATCAGGCACACAAGGTTCAGTATTGTTTGCTTTCTCTTATATGAGAAGCACAAAGTATGATCTGGCCTGTGGATCAATCCGTGGGGTATACCTGGAGGCGGAACGGGGATTAAATAAAGACATAGGGGAGACAAAGAGAGTTGGAAGCAAGTCGAAAAGATCCGATCAAGCCCCCAGTTTATTCCGGAAGTGATTACATCTTTTATAGGCCAAGGGCGGGAGGTGGGACAGGAAGAGGCTAAGGGGATGAATACAACAGGGTCACCGTCACATCCGGGTATGTGATGTAAGCAGGAGAGGATTATGGTTAATGTAGGCAGACGCAGTGCCCATAGGAGAGAGACAGGGAGGCAGCAATGGTCTGTCGCTCTCGCTCGGCTCCCTACAAAAGTATAAGTAAAATAAAGCAATAAACATAATACGAAACTGAGAGCTAGATCTTTTGCAAATAGGAAGGGGACCAAGAGGTGGTGGAGGGGGAGGAGAGGTGGTGTAGAAAGAAGATGAGCTACGCATCAACTCACTGCAGTGGGTGTGAGCACCATATGTTGCAGAAGCTCACTAATAAGAGCAGGAGCCTGATCGCAGACCTGCAGAGCCCACCGGGTGTCTGGGCAGCGGCTGGCGCAATATAAAGGTTTCACTCCCAGCAAAGCACAGCTACGAGAGGCAGCGCGTCAGTGATGCACACAGCTGTTAGAACATCGTGGTGTACGTCGCAAACACAAGGTTTAATTTCCCAGTTAGACGTACTATACATGAAAACATAGTTATAAAATGACAGGAACGTAGGGCTCTCCTGAACTGCAGCAGGGTCACAGACCGATAAACTAGAGCATCCTAAGTGAAAAATGCGCGCATGCCCGCTCCCAGAAACCCGGCCGCCTTGCCGGGCTGCCGCGTGACGCTCAGGCGGACAGGCGGACAGCAGCGGTCGGACGCGGGAGCATGATCCGGCTCCTCCAGCACGAGCTTTGCTCTTGAGCCACCAGGAGTGGCAGGTCCCAAGCCAGGGGCCGCTATCGTCCCGCGAGAGGGCCACTAGGCGGCGTTGTTGCGTTTCGGCGGGGAACACACGGAGCGGGCGGAGCCGACTTGGGTCAAGGCGGAGGCCGAGCCGTGCGTGTTCCTTTTCGTGTCGGGGCCTACGCAGGAAGCCAGAGCTCTGCCGCCGAGCTCCGCCCCGAGTTCCGCTCCGGGAAGGGCCTCCCGCCCGCGGGCTCCCCATCCCTCCAGGACGCTGAAATGGGAAAGGAAGGCCGCGGGGGAGGAGCCAACCCGCCGTGGGGATGAGCCAACCGCCGTGGGGAGGAGTCAGCCTGCCGCGGGGAGGAACTAGCCCGCCGTGGGAGGCGGGCAGTCTGCAGACACCGCCTGGTGCTTGGGTTCCCGGTGCGAGTTCCCATGCGGGTGGGTAGGAGATTCTGTTAATGCTATTATTTGTGTCATCGCTGTCATGCTTGTCATCTCAACGTTTTCTTTCTCTTACCCCTGATGGGACTGAAATAAAACGAAACCAGAAGGCTATTTATGCTTTGTCGAGGCGTGCTTGCCGGGTCCTAGCACTGGGAGATTGAGACAAAAGAGCCCCAAGTTCGAGGCCAGCTGGGCTGCAGGGCGAGTTTAAGACCAGTCTGGAATACAAAGCGAGACCCTAGCTCATAAAAATAAAACAAAATATATAAAGGTGGTGTTTGTTCATTGTAGACAATTTGGAAAATATGGAAACCCCAAAATAAGTGAAAATTACTTATAGCCATAACTTTCTCTATTTCCATTTGATTTTTCCCATGTAATTAAGAGCCTCCTGGGGCTGGGGATTTAGCTCAGCGGCATAAGCGCGTGGTCGTGAGTTTGATCCTCGGTACCGCTAAAAAAAAAAAAGTTATTGTGATTTGTGCTGCTATAAACATGGGTATACATGTATTGATATAATTATGAGCCTCCTTGTACACGCTGTCCTCTGGGCCCTGTCGAAGCACCCCCATCTTGCAGCAGCCCTGCCTGAACAGAGACCTGACAAACCTAAATATGAGGCAGGGGAAAGCGTCCCCAGGGGAAATCCCAGGCTCCCTTCCTTCTCCAAGTGGAATGGGGACATGGGACTCCCAGAGGAGGACGGCCCACTGTGTAAGTGGCCCGAAGGGCATTGTGCAACCCTGAAAGTAGTCCTAAAAGACTGCCTGAAGGACTGCTGCTGCCACTATGGTGTGGCCCTACCATTGCAGCAACCTGTGCTCCAGAGGTGGAAGCAGCTATCCAGGAGGTCTGAGATGGCCCTCTGCCTCCCTGGGGAGAGAAGTGAGTTCCTACAGGTGCCTGGGAAGCACTGCAAGGATTGGTGGCAATAATGTCACTTGTTAATGAGCAATACAATTTAATGGGAAAAAACTGCAAGACCACTGCAGCCAGGGGCAGCCCCTCTCAGGGCAGCAGTGGGGAAGTGCACTCCATGCCCACATCTGCACCTAGCAAATGTGGAAGACTGGGACAAACACAGAAGGTGTCAGCGTTGGGTCCAGGACAATGGAGATGCTGGAGGGCCAGGACCACAGGACTGCACTCCAGCGAGGGGCTGCATGGCTGAGTGTCATTGGGGAGGAGCTGCTTTGCAGCCATGCACAGCTGCCCTGGATCCAGTGGGTGGGTAGCAAGGCCAAGGCCAATTTCTACCTCCAGTGCTCAGGGAGGGAAGCAGCCTTCCAGGATCAACGAAATCCCACAGGATCAGTGTACTTTTGGATTCCAGTTTGAGTTGCTAAGTTTGTCTAGTTGACATGCATGTCTACAACATCCCATGAGAACAGCATTGGGATAGTTCCTAAGCTGTAATGGCAGGGTTAACTTCCTCCTCTCTCTGCTGTACTAAGATACTTCTGCTATTCAAGGCTAAATGGATTGTTATTCAGCTGAAGTGGGATGTAAACATCTGTGAGTTAACTCTGACACCAAAGAAAATGTACCAGGACCATTTTAAAAGCCATGTGGGTGAGGACAGATTTTTGGTAAGTAAGGACTGTGTGTGGTAAGATTTCTGTCTTATTCACAATGGGAAAAGAAAGGACAGGAACAAATCTAGAAGTCCAAGTAAGTCAAGAAAGTTTTGTAGAAGATGAGGCTTATGAAAGGAAATTTCTTTTGTTTTTTTTTTTATTGATTTTTTTGTTTTCAGATTTGGTGCTGAGGACTAAACCCAGGGCTTCCAGCTTGCTAGGCAAGTGTTCTACCACTGAGCCAAATCCCTAGCCCCATGAAAGGAAATTTCTGTTTGACTGTTCTACAAAGTGTTCCCTCTTGTTGGCTTTGTCAAACCTAAAAGCTATTTCTTCTAAACCTGCTCATTGCTCATATGTGGCCACAGAGGCTCAAGCCCTATCAATTGTCAGTCCTGCTAGTGTGGAGCCATAGAAGACCAACAAGTGGAACAGTGTTCTGATGAGTGACAGTGAGAACAATGATCAGTGAAGCCTGCAAAGAAACTCTCACAACGACAAGAAGGGACTATAACAGTTACCAGGGTTCTAGGATTCTTGGGGCACTGGTATACTTTCATATTCCACCATGCTCAAGTTCCTAGTCCTATATAAAAAGGGGAACCACACAGAAAGGGATAGAACACGTGAGGCTTTTTTTTGGCAGAGGGACAGGGTCTTGCTACATAACCCAGCCTGGTATTACACTCACAATGATCATCTGCCTCAGCCTCCTGATGGTCAAGAGGCTTTCGAGCAAACTAAAATACTAATGGTAAACAGTTGCGTGCCTCAACACCCTACTGCCCTTTGGCTGCAGTGGTTATCAGGGGTCTTAAAAGTTACCACTGAGTGCTATGGCAGAAACAACCTGAGCAGTTTCAGCAAGGCTCTGGTTCCAGTCACCTCCACAAAAGCAGCAACACTGGCCCTGAGTAAAGCCCCATTGCTGGTAGAATTCACCACTGAGTCTGCTTTAGTGACAGTAAACACAGAACATCCAATGGGCCAAGCCCATCTAGGGTGGCACAAAATCAGAATGCAAAAGTGACACATCTAGTCTAGATGTAACCACTTTCCCGCTGGAGTTTTTGTCTGCTCCCAGGAAGAGAACCATTTGTACTGCAAGCCAGGACAAAAACTTTTGCAGCCAGGGAAGTCATGGGCCCCATAGGCTTCAAAAGCCACTGCTGTTATTTTGATGAAGTTATAATGCCCCAGTGAAATTGCCATCTATATATTTATGCCTGTGCCCACAGATTACTGCTGGTCAACTATAGCCAAGGCATCCTTCTTGCACTGGGCAGTGACCACAGCAGCAACCAAGTCCAAGTATTGACCTTCCCTTCTCCAATTAAATGGGTGTATTCCAGAACCTGCTGCCAATGCCCCCTGCAAAACTGGAATAACTTTATGGGGACCTCAGAACTCAGATGGGCGCTCCTTTAAGCAAGAGAAGTGAGAAAACATAAATGAACCCTGACCTGTGCACACTTACTTGGGGACATGGACTCGACTGGTGTTGGTGTTGGTCTAGGAGTGAGCCTCTGGCGCTGTGGCAGAAGACCCCACTGCCCAGCCCTTGATTTGAGCCCTGCCAAGGCTGAGAATACTGCAGGAAAGGGGTCAGATTGCAGGTGCTGGGTGAGGCGCAATGTACTGAAAACTGTCCTTCCCATGGTGGACACTGTAAATGCATTCTGTAATGGCTTCCATGTCGGCCCTGCCAGATACTCAGGCTGGAGCACAAGGTCACTGATGCAAAGCTAGCCAGCGCCGTACTGGGACCAGGAGGGCTGGGCTGGCTGTGGAGTACACGCTTTTCCCAAGGACCCTTCTTCTAGTGTTGTATAAACCTAGTAGCCTAGCACAGAGAGCTTGGTGACTTCGGTAGTGCCACAGCCCACAAGGTGTGCACTGCTCTAAAAGCGCCTGACAAACTCATTTACTTGCCAAGCTGGACTTGTCTGCTGTTCTTTGATATCCTTGTTTGTCTCCTCACTGTGCAGAGAGAGAGAGAGAGAGAGAGAGAGAGAGAGAGAAAAGCTTTTATTATCGGGAATTTACACAACATTGCTGCATGCAAAAACGTGACCTTTTTAAAATCTGAAATGTCCTTGCCACTGAAAATGTTTTATAAAGCTTGTTTTAAACTATGATTCTTTAAATTCTCAAAGGAAACCTTTTTGAAGGCCTGGAAAAATACAGAAGGCTCGAACTTAAGTCTATCACTGTTACTCTTTTGGCACGTGGCTCCGCTGCCGTTGAAACATACATGCAAGTGTAAACCTGTGCACTTATACAGCACGCAAGCACGCTCCCGACCGTCAAGCACAGCGCTGCCGGCCTGCTTTCGGACCGCGCCGCTCGGCTTCTCCGCAAGGGCAGGAACTCTGCAGCATTCTCTCCGCACGCGGCGCAGAGAACCCAGCCCACCCCCTCTGAGAACGCGGCTATTCAGCGAGCTCAGCCAGGACGCTCGATGGCCTCTCGAGGCCGTCGCCCGGCGGGGCACCCCCACTCCGAGCCCAGCAGGACAAAGTCCTACTGGACGCCAAATTCCCCCAGAGGGAGCCTTTGCCCGCGCCACAGACCGAAAGGCGCGCTGTCGGCGAGGGGCGTGGCGGCGCGTCGTGGCGGGCGGCGCACAGTGCTGACGCAGCACGCACGACGCACACGCAAGACGCACGACGCCTTCCACTGGCAGCGGCGCTGCGTCACCGGTGTTGGGCGCGCACCTCCTGGAGTAGGTGAAGGTACGGGCCCTGGCCTGGGTGCCCGGGTCCTGGGGGCGCGATGCGACGCAACAAGGAGGACGTGGACCGGTACATCGCCTCGGTGCTGGAGTCTGCACCGTCGGCGCGCGAGGTGAGGCCCGCACGCAGCCTGCCCGGCGTCGTGGTTGGCGTCATGGCCCGGCGTCGCTCCTGGCGTGCTGGGCGGGCCGGCCGTTGGCGCAACGATGGCGCCCCGGGCTGAGGGCCACGGGCCGCGTTCCGGGGGTGTGGACGGCGGACTTCCGCCTCCAGGGCGAGAGCCGCGGTGGAGGCCGGCGCCTTGGGCCCGGCCGCCACATCGGGCTGGGGTCCTCGCTGTTGCGGCGGAACTCGGGAGGCTTGTATTGGGGCGCCTGTTTCTGTGCCGTTATAATGATCCTGTCCCGCGCACTGCTTCCCCCCCCCCCCCATTCATCTTGGGAGTTACTGTTACTTTTCTTTTTCTTTCTTTTTTTAACTTTAAGGCGCAAGCTCATGAATTCAGATGTCTCTCCGGTCGTTGTTGCCGTGCTTCGGAATTTTTAACTTCCGTAACGCGCTCTTAGGGTGCTTTTCCTCCTTAAGATTATTGATGAACTGTGTATACACTTTGGCTTCAACAGTACAAGTGATTAGAGAGTGAGGAAAAGGTTGGTAAGGTGGACTGTAGAGGTCATGAGTCTGTTTGCCTGCGGGTGAATCATCATGGCTCCGCTGGTTACAAACGAGTTCATGCACATGAGCTGGTCCTCTGTAACAGTCCCGTGTCTTTAGTACAGTTGGAGTAGGGTGCTTCACGAATTACGCTAAATAAATAGGAGTGACAGGTCGTTGTGTCAGAGGTTAGCACTCAGCGAATGTTAAGGGCAAGGGCTTCGGACAGTAAATTTTGGTAAGAAATTTTTAAAAAGTGTCTGAATTAATAGCAGCACAGTTGTGCCTTTTTACCGTGACTACCGAAAGATTATTTTATTTTGGGCATTCACAACCCTGTGGCTATTGAGAGCTGCAGAGATTTAAAAAAAAAAAAAATACTCGACCAAGGTCAGGTTAGGAGCGCTGTAAGATTCTGACAGTGGTTAGAGTACATTTCTTAGTATTAGTGGGTGGGCCCCAGCCCGTTTCCACTGATGTAGAAGAGTAGGTGCTTACTGATCGTGATTCCAAACAGCGGGCCTGGTCATAAATATGAACCTGGTGACAGAGTCTGAAGTAGAACCCTGGTGGGGGTTTCTATAGCTCATGAAGTTGATACGACTATGTATTTTTTTAGAGAAGGTTTGTAGTTTTCGTAAGATTCTTAACAGAGTCCTTGGCTTTCAAAAGATTAGGAACCACTGGTATAAACAAACAAGGATATTATTTCAACGTCATACATTTCCCATGGAATAAAGTGGTTACAGGCAAAATCTTTGGGATTGGTTATAATAACCACATGTGAAGCTCAAAAACTGTTATTTTAAGCAGAAGCTTTTCTTCAAATAAGATGAAATCGTTTACGTTGGAACCTGGTGAATTTCAGTGGTATATGCTTTAACCACGTGAAGCTAATCCGAGGAGTTCTGGGTAAATGACAAGATAAGATACCTTTGAATTCTTGGCAGAGAGATGCTGTAGGGGCAGAGGTCACAGATGTGAAATGGACTTTCTTTCTAGGATGTCTGAATGTTGGAGTGTGTCAAAGTGTTCAGAATCTCTCGTCTCCCGTCTCCCATTCTCTTCTCCTTTGTTCATCTTCTGTTGCCATTTTTCTAGCTTTTGCTTTTGTCCTTATCGAAAGCATTTTACTTCATATTTTTTTTACTCCAGAGGTTTCTGTTTCATTTTCCTGAGTTCTCTTTAGTTGGCTTCTCATCCTGTACCTAATTCCTACTCCAAACAGGCTGCCTAGCCCTCCTAGTTATTTGTTCTAATGTCTACATCACTACTTCATGTCTGAGAAACATACATATTTCTCTCATTTTGTGTTCCTCTCCCGTTGAGAGGAGTTCTATTTATGTACATCAACAACTTTATAGGATTTATTTTCTCTTCATTCTGCTAGTATTGTTATAAGTTTTGGTTAACTGAAAACTTAGCGTTTATATTAAAGTGATACGTCTTTGTATTTGAGTTACCTTTGTGTATTTTTGTCTTTGAATTAATAACTGCTTTTTTATTTATACTGTACCATGAATTCTTCATTCAAATTGAGCAGTTTGTATTCTGAAACATGCTCAAACAGGTCATATAATACCATCAACTTCAATTTAAGAGATTTTTGGGGGGGGGTATCAAGACTCAAACTCAGGCCCCCACACCTGTCAGCCACTGAGCTATATCCCCAGCCCCAGATTGAATTTTTTTTTTTTGAGGTGAGTCCTTGCTGTAATTCTTGGGCTGCCTCCCATCTTCTGGGTTCAAGGGGTCTTTCTGCCTCAGGTTTCTGAGAAGCCAGGATTACAACCCTGGCTTGTAATCATAGCAAGTAGTTGTTTGTGTGTTGGTGTGTGCTTTTTTTGAAACAGGGTCTCATGACTGGCCTTGAACTCAGTATGTAGCCTAGGCTGACCTCAATGGGATTATAGACACCCATGTCTGGCCACTTTTTTTTTTTTTTTTTGTGGTGGTGGTTTAGAGACTTTGTATCTGGGAACTTTTTTCTTTGCTCCACAACAGTGTTCCTGGGACATCCTATAGTTGTCTTTTTTTTTTGTATTTGGCTGGCTGCTGGCTAGCTAACTGGCACTTACTTGCTTTCCTTGTTTTTTTTTTTTTTTTTTTTTTTTTTTCTTTCCTCTCCTCTCTCCCCTCTCCCTTTGGAATTGAACTCGGGGCTTTTTCTCTGACTGAGCTTCATCTGCACCCTTTTTGAACTTGCCATCCTCCTGCCTCAGCCTCCCCAATTGTTGGTATTATTGGTGGACACCACCAGTTGATGCTGTTTTTTGAATCTCATTTTACTTATCTTTGTTTTTGGTATATCATGGTATCATTTACTGTGAGAATGAATGGATGAGAATTTTTAAATACTGTATATCTGAAAAGCATCTTTAGTTTGGTTATAAAATTCTGGGTTCAGAATACTTTTTTCCATCAGTTTGAGATGAATGCTTCATTTTTCTAATACTTTTGGTGTTAAAAGATGTGATTTTTGTTCTTGGTAATTTATAGATTCACGAAAATGTCCTTCTTTCCAGTTAAAGGACATTTCTCATTTGTTTGACCATTTCTCTTTTTCTTCTGTTGAGTTTCTGATATCTGAAAATTGGGCCTTCTGACTTGATTCTCCAGCATTTTTTCTCCTGTTTTCATCTTTCTCTGTTCTACCACTGGAGTACCTTCCTTCCTTTTATCTTCCAGAGGGAGAGTTGGGGAATGCACAACTCAGTGTCTAGATTTTTGCATTTCTCTATGTGCTGCAAGTCTATAGGTGACACTGATCTGTACGCTGCTGCAGGAGAGGTCTGTGACTGCAAGATGGCACAGTGTTCCTGTTCCCACCCCACCTGGGTTCTTGATTTGTGTGTGTGTGTGTGTGTGTGTGTGTGTGTGTGTGTGTGTGTGTGTGAGTGAGGGCTTGAACTCAGAACCTTGCACTTGCCAGACATGCACTTGTGCTGCTGAGCTAAATAAATCCCTGGCCCATTTCTTGATTGTTCATGGCTTTGAATTTGGATATTTGCTTAGAGTGGCCTCAGGTGTCAGGGAAAGGAGCAGGGTTGTCTTGCTGCTTCCCGCTTCTCCTTAGCTCTGCTCCCTCTTGCTGTGCAGCTGAGGTTAACAGGACACGCAGCCCCTAGACCCCATTCCCTTTATAACTGAGCAAGTTGGAGTTATAAGGTAATAATCAAATTTTCCCAAATTCTAAGCTTTTAATACTGTTTTTTTAATACTGACTGATAAACTTATTAAATAAGACAGTTGGGATTGAAGTAGGTAATAAAATTATTTTTCTGTCCTATGTTGAAGGTGTACTGTAAGAATCTATTAAAAAATGGTGAAACAAACTGAGCTCTCTTCCTTTCCACCATCTTACTGTGTATGTTACTATTTTAGTTATTATGCTTTCTCTGACATCAGAATTGATGAGTTTACTCTGCGAAGAAACTGTACCTATTTTTTGTATATTTCATTCTTTGCTTTTAGGTGTTTGCCATTAACTGCTATTTGATTCCTTTTTTTTTTTTTTTTTTTGGGACCGGGTCTCACCATGTAGTTCAGGCTGACCTCGAACTCATGGTGATCCTCCTGCCTCAGTCTTCCAAGTTCTGGTACTGTAGCCATGTGCCACCATGCCTGGCTGTTTGGTTCTTGATCTGTTTTAAGTGTTTATTCAGTACACTAAGTGAAGTGTAAGATTGCTTTTAGTTCTTCAATGTTAGAACATCCCCAGTCAAGCATAGAGGAACAATATACTAAGATTACTTCCAATAGTTTCCTGAGCCTCACTATTTTGATAAAATTAGATTCTTTTTTGTAAAAACAAAAAATAAAAATATTACCCACAAAAAACAGTTTTCTGAGTCACGTTCCATGCAGTTCACTTCTTTTTGCCATGCTAGAGAGCAAACTCAGAGCCTCAATCTATAAAAGCATGCAATTTGATGTTTTCTTGTGTTATTTTTTAAATTCTGGGAAAAAAATATAGTTGTTCTTTGTATATAGGAGATTGATTTTGGACCCTCCCATACCAAAATGCATGAATTCCCAAGTCTCTCACGTTAAATGCATTGGTGTGTATTTCCTGTGTGCATTCTCTGTTCTGCTGGGAGTCATCTCTGGATGACTTCTGCAGATTGAGCGTCTGCATTATTTCCACAATGCAGACTGCTCCAGACTCTGAAAAGTTCAGTGTTGTGGGAAACCCCACACTGGATCACTTGTGATGGGTCAGTCAAAATGCAGGCGTCCTAAAAATAGTGTATTAATACTTGCAGGAAGTGTGTATGTGGTACTTAAGACATAGCAATACATTTCTGCTTATTTTATTTTTATTTTTTTGAGACAGGGTCTCACTGTGTCGTTCAGGCTGGACTTGAACTTGTAGCAACCTGCCTGCCTAGTGCTGGGATTACAATTGTGCACCACTGCGCCTGGCTACTTTTTATATCTTTTATAAATTTGCCTATTCTAGATAGTTTATATAGTACCATATTTGTCTTTTTGTGTGTGGTTCATTTCACTTAGCATATTTTAAAGATTATGTTTAGTGTGTGCTTCTATTTTTGTTTTTGGAGACAAAGTCTCTCTGTATAGTATAGACTGGCCTGGACTGAACTGTGTAGCCTAGGCTGGCCTCAAACTCATGGCAATGCCTCTGCCTCCTGAGTGCTGGGATTACAGGTGTTTACCACCGCTCTCAGTTGTTTTAGTATGTAAGAGCATTATTCCTTTTTATGACTAATAGTCCATTGCATATGTGTTTTGCTTTGTTTTATTTTGTTTGGGCTACCTGGAATTCAACTCAGACCTTGCTCTTGCCAGGCAGGCAATCCCTCTCAAATACTTTTTGCTTTGAAAACTTATTATTCCATTTCTGTTTACACTTTTGAAGCAGTTTCGAACTCTGCTTTTGTGTTTTTATAAGGAGTGATAAAAAATACAGTGAATGCTGCTGCTGATTGCTATACAATGGAAAGGCAGGCTTATAATGGTGTGTCTTCACCCTCTTCATTCATTGGATCTGGCACTGTACAACTTCTAACTCTTCCTCAAATTAAAATGACTTTAAAATGAAAGGTAAACAGTCTCAATCAACTCAGGACATTGAGGCAGCCACAACACTGCAACCAAAGACAACTTCCAGAATGGGTAATGTGGCTTTTACTGTATCAGTTTTTTAAAAAGCCAGCTTAAATATTTGCAGTATTTGTTTTACCACACTGTGTATGGTCAGTAGTCACACACAGATTTTGTGTGAGAGGAAGGGCCTTAAGACTGACTTGTGGGGAAGTCACTGTGAGGAAAGGACTGGCCACTCACAAACCACGTGGTATACTGGAAGTTGTGGGAAGAATATTTCCTAAATAAGATGAGTTAGGAGTGTTTACTATGGTTTCCTAATAAGGAGGAATGGAAGTAAATCTGTAAACAGTGGGGATTCTTACAGTTCATCTATAGTGTAGTCTGTCCTGGTAACCACTTAGAATAAAGTTTCTGGTTGAGTGTCCCTTAGTGATGAGACCTTTCCTGATGAGTCTGTTTTGACATCATTGTTTGTGCCTCAGCATTTTTTCAAGTGATAAAACGCTCCTAATTTGGGACTTGAACACATGACTTTAGACTTGTTATAATGTGAAACACAGCACTGGTTGAAGAAATGCTATATTGCAACACCTCTCCCTTCCACTGTGGATAACTGCTTGCTTTTTATCTAATATACAGGCTTTGTGACACATGGAGGCGTAGTGTTTATTGCTAGTTCCCTGGTACTTCTTTTTTTTTTTTTTTTTTTTGTCTTTTTCGTTTTTATCGGTACCGGGGATCGAACTCACGACTGCCTGCTTGCAAGGCAGGCGCTTATGCCGCTGAGCTAAACCTCCAGCCCACCCTGGTACTTCTTAACAGTGCCTGCTGAACTATAGACCCAATTAACATACCCTATATTTTGTGGATCTTAAAAAAAAAAGACTGTTTCCTTTTTGTTTTTTGGAGATAGGGCCTTGCCTTGTAGCTCGGGCAGGCTGGCCCTGTACTCATTATGTAACCCAGGCTGGCGTTGAACTTGCAGCAATCCTCCTGCCTCAACCTCCCAAGTGCTGAGATTATAGATATCTGCCCCATGGTCAGCTCCAAAATTTTTTTAAGTATAATTTGGTAATTCAGAGATAATTGCTAGTTTTATATATGCCTAGTCAAAAATATGTGGTTGAAAACATTCTACCCTGCAGACTACTTTTTAACACACTATTTTCCCCTCTGTCCTTGTGTAATCTTGAAAAAATGTTTGATTAAAAAAAAAAGAAAGAAAAAATGTTTGATAGCAGTACCCTCTTTGATCATGTTATGGATATAACTTGTGTGAACTTGCATTCTGGTTGGAGTTTATGGAAATAAAAAGCCAGGGTGTGGACTTGGTGTCTTCCCTGAGGAGTTTGGTTTTTGTCACTACCTTCTTCATTCCCCAAGTGTGAAGTGCTGAGCTGTGGAGAACAGTGCCTGGCCTGGGACTCTATTGCCTCAGAGGCACTGGCACAGTGGCCTGCTCTCCCCTCAGTGTGGACTCTTGGTGGGAGAAGACTGGTATACTTCCCTCCTAAGAAACTTTGGTGCTTCTTTACTGTCTGTAAATTGAGAGCGCAGGCCATCATGTGGTTTTGTTTTATAAAGATACCACATGGCTTTTAAGATTTCTGTGGTTTCTAAAGTTTCTAGTAGACTCATGACTTAGAATATGCATTTTTCAGGCAGTTCTCTTTTATAATCTCTGTGAACAGTAACCGTAGTAGGTGTTGTCCTTTTGAAAAAGTACAGTATGTGAAAGCTGTTTTTTTTTTTTTTTTTTTTTTTTAGAAATCATTGAAAGGATTTTATTTTGCAAGGCTGTATTATGAAGCTAAAGAATATGATCTTGCTAAAAAGTAAGTACCAAACTTTGAACACGGTTAGTTTTCAAAAATCCTTTCCTCGTGGTCTTTGTAGTAGGAAGAACTGCTGAAGAGCCTGCTATGTTGGCCTACGTGTATCTGAGTACTAGGGATTCATCATGTGTATTGCTTGCAGGCTACTGCTTGTTTTTATTTAAGTGGACTAAAACATCTTTTCTAAAAGTAGTCCTGGGTTAGAATGAAATGAAAGAGCTGTATTTGAATTTTTTTCTAGTTAGATATCTAGAACTGTAGATCTATGGCATATGTGCTACAGCAGGCAATTTGTATCTTTTTTTTGGGGGGGGGTGGTACTGGGAATCAAACTTAGAACCTAGCACTTGCTAGGCAGACAAGCTGTTGAGCTGTATGCTGGGTCCTAGCTTGTCTTGTATTTTTCACTATGCAGTTCAGACTGGTCTTGAACTCACGTTGTAGTGCAGGCTGGCCTTGAACTCTCCAGTTTATATCATCAAAAGCTCTAAAAGGTCTGCTGTTACTGACTGAGGACCTTACCACACTAGATAAATATTACCACTGAACTACCTTCTCAACCCTGTGGGCAGGGACTTGCTAGGTTTCGCAGGCTGGCCTTGTAATATCCCTCAGGCTTCCCAGTAGCTGAGATTACAGGTGTACACAGTCTCACCTAGCCATAAAAGATCTTCAATGAACTCAGTGGGTTATATGTTCTGGGGCTGTTGCATCAGGAGAAGAAACTTGGAGACTGTGATTTCCTGGCATGGCCAGTATAAAGCCTGAGAAGAGAAGTGAGGTGTTTGCTGGGAAGAGGTAGAATGCTAGTAAGAGAGGAAAACGGCAGCACCTGGTCTCACTGTTCAAGTGTAGCTGAGTATAGTAGTTCCAAATGGTCATTTTTGTTTAAAGGGAAATGACATTATTAGATGTTGTTTGGGAAATTGTTATCTTTAGTTTTTAGCATTGTGCAGTATGATAACTTTAAAAATACAATCATTATTATTTGCATACAAAACTTGGCATATATGATCCAGAAGTAAAAACACTTTATATGTTCATTTCTTAGTGTAGGTAGTACTAGGAAAAGCATTGGCATGTGGTGCATTTAAGGGCATGTTGTCAGTGCTGTGTTCGTGGTTTGAGTATGATCCGTTTCTTTCTCTGAATACTGTTGTCTAAATATTCTGCTCTAATAATGATAGTCAATAATTGAGTAACAATAAAGATCGGTGTAGTGGTTGCTTTGGTTAGGATGCAGCATTTAAGTAGTTATGTTTTATAATCTTAACGTTTTTATATTACTATTTAAAAACAGATACGTGTCTTCATACATTAACGTGCAAGAGCGGGACCCCAAAGGTCACAGGTTTTTGGGTCTTCTTTATGAAGCAGAGGAAAATGCTGACAAAGCTGTTGAATGTTATAAGGTAATTGTTGGATAAAAACAACCTTTGTACAGCCAGATACATGATGCCAATCTAAGTCATGTAATGAATAATTTAGTGTATTTTATGGATGGCATGAGACAAGAATTGCTTGATTCAGCTTGGGAGACTTAAGATTTGGCCCACAGTACGCTAGACTTTTAGCATCTGAAAGTTAAGTTCCTGAGTCAGAGATGTGTTCTTGTGTGTTGTTTGCATTCACCTAATT
The DNA here is from genome assembly GCF_034190915.1 of Cavia porcellus. NCBI lineage: Eukaryota > Metazoa > Chordata > Mammalia > Rodentia > Caviidae > Cavia > Cavia porcellus. Next base: position 44,984,800 of record NW_026947501.1, on the reverse strand, counting down.
ACAACTGTAATTTTCACTTGATCAATTTCCATAACATTCCAAGATTGTTTAATTTTATCTTTGAAAATACATATTATCATCTAAGAAAAGAATCTTTAATGGCTGCACTGATGGTTTTTTCTTTTAACCTTGGTATGACTCTTAATTTTTATTTTTAAATTCTTTCCCCATTATTAGCGTTCAGTGGATTTAAACCCAACACAAAAAGATCTTGTGTTGAAGATTGCAGAGTTGCTGTGTAGAAATGATGTTACTGATGGAAGAGCAAAATACTGGGTTGAGAAAGCAGCAAAACTTTTCCCTGGAAATCCTGAAGTTTATAAGTTAAAGGTAAAAACCAAATCAAAAAAAACAAAAGGAGAAAACTAGGACACAATCATTTCTAATATTTAGAGTTTAAATTTTTCATTAGCAACCCCAGAACTGAGGAGTGTGTAATTGTGTTTTCCTTCTAAAACTCTTGTTATGCTGAGTTTAACGATTCATGCCTTGAATTCCAGCCCTTGCTGAGCTACAGCAAGGGAATCATGAGTTTCAGACCATCGTGGACCACACACTACTAGTGGGACCCTGTCTCAAAGGGCAAAAGCAGATCTCTTTCAGACCTTTCTGAGCAATTTTTTTGGGCACTGATGTACTTTACAAGGGAACCTCAGTTACTTCTCTAGAGTAATACTTGAGAGAGATATTAGTTTTGCAACTAGTGATAGAGCTGAGATTTAAATTAATCTCTGTCTGGTATAAAACTTTTTATTAAGTGAAAATTGCCTGCAGGTAATTTTAGGGTTTTTATAAAGAAGCCTTCTAATAATTTTAAAAATTGAAAGGATTGTCTCACAGGACAAAGGTTGTAAAACAAAAGATAAAAGACTTTGATATTGGAATGATAACTATAAATTATAATGAATTGTTGCTAATTGATATGCTTTCTTCAATAAAATATGTTTTACCAAGAAACTTCTAGAGAAGGTCTTTCTAGATGTGCTTGGCATATTTTTGAAATGTATATTATTATGCAGTGTTGAAAATATACAGATGTACATTGTTACATACATGAAGAGTAATGAAGAATCACAAATGTGTGTTGTTTTTGTCTACCCTACCGTCTTACATGTTTCTGATAAGACTTTTTAAAAGACTTTGTTTTGAAATAGTTTGTAATGATGGTGTTCTTTTTTAAAAATATTTTAACATACAGTCAGAGGCCAGTGCCTCTTTTGTAGGTAAGGAGAGGCCAAGTCTTAAGTCTATGGAGCGACCCAGACGGGGAGAGGAATGACGCGCCACGCACTAATGGTGCTTGTCCTCTTGGCAGAGACCACAGGCTCAGATCAGTGCCATTAGAAGCCCAGGTAGAAGGGCATCTGTGCCCGTTTCCTCCAGGAAGGACAAGTTGAGGTTGTAAGTAGAAAGTGGGGTGAAGAAAGATGTAGTGGCAATACCAAGTGATGATTCCACGGAATGGAGAAAATGAGGCTGTTGGAAGTATAGTAGTATTTTGTTCTAGGCAAAATGCATCTGTGTTTGAGATACTGAAAATGAAGTCATCCTGGAGTTTGAACTTTCCCATTATGCCTCACCATACCCAGTTGTTGAGGTGTTATTGTGCAGGCCCAGAGCAAAGAGCTGGTGGGATTTTCTAAGGGAAGGTGGAGGGAGCTCGTGAACAGAATCACCAAGGAGATGGTAATCATGGCTACTGAGGATCATTGCAATTTAGCTTGACAGAGAGTAAAGTGTGAGTGCGTTACAGATAACTAGAACTTGGTGTGTACTTGAAGGGTATTTTTGTGTAATAGTGGAGAGTGCATGTAGCAGTGAGGACATTGGGACTCCCAGGGAGGTGGAAGAATAAAAAGAGGGATGGGTGGACAACACAGATTTCTAAGACTAGTGTCAGTGTTAGATGAATAGACAAGTTGAGGTTGGAGTGAAGGATCAGGTCACTGGATAGGAAATAATGAAGAGACTGGGTGGCTAAGCTGTTGTGTGTCTTTTGTATCTTGATTGCTAATCTCAGTGCTGGATGTTGTAGATGCAATGATTTATCTTAGAAAGATTCACACAGAGCATGTTGGAAGGGGAGAAGTGGCAGTGAGGAGCAAGAAGGATATGGGTCCTATCTCTGTGTGTAGGCAAGGAGACCAGTTTTTAGGGCAGAAATGGGTGGTTGTGACACCTAAGGCAGGAGGTGAAGCAGTGCTTTGAGAAGATGATGAAGGTGACAGAATAGTTTTTTGCCTTTGGACTGAAGGATAGAGTTAGATTCAGAGTGATGCAGAGTGGTTTGAAGATAAGCACCCTCCTGTGACACAGACTGAGAAGAGGCCTTATCTGGTGCGGATCAGGGTGTGGGTGCCTGGGACAGGAGCAGTGTGGTCTGGTCCAGGGGAATGTGGGCAGGCACAGCTACCGCAGAATCCTGTGTGCTTCTCTCCACATCAGATTCTTGGGGCTCAGCTTGTGGGAGCAGCACTGAAGGGGCTTCTGAGGTAAGAAGAGTGGTACTGCTGGTACCACCTTCGTAGAGCTAGTCAGGGCCGTGTTGGCAATGAACTGCATCTCATTTAAATTGTGCAGATGTTACTCTAAGTTAGTGGTAGCACACATGTGGCAACAGGCTGTTTGTATCACTGAAAAGCTCTAAAAGGTTTGTCATCACTGCTCTAAATTAATGTGTGTTCTCCCCCCCCCCCCAATAGGAACAGCTTTTGGATTGTAAAGGTGAAGATGGATGGAATAAACTTTTTGACTTGATTCAGTCAGAACTTTATCTAAGACCTGATGATGTCTACATGAATATCCGGCTAGTGGAGCTGTACCGTTCAAATAAGAGACTTAAGGACGCAGTGGCTCACTGCCGTGGGGCAGAGAAACATACAGCTTTGCGTGCAAATCTGGAGTGGAATTCATGTGTTGTGCAGACCCTTAAGGTCGGTGAAGGCTGCTGGGTGCAGCGTGTGTCCTCAGTTCTTGAGCTTCTTTCATTTATGTCAAGTGACTAAAATAAAACTGTACCAGATAATTTTAATTTATAATGGATAGAATAGGAGATAGTATGATAAACATATACATATTTTTGGTATTTTTGTTTTAAGGCTGGTATAAAAGCCATTACGGTTTTAGAAATGTGATAGGAGTGGTGCAAGAAATTTGTTTGAATAAAACGCTCAATTTCTCAGACTTTGATAATTTTGTAACTTACTGTTCTTTCCACAAAATAGGAATATCTGGAATCTTCACAATGCTTGGAGTCCGACAAGAGTGACCGGCGAACAGTCAGTAAGGACTTGCTACTGGCCCATACTACCTTGACGCTCCTCACACTTTCCAGTAGAGACGAGCAGGAGGTCAGGGAGCTGCTGGAGAGGTGTGTGGGTTTGGAGGAGGGGACGGCAGCACAGGCTACAGGTTTCCTTTTTGCAGCATGGGTTATTTGGTTTAAATTTATTTGTAGAATGATTATTTTGTAGTACACACAGGAGTTATAGTTAACACAATGAAACACTTGGAGGGAATCGTATTTTACTTTTACTGAAATGTAGTAATAAAAGTTTTGTGTGACTTTGAATTTTGGAGAACTCTTAGTTTGATTTAAATTAGCTTTATAAGTAAATGATCCATTTTGGATCATAATAGGCATTAAAATGAGTATTTTGTTATACCACATTTTACTTTTTATTTTTAGAGTTTGAGTGTTTTGAGACAGGATTTCACTGCGTAGTTCAGTCTGACCTTGAACTTATTGTGTAGTCCACGCTGTCCTTGAACTCCTGCCTCAGCCTTGTAAGTGCTGTGATTACACTCGCACGGCCATATTTTTTTTTTCCCAAAGGTAATTTTGAGTGAAAAGCAGGTAGCAGTTCTTAATCTCTATCAGAGGCTAGATTCAGATGTACAGGTGTAAGCACTTAGTATCACTAGTATTTCAGGAAAAACTGGGTTTTGAAACAAACATAAGGCATGAATTTTCTTTTTTCTGAAACTTCGATTTTGGGAAACAGTACTCTATTTTATGAAAATGTATTTCTTCAAACAAAAGCCTCAGTTTGACTTAAGAGATCTGAGTCTGGGATAGGGCTGATGAGCACTCTTGGCCATCGGTGGCATGCTGCCTGGTCTTGGGACCTAGCGTCTTTGGCAGCCTTGGGGCCGCATGCATACTGCAGGAGCAGTCGAGTGGCTGAAATGGCAACTGCAGCCTGTAGAGCTGGATCATCTAACCCTCAAAAACGTTCTGCTGATGCATGGTTTATACTATTCATCTATTTCACAGTACTTCACTGAAGTGTAGGATTAGATAGTGGTTTTGAAATAATACTTGGTTTCCTGATGATGTAGGGTAAGGGCAGTGTTCAAAAAAAGTAACTTAAACTTTTAGATGATGCAATATTTAGGATGTTTTATTTTGTATGGTTTACATTATCAAAGTTTTTGGTCTTAAGATCCTGTTATACCCTCTGAAGATCCCCAGAGACCTGTTTTTTATGGATTATTACTGTATTTATCCTACTAGATATTAAAACTGAGGAATTAAAAAAAAGCTTAGTTCATTTAAAAAAAAACCATTATACTTTAACACTAATAGTATTTGTATGAAAGATAATTATTTTCTAAAACAACAGCAACAAAAAAATGGGGGATGGGCACTCTTTCTTTTCTTTCTTTCTTTTTTTTTTTTTTGTAACCCATACCGGGCATCAAACTCATGACCGTATACTTGCAAGGCAAGTGCTTATGCTGCTGAACTAAATCTCCAGCCCCTGTTTCATATTTTTATAATTTTTTTGGCTCACTTCAAGAAACTCAGCTGGATTCTCATCACCTTTATTTATTCTGTTAAACTATTACATGTTTTAAAGCTTCTGGCAAGTTCAGTTACTTGTACATGAGAAAATAAAGTTTCTGAAAAAAAACAAAAGGGACAAATGAATAGTGCCTCACAGGTCTCTTAAGCCTTTGAGAACCTCTGAAGATTCCCAGATTCACTTGTTAGAAGGAATCTGTGTTCTGATTGCTTTATTATAAGCTGCTTTGTATTTGTTTTTACTTTTCTTATAAAAGGAAGATTGTGGAATCATGAATATTTAGAAACACTAATTAAAGCTGAGTGTGGTGGCACATGCTTATAATCCCATACTCGGGAGGCTGAGACAGGAGGAAAATTGCAAGTTGGAGACCTTTACAAAGTGAGCTCAAGGCCAGCCTGAACGGCATATTGAGACCCTGTCTCAAAAAGACAAACAAAAGAAAAAAAAACACTAAGTAAAATAAGGATTACAAATAATGGAAAGAATTATAATTTAATTCTACTTATCTCTGTTGCAAGAGCAATTATTATGTTGATACTCAAAATATCTGTCAGTTTTTTACTGTGCTTTGGAAATGGAATGTGCGATTTAAGAAATTTCAGCTTGTGCATCAAGAAACTGGAAAATGATATTCCGACTTGACTCTAGTTTATACAAAATTGTTTTGTATTGTTACTATGATTGGAGGCCAAGAAATGACTATTTTGGAGTAAGATATTCTAAGGGTTAAAGTATAAGAAGTATGTAAGATAAAAATAAGCACTAAATAGTTCATAATTGATGGTATACAGAGTAAGAATTGATAGAACTGGCAGCACAGAAGATGAATCTTGAAAAAAACTTTGTTACTTTGAATCGATTATATGAAACCAATTATTTGTGATGCAGTAGTGTTGACTACTGTTTGACCTTTTAATATTGCAGTTTTGATAGTGTCCTTCAGTGCGTGAAACCTTCAGTAGGTGGAAATGATGAGCTCTCAGTTGTCTTCCAAGAAGTGAGAGGACACTTCTACCTGCATGCCGGCTCCCTGCTGCTGAAAATGGGTCAGCATAGTGACATCCAGTGGCGTGCGCTCTCCGAGCTGGCTGTGTTATGCTATCTTGTAGCATTTCAGGTAAGCCTTTTCCAGCTCAGGTACAGGTGACATTTCACCATGGCTTATCACGTTCTCATGGAGCTGTGCCCTGGTACTAATGGAAATACATGAGAAAGGCTTTAGAATTAAAGGTAAAGTGAAAGTCAGGTTAATAGGTTAAAAACAACTTGGAATACACAATACTGGCAAGACTGGTGAAACAGCTATGTAGCAGTGTGTATTGCTGTAACTTAAAAGACCAGTTTGAAGAGTTTGATCATTGCTGGAAATGTACGGGCATAATTTCAAATACAGATAAAAAACTTGATTCAAAAATGTATATATGACAAAGACAATAAGCACATTTTGGGGGGTATGATTAAGATATCACTGATTTACCCATTTAACATATTCACATGAAAACACAAACATATAACCTGTTTGTAACATGAATATGATTACTGATATTATTTATGTTTATCTTTTTTTTTGAGACTGAATCTTACTAGCCTGGGCTGGTCATACAGCAATGCTGCCTCAGCCTCCCAAGTGCTGGGCTTGCAGGCGTGCATTACCATACCCAGCTGTGCTCATGTTTGAAAACAAAATCTTTCCTATACAAAGATTGTGGTGGGAGGAAAATATGACATAATCTTCTTTTTTTCTTCTTTAATATGACTGAATTTTTTTGTTTTTTTAATCAGTACCAGGGATCAAACTCACAACCATGTGCTTGCAAGGCAGGCGCTTATGCCACTCAGCTAAATCCCCAGCCCCAATATGACAGAATCTTAACACTTGTTATTAGATTATGGAATTCTGGCTTTTACCTCTTTCCCAATGCATTTTTTTAGTTTTAATGCCTTGTTTTGGAGACAGTGTCTTGGTATGCAGTTTAGGCTGGCCTTGAACCTACATAGAGCCCAGGATGGCTCTAAACTCATAGTGATCCTCTGCCTCACCTCCTGAGTGCTGGGATTACAGGTATGCACCACCAGACCCAGCTTTTCAAATTTGTCTTAGTGTTTGCAGTACATAATGACTGCATTCACTTAGGTTGGTACATGTACAGAACACATCTTTTTTTTTTTTTTTTTTTTTTAAATTCTTTTCCCCCTCCTCTTCCCTCCATCTCTTGTATCACTTTTGAAGTGAAAAGAAATGAGCACTCTTGCAAAAAAGAATTAAGCAGATATACAAAAATGATTATTAGCTTTAAAGAATGAATTTTTTCTTCTTCTTCTTCTTTTTTTTTTTTGTTTGCTTGGAGGAACAAGAAAAGATTCCTTAAATTCCTTTTTTATCGGTACCAGGGATCGAACTCAAGACTGCCTGCTTGCAAGGCAGGCGCTTATGCTGCTGAGCTAAATCCCAAGCCCCCAAGATTCGTTAAATTCCATAGAAAGCATCCTTCTGGTTCATATTCTATCTTTTCTAAAATGCTGCTGCTGTTCACCTTCAAGTGTTCTGTGCTGTTATCTATTTAATAGAACTTTTTAGATTCATAGGAATATGGTACTTGGGGCTTGAACTTAAGGCCTTTACTCTGAGCTATATCCCCAAATTATCTAATTAGGTCAGCTTTTTTGGGGGGGGTACTGGGGATTCAACTCATGACCTAGCTCTTTCTGAATTTCCCCAGTCCCTTTATTTTATTTCAATTTATTTTGGTTGGTTGGTTTTAAATTAGAATCTCACTAAGTCACGGATTTGCCTTTCCAGGTTGGGCTCAGATTTGGTCATTTTGCCTCCCAGAGAGCTAACAAACCATGCCAGCCTGCCACACTTCATAAGGAATTGATTTAATAGTAAAAATTAGGAAAGTCATCAAGGGTCATTCATTACATAAATGTTAGAAGGCTGTTGGTTTTTATAGAAATTTTCAAGTAATGGAAAAAAAATTTTTTTAAGTAGTTCAGGCTGGCCCTGAACTCACTGTGTAGCACAAGCATGAAAGGAAGGTTGTTAGCTAGTATTTGGTAGATGTGCAGTTAGGTCAGATGAATTTCTCTTATCATAGCACTTGCAGACTCCCGTTGGAGTGGTGCTGTGTGGTTCCCACAGATTGGCATACCTCAGGAGGCATCTCGCAGTCTCTTGAGCCCTATTTTTAGTTAGGATGAGAGGACGTGGTAATGCTTAGACTTAGTGATTTATAATTAGTTATTTGGTCACAAATTGAGGTGTTGAATAATTCTGTAAGAGTAACCAGATACATGAATGGAGATCAGTTTGGAAACATAATTATTTTGTGTGTTTGCTTTTGTGTACTGTTTTTAATATGCATAGGTGACAAAGTGATGTGTTTAGAAAACTTACAGGTAAAAGGCCAAATCAGACTAATGTTTTTGAAATTCAGAAAGCATAAGTTTTTAAGTTCTACTGTGTTTTGTTTTTGTTTTTGTTTTTGGTCTTTTTGAGACAGGGTTTCACTTTGCAGTTCAGGCTGGGTAGAAGCAGTTCATGCTGGCTACAACACCCTGTAGCCCAGGCTGACTCGAATTTGCATCAGTCCTCCTGGCTTAGCCTCCCCACATGTTGGGATTACAGGTGTGTACCACTATGTCCAGCTATGTTCGACTTATTTTGAAAAATTAGTATCTTAATGGGGCACAGTGGTATAACCTGTAATCCTAGCACTAGAGAGGCTATGGCAGGGAGAAGATTGCTATAAGTTCAAGGCCAGCCTGAACTGTATAGTGAGGCTTTGTCTAAAAAGAAAAGAGAAATATTAGTATCTTTGGGAAACTAATTATATTACATGGCTCCATATTATAGTGTTGCATGAGAGTACATCGTATGTGTGTGTAGTTTTGTTGTTTGTTGTTTGTTTGCTTGTCTTTTTTGAGTCAGAGTTTGTATAGTTAAGCTGGCCTGGAACTCATAGTAATCCTTGTGCCTAAGCCTCCTGAGTGCTGGGATTACACTCTGTCTTGCAAAGTGTTTTATTTTTGAGACAGAGTACAGGCTGAGCTTGAACTCGCTGTGTAGCCCAAACTGGTCTTAAAATCCTGTCAGCCTTCTCGGGCCTCAGATTACACGTGTACAGCATCACACCCAGTTGCAGTATATTGTGAAGACTTTTTTACCTTCATTCCATAATCTCTACATCTCTGCCCTGGAAACACTTTACTCCTTTCTTATAATTCTTCAAAATAATTAACTCAAAAGATGTTTTGTGTATCTACTAGCAGAACACACATGTCCTATGTCATTTCACTGTACCATGTTTTTTGTTGGGTTTCTTTTAAAGCCAGGGCCTTAGGACTAAGACATTACTTAAGTTGCTTTTACTATTTGCTTTTGTGCTTCAAATAATTCAGCAACAAACGTTGTGCTGTTTTCACATGTGGAAACTGATAGCAGGCGAAATCTCTGAAAGAATTGAAAGATTGAAGTACATTATATGTAAGCATTTATAAATTTTAGAGCTCTTGCAAGTTTTCTGCCTTACAGAGATTGTAACAATTTATATTTCCACCAGTACTTAACGTTATGAGAGAGGATGAAGGTGTAGCTCAGTGACAGACTGAGTGCTTACCATGCATTGGGCCTAGGGTTTGTTCTCTAGCACTCCACTATCACCACTACAAACTGTTGGGAGGCTGAGGCAGGAGGATCAGAAGCTCAAGCTTGGATGGACAACTTAAGTAAGTCCCCATAACAAAATGAAATACTTTTTGTGGGGCCAGAGCTATAGCTCAGCGGCAAAGCACCTGCCTGGCAAGCATGAGGTTGTAAGTTCAGTTCCTGGTACCAAAAACAAAAAAAAACCTTTTAAAAGTGTAGGAATGTAGCTCAGTCCAAAAACCCTAGGCTCAGTCTCAGTACTGCCAAAAAAAATGCTCTTTTTAGTTATACTTTATAATTGTGTTCCCATTTGCAGTATTTTCCAATCAAATTTAATTATTAACTTTATTCATTATCAAAAATATGTGATAGGACTATCTTAGAAATTTGAGGGGGAAGATATTTGCATACCACTGAATTAAAATTTTTGATTCTAAAATTACCAGGTTCCAAGACCAAAGATTAAATTAATAAAAGGAGACGCTGGACAAAATCTACTGGAAATGATGGCCCATGATCGTTTGAGCCAGTCAGGTAATAGTAATGTTTTAATTGACTTACAGTTACTTATTTCAGTATGGGGGAATTGAACTCACAATCTTGTGCTTGCTAGGCAAGTGCTTACGCCACTGAGCTAAACCCCCAGCCCTTAATTGACTTAATTTAAAGGAAAATAAAGGAGAATTACTATGTAGTGTCATTAAAAAGAATGAATACTTGCTACTATTTGCTCTTATATGGAAGTGACTCCTGAGCCTTTATGTAGTTAGTAGAGGCTCACCCTAAAATTTTTAGAGCATTTCCTGAATTGAGTAGCATTACTCAATTGCCAACCATTTAATACCAGCTCCTTGTAAAACAGTGCCATGGTTGATACAAGCTCAGGGATGCATCTGTCTCTTGAATTGCTGAGAAGGAAGCTGCTGTGCATACATCCTCTTATGTGCTGAGAACTATGAAGGCATTTCTCAGCTTGGTGGCTTGGGATAGTGCCTGGGGGGCTGTACATGCTGCCTGACCTTTTGCTGAACCAGGGACTTCAGGGGCGGCCAGGTAGTGAAGCAGTAAACTAGAGACATAGTTGTCTCTGGGGAGAGGTTTGGGGGTAATGCTGGTGAATCTCATGAAGAGCAGGCTATTTCATCTGAGTCACTGTGAGCTTTGGTTTCTCCTGAGGCTGTCAGAGTGCCTGGTGCGCCTGTCTCATGGCCCACTCTCAGAGGGAGTTAATCTTTGGAGTGACTTTTTTTCTTTTCTTCTTTTGTCTTCTACCTGGCACAGCCAGCACAGTTGGCAAGGTATCACACTTAATAAAATCAGCTGTGTTTGCGGTCTTTGATCCAGGCATTTAAGTTTACTAAGACAGAAATAGTCTGTTAGTAGTCATACCTGACTGACCAGCAGAATTAATCCCAAGGAGAAAGTATGTCTGAACAGCTTGATTCACACACTAGTTGTCCATCCATCCTCACAACCCAGTGCTGATTAGTAATCCCCATTTTCCCTAATTTCCTGGGCCTTGGCAGTCACTAATCTGCTGTCTCTTTTTAAGGCTGGCACTGTGCTGCTGAGTTATATCTCTGGCCCCCTACTGACTTTTTAAAAGCCAATTGCAGAGCTGGGTGTGGTGGCATACACCTGTAGTCCCAGCACTCAGGAGGCTGAGGCAGGTGGATACTTGCAAGTTTGAGACCAGCCTGGGCTATAAAATGAGCTTAATGCCAGCTGCACTCTGTAGTGAGACTCTATCTCAAAAAGGCCAAAAAAACAAAGGCCACTGGAAATATTTCCTATAATCATATAGTATTTAGATGTTTGTGACTGGCTACATTCACTTTGCCTGAATTCACTATGTTGTAGCATATATTAGTACTTTATTTATCCAAGGAGTGCTTTATTGATTCATCACCCCAAACTTGGATAATTAAGAAACGTCTTGGAGTGAGGCCTGAAAATACTTCTTAAAAGCTACCTAGCTAGCTATGGATGTATGCACCTATGGATTGATGGATGGATGGATGGATGGATGGATGGATTTATTTATTTATTTAAGACAGGGTTTTACTGTGCAATTCAGGCTGGTCTTGAACTTACTTTGTAGTCCAGGTTGGCCTTGAACTTGCAGTGATTCTCCTGCCTCAGTTTCCACCCATCTTAAAAGCCTTTTAGAGGAGCATACTGGTGGGCCAGATTTAGAGTCAGTGTATCAAGTCAGAGAATTAGAGCTTTGTCCTGCTATTGTCTGATGGCTGCTTAAAGCCTACAGTTTTCTAAAATGCAAATACTTGTGCCAATTTCCACTCATGTTTCTCTTTTAGGTAAACACAGGTTATACTCAGTCTGTACTCTGTTTATTTCTATATAAGCACATTTTTATTGTCCTGTTGGGGTTCAGGGTTGGAGAGTAAGGTCTGAGATAATTATGTTATTTCCTCCTTGGGTGTATACATGAAATAGTTAAATGTAATTATAATCTGTTTATCATAAAATGATAGAAATAACTTCTTTCTTTCTTTTCTTTTTTTTTTTTTAGGGCACATGTTGCTAAACCTAAGTCGTGGCAAGCCAAATCTTATAAAGGAGATTGTGGAATCTTTTGCCAATAAATGTGGGCAGGCTGCTCTGTATGATGCTCTGTTTTCTAAGTCTCCTAAGGAGAACTCTTTCCTCATTAGTGATGACATTGGGTACATTGATGTGCGAGCACCGGGGCCTGATGAGTTGGCTAGATACGATATTGGTAAGTTGTGTCTCAACAGAAACATTCTGCATCTTAATCCTTTTATATTAGGAAAATACATTGCCCATAATTTCACTCCCCAGGAATAATGGCTTAACATCTACCTGTATTCCTTTCAGGATTTTTTCCTGGGGCTAGTGGGTAAAATGTATAATATATATGCTTACTGTGTATGTATATATAAAAATATATATACTGTTGTCTTTTTTCATTAAAAATAATACAATAGAATCTATAGTAAAACTATGTAATGGTACTGGGGATTGAACTCATGCCCTTGCGCTTACCAAGCAAGCGCTTGAACTGCTGAGCTAAATCCCCAGCCCAGCAATATATTTTTTCTGAATCTGCTGTAATTTGCTAGCTACATTCTGTTATTGGGCACTCAAATTATTTTGTTTTTCCACTATTAAGAGTAAGACATTTCTTGTTTAATGACCAGGCTATAGTCCTGAGACTAGGTCATTAAATGAATTGCTTGGTAAATGAGAAATTATATATAATTGTGCATTATAGTATTGAGGACAGAAATTATCAAAAGGAACTCCTGCTTGATGACTTTGCTTTTATTTGCATAACATTTTCTTTTGTCTTTTTGAGACAGGGTTTCACTGTGGAGTTTAGGCTGGCCTTGAGCTCACTTTGTAGGCTAGGCCGATCTCAAACTTGAAAGGATCCTCCTGCCTCAGCCTCCTAAGTGCTGGGATTATGGGGCTGCCCCATCATGCCTGGCTTTGCATAGCTGTTACATGCAGTCCTATAATGTATAACACTACAATACTTACAGCAAAACTTACAGTACTTATAAGCAAGGTGAACTGTACAAAAAACGTTGAAGAAAATAAGATGTACATGGGGCTGGGGATTTAGCTCAGCGGCATAAGTGCCTGCCTTGCAAGCAGGCAGTCGTGAGTTCGATCCCTGGTACCGATAAAAATGAAAAAGACCAAAAAAATAAATAAAATAAAATAAAAAAATCATAAATCTGAGCAGTTGTTAAAGTGGTAGGTTGTTAAATGAGAAATATCTCTAATATAGTAAGTCTCCAGTTCAGCAAAGTAGTTCCATTCTGGGAGAATTATTCATAAGTGAAATTTCATTTGTAAGCTGATAAAATGAATCTTATACAATATACCTGTGAAAGTTAGCAACTCAAATGTTTATATATCAAAACTTACTTTTAAATTATTTCTGTAGCAGAGTTCCTTAAAGTAGCTAAAGAGACGAACATCTTTAAATCTATTATAAATTGCCAAACTGCCAAAAAGACTATACCTCTACGCTTCTTTTTTTTTTATCTTTTGTCTTTTTCCTTTTTATCGGTACCAAGGATCAAACTCACGACTACCTGCTTGCAAGGCAGGTGCTTATGCCGCTGAGCTAATTCCCCAGCTCCACTTCTACGCTTCTGGAACCCCATAAACTTTTCAGTATTGGATTTCTTATAGAAGGAGGAAAGATCTCTTTAATAATAAACTAATGCAATGGTAACCCCATTTTTTAATGATTCTCTGCTGAAAGGAAAATCCAGTAAGGTTTCCTTTTAGGTGTGCATTCTATTTTTTTTTTTTTTTTTTTTTTTTTTTTTTGAGACGGGTTCTCGCTATGCAGTTCAGGCTTGCCTTGAGCTCACTTTGTAGCCCAGGCTGGTCTCGAGCTTGCAATCATCCTCCCACCTCGGCCTCCTGAGTGTTGAGATTACAGGCCTGAGCCATCATGCCCTAGGTGTGCATTCTTTATTTGATCTGTGTCAGTAGACCTGGCTTAATGAGTGTTAGTGAGTCTCAGTTTTTTTAGATGGCCTGGAAAAGGACGTTCTTAATCGCAGCTGTTAAAATTTCTAGTTACAAAGGCTGACTGCGTTTGATAAAGACTTGAGATTGTACTTATCCTAATTTTTCCGTTGTGGTGTATAGAAGCAATCAATAATTTTGTAATTTTACATAAGCTAATTGTGTACATATTCTACCAGTATTGATGGCATAAAGTAAGTCTCAAAGCCTCAACTCCAGCCAAGTCTCCCTTTCATTGCAGGTGCTGTTCGAGCCCATAATGGAAGCCTCCAGCACCTGACTTGGCTGGGTTTACAGTGGAATTCACTGCCTTCTGTACCTGCATTTCGAAAGTGGCTAAAGCAGCTTTTTCATCATTTGCCTCAGGAGACATCAAAGCTTGAAACAAATGCACCTGAATCAATATGTATTTTAGATCTTGAGGTAAGTGAGCATTCCAACAAACTAATTACGGAGTGTGATTTAATGTTTTTTCTAACTTACATCAGGTTTTCTTTAAATACAACAGGTGTTTCTGCTTGGAGTCATATATACCAGCCACTTACAGTTAAAGGAGAAGCACTATTCCCACCGCAGCCACTACTACCCGCTGTGCCTGCCGCTTCCTGTGTGCAAGCAGCTGTGTGCTGAGAAGCAGAAATCATGGTGGGATGCAGTTTCTGCTCTCATTCACAGAAAGGCAGCGTGAGTAGTGAACTGGGAACAGCCTTACTTGTTCTCAAGGGCTACCAGCATGTAACTTGATACTAGCTGTGGTGGTAAATACCTGCAGTCCTAGCAGCTGGGAGGCTGAGACAGGAGGACTGCAAAGTTAATCCCAGTTAATCTGGTCATTTAGCTTAGACCCTGTAAAAAATAAAAATGAAGAGGGCTGAGGATATAGGTCAGTATGATGGCCTTGATACGGTCTCCAGTACTGGGAGAGGGAGTAAATATGATTTACTTTGTGGGTATTGGGAATTGAATTCAGAACCTGGAGCTTGTCAGGAAGGTGCTACACTGCTGAGCTGTATCCCTGGTGCGAGAACAAGATTTACTTTGTCACAAGATAGTGCAGGTCTGACTGTGGAGTTATATATCTTTTAAAGAAGCTATTGAATACAACTTTTTTTAGACCTGGAACTGCAGCAAAATTGCGGCTTTTAGTTCAGCATGAACTAGTCACCCTAAGAGGCCTAGAAAAACATGGCCTTCAACCTGCTCTGCTTGTGCACTGGGCAAAATACCTCCTGAAAACGGTGAGTTCATTGAATTATACTTCTTAAAATAATAATGCCTTAATTTTTGAAAACCTTGAACTGAAACAGTAGTGTTTTCACATTAGCTGTTGGAATGTGTTTTTAAATTTTGCCATAGAGTTAATGAAATTCACCGTAAGCACTTAAGAAGCATGATGTCCAGTACAGGATATAGGTGGGAGCTGTTGCCATTGTTAATAATTAGTTAAATAATTATTGCCCACCCTGAAAATTTTTTAAAAGTATTGGGTGGCATAGGGCCTTTTAGGTAAGGACATTACAGGTCTCCCTAAATACTTACTGTCTTTTTTGTGTCAGAATTAGATGTAGATGATTAACTCTTTGCTCACACTATGACACTTGCAAAGAAGCAGTCTTTGGGCATCTAAAAATGCTATTTTTATAGCATGGGCTGTCTGATACAAGTAGTACAGTGATACCTTGGTTCAGGAACTTGATTCTTTCCACAGTTTTGTTCACAAAGCAAGTTGAATAAGATCCAAATCAAATTCAGTGGTTAGGTTCAGTGTTGGCTTTACAGGGAAATTTGATTGGATTCTCATCCAGTTTGGTTTGCGACCAGGATCATGGGAAGAGTTGAGTTTGTGAATTGAGGCACTATTGTATTATAGAAAGTATTTAAAAGCTTACTGTCTTGTGTTGAGGTGGTTCATTATTCCAGGATTTGCGAAGTCAAACAAATGACTTGAGAGTGCTTTTGGTTTTGACTAGAAAATTTTACTGTTCATACCATTTGTAGATGAATTTTTAGATGTGATCATGTGTGTTCCTTAAGGTTGTATCTTCTAACTTTGTGTTTTAGGGCAGCAGTCTTAATTCTTTCTATGACCAACGGGACTACATAGGCAGAAGTGTTCATTATTGGAAGAAAGTTTTACCATTGTTGAAGATAATAAAAAAGAAAAACAGTATTCCCGAACCTATTGATCCTCTGTTTTTACATTTTCATAGTGTTGACATTCAGGTAATAGAGAATATTTTTCCAAATTAATTCCTAACAAACCAATAAAAATATTGATTCTTTAAATAAATCGGTTTGCTCTTTATAGTGTTATTGCTTTCTAAATGCATTACTGACAAGAAATATTATGGCAGAGAGTAATAAGATATGAATCTTGTCAAATTATACAGTATTTGAAAAATCTTTGGGGTCTGATGTTCTGAATAGAAGTGGTGTGAGGGGGGGCTGGAGATTTAGCTTAGCGGCATAAGTGCCTGCCTTCCAAGCAGGCAGTTGTGAGTTTGATCCCCGGTACCAATAAAAAGGAAAAAGATAAAAAAAAAAAAGAAGTGGTATGAGTAAAAACTGCTTGATGTGTTTAGGTCTCTGAAACTGCTGAATATGAAGAAGAGGCACACATCAGTTTTGCTATATATGAGGCAGTTAATGGAAATATAGAAGATGCTCTGACTGTTTTTGAATCTATTAAAAGTGTTGTTTCTTATTGGAATCTTGCACTGGTAAGTAGGTGTGGTGCTTGGATTAAGAAACTTTCGTTTTTAAAAAATAAATTGTTTCATAAGAGCACCCTGTTTAGATTTTCCACAGGAAAGCAGAAGACATTGAAAATGATGCCCTTTCTCCTGAAGAACAAGAAGAATGCAAAAATTATCTGAGAAGGAGCAGGGACTACCTAATAAAGATTTTAGACAGCATTGATTCAAATCCGTCAGTGGTCCAGAAAGTAAGTTGCAAGTGGTTGACTGTCACTTAGGATCATTCATACTGATTGATGAAATTTTTTTGCTTTGGCTTTGTATTTTTTATAATTTCAGAATTATTTGGTGGTGGTTGCTGTTTATGTACAGAAGTCAGTGTGTGTGCATAAATGCTCTTAGTTTTTTGTTTTATCTTAGTTTTGCTGCCTTTTTCTTTTCAGTTTGTTTGGTTTTTTGAGATCTTAATATGATAGTACTGGCTGGCTTAGGACTCTGTGTAGCCCCAACTGGCCTCAAATTTGTGGTTTCCTGCATCAGCTTCCCAAGTGCTAGTGTTAGGAAAACATCACTATATCCAGCTGATGCTCTTTTTTAAAGTTTGGTCAACTCGGTGTGCACAGTTAACAAAAGTACTTGTAGTATTAGAAAAGCTTTCTAGTCTGTGAACGTAATTCAGCGGTAGACTGCTTGGTTAGTGTACATCGACCCTGGATTTGATCTCTAGCACCACTGAAAAACAAAAGGTTTCTAAAAAGTATGCATTGTAAAATTTTTTTTCTTGGCAGTGTGACCAAAACAAATATTGTAACTTTAGGCTGTTCTTAATGAACTTGCTGTAATGGAAGGTTGCTGATAGCTTCAGAACATCTCTTCTCATCCTTATCCCCTGCTGTGGGCCATCTTGTTTCCCAGCTGTCGTCAGTTTGACACTGTCAATATGGCTTTGAGTTAGGTTCTGCCTTCTTGCTGAGTATTTTATTGGTTAATTTATGTTGTGGCTGTTACATTGAGATTTATGCATCCCAGTATCTCTGTATCTTCATTCAGCATCAGTCAGAAAAGCCAGTAACCTGTGCATGTGGGAAAACTTCACGTATCTCTGCTATTAGTAGTACTTTGGTTCAAGTACTTATTTCTTTCCATGATTCTGTTGTTTTGTTTTGATTTTTTTTGTTGTTGTCTTTTTGAGACAGGATCTTACTAATGGAGTTCAGGCTGGCTTTGAACTCACTTTGTAGCCCATGCGGGTCTCAAACTTGTAATGCTCTCCAGCCTCAGCCTCCTGAGTACTGGGATTATAGGCATGTGTTACCACACCCATCTCTGGTGAAATAATTCTTAATTCTGTTTGCAACTTTAGATTATATGGCACCTCAACGTATATTATAATTTAAAGTATGAAGTGCTTCTTAGGAAATGAGAAAAATGTCAGCAGAATAAAACCAAATCTTTGTTTGTTTTAGAGGTTTTTTCCTGGTATTTTTGTAAGCTAAACCCTTTGGTTAATGTCTTCTATCTTAGCTGCCAGTGTCCCTGGAGTCAGTGAAGGACATGTTTAACTCCGTCATGCAGGATCTAGAGGACTATAGTGAGGGAGGTCCACTCTATAAGAATGGGAGTTTGCGAAATGCAGATCCTGAGATCAAACATTCTGTACTATCTCCCACCAGATACTCTCTGTCACCAAGCAAAAGTTATATGGTAAGTAGGAAAGAAAGGAAGCATTCTATATGGAATATGTTTCTTTTTAAAATGTTTTAAGCACTAATTTGTGATTATTTATTATGATTATTATAATTATTTTTAGTATTCTCCCAGAACACCACCTCGATGGGCAGAAGATCAAAATTCTTTGCTGAAAATGATCTGCCAACAAGTAGAGGCCATTAAGGTAAACCACTTAATTTCTCTAAATGAACCTCTTGTTCAAGATTTCTTCCTGTACCACTTCCATACTTTCTGAAGTTGTTCAAAATGTCCCCTTGCTGTATGCAGTAGTTTAGAGTCATACCATGTCCTCTTTATTAATCCTTAGCACCTTTTTTTAGGTGCCTATTAAAAATAGAGACTTTTATTCAGAATCATGATTCTGGTACAATGGTTCCCAAGTGATTGAATTGAATTACCAAAATAATCAGCGTATCTTGCTCTGTGGGTATTATTTCTCCATTGCCTGTAGAAGAGTATGGGTCAGATTTATAAGTAGCAATTGAAAGATGTTCTAAGCTCTGAAAAAGTTTAATCATTTGTAATGCTTTCATATGATTTTGGCCTAATGTCATAGTGCTCAGAGGGGTTTTACCTCTTTGAAATTAGAAATACAGTATAAGTAGATTTTTTAATGCTTACTGGTTAAACATTCAAACTTCTGAAGTGACATGAAGGAAATTTTGATAGGTGGCGATAACATTGTAGTCTTCAGTGTGTGACTTTAAAACAACTGTTTAGGAGAAAGTTTTTAGAATTTGTACAGCCATTTATATATTAGTTTTGTGCAGTATGGTCTGTGATGTCATATATTATCCTGACTTTGCATATAGGACTCAGGCATGCAGAATTATGTTCTGTGGAACCGTGGTGGATCTCAGGCTGTGGGCCTGAGAAGCTGGGTGCTGGTTATGGACTGTGCCACAGATAACTGATTTTGTATCTGTTGTCATCTCTCTCTCTTCTTTGACTTCTTTGCAAAGTGAGGGTTGCTGAATTCATTTTCCATCACACTTCCTGATTCTTTGAATTTGAAAAGGATGATTGCATCTGGGATTACAGGATTAGAATTCTGCACAGATGTCAGCAGTTAGTGCCCTGTTTCCCAGTCAAGACCCTAGCTTTTTGGTCTTGGACATGCAGCATCTGGCCCAGTGGAGGGATGAGGAGGGGGCTGCTGTTGGCCTTGAATACTGACAGTTATGGCTTCTAGGAGATTTCTATCTGAAACATGTCCAGGAGAAAGCAGAAATTGGGGTCTATTCTTATCTCACTTGTTATAACTGGTTAGGTGGATGGGTTGATATAAGGGAGTTCAAGACTTTTCAAAACTGACCTGTGTTCTGATAGCTAGAGTTTTTTATTTTTTGTGTTTTTGGAAAAAGAAACAACTTATTGATTCGTTCTCTTTTTGTAAGAGGACTTTTTATAGGTTCTGTTGCTGGATAGGGTATCCCTGTAGAGTTGTTCATAAAGCAGAAGAAAACAGATAGCTGGCAGTATAGTTAGACACCGATGAAGGAAAACTTCCAGAAGTACTTCAGAATGTGGCAGGAATGATGGGCAGATGCATTTGAAGTGTGACTTTTATTCAACATGCTTTTCAATCACACTCTGTACATAATAAATTCTGAGCAAATGTTAGTTGTTTTTCCTTTGTTGGTGAAGCATATGCCATGGCCTTGAGAATTAGCAGTGGTTTGTTTCAGGACATCTGGGTAAGAATTGAGATATGTCCAGGTGGCATGAAGAATGCAGTAGTGTGGAGAGCAGACTCTGGATTTGCAGATCATGAATGTCACAAGAGGTTTTTGGAGGTCTTGGATTTTGAGCTTCTGAACTTCAGAAAGATTAATGTTGGCAAGTATAGAATGGAAATGAGATCATTAGGAGTTTTTCTAGTTCAGAGTGAGCAAATAAAGATTGTGTTCTTTCGGGGTAGGGGGTGGATTGGCTGTGTAGTTCAGGCTAGTCTTCAGCTCACTGTGTATCCCGGGCTGGCCTTGCACACATGGCAGTCTTTGTGTCTTGACTTCTAGAGTATTGGGGAGAATCATGTTCTTTTTGGTTCTGGGGATTGAATTTACCACCTTGTGCTTGCCAGGCCCTTCTTTTTTTTAAAACCGTAAGCACAGATTAATTTTCAGACTAGTAGGCTAATAAACATATAAAACACATACGACAGTTATACTAAATCAAGGTACACTTTTAGATACATTGTCCATGCTGGATTCCAATAACTTATTTTCTGTTTCTTTTCCTATTGTCTCTTTCATTTTGTTCTTTATATCCACTGGTTATCTAGGTAAGAGAAACCATGTAATATTTAAGCTTGTGATTTACTTCACTTAACATTATAATCTTATAGTGCATTCATCTTCCCAAAGGTAACTTGAGTTTATTCTTCTTGATGCCAGAATAGTACTCCATTGTTTATAAATACCATACTTTCTTTATCCATTCATCTGTCAGTGAACATGTAGGGTGCCTGTAAGATTTAGCTATTCATGTTTTCGATACCTAGATTTTGTTGAAAAATAAAATTTCTTTAAAAATTGTGTAAGTTGGTTGGATATAGTCGTGCATGTTTGTAATTCCTGTACTCAGGAGGCTGAAGCCAGAGAAATGCCTCAAGTTAGAGGCCAGTTTGGGCTACATAGTGAGTTCAAGGCCAGCCTGAATTGCAGTGCATTTTGCATTTTGGTCTCAAAAATGAAAACAAAAAGTATTCTAAGTGTGCTTTGGCATTATTTCTGGTTGGGCATAATTCATTGTTTAAAATTACATTCTTAGGGGCTGGGGATTTAGCTCAGTGGCATAAGTACCTGCCTTGCAAGCAAGCGGTCGTGAGTTTGATCCCCGGTACCCATAAAAAAAAAAAAGTAAAATTACACTCTTTTTTTCTTTCAATAGAAAGAAATGCAGGAACTGAAACTAAATAGCAGTAATTCAGCATCCCCACATCACTGGCCCGTGGAGAATTATGGGCCAGACCCAATGCCTGATGGGTATCAAGGATCACAGGCTTTTCATGGGGCTCCACTCACAGGTGAGTTGGCAATTGGATAATCCTCAAGTTTTACTAAAGTCAGTTACATTTATGCAGGCATGCACAGGTACACACACATATAGCAGACATACTCCTGCCTCTTTTTATGTTGTACTGGGAAACTGAGGATCAAACCTAGGGCCTGAGGCATGCTAGGCAACAGCTCTACCTCTGAGCTATACCACAGTGTGGTCTGCCTACCTCTGCCATTAGATAGATAAGTAGTCTATATTTACTTATATGTGTGTTGGTATGTCTCTTTATATTGCTTAAAAAAACTGTATTTGTTATAATTGAGAATTTTAAAACTCCAAGCATTAAGGAAACAAGCTTTATCTGAACCCATGTGTATTAAGACAAAGGAATTCTCATAGATAAGCCTGAGTCTGAGGTGGGATTATTCCTGAAGTTGAGGAACATTAATGAATATAACATTACACTATGCACTAAGAGATGCCTAATTAAGACTTAAACTTCTAGGTAGTTATTTTGATTTTGTATATAGAGAGGCTGGTCATAAATAGGAAATTTCGTTTATTTTGAAATACCATTACTGTATGCAGGAGGACAAGAGGCTTGTAGTTAGACCATATTGTTTTTCACTTGTGCTTCAGCTGTGTGTGTTAACCTCCCTGAGTGTTGCCCTAGTACTGTGCTGTGAGCTTCTGGGTGTGTACGGAGTTGTGGGAGAGGGCTGCCTGGTGTTCACTTTACTGTGTCCAGACAAAGTCTCACCATGAATTCTGACTGGCCTGTGTGGTAGACAGCGTATGAGCCAAGCCTATGCACTGTGCTTCCTGTGGCTTGGCTGTGTGCAGAAGCACTTTGTGTGTGTAATTTGATTTAATTATAGTAACTGAGTGGTCACATGATTATTAAATCCTATTATACAGATGAGGAAATGGATTCAGAAAGGCAGTTTTTAGTCAGTTAGTTATAGATAGAGTTGGAGTTCAAACAGTGCTATTCTTAAAGGCCACTTGCCAGGATATTTTGTTGTCCAGAGGCAGAGATGTTAAAAATGGGATTATTTTCTTAATAATGTAAAATAAGATGAGTCAGATTTCTGAAATAGTGCAGGTTAAGCATTCTGAAAATTTTAAATGTGATGTGATGCCATTAGTGGGAAATTCTCCACCTGACTTCATGCGACAGATTGCACTCTGCATCTGTGTGCATTAAAAATGTTGTGTAGAATTTTTTAATCTGTATTTAATGTTTGCATGACAAGTGTATGAATTTGATATTTATTGGGAACTCCTCCCCAAGACATCGCATTGGATACATGCAAGTATTTTAAAATCTGAAACACTTCTGGTCTCTAGGATTTGCATAATAGCAGTCTGACCTTTGGTGGTATGTTTTTCTCTAACTGCTTTTAACCCAAAACAGATCTAGGATGAAACTAGATCAGAATAGCACATTGCTGTGATGTGATAGATAGGACTATACTGAAGGTCGTGCCACTGTCCTCTTACAACAAGGTGTTTTCAGTGCAGGCACATGGCAGAGACTCTTAGGGATGACATTTTGTGGATATGTGTGTGAGGTTCTGCTCACGCGTAACTCCTGGCGTCATTTGGAGCAGTGTGAGCAAGGTTGGTGGTTGGCTCACTTCTCTTAGGCTTCTTCAGGACTCCTAGCAGCCAGCCATTTGCCCCATTGGGCTTCAGGTTCCATCTCTGCTCTGTACAGGCATAGAGATCTTACAGTGTAATAAGCATGGCATCCACATTATCTCATTTCATTGCTGCTCTGATCTGGTGAAATATGAAGGAACAGCCTCATTTCACAGCCTTCATGTGGCTCACTGTCAGGGTTACAGAGCAGAGAAGGAGGAGCCCAGGTCTCCTGATCTTTGTTCTGGTGTTCATAGATTTTTTTTCCCTTAATAAAAGTAAAGAGTATTCCAAGATAGGAAACTGAAGTAACAAACGTTTTCTTTAGTTAAAGAAAACTAAAAACTCAGTCCCTTTAAAGCCATCCTGTAGACTTGCATTAACTTTTGGAACGTTTCCTCCCACCCCCCAGTACATAAAGTGTTTTTCTGTGAGATTATTATTATGTAGTATACAGATGAATTAGGCTACTTTAAAAATGTTACTTTTAAGTTCTGAGTAGTTTTTAAATTAAATAGTCTGAAAATTCAGTGACTGAGTATGTAGTATCCCTTTATGTGGCAGTACTGCCAGTTCTGTTGCTTTATCTATGTTTCTGGTTTGCAGTGGGTGTTGAACATCTTGCTCTCCACACATTCCTATGATTATTGATTCTTTTTAACCATGAATATCTGATCCCATCTTTGTACGCTTGCCTGTGTTGACTATCACCAGTATCCAAAAACCTTTGCCGATTTGTACAAAAAAAATGGTACCGGTTTTTAAGGGTTTTTTTTTTTGTTAAAAAAAAAAGACATTCAATACTTTATATAGTCACTTACATTTTTTCCTGAATTGTCTGTTCTGTAGTAGTTGCTTTTAGTTTATTTCTTTTGTTTTGCTTTTTTTGAGACACAGTCTTGCTATGTAGTTCAGGCTGGTCCTGAACTCACTGGGTAACCCCAGTGGGCAATCTTTCTGCTTCAACTTCCCAAGTGATGGGGTGATAGCTTTAGGCCACCTTTCCATACATTATTTTTCATAGCTTTAAGTGATCCTTTTTTTAAATTTCCAGTTGAGTTGCTGATAAAACAACTGAGAAAATCGTTAACCTTTTAAGATTCTTGCCTCGTGTCTGTCAGCTGATTCTGTGTTCGATGCCTGCTTCCACTTCACTGAGTGATTCCAAAATGGCTATCTTCAGGAAGTTCTTTTTGTTTTTACATTCAGACATGGGTTTCCACATAGGCTTTTCTCTAGGGCATTTTCAGTTCTTTTTCAAAATCAATTACTTGGCACTTGGTGGAGCAAACAGTGTCAGTTCTTTCATATACAGACAGACATGAAACATCTTTGTTTTGTTTCCTGGAATTCTGCAGTAAGAGAGATCTGGCGCAGGACTGTAGGCTTAATATGTGATACCTTTCTGTTTGATTTCATGGTAAAACTCAAAGCAGATGGAGCAGATAGTTTGTACATCAGCATTCGTGTTTTTACATGGGTGAAATTTGTTGTTCTTTCTTTTTTTTGAGACAAAGTCTCACCATGAATTCTGACTGGCCTTGAACTTAGTGATTTTCCTGCCTCAACCTGCTTGGTGGTAGGATTATAGGCATTCAGCACCACACCCAGCTTTGTTGTTTTTAAGAAACACTGGGTCTTGCTATGCAGTTCAGGCTATCCTTGAGCTTATTTTGTAGCCTAGGCTGGTCTCAAACTCAAAAGGATCCTCCTGCCTCGCCTCCTGAGTGCTGTGATTTACAGGAGTACACCACCATACCCGGTTTAAAGAACACATTTTATTTTGCTTTGAAATCTTTTTCATGAATTTTTCCCATGAGTTTTACCTGAACATTCTTAACACAGGTTTTCAAAATGTTTCCTTGTCACTCTAGAGACTTTTGAGGCTTACTCACTTTAGTAAGGTGGCAGTGAGAGCCATTAGATGCAGTTTTGATCCCTGTGTCATCTTTGTAACTTTGTAACTTCCAATATTCCTAATGTCCAGAGTCTAATGACTGCTTACTGATCTTAGAAAACAGAGCATCTGCTTTCTTCTTATTTACTTTCTGTATGCTTATTATGTATCCTCCTTAACTGTGGCCGGACTGTTCTCTTATTCTGTCATATTTAGCTATTTTCCTAGTCTGTCATGTGTGGCATTTTTTTAAATATAGAAAATTGAAAATCTAAGTGGTTAAATCTTTCATTGATTTCTTTACCTTTGTATTTATAGTTCTTGCCTAGATAGTCTTTTTACTGTGGTATAGATTTTAACAGTGCTCCCCTCCCCCCTCCTTTTTTTTTTTAGTTGCAACTACCGGCCCTTCAGTATATTATAGTCAGTCACCAGCCTATAATTCCCAGTATCTTCTCAGACCAGCAGCTAATGTTACTCCCACAAAGGTAACAAAGGAATCATTTATACATTTGCAACTATTTCCTTTTTAATTATTTAGGCTTTCTTTAAAGAAATTTAGATAGTAGTTCAATTTTAAAACTTATATATCCCGTAAGATACAGACATTTTAAATTTCTTTCCAGATAACAGGAGTTATACTTTACTTATAGTCACCTTCCTTTTCTATGATAATGATAATGTGAACATTTAGAATTTTTTAAAATGGGAGTGTTGGTGGTATATGTTCCTTTGTTTGACAGAAGTAGGACTAGGATGTCTTTGCCGAATCACTATGTGGTAAGTACTTGCAGGCCAATGCCATTGCATAGCTCTGAATTAAGGTATCACCGCTGTAGTGGGAAGTGAGGGGACATTTGGACCCTTGCTGTTTTGCTTAACCTGACCATGGGCAAGTTTCTTACCTTTTGTTCCTCATATGTAGAATGAAGATAATATTGATACCTTAATTGATAGAGTTCTTGAGGGTGTTCAAGTGAGATAATGTGTTGAGAACAGTACCTTTGGCACATTATAAATGCTCATGATAATAAGTCTTCCTTATCATTACTGTTTTTAACATCATTCAGTAAACTATAAGTATGAAGAAGGTAATTGCTTTTTGTAGATGTAGACTTTTAAGATGCTGTGAGAGTTAATTTTCATTGTATGCCAGGCACGTATCATATGCGAGTAGCTTTGTATGTAGTAAGGTTGCCTTTTCTTCATCAGTGGATATGTCTGTACCATGGTGATAGGCTTTTTACCTCATAATGCTCGTGTGTAAGGTTTGTGAGAATTAGGTCTGTCGAGTTCTCTATAGTCTTACAGACAGTCTACAACATGTTTTAACTTTTTCTTTTAGGGTCCAGTTTATGGCATGAATAGGCTTCCACCGCAACAGCATATTTATGCCTACTCTCAGCAGATGCACACACCACCGGTGCAAAACTCGTCCGCATGTATGTTCTCTCAGGAGGTGTACGGTCCTCCGCTGCGTTTTGAGTCTCCTGCAACAGGAATTCTATCACCCAGGGGTGATGATTACTTTAATTACAATGTTCAGCAGACAAGCACAAATCCACCTTTGCCAGAACCAGGATATTTTACAAAACCTCCAGTTGGAGCTCATGCATCAAGATCTGTGGAGTCTAAGGTTATAGAATTTGGAAAATCAAATTTTGTTCAGTCTATGCCTGGTGAAGGAGTAAGGTCATCTTTGACAACACCCGCTCATACTACACAGCCAACTCCTTTTAAATTTAACTCAAATTTCAAATCAAATGATGGTGACTTCACATTTTCTTCACCGCAGGTTGTGACACACCCTCCTTCTACAGCTTACAATAATAGTGAAAGCCTTTTGGGTCTCCTAACTTCAGATAAACCTTTGCAGAGAGATGGCTATAGTGGACCAAAACCAGTCCCTGGTCAAACCATTGGTCCTCGAAGTACATTTAGTTTTGGCAGCAAAAATGTGTCTGGAATCTCATTTACAGAAAATATGGGGCCAAGTCAGCAAAAGAATCCTGGTTTTCACCGAAGTGATGATATGTTTACTTTTCACGGGCCTGGAAAATCTGTATTTGGAACACCTGCTCCAGAGCTGGCAAGTAAGAATCATGAAGCAGATGGAGGAAGTGCCCATGGGGATGATGATGACGATGGCCCTCACTTTGAGCCTGTGGTACCTCTTCCTGATAAGATTGAAGTGAAAACGGGTGAGGAAGATGAAGAAGAATTCTTCTGTAATCGTGCAAAATTGTTCCGTTTTGATGGAGAATGCAAAGAATGGAAGGAACGTGGGGTTGGCAATGTGAAAATACTAAGGCATAAAACATCTGGTAAAATTCGTCTTCTAATGAGACGAGAGCAAGTATTGAAAATCTGTGCTAATCATTACATCAGTCCAGATATGAAGCTGACACCAAATGCAGGATCAGACCGATCTTTTGTATGGCATGCCCTTGATTATGCAGATGAGTTGCCAAAACCAGAGCAACTAGCTATTAGGTTTAAAACTCCTGATGAAGCAGCACTTTTTAAGTGCAAGTTTGAAGAGGCCCAAAATATTTTAAAAGCAGCAGGAACAAATATAGCTGTAGCACCAAACCAGACCACCAGAATTGTAAAAGAACCCACAAGTCATGACAACAAGGATGTTTCCAAGTCTGATGCTGCAAATATGAATTTTGAATTTCAGGCTCCAAAGAAAGAAGGATCTTGGTGGCATTGCAGCAGCTGCTCATTAAAGAATGCTGCCAATGCTAAGAAATGTGTATCATGCCAAAACCTAAACCCTAATAGTAAAGAGCTCCGAGTCCCGCCATTAGTGGAAACTGGTTCTCTTCCCAAAACCAGTCTAGAAAATATTCAAGACAGATTTACATTGATGACTCCAAAGAAAGAAGGTCACTGGGATTGCAGTATTTGTTCAATAAGAAATGAACCTACTGTATCTAAGTGCATTGCATGCCAGAATACAAAATCTCCTAACAAAAGTGCATCTTCATTTGTGCAGACTTCTTTTAAATTTGGCCAGGGAGATCTTCCTAAGTCTGTCAACAGTGATTTCAGATCTGTGTTTTCTGCAAAGGAAGGACAGTGGGATTGTAGTGTGTGCTTGGTGCGAAATGAAGGAAGTGCTACAAAATGTGTTGCCTGTAAGAACCCAAGAAAACAGAGTCTGCCCACTACTTCTGTGTCAGCACCTGGCTCTTTTAAGTTTGGTACTTCAGAGATAAGTAAAATTCCAAAGAGTGGATTTGGGGACATGTTTGCTAAGAAGGAAGGCCAGTGGGATTGCAGCTCATGCTTAGTGCGGAATGAAGCAAATGCTGTGAAGTGCGTGGCTTGTCAGAATCCAGCTAAGCCAAGTCCATCTACTTCTGTTGCTCCAGCTCCTGCCTCTTTCATGTTTGGCTCCTCAGAGATAAGCAAGGCTCCAAAGAATGGGTTTGAGGGAGTGTTCACCAAGAAGGAAGGACAGTGGGATTGCAGTGAGTGCTTTGTACGAAACGAAGCCAGTGCTACTCATTGTGTTGCTTGTCAGAACCCAAGCAAACAGGGTCTGCCTCCTCCTGCCATTCCAGTGCCTGCCTCTTCAGACAAAGCCAAGACTCCCAAAAATGGATTTGAAGGAGTGTTTGCCAAAAAAGAAGGAGAAGAAGATTGTAGTGTTTGCCTGGTACAAAGTGAGAGTTCTTCCACAGAATGTGTGGCTTGTGATGCTTATAAACCTACTCATAAACCCACAGCAGAGGCTCCTTCAACTTTCACAGAAAACTCAAAGCTCAGTGAGTCTTCTGGAAATCAGGTGGGAACAGGGTTTAAAAGTAACTTTCCGGAAAAAACTTTTAAATTTGGCATTACAGAGCAAGGATTTAAGTTTGGGCATGTGGATCAAGAAAATACTCCTTCATTTACATTTCAAGGTTCTTCTAATACAGAGTTTAAGTCAGTAAAAGAAGGGTTTAGTTTTTCCATTCCTGTGTCTGCTGATGGTTTTAAGTTTGGCATTCAAGAACAAGGGAGTCAAGAGAAGAGTGACAAGCACTTTGAAAATGACCCTGGTTCCCAGGCTCAGGATGTTACTAGTAAGAAGAATGGGAGTGGTGTAATTTTTGGGCAAACAAGTGGCACTTTTACCTTCGCAGATCTTGCAAAATCAACTTCAGGAGAAGGATTTCAGTTTGGAAAGAAAGACCCTAATTTCAAGGGATTTTCAGGTGCTGGAGAAAAGTTATTCTCATCACAGAATAATAAAACGTCTGAGAAGGCCGGCACCTGTGCTGATTTGGAGAAAGATGATGACACCTACAAGACTGAGGACAGTGATGATATCCATTTTGAGCCCGTTGTGCAGATGCCTGAGAAGGTAGAGCTGGTGACGGGAGAGGAAGACGAAAAGGTTCTGTATTCACAGCGGGTGAAGTTATTCAGGTTTGATGCTGAGATTAGTCAGTGGAAAGAAAGAGGTTTGGGGAACCTAAAAATTCTCAAAAATGAAGTCAATGGCAAACTGAGGATGCTGATGAGAAGAGAACAAGTTCTGAAAGTGTGTGCCAATCACTGGATAACGACCACCATGAACCTCAAGCCCCTTTCTGGCTCAGACAGAGCATGGATGTGGCTGGCTAGTGACTTCTCCGATGGTGATGCCAAGCTGGAGCAACTGGCAGCAAAATTCAAAACACCAGAACTGGCTGAGGAGTTCAAGCAGAAGTTTGAGGAATGTCAGCGACTTCTTTTAGACATTCCTCTGCAAACTCCCCATAAACTTGTAGATACTGGCAGAGCCGCCAAGTTGATACAGAGAGCTGAGGAAATGAAGAGTGGACTGAAAGATTTCAAGACATTTTTAACAAATGATCAAACAAAGGTTGTGGATGAGGAGGGCAGTGGCCCAGCTGCTGGTGCTGTCAGTGCTGCAGACACCGGGGTCAGGCGTAGCCCTGAGAACCAGGGTCCCTCGCTGGAGTGGGACAACTATGACCTGCGGGAAGAGGCTCTGGATGACAGTGTCAGCAGCAGCTCTGTTCATGCCTCACCACTGGCCAACAGCCCAGTGAGGAAGAACCTCTTTCGCTTTGGGGAGTCTACCACTGGGTTCAACTTCAGTTTTAAATCTGCGCTGAGCCCATCTAAATCTCCTGCCAAGTTGAACCAGAGTGGGACTTCAGTGGGCACTGATGAAGAATCAGATGTGACTCAGGAAGAGGAGAGAGATGGGCAGTACTTTGAGCCTGTTGTACCCTTACCTGATCTAGTTGAAGTGTCCAGCGGGGAGGAGAATGAACAAGTTGTTTTTAGCCACAGAGCAAAACTCTATAGATATGATAAAGATGTCGGCCAATGGAAAGAGAGGGGCATTGGTGACATAAAGATCTTACAGAATTATGATAATAAGCAGGTTCGCATAGTGATGAGAAGAGACCAGGTGTTGAAACTCTGTGCCAATCATAGGATAACTCCAGACATGACTCTGCAAACCATGAAAGGGACTGAAAGAGTTTGGGTGTGGACTGCATGTGATTTTGCAGATGGTGAAAGAAAAGTAGAGCATTTAGCTGTGCGTTTTAAACTACAAGATGTTGCAGACTCATTTAAGAAAATTTTTGATGAGGCAAAAGCAGCCCAAGAAAAAGATTGTTTGATAACGCCTCATGTTTCTCGTTCAAGCACACCCAGAGAGTCACCTTGTGGCAAAATTGCCGTAGCTGTGTTAGAGGAAACCACAAGAGAGAGGACAGATGTGATTCCAGGTAATAATGATGCAGTAGATGCAGCTTCTGAGGGTGGAGAGGCACCCGGTACATCTGAAACCACAACAAAAGCAGTGGTTTCACCCCCAAAGTTTGTATTTGGTTCAGAGTCTGTTAAGAGCATTTTTAGTAGTGAAAAATCAAAACCATTCACATTTGGCAACAGTTCCGCCACTGGGTCTTTGTTTGGATTTAGTTTTAATGCACATTTGAAAAATAGCAACCAAGAGACTACTTCAGAGGTACAGATTGGACCTGAAAGACAAGTGGAGCATGGCGAGTGTGAGCCCTCACAGGACACTGACTGCAGACAGCCTTCAAATGGTGGAGTCAAGAGTCTCTTCACTTCCTTTCCAAAGGAAGAGTCTCCAGCTAATTATACATTTAAAACACCAGCAAAGGGTAAGTGTGCCATCTTTTTTAAATCAGACTTTATTGGTACATTTTATATGCAATGATCACATTTCATCATAAGAGAATTTGTCCCTGGACATGATATAACTTGATCCTTTTTCCCCTGACCCCCTACCCTCCCTTCAACCCCTCCTCTCCTTGTCATTTACAAAAGCGTTATGTCCATTTTTCATGCATCATCTTGACAGTTAAGTACAATCTCTGTGTTTTAATGTTCATCTTAATGTAGGATACTAATGTATTAGGCAGAGTTGGAGCATTAATTCTCCTTTGTGAACACTCCAAAAATGAGCAGACCTTTGTCTCCCTAAATAATTTTACCTGCAGAATTCAAACAGTAACAGATTGTCACTAAGTTAGTTAAGAGATTTTATAACTAGAAGATACTTTCATCATGTATACGCAAGCAAAAAGAACCAAGTTTAGTGTAAATATGGATAGAAATAGTGAGTACTAGTATGAGTCTTTTGGAACATGGTACTGGGGATAGAATCCAAGAGTCACTGAGCTACATCTCCAGTCCTTTTTATTTTTTTTTTTTTTTGAGGCAAGATCTTGCTAAATTGCCCAGTCTTAGCCTCCTGAGTAGCAGAGATTTTAGGTATATGTCACGACACCCAGTTTGAGCCTTTTAAGAAAGTGTTCATTCTTCTTGGTTATTGATATCTTGTTATTCACAGTATGTGGTGGTAGTGAGATGTTTGCTGATTGTATGGGTTAATCTTGCTACTATTTATTAAATGAGCAAAGCATGAAGGTAGTGATACATATAAGAAACTATATTGGTATAAATTGAGGGACTCTGGTTTTTCATATTTTAAATCATACTCATTTTGTTTCTCAAGATGTTTAAAAATACTCTTTGTTTTGTAGGATTTAATTTTAGCCTTTTTAAATCTAATCCAATGGCCTTTTGGACCGGGACCCCTTCCTCCCAGCCTGAGAGCACAGGTACAGTTAGTGCTCTCCGAGTGTGCTGACGCAGCTGTAGTCTCTAGCAGAGTAACCATGGCTGTGTGAAATTCAGTGCTTAACACTACAGTGTGCATGGTAAAGAATGCCATTAAAAAAAAATACCTTCTGACTGGCAGTGTCACACCTTTTAATGCTGCATTTTAAACTTACCTGGATGTTAGCGGTTTTCTCATTGCCTTCTTTTTTTTGCTACATTATTGTACTGTGTTGCTCTATTGTCAGCACTATTTAGTGAAGATTAGTGTTTTGTCCATCCTTTGTCTTTAGCCACTGATGCCCACCAGCATTCAAGTGTGGTGGCAGCAGCATATATACAACTTATGTCCCTTTAGGAATTTATTTTTATTTGTATATGGCATAGGAAAATACTGTATTTGAAAGTGGGCTCGTGTTTGAACAGCCACTATTATGTCATGTATCACATATGTAGCACAGATGATTGGTAGAAGTAAGTGTTGCTACTGGATTGGAACAATAGGAAGGTGGGGTCTGTTAGGAAGGTGGGGTCTGTTGGAGACAAAACTTCAAGGGCAGAGCTGGCAAGTGGATGCTCACCATCACTGTCCAGTAATACACCCTGAGCACAGATAAGTGCAGTGACAGATCGCCAGTCTGTGTTTCTGGGACCTTCATTCCTGAAGCATGCCAGGTGTAATGAGCTAAGGCTCTTAGAATCTCTAATGCTTCTAGGAAAGTGAATATATACTGTTCTTGTGTACAGTCTCAGTGGGCCCTTGCCTAAGAATCCCTGGCCTAAGAGCAGACTTACCAACATGCTGTAGAAAGACAGAAACTTACTGTTCAAATTCAATTATAATTCTACAGATCTTGTAGTGAAGACATGAGACAGAAGGAAAGTAAAGTCTAGCAAGGCAGCTTTTACTCAATGCCTCTTTACCAGCTAATGGCAGAACTAGAACAAAAATATGTATTTTATAGTGCTAGGAAATTGGCACTTTTTTTTTTGTCTTTTTCCTTTTTATCGGTACCGGGGATCGAACTCACGACTGCCTGCTTGCAAGGCAGGTGCTTATGCTGCTGAGCTAAATCCCTAGCCCCAGCATTTGTTTTTTAATAGAGAGGAGCCTGTTTACATTGCATAAAAGGTTATGTATAGCATCGTCTCCCAGTGGAAGTGAGATCTGATCTGGGTATATCATTTTATATTTTCTGGTAGCTTGCTCATGAAAATAAAATCTAAAAAGAAATGGTTGCTGTAAAAAACAAGAATGGAAATCGGTGCTGATAGTGTGTTTTATTTGTCATATGCAAAATATAATGTTCACATACATTAACATATAAAAAAACTAGTAAAATATTTCATGTCTTTTTTTCCAATCCCAAGTCTTTAGAATTCATTGTGTATGGTATATTTACACTGCAGAATGTTTCTCTTGCAATAGTGTGGGTAGATGAAATACTTTAGGATAGACTTGCTATATTCCTTTAATCAAGGAATTAGTTCCTTTCTAGACCACAACATTGCATGTACTATTCATTTTCTGTCCTTGAGGTTTTGCCCATTCATTGGTGAAGAGTAGAGAGGAATGTTTTCATGAATAGGAATTTTCTTAGATTCCTTTGTCATAGGATGATAATTTTTATTTAATTTTATCTAGCAACATGGTTGGAAATATGCAAAACTGAATGTACCTCCAATTACCTGCCATTGTTGGTATCTCCTAACTTAGGAACTAATCAAGTATGGCCCTAGGTTAGTTGCAAATGTATGCTAATATAATTTCTTTAAGGATTTTTTTTTCAGTTGTAAGTGCATGGATATTTCTTGTTGGATTGTTTCAGATGAAAAGCTAGTAAGTAAAATAATTTTTAAGTTTTAAAAAGATTCTTTCTTAAGAGTTTTGTGGGTAGAATAATAAGTCAGGCTTTTGATTCTAATTCATCATTATCAGAGCTCATGGCCTCACCAGAGCATGTGTGTTGTTATCATTGTGCCATCATAACCTGTAGAAACAAGTGCCCATGGCCTTGGATTTTCAGTTAGACTATTGATGTATGCTTCACACTTCGTCCTTATCAGATTGTTTTTGACTTTGTTACAGCAGAGGAAAAGCAAACAGCTGAAGCTACTGCCTCAGATGACGAGATTGTTGTTGTGTATGAATTGACCCCCACTGCTGAGCAAAGAGCTTTGGCAGCCAAGCTTCAGCTTCCGCCCACCTTCTTCTGCTACAAGAGTAAACCAGATTACGTTAGTGAAGATGAGGAAGATGGTAAATTCTTTGAGATTTAAAAGCATTTTGTTCCTGTTTTTCACAGTAATTGGACTATGGTTTAGTTAGTAAGACCTCTCAAAGAGATACCTTACAGGTAGACATTTATTTAAGTGTACATATAAATAGTCATTCACTATGATGATCAGAAGAATGACATTCTTTACCCAAGCATTTTTAGGATAATTGTCATATACTAGGCAGGTGTTTTGAGGGAATCAAAAATAATCGTTTTCTAAAAGTCGTGGAGGTTTAGGGGAGAGGCAAAAGACAGGCTTCTGATGATGCAGAACTTTGCATGCTGTAGTGGGTATTTACATGCTCTGTGGAATCAGTTGGGCAGTGGTGTAGGGGAATGGTCTGGGGCCAGGCATGAGGGTACGTGAGCCGAGGCCCTCACGGAGGGGACTGCTGGGCTTGGGTGGGCTGGGCAGGGCTCTATGTGGACAGGGACGAAGAATCCAGACATGATCTTGGGCCAGTGGCTAAATTTGATTAGACATCCTTATTTCTAATATTATCAATTGTACTTTAAGATGAAGATTTTGAAACGGCTGTCAAGAAACTAAATGGGAAACTCTATCTGGATGATTCAGAAAAATGTAGCCCATTGGAAGAAAATCTACCAGGTATGTTAGGTTTAAATGGCAGTGTACAATGTTTTAAATAAATCTATTAAAAGAAACCATATGGTTTGATCTTTTCTGTCATTGATTTTATTTATGTAATGCATTCATGATAACTGAAAGAAAATATGTAAAACAAATACTGGTCTTTTTGTGATCCTGGTCTCCATGATCAGGCTGTTATCAGGGCTGTTATCAGGGTCTGTGGAGTGTGCTGAGGACTTAGGCAGTTAGAAATCATCTGATTTCCTCTTTTGCTTATGTTGTATGGGTTTTTCAGATAATGAGAAAGAGTGTGTTATTGTTTGGGAAAAGAAACCAACAGTTGAAGAGAAGGCAAAAGCAGACACATTAAAGCTTCCACCGACTTTTTTTTGTGGAGTCTGCAGTGATACAGAGGAAGACAATGGAAATGGGGAAAACTTTGAGGCTGAGCTCCAGAAGGCACAGGAAGCCCAGGTGAGACTGCCACCCTTGTTTCTGCTGGCATGCTTTCATGATGGTAATGGTTGTTACGTGTCATGACTAGCAGGTAGAGAAGATGCCCAGGTAAACACGATGCTTCACATAGCTAATGGATTGCATTTCCCCAGATGGAGCTGCAGATTTAAGACAACCCCAGTCGGGGGAGCAGAGAAAATGGCAACTTGATAAGGGGATGAATGGAGAGCCTCTGCGGGGAAGGCAGCTCTGATGCTAGAATTTGACAGCATGGAGAGGGCCAGACAATTGGAGGATGATTTTTATTAAGCCAGGAGGAAACCGAAGGGAAAAATAAAAGTAGGAAGAGGAAGGAAAAGTGTGGGTGGAGGGTTGTAGCCCTATGCACTCACTGAGACCCCTTCCGTGTTGTGCTGGGCGCACCCTGGAGTCTGCTGGGCGCACCCTGGAGTAGGTCGATCCAAGATCGCACTGAAGCCGCAGCTGCCAATAATGGGAGTCAATGAGTCCCAGGCCCTGGCACAGTCTAAAGTGGAGCCAAGGGAGAGAGCTTTATTGGCTCTCGATGAGTACTGGAAATTGGGTCCCGGGGTCCGCACCGGAGGAGGCCACGGAGAGGACCATGTGCCTGGCACCAAAGCCAGGTGCCGTGCCGCGCAGTTTTCTGAAAGGCAGGATGCTGACTTAGACGTAGAAAAACCACATCAAGCTAGAATCTACCTCTGCAGAGGAAGGAAAAAACGCGAGTGTAGGGCTGGAGCCCTGTGCACTCACTGAGACTGTGCTGTACTGGGAGTGCTGTGGAGTCAGGCGATCCAAGGTCGAGCTGAAGCCACGGCCACCGATAACGGGAATTGTTGAATCCCGAGCCCTTGGTGGGAGGATGCAGTGTGGCTTGGAGTCAAGAGGAGAAGCTGCATTGATTCCCAGTGAGTGCTGGGGATTGGGGTCCTGTGGCTGCTGTCGCTGGCTGGAGGACATCTTGGAGTTGGGCAGAGCCACGGCGGCATCAGTCAGCCGCTCTTGGCGCAGAGAGGATAGGTGGGCTCTGCTGGGGCTGAGCTAGCCTCTGGTAGGGACCCAATAGCCAAGGACAAAAAGGTCATGACTCAGTGATGTCCACAAGGTACAACATAAGTTCCTGAAGGAAATTTCGGGTCGACTGGCTCAGAGGCTAGAGGCTAACCTGCATCCTTGCCTGTACCTCAGATAACAGTAAATTAGGACAGGCAGCAAAACTCTAGTCAGCAAGCTTTGGAAAGACTGTAAGCAATTCGGAGAGGGCCAGAGACCCCCAGGACACACATGTCTGAAAGAAACCAGAAACATGGTAAGAGATAGAAATAAAAAAACTCTTCAGTTGCTGACCCTGGGAAAATAAGCTCAGGAGAGATAAATACAGAAGAGAAGCAGTGCAGTAATCATGCAATATTAGACACAACGTCAGCACTCATAAAGAAATACCTTCGTGACCTCATAGATGAATTTAAAACTGTACTTCTGACCCAATTGAGGCAAGACATAAAACGATTAAAGAAATGATAAGCCCCTCCCAAGAGAGCACAGATGGAAGAACGGAGGAACTCAGAAAAGGAAGAGAAAGCTTTCATGAAGAATATAAACGAAATCTAGAATATATGAAACAGATCCAAAGAGATTACCAGGAAACTAAAAAAAAACTCCATTGAAAGCTGGCAAAATGCCTTGACAGAAACTAAAGTTAGCCTTTCGAAACTTGAAGAGAGATTTATGATGTGTGATCATGAAAGAAAAGATCTCTTAAACATAATAAGGAACCAGGAAGAAACAATTCAAAGGCTAGAAGATGACAAGAGGATTTATAACTTAAGAATAAAAAAATGTAAACGAAGAAGCAGGAATAACCACAAATGAACTACAAAGAATATTCACAGATACACTTAAGAAAAACTTACCAAGCATAGGAAAAAGAAATGATATCCAGATAAATGAGGCATACATAACTCCAGCCACCTACAACCAAAACAGATCTATACCCAGACATATAATAATCGAGATTCCAGAAATCCCCCACAGGAACAGAATATTAAAAGTGGCCAGAGAAAAGAAGCAGATCACCTACAAAGGACAAATCATCAAAATTAATGACAGACTTATCAACACAAACTCTCAAATTGAGAAGAGCCTGAGGGGAAATAGTCAAAGCCCTGAAAGAAAATAACTTCCAACCAAGGCTCATGTATCCGGCAAAACTCTCTCCCAAAATTAATGGAGAAGGGGCTGGGGATTTAGCTCAGCGGCATAAGCGCCTGCCTTGCAAGCAGACAGTCGTGAGTTTGATCCCCGTTACTGATAAAAAAGGAAAAAGACCAAAAAAAAAATGAAGAAGCAAGATATTTCAAAGACAACGAGGAGCTGTGGGAGTTTATGCCACCAACCCAACCCTACAAAAAATAATGAAGGACATTCCAGAGAGAGAGAGAGGAAGAAATACCAAGATTCCAGCAACAGAGAGGCCTCAATGAATGGGGCAGACAGTGGAATGAAGGAGTAAAGTGGACAAATAATAGCAGAAGAATAGAATAGCAGAGATGAGGTAGAGATGGCAAGCTATAATTTTTAATATAGATAGCCTTGAAATACTAACAAAAAAGAAACAGTAGATTAGGAGGCAGGATCCATCGAGAGACTCTGAATAGAAAATACACTCAACCTGAAAGAGGGTTAATAAACTGAAAGTCAAAGATGAGAAAACAATGCTATATGTGACAGAAAATCAGAGAGAAATAGGGACAACTCGTCCAGCAGCTGCAGATAGGTTGGAAAGTTATACTTAAGTTCAGTGTAGAACTACACAGCTGGAAGGGAGGACAACCTTATGACTTTAGTAAGCAAAGGAGTACAGATCAAGATTAAGCTCAGGGGTAAAAAGGTTCAGCAACACTCAGATAGGTAACAGGTTGACCCCCTAGTCTAAAAACTATAGGAGCTAGTGGGACTCAAAATATACAAAGCATCCTAAGAAGGGGAAAGATGAGGAAATGCCTAAAAAAGGAAGGCAGAGGACATTGTTATAAGTGTGTCAGAATTTAAAAGCCACAGTAGTCTTATCGCTGTGTTTAGTTTGATTATATTTTGTTCCAGTCTGTGTACTCATGAGATTTGGGGGCACAGACAGCTGACCCAAAAATAACAGGTTATACCACGGTAACTATCCTTAGTTTTCTATTAACTTAAACTGAAACTCTGTATTACTTACATTGTCTTACTATGACTGATTTTATTTGAAGCTGGTTTGTTAGACCGCTGTTTTGCCTTGACTGATTTTATTCGAATTTGGTATGCTTGATGTATCAAGTCTAAGAGTAGAGACAACTACTCTGAAGATGACAAGATGTAAAAGATATGTATTCCAATTTTTTTTTAACTGCTTTCAAGTCCTACAATGTCTCCAAAGATGTGTTTTTAAAAAAATAGCTATGCAAAGCTATGCTTAACTATATAATGCCTGATGATATGGACAATTCTATTGAAAATAACAAGAGAATGCATAGGAACTACTGTAGATTACCTAATACTGTGGTCTTATATGTCTTTGCCATTTCATGTTTTTCCAGGAATTTGTTTTGTTGTCTTGTTTTGATCTGTTTTTCCCTAAAATACAGAAAGGATAGATGTAGAGATTCACACATGGGAAGAATTTCTAAACTATTTACGGGAACAGATTATATAATACAAGATGTAATGAACAGATACTCTAAAGAAGAAAAGACACTAAGAAACCCAATGCTAATTCTGTAGCATTAAGATATAAAATCTAGCAGTACTATTATTCACTTTTCAGAGTGATATTAGTGTAGTCTCTTAAGTTCAATTTCAGCATACATAAAGATAAAGGCAGCTACTTTGAAGACAATGAGACATTATGGTAGTCATTATTGACATCCTCAAAATCTGGTCTCGAAGACCTAAAAAGCTTTCATCGTCCTATAATGATTTGATTAGTTCTATAATATGCAATATGTATTTAATGTGTGTGAAGATGGAGACAATTTATGAACTGTTTTGTTCTGTTTTGACATGTTTAATCTCACCCTCTTTAAGGTAAAAACA
This sequence comes from Cavia porcellus, assembly GCF_034190915.1. Classification (NCBI taxonomy): domain Eukaryota; kingdom Metazoa; phylum Chordata; class Mammalia; order Rodentia; family Caviidae; genus Cavia; species Cavia porcellus. The sequence continues at coordinate 44,945,311 of NW_026947501.1, read as the reverse complement.
AGTGTGTAGGACTGATAACCATATTACTAAGTTCTTGATGGATCATTGAGCAGAACTGTTTGCAGTGTCCTTATTTGAATATCACTTTGTATGCTTTAATTTTGTAACTTGAACAACTATTTCTAAGATAACAATATGTAACTTATCAACTAGTGATTTCTTACTGTTTATTTTTCTGAAATTCTGTATTATTTCTACCCTTTTTTTCTGTTTTTTTTTTTTTTTCTCTTTAAATTAAAAAAAAAAAAGACAACCCCAGTCAAAACTAACCCGCCCACCCCTCCCTCCTTCCTTTTTCTTTCTTTTTGGTTTTTTGGTTTTGGTTGTTGTTTTGGGTAGTGTTTCGTCTTCTTTTGTTTTTTGAGACAGGATCTTGCTATATATAGTTCAGGCTAGCCTTGAACTCACTATGTAGCCAGCCTGGCCTCAAACTCATGGCACTCCCCCAGCCTCAGCCTCCCACGTGCCAAGATTATAAGCACACACCACCACACCCTACTAACCAGGATTCTGTGTAGGTAGAAAGAAGCTCTTTGTATGGAATGTTAAAGTTATATATTGCCCCATATACCATCACCCACAGTTCAGAGAATATTGTCAAATATTGTGATCATAAATCTGTGAGTGACAATGATTTTTTTCAGTGTTTAGAAAACCAGCATTGCAAACCAGGGATAAATCTCCCTTGGTTATGGTATATTATAATTTGTATTTGCATTTGGGATCAATTTGCATACATTTTGTCACAACTTATGAATTTGAATGCATCGATATTAGACTGTAGTTTTGTGGTATCATCTTTGCCTCTTATAGAAGAGTTAATGGTGACATCACAATTGGATTGGGAAACATTTCCTGTGTTGCTATTTGAGCAGTATTATCTCAGGTTGGAGCCATCTGTCCTTAATGATTGGTAGCTGATGGAACTATATGAATCTGAAGTTCTCTTAAGAATTTCAAAATACAATGCCCAAGGTTGATGTGGTACATAGTCCCTCTTGTACATTTACTACTGTGTAAATCCAGACTTTCATGAGAGTGAGGCTGGCCAGGTGCTGTGGACTGGTATGAGCCTGTACTGCTAGAGTGATGGATGCAGATACCTGCCTGGGTAGCTGTGCAGACCTGGTGACCTGAGCTGAGCACCTAAGAGTAAGGCATTTTCTGTCATCCCCATGGCTTTCTGTCTCTTCTGGCTGCCTATAACTGAAATGAACTTGTTCATTGTTTACCTTCCTTTTAGGGCCTCATCATGCCTTATAGTCACCCTGTATTGGTGGTCATGAATCTTTTAGTGATAAGAGCCCAAACTACAACCCAAAACCCACTTACTTATCAAAAAGTGGTAACACACCAAGTAAACCTGAATACTGACGTTTTAGTTTAGAAAAAACAATTCATACATAAAATTTTTGTTTTAAAAGAAAAATAACAGGACCAGAGATTTAGCTCAGCAGTATAAGTACTTGCCTTGCAAGTGTGAAGTCATGAGTTTGATCCCCAGTACCAAAAAAAATAAAAACAACACATGTGCCATAGGTTTTCAATGCCCTGTATGTTTCAGTCCAGTCATGATAGACTGGGAAATGATAGAGTGAAATATAATTTGTCATCTGCAAGTCCACACCCTTCAGAAAATGGTGTTTTCTGAAGTAAGGGTATGTCCTCCTCTTTGTCAGTATGTTACAGTTTAGTATCTTGTCACTTCTTTGTAGATGTCCCAAAAGGAGGCTGTAACCAGTTCAGCTGATGCTGTATGTTCAGCTGTAACCACCATGACTAAACTAGATCCTGTCACCAAAGCCACCTCTTTGTTACCGGTGTCCTCTGGAACTGTGGACAAGCCTGTGGATTTGTCTGCTAGAACAGAAACTGACACAGAATCTTCAAGCCAAGGTAAAAGTTGCTCTGCGTATTTTCAGACACAGCTGTAAGTTTGAAAAGATAGACCTGAAAATAAATTTTTTTAAAAAAATTTTTATCGGTACCAGGGATCGAACTCATGACCGCCTGCTTGCAAGGCTGGTACTTATGCTGCTGAGCTAAATCCCCAGCCCCTGAAAATAAATTTTTAAAGGTATAGCGTAAAGACTCACTTGAAAACAAGACAATGATCATCACTTTAGTGTCACTGTGGATTGAATCCAGGGTATCACACATGCTAGGCGGACCCTCTACCATTGCGTGTCATCTCTAGCTGCTTTTTATTTTGTTTTTTAAGATAAGAAAGATACATTCTGTAGTTCGGACCAGCCTTGAACTCACTGTGGCTGGCCTCAAACTCGTACTCTTACTTCAGGCTCCCAAGTGCTGAGATTACAGGTGTGTGCTATCATGCCCAGCCAAACCCTGCTTTATTATTTGAGACAGGGTTTCACTAAATTGCCCAGGCTGGCCTCAGATGTGCTATCTTCTTGCCTTAACTTCCTAGGTGCTGGGGTTACAGAGTACTCCACTGTGCTAGGCTTGAAAACAGTGCGGGACCTAAGCTATGAGTGATGGTCAGGAAAATCACTCTGCCATCTGGCAGTGCCTGGGATTCCACCATTGTGGCTGTTTGGTTGTCAGGGAATTGAAAGCAGTGTAGCTCTGACCTACCTGGGTATAAAAGACGATGGTTTGCTTACTGGATAATTTTCTTTGTGACAATGTTTTTAGTAGAGCTTATCTTTTGGGCCTTTTGGCTCAAATCAAGTGTAGAACCTTATTATTTGAATTAAATTATGTTGCTACTCATAATTAGAATATTTTAGTTACATATGAAGTAGAAACACTATAATAGGGGTTTAAATGTCTCACAGGTTTAAAAGGCTGCTAGACTGAGTGTTTATGTAGAGTAAGTAATACTTAATAGTACTCTCTTCTGATTTTCCATTTCCTTTTTTTTTTTTAATATAGAAGAAGTATCTTTGTAAATTGTTCTACTTTATCCATTGCATTGTGTCTAGATTACTTTTTTTAGGTTCAAAACAAGTCACACGTAGTATATTTTATAGGTGCTTTAGTTTAATTTGCTAGAAGAGGCAGCAACTTCACACAAAAAGACCTATATTTTCAAATGAATGAACTGAGACATAGTGGTTTCAGATTATGCAGCTAAACTTGGGGCAAAATTCAGATAAGACTGACAAATTCCTAATGACCAAGAAAAATGACATTTGATTTTTATTAGTTTATTTATAATACAGGATGTTGAATGTTATATAGATGTTTCTTAAAATCCTGCTTTTGATTGCTTATTTTAAGATATAAAAGACAAAAAAAAAAGATTTAAAAGACTACACAGCAGAGAGGGTATAATTTTATACTTAGCTTAGTACAACTAATCTCACTGACTTCTGGGATGCATTTGGTATTATGGAATTCATCAGGAGGAGTAATTGTAGCATTAGTAATTTATCAGAGTGTAGATGCTAAACATTCTCACCTAGTAGTGTAGAAAGTCCACTATTTTTTCTGGGTCATGGATAAAGCTTGGATGTTCAATACATTTTTTAAAATTTTATTTTATTTTAAAACAAAGACTAAAAACCACAGTACAAAAGTTCAAACCAACATACTAAGAGAGTAACAATGGTTACTATATTGTGTATTGTTCAAATTAGTTGTTCAGAATACAAGATAAAGCATGAAAAAGTGATTGGACAATGAAAATACAATTCTTTTGATGAACTAAGAGATTAGTAGTGTGATTATATTGTGTGTGTGTGTGTGTGTGTGTGTGTGTGTGTGTGTGTGTTTTTTTTCCCTTTTCTTCTTTCCCCATCCCAGTTCTAATTTTCCTTTCTTCCCCTTGATGGTCAGTATATGTTAAATGAAACAGTAAATTGTTCTTTTTGCTTTCCCAGTAGAAAACAAAACCGTTTCCTTTGGATTTGGATGTAGTACAGGACTGTCATTTGCTGACTTGGCTTCCAGTAATTCTGGGGATTTTGCTTTTGGCTCCAAAGGTAAGAGCAAGAGGAGAGATTTTAAGGATTACGTTACAGAATCATTCATAACAAAAGAACCAGTCTTTTATTTCAGTGTTGTAACTAAATAAATCAGCCTTCCTTCCATTTGTTTACTGTTTAAATAATGAAGGTCTTTTATTAATAATATAACAGTAAGAATTTTCTCTTAGGTTAGTGTAATTAAGAGAAATGCGAAACTTTCAGTTTTAGAATATATCTAACTTCAGTAACATTGTTCTTGTAACTGTACATTTAGATTTTTTAAAAGATGATTTGGTTTTCAGCATCAGGGCTATAGTACTGTTAGTGCACTTTCTTATCTTACCAGTGATATTTCTGTTTTTAATCCATTTTGGTCCTATATGAGTATAAATGATCTGCAAAAACACCAACTGAGAATTGCTATATTGACTGTGTATTCCTTATGTAACTATTCCTCTGTACCTGCCCCTGTGTTTCCCTGCTTTGCACAATTACTTCTCTTTTCCAGTTAAGACTTCTCATCCACCTTCCCGCTTTAATACTTTGTTGTTAAGGTTTGACAGAAATTTGTGTGTTTGGCTTTTCATCAGAACAGTTTTTTTTTATTTTGCTTCAGATTAACTTATTTTGTTTGATGGTTAGAAATAGTATTTAAAACTATAAATCTTCTGTAGTTGGCTTTATTCCTTTATGCAGGAATTGAAGTTGTCACAATATTATTTTGAACATTTTTAATGTATATTGTATCACATTGTTGATTAGATTCATTGATAAAAGCTGCATAAACAATTAGTAAAACTAGATTCCATTGTTTAAATATCCTAATTATTTAACAGATAAGAATTTCCAGTGGGCGAATACTGGAGCAGCTGTGTTCGGAACACAGTCAGGCCGTAAAGTTGGTGAAGATGAAGACGGCAGTGATGAAGAAGTAGTTCATAGTGAAGATATCCATTTCGAACCAATAGTGTCATTGCCGGAGGTAAATGTCAGGAGACGAAAGTTCACTCATAGCATATTTTTCAGTTGAAGTTTAAAATTTAGCCTTACTTGTTATGTAGGAGTATTGTTCATTTCAAAATTTCTTGTTACAAGTCCAGCCTGTGTGTGTATTGCAGAAGGGCTGAAGTTGAGGTCTGTACGCATGACGAATAGGGACTGTCACACTGAGCTACACCTCAGCCCTGTTGTAAAAGTTTGGTACTCTCCTGTACCAAAGGGAAGAAATAAATAATTTTTATTTTATTCTGTTATTTGTTGGGAAGAAATAATTTTTCATATGTTAAAATACCATGTTTATTTTCATAATTTTGAGGACCAGTATAAGTTTTCATACTTGGCGAAAGGCTGTTCAATAAAAAGCTTTACTTTTTTTAGGATAAAAATGTTTTTTCACAAAAATTATTTTTTCATTCTGTCACTATTTAATCTACCTTTTCAAGAACCAGCATTTTTTGAAACTTCGGACTTAGAAAGGAAGTCATTTAATTTGTTTCTTCTTCTTTTTTTTTTTTTTTTTTTTGGTAGCAGGGATTGAACTCATGACTGCATGCCTGCAAGGCAGGTGCTTATGCTGCTGAGCTAAATCCCCAGCCCCCAGAAGGTATTTACTTTCTAAGAGGAGAGTAGACGCTACATACTGGCAAACCATGTAAAGATAAATTAGGTCTTCACTACCTCCACCAAATCAGGTGTATTCCCACTCTTAGGATCCTGCCCTTTTTCATACAGAAAAATCTGATTGGCTGGGGCTATAGTTCAGCGGCATAATACCTGCCTGGCAAGCACAAGATCCTGAGTTAGATTCCTGGTACCAAAAAAAAAAAAAAAAAGTAAAAAATCTGTTAATGTCATTACAAAGAAAATATGTTAGAGAATTTAGATATGGAGGAATTTATTACAAGTATCAGTTATCAGTAATCATCTGTTTATAGGTAGAAGTAAAATCTGGAGAAGAAGATGAAGAAATTTTATTTAAAGAGCGAGCCAAACTTTATCGATGGGATCGAGAAGTCAGTCAGTGGAAAGAGCGTGGTGTTGGAGATATTAAGATTCTGTGGCACACAATGAAGAATTATTACCGGATCCTGATGAGAAGAGACCAGGTCTTCAAAGTGTGTGCAAACCATGTTATTACTAAGACAATGGAGTTAAAACCCTTAAATGTTTCGAATAACGCTCTAGTTTGGACTGCCTCGGATTATGCAGGTGAGTGGCTACCTGTTGGTGCTGTTGCTTTCCATTCATATGACTTTTCTAAAGGCATTGACAAATGTAACACAATTTATCAGTTATTTTAATATTAAGGCCATTTTTTTTCTTTCAATAGATGGTGAAGCAAAAGTAGAACAGCTTGCAGTGAGGTTTAAAACAAAAGAAATGGCTGAATGTTTTAAGAAAAAGTTTGAAGAATGTCAGCAGAATTTATTGAAACTTCAGAAAGGACAAGTGTCACTGGCAGCAGAATTGTCAAAGGAGACCAATCCTGTCGTGTTCTTTGATGTTTGTGCGGATGGGGAACCTCTAGGCAGGGTAACCATGGAATTATTTTCAAACATCGTTCCTCAGACTGCTGAGAACTTCAGAGCTCTGTGCACTGGAGAGAAAGGCTTTGGTTTCAAAAACTCCATTTTTCACAGAGTAATTCCAGATTTTGTTTGTCAAGTAAGTATTAATGATCACAGTAGAAGTTCTCAAAGAGTATGCTATACTGACCCGGGAAATTGGAGCATTTCTTCTTGACTCTACCCCACAGTTGTCAGGACTTCTTTAGCCTTCCTGCTCAATGGTTGGCACCACCACTTAACTTCCTACTCTTGTCCTAAACTTTTATACCAAAAGGGTCTGTACTCTAATATGTGATAGGACCTGTCAGAAACTGAAGGTAGAGAAAGACCATTTTTTTTATGTTTTATATTTTTTTATTTATTTTTTGAGACAAGGTTTTGCTGTGTAGTTCAGGCAGGCCTTGAATTCACTATGTAACTCAGGCAGGCCTTGAACTCACAGTGATCCTCCTGTCTCAGCCTCCCAAGGACTGAATACAGGCACATGCTACCATCACTGCCCTTTTTCACAAGTATCTTTTTTTTTGTCTTTTTCTTTTTTATCGGTACCAGGGATCGAACTCACGACTGCCTGCTTGTAAGGCAGGCACTTATGCCGCTGAGCTAACCCCAGCCCCAAAAGTATCTTTCAAATTGCATTTTGTCCTCCAGATGGCATTTTTCAGGAAGCTAGGTATTTAGGATCTATCCTAACATGATGATTTCAGTGTGTATTTTAATGTATTATTCAGGACTGCTATTAATTGAAAAAAAAATTTTTTTTCAGGGAGGAGATATCACCAAACATGATGGAACAGGAGGAAAATCCATTTATGGAGATAAATTTGAAGATGAAAACTTTAATGTGAAGCATACTGGCCCTGGCTTATTGTCTATGGCCAATCGAGGCCGAGATACAAATAATTCTCAGTTTTTTATAACACTGAAAAAGGCAGAACATTTGGACTTTAAACATGTAGTATTTGGGTTTGTTAAGGATGGTATGGATACTGTGAAAAAGATTGAATCATTTGGTTCTCCCAAAGGTTCTGTTAGTCGAAGAATTAGTATTACAGAATGTGGACAGCTATAGAATCATTGTTTTTCATAGTAAATTTCATCTGAATAAGCAGTCAAATTGAAGCTTACCTGTTACAGACAATATGGTAATTGTGTTCAGCTTTGGAAAATGGAAGTTTCCAATGTATAAATGTAAAATTGCAGCTTATAGCTGTTGTCACTTTTTAATGTGTTACAATTGACCTTGCATGGTGTGAAATAAAAGCTTAAACACTGATGTATTTCAGGTATACTTGTGTCTATGTACTCCTGACATATCTATTTTAAAATGGAATAATCTTGTTAAAAGCAATAGACCTTCACAAACTATTGAAGGAATATGATATATGCAATTTAATTTTTAATTCCTTTTAAAGTGTCTGAACTTCCTGCATGGATACACTAACAATTTGAATATAGGGACCACAACTCAGATTATTTAATTTTAGATCTGAAATGCGTATATTGGTGATCTTAACTATTGATATGCTTGTTACATGCACAGGCTCGCTTATGAGTGGCGAGAGCCACAGAAGGTAGAGTTAACCAAAGTGCTCTTCTGTATAATCTTTACACCTCCTGTATAATTCAGATTGTGCAGTACCTTTTTGCTTAAAATATGTAGCTTCTAGTACCCTTGGAAGATAGCTTTTAAAACTGGTTGACTTTTCCTTAGTTTTGTGGATTTTTTCCCCCTCTAACTTTTTTTGTTATCTGTCTCTACTACCTCAGAAACTTCAGCTTGGTCCTGATGATAGAATTTAAATTTTCCTTGCAGTTATTGTGATAAAGTATGGATATTTTTAAAAAGATCTATACCATGTTCTTTGGTTAAAGATTTGCTTTATATTAGATTGTTGCAGTACTTTTTTCTGGTGAATTTTGTAGCAGAAATAAAGTGACAATTGATAACTGCCATGACATTTAAAAGTTTGTTACTTATGCATCTAGTTGTCTGTTCATTCTAGTAAGAACAGTTAGAAGTCAGCAAAATTAAACTGCCAGGTGATCTGCACAGGTTGATACACACTGAAAACATTTGGAAGTAGTAAACTGATAAAAGTTAGGCAGACTGATAAAGGTGATTTTTTTACTCTGTGAAATTTCAGAGTCTAGCTGATGTGTGCACTTGTATATTCTACTCATGAATATTAACTCCTTGTTACCTTCTGTGTTCTTCCCAGTGCAAATACCTTTTGTCCAGTGAGGAGAGTCGGTAAAGTTTACTCCCTCAAGTGGTGATTTGGAAATAGGACATACAGTGTTACTGAGTACAGCACCAGTTCAGTGCCCAGTGTGATGAGGCAGGGCCATTGCTGCAAAAAAACCTACCTTGTTACATGCATTACTTGAATTTCAGAGAACTGTGGATTACATATGCACATTTAATATTTAGAACTGAGTTCTTTGAAAACTTGCGTAATTGATGTAAAAAGTATATTGTGAATTTTCACCTGAGACTACTGATGTCATTATCATGAATTTAATAAGTAAATGCATATGCTTTTCAAGAGACTTTGTAGATTTCATGCTATCCTAGTAAAGCTTTAGTTATGAACTCAAAAGCTTTAAAAACTCTACCAAGAATTTGACAAAATTAAATGTAAACTGACTTTCCAGTATTAATATCCCAAAGATGTTCAGAAGGGGCTCCAGGCATATATAAAAACGCCTCGTGTCACATGTCAAGAAAGAACCGTAACTTCTGTATGCTACTATAAACCCATGTTGATACGTGCTTTCTTTGAAACTGGCTGGATTTCATATTGTCTTATTAAAATCTCCTTAAACTCTATGCATTCTTAAGTAATACTTTATGGATAAAAGTAGTTTAATTATTTTTTGGTACTGGGGATTGAACTCAGGACCTTGTACTTACCGGGCAGGTCCTTATGCCTTTGAGCAGTATTCCCGGCCCCATGGTTTTCAGTTTTAGATAGTAATTTCCTGAGTTGATCTGCAATTCCAGCGTTAAAAATAACCCAGACGGACAGGCGTGGTGGCCCATGCCTATATTCCCAGCACTGTTGGGTGGCAGGAGGATCCCTGTGAGGCTGGGCTACATAGCCAGACCTTGTTTATAAAAAGAAAAAAATCCATATGCACTGGACAATCACAGTTTACAGCCATTGCTTTCACTCACTGCTGCTTACTGTCCGTTTTTAGGTTTTTTTAAAAGGAAGTTTGTGCTCAGGTGGGGAAGACAGGATGTTTCCCTGCCTGGTCTTTGGGGCTGGGCTGTGGTCTCAGTAGGACATCCCACCTGTGGTGAAGACACGTGTTTCAGCAAGTGCAGATATATTCTGAGCCTGCTCCGTCAGCTTCTATCGGAAATGTATTACCAGTGATCACAGTCATCCGTCGTATACTCAAAATACTCCCAGCACCAGGAGCATTGAGCATGATCAGGTGGTAGGTGACTCCTGTTGCTTTCCCTTGGAGCTTAAGGTTCTCACCGCACCTGTGCCTTGCGACCCCGCCAGCAAGTCCAAAGTACCGCCACCGGGGGTGGGATTTGATGGGTCACTAAGCCCTGTAGTCTTGAGAGCCCCGCCCACGTCGTTTTCCCTCTGGAAGGCGGGGCCATGTTTCACCGCGTGTGGAGAGTCTCGCTTCACCTCGCCCCGCCCAGCATACGGGGAAGGGGGGGGGAGGGCTTTGCGTCACGACGTTGCCCTTCCCCGCGCCGGTTTGAAAGCGGTTCCCGGGGAGACGACCAAACCACGGTGAAAATGGAGCCGCGTGTTGTTAAGCCGCCTGGGCAAGATTTGCTAGTGGAGCGTCTGAAGAGCCGCTACGGGCTTGGGAGCAGCGGCGCCGGAGAGGTGAGGCCGGCGAGCCAGCCGATCTGTGACCCCCTTTTGAGGAGCGTGGCAGTGTCTTCGCGCCTCTGTCAGACTAGTCGCTGCGCTGTCGTTCGGTTTCCTCATGGTTTTGAGGGCTCGGGTTTGGGCACGCTCGGCGCCCGTCGTGGGTCCTGCAGTGGCCCCGCGTGAATGCATCTCGCGGGGACGCCGGGCCTGTGACTCTGCATCCTGGAGTCTCGCTTCCCCGCATGCCAGATGCGGAGCAGGTGCGCTGCCCATCCTGCCCGCCTTTGTCCTCTCCGCCCTGAGCTTTCGAAAGCCGGAGGCCAGGGGCCAGGACGCCTGGGAACTTGCCCTGCTGCCGTGGTGGGAACGGCCCGGAGCGAGTGTATGCTGGCCCAAGCTCAGGAACAGCGGCTGCTTAGGGTGACCGCTAGGGTTCTCCACGGTAACCTGTGCAGGTTCACCTTGGTAATGACCACGATTTGTTAAGGATATTTTGAGACAGTAAACTCATTCTCACTGTATAAATTGCATTTTTTTTTTTAGTATGACTTTTCAGATTTTGATCAGGCTCAGTATAAGAGAAGATCTCTGACCTACCCAGGTAAGCCAGTAGAATATTTTATATAATTTGAGTGTGTAAACGGATTGAAGAGTTTTGTAGATGTTGTTTGGACTTAAAAGTTGTGCTAGATATCTTGTGATACTAGGGCTCTTCCAATCTGGGAGTGGACTAATGATAACTATGATGTCTAGGATAAATAACATGTCTTTAAGAATTAACTGAATGAGATTTTAAAAATTTTTTGGTATTTTCATTTACAATATGTCTGCCTTTGAATCCGAAAAAAACTAAACTGATTATATTCGATAAAGAAAACTCATTGCTATTTTTTAGGCGTGAACTTTTCTGATTTACTGAGATAGTAACTACAATGGAGAAGGAATATATCAAACATTTGGAAAAGGTTATTATACTATGGTTTTGGGTGGGCTGAAATCAAGTAATGTGCAACTGTGGTACATAACTGTAGTGAAGTATGTGTTAACCATTAGTCTGCTGGTTTATTATTACTAATGATCATTAAACTATGGGAGATTTGCAACAGAAACAGTTTTGTTATTTATTCACTCATTCATTCATTTTGGTGATACTCGGAACTGAACCCAGGGCCTTCTCACAAATTGCATCCCGTTTGAGACAGAATTTCACTAAGTTGTCCATGCTGGGCTTGAACTTACTATCCTCCTGCCTCAGCCTTCCAGAAGTAATTATTTTTAAAGTTTACCAGGTTGTTGATTAGATTATTTCATTGTTTTCTGTGTATTTCATTTTGAGTTTTTGTGAAATATAAATCATTTATTGATACTTGCTTTGGTGGATTGTACTACTATGATTGCATCAAAAGATCTATTTTATTTCTAATCAAAATGAGTTGATTGGAAAAATATTCTGAAACATTCCTCAAGCACAAAAAAGAATTCCAGATATTGTTGAATTAGAAAAATATTATATTAAAAATTATATGTTAGTTTGAAGTTTGTCCTGAAATTTAGTTTAAAAAAACCAACAAGCCAAAACTATTAAATGGAGCCCTTAAATTTCTGAGGGGGTGACTGTCAGAGGAAGAGTCATATTAACAGAATATCTGTGTTTTTTGTGAAGGAAGTTTCCCTTTTATTTGCCCCATTCGGACATACTGTCTGTGTATTAAACAGACATCTGAGGACCAGTGAGGTATGTATTAGGAGGAAAGACTGGATTGTGACATTTAGATTGGATTGTGAATTTCCAAGTAGTATGTCTACTGTGCTATTTGTATTACTTGGAACATATTCACTTTGGTTCTCTAAGTTTTAAGTTCCTACTCTGTTGGGACAAGGTTAAAGGCATCAGTGCTGCTTACTGTCCTTGACAGGTGGTTGCTAGGACCATTCAAGGAAGTGAAGAAGCATTTTATAGTCATTGAAGTGCTATATAAATGGGAGATTTGATACTGTTTTCTGTAAGCTTACTTTAGGGAGATCTGAGGGTAGAAACATTTCAGCAATTTTGCAGTCACCTGCATGAGGCTAAAGTAAGATATCTGTGTCTTACATCAGTGTGTCACCTTTTTCCTTCAGATGATGTGGATATCTATTGCTCTGGAGATAAAGTCAGTCCATCAGTGAGATACTACTCTAAGGAAAGGAAGCATTGTGTGATGCCTTTATGCAGTTCATTCAAACATTTGGATGTGCATCGGTAAAGTATCCTGAGTTCTCTTTGTTACGCTTCCCTCAGTGTCTAAAGAGACTGAGAAAGGGAAAAGGGCAGATGTTTGCATGTTTGCTTTTTCTTGAGAGAAAATAGAAGTGCGGTGGAGCCTGCCAAATAATGGAGACCATGTATTAAATTTTTATAGTTATTTATCAAGGACTTGAAGTGAAGGCCCTACTCGCTTTTATTAAAAAGAAAAAAGAACTGCATACAGGCTTTTTGGGCAGTGGCATTAAGCCTGGTATCTCTTGTATGTCTGAGTGCTTAAGGCCTACATGTTGTATAGTTGGGGAAATGGACCCTGCAAAATGTGTGTGATACAGTGCTGACCACATGGGCTGTGTGTATTATAGATAAAAAGTGTATAAACAAGCTAGGATGTAATCCAATTATAAATTGAATGTTGTATTAAAAAAAAAACCCAGCTGTTTATGGATATGACAAACAGACAAAGCTACACACAACTTTACAAATAGACAAACAGAAACACAAGCAGACTGACAACATCAGAGTGCACTCAAATATATTTTTAACTGAATTAAGCTATATCATTTTTACAATTTTAGAAATTATTTTTTTTCTCACCACTATACTAATGAGGAATTTTAGAAATTTATAACTATGAATAAACTGTTCAGATTTTGTTATATGTCAGCTAGCTGAGATCACTTAAGGCTTTTATCTAGAGTTAATATGTATTTTTATATTTTATTTTTTCTTATTACCACCAATAACTTTCTGTCACATCCCTTTATTACACATTGCTCTTGTTCACTTATCTGTATACACTTTATTACCTTACTTAGACGTCAGGTCCTATTTTTGGTTACCATCTCCTGCATGTTCTGGGTCAGTTCCTTTAATCAGCCCCAGGTCAGACCCAGACCCATTCTTGTCTATCCATTGTGGCACGGTCTCTGGGCATCACTGTTAGCAGCTTTTGGACTGGTAGGATCAATTTCTTCACCGGATCTGTGTACACAATACAACTGGACAGCACACTGCGGCACCCAGATAGACCATTCAGCATTTTCTGGAAAAATAGTCATACCCTGTACCCCAGGTGAGTAGGGGGCTAGGTCCCTTCCATTGTCCTGTATGAAAATCTTTCAATCTTGCAAGCAGACAGTCGTGAGTTCAATCCCTGGTACCGATAAAAAGGAAAAAGACAAAAAAAAAACAAAACTCCAGGGAAGTTTGCTATTGAGGTTTGCCAAAAGGGTGAGACTTGCCATAACCACTGTTATTGAACCTAATATATATCAGATCACTCAAAACCCTTGCATCCATGTTATGATTTATGCCTGAATGTCCCCTAAACCCTCATGCAGTCATAGAGGCGGCTGAATCTTGAGCTTGTGATTTGTTTATTGTCTAGTGCGGGGATTGGCGGTGTGAATGCTGTTCCCACCCCAGGGCAGGTAGCTTGCATACAGTAAAAGGGAGGAAAAACAACTTGCTCCTTCTGCTCTTGTTGCTTTTGGTATCTGCTGCAGCCATCATTTATGGTTGCCCCTATGCCACTCCACCTTTTCTTGGAGCCAGCTGAGTATGGACTGAAACCTCCACAAACTGTAAGCTAAATAAACCTTTCCTTCCTTCATTTTGGGCATCAGGTATTTTGTCTCAGCAATGAGAGAAAAGTAACCAAGACAGTCCCCTTTACCTGTTTGTAAATTTTTCCAATTTACAATAAGGAAAGAATGACCACTTGAGCAATATGAGAGTTTCACGTGACCTAAACAGTGTTCTGAATGGATTGAAGCATCACCTTGATTTCCCTAGTATAGACATCATCGATGACATTAGACAACACCTGGAGACCTTTTAAAATGAGACTGCTTCAGTCTAGCAGGAGACCCACTGTTTCAAGAGGCAAAGATCCAAAGGTTCCTGTAGGAATAATGTGGAGCCCCATTTCAGGAGTTAATTATTCTGGAGTAGGAGCTAAGGTCCCAGCCTTTGCTGTCTTTTATCATTCATCAGAGGTCAGGGGCCTGCTTGACACTGGAAGGTAAGGTTGGGGAGGAATTAGGGAAAGCATTCCCACTGTTTGGCAGGGCTGAGGGGAGCTCTGCTGGAAGTTTCCCAAAATAGGTCGACCATCCACATTAGTTTTAAATTTGCACTGGTTTATCCAATGATACTCTCATGTACACCTTATTCAAACACTAGGTTTTGTTAGAGGAATGGGTGCAGCAGAGCAGGTTTGGGCAAAATGCTCTCTGCCTCCATATCTGAAACAAGGAACCTTGTTTCCTCCCCCTCTTCCAGGCTGTGGATGAATAATCCGAGCAATAACTGCTGAGAAGGCAAACCTCCTACCCCTGTCCCCGCCCCCAATCGAGGGGCCAATGTCAGCACATGTTGAATCATGTCAGCCAGTGTGGTCCGTTTCCTCTGGGCCTTATCAACCTCTTGACACCATTTATTTGTATTTTTAAATTCTGACTTTGGAACCATCAGCTTATTAGCCTCTGTATAGCTGTACAACTAACCTACAGCAAGTGTGTTGCAAAATGCTAGAAAGGTCCATTAAGACCCTGAGGAATGGAGGTCAGATCAAAGGATGTCTCACCCTTTGAGGGAAGTTCCCTCCAAGCCTTGTGGCAGTTATTTTATTCTGCTCATAGACTTGCAATTCAAAAGTCAGTGATTTGTGGCAGCAATAGCACCCTCACCTATCAACATATCCTTTGCTATAGCTTCTTTTAATGATAATTGTAAGAAAGAGAGAAAACATCCCAACTCCTTGAGAAAATAAATTTTCATTGTGGTGCAACAAAAATTATCTGAGCCAAAAAGGCAAAAATCTCTGCTTGTGGCTGAACTAAATTTATCAGGTACTATAAAATAAAATTCACTATGAGCTGTTCCTTTGGTGAGGAAGACTCTCCTGTCCTCCACCACTCCTTCCCCATCTGACTGAATAAAATCAGACTCCGTTCTTGTAGGAGGGCAACTGTTCTGCCATCTCCCTTCCTTTAGGACCTGGCTTTAAAGTAGTGCTCTGATCCATTTCTTTGTGGTCATGTGACCAGAAAAACACTTTCCAAAACAAATCCACAAAAGTAAAGTAAATACAGGAATCAGAAATACAGCAATCAGTACCATGTACATTGGTTGGTTCGTAAGCATGTGTTTTCCCATGTTTTAAAACGTGTTTTAAAACATGCAGTGTCTCCCCATGAGCGATCACCTCACAGAAAATCTGTAGAGCAGCCCTGCTCAAAGGACTGTAATTCAAGCTGCACAGGTAATTTAAAATTTTCCAGTAGCACATAAAAACATAACAGAGAGGAGCTGGGGATTTAGCTCAGCGGCATAAGCGCCTGCCTTGCAAGCAGGCAGTCGTGAGTTTGATCCCCGGTACCGATAAAAAAGGAAAAAGACCAAAAAAAAAAAAAAAAAAAAAAAAACGTGTAAAATTCAATACACCTTCTTTTCTCTCTGGTCTTAGTGGACCCATTTTTTCTCTCTGGCAGGTTCTTTTCTCCCTCTTCCTAAATTTTACATTTGATGAATTTACTATCAATGTACTTCTCTAGTCTTAGTGAGCCTGCTTCTCTCTTTCTGGCACTAGGGGACCCGTTTTTTTCTCTCTGTTCCCTCATTTTATACCTGATGAACTCAGCATCACTTCTGTCCGTCATTGAGAAGTATCTATTGTCTGCTACTTACCCCAGTCCATGTTTGGGCGCCATATATCACAGTTGTGAGAGCTCTCTGAGTTCCTGGGTTCTGTGTATGTGTGTGTGTGTGTGTGTGTGTGTGTGTGTGTGTGTAGACCAATGAGAGGATGAAGAAAATAGAGAGACAGGTAACTGGGGTCAGGCAGAGCCCATGATGCCACTTTGCTTAACTAGCTTGCTTCTTCTGCCCTGTGGTTCTTGGGCTGGAATACCTATTTACCTCCAGCATCCAATGCCCTTACGGCATTTCTCAGGTGCTCAGTGTTCTTGGTGTGCTGCTGTTTGTGCATTTGTGCTTTCAGCTCTGCATTTGGGAAAGATCAGTAGCTCAGCGGCTCCCAATAGTCAGCGTGGCACAAGAGCACCAGGCCTCGTGTACTAGAGGGGCTGGTCTGCATGGAGGAGCTGCAGACTTAGCAGGTTGAGAGAACATAAATATCTGTGTATATCTTTTGCAACATTATCTGTTGAAATAGTAACATTTTAGACTATAGGGTTAAATACATTGTTAAAGTTATGCCTGTGGGTTTTTTTTTTTTTTTTTTTTTTTTTTGTCTTTTTCTTTTTTATCAGTACCGGGGATCGAACTCATGACCATACACTTGCAAGGCAGATGCTTATGCCACTAAGCTAAATCCCCAGCTCCTCTCTGTTATGTTTTTATGTGCTACTGGAAAATTTTAAATTACCTGTGCAGCTTGAATTACAGTCCTTTGAGCAGGGCTGCTCTACAGATTTTCTGTGAGGTGATCGCTCATGGGGAGACACTGCATGTTGGTTGTCATTGTGCCCTCTTTCCCTGCTTTTGTCGCCTTCCCATTGACTTCCTTGGGCTCAGTTCCCTCATAAATTCTTCAGCTGGAAGTGTGGACAACAGTTCCTGTTACGTCTGTCTCACTGAATTGCTGGGCATCCAAAGAACGTGGCAGCTGCTGTTCAGATGTATAGTTTCACTGCATACTTTTCTGTAATGTGCGAAAAATGTTCTGGTAACAACTAACAAGTTTGATGTCTTTTAAAAGTGTTTACAGGTAAAGTTCTCCTAATTTGTTATGCTATTATTTGAAAAGCAGTTTCATGTTTTTCAAATGCTATAGTAAACCTCTACATTTTTGTGATAGAATTTTTTTTTTAAAGCCTAGATGGTGAACTGGAATCTTTTCATGGTTTGAAGAAACAGGAAATAGAGGAAGAGTTCATTGAAAATGATCATAGAGTTGATAACTCAAAAATGACCAAGCAGTCCTTCAAAGAAACAGAAAAAGGTAAAGAAAGCATTCATTGAAGTAGTACTTTTGTCCAGTAGAGCTTATGAAGCTGACTCATGATAATCACTGTGGTCCCCAGCACCTGTGTACATCTGTGTTCTGGTGCTTTTCCCTGTGCCTCTGGGAATGGCACCAGCCTGGCATAGACCAACATTCACTCTGGCCACGTCCCTGTGCCAGACACTGTGTGCTGGCGGCCTAGAGGTTAAATTAAATTGAATGGGAAGAGAAAAGTAAACGAGTATCTTTCAACTGTGTGCCTGTATTCTCAAAACTTAGCAGCATACATTCACAATCAGCCGAATACTTTAGAATGCCTTCACTTATTTCTCATGGTGGTGTTGGATGGAAAGTGAGGCTGTGATGGTAGTTGAATAACTGTAGCATTTTGGGACCCCAGACTGTGCATAGGATGCATTGCTCAGCGCTGAGCTACAGCGCCTATGTTTCTGGCTGCATCCAGGTGGCATCACCCTACCCCTTCTCACGGATTTCAGCATCTGAGGCTGATGAAAATCCAGTCAGCCTGAATCTGTACTTTCCATTACATGCTAAATTTTCACACACAAAGCAGAATAAACTATATAAAAAGTTGAGTATATTTGAAAGTTGACCTAAAAAGTACAGATGTGTAGGCCAGGGGCTGGTTAGATAGGGACCCAAGCACTGGGTTTGTCTTCTTCCACTTTTGGGTGTTTGCTAAACAAAAGTGAAACTTTTTTTTAATAGCTAAGCATGGTAGCTCATGCCTATAATCTTAGCACTCGGGAGGCTGAGGCAGGAAGATTGCTACTCATTTGAGACTGAGGCTAATCTGAACTACAAAGTGAGACTGTCTCAAAAAACAAATAAATAAAAACCCTATGTTTTTATTTACCGCTGCTTTAGGTTCTACGATGTAGAATATAGTATCTACCCACCTCTGTTCTGAAATGCCTTAGAGGCCAGTGCCAATCAGAACCATTGTAAGAATTTGAACACTTACCTGGGAGTGGTGGCTTACCCCTGTAATCCCAGCACTCAGGAGGCTGAGGTGGAAGGATTGTTTCGAGTTCGAGAGCAGCCTGGGCTACAAAGTGAGCTCAAGGCCAGCCTGAACTGCATAACGAGACCCCGTCTCAAAAAAGACAAAAAAAAAAAAAAAAAGCAATTTGAACACTTATTCTGAGCAGATTGAACCTGAGGGCACAGAGTCATGAGCCAAGGGGAACCCATTCTGCTGTGTGCCACTGTGGGCCCCCCATGGTGCCACTAGTACAGCTGAGCAGTGCTTTTGTCTCTAGCTATGTGCCCAGAGCACCTCTGGGCCTATGTGGTGAGCCTTGGCTACATGGTAGCTGCTATGGTCAGGAAAGGGGTCACCTGTTTGTAAAACAGGACAGAGTAGGGATGTTTGCCAACCTGTCCTGGAATCAGCATGGCTAGATTCAACAGACATGTTAGCATTTAAAACAGGCTGTGCCAGCATTTGGAGGCTGAGGTTAGAGGATTGTTATGAGTTCCAGACCAGAAGGAACTACAAAGTCAGATCCTATTTCCCTCTGTTTTTTTTGGTGGTACCAGGGATTGAACTCGTGATCTCAGGCTTGTCAGGCAGGCGCTTAGGCCACTGAGCTAAATTCCCAGCCCCAGACCCTATTTCAAAATACCAAAAAACAAAAAAAAAACTAGGTCATAGAAAGTATATAATTACAGACATACAAGAAAGGTAAAACAATTGAGGACTTTTCAAATGTGAACAGTAAAAACCAGAAAGAAAAGCAGTGACTAGCGCTGCAGCTGGTGGTGGTTAGTTTAAGGCTTCTGAGGCAACTGTCCATTTCTGGGTCTGAGCAGTTAGCACACAGTGGTTTTATGCACTTTAAAATAATTAAGCTTGAAATTATTTTAAATCTGCAGAAAAGACTTCGTTGAATTTCTGGGTACTCTCAGTGTTCTAAATACTACCCTTTTACAAGTTTTGCTGCAGTGATCTCTCTTAAGACTTTCTAGCAAGACCATAATTCACGGTACAGCAGCTCTTCCAGAAGATTGCTGTGTGTGAGAATGTTTAAAAATTCCATTACAGTCACACTGCCAACAAACATGGCCTCAGGATCTTGTGCTCAGTGGGATGGCGACACTAGAGACTCCCTTCTGCAACACGCCGGCTGTCCAGACTCAAGAGTGCCACACAAGCAGGGTTTACTTCCTCCTCAGATAAATCAAATATATGACGAGTTATTTCAGATACACCTGAAGCTGCAGGTAAGAATTGTGTTCAGAATATAGTGAGAATCGAGAAGGATTCACATTCCAAACACTACTAAGTGCAGCAAAATTTGGTTTTGCTGCTGTTTCATTTTAATTATTTAGATAATCGAGGCAAGGAACAAACTCAGGTCCTGGTGTTGGCTGAAGGGATCATGGAAGCAAGGGGGTTTTCATTTGAGGGCATGCATGCAGGCTTAGGCCGTCTTGTGTTTATGCTCGTTCTCCCCACCATTTGGCGGTAAGCAAACATGCTGATGAAGGGCGCTGTTTGAAGTAGGTGCTCTGGGTTCACTGTTCGAAATACTTACAGGGAAGAGATCCGTTGTTGATGCTCACCAGCATCCACCTCTACACACTGACTTCTGATCCTTTGGGCTTTGTTTCTAAGGATGCAGTTTACATATTTATCAAGTGTCCACCACAGGTAGAGAAGGAGCAAGGAGCAAGTGTAACACAGTTTCTGTCTAGAAAGTGCACCTGAGACAGCCAGCTTAGAAAAACAGAGGGTTGGGCAGGCACAGCCTTGTGTGTCATTAGTCAGAGCTGCTTGGAAGGCAGAGGTTAGGAGGATCACTGAGTCCATGAGCTCAGGACCAGTCTGGGCAACATAGGGAGACCCTAATCTCTCACCCACATCTCCCCCAACCAAAGAAAAGTAAAAGCAAAATTGATTTGGGCTCACAGTTTTGGAGGTTTGAGTCCCTGTCCTTCACCTGTTGTTTGTGTCTGGGGTGGCAGCAGGAAGCTGCTGTGCCCAAACCTTCAGCGCAGGGCACGGTGGCCATGCAGTATCTGGCCTGGAGCACTGCACAGCAGGTGAGTCTGGAGCTTGGAGGGGTTTCCGCTCGTAGGGCAGAGTCTGGAGGCTGAGGCAGGCATGGGGCTGGGGCTCTGAATGGGTACTGTCGGCCCGGTTGATGGCAGAATGGAAGTTTATTTGAGAGCAGTTGGATAAATTTTGATGATTTTGTTGAGATCAAAAACTAGAGGAAGAGAGGATTCATTTTTTACTTTTATACTTACAACTCATTAGTTTTTAGTGTAAAATCAAATTATTTGTAATATAGCCACAGAGTTGTGCTGCTGGTTTTCACAGAGGCATCACAGCCTATTTTTGAGTACATCCTCACCCATAGAGGTGCTCTTCCCCATAACAGTCTCCTTGTTTTCCATGACTCCCCTCCACCCCAGAGTGGGCTGGTCTGTCGAGGGGCTGCATGTGAATGCTTTGTTATGTGGCCTTTGATGCTGGCTGTTTTCTCTTAGAATGGTATTTTCAAGGTTCCTTTGTGCCAGGGCACACGTCAGTGTGTGCTTAGTAATGAAC
Source organism: Cavia porcellus (assembly GCF_034190915.1). Lineage (NCBI taxonomy): Eukaryota > Metazoa > Chordata > Mammalia > Rodentia > Caviidae > Cavia > Cavia porcellus. The sequence continues at coordinate 44,924,161 of NW_026947501.1, read as the reverse complement.
GCTGTCCACATTGTCCACACAGTGTGTGGCTGTCCACATTCTTGGGGAATCTGGGAGAAAGAGTAGACTGAAAATGTTGAAAATGAGCTCAGTAGAGGATTGAGGGCGTGAGCCTCAGTGTCCTGCGTACAATGTGCTGTCAGGGGCAGAGAAAGTGGTCTGAGCCTTAGTCTGGGTGGCAGAAGGAAAGACAGCAGGGCTGAGGGGATGGAGGACATGGGCAGGTGCTGGACCTGCAGGTGGAGTGGAGCTCAGTCTGCATGGTCCTGATGCATAGGGACCCAGCTCTGGGTCTCCCGAGGCCAGCCAGTGCCATATCTTCACGCAGACGCTGTTTGCTGCACTGTCTAACCCTGTAACGTGGCTTTCTTTGGGTTCTAGAAGTGTGTTTCTGAAAACCACCTGGTGGCTTTTGGGTAAAATGCAGGACAGCACTCAAGTCCTTAACACACTTACACCTGCCTTTTGGTGCAGTGTGAGAGCACGGCGCAGCAGAACTTCGCTGAAGAGCTCCAGAGGCGAGAACGCTTTTTAGCTGAGAGAGAACAACTGCTTTTCAGACACGAAGATGCCTTGAATAAAATTAAAGGTGTTGAGGAAGAGGTTCTCACAAGATTTCAGATTATGAAGGAGGTAACTAGCCTTTGATTTTAGTGTTGTAATTTTCTTTTTTCCCTAAAATTCCCTAATTCTTATCATTTTGCCACAGTTACTCATTTCTCCAACCCATCGTCCTCACCGTGCACAGCCCTGCAAACCCCTACTGGGCCAAAGCGACTGAGACCATGGTGGCAGGTGTGTCCTCGGGGCAGGGTGTCCTCATGCTGCCCTTGTCTGCCCAGAGCTGCACTTGAGACACTGCCTCATCCTCTGCCAGGCATGGCCTCCAGGGTATCTTTGCCACTTTTTGTTTTGCTTTCTGAGCAGGGAACTAGATAAAATGCATGCATGTTTGGTGGGCAGATCTTTTGATTTCTTTAAACTTAGAGTGCTCAGCATCGCTGTTTTTATTTGAAGAGTCTGGCCCTGCAGTTTTAGGAAGCAAGTCGCACACTAGGCTGGCCTGATCGGTTTCTGACGATGTTCAGTTGAAATACTTTCGGGAGGATATTATGTAGGTGCTATTTATAGACCTCTGTGCTTCATATCAGAAGATAGTTATAGTACTTGAAACTTAAGCAAGATGGAAGGCATTCTGTTGGCTGTGTATTTTTGTACATTTTGAACCTGCACACAGCTTTTAGTCACCACCGTTCTTGGGCAAGAGTGTCCCTAACTCCTCTGTAGTTATCCTCCGCCTTCAGCAACCCTGGTCTGTCTGTCCCTGTGACCTGCCTTTGCCAGGATGTCAAGCAGGCAGATCATTGATGACCTATTGTGTGTACTCCGGTTTGTTTGATTAAAGGGCAGTGTGCTTCTTGAATTTAGAAATCTAACTATTTGGGTTTTTTTTTTTGGTCTTTCTCGTTTTTATCGGTACCAGGGATCGAACTCACGACTGCCTGCTTGCAAGGCAGGCGCTTATGCCTCTGAGCTAAATCCCCAGGCCCAAATCTAACTATTTGGCTAGGCATGGTGGCACATGCCCGTAATCCCAGCACCTGGGAGGCTGAGGCAGGAGGATCTTGGTGAGTTCAGGAACAGCTTGGGTTACAAAGTGAACTCCAGGCCAGCCTGAACTGCATAGTGAGACCCTGTCTCAAAAAGATCAAAAAATAAATTTAACTATTTGTCAGACTTGGGCAATTTTCAGCTAACATTTCTTTAAGTATTTTTTCCTCTCTAATTGCTTTCTCCTCTCCTGGATCTCCAGTAACTTTTGCTATTGAAAGATTTCTGAGGTTCTGTTCCTGTTTTCTCATCTTTCTCTTCTGATTAGATAATTTCCATTGATCTCTCTTTAGGTTCACTGTTTCTTTTCATGTCCATGTGGATATTGAACCTGTTTAGTAGACTTATTGTCTTCGAAAAATTTCTGAAATCTTAAATTATGTTCTTTAAAAGTTTTTGTTTTGTTTTTCTCCCAAGAATTTGTGTCTTCATATTTGTTTTCACACTGAATTTACTTCATGGAATGGAGGAAGAAGCCAAGCATCTGGCCTTCTCTGATTGGTGTCTATCAGTTCTTTTTTCTTGAGTTTTTGTTGTATTTCATTTGTCCAGCAGTTTTAAGATTATATTTGAAACCTTTTGTTTGTTTGTTTGTCTTTTTGAGACAGGGTCTCCCACTGCAGTTCAGCTGGTTTTGAACTCACTTTGTAGCCCAGGCTGGCCTTAAACTCTTGGCAATCCTCCTGCGTCAGCCTCCTGAGTGCTGGGATTACAGGTGTGTGCCACCATAGCCAGCTATATTTGAAACCTTTGGGTATCATTTGTATCTGGAGATGTTAACTGTTGGAAGCCATTTCTTCAGCCATCTGCGTGGAGGCCCTCATCCCTGCCTCTCTGTGGCAGCAGGGTCCTCCAGATGAGCTGCAGAGCCTTCAAGATTGTCTTGTGCACAACCTCTCAAGGTCAACCTGAGACCTGGACTCTGCCTAGCTTTTCCTGCTCCATGCGGCTAGGGCAGAGGGGCTCTTTCTGGGTGCCTTCCCGCAGGTCCCTGCCCTTGAGAACTGGGGCTCTCCTCTGGGTCTCCTGTAGGGAAGACTGGTTGTATCTGCCAGCGTCTCTGGAAGATTTCAAACTGCTTTGCTGACACGTCTCCATCCTGGAGTGGAACAGTGCAAGAAAAGGAAAAAAGAGAAACTCGGACAAGGTTGCCCATAAGGATAGCTCTGTTTGTTACTCCTTTCTGCTCTTCCAGACACCAAGGGAGCACTTTTTGGGCTTTGTCCAGGGTAGGGTTTTTAGAGGAGAGTGGGTTTATCCTGCCTTGCTGGAGGTGGAACTCATATTGTAAGTTTTGCTATCTTTAGATCTGGAACAATTAGACAATAGGATTATTAAACTACATCTAGAAATACCTGCATTTGTAACCATATCCCTGGTTTTTACAGTACCATTTAATATAGTAATAAAACCATATAAAGCCATCATTTTCAGATTGGAGTTTTTCATAGGCTAAGGAAGCAATTCTTAGATTGTCAGATCTCTCATACTAATCTTGTTCTTGACTTGTAAGTATTCATATGGCAAATCTGACATGCTGTCCCATTTAAAAGTAACTAGAAGACAAATTGGTTTGAATCATTTCTGAAACCTGTTGAGAGTCAAATTGTTTGGAGCTCAGAGAAATTTTTGTTTTGTAGTTAGTATTGTTTGAGATGTAAAGCTGGCCTCAGACTTGTAGCTGCATTATGAGAATAAATTAATTAGTTCTGTCTGTGGACTATTTCTGAATGTTCAAGGATGATGTGAAACTTCCATTTCAACTGTAAAGCTGTGAATAGTATATTAGCTTCTTGAAGTGGAGCAGAAATGTTCTGTTGTTATTATTTGAAGTAAAGTAGAAAATACTTCAGTGACTATGTTTAGGTGGATTTTTCTGAGCAGAAATGAAAAGTAGACTTAATTTGTATGATAATGTGCCTGAGCTTTTTTCCCAGATGTCATTGATGTTTTCTTGTTACTTTGATTAATTACATAATTTTGTAAATTATTTGCCACATTAGTCATCTGTGCTTAAATATACTGATTAGAGTTTTTGTGGTTGAGGCTGTTCTACTTTTTAAGTAACTTACGTTTGATAATATTAGTAATGGAATCTTTATCTAATTTTTATTTTATTTTTTTGAAACAGGGTCTCACTATGTAGTTCAGGCTGGCCTTGAGCTCACTTTGTAACCCAGGCTGATCTTGAACTCGAAGCAATCCTTCTGCTTCAGCCTCCTAAGTGCTGACATTACAGGTGTGCACCACCATCTAATTTTTAAACCTGTAGATTTTTTTTTTTTTCCTCCTAGCAACACAGTGCAGAAGTTGAACACTTAACTGAAGTTCTTAAGGAAAGAAATAAAGAAAGCAAGAGACTGAGGTCGTCTTTTGATGCACTGAAAGAATTGAATGATAACTTAAAAAAACAGGTAAATCCTACTTCATATTGGACTATAAGACCTTCTAAGAATTATATTTTATATTTAACATTAAAACTCATTTTAGAACATCTCAGCTAAAGAAAATTAATTGAATTTGTTAGCATTACTGTAAAATACTTGCAAATATAAACATGCTTAAAGGTCTAGCTGCTTCTTCTGTATTAGCAAACAAGAGTAAGTGAATATTTTTTGAGGCAAGCGGTCCTATTATGTTTCCTAGACTACTTTGGAACTCTGTCCTCCAGCCTTGGTCTCCCTAATAGCTGGAACTATAGGCACTGCATCACATTCAGAACTTAAAAAAAAAAACCTCTAACATTACAGATAACAAATCTGTAGCATTATAAATAACAAAGAAACAAAAGAAAGACCTTAGAACTAAGAAACTTTTAGCACTCATTTCTGTCTTTAATACATGAAACCCTAACTGCTGCTAACACTGCCTGTTTAACATTCATCTGTTTTCTGTGTGTCAACTCTGCTGGACACTACCAGCCTTAAGGTTTTACGTTGCGTATAGTTTCAATGAGAGTTGCATCACATTGGCTATAATAATTCACTTATATAAATGATATCATTTAAGTCAACACCTATCACTAAAGTTATAGAAAAGAAAATTTTGTTGTTTTGAGACTGAGTCTTGCTATATGCTCCAGGCTGGCCTTGAACTCACCATCCTCCTGCCCAGGATTCCAGAGTGATGGGATGACAGACGTTTTGGTTGCATCTTTTTTCCTTGGCTCTGTGGGAAAAAAATGAAGCAATGTGATGGGTGAAAAGGAGGAGAGTGATTGTGATGACTGTATTTTATTATAAACAGAAGATGCTTCTGGTCAGAAATTGTAAACACAGTCGCTCTTTAGAAACACTGACAAGACTGACAGATTTTAATTCAGTTAGGTTTAGATTCTCAGACCTTGCCCCCTGGGCTTCCTTGGCCAGCTCTGCTCCCATTGTTCTGCTTTAATTCCTGAGTGACACTTTGTTGCAACCTGACAGAGTGGCCTGGGGAGTACTGTGATCTGGCCTGGGCTCTCTGAGTCTGTTTCTGACCCATGAGGGGCCTTCAGGGGAGGTTGTCCCTTAGGAAGCCTGCTTCTCCCCTGAAGGGATGACTGTTGCCGTATCTGTGGTGGATAAACTAATGATCAGCTTGGGGCACCTAGATGGACTGAGTCAGCCTGCTGCTGGGTGTGGAGGGCCCACGTGAAGATTGCTGCCAGTTGCATAAAAAGAGAACTGGAGGGAAAGAAGGAGCCATTAAAGTGTTGAGTGAAGCTTGTCATGCTGGCTTTCCTGATACAAACTCAGCTGTTTTCATTATTGAGGGAGCTCCAGTCCTTGCTGTCACTGAAGATGGCTGTCCTTCTTTTTCAGGGGAGCTCTGGTCCTTACCTTAGGTGTTGATTCTTGGCTCCAGTGCAGATCCCTCAACCTGTTGGCACCGATCCTTCTTCCCGTTAGTACAGACTTTCTGGCTTCCCCACTGACCTTTGGCCCTTCCCAGTACAGATCCTTGGGACCGACTTGCACGAGACATTGTTGTGGACTCTAGCTCTTCAGCTAGACTCATGCAGGACCTTGTCATGGGATCCAGGCCCTCAGCTGTATTCTTTGGTTCTCTAGTGTATGAACAGATGTCCTGCACTCTTTTGCATTTGACTCTTTGAGGGAATATTATAAAATAATCCTATAAATTATATGTCTTGTATTAAATTGTTTCCCTTGTAAACTGTGACTACTGCAATCATCATCTCTGCCAAACTGCCTATGAGAAGGGCTCCTTTACCAGCTGGGCTGAGTATCCTGTGGTCTCCCATCTCAGTGTCTTGAGTTCTTGTGAGATTGAGTGGTGTCTGCATGGACATGTAGATTATTTATGACTGGATCCATTGTAACTGGATTTAGATGCTTGTGTACCTAAACTGAGTTGGGGGAAACTTCTTGGTGCTGAATAGCTCTGCTAGCTGAATGCTTTTTGTGAATGGATCCTTGGTTTAGAATAGTTAGTGACCAGCAGCAATCTTTCTCTGGAAGGACCAGAGCGCTGCCTTTGTAGCACGCAGCAGCTGTGAGCATTGTGTGGGGCTGTGCTGCAGCCTGGCTTGCCAGCTTCTGTTACGATGAGTGTGCATACTTTGAAATGGCTCAGTGAAAGATGTGTTTCTGTGACTGCCTTGCACAGTAGTTTATGATAGCACTGGATGTAAGTATACCTTGGTAACAGTAATTGTAACTTAAAAGCATTGCGTGTTAAGACTTGCCATGCTGAGGAGACCAGGATTAATGGTCAAAGTACAGCAGAGGGATGGCATTCTAGGGAATGCTCAGGAGCAGAGCTGTCTTCAGGAGCAGGCAGATAAGAGGCAGACTGACCCTCTAAGGATGTGAAGCCAGGCCTCAGTTGTATTTAGTTTCTGTCTGACCCAAGTGCAAGCAATCCTAACACTGTGAGAGATTGAGGCAGAAGGATCACAAGTTCAAGCCTCACCTTGGGCAGTTTAGTGACTTACAAAGACTCAGTCCCAAAATAAAAAAATGAAAGGAATAGGATTTATGTAGCTCAGCAGGAAGGCTCCAGGTTCAATCCCCACTACCGCCAAAATCAAGGGAGGGAGGATAAAGGAAACCTAAGGCAATTGAAGGGCATGTTTCATGTTCATGGGTGGGAAGACTCAATATTGTGAGGATTTCAGTGCTTTCTATTGTTTATATACATCTCACGGTCTGAACAACAGTTCATTGCTCTGCAGATGTGATCTGTATATGATATTCTTCAATAAAAATTATATTGCAGTCTTTTCCCACTAAAGTTCACACTTTTAAGATGTCTTACGTATTTTTCATAGAATAAAATAAACTTTCTTAGCCACTAGTAATGTATTAGTGGGACAGTTTCAGTCCTGAATGCTGCCTCTGTTTTGTCACATGCATGGTTAAGCAGAGCAGATGAGGGCAGGAGATGAGAAGCCCTCAATATGGTGAATTTAAATTTTACATTGAAATTGCTAACTTTTCCCTTCTTTAGTTAAATGAAGTATGTGAAGAAAACAGGAAGATGGAAATTCAGGCTAAGCGAGTTCAGGCCCGTTTAGATAACTTACAGGTGTGTTGCCTGTTCTTCTGTAAGTGCATTTTAGCGTGATTGCCTTTGAATTTGCTTACTTTCCCTATGATTGTTCTTTAATTTGTGGATATGTTCCATTGCAGAGGAAGTATGAATTTATGACAATTCAGAGACTGAAAGGAAATTCCCATGCTGCTCATGAAGTAAAAAGCTTAAAGCAAGAAAAAGTACCATCTTCAAAAAATTTTAAGGTATATGTCTATAGATCTTTCCAGTGGACAGCCAGAAGGTTTTTTCTTGTTCTTTCATTTAGTAAACATTCCTTTTGGTATGAAAGGTATCACCATAATAATTACTTTACAGAGAAATAGCTCTGGAGTATTTCAGACCTTCCAGAACATTCCTGCCATATTTCAGGCATGGTGACATGGACAGGTCCCCCACAGCGTAGCAGTTGGTTATTGGATGTGGTTGAGATTCTGCAACTGTTTGATGTTTTGCTATCAAGACTACAGTCTGTCCCTGAATTAGCCCTGGATATTTTTGAGTCAGTGTTTGATCAGTGTTGAGAAACTCAGGTAACATTCAGCCAGGGTTCTCCTCATCCCAGCAGGCTCCCCTGTCCATGGCGAGTGGCTGTTGGTCTGTTCCCTGCAGAGGCTTCACATGTTCTGTAGTTTTAGTCAGTGGAGTTGTAGAGCATGTGCTCATTTGTCCAAGGTTCCTTTTGTCAGCGTAATAGTGGTTTTGTCAGTAGTTTGTTCCCTCTGTATTACTCGCTGTCCCATTGTATGAATGTTTCATAGTTCCTCAGTCAGTTCTTCTGGTCACAGTGCCTGTACGATTCTTGTTTTTGTTTCCTGTGAATACAGCTGTTATAAATACACAGGATTTGGGGCACATGTTATCATTCTTCTTGTATATTCCAGGACAGGAATTTCTTGGTGATCAGGTAAACATGTGTTTGTAAGAAAATGTCATTTTAGGGACTGGGGATTTAGCTCAGCGGCATAAGTGCCTGCCTTGCAAGCAGGCAGTCGTGAGTTCAATTTCCGGTACCGATAAAAAGGAAAAAGACCAAAAAGAAAGGAAAGAACACATCATTTTATATCCAAACTGTATGATACATCTAACCATGAAAGTTCTGGTTGCAGGTGTTTTGTGTTTTAGTCTTTTGATATTGATTCTTAATGGATACGTGGTAGTAACTTATTGTAGTCACTGATCACTTCGGATAAACTCTCTAGTCCTTTTTTTTCCCTTGTGGTAGTAGGGAGTGAACCCAGGACGTACACACAGTATGCAAGTGTTACACCACTGAACAGCACTCAGGCCTTTATTTTTTGAGACAGGGTCTCCCTAGTTGGCAAGGCTTGCCTTGCACTTGTGATCCTCCTACTTCACTGTCACAAATACCTGGGATTGCAGGCATTTGCTACCAGAGAGTTCTGTATATAAAACAAATGGAAATATACTCAAGTACACAAGGTAATTGAAGTTTCATCTAAAGCATTTTCTCTCTTTGTTTCTATCTGAAGCAAATAGAAGTTTCAAATTATTCTTGTCAGGATAATATGATAACTACTGTTACTCTGTTTTAAGTCACCTGATTTTTTTTATTCTTCTTAGTTGCATTTTTATTAATTTGCTTTTATATTTCTCCACCTTTGCATAGCTTAAAAAGAGCAATGAAATCTAACATAATTCCCATAAGGTGGATATATGAAAAATGAAAAACATTGAATTAAATTGATCAACAGTGTGTTTCAAAGGTATTGAGCAACAGTCTGGAGCTGCATCTCCAAAATAGAAACTTCCTGTTTGGGAACAAAGAATAGATTGCAGTCCAGGACAGACATGCACTGGGCCAGAGTGGCCCTTGCTGCAACCAGAGGACAAAGGCAAGCGTGGAGTCTCACCTAATGGAGATGTCTGCACACATTGCTTTCAAATGGAAGTTCACTGGCACCATCAGTGCTGGCAGGTGTTGACAGTCCCTGTATGAAGCTGGCTGGAGGTCGCAGTGGGCAGATCTGCTATCACTTGCTGAGTGGAAATAGACCAGAATAGGCGGGTTTGTTGGGCCGGTTCTGTGAAAGTGTTCCCCTTTTTCCTGGACTCTCAACTCTACTGTGACCCAAATGACTGCATTTTGTGTAATAAATTTTACAAAGGAATACTGAAATTACTCTTGGCACATTTATAAGTTACTTAGGCATTCTGTCCTTGAGTGTTTCCATCTCAATTTGATGGGATCTCAAGAGAATAGAATTTTGAGGAAAGAATTTTCATGTGTATAGAAGGCTGTATTGTAAAAACAAAGCAAATAAGTGCTGTGGGGAAGAAAAAGTTTGAAATGTGACAGTGGTAGTAATTCTTTAGCCTTGGAAATGTTTTAATTTGTTAGGCTCTTAGGTTTGGTGATTTAATGTTGTTAAAGCCAATTTTACTTTTCGATATTACCAATCTTGGATAAAGAACTTCTTGAACATTTTTTACTTTACTAATGTAAGTTCTTTCAGTTTTGTGCCTTTTCTTACCTAATATTTAATGTTTTTAAGAGTACTCTCAATAAATTACTGTATAATCACTTACCAGGTTTTAGGCTAGCTTTTGAACTTTTATTAAGTCATGAACTGAAATAAATGTTTGCTTTAAATTTCGGCACATAGGTACCACTTAACGGGCAGGTATATGAGCTTTTAACTGTCTTCATGGACTGGATTTCAGACCATCACCTTAGCAAAGTGAAGCATGAGGAATGTGCTGTGGATGGTGAAAAGCTGCTTCTCAGATCTGCTTCTCAGAGAAGTGATATTCAAGAGAAGTGTGTAAAGGTTTGTCTGTGAATTTGAAATGTATGACTTGGGACACTCAAAAGTTAAAGGGAAAACTTCAGGAAGATTTTATAAATGAAAGATTTTGGAGTAGAAATTTGGGCAGTAGTCAATACTAACTAATTTTGGACTCTATTAATTCATACCTATTTTTTCCTTAATATGTTTTTTTTTTTTTGTCTTTTTGTTTTTTTGAGACAGGGTCTTGCTCTGCAGCTCAGGCTAGCAGCAATCCTCCTGCCTCGGCCTCCAAAGTGCTGGGATTACTAGTGTGCACCACTACACCTGGCTTACTAATTTGTTTTTTAAAACTAGAACTAAAACACTAGCAACATGTTCCAAAAGTGGTAAAATAATTTAATTGTATGTTAGAGTTAAAAATACTGTTAAAAGATGTTAAAAGAGTTAAAAAGATGTTGGACAATCCTTTCACATAATTTTAGGGTATGAAACATAGTCTTTTTAGCATGAAGAGGTAAAAATATCTATTTTTAAGGTGCTTCTGATACCTTATCAAAGAGAAATAATTTATCAAGTTATAGGCACTAATGTGAATGTTGCTCTTGTGATTTCTAGTTAATATAAAGTCTTTAGAAATTGACAGTTAACAGCACAAGCACCTACTGACTTGCATGAGGTTGTGAGTTTCGATCCCGGGTACCAAAAAAACAGAAAACAAAAACAAACAAGCAAAAATTGATAGAGTCCATAGCCAACACAGAAAAACTTGGAAGAAAAGACATTAAAGTTTTTTGTTTGTTGTTTTCACCTAGTTTCAGGAATGATTTCATGGTTGTTAAATATAGGGCAATGTTTTATTTGAGAGTATTATTCCCAGTTTTCAATCTTAATCAGTGTTTCTTTTTTCTTTCTTTTTTTTTTTTATTGATACTGGGGATCGAATTCATGACCACACGCTTGCAAGGCAGGCGCTTATGCTGCTGAGCTAAATCCCCAGCCCAATCAATGTTTCTTTTAATACCTTTTTTGGGGGGAGGAGTTGATAGGGTCTCACCATGCAGGCCAGGCTAACCTTGAACTGCTTTTACGGATCCTCCTGCCTCAGCCTCACAAGCGCTGAGAGTATAGGTGTGTGCTACCACACCTGGCTCTTTTAATGCCTTTTGTAGCAGGTAGAATAACGGCCTTATGTTGGAAACCTATCAGTGTTGTTTTACATGGCAAAAGGAACTAAAGTTGCTAACCTTAAAGTGGGGAGATTTTCCCAGAATTTGTGGGTGGGCCCAGTTTTCAAACCCGAGGGAGTGGAAGAAACGCACCCAGCCAGAGGCACTGCATATTTGCACAGCACGCTGATCCCTGTCACTCTGCAGCAGGGGTCTGACAAGTGGCTCCACTGGCCAGAGTCCTGAGGTCCTCAGACTTCCCCTCAGGAGGCCGGCGGAGTACCCCATGCTGTCTTGGCCACTGGCAGAACTGTCTGGCGTGAGGAAGACTGAGGCCCTTGTGCTACAGAGAGCGAAGCCCCACCCAGCCCTAAAGCCCTGCGCTTGTGGCTTGGGGCCCTCCAGGTGGAAGCAAAGCTCATTAATAGCTTTATGTTTTTTAAGGAGTATTTTTGCAAGTTGACACTTACATTTATGTAAGCTGGGATCTTTATTATACTTGCTGTGTTGTCACCAGCTTTTTTCATCCTAGAAAGCTAGGGTGATGATTATGAAACTGGATTCTCTATTTTTTTTTTAAATGGTCTTTTAGAGGCAAGGCCTCCTATATAATCCAGACTGGCCTTGAACTCAGAACAATCCTCCTGCCTCAGCTTCCAAGTGCTGGAATTACGGGCATGTGCCACTATGCCCAGCCTAATTCGTTATTTTTAATGATGGTTCATTTGACCCTTGAAGCTCCTGAGAGCTTCTGTGTGGGTTGATCTCAGTTCTTCACGTGCTGTTGTTCCTGGATAGAAGGAAACACATACAGAAACTTGCACTTGAGGACTGTCATGTTGTGTTACCTGTGGTTAGGGGAGGTTTGTTAGGGAACACCTCTTTCAATTTGCAGTTATTCTTTAGAACATTGTGAGCGTGGGTTTTGGACATCTGAAAACGCCTTGTTTTGTTGTTTCCCCTCTTCCATCCGCAGCTCTTGCCTGTGCTGACGGAGCAGCTGCAGTGTCTGCCACTGGTGAGCACTCGGCTCCATGAGCCGCTGGTCAGGTTCATCTACTGGTCCCTCAGGCAGCTGGATGCAGGGGCACAGGTGAGGGCAGCGAGGAACTGGGCTGCAGCGATGCTCCGAGTAGTGTCAGTGTACACACGTGTGTGTTGCGCGCACACACACATTTCCCCTTTGAATGTGCTCTCCTTGGAGAGTAATCTTCCCTGTGCATGTATTGGTGAGATTTTGATTAGCATTACTTCAAACCTGTATCCATCTGAGAACTGAGATCTTTGCTTTGTTAGTCTTCAGTTCATCAGCACAAAGCTGTCTCTCCCTTTGTTAAAAACTTTAATTTCTTTCACCATTGTTGTCTAGTTTTTTTTTTTTTGTTGTTGTTGTTTTTGGTCTTTTTCCTTTTTATCGGTACTGGGGATCAAACTCATGACTGCCTGCTTGCAAGGCAGGCGCTTATGCCGCTGAGTTAAATCCCCAACCCCTGTTGTCTAGTTTTTTTACATGAATTCCTGTGTTTTTAAAAAACCTTTCAGATGAGTTTTTTTATGCGATTATAATTGGTACTGTTTTAAAAATTTTTGTGTCCATGTGTTCATTGATAGAATTCAGAAATAGAATTGATTTTTTAAGATTTTTGTATCCTGTGACTTTTCCCGTAACTGTACTGCAAATTTCTTAGAGATTGCTTAGTACTTGCTCTCTGATCTTCCTCCCTTTGGGGACTCTGGTGACATGCTTCCTACGGGCTGAAGTCTCACAGCTCCTTGAAGCTGTGTCGCTGCCATGGGTAGTTCCCAGTTTCCCCTGGTCGTGCAGACTGCCTGTGTCCTGTCACTTGATTTTTGGAAAGTGGATTCTTTTCTCTGGTTCCTCTGTTCTGCTGTTGAGGCTGTGCACTGAGTTGTCTCCTTTGTTGGTGGTGTTTCCAGCACTGAACTTTCCATCTGGCTCTTCTGTTTTCTTCACTAAGGCTTGGTTTCTATGGGAGATTTTCTAAAGTGTTTATAATTGCCCATTTTATTAGGGGTTTAAATTTTTTGTCAAATAATTCTAACATGTTGTCATAATATTGATAGCCACTGGTTGTCTTTTTAAATTTAGTTTGAAATCTTTTGGTTCTTGGTATGGTGAGTGGTTTTAGATTGAAAACTAGACATTTTGAATCTAGGTTGGTTCCTGTATCCTTTGGTGAAGTCTCAGCAAAAATAAAATTACAATTTCTGTGGGATTTTTTTCCCTCTTTTTCAATTAAAGAGAAGTAGTATCCACATTCATGTTTTTAAAATAAAAATATTCTTACTATAAAAGTAATTGGAAGCATTGGAAGTGACTTTGCCACATGCTCTTGGCTAGTGATCCTGATAGTGTGTTTAAGTTAGGGTGCACTGCTTAAGCTTTTCCTCATCCAATCGTTGGCCTTGGCTACCCACAAAATCTCAGTGGATCTATTTCTAACTTTAGGTATACATGTTTAGAAGCTAGAGTTTGTCCACATTGCAGGATCCATGCTGTGTTAGAGCATGTGGTCACAGATCCACAACACTTAATAACAGACCTGAAGACTTGGGTCACAACAAAGGGTGCTTTCCATTACCTCTAGACCTGCAATTTGAGATGTTCCCCTTCCATTTGACACTCAGTGGATGGTGGATATCCTCTAGGTCCTCTGTTACTTTGTTTTTTGAGACAGGATCTTGCTATGTATTCCAGGCTGTCCTTGAACTTGCAGTGAGCCTCCTCCTGAGTGCTGAAATTACAGGTGTGTGTGTCCTTACACCTGGTGGTCCTGTGTCATTTTATTTTATTTTTTTTAAGAGAATAAACCAAACAAAATAGAATAAAGCCAATCAAAAAAAAAACAGTAAAAATAGTACAGGACTTCAAAACAAAGTAATAGGAAATCAATGGTGGCTGCTGTAATGCCTCTGTGTTATCTTCAGAACAGCTGCCCATACCATCAGACATTAAAATCAAATCAGATAAAACCATGAAAGAGATACAGGACTTTAAAACAAGATAATAGGAAATCAAGAGTAGCTATCATAATGTGTCTTGTTGTCTTCAAAATAGCTGTCCATGCCATCAGATATAAAATCAAACCAAACAGAACAAAACCAATCAAGACAAAGCAATGAAAACAATACAGAATTTTAAAACAAAATAATAGTGAATTAATAGAGGCTACCAGCTTCCCATTTAGATGTTTCTTCCCCTTTCACTTTCACAATATCTATGTACAGCTTGGATCCCACTAACTCCTTCAGTTTTTTTTTTTTGTTTTTTTTTTTTAAATCGGTACCAGCGATCGAACTCTCACAGCCATGTGCTTACAAGGCAGGCGCTTATGCTGCTGAGCTAATTCCCAGCCACTCCTTCAGTTTTTTATACTAGGGAGACAGCATGGTGTTTATCTGTGTCAGTCTGAGCCATTTCACCCAAGGGCATGATCACAAGTTGCATCCATTTACCTTTAAGAGCCTTGAGGTTATCCTTCTTTATAGCTGAGTGGCTTTCCAGTGTATAAAATAATACCTTATCTTACCTGTTCTGCAGTTGATGGGCAAACCACCCCTGTTTTTTTTCTGGTTCCCTGTCACATGGAGCATTATTTCTCTCCTTTGACTTTGACTGTTCTTTTTTTTTTTTTTTTTTTGAGACAGGATCTCTCTACAGGTTGGCCTTGGGCTCACTTTGTAGTGCAGGTAGGTCTCAAACCTGTAGTGATCCTCCTGCTTCAGTCTCCAGAGTGCTGGGACTATAGGCATACACCACTGTGCTGGGCTCTCCTTTTACTTTCAATCTGTCAGTTTTCTTCCAAGTTAATGTGTTACTTGTACATTATGTACTGATGGATCTTGTTTCTTGTTGCACTCCGCCTGTGTTTCTTTTTACTGGTGAATTGAGGCCATCTGCATTAATCGTTACAGCTAACACACACTGGTTTGTCTTTGCCATACTTTTCTCCTGCCGTTTGCTCCCTACTTTCCCTCCATTCATTTTCCTGTCCTACTTGGTGATTCCATTCTATTGCTGTTCCTGGAACTCTAGAAGTCCTTTAGTACTCTTAGTAGAGTTGGTTTCATGGCATGAATTCCTTCATTGTTCTTTGTCATGGAAGTATCTTATTTCTCTATTAGTTTTGAAAGATAGTTTTTCAGGGTACATCAGTCTGGGTTGATAGTTGTTTTCTTTCAGTACTTAAAATATTCCAAGCTCTTCTTGACTTGATGGTTTGTGTTGAGAAGTCTGTTGTGATTCTGATGGATTTTCCTTTGTAGGTGAGTTGTTTCATTTCTCTAACAGCCTTTAGTATTCTGTTCTTGTGCTGAATTTCTGGGGTCTTGATTATTATATGTCTAGATGTAGATTTATTTTGGTTATGGTTCATTGGAGTGCTGTATGCCTCACTTATCTGCATGTCAGGTCCTTTCCCCATGCTTGGGAAGTTTTCTGCTATTACCTTTGTAAATAGTCTCTTTATGTCATTTGTGTTCATCCCTGCTTTTTCGCTGACAATTATCACTCTGCAATTATTTTTCTTTGTGTTGTCTTGCAGCTATTGAAATGTTATTTCCTGGTTCCTTGCTATTTTTAAGAGAAATTTTTCCTTTTGTGATCACACTGGCTGTCATCCTGCCTTCAGGGTCTGAAAGTCTGTCTTCAGTTTCTTTGAAGTGATTTTGCCAGATTTCAATGGATTTTTTAATTTCCTGGATATCTCTTTGAGTCTGTTTCATGCATTCCAATTCTCTATATGGTTCATTGAGGGTTTCTCTCATTCTTCTATGTGCCTTTTCTTTTACCTATATCTTTAGATATGTTCAGCAACACTTTTATTGTGTTTCTCCTTTCTTTTTTACCTGAGATATTATTTCTGATATGATTTCTTTTACAGTCTCATGAAGTAGTTTTTTTTTTTACTTCAGTTGCCATCATCCTATGTGTTTTGGGTGTGCGACTTCTGCTCTTTTCCATGTCATGTCTCTTGGACTTGTTCTATTTGGGCCGAAGGCCAGAGATTGGCTTTTTGCTCCTTTGTCTTGACATTTTCCTGGGTTCCTACAGATGAGTGGGTTTTGGGGTCCCAAGTGCTTCCCACACTAGCTACTTGTCCACAGCATATGGGGATGGATCAGGTCCCTGGGTTTCTCCTAACTCAGGTTCCCCAGGAAGTGGTGGGGTGTAGGATGGGCTTCTCCAAGGCTTGGCTGTCTGGTTCTCCTGGCTCACGCTGGCTACCCATAAGAGAGTTCCGATGGCAGCCTGCATGCATGCAGGGCTAGACTAGCTGGTCGGTTCTATATTATTTTAGAGGCTCTATGCCATTATTTGTCTTGCCGACTTTGTCCTTTCAGTTTATCCTCCATGGGAACTCTCTGGAATTCTAATAATGTTTTTATGCTTTGAGCTTGTTGAATGTTCTGAGTTACCAGGGCCTGGGAGTCAGTGTAGGAAGCAGGAGGCTCTGCTGGCTACTCAGTGCAGGTCACAGTGAGCCGTACCTCACCCCCTGGCTGCCAGTGGTTAGCTGAGCATGGCCGCTCTGTGCTGGAAAATAGAGCATGATCTGCAGTTCTTACTGTTTTAGAAAATACAGTCATACTTCATTTTTTAACAGTTATCAAATTATCATATTCCAGTCTTGCAATTTATTGTTTTGATGAACAAAAGCTCCCTTTTAGTTCACGTAGTTGATTTAAACTAGGTATTTTCTGAACTTGTAAAAATATACTAAGATTGTACTTATGTTTAGCAGCATTCAACTATGACATCAACATTGCGACGACTGGGTGAAGACATATTTAAAGGTGTGGTAATCAAAGGAGTTCAGGATAATTCTTCAGAGCGTTCCGGGGAAAATAAACCAAAGACAGCTGCTTTTTTTAAGAGTTCGAATTTGCCATTGCGATTTTTATCAACCCTAATTGTTCTCAAAACAGTCACTCAAGGTAAGTTTTCAGATGTGCTTGTAGATTAAATCTGGAGGAGTAGTGCAGAGAATACTTATACAGAGCAGTGCTTTACGTTTCCTGCGGAAGGTCTGCATCATTCTGTAAAGTGAATTTGGAGACAGTAAGGTCTGTGGTGGATGCTGGCCTTCTCCCAGAAGCACAGGTGACTGGGTTCTTTGCTTTGCTTTGCTTTACTTTGCTTTGTTGCAACTCTCCTTGCATTCGTCGTGTAAAGTGAAATTTCTGTTGAGTTTGTTATTTTCCGCTGGAGAATGACTTGGCAGATTGTGGCCAGCATGTCCAGCCCACCTGCTGTTATGTAAGTTCTCCTGCCACAGCCATGCTCATTTGGTTTGTACTACTGTCTATGACTTGTTTTTGATATGGGCAGAAAAATGACGGACTCCAAAAATTAAAAAGCAGTGGTTTATTAGCTGAGCTCAGTGGGCAGCATTGTCCCAGGAAAGCAGCCAGGGAAGTGTGCCCAAGTGAGGGGGCTTCAGGGAGTTACAAAGCAACAAACCTCAAGGGAAGGGGTCAGGGTCTCCATAAAAGGCAACTTTGGTGTAGTTTTACAGGGATCAGGGAGGTGAAACAAGCAGTTACAGGAACCGAAGAAGTTGGGACAGGGTCCCAAAGGGGATATGTCACAAAGTTGGCGACCTGACTAGCAATTATACAAGTTTACTGGGAAAGTATGAGTCATAAAGTGTATTGAGTAATAAGTACAGATTATTAAAGTTTTCTGAGCTTACAACAGTTTTGCTTACTGTGAGGTGAATATTAGAAACAGAGACTGTGTAGCTCCAAAGCCTATGAAATTACTACCTGATCCTTTACCGAGTTTGTCAGCCCTCCACTAGTTTTTACTGAAGAGAACTTGTTTACTCTTGTGTCCCCTCTGCATGTAGCATAGTGCATGGCCTGTAAGAGGAAATAAGGAAATGAGCCAATTAGAAGGAATGCTTTAACTATAGTTTACAGTATTTAATATGTTTTAGGTGTAGCTGTACTTAGTTTATTTCTGTGATAATTTTAGTTCGAGTTATACTAATATCGTCAACCAATAAATATGCCCTTTTTATATCTTCCCTCTCTGCTAAATTACATGACTCAGAACGGTTTTTTGCTTTGTTTTTTAAAGTAGCCAAGCATGGTGACACACCACCGTAATTGCAGCACTCATCAGTCTGAGGCCAGAGGACTGCCAAGAGTTGAAGGCCAGGCTGACTTAAGCAGTGAGTTAAAGGCCAGTGTGAACTACATAGTCAGACCCTATCTCAAAAAAACTATATAGTGAGACCCTGTCAAAAAAACAGTAATTTGACCACTTTCTTTAGGGAATGTTCTGTTTAGTTGCTGCTGATGACATGGAACTAGTGCAAAACAAACCGTAATTCTGCCTGCTTGGTTATTCTACTCCTTTGTGCTTATGAAGGAGTAGAAACTATAGCAGTAGACTGGGTGGCAACTGTCTGACAAGTCATTTATGAAGAGGCACTGTTAGCACAAAATAATGCACCTATCTCAGAAAAATATTTTTTCTTTTTTAAATTTTGAGACAGTCTCACTAGGTTGTCCAAGCTAACCTTAGACTTGTGGTCTTCTTGTCACAGTCGCCCAGGTTCCTGAGATTACTAGCATGAGCCACTGTGCCTGGCCTATTCAGAAGTTTATGTGTTCATACACGCACAAACACATGCACTGATAAGTAGGATTTTAGCTGGTGGTTAATAGCCACACATTTTTTAAACTGTACATATGCACCAGAGATCTAATATGGTTGATATCAGCAATTCCAAGCCACATTAGTACCAGAAAAATCCTTGACCATTAATCATTTAAGAAAAATATTCAAAATTATGTATCAATATATACTACAATATCATTTGATAAAAATGTAATATTTATTCTTGATAGAGTCAAAAAATACTAAAAAGGATACTTGTTTGAAATGGAGAAATGAAACAGGAGAGAATCAGGTGTTCTCTGTCACTTTCTTTGTGCAGTGGAGTAGTGTACTTGCCAATCAGTATATGAAAATATGGAATATCAGAAAGAAATAAAGTTTTAATTTGAGGATGTTTATCTATAAAACCTAAAACAACCAATAAAGGAAAAAGTGTCGTTAACATGACAACAGAGGAGATAATACTTTGGTCAAAATGCAGAACCTGCTGATGGAATGATCCAGCTAAGTGGTGCCTACAAGAAACCCATTTTAAAAGTAAAAACAAATGGGTTAGAAGTAAATAAATGGAACAGTAAATGAATGCTCTATTTATACTAATAGAAGGAAAGACAGTCAGTATACTTAATATTAGACAAAGTAAATTTGAGAGCAAGACTGTAAAAGAAAGAGGGTTATCTCATAATGATGAAGTGGCTATTTCAGTCAGGGGAACATCATGATCTTTTGTGTACCTGGTAACATGAAGCTGAAGTGATGAGCCTGAAGAAACAGATAAATCCATAATTTTGGTCAGAAATTTCATATTCTTCAATAATTTATAAAATAAATAGGCAAAAAGTAAATAATGAGTAGATGGGAGGAGTGCTGTCCACTGTTAATAGCAGAATCCACTGACCGACAACATAACACTTTTTTTTTGTCTTTTTGAGACAGGGTTTTGCTGTGCAGTCCAGGCCAGCCTTGAGCTCACTTTGCAGCCCAGGTTGGTCTCAAACTTGCAACGATCCTCCTGCCTCAGCCTCCTAAGGGATGGGATTACAGGTGTGCACCATTATGCCCAGCTCACACATTCTTTTTAAATGCACATAGTTAGGCCATATGTTTGTCCGTTAAAGAAATCTTCGAGTCATGTGAGTACGTGCTCTGGCCACATGGAATTAAGTTAGAAGTAAATACCAGAAAGCTTTCTGGGAAATCTCTAAATATTTGAGAGCTGAATAAAATAACTTTTGCATAACTCATGGGCCAAAGAAAACATCAAGAGAAAAATCAGATTATTTTGAACAAAATGAAAATGAAAACAACATATAAAAAATCTGTGAAATGCAGATAAAGCTCAAATGGATGTCATTGAAAGAGAAATTGATGGCTCTGAATAGCAAAGAAAAAAGCAAACCTGTATTAATTTGCAAGATAATAATCAACATGGAAAAGAACGTGAAGAGTCATAGAGGAAAAAAAATCAGTGAAAACCAAAACATGCATCATTGAGAAGACTGATCCTGGGTATGACTGAAAGATGCAGTGTATGTTTGTTCTCTAGATATAGTAAAAGACACATTGCCATTAGTGCTCCTCACTTCAGACACATTTATCCCATAGCTCTTGGTGCCCCACCCCCTGCCCCCCAACTCAGGACCAGCCTGGCTCTTTCCCCTTTCTGAAGCAGCTCTGGAAGTCCTCTTTCCTGAGTGTCTACTTGCATGGTCATGGCTGCCTCAGTGTCTTGAATGGATTCAAAATATTTTTCTTTCATGGGCATTTTGACTTTGAGGAAGAGCTGACAACACATATAAGTGGATGAAGACATTCTTAATGTTTTAATGAGCCTATTAATGGGATTTGGCAGCAATATTCATTGTCTGTTTTTTTTATACTCACAAAGATGCACAGGAAGGAAACTGCTTCAGAAGATGGGACAAGAGTGAGAGGGATAAGTATGTTCAGAGTGACTTTGTGCCTTTTACTGTAACAAATTTTTAAAAGTTTAAACATTCACCATATGTTTTTATCACAACTGTTAAGCTGATAAGCCTCTGTTCAGGCTGAGGAAAAGAAAAAATATCAATATGAGAAGTGAGAGAGATTGATCAATGTTCTCTTTCAGGCATTCAGAAGAAAATGGATGCTGGGTGTGGTGGCTGAGGCAGGAACGTTTAAGGCCAATCTGGATTACATAGCAAGACTTTCAAAAAAATCAAAAAAGTAATGGAATTTGGAATAGCTTAATACGTTTAACAATTTAGAGGAATGGGTACAGTATTAGAAAGATTTAAAATTATCAGATCTTACTTATAACTTGACCATGCTCATGTCTGTTGCAGAAATTGTATTTATAGTTACAAAGCATCTCTCTGAGAAAAATCATAGTTCAAATGGTTTTTCTAGTGAATTCTAGCATTCTATGGAAGCTCTTCCAGAATTAAATATAAACACTTAGCTATAAACATGTGTGAGAGAAAGACAAAAAAATAAGTTGTAGGTTTGTACATTAAAAGCTGTAAAATTAGTAAAAGGGCTGGGGATATTATAGCTCAGCAGCATAGTGCCTTCCTGGTAAGCACAAGTCCTGAGTACGATTCCTGGTACCAACAAAACACAAATTAGAGAAGTTAAAGAGAACCTGAACAAGTCTCTTTAATTTATTTATACTTGTGGTCCTAGGGATGGAACCCAGGGCCTTGTGTATGCCAAGCAAGTGCTTTGCCATTGCGCTACATCCGTGGCCCAAGAAGAACAAAATAAGTGGACAAGTGGCTCGTTCATGAGTCAGAAGACTCATTACTATTGAGTTGCCCTTTCTCCTCAAAGCTGATCTATAGATTCAAAGCAGTTCCAATCAAAATCACATTAGGGTTAGGGTAAAAACCGATAAGTTGATCGATTTCTGATCATTTTCTTAAATGAAAGTTGATAAGCTATTAACATAGAATGACTTTACATACCCAAACAACTTTTTTGGGAGGATCACATTTTGATTGTGTGACACACTGCCTGCCTTCAGAATAGTTAGTTTTTGATGTGAAGATAGGCCTCAGCAGGGCAGACGGTTCAGAAATGGCAGCCAGCTTATTCTCAGCAAGATCCCCAGACAGTTCAGTAGGAAGAGGATGATCATTTTTGCAACGATGCTGGGTTAATGGTGCATCCAGATAGACGGAAAAAGGTGTACAACACATACGAAAATTATCTCCACGTAGTCTATATACATAATTGAGCAGGAACTATAAAATGTCTCAAAGGAAATATCCAAGACTACTTAACGACCATGGATTTGGCAGGTTTTTCTGAAGCAGAGTACAGTTACTATGACTAGAGAAAAAAAAAAAAAGGAACCGTACTTCATCAAAATTTAAAATTTTGATTTTGCAAGACTTTTTTTTTTTTCGCTCAGGACTTTGCACTTGCCAGCCTGGTGCTGTGTCAGTGAGCTATATCCCCAGCCCAAGATATTATTATGAAAATCAAAATTCAAGTCTTAGACTGTGAGAAATTACTTGCAAATTGTGTATCTGAGGAAAGGCTTATGGCTACACTATAAAAGACTCCTACAACTCAAGAACCCAGTAAAGGGAGGAAGATTTGAACAGAGCCTCATGGAAGACGCGGTGGAGAGTAGATACCTGTATGAAGATGTTCAGCATCACTGCCCCACAGGACATGACAGGCGGAAGCCAGGGTGACCCTGCTGTCAGGCCTGACCACAGGAAATGTCTGTGAGGCAAAAGCCCTTGGATCCTTGCTGGGGTGGGTTGTAAGCAGTGAGAAACCTTAGAGAACAGTCAGAAGTTTCTTGAATGTCAAGTGTGCACATGAAGACCTGGTTAATCCATTTCACTCCTGTGTATTTTCAGGCATGTGCATAAAGAGAGACTTTTTCATAACTTGTTCACAGTGGCTTCGTTGGTAGCAGACCAATCTAAAAGCAACTAAAATGTTCATCAAAAAGTGGAGAAACAATTGGTGTTAGAGCCCCACAGCAGATGCTGTTCAGTGGCAAGGAGGAGCATTGCTGACAACAGGCAGCAGCATGGTCGTTATCAGTGTGGAGGTCAGGTGACAGTGCTGCATAAGCACTGCCCTTTGACTATGGCTGCATTTACATGAAATTCTAGAAAGTGCTAGATAACCTCTAAATGGCAGAAAGCAAAATAGCCTAAAATGGCAGGAAATGCATGTAGCCCATAATGCCAGAACACACCAGAGGCGGGGTGGGATTGGAAGGAGAGCTCACAGGTGCGAAAGTTTTAGGTATGGTTATGGGTACAGGTTCACAGATGTGAGAACTCTCCAGCGTGAACTTTAAATGTATGAGTTGTTCATGTGGTTAGACTTAGCTAAAGCTAAAAAGCATTGTACACACACATACTTCTGCCTCACAGAAATTCTTTCTCAAAAAGATTGTAGCTGTTGTATTTTTGCAGCTGTATCAGTCATGCAGTTTCATAAAACAGTCATTCCAGATCTCAATGTTATTGTTTTATTTTCCCTGAGGAGAAACACTTTTATTTTTATTTATTTATTTATTTATTTATTTATTTATTTTTTGTCTTTTTCCTTTTTATCGGTACCAGGAGAAACACTTTTATATGACTTATTCACATCCTGTTCATCTATCAAGCTTGACTATATTCTCATATTTTTTAGTGTATCATTTGCATTTTTTTGTTCATTTTCTGTTCAGTCTCTTTTGTATTGGTTGACTTCTTTTTTGTTATTTTTAAAAAATAATATAAATCCTCTGTCTCTTATATTTGATACAGATTTTTGCAATGCATCGTATTTGTGGTTGGGTTTGCCAGATTAAATTTTATTTGGTTAAATAATTCCTGCTGTGCTTCCTGAATTCCCTGCTTTGTCTGTAACTTATGAAGTGCTGCAGACTCCATTACCGAGGGCTAATCTCAGCCGCATCGATGCTTGAAGGCACTGATTGTGGCTGGGTCCCAGGGGCAGACCTGTCTGGGGTCAATCCCTAGACCGTGTGGTCATTGGTAATAGTCTCCACTACATGGTATCTATTGCTCATCCTACTCACTTTCTCACTATCTTTTTTGTTGTTGTTGTTCAATTCCTGGTATTTTAATGTTTAAAAATTTACATTGTTTTTCAGCCAAAGATTCCTTTCAGCCAAAGATAACTCAGAAAGGAAGCAATGTTGGAATTGTAGGGGTGTGTGTGTGTGTATCTGGTATTAAGGGAAGTTGAACCAGAGCCATATGTCCAGTCTTTTTTTTTTTTTTTTTTTTTTTGGAGACAGGGTTTAACTGTATGGTTCAGCCTCCTAAGTGCTGGAATTACAGGTGTATACCACTGCACCTGGCTCCTTTTTTAATTTTTGAAAATTTTATTTTTTTTGAGACAGGGTCTCATTATGTAGTTTAGGCTGGCCTTGAACTCATTTTGTAGCCCAGGCTGGTCTTGAATGCACAATGATCTTCCTGCCTCAGTTTCTCAAGTGCTGGGATTACAGGTATGTACCACCATGCCCGGCTCTTTTTTTATTTTTTAAGACAGAGTCTTACTAAGTTGTCCAGCTTAACTGGAATTTGTGATCCTCCTGTCTCAGTTTCCTAGAGTGTTAGAACTGCAGCTGTGTACCACCATGCCCAGTTCCCAAAGATGCCTCTTTACAAAACCAGTTTAAACATTTCTCTATTCTGTAGCCTTTTGTTTTGTTTTTGTGTTTTTGAGATAGAGTCTTGTTATACAGTCCAGGCTGACCTTGTACTCTGTGCAGCCAGGAACAGCTTTGAACTTATGGCTATCCTCCTGCCTTTGCCTCCCAAGTGCTGGGTTTATAGGTATGTACCATCATGCCTGGCTCTGTACCCTTTTGAGAAAAGTTTCCATGAGAAGATAGACAACTTCTAAAAAGCTTTGGTAAGGTTTTTTGTTGTTGTTATTTCTGAGAAGTACTTACATTTTAAAATATAATTTTAAATTCAGGACATGAAATAGAAATTGAAAAACCAGACTCTTAAAATTTTGTATTTGGAAATATACACCTTTATTTTACCTTCCACCTCAGTGCATAAATGCACAGTTCACACCAGCTGCAGCTGCATGTTGTTGGTGTAGTTGTTCACCCTGAGTGTGTGACTGGCTTGAGGATACAGCTGTCACGTTCCTTTCTGTGGTGTGTTCTGTTCATGGCCACTGCCAAAATGCCTGTAATGGAATTTATTGCAAGGAAGTAACTCAAAAAGGAAACAGTCACAGCATTATCATGGTGTTTATAATGAGGGCAAAGAGCTGGCCGAGGCAGAGGAGGCCCAGCACCTGTGCCCCACTGAGCAGAAGTCGTTGTCACAGGGGCAGGTACAGAGAGCCTGGCATGGTGCGTGTGCCATCAGCGCTGTCGAGGGGCAGACCTGCGCACACACATTGACCGGTGAGTTTAATTGTGAGGCCATTGTGGGAGGAAGCCCTAGGGATCATAGCTGATGAAGTTACTTGGTGTAGGGATAGGTTTCTTTTATGGATAATTAAATAGGTTGTGCTCTTTATACATGTGTGATTAGAGCTAATTCTGCCCTGCCCGACTTGGCACTTGGCCCTCAACTTACAAAGATTTATGTGCTTGTGAAATATGTATTTGGGCTTCAGCCTAGAGAAATGTTCTCAGACATCAGAACACTTTGATTTGGTAAGAGCCAATACAGTGAAATAGTTAAGCACTTCGACTCTCTAGTCAAAAACTAGCATTTTGCTCAGCTTTACCATAAGCCCTGTGGCTCTGGGCAGAGCACTTTGTTGTTTCTATCCCAATTTTGTTTTCTGAGGATTAAATGAAAGAATTCATATAACATTTTAGCAGAAATCTGGCATATAGTAAGTCTTAATAAGCTAGCTGTGCCACTAGCAGATGGCGTTATGGTTCATAGTGTAACTTGAGAGTTAGGTCTGGAATTAAGATCTGTTAATGAAGGTCTGTAGTAGCTGTCTATTGCTGTATGATAAGCCACCAAACAATTAACAGTCTTAGAATAAGCATTTTATTTACTACCTTAAAATTCTTTGGAGAGCTGTTAGCCAGGCTCTGTGTTCATGGCTGGCCTGTCTTCCATGGGCATACAGCCCGGCTGAGTAGGCACCGTGCTCCTTGACCACAGGCACCCGACCACAGAGCTCACTGACCACAGGTTGGTCGTGCTGCACTTCCCAGCCAGCTTGGGCGAGCCCACACTGCTGGGGCAGAGAGAATCTGATCATCCCTCAATCCTACCATGTAGATGAGGTAATGGAAGGCTCTGTTTTGTACTGATCAATAGATTAAACTTTTAGTAAAGAATAAAAATAATATATTTAAATGTCAGAACTTTTTTAAAAGATCCAGTAAAATAGCATATTTATGAAAAGTAAGTTTTGGTTATAGTTAATAATGTTTAAAATATTGTTTTGGATGTCAAATTGGTCTTATTTTTTAAAAATTTCATTATTAGAAAAATTAAAATGAAGACATATCTGATTTATCTCTGAAAGATAAGGTCACTTTTTCAAAAATAGCCA
Organism: Cavia porcellus; assembly: GCF_034190915.1. Lineage (NCBI taxonomy): Eukaryota > Metazoa > Chordata > Mammalia > Rodentia > Caviidae > Cavia > Cavia porcellus. The sequence continues at coordinate 44,897,927 of NW_026947501.1, read as the reverse complement.
AAAACTATTTAAAAACTTCATTGTAAACTTGCAAATTTAAAAATAAAAGTATTCATCCTAATAAAGTTTGCCAGATATATATTAAGAAGTAGTTTGTATTCAATGCATTAGGTGGCGCTATGATAAAACTTTTGTTTCTGTAAAAAGTTCAGGATTCATCTGGTTTTTTGCCTATGTTGTTGCTGATAAATGAATGAATGAGTGAGTTTACAAATGAAAGCCATACTGAGGATTGAAACCCAAGCCTTCACAGTGGACCACGTCTCCAGCCTTTTTTGAGACAGGGTCTCACAAAGGTTTACTCAAACCTGCATCTTTTCTGCTCAGCCTCCCAGAGTTCTGGGATTAAGCTACGCCTGGCTTAAATAACAAAGATGTATTTCTCAGTAAGCCAAGTCTGAACAGACTCTAGCAACCTTGCTTAATTTAGATACATTTGCAATGTTTATGTTTTAATTACAGAATTAAGTATGGTAACATTAATGTTCCTTGAACTAAGTTCTACCAAACATGAAAATGGAGTGACGTACGTGCAGGTCTTTCTCAGAATCCCTCCATTCTGACCCTAACCCTAACTCTAAGCCACCAGTTGCTGCCAGTGTCTCATCATTGCCATTTCCTTCACACTTGTGTCACAGCACAGCTGTGGGCCAGGCCAGAGGGACCCAACGCACCTCTAGGAGCTCCAAGACCTTTTCTGGGGACCGCGCTTGGCAGGAACAGAGTTTTATCCCTGGATGTGGATCAGAAGCAGGCTTTACATTTCAGAGCACAGGCTCTTGCTGCCCTGCAATAGTGATAATGACATTAATGATAGGGTGGCACTGGTGATGGTGTGGGGACAGGGATCTGCTCACATTAGCGTTTAGGTCCTGACTGAGCCCCTTGTCACCTATGGAGCATCGTGAGAATCCAGGCCCTTAGCCGGCAGGTGCTGTCATGGCGCTGTCCTTGCCAAAGCCTTGCTCCACCCTTAGTGACAGACATGGCACAGAAGGCAGAGCACAGAGTGTGCCCCACCTCGCACTCATCTCGGAGTGGCCTGATGTTTCCTCTTTAGTGTGACACAAATCCTTGCTTACAGCCACTTAGTAAATTTGTGTAAAGTTATGTTTTGAAATAGATAATCTAAAAAGCAGTAATAACAAAAAATGCAGTCTTAGAAGCTGTTGAAGATAAAATACTAATACTGTTTAAATATTTAGAAGCATGTAGTTATCAAATAGGTAAAATACTACTCATAGTATTTAAGAGTAATCATTTTCTTTGTTGGTAGAATAAACAAACTTAGTAATTTTAGTGCTAAAATGCAGAAATTCCACATGGGATTTACCCCATCATAGTGTGACACCTCTCCCCTTCTTCATCTGGGTTCCAACAAGTTAGGAGAGTGGTCTGGGCTTAGCTGACCACCTCCTGCTGTCAATCTCTGCTCTCCTTGATTCTGATTTGGTGACCATGTCCCTGACCTGTTTCTGATACCAGACCAATCACTGACACACAGATGGCTTCCCCCTGTTTTGCAGCTGATTACCTGGCCCAGGCGTTTGACTCCCTTTGCTTAGACTTGAAGACAGATGAAGGGAAAGCCTTGTTTCTGGAGTATCAAGCAGTTCCCGTGATTCTAGGGCACCTGCGAATATCCAGCAAGGGCCTCCTCTCCGGTGTCATCGACAGTTTACTGCAAATGGCAGTAGAGTCCAGTAAGTTTTGTGGTTGTTTGTTTATTTGTTTGTGTGTTTGTTAATTTTAAAAAGAATAAAACCCAGTGAAACAAAACAGTAAAGCCAGTCAAAAAAAGGCAGTAAAAGTGGTACGCAGCTTTTGAAGCAGGATACTAGAAAATCAACAATGGCTACTGTAATATATCTTGTTATCTTCATGATAGTTGTCTATTTTATCAGACATAGTAAAATCAGATAAAACAAAACAGAATAAAATCAATCAAAACAGAACATTGAATAAAACAAAACAATAAACTGGAACAAAAGAAGGCAGTGAGAGCAACATTGGATTTCAAAAACAGAACAGAAGAAAATCCCCCATATTTGCCATACTGCATACCGTTATCTGCCTGGTAGATGCTCAGACTATGGGCCTTCCATCTGCAAAGTCAACCAAACAATACAAGCCTTTGTTTTTATACCTCAGTTGCTGTAGACTCAGCCTGTCCTCTGAACTAGCTGGTTGTGGGGCTGGGGGTGGGGTAGTTCGTGATTCTTAGCCCATGTGCTGGTCGGCTCACAGGACGATGATCTGGCTTCCCTCTTCCTGGGCCCTGCATGGTTTGCACAGCTTACTGAAGAACAAACTGGCTTCTTGGTGTGTTTCTTCCAAACCCAGCATGGCTTCTCCAGTCCAGTAGTTCTTACGTTCCCATTGTGTGAGGAAATGTAAGTGGGATGATTCACTCCTCATCTAGTCTGAGTGTGTAATGCCACATATCAGAATGCTGCTTTTTGTCATTTAGATGCTTAGAAATTCTTGGTAGTTGTGTAGTTGAGTCATTAATGACGTCTCTAAGTTAAAATGGAGTCCTTGTCTGGATCCTGCCAGCATGGTTTGCTGTAGTCTCTGCTGCGTGAGCGCACTGCAGGGGCCTGATGTGCCTCTCTCTGTCTGAGTGATGGCAATGCAGAGACCTGTCCTGTTGTTGCCTCTCAACCATACTTTCTTTCAGAAATACTTCTGCTGGTGTACTGGGCTAATCTCTTAAGCTTGTCTTGTGATGCTCTGGGGTCCGTGGGGTTTTCTTCTTGGCATTTGTGTCGCTGGCTGTGGACAGTTCTTGGCTGGCATAGGGAGGTGCAGGGCCACCACACAGGTGCTTTGATTTGCTTATTTGCTGCCATTGCCAGTGCTTTTCACCCTGACCACTTGGAACACGTCTCCACATTGCCCGCATGGTGTTTTTTCATTTGTAGTCTTCCCTCCTCTGTTCTTCTTTCCTCTGCAACACTTCACAAAAGAAAAGGCTCTTGCAGCAGCAGATGCACTTGGCAGTTGGCACCTGCGGGCTTGGTACAATACAGTAGTACCTTGGTTCACAGACTCAGTTCTCTCCATGATTCTGGTTGCAAACTAGACAAGATGAGAACAGATTAAATTTCCCCATAAGGTTGACATTGAAATTGGACACTCTTTCCTGTTTAATTTTCACACAGTGCTCTTCAAGATTGAAGACAAAGCTGGGGATGAACCCACATACAGCTTGTTCTGGGTGGTTGAGGGGCCCCTGTGGGGTCTCTTTTGGTTACGTCTAATAATAACCAAACGTTTAGACTGGTGTCTTGTGTGCATGTGTTCACTTTTCTGTTTTAATGATATTAAATGTGTGATGGAGTAGAACCCTGCTGGGTTCTACCAGGGTTCTCCCTGGGGTCCTGAGTGTGGTGGCTACCATCCTGCATAGCACCCTGCAGCCTCTGTGGCTGGCAGAACAATCCTCTCTGCTCCTCTGTCCATCTTCTCTGCTGCTGGGTTTTCAAAGCTGTTCAGATGCATTTCTTGGAGCAAAAGATCTGTGTGGTGATGCATCTCAAGATACACAATAAGATTTCTTTGGATTGCCGGCTGGTGCGGGCCTCTCTATATTTGGCATGGTGTACATGATGTCATAACTCAGTGTTGTCACTTTTAGAAACTGACTGCAGTTTCTTTCTCTCCCTGTCAGTGGCAGAAAGCTGTAATTCACTTACCTGACTTGAGTTGGATAAGAATCTGAGTATTTGTTACAAAGAATACTCTCCTTTTCTTCTCTGTCTTAATTTATATAGAGGGAGTTATGTTTGTATTCTTTCATTTATTCTCTCCTGTGGCCTAGAAATGGAATGATCTGGGTAAGAGCTGCTTTAAAGTAAATGGCAACAATGTGCTTGAGTATATTTTGTAGGCTTTTTAAAGAAGTAAAGTTTAGCTGGGGATTTAGTTTAGTGGCATAAGTGCCTGCCTGGCAAGTTTAGTAGGTCGTGAGTTCAATCCCACTACCAAATAATAAATAAATAAAGTTTACTTTTACTATAAAAATAATAAATCTGGAAAACTGCAAATTGGCAAAGAATGGGAACATTAGGAAGACACTAGTGAAAAGATTCTGTTTTTTACTGGAAGGCATCAGCTGGGGGGGCCAGAGGGAACATGGTGCCTGTAGTTAGTGCTGGCACATCATAGACTTGAACATTACTGGCCCACCAGAAGGCACCAGGCCATCCTAGTGTGTCAGAACAGCATGACAAACACCAAAATGGTATAATTTTTATTTCCAGTTTTAAAAGCAAATCCCAGAAAAGCATATCCAAGAATCAGTGCACTTCCTGTGCATATTTGCTTCCTACTATTGTGCCATGAATGCTTTTTGTGGTAGTGATTAGCTTTTTATTTTCTTATAACATGGTTGGATCCTAGTATTTGTGCAGTTACAGACTTGCAGCCAGGCAGGGTTCAGGTGTTTTTGTGTTTAAAATATCAAAATGCAAAATGCAAAATAAATAAACAAATGAATGAATGAAAGGAGAAACCAAAACCCTAAGGTGATATTATAAGGAAACATGCTTGAGTCCTTCTGTTTAATTCTATCTCAGAGTCTGGCTAAGGAGCATAAGGAAGTCACTGATAACAAGGACCCATCGAGTGGGTGACCAGCCTTGCCCTCGGCCTAGGCCTCTCTGATCTTCCTCCCTGGTTGGTCTGCGTGCCGGACAGGCGTGTCTTGTTTGCACAGTGTGGCGTTCCATGGGAAGGCATTTCCTCGTAGTGAAGCATGGGAGAGCTGAGTTTTGCACCAGACTGAATGTGCCAGTAGGATGCCAGCCGAGGCCGGGGCAGCACAGCGTGTCTGGGGCCCCGGGAAGGTAGACCCGTGGTGGAGGACTGAGGATGGGCTTTTTTGCAGTGGGCACTTCCTTCCCTTCCTCACTGCTCTTGTTTGTAGGGTGTGATATTACGGCAAAGTTTAATGCTGCTGCATAGCTTTTCAGTTTAATCGTCACAACATGACTATATTCTTCCTATACTATCATTGATCAAACCTTTTAATGGTTGACTCTTGTGAGCAATTTTTGTGAAATTCAATAAGAAAATGAAGCACTAAGCCCAGGCTGAGCACAGAAGAGTGCTCGAGGAGCATGTGACTGGCCACTGGGGCATGTGGTGTGGGCATAGGGCATGCCCAGCCCAGACTCTCTGAGGCCCGAGACTGCACGGCCACCTAGGAAAGCCCAGGCCCATGCACCCTGGGCCTTGTCCTCTGCCTCACATGGGACTCCTCGCTGCTCCCTATGAGCGCGACTTCCTTTGGCAGTGAGTTGTGGCCCAGCCTATCCTGAGCAGGAAACTTGTTCTGATGTCTTGTGGAGCAGACAAAACCAGATGCACCTCGAATGTGACTGGGGTAAAGCTTCAGGTGCCGACTAATCGCAGGAAAAACTGAGAAGTCAAATAATTAAATATAGATGATGGGTACACTGATTTATATTTTCCAAACAATTAGAGTTCCATGGCTATTCAAGGTTTGTTTGTCTTTTTTTTTTTTTTTTTTTTTGTCAGTACTGGGGATTGAACTGACGACCACGCACTTGCAAGGAGGCGCTTATGCTGCTGAGCTAAATCCCCAGCCCCTTGTTTGTCTTTTTGAGACAGGGTTTTACTATATGTAGTTCAGACTGGCCCTGAACTGACTTTGCAGTCCACACAGGCCTCAACTTGCAGCAACCTTCCTGCCTCAGTCACCCAAGTGCTGGGATGACAGGTATGCACCTGTATTATTTTTTTAAAATAAGTATTTTTTAAAACAAAATTGTGTGTACTTTTAAAAAGTAACCCATTCACATAGCTCATAATTTCGAAGGTGCAAAAGGGAAAAGTCTTCCTTGTCCTCCCTGGTAGTCTGTTTTGCTCTCATTTTTTCCTTTCTAAGAATTATAGAATGCAGTATGTTACTGTTGGCACTGAAGCTTGAAGATCCCCTGATGCCTGTGTGTATCTTCTTCAGTTAAAGTCCACTCGTTTAACCAGGCTGGGCTGGTAGACATTCGGTTGCTCCCACTCTCTGTAAGTGACTGTATGGTCAGCTTAGCCATGCAGAACTGGTTTGGAAGTGGTTATTTTGAGTTTTGTCTGGAAGATCATACATTTTCATTCCTTAGGGTCACTTCTGGTGGCTATTTTCCTCCTTTGGGGAAATGTCTGGCTCTTTTCATCTTTCTTTCCTGTCTGAGTCTTAGAGAGTGACTGCATCACTGATCACCTTTCCTGGGATACTCCTGGCCCACCACCAGGGATTCTGCAGGTGCACACCCTTGGGTGCCCACCTGTTACCCTTGACTGTTCTGTCAGCACCCCCACCCCCTGCACTTCGCTTGGTGGCCTGGAGGCTGGGATGTGCCGGGTGTTCTTGCCACTTAGACCAGCGGGGAACGAGGTCGTCTGTAGCACAAACTGCCTCTTGTACTCCCAGAGAAAGGTGGGGTGGGTTGTGTGGCTGTGGGGCGAACAGAGCTCCCTGGGTTCTGTTAGTTGGGCTCCTGTTCTCAGACCCGTCTCTGGGAAAGCTGGCACCTGGACACATGCATCTCCCTCCCTGGGGAAACGCTGGGGCTGCTCCAAATTTCCCAGGCAGGCGGGCAGGCATCTGAGTTTGCAGTCAGCTGAGGTTCAGGTTTTTACAAAGTGGATTCGATGGATAGCCAGGAGAGTCCAGGGCTCTTGCCAGAGTCCTTCACTGCTCTCTTCTGAATGAGGGTACTTGTGCTAGCTGAGGCAGGTAGTTGGCTCACCAGCACAACTTTTGGCAGATCCAGTGATGAGGATGTGGCATTGGGGGCTTTCAGGTTTTCTTCTCATTTAGGGTGCAGGTTCTGTCTGTCCTGACACGTGGCCTCATGGTGTCTTGCAGATTCTGCAGACATGTGCAAAGTCTGACACCATCCTTGTGTCACACAGAGAACTTGTCTCCATTTGTAGGCACACTGAGATGATATTACTGTGTTTGAAGCCTCTTGTTACTCGTTTTGTGGGGTTTGTATTGATTGAAAGTAAATGTGCTGACTAGCTTCTGTTGCTTGTAGACACATCAGGATAATAAAGGGGAATCATATATACTGCTGATGAAAGAGCTCCAGGGTTGAGAAGTGCCCCGCTGTTTACTGGGGAGCCAGTGACCCTGAGGAAGTGACTTGTGCTGGAGCCATGCAGTGGGGAGAACACATACGTCGTCGTCTTCAGGAGAGAAGAGTGGAGAAGAGGGAAAAGCTCTCCTTGGAGGGAGGGGTTCCAAAGCTGGAAGTGGGGTGAAACGCTGTGTCTCAGGTTAGAGAAGAAGGTAAACATCGGGATTCCCAGAAACAGAGATATGGGAGAAGTGAACTTGGTAGAGCAGTAGGCCAGGAGCCATGGGGAAAATTCAGTAGAGACCACATCCTGGACAGAGCTGCCTCTGGGTCCCAGCCCTGCCGTCTTCTCCGGTGGGGAGGTGGGCCCTGTGTTTGCACTCAGGATTTAGGGACCACTTGTGTGACTCTTCAAGCTGTTACTTTTTTTTTTTTTAATATTCATAGACTGTTACTCCTTTTTGAGTAAGAGAAACTGAAGTTATTGGTTGACATGGGATATTGCTATTTGTTGCTTTTGAATCATCAGAACTAGGCATAAAATCTTTCTAAAAATAAGTCCCATATGATAGCATGTTAATATCAGAATTGAGGAAGATAGGAAGGTTTGGGATTTTTTTTGGTTTTTGTTTTTTTTCTTTTGGTATCAGGGATCAAACTCACAACCTTGTGTTTGCCAGGCAGGTGCTTATGCCACTGAACTAAACCTCTGGCCAGAAGATTTTTAAAATGTGATTTTATTTTGATTATTGCCTTTGAATTCTGAAAAGAATAAAATAGCTGGTATTTGAGAAATATAGGCATAGGTTCTGAGCATTTCAGGAGCAGAATGTGTTCTTGTTCTGACAGCTGAGGGCCAAGTGTGTACAGAGTCTTCACAAAGTGAGTACGTGCCTCCTGCTTACCGGATGTGCTCTGTTCTGCTCGGGAGGGAATGTCAGGAATGTAGGCAGCACTCAAGTGGTCTCCAGTCCCCTCCAGCCATCTTAGTGGTCAGCATTCAGTTAGTTCCCAGGCCACACCCCAGCCTTCTGCGTGTATTAAGGAGAGTCGTGAGGGTGCAGTGCTGAGACTGATTACGTATTCAGGTAATCTTTCTCAAACTGAGGATTGAAATGCCCTCCGCCAATCTGAAGAAAAGGGAATTTACGTCAAATATCATGTCTCGAAAAAAGCACTGAGATTGTCTCAGGGAGTAACTGAAGCAGAGACTGCAGCAGACCAGGGCTGGGCTGCCCCCAACCTGTCCTCCTGAGGCTTCCGCCCCAAAGTCTTCTGCTGCCCTCATCACTATAGGGGCAGCCATGTGCTCTGTATACATGAAGTGCATGAGGTCTGCAGGTACCAGTGCAGGTCGGAAGTCTGCTGAGTGTTTTTAGGAAACTTTTGTCTTTCTTATAAAAGGGAAAGCTGATGTGGCAGCCTGGATCTGTGATCCCATCTACTCAGGAGACTGAGACAGGAGAGTCTTCTGAACCCAGGGATTTGGAGCCCGCCTAGGCACTGTGAGACTCCTTTCTGAAGGAGCAGAAGTGACTGGTCTGTGCTCAGGGACTGCCCCTCATTTGCTGTGTGATTCAGAGCAAAATCTCCACCCGGAGTAGGTTTTATTATTTCCTAAAAAAAATTGTCTTCTTAAATACTTAAACTATTTATATATTTACTTTATTTTTCTATGAGAACATGTTTGTGACACATAATCCTCACATTCATCCTGGGGAACTGGTGACAGAGCACATGGCTGTCTTACTAAGTTGTGTTTTTATAAAAATATCTATGTAATACTATGCTTAACTATATTAAGCATGATGATGTGGACAAGTCTATTGAAAATAACAAGAGAAAGCATAGTAACTACGGTAGATCACCTAATATTGTGGTCTTATGTGTCTTTTTCATTACATGTTTTTCTAGGAATTTGTTTTGCTGTCTTGTTATGATTTATTTTTCCCTATAATATAGAGAGGATAGATATACATGTAGAAATTCATACATGGAAAGAATTTTTTGAACTAGTTACAGGAACAGAGTATATTGAAAACATTGTAGGACTTGAGAGCTGTTAATAAAACCGGTATGGATATCTTTTACATCTTGTCACCTTCAGAGTAGTTGCCTTTACTTTTAGACTTGATAACTATCAAGCATACCAAATTCGAATAAAATCAGCCAAGGCAAAACCGTGGTCTAACAAATCAGATTCAAATAAGATCAGTCATAGTAAGACAATGTAAGTAATATAGTGTTTCAGTTTAAGTTAATAGGAAATTAAGGATAGTTACCGTGGTATAACCTGCTATTTTTGGGTTAGATATCTGTGCCCTCAAATCTGATATGAGTGGACAGACTGGAACAAAATATAATCAAACTAAACAGAGTGAGAAGATTACTGTGACTTTTAAACCCTGATACACTATTAACAATGACCTCTGCTTTTTTTTTTATTATAGTGTATCAAAGCTATCTATACTAAAGATTATAGCTTACCGTCTCTGCCTCATGTCTGCTAGCCCACTTCATTGCTATAATTTGTCTAACTTACTCCCTCATTCCACTGTCTGCCCAGTTCATTGAGGCCTCTCTGCCACTGTTGCTGGAATCCTGGTATCCCTTCCTCTCTCTGTCTGGAATGTCCTTTCAGCACTCTCTGTAGGGTTAAGTTGGTGACCATGAACTTCCACAGTTTCTCCTTGTCTTGGAAACATCTTATTTCTCCATTAATTTTGAGAGAGAGTTTTTCTGGGTATATCAATCTTGGTTGAAATTATTTTCTTTCAGGGCTTAGACTATTTTCCCCCAGGCCATTCTTGATTTGAGAGTTTGTGTTGATAAGTCTGTTGTTATTTTGATAGTTTTCTTGTTGTAGGTAGTCTGCTTCTTTTCCCTAGCTGCTTTTAGTATTCTATTCTTTTGGTGGATTTCTGCAATCTTGATTATCATATGTCTGGGTATAGATCTGTTTGGCTGTAGGTGGCTGGAGTTCTGTATGCCTCATTTATCATTTCTTTTTCCTATGCTTGGGAAGTTTTCCTTTAATATATCTGTGAATATTCTTTGTAGCTCATTTTTGGTTACTCTTGCTTCCTCATTCGCATGCTTTATTCTTAAGTTATATGCTTTATTCTTAAGTTATGTATCCTTGCTTTATTCTTAAATTATATACTTTATTCTTAAGTTATGTATCCTAAGTTATGTATCCTTTTGTCTTCATGTGTATCCTTTTGTCTTGTGTATCCTTTAGTTGTTATGTATCCTAAGTTACCTAAATTATGTATCCTTTTGTAGTCATGTATATCCTTTTGTCTTGTGTATCCTTTAGTCATGTTGTAGCCTTTGAATTGTTTCTTTCTGGTTCCTCATTATTTTTAAGAGATCTTATCTTTCACAATCATATATTATAAATCTCTCTTCAAGTTTCAAAAGGCTAACTTTAGTTTCTGTCAGGGCATTTTGCCAGTTTTCAATGGAGTTTTTAGTTCTGGTAATCTCTTTGGATCTGTTTCATGTATTCTAGGTTAAGTTTAAATTCTTCATCAGAGGTTTCTCTTTTTCTGAGTCCCTCCATTCTTCCATCTGTGTTGTCTTGAGAGGGGCTTATCATTTCTTTAATTAGTCTCTTTATATCTTGTCTCACTTGGATCAGAAGTACAGTTTTAAATTCGTCTATGAGGTCATGAAGGTATTTCTTTATATTAGCTGATGCTGTGTCTTAGTATTGGATGATTGGTTCTCTTTTGTATTTACTTCTCCTGGGCTTATTATTCCAGGTTCAGCAGCTGGAGATTTTTTTATTTCTATCTCTTGTCATGTTTCTGATTTCTTTCAGACTGGTGTCCTGGGGGTCTCTGGCCCGCTCCATATTGCTTAGGGTCTTTCCAAAGTGTGCTGACTGGAGTTTTTGCTCAAATTTGCTATTATCTGAGGTACATGCAAGGATACAGGGATGGTGCAGGCTAGCCTCCAGCCTCTGTGTCAGACAATCTGTAAGTTAGGCTGTACCTTGTGGACGTCACAGAGTCGCAACTATTTTGTATCTGCTTATTGGGTCCCAAACAGAGGCGTGGTTCAGCCCCAGCAGACCCTGCCAGTTCTCTCTGTGCCAGGAGCGGCTGACTGATGTCACCACAGCGCAGGGCTCTGCCCAAATTCAAGCTGTCCTCTACTAGACCTCTCTGTGTCACTGACGCTGTCATGGCGCCAGACTCTGCCCAATTCCAAGATGTCCTCCACCAGTCCTCCCTGTGTCACTGACGCCATCATGGTGCTGGGCTCTGCCCAATTTCAAGATGTCTTCCACCAGACCTCTCTGCGCCAGGAGAGACTAGCTGATGTCACCATGGTGCCGGGCTCTGCCCAACTCCAAGATGTCCTCCACCAGTCCTCTCTGTGTAACTGATGCCGCGGTGGTGCCAGGATCTGCCCAATTCCAAGATGTCCTTGAGCCAGCGACAGCAGCCACAGGACCCAGTCCCTAGTACTCACTGGAACTCAATGCAGATCTTCCTCTTGGGTCCACTGTACACTGCACCACTTGTTTTTACTGTGTTCCCAGCATAGTGTGCATTGGTCAGAAAACTGCATGGTGTCTGGTTTCGGAGCTCTGGAGCTTCTCACAGTCTCCTCTGCCATGGCCAGGTGGCTTTGGCTGCTTCGCGGGTCCCAGGTCTCAATTTACAGCAGTCGCCAAGAGCCAATACAGCTTTTCCCCTTGCATCCACTGGTCACTGTGCCACGTCCTCCTGTTAAGGGTCCAGGATGCGCAGGCTCCCATTATCGGCAGCTGTGGTCTCAGCACGACCTTAGATCCTCTGGGCATGCCTAGTGCACCGTGGAACGGGGCTCAGTGAGCACATGGGGCTTCATCTTCATCTTCGGGGCTTCTCCATCTGTGCTTTTCCTTTTTCTTCCTAGTTTTATTTTTCCCTTTGGTTACTGCCTTGGTTAATAAGAATCTTTATCCATTCATCTGGCCCTTTCCATGTTGTCATATTCTAGCCTCTGATCTGATTTCTCCACAGAGACTCTGCACCTAACCCCCTAGCAAGTCGCCATTTTTTTTTTTTTTTTGTCTTTTTCCTTTTTATCGGTACCAGGGATCGAACTCACGACTGCCTGCTTGCAAGGCAAGCGCTTATGCTGCTGAGCTAAATCCCCAGCCCCAAGCTGCCATTTTTTAACCCCCCATGCGTAGAACCTCTAAATTTTTAGTTTTTAAAAAAATCTCTAGATTTACAGTTTCATTTTGTTTTTCAACTACAAAAAAACTCTTATTGCCAGTTATCTAAACTGAGCTTAATTCTGAGCTTGTTAAAGAAATTATGGGCCTGATGGTACACATCTATAATCCCAGCACTCAAGAGGCAGAAGTAGGAGGGTCTGTTCGAGTCTGAGGCCAGCCTGAACTACACAGTGAGACTCTGGCTCAAAAAAAGAAAAAGAAAGACTTTCACTTTTTTTTTGTTTTGTTTTTCAAACTTGGGATTTAGAGAATTTTGCTAGTATATGTGTGCGTCAGTAAATAATGACTGCATCTATTGTGGGAAATAGGTACCTGTGTGTATTGTACCTTGGTCCTTTTTATATCATCTTCTCATCTCTCCCACCCCAGAACCCCTCATGTCTCAATGGGTTTCTATTGAACTTTGTCTAGTATAAGTCTGACATTAGAGAAAATAATTTCTTCCCTTTGTGATAGTGAGATAGTGGACGTTTTAATTTTTCAAATGATAATTTCATCTTAAGTCTAAATATGAAGGAACGGAACTCTGGGTCATGTTTGTAAACCACCTTTGCAGTTCTGCTTTTGCTTGATCTCCTTCCCAGCTGTCCTGACGTAGGGCCTGGTGGTTTGTTTTGCAGAAGCCCTGCAGCCTTTCCTGGAAGCCTGCAGCAACTCTTCGTTTTTTCGTACTTGTTCTGTGCTGCTTCGAACCCCTAAGCTTGATCTTCAGATCCTAGAAAAGCTCAGTATTATTCTACAGAAACTTTCAAAAATCAAGTAAGAGTTTCATATTTCTAACATTTTTTATTGATACATATTTTATTGTGATCATTTTGGCCTTAATGAATTCAAGACCAGCTCAACTTTGATTGTGAAATCAAAATTTCTAATCTGTGTATACAGAAAAGTAAGATTCGTGACTATTAATACTTATCTGAGACCAGTATTTAACAATAGATAGTATATAATGGTATATAAAATTAAGAGCAGGTTGCTTGTTTTTTGAGGTGCTGGAGATTGAACCTGGATACTACTTATTACACACTGAATAAGTGCTAGATTGGAGCTACACTCCAGAGCCCTAAAAACAGGGTTAACAACCAAGCAATAGTAGCAGGACGGATCCCTATGCACTGGTATTCTCTGGTGCCATATGTGAAAATCAGAAGGATGATCACTGTAGTTTATAATTCCTCATTAATGTGCTGAAGGAAGTTGGGGAATGAGAATGAAGCAGGCAAAGTGATTTTAAATAATGTTGGCATCTGAGTTTATTAGGGCATTTAGAGGCTTCCTTCCACTGATTTGGGTTTTCTTCTGAGAATCAGAAGAAAATCTCCTCCTCCTCCGACTCATACACTGGTAGGACCACCTTTTAAATTATAAATGAAGGACATACATTTCAAGCTCTGTTTTACTTGAATTTGGTAGTCTCCTGTTTACTTTGAGGCAGATCCAGACAGCCACCCCTCACAGAGTAATTCTGACGCTGGTTCACCTTGTCTCTTGGTCCTGTCCCTGGCCCAGGATCTCCCCAGGCTGAGTTGTTCCTAGGCAGTGAGTACAGTGCACTTTCAGACTCACAGGTGAGGGCAGTGGGTATGTGAGCCCCGCTGGCGCCAAGCCTAGTGTGCCATGGTCAGTACTCTCGGCTCACCAGGTTGTTACTCCTGTTCTGGAATCAAGTCAGCATCCTGGCTCACTGCTTCACTTGGCTTGCAGACTGGGCCTCAACTCTGCTGACCTGAGATCAGTAAATCTACCTGCAGGCCGGGGGACAAGGGGCTGTGGTAACATTACCCCCAGATTGAATTCTTTTTTACCCCTCCCTTCTTTCATGTGATGTCTAAAAAGTGTCCCCAGAGTGCACATTTACTGTTCAACCAGAGCATGCCACTCTCCATGATGCATTTTGTAGTTCAGGTTCATTGCAGACTTAGTGGAAGGACCAGGGCAGAGCCTCAAGTGGGACCTCATCTGTAAGCAGGTGGTTGGCAGAGGCATGTGGTGGTCTCGATTGGGAGACAAGGAGCTGAGCACAGCATCCCAGGGTGGGACATCATGGAGCTGTGCCTGCCTGTCTGCATCCCCAGACCTCTACCAAAGTTAGCTCGCTCCAAACGCCCAGGTGCTGACTCTCATCCCCAGCAGTCTTCAGGTCTGGAAAGCCGACTCTTACCTTGGCTGGTTAACATAGCCTCCCAGGGAGCCTGTTTGATTTGTGTCCACACCCAGACCCTTCAGTCAGCTGTTTTCTCCACTGTGTCTAGAAGGAAAGAAATGCTGATTCCTCCCCCGACTCGTGAGTGACCGCTCAGGGTTGGTGGATGGATCTCCTCAGTGTATGTAAAGAAATAATATCCTGGCTCTCCTGCAGGAGTAACAAGAAGCTCTTCGAACTTTTCACCATTCACCTGATGCTTCAGGAGTTACAGCGCACGACGCATCCAGAGCACGCCTTTCTCTGCATCAACCTGAACTCCACGCTGTTCAACCTGGGTTTGACGAAGGGCAGTGGCCTGGCCTCCAGCGCAGGCCAGTAGGCTGGCCTGTGTCTGTGTCTATGGTACTCATCTGGTGCCTATCTGTAGAAGGGGAAAATCAGCAAAGTAGCTGCAATTTTACCAAGTTACCAGTAACATCATTTATCATGACAGATAACTAGGAAGATTTTTTTTTCAACTTGGTAAATGAAATCTATAAACACAATGGGCTTTTTGAAATATTTTTTAAGATAATATGAATGTACAAGATGGCATTTCCAGAATTTATAACACTGGCATTACTTTTTATAAAAGTCTTAGGAAAATTTTTTCTTAAAATTATGTGATTATTTGAAATAAAATTGGTGCTTAGGAGGGAACAGATAAACCATGTTTTCCTAACACAACAGAATCCTCCATTTGGAGGCAAAAGCATGTAAATTTTGTAAGGCCCTTTTCTCCTTTCACTGAGCCAAGCCAAGCACACATGGCCCAGAGCTGCACCTGGCCATAACGCAGATTTGCAAGCACGGCTCGTTAGGGTCCTTGGTGCCTCATCAGAGCTGTCACCAGTTTAAAAAAAAAAAAAAGTGCTTTCTTTAGATGAAAGGAAAGAAAATAGAACTTTCCTCCTGACTTTTTACCCTGATACCTAAGGTAGTTGTTTGAGAACAACTTGTGGAACCTTTCTCCATTTGCCTTTAACAGTTTCCTCTTAGCCCGGCATGGTAGTGTGCACCTATAATCCCGGTACTCAGGAGGCTGAGACAGGAGGATCACTATAACTTTGAAGCCAGGCTGAATTACATAGTGAGACCCTGTCTCAAACAAAATTCTTCTTTAGTCAGCCTTCCCAGGTATGTCTGTCATCGTTATAGCACACTACACCAGATTCAATCCTGTTTGTCCCTGAATAGACTTTGCCTTTCTTTTTGGAGAGCCACTCTGTCGAGAATTCTGGTTGACATGATCAGGTGTCAGAAGTGGGGTCTGAAGCAAGTTCTGTCCTTGAGGCCTAGCATCCCCCAGATTCGTGGGCACTCATCTGAGTCCACTTTGCCTTAGTGTATCTCCTGCAGCTTCCTGTTCTCCCTTTTGGTTGAGTTTTGACCCATTTGGTATCTGATTTGGGTGAGGCTGCCTTAGTAAAGGACCTTGTGTCCCTCCTAGGACTGTGAAAGACTGTTATGTCTCAGAAGCCCTTTCTGGGGTGACAACAGTTTTTTCTGGGTGGACATTCTTGGCTTTGATTTTAGTTGCTTACACACATCTGTAAATTATTTCACCCTTAACTGTTTTCATCCCTGCTAGTTTCTGAACATCTTTTGGAGAGCAAAAATAAGCACACATTGGTAGGCCTAGGTGGCAGTCCGAAGCCATTAGGATAGTCACCACCATGTCCGAGGTAGCCTACGTCCCAGAACAGTCTCCTGTCTAGGTCACAGGCAGGCACGGCTCCCTCTGGGCACAGAGAGGGCTCGGTCAGGGCTGGGCACCTAGGGCAAAGGCCGGCCGCCAGGTCACAAAAGCCTCTAAGTGAACAGAAGCATGCTGGGCTCAGAATCTGAGCCTTTCACAGGGTTTAGGGAATTTTCTTTTGGTTTGAAGGAATGAGTAGACAGTAGAACAGGGATAGCTTAGTGGGGACCCCTCCCGTCTCTCAGGAGCTATTCCTAGTCCCTATTTCTTTTCCCCACTAAATTTTCATACTCAAAGAAAACACAGAATGGGATTTTCAAAGTCCACAGCATATGGAGACTCCTTCTGTTGTGGCCCGGCTGGCTGTGTGCTGGCACATTCATTCTGGTACACTCCTCTGCACCTGAAAACCATGATACCAGGTGCAGAGGAGACTTGGGAGGAATCATTCAAGTTTTGTCATCTTATTTTTGTTAGGATCAGAGTGGAGCAAGGAGGTGCAGGGAGCTAAGTTACCCACCCCGAATCCACCATCCTATCACTCAACATTTGGAGTTGAACATGGGCTGAAGACCCTGAGTGTTGCACTCAGTCTCTGAAGACACCTTTCTGACATTAGCTATTTTAAAATTCTTCAGAAAAAAGATGCATCTATAAAAGGAAACAGCTTTAGGCTTTTAGAGGCAAGAAACTAAGACTAATGAAGCAAGGCTCATTATGTGCTTGGTGCCTCATCAGAGCTGTCACCAGTAAAAAAAAAAAAAAAAAGTGCTTTCTTTAGATGAAAGGAAAGAAAATAGAACTTTCCTCCACTTGCTGCGGCTCGACTTCTTTGAGCTGAAAAGAATATGTTGAAGAGGCACATTTGGATTCTTTAAATAATTAGTTGTGTTTAAAGACCATTTCAAACATAATTTTTAAAAGTAAATTTGGTGAATGTAAGTAGCTTAAAATTTTAAATGACTTTTCAATATTGTGTTTTATAAAATACATCTACTTAAAACTAGCTTCAAAAATCTTAATGCTGGGCACAGTGGCACACACCTGTAATCCCAGCACTTGGGAGGCTGAGGCATGAGGATTGCTGAGAGTTCGAGGCTAGCGTGCGCTACAAAGTGAGCTCGAGGCCATTCTGAACCATATAGTGAAACCTTACCTGAAAAAAGATTTTAAAAAAATATAGACAGAAAGAAAAGAAATCTTTTTGATAAATGCCTGGCATGGTGGTGACCACCTGGGAGGCGAGGCAGGAGGGTCATACATTTAAGCCCAGGCTATGTAAATTGGCAGCTTTGTGAGACCCTGTCCCAAAAATATTTTTAAAAAGGACAGGATGTCACTCAGTGCAAAGACCCTGAGTTCACTCCTCAGTACTGCTAGGTTAATAAATAGTAGATACTCATATTATTTATTATAAATAGTAGATATTCATTCGTCAAGGGAAAGCTTTTTTTTTTTCCTTTGATGCCGGGGATTGAACTTGTCATCTTGTGCTTGCCAGGCAGAATCTTGTGCCTCTGAGCTAAACCCCGATATTCATAAAATGTCAGAGCCTTTCCCAAGTAAGTTAGAAGCCCTCTTTTACAAATGGAAGCAGATCAGAGGTGTTGGTACTGTGTCCAAAGCTTGCTTGGAGATTTTTTGAAGGATTCTCGTCAAGCCGCCAGTCCTCTATAAAGTGAGGACACACCTGAAACAACAACCCATCTGATGCTGAAAGGGAGGAGGGTATTCATTTTTAAAGCCACCATGAAAGTGCTTTACCCAAAATCTGATCTGTAGATTATGTACCAAGGACAAATGAAATATTAAAAGTCTGCCTTGTAAGGTATTGGTAAAACTGGCCATCTGAGCAGTCACTTGAGCTACCATCAAAAATAAACTGGATCCAGCCGCCCTTTCTTCACCAGTCAGTGTTGCCCCTGCATGCTGCTCCCTCATGACCAGATAGCCTACCATCTGCCAGGTCCCTCTGTGTGATGTCTGTGAGCCTCAGCCGAGCCCACTGTCCCAGTCCTCGGTCCTCACTGCTGTCGCCACGCTCTGCCACCATGGGATACAGCCATCTCACCCTGGCCGTGCCGCCTCATCTCTGTCTTACAGCTGGGTGAGAAAAGGAGGATGAAATAAAGGTTTCCTGCTTTTCTCCCTCCTCTCCCATTCCCTTGAGATTGGGGCTGACAGGGAAGAGAGTGTTTCTAATGATCAGTTCCTTGAATTGTGGCTCCTATAGATTTGGTCCTGAGTGCCCATTTTTTGTGACTCAGCCTCCCAGAAGCAGTGCCTGTTTCACTTGCTCCTGTCTGCAGTTTGTCAGGGGCAGCTCTGCTTTTGGAGCCTTTACTGCTGTCCTCGCCTTCCTGGGCCATGGATGGGGAAATTGATCTTGAGGGGAGCAGCATCTTTCGCACCTTCCCCGGCGACCACGGGGTGGGGGTGGGGGCAGGCCATCTAGGTTCCTTGGCTATGAGAACAAGTAAAGTAGGTGTTTCTTCAGTGACTCTGGCTTTTGCATCTAAAAGTACTACTTTTCAGAGAGTTCTCATCCTGAACAGCTGTCCTGCTGGTACTTGTGGAAAGACTTGACTCTAAAGAGAAGAAAGGCTTTTATAAATCAGACTTTCTGTCAGAAAAATGGGAACTAACCCTAAATGCTTTCCGAGTCACATGACTTAGGTAAGGTGCTCATAAAATGAAAATGCAGATGTCTGAAGAATTGTCAGTGTGCATTTTTCACCTGGGTTTTCTGACAAGGACAGTTTGTGCTCATCTCTGCAAAACGATTTAAGATCCTAAAATGCAGATCTCCCCCAAGAGCAGAGCCTGTAGCAAAGATAGATCGCATGGTGCTTATGTCACAGGAGTAAAAGGCAAAAAGCACGCGTAACTCTTAACCCACTTTCTTAGCTTCTGTGATACTTTAAATATTTGCTCTTGTCAAAAAAAAAAAAAAGGTGATGGCTAACATTATCTACTGGATCATAAATTTTCATAAGAAATCCAAAATAATTGTTAAAAATAAGTTATGACAAAACTTACAAAAAGTAAGTTATAACAAAGTTATAACAAAATTATTTGGTGATTAAAATCTTAGTTTACTTTTAGCCTTTTATTACAAATCATATATACATGTATATCATGCATATATTACAAGCTACATACACCAAATAATTGTATGAAAAGGTGTGTTTAAAAATTAAGAAATTTGTATTATAATATGTTGATATGAGAATCAAAATCAAGAATCAAAATTGCTTACTTGCTAAATTTTCACTATAAATCAAGGCTGTTGAAAGAAATTCCAGTTAACATCTGTAATCTTGTATACATAGTGCAAAAAGATGTATTTTGGGTTTAAAAATTATTTTAAAAGGTGACATGCTTTCAAGAAAAAATGTTTAATTCCAAGGTTTTCAAAACGTAGATTTAGAAAGAAGCACAAGCCGAGCATTTAGCTCAGCAGGATAAGCACCTGCCTGGCAAGTGTAAGGTCCTGAGTTCAATCCCTGTTACAAAAAAAAGAAAAGCCAGAAAGTAGAAGATGTATTTTTAGGCTTAATAAATGAAAAGCCTTTTTTTTTTTTTTTTGAAGAAAACGTCTCTTCAGGCCAAAATAAAAGAAAGAGCATCTGTGGGTATTGCAAGCACAAACACCGAAGTCTGCCGTGGTTTCCTTCCTGGTCACTGCTTGTTGCATGTGTGGAAATAATCAGGCCACTTCAGTGAGCCTGAACTCTTTGTGTACAGATTAGCCTTATTTTCATTATCATTGCTAAAAGTGGGACAACTATAAATTAATTTTTTAAAAGCATGTTTTGAAAGCAAGACCTGTACTACACCTGCTACTGGATTTAAAAGACATTGTGCTCTGCTCAATGTCTTTTAAAAAAATCTGTTGTGAATCAGATGAATTCTCCTGGTTTACCCTACTAGCTCATCCCATAGGGTCACCCTCAGCCTGTGGTCACTTGATTTGTTCATCTGGTTGCTGTCCGATTTGGGTTGGTGACTCAAAACCAATATATAAATATAAAGTTGGTTCATGATATTGCTGTTAGTTTTGTTCTGCATGATACTGTTAAACTGTACTTACTGCTGGTCAGACTTTTACAAGTACATCTCCTGGCAAGATAATGGCCCAGTGGTTTAAAATGACAGCCAGCATCTGTGAACTGACAAAGTCCACCTGAGCAGGGCCCTCCAGGTAGAATTGTCCAGAAGCCACTCCTTGCAAACCCTTCTGCTCACATACAGCTGAAGAGGTTGGCAGCCTCCTGGTTCCCCCCAGCAGCTGGACGGGCCTGCACCGTCCTGCACACCGAGCTGTGCTGTGGTCCAGCTATGCAGGAGGCAGCGGAGCCAGGATTAGAGAAGTCTGAGCAGCCAAGTAAGGCCCCTCTCAGAAGTACAGAAGGCCTTGGAAAAAGAACTTGATCAGAATAAAAACGATAACCTAAGAAAAGCAAGGAAGCTGACTACAAAAATGTTTAGAAATAAACAACATTGTAGATAACTGGGAATATAACTGATCAGACCGTATCTTGCAGCCAGGACCCTCAACAGCAGGAGGATGGGTGAACAGACCATGGCATCTCTGCCAAGTGAAATGTTAGCGACAGAGGAGTGCACGCTCCAGACACGAAGACACAGGACACTCAACACACACTACTGAACAAAGATGCCCCCAAAAGGCTGCTGCTGGATACTGCACCTCTACAGTGCCACAGGAGGCCAGACAATAGGGGCTTACCCAAGGTCAAGGTTTGCAAGGGAGAGAGGAGAGGACACCAACAGGACAGGCTTTCCGAGATGCCATGATGGTAGAGACAAAACTATACATTACCCAGTGGTGCATAGAGGCAAGGGACCTGCTCTGTGGGACACTGGTGGTGGATATGTCCCCACACGTGTGTCCTAATCTGTGCCTGGAGGGCTCTGAGGGCAGGGACCTGCTCTGTATGACACTGTGATAGTGGCTATGTCCTCATGGGTGTGTCCTAGCCTGTGCCTGAAGACTTGAGGGCAGGGGACTCCTCTGTTTGACACTGTTGGTGGATGCATCCTCACACATGTGTCCTAGCCTTTGAATGGAGGACTCAGAGAGGGCCTCCTCCTTAGACCCTAATGGCTGAAACCTCTCAATTCTGAGGTCCTGGTGACACTCTAATAATGGTCACATTATTAGTCCAGTGCTCAGAGGTCTGCTCTTCACTATTTCTCACTTTTGTTCCCTAGCCACGGTTGTGCCCCATGCTCCACCACGGCCTGCAGCCTAGCCACAGCCTCTCCCACAACCTTAGCGTGGCAGCCAACAGGCCTTACCATGCCCAACCTGGGACCATGAGCCACAATGCGTCTCACTCTTTAAATGCTGACCCCTTGGCACTGTTGCAGTGACAGCAGCTGACTGATAACTGTCCCATGTCCCTGCTGCTGCTGCAGCTGCTGCTGCATGACCATTTGTGTGTGTCAGGAGAGGCCTCCTCCAGGCCCCAGACTCTAGAGGTCTGCTCTCGGCCCTATCCCAGTGAGAGCATTCTCTGACTCCCCAAGCGTGGGAGGATGTGGGAAGACCAAGCAGATCTACCCCATAAGGTCTCTGTGTAGGCACGTGTAGGCAGAGGCCATGATCTAAGAGCCTACTCACCCCTGCTGGCCTTTGAGCTAGGGTGAGAAATGACCACTGCATTTGGGGGAAGGTTTGTTACACAGCAGTAGCTGCATGGTACACTGCTTTGTGAACTACCTGACAGCTTGGAAGCATTGCCTTGGGTGCTTTGTATAGGATCCTGCAATGCTTGTTTTGACAGAGGGATGGCCTGGGTTGCTGATCAGGTGCGTGCTTTACAGTGGCTGATCCTGCAGTCTGATCACTGCTGGCCAGCAGCCCAGCATGGTCTCCACCCACTGCCCACTGCCCATTGCACACATGCACACATGTGGACACAGAGCTCATATGGCAATGTGTTTCAGTCATGTGTTTACTTAGATTATAAAATATAATAAATTACATACATAGAATCAAGTAGACATGTTCATAATTAAGACTTCACTTGCCAAGGGCTCTGGCCTTGCTGGAAGTGCTTTCTGAACGTGTTTCAGTACTGCAAAGTAGTGAGTGTTTCACTGCAAGCAACCAGTGGAGGCCTGTGAGGTTTGATCCAGTGGTCAGAATCCCTGTGGCACAAGCCTTTCTTGGGTGTTCTCAGGTAAGCAGATGACATGGCAGTGGGGCGCCCAGAGCAGTGGCTGAGGCCAGGGCAGGCTCAGATGGAGCCTGTACAATGCTCACCTGTGACCTGCCCTCTAATCACAGGTTGGCGTGATGACTTCTCATCACCAGCAGGGACACGGTGGGGCTCTCAATTGGAAGACCTAACTGAGGTCTAGAGCCATAGCTTGCAGATCACAGGGTGCACTAAAAGGTTTTGGAACCCAGCCGCAGCAGGACTGTGGGTGATGACATTAACTCTTCCAGCCCAGGTTGCTGTCCCCTCAACATCACCAACACCCCATTGGGGGGGGGGGGCACGTGCATTCCTTCCTTCACTGGCGGTGCTGGAAGTCACAAACAGCTCTGGGCAAGGCCTGGTTTTACTTAGCAGTCTGTGGGGTGGCACGGGTCCGCCGTAGACAGCTGTGGGGTCTAAAGAATCAGCTGTGTGCATCTTTTGGTTTTCTCGCTGGCCTGCACACTGCTCATCATGTGGAGCCCCTGGGCTGCTTTTGCTGTGCTGTCTGCTGCTTTCTCCGGCTCAGCCGACACACACTTTCCTGACTGCATTCTACAGGGCTGAGGACGGGAGAGGGCGGCCTGCAGAAGCATGGCCCAGCGTGTGTCTTGATGTCTTCGTGTCTGCCCCAGGACCACAAGACCATTCACCAGTGTTTCTGGCCCAGGACTCACACGTCCCTGGAATGGGACACAGGCCTTGCATGGCGGTAATGGTGGCATGCAGTGATGATTCCTCCAGAGCGCCTGGGACAGTCAGAACAGGTTTGCCATGCGGCTGCCACCTTCCTTGCCTGGGCAGCCCTCATGTCCTCTCAGGATTTGAACTCATCTGTGGCCTCCGCCCCTCCTCACCCTGCTCTTCGCCCCCAGGTGTCCCCTGCCTCCTGCTGAGTCTCCACTCTTTAGGGACCTGTTGTTCTGCTAGGTCTGGTTCCCTGGTTCTGGGCATCCAGTGGGTGAATCCTGGTGGTCAGTGGATAAAATCCCTGTTCCCGAAATGCCAGGGTCTGGAGGGCTGCTCAGCCTTCGCTTCGGTGGGGCAGCAGGCAGGGCCACTTCCTGTAAGGTGCACTGTGACCCTGTACAGCCTGGATTCCATAGCTGCCAAGCCCAGAGATGCCAGCTCCTGCGGGGAGGATGGGAAGTCCCAGGTATCCTCAGGACGCAGCAGCCGGGGGTGGGGAGGCAGGCGGCGCAACCCCCGCCCACTCCACAATGTCTGCGCACAGCGACTCCACTGCATCCAGCCGCTCAATCTGCACCAGCTTGGTGAGGAGTTCAGGGATGCTGTAGCCCGCCGTGCTGATGCGGTCAAAGAGCTGCATGCCATCTGTCATGCCCCCAATCTCATCCCGCTTCAGCCCAAAGCTCTCTGCCAGATGGCGCCAGGTCTTCACCACGGCCTTCTCAGAGTTGTATGTGGAGCTGAGCATGCGGCTCGTCTTCTCCAGGCAGTCGAAGGGCAGCTCCGTGGGGCTGAGGCCTGGAGAGCATGACTGGTGGTCAGAGGGGGCCCTGTGCTAAGGGTGTCTGAGGCGAGGTGGGACCAGAGCTGAGTCTGGGGAGACCCTGCAACCTACAGGTGGCCTAGAAACCTGGCCAGGTCCCCAGGCCATGAGAATCAGGGTGCCTGGCTCCCCTGCTGCCTCCCTGCCAGGTAGGGGGGCTGGCCTTGACAGTGACGTGTTCACCCTCAGGAATGGGGCTCACTCTGGAGCAGATGCTGCCACATCCACTCTGGCTGCTCACCTGCCTGCACCTGGTGCTTCCGTTACACCAGAGAGGCTGCTGTGGCAGGAGGTAGGAGTCCTGGACCAGCACTGTCCACCTCAGGAGAGGCGAGGGGACTGCTAGGGACAAGCACACACTGCCTCATGGTGCCTGTTAGCATCTAGCTGCAAATACTGTGGCCCCATAAGATCTGTGGCAGGTGACATCGCCCATGTGATTCCCTGGACATGTCCTGTTGCTCAGGGACTGACTACTGGATAACTGCCCAGGCCAGTGGGCATGGGCATCAGAGCTGCCTGGATCCACTGCTGGGCTCCACACCTTTGTCAGGCACTGACAGTTCCTGTCCTGTGGGGGAGAGGCTCAGGGGACACTGGGCAGGGCCTCTGCCTTCCCAAGACATGAAGCCCAGTCTTCCATGTAGCCATGGCACACTCACCTTCTACAACACCGCACACGTTGGCGTACACGTCCAGGATCTTCTTTCTTCGGCTTTGGATCTGCAAGAGTTGAGAGTTTACCTACCTCCTCCTCTGCCCTGGCCAGGGGAGGCCTGGTCCAAGGGCCAGGTGCTGCAGCTGGTCCTTGCACATGGAGGGAGGAAGTTCCCTTGGGCCCAAGCTGGCACCCTCAGGTCCTCTCACCTGCACTGGACATGCAAGTGGGCTGGCATCAGGGTTCTGGACAGGGTGACCAAGGGTAAGACCCAGTTGGCTAAAGGCAGAGCCAGGCAATCTCTTTTTGCTGGGGCAAGGATGGGCACTGAGCAGCCCTGGCTGAGGAACCCCATCTGGCCTCTGACAGCCAAGCCCTTCAGGGTCCCTACACATATGACCTTGTAGAGAGGTCACATGATGCCCCAGCAGGACTGGCCAAACCCAGGCCCAGGACATCCCCAGCTGCCGTGCTAGGTGGTCTGCTGAGGCCCAGGTCCTGGTGTGAAGGCATAGCTGGTGCCCAGGAGCCCAGGCAGGGGACACACAGGCAAGGGCTGTCTGCTCCGAGCTAAAAGCCCTGGACAGTATATAAGGGAGCCTGTTTCAGTGTGAAAGAAATGTGGAAAGAAGTTTGCACAAGATGTGTGTGCAATGGCTCCTGGGACCCCAGGATCCCAGACTCTGATGCTTAAGTTTCCCATGTAGAAGAACCCGATGTTCACCCAGAACCTGCACGTGGCCCCGTGTGCTGCCCATACTAGGTCACTCTGCATGTACAGAGAGCTGCTGAGCTGCTGCATGCAGGGAACAGGAGGAAGTCTGCACCTAGAACGTATGCAGGCTTGGTGGTTCTAGTAGTTTCTGTCTGGGATTGGTTGAATCCATCAATTTGGAACTGCAGACACAAAGGGCTGACTGTCATTTTTTGTGTGTTCACACGTGCATAGTATACACATGTGCATAACCGTACATCACTGTTACACAGGCCTGTCTCTTACTTTCCATTTTCACGTATGAGGCAGCACAAGGAGGGAGATGGCTCCTGCCCTCTGGCTGCCCTGTCACCCTGTCCCTGTCTGGCACCAGATGTGGCTAGGAGAAGCGCCCCATTCTGGAGCTTATCCCACGGGGGTGCTGAGGGGACACTGCAGAGCCCTCTGGGCCTTACCCCAGCTGACTTGCTGCTGGGAGCTGGCTTCTCACGGGACAGGTGCACCAGTGACAAAAGACATAGCTCTGGGGACCCCTGCTTGTCGGGCGCCGGCTCCTCGTCACTATCCACACTGCGGCTCAGCAGTTGCTCATTCTCTGAAGAGGCATCATTCTCACTGGGGACAAAAGGGGTGCACAATGACCAGACAGGAAGCTTCACCCAGCTGGGCACAGTGATCCTTCCTGGGGTAACACCACATCCGTCTCAGGGGGGCCTGCCACCCAGTGTAGCCAGCCGGGTACTGTGATATTATCCAGGGTGGCCTGTGGCTCTGTGAGGACAGGCAATGCTGTGACATGTTTTGTAGTGTCCTTGGGCGCCCCGTGGCTCTGGGCAGGATGCCACGTGGGAGGACATAGTGCTTGCTGCTCCCTGTTCTTCCCAGCAG
The DNA here is from genome assembly GCF_034190915.1 of Cavia porcellus. Classification (NCBI taxonomy): domain Eukaryota; kingdom Metazoa; phylum Chordata; class Mammalia; order Rodentia; family Caviidae; genus Cavia; species Cavia porcellus. Next base: position 44,871,694 of record NW_026947501.1, on the reverse strand, counting down.
CCTTCTTAGGGAACCTGTAGTACCTGGGGCTCCTGGGGCATCTTGGAGACACCAAGGTCAGGTGGGGCCTGCTTACCCCTCCCAGGCCTGGTCAGGGTGGATGCTGGGCAGAGGGCCACGGAATGGGTGCTGGCTATGTGTTGAACCCTGGCTGCAATGTCACGGTAAGAAGTAGAGAAAGCTGCAAAATGGTTTTCTAAGGTAACCAAGCACACTCTGAGTGGAGCCCAGGCATAATTGCAGGACCCTCAAAGATGCCACGGGCACAGGGACTTCTGCCGGAGGCCCAGAGTGTCCCGCAGGGGTTAAGTTCCTGCTGACTTCCTGCAGCTGGCTGCAGACCAAGATTTTTAGGATCAAATGTGCTAGTAACTGGGCTGCACTGTTGAGCCACAGGACATAGGACCCCCAAGCTCTGAAGCAAAGCAAGCCATGGCCTCTTCCTCAGCCTCAGGGTTTCTCCGGGCCACCAAGTTGGGAAAGTGTGCTGTCCCCATGAAGCCAAAGGCCGAGTACCCCAGAGCATGGGAGGACAAAACCCAGGGACCCTGCTGCCTTCAGGGTTAGAACAGGCTTGTGCTTCTCTCAAGTCCCCAGCTGCCTGCCCTCAGCTGGGCTCTTTATCTACCTCAGGGAATAGAAGCTCTGGGACACAGTGAGAAGCATGGAGCCCTGCATGCTGATGGAGAAGCAGCTCCCTGGAGACCCAGTGCTAAGTCCCCATGGGCCACCCCTTTTACCTCTTGGTGGTCTTTGCTGGGGTCGCCGTCAGCTTCTCAAATTCGTCTTTCTCGGAGAAGATCACTACACCATCTGCAGGGGACCGGAGTGGGTGGGGAGGATCAGCTGGCCATGCTTGGAATGGTGTCCCTGGCCATTTCCCCCAACCCAGGGCAGAACAGACCTGGGGCCTCCTTCTTCTCCACACCCTGGCTCACAGGGGCATCCACGCTCTTTCCAGGGGGGCTGCTGCAGCAGGCTGCTTGGAGAAAGTGCGTGCGTCAGCAGCCAGGCTGTCCCCAGGCCAGGGACGCGTGTCTGGAGGAAAGGCAGGGTGAGGGCTATCACCTGGGGCAGAGGGCCGGGTCTTCATGATGTAGAACATGATGATAAGAACGATGGCCACGGCCATGATGAAGATGGTGGACATGGCAATGATCAGGGCAGTGGCCAGGTGTCCTTGGCCTGAGAGCTCTGCTGGCACAAGGGGGAGTGGGTGAACATCCTGCAGGCCCCTCCCATCGAGCCACGCTGCCCTCACCCAGCCAGGCGCCCCTCACCTTTGTGAGCATGCTGGGAGGGGGGCAAGGTGCTGCCCCCAGATGTGCGGGGAGAGTTGGCAGAGACCCCTGAGGAGACTCCTGCACCTGTGGGGAGAATGCAGTGGCCTCATCAGGTGAGCGGGCAGATGCCACTACGGCAGGCAGGGCAAGCCATACACCCCAGGGAATACAGCAGGGCTTAATTTTCCTTAAAGAATATTTTGACCTCACAGAGTTCCTGCTCTTTAAATAGAGATGAAAAGAAGGGAGGCAGGGATGGGGCCCTAGTAACACTGCTAGAGTTGGGTTTTCAGGTTGCCAGCTCGGTTTCCCAGCAACCTGGGCAGGCTGTGCACAACCCATCAGGAGGAGGAAAGCGCAGATCTGTGAAAGGCTTCTGGGGGTGGAATAGTGCTTTACTGACGTTTCAAATACAAATAGCATGGAAGTGTTCTTAATACCTTCCCTACTCATAAAAACAGCATCTCTCATTATTAAAAGTCTGGAGGAAGTAACAGGAGAGGGGAAGATCTGCCCTTGGCCTCCCCACCGAATGCTGATTTTGGTGCATTTCCCTGTGGGTTTTTTCTAATATACATTTCCACAGTAGCTGAGATCAAGCCATCCAAGTACTGGGATGGGCCAGGCCTTCCTTTTCAGCTGTGACTCATGAAATACTTTGTAGACAAGCTCACTTAGCAGGGAGAAAACAGAGGCCAATACTGGCATCTCATAAATCCCTAATGAGCCAGAAGTCGGCTCCAACAAACAAAGATAACCAGATGGAGACTTGCTTCTTCCAAGATGGATGGCCACAGCCACAGCTGGAATGCTGCTCAGGGAGCATGAGGCTCTTGTCCTTTCCTTGCTCTTTCTTCTCTGTTGCTTCTGGAGATCAGTGTGAGCTGAGCTTGTGTTACTGAGAGCAACTCACAGGCCCAGGACACATGCGGCTCCCAGAGGGTGGCACCCTCTGCCCCCACTATCCAGTGTGCAGCCGGCAAAAGGTGCTGAACCAAAATGCCAGCAAACTGCTGTCTTCTGAGACACTGGGCAGCACAGGGCCATGCCTGGCTCAGAGCAAGGACACAGCCATTCAGCCAGGGTGGAGGTCACGGAGTGGCCCATGCTACCAGCCAGTCACCCCTGCTTCCTGCCTCTCACAGACAGATAGAATGCAGAACTGCGGGGTAACTGGAAGCTCCTGTCACTTTGGCCAAGCTCTGCTTTCCCAGTTCAGCCTCCCCATCCAGCCTAATGTGCAGCAAGGCCTTGGCAGCTGTGCTGCCTCCCATATTACACTGGGAGCCACTGATCAGATGCCAGCAGCAGGGAGCAAGATGGAGCTGGTGGCTCAGTTCAAACAAAATTCAGTTTCCTGCTCTAGAGCCAATAGGACATTGAAAGGAAACTGACCTGTCTGAAAGGGTCTCATTCTCATGAGTGTGTGCCATGTCTGCAGACCTTCACTGTTCTCCTTCTTTCTAGTCCCTTCTTGCTGCAGTTTTTAGGCAGGGTAGGCGACAATGTCAAAGACAGGGACACAGATATGCTCAGGCCCATGGCCTAGAGAGGCTGCTACAAGATGACATCCCAGATGGTGTGACCAGCCTGCTTCAGGGCCAGCCCATCTGCCTGGTGCCCCAGTGTTGTCCCTGGCACTGCCCAACAGGTGCTCCCTGCCCAGAGGGACACTGTCTATGAAGGATGGGCACTGTGGGCAGGAGGGGGAGTACTCTACCAGGCCTCACAGTTCCACGTCTGCACCAGGACTGGAGCTGAACCCTGCAGCCATCCCTACCAAACAGTCCTTTCAGGCTCTGCATTCCCTTCCTGAGCATTTGTCCCCCAAGAATCTGCAGGGAGGGAGATGCCTTCCAGAGCCCCAGCACAGCTCAGAAGGACCCGTGGGTTTCAGCCATGCTCACAACTGCCAGAATCATGCCAGGGTGCCCTGCCTCTCACAGACATGGCCATGTTTCATCTCTATGGGCAGCTGATGTGATCTGTTTGTTCCCAGTTCAGTGTTCTCTGCCCTCCGAGTATAAGAGAATGGGTGGGAAGAACAGAGGTGGGGCCTGCTGTCCCAGGCCACTAGGCTGACTTCAGCACCTATGAGGTCCCCTGTGGCCCTTGTCACCATCACATATTATCAGGGAAAACCTGTGGGATCAGAGTACCCAGGCTTTGGGGCTGGGCTATAGGCTGGTTCTGTTCTGGCTCCCATACCACTGGCCTTATTACCAGCTGTGGTCATAGACAAATGGGACAGGGTGGCTGCTGAGCCCCCTCTTCCTTCCCAGGCTGGCACTTCTTGCAGGCCCCTGGCCTGGTGTGCATGCCCACTTGACAAAGTCCTGAGTCATGTCCATGAGATCTGACATGAACCAGTTCCATGCTGGCAGCCCTTATAGTGCCATGAGGTCCCCCTCCAGCACATTGATGCATTTCTGTGTGAGATGTCCCTGGGGCCTAGCTTCAGTGGAGGCAAATAAAGACCACTGACCCAGGAGACAGGCGAACCTTTCACTTGGGTCCACTCGGGTCTCGGGTCCACTCGCCTTCCGCTCTCGTCTGCATCTGTGCAGCACATGATAAGCCCTGAGGCCTGTGTAGCTGAAGCTATAAGCACCAACTCAGACGAGCTGTGCCTCCACTCAGGCCCTGGGGCCTGTGATGGGCCTGGCCTGCATGGTGTTCTGGAACTGTGAGCCAGGCTGCCCTTGGACTTCGACTTTGTGACCCTGGCTGTAGATCCTGGCTTGGGAGCAGATCAGACCCTCTGGCTGCTAGAAGTGGTTAGCCCAGGCCCAGCCAGACTGGCTGCCTCAGAATCCACTTGTTAAAAGTCTGTGGCGACAAGCAGTACTTGAGGGTCCAGACCTTGCTCCTCAGAGACAGCTGTGCAGACTCCCACTCTGGTCTCCAGCGTGGCACTGTGCTCCAGGGAAACACCCAACATGAACCAGTCTGGAGTGGATGCTAGGTCCTGCTCACCGACAGCAATAGAAACCCCCGAGGATGCAAGACAGTGGCCACTGAAGCTCTGGCACAGGGATTCCCTGGTGTTGTCAAATCCCGTTTTGACTCCCAGACCGTGACGTCTGGATACTGGCACGGGCACGGGCACGGGCACGGGCACTTTCGATGCTCTGCCCCTCCTGTCTTCTCAGTGACCTGTGAAGCTGCACAGGTGGCTTTCCCAGGAGCAGACGTGCTTGACAGATGTTCTTCCTGTTGGTTCCTCCAGTTGGTGCTCTGGCTGCTGCCTGTCACACAGTACCTTCAGGACAGCTGGGGACTGAAAGCCAGAACGTATGGCAACTAGTGCATCCTGTTCTTGGGTTTGCTCGGTGGCTAGAGGGTTTGCGTCTGCCTTCAGCCTTAACAGGATTCATGGGGATGTGGCCGGGCGGGAACAGGTGACACTAGGAGGCAATCAGGCACACCTTCCCTTTAGTATACAGAGCCTGTGTCTCAGTCGTGCGGTGGAGATAAGGGAAACTGAGGCAGCTCCAAGGTGCCCGCAGCCTCTCAGTCTCAGAGACATACTGAAAGCAGGGTGAGATCAAGCAGTGGCAGGTCCATGGGGCCTGCTGTCAGCACCAGGCAGCCTGGGAAGCGGGCTTCATTCGTGGACCTCGCCACACCTACATAGGTGCACACACAATGCGTTCGCAGTGCCTAGGGGCCCTCGCCGGCCTCCTTGGGCTGCCCTGGGACCTCGGACATGAGGAGGTGGGCTGTGGGTGGAGGTCAGACCCCTGTGGGGTCTCCTTCCTCGGTCGACAGGCAGTAGCAGACCAAGCAGACAGTGGGGCCCGCCATCTGCCCTCTCCACCGCACCTCAGAACCACTTGCCCACCTCAGTCCAGATCCCGTGAGAAAAAGGGGCGGGCGCGGGGCGTGAGAGCTGGAGAAGGATCTCTATGGTGGCCCTGCGAGCTCGGCCCCGCCCAACAAGGCTCCTCCCTTATGACCTAGGCCCCGCCCCCCGTCAAGGCCCCGCCCCTCAGCCAAGGGTCTGTTCCCTCTAGGCTCCACCCCTTTGCACCCCCTGACTTCTTGCTTTTTAGGAGACAGGCAGGGCTTATTTTATTTTGGGACACCGGGAACAGAAACCAGGCCCTCAGGCACCTGAGGCAAGCACAGGGGAGGAGCCCGCTTTCCTGCGCACTCACATTCTTTGGTGTTGGGGGGCGCCAGGAGGCAGGAGTAGCAGACCATGCCATAGATGTTCCTGGGTCTGTTTTCCAACATGTAGTAGCTGCAGGGACAAGAAGGACAGTAGATAAGTGGGAAGCTGCAGTGTTACCTGGCAGGAATCAGAGCCAGGCTTGGGGCAGCCAAGATGGATCATGCCAGCCTGACAGCCCCAGGCCCTGGGTTTCCGGGGTGCTGTGTCCTGAGTGGACATTCTTTTTCTAGTGTTGCTGCTCCTCCAGCCTGGCCCTCTCCTCCACCTCCCTGTCCTTTGGTTCTGGTCCTGAGGACTTCTGTGAGTGCATGTCCCCATCTTCATGGGCATCTCCCCCAGAGCCACTGGGTGCGGCCATGTGGGCATCTGGAGGAGGAATGCCCTACAGCCTGGCCCCTACAGAGCCTTGGCCTCAGACTGTCAGCAGCACTGCCCACAACACTGCTCATGAGTTCAGGCCACTTGTGAGGCTGCAGGTGTCCTGAGGGAGCACAGCTGACTGCCCAGGCAGCCTGAGGACTACAGGGCCCCACGTGAAGCCTGCTGTGGAGTGGTTGCACATTCCAATGGAAGAGGGCACTTGGTCACCAGCACAGGCCTCTCCTCCCAGGCCCAGTTCCCTCCCTTTACCAGCTCAGCTTCTGCCACATAATGACTGGTCAGGTAAACTAGGAGATGGGCTTGTCATCTTCCCACTTTCTGCGACTGTTTTCTGGTCTCTGTTTCATTAGCACACCCCTTGAATCCCTGCGTGGGGAGGGAGGCAGCAGAACGTTGGCAGGAGTCTGGGCTCCAGGTAGAGCCAGGGCCTGGACCAGGCCAAACCTCCTGTCTAGCCCCAGAGGTTAGGAGACCTCCTGTCCTCCCACACCTACCCCATCCACAGGAAAGCCCTTGCCTGCTCACTGTTGAGCGCTGCCTCAGCCAGGCCACAGGACATCATAGCAGCGTAGAGGCAAACAATGAGCAGCCAGCTTGCCAAACCACAGTGGCGGCAGGTGTGGCCCTCAGAAGACAGAGCTGATCTGTTGCAGCAATGTGGTGACCAAAGGAACTCATGGTGAAAAGAGCTGTGCATGGAACTTGCAAGGCCCCTTGCCAGGACACACTGTCATCTTCCCCTGAGACAGAGTCCTCAAGTGCTGCCAGCAGGCCCAAAACTCACTGTGGGATGGAGGATTGCTTTAAGCAGAAAGCTCACAGAGTGCCTGAGAGGGAATCGTCGAGCAGTAGCCACGTCAAGGGGGCAGCACAAGGATACCACATATCACTGGTGCAGGGTGGGAGGTCATGCAGAAGGTGAGGACCAGTCAGTGCTGTGCCAGGGGACAGAGAGCCCAGAAGAGTCCTACTGATGACCACCCTCTTGCCTGGGTCTCTCAAGGCAGCCACAAGCTGAAGCTTGTCTCCAGGGCCACCTTCCATTTGACCTGCCTGTCCCCAGCTTCTCCCCACCTTCCAGGAAAGCTGGTCCCTGGCCCGTGGACTGGGCTCAGCATCTTTCTGGAGACCTCTGTTTCATTTCTTGGCCTACCTTCCCTCCAGAAGTCTCCCAAAACCCTGGACACCCTGCCCCTCCAGGAAATAAGGGCTCCCTGGTATCCTGGACACTGCACTTGCAGAGGCAGCTCCCCTGACTCAGCCAGCAGAGGGGTATGTGCTACCTCAGCCTGGTCCCTTGGAGCTAAAGTTACACAGGACTGAATGCAGTGGCTCTTATGTTACTCAGGGCATGTGTCAGGCTCTGGAGATACATTCAGGCGTTGTGACCAGGGTAGATCTCCTTCAGAGTGAGCAGCATGCATCTTTCCTACACTTAATCCTTAGAGCTCCATCTTTCTTTCATGGATCTTGTATTCACACCAATAAAGTCAGTGAGTGAATCAGTCTAGAAGAAACTCAGGAAGTGTGTATGCACTCAGAGATGGATTCCAGCATCTGTCGTCAAGGTCTACTGAATGCTTGTCATTCAGGGGCCACACAGGTTTGTACAGAGCCATTTCCTGGGGGCTCCTAGTTGGCTGGACTGCTCTGTCCTCTGACTGTGACTCAAAACTACAACACCTGAACTAAAGCTGTCAGTGACAATGCTTCTACTCTTACACAGCTCATTAAGAGAGAGTCCGGTAGCTTCCCTGTTTTCATAGCTTTCTGCCTTTTTCTGCATACTGAAAAATTAGGTTCTAGGACAGGGTTCTCCTGCTCTGAGAACCCTTGACAGATGTTTGGATCATACTTGTGTCAGGGGCACAGGGTGCCCACAGACAGCTGGGTGTCTGAGTCTGTGGCTCAGGCGGTAGGCCTGAGCTGAGACAGAAAATGGGGCAGAGTCATCAGCAGAGGGGTGGTGGCGAACACCAAGGAAGTGATGCTTCTTAGTGACCAAATTGGACTAAGTTAAAATGTACAAGGTGTAATAGGAAAACACAATGTGTCTAAATAAAAAGCCAATTACTGTAAATGACACATTGCCATTAATTCCTCTCAAAATCCTCCCTCTCACCTCAAACCCACTTACTCCATGGCTCTTGCCACTTCCTGAAGCAGTTCTGGTAATGTTCTTTCCTGAGTGTCTTTTGTTGTGCTGTCAGGGTTGGCTTGATGTCCTGAATCAGTTTATAACATTGGCATTTCACGGTCACTCTGTCTTTGGGGAAGAGCCTGAAGCTGCACAGCACCAGTGAATAAGATGGATGAGGACACACCATCATACTTTTACCAACCTGTCTTTCTATTGATGGCATTTGGTGGCAGCATTCACCATGTTTTTGATCACACTGTGTAAAGACACTCATGAAAGAGGACTTCCAGAACTGTTTCAGAAACTGGCAAAGGGCCAGGCATATAGCTCAGGGGCACAGCGCCTGCTGGGCAAGTGCAAGCTAGTTTGATCCCAGTACAAAAAAAAAAAAGGCAAAAGTGATGGGATGTCGATGTCCGCTCCCGGCCGGCAGGAAGGACACACGACATAGTCTGGTAGTGGACAACCTTTTTTTTTTTATTCTTCTTTCTCCGTACAGCCTGCCCTGGGTTCTCCCAGCTGAAGCCTCCTTTGGTCCGCTCTCCGCGGCTCCTCTTGTGCTTCAGTCTGCCCCGAAGCCTCTATCGGTCCGCTCTCCGCAGCTCCTTCTGGGCTTCTACTTCCGGGCTTTTACCTGGCTTCTACTTCCTCCCAGGGGTGGCACCAGTATATATACGGGTACAGTGTCCAATCATGTTAAAGTAAGCAAGGCAAGCTGATTGGCTAACATCATCAGTTGCCAGGCAGACTATATTGTTGAGCGGGTTGTTTACGCGGTAAGCAGGAAACTAGCATATTCGATGGGAGGGGTAATCTACCTCAGGCCTCACTCTTTACTACAGGCCTCACGTCCGCCAAGTGAGGCGACCGGGCTCGGGGCTGCGGCTCCCAACATCTCCCCCTTTTTTATTTTTTATGAATGTGCGCATCGTAGCCCTTCCTGGACTGGGTGCAGAGGCTTATGCCCTATGCGTAGGCCCACCGTAGGTCCTTGGCTTAGACCCTGGTCGGCCGTCCCATGGTCTGCCAAGGCCCTGAGGCCCTCGTCCTTTTTCTAGGGCCAGGCACAAACTGGACGGAACCTGGATGCACACAAGCTTGCACTCATTTCCTCTCCGTAAAGAAATCCCCTCGGAGAGAAATTTAGACCTGGGCAGCATCTAACAGTCCAGCGGCTTACGTGCAGGATGGGGTAGGGCCTGGCTTAGGTCGAGTCGTGCTGGGGAGGCACGCTCTTACCCGTCATTGACTCATCTACCCTGCTGTGTATTGTCACCTTATGGAGGAGAATGAAGGATGCCCGCCATATCTAGACTCGGTCGTGGGCCAATCGAGCAAGCCATGCATATGCCTGAGGATCTTTTTGTCCATTTCGGGCTACCGCTATTTCTATTCATCTTGTTGGTTGGTCTGTGATGGATCTCCAGTAGGGCAGGTCTGATCTTTAGTCGAGGGCTTTGTTGTCCGTGTCAGTCTCTCCGGTATCCACAGTGGTTCTCGTCCCGGTTCCTGTGGGAAAACACAAACCGCGCCTCGGTTCCAGCTGACCACTGGATCCGGGCCCATCCATTGTCCTGTCAGGACATCTTTCCACTTCACCCACCCTTTATGGTTGGGGGAAGGGTTGCAGTGCTCCACAGCTGGGGAGCGATTATCATTATTTAAATTTAAAAAATTGTGTGTGAATAGTGCCATGGATAATCGTGCCTTTGGGGCCAGGCCTTGGCCTACTCCCCCTTTTTGTTTTTGTAAAATTTTTTTGAGGCTTTTATGAGCCCTCTCAATGATTCTTTGACCTTGGGGATTGTATGGGATACCATGTTTTAATTGAACCTCTATCATTTTGTAGAACTCATTGAAAGCCTTGCCTATATAGGCTGGTCCATTATCAGTTTTTAATATTTTTGGTTTGCCCCATGCGGCCCAAGCCGCCAGGCAATGATTGATCACATTAGACACTTTTTCACCTGTTTCTGCTGTTGCAAATATGACGCGAGAACAGGTGTCTGTGGAAACATGAACATATTTAAGAGTCCCAAACTCCTGTATATGTGTGATGTCCATCTGCCAAACATCACCAGGGATCAAACCTCGAGGGTTTACTCCCCCTTTTTGTTTTTTATTTTTTATTTTTTATTTTTATCTTTTTCGTTTTTTTTTTTTTTTTTTTTTTTTTTTTTTTTTTTATTGGTACCAGGGATCGAACTAACAACTGCACACTTGCAAGGCAGGCGCTTATGCCACTGAGCTAAATCTCCAGCCCCTTTTTCCTCGACCGGCGTTTTTTTCAGCCTGCTCGGCAGAGTAGCCGCCCATGAAAATACCGTCTGCCCAGCGGCGCGACGTCATAAGACTGCGGTCGCGACAGAGTGAAACGGGGCGTCACTTCCTGTGCCGGCTGAGGGAAGGGAGGGTTTCCTGTGGCGGCCTCTCGGCGGGGAGCCGCTTTTAGAAAAGAGCTCCAGGGCGGAGCGGATGGCTCTCTATCTCTTCCCCGCCAGAGAGCGCCGGGGAATCGAGTCTGACCATCAGCGCGCCGACCCTCTCCCACAAGCATTTTCTTGTTCCACCCCCGGTCTTCCCGATTGGCGTTTCTCTCAGCCTGCTCTGCAGAGGACTCTGCATACCAGGCTCGCCAATCCAGGTAACTGCCCGAGGGCAGACACGCCCCCGCCAGCTGAATCCAGTCCGCGGGGGTGAGGGGCCCAGAAGACAGATTCTCCAGCATGGCAATGGTGTAAGGCGCAGTCGGCCCAAAAGTTGTAACTGCATTTTTAAGTTCTCTAATCTGCTTTATCTCAAAAGGCTCCCGTACATTGCGTCCCTGGCCTATAGCCACTTGTACAGGAAATATCCCATAGGGGTCACTATCCATCCCAGGTGGTGGATGTACCTCATGAAACAAGCGTCTCCCCTGCCAAAGCCACCTGTGAAAATACCGATCCGCCGGCGGCGGAGCATAAAACAACGGCCGTGATTGGGCGGAAAATGGGGGCCCGTGCATCACTTCCTGTTCTGGCGAAGAGGAAGGGAGCTCCCGGGCGGCCGCCCCGCGGCGAGGGATCGCCTCCGGAAACGGCCCCCAAGGTGGGGCGGAAGGCTTCGCCTCCCTCTCGCGCCGGGGCGCACTCAGGAGCTCTCTACTCCTCCGCAGACCAGGTTGAGCAGAGCGCAATTCGCGGGGCAACGCTGGAAAAGAACCCTGCGACTCCTTATTGAGCGACTTAGGCTCCTGACAGCTGGTCTCTTTGGCCTCCTTGCCATTCAACTTTCCCTCGTCCTCGGAGTCAGACGACTCCGAGGCTAGAGCCCCGTCCTCCTCCTTAGCATCCTTGTTCCCCTTGACAGACCCCTCTCGGGAGCTCCCTGACTGGGCCTGCTCAGATACCCTGCATACTTTTGTAAGCTCTTGAGAGCTTTCTCCACAACCACCCTCGCTCTTAGTGCCGCTACCTAGCATGTTTCCCATTTTTTAATATGTTACTCACCGCGTGAGGCCCAAGGAATCCGCCACTTACGCGTGAGCCTGAGGGGAGTCTAAAAGCCCTGTAGGTGCGCGCCACCCAGAGCCCAGGCTTATCCCCAACTCACCTGTCTCGCAGCTCTGTACTGGAGCGTTGTCCACTTCCACGTCTCGGGGGTGATCAGTCCCCGGGCGGGCCTCCAAATGTCGATGTCCGCTCCCGGCCGGCAGGAAGGACACACGACATAGTCTGGTAGTGGACAACCTTTTTTTTTTTATTCTTCTTTCTCCGTACAGCCTGCCCTGGGTTCTCCCAGCTGAAGCCTCCTTTGGTCCGCTCTCCGCGGCTCCTCTTGTGCTTCAGTCTGCCCCGAAGCCTCTATCGGTCCGCTCTCCGCAGCTCCTTCTGGGCTTCTACTTCCGGGCTTTTACCTGGCTTCTACTTCCTCCCAGGGGTGGCACCAGTATATATACGGGTACAGTGTCCAATCATGTTAAAGTAAGCAAGGCAAGCTGATTGGCTAACATCATCAGTTGCCAGGCAGACTATATTGTTGAGCGGGTTGTTTACGCGGTAAGCAGGAAACTAGCATATTCGATGGGAGGGGTAATCTACCTCAGGCCTCACTCTTTACTACAGGCCTCACGTCCGCCAAGTGAGGCGACCGGGCTCGGGGCTGCGGCTCCCAACAATGGGATAGGTGTGTTCAAAGCCAAAGGGCGGATTTTGAGGGAGCTCTATGGCAGCGCTTCTTTTTAAAGAATTTATACGCATTATTTTTTGATCACCTCTTATATGTCTTCATTATAAAGGGTTAGTTTACTTTGTATCTATTTTTTTTTTTGAAACAGAGTGTTGCTATGCAGTTCAGGCTGGCCTTGAGTTCACTTTGTAACCCAGGCTGGTCTCCAACGTACCACAATCCTCCTGCCTCAGTCTCCCAAGTGCTGGGTTTACAGGTATGCATCACCAAGCCTGACTGTATCTACTTTTAGGTTGGTGAGTCTTTCTAATGTACTTCCTTCTAGGCTCTTCCTATGTTTTTCTTCTTCTCAAATCAACACAGGGACCTAGGGAGACAACATCTGTACCAGCACACTGTGAAGTGTAGTCTGCTGTTCACAACACTGCTGGGCCATGACCTCAGCCAGCCACATTGCTTATCATCACCATATCCTCTGGTTAACCTCTGCCCTCACACCTCCATCACCATCATTACCACCTCCCTCACCTCCATCTCTGTCATCTTGGTCAGTCTCCACTCCTACCTCTATCATCACTCCCTCATCACTTCAGAAGATAGATTTCTGATACACAGCTGCAGTGTGGTACAATTGTAGGCATTGTATGATGGAAGCATTTTCATTAGTAGCTTTTACCTTCAAGTTTCCCAGAATACTACAAAAACCAAACATCATACTTCATGTGGAAGTTTAGTTTTCCCCTCCAAAGTGCTCTGCATCTGTTGCTCACTCTGAGTGCCTGGCCGAGTGGCTTCCCATGGAGAGTCACCTGGTACTACCTGTTGTTGTGTGGTGACACTTGTGTGATTGGATGCTGCCCCATGTGGGACCCAGCAGGCACCACAGTGCCATGCCATCCACACTACTCCAGGTGCTCACAAGGCTACACTTACCCAGGGAGGCATGGCCCACACTCTGCATCGTTCTCCATGTCCCCTGGTGTCAGCACCGTGGCCCGGAAGAAGCCCTCACAGTCCTTGTGGCGCCTGCAGATCTGGTAGCCCCCTTTGGAGAACTTCTCGGCGGGGCAGGGCACACAGCCGTAGTCCTCATCCTTGGTGCCATAGCCGCAGGACTGGTGGAAAAGCAGTTGGGGTGGTGAGTGAGGAACACAGAGACCCTGAAAGCATGGGGGGAGGGCTCAACCCCATTTCTATCCCATCCTGGGGCAACTTCCTGGCTCAGCCACAGGCCACCTTGGCATCCACTCTCTGAGCCCCCTCCTGGACCGGAGCCCCAAAGGCTGCATCTTCCCACAGAGGTGGGAGATGAATGCTCAGGTCTCAGAGAGGAAGGGGTTCCCCAGGAACAGGAGCAGGGGCAGCCACCTCTTGCAGGCTGGGACTTGCCCTTACCATATAGGGCTCCTCGCCTGGCCCGCAGGGTGGGCACAACTGGCACAACCCGGTCGTCTGGTTGTAGAACTCATCCTCGCCGCAGCTGGAGTATTCTGCACTGGCTGACCACACCACCGACACCTGCACCAAGCAAAGCCAAGGCTGAGGATTGGCACCCAGGGCCCTGCAGGTGAAGGGAGTGGACTAGACCAGTGGGTTCGCATGAGCGGGCACCAGGGCTGCTTACCACAAGGACAGGCAGCCAGGGCGTCCACCTGCTGTGCACCATGCTGTCCCGGGACGGCACCTGAAAGACACAGGTGTCAGCACAGCGGCCCTGGCGCAGCCGCTGTCACAGAGCCCAGCAAAGATTTCTAGATTTTTTTTTTTGTCTTTTTCGTTTTTGTCAGTACCAGGGATCGAACTCACGACAGCTTGCTTGCAAGGCAGGCGCTTATGCCGCTGAGCTAAATCCCCAGTCCCTAGAGCCCAGCAAAGAACAGGCACCTCCTGTGATAACTGGGGAGGGATGTGTCCAGCTGAGCCCAGGCCTGAACCCTGTAACCAACCTTGCATTCCATGCCAGCACAGTGGAGACCAAGTTCTAGAGCCAGTTCACACCAAGAGGAAAGCTGAACCTGAAGCCTGAAGGATCTAAAGAGTGCTGGAGCCCGGCTGCCTGTGCCACTGAGACCCTGGAGGCCACAGCAGCTCCTGGCTAGTCAAGGTCGCACAGTGGGAGCAGTGGCTCAGAAATGGTGGGGAGGAGAAGGACCACATCTCCTCGCATCCACATGCAGTGAGGCTACTGCTCAACCTGGCAGCTTTGTGGACTGTGGACACCAGGTGGCCCCTGCTATTCTCTGCAGAGGCTGGCGGCCCTGAGGCCTCAGGGCCAACACAGATCTGGGGGCTGGGGCCGAGCGCCTGGTGCACCTGCTATTTCTGCCTGTCAGGCATTGGCTACCAGTTCTAAAAGCCACACCAAAGTCCAGAAGTCCATGGGGTGCCCATCCTCAGCGACCTGGCTCAGGTGAACTGAACTCAGTGACTGTCTCTTCTATATATCAGGAACCAGGCATGGGGGACAAGTGACAGGCCCACCCTGTGTCCCAGCCTGGCTTCTGGTCACCCTGCCACCTTTTACAGTGCACCTAGCCAGGTGGTACAGGTGGATTTACTTCCTCTGTACCCTGTGGGCTGGGTCCTGGCCAGCACCTGCCCAAGGGGCCAGGAGGGCAGGAAGGAGTCCCAGTGTTCCAACTTGGAGCTCAGAGCTCTGACGCTGCCATCCTGAGCTCAGCCTGGCCTGGTCACTTTCCCCAACCCCCACCCCTGTATGGCAGGCTGAAGCCCAGCATGGACTCACTGAGCAGAGCCTGGGTGGAAGGATGGAGTCCTTGCTGATCCACTTGGAGAGCAAGGGAGGACATGCAACAGAGACATCCAGGGACTGTTCCTGGAGTCTGAGGGCCACAGGATCCTGGGTGCTCAGGGTGGGGAGGGCTTGGACCTGGGAGTCTGTGCCCAGGGCCAAGCACAGCAACAGTGTGGCAGTGTCCACACCACTCGTCATCGCTCCCCAGAGGGTTGGTGAGCCAGAGGGACCCTTGTGTCCCCTAAGAGAGCTTTGGAGTCTGCACAGAGGTCTTCAAGGACTCAGGTGCCAGATGTGAACCCAGTGCACTGTGCCCAGGGGTCCCACATCACAACCTGTGAGACTACATCCTGCATGGCACAGGGGCAACCTCAGTACTCGGGGAGCATGTGGGACTGCAGGGACCTGTGACCTCCACATGGCCACTGTCCTTGCCTAAGCACCTGGGCAGAGGCTGCCCATGCCTGCAACAGAGTGGCCTACTGCCAAGGAGGCACCAAGGAACCCATAGGTGGGGACTGGGGGAGGGAGGAAAGTGCAGACTGGAGCCTGGGTTGGAGGGGAGGCCCAGGTCCCCGTGGAGGAGGCCACCTTGGCCCTGGGCCTCTGCTCAGCCTCTTTCCCTGGCTCCCGGGCAGCCCAAGGAAGGATGCTGGTGGCCTCCCTGCCCCACCATAGGCCTCCTGGCTCCTCTGGGGCCCCACCCCCACTAAGACAGAGGCTGGAGGTCATTGCCAGGCTATGATTTATGGCCCCTGGAGAATGCTAATTAATGTTAGATCATGAACAATGAGCCAAGCTCTCTTCATGGTTTCCTCCATCTGTCTCGATGTCTCTCCCAGACCACACCTGCTGTGACTGTGCGGGGTCCTCCCTATTCCATCTTCAGGTACTCTGGCTGCAGGTGAGGCCACCCAGTGCTGCCCGAGGGCCCAGGGCCTGAGGCCAGGCACTATCTGGGGCAGACTTTCCCCTCAAATCCAGAGCAGAATCCCAGAAGGGCAGAAAGTGGAGCTGATGCATAAATGCCTGAGAGCTTTGAGCATCATCACAGAAGGTTTTAAAAGAGCCAGGAAACCATGTGTGGTGGTGCAAACCTGTAACCCAGACTGAGGGAGGCTGAGGCAGGAAGATTGCAAGTTTGAGTTCTGAGGTTTTTTTTTTTTTTTTTGTCTTTTTCCTTTTTTATCGGTACCAGGGATCGAACTCACGACTGCCTGCTTGCAAGGCAGGCACTTATGCCGCTGAGCTAAATCCCCAGCCCCGCAAGTTTGAGTTCTATCTGTCCATCCATCCATCTGTCCATCTGTCCATGTGTAGTGTTTACTGAGTACCTATTCGACACCAACCGTAAACAAATCAACACAATCCCTGCCCTGCAGGTGCCTCACCATCCTGCAGACCCAGTACAGAGTGGGGTAAACCAGAGAAGGAGTGGTGTGTGTGGTGGGTGTCTAGCTTGGAAGACTTTCCTAGAGCTGAGAGGGTGGCAGTCAGGAGGCTGGAATCACTGTGGAGAGGAAGAGCCAGCATGGGTTAAGGCAGAAGCCGGGATCCTGCTCATCCTGGTCTCAACCTGAGTGCCATTGTCACCTGGCAACAGGAGCTGCAGCTGAGCAAGACAGAAGCTGCTTCTGTGCAAAGTGTGACTCCTGCAGGGATAGGCAGCCCTAGAGGACCCCATGGACACAGCTGCCCCAGTGATCATGGTTTGGGGTGCAGGGCAGGGCAGCCACCTTCTCGGCTTTGTGGGCCTCAGAGTCCCGACCTCAGCACGTGTCTTCATATTCTAATTATATCTCATGGCCAAGAGAAGTTAAGAAGCAGGCCGCTCCATGGGGATACAACAGCCACACAGCAAACCCAGACCTCCATTCCCAGACTGACGGCTCTGAGTGGCAGTCCTGGATCAGCCTCAGTGGACCCCCTGTCCCCTTAAACACCCTGCACCCCTTTGCCATGCTCCCACCCTGCTGTCAAGGCTGCAGATCCATGAGGTTTTGCTGTCCCTGCCCTCCGTAGTGTTAGGGGTCACAGGGTGCCACGCTTGTGGCTTAAAGGTGTTTCAGTAGTCCCTTGGCCTCACAGTGCTACAGGTAGGGCCCTGCAGACTCGCAGAGTCTGCAGCTGTTCTGCAGCCTGAAAGCCCATGTGACGCTTTCCACTATCACTAGGCCCTGCTGGAGGCTCCCAGCCCCTCCCTGCTGCCTCCCCAACCTCTCAAGCCTGTGGGCAGCCTGCATGGGCAGCTGATGTGGACACACTGCCTGGAAGTCCTGAGTGTCCACACAGAACCTGCGCCCTTCCCACGCCACTGTGAGTATGGACAGAGGGAATCCCAAAGGGGAGGAGAAAGGCACAGTCTGTTCAGAGCCAGGCACAGAGGACACTTCCTATGGTCACTTCTGGGTGGTGTGCATGGGAAATGGCCTCTGCCATCATATGTGACATTCCTCACCATGTCCTGGCCCCAGGACATAACAGCTGTGTGTCATGGGCCCCATGGAGTCACAGTTCCGGGGCCTCTCTCTCCCTTCTCCCAGGAATAAACCTGGGTGTGAGGCTGTGGCCAGGCATGGGGCTGGGAGGGACTTTGTGCCCAAGGTTTACCCTGTGCAGGGTAGTAGCCTTGCTTGGGCACGCGGCACGTCCCACACTGTGTTTGCAGGGGACGTGCAGTCAGATGTGGGACCCCCTTGGCCACAGACAGCACACATGGGCCTCTTATTCAATGTTTGAATGGCTCCAGGAGGCACTCACCATCCAGTTCTCCAAAGGCGAGTGACCCGCCTGGGTCACATGGGGCTGAGGAGCTGACCTGGATCCACACAGATTCTGCCTTCTGTGCAGCCCAAGAAAGGGGACCCAGAGCTGCCAAGAGCAGGGAAGGTGGTGGCTTGATGCCTGGGCCTGGCCTCCTACTCTCCTGGGGCATAGCGTAGGGACCCTGACGAACCACAAGACAGCAGGGTCCCACCAGGGTGATCAGAGCCCTTGGGTCCAGTGCGGCATTCCCTGCCCTCCAACAGGGCTCTGCAGGTCTGTGCACTGTTCATGAGAGGAAGGAGGGAGGGAGAGAAGGATGGGCCTCTGTACTTGTGGGGGCCTCCTCCCCCGCACACTGCTATGTCTTCAGACAGTGACCCGGGGAGTGCAGAGCTATGAATAACCCAAATGTCCCTTCACAGAGACTTTGTTTTTCTCCCTGGAATTCGAGTCTCAGCATGAAACAAGGAGCTCATAAATTTGGGTCCTTCCTTCCTTCCTGTCAGACTCAGGGCCTTGTTCTGCAGGTTTGAAAGCACATTGTCTCCCCAAGCCCCGTGCCACCAGGCCCTGCACAGTTGAACCTCTCAAGCACCTGCAGGCTTGGCCAGACATGCCTGACAGTCTGCCCTGGGTCCTGGGGTTTGCGGGATAAGGAATGGAGGCTGAGTAGGTCCATCTGAGGTGGCCCCCAGGGCAGTGAGCAGAGTCTCCTGCTCCCAGCTTCCTTCTCATGCAGTTCGTTTTGTGTGGATGGTTACATTGCAATTGCATCCTACTTTCAGGGCATTTACAGCCCTGTGCTCTCTTCGGACAGAGCAGCTGAAGTCCTGAACACACTTTGTAGAAAAGCAGCAGGTGCAGGCAGGCTAAGCCCACAGACAGTTGGGTGATCCGGAACCCCAGTGTGGGAGGACCAGCTGCTGGTTTTCTGTAGCGCAGTATGCTAACTGGACATCGAAGGCCAGCAGGCTGTCAGACATCCCTGACAGACAAGGATGGTGATGGTCTAGTGGGGTAGCTTTACCAGTGGCTGGTTGACCATTACATATGGTATCATGTATCATACACACATAGAATGTCACACATTTTATAAATACAAGTGAGGATTACATATACTTGGAACTAAGGAGATTTAAAAAAGAATGGTGGTGCATCCTTAGTGGCCTGCACGTGGTGTCTCCACGCACTGAGCTGGGTCCATAGTGTTCTGGGCAGCATGAGCAGGAGCCTGTCCTGGGCTGAGCTGTTCCCTGCCTGTAGTAGCCTCTCTCCCTTGGGGAACCAGAGGGCAGGTGGCTTCAGGGGGATTGGTGGTGACAGTGACATAGTAAGTGCCACTTGGGAAGGTGCTGTCTGCCCCATGTGGCAGGAGGTGACAAGGCTCCCATGGTTACTCTGTCCCACCAGGTGGTAGCAGGAAAATGCACTTGCTGTGGGCATCTGACCCTGGCCATGTGGAGGCATGGCCGTGGCTCACATGCTGTGGCTCCCAGGCAGCTTTCCCTGAAGTTCAGGGACCGAGGACATGCTGTCCATGCCAGGGCTGGCCAGTGTCCTGCCAGCCACCCAGGCGTGCATGCATTATGGAAAGGCCCGTTTACAAGTATTTCATGCCGTACTTAGAAAGCCATTATTTCCTCATCCCCAGGCCAAGAGCCCTGTGTGATGCCAAAGTATTTGCAACTGGATGATGCAAGTACTAAAATGACCTCATACTAAAACCTTGAGGCCCTGAGACCCATTAATTTTTGAAGGCCCAGCAGGGGTCAGGACTCCAATGGAGCCACACAGCGGTCTGGCAGCACAAGCAAAATTTGCACTACTCATGCTGCCAGTGTTGTGAATGACAGGGAGAGGAGATGGAGGTGACTGGAAAGTGGGCACATGGCTTTAAAGCACATTCGGGATACATTTGTCTCACACAGTCACAAAGGCGAAATCTGTGCACACAGCTGGGCTTTTCTCATCCATGACCAGTGAGGAAACCAGGATGCAGGTGCTGTTTGGTGGACCTGGGTGTCCATTGAGGGACCTCACTCCCTATGGTGGGAGCCAGAGGAGGAAATGAGAGGGAGGAGGCTGGGAGGACGCTACTCCTGAGGCTTCCTCTGTTAAAAGCAGTTGTCCTAGGGCATGTTCCTCAGCTATTTGCTGTGCAGTGCTGGCAGCCACCCAGGAGAATGTCACATGCTCACTAGTGTCCAAGGATGCTGGCCCTCCCCACCCTGGCCACCCCCATAGCCCAAGAACAAGGCTCCCTCCCTGCACCAGAGATTCTGGACACATGAACTCTGGACATTCTGAGACCGGCGTGCAGGCTGGTAGTGTTGTGCGCTGTGCAGGTGACTGCGTGGCACACACTTGTACGAATTTCACATCCTCTGTTGTGCACCAGGAGGCTGTGGATGAAGACATCCTGGGACCAAGGCCAGAGCACTGGGGCAGCAGGCTTCCTAGAAAGCTGGCCCTTGGGCCAAACTGCTATTGCACATGCTAAAAAGCAAACTATTTCAGAATGTGTTATTTGAAGATACATACTTTTCTGTGTGTTTGTTTGTTTTCAAGCTGTGCTGGGGATTTGATCTGGGGCTGCAGCCCTACTAGGCCAGTGTTCCCCCTGAGTAGCATCCAGAGGTTGAGTTTACAGAGCATGGCTCCTCCCAGGGTGCGTTTCACTAGCCGTGAGTTCCTTGTTGCTGGAGAAACTGCCAGGACTCACATACATGTACACAGCACACCTCTGACAGTCTTGCTCACTGGCACAGTCTGGTCACCCTGTGCTTGTGGCTGTTGTGAGGGTCACTCCTGGTGTGTCTGATTTCATGTCCACATTGCCTTCTTGCTGCCATTGCTCTTGGAATCCAGCCTCCAAGCCAGCATGTGGTTTGTCATTATGAGAAAACCTTTCCTTTAAAAACTGGAATGAGATCACTCCTCTTGCCCATGCAGAGCTGTTTGAGGTTGGACAGGTTGGGGTTGTGAGCCTGGGCTCCACGTACCCCACAACCCCAGGGTATGTCTGTTCCATGAGTTTGCATTTGTCCATCCTTTGAGGCCAAGACTTTGTTTACCCCTATGAGCCTTGGGATCCATCGATCCTGCTAGTCCTGGGATCCACCTGGCCTGTGAGCCTTGGGTTCCACCTGGTCTGTGAGACCTGGGATCCATCCATCCCCTGAGCCATGGGCTCTATCCAGATTGTGCTGAGTTTGGCCCAGTCGCGACAGAACTTTCCTGCCGGTTTCTGGGGTTCCCTTCATCTCTGGTATCCTGTTTCACAGTTTCCAGATGTTCTCTGCCCCCAAGTCCAAGGATTGCCCCTGGGCCTTTGTGGTGCATCCTCCCACCTGGCTGCATGGGGCCTCTGAATGGCTTGACTGTCTCTGTCCTGTGCTTTCCATGCAATGTCAAGTGTGCCCCATGATATGGCCCCCAGTCTGCACTACTTTTCTGCTTCCCTTGCTCCCACATGCTAGGCCCTTAGTGTTTCCACCTGTCTCCCACAGTGAGACCTAAGTCACCCTCCTGAAACATCATACCATCAAGTCTTGGCAACAATGGGGCAGTGGGCAGGTGCAGGCGAGATTGGACATTGGACAGCGGAGCAGAAGAGCTCACTGAAACTCTAAATCTTGCCAGGTTTCTCCTGGGAGATGTCATAAAGCTTGAGGATCCAACAGACTGCCTGCCCTTTTCTCTGTGTCTTCCTGGCCACATTCACCTGCCCAACCCTCCCTCCACCTGCACACGCAGAAAGCCCTCTGGACACAGCTGGCCCCACTTCTGTACCTAGAACTCTGCATCAGAGACACTTCCCCTTTGAAGATCGTGGGAGGGTGGGTTCCAGGCAGGGCTGTGCATGGCATCTGGGAGGCAGGGCTACATTTGTCCCCTGAGGTGTTTAGCACTAGAGTGGTCATGACCCAAGGGGCTTAAAGGGACCTTCTACAGCTGTTCACCCTCTCATGTGCCCTGTTCCAGCCCTGTCCCAGCAGCCTTTGTGCCCCACACCTTCTCTTCTCAGCCATGCCCCTTGCCTACACCTGGGATGTCCTGATCTGTTCCTCTTCTCTTGGTTTTTCAGTGACCTTGCCTGGCCATCACTTTGCAGGAGATGGTGTTATATAGAAATTCACGGTACGGTGTAAGTGGTTGGGGCATCTGCTCCAGGGAGGCACTCACAGCTAGTTTTAATGTTGACACTGTCAGGAGATGGTTCTAGGAACAGCACTCTTACATCCATGTCCTGAGTTGAGATCTGGCTTGAGGGCTGGGGATGTGGCTTGGTGGTACAGTGCATGCCTAGCATGTACAGGGCAAATCCTGGCCCCCTCACTTAGTAGCTCAGTGTCTCTGGGCAAGCCATGGAGTCAGCTCTGTGTCCTGGTTGTCTCATTAGACAGCAGTACCATCTCATGGCCTGTAGGTTACACCAGACAAAGGCTACAGAGCGCCAGAGTACCAGGTGTGCATGCAGGTTGATGTGTTTATTCTCCAAGTTTTTGCGAACTGGAAAATAAAACAGAAGGGGAAAGTAAACCACAGCTGTCCAGCATGCTGCATTTTCTTTCAGTTTGTTTGTTCAGACACATGAGTTTTGGAAGGAGGGGTTTGCATGGCCATGCACCTGCTTGCGGTGGTCTGCTGGTTCTTCGCTGCTGCCATGGTCACTCTGAGCTGATGATCCTTAGTGACCCAAACTCTCTCATTACACAGGAGTCCACAGCTAAACCGGGCACCCCACGATGATCTTTGGGTTGGTTTCCACATTACAGTGGTGAGTACTGTTGTGGTGAGAGGAGAACGGGAGGCTGAGACGATGCCTGGGTGTCCTGTGAGGCCTGGCTGCAGACAAGAGCATGGTGGGGGCTGTGATGCCCTTGTCCAGAGAAGCAGGCTCTGGTACTTGCCTGCCCATCTGGGGTCACAGCCACTCATGGCTCAGCACCTCGCCCAGTGTGGGGTCCTGGTTCCTCTGCGTGCAGATACTGTCTCCTGCACACACTCTGCTCCCACAGCTCCTCCAACTGCTGCACCTTTCCCTGCCTCTCCAGAGCATGCTGGAAACCTGTGCTCCGTGATATGATCTGCAATCTCCTTGTGCTGGTGTCAGGGCTGCGAGGCTGGCAGAAAGGGTCGCCTGCACAGGTGTGTGCCGAGTCGTGCCTTTGGCTTGAGGGCACCCAGTGGTTGCTTCCCTGGCATCTGGAAGGAGGGGAGGCCCTGCTGCCTTCGTGGGCAGACAACTCCTGTGAACTCTCAGGGAAGCTATGGCCCGGCAGGTGCTGCGGTCTGGCTGCTCTTGCTTACTGGCTCTGTGCTGAGGGTTTTCTTCTTTGTAATTAATTTTGGGGGCTGGTGATAGAACTGATGACAAGTTTCAAACTGAGGGCTGCAGGGCAAGTAGTACAGGCCAGCTTGGCATCTGGTGTGTTGGGGGTGGTGGCAGGTTCTA
This sequence comes from Cavia porcellus, assembly GCF_034190915.1. Taxonomy (NCBI): domain Eukaryota; kingdom Metazoa; phylum Chordata; class Mammalia; order Rodentia; family Caviidae; genus Cavia; species Cavia porcellus. Next base: position 44,848,567 of record NW_026947501.1, on the reverse strand, counting down.
CGGCCTGAGCCTCCTTCCCTGCAGCGACCCTCAACCCTCGGGCCTATGCTCTCATCACGAAGCCTCACCTGGACAGACTCGGCCAAGGGCTCCCAGCTGCACTGCTGGTGTAATCGATGGGCTTCACAGAGCGTTTGATGTCCAAGACCCCTCTGTCACCAGCTGCCCCGTGAGCAAGGGGGAGCCACCTGTGATCTGGCTTCTGAGCAGTGAGTTTCTCCAAAGGAGAGGATGTTTGTCTCCCTGTTACTCCTCTGATCGATGCAGCTGTTGCCCAGCCTCGTTGCGTTAAGCTAAATATTATGTTTTTGTAACGTTTTGATCCTCATTAATTATAGCTCAGGAAGGCTGACAAAGACAACCTGCCTCTTTAATATAAACAAGATTAATTGCACGGTTCCTGAAGAAAACGGACTACCAGCAGTTTAACAAAAAATGTTTGTCTTTAAGCAACTCTTGGATAAAAAAAAGTAAAACTGTTACAGGAAGTACCAAAGCTGCCAAATTACCATGCCCGCAAGCCTCACCCTCATTATCAGACTAAATGAGCGCACACCCCCAGCCTTTCATCCTGTTCCAGCCAGGAAAAGAAAGGGGATGGAGAGAAGGGCCTCATTCAGAGCAGCGACTCTGAAGTGTGGAATGTGCCCACTGTTTGAAGACGAGATTTATACCTGACACCTTTCCTGAAGCTCACTGTTGGGACTCGCCTGTTTCCAAATCAACCGCAGACCGGCTGCTGGCTGTGGTGCTGCACCTAACAACCGCATAATCCAGGATGAATGCGGAGCTGCTGTGTCACTTTCATTAGCAGCCACACAGGACCCTTCCCTTGTCTGAGCGCTGGAGGGGTGTGTGCCCTCAGTGGCTGAGGTCAGGGCTCAGAGCTGCTTAGGCAAGGTTGGGTGGAGGGCAGAAGGCGGGGCAGAGGGTGAGGCAGGGGCAGAGCACAAAGGGCAGGGTAGGGAAAGAGGGCAGAGGCAGAGATCAAAGGGCAGGGGCAGCTAGAGGCCCTGGGGACAGCTCGGTAGGAGAGGCTGAATTTTGCTTTTGGGTCACTGGGGTTGATTTGTGCAGTTCCATTGTCAGCATGGTTGAGGAGCCTGGGCCCAAAAGCAAGGTTCTGGTTGTGTATAGTCTGGGCCTTCAGACACGTCAAAGGCCCAGCAGAGACAAGTGCTGTCCAGGCTGTGCAGGCCACAGTCCATGGGGCATCTGGGTGCTGCCGTCACATTGTGTGAAGCCACCATCCCAGCAAGCCGTGGCTGATGTGGCAGGAATCAGAACCACTGAGAAAGGATGGGCGCTGTGCTTGTTTCAAAGGTCGAGTTCTGAAGCTCTTGAGCTTCCATACGTCCTGCAATGAGCCTTGGTGGCAGAGTCCCGGCCAGGTATGCAGGGTGCAGGCAGCTGACCCTGGGACCAAAACTGGCTAGGCCTACCTGGGGACTGGAGGGGGCGCTGTGTCTGGGACCCAGGGACCTGTTTAGCTCAGTGGGTGAGTGGTTGGACCATGTGGGAGCTGCATCTTCCCTGAGAGTGAGGCCCCCACAGAGAGAACCAGGTCCTCAGCATCTGTGAAGCAGGCGATGCCCTGGGAAAGCACCAGGAAGAAACCCAAGTGCAGAGCCTCAGTGTGAATGTCAGTGGGACCTAAAAGGGAAGGGAGCCATGGTGTTAGGCTCCTAGGCAGAAAGAACATGCACCTACCCAATCCAGGGTCCTCTCTGGACAAAAAGCTGTCTCTATAATTGGCATTCCTATGTGTTCATGGCCACAGAGTGATTGAGGCGTGGCCATGTCCAGCACACCCCTGGGCCTAGGGCAGGCCAACATCTGGCTGGGCTACCTCCTGGGACAGTTGGGGGCTCAACCTGGACAGATGTGGCCGGGTACCCAGCACCCTGAGGTGGTGCCATCTGAGAAAGGAGCTGTGTCCTCAGAGACTCTAACTGCCCTATGGTCCCCCCACAGAAACTGAGCCTTTGAAAGTGCTGACTCCCCCCACCCTCCACATCACATATCTAGGGAAACCAGAGGCCAACAAGCCAGGACTTCCCTCCCTCACAACACGGTCTTCCTGTTTCACACAGAGAGGCCCTCTCCTGGCCTACTGTCTTGATGTCACAAGCATCAAGGAAGGCCATGGGGGAGGGCCTGGAATGGGGCCAGCACAGGACTGCAGCCCTGTGCTAGCTGCTAGTGAGTACCAAGACGAGAGCTAGGGATCCCGGCACTCCCAGGTCCTCTGGGCCATCACCAACCTGTGGAACCAACTGGGCATTTGTAGGCCCCAATTCATGCTCCTCCCAGGGGCCTAGAGTATTAGTAGATAATTGCTATGGTCATAGTTTGGTTATTAGCTGACCATGGGGTTCCTCCAGAATACCAGACCAGGCCACACAGCAGGAGAAAATAGGCTCTGGAGGGGCCCGCCTGCTTATGCCTGGCCAACGGAGAGAGGTGGATGGCACCCTCACTTGGCTCTGTCATCAATGCTCTTCCACACTTTTCTGATGATAAAAGCAGTATCTACTAATACCATGATAGCATGTGTCTGAAAAAGCAGAGGCAGATGTGAGCAGCCACTCTGTCATGAAAGGACAGAGAAACAGATTCAGGGATGGGAACACCACTGCCACACCCCTGCAGCTCAGCTCAGTGGTCTCCATCCACCAGCTGAATCCTCAGGGAGCCTGTCTCACTGCTGCTGGCCCCTCTTGAGCACCTTGTGCACCCCAGACAGAGGTTGATTCAAGGGAACCTACCTGAAACAGTGGGGCCTTTGTCCTCATCCTGGATGCCAGGCCCCTTTATGGTCGAGATGTGATTGGGGAATGGAGGGGACATGGAGAGGGACACAACCCTCCATGCCTCTGTCAGTGCCATCACTTAGCTGGAGTTTAGTGAGCTCACATTGCCTTTGCCCTCTGCTCAGGGAGATCCTGCAGAGCACAGAGCTGTGTCCCGTGAACAGTCTCTGAAAAGCCTCTTCTGCAGCTCTGTGGTCAGCATGCTGGAGAGGGCCTGGTCCTCCCTGGTGGTGAGCAGTGGAGTGGTGACAGGACAGGCCCTAGCTCCTGAGGCCATGGAGCCTGGGTCTCACTGTCCTCTGGGAGCAGCACACATCGCGTCCCGGCAGTGTGGCTGGGACCACACTCAGATGCTTCCTAAGAAAACTAACTGTGTTCTGGAAGCACAAGTTGCTACAGTTGCAGGACACTCACTTGAGAGGTGTCTCCCTGAAACCTCTCAGAGAACAAGGGCTGAGAAAAATCCCTGGGAGATCTTCCCAGGGTGGAGGTCAGGTGAACCTGCAGACATCTGATGAGAATGTAGGGTCATTTAGGAGTCCACACCTGCTTTCTCTGTGACTTTTCAACATTGTGACAGCTCATCGAGTATTGCATTAAATTGCAGTGTTTGGTAGAGCACACAGACATTTTAACAAAAGCCTGTTCTTATAAAAGTCTCATGAATGGGAGGCTGCAGATGCAGAGGATGGACCCCATGGTGCAGCGCTGGTCTAGCACAGACCAGACGAGTCCACACCAGCTGAGAAGGAAGGAGCCAAAGATCGAAGAAGCTGGGTCTTGTGTCTGAGTTCACACCAGTGATAGGAGAAAAAGGCCAGGCTGGTGCCTACCTGCACACCTTGCCAAGTCTGGCAGAGGGAGGTTGAATGAGAGCTGGAATTGAATGGCTGCCAGTCAAGGGAGGCATCCTAAAGTCATAATAGGGCAATGAGAATCCACCCAGGGAAGGCCAAGAAAGGGCTTGCACTCCACAGGCTCTGCACTGTACAGTAGTGATTACCATAACAACAAAAATAGGGAGAACAAAATTCAGGCCCTAGCCCAGCCTGGCCCAACCCAGTCCAGCTCCAGCTAGTATCAGTGGCCTCTCTGATGGGTTCCTCATTCAGGCCCCGGCATATCCAGGACAAGGCTCTCTATCTGTAAATGTCAAGCATGCAAACAGAGACACTCTCTCCCCTTGAGGATTTTAATGAATCTAAATTACATGAGGGGATAGCTGGTGGCCACCACAGTGGGCAGCACAGAGGTCTTTCAGATTGCTCCTGCCTCACCAATATTCTAATTAAAACCAACCAGATTGTCTAGATGGGTTATGCTCTGCATTTTCCTCTGGAGAAACTGAGGCCCAAGAGACCCAAGAAGTTCCTGAGCCCTGAGGCTGGATCTGCATGGATCCATGGTTGCCTGACACCCCTGCTCAGAGCAGTCACTCTGGAACTCGGAGGCAAGGATGGAATCAAGGCTTCACATAGGGAACAGGAAGTAGGCGCTGTGGGAGAAGAATGTCTACATACACAATGGGAAAGAGATGCCTCTGAGAACCAGAGTTCCGTGAATAGTGTAGTTCCCTGCAAAAGGCGAGCAGAGGCACGGGGAGCCCAGGCTACCCAGGCCCCAGCACTAGGAGGTCATCTTCTGAGATGTGGGGCTGCTTGCCAGTGCACACCCCAGTGGAGCCCTGTTCACACTTCCAGCCATGCATCCTTCCTTTTGACTTAGTGGAATCCCATGCAGTTCAGCTCAACTGTGGGAAAATTCAGAGTAACCCCGACAGAAGCTGTATCTTCAGTAACATAATCTGCCTATCTAAGATGCTTACTCTTTAAGTAATATCCCCCCATTTTTAACTGGTGCCACATCAGGAAATGAGTTATGTGTGTATGTGTGTGTGTGTGTGTGTGTGTACGCACGTGCGCACATGTGGTATTTTTCCTGAGCCCTAAAGCTTATGATTGTATCTTTGAAGGACAACAAATAGTCACTTTTCTCCAGCACAGAGCTCCTGGCAAAAGAAAGGTTCCCCAGGAGGTCCCAGAAGGTCCCACCAGAAGCCTTCCCTCCAGGGCTGTGGCCTCGGGTGGATTCTCCTCTCACCTCTGGACACTGAGTGCCTCTCCTTCCCATCTGCTGCTTGCGTGGTTAGAGCCCTGGTTTCGCATGTTTTGGGGAAGGTGGTGGTGGGCTGGGGAGGTGTGGCTGCTCCGTGCCTGGCAGGGAGGAGAGGGAGGCCAGATTTACCACATCACAGGGGAAGCAGGATGGGGCCCTGAACATGAAAGGATTCACTCTCTCCCCACCATTTCCTATGTCCCCCTTTCCCGCAGGGAAAGATGGATTTCTGAAAACTGGAAAAACCAGCTACTATCAGCCTCAAATCGGTGCTAATTAAATTCAGTTATAAAATCCAAGTCCAATTCTCTTATCTGTGAGTGACACCTTCCCCTTCTAACCGGGGCTCTTAACAGGCACTATAAAAACATCTGACATCACCATTTCTTTGGATCTAATACAGTTTAAGGCTCTGAACTCCTGATAAGAAAGCTATTAACACATCAAGGAGTTTTGATCAGGCTAACTTTGAAGCAATCCTCTAATCTTTACCACCTTCCCCACCCCTGCCATCTCCTATATTAAACTGCAAGAATTAAAAGATGTATTTGCACATCCCTTTATTGGCTAGTCGAGCTCTGCCTTTGCTGTTTCCATGATTGATACAGATGGTCCTCAGCTGACGATGGTTCAGACACTGAGTTTGGACTGACAGTGGTACAGAAGGGCTGGGCATCAAGGAAGAGAACACTGTGTTATGTTCTGGGCTGGCACCATGTGGCCTGTGCTCTCCCAGATCTGTGGTCATTGGGATTCAGTGGGCACCCACTATGCCCTGTGCAGCACAGCTGTGTGCTGCGCAGCTTGTATGGATTCATAGCTTCCCACTTACAATGGTTTCAATTCCCTATGTAACCCTGCTGTAACCCAGGAGCATCTGCAAGTTTTAACCAAATAATCTTAATCTTTGTAGTTAGCGCATGGGTTTTAGGTGAAGGATTTTGCACCCACTAAGACTGGCAGAAAGCTACTCCAAAGCTTTAAGAGTACAGTGGCGCTGGAGGCTCACCATGGGCAGAACACTTGGGGTGTTTTCTAGCGCCTAGGAACCTCATAGGTGATGTCTCATTAGGCCCCGGTGTAGGTAATGGGATCAGAGCAGGGGTGTGTTCTTGTCCCATACCTAGGGGAAACCTAAAGGAGGTGTCATCTCTAATTGTCCAACTAGCAAGGGACCCTACCAAGCTCTAGAACACAATCTCCTACCACATTTGCCATGGGATTGCTGAGATGAGTTTGGTTGTGGGGCTCTGTCTGTGGGAAAAGGCCCTTCTGAGCTTGAGGACAGGGTCTCCATGGCAGAAGGCCAGGAACCAGCAGGAGGCAGGTATGGGATGAAAGACTTCTTCTCAGTCCTGAGGTGCTGGGCACCTGAGGACCTCTGTCCTCTGATCTGAGGAATTGGACACCTGTGAACGTCTGTCCCTGGACCTGGGGGACTGGATGTCCATGGACTACTGCCTTCTGACATGGGACACAGCCAGGACACTGTAGGACATGGCTTCATAGGACAAAGAAGTTCACAAACATGGTAATCTGAACAAAGGGTTGCAGAATGGACATGCTGTTACCAGAATTGCCCCTGAAGATGCCAATTTTGTGCTTTTGTGAACAAGTCCCTATAAAAATCAGCTGTGGGTTTGTATTTGAGTTTGAAAAACAGAAAAAGCCAAAATGATGACTATGATAGCTGGACTTTCCTTTGACTTTGACTGTCCCTGTTGTCCCCAAAGCTGCAGGTCAGAGAAGGAACCAGGCTGAGACCACAACTCTGAGCTCAGGACTCGACCATAAGGCTTCACCCCATTTGTCATGAGAGACACTCATCATGGTCCTAGGCACCACATGGGACTTGCTGCCCAGAGGGCTGAAGAGGGCTGCTGGGCCTGGAGCGCATGCTTTGGAGAAAGTGAGGTGAGTTGGATCCTATCCTCAAGTCGGCTTCACAGCGCAGCTAACCTTTCCGCTCAAGGGTTCTGGAAACAAAGTGCTGGGTGAAACTAGTAGGCAGGTTTCTATTTGTTTGAGGGATTCATGGTGGATATTTTTAAAAGGAAAGTAAGACCCCAGCAAGGTAAGCATCTCTTCATGAGACAATGTTATTGAGAGCAGGGACTTCACAGAGACAAAATGTGGAAACCCTGGGGATTAGCGAGTCTAAGACCTGTCAAATCCAGCTTGGCAGAGACAGAGCCTGGCCCAGCCCAGCAGAGAGAGCTGCTCGAGCCCAGGGAAGATAAGGTATAGGGGCATTATGGGGGGAGGGGTGGCCCACCTGCTTCTCGGAGCCTGAATTTAATTAGATTCCATGGCTCTGAGGTGCAGTGAACTTGAGAGGGGTCCAGTTGGCCCACTGCTCTCCCAGCCTGGTTCCCTCTTTTCCTGGCCATGTGTTCCTAACAGCACACAAATATTTCTGATCACTGAGGTAGCCTGTTAAATCTGCATGTAGCTCTGTGATCCACATTACAAACACACATAAAAGAGCCACCAGAACAGGGTTCAGACAAAACGAGAGATTCTATTCACTGGTGGTACCAGGACTCGTGATTGCTGCAGCTCTGTGGCGCTTGTGATGGGGATTTCTCCTCTGAAGCCTTCCTGAGGAGCTCACCCAGCCTTGCTGCCTGGGCTGTGGGGTACTGAACTGGATGGGCCTCTATGCACCTCAGAGGGGCCAGATGGCCTCCTCTCTGGGGCATCCTCACCTGTCTTCCTGGCCACCTAGAAGGCCTGAGAGCCACTATTGTGCACAGAACTCATCCTTTTTGCTCTGGGCAACCTGGGCTGACACTTGAGTCCAAACTCCTTGCAGTGCTGGTGAAGACACCACTTGGAAAGAAAGCTGCCTCCCTGGACCCAGGACAGCCTGAAGATCTGCTCTCTGAGTGCACTTGAGCTCCACTTGATTGCATGCAGATTATTGGCCTGAGGGCCCGCTTTCTCAGAATCACAAGTTGTCTGGCAGATTTTGTCCTTGTAGAAGAAACCACTTTGAGGATGGTTACAGACAAGTCCGTTGCTGTTGGGAACCTGAGCAGGTTTGCTGTACCAGCCCTGTTTCTAATGCTCCCTCTATGTATCTTACTTCTCTGGCTCCCTCTAAGTTCCTGGTGCAGTGTGGCCACCCGAAGCACCCTTCTTGACTTCAGGCAAAGCAACGAACCATCTCACACACAGTTCACAGGCAGGACCATCATGGTCTCAGCACCTTGGAAACTGGATCCAAACAGATGGCTACAGTGGCCTTCCCAGGCCCAGTCCCTGGCTCTGGGAAGCAAGCCCATCTCAGGGTGAGGCCTTCCTGCTGTTGGGGTGGAGAGCACAGATCTGCATGAGTCCCAAGCGCATCTTCCCTCTCACTGTGCCCTGTCTCAGGTGTGCACTCGAAGACTACTTGAAATTGCTCACATCCCTGTGGTCTCCTGTTTGCTACTGATTTGTATGACCTGGGATGGGATGAGGACGATGCCGTGGCCCAGCAAGAAGAGAGCAGCTGGGGAGCCCACACTGTGCACACTTGTCAGTGGCCGAGACGCTCAGGCTACCGCAGGACCGGGAATGTGGAGAAAGAGTGTGAGCAGACAGGGAAGGGTCTGGGAGGCAGGCAATCCATCTCACCTAACTCTGGATTCAGTATGGGAATTTTACCCTCAGCCATTTAAAGGAAAGATACTTATCAGTGCCTGTGACTGCACAGTGCAGTTCACAAATCCTGAGAGACAAAGGACACTGTGGGCCTGTGATGAGGCAGGGCATGAGGAAAGACCATGGTGGGATGGGGGTCAAGACCCAGGTCTGAGGCTGCCTGCATCCCTCTCTGCTCAGGGGCAGGATGAGGGCCCTAGTGGGGAAACCAGAAATCCAAAAAGCAGAAAGCAAACACTAAGACAGGGTCTCTGTAACTTACGGGGAAGAAGACTGCAACCGACTGTTCTTACAAGCCTGAGAAGGACTGCAGAAAGCACCTTGACTTGTGGGTGGCACCAGCAGTAGCAGGCTTGGGAGACTGACTGCAGGATGGAGCAAATGCAGATGACAAATCTCTGAGAACCACCTTTCAGCAAGACAAGCCACCTGGGACGGACCCAATGGGTCACAGCAATTCCTTGCCTAGTTCTTGTAGCTCCTTCTATGGGGACAAGGCAGACTGGGTTCAGGACCTGGGGCTGTGGTCATGGATGAAGATGGGCAGTTCAAGGCTGAGGTCATCTATGGAGGTAGACAAGGACAGGATGGGGCTGTGGTCATGGATACAGGTGGACAAGGCCATGACAGAGGCTGTGGTCATAGATGGAGGTGGACAGGATTGGGCTGTGGTCATGGATGGAGATGCACATGGACACGACAGAGGCTGTGGTCATGGATGGAGGTGGACAAGTACACAACAGGGGTGATGGTCATGGATGGAGGTGGACAAGGACACAACAGGGATGATGGTCATGATGGAGGTGGACAGGTTGGGGCTGTGGTCATGGATGGAAGTGGACAAGGACACAACAGGGGCTGTGGTCATGGATAAAGATGGACAGGTTGGGGCTATGGTCATGGATGGAGGTGGACAAGAGCAAGACAGGGGCTGTGGTTATGGATGGAGGTAGACAGGGACAGGTCAGGGCTGTGGTTATGGCAGAAGTGGACAGGCTGGAGGCAGATATGACCCTGCCCTCTGCCCCACTAGAGGTTTGGTGCTTCCTCTTCCCTCCCTACTTGGACTCCAACGAGGTGGAGCAGTCTCTACTTCTGCAGCACATAGAGGCTCATTTTATACAGGGTGACATGGAAGCAGCCAGCATCACCAAGGAATCTATTTGAAAGGCAGCAGATCAGCTTCTCACACTGACCCTGGCTGCATTGCCCACAGTGCTGGGCAACATGAGTTATGGCTTGGGCTCCACTCAGGAGCCACTGAAGCAGGCTACGAGCCAGCAGGCATGTATATCTAGTGGCTCCCAGGGAGCAGAGATAACTGAGTAGGTAATTAGTACAGAGATGCCGGGACAGAGCTGAGGCTGAGGGAGGCTTTGCAGATTCTATCCACGTGCTTAGTTTACAGAAACAAATGAGGCTGGAAATTTGAAGTGATTTTTCAAAGGCCATGTAGAAGACCAGATGGGTGAGAAGTCAGGTATGATGGCTTGAAATACATGCACAAATGCTTTGACACTGCCTCCCCAGAGCGAATGAACAGAGGTGACCCCTGACAAACAGACTACGCCTGTGGGCTGGGTGTAGCTGGAGACAGTCGGGAAGGTACGTAGCTTCCAGCTAGTTCATTGTGGGGACCTTGAGCAACTACAGAGAGCCCTGGTGCCTCTTGGATGCGGTCTGCAGTGCTGCCCAGATCTGAGCCAGAACAGTCTTGCCACTCCCTGGCACTTGACCCTTTTTGGGAGAGTCACACATGATCGTTGTCTTAGCTGCTGCTTTTCAGGTTGTTGCTGCACTGCTACATGAAGCTCAGGCACCATCATGTCCTCTCTTCCAGCCATGTCCAGGGCACGGAAGGCAAAGAACTGCAATAGACTTGCTGGTCCTAGCTCCTGAGGAGCCAAGGATCTGAACCAGGTGATAACAATGAAAGCAAAACACTGGGCAGGTGCAGGCACAGTGTGGTGGCCCAGGCCAAGCCCATGCGGTCACACTGCAGTCTTCTCCCAGGCCCTCAGGCGTCCACCTAGCCCTGCTGGCAGGTTACTGTGCCAACATTCCACCCCTGCCCTCTCCAGCCCTGCTGGCTGCAGGCACATAGCAAGGCCAGGCCAGGCTCCTGCAGGCGAGGCAGCCCAAGAGCTGCATGCACCTTGGGTCAGGGTTGGGTGCTGTCTTGGGGTAGGGTGGGGGTAGCACTGGGTCTGAACCAGGGGGATGCCCTCACCCCCACCCCAGGCTGTCTTGTTCTCGTGGCTGAGATGGTGCTGCAGTGAGAACTCGCCTGGCCAATTTCAACAACAAAACAAACCACCTTTAGCTGATTTGTCCTTAGATGTGGAGGCTGGTAGAGGAAGGGTGCGTCTCCTGCAGTGCTGTGCTCTACTCTCTGTTTCACTGTCATGCTGAGGCAGCAGAGCTCTGTCCCGCAACTTCTTGAACTTCTAGGACTTCAGAACAAGTTGAGAGCTAAGAATTTCATTTAAGGATATCTCACCAGGTGTGGGTAAGCCTGCATTGTGTGAAAACAGGAGTCAGAGCTGAGTGGGTCCTACAGGGCAGTGGGGGTCCTGAGTGGACAGGGTGAAGCCGTCAGGGCCAAGATCCAGGAGGCCTGGATCTCCACAGCCTCTGCAATCTGAGCACCATCCTGAGGCATCTTGGGCTGGAACTGACTGTTCTAGAACAGTCCCAAAGAGCACCCCTGCCTCTGGAATTCTCCACACCTCTCCCCAGTCTGCAAGTCTGGCTCTAGAACTTCCATACCAGCTTCCTGTCCTGCTAGTTAAGCTCTAGAGCTCTCATGCCTCCTACCCTATACTGATAGCTCTAGATCTTCTCAAGCCCTCTTCCTGGTGCCTTCCAGGAGCTGATGCCAAAGCCTGACTCTTCCTACTGCCCAAGCTGCACCTGCCCTCCTATCCCCACTGGATGCCTGGCTCTGGTGTGGCTCTGGCCTCCTGCAATGCAGATGTTATGGCCCTGGAGACAGCAGCCCATCACCCACATCTTCCAGGCAGAATCCTGCAGCCCCTCAGCAATGAGCTAGCATCTGGGACCAAGACCGAGACTCCTGCACTTGCCCTCATATCTCAGCTAATGAGAGGGCAAGAGGCAGGGCTGTGGGCACCTAGCTCACCCCACTTCAGCACCACAGCCTGGTCATAGCCCTGGGCTGCAGAGGATGGGAGGTATCCACAGGCCTCGGAGGGAGAAGAGGGTATGGGGTTGGGATCAGGAGTTTGGGAGCTTAGAAAAGCCCTGCAGAGCCCAGTGAGCTCAGGGGAAGGAAAATTCATTTTTCAGTCAAGGTCCTGTTTTGCATATCATTCTACCGAGAAAGAGGTGAAGGCTCTATTCTTCCATACTGACTCCCCCTGACTCATACTGACTCATACTGACTCCCACTTCCATACTGTCCCACTCAGGACAAACGAGACTAGAGCAGGGCACAGCTGGTGGGCCCCAAAGGGGCCAAAGACCACCAGACTGGAATGCAGTGGCTGGCCCTCCACAGAATCTGCAGCTCCAAAGTCCTGAACCTCAAAAAACCAACTATCTTGTGCTGTGGTGTGGTGTCTGGACTGGAGAGGAGCAAGGTAGAGAAAACTGTCAGAGCAAAAGTTTTTACTCAGCCTTCATTGCAGGGCAGCTCCGGATTGTAGCACAGCAGACAGCCTGGAGCTCCCATATCCTACACACCCAGGACCTACCAAGACCTTTCTCAGTTGGTGAGACTGTCACCCCCAGACACCTCATAGCCAGACCCTCCTGCTAAGAGCTTCCTCAATGGTATGAGTGTCTCTCTGAGGCACCAACAGTGCTACGTTGCACTGTGAACAGTTCCTGACTCTCCTTGCTTCAGTAGCTTTGTCCATTAGGAAGAGGCTTGCTGCAGTGTTGGTAGCATCTCCTTGAGGATGAAAGGTTTGCTGTGCATTCCCTGGAGGTCAGCAGGGTTAGGGTTACAAGGTCAAGAGACAGCCCTCCTCTCACTACACCCAAGGTCCCCATCGACAGGACTCATGTTGGCTGTTGTCCTTGACCCCTCAACCCCAGAAATGACTATCAGCTGTTCCAAAAGGACAGCTGCTGCCCTCCAAGTGTGCCCTGTGGACAAAGTCCCTAGGCCAGGCCACACTCAGATAGAGAGTGTGATGCATCTCCTTGAGCACCAAGCATGACATTATCTGGTGAGATTTTCCCCCTTCCTTTTTCCTTCTATCCGTTCATTATATCAGTGAGAACATACATTATTTTAAACTCTACTTTTTAATTTAACACTATGTATCCTTGTTATTCAAATTGTTACTTTTACAATTTATTTGTGCCTATGTTTTCCCCTCTTGGCCCCAGGTCAGCCATTTCCCCTGGTTCCTGGGACAGGTAACAGGGTGAGCAAAAAGCCCTGATTATTTGGGGGGTGTCTGCAGGAGCCTAAAGTAATCCGCTTCCCCCTTCTTGTCTGGGAGAGAGGTGCTTGTGCACTGATGGTGCTGCACCCTAAACCCTCAAACGGGTAAAGCCATGATGCCGCACTGGAGGCCCTGCCAGGTCTGCTTTCAGCCCTTGAAGCTGCCTTGTGCTTTCCCTCAGGCCAGGGGGAACCCCTCATCCAAGTGTCATTGCTGGACTGTAAGGCAGGCCTGGGGGTCCTGTCCTCCCACTAAGGCTGAGGGAGTTGGAGGGACCTTAGAGTCCCTCCCTGTCCACTTTGGAGTGCAGAGGGACCCAGCAGTGTCTGTGAGATTGCAAGGGTGAACCCTGTCTGCTCTCCGAGGTTTCTCACCAGCATCATCTCATGAGGTGGCCAGGGCTCTCATGAAGATTAATGAAACACAAAGCTCATGTGGAAAATCCCGAGCTGGGAACGAGGCCCAGGCTGTGCCTACTTCAGTGCAGCCAGGAGGCTTGAGTGTGCCATCATGGCCTGTCTGGCCCGGGGGACTGAGTAGGAGCAGGGAAGAGTTCTGAGGACAGGATATGTCTGGCCCTAAGCCCTGCTTGCCCCATGGCTCCCACAGCCACTGACTTCTTAGGAGGCCAGGTCCTCCGTGAAGCTCACTGTGGTCAGGGTCAGGGTCAGGGTCAAAGTCAGGGTTAGAGTCAGGGTTAGGGTAAGGGTTAGCGTCAAGGCTAGGGTTAGGGTTAGGGCCAGGGTCAGGTTGAGGGCTAGGGTTAACATCAAGGTTAAAGTCAGGGTTAGGATTAGTATCAAGCTTAGGCCTGGATTCAGGGTTAAGTTCTGGGTCAGGGTTAGGGTTACTGTAAATTCTTTTGTCTGCACATCAGTTTTTTCACAACTTTTTAGGGACCCAGAGTTTCAATATCTTTTCAAGCAGGCCTCTGTGGCCTGTATCCTGGCACCTCTAGTTCTCCAAATTAGCCCTGAGGCTTTAGGCCTGAGGGAAGCTACTCTATGCTGGTTTCTAGTGTAGTTCTAGGATTCTTTAACTGTTGAGTGTTGGCATGAGCTGTCAGAGTCTGAGGCACAATGAAGTCTCTCCCAGGACTGGTTTTTGAAGGAAAGGGAGTGTCAAGCAGACCTCCCCGCCCCTGCTGCCCCTCATCCTCTCAGGAATCTGTGTTCCTGTTGATGAGGGTGCTGCTATTTGTCCACAATGGGAACCATAGGACTGGGCCAGCAGATGTATGCAGGAGTGGAGACACCCTACACCAAAGTCTTGAGGTCACTTGATGAGAAGCAGGGAGGTTAGTGGGACCCTCTTGGGAGACCTTGGAAAGGACATTTGCCCACTGAGGCTGGGCCTGGGCCCCTGCTTCTGTGTCACAGATGTGCAGGAGTCACACGACCAGGCCTGGGAGACAGGGGACACTGCACTGCCAGTGTTTGAACTCTGCTTGTTCTTAAACACAGGAGGCACTCGGCAGTCTACTGTCTTAGTTTTGCAATCTTCACAAATTAAATATTTGCCTTCAAAAGCAGCCTCTGTGATAAGCATCAGGATAATATTCCCTTGCCAATGCGGAAGTCAGCCTGCACTGTGGGTGGTCCTCTGGAGAGTAAGTTCCACATGGGACCCTCGGGTGGGAGCAGCTGGCAGTATTCCGGGCACAGTGAGGCCTCCTGTCCTTCAGGTGTCTCAAACCTAGGGTTCCTGGTACAGAGTGACCCTGCTGTGCTGTCCTCTATCTCCCGAGCAAAGAGTGGCCATGGGAGCAGGATTGGCCCCATCAGGCGCCACGTGTTGGCACCCAAGGGAAGCTGTCTGGCCAGATCTCTCCAACGAGGGCTGGATATGGAGGAAGTCCTGCTTGGTGGGAGTGCTGCCTGAGAGTCTCAGCAGGGGGAAACCACTTGTAAATGTATGTGCACAGTGAATTTGTGCCGTCCACAAACCCCAGCAGGCCTTGTTGTGCTGCTGTTAGAGTGGTTGCCTGAGAGGAGGGTCCATTTGGCCAGCTCCTTGGTGTGCACTGTGACACCATTTCCTCATGGGGCAGAGACTTTAGCAACAGCCATCTCCTGCCAAGGAACCCAGGTGGGTTGAAGGCCATAAGGTCACTGAGAGAGTGTTAGGAAGTTTCTCTCCTGTGTAACTTAGCCTTGCGATTAGAGTTTGCACTTTTGGAGGTAGAAGGCTGTGTCTCATGTCAAAGTCTCTGAAGTTTTTCTCAGAAACAGTCCCTCTGTTGTGTGTTCATTGCCCAGAGGGCACATGTGGGTGGACAAGGACCCTCCACACTGTTAATTCCTCCTGCTGCCTGTTCGGACCTCCAAGCAGGCCCACATATCCCACACACTGCAGGCTGATACTCAGGACACAGCCACCAGTGAGGTGTGGTGTGGTGAAGTGAGTGGTGAGTTGTTGCATGGCATGGGTGAGCCATGGCACACCATGGTGTGAGTATGGACTGCCCCAGGCTACACTGGCTGTGAGAGGACCTGGCTGAACTTCAGCCCTGTGCATCATTTTATTTGCCCCAATCTCCTCCCATGGCCCCTGGCCTGGAAGGATGTATCTCCCATCTCCCTCCTCTCTTCTGTTTTCTCCATCCTCTCTAGTCTTCCCTCTGTTCCTCCACTCTGGCCTTTGATGTGGTCCACCACAGGGGCATCTCAAGCTCTTTGGTCAAGCCCCACTCTTGAGACCCTTGGTTCACTCCTCGACTCTGCTGAGGGATTCACCCCTATCATTTCTCTGAGCAGCCCACCTGCCCTGCTCTCTCCACACTTGCCCTGCTTATGTCTCTCTTAGTGAAGTTAGGTGTGTGCCCTGTGTTACAGCTTTTCTCCTCATCATAGAGTCCAAGCCCTTTGAGTGTAGGGTTATTATCTCTTGTCTCCAGGGCACTGCTGTGTCATGACAACTCAGTATGGTGCTGGCACACTGCTGTAGCTCAGAGAAAGTTTGTTAAAGGAGACAAGGTGTGGCGGGCCATCCCAAACCCTCCCTCCTTGCTCCTGTGCATCCAGGCTAGAAAGAAGGAATTGGAAATGTGGCACCACAAAGATGGGAAGAGAAATTGTTTGGGGATGGTTCCGCAGTTGTCTGGGGGCCTACCGTTTCTGTCCGCAGTCCTGTTTGCATGTCTTTCTCCTGCACTAAAAAAGTGCTTTCTGCCAGGATTCTGGTGCTGGCATTGTCACCTGTTACTTTCAGGGGATTAACACCCTCTTCTGTGTTGGGCTCACCTTCTCTCTGTGCAACTCTAGACACTGAGTGAAATCCATCAATAGTAAGGATCCTCTGGAATCTAGAAATACTCAGCCAAGCTCAGCTCCATGCACCCTGAGCCTCATGGGTCTGGGTTGTGATGACTCTAGCTGCCAGCTTTATAAGGACCCAGAGGCGAAGATGATGCCCTGTGTGTGAGCAGAGTCAGGCTTCCCAGCCATGATGTATACTTGCTGGGACACAGCAGGGCCATCGACACAGCACCTCTTTCTGACTTGGGAAGAAAAAACAAAAACCATGGGTATTTCTGGAGGATACAGATGCAGGAAGGTCTTCACAGCCTGTGTCATCTCCACCCTGAGCCCACTGTGTCAAATCCCGGGAGCCCAGTCTCTGAACCATAACAGTGATGCCACCAAGGGTGGAGCTGGAGTTTCTCGTGGGAGAATCACCCCAGGGCACTTTCATGTTCCAGGAGCCCGTCCTCCATTTGTGATTGCAACTCCAGGGACTTCCCTCATTGATCATGTTTCATCGGAGTGCCCTGGGTGTTGGGGTGCGAGGGAAACATCCCCTAGGCTGTCAGATCCCTAAACACTGATGGATGCCCCCATCTCACGATGCAGAACTCCAGTGCTTTTCCTCAGCTGTGGCCACAAGCAAGGGCTGGCCATCCTGAGGTCACACCCTCAGCTCTCTTCGGACAAAGGAGTATCTAGAATTCTCAGGCCAAAAGCCATTCTGAACAATTCTCTCTGTTCCGTAACTGTGTTCAATGGAACAGCCTGAGTTTGCCTACATGTGACAAATTTCTCATTATGTAAAAAATGCAGACATTTTTCTGTATCACTAACCTTTATCACAGACCTACGAATGAGACTTAGATCATTTCCTTTTAAGGCCTTCCTGCTGATGAGGACAGAAGGTAACTATGTGTGCAGCCTCCAGGGCTGACATTACTGAGGGAAACTGGGGCACACTGAGGGAGTCACTTGGCAGGTATGCAAGACTGAGAAGCCAGTTTCTGGTCCAGCTCCCAGCTGCAAGTTGCCAATGTACTCCTAATTGTCACTGACCATGAGCCTGTTCAAGTCAGGGACCTCTCCAGGCCTCAAGAGATGAGCGCAGCAGTGCTCTGCAGCAAGTGTGCTGCTGACATGTGCGGCCGTGGCTGGGGAGCAGACAGCAGCTTCCCTTCCTTGCTTTGTGTCTAAGGAAAGCAGTGATCTCCAAGAGCAAATTCAAACCCTGCTGCAGTAGGTGAATTCAGGTACTGGCATCGCAGGGCACAGTGAGGAAAGGTGGATGGGTGTAGGGCTGGCTGGACTTTCATTTCCTAATATGCTAAGTGGGCCTAGTGTGGGATAATTAATGATGCTTGGGTGGGTGGAATCAGCCAGGCAGAGCCCAAACAGCATCAAAGGTGCACTGAAGCAGGTGTCGTCTGGGATAATTGTGGGGCTGTGGGGGAGCTGCTGAAGGTGCGGGAGGCCAAGCCACCCAGGGCCAGCCGCCAGGATGCCACCCTCACAGCTCCTGGGTCTGAATTGCAGCTTTGCTGAGCCTTTGAAGTAGAGTTCCTTGGTTTTTCCTTGAGAACAGATTCCATTCTTTCGAAGCCATCAAGCTCTTTCCCTTGGCCCAGAAAAGGGCATTAGCTGGCCTGGCTCCTCTGTGGTCTACAGGACACAGGGAGCTTCCCCTTATAGATCCTCTAAGAAGTGCTTGCTTTGTACCTTGTGATGGGTGGATAGCCCTTCCCTCACAGGGCGCCTCCCAGTGGCAGGCTCCATGCTGGGCTCATGGACAGGAGACACTTCAGGAAAGAAGATGGTGTCCTGATGCCTCTGCACCCAGACACAGGCTCTCCTCCCCATAATGTATAGCAAGCTGCAAACGTTGTAAGTCAAGGAGGTTGCAGTGCATTCACCAGCAAGATGCCAGGCTCAGCAGCATATGCACAGGGTCTTACTATTCCCCAGAGCCATGTACTCTGCCCAGCTGCCCAGGGTGATCAGATCCACATTATCAGCCAAGCAAGGGTCAGGACTCAACACTCAAAGAACAGTTTCTACTGAACACAGCTGGCTTTCACCCCAAACGATGTCAAAATACCAGGAATCATCAGAGTTAGGGACCCTCTGTGTGTCTCTTTGACAACATGAAAATCTTGCTTGCATAGTAAGAAATCAGGCAAGGGCCAGAGAGCAATCAACAAATATGTCAGGGATAGTTTATCCTGTCTTCTGGCTGCTGTCACAGAAGGACTTTGCTGTCCTGCACAAACTAGCTCCTCAGGAGAAGGGGCCACATATCCCCATCCCATATCCTCCAGAGGTACAAGGTGCATGGCAGTCAGCTCCCAGCTCTGATGACAAGGTCCCCCTCCCCTTCCCAGTGGCTCTGTTAAATGTGTCTATGAAGGTTGTAAGTGGCCCTGACCTGAGAATTCCAAAGTCTCAAGTCAGGCAGGAGGAGTTCCGTCTCAGGCACCTGCATGGCTCTGCACCTCTTTATATGTTAATTTTTGGTTTGAAAAGACCTCAAAGTGCCACTCAGACCTGCAGTACAGCTGCAGGAGATCTGGGCAGGAGCTGCCCTCTTCCTTTTGCCATGTGTCCCTGAGACAGTGTCCCCACTCCTGGCTGGTGAGCTCTGCTCTGTGCCTCTGGCACTGGGTCGCAGCTGGGATCTCAGCTCCTCTCCAGATGCTGATCCAGGCAGCGCAGTAGAGAGACACCTCCCCAGCACTACACTGGGAACACTAGGTAAGCTCACCCTGTAAATGTCCTACCATGGAGGGGACCTCTCAGTAGAAATGAAAACCTCACTCCACTGCCTTGGCTCCCACCATGGGGTCATGGCATCATCTCAAGCTTGATCTGAGCCTCCTGGCTGAAGCCCCAACCCCTTCTCACATTCCCAGGGCCCTGGGCTTAGGTAAACCAGAGATGTGCACTTTTCCAGCATCCAGGCACAAATCCCACAGCCTGCAAAGCACACACAGAGCTGGGCTCCTTAACCAAACATGCAACCAACAGCAAACTGGGATTTCTGGTGTTTTCCTGAAAACAAAGGAGCAACCTAGGTCTGAGAGCGGGTGGCGCACACACAGTTACTCAAGCTTGTCCAAACGCAGCAAAACATGACGTGCATTTGAAAAATGCACCCAAGCTCGTCCGCAGCTAGAATCTGGAAACCCAGAGGACAGGACCCAGGCTTACCTGGTCTGTGTGCAACGGCAGCTTCCTGTCCTGGCAGATGGCTGGCAGTGCCAGTGTGGGCCGGATGGGGTCTCCACTCCAGATCTCTCCCTAGCAGGTGCTCTGTGTCCCAGGGCAGCAGAGGCCGGGGACCAGAGCGGCACAGCTCTGCCTCAGCCCACCGCAGTTCTGCTTTAAAAAACTGCTCCGGTCCTGTCTGCTAGTTACAAGCTCCGTCCTCAGGGGCTTTCCCGCTGCAGACTCAGCTGCACCACCTAGAGGGCATTCCTGTACTTGTGACACTGCAGGAGTGCTTGACTGTCAGCCTAGGGCTGTGCCCGCCCCACACACCTGGCTCTCCTGCTTCCTGCCCTACAGGGCCAAGAATGTGAAGAAGCATTGATTTCTCCAGGAGGGTATGTGGAGGTCGGCTTCTATCAACACAGCTAGCCTTGGGCCAGAAGCACTAAAAGCAAAATTAGCATCAAAATATCATTAATCAGAACTGGTTCATAAGGGACCGCCCCCATGGAAGAGCCACGGGCCTGTGCCCTGGGGGCAATTCTACCTTCTAACTCTAGAACCTATGTGTGCAATTCCCATGCTGCCTGCCCACACAAATATACTGTGGACTGCCAGTCACCACCTCACTTCCTATCCCAACACCTTACCCCAATGTCATATATTCCTGAACAACTGGGAAACAGAGAATTCCCCCCTCCCCCACAATGATTCCAGGGAAGTATACACACCCACAGATCTCCAGGAAAATATACATACCCACAGGACTCTGGGGAAGTATACACACCTCCTAGGACTCCAGGGAAGTGTACACAACCAGGGACTTCAGGGAAGTATACGCACACCCTAGGACTCCAGGGATGTGTACATGCAACACACAACTCCAAAGAAGTGAACACAGCTCACAGGACTCCAGAGAATCTCTAGGGAAGTGAACACACCCCAGAAAACTAGAGGGAAATATACACACCCCACAGTTCTAGAGGGAAGTGTACATACTCCGTAGGACTTCAGGGAAGGATTCGTACTCCACAAGACTCCAAACAGCTTTCTGTGCCCCATAAATTTGGTGTACAAACTCTCTGATAACCAAATATCCTACACCAAACTTTAAGGTCATGTAGTATTACAAATATTTTTAAAGATGCTGGACTATTATTTCTAAAAAATTAAACTATTTGGGAAAATTGCTTTACAAGAATGGATTCTCCTGTCTCCTACATACTCCAAATCCAGGAACAGAGCAGCTCCTCTGGCCAGAGTTCTAGATCCTCCTCCTTTTCCATCTTGCCCCTCTGCCTTGGAAGCCGTGGGTGATTCACACATGAGACAAACAGAAGTAGGATCCTGGGACCCAGCAAGAATCCAACCTGGAGATGAATGTGCTCCAGACAGACTCAGAGAGCCTATTTTCTTGACAGCTGGCCAGTGTCGACACTGTGTCCAGATAGTATAGAGTTTGAACTTGAGTCTCCAGGTCTGCTTGTCTGTATTGTGTGCTTGTCTGTGTGGAGTCCATGCTAAGGGCTTTTGATAAATTAGATTCACATTAGAATTGGTCAATCTAATTTATCAATTAGAATTGATAAATTAGACTGTGAGAGTAGGAAATGAGGGAAAGGGTCTGGGAAGATCTCTACTGCACATTTGAATCTTTGGCAAGCTCATTTGACAAGTGAGCCTGAGGTTGGAAATTGCTTTAGGTATCACTTTTTTTCCTATTGAAAATTAAATGATGATTTTAAATTTACTAAAGAGAAATAGATGACACTGGCACTGCCAAAAGAGAGAGGAAAGAAAAGAGAAAAATTTAGCATATCAGGAAATGACCTCCTCAGCCAGTGTGCTTCAGTTTTTTGGTTGCCCAGGTAACAGTTCTCATTCCATTTCTGGTTGCTTCTGTCTCCTCGAAGCAGCTGGTCACTATGCATGTTGTAAGAACCAATCCCCAATTGACAAGCCATTTTGCCACTGTACTTCCTGATTGCTTATCCCGTGTAAACCTTAGGCCACCAGAGGTCAAGGCCTGATATTCTGGGAATGATCCTGATCAATGCTCATTGATGTAAATAAACTTGCCTCCAGATCCTGGGTATTGTTTCAGTGTTTCTGTTTGTTGTTGCATCTGCTATTGGCTGGGAAAAATGACAGTGCTGACCTCTTTGGTCACTGGTCATGGCCCTTGCAGATGGAGCAAGGACCTCTCCTAGTCCCAATGGGAAGATGTGTCCTTGAGTCCCCTCAGTGGTCCATAAGAGGATTCGTAGATCCCCACTCAAGTGGGTCACATTGGACCCAAAAGGGAGGAACATGCAATCTGTCTGTCTGTCTGTCTGTCTGCCTATCTGGTTCTGGCAAGACCCTCCAAGCTCCCCAGATAGTCTGTCAGTCTTACTCAGCTCAAGCAGAAGGGGAGTCTGATCAACTCTCATTAGTAAGGACTACTTCATGGGAAGGGAGTTGGAATGTTTAACTTCAGTGTATTGAATGAATGTGTGAGTGAGTGGAATGGACAGTGAAAGCAATAGGCTGTGCACCAAGACTGGGAAGTACGGGTCACTCTTGACTTGTCTATGTCAGTCAACTGAATTGGTTTGTTTGATCAGTCATTGCCTGCGTTTGGCCGTAGAGCACCACCCCACAACCTTCTGCTTCACAGCTATCCTATCCTGATCAGATGGCATCACCTAACACCCATCAAAGATGGATGATTGTCTGCAATTCCTTCTGAGTCTTTTCAACACAAAAACTGACATTTTGATTGAGGAAAAATTGGGCTTTCAGTCCTGACATGTGAGTTGCCATGGCCTTTCAAAAGGTCACCTCATCTAGAAACAACTTCTAGAAGACACTAAAAATGGGGCAAAAGCTCATTAACCAGTGTTACCCTGAAAAGCATCTGATATCCATAAGAAAATCCAGTCTGATAGGTGACCATATCCTCTGGCTATGAGTTACAAGGGCTATGGACACCAAAAAGAAATGTCCCTCATCTATGAGACACAAATAAACCTGAATATCTTGGTCCAACTCAACCTGAACTTCTCCTTATCCTATTGGGCTGGAAAGGTAGGACAGACTGAGTTCTATCAAATTGGATTCCCAAGAGCCTGTAATCTTCCCAAAAGTCAGGGACAAACCTGTGACTTTCCTGGTAGATTATGGAACAAAATTCTCTGTCTTCAAACATTCCCTTGTCAAAAAGTTACCATCACTAGGGAAACTGAAACTCTTGCTTACCCCTTCTGCCAGGGATAGACTTGTAGGCTGGGAGAACTCACCAAACATGAATTCCTGAGTTTCTGGGAAAAGATCTCCTCTTCAAGTTAGAGGGGACTGTCTCCTATCGCCAAATCAGTCAGCCTCCCTCTCATCTAATCTTGCACTTTTTCTGAGAGAAAGATAATGCCTCATTAGCTGAGATAGATAACTACAATCTTGAAATTCTGAAACTCTTCTCCCCAGAGGTATGATCCAAGACTTGCCTCTGGAATTGACTACCAACCATGCTGTAGCCATCACCTTACACTCTGCAGTTACCAACTCATCCTTCTTGAACTCCTACCTCCAGATGCCATCTGGTTTACTTTCTTGGATTTAAAAAATGCCTTCCTCTGCTTGTGAGTTGCTCCCATAAGCCCTTGAACTGGGAAAATCCTGAGACAAGACAAAACTCACTTGGACTCAATTGCCACAAGAGGTTAAAAACTCTCCCACTGGGCCAGGGTTTTAGCTCAGTGGCTTAAATGCTTGCCTAGCAAGCATGAGGCCATGAGTTTGATCCCTGGTTAAAAAAAAACTCAGAAAAAAACCAAACAAAAAACACAAACTCTCCTACTATTTTTTAGGGAGACTCTAACAATAAATTTGGCCATTTCAAAACAGCCTGTTTTGGGGCTGGGGATTTAGCTCAGCGGCATAAGTGCCTGCCTTGCAAGCAGGCAGTCGTGAGTTCGATCCCTGGTACCGATAAAAACGAAAAAGACAAAAAAAAAAAAAAAAAAAAAAACCAAAAAAAAAAAAAACCAAAAACAAACAAACAAACAAAAAAAAAAACCAGCCTGTTTCTCTGTCTTCTCCTGCTTGGACTTCAAAATTTTTGTAGACTGTCAAACTGCTAAAACATACCTCTTCTGCCTGTAAAGTCGGTTCAAGATCTCTGAGCTGCCAATGCCACTGCAACTGACCTCTGTATGTTAAATCAGTCTTCTGATACCCACAACCTACTGGCACACCTGCCTGGGCATAAAGAATGCCTTCTTGTGCCTTCAATTGGCTCCTGTCAGTCATCCCCTCTTTTCCTTTAAATAAATCACTTCAGTTCTGAACTCAAAAGCCAACTGACCTGGACTCAACCTCCCAGAGGTTCAAAAACTTGTTTTCCCTCTTTGGAAAAGCTCTCACAGCTGATCTTACTAGGTTCCCAGTACAAAATATCCCTGTACTTCTGATTAATGACACCCAAGTGGTTTGTAGGGAAGGCACAAAAGCTCTGCCCCAATAGCTGGCAGAAATTGGTTACAAGAAAGAAACTTCAAATTTCTTGGCACTGCTGCTAGCTTCTGTAGAATTTGGATCCTTGTGATCACAAAAACATTGACATCTACTCAGCTTCTCAGCCTCTCTGAGCACCCAGTGGCCTACATGAGCAAATACTTGGATCTGATCACTGAGGGCTTCTCCTCCTTTGTCTCCATGCTCTAATAGCCACTGTTCTTCTAATAGAAAAAACTGAAAAACTCATCTTAGGCTGAAACCTAATTGTCCAGGTGCCACATGTTGCACTGGATAAACTGATCACCTTGGACAAAGCTATTTTGCCCAAAGTTGTGCAGATACTGCTTCTTGTTGCTGTTTGGGAACCTCCAACCAATGTAAAATAATTAAATACAGAGGCCCATGTCCCCTCCAGGTATCCAACTGACTGAAACTTCAATTTCAGACCTGCCCCCACTATATGTTCTGCAAGCTCAAGCAAATGCACTGGCATTCATACTCCTGCAGCCAGCTCAGGCTTCAGCATCTGTGTCACTGGCTCCAACCTCCCATTTCTTACCTGCACTGAGAAGATAACAGAAGTTTTTAGGGTCCTGCTGTTCTTAGATATGGCCCACTCTTGACCACTAGCACTGATAATGGGCCTGCATTTGTAGCAGAGATAACTCGAAACTGGCAGAACTATTAAAGATTAAATAAAAACTACACACATAAACAGGACACAAGCTTTGACAAAATAAGACATTGACAAAATAAGACATAACCCTACATAAACAGCTTGAAATTAGCTCCACAAATTTAGATAAAAGACCAGCTATACCTGTAGACGCTCCTGCACATACATATAACACAGGTGCCTATTAACTTACCTCTACAGGTTTCAGAATTCTAAGTTTAGGTCCATCATTCTAGAGTTAAAAGAACTCATTCAGACAATTTCTGATGCTACCTGGACAGCTTCTCCAGGTCTCACTCTGAAGAGACCACACAAAGCCCTGCTCTGGTCACTCTGGATGCTCACCAGTCCATGCATGGCTGAAGCTTGTGGACACTGTTCACAGAATTGTTCCATGCCTGTTTCCCTTGATTTTTGGGTCTTTTAAGCCTGCTTACCCCAGGACTTGCTTCCCTGCTCCCTTGCTAACTGTGGTTTTCTGCCTTAAGTTCTATAGACAGTTGCCTCAGAGAATAGAACAATTAATCAAACACTTAAACAAGATTTAATGAGTGTCCATGGCACACTGGACACTCTTCTAGGTCAGATTAACACTCTCACTATCTTGCAAGGGAATGTTGTAAGACAGGTCTAAATTATGTCTCTTCCTAAAAGCAACTTAGGGAAAAACTGCAATAAGACAATCTTGGGGGGCTTGGCTGGGGCCACTAACAGTCCCAATGTTATTGCTTCAAGTTGGGCCTTCTCTCAGATCTCATGTAATATGCCAAGCAAATATTTTCTAGGAAAACTAAAACGGAGGGGGATGTAACAGGAAATGGCCCCCAAACCAGTGTACTTCAGTTTCTTAGTTGCCCAGGGAATAGCTTCTCTTGCAGCTCTGGTTGCTTCTGTCTCTTAGAAACAGCTGAATGCTGTGATGCACAGCTGCTGGTCACTGTGATGCATACTGTATAAACCAATCCCCAGTGGACAAGTCATTCTACCTCTGCACTGCCTGCTTGCTTATCTCATATAAGTCTGACACCACTAGAGACCAGGACCTGATATTCTGGGAATGATCCTGGTCAGTGTTGGTCGATGTAAATAAACCTACCTCCAGCTTCCAGGTGTTATCTCAGTGTTTCTGCTTGCCATTACATCAGCACATGTGCAAAATATGGATATGTATTGGAAACCAAAACAGTTTCTTATTTATTGAGATAGGGTCTCACTGTGTCATTCAGGCTTGCCTTCAACTATGTAGCCCAGGCTGAACTCATGGGCAACCCTCCTGCCTCAGCCTCCTGAGTGTTGGGATTATAAGCATGAGCTACCAAACTCTGGTCTCAAAGCAGTTTTTCTTCCTGTCTGAAAAACCCAAAATATACCATTAAATAAAGTTATGACAATTATATATGAAGTTTTCAGTTATTATATATGAAAATGAGTATACAGATTTAATTGATCAAGAGAAATAAACAGAGATTGTTGCTTGTCATTTAATGTTCCAGAGAGCTGGAGATTCATGATTTTCTGTGTTACATTTTCTGAATGTCCTGGGTTGAAGTAGTGGCAGGTTAGGCTCAGCAGTTTTAAAATGCCAAGAGACTTCAGCTTGCTTCCACAGAGCTTTTGCACAGGCTCCTCATTCCACCTGGAACATCACACACATTTTGTGAGTGCCCTGTGTGTCAGAGCTGACTCCAGCTTCTTTGAGTGCAAGGCTAAGAATGTCAGGGAGCTTGAGAAGACCCATATGACCACCTGGACTTCCTTTTTGACTCAGATGACAAGGAGTGATGCTAGTGACCAGAGCTTCCCAAAGCCCACCTCCTTGTTCCAGCCTGCTGGGACACAAACCCTCAGAGCACAGCCCACCTCCTAGTGCCAGCCTGCTGGGACACAAATCCCAGAACACAGCATAGTGCACATGTCCAGGGTCCCACAGTTAAATGGCCTATCATAAATGTCACTTGGACCAGTGACAGTCAGTAATGACTCTGGTCAGATGAAGTATTTGACTGTCACACACTTATATTCTCAGCTACTCAGAAGGCTGAGGCAGGAGAATTCCTTGAGCACCCATGTTTTAAACCAGCCTGGACAACACAGTGAGGTCCTGCCTCAATAAGGAAAAGGAAACATAAGTCTCCTTCCTGGAGGGCAAAACAGTGCCAGACCAGGCATGTAGTAGAGGGAAAAGGAAGCTCCACCAGTCCTTCCACCTTCTGCTCCCAGCATTGATGGACTGCCTGTCTTTTTGTGGAAGCAGTAAAGTGTAATTGAAATTGATTTTCACCGTAGGTTGTGTTGGGCATACCCAGAGCAAAGATGAAATACTAAATCTCTTTTTTTTTTGTCTTTTGAGAAAAGTTCTAGGCTTACTGTGTAGTCCAGGCTGGTTTTGCACTTGCAACAATCCTCCTGCTTCAGCCTCCTGCATGCTGAGATTATGAGCATGTGCCATCATGCCCAGCTAACACTGTTTTTTATGACTCATAATATTGTCACTTGGCTTGAGAGTGGCCATTACTATGTTTTTTTTTTTTTTTTTTTTTTTTTTTTTTTTTTTTTTTTTTGAGACAGGGTCTCGCTATGCAGTTCAGGCTGGCCTTGAGCTCACTTTGTAACCCAGGCTGGTCTCAAACTTGCAACGATCCTCCCACTTCAGCCTTCCGAGTGCTGGGATTACAGGGGTGAGCCACCACGCCCAGCTCTATCATCACTACATTTTTTTAACAAAGGAATCTAGGAGTGTATTATAAAACAATGTACACAATTCCAGAGGAGAAAACTAAGTTTAAAAAATATGGAATATTGATGTCTTCAGTCTAACACTAACACATCCATTCTCCAAAGGACAAGTGCATATTTCTGCCATGCATCATGGCTGGAGGCAGCAAGTTAGTGGTTCACAGATTAATTAACATGCTGTCATCTGCAGGCACTGGCACTGGAACATGGTCCACAGCACAGAACCTGTAACCTGAGCTGCCCAATGAATGAGTTTAACACTAATAATGAACGGATTTTAAATTCCCATCAGGTAGAGCACCGTGAGGTGGAAGCACTGGTGTGAACACATGCTAAGAGGCTGTGAGCTTCCTTTTGCACCACTTCCTCTCTGAGATAAGCTTGTTGTCCACAGTGCCCAAAGCTGTGGTCAACACCAGGCTGCTGGCAGCAGAGTGGCATCTACTGGGCACCCAAGTTGGGCAGAGATGCCAGTTTCAATAGTGATGTTCCTGGTTGTATGAGGACATAAATGCCTCCCTCAGTGTCCTTTGTAGCTGGACATAGCCATAGCCTCAGAGGTGGCAGAGGAACATGGGGAGAATGGGTTACCCCTGGGGAAGTGGAGTGGGGGTGGAGAGACTTTGCCCCTGTGTGGCTGCCACACGTTCTTAAGTCAACCTTCCCTTCTGGGGGCAGGGTAAACCCATCTCCCAGCCTCCAAATTAAGAAGCCCAATTAACTTCTGTAGCCTTTTTCTCTGAAAACAGGTGGTAAGTGATATATTAGTCTCCACAGCTGAATACCAAAGTCAGGCAGCTCACTGAGGAGATGTATAGCTCATGAATCCAGAGATTAAAGGCCAGATGCTCATCCTTAGAGGGGCACTTGCTGGTGGGGAAGTTCTCTGTGGAGTCCCATAGGAGCACTGATGTCACAGGGCAGAGGAAGCAAGGATGCTTGTGAGGGCTGTCTCTGTGAAATGCTCCTCCTAGGTTGATTTCTATTATCCTATCTCCTCTTTGGCCCAAACTCATCCTTCCAACTTTGACTCTGCACCACTGAACATTAGCCATTTCATGGGCACCTCACAGGGCAGAATCTTTATACATTAAACTCATCCCTCCCAGGCTACTATGCTTTCCTGAAACCCACTTTTTCTTCCTGTCCTCCCTCATCCTCCAAGAAGAAGGCCAACTTGGAGATAGGGCCTCCTTCTGCTCCTTGTCTTCCTGCCTCTGAGTCTCCTCCACAGTCTCCAAAACTTCAAGTCTTTGACATGCAAGCCTCCAGCCCAGCTCTGGCTGTGGTATATGGAGTAGGGCAGGCAAAGTTGCCCTCGACCACTGCTAGAGTGTAGCCCAGATTTGCAGCAGTAGCTGAAGAGGATGGATTCTTAGAACATGAGGAACTTTCCCATTTTTAAATATTGGCAAATCATCTGACTACATGGCCCCAGCAACCATGAAAGTCCTTGGATTGGATTGGACTCCGGCAGGCAGTTGGTGACTCGCCATGCAGTTACCAGGTTGAAACTTGAGTCCCACACACAGTCTGGCCATAACAGTACCACAACCAGACCTGAACCCTCAACCAGCCCCATCAGGAACACAGCCAAGCTAGCTCCAGGCAGGCTCTAATACAAAGCTGACAGGCTCAAGCCTTGCGGCTTTTCAGAGCCAGCATATGCTTGTGATCACAATTTTATGTCCCTAATTCCTAAGTGACACAAGAATTTAAAATCTGATTACCACATAAGTATAGTTGTTTGGAGAAGCCTTGGTACAGATAGGCTGTCTTTACTAGCAGAACCTCTGGAGAATTTGCTAAATCTCCTGCTACCCAGGAGACAAGTATCCACTCATGGGATACTGGTGGTAAGGGAGATGAACAGTGTTCCAGGTGCCATTGTAGACTGGACCAGGGAATTCCTGAATGTAACTGGCCCAGAAACACTCAGTACTCGCTTACACAACCCTAACCCTAACCCTAACCCTAACCCTAACCCTAACCCTAGCCCTAACCCTAACCTTAACCCAAACTCTAACCCTAACCCTAACTCCAACCCCTATCCCAGTCCTTACCCTAACTCTGAATCTAAACTTAATACCTAATTGCTAAATCATAAACTTTATACCTAAACTAACTCTGACTCTGACCATGACCCCTAACCCTTTGCTTTAATTGTAAACAACCTGGACACTCAAAAGCCCAACCATGACCCTAACTCTAACTCTACCCTAGCCTAACTCCTAACCTTGATCCTGGCTTTGATCTTGACTCCCACTGTAACCCTAACTTTAGCCTTAAGAACCTGCAGGGCAAGGACTTGGGCACAGGTCTGAACTATGGCATGTGTGCTACAATGGGCATGCAGCGGACTTTCTGTTGGCATGCAAGCCAAAGAGCTCCAGCAGCTGAGAATTGGATAACAGGTTTTTTTTTTTTTCTAAACTAAACTCTCAGTGTTCAGTTTAATTGCAGTGTTGGCACTTTTCAATAAGTATGTAGCTTTTGGGTTGTGGTTTGGCTGCTTGGTCTCTAAAAAGTTCAGCCTCAATGGCCCTGGGTGTCTGTCCTGGGAATTCCTGGCCTATGAGAATCACTCGAGTCAGGGTAGAAGGCAGATTAAATAGAGATTGAATTGAGCAGGTCAAGGTGAGTTTGGATGCAGAAGGCTCCAAGCCAGAGTATAGAGGAGATAGAGTCCCATGAAGCACAAGATGGGTTGAGTTCCACCCATTGGGTATGGGATGGCTTATGGGGCAGAGAAACCGAGTCAGCTTGGCAAGAGAGGTGATAATGATGACAAGTGACCCCGAATAACAGTGTCCTGCACAGCCAGTGCTTTTCAAAGCTGGTAGTAGGTGTTTTTCCTGCCTTATAATCCCCAGGATGACTTAGGAGACATCACACATCATTTGTTATAGGCACAGAAAGGATTAGTAATATACCCCAAGCACCCACACAGAAGCAGCAGAGCTAGTATTCAAAACGCAGATGGCCAGACCTTAGGTGGGAGCCCTGACACCCTCACTGCCTTTCCAACAGAGGATCTTGAAGGACGGCACCCTTGTCTCTCTACCCCTTGTGGGGGTAGAGGAAGTGTAAGAAACAGCCAGCCTTGCCCTTACTGATCTCATGATCAGTAAGGTATGAAGCAGTTGCACTGCTGCATGAGGATCTCAAAGGACCCAGAGGAGCAGACAGTGCCATGGGTATCAGAGTAAAGGATCTATAGCAAGCAAGAAGCATCCAGCCTGGGATGGAGCTGTACCCTGGATGGTCCTGGGAAGATGGAGCTGCACTTGGGGTGGTCCCAGAGGGTGGATCTGCGGCCAGATGGTCCCAGGAGAATGGAACTGCACCTGTTATGATCATGGGGAGAACAGGTCATGCATGGGGATGTTCCTGCCAATATATTGTGTGATGAGTTCCATGCTGGGGAGGAGCCTCTCTGGAACACCATGGGGTCCTCAAGGTGCAAGCAGCTTTGCAATAAGGACTCAGCATCCTTGGGAGCTAGACTAGCCCACAGCTGTCTGTGATGGAGGGGCTGGGCCAGGGGAAGGGACCAAAGGGAAGGCACAGAGTGACTCTGCCCCTGTGTTAGACAGGCCAGGCCTGGTCATAGACTGAGTCCAAGCTTGATATCTGGGTGTGGTGAATTGAAAAGTGGTAGTCAACTTAACACCAGGTAAATTGAATCAGCATAGTGCTAAATGGGGGGTCCACCTGAGAATTATTGCCAACACCAAGGGAGAACTAAAGAAGAAGGGCTGTAGCTGTTTGGCATTGCTGTAGGTTCTCTTGGAGGAGCTTGCTGAGCTTCTTTCCCGAGTGTACTTGGCTGTTCTCATCATCAAAGAAGCTCAGGGCCTTGTTGCTGAGAATGGCTGAGGCTCACTTTTTGGGAGCTCTGTTCTTTGAACATCGCTTCCTGACTCTGAAGGAGAAGATGTGTGTTGTTCAGTCTCTAGGAGAAGCTTGTCATGCTGACTTCCTGAGGTCCTGAGCTCAGGATCTCATTTGTCACTGAGGATGGCTGTGGAAGTTTTCAGGGAAGCCCTGGTCGTTATTTTGAGCATCAGTTCTTGGCTCCAATACAGAACCCTTGGCCTACTGGCACAGATTCTTCATCCCACTTGCATAAACATTCTAGCTTCTGCCACTGACATTTGGGCCTTCCCAGTGCAGATCTGTAAAACGTACTTGCATGAAGTCATTACCACGGGCTTTAGGTCTTCAGCTGAATGCAGCATATTGCCATGGGATCCTCAGCTGGATTCTCTAGATCTTTAATGTGTGGACAGATTTCTTGCACTTCTTGTATTTGACTCTGAGTGACTATCATAAAATAATACTATAAATTATGTGTCCTGTATATAATTGCTTCCCTGAAATCCCTGACTGCAACACCTGGGGTTTGTTGTTGCTTAGTTTGTTTTGTTTTATTTTCCTGTTTCTGTGATGGTATTACCCATGGGTTTCAGAAGTACTGTCCTGTGTCTCCACCTCTGGGCTCTTCTGCAGCAAAGCCCTCATCCATTTTCCTATGGAACTGGAGCTCACTCTCCATGATGCTGCTTTGCTGAAGGACCTCCAGACACTAGGGATACACATTCCTGCGTATGTACTGAGCCTGAGAACAAGGCTTCTAAAGTTCTACCTGGACCCAGAACATGGCAACTCTCAGGTGTTTTCTAGAAGGATGTGTGAGCCACAGGCAGTGCGGTCATCACTGCTTCTATGCTCTGACTTTAATGAGTGTGGTGTCCCATTGTGTGTGGTCTCCAGCAGTGCCGTTCTGCTCAGGGAATGACAGCTTGCTGCCCTGTTGCTGAGTGAAAATACTCAGTGTGTGGCCCCTATCTCATATGTGGAGACACTTATCTCTTATCCTAAGCCTGCCCATGCTCTGTGCTGCCTCGTGGCATCTGCTTCTGGACAGCTGTCAGAGCGGCCTCTGACCTGGGCTATAGTCCTGCACTTGCTCCCCAGTGCCAAGCTTCCCATGCTTTGGGCCATTACCACCATATTTTCCCAGGTGGCTATGACCTCATCTACTTCTGCTTTCCTCTAGACACCACCTCACTAAGATCAGGACTTTGACATGTGGACTTGGTAGCATGTAAACTTTCAGTTTGCAATAGGGTGCAAATTGTGTTCAGTGAAAAGGCCATAAGACTGCTGCCCTGTCCACCCCATCAGCCAGGGCAGCTCTCCCCAGGGAAACCATCTTGCCTTTCCCCTTCCTCAGGGAGTGAGCCCCACTTCTGTGTTGTCTTGCAAAGGGTTTACTACATCAGATGACAACACTCCTGCTCTTAAGTTGCATTCTACCCTGAGATGATCTGATGGCTGGAAGTTCAGCTCCCTGACTTTCCAGTAGTTGATTCCTGCTCAGGCTCCTGATCGCTCATAAAACTGTATCTTTCTGTCCATCTGTCTGTCCAGCCACCTGCCTCCTAACTATATGGAAAATAAACTAAGTGTCTCTGATTCATTCAATTCACATGATAATAAAAGGAAAACAACTTAAGAGTGAGCCCGCTGTGGAGACCTGCATTTTGTTGCTGTGTTTGGTTCCTTTCAAACTCTGATCCAACCATTTATGGGGTTCTTCAAAAGTAATAGCTCTAAAATAATCAAACTCCATGCCAACAGGGTCTGTGCCCCAAGCTAGGTAGAGGGCGACTTCTTGGAGCCAGTGGAGGTGCTGCACCCAGGAGGGCTGATCATAGGCCAGTGAGGGAAGGGTGTGGTTGTGTTTGGACAGAAAGAGCTTTCAGAGCATTGGTTTTGTACTGCCTTTCTTCTGGTTGTTCGTTTTCTTTCATGACTTCATCTCTGTCAGTACCAAAAGGGGCTCTGCTAGGGTGTGGAACAACAAAAAGGCCTGGAGAAGCAAACAGGGCAAAGTAAATAGCAGAGACAGTTGCAGAACTGTTGAAGACTGGCCATTAAGGGAATCTTGAGGCAAGTCATGGCAGGAGTGGAGACAACCTTTCTCCTGGTTCAGAACAGCAAGACCAGAGGAAGTCAGGGAGGAATTTCCTACAGCAGCGTTTGCAGGAGCAGTGAGAGGGATGGACCCCTACCAGTGGAGTCAAAGACGTACAGGCAGCCTCCACAACAGAAGGCAGAGAGAAAGTGCTGCAACATCTTAACAGCCGTGTTCACCAGACAGGAGAGGAAACCTAACAGCAGTTCTCAGTGTCATCAAATGACAAGGAAGTGGCACATGGAGATGTAAGGATGCAGTGCAGGTCCTCTGTGGGGTTCCTGAGGTGACAGTGGATAGTGACAATGACCCAGCAGGGAGCACATGTGTCCTAACAGTTAAGCTTTGGTCCCCTCTAGCCCTTCCTCCATCCCTCTTTACTTCTGGTTGCAATGAGGGGAGCAGCTCTTCTTCCCCTCCCTCCATTCTATGATGTTTCTGCCTTGACTCTGACCTGGGCAACAGAGCTCACTGACTCCCTCCTTTAAACAAGCAGTGAGATATTTGATACCCAACCATAGGTGCTTGAGGGGTTGCTGTAAATTTCAGAGTGGATTCTAACCTCACAATTCACACTTGAAATGAAATCCCCAAAGTCACATGTAGATGCTGTTAGGAGGTGGTTAAGGCAAGGTGAATTATGGAGGTGGGCCCCATGATGGCACCAGTGGCTTCAGTAGACAGAGAGAGAGACCTGAGCTGACCTCTGCTTTGTCTCCCACCTCATGATACACCATGGAGCCCTCACCTCATGCTGGGTAGAAGTTAGCACCATGATTTTGGACCTCTAGTCTCTAAAGTATCTGATCTCAGGTATTTTGTTACAGAAACAGAAAACATCAACTAGAAGATCATGGCAAGAATCACTCCAAGGCTGAAAGAGCAGATTAAGGTTAAGAAGAGGAGCCCAAGGGGTAACTGACACATCCACCTTGAGCCTCCTAATCCCCAAAGGCTCCTTGGAGGCCACATGGGCACCTCTGTGGCCTCTCTGTGAAGGTAGAAACCATGTTGCCCAAGCTCCAGTGAGGAGGAAGAGAAGGAGACGCCTGGCGAGCAGACCTGTGCAGGGCCAGAGTTCTATGAAGGAGGCCTGGAGGTGGCATGCTGGGTTGTTGGTGGCTTGTAGTCAGGATCCATGAGCTGTACCAGCCACCAGAGTGGCTCTGTGGAAAGCCAAGGGCTTGTGTGGGTTCTGGCCTAGGCGGAGCCTGCAGGTGCCAAGGCCTGGAGAGAGGTTTTAGAGGCTGTGGGTGGATGGATTCAGGCAGCAAGGAGGGCAGAGGGGAGGCAGGCTGAGCTTGGCTGCCTTAGGCTGCCTGTTCTCAATGACAGCCATGTGCCCAGACCCTAAGGCCACTTATCAGGGAGGGCAGGAGCAGACAAGTGGGCATGTGGAAATCCACACAGTGGCTTTCTCCTTCCTGAAGCAGAGAGGCTCTGTGAGGACATGTCCCCTGTCTGCCAGGCATGGAGAAGCACTGTAGGCTTGGAGGGGCCACTGGAGCCAAGTGGGCCTGGAGGTGCACTGTTGTCGGTCTGTGCTCTTGCACAACTCTCTGAGGCTTGCGTGAAGTTTACACAATCTTGGAGCTTTCAGAAATGTGCCCAGAGCCAGAACCTTGCTTTTTCCTGTGCCTGGCAGTCAGTGGGCCTTGTGTCACTGCCTCTAACCCGCAGCCTCATGGTGCAGCCAGCAGGTAGCGGGGGCTGGGAGCAATTCTCCATGGCACAGGGGCTCCAGGAAGGGCTGTGTGTCCTAGCTCCAAGCATCTGCATGAGCGGCAGGGCCCCTAAGGTGACTTTAGAAACCATCTCTAGGAGACCCTAGCACCTCAAAACCTGGCAACACACTGAAGGTGCCAGACCACCTTTCCAAAGGGCATGGAGAAACAAAGCATGAACACTGGACGCCTGGATGATGGGCTGTGCCCCTTGAGTCCTATAGTGAGGTGGTGACCAGTTGAACCTGAACAAAGAGAGATGGTGGTGGCCACAGTCCACACTCCCATTCCCTGGGAGCCCAACCTCAGAACATGCTGTTATAACCAGCTCACCCTCTAGTGTCAAGCCTCATGCCTGGACCCTATCCTGAACCCAGAGTGAAGGTGCAGAGGCCGAAGGGGTGCCTGCTTGTCCATCCTCCCTCTCCCCAGGGCACAGCCAGGCAACAGCAGAAAAGCACTAGAATGCCAACTTACATTCATTCTTTGTCTTATGTAATAAACTGTGCAAGTTTCTGTTATTTTTCAGACTTTCATTGTGGCAAAATTTGTGCATGTGGCAGACAGTTTGCTACTTAAAGCCCTTTCAAGAGTCCAATTTGTGGCATTAATTCCATTCACACTGTTAACACTACCAGTTTCTAAACTCCTCGTCACTCCCGTGAGGCTATCCCCCTCCAGGCCCTGGAAGTGGCCTCCGTCCATCTCTGTGACTCACCTGTTCTAGGTATCTGGTCTACATAGATTCATGCAGTGTTTGTCCATGAGTGATTGGCTTGTTTTCTTAGGATTCTGAGGTGGTGTGCATGAGAACCCCTTTCTTTTGAAGACTGAATAATTAGATGGATGGATCTTTGTTCACCTTTGTCCACCTATCATCAATTGGGAATTTTATAACTTTGTGGCTGTTACTACAATTGTTGGATACAACCATCCATTTGAATCCCTGTTTCCCATTACTGGTGATATATCTAAGAGTAGAACTTTTATTCTTTTCTAGAGTATCTATTTTTGTGATTTATAATACATACAATATATAATTTATAAGTTGGGACACATATTTTGGGAGCTCAGGATGTTTTCTGCAGAAGGTACACTATAAAAAAGTGGAAGGTACACTATAAAAAAGGCTAGAGGTTCATGCTCAGATTCTGGTGGTGTACAGGAAGGCAACATGGTCCTTCTCAGACTTCTTGCTTTCCACTGGGATAGGACCACATGTTCCAGTCTGCCTGGGACAGCTCCAGCTGCTGTTCCTCAGCTCTTACTGATGGCCCATGAACACTGGCTGGCCAACAGGGTGGGTCTGGGGAGAAAGTCAGCACTCAGTCACTAAATCTGGAAAAGTGGTTCAGGAGAACCCAGTATGTGGAATTCAGGATATGTGATTATATCCTGGTTAATGACTGGAGGTACTGTGAGGAAACAATGCACTCAATTCCTCTCTCCTGCTGCGTGTATTAGGGTGTGACTCAGTCACACAGCATGCTGCACAGTGTCAGTTGCTTTCCCCCATGACTGTGAAGCTAGCTAGACATTGCCCTTGCTCCCCTACAAGGAGAAAGTGTTGTCTAAAGGAAGATCCAAATTCCAAATTCAAGGAGTGGTTTTTACTGAGAGCATATTTTTTTTCTACCACTGTGGAGTCTGCAATTTGTGAGTCAAAATATTGTGTTGGTCTGTTTTTCCGTTGTTGGGAAAAATACCCAGGACCTGAAACATAAAGGAGGAAGGGTTTAATTTGGCTGGTGGTTTCAGAGGGTTCAGGCCATGGTTTGCTGCTGCAAGGCAAGACTATCATGGCAAGATGGCCTGCTGGAGCAAGGCTGCTCAGTTTATAGTGGCCAGGAAGCAGAGCAGGAAACAGTACTGGTGAGAGACATACCCTCCAGAGGCAGCATCAGAGACCACCTTTGAGTGGCTCACCTCCTAATGGAACACAGCTATGGGATCTGTGGCTTTATCCACTGAGGATCACAGCACCCCTATGATCCATCACCTCTCCAGGAATCTGTGATCCAGCCAGGTGGGCAGTTATGAGGAGCTGACACTTTTGGAGGATACCTCTATGTTTTTGTAAACAGCCATTCTTTGCTTTTAGAAGAGCATATCTAAAATACCGCTGTACCTACTTCCTCCCTGGGAAGGGACTCAAGGGACTCAAGAGCAGTGTGCAGTGTGTGACGAACTACATGACTACATGCTTCGATAGGAGGAGCATCCCAGATTTCACTCCTTGCTCTCTATGGTTCACCACCCTCAGGTGGGGAAGGTCAAACAGGCTCAACAAAGAGCTGCTCCTTGAAGTTGTATTTGAACAGCTGCTAATTCAGAGCTGCCAGACACTTAAAAAAAAACCATTAAAAGCCACTAAATGCTCAGAAACTCAGAACCATATGTCAGTCACACTAGGTCATGCACATTTCTGTTTCTACTTTAGTGTCTATCCCCATTTGTGCTCTCATCCATGTTGCTGGCCCATGTGGGCACCTTGAGGATGCTCTTACCTGTACCAGAGCTGGACATTCTGGCCCTCACAGGCTCCACAGAAAGCCTGAACTTTGGTGACAGAGACAATTTTCCTCTTTGGAAGGCAACATGAGACAAAGGAGGCTGGAGAGCTCAAGACAGAAAAAGAGGGATTCTGCCTGGCCTCTCTATGCTGGCTGTGTGTCCAGGGCTGGGCTCCCTTATCATGGAGGGTGTCACACCTCCCAGGTTGTGCAGGCTAACAGAGTAAAGGTGCAGTGTGGAGTCACATAGCCATGAGGAGCAGAACCAAAACAGGATCCTGCATAGCCTGTCTGTCCCTTGCAAAGTACCTCTTGTAGATTTTCACTCTAAGGAGGGCTAGGGTTTGCCTGGGGAGATGGGTGCCCTGCTGAGGCAAGGACAAACTCTAGGCTTTTCCAGTGACTCTGCACTGCAGGAGATGGTTCAGAACCATAGGAAAGTCAGCCTGTCTCTCTCCCTCACAATTTTCCCTCTTCTGCCTCTGCTTCTGTCTCTACCCTGGGATGATGGAGCAGAAAGACCATCACCAGATACCAGACCCTGAGCTTGGATTTCCATTCTGTTCTTTTAAGCAACTAGTCTTAGTGTTATGTTAGAGCAGTGTGGACAGCCCAAGAAAGGGTCACTAACCTGACCCTCTGATGCCTAGCTGGGGAGAGGCCCAGTCTCCATCTCTGTCCCCACAAGGGGAGCCTTGGGTCTGGGGCCAAGGTGGACCTTAACCCATCTATCCATCCTCCCTCCTCATTCCTTTCCAAAGGGCACAGGTCCACCTGTGGCTCTGGAGTCCTAGAGGTCAACAGGGAACACCATTGTGAATTTAGTTACTTTTGCTGTGGCAATCTGTTTGAATCTGAGGCTGGGCTGCTGTTATTCTGTTGATGGCTACCTGGGCCTTTGCCGAATCCCTCAACTCCTCATCCCCACCAGTCCCTCTGTTTTCAGGGACATGGCCTGTGTGGCCAAAATGGATACCTCTGCTCATGTGTGTCACTGCCCTACCAGGAAAACAAGAAGCCTGGGTCCTCTCAGGTGAGCAAAAGGTGAAGGCATATGGCCTGCCTGTCCCTGGGCCCACCTAAGAGGCAGTGGGTCAGAGCTGAGTTGCAGGCAGCCTAAATCAAGTGCAGCCACCTCTACTCTTGGGCCTATCTCTGCTCTCTGGGTCTCCTTTCCTCACTGGAGCAGCTCCAAGAATGGCCTGTACTGTCATATCCCCCATTGTCTCTGCCCATGTGCCTCTGTTCTTGTCTTCTGGGATGGCAAGGTCTGAATGTAACTCACAGTGGATATGAGTCACCCATGCATGATGGACACATTGTTGACCTCATGGCAGCCTTGAGTCTTGCTCTTAAGTTGGACTCTTTCTTTCAAAGATATATTAAAAATCTCTTGATATGGCAGGGTCCCTAATTACCATAGCTTCATTGATTGATTGGCTGGTTCCTTTGTCCACCATGTGAGCATGGACTTAAGGTCTCTCCAGGGGTGAAGATGACTTACACTCATGCCCCCTGACATCGCTCTTCAGTAAGAACGTTATGCTCTAACGTCTGTCTGGGTCTTCTCACATCCTGTGTATAGATAGAGTTCAGGCCAGAAGGATTCCAGAGCTTATACTTCCAGCTTTCCTGTCCAGGGCCACCTTTACATCAGGGGCCCAGGGATGTCTCCTGAGAACATCCTGCTTTCCATGCTTTGGCCCCTCATTTCCCTGCAGAATGTCTGCTGTCCTCAAAGATCCATACTTTAGGGCCTTGCTCACCATCCTGTGGCACTGTTGGGAGGCAGTGAACTTTCAGGAGGTGGAGTGTAGTGGCAGGAAGTGAGGTGACTGCAGGGATACTCTAAGAGGGGATCTTGGAACCTTACCTTTCCCCTCTCTCTTTGTTTCCTGGATACCATGAGGTAGGGAGCCCTGTTGCCCTCCATACTCCCCACCATGATGTGTCCTTATCAGACACCCAAAACCACATGGATTGAAATCTCCAATTGGGAGCCAGATGAGCCTTTCTCATTTTAAGTTGATTTATCTCAGGGATTTTGTTACAATAAGGGAATGCTGAGTAATACATGGCCTCACCCCTTCTCAAATCAAATTATACTATATCATTAAAATACTGTAAATTTCAACTTTCAGTAAATTTCACACAAATAAAGCCTGTTTTTAAAATGCCAGTGGAAGGGTTATTTTTAAATTAAAAGGTGTGCCATGATCTGTTGGGTGTGATTGAATGTATTATAGCACTGGGCATGTAATGAATAATAGCGCAAAATCAGGGTGTTGTAGGTGTGTTTGGTGAGACCTGTTCCTCCAGGACAGTATGCTGCTATGTCTCTCTGTGGCTGGAGGTGGCATGTAATGGTGCTCTGGTGATCTGTGCTTCTGCCAAGGTCCCTCTTGCTGTGTGAGATACAGGTCTCATGTGGGAATGTGGTAGACACATTGGATCCTACCTTGTCTGGGCCCTGGGGGTGTGGGCAGCCCCTTATCA
Organism: Cavia porcellus; assembly: GCF_034190915.1. Lineage (NCBI taxonomy): Eukaryota > Metazoa > Chordata > Mammalia > Rodentia > Caviidae > Cavia > Cavia porcellus. The sequence goes on along the minus strand of NW_026947501.1, from coordinate 44,808,499 downwards.
GTATGCCCACTGCTGAATTCTAGTGTTTCTTGTAGTGAGCTTGTACCCCAGCTCAGCCCTGTGTTACTGGTGGTAGACAGGCATTGTGGCAAGAGATTAGGCTGTGGGCAGCTGGCTGGGAAAGTGAGCATGACCTGTCAGTCACAGAGATACAGGACACAGGAGCCCAAGCCCTGCATTTGGGGCAAATTAGAGAATGCTGTCTTTAGCTCTTCTCCTGTGAAACTAGCCAGGTGTTTTGATAGGACAGCCCAGCTCCGATGTCCAGCTCTTTTAGTGGTCCACATTCCTATGGAGAGCTTATTTCTTTTTCTACCTTTAACAAATGTAAAGCATTGCTACCCTTTGAACTTGTTTTGTCCAATTCTTTGTTCAGGATACCAAGAACCTGGAAAGGATCCCTAGGAAGAGCACGGCACACCAGACTCCAGTAACAGCGTCGCCTCTGTGCTGCTGGCCTGGTGCCTGCTCGCCTCCGGGCACCCAGTGGGTAGTATGAGTTCTGCCCAGGATGCTCAAAGGGCAGACAGCCTCCCTGCCCAGCCAGCAGAGGCTTACTCTCATGGCCTGTTTCTCAGCAGATCACGCTTTTATTTTTGTTAAGTTTATTTAACCTGAAAGCCAGGCCCACCCCATCTCCCTCCTCACCCAGCCTCCCCAGCATCCGTTCACTCTCTCTGACCTTCTGCCAAAAGTCCTATTTCTCAACACTCAGCCTCCCTCCTCCTCATTTCCTCACATCTCAGACTCTGTGAGTTCTTGGTGTTCAAACCCCTGAGGTTACGTACACAATACTTTGAATTTACCTTCTTTCTCTTTCTTGTTCTTCAGCTTTGCTTTCAGGTTCATTAGGGACTTCCTCAGGGTGTAATTAACCCCCTCAGTTTTGAATGCTGCCCCTCTTCCCCCATTTTGTTGAAAACATGAGGCACTTTTGAGCTCTCTGTTCCCCTTAACATCAGTCTTGTTGGTTCCGTTTTGAGGCATTGTCCAGGAATGAGATTCTGTGCAGCTCTTTTTCTTTCCCCTTCCTGTGGCAGGCAGGAAGGTGAGATGGGACGGAAGAAAGGTTGAGGGCAGCCCTGCCTTCATACCCTCAGGTGCTCATCTGGAAACAGGGTCTGTGCTGCACAGAGGCTCTTGCCTGGTGAAACTGATTTGCAGTGAAGTCAGTCCCACAGGTGTGAGGGGCCCCTAACCTTTGCACCATAAGAACGCTTGCTATGTTCTCCACCCCAGGCTTTCCAGAGGCCCCCGCCCTGTATACCATCTTATCCAGCTGAGGCAGAAGTCTGGGTGATGTTTCTGGTCCTGGCAGCCACACTGGGCACCTTCCACCTCTGGCTCAAGCAGGTGGTTCAGGCAAGACTCCACTGAGGCTCATCCAGCATTGACTAGAGCTGGCACTGACTGGAATGCACAGGATGGAAAATTACCTTCCCTTGGGCTGCAACAATTACCTGACTCTAAGGCTTCCTTATGAGTTCTGTGGGTTTAAGGGAACCACATGGGTCCCCAGGAGCTAGTGGTGGCCATGAACTGATGCTCCCTAGATCCAAATGCAGGCTACATGCTGGACCTATGTTGGGGACAGGTGCATTGAGTCCCTTTTGAGCTCTTGTCTTGAGCCTGGGACATCAGCCCTGGGAATTTGTTTTCTGTGGTCTGGCCTTAGCATGGCCTGTCCTTCAAGTGAGCAGTGGCCTTCGTCTGCTGTGTGCTCTCTGAGGTGGCCCCCTTTGGGTGTAGCGTGCAGCCCTTCTGGCTGTGTGTGGTACTGGTTTCCTCACAAGATCAGCCAGCTCATTTCTGCTTTCAAGACTGTCCTTCCACATGGGCCTTGGGACAAGCAGGGCAGGACTTCTGCCTGATAGAAGTCCCCAATAAGGTGGTGCAAAATGGTGGCCCAGAGAAGGAAGTTGCAGCCATGGGCACTGTCACAGGGAAGCAGGAACCAGGAATGTTGTGGGCAATGGAAAGTGGGGACCAGAATGGGGAAGATCATGGTCAGGAGCAGAGTACAGCACACGGGTGGGCTGTGAGTCAGGCATATGGCTCCATTCAGCCTCAGGTTGAGTCCCTTGTGGAGCCAGTGGGGACACCTGCACCCATCACACTTCCCTGTTAGCCCCTAGGAAAATCTGACCAGGGTTAGGGAGGCACCTAAGCTCTTGGTGCATCACAGTCAGCAGAGGAGACCTCTTCAAGAGCTACAGGGGCCAGGCTAGCCAACTGCCCTGCACAGAGGTCACTGCCAACAGTCACAAACAGTAATTGTCAGTGATTACCCAAAAGCCTGTGCAGGTGGGAGGTTCTAACAAGGATACAGGAGGAAATACAAAGCACGGAGGGCACCTTCCCAGAGAGAGGAGATGTAGAGAGCCCAGGTTGGGTGGTCTGGAACTCAGAAACTGTTGGCCAGAGGGCCCAGGGTGATTGCTAACCTGGTACAAGCAGTTCTTGCTGCAGGACCTTCCTCCCTCAGGCTCTCTGGAAGGCCAGCTGGGACTGGCACATGTGTGTTGTGTGTGAGCAATATGGTGCCTTGGCATACATGTGTGATACTTGAGTGAACTGCAGTGGGGCACATGTTGTGTGGTGTGCTGGGCACATGTGTGATGTATGAAGAAGGTGGTTTTGTGTATGGCAGCACGCAGGATGATTTGCACCAAGCCAGGACCCCTCAACATTTCCAAGATCAATGCCAATTCTGTCTTGCCATTTAGCCCTTAAGAGTGAGATACAAGCAGCACAAAGGAAGTGATTAAAAGTCAGGTATGGCACGAGTGTGACTGTAGCCTACTCCTTCCAGAGCACAGCTGACAGATCCTTGGACAGAGCACAATAGTGAAATGTGGGGACTCTGGGAGCAGGAGGGTGACTTGGACCATTGCTCCTGCCATTCTGGACAGAGCCCCCAGCCAGCCTGACCCTGGCCATTCCTGTACAACAGGACGCTTGGGAGGACAGGAGCTTGCTGGGCCTGGAGAGTAGCACCCCTAGGAGCTGGTCTTCCAAGCCCATAGTGCAGGGCCAAGTGGGATCAACACAATAAGGCACAGTCAAAACATCTAAGATACAACTAAATATCTGAAAACTAAAACAGGAAAACACTGAAACACCCACCTATCTGAATGACCACGAGTTTTTCCTCTGAAACCACTGAGGTGAGGGGAAGGCACCGAATGTGAGCCATAACACAGTGTCCAATATGGTAACCACAGGAATGCGGTCAGATGGATTCTCAACTCAAGGAAAACTTGGAGAATTTGGCTCCAACTTGAAGAAATGTGCCAAATTTCAGGAAATACAAACTACCAAACTCCACTGGTATTATATATAACATGAAGTTTTAAATAAAGCAAGATATAAGAAGATTAATAAAAGAGATACTAAGCACTCCTCAAGCAGACACAGATGGAAGAAGGGAAGAACTCAAAGGAGAGACCCATTTGATGAAGAATATAAAAAAATATAGAATACATGAAGCAGATTCAAAGAGATCACCAGGAAATTAAAACTCTATTGAAAGATGGCACATCAGCTTGAAAGAAACTAAGGATAGATTATCCAAACTGGAGGACAATTTTGCAGTGTGGGAGGATGGAAGGGAAAACTTTTTAAAAGTAACAAGGAAACAAGTAGTAACAATACAAAGGCTAGAAGATGAGAAAAGGATCTATAACTTGAGAATACAGAATGTGAATGAAGAAGCTGGGGTACAAACATCAGAACTGCAAAGGTTATTCACAGAAATAATTAAGGAAAACTTCCCAAACATAGGAAAAGGAAACAATATTCTGATATATGAGGCATACAGAACTCCAGTCACCTACAACCAAAACAGAGCTACACCCAGGCATATAATAATCAAGAGCCCAGAAATTCAATATAAGAACAGAATATTAAAAGCTGTTGGAAAGAAGAGCTGTTAGGTCTATAAAGGAAGGCCCATAAGAATAATGGCAGACCTCTCTCACAAATCATCAAGTCAAGAAGAGCCTGGAGTGAAATATTCCAAGCTCTGAAAGAAAATAATCTACATCCCAGATTGATATACCCTGCTAAACTGTCTCTAGAAATTAATGGAGAAACAAGAAGCTTCCAAGACAAAGAGGAACCTGGGAAATTCGCAACCACCAATCCAACTCTACAGAGAATACTGCAGGGCATTCTAGAGAGAGAGAGAAAAGTACTAGGATTCCAGGAACAGTGACAGAGAGGCCTCAATGAATGGAGCAAAACACATAATGAAGAAGATAAGCAGACAACTGATGGCAAAAAAAGAGACTAACAGAAATGAAGCAGAGAAGATTTTATTAAAAATGATATGATTGATAAGATCAAGTCTGAGAGTATAGGCAACTACACTGAAGATGACAAGACTCTACGATACACATTCTGGTTTGATAACTGCTAGTTTTTGAAGTTCTATACTATATACAAAGTTGTGTTTTTATTAATACTGTTATGTACTGATATATTCAATTATACTATGTCTGATGATATAGCCAATTCTATTGGAGATAACAAGAGACAACACAGGAATCGTGGTAGAACTCTTTGTACAACAGTCTTTATATGTTTATTTTGTTTCATGTGTTTATAGGAATATGTTTTGTTTTGCCTTGCTTTGTTTTGTTTCTCCCTCTAGTATAGAAAGGATAGAAATACATGTTAAGACTCATGCATGTGTAGAATCTATAAACAGTTTATGAGAACTGATCTTATGACACATGATGAAATGAACAGGTACTTTGGAGGAAAAGAGACACTAAAGTACCCAGTGCTGATCCTGGTGTGTCATAATGCGACACCCAGCAATAGTATTATTCTTTGTTCACAGTGATATTAGACTGCTTGGGTTTGTTCAATCTCAACATATTTGAAGATATGGAAAACAGCATGTATGTTTAAGTGTATAGGATTGATAACCATATTTCTAAGTTTTTGTTGGCTAGTTGAACAGAACTGGTTGCAATCTCACTGTTTGAATCCCCACTTTATATGCTCTACTTTAGTATCTTGAATAACTATTTGTAAGAAGACAATCTGTAATCACCAACTAGTGATTTCTTACTGTTTATTTTTTTCTTTGAAATTATGTATTATTTCTACCTGTTTTCTGTTTTGTTTAGTCTTTCTTTAAATTAAATTAAAAAAAAAGACACTGCAGTACCCAGTGCTGATCACGGAGTGTCATGATATGAAATCCAGCAATATTATTATTGTTTGTTCAGACTGATTTTAACCTGCTTTAGTTTGTTTAATCTAAACATAAATGAAGATATGGATAACTGCATGTATGTTTAAGTATATAGGATTGACAACCATGTTACTAAGTTTTTTTGGACAGTTAAACAGAGCTGTTTGCAGTCTCGCTGTTTGAATCCCTGCTTTACATGTTCCATTTTTGTATCTTGAACAACTATTTGTAAAATGACAATATGTAAACATCTAGTGATTTCTTAATGTTTATTTTTTTCTCTCAACCTATATATTATTTCTACCTATTTTCTGTTTTGTTTAGTCTTTCTTTAAATAAAAATTTTTAAAAAGTCAAAAAAATTTATACCAGAAAGTAAAAGAACATTTCTCAGCCAGTTTTATGAATATAGTGTTACCTTAACACCAGAGCCAGAAAAAAGATCATGCAAAAAATTAAGAAAGAAAATTTCAGAGTACCACTTCTATAAACTTAGATACAAAGTTCTCAACAAAAAACCTGTGGCTCTTGAAGACATCTACTCTGAGGCCTGCAAAGGGCCAAGAGTCTCCTCACCCCTGGACAGCTTTCCCAGGAGCTGATAGGGAATTGTGATGGCTCCAGGTGTCCCCACTGGCTCCATGAGTAACTGAACTGGAGCTAAATTTTGACAAATCAAATGTAGCAACCTATGAAATGAACCATACATCATAACAAAGTTTAATTTATTGCAGGTCTGCAAGGCTGGTTCAATATTCAAAGTCAATCAATGTCGCTTTCTGTCAATCTGCTAGAAAATAAAAGTGATTGTAATACCAGCCACTCAGGCTCAGTGCTGACTGAAGCAATGGAGATCATTTATTTTGGTAAGAAAGGGATTTATTTAAAGCAAGCTTCAAGGAAATGGAGGGGCCCAATTGCCTCCAATCACCATCACGTTGTTACAGGTGGGCAAGGGTCCTTCAGAGTAAGGATGGGGTGGGGCAGCACAGTGACAGTGCAGATCTTCACAGCATCTTCAAGTCACTGTCCTCCTCATGTAGAGGGAACTGGGCTCCAGGCCCTTGATGCCACCATCTGCAAGTTTTGTCACCACTTCTGAGCCGAGGAGAGGAGGGATACTGAAGAAGTTGCTCACTTCTAAAAGAAAAAAGTGTTAAAGTTCTATCTTGCACTGCCTGGAAACAATTTTATCTTTTGATGCAGGAAAATAATTTAACACAATCCCATGCCCATCCACAATAAAAATTCCAGGTGTATGGGGAATGGGGTAGGGTGAGGGGTTCTCCTCAGGTCAGTAAACAGCATCCATGAATACTGTGCATGACATCAGGTTTGATGGAGAAGACCAAACATATTGCTACAATGGGCACAAATACTGCTTGTCTTTCATCCTATCTCCATACTCACCATTCTTACTCACATGGCCAGAAGATCTGGCCACTGAAATAAGTCAAGGAAAAAAAAGGCAAATATTTGGAAGGAAGAAAATGCTTCCTTCATTTGCCAATGACGTCACTGTCTATAGAGACAATTTTAGGGAATGAATACAAAATTCTAAGAAATAATATAAGAATATACACAAAATAAATCACGTTACCATATGCAGCATTAACAATGAACATTTCAAGACTAAAATTAGTAATACTGTCACCTGGTTGGGTCTAAGGTTGACATGAGAAACTTAACTTTTTAAAATACATCTGCAAATTTACCTCACATTGCAGGAAAAAAATTTTCAAGACACATCAGGAAAAGGCAAGAGAAGGGTTTGTTAGACAGAGACGTAAGATGCACTCAAAGCAGAGTGTAGACACTTGGAGAAATGAGATGCATTATGAGCCAGAGTTGGGGACATTTGTGAGGTGCCTTCAAGATGGATGATCTAGGCTGTGTACTCTCACTATCTGTCGCGTTACAACGCAAAAGCAGCTGCAAATGTTTGACGTTGAGATCCGTTGCCCACTAATGTTGCTTCCTGAGTATGGAGGAAGCACAATTTACAGGTGAAAAGGACATGTTAAAGAGCCAGATTTACAGGCTTACTGTGTCCTTAAGACTTTTAGGAATTTTTTAGTGAGTTTCCTAGAAGAGAAAAATGATTTGAGTAACTTTTGTGTCTTGAACTTGGAGTTTTTCTTAAAAGTACAATGTTAAAATCTCAATTTCCTTGTCTCTTTTCCACCTCATTTTTTATTTTTTCTGTCCTACCCCAATATTATACCATTTATAATAGTTCTAAAGAAAATAATATGCTCAAGCATAAATTTCACAAAGTGTGTAAATGTGTATAGAATCTGCATGCTGAAGTTATGGAAGCCCTAAATGCAGAGACCATGTTTGTGAGTCTCACTAGTCAACATTGTAAGGACGTCAACTCTCCCCAGATTGATTAATATGTTTAATGAAAAGTCTCTTAAAATCCAAGAAAGTTGTTTCATGGGCATAGACAGGCTTGTCCCACAATTTCTACTGAAAGGCTTGGTTCTAGTAAGGCAGGAGATTAGGACATGGCAAAGAGGCTGGACAATAGGGTCTAACCTGTGGATCATAGCTGGGATGCAAGCTCACAGATGCAAGCTTGGGTCTCACATCAAGACAAGATATAAAAGATGGCGACCATTGACTTCAGGGACCAGTGCTAATTCCCTGTTCTTGCAATGGCCTGTCATGCATAGGGACATATCAAAAACAGTCTTGGAAAATAAGCACAAACCAGGAAAGAGGGGAAGACTGTTCTACTCTGTAATTTTATCCTGTAATCTCCCAGTAATCATCAAAGTGTTGTCTGGGGAAAGGGACAGATGTAGGGAAAGAAATAGAACAGAAGATGCTAAATCAGACCAACAAATGTTCAACCAATCTTTGTTCAAGGCGTGAAAGCAATTCCACAGAAAAAGAAAGCCTTTTCAATGAATGGTTCTGGAGAAATTGGCAAAAATGAACCTTGACCTAATCTCAAACCTTATATAAAAATTGGCCTACAATGGACTCAGAGTTTTAAACATTAAGAACTTTTGTCCTATGAAGACCTTGTGAAGTGGACCAAAAGGGAAGATAGACCAAGAGAATGCTGACAAACTGCACATCTGACCAAAGTCCTGGGATGTGGAATGAGAAACTCAAGACTCGTGAGTCAAGAAATGATCCAATTAAAAAACAAGAATGACCAGAGGTTTCACAAAAGAGGGTGTATGAGAGCCAGATAATACAAAGAAAGACACTCAGTATCACTAGTAATGAGGGAAATGCATGTTAAATACAGGTCTCCCTGCATACCAGTCAGAGTGACCACATAAAACGCTGCAAGGCTGTGGCGAAGCTGGGTCTCTCACCACTGCTGGAGGAAGTTTGAGTGGTAAAGCCACACAGGAAAGAGTTTGGCAGGTTTTTTTTTATAAAACTAAACATGAAATTGCCTCATGTCCCAGCAGTCTCACTCCTGAGAAATAAGTTACACTTATCCTAGAGAAATGATGATTTACATAAAAAACCTGCGTATGAATGTTCTGTAGCTTTATCTGTAGTGTCTCAGATGGGAAACGATCAAGATACCTGAGCAGAGGATACCTGGCTAAGCAAAATGTGGTGAATCAGCATGGAACACTACTTGTAACAAGATAACCTGGATAGTCAATGTCATGAAACTTGGCAGGGTCTCGTGTAGGAATTTTTGCATTGGGAGTGCTAACTTGTAAGTCAAATTGTCAAGGCAATGGTATCCAGTTCTTTGTTGTGAAGACTTTTTGATGTGAAATGAAGGTGGAGGGCCACTTTCAATCACTGGAAAGTCTGAAAGCAAAGACTGAGATCACCCACAAAAGAAAGGGTTAGCCTCCAGGTGTCCATCATACTGAAGGCTAAAACACTGACTCTCCTTGAGAGTCTTGGGCCAGCCAGCCCTCCTCACAGGTTTCAGACTTACCTGACCCCCAAACTTGGTCCTGTGAGCCAGTTCTTTAGAATAACTCCTCCTCTCTCGTAGAAACACATCTCAGTTCTGTTTCTCTGGAGAATCCTAATATAATGAGAATTTAAAAAAAATTTTTTGGACATTAGGATTTCCTTTTGTTCAGTGTCTAATTCCTGTCTTTCCCTTTTCCTCACTGGCATATTCATCTTTTTCTTAACAACTTGTAGACATTTAAGGTGTACATCAGATTTGAGCCTGGTGCAGTGATAACACCGCAGATGTCTTTGCCCACAGCTTGCCCTGCTTCTTTCTTATTGGGACCATTTCATAAATTGAAAGTCAAAGTTTTAACATAGTCAAATTATCAGTTTTTCCTTAGGTTAGTGCTGATTGTTTCCCTAACCCCAAATCATAAACTTATTTTCTATATATTATCTTCTAAAGCCTTTCTTGTTTTTTTTCTTTTTCAACTAGATCTCTAATGCACCTGAAGTCAACCCGTGCACATGGCGTGAAACAGACGCCAAGTCTTGTTTCCCATGTGGTTGTGTATGGGAATGGTCTTGTTATGATTGGCTAAAAAGACAGTCGTTCCCCTCCATTTTGCATCTTTGTTGTGAGTCGAATATCCACAGGACAGTGATGTGTGCCTGGTATCTCTGTTCTGCTCTCTGGTTTTAGTTCTCTGTCCTGCCACACTGTCTTTGTACTTTCAGCTTCACACTAAGTCTGATGTCCAATAGCACAGAGTGGCCCGCCTTGGTTCTTCTTCTGTATTTGTACTTTCCTATGAACTTTAGAGTCACTTTGTGAGTGTGCACATCTTCAAAACCTGCGGACCTTTGTTGTTGTCAGGATCGCACTGACTCCAGGTTGATTTGAGGAGAACAGATGTCTTAACAATACTGAATATTTCCATCCACAGACATGATGTCTCTTTTTATTTATACACATTTCCTGTAAGGTTTATTCCTAGACATTTGAACTTTTGCTTTTATATGTCATATTTTTCTCACATTTCATTAGTAATTTATTTGTACATAGAAATATAATTGATTTTTAAAAAATATTGACTTCTGTATACCCAGAAACCTTCTTAAACTCAGTAATTCTAAGTTTATCTCCACACAAATTTGCATTTTCTACTTATACAGTTACAGCCCCCAGAGTCAATGATTCTCACTTTCTCTTTTTCTCTCCGTCTCTTTCTTTTTGTTGTGTATGTCTCTCACCCTCTTTCTCTTTGCTATACAGTCTTATCCAAAAGTTCTAGAATGGGTATGACCACCCCATGACCTGAGGGCTGCATGTCGCCCTGCACAGCTAACAATGTGATCCCACAGTAAATGTGAACTTTTGGTATTGCTGTATGATTTTTAGCAACATTTCTCACGATTGGATTTTGAACCACTCCCCCGGTGGTAAGTGAAGGCTGCATGGGGAGGGTGCAGTGCATTTCTCCTGTCTGCCTCCACATACCACAGTGTGTCAGATGCTACATGTAGCTTGGCGAGCAAAACAGCAATTACTGGATGATCATATTTCCACCTACTTACACACATGTCCTGTGAAAACTGGTATTTATTGTTATTAAGCAGGTGTGTAAATTATCTTATTTAATTATCAGACTGGGCTTGTTATTTTATAAAATTATTTAATAAGTTGAAATAGTTTTGTTGTTTATATACATTAACTATATATTTATGTACAACCCAAGACAATTTCTATCTGTTCAGCCTAGCTGAGAGTTTGGATACCACAGTCCACAGCAATGTGTAGTGGAGACTCTGAAGGATAATATCTTGTGCCCTCTCTATTTCAGATGAAAAACGTTGCATAAGACTCAAGTGTAATGTTCACTCTCCTTTACTTGATTAAAACATTCTATTTCTAGATTGTTAAGAGGTTGTTTTATGCCATTAATGGAATTTAAATTGTTTGTTTGTTTGTTTAGTACTGGGGATTGAACTCACAACCTTGTGTTTACCAGGCAGGACCTTATACCACTGAGCTAAATCCCCGACAACTGGAATTTAAATTTTATCAAGTTTTTTCCGCATATATTGGGCTATTTATATACTTGTTCACCTTTATTCTGTTAACATGGTAAATTTTGATGAATGTTTTTCTAATGTGAAACAAATCTTGTGTTGCTGGGGAAATGCAAATTTGTTGTGATATATTTTTGTATGTATCTGGACTCAGTTTGGTTACAGCTGTTCATGATGTGCATGAGAAAAACTGGCAATTTACTTTTTTTTCTCATGGTGCCATGGTCAGGTTTCAGCCTCAGGTTCAAGCTTTCCATGTCAATTATATATGCTTTCCAGTCTCTGAGGATAAACTGGGAAGGCAGGGACATTATTCACAGCACTGAATGCACTATCTTAACATATTCTGGATTTCATGTCTATTGAGAAGTCTTTTTTTTGTCTTTTTCGTTTTTATCGGTACCAGGGATCGAACTCACGACGGCCTGCTTGCAAGGCAGGCGCTTATGCCTCTGAGCTAAATCCCCAGCCCCTATTGAGAAGTTTTATGGTAAGTAATTCATCATACTCTATTTCTGACTATTTTAAGATAAATTTTTTTCTTGTGGTATTGAGGATTGGACCTCAGGAGTTACACATACTAGGCAAGTGCTCTACCATGAGTTACATCCAGGCCCCCCTTTTTTTCAATTTTTTTTTATTATCTAAAGAGAAAGAAACAAAAAAATACATGGAGATAAAAAATGGTAGAAATAATACAGAATTACAGAAAAATAAATGGTAAGAAATCACCAGTTGATAAGTTACATATTTTCATCTTAGAAATAGCTGTTCAGGTTACAAAATTAAAGTATGTAAAATGACATTCAAATAGTGACACTGCCAAGATTTCTGCTCAATGATCTAACAAAAACTTAGTAATATGGTTATCAGTCCTGCACACTTGTTTTTTATCTTAAAGAGGGTAAGATTAAACATATCAAAACAGAACAGAACAGTTAAAACAAACAATTTAAAGAAATACAGATTTCAAAGCAAGTCTACTGGAGATCTTCACTGTTTATCTAATTGTCTCTAGTTTCTTCCAAATAATTGTCCCCATCTTCACACACATTAAATACATACTGCATATTATAGAATTAATCAAATCATTACAGGATGATGAAGGCTTTTTAGGCCTTCAAGATCTGACACTGGGGAAGACAATAATAACTACCATAGTGTCTCTCATTCTCTTCGTAGTAGCTGTCCTTATCTTTACATATGCTGAAATTGAACTTAAGAGACTAGGCTAATATCACTCTGATCATTGAATAATAGTATTGCTAGATTTTATATCATAATGCTACAGAATTAGCAGTGGGTTTCTTAGTGTCTGTTCTTCAGAGTATCTGTTCATTACATCTCACGATTCCTGTGTTGTCTCTTGTTATCTCCAATAGAATTGGCTATATCATCAGACATATTATAATTGAATATATCAGTACATAACAATATTAATAAAAACACAACCCTGTATATAGTACAGAACTTCAAAAACTGGCAGTTATCAAACCAGAATGTATATCGTAGAGTCTTGTCATCTTCAGTGTAGTTGCCTATACTCTCAGACTTGATCCTATCAATCATATCAGTTTTGAATAAAATCTTCTCTGCCTCATTTCTGTTAGGCTCTTTTTTTTGCCATCTGTTGTCTGCTTATCTTCTTTATTCTGTTTTCTGCTCCATTTATTGAGGTCTCTCTGCCACTGTTCCTGGAATCCTAGTACTTTTCTCTCTCTCTAGAATGCCCTGGAGTATTCTCTGTAGAGGTGGATTGGTGGTTGCAAATTTCCCAAGTTTCTTTTTGTCTTGGAAGCTTCTTGTTTCTCCATTAATTTCTAGAGACAGTTTAGCATGGTATATCAATCTAGGATGTAGGTTATTTTCTTTCAGGGCTTGGAGTATTTTACTCCAGGGTCTTCTTGACTTGATGATTTGTGTCGAGAAGTCTGCCATTATTCTTATGGGCCTTCCTTTATAGGCCTAACAGCTCTTGTCTCTAATAGCTTTTAATATTCTGTTTCTTGTCTCCAACAGCTTTTAATATTCTGTTCTTATATTGAATTTCTGGGCTCTTGATTATTATATGCCTGGGTGTAGCTCTGTTTTGGTTGTAGGTGACTGGAGTTCTGTATGCCTCATATATCAGAATATTGTTTCCTTTTCCTATGTTTGGGAAGTTTTCCTTAATTATTTCTGTGAATAACCTTTGCAGTTCTGATGTTTGTATCCCAGCTTCTTCATTCACATTCTCTATTCTGAAGTTATAGATCTTCTAGTCATCTTCTAGCCTTTGTATCGTTACTGCTTGTTTCCTTGTTATTTTTAAAAAGTTTTCCCTTGCATATTCTCACATTGCAAAATTGTCCTCCAGTTTGGATAATCTATCCTTAATTTCTTTCAAGCTGATTTGCCATCTTTCAGTAGAGTTTTTAATTTCCTGATGGTCTCTTTGAATCTGCTTCATGTATTCTATATTTTTTTATATTCTTCATCAAATGGTTTTCTTCTTTGAATTCCTCCCTTCTTCCATCTGTGTCTGCTTGAGGGGTGCTTATTATCTCTTTTATTAATCTTATATCTTGCTTCACTTTTGGCTAAATATTTCCCTTTTGAGCTCATCTATGAGGTCCTGAATATTCTCTTTTTTTTTCACCCTGAGATCTATCTTTATTTTTTAAAAATTTTATTTAAGGAGAAAAAAAGCAGAGAAAGGGTACAAGTTATACAGATTTACAGAAAAAAATAAACAATAGGAAATCACTAGTTAATGGATTACATATTGTCATCTTAGAAATAATTGTTCAAGTCACAAAGTTAAAGCTTGTAAAGTGGACATTCCAACAGTGAGACTGCAAACAGTTCTGTTCAATGATCCAATAAAACTCAGTGATATCATTTTCTATCTTATACACTTATATATACATGCAGTTATATCATTTAGAGCACTTTCTTTTCCTCTCTTTTGTACAATGACAATTACACATTTTGGGTTTTGTTACTCCCACAGTTCTTATTACTTTTTTGGAAGGGAGTAGAACCAAATGTGACATAACAGAACGGAGTCAATCAAATCAAAAGGGTGGACATAATAGATAATATAAAGCATAATACAAAGTGATCAATAATGTTACCATAATGCCTCCTGCTATCTCTAATAGAATTGCCTATATCATCAGTTATAATAAAATTGAACAAAACAGTAAAGAACAAAACTGACAAAACCAAAACATTGGAGACATTGTAGGTCTTCAAAAGTAGATAAAAGTCATCAAGAATGGGCATCATAATGAATCTCACTATCTTCATAGCTGTTGCCTAAACTTTCGAACCTGGTACTATCAAGCAAAGCAGAATGGGGGGACATCAGTTAAAAACAAGATGGTGAGAGTAATACAGGGCTTTAAATCAAGATAATGGAAAGCCAAAGTGGGTTGCTATAATATATCCTGCTGCTTTTATTTATTTTTCCCTTAATTAAAAGGATAAAAATAAAAAAGTAAATAATGGAGTGGAGATTGAGATAAAAGAGGGCATAACAGCAAAACAGTGCAGATCAAAACATAACCATTTAAGCAGAATAGTGTTTCACCACAAGATAATCCTGACATAAAAGTAGTTACCATATTGTCTCTTTCCTTGAAATCCTTGAGTACAACTTCATATATTGTAGCATTAAATATATCAAAACAATGTAAAACCATTTAAGAGAATGACAGCATTACAGGGTATTTAGAATCAACTAACAGAAAATGAACAATGGTTTCTGTATAATCTCCATGTCTTTAAAAGTTTTTGCTTATACTATCGTACATAATAAAATCCAATAAGATACAACCTGTTTAGACCAATGGAGACAGAAGAACAAAAGTTTGATGAGACTTTAAAACAAGATGATACTAAATCAGTATTACGTATTAAGATGTCATTTTCTCCCAAATACCTGTTCCTATCATCCAATCTTCTCTGCCTCATTTCTGTTGAGCTCTTTTTCTGTCATTAGTTGTCAGTTTGTCTTCTTCATTTTGTTCTCTGCTCCATTCATTGTGGCCTCCCCGCCACTATTTCTGGATTCTTTGTATTTTTCTTTTTTAGAATATCCTGCAATACTCTCTGTAGAGTTGAATTGGTGGTTGCAAATTCCCCCAGTTCCTCTTTATCCTGGAAGCACCTTGTTTTTCCATCAATTTCCAGGGACAGTTGTGCAGGATATCTCAATCTTGGCTGGAGATTATTATCTTTCAAAGCTTGAATTATTTCCCCCCACACTCTTTGTGATTTGATGGTTTGTGCAGAGAAATGTGCTGTAATTCTGATGGGTGCTTCCTTGTAAGTGGTCTGTTTCTTGTGTCTGACAGCTTTTAATATTCTGTTCTTGTATTGAATTTCTGGAATTTTTATTATTATATGCCTGGGTGTTGCTCTGTTTGGGTTGTAGGTGGCTGGGGTCCTGTATGCCTCATACATCTGAGTATCTTTACCTTTTGCTAAATTAGGAAAATTCTCCTGGATTATTTCTGTGAGTAGCTTTTGTAGTTCATTTGTTTGTGTCCCTACTTCTTCTTTTATGTTCTTAATTCTTAAGTTATGGATCCTCTTATCATCTTCTTGTCTTTGTATTATTGCTGTTTGTTTCTTTGTTACTTTTAAGAAGTTTTTCATTTCATTCTCCCATATTACAAATCTGCCCTCCAGTTCAGATAGTTGTCCTTAGTTTCTTTCAAGCTGTTATGCCAGTTTTCGATAGACTTTTTAGTTTCCTGGTAGTCCCTTTGAACCTGCTTCACGTATTCTATGCTTTCTCTGTTTTCTCCATCAAACAATTCTCCCCTCTTTTTCTGTTCTTCCATTCCACCATCTGTTTTTTCTTGGGTGGTGCTTAGCATTTCTCTAACTATTCTGCTTACTTCTAGCTTCAGGTCATTGATAACTTCATTCCTGAACTGATCTATGAGGCTCTCTAGATGGCGCTTTATGTCTATTGGTGTGGTGTCCACTATTACCTGTTTCTCAGGATTGGGGGCCGAGAAGCCTTTCTTGTTGCTGCCTCTTCCCATATTCTTTGTTCCTTATATATGCAAGCTTATATAGGAGGCCCAGCTTCCCTGCCTGTCAGCCACAGCCTGATCAAATTGCTCTGGCTAGGTGTTCCCGCCCACCGCAGCACACCAGGAAGTCGCAGGTCAGGCAGCCTATGCGGGGCCTGCCCCTCCAGGCCACCCTCAGGCTCTGGGATCTGGGTTGTGCTAGCCTACTGGGTCCGCCAGCAGCGTCACGTAGGCTAGGCACTTCTCACCAATCCTGCTTGAGCGGGGGATACGTGGCTGAAGTCACCACAGCGCCCTGCTCCCGCAAGTCTGCCCAGTCCCAGAATGTCCTCCGCTGGAGTCAAACTGTGGTAGAGTGTCAGTTTCTCTCACTCACCTCACCACAAGTCAGTGCACGGCTCCACGCCTGTCCCGCTCTCAACTCCGTTCACCAATTCCCATTCTCAGAGCTTCCGCCTGTCTCTCTCCCTGCCGAGCCGATGTAGATGCAGCCGCCAAGCGGCAGGAAACCCAAATCCAGGCTTCCAATGGCGCGGGCTCCAGCCTCCACACTGAGGCTTTTCTGTTCCTGTTCTAGCACCAGGACTGCATTCCAAGTTGGTTTCTCTCAGCCCAGTTCATTCCTGGGTCAGCAGAGCATATCTCCACCTGCTTATGACTCCTTACTCCACACCATTCCTGAATTATGAGCCAAGTCTTTCAGAGAGCCTCCCTAGCTGCTGTTATCTGTCTGCCATGTTCTCCCAGAAGTCTCCTGAATATTCTCTTTATGTCCACTGGCGCTGTGTCTGATGTTGCATCTTTGTTGTTCTCCTTTTCATTTGTATTTACCTGTCCTGGGTCAATGTTCTCAGGTTTGGGACCTGGAGACTTTTTGTTGTTGCTTCCTCTTCCCATCTTTTTTGCTTCTTCTAGGAGGTCCCAGTTCCTCTCTTTGTTGGTTAGAATTCTTCTGAAGCATGCTGGCTAGAAGACCCTTCTCACTGCTGTGTGCTAGTGATTTGCAGACAGGGACAGCATATGCTGATCCTCCCCTCCAGATCAGTCAAGCTGCTGTGGCCTGCACTGTATTACTTTGTGCTGCACCCCCTGCAGATCAGTCAAACTTCTAAGGCTTCACTGGATTAATATGGTTAGTGTGTGCCATCGCTGTAGGTACTTGATTTCGGGTAACCTATTGGGCTTCAGCCAGGTCAAGTGACCCAGTTTAGCTCACTCCACCAATCCCATGCAGGAAAGGAACAAATGACTGAAGTCACTGCTGTCCCTTGTACTTGCCAGTCCTGCCTGGTCCCAGAATGTCATCCACCAGAGCCCCCCTTTCTATGTAATGACTCCACTCTTATCACTCACCACAGGTCGATGTAGGCACCCTACCATCTCAGCTCTCTGTTGGCTCGCTGACTCCCCAAACGCAATGTAACTGAGCCTTCAGTGAGTCAAAGCCATGGGACCTCGGACAGCTTGGCAAGTTGTGGTGGGACCTCGGCAAGTTGTGGCGGGACCTCGGATGTTCAGCCAATCTCCCGCTGTGGTGGGAACATTGAACCTTTAGCTGTTCCAATAATCGCACCAGGACTGTATGTTTGGTTGGTTCTTCTCACCTTCATTTCTTCTTGGGACAAGAGAATTCATCTCCCCGTGTTTGGGGCTCCCCACTCTGTATTATGTTGAATTCTAAGTTGACTATTTCAGGAAGCCTCTGTAAACAGTTGTTATCTGTCCACATCTTTGCTTCTCCTCTTTCATCAGTTTCAACAATTCCCAGCCATTACCTCTTACCATTTTTCTTCTCTTCACACTCTTATTCCCTCTCTTCCAGCTTGCTCACTACGTTTCCTGCTTGCTTCACATCCTTTTTGCCTCCATGAATTTTCCAGATAATTTCCTCTAACCTGTTTTTTGGTTCACAATTCTTCAGTGATGTTTTTCCTCTTATTGAACTCATTCATAAAGTTTAACCTCGGACCTAGGTTCAGTTGCTTTTCCATCTTGGAGCCTCCATTTCTCATTCCTTTTCTATTTATCTTTTGGTTTGGTTCTTCTTTTCCTTCTTCTTTTAGCTTAGTTTGTTGGTACAATTTAGGTATACATAATGATCATATTCATTATAGGGAATTTGTATCTGTAAGTGATAGATCTTGATTCCTCTTTTTTTTTTCTTTTCCCACTCTTGTCCTTTCCTTTCAAACCCCTTCCCTTCCCCCATCTCAAAGCTGTTTTTATTTTATCCTTTTAAATCATTTTTCCTTTCCCTCTCCCCTTCTCTATTTCCCTTTTCCTTTTGAACAAGTTTTTCCTATTTTACAATATCTTCTACATTTTTGTTCTTATTTACATTTTCAGTCTTTTATACCACAGAGTTGATGTGATCTTTACACCTGTGTGTCTGATTTATTTCACTTATGAGTATGGTATTACAATTCACCCATTTAGCTATAAATGTCTCAATTTTATCTTCTTCATGGTTGAGTAATAGTCCTTTATATAAAAAAACAGTTTTAAAAAGTCCATTCCTCACTTAGTGAGCATTTGGGTTGTTTCCAAGATCTGGCTATTACAAACTGTGCTGCTATAAACATGGGTACATATATGTCGCTATGGCATGATGCTATTTATTCTTCTGGAAGATACCCAGAAGGAGAAAAACTTTTAAAGCCTTTTAAAAATATTCCTTTGTGTGGAGTCTTTGTTTATTATTTTTCTGGTTTTTAATTCTTTGTGTTGAATCTCTTCATGTATTTGGTCAGTTTTAATTTTATGAATAGTGTATTTCAACTTTCTTTTTTGTGGAGGCACTCTGCAGCCTTGTGAGGTTGTCTTTCTGTCTCTGTTAGGGTCTCTGGGGTGCAGCTATGGACCTCTCTCCCCGCAGTCCTGCCATAGGCACAGGGGTGTCCTGGGCCCCTGGGTCTGTGCGAGCAAGTGCTGGCTTCTCTCCTATCCCTCCACTGCATTTCAGCCCTTGGAGAATGATAGAAGTGCATTCCTCACCTTACAAGCCCCAGAGAAATGCCATCACCTCCCTTTCCTTTTCTCTTTACCAGTGATACCAGGCCAGGGCTGTGCCAGAGGCTGGGACCACACTTCTGGACTTTGGTTTCTCCTGAGTCTCCTTCTCTCCACCATTAGCTCACCAGTGCTCCCAAGCAGGCTTTGCAAGTAGCTTATTTAGGTTGCCAGCTGTTCCTGGAGTGGGGATTGGTCTTGCTTGTCCAGTCTGTGGTAAACAGAAATCTTGATGATAATGCACTACTGGTTTACATTCTCTATGGTCTCATGGACTGTGAAAGTACCTACAACTGCATTTTACTATAAGTTTAACAAAGTTAAAGATGAATTCCCCTGTGTTATCTGTGTGATGTAATCACACACACATTTGAAAAGTAATTTCTATGCAAGAGCTGGAGACACAAAAGTTGGGAAGGTCCCATAAAACTTTCCCAGTCCTGTGGTCCACACACTAAGTAACTGTCACTGAAAAAGTATTCCAAAAGACATCCCTTACCACACCGCCAGCCACACACACGAAGCACGTTGGCTCAGCCAGGCCTGGGCAGAGGAACAAACCGTTACCTGCTGACCCCTTCACGAGGGCTTCTGGCCATTGGGACTAGAATACGGTCTGTGTTTATCTGGCCTCATTTGACTGAGGCCCTCTCACCCAGAGGGTGGCCTTTTGCTGTTCTGTTTGGAAGCTGATAGTGGCTGTTATGGATTTAAAACTGGTGGTCAACTTAATATCAGCTGAATTAAATCAGCATAGTTCTGAGTGTAGACAGCTCACCTGAGGAAAGTTGCCAGCATAAAGAGGAAAAGTTGGCATTATGGGTTCCCCTAAGTGTTGCTGTTGTTTTGAGCCATTGGTTCTCCTGGAGGAGCTTGTCATGGCTAGCTTCCCTGACAGTCACCCTGGCTGGAGACCACACCACCAAGGCAATGAGGTGGTGCTTTGCCCAGGCACTCTTGGAGAAGGGCCCTCTGACCAGAGTGGGTGGTGTAAGAGGCCTCCTGAATCACAAGGAATCAAGAATGGGAATTGTACTTGGTGCAGGGTTTGCAAATAAATTCTGATTTCTGAATTATCTTATGAAATGTATTAAGAGAGTGAACATTAAAAAAAACTATACATTGTTCATTTGCTAGGCCAAACTTTTTTTTTAAAAGCAATAGTTAATACAAGTGTAAACTTTGCTAGCTTACCTAGGATTACAGTAAAGTCTCACATTTGTCTAATGGCTCTTCAGTAAAGAAGATAATTTCATGATGTGAATGTATTTTAAAAGCATCACAAGTACAGCTACTTAGATGCTGCCAAAGCTAGGCACTGGAAGGCAGACATCCGAAGGGGAAATGGATGAACACTGTGCCCTTGAAAGCTGGCAGTGCCTGGGGTGGTTCTCAAGTGAAGATGAAGGTCCTGCCCAAGAAGGAGGGCCGGTAGAAGCCAGGGAGTGCTCTGGAGACGTGAGAGGCAGAC
Organism: Cavia porcellus; assembly: GCF_034190915.1. Taxonomy (NCBI): domain Eukaryota; kingdom Metazoa; phylum Chordata; class Mammalia; order Rodentia; family Caviidae; genus Cavia; species Cavia porcellus. The sequence continues at coordinate 44,787,819 of NW_026947501.1, read as the reverse complement.
AGGAAGGGCCACCTGGGAGCCCAGGTGGTAGATGCCTGGCACTGGTGGGGCCTGGGAGGCATGGTGGTGCTATGGTGGGGTAAGGCTGACCAGAGACCTTAGGGTGTTTCAGGCAGACTCCTCAAGGCAGGTCTCCTGGTCAGTGGGAAAAGTAATCAAGAGGGAGAAATCAAAACTGGGTTTAAGCTCTTGTGAAGAAAACTTGAATAATGCGTAGAAGACCTTGATATAATTAAAAAGTAGAATTATTTTACCCTTAAACAATGATTAAAGAGGAAAATCCATGAATCATTTCTCATTATTGTTTAATTAGAATAGAATAAAATTCTAACTCTTTAAAAAATAAAATTAAGATAAATCACCCACTTAAATTAAAGACAATATTTATAGAATTTTCTCCTGGATTTTTCTGTTAAAATAAGAATTTGTAACATTACAAAGCTCAAAAGTGATAAACTGTAAGCAAATGAAGACTTGCATATAGTTTTCTTCCACTCCCTGCCCTGCACTTAGGTACAGTTGGTCCTTCCTGTCTGAGGGCTGCATCTATACTGAACATGTGCGGATATTTTCTTGTCATTCTTCCCTAACAACAGAGGGTAACAGCTATAGGGACAGTGTGCATGTGCTATTAGGCAGAGTCAGTAGTGCAGGATGATTCACAGTGTACTGAGGGCATGTGAAGGTTCCAAGGGCACTTGAGCAGCTATGGGTTGGAGGTCCATGGGGGTCTGAACCAATCCTATAGATACCAAGGGAAACTGCATTACAGGAAAAAAGTACCAGACAGTGTGTGTCACACTCAACAGGAATAATTACCCATGGCTGTGAAGTGCATGTACTTCTTCAATTGTGGTCCTGGGAAAGATAAAACAGGAGAACACCCTGCTGTTGAAGAGCCTTTAGGTACCAGAGTCAGAGCCTCACCTGATCTCCACAGGGAAGAGATGGGACAGTTCTAACAGGGGCCAAAGAGGAAGCAAGACAAGTGTGGAGGGACAGTCAGACAGGGAGGATGATCCTTGCTCCTGCAAGAGGAAAGAAGTAGGACGTCTCATAGCAAGGAGCTTCAAAGAAATAAAGACTGAGAAACCCCAGAAGGGGAGAGGCTGATCGGTGTGCTGACCCAGGCTTCCTTGCTGGGATGTTCTGGTATGACTGGGAAACACTGTGGGAAACTGAGGTTGCCCCTCCCTGAATCCAGGATTGAAATTTGGCTGGGGGACAATGATGAACACAAGAGGACCTTGCAGAAGAGCCACTTGCCACCCTGGCCCCAGCTCTCATGCTACCAGAATGGGGTCCCATGAAGATCAGAGCTCTAGGAAAGTGGCACCCGCTGCAGACTTAGGTCAGTAGACATGCCTGTCTTAATCCTATGAAAACAAAATCTAAAACATTTGGTGATTTGTGATGGTGAGATTATGGATATTTGGGTATTAGGTAAAAACTTCAGGTGAATGTATAGATTTTCATTAATTGAAACAAAACAAACTGCAAAGCTATTCCAAACTGAACCAACTGGAGGAGCACAGACTATTCCACAAATCTCACAGAATGGCCTTCTGCATGGTCTCTACTTGGGGACAACACAGTCTTGTGCAGACAGAAGAGATTTGGAGGACAGAACCTGTAGTAGCTGAGCTCTGGGGTTCTGGGTCTGTAATTATGTGAGCTCTGGGGTCCTAGGTCTGGAGGAGCTGAGCTCTGGGGTCCTAAGTGTGGAGCAGTTGAGCTATGGGGTCCTAGGTCTGGAACAGTTGAGTTCTGGTGTTGTAGGTTTTGAGCAGATGAACTCTGGGGTTGTGGGTGTATAGCAGCTGAGCTCTTGGGTCCTGGGTCTGGAACAGCTGAACTCTTGGGTCCTTGGGTGGAGCAGTTGAGCTGTGATGTCCTAGTCTGCAGCTGCTGAGCTCTGGGTTTCTAGATGTGGAACAGCAGAACTCTGGGTTCCTGGGTGTGGATCTGCTGAGCTCTGAGGCCCTATGTCTGTTAGCAGTTGCAAGGGGCCCATGGAGTCCCATGTTGACATTAGTAGCTAGTCAGTGCACCCTGATGGCTGCCATCGGGGGCCCCAGAGCTCCTCATACTGGAGGCAGGACAGCAGCGTATGGTTGCACTGTGGTGCCTACCTCCACAGAAGTCTAGCCTCTAGGATGTGAAGTATTGCTCCGAGCTGCAGAGAAACTGAGGATTGCTGGACCTGGATACCCAAAACAAAACAATTCCTCTTTCCAGTGAGTCTTGGACCTAGCTTCTGGAATGGATCGTGCTCTACTGCTTCCACATGACTGCTGCTTTGCGATGGAATAGCCCAGTTCCTGCCACTCCGGTCCTTCATAGTGAATGACCCCAGGGCCAGTGTTAGTTCTGCTCAGAATCTCACCCTCCTAAAGTTATTTCTGGCATATTGTCATCCCAATCAGCAATTCGTGACCTGAAATGTTTTATTGTCATCTGTAGGCTGAGTAATTTGCATGAAGAAAAGCAATTCGATAAAATACCTAGAACTTCTGTATAATCTAATTTTCTAGGCATTCAGTTCATTTTTTGTCTATAAATGTAATACTGGAGCTCAATATTGTTGCTATTTCTTCCTAGGCATGATTTATTTATTTACTTTCCAGGGTCTAATCATATCTTTGGTATTAAATATTAGGCTTAGCCTTTCTCCTCAAAGACAATTTATAACATCATGGGGATATTTAATCATTTTTGGCTGTTATTTGATTTGGTCCTGGAAAGTTAGCTAGCAGCAGTTGCAAACATGTGCCATCCTGGGCCTTTGCCTGCCTCACCTTCCTGACAATAGATGCTGACCTTGCCACACATCCTTTGCACCTTCTAGTCCAGACAGCAGAGCATGCTGGCCTGAGTCTCTGTCCTGCCCACCTGGAAACTCCAAAATCTAGGCTTCAGTGCCTGCTCTGAGAACATTCATGTTCTCTCTCCTTCTCCTTTCAAGGTATTGTAAAATGTTAAATCCATCTGTTTTGGAAGGGGAACCTCCAGAGCCTGGTATTCTGTTCCCACTGCACAGGCCACCTCTTCTCTAATAAGCTCACCCTGTGCGCATGCTAAGACAGAACAAAGAAATCAGCACAGGAAGAGCAGGAGCAAGTGAGTAGGAGTTCATTTGTCCGGTTCTGGACCATGAAAGTTTGCCAGAAGGGAAGTCAGGAACCTGAAAATGAGCACTTTGTTTCTCAGTCTTAGAAGTCTCCTCACCAGATTTTATGATGTTTCCTTTTGGATTATTCACAATTCTGTTTCTTTTTAAAAGAATCTTTATGTTCATAGTGTTAAATGTACCTTTTGTGAATAAAAGGGAAGAAAGGCGGTAGTGTTTCCTAAAGTACCCAGAAGGCAAGAATTTCAAATGAAGGTTTTAATTTTTAGTATTTCCGGGCCTGGAGCACACTGAGTGCTCTACTGTAAGTGACCCCAGCCCCAACAATGCACAAGTATCTATAGAGGTTCTAGGAAAACAGCTTCCTGCTGTGCTAACTCAGGGATGTTCCCAGGTAGATGGAGCAAGAGAGTTTGCTGGGGCAACACAGAGGTGGTTTGTGTATCCAGCTAAGGGGCCAGAGCAGACACTTTCTTCTGAAGGGTGGGACCTCGGCTGCCTTTCTCTACATGGTGCCCTGACCCTGCTCCTCACTAGCCTCTTCTCTCCTTTGAACTCTCATTGCACATGCTTAGGAAATGTGGTCAGGTAGATTTTGGTGTTTTCCTAACAGCTCCAGCGGGCTCTCTAAGGTCCACACTCCCAGGGAAGACCTCTGGCTTGCCGTTCCTTGAGAACCCTTTCTGGGGGTGTTTCTGGGCACTCTGAGGATGTACCTTTGGGTGGGATAGTGCCCTCAGGTGAGATCGCATGCTGATGTCCTTTGAGGACAGAAACACGACAGAGGCTTGGTTTAATGGATACTGTGACATGATGAAATTGCTTTTCATAGTTATTTCTATCAGTGGCATCAGCCTGTCTTTATCTGGCCATTCAAGTGAGCCCTCACTGTGTTTGAGAAATTACCTCCCTTCTCTGTCAAACTTTCGAGGAACAGGGGAATTCATGATGCTTTTATTTATTCAATTTGTTTTGCTGTGTTGGAGATCAAACCCAGGGTCTCATACATGCTAGGAAAGTGCTCTACCACCATGCCACACCCCCAGCTTTATGGAGCTTATAAATAAAATCACTGGATCATGCGGTGCAAAAATGTTTTAAAAAGAAAGAAAAGACATACAATGAAAACCGCAGGTTTCCTTCTTTGGCACCATTCTTCACTTGTGGAGGATGAGCAGCACATCTGAGAACGTGGGGCTGAGCAACACAGTGATTGCTGCCGAGTTTGTTGCTGCAGTCTGTCCTGCTCTGAGCTGGTACTCGAGTGTGTCACACAGGTGGGCCACTTGCTGTGCAGCCACTGGCCCTACTTATCTCTGTGGACCTTGGACTCTTTGAAATATGGCAAGTCTAACTTGAGATATGCTGTAAATACAAAATACATGCTGGATTTCAAAGATATGTATGAAAGGTAACACTCATCAATTTGTTTTTTTCCGTTGACTGCATTTGGATACAACACTTTGATATATTAGATTGAATGAAGTATCATTAAATTGATCTTACCTGTTTCTGTTTACTTTTTAAAATGTGATTACTAGAAAATATGCTATTACATATGTGGTTTACATATTTCTGGGGACAGTTCTGGTATAGATAGACATACTCTTCAAAACCCAAGATTTTAAGGGTCTATACATCTGATGGTTTTTCTCCAGGGATCCAATACTTGATTCCTGAAATTTTGGATCCTCTGAGACAAGTACTTGTTTTCATAATGTTGGGAACATTCTTAGAATGTTTCAAAGTTTTTACAGACATTGGAAGTATCAAGTAATAAGATAGGTTTCTCCTCCCCACCCAGGGAGGTCATGTGCAGCTTGGTTTGGTGCGAGTGTGAGGGAGCACAACAGACACAAATACACACCACAAGAGATGTGGCTTCCCCTCCTCACCAGACAGCTTCTGAATTTGGCCAGAGAGAAGGAAACAGTGGTCTGGCTCTGGCCTTTCTGCATTTGTTTCCTATTTGCCTATCTGATTTTTCTACTGTATCTGGTGCTGAAATACTTGTTTGCTTCTACCAGGACTCTGAACACTGATTGCTGAGAGCCCTGGACCTCCCTGTCTGAGAATGCTTAACAGGGGGATTAAGGTGGGCATCTTGAATGGATTTTGGAGACTGTCTCTGTCTCACATAGTATGGACTCTAGAATGAACCTTGCTCTGTGGGCATCCACTGCTCACAGGTGGGTGGTTTGGTCTCCGTTTTCAGAGTGGGTCCATCACTTTGTTTTCCATCTTTTTGTCTGCTCTGGCTTATGGTCTTACAAGCCATCACCATCCTGACACATACTATCCTGGCTTTTGGTTAGAGAATAGTTTCCACATTGATTCCAGCATGATAATGATCTTCAATTTGTGCAGAAAGCCTTGGGCTCTGCAATGCTCTTCTGTTTCTCAGCATGAAGCATCCCCCTTCCCACAATCCCAACCAGTAACTGTCTCTCTGAAGGAAACCACTCAGGAGGACAAGATGTCTCCCACCTCCTGTCCTCCAAGGGCACTGAGCCACGCTGGTGGTTTGCATGCATACAAGAGGTGCACATGACCTGTGGTTTACTGTGTTTGGTGTATCATAACCTTAGAATAATAACCTGGGTGGGCGAAAACTGTATTAGAGTATGTTTCTTAAATTACAAAAGAGAAGATAAGAAAAATAGCAGCCAACTAGATAGACACAGCAGTGTCTTTGTGTTTTAACAATTGCTCGATGAAGCAACGTTTGTGATTTTTCTAAATCCTTTTTGACAGTTGAGATTTCCGGACAGAGTGCTTGGCAGTGAGCTAACTTGAGACTGCTCGAGATGATGGAGTAGAGGAGATGCTGGTGATACTCCTTGTGGCTCCCATTGTGTCCCTATGGAGGCTCTGGCCAGTACTCGCCAGACACAAGTCTGTGAGGAGTTGCTGGCCACTGCAAGGCAAAGGCACACAGTCCATTCCTCCTGTGGTCAGCAGACATCCCTCCAATGCTAGGTCCCACCTGGTGCTCATCTTGAGCCCGGAAGTGAACACACTCAGTGCATCTGCATTTTCCCTAAGGGGCCTGCAGACCATGAAGGCTCTACCTGCTCCCCTTCTTCCTCCAGCATGGTCACTGACCTGGTCTCTAGGTGCTGTCCCATGACATAGAGTCTGGCTGATGGGACCGGGTGCTGCCTGCTTACAGACCTGTTCCATCAAACCCATGCTTCCATCCATTGATTTCAGCTGCCTGGTCAGGGGTGTTCTGGGGATAGCATCCTTGCCTGCCTGAGAGGGTGGCCAAGAAGGCCTGGTCCTATCTTCCTGTCCCACTTTGTTGGGGGACCAGGCTGGCTGTGAGGGACTGCAGGCATTCTTTTCAGTCCCCTCTGAGCACCAGCTTTAGTGACAGACTCAGCCATGCTCAAGGAGAGAGTAGGTGTCACTGTCCCCATGGAGATAGCTGACAGGCAGCAGACCCCGGCAAGATGCAGCTTGAACCCTCCCATCATCTGCTCGGAATATCCCTCAGATCAGGACCCCAGCTGCCCGTGTACCAGCTTGGCTCCCAGCCAGTGTCAGTGCATGTGGTGTGTCTTTCCTTTGCTGTCCTCCCTCACAGGCAGCAGCACCCTCCTAGCTAGGGTTGTGTCCCCTCTGCCCAGCCCTCACCCTGGGTACCAGGACCCCCCCCCCAAGGATCTGCTTGGTGTCAGGCCCCCAGACCTGCTTCAAGATGACTGTCCCCACACTTGTCCCTGTTTTCTCTGCTTTGGTTTCAATGCATTTTCTTCAACCACCCCCATCATCAACTGTGAGGGTTTTGTTACAAGCACTGCTGGACCTATGTCCCCGCACTATGCCTAGGCATAAGATCAGCTAAATCTTCATCAGTAAATGAACTACAGACAGCTATTGAGTGTGAGACTCTGTGTAGAAAGCTGGTGTTCAGTAGAGACTATGACTGGAAGACACCAGTACATCAAACCCAGACTGCACAAACATGTAGAAAAGCATGACCATCTCCCTGAGTATCTCCATCCCTTGCCTGCTTTTCTCCTCACCCTCAAAGAGGGATCTGCACACTGAGCTTGGTTCCCAGGAGAACCACGTTACTGAGCCTACAGAATCAGGATGAAAGAGCAAACCTCAGAGGACTCCTTCAGTGTTGCCCTGCTGAGACCAAGGAAGAACTGGGACTGTGATGTGGACAACAGGGCTCAGCGTTGTCCTTGAAAGTCACTTGGAGGGGAAAGGCTGTGATGAGGAGAGGGAAATTGCCGTGTTTCTGCTTCACAGTCTCTTGGGTTTAATCTATTCCTCATCTTTGATTAGAAATCAAGCACTTCCTTCTGTGTCTTTGATGTTATCCAGTTATCCTTTGAAATGAGCATTTCATTATCTGGTTCCTGGGGTTTTGGGCAAGTCGTTTGCAATGTCACTTCTGTCCTCCCTTGGGGACATCATTATGCATAATAAGGCCTAATTAGTTCCCATCAATCAGTCTTCAGTGCTTCCTAAATCCACCACTTTCACAGTTTAAACAGGAGTCATTTCTTTTTTAAGAGGAGCCAGTGTGTTTATTAATTTGATCTATACCCCATATGAATAAAGTAAAGAGAAATGATTCCTACCTCCAGTGATGGAAATGACAATGTGATACCTCACATTACTTCTAGTGAGTCTTTTGCTGTGGTAGTCAAGTTTCTGTCTCAGTGATAGAGGGCATGAGGAGCAGGGGTGTTTGGGAAGTGATGCACTTTGGCCCTCAAATGAGACCAAGCTGGGGAGACCCTGAACCCACATGGATGTGTGCATAGCAGGTATGTCTTTCCCACAGAGATGAAATCCAAGACTCCTATACCTTAGAGATCCCTGACAGCCCACTCTGGTCACACCTCCCCTAGAGGCACGGCAGGGCCAGCCTCCCACCACTCAGCCAGTGTCTCCTTCTCTGTGCGCCCTCTTGCAAGGCAGTTGCAGTGTAAGATTGTCAGTAGCTCCTAGGCCCCATACTAGGATGGCGCGGAGGAGGCAGTGTTGGCAGCCTTTTGCCTCTGTCTGCCTCAGGGCGACCACCTGTGCAGAGAGAGCCTGCCAGTCGTAGGCAGCACCACCCACACTGTCCCGTGCCTGCTTGGGATGGAATGGGGGCCAGGCCTGCAGCTTCAGGATGGAGCCCTTCTTGGTGTTCCGCTCCTTCTTTTCCTGCAGCCCCCAGTCCACCTGCTGGATCGTGCAGCTCCCACCCCACCTGCCTTGGCACCCCCTTCCTGGTGCCTGCAGGCTCTGGGCTCCTAGTGAGACCTGGAGGACTTCCAACTATGCATGTACATCCCCAGGAAAGGCCTGCTCGAGCCACCCACCGCTGGCCTTTTGATCTGGCTTCAAATTTCAGGTCAAACCTCTGAATACTTCTTGGCTCTCACCCTTAGCAACCCCAGGTCTGGGTTTCCTCTCTGTCTCAGGAGCCCAGAGTGTCTGGACACAGGGCTACACCAGGAAGGCCTGCCTCTGCTATGGCCTCTCCTTCAGGAGGAGAGTGGAAATCCAATCTACAGGCAATACCTGTGGCCTTTCACACTGTGTGTGGGGGAGCAGGATCTTAGCCCCCCCCACCCCCCACACAGCTAGACACGGACTTGGCTGGTGAACAAACAGCTTGAGAATTCCTGTGAGTACCTGGGAACACACACACGTGCACACACACACACACACACACACACACACACACACACACACAACAAAGGAGATATACATACCGTGGGAACATACACAAAACAAAGTTGACAGATATCCTTGAAAACACTGAAACATACATACACAACAAAAGAGACACAGGTACTCTAAGAACACATAGGCACAAGACAAAGGAGACACAGATAGCCTGAGAACACACACACACACACACACACACACACACACACACTCTCGCACACACACAGATCTAGATATCAACATGTTTCTTCAGTGAAGGTGTAATTTATGACAGATCATATCTTATTAGTGGCTTGATTTTAAGGGGACTGGCTATAAGCAACACACAAAAAGTATTGCTAATAAAAACAACAAAAATCATCTCAGTGCCTAATTCTTTTGATAATAAACTGTTTCTTGGGCTCTGGGAATCAACAATAGCTCGGCAGGCAACTCTCATTGTTTGGGTTATTTTTATGATTGCAGCTGCAAAGCTGCAAAACAACTACATAGGTCCTGCCATCAAATCTCAGTTTGGGTAGACTGGGCCAAACTGTTATATACTTTGCTTAAAAGAGAAGAACTATGTCACTTGTGCTTTCAGGCTTGTGCCTGCTGATGTTTTCTCATCAGGCTTATGGTCATGCTGTAAGGAAAGCACTTGTGTTACCCTCATTTTGGACATGATGAAACTGAAGCTTTGAGTGATTAAAAACTGGTCTATGGTAGAGGCTGGATTTGGTCAAGCCGTCAACTTTAAATGTGAACTGAGCTTTCAACACAGGTAGAGGTAAGTGAGTTTTACTGGAAATATAGAGAAGTTTCCATGGAGTTCTCAAAAAAGTGAAAAATTTCTTTTTAGAGTGCAGTGTGAGAACCAGGCTCCTGAGATCTGGCTATGGTGGGACTTACGCAGTTTATTCTTCCGCTCTCTAAGCGCCCCTGGCTTGGGCCAGGAGGAGAACCAGCGGCTCCCGTGAGCCTATCGGTACAGGCTGAGAATCAAACACTCCCCCAGCTACTTTGGATAGATGTCTCAGCTTCTCTTGGGAGGATGACCATATACAATATGGCAAATATGGGGGTGTCCTACCTTCTGTTTGAAAGCAAAGGTTGTTTCCACTGTTTTGTTTTGTTTGCTCTATTCAATACTCTCAATTGGTTTTATAATGTTCTGTTTTTGGTTTGATTTCACTATACCTAATTGACTGGACAACTATTGTGAAGATAATGAGATACACCATAGTACCTATTACTACCATCCCAGTATCCTACTGTGAAGTTCTGTACCAATTTCACTGCATTGTCTTGATTGGCTTTGTTCTGTCTTATGGTTGTATTTTTACTACTTTCAAAATAAAATTAAAAAAAAGGATGCAGTATGAGCAGCCGGTGAAGGTGGCTTGGAGAAGAGAGGTGTAGATATGGTGGCAGGTTAACAGTCGTGGTGGGAGGACATCAACAGCTCTGGAAGGAAAATCAAGGGCCCACATGAAGTCCCAGAGACATGGATTCCGTGTGTGGAAATGGAGGAGCCTGTGGCTGTGCTGCCCTTGTCCTCTGGGAGCTGGGCGCCTGTCTGAATGCTGTGGGGCTCCTGCAGGGGAGGCTGTGGTCCTTCCTGCTGTTACTCGGCCCACTCTCAGCTCAGCTGTTGCCAGTGCCTGCTGATTCTTCTTTATAAAGGCCCGTGATGATTAATCTTGATGGTCCAAATGGTTTGGTTTGATAGCTTCCAAGGGGACTAGTAAACCACACAAATGGCATAACCTGAGTGAGTCATAGGACAAAGCTTGGGACCCAGTCTGGCTCCATTCCACTCTGTTTTTTGCTTCCTGCCTGCTATGAGGGAATAGCTTTCCTGCCGTACCCCTTTGCCATCGTGTTCCTGCTTTGGAACCAATTGACCATGGACTAAACCCTTGAAAACTGAGCCAAATTAACTTCTCTTACTTTGAGCTGTGTATGTGTTGTGTATGTTAGGCAATGGAAATATGACCAATACAAGGTTGTCAAGCTAAAGCCCTCTCCTTCCTTCACACACCTGTGTGGAGCTCTGAAGTCTGAGTCCACTGCTGATGCTGTCCTCAGCTCATCTATGATACCTTCTCTTCCAGTCTGTGGTCTCTGTTGTTTTTGTAATTAGCCTGATTTTACCTACAGTTCCAGCTAATTTTCTAAGGCAGAACTTTGGTGCATTGGCCTGTGTTTGGCCTGTGCATTGGCTTTTCAGGCTCGAGGGGGTAATTTTTACTAATGGACTCTTAATTGGAAATTGAAAAGCTGGCAATTATTTGCTGGACCCAAGATTGCCTGAGGCACAAAGGAGGTGGTCCACTACCCTCTCCAACTCCTACACTTTCCAAATCCCTCATCTTCCAGAATCTACTACTCCCATTCATGGTGCTCCCCTGCCCTGGTGCACTCCCCTTCAGACATCTTTATACTGTCTGTGAGGGGTATGTTAGAACAGAGATGACAGAGAGAAAGAGTTGTGAGGGGTGTGTGTGTGAATCAAGAGATACAGCCTCTCTGTTGTCTATGAGAGTCAGGAGAGACAGGTTCTCTGAGGGTCAGGAGGTATAGCCTCTGTAGGTGTGTGAGGGTCAGGAGTACATAGTTTCTGCCACCCCATTTGTGTCCTGATTGAGTTGGATGATACTGTTAAAATATTTTTCTTGTTGTTTAAATGAAGGTACTTAGATTAAATCTTGCCTGTGGACTTGTTGAGGATAAATGGCATAAGATAAAGGACATTATATGCACATGCACATTTAGTATTCACTAAATATTAGCTATTATTATCATGACTATCATTCCGTAATTGTTATGATTGTATTAGCATCAAAAGCATTATAAATGACAGAACCTTCTGGAATTCCATGACTTTGCCTACTGGACTCCAATTAAGGTGTTGAACAGTGTCTTAAGAAGAATAAAATTAAGTGGATTGATTTTTGGAGATCTTATCAGGAGAGCAAGGACGGGGATGAGTTTAAAGGCTTCAAATCCAGGGTCAGAGCAAGCTGAGGTAGAGTCTTGCAGGCAGGCAAATGGAGATGAATTTATCCCAAAGAACTCTATGGAGGCAGGAGGTGAGCTAGCATTTTCCTTTCTACTACCACCTAGAGCTGGAGCTGTCTGGTCAGAGAAGGTGCCTGGGGCATACTGCACCCTCACTGTTTCGTGGTGTCATGGTTTATGCCTGTGTCCCCCAGGCCTCATGAGTTTGCATTGTGCATTTGTGATTGGTTCATTGTCTACTGCTTGGATTGATGGTGTCAGTGCTCCACTCACATAGGGGTGGAGCCAGGATGTGATGTAATGGCAGGAAGAAGGTGTGTCTGGTTCTTTTGCCAGTTTCCGGCCTTGCTGTTTGTAGCTGCCATGAACTGCAGCTTTGCCATGCTAGCCTGCCTTGGAGCCAATTGAGTATGGACTGAAACCTGCAAAAACTGTAAGAAATAAACCTTTCCTTTCCCAACTTTGAGGTTCAGGTATTTTGTCTCAGCGACGAGTAAAAAGTAATTAAGACACATGGTAAGGTGCCGTGACTCATGCAGTTCTTGAGGTTCTTGGGGTGAAGCACCACAAGAGGATGTAAAAATAAAGAAGAGACAAAGCTGGGGTCAGTTGGAGCCCTTACTCTCCTGGTGGGAGAGAAGAAACTGCTCAACCGCTGTAGCATGTTTATTTATACCATCAAAAAGAATGTTAATTTCAATCCTGCTGCCTAGCAACTTGTTTGCCTCCCTGGCCGGGTCCCCTTGCTTTCTTGGAGCTGAACACCTTGTTTTGGGCTTTCTGTGTTTTCAGGACTGGCCTTGCTTTAGCCTTATGCATATGATCAATCTCCAACTTCAACCACTCACTGTAGTAAAGAATATGGATCAGCTAGACAAAAGGTAGGGAGGATAAATTTCCTCCCAGGGGAAACCAGAGGAATGGGGAGTAAACATCCCTATCCAAAGTAAATCACTGTTCAAGACTTAGAAATTCTTTTGGGTACAGTACTGTGATTAGGAAGCAGTGTAAAATTTAAGGTAAAGAATTAAATTGAACTAATAGACTCAGTGATTAAAAAGTTGAATTAAAATTGTGTTAAGGAAAAGAAAGAATTCATGAACTCTAAGGTTCAAAACATGGGCAGCCCAAGCCCAAAACATGGCATTAAAGGTAGTTAAATAAATCACCAAGAAATAAATATTTTAGTGTGGAAAGCCAGATATGCCTGTCTTAGTAGAATAAGAAATGAAAGTAATTCTGTGGTTGAGATAGAAAGGGCATATCCATGCCAGGTCCCAAGATGCTTCTGTAATCAAAGAGAGGCAGGTTGAGTCCAATACAAAGGGTGGAAAGTAAAACTGAGTTCATAACATTCCTACAGTGGTCCAGGGAAGCCCTTGCAGGCTGGAAGGCACCTCAAGACAGTTATGTGGGTGTGGGAAGGGCAGCCCAGAAGGGAGATGGAACAACTTAAGGGGAACAAGACCTTCAGCAAGCAGAAAATTAGAAAGAGGTAAGAATCCTTATTTAAGGAGAACTTCATGGGGTCAGTATGGAGAAGGAAATGAGCAATCCATTGTTAGAATAGCAGTTAAAACAAAATTAAGAGAAATATTCCAGGAAAAATCAGCTTGGTTTCTTTGAGAACAGCAGAGGTAGGTATTGTAATTTGGGTCTGGAATGTCTCCCAAAGGCTCATGTGTTGGTACTGTGGTCTCCAGTCTGTGGGGCTGTTGGGAGGTAGTGGAACCTTTAGGAGGTGGTGCCTGGTGGGAGGAAGTGAGGTCATTGGTGGTCACTGATGATGGGAGGTAGTGAGTTCACTTTCAAATTAGAGTAGTAATCTGGGTACACTTGAGTAATCTGATAATTTTTTTTTTTTTTTTGGTAATGAGGATAGAACTCACAACCTCACATTTCACAGGCAAGTGCTTACGCTACTGAGCTAAATTCCCAGCCATCTGATAAAATTCTTAGATTACAATGTGGCCACTTGTTGAAACCAAAATACACAGGATATGTGAGACTGCTGCTGCTATCACATAGTAGACAATTTTACACTGAATATATTCTTTTATAAGTAGAAGTATATCTGAAATATTGGTTAAAAGAATAGTACAATGATTGCATTAAATAGCCACATAGTTTTTAAAAACATTATTACCAGGTATGCACGTTGTACAGAATTTTATGTGCTGTACTTTTATACAATTGGCAGCATGGTAGGCTTGTTTGCCTAGTATCTCTACAAACATAGGACTGATGCATTGTACCATGTAATTACCATAGCTACCACGGAGTCACTAGGCAGTGGGAGTTATTTTTTAGTTCTGCTGTAATTATGGAATCACTGTCATCCATGTGGTCTGTTGTAGACAGAAACATCATCTTAACTGCGTTAGTCTTGGTGCCCTTTAACAGATGGCTGGTAGGGTTGATGTTTAGCAGCAAAATTGTGGGATTGTAGGACCCAATTCACACACCACCCAGGCATTATGGGATATTCAGAATACTAAGGGTGAAGGGCCTATTAAGTTCTTTATCAAGAAAAAGAGTAATCAAATCAATAACAAAAATAAATTCTTTCCAAAGGAATGGGCCTCTTTATGACCAATAATTAGACACTAACAGACAATGAAACACTTTGAGACTTCTGAAGAAGTCACTGTTTTGTTCTTTATAGGATCTGATTGGCATGGAACATCTCAAGTCACCTCATTTGGGTTCTATCCTTGTCTGTTCCTACTTTTAATTTAATTTAATTCTATTGTATTTGCTTTATTTTTGGGTTTTATTACTGTTTATTTGACTTTTAAAAATTTTGATTCAGTGAATTGATTCAGGGCCCCAAATTTGACTGAATCGAGAACCAAAATTGTCTGAGCAGGAGCTGCATGCTCCTGTGATTACTCAGTGCACCCCAGACCCTGGATTCTTAGGGGGCCTGGCTTTTCTGAGCATTTCTGTATTGGCCCTTCCTGCAGCTTTCAGTCTGTCTGCTGAATCTCTGTCCACACCTGGCCTATCCCTGAAGGCCTGCGTTGCTTCACGGTGGTAGGAATGGTGGGCCTGGTTCTGGTGGAGACCCATTTGCAGCTCAAGCTGGTTCCTTCTGGGATCTGATATTCAGCTGCAGCTCTGGGCTCAGCACATACTCCTGTTCCACAGCTGTCTTGGTTACTTTGCTCTCATAGCTGTGACAAAATATCTGACACCTAAGATTAAGGAATGAAAGGTTCATTTAACTCACAGTTCATGGAAGTCTCAGTCTGTAATCAGCTGGCTCCAAGGCAGGGTAATATGGCACACGGGCAATACTTCAAGGCTGAGAAAGACAGCAAAAGAAGCCAGAGCAAAAAAGTAGGTGGGGACAGAGCAAGCCTCTTCTCTCTTATATTGTAAGTAGGCTACACCTCTGGGGTGAGGGTAACACTCATACCATCTCTGTGCCCTCGTTTTGCACAGGCTGAAGATGTTTACAAAGTAAGAACTCTGGCTCCCTGGTGAATCACTTAGTTAAACTTCTGACCTTCTCAAAATGACACAGTGAACACATCCTAGGGCCATAATGGCTCCTCCTCTATACCCCAGGATGCAGAGTTGCTGAATTACTTCTCAAGCTGACACAGTGTGTCAACCATAACAATAGTGGGGGATTCAGCCTGTCCTAAAGACCATGAAGAGCGTTGCCCTGCCCCAAGAGGTCAGAGCTCTTGCTCTGGTGGGGCACAGAGTGAGGACCTTAACAATTCTGTGACTTCCTTTGGTGGCTGCACCAGAGCATCCCTTTCTTTAAGGCAGTGGGATGCCATGTGAGCAACAGGAGCCTTCAGTCAGATGTTCCTCCTTACCCCTGAATTCCCAGGCTGCAGCTAGGCAGCAAAAATCCTTACTGGGGTCCAGTGGTACCTGTCCCGGGCAAGCATGTGGAGTTTTTATTTTCCTCATAATCTCTTTGAATCCGCTTCATGTATTTATATTTTCTTTATATCCTTGACCAAATAGTTCTCTCCTTTGTTTGAGTCCCTCCATTCTTCTGTCTGTGTCTGCTTGAGGGGTGCTTAGCATCTCTTTTATTAATCCTCTTATATCTTCCTATATATTTCCATTTTGAACTCGTCTATGAGATCCCAGAGGTATTTCTTTATATCCACTGGTATCGTGTCTGATATTGCATGTTTGCTATCCTCATTCTCCTTTGTATTTATCTGTCCTTGGTCAATGTTCTCAGGTTTGGGACCTGGGGATTTTTCTTGTTGCTTTCCTTTCCCATCTTTTTTGTTTCTTCCACGAGGCCCCAGTTTCTTTCTTTGTTGGTTACAATTCTTCTGAAACACACCTGCTAGGTTACCTTTCCACTGCAGTGTGCTAATGAGTTGCAAACAGGGAAAACGTATGCTCCCCCCTGGATCAGTCAACTTGTTGAGGCCTCACTATATTACTGTGTGCCACCTCCCCTCTGGGTCAGTCAACCTGCTGAGGCCCTCACTGCATTAGTATGCAATGTCACTGTAGGCAATTGACTTTAGATAACCTATTGGGTCTCAGCCAAGTCATGTGACCCAGGCCAAGCTCACTCTACCAATCCTGTTCAGAAAGGAAACAACTGACTGAAATCACTTCTGTTCCTTATTCCTGCCAGTCCTTCCATGTCCCAGAATGTCATCTGTTGGAGCCCCCTTCTATGTGGAATGGTTTTATTCCCATTACTCACCACAGGTCGATGCAGGTTTACCACTTGTTCAGCTTTCTGTTTGGCTTACCCTCAGTGTGACTGCGTTTCTAGTGAGCCAAAATGGCGGGATATTGGATGGCTCAGTAAGTTGCTGTTGCTCAGGTTTGGGTGCAGCAGCAGGAGTACTGAACCTTTAGCTGTTCTAGTAGTAGTACCAGGAGTGTATGTTTGATTGGTTCTTCTCACCTTAGTTTCTTCTTGGGATGAGATAATTCATCTCCCTCTGTTCTGGACTCCCCATGCTGTATTACGTTGAATGCTAAGTTGACTATCTCAGAGAGCCTCTGTAGCCTCCTGTTATCTATCCTCCATCTTTGCTTCTCCCTCCACCATAGTGTTTTTTTCTTTAATTTTATTTAAGGAGAAAAAAGAAAAAAAAACAGAAAAAGGGTATAAGTTATACAGAATTTCACAAAAAATAAACAGTAGGAAATCACTAATTATAGATTAATTATATAATTAATTATATATTGTCATCTTAGAAATAGTTGTTCAAGTTACAAAATTAAAGCATATAGGGGGACTTTCAAACAGTGAGACTGGAAATAGTTTTGTTCAATGATCCAACAAAACTCAGTAATATGGTTATCTATCTTATACACTTAAATATATATGAAGTTATATCCTTTAGAGCACTTTCTTTTCCTTTCTTTTGTACAATGACAATTACACATTTTGGGTTTTATTATTCCCACAATTCTTATTACCTTTATTCTTTGAAGAAAGTAAAGCCAAATGTGACATAACAGGACAGACTCAGTCAAATCAGAAGGATGGACATAATACATAGTATAAAAAACAAAATACAAGGTGATCAACAATGGTTACCATAATGCCTCTTATTATCTTATAAAGAATTGCCTATATCATCAGTTATAATAAAATTGAACAAAACAGTAAAGAATAAGACCAATAAAACCAAAACATTGGAGACATTAGAGGACTTCAAAAGAAGGTAATAGTCAACCAGAATGGGCATCATAATGAATCTTATTGTCTTCATAGTTGTTGCCTATACTTTTGAACTCGGTACTATCAAGCATAACAGAATAGAGGAAAATCAGTCAAAACAAGATGGTGAGAGCAATACAGGATTTCAAGTCAAGTTAATAGGAAATCAAAGTGGGTTACTATAATATACCCTGCTATTTTTAATTTATTTTTCCCTTAATTAAAAGGATAAAAATGAAAAAGTAGATAATAAAAAGGAAATTGAGATAAAAAAAGAAGGCATAACAACAAAACAGCGCAGGTCAAAACATAGCCATTTAAGCAAAATAGTGTTTCACCACAAGATAATCTCAACATAAAAGTAGTTACCATAGTGTCTCTTCCCTTAAAATCTTTGGGTATAACTTCGTATACTGTAGCATCAAACATATCAAGACAATGTAAAACCATTCAAGAGAATGACAGTATTGGGCTGGGGATTTAGCTCAGCGGCATAAGTGCCTGCCTTGTAAGCAGGCAGTTGTGAGTTTGATCCCCAGTACCGATAAAAAGGGAAAAGACAAAAAAAAAAAAAAAAAAAAAAAGAGAATGACAGTATTACAGGGTATTTAGAATCAACTAACAGAAAATGAACAATGGTTTCTGTATAATCTGCTTGTCTATAAAAGTTTTTGTTTATATTATCACATATAATAAAATCCAATAAGATACAACAGGTTAAAACCGATGGAGACAGAAGAACAAAAGCTTGATGGGATTTCAAAACAAGAGGATATTAAATCAGCACTGCCTATTATGTCTTGTTTTCTCCAAAATGGCTGTTCCTACCATCCACCATAGTGTTTTTACAAGGCTGATTTTCCATTGGATGGCACTGGGTAGCAGCATTCATTGAAGTTTTGATTGAAGCTCATAAAAGATACACATGACAGAAGACTTCCAGAACTGCTTCAAAAGTGGCAAGAGCAATTGGACAAGTTGTGCCAAGCAAGCGAGAGTATTCTGGGGAGGAGTAATGACAATGTGTTCTCCTTGCATATTTTAAAAGAGGATTTTGAATGTTCTCACTTCAAAAAAATGGTATGTGTTTAAGGTTATGAATGTGGTAATTACTCTGACTTGATTATTATAAAATGGAAAGAAATCAAAACAGCATATTGTATACCATAAATCTGTACAATTGTATGTCAATCAAAAATAAAAATAAATATATAAGAAAGAGTTAAAATGTAGCAATAATATTGCAATGGGAGAAGAGAAGATGAGGAGTGGTGGAAAGGAGGACTGGGTCAAGTTGCTAGTTCAGACCTTCCTCAATGTCAGAGTCAAGACTCAAAAAGTTTTGCAGGAGATAAACAGGAGTAGGTAGCTGCCAAGCTGGTTCTGTTGGTAAGACAAGGCAAGAGCCTCATCCTCTCCACAAAGCACTTTTAATTATTTTTTATCTTTCAATTTTAGACAACTGAAGCTGCTTGACTGGGTGGTAGTGACCTGGTTAATCACCCTTGCTCCGTACTTGGCCCCTTCTTCTTTGGCAGTCCATTCAGGGTACCAACACCACAGCTATGGCTATATCAGATGCTCCATGACTGCTACAGAAGTCTGCAGCTGTGATAGTGTCTCTTCCTCATCCTAGTCCAGGTAAGCCTCCAGCCGTGAACTGTTCCCTCTTACTCTGAGTGTATGTCCTAATAAAGCCTCTTCAGATGATTTTATTTTATCTATTCAGGATTTCTATTTCAAATATCAGGCTGAGCTGATTGCTAAGAGCTGTTAGTACCAAGGGTTGCTAGCCCTGAGGATGGTTAGCAGCCAGAGAGCTGTTAAGAGCTGCAGGAGAACCTGCTGGGGAAGCTGCCAGCTTTGGCTATTGGGAGAATGTCAAGGAGAGCAGCTAATACTAGGGAGGGGGAGCTGTTGGCACTCAGATCTGCAGGCACTGCCTGTCCATGATTTTCAACCTAACCAAGCAAAATAACCCTCAGCAGATTAGCAATGGACTCTGAAACTATGTAGGCTGGGCATGGAGGGGAGTGTGCAGGATGTTGCTGTGTACAAGCTCTGCCTGTCAAGGAAAACAATGGAGTAGCCCTGGTTTGGAACATTTAGAATAGAGTAGAGAGGCCACTGATCACTGGCTGTCAGACACAGCAGCAGCAAATCCACCCCTCACCCCAGAAATCAAGCAGATCTTCCCACTGGGTCAAATGACTGAATCTTGAAGTACCATTTCTTGACTTCCACTGATCTTCTGTACTGGACCCGTTCTCAAACTACCTAGAGGCTGAGACCATACTCAGCTCTTTTCTTACACAATAGCTTAACTGCTGACAGCACAATCATAATTTCTAACTGACAAATGCTGCAATTTCCAATGCCCTTGCAATTTACAACTACAAATATAGCTAAATACAGCTGCTGGGATATTGTAAGACCTCAGAGCACATTTTCAATCCTAATTGGCTCCAAATACATGTAATTTATTTTGTTCTCCATAGGTTTATTTTGTTCCCAGTCAATGCCTTATGCACACATCACTTTGACAAAAAATAAAAGTTTAGGAGAACTAACTCTACACTATACATTTCATCAATAGTATCTACATAGTTAATGTGGGTAACACAATGTTTAAAAAAGATAAAAAGACACAAAAGCAAAAATAGTGAGACTGTAGGCAGGAAGG
This sequence comes from Cavia porcellus, assembly GCF_034190915.1. Lineage (NCBI taxonomy): Eukaryota > Metazoa > Chordata > Mammalia > Rodentia > Caviidae > Cavia > Cavia porcellus. The sequence continues at coordinate 44,767,650 of NW_026947501.1, read as the reverse complement.
GGAGATTTTAACCCTAGAGGCATAAGCTTGGTTTCAGTGGACCCATTCCCTAATTTCTACTGTAAATTCATACTTTAGCATTATTATAGCTGGCTGTGTGTCTCAGAACCTTTCTTTGAGGGACACAGGAAGCAATCTACGTGTTTATCCACTTGGTGTGATGAACAGCAAGGACTGTGCACATGTGCAAAAGTGTCAAAACAGAATTTGAATCCACCCTAATGTTCCATCTAACTGGTTTTGCACATGTTTACCTGAGCCTTAAAGGAGGTGCAACAGACCCATATCATTTCAGGATTTGTCAAAGAAATAAAGTTTTATTTTGATTTTTCTGGTAGAAGTAGCCCAATTTAGTACAACAGCACATGAAAAACCAGATTTGCAAGTTTTGGAGGAAGTCAGAAGTGAATCACCAGATTACTCATGCATGGCTGATGAAGATGATCTATTATGGTAAAATATATGCTATCTATAGCAGGAGTGGTGTGGGTGGATGATGATGACAACTTTGATGTTGACCATGTGAGCTAAAGTTCCTGTGACAATGAAATGGATCAAGAATTGACTGATACAAACACAGGGAATGTAGACCTCCTTGATTCAGATGATGAAGAAAACAGCAAAGTAAGTGCATATCTGACTAACTGAAATGTTGCAAAATATCCACACAACCAAATGGGATGATCCAATGTTAGTATTAGATCTGAAAATGTAGTGAAGGTCTTGGCAGAAGTGAAACATTTTGGAAAGAATGCCAGTACAAATATTCAAAGTTGGAAATTGTAACAGACAAAATACTACAAAATGCTATGAAATAAACAAAGGTGAAATGCAATAAAACTTTCTGTATGCATCAATAGTCATATTCAAATATGTATTTATTATGACACCCCACTAGCTAAACTGAAAGCATTTATAGATCTGCTGTGGCTTAGCAGGGATTTCTCATGGTGATTGCAGAAATATCAAAGACTTACAGAAAATTGATGGGTCAAAATATGGCATAAAAATTAATGACCTTATAGATGCAACGACTTATTATGCTCTTAATGTATACATTTATCCTGGAACTCAGTCACCAATCAGGTCCTTATTCACATAACAAGAAATCGAATGATGCTGTGAACAGACTCATTCCTCTCATCTCCCAAACTAATTGGAATGTGACATTCAACAATTGGTTTACCAGTTTCCATTTGATATTACATTTGCTAACAGAGCACAAGTTGACCAGCACAGGAACTGTACTCAGGAACAAAGCAAAAATTCCAAATGAAATGTTGCAATTTCAAAACAGAGAATTGTATAGTTCGATCTTTGAATTGCAGAAAGATATAATATTGGGTTCATATGTAGCAAAGGAAAGCAAAGTGGTACTGCTGAAGTCAATGTTTCACTGTAATGGAAATATTGATAAGGAAACCTTAACAAAATAGAAGACTTAGTTGGAAACTTTCTATAACAAAACCAAACATGGAGTAGGTGCTGTTGGTGAGTTATGCAGCAACTATGATTGAAACACAAAGCATTGGTTAATGATTGTGTTTTACTCAATCCTAAGCATGTGTGGAATAAATAGTTTGATGGTTTACAAAGAAAATGACAAGTGCAAAATATCACGGAGAAATTTTCTTAGAGAATTGGAACTGGAGCTCATAAGAGATCATTTGCAGCAGAGGAAAAGCAAAATGTTTTTGCCCAGGAAACTGCATTGGGTGAGCTGACAGGTGAACAGCCAGGTGCAGCATCACAAAGACCTACTTATGACAACAGGAAAATAAAAAAAACATGTCAACTGCACCTTACAAGAAACTACAGGAGATCCTCTTCAATTTCTTTTTTCAGGGTATTATAGTTTTCCCTGTATAGATCTTTTACTTCTTTCATGAGATTAATTCCTAAGTGTTTCATTTCTTGGATGCTAGTGTGAAGGGTGTGGCTTCTCTTATTTCTCTTTCTGTAATTTTGTTGTTACTGTATAGAAATGCTATTGATTTTTGATTATTTATTTTGTATTCAGCTACATTGCTGAATTTATTTACTATATCTAGGAGTCTTTCAATGGAGTTTTGGGGGTCTTCTATGTAGAGTATAATGTGATCTGCAAATAATGATAATCTAACTTCCTCTTTTCCTATCTTTACCCCTTTTATTTCTCTCTCATGTCTAATTGCTCTGGCTAGTATATCCAGTACTATATTAAATAGGAACAGTGATAATGGACATCTTTGTCTTGTGCTGATTTTAAGGTAAAGGGCTTCAGTTTTTGGCCATTTAATATGATGTTGGCTGTTGGTTTGTCATAGATGGTCTTTATCATATTGAGGAAAAGACCATCTATTCCAATTTTCTGTAAGGTTCTTATCATGAATGAGTGTTGGACCTTATGAAAAGTTTTTCTGCATCTATAGAAATGATCATGTGATTCTTACTTTTGGCTCTATTGATATGGTCGATTACATTTATTGATTTATGTATGTTGAACCATCCCTGCATGCCTGGGATGACTCTCACTTGGTCATGGTGTATAATCTTCTTGATGATTTGCTGCATCCTGTTTGCCAATATTTTATTGAGGATTTTTGCATCTGTGTTCATTAGGGAGATTGGCCTGTAGTTCTCTTTTTTAGTTGGGTCTTTCTCAGGTTTTGGTACTAGAGTAATGTTTGCTTCTAGGAATGACTTAGGAAGAATTGCTTCTCTTTTGATTTCATTGAAGAGTTTGAGGAGTGTCAGCATCAAGTCTTCTTTGTATTTCTTGTAGAATTCTGCAGTGAATCCGTCTGGGCCTGGGCTCTTTTTTATAGGTAAAGGCTTAACTACATTTTCAATTTCATTAATAGAAATTGGGTTATTCAGCAGTTTTAAATCTTCTTGACCCAGCTTTGGTACTTCATGTGTTTCTAGAAATCTGTCCATTTCTTCTGTGTTATCGAACTTCTTGGAGTAGAGGTTTTTTTTTTTTTTTAATTTTATTTAAAAGGAAAAAGAGAAAAACACAAAACAAAACAAAGCGGTGTAAGGGTACATGTAATACAGAACTATAAAAAAAACCAGTAAGAAATCACCTGTTAATAGGTTACATATTATCATCTTAGAAATAGTTGCTCAAATCACAGTATCAAAGAATACAGAGTGGACATTCAAACAGAGAGACTGCAAACAGCTGTGTTCAATGATCCAAAAACATTAATATAGTCACCTATTTAACACCCCTAAACACACTTGCTGTTATATCCGTTAGAGCTCTTTTTTTGTCCCCTCTCTTTTTTACAACAAAATTTACACATTTTGGATTTTATTACTCCTTAGTTCTTATTACTTTTTTTGGGGGGGGAGAATAAAGTCAAATATGGCAAAACAAAGCTGTCAGTCAAAACCAAGGATAGACATAGCACATGATGTAAAACAGAGTACAAGGCTATCAAAAATGGTTATCAACGATGTCTCTTGTTTCCTTAAAAAGAATTGTCTATCTCATTAGATATTATAAAGTTGAACAAAACAGTAGAGAACAAGACCAATAAAACTTAGGCATTGTAAACATTACAGGACTTCCAAAGGAGACAATAGTCAAACCAGAATGGGCATCTTAGTGAATCTTATTGCCTTCAAAGTAGTTGCCTATACCCTCAAACTTGATACTATCATACAGAATGGAACAGAGTCTAATCAGTTAAAACAAGATCGTAGGAGTATTACAGGACTTCAAAACAAGTTAATAGGAGATCAAAAAGAGTTATTATTATATATCCTGCTAATTTTTAAAAAATTTTCCCCTTAATTAAAACAAACATAAGAAATAACTAAATAATTTTTTTAAAGAATAAGGGAGAGATTGAGATAAAAGAGGACATAACAACACAACAATACAGGTCAAAGCATGACTGTTTCAGCAACCTAGTGCTTCACCACCAAAAACCCGACTTAATAGTAGTTACCATAGTGTCTGTCTTTTTCCTTGAAATATTTGGATAAAACTTCATATACTATAGCTTCAAATATTTCCATATCAAGAAGCCCAGAATAAAGCTTTTCCAATTAATAAGTGAAAAATTTATAAGTCTTCAAGGCCACATAATGGGGAATCATGATTACCACATATTTTTATATATTTGAATCATTACTTACATTAGGGAAACTATTCGGTATTCACACATGCAAGATTGATTTATTTCACTTATGAGTATGTTCTCAAGCTGCGCCCATTTATTGATAAATATCTCAATGTGATCCTTCTTTATAGCTGAATAGTACTCCATTGTATAGAAATACCACAACTTTTTTTATCCATTCCTCAGTTGATGGACACTTGGGTTGTTTCCAAGATCTGGCTATTACAAATTGTGCTGTTATAAACATAGTGCGCATATATCACTGTGGTATGATGCTTTCAGTTCTTCTGGGAATATGCCTAGAAGTGGAATAGCTGGAATAAATGGGATTTCCAGTCCCAACTTTTTGAGAAATCTCCAGACAGACCTCCACAATGGTTGTACCAGTCTACACTCCCACCAACAGTGCAGGAGAGTTCCTTTTTCCCCTCAGCCTCTCCAGCATTTGTTGTTGTTGGTTTTCTTGATCCTGGCCATTCTTTCAGGAGTGAGATGGTATCTCAGTGTGGTTTTAATTTGCATTTATCTAATGACCAATGATGATGAACATTTTTTCATGTATTTATTTGCCATTTGCATTTCTTCATCTGAGAATTGCGTATTCATCTCAGATGCCCATTTTTGGATTGGATCTTTGAATTTTGGAGGTCTGAGATTTTTTAATTCTTTATATGTTTTATACAAGAGTCCCTTGTCTGAGAGAGAGTTTACTAAAATCTTTTCCCAGTTTGTGGGTTTTCTTTTCACTATGCTGGAGATTTCTTTTGACATGCAGAAACTTTTTAATAAGAAGTGGTCCCAGTTATTGATTCTGGGAAGTATTTCCTGTGCGATTTGAGTCCTGTTCATGAATTCTCTACCTTGGAGTAGAGGTTTTTGAAATAGGTGTTGATGATCTTCTGTATTTCCACAGAGTGTGTAGTGGTTTCACCTTTTTTGTCCCTTATTGCATGAATTTGAGCTTTTTCTTTCCTTTTTTAAATTAGGTTGGCTAGGGGCTTATCAGTTATATTTATTCTTTCAAAGAACCAACTCGTTGATTCAATGATTCTTTGAATTGTTTTCTTAGTCTCTATTGCATTAATTTCTGCCTGATTTTTATAATTTACTCTCTTCTTTTGGTTTTGGAATTGACTTGCTCTTCTTTTTCTGGCTGTTTGAGGTGTAGCATCAACTTGTTTATTTGTTTTCATTCTGTTTTCCTGATGTGGGAACTCAGTACAATAAATTTTCCTCTGAGGACTGCTTTCATTGCATCCCACAAATTCCGGTAAGTTGTATTTGTATTTTCATTTGCTTGTAGGTATTGTTTAATTTCTTCTTTAATTTCTCCTGATACCCACTGATTGCTCAAGAGTGTATTATTCAATTTCCATGTGTTTGAGGGGTTTCTCCAGTTACTTTTATCATTAATTTCTGGTTTCATGGTGCTGTGACCTGATAACATGTATGGGATAATTTCAACTCTTTTTCATTTATTTAAATATGTTCTGTGAATTAGTATGTGGTCTATTTTAGAGAATGTCCCATGTACCACTGAGAAGAACGTATATTCTGATGTTCTTGGATGGAACACTCTGTATATGTCTATCAAGTCCATTTGTTCACAGGTGTGATTCAGTTCTATTATTTCTTTGCTGATTTCTGTCTGGTTGATCTTTCCCTTGGTGTCAATGGTGTGTTAAGGTCTCTTGTTATAACTGTGGTATTGTTCATGTGATTTTCATTTCTATTGATACTTGCTTTGTATAACTTGTTGCTCTGGAATTTGGTGCATATATATTTAAGATAGTTATCTCTTCTTCTTTAAGTTTTTCCCTAACCAGTATGTAATGACCTTCTTTATCTCTTAGGATCATTCTGTGTTTGAAGTTCACATTGTCTTAGACAGAATAGCTACCCTTGTTTTTTGGGGGAGGGGTTCCTGTTGCAGGTAGTATTGTTTTCCATCCTTTGACTTTCAGTCTGTGAATTTCCATTTGGGTTAGATGGGTTTCTTGCAGAAAGCATATGGTTGGATGGTGTTTCTTGATCCATGCTGCCAATCTGTTTCTTTTAATTGGTGAATTGAGACCATTTACATTAATGGTTATAACTGTTATATATTGGTTTATTGTTGACATGTTATCTTTTTGCTATTGCATCTTTATCTTTCCATTCTGTTTAATTCTCTGCCTTGTTTGGTGGTATTTTCCTATGTGTATCTAAACTTTCAGTATTCTTTGCAGGGTTGGCATGGTGATCATGAAGTTCTTTATCATGGAAGTATCTTATTTCTCCATCCATTTTGAAGGGCAGTTTTTCAGGGTACATCAGTCTAGGTTGGATATCATTTTCCTTTAGGATCTGAAATACTTCACTCCATGCTCTTCTTGACTTCATTGTTTGTGTTGAAAAGTCTGCTGCGATTCTTTAGGCTTTCCTTTATAGGTGATCTGTCTCTTGTTTCTAACAGCTTTTAATATTCTATTTTTATGTTGAATTTCTGAGTTGTTGATTATTACATGTCTGGGTGTAGTTTTGTTTTGGTTATGGCTATTTGGAGTTGTATATGCGTCATTAATCCTAATGTCAGTTTACATTCTCATGTTTGGGAAATTTTTAGCTATTACTTCTGTGAATAGCCTCTTGATATCATTTGTGTTGTTCCTTTCTTTTCCATTTATCCCTATCAATCTTATGTTGTTTTTATTTGAGTCACCTTGCAGCTGTTGAATTGCTATTTCCTGATTCCTTGTTATTTTTAAGAGATCTTTCCTTTCCTGTTCACTAGCTGCAATCTTGTCTTTGAGATCTGAAATTCTATCTTCACTTTTTTTTATAATTCTTTTTTTTATTTAAAGAGAGAAGAAAAAGAAGAAAAAAATGAAAGGACATAAAAAACAGTGCTGTAAAAGGGTACAAATAATACAGTATTTCTAGAAAAAAATATATACAGTATGAAATCACCAGTTAATAGGTTACACATTATCTTCCCAGAAACATCTGTCCATATCACCAAATTAAAGCATATAAAGTGAACATTCATACAGTGAAATTGGAGACAGTTCCGTTCAATGAGCCAACTAAAGCTCAGTTATATGGTTTTCCATCCTACACACTTGAACATACCCGCAGTTATATCCCTTAGTCCACCTTACTTTCCTCTCTTTTTTACAGTAACAATTAGACTTTTAGGGTTTTATTACTCTCACGGTTCTTATTACTGTATCTTCACTTTTGTTGAGGCAGTTTTTACAACTTTCAATGAAATTTTTGTTTTCTTGTATATCTCTTTGAATCTGCTTTATGTATTCTGTTTGTTTCCTATATTGTTCATCCAAGGACTCTATCTTTTTATTTTGTTCCTCTAACTTTTTAACTGTGTCTTCTTTAGATGTGTTCAGTGCCTCTTTCATTATTTTTATTGTTTCTTCTTTTACCTGGGAGATTATTTCTATTTTGAATTCCTTTAAAGCTTCCTGGCATTGCTCCTTTATTTCAGTTACTATTATTTCAGATGTTTCAGGCATATGGCATATATTTTCTTCTATGTACATGGCTCCTAAGTTTTCTTGGGATGGGCTGGATGTTTGAGATTGCATTTTGGTCTTTTGTTTTGTCATTTTCCTATATTTCCGTGTTTCAAGCATTGTTCCAAAGCTTCTCCTGGGCGTGTTGGAAATTGTCTCCTATGTCCTGGGCTCCTGGGACTCCTCTAGTCGCGTAGCTTCTTCCTTGGGTTACGAGGCCCTTAGATTAAAAGAAGGTTACCAGAGGAGGCTCAGGCAGGCCTAAAGCCTCCTCAAGCTGCGCAGTTTCCCCCTCTGGCAGCAAAGCTCCCTGGACTGAAAGAAGGCCACAAGGCCCAGGTAGCCTGGAATCCTGCTAAGCCCAGTCTAGTGTGGTCACAAGCTGTGTGGGTCTCCAACCACCCAAAGCAAGGGTCTCAAACTCTCCTGGGGATTGGATATTGTGCGGGCATCCAGCTCCTCAGTGGCAAAGTTCCCTAGGCTGAAAGAAGGTCACCTGCGTGGCCTAGATAGCCCCCAAACCTTCTCCACAGTGTAGCTACCTCCCTCAGACAGCAGCGGCAGCTGTGGCACTCTGCAGATCCAGATAGAGTCACAGGTAAGGTCCCAGCATGCCTCTGCAGGGCAGCTCCCTCCTCCTGAGCCTGGCTGGGCAGCAGCACTCCCCGGACTGAGACACAGTCACTGGCAAGGCCTGAGCAGGCCTCCACAGGGCAGATCTCTCCTCCCCTCAATACTCTTTCTGGGGTTGGTTTGGTGGATATGAATTTCTTCAGTTGTTCTTTGTCATGGAAGTATCTTGTTTCTCCATTAAATTTGAATAAAAGTTTTTCTGGGTACATCAGTCTGGTTTGAAAGTTGTTTTCTTTCAGGGCTTGAAATACTTCACTCCAAGCTTGTCTTGACTTGAGGGTTTGTGCTGAAAAGTCTGCCATGATTCTAATGGGCTTTCGTTGATAGGTGAGTTGTGCCTTTTCTCTAACAGCTTTTAGTACTCTGTTTTTATGCTGCATGTCTGGGATCTTAATTATTGTATTTCTGGGTGTAGATTTATGTTGGTTGTGATTGTTTAGTGTTCTCTATGCCTCACTTTTCTGTATATCAGATTTTTTCTCCAGGTTTGGGAAATTTTCTGCTTTTACTTCTGTGAATATTTTAGTTATGTCATTTGCATTGACTTCTGCATCTTCACTGATGCCTATTAGTCTTATATCGTTGCTCTTGGCATCATTTTGAAACTGCTCGATTGTCATTTCATGCTACTTTGTTACTTTTAGAAGTTCTATCCTTTCTTTTTTTTAAAAATTTATTTAAAAGGAAAAAGAGAAAAAACAAAACAAAACAAAACAAGACAGTGTAAGGGTACAAGTAATACAGAACTACAAAAAAAAAAAACCAGTGAGAAATCACCAGTTACTAGATTACACATTATCATCTTAGAGATAGTTGCTCAAGTCATAGGATCAAAGCATACAAAGTGGACATTCAAACAGTGATTTTTGACTGCAAACAGTTGTGTTCAGTGATCCAACAAAAACATTACTATGGTCATCTATCTTAACACACCTAAACACACTTGCAGTTGTATCCTTTAGAGCACTTTTTTTCCTCTCTTTTTTTTACAACAAAATTTACACATTTTGGGTTTTATTACTCCCATAGTTCTTATTACTTTTTTTTTGGAAGAGAATAAAACCAAATATGACAAAACAAAGCTGTCAGTCAAAACCAAGTATAGACATAGCACATGATGTAAAAACAGAGTACAAGGTTATCAACAATGGTTACCATAATGCCTCTTGCTGCCTTAAAAAGAATTGTCTACCTCATTAGGTATTATAAAGTTGAACAAAACAATAGAGAACAAGACTAATAAAACCTAAACACGGTAAACATTACAGGACCTCAAAAGAAGATAGCAGTCAAACCAGAATGGACATCATAGTGAATCTTATTGCCTTCAAAGTAGTTGCCTATACCCTCAAACTTGATACTATCAAACAGAATGGAACAGAGTCTAATCAGTCAAAACAAGATAGTGGGAGTAATATAGGGCTTCAAATCAAGTTAATAGGAAATCAAAAAGTTACTATAATATATCCTGCTAATTTTTTTCATTTTTCCCCTTAATTAAAAAATAAAAAAAACTAAATAATTTTTTAATGAATAAGGGAGAGATTGAGATAAAAGAGGACATAACAACATAACAATTCAGGTCAAAGCATGACAATTTCAGCAACCTAGTACTTCACCACCAAATAACCCGACTTAATAGTAGTTACCATAGTGTCTTTTTCCTTGAAATATTTGAATATAACTTTGTATACTATAGCATCAAACATATCAAGACAGTGTAAGACCATATCCAGACCATTCAAGTGGATGAAAGTATTGAAGGGTATTTAGAACCAGCTAACAGAAAACGAACAATGGTTTCTATATTATCTATTTGCCTATAACAATTTTTGTTTATTCTATCACATATAATAAAATCCAGCAAGATACAACATGATAAAACCAATGGAGACAGAAGAGCCATAGTTTGGTGGAGCTTCAAAACAAGATGATATTAAATCAGCAATAGCTATTATGATGTCTTGTTTTCTTCAAAATAGCTGTTCATCACAGGCAATAATATCAAGCAGACCAGAATAAAGCCATTCCAATTAATTTTATAATTAAAAAGTGAAAATTTTATAAAGCTTCACGGCCACATAACGGGGAATCATGATTACCACATACTTTTATATATTTGAATCATTTCTTACACTAGGGAAACTATTTGGTATTCACACATGCAAGTTTGATTTACTTCACTTATGAGTATGGTCTCAAGCTGCGCCCATTTATTGATAAATATCTCAATGTGATCCTTCTTTATAGCTGAGTAGTACTCCATTGTATAAAAATACCACAACTTTTTTTATCCATTCCTCAGTAGATGGACATTTGGGTTGTTTCCAAGATCTGGCTATTACACATTGTGCTGTTATAAACATAGTGCACATATATCACTGTGGTATGATGCTTTCAGTTCCTCTGGGAATATGCCTTCAAAGTGGGATAGCTGGAACAAATGGGACTTCCAATCCCAGCTTTTTGAAAAATCTGAAGACTGACTTTCACAATGGTTGTACCAGTCTACACTCCCACCAACAGTGTAGGAGAGTTCCTTTTTCCGCACAGCCTCTCCAGCATTTGTTGTTGTTGGTTTTCTTGATATTGGCCATTCTTTCAGGAGTGAGATGGAATCTCAGTGTGGTTTTAATTTACATTTCTCTAGTGAGTAATGATGATGAACATTTTTTCATGTATTTATTTGCCATTTGTATTTCTTCATCTGAGAAGTGTGTATTCATCTCAGATGCCCATTTTTTGACTGGATCTTTGAATTTTGGGGGTCTGAGTTTTTTAATTCTTTATATGTTTTAGACAAAAGTCCCTTGTCTGAGGGGGAGTTCACTAAGATCTTTTCCCAGTTTGTGGGTTTTCTTTTCACTATGCTGGAGATTTTTTTTGACATGTGGAAACTTCTTAATAAGAGGTGGTCCCAGTTATTGATTCTGGGGTTTGAGTCCTGTTCATGAATTCTCTACCCTATGTCTTCAAGATTTCTACCCAATTTGTCTTCCAATAGATTTAGTGTTTCTGTTTTAATATTCAGATCTTTGATCCATTTAGATTTTAATTTAGTACATGGTGATAGACATGGGTCTAGCTTTAGTTTTCGGCAAATGGAGAGCCAGTTTTTCCAGCACCATTTATTAAAGAGACTGTCGTTCTTCCAGTGAACCTGCTTGGCTCCCTTATCAAAGATAAGGTGGTTAAGTGTGTTTGTATTTGTGGTTGTATCTTCTAATCTATTCCATCGATCTTCAGCTCTGTTTTGATTCCAGTACCATGTTGACTTTACTACTGTTGCTTTGTAGTATAACTTCAAGTCAGGGGTTGTGATGCCTCCTGCCTTGCCTTTGCTGCTTAGAATTGCCTTTGCTATTCTAGGTCTCTTCTGGTTCCAGGTGAAATTTAGGAGTGATTTCTCTAGATCTATAAGGTATGTTGATGGTATTTTGATTGGGATTACATTGAATCTGTATAACAGTTTTGGGAGAATGGCCATTTTCACAGTGCTTATTCTTCCTATCCATGAGCAAGGGATGTCTTTCCATTTTCTGAGATCATCTTCAATTTCTTTTTCCAGTGTATTATAATTTTCCCTGTATAGGTCTTTCACTTCTTTTGTAAGAGTACTTCCTAAATATTTTATTTTTTTGGTTACTAGTGTAAAGAGTGTAACTTCTTTTATTTCTCTCTCTGTGATTTTGTTGTTAGTGTATAGGAATGCTATTGATTTCTGAGTATTGATTTTGTATCCAGCTACATTACTGAATTTATTTATTATATCTAAGAGTCTTTCAATGGAGTTTAGGGTCTTCTATGTAGAGTATCATGTCATCTGCAAACAATGATAATTTAACTTCTTCTTTTCCTATCTTTACCCTTTTTATTTCTTCTCTTTTCTAATTTCTCTGGCTAATACTTCCAGTACTATACTAAACAGGAGTGGTGATAAAGGACATCCTTGTCTTGTGCCTGATTTAAAGTAAAGGCCTTCAATATTTGGCCATTTAATATGATACTGGCTGTTGGTTTGTCATAGATGGCCTTTATTTTATTAAGGTAAAGACCATCTATTCCAAATTTCTGTAAAGTTCTTATGAATGAATGTTGGGCCTTATCGAAAGCTTTTTCTGCTTCTATAGAATGATCATGTGATTCTTATTTTTGGCTTTATTGATATGGTGGATTACATTTATTGATTTGCGTATGTTGAACCATCCTTGCATTCCTGGGATGAATCCCACTTGGTCATGGTGTATAATCTTCTTGATGATTTGCTGGATCCTATTTGCCAATATTTTATTGAGGATTTTTGCATCTGTGTTCATTAGGGAGATCGGTCTATAGTTCTCTTTTTTAGTTGGGTCTTTCTCAGGTTTTGGTACTAGAGAAATATTTGCTTCCAGGAATGACTTAGGAAAGATTGCTTCCCTTTCAATTTCATTGAATAGTTTGAGGAGTGTCGGCATTAGGTCTTCTTTGTATTTCTTGTAGAATTCTGCAGTGAATCCATCTGGGCCTGGGCTCTTTTTGGTGGGTAAGGACTTAATTACATTTTCAATTTCAGTAACAGAGATTGGTTTATTCAACAGTTTTACATCCTCTTGATCTAGCTTTGGCACTTCATATGCTTCTAAGAATCTGTCTACTTCTTCTGTGTTATCAAACTTTTGAGAGTAGAGGTTTTTGAAATAGGTGTTGATGATCTTCTGTATTTCTATTGGGTCTGTAGTGATTTCTCCTTTTTCATTTCTTATTGCATGAATTTGAGCTTTTTCTTCCCTTTTTAAAATAAGGTTTGCTAGGGGCTTATCGATTTTATTTATTCTTTCAAAGAACCAACTCTTTGATTTGTTGATTCTTTGGATTGTTTTCTTAGTCTCTATTGCATTGATTTCTGCTCTGATTTTTATAATTTCCTCTCTTCCTTTGGCTTTGGGCTTGACTTGCTCTTCTTTTTCTAGCTGTTTGAGGTGTAGCATCAAGTTATTTATTTGTATTCGTTCTGTTTTCCTGATGTGGGAACTCAGTGCAATAAATTTTCCTCTCAGGACGGCTTTCATTGCATCCCACAGATTCCAGTAAGTTGTATCTGTATTTTCATTTTCTTGTAGGTATTGTTTAATTTCTTCTTTAATTTCTCCTGTTACCCACTGATTACTCAAAAGTGTGTTATTCAGTTTCCATGTGTTTGTGGGATTTTTGCAGTATCTTTTATCATTAATTTCTAATTTCAAAGCACTATGGTCTGATAACATGCAAGGGATGATTTCAACTCTTTTGCATTTATTTAAATATGTTCTGCGAGCTAATATATGGTCTATTTTAGAGAATGACCCATGTACTGCTGAGAAGAATGTGTATTCTGATATTGCTGGGTGGAACATTCTGTATATGTCTATCAAGTCCGTTTGTTCACAGGTGTGATTCTGTTCTGTTATTTCTTTGCTGATTTTCTGTCTGCCCTTCGTGTCAATAGTGTGTTAAGGTCTCCTGTTACAGTTGTGCTACTGATAATTTGATTTTTCATTTCTGTTAATAGTTTTTTTTTTATAACTGGATGCTCTGGAATTTGGTGTGTATATATTTAGGATAGTTATCTCTTCCTCTTGGAGTTTTCCCCTAACGAGTATGTAGTGACTTCTTTGTCATTTCTGATCATTGTTGGTTTAAAGTTCATGTTGTCTGCAAACAGAATGACTACTCCTGCTTTTTTTTGATTCCTGTTGTGTGAAATATTGTTTTCCGTCCTTTGACTTTCAGTCTGTGAGTATCCTTCTGGGTTAGATGGGTTTCTTGTAAACAGCATATGGTTGGATTTTGATTCTTGATCCATTCTGCCAATGTGTTTCTTTTGATTGGTGCATTGAGACCATTTACATTAATGGTTATAACTGTTACATGTTAATTTATTGTTGACATGTTATCTTTCTGCTGTTGCATTTTTGTCTTTCTGTTGTGTTTAATTATCTGCTTTGCTTAGTGGTTTTTTCCTTTGTGTATCTAAACTGTCTCTCAAAATGTTTTGCAGGGTTGGCTTGGTGTTCATGAAGTTCTTCAGCTGTTCTTTGTCATGGAAGTATCTTATTTCACCATTGATTTTGAATGATAGCTTTTTAGGGTACATCAGTCTAGGTTGGAAATCATTTTGCTTTAGGATCTGGAATGCTTCACTCCATGTCTTCTTGGCTTTATTGTTTGTGTTGAGAAGTCTGCTGTGATTCTGATAGGTTTTCCTTTATAAGTGATCTGTCTTTTCTCTCTGACAGCTTTTAATAATCTATTCTTGTGTTGGATTTCTGGGATGGTGATTATTATATGTCTGGGTGTAGTTTTATTTTGGTTACGACTATTTGGAGTTCTATAGGCTTCACTGAACCTGATTTTGGTTTCTGATCTCAAGCTTGGGAAATTTTCAGCTATTACTTCTCTAAATATCCTCTTGACATCCTTTATGTTGTCCCCTTCTTTTTCATTAATCCCTATCAATCTTATGTTGTTTTTCTTTGCATCATCTTGAAGTTGTTGAATTGTTATTTCCTGATTCCTTTTTTAAAAAGACCTTTCCTTTCCTGTTCACTAGCTGCAATCCTGTCTTCAAGGTCTGAAATTGTATCTTCACTTTCATTGAGGCAGTCTTTACAGCTTTCAGTGGAGTTTTTGATTTCCTGTATATCTCTGTGCATTTGCTTTATGTATTCTGTTTGTTTCTTATATTGCTCATCCAGGGATGCTATCTTTTTGTTTAGTTCCTCCAATTTTTTAACTGTGTTTTCTTTAGATATATTCAGCATCTCTTTCATTTCTTTTATCATTTCTTCTTTTACCTGGGATATTATTTTGAGTTTGAATTCCTTTAAAGTTCCCCAGAGTTGCTTGTTTATTTCAGTAGCTATTATGTCTGATTTTTGAGGTATATGGCATATATTTTCTTCTATATACATTGCTCCTAGGATTTCTTGAGATGGGCTGGAGGTTTGAGGTTGTAATTTGGTCTTTCATTTTGTCATTTTCCTATATTTCTGTGTTTCAAGTGTTATTCAAAATCTTCCTCAGGGTCTGTTGGAAATCCACTTCTATGTTTGCAGCTCCTGGGACTCTGGCACCCAGTTCCCCCATACCGCTGGGCCTCTGGAACCCATGGCACCCTCACCTGCCTGCTTAGAACTCTGCAGTCCCAGACAGGCTGGGCTCTGGGGACAGTGTGCTTGCTTGGAACTCCACAGTTCTGGGCGCCTGCCTGCTTGCTTGGAACTCCACAGTTCTCCGAGCACAGCTGGGATGGGGAGGCAGATGTAGGTGCCTGGGACCTGTCTAGCCACTTCACTGCACCCAGAAGGCTCAAGGGTCCCGAACAGGCTGGGCTTGGGGGAGAGTGCGTGGGCACTTACCCCAGGATGCGGGGCCTCTGGAACTGGTGATGCTTGCCTGCTTGCTTAGAAATCCACAGTCCTACAGACACATGGGGAGGCAGTTGCAGGTGCCCCAGACTCACCCAGCCATTACACTGCACCCAGATGGTGTGAGGGTTCCAGATAGGCTGGGCTCTGAGGACAGTGTCAAGTTCTATCCTTCCATGATCACTAATTGCTATCCTGTCCTCAAGGTCCAAAATTTAATCCCTAGCTTCATTTAAATGGTTTTCCAGCTTTCAGTAGAATTTTTTTTTCTTGGATGTCTCTCTGAGTTTGTCTCATGAATTCTACTGGTTTTCTATATTGTTCATTCAAGGTTGCAATTTGTTTCCCATGCTCCTGTACTTTTTTTTTTAATCTATTTTTTCTCTAACAGTGCTGAGCAACTCCTTTATGGAGGTTGCCTAAGTAAAGATTACTTTACTAAGAGAGATTACTTCTAATTCAATTTCTTCTATAGCCTCATGGAGTTTTTTTTTTAATTTCACTTGCTATCTTTTCAGAGATTTCTGGTGTGTTACTTTTGAAATCCTCTATTTCAGTGTCTCCTGTACTTACTCCTGGTGAATTAGATGTTTGAGATTAAATTTTGCTTTTTTGTTTTTCCATTTTCCCCTTTTGGGTTAATATTTGGTGCTTCAATCCCACTAGTGTCAACTGTTGGTAGTATGCATCTTGAGGTCCTACTGTAAGGTGGATGTTTGTCCAGTTGCTGGGTCCCACAATGAAGAGGTGGGCCAGTCATCTGAATTCCCCCATGCAGAGCCTATTGGGTGAGTCCTAGATTCTTCCTAGGCTGAAAAGCCTAGGAATACTGATGGAAATGAACCCCTAGTTCCTGCTGTTATTATGTCATCAGGTTGTTCAGAGTTATCAGATTTCCCTGTTCACGGTGTTTGTCTCAGCTAGGACCCTACAGTGTTTCTGAGTGTTCCATAGGCCCCTTTAATTTTCTCCAGGTTCGGGGAGGCCTTATTGGCACCCTCCTCAACCTACCTGATTCTCTGTGTGGAGGAAGAACTCACCCACCCACTTGCCAAGCTTGCCTATGGCCTACTTCTGGAGGGGGCTTCACTAATGCTCCTGTTTACCCACTGAAAGTGGCAAACTCTTCCTATTTTAGCAGCAAACTCACCTCACTGATGGAAGCCTGCTGAGTTCTTCTGTTTGGATGAGGGGTTACTGAGTCTCCCCTTGATACTGCATGGTTAATCCACTGCAGTCCAAGGTTCTGGGGGGAGGTGTGGGGGCCGAATATCAACAGAAATACTAGGTCCAGGAGGTGGGGGTTCCCTGATGACAGTGGTGGGATTGTGGGGGCACATGTCATGGGCTGGATTTTCTAGGTCCTGAGGTGGGTGGCCAGGATTGCGGGAACATGGGAGGGACCCTGGTCAGGCCCGGCCTGTCTGTGCCACTGGCTGGAGTTACCAGGTCGGGTGAGGTGGTCTGCTGGGATAGCAGTAGTTGTGGGAGGGGCCCAGGTCTAACCCAGCGCCATGTGTGCACTGGCTGGAGTTCCTGGGTCCCATGAGGTGGTCGTTGATGTTTCTTAAAAACACTATAAATATTAAAAACCTGACACTTTATTTTTGGATTTTTTTCTGTTAAGTACTCATTGTTTAATAAAATAAAACTCATAAAACTATAATAATTCATCAATAGTAATATTCTAACATTTATGTACCTTGATGACAATACTTCTCTAACATTCCAATAAATAGCATCAAAATGATAAGAGAAAGAGCACAGCAGAGGAGCTCTCCCTGGACACAGGAGAAGATAGGAGCAGTGTGGCACTGCTGAGTATGGAATCATTCCAAATGCAAGCACACACGTTTTAGACCCTAGCTCTGTATGTCACAGTGACCAAAGAAGCACATTTAGAGGTGGGAAACCTGCACGTCCTGGCTGCCAACCCAGCCTCTGGCTGAGTTTCTGACAGTCCTCAGGGATCTAGGTGAAATCTCAACATTCATTTTCTAAAGAGGCAGCAAAAATCTGAGGTATATAACAATAATTGAAAACACAGAAATGGCACAATGTATTTGTAAAGGAATTCCTCTCCAAAAAATAAAAAGGAAGAGAGGCCAAAAAAATTAAACTAAAGCAGAAACATTTTAGAGTGTGTCTTGAAAGGAAAAATTCTGCCAAGACTTTCTTAACCTTTAATCCTGAAACACTTAGATAAGGAGAGAACAGCACTTACATTTTTTCTCCCTTGATAAAGCATTTCAATAACAGTCTTAAGAAATAACAGTCTTAAGGTCCTAAAACTCTTTTCTCAAAAGCCTCTAACTCATCCAAATGAGCCCAGCAGGGACTGCAGGGGAGAGCAAGATGGACACCAGACAGCCCAGCTGTCAGCAAGTAGGGTTTATTTTTCTTGTTAAGTACTCATTGTTTAATAAAGTAAAACTCATAAAATTATAATTAATAACTCCTCTTCTTAACTGTGGAAGAATTTTCCATTGCATAAGACCTAGTAAGGAGCAGAGAATAATATGAGCTACTAAAACACTTGCTGAAAGAACAAAGTATTTCAATAAAGTTTTTTTTTTTTTTGTACTGGGCATTGAACTCATGACCTTTTGCATGCCAAGCAGGGGCTTATGCCACTGAGCTAATCCCTGGCCCCATCCAAAAAATTATTTAACACATTGCTTTGCTCTCAAAAAAGAAGTTTGGGAAGGAACCTGATGCGGGAGAGGAGCAGATTGAACAGTAAGAAAGAACCTTATAAAATGCTCAGGTCTGAAGGGAAGGACACAGGAAAAGTTTGGAAAAACAGCATTGCAGAGTTGCATGATTAAAGTAAGAGAACACTAATGTTCATACACAGCAGTGTGCAGCACATTGTAGGCTCAGGTATCTAGTGCCCAGCTGTCTGCTCTCCCAGAGGCCAGGTCAGCTGGCCTCAGCATCACCCCTAATGTGCTGACAGTTGTGATGGTACAGATACTGAAAGCTTGTTATTTGTTAGATACTCTTCTAAGCAGTTCATATCCATCAGTTTATCTTAGCTTTTCAACAACTGCCTTTGGGAGGTGCTATACCTATCATTTCAGATGAAATGTAAACCAGGAGATAGGAATGTAACAAAATGCTGACTTTGGCTTAAGAAATGTACATTCAACAGCATTGGCCATTCAAGAGATGCAAATTAAAACAACACTGAGATTTCACATCACCCCAGAAAGAATGGCTAGTGTTAAGAAATCAATCAAAAACAAATGCTGGAGGGGCTGTGGGGAAAAAGGAACTCTTCTCTATTGTTGATAGGAATGCAGACTGGTGCAACCACTGTCGAAGTCAGTGCGGAGATTCCTCAAAAAACTAGGATTGGAGGTCCCATTTGACTCAGCTATTCCCTTCTGGGTATCTTCCCAAAACAATTAAAAACATCATACCAAAGTGATATATGGCACCCATGTTTGTAGGAGCACAATTTAAAATAGCCACATTGTGGAAACAACATAAACATCCCTCAACTGAGGAATGAACAAAAAAGATAAAAAGATATAATGGAATACTATTAAACCACAAAGAATGAAAATGGACATTTTTATAGGTAACTGGATATGCCTTGAAAACATACTTATTAGTGAAATAAATATGTTATACATGCATAATTATCACATTGTTTCCTTAGTATGATATGGGAAAAATATGTATTTTGTCCCAGAGAGAAATGACTTCAGCCAAGAAATGACTTAGGTCATACCTGCCTTCACTTTAACTAACCCATTGTGAGCCAATTTGAGTTGACTTTTGGATGTTTTAAGAAATTTTTGATGTGCTATGACGTTTGGGCTTTTGCATGTGGATATCCAGTTGTTCCAGTATATTTAATGATGTACAGTCCTTTCTCCACTTAGTTGCTTTTGCATTTTTGCCAGAAATCAATTGTCTGTTATGTGAGTATCTATTTTGGGGCTTCATATTGTTATGTTGGTGGTTTGCCTATCTTGATATCGATGCCATTTTGTCATGATTGGTGTAACTTTGTGATAAGTTGTGGCACTGGGGAGGGTTTGAGCTCTAACTTTGATCCTTTATCAAAGTTGTTTAGACTATCCTGAGTCTTCTATTTTTACAGGAATGTAAGAATCAAAACATTAATCATTATGAAAAGTGATGTTGGTAGTTTGATAAGGGATTGTCTTTTTTGATATCTATTACTTACTTCTATTTGTTTTTGGTTTCATTCTATCTTTTCATTCTATCTTTCAATTGTATAATGTACAAAATCATCATTGTAATCACAATGCATCTAACCTGATTTCCTAGTGTGCCCTTAAATACAGCAACCCATTCAGGAATTTATAGCTACTAGTTTGGGGAGCTTTTTCTCTTATTTGTCAAGTAAGTCTCCAAAATTAGTCATTTTTTCAGGGAAATGATTACCTAACCTTTTGTCCTCCTTCCATGTCTCTTTTTTGTAGTCTGTGACCTGGAAATTTCCTCCATTTTCTTGTAGCTGCCAAAAGACCCATTCTACCAGGCTGACCCAAGCTCCTAGAGATGGAGGGAGGTCCACATCTTGTCTTTAGGTTATGGTAGACAAAACAACCAGGAAGAAAGCAACATGAAGCAAGCCAGGTGTTTTCACCTGTGCACCCTTGGATTTCTTGTGTGGGACCTGGAGCAGTACCCTGCTCCAACTTCCAATAACTTCTAGCCTCCAGCACTGATAGTGTGTCTCTGCCATGTGCTTATCTTCAGACAGGATGGATCCATTCTACTTGTCTCTACTGTCATTTAAATATTACTCACCAAGACTCTCTCCTCTGCACAGTTTGTGCTTATAAAGCCATGACTCTAGTGGTTTAGTCTTTGGAAGTCTGCATCAAAGAAACAGTCTCAGGGGAAAAAGATGTCATCATAAATGTTGGATTATTTATTCTGTGAAAAGAACATTGAATTCAGTGTCCATTTTTACAATTCCTCCACATTTTCCCTTCAATTTATACTTGAGTGAACATACAGTTTATCATGAATCAGCAGGGGCACCATTAGTAAATGTGTTGACACAATTGTGTGGATCAAGGATTTGTGGGGAGGCAGAACCACTCTTAGTGCATGGAATCAGAAATGGATCATTGGAACCAGACCTGTGCAGTTTTGTGTAATGCTGAATCCACACCAGAAGCTTTTATCCTCTGGTGCTAGCTGGAAGCTAGTGGGCAGCAGCAGTCAGACAGGGAAGCTGACTTTCAGGAGAGAGGAGTAAGGCCAAATGGAGGCCATGTCTGATTCTCTTCCTAAAGTGCAAACTTAAGGGCTTGAGTCCTTCCTGAGCCCTTCTTTCCACACACAGCTGCACACATGGTCTAGGGTCTAGTGAGAACAGGTGGCTGCTCCAGTGCCAAGGTGCAGGGTGTACAACAGCAGCTGGCTCCGGTGTTCCTCAGCATTTCAGAGTACCGCCTTGCTGTACTCTACCTTCTAAGGCTTGCTTGTATGCTCTCTGGCTGTGCTTGACCTGGAAAACATGAGAGGGAATTCTGGAATGTGGAACTCCCATTGCAGACACTGCAGAGTCACCAAGACAAAGCATAAATTCTGTGAGTGTCCCAGACACACCTGGGGTCTATGTGCTATGCATTCACAACTTCTCAGGTGTCTTCTCTCTTCAGCTCTTCCAGGCTCCTCTCTGAGTCTGTACCTAACTGCTCTGGCCTTCCTTTTTCCCCTTTCTTCTTGTCTTATTTGGGACTTCTTCAGAACTGGTTCGGGAAATCCCATATTTGAAAGCACTGGAGGTGCAGACTTAGAACTTCCCAGTGTTCAGGATAGAGGAGAAGTCAGGAGAACCAGACAGGCCAGGACTCTGTAGTGCCTAGGGGCAGGGGAGGAAAAGTCAGGAGACTCAAATAGCCTGCAGCTCTCTCCAGTGTCAGGGGGGATGATAGCCAGGAAGTTCACTTGACACCCTGGAGCTCTCCAGAGGGAGAAAAAGTTGGGAGGTTCAAATAGAATAGAACTTTACATTTTCCAGGGAAGAAGAAGGGTGAGAATGTTCAGACAGTCTAGAGCTCTGAGTGTCCAGGGAAGAAGAAAGCTGGGAGGCTCAGATGGACTGTGTATCAGATAGGGCTCTCTAAGGGAATGAAATCTATAGAAAATATATACATAATTATGTAAGTTTTATTAAGTAGGCTTACTAGATCACAGGTGGCAGAATCCACAACGGTCATTTGCACACTGGAAAGCTGGAGCAGTAGCTGCTCTAAGAAGATGGAAGCCACAGAACAAGGGGGATCAAAGATGCCACACCAGTCCAAGGTCAAAGGCATAGAACTCACTACAGTTGCCACTGTGAGTCTGTGCTAGAAGAAACTGCAGACTGTTGTCCAAAGGTGATGGTGAAAACTGGAGCTCTATCAAATTCAGGCAAATTCTTCTTTTACCTTTTTATTTCATTCAGGCTACAAGCCTATTAGCTTGTGCCACCCACCTCTGGAGTGGGTCTTCTTCCTTCAGTTTTCTGGCCTACATGTCAAATATCCATAGACATTCAGAACTATGATTTGCTAATATGCTATAGATTTCTTAATCTGAGTTGACATATCATATATGCTATAAATTTCTTAATCTGAGTTGACATATCATGATTAATGGTCACAACCCATCCCTTGTCAGCTTAACAGTCAGACACAACTTTTTAAATCACAGTTGAACTCTGCATATAATATTGAGTTTATAATTATGCCTACAAGATGCAATTTTCCTGGGTACAGATGGAAATGCACCATTTTTGTCTTTGTGTAACACTTCCTCTTCCCTTGATATTCTATAACTCATGTTATAATGCAGATTTAACAATACTTAAGCATGGATATTAAGTCAATCGATGTTATGATATAAAGAAGTAAACAGAGGTATTTGCTTAACGTGTATATGTGCATAAGCATATTATCAAACTAGGAAAGACAAACTCATGACAATTTCAACCTTCATTTCTATAACTATTCACTTGGTCACAGGTGGTGAAGACAGTAGACATTCTTCTACTACTCATTCTGTATTCCTGTGGTCTTCTTTAAGCATATCAGGTGGTCTTGGTTCTTTATTTGATGGGGTAACCCAAATCTTCATTTATGAAGGTTCTGGGTCATTTTTCATCCTGTCTAAATTGAGTTGTCATAGTTTACCATCAACTTTAGTAACAGGAGACATAAGAGATCACTTGCATTCAAAACAGTTATTCTTATCTCCATTGTGGAGTAGAAGTCCAATTTGCTTTTGGTAGTCTGGGTCAATCATCCCCAACCAACACTATAACTGTCTTTTTAGCTTATTGTCTCAGAGACATGAGGAACCCAAAGTGACCAGGCAGGGGTCTTAGCTTGCAGTTCAATATAATCATTGTTGTGCTTCCTGGTAAAAGCCTTTTCATTGCTGAAGCTAAGACGTTTAGCAGGCAGAGCATAAGGTTGTGGGAGCAGGGAGTAAAACGTAATCGCTAATGGGTCCTCAGGGGTAATGATGAGTGATACCATTGCCAATTCACACCTTAATTTCTGGACTCCTAAATTCTAACTATGAGAAACACAGTACCATATATTGGACATAGAGTATGTACATTCTGGAGAACCTTGCCCCAGCCTTGCAAGGTATTGGCACCTAGTTCATGCTGTAATTGCATCTTTAAAAGGCCATTCCAGCATTTGTTCAATCCAACTTCTTCTGGATAGTAGGGAATATGGTTAAGATCAGTGGATTTCATAAGTGTGAGCCCTTGTTCTACTTTGGCATGAAGTGTATTCCTTCATCAGAAGTAATGCTTTATGGAATACCATGATAGTGTATGAGGCATTCCATAAGTCCATGGATGGTAGTTTTGATAGGAACATTATAGGCAGGGAAGGCAGATCCATATCCATAATTAAGTATCTATTCCAGTAAGGACAAAGCACTGCCCTGTCCATGATGGAAGTGGTTCAATATAATCAATCTGTCACCAGGTCACAGGCTGATCAGTTCAGGGAATGGTGCCATATTGTTGATATTTGCTGATAGGAGACTGGAGATTCAGCAGTGATATAGCCAGGTCAGCCTATGTAAGTGGAAGCCCATGTTTCTGTGTCCATGTATGACTTCCATAACTGTCACCATAGTCACTTTGTTCATGAACTCACTGGGTGATTACAAGAATGGCTGAGGAAAGAGGTTGATAGCTATCCACAGAAAGGATCATCCTATCTGCTTGATTTTCTTCTGCTGAAGTCCCCTTTTGGTAAACATTTCCATGGGACTCAAATATCTTCATATACCTTGCCTATGTGTAGAAGTCTATCCACATACCTGTTTCCCAAATGTCTTCATCACCAATTTTCTAGACATGTCCCTTCTGAGTCATTGTTCATCCATCCAGACCATTTTTTATTGCCCATGATATAATTACATATAGCCATTTTTTTCCCAAGCAAATGTATACAAGTGCAAACATGAAACTCTATCCACTGGGGAGATTTACCCCACACTCACTGTCCTTCAGAGATGTCCTGGGAAGGGGTTGTAGTACTCAACTTTCCACTTTCAGGTGGTGCATACATAATATTCTGAACCACCCAACCAGGCTCTAGGCTTCTCTTCCACCTTCAACTGATCATAGAGTATACTCCCTTAGGATATAGGTGCTTGCTGGGAGGAAGAAGGAAGTATAGCAAGAGTAAAAACCATGGGAACTGGGGAAACTTCTTCATATAACTTCTACTTTCAGGACCTGCTCTGGTTCGAATTTGTATATATTACTTCTGTTCAGTGATGGACTGTTGCTGTGCACACTCAGCTTTATGAGTTGGTGGATCAGATAATACCCAGTTCACAATGAGCAGCTCAGGGCACATGGTAGACTTATGCCCATGATCAGGTGTCCAGTTTCCAATAAATCACAGTAGCGGGCCAGGAATTGTTTCTCAAAGGAAGAATAGCTGTCTGCAAATGGTAGTAGAACCTTATTCCAAAATCTCAAGAGCCATTTATGGGGCCTGCCAGAGGTTTCACACAGCTTCCCTATCTCACCACAGACACCTCAAGTAACATTAGATCTGCTGGATCATATGGTCCCCATTTGGGCCTGTTGTGGAGCCTTCTCTTGTTCTGAATCTGTCTCAAAACTAGTAACTTTTCAAACCAGGCACATGGTAAATGGGCCAAAGTAACACACCCAAGTGAAGAATGTGTTGCTTCCAAAAATCCAAACAGTCCCTCTAGGCCTTGTACCTGTTTTAGTTGTCAGAGGGATCAGATGCAACAATTTATCTTTTAGCTTAGATGAGACATCTCTGCATACTCCACATCACTGGACTTCTAGAAATTTTACCAAGGTAGGGAGCCCTTGAATTGAATTAAATTTATTTTCCATTCTCTGATATACAAATGACTCATTAACAAGTCAAATGTAGTTTTTGTCTCTTGTCATCAGTGTAGTAGTAGTAGACCAGTGCAATACTTTATGGAAAGAAAGGTGATTAAGATTCTAGCAAACTTAGTTGTGATATAGGGCTGGAGAGTTGATATAACCCACAGGTAGGAAAACAAAGGTGTTCTTCTGTCATTGTCAGCTAAAAATAATTGTTCTTGGTGGGCCTTATTCATAGATATGGAGAAAAAGTCACTTGCCAAATCATTAACTATATGCCAGTTACTAGGAAATGTGTTGATCTGCTCAATCAAGGAAATCACATCTGATATAGCAGGTACAATTAAAGTCACCACTTGATTAAACTTATGGTGATCAATCATCGTTGTTCCAAGATCCATATATCTTCTGCACAGGCCAAACAGAAGAGTTAAATGGGGATGTAATAGGAACCAGTACCCCTGCATCTTTCGAGTTCTTGCTGGTGACACCAGTCTGCAGCCCCTCCAGAGATGTGATACTGTTTTGATTTACTATTTTCTTGGGTAGCAACAACTCTAGTGGCTTCCATCTGGCTTTTCCCACCATTATAGCCTTCATACCATGGGTTTGGGAACTAGTATAGGGATTCATCTAAATACTATGTATAATCTATTTTCATATTCTAAAACTGGAAAAGTAACCATATGATAGATTCAGGAAACTAATGGACTTACTCTATGCCATGCAATAGACCTTGGCTGAAATTCCAATGATTATTTGACTTCCATAGCTCTCTTACGCTTACTGGAGGACTAAAATGGTATTTCAGATCTCCTGGATTCACTATTAGTTCAGAACCAATGTAGTCCTCAAAATACATCACCATTTCCTTTTCCCCAATATATGGTTACCCTGGTTAAAGTTCCCTTTAAGGAAGAATGGGAGAAAGATTATAGTATAATTCTTTGGCAATACACCAGCGTCTTCCTCCTTCAAGTTTACCTGGCATCTCTTTCATTCAAAGGGTTTTGAGTTTTTTAACTGGTTTAAGTCTAGGAATTGATGTGAGCCTATGATTCTCAGTTGCTAAGATTTGAGGTAAATTTTTGTTCATTTGCCTGAAGAGTTTTCTGCTTATATAAATTCAGTAAAAATTTAGTAGGCTTTTTATCTGTTTTAATTCTGGAAACACTATAAATAATTGGTCAGTGCCATAGGTCTACATGTGTCAGATCACTTATTGCTTTGCCTCTGCTGTGCATTACAATAAGTACATCATTATGGCTTATATTCAGATATGCTCCAAGAGCCTTACACATGCGTATGTGGGACTTTTCAGATCTTGCTGGATTTGAAATGTGTGATACTGGGATTAAGGGTATTTTTACTAAATTAACCCACTGGCTGAAATTAGCATAGTTCTGCGTATAGCTGAAAGGATTTGCTAAGCACAGAAGCCCCACCTTGGGTAGGTGGCACCACCCCAAAGGGTTATAGATGAGTTAAAAGGGAAACCCAGGTTTGCTGCTGCTGCTTTCTGCCTGCCTTGCCACGGACTGTTCCTCCTCTGTGATGGCCTTCTGTCATGCCAACTCTGCCTTGGAGCCAGCCAGCTATGAACTGAAAACTACAAACTGTATGCCAAAATCAACCTTTCCTCCTTTAACTTGTGGGTGATGGGTATTATGTCTCAGCAACAAGGAAAGTATGCTCACCTTGCCTTTGGTGGTTGAGGGTTGCCACTTGACACCTACCATTCTGGAACCAAAATACTTATTACGTTTAAGTTTCCCAGTTGACTGTGGACCTCCTCATAAGGTTTGGCATTCAGAGAAGAGCAGTGATGAAGTGCTTCAAGGATACTGATGCCCACTTCATAAATTTGTTTTTTTAATGAAGTATTAGTGGAGAGTACATTTTTCTGAACCCTTCCAATTTCTAGGAGTAAGCTTTAACTGGAAAATCCATTCCATTATTCCCACTTCTCTGGGCTTTTTAATACCATCAACAGTAAATGAGAGAATATCAGACATCTCCAGCTCATTCACTGGAGGGTAATCATCAGTTGGTCTATATTTCAGCCAACCAGTCAAATTATTAACACCCTTTAAAAACTCCATATCAAAAAATTTCACCTTATTCAGATTTATGTTTTACTTACTATTATCTCACAGTCTTAAAATCCATTCCCAAAACCTCTGCTTGTAAGAATGAGAAAACTCAAGACACTGTTTTGGAGTGTACTGTACCTCATCACAGGTCAGGCTGGGTACCTCATCTTTAGGAGCCTTCTGAGTGCTGAGCCTGGTTATAGGCCTAGAGGCTAAAGGGGTGGTGAGGATGAGTCCTGAGATGCATCATCATCTTGCTTAGTGACTACATCTGGGAAGGTCTTTCCTGTGTTCATGGGCAAGGTGAGATTAGTTTCGTCAGGAGAGATGATGGGGTTGGGGCTGCCTCTGCTACTGAGATAACTGGGGTAATCTCTTCCTCTGGCAAAACAAGCCCCTCAGAATTTAGGAATTCAATGTCCCCAGCCTTGTCAGGTCCCTTCCAAAATCTCCATCCCAGTGTATGGAATTATTTTCCTTTCCAAAGAACATCTTTACTTGAACTGCAGACTTCCTATGATGCTGAGCATTAAACTTGTACCGTAATTCGAACAATTGCCTTATGAGAGCTGATGTTTGGTTTTTACCAACTTCAGTGCTATGGTTAAGGGAGAGAAGATTCTCCTTCGGAAAATCTGGAAGGCTTCAGGTTGTTTATATGTGCCTGTGGCTGGAATTTCAATCTTTGAAGTTGTTATTTTCCCTTATCCTTCCGCACATTTAGAAACCTTTAAATTGTGTGTGTGTGGAGCTCATTCTTTTCATTTAGTAGTTTGTCTTGAAATGCAAGAGCAACCATTTAACATTATTATATTCTTACTTTTCCAAAAATATTCAAAAGTATCACATGTAGATTCACTAAATTTTTTTGCATCTTGCAAGTGACAAATTAGGATAATCAAATGGATCTATGCCATATAGTACTTGAAACTATCATACCAATGAGTATCAGTACTCTCTACATTATCAGAAGAGAACATGGCAACTTTACGTCTCATCAAATTAGAGCAGCTACTTCTGCAACTATTAAACTGATTAGAAAAATTCATTCTTAGAATTCTAACTCTCTAGAATTGTACCTAGTCTATATTAGAGTTTTCCAATAAGATGAATTAATTATATACATAATATTAATAAAACTATTACATTTGTAATATCATATTATAATATTGTAGCAAATCTAGTCTTCATTATTGGAGGCAGTTGAATAGTTTCAGTTGTTTGACATAAAAATGTTGTCCAGATTTTACAGCATGTCATCGATATGTGTGTGTGTGTGTACTTAAAATTTCACAAGGGTTAGGATCAGAATCATCTGTGAGAGGCAAGGCGAGAGAGTTAGACTGGAGATCCAGGAGCTAATCAGCACAAGAAGCCAGAAGCTGCAGAACTGCTGGAGTAAGCTTGCATTACAAGGCTGAAGAAACTGGAGAGCAGGGTCCAAAGTCAAAGGTGAATTTGGCATGCTCCCAACCATAGGGACACTTCCATCTTCTCTTCCCTTTTATTTCTTCTAGAATAAACCTTTTGCTTGGTGCCACCCACATCTGGGGTGAGTGTTTTCCTCTCAGTTTGTGACCTACATGTCATTCACCCACAGACACTAATAGGTGTTTCATTAATTTACTAGGTATTTCTTAAACCATTCAGGCTGACATTATGATTAACAGTCACAGACTCCACTGTTGCAGTGTCCAGTGAGGAGAAGATAAGAGTCTCAGAGAGACTGGAACTCTGCAGTGTCCAGCGGGGAGAAACACATGTGAGGCTCAGGCATACTGGAACTCTCCAGTGTGAAGAGAGGGTTAGTAGCAAGCCCAGTCTTCATTACTGGAGGCAGGTGGACAGTTTCAGTTGCTTGGCATGAATGCGGCCAGATTTTACGGCATGCCAGATCCTTTGATATAATGTCATATCCGGTGCCTGTGACATCTGAGCACTACCTGCCTCCTTGCTTGACAGTCTTATCCTGTGACAGCTACATCCCTGACACAGGCCTGACTGACAGAATGAGTGTGTGAACACATGTGACCAGTTCCACTGGTAAACAAGAACTTTTCTGAGGAGGCTCCTTATTTTATCATGGAAAAGTAGACCGGACTGCTGTTAACCAAGACATCTGATGAAGCCAATGCCCCTTGTGACACAGGGAGACAGAGTTGAAGGGGAGCTCTAATTTTGAATTTCACTGAATGTGAATTTAAGTCAGGAATTTAATGGCATTTCAAACTGGTTTTTGTATTTAATTAAGTGATGAGTTCACGGCACTAGACACAGGATGGCCAAGAACACTAATAGGTTTTTAATGACCAGTTATTTATTGAATTTTGAATTAAATTCAATTGCTTTCTTCAAATGTGACTGATTACTTATTAATAAAACTATGTTTCCTATTTGCGTGATGTTAATACTCATCATGCCATGATACCTTATAGGTACAAAAAGACTTCATAGATGTGGGTACAAATCATGTTTAACTTATACCAATAGATTAAGACTTAACTGCACTAATCTTTATGCAGTTAGATGACATTAAAAGGACACTGAATCAATTTTATTTTTATGAGGCAATACTCTTGGAGTGATTCTTACATTTTTCCTTACTTTCTTCTCCTTATAAAGAGAAACTTTCATGTTACATTCTGCAGCTCCAACTGTCAGAAGTTGAACTCATGGATCCTAAAATCCTAATTTCCCTAAACTCTGTGTCAACTATTCTTTACTGAAGATCCTGCCAACAGGAGCTGGCCACAGTCTGGCTTGCCTTAAGGCTGATGTATGTCCACCTACCTCATCTCTACCTCCATATCTTCCCTCGCCTAAAATGCTGATGTTATCTAAGAGGTGCTGGGCTTCCCCACATTGGTATTTGGTGCTGCAGCAGCAGAAAGTGGATTGTAAACGAATCCTGGTTCCCAGGTATGACATGGGAATCTCTATACCTGTGGAATAACATTCCCTGCTTTGTCTGTGTCCCTGCGTGAGGCAATGCCTTGGTAAGCACTGAAGCTGTTCCTGGGCACAGAATGAGGATGCTGAAGTGACAGTGGGCACAAGCAGGTGGCATTCACTGTTACTGGAAGGCAGCAGATTTCCAGCATAGCCATGCTTCATCTTGTGATTACTATGCCTGATGTTTAGAGAGGACCAGAGTATCTTTCTTTGAAGCTACAGGCAGATCAGTATCATCCCCCATCAAAGTAACACCTGGAACAGAGGAAGGCATTCTGTCAACACCTTGTCTTGGCAATGCTTAGAATTTAAATATTCTATTACCAAAAGTATAGAATCTAAGTGTTGTAGAAAAAAATTGGCCCAACCCTCTTACCAATGCAGAAATTTTTTCTGTGATCTGACTGTGGTACAGACAACAGACGTCACTAAACTCTATGTTTTTAAAATTTAAATAGGAAAAAAAAACCCAAAATAAAACAAAACAAATACAAGAAAAACAAGAAACAAAAGAGATAAATAAATAATAACAAAACCCCATAACAATAACAATATAGGCTTTCAAAACAAGGTGGTAGGAACATAACAAAGCTTGTTATTTTGCGTGATTATCTTTAAAAGAGTTACTCAGATTACCAGATATAGACATACAAAATTGATCTAATCCTATGAGTGTTAACTGTTTTGTTTCAAGAATTAATAGACTTAGTAGTACAATCATCTTAGCTGTCTTAAGTGTATATACATAAATTTATATCTTTTTTCTTTTTCCTTTCTTCCTTTCCCTGAGTTATTTTCCCCTTTGAGCAGTTTCTTACCCTTTCACAATATTTATTGAAGATTTTGTAGTTTTTTTTTTCATTTTTTATTGGTACCAGGGATCGAACTCACGACTGTCTGCTTGCAAGGCAGGTGCTTATGCCGCTGAGCTAAATCCCCAGCCCCAAAGATTTTGTATTTTATTTACTCTCAATTTCTTACACTAGGGAGACAATATGGTATTTACACATGTGAGTTTGATTTATTTCACTTACGAGTATGGTCTCAAGTTGCATCTATTTACCAATAAAAGCCTCAATATGATCCCTTCTTTATAGCTAAATTGTACTCCGTTGTATAAAAATACTACATCTTTTTTATCCATTCCTCAGTTGATGGGCATCTGGGTTGTTTCCAAGATTTGGCTATTACAAACTATGCAGCTATAAACATGGGTGCACATATATCACTATAATATGATGTTTTCAGTTCTTCTGGGAATATGCCCAGAAGCAGGATAGCTGGGTCAAATGGCCAGATTTTTGAGGAACCTCAACATTAATTTTCACAGTGGTTGCACCAGTCTGCAGAAGAGTTCCTTTTTCCTCACAGCCTCTCCAGCATTTGTTATTGATTGTTTTCTTGATCCTGGCCATTCTTTCTGGAGTGAGATGGAATCTCAATATTGTTTTACTTTGCATTTCTCTAATGACTAATGATGTTGAACATTTTTTCATATATTTATTTTCCACTTGTATTTCTTCAGCTGATAAGTATATATTCATCTCAGATACCCATTTTTGGATTGGGTCTTTGAATTTTGGGGCCTGACTTAAAAAAATTTTTTTATATGTTCTAGATAGAAGCCCTTTGTATGAGAGATTTTTTCCCCCAATTTGTGGGTTTTCTTTTCACTCTGTTGGAGATTTCTTTTGACGTGGAGCAACTTTTTAATAAGACAAGATCCCAGTTGTTGATTCTGGGAAGCGTTTCACGTAGTTTGATTTTTATTCATGAATTCTCTGTCTTCAAGGTTTCTACCTACCAGCAGATTTAGTGTTTTTGTTTTAATATTTAGATTTTTGATCCATTTTGACTTTAATCTAGTGCATGGTAATAGGCATGGATCTAGTTTTAGTCTTCTGCATATGGAAAGCCAGTTTTCCTAGCAACACTTATTAAAGAGGCTATCTTTCTTCCAGTGAACGTGTTTGGTCCCTTTGTCAAAATAAGGTGGCTGAGTGTGTTTATAGTTGTGGTTGTATCTTTTAATCTATTCCATTGATCTTCAGGTCTGTTTTTATTCCAGTACCATGCTGATTTTATTACAGTAGCTTTGTAGTATAATTCCAAGTCAGGGATTGTGGTGCCTCCTGTCTTGCCTTTGTTGTCCAGGATTGCCTTTGCTATTCTAGGTCTCTTCTGGTTCCAGATGAATTTTAGGAATGATTTCTCTAGATCTGTGTGGTATGCTAATGGTATTTTGATTGGAATTTCATTAAACCTGTATAACAATTTTGGGAAATGGTTATTTTCACAATGTTTATTCTTCCTACCCAAGAACAAGGAATGTCTTTCTGTTTTCTGAAGTCCTCTTTGATTTGTTTTTTCAGAACAATGTAATTTTCACTGTAGAGATCTTTTACTTCCTTTGTTAGATTGATTCCTATGTATTTCGTTTTTTAAGATGCTATTGTTAATGGTATGGTTTCTCTTATTTCTCTATTGGCACATTTGTTGTTTGTGTACAGGAATGCTATTGATTTTTGAGTGTTGATAAAGTCCATGCTTTTACTTCTATGGTGTGGGGTTGTTTTGGGAGGCAGCTGTCCTCCCCTTCCTACCTGGTGAGACCAGGTGTCTATTTCACACATAAATGAGAATAGGAGTAATATGTGCTATGCAGGCTGCCATAGTTAGGTGTACTGTCCCATGGATGGTGCATAGGCCAAAAAACCAAACTGCAGGACAAGCTGTGGGTCCTTGGTCATTACATGCACAATAACTGGCATCCACCCTTGCCAGGAGCCGGAAATCAAGTCGTGGAAAATGGAGTTGGCTAGTTATGACAGGTAGAGGACAAGCAAGGGTCCAGTCATGGGGAACTCGTACATAGTTGAGGGTTCAGCACCTGGAACTAAAGCCCAGGAGAGGTTCCAGTAACCAGAAACTAGCTCAAGGTAAGTGTTCACTAATTGAGACCCAGAGGTTTCAGGGTAAGGGTTTCAGGCCCTGGAAACTAGAGCACAAGTGAGCGCCAAGCACTGAATAAAGCTTGTGTGATAATTTGGACATAAGGAACCAGAGCCCAGTGGTATAATCAAAGGTATAATCACTGGGACACAGAGCTTGGGAGACTGTCTAATGAAGTAGATCCCACAAAAGGGTCCAGTTACCAAGATCTGGAGCACAGGCAATGATCCAGTCACCAGAAACTAGAACCTAGGAGAAGACCCAATGACTAGGAACCAGAGCATATAAAGGGTTCAGTCACCAAGACCTGATCCATGAGCAGGATTTTGGCACTTGAAACTAGAGCCAGGAGATTGTCCAGTCACTGGGACCAGAGCTTGGGTAATGGTCTTGTCACCAGGAACCAGAGATAGACCAGTCCAATCACCACTCACTAGAACCTGTGAGGAGACTGAGTCATGAGGAACTAGAGCACAAGAGAAGGTCCAGTCACAGGGCACAGTTATGGCAACTAGAGTCCAAGTGGTTATTCAGTCACTGGGAACCAGAACACAGGCTTGGGTCCACCACTCAGAAAAAGTGCATTGTGAGCAACTAGTGACTGGGAACCAGAGCCTGCTGGAGGGTCCAGCTCTGTTTTCATGCTTCATGATGAAAATTCAGGGCTCAGCAAGGCATCTCTGTCTCTAGATCAATGATTCACCCCATGCATAGACAGATAATGCTACTTCTGGACCAATGTTCCACTAAGGGCCTGGCTAGGTAGTTCTAAGTCTGGATCAGTCATCAACACAGGTTGGACAGCATCCCTTCCCCACCGCACACTTTGGATCAATGAGCCACCCTGTGCTTGGCCAGGCAGCTGTCTATTTCTTGATCAATGTACCACCATCCTTTACCTCACCTGGAATCTCCCTCACCTGCCTTTGACACACTAGCTTCAGCTCTACTGCACTCAACTCAGACCACACTGTGCAAAGCAGGTCTGTGTTTCCAAAGGTTCCTACATGTAGGGAGTTGAAAGCATGCTGCATCACACCAATTGCTGGGAATGGTACTGCTTACTCAGTGCACCATTCTATGTCTGAGGATTAGGATGTGCCTACATCTCTTCTGGGGCTGAAACTGAAAAGAGATCATTTTTTTTCTCTGGTAGTAGCATGCACAGGATTGTATCTGAGCTCTGTGCCCTGCCATAGTTACCCTGGGGCTCTGTCATCTTTGGCATTTCATGGTGAGTCCATGCCCAGAAGGAGGTTGTAAGCTTGACATTTTCCCCAAAAGAGACAGCAACCATGTTTTCAACCCTTGTACTCTAAGTGGACACATCTGAGGCCACACCAGGCCCAGTCAACAGCAGCACTGCATTTTGGTATCAGGTGATGGAGCCTTCCAAGTGCTAACCCTATTCTGAACATGCACAATTAAGCACAAGCCACAGAGTTCACAGCAGGCTCCTGTTCTGAGGCTGTAAGAGTGAGCAGGAAACTAAGCTCACAGCTTTGTGGTTGTATAAGACTGAGCAGGTCTCAGAGTTCACACCAAGCTCCTGTCCCAGCTGTGTAAGAGCAGGTCCCAGAGTACACATGAGGCTCCTTTCCTGAACATGTAAGAGGGAGCAAGCCCCAGAGTACACTGCTGATGATTTGCTAGCAACAAGTAAACAAAAGCTATGATTTCACACATTCAGGAAGCCACATGAATACAGTCAGCTTCTCTCTAGTTGCTTATAGATGTGAAAATGGGTACATTTCCCAGAAAGTGGAAACCAGAAGGACTTTCCTATTCATGACACTGTGGAAATGAAGCCCACTGTCATCAAGGCAGGCAGAGGGCACTCCCTGTCTCCTTGAAGCTCTAGATGAGCATCGCTGGTGCTCACATGAAGCTTTCCTAGAAAATTCCATCTGGCTATGCAGGAAGCTCTGAACTGGCTTGGTAAGAAACCCAAGGTCCCTCTTTTGGAACAATGGCCCTGGGAGATTACTGATAGCATCAGCCCTTTAGTCACTGGTTGTGATGTCCTCAAGGAAAATGCAGTGATTGGATTCATGTGAACCACAGCTCAGAATGAGCACAACCTTGGCTCATAATTCTCATCTGTCCTCAGAAGGAGCCAACACCTTTTTATCTGTGAAGGATTCTATTACTCCTTCCCTTGAGATCGATTATTCTACTTGTTGCTCATAAAAGCCTCATATTTTTCTGGAAAATATTCCAGTATTATTTGTAATTGACAATTTTGCCTTGGATGATTTTTCAGGATGTAGGTCTGTCAATGCATTGATTCAAATATTAAATATTATTCAATGTCAATTATGCTGTGATTGTTCTGAAAGCTTTTTATATTTAATTTTATTCATTCTGCTTATGACTATAATTTAAATGAGGGATTTTCTCATTCATGTTAAATGTATTATCAGTGCAGTGCTTTAGCTTAATTGTACTATGCACACAAATTTAAGTTTTTCAAGATCTGAGCCAAACCAAAGTAAAGGGTGTTATGTCTCCAAATTGGAAGAAAAATTTTATTGTAATTCATTTTTTTTTATTTTAAAGAGAATAAAACTCAGCCAACCAAAACAGGGTAAAGCCAATCCAAACAAAGCAGTGAAAGTGATACAGAATTTCGAAGGAGAATAATAGGAAATCAACAATGGCTACCATAATATAGTTTGTTACCTTCACAATAGTTGTCCATCCCATCAGACATAGTAAAAGCAAACAAAACCAATCAAAACATCTGGCCATGGTGGGACTCAGGCAGCTTATTCACCCGCCCTCTTGGTAAGTGCTGTGGTGAGGGCCAGGAAAAGAACCAGGGCTCCCAAGATCCAGACATGATAGGTCTCAGGCAGCTTATTCACCTACCCTCTTGGTAAGCGCCTGGGGCGAGGCCAGGAGGAGAACCAGAACTCCAGAGATCCGGCCATAGTGAGACTCAGGCAGCTTATTCACCCGCCCTCTTGGTAAGTGCCTGCGGCATGGGCCTGGAGGAGAACCATTACCTGTGAGCCTACTGCCACACGGGCTGAAAATCAATCATGCTTCCCCACTCCCTCATAGCTACTGGGCATAGATATCTCAGCATCTCTTGGGAGGATGACCATATGCAGTATAGCAAATATGGGGGATTTCCTTCTATATTCTGTTTGAAGGCAAAGGTTGTTTTCACTGTTTTGTTTTGTTGTGTTTCTTTTGCTCTATTCAGTATTCTCAATTGGTTTTATAATATTCTATTTTTGGTTTGATTTTGCTATACCTAATTGACTGGACAACTATTGTGAAGTAAAAGAGATATACCATAGTACCTATTACTACTATCCCAGTATCCTCCTGTTAAATCCTGTACCAATTTCACTGCATTGTCTCGATTGGCTTGTTCTGTGCTGTGCTGTTGCATTTTTACTACTTTCAAAATAAAATTATAAAAAACAATCACAACAGAACATTGAATAAAACAAAACAATAAATTGGAACAAAACAAAGCAGTGAGAACAACATTGGGCTTCATAAACAAGACAGAAGGAAATCCCCCATATTTGCCATTTTGCATACTGTTATCCGCCTAGTAGATGCTCAGACTACAGGCCCTAAGCCTGCAAAGTTAATCAAGCAATGCAAGCCTTTAGTTGCTTTTGTACTACAGTTACTATCAAGTCAGCCTGTTCTCCAAAGCAGCTAGTTGCTTACAGGTGGGGTGGGGAGAGTTCTTGATTCTCAGCCTGCAAGCCGGATCAGCCCCTGTGGAGGGTGATCTGGCTTCTCTCTTTCTGGGCCCTGCACAGTTTGCATGTTTTATTGAAGGGCAAACTGGCATCTTGATGTGCTTCTCCCAGACCCAACATAGCTTCTGCTGATTCATGGGATTGTAATTCTTTTGAAGTGCAGGAAAACATAGCCAACTGCAGGATTATTTTTAATACCGCAGAAAAATTTGAAATATTTTTGTCACAATGCTATGGAAACTGTGTTGCAAATGTGGGGAAGGGACACTTCACCAGAGCACATTGCTTTGGAGTTGAATAAATTCTAAGGCTTATTAAGATCTTTATGTCCTGAAAGAAATATCACTGAATGATGTGTTCCTTCCATTTGATCAAGCTGATGTCCAAAACATTTTTAATGTTCCCAGTATTCACTCTGCCCCCAACCAGATTCCAAGAGGTCCAGACACCTGTCTAGCAGCCTTGTGGTGCTGTCCTGAGCTGTGGAGGGGCTGTGGAAACATGGCCACCCACCAGGGTCCTCACATGTCCCAGTGCAGTGGCAGTCACCCTGCCCATTGCTCTTGTCCAGGAGGAGGACCCACGGCAGGCTCCTCACACATCTGGGCTGGGGTGGACAGAGGACTCCTCCAGGACCAGTCTCCCCAGGAAAATATTTTCAGCCACAGCTCCTGGGTAGCATCTCTGCAGATCACTGTGCCCTGCTCTGGGTTAGTTCTGCCTGCTCTACTGACTCAGCAGCCTGGTCACAGACACCATAGAAGTAAGTATTGTGCTAGCTACAGTGCAGCCATAGGTGGCCTCACTGCCACCCAGCAGGGACACCAGAAATAGCTATATGGAGGTGCTGGCCTGGAGCAGTGGGCATAAATGTAGCTGTCCTGAAGCTCAGTGTAGTGCCCCCAAAATGTACCCCAGCTGGATTCAATCCCCAAGGTGTCAGCTTGGCCAAAGTGCCAGCACTACTGACCTTTTTTCTCTTAGGTGTTAAACAGGTGGAAGCAGAGTTCTCACCTCCCTCCTTAGCACTTCTCTGGCAGTTGTCCCATCCTTGGCAGGTGGTGGTCCCCAGGGCTCTGCCCAGTGATCTCTCTTCCCAGGATGGTAGTGTCCCCTTCTTCAACCCTTCTCTTGTCTTGTGCCTGTGTTTTGACCCTGGTCTCCCTTGTGAGTTTCAGGCCGGTACATATACAATAGGCTCCAGAAGCAAATGCTGGCCACCAGTTGGGGGTGAGCTGGAGCAGTCATTCCCTCCTCCTGCCTGTCTGATGGATGCTGTAATAATACCTTCCCTTTCTCCTCCCTCTTCTCCCCTTTCTCCTCTTTCCCTTCCTTCTGCCATTCTGGGCATCTACTCTAGGGCTTTTCATCCACCCATTGTGCTGGGATTGGTGCTGTGTGGAGGGTGGGACCAGCTCCACCTGCTCCACAGCCAGGTCTTGATCATAACCACCCAGCTTTCTGGCTCCTGCCTGCCCTTCTAGAGTGGCAGTGTTGCAGGGAAGAGCTAGAACCTTGCAGGTATACAGTGGTGCTCAAACTATGGTTGTTGATGGAATCCTGTGGACATTGCTGAAACAAAAGCTTTAGCACCTGACTTCCCACTTCTGTTATTATATAGTTTTTTTTAAGTTGTAGTAAAATACCATCTGAGTGTGTATGTTGGTGACACTAGGTACACTTGCATTGTTGTTGTCCCCTGCTATTTTTTAACCTGTCAGTTTAAGCCCTGTGTTGCCCAAATCACAGCTCCCCTGGCCTCCAGTGACTGTGTTCAGGGCATCTAGGGAAGCCTTCTCCAAACACAGCAGGCAGGCCAGTGCCTGTCACAGAGAAGCGTGTCTCCCCACGCAGCAAGCCTTCTTCACATGCAGGTCAGGTGCCCACTGAAGTCTCTGAATTTAGTGTCTGCATCAAGACCCAAATCTCATGACAGATGCTGATGGGTGCTCAGCCTTGCTTCTGTGCCTGATCCAACCACCTTTATTCAGGGCGATCTACTCTAATTGGTCAGCTAGGCCTCCCTGGTGTCTGCTGGGATACAGGTTCAGAGCTGTGACTGGCAGCCTGTGAGTGCATGAGAACCAGGGACGGGGAGGGTCCCCAGAATGAAGTGCCACCTGTCCACTACAAAGGCAGGAGGAAGAAACCCTCCTTTTGTGTGACTTATGCTTATTTTCCTTTGGTGGGGGGGGGGTGGTCCTCCTTCCCAGAAGCTGCTCTTCTCTGGGTTTAGCTGAAGGCTCTCCCCTGTGAAACCAGTTCATCTTAGTTCCCCTTGGTGTTTTCAGGGTTCTATGAGCTCCCACCATCTGTTCAGCTTGATGACAGTTGTCTTATTCCAAGGGCCTCTGTGGATCTCTTACTAGTAATCAATAATTTGTCAACTAGAATTCCTGGTTGCAAGTAACAGAAGCTGATTCTGGTGGATTTAACAAAAAGGTACTAATTAAATAAAATGGAGAACCATAAGCTCAATAAGGATTGGCCAAAGTAATGGTAGCCACAGGCAGGCTCTCCATTGGGTCATGTTAGATTACTTGGTGTGAATGGTCTGCCCATCTTGATATGCCACGGATGCTCTCCTCCTAAGACCCCCAGTAGTGGGGACCTGTGGCTGCCTAGATGGTGGCTGGGACCCTCACAGGTCATTTGCCTCCTCTTTCCTCTCTCCAAGCTTGTCTGGCAAGACTGTGCTTGTGGTGAGGCTGAGTTCCATGTCACATCCTCAAGAAGTTCAAATATTGTGGTGATAAAACCCTGACCCATGGCTGCCATGTGCTGTTCCCTCTTAGTTTTCTCTCTTCTCTGAGTGGACATTCTCTGCCCCTCCATTCTAATTTCATGGACATAGCCTCCAGATGCCTCACTATTCTGTGCTCAATTTTGGTGTCCAGTGTTGGAAGTAACTTTGCAAATGAGGCCTTTTGTGTCAAGGGTCCAATGGGATTAGTTCTTCCATATCCCAGTCCCAAGCTTCCAGCAAGGCATCTGAGAGTACATTGCATTTTAGGCAGCCCCACATGTGAGGAATCTGCAAGCTGTTACACTGGTGGCTGGTTGAACTCCCAGAGTTTTGCTATCCCTGGCTGCCAAGTGGGTTTTCCCCCTATCCCAATTACCATGTCATTGACTTACTAAAAGCATGCAGGTTAACACAGTCACATGGCACTGCACCTGCAATATCTCCAGGATGGAGTTCACACCTTCCATCTCCTTACAGTTGGCCCTTTCAGCCAAAAATTGTAAACTGGAGGACTTTTGGACAATCTACTTTGTTTAGCTAATATGGTGTTTCCTGGAGAACTCAACTGGCTGCTAGCTATTGAGAACTAGGAGAGTTTATGTGACAAGCAGGGCCCCAACTCTCCTGGAATGCAATGTCTTAGTCACTGTTCTTGCTGGGACACAACACCAGACATATGAAATTTAAAAGGGGAGAGATTTATTGTGTCTTACGTTTTATTCCATGGTCCAGTGGCTCCAAGGCAGGACAGCATGGCAGAGGACCCAAGAGGTGAGCTGTTCATTGCATAGATGTCAGGAAGGGGAGAGTGAAGGGAGGAGCCAAGAGGGAGGGAAACCCTACCAAGCCACGCCCCACGCCCCACCTCTTCTGACAGGTCCCACCTCCAAACAGCAAGCCAGCTGAGTCCCCATGGATCAGCCACCTTCCCACAGCCTCACTATGAGTGCATGAAGTTCTCTGGTGGCATTCAGATATAAACCATAACTGGTGGGAAGATGCTGTAACCCTGGCGGCATTTCCTCAGGGTAGTAAGTGGTGGTTGGCTCACAGCTGTCCCCCAGCATGCCCTGTGGTCTCAGTCAGGATGCTACACTAAATCAGAGCCCTGCCAGCCTCTCTATGTACATGTACGTGCAGCTGGGTGCAGGGCTGTGGGGTGGATTGCAGCAAGTTTACAGTGAAGGCAAGGAACCTGGGCATGACAGGTTGAGTTCCACAGTAAGCATTTGCTTAGCCTGCTGGGCTGAGGAATGCAAAGGCGGAGATATGGTTCTGGGCTCCTAAAGGGCAACTGTTCTCTGACCTGTCCAGCAGCGCACTTGTTCTGGAAACTCAGTCCTTTTTTGGGTGACTCCTGAGGGTGCTACCAGGTTTCACTGAGCTGCTTCTGTGGTCAGTGCACACTGATCTACGATGATCATGAGTCCAAGCCAGTGCACACCCCTAGTGCCCTGACAGGGTTTTTACACTTCCAGTCTGTGACAGCATTGGAGGAGGCTCTCCAGCAGTGGGTACCATGCTTGTGGAACTTTGTCCCTGTTTCCTGCCACGCAGGCAGAAGCACAGCTAGGAGGGCTGGAGACAAAGGTGCTAGTCATCACCTAAAGAAGGAAGAGCAGGATGCCCTGGGCTTTGCCCTGCTGATCCCGTTTTTGGATGAGTGCTCTGGCCGTTTTGTATTTCCTCTTGATAGTTGCTGAGCAGATGTCTGAGAGCTGAGACTGCTCTGTGGAGTCCTCTTCCAGGCCCCACGGACCTTGGCAGTCTCCACCCGCCAGGTCTGAGCACAGAGCCCCTGCACTGTGGAAGCGAGGGGCACTGGAGACCCGCAGCCTTATAGCTCAGACTGTGTGGACTTAAGGTGCGGAGATCTGCACTCACATTCTCCCCAGGGACGGCGTGGCGGCGATGGCATTTCAGTCGTTCACCAGCATTCACCTCTATGTGCACCTCTGGGAGCTGGGCACTGCCCCAGCACGGAAGACTGTGCCCAGTCATAGCTTTCTGCTCTCCAGCATGTGTCTCCTCCATGCATGAGGTTTTGGAAAACTGTCCAGTCTCAAGGGAGGGCTTCACCTTCTCCTGAATGAAGTTAAAATCACTGTCTCATAGGACTGTGTAGAGGACTGAACAGAACGCTGCTGTACAGGCTTGTTCTTCACATCCGCGCTTCAGCGAATACTGTACTACTTTTTCCCTTGTCCTGTGAAGACTCCTTACACCTAGTCGCGCGGACCGGCGTCGCGACCTCGAGGCGGCCACCAGGGGGCAGCGCGCAGCAGGGAATGGCGCGCCAAGCCCGCGCATTCGAGCCCTCTGACCCTGGCGCGTGCCGTCTTGCGCCTCGAGGGGGTGAGTGTCTCCTGGGGACTCCTCCACCCCCTCCCGCCCGCGCTGTCACGTGCGCACACAGCCTCAGGGCCCAAGCGCCGAGCTCTGAGCTCTGTGTGGAGTCAGAGGAGGACGGGGAATCGATAACGTCGACAGGGGCGCAGTAGGGTCAGCACCTCCGGAACTTCCTCGCGGGGGTTGAGGGCGCTGGCCGAGCTCTGCGCACAGTGCTCAGTCGGGCGCAGGACGGAGCACGCGCCCCCACGCACGAGCACGAGCCGCGGCCCCGAAGGGCTCGCGTGGGGGTTCCGCGGGGGAGCGCGCACGCTGCCAGCCGCGGCGGGGACCCGCCGCCTGCCTAGTGCGCGGGGACATCACTGGGCGCGGGGGACAGGTGTCGTCGCTGGGCTGCGCCCGCCGAGGACAAGGAGGAGGCGGAGGAGGAGGCGGTGCCGCGCTTCCCACGTTGCGCTGGGCGCCGGGCCGTGCGCGTCCAGGACTGGGCGGCCGCCGAGGCGCGGGGTGCGCGTGACTGTCGCGGGCCGCGCGCGAATATGGACGAGTCCTCGCTGCTGGACCTGCTGGAGTGCGCCGTGTGCTTGGAGCGCCTGGACACCACGGCCAAGGTGCTGCCCTGCCAGCACACCTTCTGCCGCCGGTGCCTGGAAAGCATCGTGTGCTCGCGCCGCGAGCTGCGCTGCCCTGAATGCCGCATCCTGGTGGGCTGCGGCGTGGACGAGCTGCCCGCCAACATCCTGCTTGTGCGCCTGCTAGATGGCCTGCGCTGCCGGCCCCGCGGGGGCTCGGGTTCCGGCCCCGGCCCCGGCCCGCCCACTCTTCCTGGCCCAGCAGCGCCCCCAGGTACCGCTTGCGAGCCGACCGCGGGCAGGAATGTGACGACAGCAAAGGTAAGTACTGGCGCGCTCGGGGCGCTCGGGTTGTGCGCCTCTTCTCCAACTTTGCTTTCCTCTGGGGACCCCCAGCTCCCCGCAAGGCTGGCTCATCTCACCCCACATTCGGCCTACCCTGACCAGGCATCTGGCCACCTGGTCCCTGGTGAGCTGCACTTCCCTTCTTTTCCTGGGCCTGTTTCTTTACCTTTCTGCACCCTCCTTCATCTCCCCAGAGAGCCTCTCCGACCCCCAGATTTTCCACCTGCGCCCTTCAGCAGGCTTGGAGGAAAGTTGGAGCTTGCCATCTCCCTAGTTCCCATGGCTGCAGGAGAGGGCGTGGGCTCCTGCCCTGGTATTTGGCTAAGAGAAGAGGGAAGGGAATCTGTGGGGAGCAGGCTACTCTGTGTTTTGCTGCAAGTGGGGGACAGAATCCCAGGGCCGACAGCCATTCTGGGCTTGGCAGGTCATCACGGAGCCACTGGCTTTCAGGCAGGGATGCAGTCTCCTGTGCTGTTGTTTCAAATCGTGAACGTTATTTGTGCATCTGCATTAGCCAGCTGTAGCTGTCTCTGTTTTAGTGAACAGACCTCTCTTGGAGGGTTTGGTGATACGGTGTCACATCTTTTTGTTCCGGCCACCACTTGCCCCCCTGTCACGGGGCTCGGGTCCCGGCCCTGGCCCCGGCCCACCCACCCTTCCTGGCCCCGCAGCCCCCAGGTACCCCTTGCGAGCTGGCCGCGGGCAGGAATGTGACGACAGCAAAGGTAAGTACTGGCGCACTCGGGGTGCTCGGGTTGTGCGGACAAGGTGCTGCTTGGAATGAGACACAAAACTACCCTCTTTCTGTGACTTTTTTGATGGAGAAGAGCACATTTAAAGGGTAAATAAATGTGGTGTTCGTCTGCTGGAATTATCATTTGCTTTATAACACAACCATATTCAGTTCCCTGGACCATGCAGAGAGTTGCAGCCTAATGTCAAATGCAAGGTCCCAAAGGGCTGGGAGCATCTGAACTATGCAGCCCGAGAACGTCACTGAGGTGGGGAGCGTTGGCACCTGGTATGGGCTTGGGTCCAAGGTCACACTTTCTGAATTGGATTTTCCTGTGCCAGGAAAGAGTGAATGACAGAGAGGGACAAGGAATATTCCTACTTGAGCTCACTGCTGGAGCAGAATTTTTTTGTTTTGGTTTTCATTGTGATTGAATCTAGATGCTCCAGTTAGAGATCTGCAAACTTTTCTTTCCTGTTCTTGTTGCTTTTAATGTAAAGATTCTTATTTGCAAAATGAGCAGGTTGCCTCCTGCTTTAATACTGGAGCATCCTCTGTAGGATGGGAAGGAGAAGGGGACCAGGTACAGTCCCATGAAACCAGCTATGCTTCTGCAAGCAGGGACTTGAGGTAGAGATTGCATCTGGATAGGTGTCTGGCATTTTGTTGCACATTGTACTGTGCTGACTCCTTGCAGGCCAACTCTGGTACACTGCTTGCTTAATAGATGGCACTCATCCCACCACTCAGCAGACATCAAATTCACCCATGGGAGTGACCGTGAGTGTGTAATATAGGGTCCTGTTTTCCTGTGGGGCTTGCCATCTGGGATATGCATGTAAACTTCATAGCTGTACAGAGACAAGATAGCTTTTAGCGTGTCTGCCTTGTGAAGTTGGACTTGTCATGTGTAAAATTTGTCACTTGTATCTGGTTTCACTCGTGTTGGTTTCACCAGCACTCACAGTCCTCCAGCCTGGTGGTCAGCATGGCTGTTCAGCTGTACTTTAACAGGAGTCATTTAAGATGAGCTGTTTGAGAATCAGTTAATGGTGCCACCCTTAACACCCTTAAATTTTAGATAAAGTTCATGTCCCCTTTGCTTGACACTGGGATTGCCAGCCTCTGCCTTGGCCTTGCTGAATACTGTATGTG
Organism: Cavia porcellus; assembly: GCF_034190915.1. Taxonomy (NCBI): domain Eukaryota; kingdom Metazoa; phylum Chordata; class Mammalia; order Rodentia; family Caviidae; genus Cavia; species Cavia porcellus. The sequence continues at coordinate 44,722,992 of NW_026947501.1, read as the reverse complement.
TGGCGCCTAAAGTGACCTTCTTTACATGGTGCTGTCTAGTATGGCATTTATTAGTGTGTGCTAAGTTTCTCAGCCTTACTTACTTGTTAATTCTTTTCAGGATTTTGGAAAAGACCCCCTTTAACATTCCAGAGCTGTGCTGAGGGAACTGTTTCAGGACAAGTTGCCTTGCTAAGAAGGGTTTTGGGCGGGTTGGGAGTGCAGCTCAGTAGGGACTGAGCTTAGTGTGCAGAAGGACTTGGGTTCCTTCCCTGGTGCCACAGAAGACAAGAAAAAAGACTGCTGAAAGAGTTTGTGGTTCCTTGTCAAGTAACTTAAAGGTTACTTTTTAGTGTGGGAGATAAAATAAGGATGCAGATAGAAGACAATTCCAATACTTTTTGATGTTTTGATTTTGAAGACTCTTTGCTTGTATTTGGGCACATAAACTTACTGAGTAGCTCTGTTGGGCCAGGCCTTCTGCCTTTAGAGAGAAAGGCAGCTTCAGCCCAGACCTCTGCAAGGTTCCAGGGATGACATTTACACAGATTAAGAAACTAAGCGTGGCTACTGCCTTTGGTAAAGGTAGGCTTTAGACCCTGCTTTGTTTGAACGGTGGCAGTTTTCTTCCCTTTGTGGTGCTAGGATGGAACCTAGGGCTTGTGTGATCCAGACTGGCATACACCCACCAGGTGTGGAATATGGTGAGGTACGTGGGATATGCTTAGATCAGGCCTATCCGAAAATCTCTTCTGTATCCCTCGGACAGCAGGATCAGGGTATAATCATGGAAAAAGTGAAACACACTGGAGGAATCACACATTATATGGGTTAGGTATGTCATTATAGAAATAAATACTCATGTTCGTGATGTTTTGATTTTTGGATGCAGGATTCAGGACCTTAAGTACAGGTTTTGTGGTGTAAACATCAAGTCACAGCTGCCTCTTACCATTGCCTGTTTCCTTCGTGTGGAGCAGGAGCTCTGAGACTGCTGGAAAAATCTGAGAGGTGCATCCTTCTGGGTTGTAGATAATTCCTCCCCTGCTGTGTTTTATGTTCTTGTTCACAACCAATTTGACCATTTTGAAGCAATCTGCCTTGGTTGAGTCTTTCTGAGGAACTTTCTCTGCTTTCTAAGGCAACATTTTCTTTTTTCTTTGCACTCAGCTTCCTTGGTTACATAATATTTAATTAAAGTGTATTTTTAACGTTATGAGGACAACTTGCATAAACATGGTGGGAACAAGGAGGATGGATGCCCGGTAAGGATGGGCTGCCTTGGCATTGTGAGAAGCAGCCTGTTCATGAGGTACAGAGGGTGTTGCTTGGTCCAGCTGCTCACTGGCTGTAAACCAGGCAGAGGTACCATGGTGTTTGGAAGCAGATGGCCGTGTGTTTTGATGGTGACAGCTGGGATTGTCTGTGAGCAGCTGCAGAGCACCTGATGTGTGCAGGGCATAGGCATCAGTAGACTTTGCAGAACTAACAACATCCTGCCATGTGCCTGGACTATGACCACGCTGCGATCCTGGAAGGTTTGAGAGCTGGGAAGTGACCAACGCAGGATGTGACTCTGCCTCTGCCTCTGTGCTGCCTGCTGTGTGACTGGTCTTGGGTGTAATAAGGGCTCCAGTGGAAAGTACAGAGTAGGGGACTGGACAGCCTATGGAGGATGGCAATGCCGTGACAGTGGAGCTGAAGTGTGTCCTTTCCAGAAGGCCCGAGTGTCGAGAAAGTGCCTTTGGACTCACAGCCATGCCATGTTTCAGCTGGGGGCATTAGTACTCTGTCCGAATTATCATTTATTGACACATTCCATGTCATGTCTGCCATGGGCCAAGGGCTAAGTCAGCCTTCTCTGGTCCCCTAGCTCTGTGAGGATGTTGTTACTGAGCGAGGAAAGCTGGGTTGCAACTTTTGCTGAGTGCTGGTGCCACCAGATTAGAGGAGCTTCAAACCTGACCAGGGTCCCTGCTCAAGGCTTCAGAGGCCCCGGCTGCAATAGCAGGGGAGTCCATGTGAGTTGTGATGCAGTCATATAGACTTGCATGTCTGTGCACATGTGTGGTGTGGGGGTGTATGGTCCTCCCCACACGTCGGCCTGTGTTGAGGACAGGATCTTGGGGTGATAGCAGACATTACAGCCAGGTGGCTGAGTCTGTTTCACCTGCTGAACGCTCCAGGTTTTATTGTTTTGTCAGGGACAGTGTTCCTGATCTTAAAAACACTGTTAAAATGAAAAACAAAAGTACTCAAGACCCAGCAGAGACAGGAGCTGCTCTTATGGTGTGACTGCTCCTTCCTGGTTTCCAATGGCTGGCAGACACATCCTCAGTCTGGAGGCCCCCACACTTGCTGCAGTCCCTGGAGCCCAGCTGCTCTTGGGGTGGAACAGAAAAGAATTATACTGGCATTTTCCTTGGGGAGCCACCAGCCTGCGGGAGCATAGATGCCCTATACAGATCTTCTAGCAGGACTAGGGCCGATTTCTGTTCAGATGGCCTTGTTCAGATGACCTCAGATGTGGCAGGTGAGATGTGTGCAGTCTATAGGTCATACTGTACTTTAACTAACCCTTGTGGAACAGGAAGTAAAGCCAAAGGTGGTGACAATGTGCTGTGACCCATCCTGCTGCGCTGACATGGGTGTCCCTTGGCCACCAGTTAGACCAGGGCACAGGCTGAAGGGTCAGTGCCTCCTGGGTGGTTCCTCCCGCAGGGGTTGCCTCCTTTTCACTCTGCTTGGGCTCTAAAGGGTCAGGGGTGGTAGGGTGTCCACTGGTGATTCACAGGAGCCTGGTGAAGAGATGGCCCTTGCCTCTCTCTCTCGCATGTTTACCTGCTTGTGATACAGCAGCTGTCTGCAAATGGAATATGTGGATTGCTCACATGAATTCATCTGGGTTTAGAGGAATTAGGATTCACCACAGGAGCTCAGGTCAATAAAAGGAAAGAGAGAATTTAAAAATGTACTCCCTCAAGGACAATGCAAATGCACAGAGTCAGAGAGACTTCTCTGTGTGCGGAGGGAAGGGGACTCAGAAAACAGCAGGTCTAGGGATCTACTTTCAGTGTCTTGATTGGTCAGACAAGGACTTTGTATATCTGCTTCTTGGATTGCTCCTTCCAGCTGGGACAGAGGTACGTAGAGGGGTCCAGGAGGGTCTCTTCCATAGCTGTGAGCTTTCTAAGGAATCTTGCTACTGGTTTCTTGGTTCTCTTGCAGCATGGTCGTGCAAATAGTACCTTGTGGAGAAGGTATCTGCCAGTGGTCACTGGAAGGTGGAGGTCAGGGGCTTCTTTGAGGGGAAATTATCTTTTGTCTCTACCACCTCCAGAGGTGAAAATCATTGCGATTTTTCTCTTAGGATGTCATGATGATGGGAGGTTGTATTTTACTTATTTGCTAGTTGAGCCCAGAGATCCTGGGGAGGGTGCTCGGAAAGGTGAGGGAGCCAGTATATCTCATCACCACCCTGGGTTCTCATGGGCAGCTGCTGTCACTTTCAAAGCTACGCTGGTCACTGTTGCCCTTCAGTTCAAAGCATTCAAGCAGGCCTTTTTAGGGGCCCAGGCAGCCACTTCAGGGAAAGGTTGTCTGCTCCAGGTCTGGTGTGTGGAGCACCTTTGCCCTGTGGGTGAAGAATGGATATGTGTGTGGTAGACCAGGGTGGTACTGACCCTATCTGGGCCCCAGACCACGCAGAGAAAATGGCTAGTGTCAGAATCTGTTTCCTTGTTACTTTCAGGAATATGGTTGTCATGGACTTGGGAGTTTATGCTTGTCAATCCAACAGACTAAGCTGTGACCTATGCAGAAGACTATATATATTGCTGGACTTAAAACTGTTGCCAGACATCCCAAGGAGGTTGCAGACTCTAGATTCTGCATGAACCTGGAGGATGGTGTGGGTTGAGACTGTGGCGCACTATTGTGGTTCCTGTGCTTTCCAGGAACCCATCTGCCTATGACCAGCACACTGGGCCTAGCAGGTGGTATCTGGGTTGTGTGGCCCAGCAAGGCCACAGAGGTAGCACTGGTGGCTGGATGTCTGGGAGTTTGTACTTGTGGCATTTGTCTCATCTGTGGCTGTGGTACAGACCTGGAGAGGCTTCCTGACAGAGCTGCACTGCAGCACTCAGCTCAGAGGGCAAGGCTAGGAGAGGACAGGCCAACAGAAAACTGCAGTCCTCCCATAGGTCTTTTCTGAATCCTACAGTTGTGCACCTGAGCCATACTGACCATGGTTTGCTCATCTGTGTGAGCTGAGTTCTTTTGTGGTGCCTCTACATGTTAATGTTCCTTTTGTGAGTTCCCCAAACTTAAGCAGTGTCTTGCTGTTTAAAATTTAGGTGTCATAGGAAATAAAACTTTTTTTTTTGTCTTTCTGCATGGAGTTAATAGCCAGTCTGTGTGACTGCAGGGATTGTAATGCTTCCTGTGTTCCCAGACTAATCTCTGCATCATCTTTGGCCATAAGCACCATGAGTGGCCATGGTGGGCTCTCTGTTGTCAAGCCCTATGGGCTGAGGAGCCCCATCATGCCTACCCCAGGCTGCTCTGTAGATCTGGGTTGGATGGGCAGCACACAACCCACCTGGGCTCAGATGCATCAACTTTGTCCAGCCCAAAACTTGGAACCCAGAATCTCTTTTCTTCCTTTCTTCCTCCATCTTCCACATGGCTCTGGGCTTTCTGTAGTTTTCTTAAGCTGTGTGCTCTTCACCAGTGTTATCCTGACACTCTTGCCCTGCTAGCCCTTTAAAAAGGCACCTGAGACTCGTCCTGCTTAGTCCCTCGGTGACCAGGGAGGCTCAGCCCATGCGTGCTGCTTTCCAGCATACTAAGCTCTGGGAAGGGCCCTGAGCCTCTGTGATCCCTCAGGTGCCTGCCTACCTTCCCAGTGCCAGGGCTGGGACTGAGCTCAAGGCTGGAGAGGACTGGCACCAACACTAGAGCCTCCTTCCAGGTGCGGAAGAGGCCCTGTCAGCTGGGATCACAGTATGTCTGGGCAGGAGCCTGGGAAGGTGAGGCTGGTCTAAGGTGGAAACTGCAGAGAAGACAGGCCTTTGCATCCTGTGTGTACCCTGTGTGCACTGCCCATAGCTGCCTTGGCCTCAGTCACTTCCTGGCTCTTCTGCACTTGCTCTGGCACTGTATGCCTCTCTCCAGCCCTGCCGAGTCCTCTTCTGGAAACCCTGGAGTCACAGCAATATGGGCTGACTTCTTGCTGGACCTCGTGCTCAGTCCCCTCCAGTGGGAGTCTTGAGCCTATAAACTATGGCTCCCATACCTCTGGCAGCTGTCCCTCCTCCCCACCTGTGTTGGTTACTTTTCTCTTGTTGCTGAGACAAAATACCCAATGCCCAAAATTAAGGAAGGAAAGATTATTTAGCTCATAATTGGTGGAGGTTTCAGTCCATACTTGGTTGACTCCAAGGCAGAGTGGCACGTGGCAGAGGGCAATAGTCCATGGCAGTGGAAAATAGCAAAAGCTACAAAAGCAACAAAGGTGGAGCACAGAAATTCTTTCTGTCCCTTATATTGTATGTTGGGTTCCCACCCCAGGGTGGGCGTAGCACTCACACCCATAATCCCAGCCTTGGACCATGAATCAATCACAGACTCTGGAAGCCTGCTCCCATGACCGCAGGAGGCCTTGGGGGGACATTGAGACACAAATCATAATACCATTCCTACTCTTTTGCCTGAAAGTTCTTCTAGTAAACAAGTGTTTATATGTGGTGTCATATTTTCGCTCAGAAACCCACCTGAAGTTGGGAAGTAGCCTGGGGAGGTAGCTTGGTACCTGAATGCTAGTCTGAGGCTCCCAAAACAAACAAAAACCCCAATTCATATGGATGTTCTGTTCTGATTTTCATATTACATTTTGGGGTTGCCCAGGCTTGCATCAGATGTGTCCCTGACTTCCCTGCCCAGCTGTCCCAGCATCCTGCTTGCTGGCACAGCAACAGAGTTGAGGCTTCCCAGTCCCCAGGCAGGCAGCTCTCCAAGGCTTGGGGTGCCATTGGGCAGCCTATGTATAAGCTAGAGGAGGATCCTGTGCCAGAGGAGGCTCCCCTGCGACTTCATGCTGCTTGGAGAGGCCAGTGAGGGGGCGGCGGGGATACTAGAGCTTTTTCATTCTAACTTTATTTTTGATTGACGTGCAGGAACTGTACCTGTTGATGGAACCTATTGTGATGTTGTGCTACACTGTAATGATTGAATCAGGGTAATCAGCATGCCTGTCACCTGAAACTCTCGTGATTTCTTTGTGATGAGACTATAGAGAATTCTCCTGTAGCTGTTTTGAAACATGAGATGCATTGTTGTTAAGCACAAAGAGCAGCTGTGGAATCCAGCACCAGCAGTCATTCCTGATCCACCTCTGACTTCACACACAAGACCCTCAGCCCCTCCCTCAGCCTCTCTGCCCCCATGGCCATGGTGCTATTCTCCTGGATTCCCAAGCAAGGTAATGAGAATGCTCTGACTTTCTGTGCCAGGCTCATCTCACTAACATGATGTCTTTTGGGTTTTGTGTGTGGCCCCAAATGTGGCAGGGTTGAGTGCCATTGTCCCAGAGAGGACTACCTTGGGGGTGAGGAGGATGCTTCTGGTGGGGACATTGGGACCCAGGATGGGCCGTGCAGGACAAGACGTAGGAAGGTGTTTTATGACTCTACTTGTGTTTATTTTAAGATTTATGTCAAGGGCACATTTAAAAGCCTTACAGCATTGCTGATTTCATTTGGAAACAAGTTAAATAAAATGTGAATCAATTTTAAAAAACATTAAATAAATATGAAGATGAGGCTGGATGCCTATTTTGGAATAGAAACTATCTTAGGTTGCAGACAAATCAGAACCTGCCCTCTGGTGTTCATTGTTTCCAGTAGTTAAGATGTGAGACCTCGCTGGTTGTGGGTCAAGAACATCTTATAATGGAGTACTACTCAGCTTTAAAAAGGAAGAAGCCCTGCCCTGTGAGACAGCATGTGTGAGTCTAGAAGACGTCACGCTAGAGGACCAGATGCCTGAAGACCACGCTTGCTCTGTCCACTCATTTTGGAGCTGAGGAAGCCAAGCCCTCAGAACAGATGGGACCATGGTTGCCAAAGACTTTGGGCAGGAGTTGGAGGGCGCAAGTGACAGGTGTGACTCTCACTGGGGGAGGAGGAGGCTCTAGAGCTTTGGGTGCAGGGTAACTGCAGTGACAGCAATGCGTCTTAGAGTCTGCGAAGGGGTTGTGGCACTGATGGGAGGTGGAGGAGCTGCTCACTAGGATGTACGCGGTTCTCTTTGTCAGTAATACTTCAGTACAGCTGGGGAAGGTAAATTGTGAAATATAACAAAAGCTGTTCTTTGGAACCCACAAAGCTGTGGAGCCATGTCGCTTTCCCTAGTGTCCACACATTTGTCCCCTTGCCCTGTTTCCTCTGGTCATGGGTACTGATGTCTAGTGCTGAAGAATTTAGTGCTGGTAGGGGCTGGACAGGTACCTGTGAAAATAGGCCGTGCTTTGTGCTTGTAACACAATGCTGGGAAAAATTGCTTTTTTTGAATTTTAAACCAAAATAGAAGTGTGAAAAGGCAGCCTATGGGATTTGTCTAGGGCTGAGAGAAGCCACAGGACAAGAAGGATTGAGAAGGACAGGGTCCTAGCCCTTACATACACCAACCAGGCCCCATGGGCCTCCCACTCTGTGGGTGGCTCTTGTGCATACCTGGTCACATCTGTCTCCTTACTGTCTTAACCTCAGCAGAGCTGGAGACACACCTTGGGGCCCACGGACAGGCAGGGGAAGCAGAATGTATCCTCAGAGTGTGTGCCCCGTGGACATGGGGTTTTGGGTGGACCCGGAGTGCAGTGTCCAGAGTTGACCCCAAAGGTTCCCAGTGTAACTGGTTCTGATCTTGGGACCGCTGTCAGGTGCCAGCGCCTTCTCAGGTATGGTTAGAGCTCTGGGGATTGGGCTGGTCACCATGAAAGCCATTGTTTCAAAGTGAGCCCTTCACACCCTTGCCTTTACCCCAGCATGTAGCACCATGGGACCCTGTGTCATACAGTAGACTTTGCCAGACCAGCCACCACACCCTGGCTTCAGCCTTTAAACAGTGAGCTAAGTGAGCCTCCTTGCCATATAGTTCCAGCCTCAGGTATTTTCATGGAGCCACACAAACTGATCAAGACCCCAGCCTGTGCCATCTGTCTGGCTAGCCCCTGCTTCTGAGATCACCAATGTCCCCAATTACCTCTGTTCAGTTCCTCCTGTACTTCCAGCTCCTTATCTGCTGTTCTCTCCTTGGGATTCCTCCTTCCTCCTGCACCATGGCCGCTGGCACCAGCATTGCTCAATTCTGGATCAGCATCATCTGGGATGCTGGGTGCTGACACCAGACCCCCACCTGGAACCCTATGCTGGGACAGATGTTACGTCTGGGAAAATCCCAGGAGTGCCAAGAGCACAGCTGCCATATGTTGGAAGATGTTTTTGACCTTCCACCAGGGTAAACACAATTCATGATTGCAGAAAGAATGCCTTGTTGTTTTTACACCTAAATTAAGTCCAATTCGAGTACAAAAATACATGATTACAAAATGGGCCCCTTGCATCTGAAATTTTTCAAGGGCCGTTTTGCTTTGTGATTTGATGGAGCTTGTGGTACCCACAGGCAGGCTTCACAAGTTTGGGTTGCATCCTGTGGAGCTGGCCTAGCTCATGGGGTGCTGGTGACCTCTTGTGGACTGGCCCCCAGGGACAGTCACATATGAAGAGCATACCCTGCACACCCGGCCAGGCTGTCGTGAGGCCCCTGCACTGAGTGACTCCCCTTCAGCACTTGCAGTGGAAGAGATCCCTGCACTGTCCTTTGAAGCCATTTGTCTGCAGTGCATGGAAAGAATTGTTAACCTATGAGATGAGAGGAGGTTCAGCGGTGCAAATGACTGTCAAGATGAATATTAATAGCAGTGTCATTAATAACTGCAGTTGTATAGCAGACACTTGACTCTTGATTAAATGGAGCTGAGCTCAAGCCAAACCCAAGACGTTTCAGTTCTGAGCCATGAGGTTTCCTGGAGCACTGGTCCCAGTGGGGCAGAGATCTTCTGCAGTCTTGTTAGAAGTCTGAAGTTGGCACCACAGGCGAAGACAGTGTAGCCAACCCCATCACCATGTGTTCCCTGAGTAGGACTTGGCCATTGCCCCTTCCCAGAGTTGGGCATGGCGCCCAGCCAGGACAGGACCCTCACACCAAGCTTCAGAATTAGGAACAGGGACAAGAGAGAGGAGAGTGGGAGAGATGTGATATTGAAGCCAGAAACTGCAAACAGGGTATGAAAACCCTGATGCTTGGCAGGCTCTGCCCAACTCACCACAATAGAACATGGGGCTCTGTTTTTCAGAGAACCACCTATCAGAGTTGTCCCACAAGCTGTGAATTCACCTGAAATGCTTTTTTTTAAAGTAACCACTGTCATTGAAACTGTAAATATTTGAGACTAAAATGACCAGCCAGCTGTTGGTCCGTGCCTGAGTCTTCTAACTTGAGACTCAGCACAGTCGACTGTGACCCATGTTTTCTGCTGTGAACACACTTTTCAGCTTTGGAAATGATCCCATCATGTCTTTAGAAGTTGGGGCTTCTGCCTGGCAAATGCTGTCTTTAATTATACATAATCAAGTATTTTACTGTGAACTAATGGGTCTATTACTCATCAGAATGGCACCAGTCAGCAATAATATTCCCCAGAGCTGATTATTCAAGCTGCTTTTGCTGACCAGAAGACCAGCCCGCACGTGCAGAAGTCTGTACACAGCCCAAGCTGTGCATCTGCCACTTTGTCCAAGACACAGAAAGGGGCTTCAGGAAGCCCTTGCGATTGCAGCTCACAGCAGCTCTTGGCAGAGATACTGGCAGTGATTGACAGGGCTGTGACCCCATGTGGGTGCTGCAGCAAATGCGTCCCCTGGGCCCTGCTGCAGACACTGCGCAGATGGACTAAGCACGTGGTGCAAGACCCACCAAAAGAAGGAATGACATAGAGTTCCTGTCACAGAAGACTTGGAGGAGATGCCCATGCGAGGGCCTGAGGAAGCAAGTGACTGGCCAGAAGGACTTCTGCCCATCCTGGACCCCAGTTACCACACCACTGTCTGGCTGTCTTGTGTCTAGAATATTCTGAGGAGCAAGTGGTTAGCAGCTGTAGGCCAGTTCCCCCAACTCTCATTAATTGGCTTCATTGCAAAACTGATGAATAATTATAAAGGTGTAATTTATGAAGTTATAAAGGTGTGTGTAAATGCACCTCATTGTCCACAAACGCATACCTGTGCACTGATCCATGGTAGGGGTGCAGTGCAAGATGATCAGGTCAGCCTCCCATGTGGGATGTTTTCACGTGAACAGTGGTTCATTAAACTATTGCTTAGAGGAGAGATTCAGATGAACCAGAACAAGATCTGGAAACAGGAAAATGTACTAGAAAGGTCACTTGATGGTGACGGTGGACACATAAATCACCTTCGAGAGACCTGGGGGGTCAATATTGAGTGGGACAGTGTGGCGTGCTCTGTGGGTGCTGTATAGGCTCTGTCTTTGTAGCATGCGTGGATCATGTGAGCCTCCGTTTATTACCATGAGATCATTCCCAATAGCTTCTTAATGGGTCCACCATGAAGTGGACCATGGAGTACACACAGCTGATGTCCTTGCTGTGAAGATGATGTGCTGAGCTGCTACTGGAGCTTCTGTTCACATGGACATTTACTGCCAGGCTCCAAGATCCACATTGTTCAGCTCTGGGGACAAAGAAGGCCTCCCCACCCTGCCTGACTGAAGCAGTGACCATTAGCAACTCTAAAATGCAAGTGTCTGGATGCTTCCAACCACCCTCTCAGAGCAGAGAGCAAGGAAGCCACTCTATGACCCACTCTGGGCTCCACGTGGGAAGAATGGTGTCTCTAGGAGACAGGCATGGAACATCCTCAGGGGATGGCTGTGAGAGGAAGTGGGAACCTGGCATGGGGCTGTGGTTGGGGAAGGAGGGCTGGCAGAGATGGGACTGGTGCCTAAGAGACCAGGCTGGACACTGGAAGGGAGAGGAAGGGTGGTGAGGTGGGATGGCAGGGCTTAGGAAGACAGAGACACATGCCTGGGTCTAGGAAGGTTGTGAGAGAGATAGTGCAGACCCATGGGGCCTAGCACAAACACTCATACCTGCCTAGGGCCCCAGCTGGACTTTGGGGGCTCAGCCATCATGGATCTGCTGTACTCTCCACCCTGCCACACCTCTGAGCCTGTGGGACTTGATGAGGCCCCATCCAGACTGGCATATGGGGACGGCTGTGTGGATGGCATCCTGTGTGGGCAGAAACTAGGACCTGGAAGATACCCAGAGTTCAGGGTGTCCCGAGAGTACATAGTGTGGGGAGAGGGCAGAGACCTTTAATGCAGAACCAGGGCTGGGAGATGGGGATGTGAGGCCCAGGGACCGGGTGTAGGCCATCACGGAGCGAGTGCACCGTGAGGGATATGGTCACAGGAGCAAAGCCCAGCATGAATGAGCACCCTTGGGACTCAGAGGGCAGAGGGGCTCTGTGGTTTTCAGGTGGGGGTGTTCCTCGGACTTTGAGCCTGGCTAAAGTCCAGAGAAGGGTCAAGGGGTTCAGTGACAATCAAAGAGCATTTGAGGAACAGTTACTGGGATCACAGGCATGGGGAGCTGGATGCAGACACAACCGATGCCTGGAAGCTCAGGCAGCTCAGAGCCGCTTACAAGGTCACTGCCTGGTCACTGTCAGCCTGGAGCTCAGCTCTGCAAAGGCCCCTGCTGACCTGGACCCCCACTGTGTTGCAAGACCTAGGTGAGATTGGTGCTGTCTCCCATCCCTGCTGTGGGGCCCTGTGGGACTTGTTCTTGGAACAGAGCTGGTGCAAGTCTTCCACTCTGATATCCTTGGGGCTCAATGTGTAACCAGGCTGCCTATACTGGGGAGCAGTTAGAATATCTTGTGCTTTACCATATTGCAAATGTCAAAATCTTGCACCAGTTGTGGGACAGCCTGGTATGGAACACAGGACCTAATCAGCGAGGCTGCTCACCTCTGGGAGAGGAAAACCACCGCAGGAATTGCCTGCTGTGCAGAGGCCAGCAGGCCCTGGTGTATCTGTGATGTGGAGTCCGTGGGTCCTGCCTGTGCACTGTGGTGGTCATTGAAGAGATGTAACCTGGACTTCCTGACTTGGCTGCAGCCTTCTCGCCTGGCCTCTCCCTGCCACCTAGAGCCCCCTCCCTCTTTGTGGGGTATGAAAATCAACCCAGATGTTTGTGCAGCTCAACATTTGTGGCCATGGAGACAGACTGAATACAGAATTCTCTCCTTGGAAATCTGTGCCTGCGTGTTTCGAAAACATTTACAAGAAGCTAATAGCTAACTGGTGTTCAAATAAGCCATCTTTTAATGGCTTGAATTCCTAACTTTATACTCTAAAGCAGCATTGTCCAATACAGATGGAATTCAAGCCACAAGTTTTTTTTAGCAGCTGTACTGCAGGAGGTGGAAAGAAACAGTTTTAATTAGTTTTTGTCTGCATTTTGTCCAGCTTCCTGCACCCAGAGTCTTGGTGTGGTGGTATGTGATCATGACATGAAGTTACTCACATAAAGTTCTTCTCCACCTGTCTCCCAGAATGCATCAGAGGCCTGGCATCTTGGTGGAACTCCCTTGCACAGGTGCTCAGCAGTAAGGTGTTGCCTCTGGTGCTCAGCTCTAGGGATCAGACATTACTGGTTTCAAGATAGGTCCTGACACCCCTAAGGGATCTAAACCAGCATAATGTGCTTCCTGATTTCTGGATCCTTCAAGCCCCAAGGGGATTCCGGCTTGACCTTAATTTAATTAGAGCCTGAATGGCATCTAAAATTTGTGCTGAAGTACAGGTGTAGACTCAGAGTGAGTGTGTGTCTCGGGCCTGCCAGTTATCTCCACCTCCCCTGGGAGTCTTTACTTCTCTCCACTGGTTGGTCCTCTCACCATCTGTTCTCAGTTTTCAGGAGGGAAACAAGATCTGGTTGTGCTTTCTCTGTGTCTAGGTTTAGCTTCCTTCCTATAAAAGTGCTCACTGCTTTAGAAACAATGCAAAGCTATCCCTGCTCTGTCCTCTGTGTGTGGAGGGACAGCAGGAGATGGGAGGTGGCTTCATTCCCTCTTTCTATTAGATCTGTGTGGGATGAGTAGGGGGCATGTGGGCAAGCTGGCCAGCTCTATTCTTGTTGTGCCTGGCAAACCTTTCACATGTTGCTGCTGTTAGCGACATGCACAGGGCAGCAAATAATCCTGAGCTCAAGTTGCAAGGCATAGGTTCAGGTGTCCGATACCCTGTGGGGCCTCCTACCAAGCAGACAGAAGCTAATTTGATAGCAACAGTGGAGGGCTTGAAGGTTCACTGCATGAAAATTGGATTTTGTCTTTTATTGTTTATGATACCAGATTTCTACTTAAGGCTATAGGATAATTGTCTCTTTCTGTGGTGTTATTTAATTAAGAGTTAGCTTTTCATGGTTTTAGGTCATGGTTGGAAATTCAGTGATGGGGTTTCCCTAGAGAAGTACAGGGGACCTGGGGGTCCTCTCCTGTCCCTGTGAGGCCTGAGGGCAGATGCTCGGCCTCTTCCCACATTGCTGCCTGGGGATGCTGTGTCTCAACAAGTGTCAGCTTGTGGGCTGAACCTTAGTACATTCTCCCTTAGAGGTCTGGGCACCGTGCACAATGTTCTTCACTGGCTCAGGACTCTGGTGCTGGTCATGCTTGGGCACAAAGCCATTAATGCTGCTGCATCTATACTGAGTTCTGGAGGGCAGTTTGTTCTACGTGCTTGGGATAGAACCTGGTTCTTGCATGATGGGTCAAGTGCCTACTGCTGAGCCTCTCCCCAACCTTCCTGGCCTTTTATTTTGGAACAGTTGCCTAATTAGCCTTGAACTTGAGATTCTGCTAAGTAGCAGGGTATTACAGGTATGCACCCCTGTGTCCAGCAAAGGGGTAGTTTTGAGAGGCACATACCAGTCCATTAAGTGGAAACAGCTGTAAAGACAAGATGTTACTGAAGTGCTATCCCCATTGAGTAGAATGCAGCTCTCCAGGCAAACCCTTCAAGAGAACAGAAAGAGCATCAAAGCTCTGCCCTGTGTTGCTGCCTTGTGTGAGTGAGGCTAGAAGAGCATGTTCATTTCTGATTACAGAAATTAAATCCATATTCAGTGTTAATGTGGGCAAGTTAGGAGTAATTGAGAACAAATTACTGAGAAATAAGTTGTGTATTTTCTCTGCTACTTTAGTGAAATTTTTTTTCTTTTTGAGACAAGATTTCACTATGAAGTTCAGGCTGGCCTTGAACTCACTTTGTAGTCAAGCTGGCCTTTAACTTGTAGTGATCCTCCTGCCTTACCTGCTGGGGTTACAGGCGTGAACCACCATGTCCAGTCTCCTTTGTTGAGATTTGGAAACATGCCTTTGTTGAGATTTGGAAAGGCAGTCACGCTGAAGAAATCGGACAGATTGGATGGTGTCTTGGTTATTCTTCTCTTGTTGCTGGGACAAAACACTTGACACCCCAAATGAAGGAAGGAAGGGTTTATTTAGCTCACTGTTTCATTCCATAATCAGCTGGCTCCAAGGCAGGGTGGCATGGCACAGGGGCAACATGTCAAGGCAGCAGCCAGAGCAAAAGGGCGAAGACAAGGCTCTTCTCCATATAGTATATGCAGGCCATCCCCTACCCTCCAGGACAGATGTAGCACTCACAAAATTTCCTTGCCCTTCTTTGCCCAGGAAGGAGGATATTTACAAAGTAAGAACCCTGGCTCCTGGCTGAGTCTCTCAGGTAAACTTTTCAAGTTGACACAATATATCAACCGTAACAGATGGAGGAAGAAACAGTGAAGGTACAAAATGCAGGAGATTTACCATGGTTCTCAGGTAGGAGAACCTGGACTCACTAAGGCATTGGCTGGTTGGGGACCTTTTGCTTCTGAGGCTGGGACAGCAGTGGACCCACATCTGCAGCAGTTGCCACCATGTGAGCTTATTATTGAGATGGTAGGATACCCAGGTTGCATGATTTCTCCTCCTGAGCTGGGCCCACTTGTGTCCATTCTGCATTAAGCTCCCTCCTGATCCAAGCTGGCTGCGTTCCTGTGGTGTGCTTCCTTAGTGGCCACTGTTTATGCTGGGTGAGAATCACAGGGCTTAGGCTTCTGGTAAGGGTTGGGGGCTGGGTGAGGGGGCTGCTTATGTGTTCTGGTGGCCTGAAACAGAGCTGCTATAGGCAGCCCCCTCTCTGGCTGTCCGTGCACTGGAGTAGAGTTAGAAAGCTTCTTCCTGGAGTGACCCTTGTTCTGTGAGACTTGCTCGTCCCTCCCTTGCATCAGAGAGGCAGTGCAGTCTCCAGATGTGTGGGCTGAGTTTATACTGCACTGATAAAGGCCTCAAAGCAGAGAGTGTGAGTCCTGACCCCCTGGGTGGGCATTGGTACAGTTTGGGCATTCAGTGTTTATAGGGGTCCCATGTGACTGCTGTGAAGTTGTGTGTCTGCTGCCAGCTGCCGAATGTGGCTGCTGGCACTTAAGACGTCCTGGAGGATCATGAGTGAGACCCCCTTTCCCAGCCCTGGCTGGTGAGAGGCCATGTGCGTAGTAAATCTTCTCATCGCCTTCTTGCCTTCTTCACCACAGAAGTGAAGCCGGATCAGACATCCGCTTTCTCAGGACAGTGTCTTTTGGGACTACAGGAGACAGGTCTTTGCAAACAAATGATGGTTGCTGATTCTCCTCTCATGTCCTCTGCTGTGCCCAGGACTCTTCAGTGACACCCAGCTGTCACCATCTCCTTGTGGCTCGGCTGGTTCTGTGTTGTGATGTGTGGTATGTGGCATTGGAGACAGACAGCCACGAATCTGAGGCTTTTACAGAGTAGGGCATGACTCCAAACTGGTTCTCCCACAGCCAGGGACTCTGCACATGCACTGTCCACAGGCAACGAGCTGTGAGTTTCCAAGCTGTGGTGACAAGCTGGGGGTGCATGGGCCCACTCTGCAGCATTGCAGTGCAGCACTTGAGGCCGGGTAGCATAGAGAAGAGGGATTCATTCTGTTCATGGTGTGTTTCAAGGCCCTCCCCTGGTGTTGGCAGAGTCCAGGGATGAATTGGGGATCTCACAAGAGACTGGGATTGAGTTTGCATGTGTGTGCGTGTATATGGGCATGGGTGTGATCTCTCTCTTCTTACAGAGCCACCTGGATTCAGTCAGAGGACTCCACTCTCTTGAATGGATTTTAATGTGTGAAACCCTGGACCATACTCCTGTCATATCCAGACCATGGCAGGGACAGCTGTGATGGTGATGAAGCACCACTGGGGTTGTGATTTTACTTACTAGCAGGCAGGTGTGTGACATTTGTAAAATTCATACCATCACTTCTTGGTGTGAAGTTAGTTTCAGGGCAGCTCTCCCTGCCTAATCTAGGATGGTGGAGGGGCTGTTCTTCGGGAATAAGATGACAATTAGACCTTTCTGTGGCTTACAGTCACTGGGATATTCCCTCTTCTGTTTCCTCTGAGGTATGGAACTGCTTTACACCAGTGTTGGTCTATAGATTGCTCTGTGATTAGTAAAGTTGGGCAGTGTGTTTGAACACAGCGCGTGTTTAACTGTGGAAATTTATTTAAATGCAAAGTGTGTGTGAATGTGTATTTAACTTAGAGACTTAATAGATTAACTGATAATGAAGGGAACAGTTTATTGGCTGTTGCAGAGCCTATATCTTCCTGTAGTTTGTGACTGTACAGATTTGATATAGGTGGCATTTTGGTGAAGATGCTTTTCCAGACACTTCAGTTCACACATCTTGGTAGGTTCCCTCAGGTTGTTGGATTTCCTATGCCCCTTTTACCATCATAGGAAAATGATGGGATGGCACTTTCTAAGGCTTGTCCTGCTCTAACCTGAGGTTTTTACTTGTTCATTAAACAAATGTTTCTGAGCATTGATGCTGCACCAGTCCCTGGACACCCAGTCCACTTCTCCCAGCCAGCAGGAATTAGGGTGCACAGGCAAAATTGCTGGGGACAGAGTTGCATGCTCCTTACTCTGGGGCCTCTCCAGGCTCATTCAGAGGGTGGTGAACTCTGCTCTTGGTCTGCGGCTCTGCCCAGTGCCCAGGGTGCACAAACAGCTGGGATGAGCTCTGTGGATGGGCCTGGGGACCTATGCGGGGTGGAGATCTTGCTGAGTGCCAGGCCTCAGTGGTGGGGAGATCTCTGTGTCTCAGGTGCTGGTTCTGTCCCTGCCTCCCAGGTGCTGGTTGGCAGAGTTTTGCAGCCCACTGTGTCTGCATCCACAGGTATCTACAACCTGTCTGTAGTCTGCTAAGAATCTAGAGTTTGCATTATCTTTGCACAGGGAGGTGGCAGTTGCTGTGAGTTACCATACATGTGCAGAGAAAATCAGACATCTTGGTTTGATATTCCCTTCCTACCAATATGCATACCTTTTTTTCCCTGAGGATGTGGAAGGAAGACTCTTAGTCTGTAGGAAGATAGTAAGGAACTGGAATATAGACATCTGATACCCTTTCCCTGGTCTATGCACAGCTGAGTCAGACACTTCCTGCATGTGTGGAGGCCAGGCCTTCAGTGTGGGATGTGTGTGTGGTCTTGGCCCAGGGCTATGTCTCTTATCCTGTTCACCTAGATCTAATTAACATTTTAAATTGACATGTTGTGTAGCTCTGGAAACCATTTATTAGATTTTGTAGGTGTTCCTGGCAGCACAAAATGTTTAATGAGCAAAATAATTGTGTTACAGTGAAATAAGTGTGTAGCTACCCTCTGAATTAATAGAGAGGTTATATGATGACTTTGCAGAGGCTTCCTGAGAAGGGGCTACGGATATCTCCTCCATGTAAGATATCAATATTTGTGTTTGTGTGTTGGGGGTTTTGAGAAATGTGTTTGTTCTTTAATAATATTGTGCACATATTTTTAAGCAGAATAAGAATCTGAGTAAACTGGGATGTGACCCTTTTAACCTTTGGAGTCTGGACTATATAAGGCAGCTATAAGGTAACAGTACTAACTTGGGAGACTGAGACCAGTTGCATTTCCTGTTCTTATAGGTGGCCCTTGCACCCAGAGTCCAGGGTGAAGGAGTGCCCGTTCCCTTGGAACCAAGGCTGTTGGTTGGAGGCGCAGGTCAGGCCCTAGGGTGTGCTGTCTCTTGTCCCCATCCTACCCTGGGCATCTCTCCTGCTTCTGCCTTCCCATACGGTTGGGATTCTGTGTATCCACAGCTTCTCCTGCTGCCCCAGGAATCCTCCAAGAAGAGTCAGTCCAATTGGCCCATCCCTCATTTCCCCAGGCATCTAATGAGCTGGCTCAGTGGAGTCCCCACCAATCATGGAGCATTGTGGTCATGTGGCTCATGCTGTGATGGGGGATTGAGTCCTCAGCTCTATACTTCTCTTGCTGGCAGTTCCCACCAGCTCCTCAGATCTCAGTGCTGGGCTTGCCCTCAGTTTACAGATTAGCTTGTTGTTCTGGAATCCTTTTAGTTTTATGGGAAAGTTGACATAAATGAGTTCCTGGGCCTATCACCTACTGTCCCCTCATGCTGTATCTCACTGTGACTGTGGCACATTTGTCAAAACTAGGAAACGAGCAACGGCACATTCTGGATGATGACTTGTGTCCTTCACTTCGGTTTTCATCAGCCTCTCCACATGAGCCTTTTTCTGTTTGAATCCACTTAGCTGTGTAAGAGGAAAGATTGCACACACACACACACACACACACACACACACACACACACACATACCACCACCACCACCACAACCAGCAGCACAGAACACCTCTCATCCATACCCGGGACCTCCTTCGGCCAGGTTCCTCTTATCAAAAGGCAGTTTCTTGCCTTTCCCTGCCAGAGACCATACCAGGGGCTCTATTCTCTGAGCCCGCCGCCCCATGCTTCCTCTGCCCACTGTGGCCAGGCCATGGGTGCTGGTGGCCCTCAATGGCCAGAAACTTCTGCCTTTGTTTCCTGTGTGGTTCTTTGTGCCCCTCCATGTCATTTTCTAAAGACAATTTCTCTGTGACCGGCACCCCTTTTTCATGGCAGGCAGGCAGTAGGTTTACCTTGTGAGCACATTCTCTGTTCCTGTGCACATTGAAATCACATCAAATTTTACTAACTGAATTTTTATTCTGTTTTATCAGATAACCTAATTCCAAATTTTCCACGGATCTTGACATTTGTGTCCTTGCCACCGTGGAGCTCCTCTTTGGATCTCCTAGCAGACCTCAGAGCATCTTACCCTGTGTACTGTATGTGACTATGTCCTGAGATACTCTCTCTGGTCATTTCTCTCCTGAGCCACTAGAAAAGGTAACTGTGCCCCCTATCCCCTTCCTTAAAGGGCTGTCTGCTGTGTCACCCAACACTTGCAGCAGGCTATTCCTTTGGGTTGATTATTGACATTGTGTGAGCTTTGTCTGCTGTACACTGGTTTTCAGGAGGTGTATCCAGAGCCCATGGTGGATTGAGTTAGTTTCAGGCTTGTGCACTTTTCCAAATGCTGCCTTTGTGTTTGTAAGTGGCGGAGTGCTTTGCAGTGTGAGAGTTTGTGTAGAGAACTGGTGAGGCAACTCTTCCCTTGCTGCTGAGTATACTTTGAAGATCAAGAAACTGGAGCCTGAGGAGGTGCTGTGGCCTTTGCATGCTGTGCCTTCGTATGTATGCCAGGACTGGAACATTTGAGTATCATGCCCACGCTTCACAACCAATTCGGCTTTTTTGAAAAAATAAAAGAACCAAGAAATGAAACCTTTCCTGGTCTGCTTGCCTGCTCATTCTTTGATTGTGAAAATATGTGGAGCATCCGTGAACACAACACCAAGATGATGCCATCTCAGGACTTTCCAGCATGAGTATCTGATCCTGGCAGCAGCGAGGTGGCACAGGAATTATTTATACCCTTCTCTGATGAGAGGGAGGCCCAGGAAGGTCATACAGCTGCCCCAGCGCCCAGGTAGGTCTCCAGGGTGTCCCGGGGCCATGGTGTGTCCTCGTGACAATGTGGTGGCTAGAGTGCCCTGGATCTATACTTCCCAGGTTGGGTGTGCTGCCATCGGTTTCTCCTTGTGGAGTAGAGACGCAGCAGCCCACAGTAGTGTTAGGTGATGATGTGTGTAGAGACCTGGATGTTTCCCAGTGTCCCAGGACCTACCCCAAGTGGAGCAGGGTCCCCATGTTTCATGAGCATTTCATGCCTGCCTGTTTGGATAAAATTCCTGTCTGTTTCCAGGGTGGTCTAAATTTCTCTGTCACTTGTGAGTTTGGGAAACTTCTTGAATTGGACAAATCAACAATAAATACATCCCTTTCCTGCCACTCCCAATTCAAATGAGCAAATGCTGATCCCTGATTATGAAAACCCTTTTTCCACGTAGAGACCTGGGGCTCCCAGCAGCATGAAACACCAGCAGGTTTGCAGGCGATGCATGGAAACAAGGCAGGGTGGCCTGGGACTCCACAGGGCTGGGACCTCTTGAAGAGGTCCCACCCTGGGGTTCTAGTCCAGTTCCTGCAGGGTGAACTGGGTGGGGACTCTGAACTTCTGCTCGGTCTCAGGCTCCACTCCATCCTGGGGAGCTGGTACCCTCCACACTTGCTGGAGAGCAAGGAGGGCTCCATCCAAACTCCCCATGGCTGCCTCCTATCTGCCTCTGGGCACCTCCAGCCCAAATTCCTGCCCTGGTAGGACTCTGCCTGGGTCACTCAGCTGGGGCACCATGACATGCTTGAGAAGGGCATTTGCCAAGCCCAGCAAAGCAGTGTCCAGAAAACTGGGTATATGTTTGTCAGTGAAGCCAGTTGCAGGCAATAGTGACCTCATCAATAACAAAGAGTGAATTTCCTTATTTATTTCCACTTGCACATGTGAAAAGAATTGTTGATGCTTGGGAATATGGCCATATTACAGCTCCAACAGTTTGACTGAAATATGGAAATACTCACCAGTTGTGTATTTCTTCCCATCACTGGGGTTGAGTTTGCTGTGGAGTTGGCAAGATTTAAACAGGGTGGAGTCCTGATGGGCACTCTGAGTCGCATCCAGCATGTCCTCAAGATGACTTGAATGTCTCCCCTACTGAATTGAAAGGTGCTTACTTTCCCCTATGTGGGGTGGTACTTTTCCCTGAGCCACAGAAACAGGGGCCACACTGTCTTGTAAGGGTGTTTGGGGCTTTTGGACGTGCCATTGGCAAGATGTGATAGCAGGTAGATGGTGCTTTTCCAGTTGATGTTAGCAGAATCCCATGTAAAGAGGGGTTTGAGTATGTGTCTTTCTTTCTTTCTTTCTTTCTTTCTTTCTTTCTTTCTTTCTTTCTTTCTTTCTTTCTTTCTTTCTTTCTTAAGCCACAGAAGATTGGATTGTTTGGGCATGAGAGAAAAGTGAAGAAAACTATATTTGTTTTGGGAATGAACTTAAAGAATAGTATCTTTAACCTTTGATCTGAAGACAGTTCAGCAGAACCATCTCACGACAAAGCATCTTTGTGAGTACAGGAAAGTGTTGAGCTGTAGGTATCACTGGTGGACATCAGAAAGTGCTGGCTGGGGCCCCAGGCCATGGGATCAGGACTTGAATTTCCTTCCCCCATGGCAGAGAACCTTGGGCTAGATCATCCCAACCTTGGGATGGGACAGTTGAGGACATGTGTGGATCATTGTCATTCACAAGGCAGAGGCTCTTGGCAGAAAGAGGTCTTTTGAAGAAGTGTTTTAGATTATGTTTTAATGACTGGGCTTAGTGCATTCATCATCTAATAGTTGCCCTCTGGGCCCGTGGGCCACAGAAATAGGGGTCACACTGTCTTGTAAGGGTGTTCTGAGCTTTTGGAGGTGTCAGTGTGGAGACTCTGCTTCTCTCACTGCAGGCTCCTAGCTGGCTGCTCTGTGCTCAATGTGGTACAGGGCTGCCCGGGGCTATCAGGAATATGTTCAGACCACTTTCAGGGCAGCGTTTTGCCCCTCAGTCACTAGGAGGTCTGTTTTGTATTTAAACCTGCATCATGTGGCCTGTGTTTTACATTCCTGGGGTAAATTTAGCTTCAGAAAAGGGCAGGCCCTGTCATCTTTGAGTTGCTTTTATTGTTGACAATGTCATTACTGAGCCTCCTACTTCGTGTGTGTGGAAATGAAGGTAACCAGAGGGCTTGCATGCTGGGCTCTTTCCTTAGCATCCCAGTGTCAGCCCCAGAGTGAGGCATCGCCATCACAAGTTGCAGGTGCAGAAGCCAGGCACGGAGAGGTTGAGGAGCAATGTGAGGCCACACAGCAGGAAGAGGCAGAGCCCAGTGTGGATCCAGAAGGGAGGGTGAGCTGCTGTTCACCTCTGTGCTCAGCACCATGCTGTATGCTCAGTGCAAGTCCTGCTGTGAAATACAGGGCCAGCCACCTAGACCTTAACTTAGAACTCACTGTGTTTAACATTCCCAACAACTGCAGAAAAAAAGCATTGCAGCTGGGTTTTTATTGAAGACATGAATGGGATAAAAATGTTTACCTTGCCTAGTTGCTCTCTGAGTAGCTATGATAGTGAAAATGTTTGCCTTCCCAGGCCTTAGGAAAGCAGCTGGCAGTTGTCTGTCACTTTTTACTTTGTTTAATAACATAAACTGAAAATATCCTTAAAAGACTATTTTCAGTGAACAATGGAAACTTCTTGCCAGAGAGGAAGATGCCCAACATCCTCACTTTCTCTGGGGGAGCAGAGGGGACTCAGCAACTCTAAGGGAGGCTGCTGAGCCCGGCGGCCTGTGATACAAGGTTTTCCTGGGATGGAAAGTGCTACTTGATCTCCAGATAGAGGGGCCACAGGTGTCCCAAGGAGAAGAGGTTCACGTTTGGTCTAGGGCTTGCGAGTCCCCTGGCTTCTGGCCCTTTTAATTCCTTGTGCCAGCCAGCAAATGGGTGGTGGTGGGGGCTGGCATTGTGTCCTTGTGTGTCCCTGCCATCCTTCTTGGGGAGCCTGACCATCTCATTGATTATAATTTCTCCCCTAAGAGTTTTACTAATAAGATAAAAAGTTGTATGCTATTTACATCATTTTCCTCCAGTTTAAGCTTTACTCACCTCCGTTTGATGTGCTGTCAGTAATCAGAGTCGAGCATAGAAGCTGGACAGTGTAGCTTTTATGTTTACACCATGACCTGCTTCTCTTTGGATCTCCCAGCAGCTGTATCAGAGCTGACACAGAGACAGATGCAGTGATGGGTGGTGATGGGGCTGAGGGCCATGGGGCAGCAGCCTCATGACAGGGTGTGAATCTGAGTGCAGAGTGACTGAGTGTCTCTGGCAGAACTGTCTGTGGTTTTGGCGGAGGAGTCAGTGGAGCTGGGAGGAGAGGAACACAACACCCTGTGCTTTGATCCTGTCAGCATCTGCTTTGGAGTTCCCTATGCTGTTATGGTCTAAGAGACACTGAGGGGATCTTTTCTCCAACAGTCATGTGCACGGCACCTTTGTAGATTATTGCTGATGGCTCTTAATTATCCACAGTGACGTTTCTGTTCCCTGAAAGACTATGTGACACTAAATGAGAGGACCGTGGGTGAGACTTGTGAATTCTCAGCTCTGCTTGTACCTTTTTACCTTGTGGTGATTGGTGTGAAGTTTTCTTCCTGTCTCTTTTCTTAGAGTCCGTGTGCAGTTAAAATCATTGCAAATTAAGAAAAAATGTTTCCTAGTGTCTGGTGGTTCTGTCTGTTTTCCAGTGAAGGACCTGTACTGTGGAATGGTAACATGGATGGGTGTTATTAGGTGCCTACATGAAGCGCTTTTAGGGAGTGTCCCGTTCAGGAAACCTTGCATGAAACTGTTGTGGTGTGCAGAGCATGGCACTCCACCTGGTGAGAAAATGGAAAGAGCAGTGCAGCACTTCCCTACTAGATGCAGACATTTTTGTGGGGAGACAGTGGCAGCTACTTTTGGCACTTGGTTTAGAAGTTACCAAATCTTTTCTGTAAGAATGGAGAGAAAATACTTCAGGCTTTAAGGCCCACATATCACCTGACCTTGCTGTTGGAGGAGAAAGTGGCCACATAGGACATGCTGTGAATCAGTCCAGGAGGGGCAGGGTCACCTGCGTGGCACCAGTGGGGTGGAAGGATAGTGGCGGTGATGCCACTAGAGGGGCGCAGGGCAGGATGTGCCTAAAGAAGTGAGTAGAAGGTCATTCCAGTGGTGCCACAAGGCTCATGGGCCCTGGAGTGTGCTGCAGGACTGGGGAGGGGGAGGCATGGGTAGTTCATACACACTGCCATAAATTCTAGTTAGAAGAAAGGGAGTCAGTCAGTTATGAATTGGTGAATTCAGGGCTATAAACAGGAGCTCTGTGGAGTTTTGTTTTACAGGTGTCTTTGGCAGCCCAGGTGGGGCCAGTAGGATAGGAGCTAGCCTCTTCCCAAGGTCTGGCCTGAGGGACTAGCCTGGGACCTTCCTGGGTGTGTAACTGTGGCCATGGTATGGCTTCAAGAGAGCATTCAAACTGCATACAGTGCAGGCTGCAGAGGTGAAGCCACTTACTCAGACTGCACGGCCAGGTAAGAGACAGGTGGGCGAGCGATTTTCCTGCTGCACACTGGCTTGTGGGGGCTCCCAGTTCAGGCCGCGTTGTGAGGTATCCATTACCAGATACGCAGGGCTCCTCCAGGGTTATTTGGACCCACATTTTTGAAATCTGCATTGTTGCTGGTGTTCCAGGAGAAGATCCCACTGTTTGTTGAAAATCACTGAACACTTTCTTGGTTGACAAAGAAGATCCCTGTACCACTCCTTAGATCAACCTTCCCTGCACCCATTCCTGCAGGCTCCTCGGGGGACACTGTTGGCGGAATGGCCCCTCCACCAGCACTGACATTCTGCAAAGAGGCAGTGAGCAGAGAGTTGGTTCCTGTTGGACTTGGGGTCCCTGAGCCTCCTGCATGGGTGCCTCGACCTGGTGGCTCAGGCTCCATCATTCCTTAGGTCATCATCTGTACCCCAGGGGAAGCCTGTTGCTGCCCCTCCATCTCTTGGGGTGTTTGGCTCCCTGAAAAGTGATTTTGGATGCTTGGACACAAAAGGCAGGATAATAAGTTTTTAAAAAATTTTAATGAAATTTTTTTTTGTATTTTAAAGAAAATTTTAGAAAAAAATAAAAATGATACAGAATTTCAAAACAATGATAGGAAATTAACAATGATTATTGTATTTCATATTGTGATCTTCAAAATAGTTACTCAGTTTACCAGATATAGGTATGCAAAATCCATCAAACAATGTAAGTACCAAAAGTTCCTTTCAATGAACTAATAGAATTGGTAGTACAATTATCTATCTCATATATATATATATTTTTCCTTTCCTGCTTTTCTACTTTCCCCCATCCTAGTTGTTCTTTCCTTTTGAGCAGTTTCTTTCTGTTTCAAAATATCTATTGTACCTTTTGAATCTTTCTTCTTCTTTCAGTTTCTTACCCTTGGGAGACAATATAATATTTACACAAGGGAGTCTAATTTATTTCACTTATGAGTACGGTCTCTAGTTGCATCCATTTACTTATAAAAGCATCAAGTTTATCTTTCTTTATGATTGAGTAGTACTCCATTGTATAAAAATACCGTATCTTTTTGTCCATTCCTCAGTTGATGGGCTTTTGAGTTGTTTCTAGGATTTAGCTATTATAAATTGTGGTGCTATAAACATGGATGCACATATATTGCTGTGGTATGATGTTTTCAGTTCTTCTGGAAAACTACCCAAAAGGGGAATAGCTGGGTAGAATGGGACCAATAATCCTAATTTTTTAAAAAAAATTTTTATTTAGAGAAAGACTAAACAAAACAGAAAACTGGTAGAAATAATACATACTTTCAAAGAAAAAATAAAACAGTAATAAATCACTAGTTGATGATTGCATATTGTCCTCTTACAAATAGTTGTTCAAGATACAAAAGTGAAACATACAAAGGGAGGATTCAAACAGCGAGACTGCAAACCATTCTGTTCAACTATCCAACAAAAACTTAGTAATATGGTTATCAATCCTATGCACTTAAACATACATGCAGTTATCCATATCTTCATTTAAGTTGAGATTAAACAAACGATAGCAGGCTAAAATCACTCTGAACAAAGAATAATAGTATTGCTGGATTTCACATCATGACACTATGGGATCAGCACTGGGTATTGTAGTGTCTCTTTTTCTTCAAAGTATTTATTCATTTTGTCATGTACCATAAGATCAGTTCTCATAAACTGTTTATAGGTTCTACGCATGCATGAGTCTTAACATGTATTTCTATCCTTTCTATATTAGATGGAGAAACAAAACAAAGCAAGACAAAACAAAACATATTCCTATAAACACATGAAATGAAAAAGACATATAAAACCACTGTACAAGGTGTTCTACCATGGTTACTGTGTTGTCTCTTGTTATCTTCAATAGAATTGTCTATATCATTAGAAATAGTATAATTGAATATAGCGGTACATGACAATATTAATAAAAACAAAACTTTGTAGAGAGTTTGAAACTTCAAAAACAGGTAATAATTAAACCAGAATGGGTATCATAGTGAATCTTGTCATCTTCAGTGTAGTTGCCTATACTCTCAGACTTGATACTATCAATCATAACAGTTTTGAATAAAATCTGTCGATACCAAACAACAATCAAACAAACCAGATTTAACTATCAGTCATGATAAAACAGTATAAGTTGTACAGGGCTCCAGATTAAGTTAATAGGAAATTAAAGATAACTACTGTGTACTATATCCTGTTATTTTTGGGATAGCTGTCTGTGCTCTCAGATCTAGTGCAAGTAGACAAACTGGGACAGAATAAAATCTATTTAAGCAGAGTGGTGCGAGTAATGTGGGTTTTAAATCCTGATACACTATTAACAATATCCTCTGCCATCTTTTTAAAGACTATTCCTCCCCTTTTACTCCCCTAAGGTGTGCATTTTTGGGTCTCACCAACACCCTCAGTTTTTAGATTGGGAGGGCAACCTGCTATTTCCTAAGTGTTCCGAACCTTCTGTCTCCTTGACTTGATCTCTAGTTGTATTCCTTTACCTATTAAAGCCTGTTTGTCCAACCTATCTACAAATACTGGTTGAGTTACCCCTATTACTCTCTGGTTCCCTGCTACATAGAGCATATATTTGACGTTCAGTCCATAAACCCCTTTTCAGGTTAATTATATTTCCTATAAAGAGCATCTCGATGGACCCTACCTTCTGATCTATTCTGTCTGTGTTTCTTTTTTTCCCTTTTTCTTCTGCTTTTTTTAGGGTATCAAGGCCATCTATGTTAGAGATTATAGCCAACCTTCTCTGCCTCATTTTCGTTGTGCTCTTTTTCTGCCATTAGTTGTCTGCTTTTCTTCTTCATTCCACTTTCTGCTCCATTCATTGAGGTCTCTCTGCCACTGTTTCTGGAATCCTGGTACTTTTCTCTCCCTCTCTAGAATGTCCTTCAGTATTCTCTGTAGAGTTGGATTGGTAGTCGAAAATTCCCCCAATTCCTCTTTGTCTTGCAAGGATCTGGTTTCTCCATTAATTTCTAGAGACAGTTTTTCAGGGTACATCAATATGGACTGGAAGTTATTTTCTTTCAGGGCTTGGAATACTTTATTCCAAGCTCTTCTTGATTTGATAGTTTGTGGCAAGAAGTCCGTTGTGATTTTGATGGGTTTTCCTTTATAGGTGATCTGTTTCTTTTCTCTGATGGCTTTTAATATTCTGTTCTTATACTGAATTTCTGGGATCTTGACTATTGTATGCCTGGATGTAACTCTGTTTTCGTTGTAGGTGGCTGGAGTTCTGTATGCCTCATACATCTGAACATCATTTCCTTTTCCTTTTCCTATGCTTGGGAAGTTTTCCTTAATTATTTCTGTGAATAGCCTTTGTGGTTTCTTTGTTTGTACCCCTGCTTCTTCATTCACATTCTTTATTTTGAAATTATAGATCCTCTTGTCTTTTAGCCTTTGTATTGTTACTGCCTGTTTCCTTGTTGTTTTTAAGAAATTTTTCCTTTCATGATCACATACTGCAAACCTGTCTTCCAGTTTGGACAATCCATCCTTAGTTTCTTTCAAGCAGTTTTGGCAGCTTTCAATGGAGTTTTTTATTTCCTGGTAATCTCTTTGAATCTGCTTCATGTAGTCTATGTTTTCTTTATATTCTTCATCAAACGTGTCTCTCCTTTTCTTGTGCTCCTCCATTCTTCCATCTGTGTCCTCTTAAGAGGTACTTAGCATTTCTTTTATTAATCTACTTACATCTTGCTTTACTTGGTTAATTATTTCACTTTTGAACTCGTCTGTGAGGTCCCAAATATATCTCTTTATGTCCACTGATGCCGTGTCTGATATTGCATGTTTGCTGTCCTCAATCTCTTTTGTATTTACCTCTCCTGGATCAATGTTCTCAGGGTTGGGGGCTGGGGACTTTCTCTTGTTGCTTCCTCTACTCATTTTTTTTGTTTCTTCCATACAGGCATATCAAGGAGGTTCCAGTCCCTTTCCTTGTTGGTTATGGTTCTTCTATAGCACGCTGGGTAGGTAATCCTGCCCATTCCAGTGTGTTACTAAAATACAAAGGGGTGGTGTATGCTGGTCCCTTCCCTCCGGGTCAGTCAACCTGCTGTAGCCTTCACTGCGTTAGTGTGCGTCCCGCATAAGGTGTTGGTTTGGAACAACTAATTTGGTCTCGGTCAGGGGCATTACCCAGGCCAAGAATACCCCACCAATCTCGTCTGGGAACAGAACAACTGACTAAAGTCACTGCTGTTCCTTGTTCTTTCCAGTCCTGCCAGATTCCAAAATGTCCCATTGGTGCCCCTTTCCCGTGGGAGGGTTTTATTCCCAGCACCCACCACGGGTCATTGCAGGTCCCTTGCAGGCTCCATTGGTCTCTGTTGGGCTCGCTGACCTCTGATTTCAGTGCAACTGCACGTCAGTGCGACTGTGGTTCCAGCGAGTCGAAGCAGTGCGCAAGAGCACGGAATCTTAGCTACCTCAATAGTAGCCCGAGGACTGCATGTTTGACTGATTCTTTTCACTTTAGTTTCTTCCTGGGTCAAGAGGATCTATCTCCTTCTATCTGCGACTCTCCACAATGTATTATTTCAGCATCTGAATTGTCTGTCTTAGAGAGCCTCTGTATTCTGCTCTTACCTATCTGCCATCTTTACCGGAAGCCTCCAATAATCCTAATTTTTTGGGAAATTTCCACACTGATTTCCACAGTTGTTGCACCAATATACACACCCACCAACAATAGAGAAGAGCTCCTTTTTCTCCACAGCCCCACTAACATTTGTTATTGCATGATTTTTTTTGGTGACAGCCATTCTTTCTGGTGTGAGATGGAATCTTAGTGTTGTTTTACTTTGCATTTCTCAAATGACCAGTGATGTTGAGCATTTTTCATACATTTATTTTCCACTTATATTTCTTCATCTGAAAATTGTGTATTCATCTCAGAATCCCACTTTTGGGTTGGGTCTTTGAATTTTGGGTGCTTGATTTTTTAAATTCTTTGTATGTTCTAGATAGAAATATTTTTTCTGAGAGACAATTGCCTAAAATTTTTTCCCAATTCCTGGGTTTTCTTTTCACTCTGTTGGTGATCTTTTGATGTGCAAAAAGCCATTTTTTTAATAACATGAGGTCCCAGTTGTTGATACTTTGAAGTATTTCCTGTACAGTTTGATTTTCATTCATGAACTCTCTGCCTACCTGTATGTCTTCAAGATTTCCACCTACTTTGTCTTCAGGTAGATTTAGTGTTTTTGTTTCAATATTTAGATCTTTGATCCATTTTGACTTTATTGCATAGGTGATAGGCATAGGTCTAGTTTTAGTTTTTGGCATGTAGAAAGCCAGTTTTTCTAGCACCATTTATTAAAGAGGCTGTCTTTCTTCCAATGAACATGTTTGGCCCTTTTGTCAAAAATAAGGTAGCTGACTGTGTTTGTAGTTGCATTTTATATTCTGTTCATTTGAGCCTCAGGTCTGTTTTTTTGCCACTATCATGATGATTTTATTACAGTAGCTTTGTAGTATAATTTCAAGTCAGAGGTTGTGATGCCTCTTGCTTTTCCTTTGTTGCCCAGGATTGCCTTTGCTATTCAAGGTCTCTTCTGGTTCTGGATGAATTTTATGAATAGTTTCTCTAAATCTGTGAGGTTTGCTAATGGTATTTTGATCAAGATTGCATTAAATATGTAAAAACTTTGGGAGTATGGCCATTTTCACAGTGTTGGTTTTTCCTGTCCATTAGCAAGGAATATGTTTCCATTTTCTGAAGTCCTCGTTGATTTCTTTATTCAGAGTACTGTATACAGTACTGTACTGTATACTCTGAATATTTTCAATATATAAATCGTTTACTTCTTTTATTAGATTGATTCCTAAGTGTTTTATTTTTTGGATGCTATTGTGAAGGGTCTGGTTTCCATAATTTGTCTCTCAGGGAATTTGTTTATGTATAGGAATGCTATAGATTTTTGAATGTTGACTTTGTATCCAGCTATGATACTGAATTTGGTCATTAAATCTAGAAGTCTTTTGGTCGAGTTTTTGAGATCTTCTATGTAGAATATCAGATCATCTTCAAATAATGATAATTTCACTTCTTCCTTTGCTACTCTTATCCTTTTTATTTCTCTCTTTTGTCTAACTGCTCTAACTAATGTTTCCACAACTATATTGAAGAGGAGTGGTGAGAGTAGACATCCTTGTCTTATTCTTGATTTTAGAGTGCAAGTTTTCAGTTTTTGTCCATTTAGTATGATGTTGGCTGTTGATTTGTCATACATAGTTTTTATCAGATTGAGCTAAAAAACCATCTATTCTGATTTTCTGTAGGGTTTTTTTTTTACAGTGAAAAAGTGTTGGATTTTATCAAAGCCTTTTTCTGCATCTATTGAGATGATCATGTGATTTTTGTCTTAGGCTCTGTCGATAATGTTGTATTACATTTATTGATTTCTGAATGTTGAACAATATGTGCGTTCCTTGGATGAATCCCACTTGATCATGGTGTGTAATTTTGATGATTTGCTGCATTCTGTTTGCTACTATTTTATTGAGGATTTTTGCATCTGTGTTCATTAGGGAGATTGGCTTACAGTTCTCGTTTTTTTGTTTGGATGTTTCTGGTTTTGGTATCAGGGTAATACTTACCTTCAGGAGTGAGTGAGGGAGTAGTGCTTTCCTTTAAATTTCATTGAAGATTTTGAGGAGTATTGGTATTAAATCGTCTCTAAATTTTGAATTTATCAGGACCTGGGCTTTTATTTGTTGTTAACTTTTTAATTATATTTTCAATTTCATTAACTGATACTGGGTTATTCAGAATTTTTATATCATCTTGATCGAGCTTTGGTAACTCATGTGTTTCTAGAAATCTGTCCATTTCTTCTGTGTTTTTCATCCAATAAGAGTAAAAAGATTTTCAAAGTAGGTATTGATGACCTTCTGAATTTCTATAGGATCTGAAATGATTTCACTGTTTTTATTCCTTATTGCATGAATTTGAGCTTTTTTCTTTTTTGATAAGATTGGCTTATCAATTTTATATATTATTTTAAATAACTCTTTAATTCATTAATTCTTTGTATTTTTTTATTCTTAGTCTCAGTTGCATTAATTTATCAATTTCTGCTGTGTTCTATTATTTCCTCCCTTTCTTTTGGCTTTGGGCTTTACTTGCTTTTTTTTTCTTGAAGATTGAGATATAGCATTAGGTTATTTGTACTCATTTCATTTTCCTGATGTGAGAGTTCATAGCTGTAAATTTCCCTCTGAGGACTATTTTCATTGCAGCCTACAGGTTCTGGTAAATTGTATTTGCATTGCTGTTTGATTGTGGGTATTGGGTCTCTCATTGGCTTTTCAAGTTTGTGTTTTTTAATTTCTATATGTTCATGCAGTTTTTGTGATTTCTTTTACCATTAATTTCCAATTTTAATGAACTATGGTTAGATAAGATGCATGGGATAATTTCAGTTCCTTTGCATTTACTTAAGCATGTTCTATGGGCTAGTATTTAGTCTATTTTAGAGATTATTCTATGTGCAGCTGAGAAGAATGTGTATTCTGATGTCATAGGGTGGAACACTCTGTAAATATCTACTCAGTCCATTTGTTCACAAGTTTGGTTCAGTTCTGTTATTTTTTGTTGATTTTTTTGTTTAGTTGATTTATGTCTTTTTTGATCAATGAGGTCTTAAGATCCCTTGTTGTAATTATGTTATTGCTTATTTGATTTTTAATGTCTATTAATACATGCCTAATATTGTTGGGTGCTCCCATATATGGTGCCCATACATTTATGATTGTTGTCTCTTTCCCTTGAAGTTTTTCCCTAAGAAGTATGTAGTGATCTTCTTTATTTTTTTTGATCATTCTCAATTTAAAGTTCACATTGTCTGCAGTCAGAATTTTTTTCTGGGTTCCTATTGCATGGATTATTATTTTCCATCCTTTGACTTTCAGTGTATGGATTTCCTTTTGAGTTAAATATGTTTCTTGTATACAGGATATTGTTGTATTTTGCTTATTGATCCATTGTGCTAGTCTGTTTTTCTTGATTGGTGAATTGAGGCCACTTACATTAGTGGCTGTAACTGTGTCTTGGTTATTTTTCTCTCATTTCTGGGACAAAATGCCTAACCCTCAAAATTAGGGAAGTAAAAGTCTATTTAGCTTACAGTTTTGGGAAGTTTCAGTTCATAATTATCTGGCTCCAATGCAGGGTGGCATGGCTAAAGTCTGAAAGTCTATTTCAGTTTCATTCAAGTGGTTTTGCCAACTTTCATTGGAATTTTTAATTTCCTAGATATCCATGTATCCTAATTATTTCCTATATTGTTCATTCAAGGTTTCTGTCATTTTCCTATGTTCCTCTATTGTTTTATCCATGTCTTCTTTAGACATGCTCAGCAATTCTTTCATTATGACTGTGATTTTTTTTACTTGAGAGAGTATTTCTGATATGATTTCCTTTATAGCCTTATGGAGTTGTTTCTTTACTTCAGTTGCTATCATTTCAGAAATTTCAGATGTGTGCCTCCAAATTTTTCCATGTCGACGTCTCCGGGATTGCTCTAGGTGGTTTGAGATTTCATTTTCTGCCTTCATCTTAACATTTTCTATTTCAAAAAAATTTTTTATATTTTTCCTCTGATGATCCTTATGAGTTTCAGTAGTAGGTAGCAGTATCATTAGTATCAAGGCCTCTGTAGGAAAAGTCTGTTCTTCAGAGATATTTTCTGTGTGCAAGAGATTCTTGGTTTGTTTCTACTCCTTAGGTCCTGCTTCCCAACTAATTGAGAGTGGAATATTGATTTCTGTTTGACTCAGTCCCTAGTCTTTTGGCATGATGCTGTGGTAAGATTGTTACCCCAGAGCTTCCCAATATTGTTACACAAGGGAGAACAACTGATTACGGCAAGTATGATGACATCCTAGCTATGGTAGTACAATTAGCAATAGTGATAGCATTAAGCACAGTTTAGAAATTGACAAACTATACTATTGATTTTGTACTTTAGACTAAAGGAGCAAAGTTTGTAGTTATTTAGAATAACCAATCATAAATTAGGGGTTTGTATGCAAAGTGTTTCCCTTTGTCAGAGTAGATTTACCCTGGGTTGCTCTGGACAAGCTGTTTGCCAAGTCCTGGACATATCCTGCACTGGCTGCCAATCTTGCAGTGTAGAGAAATGGGCCAGGCACCTGGGTCCTTTGGACCAAGATTCCTAGTGTGGTGGAGAGATGATGGATAGGGTTTGTATCTCCTGTGCAACTCACCTAGGTTCCTGGGGTGGCAGAGAGACAATGGGTAGGGTTTTTCTCCTCTCATGCAGCTCATAGGGATTCCCCCTGATGGTGGAGAGGCAATGGGATGGAAAATAAATTTTTAAAAAAGCATTTAAAAATGCAGGGTGTTTATAACTTGTGTTATTGATTGGAGACATTGTCTTCCCGGTTAGTGAGAGGAGGGGCTCCATCATGCTGGGTGTTGAATTTTTGTCAGCAGGTATACAGTGGAATGGGATTGGATGACTCCTCTGTGTGGCTACTTGGTCTTCTCTGCCCTGTGTGGTCCTGTCCTTGAGGTGGGGCCAGGGTGGACAGTGGGGAGGTGAGGAGCATAGCTGTGACTAAAAACACCTGGGAGGCAGTACAGAGGTGCATCTAACCATGGCAGTGCACTGTGTTGTGGACTACGTATCTTGAGGGCTCTAAATTTGAAATCTAAAACTTATTTCTGCCCCTGAGCACTCTAGTGTCCCCACTCAGAGAAGGCACAGCAGAGACAGGAGAGGATGTCTGGGTGACTTCTCTCCCCTGGTCCTTATGGAGCTCCTGCTCTAGGCCTTCATTCTATGAATTTCCAGTGTCCATGAGATGCCTCAGGGTCTTCGGCTGAAGATTTTGGAGACATATTTTTAGAAGCAAGGAAAGGGAAAATGAGGTGATTTTTAAAAAGAATATCAAATATTTTGGCTGAAAACAAAAGCATTTAAAAAATCTATTTGCAGGCGGCAAATAGTTATGAATATAATAAAAAAAATGGATTTGGGAGCTCACTGAAGATGGGGCTAGGTGGCCACAAACACCATATCCTCCCAGAGCCTGTCCCTAGGAAGTGAGAGGTGGCAAGAGATCTGTGCAGTGGGTGGCTTGGCAAGACTGGGTGGGAAGCGGGTGCTGCTCAGCCTGACCCCAACAGCCCCTCTGCTTCACCTGGTTGTGTGAAGAGTTGTTCTGGAAACCCAGGCTCCCCAATTTGGTCTGGCCCATTCCATTCACTCCTGATGTTGGTGACCTTGTCAATGGGTTTTCTGGAAAGTTGCCCTACTTGGCAGGTGGCTCTAATTGTGTACCAGGTAGCTCTGCTCCTGTTGTACTTTCCAGAGCACTTGCTATTTTAGGTTTTAGATTTTCATTTGGCCTGGGCTTCTGCTAATCCATTTAAAAATAGCCTTTGGACTTCCAATGGGCCAGTGACCTTTTAAATTGATCCTTTCTCTTTAAAGTACCTGCAGTCTGTCCTTGCAGGGCTGCACATGTGTTTTCATCATTAGGCTTCTCTCATTCCCCTCCACCTCCTGGGGTACGTGGCAATGCTAAGGATTTCCAAAAACAGATCCCAGAAGTTCTATAGATACCCCACCCCACCTAAACCTAACCCTAAGCCTAAGCCTAAGCCTAACCCTAACCCTAACCCTACTATTTGATTTTATAGGCCAATAGCAAACAAATGGTTTCCAAAGACTGCTTTCCTCTGTCCACCACAGAGCTTGCTTCTGGTGAGGTCCCCTGGTCTGCTGTCTGATGGCAGCTGCCCATGTCCTCGCATGCTAGATAGAGAAGTAATTTCCCTTGAGTCTCTTCTGTTTCATCCCCAGGCCTCTAGCCCCACAACCTAACTGCATATGCCCTGTCCTAATGCCAGCCACCGCTGGGGTCAGGTCATCTGCTCAATGGTGTGTGTCACAGGACAGGAGGCAGCATCTGAAGATGTGTTTGGTCACAAGTGAGGAGTAGGTGCAGACATGGAATGTGGCTGAGCATCTGACATCACACAGGGCTTATGTCACCACAGGGACATGTCACCAAGGACTTGGAATGGCTACCAGGTGAAATGGAGGGGTATTACATATTGTCCTCAAGCACCATATGCTGGTTGTTGGGGTGGACTATATCATGGCTTTGAGAGAATTGTGGGGAAGAGACTCCAGGGGAGATGTGAGAGGACCAGGCTGGCCTTAGGCATCCATCTCCTGCCAGGCGTGAGCACTCCTGCCTCTGTTGCTTGCCTAAGTTCTGGCCCTGGGCCCACACTGCATCTGGCTGGTTCCATATCTTCTCCAAGGCAAATTTGGTCAAAAAGTCTCTCTTCCTTCAACTCCACAACCTCTCAGGGTGTTGGTGTGTCTGAGTTCCCAAAAATACTCAGTCCCTGCCCACCTGTGCAACATTGCAATGGATGCCCCAGGCACAGTCATGGGGATGGAGATCTAAGCACTGGCACAGAGTAGCTTAGGGATGTGGGCACATGCTGCCCAGTACGTCTCTCTATGCCCATGGCCTCCCAGGAGAACTCCAGCTCATGCTCCTACTCCCTGTTCCACCAGGTCTTCTGAAAGCTTTGAATTCAGCACTGGGCCTATGCACAAGCATTGAAGAAGAGTTTAGTTGAGAAGCAGATATTTTAATGAGCATAGTTGGTGACATAGCCAGAGACAACAGAGGCATGTGTCATGGAGGCAGGCCAAACCTGGACTTTCTCAGAGCCTGTGGAGTTAGAGTCAGGAGCCAGTGTGTGGCTTCCCTGGGGAAGTGTGCATAGCCTCAGCCATTACAGCATATGCTGCTTCTGCCCCACCACACTGGGAAGTGGACACACAATGGGCTGCAGATACCACCAAACAGAAGGAACACTCCCCTCCCTCATTTTGAGAGCTCTCTGTGGACCATGATAAGGATGCAGCCCTAGCCTGGTGTCTCATATCAAACAGATGGGCCCAAGGTGCTCAATCTCCAGGTCCTGGAAAAAGAACAATGGACATAAAGCCCCTGTGTCTGTGTCACAGTGGCTATTGGCCCTTTCTAGTGTCCTCTTGAGAGTTGATGAGATGCCGCTGCTGACTCATAGCTGTGGTCTGGTCCCCAGGGCCACTCTGTGCTTGCTTCTTGCTGTCTGGGTGTCTGGAGAACAGTCAAAATGGTGTTCATGATTCCTTCTGGCTACTGGATGCAGAACTTGACAGATGGGGTTGGCGTCTCCCCCATTGCTTCAGGCCTTGGGAAGACAGCACCCAGAACACAGCCCTGTATATCAGGACTGCTGACCTGAGCCTCAGTTTTCCTGTCAGTAAAGGCCACACAGCAGCACTGTCTCCTTATTTCAAGACATTTAGTGAAGGGGTACAAGAGCCTTGCCTGGGACTCTTGCAGACTCAGCCTCTTTCTGGGTCACAGCTTGTATCCAGGCTGCCTTGTAGACTCAGCTGCTGTCCAGCACTGCAGCACAGTGGGCTATTTGGAGCTCGGGTTGCACAGGACATGGTGTCACCACTCCACTACAGCACACTCCATGCTTTCCACAGCCTTGAGCCCTGTGTGGCCACCACCAAGGGCTGGTGTCACAGTCCTGTCCTCACAGAGCCATTCCAGTACTCTGTTCCTCCACACACCTGGACTCCTGGGGCCTTGCTGCCTTCTGTATATCTTGTCTCTGGCCTGTGAGGCCTTGAAGAGCAGGACTGTACACTGTTGTGGCCAGACTTCCTACAGAGTGCACTACCATGCACATGCACATAGAAGTGGGATGCAGTGGCATGTCTCTTGAAAAGAGCTTAAGGTTTTACTTCCCTGTAAACATTCTCAAAGGAGGATAAAAGGTATAGAAGCAGAAGAATTACCTGTATCTTTTAAGATTCCACCATGGCTTTTCCTTTCACTTCTGTTGTCCATCTTGGTGAACTTGAGCCCTATTGGCAGATGTTTGGTCTCTGCATTACTGGATAATTGAGTGTTCATTTCTAGAGAGTAACTCTGTCCTGCTCCCCAACAGGCCAGCAGAGTTCCTGTGTGATCTATGGAGTGGACACCAAATTCCCACACATCTTGTGTTCTGTGGATGGTTCCTTGGAAACCTGTGGTTGTGGCCAATTGGGTGAGCCCAGTACCATTGCTTTGGGTTGTTCTGCCTTTACCCTGTGTATTCTGGATGGAGCCTGCCATAGCACTGGTACCCAGGTGCAGACGTTCTGACCCATGATGGTTCAACTTAGGATGTATGACTCTGGAAGATGGTCCTGGCCCAGTTATCCAAGCCAGTCAGTCTGTCTGTGACTGCCCATGGTGGCTTCACACTCATGGGTTGGTCAGTTTGTGTTTCCAGCCTGATAGAATCTGCATGCTGGTCTTGGCTGTGCTGTGGGGTGGGCACAAGGATGAACACCAGCGCTGAACAGCACTGACCAGTGGTTTGGAGTAGAGGTTTGTGCTGTGATGCAGAGGGTGGTGTGGTCATGGGATGAACAAGGGGCGAGGGCACAGTGATGGGATCTGGCCACTGCATCACACCGTCATCCAATGTAAGCATAGAGATCCATTGACTGTGGTTCAATGTTATGAACTGTGATGGTTATTTTTGGGTGATTTTGGTCTATGATAATTGTTAGAGGAAGCTATGTCTGATTAAATGAATTTATCTCTTAATTTATGCCAATTTAAAGACGGCTTTTCTGTTCTCTTTGTCTGTAGGGGAGACAAGCAGGTTGCTATGGTAATGGAATAAGAAAATGACAGGTGGGAAAGCTTAGCAGTTTCGATTTTGGAAACACTTGTGATGCAGACGATTGTGTGTGACGATATTACATGGCAGAGCCATCTGCCTCTGGAGGACGTATGCTGCGCGTTTTGCTATGGAGCTGCATTTCCATGAGGAATGCAGCTTGAGTTGCTTTGCCCTTTGCATGTCATTAGGATGCAGAGACTGCGGGTGGTAAAGAGGCAGCACTGGCAGGTGACGAGATTGTTTCCAACCCTTTGCTCGCTGTGTGATGCTGGGTGCCATCAGAGAATCTGGAAATCTATTTTCACTTGGAAGCAAAACATTTATATAGAGGACTTGTTTGTGGGTTTCTTGTTGTGAACAGGTTAGTTCATGTTTACTCTGGTTAAGGATGGTTTTCGATCAGTTTAAATAGCACTATTTACTTTCTCTTTTTTCTATTAAATTATATGCAGTGTTGTTTGGGGACCTATTTAAATGGGCAGATGGTTGCTCCTCTCTTTTTTCTATTTTCCCAAGCCTCAGTTAATTTTGCTGTAATTTGGATTCTTGTAGTCACATGCAATTGAGAATTGTCCTTCCTCCATTTTAGAATTCTAATGAGATTTTAAAAAGAAGAAAAGAAAAACCCCTTCAGCCTGGGACTTTCTAAAAATTGACAGTTGTGTGCACGTGCATTGAATGCCAGGCAATATGCAGACCACAGAGACTGGCTCTGTGGAGCCACCTGTGACATCCCTGATGAGAGAGTCCCTTGAACAGAGATTGGTTTTTGTTTACACTTCTAATTTTGCAGTGTTGATGAGGAACCCAGGGCCTCACCTGTTCTGGGCAAGTGCTCTGTGTGGAGCAGTGTAGCAGGTAGACCACATCCAAAGTGACGGACAGCCACTGCTTTCCTCAATGTGGGCACAGGAGTCTGATCTGTGGGACTTTGCTGGTTTCTGGACCTGCCCCTGGGGATCCTGCTGTCCTGTGAGCACACATGCAGCCCAGGGAAAGGCTAGGAGGGAGTGGATGGTAGCACCCAGATGCCTGTCTTGGCCAGGCCCAGGATTGCGGCTCTTCCAGCCTGAATGGAACTGAGTGCTCTCCTCTTGTGGAGTAGAGCCAAGCTTCCTGCTCAAGCCTCACATTCCTATTTGGTCTCCTGCTCTGGCTGCAGGTACAACACCCTGGTTTCCATGAGTCCGCTTTTTGTGGTTCACATCTAGAAGGCCTCGAAAAGTCACATGTGTCCGGAGGGCATTTTGGGAGGTGGCTGGATCATGGTGGTGCTGAGCTCCTCAGCAGATCAACCTGCTGGTGAGTTCATACCTGAATGGGAGGAACCCAGTTGGGCAGGCTGTTCCAGGTGACCTGAAGGCTGCATCTCTTGCCCTGGCTCCTCTGTCTCCCTCTGGCTGCCGCTGCTGTGAGGGAAGCATTTTCCCCACTCTGGCCCTTCTACTCTGACACTCTAAGCCTGTTAAACCTCTTTAGCTTGCAGGTGTCAAGTGTTTTGTCAGAGACAAGAAAGGGATGAATATGTTGCTTAACCAGTTTCTTTCTCTAGATTGCCAATCAGGACTAAGCAATAGGCTCACGCCTCCTCCTGTGGGGAGGAGACTATCAGGTGGCCTCCCTGTCCCCTGTATCTTTAGAGTTGAGCCCCAGGACAGGTTCTTCCTAGCTGAGACTTGCTACTTCCTGGGTGTTTGATGGCAGTCTGTGCACCAGCAGAGTACCTGAGATGGGACTGAGACCAAGACCAAGCACCTGTGGGGAGGAGAGGTGATCTAACATCACAGAGCCATGAGCTGCTGAACAGACTATGCAGCTCAGCTGTGGCCCGTGGCACTCCTTCCCACACATCTACGTATACCAGGGTCTTACTGTGCCGGCTATCAGGAGGCTCCAGAAATCCTGTATCTGAGAGCAGAGGCTTCAGCAGAAAGAGATGGAAAACAGCCAGCTGAACCGCGAAGAATAAACCTCAGCCATCTTTACCTGGAAGCTGGCCTGGAAAAGCCAGTGTCCCCACCTCCCTGCCTGTTCTTGAGCAGAGGCTGGTTCTCTTTTCTTTTGTACATTCTTGGCTCCAACCTTCCTGGCCACATTTGTGGGTTTGTGCTCAGTGCTCCATGACTGGCATAGGGCAGGGAGACTACATCTGAGTGTGTGGGGGAAGTACATTATCTTGGGCTGGTTCCTCTGGACTGGTTTCAAGCTTCTCCCTGGAGCTTACACTGGCTATGTTCCCTTGGTTGAGGCTGAACTTGCTGAGTGCTCCCTTCTCCCCATCTCCACTAACAGCTACTGTCTTAGTTACTTTTCTTGTTGCTGAGACAAGATACCCAACACCCAAACTTAAAAGTTCATAGTTGGCTGGCTCCAAGGCAGGTTGGCATGTCAAAGGGGCATTGTAGAGCAGGCAGGCAGAAGGCCGGAAGCAAGAGGTGAGCAACAACCAACCAGCAAGAAGTCTCTTTCTATCGTCCTTAGGGCTGGTAGCACTCACATTCTTAATCCTAGCATTGCATCCTTGATTCAGGCATCACACACCCTGGATCCAGCCTCTGTAACGCACCCCCCACTTATGACTGCATGAAGCTTTGGGGGGACATCCAAATACAAATTATAACAGTTATCTAGCAGAAAATAGGAAATGTGGAGAGCCATTTTTTACGGAAGGTAGGGGGAGAATATATGGGTCCTGGACATGTCTTCTCCATACCTGGTGCCCAGGCCTTGTTGAGCTCCAGGACTTGGCCTTGTCCTGCAGTTTCAGTGGGGTGAGCTTCCCTTGGGAGTCCAGGCACCTCCAGAATAACTGATTAGTGAGGACTGTAGACTCTGTTACAGGTGGATATCCCATACTTGCTGTGAAAGGACAGGAGGCCCATTGAGTAGTGCTATGCCTGGGTGAAGGGACACTGTGATGATGTGATAACATCAGAGGGCAGTTTTGGAAACTGAGTTCACTCTCCTGTTCTGCCAAAGAAACCCTCTGCCAGCTTCTTGGGTTTCTGAGGCAGGTGGGAAAATCTATTTGAATGTGGCGTGGTTCCTGTGATGAGGCACAAAGGGACATTATTTGGAAGTCCCTGGCACTGTCCTGGCAGCTCCTCTTGCTCACTGGAAAGGGCCATATGATTGAGGTGCTAGCCCCTGAGTGGGTGAGCTGTTTGGGGGCAACATGAGGGAAGATGTCACACTGGTGGACGTGACTGCAACCCTATCCTGTGCCACCCACGTGTGTTGGGAAAAAGTGAAGCAGAGGAGAACACAGCCCATGTGTCTGACACAGAGACCGGTGGCAGCCTTCATCTCCTAGTCCCAGTGCAGCTGATATACCTTACAACCAAATGCAACACGAACTGCTTTGGCCCCAAGAGCAAATCCTGCAGCTGGTGGGTGTGAGTGGGGTTTGCTACCTTGGACATCAGGGGCAAGTGGGGTTTGTTGACTCTGGATACTGGGGTCAGTGGTATTCCTGACAGTGGACAGTGGAGATTAGTAGGGTTTCACACACAGGACAATGCAGGTCAGCAGAGTTCCTGACCTTGGACAGCAGGGTTCCTGATACTGGACAGTGGAGATGAGCAGGATTCCCATCCTTTCCATTCTGACTGCTTTTTGGTGTCTTGATCTCTAAATGAAAGTAGAAATAGCTCCTTTCAAGGGTTTTGATGTCATAAGCTGTTTGTTAAATGCTTCTCTGCCTTGCTAAAAACATATGAGGTAATTTTATTAAAAAAGAAAAAAAAAAACTTACATGCAAAAAACCGCTATGATCAATGCAATTCAAAATACATGGGTGGAGAAGAGTAAACCCAGGAGATGTGTGGATGGCCTGTTGGCAGCAGGGAAGGGAGAGCTGAAAGGCCAAGGCTTTGTGTGAGCCCTCAGCAGCCAGGAAACAGAGTCAGGAGTCTTGAGGTCTTAGATGCCACTAACCCTAGAGATGGGAGCCCTGCAGGAGCCTAGGGGCAAAGGAACATCCTGCTTTGTTCCCATGGAACAAAGGATGTTGTTAAATGGAAGGACGCTGAGTAAGGGAAAGTGGGTGCAGGAGCAAGGAGATGAGGGCTGTGAAGGCCATGTGGGTTCCTGTGTTATATCTGGTGCAGTGGAATCCAGAGTGAAGCAGTGGGCCTGTGTCAAAACTGCAGTAGGAGGCTGGATTCCAGAAACAGTGTCCTTGATCATGGGCCATATTCTTAGACCTGTAGTTTATGTTCTGACTGTGAACCAGAACCTTGAGTTTGTATGTGTCTTTGCATGTACATACGGGTGTGTGATGGCTCATATGTGCATGTGTGCATGCCTGCATGTTTGCATGTGTGAGTATGCAAGTGCGAGGGTGCCCCTGTATGGGTGGTATGTGTTCATGCCCACATGTATACATTCGTACCTGTATGTGCACACATGTGCCCTGTGTGTGTGCTCCATCCACATGTTTATGGCTGTGTACTTGCTTGTATACATATGTATGTATATGTGCTTGCCCTGGTACATGTGTATATGCCCATGTACCTGTGTGTGGCTTTGTGTGTGCCTGCACTCACAGAGGTACTTACCAGTACTGATAATACCTCAGGATAAGGGGTTCACTACCGACATGCACTAGTATCTTCCCAGAATTTCCAAGCTATAGGCTTAAGAGCCTGAGCACTGATTCCCACCAGTTCCCAAGAGGCTTACAGCACCCCATGTGCAAGTACCTTTTCTTGTCTGTGATGCCCTTCCCACCCACTTTGCTGTGGAATCATGTACACTGGGACCAGAACCTCAAGCCTCTGCTTCCAGGCCAGGAGCTTCTGCTGGGTTACAGAGAGGCATCGACTCGGGGGTTCCCCACAGCATGGCTTTGATGCAGCTCTTTGGACTGGATCCAGAGCTCTCAGAGCAGCCACCTGTTTCCCCTTTCATCCTTGCACACTGCTGTGGGCACTGGATGACCATTATCACCTCAGAGTGGACAGGGAGGTCGCATTTAGGAACTGAGGGCTGGAGCTGGCCTTGTGCAGTGCCATTTTCCACTTCTCTGCAAGTCCACTGTTGCATCTAGCTGCCACATTCTCGCCCGTCCTGAGCTTGGCTTATGGCCTTTTGGAGGCTGCCTCCTAATCTACAGATCTCCCCTTTACTCTTGCCACCTGTTTCTGATTTGTTTCTCAAGAGATGAACACCAGAGAGTTGGGAGTGGGTGAGGGGGCCAGGTTGCCTGCACTGTGTGACAAAGAATGATTTGTGTGTCTGTCTTTCCTGGGTGCTTTCAGATGCCATGGATCAGAACAGGGGCATGGTGTCCACAGTGGGTGTCCAGGCTCTAGACCTGGCACCTCTTTGCCTCACTGCTTTCCTGAGGATGATGCCCTCCATGGGATCAGTTGCCGCTTTCTTGGTTAGAGAGCTGCTTGGGACTCATGTTACCCCTACCTGACCTGGATAAAGATGACTCCCGCTTGCTCTCTTCTGGTCTTACCCTCACCTGCTTTCACCCCAGTGCTTGCTCACAACAGTGGGGCAGAGGATCACTGCCTGAAGACTTAGTATCTCTTATAATGTGGCTACTGGAGTTTTGACAGTGTTTTTGGCTCAGTGTTATTTGAAAACATTTTGAAATAATGTTTAGTGAAATAAACAAGACTTCCACCATTTTGTC
The DNA here is from genome assembly GCF_034190915.1 of Cavia porcellus. NCBI lineage: Eukaryota > Metazoa > Chordata > Mammalia > Rodentia > Caviidae > Cavia > Cavia porcellus. Next base: position 44,678,909 of record NW_026947501.1, on the reverse strand, counting down.
AAATAAAATGTTAAAAATGCTTACCACCATTTAATAAAATAATGAACTTTCTAATGAACAGAGAGCTAGAAAGGACAGCTGCTTCCAGCCTGCATGGCACTGCAGGTACAGAGCCAGAGAAATGAGCTATAAAAAGAAACAAAGCTTCCGAGTCAGAAAGGAAGAAGTGGGATTATCTCTGTTGCAGATGCCGTGGTCTTATGCACATAAAATTCTAAAAGACTCCTCAGACTTTTAGAGGTAACTTTTAGAGTTGCAGGATATAAAATCAAATTTTAGTTTTATTTCTATACAATTACAATAAACAATCTGAAAAGGAAATTTTAAAAAAATTCTCACAATAGTATTGAAAAAGATATTTAGGGATAACCTTAAGCAAAAAGGGGAAAGACTTGTAAACTAAAACTACAGATTGTTTTTTTTTTGTACAAATAAATAGAAGCACATCTGAAATTTGTGAATCAGAAGACTTAATATTACTGAGATATTACTACTACTGAAAGTGATCTATAAATTCTGTACAATCTGTTTTAAAATTCCAATGATTTTTAAAGTAGAAACAGAAAAAAAAAACACTCTAAAATTCATATAGATTTGAGTTGCCAAAAATAGCAAAAGCAATCTTGAAAAGGAGAGGAAAAAGTTGACTCACTCTTCCTGATTTCAAAATGCACTATAAAACAGCAGTGGTCAAACAATGTCATATTGGCATAATGATATATATGTATGTATACATGTTTTTTAATTTTTTTTATTTAAGGAGAAAAAGGAAAAAAAACCCAGAAAAAGGGTAGAAGTAATATAAAATTTAAAAAATAAATAGTAAGAAATCACTAGTTAATAGATTACATATTCTCATCTTAGAAATAGTTGTTCAAGTTACAAAATTGAAGCACATAAAGTGGACTTTCAAACAGTGAGAGTGCAAACAGTTTTGTTTAATGATCCAAAAAACATTCAGTAATATGGTTATCTATCTTATACACTTAAACATATATACAGTTATAACCTTTAGAGCACCTTCTTTTTTTTTGTAGAATGACAATTACACATTTTGGGTTTTATTACTCGCACAGTTCTTATTACTTTTTTTGAAGAGAGTAAAACCAAATGCAACATATCAGAACAGAGTCAGTCAAATCAAAAGGATGGACATAATAGATAATGTAAAAACAAAATATAAGGTGATCAACAATGGTTACCATACTGCCTATTGCTATTTTAAGAAGAATTGGCAGTTATAGTAAAATTGAACTAAACAGGAAAAAATAAAACCAAAGCATTGGAGACATTACAGGATTTTAAAAGAAAATAATAGTCAACTGGAATGGGCATCATAATGATTCTTATTGTCTTCACAGTTATGCCTATACTTTTGATCTTGGTACTATCAAGCAAAGCAGAATAGAGGAAAATCAGTCAAAACAAGATGGTGAGGGCAATACAGGATTTCAAATCAAGTTAATAGGAAATCAAAGTAGGTTACTATAATGTATCCTGCTATTTTTTATTTATTTTTCCCTTAATCAAAAAAATAAAAAGAAAAAAGTAAATAATTTAAAAAAGGGGGAAAATTGAGATAAAAGAGGACATAACAACAGAACAGCACAGGTCAAATCATAACCATTTAAGCAAACCAGTGTTTTACCACAAGATATCCTGACATAAAAATAGTTACCATAGTGTCTCTTTCCTTGAAATCTTTGAGTATAACTTCTTATACTGTAGCACCAAACATATCATGACACTATAAAACCATTCAAGTGAATGACATTATTACAGGGTATTTAGAACCAATTGACAGAAAATGAACAATGGTTTCTATATAAACTCCTTGTCTATAAAAGTTTTTGCTTATATTATCATATATAATAAAATCCAATAAGATACAACCTTTTAAGACCAATGGAGACTGAAGAATACATGTTTGATGGGACTTCAAAACAAGATGATACTAAATCAGCACTAGCTATTATGATGTCTTGTTTTCTCTAAAATTGCTGTTCCTACCTTCCGATCTTCTTTGTTTCATTTCTGTTGAACTCTTTTTCTGTCGTTTGTTGTCAGTTTGTCATTCTTCATTTCGTTTTCTGCTCCATTCATTGTGGCCTCTCTGCCACTATTTCTGGAATCTTGGTATTTTCTTTTTTTAGACTATCCTGCAGTATTCTCTGTAGAGTTGACTTAGTGGTTGAAAATTCCCCTAGTTCCTCTTTATCCTGGAAGCACCTTGTTTTTCCATCAATTTCTAGGGACAGTTGTGCAGGATATATCAATCTTGGCTGGAGGTTATTATCTTTCAAAGCTTGAATTATTTCCCCCCATGCTCTTCGTGATTTGATGGTTTGTGGCAAGAAGTCAGCTGTAATTCTGTTGGGTGTTCCCTTGTAAGTGATCTGTTTCTTGTCTCTGACGGCTTTTAATATTCTGTTCTTATATTGGATTTCTGGAATTTTGATTTATATGCCTGGGTGTAGCTCTGTTTGGGTTGTAGGTTGCTGGGGTCCTGTATGCCTCATATATCTGAGTATCTTTATCATTTGCCAAATTAGGGAAATTCTCTTGGATTATTTCTGTGAATAGCTTTTGTAGTCCATTTGTTTGTGTCCCCACTTCTTCTCTTATGTTCTTAATTCTTAAGTTATAGATCCTCTTATCATCTTCTAGTTTTTGTATTGTTGTTGTTTGTTTTTTTGTTATTTTTAAGAAGTTTTTCACTTCATGCTCCCATATTACAAATCTGTCCTCCAGTTCAGATAATCTGTCCTTAGTTTCTTTCAAGCTGTTATGCCAGTTTTCGATAGAGTTTTTAGTTTCCTGGTAATCTCTTTGAACCTGCTTCATGTATTATATGTTTTCTCTATTTTCTCCATCAAACAATTCTCCCCTTTTTTTCTGTTCTTCCATTCCACCATCTGTTTTTTCTTGGGTGGTGCTTAGCATTTCTCTAACTATTCTGCTTATGTCTTGCTTCAGGTCATTAATAACTTCATTCCTGAACTCATCTATGAGGCTCTGGAGATAGCACTTTATATCTATTGGTGCCGTGTCTGCTATTGCGTGTTTCTCGATTGGGGGCTGAGGACCCTTTCTTGTTGCTCCCTCTTCCCATATTCTTTGTTCCGTATATTTAAGCATGTATAGGAGGCCCAGCTTCCTTCCCTGTCAGCCACAGTCTGTTTGAATTGCTCTGGCTAGGTGTTCCCGCCCATTGCAGTGTACTAGGGAGACACAGACGTGGGCAGCCTCTGCTGGGCCCGCCCCTCCAGGTCAACCTACCCCAAGGCTTCACCTCTAGCCTTCAGGCACCTTCAGGCGCTGGGACCTGAGTAGGGCTAGCCTATTGGGTTTCAGCCAGCGGCGTCTCACAGGCCAGGCACTCCCCACCAGTCCTGCTTGAGAGGAGGATATGTGACTGAAGTCACTGCAGCTTCTCATTCCAGGAAGTCTGCCGGTCCGAGTATGTCCTCCGCTGAAGCCTCCTTCTCTATGTAAGGGTCCGATTTGCTCACTCACCGCAGGTCGATGCAGGGCACCTGGCCAGTCCTGCTCCCAACTCCTTTCAATGCTTCCCACTCTCTGAGCTTTCGCGCCTCTCTCCCTGCTGTGCTGACCGGGACGCAACAGCGGCTGCAGGTAATTTAAATCGCAGTTTCCAGTGGCGTGGGTCCAGCTTCCGTGCTGATACCTTATCTGTGCCTGCTGTCTCACCAGGATTGCATTTCCAGATGGTTTCTCTTAATTTAGTTCGTTCCTGGGTCAGCAAAGAATATCTCCCCTTGCCTGGGACTTCCTATCTGGCACCATTTCTAGATTTCAAGTGTGGTTTCTCCGAGAGCCTCAGAGGCTGCTGCTATCTATCTGCCATGTTCTTCCGGAATCCCCTGTATACATGTTTTTTAAAAAATTTATTTTTTGGTACTAGGAATCGAACTCAGGATCTTGTTGTTGCCAGGCAGATGCTTATGCCACTGAGCTACATCCCTGGGTTTGGCGTAATGGTCAAATGTTAATCACTAAAACAGAACAGAAAACCCTCACATAAATCATCAGTCATTTTCAACACAAATGTCAAGGTCATCAGTTAGAAAGGGGCAGGATTTTAACAAATGGTTTTAGGAAAACAGGATATTCATACGTGAAAGAATAAAATTAGACCCCTGCTTAACAGTATTAACTCTGAATGGGTCAAACATCTAAGTGTCCTTCCAATCATGTCCCCAGTAAGCATAGTGGTTGTCCTACCTCTCCTGTCCCCTTTTTATGGTGGTTTCTGATGCTGTCTTCGCTTCTGCACAGTGTATTCTCCTGTGGTTTGGTGCACGTAAATCAGTGGAGTGTTCCAGCTGCAGTGGTCTCCATGCTGCCTGGTGCAAGCAGAAAGAAACTAAGGCTGTGTCTCTTGAATCTGCCCTTGGTCGGCTGGTCTGGTCCAGTGTGCTTGGATGGTCAGTCATGCTTGGCTTGGATAACAAGTCAGAGTTGTCAAGATTAGATTTCCTCTTGGCGTCATCACAGAGGACTTTTTTGGTGTTGTGGTCAGCAGTACTGACATAGCCTGTTGCACGTTGACCTGTGGGTAAAGCAAACTTCACAGATGTGCCTTTGGTGCTGTGGCTTGCTGAATTCCATGTATAGAATCCCCTGTACATTTTCTTCTGCAGGAAGGGAACTGAAAGTGGCTGAGGAATTCTGTGTTAGACTGATGGAAACATGCTCCACTTGTCCAGCATTCAGCCTTGGGCCATGTGGCTGTTGAGCACATGCGTGTGCCTGCCCTACCTTAGGAACTGGGTTTTCAAGTCTCATATAACTTTAACTAGCTACAGCTGCTATTTAAGAAGCCACATGCAGTGAGTGGACACTGATGGACAGTTGGGAATGGGATCATACAATTACAATGTATGTAATGTATGCAGAAAAGACTCCGGTGTAATTGGAAGATTCAGAGGTGGGAGTGACCTCTTAGAAGACGATGACTCCTTCCTGCCTCAAAATATAGAGCTACACGAAAGGAAGACAGTCCACAGTTTACACAGACATAATTGAAAATAAAGGGACTTTCAGGAATATGGCTTCTCCATTTTACTTATTTTTTTTAATTTTAAAGGGAGTAAAACAGAACAGTAAAACAAAACAAAACAGTAATAGGACAGTAGGAAATCCAAAATCATTACCATATTTCATATTGTTATCCTCTAAATAGCTGCCCAGACTACTGGCCCTGGTCCTGCAAAGTCAATCAAGTAACATAAATGTCAGGTTGCTTCCCTACTTCAGTTAGTATCATCTCAGCCTGTGACATGTCTAGTTGCTTATGGGTAAGTGGAGGGGCAGGAGGCAGCTTCCTTGCTGTTTATCCCTAGCCAGCTGAGCCTATAGCAGCACACAGGGAGGCTGCACGGCTTCCCTGCCACTTCTCCCTGGCCAGCTGAGCTCCACTGGCCCATAGGGAAGCTGCATAGCTTCCTGGCCGCTGCGCCCCAGCAGTCAGTAGACCTCCATTGGTGCATGGACCTCCGTTGGCTGCATTGCTTCCTTACTGTTTCTCCTTGTCTGGCAGGTCTGCCAGCCCTGGTTTTCTTATTTTTGCTGGATTCCTGAATTCTCTGTCTCCATGGGCTTCAAGTCTCAGTTCAGATCTTTCCTGTTTCCATGGGACCCATCTGTCCCCTCCTCCTCTTCCTTGTGTTGTTATATTCCAGGGTCTGGACACCAAAACTTGGTTCTTTCTCTGCTTCTCACTGCTCCACCATATTCCTGGAAGTCCCTTTATTTTCAATTATGTCTGTGTAAACTGTGGACTGTCTTCCTTTTGTGTAGCTCTACATTTTGAGGCAGGAAGGAGCTTCATCGTCTTCTAAGAGGTCACTCTCACCTCTGAATCTTTCTATTACACTGAAGTCTTTTCTGCATAGATTTGTAGCCATTGTTGATGGTCGGTACCTCCTTTTTGTATGCATTGAAAAGAACAATCTTATGAATATCCTTCTCCTGAGGCCCAGTGACCAACATCTTCATCTGATGTCTCCCAGCATCCTGTGACCAGGTGTCCAAGGCTGCTTAGGAACCGCAAAGGAACTCAGACACTCTTCTCCATTTTACTTTTTAAAGGGATTTTTCTTTTCTTTTCTTTTTTTTGCACAGTTCTGGATTCTACCTTGTTCCATTCTTGGCACTTGGGGAGATGTATTGGTAGTACGGGGTTGAACCTGAAACCTTGCATATGCCAGACAGATGTTCTCCATGGAGCTGTACCCAGCCTCTGTTTTAATAAGGTTTATGGAACATTTGGGCCCTGGCTGGTGACCCTGGAGTCTTTGTATTCTCAGCTGGCTGCAGAGACCTGGAAACTGGTGGAGGATTCAATGTGTGGGGTTTGCTGTACTCCAGCCCCAAGCAGGGCTGAGAATCTGCCCTCCTGCTTCCTTGTGATTTTCCCACAAGTGCCTTCTTAAAAGACACAGATCCCAGTGACTTTCCCTGGGGACTCCTGGGCCATTCCAGGAGTGGTGTCTTGTGGGGAAGGTTTTCAGCTTCATCTCCACCTTGGTTCTTGACTCATTTATGTGCAGTGGTTTCAAGGCTCCTTTTCTGGAGGTCCCAACCCTGTGGTTGGAGGCAGCCACAGTGAACCACCAAAGTGCGTCTTTAATATTAGAGCAGTGTTGTGTGATGAAGAAAACAGACCTGAACCCGAATAGTTTTGCTGCAGCGGCAATCATGTCATTTTGTTATTTCAGGCTAGGAGGCCTTTTAATTTTGGGTGAGTTGTCCCCAGTGGCAGCTGCATGCTTGGCTTGGGAACCTCCAGGTCCCACTGCCAGTGTCTGCAGGACGTAGAGAGGCAGTGACTCCTCTGAAGTGTTTTATCATTGCACTTCAGATGAGTGCTGTTGCGAGAGCAGAGTTGACTCTTCTTGCACTTGGCCCAGCCGACAACTCAAAAGAGATCATGCTTCCTGTGAAAGCCAGTTCTTCCACTGGTGGTGTCCATGGCCACCAAAGACTGCACTTAGGCCAGGTGTCTGTGGCCACCAAAGACTGCACTTGGGCCAGGTGCACTTGGGCCAGGTGGATCCAACAGGTGTGGTCCACTTGCAGCCCTGGAACAGCAGCCTCTTGTGTGTGTGTGTATTGGTTCTACCCTGTTCTGCATAGGCTTAGCGCTCTGACTCCTCTCTCTTTTCCTGTGGGATTGCTGCTCTTGCCCATCTCCCTACCTGCTCTCAATGGCTCCTTTCAGCCTAGATTTTTGTGGGAGGCACAGGTGGAAAGATTGTGCGTGTCTGGGAATTCTCAGTCATGTATGGTGCACTTCAAGGAGCTCATGGCTTAATCACAGAAGTGAACCTTGGTTCCTGAATTGCAATAAACAGAGATCAGATTCAAATCAGCCACCTAGGAGCCAACCACATCTTAGTGGCTTTATTCTCACCACAGGTTGCCCTGCAGGTGGTAGATTGGAATTAACTCATGAGGATTCCAGTAACATTTGAACAGGATTATAGATACAAACTTCCTGGACCACAACGAGGATAGGAAAATGGCCTCTCTATACTCACAGTAGTGTGCCTGGCAGCCAGTGTCATCACACGTCTTCCTTTGGGCTTCCCATGAGCAAGTATGCTGCAGGTGTGTCTCTTGTTTGTCTAAAGAGGCCAGGGTGCATTCCCTCTCAGGTGTCACCCTGGATGGGCACTGTGGCTCTCCTCCTGCTCCACAAGGAGTGTATCAGCTCTGACACCTAAGTCTGGGGGCCAGGTAGTGCTCCAGTTCCCTGTGGATAGCCAGGCTTCATCTGTCCTCACTCTGTGAACCAGAGCAGTGAGTGACCCCAGCTACCCCCTCTGACACTGGCTGCTCTATACCCCCATGGCTTCTTGCAGCATGCTGCTAACCTGGGCTGCCCCATGCCAGAGTGGCTTATGGGACTTTTGACATACTCAGTGTCCCCAAGTGGGGGCTTCTGTCCCCATGGATATGAGATCTACCAGCTTCCTACCTTGAAACATCCTCAAGCCCACATTTCAGGGATGTTTATGGAGACTTCATAACATGGGCATGGTTGGCCATTGTGTTGATTTCTAGCCTGCCTCTTCTTCCTGGGAGTGGGGTTTGGAGTGGGACTGGAGCTGAAGTTCCAGAAAGTTTTGATGAGCAGCACCCATAAGAGCCCACCAGGGTCACCTCACAAGAACAAGAGGTGTTCCTATTATCTAGGGCACTCCAAAGGACAAGGTGTGGTGAGTCAATGACTGGACATTGGATATCCCCATGGAGCTGCCGGACCCCAGAGCAGCCACCTGTCCACCTAGATGCTTCCTGCTCTAATTACTGCTCCTTCCACAGCTAAGAGGGATTGGTCAGTGAGTGGGTGGGGAGAAGCACTCATGCAGTGCTGTTTGGCAAGTGTGTTGGGACAACACAGGGCTCCTAGAGAGCTGTCTGGTGAGCTGCCACATGAGAGCCCACCACAGCCTTGGTCATGTTATGTTTGTTCCTCACAGAGACTAAGTCCTGCTCGTATTCTAGTGCCAAAGTGGTGCTGAATTCCTCCCTAGGGAACCCTGAAGACCAGGTGTTGTCATCTGCTCAGGTTCTCAGGGTCTTTTGTGCTCCATCCTGATAAGTGGGCTCCCACCTTCCACTCAGCCCTCAGCCATTGCACGGCTGGGGAGCACACATGCATCTCAGTGTTGCCCAAGTAAAGCTGTAATTCCTATTTTCAGTATGCTCCCAAATGAAATCTTGCCGTGCTGTCGCACAGCAGCTGCAAAGCATGTGGCTTTTATGTGTCATGCTGGGTCTTCTGTTCTTCATTCCCCTCTGTGTTCATGCAGATGTTACTCTACTAGGGTGTGGTATGTGCCAGGTTAAAAATACCAAATTGAGGTACAGTCCATGAATCATGTAGCTTACCTCCTTAGCATGCGGAATCTGAGGGCTTTCAATGCATTTAGGGTGTTGTTTCCATCACTCCAGAAAACTGGATCCTATCCATCCCTTTTCCCTTTTGGGAACATTGCACGTTTCACTCATCTGTCCATCAGACATTGGACATTTGGGGACTTTTTTATTTACTTTTTGGCTGCTATGAATATGTCTCACATTCACACTGCTCATGGGTGTGCTCTAAGGGAGGCGTTGTGCACTGTGTGACAGCCATGTCCTCTTGATGACCTGCCAGCTTGGCCCTCATGGTGATTGCATCACATCACAATCCAGCAGCACACGGGACTTCTCACCTTGCCCTTGCCATCATGTTGCCTTTATCATGCAGTCCTCTTTGAGAGCTCATTTTTTTGAGTTGGTAGTGAGGCAGTTGTTGCCAGGAGTGCTGATGCTTGTCAGTACCTTGTCACTCACTGCTCTGTTTCCTGGCAAATTGCCTAACTTGCCTGAGCCTGACTTTGCAAATCTGTAGACAGGAGAAATTGATATTGCCCACTTGCATCTGAAAAGAGTGATGGAAAAGGGCATGAGATAGGACCATGCCTGTATGTCACAATGTTTAGTGAGCAAGGCCACTTGTCACTGTGCATAAGGGTCCTCCATCTGCAAGTTTCTACCCCTCCTGCCCACTTCTCTGCTTCCTTCTGGATCAGGTGAATAGCTCACTGTAGTTCTAGAGACCTCAGTGTCATCCTGGAATGTAGAGGTCAGGTGATGGGACCGAATGGACACTGTCCCTGAATTTTCCTTGGTAATGCTTGAAGTGTCACTGAAATAGCTGCGCCTCCAGTTGTATACCTGCAAACCAAAGTAACTATGCAGACTTTATGAGGGCGATTTGTTTAGCCCATAAGGTTTGTATTTTTGGTTTACAATTCTGTGAGTTTTGACGAGCACTTGCAGTTGAGTGGTACTGATACTATCAAGAACTGCAGCCCGAAGTCTGCCAGCCTAGAGTGCTCTAGGCTTCTTCCTCATGCTTCCCTCCCTGCCCCTGGCTATCACTCCTCAGCTCGCATGTCTGGAATGGCACACAGATGGGGCCACGTGGTGGGCAATCTGGAGTCCGGCTTCTCTCACATTGTATGGTACTTCAGCGCTGTGCAAGGAATCAGAGTGGCCTGGGCCAGGTGCACCAGATGGGGAAACTTACTCAGAGGTTGCAGACACCAGAGCAGAGTGTGGAGCCCTGTGGTTCATGTGGTTACCTATGTTCCAGATGAGTGGAAAAACTGGGGAACAGCTGAGAACAGCAGCCAGGAACAAGCCAAAGCAAAGCTGAGCATACCCAGGGACAGCAGAACATAGCTAGGAACAGCTGGAAACCAGCTGGTGACAAGCTAGGCACAGTGCGGGGACAGCCAGTGTACAAGCAGAGATAAACCAGGACACAGAAGGGCATATTCAGGGGAAGCTGGGGCAGGCACAGCCAGGGCAACTGGGACACAGTCTCACATTCAGAACACAGTCTGGCCACAGGCAGGGACAGCCCAGTCAAGCACAGTGAGGGTATAGCCAGGAACAGCCTGAGACAGGCAGGGCACAGCTGGACACAGCTAGGCACAGCTGGGGCCCGGCAGGGACACTTCCAGAAAGATGACCTCTGGCAAGAGGTTAAATATTGCAGACCAAGTCACAGCTGCAATCAGTGTAAAAACAAGTTAAAAGTAAAATTACAACAAGTGAAAAGATAAAATACACACGGGGCAGAGAGGAACACAGCATGTGTCAAATGCTCTGGAATGTGCAGAATTTGTTAAAAGTGCTTGTTTCAAACTTCTGAGCCCTGGTCTTGTACAATAGCAAAAGCAAAACAAAACAAAACAACCTGGAAATAATTCATCAAGAGCAATTGATGACAGTTAGTGTGAGAAGACATCTGGTCTTGATAAACTGAAGTGTGGGAAATGCTTGATCACAGAGGGACACATTTAAAAACATGAAATGCTGTTTCTTAGGGTGGTGAGTGATGATTTGGGGACCAGAGCCACAGACAAACCTCTAACATGTCTGTGTCTTCGGCTTGGTGTTAAATTGGGCACCCACCATGTGATACCTTTGGACTTAGAGCTGTTGCATATCACCATCCTAGCGGGGACTTTGGGCAGGAATCTATTAGCTCTACTGTGTAATTCTAAAATGAAAACTTCAAAGAAGGCACTCTTGCCTTCTTTGACTTCTTTTAGATTCTTTGCCTTCTTTTAGATTTACTTTAAAGATACTCTTTTTGTGGTGGGTTGCTCTTGATGATGGGTCGTTTTCTACAAGAGCTGCTTTAGTGGCACTGCCATTTCAGGACTGGCTGAGGAGAAAGACAGTTGTCGAGGTGTATCCTTCCCTCACCAACCCCTGGGGTCATCTCCAGCATGGGCTCAGGGCATGGCCTAGGAAAACTCGGGACGAAGCCACAGTTGTGTGTGGGGCCCAGGCACAGGGGTACAGACTGGCCACTGCATGGCAGACCAGCAGGTGATAGGAGGAGGACCCTCAACTGGCTTGTCTGCTTCTAATTCTTCCCATTTAGAGTAAAACACAGCTGGATGATAGAAGGGTGATAAATGCACTGAGAACAAACATATTCTGAGGTTCATACAGTGTTGTCTGAGAAGAAGTAAAATGATTCTCTCAGTGTCCGGGTGCTGGGAATTCTGGGAGCACCATGAGGTTCTCTGACCTTCTTTCTGGAGCCTGTGAGCTAATGTGGTTTGGGGACAAGTTGGAATCAGGAAATGGTGACTACAGCACTGCCGCCTGGGCCCTTGCCAAATTTGGCTTCCCTGGAGCTCTGAACTGGGAGCCACCTATATCCTCAAGGCCTAGGGGAGTTGGTTTTCCATAGGTGGTTTCCAGAGTCATATCTCCTCCTCACACAAAGTGAGCTAAAGGAGATTATTTGCATTAGGGTCTGGGATTTTGCTCTGCACCAAGTAAACATTTTTCAGGTCAAATGAACCTTACTGTTCTCAAGAGGTACCCAGGTACCTCCTCTGGGCCTCAACTGTTTTCATGCTTGAGTCACACTATGATCAGAAGTCCTACAGGACTGTGCTTTGTGTGACAAAAGACAGTTTATACGTCTGCGCATTGCAAAGCAGACTCTGAACAGACAGTTGTCTGTCTCTGACATAGTAATTCCAGCCTAAGAATGTGAAAAAGAAAAGGATTTGTTCCTAAATAAGTTATTTTTAGATCCAGATGGATGTCAGTATTATCACTCACCAGTGTGGCAGAGATGGAGATGTCCCTAGAAAATAGAAAGTCCCAGCAGGTGCCTGGGAAGGTGAGTTGTCTCGATAGCAGAGGGGAGACGCCATGTGGCACCTAGTGGTTGCCTGGGAGCCAGAGATTGTGGAGTCAAGGTAGTAGTGGGAACATGACCACATGGTTTGATTCCCCAGGGTGGCCCTTCTCCCTTGGAGGACTCCAGGGCTCAGCAATGCTCTGGACAGCACTGACATTTCTGTCATCACCGTACAGAGATGTGACCCTGACAGTTGGGGGCTGCAGAGGCCCTGAAGATGTAAATACAGATGGAGTCCAGGCAGCAATGGGAAAGACCAGGGGAGCAGCTTCTGGGGGAGAGGAAACTCACAGGGTCAAGCCAAGGGCACAGAGAGGGATGTGCCTGGCAGGTGTGGGGAGAGGACACATGTGACCACTGCGTGGAGACACACGTAACACAGAACAGAGGGCATGGCCATAACCATGTGTCAGCTGTTCCATATGAGACTTTGAACTGCTCAAGCAGGGCTGCTGATACCCATTTTTGTCCTGCATCTGACCTCTGACTGTCTGAGGACCATGAGGGTTGGAGAGGACAGGGGAATGCATGAAAATCAGTGAACAAGCAGCAGGTGGATAAAGGACAGTGAAGACTGAGAAAGCCAGGTTAGGCAGAGGGAGGGCCACGGGAGCAGTGCCTCGAGGACCACTTCTAAGCAGAAGCTTCCACTGCCACTGCCTCTGCCTCAGAGTCCTTCTGGGTCCTTCGGCTGGGGTGGGGGGGTTCTTTCCTGTTGGTCCTGGCCTGCCTCATGCTGATACAAACAGTGGTTTCCTGGAACTGAAGATTTAGTGAATCCTCTGTAGCTATTTTTTTGATTTCCTTGTTCGGTTGGAAGGTTATACTATTTATGGACTGCAGAACAATAGATACTAATCCCAGCTAAAGATAAAATGCAGCATAAAACATTTAGGAAGCATACACAAATTACAAGGAAGCATTATGCAAAAATTTTCTTAGGGAAATGTACACATCGTGCATTTAGGAGCAGTTCCACAGCAGTTCCACAGTTCCAGGTATGCAGCTGATTTGTGGCAATGCATAAGCCTCTGATAATATTAAGGAAATAAAGGCTCCATTAAGTCTTTAAGCAAAGCTATCAGTGCTGGTGAATGCTTTTCTGTCCGCTTGAGGCATTGGAAACACCCCTGGCAAATGGCAAACTGAGACTGAAAATTAAATGTAAAGGATCCTAAGCTGTATGGAAGTGTATTCTTAGAAAGAGAGTGACTCCCCCAATAATTGCTGTCGGAACCACTGACCAGTAGAGAGAAGAAACCAAAGCATGCCAGTCAGTGTCTTGGTCACTTTCCTCATTGCGGGGACAAAATAACTGACACCCACAATTTGCAGGAAGCCAGGCCATCTTGTTCATGTTTTCAGTCCTTTGTAAGTTTCCTCTAAAGCAGCAACGCATGGTCAGAGGAGGAGTGATATTCATGTCCTGGTGACCAGGGAGCAGCAAGATTGGAGGAGCTATGGAAGGCGATGAACCCTACCAGGTCACAGGAAGTGCAGCCTCGTCAAATGCAGACCCTGCCTCCTCAGAGCAAGTCAGCTGTGAATTCATCAGTGGATCAATTCACTTAGGGATGTAGTGCCCCATGGTTAGTCACCTTTCACACACATCATAATTTTGGGGTACATTTTAGCTTTAAAAACTAACAATAAGAGAGCATCTTGCCAGGTTATTGCTAGACAGACAAGGGCAAGAAACTGGACTGATTCTGATACTGTTATAGCCTCCAGGATTGAAGTCCAAGTCATGCATGACCTTGTGCTGAGGGTCTTCCCTGCTAGTCCAAGAATAGCTCTCCCTGTGGAAGCCAGGGAGGTCTCCCCTATCTTTCCACCATCATGAGTGGGCTATGCTGCAGTGTGGGCACAGTTAGGAACCAGACATGGCTGGCAGGTTGGCCTGGACCTGGCGTTGCAGCCCGTGAGCCAACACTGGCATCTTTGCTGCCGTCCTCATGAGATGAAGTCAGTTCTGGGGCCCTGGGCATTTTCTGTGAGGGGCCATGGCTGATTCTACCTGCTCGGTTTGCAGTGATGGTGGGAGGGTCAGTGATGAATGGATGGCTCAGCGGGACTCCTGTCTCTATACGCTTAGTTTCTCGGCTTTCTGAGGTTTTCCCACGCTGTGGTTGAGGTGAGCCCAGGGCTGAACTCTTTGTTACACCAGAGCCCAGCTGGCATCCTCTGTGATCTGGTGACCTCCCTCCTGGGTCTGGGATGTGAGTGTGGATTCTTGTGGTGGTTTTGTCTCTAAACTCAGACCCTCAGAGCTGGCAGTGCACACTAGTTCTTCCTATGTGAGCTGATAATTTCCTGCCAGCTGTTAAGTAGGACTCAAAGATAAACTAGTTTTTATTTTTCTTGGACAGTTTGCACTCCTAGACTTATTGTAGGGGTGCAAGATCTGAGAGACGTGTTCAAGGACTGTCTGTAAGACAGCATCTTAGTCTTTTATGTGTACCCATCATTGCTCGAGATCAGAGATCAGCTCATCAAATTTCCCTCCAAAGCTGCCTGTGGTCAGTGGTGTGCGGAGTCGGGAAAGTTACTGTAAGTCATTGTTTTGGCCATTGTCTCCTGACCTTTACGCTTTCTGATTAAAGTTTCCCCAAGGGGCTCTTGAATTTTCCCTGAAGTTGGTAAATCCTGAGGTAGAGGTCTCTTGGCCGTAGGATGCAGAGTGCTTAATCCATGTCTGAGCAGTAATTACTGGGCTCAGGGGTCCTTAGAGCAAACAAAATGTCTTAAACCTATGACCCAGAGTAAGCAATCACTATTCAGCCTACCCACATTGTACAGTGAGGGTAGGCAAGACATCATGGCTCAGGTCTGTGCCCAGTGAGTAGTCACTTCCTCTGTGCTTGTGTGATCCTGTCTAGTGGGATTGGTGTGTGGACTGAGCTGTCCTGGCCCCTTCAGGCTGATGTCCCCAAACTCGCTGATGGAATGACCTACAAGCAGTAAGTGCTTACTTCCCACATCTCGAGCTGTGGAGTCTGAGACTAAGGCCTACATGGTTGGTGTCTTCTGGTCCACAGACGATTCCTGCTCTGGTGACCTTGCATAGTAGGAAGGGTGAAGCTGGATGCCTCTGCTTATAGGGCTGGGAGTGGGGAACCTGAAGTCTTGGTACCCTGGGCAGGTGGCTTTGCACCTGGCTTTATGCACCAGGCTCCAGCATGGCACTGGGCCCTTGAATCAGGGTCCACGAGAGTCCTTGGTGGATGGTAGGTCCATGCTGCAGGCTACTGGATAATGTCTTTCTAGCAGAACTCAGATGTTTGAGACAACATCTTTCATACTTAGGGTTATACCCACGTTTGCCATGAAGCAGTCATCCTTTTCTGTTTTCTCATATTTGGGAGAGTAACGTCCATGATGTCTGGTATTTTCCAGAGACACAATACTTGGTACCCAGGCTCATGAAGAATAAGGAGGAAGCCCCATTGGGCACTGCAATTGCTCCTGTAGTTTCCAGTAGCAACAGCACCAAGACAGCTCTGGAAAGCGTCCCCAAGCTCTTCCTCTCAGACACCATGGCCTCTGCATTTTCACAGGCCTCCACGTGAGCTCATTCACCATAAAGTCAGAAAAGGTGTAGACAGCACTCTGGCAGCCCTGCACTGCTTTCTATCTGCATCCATGCCTGACCCTTCCCAAGGCTACACTGAAGTCTGCAGAGTGTCCTTCCTGGCATGGGGAAGTGAGAGGAGACACAGTCACCCTCTGCTTGTCTCCTCTGTAACAGAGCCAGCCTCCAGTCCTCTCTCTGACAGGTGGGCTGTCAAATGTGTCTCTGGTTGCTGATGAAGGAGAACATCTTCTGTCTTTCCCTGTGTCTGTTAGCATTTGAGGGTATCACAACAGATACCCTCAAAACCTGGAACTTTAGAATGATCTCTCTTTGCTTAGCTTGCACTCTGCATGCCAGTCAGTGGGGCAGCTGGGGCAGCAGCCTAATCCACACAGCACCTTCTCCTCTGCAGACTTTCTGTGTGGAGGACTAACAGTTCTCATACACAGCAAGAGAAAGCTCATGTCCATACAAATGTACTTTTTGAACCTCTGTTTGCACTGTAATTGTCTCCAGTCTATATGTACCAAAGCACCCTGAACATACCTGATCTTGTCTTAGAAGCTAAGAAGGGTCAGGCCTGGCCAGTACTTGGAACGGAGACCATAACTGTTGTATGGTTGGCTGAAGCCAGTCGTGTGACTACCAGTGCCAGACACTGTTGGGGACCTGGGCTGGGGCCCTGGCATCAGTGTATTACTGCACAGCCTGTTGCAGCCACCTGTCTGCTCCTTCACTGTGGATCTTTGATGTTGATGGGGATGAAGGTAAGTCCTTACATAAGCAGGGTTGGCTAAATCAGTCTTTCTCTTTCTGATTTGTCCACATTGTGTGACATCAAAACTCTTCCCTCCTGTGTGTAGTTTGCTGAACATTGTAACACTTTGTTTACATTTCAGTGCCATCATTTTCTTCTGTAGAATGATCAGGAGCATTTTTTTAGGCAAACTGTCCCTCCCTCATCGATGCTGTTCATGTAAACAGGTGTTCTTCACACGGAGTTAAATGGTGGCCCCATCCAAAGTGGGTTTACATCCTTTCTTGCAGTGCAAGAAAGACAACGACTTCAGCCAACCAAATCTGTGTACTAAGCTGGTTGGTGTAAATAAAGGGCAAGCAAATTAGTGGGTGCCTTTGGTGGGAATCGAACCCTGGGCCTTTCCATTGAGCTACAGCCACAGCAATTTGTTTAATTTTTAAGGCAGGTTCTCCCTAGATTGCTAAGTTACCCAGCTGGGCTTGAACTTGCCATTGTCCTGCCTCAGCTATCCAGAGTGCTGAGATTCCAGTTGTGCACTGGGCTAGGACTGCATTTCTGTAACCTCTTCCTTGACTGATTCTTTTCTTCAGGGTTCAGTTGAAGTCATCTGGGAAGGAGGCTTGGCATGTAGTTTGCAGGGCAAGGCTTGCCTCAATTGGTGTTACTGTCATGGTCTCTGCTGTGACATGCATCTGGAGTGTCCCTCAAAGGCCTGGTCCCCACCCTCTGAGGATGTGATCTTAGAGGGGACACTAGGACCTGGCCTTCCCATCTCTGCTTCCTGCTGGCAAGAGGCAAGCAGCCTCCCCTGTGTGCCCCTGTGCAGCTGCAACTCAGAGCCCATGCGCCGAATCAGTCTTTCCTATTTGAACTTGATTTTCTCAGGCATTTGGTCACAGTGACTGAAGCTGCCTGCCAGTCCCCACACGGATGCTGGTTGAGACTGCCCCATGGGGCTGAGGGGTTGGTGGGCCAGCAGGGCTATTAGGGTTGTTGGTTTCTATCTGTTTTGCTGGGTCTCCGAGGGCTGTGAGGTGGTGACACTATCCTTTCAGGCTCAGATTATGTGATTGCACTGTGACAGGTTTTGGTGTTTTTCACAGCAAACTGATAGCTGAGTGCAAACTGAAGATTTTGTGTCCTTAAAGTTTTTTCCACTCTCAGCAAGGTTTCTTGGAGTTTTGCTATAACTTGGTGGTCACTGTTCTGGAACAGGCACTTGGGTTGTCCTTTCAGTTTTCCAGACTTTGGAAGCCCTGGGGAAACAAAAGCAGAAGGAAGCTGAGGCCACTGTGCATTTGGCTCCATAGCCCTGGGCGCAGTGAACTCACACACTTAGATGTCACACATGACCAAGCTTCTTCATGCGTGATCCTCTTCCATATAATAAACAGAATGCTTACCAGGTGTAAGTATTTATTCTTATTATTAAATAAACTGCATAGTAATGGGTTGAATTTTGAGGGATCTGTAAGTTTTATCTTCCCTTCCTTAAACATAGTAAATACAGAGAAACCTTCAGTTTGTTTTTCTGGGCCAAATTTAGAAAACTGCAGTGTGAAACGAACACAAAGGCAAATGCATCTCAAAAGAAAAGCTGAAAGGAGACTACTAAAGCTTACCATATTCAACATCTGCATCTGTTGTAATTTAGTAATTAGCTATTGTAGAAAAATGCCTCAGTAGGAAATTAGAATTCTGAGGAGTCTTGAAACCTTGGAGGAAAATTATACTTAGTGTTGGTTAGGAGGAACAAAGAGCCAAATCACTTGCTTGGAGAATACTCAAACAACTGCAAATCTTCACATAATTCACTTTTTCAAAATATCTAAATCAGCCTTGTATATTTGAGAATTTCATTGTATTCTATATAACTTGTTTTTCCATAAATTTACGCTTTTTAATAGAGAGTTAGCCAAAAGATCAAGTGTTCAGTATTTTTAAAGTAAACATTTCTACTACCTTTAAAATACATGTTGAGTTATATGAGGATGTATTTTAAGGTTCTCAGGCTCTAACCTGTGAGTTTTCATTCCTGTGGTGCGAGTAAACAGGAAGAAACACCCTAGGTAAGATAGGTAGGAGTTCCAGTGTGACGTCAGCCAGGGATGTGGATGGTTTGCTGCAGTCTGGATGCTACATGTTGTGGGTTTAGTTTGTGAGGTGCTATGGGGTAGAGAGGACTTTCAGCATGTGGACTGAAGGGAAGTCATGGGGCCACTGGTCTTGTAGGATCTGGCAATCCTGTCTTTGTCTCCTGGCATATGATCTAAGGGGCTTTCTCTCTATGGGCTTCTTCCAGGCTGTGCCACCCTTACTGGGGGCAGAAATATGGGTGCCTGTCTGTGACTGGAGTGTCAGAGCCTGAGCCTGACATACTTTCTATCTGTAAGTCACAGCCCCCAGTGTCTGCTTGTGGTGACTTAAGGGTTATATGAAGTATACTGTGGATAGTATGATGTCCAGCGGATGGAACAGAGAGCTGTTTTCAGAGGAGTCTGGTGAAGACTCTCTGGACTTTCTGAAGTTCATGCTTACATTGAAGGTTACCTCTTCCTGGGTTTGACTTTCTGAGCCCCCACCATGGTGTGGTCTTCAGTGTGTCCTCCAGGGTCATCATCTATCCTGCATCCCCAGGACTGGGGCTCCACGGGCTGGCCCACTGTGACTGAGACCTGGCCAGTGGCTGCTTGTCTTGAACTCTACAGATGGTACTCATTGTTCAGACTCACCATGTTTCTTCTGTCAGTCTCCTTCCTGCCATCCAGCTCTTACCACTTCCCAACTGGAGCATGTTCTCTGACTAGGCCATGGCAGCCTTGCCACATCTGCAGTTCCACATGGGATCTGAAAAGTTGAGGCAGTATATTCGCTTATTAATTAAAGAATCTGTAGTTTGGACTTTTGCTTGGGGCTATGTGTGTGGCTTTGGAAAACTGATTGTATCTGAGTCACTTAGAAAGGAATGTGACCTTCCAGAAAAGAAGACATGGGACAAGTGGTTATTAAACTGCCAGGCCAAGTGAAGACCATGAATTCTCTGATTTAGATGAGAAGATTGCAATGTGGGTTGAAATATAAAGATATACAATGTGTAATTAAAAAATTATTATTCAGGTAGCAGAGAACAGGAAGTAATATGCGAGTATTTTGTCTCAAGCCGCATTTTCTTTATTCTAAGGCCATTCTGCCTCTTTAGTCTCCTCTGGTAGCTGTCATGGTTGTGCAGATTGTGTACTGTACAAATCAGGAGGTATATACCAGTCACATCTCGTAGGTCTGACTTGAAAGGGTGCGTTTTTGACTCACAGAGTTCCCATGGGCAATCAGTGTGACTGGAAGCAGATACTTCGAGGAAAACAAGAATTTTCTTGTGTTAATGTTTGAGACCTTGAGATATCTGACTGCAGGCAGTAGATCAGCTCCTCTGCGGTTATCTTGCAGGACAGCCGAAGACCCAAGTGCTTGCGCCTTACTATCTGCCTGGTTCCCTTAAGTGGCCACTGTCACTATGACAGACCCTGGGGCTGCCACTTACAAAGCAGAAAGGTTTATCTTGACTTGTGGTTTTCGAGCCCCTGATCCATGGCCAGCTTGGTCCAAGTCCTGTGGCTTGGGGCTCCTGAGGAGAGTGCATAGTAGGGCAAACTTCCCACCTTCAGGCCTAGAACAAAAGAAGGACAGAGGAAGAGACAGATCCCAGCATCCCCTCCAGGGCACAGTCATGATCTGTGACCTCCCATTAGCACTAGACTGAGGTCAACCTTTTGACACTTGGGCCTTTGGTGACACGGACCTGATCCCAATACCTGTCTGTGTGGTAGGAGGAGCCCTGCTCCAGGATGCTGGGGGTCAGTGGAGCATAGGCTCCCTGGCCCAGTCCCTCTAGGTGCCCAACCTGTGGTGATATCATCAGTTTTGTGCATCCTCATCATGACTTCTTGGCAGTGAGAGATAGCGACTGGCATCAGATGCTAAGTAACAGAATAGCCAGAACCTGGGACCCTCCAGGTAGAGGGAAGACCTCCTTTCAGGTTTTTATGCTCCCTGGCTCTACCCCCAGCACCAAAAACCAAAATTGCTCTACTTCCTGAAACACCTGTCCCCTTTCACAGCTCTGCCACCTTAGCATAGTGGAGCATTGTTGCCTGGTGATCAAGTAACAGAATTTCCTCCCCTTCACACACTGCAAGCCTGGCTCCCCCAATTCTGATGTCAAGCAGAGAGAGAGCCTTGGAGACCTGGACCAGAGCAGTCTCAAGTCTCAGACCTGGGGCCAAATCAGGATGGGCATGCTCAGCTGTCTCTTAATCACATCAGATTGAGTCCTAGCGTCCCAATGCAGAAAAGCAAAGTGTCACTAGCACTAACAGGCCTCTGCACAGAGGATTCCTGCCTGTACAGAAAATTAATGACGCTCTGGGAGAGCAAATGATGATATTTAATAGATTACAGATGGAAACTGCAAACCATGGAGCTTTCAGGCCTGGAGGAAGCAAATGCTGGGTTCCAGAGCTTTTCCAGGAAGTTACTAGCCCCACACAGACCCTGGAGCCTCAGTTTCCTCCCAGGCTCCCATGAAGTACTCATGCACAGAAAATGTAAAACCCATCCCTCACCCCTCTGCACACTCCACTGCGCCAGGTGTCTAGATTGTTGTACTGGGGCCACTGTAGCTGCTCAGAGGGTACCAGGGGAAGAGGAGGGCAGGTTGCTCTGGAGACCTGCAGGGTGCTCTGAGCCATGTGACTCTGGCTATCTGAAATGAAATGTGACAGGAAGCCAAGCCTACAAGATGCTAAAGGCGTCCTGCCTTGCTGTGTGGTATTTGCAGACATCTCTGGACACTTTCCTCAGATACACTTAACTCCTCCCGTGAGGAACCCAGGTAGATGTGCAAAGGAAACATAAACAGCCTGGAGAAAAGTGCACACCCTTGGTTTTTGGATTTAAGAATTCAAGGACATTGGTTCTAACCACAGTGCTGCTCTCGTAAGTCTCCTTGGGATTCTGCTATCGGCCAGCACTAACACAGGAGGAGAGCAGGGAGGAAGAGCCCATTGGATAGTGCAGTCTTGCTCACAGGCTAACAGGCCAGAATCACAGCTCCATAGGGCCCACCCAGGCCTTGGGGAGCTGCAGTGTAACTGAGGTGACCATGTTTGTCCCATGACTTGATGACTGGAAGTGACTGGAATTACGTGGGGGAGGGAACAAACTCCCATCATCTCCGCACATTCAGCCTGGGTCTTTTTCAAGGTAGTTACTTATAACTTCTGGATTGTGGTACGTGGAGTATAGTGAATCATCTCCAGAGGTGGGGGGCCCTGAATCAGTGATAGATCACTGTAACTCACATGGCAGCCCCTTTGTGCTGCTTGGCTGTCCAGACTGGACTTGTTCCCTGGTCCGAGGACAGACTTGCCCTTTGCACAGAGCCTGGAGGCCTCTCCAGCAGATTGGCAGTCTCTCCTATTAAGCAGCAGAAGCCTTTCATAGCCAAATCTCTAGCAATTGCTGTTATAGATGCCACTTCTCGCAGCCCTAGCTTGTGACCTGGAGGAGGGGCACCTTTGAAAGCAGGACCTTGGTGGGCTTGGCTAGGGACAGCCAGGCAGTCTGTGCTGGACTCCGTGTAGGATGTCTCAAGTCAATCTCTGATGGGAGTGATCCTGGTACTGAATCTTTTCTTTCTTTTTGTTTTTTGTGGTTCTGAGGATGGCACCCTGGGTCTTGCTGTACCCCTCAGCTGCCTCCCCAGGTGAGACTTGGTTTTTCTTTTAATGGTGATGTCTTCATGGCAAAAGGGAGCTCATGTCCTTGGAAGTGTAAAGCACATGAGTAAAAAGCCTAGTATCTCTCACACACACAGGTGAAACCCTGACTGTTCTTGCCTACCAGCTGCCTGAGTCCTGGGGATACCTGAGCTGAGCTGTGGTTTGTACCAGGCAATACAGTACCCCCACCTTGCTGTGGTGCCCAGATCTCAGGGACTTGGCAAGGTCTTGGGACCAATGGAGCTGAGAAGAATCTGGGACCAATGGAGCTGAGAAGAATCTGGGCATCACAAACCCACTTCAGTAAACAGCTCCATTTTGAGAATGGTGGACAATGGATTGGCATTATGGGATGGGGAGTTATTCTCCCCTGTCAGCAGATGTGCTTAGTGTCTCCAGACCAGGTGTCCTTACCACTAGAGTGCAGTTTCAGTACCATACCAATACAGCTACCAGCAGCCTCTGTTATAAGCATCACTGTACTCATCAGCTTTTCTTCAGCATGACTCAACAAAGAGTGTAAAGGAGTGTTTGTTTTGGTTCATGCTTTCAGAGGTTTCTATCTATGACTGGCTCCAAGACAGGAACATCATGAGGAAAGCTGCTTGCCTCACAGCAGCCAGGAAACCATGGGAAAGAGCCCGAGAGGAAGGAGTCAGGGACCAGGTACAGTCCCCATGACCTACAGCTGGCTCTACCTTTTGTCCCCATCATCTCCCAATAATGCCTGCCAAGTTCTGACCCAACAGTGGATTAACCCATTGATGAAGTGAGAACCACCATGATCCAGTCACTTATCAATAGGACCAGCAGCTGGCATCCAAGTCTTTAGCATGCATTTAAGGGCATATTTCCAATTTAAACCCTAACAATCACAGAAAATCCATTTTTTAAAAATCTGGTAAGCCTCTACAGGAGGGAAAGAAAACTTACCTTTAATAATATTGGTTCGCAATTTTATCTACGGGGTAGAAGCCAGCATTCATAAGCAGTTGTTTGCTGAGTTTTCAGGGATTAAGAAACACTGGAACTTGATGACCATCTCGATGGTTTTAGAGGATGAGAAATGAAAATGACCAGCATCCAGTTTTGGAGGATGAGGAACCCAGTAACCAATACCTTGGATACCTACAGTAAAAATTATGCTTGTTTTTATCCTGTGCTAGCCATAGTCTCTGGACATGAGCAGGACCCTGGGGCAGAGTCTTTCCTTATCTGGGAGGAGCATGACCCTCAGCTCTCAGGTGCTATAGACAGATGAGAAGGAGCCAAGTTACCAAGGGGACATGTGGATCCATGTCACTGGCAAAAAGCACCTGCAGCTGGACATGGGTTGTGAGGAAAAGCTGGCTCTGGAGCCTGCAGGGTCTTGTGATCAGTGAGGCTCAGGGGCTGTGTGTCAAGCCAGGCTGAGTCTTATGGGGTTGGACACAGATTCCCCTTTGCTGAGCCTTATGGCTTCACAGTGGAAACAAGTGTGACACCTCTGCAGCTGTGAGGGGTGCATCATGTTGTGGGGTGGGATGTTGCAGTTAGAGTTGTATTTTCCTGTCACAGTGATGGGTCATGCAGGCTGTTACTGCTGTCTAGTTCACTGCTCATGCCCAGGTTGCTGCACACGTACTGTTGGTCAGCATTGGCCTTCCAGGACAGCAGGAGCCATATCCTGGGGCACCCGGGTGCAGAGATGGTAACTGAGCGATTTCCCCATGGACATCCATGCTGGCATGTCCACTGGGCATACTGTGTCACTGTGTTACAGTGTAGTAGCTATCACTGTCCAGACGATAGCCATCAACACTGTCATTACTATCCTCATTGGTTGTCAAGGAGGGTTGCTTGTGGTAAAGGCAGCCTGGAGCTTTAGAAAACTAACAGCTTGCCATCCCTGGGAGCAAACAATGTGCAGAGTCAAAAATTCAAGTTTATCGGTCCTAAACATAATATTCCGTGTTTTATGTATTAGAATCTAGTTTCTGTGGTTTGGTCTTAGTTATAATCCCCCCAAATTTAAAAGAGATGGCTGGACTGAGGATGTAGCTCAGTGGTAGAGCATTTACCTAGCAAGCACATGTCCCTAGGCCCAACCCCAGCACTGCAAATCAGCTGAGAAAAATCAAGTGGATATGTGTTCATAGAAGCATTATTCATGGCGGAAACAACTGGAAGCAAGCAGCTGGCCATAAGTGGATTCACAGAGACATGAGATATGGTATGTGTACAAAAGTCATTCAGTCCCACAAAGCAAGAAGTCCTGACACACAGTACAACCTGTAGGGGCCTTGAAAATGGTATGCTCTAACGGCCAGCCAGAAAAAGATCTGATATTGTATGATTCCTTTTATATGAAATATCCAGTGGGAGAAAATCCATGGAAACAGAAAGCAGATCAGTGGTTGCCAGGAGCTGAAGGGAGGAGAGAGTAGAGAATGGCTTGCCAACGCGGGGTTGGGTATTTTGAAGTGATGGAAATGTCCTAGAACTAGATCCAAGCGGTGGTTTCACGGCATCATGAATATACTAAATGTCACTGAATTGTTCACTTTGTTTAATTTTAAGTGGGTTTTATCTCAAAACAAAAGCTAGTTCCGAATACCACACACAGTGCCGTATTTGTAGATTGCCATGACATTTCCAGCAGATAAATGAGAACTGCTCAGAGCACATGCAACCTCTCCTGCATGTCTCACTCAGGACGGCTTCTATCATGAGGAACAGCGTGTTCTGTGCCATCTGTGCCAGTCCACCAGCACCAAGTGGTGCATCATGAGGCTTTGCATGTGCCTTGAATGTGGCTGTGTACAGCGAGACCTTCGGAGGCTACCTGAGCAGGTGGACAGCTCCTTGGCCCATCCCCATCCAGCGGAAGAGTGGCTTCAGCGCTCCAGGAAACAGATGACCAGACCTTGCTGCACACATGTGCCATGATCTTGGCACTTTGTTCACAGCCCTGTCTGACTGGCAGCTAGTGACAGTCCTGTGGCATTTTTCAGTGTAATGTGAGCCAACCTGTGACCTTGTGCAGCTGGACATGCATGGGAGGTTGTGGGCTGGATCATTGGTTTATCTCTTTTACAGCATCATTTATTTCGGGTTTTCCTGTCATTGCAAATGACCAAGGTCATAGAAATCTTCACATTAAGTATGTACATGAGTTGACAACTAGCCCAACCCTACCCTGTGATTTTCTTCTCTGGCCTGTGACAGGGTTGTTTCCAAGATCAAGAATTGCTCAGAGCACGTGCAACCAAGTCCAAGGTCGTCTGACCATGCTTTTAGCTATGTCATTTAAAAAGGTCTATTCATCATTCTGTGTCCGCTGCCCCTTCCTGGCACAGCCAACACCTGCTCCCCAGCCTAATGATGGTTTATAGGGCAAGACACTGGTATAGAGGGACCAGATGGTTCAGGAGCTAGTAATAGGATCTAGCCTCTTCCGTTCAAGGTTGCCTGGGTGTTTAAGTCTACTGTAGGTTTATGGAGAGGAAAATTCATTATAATCTGATATTACTTGGCTGCTCCCTGGAGCAGATTTATAGTCCACATCACTCACAGCAAGGTGTGAGAGACAGATGTGCATGTCCCTGCAGTGCTGGGGCAGGGCCTGCTGTTCTCGCCCCAGGGAGGACTTCCTGGTCCAGCTTTGAAGGGACCCCACACTGACTGCTTATTGGGAGTGGTGCTGGGGAGTTAGAGCTGGGAGACCCCTTCCCATTATGGGAGCTTTGACTCCTTGGGAGCAAGTGTCCTGCTGGAAACTGGAGAAGTTCATCTGTCACCACAACCTGGAAGTCTGAGGATCCTATGTGATGTCTGGTGTCCCAGAAGAGAACTGGGCTGTGGAAAAGGGCCACATGAGGCAGCAATGGGACCAGTAATGGAGCAAAGTTGTTTCTTAAAGATGAAGCCCACTTCTTCTAGAAAGCAATGGTGATAGCCGGGTCCACCCTCAGCCTGGGACTGGGCCTACAACCTTGGTCACTCCATTTCTGACCTGCACAGTGGGTGCAGCAATAGAGGAGATATGTGTGTTTGCTGTTGTAACACTAATGGTGTGATTGGTGTCACTGTGTCATGAGTAGTTTAGGCTAAGGTGCTGGCCAGAACTGAGCCATTAACAGGTGATGACCTAAGTCAGATACAGAGGACACTGAGAAAAACAAAAGCTTCTATTTGTCCATTGTTGTTGACATCTCAGCTTCCTCTGTGGTTTTGCTTGTAGAGAAATAAGTTTTACTTATTTACCAATATCCTGCCTTTTTCATGAAAGGAACCTACAGAACTGTATCCTTATGCAAGATGGGGTCCCCTGAGTTCACAGGAGGAAGAGAATGAGATGCAGCTCAAAGGTGATTGGGCACTGTGCAGGAGCTAGTAATTGGCTAGGGATGTCTTTCTCTCTGGAAGGAGGAGGTAAGGCCCCATAGACTTTCCTTGAGTGTCTTGTGAATGGCCAGTCATCAGGCCATACTAGTTGGGGATGTGAAGGAGCTGTCCCTCTGTGAGGACATTGAGCCATTGCCTCGTGTCTGAGCTGTTCACAGATACCCAGCAGCAGATGTATTTCTGTTTCTTGTGCCTCTGTGACTTAGTGCACACAGCCATGATTTGTCATCTTGTGTTCTCTGCAGCAGGATCAGATTAAGCCCTGAATAAGCGGCAGTCCTTAGCCGGGATACCACATCCTCTGCCAACGGGCCCTTCTGGTCATGAAGGGCCATGGTGTACCATGCAGCACTAAGCTTCCTGACCCCAGGAAGTGGACAAACGTGGCACTCTGGGGAAATAATTACCTGGAAGATGACAGTGCTTGGCCGCACATTGAACATGTTGGAAGTGGAGAAAGTGGCCCCACAGCTGAGCCCGAGGGCCTTGCTTTTGAGTCATGCTGTTTCACTAGCTCTCCCTTCTGCTGTCTCTGGGTTTATTTGTGAAGGTGTTTTGCCAGCCTGTGGGAGGTTCTTGGTTAGCAGGGTGCTGCTCATTCGGCAGCCGTGGTACCTACAGCCATGTGACAGTGTGGGCTCAGTTCACAGCCTAAAGGACTTTGAGGGAAAGGTTTTCCAGTGTGGCTTCAGTGGAAGCAAAGTGCTGAGGTGTTCGCAGGGATCAGTGCCCACGTGGGCTCACTGAATGTGGCCCTGTTGTTGCTACTTGTGTTGCCAAGTAGATGGGGTGTCCCAAGTGTAGTCCTGCCTTGGCTTCATGCTGTGCTTGTGCTGGGTGGCTGCCCCTCACCTTCTCTGGGCCTGAGCCACGTAAGCCACGTCCACTGGTGAAGGCAAACCCCAGGGAGCCCTATGTGTCTACCTGAGCCACTTCCCCCACCAAGTTCCTGTGGCCATCTAGGACCAGGGTGGGAGCTGCTTCACAGGGAGCAGTTTCTTATCCCAGAAATCAGCAAATCCTGCTGAGCTACTTCTGTCTGAAATGAGAATGTGGGTGGCTTTCACTTTGCATTCACCATGCTCCTGACATGCTTATCTCCTGAATCCATGTGATGGCTGTGAGAAAGAATAACCTGAGGGGGAAGAAATTAACATATACCTCTGGGTTGATGGTGTGCCATTATAAAGCATTGCTTTCCCTGTCCTCTGGGAAAATGTGTAATTTGGGAACATTTTCATTCATTATTTTTTTGTAACAAAAAGCTGCCATTAATGAAAGGAACCTACAGAACTATATCCTTATGCAAGATGGGGTCCCCTGAGTTCACATGAGGAAGAGAATGAGATGCAGCTCAAAGGTGATTGGGCACTGTGCAGGACATTGGCTGGAGATGTCTCTCTGGAAGGAGTGGGTAAGACTCCACAGACTTTCCTTGGGTGTCTTGTGTTCTTTAAAGTAGAAAAGCACCTCTGCCCCAGGGAACACAGTCTGCGCCCTTTTGAGGAGCAGGGTCTGCTGATAACCTGGTAGACCTGGGCATGTGCTTTGGTGTTTGCCAGCAGGGGAGTAAGTGTGGTTCCGTTGCTCCTGTCAAGAAAGCCCTGCTGCTGGCGCCACAGAACGCAGCCCCAGGAGAGCCAGGTCTTAGGTTCTTGTCTGGAGGCCATGCCTGTGCTTGACTTTAAAGAGTTTGCTTCTGGGAGTTGAGCCTGAGGTAGTGAGGGATCTTGGGGAGCCTAGGGCCATGGAATATATGGTGAAAGTTCTGTTTATCACCTGGAAGGTGGTCTGCATGGTGCTGAGTGGCAGAGGTATTAGGGACCAGAGTCTGCAGGGTCCTGGAGTGTGGAGTGTGGTATGTGGAGGGTAAACTGTGCCCTGTCTTGGGAGGAGGCCTTGAGTGCAGATCAGCCACTTCCCTGGCTCCCTCGGAGCTGACAGGGAGGAATGGTCTCAGTGGCCAGTGAAGGAGGATATGGCAGGCTTTAGGAAACAAGATGCCCCTTCAGCCTTCCCTGTGGTCTTTTCTAACACATAGTTCCTTTCAGCATACTGAGAGCAATGACCTAAACTACCCCAGGTGCTGGCATGGTTTGAAGCCCAGGAAGGAACCGGATGGGTGGGTTCCAAGGAGAACATTGGCAGGGGCCTGGTGAGAGGAGGGAGCTGGGAGCCACTGGGCTGTGGGGCATGAGAGGAACAGAGAGGATGGGGAAAGTGTGGAGGAACGGAGAGTGGAGGAAGGGAGGACTGTTAGGGGACCCCTGTGTTTGGGATGGGGTTTACTGGGGAAGGGTGTTGACAGAATCAGACCTCTCAGGGTTGGTCCACATGCCCCCACAACCCACCTCCATGGTGGGAATCATTCCTGTGCTTGTGGACTGATGGACTGGACAGGCACTGATTCACAGCTGTCTTGAACATGGGAATCCAGAGCTCATACCTGCCAGTTTGCTTAAGGTGTCTAAAGGCTGGAAGCTATGGAGCAGTGCTGCCATGAGGAGGGTGCGTACCCTGAGTACCTGGGACCTGAGGGATCAGTCAGATGGTCAAGGATCGTGACTTGGCGACTGGCTCTTTTCTGGCTGCTACTTAGCATCCCTTGCCTGTGACAACCTTCAGAGGAGTATGTGGGTCTCACAGCAGAACAGGGAGTTGAGGCTGCTCCAACACTCTGGTAGAAGTGATGCTGCCCAGTGAGATATGTGTGGGCAGACCCAGGCCTTAAGGCAGTGAGTACACATAGTATTGCACTCCAAGGGACAGGAGCCAGCACCAAGGCCACCCCTACCAGAAGGAATGGAGCCAGGACCCATGCACCTCAAGAGTCCAGCTTCCCAGTGCTTCTGTGACCCTGTCTCCTGCTCTTGGCTGGTGGCAGGACTGTGGTTATGCTGGACGGGCTGCACCTGCCTGGCTGGCTGTATTCAGTCTTGTATGTGCCCCTTCTGCTATGTAAAGACATGGAGCAGTGTGCAGGACTCCACCAGGCAGTACTTCTGCCTGCCTCCCATGCCTATGTGGCCAGCGCCTGGTGCCATACAAGCAGATGTGGCTCCTGCTGGCTCTTCTTTGGTGCAGGTTCTCACTCTTGCAAAACGTTTGCACATGTGCCTAGTCTTAACTGGGCTGAGGCCCCAGAAATGGGTTCCAGGGCTGCTTCTCTCCCTGTGAGAACCCTGTTGATATGTTGGAAATGGCCTCAGCACTGAGAGCCTGGGGCCTGTTGGCTGCCTCATCCCCTCAGGTTCACACCTCCTGTGCCTGACTTACCATACTTGTCCTGGCTCCAGCAGCTGCTCTCAGATTCCTGCAGGGTAGAAGTCCTTGGGGCCTAGCTACTTGTGTTTAGAGTCCAGACCATGTAGGTTGTGGTTTGAAGGTCAGAGAGCACCTGTCTCCTGTTCCAGCCTGCAGTGGAGATTAGAATCCAGTGTGGCACCCTGAGCTCTCTCCCTACCCACCGTGCTATTGGTATGTTCTGTCATCACATGCCTGTTCCTCCTCCTGCATCCTGCAGGGCTTTTGTCTAGGTTGAGCTAGGAGCCTGAAGGAGCAGCTTAGGAGAAAACCAATGCCCTGGACAGCAGAGGCAGGTCTGTGGCAGATAGAAGAGTAGGGCGCTGGTCTGCAAGCCTGGTTGGGTTGCTTCAGCTGGCAGTCACTTCCTCTGAGAACTCCAAGAAAACCACAAACTTTTGTTTCTAAGAAGCCTGTCCATACCACACTCACCACCACTCAGAATAGGTGAAGAAATCCATGTCTCTGGCCATACAGCAGGATGATGTTGCTAAGTGTGATTGCTCTGCTGCACTCAGGAGGTTGCCTACCTTTCTGGATGTGTTTGGGATGGAAACACCAGATGGCTGCCTTCAAAAGACCAGTTCTGGAGGAGCCAGTGAGTGAATGGGCAGCTCTTGCGGAAGCTGGAAAGTGTGCTGGCCACAGACATGTCCCTAAAGGGGCTTTTCTACCCCATTGTGGGGCATCCAAGGGTCCTCTCCAGTCAGTCACCCCCACCCCTCTCATTCAGGGTTGGTCTTGTTTCCTGATTCTCACTGGGCTTTTTGCAAGGCAAGGTGTGTCATTGAAGCAGGCTTTCATTTCACTCTGATTCCATTCTTTCTCCCTGAGTGAGAGACCTGCAGGAACCTGGGAGATCACTGTCCCCAAATGCTGCTTTTGGAACAAGGGTCAAAGCAGTGTCATGAATGGGGATGTCTATCAAGCCAGCAGGTGGCTAGGGAGCTGCTCCAGGATAATTGAAATAGCTTTCTTATTTCAGAGCTTCTGGCAATCTTTATTTTCACTTGGGAGGAATCCAAATTGGGCTCCTACACAAAAGAGTGGCCCCCAGCCATGTCTGCAAAGTATAAGAGCTTGCATCTTGACTCTTAAGCACAGCTAAGAATATATTGACAAATCTATTTGTGGGCTTATCAAAGACATAAAAACATCATTCTGGCTGGTAAGTGAAAAACACATTGTGTGCTCATTTCTCAACTGTTCTTGGAATAAGTGTCAAATTGTAACTGGAGAGCTAGCATTGTAAAACCAGACTGGGATTTTTCCAAGCTGTTAAGTGAAAATTCTGAACTGTCTTTCTATACCCTTCCTCTAGTCCCCCGGAAAATCATGCATCTTTCTGCTGGTGTATGACTTGGGGCACACATTCTGTAGTCACACAGTGTTGTAATGAATTCACACTGTCACCAAGGGACTGGGCATTGTTTACCCCAACTGAAACAGGATTGCACATCTTCAGCTTCCGTTAGAGGAGTCTTAACCATTTCAGAGAGTAATCTAAACAGAGCTGCACGTACTGTTCCATGAAGTCTGGTGTCTGTGAGTTTGAGTCTCGTGATAGATTCCTTTTGCAGTGTGTCAGTCAACTGGGCCTTGGCTATGGTGTGACTCTGTGAGCACTTTGATGTGGTCGCCCTGCTGTTTGGCTCTGGACATTTTCCTCACACTTATGTATCTGGGTATGGGGGAGGTGGGGAAGGTGAGGCTGCTTCTTGACCCTTTCACAAGTCACATGTGGGTGACATGGGTGCTATAGTTGTGACTCCAAGAGAGCCTCATGCTAGAGAAGACATGTGGTTGTGGAAAGTACTTTTTTTTTTGAACCAAAATCTGGTTGACCATGAAATCTTAAAAGCTGGGAACTCTGGAACTATTGAGTTGTAGCACAGACTGAGCTGGGCACTTGCTGGCTCCTCCACTGCACTCCCAAGTCCTAAACCACAGGGCTTGCATGCCTGCATGAGGACTCTGCCCTTTATGTTCATACAGGTTGGGAACTTTTTCCAAATGCAGAGTCTGATTCTCAGGTCTTAGGGTGCTTGGGACTCAGGGATAACTAGAGAATGTCTCTGGTGGTGCCAATGACACTGGTCTGTGGGCCACACTGCACCTTGGGTACTATGGATGGCAATGATCAAGGCCTCGGGATCCAGGGCAGGCCAAACCCACTCTTCATCCTGAGGCTCAATCCAGGTGGCCTCTTCATATCCTTCTTCCACTTTGGCAGGACAAGGGGCTTATTGAGAGGCTTTCTGTGTCCATGAAGCTGGGGCTTTGCGTGAGGTTCACAGAGGAGGTGATTGCATTGAGTGGGTAAAGGAGATGCCTGTACCCAGGCACCATGAAAGCTCCAACCCTCTGCCTGCCACATACCTGGGGCCTACAATGCTCTCCACCCCGTGTTCTGCTCTCACACATGCTTGGCTAGTGTAAATTGCAAGGCATCTATTTGCCCTGCACTTGATGAATCTCTGAGCTGGTTCTGTCTGGACTGTCTGAATAATCAGGCCTGGGAGAGAGATGGAAAGGGTGAGCAGGAGAGGAGGAAAGAGGAAGAGAGGCCCCTGCCAGGCTTCCTGTTCACCCTGCACTGCCGTCAGCACCAGATGGAGGATGCAGCCCAGCTTAGGCTGATTTATGTGTTGATTAAAATTCTTACAAAGCCAGCATGTACAGCCAGGCTGAACGTTCAATTAAAAGCCCGAGATGAAAATTCAGAACTGCTGAATGACAAGGCTGCAGAGGGCTGAGCAAAGGAGGAAACAGTGCAGTCTCTGTGTCCATCTTGTCCTCCCTCTCAGGATCTGAAAGCCAGAGGTGCTGTGGCCCACTGGACACAGTGGAAGGTCATGAGTAGAAACCTAGGGGTGAAGGGTGACGAGAGCAAGAAAACAGCCTGGTCACAGCCCTGGGGACCCAAGCAGGGATTTCTGAGAAGGTAGCAGAGCTTGGGCTCCAGAGGGTGGCAGCCAGCTCTGGGCCTGCTCTGGTCTGGCCCAATGGGAGTGGTGTTGCTGCCTGATGCTGGCCTTGTGCCCACTGCAGGACCATGGTGTCAGTCACCATGGCTATCTCCACACAGGCCTGTGACAGCATAGCTGTGACCCAAAGACAATGTGTCATTCATTTTACAGTTTAAAAAAATAGATTTATTTGTTTATCTTTCTTTGCTAGGGATGGAACTCTGTCCTTGAGCCATGCCCAGTTCTAGATTACCAGTTAGCATTCAGCAGAAGACAGTGGCCCTCTACCTCTGTCTCCCCACCTGCTCAGCCTCACAGGTTTCCACACTCCAAGTGCAGTGAGTGTTAGACTTGGTGACCCCACAGGGACCTGTTCCTGTCACCAAATCTTAGGACAGTTGTGGCCCTATCGGGTGGTCCTTACTTGTTGCTTGCTGCCCACCTTGTCCTTCCTCTCTAAGTTTCTGGCAGCGCCAATCATTACAGCTCTGTGTCTTTGAAGCTGTAGCCCTTGCAGCCTGGTGCTGCTTACTAGCCATGTGTGTGTAAGGTCCATGTCTTTCCATGGCACCAGTTCATGTCCGTTTCCTGCTGGATAATGCTTTGCTATCTGAATGGATCCTGGTGTGGCTGCCCTTCCAAGAAGTCCTGTCTGCAGCCCCCATGGGATGACTTTTGAATGAAGCTCTTCTGGAGGAAGCTTTTCTGCTGCAGAGCTTTCTGTGGTCTCTGGCCTCCGGGCTCACACAGTGTCTGAGGTGTTGGGCTGGATGTCTCGGCCCCATTGGGACACTGCATGCTCCCAGGAAGCATTTCTACCTCAGGGTGGATGGTGCCAGGTACTGCCTGAGCACAAGGATAGTGACACTTGCCCCAATAAGCTGTTCGGCAGATGGCAGCCACCACTCAGCCTCGGACAGTGATGGTGAGGGGCAGAGGGAAGATAGTCTTATACCCAGCATCTGCCTGTCTCCCACCATAAGATTTGGTTTGTGGCCATCTGCAATGGGGCTCAACTTTTGTCTTGATGCTCGTCCAAAGAGCAGGCCAGCTCAGCGACTTTGCTGACTGCAGTTGGGAAGCTGGGATGCAAGAGGCCAGGCACTGAGGAGCAGGGGTCATGGGTTGCTTCTCGATACCATTTCCTTGTGAGCAGTTGAATTCTCTGTGTAGAAAATCCCATGCTGGTGACAGTGAGAGTTGAAATCCTTGGCTAGTTTCTGACTAAGCAAACTTAAGTACCTGGCACAGGCTGGGATGGAGACATTGTGCATGCAGAGGCAACACTTTGAGATAGCAAGGGCAACCAGTGTGTGGACGCTGGTCATCATTTTAGAAGACTGGGAAGGTTGTGTGGGAAGGCTATCCTGATGCTGTCGTAAAGGGTGACAGTTGCAGCACAGCTGTTGTGTGAATTGTGCTTTCCATACCAGGGTGTGTATAACTCATCCCAGTGGGAGTCCTTTTGCACCACCCTTGAAGTAGCCCTGGGCCTTCACTCTGCGACTGAGGTGGGTCCAGGGCCTTGGTTGGGCATCATCCTAGGATCCGAAGCGGCAAGATGAACCTACTAGGGCAGCCTGATCCCTAGTTCCATACAGGCACAGGAAGGCTTTGAGGGGAAGAAGGGAGGAAGCTTTGAAACTAAACCCAAGCAGAACCATATGCATCCGTGGGCACAGCCAAATAGTGAATACAGATGTTCCCTAAGAAACTTCCTGTTTAATGAGGTGTGCCGTTTGGACTTGTGACTTGCTGCTCAGACTTGGGAATCTTTTTTTTTTTTTTTTTTTGGTACAGTTCTGTACATCTTATTTATGGAGCCCAGTAACTTTTTAAGTATAATACACCTTGTTTATACAGTACTGTGATTTTTGCTGGTTGTACTGCTCAGTACAGTACTGTAGTTTTATGTTATGCATTGCGGCACTGCACATGAGAATTATGCAAATAAAAGCATTGACATCAAGTTGAGGTTTCCTTTGACCATTTCTTTGTTCTGATTATTGTACATACTATGCACAATCCCTCGTTTAGCAACCAATTCATTTAACAACCTAGATGCAGGACCAGAGGAGCTCTGTCATTAAACAAGTGACATCTGTATGCTGGAAGTGTCCTTGTCCTTCTGGGCTTCTGTGAAAACATCCTGTGTCAGTCCCAATGAATCTGAGCTTCTTCTGGGGCTAAAGATGTGCAGTGGGGGACCTCAGTGCCCAGGCAGTGAAGGGCTGTCTGTCCTGCTGGAACTGCAAGTATGGTGGGGTCCTCCCCTATGCTGCTGGATGGCGCCTCCCCTGGGCTGCTACCCGGGATTTGAATGGTGTCAGGATGCTGCAGACAGGAGCTGAGACAAAGTTGCCCAGACAACTTTCTGGCTTAAACTTCATTCGCTTCTCTCCCCCTGCACCAGGAAGGGCAGGAAGCTGGAAAGAGACAAGCCTGACTCAGCGTGTAGGCTTTGCAGGATGGTGTCTGGCACTGCTTTTGAGCCCTGGGCCATGGCTGTGCTTTCTGTCTTGGCTTTGCAGAGTGTGGGTGGAATGCAGAGGGAAGGGAGCCTCCCATCCTATGTTCTCTTGTCATCTCTATTGTAAAATACTCACTTTAATTCCTTCCCTGCAAAATTGTCAACCTGAATGGTGCCTAGGAGAGTCAAAGGTGTAGGCAGGTAGGGCCTGGCTCCTTCTTACTCTGGAAGCTCTGCTTGGCCTTATGCTCCTCCCCTGGGCCTAGACTGGAGCCCTAACCACCCAGATAAAAGCCTTCATGTTCCCCAGTGGTAATGTCACTCTGCTACTTGCATGTAGGATCAGGAACCCTGGGTTGCTTTAGTCAGGGCAGGTGAGTTGGCAGCACAGTGTTCAGTGGGCATCCAGCAAGGCTGGGAGGCACTTTTGATCTTGGGCCCTTGGAGGCAGCTCCTTGTGTGGAGAATGCAGTCTGCCTCTAGGCAGGTGGGAAGGAGAGGAGCTGGAAGGTTGAGCACAACTCTTCACTGACACTTGAATGAACCAAAACTGGTCACCTGATAGACAGGAAACCAGGGCTGCCACTCACTGGCCAGTCAGCCCTGTCTTGCCTGCTCAGCATCCACAGACTCAGCGGACCCGATAGCAAAGATATATTCTTCAAAACTGTATCTATGTTGAACATGCACAGACTTCCTTGTTACTCCCTGAACAATGCAGTGTATTTGCCTGACATTTGCATTGCATTCACTGTCAGAAGACAGAACCTATGGAAGGCTGTGCATGGGTTAACAGTTTGGTACCTGTAGAGGTCCTGGAACCACCCTTGTCACATTTGCTTCTGAGCCTTGCAGCTGTGTCTCTTCTCTCCTACTTAAGCTGATGGCCAAGCTCCTCCTTCTACTTTCTCCTCCTCCACTGGCAAGCTCTTGTTCATTTTTCAGAATCACCCCCACTCTGCACCTTGGCTCTGTAGAGTTGCTGCTGACCTTGTTCCTGCTCTCTGCCACCTGTGTGCCCCCCCTCTATATCTCCTCATGATCCTGTCTCCACAAAGAATGCCATGCTCCTGTGGGGCTTTGGTGAGGACTGGAAGACATAGATCTATGATCTGAGGGGCACAGGTGCTCATCAAAATCTGAGGATGAAATGGCTCCTGTCCATTTCATTCCTGTCCATTGTGACCATAGCTGTCCAGGTCCCAGTGGCCTTGTGGGCCACTATCACAGCTTCTTTTTAGAAGCTGATTCCTGGCAGAGAAGGGTGGCAAGAACTAGAGGAGAGGGTCCTTCCTGCCCAGCAGGGTGACTGGTGGTCTCCTCCCTCTTCATCTCAAGTCCGTAGGAGAACAGAGCCATCCTTCTACTGGCGCAACCACCATATCCTTGGCCTCAACTTTGGCAGGGGTCGCAGCTTCTTTGCATTTTCTACAGTTCAGGAAAGTCAGGAAAGTCAATCCTTTCCTCCTGAAGGGAGGTTTCTCTACCCCTTGGGTCCACATTAGTTACTTGGAAGCAATGTAGGCCTCTCCCAACCCAATCAGAATATTCTAACCCCTGCTTATGAATTTAGTAAAAGTGATGATGGATCATGATTGTGTAAAGCTCAATGTGCAGATCTAGCATGTCTGTAAAATTACCAGTATTCACCTCTGAAGAGGCGACAACCAGGCAGTGCAGGACTCAGTGCAGGAGAGATGCCATGTGGATGGGTGTGCACGCAGGAGGGCCCATTGCCATGGCCAGATTCAAATCCCTGCCTACTATTCCCTCACCTCTGTTTAGCTTTCTGAACCACAAACCTCCATTTACAGTGACAGTAATCTTGCCGTGTGTGTTTGTGTGTGTGTGTGTGTGTGTGTGTGTGTGTGTGTGTGTGTGTTAAGTGAAGATTAGTGCAGATTATCTGTGGAAAGCAACTGAGACTGCCCCAAAGGAGCCTAAGTGGCTGCCAAGGTGACTTGCAGCAGTGGGGTGGTCATCACAGATGGGCACGGGGCAGGAAGTTCCACACCTGGTCCTGGACCAGGAGATGCTGGGTGTGGATGTGTCCCTCTAGCACACCACTGCGACCTATGTGTCCTTGGGGGTTTGCACTCAGCCATAGTACTCAAACCTGACATCTCAGATTCACTTTTAATTAGATTATTCTCATCAGAATGCCCTTCCTTTGTTATCTTGCCACTTACCATTGTCAGTTGGCAGAGCAAATGTGGCATGCAAATCGCCTTTCTCATCTGGAGTATTGCTCTTCTTCACCAAAGCCAGTGCCAGATAAGGGCATCTGAAGTAGAAATTAGTTGAATCAAAAAAAAAAAAATTAGTTGAATCAGGTGTATGGTTTTTGAATTTTGATTATTTGCTTATAGTATTTTTAAAATCAGATTATGCTTTGTTTCCATTTAACAAAGGAAAAGTAGTGTTGTGTTTGGTGTTTTTATTAAAATAGAAATTAACACTCTTCTGTGAGTAGATGGATTATAGGAAATGAGACCAGCAAATAGAGGATTACATCTTTCAAAACCAGTCTGGGAGCCTTGTCTGATGAAGCATCTGGCAGGGCAGATCTGTAAATGGAATAAATATTGGCCAGTTATCAGCCTTGGTGCCTGCCCAGAACTCATTGGGACAGGGCTGGAGGGGAAAAGTGCTCCAGTTATATCTTGTCCCCTAGGGTAATTGTGCAAGGAAGAGGTTGCCACAAGTCTCACCAGAGGGTGCCTGGCCAACAATCCCAACACTCATCCAGCCCTACTGTAGCCACGGCTTCTGTGAAGGGAAAACCAGGTGATTTTCTTATATAGCCAAATTCTGAGAATGATCAGTCTTGATTATCAAGCTGATAATTCAGTGAATTATCAGGCTGGTAATTCAGTGCCACAATTTAAGGAGTAGGTGACTTGTTAAATTAAAAAAATTACTGTGACAGCTGAAAGACACAAGGAAAGAGAAAGGGTAAGGGAGAGGAGGAGGAAGAGGAGGGGGAGGAAAAGGTGGAAGGAGGAGTGGGAGGGGGGATGGGTATGCAGGCGCTTGCATGCCTTTCCCCTCTGTCTGTGCACATTGTGATTCTGTAAAATCATCAGTCTAGATTCTGTGCTGTAGACCTATGGAGGTGGCAGAGCCACCCTGCCACAATGTCCTTTCAGGTGACTATGGGGGAGAGGTTGCAGGCACCCAGGATGTTGAGTGAGGAGTGTGCAGCTGCCCTCGCCTGGAACTGTGCACCACTCAGCCAATAAAACCGTCGTCTTGAGGAAGCTTGGATTTCTAAAG
Organism: Cavia porcellus; assembly: GCF_034190915.1. Lineage (NCBI taxonomy): Eukaryota > Metazoa > Chordata > Mammalia > Rodentia > Caviidae > Cavia > Cavia porcellus. Next base: position 44,640,138 of record NW_026947501.1, on the reverse strand, counting down.
AAGCCTATAAATAATTTCACAAATGGGGCCTTGCTGCATAATTGTGAGCACTGATTTTGAGAGCAACTACCAGAATAAATTTGCTGAATGAATAAATCTGCATAGCTGCCAGTCTTGTGTGAAAGACTGGCCCAGGGCAAAAATAACCTCACAGAAAGGGCTCATTCACCAAGCACAAAGGCCACCACGTAAGTGATTTCTAATTCACCAGGGGGAGACTATCAGCTCATTCTCTTGTGTTCCCAGTAGATGAGAATTCAAATGAGGACCTTTCTCCCACTGAGAAACCCAGCTCCTGGTGTTCACAGTCTCCCTTCCTTAGACAACAGGCAGGCAGCTTTATTGCTGTCAATTAAATTTACATGGAAAAATTTTGTCATGTTAAGACAAGGCCAAGGAGTAAGTTTCCCCTGCTAGATTGGAATGTAACCAAAGCAGGCTGGGCGCTGGCCTGGAGTTGCCCTATGGAGGGACTTTACCAGTTCGACTGTGTCTATACCCCAGTGCAGAAGGACTTTAAGATCACACAGTATATATTCCCCACTGCTGAAGGACTTACCAGTCATACCTGTTTCTACCCCCGAGGGTGGCCCAGTTGAAATGTTACCCTAGACACAGGAGAGCCTAACTGCTTCTGCTCTGTCCAATTAGGCTCCTGGCTCATGCTCCAGAGCCTAAAAGAGGACGGAAAGGGAAGCATGTGCTCCTGATGGGGAGGAGGATGGGACCATGGATGGATCAGGCTCATGAGACATTGGTGGTGCTTTCCAGTGGGCAGAAAGAGTTGATGCTCGTGGGGCTTGAGATGGAGGGAGACAGGCTTGCAGGAAGCTGGGGTGGTTCTGGCTGAGAGTGCCATGTTTTCTCTTAATGGGGAATTTTTTGTGTGAATAAAGAGGCAGAACAGTAAATCGAGTGCCAGCATATGTATTTGGCACTCAGGAAAAGCCAAGACTCAGGGCCTGCAGTGGGATGCTGTTATCTGGTTCCAGGACACATGCTCATGTGTCTTCATGTATTCCATGCAGTTGTGCTTGCCTCTTCCTGGAAGGGCAGCCTGGTATCTGAGTATCCTATAACTAGCTCCTTCCGCTCAGTATTTTGTGACTTGAGTACAACACACATCATCCATTCTGCAAGTACCTGGTATGGGTCTGGCTGCTGCTTTTGAGACATGTATCTCAGCTTGCAGGTCATCCTGTGCTCTCAGGTGGGGTCATCAGCCTTGTGGCTGCCTTGTTACTCCCACCAGAGTGGGCAAAGCATGGTGTCCTATATTTTGCCAACACTGTGTGGTCAGAACTTGGAATGTTTTCAAGTCTGGTGGACGTGGAGTGGCCTCTTACTGTGTTTTAGTCTGCAGTTCTCTGACTAAGAACCATCCTGAGTTACTTTTTATGTCCTTTGGGGCATTATTCTGTACTTCTTATACAAGACTGTTTTGGCTAGAGTCAGCTCAGGGTTGTATCTTCAGTTTCACCATACCCAAACTCCATCAACTTGGCATGAAAATATCAGGAAGAGCTGTGTCACTAATGGATGCATACAGACCTCTTTCCTGCCCTTACTTCCAAGGTCCTGCACAGCACTTGCATTACATTAGGTACTGCATGTCTCCCAGAGTTGTGTGAGGTAGGCTGCTGTTTGCATGTTGGGCTCCTCATTGCCCTCGCTCCTGTATGGGTTCAGCACTTGCTTTCCTCTTGTTTTCATGGATGCTTTCAGATTATCACAGTGTACTATATAGGAATTGGCCCAAAAGCTTCAGTTTTGGTGGGGTCCTGCACATGGCCCTGTGCACACCCAGGCATGGCTCTGCGTGTTTTTCTAGAACATCTTTTCCCAGTGTTTACTGTCCTGCCACTGTTCTAATGGGAGACAGCAACTGTTCCATCCTTTGCTGGTGAAGCAGTTTGTGTTAATGGCTGCCATGCAGGTGAGGAAGCTGAGTCATGTACTGAGCTACATTCCCATCTCACTTTTTATTTTTTGAAACAGGGTCTCACTGTGTTGCTCATCCTGGGCTCCAACTTACACTCTTCCTGCCTCAGCTTCCTAGAATGCTGGGTTTATCGATGCATGCCATCACACCCATGTCATAACAACATTTTAACAAATACCTGGCCTTTCCCCACTGACTTGCAGTGACTGTGCTCAAAAGTCAAGTCTTTGTGTGTCTGTTTCCATTTGGTTCTGTACCCTTTGTCTGGTTTTGCTCCAATTGCATGTCTGTAATTACTGCCATGTATTTAAAGTCTTGATACTTATTAGGGGAAAGACTGTCTCTCTTCATGTGCACTTTGTATTAATTTGTCAAACACTTCAAAATTGTGTTGGCTTTGATACTGGAAATGCATTTATACTATATGCTCAGTCAAGAGAAAATCATAGTTTTTTTGAACCTTCCTACTCAAGAATATTTCTTTCACTTTATTTAGATCACTTTTAAGGTCTTTCCATAAAATTGCATAGTATTCTCCACAAGGGAATGCACATCTTTGTTAAATGTATTCCTAGTCCCATGTACAATAGCAACACAGGTATTAGAAATCCTATGCCAACTGCTCACTGCTGGTGTGTAGACGTGCTGGTTTTTGTGGTTGCTACAGCCCAGGGCTCCTGTTTGTATGTTGGATTCCACATTGTCCTTGCTTCTGTGTGGGTTCAGTACATGCTTTCCTCTTGTTATCATGGATGCTTTCAGATTAGCAGTGTGGAGATCTAGTGTAAGGCACCTGCGTGTTCTGCACCTCTGCCCCAGATGTCCCTCCACTGTTGTTGCTTTTAGGAATGTTTATCAGCAAACCCCAGGCTCCACATTGTTCTACCCTTACTCTTCAGTATGCATCTCCAACAGATAATGTCTTTAAAAATACCTTCATCCACAGTACTGTCATGTCTGTAGAAACACGCAGCATTTCATAATATTAACACCGAGCAGATTCCCTGAGAGCTCCCTCTGTCTCTTTGTGACTACTTTGATGTTGGAGTGGCCTACATGCCACCTGTGGCCAGGATCATGTGTTCTGCTCCTTCCTGATGACCCCACACCTTTTCTGTCCCCTGCCACTGAAGAGCGTGGTCCTTAGTCCTGCGGCATTCCTGTGTGCTGGTACACGGGCTCTTCCCACTGAGACATTTCCTGGAAACTTATAGGTATTCATATTGTTTGCTTTTCCAGCAGTGCTCCTCAGGTGGACTGTGCCTCCCTAGTTCACTGTGTGTTTTGAAGGCTGTCTTTGCTCCTTTAATCTCACATTCCATTGGTCCATTTGGAAGGGTTATCAGGAAGCCAGGGTCACACGGCCCGTGGAGAGGGAAGTACTAAATTTGTTGATAATGTCCTCTGTTTTACACTTTTGGTTGTTATCAGGTTTAGAATCTGGTTCCCTAGTCCTCCTTGTCCCCAAAACTGTGCCACTTTGGCGGCAGAGATGTGAGGACCCTAGGATGGCTCCACCTAGCAGGGAGACATCCATGATCAGTGTATCCCAGTAGTCTGGCTTCATTCTGTCCATCTGGGCAAGGATGGTGAGCTGAGCTCTCCAGTAGCAATAAGGTGCTCACGATGGTGTATGCCACATCCTTACTCCTGTGTCTTGGCTACTGTTGTCTTCCTGGGTTTTGGTTGTATGGTGATAGAGCCCATGTTCTTGCTTGGGAGCTCTGGAGCCTCCTTTGTGCTTCTTCCACAAGTACTCCTGCCCTGTTCATCACATGGCTGCTTCCATTACACCTGGCTCAGCTGCTCTCCTGTGGATGCTGCTGTGCATTTATTCAGTGGGTATTTCCCCCTCTGCTCAGTTTCCTTGTCTTCTCAACTTTGTGACCTGCTCTGACCAGATCCCACAAGTTGGGGGGGATTTAGGACAGGACACTTATGGGAAGATCAGGCTTTTGCACTGAGCACAAGTCCTGTGAGGGATAATTCTGACCTTGAAAAGTCTAGTAAGTCTACCAGCTTTTCAGCAGGACATCAAATGGCTCCAGATGCCATGGCTAGAGCCAGCCTATCCACTGTCAACTCGCCATCTCCATCCTCTCCCCTTGTCCCCACTGGCTCAGCCTCCTCCAGCAGGTTTATGAGATGGATGCAGATTCTAATGCTGCACTGAGGAAGAAGAGTGAGTGGAGAGGCTGCACAGGGCAGTGCCCAGCTCCACAGGGCATAGAGGCGGGGCATGGACGTGAAGGACAGGGGTGTGACACAAGCTTGGCAGAGGATGCTTGTGCTTATTGTGGGCCCAGCCTCCACCTGCGACCCACCTTCAGCTCACCTTTAGCTGATTTGACAATATTTGGAGCAAAACAAGAGAAGAAGAGGAGTGATGGAAACATGGGTAGCTCTGAAAGTCTCTGGAGAGCCTTCAACTCTAATCTACAATTATTAGTGGATCAAGGTAGATCAAGTTTGCTAGCATTGATAAGGGGTCACCATAAGGAAATAACACTCTTAACTTGTAGATAAAAGTGCTTAATTAAGCTGAGTGTAGTAGTACAGGCAGGCAGATCACAATTTCTACCCAGCCTGGGCAACTGTGCAACTTACCAAAACTCCAAAACTCCATCTTAAAAACCAAAAAAAAAGCAAAGCTGGGAATGGTGATGCACTCCTGTAATCCTAGCACTCAGGAGGCTAAGGCAGCAGGATCATTGCAAGTTTGAGACCAGCCTGGGCTACAAAGTGAGCCCAAGGCTAGCCTGAACTACATAGTCTCAAAACAAAAGACAAAAACAAAACAAATACAAAAGGCCCCCTCAAAAAATAAATGGCTGGAAAAGTAACTTGCTGTGAAGACCCTGGGTCCAATCCCCAGTACCACACACACATACACACACACACACACACACACACACACACACACACACACACCACATGTTTAACGGACTCTAAATGGAGAAAATGGTTAAAACATTAAAAAGGCAGTGAGATGTACGGAGTGCATGCTGTGAGCTCCCACTGGCACTGTGGGGCTTGGAGGGAATGTGGGGGTCGAGAAGTCACCTGCTCAGCATCAGCCCTGCCAGCAAGAGCAGGATATCAGCCAGCTCTGTAGGATTAGAGAAGATGCTTCTTCTTCAGGTATGGGGTGCATTTCACACATGACTGCAAAATAAAGGAAACTGGCAAAACCCTCCTATGACTGTTTCTCCCTATCATTTGTCATTCCTTTCCTCCCACCTTCTTTTTCTTCCTCCTTCATTGCCATTGCAAATCTCTGAATTTTCTGAGATTTCTAACCTGCAGTTTTACAGCCAGGCATGCTGTGTATATTATGAGTCTAAACAAATCATCTTCCATTCACACACTGAGTGTGTATCCATATCAACCCTCACATAGTTGCATCTCTAGTGTGTGGACCTGGCATGGATGGATAGTGGACAGAAGTGTGCATGTGGAAGGAGGAAGGAGGAAAGTACACTAGGCTTGGATGGATTGATAGGGGAAGGTGGGTAGAGAGATGATAGTGGATGGATGAACAGAGACCCAACTGGTTAAAGACAGAGACTTCACATGTGTACTGGGGCCCTGACAACCCCTACCTCCACATGCCTGAAGACATGTTGCCATGGTTTATGTCTGTGGCCAGTGCTACACCCACCTAGGGGTGGAGCCAGCATATAATGTAATGGAAGGAAGAAGGTGTGTATCTCTCTCATGCCAGTTTCCACCTTGCAGTTTGCAGCCGCCACAAACTGCGGCCCTGCCATGCCACCCTGCCTTGGATCCAACTGAGTATGGACTGAAACCTCCAAACACTGTAAGAAATAAACCTCTCCTTTCCTAGCTTTGGGCATCAGGTATTTGTCTCAGCGTCCAATAAAAAATAACTAATTGCCCTCTAACTAACTCCCTCCCTGCCCTCTTGGTAGCTGGTTGCCATTTAGGGGCCATGATTTCTGTGGTGAGGGCAGCTGGCCAGGCACCTCTGTGATATACTGAGTGTACAGAAGTCCCTGTCAAGCATATATTCTGCCAGGTTGTGCCCTGTGTTGTTTGATGGTAGCCTAAGCCCCACAGGGAAAGCTGGGCATTTGGATCTTTGTACTCGATGTTGTTAACTTTGGGCCAATCTAAGACCAGCTCCCCAACTTTTCTGAGAGCTAGTATAAGCTGTTTGCAAGATGGCCAGGAAGTAATCTTGAGGCAGCTTCTCATTTCTCCATGCTCCATGCCTGGACGTCCATCAGGACACAGCGTGCTTTCTTTGATTGACTGAGATGGACTCAGGCCCTGGTGTTGTATGCTAGGGAGAACGGATGTGACCCTCACACATCCTTCCTTTATCAGTCAGAGGCTACCCTGTCTACCACCCCCAACCCTCCTGCATCAGAGGAGTTTGCTGACTTTCATGTCCCCCATCAAGTTCCCTCTTCCTCCTTAGGTAGAATTGCAGCACCACCTGCCAGCACTTCCTGTCCTCTCCCAGAGGTGCTTATCACTACCATGCTAAGGGTCTTCAATACACCAGGTATTTTAATGCCTTATTCCTCTTTTGTGTTCTGAGAAGCATGTTCCCTAGAACTGAGAAGTTTTTGTCAGTTCCATTCCTACCATGTTAGTGGGTCCTAGATGCAGAACTGATATGTAGGAGGAGCCAACAAATCCTCAGTAAACATGAGAATGCATTCTTTAAAGACCTGGTTAGTCTTTCTTTAGGTTTTTGCCAATGGCACATACAGTTCTAATGTCCTGGTGCTGGGGTTTGGATCTGTAGTGTCCCCAAGCCCAGTGCTGGAGGCTTGAGGCATTTTTGAGAGGTGGTGGTCCTTTTAGGAGATGGGCCTGGAGGGAGGAAGTGAGGTCACTGGGTGTTCTGAGAGGACTGTGAGACCCAACCCCATCTTCTGGGTTTCACTTCCTCTTCACCTTAAGGTGAGCAGTTTCCTCCAGGACAGGCTCCCTTGCCTCAGGCCCAGGGGCCACAGGCTCAGGAGCTAAGCAAGTATGTATTAATCCTATGAAATTGTGAGCTGAAGTGAATCTTTCATTTGTCTAAATTGTCTTATGTCAGAGGTATTTTGGCGACAGAGCTCTCAGATGTACCCTGCAGAGCCTGTACCACACTACTGTGACTCTGGGGAAGGGTTGGGCTCCCTTGCCTCTGGGGAGGACTCCTTCTGCACTGAGGGCATCCCCTCCCCTCGACGAGGTCCCATATCTGGGTGTGTACACTTACAGGGCTGCCAAGCTGCAGCAGGTCCCTAGCTCTGTGGTTCTGCTTTAGCCAGGAGAGAAGATACATAATTCATGCCAGACTTTGCAGACTTCTTTCAGCACAGGCATTGGCCAGGGGTCATGAGCTATGCCATTCATTCAGACTTTTGTATCCTTCCACAGTGTTCGAACTTGTTGAATGTCAGTCTGCTGAATACTCTGGAGTTCACTTGGTAGTCACGAGCTGAGCAGCCACACTTCTTTTGTTCCAGTCCTAATTACTGACGTTGGTGACAGTCACACTTCAGGCTGTATACCACAGCACATGGACTGCAGAGTGGCTAAGAGGGTACACGGTGGCTTCAGGACCTGAAGATGCAGATCAGAAAGCTCAGGCAGAGAGTTGGACAGAGACACACAAGATCTCCACAGGGACTGGGTAGGATCACAGACCCAGCAGAGCTGTTCTGCAGTTGGGTCTATGAGTATAGAGCTGGCTCAGAGCCCATGGCAGGCAGTGTGAGCTACTGGGTCACACAGGTCAGCTGAGCTGACTTGAGGACAGGGAGCTGATGTTGAGGTGGTTCAATGCATGATCTGAGATGCCAGGACAAATACTACTCCAGCCCCAGTGCGAGGTGCTTCCTTTAGCTATGGTCTGGGTGAAGGGCACGTTGCAAGCTGTGCCTGGTTTTCTCTGCTGTGATAAGTCCTGTGCTCCTGATTTAATTTGGTAATTCACAGATGATGATTTTATTAGCACAGTTTATGTGTTAATTTGTGACTTACAGTTGTGTTGTACCTGGAGTTGTTCTTTTGATAAGTTTGTCTGACACCTAGTGATTATCTGTTTTATACATGAGTCACCCAATCCTTCTGCTCCAGCATCTGCACTCAAAAGACAGTAGGCTGTTGCTCTATAAGAGGAGCCACTGGGGCAAGGCACAGCCACTCCTGGTGGACACAGCCTCCTCTGCCACCAGCTATGACTAAACAGGAACACCAGAGATACTGTACTTGGGAAGGAAGCTGCTGTGGCCTTGAGCCTCATGCTTGCCCTACCTGACTCCATCGGGTCTTCCTGGTGTCTGCAGCCTCTTGAGGTCACTCTCTGTGCATATTTTGTGCCTCTTAGCTCTGTCCTAGCAGCTGCTGTTCCTGCATGTACACCAGGTATCCTCAGCCCAGAGACTCTACCCCACCCCATCCTGTCCCTTCACTGTGGCTGAACTTGTCTCTGGCCCTACAGCAGCTCACAGTCCTGCAGAGAGTGTGAGCTGAGGTGAGACCACAAAGGCAGGTCCTCTGCTGCCTCTGACCCAGCTGTTCCAGAGTGCAGGAGATGAACCTTTTCTGTGCCTGCACAAAGACTATTCTTCCCCTGCCACCTGGGCCACTGTACTGAGATGGCTACATGCTGGAGGGCTCTCACTGCCCAGGACGATGGGCATGTGTACCCCACTTGTATGGGGTGTCCTGCTGGGTCCTTGTGGTCTGTGGTAGAAAAGACCCAGAAGCACCTCTTAGATTTGTGTGGCATGTGAATGTGTGCCCTTGAATTTATGATCAGGAGCATCACTTTGCTCTTAGCCCTTCTGGTGGGGTAAAGGGAGCTGTGGGGGTGAGACCTTGGGGGCCCAAATGGTATGCCTGCACACAGGGGGCAGGTAGGGGCTGCTAGGCATCTATTCCCACTGGGCTGGGTCAGTGCCTCTGTCCTGGAGCCCTTCTATAAGAGACCTCTATCCCTGCACTGGTCCAGGATCCCAGGTGGACATTGCCTGAGGCTTTACCTCACAGGATGCCAGCCTAGGCCTGTACCTAGGGGAGAGCGAGGGGCCTCTCTGGTCTGGGTCTCCCCTACCAGCATCTAAGAGTACAGGTTCAGTGATTCACTTTACCTCTGACAAGCACCATCAGTTTTTCCCTCTCAACGTGATCACATGCCTGATGTTGCTGAAATACATAGGAAACTGAATGTGACCAATTAGATGTGTGGGCTTTTGTATGAGATTTTTTAAAAAAAAGTTTTAAGAAACTGTTGAGTCTGTCACTTTTAAAAACACAAAATGGACCTAACCTGATTTTCTATAAGTGTGAACTTCAAACCCAGTTTGCAGGGCATGGGGTGTGAGGTGGTGGTGGTCAGCACACAGAGCCTTGGGCAGGCTGAGCACAAGCACCTACAGCCAGACCTGCTGCCTGCTGCTGTGGACCAGTTGCACCAGTCATTAACCAGACCTGTGGGCCTGGGGCTGCTGTGGGGCAGATCAAGGAGTTACAGCAATATGTGCTGCCTGTCCCTCAGAGCCTAAAGCAACTTTATTTTTTTAACAGCAAAAGTTTTCAGACCTTGCATAAAAGTTAGAGACATTAACTGGGTTCAGACTACCAGGGTTTGACTGAAGCTTGTGGCCCTGAGCATGTGGCTTGCCCACTTTTTGACTTGGTTTCTATTGCAAATATGGATAATATCTTCAGTAAACTAATGTTAGTAATATTTACAGTGATAACTGCTATAACATAACCAATATGAAATGTGCCTCCAGTTGCTACGAAGATCAGAAGAATTAATCTTTGGAACACACTGAGAATGGTTTCTGACAAGAGACAAAATGTGTTTAAATTTTATTTTATTTTTGTCTTTTTGAGATAGGGTCTCACTATGCAGTTGAGATTGGTCTTGAGCTCACTTTGTAGCCAAGGCTGGTCTTGAACTTACAGTGATCTTCCTGCCTCAGCCTCCAAACTGCTGGGATTACAGGTATGTGCTACCATGCCTGGCTAAGTGTGTTTTATTTTCAAAGATGGGAATGAGTGTCTAGGACTGCAGCAAAGTCTAACATTCTCAGATAGCTCCTCTTTTGACTCACTGCCATGGAGTACGCCACTCTGTGGGCATCCAGGTGCCCTGTTTGCCAAGACCCTTGAGCATTGTGCCCTGGATGTTCAGGTATTGACTGTACCAGTGGAGGAAGGGATGTGGCTGGGATTCCACTGTTCTCTGCAACTCTTCGGGGCCTGACAGTGTTTGTTGTTACCAGCTCTTCCCCAATGCAACCACTTAGCCCATTCCATCTATAATAAGTGATAGGATTATGTCCAAAAGATGAGAAGTATAAAATAAAAGAAGCCTTTATTCTGAGAACATGGAGAGAGGAAACCAACACCCCCCAACCACTGGAGTCTGGCTTTTTCTCTGGTGGGTATATAAGTAGCCTAAGCTTAGAGTAGTGCCCTAAGGCCATTAGAGATGCACGGGTATCTCATTGACACACGTTTGGCACCAGTGGAAGATTCCTAAGGGTGGGGGGAGATAGAGTCACAGGTAAATCTCTAGAGGCGTGGGAGATAGGAGATCCCTGGTTCTGGTTGAAGCTTTTCTGGCTACAGAGTCTTGTCTGGGCCAAAACCCTTTCAATAAGAATTATGAGTGGGCACCAGGAACATGGAGCAGGGCCGCATAGGCAGGCAGTGCACAGAAGAATCCTGCTAGACCAACCTGAGGAGTGTGAGAGAACATTGTTCATAGAGAGGAGAGGCATTTTCCTTTATTGTGTGGGTCCACATCCTGGTGAAATAACAGAATTTGCCTTAGCTGAGGCCCAATCCAGGGCTGTGGTGTGCAGGTCATTGTTCTTGTCAACCTGGGTAATCGTGGTGTGTCCTGAGAATAACAAATGAGCTTTGCTTGTGATGGGAACCCAGGTGCCATAGTAAACCATGGACATAGGCAATTCCATGGCACAGTGAGAACTATGTAGGATGCCTTGAAGCTGCAGTCCCTGCTGGAGGTCGGGTGTGGTGTGGCTTCATTCATGTCCCTGTGCAGCCTGTCTGTGTGGTCTGTGCTTGGTCACAGTTCAGGAAGAGTCTTTTGTGAGTAACTCCTGCATGCTCCAAGCTCTTATTTGTGACCTCTTGCTTTGTGAGTTTATTCTTTGACTGGGACTCCATGGTGACTGTGCTGATTCTGAGGACTCTTTAAGTGATATGGGAGATATTTTGATCCTGTGAGATACATATATGTGACCACAGAAAGTTGAAGTTTGGGTCTGAAACAATAGGGAAAATCCACATAATGATTTTTAAAAGATGAAAGTAAGTTTATTATAAAAGTGAAGCAGATATGAACATAGTCAAATCATACATGATGAAGAGGAATCCTCTGGGGAAGGATAGTACATGAGACATACCCTCAGCAGACGAGAGAAAGTACTGCACTGAATTTAGTTCCTTGGTTTCTTAAGTACTATGTTCACCAAAAGTGACTTGGTGCCAAGAGGCCTGCATGATTGGAAGGGATCATTCTCAGCCTTGGATAGAACCAAGGGCACATACATGCTGATAGTGTATTCAAGGCTATTTGTAAATAACGTTTCTTTCCCAAGGCAGGTAACCAGTCCCTCATAAGAAATGGCGTGCAGCTGAGATCACTTAGTGAACACATGCATTTCATTGATTCTCATTATTTAACCCTTTTCTTGACACTCCACTACCCATGAGAGGTGTGGGCAAGGACAGCAAATCCTCTGGGTCCATCAGGCACCAGCTTCTCCCCTTTACCACAGCCTCTAACACATGAGTACGCTCCCCTAGAGTTGTTGCCTTAGAGTAGTTGCCTAGCCATGTGCTCCCCTAGAGTTATGCTCCCCTAAAATTGTTGCCTAGAGTAGTTGCCTGGCCATGTGTGGGTGTGTGTGTGCATGCATGTCAAGTGAGTGTTGTCTCCTCTCCATGGGGTAGGATGTTAAGCCAGGGAAGGATCTATATGCCGTGTAATGAACTGTGAAATCAACATTCTGGGTTTTAATTATTATTGTGCCTCATGGGAGAAGCTGGTGTGCCTTGTATAATAGGCCTCTCAGGCTCTTTCCACCTTTACCTTTGCTTTCTTTCCTTACTGGTGTCTTCACAGCAAAGTTTGGAATGCTCTACTGTGCTATAGAGGTATCTTTCTGTGGGCAAAGAGGCTGTGGCTCAAATTGCCAGCTTGGCCCCTGAGCTAAAATGAGGGTGTGAACCTCAGGACCTGGGCAGCACAGTGAGTCTATAGGAGTCTCTCTCGATAGAGCTCATGGCCCCTAGGCTTCTCCAGCAATTCGGTGGATCTCACAGTCGCTGTGGATGTGAGATGAGGGTGTCTTGTGTCATTGTTTCTGAGCGGGTCCTGACAGCCTTGTGGAGTCCCAGCTCCTCTTCCCTTTGTAACCCACTTCCTCTCTGACCTATGTTTTGCCCTCAGGTGGGGCTCTGGGTCTTTAAAGATTCTTTCCCCGCAGCTATGCTCTGTCCTGCACTGGGTAGCTTGAGTGAGTAGTGGATGCTGTCCCCTTACCCTCTGACCCCTGCTCCTTCTCCCCTTCTTTCCTTTCCTTCCCCTCCTTGTCCTTCGTCCAGCCTTGGGAGCCCCACTTGTGCGTAATGGGAAGGAAGAGGACGGAGCTCCATTTGTGAGGCCTGCAAGTCTTGGGGCCATGCTCTTCCTGAGAATGGACACTTCTTGTGGTGTCTGGAAAGGACAGCTGCCAGCAGCGACTGTGGTTGCCATGTTGGAGAACCCAGACGCCACGGTGGTAGAGTAGTCCTGGGAGCAGGCAGCACTAGTTAGTCTTGGGGTATGGTGGGAGTGTGGGAATAGGACTAGAGGGGCACACAGAGTTCCCAAGATCCTGGACATGGAGCTGGGGGGGGGTGCTTTTGCTTGGTGGTTGGTGGAGTTCATGGTTAGGACCAGGGCTGTGGAGTGAATTTATAGCAGGTGCTGACAGGATGAGCTGCCTGGAGGAAAGTGGAACTGGGGTGTCTGAGAGTGGGACATTTTCAGGGGGGCAGAGGGGGTGAGCATGGTGGGTTACCTCTGGCCAGTGCTCAGATGTGGGGCCTTTTTGGGTTCCCAAGGCTTAGGAACACCTTCCTGCCAGGATGGGAAGATGGTGACATGGTTCTCTGTCCCCTGCCCCAGCCGTCCCAGCCACACTGGGCAGGTGGAGGCCAGAACATACATTGTGGTATGAATGATGTTTTCAGGTGGCTTCTGTCAGCTATCTACAGGACACTGTGACAGGCCCAAGGGGGCTAGGTGTCTCCATCTCGCCGGGCAGCACAAGAGCTGCAGGTGAGGCAGAAACCAGCCTTGCTTGTTCACTGCGGTGACTAACAAAAGTGAGAGTGACCAACTGGCTACAAGGCAGAGGCCCTGGGACACTCCCTGGGTGCCTATAGCTACAGAAGCAGCAGCAGCAGGCTCTGTGCAAGCCTCATGCCCTGGAAGGGCCAGTTTTCAAGCTTCCCATGGTTCTTTTTTTCTGTGCCTTAAACCTTCTCCTTGGATGGAAGCCCAAGCTTTTCCTTGTAGCTATGGTGAAAACATGCTCATTATGAAGATAAATGTATTTAACTTTTAAAATAATGCTTAGCTAAGTTGAAGTAGAGCAAGAAAGTCACTGGCTGGATGTGGTGGGCATATCTATAATCCCGGCTACTCAGGAGGCTGAGGCAGGAGTGTCAAAAGTTGAAGGCCAGCCTGACCAATGGAATGAGACCATGTCTCAAAACAAAACAAAACAGGAAGAAAATAAGGAAGGGAGGGAGGAAAGGAGAAAGGGAGGAAGGAAGGGCTATCCTGCTCTTTTGCAGACTCATGCTAAGCTCTGGGTACCTCCAGCCTGGCTGTGATCCATGTTGCTGGGTGTCCTGTGTTGGGGTGGTGAAGTCTCCCTAACCTCTACCCTCCAGACTTTAGCAACACCCAATTTCCAGTGTGACAGCCGAATACTTCTTCAGACATTGTACTCCTGCCTGTGAATCCCTGGATCCTGGCTGGCCAGTCTTGTGTGGCTGCTGTACCCTGGTGGCCTGTGGCAGTGGCATGCTGCTGTCCCACAGTGATGGCATCCTAGCAGCTTGTGGTGGTTGAGCTGGAGCTCTTATCCCGCTTCAACCCCCTTTGCTTCTCCCTGAAAGCTGGGCTGTAGCACCCTGTGTTCTTTGCTCTACTGTCCAGAAGTCCTTGACCCACACAGGCTTTCCTCTTCATACTCTCTGGCCTTCCCTGTGGTGGCTGGCAGTGGTTACTCTGCCTGCTGGCTTGTCTTTGTACTGCCATCAGACATCCATCTGCTGTACATGGATTGCCATGGCTAGGGTGCCTGCTATGTGACAACTTCTGTGTTCTGCTGCTCATGGTTTGGGCTGCTGCTAATGGTTCAACTGCTGCAGGGGCTGTGGTGCAGACAGCCTGGTACAAAAGTGTGGCTTCAGGAAGGGACTTGTGTGTGTCACAGAATGGTGCTCCTCTGCATAAGCAGGGCTTCTAGCAAAGCCCACCACTAGGCTGGTGCTGCCAGCTGTAAGGAAAAGGTAGAGCCCATGCAGCCCAGGATCTGCAGTATGGGGCCTGCAGGAGAAACCTAAGGATGGATGCAGCACAAGGCTGAGCCATGGGACTGTTCAGGGCAGAAGACATCCCAGAGACTCACTGAGGGATCTCAAAGATGAAGGTTTGAAACCAAAGCAAGTGGCTCCATTTGGGATAGGGTGGTGGGACCACTCACTCTTGATGGAATGGCAAGAGAAGCCTTGACCAAAAGGACAGAACTAAGCCCTCACAATCATGTTTCTGAACCAGGCAGTTGCATGTGACAAAAACCACGTGTAATGACTGGTGGAGGTCTGTGATAAGGACCAAGGGTCTCTTGCCTGGGCCTGGTGAGTGGATGTGACCACTTGAGGCTATAGAGTTGAAGGGTACAGCATGATCCGTGTGCTGTTGTGTGAACCTGGAGCCCCTGTGTCCTGAGTTAAGAGATCAGGAGCAAAGCAAACAGGTGTTAGGTGATAACTCCTGAGAATCTGGCAGCTTTGTGGAGAATGTTCCTTGGAAATCACAGTCAGTGGGAATCGATACAGCACAGAGCAATGGGTGGGTAAGAACTCACATCTGCAGGCCCTTGTGCATGGACTTGGCCCCTCAAGTTGAGGGAGGGCAGCTCTCACTGCATTGGGCCCTGGCTATCCAACTGGGACTGGAAGTGCTGAGCTCCTGGATAGGCTGCTTGTGCTTTGGGATACAGAGGCCTCCTGGAAACACAGGCCACTCAACAGGTGCCTCTCCATTCCAGTGACCCTGTGTTGTCTTCTGCTTCCAGAGTCTTCCCCAGCTCCCATATGGCAAGGCCCTCTACAGCTATGAGGGGAAGGAGCCCGGAGACCTCAAGTTCAACAAGGGAGATGTCATCATTCTGCGGCGCCGGGTGGATGACCACTGGTACCACGGTGAACTACATGGCACAAGGGGCTTCCTCCCAGCTAGCTATGTCCAGTGCCTCCGACCCCTGCCACAGACACCACCCCAGGGCACTGCTCTGTATGATTTTGAGATGAAGGACCGTGACCAGGACTGCCTGACCTTCACCAAGGTAGTGTTCACTGGTTTCTATATCCACCACAGCTGTGCCCAGGGTGGTAAGCTGGGCTCCCTATTCCTGGGAGGGCACTGTCACCTGCTGTCCATGGAGTTTTCTGAAGGTTGTGGGAAGGACAGACTGCTACATGGGCTGGACATAAGTGGGCTCAGAGCTCAAGGTCTTTCGTGCCAAATGGGCCTGGCCGCTTGGCCCATTAGCCAGCCTGATTCTCAGCACTGAGGTGAGTGGTGAGTGAGACCTCCGAGAGCTGTGGACTACTGAACCCACAGTCAGCCAGTAGAACTAATGGCTTTGGGGCAATGAATCATAGCCCAGCCACGGGGCAGAAGCTGCCCACCTAGAAAACACCCCGCTCCATGGAGGCTTTCTAGGAGAGCCAGATTCATACACAGCCTGCCTGATCACAGGCCCCTGGGTCTCCTTGGTTCATTAGCAACGCTTTTGCAGCCCTCCAAGTTTCAGAGGAAGGAGCTGGATGCTGGCTCTCTACATTGGTCCTCTCTCTTCTTCCTCCCCTTCTCCTTCCTGCTCTCCCTTTTCCCTCTTCTCCCCTCCCCCCTTCCTCTTTGCTGCCTTCTGTCCTTCTACCACCCCTGACAGTTGTGAGTCATGTTCCAAGGGCTGCATGAGTACAGTGTCTACCATGTCTGAATGAAACCAGCAGGTCAGGCACTGGCTGTTATTTATGTCTTATTCTATTGTTCTGCCTGACAATGAATAATATGTTTCATTCAGTGATCCAGCTCTCTTTCCTTTCACTTATCAAGATGTTCAAATGCTAATTCCTGTTGTCACCTGATTGTGCTGCTTTTCTGAAGCCAGTGGTCCCCATCTTCCCTCAATCTGGGGCCAGGGTGGCTGTTTCCTTTCCTTAAGAGACCTTGCTGCTATGCCCTGTGCTGTCCCCTGTGATTTCGTGGTGGTCGAGGCATGAGAATGAGACAGATCCTGAGATGGCTGTAGGCTCAGCCAGCTTCAGCAATGGCTTACCTAGGCCCATGCTGTCTGAAGCCTATGCTGACCCAGGCCCAGGCTTTCTCACTGAGCCCTATAGGAAGAGGCTGGGTAGAGACTTCACTAGGAACAGGATATAAACAGGAACTTCCAGGCATTACACACTGGTGACAGGAAGCAGAAACTGTGTCTTCTGGTGGGAATATTGGTTAGCTCTCCTCACAGTGACCAAATCCCCAGGCAAATCACCTTCAGGAAGTGGAGAATTGGGTCCCATTCCCTGGGGTGCCACTTGGATTCAGAGGGTTTGGTCCATGGCTGACCCCAACCAGTAACATGGGAGAAGGCTGTTTAGCTCAAGGCAGTAGGAAGCAGAAGGAGGGAGTCAGAGAGGAAGAGGCCAGATACAGTCCCCAAGGTCACTGCCCGAGGGCCCAGTCCTTTCAACTGGGCCCTACGTCCTTTGTCCTTTACCTTCGGGTAAGGCTGTCCCTTTGTGACTCTATCAGATTAATCAACCATGAAGTCAGACCCTCATGTCACTTCCCAAAAGGAATGAGCGCTTGGGAACATACTAGTACCATCATAGCCTGCTCCATTTGAGGGGCTCTGTCCTAGAACCAGATGAGGACTAGAGAAGACAGGAATGTTTACACACCTGGGGCGTAGCTATGTGCTTGATATGGCACTTGTCAAGCCTGGCATCTAGAGACACAGGCAACAAGGAGTTCATGGGTGCTGAACTATGCAGGTCATCCAAAGAAAGACATAGGGTAGCAAGGATTCAGAGAAACTGGGTGACATAGCTAAATAGGCAAGTTGGATGATAGTCAAATACTTGAGGTCTCAAGAGCAGCAACTGATTAGCCCTCAGGCAGGCAGAGCTCTGCCTCATTCTTGGGACATATTTGGGGCATAGCTGGCTCAGCCTTGGGGTGTCTGTAGGTAGACTTGGTGCATGGGGTCCTGGAGTGCAGATCTAGACCCAATTGCCACTGGGCCCTGAGAAGTCAGGCTCTCCAGTCACCTGGGTTGTAGTATCCCCAAGGATCCCAGGGGACTCTCCTTGAGTCTGTGGGCTTCTGTGGAGAAAGGAGCCTCTGGATGTGACGTGGCATTCTGGCCCCCATTCCTCACATCACCTTTCCTTCCAGGATGGTACTTGGCTCCTAAAGAGTGAGGCACGGGCAGGGATGCCACTGCTGACTTCCTCTCTCTGGCTCTTTCTTGTCTGCATGCCAGGTGCAGAGGACACAGTTTCTGCTTCCTGTTTCCAGAGGACTCTTCAAGGGGCTTCTCCACTCTTTGCCCATTGGAAGCCCAGGTTATGGGCAGTGCCTGAACCATGCTGAGGCACACAAAGCTGTGTCCTCATACCCTCCACGCACCTCCCACTCAGGGACATGAGGGTGCCTGTGAGCTTGCCTCTGGGAGCTCATGTGGTGCTGGGCATATACCAGTGTTCCTTTTGTGCTGGGAGTGTGTAAGAGGGTGTGAAGCAGGCAGAGACTGGATTTTTACCTTAATGTTAGTTTTTAAACAGTTCTATTAAAACTGCATTAAGGCCATTCTAAAACCATTCTTCATTTTATTTAAGAAGAGAATGAATTAACTACCTTTCAGCAGCTTAAAGAATGCATATTTTATAACTTTTCTGTAGCCCACTCCAGAAAGCTGGGCATGTGCAGATATGAAGCTGAGTGGTAGAAAAGGAAGTGTCTCCCCTTTCAGCAGAACTGGAGAGCTGGGTCCCACTGGTGCCCTCCACCCATGGGATGCCCTGTGTACCTCCATGAGGTGCCTTGCATCCACTGGGACCAAATGGGCTGTTCCAATGACAGCTCAGAGTCCACAACTCTTAGGATACATGGACTCCGTGAGTCCAGGGTGACTCAGCTTTAGGTCAAGACTTGGAGTCTCCACTGGGATGGACAGGTGTGGGATCCAGGTCAGAGCTAAGGAACAGAGAACATTGCTTCAGCCCTGAGGTGGTGGCTATTGCTTACCTCATTTCTGCTCCACTTTGAGACTCAGCAAAGGTTTCTCAAGCCTCTGGTATGTTTTAGAAGGAAGTCATGAGCATCTTGGAAGGGGCCTGTGCTTGCTGTACATGGCCTAGGTCACTGTATGAACTCATTGGCGGAAGCCATGGGTCTCTTCTCTGATCACTTTTGGCCCCTTCAGTGGGGTGCTGAGGTTCCATGTTCACATAGCAGGGGCTATGTCCTGACCTTCATCACACACCTTCTTGCCACCCCCAGTCTTGTAGGACCAAAGGGATGTTTTGTGTGGTTGAAAGCCCTTTATAGACACTACCTCAATTTCTGCTGGCCTGCCCAGAGTTCTGTACTGGTGGAGTCCCTGTGAGACCTTCATGTGACCTTGAGTGCTTAGTTGTCATCTCTCAGGTGCCCTCTCCTGGGTTACCAGTCAGGGTGAACCTCAGGGATGCTCCTCTGCCCTACCACTGATGTCAAACATGGATAGGATTGGGCTCAGTCCTTGGACTGTAGTCACTTTCTGTTGTTCAGTGACTTTGGAACGTTCACTTAGTCTTTCAGGCTTTTTTTTTAACCATAAAATGAAATTGGGACTGAGATTACAGGAGCAAATGCATTTGAAGTTTAGAGCTCAGCAGAGAAGTCTTGTGAGTGCCTGCTGCCTCCCTACCCTTTCCTCCAGTTCACTCAGACAGTGCTGTCACTTAGGTCATCTGCATGCTTCCAGTAACATCATATTCTGTGTGAGACACAGACCAAGAGCTCAGAGCTCCAGGCCTGTTCTGTGTGCTTCTCCTTTCTAAGGCATCTGCTTTGCTGGTGTTTACAGTCTGGGCCTGGGTCCTGGCCCCTGACCCTCGGGCAGCAGAGCCAGCTCCTGGGCAGGTCTTGAGCTGTCAGTCATCTCTGCTTGCTCCTCAGTGGGAGTAGGATCTTTTGGGGCTGAGAAGCCTCAGAACTTTTACTTTTCATTCTTTCTGTGTCTGGGATCCAGAACAGGATGCTCAACATAGCCCAAGGTATTGGTACCCCATTTCTTCCTGCACCCCACTGGGCTCCTTTACCCAGGACAAGTTACCTGGAACCCTCAGAGACTGGCCACTTTCTTGAGCTTCTGGGGGTGTGGGGGCCCCTCCTGCTTGGAAGCCCCTGTAGCTCCTCTGTGTGCCGCCTAGTGTGTCCTGTGCAGAAACTGCTTCAGTAAGCACTAGATTCTGTGTGAAGGGGAACAGGGTGCACCAAGGGCCTGTCCTTACCTCCTTGTGACCTAATCTGGGGTCAGAGACAAGGGGAGAATGGCAGCTATGCAGGCAGAATGTAGGTTACATCTGTAGCATTCAGTCTGCAGTGCTGATGGGGCAGGCTGGGTCACCAGGCCACAGGGCCACAGACAGGCTGGGGTCAGGCCATGTGGGTACCTGTACTGGGTCAGGCTGTGAGCTGAGGGTGCCCTGGACTGCTGGCTACTGTTTCTGGGCTCTGCTTCATTCCTGTTTCTTAGAAACCTCAGAATTCAGGAAGTGGAGCTAGAAAGCCGTGTGGCCTCCCAGAGATCAGGGATGTAGTCACTCATGCACAGTGATATTGTCATGGGGCTCTGTAAGTGATGCTGACACAGGGCTCACTTAGGTGAAATATGAGTGTTTGGATCCTGCCTTACCTAGAGCTGCTATGGGGCCTCCAGTGTTCAGTGCCTGTGGCCTACCGGGCCAAGCCCTCATGCTTGGTGTGAGTTGTGACATTCACTGAACTTTACAGTGAATGGTATTAGTGACTAAGGGGGGACAGAGAGGCCAAATGTCTACACTGTGACCCTTGACTCTGTTCTGAATAGAGGCTTTCCTGATGGCTTCAATGCTCCTTCCCCAGGTAGGAATGAATGTACAGCATGGTAAATGGATCAAAGTGTGGTTAAGGCCCTTCTGGGTAGAAGTGGACCATGTCTCCTGAATCGTTGCAGAGGAATTGTCTACTAAGCCTTGGGAGGAAAGTGCTTCAATTTTCAATAACCACTTTATGCTCATAGCTTAATCACAACCTCTCAGGACACCCCAGAGCCACCTGCATGCCAAGGAGGAACCCAGCCATATGGCAACTGATAGCTTCTGGTGCATTTCCAAAACTCAAGATATGAGGAATAGGGAAGGCAGCATGTGGGCGTCTGTGGGGCCCAGTGACCCAGAGTTCTTGACACCAGGCCTGTGATGAGATTGAACTTTGCATACAAAAGGGAAATGAATTTTGTTCACAAAGTTCTCACATGCTTCTGTGCCTGGACATGTGCACACCCCCTCTGAATGAGTGACAGCTTTGGTGTCAACTGGTTTGGTTCCTCCATCAACCTAGGGAAGGACTGACAATGAGTCACACTGGCTGATGCCTGCTGTCACCTGTGTTTGTAAAGGATGTTTCATTGGCATGTGACTGTGTGCATCATTCACAGACAGAGCTGGTTCAGCATCAGCATTGAGTATTTGGCCTGCAAACCCTGGGCATTCCCTACTGGCCTTCTCCAGGAAGTGAGTACCAAGCATTGACATGGAACAGGCTCAATGAGGTCACAAGCACAGGACTGGTCACTGGTCACTGCATGCCCAGTGCACCTGGTGGGACCATGAGGAGCTGCATGGAGCATGTGTGCACCACTGAGGACAGGTGGGGATACCTTCAGTGCCTTCTCCAGGAGCAGAGTCAGGGAGCACACATTTGGTCCATGCTGTCTTATATGTGGCACCTGCTTGGTGCTTTAAGGACAGGTATTTCTTCATGTCCTGAAATCCACAGAGCAGTTTGCCCAATTGTCCTGTGCATGTTTTAAAGCATGATGACAGATCAGAGATGTGATCTATCTTGTGAAAACTGGCCACCATTTTCCTGATCTTGTCCTGCTGGCTGGAGTGTTCTTTGACTCCAGGACAAAGCAGGCTCCATGCTGGCAGCTCCAGTGTGGAGGAATGAGCTTTTTCTCCTCAAGGCTGTCCTTGCAGTGTGGTGTAGATAGTGGAGTGCTATGGGCCATAGGTAGAGGTTGCCAGTGTTCTCTGTGGGGAATGGCTCACTCTCTCTACTGGGGTTCTTCCACTTGGCCTCCACAGCAGAGTGGCATCAGTGAATATCCAGAAAGAGCATAATCTTCCAGTTACTACCTGGTCAAGAAGCAGCATGGTGCCAGTGTCTGGCCCTTCCGCTGCCATCACTCTTGGTCCACCACATCTGCTATGCTAATGCTATTAGCTTTTTTTTTTTTTTAAATAGACTTAATTTCTTTAGATCAGTAATAGGTACACAGAAGCTACAGAGAGGTCCCTCTGCCCCTATGCTGGGCACAGCCTCCTCCATGTGTAGGGTTCATTTCTTACCATCTGTGACCCTGTGTCGACAACACCAAAGCTGCTGGTGCATGAAGGTGCCCTCTTTTGGTTTTAATCTATTACCCTCAGTTTGGTTTTAATCTATGTTCCTTGATTCTTGGACCAGTGCATTATGACAAGTGTCCACCATCACTAGACCCAACAGAGCAGTCTCACTGCATGAATTCCTCCTCTGCCACCTGTCCAGTTGCCCCAGGCCTCTGCCGCCACTGATTTTGCTTTGTCTCTGTAGTCTTGCCTTTCCCAGAATGTCATGGTTGGACTGATAGTGTATATCAGTTTGTTTTTTGCTGAGTCATATTTCTTTGTCTGATGGGCCACAGTTACTTGCTCAAAGATGTCTGGATCCTTTTTGGATTCAGTTCTGGGTTCTGGTCATTATGAGTAAAACCGTATGAACTTAAATTTCCAACTTCATTAGTCAATACCAAGGGTGTTACTGCTGGGTTGGTAGGAGTATTTAGTTTAATTTAGTTTTGTGTTTTGTTGGGGAGGTACTGGAAATCAAAATCAGGACCTTGCTCTTGCCAGGCAGGCACTGTGCTGCTGAGCTATATTTCCGGCTCCAAAACTGTTTAGTTTTGTTGCATGATTTTTTATTTTTGCAACAGGAAGTGGGTATTCTTGTCCCCACTCCTCACCAGTGCATGCTGTTGGAGGTGTTTTAGGTTTGCCCTTCTGATCAGTGTACCTCACTTTGGTTTTATTTTTGTTTGTTTGTTTGTTTTTACCAGGAATTGAACTTACGACCTTATACCTGCCAGTAAGGCACTTGTGCTGCTGAGCTAAATCCCCAGACCCTCAGTTTGGTTTTAATCTATGTTCCTTGATGATATATGATGTGGAATATATTGCCTTATCTTTACATAGCATCGAAGTGCTTTGGTTAAGTGTCTGCTAAGGTCTTCTGACTCAGATTCCTTCTTTTTGTTGAGTTTTGAGAGTTCTTGTCTGTGTTGAATGACAGCCTTTTATGACAGTGTCTTTTGTCAATGTCAATGTCCTCTCCTAGTCTAAAGCCTGTTTTCTGTTCCCCTTACAGTTTCTTTTGCAGAGCACAAGTATTAATTTTAATAAAATCTAGTTTATCAACTATTTTCCTATGGACTGTGCCTTTGGTATTGTGCACAAAAAGCCATTTCTTGGGCTGGGGATTTAGCTTAGCAGCATAAGTGTCTTCCTGGCAAGCACGAGGTTGTGAGTTCAATCCCCAGTACAAAACAAAACAAAACAAAGCAACCCCCCAAAACCCAAAAACAACAACAACAAAACACCACTGCTGAGTTTAAGGTCATCTGGATCTTTTCCTATGTTACCTTCTAGGAGCTTTTTGTTTTGCAGTTCACATTTAACACATGCTCCATCAAAGTTTGGCTTTGTATGGGATATTAAATCTCTGTCTAGCTTCAGAACATCCAGTTTTCCCGCACTGTTTGTTGAAAAGATGTCATTGCTGTGTGCTTGTCCATCCTGTTCCCATTGCCAGTACTTTCTCCCACCATGTCATCATTTCTGGGAGTCAGCTGCTAAGGTGAGCTGGCCTTGGTTTCCTTCAGTGCTGTGGAGGTTGCTCTGAGTTTCAGTACTGTGGGAGTTGCTCTGAGTCCTCTGCCTGTCTCATGAGCTCTAGGACCAGCTGGTTGGTTCATAAAATAGCTTGCTGATATTGCAATAGGAATTGTATTGCCAGCATAGATTAAGTTGGGGAACTTATCAACATCTATAAATTTTGAATAGCTGTCTACTTACATAGTTCTTTGATTTCTTTAACCAGAGTCTTGTAATTTTCTTTATATAGATCTTGCACTTCTTTATTTAGATTTGTACTTAAGCATTTTGTTTTTGAGGTGCTAATGTGAAGGTATCTTTGGTTTTTTAATTTTAACTTTCACTTAATTGTGTTTGGTGTGTAGGAAAGCAATTGATGTTTATTGATTACTTTGTATTTGCAACCTTGCTATCATCATTCGTTAGTTCCAGAAGATTTTTGCTTGATTCCATTGGGTTATGGCAGTTGTGTCATATGCAAGCAAAAACACTTTTGTTTCTTCCTTTCCAATCTGTACATCTTTTATTTCCATTTCTTGTTGTGTTAGGTGGGTTTTCCCTATGATTTTGAGCATTGAAAGGGAACAACCCTGCTTTGTCACTGCTGTTCATGAATCCTTATGACTGAAAAAGCATGGGCTTTTACAATTACGTTCTGAAGGTTCTCTTCTATTTCCAATTTACTGACAGTTTTTATCCAATGGGCATTGGATTTTGTCAGATTCCTTTTCCACTTCTACTTGGATGACCTGTAGTGTCTTTTTTTAGCTTGTGCAAGTGATGGCCATAGTAACTGATTTTTAACCCTGAACCAACCACATACCTCACTTGTTCATTGTATATATTTATTTTCATGCCTTGTTGGATTTGGTTTGCTAATGTTTTTAAAGATTTTAACAACTGTGTTCATTAGATACATAAATCTATAGTTTTCTTGTAGTGTCTTTTTTCTAGGTTTGGTTTTAGGATAGTGTTGAACTCACAGAATGAGTTAGGAATGTTCTCTCTGGTGTGTCTTCTGGAAGACGGTAGAGAATTCACATACTTTCTTCCTTAAATGTTTTTGAAATTCACCATTGAACCCATTTGGGAAGTTTGCCAATTACTGTTCTAATTTTTAACAGATACAGATTTATGCAAATTGTTTTTTCTACTAAAAGTAGTTAGCAGATTGTGCCTTTCAAACCCTTGTTCCATTTTATCTGACTTACAAAATTTGTGGGTGCACAGCTGTCCATTTTATGTCCATTAGATGTACTAGGATATGAATGATTTGTATCTTATCTTTTTTTCTTAGCCTCCCTAGAAGCTTAATGTTTTTTTCAGGTTTTTCAAAGAATCCATTTTGGTTTCACTGATTTTCTCTATTGGTTGTTTCAATTTCATTGATTTCTGCCCTAATTTTAGCGTTTATAAGACTATGATTTTAGATTTTTCTTCTTTGACATATACATTCAGTGCTATGAATTTTCCTGTAGTCATAGATTACCCTGCACTCCACACCATTTGGTGTGTTATATTTTAATTTTTATTAATTAATAACAATTTAAAATTTCTCTTGAGTTGCTTCTTTGATCCAAGTGCTACTAAGAAGTATACTGTTAAATATCCAAGTATTTTGAGATTTTCCAGCTATCTCTCTGCTATGAATTTCTAGTTTAATCCTATTGGGATCTATGAGTCATCACTATATAACTTCCTTTTGAGTCTGAGGATGTATTTTTTGGCTCTGATTGTCATCTGCCTTGTGAATGTTTCCTGTGAGCTTGAGAAGACTGTATACCTGGTGTTGTGGGCTGAAGTATCTGTAGGTATGACTAAAATATCTAGCCGAGTAGTGGTGCTCCATCCCCTGATTGCTGCTTACTGTTCTGTTTGTTTGTGATACAGGAGTGTCCAAGCCTCCAGTGATAATAGAGGAGTCATATGCTTTTTGTGGCAGTGCTTTCAGCTTTTACCTTGTGTACTAGATAACTCTGTTAGTAGTGCATGCAGGCAGAGCATTTCTGCCTCTTCTCAGACAATCCACTTGGCTTCTGTTTATCCCTGATAACTCTTTACTGTAACATCTGCTCTGTCTGAAATGTATATGGCTGTCTTTGACAGCTTCTAGTACAGTGTATCTTTCCCATTCACTTACTTGTAATCCAAGTATGTATTTACAGTTCATTTCTTGTCAATACCAGAAAGTTGGGTCTTGTTTTCTGATCAACTTTGATAGTCTCTTAACCTATGCATTTATATCATTGATTTTTAAGTGGTATAGTTGAGTTCTACCCATTAGTTTTTACCTGTGCATTTATATCATTGATGTTCTAAGTGGTATAGTTGTGTTCTACTTCATTAATTACTGTTTTCTATTACTTAATTTTTGTTCTTGTTTTGTGTCCAGCTCTTTTTCTGTTGTCTTAGTTACTTTTTACTATTATTGAGACAAAATATCTGATGTCTAAAGTTAGGAAAGGAAAAGCTTATTTCTTATAGGTTGGAAATTTTAGCTTATATTTAGCTGGCTGCAAACAGCAGGCTGGTATGGCAGCCTGTTGTTTACGGCTGGCAGCAAACAGCAAAGTGAGAATGGCAAGAGAAAGAGACACACATTCTTCCTGCTGATACACCATATCCTGGCTCCCACCCTGGGTGGGTGAAACACTCACACTACCAATCTGAGTGCTAGACAATGAACCAATCATAAATTCTAGATTTGGTCACGTCTATGATTGCATGAGGCTTGGGGCAGGGCCACAGGAACACAAACCACAATATGTCACCTCTGGTCTCCCCAAAGACTCATACACATCCTTTATATCAAAGACATTTAATTTATCTCTAAGAGTTGCCACAGTCTTAACAGTTTTAGCACTGCTGAAAAGTCTGTCTTAAGACTCTTCTGGTATCTATGGCAAACTCTTAACTGTAACCCCCTGTATAAATGAAACAAAGCTAAACATTTTTAAAATCCACAGGCACAAGATAGACATTATCATTTTAAAAGTTATAAATGGGGATACCAGGGATTGGAACCAAAACAAGGCTAAAATCCAGCAGGGTAAACAATAAGTCTTAAGAGTTTTATGTTTAACATTTGAAGCAATCTGGTTGTAAGCTCTCAGAGGCTTGGGTGATTTTATCCCCATGACACTTTTAGGGCTTTTAACTTCTGTAGCTTTTTAAAAAAAGCCCCTCTGCTCAGTTTTTATGGCTTTTTTGGGGGGGTGTGATCTATGTTTTGGGACTTTTAAAACTTTTGAGGTCTGTATTGTATCTTAGGCTTTATCTTTATATCTTTATTGTCCTCTCATGGGCACACTGTTTGGGCTCTCAGGCCTTTTGCAATTGGGGCACAAGCTGTTTTGCCCTCAGAACTTGTGCATTTTTTTTACACCTAAAACCAGCACTACATGGATGCTGCCAAGGTCCACTCCCAGCTGGAGTTGTAGCCAGGCTTCTTTTTCTCTTGGCTATAGGGGCCAAGTATCTGGGTTTCTGAGCTTTCTGTACCTGATTGTAAGGAAATTTTTTTCTATGCCACCGCCATTTTGAAATCTGGTGTGGTGGCTGCCATTTTGGGACCTCTTGTGGCTTCTTTTGCCACTCTGGAATATGGCACTCCGTGGCTTTTTCCTCTGAGCAAAGTCTTTTACTTTTGGTGGTTTGAGGCTGCAAAAGGTGAAAACCTGCTGCTTCATGGGATGCCTCCAGGCCGTCTTTTTTATTTTTCTGTTTTTTCTTAGCAGTCAAGATTTTGGCTCTATCTTCATAGTCTACAGCTTTATTGGAGTTTTCTTTCTGGCAAGACTTACAACATTTTAAATTATCCTGCTGGGCTCTTTGCTCTTGATTTGCAACATAAATCTGGCTAAAGAGCTCCAACAATAGCCATGCTACTGACTCAATATTTGACTGCCTTGTAATTTTCTTTGTCAGATTAATCAGTTTATCACCCTTAGTCTCAGTTTCAGTCAAAGTCTCTGAACACAAGCAAAATGCAGACAAACTTTATGCTAAGCCATAATGTACATCACATAGGATCCAACAGCCAGTATGATCCTTCCTCCCAGTAAAAACCTCCTGAGCCTGGTTTTAACCAGCAAGCTTTTTATCTGCCTTTTGGTCTCCTGAGCTCTGACCAGAATCCCCTGTACAGAACAGCCTAAGCTCTTTCAGCTGTATGCATTTAGGTGACATTTATGCACCTTTCCAAACTCTGCTCATGTGGTTTGAGAGCCATTTCTAAAGGCTCTCAAACCACGTGTTCAGATATAGTTACAGCAACAACCCCACTCTCGGTACCAAATTCTGTCTTAGTTACTTTTTACTTGTTGTTGAGGCAAAATACCTCACACCCAAGGTTAGAGAAGGAAAGGTTTATTTCTTACAGGCTGAAAGTCTTAGTCTGTACTCAGTTGGCTCCAAGTGACAGGATGGCATGGCAGCCCACTGTTCATGGCCAGCTGCAAACAGCAAAGTGAGAACTGGCAAGAGAAAGACACACCTTCTTCCTACCAATACATGCATCCTGGCTCCACCTCTGGGTGAAACATTCACACCATCAGTCTGAGAAATGGGAAAAAAACCAGTCATAAACACTAGATTTAATTGTGTCAGTGATTGTATGAGGCTTGGGATGGGGTCACAGAATTACAAACCATAACATCTGTCTTCTGTGATTTTAAGCAAAGATTCCAATTTTTTGGAAGAGGATGGTGGCTTGATAGGTAGCTGGGTAGAGAGTCTTTCTGGGAAAAACAACTCAGATGCTGGAATTTGACAACATGGAGAGGGCCGGATGAGGGGAGAGGGATTTTCGCCACCCAGGAGGAAACAGAAGGAAAAAGAAAAATAGGAAGAGGAAGGAAAAATGCAGTGGAGGGCTGGAGCCAGATGTGCTCATTGGGACCTGTCCCACACTGTGCTGGGTGTGCCGTGGCATCTACAATTCAAGATCATGCTGAAGCCATGGCCACAGATAACGGGAGTTGGTGAGTTCCAGGCCCTTGGTGGGAGGACGTGGCACAGCGTGGAGTGAAGCTAAGGTGGAGAGCTGCATTAATTCTCAGTGAGTGCTGGAAATTGGATCCCACATTGGGTGTGGCTGGCTGGAAGACATTTTGGAGTTGGACAGAATAGGCCTGAGAGTAGCGCTGCAATGGTGTCAGTCAGCCACTCCTGGCCCAAAGCGGACTAGTGGGACCTGCTTGGGCTGAGTCACATCCCTGGTTGGGACCCAGTAGCCAGGGACAAAACTGTCCTGACCCTGTGACATCCGCCACAGCACAGCCTAAGTTGCTGAAGGCACTTGCCGGTTGACTGGCTTAGAGGAGAGGTGCCAGCCCATAGTCCCTGTGTTCACCTCAGATAACAGCAAACTGGAGAGGGCAGCAAGGCCCCAGCTAGCACGCTTCAGAAAAACCATAAGCAATACAAAGAGGGCCTGAGACCTCCACCACACATCTGTCTGAGAGAAACCAGAAACATGACAGGTGGAAAAAAATCAGAAAAAACCTCCAGCTGCTGACCCTGGGAAAATAAGCTCAGGAGAGGTAAATATGCAAGAAAACCAGTGCAGCAATCATGCAATATTGGCCACAACATCAGTGGACATAAAGAAATACCTTTGTGACCTCAAAGAAGAATTTAAAACTGAAATTTTAACCCAAGTGAGGCAAGATATAAAAAGATTAATAAAAGAAATTCTAAGCCCCTCTCAAGAAGACACAGATGCAAGAATGGAGGAACCCAGAAAAGGAAGAGAAACCTTTGGTGAAGAATATAAACAAAATCTAGAATACATGAAACAATCCAAAGAGATTACCAGGAAGTTAAAAACTCCATTGAAAGCTGGCAAAATTCCTTGACAGAAACTAAGGTTAGCCTTTCAAAACTTGAAGATAGATTTGCAATGCATGATTGTGAAAGAAAAGACCTCTTAAAAATAACAAGGAACCAGGAAGTAGAAATTCAAAGGCTAGAAAATGACAAGAGGATCTATAATTTAAGTTTTTAAAAAATTGAGCTAAGTAGCAGGAGTAACCACAAATGAATTACAAAGGCTATTCCTAGAAATAATTAAGGAAAACTTTCCAAGCATAGGAAAAATAAATGATATCCAGATAAATGAGGCATTCAGAACTACAACCAACTACAACCAAAACAGGTCTACACCCAGATATATAATAATCAAGATCCCAGAAATCCACAAGAACAGAATATTAAGAGCAGTCAGAGAAAAGAAGCAGATCACCTATAAAGGAAAACATCAAAATAATGACAGACTTCTCAACTCAAACTATCAAATCAAGAAGAGCCTAGGGGAATGTAGTTCAAGTCCTGAAATAAAATAACCTCCAACCCAGATTGATGTATTCTGCAAAACTCTCTCTCAAAATTAATGGAGAAACAAGATGTTTCCAAGACATGGAGGAACTATGGGAGTTCATGGTCACCAATCCAACCCTACAAAAAATCCAGCCCTACAAAAAATACTGAAGGACATTCTAGAGAGAGAGAGAAAGAAAAAATATACCAGGATTCCAGCAACAGTGGCAGAGAGGCCTCAATGAACAGGGAGATGGTGGAATGAAGGAGAGAAGTGGATAAATAACAGCAGAAAAGTAGAAGAGCAAGAGATGAGGCAGAGAAGGTTGGCTATAATCTGTAATGTAGATAGCCTTGATACACTAACAAAAAGAAACACAGGCAGAGCAGATTAGGAGGCAGGATCCATTGAGATGTTCTGAATATGAAATATACTCAACCTAAAAGAGGGTTAATAAACTGAAAATCAAAGATGAGAAAATGATTCTCTATGTGATAGAGAACCAGAGAGAAATAGGGACAACTCGTCCAGCAGCTGCAGATAGGTTGGAAAGTCATGACACTTTTGTGCAGTGAAGAACTACTCAGCTGGAAGGAAGGAAAACCTTGTGGCTTTAGTTAGTACAGGAATACAGCTCAAGATCAAGCTCAGGGGTAAAAAAGTTCAGCTCCACCCAGATAGATAATGATTGCCCCCCTAAACTAAAAACTAAATGAGTTAGTGGGACCCAAAATCTACAAAGCACCCTGAGAAAGGGAAGGGTGAGGAATTACCTAAAAAAGGAAGGCAGAAGACATTGTTAATAGTATATCAGGATTTAAAAGCCACATCAGTCTTATTAGTCTATTTAGTTTGATTTTATTTTGTTCCAGTTGGTCTACTCGTACTAGATCTGAGGGCACAGACAGCTACCCCAAAAATAGCAGGCTATACTGTGGTAAGTATTCTTAATTTCCTATTAACTTAAAATGAAGCCCTGTATTACTTACAGTGTCTTACTATGACTGATCTTATTTGAAGCTGGTTTGTTAGACTACTGTTTTGTCTTAACTGATTTTATTTGAATTTGGTATGCTTGATAGTATCAAGTCTAAGAGTAGAGGCAACTACTCTGAAGGTGACAAGATGCAATAAGATACCCATTCCTGTTTGATTATTAACTGCTTTTGAAGTCCTACAATGTCTCCAATGTTGTGTTTTTATTAATGCTGCTATGTAATGCTATGTTCAATTATATTATGTCTGATGATGTAAACAGTTCTATTGAAAATAACAAGAGAAAGCATAGTAACTACTGTAGATCACCTAATATTGTGGTTTTATATGTCTTTCGTTTCATGTTTTTCTAGGAATTTGTTTTATTGTCTTGTTTTGATCTGTTTTTCCCTATAATACAGAAAGGATAGATATACATGTAGAGATTCACACATGTGGAGAATTTCTAAACAGTTTATGAGAATAGATTATATAATGCACAATGTAATGAACAGATACTCTGAAGAAGAGGAGACACTAATTCTATGGCAGCATGATATAAAATCTAGCAATACTATTATTCACTATTCAGTGTGATCTTATTCTAGTTAGTTATGTTTAATTTCAGCACAAGTAAAGATATGGACAGCTACTTCGAAGTAGCTTGTTGACTTCTTCAATGTCAGGTCTTGAAGACCTAAAAAGCCCTCATCATCCTGTTATGATTAGATTGGTTCAATAATGTTCAGTATGTATTCAATGTGTGTGAAGATGGGGACAACTATTTGGAAGAAAACTAGAGACAATATGATACACAGTGAAGATCTCCAGTGGACTTGCTTTGAAATCCATGTTTCTTAAAATTGTTTCCTTATGATCTGTTTTGTTCCATTTTGTTATGTTTAATCTTACCCTCTTTAAAATAAAAAAGATTCTCTTTTCTCTTTTTAGTGCATATCAGTTTAGTTTTTTCATTGCTCTTTTCAGTGGTCTCCTGAAAGTTTTTAATATGCATATATAACTATTCTGGTCCACTTTCATGCAGCCCTATACTGCTTCATATGTAGAGTGGATCCTCATAGTAATCAAGGAATCTACTCTTCTCCTTCCTGTCCCTGAGCCATAGTATCCCCAGCCCCCTTCCACACAGGGTATACGCATATAGGTAGATACACAAACACATAAACACAAAAATGTGTGCGATCAAATACATTGTTCTCATTTTTCCTAACAAACTTATTTGTTAGATTGATTAAGAACAATACATTTTTGTTTCTGTGTCTCTCATTTCTCTTCTGATGCCCCCCTTTTCTTTTGTAGATATATTTCTGACCTGTATTATTTCCCTCCTCTCCAAAGAATTTCTAAGAAATCTTTATTTGTCCTTCACTTTTGAAAATATTTTTAGAGAACATAGTACCTAGCGCTGCCTGTCTATCACCTAGCCTCAAAGCCCCTACTCAGAGACCCAAAATTTTGTAACTCCCTCAACAATACCTCCCTCCCCTACCTAAACTTCTCTATAAAATCATGCCCTGTCACCCCTTGCTCAGGGCCAATGATCTTTTCACCCTTGGCCAGTTGCACCAGTCGGCAATAAAGTCCTCAAATGTCACTTGTCACTTCAGTTTTTCCTGCCTCCATGGTCTTGGTTGCACCTTAGTTTAGCCTAACAGGTTGGTATCTGACACTAATTTGGAGAAAGTGCTAGCCATCATTATTTCAAATATTTTCCCATTTTTTTTCTTCTTCTGATAGTCTCATGTATCTGTGCCAGAGTTTGCAGATACAGTGTTCTGCTTTTCTGTTTTGGACATTTCTGTCATGATATCTGGAGCTTGGAGGTTCTTCCCTCAGCCACATCCTGTCTCCTAAGATCCCATCAAAGGCATCTGTGCATCTGTTAGTGCTTTTGAATATCAGTGTTCTTAGGGTTTTTTCTTAGAATATCCATCTTACTGTTTGCAGTGCCATCTGCTCTCTGTGCTGTGTATCCACGAAGCCTGAAGTATCTTCCCTGTGACTATTTTAAATTCCTAGTCTTAGATCTGAGTCTGGAACTGAGAGTAAGACTTGCTCTTATTTCTGACAACCGGGCTAGTTACTCTGTCCACAAGGAGCAACCATAAACAGCCATTAGAAGGTAGTGGTCAGGAGTGTGTGGTGGGGCTCTGGAGTCCTGTGATGATCTTGGCTGTGATCTCTGCACTTCTCAACACTCCATTCTTGGTCACCAGGATGGCTGAAGCTGGCTGTTGGGATAGGTTGGCTAGTTAGTTCCAGTTAACTCACACGTTGGGCTCTGGTTAACCAGTCTCCCCATGCAGTTCCCTGCGGAAGGGTAGAGTGCCCTGGAGTGTGGAAGTGGCTCTTGTTCTGCCTTCCTGCTGATGCAGGTAGACTTTCCAGAATATTTCCTACAGGACTGGAAGGCATCCCAGAGGGGAAGCTCATGAAGGCTGGCCCTGTGTCTGGGTTT
Source organism: Cavia porcellus (assembly GCF_034190915.1). NCBI lineage: Eukaryota > Metazoa > Chordata > Mammalia > Rodentia > Caviidae > Cavia > Cavia porcellus. The sequence continues at coordinate 44,606,904 of NW_026947501.1, read as the reverse complement.
CCCTAGACCCCACCCCGTGATTGTCCCTGCTGGTTCCTCACTTGAAGTCCAGATCCCTGGGAACCCTCCCAGGCTCCCTTATTCCCTTTAAGACCTTGCAGCAGCTGCAGTGGTGGCCAGAGGTTTGCCCTGTGGCTCCATTCTGCTACATATCTGAGAAGCTTGGCTGGTTTTCAGCTTGTTAAGCTTTTTGTGTGTCTTGGAGTTGGGGTAGTGACTTTCAGTGTCTCAGGTGCCAGGCAAGAAGCTGGAAGCATCCATCTTCTATGTGATGGAATGGTGTGTGTGTGTGTGTGTGTGTGTGTGTGTGTGTGTGTACAAAATGGACAGAGTCCCATGAGACTGAAAGCCCCAGTCAGAGCCCCAGTGCCTGTTTCACCTCATCTGTCCTCCTCCTGCTGAGAAACATTGGTATTTTTAATTTTTACCTTGTTACAGGGATTTGCAGTGACTTGTCAGGCTTTTGTTTCTGTCCCTTGTCCCAGCCTGTGCCAACCAATTTGCTCTGCACTAAAGCAAAATAAAATTTTGATATTTGATAATTCAACTTTCCTAAAGAGTTTAAAGTTACAAGTGAAAATATAGAGCATCATGCAAAACCACAGAAAATTCTGAGTCCTTTTGTTTCCTCCCTGTGTTTATTTTCTGGTTTGTGACACAGTTCTGCTATAAAACTGATTGGTATTCATTGTAGAATGTTTGGAAAATAGAAAAAGGTACAAAAATGAAAGATAAAAGTCTTGATACTTCCCCTCCTGCAGTTATCTGTGGTACAAATTTTGGCTTATAGGTTTTTACATTGTTTCTAGGTATGTGTTTTTAAAATGTTAAACCAAAAATAGGGTGATATTTGTAAAATTAATATGATATGTTTACTTAATGAGAATGTTCACTTAATGAATGCTTTGCACTTTAGTTTTCATTTAAAAATAATTGAGCTCCATGGGGAAAAATGCTGTGTGGGCACGTGTGCATGTGTGTGGAGCTCCCTCATCCTGGCAGACTGTAGGGAGAAACTTGATAATACTGAGGAGCTAAGGTAAGAGCAGAAAGCAAGCCCAGGACTGGCCTTTTACATTCAATATGAACATTTCCCGTTAGCACCATTGTTTCTCCTCAGTGCCATTTTGAGAGATGGAGAGTATCCCATGGACAAGACAGTGCCACTGGGCTTTAAACAATCCCCTCTGCAATGCGTTTGGCACCAGCTTTCTTGAAGTTTAGTAGACACTGGAAGGAACGTCTTCAGTACACACTTGGGCCTCCTTGGCACATTGTTCCTAGACGTGGCTCATTCAGGTAGGGTGTGATGAAAAAGAAATCTTCTTTTTCAAATTCATCCCTGGGATTGATCCTCTGGTAAACAGCAGTTTGCTCTCTTCTTTTGTGAGTTTGGCCTATTTTTTCTTTAAAGTGTTTGTCTTTCTCCTCCATTGTCATTTAAAGTCTTTGTGGAACATGGTGATGAAGCCTTTATTCTTCATGCACCATAAAAGTACTTTTTCTAGTTTGCCTTTTTGTTTTGTGTCCGCAGTTTTCAGCATAGGATTCAATTTTCCTTCAGCCTAAGCTTTGTCGTCATTTTCTGAGATACTTTTCCCAGCTCAAAATTAGACATCTGTTCATTTTCTTCCTGGATAACCAAAATTCTTTCTATATGTCTAATCCTTATAGAATTAATTTTGGCATATCCACCAAATTATTTTTTAATGATTAGACAATTTTAATCACATTTTCTGATTATTGATGGCATCTGAGAAAGCCACTATTTTATGAATTTATCTTAAATTTAGCAACCTTTTTCAATTTCTTATTCTAATTGTTGGTTTCTACATTTTAAAAAAATTTAAAGAGAATAAAACAAAAGAAAACATAACAAAGCAAATCAGAACAACACAGCTCTTTATGACAAGACAACTGGATATCAACAGTAGCTACTGTAATGTATCTTTTCTTTGAAATAGTTGAGCATGCCTTCACAAACAATAATACCAAACATAACAAAATAGTATAAAACCATTCAAGAGAATGAAAGTATTACAGGATATTCAAAACCAAATAACTGATAATGAATAGTGGCTACTATAATATCTCATTTTCCTTAAAAAATTTGTTTATACTATCACACATATTAAAATCCAATAAGACACAACATGGTAGAACCAATGGAAACAGAAGTACAAAAGCATAGTAGGACTTCAAAGCAAGATGATATTAAATCCGAGCAACTGCTACCATAATGTCTTGTTTTCTTCAAAGCAGCTATTTATACTATCATGCATAATAAAATCAAAACAGAATAAAACCATTCCAACCAATGAATGAAATACAGACTTCAAACTAGTATAATGGGGAAACATGATTGTCATAAAATCTATGTACTCTTACCATTTCTTACACTTGGGAGACTGTGTGGTATTTATACATGTGAGTTTGATTTATTTCACTTATGAGTATGGTCTCAAGTTGCATCCATTTATTTATAAGTATCTCAGTGTGATCATTCTTTATAACTGAGTAGTAATCCATTGTATAAAAATGGCACATCTTTTTTATCCATTCCTCAGTTGATGGACACTTAGGTTTTTTCCCAGATCTGCCTATTACAAATTGTGCTGCTATAAACATGGGTACACATATATCACTGTGGTATGATGTTTTCAGTTCTTCTGGGAATATACCCAGAAATGGAATAGCTGGGTCAAAAGGGACTTCCAATCCCAGCTTTTTGAGGAATCTCCAGATTGACCTCTACAGTGGTGGCACCAGTCTACACTCCCACCAACAAGGCAGAAGAGTTCCTTTTTCCTCACAGCTCCTCCAGCATTTGTTGTTGGTAATTTTCTTGATCCTGGCCATTGTTTCTGGAGTGAGATGGAATCTCGGTGTTTTAATTTGCATTTCTCTAATGACCAATGATGATGAACATTTTTTCGTGTATTTATTTGTCATTTGTATTTCTTCATCTGAGAACTGTGTATTCATCTCAGATGCTCATTTTTGGATTCGGTCTTTGAATTTTGGGGGTCTGATTTTTTAAATTCTTTATATATTTAGAACAGAAGTCCTTTGTCTGAGGGACAGTTCACTAAGATTTTTTTCCCAGTTTTCTTTTCACTATATGGAAATTTCTTTTGACATGCAGAAATTCTTTAATAAGATGTGATCCCAGTTATTGATTCTGGGAATTATTTCCCATGAGGTTTGATTCCTGTTCTTGAATTCTCTACCTACCCCTAGTCTTCAAGATTTTTAACCTGCTTTGTCTTCCAACAGATGTAGTGTCTCTGTTTTAATATTTAGATATTTGATCCATTTAGTCTTCAGTTTAGTACATGGTGATAGGCATGGGTCTAGTTTTAGTTTTAGGCATATGGAGCCAGTTTTTACAGCATCATTTATTAAAGAGACTTTCTATATTCCAGGGAACATGTCTGGCCCCTTTATCAAAGATAAGGTGGTGAAATGTGTTTGTAGTTGTAATTGTATCTTCTAATCTATTCCATTGATATTCAGGTCTGTTTTTATGCCAGTACCATGTTGATTTATAGTAGCTGTGTAGTATAACTTCAAGTCAGAGATTATGATGCCTCCTGCCTTGCCTTTGTTACTTAGAATTGCCTTTGCTGTTCTAGGTCTCTTCTGGTTCCAGATGAATTTTAGGAGTGATTTCTCTAGATCTATGAGGTATGCTAGTGGTATTTTGATTGGGATTGCATATAATCTGTATAACAGTTTTGGGAAAATGGCCATTTTCACAATATTTATTCTTCCAATCCATGAACAAGGAATGTTTTTCCATTTTCTGAGGTCCTCTTTGATTTCTTTTTTCAGAGTATTATAATTTTCCCTGAATAATCTTTTACTTCTTTCATTAGATTGATTCCTAAGTATTTCATTTTTTGGATTCTAGTGTGAAGGGTGTGGCTTCTCTTATTTCTGTCTCAGTGATTTTGTTATTAATATATAGGAATACTATTGATTTTTGAGTGTTGAGTTTGTATTCGGCTACATTAATAAATTTATTTATTATACCTAGGAGTCTTTCAATGGAGTTTTGGGGGGTCTTCTCCATAGAGAAGATCATGTCATCTTCAAATAATGATAATTTAACTTCTTTTCCTAATCTTACTTCTTTTATTACTCTCTCTTATTTAATTGCTCTGGCTAGTATTTCTAGCACTATGTTGAATAGGAGTGGTGAAAATGGACATCCTTGTCTTTTGCCTGATTTTAGGGTAAAGGCTTTCAGGTTTTGGCCATTTAATATGATGCTGGCTGTTGGTTTGTCATAGATGGCCTTTATCATATTGAGGTAAAGACCATCTACTCCAATTTTCTGTAAGGTTCTTATTATGAATAAGTGTTGGACCTTATCAAAAATTTTTTCTGCATCTATAGAAATGATCATGTGATTCTTATTTTTGGCTCTCTTGATATGGTGGATTACATTTATTGAGTTCCGTATGTTGAACCATCCCTGTATTCCTAGGATGACTCCCACTTGGTCATGGTGTATAATCTTCTTGACGATTTGCTGCATTCTGTTTGCCAATATTTTATTGAGAATTTATTGTGAATTTTATCACCTGTGTTCATGAGGGATACTGGCCTGTAGTTCGCTTTGTTAGTTGGGTCATTCTCAGGTTTTGGTATTAGAGTAATATTTGAATCCATGAATGAGTTAGGAAGAATTGGTCCCCTTTCAATTTCATTGAAGAGTTTGAGGAGTGTCAGCATTAAGTCTTCTTTGAATTTCTTGTAGAATTCCACAGTGAATCCATCTGAACTCTTCTTTTTTGGCAAGGATTTAATTACTAATAGAAATTTTATTAATAGAAATTGGATTATTCAGAAATTTACCTCTTCTTGACCCAGCTTTGATATTTCATATGTTTCTAGGGATCTGTCCATTTCTTCTGTGTTATTGAACCTATGAGAGTAGAGGTTTTTTAAATAGGTGTTGATGATCTTCTGTATTTCCACAGTGATTTCACCATTTTCATTCCTTATTGCATGAATTTGAGTTTTTCTTTCCTTTTCTAAATATGGTTGGCTAAGTGCTTATCAATTTTATTTATTCTTTCAAAGAACCAACTGTTTGATTCATTGATTATTTGTGTTGTTTTCATAGTCTCTATTGCATTGATTTGTGCTCTGATCGTTATAATTTCCTCCTTTCTTTTGGCTTTGGGCTTGACTTGCTCTTCTTTTTCTAGATGTTTGAGGTGTAGCATCAGGTTGTTTATTTGTGTTTGTTCTGTTTTCCTTATGTGTGAATTCACTGCATTAAATTTTTTTCTGAGGACTGGTTTCATTGCATTCCACAGGTTCCAGTAAGTTGTATTTCTATTTTCATTTACTTGTAGATATTGTTTAATTTCTTCTTTAATTTTCTCTGTGACCCACTGATTGCTTGGAAGTGTATTATTCAATTCCCATGTGTTTGTGAGGTTTTTGAAGTTTCTTTTTATCATTAATTTCTAGTTTCATGGTGCTATGATTCTATAACACGCATGGGATAATTTCAATTCTTTTGCATTTACTTAAGTATGTTTTTTTGCTATTATATGGTCTATTTTAGAGAATGTTCTATGTACTGCTGAGAAGAATATATATTCTTATGTTGTTGGATTTAACTCTATATGTCTATCAAGTCCATTTGTTCACAGGTTCACTGATTCAGTTCTGTTATTTCTTTGCTGGTTGTCTGTCTGGTTGATCTGTCCCTTTGTGTCAATGGCATGTTAAGGTCTCCTGTTATAATTGTGTTATTGCTTATTTGATTTTTCATTTCTGTCAGTACTTGTTTTGTGTAGCTGGGTGCTTCTGAATTTGGTGCATATATATTTAAGAGTGTTACCACTTCCTCTTGAAGTTTTCCCCTAATTAGTATGTAGTGACCTTCTTTATCTCTTAGGATCATTCTTGGTTTGAAGTTCACATTGTCTGAAAACAGAATAGCTATCCCCACTTTTTTTTGGGGGGGGGGTTCCTGTTGCATGAAGTATTGTTTTCCATCCTTTGACTTTCAGTTTGTGAGTTTCCCTTTGTGTTAGATGTGCTTCTTGTAGACAGGATATGGTTGGATGTTGTTTATTGATCCATTCTGCCAGTCTGTTTCTTTTAATTGGTAAATTGAGGCCATTTATATTAATGGTTATAACTGAGATATATTGGTTTATTGTTGACATGTTATCTTTCTGCTGTTGCACGTTTACCTTTCTATTCTGTTTAATAGTTTGCCTTGCTTAGTGATTTTTTCCTATGTCTATCTAGAATGTCTTTTAGTATACTTTGGAGGTTTGGTTTGGTGATCATGAAATTCTTAATCTGTTCTTTGTTGTGGAAGTATCTTATTTCTTCATCTATTTTGAAGGACAGTTTTGCGAGGTACATCAGTCTGGATTGGAAGTTGTTTTCCTTTAGGATCTGAAATACTTTGCTCCATGCTCTTCTTGACTTCATTGTTTGTGGTAAGAAGTCTGCTGTGATTCTGATATATTTTCCTTTACAGATGATCTGTCTTTTCTCTTAATAGCTTTTAATATTCTGTTCTTATGTTGGATTTCTGGGATGTTGATTATTATATATCTGGATGTACTATTATTTTGGTTATGGATATTTGGAGTTCTGTCTGCTTCACTGACCCATATGTCAGTTTCCATTCTCATGTTAGGGAAATTTTCAGCTATTATTTCTGTAAATAGCTTCTTGATATCATTTGTGTTGTCCTCTTCTTTTTCTTTATCCCTATCAATCTTATGTTATCTTTCTTTGCATCATCTTGCAGCTGTTGAATTATTTCCTGATTCCTTATTATTTTTAAAAGAACTTTCCTTTCCTATTCACTAGCTGCAGTCTTGTCTTCGAGGTCTGAAAATCTATCTTCACTTTTGTTGAGGTATTTTTGCAAACTTTCAATGGAATTTTTTATTTCCTGTATATCTCTTTGAGTCTGCTTCATGCATTCTGTTTGTTTCTTAAATTGTTCATTCAGGGTTTCCATCTTTTTGCATCTAATTTTTAACTATGTTTTTTAAAATTTTATTTAAAGGAAGAATAAACAAAGCAAAAAGTGTAGAAATAATACATAATTTCAAATAAAAAATATATAGTAAGAAATAACTAGTTGATAATTACGTATTTTCCTCTTACAAATAGTTGTTCAAGTTTCAGAAGTGAAGCATACAAAGTGGACATTCAAACAGCGAGACTGAAAACAGTTCTGTTCAACTATCCCACAAAAACTTAGTAATATGGCTAACAATCCTATACACTTAAACATACATGCAGTTATCCATATATTTTTAAATTTTTTTAAAATTTTTTATTTTTTGTCTTTTTCATTTTTATCGGTACCGGGGATCGAACTCACGACTGCCTGCTTGCAAGGCAGGTGCTTATGCCGTTGAACTAAACCCCCAGCCCTATTTTTAAATTTTTTTTTTATTTTAAAGAAGGAAAAATTAAAGATGACAAAACAAAGCAGAACAGATCATAAGAAAACAATTTAAGAAGCATAAATTTCAAAACAAGACCACCAGAGATCTTCACTGTCTATCATATTGTCTCTTGTTTTCTTCCAAATAGTTGTCCATATCTTCACACACGGTGAATATATACTGAACGATATAGTACTAAACTGATCAGAAAAGGATGATGAAGGCATTTTAGGTCTTCAACACCAGACAATAGGGGGAGTCCACAATGGCTGCCATAATGTCTCTCATTCTCTTTGAAAAAGCTGCCCATATCTTTATGTATGTTGAAATTAAACAAAGGAAATAGACTAACATCACTCTGAACAGAGAATAATAATATTTCTAGATTTTATATCATAATGCTACAGAATTAGCACTGGGTATTTTAGTGTCTCTTCTTCAGTGTATCTGTTCATTACATCATGCATTATATATTCTCGTAAACTGTTTAGAAGTTCTACACATGCGTGAATCTTTACATATATACCTATCCTTTCTGTATTATAGGGAAAAACAGATAAAAACAAGACAACAGAAAAAATTCCTAGAAAACTTGAAATGAAAAAGACATATAAAACAGTACTAGATAATGTACAGTAGTTACTATCATCAGGCATAATATAATTGAACATAGCATTACATAGCAGCATTAATAAAAACACAACATTGGAGACATTGTAGGACTTCAAAAGCAGTTAATAATCAAACTGGAATGGATATCTTATTGCATCTTGTCATCTTCAGAGTAGTTGTCTCTGCTCTTAGACTTGATACTATCAAGCATTTGATATAATTTGATATAATTTGAATAAAATCAGTCAAGGAAAAACAGCGATCTAGCAAACCAGATTCAAATAAGATCAGTCATAGTAAGACAATGTAAGTAATACAGGGTTTCAGTTTAAGTTAATAGGAAATTAAGGATACTTACTGTTGTATGGCCTGCTCTTTTTGGGATAGCTGTCTGTGCCCTCAGATCTAGTATGAGTAGACCAACTGGAATAAAATAAAATCAAACTAAACAGAGCAGTAAGACTGATATGGCTTTTAAATCCTGATACACTATTAACAATGTCCTCTGCCTCCTTTTTTTTTAGAAAATTCCTCCTCTTTCCCTATCTCAGGGTGCTTAGTAGATTTTGGGTCCCACTAACTCATTTAGTTTTAGATTAGGGGGGTACCCCATTATCTACCTATTGGTGCTGAATCTATTTACCCCTGAGCTTGATCTTGAGCTATATTCCTGTACTAACTAAAGCCACAAGGTTTTCCTTCCTTCCAGCTGAGTAGTCCACTACACAAAAGTTTCATGAATTTTCAACCTATCTGCAGCTGCTGGATGAGCTATCCCTATTACCCTTGATTCCGTGTCACATAAAGCATCATTTTCTCATCTTTGAATTTTGGTTTATTAACCCTCTTTCAGGTTGAGTATATTTCTTATTCAGCGCATCTCAATGGATCCTATCTCCTGATCTACTCTGCCTGTGTTTCTTTTTGTTAGTGTATAAAGGCCATCTATATTAGAGATTACAGCCAACCTTCTCTGCCTCATCTCTGCTATGCTATTTTTCTGCTATTGATTGTCTACTTTTCTCCTTCATTCCACCATCTGCCCCGTTCATTGAGGCCTCTCTGCCACTGTTGCTGGCATCCTGCTGTTTTTTCTTTCTCTCTAGAATGTCCTTCAGTACTTTTTGTAGGGTTGGATTGGTGGTCACAAACTCCCCATTAGTTCCTCTTCATCATGGAAAATCTTGTTTTTCCATTAATTATGAGAGAGAGTTTTGCAGAGTACATCAATCTGGGTTGAAGGTTCTTTTCTTTCAGGGCTTGGAATACTTCACTCCAAGCTCTTCTTGATTTGATAGTTTGTGTCAAGAAGTCTGTTGTGATTTTGATGGTTTTTCTTTATAGATGATCTGTTTCTTTTCTCTGACCACTTTTAATATTTTGTTCTTGTGATGAATTTCTGGGATCTTGATTATTAAATGTCTGGGTGTAGATCTGTTTTTGTTGTAGCTGGCTGGAAGTCTGTAGGCCTCATTTATCTGGATATCCTTTCATTTTCCTATGCTTGGGAAGCTTTCCTTAATTATTTCTGTGAATAGCCTTTGTAATTCATTTGTGTTTACTCCTGCTTCTTCACTCACGTTTTTTATTCTTAAGTTAGAGGTCCTCTTGTTATCCACTAGCCTTTGTATTGTTACTTCCTGGTTCCTTGTTATTTTTAAAAGATCTTTTCTTTCAGGATCACACATTGCAAATCTATCTTCAAGTTTTGAAAGTCTAACTTCAGTTTTTGTCAGAGAATTTTGCCAGCTTTGAATGCAGTTTTTAATTTCCTGGTTTTCTCTTTGGATCTGTTTCATGTATTCTAGATTTTGTTTATATTCTTCATCAAAGGTTTCTCTTCTCAGTTCCTCCTTTCTTCCATCTGTGTTTTCTTGAGAGGTGCTTACTATTTCTTTTATTAATCTTTTTATATCTTTACTCACTTGAATTAGAATTTCCATTTTAAGTTCATCTTTGAGGTCACAAAGGTTTTCTTTATGTCTGCTGATGCTGTGACCGATATTGCGTGATTGCTACCCTTGATCTCTTCTGTATTTACTTCCCCCAGACTTATTTTCCCTGGGTCAGTGGCCGGAGGCTTTTTGTTGTTTCTTTCTCTTGTCGTGTTTCTGGTTTCTTTCATACATGTGTATGGTGGAGGTCTCAGGCTCTTTCCAAATTGCTTATGGTTTTTCTGAAGTATGCTGGCTAGGGGATTGCTGCCTTTTCCATTTTAGTATTGATCTGAGGTGCACATAGGGATGATGTGTGCTTTCCTTTCTTCTCTGAGCCAGTCAACTGGTGAGTGTCTTCAGCACGTTAGTCTGTGCTGTGCAGATGTCACATGTTCAGAACTGTTTCGTCCCTGGCAATTGGGTCCCAACTGGTGGCACATGACACAGCCCAAGCAGATCCCCAGTCCTCTTTGGCCAGGAGTGGCCAACTGATGCCACTGTGTTTATAGGTTCAGGCCTATCCTGCCCAACTCCAATATGTTGCCCAGCATGTCACCCTCTCCATGGTCTACTCACCATGGATTAATGCAGCTCTCTGCATTGGTTCTGCTCTCCGTTGTGCAGCATCTCCCGCCAAGGACCCTGAACATACTAGCTCCCAATTTTAGTAGCCGCAACTTCAGCACAACTGTGAACTGTCTGACTCCAAGGCATGTCCAGCACAGCACAGGATAGGCCGCAGTGAGAGCATCTGGTTCCAGCCTTTCGTCCACGTTTTTCCTTCCTTTTTTTCTTTTTCCTTTTCCTCAGTTTCTTCCTAGGTTGTGAGAATCCCTCTCCTTTCGTCTGGTCTTCTTCATGGCGTTAAATTCTAGTGTATGAGTTGTTTTTCTCAGAGAGGCTCACTACCTGGCAACCTATCAAACCGCCATTTTCAGACCCCTTTCCTAACTATGTCTTCTTTAGGTGTGCTTAGCATTTCTGTCATTACATTTACCATTTCATTATATACATTTCATTACATTTATCATTTCTTCTTTTACTTGGGAGATTATTTCTGATTTGAATTCTTTTATAGCTTCCCAGAGTTGTTTCTTTATTTCAGTTGCTATTTTTTCAGGTGTATGGCTTATATTTTCTTTTATGTACATGGTTCCTAGGCTTGCTTGGGATGGGCTGGAGGTTTGAGATTGCATTTTGGTCTTTCATTTTGTCATTTTCCTGTATTCCAGGTTTCAAGCAATGTTCCAAAGCTTCCTGCGGTCATGCTGGAAATCATATTGTGTGCCTTTAGCTCCAGGGGCTCAATGGAGGTGGCTAGGCATGGCCTAGTCAGGCCCACAGGATAGCCTGTGCCCCCTACATTTGTTCAGAAAGCTGGGAGGGGTCATAACTGCTGGGGGTGATGGTCCAAAGCTCTCTCCAAATGATCTCAAGTGTCCTGAAACTCACCTCTCGCACCCTCCTCTACTTTGTGTAGGTAGAAAATTATATACTCATCTTTCTAATATTTACATTTCTTTATTTTTTATTCTTTGGCTTTAGTTTCTAGAATATAAACAATAGTATGGATATTATGATTTTCTAAAGTCAAATTTAATCTGCTCCATTTTCTTCTTTTTAATTTTTAATTTTATACAGTTAACTTACTTTTCCCTCTTATGACCAGTGAGGGCTGGTCTGACTCAGCTGGGTCTCTGCTGGGACCAGGTGGACATGTGTCCTCAGTTTAGTGGTGACTCTTGGACACATACAGGCCAGTCCTCCAAGCTGCCTGGAGGGTCCCAAGGAGGCCTGTGCTCCTTGCCCTGGAAAAGGTCTGCCACCCCTGTGAGGTGGCACCTACAGGTGGCTCTGTGTTTCCTGTCTTACAGTGTTCACTGGAAGAGGCATAGTAGTGATAGTAGTGCAGTAAATACACAGATAATACAGTTGCTCACCAACAAGCATCACACACTGTCTGTGATGTCCATGTTGACCTTCACCTGTTGGGTGGTTGATGGATAGGTTCACACAGCTTCCCATGGACAATTGAATGATGCCTTATGCTACAGTATTGTGACAAAGCTATCGGGCGTTTTTCCATAATTTCCAGAGTCACTGTCACAGGTCTGGTCTGTCCTTGATTGGAGATCCTTGTGCAGAGTGTGACTGAATTCCAGTCTTGGACCACCTTGTTACTTGCTGTTTATGAAAGATGAGAATGGGAAAGAGGTAATACATACTTGCCCCTTCTTATCCCAGAGGCTTGGAGTAGGCCTGGGGATGATGTGACACTGAGCCCCACAACCTCTGCCCCATCGATCACCTCTCACCTTTGCAAGGTGCCCTCTGCACAGTTCCCTCTGCTTCCAGTGAAGTCCAATTTTGAACATCTGCTCTTGATCTGGAGAGAGCTGTGGTGCCATCTTCCTGCTTCACAGAAGCATGGTGACTTCTGGGGAGTGTGGGTGGCACCTTGGATCTGACGTGGTCCTCTGAGAGTTCCACACACATTAGAGGCCCAAGGGGCCAATTGATCTTAGCAGATGCCCAAGTGTAAGTGACAGGAAGGCTTTGGGGGAGATTGGCTGCAGCCTGAGGGTACCTGCTGATTGCTGAAGAAGTGTGGCTAGGAGGGTGGGGGGCAGCATCCTGCATGGGTGCTGTCATGCCTGAGTTGGGCATCTTGAACTGGGAGCTGGGGGCAGGTTCATATTCTCCAGCACTTGCTGCAGCATGTCTCTTCACCCAGCTCCTTTGTCTGTCTTTTCTGGGTTCCTTTTCTCACCTGGCACTCCTGTCCTTTGTCTGTGGTGTTTCTGAGTCCAGGACTGTGTGCCCAGGTGTTTCCTCTCATAGCTTGTCCAGGCTCCCCAAGAGTTCCTCTCTGCATGTGCTTCCCATGTGCAGCTGTTTACATGTGTTGCTTGTATGCTGGATGTGTTGGGAAACTAAGAATGAGAGGATGCAAAGCTCCTTGGACTCTCGGCTCTAAATCAGTCCACTTGACTTGGGTCACTTATTTTGTTTTTCCTTGGAGCCAGAAACAAAGCATGTCATTCTTAACTAAATTTATTTTTATCCAATATGTTTTTTTAAATTACATAAATCAAAGGAGCCTGTGTTTTTAAACTCCAACTATATTTTGCATTGTCATGTGTCCCCAGTGGGGACCTAGGAGACTATAGTCACTCTCATCAGAGCAAGACAGTGGGTGGAAGGGAAGGCTGAGTAGACTCCATACCTTCCTTGATCAGCCCCTGGACCCCATGTCTAATCAGTCTCTGTTTTCCTTTTGGGGTGTGCATGGTGACTCTGGTAACTCCAGGATGAAGTTCTGACTGTGATCCGCCGTGTGGATGACAACTGGGCAGAGGGCATGCTGGGAGACCGGATTGGGATCTTCCCCCTGCTGTATGTGCAGGTAAGCCCTCATTTGTGTCCAGGCCCCTGTGTCATCCCGGGAGCCTTGATTGGGAGAGACAAGATCCTCCACAGATCCTGGGGACATGGCAGCCATGAGTTCCACTCATGTTCCCTGTTGGTGTGCAAGAATGGCTGTGGCCAATGTGAGCAGCTGCACCTCATACCCCACAGCCTTTTCCATTCTCTCTCAGATTCCTGTGTTGCACTGCTTACCTGAGAAGTCCTGTGTTCTGCTGTTCTAGTCTCCTAGCCCTGAAATCAAGAGTGCTCCCCCCAGGCACATTTTGTATGATGCACAGGGCTGGCATAGACCCTGTTACTCTTGTACCTCCTGGCATCTGCAACTTGAACCTGCATTGAGGCCCCTTGATTCCTGTCTCTTCTCTGTCACCAGGAAGGGCAGTAGTGGGAGGGGCCATCTGAAATGTCATCCTCTCTGACTGTTTGTGTGGATATCTGACCCTGGTGTGTGCATTCTCTTATGTCAGTGCGACTCCACATGCAGACATCTTTTCATCCTGTCACCTCTGGGGTGATCCAGTACTAGTGTCCTTTGCACTGAGTCTGACTGATGGCCAAATGCTTCTGAGGTTCTCTAATCTTTCTGATAACTTGGTGACTGAGATTGATGGATATACCCAGAGCACAGATGAGCAGACAGAGGCCACAGGGGCCTGGGGATTGCCAGCCCCACAGAAAACTGATGCCGTGTTGGGGTTGAGCACAGACTGTTTGGCTGCACATTCACTGTCCTGTCCTGGCCTTCACTGTCCTGCCCACAGTTCTCCAGCTCCAGAACCCCTACTTTACTCATTGTCCCACTCAACAGGTGCGAAGTTCTTCCCTCCGCCACAGCTATGGATGGCTTCAGATGTGTGTCAAATGCATAGGTGTGGCATCCAGGATCCTCTTATCTCTTCCCTCAACTCTTTCCTCTTCCCTCTCTTCCCTAAACATCCGGATGAGTGTTTTCCTGACATCTACCCTGGATAAGCTGTTCAGGGGCATTCTAAGACATTCTTGTGATGGTGCCCATACATGATGTGTAGACCACTTGGAGGGCACTGGGACGCATCTGCATCACTGTTACATTGCCTGAGGAAATCAACTCACAGAAGGAGAGGGCAGGCAGAATGGTGCCCAGGTAATCACTGCCACTGGGAGGCCAAGGCAGGTGAATCTTGTATTTGAGGATAGAGTGGGGACCTTAGGACCTTGACTCAAAAAAATGTCTATGGGTGGGGCAAAGCAAAGGTAAGAGCACTTTCTTGGCAAGCACAGGCCCTGGGCCCAATCTCCATCACCATAAAAAAAGAGAAAATTCATTTGGCTAACAGTTTCAAGATTTCAGTCCATGGTTGATGGGCTCCATTACTTCTGGGCTGTGGTGAGGCTGAACAATGGGGAACATTAGGTGGAGAAAAGCAGCTTGTGGCAAATAGGGAGCAGGGAGGTGAGGAACAAGACACTGTCTCTAAGGGTGGTGGTACCTATGATACATTTGCTTCAAAAAGTCTCCACCTACTAAGTTTCCATTACCTTCCAGCAGTGTCATCCTGTTATGAATCCAAGTGTATTACTGCACAGATGTAGTCTGAGACCTCAAAATTCAGTCTCCATTCAGAAGCCCCATGAGTGAACCCATGAGCCAGTAGGGGACACTTCAGATCCAGATCAGAGCAGGTGCACATGTTACCTGTGTCAGATACCCATCCTGGTGTGGCATTACTGCAGCTTTGCACCAGGCCAGGGATTCTTCTCCATCTTGCTGCTGGAGATGAGAACTTAATGCAAAATATCAACTGCAATGTACTCTAAAAGTCCTACATGGGAGCCCCAAATATTTTTACTAGTGAAACATTTTCTTGGGCAGAATATCAAGAATAGCCAAAGAAGCATGCAAATTGCTAATAGAAATTTTATTACTGTGGCCCAGATGGAAACAATTCCAGTGTCCATGGAATGAAACAGCGGAATACAGCTTAAAGCTTCAGTATGGTAGGACTGTGTCCAGCGGTAGAAACAAACAAAACTGCTCCTTTAAGCAGTAAGGATGAATTTGCCAAAGCATCATCTCACACTCACCTGTGTGGGGGCCTTTAGTCCTCCTGACTTCACCCTGGAGATGGTCTATGCTGCAGCGCAGCTGTATGAGGATCTATAATCCTCCTGACCTCATTGAAGCTGTGGGCTGTCCTGTAGCTCACCTGTGTAGGGATTAATTGTCCTCCTGATGTGCCCTTCTACCCAGTTTCAGTGCCAGATGTCAGGTTTGTGGACAGGTGTACAACTGTGGTCCTGCCAGCTTACCAAGGACTCACATCAGGCCTCACCTCACCTGAACTCCACTCCCTATGTGTATTTGGCCT
Source organism: Cavia porcellus (assembly GCF_034190915.1). NCBI lineage: Eukaryota > Metazoa > Chordata > Mammalia > Rodentia > Caviidae > Cavia > Cavia porcellus. The sequence goes on along the minus strand of NW_026947501.1, from coordinate 44,591,133 downwards.
GGGATGCCTGAGCCATGCTGAACCTGGCAAACAAGTACATGCCCTGAAACCCTGCCTAGACCTGCTGAGTGGACACAGTGACACAGGAGCCAGATGTGTCTGGAACCAAGTTTTCCTTCACTGCCAGCTTCTCCTCTTACCAAAGGCCAATCTTACCCCAAACTGTAGAATAATCTTCCTGTGCCCCCTGAATCCCCCAGGCACCAACTGCCAAAGTGTCCACACCATTGAACAGCTGGCCCAAGGCTCTACCCTGTCCCTACTGGGTTTCCTGGGACTCCTCCTCCAGCTCTGTCTTGTTTTGCTTTCTGTTGCCCCGCTCCACCCTTGTGGCCAGCACTGCCTCCTTGTTTCTCTGTCTTCTCAGTTTTGGGCACAGTCACCCTCCAGCAGCCTTCCCCTCCCAGAGACAAAGTGCACCAACCCAGCCGCCAGATGACAGTCAGGCAGGGCTGACCTTGCCCTTTCTCCTGCAAGACACTGAGAGGGAAAAGCTGGACACTTATCCTTTGGAATGTGTCCAGGAAGGGACCAGAATTGAGCCTGGACATTTTGCAGGGCCTTCCTTTCATGTCCTTGAGAGGCAGAGCAACTTACCGTTGTTTCTAATTTTCAGAACACCTTGTTCTCATGATGTGAGGAGGAATTTGTCTGAGGGAATCTCTTTCCTGTGGGATGTCAACGGTGCCACCTGAGGTCAGGAGTGCAGTACTGCAGTGAAACTTTGGATTCCTCAGTCTGGGGCCTGTCCTGTCACAAGCACACCTCTCTGAAGACTCGTAGCTAGAAAGTCCCTTTCTTGAGGACTCCAGTAAGGCCTGGTGAGGGCCAGTCCAAGACTCGGTCCTCAGATGGCAAGTGACCCAGTGGCAGGACCAGAGGACTGCATATCAGAGCATCCTGGCTTCACTGGTACACAGCTGTGTGGCTGTGGCCAGCTTCTTCACCCCTCAGCTCTCAAGAGACCTGTATCCTGTGAGCACTGGAGCCCAGAGCCCTGGCATGTTTCGAGAGTGCTGGGTTCTGGCCAGTGGAGAGATGGGATGAGTGGTGGCTCTAGAAAGCAAGGCAGTCTCATCCCACAATGCTAGGACCATGTAATGGCAAGCAGGGACATCTGGCCTTGAGCAGATGCCAGCCCTCTGTCTGGTGTCTGTCATTGTGGCTCCAGTTGGATGGTGTGTGGAAACTTGATGTGATCTGTGGATTCAGGACAAGATACAAGAAGCAAAACTGAAATCCTGAGTCAGCCCAATAAGTGAAATTCCTCTCCAAAGTGAGAATTACTAGTGATAATTTATTTCCCTTTTGCCACACCTTTGTTCTGTGGCTTCTGTGGTTTGTTTTGAGCCTCTGTCACTTTCAACATTGACCTCAGCCTGCACAGCAGCCTCTTCTCACTTTGCTTTTCATAGAACATTGTTTTAAACCGTGGCCTCTAACATGCTGTTAGCCCATAAGGCAGTAACTTCCAGACATGACTGACTATTCCCCTGGGAAGAGAAGAGCTTGTGGTTGTAACTGTATGTGTTCCCTGCTGTTGTTGATGCTGGCTCTGTGGGTTGGATCTGCCATTGCATGGCGCCTGCCATTTCTTTAACTTTGCCCTGTTGGTTTCCAGCTCCTGGATCAGGGCAGAGAGTGTTTACAAGGAGAAGGTTGAGCAAGAGTGTGTGTCTGTCAGGGTTCTGCCATTAATAGGGCACACAACTATGGACTATGAGAGGGAAGGGAACTGGCTCATGTACTGTGGTGCTGAGCGGGGTGTCTGCAGGCTGGAAACCCAGGATGCTAGCCGCACAGCACTGTCCAAGTCCAAAGCCACAGAAAAAGGAACTGAAGTGAATCTCTCAGGCTGAGGCGGGACCTGGAGCCAGAAGGCACAGAGGCTGGAGCCTGCCACCTAAGGGTAGAGGAGGAGTGTCCAAGCTCCAGAGGAAGGGATAGAGGGCACTTCTTCTCATTCAACCCATCCACTCCTTGGAAATTCCCTTCACAGCATACCCAGTTCTCCAGGTGCACCTCAGTCCCATCGAGGCTGACTTGCGTGGACTATGACTGTGAGGGCAAAAGCTGTGTGCCAGTCTTACTGCCTGCCTTAGCCAGGCAGGTCTCGCTACTGAGCCCCACCTCAAATGTGGACGGACATCATCCTTCAGGGAATTTGAGACTGGTAGCTCAATGCCAGTTCAGCACTTGCTGAGGGCTTGGCAGAATGAACAGAGGTCCTCACCATGTGACAGATGCTCCCACTCAGGGCCAGAAGAGTTTGCACAGGTTTATCCTCATCCCTAGCTTTGTTTGCTGTTGTTTTGAAGTGGGTTCATAAACCATATAGGAATCCAAGCAGCCAAATTGATAAATTTGGAATTTAATTAGCAGAGCTCAGCAGCCACTCATGTGGACGCATTTCAGAGTGGCCCTGAACTGGAAAATTACGAAGCTTTTAAACAGAGAATCACAAAAATACATCCTGTTGGAAACAATTTAGCTAGAATCTTACGTTAATTTTGGTTGACACCTGTATCTTGCTTCTTTTGTTGAGTAGGTTAATTTTTCTCTTGTGAGTATAGCTCATTCTGGTTTTCTTATGGGACTTAAATCCTGAGTAATTTTCCATTTTCCTGGGTCAAATACAGGACGTCAGTTAAATGCAGAGCTCAAGGTGGTGTCAGTTATGCCAAGCTACAACAGTTTCAGGTTAGAAGGTGAATGAAAGGTGTCCCATCAATGTTGGCCACAGTGGTGATGTGAAACAATGTGCGAGGCAGCGTGAGACACTCCGTATGTGAGAAGCAGTGTATGGCGTAGGCTGTGACTCTGTATGAGAGGCTCAGTTGGTATGTGAGACCTTGTGGTTCTGGAAGGAATCATGGATTGCTGCATAGTAGATCTAGAGGAATGAGAAGGGGGCGTATGCCAGTTGTGCCTTTGAGAGACTGAAGAGGGGTCTGAGCATGTTGGCATGGGAGGCTTGTGGGAAGTAATGCCCACTCCTGTGAATCTGGCTTTTGTGCCTCAGGCTCCTGTTCCTCCTTACCTGTGTGTCACTCACAGGGACAGGAATAACTCCATGGATGATGGGGCTATCTTCACTTGCCTTGAGCTCCCTGATGTCCCTTGCTGACCTCAGTGCTTCTGCCCTCACCTGCTCTCCATGTCCTTTCCACATAGGAACAAGACCCTCTATCCAGACCCCACCACTCTCCAGGGGCCTCCTGAGCCCTTCCCACATGAGGACAAAACTGATCTTGCCTTCCTTGAGCCTCTTGAGTGGTCAGCTCCTGCCTGCCTTGACCTTCCTTGACTGGTAGCTGACAGAGCCCGTGAGAGTGTTGTCCCTCTGGAGCATCCATGCTGCAACCTGCTCTTTCCACTTGGCTTTTCCTGTCTGAGGAGTCTGACCTGTGACTCACAGACTTTTGTGAACATCAGTATTACCTGTAGAGCTCCAGTTACAGCCCTGAGTGTCCCTGGCCCACACAGCACACCTGGACGCACCTGCTGGCTTTTGCCATTCCTGATCCCAAAACCAGAGCCTTTTCTCTGTCCTCATCCTTTCAAACTGCCCATTTTAGCAATGGCCTCTCTTCCCCCATGTCCATTGGCCATGTGACTTGAAACTGCCCCTTTGCCCCTAAACCCTCCTCCTCTGGCCATCCAGAATCCTCTTGGGACTCTCCCCAGAATGCCAGACCATCTTACAAATGCTTTACATCTGCCACTGATCCTCAGGGAAGCCCTGGGGGACAGCTGAGCCTGGGTTCTGGTGAGAGGCAGGGGCTAGTACCTCCAAGCTTGGTGGCTGTCAAGTTCCTGTCCTACCTCAGCAGGCTCTGTGAGTTCCTGCAGGGTGAAGGGCACTTGGCAGGCAGCTGTAAACCCCATACATTGCCCTGCAGCGCCCCCACTATATGCACCTGCCACCCCAGGTCTATATTTCCCCCTAAACTAGGACCAAATCACTAAGGAGAGACAGGCAGGAAGCGTCATGTACATTTTTAAAGTATTTAAGTACTTTAATGTACTTAAATGTATTTAAGACATACAACACTTTTTGTGACACATACGTAGTAGAGTAGCTGCTGTAGTGGAAGAAACTTTCATGTCCTGTACCCCATGGATGGTCTGCTTTCTCTTTGCCCAGCAGAGGATGATGTGGAGCATGCCATGCTGTTGTCGTGGATTCCTTAACCCTCTACTTCTTGGGCTGTTCACCTTGTATCTGTTGCTCTGTGTCCTTGGGTGACACTGGCCCGTTTTCTCCCCATAACCTGGCCAGCACTGTTTTAGTCTGTCTTTATAATATTTGACCTTTGTTAGTGTCCATGTGTCAGGAGATGACTTAATATTTTCCCCTCTGTGTCCGACTCATTTCACTCAGCAACACGTCCTCGAGGCTACACATCTGGCAGATCTATATTTAAATATGTAGGGGTGCAACTGTAGTCCTAGCTACTAGGGAAGCTGAAGTGGAGGATCACATGAGCCCAGGAGTTCCAGCCAACCTAGAAAAGAGAGTGAGAGCCTGGCTTAGAAAAAGAAAACAAAAGACAAATCAATTGAAGTTTTAAAAATGAGGAAGTTGGGGAGGAAACGTGTTTTGTCAAATTCCATGCAGCTCTGGGCAGGCAGACCCTAGTTTAGGAGGTGGGGCCACCTCCCCTCATAGACCACTTCTGAAGCTCCTGTGCTCGAGGGTTAGCCTGGTGGGCAGCTGCTTAGAGATGTGGTGGTGGTGATGTGCGTGGCCCTGAGGGGGCAGAGCTTGGTGACAGCTGGGTGCTCCTGGCTGAGGTCAGCACTGATAATGTGAGGGCAGGAAAAGCTGTGTCTCTAGATAGCCAGAACAAAACACATCAGCCAGGGTCTCTGGGGGTCTGAGGGACCACTGCCATGATCATATTTCAGCCGAGGAAGGAAGCACCCAGCTGTCTGTGCCTTCTCCTGAGTTGCCTTTTGTGGCACTTCCTGTTGAGGGGGAAAAGTGAGCATGTTGCTAATGGCTGGGGTAGCTTTAGAATTCAGCAAAAATGCTTACATGTGTGTGTGTGTATGTGTGTGTGTGTGTGTGTGTGTGTGTGTGTGTGTGTGTGTGTTTGTGCATGTGCGCATTTGGGAGACTTTGTAAAGGTGCCTCAATTCAGCTAATTACTACAGAATGAGAAGCAGCAGCTAATTCTGGCTTCATCTCATTCCCGTCAGCCCACTCAGAGGAGCTCAAAGCCATGCTTGCTTTTTATCTTTCAAATCCTTCAAAGCAAGAATAATTAAGGTACTAGTCTGAAGCTATTGAGAACTTTCTGCTGGGAAGCAAAGGCCAAGGTTTGGTTTGGACCACCTCTTCCAAGTGTTTTGTTTCCAGAGATCTTCCTTCTTACTTCCTGCTGATTGACCTGCTGAGTTCTGTTCTGCTGTTGTGGAAGCTATTGAGTGAGAGTTGAGAGGCTTGCTACAGACACACCATGGGCTGGCGATACTCATGCAGCTGCTCATGTCTCCTAATAGCTGTAAGACCTATGCCTGAGTCTCCAGAAGAGTGTTCATCCCTGTGTCAGCTGTGAAGCAGGAATACATCTGCTGCCAGTGCCAAGTCCTATTGCCAAAAGAGGGTTTAAAGTTCCATCTGCTTCAGATCTCCATTGATGGCTTAGATCTCAACTGAAAGAATGTTTCTACTGCTCTTAAAAACCCTCCACATTGTTCCTTCCAGATTGCTGTCCATCCATCTGCCCATCCATCTATCTGTCCACTCATTTATCCATCCACTTGCCCATCCATCTATCCATTCATTCATCAATCCACCTACCCACTGATCTTTTCATTCATCCATCCATCTACCCTATCTATCCATTAACTTTCATCCAACTACCCATCTACCCACTCATCTATCCACTCATCCCTTCATTTATCCATTTATTCATCTGTTCATCCACCCATCCATTCCTCTACTCAACCATCCACCCACTTCCCCACCCCTGCCTTATGACTGAGTTGATGGATCAGAACTCCTCTGGGTGTGTCATGTGGCATCTACACACCTCATTTCCTCATCACCGTGAGGGGAGCAGTCACCTAACCTACCTTGTGGGTCTCAGGAAGTTGTATTAGTAACACAGAGGCACACAGACAGTGACTATCATAGTGAACGCTGTATTATAAATTATTTAGCTGTCATGTTTTGAGCCCTAGCCAGACTCCAGAATACCCTGAGTCTCTTCCCTCCTATGAAACTGTGAATAATTGAGGCCTTGACAGAAGCAAGGAAAGCAGAACTTCATGCTGTTTAAAGGAACTATTTGGAATGGACTTAATGCTTTGTTCAATGTGGCAGAAAAGAGTCACATTGAGTACAAGTTCACAGACACCTAGGGGGTGAGGGAGCCGTTGAGAGACTCAGGCTTTCAGGACAAGACCACGTTGAAACAGAGCCTCTGCTCAGGGCATCTATGAAGGAGGAAGGGGGCCCATTTTAGGGAGCCACCCAGCTAAGGGGCAGTGTCCAGTGCCACTTGAGGATCAGAAAGAGGCTTGAGACCAGGAGAGAAGAAAACCCTAGAGGTACAATCTGTGGATCTGTAATCTTCTGTGTTTAAGAGGAGAGGGACCATGAACTTGCTTGTTTTTTTTTTATTTGTTTGTTTGGTTGGGTTTTGTTTTGTTTTGTTTTGCTAAGTTTGTGGCAGAGCTCATGTGTCTGCTCGTTCTTAGACACTTAACGCTGGAGCAATATGTCTAGAGATTGCTGAGATTTTGGTTGTAGCCATTCATCCTGTTCTGTGCCCCACACTGTGACCTGCCCTGCCCATTGTGCCTTATTCTTGGATCCCTTGAGCAGGGAGTGGGGTCTTTGTGAGATGGATGCTGAAGTGCACAGTCACAGTGTGTCAGCCCTGGGAGTGATGTCTCACCGAGAAGATAAGGCCTGTGTTGGCTTTGAGAGAGGGAAAAGAGAGGACCTTAGCACATGGTGGTACAGTTGGACAGGTGATATGGGCCCCCACTGTCAGAGGTGGAATCATGAACTCTGCAGAAATGGAGAAGTGGAGCTGGACAAGTAGGATAGAAGAACATGGGTGCTTGGAACATCTATTCCCACATGTCTGTTACAAGCAGCTAAAAATTCCAACTGAGCAGGTATCACAGCATCCCCCATAGCTCAGTCAGTAGCTGTGGCCAGGGGCAGGTGTGCGGGGTGGGCATCATTTCTTCAGTTCTTTCCTAGTATGGCACATGCAGTCCAGCACTGCCCCAACACCCTCACTTGGAAAGTGGATGTTCCACCAGCCTTCTGCCCTGACCCTGGACTCCATGTTCCTCCTCAGTGCTCTCTGGCCTCGCTCACCCCTTCAGTCCTGCAACCTGGGAGCTACATGCTGGGAAGTTTCCTAGGGAGTCCTCCTAGGTCTGCATTCCAGCAGCTGGTGGCTGTTGTCTGGACTCAGAACCCAGCCAGTGCACAAGGAAGATGAATCTCAGCTCCACGTAAAGCTTGTGCCTGCCTGGGAAAGTGCGGGAGGCTTCTGCAGCACCTCGCACTTAGGGTGGAATGGACAATGTGTGTGACTGCCATGCTGCGACAGCTCCTCAGGGCCCACGATGCCTGGGCCTCAGCTGCCTTTTTGTTTCATTTGTTTTTAATGGATTTTTCTGATTATGAAAATAATACTTGGCTTTTGCTCAAAATAGGGAAATTCAGAAAACTATGAAGAAGAAAATTAAAATCACTCCTAATCCTATCAATAAATATAATATGTAAGAAAGGAGTGAAGTGAAAGTTGTTAGCATATTGCTCCTTTTCCTCTTTGTTCTGTATAAATATCTGTATATATTTGAGGGAAATTTGGAGGTTGCTGTATCAGTATTGCTAGCAGTCTTTCTCCCAAAATTGTGAGTCTCCCATTGACATTACTGCAGTGGCTTCAGGGTGTGTCACTGGTGCCCCCTGGCCCTGGACCTCCACGTCCCCACTTCAGAGGAGGGATGAGATCCCAGAGCTGCAGGCTCCCACATGGTACCCTGTTCCCAGCCTCATCTGCACCCACGAATCTGTCACTCCTCTGACACTCTGACACCCTGTTGCCCTAGGACCTTGACGGGTGCCACTGCTGCCGCCCCACCTGGCCACTGACCTCATTTGGCCTTCAGCCCCATCCAACACACTGAGGAAATGCTTGCTTGTTTCTTGCCTCCTGGGTGGGTCTCCTGAATGTGGGGTGTCTCTGTTTACCCTCCCATTGACTTACCTGCAGTGCCGTACAGTGCCAGACTTGGCTCCTCCCCTCTCAGCTCTCTGCAGTCACTGACTAAGTGTCCAGGGACTCCCAAGTGCTCCTCTTCCAGCTCTCAAGGGCGACAGGTTCCCACCCACCCTGAGCCTCACAACTCCACTGCATCCCCAGGGTACCATCCTCAACAACTGTGTGCACACATAAGCACACATGTGCTCATGATCTGTGTCTGTCTGGCTGTGCAGCCTGCCTCCCTCCACTGCCTGGAATACATAGGTTCCTCTGGTCCCTTATCTATACTGATCGAAGAACTTATATTTGATCAGTACAGATAAGTTTTTACCCAGATTTCCTCTAAGAGTGGTCCTTTTCGTTGTGCATCCATGAGGGTTACATTATGAATAATTTCAGCCCTGTGTGGCTAAGAAGGCAACCTCAGGATAAGCTCTTTCCCTGACCAATGCCGTTGTACCAGCCTCTGGGTGCTGATCCCACTTGACAACACAGCCCCATAAGTACCACAGTGAGGCTCAAGACCTGCGCTCGGGGAGGAGCAGGCTTAGACTCGGGTCAGACCTCTATCCCTGCCACCCTCTGTCCCTCCAGACTCTGGACTCCTCTGCTGCTGATAAAGCAGATATAGTTTCCTGCCCATGAAGGAGTGAAGTGTGGTGAGCACTGTGTTTACAGTGTCCTCGCTAAGCAAATATTACTGCATCCACATCAAAAGTTCCTTGCTTTTTCCTATTAAGTGGTCATTATTTAGTGCTACCTGTATTCCTATCCTGAAGTCTTTATCCAACTATAAAATGAGACTGTTTTTTCAGAGGATGAAATCAGCTGTATGTCTCACTAGTCCAGTGATCAGCTTTGTTGATGGAGGTTGTGTGGAAGCATCAGAGAGATGGGGAAGAAGGAGTAGACAGAAATGAGTTGTCCTGGTCACTGTAGCTCCTCTCTAAGCCGACGATCACGTGAAGTTGTGAGATGCTGACCCAGGTGGTGTTGAGCTTCAGCAGCAGCATAATTCGGTTACATTGCCTGAAACCCAGGGCTGAGCAACCCTTGTTCCCAGGCCTTGGGGCCACGTGGGCCCATGAAGTGGGTCTCCTGACCCCATCCCAGTGCCACAGCTCTGTGCTCCACCAGATCCCTATGTGACCAACCCTATGACCTGAGGTATGGGAGGACATGTAGCCAGGTCCCTGCTCCTAGAGGTGTCTACAATGCACATCCTGCACAGATAGGAAGAAGACTGGTCACTTCAGTGAAGCAGCATCTCCCTTCTCCCCTTGACAATAGCTTCCAGTGTTCGGGATTGCGACTCATGATGACATGTGTGTCAGATCCCCACCACAGGCGTGTATGCATACATATGAAATGAAGCCAACCTTCCCTGAAACTGTTACCCCTTTGGGATGTATTCTGAGTCAGGTTTTTGCTTTTATTCCATTGCATGTTTTGAAAAGTGCTGGTCAGGACTCAGTAGTCCCATAGTGTGAAAGCTATAGCTCTGCTGAAGATCTCCAAGGTAGAATCATGCAGCCAGGCAAGGGAAGAAAACTGAGCTCACTCAGATTTACTGTTCATGAGACTTTTTTTTCCTTCAGTACTGGGGATTAAACCTAAGGATTGTGCCTAGAGCCTTTGCACTGAGCTACATCACCAGCCCTATTTTATGTTTTATTTTGAGACAAGGTCTTGCCAAGTCACCTCATTGTTCAGAGTGGCACAAATTTGAGATCTTCCTTCTTCAGGCTACTAGAGTACTGGATATTTTAAAATTTTTAACTTGTTAACTCAGATTTCCAGTTTGTGTGTTTCTTATAAGCTAAATATGTATTGTGGCTCATTTTATATATTAAAATTCACATATGTCTTCAGTCCATTATGTGTCTGCAATGTAAATAACATACTGGTTTGGTAGAAGACATTTGTACTGTTAGGAGGCATGCTCACAGCACTTCACTCAGGAGCATCCAGGCCCTGGACTCATCTGGCAGAGCTGTCCTGGCTCTGCTTCTTTGCTTTTTGCTGTCCTCATTCCTCCTCAGTCACCTGTGACCCATGACGCCCAGGGAAGAAGGCCTGTAACAATGTTTTTCCAGTCCTGTGTCTGAGGTGGCCAGCAATGTATGTACCGAGGCTGGAGAGAAGGGTCACCATGTCCAGGCCTCTGCAGAGAGCCCTTCACCAGGTTCTCAGAGAACAGGTCAGAAGGATCTGTGTTTTGCTCTTTGCTGACAAACCTGCATGGCATTTTGCCACAGTGACCTCCCAGGGGAATTTCTTAGCAAATGAGGGAGATTTTATGTGTTCTTAGTTCAACAAAGGACTCAGACTCTGGTGTCTTCTTCCCTGTGCTTTGGTTCTGAGCTGAGGGCAGTTTGGAACAGGAAGGAAACACACTGAAGGGGGTGGGGAGGGAGGAACCAGTTCCTGCTGTCCTGCTGGGCATCAGAGTATACATCTTGGTTGGCAGGTGGTCTGTGGGTGCAGAGCTATGGGACATGCTGACATTCCTTGCTGACAAAGCTGGCTAGGGACTCAGCAGGGTTGGTGTTTCCTGGGCCCCCATCTCAGGGAAATCTGGCCCAGGGTTTGCAGATAGACTCACCCACTTGCCTGATTGTAGGGCATGTGCAGGGGGATTGCTGTCACCCAGGATGGTGCCATCTGGCAGGTATGCTGCATGCCTACCACCAAGGTCTATGTGACACCTAATGGACAGACAGAGTCCTCAACAAGGTGACTGTCAGCAAGGTGAAGTACATCCCATAGACCCAGCACCCAGGGTCAGGCAGGCTGACACCTGCACTTCCTGCCATCTAACATCACCTTTCATGGACACCCTATACCAGGAGAGATGGATCATAGTGGCAGGCTACTGAGAGAAAACTGTTCTCCCCTTGAGGGTCCTCAACTGTCTTGTTAGGTGATTGCCCATTAGGCAGCGGAATCCACCCTGTGTTGTCCTGGTATGGGATCCACCTCCTTTGAGCTTCAGTTTTCTAAAGTCACATCTGTCTTCATGGTGGCAGGATGGCCACTGACTGACTGTGCTCTGGGTCCTGGGACAGGGAGTGAGCCTGGCGACCAAGTGGGTAGCCACAGTGGCAGGTGCTGTGGGGTGTGGTTTGCATAGGGCCCTCCTGAGTTGCTGGGCAAATGTGGCCCTTGGGCCTCATCACCCTGCTGCCCAGCTTCCAGGGTCATTCATCCTGTGTACAGCTGAGTCTTCCTAGGATGGTCTTCCTAAGGAGGCAGCTGCTCTCATGGGATGGCCACCAGGAACGTAGCTCTTCCCTGAAATGCTTGGAACTAGAAGTGTTTGAGTTCAGTTTTGCGGGTTTGGCATCTGCACAAGACCCTACTGCTGAGCACTCCTACCTAGGACACCTAGCCTCTGAAGGCTACAGTACCCATGCGTAGCAGGAGTGCTCAGGCTGTGTCACTGATATCCAGAGTTCCCTGTGCAGGAAGTGAAAATCTGAAGATGTTGCCTGGCCTGTGAGGCTCCCAAGCGCTGGGAGCAGCTCTGGTGTTCTGTTCTGTGAGAAATTCCACATCATGCTTTAGAAAGCTCTGATTTTTAAAGGCCTCCATTTGATGAGGATGAGCGCAGGCCCAACAGCTGAGGGTCATGTCCTCCACAAATGCTTGAGATGAAGCAGGGTCCAAGCAGCCTGTGTGTTGCTGGATAAGTCAATCAATGGAGAAGCTGCAGACAGGGTGAGCACGGTGGCCACATGTGGTTTGGGATGAGTGACTTGGCTGCTCTGTGCCTCAGGTTTTTGTGAAATGACCATGTTACTGCTGCCCTGGGGTTGACGAGTGTCAGAGAAGATGTGGTGAGGAAGGTGACCTCAGATGTGTCTGGACAGGGCTGGAATCGGCACCATCCACCACCAGAATTGTCCAACACACAGCCTAGGAGCAAGGGAGTGGCATCAGGGTCTGCCCTTCTCCATTGTCCTGCTGGCAGCTGGATCTCCTGAAAAATGTAATGTCCAAGTCCCCCATAGGCAGAGGTTTCTCTTCACTGCCCCTGCATCTGCAACACTCAAGGAGTGACATGTCAGTCCCAGCACAGCAACTTGGTGGAGTGGCCCCAGGAGGACATGTCATGCTCTGTGGTCTGCATGTGGTCAGGGCCAAGTCTGGGTCCAGATCCTCCCTCCTGCCATGGTTGTTTGTGCCTTCAGGAGGGAGGAGGTTGGCACATGGAGCATGGGAACATGCCAGCTTGGGTTTCTCTTCCTCTTTTCCTGAGGAACATCATGGGCCACTTCGAGATTCCCATCAAACACTGACAGACTCTAAAGGCCCACATTCAGATCCCTTGGAGATGTGCATTTGAGGCTGACATCCAACTGAACCTGGAATGTGTTCACACCACAGAGGTGGTAGTCAGGTCCACTGACCTCACAGTCACTGTTTCCCCGGGTCTGGCCCCATGGGCACCATCACTGACAGGGTCCTGCCATTCACTTTGCTGACCTCCGTTAGGAGTAGGAGGTCAGGCTTGGCCCCAAAGGGTGCCCACAGAGCAGAAGGTGGTGTCAGAGTCATCTTCATGGGAAGGAAATAGGTGCATTGAGACTCTCCAAGCAACTGAGTCCATGCCATCAGTCATGGTAGCCAGTCTTTTGTTGGGAAGTTTTTAATTTTTGCCTTTATTAATCTACATTTGCAGTACCTAATGATCACTTTCCTCCTGGGGAGTTGGCACACAAAACACATCTTAACTCTTTTTTCACCCCTCCCTCTTCCTCTCCCCCATCTCCATCTCTTGGTTCCTTTCCCTTTTGCAGCGGATCTGTCTCCCTGTTTCCCATTAAGATGAACATGCCTTGTTTTTTCATAAAGAAGATCTGTGGGATGTGGAGGGTGCAGTGGGGCCTTTCACAGCCCCAGGCCTCACCACCTCGCCACACTCGGCCCGCAGCCCACAGTCACCACACAGGGACCATCCTAGTCCCTGGCTGTGGACCTTTGGCCTGGTGATGTGACCATGAGGGCCAAGGCTCCACAGATGTGGAAGCGGAAAGGGAACATCGTCAGCTGGTGCAGGAGCCATGGCTACTGGCAGAGGAGGAGGATGTGCAAGGCTGGCAAGAGGCCTTCTGATGGAGATGGCTCTGGGCCCACACGGAGCCAGCTCTGCAGTGCGATCCCTGGAATCCACTGGGAGGAGGGTGAGCATCCCTGGCCAGGTTTTGCATCAGGAACTGTAACAGAGTGGCTGCCCAGCAGCCCAACCTCCAGCTGGGGGGTGCCTTGTCTCTATATTGCTATGGAGGAAAGGTGTATGCCTGTTGAGAAACTTCAGGATGAGACCTTCCTGACTGTCACAGCAAGGACCTTATATCAGAAGAGGCTGGCACAGTTCTGTCCCTGGAGTGAAGAGTAAAAAGGATGTGACCAGTCTGCTGCTTTATCCAGAGAGTCCTGCGGGGCAGTGCATGGGCTTAGCAGAGAAGGTGCTGACTCTACCTGAGAGCAGTGCCCAGGTGAACTGCCGTCCTCATCTGGGCCCACTTGGCCTCCATTTCCTGCTTCCCCTATGGACTTCCTGGATTGTTGCCCCACTCCCATTTCCTTCTGAACATAGGGGCCTCCCTCCCCCAGTAACCCCTTCTGCAGTTTTCAGGAATACCTCTATCTGGAAGACCTCACATTCTTGCTCAGGATCCCTGCAGTGCAGCTCAGAGACCCCATGGGCTCCAATCCCAAATAGCTGTCCCAAAGACAAGCCAGGGACAGGCCACAAAGGTATGATGGCTGGGGCTCTGGGTTTCCAGACTTTGTGTTGATCCCTGAAGGGCAGCTAACATTGCCTCAGCACCCTTCCCCCAGCTCTGGACAGTGGGGAAAAGTAAGGGATCTGGTAGGTATTCATCAAACTGAGCACGGCACCTTTGTTCAGTCCATCCTGTGGCCTGTCTGACCCCGTGTCACACTTTGTTCCTTACCACCTTGTGCACAATAAACAGTTCTCTCTCTTTTATTCTTTTAAATCTGTAAATTCCCCTACCAGATATGTTAGGCTGAACCAAAAATACTTGCAAAGAGAGGGGCAGCACCAGGCATCATAAGTGTAAGTGTCCTGTGGGGGAGGGGACATGATTACACTGATGCTCTGGGGCCCTGCCAGATGCCACCCCAACCTCAGGGCTTTCCCTCCTGCAGCAGTATGGCTTACAGACTTGCCAGGAACCATGCCTGGGGACCCACACGGAGCCACTCAGACAATAACATGGCTGCCAGAGGCCTGGCTGAGTGTTCATTGTGGGGAGTGTGCACCCCTCATTTCCTGTTGTGTACCACCTGGACCACATGTTATCAAAGACTGGCTGCACTGTGAAAGCATCTGCTGTCTGGTGGGACAGGTGGAGGTATGGGAGGAGTCTCAGCTCAGTCCTTGTGAATGGCTGCTGAGTTCTGGGAACCTGGCTCAGGACAGCACTGCATAGCTCACATGCAGCCATAAACAGCAGCCAACTCCCTTGGAAAGGGCCCATGGCCCCAGGCCTGAGGCACTTGGAGAGGCCTCAATTGCAGCCAGTGGGAATACTGTCCTGGTGCACATGGGAGCAATGGGGCTGCTGCCTTAGTGAGTGCAGTCAGCAGGGCTGGCCAAGTCTACCTGCTTCTCTCTCAAGCCCTGGCTGGTTCTGTGGTGCTGCAAGTTACCCCCAAACGTAATGATGGAGGATAAGGAGGGGGCCAGTATGGAAACTCCTCTGTCCTATGAGCCATGGCCTCATTGGCTTTCAGGGTAAACTGTTCCACAAACCTGCTGCCTGTCCCACTGCCCACTTGGTGCAGGAAGCCAGGTGACCCCACCACTGTGAATGGTTCTGGCTTCTAAGTGGGAATGTAGCAAGCAGCGCTGAGCTAGTGCAGCTGGTGACAGTCACCTAGTGATGCTCTGTCTCCTTCTTACCCAGCTCAATGACTCTGCCAAGCAGCTCATCGAGATGGACAAGCTCTGCCCAGCTGCTGCTGCAGCATCCGACTGTGCTGCTCCCTTGCCCTTGGATCCCAGCTCAGTGGCCAGCTCTGGCCAAGGCCATGCAGTAGGCAGCTCGGGAGCTGTCAGTGCCTTTCAGCGGCGCATGGACAGTAAGAAGAATGCCAAGAAACGCCACTCATTCACGGCCCTCAGTGTGACACACAAGTCTTCACAGGCAGCCACTCACAGGCACTCCATGGAGATCAGTGCACCTGTGCTCATCAGCTCAAGTGACCCCCGTGCTGCAGCCCGGATTGGGGAGCTCACAGGCCTGCCCTGTGCTGTTCCTGCCCAGGTAAGGCCCCAGCCCACAGTGTCCCTGAGATCTCAGGTGCCCAGCAGTCCCAATGATGAAAGATCATGAAGATGTCTAAAGCTGCACCAGGGAGCTCCCCTACCTGACTCCCCTCCGTGTGCTGTGTATGTCAGGGTCCTCCTCTGTCTCCTTGGCATCCTGGGAAGATTCCTTGCCAGCTACAGAGTGTCCAAGCCAGTCTGCATGGCTCACAAATGTCCCTCTAGCACAAGAAGGTCCTGAGCTCAGAACCAGAATTGACTGTACTGCCGCTCTATGCTTTCTTCACGACTCTCTTGTTTCCAGAACAAAAGCTGATTCCACATTTGCTGGTTTCTTTGTAGATTTGAGAAACCAGACCTAGGTGTTTCAAGATGTAGTTCTTATTATCTGCAGTTCTGGGAAAACCTACCACAGTGGGAAGGGCAGAAGTTGCAGACTAAGGCCAAGCAGGAGCAGGGGTTCTCTGAGGTTTGGTGGAATCCTGCAGCCACACTCGCTGCATACAGAAGAGCAGATGAGCCTTGCTGGGCAGGTAGAGGGGCCTGGCTGAGCAGGGCTCCTCCCCAAACCCAGGTTCTCCAAGACACTAGACTGCACAGGTATATATGGGTCTCTGTTCCTCCTTGAGGCTCCTCTGCAACCAGCTGTGTGTTCCTTCTGGTGTCATGGCTGACTTCCTTAGCACAGTGATATCCTTTTGTGGACCAAACTGGAGAACGCACCAGTGGCAGAGGGGAGAACTGTCACTATTAAAGGTCAACTCAGCTAACTTTATAGTTTCCCCTAGAAAAATAGAATAACTGAGCTGGAGAATTGTAGTTTGCCCTGAATGTGGACTCAGCTTAAAAATGTCCCAATACTCATGTGCATACACATATGTATACACACTGAGGCCTGTGCTTACACATACACATGCACACACATACCTATGCCCTCACCACACATATACACACTACTTATTAACAGACATGCACACAGGCATGTTTAGCCCTCAACCTAGCCTAGTGCTGTGATATGTAGTGTGCATCTGTGTTTGTAGTGTTTGCTGCCTGTGACTCCCAGGCTGCTGCCACTGGACTCATGCTCCCCAGAGAGCTGTTCTTGGACTGCTGCTTCCCAAGGGTCAGGTACTGCTGGGCTGGGCCAGCCTCTTCCTGCTGTCATGGGACACCTGCTGCTTGACGTTCCTGTGGGGGCACAGCCCAGCCCACACCCCACTGTGTGCACAGAGACCAGCCTCCTCCAGGAGTCTTGTGTACCCTTTACCTAGATTCCTGGGGATGCTGAGGGAGAGGTCTCGCATAGCTGTCATAGTGGTGCTAGATCTAATGATGCTCACCCTGGAGTCCCTCCTGTTGCCTCTGCTGACGTGGACAGTTAACAGATGTCTGTAAAGGCTACAGTCCTGTGGCTATTGGGGAGGTACCCAAAGCTCATTCCCTTGTTCTGTCTGACTGGGTTGGGCTACATCCTGGAGTATGGCCATCTGCTGCACATTCCTCTTTCACCTGGGACATAGGCTCTGCATAGGCAGGTGCAAGATCCCTAGCTTCTCTTCCCCTCACCCTCCTGCTACCAATGTCTCTGTGTTGGCCCAGCAGGGTCCCTTGCCTGGCTCCACACTGTCTGCTGCACAATGTCCTAGGGACAGGAAAGAGAAACCCTGTTTCCTTTTGTGCAGCACCATGTTCCACGTGTTTGATTAGCTGGCTTTGTTGTGAGGCTGGGATCCTGAGGTCCCTGTTCTATCTAGCCCTTCAGCCTGCAATGAAAGTTGTGAGCAGGCTATGGATGTAGGTCAGATCCTGACAAAGGGCAAACTAGAGTCTGTGTCCCTGTCCCTATAGTTGAGCTTCCCTGAGCAGGGGTTCTGAAGGCATTGGTAGTTCAGGGTAAGCCTCGAGCTGCCCATTGAGCCCAGAGTGCTGCAGGTCTGTCTGTGTTCAGAGGCTGGCCTGGATCTTCCCTGTTCCTGCCTTCCCACTGGTCACATGCAGGACTATTAAATGAGACAGGAAGAGAGAAAAAGGCGAGAAGGAAGCCACAGACACTTGATGGTCCCAACAGCCCGACACATTCATCTTCTGTACCTCTAGAAAACTTCAGGCTAAGGCTTTGTGGATGATAACACTGAAAAGGAAAAAAACACCATCATAGAAAAACAAAAAAGTGGCAGTTGGATTAGGTTAGTGAAAGGCCCAGGTCAGGTGATAAGAACTCAAGCCAGACATGAAGGAGAGCTCTGGCTTTCAGGTATGTAGCAGGAATATCCCATAGGGTGTGGTGGTAGGAAGCTGTGGGATCTCTAGGGATTGTGATCTTTCCCCACCATGAAGATTTAGGGACAGCAAGTCAGGGACATCAGGGTTGTGGATCAGCTTCCTCCAGAGCACCTGGCTCAGCCCAGTGTGAGGTGGGATCAAGGGGCCTCCCCCTGCCCTGCATCCTGCTGCCACCCCTCTGTGAGCCCTCTGACCTGCTACTCCCTGTGCTCTCCCACCCAGGCCTTCACCACCTCATCCCCACCCATACAACCCACCTATGAGTCTCCCTGAGTAAAGTGGCTCCGCAGTGTGGGTGAGTAGTGCCATAATGAACTAGATCCCTCCTGCAGCACTTCCTACCTGATGGCAGGGGAGCAAATCACCCCCTGCAATGAAAATGATGCCTTCTGTACATAGGGAGTTGGAAATGCCTCTGTTTGATGTACTTATGGTCTCCTGCCTTCCCACCACCGGGCTACCCAGCAGTCCTTGTCCTAGGGAAAGAAGGCAAACCGGAAGCTGGTGATGAAACCATCTGTGGCTCTTCCTAGGGCAGAATCACTTGGTTACAACTGAAAAGTTGCAAAATCCCAGACGGATGTGAAGCAGTCCTATGGTGTGCTTCACAGACTTCAGCTTTCTGCTGTGGTGTTCTGGGGTTTTCACTCTTTCAACTAGAGGTTTGAGAGTTCTGTCCTCGCCTACCACCTCATCATTCTCCTTAGTAACATTGGAGGATTGCTTGTTACACTGTTGGCCACAGCTAGCAATGGCAGTGCTGTCTGGGTGCGTATTAAAAGTTGAATACATAGGTGCTTCTTCAGGACTTTTGTCAAGGTAGCTCCTGTGCTGTCTTCCTGCTACATACTCTCTTTCCCTCTTACTGATCCCAATACCACAGTGACCTGGCCCCTGAGGCTGCCTAGGGTCTCCAGTTTCAGGAGGACCCAACAACTGAGGAAAGGAATGGGGGACCAGGAGCAGAAGCCCTTCCACAGGGGCACGACCACAAAGGACAGCTCTGTCCTTCCTGAGCGCAACCTGGGATGTACCTGCTGAGCCAAGGGCTCCATCCCAGGGTGGGCAGGGGCTGTGGATGCCAGAGGACTGTGGGGAAGCTGAGCTCCATGACCCCTGGAGCCCAGGGGCCGAGCCAGGGATGGCACAGCATATGTGATCCTTGTATGCTGGACCTTGTTGGCCCTGCCTGTGCTGGGCACCTGCCAAGCACTGTTAGCTGGGCCTTTACATACTTCATAAGGATTGCTGGGTGGTTGTTTGGTGCAGCAACTCTGGCACTGCATTCTGTGCTGAGGGGCCAGCTGTTCATCATAGGTACCTGCCTGGGAAGCCCAGCCATGTCCCTCAGTGAGCCATTTAAGCAAAATATGTTGTAGTCTGACCATATCATGACAGAGACCTTCCCATGAAGGGACTGGTGGGCACAGTGTCACAGAAAGTGCACATGACTGTGAAGCTAAAGCTAAGATTTCCACCCATGATCCTAGAGCCAGGACCCACTTGCTGCAGGCTGCTGCAAGCTTTTATTGCAAAGCTTTTACTCCCTTTTTCTTATCTCATTTTACCATTGCCTGACTCTTCTCCCTGGCAAGTCTTCACTAATCTTCTGGGCCCTGGATGATATGAATGAAGCTATTAGACTCCTAAGTGAAGTGGAAACTCCTGAGTTTGGGTAGGGAGCCAGGCTGAGTGGTCAGGGCCAAGGACACCGGACATCTTGGTATCATGTGGATGAGTCTGAGCCCCATATCGTCCTCTGTTTCGGAGACACATGTAAATCATATCTTGCAAAGGAGTGACCGCATGGCACCCACAGATACTACAGCATCCCACCCCTCCCAAAAGCTCCAGTGTCACCCATAGAGATGGCACAGATAGAGCCAGAAAGATAGGGACACTCCATCAGCTTGAGCACATAAATTTAAAAAAAAATGCCGCATGTCCCAACTCCCAGGGGACCAGTGCTGTCACTGAAATGTGGGTCTCCAGACTTAGTACCATGGAAACACACAAGTCACTTACCGAAAGTCAGTTCCCGACTCCCTTTTTTCTGTTCCCACAGCCCACCTGTCTCCCACACCCTCCTGTCCTGAGCCATACTCAGCCTCCAGGCCTCCAACCAGAAACACCTAGATGCTTCAGCTGCTCAGGTTTTCTCCAGTATAAATGGAGTCACAGTGAAGTCCCTGTTTGTGGTTCCATTCTACTGGGTTGATTAATTATACTACCAGATCTAGCAGATTGTTCTCTCTATCTCTGTGTCCCTCTGAGTCAGAGAGAAGCCTAAGTAGCAGAGTTTGGGCTGTGTGAGACTCACGGTCAGTTTCATTACTCTCCTTGTAAACTGGGCAGCACCACCCTGTACATGGGCCACAGCCCTTAGGAGCAGAACTCCAACTTCTCTGTCATTGAAGGGCAGAAAGTAGAGGCCAAGTAATTGGTTATCTCTAAGTTGGAGCACTCCCAGTAGGCTTTAGAGAACATGACGGCTTCTCACCGGGACCCAGGAAAGGGAAGTCCTGGAGACAGAGGTGTAAAGAAGGGGGCCTGGAAGTTAAGTTCAAAAGGGAGAGAGGGGCCCGGGGAGGTAGCTCAGTGGCACAGCACCTGCCTGGTAAGTATAAAGTCTAAAGTTTGATTCTTGGTATTAAAAAAGAAAAAAAGGAAGGTCTTGGAGATGGGGTTAGAGAAGAAGGATGTCCTGGAGATAGGGATGGGGAGGAAGGATGTCCTGGAGATGGGGATGGGGAGGGAGGATGTCCTGGAGGTGAAGATGGGGAAGGAGGACATTCTGGAGATCGGGATGGGGAGAGAAGATGTCTTAGAGATTTTTAAAAGCTATATTGTAGTGTGAAACTGACTGACTTTCTTTGACAGAGATAAGGATAATTAGTTTGGATCTGAGACTAAGCCGAGCCTTCCCCTGAATGTGGGGTGCTCAGAAAGGCCCTATGATGGCTCCTTGGTGCCAGGTATCCTACCCATAGCTTCTCCAGTGGGTAGAGAGCATGATGTTAACACCTGGGGAGGGCATGTGGGGCTCTCTGAGGCCAGCCTGCCCTGTCCCTCTCTTCACTCCTGTCCCTTGTCTGTTTCCAGGACCCTTGCTTGGCTGGACCTGTCCCCACAGCTGTCCCTCGAGCCTCTGAAGTGGATGGAGAGCAGGGCACATCTCCCAAATCTGCGCTGCCCCTGAATGTGTGAGTGTTCCCTCCTGCCTGCCAGGTCCTTCTTCTGGCGTCCCATGCATGCACATAGCAGTTGCACATATGCCTCCATAGGGCATCCAGAGGATGACCACCTGGTCAATTAGTCACAAATAAGGCAGCTCAGAGAACAAAGCACAAGCCTGGCAGAATCTGTAAAGTTGTGGTTCCTGTGCATAATGATGTAGGGATGGCAGCTGCCTCAGCCCAGAGCAGGCCCCAGAGTTTGTGTAGGGGGTGGCTGAGCAGCTAGTGGCCTCAGCAGAAGGCCACATCCAGTGCCACTGCATGAAAACCCCATAAATCACTCGCAGAAGGGAGATGCTTATCTTGTTTAGAAAAATATCTATTAAATTGTAAGTCTTAAGAGATACATACTGTTTACAAAGCCTCCATTTCAGTAGTGTCCTGAAGAATTAGGCCACCTCTGCCTCTTCATGAGTGATGAGTAGTTCAGTCTAGTGGGTGAATGGGTGCCTCAAGGGAGCTTTTGACTTTTGGCAGACAGAAGGATGAGGAGAGAAAGCTCCACCAGCGTGGGTGTACCAGGCACTCACTCAGAACCTGTGTGGTTATAGAATGGGATATATTTTAGAATGAAAAGTGCTTTGAAGAAAACAACACACTGTGTCCCAAGATCTCTGCTGGCTCTGCCATGAGGACAACCTCACCAGGCTTCTGGGATGGTTATGCATCATCCTGCTGTGGAAGGGCACTCGGAGCATCTCTCCTTACCTACCTAACCTGCCTTATCTACCAAACCAACTCCATGAAACAAGGTTGATATTCTCTAGTTTCTGCCTGGCTTTTAAGAGGAACATAGTTCAGTAAACTATACTCCAAATGTCTTTACGTTAAACTTGAGTTTTCACCAGCACTGGGCATGTGATGGTCCTACTGTTCCCAGGGTCTCAACCTGCATGGAACAACACATAGGGGTGTTGGTAGTGCTGTGCTGGGCCTTGTTTGGCATGCACACAGCCCTGGGGGCATCCCCAGAACTGGGAAGAATCCAAAACTTTGCAAACAGCAAAATCTGAACTTCTGCCCCAAACTGTCCACCAAATGTGCAAACATGAAGTGATATGTGGGCACCATGTTCAGTGTTATCAGCCAACCAGGTTTAAAGTTTGCAGTGATCTGTGTGGGGACCCAGCACCTGCAAGAAATGGCATCTGCAGTGCTGTTGTCTTTGGACCTCCTCCTGGACCAACTCCTGCAACCTCTCTGCAGCCAGGGGCTGGAAAGACATGCTGGAGTGCACTCAGGAGGGCATCCCTGAGGAGACCTGTCTTGCTGGGGATGGGCCCCATGCACTTCCCCACAGGACAGAGAGCAGGGCACAGGCCCAGTGACACGACTTCATCCTGCAAATGCATGCTACGCATGGACTCCCTGGGTGCAAGATGCCCTCCTCTCCATATCAGCTCCAAGAGTGTCCTTCACTCCTTGGGAGCTGGGGACATTCCTCAGTGTTCTGGATGGCTCTTGACATTGGGAAAAGTGGGATTGATCTCTCAGTTCCTCAGGTCCCTCTGAGGTCCCTGGAACCCTCACCTCCAGGCACAGCTGCTCTCTAGCTTGAGACTGCATCTGAGTAAAAGGGAGGGACACTCATAGATCAGAGAAAGTCCTTCTGAGAATAACTAGGACTCTTGGCAACTCTGCATGAAGCAGAGAGGTTAGGACATAGTGAGCATGGTCGTTTGACTGTGAGGACATCTGAACCATGCTCAGGCACAGGCTCACACACCTCCAGTGACACACAGCATCCATTCTCAATATCACATTTGCTGCTTTTCCTAGGGAGTGAAAGATTATCTTTACTCCTAGTATATCAGGTCCCAACCTAACCTTCACCACCTTCTTTAGCTCTGAGAAGCCAGCATCCCCATGGTGCCAGAGGCAGATACCACGACAGGGATACAATTGCTCCGTGTTGCTTATTTCCCCAGATTCCATAAATCACATTCAAAGTTGGAACTTGAACCAAGATGAACCATCTGCACAGAAACAGCTGCAGAACTGTGCCGCTGTGTTGGCATCTAGAGAGTGGTGGCCTTGGGTTGCAGGCCACTGCCTAATGGGTCAGCTGTCATAGAATGGCTCTGGGGACCCCATGATCCTCCTCATCACAGAGCTTTGTTCATCCTGGGCCCAGGGGCCTGAGTGAAGACCAGACTCAGGCTGCGCTGCTGGCAGCAAAATCTGTGTGCTGCCAAGGCCCCTGGCATTGATCTCTTGGTTTGAGGTACCCTGTGCTGGAGGGTCTTGGGGTGTACCCTACCTGCAGAGATGCTGCCCCACATTCTGCTTTCCCACCTACAGTGCTGGAAGTTCTCTCTGCTATTTTTGCCTTTCACCATTGCCACTATTATCCTGAGGCCTGTGAGCATTCAGCACCAGGGACATGCCCAAGAACACTGCACCCCACAGACAAGGTGAATGGGGCCCCAAAGCCACTGGCCTCCCTGTGCTTTGGAGAGGCCTGCCGGGGGCCTCCCCAAGGACACAGTGGGACCCCAGGCCCGAGACACGGATTGTGGATGTCCCAGGAGCCCCTGGAGCAGGCAAGGAATCGGAGGGCCCAGTGCTATAGACCACAGATGAGGGGCCAGGTGTTCTGCATGGGAGACACCAGTCCCTAAGCTGCCTCCCTGCCACAGACTCTGAAACACAGAACCGTCTAGCAGAGCTGTGTTCAGGAGCCAGAGATCAGAAGAGCACTGCCAGCTCAGTTATGGCTCTATCTCAGGAAGACACAGTAGCAGCCATGTGCCCCAATCCAACATCCAGTCACTTTGCAGCACTGAGCTTGGATGTGGGGCCAGCAGTGACCATGTGCAGACCCGGACCTGGCTTTCCTGTCATGTCACCTGTGGAGCGGGGAGCTCCCTGAATTTTGTCCACCTCTTGCTGCCCTGGCTATTGGGAGCCACCTCTAAAGGTCCCCATGTACCAGTGGCCCTGGTAGGAATAGGGTGGAATCAATCAACTGTCTTTGCAGGAGGGACATGATAAAACCTTTCCAGACTAGAAGATATGAAAGCCAGGAGAGGTGCCAGAGTTCAACCACTGGAGCCCTTGCTCATCACAGTGAAACCACAGTGCAGTCTGTAGATAGAGAAGATGACTGGGCTCATGCAGTTTGGGTACTGAAGAGTGGGGGGATGCCAGTGGGGTACAGGCATGCCAGTGGAGTGCCTCATGGGGCCCCAGAGCCTGCCTGGCCATCCACTCACTGTACAGTAGGCACTACATCAGGCACCTGTGGGGTGCAGCCCATGTGTGTCTGACCTGGCCTATGCTGGCTCTGGAACCTGTACCACGAGGCCATCCATGTAAACCACTGTGGCTGTCACTGGAGCTGGGAAGCGGCACGTGCTGAAGGTAGCCTGTCAAGGTTGAGAGGCAGGTGACCTGCCAAGATTCTGGCAGCAGGCAGAAAGGGCCAGGCAACTCCCTGGACACAGGTGGCTCTTCCAGTGTTGCGTGCAGACACATTCCTTCAAGTGACTTGGGAGACACACATGCAGGTGACCCCACTCCTGCTGGTGTCCCACCTCTACATAGCCACATGCCAGGTGCTCCACTGCCTGCACAGCCAAGCCTCCAACACACTGGGGCTCACCTCTGAGGTACTGTAAGAGGAACAAGGAAGAAGAGCGGAGGAAGAGAAGAAGAAAAAATAGTAATAGGAAAAGGAGGAAGAGATGGAGTAAGGAGGGGAAAAAGAGGAGGAAGAGAGATGGTAGTCAAGAGAGAAAAGGAGGCACAAGAAAAAGAGGAGGTGATAAAGGAAGGAAAGCAGGAGGAGGAGACTTGTTCACATCTAGGGTCACTAGAAGCATACCCCCAGAGGCCAGAACTTATCTAGTTAGAGGAGACAGCACATTTCATGAAGATGAAACGGCCAAGAGCATCAGTTCCTGTGCAGCCTCCTATATGAGGACCACACTGCCTGCATCCAGCTGTATCCCTGAGCCACACTGATGGCTTTCCAGACTAGGACTTGTACGCCCATGATACACAGGAGCATGACGGATTCCCAGCCTCTCATCCTCAGTTTCCCCAACCATGGAACTGCGGGGTTCTAGGCATACAGAGAAGGCCTTGTGTCTGAAAGTGGCAATGGGTGCCTGCCCTCCCCTGCCCACACTGTCTCTCGGCAGCCCTATGGTGGACTCAGCTCTGTTTGGAACACGGGTAAACCTGACCCAGAACACCAGTGTCTGAGGGCTGTCGGCACCTCAGAGCTGCTGATAAACACAACTCCACAGGCTTCCCACTGCCAAAGAGCTGAATGTCCTGCTGAAGAGGCTGAATGTGGCACATAATCTGAGTCTGTCCTGCATACTTGAAGAACAGCTCTCACAGACTGTGCCTTAGGAAGTGGAGTGTGGCACAGCACTGGCGTTTGCACCTGTGGGCCACCCCATACAGTGGGCCAGTGGGCACTGAGACCAGCATGCTCAGCCAGACTCCTCATAATTCCCCATTTTCCTGCCTGTGATATTTTATTGGGAACCATGTCCCTGCTTAACTGACAGGATATTTTTCTGACCTAAAGGTCTTCAAGTGACTTGAAGCCTGGATATAGAGAATTCTCATCTTTAATTTGATGGGTAGGACAGAAACACACAGTTCTTGTCCCAGTAAATGAACAAGAATCCTCTCAGGATAAGTGAAGGTCATTGGTTCCTCCCCTTGCCATGAGCTCTGTCAGCTGATTTTAATGGCTGCAGACATTTATCACAGTGCTGACACTTCCTCTTCTATAAGGGGAAGATTCTCAACTGAGAGGGAGATACTTAACTGTGTCCATGGATCTGGGTGAGTGTGGTGAGTTTCACAGAGACCCTGTTCATGGCTCTCAACTCCCTTACCTGTTCTCACACAGGGCTGGCTTACCCTGTCTCAAACCCAGGGTCCCTGTGTTATTTTTCCTTCAAAAAATATACCTTGAAAGCCTATCCTATACCTAGGACTGAGGAGGCAGCACTGAGCCGGCCTAGCAGAGTGTGCAATGTCCAGGAGCTGAGGTTCGAATGCTGGGCAGAGATAGTAGGCTTCATGGTGCACTGGGGAGCCCTGAGCTGTGAGCTGGGCTTTGCAGGAAAGCAGAGCTGCTTGGATTCTGGGCCCCAAAGAAGCGGCTTTCTTGTGGGTAAATGCCAGAGGAGCTAGGCCAGACAGGTCACCACAGGGTGGTGCTCCAGAAGTGAGAGGACGGCCCTGGTGGCCTGGCCTTCACTCAGCAGTGTTACTGGGTGGAGACACCGCAGGGCTGAGGTTTGGGCAGCTTACAGGTCCTGGCTTATTCAGAGTATGGGCTGCCAGGCCCTTAGTTGAGGAGGGCAGCAGTCCCTGAGCAAGGCACCTGGAAGTGACTCTGCCCCAGTCCTCTCCCTTGCAAAGACACTGGGGAGGTGGGAGCTGCATTTGAACTCTTGACATTCTGCTGTGGCTGAATGAAGGTGTCCCAACATAGTGACAGACTGGGTGACCCCAGCAGAATTCACATTTTAGTTACTTTCCTGAGGGTGGCTGGCAGCACCCAGTAGGTGTCATTTCTGTCACTTCTGTCTCCCTTCATGCAGCCATCACTGCCCCCTCCCCTCCTTGCCCCCAGCTCAGTGCTGTGGACTCATAAGGCACATGGCCCAGAGGAAATGCTGTCTTCATCTGCTGTCCTCTCCCAGTGTCCTCTGCAGCTGCAGTCATCACAGGCAAAGTTACACTCTGCTCTCTTTTATCTAGGACAGGGACATCATGAATCTATAGGCCCATGATGGGAGAGTCCTCCAATGTCCTCCCCAGGGCCTAACTGCTCCCAAGAGTCTTCACAGGGGAAGACAGGTTACAGTGTCCCCAAATGATGCTGACAACCAAGGCTGCACATACCCCTTACCTTGTGGTACCAGGGAGCTGCATGCCTGCAGAACTGGGATGTTAGAAATGGGTGGCAAATCATATTTTAAATCCAATAAATCTTCAGAGTCAACAGCATTCTCATTTTGTTCTAGAATATTCTTTGGGATGGGAATGTGGTTTAGTCACAGAGCCAAGTGTGAGGCCCTATATTTGATCCTCAGAACCACAAAACACAATTTGTCTCTATGATGTTCCTCCTGGAGTTTGACCCTAGGGAAATGAGCCCCATTTCTGCTTCTGGCCCCCTAAGAAGGGCCCTCCTGGAGTTGGGATGCTGTGCAGTCTTTGGGCCTCTAACCCCCAGAGCCGTATCCTGCAGCAGCTAGGAACACACAGTCCCCAGGTGGGGTTAGCTTGTCCACCAAGTAGCCAGTCCAAAAACCAGATTCTAGAGACACCTTTCCTGAAATTCACCTGTCACCTCTTGTGGGGCTGAAGTCCCACCAGCCAGGTATCCTTAGACTTCTGCAAGTTTATGTGTCCTCACTAGCAACTTGGCATGTTCCTAAGGGTCTGTGGCAAAACAGACCCCAGGTCAGGGTTGCTCCACTAAGTTGGCTTAAAAGAAAAGCAAAAGTCATCGTCCAGATATGGCAAGGAAGTGTGCACCCCAAGTGTCCCTGATAGAGGTTACCATTCCACAGAAAAGACCCCTTTGCTCTCCCAGACAAGCAGGTATGTGGACCTAGCCAGGTCCCGCTGAGTGAGGAAGGTCTAGCCTAGGATACTAGCCTCACACTCAGTTTTCTTTAAGGATTTTTCCTGCTCAGAGCATTGAACTTGAGACAGCATTAAGCATACAGAACCACTGCGAGGTGCAAAGATGGGGCCCCAGATCTGGTTCTGGGCTTTAGAGCACATCATTGTACCACAGCATGATCCCACACCTTTTCCAGAGCTGCTCCATGAGCACAGCATGGGAGGGTGTGTGACTCTAATTGCACAAGCCCAAGTATGAGCCCTGTGCCTGTCCTGCAGCCACCGTATCCTAGGAGGAATGTGTTGACCTGGTCCTTGTCTTGTCTCCACTTTCAGGTACCTGGCTCTCTATGCCTATAAGCCTCAGAAGAGCGATGAGCTGGAGCTACGCAAGGGCGAGATGTACAGAGTGCTGGAGAAGTGCCAGGATGGCTGGTTTAAAGGTGCCTCACTGCGCACTGGCCTCTCTGGGGTGTTCCCCGGGAACTACGTGACACCTGTCTCCAGGTGAAGGTTGATGACTGACCTCTGGTGCTTTGGAAACTACAGTAGCCATGCTGAGCTGGGCTGGGCTGGGCTGGGCTGAGCCTATAAACCCTGCTGTAAGCTCTCCTGGAACGAAGTCTGCTTGGCTCCCTTCTGGACACTGGCCAGCAAGGAGCTAGACTTGGGGGATTGGAGATCACCAGAGAGCCAGGCTTCAAGTGTGCATGTGTGCTTATGTGTTTACACAGCATATGCAGGGCAAGTAGTGCATTGTGCAGCATATCTGCTTGTATGTGTGCATGTACATGCGAGTGTGGTATATGTGCATGTGGATGTGTGTGATGTGTATGTGTGTGTGCTAGTTTCCTTGTGCACATACATACATTCACAGTGAATGTGCCACCTTAGTGTGGATGTCAGTGTGAGCATAGTGTTTATTTCTGTGCACTGCATGTACGCTTAGTGTGTGGTTTGTGCGTCTTCACACATAGTCCTGTTGTATGTAAAAGCAAACTCACAAAAAGGAAGGGTAAAACATGCTTTGAGCAGAAGCATTTTTAACAATTTAGATTTTTCTTTGTTCTTTCTAGGAATTCTGTGTTATACAGTGTCTACAAAACAGAAAGGGCAATTTTATAGATTCACTGAAGTGACCAAATTTCCCTCTGATCAGAGAGTCAGTCTTGCCCATGGCAGCCCTGGCCTCTGATCTGTGTCCCCACTGTGGGCATGGTGGTGACCTGAGGATGGTGGTGACCCAGAGCTCATTTGTCCTGGGAAGAAGACTATGAGGATATTTAGTGATTCTGGGCCTTGCAGGATTTCAGATGGGTTCTTGCTATCATGGTGGCTTTGGAATGCACAGGGCTGGATTAGGTTAGGACTCCAGGGTGAATTCCATGGTTCAGGGGTGTTCTTTGGGACCCCTGCAGAATGCTAGGTTTGCCACAAGGGAGGCTTGTGGGAGAGAGGCTTAGGTGGCCTCAACATGGAAAAATCTGAGAAGCCCTTCTGTCTCCTATGACGATGTAGGGGGAAACTGAGCCAGGGTGCCAGAGAAGGCCTCCAGCTGGGTTTTCCCTAAGCACACTCACAGCTGACCATTGGTTGGGCACCTCAGCCAACTGCACCTCCACTCATGTACTTTATCCCATGGAAACAGCCCCCTGGTGGGGCTCCTTGGAATGCTCTCCTGCATGGGGTCTGGCACCCAGGAACCATCTAAGCCCCTCTAAGTTGTGGAAAACCTGTCCCATGGCACCTCCCATGCCACATGTCCCCAGTGACCTGTTGCTGAGAGCAGCTCATGATTATGGCCAGTGCAGCTTTGTCCCCTGGGTTCCTTGCATGTCATATACATGTACCAGGTGCACAGTAAATTCAAGTTGAATAAATATGGGAAATCTGGTGAGTTTGATGCAATGTCATCCCGAGGGCTTTCTTCCCATTGTTCCAGGGCCTTCCTTGCAGGCTAGAGGGTATTGCTGGCCAACTCTGAGCTGCAGAGAGACGACACTAGTCCTGGGCCCTGGGAGTGGCTCTTCCCCCACAGTTACTGGGCAGAGCTACCTTGGGCACTGTAGGCCCCTCTCCTAAGCTCTTCCTGGCCCCATGGTGCCATGTGGGAGGTGGAGGAGGCAAAAGTCTGTCTGCTCCCATGCCTCTCCAGTATCTGTGAGACGTCCTGGAGGGACTGGGACAGGATATTCCAGCCCAGAAGAGAAAAGATATTCCAGTACCTGTTGCTTCTGCCCCCAGACTCTGTCCTAGCCTTCATCCCAGGAGCCAGCTGTGGATGTATATAGGTGATTAGAAAAGCACCACAGTAGCTCGGGTTCTCTAGACAGTGGCCTCATCTGGAAGCTTTGGGTGAAAAGCACTTCCTTCTGGTCAAATTGCAAGTTCCCTGGAATCCTCAGGAGGAAGCAGTGCTGCCTGTCTTGTCCCTACCCCATCCATCAGATGTGATGAGGTCATCCAGTGCTCAAGCTGTTGTTAGGATGTATGGAGGCTGTGCTCTGGTGCTAGATATTGGGCAGGTATCACACTGTCCCTTGGGGACCCCCGCTATTTCTTGAGTGTGCCACCCAGGTTTGTAAAACATGCCTTCTGCTCACCTGGAGCACTGTGAGGCATTGATTAGGATTTTTCTGGGCCCCCATAGCTTCATCTGTTAGCCCATAAGTGACAGTGAATGACATTCGATTCATCTGAATGTCCCCTGACTTGACTCTGTTTGCTTCCTCAGGGCTCCTGGAGCAGCTGCCCCACCCCGGAATAGTGTACTTGGAGGGTCTCCTCTGGCCAAAGGCATGGCCACTACTATGCACCCTGGCGGTGGCAGCCTGAGCAGGCCAGCCCAGCCCGTCACTACACCGCAGGTTCAAGCCCCACACCCAGCTGGCTCCCCGCCAACGAGCAGCTGTCCCCGCCACACAGCCCAGTCAGCCACTGGCCAGACGCAGGGACCTCTCTCTGCAGGTATGGATATGGATGCGGGGGCCTCAGAGCTGGGACACTGATATGAACGACACATATTATAAAGCATGTTTTGGCCCAGATCTTGAGTAAACCACCATGGGATAAGTTGATTCTGCACATTACAGTCTTAATCTGCTGATCTTTGGGAAGTGCACTTATTCTGTTGCTTCATCCTGGAGCAGAAATGAACTAGGGAATTCACAAGTTTTATGAGTGGGTGGCAGGGGGACCTTATGGACTAATCAGAATAGCATGGCACCCTGTGTGTCCAGAGAAGGCATCTGGGATGTGCGGAGGCCCTTTCTTGGGGCATTACAGTGCCTCCTGCAAGGCAGCATCTAAGAAGACATGGTTAGCAAAGGTCAGAAGTCCCCTCTCAAGTGCCAGTGCCTGGAGGGAAGACAGTCAGCTTACGGCAATATTATCAATCCTTGGGATAGTTAGAAAAAGTCAGTTTGGTGCCAGGATGGCATAAGGGGATTTCATCTGTGGGATATAAAGCATTGGATAACCATGTCTGCTTAGAGGATGAGCCCTGAGCTAGTGAGCCCTGCTGAGGCTAGGGGCAGAAGCTCTGGGACACATGCCACATCGCTTTCCATGCCATAGCAGAAGCCACTCTGAGTAGGAGTGTTTCCAGGAGAATGTCCCCTTCCACCCCATCCTGATTCTCTCGGAAACCATCAGTTGGGGGTGAAAGGTCAAAAGGAATGTAAGTCCTCTGGAGCCATAAAATGCAGGAAATGACTCACTACATGTCTCCAGAAAGCAGCTTCTCAGGTGTAAGTAGTCAAGATGGTATCAATATAATGGAGGCTGTGTTTCTTTAAGTACCAACTGATAGAACGGGATGAGCAAAGGGCCCACTTTTCGAGATTCATTGTCCACATACCCCCACCACTGTGGCCTTCATGTTTGCATGTGGACATAACTTCTGTGGGCCAGGAAGAACTAGGCAGCTTTGCAGGAAGACCAAGTTGGTGTGAACCCATGAGAATCCACAAACCAAACAGACTTGATGTCACTCTGCTTCTTGACTCATGCTGGCCCAGCAAAAGGGCTGGAGTGTGGGAGGAGGGATGGTGAAGGAACCTGGGGGAAAGAGGTCCTTCCCAGAGTGAGCTCCCAAGTGAGGCTCAGGCAGGGAACAGTGCGAGGTGTATTTTAGGTGGAGGAAGGACAATCAGGAGGGCAGGAGTGGGAGACAGTGGGCTATGTACAACTGAAGGCACCAGGCCCTCTTCACCTGCCACTCAGTGTGCTGTAGTTCCAGGAGCCCAGCCACCCAGCAGGAGAAACATAGATTTCATCACAGGATGCTGCCTGATATACAGATTGCACTGTGACTTAGGTGGCAAAGCACCCATGACATCCGAATTTCTTCAGTGGGCCCCAAAGACCTGGACTCAAAACCATGGCATCAGTTTCCCTTTTGTGAAGTGACAGTATACTAGCACTCCCATCCTGGGAACCAAGTCAAAGTCCAGGACTGGGACAAGTTAACTGGGAGAAGGATGATGGCATGCAGCCTGGAGGACACCACAGGAAACTGTTGATGGGGAAGATAACACCCAAGACCAGATGCAAGGTTGGAGAGCTATGGGTACTGGTTGATGGGCCCAAGTGATAGGGGCACCCTTATTGTGCCAGCATCACCTCACACATCAGGATCAGGCCTCATGTCGGGAAGGGCAGCCCTGCTACTGGCTATCCTGTAGATGAGGAAAGAGGTTGCTTTCTGGGTAAGGAAGTCATGAAAATAGCTTTTTTCAGGGGCAGCAGAGTGGAACCAGGTGCCTGGTATCTGACACCCTCCTTTGATCAGGGTGGACCTCTGACCTTTGATCATGGCCTGTAGGTATCTGCCCTGTAGGATGCCCTGTAGGTATCTGCTGCAACACCCCCAAGATCAGTCCTACCAACCAGAGATCTCATGGGTGGGCACTAATCTTGTATGTGTGTCTTTTCTATTTAAATTAGCCATGTGTAACACCCAAGCTTGTACACTATCTGCAGCAGTATTTTCTGTCTGGACCTCAACACCTTGCTTTGTGATGATCTCAGTGTTCTGATGTTCCCATTGAGCCTGTGTGGTAGGCTTGTGTGACCAGTGGTCCTCATCTCAGTTTCTGTATTAGTCAGAAGCTTGCTGGGGTGCACACCAGGCAGGGTCCAGGACACTGTCCTCCTGGGTGTGAGCCTTGCCTGGCAGGCAGACTATGCACATGTCCAGGCTTCAGGCTCTGGCAAGGTAGCAGTGCTGCTCCGTACCGGAAGTGCACAGCCTGACACCATGCCCTCGGCCTGCTCGGTGCTCTCCTCACGCTAAGTCATCTAGAAAATGTTTTAGTTCAGAAAGAAAACAGCCCTCCTAGACCTTTCTCACTGTATGCATGAGCCAGCAGGAGCCAAAGAAATTGGCAGGGCTGGGGCAGCTTCATATTGTGTGGTGGCACTGGCCTGTCACCATGGTAACCACAGTGGCATGGCCAGAATTCTCTTTAATTGGTTAGTTTTACACTAGGAGAGTGAAACACAAAATGGTTAAATGGTCCCGTCCTGCATTTCAACCTCAGATCTGTCCCCCACATTTCTGCCACAGACAGGTTACAGAATGGCTCCCACCAAGGCATGTCAGTAAATTAAATGCCCTGAGTTCCCACATCATTTCCCACTTCATTCTACATTTAGAGAGTGGAAAAACGTTGTTGACAGGACAAGTAATGAATTGTTCCCTGCAGTAATTGCCCATTTCAGCAGACCCCAGCCCAGCAGCTGGGAGGCATTTCAACAATGATCTCATCTCATGCCCAAGGCAGGCACTTCGACAAAGGCTTAATTGCATCACCCACAGCATCCAATATGATTTGTTCTGCTTGACTAACGCCACTCCTTTTCCAAGGACAGTGCATCCCACATTCCACCATCACTTGGCAGAGACAAAAGTCCCAACGTTGCCACTTATTTATCAACAAAAAAGCACCAAAAAAAAAAAAAAAAACCTGAATGTGGACAAGGCACATTCCAGGAGACCTGCAAGTATAGAGAATCAGAGACCATTTCTGCCCTGGTTAGAGAAAAGGACATGACACAAATTCCTCTTGTTGCTATGTGCAAAGTCCTGGAGTAAAGGCACCGCCAGGTATCAAGCAAACATGGAGGAGAGGGATCCATTCAGATCTAGGAGGGAAGTGGATGAAGTGGGAACACATACGGGGAATGTTCAGGAGGAGGTGATGATGCCTGGAGTTCCATAAGAAATGGGACCATCTAAGCAGAACAATGGGCAGAGAAACCACCAGGAGGTGGGTGGCAAGGAGGACAATTGTGTCCTGCCTGGGTTTGATGGGACTGTAATAGTCGTAGAAGGAGCTGTCTGGGAAGGAGATGACAGTTTTGTGCAGGTGATGAGTGGGGCATGAGCAGCTCGAAAAAGCCAAGGCAAGTCCAACCCTAGAACACAAAGGCCAGGTGCACTTCGAGATAGGGTGAGGCCTGAGAAACCTGGACAAGCAAAGCTGAAGAGGTGCAGACAGGGTTTACCCTCCTGCCTGAGAGAGCTGAATGGGAGACAGTGTATAAAATGACAACTTTTGATGCACCAGGCATCAAACCGCCAAGGTTGTTAAACAAGGAACATATATATTCAGAAGATCCTATATACTAGAGATCCTGAAAAGATCCAGATCAAACTTCTAGAAATAAAACTGCAATGTGTGAGATAAAAAATAGCCTGAATGACAATACCCTGGAATTAATGACACATTAGACATTACTGAAAAACAGATGAGTGAGCTTGAAGCTATAGCAAAAGAACCTGCAAAAATTGAATCAGAGAAAAAGGAGAACTTTAAAAAATGCACTAAACAGCAGTGAACAACAGGAAACTCTTAAGTGGCCTGATGTATGTGTAATTGGAATCCCCAAGGTGAAGAAGAAAGAAGTAGGGGCACATGTGAAGAAATCATGTGAAGAAATAAAGACCCAAATTGTCCTAACTTTGAAGAAAGCTGCCCCCACAAGCAACTGAAGACAGTTACACTAAGACTAGTCAAATCCAGTTGTTCAAAATCTGTGATAAAAAATCTTAGAAGCAGCCAGAGGAAAACTGTGTTAATATAAAGTAAAAAATAGATAAGGGTTAAGATCATTTTCTTGTCAAGAGAAAGCAGCAGAGAAACTCAGAATTAACTGAGGGAAATGTGTCTGTCTGTTTAGGACCCATATCCAGCAAAAATATCTTTTTCTATATCATTCCAGTTGTAGTATATGTGCTGCCAAAATGATCACAAAAATATCTTTCAAAAAAAGGCAAAATATTCAGACACAGTAAAGCTAAAAGACTGCATCATCAACCAACTCACACTATGAGATATAAAAAAGTTCTCTAAAGAAAGTTGACATCAGATGGAAAAGGACACCTTTGCACTAGGGACAGAGAGCACTAAAAATGGTGACTAATAAAGAAACATGATATCCCTTTATTATTTAAAATATTAAGATACAGCTATTTCAACAAAAATCAAACAATCCAGATTGGGACCTGCGGCTTATGTGACAGTAAAACATACCATGACATAGTACTGAGCTGGGGCAAGGGACCTGGAGCACCCTGTGCCATCACAGGACTCTCATGCTGCGTGGAAGGTTGTGGACTCCCTGCTAAGGAGGCTAATAAATGGATATGCAGGCACTAGCTGTAAAAGCAGAGTCGCACCAATAAGCTAACGGAGAATATAACATGGAATCATTAACAGTCAGTCAATCCAAAATAAAGGATAAAAGGAGATGAAGGTGAACACTAGGCATATGGGTTAAAGAAAAAATTCAGAGCAGGATAGAAGTTTCCCTTAATCATAGAAACAATCACATTAAATGTAAGGGTCCAAATAACCCCAAATAGAATTAAGGATAGATGACCAGATATTTAAAAGCAAGTAAATAAAACAAATAAAAGTTAAATGCTGTGAACAAGAAATAATGTTTTAATACTTTAAAAACAAAAATAGATTAAGAGTAACGGGAAGAGACAGGAAATATACATCCCTGTCATTAGTGGCCTTGTACTCTGAAATTACCTTGAAGGCTGAGTAGATGCTCCAGGTGAAATGGTGTGTACACTCACCTTGCACAGATTCCAATCCTGTCTTCATTCATTCTGTTTATTTGACAATAGAACGAGCTTCAGCAGTGTCAAGTGTTTGGCATACGTGGTCCCCTGACAGACGCTAAGTTGGGACTCAGGCCCATCCAGCTGGCCCCAGAGCCAGAGCTTCTCCCTTGTCTCCCACTACCCTCCTGGGTGCCCGAGAGCTGAGATCAAAAGCCAAGTCACCTTGTCCTCAGCTGGGAGGATACCTTAACATGGGCAACTTAAACTGTTTACAACTCTGGACATGCATGAACAGGACCGTGATAGCAGCACAGGCATTGGTTTGTCATTTCCATTGCTAGAACAAAATACCTGATATCCAGAACTTAATGGAAAAAGTTTATCTAGCTCACAGTGGATTCAGTGCATGGTCAGCTGGCTCCAAGGGAGGAACAACATGGTAGAAGGGATGGCAAAGGAGATTTGCCCACCCCACAGCTGCCAGAAAGCATAGAGAAGGGAGGAGCTGGGGACAAGAATGCACATTCCAGGTAACATCCTCAGTGACCCACTTCCAACCAAGACCCACCTCCTAACAGTACAGTCAGCCATGCATTTATCAATAGATTAACCTATTCATGAGTATAATATCCCCTGACCCAGTCACTTTCCAAAAGCCTTACCTCTGAATACATGAGACTTTTAGGGAGTCTTTTAAGTCTGAACCATATACAGCATTTGCAAGTATGGAATTTACCAGTGATGAGCTACAAATATGCTAACATATATCCAAAGAAATTTGGAATGGCTGTGTTGTAATACTGAACAAAGTAGAATGTATAAGAATATTATTAGTGATAATAAAAGATAATTTCATATATGGTAAAGAGTCAGTTAATTAAGAGGTAATAACCTGAAATATTTAGGCACCAAATAATAGAGCTCAAAATGTATGTACAATTGCAGTTAAAGGTATAGGAAGAAATCAGCAAATCCACAATTGCAGAAATTTCAACATTACTATCAATAAGTGATGGAACAAATAGCCAGAAAATATTAAACAATACTAAAACCAACTTGAATTAATTGACATATGGGGAGCAAATGTTCCATCCAACAACATCAAAATATGTGTTCTTTTTAAATGCACATAGAACAGCTCTGGGCTATAGTATTTAAATCTTAATACATATAAAAAGATTTAAGTTATACAAACTACATTCCTTACCAAGTAGAGTTGAATTAGAAATCAGTATCACAAGTAATTAAAATATGTAAGTTTTCAAATATTTGTAAACATACTTCAGAATAATGCATGGAACATTGAAGAAATAAAAATGGCATTAGCATTTCAAGCTGCATGAAATGAATACACAACTTATCAAAAATTTGTGGGATGTCACAAATGGTGTCCTCTGTAAACATCTATAATCAAAAAGCAAGGAACACTGTCAGATGAATGGTGTAGGCTTGTACCTGAAGAAACTAGAATAAAAAGAGCAAAGGGAGCTTAAAGGGAGTAGAAAAGGGCAGTGCAGAAATCAGTGTAACAGAAAACAATAGAGAAAGCCAATGAAACCAAAAGGTGATTCTTTGAGAAGACCAATAATGAACCTCTAGCAGACAAATTAAAAGTAGGGGGTGGGGAATACACAAATTATTTCCATCATGAATAACAGGTGACATTGCTTCAGATTCTACAGGAAAATAAAGAATTACCTAAAATGTTCATGCAAATAAATTCAACAAATTAAATGAAATAGATGTATTGAAATATTTCCTGAAAGACAAATTATTATACTTGTCCAAGAAAAAATAAGTAATCCAGATAGCCCATATCTATTTAAAAATTTATTTTAAAGGATTCCACAAAGAATATCCCAGTGTCAGATGATTTATGTATGATAATTAAAGAAGAAAATATAACAATTCTGTAGAAACAGAAAATTGAGAAGAGAGAATACTTTCTTTTTCTGAATATTCAGCATTGTAATATTAGGCATTCCAAGAAAGTAAAGCCACATATAAACATATCTCACAAACAGATATAAGAATTCTAAATACTTTAGCAAATCAAATATGACAGTATATTAAAAAGACAATACACCAAGTAGGGTTTATTCTAGAAAAGCAAGTTTGAATTAACATTTGACAATCTGTTTGACTCATTAAAAAACTAAAAATGACATGGCTGTTTCAATAGTGTGGATGTTAGCATCCATTCCTGATTTCAGAGACTCAGACAATGACTCTTGTTTGAGACTTTGACTTCTTTGACCTCGGAAAGGACTCTGTGAAGATGCACAGGTAATATACTTAGGGGCAACAGACTGAAGTTTTTCCATTGAGATCAGAAACAGGAAGTGATGTTTGCTGTCCTCACTTCAGTTCAATACTGAAATTCTAGCAAGGCTGGGTAAGGGAAGGAAGATGTGCAGATTGGAAAGGAAGGAGTAAAACTGTTTATAGTTGCAAATAGCATGATCTTACATATAGATAATCCTAAGGAAAGCGCGCGCATGCACACACACACACACACACACCCCTAGAGTTAAAAAAAATCAGTAAGGTTGAAGATACAAAATCAATATAAAAACAGCTGTATTTCTGTGTATAGTTGGCTCTTCATCTATGGGTTCCATGTGCTTCAGTCAATTATGGATCCAAAATATTTGTGAAATAATTGCATCTGTGCCGAGTACCCACTTTCTTGTCACTATTCTCTAAACATCTGGTTACCTGGTGCCTTAGTTACTTTCTCATTGCTGGGACAAATTACCCAACACAAGTTAAAGGAGGAAAAATTTACGTTGGCTCATAGTTTGTAGAGGTTTCAGTCTTTTTAAGCTGGCTCCAAGGCAGGGTGGCATGCAGAGGGGGTTGGGAGAGGAGAAACTGAGAATGGCAAGCCAGACAAGCAGCGAACCTGTCTTCCTCCTTCTCACCTTATGTTCCATCCAAGCTGCAAACCTATTGGTTGGAGTCACCTCCTCCAGAGTGGGGCTTCCCACTACCCACACCTAGACCTATATTAAACTAACCAATGGACTAATTTAATTATCACACCCTTAATCCTCCTGTGACTGTCACCAGCCAGAGCCCTCTCATGCTCTGGCCCCAACTAAGCAAGGTCCTGAGTCCAGTATTGAATCCAAGGGTCAGAGCTAAGCAGAGCCAGCTGTAGACCAGGATCAGCTGGTGTGTAGTGCTGATTCATAACTCTGGCCTATCTCATGGCTTCTCCGAGATGCTTTTCCAGATTTTACTTTTATGGACATTTTAACCAAGACGTTTTGAAAAATCTTGGGAATGCATGGATTTGTGACAGCCCAGAAAACCAATTAGAAGATGCTGTAATGTGGACGTGATTTGTCCTCCAAGTGTCTCTTAATAGGTAGGGCCAAGTGGTCACTATTCACAGGGTGCTGGCCAGTGAAAAAATTGTGTTGGTTCTTGTGGGATCCTGAGGGGGTTCTTGAAAGAGGCCCATTATGCAAAGAGCAAGCCTGGCCCCTACTCACACTCTGGTCTCCACTGTGCTGTAGGCACTGCCTTGCACACATTCTCACCACTGTGAGGGATCCTCCTCCATGATGGGCCCTCCTGAGATGGATCTGCCATGATACGTGAGTTCACGGAAGCTATGAATCCAGGACTGCAGGCTCACTGAACCCAGCTTCAGGTATTTTGCTGTAGGAGTGAAGCATGGTAATCCGGAGTGCATCACAGAAACTGGGAATGAGCCCTTACTCAGCAGCCTGGGAGATTTAGCTTCCCCGGGGAAGGGTTGTTATACAGGGAGCAAGGCTGGTCACTGGGCTTTGAAGATATGAGAGTGCATCTTTGCAGTTTCCCAGCCTGTTTCTCCTCCTCAGCAGGAGGACCTATGCTGGGGGCCAGGTGCAGGAGAAGAGACCACATTGAGAGAAGGGGTGCTGGGTGCACAGCAGGCTGCAGACTAACCATCTACCCACTGTCTCTCCACTCCTATCCCAGCCACCCACTCCTCTACCCAAGCCCAGGATCGGCCAACTGCCACCGTGACACCCCTGCGCTCTCAGAGCTCCCCATCCCGCCTGCCTGCCACCAGCCTCAGGCCTCGCTCTGTGGTGTCCCCACAGCATGGCCAGCAGTCCCTGGTTCAGACGAGTCCCCGGCCAGCCATCCCTCTCACCTCTGCTGCATCAGCTGTCATGCCGCCCAGTGTCAGCACCACCAGCCTCAGTGGGGATGTCAGCGCGGGCTCTGGCAGGGGCCTATCCACATCCAGCCCCACTGGCACAGGGTGTAGACTGGAGGATAAGAGGGCTGAGAAGGTAAGTAGATATCCTGGGTGCCTGTCAGTGAAGGCTTGCATGACAGGATTGAGTTCCTCCCTCTGCTGCACCAGGCCTGAGATAGACAGAGGCCAGACCAAGGAAGGCAGCTGGCTGGAGAAGCCAGGCATGGCTAACATGGGGCAGCCACGGGTTGTGAGCAAATCAGAAAACAGTGTTCCCTCTTCCACATAGCTTAGTTTCCTCTGTGGAAGAATCACTATAATACACTCATTTTGTTAGAACAAGATCCTTGTTGTGTGCTGGGAGAATGTAACAGTGAGAATCAAATCTGTGTGAACAGCATCCCTCACTCAAATGTGTTGTTCTTGTGTGGTGCACAGCCTGTTCAGCCATATGGGACAGGCTTATTTATTATGGAGAAATGAGAAGATAGCAGAGTGCCAACCCCATCACTGATGTGGACAGCATCTTCAGCTATTCCTTTAACTGTGGTGGATCCTGGGCTGGTTTCATAAAGGAAACAGTCTAGTAGCTGACCAGCTAGTAAGACACTAGACCAGGCAGGATAAGAATCCACATTTCTAAATCTGCATCCAACAGAAATAGGATGCTGGCCTGGGACATTTTCTAGGATTCCCATTTTTTAAAAGTAAAATCTTAAAATTTTAATTTTAACCATTAGGTGAAATTCATTCAATAGCCTATTCCATTAAGCACAATATGCAAACTATTCTTCACTAGGCAATCTATATAAAATTAAAAGTGAGCTATTGGCTTTTACTTTTCCACACTAAGTCTCTGCTAGCTGTGTGGAGCATGTAAGCAGTCCTGTGGTGCACAGCCACATGCTGCACAGCTGTCTGGGGCTCCCCACTTGAGCCCTCTGGAGACCTTTTTGCTGCTGTTTTCCCCGTACCAAGGCTCTGCTGTTGTCCCGAACAAAATTGGTTCAGATTGGTGAGGCAGCTGGAGTTAGACAGTGTAGGTGAGGGCCTCACTCTTCTCCCAGGCCTTGCCACACTCAGTGTTGGCTCTGGGCCTCTGTCCCCTCAGGGGTGGCTGAGTGTACTCACAGTCCCTTCACAGTAGTGTCTGGCCACAGCAACTACTGCCCCTTCCTGTCCCACAGGAGGTCCTCCCCATGCTCACAGGTAAGGAGAGGCCTGTGCCAAAGCCTCTGATGCTGCAGGAGTCAGATGGCTGCTCTGAGCTCATATCTGCTTGAAGATCAGCTGAACCCATCCACCTATGGCCTGGTTCTGAGACACGGGAGAGCTCTGTCCCCCGACCCTGGCACCTTGGAAGCCTTACCTAACCACTGAGGAAAATGAGTCAAGCTTGCCAGAGAGGCCTGTGGTTGCATTCAAGTGCAGGTTGTTACTTGCTCCTAAACACCCTCTCCAGGTCCTAG
Organism: Cavia porcellus; assembly: GCF_034190915.1. Classification (NCBI taxonomy): domain Eukaryota; kingdom Metazoa; phylum Chordata; class Mammalia; order Rodentia; family Caviidae; genus Cavia; species Cavia porcellus. The sequence continues at coordinate 44,549,712 of NW_026947501.1, read as the reverse complement.
ACGTCAGTGTCTTCCATGTGACTAGCCCTGAGAGGTTCTGTGTCATGAAGTCAGGTGTGTGGGACTCAGGCCTGTGGGAGTCATCAGGAGCCACGGCATCCCCACTGCCCTCTGAGCACACAGCTACCAAAATCTAGATAAGCTGTGGAGGTTTCAGGCACATTCAGTCTCTTCTGACAGCTTGGGTAGAATCCAGGGACCCACAGGGGTGTCCTCTTCCTTTGATGACCCCCATGCCCTCCATAGCAGAAACACCTAGGTCAGCACTGGCCTGAACCAGCAAGCTTCAGGCTGAGTGTGATTTGGGACAGTGTGGAAAGCAGGCCCCATGTGCCCTGCGAAGGAGGTGACTGATAGGAGGCTCAGCCAGCCCCAAGGAAGCACTGCCCTTCCGAATTAAAACAGGATAATGTAGTAACCTACTCCTATTTTCTTTCTGTGCTCCCAGCTGGGCTTTTCATGACTCACAGTAAGGTACACTGCATTTCCAGTTGCCATCTGCAATTTAGGAGCCAAGAAGATACTGGGGAGTTCAAGCACAGGCAGGGCTATGACTCAGGCAGCCCCAGGCTCCATCCTGCCTATGACCAAAGCTGAAACAGGCAGCTGACTGTGAGCACACAGCAGTCACTTCATGGGTGCCTTAAGCAACCCTGTCACATACATGCTTCTGTCTGCTATAGTGAAAAGCAGTATCTGAAAGCACTTGGCAGAGTCTGCAGGAGCTTTTCTAGCTAAATTTCCTTTAGGAAGAGACAATGGGCTCCAGCTCTGCTGTTTAACCTCAGACAATGTGGCTTCTTGGTGCTGAGCCCAGCAGGGTGGGTCAGGGCCTGTCCACCATGTGCCAGAGAGAGCTGGGATGGATGGGGCCAAGGCTACCATTGGGAAGGGAGTGACTTTCCCAGGGGCATGGCACGGTGGTATGCTGGCTCCGCTAGTTGCAAAGGATGAGGCCAAGGCCTAGTTCTCTGTTGGGTGGTGCCTATGGTGCTCGAGGTCCAAGGAGGCTATTCTGGAGGCTGGTCTTCTCTTACCCCTCTGGGACACGGATCTTCAGACTGGCTTCCTTGGTCTTGAGCTCAGCCCTTGTGCCTGGTTTGCACACTGCTCTGTAGTCTTAGGGCTGAGCATAGCTCCCTGCAGGCCTGGCATCCCCAACTGTTGGAATGCTTTCCAGCCTGACTCACTGATGCTCCTGGCCCTGCTCCTCTACCTTGTGCCTTGGCCACCATGCCAAGAGTACCGCCTGCCTGTCAGCACAGGCCAGCAGTGGCATTGCCAGCCCCCTGGAGACCATGTCTTGGGATAACCTGTGGACACTTATGCCAGGCAGAGGGCGGATTGAGCATGGCCTGGATTGGGCCTGGTACTGACCCGCGATTCACTCAGAACTCACATCACAGATTACTTTTCATCACTCGAGTTGTCTGAGTTGACCAGGGGTCTTTCTACTTGGAAATGCATCTACTTCGGTGCTGCTCAGTGGAAGAGGAGACCCCAGAGCATCCATGGTCTTCAGATGCTACAGCAAGGCAACTCCTGGGCATCTCCTCATGGAAAGATTTGAGTGTGTGCTTTTCAAGAGGGTCTGGATACTGTTTTCACAATGATCTATGCGGTCCCACAAATCACAAGGAGAAAACAGATCTTGTATGACTTGAGAAGAGGTTGGGTGTGTAGGACTTTGCACTTAAAAAAAATGAATGTTGTGCTTAAAACCACATTGCTGTATCACCCATTTTGTCCACTGGTGATGGTTTTGCACTGTCATGGACACATCAACACCAGATGATACAAATGAACCATCTCTCAGGGATCATCTTGGAAACAGGCTGCTGTACCTCCCACCTTGAAGACAGGTACTCTCCTTGCACCCTTGCACGCTCTACCCTGGCCTGGAGGGAGGCAGAATCTGCCCAAGTCTGGCATAGGGAAGAATTGGATGGAAATAGATGAACCTGCATGTAGGCACAGACACTTTGGGAAGGTGCTAGAAGCAGAGGAACAGGTGGAGGACCTTTCACTGACAACAGCCTGAGCAGAGATCGCTGTAGCCAAAGGAGGTGCCATGGGTGGGTGAGACTTGAGGTCCCCCAGAAAGCTTCTTGCTGCTCTGCTTGGTTCCTGGTGATAGGAGGGTGTTGCCACGTGCAACCTTCTGATGGGAACCTCATCTCTCTTTCTCTCGGGCAGGCAACCAGCTCTGCCTTGTGCCAGCTCAGCCACAGATGCCTGATGCCACCTTGTGCTCTCCTGTGTGCTGATGCTTGTGGGGATTTCTCTAACCTTTTTAAAAATTTTATTTTAAAGAGATTAAGACAAAACAGGACAAAACAAAGCAGATCAGAACAGAACAATGTGAGCAACACAATACTTCATCACAAGACAACCGGATACTAACAGTAGCTACCATAATGTCTCTTCCTTTGAAATAGTTGAACATATCTTCACATACAATAGTATCAAACATAACAAAATAGTATAAAACCATTCAAGAGAATGAAAGTATTACAGGGTATTTAGAACCAAATAACAGAAAATGAACAATGGCTAAGGTATTATCTCATTTTCCATAAAAAATTTATTTATACTATCACACATATTAAAATCCAATAAGATAAAACCTGATAGAACCAATGGAAACAGAAGAAAAAAAAGCATGGAAGGACTTCAAAGCAAGATGATATTAAATCAGCAATGGCTGTCATAATGTCTTGTTTTCTTCAAAATAGCTGTTCATACCATCACACACAATAAAATCAAACAAAACTGAATAAAGCCATTCCAACTAATGAATGAAAATATTACAAGGCTTCAAAGCAATGTAATGGGGAATCATGATTACCATAAAATCTTATGTACTCTAACCATTTCTTATACTAGGGAGACTATACAGTATTTATACATGTGAGTTTGGTTTATTTCTCTTATGAGTATGGTCTTAAGTTGCGTCCATTTATTTATAAATATCTCAATGTGATCATTCTTTATAGCTGGATAATACTCGATTGTGGTAAACCTACCACAACTTTTTAATCCATTCCTCAGTTGATGGACACTTAGGTTGTTTCCAAGATTTGCCTATCACAGATTGTGCTGCTATAAACTTGGGTGCACATATATTTCATTGTGGTATGATGTTTTCAGTTCTTCTGGGAATATGCCTAGAAGTAGAATAGCTGGGTCAAATGGGACTTCCAATCCCAGCTTTTTGAGGAATCTCCAGACTGCCTTCCACAGTGGTTGCACCAGTCTATACTCCCACCAACAGTGCAGGATTGTTCCTTTTTTCCCACAGCCTCTCCAGCATTTGTTGTTGATAGTTTTCATGATCCTGGCCATTCTTTCTGGAGTGAGATGGAATCTCGGTGTTGTTTTAATTTGCATTTCTCTAATGACTAATGATGATGAACATTTTTTCATGTATTTATTTGCCATTTGTATTTGTTCATCTGAGAACTGTGTATTCATCTCAGATGCCCATTTTTGGATTGGGTTTTTGAATTTCGGGGGTCTGATTTTTAAAAATTCTTTATTCTAGACAAAGTCCTTTGTCTGAGGAACAGTTCACTAAGGTTTTTTTCCCAGTTTACTTTTAACTATGCTGGGAATTTCTTTTGACATGCAGAAACTGTTTAATAAGATGTGATCCCAGTTATTGATTCTGGGAATTATTTCCCATGTGGTTTGATTCTTGTTCATGAATTCTCTACCTGCCCATATGTCTTTAAGATTTTTACCTAATTTGTCTTCCAATACATTTAGGGTTTCTTTTTTAATATTTAGATCTTTGATCCATTTGGATTTCAGTATAGTAGATGGTGATAGGCATGGGTCTAGTTTTAGTTTTCAGCATATAGAGAGCAAGTTTTTTCAACACCATTTATTAAAGAGACTGTCGTTCTTTCAGTGCACATATTGGCCCCTTTATAAAAGATAAGGTGGTTGAGTGTGTTTATAGTTGTGGTTGTATCTTCTAGTCTATTCCACTGATCTTCAGATCTGTTTTTATTCCAGTACCATGTTGATTTTATTACAGTAGCTTTGTAGTATAGCTTCAGTCAGGGATTGTGAATCCTCCTGCCTTGCCTTTGCTGCTTAGAATTGCCTTTGCTATTCTAGGTCTCTTCTGGTTCCAGATGAATTTTAGGAGTGATTTCTTTAGATCTATGAGGTATGTTAATGGTATTTGGATTGGGATTGCAATGAATCTGAATAACAGTTTTGGGAGAATGGCCATTTTCACAATATTTATTCTTCATAACCGTGAACAAGGGATGTCTTTCATTTTCTGAGATCCCCTTTGATTTCTTTTTCATGGTATTGTAATTTTCCATCTTTTACTTCTTTTGTGAGATTAATTCCTAAGTATTTCATTTTTTGGATGCTAGTGTTAAGAGTGTAGCTTCCCTTATTTCCCTCTCAGAGATTTTGTTGTTATTGTAAAGGAATGCTATTGATTTTTGAGTACTGACTTTGTATGGAGCCACACTGCTGAATTTATTTATTATATCTAGGAGTCTTTCGATGGAGATTTGGGATTCTTCTATGTAGAGCATCATGTCTTCTGCAAATTACGATAATTTAACTTCATCTTCTCCTATATTTACACCTTTTATTTCTCTCTCTTGTCTAATTGCTCTGGCTAGTATTTCCAGTACTATGTTGAATAGGGGTGGTGATGAGGGACATCCTTGTCTTGTGCTTGATTTTAAGGTAAAGGCTTTCAGTTTTTGGCCTTTTAATATGATGCTGGCTGTTGGTTTGTCATAGATGGCCTTTATCATTTTGAGGTAAAGACAATCTATTCCAATTTTCTATAAGGTTCATATCATGAGTAAATGTTGGATCTTATCAAAAGCTTTTTATGCATCTATAGAAATGTTCATATGATTCTTATTTTTGGCTCTGTTGATATGGTGTATTACATATATTTATTTATGTATGTTGAACAATCGTTGCATGCCTGGGATGACTCCCACTTGGTCATGGTGTATAATCTTCTTGATGATTTGCTGCATCCTGTTTGCCAATATTTTATTGAGGATTTTTGCATCTATGTTCATTAGGGAGATTGGTCTGTAGTTCTCTTTTTTAGTTGGATCTTTCTCAGGTTTTGGTACTAGAGTAATATTTGCTTCCAGGCATTACTTAGAAAAAAGTGCTTCACTTTTGATTTCATTGAAGAGTGTGAGGAGTGTTGACATTAGATCTTCTTTGTATTTCTTGTAGAATTCCACAGTGAATCCATCTGAGCCTGGGCTCTTCTTTGTAGGTAAGGGCTTAATTACATTTTCAATTTCATTAATAGAAATTGGGTTATTAAGCAGTTTTATATCTTTTTGACCCAGGTTTGGTAGTTCTAGGAGTCTATCCATTTCTTCTGTGTTATCAAACCTATGAGAGTAGAGGTTTTGAACTAGGTGTTGATGACCTTCTTTATTTCCACAGAGTCTATAGTGATTTCAGCTTTTTCATTCCTTATTGCATGAATTTGAGGTTTTCCTTTCCTTTTTTAAATAAGATTGGCTAGGGGCTTATCAATTTTATTTATTCTTTCAAAGTACCAACTCTTTGATTCACTGATTTTTTTGGATTGTTTTCTTACTCTCTATTGCATTAATTTCTGCTGTGATTTTTATAATTTCCTCCCTTCTTTTGGGTTTGGGCTTGACTTGCTCTTTTTTTTCTAGATGTTTGAGGTGTAGCATCAGGCTGTTTATTTGTGTTCATTCTGTTTTCCTGATGTGGGAATGCAGTGCAATCAATTTTCCTCTGAGGATTGCTTTCATTGCATCCCACAGGTTCCAGTAAGTTGTATTTCTATTTTCATTTGCTTGTAGGTGTTGTTTAATTTCTTTAATTTCTTCTGTGACCCATTGATTGCTCAAGGGAATATTATTAAATTTCCATGTGTTTTGGATTTTTTTGCAGTTTCTTTTATCATTAATTTCTTAGTTTAATGTTAATTATATTTAGTTCATGTATCATTAATTTCTTAGTTTAATGTTAATTATATTTAGTTCATGTTCTTCTTTATCATTATTCATTAGTTTCATGGCACTATGATCTGATAGCATGCATGGGATAATATCAGATCTTTTGCATTTATTTAAATATGTCCTGTGAGTTAGTATGTGGTCTGTTTTAGAGAATGTCCCATGTACCGCTGAGAAGAATGTATATTCTGATGTTGGATGGAACACTCTGTATATGTCTATCAAGTCCATTTGTTCACAGGTGTGATTCATTTCTGTTATTTCTTTGCTCATTTTCTGTCTGGTTTATCTGTCCCTTTGTGTCAGTGGCATGTTAAGGTCTCCTTTTATAATTGTGTTAGTACTTATTTGCTTTTTCATTTCTGTTAATATTTGCTTTGTACGGGGGTGGAGCAAAGATGACAGCTGGCTACAGAGGCTCCCTGAGATAGTCAACATAGAATTCAACATAATACAGCATGGGAATCCCCGAACAGAGGGAGATGAATTCTCTTGTGCGAAGAAGAAACTAAGGTGAGAAGAACCAATCAAACATACAGTCTCGGTGCTGTTACTGGAACAGCTATAGGTTCAGTGCTCCCGCCACAGCAGGTGACTTGCTAAGCCATCCGAGGTCCCGCCGCTTCAGCACAGTCACTCTGAGGTCGGGGGAAGGCCAGCAGAACAAAGAGCTGAGCTGGCAATGAGCCTGCGTCAACCTGTGGTGAGTGACAGGAGTGGAGCCATTCCACAAAAAGGGGGACTCCAGTGGATGACATTCTGGGACCAGGCAGGACTGGCAAGCACAAGGGGCAGCAGTGACTTCAGTTGTTCCTCTCCCGAATTGGTGCAGTGAGCTAAGCCTGGGTCACGTGACCTGGCTAAGACCCAATAGGTTATCCAAAATCAGTTCCCTGTGGTGGTGGCACACACTAATCACACTAACACAGTGAAGCCTCAGAGGTTTGGCTGACCCAGAGGTGAGGCAGCACATAGTAATACAGTGCAGGCCTCAGTGACTTGACTGATCTGGTGGGGAGAGGCCAGCATACACTGCCCCTGTTTGCAACTCACTAGCACACTGCAGTGGGAAGGGTCACCTAGCTAGCATGCTTCAGAAGAATTGTAACCAACAAAGAAATAAACTAGTGCCTCCTGGAAGAAACAAAAAAGATGGGAAGAGGAATCAACAACAAAAAGTCCCCAGTTCCCACCCCTGAGAACATTGACCCAGGGCAGGTAAATACAAAGGAGAATGAGAACAGCAAATAATCAGTATCAAACACGGCACAAGTGGGCATAAAGAGATATTTTCAGGACCTCATAGAAAAATTCAAAAGTGAAATATTTAGCCAAGTAAAGCAAGATATAGGAAGATGAATAAAAGAGATGCTAAGCACCCACTAAGCAGACACAGATGGAAGAAGGGAGGAACTCACACAAAGGAGAGAACCATTTGATGAAGAATATAAACAAAATATAGAATACATGAAGCAGATTCAAAGAGATTACTAGGAAATTAAAAACTCTATTGAAAGATGGCAAATCTGCTTGAAATAAACTAAGGATAGATTATCCAATATGCAGGACAGTTTTGCAATGTAGGATTATGAAAGGAAAAACTTTTTTAAAGTAATTAGCAGACAAGCAGTAACAATACAAAGGCTAGAAGACAACAAGAGGCTCTACAACTTGAGAAAAAATAATGTGAATGAAGAAGCAGGGGTACAAAGGAACTACAAAGGCTATTCACAGAAATAATTAAGGAAAACTTCCCAAACATAGGAAAAGGAAATGATATTCTGATGTATGAGGCATACAGAACTCCATCCACCTACAACCATAACAGAGCTACACCCAGGCATATAATAATCAAGAGCCCAGAAATTCAATATAAGAACAGAACATTAAAAGCTGTTAGAGACAAGAAACATAACTTATAAAGGAAGGTCCATCAGAATGATAGCAAACTTTTTGACACAAACCATCAAGTCATAAAGAGCCTGGAGCAAAATATTCCAAGCCCTGAAAAGAAAATAACTTCCAACCCAGATTGATATACCCTGATAAACTGTCTCTAGAAATTAATGAAGAAACAAGATGCTTCTAAGACAAAGAGGAACTTGGGAATTTCGTAACCACCAATCCAACTCTACAGAGAATACTGCAGGGTATTCTAGAGAGAGAGAAAAGTACTAGGATTCCCGGAACAGTGGCAGAGATCCCTCAATGAATGGAGCAGAAAACAGAATGAAGAAGATGAGCAGACAACTGATGGCAAAAAAAAAGAGCATAACAGAAATAAGGCAGAAAAGGTTGGTTATAATCTCTAATATAAATGACCTTGATACACTAAATTAAAAAAAAAACACACGTGGAGTAGGTCAGGAGGCAGGGCCCACCAAGATGTTATTTTTAGGAAATATAATTAACATGAAAAAGAGTACATGGACTGAATATCAGAGTATGAGAAAATAATGCTCTATGTGACAGAGAACCAGAGAGTAATAGGGGCAACTAGACCAGCATTTGTGGGTAGATTGGAAAGACAGGCTTCAATAGGTAAAGGAATACAATTAGAGATCAAGTCCAGGATGTGAGAAGGTTCAGAACCACTTAGCTAAATAGCAGGTTGCCTCTCCCCCCCCAATTTAAAACCAAGGGTTTTGGCCAGACCCAAAAATGCACAGTGTACCCTGGGGAAGTGAAAGGAGAGGGAGAGTCTTAAAAAAGATGGCAGAAGATATTGTTAATAGTGTATCAGGATTTACAACCCACATTACTTGCACCACTCTGCTTAGATACATTTTATTCTGTCCCAGTTTGTCTACTTATATTAGATTTGAGGGCACAGACAGCGATCCCAAAAACATCAGGCTATAGCACAGTAATCATCTTTAATTTCCTATTATCTTAATCTGGAGCCCTGTATGACTTACAGTGTTTTATCATGACTGATCTTAGTTAAATTTGGTTTGTTTGATTGCTGTTTGGTATCGACATTTTATTCAAAACTGGTATGATTGATAGTATCAAGTCTGAGAGTATAGGCTACTACCCTGAAGATGACAAGACTCTACAATACACGTTCTGGTTTGATAATTGCCTGTATTTGAAGTTTTATACTATATACAAAGTTGTGTTTTTATTAATACTATTATGTACTGATATATTTAATTATACTATGTCTGATGATATAGCCAATTCTATTGAAGAAAACAGACAACACAAGAACTATGGTAGAACCCCTTGTACAATGGTCTTATATGTCTTTTTTGTTTCATGTGTTTATAGGAATATGTTTTGTTTTGTCTTGCTTTGTTATGTTTCTCCCTGTAATATAGAAAGGATAGAAATACATGTTAAGACTCATGCATGCGTAGAATCTATAAACAGTTTATGAGAACTGATCTTATGACACATGATGAAATGAACAGATACTTCAGAGGAAAAGAGACGCTAAAGTACCCAGTGCTGATCCTGGTGTGTCATAATGTGACACCCAGCAATAGTATTATTCTTTGTTCAGAGTGATATTAGACTGCTTGGGTTTGTTCAATCTCAGCATAATTGAAGATACGGATAACTGCATGGATGTTTAAGTGTATAGGATTGATAACTATATTTCTAAGTTTTGTTGGTTAGTTGAACAGAACTGGTTGCAGTCTCACTGTTTGAATCCTCACTTTATATACTCCACTTTAATATCTTGAATAACTATTTGTAAGAGGACAATCTGTAATCATCAACTAGTTATTTCTTACTGTTTATTTTTTCTTTAAAAGTACGTATTATTTCTACCCATTTTCTGTTTTGTTTAGTCTTTCTTTAAATTAAAATTTAAAACAAAGACACTACAATACCCAGCTGATCCCGTAGTGTCATGATGTGAAAACCAGCAATACTATTATTCTTTGTTCAGAATGATTTTAGCCTGCTTTAGTTTGTTTAATCTCAACATAAATGAAGATATGGATAACAGCATGTATGTTTAAGTGTATAGAATTGATAACCATATTACTAAGTTTTTGTTGCATAGTTGAACACAACTGGTTGCAGTCTCACCATTTTAATTCCCACTGTATGTGTTCCACTTTTGTATCTTGAACAACTATTTGTAAAAAGACAGTATGTAAACATTAACTAGTGATCTCTTACTGTTTATTTTTTCTTTGAATGTATGTATTACTTCTTCCCATTTTCTGTTTTGTTTAGTCTTTCTTTAAATAAAATTTTAAAAAATTTACTTTGTATAGCTGGGTGCTCTGGAATTTGGTACGTGTATATTTAAGATTGTTATCTCTTCCTCTTGAAGTATTCCCCTAACTAGTGTGTAGTGACTTTCTTTATCTCTTAGGATTATTCTTTATTTGAAGTTCACATTGTCTGCAAACAGAATAGCTACCCCCACTTTTTTGGGGGTTCCTGTGACATGAAGTATTGTTTTCCATCCTTTGACTTTCAGTCTATGAGTTTCCTTTTCAGTTAGATGGGTTTCTTGTAGACAGCATATGATTGGATGTTGTTTCTTGATCCATTCTGCCAGTCTGTTTCTTTTAATTGATGAATTGAGACCATTTGTGTTAATGGTTATAACTGTTATATATTGGTTTATGGTTGACATGTTATCCTTCTGCTGTTGCATCTTTATCTTTCCATTCTGTTTTATTGTTTGCCTTCCTTAGTAGTTTTTTTCCTATGTCTATGTATAATGTCTTTTAGTATTCTTTGAAGGATTGGTTTGGTGATCATGAAGTTCTTCAGCTGTTATTGTTATGGAAATATCTTATTTCTCCGTCCATTTTGAAAGACAGTTTTTCAGGGTACATCAATCTAGGTTGGTAGTTGTTTTCCTTTAGAATCTAAAATACTTCACTCAGTGCTCTTCTTGTTTGTGTTGAGAAGTCTGCTGTGATTCTGATAGATTTTCCTTTATAGGTGATCTGTCTTTTCTCTCTAACAGCATTTAATATTCTATACTTATGTTGGATTTCTGGGATGGTGATTATTATATGTCTAGATGTAGTTTTATTTTGATTATGGCTATTTGGAGTTCTGTATACTTCACTAATTCATATGTCAGTTTTCATTCTTATGTTTGGGAAATTTCAGCTATTCTGTAAATAGTCTTTTGATATCATTTGTGTTGTCCCTTTCTTTTTCAATTATCCCTATCAATCTTATGTTGTTTTTCTTTGTATCATCTTGTAGCTGTTGAATTCTTATTTCCTGATTTCTTATTATTTTTGAAAAATCTTTCCTTTCCTGTTCACTGGCTGCAATCTGGTCTTTGAGGTGTGAAATTCTATCTTCACTTTCATTGAAGCAGTTTTGACAACTTTCAATGGAATTTTTGACTTCCTGTATATCTCTTTGAATCTACTTCATGCATCCTGTTTATTTCTTATATTGTTCATCCAGGAATTCTATCGTTTTGCATTGTTCCTCTAGTTTTTTAACTGTGTCTTCTTTAGATGTGTTGTGTTAAGCATTTCTTTCATTACTTTCATCATTTCTTCTTTTACTTCAGAGAGTATTTCTAATTTGAATTCCTTTAAAGCTTCCTGAAGTTTCTTCTTTATTTCAGTTGCTATTATTTCAGGCATTTCACTTGTATGGCATATATTTTCTTCTGTGTACATGGCTAAGCCTTCTTGGGTGGGCTGGAAGTTTGAGATTCCATTTTGGTCTTTTGTGTTGTCATTTTCCTATATTTCTGTGTTTCAAGTGATGTTCCAAAGCTTCCAGTGGGTGTGTTGGAAATTGCCTCCTAGTACCTTGACTCCTGGGACCTAGTGGGGGTTGTTTAGTAGTCCAGTCAGGTCCACAGCACCTTTCGTGCCACCTCCGGTGTTCCAGGAAGCTGGGTGGCCCTTAACTGCTGGAGGTGATGATCTTAAAGTCTCCCCTGGCCCACGCCAGTGTGCTGGAACTCACCTCATGCAGCCCTAGTTACCCTAGTTCCCCAGATTGAAAGAAGGTCACTGAGAGTGCCCAAGCTAGGCCCACAAAACCAGCAGAGCCTAGTCTAATGTGGCTGGAAGCTAGCCAGTCACTTAACTGCTGGGAGTGATTATCTTAAACTCTCCCCAGGCCCATGCCAGTGTGCTGGAACTCACTTCATGCAGCCCCAATTCCCCGGATTCCGTATCTCTGACCTTTATGTAGCCTCTCTCTAACATCCAGCTTCCAGATGGCTATCTCCTGGACTCAGCCCCACATCCCTACTGTTGTCAGGTGGGACAGAGGGAAGACACTAGGCTAGGGTGAGTCAGTTCTAGGATGGGTTAGTACATGGGCACGTAGCTGGCACAGCACACTAAGGTCACGTGTGCTGGACTAGGATGGAAAACTGAGACTAAGAGTCTCAGAATCCTGGCCTACAACCCCTGAGCAAAGTGTCTGGTGATATCTGGAGACAAAAGTTTCCTCTCCTGTGACACATGTGGGGTTTTGTTAAAAGTGCAATATCAATAATAATATAATAACAATAATAATGATCTCATGTAATGTGTGCCTTTGAGGTATATAAATATGCCACAAGTTATGAAAGTGTGTGGTACACATTTTCCAGGATCTAGGTGTAGAGAAGCTCACCAGCAGCCCCCTCCCACATGTCCTCTTGCCAACTGAATTCCTCACCTTTTGCTGCTGGGAGGAGTGAATTAGTTAATCTCACAAATGCATAGCAGAGTGTTCAGGACAAAATATTAGTAATTTATTCAGAAATTTATAAATGACTGAAGATCCCATACAAATAATGAATCAGACAGAGTAAAACTTTTAGCCCTGAGGCTGCTATAAATGATCAAAAGAGATTTTGACTTTGCAATGTTAGGAAATAAAGTGCTCATCTTCATCAAACTCAGAGTTGATAGACTACTCAAAAATGAATGCTGCTGACCTGCTGAAGCAGCCACTTGTGATGTGTTACTCATTGCCCAGCCATGGCAGGTGCTGCATTTTGTTATCCTGGGAACACAGGTAGAAAAGCACTTTAAGATCTTGGGTTTATTATGACAATGGAAAGAGCTGCAGAAAATTGTCTTCATAGAAGTACAGCTTCAACTGAAAAACACTGAACCAAAGTCATCTTTTAAATGATTAAAAAAAACCCTAGAAATGGAGTCATGTGGATAGTAAGGTGGGTTCATGAACAACACTATAGAAATTCATGCTGCCAAATTGATAAATTTGGAATTTAATTAACTGAGCTCAGGACCACTCATATACAGACCCTCCGTTCCCCCATTCAGGGTCCAAACAAGTGGCACCAAACTGAAAGTTACAGAGTTTTAAAAGATAGAATCACAAAAGATATCCTGTTGGAAACAGTTTAACTTGAATCTTTCATTAATTTTCAGTTGACACTGTATCCTGCTGCTTTTGTTGAGCAGGTTAATTTTTCTCCTGTAGGTAAAGATCATTCTGCTTTTCTCATGGAACTTGTACCCTGAGTGATTTTCCATTTTCCTGAATACGGGGGACTAGTTAAATGCAGCGCTTAAGATGGCATCAGTTATGCCAAGCTACAACATTCCCAGTGGTTTTAGTGCCTGAATCAAATCTTTTATTCCTGTCATCCTATTAAAAGACATCTTCTTTAATCTACATTACCTACATCCTCATATTGGGAATATATAAACATTAATTTTAATAGATTGGCTGAAGGAGGGGAGGTGTCATCTTGATAGGTAGCAGGGGAGAGAGCCTCTCTGAGAAAAACAACTCAGATACTGGAATTTAACACCATGGAGAAGACCAAATGAAAGGAGAGGGCTTTTGTTGACCCAGGGAAAACTGAGGAAAAAGAAAAAGAAAAAAAGAAAGAAAGGAAAAACGTGGATGAAAGCCTGGAACCAGATGCTCTCACTCAGACCAGTTCCACACTATGCTGGGCATACCTTGGAGTCAAACAACTCATGGTCGTGCCTAAGTTGCAGTAGTGCTGCCAAGATCAGGGGTTGGTGAGCCCAGGAACCTTGATGGGAGAATGTAGAATAATGGAGAGAGGAACTGGTATGGAGAGCTGCATTAATCCCTTGTGAGTGCTGGGAGTTGGGTCCCACAGAAGGGGTGACAGGCTGGACAACATACTGGAGTTGGGTGGGATAGGCCTGAATCTAGAATTGCAGTGGTGTCAGCCACCCCTGGCCCAAAGAGGACTGGTGGTATCTGCTTGGATTGGGTGATGCCCCTGGTCAGAACCCAATAGCCAGGAATAAAACTATCCTGAAATTGTGACACCCACAAGGCACAGACTAATGTGCTGAAGACACTCGCCAGTTGACTGGCTCAGAGGAGAGGGGCCAGCCCACAACAACCCTGTGTGCACCTAAGATAATAGTAAGCTGGAGAGGGCAGCAATCCCCTAGTCAGCACACTGCAGAAAAACCATAGGAAATGTGGAAAGGGCCTGAGGTCTACACCATACACCTTCTGAAAGAAACCAGAAACATGACAAGAGAAAGAAACAAGTAAAAGCCTTGAGCCACTGACCCAGGGAAAATAAGTCCAGAAGAGGTAAATACAGAAGATATTGAGGGTAGCAATCATGCAATATCAGCCACAGCATCAGTGAAAATAAAGAAATAATGTCGTGACCTTATCCCATACAATTATGTATTGGCAGGGAGGGGTCGTCATCTGGCAGAAAAGTCACTATATTGAGGGCAGAAGTAGACAGGAACTCGATGCAGTCAGTGCCCAGTAATAGGGCTTGGTACTGAACAATGTGAGCGTTAGAAAGCTATCTATCAGGAGGTGACCACAATGGTGTCTTCACAGCATGTGGGGCCACTATCTGAAGTCTCTGGCCAAAAGTCAACTTAGTGGCTTCCTTGGTGAATATTGCAGTGGCTGTAATTGTCCATAGGCAGTTTGGTCACCTTGCAGACATGGAGTCTAATTGCCAGGAAAGATAGGCAACAAGTCTCTTCCAGGGTCCCAGGTACTGGGTTAAGATCCTTTTTGTTATCCCATGACTCTCAGCTACATGTAATTGGAAAGGTTTGGCTACGTCAGGGAGAGCAAGGGCTGGAGCATTCACAAGAGCCTGTTTTAAATCACTGAAAGCTTGTTCTTCTAACTTAGTCCAGGTTAAAGGTCCAGGTGGATCCCCTTCGATAAAGGTGTAGAGTGGCTAGGCCATTTCAGAAAAACCCAAGATCCACAACAGGCAGTAGCCCAAAGCACCTAGAAATTTTCTATCTGATGTTTAGTCTTTGGGGAAGGGACTTTTAAGATAGCCTCAATCCTTTTATCTGACAAAGTCCATTTTTAAAGAAAATATATAACCCAGATAAGTGACTTTGAGTAGAGAGAGCTGTGCCTTTTTGGCAGAGACTCAGTAGCCCAGTTTGTCTATCTCTCTCAGTAGGGCCTCAATGGCTTTCAGACAAGAGGCCAAGTCTGCCTTGGCCAGCAATAAATCATCTACATATTGAAGCACTGTGAGGGAGAGATGGTCTGCCCCAAAATCTTGCAGGTCCCTCCTCAGGGCCTCATCAAATAGAGTTGGTGCATTTTTGAACCCCTGAGGCAAATGCATCCAGGTCCTGATTCTCCTGTTTTAGGGTCTGTCCATTCAAAGGCAAAGAGGGGTTGACTTACCAGAGTCAGTGGTAAGGAAAAGAAGGCATCCTTCAGGTCCAATGTGGAGTGACAGGTGTGCATAAGAGGCAGCAAACTGAGCAAAGTATATGTATTAGGAACAGTGGGGTGTAGAGTCATGACTTTTATTTACCTCTCAGAGGTCTTGGACAGGCCGATAGTCTGAAGTCCCAGGCTTCTGGACAGATAAGCCAGAGTAAAAGAGTATTCCAGGCTGACTTACTAGGAATCAAGATATTGGCCTCTTTTAGCCTTTGAATGTGCTTGGACATTTTTTCTTGGCCTAAGATGAGTGGATATTGGTAGAACTGGATTGGGGTGGTCCCAGGGTTAAGGGTGACTACAATTGGAGGTTGGTTGATTGCAAGTCCTGGTGGGTTGAATTCCGCCCAGATGCCAGGAATCTCCTTTTGCCATTTTTGTAGTAATGAAGTTGGAGGGGAGTCTGCTAGGGGCAAGTCCACCAGAAACAAGTATCATTCAGTCAGGGGGCAAGTAAAACGAATAGCAGAAGGAGGAGGAGTAGTCACCTCTGATTTAGCTTCCTGAAGATCTCTAGTCTTTCTGTTAAACCCAAGAGTTACTGAGGGGATTGTGCCATCAAAAGAGATTTGAGCGTGTAACTTGTGGAGCAAGTCTTATCTGATCAGGGTGTAGGGACATTTGACAAGGAAAAAGTGGGTTAGGGTCCCTCTGCTCAAATCCATAATGATGGCCTGAGTCCATGGGTAAGCCTTTATTTTTCCAGTCATTCCTTGAATGCTGATCTTGGTTTGAGTCAAGGGACCCACTGGCTGTTGTAGGACTGAATAGCTTGCTCCTGTGTCAACCAAGAAGCTGACCTTTTGGGCTATCTCCATTAATTCTGAGAGTGCCTTACCTTTGAATCTTTCTATCATTTGAAGCTTTTTTTAATATCTAGGGATGACTGGGAAACAAATGCAATATTTAAGGTATGTGTATTTTCAGGTGCTGCTGGATCAATAGGTGTATAGAAGGTGCTGCAAGAACACAGATGGAGCCTTGTCAGGTCCCTAACTTAACTCTGTTTAGACAGATTAGTTGGCTTTCAAGTAGCTGCTTTTAAAAGCACCCAAATGAGTCTGGCAATACCAATGGAGAACCTTCTTACCTTGAAGAGGGCAAGTGAGGGGCTTGAGGCAGAAGCCCAGAAAAGGAGTGCTACAGCCAGCTGGGCTTGTGTCCATCAGGGAAGCCACATTGCTGTTGTGTTTTTTGCCCTGGAGAGCTGAAGCCACCATTGCCCCTGCCACACAGCATGGGTTTTTGCCCTGGTCCTGGCTCCTCTATGGTTGTTGCTGTCTGGTTGCTTGTACTGCTATTGTGCTGGGAAACAGTTAAGGTGCGGTGGTCTGGCTGAATGCTCAGGAGAAAGAAGAGGGGCTGGAGCTATTTTCTGCAGTGGGAGCCATCCAGGCCTTAGGTTTGGTGGGGGGGGGGCACATGGCAGGGCCTGCAGGCAGGATCAGTACCCCCCTCTCACCAGGGGACCTGCAGGTGGGGTGCCCACAGCAGTAGCAGCAGTGGCACCTGCAGTGGCAGCACTGTTGTTTAAGAGTTGAGGTAGACCTGCTAACACAAAGAGAGGTTAAAAGTCCCTTCTGGAGGCCTAGAGACTCTGAAAGTGGGCTATTTAAATTCATAAAATGTTTGGAGCTTCCCTGGGTAAACAGGTTCAATGTAGGAAGATGCTCTCAAATGCGTTTCCTGTAAGTGGTTAAGAACACATTACAGGGGGGACAGAGAAGCAGGAACAGATTGACCCATTTGTCACAAACAAACATTAAATCAGTGGCAAACAAGATTAACAAAACAAAGACAGAAATGAACCAAGCACTAGTTCAACAAGTCAACAAGTCCCAGGCAATGTCTTGTCTTAGGACAGTCTTGGAGATTTTAATGTTGCATCCAATGTCTCCAAAGACCTCCAAGGGGCACTGCCATAAAAACTAGAACAATCATACCAGTAAGGATATGGACTGCTTGCTTCGCATTAGTGTGCAGGGGTTTTGGTTTCTCTTTGAAACAAAGAGATTCCTCAGGGACAAGGAACTTCTCTCAGCAGGCCCCCTGAGGAATAATCGCCTCAAAGAGAGACTGGGATCCCCCAAATAAGGTGGGTTTGTGAACAACAATATAGGAATCCAAGCAGCCAAATATGATAAATTTGGAATTTAATTAACTCAGGACCACTTGTATATAGACTCCCCCCAGTTCAGGGTCCAAGCAAGTGGCCCCGAACTAGAAAGGTATGGAGTTTTTGAAAGAGAGAATCACAAAAGATATTCTGTTGGAAACAATTTAGCTTGAATCTTTCATTTCAGTTGACACCTGTATCTTGTTGCTTTTGTTGAGCAGGTTAATTTTTCTCCTGTAGGTAAAGCTCATTCTGCTTTTTTCATGGGACTTATACCCTGAGTAATTTTCCATTTACTTGAATTAAGGCACTAGTGAAATGCAGAGCTTAAGATGGCATCAGTTATGCCAACCTACAACAGACAGCAAAGAGGGTTTTGTTACTCCAGCGAGAATAAATAGTAACCAGTAGTTCATCAGATGTGGGAGCAAATGCTAGTAACCAATAATTCCTTGTAGGGAGCCATGAACAGCACCCAGTAACTCCTCTGGGTGAGGGCAGCGACTAGCAACTAGTAACATCTAGGAGGTGGACAGAGACTTGTGTCCAATGACTCCTAGGAAGTTGGCAGTGGCTAATTACCCAGTACCTCCTCTGAGGTTGGAGGCTGTGACCAGTACCC
This sequence comes from Cavia porcellus, assembly GCF_034190915.1. NCBI lineage: Eukaryota > Metazoa > Chordata > Mammalia > Rodentia > Caviidae > Cavia > Cavia porcellus. Next base: position 44,531,339 of record NW_026947501.1, on the reverse strand, counting down.
AGTAACTCCTAGGAGGAGGGTTGTGACTCAGGATACCAAGCTCTGCCTGTTTTCATGAGTCATAGTGAGTAGTGCCCTCAATTTTCACCCTAATTTCTGGACCAAACTCCCCTGTCCCCTACCCCTTCCCCCTGTGAAAACAGCAGCACAGACTCTGTGCCAGAGCTGGGCTCTCACAAGTTTCTTTAACCATGCCCACGCTGCAGGTACCATCACTTGACTGGCACTGAAGCTGTCCTTTCTGTGCCAGCCCTTTTGTCTCAGCCCATGTTTTATGAGATAAGATTCATGGTGAGACTATGAATTCTGTGAACACAGACTCCTCACCACCTGCTTTGGCTGTGAAGTACAAGAACAATGCTATGTGGATACTGCAATGTACTTGCAGTATTCTGCCAAACAGGCCCTGTTCATGCTACCAGCATTCAGAGTAGCAGGGGAGAGTGCACAGTCACACTGTAGCCTGCTCCCACCCAGAGTGGTGAGGGAAGCACACAGACTGTCACTGGCTTCTCTAGCCTCCTGTCCCTGCTGTTTCCTTCTGAGTCCTTCATTACATTCTGTCTTTCCAGGGGAGTATTTTTGAAGGTGTTTTAATGTTTAAAATACCCAGCAGCTCCAAGCACAATTTTCCATCTCTTTTAATTAGCTTGTTAACTTTTTCTTCTTTATCCATTATAGATCTACTCTCCTTTACCCTTATGAAAATGCTTTGCATATTTATATTGTTCTAAACCTTTGCTCTTTCCAAATCTGTTGTCAAGCAGAACTAGAGATGTGCCCTTTTTCCATTAAAATTTCAGCAGTGCATAGCTTTTAATTACCCTTGCCCTTCTCCAACAGGAAAGTTTCCAAACATAAAATGATAACCAAAAAGCGTCCATATGTAACTTGCTGCCTTAAGCCAGAGAATAAGGAAAGCTGTGTGTTACCCTGGGACCTTTGTTTCTTCTGTTGCTCTAAGCTGCTTGGAACCTCCAGCGTTGGTGGGTCAGTCATCTGTGCTTTGGGCCTCAGGGGCTCCTGATTGTGCCTGGCCATTCTTGTAGGCACTGGGGATGATTTGTGTTTCTTTCCTGGGCCAGTGGCCTGTGGCTGTAGGTGGCACTGAGAGTCACCTGGCCCTCTTTCTAAACTCATGTTGTGTCCTTAGCATGCTGCTGAGTTGGCCAAAACAATGGCGCTATTTAACAGACTACTAGAGAGTGAGTACTAGGGTTGGGCTTGGGAGAGTCAAGACTGGAAGCCACATGGGCAGAGAGCAAGACACGCTGTGCCTCACCCTGACTGTTGTCCCCAACTGTGGCACTCTTCTTGTGCCCATGCCCATCCAAAAGCCTACTATTCCTGCTCAGGTGACCCAGCTCTTTGTAAGCATTGCCACATACCACATCGGGCCCTTATGTCCTGCCCACATTTCTCCTCAGCTGGCCTTCTAGACCCTGCAGTACACTGACCACACCTGCTTTTTCCTACATCTGTTCCTTACACACCTCCCAACCCTTCCCTGGACAATCAGTGTTATCCTGATTGTCCCTCCTATAGAGTTGTCCCTCAAGGCCTACCTCAGGGTTCCTCCTATCTTATTATCACCTTCAAAACAGACTGCAACTTTTTCTGCTTATTTACTCTCTTAAGTGGAAGAGAAACACCTGTGTAGTTCATGAGTCAAAGGCACAAAAGCATAAGGTACTGTGTGCTTTTAGTGCATACAAAGGCTGAAACACAGCTGCCCCTTCCCAGGGGGGCCATGCTTGTGTTCCTGGTCACTAAGTGTTGGCACAGGTCTGAACCTCCAGCCTTGACCACTCCTGGGTCTCAGCTCAGGAAAGTGTCTTGTGTGTCTGACAGTAAAAATGTGTGTTCAGTCCTTTATTCTCAAAGCTGATAAGGTTTTGGTCTCCCTTCCAGGGTTGTAAGCTCTTTGGTCATTGGCTTGTAGATTGGGCATGGTTCTTTGTGGACTAAGGTTCCTGGACACAGGCCTGAGCTGTGTGGACTAAGTCTGGTAAGGGAAGTAGGAGAATAGGCCACCTGTTTGTGCCTCAGGGTCCAGTGAGCTTGTGGTCCAAGCATACTCTGCCATAGCTGTCACTGGTCCATGGCTGTTTCAGACTTCTGCTCAATGCCACAGAACTTTCACTGACCATCAGAGCCTAAATCTCAGTGAGACAGGGAAATTCCCAGAAAACCACGTAATCAGAGACCGTCTGTGATGTACATGCTGTCTCTCCAGCTCACAAATGCCCACCCCCCATGCTCCTACATGTGAAGACACATACATGCACACACACATACATACTTACCCACATGCACACATGCACACACAGTGCTCAGCCACCAGCAGATGCTATGGTCCTCTACCCTCGCAATGCCCAGTGTTGATATGGCACCATGGCTCCTGGTGAAGACAGGACCCGCCCACATGCTGTGAGGCTCGTGGACTCAGCATAGACCTGAGTGGCACATGGGGAACTGCGCAACTGCCCAGCAACCCTGCCTGCCTTTCTCTGCGCCATCTCAGTGCTTGGCCCTTGGGCATCAATCCAGAGGCTGCTCTAACCACAACATCTTCAGAGTCTAGAGCCAAAATGTCGCTAATGTGTACTGCAGGGTGGGAGGGTCACCCCTGAGACCTTGGGTGCAACAATAATGGAAAAGGCCTGGAGTCCCCAGGACAAGGCTATGAGGCTCTGGGACTGCTCAGGGCACATGCAAAGGTCACATGGCTATGAACAGGACCTTGAGGTCCTCTTCTGCTCTGTATATGAGGAACCATGGTCCTTGTGTCCTGAGCAGCTCTTTGAGCAAGGGCAGCTGCCTGCAGAGCAGGGTTTTACCTGGAAAATTGCCCAAACTTGTCCATGGTAGAGGTGCCTAAGAGCAGGTGTCCTTTCATGCTGGAGTGAGGGCACTACCAGGGCTGCCCTTGGTTAGGACCAGGGCCTCTGCCGGACCTGTACCCTCTACTGGGCATAGGCAATGCCCAGAGACTCAGTGGCTTGTTCCCAGGTGGGAAAGCAGCAGGAATTCAACAGCTGCAGGGCTTGCACAGGAAACTGTCCCAGTGCAGGAGCCTCTGAGCATGCTAGGAGAATGTTTGTGTCCCACTGCCCTGCAGAGGCACCAGTACATGGGCTACACAGCACTGTGATTTCCTTAGTTGTGTGATATTATCAGGGCTTGACAGAAAGCTATCTGGGCTTTTCAGGAGAGCTGAGTGGACATGCATGGGGTTGTGGCTGGACCAGGGCTCTGCGAAAGTGTAGAAGACAGTGGTTGAGCATCCTCCTGAGGCTGGCCCCATCTACTGGCCTAGGACTTTGTAGTCTGTGGAACACTTCTGCCTGGTTTGGAGGAAAGAGGGAAAATGAGGCTACTGTCTCATCATCTCCTCAACAGCTCTGGAAGACCATCTTCAAAGTTCTTCATGAAGAGCACTAACTGCTTGGTGCCACTTTTTGTGTCTCCCCAGAAAGAGAAGAAGAGTGGGCTGCTGAAGCTGCTGGCTGGGGCATCCACCAGGAGGAAGTCACACTCCCCACCATCCTTCTCCCCAACCCATGACCCTCCAGTAGCTGCAGACACTTCGCTGCTGGGTGCCATGGGCCCTGACGTGTCCTCTCTGTCTGTCCACGGCAGGGCAGGATCCTGCCCCATTGAGAGTGAGATGCGGGGGGCCATGGGGTTGGAGCCACTGCACAGGAAGACGAGCTCCTTGGATCTGAACTTTTGCTCCTCCCCTGCCCGGCAGGCTACCCTCTCCATGGCCGCCATCCGCCCGGAGCCCAAGCTGCTTCCCAGGGAGAGGTAAGAGTATGCGGGCTGCATCCTCTGTGCCATGCACCTGGCACCCAAGGTCTGGAACCCTTCTTGGCACAGAGGAAAGGGTCTTAGTCTACCTATCACCCCTTATCACCCAGCCACTTGGCTCCAAGCAGGGATGAGCTTGGGTTTTGAGGAGTCCAGTATCTGGAGCTGATGTCAAGTTCCCAGCCCATTTGGTGCCTGCATTCAGGACTGCAAGGGACTTGTCAGGAGATTTCTTAGGACTGGTGTGGGAATGAGCACAAACATCAGGAAATCAGGTAGTGGGGGGACTGTCCCCCACCCAGGGACCCAGAATGGGCCCCTAAGCTGAGCGTCATTTGCTGTGACATCTTAGACTTCGATGATGTCTCCTCAAATTGACTTAGAGGGCATGTAGCCCACTAGGGTGAACCATCAAAAATGCCAGTGCTCATCCATGTTTTTACATATCATTCAGCCCAGGCTTTATGGATCTGGAAATGTGGCATGGCTTCAGGCACTGAGTTTAACAGAAGTCAAAGCTCTCATCTGGCTGGGTGGGCGGCTCTACTTACTTCAGTGTCTGTCCTGAAGGCTCGAAGGCAAGCAGCAACATGGCAGAGATGCAGTCGCCAACCTATTACTGAGGGGCAAGGGATGGTGCCTTGCTCAGCTGTTGGGCCAGCACTGACACAGCTGATCATGAGGGATGGGCTGAGAAGACACCCTGACCATGTGGCACTGCAGCCCGAGACCAGGTTCTTGCAGTGGCAGGCACTGGGAACCTTCCACCCAGATGGGCCATATAACTCATATCATACACACACACACACACACACACACTCCCCCTTCTCTCCTTCCTGCACTTCCCCTCCACCTGGAAGTCCCCTGTGTCTGAGACCCCCAAGCCAGTGCTATCTGCTACTCCACTGTCCTGGCCTGTCCTAGCCTGCAGGCCCAGCAGTCCCACCCCATTCACCATTCACCGGCCCTGAGTGGGTCTGTCCAGGAGAGCAGGCCTGTCTGAGCTATTTCACAGCCTTCTGTGTAGGCCAGAGAGCCTGTCACCAGCCCTTCCCAGGGACTCTCCTTTTCCTCTGGACAGTGTCCCAGACAGCCAAATCTGGAGCCAGATTTCTTGGGATCTTGCAGAAGAATAGTAGTTAGGGCAACAGTCTCCTGCCCCATCCCCCTGTGAGGGCAGTGCTGGCCCAAGACCAGGTATGCCAGCCAGACAGGCTGAGCACTGAGCTGCAGGAGGCTTTGGCAGATGGACAGCCTGCTGTCTGTTTCACCCAAGCTGAAACCCAGCTTCCTCTTTTCTCCAGCCCAATCCCTGGGCTTCTGTACCAGGGGTTGATGACATTTGCCTGATATGTATGATATATGTGAAGCATGTAGACTAATACCTGAAAATTATGCATGTGTAATGAATTATGACTTGACCTGCATTGTGACAGAATGCAATAGTGAGAGTAAGGTGGTGACGGGGTCCCGAGCGGACCCCTCTGGCCCAAGCTTGTTCCCCACAAGTTCATAGCCCACGTGCTCCTGCTCAGCATTTGCTGGCCAGGTATTGCTTGGCTTTGTCTTTTTTTTGGTCCAGGATATGCTATGGTTGGCTGAATAACAGCTCCTAGAATTTCCTTGCCCTTGTCACCCAAAGCCATGAATCTGCCACCTCATGTGGTAGAGGAGAGTAGAGTCTGCCAATGGCTGATTGGAAGGAAGGGGGACATCCCACCTCATCCATCTGGCCAGTGTAGCCACAGGGTCCTGAAGGGTGATCAAAACCCTGCCATGTGAGGACTTGACCCCTGATCTCTGAGGGGCAGAAGGAGGGATACAGATGACAAGATTCCATGAGCCACTGGAAATCACTAGCCTTGAAGACACCTTGGTTTTGGCCCAGCAAGACTTTGTTGGATTTCTGCCTTCAGAACTGTGACAATGGACTCCCATGGCACAAGGATGCTCTGCCTGTGGCTATTTGTTACAGAAGCAGTGACCCCCGGGTCCAGTCAGTTCTGGTGTACAGTGGCTTACTCACAAGTTCGACATAATCATGGTGATGTTTTCACTCTCAGTGTAGTTTTCAGTCAGTCATAAGACAGGCTTTGTTTGAGATGACCTTGCCTGAATGTGCATGTGGCAGGCAGGCTGGGATGGGCATGGTGCTCTGGAGGGAGGAGGATGAACACAGTTCTACCCACTGTGGGCTCAGTTTGGGGTAGTGGCCCCATTGCAAGCTCAGGAATATGGCACATGTGTCACTGCCTTGGTCTCGTGGTATGGCATGGTCATTTCCAATGTGCCAACCTGACACCAGATCAGTGATCCACTTTTTCAACTCTATTTGAGTAAGGCTGCTGAGAAGGCTGCCATTTGAAGCCGCCTAGAAGCCCTGCTGTAGAGGCAGATGACATGGAAGAGGCCAGACACCCATACCACAGGTGGGCTAGAAGCCATGTGGGCACCAGAGATTCCACTCAGACTCTGACCTGGAAATCTGCTGCAGTTCACACAGCCTGCATGTGCTCCAGAGGGCAGAATCACTAATTTATAAAAACTAGTGACTGCTACTTGGGAGCAGTGGTCATCCTTTGAGGCCCATGTGACCTTGTTATTCCAAGACAGGGAGTGCCAGTTTCTTCCCTGCCTTGAGGGACAAGTCCCGTCTTGGAGCCATCTGGACAGAAGCAGTAAATGCCCCTCTTGTAGGAATTCACTGCATATCCATCTGGGTTCCTCAGTCATTGAGTTGCTCAGAAACACCAAATTACTTCTTTCTAACAAATTACATTTTTAAAGGGGCTTGTCTATTTTACATGTGGCAGAGCTGATGCGAAGCATCTGAGAAGCACTCACCCTTTGCTGTTTTTTTCTAGGAAGGGAGGAGGGGGAGGAGCTAAGAATATGTGGACATGGTGGGGACAGAGTGGCTTATATCAGGCCGTGTGACTTCACAGACCACTGGCAGGAATGCTGACTGCAAGAGCTGGGGGAACTTTGTTTCCTGCCATCTGTGTTCCCAGATCTTGTGTTGTGCTTGCAGCCATGGCTAGCCATGGGAACTAGGCTAGCACCTGCAGCCATCCTGAGGCCTTGGTTGATCTTCTATGCTGTGCCCAGGCCTGACCAGCCCTGCTGCCTCTGGACAGGAACACACACCTACCTCCCCCTTGCTGGTACTGCCTGAGGCATGATCAGTGACCCAGCTGGGAGGTTCCTGATCCTTCTCCATCTACTTCTTCTGCCCTAGCTGCTCCAAGGTCATTGCTTCTCAGGTCATGCTAGACTGGCAGATGGTGCCAGAGTCTCATCCCCAAGAGCATTTGGGACCCCAGTGGGTGAGGTCCTCTTTCCTAGGACACAAACTTGTTCTGCATTCTCAGGAATACAAATGCAAATATTTGCTCCTAAAAGTTGTCAGAGTCCACATTCTCAGCTCATTTCTACAGATTGCTTCACTAGATCTAGAGATCTCTTCTGGGGCTGCTGACGACTTGTGGACCACATGAGAGGGACTGACCTGGCAATCTGTTACGTTTTATAATGTCCTGGTTTAGTGTTAGTCCAGGCTGCCAGGTGCAGACTGAGTCTCAGGCCCTCAGCAGAGTGTTGGTGAGAGGATTGGACCTTAGTTTCCCATCTGGGAGTACCTGCTGTACCCAGAGGGATCTTGGGACTGTCAGAGTCTGAGCTTTGAGCCACAAGTACTCATTGGGTCCCAACTGGCAGCGGCGATACTGCAAAGGCCACTGTCTCAGTTTCCATTTTATGACCTATTGGTCTGAAAATGGGGGCCCCTGAGGTGGCCTTGGAGGCTGCAGGGCCAAGGTGTCAGGGAAACAAGAAGAAGAAAGTTGGGTCTTTGGACATTGGTGCTGTGCCCTCAGCCAGTGGAGCCACGAAGTTACCATCTTGTGGACATGTACAGAATCAGCCTGGTGGAGCTGTCTCCAAAGCCCCTCACCCTCAATCTGTGCACGGCTCCCACCTAGAAGTGGCTGTGCAGATAAAGTCTTGGTGTTCAGAGATGCTGATGCCCTGACAGGTACCAACATGAGCCCAAAGTCCACAGACAGGATGGTGACCGAGGACATGGGAGTCTCCTGAGCCCCCTGGGTCTGCAGTGAATGGGGTGAGGGTCAGGGGAGGTTGTGGGACTATGTCACAGCCACACTTGACATCTGTGTTTGAAAGGGTATTACTGGGAAGTTTCTAATATATTAATTAAAAATGAAAGAAGAGTTTTGAAACAATTAAAAGATAACAGGAGCTGTATAGAGTGAGGAAAGCTGGGGATTTAGCTCAGCAGCATAAGTACCTGCCTTGCAAGTGCGCAGTCCTGAGTTCGATCCCTGATACAAAAAAAAAAAAAAAAAAAAGTAGCCCTAGGCACAGGATTTGCTCAAGGGAGGAAGAGGAAGACCTAGGGCTCATGCTGTGCTCTGTCCCCAGGTACCGTGTGGTGGTCTCCTACCCACCTCAGAGCGAGGCGGAGATCGAACTGAGGGAGGGCGACGTGGTCTTCGTGCACCGCAAACGTGAGGACGGCTGGTACGAGGGGACCCTGCAGCGAAACGGACGCACAGGGCTTTTTCCAGGCAGCTTCGTGGAGAGCTTCTGAGATGGCCAAGGATCTGCCAGGGGTGGCTGGACAGCAGGACTCGGGGGTGGGGTTGCATCTTCCCCATGATACCCTCTCTCCAGTACCTGCGAGGAGAAGCTGAAGAGGACCTGGTAGTGTTGCCATTGCTGTGGCTGGTGCATTGAGAGCCACAGGAAGTGCCGGTCTAGCTTTGTGGGGCAGAGCATCTGGAGGGTCCTTCTCAGCCATCCTGTTGCTAAGCCACACGGTGCTCATGTCCAGCCAACCACTCCAAAGCTGCATCCTGCCCCTTCACAGGTGGCACCTCTGCTTCACTGCTGTTGTCTGTGCTGCCCCTCTTTTAGGCCATCTTCTAACATGCAGCGTTGACTCTGTTTCTCATGGGTCACACGTCCTCTATTTCACACATCTGGTGCTGCCTTTTGTAAAACTCTTAATGACCTGAGTGATCTTGAAAGAAACAATATCCCAGGTGGCATCTAAGGTAGGTTTTATATTCGCCATCGAGCCTCAAGCATGCAGCTGCCTGTCCTGAGCATCAGATGAGGCCAGTGCTCCATAGGTGAACAGTGGGCAGTTCGGGCATGGAGGGTTCTGGAGACAGCGAGGTAGCTCTCTATACGCCCAGTGGAACTCAGCTCTGTCTAAACAGCAAGGAGTATTATTCAGGAACAAGAACAGTGTGAAGGATCCTCTAACTGGCTTTTGCTGGAGTGGGAATAACATGGGATGACCCAGCCCGAGATGACAGTCATGTATTTTTATTCCCCAGAAAGAATAACTATCATTTGCCTTCTCAAAATGTGGGTTCTTGCCATCGAAATGTGAAGTTTTCACTACAGTTCAGATCACTACCTTGAAAAGATTTTTTTCTTCTTTTTAACAAATAAATTACTGCTCCCTTATGACCCACGCTCTGCTTTCTGTATTTAAGACAGTGAGGACAGGTTGCTGCTGATTTGCAGGTTGGGGCTGAAGAGGGCGCCCAGAGGGAGGCAGTTTCATCTCAGAGTCACAGCTCAGGAGCACATTTTGTCTCTCAGAGTTGCCAGCTTTGTATCTTCTGCTGGGCTGAATACTGAGCCCTGGTGTGGGGTGCGGCCCACTTCAGCAGTGCATACTCTTCTGTAAATCTTGGGAGAGGGCCTGTCATTTCCCTGCTCTTGTGGCTGTCCCTAGCTGCTATGTTGGGGAATTGCCCCACAGAACACACTTCGCCCCCTGAGTAACTGCACCTAAAGGGAGTGGGAAATGTGTTCTGGGTCTAAAAGGTGAACATCTGGTTTAAACAGGGAGTCCTGGGTGCTGGGTTAGTGACCTCCAGGGGAATGCGGACACTGTTATTACCCGCTCAGTTCCCCCAGGCACAAGAAGTCCTGTGCCTGTTGCCAAAAAGCACTTGAGTCAACTCTCTGGGCAAGGTCCACATTCTCCTGTGGAACCAGAATAAACCTGAGATTATAATAAAATAATCTGTTTTTTGAAGTGAGGGCAGTTACCAAGCAACAGAAGATCAGCTTGAGGCTGGCTTCCACCCAGCCAGTCCTCCAGGTTTCCTCGGGATAGTGGGGGTCACATGCACTCTGACAGGGACACAGGTCCCAGGTTTCTCTGGAGGTTCCAGCATGTGGGTACTGGGGACCACCTCTGGGGAAGGAAGCGGTACAGTGAGCCTAGGCAGCACCAGGGTGAGCTGGTGGGTGGGACCCTGGGGCAGTTGGAGCTGCCAGGGAGCAAGGAGATGCCTAACACACCCCACACACCAAGTGCCTACCCACACCCAGGGCTATGGGAAGAGCAGAACCGAGGTGGCTTCCCAGGTCAGTGTGTCCCAAACATAGTTTGCTGCCAGGAGAAACCAATGCCTGTCTGACCCTCATCTCCTGTCCTGCATGCAATGGGAATTCTTTAGCTGTGCAGGGGCATTTGGTGATCAAGGTGACATTTGTTGAGGCACACAGCATTCTGCAGCCACAGATCAGGCTCCATGGGCACCAGGAGGCAGGACCATGGACCAAAAGAGAGGAGATGGGGAAGGAGGGTTGAGTAACAGGCTAGGCATCAAACCCAGCTCAGCCAATGTCCACACAGTTCAAATACACCCAACATTCCTGCTCTACCCTGATGTCAGCCTGTGACTTTGGAAGAGCTGGTGCTAGTGACAAGCTGTGATGCCTGGGTCTCTGTGGCTTTAAAGACAATCATTGCTCGGCCTTGTGTCTGGGTGGAGGGCAGAGTGGCAAGGCCTCTGCAGTGCCCAGCTAGGAGCAGATGGAGCCCAGGTGCCCTCCCCTGCTCTGTGTGGGCCAGATCTGTGTGTACCAGACTGTGGCCAGCAACAAGGGCAGTGTGAGTCAACCCTTGCAGGTACCTGGAGGTCACTAGCTGGGCAGTGGCACCCAGTGCAAAGCCAGCTGGCAGAGAGCATTGGGTCCTCCAGGCCCTCTGAGGCTTGTGTAGCTGAAAATGTAGGGGGCTTTCTAGGATCCCTCAGCCTCCCCTCTCACAATCCCTGCTGACCAGAGGGTCCTGGGTGCCCTCAGGTGCCCAAGATGCACACTGTTTAGAACATCAGGTGGGATCTCTAGGGTGACAGCTCCCTCTGCTGATGGCTCAGGGAAGTGACTGTAGGTGGCGGCCCTGTGGAAGCCGAGGACTCCAAAAGACCTGAGGATGTGCATCAAGGGCAGCAGCCACGACGTGGGGAGATCCTGGGTGCTGGGTGGCGCTCCCTTCCCCACCCTGGGCACTGATGTTCACTCCCGTGGCATGCATGCTGAGGGTGGTCCAGGCTGTCCCTTAGGTTCTGGCCAGGGACTCTCGTGTACACAGCTTCTCTGCAGGGACCATCCAGCTGTGAGCCGTGGCTCCCATGCAGTGATCAGGGGTGGACTCCTGTAGCGCAGCAGCAGTTCCTGGACAGATGTCCTGTGTACAGGCAGTGATGAGTAAGGTCCCTGAAGACAGGTGGAGAACAAGTCAGGAGCCCATCAGGGAAGCAGGGGAGAGCAGGAGAAACCTGTCCTTTGTGGGCCAGTACAGCATACACCGAGTACATGACCAACACTTACCTGCACTCCACAGTTTCCAGGGCTCCGCATGTGCCCCGTCTGTCTTCATATCAGCTTTTCAGGCCAGACACTGTGATGGTGCCTGTTTCAGACAGGGAAACTGAGGAGGAGAGCAGATTACCTCAGAAAGTGTCTGAGGGGTGGTGCAGCAGGGCCAGCCCAGCTGCCGGCTTCATGGGCCCCGTGTCCTACAAGGCCAAGCTGAGTGGTGTTCAACTTGTGTCCCCCTGTACACAGTGTCACAGGGATCACACTCCCAAGCTGGACTAACAGGAGCTGTAGGGCTCCGAGGTACCAGGGGTCTCAGCTGCCAGCTGCCTGCCACAGCCTCTGGCAACAGTGCCCTGGGTGGTCAAAAGCCCAGCAAGCCCCTCCTACCTATCACTTCTGCCCAGGTAACTGGTCTCATGGCCCTCAGGGACAGGAGACAGACAGGACTCAACCATAGGGAGCTTGCAACTGGCATTACCCACTATTGATGTCTCTTCTGGAACTGACCAACAAATCCTAACCCTCATTGTCCTATGTGGTTATGGCCAATGACCACTTCCAACCTTCATTCAAAGGAATTTCAAAAAGAAAGGGATTCAACGGAGGGGACAGAGTCCTGAGGGGTCCTGTGGGGCAAGGGACAGGCAGCTGTGGACTCCTGCAGGATACCACAGAGGGACAGGTGGCTGTGGGGTCCCTTGGGGACACACTGAGGCTTAGAGCAGCTCCATGGACATGTCAGCCTTTGCTGGTCTTCATGTCCCTAATCTGTGGGAAACTGAGGCACCTGTGCTATGCTGGGAGCTGGACACAGCCCTTAGCTCTGTTTTCTGTCTTCAGCCCAAGGCTGGTGCCCCTCCCTGAGCTATCCAAGGCCCTGCTGCTTGGGGATAACATGGTTGGGTCTCACTCAGAACCAGGGGCCATCACCATGATGGCCCTGGCAAAGGGTCAGCTCCAGAGCCCTTACCTAACCCCACTTGTTCCTACTATGAGGAGGCCACAGCCCCTCAGCTTCTTGTAGGCAGGAGCACAACTGTCAATCACATGAATGGGAGCCCCAAAGCATGGCAGTAAATTTTCCTTGAAGCTCTTTGGGGACTGAAAGATGATAACTTCACATTGTGGTCTTGCCCTCCCCCTTGTCTTCCTTGGTGGGCAAACTCATCTCTGGCCTTTACCCCCTCCTACCCCAGCCACAAGATTGGCTTTTGCCTCTTTGGTCTGAAATCCCCCCAAGGATGGATATGAAAATCTGGCCTTAGCCTCTGGCTCCTGGTGAGCCAGGGTCCCAGGAGCCAGGGTCCCAGGAGCCAGGGTCCCAGGAGCCATGTGCCCAAGAGCCAAGTGCCAGGCCTGCTCCTCTCAATGGCTGTAATTCCCAGCCACCCCCAGTGCTGCAGCACCTTCCTCCAGCAGCCCAGTGGGCATCATGTCCCCCTCGAGCCTTCATCTTCCAGTACAATTGCCAGGCCACCATTCCTTTTGCTGATCGCTACCTTGGATCCCTGGCTGGCTTCAGGGATGTGTGGCACTGGTCACCACTTCTTTCTCTTCCCTACAGTGCCCCCTCCCTGGTCCTCACTGTGTCTCTGCCTCCATGCAGAATGCTCAAGAATTCTGGATATAGTCGTGCACCCACTACACACACACATAGGCACCCATTACCCTCCCAGCATACCTGCACAGATGCACAGAGGCAAGCACAGAAGGCACACTGGATGCTGTGGGCTGTGGTCCTCTCCACCCCAGGGCCAACCTGCAGCACAAAAGGTATGGTCATATGTTCAGAGAAGTGGATTTCTCCAGCAAACTGTAGCTTGTAGCCACTCCCACTCTGCCCAGTGACTACCTCATCTAGCACAAGGCTAGTCCCTAGAGCCAGCAGGCTACTCTTGGGGTACACAGGTAATCCTGAAGTGGGCAAGTAAACAAATCCTGGAGGAGAAAGAGACCCATCTCAAGGCTCTGTCCTTGCTCCAGAATAGCCACAGCCCCATATCAGCTGTCTTCCTAGACACAGTTCCTGAAAGTGGATGTGGGTGTTCTGGGAGGGTGATCATATGTGTGCATGTATTCAGTGCATGTGCAGTGTGTGTGCAAGTAGGATATCTGTGCACTTAAAAGCATGAAGGCAGCAGACCTAGCTGTTTCCGCCATCAGACATTCTCACAGCTCTGAGATTTGTTTGCAACTCCACCCCAGCAGATTCCTGGCTTGTGTGACCTTCTGGCAATTTCCATGTGTAGCTGTTGCTGGAACCTTACTATGATTCACAACTTACTGAGGCTGTGAGCTGGTAAATATTTCTGCTTTGGACCCACTACCATCTTACAAAGCCCAGACATGGAGATAGTAGGAGCCCACTATAGGGCAGGAGATTCCCTCATAGTCCATTTTAGTGAGCCACAATGTGTCTGCAGCCACATCTCCATAATAGGGCACACGCCCTGAGCCCTGTCATAACTGGGCTTGGTGTTTGGCTGTGTCTGATGACTGGCCTGTGGTAATCACCTGGGAAGCTGCTGGGAAGGTCCTATCCCTGGATAGGTGCTACCCCTGTGACCCACCTGCCCACAGCCTCCTTGCCTCCCTGCTCCTGCCTAGAGTAGAGCCACGGCAGCTCACTGTAGCTCAGATCCCTCTGGAGAGTTCTTGCCCTTATTTTCCACTGTCACTGAATGTCTTACTTGCTCTGGGAATGTTCCTTGAAGTTGCATCACACCTTGAGACCCCTATAACATGACTCTGGATCACATGTACCCCATTACAAACATTGTCTCCCAAAACCCTTGACTTCCAGAGTGTACTATACCTCCTCTGCTCACTTCCTGCACCTGGTGCCCTGCCCTATGGTCTGAACAGGAGCCCAGGGATGATCTTCAACCCAGGAGTCACCCAGAGTTTCCAGGCCATAAGCCTCTGCCCAAGGGGCACTGAGCTAGCTCCATTTGCAAAGTCTGTAACTGTCTGTGCTAGGCGGAGGCAGGTGGCATGTGGCCAGAGGCAGGAGATCGCCAAGCTTCAGGAAACAGTGGTTAAAGGAAACAGGGCCAATGACTATGAGTACAGTTTGACCTGAAACTCCAGACTGATGCAGAGCCATGATGGGACTGAGAGGGAAGCTAACCCAGAGCCAGTGGCTTCTCTCAGGAGGGCAGGAACAGGATACCTCACTCTGCCCTGCACCCTAGGGCCCCTAACTTCAGTCATGGTGATCTATAGCCTGGCCTCTGGAACATGCATTTCAGTCCCCAAGTGTCCTGGGGCTGAGGGACCAAAAGGTTTCACACTGAACCTGCCCCTCCCCAGTTAGCTAATGTCCAACCCTACTGTCAGTATCCCTGTTCACATCCGTGCCTACCACCCTCCTTAGCAGGGGACCTTCTGTTGCCTGAAGCTGCTCATGTGCTCAGTAAAGCTGGATGAGCTCAGTGATCACCCTTGAATGTGAGGCCCTGCTGAAGACTCCTCCTCCAGGAAGTCTTCTGCCCTAAGTGTGTGATGAACATGGGAGTCTCAGAAGATGGAAAGCTCTGAACCTCTGGCAGCCTCAATTCTTCACATTCAGGATTCTCCACCCAGCCACAGACCACATCTGGACTCACCTGGGAAGCATCCAGGTTTCCCTGCAGGGACCTGTTTGAGTCCAACTGATTCCCAAAGAGCAGCTGAGGTCAACAGTACCCAAGGCTCTGAGAAGCCAGAGCACACCTGCCCACATGGGTCGGACAGCCAAACCCCCCCATCCCTTCACAGAGAGAGGTCTTTGAGGGTCCATGTAAAGGTGCTCAGGAGTAGACTGTGGTGTGAAGGCCTCAGCAGCTGGGTATATGGCCCAGCTAGACACAGAGAGGCTTTGCGAAGCTCTCAACCATGACTAGTCTTGGCTGTTAGGAGATTCAGTGTTCATAGAGTCCATAGGCTTGTTTATTTAATGAACATTTAAAGAACATGTCTATCAAACTTTGAACATTACTGGGTAAAGTCCTGCCACTGGGAGTGACACTGTCCCAAGTTACCAGCACCAAGCCGATGGTTAGTCTGGAACTTGTCTCCCTTGTTCCAAAAACCTGGCTTCCACTGTTCCCACTGCAACAGGTCCAGAAAGAGATGCACAGAATGAACACAGAATGAGCTGATTCTGGGCCTCTGTAATCAGTTCTGGGTACAGAAGTGTGAGCTGTCTGGAACTTCAAAGCATCGCCGCCCTCCTCCTTCCAGGGACACTCAGACAGCAAGCTTTTTAGGGACTAGAACGTTGAGTCCTGGGTAAGAGAGGCAGAAGCATCAGCAGAGTGGAACAGCCTCTGGCAGAGTTGGTGCTATTGTGACCCTGTGGCAGGCTCAGTGGATGAGAATGGGAGAGAAGATCCTCTTCTGAAAAAATGAGCACAGAGCTGTGCACATATGAGTCCGTTTATGATGGCGGAGGCCCCATTTAGAGTGAGTATTTGAAGGCACTAACTCAAGTCCACTCAGGAAGCTGTCACCCCCAATTGATATCCCAGCCCTTATTTCACACTCTCCCACCCACAGGCTGCCAGGTATGTGTGTGCCACACTGGCTGCCTCTTTTGCTTGGCCACTGCTGGGCAGACTGAACCCTCATGTCCCTCTCTGTAAGCAGCCACCTCCTGGCCAGGTAGGCAGCACTGGACCACAGCATGTATGAGGAAGGGGGAGTCCTCAGTGGGAAAGGGTTTGGTGAGTGAGAGACATAAGGCAGACTCTGCACATTCACATGTCAGAGTTTAAGGGGCTGGCAAGGGTAGCAGAAGCCTGGCCAGGGGAGCGAGGAACAAGTATCAAGTGGAGGAAATGCTGCAGATGGTTGGGCAGCCATCACTGCTGATTTTCTGGCTCAGAAGGCTGAACAGTGGTTGTATAGGAGGAAGTGGGGAAGAAGGCATACACAAATTCTGTACTAATTTGCAATCTTTTATAAACCTAAAATTATCTAAAATGAAAGATTTTGAAAAATAAGCAAATGTGGTCGATAGGCCATCAAACCTAGCAAATTTGCTCAGTACTGATTCCCTTTGAAGGTCCCCAAGCCCTCATCAGAGTCACCAGGATGAAGCCACCTTCCCAGCTCTGGAGAAGAAAACTAAATGACAGTGAAGGCATGAGTACATGTGGAACTCTGCAGCCCACCGGACAGACTGTTGTGGGCTGGGCAGGTGCCAGAGCCCAACACAGCAAATTGTGGCTTCCAAGGATGGCACCTGAGGACCACGGGCTCTGCACACCCAGCAGCTGTGGGACAGAGCACTGACCTGCAGCTGTCACCCAGAGACCAGGAAGCCCCCACACTACCTGGCACGGGTCCCTTCTAAGAAGCCACAGAAATGCTTAAGCCTCAAGCACTGGGCACACGACCCACTCTGGCTTTTCAGACTCCCTGGAATCCAGCAGGTTTAGGTTGAGGTGTTGAGGTGTGTACTGGCTGGACCCTGGGGCTTCTATAGGGACACAAGGGGTGGCACTGTCACCAGTGACATCAGACAGATGTGCCACATGCTACCTCTACAGCTTTACCCACCCTGCCAGGCATCCACAGGTAGCCCTTCTGGGGCTGCATCCTCATGGCCTGTATGAAAGTGTCCACAGAGCCAGACCCTGACCCTGGAACACGCTGAGATGAGCCCCTCGCAGGGTCAGCCTCAAGAGTTCTGCCAGAGGGGCAGGATCCAGTGTCTCTGGAGAGGTGGAGGAGTAAGAGAGAACTTGGCATTTGGTCATCAAGGGAGGAAGAAGGGCCATGCCAGAGATGCTGGCAATATCTGAAATGCAGCTAAAACCTGTGTGACCCAGGACCCAGTGTTCAGAACCATCGCAGGTCATCCAAGGTTTCCAGCCTTGCTGTGGGGATCTCAGCCTCAGTTAGCAGGGCCTCATTTGAACATAACAGTCCTCAAATTTAGCTGAGGAAGCTGGGTCCAGTGTAAAGTGGGGTGTAAGGACATGAAAGGTGTTGAGCCAGGAACTATAGGTGCCTTCCAGACTTGATCTCTCCCTCTGGAACACTTGGAACTTATGTGATCTGCATTTGGCGTGCATAACTATGGGTTCCTAAGTCCCCCACCATGGACCTGAGCTGGCTGGCCAGTTTTGTTTAACCTGCAGCTCAGCACAGTTGGGGATCAACTCCAGGGTCAGAGCCATACACAGGTCACTTTACGGTTAGATAGACGCAGCCTCCCCTAAACCAGCAGTGCAAATTCCCAGTACCTGGGAGAGTTCTGATCCATTGGATACCTAAGGAGAGGGGACCACCATGCATGCCAGCCACTTGCCATGTATTGTGGTACCAACTGAGTGTGCACTAGTTGGTCTACAGGGACAGACCAGGTATGTGGAGGCCATGCAACTGCAGAAGGACAAGGCATAATGACAATGACAGGTAGTTGAAGAAAGCAAGTCCTGCTTTTGTACAAAACTGATGTAATGAGAAATACTTGCCTTTCATATTTGCTTGGTTTGCCTGAGAAATACTGGGATGATAAACAAAGTACTAATACAAAGTAGTTGAATAGGAGGAGGCAGGACAAGAATATGGAAATCTTATCTAGAAGCCAGGGGAGACAGATAAACCAGAAGGAAAGTGGAGGGATTCTTTTATCAGAATCTTATGGCCTGGAATTCCCCACCTATGAGGATCCTGGCTGTCCTGTGGAGTGTAACTGGAAATCCATTATGGCAGGAGCCAGCCTTTGTGTGCACTGCCTATGCTCACTTTTGCCAAGCACATGCAGCCCCTCTGTGACAACTGGAAAGATGCCACTGAAGACATTCCAATAAATTCCTGGAGGACCTTAGAGGTACTTAGACTTCACTATCTTGACATCAAAGGTTGTGTAAATGAGCAGACCACACTTCTTCCATCTGCACAGAGACTGGCCTGTGTCCTTTGTCTGCCCCACAATTGATTTAAGACCAAAGCTTTTGTTTCCTCACATTATATCCTGTATAATCATGCCATCAACTCCACTGGAACCATGGACCTGCAGGACAAATGGCAATGCCCTGCCCCATTACCAAACACTTGTCACCTGCTGTAGTGTCCAGTAACTTGGTGGCAGTGCCTGATGTTTTGTGATGGCAAATTCCACTCCTGTACTCACTTAAAAATTTTCTCCCCTCTCACTGGGCAGAAAGAGCTCCTCTCTGTGTCATCAGCCACTACTGTGTCCTCCTTCCTCCACAGGAATGGAAACCATGTCTGAGAACACCATGCTGTAAAGTTATATTTCCCATACACCAATGGCAGAAGCAGGAGCCACTGAAAGGTGTGTGCAGAAATCAGGGTTCAGCATGTCCCAGGAACTGGGCTTCTCCTCCTTGGCTCCCCAACTTCAGGCTAGGTCACAATACAGACCGTCATCTCCAGGGCAGACTCGATGCCAGTGGAGGGCAGAGGTCTTGGAGTTGGTCAGTGTGTAAGTTTAGGGAAGAAGTATCTGTACTCTCAGGCCATCTTTATGGTAAGGCTTCTTTTAGCACAGTCTGCAACCCCCTTTGTGTCTGCTTTCTGGTCTCCACTGGACATTCTATAGATCTGATGTCCCCTGATCACCCTCTCTTGCTTTGGCAGCAGAGACAACTCCCTCCCACCATGCAGGAGGCAAGGACACAGTCCTGACTCTGCCACTGATGAGAACCACACTACACACAGGACTATGGAACACAGGTGTCATGGAACTGTGGTTCAGGAAAGGAAGAAAAAAAACTGATATTTTCTATCTGCCATTGTGAAGTGCCACACATGGGGTGACCTACATTACAGAAATTCATTTACCTTTCCATGCAGCTTGCTTGTCCTTTTGAGGCATGCTGTAGTATGTCTCTGTCCTGGATTCCTCTTCTGACCAGAACACCAGGCACACTGGAAGAGGTCCTCCCATGGATTGCATTGGACTGGACCATTTGTTAGATGCCCATCTAATAGACCCTAGATGAAGCATCAATGAGCAGCCTTTAGGATTCATCAGTTGGTTTTTCTATTAATCTGTCCTAGGACTAAGTGGCTCACCTGGGAGTCTAGTAGGCAGCATGCAGACATAGAACTTTCCATGCCAACAGTCACAGTATAGACTTGTAGTGGTCTGTGACACTCTGATGACTCTGAAGGCAAGATAATATGGCAGCTGTGGGCACTGATTCTTCCTCAGATTTTCAAGGGCAATGCTACTAACCTTAGAGATGAAACAGTCCTCACATTAAGCAAAGATTTACTGTTTAAAATGTCTTTGTTCTACTGTCTCAAGGCCTTGCCAATTTTTGTACTTCTTTGCCTCAGCACTTTCCTGCACTCCACAGTATGTTAAGGACCCAATAAATACTGACTGAAGAGAAGTATTTGTTTTAGTCACAAATACTTCTGATCTTCCCAGAACACTGTAAACTACATTGTATTGTCTGTTTTATTTTATTCTTTGTCATAAACTCATCTGTAAGATTAGGATACTGAACAGTTCCCAATATCCCTCTCCAGATAGACCACATCTGAAGTATGGCTCTAGGAGTCAGTATCTGCATTTGGGGATCATCAGCTAGTCCTTAATATAAGAAAACCCCAGAAAGTGTCATATTATTTCCCTGAGCATCTCCAACCTGCAGCAAAGAGAAGCGAATACAAACAGAGCTTAAGGACTTGAGGAATTGCAGAGACAGGTAGAGGTGCTATAGTTGGCAGGATCTGGGCACAGAGAATAGGGGTCACCTCAGAGTGCACAGTCTCTCCAGAACTATGAAGGGCTCAACTTGTGAGGGATGCTCCACTCAGCCTCAAGTTGGGGGACAATCTGCACACCCTCGTGCTGGGAGGGCAGTTTTCAGGGCCTTATGCTGGGACATGCTTTACCACAGCCTTATGCTAGAGGGTGCTCCATACAACCTTAACCTGGAGCATGCTTGGCACATCCTCAAGCTGGATGACATTGCACAGAGCCTCACCTGGGGGACACACTACACTATCTCAGGCTGGGGAGTGGGCCACACAGATGTGTGAGGGGTGAGCAAGGGTTAATGAGACAGAAGATGACCTGGTTCTCTTTCTTCTACAACAGTGGCAGGGCTTGTTGGTTTGGCCAGCAGCATATTCTGCTGTTATCTCTAAGGTCACTTCACTGCTATTCTCTGAACTGCCCTGACAGCAGGTACTTCTTCATGTGTGCCATTCCAGATGCTGCTGCTAGAGCAGCAGAGAAGCCTTCTTAATGTGGTTGAGATCACAAAGGGCTCCTGGCCCATTATTAATATGCCCAGGCCTTACAGAACTGTGATGAATACAACAAGTCCTCCTGAAATTTCCCCACTTCCAGTCTCATCATGCTCATGGAGACATGACAGCTGTCAAACAGCTGCCACCATAATAACCATGACTGTTCTGGATACCCCATACCTAACCTTGGCAGTGTCTACCTGATGTCAGTGGGCTTGAATTTAAGCCAAACAGTAGAATTGAATTTTGCCCAATTGTAAGCTGAGAGTCAGACCAATCACAAGCTTGAATTGGAACCCACAACAGGCCTGCAACTACTACATATGCATTTCTTTTTTCATAGTCAGATTGGGCTAGGAGGGCTCCTAGAAGTGTACTGATCCGTGTACTGCAGCCAAGCCCTATTCAAACACAGCACCACTCCAGTAACCCTGCACAAGTTTATTTGTTATTTACTTCTCAGGAAGTGTGGGTATAGAAGACCCTATAAATCTACTCAAGATTCTTACCCTGAGCAGTGTGGACAGAGTAAATGCTTTACAAAAAAAGTTGTAAACCATTTGCTCTGCAGAACTCAAAGACAGCATCAGATGGAGATCAGCAACAGAGACCAACAATTGGGCCAGTGTTGACAAATGCATCCTATAGTAGCTGACAGCAGTAGAGAGCAGCAGTGTTGTTTTGTGGCATCTAATATTATCTACTGTCAGCAATGGAACTCTGATCTCATTCATACTAGGGTATACATCTGTGACACTCGGGATGTGGGCCTTTGCACTCAAAGCTCATGGCTGCTAGTAGAGTTGTATTTTGCTGGCTGTGATTTCTTTTTGAGTGAAGCAAAAGAACTTTTAACTTATTGCCGACATGTGGACCTCCTAAGTGGAGAATTCTAGAAGCTCAAAAAGATAAATCTAATACAGATGTCGGGCTGTGGCATGTGGCAGCACAGAGTGTAGTGGGCTTGAGGGGGACCCAAGGATCCCATCTCTGCACTGAAGAAAAAGAGGTAAACGGGCATCTCTGGCTAGCAAGGTCCTTAGACACCTGTAAAATGGAACTCACACATGGACTCATTCTAAAGTGACAACAACAAAAAATTTATTACAAGAAAGAAACAGTTGGCTGATCCACAGACACAGATGTCAAGTTAATAAGCAAAGCATACTCACCCATGGGCAGAATGGCTCAGGGATGGACAGCAGGATAGCACAGAGAAAGAGCCCCAGAAGGGCAGCAGTACTGATCATACTACAGACAGCTCCATCACAGAAGGCATTTCACTTTTACAGGTTATATAAGAAATTATATTAATTATGGTTTTTTTCCTTCAGGAAGGCTTGGGGTCTCTGGATTGAGTGGAGTCCACTGCACAGGCATGACTGTAGAAGTTTATTATCAGATATTGAGCAGATCTGTTGGAATCCTTGTTTGCTCTAGTCTCATCCAGTTTATTAGTGTATCTCAAGTTATTAACTTTAATAAAGAAGTGAATCACTAGCTTAGCTAACAGCCTGATTTACCTTCCTCTCTTATTTGCAAAAAGTGCAGCTGCCTGTTTTTCTCTTTTAGATGACTTGAAATTCTTTCCAAAGCTGTTGCAGGAGTAATCAGAAAAGGTAGGTTAGGGGAGAGACTTTCACCATCTTTTTAAAAAAGAGAAGAAAAAAACATTTTAGAGCATGTGTGTGTGTGTGTGTTTCTTACTGGAGAGGGGAGTCTGGGCCTCATGCACACCAGGTAAGTGCTCCATTATGGAGCTATGCCCCTGGTGCTTTTGAAATTTTGAGATATGCTGTTGCTAAATTGCCCAAGTGGCCTCAAGCCTGCTATCTCCCTGCTTTAGCTTTCTGAGTAGCTAAAATTATGGTCATGTACTGCTATGTCTGGCCTGGAATATTATGAAGGTCAATGAAATAAAATGACACCCAGGCAGTGTCTCTCACAGTATATTAATCAGCACTAAGTGCCTGTCACTCTTGAGAACCCAAGGAAAAAGTAGGCCCTCTAGGCATGTAGACCATGGTGCCCTCCATCCATCTGAACAAGGGAAAACATCTTAGATCAAGCAGTGCTGGATAGTTGTCCACCCACCTTCACATACTGGAGAAAACCATCAGGGTGAATAATTTATCTAGAGATAGAAATTCCTTTTATAATTAATGTCACTATTGTTGCTTCTGCCCATCAGGCATTATTTAATGTCCTTCGTATCATTTGGGATAAAGGAATCATGCATCTTATTTTTATCTAAATAAGACACTTCTATAAGATACTTTGAGACCTAATTCCATCTCTTGGAATTTTCTTTTTTCTTTTGAAAGTAGTAAAATACAAGACAGAACAAAGCCAATCGAGACAATTCAGTGAAATTGGTACAGAACTTCACAGCAGGATACCAGGATAACAGTAATAAGTACCATAGTGTATCTTGTTATCTCCACAATAGTTGTCCATTCAATCAGGCAAAATCAAACCCAAAACAGAACAATATAAAAGCTACCAAAACAGAATAGTGAATAGAGCAAAAACAATTAACCAGAACAAAGTAAAACAGTGGAAACAATATTTGCCTTCAAAGAGAAAATAGAAGGAAATCCCCCATTTTGCTATATTGCATATGGTCATTCTCCTAAGACATGCTCAGGCCTCTGGCCCCAGGTCAGCGCAATCAACCCAACAATACAAGCATTTACTTGCTTTATGTTTCTTAGTTGCTTTCAACTCTGGCTGTCCTCCACACCATCCAGTTGTTAAAATGGTGGGGGAGGGATGGAACATTTGATTATCAGCCTGTGCAGGTGGGCTCACGGAAGACACTGACTTGTTCTCTCCATGGTGCACCTGTTGCTTGCTCATGCCATAGCCAACAAGCCAGGGAGGAGGGCTTGTTGTTTCTTGCTTGGCCCCCCAAGTTCCAACATGGCTGGATCTCAGGAGACGCTGACTTGTTCTTGGAATTTTCCATAATAACCCTCTCCAAAATTTCTCAGAAATTTTCTGGACAGTTTCAAATGATCTATTAAATCTTTACCTGCCCTAAATTGGCACTGCCCACTCTGATACTGGGTAAATTTTACATCTGTTCTGAAATTTTTATAGAACCAGTGTTTGTTTTTATCAACAGGGAAGCTATTTTAATAGCCTGAGGAAGACACAGCACCTCCTTTGATTCAGTGTGATTGCTGAGCAGCATTTGCTCACCGATCTCTCAATCTGAAGAGGAAATTATTTTGGTGAAGGCAAACTGTATATATCTTCTTCATCAGAAAAAGTATAACATAGGTTTTATTATACTACTTTTTGCTGCTGAATGAGAAGAAAAAAAAGGCAAATAGCTTCCGTTTTCACCTGGTTTTTATGAAGTAAGCATCTGAAAAAAATCAGTTTACAAAACACCAGTTTACATCAACAGGTAAGCTGCTGCTGCTGCTCAAATGTTGGAGGAGGGCTGGCCTTCAGCTGCAGGGGACTTGGGGTGGATCATTTATTCACATAAATGTGGACAGAAACCACTAAGCAATAGTGAAATAGGGGCTCATTCTTCATGTTAGGCCCCTTTTTGGTTGGAAAACAGTTAAGTTTCTTCTTCATCTGCCAGTCAGAAAAGCAGAATGTCTTATATGGCAGACAAATGAGTGAAGTTCCTTGAAAAATACTGATTGAACTATGGGTCTGAGAAGGCTGTAGAACGAAAAGGCTTGGTTGCATGGATGTTAGTGCAGTAATATTACAGTATTTTCACATTCATAGGCATTTTTTCACAGAATAACTTTTAATGTTTTTTAAAATGAAAGTCAGCTCTCAGAAGAGCTGTAAGAATTAGAGTGCCAGCAGCATATGACCTGTGAATCAATTTAATTCATGTAATTATAATTCCTAACCAGTATAGGAAGACAACATTTACAATGATCAAATGAAATAATTTGAAATTTTCTAATTTTTTGATATAGGGTCTTGTTATGTAGTGCAGGCTGGCCATGAACTTGCTTATGTAGCTCATGGTGATCTTCCTGACTCAGTCTCCCAAGTTCTGGGATTATAGGCATGTAACACCACACTTGGCCCAAATTAAATAATTTGAAAGATTCTAGAAGGTTCTTTCAATTTTTCCATTTGCTAATATTCCTAAAATCTCACTGCATTATTTACTTTCCTATTGTTGGGACAAAATAACTGATACAATTTGAAAGGAGGAGAGATATATTTTGGATCATGGTTTCTGAGAATTCAATTTATGGTCACTGGCTCCAAGGCAGAAACACACCGTGAAATGGTGTGGTGGAGCAAAGCTGCTCAGTTCATGGCAGCCAGGAAGCAGAAGGTGAAAGAAGGTGCCAGAGACAAGAATTCCCCTTCCAGGTCACACTCCCTAGAAATCTACCACTCCAAAGAAGTCCTATTCCCTAACAGCACATTTGACTATGATTCATCAATTGATTAATCCACTGAAAAGTGTAGCGCACTCTCTCAACCATGACTCAGTCACATTCCAAAAGCTCCACTTGTGAATATATGAGACTTTCGGGGGAACATTTCAAGCTGAAACCACAAGTGGGGTATTTTCATTTAGATTTAAATTCTTTCCCCACAGCCAACTCATGTGCTAAAGACTTGGTTACTAGTTAATGAGCCTCTCCTTTTCTCCTCTAACCCTTCTCTCTCGCCCTCCCTGTCTCCTCCTCCTTCCAGCTGCCATGAGGTGAGAGGTTTTTCTCCATCATGCCCAACTGCCATGATGTGTCTGTCTTGGAGGCACCCAAATATGGACCAAAACCTGTGAAACTATGCACCAAATTACATAGTCCTCCTCTAAGTTGTTTCTCTCAGATATCTGGTCACAGCAACAAAAACTTTATACATTTATCATTAAAATTAATTTGTTTTGAACTCTTCATTCTTTAAACACTCTGCCATTTGTTTTAATTTCTTCTGAACTCAGTGGAAGATAGAGGGCTCTAGGTCCCTGGAAAATCCTAACACTTAAGGGTACTGGCCAGGAACTGTGTGGTAACACACAGGATGGATGATGGTGAACAAAGGGACTCAGAAGACCCTGTAGAAACTGGGAGCATGGAGTCTCAGTACATGGGCAGTTTTTTGTTGCCACTTTCCCTCCCTCTGAACATTTAACATACTGCACATCTAAAAGAACAGTCAGATGAATTTTCACAGACATCATCTGTTGTAGACCACTATGAAACAAAGCAGCTGTGAGCAGGATTGAAATTTTACTAATTGGCTTTCTATGTTTATCTGTGAGTCTGTCCTGGGCCTAGGCCCCTTGCCTGGCAATGGGAGTTGATTCATAGTAAGTGAACCTCTATGAATCACTGGTCCTGGCTGAGGCCTGTAGTGGCCTGTGAGGCCAGAGATACCTCAAAGGGCAAGATAAGGTCACATCTGTAGACACTCTGGCTCCAACCCCAATTAACAAGGTAGAGACTACAGCTGCAAAGATTACTCCTACAGTCTCACTTCTACCATGTCTTCATGATAAGACAGTGCTACTGAATTGACTTGATTCATTACTAGGAGACATCCTTGAAGTGACTCTCAAAGTCCTGCTCATTGCCTGCACTTTCCTCAGTTTCTCCGCCCTTTGTCCTTGGTCCTAATATAAGTGGACTAACATAGAGAATCCTTTGTCTTTACCCTCGAAGCCTCAAGCTTAATTAAAAGGTTTTGACCCTCCTGGAGCCCTAAAAATCATACAATTTGTCTTGTTTTATTTAACCTCCGTCGTACACTCATTTGGGAGGACAGAACCCGATAATCAACAACACCAAGATCAACAAATTTGCCAGCTGCTCCTCGGACTTTCTTCCTCACCCTCCTCCACTGGAGTAACTGCCCCATTCTGGCTTCATGGATTTGATGGGAAAGGCTATCATTCTCAGTGCTCTAGTTCTACTACGCTGGTGGGTTTCTAGTTCTGAATTTGGGCTAGGGATTTAAGGCTTGGGGTCTATGTTGCTTTCACTTGTAGGTGGCTGCTACTTGTGGTTGCTCTTTCCACAGGTGAGTGACCATTTCTACAGGGAGACACTCATGCCGAGTATGGCCCAGGATGGCAGAGTATGCTTTGAAGCAGTTTGTGTAGTGGCAGTGGCCTGACTACATCAGTCTCAGCAGACTCATCAAAGCTGGAGGGAATGGGTGTGACACATACAATTTGATGAGAAGAGATTCTTTGTAATCTGTTTTTTCCCTCTTTCTCTTCCTTGCTTTTCTCTCCCTTGCTTTTCTCTCCCACTCCCTTTTTACCCTTCCCATTTTAGAATTTTTTCCCCTATTTCCCAAAATCTATTATACATTTTGGTCCCTATTTATCTTTTGGTTTCTTATACCAGAGAAACAATGTAATATTTAAACAATTATCTGGTTTATTTAAGAGTAGTTTCACATTGCATATATTTATTACAAATGTCTCAGTTTTATCCTTCTTTATGGTAGATTAATACTCCATTATATAAAAAACTGACATCTTTATCTATTCACTAGTTGAGGGGCATTTGGCTCTTTCCAAGATTTAGTTATTATAACGCTTGCTTTAGCAGTACATATACAAGATTCGGCAGTTCTAAACTGGGTTACTATAAACATGGGTGTGCATGTATTGCTATGATGTGATGTTCTTAATTCTTTTGGAAAGATACCAAGGGGAATAGATGGGTCAAATGGAACCCCTAGTTTTAATTTTTTGGGAAAACTCTACACTGATCTCCACAGTGCTTGTACTAGTCTATACTCCACCAACAGTAGAGAAAAGTTCCTTTTTCCCTACAGCCCTGCCAACATTTGTTATTGGTTGATTTCTTCATAATATCTATTCTTTCTGGAATGAGATGGAATCTCTGCATTAATTTGCATCTCTCAAGTGACTAGCAATGTTGAATATTTTCCATAAATTTATTTGTCATTTTTACTTCTTCATCTGAGAAGTATCTATTCATTTCACATTTTTGGATACTGTCTTTAAATTTAAATTTGGGGGAGGGTCTCATTATTTTGAGTTCTGTGGGTTGCCTTTTCACTCTGTTGGTGGTTTCTTTTGCTGTGCAAAAGCTTTTTAATGAAATCCCAGTAGTCGATTCTTTGTGATGCTGCTTGCTGGAATGGGGTTTTGTTCATAAAATCTTTGCCTACACCTACATCTTCAAGAGTTCTATCTATTCTATTTTCCAGAAGATGTAGTGTTTGTTTTAATATTTAGATCTTTGATCCATTTTGATTTTTGTGTAGTACATGGTGAGAGAGATGGGTCTAATTTTAATCTTCAGTATGTGGAAAGCCAATTTTTTCCAACACCATTTATTAAAGAGGCTTTCTTCCAGTGAAGATACTTGGTCCTTTTGTCAAAAAAAAAAAAAAATGACTGAATGTGTTTGAATCTGTTTCTGCATCTTCCAATCTGTTCCACTATCCTCTATTTTTTTTGCCAGCACCATGCTGTTTTTATCAGGTAGCTTTGTAGTTTAAATTTAAGTCAACGATTGTGATGCTCCCTGTCTTGCCTTTGTTGCCCAGAAAAGTTTTTGTTATTTTAAGCCCCTTCTGACTCCAAATGAATTTTAGGACCACTTTCTCTATGAGTTATAGTATTGGTATTTTTATTGCGAGTGCATAAAATCTGTATAACAATTTTGGAAATATAGTCATTTTCACTACATTGGTTCTGCCTTCCCAACAACAAGGGCTATCTTTTCATTTTTGATATCCTCTCTGGCCTCCTTTTCCAGAGTACTGTAGTTTTCAATGCAGAGGTCTTTTACTTCCTTCATTAGATTGACTTGGTATTCCACTACAAGACTGAATTTGATTATTAAATCTAGAAGTCTTTTGGTGGAGGTTTTGGGGTCTTTTATGTAGAGTACCATGTCATACATAAATAGTGATAATTTAACTTCTTCTTTTCTTACCCTATTCCTTTTCTTTTCTTAATTGCTCTGGCTGTTTCAGAACTACATTGAGTAAGAGTGGTGACAGTAGAAATCCTTGTCTTGATCCTGATTTTATTTATTTATTTATTTTTTATTTAAAAGGAAAAAAAGAAAACAAAAGAAAACAAAACAAAACAGTATAAGGGTACAAGTAGAGTGAAAGTTTCAGTTTTTGATCATTTAATATGATGTTGGCTGTTGGTTTGTCATAGATGGCTTTTATCAGATTGAGATAAGGATCACCTATTCCAATTTTCTGTAGGTTTTTTTTTTATCATGAATGGATGTTGGACTTTGTCAAATGCTTTTTCTGATTCTGTAGCAATGACCCTTTGGTTAATGTAAAGTGTTACACTTACTGATTTTAATATGCTGAACAATCCCTGTATCACTGGGTCATGATGTATAATCTTCTTGATAATTTGCTACATTTCGTTTGCCAGTTATTGAGGATTTTTGCACCTGTTTATTAGGGAGATTGGTTTATAGTTTTCTTTTTTGGATGGATGCTCTTTGGTTTTGGTATCATAGCAATGCTTGCTTCCAGGAATGAGTTTGGGAGTATTGCTTCCCTTATTTTTTGTATTTTCTTAGTTTCAACTGCATTAATTTTTGCTCTGATCTTTACAATTTTTCCCTTGTATAAGCTCTGGATTCGACTTGATCCATACCCTCCAATAAAATGCTGAATGGAAAGGAAGGTTAGCAGCTTTTCTCGGCTTACACCAATCAAAAGCTTTCAACATTTCACCATTTTGTTGCTTGCTAATGGGTTGCTTTGTTAAGTTTCCTTTATCAAAGTAAGAATGTTTCTTTCTACATAGTGTTCTAAGAGATTTTTCACGTTTTCAATTTTAAAGATGCAAAATTGATAGTCTCTAAACTTATAGTAATAGTTATCATTTTCCTTTAATGTTTATGTTATGAATTATGTTAGTTATATAATGTTAGAACAAACCTGACTCCTGAAATAAACCAACTTGTACATATGGTGTTATCCTTGATACATTCTGAGGTTGTTCAGTGTTTTTGCTCTGGATTATTGAGTGTCTGTTCATGAGTGAAATCAGGCTTTTTGCAAATGTACTTACCAGGCTTTGAAATGAAAGTCAAACAGCCTTAGGAGTTTGAGAAAGCATTAGTTTCTATGCCATTGTAACAAATTATCACAAATTCTGTGGCTAAGAGCAAGGTTGGAGTCTGACTGCATTCTCAATGGGCCAAAACTAAGGTATCTGTTGGGGTGCACTGCTGTGGGCTTTAGAGCCAACTTTTCCCTCTTCTTTTAGTGTCTACATGCTTGGTTCAGGGTCCCACTTGTCCTCAAAGCCAACTGCTCAAATTCTGTTCCCTATGTTCACAGCAGGCAATGCTCTGCTCCTAAGGACCCAAGTGACTGCTCTGAACTGATCCTTAACTTCCATCACATCTGGAATTTCCCTTTTGCCTTGTGAAGTAATGAATTCACCCATCCAGCAATCAGGATGTGAATATCCTTGGGGGAACCATAACTCACCAACTGGGCAGTATGTGATAAGACTGGCTTTGCTCTTTCAGTATCACATAGGATTCTTGAATAAACTTGCAGCCTAATCTTTATGAGGACTTTAATTATGGATTATCTTTTTGTTATAAGCTTTTTTATTAATTCTGATATCAGTTAATTTTTTTCCATTCAAAAGAATGAAAGCATTACAGGACTTCAAAACCAAATAACAGGAAATAAACAATGGTTACTATAATAGCTCATTTTTCTCGAAAAATTTGTTTATACCATCATACATAACAAAATCAAATAAAACACAACATGATAGAACCAATCAAAACAGAATAACAAAAGCATGGACTTCAAAACAAAAGATAGTAAATCATCAATGGTTGCCATGATGTCTTGTTTTCTTCAAAATAGCTTTTCATAGCACCATACATAATAAAATGAAACAAAACAGAATAAAACCAATCAAACCAATGAATGAAAGCATTGTAAGACTTCAAAGCAATAAATAGGAAACCATGATTACCATAAAATATCCCATTATATTCAAAATAGCTGCCCCTACCATCTGACAGCATAAAACCTAACAAAACAGAACAAAAGCCAAACCTAACAACATTGGGCAAACAATGCAAGAGTTCAATATAAGACAATAAGAAATTGACAGTAGTTTCCACTTTTCCCTCCCAAGTCTTTCCTCCCCTTTGCTCTTATATTAACTATTTTCTTTTGGATCCCATTAGCTACTTCTATTTCTTATGCTAGGGTTCATGCAAAACTGTTTCATCCATGAACATGACCTCCAGTTGCGTCCTTTTACCTATAGGAACCTTGAGATTATTCCACTTTATGGCTGGGTAGCTTCCACTGCATGAAAACACCATACCTTTCTTATCCATTCTGTGGTTGCTGGGCAAGTGACTCTTGCTTTTTTTTTTTTTTTTTTGTCTCCTGTCACATGGAACAATTGTTTTCTTTCCTTTGATTTTCAGTTTATGAATTTCTTTTCCAGCTAAATATGTTTCTTTTGTATAGTGTATTGATGGATCTTGTTTCTTGATCCACTCTCCCTGTGTTTCTTTTTATTGCTGACCTGAGGCCATCTACATTAATGGTTACAACTGGCATACGTTGATTTGTCTCTGCCCTGTTATCCTCCTGTTGTTGACCCTCTACTTTTCCCCTTTATTCAACTGTCTGTCTTGTTTGCTGATCCTCTTCTGCTGCTGTCCTGGAACCACGGTCATCTTTATCTCTCTCTAAAATATCCTTCAGCAGTCTCTGTAGGGTTGTTTTGATAGTCATGAATTCCTTCAGTTGTTCTTTATCATGGAAGTATCTTATTTTTCCATCAATTTTGAAAGGTAGTTTTTCAGGGTAGATCAATCTGGGTTGGAAGTTGTTTTCTTTCAGGGTTTGAAACACTTCAGTCCAAACTCTTCTTAACTTGATGGTTTGTGTTGATACATCTTCTGTGATTCTGATTGGTTTCCCTTTAAAAGTGAGCACTTTTCTCTAACAGTTTTTAATATTCTATTCTTGTGCTGCATTTCTGGGATCTTATTATATGTCTGGGTGTAGATTTACTTTGGTTATGGTTAGTTGGAGTCCTATATGCCTCACTTATCTGCATGCCAGATCCATTTCCCATGTTTGGGACATTTTCTTCTATTACTTCTGTGAATATCCTTTAAATTTCATTAGTGTTGACTCCTGCTTCTTCACCTACACCTGTAACTCTTAAGCTATGCTTCTTTGCATCATCTTGAAGCTGTTAGGTTGTTATTTCCTGATTCTGTGTTATTTTTAAGAGATCTTTCCTTTCACAATCATTAGCTGTAATCCTGTCTTCAAGGGTTGAAAGTCTATCTTCAGTCTCTTTCAAGTGGTTTTGCCAGCTTTTGATTGAACTTTTAATTTCCTGCATTTCTCTTTGAATCTGTTTCATGTATTGTAATTCCTTTCTATATTCATTCAAGGTTTCCATCATTTTCCTATGCTCCTCTTTAGTGTCTCTTCTTTAGACCTGCTGAACAATTCTTTCAGTATGTTTGTAATTTCTTTTTTACCTGAGACATTATTTCTGATTTGACTGCTTTTACAATCTTATGAAATTGTTTCTTCAGTTGCTATCCTCTGAGATTTCAGGTGTGTGACTTCCATTTTCTTCCATAACTGTATCTCCCAGACTTGTTCTGTGTGGGTTAGAGGTCTGAGTTTGCCTTTTGCTCCTTCGTCTTGACATTCTCCTGGGTTCCTCCCAACGAGCTGGTTGTGGGGTTCCAGGCACTTCCCACTTTGGCTGCCCCTAAGCAATGTAGGGGGATGGGACAGGTACCTGGGGTCCTCTAATTCCAGATTTAGAGGGAGGTAGCAGGGTGTGAAATGGGCTTTTCCAGGGCTATGCAGCTACACTGGGGCTTTGCTGATGGAGGAAGGGGCCTTCTGGTGGTGGCGCTTAGCAGGCAGAGGCAGATCTCTTTGTTCTTTCTCCCTGTGCTGACTGCATGGAGGATAGGGCCTTCCAGTGGCAGTACCCAGTAGGCAGAGGCAGATTGCTTGGTTCTCTCTGCCTGAGTTAGGCACACAGAGGCAGTAAGTTAATTTTTAAACATGTTTTTTCATCTCTTCTATATTTTCAAATTTATTCAGATTTTAATGCTTACTGGATTGTATGTAGGGATTTCTTCTACTTTAAAAATTCTTGCTGCTTTTGCCTTTTATGTTTTATTTTTCAGAGAAATATCAGATTTGTTGAAGTATAATTTATATATGGCAGGCAATTCTTTTAGTCAGTTGTATTTGTTTTTATGAATATATATATATATATATATATATATATATATATATATATTAAAGATACAGAATATTTCCACCATTACCAAAAGTTTTGTTGTGCAATTTGA
This sequence comes from Cavia porcellus, assembly GCF_034190915.1. NCBI lineage: Eukaryota > Metazoa > Chordata > Mammalia > Rodentia > Caviidae > Cavia > Cavia porcellus. The sequence continues at coordinate 44,498,304 of NW_026947501.1, read as the reverse complement.
AGTCAATCTAGCAAGCCCAGCATTCACACTTCACTTCTTTACTTGTATTAACTACATTATGATCTGACAATATTAATTGGTGTGTTTTAATTCTCTAGATGTTATGGAGGCTTACATTTTAGATAAGCACATAGTTACTTCTGTCATTGCTGTGTCCACCTGGTCACAGTATGCAGTTTGTAGTTCTGGGAACTGTTTTGAGATGCTCATAAGGCCAGGGCTGTTCAATGTCTCCTTCAAGCCTCTTCATACGAGTGTTTTGCTCTTACTATTCTCTCATATACAACAGATATGTTAAAACCTGATTAAGTGTAGATTTATATATTTCTCTGTATTCCATCGATTTTTGCTTCAAATATGCTGATACTATTGTTTCACAAAAAAATTTATAACTTCAGGTTGCGTTTAGTCTCTCACCTGAAGTTCCCTCTTTTCCCTTGGCAGTTATGCATATCGCATCTGCTTAATGTGTATGAGGTATAGCATCTTTTAATATCTTCTTTGAACCTTTCTAGTGTGTCATATTCTAGACCACCCTCTTATAAGCTGGATATAGCTGATTTTTAAAAAAAGTTAATGAAATTAGAGTGATACAGGTGGATATCTATCCACTACACTATAATGCTATGTGCTTTCTGGTTTTTACACTTGTTCTATTTTCTCTACGTTCCTGCTTCCTTCTGGATTTTCATTTCTTGTTATATCAGTTTCTCTTTCTATTAGCCTAGAAGCCACACACTTTATTTAGTGGCTGCTCTAGCAACTGTGGCAGAGGGCTTTGACTAATATGATTGAGACTTCTATCCTTGTTTTAGTTAACACAGCAAAGTTAGATCAATCAATTCATCTTACCCTCCCAACTTTCCTGTCAGTACTGTTTTTTTTAAAAAATTCTTTGCATATTTTCAACTCCAAAGACACTGTAGTTATTTCACACAGTCATCATTCATCTGGATTTAATCCAATCGCTACTATATTCATTATTTCTTGGTCACTATATTTTGAACAGCTTCTTAGGTCACCCTATTATACACCCAGTATTAATTACTGTACTCTCCTACAGCCAGCCTGCCTCAGCCTCTTTCCTTCCAGTACCCCAATATCTCTTGTCCTACAAATCACTGAGAATAAATTTTATAATAGAGAACTTGAACTTTATAGCACAACAGTTTTTCCTTTGTAGCGGAACTCTTAAAAAAAAAAAAAAAAACTCAGGTGGAATCCCAAGCTCAAAAAGCAGGCTGGAAGATCACAATGTGGAATAAGTAGTCTTTAGCTCAACCAGAATAACGCAGTGCCTGGCTACCAGAAACTGGCCACCAGCTCAGCAAGAAAAGCGGTTTCACCACATGTCCAGATATCAAAACAGGGACATAAGAAACAGAAAAAGGCAAGGAAACAACACCCCAGGGTCCTCCAGTTCTCCAGTAATAGATCTAAAATGAAAGAGAATTTACAAAATTCCTGAAAAAGAATTCAGAATAGTGATCTTAGGGAAGTTGAACAAGATACAAGAGAATATAGACAATTCAGTGACAAGATAGCAATTCAGAGCCTGAAGGAAAAAAAAAGGAACAGAAATATTAAAAAAACAAACACAAATCTTGCAACAAAAGAATTGAATCAATGAAATAAAAAAACTATAGTTGAGCAATAACAACGAACTCAGTGAAGCAGAAGACTTCGAAATTAACTTAATCAGAAGGACAATGAGAACAAAAAGTGAAGAAATTTTTATGGGACCTATGAGATACAACCAAGGAGATAAATATTTTCATTATAGGGATTCCTGAGATGGAAAAATACAGACAGCATGTTTAATAAAATAATAGCTGAAAATTCCCCAAATTTTGAGAGAAAGATGGCCATCTGGGTTGATGAAGCTCAAAGAACTCCAATTAGGGTCTACCCAGAGGTCTTCTTCAATGCCATTATAAGCCAGCTGTCAAAGGTCAAAAGTAGCCAGGGGTGGTGGCACACAACCGTAATCCCAATGGTTCAGGAGGCTAAGGCAGGAAGATTACAAATTCAAAGTCAGTCTGGGCAACTTAAGTGAGCCTTGTCTCAAAAGAAAATCAACCAAAAGGAGAAGGAATGTAACTGTTGTAGAGCCTTCCCTAGCATATGCAAGGCCCTGGGTTCAATCTCTAGCAAAACACACAATGTGTGCGCAAACATGTGAAACCCAAAAGCCAAAGACAGAAAATTTTAAAAGCAGCAAGAGAAAAAAATCAAGTCATTAGACAACAGCAGAAAGAAACCTTACAGGCCAGGAGATAACAGATGATACATCCAGAATGCTGAAAGAGGAAAATACAGCCAAGAATTCTATACTCAGCAAACCTGTCCTTCAGGAAAAATAAAGACATTTTTGGACAAACAAATTTATCACCATTATATAGGTTTTACAAGAAATGCTTAAGGGAACCTTATATAGAGAGGCTATAGGATGATAATTACTATCATAGAACACATGTATTATCAAACTCATTGCTAATATAGATATCAAATGAGAAAGCAAAGGAATAAAAACACTGACAAAAAACAAAGATTAAAAGTAAGGAAGACAGAGACAAAGGACATACAAAACAAGGAGAAAAAATGTTTAACAAAATGATGGGAGTAGATAATCCATCAATAATAGCCCTGAATGTAAATGGTGTATTAAATTCCACAATTAAAGCCACAAAATGGCTGAATAGGTAAAACAAAACAAAACAAAACAAAACAATCCAACTACATACTCCATCAAAAATCATTTCACCAGTAAAGGCACACAGGATGAAAGAGAAGACAGTGGAAAGAGATACTCCATATAAGTGGAAGCTAAAAACGAGCAGAAGCAGCTCTAACTCCTATCAGACAAGCAGACTTCAAGTCAAAACTGTACAAAGCAGACTTCTGGGAGAACATGGCAGACAAATAACAGCAGCCACAGAGGCTCTCTGAGATTATCAATTTAGAATCCAGGAGCGGTGCTGTGTGAGGAGTCCTACACGAGGGGAGATGTACCCTGCCGACCCAGGAACAAACTAAGCTGAGAGAAACCAACTGGAAATGCAATCTTGATGCTATAACAGGAACAGATAAGATCTCAGTGTGGAAGCTGGATCCCATGCCATTGGAAGCCATGGTTTGAATTTCCTGCTGCCACTACTGCATCTCAGTCCACATGGCAGGGAGAGAGATGCACAAAAGCTCTGAGAGTGGGAATCGGCGAACCAAATGGCATTGAGAGCGGGACTGGCAGGGAGCCCTGAATCGACCTGTGGTGAGTGAGAGAAATGGGGACCCTTTCATAGACTAGGAGGCTACAACAGAGGACATTCTGGGAATGAGCAGACTGGCCGGAACAGGGCCCTGCAGTGACTTTAGTCGCATATTCCCCGCTCAAGGGGGAGTGGTGGGGAGCGCTTGGCCTGGTGACACCACAGACTAAGATCCAGTAGGCTAGTCCAAATCAGGTCCCTGCACCTGGCAGTGTACCCTAGCAGTGAAGCATTCAGTAGGTTCACCTAAAGGGGCGGGCCCAGCAGAGGCTGCCCAGGTCTGTGTCTCCCTAGTACACTGCAGTGGGCTGGAACACCTAGACGGCAGATTCAAACAAATTGTAACAGACAAAGAGAAAAAAAAAAAAAAACTGGGCCTCCTATATAGGCTTGTATGGAAGGAACAAAAAGTATGGGAAAAGGGAGCAACAAGAAAGGGTCCTCAGTCCCCAATCCTGAGAACACTGATCCAGGAAAGGTAAATGCAAAAGAGAATGAAGACAGAAAACATGCAATATCAGATATGGCACCTATAGACATAAAGCGGTATCTCTGAAGCCTCATAGACGAGTTAAAAAATGAAGTATTTAATGAAATAAAGCAAGAAATAAGTAGAATAGTTAGAAAAATGCTAAGCACTGCCCAAGAAAAAAACAGATGGTGGAATGGAAGAACAGAAAAAAAGGGGAGAATTGTTTATGGAGAAAATAGAGAAAACATAGAATACATGAAGCAGGTTCAAAGAGATTACCAGGAAACTAAAAACTCTATTGAAAGCTGGCATAACAGCTTGAAAGAAACTAAGGATAGATATCAGAACTGGAGGACAGATTTGTAAGGTGGGAGCATGAAATGAAAAACTTCTTAAAAATAACAAGGAAACAAACAGCAATAATGCAAAGACTAGAAGATGATAAGAGGATCTATAACTTAAGAATTAAGAACATAAAAGAAGGAGTAGGGACTCAAACAAATGAACTACAAAAGCTATTCACAGAAATAATCCAGGAGAATTTCCCTAATTTAGCAAAAGGTAAAGATATTCAGATGTATGAGGCATACAGGACCCAGCCACCTACAACCCAAACAGAGCTACACCCAGGCATATAATAATCAAAATTCCAGAAATCCAATATAAGAACAGAATATTAAAAGCCGTCAAAGACAAGAAACAGATCATTTACAAGGGAACGCCCATCACAATTACAGCAGACTTCTCGGCACAAACCATCAAATCACAAAGAGAATGGGGGGGGGGGAAATAATTCAAGCTTTGAAAGATAATAACCTCCATCCAAGATTGATATATCCCGCACAACTGTCCCTAGAAATTGATGGAAAAACAGGTGCTTCCAGGATAAAGAGGAACTAGGGGAATTTGCAACCACCAATTCAACTCTACAGAGATGACTGCAGGATATTCTAAAAATGAAAAATACCAAGATTCCAGAAACAGTGGCAGAGAGGCCACAATGAACTTAGCAGAAAGTGAAATGAAGAAGACAAACTGACAACTAATGACAGAAAAAGTGCTCAACAGAAATGAGGCAGAGAAGGTTGGATGGTAGTAACAGCCATTTTAGAGAAAACAAGACATCATAATAGGTAGTGCTGATTTAATATCCTCTTGTTTTGAAGTCCCATCATGCTTTTGTTCTTCTGTCTCCATCAGTTTTAACATGTTGTATCTTATTGGATTTTATTATATGTGATAATATAAACAAAAAATTTTATAGACAAAGAGATTACACAGAAACCATTGTTCATTTTCTGTTAGTTGATTCTAAATACCCTGTAATACTGTCATTCTCTTGAACGGTTTTACATTGTCTTGATATGTTTGATGCAGTATATGAAGTTATACCCAAAGATTTTAAGGGAAGAGACACTGTGGTAACTACTATTATGTCGAGATTATCTTGTGGTGAAACACTATTTTGCTTAAATGACTATGTTTTGACCTGTGCTGTTTTGTTGTTATGCCCTCTTTTTTATCTCAATCTCCTTTTCATTATCTACTTTTTCATTTTTATCCTTTTAATTAAGGGAAAAATAAATTAAAAATAGCAGGATATATTATAGTAACCCACTTTGATTTCCTATTAACTTGATTTGAAACTCTGTATTGCTCTCACCATCTTGTTTTGACTGATTTTCCTCTATTCTGTTATGCTTGATAGTATAACAAGTTTGAAAGTATAGGCAACAATTATGAAGACAGTAAGATTCATTGTGATGCCCATTCTTGTTGACTATTATCTTCTTTTGAAGTCCTCTAATGTCTCCAATGTTTTGGTTTTATTGGTCTTATTCTTTACTGTTTTGTTCAATTTTATTATAACTGATGACATAGGCAATTCTTTTTAAGATAACAAGAGGCATTATGGTAACCATTGTTGATCACCTTGTATTTTGTTTTTACATTATGTATTATGTCCATCCTTTTGATTTGACTAACTCTGTCCTGGTATGTCACATTTGGTTTTACTTTCTTCAAAAAAAAAAAGTAGTAAGAACTGTGAGAGTAATAAAACCCAAAATATGTAATTATCATTGTACAAAAGAAAGGATAAGAAAGTTCTCTAAAAGTTTCTCTAAAAGTTCTCTCTATATAACTGCATATATATTTAAGTGTATAAGATAGATAACCATATTACTGAGTTTTATTGGATCACTGAACAAAACTCTTTGCAGTCTCAAATAAAAAGCCAAAAAACAAAACTATACAAAGCAGGTCACCATTTGATGACAGAAGCATCAGTGCAAAGAGAATAAAGACTTGTTAACATACAGACACCTGACACCTGAACACTCAGATACATAAAGCAAATATTGTTAAAAACCAAAGGGAAAGACAGACTCAAATATAGTCATATAACAATGGTGGGAAATTTCAACATTTTACTTTCCTTGTTAGATAATCCAGACCACCCCCATTCAACACACACTGTGGTAAAATTAAAAAAAAAAAAAAAGAAAAAGAAAAAAGAAAAAAAGAAAACGGAATCAAACAAACATATAAGAAAACACTTCATCCAACAGTTATAGAAGACATCTTTTTTTCCAGCATATGGCACATTCTCTAGGATAGACCATATGTTAAATAATAAAATAAATCTCAATGGATTTTTTTGTACCAGGAATTAAACTCATGACCTTTTTTTGCCAGGCGGGCAGTTACGCTACTGAGCCATATCCCTGGCTCAGTCGAGTTTTTAATGCTGGAAGAAAACCACTACGTTAGTCAGCTTTCCATCTCTGAAACATGTATCTGCAACAATCAGTTTATAAAGAGAAAAAGTCTGTTTGGCTCAGAGTTTTGGAGGCCTACTGCTTTTAGGCCTGTGGTGGAGGAACAGCAAATCACAGCAGGCATACACGGTAGAGCAAATTCATTCACTTCTTGGCTAGGATGCAAAAGAAAGAAGGAGGGAGCAGGGTCCCACAATCAATATCCTTGGTGAGCAACACCCCACTGACCTACAACCAAAGACTAAGTCCCAAGGTGGGGACCAAGGTTTGACACACAGGTTTTTTTTTTTTTTTTTTTTTTTTTGTACTAGGGATCAAACTCATCACCTTGTGCTTGCCAGGCAGGTGCTGTGCCACTGAGCTATACCTCTGGCCCAACTTGTAGGTTTTTGGGTGACATTCCAGACCCAAGTTTTAGCAACCAGGTATATTCTGTGACCATAATGGAATGAAAGCAGTCAATATAAAAGGAACTATAAGAATTGTACAAATAACCGGAAGGTGAGTGTCCAGCTGAGCGGAGGCTGGCCCTGCTGCTGCCTCTCCCACCCAGGGCCCAACTACCACCTCTGGGGACCAGAAGGTGCGCATCCAGCTGAGCGGAGGTGACTCCGGTCCGGCCCTGAAACTGTGCAAATTGAGGAAACTTTAGGTCTACCTGAGAGGAGCCTGGCAAGCCTCTTTTAATCCAGGGGCTCCGCTGCCCAAGGAGGGAGCTACTACAAGAGGAGTCCCAAGATCCCAGGACATAAGAGTCAATTTACAACACAACCAGGGGAAACTCTGAAACAACACTTGAAACACAGTAATATAGGAAAATGACAAAACAAAAGACCAAAATGCAATCTCAAACACCCAACCCATCCCCCCAAGAAAGCCTAGGAGCCATGTACATAGAAGAAAATACATGCCATATACCTGAAATACCTGGAACAATAGTAACAGAAATAAAGAAGCAGCTCCTGGAAGCTTTGAAGGAATTCAAACTAGAAATAATATATCAGGTAAAAGAAGAAATAATAAAAGAAATGAAGGAGATGCTGAACATATCTAAAGAAGACACAGCTAAAAAATCAGAGGAACTAAACAAAAGGATAGAATCTCTGGATGAACAATATAAGAAAAAACAGAATATATAAAACAGATGCAAAGAGATATACAGGAAATCAAAAGCAACATTGAAAGTTCTAAAAACCGCCTGAATGAATGTGAAGATAGAATTTCAGACCTCGAAGACAAGATTGCAGCCAGTGAACAGGAAAGACTTCTAAAAATAACAAGAAATCAAGAAATAACAATACAACACCTGCAAGATGACGCAAAGAAAAACAACATCAGGTTGATAGGGATAAATGAAAAAGAAGGAGACAATACAAAGGATGTCAAGAGGATATTTCGAGAAGTAATTGCTGAAAACTTCCCAAACATGAAATTGGAAACTGATATCAGGATCAATGAGACATATAGAACTCCAAATAGCCATGACCAAAATAAAACTATACCCAGACATATAATAATCACCATTCCAGAAATCAAACAAAAGAACAGAATATTAAAAGGTGTCAGAGATAAAAGACAGATCACCTATAAAGGAAAACCTATCAGAATCACAGCAGACTTCTCAACACAAACAATAAAGGCAAGAAGAGCATGGAGTGAAGTATTTCAGACCGTAAAGGAAAATGATTTGCAACCTAGACTGATGTACCCTGAAAAACTGTCGTTCAAAATTGATGGAGAAATAAGATTCCTCCTACAACAAAGAACCACTGAAGAAATTCATGATCACCAAGCCAATCCTGCAAAGAATACTGAAAGACAGTCTAGATACACTTAAGAAAAAAACCACTTAACAAAGCAGACAATTAAATAGAACAGGAAGATAAAGATGCAACAGCAGAAATATAACATGTCACTTATAAACCAATATATAACACTTATAACCATTAACATAAGTGGTCTCAATGCACTAATTAAAAGAAATAGACTGGCAGAATGGATCAAGAAGCAAAATCCAACCATATGCTGTCTACAAGAAACTCATCTAACCCAAAAGGATACTCACAGACTGAAAGTCAAAGGATGGAAAACAATACTTCATGCAACAGGAACCCCAAAAAAAGTGGGGTAGCTATTATGTTTTCAGACAATGTGAACTTCAAACCAATAATGATCAGAAGAGACAAAGCAGGTCACTACATATTGATTACGGGAAAACTTCAAGAGGAAGAGATTACTATCTTAAATATATATGTACCAAATTCGAAAGCACCCAGTTATATAAAACAAGTAGTGTCAGAAATGAAAAACCAAATTAGCAGTAATACAACTATAACAGGAGATTTTAACACACCATTGACACCAATGGTCAGATCAACAGGACAGAAAATCAGCAAAGAGATAAAAGAACTAAATCACACCTGTGAACAAATGGAATTGATAGACATATACAGAGTATTCCACCCAACAACAGAATACACATTTTTCTCAGCAGTCCATGGGTCATTCTCTAAAATAGACCATATATTAACTCATAGAACATATTTAAAGAAATGCAAAAGAGTTGAAATCATCCCCTGCATGTTATCAGATCATAGCGCTATGAAATTAGTAATTAATGATAAAAGATACTGCAAAAATCCCAGAAACACATGGAAACTGAATAACACACTCTTGAGTAATCAGTGGGCCACAGAGGAAATTAAAGAGGAAATTAAACAGTACCTAAAAACAAATGAAAACACAAATACAACTTACCGGAATCTGTGGGATGCAATGAAAGCTGTCCTCAGAGGGAAATTTATTGCACTGAGTTCCCACATCAGGAAAACAGAACAAATACAAATAAATAACTTGATGCTACACCTCAAACAGCTAGAAAAAGAAGAGCAAGTCAAGCCCAAAGCCAAAAGAAGAGAGGAAATTATAAAAATCAGAGCAGAAATCAATGCAATAGAGACTAAGAAAACAATACAAAGAATCAATGAATCAAAGAGTTGGTTCTTTGAAAGAATAAATAAAATTGATAAGCCCCTAGCCAACCTTATTAAGAAAAGGAAAGAAAAAGCTCAAATTCATGCAATAAAGAATGAAAAAGTTGAAATCACTACAGACCCAATAGAAATACAGAAGATCATCAACACCTATATCAAAAACCTCTACTCTCAAAGGTTAGATAACACAGAAGAAATAGACAGATTTCTAGAAGTACATGAAGTACCAAAGCTAGGTCAAGAAGAAGTAAAACTGCTGAATAACCCAATTTCTATTCATGAAATCAAAAAGGTAATTAAGTCATTATCTACAAATAAGAGCCCAGGCCCAGATGGATTCACTGCAGAATTCTACAAAAAATACAAAGAGGACCTAATGCCGATACTCCTCAAACTCTTCAATGAAATCGAAAGGGAAGCAATCCTTCCTAAGTCATTCCTGGAAGCAAATATTACTCTAGTACCAAAACCTGAGAAAGACCCAACTGAAAAAGAGAACTACAGACCAATCTCCCTAATGAACACAGATACAAAGATCCTCAATAAAATATTGGCAAATAGAATGCAGCAAGTCATCAAGAAGATTATACACCATGACCAAGTGGGATTCATTCCAGGTATGCAGGGATGGTTCAATATACATAAATCAATAAATGTAATCCACCATATCAATAGAGTCAAATGTAAGAATCACATGATCATTTCTATAGATGCAGAAAAAGCTTTTGATAAGGTACAACATTCATTTATGATAAGAACCTTACAGAAAATTGGAATAGATGGTCTTTACCTCAACATAATAAAGGCCATCTATGACAAACCAACAGCCAGTATCATACTAAATGGCCAAAAATTGAAGGCCTTTACTTTAAAATCAGGCACAAGACAAGGATGTCCCCTGTCACCGCTCCTATTTAATATAGTACTGGAAATACTAGCCAGAGCAATTAGACATGAAAGAAAAATAAAGGCGTAAAGATAGGAAAAGAAGAAGTTAAATTATCACTATTTGCAGATGATATGATACTCTACATAGAAGACCCCCAAAACTCCATTGAAAGACTCCTAGATATAATAAATTCAGCAACGTGGCTGGATACAAAATCAATATTCAAAAATCAATAGCATTCTTATATACTAACAACAAAATCACAGAGAGAGAAATAAGAGAAGCCACACCTTTCACACTAGCAACCAAGAAAATGAAATATTTAGGAATTACTCTCACGAAAGAAGTGAAAGACCTATACAGGGAAAATTAAAATACATTGAAAAATGAAATTGAAGATAATCTCAGGAAATGGAAAGACATCCCTTGCTCACGGATAGGAAGAATAAATATTGTGAAAATGGCCATTCTCCCAAAACTGTTATACAGATTCAATGCAATTCCGATAAAAATACCATCAACATACCTCATAGATCTCGAGAAATCAATCCTAAAATTCATCTGGAACCAGAAGAGACCTAGAATAGCAAGGACAGTTCTAAGCAGCAAAGGCAAGGCAGGAGGCATCATAATCCCTGACTTGAAGTTATACTACAAAGCAACTGTAGTAAAATCAACATGGTCCTGGAATCAAAACAGAGCCAAAGACCAATGGAATAGATTAGAAGATACAAGAACAACTACAAACACACTCAACCACCTCATGTTTGATAAAGGGGCCAAACAGGTTCACTGGAAGAATGACAGTCTCTTTAATAAATGGTGTTGGAAAAACTGGCTCTCCATATGCCGAAAACTAAAACTAGACCCATGCCTGTCACCATATACTAAAATAAAATCTAAATGGATCAAAGATCTAAATATTAAAACAGAAACACTAAATCTATTGGAAGACAAATTGGGTAAAAACCTTGAAGACATAGGGGTAGGTAGAGAATTCATGAACAAGACTCAAACCGCATGGGAAATACTTCCCAGAGTCAATAACTGGGATCACATCTTATTAAAAAGTTTCTGTACATCGAAAGAAATCTCTAACATAGTGAAAAGAAAACCCACAAACTGGGAAAAAATCCTAGTGAACTGTCCCTCAGACAAAGGACTTCTGTCTAAAACATACAAAGAATTAAAAAAAATCAGACCCCCAAAATTCAAAGACCCCATCCAAAAATGGGCATCAGAGATGAATAAATAATTTTCAGATGAAGAAAGACAAACGGCAAATAAATATATGAAAAAATGTTCAGCATCACTAGTCATTAGAGAAATGCAAATTAAAACCACACTGAGATTTCATTTCATTCCTGATAGAATGGCCAAGATCAAGAAAACCACCAATAACAAATGCTGGAGAGGCTGTGGGGAAAAAGGAAGTCTCCTGCACTGTTGGTGGGAGTGTAGACTGGTGCAACCATTGTGGAGGTCAGTCTGGAGATTTCTCAGAAAGCTGGGACTGGAAGCACCATTTGACCCAGCTATTCCACTCCTAGGCATATTCCCAGAAAAACTGAAAGCATCATACCACAGTGATATATGTGCACCCGTGTTTATAGCAGCACAATTTGTAATAGCCAGATCTTGGAAACAACCTCAGTGTCCATCAACTGAGGAATGGATAAAAAAGTTGTGGTATTTTTATACAATGGCGTACTACTCAGCTATAAAGAATGATCACATTGAGACATTTGTAAACAAATGGACGCAGCTCGAGGCCATACTTACAAGTGAAATAAATCAAACTCACCTGTATAAATACCGAATAGTTTCCCTAGTGTAAGAAACAATAAGAATACATGAAAGTATGTGGTAATCATGATTCCCAGTCACACTGGTTTGAAGCCATATGTTTTCACTCATTACTTGGAATGGTTTTAATTTGGGTGTTTTTATTTTATTGTCTGTGATACTACAAATGACTATTTTGAAGAGAATAAGAGCGTAATAGCTAGCGCTGATTTAATATCATCCTGTTTTGAAGCCCCATCAAGTTTTTGTTCATTTGTTTCCATTGGTTCTAGCATGTGGTACCTTATTATATCTTAATGTATGTGATAGTATAAGCAAGTTTTTTTATAGACAAAGAGATAATATAGAAATTGATGTTTGGTTTCTGCTAGCTGGTTCTAAATTCTCTGCAACAATTTCATTCTCTTGAACAGTCTCACACTGTCTTGATAAATTTGATGCTCTAGTATACGAAGTTAGACTCAAATATTTCAAGGAAAGAGTCACTATGGTAACTACTATTAATGTCAAGCTATCTAGGGGTGAAACACAATGATGGTTAAATTTTTCGATTCTGACCGGTGTTGTTATATTGATACGTTCTTTTTTTTTTTATCTCAGTCTCCCCCCTTTTTTCTTTCCTTTTTTTAAAAAAATTAATTTATTTCTTAGTATCTTTTAACTAAGGGAAAATTAAATTAAAAATAGTGCGATAGATTATAGTAATTTTTTTTGTCTCCCTATTAACCTGATTTGAACCCCTGTAGTGTTCTTTATATCTTGTTCTGACTGATTTTATCATATTCTGTTTCACTTAATAGTATCAAGTTTGAGGGTATAGGCAACCATTTGGAAGGCAACCAGATATTCTATGATGCCCGTTATTATTTGACTATTATCTTCTTTGGAATCCTGTAAGCTCTCTAATGTGGTTTTATTGGTCTTATGTACAGTTTTGCTCAATTCTTTTATACTAGCTGATATAGGCTACTCTTTTTAGGATAAAAAGAGGCATAATGGTAACCATTGTTGATCACCTAGTAATTCCCCCCTTTATTTTTATTTTTATTAATTTTTTTTTTCATTTTATGCTATGTCCATCCTTCTGATCTAAGTGACTCTGTTTTGCTTTGTCACATTGGGTTTTTCTTTGGTCCATCTTGTTTTGTTTTTTGTTTTTTGGCCTTTTTTTCAATCTTTTTTCTTTTCCTCTTCAAAGAAAAAGTTAAAAAAAAACTGTGGAAGTAATGGAAACTAAAATGTGCGATTGTTAGTGTAAAAAAGAGAGGAAGGAAAGTGATCTCAAGTGTTGGGAGCCGCGGCCGAGCCCGGTCGCCTTACTTGGCGGACGTGAGGCCTGTAGGAAAGAGCAAAGCCTGAGCTAGATTACCCCTCCCATCGAGTGTGCTAAGATGGCGCTTATCCCCTGCTTCCTGCTTGGTAAACAACCCGCCCTGTAAGATCTCCTGCTTCCTGCTTGGTAAACAACCCGCCCTGTAAGATCTCCTGCTTCCTGCTTGGTAAACAACCCGCCCTGTAAGATCTCCTGCTTCACAACCCGCCCTGTAAGATAGTCTGCCTAGCAACAACTGATGTTAGCCAATCAGCCCGCATCGTGCGCTTTGAACTGATTGGCCACTGTAACCCTATAAAAGTGAGTGCCTCTCCCGCCACGAGAAAAGAAGCAAAAGAAGCAGAAGAAGCACGCAAGGAGCCGTGGAGAGCGGACCGGTAGAGGCTTCGGGACAGACTGTAGGGAGAAGCACGCAAGGAGCCGCGGAGAGCGGACCGGTAGAGGCTTCGGGACAGACTGTAGGGAGAAGCACGCAAGGAGCCGCGGGGAGCGGACCAACAGAGGCTTCGGCCGGGAGGATTCCCGGGGCAGGCTGTACGGAGAAGGAAAATAAAAGAAAAGGTTGTCCACTGCCAGACTTTGTTGTGTGTCCTTCCTGCCGGCCGGGAGTGACACCGACATCTGGTGGCCCGTACGGGGAGCTGATCACCCCCGAGACGTGGCAGTGGACAACGCTCCAACGCAGAGCTGCAAGACAGGTGAGTAGAGGATAAACCTGGGCCCTGGGTGGCGCGCACCTACAGGGTTTGTAGACTCCTCTCAGGCTCACGCGTAAGTGGCGGATTCCTTGGGCCTCACGCGGTGAGTAACATATTAAAAAATGGGAAACATGCTAGGTAGCGGCACTAAGAGTGAGGGTGGTTGCGGGGAAAGCTCTCAAGAGCTTACAAAAGTATTTGAGCAGGGTATTTGAGCAGGCCCAGTCAGGGAGCTCCCGAGAGGGGTCCGTCAAGGGGAACAAAGATGCTAAGGAGGAGGACGGGGCTCAAGCCTCGGAGTCGTCTGACTCCGAGGACGAGGGAAGGTTGAATGGTGAGGAGGCCAAAGAGACCAGCTGTCAGGGGCCTAAGTCGCTTGATGGGGAGACGCAAGGCTCTTTCGCTGCGTTGCGCCGCGAATTGTGCTCCGCTCAGCTAGGCTTACGAAAAAGCAGAGAGCTTCTGAGCGCCCCCTGGCAGGGGAGGGAGACAGAACCTTCTGCTCCGCCCTGGAACTCGTTCCCGGAAGCGGTCCCTCGCCGCGATGCTGCCGCATGGGAACTCCCCCCTCTTCCATCAGTACAGGAAATAACGCACAGGCCGCCATTTTCTGTTCAGCCACGGCCGCCATCTTACGATGCTCCGCCACCGGCGGAACGTTATTTCCACAGACAGCTGTGGCATGGGGGTCGTGTGTCTAATGAAGACCACCCGTTCCCAGGGATAGATAGCGGCCCCTATGGGATATATCCTGTACAGATGGCCATGGGTCAGGGACGTAATGTGTGGGAACCCTTTGAAATAAAGCAGATTAGAGAACTTAAAAATGCAGTTACAACCTTTGGGCCGACTGCGCCTTACACCATTGCCATGCTGGAGAACCTGTCTTCTGGGCCCCTCACCCCCGCGGACTGGACTCAGCTGGCAAAGGCGTGTCTGCCCTCGGGTAGTTACCTGGATTGGCGAGCCTGGTACGCTGAGTTCGCTGCCGAACAGGCGGAAAGAAACGCTAACCGAGGGAACCGGGGGTGGAATAGAGACATGCTTATGGGGGAAGGCCAACACGCTGATGATCAGACTCAGTTCCCTGGTGCAGTTTATGAGCAGATCAATACCATTTACAAAAACAAAAAGGGGGAGTAGGCCAAGGCCTGGCCCCAAAGGCACGATTATCCATGGCACTATTCACACACAATTTTTTAAATTTAAATAATGATAATTGCTCCCCAGCTATGGAGCACTGCAACCCTTCCCCCAACCATAAAGGGTGGGTTAAATGGAAAGATGTCCTAACAGGACAATGGATGGGCCCGGATCCGGTGGTTAGCTGGAACCGAGGCGCGGTTTGTGTTTTCCCACAGGAACCGGGACGAGAACCACTGTGGGTACCGGAGAGACTGACACGGGCAACAAAGCCCTCTACTGAAGATCAGACCTGCCCTACCGGAGATCCATCACAGACCAACCAACAAGATGAATAGAAATAGCGGTAGCCCAAAATGGACAAAAAGATCCTCAGGCATATGCATGGCTCGCTCGCCTAGCCTACGACCGAGTCTAGGGGCGGTGAGCTTCCCACACTCCTCCTCTAAAAAGTTATGACATAGCTGGGTAGGAGAGTCAATGACGGGTAAGAGCGTACTCCCCCGGTGCGACTCAACCTAAGCCAGGCCCTACCCCATCCTGCACGTAAGCCGCTGGACTGTTAGATGCTGCCCAGGTCTAAATTTCTCTCCGAGGGGATTTCTTTACGGAGAGGAAATGAGTGCAAGCTTGTGTGCATCCAGGTTCCGTCCAGTTTGTGCCTGGCCCTAGAAAAAGGACGAGGGCCTCAGGGCCTTGGCAGACCATGGGACGGCCGACCAGGGTCTAAGCCAAGGACCTACGGTGGGCCTACGCATAGGGCATAAGCCTCTGCACCCAGTCCAGGAAGGGCTACGATGCGCACATTCATAAAAAATAAAAAAGGGGGAGATGTTGGGAGCCGCGGCCGAGCCCGGTCGCCTTACTTGGCGGACGTGAGGCCTGTAGGAAAGAGCAAAGCCTGAGCTAGATTACCCCTCCCATCGAGTGTGCTAAGATGGCGCTTATCCCCTGCTTCCTGCTTGGTAAACAACCCGCCCTGTAAGATCTCCTGCTTCCTGCTTGGTAAACAACCCGCCCTGTAAGATCTCCTGCTTCCTGCTTGGTAAACAACCCGCCCTGTAAGATCTCCTGCTTCACAACCCGCCCTGTAAGATAGTCTGCCTAGCAACAACTGATGTTAGCCAATCAGCCCGCATCGCGCGCTTTGAACTGATTGGCCACTGTAACCCTATAAAAGTGAGTGCCTCTCCCGCCACGAGAAAAGAAGCAAAAGAAGCAGAAGAAGCACGCAAGGAGCCGTGGAGAGCGGACCGGTAGAGGCTTCGGGACAGACTGTAGGGAGAAGCACGCAAGGAGCCGCGGAGAGCGGACCGGTAGAGGCTTCGGGACAGACTGTAGGGAGAAGCACGCAAGGAGCCGCGGGGAGCGGACCAACAGAGGCTTCGGCCGGGAGGATTCCCGGGGCAGGCTGTACGGAGAAGGAAAATAAAAGAAAAGGTTGTCCACTGCCAGACTTTGTTGTGTGTCCTTCCTGCCGGCCGGGAGTGACACCGACACTCAAGGATATAACTGCAAGTTTATTTAAATGTGTAGGAAAGAGAACCATATTGCTGAATTTTTCTTGGATCATTGAACAGAACTGACCAGTCTCACTATATTAATCTCCACTTTGTATGCTTTAATTTTGTAATCTGGACAGCTGTTTGTAAGTTAACAATGTGTGATCTATTAACTGGTGAACTCTTACTGTATGTTTTTTCTCTTGAAATTCTGTGTTGCTTCTAGCCTTTTACTGTCTTGCTTCGTTTAGTTTTTTCTCTTTCAATTAAAAAAAAAAAAGAATTGTACAAATACATGGAGATTAAAAACTTGCCCTGAATGGTGAACATGCTAACAAAAATTTAAAGGAAAATTTAAAGATTTCTTTAAGCAAATGAAAATGAAAATGCAACTACTGAAAACTACATGATACAATACAAGCAATACTAAAAAACGAAGCTTATAGCAATAAATATCTACATAAAAAATTGAAAAACATAAAATAAAAACAACTGGAAGAATTAGAATAAACCAAATTAAAAATTAGTAAAAGTGAAGAAATAATAAATCTCAGAGCAAAGATAAATGAAATGGAGGATTTTTAAAAAAATAAAACAAACCCCAAAATAAAATTTAACCCCCCCAAAACAGTTTTGAAATAAAGAAATACATAAAATCAACAAATCTTTAACTAAGATAAGAAAAAAAGAAGAGTCCAACAAAACCAGGGATGAAAAGGAACCACAGATACAATGGATCACTGAGAACTACTAAGAGCAGCCACACACCAAGAAAGTGGAAAGCCTGGAAGAATTGGGTTAGTTCCTAGACATATATAATCCACCAAGACTGAACAGGAGGAAACAGAAGACACACCAGTAATGAGCAACAAAACTCAATTAGTACAGTGGCTATTCCAACAAATACAGAGATAGCACTTAAAATTCAACACCCTTTCACAACAACTTGCAACAAATCAGGTACAGAAGGAACATATCTCAATACAATTAATACTACGTATAACAAGCTCATAGGTAATATTATGAATGAGAAAAAGCTGAAAACATTTCCTTTAAGATTGGAAATCAGACAAAAATGTCAACTGTACCACTAATATACAAAACAGTGATGAAAGTTCTAGCAGACAATTAGGCAACAGAAATACAGAGCAAGCAAACTGAAAAGGAGTTAAGTCTCTAACCCTGCAGATGACACGATTTAAGAGTCCATATGTACAAACACACATGATATGAGAAGCCAATCCCCCCACCTTTGATTGTGTGAAAGAAATATATAAAGGAACTGGGAGTAGCAAAAGTGAAACTTTATTTCTCAAACTTGCAAGAATGGGTACCAGCTTAACAGACCTACACAATCTAGAATAGGGTGCCTAACTTTACCCTGCTTCCTCTGTGAATATTTTGCTGGTTTTAAAAGTAAATGATTAAACTATAGGAGGTAACTTCTTAACTGCCAGTGCTCTTCCAATCAGAGTTAGCACAATAAGTTTCATATTTTATTGACTTATCTATCCTCCCCTCCTTGTTTAGAGACACTCTCAGAAGCATGACCTCAGTCATGTCCTCAGCAAAATAGTTTTTCACTCAAGAGTTAAAGACCTTATCTTGAAAACAGACTACTTTAAGTTTCTATATCTTTTAAAGAGAAAGATACAGGATACAGAAATATGTAGCATTTCTACACACCAGTAATAGTGTAGCTAGAAAGAAATCAAGAAAGCAATGCCATTTATAATAGCTACAAAATTTCCCCAGGAATAAATTTAATCAAGAAAATGAAAAATTCCTATTGTAAAAACTGTAAAACAGTGGTGAAAGAAATTTTAGACAATATACATACAAAAATGAAAAGATATCACCTTATGGATTAGAAAAATATTGTTAAAATGTCCATTCTACCCAAATTGATCGACAGATTCAAAACAATTTCTATCAAAATACCAATGATACTACTCTTCATGGAACTAGAAAAAAACACTTGTAAAGTTCATACAGTATCAGAAAAGATCCCAAGTAGCCAAAGCAATCCTGAGCAAAAAGAATAAAGATGGAGTCATCACAAGTACCTGACTTCAAATAATACTATTTAACAAAACAATGATACAGGTTTAAAAACAGATTTTTACACTAATGAAACATAACACAGTTGCCAGAGATAATTCATATATTTACAGCCAATTTGTTTTTTTCAGAGCTGCCAAAACATTCATTGGAGAGAAAGGCAATCTCTTTAATAAATAGTGCTGGGAAAATTAAATATCCATAGGAAGAACAAACCACACCCAATCACCTGCCATGTATACCAAAATCAAAGCAAAAAAAGAAAAAGTAGTTTTACGTTTTTATGAAACCACCAAAAGAAAACACAGGTGAATCAATTTAGGTCATCAGTCTGGGAAAAGAATTTTTAAATATAACCCCAAAAGTATAAGCAACAATTGAAATGGCATTGCATCAACCTAACAATTCCTACACAGCATAGGAACTGATCAACAGAGTTAAAAGACTGCCCCTTAGAAGTTAGCAGAGAGAACTATGTTCAAAAGAGACTAGTATCTGGCATCTGTAAGGAAACCAAATCATTCAATACCAAAAAAGAAAAAAAAAGCCAAATGAAAGGAAATGAACACATCAAGAAACATGTGCACTCACATGTTTTATGTAGCTGTGGTCACCAGTCAAGATAAAGATCAACTCAAGTACCCTTCCATGGATGAATGGATAAAGAAAATATGGTACATATACACAACATAATATTAGATAGCCCTAAGTATGAAACACAGCAACACAGGAGGACATTATGGTAAGTGATATCAAACACAGAAAGATAGGTACTGCATGTTATCCTGCATATGCATAAACTAACCAGGTTGGTCTCATAGAGGTAAATAACGGAGGTGAGGAAAGGCTGGGAAGCATTTGGGAAATGGAGGAATGAAGAGAGAATAACTAATGGGTATAGGAGAGCAGTTGGTTAGTAGGTAACTTCCAACAGTCTACAGCAGGATGATTGTCCACAGAAGGGTGGACAATAGTTAAGTACCAAGTACAGAGGATTCTGAAAGTTTCCAACACATACACAGTGAAGAAAGTATGAGGTAAATGATATGCCAATTACCATGATTTGGTCATTATACATTGTATATGTAAGTAGTGAAATATCACATGGTATCCCATAAAAATGTAAATTACGTGTTAAATAAAAATAAAACAATAAACACATTTTAGGAAACATGCAGACATATTTTGTCAAGAATATCAGTTTTATTTAGAATATCCAAGTACAAAAAAGGAAAATGTGTATACCTATGACTGTTAAAAAGTTAGAATCTATTAAGATGTTCTGTGAATGCTTAGGCACTGAATACAAATATCCCATAAAACATGAATAATCAGACTTGTTATATATTTAACATTAAAATGTTCATAGTTATTGTCTTAAGAAATCTAGTAAAAATTATTCAACTTACTTTTCCCTCAAACATAGAGTTTCAAACAAGTATTTAAGATAGACTAATGGAAATTGAGGTCTATAGACCTAGATGTTTTAAGCTTTTGAAGATATTATGTTTCATCAAAGTAAGATGCCAACCACAATAAGGGATACTGAAGCATAAATGTGGTTAAAGCTTAGGATACTACTTGTCAACTGTGTAAAAAATTAACTCTATAAAACTTTTGAGAGGCTAGAGTTTAGCTATGATCCATTCCAAAATATATTCCCCCAATTTTTTTGTTTAGTGTATTAGCAAAAAAGATTCATTTTGGAATACAAATAATGGGAAAGTGCTCTGCACTTTCAGTGGCACTAAATCTTGCTCTTTGGTATAATGTATGCAAAATGACAAGAACCTGGCAAAGGAGAAGACATCTAGATTTATTGCAAAATAGCAACTTAGAAATCTTTATCAACAGTGAATACATAAGTAGTATCATTCATTCTGACTTATGTATTACTCTCACATTTGAAAATCTTTTACCATAAATGTCAGTGACTGTGTCCATCTGCCAGATATATATAGAATCAGTGGTGACAAATAAAAACAAGAAAATCAAAGCACACTCATAACAGTTTACTCTTGCTTATGATGGCCTTCTGCACTCTGGAACTCTGCACTCTGGTTACATAAAATTGGAGCTAGAAAAAGAAAAAAAAACCCTTTTAATTAGTACAATAAAAAACAATATAGGAAATAAAAAATTACCAGAATCTTCTGCTTCTGGTTTCACAAGCTCTAACATCAAAGTACTGCACTTTAATCAAGAGCCTGGTTTCCTTATAAAAACAAAAGTTCTCAGAAAAGTCAATGATTAATAAATTTGGTTAAAAATGAGCCTAAGAATTAGGATTCTTTAATGTAGACTATAGTTTTATTTCAATGATTCCCCAACAAAATGCAATTACCATTTATACACAAAATTCAAAACAGCTCAAGGTAAGCCAATAGTCACTAGCTGAGTTTTAGAGCTAAGGCTGGGCTATGAAGTAAGAACAGACTGTTTTTTCCCCAGCTAACTGACTCTTTTGTACTACAATGTGTTTTTATTTTATTCACTCATTCGTTTTGAAAAGTAGTTACTGAGCATTTAATTTATACCAGGAGCTGTTTCAGCTGCTGGAAAACAGCAGTGAGTGAGAGGAGTGAGGTGTCCAGGAGGTGCAATGACAGTGCAGAAGGTGGATACGGAGAAGGTAAACAGAGGTGCTAGGAAGATCAAACAGGGCCAGGAGGGCTGGTTGAGGGCTCAGTGGTACAACACCTGCCTACCATGCACCAGGCTCTGGGTTTGAGTTCTAGAACCATACAAGAACAAGCCAATCACCCAAGAAAACAAAAACAAACAGGATCAGGAGACAGAAGGTGCAGGGTGGGTCTGCAGATGCAGGGATTCTTACTTCTTACGATCCTTGTCCTTCTTCATGCCGATACCTGATGCCAGAAAGGACTGGTTCTGGAGTATCTCAGAGGCAACCTTCTTTTTAGAGAAAGCAATTATTTCTGCTTCCAAAATTCTTCTCTTTTCTTCAAGTTTGATCCTCTCTTCTTGGTGAACTCTTTTAAGGTGCTCAAATTTGGCTTGCAGCTGTGACACAAAAGTGAAATTCCAACTGCTGGCACCAGGTGACAGCACACACACAGGAATATGCTCTGGTGAGCAACAATCAATCTCAAATTGCTTCAAGCAACAGTTCACAGGCACAACAGCCTTGGCAACTTAATTTTATAGAAGTTTCCTGCAAAAATTGCTTGAACTAAATGTAATAAAAACTATAGCCTCATGAACAAAATTCGATCTTTCCCTAGGGTTAGTTTCTTGTTTTACATTTTTTCAATAAAGTCTAACAGTTTCTCAAATCTATGTTCAGTAACAATATGGTACATAAAAACACAGAAGGAATTTAAGAGGAAAAAAGCTGCACTTATTTTCTATGTAAAGATAACATATGTAAGGAGAAAAGTTTTGAAAATTACACTGGGAAACCCTATTGGAAAGCAAGTGTCAGTTGTTAGTTTATGTTATGAACTTTAAAACTGCATCACATTTTTACAGTCATTTAAAGTATGAAAGTGATTCTAATTAGAAACAAAAGACAGGGATTCTCAGGCCTCTAATCTGAAGTAGGAAAGCAGAAATAAAGGTAAGTAAAAAGAAGGTCAGAAAATCATAATTCTAAATTGCACTTTTAAGAAAACTATAGCTTCAGGACACCTGCACTTCTTTTTATTGCCTAAGAAATGTTTCTGTGCCCCTCAACTAGTGAGTCCTGTAATTCTTTTCTGTGATATAAGTCAGCAAACCTACACAACCTATCCTGTGGCTAAGTGTTGGGCGCAGGCGCTCAGCATACCATACCCCACCCGGGACTAAGGACCATGCCAGCTTCCGCAATGCGCTACGTCCCTCTTTAAATTAGCCAACCCGTGCGCACTTCGTGCTCACTCCGTACTCTGTGGCAACTCCTGATTGGCCACAGCTGGATATAGTAGCCAGAGCCTGCATCCCATTCCCGCCCTGCTTCCTCGTGGCAGCCTGTGATTGGTCATGGCCAAATATATAAACCAGAGCCCGCGTGAATAAAGCAGCAGTTAACTGTCGCCCACAAGAGCGTCTCCTGTCTCATTGGGGAGCTGCGCCGGTCAGCTAAGGAGAGATGAGATCTCTATTTCCTCCTTAGGAGGATTTACTGGACTCTATCTAATGCAACCTATGATCCTTACCTTTCCACGGAGAGATGTGTCTTTCTCTATCCTTCCTTGCTGACAATGTATGGAACATACCTTCCCCTTATCCATCTAACCTTACTGCAAGGACCAGGTGTGCTCTGAGAGCAGAGAGGACCAGGATGTCTCCAAGGGCCAGAACAGCTGCTAACTCATAGTTTACATAGGAAGAAAATCCCTTCAAACATGAAGAAGTTTCAGGAAGCATCATGTTCATAATTTATCAGATCCTCATCAGACCCTAGCCTACCCTAGAGATGCCCAAAAAATCTGGTGTAAATGAGCCAGCTTGATTTTCTCTATCAGAGTGGTATTCCCTTTAGCTTATCTTCCTTCCCATGTTTTCTTTCTTCTCAAAGCTTTTGCCTGTAAATTTGCACTGCTGCCTCAGTTTTAGTTTCCTGCATTTCCTGTGTCATTTCAAATTTCTTGAAAACAAAACTAAAAGACATCTAAATTAAGAGAAAGCTTTATATATAAAAATACTCACTGCAGTAGATATTATACTACATTTAAAAACTCCACAAATCCAACAGAAATAAAGTCAAAAAGAATAAATTTAGAATGGAAATAAAGAACAGAATCCAGTAAACTTTTATTTCCTTGGGGCTAAAAGCCATTTTGATAGATCATATGAAGGAGCAATGTGCCTTAGAAGTACATTTGGGTTTGACTTCATTTTGTGCCACAGTTTGAAGAATGCCCTAGATGTAGCAAAAAGGGCTTATCTCTCAAGGGTATGAAGGCTGTAAAGTTCTTAGAAACAACAGATAAAAACAATGCCCAGCAAATGAAAGAGAGGGCTTTAGAAAACGTACTCAAAATTTTATCATGATATGTGGCACAGAATACAGATTTGAAAATCATTAGTAATTATTAACTGAACAAAACAAAACAAAACAAAAACCCACACAGATACACAAAAAAGAAGAGGTTAGATCTTTCTACCTGTGGCCCTTCTACCTGTGGCCGCCAAAGAAAGTCTCAGTAATTCATGTTGCAGAGGACCTATATGGGCAACATCACCTTGAGGACTGCTTAGGAGCTCTGCCTTTTCTCTTCACCCCAGCACCCTCTATAACATGTGGAAGAGAACCAGTTATGAGACACAGAGCAGAGTGTGGGAGAGCCATAGGAAGCTCAGAGTCAGGTGGATCTGGCTAGACTGTGGTCTACCTTCCAAACTACCACCTAGGGACCTCAGTGGGCTCCACATCAATAGGAGGCTGTGGTTGTACCTGTCAGTAACACATATACATCAGCAAAACCTAGACCAATAAAGATACTTTGCTTTTCTCCTCTAATCTGGTAAGATAAACCTAGGATTAGTACTACTCTAGGTAGCAACCTTGGATTCATATAAAAAGTATGACTTGGTATGTAGAGAAGATCATATAAGATAATTGGGGAAACAGTTCATTAAACAACAGAGAACAAAGGTAGAAACCCAGAGAGAGCTAAATTCTAGCTTAATGAAAAGTGTATGTTACCAAGTGGTGATTTTATAGGCCAGTGAGCTCCTGATAGCAATACTCGATCAGGCTAAAACAGTATTAAGCAAGGCCTTTTCTAACCTAAGGTATTTTGTTCCTAGAGGACACTTTTTCAGAGCAGCATTAGGTCCTTAGCACGGTACAGCTGTGGTCTACCGAGGAACCTACAGCTTCCTTAAATGGTTCCTGCTTAAGAAAAGATAATGTGACAAGTACACATGTGTGTTCAGTGCCTGTGCTAAAAGGATGAGAATCGCTGTGATAATTCAAATCAGTGGCATGGGGGCTGATGTACAAAGCACAGTGGCAGAGCACTTGTCTAGCACATGCAGGCTGGGATTCAATCCTTAGCATCTCCCCCCACGCCCCACCAAATAACACATCAGTGGTATAAGTGAGAGACATGTGTGCCCTTTGGTGTGGAAGAGGAGCAGAGTGAGGGTAAAAGCATGAGAGGGGACAGACCTACATTATATGAATAAAGACCACATTTGTGTTATTTAAATGGACATTTCTATGTTATAGGCATACTAAAAAGTTAGAGAGTACTTTATACATCATGAGGGTGATTAAGACTTCTAGGAAAACTACAAAAGGCAAAGTATTTTAAAATGTGAGTTAGAGATTATGGTATTCTATTAATCTTCTTAGGTATGGGAAGGGAGAATCACTATGCTTTCACTTCTAAAACTTTTTCAAAATAAAACATCAAAATTCAAACTACAAATGAATCAATATATTTTCACTTTTACAAAACCACTTCTTATGGAGTTCATTTAATTCCAGGTACTACAAGTATTCTTGAAATAATAAATTTGCATAATTGAATTACAGATAACTTTTCAGGAACTCTTACATCATTAATATTAATTTATATTAACATTTGCCTTTTCTTAACAATTCCTTTTTGCAGCAAAATGACCGTCAACTTAATGCAGCCATTTTCTTGAGAGCCACCACTGCACTTATTTGTATAGGTCAACAGAAAATAGTTTAACTCTAATAATACTAAAATTATTACTTGAAGAACTAGAAGCAAACACAATAATGGAAACTTACTAATGTTTTCTTGTGTCACTGTCATTCCAAGGTCATTTCTAGACCGCATAACTGTAGCTAGAAGGTTGGAGTTCAAATGTAAAGAAAGCTACTTCATAGCTTTCAGTTATCCATATGCTTCAACAACTCTCAGAAGTCTTCTTAAGTTATGGCTAAAATGTTGATAGCCATAATTAAGGTATTTAGAATATCTTTTAGTAATGTATGCCACTGTAAGTCCTTGGTAAGCCATTTCTAAAAGAAGAGTATTTGGGGGCTGGGGATTTAGCTCAGTGGCAAAGCACCTGCCTTGCAAGCCTGTGGCCATGAGTTTGATCCCTGGTAATGGTTAAAATACAAAAAAAAAAAAAAAAAAAAAAAAAAAAAGAGTATTTGCTCAAATGGCTAAGATTTTTAATTAGATTTCAGGCTATGATTTTTTTTAAAAGTCAGTATTCAAAGACTATGTATTAAAATAGCTATTTTTTTAAAAGACATGCAGCCTTCAAAAATTTCTCACCTACATTCTTAAGATAAATCTTTCAAATTAAAATGAAACCTAAAACTAAATGCAAATCACATCACTTGCAAAACAACCACACTTGCCTCTCTTTCAGCTTCTTTCAGTATGGCTTCTTTCTCTTTTACTCGCTGTACAAACATCTGCTTCATTTCCTCCTCCTTCCTCTGACGCTCACCATGGAATTCGTGTCTTTTGGCTTCATAGGTCTCTTGAAGACTAAAAAGTTATTTTCATTATTTACTTAAAAAGGTGATGTAACAAACTTGCAAAGCATCATACACCTCTCTTTGGGCCTCAGAAATGTACTGCCAGGTAACATTATCTTCTAACATATAGTGACCTGAAATATGCCATCTAACCTGAACTCTGATCAAAAGAATGAGAAAAAAGATCTCTGGGGCTGCACAGTGTTTCAGCATTGGCCAAAGTCATTCACAAGAGGTATCCAAACACATTACCTTTGCCATCTTTGTTAACTGTCATCACTGTACAGAGAAAGAAAGCTTAAAAAAAATAGTCCCCTGGGTCTTATCCCTTGTGCTTATTTTTGTGTCTGAGCCCCAGTTTGTCAATTCAGCCTTGAAGTAAACACCTCTAAAATCCAGTGATCTTTCCACTTCTATAGACATCCTATTACAACCCAAGGTGATCATTGTTATCTGTTGATTTCACTATTGCAGTGATCTCCTAACTAATCTCTGCGTATGTAGTCTCTTTCTCTCACTTTGTACCACTCCCTAGATTTTCTACCAAGACCAGAGATTTGGCATGTATCAGAAACTCAAAGCCCTCCCATTTCAGCCCACCGTGAGAATACCCTGGAGATTCAACAGAGAATACAAATTCATCTTTCTGCTGTGTCAGTCAGAAAGTTTTATTGCATATAGAAAGACTTTATAGATTCTAAAATATGATGAATTAAGGATTTATACTAATCTTAAATACTGTAACTGTGGAAATTAAACTTTTAAATATAGAATTCTGCAAGTTCAAGGAAACAGAGTAAGAAATGTTGCACAACAATCATTATGGCTGACAGTTAAGTATGTGTCATGCATAGCAGGTATTCCAAGAAGGAACACATTCTCACAACCTGTAAAGAACACTTTTTTAAAGAACAAAGTTTAACCTCGTACAAAATATCCTTAGGTACATCCTAAATGCATCAAATCCATTTAACTATGGATGAGGTTTTGAGGTGTTTTCTTCTTGTTTGTTTTGGTATCATTTTAAACAAACCCCAGTATCCACCAGATACTTTTACACATTTCAGAAGCTTCATCACATTTGCTGAAACAACACTGGATATTCTTTAATAACAAAACAACTAAAATAACACCTTGAATTTCTATCATGTATAAAGTTTGAAAAAATGCTTCATTACTCTCTCTGTACAAGGACTTGAGTTGCTTAGAAGGAAAACAAATCTACACGGTGAAGAGAAGAGACTTAACACTGATTAAATATCTGCTACCACTAAGACACCATTAGACTTCTCATGTTCATGACATTCCACAGAAACATGGAAGCTCAAAGAAGTAACTACCCAAAGTAATATAGCTGAAAAGCAACAACCTGACACATGAAGCAGATCAGCACCTATCTTTTGTTTTGCCTAATTTATTACAGTTTAAAACAGTCACTCACTCAAGAAAGTCTTTCCTAATTTTCCAGTTTAACTTAGAACCTTGGGGAGCTCTAGGGTCTCATCTTATACCCTGTGTACTTTTCCTTTAGCACATATTTTTCTCTGCAATTTGGAAATTAATCTCAGCCTCTCCTATAAGCTTATAAATTCCAGGAGCGCAAGAATTACTTGAAATCCACAATATTCACACCAGAATCTAACAAATTGTAGAACCTTTGGGTGTGGTTGAGTAGCTCAGTCCCTGGGTTTAATCTCAAGCACTACCACCACCAACACAAACATACACACACAAACATGGCAGGTAATTCAAAACTACTTATAATTTTATGCATTACTGTTCATGTTGACTCCCTACCTCAAGTCTATCTCCTGAACTCCAGATTAATTTACCTAAATACTCAGATTTTTTACCCAAATATTTAACAAATCATTTACATTTAACATTTACCAAACTTTTTTTTTTCTTTTTGTACTGGGGATCAAACTTATGACTTTATACTTGCCAGGCAGGCACTTTTGCCACTGAGCTAAATCCCCTGCCCAACCAAACTTCTTGACTAATAACCAGTACCTAACTTTTCCTCTTTCCATCTTGCTCGTGTCAATAACTACCATTCACCCTGTTTCTCAGTTCAAAATAGTAACTGAGGGCTTGGGTAGATCTCAGCAGTAGCACGCTTACTTGTCTAGCATGTATTCAATCTCTAGCATCACAGGAAAATAACAAAAAAAAAAAAAAAGGGTTCCAGTAAAGATGAAGGATAAGTAACAGCAGGCACCATAAGACAGTCAACTTAAATTCCAAAAATAATACAGCATGGGGAATCCTGAACAGAGGGAGATGGATCCTCCCGACCCAGGAACAAACTAAGCTGAGAGAAACCAATTAAACATACTGTCCCAGTGCTACTACTGGAATAGCTAAAGGCTCGGTGCTCCTGCTGCAGTGCTTGAACTCGTGCAGCTGAGACTTGCTGAGACTACTCAAAAACCCACTGCTTCTACTCACTGGAGATGCACTCATGCTGAGGTCAGGGGTCAGCGAGTTGAACTGAGAGCTGAGCTGGCGGGGAACCTGCATCGACCTGTGGTGAGTGATGGAATAAAAACAATCCACAGAAAAAGGGGCTGCAACAGACAACCTTCTGGGGCTGGGCAGACTGGCGAGAACAAGGAGCAGCAGTGACTTCAGTCAGCTGCTCCCTTCTCAAGCAGGATTGGTGGGGTGTGCTTGGCCTGGGTCACGCCCTGGGCTGAGACCCAATAGGTCAGCCCAAACTAAGTCCCTATGCCTGGCGTTACATCCTAATGCAGGGAAGCCCTTAGCAATTTGACTGACCCAGAGGGGAGGACCCAGCATATGCTGCCCCTGTTTGTACCTCCATAGTACAATGCAGTGGGCAGGAGCACCTAGTCAGCATACTTCAGATGAACTGCAACCAACAAAGAAAGAAACTGGGGCCCCCTATATACACCTGTATGGAAGAAACAAAAGATATGAGAAGAGGAAGAAACAAGAAAAGGGTCTCTAGCCCCCAACCCTGAGAACATTGATCCAGGAAAGGTAAATGCAAAGGAGATTGAGGATGGCAAGCATGTAATATCAGACATGGTACCAGTGGACATAAAGCGATATCTTTGGGACCTCATAGAAGAGTTCAAAAGTGAAATATTTAACCAAGTAAAGCAAGATATAAATAGATTAATAAAAGAAATGCTAAGCACCTTTCAAGAAGACATAGTTGGAAGAATGGAGGAAAAACAAAAAAGAGAGAATCGTTTGATGAGGAATATGAAGAAAACATAGAATAAATGAAGCAGGTTCAAGGAGATTACCAGAAAATTAAAAACTTCATGGGAAGCTTGCAAAACTGCTTGAAAGAAACTAAGGACAGATTATCCAAACTGGAGGACAGGTTTGCAATGTGGGATCATGAAAGAAAAAATTTCTTAAAAATAACAAGGAAACCAGCAGTAACAACACAAAGGCTAGAAGATGACAAGAGGATCTGTAACTTAAGAATAAAGAATGTGAATGAAGAAGCAGGGGTACAAACAAAGGAACTACAAAGGCTATTCACAGAAATAATTAAGGAAAACTTCCCAAACATAGAAAAAGGAAATGATATTCAGATGTATGAGGCATACAGAACTCCAGCCACCTACAACCAAAACAGAACTACACCCAGGCATATAATAATCAAGATCCCAGAAATCCAATATAAGAACAGAATATTAAAAGCTGTCAGAGACAAGAAATGGATTACTTACAAAAGACAGCCTATCAGAAATATGGCAGACTTTTTGGCAAAACCATCAAATCAAGAAGAGCATGGAGCAAAGCATTCCAAGTCCTGAAAGAAAATAACCTCCAGGCCAGATTGATATACCCTGAAAAACTGTCTCTAGACAGAGAAACAAGATACTTCCAAGATAAAGAGGAACTGGGGGAATTCACAACCACCAACCCAACTCTACAGAGAATACTGTAGGACATTCTAAAGAGATAGAAAAGTAACAGGATTTCAGGAACAATGGCAGAGAGGCCTCAACAGAGGCCTTTCTGGAGCAGAAAGCGAAATGAAGACAAACAGACAACTAATGATAGAAAAAGAGCACAACAGAAATGAGGCAGAGAAGGTTGGATATAATTTCTAATATAGATGGCCTAGATACACTAACTTAAGGAAAAAAAGAGAGAATCACAGGCAGAGTGGATCAAGAAGTAGAGTCCACCGAGATGCTCTTTATAGGAAATATAATTGTCCTGAAGAAGGATATATAGACAGAAAATCAAACATGAGAAGATACTACTCTATGTGGTAGGGAACCAGAGAGTAATAGGGGCAACTGGATCAGTATTTATGGATAGACTTGGAAAGACAGGCTTTAATAGGTAAAGAGATACAACTAGAGATCAAGTCCAGGAGTGAGAAGGTTCGGAACCATTTAGATAAATGGCAGGTTGCCCCTCCAATATAAAACTGAGGGTGTTCAGGAGACCCAAAAATGCACAGTACACCCTGGGGAAGTGAAAGGGGAGGAATAGTCTTAAAAAGACAACAGAAGATATTGCTAATAGTGTATTAGGAATTAAAGCCCATATTACTCGCCCACTCTGCATCTAAGCAGAGAATAACTAAAGAACTTATTCCATCCCAGTTTGTATACAAGCACTAGATCTGAGGGCACAGACAGTTATCCCAAAAAATATTAGGATATAGCAGAGTAGTCATCTTTAATTTCCTATTGACTTAATCTGGATCCCTGTATAACTTATACTGTTATATCATGACTGATTTTAGTTAAATCTGATGTTTGATTGCTGTTTGTTATTGACAGATTTTATTCAAAACTGTTAAGGTTGATAGTATCAAGTCTGAGAGTATAGACAACTATACTGAAAATGACAATGATTCACTATGATACCCATTCTGGTTTGATTGCTACCTGTTTTTGTAGTTCTACACTATCTACACTATCTACAAAGTTGTATTTCTATTAATACTTTTATGTACTGTTATATTTAATTATGCTATATCTCTAATGATATAGGCAATTCTATTGATGATAACAAGAGACAACACAATAACCATGGTAGAACTCCTTGTACAGCAGTTTGATATGTCTTTTTAGGTTTATGTGTCTGTAGGAATATGTTTTGTTCTGTTCTGCCTTGTTCTGTTTCTCCCTCTAATATAGAAAGGATAGAAATACATGTTAAGACTCATGCTTGTGTAAAACCTATAAACATAAGAACTGATCTTTTGACACATGATGAAATGAACAAATACTTTGAAGGAAAAAAAGGCACTACAGTACCCAGTGCTGATTCCAGAGTGTTATGATATGAAATCCAGCAATAATATTATTCTTTGTTCAAAGTGATTTTAGTCTGATTTGGTTTGTTTAATCTCAACATAAATGAAGATACGGATAAATGCGTGCATGTTTTAGTGTATAGGATTGATAATCATATTACTAAGTTTTTATTAGTTAGTTGAAACAGAACTATTTGCAGTCTCCCTGTTTGAGTTCCCATTTATATGTTCCACTTTTGCATCCTGAACAATTATTTGTAAAAGGACAATATGTAAACATCAACTAGTGATTTGTTACTGTTTTTTTTCTTTGAAAGTATGTATTATTTCTACCCATTTTCTGTTTTGTTTTGTCTTTCTTTTAATAAAATTTTTTAAAAACAGAAAAACAAAACAAAGTAAAACAAAACAAAAAAATCAGTGACAGAAGTCATCCTTGATTCCTATTTCCTTAACATTCTACATCCAAACCAATCTGTCTGGTGTCCTTCAAATTATATATCCTAAACATACTGGTTACATCCGTTATACTAATATCTATGTCTAACCCTTTGCCTCCTCCTGTTTAGCCTCCTAACTTAGTCTCCACACTGGCATTTCTGACTAGTTCATCCTGTCTCATTCATGAAGGCAAAATTATTGTAACCTGCCTAAGGTGCCACTATCCTGTTCTGTAAAGCATCGTTACACTGACCTGTGTTTCAACTCTTGTTTCTTGTGAATTACCCCTTCTAGAACAGCAATTTGGTCCCAAAACCAGCTGACCCTTACATTATAAAACATTTGCTCACCACTAATTATAAAACATGTGGTCCTGGGGCCAACTGGTCCTTGGTTGTAAAACATTTTGCAGAGATTAACTCTCTTTTGTATAAGCTCCCTCCCTTTTCTCTTCTTTGTGGTTTTTCCTTTTATAAAGCCCCTGTAACCTAACCTGGTTACACAGCTCTGCAGATTCCAACTCAGGCTGTATCTCTGGGTACCAGCTAAAATAAAGCGCTTCTTTGTAAAGTCATCTTGCCCCATTTTTTGAAACATCTTGGGGCCTTGTTTTTGGGGTACAACATTTGGGTGCTTGTCTGGGGTATCTCAAGGACCCCTCACCAAATTAGTCACCGATCGGCTTAACACTTTTGAGTATTCCATTTAATTTGGGGCTTTTTGCCCAATTGGGTGCGCACATTTGTAACAGATGAGCCCGGTGCTCCTTCTGCACTGGAGTGGGATGCCGTCTGGAAGCTTTTTGCTTATTTGTAATTTGGGGGCTTTTTGCCCATTTGAATTTGTGTTTGTTACTAACTTTGGGGGCTCTGCCTATTTGAATTTGTCTTTGTTACTAACTTAGGGACTCATTGCCCATTTGTCTGTTACAGGCTCCATATGGCTCATTGGACTCAAGGGTTATAGTGAAAACTGTTTCCTTTTGGTCACTGGACTGTGGACAGAAAAGCCTTTGTGTGCGTGTTTAGTGTTTACCTTGTCTTTTGTGGAGCCTTGTCTTGTGTTTTTGTCTCTAACCAGTTATTAATAACTATGGGCCAGGTAGCCTCATCAGTGTCTTTATCTCCTTTATCCCTGGTCCTTAACCATTCTGGAGATTTTAAGGACCATGCCCAGGAATTCAGAGAACCTGTACATCCTGGGAGACTCTGTATCTTCTGTGAACTTGAATGGCCCACCAGGTTTCCTAACTGGCCACCAGCATGTAGTTTTGATTTGTTCACAGCTCAAGCCTCTGACAATATGTCTTTGGTCCCCGGACCCACCCGGATCAAGTCATGTACATTCAGGTTTGTATTGACCTCATTCATGACCCCGCTCCTGGCTTAAAAAGTTTCTTAAGGCTTTCAACTGCACCAGGCTGGGTCCTGTCTGCTGAGGGAAAAACCATGCCTCTGAAGAGACTGAAGAGAAGGAAAAAAAAAAAAAGAGGGGGTGAGTGTTCCTGCTGTGAAAAGCCGTTTTATTTGGGAGTAAAATATGGGGCAAAAAGTTTCAGTGGAGGAGTAAAGGTATTTATAACTGCTCCAAAGACTGCTTAAACTCTAGGGGCTTGAGTGTCAAAGAAAGACTTAACAATAATGTTAAGAGAGGTAACCAAATACAACCCATGGTTTCCTCAAATAGGCACTATAGAGGTTGATATTTGGCAAAGAGTTGGAAAACAATTTTTAAAAAAAGCACATAGGGCAGGACAAATCATTTCCCTTGAGACATTCTCGACTTGGAATCTGTTAAGGTTGGAGCTCACTGCAGGCTCTGATTCAGACAGAGTGAATAGAGGCCCCTGCTGAGGTATCTGTCATCAAAACAAAATTCCTAGAGTGATCACCTCAGCAGGAGCCCAAGCCTTTACAAAAAATATCTCATATGACTCTATCCAGAAACTTACAGTTGGTGCAAAGAGAAGCAGCCAAAAAGAGAGCAAATAATACCCTCCGTGCTTGCTTCCCAGTTGGAATTGTAACAGATGCTAATGATCAGGAGCATTTTATTTGTAAGCCTTTTAAAATACAACTGCTGAAAATCTTAAACAAAATGCAGGATTAGACCTTCCTGTCACTTGCAGTCACTCTTATTGGAGGTGACAAGCCTACCCAAATTCCCACAGGAATTTGGGGTCCTCCCCAAACCTGAAGGAACAGTTGGTCTTGTGCTAGGAAAGGCTGATCTAAATTTAAAAGGAATAACTATTATGTCTAGTGTTATTGATGGTAATTGTAGAGATAAAATACAAGTTCTTGCATGTGCTATGGACTTCTGGGTTTTTGAACAGGGAGACTGTGTGGGCACAGTTGATTTTGTTACCTATAGAGAAGCCTTCTTTGGTTATGTACAGACGGCTCAAAAGGGAGCAAGGCTCTCAGAGCAAAACTACAAAAAGAGAAATTTATTTTACACAGAAAGTAACTAAAACAGGCCTATGTGTTTTACAAAAATTAATGGGAAATGATGCAGATGTGTCTGTAATTGCATTAGAACAATGGCATGCCGTGTGGCTGACACAAAGGGCCCCCACGTAACTTATCGGACTGGGGACCCCAGTGAGTTTTACAGAGTGCCTCACCTTTGCTTTATGAGGAACCAGACCAACAAAATGGTTTCTTTTTACCTTATGCGGCACCTATTCCAGTTAACTTGTGGGAAACATTTATTACAAAAGTGGAAATTAGTGCTGACTAGCGATTCTGATTTAAAAGCTGAACAAACAAGTTCCAATTTGGAAACTGAACAAATAGATTCAAATCCTAAAATTAAGAAAATGATGATTAACATGGTATATCAAAAAGACAAAGGACTTAAAAAAAAAAAGAGAAAACTTATAGGGAATCAAAGAGCCTGTTAATATTACATCTAAAGATGACAGGCAAGGTATTGGATATCAGCAGATTTTTGACAAGGGCCATTGATGATTCTTCTCCCCTCAAAATAGCTCTGCGTTTATAATGGAAAACTAAGGAGCCTATTTGGGTAGATCAATGGCCCCTTAAAAAGGAGAAGCTAACTCAATTACACAAATTAGTTAAAAAGCAATTACAACAAGGCCATTTAGAAAGCTCAGTTAGCCTTTGGAATACTCCTGTCTTTGTTATTCCAAAGAAGTCAGGCAAATGGAGGTTGTTACAGGATTTAAGAGCTGTAAATGCCTGCTTACTTCCTATAGGGGCTCTGCAGCCAAGACTGCCAAATCCAACTGCAGTTCTTAGAGACTGGCCTCTTATCATAATTGATTTAAAAGACTGTCCTTTTAAACATTCTTATCCTTCTCACAGATAGACCAAGTTTTGCCTTTCCCAGGCTTAAAGTTTAAAAGATCAATACATCAAAAGATCAGCTATTAACGTAGAAGCAGGGTTATGCTTGTGTCTTAGCAGGTGAAAGATGCACAAAATAGACACAGCATTGGTGGGAGACACAACCAATGCTGAGGACAGCCTTAGGTGATAGCTCCACCAAATGGGGCCCAGGGAGACCAATCAGTGAGAAAATCAGTTTCCAGCTCTCCCAAAAGACCAGGAGAAAAGACACGTGACCCAATGAAATGATATTCAAGCCACAATCCGTGAGGCTAGAGAAATAGTCACCAGAAGGGGAATTCCACCAACCCTTAAAAATTTTTTGGTTGCCTTAATGGCCCTGCTGGCAATATCTATATATATGACACCTGTCTCAGGAGTAAAGCCATGGACTTATGTCCCTAATCCACCTTTTTCTAAGGCTCCCCAAGGCCTCATTTTTCTCCTGGCATCTATGTTTTTCATTCATCACCCCACTTGGGGTGACTGTAGCTGTTACAAGTACTGTTTATTATGGAGGGGAGGGAACACATTCGCACCTTGGGCCAAAACTGCGCAATCCAGATGGAAACCCATCCTCTGATCCCAAACACCTGAAGCATGTTTTCCCTTTATCCCACCCCGACTGGAATCCTAACAGGACTGGAGGTAAGGAAGTACCCGAGCCAGTATCACCAGTTGTCTTTGGAAACCCTTAAGGGTGCTGCCAGAAAACTCACCAATTTGTCCAAGGTTTCAGAGGTAAGACAATTGGCTAATGAGTCTCTCTCAGGGTTTCTGGAAAGACTGCAAGAGGCCTATTGCATTAATACACCCATAGATCCCATAGCACCTAAATATGCAAGGGCCATTATTATTGCCTTTGTAACCCAGTTGGCCCCTGATATTAAGCAAAAATTGCAGAAGCTTGAGGGATTTGAGGAAATGCCCCTTAGCCAGTTATTAGAGATTGCTCAAACGGTATTTGACAACTGTGAGGATCCAAAAGATCAACAGCTGACCAAGATGTTAGAGGCGCTAAGTGAAAAAGTTACCAAGCCAGATACAAAGTCTTGCCTGCCCCTAGATAAAAATCAATGTTCTTATTGCAAAGAGAAGGGGAATTGGCGAAAGAACTGTCCCAAGCTCTTCTGTAGGCCTTAGATGAGCTGGGCTATAAGGTCTCTGCTAAAAGACCCAACTATGCCAAAAATATATGACCTACTTAGGTTACCAAGTCCATGAAGGAAAGTGGGCTCTTTCCTCCCAGCAGGTGCAAGTCATCCAACAGATTCCAGTCCCTGTGACTAAAAAGCAGGTGTAAAAATTTCTAGGAGCCATGGGATGTTGTAGGCTTTAGATTATTAATTTTGCTGAGATAGCTCAACCTCCTTATGACTCAGTAAAGGGAACCACTCAGGACCCTCTAGAGTGGACAGATTCTCAAGACCAGGCTTTTAAACAGCTGAAACTGGCCTTAACTGAGGCTCCTGCCTTGGTGCTACCAGACCTGCAAAAACCTTTTTCTCTCTACATTGATGAGAGGTGAGGGAAGGTGAAAGGAGTACAGACACAGAGTTTGGGACCATGGCAGAGACCTGTTGCTTATCTTTCCAAGAGGCTTGATAGCATGGCAGCTGGATGGCCACCTTGTCTACAGGTGATTGTCTTGGTGGCCCTCCTGGTAAAGGAGGCTCAAAAACTAACTTTTGGACAGAAACTAATTGTCTCCTCTCATTTGCTGGAGACCCTCATCAGGGCTCCACCAAACCGGTGGCTGTTCAACTCCTGAGTCATACACTATTAGGCACTACTTCTGGATCTGACTACTATCAGTTTCAAGGAAACAGAAGTTTTAAATCCTGCTACTCTGCTGCCTGATGATGACCCCTCCTTGCCCCTCCACAACTCTACTGAGGTTACTGACCACTTTATGGGACTCTGACTAGACTTGATGGATGAGCCCTCGTTGGAGTTCCATCATACTTCTCCAATGGGAGCAGTTACATTTATCAAAGTAAGCAGGTTGTGGGAGCTGCCGTTACTACAGATTCTCAGATTCTATGGGAATAAATCTTGGAGCCAGAAACGTCAGCCCAATGGGCTAAACTCATTGCCCTCACTGAGGGCCCAAATTGTCAGAAGGTAAAGACATAAACATTTACACTGATAGCAGATATGCATTTGCTACTGCCCATGTTGATGGGCCATTTATCAAGAATGGGGTCTATTGACTTCAGGGGGCCAAACGATCAAAAATGCTCCCCAAATTTTAGATTTATTGGCTGCCATTTGGATGCTGAGGAAAGTGGCTATCATCCACTGTAAGGCCCATCTGGCAGAAACCACTGCCCAAAAGGTGGCCATAAAATCAATGGGGATTGAGGTGGCTCTGACATTACTGCTGATCCCCCTGCTCTGTCAGAGCCCATTTACACCCAAAAGGACTTGCATCTGGAAGCTCAACTTCAAGCAAAGCCCAATATCCCTGGGGGCTGGTACCAACTGCCTGATAAGCAAGCCCTCTTCCCTGAGGTGTTGGGACATGAACTCATTCAACAAGCCCATCAGTCCACTCACCTGGGAGGATCAAAGCTTGCTGCTCTCTTTCGAGATCATTTCTTTATTTCCCAATTATCAAAGCTTACCAGTCTGTAAGCCTCAGATGCCCCCAATAGCAACTGATGAACCCAAAGTGACAGCAACAAATCAAAAGCACTCACTACCATGGGATCATGCCTGCAGAACACTAGAAAATAGATTTTACAGAGATGGGAAAATCTGGACTTCAAGAGTATAAGTACTTACTAGTAATGGTGGATACTTTCACTGAATGGGTTGAAGCTTTTCCTACTAAGTCTTAATCAGCCTTGATAATAGTTAAAAGGCTCTTATATGAGATCATCCCTCAATTTGGCCTCCCCTTATCCATGGGGCCCAATAATGGCCCAATTTTTATAGCTCAGATAACTCAAAAACTGGCCCAAGCCTTGCAGATTGATTGGAAACTCCATTGTGCTTACTGGCCTCAAAGTTCAGGACAAGTAGAAATGATGAACCAGACTTTAAAAATGGTAATAACTAAGATGGGCTTGGAAACTGGCAAGAATTGGGTAAGTCACCTTCCTTTTGCCTTCTTGCATATGCAACGTACCCCCTATATTGGTGGTATGTCCCCTTTCGAGGCTCTATATGGGACACCCCTTCCCCACATACCTAAGATTTCTGAAGAAAAGCTAGCTGATCTAGTTAACCAAGATCTTATTAAGTCCCTCCAGGCCCTTCAGCCAGTTCTGACTTCTATCCACCAGTTATTCAGACAATGACATCCTTCACCTACAGCCCATTCCAAGGACGAATGCTCTGCAGTGGAACCTGGAACACTAGTCCTCATCAAGAGACATCACCGAGAATCTCTCGAACCATAGTGGGAAGGCCCCTACACTGTGGTCCTCAGCACTACATCTGCCATAAAAGTTGCTGGAAAACCTGCCTAGTTCCATCATTCCCACTTCAAGCTGATCCCAGCCTCTGATGGCGATCGACCTGCATATAAGTGGACTGTTACCCCCCCTCCCCAGAACTTAAGATTGCCAAATGTACCTAATAGTCTTGTTCCTATGGGTACTCCCTTATGGAGACTTCAGGGGCACATCTCATAATCTTCAGTTTGGGACTTGGAAGATAACTGATTACAATACTGGTGAGATGCTGACAACCACTGTCCATGAGATAATTAAACTAGATTTACGTGCTCCGTTAAATAAGATCCCACTAAAAATTAGACAAAAGAGGATGAAAATAGGACAGTATGCTAAATTAATGATCCTAAGGACACAAGGCTATGGACAGATATCCCTAACTGAAGCCCCTTCCATGAGTCAATGATTTGACTCACAGGCTAAAATCAGTGGGGAATGTTGTAACCTGGCTAAGGCACTGCTATCCTGTTCTGTAAAGTGTCATTACCCTGACCTGTGTTTCAACTCTTGTTTCTTTTGAATTACTCCCTTCCAGAACAGCAATTTGGTCCCAAAACCAGCTGACCCTTATATTATAAAACATTTGCTCACCACTAATTATAAAACACACGGTCCTGGGACCAATTCGCCCTTGGTTATAAAACATTTTGCAGAGATTAACTCTCTTTTGTATAAGCTCCCTCCCTTTTCTCTTCTTTGTGGTTTTTTCTTTTATAACCCCCCTGTTACCTAACCTGGCTACACAGCTCTGCAGATTCCAATGTAGGCTGTGCCTCTATGTACCAGCTAAAATAAAGTGCTTCTTTTTAAAGTCGTCTTGCCCCATTTTTTGAACAACATCTTAGGGCCTCAATTTTGGTGTACAACAAAAATATCCTCCTCTTATACCTACCCAAGAACTCTACAAGGGCAGGGTTTGTGTCTCTCTAACCCATTTGTATAGATAGCTCCTGGAAAGCATGCTGAGTAGACAAAAGATAATAATTACTGGATAAATGACTGAATGGGCATTTAAAAATGTAGACTGCTAGCTTTGATCCCTGCAAGGTCTGACTCTGTATTTCTTTACCCTATACTTGATGAACCCTAGGAAACTTGGATAGATTTCTTCTTGGATAGGTCTCCAAAGCTGTCCTTCTTACTCTAGGATTTGTATTCGTTAGAAAACACAGACTTCTGAATAAACCCTGAGACTTGGGAAACATTAGGGAAGCCACCTTGAGATGATTAATCTTTGATGAAGATACAGTAAAATGAAAAAAATCATCAGGTCTACCAGAATTATTTGTCTTCAACCAGAATATAATAT
This sequence comes from Cavia porcellus, assembly GCF_034190915.1. Lineage (NCBI taxonomy): Eukaryota > Metazoa > Chordata > Mammalia > Rodentia > Caviidae > Cavia > Cavia porcellus. Next base: position 44,458,105 of record NW_026947501.1, on the reverse strand, counting down.
GCTGCATGAATTTGGTGAGGAGGGATTAATTACATACAATTCTTACGTTAGTATCTAGCAGAAGTTAAAACACTACCAAAATTTAAAATTTAACTTCATCTATCATCAGTTCTTCTACAAGATCAAATGCAGTCACAGTACTGACTGAACATTCTCATGCTTCTGGTTCTGTTTACATGCACACATGTCTTAACAGTAGGAAAATGACTCAAATACAAATAGTGCAATGGAAAAGGAGTCCTCAGTCTCACAATAGACTTTAAGATAGTGTTTACCCTATAAATCTCATGCAAAAAATGTTCCAAGATGTTACCTTAAATCAGCTCTGACTTAGTACTGATTAGAACTTCATGTATACATGTTTTAATTTTAAAAAGTCAGGCTATCTCACCATATAAAATAGCAAGGTTAAGAAGGTCTTTGGTCCTAAAATTCTGGTAAGAATGTTGCAACACTGTAAACAATAATCTCTCAATCTACAAGTATTTTCATTCTTCCCTCACAAGGTGTTTGCTAAATTTCAGTCATTCTAAAATTTTCTTTAGAATAAAAACCAATTATCAGACTGTTAGGTTATTTAATATGATTTGGACTTTTTGTGTGTAACAAGAGTTAAATATATTTTCACATATTTCAGATAAATACAAACACAAGGATTTACACTTCAGTTATTTATGTCAGAAAATACTGGGGTAGTTGGCTTTTACCATATATCCTTTCTTCTACTCCTTTAATTCAGATAAAAATTTAAAAACCTTCACAAGCAAAAAGATGTCAAGTGATTCAAGAAGAACAATATTCAGTCTAATGATTTTTTTCACAGTTCTGAGGGATTTCTAAAAACCTATCCTCATTATTCTGGCACTCTGTTGGAACCCTCACTCACTCCCTCTTTGGCTGGCTGCCCAGAAATCCCCTTACCTGATGGGCTTGTTCTCAGGGCCCACATCGGTCAAGCCCATCTCCTCCAGTTTACTACGCCGATAAAGCTCATAGTGCCTGGCGTGTGTCTGCTCCCTCAGGTCCTCCATGTTCTTGCAGATGAGCATTTCCCGCAGCTTCACAAAGTCACAGTGGTTTTCATTCTCCACTAGCCAGGAAGAAACCAGAAAGAAAAATGCAGAATTTTAACGTATGCAATATTCAATGGTATTTGTTGAACAAACAAATAAAGCACATGCAAACTGACAGCAGAATGATTCATCTGATTTATAACTATAATTGTTTTGTACAAGTAACCAAGGAAGAAACTGCTATTATATAAACTGTACCACAGGCCATGTTAATTAATAGACCAAAGATTTGCTTTAAATTTAATAGTCAATGATAATTAGGAAATTAGGAAATACCAAAGAAAAATTTTATTATGCTATGATATACTTGAGATTATTTCACTAACATTTTTAGTAGTTTATAAACACACTACATTTCATACAGTGCTTTTAAAAAAAGATTACATTGCTAAGCATGGTGGTACACACCTGTAATCCCAGTGCTTGGGAGGCTAAAGAATAAGGACTGCCATGACTTTGAGTCCCGCTGTGTTACACAGGGATTTCAAAGCCAGTCTGAATTACAGAGCAAGACCTTGTCTCAAACAAAACAAAACAAAATGAAACAAAACAAATCAAAACAGTATAATATCACTTCATTTCAAATAGGAAATTCTGTAAACTGTAATTTGCTATGTAATAATTATCAAATTCTTTTCCTACAATATTACATTTATAAACCCATGTGAGACAGTATTCACAGTTAGTGAATATGTTCACATCCTTCCAAGTTTATAGTGACCAGAGGACTACAAATAAATACAGAACTGTGATTCAGAGTCTTAGTGCAACTATTTTTTTTTTTATGTTTTTGAGACAGGATCTTGTCATGTTGTGCAGGCTGACCACAAACTTGCAATTCTCCTGCCTCAGCCTCCCATTTTATATTTTTAACATATTAAAAGTTTTGCATCATCTCAATACTGCATATTAATTTTTAAAAAATAGTTTAATTTTAAAAAAGTTATTTGGATGCCAGCAGGGGCAATCAAATGAATCAGGTAATACTAATTATTCACTAATAATGCCAGATAAATAATCCAAATGCCAAGCAGATTTAACTTTAAGTTGGCTGATAGATTTGTTTTGGAAACAGTTTGGCAATACTTTGATCAGAAAGAGACATTTAAGTTTATAAGATGGTTTAATGTGCCCTATGGTGGTAATTACCTTATATAGCATATCTAACACTATAAATTCAAATTTGAACAAGGACTGGGATATAGCTTGATGGTAGAGCACTTTCCTAGTTAGTATGCATGAGGCCTTTGGTTTGGTCTTCAGAACAAAAGAAAAAGAAAAAGAAGTTCAAATGTTGATCAAAGTGCCCACTTAGAGAAGAACAGAGGCATGGCCCAATGAGCATACAAGGCAGACGGGGTGTTATGCCTCCCTCTACAGATCCAACTGAACAATATGCAGACAAGCCCTCTGACAACCCTACACAAGCATCACCACAAAGAATGGACTAAAGGTAACTTTGCGATGGCTAGGTGTTACGGCTAATATCTAGATGTGCACATAGGTGGAGCTTTGGGGAGTGACTGGACCATGGGTGTGTGATACTGAATCATGATGTGTAACCCTACATTAGACCACTGAATAGTTTAGCATAGTTCTGGGTGTCAATGATGGACCTACTGAAGAGGGAAGACTCATCTTGGGTGTGGGTGGCACAATCCAAGAGGCTTATAGCCCAGATGGAATGAAATGGGAAAGAAGGGAGGCTGGCTTTCTGCCTGCCTTGCCATGGACTGTTTCTCCTCTACCAAGTCACCCTGCCTTGGAGCCAGCCAACTAAGGACTGAAATCTCTACAAACTGTGCACTAAAGTAAACCTTTTCTCTTTTAATTTGTAGTATCAGGTATTTTGTCCTAGCAACAAAAAATAGTTAGTACACACAATTAATTAAGGCAACATAAATATTTTCAAGTCATTAGCTACGTCATTTACCTTGTACAATACCCCAAGGATACTGGCGAGCTTTGACCATCTTATTTCCAACTTTTACTTCATCCATACTTCCCACAACAGCAAATGGCAAATGTTCCTAAAAAGGAACCATGATATCAGTTAAGCTCATCATGACATAATAATGTGACAGCTGACCAACTAAAACTGATTTTACAAAGTGAAAAATTTATTAAAATCAAATAACTTGCATATTTTAAATCTTGGCCTTGGATATATGCTAACTGTCCTATAAGAATCATTCCTGGATCCTACTGAGCATCTTTGACATGAAAGGCACTAACACTGTAGAGAATACAAAGTCAGAGAATTTTAGCATAGGTGTTGTTTTCAGCAGTATGTGTGTGCCTTAGAAGACAAAGATTATGCTGAAGAATTATATATATTATATAGTACATATAATATATATCTGTATTTAGTATCTGCAGATATATAGTTCTAATACAAAATAATATATAAGTGATCAATACATACAGTGAATATTTAAATTAAAAAATTATCACAGTAAAAGATACATGCTATTAATCCTCCTCAAATACTCCTTGTTTTGAATATTCTTATCACTTTTAGAAACTGTTCTGAAGTCTTCTTTGGTGAGTATCTTTATTAGGTATGATAAAAAATACAGTGAATGCTGTTACCTTGTACCATCCAATAGAAAGGCAGATTCTTAAAAATATTACAGCGCACTTTCGTTTACCTTAGTCACCAGATCTGGCACCATGCAACATCTGGCTCTTTCTTAGAGTTAATTATCATGAAAGATAACTGTTTTGAATTGATTCAGGATATAGTGACAGCCAGAGATTCAGACTTCTAAACTATTTCAGAAAGTGGTAAGAATGATAGAATGCAAGTGTGTTTGAAGTGAGGGGGAGTATTCCTTTGGGAGGGGGTTCAATGGCAATGTATCTTTTAATATAATAATTTTTTAAAAAAATACAACTAAGCATTCACCATATTTTTGATCACCATCATAAAAAGTTCCAAAATGATGCTAGTAAAGTGACAAAAACTGAAAGGAGGAGGAGATCACTGGGAGCAGGAAGGTATAAACCAAACTACACTATGAAGGATGGGATTTACTGGATCAAGAAAGCAGTATAAAGTATGAAATTCTGAATGAGAAGCAACAGTTTGAGTCAGGGGCTAAACTCAAATGAGTCTGTTTGAAGTTGAGGATCAATACAGGGGAAAAGTCTAATGTAAAAAGTGTAGTATAATTACTACTCACTAACTGATACTGTTTATTTTATTAGAAATAAATTACATCTTTCTGAAAACAATTGCAGGAGAGTGCAAGAAATAAAATTAGATATAAAGACAATTCAGCATGTATGAATCAAGACCACTTCATTTACAAGTCAGGTTTTCATAGATTTAGTTTAAATTTCTTAATATAAACGGAGTATGAAAAATTAAAAAGGAAAAGAAAAGGAATGCACAGTAACTGAATGTTTATGAACTATTTATTTCTGAAATTTTCCAATTAGACACATAACCAATGGAACATCATTTAATCCTCACAACAACCCTTATAATGAGCACTACTTATCTAATCTTATATGCAAGTTATTAGTCTCAGAGAAATTAATAACTTCCACAACCTCCCCAAGTCCCAAAACCATAACCCTTCAAACTACAACCAGACACAAAAAATAGTACCACACTTTTCATGAAAAAAGTAAAATAAAGACCTTTGTTGTCTTAATTATATTAAGTTAAAAGACAGGTGGATGCTTCCCAGGTACACTGACATACCAGATTCAAGAAACTCCTCAAATATATGAGGTTCTACAGCACTCCACGGTAGGCTGCACAATCTTCCCATGTGTTCAAATAGGAAAGGCACCTTTCCACACAATTAAATATAGTCTCACAAATATATCACTTTATTCAAGTGAAAGCAGGGAGAAAGAAAACATGTTTCAAAAATTTCCTTTCCAATTTAAAATAAAATGTTTTACTCCCCTTCTGGAAATTTTGAAATTTTACCTTGTTTGGAGTCTTTCTGGAAGACCCATGTAAAAATATATTACAGCTGTTTCCCTGCCCAAAATCTCCAGTGGATGTCTCAAACTGAGTGGTCTACCACCCTGACGAGACAATACATACAATTTCCCTATACATATATATGCATAAGAATTGAATTCACAAATAGAAATGACAAAAGATTAACAATAACTAATACAAAATGGAACAGATATAATACACTGCAATAAAAGTCAAATGATTTCTCAAATCCTTTACTGTACTATATTCACCCTTCTTGGGATGATGTAAGTTGACAAAATACCTAGGTGATGAAATACCATCATACAACTCAAAATGGCACATAATGTAAAATTTATGAGTTATCTATTTCTGGAATTTTCCAGTTATTATTTTAAGTTTGCAGTTGACCACCGGTCAGTAAAACCTCAGGAAGCAAAACCTCCAATCAGGCAGATATGGACAAGAAATGTTAGCTATAAATAGCTTTATTTTCACATGTGAAACAAACTTAGCATTTCAAAAGAAGCTTACATTCATTGCAGCACTGATTTGGGCAACGGTCTCATCATCGGCTGGAAACTGGTATATCTGAACACCATTATTGACCAACTCACTCATGAGCTTCACCTTAAACTTCTGTAATTCAGTTTTAGAAATTGTGTCTGCTTTGGCAATCACTGGTATAATGTTCACCTATTAACAAGAAAAAAACACAAAATCTCATAATTGAGGATTTGTTTTTTTAATCCTGTAGTTATTATTCACACTGGTCAAAACCATTCAATCACTGATAATAAATTTTTTTGCCCAAGATCAGGGACTTGAGAATTATAATCCAGCTTGCTGCAGGCTTCTAAGAAAGATTTACTGGAATGTCACTCAGCCCATTCATTTAGGTAGTATCCATTGTTGCTTTCCATTTATAACAGCAGGGATGAGCAGCTGCCAGAGACCTATGGTCCAAAGGCATGGAAGTATTTACTACCTAGTCCTTTGCAGGAAGTGCACATCCCTTTGACCCTTACAGATCCTGGCTGTTTCTCTCTCTCTCTCTCTCTCTCTCTCTCTCTCTGTCTCTCTCACACACACACACACACACACACACACTGCACAATCATTTCTATAGATGTGGGGCTTATAATAATTGTTTTTAAAAAAAAAGAAGAGCTCTTTTTGGAGTAATCTTTCAGTTAAGGTTAGGTTTTAAAGTCTCAATTTTTTTGTGCTTACTTTGCCAGCACATATACTAAAAAGTCTCACTGCTTTTTACTCTTATACAATTCAGTGATATGTAAAATAAGTAAAGTAGAATAAACAGGAAAACAGCTCCTTAATTCACTAAGAATATTTATTTCTTAGTAATCTAAGCACCAATTAATTAGGGTAACCAATCCCTTGGCAAAACTAAGAAACAGGTGATGGTTGTTTTTCTACTTGTTTCATCCCTGACTCCACCCCTGTCAGAATGCCATCGTCACGAGACACCTACCTCAGTGGCACAGGAAGGAAACTCTGCCAATACCAACTCAAAATGTTCCTGATACAAAGGAATAATTTCTTCAGAAGTACTAACTCCCATCACTGCCAGAAAGGAAGGGAGGCGGGATTGAGAAGACTGACTTACTTAATAAATCTAGTCCTGTAAGAGATTAATGTCCCACAAAACACTGATGTCTGCACAACTTGGGATTGTTCTTTATTTTTCAGTCAAAAACCACAGGTTAACCAGTCACAAGTGTCAAAGAGAGTATTATGGCTTGTGTTTAGATGTCTCCCCAAAACCTCATGTGGTGCTGGGTGGAGCTTTCAGGTGGGGCTGGATAATAGTATGTGATGCTTGGATTAAGTGTGTACAATTATTAGATTAGTCCATTGATTGGTTTAGCATAGTTCTGAGCATGGATAATGAAATGACTCTCCCTGGGTGTGAGGGGTACCTGCCCTAAGGATATGTAGCCGTATAGACTATAAGGGACAAAAAGAGGGCTATTGTTGTCACTTGCTGCTGTTTCTTTGCTACTTCACTGCTTTGCTGCCTTCTCCCCACCACAACCTGTTTTCTTCTGCAATGTTCCTTGTTATGTCACCCTGTCTTAGAGTCAGTCAACTATAGACTGAAACCTGTACAGACTGTGAACTAAATAAACCTTTCCCTCTTTTAACTTTGGATATCTGGTATTTTGTTCCAGTAATGAGAAAACTAAAGACAGAGAGTAAGATGACAATGCAATTTTCAGAATAATAAAAGTAAAAGTAATACTTATAATTCCTATTTTATCCTTAAGTTTTTCTGTTTAATTCATTTTCACTGTTTCAGTGTAGCTATTTGAATGCATTGGTTTTCCACGTGGCCCAAAGGAGGTAAATATTTTTCCAACTATTTATGAAATTAATGGCAGAAAATTTTCCAATAATCATGAGTAAACAAGTCACATGTTAAATTGCTCACTATACATACAAAGTTTCATGGCAAGTCCTTGGTTTCAATATTGTCTATTTAGGTATTCAATGTCTCTACTTAGATATTCAAGTTATTAACTAATAATTACTTTCACAATAAACTGTGGGAGATTGGCTAGTAACATCACTAGCCATCACTGTTAACATCATTTAATATCATTTAACATCATTTAACATCACTGTTTAAATGTACCTCACAAGGAGGGAAAAATATAGATGTCGTCCAAGACGATCATTTACTCCATTTGTATAGAATAAAGTAACTTTCTAAGTCAAGTAGTCAAGTAATTGGCATTAAGAACATAAGAGAATGGTCTGGAGAATGCCTGGGGACCTAACATTATCCACTGCTTTGTGCAACAAAGGAGGATGTCCCTATACCTGTTAGGTGGCTTCTGGGTACATAGTACTGTATATCCATATATTAAGTGGTAAATGAAGTAACTGAGGCATATCTCAATTTTTTCCTTAAACCTATAAGAAAGATTAGTTATAATACTCCTATTTGGTTTGCACAACAGAAAGCTAAAGGAAATATTATGATAAGGGAGCCCAATTTCATTTCTCCCCCACCAACTGAATAAAGCAGAAAAAGGTAGTGACAATCAAGCAGGTGCATGAGGTAGATGATCTTGTACTGTAACCAGAAAACACTTCAGTTTTGTTTGAATGAAATAAAACATTGTTAGAAAGGTCTTTCACAGCTTTTAATGGTGTACATTATGAACTTTTAGCTAGGTGGTACAAGAATCTGCAGGGTGGAGCATGAGACAAGTACTTATTCTCTCTTCTACTGGTTCCCAAACATCCACTAAAAAAACATATCTGTCATACCAGCTTCATCAAGTTTTGCTAAATTCCAGGGACTGTGCCAAAAGTAAATCAGCCTATGTGCTTACATTTTGTTAGCAGGCCTCATACTTTCCATCTCCATTTTTATCAACAAATCTCTTGCATTTTAAATACTCATTTATACAATGAGTAGACAAGGTTATGAAAGTTGCATTTCTCAGATCGTTATAGATTATGGGAGATTTTTCCTTTAATGTAAAATAATAACTAGTCTTTACCCATCTTTGAAACAAATGTAAGAATCTGAAATGAGCTAATGAATAGAAATTTTTAAATAGCTCTCTAAATTTATACATAGCTCCTTGGTTTAAAAAATTGAAAAATAGGTTTCTTGGTCTGGTCCAAATTAAAACACGTCACTTTTACACGGGGTGAAACATTACACTTAATCTTGGTCAGTGAAGTTCTTCTTACTTAACAGTGTCATGAAGTGAAATCTGTGTCAAATAAAGCCTGCATTAAAAAATGTAGAGAATAGTCATGACCTGGAATGCAATTTAAGCACTAAAAAAGAAGTTAAGTTTCTATTTTAATGTTTCTTCTTTGTATCTCATTTTCCATACTTAATTACTCTAGAAAATAAGATATAAACTTATCAGATGTTGTAAAGTTGCACAGAATAAAAGGTACTTCAACTATGTATACATATATATATATAGCTATTATACATACTATACACATCTATCACAAAGATAATTTAACAGTTCACAAACACACTGGAGTTCAGTAAATTGATTCTTTTCCTACCCCACCTTGCTGTCCAGGTTCTTCATGGTTAAGAGGTCGAGTGTCTTCAGAGAGTGGCCTGTGGGGGTGATGAAGTAGAGGCACACGTGGATGCGAGAATCATGGTAGTTGAAGAGAGAGCGCTTGATCTTCAGTTCTTCTTGGAGATAGGCCTCAAACTGAGCATTTATGTAGTCAATTATGGGCTGGTAGCTGAAAAGATCATTCTTTAAATACAATGCAACATATATCTATGCTACTTTCCAAGATATGTGTATAACTATCAAGTTTGAGATATGCATTTTTACCAATTAATAAGCAGTTGGTATCTATGCTAAACAGAAAACTTTAGCAATAAAACATAATGTGTAGAACAGGCATTTCAAAGGTAATATACCCAACCATTAGGACAACCTATACTTGGAATAGTATCTAGTTTATGATTCACCCTTACATCCATTCATGTTGTGTTCTAACAAAGGGACTGACACTTGACAGATTGCTCAAAGAAGATGGGAGTCTAATTTGCAACCAAACTGGTATACAGTACATTGTTTTACTGAGAAAAGGTATAGCTATCAACTAAAGTCAAAGATTCACCTTGTAATGAAAAGCCTTAATATAGTAAAGAGGAAGGGCATATATATGTGAAAGTATCTAACAGGTAATGCTGGCATGGTTTTATTTTCAGTTAATTATAAACAAAGGCCAATCACAATCTTTTCCCTGAATCCTTGTTTAGATAACCTGTCCCTAGAACACTATCTTTCCTCTGGCTGTCTATACTACTCATTCTTTAGGATACAAATTAAATCACACTGCATAAGAGTATAGCTCAGTGGTATACTTCACATTTATTAGTGTGTGCAAGACCCTGGGTTCAATTTTAAATACTAAACAAAAGAAAAAGGAATCACAATGTCTCCATTAAAAAAAAAAACACCTCATGTACTTATCTATTCATAAGTTTTAAAGAAACACAACTTTTGCTAGTAAAATAGAAGGAATTTTCTTATTTTATCTAAACAAACCCAAACCCAGAAAAACTAAAAGCAAAGCAAGCACAATACATGTAAAAAGTAAAGATTTACTTTTGGGATGAGGACAGGGCAAGGATACTCTCATTAAAATGGGAGTATGCAAGTCTTCCACACTGCAGTCTAGCATAACAAGGGAAAAATGAAGCCTGTCTCCAGCCATAATGGAGTACCTGGTATGGACTTACCCTAGATACCTGGAAAAATCCAACAGAAAGTATAGAACTGTGATCCCTGAAAAGGGAAATGCAGGCAGGGAACCCTACAATTTCTTTGACTTCTTGTGTGGAGACAAGCTTCCTGGGCAGAGTTCAAAGAGAGACAGTAACCTGATATCTATGAGTGAGGTAGGTTAGGACAGATGGACTCTGTGGACAGCACAATGAACAAAAAGGAGTTGCACAGATAGAAAGCTCTGAGGATTCGAAGTGGGCACCTCAGGCTGTAGCCAGGCACAGACCTGTACAAGGTGGCATTTCCACCTCACTGTAACAGAAACTGCTCCTCCCCACTCAGCGAGTTTTAGTTTCCCAGGTAATAAATAATTCCTGTTCCATTTCTGGTTGCTTCTGATCTCTTAGGAATGGCTGGTCACTATGATGCACAACTGGTTACTACGACACTTGTATAAACCAATCCCCAAATGGCAAGTCATTCTGCCTCTGTACTTCCTGCTTGCTTATCCCATATAAGTCCTAGACCACCAGAAATTGGGGCCTGATATTCTGGGAACGATCCCCATCAGTGCCTGCTGATGTAAATAAATCTGCCTCCAAATCCTAAATGTTGTTGCGGTGTTTCTACTCGCCATTGCATCATGAAATCTCAATATATTACTTTGCTAACTAATAAAAAACAGTCCAGTAAATAAATTAATGTGGAAAAGCAAGTTAAAATTTATTTTAACTGTATAAACATTATTTAACTGTATAAACCTATACAGTTACAATCTATTAAATATTTTAGTCAGAATTTAGCCAAAAAAATTAATGTATCATGTTTTTGGGCACTGCATATACTTGCTCTCATATCTTGTATTATTTTTTCGCAAACAAGTTGCTGTCTGAATACATACTGAATATCAGGAAATAATTAAAACTATTTTTTCTAAAATACATATTTTAATAATGTGAATCTAACTATTTCAAAGAAATTAGACAACTGTATATAAAGGTGTCTATTTGTTAATAACAAAATACTCTTAATTCTTAAAAATAATAAATTTCTGGAAGGAAATTATTACTATAAGGAATCTCAATCACAGTTTAAGGGGCAAGAAGACAAATATCTTGATCCTGAAATAAGAGAACTTGTTTTCTTGTATAAAAAACACCCACAAAAAATAAAAAACAAATAAACAAAAAACCCCCAAAACCACATACCTTTCTTCTTTATTTATTTGGTCACCAAATCCCACTGTATTCACAATGGTCAATTTTAACCGAACATTACTTTCCTGGAGTTCATATGTCTGGGCTTTAAGTTTAACATCAGGACAAAAATGTGAGCATTCATGCTCTTCAAAATTAGTATTAAACAATGTATTAATCAGTGTTGATTTTCCAATTCCAGTCTCTCCTGAAAAAAAAAAGGCATTAAAGATTAGATTGTCTTAATGCTAAGGTTGTCCTTAAATCATTAGCAGACCAGAGAAATGCTAAATTACTCAGAGCTCAAGAACACTAAAATGTTTACAGAACAAATGATTTAAAGTCTTTTTTTAAAAAACCTAATAGAATTTAAACTGAGAAAATGCTTGGAACCATGATACGATCTCAAACTGATAACATGAACATCATATTATTCATACAGAGAGTAAGTGAACTCAAGGCCCTTGAGGGAAATGCTCAAGAGGGGTTGCTGGCACTCACCCACACAGAGGATGTTAAAGCAGAAGCCTTGCTGAATGGATCTGTTGACAAGCTGATCAGGCAAACTCTCAAAACCAACGTGGCCACACATAGTCAAGGAACGAATAGTTTCTCTTTTCTGAAGGAAAACAAATTGAGAGCAACAATTAAAATTACTTGACTGAAATAGGACATATGTATACTTGAAAGGATACATATAATTTATGAAAGAGATTAGAGAGTTTATAATCATTATCCCTCACCTGGGATACAAGTGATTAAGTAAATTTTGAGAATTCATTTAGAAACCCAAAACACTTTTCTTATCCCCTTTCAACAACAACAGTCCAGCACAATTCATAACATTAAAATATTTGGTGTTCTAAAATAGGAAAATATTCAAAGAAACTATGGTACATATGCTCATAAAATGGAGAATTTTAAATCATTAAAATAAGATCAACTACTATTTTGAAAGACAAATTGTGGTAGCTAATAAATAAATAGTGGAAATAAAATGGAATGATAAAAATATTGATCCAAAGAAAGATAGGAGAGAAGAAAATGAAAGAATAGGACACATATGAAACCTAAAGAGGACCTAAGGCAAGTTCTTCCTCACTAGCTTCCAGGAGGGATGGCATGGGGCCAGGAATGGTTTCTATAAGCTGATGACACCCAAGCCGCAAGGAGGTAGATTCTGCCAATAACATGAAAGAGCCTGGAAAGGCAGGCCCACATAAGAAGGCTGGACATTGACACCACGGGCAATAGACTAAGCAGAAAGATTGTGGGCTGTGCCTAACTTTCTGATCTGCGGAATTGGGAGCTGTTTAAAACAGCGAAGTTCATAATAATGTGTCATGCAGCAACAGATTGCTATACGACATCGTTAGTGACCCGTGACACTCTTTGTCAGGTAAGCACATCATTGTCATCATTTTTTACAAAGAGTGAATAAAAAAGCACTATGCTTCCCATAAGTATATTCAAGATTACAATGCTTGCTAAGGGTTTTTTTTTTACATCAAAGTTAAACTAAATGGCCTCTAGAATTCCCTGCCTGTATAGAATTACGTTTTTAATGTCACAGGCCCAAAAGAAGCATTTAAAAAATGAAGGTGTGGTCTCCGTTATTTAAATGCAGAGGAGATGAAATTAAGTCATAGCTACCCCATACATCTGTCAATGAAGACAGCAAAGACGAGACTGACCGTAGCAAAGCAATGAGTTAGGAGGCAGATGAAGAGTATCTCAAAAAGTCTGCAAAGTAATAAAGATAGATGAGACTTTATTACCAATTACTGAGAGAAGAGGATGGCAGTCTGGTGGTTACATTCAGATTTATCAAAACTGTGGGGATCTTGGCATATATGGAAGATGAGAGAGAAACATGAAGAAACTATAATTATTGGAACACAGAATTAAAGGAAATTAGTCAATTTTATTAACACGCTTCGGCTTGCAATTTTGTTTCAATGAACAACATACTTCTTTGATCAAATTAAACTTACCAGCTTTTAAAATATAACCTTTAATATGAATTACCAAAACCATTCTTGCGACACAGACAAACTCAAAAGATCCTTGGAAGCATCAGATCTAATCTCACAGCAGGTAGCACTGGCTGGGGCCACCCAGTGGCTCTCTGTACTCTGACACCCACAGCTCTCTGGCCTTCCACAGTTTGTGATGTACCTAGCAAAAAACAGTGCTAGTCTTTCTATAGGATGCTGTTAAGACACCTGAAATTCTAATTTGCATAATGCCAAAAACAGATCCCCCAAAGTGAAAAAGAAATGAAAAAGGCTGCTTAATGTCAAATAGGATAGGAATATTGTGAATATTTAATAATGAATAAACAACACTGAATTGATGCTTCATTTCAATCAACAGAAAAATTAATTCACAGTCAAGGTAACCATAAACAAAAGCCTCTTCCATAAATTTCTGCAAATCCTTTGAGTTATTTTGAAATCATGGCAATGAGAGAACAAAATGATCTGTACAAAAGGTAGACTTACCCTGTGTTCACCACTGGATACTTGTGAGGGCATGGATGAAAGTTTTGATGCCATCTGAGACTGAAACAGCTAAAAAAGAAAAAAAGACATAATAAAACAGATACCTTAACCATCAACCTTTACCTATACGATATATTTGCATTAGAAATGGGTTTGCATGTTGTCATTATCACTAAATCTTGACCTGTCAAATCCATACGATGGGTATAATTGTGGCTATCTTGCTCCATAAGTAAACAAAATACAATATTCAACATACACACTATACGCTTGTACACATAATGATGGGGGCTAGAGAATATGAAGTAATATTTTACTATACTAGCGACCAGGCTATATGGCTGGGATCCTGTGGTCTCGAGGTCAATGTAACCTTACTTTAGGGACAGAGAAGTAAGTGGAAGCTGTCTGCTTTCTGGCTGTGCAGGGAAGGCTCATAACTGTAGCACCCCTAAGGCAATGTAATGCCTGCTGAGGACAATCTAAAGAATACACACATGTGGATATAGGAAAGAACCTGCTCTCCATTAACTTGTTCTATTCACTACAGTTGGTGTTCCAAGAAAAGTACACCCCCTCTTCTGTGCTCCTCCCTTGCTAATAAAAGTAGTCACAAAAGGTGGGTTGGGGCTGGGGATTTAGCTCAGCGGCATAAGTACCTGCCTTGCAAGCAGGCGGTCGTGAGTTCGATCCCTGGTACCGATAAAAAGGAAAAAGACAAAAAAAAAAAAAAAAAAAAAAAAAAAAAAAAAAGGTGGGTCAATCTTGAAGACTGTTGTACTTGTCCATTAGAGGCAGGTTCCTTCTGGTCCCTTGCACTGTGGGTCTGATCAGCCCCCAGTATACAAATATGCACACACATAAGGTATCAGTAAACTCCCATTCACAAGGAAGAGGGCAATGAACACCACTTTTATTTAAAAGATTTAAATACTCTATGAGTTAAGGCAGCACCCAAAATTAGGCATGTTCCACTGCAGCATACCCAGGGAAACAAAAATGTTAAGAATGGCCCAACTATAATAATAGCTGGAAAAGCAGGGACTTTAAATCTGAACAAGTAGCATAGCATCTGATAAATATAAAAACAAAGATCATACACAGAACCTCTACTCCATGCCCATCAGTACTAACTCATAGTACATTTCCTTATTTAATCCTTATTAAAAACATCTGCACCAGACATACTATTATTCCCACAACCTAGATGAGACGATTAGGAGTTAACAAAGGGAGTTATTATAAAAGATAGTAGGTATAGACACAGGTTTGATCTGACTGCAAAGCTGGTATTTCTTCTATTGTCCAAAGTTGCCAACCATATACACAATGACTGTAAGAAAAAGAGAATGAGGGAAGAAGGGTAAAGGAAAAGCTATGCTAATTTCAGGGGACGGCTATTCTACTTTTGCATGCATCATCACAAGATACTGAAAAAATGGAGCATCTTTTTGTTAAAAGGCGCTGGGGGGTGTAGTTGAACATTTGGCTAACATGCAATGCCTTAGATGGATTTCCAGCATGAAAGAAATACAAAAAGAAAGACAAGGAGGAAGAACAAAAGAAATGAAAAGAAAGGAAGCAAGAAGGGAAGGGAAGGGAAAGAAGGGAGGAAGGAAAGAAAGAAGGAAGAAAGGAAGTAAAGAAAAAGGCAGGTGGGCATACTGGGAGGTTAATATGGATATATTATTTTTAAAAATGTAATCAAGGAGAACATAGTAAAAAGTGAGTTCCCTCCCCATCAACAGTTTCTTTGCACCTCAGGTCTCTTTCTGGAAGGCCACTAGCATCTCATGCATTCTTCCAAATAAACTGCATAAATGTGTGCATACCTGCATATACAGGGCTCCTCATACATATAATGGTAGAAGCTAATTCGTTTGGCACTGTGGTTTTTTTGTTCAATCTCCTTGGAGACCCATATAATGATGTAGACACATATTAATCTATGGTATACTATCCTATTCCATACAACAGTACAGTATGCATGGATGCTCTATCAAGACAGTCTTGACTGTTATTACAATGAACTGTGCCACAACAAATAGCTTCACTCAAGTGTGACAAAAGGGAGAAGCTTATGTTCTTGCACCCCTCCATGAAAGAGAGAAAGGGGCTGAGAGGAGACAGACAGACAGACAGACAGACAGACAGTCTAATACCACTACTGGATATAGAGTGCTAGCAACAATCATCATTCTGGTAGAATGAGCTTGGCTGATCTTGTGACCTAACATTATATCATTGAGCATTTTCAAATCTTTAGCAGCTAACATAACACATTCTTTCAATATGAAATGATTCCATGCAGTAAAAGCTCCATGACAAACACAGAGGTACTGGTTATTTTTTCACAACCATATTACATAGTAATATAAAGCATATCAGAACTGGTCTAAAGTATTATTTATTCATTTTGGTCTGTGGGACAGAGTCTCACTGTAGTCCACACTGACCCTGAACATGTTAAAGAGCCCAGACTGGCCTTAAATTCTTGATCCTCCTGCCTCTGCCTCTGGAGTTCTAGGAATGCATAGTATAGCACCATACCCAGTTATTTTTTAAAACAATGTATATACTCCATTTTAAATTCTCTATGGCCTGCTATTTTGAAAATTTCCTGCATGCCCAGTTATCATGTGGCACATAAGCAGTGGGTCACAAACATCTTCTGTGTAGGACAGAAAGAAGTGAGAGTCACCAGAAACTAACACAAATATTTGGAGAACAAGGAGGTTGTTGAAGGCAAGGGCAGTTTTCAAAGTAAGCAATACCAGTGAATTAGGAAAGAGGTATTTTCTGTGATACTAACTAGACTCTAAGTTTATACTTTTGAGCAGGGAACAATGACAAATACGTGATATGGCAAAGAATGAAGGAGTCATAAAAACTGCACTCACAGGCAGGGTGGATTAAGGAAATACAGAGCAAAACTATCTCTTGTGGATGTGGAAGATTCTGTGGAACTAAATCTCCAGGCTTACTGAAATGAAAAGTAGATGACTAAGAAAGCAAATGCTTCATGCAAGCAAGATGATAAGAAAGCCAACTAAATATATGGGATCATTTACTAAGCCCCGAAAAAGCAAATGGGAGAGGAGCTGGAGGAAAAGAAAGGCAGAAAGTTTCTTATTAGGACTTATAAGTGATAAACATGGAGAAAAAGAATTGTGATAGGTCTGTGGGAAGTCAATCAATACACACTTATCATTTACTCTATAAGTGAACATAGTATTTACCAGAAAGCCTCACATTTTAAGGGCAGAATAACGGAACCCAGGCCCTGTGGATCAAAGCTAAGTAAGCCAACATTCTTGCAATGTAGTACATAAAGGAGATCTATGTACAACAAAAACAGTGGATGAGACACACAGGGTACAAAGAACTCTGCACAGAAGACACTGAGCAGAAAAGGCTGAGTGAAACCTGAAGAAGCAACAGGAAAATCAGCATGTGCAAAACACGCAAGTGTTACAGGGCTTGGAAGTTGCAATGAATCCTATCAGGTAAGCCTGAGGAAGCTTCTGTTCAAGTGCAAGGACAGCAAAAGTAGGCTGCAGAGAGTATAGGAGGCTGCTGAGTCCATTGACCTTGGGAGTGACTTCATGAGTGCCTCTAGTTTGTCTTAAACTAAGGTCACAGAATAGATGTTATTGTGAAAGAAACAGGAGATGAATCAGCATGAGTCTGATGTGGTTTTGGAAATAGAGTAGTTCACTTTTATGGTGTGTCCCAATATCCCTAGAGAATCAACTAAACTATGCAAGGACTGTACTGAACCTTGTAAAGCAATGCCTACTCTATCTTAACAAAGCACTTACCATGAACTATGACTTCACTTTTGCACTTTGAGGTGCAACAGAAACACACAAATTTTTTTCCTTCTTCATAATTTCACAAAAGATTTACTTTTATCATAGATATTTGCAACTTCAGCATTTGAATTTTTCTCCCTTTATTTAGTTTAGAACATTTGCCTTTTTACCAAAAGGAAGCAGTTTATAGCTTTTCTCTGACATACCTGAATGCCAGTATCATTAATCTTGCACTTCTGGGCAATGATTGAGTGAAACAAGGATTACGTGAATATAAGTACCTTGACATTCAATCTGCTAAGTGTCCAATAGGTGGGTAGAATATATATCCAGGATACATTGGACAAATGATTCTTGTCTTGTGCAAGACAGGATAGCACTATATTTCATATTCTGGTCAAGATGGTGTTCAGTTTAAAACTTACGGATTCTTTATTTCTTGAGTCTTCCCTTTAATATGTTTAGATTGTGCTGACTCTGGGTAACCAAAATCTTAGAAAATGAAACCACAGAGAAGGAGGGACTACTGTACTCAGTTTAAGACTTATGGCCTGGTGTGATGGAGTCTCTATTATATTAGGGGAAAGCAGGTAAAAAGCAAAGCATAGCACATGCTATGGAAGAGAATGATAAAGACAATAAAAAATAAGGCAAGAAAAGGAGACAGGAATTGTAGAGCTGGCTTGGGCGAGGAGACAGGTGCCATTCTGAGCAGGGGAGTTAAGGAAGATCTCAATGGAAGATGACAGTTCTGCGGAGAAGAAGGAGGACTGCACTGACATTCCAGGCAGAGGGGAAGAACAATGGTAGAGAACCAAAGGTAAGTGTGTGCCTGATGAGTAGGAGGAGCAGGCAGGGCAGGGCAGCTAAAACACAGTGGGTGGCTGGGTGCAAGAGAGAGTGGTCAAGAAGAACAGAGTGCCAGACCAGATAAAGCTTTTATGGTTTTTTTTTTTTTAAAGAATTACCTAAGAAATATTTTTAACACACAAATATTTATGCTAAAATATGAACTATTTTAAAAGGTCCACTATGATTATTATGTTTATAGTAGATTTTAAAAATGACAACCAGAGACAGTATCAGTTAAGAGGTCATTTCATTAATCCAAAGAGATCATGGCAGCTGATTATTCATAGAAGAAGTAAGACATGATCAAAATGTGGGTCAATTTCAAAGCTTGAAACAACAGGACATGGTGAAGGTTCAATGTGGGATCTGACAGAAGATATAGAAAAGAGTTCCAAAGTTTTTGGCATAAGGTAAAGCTTCCACTCAATGGAACTGGAAAGAAAGGAGGAGGATTGGAGAAGATCAGGAGTTTGCTTTGAAACACATTATAATAAAGATGGCTATTAGACATCAAAGTGAAGACACTAAGCAGTTACTAGATCAAATCAAGAGCATAGAGATACCTGGATTAGAAGTGGAAATTTTAAAAACATTGATATATAGCCAGCACTGAGTACTATGTGATGAAATCATCCAGGAGGTGAGGGTACAAAGGTCAAGAATCAGAATTGAACCATGGGGGACTACAGCATTTAAATGCTGGCAAACTGAGAAGCAATAGCCCCAAGAAACCAAGAAGAAAAGGGGTGAAAGAAACCCAGCAACATATGGAGTCCCATCTCAGGGAGCTTATCCTGGAGTGAGAAGAGGCAGTTAAACAAGAAAACAAAGTGTAAACATGCTATGAAGGAGACCAATGTGACAGACAGCAGGGGGTGGGGTGGTAGTAACAGGAAAACTTTCAATGAAGGTCCAAACAATTCAAAGAAGAAAAGGCCATTTAAAAAAAAAAAATAATCGTACTGCAACAACTGATCCCTACATGCAAACAAAATGAACTATGTATATGATTCATACACTGTACTATAATCAAAATTAAATGGATCACAGAGCTAAAAACTTCTAAAATATAAGATATAAAATTTCTGTGATATTTGGTTAAACCAAGATTTATTTATTACAACGTCAAAAGAATGACCTGAAAATGAAAAAGTGATCAACTGGATTTAAATTAACAAACGGACTTATTAAAAGATATTGTTAAGAGACTGAAAAGATAAGATACACACAGATAAAATTTTTGTCTCATAAAGGATTTTTATAAGAAATATATATGTTTAAAAATACTTTTATAACAATTAGACAATAATCCAATCAAAAGTTGGGAAAAGAGACTGAAGGTGTAGCTTAGCTGTAGAATGCCTGCTTAGCACGCACAAGCCTGAGTTTGATCAGTAGCAATGCAAAGATGGAAAGGTCTGAATAGGCATTTCATCAAAGATGGCAAAAAATCCCCAAATGATAATTTATGTAACATCATTAATCACTAAGAAGTACAAATTAAAGCCACAATAAGGTACCACTGTACACCTGTAAGAATGACTAAACAACAACAATAAACCCTGACAAAATCAAGTACTGACAAGGTTACAGAATAACATTAATTACTGGTAGGAATGCAATATGGTATAGCCATTTTGAAAAATTCTGGCAGTTACTTATTAGGTCAAACATACACCATACCACCAGGGGAATCCCACTCCTATGTACCAACCCAAGAAAAATAAAAGCATAAAAACTTGTAAGTGAATATGTACAGCAGTTTCATTCATAATTTCCCAAAACAGTAAATAACCCAAACACTAAATGGGAAAAAGGTGACTTAATTGTAGCACAGACACAAGCAATGGAGTACTACTCAGTAATAAATAAGCATGTACTGGCCTGGCATAGTACTACAGACCTGTAATCTCAGTGCTCAGGAGGCTGAGGCAGAAAGATCACTGCTGAGTTTGAGGCCAGCCTGGGTTACAAAGTGAGTTCAAAATTCAAGGCCAGCCTAAACTGCATAGTGAAACTCTGTCTCAAAAAAACAAAAAGGGCTGGGGGAGAGTGTGCAAATAGTAGGTGACGAAACCATAAGAGAGAAGGTCAGCAGCTGTCAGTGGCAGAATACCTGCCTAGGATGCACGTTTAACATCCAGCACTCCCAAACCACACATACAACTCACATAAGTTTTATACTAAAATAGGCAAATTTTATTGTAAATAAAAATTCATAAAAATGTAGCAGAAGTTCCAGATTAAAAACAAAGTCAATCAATATAGGCAAGCTGTAGCTAACAAAAACTAATGAGAATATCTAAAGATAAAATTATTTATATATATAATTATTTATAAACAACAAAAAATACACAGTGAAATCAGAAACGCAAAACAAAGCTAAATATTTTCTCCAACTTTTGAAAATCAAATTATACATAAATGTTAGGTTCTTTCTTCCCTTAGAGTGACGTTGAAACCAAGAATTAAAGTTATTTTCTATACAACAGAATCTTTGTTGCTATATGAGAAACAGTCTATCTTTCACTAAAACACAAAGCCCATAGAAAGGATCTCAGTGATCCATGTCACAATGGAAAAGTTAACATGACATTAGTACCCATATATGGCTGTAAAAGGCTGTTAGGATGAATTTTTCTTGTTGCAACAGATACAAATTGCTAGAGCACCAAGTAAATGGCCAAGCCATTTGTGAGGGCCTGGGGCACGCAAGTATAAGACAACAGGAACCAAATAAGAGATACTTGTTCCACCAAAAGTGAAAATGTTGACTTTCATTAACAACAACAACAACAAAATTAATAGTACTCAACTTGGGAGTTGGAAGCATAAAATGTGATAAAACAAATAAAGAACCTGCCATAGTGAATGCACTTCAGCATTTGGTCACATTTGGTCACATAAAGCCCCAAAAGACAAATCCTTAGGAGGAAAACTCCTTCAACATTTTGATGTTTGTGAAGATCTACAAGATTAAACCACAAAAAAGGTGAAAATATGTCCAAAGAAGCTGAAAGTCATGACTACAGTTTCATTTCATTTAAAAAATGCACTAAAATTTTAAACTTATTTTTTTCAAGATTGATAAAGAACTTAAGTGTATCTTAGTTGTAAGACAATGTATAGATTGATCTAAGGCAGTATATATCTTATTCCTGCCTTAAATGCGTAGCCAGCTCCTCTCTGCCAATCCATGGCCATCATTTAATATTTACCTGAATATTAAGCAAAAAAACAAAACAACAAAAAAAAACAAAACAAAACAAAAAAAAACCCAAAGAAAATACCTGTACTCATTTAAAGCATTATTTCATGTTTTACTTTCCAATAGTTCATTTTAGTAAGTTGCTTAGATTTAGAATAGTCTCCATAGAAACAATATTATAAACAGTCAAGTGCTAAGTAAGTCTGCAAATGCCTTATTTTTAATCTATGATACATATGGTATACCTTAGTCTTAAGACTTTTCAAATCAGACAGCAGACTAAGAATAAAGCATATTTGTTGCCTTCTTAGGCTAACGCTAGATAGTGCTCCCTCTCCTCCCCTCATCTTTTTTCTTTCCTTTTCACTTCTTCTCTTTTCTTTTCTTTTGGAGACAGGGTCTCACTATTTAGTCCAGGGTGGTCTCAAACACATAGTCCTTCAGAGTGCTGGGATTATAATAGGTGATGCATTTTCAAGCATGGGAAATTATCCCATTCCCTAGAGTGGGCAGAAATTGGTTCCTGGATTTCATGTCTTTTGTTTCTACCCTCAAAGCTCAATCTGATCAGTTAAACAACTTGTCCCTGTGGGTCAGTTTCTCAATTGTGATCAACTCCTGTGGATCAAGTTCAAATGTCTTTCAATGATTTTATTTTTGAAAAAAATTTATTTTCATCTCTCCCAATGGACTGATGTTTCTTTCAAAATAAAACTGCATCCTATTGTATAGTCAATACTTCAAACTCTACTGCCTATTTTGCATGTGAACTTCAGCATGGTTCTATCATTCACTTAGATTCACAGGCTGGATATAATAACACTCAGCTTTTCCCTTGGTTTCCAACATGTCCAAGTTAACCATGATGATTCCAACTTCTGCTTCCTGGAACAAAGGTAAACATAACAAATATAAAGCAAAGTGCATTATGATTATTAGGGCTCATGCAAGTGGCATAACTTGGAACTTGGAAATATTGTCAATTGCCTATTACTGCATGTAGCACAACAACATCCTGTTAACTACTCTGTTTTGATGTTCAGTTTTAGTAGAACATCCAGGAACAAATTCCTAAATTGAATATATCTAAGAAACAAATTGTTCAGTTGTCCAGATTTTATTCTTCAATAATGAATCTTTCCCACTAATGAAAATTTAAATTAAATTAGTTTAATTTAGTTTGAGATTAAATCTGTTAACTTTTTCTTCTGAGGGTACAATAATAAAAATGACTTAGAAATGCAGCTCTAGGTAAACATTGGAACAAGCAAAGTTTGCATTTAATGT
The DNA here is from genome assembly GCF_034190915.1 of Cavia porcellus. Lineage (NCBI taxonomy): Eukaryota > Metazoa > Chordata > Mammalia > Rodentia > Caviidae > Cavia > Cavia porcellus. Next base: position 44,434,975 of record NW_026947501.1, on the reverse strand, counting down.
TTCTCTTCTTTCCTCTTTGGGGTCCTCCTAACTCCAAGACTTCTCAGTCTTGCTCTAGGTCAAAATTACCTACCTGTGTTTACTCCTAACAAATTTCTGATATATTTGATTCTCAAGATTTCAGCTGGCATTGAGAAAGTAAGCAGTGACCAGCCTGCTTTGATGTATCTATACTTTTATAAAAGCTTTAGATTTTTATCATGTCTATAAAGGCATGCAACATAAATAGCAAAATGTATATTTCTAAACCCACCAAGTCACTGTCCCGGAAAATTTGTCAATAGGGGAAATTTTTCCTCTATACATATACTGTAGGACTGGCTTATTTAATAATCTTTACTTATAACAAAAATATTTTTCTTTTTCAAAAATCATTCAAGTAAATGAGTCTGGCCTAATTCATGGCTTTAAAGCAATGTTCTTGCTAAATACTACATGAGCACTTAGACAAAAATGTTGCTGTATGTGACTTCTATTTGACCATGAAAACATGAAAAACTGGAGACCGACTATTCACAAAACATTTAAGGTATCATCAATATACTCTATATCTGATATTTCACAGCTTAGACATCATATTCTCTTAAGAAACACTCCTTTCTGTCTCCATAAATACGGTCCACATAGAGGATAGAATGAATGTGATCGATTCCTAAAAGAGAAAGATAAAGGTGATCAGGGAGATGCTCATCAATTCTCTCATCTTATCTTTGCTAAGTCCCTTGGTTATGTGACACTAGGCTACCTAAACTAGCTCAGAAGGGCTAGGAAGTTCACCATAAGTGGCCAAACCTTCAGGGCCCTCCTCACATCCACATTCAAACAGAAGTTAGGGCTCTTCTTCCTCCTAACCTGAACTACTTACTCCTCAGGATATATATTTTATTTTTTGACATCTGGCATTATTTTAATTCCTATTTCAATTATAGTACACAGGTCTGACATTCCAGAAAATAACTCCATGCTGCCGATATAATTTCTATTTCTAGTAATGAAGACTTCTTAAAACACATCCTTGATTAACTAGGTAACTGCTGCACAAGCTCTGCTAAACACCCATGCATTTGAGGTGTGTCTTGTCTCAGTGCCAGTTAAATGGTAATTAGGACTCTCTGGAGAAAGATTTAGACAATCTTAAATGGACTGTGGGTGAGAAAGCGTATCTTTAACCCTGTGTAGTGTACATGCTACCCAAAGCATAGGCTCCGGGTTTCTGTAAATTTTTTTTTTTTTCCCTAAACAGGGGTCTCCCAAAGCCACTAAGTTTTCCAGGCTCAGCTCAAACTTGCCATCCTGCCTCAGCCACATTCAGAGCTGGGATGACAAGTCTGTGTCACTGGCACAGCTTCTCAGTTTCTCTTGTGGGAATGACCAGCGTCTCCCCTGATAAGGGTCCGAATGAAGTAGAAGGACTTATCAAAGCCAGGGTTTACTTTCCCTCAGCTCCACTGCTCCCCGCAAGAGAGCATTTCAAACACACTCTTCACTTTATACCTTTCCTTTTTAGTCTCAACCTCAGGTCATTTTTAAAATGTTTCTCCTGTATTTCATTCCATAACTAAAAATCTCTTAGAGTCTAAAAAGACATTGGGAAATCCTAGAATTCCCAGTATAGTTAATTCATGGTTATTCAGGCAATATGACAACCATTATTTTGCAAAATAGATGCCTTTACATATTCCATAAAAGGAGCACGATAAACAGGAAAACAACTGGCACTGTTTCAGAATACCCAGGACTCAGGATTCTCTAAAGGGCAAAACTAATTGTGTAACTTCTTTAGCATGGCAGCAATGTTTGCTGGAAGTCAAAAGCACACCTGTATGTATGAATGGCATTATTAATGGCATTAATGGCATTATTTAAATACAAACAAACATCAAAAAACATCTACCAAAGTATAATTCTAAACAATTGTAATGCTAGCATACAAAAACTCACCTTTGCAATATGTTCTGGGGGTAAATGTATAATGTAATAAACTCTGAATTTTCATATATATATATATATGTGTGTGTGTGTGTGTGTGTGTGTGTGTGTGTGTGTGTGTGTGTATATAATTAAATCCTCAATGGGAAATGAAAAATCTTGGACTTTTTCAGAAAAAAAGATTGTTGATTTCAAGTTTAACTGCTAAAGACAAAATTTTAAAAAGAGGAAAAATGCTGGAGCAAAACATATGTATTTACTGAAGTAATACTAACAAAATACAGGTACTACATCCCAAGCTACTAAACCGTGATATTCATGTCTGAGGTTTTTAAAGTCAGTTTTAAGAACCAGGTGTGGTGGCACAATAGCACATGCCTCTAATCCTAGCACTTGGAGGGCTGAGAAGGAGAATTCTCGGGAGTTTGAATGCAGCCTAGACTACATAATGAGTTCAAAGCCAGTCTTAGCTATATTGTGAGAACTTGTCTCAAAAACAAAACAAAAAAAAAAGTGAATTTCAAATCTTTTAGCTGTGTATGTTATTATGACTATGCAACATGTGATTACTATTTCTGTTCTTCAAATCAGTAGTACATGTAAAACTTACAAAGTGTTAAAGTTTTAAAAATAAAACATCATCTAACTCAAACTTTCTCCCAGATAAAATCAGAAAATATAAGACTTAAAGTCCTCTGAAAAAAACACTGAAAATCTCATTATTTTGTATGAAGAATACTCAAAATCTTAAAAAACTTAATATTGTTGAGAATGAAGTCAATATATTCTTTTATGAAGAAAATTTATTCTGTAGTGCAAAATTAATATTTAAAAGCACTCTTCCCTTACACATCAAAATACACAAATCAATGCACACAAACTGTCTAGAACTGTTAGGATGCAAATCAGTCTGTGAACACTGAAAAGCTATGATTCAATATATAGCTTAGGGAAGGTAGAGCTTTATTTGGGCATAAATATTGACCAACAAAGTTCCTGGCTGTCTATGAGCATTATAACTTACTCATTTAACATTCAGCAAGAATAAAACTTTCAAAGTGGACATATTTTCCATAAAAAATAATCGACACTTATCCTCAAAACACACTACTGTGTCTATGGAGGATGCAAAGGATTGTATAGGTTAATCTTCCTGAAGACAGTTATTGAAGGGAGAAATGTAAAGCTTGTTAAAATGTACTTGATGTGAAAAGTTATGCAACATTTAAATACAAATTAGAAAGTACTGCAAGGTAGCAAATGACAAAGTGTCAAAATGAGTGGTATCTTATACCACCAAGGATTGGAGCTCCAGAAGAGGCAAGTCAAGAGCTAAGTCTTTCATTATACTATAATGATTATAGGGTCCCCAGATGGAGAGATGGGAATGTGCTAAGCATGGCGGTAGTAATTAACCACAGGACATGAAAGGGAAGAAATTAAGATATACAACATTAAGACAGAAAGTAAAGCAAGCAAGAGAGTCTTTAAAATATAAAAACTATTCTCCCTGAAGGATAACTGAAAAGGAAAAAGAATCCCATAGCATTGCAGCTAAAGAGGAAATAACAAATACAAACAAGAATTACAAAGACTTACACACTGTGCAGATTAATCTTGATATCAACCTGATTGGATTAGGCGATTTCTGGAGAAATCATCAGCAAGTAACTTCTGGATGAAGTAGGTCATGGGAGCATGACCTGAGGAACTATATTTAGTACTTGGTCTCTTCCTTTCTAGCTTCCTCCTACTACTCTGTTTCCTGGATGTCATGGGTTGAGCAGCTTCACTGGCCATGCTCTTCTACCATGTTTTTGTCTTGCCCTCAGCCAACCTTAGAAACCATGGGACCACATAAACCTTTTCTCCTTTAAATTGTGTATGTTAGGAATTTTGTCCTAGCAACAGAAAGCCAGCCATTTCAAAGGTACTGCACTCAGCAATAGTTAATTATACAGTCAAGCTCTACGGAAACATAAAGTGAATGCAATCACTAATAAAGGACATATGGTGATAATGGTAGAGACAACACAACACAGAGTAGATCTTACCATTGCTAGTAAGACATTAAACCTCTCTGTGTACTTTTAATATCCTTTTCTATTACAAAAAGAAACCTGTTATGGTGTAGGTATAAAATGTACTCCAAAAGTATCATGTGTTGGAACAGTGACTGGATCACTGGGTCATCAGTAGCTAAATGTGCTGTTAGAAAGAGGGGCCTAGTAAGAAGTGGAGCACTAGGGACTTGACCTAGTAGGGTAGATTCTTGATCCTAGCTATTCCCATCTCTCTCTGCTTCCTGGCCACCATAAATTGAGCACCTTTTCCTCTGCCATGCCTTTCCCACTGCATCCAGTTCCTGTCTTAGAGCCAACCAACCACGGATTGAAACTGTACAGTAAGATTTCATGATAAAAACCTCTTCTTTAAATTGTGGATGTTGGATAGTTTGTTCTAACAATGGGAAAGTGACTAGAACAGATTTCAGTACCAGAGAAATAGGGTCATTTCTGTGACTATACCCAACCAAGATCTAGAAGCCTTTGGGTTCACAGGAAGAGTTTGCAACAGTCTGGAGGTGCTGGTTAGAGAAGCAGTAAACCAAGACTGATGGGAAATTCTGGTCAAAATTTAGAAGACAAGAATGCTGACAAGGATGTAAGCTTTAGGTTGGGGATTTAGTTCAGTGGTGCAGCACCTAGCAGTCATGAGGTCCTGAGCTTTATTCCAGTACCCACTACCCCAATAAAGAATGCAAGCTTTTGAGAAGCTCAGAAGCTGGGAACAAAGTTCAGTGGGCAGCTAGACCAGAGGCCATGTGTGTTACTTTCTGGCAGAAAATTTGTCTTCAATTTACCCATATCCTGAGACTCTGTGGGAGACTCAGATTAAATGAGTGTACTGCTTATTCTGCTGGAGGAATTTCAAGTTAGCTCAACAATCAGGCTGTGTTATAGGTACTGTTGGAGATTTTTAATCAGATTTATGCTGATAGAGAAGTCATATCACTAAATGAACAAATAAGAGGAAAAGTACTAAATCAATAATCTAAGCTCCCACTTTAAGGACCTAGAAAAACAGCAAATATACTCAAAGCAACCAAAAAAAAATACACTTCCAAAGAAAAGAAATAAAAGTTAGGATCAGAAATCATTTATACTGAAGACAGAAACCTTTTTTAAAAACCAATGAAACAAAGAGCTGATTTTTTGAAAAGCAAATGAAACTGACAAACTGTTAAGAATAACAAAGGAAAGGTACACAACACAAATTACCAATGTTAGGACTGAAATGGGAGAGCACAGTTTATTCATGTAAATTTGAAAACTACAAGGAAAAGTTCAATTCTTTAAACTGCCACAAACCACACAACATGACATAAGATGAGCAGCCTGGTAACTATTATGGGACCAAATCTATAATTTGAAAACAACCAAAAAAGAAACTTCTGGCCCTAGATGGTCACTTAAGAATCTTACTATTTAATGAATTAAAAATAATTCCATACTTACAATTTATTTTATAAAGCTAGTATTTCTCTGGTATGAAATCAAAGATAGTACTGTATGTAGAAACTATATGCCACTAGCCTTCATAAAGTAGTTTAAAAAAAAAACTCTACAACTTATGGTTAAAAAAAAAGTTTTACAATAACAGAAACAGGGAAAGGAAGGAGGTCTATTTCCACTATTACTGAACAGAGTGCTAATGTAACATAATGAAACAAAACAATTATACCAGAAAAGAATACAGTGCTAGAATCTAGCAAGCAAAATAAGGCTCAAAAGAAAGGGCTAGAAGATTATAAAAGAAGAGTTAAAATTGTCCCTATTTGCAAATGATAAGATGATCTATGTAGAAAATTTCAAAGAATCCCAACTTTTAAATGAACTTACCAAGGTCACAGAACACAAGGTAAACATACAAAAATCAACTATGTATAGTACTAATAAATGTCAATACAATTTAAAAACGATTACCTATAATCTCATAAAAAATTGTACAGTTAGATGTAAAAGTATAACTCTAACAAAGCAGACACACGATGGTATGCTGAAAATGCTAATGAAAGAAATAAAAAAATTATATTTAAAAAAGGGAAACAGCATGCTCATGAAGTGGAAGACTCAAAACAGTAAAGATATCAATTCTCACAAACTCATGTAGAGAGTCTCTCTGAGTGCCTACCAAAATCCCTAAGTCTTTTTGTAAATATAGTATATTTAGGTAAACTTAACAGCTGGAAAGAATAGCTCAGTTCTTCAAGATGATTCTAAAATTTATAAAGGTAAAAACTAGAATAGCTAGAAAAAAGTTTTTTGAAAAATCAGGAATAAAGTAGGAAGAATTAGTCTATGCTATGTGAAGACTTACACAGCTCTATGAATCAGTGTATGATAGATAATACGGAACACAGAAACAGACTCACATAAATGTGCTCAACTGACTTTTGACAGAAGTGCAACAAGTTGGCATGGTGATGGTTGTTTATATTTCCAGCACTCTGGGAAGCTGCAGCAAGAGGATTGCAAATTCAAGCCCAACCTGGGCAATTTAGTGACTTAGTGGGATTCCATCTCAAAATTTTAAAAAACCAGTAAATAAAATGCAACAATTTAACATAGGAATGAGAGCTTTTCAATCAACAGTGCTGCATCAGCTTGACATCCATAAACTCCCCAAAAATGACCAATCTTATAATAGAAAAATTAATTCTACACGTGTCATGAGATTAAATCTAAAATGTAAACTGTAACACTTTTGAGAAAAAAGAGAAAAATCTTTTGAGTCAAGAGTTAGACAGAGAGCTCTTAAGTTTGATACCAAAAGGAAAATCCACAAAAGGAAAAACTGATTAAATGAACCTCATCAAAATTTAAAGCCTTTGCTTTGCAAAAAAATTCCATTAAGTAGATAAAACGACAAACTACAAATTGAGAAGAAAAACTTTGCAAACCACATACCTGAAAAAGGACTAGTATCTAGGATACATAAACACTACACTCAAATCTAAACAATCCAACTGGAAAAAGGATGAAAAAGAAACGAAGGTACACTAACAGAAGAAATAGCAAATATGCATAAGAAAAAGCTTGCAGCGTCACTGACCACTGTGTAAATATAGTTAAAACTACAGTGAGTTATAGTGCACACAGATCAGAATGGCTACGGATAGGGAGGTTAACTGCTGACAAGGATATGGAGGAAATGGATCTCTCACACAGCGCTGGCAGGAACGGAAAAAGCGGCCACTCTGGGATCCAGTCCTGCTGTATGGTATATGTAAAACTAAACTTGCAGACAAGGAGAGTGGTACTCACCACTCTGGGAGGCTGAGCTAGGAAACTCACACATTGGGTAACTTAGGACTTAGGGAGACCCTGTCTCAAACAATTAAAAAAAAAAAAAGACTGGTGATACAGCTCAGTGTAAAGACCTTGGTTTGCAATTTCCAGGAGCCAAATAAAATATACCTAAGTACGCAATTAACAGAGGACCCAAAAATTGTATTCCTGAACATTTATTCCAGAGAACTGAAGACTTACGGTTACATTATGTTACATTAGGAATTACAGGAATGTGTATATTTATAATAGCCCCAAATTGGAAAACAATCTTAGTTTCCTTCAAACAAATTCTGGTACATCCATACCATGGAATACCACTCAATAAAATTACTGATACAGTACTGGCAATAACCTAGATGAATCTCTAGCAAACTGTGTGAAAAAAATCCAATCGCGTTCTCACCAGGCCCCCTCCACAGGTTCAACGCCCCCCCCCCACACACACACACTCAGAGCTATCGCACAGCGGTCCACAATAAGAGGCTTCCGATCGGGTAGGGAGGGCAGTCCAGGCTCTGTATCGCGGCCCCTCCCAGCCGCCATCGGAACCGTCTTCTGCAGCAAAGTGCTAGGACCAAGAGGAGTTCTAAAACCCGCTGGCCTCGGAGAGCTTTACACACGTTAAAAGCGGGGCATTTATAGTATTAGAAATTAAAACAGAACGTTTTCCACGGCAAGAACCGCGCAGGGTAAACATTCCCCACCGCGCGCCCCAGGAAGTCAGCGCACACACTGCAGCGCGCGGAGACAAAAGGCGGATCCCGCAGAGAACTCCGCTGGCCCCGAGTGGAGGCCCACCCGATGGCCCCCGGGCGCTGCTCCCAGTGCGGAGGGCGGTCGGAGGGGCTCGGGCTGCGGGGCTGTGCAGGGCGACGGGCCGCGCGCTGGGACCCTGAGAAGACGGGCCACTGCCTGTCCCTCCAGCGCCCGCCCGACGCTCCGGTCGGGCGAAGAGCCGAACGGTTTGCGCGCCAGGCGGGTCTCTACACGGATCAGCGGGCACCGGCCGGGGCTCGGGGGTTCTCGCGGAGCCCATGGGCTCCGAGTGTTACGGAGGGGCGCCGGAGACCTGGGACACGGGCCAGAAAGTTCTGGGGGTCCCCAGGGCTGCGGCAGAGGGCGCGGACTCACCCGGCGCCGCGCGTCATCGGTGGCGGCCATGGCCGGGCGGGCGGGCAGCGAGTGGCGGGCTCACCCAGCCCGGCCAGAGCGCGTCCCGCGGGCGGCGGCCAGGAGGGCGGGGCCGCGGGGGCGGGGCGGGACCCGCGGGGGAGCGGACGGGGGGCGGGGCGGCCGTTAGGGGGCGGGCCCAGGGCGGGCCGGCGTTCCCGCACGTCGGGAGAGCCCCTCCGGAACGCCGTTGGAGCTCAGAAGACGGAAGCCTGGGCGGGAGAGCAAATGAACAGAGCGGGAACCAGAGGAAGCCTACAGGAGGGGAGGGCAGGCCGAGCGCCGGCGGCGAGAGCAGAGATTGCAAACAGCACAGACCGGAAGTGGGCGTGACTAGGCGCCGGGACCGGAAATGGGTGGGTCGGGGCGTGGCAGGGGCGTGGTCGCCCGCCCGGGCCCTAGAGGCGGTGAGGTGTCCTGGGCCCCAGTCTTGTGAGCCTAGTTCCCGCGGCCGGCTTAACTCCAGCGCCTTCGCCAGCGCCATGGGGCCCGGCTGAGCCACCTTCTGGGAACAGCAGGGATGCAGATGGAGGGGCCTGTGGAGCCGAGCCCCGAGGCGGTGCTGGGCTTCCTCGCCGAGCGCGGGGGCCGCGTCCGGCACGCGGACCTGGTGGAGTACTTCAGGGGCGCCCTGGGGGGCGAGCCGGAGCAGCGCGCCCGAGCCCGCGCGCGCTTCAAGGAGCTGGTCAACGCCGTTGCCACCGTACGCACTGACCCCGCCGACGGCACCAAGTATGTGCACCTGAAGAAGCGCTTCTGCGGGGGAGTCCCGCCGCCAGTGGACCCGCCCTGCCTGACCTCTGAGCCCACCCGCGACTCTCCTGGTCCGTCCCCTGAGACCCCGCGTGACCTGCCCGCGCCGCCCTCCGAGCCTTCGCCGGAACCTGCGGGTCAGCCCTCGGAGACCGCTCTTGAGCCGCCCCGCCCACCCCCAGATGACTGGCCTGCCACTCCGAGGGCCACGCGCCCCGGCCTGCGGGACCCGGCGCCTGGCGGTTCCCCGCGGCCCGGGCGCAGCAGCCCCGCGAGTGCTTGCGGGGGAGGTCGTGGCAGGGGTGACTTGGACAGCGCATCGGTGACTTCGTCCACGGCGGAGGAGGAGGGCGGCGGGGCCGCTGTGGCGCTGGAACCCCTGGAGCATGCCTGGATGCTGTCGGCTGCCGACGGCCACTGGGCCGGCCTGGAAGCGCTGCTCGCCTGCGAACCCAGCCTGTTGGTCAAGCGCGACTTCATCACGGGCTTCACCTGCCTGCACTGGGCCGCCAAACATGGGCTGCAGGAATTGCTGGCCACGCTGGTCAACTTCGCCAGCAAACACCAGCTGCCGGTGAACATCAACGCGCGCACGAGTGGAGGCTACACCCCCCTGCATCTGGCAGCCATGCATGGGCGCGTGGAAGTGGTGAAGCTGCTGGTGGGGGCCTACGACGCCGACGTGGAGATCAGGGACTACAGTGGGAGGAAGGCCTCCCAGTACTTGAGTGTAAGCGTCGCTGAGGAGATCAAGAGCCTGGTGGGCGCTCTGGACGAGGAGGAGGTGGAGAGCTCGGCCGGCAGCGGGGGCGGGCGCTGGAGGCTGTCGAAGGTGCTCCCTGCACACCTCATCACCTACAAACTCTCACACGTGCTGGAGGATGGGGACCACCACCACTTGACTGAAGGGTGGGCTGGAGGCAAAGCCAAGGATCGCAAATCTTCAGGCAGCTCGGGTGGAAGAATAAAACCCAGACTCAACAAGATCCGCTTCAAAACCCAGGTCATCCACAGCACGCTGTCTTCCCGGGATCCTGAGCAGCCGCTGGAGGAAGAGGAGGAGGAGCGGACCTTTCGAGGCCACTCGTCCTCCTTCAAGTTGAGACCCAAATCCAATGTGTTTGGATAAAAAGTAATTGTTTCCCGAAATGCTAAGGTGTGTCTGTCTTTGGAAAGGAATACTAGGTAAGTAAGGAAGAGAGACCAGAAAAGACAGAATTATGCCTTTTTGAGGAGCTAGGGTGAGTTGGGAGAAATCTATTCAGGCTAGTATTCTAGGGGAAGTGGATTTCTTTTAAGTGATTAATTAAGTGATACTAGCTGTTCAATTCATTCCTGTGTAAGTACCACTTACTAAAAGTAGAAATTTTTTAAAGGGTGCTTCTTAATTACATTTCATTCTTTATTTGTGTTAAAGTAAATGGTTTTATAAAAATTTTACTAACAGGAACCTTAAGCCCTTTTATAATAAGCTAAGGTGTGTCTGTGGAGGATTAATTTGACAATGTCTCCGTGCCTCCTCCCCACACCACCCCTTGAAACTCTGGTTTCTGAAGACTAGAAATGTACTAAATTGGGGAACAGACTTGATGATTGAGAGTTCTTGCACTAAGCACTACTGGGTACATCCAAAGGAAGGAATAGTGCGCTTATATGTATCTTTTTCTAAATAGCTACTTTTTGAACAGCAACAAAAAAGGCAAATTGTAATGAAACTGGTAACATTTGTAAGTATGAACAAAACTACATGCTACCTTTTTTTTTTTAACTGATTACATTTGTTTTTTAAGGTACTACTGAAGGTCAGATCTGAGATGAGTTTCAAAAATACTGATTAGAAAGCAATGTAAATGAAAATGAATCCTGTTGGTATTCTAGTTGTATTGTAAGTAGCTGTTCAGTTATGTTTTTAAAGCAGTTTTAATTTTAAATCACTGAGGAAATAGGCACCATTTACTTTTGAATTAAACTGTACTTTGGTTTCCACGTTTATCCAACACCACTGCACTCTGTGGGCCATTATTAATGACTACCCAAACTTATTTAGAGAGAACACTTAACCTATGGTACTTTTAAATAAAATATTGTTTCTTGTTCTGATTGTCATTAACTTGTTTTTCAGTTGTAACAGTCTAAATTTGGTAGGGTTTTTATGCTGGGGTTCACATAACCTTTGACTGAACTATAAGGTACGTAGGAAGAATTACTCAACAGAAACTAGAGTTAGGGTTAAATTTGAAAAAGATGGCATGTTTGTGAGCCTATGCTATGAAGTAATTATTAAGAATGATTCTTCTCTAAGAGATTTTTTATTTCACTAATACGTTCATAGTTTCTATATTTTGCTGCAACATTTGCAGATGTTTAGAATGCTAAATCTAGTTTTTCAGTTTTTTTTTGCATCTGCTCAAAGAGCTATGGTATAGATACTGAAAAGCTGGGTGGTAAATCTTACCAGATTAAACATGCACTTTATAAAAGGAAAAGAGAACAAACAGAATTATTTCTGTATTTAAATGCTGCTAGCTATTCAATTCATATGTAAGTGAAAAATACCACTTAATAAAGTAGAGATTTTTTTTTTAAGAGTGGTTCTTAATTACATTTCATACTATATTTGTGTTAAAGTAAATGGTTTTATAATTAAAATTTTACTAGCAGGTACGTTAAGCCCTTTTATAATAAGCTAAGATGTCTGTGGAGGGTTGATTTGACAATGTCCTTTCCTGAAATGTTTTTGGTCTCTTGAGTGCTGACACCGAAGTTGCTAGTACAGGAGTGAGTTACAGAGTGCAGGAGTCCACACAGGATCTGTGCAGAGCTGTGACATTTAGGGCTCTTAGATCTTCAGTTTTCTAAGTCATAGGAATTTGTAACAAGTTCATCAACCAGATCACTGCCTACATGGCAATTGCATTTGCTTATAAAGGGGTGAAAAAAATTCATGAAATACATAAACTACTGTCCGTTTGTCTCCCTTTATTAATGTTTTAGGATTTGGGAAATGGACCATGTACATTTGAAAAGCACAAAAGTGTTGGGGGAGAAGCCTAGTTTTGTGTAAATTAAAATAGGTTCACAGAGGGTGAAAAGCAGCATTGGTTTTGAGTCTATGCATTACTAGGTAGTGCAGAATAAGCTACAATTTTCCACAGAGAAATCTTTATAATTTCATAGACATGTAAAATTAGGACAACTGTAGACTCCTTCAGAACCATCTAAATGTTCTGTTGGTCAGTATTAATCTTCTAAACTATATGTTAATAATTACACAAAACCTACAATTCAATTTGCTAAATCTTTAGAGATTGAGTTACTTTTTCACACTAAAGGTTGTAACTTTCTGGTAAAATAATCATTTAAATTTTCCAAAGTCATTCCTGGAGGAGAGCTGTGGTACCGTTTCTTGTTATGGTGTGTTTGTGTAAGTGTAGTATTTTCAGCTACTTAGCTCTACATTCCTCATGTTTCAATTCTTAATCACAACTAGTAATATCTTCAGAGTTGTGCCTACCATTAACATGTCAAACACTTAGATGATTATCGACATGTGACTGTGTTTTATACAAACATTCCTGTGCTTTTTACAGGTAGTGTTGAAACTAATGAATGTCACTGTTTTGGTGGTATGAAAAATGTGAATAGCTTACGTAGCTTAAAAAAACTAGTACTAGTTTATTCATGCCTAAAATTGAGTCTAAGATGCCTTGTCTCTCACTTTTTTAAGTAAGTGGAAGTTTGAGAGTGTCAAATCAGTTTTTAAAGTGCATTTTTGTCAAAATAAAATGTTCATACTAAAGTGTGTCTCTGAGTTGTCTGATTTTCTGCAGCCTTTCAGTCATCACCTATAATCCTGTTTATTGATCATGAAGTGCTTTTTGAGGTCTCTGTCCAGTGGTTGTGCTAGCAATTGTTCACACATGCAGAGCTGAGGGCTCAGAGCACCGCAGTCCAGTTAAACAGGAGTTCCAGCTGGGCCTGAGAGGTGAGCTAGTTAAGCAATGGGGTGTCACATGACAAATGCATTGGGGTGGTTGAGCAGTTCCTTTGCTCCTTTCAGCAGAGAGGACTCCACCTGACCTCAGCTATCTATATGTCTCTTATCTTAATTTCTCCATTCTCTTGTCATTCACATTATTTGACCTTTTCCTACCCCTCAGAGGACAGTCCCTAATTAACAGGAAATGAGGTTGGTGGCTGTTACGGTCACAGGACATGAAGGGAAGATCTTAGGAGTCCTTCCCATGATGTTATCCTTCCCACACTTTGGATTGCCACATTTTGGGCAAAACTTGTAATTCAGTAGCGGTGAGGGAAGAATCCACTTGAAGAGATGGTAGTATCTCTGCCACTATCTTTTAGGAACAGAAACCTATTTGGGTACACAGGAGCTGTAAGTCCACCCTGACCAAACCTTGAGACAAGTATGGGATTGCCTGTTAAAGAGTTTTCTGGTGCAATAGAAGAAAGAAAAGTGAAAGTGACCATTTATTTGAAGATGCAGAGAGGGGAGAAGAGCCCACAATCTTACTAGCAGATATAGAGGGGCAGAGAGGGTTATATGACCTGTGATTGGAAGTGGCATATGGCACAAGCATTGATGTTTGAGGAACTGATTGGAATTTTCTTCTGGTGCAAATAAAAGTTAACAATTTGGGCTTAAGGGGAAAAAAAAAAGAGAGTGGCTATCTCTCGGCAAGTGTTCCACTTTGGCCTTCCACCATGTTAGACCATCACCATAACTGTACAGTAATTTATACTAAGGCAAGAACCTTTCCTTGCCTTTTTCCACTTACACCAGCATCCTTCAAACAATGGATGTTAATTTTTTCATCTAGATGGCATCTGTCTTAGTTACTTTTTACTCATTGCTGAGACAAAATACCTGAAGCCCAAAGTTGGGAAAGGAAAAGTTTATTTCTTACAGTTTTTGGAGGTTTCAGTCCACATTCAGTTGACTCCAAGGCAGGCGGGCATGGCTGGGCCGCAGTTCATGGCGGCTGCAAACAGCAAACAGGAACCAGCAAAGAGCAAGACACACCTTCTTCCTGCCATTACATCACATCCTGGCTCCACCCCTATGTGGCTATAGCACTGACACCATCAATCCAAGCACTAGACAATGAACCATCGCAAATGCACAATGCAAACTCATGAGGCCTGGGGGCCACAGACATAAACCATGACATTCCACCCCTGGCCCCCAGGACTCATGTACATCCTTTATACAAAAGACATTTAGTCCACCTCCAAGAGTTGCCAAAGTCCTAAGTTTCAGCATTGCTGAACAGTCCAAGTCCCAAGTCTCTTCCAAGATCTATGGCAAACTCTTAACTGTAACCCCCTATACAAATGAAACAAGGTTAAACATTTCTGAAATGCAAAGGCACAAGATAAACGTTACCATTCCAAAAGTTACAAATGGGAATATAAAGTATTGGAAACAAAGCAAGTCCAACATCCAGCAAGACAAACATTAAGTCCCAGAGTTCCATGCTCAGCATCTGAAGCAATCTGGTTGCAACCTCCAAAAGGCTTGGGTGATTCCACCCCCAGGGCACTTTCAGGGATATCAGCTCTCTCAGCTTCTCTCTTAAATCCTCTCTGCTCGCTTTTTGCAGCTTTCTTTGGATCACCCACAATCCTGGATTTTCCAAACTTCCGGGGTCTCCACTGCACCTTTGGCTTCACCTTTACATCTTCACCAATTGCCCTCTCAGGGGCACACTGCTTGGCCTCCCAGGCCCTTTGCAATTGAAGTGGAAGCTGTCTTACCCTCAGAATTCGTGTATTTTCCTTGCACCTAAAATCAGCACCTTGTGGATGCTGCCAAGGTCTGCTGCCAGCTGAAGCAGTAGCCAGGCTTTTCTCTCTCTTGGCTGTAGGGGTCAGTTGCCTGGATCACAGTGCTCTGTTTACCTGACTGTGAGGAAAAACTTTTCTACATTGCCACCATTCTGGAACTTCATGTGGCCTCTGTCGCCATCCTGGAGCATGGTGCTCTGCAGCCTTCTCCTCTGAATAAATTCTTTCACCTTTGCTGTGAGGCTGCAAAGGGTGGGGACCCACTTCTTGGGATGCCCCGGGGCCATCTTTTTTGTCTCTCTCTTTCCCATCAACAATCAAAATCTCAACTGTCTTTACAATCCACAGCCTTCCTGGAATTTTCCCTCTGGCCAAACTCACGGCATTGTACATTATCCTGCTGGGCTCTTTGCTCTAGATTTGAAACATAAAGCTTGCTGAAAGCCCCCAACAATAGCCATGCCACAGCCTCAATGTTCGATTGCTTTTTAATTTGTTTTTCAAGATTAGTCAGTCCATTGCCCTTTGTCTCAGTCTCAGGCAAAGTCTCTGGGCATGAGCAAAATGCAGACAAACTTTCTTCCAACCCATAACACACAGCATGGGGAGTCCAACAACCAATGCCGTCCTTCCCAGCAGAAACCTCCCAAGTCTGGTCTTTACTATGAGGCTTTCTATCAGCCTTCTGGTCTCCTGAGCTCTGACCAAATCTCCTCTACAGAACAGCCTAAGCTGCTTCAGCTCTATGCATCCAGGCGACATGTCCAAAACCTTTCCAAACTCTGCCCACAAGCCATTTCCAAAGCCTCTTGAGAAACATGGTCAAGTATAGTCACAGCAAATGACCCTATTCCTCGGTACCAAATTCTGGCATAGTTACTTTTTTTACTCATTGC
Source organism: Cavia porcellus (assembly GCF_034190915.1). Classification (NCBI taxonomy): domain Eukaryota; kingdom Metazoa; phylum Chordata; class Mammalia; order Rodentia; family Caviidae; genus Cavia; species Cavia porcellus. The sequence continues at coordinate 44,419,068 of NW_026947501.1, read as the reverse complement.
TGAGACAAAATACCTGAAGCCCAAAGTTGGGAAAGGAAAGGTTTATTTCTTACAGTTTTTGGAGGTTTCAGTCTACACTCAGTTGACTCCAAGGCAGGCGGGCATTGCTGGGCCGCAGTTCATGGCAGCTGCAAACAGCAAACAGGAACCAGCAAAGAGCAAGACACACCTTCTTCCTGCCATTATATCACATCCTGGCTCCACCCCTATGTGTGTGGAGCACTGACACCATCAATCCAAGCACTAGACAATGAACCATCACAAATGCACAATGCAAACTCATGAGGCCTGGGGGCCACAGACATAAACCATGACAGGATCTGAATGTATAGTTTGCAAAATCTGTGTGTCTCAAATGGTAGAGAAATGTGGGAAACCTTGGCATGATTGAATCCTTGGTGCGTTTGCTTTCTTAGAGAAAGATGACTGCTGAGATTTGCGTTCTTTTGTAATTACCATAAAATGTGTTTTGGTGTAACTGAAAGACAGTAAACACTTTGTTTCTGGAATGACATCTTTAAAGTGCCTATTTTAAAAGGATTCATTGGGTCATTCAAGCAGTTCAAAGTATCTTTGAAGACTTTTGTTAGAGGATTTTTTTTTTCCTAATAGTGTTATTTGGAGTTACTTGTATGAATAATCCCAAAATTAAATACTTTGGGAACTTGTTGCAAACCAGTGTTCTTTCAAGATAAGACATCAAAATATCCTAAAGATAGCTCCCTAAAGGAGCTAGGAAACAACTCCATCTGAACATGTTTCTTAGGACATAGCAAAAGGTTCTTTCACATCACTCTGCTGCCTCTTCTCCCACAAGAATACCACTCTAAGGTAACCATACTTTTTTCTCATGATCCCTAGATCCCTTTCTCAGAAGTACCTGTTAGAAGTTGCTTACTTTTCTATACTGATGTGGTGAGGAAATGTGTGTGGCAAATGCCCCTGTCTTGTACCTGATGTGCTAAGGATATTCTGTAAGAAAACCTCTAAATGGAAAACGTTCACTATTTCATAGCATTGTATAATATAGGTAATTACATTGCATGCATTCATGCTAAGTGAATAAAGGTAGATTTTTTTTTAATGTAACATGGTTCTTAAATGCAAACTTGTAGGTAGCAACTGAAGCTGGAGATGGATCCTACTCGTGGGACTACAGCAGGGACATCCAAGAACAAAGAGCACCCCAGGCGAGCCTTGTGAACAAACTACTGCAGCCCAGAGGACACCAGGTGCCTGAGGCAATCCAAACAAACATTTTGCTAGGCAGAGGGTTGCCCCATGACATCAACCTGTTGAATGTGTAAACAAAGGTGGAGTGGTGGTTGAGAAGTTCTTTTCTCCCATCAGGAGAGGAGGCTTTATCTGACTTCAGCTTTCTACATTCTCTCTTGGCTTTATTTCTTCATCTCCCACTGCCCTTCATCCCCAAAATTTCAAGAGCTATGCAAGATGAGACACAAACCCATTTCATCATCAGCTCAATCTGATTTATTCCAAACTAATAATTAATTTATTCCAAACCCTGGAGGAGGTGTAAAAATCAGCTTAAGATTTTACTTTGTGAGTCATTTAAGAAATTTTCAAGAATAAATTTTATTGTAAGAGAGTTCTAACTTAAAAGCTGACTGAATTACATAAACCCTAGGAGAATCCAATCTAACTGACCTTGAATATTCTGAGTACTGATAGGTACACAAATTAACTGCTATCTACTTAATTGACTACTTACTACTTAAATGACTACTTAATTGATACGGAAGTGAAGTATAGTTTAGCATAGAGAACTTTCTAATAATCATTTTAAGTGTGCTATGGACAGGCTAATAATATAAAACATTTACCCTTTGAAAATGATGGTTAGTTTAGCACCCGAAAAAATAATTTTAAAGTTTCTTCCTCACAATGTCTCAAAAACTACCCATTCTTGATACAAAATTCATTCTTCAAAATTAAAGAATAAATTTTAGAACAATGGAGATTAAGAAAAGAATATACTTATTGAGAGAAAGAAAACTTGTGTCTGAGAGACAGAAGGAGTCCCAAATGGGTTGCCAAGGACTGTCTTTTCTAGACTTTTCTAGAGAAAATCATGGGGTGAGATGAGCTTGAAGTGGAGAAAATTGGGAACTCACAAGGCAGACGGGCATAAGGTGGGACAGAGCTATGGTTAGCCAATAAGATTAACAGTCCAGGTAAAATTGATTAAGTTGGGGACAAATGGGGAATGGACTCAAGAAAGCTGGCATTCTTAGAGGGCAGTGACTCTTCTCTAGGGGGTTGAAATGGTGACTCCTGACTTCCTCAGGGTGATAGTGACCTATTTAGAATATCAGTCCTTAGGATGTGGGTGCATTTGCTTGATCTTCTGTCTTGAGGCCTAGCCCACAGCAGGCGGTGTCTGTCTCCCACATAGTTCAAAGGTATCTGGGCTTCTGCATTGGCTCCTTTGAAGACCAGCCTTGTCTCACTGCCTATAGCATTCCTAACTAGCTCATGGGCAGGAAGGTTCAGACCCTCCTCCACACAATCACAAGACCAAAGGCCAGCATGAGAGGAAAGGAGCAGCCCAGCACTCATTGTCTCTGCATAAATTAGTAACCCTGTAACCTATTCAATCTGAATTTTAATTGTTAATTTTGAATAAAGTAAGATATTTTCTTTATTGTAAAGAGTGATACTTTAGATTTTTAAAGAAAAGAGTCTTTAGGTTATTAACTCTTTGTTTGCAAAATATCTTTTTTTTTTGTACCAGGAATCAAACTCAGGACTTTGCATTTGCAGGCAGTGTGTCATCGAGCTAAAGTCTTGCTAAGTATTCTTAAAAACAAATCCCTTGGTATAAATATGATACCCAGTTAACTACATACAGACTTCAAATAAATTAAAACCCTTATTTTAATTTATCAATTGCTTTCTATTAAAATGTAATATATGATCATGCTTTCAAACAAATGAAACATAGTTGCAAATAGGGTAGAAAGTAAAAATTGCCTATTTCTCCTATTTTCATTCTCCTTCATAACTGGAAGCAACAGTTCCTTCTACTGTGGACATTAGACTTTTCTCTAATTCAGGATTACCTCTTCTCGTGACCAGTACAAAATACATAGAAGAATCATAATATCCCATTGTACTCCAAATTTAAAAAGTATTTAAAAACATAAAAGTATTTTGTTCAGTTTTTTGCTGAATTTCCTCCAATATGAATATAAAGTATATGTATGGGAAACTAGTATTTAATTTCTCAACTAAGGGACACAAATTCCAGGGATGCATGGGTAAGAATACCATCTGCTACATTTCTGGTCTATGGGGTGGGAGCTTCACTAAAAGCCTCATCTACCTCAATTTGTTCACCATCACTGTCTTTGGCACTCCCTCTGCATTTCCAGAGGGAGATTTCTTAGTGAATCTCTGCCCACCTTGTGACTTGAACTGCCAATATTCTGCCGTCTAGCTCTGTATAATTTCAGCCTTCTGGCCTCACCTGATATTTCTCTCATACCCAGTGAGACTTTGGAGTAACAGGCTACTCGTGATTCTCATCATACTGCATTCTTCCAGCCTTTGGCCCTTTTTACTCCAAACTGCACTGGTGGTCTGAGTTCCCTCATTTTGGCTGTTTCACTGCTGTGAATCTTTGGTGGTCTACCTCCTGGCACCAAGTACACTTGTGGTATCCCTCAGCACCTCTCCATGGACCTTTCATGGATCACTGTCTTTCTTGACCACTGTCCAGCTGCTCTGGGAGAAGATGTATGCAGCATCACTAGCCCTTTTTGGTGTGTATTTGTACTCACGAACTGTGTATCGGCTCAAGGAAGAAACAATTCTTGTTCCCAATGAGCCTCCCATAATTTTTGATCTCTGGAGGGGATATATCTGGACCCCCCCTTTTTTTAACAAAGACCCACAGTGGACTCAGTGGATGGCTGTTGGCTGATGACACAGTGTATGTGGTGGAGATTGTTTTTCTAAAAGTAGTCTCAAAACTAGATTGGTAAGTTTGGGGTGACGAGAGAGGACACTGACAGGCCTAGGTGGGGTCTGGACTGGTCTGGGATGTTCACGAGGAGCAAATTGCACAAATAGGGATGAGAGAGGGTCTTCTCCAAGGCTGTCCTGGTCCTCTCTATTCAGCAGGAAAGTGATGATGTTCTTCTGCACATTGTACAGCTGGGGCAGGAGGTTCCGGTCCCACTGTGTTCTCAGTGTTTTGTACAAAACACAGAGCAGGTACTTATGAAATAGACATTCAAAGGGGACCCTGGATGGTTGTTTGAGCCTAAGACAAAAATAAATTGCCAGAGTTCAATCCATCTAATGAAATTACTTTGAAATGACTCCTCCATGGGATATCCCTTCAGAGAATATTAAGTTGTATAATCATCTTTCTGTCATTGTAACAAATGCCTGAGGTAAATAAATGTATAATGAAGAAGGGTTTATTTTGGCTCTCAGTTGTGGTGATTTCAGTTCAGGACAGGGTGGAGCTCTTGTTTTGGGCATTGATGAGGCAGTACAACATGATAGGAGCATGTCCTAAATGTCCGCCAAGAGCTTCATACTCATGTAGACAGGGCTTTTGGAAGGTGAATGGATCATGGAGGGTTTATAGCTGGGTTGGTGTTAAGAGGTAGGGTCTGGTCAGAACAAGTGTCAGTGGGGTGTGGCCTGGAAAGGTTTGTCTCTCTCTCTCTCTCCACTTCCTTCCTTGACTCTCTCTGCTTCCCTGTCACTGTGCCATGAGCAGCTTCTCCTCCACTGTGCCTCTGTGCCATGACATTCTGCCCTGGAGCCAGTCAAGTACGAACCAAAACCTCTATAAACTGCCAGCCAAAACACTGTAAACTTTTCCTCCTTTAAATTCCAGGTAGGTGTATTGTATTGTGTCTCAGGAATGAGAAAACGACCAAAACAGATTTCAGTACAAGTTAAGTGGAGTTGTTGCTGTCATTCTGCCTGAATGTGTGAAAGTGATTGAGCGAGGAGTTTAAAAGGTTTGAGATGCAAGCTAGAGAATGCCCCACAAAGCTTTAAGCTTAACCTGATGGAAGATTCTTGTCAGAGCTCAGAAGACCAGAATGCAGATGGAAATGCAGTTGGTAAAACCTAGGCTCTGTAAATTTCTGTTGTTTCAGTTAGAAACAGGGACTCCAGGAGCAGTTGGACTCCAGACCACATGTGTTACGCTCTTGGATACATTTTGCTCATGCACTGAGACTTTGTGACAGACTGAGATTAAGAGTGGTGAAGTAAATAATCTGGAAAGGAAATTTCAAAACAGTACAACATTTAGGCTGTGGGATGAATACTATTAAGAGCTTTGATAGCTCTATGTGAGACTCCAGAGAAAACTACATGATTGATTGATTTTGAAATTCTTGAGTTTAGCCAGAAAGGAAGCTCCTGTAACTCTGGGGCCTGGAAAGTTGGAACAAAAGAAAACTTTGTTACTGAAAAAATTATCTTTAAAAAGAAATACAATTAGGATAATAGGAATAATGGCTTAACAGCATGTCAGGAAAAAGTGAGACCTTGCCCTCTGGCCTACATAAGTGAAAGACTGCTTTGAAACAAGAGCCTCAGGACATTCTGTTGGAAAAGAGTCATTCAGGATTCTCTGTGATTCAGTTTACTGTGCTCAGCCATCCAGGTACCTAGAGCTCTCTGTAACTATCTGCAAGATGCAGAAGGACCCTGGTACTGCACCAGCTGGTGTTAGTCCATGACATTATCCATATGGTTTTATGTGCATGCAGAATGCAAGTGTTTGGGGTTATAGAGGGTTCAGCTCAGATCTCTGAAGAAGGCCTGGGGGATAGGCAGTTTGCCCCAAGGAGGGCAATGTGTGAAACTGTGACAGTAAAGCCAAAAGTGCACTGGAGACCCTAGGAAGTTGAAAATGCCAGGAAAGTGGATTGTTGGCTAAGGAATGCTACATACTGGGGACAAAGTTAGTCCAATGGAGAAGCTACAGGGCCACAACAAATGGTGCTCTAAGGGAAGGGTGGCGGAAACCACTTGAAGTTTATATCTCACCATAGCTTGCTGCAGGCACTGGACATAATGTTTACCCTGCTTTGTCTCAGTCTTGCTTTGGTCCAATTTCTTTCTATAGCCCTATTCTTCCTTTTGTAATGGAAATGTTTACCTGTGCCTTTGAATGTTAGCAGTGTTTAACCTTCTTTTTGATTTTTACAGGGGCTCACAACTAGTGATTTGCCTTAAGACTCAGAGGAGACTCTGAATTTGGACTTTTCAGCAATGCTAGAACAGTTAGAACTTTGACAATCTTGCAGATGGACTAAACACATTTATTCTATGGTTGTTTTGTTTTGTTGGTACTGGGAATCAAACTCAGGACCTTGCATTTGCCAGGCAGGGGCTTGTGCCATTGATTTATATTCCCAACCCTAAATGCATTTTGCATAAAGGGATATATATGCATGAATCTTTAGGAGGCCAGGTTAGAACATTGCAGTTTCTATCTTGATACACCAAATAGCTTCATAAGTTCGTAAGCAGGGCTTTTTGAAGATGATTGGATCATAGGGATCTGTATCTGGTCTGTTGTTAGAAGGTAGAATCTGGTTGAAAGATGTGAGTCACTGAGGCCTAGAAGGGTTAATTTCCCTCTCCAGATCCTTGCTTGACACACACACACTCTCTCTCTGTCTCTCTATCTCTCCTTCTCTGTGTGTCTGTCTCTGTCTTTGTCTTTCTATTTTTCTGTCTTTCTCTCTCTATCTCTCTATCTCTGTCTCTCTGTCTCTCTTCTCTCTCTACTTCCACTCACCGTGCTGTGAGCAGTTCCTGCTCCACTGTGCTCTTCTGTCATGCTAACCTGCCTTGAAGACAGCAGACAATGAACTGAAACCTCTATACATTGTGAACCAAAATATGCCTTTAAACTGCAGGTTTCAAGCATTGTGCCCCAGTGACAAGAAAGTGATTAAGACAGAGCACATGGTAGAAGTTGCGCACTCTGTTGCAGCCAGGAAACAAGAGAGGAAGAGGAAAGGACTGAGGTTCCACTGTGTCATACTGTGTCATTCAATGACCTAAAACCTCCCACTAGACCACACCTCCTTAAGATTCTATCATTTCTCAATTGAACTAAGTTGGAGACCAAGCCCGTAATGCATAGCCCTCTAGGACCTTGCAAACTTAGGCTCTCACAGTACAAAAAATAAAAGGCTGCCTCTGAAGATGCTGTGTGTACCCAATGAAGAGGTTATCAGCTACTTTTTGAGCAGGAGAGTAATGTAATTCACATTCCTACTAAAATTTTCAGAAAATTCCTCTGTTAGACTCAAGTACATTCATTGCTGTTTCTTTATCCTGGACCATGATGTTTGCTTTGGCAGCTCCTGTGGCAAAATTGGAAACAAGACCTCTAAGGTCTTGAACTATATCTCCAGGTTTCTGCCAGTATGGGCTGTTTGGGGAATGTGACTTGAGGACTACTCTTTGATTTGATGTCAAGTTAGTACTGATTATAGTATTTTAAAATACTTACTGAGATATAATAGACTCATGTAAAACACAGAGCCCTAAAAAATGATTATTATTTCTTTAACATTCACCTGCATTTATTTCTATCTAACCTTAGGCAATGGATTTATTTTGAGTTTCAGTAACTCATTCCAAAATCAAGTGATATACCTTGTCCATCACATATAGTTGTTTTGAATCCAATGCTGGATTCAAGGTAGGCACAGGGACATTGATGATTAAAACTGCTAAAATTACAGGACATGTAACTCATGCAAACAAAGAAGTCCAACATAATAGTTCCTTTTTGTTCTTGTTTCTCCAAATGGGGTATTTCCTTTTCTAAAGTCACGATGATATATCCAGAGCTGTCCTTGTGTAAAATTAAAAGCCTGAAGATATCAAAAGTAAATTCAGGGACTAGGGATATGACTCAGTAACAGAGTATGTGCATGTATGAAGTACCGAGTTCAATCCCTAACTTGTCAGAATGGAAGAGAAAATGAAAGAAGAAAAAAAATTGGTCACTCTCTAATAAGACCACAGATTTATTATGCCTTTCAGAAAATGGTGGATAATACATTCTGAACACGGGACACTTCTTGTTTTGAGATAAGATCTCTCCCTCCCATAGATGCTTCTGCCATTATAATGTCAATAATTCAAGGTTTAAAAACCAAGTGCTTGGGCCAGGGATTTAACTCAGTGGCATAAGCACCTGCCTGGCAAGCGTGAGGTCATGATTTCCATCCTCGGTATGAAACAAAACAAAACAAACAAACAAACAAACAAACAAAAATAAACAAGTGCTCCTGACCAGTCCATTTAGGTATATCATGATCATTGTTTTAGGCAAGGAATTTGTCTAGTCATTGTCCTGAGTTTCAGGAATGGAGCCTCCAAAGCCCTGCAGATGGAACTGTTTTCATTATGCTACTGGAGTAACTCTAATAAGCCCTAGGCAGCTCCAGGTTGGCGGCTAGTTCCCAGTCAGGTGGTAAGGTTGGGAATTTTGAGCTACCTGACCTCAGAAGAGTAGAAGGAGGTTAAGTCAAGGACCCTGGTCAATACTTTAATCAGTTTTGCTCACAGAATGAGACCCCACTAAAAACCCTGGACACTGAGGCTCAGTATTGCTTCCTGGCTGGTAAACACATTGTTATTCCATGAGGTTTATCATCCTGATTCACAAGAAAGGAGAATGGACACTTTGTGTTCAGGACTCCATAGGTACAGCTTTTACAGTGAAATTGTGGAGAGAAGCACGTGACCAGTGCTTTCCTGAGTTCTATTGCTGCTCCTGAGTTCTAGGGCAGGGAGGGATGCTTTACTTTTAGTCAGTCAGGTGGAAATGTGGAAAGCATCTCAGATGTGAGCAGGCCTCTCTGGACACTTTAGTCCTAATGTTTGTCAGTTTTAGGACTGAATTGAGGTGTTGGGTGGTTTGGGTGGGAACAGATATTGTATTATCTGTTCAGTATCATTGGCCCATGTGGAATGCACAATGATCAGTTTAATTTCCTTTTCCTTCAATTTCTTCTCAGCTTTAAGGTTTTGTGAGTTACCCAAAGTGTTGTCGCCTCCTTTTTATTGTTGTCATGCTCTGTGGAAAGCAGCATGATTCTGAGACCTCTATTAAGTCAGGTCCTGGCAAGTAATAGTATGGGTACACATTTGAAATCTTTGAAAGGGTTTTGAATGAAGACATATTTTCAAAAAGAACAGGCATAATTAAGGGAATCAGCAGAAAATATAAAAACACTCAGGGAGTAGTTGCCATCTTTGAGTCTGGTGCTTGTTGACAGAAGTAGAAAGAAACTACCTTTTAAGGGCTATTGGCACATAATGGCACAATCACTACAGGCCACCCAGGGGGAGGAGCAGTCTATCAACTCTCCTGTTCTCTCAAGGTAAAGCCAAGGCTAAAAGAAGACTCAGATGGTTTGCCTATGGTAGACAATGAACCTGAGGCCAGGTCAATGGTATCTAATATCAAAAATGAGCAAAGGATTCAAAATAAGAGAGATGAATTTCACAACTCAGGTCAATTTTCAAAAAATAAGTCAACACTTGTTTTCTCATGTGGCAGACAATTGATCTGCATTAATCTCCTTAAAAGTCTAGTGTGTGGGAGAGCAGAGGTCACACAGCACTGTAGAGAGGACTTGGATTAGTTAAGGGTGTCGAGGATCACTTGCAGCTAGTTCCCTTCAGCAGAAGCCTTTGGTAAATTGGCTGGTTTGAATGTGCTCTGTTCTCTGCTGAACTTTCCTGTGACATTGGAATTTGATTTTTTACCTGCCTATTTTCTGTGTTATACTGTGGATTTTTTAAGAGTGGAGCTTCTTGCATGCCTCTCTCATCATTCAGCACAAAAATGTTAGCAAGGACAAGAAACTATAAGTTATTCAAAAATAATTAAATGAATTTATAACAAGTAAAAAAAAACTTAATAGACAGGCTAACCACCAGATTAAACATCTCAGAAGAATAAAAGGTCAACTGGAAGATACATTTGAAGAAATTATTTAGAATGCAACTCAAGAGATTTTTTTAATGCCAAGGTTTGATCAAAATACATGGTGAATGTCTACATTTAAAATTTTGTTATAGTAAAAAATACATTGCCATCAGTCTCTCCCCAAATACTTCTCAACATTTATTCCATTATACTTTCCACTTTCTGAAGTGCATCTAGTTCTCTTTCATGAGTGTCTTTACAAGCTATGATCAAAATTATAGTGAACCCTGATGCCTAGTTCCTTCCAACAGAAAGATGGGATCATAAAAACATGATGTGTTCTTGCGTACCTTTCCCCCCACATTTTGGCACTATGTCACTTCTGTTTTTCTCCAGAATCAAAATGAAAAGAAAATATTTTTAATTGATTCAGAACATTGAGGTCTTATAACCCACAAACGAGCCCCCAAACTCGAGTTCAAAAAATGAGGCAAAAACATATTTTAAAAAGAAGCGCTGATTTATTTTATCCTGGGCCCAGAAACACAGTGCAGTTGAAGTTGCAAAAGCTGTGTGTCACTCCTCCATACTTGCAGCCTTTATGTACATATCACAGTTTACAAAATAAGGGGTTATGGGCGTGGATCAGGAAATCTGCTAATGAGGAAGACCTTTGTTTTCCTTAGCAGAGAACAGAGAAGTGTAGCAGTAATTAACAATCTTTTTTCAGCTTATTTCAGCACCACATCTGTTATTTGTAGAGGGCAACAATAGTTAATATATCAATTAGGTAAGATTCTCAGGGATTCACAATTCCTTACAGAAGAGAGCATTGATTAACATATCAATTAGGTTACCCAGAGGGGGAAAAATGCTTACAGAACAGTATGGCCACGTTACAGGTATTTTGGTATAATACAAATATAACAAAGCTCTTTTTGCTAGTGTACAGCAGAGGCAGCCATCACAATTCTACTAGCAACACCCATGAAAGAGGACTTGCGGGTTGCTTTAGAAAGTGGCAAGAATAATAAATATATTCAAAATAAAGGAAAATATTTTAGAGGGATTAAAAGCAATGTGTTTTTTACTATAATAATTTTCAAAACTTTAAACATTCACTGTGTTTTTATCATGTCACATTTAAAAAATGGTTAAGACACATAAAGAATAGGATGAAATCAAAATACATGCATTTGATGTTTCAATAGGAGAGGTTAGGAAGGAGGGCAAGAGATAGTATTCAAAGACATATTAGCTAAGAATTTTCCTTAATTGAGCACAGACCAGGACATATAACAATTATAAGCAGAATAAACAAATGAAACCTGCCCTAGATAGAAACCAGTTCCTAGATGGAAATTTGCTTCTGGATGGAGACCTATTCCTAGATGAAGACCTGTCCTTAGAGGCATCATAATAAAACAGCAACTATAAAAGGGGAATACCAAAATGTTACTTAAAAGTGATAGATTATCTTGAAAAAAAAGACTGATCAGACTGAGATCACACTTGAATCTTTTCATAGCAGCAACAAAAGTTGGAAGGCAGGGATATACTCAACATCAACACACTACAGTAACTGCCACCATCTTTGAAAGTGAAGCTTGTTGGGCCTTCCAGGGAGAGGGTAAAATAAAGATATTTTCACACAAATAAAAGTTGAGTTTGCTTCCAATTTAGTTGGTCATTAAGGAATTATATTCAGAAAAAAACTAAAATCACCTCACATGGAAGTTGTGAGATTTGAGTTGGGCTATGTACACTGATACATGTATGTGGTAAATCAAAGAATATTAATTACATACTTGATTATAATGATTTGTAATGTTAACAATGAAGAGAGAATGAACATAGGAAGGGGCCTCAGAACAGCACATAAAAATGACCAATGTTCCCTGTAAAACTATATGGTTGGATCCAGTACAATATTATAGTCATAAATGAATATCTGTGAAGAAATAGAAGGTTCATGGTTATCTCTGAATGATGAAATATTCCTTTACTGGCATGTTTGTTCATTTTGTCATTCACCAGCACCCAGAAACAAGTAGATATGTTTAATAAAAGCGTGACTCTTCCACAAATTTATGAAAAAACTCTAATGATGCTCCATTTCTGTATTCAAAAAGAACAGTATTTGATCATTAGTGATCTATTCCTTTGGTCCACTTTAGGAAACTCCAGTGTTGAGCAGAAGTGTAAAAATACTGGCATATTCAACTTTGATCATTTATTCAGTATACAAGTATTCACTGAGATCTAAAGTGAGTGACGGATCCTCACAGAAGTACAGTTTCTCCATTCACCAGTAGGGCCGATGGTGTCTTCAAAAGCTACCTGGTACATCAGATTCAATATGCTGTTCATTACAGTTATATTGGGGTGGTGCTTCTCAAAGAAATCCTGGCACTCATTCCATTTTCCATAATGAATTCTATCACATCACTGCTAATCACTTCCCTGTCTTACTCTTCTTCAGTGAAATGCTCCTCAATAAGCTTCTTCTGCTGCTTACTCTGGAGTTCAGCAAAATTCTTCTGTTATCAGCTCCTACTTACAATCTATTGTAATTGTCAGCTCTTCAACAAACTCTGCTATATTTCTGCGCTTCAATGTCCAGACCCACTCTCTTGCCCATGAACACAATTTCCTCCATTACCTTTGCATCAGACCCTTCAAAATCACATTTGGTGATACATTTTGGTCACAGTTCCCCCCAGGCTGACTTTAAGGTCCTGTAAGTGACAGCTTCCCAGGTCTTGTCAATGAGGTTGATACAGTAGAGCACACTGAATTGTTTCTTTCAGAACTATTTCAGCGTGAAGGACATCTCTTCAGTGCCATTAAAACACCTGCTGAAGAGCAACTCTGTGCATGGATTCTTCTTCTTCTTCTTCTTCTTCTTCTTCTTCTTCTTCTTCTTCTTCTTCTTCTTCTTCTTCTTCTTCTTTTTCTTTCTTCTTCTTCTTCTTCTTCTTTTTCTTTCTTCTTCTTCTTCTTCTTCTTCTTCTTCTTCTTCTTCTTCTTCTTCTTCTTCTTCTTCTGCTGCTGCTGCTGCTGCTGCTGCTGCTTCTGCTTCTGCTTCTGCTTCTACTTCTGCTTCTTCCTTCTTTCTTCTTTTTTTTTTTGAGACAGAGTCTTACTATGCAGTTCAGGCAGGCCGTGGACTCACTAGGTAGCCTAGCTTGGACTCAAACTCCAGCAATCCTCCTTCTTCAGCCTCCAGATGTTGGATTATAGGTGTGAGCCACCATTCCTGCCCTGTGAGCAATGTAAGTTACAGATCACTTGCTGGTCAATAGATTGCAAAAGAAATGCCATATTGGAGCAGGGAACTTGACCCTTATGAAGTCATACCTGTTATTCATAGCATCTACCAAGAGTGTGCCAGAGCACTGTCCACCAGAAGAAGGCGTTTCTGAGTCAGTGAGTTGTCAGAAAGATATTTCTTAATGGTCAGTGTGAACACCTTGTGCAGCCGTTCCATAAACAATTGCCTTGTGACCCAAACTTTCACAATGGTCCTCCATGAGACAGGCAGTCTGGCCTCATTCACATTCTGTTTCTTGTTTCTTGAATGGACAAAAGGTCTGGGAATGTTACACAATTAGTCGCTTAATTTTCATATCAGTGTTTGCCTTCACGGACAGCAAAAGAGTCCATCTGTCCTTCATGGGCTTCTGTCCCTGAAGTGCCTTTTCCTTCTGTACAGATGTGCTGTTCATCATCTTATTCCAGAAGACCCCTATTTCATCACAGTTGAACACTTGCTGAGTAAAGTATCCTTCTGCATTCATGAAATTTGAGGATTCTTTCTTATAGGAATCTACAGTAGCCTTGTCAGTACTAGAAGTCTCACCATGTCTTGTAACACTGTGGATGGCACTTCTCTTGTGCAATTTATCAAACCACCCTGTACCACATTTAAATTAATCTCCTGTTGCATTTGTAGAAGTATTATCTTGCAGTAAATCACCTGGCTTTTTCACAGATTATAGCTTCACTAATGTGATCATCTTCTAGCTGTTTCTCATTTAACCACACTAACAAAAATTTTTTCCACTTCTTCCAGCATTTATGTCCTCCATTTGGTTAATACTGTTACTCCTTTTGCTACATCAACTCTTTTGGTGGTATATTTAGTCTTCAAATAATAGACATTGTGGATTCACCATCTTGTACTTCAAGGCCAGACCAGTCACATGACTACCATGTTTATGTTATTCTATACTTTCCTTCTTCAAGTCAATGGCTATTTTCTTCAAAATTTTATTCTTATCATTCTTATTTTGCACATTCTTGTTACATTCATTCTTGCTTTGGACATTCTTGTCACTTCATTACCACTCTGCACTTAACTTTTACCTTGATGCCTGCTCTGCACTTTCTTTTAAAACTGCTGGATTGAACAATATGTGTTAAAAATCACACAAAAGGGGCTGGGGATTTAGCTCAGCAGCATAAGTGCCTGCCTTGCAAGCAGGCAGTCGTGAGTTCGATCCCTGGTACTGATAAAAATGAAAAAGACCAAGACCAAAAAAAAAAAAATCACACAAAAAACTTTACAACAAGTGTGCACAGTTCTGTCTATGACCTTGATCTAAACTCGAGGAAGCCATGTCAGAGAAGGGAAGATAGTTGTGGTTATGTTCATCACTCGATGTGGAGTTAACAAACAGTAGTAAATTTTTGCCAAATGCTTCTTATCTGTTGCACACAGACAGTTTGTGAACTGAGGTATTTGTGTATTAGGCAGAAATTTACTTATTTTTTTAAAAATTTTATTTAAAAGGAAAAAGAGAAAAACACAAAACAAAACAAAGCGGTGTAAGGGTACACGTAATACAGAACTACTAAAAAAAAAAAAACAGTTTAAGAAATCACCAGTTAATAGATTACATATTACCATCTTAGAGATAGTTGCTCAAGTCAAAGTATCAAAGCATACAAAGTGGACATTCAAACAGTGAGACTGCAAACAGTTGTGTTCAATGATCCAACTAAAATTATTAATATGGTCAGTTATTTAACACCCCTAAAGACACTTGCTGTTGTATCCTTTAGAGCTCTTTTTTCCCCTCTCTTTTATTACAACAAAATTTACACATTTTGGGTTTTATTACTCCTTAGTTCTTATTACTTTTTTTGGGGGGAGACAATAAAGTCAAATATGGCAAAAAATGCTGTCAGTCAAAACCAAGGATAGACATAGCACATGATGTAAAACAGAGTACAAGTTATCAACAGTGTCTCTTGTTTCCTTAAAAAGAATTGTCTATCTCATTAGATACTATAAAGTTAAACAAAACAGTAGAGAACAAGACCAATTAAACTTAAGCATTGTAAACATTACAGGACTTCCAAAGGAGACAATAGTCAAACCAGAATGGGCATCTTAGTGAATCTTATTGCCTTCAAAGTAGTTGCCTATACCCTCAAACTTGATATTATCATACAGAATGGAACAGAGTCTAATCAGTCAAAACAAGATCATGGGAGTATTACAGGACTTCAAAACAAGTTAATAAGAAATCAAAAAAAGTTACTATATATATCCTGCTAATTTTTAAAATTTTTCCCCTTAATTAAAAAAACATAAGAAATAACTAAATTTTTTTAATGAATAAGAGAGAGATTGAGATAAAACAGGACATAACAATATAACAATACAGGTCAAAGCATCACTTTTTCAGCAACCTAGTGCTTCACCACCAAATAACCCGACTTAATAGTAGTTACCATAGTGTCTGTCTTTTTCCTTGAAATATTTGAATAAAACTTCATATACTATAGCTTCAAATATTTCCATATCAAGAAGCCCAGAATAAAGCCTTTCCAATTAATAAGTGAAAACTTTATAAGGCTTCAAGGCCACATAATGGGGAATCATGATTACCACATATTTTTATATATTTGAATCATTACTTACATTAGGGAAACTATTTGGTATTCACACATGCGAGATTGATTTACTTCACTTATGAGTATGGTCTCAAGCTCATTTATTGATAAATATCTCAATGTGATCCTTCTTTATAGCTGAATAATACTCCATTGTAAAGAAATACCACAACTTTTTAATTTATTCCTCAGTTGATGGACACTTGGGTTGTTTCCAAGATCTGGCAATTACAAATTGTGCTGCTATAAACATAGGTGCACATATATCACTGTGGTATGATGCTTTCAGTTCTTCTGGGAATATGCCTAGAAGTGGAATAGCTGGAATAAATAGGACTTCCAATCCCAACTTTTTGAGAAATCTCCAGACAGATCTCCACAAAGGCTGCACCAGTCTACACTCCCATCAACAGTGTAAGAGAGTTCCTTTTTCCCCACAGCCTCTCCAGCATTTGTTGTTGTTGGTTTTCTTGATCCTGGCCATTCTTTCAGGAGTGAGATGGTATCTCAGTGTGGTTTTAATTCACATTTCTCTAATGACCAATGATGATGAACATTTTTACATGTATTTATTTGCCATTTGCATTTCTTCATCTGAGAAGTGCGTATTCATCTCAGATGCCCATTTTTGGATTGGATCTTTTTAATTCTTTATATATTTTTTTAATTCTTTATATATTTTAGACAAGAGTCCCTTGTCTGAGAGAGAGTTCACTAAAATATTTTCCCAGTATGTGGGTTTTCTTTTCACTATGCTGGAGATTTCTTTTGACATGCAGAAACTTTTTAATAAGAAGTGGTCCCAGTTATTGATTCTGGGAAGTATTTCTTGTGCGGTTTGAGTCCTGTTCATGAATTCTCTACCTACTCCTATGTCTTCAACGTTTCTACCCAATTTGTCTTCCAATAGATTTAGTGTTTCTGTTTTAATATTCAGATCCTTGACCCGTTTACATTTTAATTTAGTACATGGTGATAGACATGGGTCTAGCTTTAATTTTCGGCAAATGGAGAGCCAGTTTTTCCAGCACCATTTATTAAAGAGACTGTCGTTCTTCCAGTGAACCTGCTTGGCTCCTTTATCAAAGATAAGGTGGTTGAGTGTGTTTGTAGTTGTGGTTGTATCTTCTAATCTATTCTATTGATCTTCGGCTCTGTTTTGATTCCAATACCATGATGATTTTACTAATGTTGCTTTGTAGTATAACTTCAAGTCAGGGATTGTGATGCCTCCTGCTTTGTCTTTGCTGCTTAGAATTGCCTTTGCTATTCTAGGTCTCTTCTGGTTCCAGATGAAATTTAGGAGTGATTTCTCTAGACCTATAAGGTATGTTGATGGGTATTTTTATTGGGATTGCATAGAATCTGTATAACAGTTTTGGGAGAATGGCCATTTACACAATGTTTGTTCTTCCTATCCATGAGCAAGGGATGTCTTTCCAATTTCTGAGATCATCTTCAATTTCTTTTTTGAGTGTATTATAATTTTCACTGTATAAGTCTTTCACTTCTTTCGTAAGAGTAATTCCTAAATATTTCTCTTTTTTTGCTTGCTAATGTGAAGAGTGTAGTTTCTCTTATTTCCCTCTCTGTGATTTTGTTGTTCGTGTATAGGAATGCTATTGATTTCTGAGTACTGATTTTGTATCCAGCCACATTACTGAATTTATTTATTGTATCTAAGAGTCCTTCAATGGAGTTTAGGGGGTCTTCTATGTAGAGTATCATGTCATCTGCAAACAATGATAATTTAACTTCTTCTTTTCCTATCTTTACCCCTTTTATTTCTCTCTCTTGCCTAATTGCTCTGGCTAGTACTTCCAGTACTATATTAAATAGGAGTGGGGATAAAGGACATCCCTGTCTTGTGCCCGATTTTAAAGTAAAGGCTTTCATTTTTGGCCATTTAGTATGATGCTGGCTGTTGGTTTGTCATAAATGGCCTTTATTATATTGAGGTAAAGACTATTTATTCCAATTTTCTGTAAAGTTCTTAACATGAATAAATGTTGGATCTTATCAACGGCTTTTTCTGCATCTATAGAAATGATCATGTGATTCTTATTTTTGACATTATTGATATGGTGGATTACATTTATTGATTTACGTATGTTTAACCATCCTTGCATTCCTGGGATGAATCCCACTTGTTCATGGTGTATAATCTTCTTGATGATTTGCTGCATCCTATTTGCCAATATTTTATTGAGGATTTTTGCATCTGTGTTCATTAGGGAGATCGGTCTATAGTTCTCTTTTTTAGTTGGGTCTTTTTCAGGTTTTGGTTCTAGAGTGATATTTGCTTCCAGGAATGACTTAGGAAGGATTGCTTCCCTTTCAATTTCATTGAATAGTTTGAGGAGTTTTGGCATTAGGTCTTCTTTGTATTGCTTGTAGAATTCTGCAGTGAATCCATCTGGGCCTGGGCTCTTCTTTGTAGGTAAGGACTTCATTACATTTTCAATTTCATTAACAGAGATTGGGTTATTCAACAGTTTTACATCCTCTTGATCTAGCTTTGGTACTTCATATGTTTCTAAGAATCTGTCTATTTCTTCTGTGTTATCGAACTTTTGAAAGTAGAGGTTTTCGAAATAGGTGTTGATGATCTTCTGTATTTCTATTGGGTCTGTAGTGATTTCACCTTTTTCATTTCTTATTGCATGAATTTGAGCTTTTTCTTCCCTTTTTAAAATAAGGTTGGCTAGGGGCTTATCGATTTTATTTATTCTTTCAAAGAACCAACTCTTTGATTCGTTGATTCTTTGGATTGTTTTCTTAGTCTATATTGCATTGATTTCTGCTCTGATTTTTATAATTTCCTCTCTTCTTTTGGCTTTGGGCTTGACTTGCTCTTCTTTTTTCTAGATGTTTGAGGTGTAGCATCAAGTTATTTATTTGTATTCGTTCTGTTTTCCTGATGTGGGAACTCAGTGCAATAAATTTTCCTTTGAGGATGGCTTTCATTGCATCCCACAAATTCTGGTAAATTGTATCTGCATTTTCATTTTCTTTTAGGTATTGTTTAATTTCTTCTTTAGTTTCTTCTGTGACCCACTGATTACTCAAGAGTGTGTTATTCAGTTTCCATGTGTTTGTGGAATTTTTGCAGTATCTTTTATCATTAATTTTTAATTTCAGAGCGCTATGATCCGATAACATGCAAGGGATGATTTCAACTGTTTTGCATTTGTTTAAATATGTTCTGTGAGCTAATATATGGTATATTTTAGAGAATGATCCATGGACTGCTGAGAAGAATGTGTATTCTGATGTTGTTGGGTGCAACATTCTGTATATGTCTATCAAATCCATTTGTTCGCAGGTGTGATTCAGTTCTGTTATTTCTTTGCTCATTTTCTGTCTGGTTGATCTGTCCTTTGGTGTCAATGGCGTATTAAGGTCTCCTGTTACAATTGTGTTACTGATAATTTGAGTTTTCATTTCTGTTAATAGTTGTTTTATATAACTGGGTGCTCTGGAGTTTGGTGCATGTATATTTAAGATAGTTATCTCTTCCTCTTGGAGTTTTCCCCTTACGAGTATGTAGTGACCTTCTTTGTCCTTTATGGTCATTGTTGGTTTAAAGTTCACGATGTCTGCAAACAGAATGGCTACTCCTGCCTTTTTTTGAATTCCTGCTGCATGAAGTATTATTTTCCACCCTTTGACTTTCAGTCTGTGAGTATCCTTCTGGGTTAGATGGGTTTCCTGTAAACAGCATATGGTTGGATTTTGTTTCTTGATGCATTCTGCTCCTCTGTTTCTTTTGATTGGTGCATTGAGACCATTTACATTAATGGTTAATAGGGTTAAATGCTGGTTTATTGTTGACATGTTATCTCTCTTCTGTTGCATCTTTATCTTTGTGTTCTGTTTAATTATCTGCTTTGCTTAGGGTTTTTTTCCTTTCTGTATCTAAATTGTCTTTCAATATTTTTTGCAGGGTTGGTTTGGTGTTCATGAAGTTCTTCCGCTGTTCTTTGTCATGGAAGTATCGTATTTCACCATCAATTTTGAATGATAGTTTTGCAGGATACATCCAGTCTAGGTTGGAAATCATTTTGCTTTGGGATCTGGAATACTTCACTCCATGCTCTTCTTGACTTTATTGTTTGTGCTGAGAAGTCTGCTGTGATTCTGATAGGTTTTCCTTTATAGGTGGTCTGTCTTTTCTCTCTGACAGCTTTTAGTAATCTATTCTTGTGTTGGATTTCTGGGATGGTGATTATTATATGTCTGGGTATAGTTTTATTTTGGTTATGACTATTTGGAGTTCTATATGCTTCACTGATCCTGATGTCGGTTTCTGATCTCATGCTTGGGAAATTTTCAGCTATTACTTCTCTAAATATCCTCTTGACATCCTTTATGTTGTCTCCTTTTTCATTAATCCCTATCATTCTTAAGTTATTTTTCTTTGCATCGTCTTGCAGTTGTTGAATTGTTGTTTCCTGATTCCTTGTTATTTTTAAAAGATCTTTCCTTTCCTGTTCACTAGCTGCAATCCTGTCTTCAAGGTCTGAAATTCTATCTTCACTTTCATTAAGGCGGTTTTTACAACTTTCAGTGGAGTTTTTTATTTCCTGTATATCTCTGTGCATCTGCATTATGTATTCTGTTTGTTTCTTATATTGCTCGTCTAGGGATTCTATCTTTTTGTTTAGTTCCTCCAATTTTTTTATCTGTGTTTTCTTTAGATATATTCAGAATCTCTTTCATTTCTTTTATCATTTCTTCTTTTACCTGGGAGATTATTTCGAGTTTGAATTTCTTTAAAGCTTCCTGGAGTTGCTTGTTTATTTCAGTAGCTATTATGTCCGATATTTGAGGTGAATGGCATATATTTTCTTCTATATACATTGCTCCTAGGGTTTCTTGAGCTGGGCTTGAGTTTGAGGTTGTAATTTGGTCTTTCATTTTGTCGTTTTCCTATATTTCTGTGTTTCAAGTGTTATTTGATAGCTTCCTCAGGATCTGTTGGAAATTGCCTTCTATATTTGCAGCTACTGAGATTCTGGCACCACGTAACCCCAAGCCACTGGGCCTGCAGAACCAATGGCCCTCCTCTGCCTGTTCAGAACTCTGCAGTTCCAGATAAGCTGGGCCTCAGGGACACTGTGTGCCCACCTGCCCATTGGAAGCTCCACAGCTCTCCAATCGCGGCCAGGATGTTGAGGCGGATGTAGATGCCTCAAACCCACCTCTCCACTTCACTGCACCTGGAAGCCTGGAGGGTCCCAAACAGTCTGGGCTTTGGGCAGAGTGCACTGAGCACTCACCACAGGCTGCAGTGCCTCTGGAACCTGCAATCCTTCCCTGCTTGCTGAGATATCCACAGTCCTCCAGACACACGGGGAGGCTGATGCTGGCACCCCAGATCCACCCAGCCCCTCCTCTGCACACCGATGGCTATGTGCAGGAGTCCCAAACAGGCTTGGCTCCGGGGATAGCGTGGGCCTGCCCACCCGTTGGAAGCTCCACAGTTTTTCAAGTGCAGCCGAGATGGGGAGGCGGATGTAGAGGCCTCAAACCCACTTCTCCACTTCACTGCACCCAGAAGCCTGGAAGGTCCCGAACAGTCTGAGATTTGGGCAGAGTGCGCTGAGCACTCACTACAGGCGGGGGTGCCTCTGGAACCTTCGACCCTTCCCTGCTTGCTGAGATATCCACAGTCCTCCAGGCAAACGGGGAGGCTGATGCAGGCGCCCCAGATCTGCCCAGCCTCTCCTCTGCACACCGATGGCTAGGTGCAGGAGTCCCAAACAGGCTGGGCTCCAGGGATAGCGTGGGCATGCCCACCCCTTGGAAGCTCCGCAGTTCTCCAAGTGCAACTGGGATGGGGAAGCATATGTAGAGGCCATTAGGCAGAAATTTAAAAGCGTGCACTCTGGAGTGGAATGTAGGCATTCAGAGAAATGAGACACATTGTGATATAAAGGAGATTATATTTATGGTGTCTTGGGGAGTCTTCAATATGAATGATCTTGAGTCTTCAAGATATGTTTCCCACTGTTTGTCATGTTACCAGCCCTGCAGACTATGTCAGAATACAAACCATATACTCATGTTTGAAGTTGAGATCTGCTGTCCACTATATTGCTGCTTCCTTGGGGATGGAGGTATGTGGGAGGAAGCACAACTTACAAATAAAACCTATAGGCCCAGGACCTAATTTACAGGCTTATTGTGTCTTTAAGATTGTTAGGACTTACACTTTTTTTTTTTTTTTAGAATTTCCTAGGAAAGAAAACTATTGAGTACTCTTGAGTAACTATTGTGATCTGAAACATTTTTTCTTAAAAGTATAATATTAAAATCCCGATTTTCTTGTCTCCTTTCTACCTATCTGTTTTTCTTGTATATTACCTTAGATGGAGGTGAGGAACAAAGCCAGGAATAGGTCCTCGTATATGTGGGACAAAAGCCTCTGTCTTTCAGAAATGGCTAGCGGAATATCCTTGGATATAGTGGTGTGTGCGGGAGGGGGCATGGAGGTTTCCTGAACAAGACTCAGGCTATGGTGGGCACGGAGGCCCAGTGCTTCTGACTGGGACTCACCATACTGTTAGTTCCTTTTGTAAATGAATGAAAGAGGAAGAAAGAACCAGTGGTTATGTCACATTTGATCCTGCCAGGTTCCATTCTGAATATACATTCTAGCACTTGAGTACTTGCTGACCTCCCACCATACCCATTTTAAAGTTAGGAAGACTGGCAGGAAAAGAGATTATTTATAAGTGGTTGGGCCAGGGTTTAAGCCAGGATTCACACTGCATCGATTTCTGGCAAGTTTGATGAATTAGATTGAGTCGCTTAATATGATTTTTTAATATGTTTGATATAGCTAATTATAGAATTATTAATCTATAGCAATCTTGAGCATAATTAAAATAAATTTCCTTTGAAATTAATACACAAATACAAGCAAAATTGAAAATTAACATAAGTTTAAGAAAACACCCACAAAAAACAAACAAAAAAACCACAAAGAGAAAACATCAAAGCCACTCATGAACCTGCTTCCTGTCAGAGAGCAGAGCACAGCTAGAGCCATTGGCCTGAAAATAATGGTGCTCCAAACCTGAAATGGGCTGCTCCCCTCCAGGCTTTGCCCTTCTCAAGGGAGTGGTTTCTCACTTCACCTTTTGCACCACTGTTAATTGCATCCCATTTGAATCATAGAGAATGTTAAAAACAAGCAACCCTACTTTTGACTTGAATAAATTTGGTGGCTTAATACGGTGAAGGAGCAGCAGAAAGAAGAGGTTACAGGGAAAACAGGAGTTGAATTTTTGGGACTGGCTCAGTTGACTGCTGTTAAAGGGTCTGGGCAGTGCTGATCTCCAGCAAACTTACATATAAAATGGTGATGGCTGAGTCTGGGCTAGGTACAGTGCAAGCCTAAGGCTAGGGCTGGGCACAGGCTGCCCAGACTGAGAGGGCAGGAAGCCCTGGGCAGCTGGAAGAGTCATAGATGGGCTTTGTGCTTGTGGGAGCCCTGAATCCAGTGACATGCTCCTCTCTGTCCTCAGAGCTCACAACACTGTATCTGCACCCCAGGTCCAATGTTAAGATGTTTGTACCTTCTGAAAGTGCAGGATATTTTTTTTATAAAGCAGTTGGTTACTTTGTTTTTCTATTTTGAAAGTTCTAAATATTTATATTCCATTTCCTTAAGATTCAATTTCTAGAACACAGTTTTTCTCTAAGAAAGCTCTCCTCTAATATACACCTAAACAGAGGTGAATTTGAGAAAGTCATCCCACTGACAGCTCAGCTTATTGGGAGCTACAGACTTGCCATATTAGCATTATTACAATCCCTCCTTGCAAAACAACTGTGAACTTACCTCAGAGCAGGGCTGAAACAATACAGAAAGTTCTACTTCACTGGGGATTTTTACTGAATCACAAGCACTGGTGCTTATTTGGATTTTGTGGAACACAAAAGTCACTGGGGTGATGAAAATTCCTAAGTCTTGTCTCCATGCATTCTTGTTCCTCATGCACATGTAGGATGCATCAATCTGGAAACACAGATTGAAAATTGATCTAGGGAATTAGGAGCAAATCTAGGAGGGGATGGAGCATCAGTGAAGGTGTCTCAGAGATTAATAATCACAGGAAACCACTACTTTCAGCAGAAAAGTCAGAGAGAGGAGGAGAAGAAGCCAAGAATTCCAAAGCCAGGACTCTTGCATACCTTGGGACCAGTTATGGGGAGGAGCTGCCCAGTCAGAGCCAAAACACCAAGGAGACCACAGAGGAAGTTGCCAACTTTTTGCTAGTGCCTTCCGTTGCCCTAACCCAGCTGGATGCAGGCCAGGAAGTCTGGGAGCTTGCAGGACCAACCCATGTGCTGAGCAGGGCCAGGAGCAGGCAGTGGAGAGTAGCAGTTCCTTTGCTGCCAAGCATCATTTTCAGTTTTTCCAAGTCCAGGCCTCAGGAAGAGTGGAGTCTCCACCAGAGCCGGCTTTCCTGAATATCCCTTCTCAGATGGGGGCATGAAGGCCCAATGATCCCTAGTCTGTCTCAGAATTCAGCCCCTCTCTCAGATGCACCTCTAGCTCCCAGTCTGCTGCTATCCTGAGAACTATATCAGGTTGTACACTGATTTTCCTTCACCTGGCAGGCAGCCAGGGAAATGGAAGTGTCTCTGTGTGTGTACATAAAAAGCCTTCTTATCTAGCACTGTATCTCCATTTCCCATTCCAAATTCCCTTTTCTGGCTGTGTTCTTCACCAAGTACAAAGATGATAATCTTTATTTCTGAGTGGTCAGTCCTCAGTGGTCCTGGCTTGGACAGTAGCTGTGGTTTCCCACTAGATTTCACTTGTAGACAATGGTGGTGAGAAGAACTCACTGACTTGTTCTTGTTTGTTTCACAGTATAGCACCAACCTAACATTTCTGTGATAGCTGACTGTGTCAGCTTCAGTAAGAAATATCCAGCTAAATTGGATCAATATCACTCTAAGTGTGGCTGAAGGGATTTATTGAAGACAGAAGACCTACGTTTAGGTGGTTTGTTGTCTGAAGATTAAGACGGAAGGTTTGTTTCTTTGGAGGAGTTTCAGCCTTTGCTTTCACCATGAACATTGTCTCCTTGTTTAAGTGTAGACCCTTCAACCTTCTAATGAATACTTGTTGACCTCTTGATATGACTCACATGGGACACTATACTGAGCTCCAGTCCTTTAGCTGGATTTTCAGACAGACCTTTTGTGCTCTTCCACGCATGAATTTCAGGGGGGGGGGGGCGCCTGTAAGCCAATCCTGAAAATTCTTACATACTTGTGTATCTTGCATTACTTCTTTATTAAGCAATGACTGATATTATTTTCTTGGAAATAAGGGTGTATTTGGCCAGCTCAGTGAACTCCTTCTGTATCTGCAGCCCAGTTTCACATAGAAATGAATGAGAATGTTTCTTCACCCCCTGGGGAAATCCCCGGAAAGCCAAGACATCTGTCACCTCTGGATACTACATATCCACAGGTAGAGATGGTGAGAGGTCCACTAACATTTCTATCTCTTGATTCCCAGCCCTGAAGATTCCTGCTATAAAAGAAACAGTGCCATATATTGCTGCCTGCTCAAAGCCTCATTAAGACCACAACTCTGGAAAATAAATAAATAAAAATAAAAATAAAATAAAACAAAAAGGGCTGAGGATTTAGCTCAGGGCATAAGCACCTGCCTTGCAAGCAGGTGATCGTGAGTTCGATCGCTGGTACCTCTTGTAATCCACAAACGAGCCCCCAAACTCGAGTTCAAAAAATGAGGCAAAAAATATTTTAAAAAGCAGCACTGATTTATTTTATCCTGGGCCCAGTTACACAGTGCAGTTGGAGATTGGAAAGCTGTGTGTCACTTGCCCCCCTTATGTACACATCACAGCTCACAAAGTAAAGGGTTATGGGCCTGGATCAGGAAATCTGTTAATGAGGAAGATCTTTGTCTTCCTCAGCAGAGGATAGAGTAGTCTAGCAGTAATTAACAACCTTTGTTAGCTTATTTTAGCACCACATCTGTTATTTGTAGAGGGCAGCAATGGTTAACATATCAATTAGGTCACCCAGAAGGGGAAAGAAAACACATATACAGTAAGGCCATGTTACAGGTAATTTGGTATATAACGAAGCTCTTTTTGCTAGTGTACAATAGTATTGATTTACAAAAAAAAAAAAAAAAAAAAAAAAAAAAAAAAAAAAAAAAAAACCCACACCCTGAGTTTCCCCCAGCTGGCTTTGTGACTGAGATAGGATTTAAGTAGACCCAGATGTCTGAATGGTTCATGATAGGTCTGAGAAGGGAAGAAAGAGGGAGAAGGACTGGCCGGCGGTGGCTGAAAAGATAAGAAGTATAAAATATAAGTAACCTTTATTTTGGGAATGCTGGGAGAGACCCCCCCCCGACCCCCGGGGTGCAGCATCTCCACCCCGGGGCTGGCGATCTCTCTCTGGAACACGTGGAGTGAGGCACATAAGTAGCCTCAGTCTGGGGTGGACCCTAAGGGGTATTAGGGATGCACAGGTATTTCATTGGCACACGTTTGGTGCCAGGGACAGGTTTTTAGGGGTGGGGGTATAGGGTTACAGGTAAATCTCTAGGATCGGGGGAGGCAGGAGCTCCCTAATTCCAGCTGAGGCTTTTTCTGGCTATAGCGTCCGGTCTGGGCCAGCAACCCTTTCAGTTCAGAGGCACAGAAACCTACACCTTGCCCTCACTGATCTCAAACTCTGGTGTCATGGAAGCTCCACATAGAGGAACCAAAACTATGATCTGGTTTACAGATGGGTATACACTATGTGCTGCACAGACAGAACAATCATGTGGATCCTTACACACCAAAAGAAACAAGGCATTTTTCCAGTTGAGGATTGATTCCTGCTGTACATTATCATGACTTTGTAGATAATAAAGCTCATCATTGCTTTCAAGTTCAACTGGGAACACAATCTCAGATTCTCTGGCACCACAACTGGGACCCAGGGTTATACCAATAGGCAGCCATTTGTGCCAGGGAATGCACGTGGAATGGAAGGGACAAGTTCAGGTCCAGTGATACCTTGTAGCACTGTCCTGGACAACCTCCTAACCCAAGATCTTTAGAATGTCCTGCAAGCTGTCTGAGAATGTCCTCACTTGAACAGTTGGAGGTAGTTTTATTTTTCTGTCCTACCACATTCTGCTGAGTGGCCAGGAGCTACATCTCTTGATTCTCATAGTTTTTAACATAGTTCTTTGGAACTGAGAGAATATCAGACTACAGCTTTAAGATATCTGGTAGTAAAGAGTTCTGCCAGAAAGAACAATTGGTCCAATTAAGTGTCTTATTTGAGAATTTAAAAAGGGAACAGGTCATGGTGGTGATGTGCACCTGTAATCCTAGCTACTTGGAAAGCTGAGGCAGGAGGATGGTTTGGGCCCAGGAGTTCAGGGTCAGCCTGGGAAACATAGCAAGCTCTTGATTCCAAACAAACAAACATGAAATAAGCATACAATTAGAAGCTCTTTGGGCTTGGGAAAGTTTGGGGCCATGTATAAGCTGATGAGTAGCAGAGAAGAGGCAGAAAAGAGTGGACAAGAAATGGAAAACTGGGAGAGGGAGTGGGAGGCCTCTGCCAGTGTGTGTCCCACCCATGGTGAGCTCCCAGTCCGTCCTTTTTTCTCACTTGGATTTCTTGGGAGCCATTGGAATTTCTTTATTTTTATTTTAAAATACAAACAAAAGCAGACGCAACAGAAACAAAATCCTCTTTTTCTCCAGAATGGCTGTGTGGTGCTTTTCCCTTCAATCCCAAAGATGCTGTGTGCTGCCTCCCACACATTCTCTCAAGTATATTTTAGGATCAGGGACCCCATGGTTCTAATTCAAAGTCTATCTTATACTGTCAGTCTGGCCTCAGTCTGCTCAACTGTAATATGAATACAATTCTATTAAATTGCCTTTTGAGACCTTTCAGTTTTGATGGATGACCTTTGAATCATTCTTCAAGGTCTAGCTCAAGAGATCTCTCTACAAATCTGAAGTCCCTAAGAATCACCTTCTTTTCAGTGTCAGCAGATTGATGTTGCTCTTCTTCCTGTGATCCTAACCTGTGCTCCTGCTTCTCTCTGCTACCAGGCCATGAGCTTCCTTGGGCCAGGGCTGGTCACACACCCTTACTTCAGGGAAAGGTGGCAGAGAATCCCTTGAAAAGGGGCTGCTGAATAAACATTTCTTAAATGAGCAAAGTGTATACTGTCCACTTGAAACACATTCTTTTAATTTTTAACCCTTTTTCTTAAAAGTAAAATTCCAGAGCTGGGTTTGAAAACAAGTTCCTGTAGTCCCAACTATGTAGGAGGCAGACAGGAACATGACTTGAGTCTGGTGAGACCAGCCCAAGTAAGGTAGCAAGACCCTTATCAAAATAAACACAGATATGAAGCAAAATTCCAAAAAAGTAGGGCACCATTTGTTTGTTTATTGTACACAAACCTTTCTGAAACGTGTCCCACATGATTCATTAGCAATTATAAAATTGATATTATCTTTTAAATTAATGTAATATGAATAGTTTGAGTTTTCTTCAACTAAAATTTTAGTGAATGCATCATAGGATTTTAAAAATTAAAAATATGTTCTACTATGTTTCTGTTAATGAAAATAATTTAGAATTCAGATGATATATAAAAAAACAAGGTCTTTTCCAAGGAGAACAAAAATATATATGTTAAAAAAAAAGCAAAAAAACCAAAATATTTTGGGTGTGGACCATGTTTTGACCTGTTATTTCAACATTGTAGTCTAGAACAAATCTGTTTTCTAGTTTGGAAGGTGAATTCTGCAGGTAAATTAGAAACAACTTCTGGGGCTCCTGCTTTCCCGAGTGGCCCAACTTAGATAACACCTGCCAGCTAGGTGATCTATGAGCATGCTATAGGAACAGTCTCATATGCCACACAGCTATGTGTCACTCAGACCTGGGCTGCTTCCACAGTGTTCTCTAGAGTAAACCCAGAGAGAATCATGAGCATGGGCTTCATGGCATTTCTATGGCAACCTCACTTCATGGGAACAGACGTAGCTGGTGATGAGAACCGTGTCCAAGGTGAAGTTCCCTTCATGCTGTGCAGATGCCCAGGTTCCCTGGGCCACAGAATAAGGCACAGCATGTGTAGCCAGAGCAAAGCTCTTATTTTAGTTAGGACACGGAAAGGAGAAAGAGTTGAGGTGTAGGAAGGCAGCAGATTGTTTCCATGCCAGGGTTCCTGAAGGATGAGTGCTGGCCCTTGGCAAGGCCCAGGCTGAACAAATGGAGATTTCTGGGGGCCTGAACAGTAGAGTGCTGGTTCTAGTTCTGCCACTCAATGCTTAACCTTATGCTTTCTCCCTGGCTTGTCTCATCCTCTATAACAGCTATGACTGTAGCATTGACCTCCATCTTGGAACTCAGGGAACTAGTTAGGGCTTGTAACAATAGTCAGGACTGGTTTATCTGCTATACAGCTGCATGAAAATAGTTAAGTGCAATGTAAAGTTTTTCCTTGTTGAGACCTGTTAACTTGAGCCAGTATTCATGTCTGAGTGAACAAAGAGACTCTATTCCACACATTTTGGTCCAGGTTGAGGGTCTTAGCACACAGCTTTGGGATTGCCATGTTAGTGCTGGCCAGTGGGTTACAATGATGCGGATAATAACAGAGGTTTTATGGGCCAGGGCAGAAGAACAAACATGCATTTGTTTTAATTAATTCACTGTCTTGGTCTCACTCACACAGCCACACATCACTGTGAGAAAGGCTAGACCACGTAGACAGATGGTGAGCTGAGTTGGAGGATACAGGGCACAGGGCACAGTGAACAGGTGGATGTCTCTAAGGCCTTCATTCTTGAATTCCAATCATCCTCAGGTCGTGTTCCTTGAGTGTCCCATAGGAACTTTGAACCAATGCTATTCAAAGTCAAACTTGTTAACGCAGGATAGTGCTTCTCTTATTTATCCTTTCTGGATCTCTGCTCCTTCCTGGGTACTGGAGGTAGCTAAAATCAGATAGAAGATATATGCCGCAGGATTTCTGGCTAGTATAACCTAGATTTGAGTATGTTGTTATACAGAAAGTGCCTCAGTTTGATAAATAGCCTTGAAAATATCTTTTATATCCCCTCTGACCCGGCAGAGAGATCATGGCTATGCTGAAGCTCACAACCATATTAAGAGGATAAAATGAAATGATGGCTGAACATCTGCCCAAACACGAGTTAGACCCAACTTTGGGACAGGAAAACCTAAAGCAAAAATATTACCTAATAGTAGCAAAAATATTACCCTAACCCTAATTATCCAGGGTGAGCTCAAACTTGCCATAATCCTATCCAGACTCTGTGCTTGAAGCTAACAGGAGCCTGCATGTTAGCAGGGACTAGGTGTATCTAGCGTTGTTTCCAGAAATAACTCCTCCTGGGGTGCCTTAGTGGAAATGTGCTGTGGAATGACTGTGATGCCTAACAAGTGTTCCAAGGGAAGGCCAGCCAAAACACCACAATGCCTCAGACCCATGGACTTGGAACTGGAAGGCACTGGGATGAGAGCCCTGGGGAGAAACCTACATGCTCTCTGCTTGATTTTTTTCCTGTGAGCAAAGTAGTCTGCTGTGCGATTGAATGATCTTATGCATTTGCACTCTTTCAATTCAGCTTGACTTTCACTGTCCTCATTGAACAAGATCTTTTTGCTTTGTGGCAAAATGCCACCACTATATTCTTACAGAAATGATGCATGCATTCTAGAAGTTCAGATAACAGTACAGAGAAAATAACACCAAATCTCACTACTCAGAAAGAGCCTTCATGAATATTTTAAGATCATCCTCATAGAAGTCTCTAAATGGTTACCCAAACATAGAGGAACAAAGAAATTGTAACAATGTCACAATGTTACTTTTTAATTCTTATTATTGAAAACTTGTACTGAAATATATATATGAAACAATGTTTCATATATATATTTTGTTTCCTCTTCCCCAAAGTATCACTATTTCAGTTTCCAACAGCACAGATTTACCTTTTTGTTTTCACCCCCCCCCCCTACACACACACCCAGAGATGAACCCAGGGCCTTTACTATGAGCTAAATCCTCAGGCCTTTCTTTATTTTCTAATTTGAAATAAGGTCTCCCTAAATGAACCCGTTATCCAGGGTGGGCTCAAACTTGCCATCTTCCTACCTCAATCTACCAGTGTGCTTAGAATCATCATATACTACTATGCTGGTGTTATTTTCACATTTTATAAAAGGCATTAGCTCTTATGTTGTCTGATTCTTTTAGCTCAAAATTATATTCATGAAATTTATCAACAATGATGCACATATCTGTTCATTGTTATTACTGTGTGATGTTCCATTATATCCATAGTTGAGTAAAGCCTTCAAGTGTCAAGGAATATTTGGACTATTGTAGTCTGGTGGCTTTATTGATAATACTGTTATGGACACTCCTACTCATATTTTGACAGTTTTGTTTGTCATCACATGGGAGTTGAGCACTGGGCCCCAGAACACATGCTCAACTTTGATCAGAAAAATAAGTCTTTCGACATTGTGGTATCAGTACCTGCTAGAGTACATGAGAGTTCCAGAGATCCCTAGAATTGTTCAGACCTGACATTTCAGGTGTTTTATTTAAATTTTATCTGGTATAATGGTCTTGTTCAACTTACATGTTTTTGAAGACTAATGAGGTGAACCATTGGGATGTCTGTTATGTCAAATGTATGTTTGTCTTCTGCCTCATTTTTCTATCTGTTTTGTTAGGATTGTGTGGAATTATCTTATATCCAACAGGTTTCTTCTTACCTCTTAATGCTGTCTCTTATCAAAATGTTCTAGCTTTTTATTTTGTAGCTTATGCCACAAGCTATTTTTAAATAGTAAATATTTCAGTGTGTTGGTGTTTGAATTTACTAGAAAAAATGGAAAAAACTGCTGTATTTCAGTGAATATTTCCTTACTATTAAAGATATTATACCTAAGATAACCTAATAAAATTAAGGAAATCATTAATAAGCAGTGGATAAAGATATGTTTTAGTTTTAGAAATTTAGAATTTACTAGAATTTGGCTTTACATGTGAAGTGAGCAAGGGGACTCTTTTCCAAGAAGTTACAGGACAAGATGCACCCACAGTCAGAGAGTAGCTTTCTCCTTGAGACAAAGCCTGGGTTTCTCTTTGGTATCTGTTTTTCATTGATTATCTACTCATCTATAGACCCCTCCCTCTCCCTCATCTGTCATCTATTTATAGGCACAGCACCACTTGGGAAGGTAGATAGGGTACTATCTTCATGTGGGATTTCAACCTGAGAAGCATGAAGCAGGCCCATCAGGCAGTGTGAGAGTCAACACAGCAGGAGCAATGGGGCCTTCTGGGGGAAGGACATGCAGTGCTGCATATCAATAACTCCCACTTGCCTCTGTCAC
Organism: Cavia porcellus; assembly: GCF_034190915.1. Classification (NCBI taxonomy): domain Eukaryota; kingdom Metazoa; phylum Chordata; class Mammalia; order Rodentia; family Caviidae; genus Cavia; species Cavia porcellus. The sequence continues at coordinate 44,386,733 of NW_026947501.1, read as the reverse complement.
TCTGAAAGCACAGAACCATACAAGTCTTATGACAAGAGTCCCTTTTTATCCATTTCAGATAAAAATACATAACATCCTTTTTTTTTTTTTTGGTCCCAGTTGAGGACATATAATGTTTCAAGTGTCCACAAGTGTAAAAAACATCCAGCATCTCTAATATTCACACCCCAAAAATTACCTTGTTAGAAGGTTAACTGTGACTCAGAAACACTGGGAAGATGTCCCAGAGCCAACAGCTACCTTCTGTTCTCTGAAGGGACACATTTAGTCAGCCAGGACGCAAATGTTGCTGTCTCAGGGTGCTGCCCACACCTCTTCTTCAGGCTCTGAGGGCTCACATGGCATGGGTGGGCATCACTGAGCCTAGGCAATAATCAAGGACAGAAGTGCTTGCTGGTTTTGTGCTGGTGTTTCTCTAACTAGCTTAGAACCAGAAAAACATCCAGTTTATTGTTGACATACAACCCAGAAAACCTTTATATGAATACATGCTTTTTGAAACATTTGCATGGGAAAAGCTGCCTGTGAGTCAAGTAGTGGTGCAGAAAGGAGGTTCCCCATACTCACCCTCAGATACCAGGAACCAGGCAGGGGAGTGGCCTTGCTCCTTATAACTCTTTGCATGGTTGTGTTCCACAGAGCTGCTTTGCACCCTGCAGCAGTGAATTCAGAATCATGGCTTCTGGTGGAAACATAAAGTTGAAACCCAAGTCTCTGTTCACAGTATTCTCATCAATAAATATGCAGTTTTATTTTACGTGGATTTCTGTTTAAAGATGTCTTTAAACCTGGCACAGGCCCAGAACTTTATGTTATGATGATGAACAACACAGACTGAGCCCTGCTTTGTAAAATTTGTATTTGGGAGGAAAGGAGGTATTTTAGCTTCCACTTGAGACTCAAATGCACCCTAACCCTGCCCAGTGGAGGTGGAGGGCTATCTACTATCCTGGATCAGCAGTAGGGTCTCTCTCAAAGCTGCTGCTACCTTGCTCAGTTCCTGTGCCTCTATTCAGTGGTTCCTATCCTGTTTTGTGATCTGCTCATTGAAGCAAGATGCAGTGGGCCAGAAACTCCCTTAGTAAAGTCCTCAGCATGAAAGTCAGGGTCTAGGGGACTGGAGATTTAGCTCAGCAGCATAGGCGCCTGCCTTGCAAGCAGGCAGTCGTGAGTTCCATCCCCGGTACTGATAAAAAGGAAAAAGACACCCCCCCCCAAAAAAAAGAAAGTCAGGGTCTAGTGGTTTGGCTGGAATTTGACAAAGACCTCAAAATGGGTATCATGCCAGTGCAGAGACACAGCTGGGATGTGTCTGAGAGAAGGAGGCCCACACCCGGTAGATCCTTCACCTTGTCTTGATGGCCTAAACTTGATGGCCTAGGTGTACCAGGGCTTCTCCAGGCCTTGACCCTCATAGTTACCTCAAAAGGGGATGAGCATGCCTGGAATCCTCACCATGTAGGCAGACTGATTGTGCCCATTGCCTTTGTGGAAGCAAAGACTCTGGTTCTAGGGATCCTGATAGACCAAGACTGACCACCTGCCCCATAATGTCAAACAAAGAAACAGCAATAGAGAAGGGTAGAAAAGAGCTTCGATTAGGTATGGCCACCTGGGAGGATAGAAAAAGAAAAGCAAATTCTGTTTCCTAGTGAAATCTTGGCATTTTGCAGGAAAGGGGAACAAAGGCAAAGATTGGGGCTTTGTATAATCTGGGAAAGTTTGTTACATAGCCAGCAGCAAAGGGAATCCCACTCAGGATGTGGTCTGGTTCACTGTACCTCAGGACTGTTTCTGTGAGGTCCTAGGAAAGCCATCATGTGTCACCTGCAGCCAAAGTTCAGCTATAATAGTGAGTGATGGCTCCTGCATTGGAAGCAACTTGTGCTCCTGTCATGGGGGACTGACTTCATCATGAAGTGGCCTGTAAGGCTCTGCGGCTGCATTTTGGAATAATGACTTGAGACGTCTAGGCATTGTTTTGAGGGAAACTGGAACTGTGTGTTATAAGTTTGGTAATTTTGTATTCTGGAAAATCCTAAAATTAATTCAATTGCCCTTATTTTGATATCTTCAGTTTTAGAGGGAATGAAATAAGCTAGATAAATTTAGGGCTAATAAATCTTGTTCTACAAACACTCTTGGAGTGATTAGTAGTCTATGTGCAGAGCTAAGTGGGGGTCTGATCCAAAGTTTTGAGGTAATGAGGTAGACACATAAAATTCCAGCAGAGATGCCAAGGTTTACCTCACTTCTAGTTAACCATGGGACTCTGCAGGTTCAGCCTCTAAGTCACAGTTACACATTTACTCTTCATCCATCCAGCTGTACCTTGATCCAACGCAACAGTTTAAGACTGCTTGTCCTTGTTTTAAAACATTATCTTTACCAAATCATAATGAAGGAAATGAAAATAAAAATTTCTACATCAGTTTTCATCTTTGAATTGACATTTCCATGTGACAACCTGTAGTGGAGGAGAGGTAGGGAAGACAGGTGTTGTCCCCTGTACCTTGTGGGAAGAGTGCACAGAACACATTTTTAACACACACCTCTTTGATTCAGCAATTCCCTAAGAATTTGCCATGCAGCACAGTGAAAGGTATTTGTAAAGAGATAGTTACTGCAGAAAAAAAAGCCCAAAACATAAACTTACGTGTTTTTCAATAGGTGAATGGGGAATAGATCTGTTTCTTCTAATGTCAATTTCACTAGCCATTGAAAGAATGAACTATGTGTCAAGATTCCCAAATGTGCCTCTTTACTTCTTCACATGCTGTTAGTGACTCATCCAGAGCCATCCTGATCACCGTGCCCAGGCATGCTGGTAGGCAGAGGAGAAGGGGGAGCCTTTCTCAGAGTCTGGCAAATCTTCCTGCAATGAATAGGCAGCCATAGTCAAGAATGGCTCTGGCGAGGCCAGCAGGAGACAAGGAAGGAGCAACCAGGAGGTCCAGGGTGGTTGGTTGGAAGGATCCAAGACTGCCATCCAGCTGGATGAAAATCAGTGATGCCTTTGGATAGTGCCTGGGGACCTTGGCAAGGCCTGTGCCCCAAGGACACATGCAGAATGGCAGGAACTGTGCCCCAAGGACATGTGCAGAATCACAAAGGAGGAGACAGACCAAGATATAGGAAAAACATAATTTCAGAGAGAAGGAGAAAAATGAGGTGTGGCTGTGTTCCAATGAAGGGAGAGATTCACTTTTTAAAATGAGAGAGACTTGAAGATGTGAAAATCAAGGGGAGGGGTATATATAGGTGTGTGTGTGTGTGTGTGTGTGTGTGTGTGTGTGTGTGCATAAATGTGACTTCATATGTTAGTAAAAACAAAATTTTTCCTCTGGAAAGTCAAGTGAGAAATGACTAATGGTGGTTACCTTCGGAGAGAGATAAGTAGGTGGAATTTACTTTATGTTTTCTACTTCACACCTTCCTCTGTCAAACAAAATTCTCAAGTTTCAGCATAGTTAAATAGCTAAGCATAGAGAAGAAAACAGCTTTAATGAAGGAATCCAAGGAATTCAACCAAAGGGAGAGCTACCTCCCGACACATTCTACCTTGTAGGGAGTTACCCTGCAACTCTTATCCATCTTTACCAGATGAACTGCTAGACCACAAGGACAGGGAGGCATTTCAGGAATGTGAGGCCCTTTGCTTCTTGCTGGGACACAGGTGTGGATGACTGTGCTGGGAGGCCAGGAAGGCAGAGTTGTTTTCACATTAAGTCATGTTTCCTAGGTGGGCAGGATTAGAGAGGTAGAGTACATTTATCCCTTCAGACAGCATGGAGCAGTGCTGTAAAGGGTTTAGAGGACACAGTAGAATAGTATGAAATACCACCCGAAGAACCACAGCTTGTTAGGAATTGGAGACTGAAGTGTACCAAGAGGTAGGGAAGAGAAGCCAAGAAACAAGAACAATTTCTAAAGGAAGTTGAAGGGGCTGGAGGAGAAGGATCAGGAGAAGGATTTAGGACTTGGTCAGGCAGGGGAGATGCTGGAGAGAGCCTGAGGCCAGCAGGTGGACAAGATGGCTAGGACATATGGTCATGTTGTAGAAGGGCTTGATAATCCAGAAAATCAGGAGAAGAAGAGTGTGCAAACACTGAATCACCAGTTCCATGCCACATGGCTGGATTATAGAATCTATAATGCTGCTGGGGCAACTCCCTACCTCCAGCCAACTGTGTCATGAGTCATGGATTAGCTGCTGGCCCCAACTGATTGACTACAGAATAAGTGTCTTTTCCAGAACACTGGTCAAGTACTGTGCTCTTGCAAGCCTGCAGCCTGGAAAGTTTAAGCAGTGGCAGGGCTCTCAACAGTGCTGGCACAGAGCAGTGAGCATATCATTTCCCAGGCAAAATCCTACTGGCTCCTTTGCTGAGCACCTAAAACACATCACTAGTTGGGACACCTTGCCTGGTTCATTAGGTCCCCTGTGTCACTTCCCTGTATCTTCACTGGCTGTAGCTGCTAATGGTTACTTATAACCTTCACTTTCAATGGCAGTGGTTTCATGATCTTTTGTGTCTCTCATGGAATTAGCACAGGGCCAGGCCCAAAGAGAGTCTGGATTCAGAAACAATTTTAGCTTTCTCTGAATGTTACTAGAGACATGTTCTTAATATATTACTATTACTACTATTGTTGTTGTTCTTGTTGTTATTTAGCAGTGCTGGCACTGAATCCTGTACCTTCTGCACACTAAATACTTTTTCTATAGGAACAGATAAATTTATACATGAACAAACTTTTTAAGGTACAAAAAAGAAAGGTGAGTTTTTCTCTCTGGCTCCATCTGATATCTAACTCCAGTGTATTCACACTTTGGTTTCTTAGCATCCCATGGGAGATATCTGTTTTTAAACATTTATGAGCATACAGAAATTTATGAGTATATACACAGTCATAGATAATTTCTGTATATATAAACTCATAAATAATGATGTTACATCCACAGTTGCTTTTGTTACATTATATATTATGCATTTTCCATATGTCCTTTTAATAACTGCATACCATTCCACAGTAAAGTTATACAGAAGTCTATTTAACCAGGTTACCATTGATGAGCACATAAGACAATATTGCAATGAAGGCACTTAGTACATATACTTAATATAAATACATGACTTTGCACTCAGATCATCTATTGTAAATGATTACTGAGTAATAGAATTGTATGATCTAAAGGTATATTTTTGAAATATTACCAAATTACCTTTGTGGAGGTTGCAGAAGCAATAGATGAGGTGTCATATTTCCTACTCCCTCAGAAACCTAGCAAGATTTTTTTTAAAATCTTGAAGCAAAAATATTCACTAAGCACTCATTCTATGCATGATACTCTACTTGGTTCTGGGAATGTGGAGAAAACTGCATCAGGAAACTGCATTCACTCTCATGGGCCTGTCAGAATTGCCCTGGGAGATAGAACAGCTCTCTGGTTAGTAACGACACACAGGCCAGTGAGGCTGGCAGGGCACTTGTGAGTTTGGGCTAATTGCATAGTTGTGATTGTGGCTTATTTTTGAACTGCAGTTAGTTGGAGGAAAGGGTGCCATTAGAGTCACCAGAGAGGAGATGATGGTTCAGAGATCAGGACAGGCACATGGATGGAGTAAGGACAGTGAGAGGCTTGCTGAGCACTGCTGGAGCCCTCAGATGTTAAACAGAGGGAAGGGATGCAGGGAGAAAAGGAGTTTTTTGGGAAAAAAAGTAATGTTAAAACTTAAACATTGAGGGAATATTTAGGGATTTAAAATGCCCACAAAAGTTCACAGAAAAGTCATTTATAAGAGACCTTCATAAGTTTCAAAATTTTAAGAGAACCTTGTCTTTCTGTATGCAACTTTCACACCTCAATATCTATTATTATTTTTGGATGGTTTTGTCATTTTGCTGAGATCTTTAGGGATTGGAAATTAGTATCATTGGGATCATTAGCAGTGCTGAGGGGAGAAGGACTAGAGAGACCCTATTGTCTGTGTGAAGCAAACCATGGCTTGAACAGCAAGCACTGGACATCTAGGGAGACGGCCTTGCCAGGTGGAAGTGGAACATCAGGAACCCTTTCTGGATCTAAATAACAAGTCTAGGATTTGAAAGGTAAACAAATTTATGTACATTTGTCGCATCTACAGATGGTTTAAGTGGAAGTACCTAACCAGCTACGTGTGCACAATTGGAGCTACTCTCCTCCTAGGTATCATCCCAAAAGAGTTAAGATATCATGTTACAGTGATACATACATTCTCATGTGTACAGCAACGCAATTTATTAGAGCTAAATCTTAGAAGCAGCCTATATGTACATCAACAGATGAGTGGATAGGGAAAATGTAGTATTCCCACACAGTGAAATGCTTCTGTGCCATACAGAAAGACAAAGAAATCATTTGAAGGAAATTGGATGCACCTTGAAACTATAATGTTAAGTGAAGTAAATCAGAACCATAATTTTAAATATACATACAAATAAAGTAATAGAATAAAAATAAAGAGCAAAATAAAAGATAGATGATAGGAAATAGGGAGATAGATCTTTCTCAAATTGGAAGAGGGTTGAGAGATAGAGGGAATGTGAGGGAGGTCTTATAGCTTGTCTCTAGATGTTTCCTCAAAGCCACTTAAGTGGAGCTTTTTGGAGGTGGCTGGATGTGTAAACATGGATTAAGGCTGTGTGGTAACTAAATTGGGTTAGCATAGTTTAGGGTATGAATAATGGAAGTCCCACCTTGGGTGTGGGTGGGATCAATCAGTAGTTTTGTAGCCTGCATAGGATAAAAGTACCAGCTCCACACAAGGAATGAAAGCAGTATGTACTGAAAATATGAACTAATAATAAAACTCAGAAAATATACACCTATGCAAATAAAAAATGCTCATAGTCCCATAAATGTGTTATAAAAGATATTTGTCCCTTTAGTGTAGCCTCCTTTCCTATATAAGGAGTACGATTCAGGATTCCTTTTCTCCACTTTAAGTGTTATATTTGTATGAGGTCATGCACTCTCATACCCTGAGACCCATCAGAAGCTCCCTAGACTATAGATTCACTTGTCACTAATGCAGCTATAGATTTGCTTCAGCAAGGACCTAAGAGTACTGAGATTATGTGAGGTTAAAATTCAGTGTTGTCATTATAGATTTTGTTGCTCATGTTGTCTCAGCTTTGGTCCCTCTGCCTTTAAACATTCTTCTGCCATTTTTGGGTCACATTTACTTGATTTTTGGCACATGGCAGTGTTTATTCCCAGTACATTTTCCTTGTCTTTGCCCCTAGAATTTGAACTCCAAAGAGCTGCTGGGCCTTCTCTGTTGTCAGGATAAGAGCATCTCCATGTCTAGAAACCTGTGCACACATGTTCTGTCTGCATGTGATTCCTAAAACACTATGACCTGTTGTTGTCACCTTTGATACTAGTCCTGCATTGCAGGCCGTGTTTGTAACAACTTCCTCCCACAGTAAGAAACCTGCTCACTTATCTTCCCCTAGAGTATATGCAAGGTAGTTTCAGAATCCTTAACTCTTGCTCCATAGGAACAAAGTCACCACTGACACCAAGACATTTTTGTACAGGTGGTTTTATTTTTGGTATTGAGATTTAACTGAGGCCCTCAAGTATGCTAGCTAAGATTTTTACTGTGGAGCTACATAATGATCCAGATGAACCGGAAAATATGGAAAATGTATTGGAAAATGGGATTTGGGGTGGGAGAAAGCAAGCAGGCAGAGGGAAAGTAAGCCACATTGCTGTTTGTTAGAACCAAAAATGTACTGCTGGGAAAACTGAATCTGTGCCATGACAGAAGGTAGGGCTCCTTGCAGCACTGCAACGCTGCGTGTTTCTTGTGGTAACAGCAGGGAAATTCTTCCCAAACCCACAGTGTCCTGTAGGTCAGAAGGCCATAATGGAGTCTAGGCCTTGGCAATCTGTTAAGGAGACAACTGGTGAACTGCTGTATAGATTTTGTGCTTTGTTCCTGTGAGATGCCTTGGCCTTGAGTTGTGAAGGCTTGTCACTTCCTTTCTTTCCAGGCACAGCAGCCTTCTGCCTGTTGCCAGGCTTCTATTCCCTACTGAACTGCAGCTAGATCCACTGGGATTTCCACTTTCTTCCCAAGAATGAGTATAAAATTGTGTCCACTCCTCAGAACTGTCTCTTTGCCCTTTTCTGGCTGATTATCTGTGGGTACTTGCCATCTCCTCTACACGTGGTTGGTAGACAGTCAGGGAACCTCCAATTACAAATAGGTGTCCCAGAAGATGTAGAATTGGAGCATCAGGCAGTTCACAGACCTCTGAGATGAACACTCCAACCTAAACTATCAGATATTTTCTTAAATATACTTAGGAAAAGACACCATAACAGAACTGCAAGTTAAGCCAGATGCCTTTGTCTTGCTTGCTAGCATCCGAGGTACCTGGCAGAGAAGCAGAAAGTCTGTAGGAAAGAATTTCTAAGATATTTTCAATGAGCTGTTTTCAGTATCTGCTTCTCATCAACAGTGACAAAACCCAGCACTCCTTGGCCTCCACAAAACCATTTTCCCCCTCCTCCATTCTGATTCAATAAACTCTGAAATTTCTTCTGTCAAGAACTCTCCTGTCATTTCTATCTTTGTTGAATTTCTAGTCAAGCACTTACAAGAAAGTTTCATCCACATGGGTTAGATTATGTACACTTAATTCACATACACTGCTTTTTTGTGATTTTCTCATTGGCAAGTGTCTTTGAACAAAAAATGAAATGCTTTCCCAAGAAAGAGTGATAAGTGAACTTTCAGGATGAATATCTGTGCTTTCTTTTTCATCTAAAATATCACTCTAACTAGCATTTTTGACATGTCCTGATAGGGTCAAGTTCAGATCAAAGAAGGGACCAGAAGTAGGCTGGTGCCAAGCCTGTCCTGCTCACCATCTGTAAATCCAGCCTGGGGAGGTGAGGGAGAAGGGCTGCCTATTTCCTTTATCACACTTTTCTTTCTGGCCCCTCTATGACCTCAGCCTGGGTCTGCCTGGTTATTACTCCTACTCAGCCCAGGTTAGTTTGTTTCCTGCATGCCAGGTGCACAGTGCTCATCTTGAGCCCTAGAGTCACCAACTCTGCCCTGTCATGCACAGCAGGGTTTTAAGGTAACAGCCAAGGCTCTGGTTCCTTCCCAGTGCTATAGAACTCTGGCTAAAACTATAGTGGAGTGATGGGAAGTGTTTCCAACAGCCCTCCCTAGAAGCCTAGCAAGAAAAAATGAGCTGCAGTTCAAGTAATGACCTGCCACAGTAAGTGGTGGATTATTGGTCAGAAAATTCCCTTAAACAACAATTTTCTAGTGGATACTGCATAATCCTGGTGGTTTCAGTCCAAGCAAAGGCTCAGTGGGGAACCCCCAAGCACAGTGATTAATCAGTGCTGACCCAAGCTGAGCTGTTCACGTGACAGGACTTGCAGGCTGGTCTCCACTCACACAGGTATTGTCAGAGCTCTGCTCTGTGCTAGATCCAAGCTAGTACAGATGCCCTGGCACTTGGCTGGCTCTTCTTGGCCTCAGGGGCCAGTTTAGGTCTAAAATTGTTTCAGAGAGTGCTTTGAAAGTTCTACTGGCTCCTGGAAATGACACTTAGTGCTGCCTCCAGTGATTGCTTGCGCCCCAGTCTCTGCTTTTCCTCTTTCCTCTGGTCCCCAGGAGGAGTAAGGGCAAAAACAGAGATGGAAAAACAGCTGAAGGAAAATACGTACAGCAGAATGGGAATCCTTGTGGGAGCCCTGATACACACAGTCCTGTTTCTACCTCTGCCTAAGCATACTGGAGAGTGTGTGATCAGTTTTTAATTTCTGTCTATCAAACTCAGATCTGCCTCCTGCATGTGTGAGTTTGTTGTGTTCTGGATTAGATATGTGTGACAGTAGAAGTAACTAGACACATAAAGTCCTGTGGCTCTATTTCTAAGACCCTTCTGATGGATGCAGGTCTTTAGAGATAGAAAGTAGATGCTTCAAACAGATCACTGTGCTTGGAATATGTGCTGATTGGCCTGCGTGGATTCACAGGGGGAGAGGCTGGACAGATAAGTGAGGACAAAAGGACAAAGTCTTTCAGGGAAGGCCCAAGAGGGCCCAAGTATGGAAGAATCTGAGCAGGAAAGAGGAAAGATCAAGAGTTGGGCAGCAGAGAATTATAAATGTTAGCTTGGGAATTACAGCTTCAATTCCTACAGGTGATTAGAGGTGGAATCTTATTCTAGATTGCTTTCCTATGCCTCATATTTTTATACCATATGGGTGAATTTTTTGATGTCAATTTATTATAAGTGCTTTTTGAACATTGTAGGCTAGCAATGCATGGAGTGCACCTGGCCTACTATGCACTGTAGCTTGGTGACTTGGTATTCTGTCATGTCAGCAGTTTCCTTTCCAGACCACAGTGGCTGACAGCAGCTGGGCCTCTGCTAAGAGATGGCCTTACTGCCTGACACTGGGGAGCAGAGCCAAGATTGACATTTTTGCTGGCTTTCTACAGAACCTGGATTGTAGTCATAGCTTCTGAAAGACAAAAAACTTAAGTCCTGAGGGATTGTCTATGCTATCCTTGGAAAGCATACTGTTTGATTTTACATTTTAAAGTATATATTTAAAACTGTTAAAAATGTTTTATATGTTCTGGGCCTTGCCCTCAGGCAGGTTATACCTAGTTTAGAGGCAAGACTGGGATAGGTGAAGTAATGGCACAAAGATTCCATGCATGCTAGAGTTCTGAGAAGCCACTGAGGAGAAGGAGGTACATCATGGGAGTATGGGAAAAACCAAAGCTCACATAGGCATCTCAGAAACTGATAATGAGGGAACTGATAGGGAGCATTGTTGTTCTTTAGCAAGGACCTGTGGGTGTTCCATATTGTTTGCCAAGTATTCCCTGTGTGTCCTCCACCACCTGATGGAACTTGGGTTTGCAGGAGGTGAGGCAGGAAGCTGATCTGCCAAGCTCAGTCCTAATCATCTAGACAAACTCTGCACTAATCCCCTGTTGGTCTGTTATTGGTTCAGGGACATCCATTTAAGCAAATCAGGGTGTGATCTTCCTTTTGTAGCTCAGGGTGAGGGACTATAGCTAGCCCAGCAGCACCAGGGATGTGTTCCGTAGCAGGAGGTCAGGATGTTTGTTGGCATCCTAAAAAATCCTAATCTTAACCCTAACCCTAACTCTGCTGGCCACTGTGGCAGGGAAGGAAGGCAGCACAAGGACCAGGCTACATGGTTTTGGGGAGAGCTAAACATTATGGATGCATAGTGAGGATCATGTCTGATCCACAGATGAACCCATGTCCTTATTGCTAAAGCCAAAACAGTTTTTGTTAATTCAGCTGAGAACATCCTGAGGAACAGACAACTACACCAAGTTACTGTGCTCTTTCCAGAAAATAAGGTAAAGTTCCTTGACTTGTTCTGATATGTCAGTCTTCATAGATGGATTAGGGAGAAAACCAACTTAGGCTGAAGGAGATAATGTAATGGTAACTGGTACTTAGGGTGAACACAAAAGAAGAGTGAAGACACTGGGTTTGGGCTGTAGACTTTTGGCAAATTCTATGAAGGCCTCCCAAGGCTCTGTACCATCCCCAGCTTGGGGACCAAAGTGCACAGGCAAAGACTCATGGGGAGACGCAGAGACACTGGGTCTAGGTGTCTTGAAGTTGGCTTTTTCTGATTGTCCTAGAATTTAGCCTAGAGAAAAAACCTTGGAATATGATGGCTATCACAGATACAGAATGATTAATGAAGGAAGCCAAATTTGAGCTGGCCCCTAAAGTTTTCCATTGATGACCATTTAAAAATAGAAACATTAATTTTAAAGATAAATATGTGAAAAGTAAGTAATTCCAGTTAAATATTAAACAACATGATTGCTTTTGTTTTGTTTTTAGTTTTTGCCACCATGGCTCAAGGCTATTAACAAGTAAGGGACCTTCTCCCATGCCTATCAATGAAATTTCTGTTAATGGCAGAAACTTGAAAAGAAAAACTCAGTCTTTGTCTAAAAAATTCTTCTCTGGGTCCTATTGCTAACAGTCTGAGTCCATGACACAGAATGTAAAGTCTTCCAAATCTGGCCTTGTGTCATTGCATGCCCTCTGATGCATACAGACTGTAGGTCTCTGTGTGCCCACACTGGTGTGGCACCCACTGTACTTGAGAACTCTTCCCAAGGCTCAGCCCCTTTCACTGTCTTTTAGGGCCTGCTCAGCTAGCATCACCCCATTGAGAAGCTTGTGTGGACTGCAAGGAAACTGGCCCTTTGGCCTTCCCCTAATCTCTGTATCCTTGGATACTGGAAGCCTTGTGTTCAAGCCCATACCTTCTCTGGAGAGGCAGAGGAAAGCTGGATAGAAATGGAGCTGTTTCCTTCTGTTAGGGACAAGGGCGCTTTGTCTTCAGATTGCAGAGAGTTAGTTATGTTTTTCTAGAAATTTCTTTGGTTTTATTTTACTTGGAATATTTTTGTTTTCCTGAATATATGTCTCCAAATTTGGGAAGATACTTTTCAATTCTCCCTTTCTCCTTTCCTTTCGGAACTCCAGTGATGGAAATTGTGTCTCTTGTTGTTGCCCCCAACCCCAGTCTACTTGCTCTCTGTTGATCAGATTGAACAAATTATTGTGATTTGTCCTCAAGTTCCCTGATTCAATCCTTTGTCATTTTATCATATTATAGAGACTATCCAGTGGGTTTTAAAATTATAGTTATTATATTTTTCTGTTCCATAATGTCTATTTGGTTCTTTAATATTTCTTTTCTTTGTTGTGAAGTATTTTTTTATTTATGAGTATTCTTAATTGCCGGTTGCAACATTTTTATGTTGGCTATTTAAAAATCTTTTCTGTACAGTTTTTCTGATGTCATTTTAGCTTAGTATTAGGCTTAGAATAATGAGTAATTTTCATGTATATTATGTATACATTATATTTGAGACCCTGAGTCCTGTATAATCTTTTTTGTTTTCAGCAGTCTTTCCTAGTTGAGAAGGAGCATTAAAGGAGGTTTGAAGGATGTCCGTTTCCTGCCAGAACCATCTCAAGTCGATGGCTATCTGATTCCTCTTTGCTCAGGCTTTTCCAGGGGAGAATAGGGATGAAGACCAATATCTTTGTTTCAGTCATCAACTTTATGGTCAGCCCTCCTGGTATCAGCCAGAGGGGAAATCTATCACCTGCTTTTGAGTTATAGGGATAAGTGTAAGACCAGCTTCTGACTCAGTCCTGTTGAAACTATCTGGACACAATCTACTGATTTTGCCTGGAATATACTGGACATTGTCAAGAACATTCTTTGTTGGTAACCCACACTTTCCCAGGACTTTGGATGAAGAGAATGGACATTTTTTTGAGCAGCAGCATTTTTTCTCGCTACCCCTTGCCTCTTCCTTCTTTCTTCTTCTCACTTCCTGTTATTTACTCCTCATCTTCTTTGTCCTCTTCTCCCTGTGACTGTTGCAGCCGAGGTTGGAGGCATCTGAGGCTTTTTGTTCAGGTTATATGGGAGGCAGGGAAGGCATGCAGAGAGCTCACCACAGGTTCCTCCAATGCTCAGGCCCCAGGTGGTTGTCTGCTTCATGCTGCTCAATTTCTCTGTGCTTGTTGTTTTACTGAATGGCTCATGGCTTTGCCCAGTGGCTCATGGACAAGACTTGGAGGAAAGGCTACTCCTGCTTATTTGAACTGGATGGCAAACTTTTATTTCTCTTCTTCTTCTTCTTCTTCTTCTTCTTCGTCTTCTTCTTCCTCTTCTTCTTCTTCTTCTTCTTCTTCTTCTTCTTCTTCTTCTTCTTCTTCTTCTTTTTCTTCTTCTTCTTCTTCTTCTTCTTCTTCTTCTTTTTCTTCTTCTTCTTCTTCTTCTTCTTCTTCTTCTTCTCCTCCTCCTCCTCCTCCTCCTCCTCCTCCTCCTCCTCCCCATTCTCCCGCTGCTCCTCCTCCTCATTCTCCTTCTCCTTCTAAATGTGAGTCTTGCCAATCTATATGCTGAACCACAAAACCCCTGATTATGTGACACTAAGTCATGCTTTTGCCAGTTTGGAATATATTTTGCAAAATTGAAAATGATTATGGAGGTAGAATAGTGAGGATGTGACTAGTATTTAGTCAGTTTGTGTAGTTCAGTAAGTTTTAGCAGACATATGCAACTAGGTAACAGCAACAGCAATAAAACATAGAAACTTTGTCTCAGCACAGAGCTTCCAGGCTGTGCCTCTGCCATGGTGCCTCTCCCTGTCCACGCCCGGTTTCCTTGTTTGTCACTTGAGCTTGTGTTGAATTATGCACAAATGACAATTTCTGCCTGATCATGGCTGTAGTTGAGCTGCTTTGACTTTTGGATGGTGTGAAGGTGATACATATTCAGCAGAGACCACAGTTTAGATTTTGATCTTTTCCCAGGTACTGATATGCAATGCCAGGCAGCAATGAGCCATAGCTCCTGTCAGTCCACCAATCTTGGGGGAAGCAGCTGAGACCCACAGTGGGTTGTGTTGCTGAGGTCCCTTGTGTGGTAAACTGGGTGTAAGAAAAGTGACATTTTACAATATTTTCAACTTACTCAGGTTCATTAGGATGTAACCATGGCAAGTCAAAAGCAGCTGTACACACATAGTTACACAGCATGTAGTCTTCTTGACCCTAGACCTTTACTAAACTTTATATTTTTGAGATTCATTTGTATTTTTCATATATTCATAGCTGATTTCTTTTTATGGTTTAAACAGTTGTACCTCAATTTATTTTATATACCAGTTGATTTGATTTGCTTGCATTTTTTGTTATTTTGAATAAAACTGCTATCAACATTTCTGTAAATGTGTTTGTGTGTGGTGAAGTATGTTTTTAATTTCTCCTAGGTAAGTATATAAATATGGAATTGTTGAGATGATGGTAGACAAATATTTAATTTTTTAATAAACTGACTGCTTCCAAATTAGTTGTACCACCTTATGTTCTCATTGTATGAGAGTTATTGATACTTAAGATCTTTGTCAATGTTCGATATTGTGAGTCTTTGAAATTTTAATATTCTTGTGGGATGGAGTGATATCTTATTGTGGTTATGAGTTGGTTATGTGTATATTTTAATATATTTGTCCCCAAGTATCTGTTCAGCTATTTCATCTATTTTTTAGAGGTGTTAGTTTTCTTGTTTTACAAATTTTTTCTCTGATTTTATTTTCTCTTTTCCAACTCACCTGCTGTCCTCTTCCACTTCCTCTTCTCTCTTATTTATGGTATAAATACTGGACTCAAAGATTCTCTACCCCTGAGTATCCCCAGCCCTTTTTAATTTTTATTTTGAAATAAGCATCGAGTTTGCCCAGGCTGGCTTCAAATTTGTAATACTCCTGCCTCAGCTTTTCTAATAACTGGAATTATAGATGTGTGCTACTATACCTGACTGTATGATTTTCATATTTATTTTACTATCTTTTGAGAAAAAAAGGCTACAATTTTGGTAATAGCTTTATTGAAATTAGATTTACATATTATACAATTTACTTATTTCAAGTTCAGATTGGGCTGGGATAGAGTACTTGTCTAGCATGTTCAAGACCCTGGGTTTGATCCTTAGTGTCACACATGTACAAAGTTAAAATTTTTAATTTTCATGATGCTCTGTGTGTAATTTTCATTTGGTTCTTGCTTTTTGTATTCATTCTACAAATCTTTGCACTACACAAGGTCATAAAGGTTTTCACTTATTTTCTTCAGAAATTTCCTAGATTTAGCTAGCACTTCTATTTAGATCTATGACTTGGAATAATGTGAGAATGTTCAAAGTTTATTTTCCAACAGACAGCATCAGGAAATATAATTACAAGGGCTTCTCTGTAGATGACATATTTACAAGATGTTCTTAGTTCAATGATGAGAAAGTTACTCATCAGTAACTTCTACTGCACAATGTAAAAAAACAACTTTATTGAGGCCTCAATATTATTGTGATCTTACAATTTCAGAAGGAAAAGTTCAACTTGGCAAAAACACTTTTTGGATCCTACAGTCAAGTGCACTAACAAAGAGACAAAAATTAGACTAAAAGTCTTGGTCTACATTTCATTAAGGGCCTTCCATACAGTGGGAAAGACTCCTTTACCCAGAAATCTGATTTTTTAAAAAAATTTCTTCATTAAACTGCTAGAGAAATGTCTCATCATTTGGTCAACATTATTACATGTACAAAGACATCTAGAATATTCAACTAGTCCCAGAAATATGTCAACTCAGATTTAAGAGAGGGCCTTGGAATTCTTCAGCAGTTTTTAATAGGAAAATAGAGAATAAAGCTAAAAAAAATTTTTAAAATGAGTTAGATAAAGTAAACCTTTCACATGTATGACTCGCCAGTTCCAACTTTATAGCTTGCATGCAGTTCTAGGCTTAGAGAATACAGCGGTGTATTCATTATTGCTTGTCTTAAGTTGTGCTAAGGAAATTAAAAAGAAAAATTGACCATGTTAGTGAGCTTGTGACATATGAACTTGTGATACACAGTTTGGTTTTCTATGAGTTTCAAGAATGAAAATGCAGTTCTTCAACATAGCAGGCACTGACAAACTCTGAGTCACCTAAGAATTTCCTGCTCAGGTACTTACCTTTCCTGGTCCCTGGGAGGATGAAAGGTGGGGAGTAGTCAGCACTCTTGGGGCTCCAAATGAGCTGTATTTAAATAAGCAGCAACACACACACTGGCTGTCTAAGAACTGCAGTAAGTGTATACCAGGGTTTCTGTTTGAGGGTTCCAAGGTTGAAGGAGTTTTGTTAATTCTACAACTTTGATATTTTTTCCCTTTTAAATATCTTCAAAACCAAACCAACCAACCAACCAACCAACCAACCAACCAACTAACCAAACAAACAAACAAAGCAAGATTGATATAGGATTGTCAAATAAATCTCTAGGTAGACGCTAGATCCTTGTCTTTTTACCCACATATGGTTATAGTGGAAGTACACAGTGCCTCATCCCACCATTAGGCTAAGTAGCTGTCTTTTCCAGTGTGGTGAAGTAAGTTACAGCCACCATACCTTGACACAGGTGATAGTTTTTGGAAGAAGTTACTCTAGGTTATAAAAACATTTCATATATATAGTTTTCTGCAAATAATAAAGCTGCTTTGTAATGTTTGTTTCTTCCCAATGTGATAACTCGGACCCCGGTATAAAATCCAAGAAAGCAAGAAATTAAAATTTGAGAAGCAAAGGCTTTATTAGGTAAAATCCAGGCCTGGTGACGAGTCTCCGGGAGCCAATTTGGAGACTGCGCACCTCACAGCTAAAAGTCAGGACTTTTTATCTTGTAACTCCACAAACAGCTGCTGGTCACACAATGTAAGGAGGGGGATGAGGGTGTGATGCACTACAAAGTAAAAATGGCAATTACAAGTCTCCCTGCATACTAGCAAGTTTAGATAAGAAGAAATCTTGATTTTCTTAACAAAGAATAGAGAAGTCTAACAGCAATTAACAACCTTAGTCACCTTACTTTAGCACCACAACTGTTCTATTTGTAGAGGGCAACAATGGTTAACATATCAATTAGGTAAGATTTTACAATTTTTTACAGAGGAGAGCATTGATTAACATATCAATCCTTTGCCCAGAGGGAAAGGAAAACACACATTTACAGTAAGGCCAAGTTACAGTTATTGTTACGATACAAACGAAGCTATTTTAGTGAAGAATGTACAATCTAATACAATCTAATGCAATTAACACAATGTGTGACGGGGTACCGGGTCTTTTTGGGTAGGGAAGACCCAGGTTGTCAGGAAGACCCAGGTTGTCAGGAGCTATTACCTCAGGCCTTTGTTTTATGGCCTTTAGGAAGTTAAAACTTAACCTAGTTAGATTTGAAGGGAGAAGGGGAGGGGAAGCAGCAGGTGGGCTTATACCTTAGAACAGACCTTAGGATAGTTAGGGGGGCTTAGGTTATAACACCCAAAATTAAAAAAATCTAGTCTTTGTTTTAGTATGATTGGTTTTTGATTTGTCTTTATTTTCATATTTTTCAAGGCAACAAACAACAACTGTAATTGTAGGAATACCCATGCTGAGTCAGAACAATAAACATTATTTGCATATCGGTAAGAAAAAGAAAGCAGGAGATGGGTTCTTCAAGAAAAACCAAAATTAAGCTCGAATTCTAAAGACTTCAGTCCATTTGTATTCTAGCCTGCATTCTTGTGTTTCTTGAGCTTAGCTGAGGCCAACTTTATCTTCCAGGAGGTGAGAAAATTGGTATTTGGTAACACAGTCAGTCACACAAGTTTTCTCTATGTCAGCACCAAAACCTGACTGATTTGGACACAGTGTGTTACTCACCACAGAGTTGGCTCCCAGGGACACAGGTGTGGGAATGATGCCATTGTGGATGACTGAGATGTCACTGATCTTTAAGGCCAGATCACCATTGAGTGTGCTGGGGTACTGGTGTTGCAGAAGACAGACTGAACATGGGAAGAAATGGCACCAGGGAGGGAGGCAGTTTATTACACCTGTGGGCTTCTGACTAGGATCTCTCCCAAAGAGTCAGAGCCCTTCCCAGAGAGATTTCAAGGACTTTAAAGGGAAAGCAAATGGGGAGGGATGTAGGCAGATTTGGGGCATATGATTGGAGGGTGGCATCATGGGTTGCTGAAGGAGTTTGAACATCTCAAGTTACATTGCAAGGCTATCAGCTGTACAAAGACAGTAAAGATACCTCAAGTTACCTTACAAGGCCATTGGCTACACAAAGGCAGTAAAAATGGGTTGTACAAAAAAAAGAATGTTCTCCTATCAGACTTGCCTGTACCTGTCTGCTTGGTCTTTGTAGGCATTCCCCACAGGTTTTTATTTAAAACTTTTAAATAAAACTTTAAATAAAAAAATTTAATTAAATAAATTAAAAATTTTAAATAAAAATTTTAAAAAACTTTAAGTTCTATACCACCAGGTCCACACTCACTGAGCAGGACAGAATTTCCTTGGAAAACACTTTCGAGACTCATCTTCCATCATACCCAACAGTATCATTGTGTTCTTGATGGCCAACTTCCTCCCACTGAGAGTGAGTTATTGTTGCCCCTCAGTCTCATATAGAGGATCTTTTGGTATGAAGTCACTCATTTACCTTGCACACAAAAGGCTTCTCTCCAGTGTGTGCCTACTTGTGAGTTGGAAACGCACTGATAGATAATAAGTTCTTCCCACACTGCTTGGCTTCTAGGGGTACCTGGAGAGCTAAGGTTTCATGCCTTTGGGACATGCTGGAGGGTCTTGCAAATGTACATGGCTGTGTTACAGGCAGCTGAGTTAGAAATATTATAGGCAGTCAGACAGGGCTGGGTCCTCAAAGGTGCCAGAGAAGAAGTTCAGATACCTTGCAGCCTTGGAAGAGACAATCACCTCCTGCTGTGAGCCAAATCTCAAGACAAAAGGCAAAGAAAATACAACCATGTCTTAAGGATGGACAGTCCAAATAGTTGTCTATTATCCTGAGGAAGTCAGAAGTCAGCATCCCACCTCCCTACAGGAAGAGTCAATACTGTTAAGCATGCCTATTTACTATGTGACTTGCTCCTAATTTACTTAATTTTCTCCTAATTTAACCAATTTTACCTGATCAATTAACCTTATTGGTTGACCACAATTCTGTCCTGCCTTATGCCCACCTTGTGAGTTCCCATTTTTCCCCAGCTTTTGACCTATCTAACCTCATGATTTTACTCTATAAAAGTCCCTAGAAAAGATAGTCTTTGGCAACCCCCTTGGGACTTCTGTCTTCTCTCTCAGACAGACGCTTTTCTTTCTCTCAATAAATATATTCCACTCCTAACCTCCATTGTTTCTCAAATTCAGTCTTTGATTTTACAGAACATGAACTGCACATACAGTAGGTTGGGAATTTCATTCCTCTAATATCAGCTGGACATAAATGGGGTGTGCTCAAATAAACATTGGTGGGAGACTACTGTGACTTTCCATCTCAGTGCAGCTGTTCTTAGAGCTTTGATCCCACTACTGGGGGACTTGAACTTGATACTTTCTGCTTGGCTATTAACTTGGCACAATGCCTAAAAGGACATGGCCAGATGCTCCTGGTCATCAATGAGTGAAGGTGAGTATCGGTCAGGCCATTGCTCTCTGCTGAGCTGTACTATCAATTTCTGTAGTACTTCAGGCCCAAAGGGGTAGAACCTGCCTTCCCTGGGCCATCCTAGGAAGCCATCAGAGGGCACCCCAGAGTGAGTGATGCCACATTAGTGCTGAAAAGTACTGCAAGTGCCTTAGATGAGCCACTGGGGCAGCTAAGGAGCTGATTTCACCTACATAAATACTTTTGACAACATCACCATGACAGGTGGCCTCACATTCAGACAGAAGATACGGCATTTAGGAGCAACTGAGTCCTATCCAGCTTCAAGGCAAATGATGTCTGCCCTGGGGCAGGGAGCTGCTGGCAGAAGGAATGTTGGCATCAGGTAGCTTGGTTTGTTTCAAGGCATCCAGAAACCGACCTTGGATTCCAGCCTTCTGGCTAAATAAGACTGCTGTGAGATATGTGACTGCCCAGGGTCTACAGACACAGCATCTGCTCCAGGACACACATGGTGCTGCTGTTATAGGGAACTGTGTTAGATAGAAATATTATGGGCAATCAGACAGGGCTGGGCCCTTGAAGGCACGAATGAAGAAGATGAGATATCTTGCAACTGTGTGTGTGTGTGTGTGTGTGTGTGTGTGTGTGTGGACGGGTGCAGACAGACACCTCACACTGTGGACCAGATCTCAAGACAAAAGATAAATCAAATGCATCTGTGTAATTCTCAAGGACAAGCATCAGGAATTGATGTTCTAAATAGGTCTCTGTCACCTTGAGGAAACCAGGAGTCACCATCGCAATCCCCTACAGGAAGAGTCACTGCTTGTTAAACATGACCATTTGCTACATGACTGGCTTCCCCATTTATCTCTGACTTAATCAATTTTACCTGAGCAATTAATCTTATTGAGTGGCCATAGTTCTGACCTACCTCACATCTACCTTGTGAGTTTCCATGTTTTCCACCTTAAAGTAGCCTCATTTTGTGGTTTTTCTCTACAAAAGCCCCTAGTCTTTGGCAACCCACTTGGGACCCCTTCTGTCTTTCTCTCAGACAGAAACTCGCCTTCTGCTCTTAAACTGTGTTGTTCCTAAAATTCATTCATCAAATGTAGAGAGCACAAACTCGTATTGGACATTCAGTAAGTTGGGAGTTTCATTCCCCTATATCACTGTTGGCACCAGGGACAGGCAGGGGGTTGGGGTTGTGGGGGGGGATCTATGCTCCACTGGTTCACTGACACCTTGATATCCTGAGTATCCGCAGCATCACATTGGAGTTAGTCACTTTGCCTTTGGGAAAATAGCTATGTCCTGCAGTTTGGTTGGCAGAGCAGTATCTGTCTTATTGTTCATAACAGATTCTGTACCCTGCTTCTCCTTTATGTCCCCTGAGCTTCCACCACTCTCCCTGTGACCATCCTTACTGCCTGAACTCAGAGGCCAGTGGCTCAATATAGCTCTCGAGGTATTTCTCTGAAAGCGCTGTTATTCGTGATGAGGACAGGTGGATATTTACTGCAAATTTTCTTATGTTCCAGGAACTCAGAGAAGAGGAACACAGCAGAACACTGTTCTCAGATGTGGATCTCCTCCTGAGGAGGTTGCTTTTCTATGGCTTTGTCCCCACCTATTTGATTGCCATTACCTGTTGGTTCATTGGGATAGTCAGCTCCCTCTGTTGCCTGCATTGCTAGGACCATATCTGCAATCTCTGGGATCAACTGCTGGACACCCCTTGCCCTGCTACTTCCTGGAGTTGGTATATTGGGGTTTTGCTTGCTTGCACCTCCATGTGTTGTAAGCAGCGGGGTGCTGGGAAAGTGTAGTTATTTTTCCCTGCTGTCACAAATTCCTGGAGTTGAGAAATTTATGGATTGTGCATGTTCCAGTAATAATGATTAATTTTACATATGTAAGAGTTGAAATTCATTTTATTTCCTTATGTATATCTAATTATTCTAGTACTATTTATTGAAAAAACTATCACTTGTCTATTGACAATAGAACCAGTGGAGCATCCTTGTCAAAGATGAAAGAAGTGTGAGTCCCTTTCTAAACTATATTGTTTCATCCATATTTATATATTTGTGTCTATTTTTATGTCATTTCCCTAGAATTGACTACTGTGGTTTTTGTAGCTTCATAATTGAGTAATACAGTCTTTTTTGTTTCTCAAATTTATCTTGGTTATTTTTGCTTCTTTGCATGCTTCTGCAAATTTTAGAATTTAAGGAAATCGCTCAGTTTGTTTTTGGAATTGTATTAAATATCTATCAACTGGGGAGAAGACACATTTAACAGTAGTGAATCTTGAGATTAATGTAGTATATCTCTCCTTTAAGATCTGTATGAATCTTAAATTTGTCTTAGCAGTCTATGATTTTTAATGCATAAAACTTGCATTTCTTTTGTCTTTGAGAATTTGATATTTGTTTATGTGAATGTGAAAAATATCTTCCCTGAATTTGACTTCCAAATGTTTGCTGCTAGTATGCAAAATACAATTGATTTTATATAATGACCTTGTATCCTATGAATTTGCTAAATTCAGTAGTTTTGGCAGGGTTTTTTTTTTTGTTGTTGTTGTTGAATTTTTTTTTTTTTGGTCTTTTTTCCTTTTTATCGGTACCAGGGATCGAACTCATGACTGCCTACTTGCAAGGCAGGCGCTTATGCCACTGAGCTAAATCCCCAGCCCTTGGCAGGTTTTTTGTGTATTCCTTGGAACGCTTTATATATACAATCATGCCATCTGATAATAAGAGAAGTTACTTCTGCCTTTTTTTTGGAATAGCTTACAATTTTATTTTAAAGAGAGTAAAATTAAACACAACAAAATAAAACATAAGAAATCAATGCAAGAGACATAGATTTCAAAGCAAGACAACCAGAGATCTTCACTATTTATATTGTCTCTTGTTTTCTTCCAAATAGTTGTCCATATCTTCACATGCAGTGAATTCATACAAAACAACAAAGTATAAAACTGATACAAACAGGATAATGAAGGCATTTTAGGTCTTCAAGACCAGCCAATAAGGAAGTCAATAATGGCTGTCATAGAGTCTCTCATTCACTTCAAAATAGCTATCTATACCTTCATGTATGTTGAAATTAAACAAAACAAAACAGACTAAAATTTCTATGAACAAAGAATAAGAGTATTGTTGGATTTCACATCATGATGCTAATGGAATCAGCACTGGGTACTGTAGTGTCTCTTTTTCTTCAAAGTAGTTGTTCATTTCATCATGCATTATATAATCAGTTCTCATAAACTGTTTATAAGTTCTACACATGCATGAGTCTCTACATGTATATCTATCCTTTCTATATTAGAGGTAAAGACAAAACAAAACAAATTGCTAGAAAAGCATGAAATGCAAAAGTCATATAAAATCACTATACAAGGTGATCTGCAATGGTTACTATGACATCTCTTGTTATCTTCAATAGAATTGTCTATATCATCAGACATAGTATAATTGAATATAGCAGTACATTACAATATTAATAAAAACAAAACATTGGAGACATTATAAGACCTCAAAAGCAGATAATAGTTAAAACAGAGTGGGTATCCTAGTGAATCTTGTTATCTTCAGTGTAGTTGATTTATACTCTCAGACTTGATACTATCAATCATAACAGATTCAAATAAAATCAGTCATAATAAGACAATGTAAGTTATACAAGGCTTCAGATTAAGTTAATAGGAAATTAAGAATGATTGCCATAATATGTCCTGCTACTTTTAGAATAGCTGCCTATGACCTTAAATCTAGTATAAGTAGACAAACTGAAACAGAATATAATCCATCTAAACAGAGTGGTGAGAATAATGTGGATTTTAAATCCTGATACACTATTAACTATATCCTCTGCCTTCCTTTTTAAGACAATTCCTCCCCCTTCACCCCCTACAGGGTGCAATGGACATTTTGAGTCCCATCAACTCCCTCAGTTTTTAGATTGGGGAGCAACCTGCTATTTACCTAAGTGGTTCCAAACCTTCTCATTCCTAGGCTTGATCTCAAGTTGTATCCATTTACATACAAAGGCCTCAAGGTTTTCCTTTGTTGTAGCTGATTATCTCTCTTTTTACCCCTGAGCTTGATCTTAAGCTGTATTCCTAAAGCCACAAGGTTTTCCTTCCTTCTTGCTGAGTAGTTCTCCACTGCACAAAAGGGTCATGACTTTCCAACCTATCTGCAGGTGCTGGTCAAGTTGCCCCTATTTCTCTCTTGTTCCCTGCCACATAAAGCATCATTTTCTCATCTTGGACTTTCAGCCCATTATGCCCTCTTTTGGGTATTTATATTTCCTCTACAGAGCATCTCAATGGACCCTATCTCCTGATCTACCATGCCTGTGTTTCTTTTTGTTAGTGTATCAAGGCTATCTATGTTAGAGATTATAGCCAACCTTCTCTGCCTCATTTCTGCTATGCCATTTTCTTCCATTGATTGTTTACTTTTCTCCTTCATTCCACTGTCTGCTCTGTTCACTGAGGCCTCCCTGCCATTGTTCCTGAAATCCTAGTATTTTTTTTCTCTCTCTCTAGAATGTCCTTCTGTATTTTTTGTAGGGTTGGATTGGTGGTCACAAATTCTTCCAGTTCCTCTTTGTCATGGAAGCATCTTGTTTCTCCATTAATTTTGAGAGACAGTTCTTCAGGATACATCCATCTGGGTTGGAGGTTATTTTCTTTCAAGGTTTGGAATATGTCCCTCCAAACTCTTCTTGATTTGATAGTTTGTGTCAAGAAGTCTGTTGTGATTTTGATGGGTTTTCCTTTATAGGTGATCTGTTTCTTTTCTCTGACTGTTTTTAACTCTTGACCCTTTTTTTTTTTCATTGGTACTGGGGATCAAACTTATGACTGCGTGCTTGCAAGGCTAGCGCTTATGCCACTGAGCTAAATTCCCAGCCCTTCTCTGACTCCTTTTATTATTCTGTTCTTGTGATGAATTTCTGGGATCTTGAATATTATATATCTGGATGTAGCTCTACTTTGGTAGTAGGTGGCTGGAATTTTGTATGCCTCATACATCTGAATATCATTTCCCTTTTCCTATGCTTGAGAAGTTTTCCCTTAATTATTTCTGTGCATAACGTTTGTATTTTCTTTGTGTTTAGCCCTGCTTCTTCACTCAAATTTTTAATTCTTAAGTTATAGATCCTCTTGTCATCTGCTCGCCTTTATATTGTTATTGCCTGTTTCCTTCTTAATTTTAAGAAATTTTTCCTTTCATGATCACACATTGCAAACCTATCTTCAAGTTTTGTTTATCTATCTCTAGTTTCTTTCAGGCGATCTTTCCAGCTTTCAATGGAGGTTTTAAGTTCCTGGTAATCTCTTTGAATCTATTTCATGTATTTAGGCTTTTTTATATTCTTCGTTGAATGTTCTTCTCCATTTCTTGTGTTCCTCCATTCTTCCATCTGTGTCTTCTTGAGAGGTGCTTAATATTTCTTATATTAATCTTTTTATATTTTGCCTTACTTGAATTAATATTTCAGTTTTGAGCTTGTCTATGATATCATGAAGATATCTCTTTATGTCAGCTGATGCTGAGTCTGATATTGCATGTTTGCTGCCCTCAATCTCTTCTGTATTTACCACTCCTGGATCAATATTTACTGAGTTGGGGCCCGAAGCCTTTTTGTTATTTTTTTCTTTTGTCATGTTTCTGGTTTCTTCCATACAGGTGTTTGGTGGAGGCTCCATATTGGTTATGGTTCTTTTGAAGTGCACAGGCTAGGGATTTCTGCCCTCTCCAGTTTGCTGTTGGTTACTGAGGTGCAAGCAGGCACAGTGTATGGTGGCCTCTCCTCTCTGAGCCAGTCAACCATCGGGGGTCTTCACCATGTTACGGTGTGTCGCCTGTATGGAACTGGTTCAGGACCACTTCAGGGACAATTTTGTTCCTGGCTGTTGGGCCCCAGCTAGTGGCATGAGCCAGCCCAAGCTGATCCCACCTTTCTGTTCTGGGCAGGGAGCAACCAACTGAAATCACTGCCATTCCTTGTTCATGTCCATCTTGCCTGATTCTAGTATGTCATCCATTCAGTCAGCTCTTTCTCATGGGAGGGTTATATTCTGAGCACTCACTGCAAGTTAGTGCAGTTCTCTGTGCTGGGTCTGTTCTCTGTTGGGTTTTCTAACCCCCAAATTCAGCACAAGTGTGTCTCCAGCAGCAAGAATACTGTGACCGCGAGTCTAGGTGGCTCTAGTGAAAGCACCGTGGCCGCAAATCTGAGCAGCTCTGATGGTAGCACTGTAATGATGAGTTTGTCTGGCTCTTTTCCCTTTAATTTCTTCCTGGGTCGAGAGGCCCCATCTCCCCCCATCTGATCTTCTCCAGGATGTTTTATTCTGGCATCTGAGCTGTTTCTCTCAGGGAGGCTCTATATTTTGCGGCTTACTGATCTGCCATCTTTAGCCCCACCTCCACTTCTTCCTTTCTGATCTGTCTACATTTGGTTCTTTCTTGGCATTGTTGCACTGACTAGGTTCTCTGAAACAATGCTCATCACAAGTGGTGAGTGTTAGGTCTGACAAGGGGAAGAGGAGGGGGAAGGACTGGCCGGTGGTGGTGGCTGAAAAGATAAGAAGTATAAAATATAAGTAACCTTTATTTCGGAAATGTGGGGAGAGACCCCTTGACCCCCCAGGGCGCAGCATCTCCACCCCGGGCCGGTGATCTCTCCCTGAAACAGTCTCTGGAACATGTGGAGTGAGGCACATAAGTAGCCTCGGCCTGGGGTGGAACCTAGGGGGGTATTAGGGATGCACAGGTAGCCCATTGGTCTTAGTTTGGTGCCAGAGGTAATTTTCAAGGGTGGAGGTATAAGGTTACAGGTAAATCTCTAGGGGCAGGGGAGGCAGGAGCTCCCTAATTCTGGCTGAGGCTTTTCCTGGCTAAAGTGTCCGGTCTGGGCCAGCAACCCTTTCAGTGAGATAAGTGGACCTTACCTTCATTCTTGTCTTAGGGAGAAAGCATTCATTTTTGCACTATTAAATATGTTGTTAGCTTTAAGTTTTTATACATATTCTTTATCTGATTTGAAGAAGTTCTGTTTATTGTCAACCTGCTAAATTTCTTTCATGAATTGGTATTAAAAATTTTCACAATTTTCTTTATGTGAATGTACATTCTTTCTAGTGTTTTAATATAGTGAATTCCATTAGTTGATTTAGGATATTTTATCAACCTTACCGTTGTGGAACAAACTCTACTTGCTCATGATACATTTGCTAATAGTTTAGTAAGTATTTTTACACATTATTTCCATTACAGTTATCTATTCATAGTTTTCTTTTTCTTTTTTTCCTGAAGTCTTTGCTTTTAGCATTAATGTTGGCCTTTTAAAGTGAGTTTGAAAGGTTTAACTTCTATTTTCAATCACAAAGCAGAAGCTGGGTGACTGCTTCACTGTGAAGGCACGCAAGGGACAAATAAGATGGTGGTATCAGGGGGAAGCTGGGAATCTAGGATAGGGCTGGAGAAAAAGAGAAGTTTGAATAAAGGAAATTTAACAACAAAGTATGGGGGTCTGCCTTTGGGAGCAGATCATAAGCAGTGGAACTGGGAACAGAGACAAGTTCTCAGAGACTCAACATTACAACCTGGAAAAGTCACCAAAGCCAGGATCAGTCACTGCTGGAGAGTTAGAACACAGCAAAGTTACCCAAATCCCACAAAGATATCCACATGTATTTGGAGGCAGTTTAGATGAGGCAAACTGAAAAAATCCTTTCACAGTCTTTGCCTCTGTTTTCTGAAATATTTTGAATCTGAACCACTCCCTGTTGACTGAAAAATGTATGGTGTTTTCCTCATAGTAATCATGAAGGGATTTGTCCCTGACCATCTACATAAATCATGTCTCATTTATTACTACATCATGCCCACATGCTATTTTACAGCATACCTCTGAATAGTTCTGTGGAAGTAAACAATCACCCACACAGCTTGACCTGAGACATCTCAGGAAGTTCATTGTCCTGGAATCTACTTCTGCATGCCTGCCTCAAAACCAAAGTCCAGAAAGGCTCTAAGAAGAGAGACATTGGAGGGTGAAATCATACTAATGGCCATTTCTCAAGGCAAATGACTGAGGTCAAGCCATGAAGGAAATACCAGTTGGGTGGAAGGTAAAGAAGGAATGTTGCTTGGGATGTGAAAAGTTCTTGAGAACGGACACCTTGAAGGGTTAGGAAACTCGGGGTTAGAAGGCATTAAGAAGAAAGAGATCAAAAGGAGAAAGTGAAGAACAGCTGAAATAATTCAATGTCTTGTTCTTAATCACTGGCTTGCATTCACCACTCTTTAGTCCAACTCAAGACTCTAGGCTGACCTGCCCTTCATCCAGTTGGCATCAAGGTCCAAGGCATTGTGCAATAGGCCAGAGTACACCCAATACCTGCTTGTACAAATATGGCTTGAGCACAGCCTGTCTATTCCCGTATCTATAACAAGGTAGTGAGTCATCCCCACATGTTGAATGGGCCTTTAACTTACATGGGGGAATTAATTTTGAAGCATCTCTCTCTTCTTGTTCTGACCTTAGCTTTCCCTAATCACTTAAATCCTAATCTTGTAAGAGCTTCTGTTAGGAATATTTCAGAGCTTTAGATTGTTCTGTGGTTTCAGAAAGTGCTGGGCTCATGGTCTGATTTTTTCCTTCTCTTGGCCACATTCTTTGGGATCTGAATCAGTCATTTTTTATGACAGGTGTGTAGTAGGTATCTTGGCTTATTCTGTAATGTTTAATATGACAACAAAGGCGTGGTGGGAAAAGGGATGATTTGTTCTCTTCAGTGACATTTGCTCCTAAATTAGTATGACTCAGTGAATTTCTACACACACCCCAAATCACAATCTCAGAATATAATATTAATTTTATCACAAAAATATAAAACAATGTTGATCAGATTTAAGGATGGGATTAGGAGTGGAGTGTTCAGAAGACTTGCCATTCTGAAAAGGGAGTTTAGAGGCTGGATTGTTACAACTTGGACAAACATTCCCTACATGCCAAATATGAAGATTTAGTGTCCATTTGTGAGAAGTGATAGAATCTATAAGACATAGGGCTTAATGGAAGGTCACTGGGGCCATCCTTGTTGGGTATATGGGCCCTAGTCCTTCTTCTTTCCATGCCTTTATCTTCTGCCTGCCACGAGGTAAGCAGTTTCCTCTGCCCTCATCATGATCTGTTTTATCAGAGGCCCAAGGAAAAGAGAGCCAGCTGATAATCATTGATGAACCAGAGCCTCTGAAGCCTTTAAAGCTGTGAGCCACTCTTTAAACTGTTCATGTCATTGGTCACAGTAACAAGAGGAAGCCAACTAACACAGAAATGTAGGTTATTACTGTGGACATCAAAAAAATTAATGTTTAAAGAGCTAAAATAATAGAAAAAATAGCTACATACAAACACACATTATCTTTTCTTTCTGTCTTTTTTTTTCTTTTGTGATGATGTTGAAGAATCAAACCCAGGGCTTTATGTGTGCAGGGCAAAAGCTTTACAAAGTTGTTCTGTAAAAGAAGATCTACAAGACCTCTCCAGTACATTTTTCAGGCTATCATTCTCGCTCCTGCCTATCCTTGGAGTTGCCAGGCACAGCCCTGCCTCAGGATCTTTCACTGGTTGTTCCCTCTGTGTGGAGTGATTTTCACCCAGAAACTCAAAGGGCTAGCACCTATCTTCATTCACAACTTTTGGAGTCTCATCTTCCCATTGAGGCCTGCCTTGACATCTGCCTTCCTAACTCCTCTGCTCTCCCTGTACCTGTCTCTGCTCCCCATGGCACTTAGTTTTCTGATATCCTCTATAATCCTGTTATTTATTCTCTATATGCTTTGTGCCACCCTGCTCCTGTACTCAATTACTATTTTCTTGCCAGGAATGCATGCCTGTAATTTCAGCACTTGGGGGTCTGAGGCAGGAGGATCATTGCTAGTTTAAGGCCAGCTTGGGCTACAAGGTGAGTTCAAGGCCAGTCTGAACTGCATAGCAAAGCCCTGTCTGAAAAATTTTTTTAAAAAATAATTCTATTTGCTTGATGATGAATGAATGAATGGTTATATTTTTCATCCATAGCACATAGGTGTCAGTATGTTAGATCTGAGTAGGATAAAACATCAAAGAATTCTTGACAAAGGTAGGGAGATGGAGGATATCACCTCTTCTCTCCCAGTAGAAAGCCTGATACTTGGCCACAAAATCCCCTTCCCCTGAACAGTGCCCAGTTTAAACTTTGGCATGAAAGCCACACTGCATGCATCTGTGATATTTCCAAAGGTATTGAATCAGTGCTTAGTGATTACACCTGTGTCAAGAGCACAACTTCTGGGGAGAGGGTGGAAAAGAGAAAAATCCAGAGCCCATAGATAATGCAGAAAGAAGGGCAGCTGTGTGTGCCTGGTCCCAGCTGGGTTTTACCAACTATTATGCTGCAGGGAACATTTTCAGATGCAAGCAGAAGATACGGTTCTTGATTGAGGCAAGAAAGAAATTTTCCAGAAGGAAATCTTTGGATTTGGTCTTAGGAAAAGGTCAGGAAAGATCTGAAGATGACCTGGCTTGAGCAGACTCTGTAGGAGCTATGCCACCAGGCACTGGGTCACTTGGCCCTGCCAGCAACTGCTTCTGCTCTGGGATGATGCTGCCCTCTCCAGGGACCAGAGTATCTTGCATGATCACTGGCACTGATTCTTGTTCAAAACCTGGAAGTAGAAGGGTTATCTTAGTTTCCTATCTTTGAGTGTGCAAGAAGCTGGGATGGCGAGTGGCTGACCTTTTTTGTAGAAGATATTTTCCAAACAAATATAAAAGGTCTCAAACAGAAGTCATGCAGAAGAAAATTGGAGATCAGAGAAGACGGTGGATAGATAACAGCAGCTATGGAGGCTCTCTGAAATAGCCAGCTTAGAGTCCAGGAATGGTGTGGTGTGGGGAGTCCTAAGCAGAGGGAGATATACCCTGCCGACCCAGGAATGAACTAAGCTGAGAGAAAACAATCAGAAATGCAATCCCGGTGCTACAAACGGAACAGCTGAAGTCTCAGTGCCACCGCTGGAACCCGCCGCTGCTGCATCTGAATCAGCACAGCTGAGATACAGATGTGAATGCTCTGAGAACAGGAATCAGTGAACTGAACTGAGAGAAGCGATGGCTGAGAGCCCTGCATTGACCTGTGGTGAGTGAGAGAACCCTTCCATAGACTAGGAGGCTCCAACAGAGGACATTCTGGAACTTGGAAGTCTGGCCGGAACAGGATGCTGCAGTGACTTCAGTCACCTATTCCCCTCTCAAGGGGGATTGGTGGAGAGTGTTTGACCTGGGTGATGCCGTGGAATAAGATCCAATAGGCTAGCCCAAACCAGGTTCCTGTACCTGGCAGTGCACCCTAATGCAGTAAAGCCTTTAGCAGTTTGAATGACCTGGAGCAGCTGGCCCAGCATAGGCTGCCCCAGTCTGTGCCTTTCCAAGTACACTGCAGTGGGTGGGAACACCTAGCTGGTGCGATTCAAAGTATAACCAACAAAGAAAGAAAATGGGCCTCCTATATATGCCTGTATAGAAGGAACAAAAAATATGAGAAGAGGAGGCAACAAGAAAGGGTCCTCAGTTCTCAGTCTTGAGAACACTGATCCAGGAAAGGTAAATGCAAAGGAGAATGAGGATAGAAAACATGCAATATCAGGAATGGCACCAATAGACATAAAGCGATATCTCCGGGACCTCATAGACGAGTTCAAAAGTGAAGTATGTAACCAAGTAAAGCAAGATATAAGTAGAATAGT
Source organism: Cavia porcellus (assembly GCF_034190915.1). Taxonomy (NCBI): domain Eukaryota; kingdom Metazoa; phylum Chordata; class Mammalia; order Rodentia; family Caviidae; genus Cavia; species Cavia porcellus. Next base: position 44,354,780 of record NW_026947501.1, on the reverse strand, counting down.
TAAATGCTAAGCACCTATCAAGAAAAAACAGATGGTGGAATGGCAGAACAGAAAAAAAGGGGAGAATTGTTTGATGGAGAAAATAGAGAAAACATAGAATATATGAAGCAAGTTCAAAGAGATTGCCGGAAACTAAAAACTCTATTGAAAGCTGGCATAACAGCTTGAAAGAAACTAAGGATAGATTATCTGAACTGGAGGGCAGATTTGTAATGTGGGAGCATGAAAGGAAAGACTTCTTAAAAAATAACAAGGAAACAAGCAGTAACAATACAAAGGCTAGAAGATGACAAAAGAATCTATAACTTAAGAATAAAGAATGTGAGAGAAGAAGCAGGGGTAAAAACAAGGGAACTGCAAAGGCTATTCACAGAAATAATGAAGGAAAACTTCCCAAACATAGGAAAAGGTAAAGATGCTCAGATGTACGAGGCATACAGAACTCCAGCCACCTACAATCAAGACAGAACTACACCCAGGCATATAATAATCAAAATTCCAGAAATCCAATATAAGAACAGAATACTGAAAGCTGTCAGAGACAAGAAACTGATCACTTGCAAGGGAACACCCATCAGAATTACAGCAGACTTCTTGGCACAAACCATCAAATCTTGAAGAGCATGGGGCAAAATAATTCAAGCCTTGAAAGACAATAACCTCCAGCCAAGATTGATATATCCTGCACAGTTGTCCCTAGAAATTAATGGAGAAACAAGGTGCTTCTAAGATAAAGAGGAACTGGGGGAATTTGCAACCACAAATTCAACTCTACAGAAAATATTGCAATATTCTAAAGAGAGAGAAGTACCAGGATACCAGAAACAATGGCAGAGAGGCCACAATGAATGAAACAGAAAGCGAAATGGAAAAGACAAACAGACAACTAATGACAGAAAAAGAGCACAACAGAAACGAGGCAAAGAAGGTTGAATATAATTTCTAATAGAGATGGCCTAAATGCACTAACTTAAGGGAAAAAAGAGAGAATCCCAGAGTGGGATCAAGAGGTAGGGTCCACTGAGAGACTCTTTATAGGAAATATAATTAGCCTGAAGTAGGTTATATAGACCAAAATCAAATATGAGAAAATGGAACTTGAAGTGGAGGGAACCAGAGAGTAATAGAGGTAACTGGGCCAGTATTTATGGATAGGTTGAACAGATAGGCTTTAATAAATGAAGAAATATAACTAGAAATCCAACCAAGGAGTGAGAAAGTACAGAAATACTTAGGAAAACAGCAGGTTGCCCCCCCCCCAATATAAAACTGTGAGTGATGGGGAGATCTGAAAATGTTTGGGCATAAAGGGAAGTTTCCTATGTTTTCCTATGTTTGGGAGTAAAGAGGAGGAATAGTCTTCAACAAAAAACAGTAGAAGATACAGCTAATAGTGTAGCAGGAATTAAAACCCCTATTACTCGCACCACTCTGCTTGGTTGGAACTTGCTCCATCCTAGTTTGTATACAAACACTGGATCTGAAGGCACAGACAACTCACCCGAAGATATCAAGACATAGCACAGTGGTCATCTTTAATTTCCTGATTGATCCAGGGATCAATCAGGATCCCTGTATGACTTATACTGTTGTATCATGACTGAGCTTAGTTAAATCTGACTTGTTTGAATACTGCTTATTATTGACAGATTTTAATCAAAACTGTTAGGTTGCTGGTATTAAGTTGAGAAGTATAGACAACTATACTGAAAATGACAATGATTCACCATGATATCCATTCTGATTTGATTATTACCTGTTTTTGTAGCTCTATACTATCTACAAAGTAGTATTTCTGTTAATTCTGTTATGTACTGATATGTTCAAATTATACTTTATCTGATGATAATGCCAATTCAGTTGATGATAACAAGAAACAGCATAGTAACCATGGTAGAACTCCTTATACAGCAGTTTTATATATCTTTTTAGTTTTATGTGTCTATAGGAATATGTTTAATTCTGTCCTGCTTTGTTCTGTTTCACCCTCTAATATAAAAAGGATAGAAAGACATGTTAAGACTAATGCTTATTTAAAACCTATAAACAGTTTATGAGAACTAAACTTAGGACACATTATGAAATGAACAAATACTTTGAAGGAAAAGAAAGGGGCACTGCAGTACCCAGTGCTGATTCAGGAGAGTTATGATGTGAAATCCAGCAATATTATTAATCTTTGTTAGAAGGATTTTAATCTAATAAATTTTGTTAGTCTCAACATAAATGAAGATATGGATAAATTTGTACATGTCTAAGTGTATAGGATTGATATTCATATTACTTAGTTTTTGTTGGATAGTTGAACAGAATGGTTTGCAGTCTCCCAGGTTGAATTTCCATTTATATGTTCCACTTTTGTATCTTGAACAATTATTTGTGGGGGGACATATGTATACATCGTCGTGATTTATTACTGTTTATTTCTTTTCTTTGAAAGTATGTACTATTTCTGCCCATTTTCTATTCTGTTTTATCTTTCTCTAAATAAAAAAGAAGTCATGCAGAAAAAAATCCCAACATAACATATATCTGTAACAAAGTTTCTTTACAAAAATCAAACAGCTCTCATCTGCAATAAAAACAAAATTTAAGAGACTTTAAGGGGTAATCATTGGGGAATAAACCTTGAAGGAAAAAGTTCACTACTTAGCACAGAGCATTTCTTTTCTTCTCACTTGCCAGTGGAGCACAACATCTCTCAAGGCACTTGAAACAGCCATGTTTCAAAGAGGGACTTATGGGAACTGTGGCTGGAGGCAGGCTGGATTTTGGGAAGGCTACAGCAGTGCTGATCAGGTTGGCTTTAATCCCATGTTTATGAATCAGGAGCATTCAACCCACACAGGTATACTAGTGTTATCACTGTCCCTGGCTCTGCTGCAATGGTCTCAACTTCTGGGATGTGGAAATATGCAAAATCCAGACTAAAAAGTTCTCTATCACACCTTCTTTTAACCCGGGGAGCTGAGGCCACATGAGGTGAGTTACAATGCACCAACGTGGGCCCAGGGAGAGTTTAAGACCATCACTCCCGGGGGTAAGATGCATGCCCAGCTTCCAGACACACTGGACTATGCTTGGCAGGTTTCACAGGCCTGACTAAACCACATCCAGTGACCTTTGTTCAGTCCGGGGAGCTGAGGGCATGTGAGGTAAGTTCTGACGCATTGACACTAGCCTGGGGAGAGCTTTGGACCATCACTCACATTGGTTAGGAGCCCTCCCCACCTCCCCAGCTTCCTGGAACACTGGAGGTGGCACTGGAGGTCCATGCTCAGCAACCTCCATTCAGTTCCAGGAGCCAAGGGTGTAGGAGGTGATTTCCAATATACCCAGGGGAAACTTTGGAACATTGCTGGAAATATGGAAATATAGAAAAATGACAAGATGAAAGACCAAAATGCAATCTCAAATTTCCAGCCCATCCTGCAGAACATGCTTAAGTAAATGCAAAAGACTTGAAATTATCCCATACAGGTTATTGGATCATAGTGCCATAAAACTAGAAATTAATGAAAAAAGAAACTGCAAAACCCCACAAACACATGGAAATTGAATAATACACTCTTGAGCAATCAGTGGGTCACAGGGAAAATTGAAGAAGAAATTAAACAATACCTACAAGCAAACAAAAATACAAATACAACAGAATCTGTGGGATGCAGTGAAAGCAGTCCTCAGAGGAAAATTTATCGCACTGAGTTCCCACATCAGGAAAACAGAATGAACACAAATAAACAACCTGATGCTACACATCAAACATCTAGAAAAAGAAGAGCAAGTGAAGCCCAAAGCCAAAAGAAGGGAGGAAATTATAAAAAATTTAAAGCAACAGAGACTAAGAAAACAATCCAAAGAATCAATGAATAAAAGAGTTGGATCTTTGAAAGAATAAATCAAATTGATAAGCCCCTAGCCAACCTTATTTAAAAAAGGAAAGAAAAAACTCAGATTCATGCAATAAGGAATGAAAAGGTGAAATCACTATAGACTCTGTGGAAATACAGAATATCATCAACACCTATTTCAAAAACCTCTACTCTCATAGGTTCAACAACATAGAAGAAATAGACAGTTTCCTAGAATTACCAAAGCTGGGTCCAGAAGGTATAAAATTGCTGAATAACCCAATTTCTATTAATGAAATTGAAAATTTAATTAAGTCCTTACCAACAAAGAAGAGCCCAGGCCCAGATGGATTCACTGTGGAATTCACTCCTCAAACTCTTCAATGAAATTGAAAGTGAAGCAATTCTTCCTAAGTCATTCCTGGAAGCAAATATTACTCTAGTACCAAAACCTGAAAAAGACCCAACTAAAAAAGAGAACTACAGACCAATCTCCCTAATGAACATAGATGCAAAAATTCTCAATAAAATTTTGGCAAACAGGATGCAGCAAATCATTAAGAAGATTGTATACTGTGACCAAGTGGGATTCATCCCAGGCATGCAGGGATGGTTCAACATATGTAAATCAATAAATGTAATCCACCATATGAAGAGAGCCAAAAGTAAGAATCACATGATCATTTCTATAGATGCAGAAAAATCCTTTGATAAGGTCCAACACTCATTCATGAAAAGAACCTTACAGAAAATTAGAATAAGTGGTGTTTACTTCAATATGATAAAGGCCATCTATGACAAACCAACAGCCAGCATCATATTAATTGGCCAAAACTGAAAGTCTTTACCTTAAAATCAGGCACAAGAAAAGGATGTGCATTATTACCACTCCTATTCAACATAGTACTGAAAATATTAGCCAGAGCAATTAGACAGGAGAGAGAAATAAATGGAGTAAATATAGGAAAAGAGGAAGTTAAATTATTGTTATTTCCAGACAACATGATACTCTACTTTGAAGACCCAAAAAACTCCATTGAAAGACTCCTAGCTGTAATAAATTTAGTAACGTAGCTGGATACAAACTCAATACAAACTCAAAAATTAATAGCATTTCTATACACTAACAACAAAATCACAGAAAGAGAAATAAGAGAAGCCATACTCTTCACACTAGCAACCAAAAAATGAAATATTTAGGAATTACTCTTACAAAAGAAATGAAAAACCTATACAGGGAAAATTATAATACACTGATAAAAGAAATTGAGGAGAATCTCAGAAAATGGAGACATCCTTTGTTCATGGTTATGAAGAATAAATATTGTGAAAATGGCCATTTTCCCAAAACTGCTGTATAGATTCAATGCAATCCCAATCAAAATACCATTAACATACTTCAGAGATCTTGAGAAATCACTCCTAAAATTCATCCAGAACCAGAAGAGACCTAGAATAGCAAAGGCAAGCAGCAAAGGCAAGGCAGGAGGCATCACAATCCCTGACTTGAAGTTATACTACAAAGCAACAGTAGTAAAATCAACATGGTCCTGGAATCAAAACAGAGCCGAAGATCAATGGAATAGATTAGAAGATACAACCACAACTACAAACACAGTCAACCACCTTATCTTTGATAAAGGATTCAAACAGGTTCATTGGAAGAACGACAGTCTCTTTAATAAATGGTGTTAGAAAAACTGGCTCTCCATATGCCGAAAACTAAAACTAGACCCATGCCTATCACCATGTACTAAACTAAAATCTAAATGGATTAAAGATCTGAATATTAAAAGAGAAACACTAAATCTGTTGAAAGACAAATTAGGTAAAAGTCTTGAAGACATAGGGGTAGGTAGAGAATTCATAAACAGGAATCAAACTGCATGGGAAATACTTCCCAGAATCAATAACGGGGATCACATCTTATTAAAGAGTTTCTGCATGTTGAAAGAAATCTCCAGCATAGTGAAAAGAAAACCCACAAACTTGGAAAAAATCTTAGTGAACTGTCCCTCAGACAAAGGACACTGTCTAGAACATAAAAAGAATTAAAAAAAATCAGATCCCCAAAATTCAAAGACCCAATCCAAAAATGGACGTCCAAGATGAATACACAGTTCTCAGATGAAGAAATACAAATGGCAAATAAATACATGAAAAAAAGTTCATCATCACTAGTCATTAGAGAAACAAGGTAAAACAACACTGAGATTCCATCTCACTCCAGAAAGAATTGCCAGGATCGAGAAAACTACCAACAACAAATGCTGGAGAGGCTGTGGGGAAAAAGGAATCCTTCTGCACTGTTGGTGGCAGTGTAGAGTGGTGCAACCACTGTGGAGGTAAGTCTGTAGATTCTTCAAAAAGCTGTGGATTGGAAGTCCCATTTGACCCAGCCATTTCACTTTGAGGCATATTCTCAGAAGAACTGAAAACATCATACCACAGTCATATATGTGCACCAATGTTTATAGCTGCACAATTTGTAGTAGCCAGATCTTGGAAACAACTTAAGTGTCCATCAACTAAGGAATGGATAAACAAGTTATGGTATTTTTATGCATTGTAGTACTACCTAGCTATAAAGAATAATCACAGTGAGACACTTATAAATAAATGGGTGCAACCTGAAACCATACTTATAAGGGAAATAAATCAAAATCACATATATAAATACCATATAATCTCCCTAGTGTAAGAAATGGTAAGAGTATATAAGATTTTATGGTAATCATGATTCTCCATTACATTGCTTTGAAGCCTTATAATGTTTTCATTCATTAGTTGGAATGGTTTTATTCAGTTTTGTTTGATTTTATTATGTGTGATTATATGAACAGCTATTTTGAAGAAAACAACACATTATGGCAGCCATTGCTGATTTAATATCATTTTGCTTTGAAGTCTTACCATGCATTTGTTCTTCTGTATCCAGTGGTTCTATCATGTTGTATCTTATTGGATTTTGATATGTGTGATAGTATAAACAAAATTTTTATGGAAAATGAGATAATATAGTAGCCATTGTTCATTTTCTGCTATTTGGTTCTGAATGCCCTGTAATGCTTTTATTCTCTTGAATGGTTTTATACTATTTTATTATGTTCAATACTATTGTCTGGGAAGGTATGCTCAACTATTTCAAAGAAAGAGACATTATCGTAGCTACTGTTAGTATCTGGTTGTCTTGTAGTAAAGTGCTGTGTTGCTAACATTGTTGTGTTCTGATCTGCCCTCTTTTGTCTTAATCTTTTTAAAATAAAAAGGTGCTCCATCATGTTTATACACCAGAGTGTTGTCTTTCTTTTCATTTTATATCATGGTACATATAGGAAAAATTTGTATTCATGCTGGAAATGAGGATTATATGTGTGTGTATATATATATACTTTCTTCTGTCCTAACAAGATAATGATTAACAAATTCTTAAAATCCAATCTTACTATTTGCAAATAGTGACAATTTAATTTCTTTCCTACATATACTTTCTTTTTTAAAAAAATTATTTAAGGAGAAAAAGAAAAAAAAACAAAAAAGGTACAAGTTATACAGAATTTCAGAAAAAATAAACAGGAAATCACTAGTTAATAGATTACATATCGTCATCTTAGAAATAATAGTTCAATTTACAAAATTAAAGCATATAAAGTGGACATTCAAACAGTGAGACTGCAAACATTTCTGTTCAATGATCCAACAAAACTTAGTAATATGGTTATCTATCTTATACACTTAAATATATATGCAGTTATATCCTTTAGAGCACTTTCTTTTCCTCTTTTTGTACAATGACAATTACACATTTTGGGTTTTATTACTCCCATAGTTCTTATTACTTTTTTTTGAAGAGAGTAAAACCAAATGTGACATAATAGAACAAAGTCAGTCAAATGAAAAGGGTGGACATAATATATAATGTAAAAATAAAATACAAAGTGATCAACAATGGTTACCATAATGCCTCTTGCTATCTTAAAAAGAATTGCCTATATCATCAGTTATAATAAAATTGAACAAAACAGTAAAGAACAAAACCAAAAAACCAAAACATTGCAGACATTACAGGACTTCAAAAGAAGATAATAGTCAACCAGAATGGGTGTCATAATGAATCTTATTGTCTTCACAGTTGTTGCCTGTACTTTCGAACTTGGTACTATTAAGCAAATCAGAATAGAGGAAAATCAGTCAAAACAAGATGGTCAGAACAATTCAGGGTTTCAAATCAAGTTAATAGGAAACCAAAGTGGGTTACTATAATATATCCTGCTATTTTTTATTTATTTTTCCCTTAATTAAAAAGATAAAAATAAAAAAAAGTAAATAATAAAAAAAGGAGATTGCAATAAAAGAGGACATAACAACAAAACAGCACAGGTCAAATCATAACCATTTAAGCAAATTAGTGTTTCATCACAAGATATCCCAACATAAAAGTAGTTACCATTGTGTCTCTTTCCTTGAAATCTTTGAGTATAACTTCGTATACTGTAGCATCAAAATATCAAGACAATGTAAAACTGTTCAAGAGAATGACGTATTACATGGTATTTAGAATCAACTAACAGGACATAACAATGGTTTCTGTATAATCTCCTTGTCTATAAAAGTTTTTGTTTATATTATCACATATAATAAAATCTAACAAGATACAACATGTTAAGATTGATGGAGACAGAAGAGCAAAAGCTTGATGGGACTTCAAAACAAGATGATATTAAATCAGCACTAGCTATTATGATGTCTTGTTTTCTCCAAAATAGCTGTTCCTACCATCCAACCTTCTCTGCCTCATTTCTGTTGAGCTCTTTTTCTGTCATTAGTTGTCAGTTTGTCTTCTTCATTTCACTTTCTGCTCCAATCATTGTGGTCTCTCTGCCACTGTTTGTGGAATCTTGGTATTTTTCTTTTTTAGAATATCCTGCAGTAATCTCTGTAGAGTTGAATTGGTGGTTGCAAATTCCCCTAGTTCCTCTTTATCCTGGAAGCACCTTGTTTTTCCATCAATTTCTAGGGACAGTTGTGCAGGATATATCAATCTTGGCTGGAGGTTATTATCTTTCAAAGCTTGAATTATTTCCCCCCATGCTTTTCGTGATTTGATGGTTTGTGCCGAGAAGTCTGATGTAATTCTGATGGGTGTTCCCTTGTAAGTGATCTGTTTCTTGTCTTTGACGGCTTTTAATATTCTGTTCTTATATTGGATTTCTGGAATTTTGATTATTATATGCCTGGGTGTAGCTCTGTTTGGGTTGTAGGTGGCTGGGGTCCTGTATGCCTCATACATCTGAGTATCTTTACCTTTTACTAAATTAGGGAAATTCTCCTGGATTATTTCTCTAAATAGCTTTTGTAGTTCATTTGTTTGAGTCCCTACTTCTTTTATGTTCTTAATTCTTAAATTATAGATCCTCTTATCACCTTCTAGCCTTTGTATTATTGCTGGGGTTTTTTTTTGTTGTTTTTAAGAAGTTTTTCATTTCATGCTGCTACATTAAAAATCTGTCCTCCAGTTCAGATCATCTATCCTTCGTTTCTTTCAAGCTATTATGCCAGCTTTCAATAGAGTTTTTAGTTTCTTGGTAATCTCTTTGAACCTGCTTCACATATTCTATGTTTTCTCTATTTTCTCCATCAAACAATTCTCCCCTTTTTTTCTGTTCTTCCATTCCACCATCTGTTTTTTGTTTGGTGGTGCTTAGCATTTCTCTAACTATTCTGATTATATCTTGCTTTACTTGGTTAAATACTTCACATTTGAACTCATCTATGAGGCTCCTGAGATATCACTTTATGTCTATTGGTGCCATGTCTGATATTGCATGTTTTCTGTCCTCATTTTCCTTTGTATTTACCTTTCCTAGATCAAGGTTCTCAGGATTGAGGACTGAGGACCCTTTCTTGTTGCTCCCTCTTCCAATACTTTTTGTTCCTTCCATACAAGCATATATAGGAGGCCCAGTTTTTTTCTTTGTTGTTTACAGTTTGTTTGAATCCTCTGGCTAGGTGTTCCTGCCCACTGCAGTGTACTAGGGAGACACAGACCAGGGTAGCCTTTCCTGGGCCTGCCCCTCCAGGTCAACCTACTGAAGGCTTCTCTTCACTGCTAGGGTGCATCGCCAGGTGCTGGGATCTGCTTTGCGCTAGCCTACTGGGTCTTAGTCCACAGCATCACCCAGGCCAAGCGCTCCCCACCAATCCCACTTGAGAGGGGAATATGTGACTAAAGTCACTGCAACATCCTCTTCTGGCTAGTCTGCCCAGTCCCAGAATGTCCTCTGTGGGGGTCTCCTAGCCCATGGCAGGGTCCCCGTTCCTCTCCACTCACCTCAGGTCAATGCAGAGCTCCCCGCCAGTCCTGCTCTCAACTCTGCTTCCCGATTCCTGCTCTCAGAGTTTTTGCATGTCTCTCTCACTGCTGTGCCAATTCAGACACAGCAGCAGTGGCAGGAAATTTAAATTGTGGCTTCCAGAGGCGCGGGTTCCAGCTCCTGTGCTGAGATTTTATGTGTTCTGGTTATAGCACTGGAATTGCATTTCCAGTTGGTTTCTCTCAGCTTAGTTAGTTCCTGGGTCAGCAGTGTATATCTCCCCTTGCTGAGGACTCCTCACACTGCACCATTCCTTGATTCTTTTTTTTTTTTTAATTTTTATTTAAGGAGAAAAGAAAAGAAAGAAAAAAAAACAGTGAAGGGGTACAAGTTATACAGATTTACAGAATAAAAAAATGCGCAGTAGGAAATCACTAGTTAATGGATTACATATTGCCATCTTAGAAATAATTGTTCAAGTCACAAAATTAAAGTTTGTAGAGTGGACATTCCAACAATGATACTGCAAACAGTTCTGTTCAATGATCCAATAAAACCCTGTGATATCATTTTCTATCTTATACTTTTAAATATACATGCAGTTATATAGTTTAGAGCACTTTCTTTTCCTCTCTTTTGTACAGTGACTATTACACATTTTGGGTTTCATTGCTCCCTCGGTTCTTGTTGCTTTTTTGGAAGAGAGTAAAACCAAATGTGACATAACAGAACAGAATCGGTCAAGTCAAAAGGGTGGACATAATAGATAATATAAAAACATAATACAAGGTGATCAACAATGGTTACCATAATGCCTCCCGCTATTTCTAATAGAATTGCCTATATCATTAGTTGTAATACAATTGAACAAAACCGTAAAGAATAAAACCGACAAAACCAAAACATTGGAGATATTGTAGGTCTTCAAAAGTAGATAAAAGTCAACGAGAATGGGCGTTATAATGAATCTCATTATCTTCTCAGCTGATGCCTAAACTTTCGAACCTGATACTATCCAGCAAAACAGAATATAGGAACCTCAGTCAAAAACAAGATGGTGAGAGTAATACAGGGCTTCAAATCGAGATAATAGAAAGTCAAAGTGGGTTACTATATTATATCCTGCTATATTTTTCCCTGTAATTAAATGGATAAAAATAAAAAAGTAAATAATGGAGTGGAGATTGAGAAAAAAGAGGGCATAACAGCGAAACAGCGCAGATCAAAACATAACCATTTAAGCAGAATAGAGTTTCACCACCAGCTAATCCTGACCCAAAAATAGTTACCATATTGACGCCCTCCCTGAAGTCCTTGAGTACAACTTCATATACTGTAGCATTAAGTATATCAAAACAATGTAAATCCATTTAAGAGAATGACAGCATTATAGAGTATTTAGAATCGACTAACAGAAAATGAACAATGGTCTCTGTATAATCTCCTTGTCTTTAAAAGGTTTTTTCTTATACTATCGTACATAGCAAAATCCAATAAGATACAACCTGTTTAGACCATTGGAGACAGAAGAACAAAAGCTAGATGAGACTTCAAAACAAGATGGTACTAAATCAGCATTACCTATTAAGATGTCATTTTCTCCAAAAAAAGCTGTTCCTATCATCCAATCTTCTCTGTCTCATTTCTGTTGAGCTCTTTTTCTGTCAGTAGCTGTCAGTTTGTCTTCTTCATTTTGTTCTCTGCTCCATTCGTTGTGGCCTCCCCGCCCCTATTTCTGGGTTCTTTGTATTTTTCTTTTTTTAGAATATCCTGAAATACTTTCTGTAGGGTTGAATTGGTGGTTGCAAATTCCCCCAGTTCCTCTTTATCTTGGAAGCACCTCGTTTTTCCATCAATTTCCAGGGACAGTTGTGCAGGATATCTCAATCTTGGCTGTAGATTATTATCTTTCAAAGCTTGAATTATTTCTCCCCATGCTCTTCGTGATTTGATGGTTTGTGAAGAGAAATCTGCTGTAATTCTGATGGGTCTTCCCTTGTAAGTGATCTGTTTCTTGTCTCTTACAGCTTTTAATATTCTGTTCTTGTATTGAATTTCTGGAATTTTTATTATTATATGCCTGGGTGTTTCTCTGTTAGGGTTGTAGGTAGCTGGGGTCCTGTATGCCTCATACATTTGAGTATCTTTACCTTTTGCTAAATTAGGAAAATTCTCCTGGATTATTTCTGTGAGTAGCTTTTGTAGTTCACTTGTTTGTGTCCCTACTTCTTCTTTTATGTTCTTAATCCTTAAGTTATGGCTCCTCTTATCATCTTCTTGTCTTTGTATTATTGCTGTGTGTTTCTTTGTTATTTTTAAGAAGTTTTTCATTTCATTCTCCCATGTTTCAAGTCTGCCCTCCAATTCAGATAGTCTGTCCTTAGTTTCTTTCAAGCTGTTATGCCAGTCTTGGGTAGACTTCTTGATTTCTTGATAGTCCCTTTGCACCTGCTTCACATACTCAATGCTTTCTCTGTTTTCTCCATCAAGCAATTCTCCCCTCTTTTTCTGTTCTTCCATTCCACCATCTGCTTTTTCCTGGGTGGTGCTTAGCATTTCTCTAACTATTCTGCATACTTCTAGCTTCATGTCATTGATAACTTCATTCCTGAATTGGTCTAAGAGGCTCTCTAAATGGCGCTTAATGTATATTGGTGCAGTGTCCACTATTGCCTGATTCTCAGGATTGGGGGTCGAGGAGCCTTTTTTGTTGCTTCCCTTCCCCATATTTTCTGTTCCTTATAAAATGTAATCTTACACAGGAGGCCCGGCTTCCCTGCCTGTCAGCCACAGCTTGATCAAATTGCGCTGGTTAGTTGTTCCCGCTCACCCCTGCGCCCCAGGGAGTTGCGGAGGAGGCAGCCTACGCGGGAGTTGGTCGCTCCTCCGGGCCACCGTCAGGCTCTGGGATCTGGGTTAGGCCAGTCTAGGGAGTCCGCCAGCAGCGTCCCTCCGGCCAGGCACCTTTCACCAATCCCGTCCGAGAGGGAAACGTGTGGCTGCAGTTGCCACCGCGCCCTGCTCTTACAGGACTGCCCGCGCCCAGAAAAACCTCCGCTGGAGTCAAACTGCGGTAGGGAGTCAGTTCCTCGCTCACCTCGCCACCAGTCAGCCTTCCTCCCTGTCCATCGCGTTTCCGACTCCGTTCGCCGACTCTCGTTCCCAAGCCTCTGCGCGTCTCTCCTTGCCGAGCCGCTGTGGAGGCGCCGGCCGCCGGGCGGCGGGAAATCCAAACCGCGGTTTCCAATGGCGCGGAGTCGAGCCTCCACACCGAGATTTTTCTGTTCCTATTTTAGCGCCAGGACTGTATTCCAAGTTGGATTCTCTCAGCCCAGTTCGTTCCTGAGTCAGCAGAGCATATCTCTACTGGTTCGTATCTCCTTAGTCCACATCATTCCTGGCCTCTGAGCCGAGCCTTTAGAGAGCATTCAGTAGTTGCTGTTGTCTGTCCGCCATGTTCTCTCTTCTACCCATTCCTTGATTCTAAGCTGGCTATCTCAGAGAGCCTCCATAGTTGCTGTTATCTATCCACCATGTTCTCCTGGAAGTCTATTTATTTCTTTTTCTTACCTGACTATTCCTGATTGCCCCTGATTATTCCTATGTTGAGGAGGAGTGGTGGTAGGGGACATATTTGTCACATCCCTAATTTTAGACAGAAAGCCTTCAGTCCTCCCCCCCATTTAATATGATTTCTGCACTAGATTCATCATAAATGGCTTTTATCAGGTTGAGGCAAGATCCTCCCATATCTATGTTCTTCAGGGTTTTTAGTGTTAATGAATACTAGATTTTTTTTTGAGACAGTGTCTCACTATGTACTTAGTTTGGCTCTGGGCTCATTATGTAATCCAGCTTGTCTTGAATGCACTGTGGTCCTCCTACCTCAGTTCTCCCAAGTGCCGGAATTGTAGACATGTTCCTCCACACCTGACTTGGATGTTAAATTTTGTCAAAGTTTTTTATCTGCAACTATTGAAATGATCATGTGGTTTTTATTTTTGCTTCTGTTTATATGATGTTTTATATATATTGATTTGCATACATTGAACCATCTTTGCATTTGTGAAATGAAGCTTACTTAGTCATTTATATGATATTTTTGATGATTTGTTGCATTCTGTTTGCCAATATCTTGTTGAAGACTTTTCCATCTATGTTCATTAAAGAGATCAGTCTGTAGTTTTTGTTTGTTTGTTTTTTTAGTTGGATCTTTGTCTGATTTTGGAATCAGGATAATGCTAGCTTACAAAAATGAGTTTGGAAATACTCCTTTTCTTTCAATTTCCTTAAAGAATTTGAGGAGTATCAGTGTTATATCCTCCTTGAAGATCTTGGAGAATTTCACAGGGATTCCATGAGGTACTGGGCTTTTCTTAGTTGGTAGGTTTTACTTTTTATTACAGTTTCAATTTCATTTCCTGTTATTGGATTATTCAGCATTTTAATATCTTCTTCATTCTGTTTTGGTAATGTACATATGTCTATAAATTTGTCTGTTTCTCCAAAATTCTCCAATTTGTTTGGATACAATGTTAAAGAGTAGGTGGTAACAATCTCCTGGATTTTGGCAGTGTTCATTGTAATTTAACTTTTTTCATTTCCAATGGTGTTTATGTGGGTCTTTTCTTCTTTTGATAAGTTTGGCTAAGAGTTTGTCTATTTTATTTATTCTTTCAAGGAAACAGCTCCTTGATTCATTATTTACATTTTTTAGCTCCAATTTTATTACTTTTTGCTCTGATCTTTGTGATTTCCCTCCTTGTATTAGTTTTGGGTTTGAAATACTTTTGTTCTTCTAGCTTCTTAAGGTGTATTATTAGGTTGTTTAATCGAGTTATCACTGTTTCTCTAATGTAAGCATTCACAGCAATAACTTTCTTTCCTAGGATTGCTTTCATTATGTTCCACAGGTTCTGTTATATGATTATATTATCATTTGACTCTAGGAATTGTTTAATTTACTTTATTTCTTCAAGAGTGAGTTATTTGATGTCTACTTGTTAGTGAAATTTCTGTGGTTTCTTTTGCAGTCAATGTATAGTTTCAGTGTACTATACTCTGATAGAACACATGGGATAATTTCAGTACACTTATATTTATTGAAACAGATTTTATGGACTAATTTGCAGTTTATTTAGGAGAAATCCCCGTGTGCTGTTGAGAAGAATGTATATTCTGTTATAATAGGATAGAACACTCTGTAGATATCATCCTTTACATAGAAGACTCAAAAAATTCCACCAAAAGAATCCTAGAATAACCAAATTCAGCAATATACCAGGATGAGAAAATCGTCACACAAATATCAGTAGCATTCCTGTATAGCAGTAATGAACCCACTGAGAAAAAATTGGGAAAACAGAACATTTACAAAGCAACAAGCAAAAACAAATATTTCAGAAGTAACCTAACCAAGGAAGTGTAAAAAAAACCTTTGTAATGAAAACTATAGCACTACTCTGAAAATGAACATTAAAGAAGACAAAGAGATTCTCTGTTACTGGATAGTTAGAACCAACAAGACTTAAGGAAAAACTCCACTGCCTACCACAGGGTAGTCTTGTCCACTTGCTGTTGGACCATAGCATCTCCCCAGGAACTTGAGGGAGCTCAAATTGTCAAAATTGCTGTCCTCTCAAAACTGCTATATAGGTTTAATGTAATCCCAATCAAATTACCAACAGTGTTTCTCATATAATTAGAGAAAGCCATCCTAAAATTCATATGCAACTAGAATAGATCCAGAATATCAAAAGCAATCCTAGGTGACAAAAGCAAAGCAATAGGCATCATGATGTTATATTTCAAGTTATATTAAAAAGCTATAGTGATAAAAAAAATCATGGCTCTTGGCACAAAAATAGACACGTGAATCAGGTAATTTGTTTTACCAATATTTGACAAACAGCAAAAGGTATATGCTGGAGGAGAGATATGTTTTAGCAAACAGTGCTGGGGAAACGCTTCATTCGCATGGAGAAGACTGAAGCTAGACCTGTATCTCTCACCACGTTTAAACTAAAATCAAAATGGATCACAAATTTAAGTATTAAAACAGAAACACTCTTAAGGTAGTTAAAATTCTTGAAGTCATAGGTGTAGGCAAAGACTTTGTAAACAGATTCCCAGTTACACAGGCAAAAGCATCAAAGCCAACAAATGGATTATGTCAAATTAGAAAGCTTCTACACAGCAAAGCAAACAAAGAACAGTATGAAGAAATAATCTTCAGAATGGGGAAAAATTTACTAGCTATACCTCAGATAGAGGATTAATATCAAGAATACATAAAGAACAAAAAAATTTAGACTCCTCAGAATAAAGACCCAAACAAAAAAATGGGCCACAAAAAGAATACACACTTCTCAGAAAAAGAAGTGCAACAAATATGTCAAAAAGTGTTCAAAATCAGTGGTCAGTAGTGAAATGCATGTTTAACAAAACAAGATACCATCTTACTCCAGAAAGAATGGCAATCATCAGGAAATCAAACTGTAACAGGTGCTTGCAAGGATGAAGGGAAAAAACTTTAACATTGTTGGTGGGAATGAAGTCTAATGTAACTGTGGAAATTCCTCATGGAATTTACAATTGAAATTTCATTCAACCCAACTATTCCCCTTTTAGATATCTTCCTAAAATAGTTAAAGACATCTTATTAGTGATGCATATATGCCACTGTTTATAGCAACAAAATTCATAATAGCTAAATCATGGACCAGGCTTATATGTCCATCAGCAGATGAATGAATATAGAAAATGTGGATTTATAGTCAATGGAGTACTACTCTGCCATAAAGAAGGAAAAACTTGAGGCATTTGTAAGAAAACAGATGCATCTTGAATCCATAATGTTAAATGAAACAAATAAAACAAACAAGTTTAAAAATTATATGGTTTCTTTTATATGAGAAACCCAAAGTATAAATAAAGAGCAAATAAAAATAGATAATAGGAAATAGGGAGCTAGATCTCTGGGAAATGTGAGGAGGAATAAAAGATGAACAGAAGAGGAAAAGGGAAGGGAGGGAACATAAGAAAGAAATTACATATAACACCTATATGTGCAAATTACCCACAATGAATATATTCATAACATGCCATGCAAGCACATACTAATAAAAAAATTCACAGGACAGAGGAAAAATCATTTAAAAATTATTTTTTAAGTGAAAGGAGAATAAAACAATCATTAAATTTGTGTATGACTACATAACTTTGAAAAGTCAAACTCATCTTGAACAAGAAGAATAAAGTAAGAGATATTATATTACCTGGTTTCAAAATATACTACAAAGCTGTAGTGATCAAAATAACATTGTTGGGAAGATGGAGGATATAGCTCAGTGGCATAAGTGCTTGTCTGGTAAGCACAAAGTTGTGAGTTCGATTTTCAGTACCAAAAACAACAACAAAAAACTGTGTCACAATAATATGGTTTGGGGTAAACACAGAAACACAGATCAATGGAACAGAATACCCTAGAAATAAACCCATATATCTACAGCCAGCTGATTTTTGACAAAGTTGTATTATAATAAAGATCTTCCTTTAAAAGTTGCTTAGAAAATTATACAGTGATACTTTGGTTTATGAATTTTTTTTTTACAATTTTGGGGGAGATGTCTGTGTTGGGGAATATGGTCATGGTTGTGTTTGTCACCTTAAGTGGAGTTTGTGAACAGAAGTGAAATTTTGCTGAATGCTTTTATTTGTAAACGGAAGCATATGTAAACTGAGACATTAGCATATAGTCACAAGTAGAACAATGAAACCAGATTTCTGTCTCATTACTCATACAAACAAACTCAAATAGATTAAAAACTTAAAGGTGAGACATGGAACTATTAAAAGATGATGTAGAGAAAAAGCTTCAGGACAGTGGAATGGGCAAAGTTTTTGGATAACACCCCAAAAGTAGAGGAAACAAAAGCAAAAATAGAAAAACTGAAAAAGTTTTGTCAAGCAAATGAAGCAATCAGCAAAGTGAAGAAACAGGGAGAAAATATCTGCAGACTGTACCTATTAGAAAGTAATATTCAGAATGCATAAGTAACCACAAAACTCAATTAAAAACTTTTCTATTATTGGTGAAAGTATAAATTTCTTTAAGTTCTGAAGACAATAACAAAAAACTCAAATAACCCAATTAAAAATGAACAGCAGATCTAAATAGATACATATAAATGGCCAAGGGCATATGCTCAGTGTCACCAAGCATCAGGAGGACAAAAATCAAAACTGCAGTGAGACATATCCTCACCCCAGTTAGAATAACTGTCATCAAAAGGATAAAAGGTAACAAGCACTGCTGAAGTGTAGAGAAAAGGAGACCTTTGCGCTGTTCAGGGGTGATATAAATTAGTACTGTTATTATGGCAAACAGTATGGAGGTTCACCATAAAGTTGAAAATAGAACTGCCAGTTGATTTGACAACACTGCTACTCAATATGTAGCCAAAGAGGGAAATCAGTATTTGAAGAGACACTAGCCTTCTAATGCCTATTACAGCACTACTCACAATAGCCAAAAAATTGAAATAGCCTATGTATCCAACAATCCATGAATGAGTAAAAAAATGTGTTACACATACAACATAGTATGCTATTGAGCCACAGAGCAGAACGAAATCTTGTAAACTTGTGACAATATAGAGGGCTGAGAACGTTATGTGAAGTGAATAAGCCAGCTAGTATAACTACTGTATGATCCCACTCATGTATGGAATACAAAAAGTTGGCCTTGAGTCCCAGGACTAGAGCGAGTGCAGGCTGAAACTCAGCTCACAGGAAAGCCCTGGGACAATGCTCCCAGGTGGAGGACACACAGAGTCCTCGCAGGCCTAAATGGCCCATGCCCAGTGGACTCCAAGCAGCTAGCAGTTACCTGCTGTTCTGCTTTGGAAGACAAAAGTGGGCCAGGTGATTCCCAGTGCACGGGGGAAGCTTTGAAACATTGCTTGAAACCCAGAAATATAGGAAAATGAGAAAACAAAAAAGCAAAATGCAATCTCAAACTTCACAAGCCCAAAACAAGCAAGTCTAGGAGACATGGACACAAAAGAAAATATAGGTCATACACATGAAATTCCTGAAATGATAACAACTGAAGTAAAGAAACAACTCCAGGAAGCTACAAAAGAACTTAAATCAGAAGTAGTCTCCCGGGTAGAAGAAGAAATGATAAATGTAATGAAAGAAATGCTATAAAAAGTTGGCCTCATAGAAGTTGAGAGAGGATGGTGGTTATCGGAAGGTTGTGAGGGAAGGAGGGATGACAACAATTAGACAAGTGGTTATTAAGTTACAGTTAGGGCAAGATGTTCTGTCATCCATTGTGCAGTAGGATAAGTGTAGATGATGATGATGTATATTTCAAAAAGCTAGCAGGAGTTGAATGTTTTCATACTGAATAAATGATAAGCTTTTGAGAAGAAAGCTCTGTTTAACCTGTTTTAAACATTACATAATATACACATGTATCAAAATATAACACAATACCTCATTAGTATATATGATTTTTATGCTTTATGTATGAGTTAAACATAAATGTAAAAGGATGACGAAAGGCTAGTTTCTTCAACCTGGCTGGAGTTTCCACAAATTAAGAAAGACCACAACATAGTGTACTAAAAGGACAATTAACATAATATAAAAGGATATCCAATGGCTTTTCCAATTATATGAGAAGACTGTCAATGGCAGTCATAAAAGAAATGCAAATTTAGCTGAAGCAGAAGGGTAGTGGGTTTGCAAGCAGCCTGAACAGTTTAATGAGCTCCTATTCTCATATCAAATATAGAAAAGGCTAGGATAATAGTTCAGTAGTAGAGTGCCCTTGGGTTCAATTTATAGTAGTAATCCCCTCCCTGCAAAAAAGAAAATTAAAAATACTAAAAATTAAAATTTGCAGAGCTTCTATGAGACTGACAAAAATGATGAAAGTCTAATGCTGGATTTTGGAGAAGGTATCAGGAAATAGGCCTCTTTTCTATTATTGGTGAAAGTATAAATTTCTTTAAGTTCTGAAGAAGACAACTGAAAATATCTATCAAGTCACACAAACCTGATCCAACAATTTCTTCTAGAAACACACTGCTCATGCATGCAAATATACATGTGTAAATATACTAATTGTGTTATTGTTTGTAATAACAAGTGATAAACAAAAGAAGTATCAGTTACTTATATTGTGAAACAACCACTCCAAACTCAGTGGCTTTAGTGATCATATATAGGTGCTTTTCAGCCTAGAGGTCAGTTGACTGATTCTTCAGTCAACTGGGCTCTCTTGAACAATCGTGATCAAAGTGACTCTCTGTGGCATAAAACAGTAGCTGTGAAACTGCACCCTGCCCACGAGAATCCTCCTAGCACAGATAGTGGCTTTTAGGATGTGCCTTACCCTGGGTGGCTCCTTTTATAATGAAGCAGTTTTCTTCATTTTGAGTGCAGATATGGCCTGGTGACTCTTCTGTGCAAACGGATAATCACCAGATGTTGGGTACACCAAACATCAAAAGGGAAAACATGCATAATATAATGATAAGATAGAAACTAATACATAAATAAATTGTGCTAATATAAATTAAGACTCAGGAGCTTATCAGATTATATCAGGAGCACACAGACACCTGTGATATCAAAGCATAGAAAAGCAGGTCATTAACTTATAGAAATGTATAAAGGAAGGGAAAACAGATCAGGAGTGTGTGTCTGGAGGTGACGTTCATGTGTCCATAATTTTATCAGACTGCCTGGCAAACCGTCATAAGGTCCATGAGCTCCAGGTCTGTACCTAGGTTTCAGCTCAGCTGGATCTTCTTTTGTCACCTCTGTGCTTGGGCCTTCCACATGAAGGGTGCCCTGAACAGCTCTGCTTAGTCAGAAATCTTACCTGGCCACCCTCAGTGACTGTTTATAGTGATTGTTTACACTGGGTCACAGCTTTTATTCTTGGTGTGGCATCTTTGAATCTGAGGCCACTGCTAAGCCTTTGTTATATGCCCTGTAACCTATATATATATATATACTATTGTATGAAGTGTAATGCGTGACTTGATTATTATAGTTATAAGCACTGTACTTAAAATTGGAATGAAAACATCACTGGTCATTCAAGAAATGCAAATTAAAACAACCCTGAGATTCCACCTCACTTCACAAAGAATGGCTATCTTCACGAAGTCAACAAATGCTAGAGGGACTGTGGGGAAAAGGAATCCTTATCCACTGTTAGTGTAAGTTTAGACTGGTGCAACCACTCTGAAAATCAGTGTGGAGACTCCTCAGAAAACTAAGATTGGAGGTCCCATTTGACCCAGCTATTCTGCTTCTGGGTACCTTCCCAGAAGAATTAAAAATACCGTGTCGGTGTCACTCCCAGCCGGCAGGAAGGACACACAACAAAGTCTGGCAGTGGACAACCTTTTCTTTTATTTTCCTTCTCCGTACAGCCTGCCCCGGGAATCCTCCCGGCCGAAGCCTCTGTTGGTCCGCTCTCCGCGGCTCCTTGCGTGCTTCTCCCTACAGTCTGTCCCGAAGCCTCTACCGGTCCGCTCTCCGCGGCTCCTTGCGTGCTTCTCCCTACAGTCTGTCCCGAAGCCTCTACCGGTCCGCTCTCCGCGGCTCCTTGCGTGCTTCTTCTGCTTCTTTTGCTTCTTCTTCTTTTCTTGGCGGGAGAGGCACTCACTTTTATAGGGTTACAGTGGCCAACCAGTTCAAAGCGCGCGATGCGGGCTGATTGGCTAACATCAGTTGTTGCTAGGCAGACTATCTTACAGGGCGGGTTGTGAAGCAGGAGATCTTACAGGGCGGGTTGTTTACCAAGCAGGAAGCAGGAGATCTTACAGGGCGGGTTGTTTACCAAGCAGGAAGCAGGAGATCTTACAGGGCGGGTTGTTTACCAAGCAGGAAGCAGGAGATCTTACAGGGCGGGTTGTTTACCAAGCAGGAAGCAGGAGATCTTACAGGGCGGGTTGTTTACCAAGCAGGAAGCAGGAGATAAGCGCCATCTTAGCACACTCGATGGGAGGGGTAATCTAGCTCAGGCTTTGCTCTTTCCTACAGGCCTCACGTCCGCCAAGTAAGGCGACCGGGCTCGGCCGCGGCTCCCAACAATACCGTACCTCAGCAATATACATGCACCTATATTTATAGCAGCGCAATTTGTAATAGTTAGACCTTGGAAACAAAGTAAATATTCATCAACCAAAGAATATATATATATATATATATATATATATATATATGCTAAGTTAGTTATACTACTAATTTCTTTTAGTTCATTCAAAAGAAAGGTTTGTGCTAGTATTGTTTGTATAGCTAAATGCAGGTATCTTGTACTCTTAGTAACTAATTTAAAGATAACAATATGCAATATGTTAACCATTGTTTTCCTCTTATTATCTTGTTTTGAAATTTTATTTATTGTTTCTCTTTAAAATAAAATCTAAAAAGAGGTAAGATATTTGGAATGAAAGAATCTGTGATTACTCTGCTCAAGGCTATAAAGTGGAATTCAGACTACTTAGGGAACTGACAACATTTGTGAAATTATTGTTACTGAATAAATTCTAACACTGTGGAAAGACACAAACATATTCAGTTCATGTCAATGGCATATATCCTAATTTTAAGCTAGTACAGTGCCATTTCTGCTGCATCCAATAAACCAAAGAATGTCACAGGGCCAGGTGGGACAAAAGAGGTCTTGAAACTCTACCTCTTAATCAGAGAACTAAAAATCATATTGCCAACAGTCATGGATAAAAGGAAAATTGAAGGGTCATGGTCATTTTTGTGACTATAGCAAGTCTAAATATCTACTCAAATAAAGATATAATTGCACATACTTTTTGAAACAGGGTATCACTATGTCGTTCAGGCTGGCCTTGATCTCATGTAGCCCAGGCGGGCTTCAAGCTTACAGTGATATTCCTGCTTCAGCCTCCTGAGGGCAATGATTTCAACTGTACCACAACACCCGACATGCAATATTTTTTAAAAAAAATATAAGACAAATACATGTGATTTGAGAAGAAAAGTTCATCAAGATTTATTCTTAAGTGAAAGAAACCAAAGCGTAGTGTTGTCTACATAATGTTCTGAGGACTGAACCACAACCTCATGCTAAGCAAGTACTCAACCACTGAATGCACCTTTAAGGCCACTAGGTATGATACCGGGCATTTTCTTTCCAAATCCTCAGACGTTGACGAGAATTTGTAGAGGACAATTGCAATCTGCAACTTTATGGGTCACAGCCTGCCCCGTCCGTGGCTTGCAAGCTGCCGCCTCACACCCCGGGCCAGAGGCCAGGCCCTCCGGAGCCAGAGCCGCAGGGTCCCGGCCCCCGCGCCCTCCACCACTACTAGGGAACTTGGCATTTCCCTCCGCAGTGAGGACCTGCACCACGACGAAGGGAACGGCGCACTCTAACTTGCAGAGCTGGGGTGGGGAGAAACAGAAGTACCCGGCCCTAAGGAGTGCCACGGTTCGAACCCCTCTACTGCTGGTTTTTTGAGGAATTTCTACACTTATTTCCACAATGTAAAAGGGAAAGAAACTACTCAAAATGAAAGAACAACTGGGATGGAGGAAAGGAGAAAAGAAGTAAAGGAAAAGCACACAAATATGTGGGACCCTGAGCGCAGCAGTAGGGTGCGCATGCAAAGCAGGAAGTTCAGTTTTCAGGTTTGCAAGAAGTGGAAGTCAGTGTTGAAGAGAGGCACTGTCCGGTGCCACATTGAGCTGGTGTCACATTGTGCCTGGCCTCGCTTTACCTCTGTGCTTGGGGGTGGAACCCATAAACCACCATGTCATCCAACTTCCCTTCAAATACTCTATTCCTCACCTTTGTCAGGGCTTTGAAGCAATGCAAGCTTGCTGCCTCTCCCAGGACACATTAAATTCCTAGCTAGCCTGCTGTGTCCTTCACCTCCCAGAGGTGAAGCTGAGTAAACTCAAAGTAAACCTCCATGATGCAAGATCCCCCCTCAGAGATTGCCATTCCTCAGAAGCCCTATCACCTCCCAGTGACACCAACCTAGGTCTCAGGTCTTGGCCACCTGGGCTCTGGGGGACAATCAGGACCCAAATGATGACACTGAGTTCTTTATCTTTTGAAAGTTCTATCAGTGATCCTAACATACTATGAGGGCAGAAAACTGCTGTCACTAGGCAGGAAAAGTGCAAATTCTCTCATCAAGTTCAAGTCTGCGAGAACTTAGCATCCTAAATAAAATTCTCAGGCCAGAGGTCCAGGCACCAAATACAGTACTGTTATTACAGTTTTGATAGGACATGATTCATGTAATCCAGTCTCCTTAGTTTTCAGAAATGCAAATTGTTAGGTTCAACTCAGGTGGAACTTTCCCTGCACTCAATCTGTTGTCAGCAAAGTTCTCAGAGAAAACCCAGGTCAGCACTGATACTGTTGCCCTTGGAGAACACTGGATGTCATAAAAAGGATAGAGCATGGCAGAGCATGGAGTCTTCCAAGTTCCAGGGTATCTGAGAACATCCATATACTTACACTGGGTACCCTGAAGACTTAGATTACTGAGGCACTGGATATTTGGATAAATTAGACCGTCGATGTTTGCTAAGACTTTCTCACCTAATGTTCCTGGCCTTATTTCAAGCCCTATGAAGAAGCCCACTTCTCTTTGATACTTATGCATGGTCTTTTTGCCTTCTCTCTGCCTGCACCCAGATATCACATCATATGTCTTATTGCCTTTACAAAGCCTGTCTCTGCCTCATATCATTCATTTACACAAATAACCCCAATGATGTGAGGATCTTGCCTGACTTTGCTCTTGTCCCCAGAAGATTTGGGAGTTTCCTTGGGGTGGGACACTGAAGCAAGGCTCTGTCTTGGCAAAAGCTGTCATAGCCCTGAGGAAAGTGGTTGCTGCAAAATGGTATGGGATGTGGCTCCCTGTGTGGCTATGCCTTTCTTCTCCTCACTCTAAGACCCTGGTCATGGGTGAAAGATACTGGCCAGATCAGTCACTGGCTGTTGAGGTTTCCTTAAGCTGCAATGAGATAGCACAAAATTTATTCCCTGATCAAAATCTCAGCTACCCAAACCTATAAAAGGGCACTCAAGATGCCAGAATAGAGACCTGGAGGAGTATGAACATGAATGTGAACATGAAGCTGGCTGTAAGAAAGTCCTGCTGCTGAGATAAGCACTTCTTTGTGCTAGTTGCAGCTCTTTTCTTTGTGTTCTTTCCAAACAAGGCAAAGCCAAACATGTTTGTTCAGAAGCTAAATGCTGTCATACCAGAAATTCCACACCAGGGATTATGGAACCTGGACCTGTGATTTTTTTTTTTCAAAGCAGCAGACTCTTAAAAGCAGAGACTATGCAGAAACATGCTAGTGTTTGTAATAAGTGACAAAAATGGGCCAACTGCCACCAACCTCAGCAGGCAGGTATGAGGGCAAAGATTAAATCATAGGCTGAGAGCGAGAATTTGCAGCAGGCACTTTTTTCTAGCTTATTTAAGGCTTAGAGATGAAAGACAGGGTTGATGATCCAGGCAGCACAGCTGGAGGCAAAACTAGGGTGAAGATGAAAGGAACTAACTGGGCAGTTGCTGCAGTTTCTCTGTCCAGTTTTCCTCACAAATACCATTTTCGTCTTTTGAATTTCAGCAGCTCCCTGTGTTTTACATATAAACTATAGTACTCTCAGCCAGCAAGGGCTAACAACACCTGCTAAACACCACTGGGCTGCCCTTGTGACCAGATACCTCCTTGGCATGCCATCAAGTTGTTCTGGTCCTGCTGGAGAAGGCCACCAGCCCCCGTTTCCAGCTGAGCTCATCTCTATATGCCCTGCCATGTGAGCCACTCACCCTCTAGGAGAAGCAGGCCACCCCTTGGTGATCCAGACAATACCTTGCCTCACAACTCAGGGTCAGGACTCACAGCATCTTTAATGAGGCCTACTTGGTCTCTTATATGTACATGAAGTAGAGGGGTCAAGATTCTGTCAGACTTAGAGCCCATCAGATGAAATGTGACTTTATTTTTTATTTTCTTATTGAGCTGAGTCGCATTGCATTACACAGGCTGTCATGGACATGGCCAGACATTCCCACAACAGGGAAGAGGGCAGCATTGGAAGCAAGGCTTCCACTGGAAGAGAGCTCACTCAATAGGGATTCTGGAACTTCTTGGCTCATGTGATCTACCTCCCCAGAATCCTGAGAAGCTTGACTGAAGGTGTGTACTAGCAACCTAATTTTGGAGCTGGTTGAGCTGAGAAGGCTACAGCAGTTGTGCAGAGCAGAAACCTGGACTGGAAGGAAGTCTTATTCTGGAGCATAGTCTAGGGTCTCTTTTTGAAGAGAATTATGGTCTTGCTTACCAGACCCCTCCCTTTCCATGAAGGATTTCCTACACAAGACAAATGCAGAGAGGTTACCTTTGCACAAGCTTAGAGCTGGTTTACAACTGGCAACTGGAACATGGCCCTCCCGCAATTTAGAAACCCTCTGCTAGGTCCATGCTAATCTCAAAGGCAGCACATTCCAGCAGGCCTGGGAGGGGCTGGCAAAAAGGTATGTTCCTCAGATACTGTTTACAAGCATTCAACCTCCAGGAGGTGACCCCATCTTGAGCTCCAGGAAATGTCCCCAACCTATTTTGAGCTCTAAGAAGTGGGACCTTGCCCCTCACCAGCCTCAGGGGTGGCCAGTAATCCTTTCTTTCCCAGCCACTCAGCTATATGCCTGAAGAACGAGCAGTTCTGAAACTTCAGATGCCCGTGCCCATGCCCTACACACTGACCACCTTCCTATACTCTCTTTGGCCACTTCAGAGCAGGGATGGTGGTGTTATGGCTTGTATCCAGATATTCCCCCCAAAGCCTTATGAACATGTAGGTGGGTGTTATGGCTCATATACTGTGTCAACTTGAGAAGTTTAGAAGTTTAAGAGACTCAGCAGAGAGCTAAGATCCTTACTTTGTAAATGTCTTCATCCTGTGCAAGAAGACTGCACAGAAATTTTGTGCCTGGAGGGTAGAGGGCATTGTACAATATAAGGGAAGAAAAGAGGCTTGCCATGCTCCCTCCCTTTTTGTTCTGACTGCTTTTGCTGGATGCTGCCTTGAAGTGTTGTTCATCATACAGTGGTAGGAGATGAACACATCTAAATTTTGGAATTAGAATTTTAACAACACAACACACCCTCTTAGGAGTGGGACTGGACATGTATATTATGATTAAAGATAGCTGTAACTCTGTTATACTTTATTGCCTGCCATTTCTTTTCCTCAGACTTCCTGGTAGGAACATCGCAGATTATTTTGGGAGAGCACCTCCACCCTCAATCCATGACTTCAACTTGTACTTTCAGAACTAAATTCTGTTTATTTTTCTCAATTAATTTTCTGGTTGCTGAGACAAAATACCTAGCAACCAAAATTAAATGAGGAAAGGTTTATTTTGGCTCATAGTTTGTAGAGCTGTCAGACCATAATTGGCTGGCTCTGAGGCAGGGTGGCACAGCAGAGGGGCCTCACAGAGCAGGCAGAAGGCAGTATAATATAGGTAGTAGCAACAATGAGTAACAAGTGAGCAGTAAGTGACAAGTGACAGCCCTCTTTGTGTCTCTTATATATTTTGAGCAGCATTGCAAAAGGCCTGATCTGGGCACAATTCAAAAACTTTTCCTATCCGCAACAAATAGTCCCCCAAGTTAAGCATGCTTTAGTTATTTCTTTCTAATCATTTAGGGCCATAAACTGTCATTTTAGGAGTTTTATAAAGCCCAAGGAAAAGAATTCCAGAAAGATGTTGGAGCAGTAAGCAGCAGAGAAAACAGCTTCTATGAGAGTCACTATCCAGATGCTGTAATATAGCATTGTGAGAAAGACAAGGAGGGAGATATGTCCACTGGTGCAAGCCAGGAGGAGAACCAGTCAGTGGCACCTGAGATCCAGCCATGGTGGAACTTAGGCAGCCATCCAAGAAAGCAATTCGCCCACCCTTTTTGGTAAGCACCACAGTGTGAGCCAAGAGAACCACTCAGCGGCTCCTGTGAGCCTATTTTCACATGGGCTGATAATCAAACATCTCAACCCTCCCCTCTCTGCCTCCCCATTAGTAATTGGGGGCAGAGGTCTGAGCATCTCTTGGGAGGTTGACTATGCAATACAGCAAGTAGGGGAGATTTTCTTCTCTCTTCTGTTTGAAGGCAAATGCTATTTTCACTGTTTTTGTTTTGTTATGATTAATTGTTTTGCTCCATTCAATGTTCTTTCTCCATTGGTTTTATAATATTCTGTTTTTGGTTTGATTTCACTATACCTGACTGAACAACTATTGTGAAGATAATGAGATATACTAAGATAGCTATTACTGTTATCCCAGTATCCTGCTGTGAAGTTCTGTACCAATTTCACTGCATTTGCTTTGTTCTGTCATGTTCTTTAAAATAAAATAAAAAAAGACAAGGAGGGAAGTAGGTCCACTGGACCCAGAAAGAATCTGAAGTGCGAATTGAAGTCCACAGAGAGAATGAAAAGGCAAACTTCAATGAAGAAGAAGTTGATAGCCAGCAGTACTGTCTTCCTGAGTCAAGACTTACTGCACAAGAGGAGCTGTTCCAACCTACGGATGCATTGTCATGGTGATGATGATGGCTGGTAATCCCAAAGCCCTCTGCAGAGAAATGCAGCAGTGGAGGAAGCAGTGGATGTGGAGGACTGCACTGGCTGGCAGCAAGTACAGAGAACTTAGTCTGTGGGAGAGAGTGATTGGCTGGGGGCCTTTTTGGAGACTGGCTTGCTGAGCTCGTAACCCAGATCTGCTGCCATCTTCATCTAGCAGCTGGGCTCAGCACCATGGAAATTGCAGCAGGCCCAATGAGTCTTGTCTTAAGGCAGGCCTGATG
Source organism: Cavia porcellus (assembly GCF_034190915.1). Classification (NCBI taxonomy): domain Eukaryota; kingdom Metazoa; phylum Chordata; class Mammalia; order Rodentia; family Caviidae; genus Cavia; species Cavia porcellus. The sequence continues at coordinate 44,325,697 of NW_026947501.1, read as the reverse complement.
AAATATCCACTGCTTTGCTAAATAGTTACTGCTGTCTTGCTGGGATAGATTGGCACAATTTGGGACTCTGTCTCCACAGATTATCTCCTAGTGAAATCAGAGAGAATCCTAGAAGTGGACTGTTTCTTTTTGTTTGTTAATTTTTTCTCTTTCTCATTCATTGCTTTTATATGAGTGTGAAAGTGGCTCCTTATCTTTTGTGGGTGTGGTTCTGTTCTTCCTTTTTTCTTTTCCATTTCTCTTTGCTTTCAGTCTGCTATACTTTCTTTCAGTCTTCAGTTTCTGAGGTTGGTGTGATCCCCCTTTGTCTTCCAACCTTGCTTCTAATCCTTTTCCTTCTTCCACTTCTCTATTTTCTTCTTAACCCACTTTGAGTTTTAACCTCCTAGGGCAAAATTGACATATTACTGATTTATATATTGCATATAATTCTCTGATTTGTTTTACATTTTGTTATAAAATCACAAATCTAATTTGTATAAGAAAATTAAGGGTTAGTTCAGTTTGTCATTTTGTAGGCTATGTTTCATGCTATTAGTACCGCTATAACCAAAATTGACACAAATATTCTTAACAGCTGTTGGGCTAGGGTTAGGGTCAAGATCAGAGTTAGGACTAGGGAGAGAGGCTCGCTTTTCATGATACAGAATAGATTGGACAAAGTTTAATTTTTCCATTCTCTGAATGTCCCAAAGTTAAATTCTAGAACTCCTATCCACACTGCGAAATAAAGCTCATGTTTGGACCTGTCTACCTCCCTTTATTCCATTTGCTGGCATACTGGTAGGTGACTAGCACGCACAAAGCAGCCTCAGTGCCACAGTGCCAGTTTCCACCTTGTTGAGAGGGGTGGTTCCAGCTCGGGAGTTTTGCCCACGGAGCTTCACTTCTCCCACACTGGGGCACTTCTGTGAAGTCACAGTGACTCCCCAGTTGCTTTCTGCCAGTCTGCTGGCATCCAGCAAGCAGGATGAAGTTTGGGGGCCCAGTGAATGTGTTTTTGGCCCCAGGTAGTTCATTTACATTCTTTATTCCCTATGCTGGAAACTGATTAGGTTCCACCAGTTTACTCAATTCCAGCTTCCATCTCACTCAGGATGCTGCCAAACCCATGCCTGGACACAAGAACCCACTTGCTTGGTTGCAAGAAATGGGCTTTTATACCAGCCTCCCCTGTTACCTCAGTGACACCAATGAGCCCACCTGGTTCATTGCTTCATGTTAAGAGACAGTGTTCTCTGGGTCCCCGGGGCTGAATGGTGTTCTAGTGATAGTCAGTTTCTTCTAACCTGCCAGCATCCACCATCCTCCATTCTCTACTCCACTGAGGATGCTGCAAATCTCAGGCACACTTGCTGGAACCCACTTGGTTCCTTGCTGGAAATGCTCTATGTTTCACCAGCCTCCCCCATCTACCCAATGGCGCCATCTTCCCAAAACACCGAAGTTGCTGTGCCCCACATGGCTCATCACTTCACTTTAATGGACATGTGTTCTTTGGATCCACCTTGTGGCCAAACTTTGCAAGCACAGTCGCCTTGCTTCACGTTAAGAGGCATGTGCTCCTTGGGTCCACCTGGTGGCAAAACTTCACATTATCATCATTCCTGGCTGTGCTTTGCTTTTCTTGTTTCGCCTGCCAGCCATTGTGAGACTGATATTGCAGTGGGAGGAGGATGGTGAACACTCCAAGACTGGTCATGGGAACTGGTTCGAACGCTTGGCGTTCAGTCAGCGACCCAAATGCAAAGCATAACAAGATCCCTGACCCTAAAATTTAAAACTAACCCTAATTCTGAAACACTGACAGTAAAACTGCCCCATAACCCCAAACCTAGGTCTATCCCCTAACACAAAACAACACTTATCCTTATTGCTAACACTCAGAATCCTTGATGGTCCAGGTGATGGTCATTGCTGGGGAGCAAGGGGTGAGCATGCAGGGAGATGGTTGGGTCCCAGAGAGAGGAGCGCAGGTAAGCCCAGATCCCTGGAGTGATTAGAATGATCAGCAGATGGATATGAGCCCAGGAATGAAGTTGCAGGCAGAGATCAAAAATTAAGAAAGTTTGCAGGAGACCAAAGTAAGAATAAAAAGAAAGTCTCCATTATAAACTTATCTTAAAAGGGACTTTCATGTGTATTTTTGGAAACATTCAGTCCTGACAGGGAATGAGATGCCATCTGTATTGAGCATCCATTGATTTCTTAGGATGATTGTATATATTATGTATCACAAATGCATGTGAATACAAACACTGTAACAACTCAGTTATACTCAGCCGGGCATAGTCATAAATGTCTGCCAAAAACAAACAAACAAACAAAAAAAAAAAAAACGGCAAAAGAAATCTGTGCAAGTTATGTTCCCAGGATGTTTCAGTGTTTTCCTAAGTGCAGATACGTTCATAAGGAAAGTCAAATATAGATCCTAACTCCACACACGTATTAGGGCTTTCAGATGAATGATAGAAATGTAGTTATCAAAATATAAGGGTGTATCGAAAAATGGCTTGCACCCTTTGCAAGTGGCTAAATGCCAGCATGAGTCCCTAGTTCACGAGACATAGGCTTCATGCAAATACCACACTCAGGAAAACAGTGACCCTATGATAATAATGTCTTATCCATTCACATCATCTGTGATGAAATGCATGGCAAACAAAAATATGGAGAGAAAAATGACATGATAATTTCACTCACCATAACTAATTTCTAAAAGTTAGCTCTTAGGGCTGTGGATTTAGCTCAGTGGCATAAATACTTGTCTGGCATGCATGAGGTGGTGAGTTCAATCCCTGGTTGAAAAAAATCCACAAGTCATCTCTTGTCATTTTTTACAGGAATTGAGGAAATGAGTAAGTGAATGACTAATACAATACAGCACACACTCGCTCTGTAACAAGAGTGAAAATTACAATGAATGAACACACATCATGCAGACCATTTGAAAATCAGAAAGGAGTCAAGGCTTTGCACTCTTTCCACTGTAATTTTGATAAGGGGGGTTAGACTTAGGGTTAAGGCAAAGGGTTAGGGTTTTAGAGTTCAGGGTCATGTTTTAGTGCTCCCAGTGAGGGGTCCTGGGTGCTGAGCCAATGGATAGTTCAAGGGCCACATGCTGAATGGGGGCTGGTCAGTCTGGGAGGGCCACAGTGAGGCAGGGATCCAGGCCTAGGGCTTGGGTTAGCTGGCCTCCCACTCCTCACCTCACCTCAGCTCAGCTCAGCTCACCTCTCCTCACCTCTGCGGCCATGGACAAGTGGGAGACTTTTTATTTCCTTTTTCCCTGTCTTCCAACCACTGGGACAGGGCCCTCTACTGCTTCACCCTTCCCTTGGCTGTGGTCCCCACCACTGTGGCTCAGCATCAGCTGCCACCATCTCTCTTGAGCCCCATACTGCACAAACCATTGTCCAGTATCTGGAACCCCACCTGGGAGGAGGGAAGGAAACATTGAAAATCGCTCTGAGTCTGAGCGAGTCCCATGAGAAAAGCAGAACGAATGGGATGACCTGTCATACCCTACCACTGCCATACTCAGCTTCTGCTGATTTCCTACAGCCATGAGGGAACCCACCTTGTTCATTTGGGGATGAGCCATGATCCACTGGGGACCCACCCCATGGCCCACTTTCCTCTCTGGCTAGCTAGGCTAGGCAGACCTTATGGGCAGGCACACTGGGCTTGAATGAAGATGAGCAAGGTTGGTCACCAGCTATGCCTGGCTCTATCTGTTGAGGTGGAGCAAGTGGGCTGTTAGGGAAGTTAGGGAAGGTGTTCTGACACCTGCTTTTCTGGGGACTGGCATCTTCCTGGGGTTGCCTGTGGCCTTGCATCTGAGCCCAGTGTTTGTTCCCTATCTCTTTTTTTTTAGCCATAAGGGGCTGGAGCTAGCTGCCCAGAATGCCATCTACCCCAAGGATCACATCACATTTCCTCCAGTGCCCATGACTTGTGATGCCATATGCAACAACGAATGACATAAGATGCTAACCACTGCCCTGCAAACAGGAGTGAGCTGTGAGTACCCAGCAGCCTTAATCTGACAAGCCCTGCTGTACCGTACAGTACAGCACAGTGTAGCCCTGTCTCCACTGCAGAGGCTGCCTTCCCTAGCTATTGTCCTGCCCCTGGGAGTCAGCAGGCAGGACATGGCTTCTTGGGGTTGTCGGAGCACTTGGACCCTGGCAGTGACTCTGGGGATGATGTGCATGACCTCTTTAGCCACCCAGGGGCACTGTCTTGTCCAGGGAGGAGAGTGGCAGGCAGGGAAGGCGATGGCATGGTATCCAGACCTCTGTTTGTCTCTTGCAGCTGACCACGTGGTATGGCATTTGGTCAGTGCACACCATGAGCATCTGTTGGCTCAGATTAAGGAGTATATCCTTTGTGCAGGGCTTCCCGTGTGGGGCCAAGGCTTCAGTTGGAGGCTAGGCTCAGTTCTTTCTGGTGGCTGCTGCTGGACACCACTCTGAGGTGCCAGTACCCTCTCTTGGCTATATACATCTTGCCTGTTCCTAGGGTACATATGTGTATGTGAGGGGGATGTCTTTCACCAGTGGGGCCCTCCTCCCTGGATGGGCCAAGGGTTCAGTTTTGCCTGCTGGAGGGCAAGGCCTGGGCCTCCTTCAACCAGGAATGAGTGAGGGGACCAACCGTGTATGGCTAGGCAGAGTATTCCTCAAAACGGCTGCCCCCTGCAGGGTGGGTGTTGTTCCTTGCCTGGCCTAGAGTGGGTCCTTAAACATCTGCACACATCTTCCGGGATGTAGGAAACACAGAAATGAAGCACAAAAACTGTGTGCATGAGCAGCGAGCCGTATCTCCATCCTGAAGGATGCCAAGAAGCCAAGGCTTCGGAGAAACACACTGTGTGGTGCAATAACTCCCCAGAAAATCAGATCAAATCAGATCAGATCAGGTGAGACCAGTTTGCAGTGGGCGATGACATCACATTGGCAGTGAGCCCCACAGGAGGCACTGGGGGCTGCTTCTGTGGAGATGCAGGCTAAGTACTTGGCCCCTCACCCCAGGAAGTGGCAAGTGATGAGCTCAAGGAGATCTGCTATCTGTGTTCATTTCCAGGCACAGCTCACTCATGAGCCACAGCTAGGTATCTTTATCAAGATAGGCTGTACCTGCAGACCAGACAGGCACCTACAAGTTCAAGTTGCAGAGAAATACATATGTGTTGACAGTTTCCGTTTGTGATTTAAAATAATGCTTTATTCTGAGTTTGCTCACCCAGCATGAAGACATTTCCAAATCTCCCTGCCAAAATGGTCTTGTTAAGTTAAATATGATCATCAGCATATTTCCATTGGCAGTCACCTACGACAGTATGAAAGCTTATTTCTAGGTATGCCTGGATATGTGGTGAGGGCAGGATTGTGGAGTCTCCATGTGGTGCCTGGCCCCTGTCTTCCACCAAGCCATTCTTCTGCTCTTCTTCCTAGTTGCCATGGATTTTGCAGCTTAAGTACACCAAATCCATGTCCCATGATGTAACCACTTGGAGCCAGTTGCAAGGGCCTGTATTCTCTGAATCTCTGAGTCAAATATTGCTGTCCTGCTTTAAGATGTTCTTGTCCTGTATTTTTCACTAGCAATGGGAAAACTGACCCATGCCCATGGCTTTGGATTATTTCTGCATATAGGTGAATTTTAATACAAAGAAATGTGATGAAGATTTTCATCCAGTTTGAGAGATAAGTTAGAACAATGACTGAGTACTGTGGGTCAATTTTATTGAGGGACAACACAAATTCTGGCCAGGCTGAATCAATTTTCTTTTTACTGTCTTAAAAATGGAAAGAATGTCCCCTCTGAGAAACACACAACATAGGAAAAGCTTAAATCTTAGATGAATACCATCTACTCAAGACCTCCAAATTGAGTCAAGTACTTCACATCCTGAATGTGCAGCTCTTGAATCACACCCCTGGATGAACCATGCTTTCCTCATCCAATTTAGGGTTTCTGACTCAGGCAGCACTAAAGCCCAGGCTTCCTCAAATCTGAAATGTTTCAACCTAAAAATTTATACAAATTGTCTTACTTGTTGTATTCCTCAGGAAACAGACTTTTACAAGGCTTAGTCCTTATGAGACTTCAAAAAAAAAAAAACTTACTGATGATATGAAACTGACCTAGATACTTAAACTTTCATGTCATCTTCTGTTAAGTTCCCACTTCTGTCTGGAAAGAATTTTCCATGTTGTCAGGATTTGATTTTCCAAATATGTGTGATTCCCTCTAATCATTTTATTTTTTCTCTAAACTTACAATGCTACTGCTACCTAATCCTTACTTCCTTGAGTACCCAATGCCAAAAATACTGCCACTACTCATGGCAAATAAATCTGTGTGTAGTATTTTACTCACTTTATGAATGTGAGACAGAATACTGGATGGGCCTCCTTAATTTAAGGAACGAGAAGTTGATTTCTCCACACGGATTGTAGAGGTTTCAGCCCATAGCCAGCTGGCTCTGAGGAAGGGCGGTATGGCAGAAGAGAAGCTCCCTGTATGGCACTCAGGGAGCAGAGAGCAACCAAGGGAGATGGAAAAGAGGCAGACACTTCCTGACTATGTCCCCAGTGACCCATCCCCTCCAACCAGGCTTTGCCTCACAAAGCACATTCAGCTTCAGCTCAACTGCAGTGGACCGGCCCACTGATGACTTTCAGGTTCATGATACAAACACTGCCAATACCAAAATCATGTCGGGAGGAATTCCAAACAGGGAGGGCATCCAGACATAAACCACAATAGGTCCACTCAGTGTCCCCATGACCACTAACACAGACAGAGTCTGAGGGACAAGAACACAAGTGAATACACTGCATGTGTCTCCTTGAGAAGTAAACTGTCAGGTAATATCACTACTGCTAGGTATCAAAGTCATAGTTTGATCACTACCAATATGCATGTCAGTGAGAAGAATAATTGGTCTGACACAATCTTACAAACAAAAGTGCACATATTTAGAAAGCAGAATATCTGTTCATTTAATATTTCAGAATGAAAACTCTATCCTATGTATTTCTTTTTTTTTTTACTTTTTTGCATTACTGCAGAATCAGGGTACATGCATGAATAAATATCAAATGTTTTACATATTTCTTTTAGAGACAGCATTTGGTTATGTTGCTAAATTGACCTAGTGAGATTCTTCTGTACTAGTTTCTTCACAATATTTATTGTGAATGTATATAGAATTTGGTCAAAGATTTTTATTATACATATTAAGATAATCATGTGTCTTATTTTTTTGCTGTTTGTTCTTGCTATTTCTGGATTTTATATGATGAGCCATCTCTGAATTCCTGTAATGGAACCAAATTGATCATGTTCTATAGGTTTTTAATGTGGTATTCAATTAAGTCTTTAAGAATTTACTGGAAACTTTTATATCAAAATTTGGTACAATCATTTTCCTTTGGTTAAGTCACTACCCAGCTTTGAGATGGAGGAGATACCAGGCTTGTAGGATAAACTGGAAGCATCTTTTCTATTTCTATTTCATGAAACACTTTGAGGAGCATTTGTGTTAGTTTTTTAAAGAAGTGGTACACTTCAGAAGACTGATTATCAGCTAGGTGCTTTCTGAATCACTGATGAGACGTGTCCTCTCCATCTAGGAGATGCCTTAAAATGTAGAGGTTTGTGCTTTACTGGGCTCCTCACCAAGACTTTGGGGTGTGTTTTAATGTGGTACAGGACTACAGTGTGTGGGTGTAGAGGGAGATGTCTGAACTATCTCCCATATCAGCTTGGCACACAGACCTCAGTTTTCTCTCCCAGACTGCCTATTTATCTGGGAATTTAGTTTGCTGCCTTGACTTACATTAAGATTCTCTTCTTTAGCCCCTTGAGGAAAAGGATACCAACCTCAGTAAGCTAGCACACATGCAGTGTTGGTCTGTTTTACCTCCATTATTTCACTTTTTAATCATAATATCAATATTTCTGGGTTCATGCATGCTTACTGACTCCCCCCCCCCTTCATTCCATGCTTGTTTATAGCTGGCTGCTTCATCAGGACTGCCCCACACTGGCTAATTAATATGCAGCACCTGGAGCAGTCTGGATGCTCTGATTTCCTGAAGTCTCACAGGAAGATGTCTATGAGTGTAATGTTCTCCTAATATGGGGGGGGGTAAAGTGAAGAGGGAAGTAGAAATCAGATTTTATTGATTCAAATGAGCCACTGGAACTTAAAAGTCTTCTTCCTTAAATTCTCTTTAGTTTTAATACTCTGCATTTCACTGTGGTGTAACTTGAAGGTTCTGGTGATTACAGATCAAGGAAGTACAGTCTCTTATTCCTCTTACACCTCATGAAATTCCTGCAGAGGAGTGTGGATCACTTGCTATGGCAAAATTAGCAGGGAACCTTAGCAAGGGGAAGATTTTCCTCTCAGTGTTGACCACAGCTATCACAAGCAAGGAATACAAAAATAAAACGAAATAAACTCACTCACTAAGTTTTTGAGACTGCAGTATATCTGTTTTGTTATATAGGAAGCATGTTACATAGGAAGATAAGAAAAGGAGATGTGATGAACATCTAAGTGAGCCAAACAACACAGTACTCAAAGGAAAAGTGAACTGATTTTTTTCCTCAGGACAAAAGGGAGAAAATGCAAACTGCAAACAAATCTGTACCAGCGTGTTCCACCTCACACATTGCGGTCACCGTGTCTGTGCTGAAGTTATGAGATGAGCCAGTCTTGTACCTGTGTCCACCCCATCCAATCCTGCTGATTTCTGTGTGCACTGAGCACTGCCCAGGGCCTTGAGGACTGCTTTATAGGCTGCTCACACTGTGTGCAGGACTCAGTCCCAGTCAGGACATAGCATGGACATGAGGGTCCCACTCAGCTCCTGGGGCTCCTGGGGCTCCTGCTGCTGGGTAAGGATGGGCAGCACCAGAAATTGCTTAACACTATATGCTCACAGCCACCTGATTCATTAGGGAAGTTCTTTGATAATACGATTGATGATATAAATATTTGCTTTCATGTTTCCATTGTCAGGTGGTAGATATGACATCCAGTTGACCCAGTCTCCATCTATGCCTGCGTCTTTAGGAGAGAAAGTCACCATCACTTGCCAAGCCAGCCAGGGTACTGGCAATAATTTACACTGGTGACAGCTGAAACCAGGGAAAACTCCTAAACCCCTAATCCGTTATGCAACAGCTTTGCAGTCTAGGGTTCCTTCCAGATTCAGGGGCAGTGGGTCTGGACAGATTTTACTCTCACCATCAGCCTGGAGCTTGAACATGTCACCACTTACTACTGTCAACAGAGTAGCAGTTACCCTCCTACTGTGATACAAGCCATGGCATAAACCTCCCAGAGAAGCAGAAGTGGGAGGCTGGGCTGCTCCACTTTCTCTTCCTGTTGCCTACACCTGATAAGAGTGTTTCTCAGATTCAGCCAGGATCTGAAGGTCATTTGAAGAGGGATCATGCAGACCCCTTGGCCCTTAATTCAGTTCCCTCCTTCCTAGTGCCAGCAAAACAGACAGGCCCATGCTTCTAATTTAATAAAGACACTTTGGGTTTTTGTATTAGAGCAAAATTGGAAATTCATATAGAAAACCACAAATAGTAGTAGCTCTTTCAAGCAGAAATGTAAATTAAAATACATAGAATGAAAATTTCAATTACTAGAAATATTATATTACTTTCAATGACTAGAAATACGATACTGAAAGAGATGTATAAAGAAACAAACACAAAACACAGAATGAGTTGGACAATGTGCAACTTGTCTGTAATTATAGCAGTAGGGAGGTTGAAGCAAGTTGATTGTAATAAACCCAAATCTAGCCTTGGTCTTCATAATGATTTTAAGGCCAGCCTGAGACAATTAGTGAGAATTTATCTCAAACACAAACCAAAACAACAACAACAGCACCAAAACTCACAGCAATTGCAACAAAAGTAGTCTTGCATGAGTGGTTCTCAAACTGCAGTAGTTAAGAAAACATGCAACATAAATTCCAAGCAAAGAATATTTTAGTGAAGGTTATTAAAGTATATACTGCTACTTGTGAAAAGTCAAGTTCTGTTGTGATTAAAAAAGATGCCAAGGGCCTGGGATTTGGCTCAGTAGCTCAAGTGCTTACCTCATAAGCCAAAGGTTGTGAGTTCAATGCCTGGAACAAAACACAACAAAACGAAATAATGCTGGAAAATCAAGATTCCCTGATGTTCCCTAATAATGCAGAGATCATTTACAACTCACATTACATAGTCCTCAGATGTGACTTGGAAACCATGTGTGGGATTGCTGATGTTATCCAAAGCCTATAGCACAATATCATAGGGATTCTCCACACACATCTCTCCCTGAAGGTGTTTACAGTTCATGTCATATTATCCTCCTCTAACTCCAAGTCTCAGAGGCCCTTCTTGGAGCATTTTCATGGAAAAATATATTGAATACAGCAGTTCAGGAATCTGATGACGATTATAGAAATACCGCATATCTCTTTCTTCTCTATGCCAGTATTTCTCCTACCTGAAAAATAGAGAATTTTTCAAATACACTCTATCCCCAGAGGATATTTAAGCAAGATTTTCAGTGAAATCAGAAAGTTGTCAAATCTTGAAAGCATCATGAAGTTACACAAGCAATAGAAAGTCAAGAATCTTCTTGAAATACATAATAATTGACAAAAGCCCAGCAACTGTCTTGAAAAAACCAAACCATACTGAACCTGGCATAGCATTGTTTTCCATTTACACAGAATTTATCCAGAATACAAATTATTATCACCATCAGTGAGATTTCACAAAAACAGAAATTCAGTCTCTTTATATCTACTAGGTGACAATCTGCATTTTAGCATATAAGCATGTGGCCCATGCAAAGATTAAGAAGTAATGTTCAGAAGTGTCTTTAAGTTAATGGGAATCAATTTAGAGTCAATAAATCTATTAAATGTTGTTTCTATTTAAAGCCACACACTAAACCATTGATGTACCTGTACTTTTCCTTTTTTGCTGTTACTACAACAAATACTTGAAATGGAGTATACCACAAATAAAATGAATATGTTTCACTCAATTTTGAGAGTTACAATTTTCAGGATACTTCAGGCTGATACGCTTGTACTGTGGTAAGGACACAGCCATCTCAGTCAAAATGTGACATGTAAGTAGGAAGGAAACCAGCTGCACCCTGGGGTGGCCAGGCATGTAATATGTGTTCCCTTCATCACACCACTCTCATTAAGAGAAACTCACTTTGTAAGATCATCGCTAACGCCTTCTAAAGGAAGCACCTACAGTAACCTCTCCATCTTACACCAGGCCCCAATATTTAACGGCTAGCTCTTTAGTGTCCATGGTGAGAAGACAGCCTTCCAGACAAGAGTCCTGTTGGATGAACCATATTCAAACTTTAGCTCTACTTATTTCCTCTTTTAATTGCTACAAAATAAAATTTCGAACATTTTACAATTATTATCCTTATGTAAGGACAACATACACATACATTTATCAATAGAATGTTCAAATATATGCTTGTAAATTTGAGCATTTGGGGCATTTTGATCACTCCTGTAGCTGATCATGAGAATGTTCAAGTCCAAGGAATCATCACTCTTTGGTATTTTTCTGAGCAAACAAAATATGGACGTAAGATGAGTAGCCTGCATTAGACAAATCGCAAGTAACCTCTTCCAGTGTAATCAAACCTTGAGTGTAAAGATTCTGGAAAATGAAGTGCTTATTGAGTATTCTCAGTCACCGATTTCTGTGTGGCTATCTATCAATCATTATTCTTCAAATATTAACCAACACAAAATTTCCACATCTATTCCTTTACATGTGTTTACTTTAAATATATATCTTTTATATAAATATTGAGTAATCAATTCATGAAGATTTTGAGAAGTTATAACTAATTAATATTTGAGCAAAAGATCAAAATTTGTATCATTGTGCCTACTTTTTTATAATGTAAACAGAAGTGCACTGTCTTATCATATATGTTATTGGATACACACACAGACATAATGTTCAGGACTACATAGAAATGTTAGGAGAATTCAAGCATTTTTTTGTGTGTTACCGGATTATTATTATTCAAACATGGTGTTGTTTTGACATTTTTCAGTCATTTGAATTCATCTGCACTCATTCTACTTCATTAGCCAAAAATGCCTTGGAAGTATAGAAATCACACAGTGTAAACTTCAAGTGTCACAGCTCACGGTACCTTGAAACTGAGAAATTCACAATTCAGTGTCACTGAATCTTCACTCTGACAGATTATCAAGAACTTTGCAGAAACACATCTGAAGGAACAGATACCAACAAATACTGAAAACACTACCCCTGGATATTGTATATTGACCAAAGCTGAAAATGATGAATCTCCATGTAAATTTCATACTGAAAGGTCATTGATGAGCAGGTGAATCTCAATGGTTAACATTATCCAATGCTTACAACTGATTGAATCACATTTCCCAGCTGACCAATGACATGATGGCAAATACAAAATAATAAGCTTGTCAAATTATCCAAAGGCTCACATGAATACTGAAACTTGTTTTTAAATTCTAATTATTGTGCTGGGGATTTAGCTCAGTGGTATAAGCACCTGCCTTGCAAATGTGTGGTCATGAGTTTGATCCCTGGTATTCATAAAATTTTTTTTAAACACTGCTGTTAAATTCTAATTATTGTAAGCACATATGTATTACATAAACTAATGGGTATATATATATATATATCATGAGTCCTTGAAGTACATTTTTAAATTTTCTGTCCTTACTTTCTCTTCTCCTCTATCTGTTTCCTTATCTCCTTCTCCTTCACCATTATTAATCCCTAATTATCTCTCCATTACCTACAATGCAGTATTTTCCTATTTTAGCTTCCACATTTTATAGTCAATGTTTGCAAGGAGAACAATTACATACAGGACACATAATTTATAGTATTATTTATAATGATCACCCAAGTAGTCAAATATAAAGAAAGTACAGGAAAACTGTCTAAAGCACTAAAGACCTAGAAAATCCAGGTGATGATGGTAACAGCTAATTTTATATCAGGGAAAAAGCTCTATAAGCTTCTCCAGGGGAACCAACAGCTCCAAAGAACAACAACACATAGAAGAACCCTCAATGATTTTCTTCCCTTCCAGGTCTCCTTTTTATTCTGGCAACAGTAATCAGGTGGGCTATCCAGGCACAGCACCATGCTGATTCAGTTTATCTGGAGTTTAAGTTGACCACCAGTTATTTTTTTTTATTATTTTTTTATTTTTTTAAATTTTATTTAAGGAGAAAAGAAGAAAAAAAAAACAGTGAAAGGGTACAAGTTATACAGATTTACAGAGGAAAAAAAATGAACAGTAGGAAATCACTAGTTAATGGATTATATATTGCCATCTTAGAATTAATTGTTCAAGTCACAAAATTAAAGCTTGTAGAGTGGACATTCCAACAATGATACTGCAAACAGTTCTGTTCAATGATCCAATAAAACTCTGTGATATCATTTTCTATCTTATACACTTAAATATACATGCAGTTATATAGTTTAGAGCACTTGCTTTTCCTCTCTTTTATACAATGACTATTACACATTTTGGGTTTCATTGCTCCCACGGTTCTTATTGCTTTTTTGGAAGAGAGTAAAACCAAATGTGACAGAACAGAATCGGTCAAGTCAAAAGGGTGGACATAATAGATAATGTAAAAACATAATACAAGGTGATCAACAATGGTTACCATAATGCCTCCCGCTATCTCTAGTAGAATTGCCTATATCATTAGTTATAATACAATTGAACAAAACAGTAAGGAACAAAACCGACAAAACCAAAACATTGGAGACATTGTAGATCATCAAAAGTAGATAAAAGTCAACGAGAATGGGCGTTATAATGAATCTCATTATCTTCACAGCTGATGCCTAAACTTTCGAACCTGATACTATCCAGCAAAACAGAATAGGGGAACATCAGACAAAAACAAGATGGTGAGAGTAATACAGGGCTTTAAATCGAGATAATAGAAAGTCAAAGTGGGTTACTATAATATATCCTGCTATTTTTCCCCTTTAATTAAACGGATAAAAAAAATAAAAAAGTAAATAATGGAGTGGAGATTGAGATAAAAGAGGGCATAACAGCGAAACAGCGCAGATCAAAACATAACCATTTAAGCAGAATAGTGTTTCACCACCAGATAATTCTGACCTAAAAGTAGTTACCATATTGACTCTTTCCTTGAAGTCCTTGAGTACAACTTCTTATACTGTAGCATTAAGTATATCAAAACAATGTAGAACTATTTAAGAGAATGACAGCATTACAGAGTATTTAGAATCGACTAACAGAAAATGAACAATGGTTTCTATATAATCTCCTTGTCTTTAAAAGGTTTTTGCTTATACTATTGTACATAATAAAATCCAATAAGATACAACCTATTTAGACCATTGGAGATAGAAGAACAAAAGCTAGATGAGACTTCAAAACAAGATGATACTAAATCAGTATTACCTATTAAGATGTCATTTTCTCCAAAATAGCTGTTCCTATCATCCAATCTTCTCTGTCTCATTTCTGTTGAGCTCTTTTTCTGTCAGTAGCTGTCAGTTTGTCTTCTTCATTTTGTTCTCTGCTCCATTCATTGTGGCCTCCCCGCCACTGTTTCTGGGTTCTTTGTATTTTTCTTTTTTTAGAATATCCTGCAATACTCTCTGTAGAGTTGAATTGGTGGTTGCAAATTCTCCCAGTTCCTCTTTATCCTGGAAGCACCTTGTTTTTCCATCAATTTCCAGGGACAGATGTGCAGGATATCTCAATCTTGGCTGGAGATTATTATCTTTCAAAGCTTGAATTATCCCCCCCCCCCACGCTCTTTGTGATTTGATGGTTTGTGCAGAGAAATCTGCTGTAATTCTGATGGGTGTTCCCTTGTAAGTGGTCTGTTTCTTGTCTCTGGCAGCTTTTAATATTCTGTTCTTGTATTGAATTTCTGGAATTTTTATTATTATATGCCTGGGTGTTTCTCTGTTTGGGTTGTAGGTAGCTGGGGTCCTATATGCCTCATACATCTGAGTATCTTTACCTTTTGCTAAATTAGGAAAATTCTCCTGGATTATTTCTGTGAGTAGCTTTTGTAGTTCACTTGTTTGTGTCCCTACTTCTTCTTTTATGTTCTTAATCCTTAAGTTATGGCTCCTCTTATCATCTTCTTGTCTTTGTATTATTGCTGTTTGTTTCTTTGTTATTTTTAAGAAGTTTTTCATTTCATTCTCCCATATTACAAGTCTGCCCTCCAGATCAGATAGTCTGTCCTTAGTTTCTTTCAAGCTGTTATGCCAGTCTTGGATAGACTTCTTAGTTTCTTGATAGTCCCTTTGAACCTGCTTCACGTACTCTACGCTTTCTCTGTTTTCTCCATCAAACGATTCTCCCCTCTTTTTCTGTTCTTCCATTCCACCATCTGTTTTTTCCTGGGTGGTGCTTAGCATTTCTCTAACTATTCTGCATACTTCTAGCTTCAGGTCGTTGATAACTTCATTCCTGAATTGGTATATGAGGCTCTCTATATGGCGCTTAATATCTATTGGTGCGGTGTCTGCTATTGCCTGTTTCTCAGAATTGGGGGCCGAGGAGCCTTTCTTGTTGCTGCCTCTTCCCATATTCTCTTTTTCTTATATATGCCAGCTTATATGAGAGGCCCAGCTTCTCTCCCTGTCAGCCACAGCCTGATCGAATTGTGCTGGTTAGGTGTTCCCGCTCACCGCTGCGCACCAGGCAGCCTACGCGGGGCCCGCCCCTCCCGGCCACCGTCAGGCTCTGGGATCTGGGTTGGGCTAGCCTACTGGGTCCGCCGGCAGCGTCACGCAGGCCAGGCACTTTTCACCAATCCCACCTGAGAGGGGGATGTGTGGCTGGAGTTTCCACCGTGCCCTGCTCCCACAGGACTGCTCGGGCCCAGAAAGTCCGCTGGAGTCAAACTGTGGTGGAGTGTCAGTTTCTCTCACTCACCTCACCACTAGTTGGTGCACACCTCCCTGCCCGTCCTGTTTTCGACTCCGTTCGCAGATTGCCATTCTCAGAGCTTCCGCATCTCTCTCCTTGCCGAGCTGATGTAGAGGCAGCCAGCCGCCGCGGCGGGAAACTCAAATCACGGCTTCCAATGGCGCGGGGTTCAGCCTCCACACCGAGGCTTTTCTGTTCCTGTTTTAGCACCAGGACTGCACTCCAAGTTGGTTTCTCTCAGCCCAGTTCGTTCCTGAGTCAGCAGAGCATATCTCCACCTGCTTATTCTCTTTAGTCCGCACCATTCCTGGCTTCTGAGCCTAGTTTTTCAGAGAGCCTCCGGTAGTTGCTGTTATCTGTCTGCCATGTTCTCCGACCACCAGTTATCAACCCAATACAATCCACCTCTGGTCAACTTGATAACCATACACATTCCCTTGAACCATGGCCTTTATTGAAAGATTTGTGAAAAGTTAATATATCTTGGTTTATTCTGATTTATATGAATATAACATAATTCTTGTTGCATTCGTTTCTCACCAAAAGCAAAATGTTGAAAGAGTGACCCAAATTCAAAGTTAAAATACAATACTCTGATTAACTAACCTGGTTCTAAACATATAAATGATGTTAAAAGCATATTTAAAGAACTATTACTATCACAGCTATCAACTTTTAGCATGGTATGGAAAGACTAAAAAAGCAAGGATCTCTTGCAATTCAAATATACTCTTCCTTTCAGATGAAAGACTGTAGTTCATTTTTTATTTCCCTGTTTTTCTAAACAACTATGCTCTCCTCTGTTTTATCTTTGCAACCCACTGCTCTACTAAAGCCTTGCATCTGGCCAAATGCTTCAAATTACTTTACTGGTTCTTTGCTATAAGTTTCCTACATAGTTCTGCTCAAACTCTGAAAAGTAACCATGCTACCATCCCAACTGTAGACTATGCTGAAATTTTTCTGCCACCCATGTAATATATCTAAATGGGAGCAAAATGAAGACTGATGTAGAGAGGCCACACTGGCTCAGTTTTGCCCGGGACACATCCAGTTGACAATGTTATGGGAGAAAGTGCAGGCCTTGAAACACTGCTGCATGCACAATTTGAGTTTCTTTATCTCAATAAAAGCTACTTGTTTAGGCTGGCTGGGTAGCAGCCATTTTGCTGACCCTTAGTGTGTGTGACTCTTTATTTTCCCTTTGCTTGTAGAATCCCAACATCTGGCACCCAAACAGGGACTCAACAGCGGAGACATCTGCTGTGGTGTGTGACTTGCCCTCACTGTGTTCCTGAGGTGGAACATGGTCCCCAATGTGCCAACTTCATTTTCTTTGGAAAATCTTCAGATAAGTCATGGGGAATTCCCTGTCTGAAGCACAGCAGAAACGTAAGACAAAACTGCCTTTTCTCCTTAATAAGGTAGGCCATGGGCCCCCTAAGTGTAATTTAGTACAATATTTGTGAAAAATTCATGATTACTGTCTTTGATATCCTGAGAGAGGAACACTCATTATGGAGAATTGAGAAAAGATAGGCAAACTGCTGCATGAAGAGCCTCGAGCCCCTGTCTCTGTCCTGCACAACTGGCAGCTCTGCCCAGAAGCTGCTGCAACTATTGGCCAGGGAACAGATGGAACACTGCATGGCTGACTTCCAGGTCCTCCTGGGTGTGCTGCTTCTGCTGCCCCTAACTTAATTGGGTAAGGCCCTATTTTCCTTTGACCACTCAACAGTTAGCTCCTCTGTTCAGTGCTTTATGGGGTCACACAGATCCTGCTGGATATCTCATTCTCTCTTCCTTTACAGTAGGCGCTTCAGAGCATTGCTCACACACTCACTACAGTTATGGTGGATTGAATCCCGCAGGTCTGCCCTCTCTCCTTACTCTTTTTCATTCAGCCCATTTGCCCACCAGGGCTCTTGTTGCCATCCAGGACAGCAATGTATTTATTGTTGAATGGTTATTTATCCCACTTGCCTGGAAGCATTTTTGTTTCCCATTATCAATACTATTTCTGCTCTTATCTCTAAAGGATGTACTGGTGTGCTCACACTCCTTGGAATTTATCTCACTGAAAATGTTTTACCACTTACTAAGGCTGACTTCTCCTTTCTGCTGTCCTCTACTGTTCCTCTTCAAGTCTCTTTGGCTATATTGGTTCCATTTCTTTCAAAATGCCCCCAAAATGTTTACTGTATATGTAGCAACTCAAACGTCTCATGTGCTTCTATTGAAAATTGTACTACTCAATGTCTTCGCCTTCCTAATAGTACTTGAAGTTGTTCTAGTTATGAGCCAATATTGTATGGATACGGACATGTTCCTCTTCATGCTGGGTGGTTTTTCTCATGTGAAGAGTATACCTTCAATTATATCCTGGCAAACTTAGCTCATAACACAAAATGCTGCCTTAGTCACCTTACTATATTGTTGCCTTTGTCTGAATTTACACTGTCTCACACAAAAGGTCTATAGCTAGTCTCGTTGACCTATTTGCCTAGTAACATTATGCTTTCAGTTGGATCTATTGAAAACACTGTTCCACAGTTATAAGTGAATGGATTAATCAGCTTACTTTGTAGTGCTTCATAATACTGAACACACATACACACGCACACATGAGTGCACAAGGCAGATATGTTGAATTTGTCTCACGGTTATAGAATTTCAATCCATGATCAGCTGGCTGCAATGTAGAAACACAGTAGAAGGGCATGATGAAGCAAAGCTGCTTAGTCTTTATCCTTCAGGAAGCATAAAACAGAAGCACTGTTGTTGGGCGCAGGCGCTCAACATACCATACCCCACCCGGGACTAAGGACCACGCCAGCTTCCGCAATGCGCTACATCCCTCTTTAAATTAGCCAACCCGTGCGCACTTCGTGCTCACTCCATACTCTGTGGCAACTCCTGATTGACCACAGCTGGATATAGTAGCCGGAGCCTGCATCCCATTCCCGCCCTGCTTCCTTATGGCAGCCTGTGATTGGTCATGGCCAAATATATAAACCAGAGCCCGTGTAAATAAACTAGCAGTTAACTGTCTTCCACAAGAGTGTCTCCTGTCTCCTGTTTCATTGGAGCTGTGCCAGTCAACTGGTGGCCAGTACGGGGAGCCCGGAGCGCTGAGACCCTCTCTCCGACAGTACGAGGAGAGCTGAGACCCTCTCTCCGATGGAACAGAGATGTTAACAGGTAAAACTGTCAAGCGCCGATAGCGGGGGCTACTCGGCGGGCGGGGGCTGACAGGTTAAACTGCTCAACGTTGGTAGCGGGGGCTATGCAACAGGCAGCGGGGGCTGCAGGGCCAGATAGCGGGGGCTATCGGGCAACCTTGGGCGGACGCGTCGCAAGGGTCGAAGAACTCGTAAAGAGAGTTCCCGGTGCCGTAAAGAGGCAGGTTTTGGGGGCACCGTAAAGGGGCGTGGGGACTAAGCTGTCCCTGTTTAAAAAAAAAAAAAAAGAAAAAAAAAAGGAAAAATATAAAATAAAAAGAAACTCTTGAAATTCTGGTTAACATGGGTAACATGGTAACACGGCTACTCAGCCACTGTCAGTCGCCTTAAGCGACTTACTGAGAGAAAAGGGATTACAAATGAAACAAGAACAAATTCAAAACTTCCTCGATCAGGTCGATAAGGTAGCACCTTGGTTTGGTCCCACGGGGTCCATTACCATCCCCAGCTGGGATAAATTAGGGAGAGATCTTGACTTTGCAGCAGAAAATGGCCTCCTGGAGCCAGGAGTCAGACCCCTTTGGGCAGTGGTGAGAAGCTGCCTTGCAGACACCTCTTGTCGTGACCATATAAGGGCTGGTGCCATGGCGCTTGATTACCATCAGGCAGAATCCTCCCGTGAGCAATCTCGTGAGCCCAGTGCCGCAGGCGAGGTGACCCCACCCAACCCAGAAACAAAGGACTCGTCAGATAATGAGGGGGAGGAAGAAGAAGTATACAAAATGGTCGATGCAGACACCACTGAAAGAGGGGAAGTCACACACACGCAGTCGAGAGGGCCTTACTCTGAGGCCATAAATGAGCTGCAACGCAGGATTTCTCAGAGTAAATGGGTCAATGAAAGCAAGTATGGGATCCTAGGGCCACCCTGTATAAGACCTACAGCTCTACCTCCCGACCCGCCAGATTATCATGCTCACCGGAGACCCTGCCATCAGCTATGTAGCTGTCCGCAACAGGTCCAGACGTCCCCTGGGACATTCCAGGAAGACCTTTGGCATCAAGTCAAAAGAGAGGACCCAGGAGGCCTGGGCCGTTTTCTCCAGGCTTTTCCGGTTGCTGTAGATGCTCAGGGAAACAGAGCCCACCTGCCTATAGATATGAAGGCGATAAAGCATCTTAAGGAGGCCAGCACCATGTATGGTGTTAATGGGGCGTATACCCTGTCCCTAGTAGAAGCCCCGGCAGGAAATGCCATGACACCTGCTGATTGGGCCAGTTTGTGCAAGGCAGTGCTCAGCCCAGGCCAATATCTTGATTGGAAAGCTTGGAATGTTGAACTTGCCACAGAACAGGCCCAAGCTAATGCCCAGAACAATTAGGCCACCTGGAACGTGGATATGTTATTAGGACAAGGGCAGTATCTCAATAACCAGCTGATATTTCCACAAGAGGTGTATGCACAGATAAATAGAATAGCCATACAAGCATGGAAACGGGTCTCGGCTAGGGGAGAAGTCTCAGGCCACTTGACAAAAATTTTGCAGGGCCCGAGCCAGCCTTTTTCAGATTTTGTGGCCCGCATGATGGAGGCAGCAGGGAGAATTTTTGGAGACGCAGAGACAGCCATGCCGCTCATTAAGCAGCTCACAGCTGCTCTGGGTCAGCACCAGGTGTAGTTGGTTAACTTGGCAGGAGTCGGGGCTTGCCATTGTTGATGGCCCCTACCACGAGACAAAGCAGAATCCGCATCCAAACTTATTCAAGAGCAATTAAAGTTAGGCCATATCCAACCCTCAACATCACCCTGGAATACTCCCATTTTTGTAATAAAGAAAAGGTCAGGCCAATGGCGGCTCCTACATGATTTAAGAGCCATAAATGCTCAAATGCAGATAATGGGCCCAGTACAACGGGGCTTACCATTATTGACAGCCCTACCACAAGACTGGCCTACTATTGTCATTGATATTAAAGATTGCTTTTTCTCCATCCCGCTACATCCAGAGGACACCCACAGATTCGCGTTTACCCTGCCCACAGTAAACCAAGAGGGCATAGATATAAGATATGAGTGGACAGCTCTACCCCAAGGAATGAAAACTAGTCCCACCATGTGTCAGTTATTTGTGAATAAGGCTTTAGACCCCATTAAGAAAAAACACCCGCATGTCAAATGTATTCATTATATGGACGACATCCTCCTTACCCATAGGTCACAAGCTGAATTAGATGCAGCATTCATCACCATGACACAAGCCCTAAGGTGGCACGGATTAGTCATGGCCCCAGAAAAGATTCAAAAGGGTACAATTCAATCCTTTTTGGGCACAGTTATCCGTCCGGACCATATATCCCCCCCAAAAATACATCTTAGAACTGATCAGATAAAAACACTTAATGATTTGCAAAAATTCGTGGGAGATATCAATTGGCTCAGATCCTTTCTGAACATACCCAATAGTGAACTGCGAGCCTTGTATGATCTGCTGAAAGGGGATAATAATCTGTTGTCACCCAGACTTCTGACCCCTGAGGCTCGAGAATCCATTGGCTCAGTGGAGCGAGCACTTCAGAAGGCTACCCTTCAGAGGGCTGCCCCGGGAGTCCAAATTTTGCTGTGCATTCTGCAATCTGCTTCTCAACCCACTGCTTTACTTATGCAACAGCAACCATTATTGTGGATCCACCCAAGAATGTCACCAGCCAAAAGCATCAGCTATTATCCAGAAATGGTGGCGGATCTAGCACTACTAGGTGTTAAACTATGTATGCAACACTTCGGTCACCCACCTCACTCCATTAAGGTTCCCTATACCCGACAACAGATCGAAATACTGGTGTCCTGTGTAAACTCCTGGACTACCCTCAGGTGCACCTATGAAGGATCTATAGATAACCAATACCCCAATAACCCCATCTTGCATTTTGTGAAAGAACACCCAGTAATCTTCCCGAAGTTCACATCATCAAAACCCATTCCTCACGCACTTACTATATTCACTGATGGGTCAAAAACAGGCGTTGGTGCCTACCTTGTGCAAGGTCACCAACCGGTAGCTGTCCAATTCGCGCCTGATCAACCTCAACTAACAGCTAAAAATCATCATAGAAGTGTTTAAACAGTACCCACAACCTTTCAATCTGCTCTCTGACTCACATTATGTTGTCAACGCCTTACAAGTGTTGGAAGTTTCGGGCCCAATTAGGGAATCCTCTAAAGCCCATGCTCTTTTCCTAGAGCTCCGCACACTTATTCTAAACAGGACTGCACCATTCTTCGCTGCCCACATTCGCGCGCACACTTCCCTTCCCGGACCATTAGCTCTCGGGAATGCCATGGTCGACGTGGTTACTCGCCCTCTTAACATCCTTCTGTCAGCCATAGAGCAGGCCTCAGAGTTCCACACACGGTTTCATGTAAATGCTCGCACTCTGCAGAATAGGTTTCGGCTCACTCGGGAGCAGGCTAGACAGATAGTGCGAGACTGTCCCACGTGTGTCACTAGTCATGTGGCGCCCTCTTGTGGCGTTTGTCCGCGTGGTCTCCTCCCAGGACACATTTGGCAAATGGATGTTACTCACATCCCAGAATTTGGAAATCTCAAGTATGTGCATGTCTCCGTCGACACCTGCTCACAAGTGATGTTTGCCTCCCTTGAGACAGGTGAGCAGGCCCGACATGTCATTCAACATTGCCTGGCGGCATGGGCCGCCTGGGGACAACCCAAGCAGTTAAAAACAGACAACGGCCCTGCTTACACCAGCAAGTCATTTTCTGACTTCTGCCAAAAAATGCAAGTGTCCCTCAGACATGGAATCCCCTATAATCCTCAGGGCCAAGGAATAGTTGAGCGTGCTCATCAAACCCTCAAGTCTATTCTGTTTAAACAAAAGGAGGGTATTGCCCAGGGCATGACACCTAGGGCCAGACTAAATCTTGCCCTCTTCACTTACAATTTTGTAAACATCAACCCACAAGGATCCACGCCAGCACAGCTACATGCCAACCCTGTTGCACCCAAACATGGTTGGGTACGCTGGAAAGACCTCCTGCATGGGGTGTGGAGAGGCCCCAGCCCAGTACTTAGTTGGGCGAGAGGGGCGGTCTGTGTCTTCCCGCAGGAAGAAGGCAGCGAACCTGTCTGGGTCCCGGAACGCCTGATACGTCCCTGCAAACCACCAGACCCCGACCCAGAGGAAACGTCAACCACTGATCAGGGGAACCAACAGGAGCCTCACAAGCCAGACCAAGCAAGTATACCCACAACTCCCATTAACTATGGCACCTTGGCCAACTCCCCTGGTTAGTAGCCTCCTTTTCCCTTCCTTCTTGCATCTCGTACGGTCCTTGCAGCCAATGACTTTTCTAAATTGCTCCACTGCAACCTGCTATATGTTATAATGTTGGGATAACAGTACACTTTCAGCTGTTGTTATGCAGGTACTCCAGTTCGTACCGATTCCAGTTATGGCGGACTCAGACGAGTTTCCTGTGATCCAGCTCAGGCCAACTCTCCAACTGGCTTTCATAAAGGAATGGGCAGGAACAGGGGCTCTGGCTACCATGACTACACTTGCCGCATTCGGCAGTCTACTTCTGCTCTGTCGGATTCGCAGACAAAGGAATAGGGACAAAGTATCAAACAAGCATTGCTGATCATGGAATCTGGTCAAAGCCCGGCAGCATGGCTCGCCATGCTGTGACGCAGGTGTGGAGCAAAGCATCGCAGGGGGTGTCATCCTTGGCCAGGAGACACCCCGGTCCCCATGTCGGTGAGCATGTGGGTTGGGCTCATAAAACAATACTTCCGCCCCCTCCAAAAGAGCACCAACGAGTAGTGAGGCACTGTCATGACTGCAGCGTGACACCTCACGAGGGGCACCGACCTCTGGAGACCCTGCGTCAGTTATAAAGAAAGGGGGAGATGTTGGGCGCAGGCGCTCAACATACCATACCCCACCCGGGACTAAGGACCACGCCAGCTTCCGCAATGCGCTTCGTCCCTCTTTAAATTAGCCAACCCGTGTGCACTTCGTGCTCACTCCATACTCTGTGGCAACTCCTGATTGGCCACAGCTGGATATAGTAGCCGGAGCCTGCATCCCATTCCCGCCCTGCTTCCTTATGGCAGCCTGTGATTGGTCACGGCCAAATATATAAACCAGAGCCCACGTAAATAAACTAGCAGTTAACTGTCGTCCATAAGAGCGTCTCCTGTCTCCTGTTTCATTGGAGCTGCGCCGGTCACACTGTCCTATGGAAGAAAGGGCAGGGACACCAAGTGAGTTTTAGATCTTATCCTGATGAATCTGTATGTGTGGTCCACCACTTCCCCACGGCACATGCAGAACCAAAACTAGTAGGATCCACCGTGATGGGTACATCTAACCACTTGTAAATCCTTCCCAAAGCACATCTCCTTAAGTCACACTTCATCCACAAATAAGGACCAAATGAATACAAAATAAGCACATGAAAAATACACTCATATGTATTATCACTTCTGACTCTTTAAGTCATGTTTTGATCAAGGACACTGACCTTCTCATTCATTTTGTCTCTGCACCATGTAACTACAAGTATGTATCTCAGTGACAAGAAAGTTGAGATAAAATATTTCTTACTCAAAAATAAAAGTCACTTTTTCATATTAAAGTGATGTTATCTGTGTCAAAGTTCTGAGACCTAGAAATTGAAAGAAAGAAGGAGGTTGGCTCTGACACCATCTTGCTCCATTTACCATCGAAGGCAGCCACATCTTATCTCCAGGGAGCTCTTAATTAGGTAATTGATTAGCCAGATGTTGCACAAGACGTCAAGTAAAGCATGAGTGAGTATGGAATCAAATGTATGTATGAAATGGTTCTGACAGCAAGTCATACAGAAACAAAATAACGACTTCCTTGCATAAGAAACTCTGATGTTATGCCTAATAAAGATCCAGAAATCAATTTAAAACATAAGTTTCAGTAACATTTTACAAACTTTCCAAATGTAAACTATTTTTATTATCAAGTGTACTCTTTCAAACAAGCTACCTGTAATCACTTTTTATAGGATACATGAAATTATGGTTATATATTTTTGAAAATTGTATGTAATTTATTTATATGAAATATATTCCTATTCACTTAATAAAGTAAGGACAGACTGGCCGATTTGTCTTCTGCACACTATTTTCAATTTTAAAAGCATAGTAGCACCAGGTGTGGTAGTACATGTCTATCATCCCGTATTCAAGAGTCACAGGCAGGATTGCCATGAGTTCAAGGCCAGCTTGGGCTGCGTCAGTAACTTCAAGCTCAAAATACACTACATAGCAAGAACTGCTTCAAATAAATGGGTAAATAAATAAATACATTTTAGGTTTACTCTTACACAACACAGAGGCACTTCAATTCTTCTAAATCAGACTACTCCTGCACAAACACAAGGAGTCACCACGCATGTAGGAGTCACCCTTGTCACAGCTCTTCACGTAAATCAGGTTCCTGGGTAAGGAAGTCAGTCCTCCCAAAGTCTGCTTCCTCTCACAGAACTTAGTTGGCACAGGTCCTCTTGTAAAAGAGGAAGCCTATTCAGCTCCCAAATTCTGCTGAAGTAGACACTAACAATACCAGCACTGTAAAAAAAAAATTACACAGTAGATTACATAGTATCATGAAAGTGCCTAGGTATAGGAATTTTGAACAAATCAACCAGACCCCTGCCCTCATTGACCTTTCATTTTATTGAGAGAGAAAGACAATAATTAAGTCAAACTTCTCCTGTTGTCCCAAATTCTGCTCTATGTCCACTCCCAAAGTATTTCCATGACTGGAGTGAAATGGGGCGATGTGTGTTGCCTTCACACTTTCCTGAGATTAGCACAATACCAGCTTTTTAGGAAAAATGTAGAAGCCTTTCTTCTATTTCTGTTTCATGGAAGAATCTGAGGAGAACTTGTGTTAATTCTTTAAAGATGTAGTAAAATTCAGCAAACTTATGGTGACTGTGGATGCTTTCTTCCTCACCATTAAGAAGCGGCTGCCATGTCTAGAAGATATGAAAATGGAGGAGGTTCTGTTTACTTCTGCTGCCCATCCAGACAAAGGGGTACTTCTCAAGATGGCCCCTGATACTTGCAGAATGCACATCTGGAGGGAAATGTCAGATGTCTCCCATACCTGCCTGCTACACAGAAATCAGCAGTCTCTGTCTCTCTCTGAGTGCTATTTGTTTGGGAGCTCTGTCAGCTGTCTTGGGTTGCATTAGGATTATGTTTTTAGCCCATTAGAGGAAAAGGTTGCCACCCCCACTAAGCTGCCACACACTCAGAGTTGGTCCCCTCAATTTTTGTTATTTCATTCATTATTGTGAATATCAGTATCTCAGGGCTTTTACATGGGTTTTGACTCTTTTACATTTCATTCCATGCTTACCTATGTCTGTCTGCTTCACCAGAGTGCTGCAAACCTGCTAATTTACATTAAGCACCTGGAACATCCTACAGGCTTTGGTGTCCTGAAATCCTCCAGGCTGATATCACTGAGTGCAAGTGTCTTGTAATAGGCGAGTAAATAAGTTGCAGAGGTAAGCAGGAAGCAGATTTAGTGATTAAAATAAATCACTGGGGTTTTATCTTATTCTTTAAATTTTTCTTTGGTTTCAGGACTTCAGTTTTTAATTTCATGTGATTTGAGGGTTCTGATGATTATAAATCATGAAAAGTGCAACCTTTTGCTTCTTCCACCTCATTACATTCCAGAATAGTAGAGCTGAAAACTTGCTATACCAAAAGTGTTAGTGAACCTTAGCATGGGGAAGACCACTTCTCTCTATATTACCAACAAATACCAAACTCAGGAAATATGAAAATAAAATCTGTTCATTTTGTGGGATTCTGCTTCTTGTAGCAGTTCTGTTGTTACTGGAAAGGTAACAAAAGAGGATGTGATGAGGTTTTAAGAGAGGAAAATAACACTGTACTCAGATGAAAAGCAAACTGATTTTGTTTTATAGTCACAATGGACAAAGTACGCATGGCAAATAAATTTGCATTATTATGATCTCCACTGGGACACCTGCTGTCACCAGCGTTGTATTGAGATACTGAGATGAGCAAGTCTTCTTGTGTCCATCTGACCAGCCCTGCTGATTTGCATGTGCACAGAGCACTGTCCAGAGCCCTGGAGGCTTCTTCATAGGCTGCTCAAACCCTGTGTAGGACTCAGTCCCAGTCGGCACACAGCATGGACATGTGGGTCCCCGCTCAGCTCCTGGGGCTTCTGCTGCTCTGGCTGCCAGGTAAGCATGGGCAGCACTGGGGATTTATTCAGCACTGTAGTGGTCAGAGCCACATGAATCTTGAGGGAAGTTCTTTCCTCATGGGATTACAATGCTAATATTTGTTTTTATGTTTCTACTGTCAGGTGGAAAATGTGACATCCAGTTGACCCAGTCTCCCTCTGTGTCTGCATCTTTAGGAGAGAGAGTCACCATCACTTGCCAAGCCAGCCAGGATATTAGCACTATTTTACACTGGTATCAGCAGAAACATGGGAAAACTCCTAAGCTTCTTATTTATGGTGCAAGCAATTTGCAATCTGGGGTTCCTTCGAGGTTCAGTGGCAGTGGGTCTGGGACAGATTTCACTCTCACCATCAGCAGTGTAGAGCCTGAAGATGTTGCGACTTATTACTGTCAACATAATTATGGTATACCTCCCACAGTGATACAAGCCATAACATAAACCTCCCAGAGAAGAAAATGTGTGAGGCTGAGCTGTTTTCAGTTTCGTTTCCTGATTCTTCCACCTGAAAAGAGTGTTTCTCAGATGTAGGGAGGATCTGAAGCTCATTAAATGTTTTAGAGAATTGATCAGGCAGGGTCCTTGCACCTTACCTTCACTTCCTTCTCCCCAGCTCCAGAAACATAGACATGAAGATGCCTCTCCTAATCTAATAAAGGACACAAATCATTATACTTTAGGAATACAGATTAGAGGAAGACTGGAGATTCACCCAGTGAAAGACAGCACAAGAGTAACTATTAAAAAAATAAAGTAAAATACATAGAATGTGAATTTAAATTCCTTTCAATGACCTGAAGTGTGAAACTGAAGGAGACTTTAAAAAACAAAACAAAACACAGAATGAGCAGGACACTGTAGAACTTGTCTGCACTCATAGCAATAGGGCAGTTGAGGCAAGGTGACTGTCCAATATCCAACAAAAGTGGATTCTAGAAATGACTGATTCTGAATGACCAGAAGCTCAAGAAGACCTGCAAAATAAATTCCAAGCAGGAATTATTTCATACAGGTTATTAGAAAATAGTAACTTGTGAAAGACCAAATTTTATAATGATTCAAAGAGACTCTGGAAATACAAAGCCCCCTAGAACCCCCAAAAGCCCAGGAACATGGACCACTCACGTTTCTGTCCCTCCCACCATGCCGCCCTGAGGGAGGACTGCAAAACCCAGGTGTGGGAGCCTGATGCTCTCTGAAGCCCATAGCACAACATCACTGATAAATCTCCCCCCCACATCTGCCCCTAAAGGTGTGTACAGTTCACAATGAACCATCTTCCTCCATCTCCATGTCTCAGAGGTCCTTCGTTGAGCATCTGAACAAAAATGAGTTGAATAAAGCAGTTCAGGAAACCTACTTCCAGGGTGATGATTGTAGAAATACAGCATATCTGCTGATTACTTTATATGCCAGTATTTCCCCCAGCCTACAATTCGTTAAATAGGTACTTCCCCAAAGTATTTTTAAGCGTGTTGTTTATTGAAATCAGAAAATTGAGGTCACTTCATGAAAGCCTTGTGAAGTCACGCACGTGAAGTCAATATAAAGTCAATAATTTTCATTATATATATGAATTTTTATATAACTTACCTATCACAATAATCCTCTTGATGAAGCCTACACGTACAAAATTTGGACATATGATTTTTTTCCACCTAAACAAAATTTGTCAAAAAGACAAAATAATTATCAACATCAGTGAGGTTTTGCAAAAGCAAAATTTTAGAATCTCATCACAACTACTGAGTGATAGTCTGCATCTTAACCTATTAACATGTAATTTACAAAAGGATTAAGAAGCAGTGTTTTAGAAGCTTCTTTCAGTTAGTGGAAACCTCTTCAGATTCACTGAACCTACTGAATGGCATTTCTACTTAAAGCCAGATATCAAAAAATGATGCATCTGTATTTTTCCTTTTTTTTTTTTTTTGTCTTTTTCGTTTTTATCGGTACCAGGGATCAAACTCACAACTGCCTGCTTGCAAGGCAGGCACTTATGCCCCTGAGCTAAATCCCCAGCCCCCACTTTTCCTTTTTTTGTTACTATAAAAAATATTTAAAACTGAGTTTGTTATACATAAATTAAATTGGTTTCACTTAGTTTTGGAGGTTACACATTCAGGATTGTGTAGCCCCATCTACTCATCCTATGTGAAGAACACAGCCATCTCTAGAACGTGGTATGTACGTAGGTAGGAACCCAACTTCATACCTGAGTGGCTGAGCCTGTACTATGGCTTTCCTTTATCACACCACCCTCTCTTTAAGAGCAGCTCACTTTGTAAGATCAGCACTAAAGCCTCCCAGAGACATCACCTGCACTGAACTCACCATGCTGCACAAGGCCTCAGCATTTGCGAGCACTCTACCTCATTTTTGCCTGCAGTGAGAACTCAGCCTCTGTGGCAAGAATCCTACTGGATAAGCCACATCCAAACCCTAGCATCACTTATCTCCACTTTTAACTGGTGTAAAATGAAATTTGGGATATTTTACAATTACGATCCTTATCTAAGGATAATATACACAAGTATTTGTGAATAGGATGTTCAACTATTTGCCTGAGTGGGTAAACTGGAACACTGTAGTCATTTTGTTCACGCCTGTAACTGATCATATGAATGTTCTACTCCAAGAAGCCATCACTCGTTAGTGTTTCCTGAACAATCAAAACCTGCAGATAAGAAGAACAGCATGCAATAGACAAGTGGCAAGTGAGCTCTTCCAGTTTAGCCAAACTGAAATATGAAGACCCAAGAAAATATAGGGTTGAGTGTTCTCAGTCACAGATTTTTGTGTGGATTTTATCAATCATTATTCTTCAAATGCTGACTGACACAAAATATTAACATCTTTTCATCTGCATAACTGCGTATTTAAAATGTATAGAAGTTATTTAACTATTTTAGGTCTGGAGAAGTCAACACTAATCAATATTTTAGTAGAAGAGCAAAATTTGTATCCTCATACCTGCACTTTTATAACACACACACAAGCTCAACTATTTTACCAGATATATTACTGGATACACATGCACACAAAAGCATGCCTTCATGGCTGTTAATACATGTTAGGTTAATTCAAGTATTTTTTTCTGTTTCTGGATTATTTTTCATTTACAGACACAGACTTGCTTTGTTATTTGTCATTTGAATTTGACTGACATCACCACTGCATTAGCCAAGAATGTCCTGGGAGAATGGAAATCACACAGTGTAAACTGTAAGTTCATAGCTCATGTTACCTCCACACAGAGCAATCTGCAATTTAATGACGTTGAATACTGACTATGATAGATTGTCAGACCTCAGCAGAAACACATCTGAAGGAATGAAGAAGAGTATCACCATTACTGGACTCTTCAAACTGGCCAAAGTTGAAAATGATGAATTTCCAAAGGAAGTTTTTACATCTAAAGTTCATCAATTAGCAGGTAAAACTGAGTTCTTATCATTGTCCACTATTTACACTTCATTGAATCACTCTTGCCATCTGGACCAATGAGGTGAAACAGTGGGGGAATCACCTTTCATATACTGTTAACTTTTAATTGAAGAGTAAAAGTCTAAAGCTAATTTAACCACAATTCCAGCCAACGACTGAATAGCATTTATGATTGTTGTAACTAATCAAACAAACACACCAAAAAAAAAATGTGAAAATGTGTTAGAAACAAGTACATGTTACCAGAAAAAAAGATAGCTGTTGTGTACAGGAAAAGCCACAGAGTGTTTCTCCAGATGTGGCCACAAGAGGGAGAAAGTGCGCACCTGAGATGGCAGAAGAGGCTCTGCGGGTGTCTAGCAATATCCTCCAGTCCTTGGTAAGGCTAGATTGCACTATTAATGCTTCACTGTCCTCTAAAAGAGCTTAGCACTTTGATGAAGGAATAATTTTGCCTGTTTTTTCAGTGGATCTCATGACCATAGGCAGAGTTCATTCAGGGCAGATTCAGAATGATATTATCAGTAAATTATTGGCTAAAACCCTTCTGTCACATGCACTAGAAAGAAAGGTTTTATGAGACTGTTGGGATGGCTCAGAAGGAAAATACACTTGAAGACTAACCCTTAATCTAACACCAACAGAACGAGGCCAGTGTTCCTGGATTGTAGACAAGGAATAAACTGCTCCTCATCCAGATGGGAGAAAGTTTGCCATCAGCCAGGCACATTGGGTATGGACCCTCACAGGTCAGACTGACGTTTCCTCAGAGGCATCATCTCAGCCTGTTTCAGAGCTAGACTGGGCATGGTCTAGCTTACAGCTGTTCAGGGACTGTGTACAAACTGTCAATGGCTAAAAGGACCATGCAAAAGACTGCATTTCAGTATATTTGTAACAGTGGTGACAATCAGGAAAGAGAAATGGGTAAAATAGCTATATTTCATTACACAACGGGAAACCACAAAGTTGAAATTCATTGTCCTTCAGGCTTGAATCCTTTAAGATCATGTTTGAAACTTTATGTTCATCCATAAGTCATCACCTGCCCACCCTGAGACTGTGATTGGGCCATTCCCAGCACAGTTCACTCATGAGCCACAGTAAGGTGTCTTCCAGAGGGAGCCTACACCTACAGCACAGGCAGGTACCTGCATCTTCGAGTTGCAGGAAAGCACGCACATGTTGAAAGTCTATGTTTGTCATTTAAAATAAAGAAGCTTCGTCTTCATCCAGTTAATCCAGGTTGAAAACACTTCCACTTCCCCTACCAGGAGCATCTGGGCAGGCTAAATGTGATCATCAGCTTGTTTGCACAGGCAGCCACTTAGTGCATTAATAAAACTAACTTCTAGCTGGATCCGGAGGAGTGGTGAGGGCAGGAATGTGGGGTCTCTATCTGGTGCACGTCCCTTTTTCTCTGCTGTGCTGCTCCTCTGCCCTTCTTCCCAGCTGTCGTGGGTTATGCTGCTTTATTGCACCAGCTCCAGCTGCTATGGACTGAGTATTCTGGAGCTGTGAGCCAAATATTCTTCTCCTGCTTTAAGAAGTACAAGTCAGGCGTTTTGTTCCAACAGTGGAAAAATTGAGCAATACAAATGATACTGGTTTTGTGCTTTTTATAGATGAATTTTTATGACAATATGTGATGGTTATTTTCATCCAATGTGGAAGCCAACTGAGAACAACTGAGAACTGTGTGTCAGTGTTAACTGAGGCATGTCCCCATTGCTGCTCAATTTGAATCACTTCTGCCTTAAAAGTAGACACTATGTGCTGTGTGAGAAATATGCAACATAGGAAAAGCTGAAGTTTTAGATCAGTATCATCCCCTGAGGACCTACAACTGCAGTCAGGTACCTCACATCCTGAATGCGCTCTTCGTGAGTCTCTACACTATATTTCCTGTGCTTCCCTTACACAGCTCAGGGTTTCTCCCTCAGGAAGCACCAAACTTTATGGTTTCCTCAAATCTGACATGCTTCAGACTAAAATTTTATAGTAATTGTTTCATTTTTTATATTTCAATGGAAACAGACTTTTACAAGGCCAGACCCCTGTGAGATCTGAAAAAATTGCTGACACTATGTGATAGACTTAGCTACTTAAACACTCACATCATCTTCTCTTAAGCTACTGCTTTACCCTGGAAAGAATTTTTCACACTGCTTGTATTTGATCTTTTCAAATGTGTGTGATTCCCTCTAATGATTTTATCAATCTTTAAACTAAATAACATTTGCACTGGTGTCTAAGTCCCTACAACTTCTGGGCACCTACACCAAATGCATTGCCGTTAATCAGAGCAAATGGATATGTATATGATAGTTTACTCACCTTCTTGAATCTGCGACACAATAACAGACATCCACTATTCAAGGAAAGAGAAGTTTATGTGGCTCACAAGTGGTAGAGGTTTCAGCCCATAGCTAGGTGGCTCCAGTAGAGGGCAGTATGGCAAGGGAGAAGCAGCTCATGGCATGGTAGGCAGGAAGCAGGGAGCAGTCAGTGAGAAGGGAGAAAGATGCTTCCACATCACACTGCCAGTGACTTAACTTCTCCAACCAGATTTCACCTGCCAAAACACTTGTAACTTAAACCAGACCACACTGCCAGTGACTTACCTTCTCCAACCAGGTTTCACCTGCCAAAACACTTGTAACTTAAACTCAACCATAGTGGATCAGTCTGCTGATGACTATCATGTTCCACGATCCAAACACTCCCAAAGCCCCTCAGGAGAAATTCTGGTGTGAAGGACATCTAGACAGAAACCACAATGGGTCTACTCAGTGTCCCCATGACACATAGCATGGACAGAGTTAGAAGAACAAGGCATAAGCAGATACACTGTACCACATGTGTCTCCTTGAGAAATAAACATGCTATGGCAAGCAGAAACATTGAAAAAGCACCCAGGATTTGGGGTAGATTTATTTATCTAGAGGGGCACTGATTGAAATCATTCCCAGCATATCATGCCTACAGCTTGTGTGTGGTAAGCAAGCAGGAAGTATAGAAGCTCAATGACTTGCTATGTTTTGTGTTTGGATGTCTGCTTGGAGCCTCATGCAGTCATGGAGGCCAGACCATTTAAAGCTAGCTGACTCTAGCATTTGTGATTGTTTCATCATCAAGTGGCTCTGGTAGATGGCATCATGATGCTAACTTTAAAGTTTCAACAAATATCCAGCCACAGAAAATCATTGCTTTTGGCTTGCAGTTGTCACTGACAGTCTTTTTTTTATTTAAAGAGAAGAAGAAAAAAAAAACCAACAAAAAAAGGGTAGAAACAATACAGAATTTCAGCAAAATAAACAGTAAGAAATCACCAGTCAATAAGTTACATACCGTCATCCTAGAAATAGTAGCTTGAGTTACAAAATTAAAGCATACAAAGTGATATTCAAATAATGACACTGCAAACAGTTCTGCTCAATGATCCAACAAGTACTTAGTAATATGGTTATCAGTCCTACACACTTGTTTTTTATCTTAAAGAGGGTAAGATTAAACATAACAAAACAGAACAAAACAGTTTATAAGGAAACAATTTAAAGAAACACAGATTTCAAATCCACTGGAGATCTTCACTGTCTATCTTATTTTCTCTAGTTTTCTTCCAAATAGTTGTCGCCATCTTCACACACATTGATATATGTTGAACATTATAGAACTAATCAAATCATTACAGGATGATGAAGGTTTTTTAGGTCTTCAAGACCTGATTTTGGAGAAGTCAATAATGACTACCATAATGTTTCTCAGTCTCTTCATAGTAGCTGTCTTTATCTTTACATATGCTGAAATTGAACATAAGAAACTAGACTAATATCACTCTGAACAGTGAATGACAGTATGACTCTCAGTTTATTAACCCTCTTTTGGGTTGAGTGTATTTCCTTTTCAGAGCATCTCAATGGATCCTGCCTCCTAATTTACTCTGCCTGTGTTTCTTTTTTGTTAGTATGTCAAGGCTATCTATATTAAAGATTATAGCTTACTGTCTCTGCCTCATCTCTGCTATTCTATTCTTCTGCTATTATTTGTCCACTTTACTCCTTCATTCCACTGTCTGCCCCATTCATTGAGGCCTTACTGCCACTGTTGCTGGATTTCTGATATTTTTTCCCCCTCTCTCTCTAGAATGTCCTTCAGTATTTTTTTTTAGGGTTGGGTTGGTGGCCATGAACTCCCACAGTTCCTCCTTGTGTTGGAAATATCTTGTTTCTCCATTAATTTTGAGAGAGAGTTTTTCTAGATACATCAGTCTTGGTTGGAGGTTATTTTCTTTCAGGGCTTGGACTATTTCCCCCCAGGCTCTTCTCGATTTGAGAGTTTGTGTTGATAAGTCTGCCATTATTTTGATAATTTTTCCTTTGTAGGTAATCTGCTTCTTTTCTCTGGCTGCTTTTAATATTCTGTTCTTGTGGTAGATTTCTGGAGTCTTGATTATTATATGTCTGGGTGCAGATTTGTTTTGGTTGTAGGTGGCTGGAGTTCTATATGCCTCATCTATCTGGATATCATTTCTTTTTCCTATACTTGGGAAGTTTTCCTTAATTATATCTGTGAATAGTCTTTGTAGTTCATTTGTGGTTACTCCTGCTTCTTCGCTCACTTTTTTTATTCTTAAGCTATAGATCCTCTTGTCATCTTCTAGCCTTTGAATTGTTTCTTTTGGTTCCTTGTTATTTTTAAGAGATCTTTCATGATCACACATGATAAATCTCTCTTCAAGTTTTGAAAAGCTAACTTTAGTTTCTGTCAAGGCATTTTGCCAGCTTTCAATGAAGTTTCTAGTTTCCTGGTAATCTCTTTGGATCTGTTTCATGTATTCTAGGTTTTGTTTATATTCTTCATCAAAGGTTTCTTTTCCTTTTCTGAGTTCCTTCATTCTTCCATCTGTGTTTTATTGGGAGGGGCTTATAATTTCTTTAATTAATCTTTTTATATCTTGCCTCATGTGGATCAGAATTACAGTTTTAAATTCGTCTATGAGGTCATGAAGGTGTTTCTTTATGTATGCTGATGCTGTGCCTAATATTGCAAGATTGCTACACTGGTTCTCTTCTGTATTTACCTCTCCTAGGCTTATTTTCCCAGGGTCAGCAGCTGGAAGTTTTTTTTAAAAATTTCTCTCTTGTCATGTTTCTGGTTTCTTTCAGACAGGTGTGTCCTGGGGGTCTCTGGCCCACTCCATATTGCAGCAAAACTGGGTTTTGCTGCCCTCCCCAATTTGCTGTTATCTGAGGTACATGCAAGGATGCAGGGATGGTGCAAGCTAGCCTCAAGCCTCTGAGCCAGTTGACCCGCAAGTTGCTTCAGCAACTTAGGCTGTACCTTGTGGATGTCACAGAGTTGTGACAGTTTTGTCCCTGGCTACTGGGTCCCAAACAGAGGCATAGCTCAATCCTAGCAGATCCCACCAGTCCTCTCTGCACCAGGGGTGGTTGACTGATACCACCACAGTTCCGGGATCTGCCCAACTCCAAGAGGTCCTCCATTCAACAACAGCAGCTGCAGGACCCAATCCCCAGCACTCATTGGGAATCAATGTAGTTCTCCACCTTGGCTCCACTCCACGCTGTGCCACATCCTCCCGCCACGGGCTCAGGACTCAACAATTTCTGTTATCGGTAGCCTTGGCTTCAGTCTGACCTTGAATCACCTGACCCCATGGTGCTCACAGCACAGCATGAACCCATCTCAGAGAATGCGTAGGGCTCTAGCCCTCCACTCTCATTTTTGCTTCTTCTGCAGAGGTAGATTCTAGCTTGATGTGGTTTTTCCATGTCTAGATCAGCATCCTGCCTCTTCAGAAAACTGCATGGTGCCCAGCTTCAGCGCGCAGGTGCATGGTCCTCTCCATGCCCTCTTCCATCATGGCCAAGTGGCTCTGGCTGTTCTATGGGACCCCGAGACCCAATTTCCAGTACTCATTGAGAGCCAATGAAGCTTTCCACCTTGGCTCCACTCCACACTCTGCTGCGTCCATCCATCAAGGGCCCAGGAATTAACCAAATCCTGTTATTGGCAGCTGCAGCTTCAGTGTGTCTTTGGATTGTCTGATTCCAGAGCGCACCCAGCACAGCATGGAACAGGTCTCAGTGAGCATATCAGTCTTCAGCCCTCCACCCGTGCTTTTCCTTCCTCTTCCTAAATTTATTTTTCCCTTCAGTTTCCTCCTGGGTTAATAAGAATCATTCTCCAATCATCTGGCTCTCTCCATGTTGTCAAATTCTAGTATTTGAGCTGTTTTCCCCACAGAGGTTCTCTACCCAGCTTCCTAGCAAGCCTCCATTTTTCTTCTATGCCTTCTCATTTTTTACTCTAAGTTGGAAACAGCCCATGTGTTTCTCTTCATTCTTCTTTCTCAAAGGTATCATAACATAGAACCATGGTCCTCAAGCAAGGCGTGTTATGAAACATGAGAGCACCAGTACACTCTGCTCATGGGAAAGCAGCCCAATTCTGTCCTGTGGCCCAAGGGAGGAACACGTGGCCTGTAGGCAAACCTGTGCTGCACTGATGTTGACTTGTTCCCAGGGGACACTGAGCCTGTGCTGAGATGAGCCAGTCTGCAGCTGGGTCAAGCCCCTTCCAGTCCTGCTAATTTGCATATTCCAGAGCCCAGTCAGCTTCTTGAGGACTTCTTCATAAGCTGCTGTTCTCTGTGCAGCTTCAGACCCAGGCAGGATACAGCATGGACATGAGAGACCCCACTCAATTTTTGGGCCTCTTGCTGCTCTAGATATCATGTAAGAAAGGGCAGCATAAGGAATTTACTCACCTCTGAAAGTTCACAGTTGCCTGACATTTCAGTGTGGTCCTATTTTATCTTGAATATCTATGTTGATATTTGTTATGTTTCCCATTTAAGGTGCCAGATGTGACACTCAGTAGATACAACCTTCATCCTTATCTGTGTCTGTGGGAGACACAGTCAAGATCAGTTGCTGGGCTAGTCAGAGTGTTACCAGTTACTTAAACTGGTATCAGCAGAAACCAGCGTAAGCTCCTAAACTCCTAATCTACTATGCAACCAGTCTGCAATAGGGGTCCCATCAAGGTTCAGTGGCAGTGGATCTGTCACAGATTACACTGTCACCATCAGCAACGTGCAGCCTGAAGACTTTGCAACTTATTACTGTCAACAGGATTACAGTGCCCCTCCCACAGTTATACAAGCCATGACATAAACCTCCCAGGGAAGCAGAAGTGTGACTCTGGGCTGCCCCAGCTGCTCCTCTTTGTATCTCCAGCTGTAGACCAAGTTCTTCAAATGCATCCAGGCTTTAAAGGTCACTGGAAGAATTTGGTAGAAGCATCCAAGGAAGTTCCTCTCCATCCTAGCTTTCTTTTCTGTTTCTCACCCCTGATTTAATGAAAGATACCATTGAATACACTGAAGTAATGTGGATCATGGCATCATTTTGTATTCACTTGTCAACAGAGAATCTCTTCTTTGGGTTCCAAGCAATAACTTTTAAAATCGTTGTCTTAGTTACTTTTTACACATTGCTGAGACAAAATACCTGAAGCCCAAACTTGGGAAAGGAAAGGTTTATTTCTTACAGTTTTTTGAAGGTTTCAGTCCATACTCGGTTGACTCCAAGACAGACTGGCATGGCAGGGCCGCAATTCATGGCAGTTGAAAATAGCAAGGAGGAAACCAGCAAAAGAGCACAAGACACACCTTCTTCCTGCCATTACATCACATCCTGGCTCTACTCTTATGTGAATGTAGCACTGACACCATCAATCCAAGCGTCATACAAAGAACCAGTCACAGGTGCATAATGCAAATGCATGAGGCCTGGGGGTCACCCACATAAACCATGATATTCTACCCCTGGCCGTCAGGACCCATGCACATCCTTTGTATAAAAACATTTAGTCCATCTCTAAGAGTTTCCAAAGTCCT
Source organism: Cavia porcellus (assembly GCF_034190915.1). Classification (NCBI taxonomy): domain Eukaryota; kingdom Metazoa; phylum Chordata; class Mammalia; order Rodentia; family Caviidae; genus Cavia; species Cavia porcellus. Next base: position 44,286,814 of record NW_026947501.1, on the reverse strand, counting down.
AATAGTTTCAGCATTGCTGAATAGTCCAAGGCCCAAGTCTCCTCCAAGATCTATGGCAAACTCTTACCTATAACCACCTGTACAAATGAAAGGAGGTTAGAAATTTCTAAAATGCAAAGGCACAAGATAAACATTACCATTCAAAAAGTTACAAATGGGAATATAAAGCATTGGAAACAAAGCAAGTCCAATATCCAGCAGGACAAACATTAAGTCCTAGAGTTTCATGCTCAGCATTTGAAGCAAACTGGTTACAAGCTCCAAAATGCTTGGGTGATTCCACCCCCAAAGCACTTCCAGGGATTTCAGCTCCTGCAGCTTTTCTCTTAAATCCTCTCTGCTCGATTTTTGCAGCTTTCTTTGGATCACCTATGTTTCTGGCTTTTCCAAACTTCTGGGATCTCCATGCACCTGTGGCTTCACCCTTACATGTTCACAAATTGCCCTCTCAGGGGCACACTGATTGGCCTCCTAGCCCCTTTGCAATCAAGGTGGAAATTGTCTTACCCTCAGAATTTGTGCATTTTCTTTGCACCTAAAATCAGCACCATGTGGATGCCACCAAAGTTTGCTGCTAGCTGGAGCAGTAGCCAGGCTTTTTTCTCTCTTGGCAGTAAGGATCCATTGCCTGGATCTTTGTTTTCTGTGAACTTGATTGTGAAGAATAGTTTCTCTATATTGCCACCATTCTGGAGCCTCATGTGGCCTCTGTCACCATTCTGGAGCATGGTGCTCTGCAGCTTTCTCCTCTGAGCAAGTTCTTTTATCTTTCTGTTTTTCCTCAGCAATCAAAGTCTCAACTCTGTCTTTACAATCCACAGCATTCCTGGAATTTTCCTTCTGGCCAAACTCACAGTATTGCAAATTATCCTGCTGGGCTTTTTGCTCTGGATTTGCAATATAAAGCTAGCTAAAATCCCCCAACAATAGCCATGCCACAGCCTCAATATTTGATTGCTTTGAAATTTCCTTTTCCAGATTAATCAGTCCATTGCCCTTTGTTTCAGTCTCAGGCAAAGTCTCTGGGCATGAGCAAAATGCAGACAAACTTTTTGCCAAGCCATAACACACATCATTGGGAGTCCAACAACAAATTCAGTCCTTCTTTCCAGCAGAAAACTCCCAAGCCTGGTCTCTATCATCAGGCTTTCTATCAGCCTTCTGGTCTCCTGAGCTCTGATGTGAACCTACTCTACAGAATAGCCTAGGCTGCTCCAGCTCTATGCATCCAGGCAACATGTCTAAACCTTTCCAAACTCTGCCCACAAGCCATTTCCAAAACCTCTAGCAAAACATGGTCAGGTATAGTTACAGCAAATGACCCCAGTCCTCGGTACCAAATTTTGTCTTAGTTACTTTTTACTCATTGCTGAGACAAAATACCTGAAGCCCAAAGTTGGGAAAGGAAATGTTTATTTCTTACAGTTTTTTGGAGGTTTCATTCTGTACTCAGTTGGCTCCAAAGCAGGCTGGCATGGCAGGGCCGCAGTTCATGGCAGTTGCAAACAGCAAGGAAGAAACCAGCAAAAGAGCACGAGATATGCCTTCTTCCTGCCATTACATCACACCCTGGCTCCACTCTTATGTGGGGGTAGCACTGACACCATGAATCCAAGCACCATACAATGAACCAATCACAGATACATAATACAAATGCATGAGGCCTGGGGGCCACCCACATAAATCATTACAAACTTTTATCACTGTTACAGATTTATTAATTAATTTTTATTTTAAATAGTCTAAAATCAAAGTACAACAAAATAAATTAAATCAAAACAATACATTGAAATCCATACTGCACTACATAACAAGGTAATAGAAATCAACAGAGGCTAGCATGATATATATCTTTATGTCCAAATTAGCTCCCAATAGCATCAGTGGTAATGAAGTAAATTAAACCAAATGGAATAAAATCAAATAAAACAAAACAGTGCAAACAGTACAGAACACCAAAATAAGATTGTAGGATATTAATAATGACTGCAGATATGCCTCTTCAAATCCTCCTTTTAGAGATCTATAATCACAACGAAAGTCAAAGTGCCCAGGTATTTTTTATGCTTCTGCCCCTACATCTGCATAGCAGACCATCACCCTATCAACTCTGTCCTAACACATCAAGATAAGTTCAGACTCATAGTTCATAGTTCACATTAATTTTGACTCTTGACATTAAATATTTCAGCACAAAACACAGGTGTAATGCCACATTTCCAAAATGTGTTATGATATAATGCTGTCATAATAGCACTGTCTTGTACCTGTGCATCTTTATTTTCTTCCATTTTCTGTAAGAGAATCATGTCTTCCCATTCTTATAGGTTTTCCTTTTCTAAAAAGACAAAATCCTGTTGTTTACTGTATGGAAGATTAAAAAAAAACTGATGTCAAAATATACTGCTAAAGAACACAGAAATAAAAATAAAGAATAACACATTTTGCTACTATCAAGACTCATTTTATAGGATCTATTATTATCAGGAATATCCTGGCATAGTAAGGGTGTTAGATCCTTCACTGTGCAATGCTATGGTGCTTTCATCTCACTGACTGTGTGTCAGAGGTCAGCAGGTGGGTACTGATTGTTTGGGCTGAATGTTAAGAGTCTATTATAATTTTAAAATAGGCAGAGGGAGTTTTAAACCTTTTTCTTTCAGGTTACTTTATTGATGCACCCTTGTTATAAATTCTGTTGGCCATACAACCAATTGGTTTTACAGATGGACCCTGGGATTCTCACTTTTCTTTTTATATCATTCAGATCCTTTCCCTGTTTCATTGACCCCAGCTCAGTGTTTTCTCTACCAGTCAGGGAACTCCCATTTTCTCATGTTTATCTTTCTCTTAGAAATGAAGAAAAAAAGAAGTGGTTTCATTTTATGCTGAAGAAAAGTATCTCCTGTTATTATTTCCACATCTTCATATGTGGTTTTTAGACTTTGGCACTTGAACAACTTCCACAAAAACAGAATTGCAGCTCCTGGTAAAGAATTAAGCAAACTTAATTCTTAGGAAAACAGTAGGGTGTGGAATCACTAAAAGAGGGCCACTAGTATGTTTTCTAGTATTTCAGTCAAGATGGCAACAGCAGAGGAGGTTACAGTCATTGTAGGAAAACAATCTTCAAGTGTCATAACAATTTTTTTATAGAAAATCCTCACATTCGGCTATAGCAAGCATTCTCTCTGTATAATTTATTCCCTCCTTCTTCAACCCAGTGACAAGATGTTTTCATGTATCCATGCTCTCCAATGTTTTCTTTAACTAATTTTTGCCTTTTCAGTAGAATGTACTAGTTAAGATTAGCTCTCCATCTTCTACAACATTTCAAGCATTGAAAATAGTAATTAAGTAATGCTTTAATGACCTCTGCCTCGTCTAATTACTATTAGGTATCAGTTAAACAACATTTCTAAAAAGTTAGTAGTGTGAGCATCTAAAATTCACATCAATTACCATTGGAAATGGTGATCACATGACTTCCTGGAAGAAGAGCTTGGCAGAGTCTTACAAACCCATTTTCATAGTGTCACATCCAACAATAGAGATTTCAAACCTTAGACTAATGCACTTGGAAACACCTATTCTCTCAACATCTTGCCTAAAACTATTCAAACCAGCTTTATTCATAGCAGTCTGACAGGAAAACTACCTCAGTCATCATCAGCACATGAAGCATATGTGCGTTATGATATCTCCATCCGTTAAACAGTGCTCAGAAATGAAGAGGATCCCATTATTGGTACACAATTAGCATGAATTGAACCAAAAACCAGATATGCTGTGTTAAAGTAGGAAGTGAATAGTGAATAGAAGCTATGTGATTTCTTTCTGTATGAAATTCTAGAGAAGGATAAATCTAATATGTAGTTACAACACTTAGCCCCGAGTTTGACAAGTCCATGGGGTGAAGAGGAAATTTGTCAAAAGAACTGCAGAAAAAAGTGTTGCTTATTCAGGATAATTTGTTATTCCAGTGGAATTTTCCAGTGTAATTCTGATGGAGATTACATTGAATCTATAATCCACTGTGGATGGTATGAACATTTTAGCGGCAGTAATTCCTCTAATCCAGGAACATGTGGCAGCTTTCCATTTATTTGTGTCTTTCTGTAATTTCATTCTCCACTTTCAGTGCAGTCTAATGTCTCAATATTTCTCTCCATTGATTGTGTGTTTGTGTCCTGGTATGTGTTTGCTTTCTTTTGCAACCTAAAGTTATACTCCTGCACTTTCTCCTGAAGCTGCCCTACTCACACCGGTTTACCATGTATTCCACTGATTCATATTTATTTCTGATCTCATTTGGCTCAAAATTTTTCCAATACAAACTTAATTTCATTTGCATTTCCTTTAGCTCCTCACCATGTATTGAAAAAAATGGCATAGAAACCTATAATTAACTTTATTATCTTTGGAGAAATGACTATCTGTGGGTGTTTTTTTCTGTACTCCACATTTTTGCTTATTCAGTTTATTTATCTTTATTCCTATGATGTCCTACACTGTCTTACTGAAGTTCTTTGTTAAAATTCGCCACCCAGTTTTGCAATACTGGAGATAAAAACCGGGGTTTTATGCCTAGTAGGCTAATGTTTTACTGTGAAACTCTATGGTCATTTCCTAGAAAAATTTTAAAATATTATTTAACTCGTATAAAATTTTTGTTGTTTAAAATACTTGTGGCTATTTTAGGCCCTTTGATTTTTCTTGTATATTCTAGAGACTGCTCACCCAAATCAATCACTCTTTCGTACATTGATTTTGTTTCATTGCCTGAAATACATTTGTGTAAATATATGTATCTGCCACTTCCTTAGTATATGCTGTTTTATGTTGTGTCTGGTAATGCACCTGAGTGTGAGGACATTTCCAGGAGGCCTCAGGGCCAGCAGTGAGGCAAGAGGGGTGAGAGAACAAGGGCTTCAACTCTGACGTGGCTGCTGTGAGTGAAACACCAGTGAAGTGGCTCGATGTATTCTGAGGTGGAGGTGACAGGTCCTATAGAACTGAAATCCTGTCAAGGGAGTCCCTAACAGAAGGGGCAGGTGGGCAGGAAGAGGGGCTATGACTGCAGACCTGTTTCCCTTCTGTTCTCCAGAGACCTTGGCAATGAGTGTAAATCACAGCTTGGTCCACAGAGGCTGAGGGTGGACTGTAAGCTTCATGCTGCTCAGATTCTGCAGAGGGGAAGGGTCCAGAGGTAATGTAGCAACTCTGGGCTTTCACTGTTCATTTTCAGTGTGCCAGGTTTAATGCCATGATGTGCAAGCAACTAAACCATTATTTATTGCTACGTTAAATTAGTAGTTAATGTATTACATGCACACAGCAAGTAAACTATGTATTTACATGTGTAATGCATACTTTTCATCTTTTCAGGCAGATCAGAAGCTAGGATGAGGTGAACTCTGGGATGGGAATACTTGGAGATCCTCTTGTTGGCCTCTGCCCCTCAGGATCAGTGAGAACAGCACTGAGAATCTTTAGCTCACAGAGCCAGACCAGCTCTTCAGCCTTTGTCTCTCCTAGTGTGGCTCCTCCTGGTCTCTCAGGTTGGTCAGCACCCAGAATGTTGAGTACCTTCCTTCCCTTTTTTCCTTGCAGCATGCACCATAGGGAGCTTTTCTGGTTCCCCCATGTCCTCACTCCCATGGGTCAGGAGAATAGCTGCATCCTCCTTAGCCAGGAGGCAGCACTGGGCAGCAATCAGCTATGCAAGCCTGAGTTTGATGCAGGTTTAGCTCCCTGTTCCAAGCCTTGCCTTTCACTGCAGTGCTTCAAAATCTATTAAGACCCTAACTTCTCTGCCCACTCTCAGCTCCTGAAACCACACTGGAACCTGGATAAAAGAGGATTTTTAATCCTTCTTATCCTAGAGTCCTGGTTGTTCCTAACACAGCAAAAAAAGTTTTCTTCATATTGTCTTCACAATCCAATGCAAGTCATTGACACAAGATTATTTATTTTCTAAAGGACCTTTTAAAAATCTAACACATTCATGGCGGTCATCGCTGTTTTCTTCAGTTTATTCAGCAGTGCTGTGATCTGCTCTGTATGGCAAATGCAGATGAGTTTAGGCAGGAATAGGGATCCTGAGATTCAAGTGACTTCTGTGGAAGTGAGATGAAGCAGGCATGAAGATGATGCACAGGTGCTGAGAAAGATTTTCATACACCTGAAATGGGAGGATGAGGTGCAAAGGTCTTTTTGGATTTCTTACAGAAAGCTTTGAGTATACTTGAGGCATAGGCACAACACAGCCCTCTGGAGATCAGGAGCCCTTAGGCACAACCTTGAAAACTTCTTATAGTGAGATTCCCAGAACAGGAAGAAAGAATTTGTTTGGTTCCTTCCTACTCTATCCATGCTGCTGCTCCCTTCAGAAATACTCTTAACACCGAGAGTTCTGCTTATGGGGTTAAGTATATCCTGGTTCTCACGTTGTTTCTCAAATGAATTTAACTTATCCTGCAATGAAAATTGGGAGCAAGTACCTGGCTGGGCCTTAGAACTGCCCTTGGAGGAAGACAGGCAGAAGCATGTGCTCGTGTGTGTTTGGGGCTGGACAGCAGCATTGCTCATGTCCTCCCTTGACATCTTAGTCATTCTGTGGTAATGAGTAGAGGAATCCAGGCAAGTTCACAAATTCTGCTGTGTTCATGTTTTGTCTTCTTATTTTTAACCGTAAGTTTGAAACATTCCCTGTGTTTCCCTTCCTTCTTCCTTCTCAAATGGATCATAACATAGAAACTTTGTCCTCAAGCAAAGTGTATCCTGAAAGGAAAGAACAGCAGTTCACTCTAATCATGGGAGAGCAGCCTGATTCTGTCCTGTGGCCCAAAGGAGAAACATGTTCTCTGCAAGGAGATCTGTGCTTCCCTGGGGTGGACAAGGTCCCCAGAAGACAGGGAGCCTGTACTGCGATAGGTCAGCCCTGCAGCTAGGCCAAATACCTCTACCCCTATTGATTTGCATTTCCCAAGAGCCCAGAAGGCTTGCTTGAGGACTTCTTTATAGGCTGCTGGTCTCACCTTGTGCAGGTTCAGTCCCATTAAGAACACAGCATGGACATGAGGGTCCCTGCTCACTTTCTGGAGCTCTTGCTGCTCAGGGTCCCAGGTAAGGAAGGACAGTACTGGGAATTTACTCAGCTCTGAATGTTTAGAATTCCCTAATATTTCTGGTGCCAGATGTGACATCCAGCTGACACAACCTGCATCTTTATCTGCATCTGTGGGAGACACAGTCAAGATCAGTTGCTAGGCCAGTCACAGAGTTAATAGTTACTTAAACTGATATCATCAGAAGCCAGGACAGCCTCCTAAACTCCCGATCTTCTATGTATCCAGTTTGCAATCTGGGGTCCCATCAAGGTTCAGTGGCAGTGTATCTGGGACAGATTTCACTCTCACCATCAGCAACCTGCAGCCTGAAGACTTTGTAACTTATTACTGTCAGCGGTATCTTAGTTGGGTTCCCACAGTGATACAAGCCATGACATAAACCTGCCAATGAAGCAGAAGTGTGAGGTTGGGCTGCCCCAGCTGTTCCTCTTGTGACTCCAGCTGCAGAGCAGTCCCCAGATGCAGTCAGCCTTTAGAGTGCCTTGGAAGGATTTGGTAGAAGTGTCTAAGTAAGGTCCTATTTATTGTAGATTTCTTTGTTTCTCAACTCTGATTTAAAGAAAGATACGGATGACTACACTGGAGTAATGTGGATTATGGTATCATTTTACATTTTCCTGGCAACAGAGAAGGTCTTCTTTGGATTCCAAGCAATAATTTTTCAAATCTTCTATTGTTATAGATTTATTAATTAATTTTATTTTTTTTATTTTAAAGAGACTAAAACCAAACAAAGTACAACAGAATATTATTAAGCAAAACAATAACAATGAAATCCATAGTGCACTATAAAATATGATAGAAGTCAACAGTGGCTGACAAGATATATATCATCATGTTAAAAGGAGCTTCACCTAGCAGCAGATGTAACAAATTCAAATGAAACAAAATGGGATAAAATCAAACAAAACAGTGTAAACAATACAGAACATCAAAACAAGATTATCAGATATTAATAATTGTTGTAGATATGCCTCTTATAAACCTACATTTAGAGATCTTTATTTACAACAAAATTTAAAGTGCAGAGGGATATTTTATGCCTCTGCCCCAACATCAGCATAGTATATCCTCATTGTAAATTGCAACACTGTCGCTACCCATCAAGATAAATTTAAACTCAAATTCATAGTTCACGTTAAGTTTGACTCTTGACATTAAATATTTCAGCAAAAAACCCAGGTTATAAGGGTACATGTCCAAAATGTGTTGTGACACAGTGTTGTCACAATACCAATGTCTCGTACCTATGCACTTCTTTTTCCTCCATTTTCTGTAAGAGAATCATGTCTCCCTATGCCTATTGTTTTTCCTTTTCTAGAAAGATAAAATACTGGTGTTTATAGTATGCAAGATTTTCAAGAACTAATGTTAAAATATACTGCTATGGAACACATATGTAACAATATATGTATGGAAACATAATGAATAATACATTTTGCTATTATCAAGACTCCCTTTGTAGCATCTATTATTATCAGGAATATCCTGGCATAGTAAGGGTGTTAGATCCTCCTATGTTGTTTTGTTGCTTTCATAGTACTGATTGTATCTCAGAGGTTACCAGGTAGGTACTGATTGTTTGGGTTGAATGTTGAGTCTATTATAATTTTAAAATAGGCAGACGGAGTTTTAAACTTTTTTCTTTCAGGTTACTTTATTGATACATCCTTGTTATAAATTCTGATGCCCATATAACCAATTGGATTTACAGGCTGAACTTGGGACTCTCACTGTACTTTTTATACCATTCAGATCCTTCCACTCTTTCACTGAACCCAGCTCAGTCTTTCTCTACCAGTCAGGGAACTCTCATTTGCTCATGTTGATCTTTTTCTGAGAAATGAAGAAAAAAAGAAGTGGCTTCATTTTTTGTCAAAGAAAAGTATCTCCTGTTCTTATTTCCACTTCTTCATATGTGGTTTTTAGGCTGTGGCACTGAACACCTTCCATAAACACAGCATTGTGAACAATACACTTATTTCTTAGGAAGACAGTAGGCTGTGGCAGGGTTAACACAGGATCACTTGATGTTTTCTAGTTTTTCACTCAAGATGGCAACAGCAGAGGAGGGTGCAGCCATTGTAGGGCCACAATCTTTAAGTGTCATACTAATTTTTTTCCAGAAAAATTTCAGATTCCTAAGTAGCAAGCATTCCTTCTCTGTAACCCATTCCCTCTTTCAACCCATTGACAAGGTGTTTTCATGCATCCCTACTCTCCAAAGTTTTCTTTATTAAATTTTTGCCTGTCCAATAGGATATCTTAATTAAGATAAGCTCTCGGTCCTCTAGAACAATCCAAGCATAGATAATGGTAAATAATAAATGTTTTCATGATTTCTGCCTCATCTAATTACTATTGGGTATCGATTAAACAAAATTTTAAGAAGTAAATAATATGAGCATCTAAAATGCACATCAATTACTGGTGGAAATGATGACCACCTGACTTCCTAGAAGAAGAGCTTGGCAGAGTCTTAAAAACCTATTTTCATTGTGCCACATCCAGCAGTAGAAACTTTAAGCCTTTGATGAATGCACTTGGAAACAACTGTTCTCTCAACATCTTGCCTAAAACTGTTCAAACCAGCTTTCTTCATAACAGCCTGACAGGAAAACTACTTCAATCATCATCAGCACATGAAGCAATAATTTATGATATCTCCATCCATTAAACAGTGCTCAGAAATGAAGAGGATCCCATTATTGGTACACGATTAACATGAATTGAACTAACAAGCATCTATGTGGTGTAAAAATAGGAAGCAAGTATGGAATAGAAGCTATATGATTTCTTTTTGTATGAAATTTTAGAGAAGGACAAATATAAAATGTAGTGACAACAGATAGACCCGAGTTTGAAAAGTCCATGGGGTGAGGAGGAAATTGGTTAAAAAGAACAGCCAGAACATGGGTTGATTATTTGGGATAATTTATTATTCCAATGGAATTTTCCCAATGGAATTTTGATAGAGATTACATCGAATCTGTAATGCACTTAGATGGTATAAACATTTTTGCAGCATTAATGTCTCCAATCCCAGGAACATGGGATACCTTTCCATTTATTTGTGTCTTCTGTAATTTCTTTCACCACCTTCAGTGCAGTCTAATTTCTCAATATTTCTCTCCTGTGAGTGTGGAGTGTGTGTTTGTGCTCTGTTATGTGCTTACCTTCTTTTCCACCTTAAGTTATACTCCTGCACTTTCTCCTAAAGCTACCCTCTGATACCTGTTGACCATGTGTTCCATTAATTCATATTTTTATTCTGATGCCATATGGTTCAAAATTTCTCAAATATGAATTTAATTTCATTTGCCATTCCCTATAGTTTCTCACCATGTATTGAAAAAATGGCACATAAATCTATAATTAACTTTATTATCATTGGAGACCTGACTACCTGTGGGAGTTTTCTCTGGACTCTTCAATTTGCTTATTCACTTTAATTATCTTCATTCTTATGATGCCCTAGACTGTCTTAGTGAAGTTCTTTGTTAAACCCCCACCGAGTTTTACAGTGCTGGAGATAAATCCCAGGGGTTTATGAATACTAGGCTAATGTTTTACTATGAAGTTCTATTGCTATTTCTTATAAAAGTTTAAAAATATAATTTCACTCCTATACAATTTTTATTGTTTAAAATTTTTGTGGCTATTTTACACCCTTTAATGTTTCTTGTATATTCTAGAGAGTACTCATCCCTTTATATAAATCAGTTGTAGATTGATTTAGTTTCATTGCATTAATACATTTGTGTAAATATATGCAAATTTTGAAAACAGTAAATGTTAATAATATCAAATTTTTGACTTTATGAACATGGAAAAAGTTTCTTCTTTACCTCAATTTTTTTTAATTTACAAGACATTGTGAATATGTTGACAGTGAACCCAGGGACTTTGTGAAATTATTATGCTACTGATTTTTGGTGCACTCATAGGAATTATTTAAAGAAAGGTTATTGGAAGTAAGTGAAGCTATGCCTTCTTTCTTTTACCTTGTGAGTTTTATGACTTTTTCTTGTCTTTTTGCATTTCCTGGCATCTTCACCATAATTTTGCATAAAAGTGATTAAAGTGCACATCCCAATTTACCCATTCAGAATGATGAAATATCTTGTTGGTGACTGTGATGTTTTAGAGATTTCATTAGGAGTGTAAAGAGAGTTTTCCAAGACTGATAAAATGAGAATGCCAGGCTTGGGTTTGATTGATGCATTGTAATAGAACAGTGCAGAGAATCACCCAAGTAATAGTTGTTAGCCTGCACAGGAAGTTCTATTTCTGACTTCAGTGAAATGGAATAAGTGTGCTGAAGAGGGAGCGATGCAGTGCAGCTCATCTGTGAAGCTGTGGTTGTCACTCATCTACACCACTGAGCCTACGTGTGTGTCGCCCTTGGTCAATTCCCACAAGGGTAAGGCTGCATTATTGGCCTTTGGAAAAGAGTGCAAAACTGCAAAGGAAAAGAGTATCTGGAGGACAAGATCCATACAAAACCTTATTTCAGCTGGACACAGTTATGCACCAAGGGAGATGATGAATCATATTAGAGGTGGAAAGAATCAATGTAGGCTTAATCTTGTACTTAAAAGGTTTGTATTGAAGATCATGTAGTTGAGCTTAGAGATTTGGCAAGACAGGAAAACACCAGGATCGAGTTCTGTGACCTCAGAGTGGAAATGTTATTCTGCTGCTGTGTCCAAGGGCCTTCTGTCCTGACCGCCTGGGTCTGGCTTGCTCAAGTGAGGAAAAGAAGAGCCCAGTGTTTCTGCAGCTACAAGTTCATCTCATCTCACCCCTGCTGCTTCGCATGCTCCTCTCAACAGCTCCTGTTGTTTAGAGCCCATACCATTGTCTGAGCCAGAGGTCTGGGGAGACCTGCACCAGGGAGCACTTAGTGTGCACCATGGGAGCCATGGATCATCTTCTCTGTGTCTTGATACTCTGCATCCCTGATGAAGGCTACATGGGATACTTTTGCATATCTGTGCAAACTCTCAGTGTTACCTTCTATGTACAGTACTAGATTCTATGCTCATTAAACATCATATTTGAAGTTCAATGTAGAGCAGTGAGTTTAGCTCAATCAAGGAGACTATTGATGTGATCTAGATTATGTGGATGGTATTTCTATATTTTTTTAGTCTGAGATTCTACTGGAGAAACCTTGCTGACCCAGACTCTAGCCTGGTTGACTGTGCTTCCAGGAGAAACAGTTACTGTCGCTTACAGGGCCAGTGAGAATTTTAGCATCTCCTTAGCCTGATTCTAACAGAAACCTGGGCAGGCTCCCAGCCTCTTCATCTATGATATCTCCAGCAGGGCCACTGGTGTCCCAGCCCAGTTCATTGGCAGTGGCTCAGGGACAGACTTTACTTTCACTATCAGCAACCCACAGCCTGAGGATATTGCAATTTATCACTGTTACCAGGATCACAGAGGGTATTACACAATGATTCAGTGTGAAACAAAAGCCTCCCAAAATTTTGTCATTATTTTGCTCATAGCAGCTGCTTCCTTTACGGACAGCTGCAGTGGTTCCTGCTCAATTTAAATGTCTCTACCTCAATCTGTCAACTTTGTGATTCTGAAAAGTAACTCGCTGATAGGATTTTAACTGATTCTTGGATTTGTTCTCAGACTCAGATGCGCAGCCATGTTTAGGAGGAGCTTCCCTGCTAATGACACCAGATGAGACTCACATGAGTGTGCAACTTGAAAGACGTACCTTTTATGTCCTATAAAATAAGGCAATACTACAACCTGGAACAAACTGCATCATATATATATATATATATATATATATATATATATATATGATTACCTTTTTATGCACTCTGAACAGAAACTGCTTTTCCAATATTCTTTCCTAATGAAAGGGTTTGCCCTAGAAGAAGTTACACAATATTAAGGTGGCAGGAGGCGAAATCAAGGGATGTTTACCTTGAGGTCATTTCCTCCTTCCCCTATGACAACTACCTTTTTCCTTTCCCAGTGGCATGAAAAATCAGCTCCTCATGCATTATCAATGTCTTCCCTAAGTGCCACCGCCAGTCAGAGGTTACATGTATTTCTCATACCTCACATTCTGTAAGAAGAGGCTAAACCATCTATGGTCTTGGACTCCTCTCCACGTCCTTGGACTAAAGGCTATTTTTTTACTTTATATTTTGTTCTCTTTCATGGCACTGAAAACCCTGACAGCTAGTATTGATTTGATTATTTGCAGTGCTAGTTCTCATGGCTATTACCATAAATACTAGCTTTTTAAAGACTGGTGTATTTACAATTTTGTATTTCTCATTACTTCTTAGCATTTTGGCTGAGATGTTTTATTTTTCTATACCATCATAGCTGCTATATCTGTCTTACATTTTCACTTTCTATATATGATAGTTCCATGTTCATGTTTATTTTGGAATTTCCCATCATCCCATAGGCTATGCACAACACTTCACACAAATTTTCTTTTGAAATCTGCATGACATTCTGTTTTATGGTTACTTTTCTTTGTTCTTATTCATCTCTTTTTATTTTTTTTTTCAATGGCCTTGAATACTATTAAGTGATTGATGCAGTCATAATAACAACCAGCAAAGGTGTAACTTTCATATTTTCCTGTTTATTCTCATATTCACTCATTCGTCTATTAATTTCAGTAAGGTAATTAGTGTATGTGACTCCAGCACTCACAATGCAAGTTAGGGCAACAATGTTTATCTGACTTGATGATCTTCATAGCCCCATGTGGTTACCTTCCGCTACACAGTCAATCTCAGTTATGAATATTATGTTCTTTATAATTTGTCCTTTGCTCAGTAGTTTATTTCTTGTGTATATAATCACTGTATGATATTTTAAGATTAATTTGCTTAGAACTTTTGATAAAGAAATTGTATAAATGATACATATGAACTGTGTTCCAAAATATGTTAAATATCTAAATTTTAAAAACTGCAGGACTTCTGTGCAGATAACAGAAGGAAACAGAAGTAAACAGCAGGGAAAGCAGCCTCTCTAGAGTCATTGTCCATGCGCTGGAATATAGTATCATGAGGAAGACAAGAAGGAAGGAAGTGGATCTCCTGGAACCAGGAAGAATCTGAAGTGTGAACTAAAGCCCACAGAGAGAGTAAGAAGAAAAGGTTAAATGAATAAGAAGGTGGTAGCTGGTGGTGCCTTTGTCCAGAGTCTAACTGTGGGAGAGGAGCTGTTAGAAACTGGGGGACACAGTGGTGGCTGGTGACCCAGAGGCCACTGCAGAGAGGAATATCAGTGGAGGGGTGTGGTGGACAAGGAGGACTATGCTGGCTTACAGCAAGTACAGAGGACGCAGTCCTCCATGAGAGGGAGCAATGTGCCTGGGAGCCATTTTGGAGTCAGGCTGAACAAGCTCGGAACCAGAACTACTTCCAGCCTCCTCCAGCAGTTCCTAGCTGAGTGCAGACCCAGGAAATTACTTGGACTGCAGCAAGCACAGTGAGTGTGGTCTCAGGGCAGGCCTGCTAAGGTTATCTGCTACTCTCCCATAAAGCAATGACTGCTTTGCCGGAATACAGTGGCATGGTTCAGAACTCTGCCTCTACAGCCTGTCCACTAGTGAACCCAGAGACAGTCCTGGAGGTGGACTCTTTAGATTTTTTTTTTTCCTCTCTCTCTCATCATGTTCTTCTTTTTTCGTTTTGTTTTGCTTTGCTTTGTTTTATTCAGTTTGTTTTTTATTTCTCTTTCTTTTTTTTTAATGTGTGGGAGAGTGGTTCCTATCCCCTTTGTGGGTCTGGTTCTGTTTTCTTCTACCTTTTCTCTCTTCTACCACTTTTTTCTTTCAATCTTCTGCACAAGTTTCCCCAAGTTGGTGGGGTTCAATTTGTCCTTCAACCTTACTTGTAATCTCTTTTTTCCCACACTTAACTATTACATCCTCAATCCATTCACAATTTTAGGCATGAGGGCAAATGTACATATTAAGGACTTACATATTGAACATACTTTTCTGGTTTGTTTTACATTTTGTTATATAATCACAAACCTAGTTCATATGGTTATAAGTGACAACTTCAAGGTCAGCTCAGTTTGTTGTTTTATAGGTTGTGTTTGATGCTATTGGTACCACTGTAAACAAAATTGATATAATTGTTCTAATATGAACTGTGTTCCAAAATATGTTAAATATCTAAATTTTAAATTCATGAGTCAGATTGACTAAGGGTGACAGAAAATACTGTTGCACAGTGCAAAGAAAAAGGTACTAGGTCAAATGAGCAACAACTTCTCATTTCCAACAAACTGAAAAGGCAAAGCCTTCCAACAGACTCAAAATCCAAAAGCCAGCTACAATCGGAAGAGACCTCAGACAAGTAATGATAAACTAAGTGTCTTAAATACCACCAAGAAAGCAACCCACCATAGGCAACTTATAAAGACCACCCCAGAAATTAAACTAAGAAAGAAATGAGAAGACATTTAAACAAGATGCCACCCTAGACATCCAGTTCACCAAAGGCAAACTCAGGAGGCAACAAGGTGGGACAATCTGAAAGCCCCCCACCAAGTCTTTCCAAAGTGGTAACAGCAAAGGAATTGAATGCAGCTCTGGAAAAAACGAAATCATAAATAATCTCTCAAACATCTGCAGAGATTATCAAAATACACATCATGCTTAGCAATGTTAGAGCAGACACAGGAAAAAAAAAGTATTTAAAAAAATTATGGAAGTGCAGCATAGGAAACAAATGGAATCCATAAAGGAGATTCAAGCAGATATCCATGAGAATAAAACCTTAAAAGTATCTGAAAGTATTGAAAGTATTTGAATCATATTAGGCTAACGTGAGGACAGAATCTCAGATATTGAAGACAGGCTTGCAGTTAGTGACCGGGAAAAGAAAGATCTCCTAAAACCAGCAAGGGATCATGAGAAATCAATACAGAAGCTGGTAGATGAGACAAAGAAGAAGAATTTGAGATTAATTGGAGTCAGTGAAAAAGCAGGAGATCTCACAAATGACATGAAAACCCTCTTCACAGACATCATGGCAGAAAACATTCCCAGCAGAGAAGAAGAATTTGACATACAAATAAGTGAGATATATAGAACTCCAATTAGCAATAACTTAAAAAAACGACATCCAGACATATCATCTTCAAGTATTGAGAAATTCAAAACAAGACTAAAATCTTCAAAACTATTGGGGAAAATAAACAAATCACCTATAAAGGAAAGTCCATCAGAATCACAGCTCAATTCTTAGTACAGACACTCAAGAAAAACTTAGAGTTAAGTACTCCAAATTCTAAAGAAAGACAAATTTCAATCCAGATTGATGTTTCCCACAGACCTAGTTTTCAATATTGATGGATAAATAAGATACTTCTATCACAAATAACATCTGAAGAAATTCATGAGCAGGAAACCGGTCCTCCAAAATGTTCTAAAAGACATTCTAGAAAGAGATAATAAGGACTACGGTTTCATGAACCCCAAAAGAACGAATCCGCCAGGATAGGCAAACAATTAGAGGGGAGAATAAAAGGGGAGGGAGCCAACAACAGGAAAATAACATGACAATGATAAATCAATACATATCAGTTTTAACTATCAGTGTTAATAGTCTCAGTTTATCAGTCAAAAGACAGACTGGCACAATGGATCAAGAAGCAAGACCCAACAATGTGCTGCATAAAAGAAACACATTTAATTCAAAGAGTAATTCATAGAATGAAAGTCAAAGGATGCAAAGCAATGCTCCATGCAACAGGAGCCCAGAAAATAGCAGGGGTAGCTATTCTATTTGCAGACAAAGTGAATTTCAAGCCAAGACTGACTGAGAGAGATAAAAAATGTCACTGCATCTTCATAAAAGGAACATTCCAAAAGGAAGAGGGAACAATCCAAGACGACTATATAACAATCATAAAAATATATGCAACAAATGACAGTGCACACAGCCATATAGAACAATTACTAGTGGACATGAAAAGTCAAATAAACTCTAATACAAACTGTACTGTGAAAACTCAATACCACACTGTCACAGAAAGACTGATCAAGTAGACAAAAAATCAATAGTGAAATATTAACATAAATCAAATTTTTGAACAAATGGACCTAGTAGTTGTTTATAGAGTATTCCATCCCACAACATCATAATACACATTCTTCTCAGATTTACATTGGACATTCTCCAAAATGGACCATATCCTGGCTCATAGAATCTTATGTACATGGAAAGGAATTGAAACTATCTCCTGTATACTATCAAACCACAGTGCAATGAAATTGGAAATCCATGCCAAAGGAAACCATAACAACTTCATGAATATGTCAAAATTAAATAGCACTCTACTGAACAACCAATGGGTCATGGACAAAATTAAACAAGAAATTAGACAGTTTTTACAGTTGAATGATAGCAACAATAAAACATACAAGACCTTGTGGGACACAATGAAAACTGTCTTAAGAAGGAAATTTATAACAGTAAATACCCATGTGAGGAAAACAGAGTAAGTGTGTACAAACAACTTAATGTTGAACCTAAAAGTTCTAGAAGAAAAGAGCAGGTTAGACACCAAAAAGCTGGGATTTCTCTGAGAAGCACCACCATGTAATGGACAGAGTGTTGACTTTGATGAATGATAACATGGTCTCTCAGTTCTGGAGGGTTACACAGCACAGGAAAAAATAAGTGACATTAGACAAATTTGTCATCAAAATTGACCCCGCACCTAAGAGACAAAGAAGAGAGGAAATCCTTGAAGGAGATCTCCCAGCTTTTCTCATGGAGGGGGATTCTCCCTGTAAACAACCTCCTCCCCACCCAAATCCTGTCGTCCATGCTTGAAGTCATATCTAGAAAACCAAAGAGTAATTCATAGAGTAATTCAAAGAGTAATTCATAGTAATTCACAATCCATTGTGCCAGAAAATCTCTCTCTTCATATTGCACTGTACTGTATTGTAATGTACTTCATTTCATGGTTAAAAACACATATGGTTCAGAGAGATTAACCTTATGTACATTGAACCTTTTGGGGAAATTTGATTTATATCATGACTATATATTTTTAACTTTGAAAATTTATCCAAGTAGTATATATGTTACTAAAAAATCTATAAAATATATATGGAAAAGTAAGCCATCCATATTTTAATTAATTAAATGTTTTGTTAACATTTTGATGTATATCCTTTCAGATATTGTGTATACATGCAAATGCATATATATTTTATGTAGTTTAATAAAAATGGAATCTTACTATAAAAAATTACAGTAAAGGCACATTGCCTTCACTTTCCCTCACAGCACTCCCCCTCGCTGTTAACACACTCATCCTATGGTTCTTCCCATTTTCTAAAGCAGTCCTGGAAGTCCTCTTTCATGAGTGCCTTTATGTGCATTGTGGATTCCTTGATGTCCAGTTCAACATGTTTACCTTTCATGGTTATGTTTTTGGTGGGAGAAGAGTCAGAAGTCACACTGTGAAGTGGTCATGGTGACAGAAGCTTGTAATTCCTGTATTCTGAAGCCTGAGGCAGGAAGATCACCATGAGTTTGAGGCCATGCTGCACTACATAGTGAGTTCCTGTCTCAAAAATAACATAGGTGAGGACAAATCACAAAATATGAAAGAGGCTGCCTGACTGTTAGATGCCTCTTGGCAGCACCATTCACTGTTTTGATCACACTTTGTAAAGACAAAGCAATGAGGAGTATTTTGAGCAGGATTCATGGTAATGTTTCTTTTACTGAGATAATTATTTTCAGAAATTTGAACATTCACTGCATTGGTCAAGTACACCTCGTATACATTTGAAACATCTTTTCAACTTCAAGATAAATCCTCTAGGACTCTGTGTTATTGAACTTTCCTTTGATGTGGCAAATATTTGTGTCAAACAATTTGAGAGAAGAGAGCTTTATTCTGTCTCACGGTTTCAGAGAGTTCTGTCCATGGTCAGTGTTGTACTAAAATGCTAAAAAACTAAAATAGTTAAAAAGATAGTTATTAGCAGAAATGTCATTCTGTACTATGCTTATTACCCTAGCAACTACGTAATTGAAGCACCAACCACATAGTTACAGATTAACTGACCACGTCATCATGCTATTCTGTATATGTCCTCTCCTGAGTAACCTGTTTGCTGGGTGAAACTTTGTTCCCTTTGTGAGAGACAAATGATGCTGTATCAACCATTGTGCCCTTTGAGAAAGACAAATGTTCCTGGAATTGGCAGACCAAGGGCAATGAATAGGCTAACTACCCACGGTAAAATGCCCCTGACCTCAAGCAAAGGGGAACAAAGGCCCACCTTGTTTTTGTTTCTCATTGCTATGTACTTAATGGTCAATGAACTAATCATAAATGAACTATAAAAATCTGTCAAAATTCTAACCCAGTTGCACAGCTTTCCAAAAACTCCATCTGCACTGTGCTGCTGGATACCAGCTTAAATAAAGTGCTCTTTCAAAGACATCTTGCCCCCCCTCAATTTTTGATTAATATCTTGGGGTCTTGTTTTGGGGTACAGCAGTCAGCAAGCTTCAATGCTTTTAAGCAGGTAATGATAAAGAAATTTTGTGGTTGAAGGAAGGATCAGGAAAAGGAATCTGCTTATCTCATGGCAGCCAGATAGAGAGAGGGAGGGAGAGAGAGAGAGAGAGAGAGAGAGAGAGAGAGAGAGAGAGAGACAGAGATGAACCAGAAATAAGATATAGTTTACAGAGTAAGACTCCCTCATCCACTTCCTGTAACCAGGTCACATTTTCTGAGATTTCAGTGCCTCCTATTAATTCCATCAACTTCTGACCTCATTAGTGGATTAATCCACAGATGAAGTTAAAGCATTTGCAAGCTGATCATTTTCTGAAAGTCTCACCTTTGCACACTGTGACTTTTGGAAGATATTTAGATCTAAACCATAGCAAAGTCTTATTGTCACTTCATTGAATTAATTTGGAGAAAGTTGCATTATATTAAGTTACTCCTCATGTCATTGTTTTAGAACTGATAATTTATTGGAGATACCTTAATTCCTTGTCAATGACATTTTGTACATTTACATATAATTTATGTTAACTTTTTATTTTGGAATTCTGTCAGAGATAAAAGTGCAAAAATATTGTAAGATAAACACCCTTTACTTCATTTAGTTAGCATCAATAGATAACATTCTGCCTCCATATTCTGCTATAAGTATTAGTTGACATCATGTAAGTTGGATATTATGATGTACACAAATCACCCCAAAACACTGAAGCAAGGTGCAGTTACTTGTCATTCCTTGGAAGAGGATGGACCAGTTTATTTGAGACATCAAGACATTTGACACTTTCACCAATGTGATAGCCCCATGAATTTTTGGACAGTTTGCATTTCACCCTCTGCACAGCATGTGTTTCCATTGGGCACACTGAATACAATTTCTTGCTCATCACATCTAATTGACCTGCTGTTATCAGTATCATGTAAAATGAGAAGATTCTGTGGAAAGTTCATGTAATATGTTTTTCAGCCATTATTGACAAGGAGCAAGAGAGTTAACATACCCTGGGCCCAAGCTGAAGACCTGAGCCACTGTTCATTCCAGATGACTGAAAGCTGCACCAGAGGACAGGGACAGATTGTGTCTCCACTCTGCTGCTGATCCCTGCCTCTGAACCTGCAAGGGGCCAGCTCTTCAGAAATTCAGGTGTGCTCTTCAGTGACCAGCAGGGGACGACAGAAAACACTCAGAACTAAGACCAGTAAATTCTAACGTTTAAACCAATAAAAAGTCTGCGTGATCTGGATTTTTCTTCCTTCTTACATCTAAAGTACCTTTGTGTTTGGGATCTTATCAGAGCATTCTAACCTGGGATGAAGGCTAAGCAAAATAGATACGGCGAAGTCCAGATGGTGTCTTTATCAGAGCTCCTTGGGCTTCTACCATTGTAGCTTCCAGGCGAGACTATTTGTACAAAGCAAAAAGGGCAGTGTTTCTTAAATCCGGAACTCTCTTTCTCTTTCTTTCTTTCTTCCTTCGTTTCTTTCTTTCTTCCTTATTTTCTTTCTTTCTTTCTTTCTTTCTTTCTTTCTTTCTTTCTTTCTTTCTTTCTTTTCCTTCCTCCTCCCTCCCTCCCTCCCTTCCTTCCTTCCTTCCTTCCTTCCTTCCTTCCTTCCTTCCTTCCTTCCTTCCTTCTTTTGCCTTTTTCTAGAAGCTGTGCAACAAATGAGTGTCTTTCCATGGAATCCATTTTTAAAAATTTAAAAAAAAATTTTAAGACTTCACTAATTCCTCTTTTAAAAGTTTACATTTGTAAGAGAATAAAACCAAGCAGTATAAAACAAAATACAGCTAATCAAACTAAACCAGTGAAAGTAATACAGTATTTTAGGACAAGGGAATAGGAAATCCTAACAATGGCTACCATAATATATCCTTTTATCTTCAAAATAGCTGCCCATGCCATCAGGACATAATAAAATGAAATCAATGAAAAAATAAAATTTATCAAAAGAAAACAGTGAATATGATACAGGACTTTACACCAAAATTATTGGGAATTAACAATGGCTACCACCTAGACTTTCAGGCATTTCCTCCCCTGTCACTTTCACAATATCTTTGTTTTCATTTTGGATCCCACTAACTCTTTCAGGTTTTTATACTAGAGACACAAATGATGTTCACTTATGTGAGTCCCAATCATTTCACCCATGTGTAGGATCACAAGTTGAATACATTCACCTACAAGAGCCTCATGATTATTCTTGTTTATAGCTGTGTAACTTTCCACTGTATAAAAATGCCATATCTTTCTTACTGTGCAGTTGATTGTCAAGCTATCCCTGATTTTTTTCTAATTTCCTGTCTATGGGGCATTGTTCTTCTCTTTTGTCTTTCAGTATGTAAATTTCCTTTCCGGTTAATGACTTTCTTGTACACTGCAGATAGATGTGTCTTGTTTCTTGATCCACTCTGCCTTTGTTTCTTTTTATTGATAAAATGAGGCCATCTATAATAATGGTTATGGCCAACATGCACTAATTCATCTCTGTTATACTGGTATCCTGCATTGGCTTCCTAATTCTCCCTTTCATCCAATTTTCTGCCCCACTGAGTGAATGCACATTGTTACTGTTCCTTAGACATTGGGCATTTTTATCTGTCTCAAAAACATCCTCCTGTTATTCTTTCTACCGTTAGTTTGGTGGTCATGAATTCCTTCAGCTATTCATTGTCATGGAAGCATCTTCTTTAACCTTTAATTTTGAATGATAGTTTTCAGGGTGCATCAATCTGAGTTGGAAATTTTTTCTTTCAGGCCTTGAAGTACTTCACTATACCCTTTTCTTGACTTGATTGTTTGGTTTCAAGCCAATCTGAACTGTATAGTGAAATTGTGACTCAAAAAAAAAAAAGATGGAAAAGCAAAAAAAGACAATCAAATGTGTTTTTAAAAAATAAAGGGTTTTTTAAAATTTAAATTTTAATTTTTTTTGCTACTTAAATAGTATAAAAGTCCACCAGTAATATAAGAATTAAAGTCCTTTTGAATTTTTTCCCCTATCATTAAATTAAACATCATCCTTTTATCAAGTAAGTGGTCTTGTGTCACAGTCACAACACAGACCAGGCCTTCTATTTTAGTAAGCTGGAATTCTTCTGTTATGGATTAAGAACTGGTGGTCATCTTAATGCCAACTGGATTACACCAGCATGGTGCTGAACACAGACATTTCACCTGAGAAAAGTTGTCAGCATAGAGACCTGGAGAAGGAGAAGGCATTGAGGCATTGTGGGCTCTCCTATGTATTGCTCTTTAGCCACGGGTTCTCCTGGAAAAGCTCTGGTTCTCACATCGTGCATTGTTTTCTGGCTCCAGCGGGAAGATGTATTCCACTTGGTCTCCAGGGTGAATTCACCACGCTGGCTTCCTGGCATACACTTGACTGTGCTTATCGTTGAAGGAGCTTGGGGCCTTTGTGTTGCTGAGGATGGCTGTGGTGCCTTTCAAGACAGCCCTGGTCTTTGTTGAGACTGTGACTTCTCGGCTCCAGTGTAGAACCCTCAACCTAAGAGCACAGTTCCTTCACCCCACTGGCATTGACTTTCTAGCCTTTAGCCCTAATCTTTGGGCCTTCAAAGCATGGATCCATAAAAGACACTGGAATGAGTCCTTCTTGTGGGCGCTGGACCTCCAGTTAGTCTCGTGGAAGGTATTGTCATGAGCTCTGGATCTTTATTAGGACTCATGTGGGACATTGCTGTGGGATTCAGTCCCTTGGCTAGATATTCTTTGTCTTTAGTGTTGTGGATGGATTTCCTGCATTTTCTTGTGTTAATTCTGGGTGATCATCATAAAACAGTATTATAAACTCCTTGTCCTGGTTCTGATGGTTTCCCTCATAACCCCCTTCCCCTTTGTTCTGCATGTCCCCAAAGCCCTGCCTGTCCCTCAAGCACTTAGCAGAGTTTGGTTACTAGCTCTGGCTTGATATCAAGCTGAGGCAGTTGCAGCACTGCATGGTGGACCTGGGGCTCTGAACCTCTGAGTCTTGGTGTGCTGGCTCTGACTGTGATGGGAGCGTGGCGAGGCCAATGTGACAAAGCCTGGGGGACTCAGGGATCTGAGGTTGAGACTGTATCCAGTGTGCACAGCACCTGCCTTTCATCTGTCCAGCCAGCATGATTTCTTCTGGGGAGACTGTAAGTGTGACATCACTGATTCTGGGAAGGGCTCATGTTTTGTGTCCACCTGAGCTTTCATACAGTGTCAGCTGCTGCTTATAGGAGATTCAGGAGATTTTCGTTAGTTGTTATTTGATAATTTTCCTCCCCAAAATAATGTATCTATACTTGCCTACTGACCTAGGAAGAAATCACACACAACTAATAAATACTAAAAGAATGAAACTGTAATCTAATTTATTCACCATATTCTCAGAGCGATATATATGTTATCTCAGTGTTAAAGCACTAATGGTGGAACAAATTGCCTAAATATTGAAATCTAGGAAAAAGATAAAATATTACATCATTATAGATAAAAGAATAATTGTAGGTTACCTATAAAATTAAATCACATATGATCAAATTGATTCAGATGGAAATGCATTATTGATTAACCAAACTGTATGCCTTGAAAGTCCAAAATTTTTTAAAAAATACTAAATTATAAGGGATAAATGTAAACAATACTGATTTTTTATCTTCAACTTGACCTTAGATGTCAGATACAAAATATTTGCTAGTTTGAGAGTTTCATGATCTAACATATTAACTCCACCTCTTTCTTTTGGAGATCATCAATCTTCTTGAGTTTGTTCTGGAATGAGTTATGTGTGAGTTAGTAATACCTACTATAGCAGAGCTCCCTGTTTACTAGAAACCAAGCTCCTGGCCAATCTAGGACTGCTGTGTCCCACAGGAGCATTGTTATTCATCCATCTTTCAAGTTCTCTGTTCTCATTAAAACTTAGTGCAATGGTTGACTGACAGATGCTGAAACTGTTATACATGAGTCTCCTGATCAAGATGCCCTTCAAGTAAACCAATTTTGTTAAAAGCATTGATGCAGCAGTGTTCAAACTAGCTATAATTCATTCTTCACACCTTGTAGAGAAACTGAGGAGAAAGAAATGGAGGGTGACTTGCAGGAGACCAGCAAGCACTTCTAGGGCCTTCTCATTTCTCAGCTGCACAGTTTCAATCACTAATGAACTGCTGAGCATATGAGCCTTGTGAGCTGCTGGGGTTTTCAGGTTCTGCTCTAGTAGGGGATCTGGGATGGGGAGGATGGGCCTGGATTCACAGATTTGAACTAGGAACCCTCAGCTTCAAAAAATTTGTAAGCACTTCAGGGTATTCTGGGCACCTTTCTTTTTCCCAAAACTAAGTCTGTGTCATTTCATGTGATCACATACTACATCTTAACTGACCTGTGACTATGATCTTTTCAGAATTCTAGACAAACTATTAGTCTTTTACCCTAAGTAGTTGCATGATTCATTAATAATTGTATTCAATTAAATTTTCAGCAGAATTGTGTGTGGTAACAGGCAGAATGGCATCAGATTCCTGAATACTGGTGAAAAGATATAGTCAAGGATTTAGAGTTCCAAAAATAATAGAATGGACAATTAAAGATCTTCCACGAGATGCCAAGTGACCCTCCAATAATCAAAGCAGTGAAGTCTCTGCCTGGTAACATAAGGACTGTAGAAGTGATGCTTTTCCAATTGGGAGACTCAAAGGCAGGTATCTCTCTGCCCAGCTTTCTAAGCTCATATAGCTGGGGGTTTCTGTGCGCAATAAGATGTCTCCTCCATCTTGAAGTTCCTCAGTGTCTCCTATTTTCTTTAGTCAGTGGTAATGCACCTGACTAACAATGATGCCCCCTCCTAGGAGGACTGTCAGAGAGTGAACTGTGAGTCATTAATGATAAGAGAACAAGGTGCACAGCCCTGAATGTGGACAGCCCTGAGTGAAACAGGAATGAAGGGATCATATGAATTCAGAGATGGAGGGGACAGAACTGATAGAACCCATCTCTATTCAGAGATGCAAAGTGTGCAATGAGGCAAAAAGAGAACAAAAGTTCACTCTACTCATGGGAGAGCCGTTTGTTTGTGCTGTGGTCTAAGGGAGAAAGACATTCTCTGCTGGAAACGTGTGTCACCCTGGCCTGAAATGGGACCCCAGAGAACTGTGGCTGCTTCTGAGTAGAGCTTATTCTGCACCAGTGCACAACCCTGCCCAACCCCTGCTGATTTGCATGTGCGCAGGGCACAGCCAGCTACTTAAGAGGCTGTCACACCCTGTGCAAGAGTCAGTTCTATTTAGGACACAACATGGGCATGAGGATGCTTACTCAGCTCCTGGGGCTACTGCTGCTGTGGTTCCATGATGAGGAAAGTTTATTCGAATGATTTAGTGCATTTAGAGTTGTCTGGCTCTTCAGGGATGTACTGCTTTTCCATGACTGTGCTTGTATTTGTTATGTTTCTAAACTCAGGTGCCAGATGTGACATCCAGATGACTCAGACTCCATCCTCCTTGTCTGTTTCTGTAGGATACAAGGTCACCATCAATGGCAAGGCCAGTCAGGATGTGGATATTGGTTTAACCTGGTAACAACAGAATCCAGGGAAAGTTCCCAAACTTCAGATCTCTGATGCAGACAGTTTGGAGTCCGGCATCCAGAGGTTCAGTGACATTGGATGTGGGACAGATTTCCCTCTCACCATCAGCGGCCTACATCCTAAAGATATTGTATCTTATTACTGTCTACAAGTTTGGGAGGAGCCTCTCACAATGGTACCAGTGTTAACAAAAACCAGCCAGGGAAGCAGAAGTGAGACGCTGGGCTGCCCCAGCTGCCACACTTGCTATACTCAACAGTAGAGAACATTTTTCTGAGCACTGGATGGAAGTTCATGTGGAGGCTTTAGAAGAAGGGCCCAAGATTGTTCTCTACATCCAACCTCTCATCCGATTTCCTTAGCTCCAGCAGCACAGATCTGACATGCTTGTCCTTGTTTAATGAAGGTCACATATGAACGCACATGAACAGTGTATGTGATGGTGTGGTTTTGGATTCAGACAGCAACAGAGAAGGCTTTCTATGCATTATAAGCAAGAATTTTTAAAGACTTGCTCAAATTTTATAGTACGTTTAAATATATAGAAAATTTTAAAATATAGAAGTGGCCCCTACAACCCTGCACACATGACTAAGCAGTCAATCATCAACTTCCAATGAAAAGTTTTTGCAAATAGTTAAGATGATATGCATGACAAAATCGTAGTTCATATGAAGATTCACTCTTGGTGTGGTACATTTCACCAGGATAAACAGGTGCATATGCTGCATTTGGCTATGACTCAATGTTGTTTCACTGACCTAAGACTCTTCAGCCCTGAAAATATCGCCATTCATTATATTTTCCCTTATTTGTGTTTTACCATTCTCACAGTTTGTTTTCTTTTCCAGAATGACAAAACCTTGTTTTTACAGTATAGAAGCTTTTTGAAATGTAATCTCAGAGTATACTGCATTGAGTAAGAGAATAATTAACTAATATTGAATAACACATCTTGTTAATTATATGGTTCCTGGGACTCCGGGAGAACATGGCGGACAGACAATAGCAACTACCGGAGGCTCTCTGAAAGCCTCGGCTCAGAGGCCAGGAATGATGCGGACTAAAGAGACACGAACCGGTAGAGATATGCTCTGCTGACTCAGGAATGAACTGGGCTGAGAGAAACCAACTTAGAATACAGTCCTGGCGCTAAAATAGGAACAGAAAAGACTCGGTGTGGAGGCTCGACCCCGCGCCATTGGAAACCTCGATTTGGGTTTCCCGCCGCCCGGCGGCTGGCTGCCTCCACAAGCGGCTCGGCAAGGAGAGACGCGCAGAAGCTCTGGGAATGGGAGTCTGTGAACGGAGTCGAAAACAGGATGGACAAGGAGGCGTACACGAAAACTGACTGGTGGCGAGGTGAGTGAGAAACTGACCCCCTACCACAGTTTGACTCCAGCGGAGGACTTTCTGGGCTCCGGCAGTCCTGTAAGAGCAGGGCGCGGTGGCGACTCCAGCCACACATTCCCCTCTCTGACGGGATTGGTGAAAAGTGCCTGGCCTGTGTGACGCTGCTGGTGGACTCCCTAGGCTGGCCTAACCCAGATCCCAGAGCCTGACGGTGGCCCGGAAGAGCGACTGACTCCCACGTAGGCTGCCTCCTCCGCAACTCTCTGGTGCGCAGCGGTGAGCGGGAACAACTAGCCAGTGCAATTTGATCAGGCTGTGGCTGACAGGCAGGGAAGCCGGGCCTCCTACATAAGCTTGCATTTTATAAGGAACAGAAAATATGGGAAAGGGAAGCAATAAGAAAGGCTCCTCGGCCCCCAATCCTGAGAAACAGGCAATAGTTGACACCGCACCAATATACATTAAGCGCCATATAGAGAGCCTCATAGACCAATTCAGGAATGAAGTTATCAACAACCTGAAGCTAGAAGTATGCAGAATAGTTAGAGAAATGCTAAGCACCACCCAGGAAAAAACAGATGGTGGAATGGAAGAACAGAAAAAGGGGAGAATTGCTTGATGGAGAAAACAGAGAAAGCATTGAGTATATGAAGCAGGTTCAAAGGGACTATCAAGAAATTAAGAAGTCTATCCAAGACTGGCATAACAGCTTGAAAGAAACTAAGGACAGACTATCTGAACTGGAGGGCAGACTTGTAATATGGGAGAATGAAATGAAAAACTTCTTAAAAATAACAAAGAAACAAACAGCAATAATACAAAGACAAGAAGATGATAAGAGGAGCCATAACTTAAGGATTAAGAACATAAAAGAAGAAGTAGGGACACAAACAAGTGAACTACAAAAGCTACTCACAGAAATAATCCAGGAGAATTTTCCTAATTTAGCAAAAGGTAAAGATACTCAGATGTATGAGGCATACAGGACCCCAGCTACCTACAACCCAAACAGAGAAACACCCAGGCATATAATAATAAAAATTCCAGAAATTCAATACAAGAACAGAATATTAAAAGCTGTAAGAGACAAGAAACAGACTACTTACAAGGGAACACCCATCAGAATTACAGCAGATTTCTCTTCACAAACCATCAAATCACGAAGAGCATGGGGGGAAATAATTCAAGCTTTGAAAGATAGTAATCTCCAGCCAAGATTGAGATATCCTGCACAACTGTCCCTGGAAATTGATGGAAAAACGAGGTGCTTCCAGGATAAAGAGGAACTGGGGGAATTTGCAACCACCAATTCAACCCTACAGAAAGTATTGCAGGATATTCTAAAAAAAGAAAAATACAAAGAACCCAGAAATAGTGGCAGGGAGGCCACAAGGAATCGAGCAGAGAACAAAATGAAGAAGACAAACTGACAGCTACTGACAGAAAAAGAGCTCAACAGAAATGAGACAGAGAAGATTGGATGATAGGAACAGCTATTTTGGAGAAAATGACATCTAAATAGGTAATACTGATTTAGTACCATCTTGTTTTGAAGTCTCATCTAGCTTTTGTTCTTCTGTCTCCAATGGTCTAAACAGGTTGTATCTTATTGGATTTTATTATGTATGATAGTATAAGCAAAAACCTTTTAAAGACAAGGAGATTATACAGAAACCATTGTTCATTTTCTGTTAGTTGATTCTAAATACTCTATAATGCTGTCATTCTCTTAAATGGTTTTACATTGTTTTGATATACTTAATGCTACAGTATACGAAGTTGTACTCAAGGACTTCAAGGAAAGAGTCAATATGGTAACTACTTTTGGGTCGGAAATATCTGGTGGTGAATCACTATTTTGCTTCAATGGTTATGTTTTGATCTGCCCTGTTTCGCTGTTATGCCCTCTTTTTTTCTCAATCTCCACTCCATTATTTACTTTTTAATTTTTATCCGTTTAATTAAAGGGAAAAAATAACAGGATATAATATAGTAACTCACTTTGACTTTCTATTATCTCAATTTGAAGCCCTGTATTACTCTCACCATCTTGTTTTTGACTGAGGTTCCTCTATTCTGTTTTGCTGGATAGTATCAGGTTTGAAAGTTTAGGCATCAGCTGAGAAGATAATGAGATTCATTATAAGGCCCATTCTCGTTGACTTTTATCTACTTTTGAAGACCTACAATGTCTCCAATGTTTTGGTTTTGTCGGTTTTATTCTTTACTGTTTTGTTCAATTGTATTACAACTAATGATATAGGCAATTCTATTAGAAATAGCAGGAGGCATTATGGTAACCATTGTTGATCACCTTGTATTATGTTTTTATATTATCTATTATGTCCACCCTTTTGACTTGACCGATTCTCTTCTGTTATGTCACATTTGGTTTTACTCTCTTCCAAAAAAGCAATAAGAACCGTGGGAGCAATGAAACCCAAAATGTGTAATAGTCATAGTACAAAAGAGAGGAAAAGAAAGTGCTCTAAACTATATAACTGCATGTATATTTAAGTGTATAAGATAGAAAATGATATCACAGAGTTTTATTGGATCATTCAACAGAACTGTTTGCAGTATCATTGTTGGAATGTCCACTCTACAAGCTTTAATTTTTGTGACTTGAACAATTATTTCTAAGATGGCAATATGTAATCCATTAACTAGTGATTTCCTACTGCACATTTTTTTCTTCTGTAAATCTGTATAACTTGTACCCCTTCACTGTTTTTCTTTTCTTTTCTTTTCTCCTTAAATAAAAAAAAAAGAAAAAAATTATATGGTTCCTTTTTACCTTCTATGATTATCTAGAATATCTTGGCTTAGTGATAGTTTTTGAATAGAAACCTTTGATTAATTGATTTCTTCTCAGAAATCACCAGATTTGCATGGAATAAGAGTTTACCATCATTTTTAAAACATGATGAGTTATTTTTACACTTGTGGGTTTTCTTCTCACCACACTGGAGACTTCTTTTGATGTGCAGAAAGTTTTTAATAAGAGGTGATCCCAGTTATTGATTTTGGGAAGTATTTCTCGTGTGGTTTGAGTCCTGTTCATGAATTCTTTACCTACTCCTACATCTTCAAGGTTTTTACCCAGTTTTTCTTCCAATAGATTTGGTGTTTCTGTTTTAATCTTTAGATATTTGATCCATTTAGATTTTATTTTAGTACATGGTGATAGGCATGGGTCTAGTTTTAGTTTTTGACATATGGAGAGCCAGTTTTTCCAGCACCATTTATTAAAGAAACTGTCGTTCTCCCAGTGAACATGTTTGGCCCCTTTATTGAAGACAAGGTGATCAAGTGTGTTTGCAGTTGTGGTTGTATCTTCTAATCTATTCCACTGATCTTAAGTTCTGTTTTGGTTCCAGTATCATGTTGATTTTATTACGGTTGCTTTGTAGTATAATTTCAAGTCAGGGATTGTGATGCCTCCTGCCTTGCCTTTGCTGCTTAGAATTGCCTTTACTATTCTAGAACTCTTCTTGCTCCAGATGAATTTTAGAAGTGATTTCTCGAGTTCTATGAGGTATGTTGATGGTATTTTTATCAGGATTGCATTAAATCTGTATAAAAGTTTTGGGAGAATAGCCATTTTCACAATATTTATTCTTCCTATCCATGAGCAAGGGACGTTTTTGCATTTTCTGAGATCATCTTCAATTTCATTTTTCAGTGTAATATAATTTTCCATGTACAGGTCTTTCACTTTTTTCATGAGAGTAATTCCTAGATATTTCATTTTTTGGGTTGCTAGTGTGAAGGGTGTGGTTTCTCTTATTTCACTTTCTGTGACTTTGTTGTTAGTGTATAGGAATGCTATTGATTTTTGAGTATTGATTTTATAGCCAGCTACATTACTAAATTTATTTATTATATCTAGCAGTCTTTCAAAGGAGTTTTGGGGATCTTCTATATAGAGTATCATGTCATCTGCAAATAATGATAGCTTAACTTCTTCTTTTCCTATCTTTATGCCTTTTATTTCTCTCTCTTGTCTAGTTGCTCTGGCTAGTGTTTCCAGTACTATATTAAATAGGAGCGGCAATAAGGGACATCCTTTTCTTGTGCCTGATTTTGAAGTAAAGGCCTTCAATTATTGGCCATTTAGAATGATATTGGCTGTTGGTTTGTCATAGATGGCCTTTATTATATAGAGGTAAAGACCATCTATTCCAATTTTCTCAGAGTTCTTATCATGAATGAATGTTGGACCTTATCAAAAGCTTTTTCTGCATCTATAGAAATGATCATGTGGTTCTTTTGGCTCTATTGATATGGTGTATTACATTTATTGATTTACGTATATTGAACCATCACTGCATGCGTGGGATGAATCCCACTTGGTCATGGTGTATGATCTTATTGATGATTTGCTGCATCCTATTTGCCAATATTTTATTGAGGATTTTTGCATCTGTGTTCATTAGGGAGATTGGTCTGTAGTTCTCTTTTTTAGTTGGGTCTGTCTCAGGTTTTTGGACTAGAGTAATATTTACTTCCAGGAATGACTTAGGAAGGATTGCTTCCCTTTCAATTTCATTGAAGAGTTTGAGGAGTGTCAACATTAGGTCTTCCTTGTATTTCTTGTAGAATTCTGCAGTGAATCCATCCGGGCCTGGGCTCTTCTTTGTAGGTAAGGATTTAATTACATTTTTGATTTCATTAATAAAAATTGGGTTATTCAGTAGTTTTACATCTTCATGACCTAGCTTTGGTGTTTCATATGCTTCTAGGAATGTGTCCATTTCCTCTGTGTTACCAAACCTTTGAGAGTAGAGGTTTTCGAAATAGGTGTTGATGATTTTCTGTATTTCTGTAGGGTCTGTAGTGATTTCTCCTCTTTCATTCCTTATTGCATGAATTTGAGCTTTATCTTCCCTTTTTAAAAAAGGTTGACTAGGGGCTTATCAATTTTATTTATTCTTTCAAAGAACCAACTCTTTGATTCATTGATTTTTTGGATTATTTTTTAGTCTCTGTTGCATTGATTTCTGCTGATTTTTATAATTTCTTCTCTTCTTTTGGCTTTGGGCTTGACTTGCTCTTCTTTTTCTAGATGTTTGAGGTGTAACATCAGGTTATTTATTTGTATTCATTCTGTTTTCCTGATGTGTGAACTCAGTGCTATAAAAATTTTCCTCTGAGGACAGCTTTCATTGCATCCCACAGATTCCGGTAAATTGTATTTGTGTTTTCATTTTCCTGTAGGTAGTGTTTAATTTCTTCTTTGATTTCCTCTGTGACCCACTGATTACTCAAGAGTGTGATATTCAATTTCCATGTCTTTGTGGGAATTTTGTAGTATCTTTTATCATTAATTTCTAATTCCATAGTGCTATGGTCCCATAGCATGCAAGGGATGATTTAAACCCTTTTGCATTTATTTAGATATGTTTTGTGGATTAATATATGGTCTATTTTAGAAAATGACCCACGTACTGCTGAGAAAAATGTGTATTCTATTGTTGTTGTGTGGAATAATCTGTAAATGTTTATTAAGTACATTTGTTCACAAGTGCAATTTAGTTCTTTTATTTCTTTGCTGATTTTCTGTCTGGTTGATCTGTCCATTGGTGTCAGTAGTGTGTTAAGATCCCCTGTTAGAATTGTGTTACTGCTGATTTGGTTTTTCATTTTTGTTAGTACTTGTTTTATATAACTGGGTGCTCTGGAATTTGGTGCATATATAAGATAGTTATCTCTTCCTCTTGGAGTTTTCCCCTAACCAGTATGTAGTGACCTTCTTTATCCCTTCTGATCATTATTGGCTTGAAGTTCACAAACAGAATAGCCACCCCTGCTTTTTTTTTTTTTTTTTTTTTTTTTTTTTTTTTTTTTTTTTTGGTTCCTGTTGCATGAAGTATTGTTTTCCATCCATTGACTTTCAGTCTGTGGGTATCCTTTTGGGTTAGATGGGTTTCTTGTAGACAGCATATGGTTGGATTTTGTTTCTTGATCCATTCTGCCAGTCTCTTTTAATTGGTGCATTGAGTATATTTACATTAATGGTTATAACTGTTATACATTGGTTTATTGTTGATATGTTATCTTTCTGCTGTTGCATCTTTGTCTTTCGGTTCTGTTTAATTGTCTGCTTTGTTTAGTGGTTTTTTCCTAGATGCATCTAGGCTGTCTTTCAGTATTCTTTGCAGGGTTGGCTTGGTGATCATGTAGTTTTTCAACTGTTCTTTGTCATGGAAGTATCTTATTTCTCCATCCATTTTGAAGGACAGTTTTGCAGGATACATCAGTCTAGGTTGGAAATCATTTTCCTTTAGGATATGAAATACTTCACTCCATGCTCTTCTTGACTTTATTGTTTGTGCTGAGAAGTCTACTGTGATTCTGATAGGTTTTCCTTTATAAGTGACCTGTGTTTTCTCTTTTACAGCTTTTAATATTCTATTTTTTGTTCGATTTCTGGGATGGTCATTACTGTGTCTCTGGGTGTAGTTTTATTTTAGTTATGGCTATTTGAAGTTCTATATGCTTCACTGATCTTAATATCAGTTTCCTGTCTCATGTTTGGGAAATTTTCAGTGATTACTTCTCTAAATATTCTGTTGACATCCTTTATGTTGTTCCCTTCTTTTTCATTTATCCCTACTAATCTTATGTTGTTCCTTTTTGTGTCATCTTGCAGGTGTTGAATTGTTATTTCCTGATTTCTTGTTATTTTTAAAAGATCTTTCCTTTCCTGTTCACTGGCTGCAATCTTGTCTTCAAGGTCTGAAATTCTATCTTCACATTCATTGAAGTGGTTTTTACAATTTTTGATGGAGTTTTTGATTTCCTGCATATCTCTTTGCATCTGCTTTATATATTCTGTTTGTTTCTTATATTGTTCATCTAGGGATTCTATCTTTTTTTTTTCTATCTCCTTAAGTGTTTTTTAACTGTGTCTTCTTTAGATATGTTCAGCATCTCCTTCATTTCTTTTATCATTTCTTCTTTTACCTGAGAGATTATTTCTAGTTTGATTTCCTTTAAGGCTTCCCAGAGTTGCTTCTTTATTTCAGTTACTATTATTTCAGGTATGTGGCATATATTTTCTTCTATGCACATGGCTCCTAGGCTTTCTTGGGTTGTGCTGGATGTTTGAGACTGCATTTTGGTCTTTCGTTTTGTCATTTTCCTATATTTTTGCACTTCAAATTTTGTTCCAAGTGAGGTAGAGAGGTCAGTCAGGCTGAGACAGAGGTCCCTGCTTCCTCCTTACTAACTGCTTTTGACAGGAAGCCGAATCCTGGGCTCCAGGCAAAGAAAACAGTTTGGAGGGCTTTGGTGGAGTTTCCCGTCTCCACTGGTCTTGTCTGACAAACAGGGAGCTGGAGGAGTCCAGCCTGCAGGCAAAGAGGAGAGTTCCATGCCTCCGCTGGACTTATGCGACCCACAGGCAGCTGGATCCTGGGCCCCAGGCGAAGAAAACAGTTCTCTGGCCTTGGGCAGGGTTCCCTGCCTCCATTGGTCTTACTGGAGCAACAGGGTTTGGCCCTTAACTTTAACTGGATTTGCCAGTACAAATTTAGAACTCTTGCTGTTCTTCTTTTGTATCATTTAGAGTCATTCACTATTTCACAAAACTTAGTTTGGGCTATTCTTCTGTTGCTCAGGAGAGTGCCAAGCAGGCTACCTTTGTTCTTCAGCATTTTAAAGGAAAAGAGCCCATTTAATTTCATGCTGAAACAATCTCCTTTCCTGTCACATACTACCATGTGATTTTCATGACTGTACAACTTGAACACATCTCATAAAACCAGTGTCTTAGCTGAGTGTGAAAACAGTTAGCTGAGTGTGAAAACCAGAGTCAAATCTTTGGGAAGAAATGGAGGTGGCTTAGTTGAGGTAGGGTCCCCAATAGGCTCTCTACTTTCCCACCAAGATGGCTTCACTGTCGGTGGTGACAACCACTATAGGGACCCAGGGTTTAAGGCTGCACTATTGTTTTCCAGACATATGTCAGATTGAGGCATACACTGTGTACCCACTGCATACCCCATTCCCTCCTTCCTCATCATAGCAATATGATGTTCTTATTTATCTCCTACTTTGCAGTAATTTTTAATTTCTTGTGAATCAACATTATTGTTTTTAATGGTCCCTTCCAAAGCATGTCAAGCACAGAGTACCAAGAAAGTGGTAACTAATAAGCATTAATAAATAACATGAATGGTAGGAGTTCCATTTTATTTTATGACTAATATTCTGTCATTTATGTTGCTTCCTCACTTTGGTTGTTGTGAATAATTCTTACTGAACATGAAAGTGCAGATGTCTCTTCAAGATTCTGATTCCGTTTCTTTCAGAGATACTCCCAGAGATGAGATCATATGTTGGTTCTATTGCTAAATTTTTGAGAAACCTCTATAATTGTTTCTTATAATGGTTGTACCAGTTTACATTTCCACCAACAGTACTACATGGTTTCCTTATTCTCCACACCTTCAACAACAGCTAGTATTTCTCATCTTTTTGAAAATAATCATCCTAGTAGATATAAGGTGATATTTATTATGGTTTTCGTTTGTATTTCCATGCTGATTAGCATGATTAGTGGCATTGAGTACCTTTTTACATATCTACTGATGTTTGCTTCCTTTGGAAATAGTTGTATTCTGACCCATTTTTAAGTTGTGTTGTTTTGTGTTTACTTTTGTTTTTGCTCTTGAGTTCTATTCATATATTTCTTAGATATTAAATACCTATTGGATATTTGATTTGTAAATATTTTCTTGCATCCTGTAGATTTCCTTTTCTTTTTCATTTTGTTGAATATCTCCTTTGTTTTGCAGAAAGCTTTTGTCCCACTTGTTTAGTTTGGCTGTGATTTTTGTGTGATATCTGAAAAGGCACTGCCAAGACCAGGTCAAGGTACTTTACCCGTTTCCTTTCTTTTAGATTATATAGTTTCAGATCTCACACATGTGTCTTTAATAAACTTTGATTTTATTTTTATAGATAGTGAGGGGCATAAGTTTAATGATTGTTTTGCTAGTGTATATCCATTTTTCCCAAAACTATTTGTTGAATATACTTTCCTTTCCCTATTGTGTATATTTGGTGCTTTTATCTAACATTCATTAATCTATAGGGAAAGTTTTGTTGTCTGTCTCCCAGAAAATGGTATCAGTACAGGGAAGGAAGAGAAACCTAGTGCTGCTCATCTGTGCAGGTGTGGTTGTCCACTGACCTACACTACTGAGCCTAAGTGCAAGCTGCCCTTTGTCAGTTCTCTTCAGAGTAAGGCTGTACCAGGGATCTCGGGAAAGACTACAAAACTGCAATGGAAATGAGTATCTGGAAGACAAATTCCATACAAAGACTTAATTCAGCTTGACAAAATCAATCACTTAGGTAGATGATAAGACACATTAGAGGCAGAGAGAAGCAATGTTCCTGTTATGGATCAAAAACTGGTGGTCAACTTACCACCAGCTGAGTTAAATCAGCATGGTGCTGAGTGTAGATGGCCCACTGAGGAAAGTGCCAGCATAAGAACAGATGTGGAAAGGAAGAGGAGGTGTTGTAGTTCTCCTAAGTGTTTTTGGTTGAAGCTTTCCCTGATATGAATTCTGTCATTATCATTGGAGGCGTTTGGGGCCTTGTTGCTGAGAAAAATTGCAGCTCAATTTGAGTGAGGTTTGGTCCTTATGTTCATCATTACTACCTGGCTTTGAAGCAGAAGATATGTGCTGTTCATGTTCCTTGAGAAGCTTGTCATGCTGTCTTCCTGACATGTACTTGGCTGTTATCATTGAAGGAGCTCAGGACCTCATTGTCACAGAGGATGTCTGTGATAATTTTCAAAGGAGACCTGGTCCTTATTTTGAGCCTTCTCAGCACAGATCTATAAAACAGACTTGCATGAAATGTTATCATGGGCTCTAGACCTCCAGTTGGACTCATCAGAGGCTTTGTCATGGACTCCACATCTCAAGCTGTATTGATGCAAGACATTGCTGTGGGATCCAGGCCCTCAGATGGATTTTCTAGGTCTTCAGTATGGTGCACAGATTTCCTGCACTTTCTTGTAGGTCACTCTGGGTGACCACAATAAAATGATATTACAAATTTGTGTCCCGTATGTAGTTGTTCTCCTTGCAGCGCCTGACTACAACAGTCTCTGTAAGCTTCTATCTTGTTCCTACCAGGTTTGCACTGAACATCATCTGGCTGAGTCTTGGAGTTTGATGATACAGAGTGTCACAAAGAATAAATTCTGTGAACACAAAAGGGAAATTCTTTATTTAGTCTTAAAAAAGGATATTTTCTGACATGAACACCTGGGAAGAAGTTGGTCAAGTGTGGAGAAGACCAGACCAATGTTGGCAGTGCTGGAGCCCAGCTCTCTCAGCTCCAGCTGCTTTGCATGCTCCTCCCAGCCTGCCCTGCTGTCCAGCGCCCATATCAATGCCCTGTTCTTCTGGGTGATCTGCTTCAGCAGGGACTCAGAGTGAACCATGGAAGCCTTGGCTCTGCTCCTCTGCTTTCTGGTACTAAAGCTCCCAGGTGAGGGGACTATGGGATGATGGTTCAGCACATCTGTGGAAACTCTTTTAATGCTGGGTCCTGTGTCCTGGCACCTCTGATCAGCAAGCACAGTAATTAAAGTTCAGTGTTTATCAATGCGCTGAGAAGACACTATTGAGAGTACAATGGGTGTTACCTGAATTACATAGGAAACATTTCTTTTCTATGTTTTAATTTCAGATACCATTGGACAAACCCAGCTGACTCAGACTCCAGAATCCCTGGCTGTGTCTCTTGGAGAAACAGTCACTCTCAGCTGCAGGGCCAGTCAGGGTGTGAGCAACTACCTAGAATGGTACCAGCAGAAACCTGGGCAGGCTTCCAGACTCCTCATCTATACTGCCTCTAGCAGGGCCACTGGTGTCCCAGCCCGGTTCAGTGGCAGCGGATCAGGGACAGACTTCACTCTCACCATCAGCAGCCTGCAGCCCGAGGACATTGCAGTTTATCACTGTTTCCAGTATTACAGCGGGAGTCCCACAGTGATTCAACCTGTGACAAAAATCTCCCTGATTGTTTGTCATGATTTTTCTCATTGCAGCTGCTTCCTGGACAGCTGCAAAGGACAGCTGCTGTGGTTGCTCTCAGTTTAAATGCTCTGCCTACATCTGGCAACCTTGTGACTCTGAAAAGTAACTTGCTGATAAGATTTTGACTGATTCCTCGATTTGTCCTCAGACTCAGGCGCACAGCCACGTGCAGGAATAGCTTTCCTGCTAATGCCGTCAGATCAGACTCACATTAGTGGTTGCCTAGAAAGATGTACATTTCATGCCCATGAAAATAAGACAATACAATAGCCAAGAGCAAAACTGCATCATATGCATGTGAGATTAACTCATTATGCATTCTAAACAGAAAGCATTCGTCCAATTTTCTTTTCTAGTATTAACTTGATTCATTGCAGTGCTAATTCTCTTGCTATTACCATAAATATTAGCTTTTTCAAAAATGATAGATCTATAGTTTTGTTTTTCACATCATTTTTCAGTGTTTTGGCTGAGATTGAGTGCAGTGTTATTTTTCTTGTATACCAGCACAGCTACTGGGTCTGTACTTATACTTCCCACTTATTACATGGGTTAGTTCCATTTTCATGTGGAGCCTGGTATTTCATATCATGTCACTGGCTCTATAAAACTCTTGGCACAAATTTTCTTTTGAAACCTGCATGAGATTTTCTATTATAGCCACTTTTCTTTTTTTTTTTCCTTTTTAACTCTTTCTGTTTCCTTCTTCCTTTATTTTTTCAATGGTGTTGAACTCTAATAACTGACTGAAACAATCGTAATAATAATCAGTAATGGTGCCTCTTTCTTATTTTCTTGTTATTAGCTCACTCATTCATCTTAATTTTAGTAAGATAATCAGAACATGAGACTCCAGCCCACAGAATACAAGTTAGGGCAATAATGTTTATCTGACTCAGTGAGCTTCACAGCTCCATTTGCTTATCTTCCACTAAATAGTTAAGCTCAATTAAGTACAGTATATTCCTGAGCTGGGCGTGGGGGCGCACTACTGTAAACCCAGCACTTGGGAGGCTGACAGGCAGGTGGATCCTTGCAGATTCGAGACCAGCCTTTCCTCCAATGTGAGCCAAGGACAGCCTGAATCACGTAGTGAGACTCTGTCTCAGAAACACACATATACACAAAAAATTATATTCTTCATAATTTTTATTTTTCTCATATTACTTCTTATATATGTATTCATTGCATAGTATTTAAAATTTGTGCATTAAACCATTTTGAAATCATTTAATGAAATGAGGAAACCATTTAATAAAGGAAATCATTGAAATTATATATATATATATATATATATATATATATGATGTGATATAAAATATGGTAAATATTTAAATTTGAAAAAAATACAATAAAGGACACATTGTCATCAGTTTCCCTTACAGTATTTCCCCTTGCTCTGAACATACTCATCCTACTGTTCTTTCCTCTTTCTGAAGCAGTTCTGGAAGTCCTCTTTCATGAGTATGTTAACTTGCACTGTCGTGGCTTCTTTGATGTCTACTTCACAATGTTTACCTCTCAGGGTCATTTTGACTTTGGGAAGAGCTAGAAGTCACAGTGTGATCTGGGTATGGTGATGCATGCCTGTAATCACTGCACTCAGAAGGCTGAAACACAAGGGTCACCATGAGTTTGAGGCCATGCTACATTACGTAGCTAGCTCTGGTCTCAAAAAAAAAAAGTATAAGTGAAGATAAATCACAATATATACAAGAGGCTGCCTTCTGTTAGATGGTTCTTGGTAGCAGGTTTCACTAATTCTTGGTCACACCTTGTAAAGACAAAGTAATGGAGAATATTATGAGGACAATCTATGGCAATATGTTTTTGTTTTTAATTGGGATAATGTTTTAAAAATATAAACATTCGGCCCATTTGTTAACTACACCTTTTATATACTTGAAACATATTTTCAATTTCAAGATAAATCCAATAGGACTCTGTGTTACTGAACTTTCCATTGCTGTGACAAAATATTTGTGATAAAGTGTTTAAGAGAAGAGAGGTTTATTTTGGCTCATGGTTTCAGAAATTTCTGTCCATGGTCTGCTGACTGCAATGCTTTTAAGGAGATAACGATATAGAAATGCCGTGGTGTAAGGAAGGATTGAAAAAAGGAATCTATTTATTTCATGATTGCCAGGAAGCAGAGAGAGAGAGACAGAAGGAGAGAGAGAGAGAGAGAGAGAGAGAGAGAGAGAGAGAGAGAGGCAGAGAGAGATAGAGAGACAGAGAGACAGAGACAGACAGACAGACAGACAGAGAAAAGATCCAAGAATGAGCTACAGTTCATACTGTCACGCTCTCCTCATCCAACTCCTTGTAACCACGTCACATCACCTGAGATTCCAATGCCTCCTATTAATTCCATCAACTTCTGACCTCATTAAGGGATTAATCCACAGATGAAGTTAGAGTACTCATGGACCCGTCACTTTCTGAAAACCCCACTTTGTACTGTATGACTTTTGGAGGGCATTTTGATCTAAATCATAGCAAATTCCTATTGTTGCTTTATTGAAGTAATTTGGAGCAAGTTGCATTATAATATTCATTTCATTATAATATTTCATTATAATATTCATTTCATTCATAGCTATTTCATTAATTGTTTTGAAACAGACAGTTTACTGGATATGCCATCATTTCTAGTCAGAAGCCTTTTGTACATTTACACATTATCTATGTTAACTTTTTATTTTACTTTACTGTCAGAGATAGAAGTACAAAAATGGTGAAAGGAACACAGACCTTTGACTTACATTTAGTTAACTCCAGTAGATGAGATTGTACTTGCATATCCTGCCATAACTATTAGTTGACATTCTGTTAGTTGGAGAATATGGTGTAAAGCAAATCACCCCAAAACATTGAGGCATATAGCAAAGTGTAATTACTTGTCAAACCTTGGAAGAGGATGAATCAGTTTATTTGAGACATCAAGACATTTGACAACTTCACCAATGTGGCAGCCCCAAGAATTTCTGTAAAGTTTTCATTGCACCCTCTGCACAGCAAATGTTTTCATTAGACAATCAAGATAATCACAATTTTTCCTGCTCAGTATAGCTACTTGACCTGCTGCCATCAATATCATGTGGAATGAGAAGAAGTTCCATGGCTAGTTTATGTGATGTATTTTGTTCAACCTGCTTTGATGGAAGGAGCAGGAGAGTTAACATAGCCTAAGATCAAGCTAAGGACCTGAGGAACTGTTCATTCCAGATGACTGAAAACTGCACCAGAGGACAGGGACAGATTGTGTCTCCACTCTGCTGCTGATCCCTGCCTCTGATCCTGCAAGAGGCTAGCTCATCAGAAACTCAGGTGTGCTCAGCAGTGATCAGCAGGGGAAGACAGAAAACATTGAGAACAGAGACCTATAAATTCTGTTTAAATCAATACAATGTCCATACGATCTGCATTTATCTTTCCTCTTACATTGGAAGTACATTTGCTTTTGGGATCTTATAAGAGACTTCTCTGGGATGCAGGCTGAGCAAATTAGATATGGCAAAGTCAAGATGATGTCCTTATCACGGCTCTTATGTTTCTAATATTGTAGATTCCCAGTGAGGCTACTTGGATGATGCTCAAAGTGACAGTATTACTTAAATCTATAACTTCCTTCCTTCCTTCCTTCCTTCCTCCTTCTTCATAAAAGCTCTATAAAAATATATCCTCTTTTATTTTAGACTACAGTTGTAGTGACTTTCATATGCACATGGTCATGTTCTGCTGATGCATGGCTTCAGCCTCCAGAAGCGAGACTGTGCCCAAACACCAAATCAGGCTCCAAAGCTCCTCATTAAGTGAGCCCTCTAGTCCATGTCAGGGATTCATATGAGGTTCAGTGGCAATAGATCTGGCACAGATTTGACCCTTATCATCATCACCCTGTGACTTGATGATGTCACAAGTTATTACTGTCACCAGGAATAGAGAATTCTTCACACTACACCACAAACCAGAACAAAAACTAGTTCAGCGTGGATGAGCAGGGAGATTTGGTGCTACCATGGTCTTCTGATTTTTGCAAGTGCAAATTGGTCACGGACTTCACAAACACCATGGACAGCCCAGCAGAAGTGAAATTTCAGATCCATGGTTTCATGTATTAGTTGCAACTTCATTTACAGGAATTTTTCTAAATAAAAGAAAAGCTGTTGAGGATAGATCCCTTTGTAACCATCTAAGGATTTCCTACTTTGTCCTTTACAAGTTGGTCAAATTTTGAAGTCTTCCTTGGGGACCTCCAATCAGTCAGTAAGATTCAATAGTCTTAAAAGTAGAATACTGTGAAATTACCAAGCAATTTCCAGGAGTTGAGGGGAAAGAAAAGACCCCTGGACAAGTACTCCTCAACCTTGAAACATTTCCAAGCTTGGCAACCAGCAAGGGTATCCCAGGTCCCCCACTCTTTCCCAAAACTAACTTTTTGTCATTTCTTGTAGTCACATACCTGGACCTTAACTACCCTGTGATCATTATCTTTTCTGAATTCCAGAAGAATTATTAGCTGTTTGTCTTTAATAGTTGCATGATTTATTTATTAAGAAGACGAACCATGAAAATTTCTATAGACACTTGTCTGGTAGTGGGCAGAATAAGATCAAGTTCCTGTATTTGGGATTGGGAGGGGTGATTAAGTGAAGAAATTAGGGCCCCAATCCAAAAGGTTGCTGTTACAAAGCTTTCATTAAATGGCAAAGAAACCCTATAATACACAAAGCGAGAGTCCTCATCCTAGAGAATGAATGAATGTTTGACTGTTGAAGTGAAAATTTCCCATTAAAGGAGGGAGCTCTCTGTCCAGCTCTCTAAGCTTATGTGGCTGGATCCTCAAGGGGCAATGGGTCATGTCTCCCCCATCTGCCAGTTCCTCAGGATTTCCTGCTTTACTTTGTGATGTGAAGTGCACTTGGCTATGATGCCCCTTCCAGGAGGATTCTTAGAGTATGACCTTGGTGAGCAATGAGACAGGAGGGGTGAGAGAGGCAGGTACACAGCTCTGAATGTGGGTGGCCATAAGTCAAACAGGAATGAAGAATCCTTGTGCATTTAGAGAGGGAGGGGACAGAACTTTTTAATCCCAGCTCTGTTCAAAGGTGCAAAGGGTGTTGTGATCCAACAATAGAACATGGTTCACTCTAGTCATGGGAGAACAGCTGGATTCTGCTCTGTGGCCCAAGGGAGAAACACATTCTCAGGGAAATTGGTGCCATCCTGGCCTGGAAGTAACCCCAGATAACCATGGACCACTGATGAGACGACACAGCCTAGCAGCTGTGTGCAACCCTGCTCAGCCCCTGCTGATTTGCATGCACACAGAGCACAGCACATGCCCAAAAGTATTTCTTCCCAAAGTTCTCATACCATGTGCAGGAGTCAGTCCTGGTCCAGACACAGCATGGACATGAGGAGCTCCACTCAGCTCCTGGGCCTCCTGCTGCTCTGGCTCCAAGGTGAGAAAAATTTTATTTTGTAATTTAGTCTAGTTAGAGTTCCCTGGTCACAGTTGCCTGGTTCTACAGGGAGGTGTTGTTTTACCATGGTTGTGTTGATACTTGTTTCTGATTTCCAGGTGTCAGATGTGACATCCAGATGACTCAGACTGCATCCTCCTTGCCTGCATCTGTGGGAGACACAGTCAACATCAAGTGTAAGGCAAGTCAGGGTATAATCAATGCTTTAAACTGGTACCAACAGAAACCAGGGAAATATCCTCAACTGCTGAT
Organism: Cavia porcellus; assembly: GCF_034190915.1. Taxonomy (NCBI): domain Eukaryota; kingdom Metazoa; phylum Chordata; class Mammalia; order Rodentia; family Caviidae; genus Cavia; species Cavia porcellus. The sequence continues at coordinate 44,242,378 of NW_026947501.1, read as the reverse complement.
CTATGATGCAACCAGTTTGGGATCTGGGGTCCCTTTGAGTTTCAGTGGCAGTGTATTTGGGACAGATTTCACTCTTGCCATCAGTAGCCTACAGCCTGAAGATGTTGCTACCTATTACTGTCAACATGTTTATGGTACCCCTCCCACAGTGATACAAGCCATGACACACCAGCCAGGGAAGCAGAAGTGTGAGGTTGGGCTGCCCCAGCTCAGCTCCACTGCATCTGTACTCAACTGCTGAGAGCATTTCTCTGAACAAGCCAGGCTTGAATGCTCCTTTGAAGCTTTAGAAGAAGAACCAAGCCTGTCGTCTACACCCTTACTCTCTTTCCTTGTTTTAGCTACTAAAGCACAGATAGTCCAGCTCCTGTCCTAATTAAGTGAAGGCCACAGATGAGCACCTCTGAGCAGTGTGGATTATGGCATAATTTTGGATTCAGACAGCAACATAGAAGCCCTTCTGTGTTCTAAGCAAGGATTTTTAAAGATCTCCTTCAATTTTTAGTGTAGATTTGTTCATGGAAAAGTTTAAAATACAGAGGTGGCCCTGATTACCCAGTACACATGGCTCTGCAGTCTATCATCAACAACCAAGGACAATTTTGTTACAAACCATTAAGATCCATAAGTGTGCAAAGTCTGTACTTTGCATGAAGGTTCACTATTGCTGCTATACATTTCACAAGAGGAAACAAATGTGCAATAACACACACGCAGCGTTTGCTACTGTGCAATTTTGTTTCATTGCCATAAAATTCTCCACCCTAAAAATTATCCCTGTTCATTCTCCTCCAATTCCTGCCAGTAATTTGTATTTTACCATCCCATTTCCAAAATGACAAAATCTTGCCTTTATAACTTAGAAGTTTTTGAAAGACAATCTCAGAATATGCTGTACTAAGAAATACAATAATTAAAAATATTGAGTAACACCTCTTTGTACTTACAAGGTTCTCTTTATCCCTTCTGTGTCCTCTGTTCAAGACCTGGAGGCCTTGCTGTGCAACCCTTGCTGGTGCTCTGCTTCTTCTACGAAGTCCCTTCCTGTCACAATCTCTCAGCGGGATGTGGTTACTGTCTCTGGACAAAGATCAACCTGAATCAGGTGCAGCAGTGAGCTGCAGACCTGGAGCTGTGGCCCTCTGAGTCCTGGTGCTCTGGGTCCAGGTGAGACAGCAGGGTTTGGAGAGGCCTCCATGACAGGACCTATAGCACCCAGGAGTCTGAGGCTGAGACTGTGTTCACTGTGCCCCACGTGCACTGTCCACTTGATCAGCCAGCATCACTCTTGCTGGGAAGACTCCGTTGTTGGGATATCATTCACTGAGGGGCTCACATGTGTCTTGTTCTGGCCTTTAAACTCCCGTGAGAGCATTGCAGGCTCTAGGGCCCAGCTTCCCTTTAAGTGTCTCTTAAGAGAAATGGTCTCCACCACTTTCCTTGCAGCAGCAGAATCCAGGCAAGTTTCCAAAGACTCAGCAATGTGCTGTGTATGCCTTGGCTTGAATCTGTCTATAATTGTGATTCAAACACAGGATAAATGCTCCAAGTACTTTATAGATAATACTTAGTTAAAATTAGAAGCATAATTCCACAATTAAACCAGACATAGATCCAGGGCTGAATAGAAATATGTTGCTCGTGGCTAGACTATTGATCAATAGGGGTGGATACACTTAAATAATTTTAGAAAATTATTTTGATATTCACTGTTCACATCTCCTTTGTCACTCATATTGTTATATACAGAGACATAACTTCCCTAACCTGCATCCCGTAAGCCTGATGACATCATTCTTTCCTCGGCTCTGTAGTTTTTGCTTCAATTTCCCTTTCTACTGAATTAATTTTTATTTCACGATGAGTCCTGCCAAAATAAATCTCAGGACCCAATCCTTTTCTGTAAGAGTGCTATGGTTTTCTAACTCCATTCTTTCTTTGAATATAACTGAGGTTCGTGTGGGGTGAGGATTATCTGATGACCTTTATTCAAATCCATAATTGGGCAGTTGGCTGACTGGGACCAGGAGAAAGTGAGGAGGAAAAGAGGAAGCAGAAGGGAGGAAAATAACATTATGCCAGTTGTGAGTGTTCTTGGATTGAGGAGGAAGGAGGAGATTACCTTTTTCACCTTAGCAGTGTTAGCTACTGTGTCAAATGTAAATTTGCGAGGTTTTTCCTGAGCTGTAACACAGTGAAACAATGTATTTGTGTTTATTACCTTAGGGAATAATCTGAGAATACCTAATACATATGGAAATATTGCACAGTTAGTTCATTTTGTTCACAGTCTTTTAGGGGAACTATATGTTACCTCAGGTATGAAGCTGTACTTGAAGGAATAAAACACGTAAGACTTAAAAATTTAAGAAAAAATTAAAAAATACCTGTCACTATAGATAGTTGAATGTAATTATAAATGAACCAAATTATACAGGTGTTAATTGCTAATTATCCAAAGGATAGAAACTCATGATATAAAAATTCTAAGAAGTAAAGTTACACCTGAATAAAATTAAGGTTTTTTTTTATTTTCTATCTTGAAATTAACCTTCAGTGTGTGGAGCAAAGTGTTTGCTATTCTGAATGGCTGCTTTCTTGTGAGCTCTCAGAAGATGATGTGATAATACATCTGTCTGAATAAATCTAGCGAGTCACCTCTCTAGTACTCTAACTGTATTATAAAAGTAGTTTACAATGCCATCCCTTAGAGATGGGTGGGAAGAGGTTACCTGACAACATTTCTCTGTTCAACCCCTAATCCCAGCATTGTCTGTGAATTACAGGTTAATGGTGATTATAAAGAAGATACAGGAGAAGAGAGGGAAATAGGATGCTAACAAAGAGTTTTCCTGCAGTGAGGAAATGAGGAAGTGTGAGGTTACTTTGTTTTCTCTGCATTAACTACTCTATTAAATACTGATTTCAGCAATTAACTCAGGAGGTGTTTCCTGATCTATGACTCAGAAATTTTCTTCCTTACACCAATGTATTTATAATCATGCTTATTACTTTAGAGGTCCTCAGAATAACCAATAAATATTAAACAAATGTACTTCTAGTTTATATAGTGTTTGAAGGTAAATATTCATTACCTCAGTGACAAAGATCTAACTAAATGCAACAAAGTAAATAGTAACTGGCTATGTAAAATTGGAAATACTTGTAGCATTACACATAAAAGTATAATTGCCACTGAAACATAAAATATCCTGGTGAACAAACTAAATGGTATCAATCTATGTATCTGATTAAACAAACTATATAGCCTTAATGAACCAACATTTAAAAATGTCAAACATAAGGGACAAACCAGAATACAATATCACCATATTTATTTTGAACACAAATGTCTGTATCAATGTATTTGCTATTGTGAAAATTGTCTATTGTGACCTTTATATATTATCACCTCTTGTTTAGTTTGGACAACATAGATGCTCTTAGAAGATTTCTGGAATGAGTGAATATTCGTGATATTGGGAACACCACCTGCAGTAGCAGAGTCATCAATGTACCATCAATGAAGCTCAAATAAATCTAGAACTGCTGTGTCCATATTATGTTACTAGCATTTAAGTTCATTGCTTTCAATGAAAAGTGAGAGCAATGGTTTCCTGAGAGATGTAACACTGTGTGATACATTAATCCAGAGATGCTGGAGGCCCTTAAAGGAAGTAAGTGTTGGTGGAAGCAGAAATATGCCTGGGCTCCAGTGCTAGCTGTGATCCCTTCCTCATGCCCTGTGTAGAGACTGGGAAGAGAGAGCTAGAGAGTGGCTTGCGGGAACCCAGCACTGAGACCTTCTCACATCTCAGCTGCCACAGTTGCAGCCAGTCACCAACCACTGAGAGTGTGAGCTAGGGAGCTGCTGGGTTCCCAGAGGCTGCTCTGGCAGGGGTTCTGGGACAGGAAGGATGGGCTGGCCTTACAGATCTATAGTGTGATTCTTCACAAACATTTCCTGCAGGGTCTTCAGGGGCTCATGGGCATTGCCAAAACTAAATCTTTGTCCGATCATGAGGGTTACACATGTCATGTTCACAGTCTTATTACCATTATCACTTTAGATTTCTAGGTGAACTGTTAGTCTTTTGTCCTCAGTAGTAGGATGATTTATTAAGAGGAATCATTTAAATTTCTATATCATCTTATCTCATACGTAATAGAATACAATCAGCTTCAGAAATACAATTGAAAAGATTCAGTCAAGGCCTGAGAGTATCAAAATGTACAGGTTGCTGTGTTAAAGATCTTCCAGTAGATGGCGAACAACCGCACATTAAACAAAGAGTGATGCTTTCCTGTGAGGGAGCCACTAAGGCAGGGAGCTCTCTGCCCAGCTCTCTAAGCTCACATGGCTGGGGCTGTTGTGCACAACGGGCTGTGTCTTCCCCATGTGCCAGTTCATTACTATTTCGTGTTTCAATCTGTGACTGGTATTCACCTGACTATAGTGAACTACCCAGGAGGCCTCGTGGTCAGCAATGAAACAGGATGGGTGAGAAAGCTAGGGCCACAACTCTGAGTGTGGCCAGCCATGAGTGAAACAAGAGTGAAGTGGCCTGGTGTATTCTGAGGTGGAGGTGACAGAGGCTGTAGATCTCGATTGCAGTCAGAGATGCAGGGGAGAAACACTGGAGGAGTCCCTACGAGGAGGGCAAGGTGTGGGGAGAGGGGTTGTTACTACAGACCTTTTCCCTGCTGTTTTCCAGAACCTTTGGCTCAGAAATATTCTGATCCCCAGATATCTGTTTACCACTTTATATGTCTTGATGCTCACATTGTTTCTTAGATGATTCTCACTTATCCTGCAATGAACATCGAACGCAAGAATCTGGCTGGGACTTAGAACTGCGCTTGGTTGAAGACAAGCTGAAACATGCTTCTGTGAGTGCTATGGAAGCCTGGGGCTGGACAGCAGCATTGGTCAGGTCCTTCCCTGCCCTCTTAGTCATTGTGTTATGGTGAATAGACAGACCCAGAGAATTTCACAGAGTTCAGAGATTCTGCTCTGTTCTTGTCTTGCATTCTCATTTTTTACTTTGTTTGAAGTAGCCCATGTGTTTCTCTTCATTCTTCTTTCTCAAAGGGATCATAACATAGAACCCTGGTCCTCAAGCAAGGCGTGTTCTGTTACGTGAGAGCAGCAGTGCACTCTACTCATGGGAGAGCAGCCTGATTCTGTCCTGTGGCCCAAGGGAGAAACAGGTGCTCTGTAGGCACATCTGTGCTGCCCTGTTGTGGACAGGGTCCCAGGGGACACTGAGCCTGTGCTGAGATGAGCCAACCCGCACCTGGGCCAAACCCCTTCCAACCCTGCTAATTTGCATGTCCCAAGATCCCAGCCAGCTACTTGTGGACTTATTCACAGGCTTCTGGTCTCATCCTGTGCAGCTTCAGTCCCAGTCAGGACACAGCATGGACATGAGGGTCCCCACTCACTTTCTGGGCCTCTTGGTGCTCTGGATATCAGGTAAGAAAGGGCAGCACCAGGAATTTACTTAGTTCTGAAGGTTCATAGTTGCCTGGCATTGCAGTGTGGGCCTGATTTATCTTGAATACCTATGTTGATATTTGTTAAGTTTCCCATTTCAGGTGCCAGATGTGATATCCAGTTGACACAGCCTGCATCTGCATCTGCATCTGTGGGAGACACAGTCAAGATCAGTTGTCAGGCCAGTCAGAGTGTTAGCAGTTACTTAAGCTGGTATCAGCAGAAACCAGGGCAAGCTCCTAAACTCCTGATCTACTATGCAAACAGATTGGCATCTGGAGTCCCATCGAGGTTCAGTGGCAGTGGTTCTGGGACAGATTTCACTCTCACCATCAGCAGCCTGCAGCCTGAAGATTTTGCAACTTACTACTGTCTACAGTATGATAGTTCCCCTCCCACAGTGATACAAGCCATGACATAAACCTCCCAGGGAAGCAGAAGTGTGGGGCAGTGCTGCTTCTGTTGTTCCTCTTTGTGTCTCCAGCTGCAGACCAAGTTCTCAAATGCATCTGGACTTTGAAGGTCCCTGGAAGGATTTGGTAGAAGTATCCAAGGAAGCTCCTCCCTCCGCTAACTCCTTTTCTGTTTCTCACCCCTGATTTAATGAAAGACCCTGATTTAATGAAGTAATGTGGAGTATGCCATCATTTTCTATTCACTTGGCATCAGTGAAGCTCTTCTTTGGGTTCCAAGCAATAACTTTTAAAATCTTTTATCACTGTTATACATTTATTAATTAATTTTGTTTTTTATTTTAAAGAGACTAAAACCAAAGTACAACAAAATAATTTTAAGCAAAACAATACAGTTAAATCCATATTGCACTACAAAACAAGGTAATAGAAATCAACAGAGGCTAACATATATACATATGTATAGCTATGTTCAAAGTAACTTCCCATAGCATCAGACGTAATGAAGTAAATAAAACAAAATGGAATAAAATCAAACAAAGTAAAACATTATAAACAGTATAGAACAATGAAATAAGATTTTAGGATATTAATAATGGCTGCAGATATGCCTCTTCAGGTCCTCCATTTAGAGACGTGTATTCACAACGAAGGTTAAAGTGCAGAGGTGTATTTCATGCCTCTGTCCCTACATCTGCAAAGTAGATTATCACCATAAATTCAACTGTGTTGCAACTCATCATGATAAGTTCAAACTCAAATTTCCCAGTCCACAATAATTTTGACTCTTGACAGTAAATATTTCAGCACATGACACAGATGTAATGCCACATGTCCAAAATGTTTTATGACGTAGTGTTGTCATAATACCACTGTCTTGTACCTATGCAGCTTCTTTTTCCTCCGTTTTCTGTAAGTGAACCATGTCTCCCCATGTCTATAGCATTCCCTTTCCTAGAAAGATAATATCCTGGTGTTTACATTATGGAAGATTTTCAAAAACCAATGTCAAAATATACTGCTATGTAACACAGAAATAAAAATAATCAATAATACATTTTGTTACTACCAAGACTCCCTTTATAGCTTCTATGATTATCACAAATATCTTGCATAGCAAGTGTGTTAGATCCTGTACTGTGCAATACTGAGGTGCTTTCATAGTACTGAGTGTGTCTCAGAGGTCACCACATGGATACTGATTGTTTGGACTTATGTTAAGAGTCTATTGTAATTTTAAAATAAGCAGTGGGGGTTCTAAACTCTTTTTTCTTTAAGTTATTTTATTGATATAATTTTGTTATAAATCTGGTGCTCATACAACCAATTGCATTTACAGGTGGACCCTGAGACTCTCACTGTTCTTTTTACATCATTCAGCGCCTTTCACTGTTTCACTGAACCCAGCTGTGTCTTTCTCCACCAGTCAAGGAGTTCCCACTTGCTCGTGTTGATCTTTTTCTTAGAAATGAAGAAAGAAAGCAGTGGCTTCAATTTTTCCCAAAGATAAGTATCTTCTGTTCTTATTTCCACATCTTCATATGTGACTTTTAGGTTGTGGCACTGAATACCTTCCATCAAAACAGCCTTTCAGCCCCGGGGGAAAAATAGACTTCATTCTTAGGTAAATATTATGGTGTGGCCTGGTTATCATAGGGCCACTAGAATGTTTTCTAGTTTTCCAATCAAGATGGCAACAGCAGAGAAGGTTGCAGCCATTGTAGGAACACAGTCTTCAAGTAACATACTGTTATGGATTAAGAATTGGTGGTCAACTTCATGCCAGCTGGATTATATCAACATGGCGCTGAGCATAGATGTTCCACCTGAGAAAATTTGCCAGCATAGAGCCGTGGAGAACGAGAAGCTATTGGGTTGAGGCATTGATGCATTGTGGGTTCACCTATGAGTTTCTGTTTGAGCCATTGGTTCTCCTCTAGAAGGTCTGGTCTTCACATTGAGCATTGCTTCCTGGCCTGGGGAGGAAGATGTGTGCCCTTTGGTCTCCAGGATGAACTGGTCATGCTGGCTTTCCAGCACATACTCGACTGTGCTTGTTGTCCAAGGAGCCTGAGGCCTCTCTTTGGCTGGGGATGGTTGTGGTACTTTTTAGGACAGACCCGGTCTTTGTTGTTAGTGTGACTTCTCAGCTCCATCATAGAACCCTCAACCCACCAGCACAGCTGGTATAGATTTCCTGGCTTCCATCGCTGACCTTTGGGCCTTCCCAGCACAGATCTGTAAAAGAGACTGTCATGAGACCTTGTGGGCTTTAGACCTCCAGTGGGACTCATGGGAGGCATTGTCATGAGCTCTGGGTCTTCATCGGGACTCATGTGGGACATGGCTGTGGGATTCAGGCCCTTGGCTAATATTCTATGTCTTTAGTGTTGTGGATAGTTTTTCTGCATTTTCTTGTGTTAACTCTGGGTGACCATTATAAAAAATAATATTATATACTCCATATCTTGATTCTAATGGTTCTCTGAACAACCCCTGACTATAACACATACTGATTTTTTTCCCAGAAAAACCTCACATTTAGCAGTAGCGAGCATTCTCTCTGTGTAACACATTCCCTCCTTCTTGAATCCATTGGCAAGATGTTTTCAGGTATTCCCACTCTCCAATGTTTTCTTTACTAATTTTTGCCTTTTCGATAGGCTGTATTAATTAAGATTATCTCTCAGGCTTCTAAAACATTCCAAGCGTAGAGAATGGTAATTAATAAATGCTTTCATGACCTCTACCTCATCTAGTTACTATTGGGTATAAACTAACCAAAATTTTTAAAAAGTTACTAATACGATCATCTGATATGCACCTCAATTCCTGCTGGAAATGATTACCTTATAACTTCCTAGGATAATAGTTTGGCAGAGTCTTATAAACCTGTTTTCATAGTGTCACATCCAACAGCTGAAATTTCAAACATTTGAATAACATACGTGGAAAGACCTGTTCTCTCACATTTTGCCTAAAACCATCCAAACTAGACTCATTCATAATAGCCTGACAGGAAACTTACCTCAGTCTCCATAAAGCAATACGTTATGACATCTCCATCCATTACATAGTACTCAGAAAAGCAGAGGATCCCATTATTTGTACATGAATAGCATGACTTGAACTAACAAGCAACTGTGTTGTGTAAAATAGGAAAGGAGTAGGGAATAGAAGATAGATGATATATTTGTGTACAAAATTCTAGAAAAGGACAAATCTAATATGTAGTGACAACAGATAGGCTTGAGTTTACAAAGTCCATGGGGTGAGGAGGAAATTGGTCAAAAAGAACAGCAGGAAAATGTGCTGCATATTTAGAATAATTTGTTATTCCAGTGGAATTTTCTCAATGTCATTTTTATGGGGATTTCATCGAATCTGTAATCCACTTTAGATGCTTTGAACATTTTAGCAGCATTAATTCCTCCAACCCAGGAACAGGGGGGTAACTTTCCATTTATTTGTGATTCTGTGATTTCTTTCACCACTTTCAGTGAAGTTTAATTTATTCATATTTCTGTCCAGTGATTGTGTGAGTGAGGGTTTGTGTCCTGTTATGTGTTTACCTTCTTTTACCGCCTACAGTCACACTCTTGCTCTTTCTCCTGAAGCTCCCCTACTCACACCTGTTGACCATGGGTCCTATTAATTCATATTTTTATTCTTATGCCATGTGGTTCAATATTTTCCCAATATGTACTTAATTTCATTTTCCTTTCCAATTGCTCCTCACCATGTATTGAAAAACACACACATAAACTATACTTTACTATGATTGGAGAAATGACTACCTGTGGGTGTTTTCTCTAGACTCTTCTTTTTTGCATGTTCAGTTTATTTTTGTTCCTACAGTGCACACATTGTCTCACTGAAATTCCTTGATAATCTTCACCCTTGTTGGCAAAGCTGGGAATCAGACTGAGGCGCTTATGCATACCAGGCAAATTCTCTATTGTTGAGCTTTATCTTCACTCCCTATACAATCTTAGAATAGAATTTTATGCATATTCTAGTTCTGTTCCTCAAAATTTTTGTTGCTGTTGCAGGAACTTTGTGATTTTTTAAGTATTATATAAACTACCCATTCATTAAGTACATCATTGGTAGATTGATTGGATTTCATTACATGAAATATATTTTTCTGTATATATATCTTTCGAAAAAATGAAACTTTAGTTATATCAAGTTTCTGACAAGAGGAACATAGAAAAATTCTCTATTTACCTAACTGTTTTTTTTTTAAATTTATAAGACACAATGGCTGAATTGACAGTGAATCTAGAGATTTTATGAAGTTATTATTTTGGTTAATTTTGTTGCAGAATTTAGTAATGTATGCAAAACATTTTGTGGAAAGTATGTGGAAAGGACAATAACCTTTTTGGCTTTTAACTTGTGCATTTTATTAGTTTGTCTTATTAGATTTTGGAGGAGTTTCAGCATACTTTTAAAAAATTAGACATGCTTTTTCATTTATTCTGAAGGATAAAGCACTCACTATTTTATTGGTGAAAATAATGTTTGTAGACCCTTTATTAGGAGTGTAAACCCAGTTTTCGAAAGCTGTTAAGGTTAAAGTGTCGGGGTTCAGGTTGACTGAAGCATTGCAATAGAACGAGGTGTAGGATCACCCAGGGAATTGTACTTTGCCTGCAAAGAAAGTTCCCTTTCTGATTTCAGTGCAATGGTATTGAGGGGCTGAAGAAAGAGAAACTCAGTGCTGCTCATCTGTGAATTTGGAGGCCTCTGGGCACAAAGAGCCGTGTCCTCCCCATCTACCGGTTCCTCGTATTTCCCATTTTCCTCTGTGATTAGTAATGCTCCTATCATCCCTCTCTCAGGAGGATTCTTAGAGTCCGAATTGTGGGTAAGCAATGCGAAAGGGTGGGCAAGAGAGCAAGGTGCCCAGCTCTGACTGTGGGCAGCCGTGAGTGAAACAGGGATGAAGTGACCTGGGGAATGAGAGACAGGGGGACAGAACTTACAGACCCCATCTCTATTCAGAAATGCGAGGTGCATTGTGAACCATAAAGAGGATGGTAGTTCACTGTATTTATGGGAGGGCAGTCAGATTCTGCCCTGTGGCTCATGAGAAAAACACCTTCTCTGAAGGATATATGAGCATCTGTGGCCATTGAATCCCAGAGAGCTGTAGGCCAGTGCTGAGATCAGCTACACCTGCAGTTGTGCCCAGCCATGCCTAACTCTGCTGATTTGCATGTGCCCAGAGCATAGCCCTGCTTAGGATTTCTTAGAGTTTCTCACACCAGATCTAAGTGTCCCAGTCAGGATACAACATGGACATGAGGGACTCTGCTCAGCTTATGTGGCTTTTGCTGCTCTGGCTCCGAGGTAAGAAAAAATTGATCTTGTAATTTAGTTTATTTAGAATTCCCTGGCCAGAGGGGCCTGTGTCTGCAGGGAGGTCCTGTTTTACTAAGATCATGTTGATATTTGTTATGCTTCTAATCTCAGGTGCCAGATGTGACATCCAAATGACTCAGATTCCGTCTTCCTTGCCTATTTCTGTGGAAGACACAGTCACCATCACTTGCAAGGCCAGTGAAGACATTGGCTACCTTTTGTACTGCTTCCAACAGAAACCAGGGAAAGTTCCTAAATGGCTGATCTATGCAGGAAACAGTTTGGAATCCGGGGTCCCATTGAGGTTCAGTGGCAGTGAATCTGGGGTAGATTACATTCTCACCATCAACAGCCTTGAGCCTGAAGATGTTGTGAATTATGACTGTCTACAAGGTTATGATACTCCTCCCGTGGTGATACAAGCCATAATAAAACCAGCAAGGAAAGCAGAAGTGTGAGGCTGGGCTGCCACCCCAGGTGTCAGCCCTGCTGTGTCCAACAGCTGAGAGCAGTTCTCTGACCCTGCCAGGCCTGCAAGTTCCCTGGGAGGCTTTAGAAGAATGGCACAGAATTATCTGTACTCTAACTCTCTTTTCTATTCCTATTCCTCAGCTCTAGCAGAATAGACATCACAGTGCCTGTCCTGCTTTAGTGAAGCACACAGATGAGTCCCTCTGAGCAGTGTTGGTTATGGCATCACTTTTTATTCAGACAGCAGCGGAGAAGCCCTTGTATGCATTCTGAGAAAGAGTTTGTAAAGACTTGCTTCAAAATTTAAAGTGCATTAAGGCCATTGAAAAATTTACAATACAGTGGTAACCCTCACAACTCTGTTCAGGTGGCTATGCAGTCTATCATCAACATACAATTACAATTTTTTGCAAATACCAAGATTCATAAACATGCAAAGCCTGTAGTTTACTTGAAAGTTTACATTTTGTTATAATTTTTTACTTTAAAACAGAAAAAAGGGATACAGAATTTCAAAAAAAATTGTAGGAAATTAACACTAATAAATATATTGCATATTGTTATCTTAGAAGCAGTTGTTCAGGTTACAAGATCTAGGCACAGAAAAGATGAATAATCAAACAATGAAAGCACAAACTGTTCTTTGGATGAAGTAACAGAGATCAATACTGTAGCTGCCTATGTTGTAGACATGCACACACAGATGCATACATATGTACACCTATATACGTAGAATCCTTTCCTTTCTTCTTTCTCTCCTTCACTTTTGATGCTGTATATTTCATCAGGATAAACAAGTGTGTGATAACACACAGGCAGCATTTTGGCCTGATGCAATGTTGTTTCACTGCTCTAAAAAGCCTCTGCTCTTAAGAATTTCCCCATTCATTCTCTTTCACCCCATTTCCTATAAGTCATTTGTGTTTACCATTTCTGTAGTTTTTCCTTATCCAGAATGACAAAATCTTGCTTTTACACTATGGAAGATTATTGAATGGTAACCTCAGAATACACTGTATTAGGAAACACAATAATTAAAAATATTAAATAACACATCTGGCTAATTACAAGATTTCCTTTTTAGAGTCTATGTTTATTGGAATATATTGGCTTAGTGATAATTTTGGAGTGGAAATTGGCAATGTACTGATTTTGTGTCTCAAGTCACCAGAAATATATAGATTTGCTTGGACTAAGAGTCTAAATAATTCTTGAAATATGGGAAGGAGTTTTCATAATCTTTTACCCTACTTTCATCTGGATTTTCAGGTGGAAATTTAGATCTAGGAGTGCTTTTGTTTGTATCACTTAGAATTACGCACTATTTCACTGAACCTAACCTGGGCTCTTTCTCTACTGCTCAGGAGAGTCCCAGCAGGCTCCCTTTGGTCTTGCGCATTGTCAAGAAAAGAGCCTGTTTCATTTCATGCTGAAACATACCTCCTCTACTTACTGTCCCATCTTGGCATTTGATTTTCACACCTGTGGAACTTAAATACCTCCCATAAAAACAGTGACTTAGCTTAGTGTGAACACCAGGGTCAAATCTTGGGAACACAATGGAGGTGGCAGACTTGAGAGTCCCCAGTAGGATGTTTATTTTCCAAACAAGATGGTTGCAGTGGAAGTGATGTCAACCACTGTCTTTAAGGCTGCACAATTATTTTGCATTAAAATCTCAAAATCAGCCATAGAATGCATCTCCTCTGTGTACACCACTTCCTGCTTCCTCATCCCAGGGATATGATGTTCTTATTTAGCCCCAGTAATGATTGCAGTAATGCTTCATTTTTTTTTATATTACCTTTTGCCCTTTCAAAAGTCTGTATTAACAAAGATAAGATCTAAAATATGTCAAACACAAATACATGACCGGAGAATGCTAACTTGTAAACCATAATAAATAGGTTATTGAAATCTGTCTATTTTCTTTACTGTCAAATATTAATAAATGGAAATCTTAAACAAAGAAAGAAACAAGTACTGCAACAACTAAACTATCAATTCCTGATGAAAATGAAGAACTTATTACCTCTTAGCATAGTAGTTTGGGAAGGGCTTAGAAATTTCTGTGAGACCCAGCAGCTGCCTCCCCAGACCTCTGAGTAAGGTCCTCAAAATGAGCAGTTCACACAGCATCTTGTGTCACACCAATCAAACTAGCTTCATTCATAACAGCCACAGTGGAGTACAGAATATCTGTTTAAAAGAAATTAATTAAAACACAGCCTGAATTTGTTAAATAGCAAAGAATTCAAGCACATGATGCAGTGTCTGGAGATGTGAGACTGTTTATCCACGGTGACCAGCGGAGGTCTCTGTGATCACTCGCTGTGTGCTCTGCATGCCATGGCCACGTGAATGAACTCAACCTGCAGAAGTCAGGGATTTGTTCAATCTTGGGAGCTGCGTATACCAGGAGATTCCACTGAATCCACTGTTTACTGAAAAAAATATGTGGACAACACAAAAATTATCGAGCAATACAAGAATCATACCCATGGGTGATTTTACTCTCTTAAGGGTGAATAATACTGTGCTATATTCCAGCAGACATGTGGTCCTGGCTCTCTTGCACGGATCACACAGTTTGCCCTCTGTTCAGAACCTGGAGGCCCTGCTGTGCACCCCTTGCTGCTGCTCTGCTTGTTCTCCAAATCCCCTGCCTGTCACAAGCTCTCAGCAGAATGCAGTCACTGTATCAAACAAAGATCAACCTGAAGCATGTGCAGCACTGAGCTGTAGACCTGGAGCTGGGCTCTCTGGGTCCTGGTGCTCTGGGTCCAGGAGAGACAGCAGGATGTGGAGAGGCCTCTGTGACAGGTCCCATAGGACCCCGGAGTCTGAGGTTGAGACCGTGTTCACTGTGCACTGTCCATTTGATCAGCCAACATAGCTCTTGCTGGGAAGACCCTGGTGTGGGACATCATTCACTGAGGGGTTCACGTGTGTTTTGTTCCTGCCTTTACACTCCAGTGACACCATTGTGGGCTCCACGGCCCAGCTTCCCTTTCAGTGACTATAAGAGAAATGGGCTCCACTACTTTTATTGCATCAGCAGAATCCAGGAAATTTTCCGAAGATTCAGCAATGTGCTCTTTGTGCCTTAACTTGGCTCTGTCAACAATTGTGCTTTAAACAACAGTTCACGTTCCATCTACCTTGGTAGATAAACCTCAGTTAAAATGAGAAGCACAGTTCCTCAGTTATACTACATACAGTTCCAGGACTGAGTGGAAATATGTGACTCATTGCTGGTGTACTGTTCAACACAAATATATACATTTATATCATTTTAGAAAATTATTTTGGTCATCACTGTTTCAATTTCCTCTGTTCCTTGTAGTGTTATAGACTGAACAAAGACTTCCAAAATTTAATCCCATAGGCATGGTAACACTAGATATTTCTTTGTTATTTCTATGTTATGTTATGATTCCCTTATGTTTTTGCTTTACTTTCTCTCTCTACCGAATTAATATTTATTTCAAGATGTGAGCTGTCACAATAAATCTAAGGATTCCGTCCTCTTCTATAACAGTGCTGTTATTTTTGAAACTCCTTTCAATATGTGCATATATCTGAGAACTTTGTGCAATGAGGATTATCTGAGAGCATTTCTCTATTCAAACCAACATGGTTTTTATGCTTCGAATAGTCTGTGAGATGCTAAATGATCCCCACAGTAAGCAAATCACAGAGGCCTCATCCCAGAAACCCTGGAACTGTAAAAGAGTTGCTCTCCCATTACGGGATACTAAGGCAGGGATCTCTCTTTGCAATTCTAGACTCGTTGGCCATAGGATCTCTAAGGACAGTGACCTGCTTTTTTGCTATCTACCAGTTTCTTAATATTTCCTATTTTGCTTTGCGATTGATAATACACATGGCTATGTTGTGCTTTCCTGGGAGATTCTCACACTCTAAACTATGGGTGTGCACTGAGGCAATGTTCCTGAGTCCCACATGGGATGAGGGAAGCAGAGTCCACAAAATCTGACCCTATTCAGAGATGCAGATGAGATGCACTGGTGCTGCCCATAGAAGAGGGGAAGCCAGGCAGGGGAGGCTGTGGTTTTACACCTGCTCCCCTGCCATTCTCTGTTATGCTCAGAAATGATAATAAAACTTATTATTATATCAAGTAATAAAGCTATCACATTAAACTATTAGTTAATGTATTACATGCACACATCAGTGAAACGATGTAGGCTTCTATTTGTGAAATGTACGCCTTATTCTCTCTAAGCAGAACAAATGCTGAGTGAGTTGAGACTCTGAGAATGGGGCATTTGCTGACCTTCTTGGCCTCTGGTCATTCTGAGCACAGTCTGAAGAGCCCGACCCAGCACTGATGTCCTGTTCTCTGATGGCCTCTGTGTTCTATGGGACTTTCATTTTGGTTTAATAGTCAGAGGTGTCCACAACATTCCTTCCTTAGGTCCTATGTGAGGCAGTACCTTGGGCAGAGCCCTGACCCCCACTGTGTCCCCATAGTACAGGGCCAGAGCTGGCTGGTCTCTGCACAAAAAGCCTGACCTCAGCCTTGATTTGTGATCCTACTCCAAAACCTCTCCAGTTGTTTCTAGCTTGAAAGCTCTCCTGGCTTTGAATTCCTAGGACCCTCTTCCACACTGTGCAGAGAGCTGAAGAGTGATTTGCAGGAGACCAGTACTCCCGAGGCCTTCTGACATCTCAGCTGCCACAGTTGCAGCCACTCACCAAACCACTAGGTATGTGAGCAGGGGAGCTGCTGGGTTCTCACAGGCTGCTCTGGAAGGGGCTTTGGGATAGGAAGGATGCGGTGGCCTTGTACATCTGTGCCAGGATTCTTTAGTCTACAGATATATCTTGCAAATCTTCGTGGGCCCCTGATCTTTACCAAAACTAAATCTTTGTCATATCATGTGGGTTTTACATGTCAGGATCACTGTCCTATAACCATTATCTTTTTACAACTCTAGGTTAACTGTTGGTGTTTGTTCTTTTTAGCAGGATGAATTATTATTATTATTATTATTATTATTATTATTATTTTGTCTTTTTCCTTTTTATCGGTACCAGGGATCGAACTCACGACTGCCTGCTTGCAAGGCAGGCGCTTATGCCACTGAGATAAATCCCCAGCCCCCAGCAGGATGAATTGTTAAGTTGAATCATTTGATTTTCTATAGAGTCTTCCCTGGTAATTGATAGGATCAGTTTTATGAATAGAGGTGAAAATGTTCAGTCTAGGCCTTTGGTTGCAGAAATGAATAGGTTGCTATGGTAAAGATCCTCCACTAGATGGCGAACAACTCCACATTAAACAAACCACTGAGGCCTTGTCCTAGAACACTAGGACTGTAGAAGTGATGCTTTCCCAAAAGGAGCCACTAAGGTAGGGAGCTCTCTGCTCATCTCTCTAAGCTCACATGGCTTAGGGGCCCTGTGCACAGTGAGCCATGACTTCCCTATCTGGCTGTTACTCAGGATTTCCTGCTTTACTTTGTGATTTGTAATGTACATGAGCATGATGAACTTTCTGAAGGCCTCTGGGTCAGCAATGAAGCAGAGTGAGCCAGAGAGCAAGAGCCACAACCCTTAATGTGGCCAGCTGTGAATGAATCAACAGTAAGTGTCCTCATGCATTCCCAGGTGGAGGTGACAGGTCCCACAGAACTTAGTTCCATTCAGAGATGCAGAGGAGATGCCGTGGAGGAGTCCCTTTGAGGAGACGAATGTGGGCTTGGAGACGCCTTGTGATTGAACATGTTCCCCTGCTGCTCTCCAAATACTGCACCAATGAGCCCTATGCTCAGCTTGGTCCTCTGAGCTTCATGTTGCTCAGACTGCAGTGGGGAAGATTTGGGAGGTAATGTGGTGACTCTGGGCTCTCATTGTTCATTTTCAGTTTGCTAGATTTGAAATTACATATATATATTTTTTTTAAGGAGAAAAAGGAAAAAATAGAAAAAGTGTACAAGTAATACAAAATTTAAAAAATAAACAGTAAGAAATCACTAGTTAATAGATTATATATTCTCAGTTGTTCAAGTTACAAAATTGAATCATATAAAGTGGACTTTCAAACAGTGAGAGTGCAAATAGTTTTGTTCAATGATCCAAAAAACACTCAGTAATATGGTTATCTCTATCTTATACACATAAACATACATGCAGTTCTAACCTTTAGAGCACTTCCTTTTCTTTTCTTTTGTACAATGACAATTACACATTTTGAGTTTTATTACTCCCACAGTTCTTATTACTTTTTTTGAAGAGAGTAAAACCAAATGTGACATATCAGAACAGAGTCAGTCAAATCAAAAGGATGGACATAATAGATAATGTAAAAACAAAATATAAGGTGATCAACAATGGTTACTATACTGCCTCTTGCTATTTTAAGAAGAATTGGCAGTTATAATAAAATTGAACTAAACAGTAAAGAATAAAACCAAAGCATTGGAGACACAGGATTTTAAAAGAAAATAATAGTCAACTGGAATGGGTGTCATAATGATTTTATTGTCTTCACAGTTATGCCTATACAAAGCAGAATAGAGGAAAATCAGTCAAAACAAGATGGTGAGGGCAACACAGGATTTCAAATCAAGTTAATAGGAAATCAAAGTAGGTTACTATAATGCATCCTGCTTTTTTAAATTTATTTTTCCCATAATTAAAAAAATAAAATGTAAATAATTTTTAAAAAGGGGATTGAGATAAAAGAGGGCATAACAACAGAACAGCGCAGGTCAAAACATAACCATTTAAGCAAAATAGGTTTCACCACAAGATATCCTGACATAAAAATAGTTACCATAGTGTCTCTTTCCTTGAAATCTTTGAGTATAACTTCGTATACTGTAGCACCAAACATATCTAGACACTATGAAACCATTCAAGAGAATGACATTATTACAGGGTATTTAGAACCAATTAACAGAAAATGAACAATGGTTTCTATAAAAACTCCTTGTCTATAAAAGTTTTTGCTTATATTACCATATAAAATAAAATCCAATAAGATACAACCTTTTAAGACCAATGGAGACAGAAGAATACAAGTTTGATGGGACTTCAAAACAAAATGATACTAAATCAGCATTAGCTATTATGATGTTTTGTTTTCTCCAAAATAGCTGTTCCTACCTTCCAATCTTCTCTGCCTCATTTCTGTTGAGCTCTTTTTCTGTCATTTGTTGTCAGTTTGTCTTCTTCATTTCGTTTTCTGCTCCATTCATTGTGGCCTGTCTGCCACTATTTCTAGAATCTTGGTATTTTCCTTTTTTACACTATCCTGCAGTATTCTCTGTAGAGTTGAATTAGTGGCTGCAAATTCCCCTACTTTCTCTTTATCCTGGAAACACCTTGTTTTTCCATCAATTTTTAGGGACAGTTGTGCAGGATATATCAATTTGGCTGGAGGTTATTTTCTTTCAAAGCTTGAATTATTTCCCCCCACACTCTTTGTGATTTGATGGTTTGTGCCGAGAAGTCTGTTGTAATTTTGATAGGTGTTCCCATGTAAGTGATCTGTTTCTTGTGTCTGATGGCTTTTATTGTTCTGTTCTTATATTGCATTTCTGGAATTTTGATTATTATATACCTGGGTGTAGCTCTGTTTGGGTTGTAGGTGGCTGGAATACTGTTTGTCTCATATATCTGAGTATCTTTACCATTTGCTAAATTAGGGAAAGTCTCTTGGATTATTTCTGTGAATAGCTTTTGTAGTCCATTTGTTTATGTCCCCACTTCTTCTCTTATATTCTTAATTCATAAGTTATAGATCCTCTTTTAATCTTCTAGCTTTTGTATTGTTGCTGGTTTTTTTTTTTTTTGTTATTTTTAAGAAGTTTTTCATTTCATGCTCCCATATTACAATTCTGCCCTCCAGTTCAGATAATCTATCCTTAGTTTCTTTCAAGCTGTTATGCCAGTTTTCCATAGAGTTTTTCTTTTCCTGGTAATCTCTTTGAACCTGCTTCACATATTTATGTCTTCTCTATCTTCTCCACCAAACAATTCTCCCCTTTTTTTCTGTTCTTCCATTCCACCATCTGTTTTTTCTTGGGCGGTGCTTAGCATTTCTCTAAGTATTCTGCCTATGTCTTGCTTCAGGTCATTAATAACTTCATTCCTGAACTTGTCTATGAGGCTCTGGTGATAGTGTTTTATGCCTATTAGTGCTGTGTCTGCTATTGCATATTTCTCAGGATTGGGGGCCAAGGAACCTTTCTTGTTGCTCCCTCTTCCTATATTCTTTGTTCCTTATATATAAGCGTATATAGAAGGCATAGCTTCCTTCCCTGTCGGCCACAGTCTGTTTCAATTGCATCTGGGAGGTTTTCCAGCCCACCGCAGCACACCAGGGAGACACAGACCTGGGCAGTCTATGCTGGGCCCTCCCCTCCAGGTCAACCTAAGGAAGGCTTTACTGCTAGGGTGTACCTCCAGGCTTTAGGACCTGGTTTGTGCTAGCCTATTGGTTCTCAGCCAGTGGCATCTTGCAGGCCAGGCACTCCCCACCAATCCCGCTTGAGGGGAGGGTATGTGACTGAAGTCACTCTTTCTGGGAAGTCTGCCTGGTCTGAGTATGTCCTCCGCTGAAGCCTCCTTCTCTATGGAAGGGTCCCCATATGCTCACTCACCGAAGGTCGATGCAGAGTACCAGGCCAGTCTCGCTCCCAACTCCATTCAAGCTTCCCATTCTCTGAGCTTTCACACCTCTCTCTCTGCTGTGTCAACCAGGATGCAACAGCGGCTGCAGGAGATTCAAATCACAGTTTCCAGTGGTGCGGGGTCCGGCTTCCTTGCTGAGCCCTTATCTGTACCTGCTGTATCACTGGGATTGCGTTTCCAGTTGGTTTCTCTTAATTTAGTTTGTTCCTGGGTTGGCAAAGAATATCCTCACTTGCCTAGGACTTCCTGCCCAGCAGCATTCCTGCATTGCAAGTGTGGTTTCTCAAAGAGCCTTTCAGGCTGCTGCTATCTATCCGGCATGTTCTTCTGGACTCGAAATAATATGTTATGGAAGCAACAAAAACCATCATTTATTGCTACATTAAAGTAGTAGTTAATATACTAATGCAGTGAAGAATTAATTTACACCTTTTTTGTGTAACGTGTGTTTTCATCTTTCTAGGCACATCAGAATCTCAGTGAGTCGAACTCACAGATGTGGATATTTGCTGTTCCTCTTCTTGGCCTCTGTTCCTCAGGCTTAATCAGTGCTGAGAACCTTAAGCTCAGAGGGCCAGGTCAGCTCTTTGGTCCAGGTGTCTCACAGTGTTGTTCCTCCTGGGGCTCTCAGCTTGCTCAGAACCCAGAAGGTTGAGTACTTTCCTTCCCTGCATCTGCTGCCATGCAATGCAATGTGCAGGCTCTGTGGTTCTCCCGTGTATTCGGCCCCAGGGTCTGGAGAGCAGCTACTTCCTCCACAGCCCAGGTCTACAGCTCAGCAGCTCTGAGCACTGCAGGCCTGACCTCAGCTTGGGCACAGGTCCCTGTTCCAAACCTCTCCCATTCACTGCAGTGCTTGGAAATCTATGAAGACCTTAAATTCTCTGCCCGTGTCTCTTCAATTCCTGAAACCACTCTAGCAGCTGAATGAAGGAGGATATGTTTTCCTTGTTATCCTAACATCCTACTGGATCCTGACACAGCAGATAAAAGTTTCTCTTCAGATAGCTTGTCCCTATGCATTATAAGTTAGAAGCACAGGATTATATATTTCTTTAAATTTCTAATAAAAATTTATCACTTTCCCAGCAGTTGTCTCTGATTTCTTCAGTTTGTTCAGTAGCAACTCTGCCCTGCTGTGCATGGCCAACACAGATGAACCTCTTTCAGCCTAGGCAGGAGTAGGAAATAGGAGGCTTATGTGACCCCTTCAGGATTGAGATGTAAGAGGAAGGAAGAAGGTGAACAGGTGGTACTGGGACATATTTTCATACAGCTGAATTGGGAGGGTGAGGCCAAACTTTTGCCTTGATTTCTTCTAGAAACAGATTTGAGACTAACTGATGCAGAGACATTGCAGCCCTTTTGAGATTAGGATCCCTTAGGTCCAGTCTTGAAAGGTCTGTGTGTTGAGATTTCAAATAGGAAGGAGAAAATTTGTGTCATTTCTGCTTTATCTATGCTGCTGCCCCAATCCCAAGGATTGCAACAGCCAGACTTTTGTTTATGTATTTAAGTACATCCTGATTCTCACATTGCATCTGAAATGATTCTAACTTATCTTGCAAAAAAAAAAATCAAGACCAAATAACTGAATGGGCCTCAGTACTGCCCTTAGAGGAAGACAGGCAGAAACGTGCTCTTGCGTGTGTTTTCAGGAACCCGGGGCTGGCATTGTTCATGTCCTTCCCCACAGTCTCAGTCATGCTGTGATAGTGAGTATAGGAACCCAGACAAGTTCACCTACCTCACAATTTCTGCTCTCTTCTACTCATTACTTCCCTTATATACCCTAAATTTGAAATAGCCCATTTGTTTCCTTTAATTACTTCTTTTCAAAAGGGTCATGACAAAGACCCTGGTCCCCAGGTAAACCGAGTTCTGAAAGATGAAAGCAGCAGTTCCCTCTAATCATGGAAGGAATCATTGTCCTAAAGGAGGAGCACATTCTCTGCAAGGAAACCTGTGCCATTCAGGTATGAACAGGGACCCTAGAAGACACTGAGCCTGTGCTGAGAGGGGCCAGCCCTGAAGATGGACCAAATCCCTCTACCTCTGCTGATTTGCATATTCCAAGAGCCTAGCAGGCTACTTGAGGACTTCTTCATAGGCCGCTGGTGTCAATCTGTGCAGCTTCAGCCCCAGTCAGTACACAGCAGGGACATGATGGTCCCCACTCACTTTCTGGGGGTCTTGCTGCTCTGGGTCCCAGGTAAGGAAGGACAGACAGCACCAGGAATTTTCTCAGTGGTGTGTTCAGCATAGACTAACTTTTCAGGAAGGTCCGGCTTTATCATGGACAATCATGTTGGTCTTTGTTGTTTCCCATCTCAGGTACCAGATGTGACATCCAGTTGACTCAGCCAGCATCGATATCTGCATCTGTGGGAGACACAGTCACCATCAGTTGTAGGTCAGTCAAGGCATTAACGGTTACTTAAGCTGGTATCAGCAGAAACCAGGGCAAGCTCCTAAATTCCTGAGCTATTGGGCAAAACGTTTGCAATCTGGAGTCCCATCAAGGTTCAGTGGCAGTGGGTCTGGGACTGATTTGACTCTCACCATTAGTAGCCTGTGGCCTGAAGTTCTTGCAACTTATTATTGTCAGCAGTATAAAAGTACTCCTCCCACAATGACACAAGTCATAACAAAAACCTCCCAAGGAAGCAGAAGTATGAGGCTGGGCTTCCCTAGCTGGTCCTCTTCCTGTCTTCAGTTGCACAGCAGGTTCTTCAGATGCATCAAATCTTTGAAGCTCACTGGAAGGATTAAGCAGAAGCATCCAAGGAAGCTGCTCTCTACTCTAACTTTCTTTTGTGTTTCTCAACCCTGATTTAATGAACCAATGATTACACTGGTGCAATGCGGATTATGGCATTCTTTTGTATTCACCTGGCAACCAAGAAGCACTTCAATAGGTTACAAGCAATGGGTTTTAAAGATTTTCCTCAACTGTAAAAATTTACATTCATAGCAAATTTAAAGTGCAAAGGTGTCTCATATAGTGCTGCCCGTATATGTACATTATAATATTCATTTCATTCATAGCTATTTCATTAATCATTGTTTTGTAACAGACGGTTTACTGGATATGCCATCATTTCTAGTCAGAAGCCTTTGTACATTTATACATTATTTATGTTAACTTTTTATTTTACTTTACTGTCAGAGATAGAAGTACAAAAATGGTGAAAGGAGCACAGACCTTTGACTTACATTTAGTTAGCTCCAGTAGATGAGATTGTACTTGCATATCCTGTCATAACTATTAGTTGACATTCTATTAGTTGGAGAATATGATGTAAAGCAAATCACCCAAAAACACTGAAGCATATAGCAAAGTGTAATTACTTGTCAAATCTTGGAAGATGATGAATCAGTTTATTTGAGACATCAAGACATTCGACACCTTCACCAAAGTGGCAGCCCCAAGAATTTCTGTAAAGTTTTCATTGCACCCTCTGCACTGGAAGTGTTTTCATTAGACAGTCAAGATAATCACAATCTTTCCTGCTCAGTACATCTACTTGACCTGCTGCCATCAATATCATGTGGAATGAGAAGAAGTTCCATGGCATGTTTATGTGATGTATTTTGTTCAACCTGCTTTGATGGAAGGAGCAGGAGAGTTAACATAGCCTAAGATCAAGCTAAGGACCTGAGGAACTTTTCATTCCAGATGACTGAGAACTGCACCAGAGGACAGGGACAGATTGTGTCTCCACTCTGCTGCTGATCCCTGCCTCCGATGCTGCAAGGGGCCAGCTCTTCAGAAACTCAGGTGTGCCCAGCAGTGATCAGCAGGGGAAGACAGAAAACATTGAGAACAGAGACCTATAAATTCTGTTTAAATCTATACAATGTCCATATGATCTGCATTTACCTTTCCTCTTTCATTGGATGTACATTTGCTTTTGGGATCTTATAAGAGACATTTCTGGGATGCAGGCTGAGCAAAATAGATATGGCAAAGTCAAGATGATGTCTTTATCACGGCTCTTATGTTTCTAATATTGTAGATTCCAAGTGAGGCTACTTGGATGATGCTCAAAGTGACAGTATTACTTAAATCTATAACTTCCTTCCTTCCTTCCTTCCTTCCTCCTTCTTCATAAAAGCTCTATAAAAATATATCCTCTTTTCTTTTAGACTATAGTTGTAGTGACTTTCATATGCACGTGGTCATGTTCTGCTGATGCATGGTTTCAGCCTCCAGAAGCGAGAGTGTGCTGACTCATTCTCAGCATTGCTGTCTATGATGCAATGGAAGACAGCCACTATCACCTGCTGGCAAGTCAGAACATTGCCTCCAATTCACATTGGTACCAGCAAACACCAAATCAGGCTTCAAAGCTCCTCATTAAGTTAGCCCTCTAGTCCATGTCAGGGATTCATATGAGGTTCAGTGGCAATAGATCTGGCACAGATTTGACCCTTACCATCATCAGCCTGTGACCTGATGATGTCACAAGTTATTACTGTCACCAGGAATGGAGAGTTCTTCACACTACACCACAAACCAGAACAAACACTAGTTCAGCGTGGATGAGCAGGGAGATTGGGTGCTACCATGGTCTTCTGATTTTTGCAGGTGCAAATTGGTCACGGACTTCACAAACACCATGATCAGCCCAGCAGAACTGAAATTTCAGATCCGTTGTTTCACGTATTAGTTGCAACTTCATTTACAGGAATTTTTCTAAATAAAAGAAAAGCTGTTGAGGATAGATCCCTTTGTAACCATCTAAGTATTTCCTACTTTGTCCTTTACAAGTTGGTCAAATTTTGAAGTCTTCCTTGGGGGCCTCCAATCAGTCAGTAAGATTCAATAGTCTTAAAGGTAGAATACTGTGAAATTACCAAGCAGTTGCCAGGAGTTGAGGGGAAATAAAAGACCCCTGGACAAGTACCCCTCAACCTTGAAACATTTCCAAGCTTGGCAACCAGCAAGGGTATTCTAGGTTCCCCTCTCTTTCCCAAAACTAACTTTTTGTCATCTCTTGTAGTCACATACCTGGAACTTAAGTACCCTGTGATCATTATCTTTTCTGAATTCCAGGAGAATTATTAGCTGTTTGTCTTTAATAGTTGCATGATTTATTTATTAAGAAGATGAATCATGTAAATTTCTATAGACACTTGTCTGGTAGTGGGCAGAATAAGATCAAGTTCTTGTATTTTGGATTGGGAGGGGTGGTTAAGTGAAGAAATTAGGGCCCCAATCCAAAATGTTGCTGCTACAAAGCTTTCATTAAATGGCAAAGAAACCCTACAATACACAAAGCCGGAGTCCTTATCCTAGAGACTAAATGAATGAATGTTTGACTGTTGAAGTGAAAATTTCCCATTAAAGGAGGGAGCTCTGTGTCCAGCTCTCTAAGCTTACATGACTGGATACTCAAGGGGCAATGGGTCATGTCTCACCCATCTGAAATTTCCTCAGGATTTCCTGCTTTACTTTGTGATGTGTAGTGCACCTGGCTATGACGCCCCTTCCAGGAGTATTCTTAGAGTATGAACTTGGTGAGCAATGAGACAGGAGTGGTGAGAGAAGCAGGTACACAGCTCTGAATGTGGGTGGCCATAAGTCAAACAGGAATGAAGAATCCTTGTGCATTCAGAGACGGAGGGAACAGAACTTTTAAATCCCAGCTCTATTCAAAGGTGCAAAGGGTGTTATGATCCAACAATAGAACATGGTTCACTCTAGTCATGGGAGAACAGCTGGATTCTGCTCTGTGGTCCAAAGGAGAAACACATTCTTGGGGAAATTGGTGCCATCTTGGCCTGGAAGTAACCCCAGAAAACCAAGTACCACTGATGAGACTAAACAGCCTTGCAGCTGTGTGCAACCCTGCTCAGCCCATGCTGATTTGCATGCACACAGAGCACAGCACATGCTCAAAAGTATTTCTTCCCTAGGTTCTCATACCTTGTGCAAGAGTCAGTCCTGGTCCAGACACAGCATGGACATGTGGATCTTCACTCAGCTCCTGGGCCTCCTGCTGTTCTGGCTCCAAGGTGAGAAAAAATTTATTTTGTAATTTAGTCTAGTTAGAGTTCCCTGGTCACAGTTGCCTGGTTCTACAGGGAGGTCTTGTTTTACCATGGTTGTGTTGATACTTGTTGGTTCTGATTTCAGGTGTCAGATGTGACATCCAGATGACTCAGACTCCATCCTCCTTGCCTGCATCTGTGGGAGACACAGTCCCCATCAAGTGTAAGGCCAGTCAGGGTATAATCAATGCTTTAAACTGGTACCAGCAGAAACCAGGGAAAGCTCCTCAACTGCTGATCTATGCTGAAACCAGTTTGGGATCTGGGGTCCCTTCGAGGTTCAGTGGCAGTGGATTTGGGACAAATTTCACTCTTGCCATCAGTAGCCTACAGCCTGAAGATGTTGCTACCTATTACTGTCAACATGGTTATGGTACCCCTCCCACAGTGGTACAAGCCATGACAAAAACAGCCAGTGAAGCAGAAGTGTGAGGTTGGGCTGCCCCAGCTCAGCTCCACTGCAGCTGTACTCAACTGCTGAGAGCATTTCTCTGAGCAAGCCAGGCTTGAATGCTGCTTTGAAGCTTTAGAAGAAGGACCAAGACTGTCCTCTACACCCTTATTCTCTTTCCTTTTTTTAGCTACTAAAGCACAGACAATCCAGCTCCTGTCCTAATTAAGTGAAGGCCACAGATGAGCACCTCTGAGCACTGTGGGTTATGGCATAATTTTGGATTCAGACAGCAACATAGAAGCCCTTCTGTGTTCTAAGCAAGGATTTTTAAAGACTTCTTTCAATTTTTAGTGTAGATTTGTTCATTGAAGTTTAAAATACAGAGGTGGCCCTGATTACCCAGTACACATGGCTCTGCAGTCTATCATCAACAACCGAGGACAATTTTGTTACAAACCATTAAGATCCATAAGTGTGCAAAGTCTGTAGTTTGCGTGAAGGTTTACTATTGCTGCTATACATTTCACAAAGGGAAACAAATCTGCAATAACACACACGCAGCGTTTGCTACTGGGCAATTTTGTTTCAGTGCCATAAAAATTCTCCACCCTAAAAATTATCCCTATTCATTCTCCACCAATTCATGCCAGTCATTTGTGTTTTATCATCACATTGTTTATCCTTTTCCAAATGACAAACTCTTGCCTTTATAATATAGAAGTTTTTGAAAGACAATCTCAGAATATGCTCTACTAAGAAATGCAATAATTAAAAATATTGAGTAACACCTCTTTGTACTTACAAGGTTCTCTTTATCCCTTCTGTGTCCTCTGTTCAAGACATGGATGCCTTGCTGTGCACCCCTTGCTGGTGATCTAACTCTTGTACGAAGTCCCTGCGTGTCACAAGCTCTCAGCGGGATGTGGTTACTGTCTCTGGACAAAGATCAATCTGAATCAGGTGCAGCAGTGAGCTACAGACCTGGAGCTGTGGCCCTCTGAGTCCTGGTGCTCTGGGTCCAGGTGAGACAGCAGTGTTTGGAGAGGACTCCATGACAGGACCTATAACACCCAGGAGTCTGAGTCTGAGACCGTGTTCACTGTGCCCCACGTGCACTGTCCACTTGATCACCCAGCATCACTCTTCCTGGGAAGACTCCGTTGTTGGGACATCATTCACTGAGGGGCTCATCTGTGTCTTGTTCTGGCCTTTAAACTCCCGTGAGAGCATTGCGGACTCTAGGGCCCAGCTTCCCTTTAAGTGTCTCTTAAGAGAAATGGTCTCCACCACTTTCCTTGCTGCATCCGAATCCAGGCAAGTTTCCAAAGACTCAGCAATGTGCTGTGTGCCTTGGCTTGATTCTGTCTATAATTGTGATTTAGACACAGGATAAATGCTAAGATAAAAACTTAGTTAAAATTAGAAGCATAATTCCACAATTAAACTAGACATAGATCCAGGGCTGAAAAGAAATATGTGGCTCATGGCTAGACTATTGATCAATAGTTGTGGATACACTTAAATCATTTTAGAAAATTATTTTGATATTCACTGTTCACATTTCCTTTGTCACTCATATTGCTATAGACAGAGACATAACTTCCCTAACCTGCATCCCATAAGCCTGATGACATCATTGTTTCCTCGGCTTTGTAGTTTTTGCTTCATTTTCCCCTTCTACTGACTTAATTTTTATTTCAGGATGAGCCCTGCCAAAATAAATGTCAGGACCCAATCCTTTTCTATAAGAGTGCTATGGTTTTCTAACTCCATTCTTTCTTTGAATATAACTGAGGATCGTGTGGGGTGAGGATTATCTGATGGGCTTTATTCAAATCCATAATTGGGCAGTTGGCTGACTGTGACCAGGAGAAAGTGAGTAGGAAAAGAGGAAGCAGAAGGAAGGAAAATAACATTATCCCAGGTGTCAGTGTCCTTGGATTGAGGAGGAAGGAGGAGATTATCTTTTTCACCTTAGCAGTGTTAGCTACTGTGTCAAATGTAAATTTGCGAGGTTTTTCCTGAGCTGTAACACAGTAAAACAATGTATTTGTGTTTTTTACCTTAGGGAATAATCTGAGAATACCTAATAAATATGGAAATATTGCACAGTTAGTTCATTTTGTTCACAGTCTTTTAGGGGAACTATATGTTACCTCAGGTATGAAGCTGTACTTGGAGGAATAAAACACGTAAGACTTAAAAATTTAAGAAAATATTAAAAAATACCTGTCACTATAGATAGTTGAATGAAATTATAAATGAACCAAATTATACAGGTGTTAATTGCTAATTATCCAAAGGATAGAAACTTAAAAACTCATGATATAAAAATTCTAAGAAGTAAAGGTACACCTGAATAAAATTAAGGGTTTTTTTTTTCTATCTTGAAATTAACGTTCAGTGTGTGGAGAAAGTGTTTTTCTGAATGGCTGCTGTCTTGTGAGCTCTCAGAAGAGGACGTGATAATACATGTGTCTGAAGAAATCTAGCGAGTCACCTCTCTTTAGTACTCTAACTGTATTATAAAAGTAGTTTACAATGCCATCCCTTAGAGATGGGTGGCAGGAAGTTACCTGATAGCATTTCTCTGTTCAACCCAAAATCCCAGCATTGTCTGTGAATTACAGGTTAATGCTGATTATAAAGAAGATACAGGAGAAGAGAGAGAAATAGGATTCTAACAAAGAGTTTTCCTGCAGTGAGGAAATGAGGAAGTGTGAGGTTACTTTGTTTTCTCTGCATTAACTACTCTATTAAATACTGATTTCAGCAATTAACTCAGGAGGTTAATTGCTGATCTATGACTCAGAAATTTTCTTCCTTACACCAATGTATTTATAATCATGCTTATTACTTTAGAGTTCCTCAGAATAACTAGTAAATATTAAACAAATGCACTTCTAGTTTATAAAGTGTTTGAAGGTAAATACTCATTACGTCAGTGACAAAGATCTAACTAAATGCAACAAAGTAAATAGTAACTGGCTCTGTAAAACTGTAAAATCTTGTAGCATTACACATAAAAGTATAATTGCCACTGAAACATAAAATATCATGGTGAACAAACCAAATGATATCAGTCTATGTATCTGATTAAACAAACTATATAGCCTTAATGAACCAATATTAAAAAATGTCAAAAATAAGAGACAAACCGGAATACAATGTCACCATATTTATTTTGAACACAAATGTCTGTATCAATGTATTTGCTATTCTGATAAATCATCTATTGTGACCTTTATATATTATCACCTCTTGTTTAGTTGGACAACATAGATGCTCTTAGAAGATTTCTGGAATGAGTGAATATTCGTGATATTGGGAACACCACCTGCAGTAGCAGAGTTACCAATATACCAGCAATGAAGCTCAAATAAATCTAGAACTGCTGTGTCCATGTTATATTCCTAGCATTTAAGTTCATTGTTCTCAATGAAAAGTGAGAGCAATGGTTTCCTGAGAGATATTACACTGTGTGATACATAAATCTGGAGATGCTGGAGGCCCTTAAAGGAAGTAAGTGTTGTTGGAAGCAGGAATGTGTCTGGTCTCCAGTGCTAGCTGTGATCCTTTCCTCATGCCCTGTGTAGAGACTGGGAAGAGAGAGCTAGAGAGTGGCTTGCAGGAACCCAGCATTGAGACCTTCTCACATCTCAGCTGCCACAGTTGCAGCCAGTCACCAACCAGTGAGAATGTGAGCCAGGGAGCTGCTGGGTTCCCACAGGCTGCTCTGAAAGGGGAACTGGGAAAGGAAGGATGGGCTGGCTCTACAGATCTGTAGTGTGATTCTTCACAAACATTTCCTGCAGGGTCTTCAGGGGTTCATGGGCATTGCCAAAACTAAATCTCTGTCTGATCATGAGGGTTACACATGTCATGTTCACAGTCTTATTATCATTATCACTTTAGATCTCTAGGTGAGCTGTCAGTCTTTTGTCCTCAGTAGTAGGATGATTTATTAAGAGGAATCATTTGAATTTTCTATATCATCTTATCTCATACGTAATAGAATACAATCAGCTTCAAGAATACAGTTGAAAAATTCAGTCACGGCCTGAGAGTATCAAACTGTACAGGTTGCTGTGTTAAAGATCTTCCAGTAGATGGCGAACAACCGCACATTAAACAAAGAGTGATGCTTTCCTGGGAGGGAGCCTCTAAGTCAGGGAGCTCTCTGCCCAGCTCTCTAACCTCACATGGCTGGGACTTCTGTGCACAATGGGCTGTGTCTTCCCCATGTGCCAGTTCATTACTATTTCGTGTTTCAATCTGTGACTGGTATTCACCTGACTATGGTGAGTTACCCAGGAGGCCTCGTGGTCAGCAATGAAACAGGATGGGTGACAAAGCTAGGGCCACAACTCTGAATGTGGCCAGCCATGAGTGAAACACAAGTGAAGTGGCCTGGTGTACTCTGAGGTGGAGGTGATAGAGGCTGTAGATCTCGACTGCAGTCAGAGATGCAGGGGAGAAGCCCTGGAGGAGTCCCTAAGAGGAGGGCAAGTTGTGTGGGGAGAGGGGTTGTGATTACAGACCTGTTTCCCTGCTGTTATCCAGAAGCCTTGGCTCAGAAATATTCTGATCCCCAGAGATCTGTTTACCACTTTTAGTATGTCTTGATGCTCACATTGTTTCTTAGATGATTCTAACTTTTCCTGCAAAGAACATGGAGCCCAAGAATCTGGCTGGGCCTTAGAACTGTGCTTGGTTGAAGACAAGCAGAAACATGCTTCTGTGTGTGCTATGGAAGCCTGGGGCTGGACAGCAGCATTGGTCAGGTCTTTCCCTGTCCTCTTAGTCATGGTGTGATAGTGAATAGACGAACACAGAGAATTTCACAGAGTTCACAGACTCTGCTCTATCCTTGTCTTGCTTCCTCATTTTTTACCCTGTTTGAAACAGCCCATGTGTTTCTCTTCATTCTCCTTTCTAAAAGGGATCATAACATAGGACTGTGGTCCTCAAGCAAGCTGTGTTCTGTAACATGAGAGCAGCAATGTACTCTACTCATGGGAGAGCAGCCTGATTCTGTTCTGTGGCCCAAGGGAGAAACAGCTGCTCTGTAGGTACATCTGTGCTGTCCTGTTGTGGACAGGGTCCCAGGGGACACTGAACCTGTGCTGAGAAGAGCTAGCCTGCAGCTGGCCCAAACCCTTTATAGCCCTGCTAATTTGCATGTCCCAAGATCCCAGCCACTTACTTGTGGACTTATTCACAGGCTTCTGGTCTCATCCTGTGCAGCTTCAGTCCCAGTCAGGACACAGCATGGACATGAGGGTCCCCACTCACTTTCTGGGCCTCTTGGTGCTCTGGATATCAGGTAAGAAAGGGCAGAACCAGGAATTTACTTAGTTCTGAAGGTTCAGAGTTGCCTGGCATTGTGATGTGGGCCTGATTTATCTTGAATACCTATGTTGATATTTGTTAAGTTTCCCATTTCAGGTGCCAGATGTGACATCCAGTTGACACAGCCTGCATCTGCATCTGCATCTGTGGGAGACACAGTCAAGATCAGTTGCCGGGCCAGTCAGAGTGTTAGCAATTACTTAAGCTGGTATCAGCAGAAACCAGGGAAAGCTCCTCAACTGTTGATCTATGCTGCAACCAGCTTGGTATCTGGGGTCCCATCAAGGTTCAGTGGCAGTGGTTCTGGGACAGATTTCACTCTCACCATCAGCAGCTTGCAGCCAGAAGACTTTGCAGTTTATTACTGTCAGCAGTACCAGAGTTGGCCTCCCACAGTGATACAAGCCATGACATAAACCTCCCAGGGAAGCAGAAGTGTGGGGCAGGGCTGCTGCAGTTGTTCCTCTTTGTGTCTCCAGTTGCAGACCAAGTTCTCAAACGCATCTGGACTTTGAAGGCCACTGGAAGGATTTGGTAGAAGTATCCAAGGAAGCTCCTCCCTCCGCTAACTTCCTTTGCTGTTTCTCACCCCTGATTTAATGAAAGACCCTGATTTAATGAAGTAATGTGGATTACGCCATCATTTTCAATTCACTTGGCAACAGTGAAACTCTTCTTTGAGTTCCAAGCAATAATTTTTAAAATCTTTTATCACTGTTATACATTTATTAATTAATTTTATTTTTTATTTTAAATAGACTAAAACCAAAGTACAACAAAATAATTTTAAGCAAAACAATACCGTTAAATCCATATTGCACTACAAAACAAGGTAATAGAAATCAATAGAGGCTAACATGTATATATATATATACTTATGTTCCAAGTAACTTCCCATATAGACGTAATGAAGTAAATAAAACAAAATGGAATAAAATCAAACAAAATAAAACAGTATAAACAGTACAGAACAATGAAATAAGATTTTAGGATATTAATAATGGCTGCAGATATGCCTCTTCAAGTCTGCCATTTAGAGACCTGTATTCAAAACGAAGGTTAAAGTGCAGAGGTGTGTTTTATGCCTCTGTGCCTACATCTGCAAAGTAGATTATCACCATAAATTCAACTCTGTTGCAACTCATCATGATAAGTTCAAATTCAAATTTCCCAGTCCACATTAATTTTGACTCTTGACATTAAATATTTCAGCACAAGACACAGATGTAATGTCACATGTCCAAAATGTTTTATGATGCAGTGTTGTCATAATACCACTGTCTTGTACCTATGAAGCTTCTTTTTCCTCCGTTTTCTGTAAGTGAACCATGTCTCCCCATGTCTATAGCATTCCCTTTCTTAGAAAGATAATATCCTGGTGTTTACATTATAGAAGATTTTCAAAAACCAATGTCACAATATACTGCTATGTAACACAGAAATAAAAATAATCAATAATACATTTTGCTACTACCAAGACTCCCTTTATAGCTTCTATGATTATCACAAATATCTTGGCATAGCAAGTGTGTTAGATCCTGTACTGTGCAATACTGTGGTGCTTTCATAGTACTGAGTGTGTCTCAGAGGTCACCACATGGAAACTGATTCTTTGGATTTATGTTAAGAGTCTATTGTAATTTTAAAATAAGCAGTTGGAGTTCTAAACTCTTTGTTCTTTACGTTATTTTATTGATATAATGTTGTTATAAATCTGGTGCTCATACAACCAATTGCATTTACAGGTGGACCCTGAGACTCTCACTGTTCTTTTTACATCATTCAGAGCCTTTCACTGTTTCACTGAACCCAGCTCAGTGTCTTTCTCCACCAGTCAGGGAGCTCCCACTTGCTCGTGTTGATCTTATTCTTAGAAATGAAGAAAGAAAGCAGTGGCTTCATTTTTTTCCCAAAGACAAGTATCTTCTGTTCTTATTTCCACATCTTCATATGTGACTTGTAGGTTGTGGCACTGAATACCTTCCATCAAAACAGCCTTTCAGCCCCGGGGGAAAAATAGACTTCATTCTTAGGTAAATATTATGGTGTGGCCTGGTTATCACAGGGCCACTAGAATGTTTTCTAGTTTTCCAATCAAGATGGCAACAGCAGAGAAGGTTGCAGCCATTGTAGGGACACAGTGTTCAAGTAACATACTGCTATGGATTAAGAATTGGTGGTCAAGTTCATGCCAGCTGGATTACATCAGCATGGCGCTGAGCATAGATGTTCCACCTGAGAAAATTTGCCAGCATAGAGCCGTGAAGAAGGAGAAGCTATTGGGTTGAGGCGTTGATGCATTGTGGGCTCACCTATGAGTTTCTGTTTGAGCCATTGGTTCTCCTCTAGAAGGTCTGGCCTACACATTGAGCATTGCTTCCTGGCCTGGGGAGGACGATGTGTGCCCCTTGGTCTCCAGGATGAACTGGTCATGTTGGCTTTCCAGCACGTACTCGACTGTGCTTGTTTTCCGAGGAGCCTGAGGCCTCTCTTTGGCTGGGGATGGTTGTGGTGCTTTTTAGGACAGACCCGGTCTTTGATGTGAGTGTGACTTCTCAGCTCCATCATAGAACCCTCAACCCACCAGCACATCTGGTATAGATTTCCTGGCTTCCATCGCTGACCTTTGGGCCTTCCCAGCACAGATCTGTAAAAGAGACTGTCATGAGACCTTGTGGGCTTTAGAGAGAGAGAGAGAGAGAGACCTCCAGTGGGACTCATGGGAGGCATTGTGATGAGCTCTGGGTCTTCCTCTGGACTCATGTGGGACATGGCTTTGGGATTCAGTCCCTTGGCTAAATATTCTATGTCTTTAGTGTTGTGGATAGATTTCCTGCATTTTCTTGTGTTAACTATGGGTGACCATTATAAAAAATAATATTATAAACTCCATATCTTGATTCTAATTGTTCTCAGAACAACCCCCGATTATAACACATACCGATTTTTTTTTCCCAGAAAAACCTCACATTTAGCAGTAGCGAGCATTCTCTCTGTGTAACACATTCCCTCCTTCTTGAATCCATTGGCAAGATGTTTTCAGGTATTCCTACTCTCCAATGTTTTCTTTACTAATTTTTGCCTTTTTGATAGGCTGTATTAATTAAGATTAGCTCTCAGGCTTCTAAAACATTCCAAGCATAGAGAATGGTAATTAATAAATGCTTTCATGACCTCTACCTCATCTAGTTACTATTCGGTATAAACCAAAATTTTTAAAAAAGTTACTAGTATGAGCATCTGATATGACATCAATTCCTGCTGGAAATGATTACCTTATGACTTCCCAGGATAATAGCTTGGCAGAGTCTTATAAACCTGTTTTCATAGTGTCACATCCAACAGTTGAAATTTCAAACATTTGAATAACATACTTGGAGACACCTGTTCTCTCACATTTTGCCTAAAACCATCCAAACTAGACTCATTCATAATAGCCTGACAGGAAACTTACCTCAGTCTCCATAAAGCAATACGTTATGACATCTCCATCTATTACATAGTACACAGAAAAGAAGAGGATCCCGTCCTTTGTACATGGATAGCATGACTTGAACTAACAAGTAGCTCTGCTGTGTAAAAGTAGGAAAGGAGTAGGGAATAGAAGACAGATGATATATTTGTGTATGAAATTCTAGAAAAGGACAAATCTAATATGTAGTGCCAACAGATACACTTGGGTTTAAAAAGTCCATGGGGTGAGGAGGAAATTGGTCAAAAAGAACATCAGGAAAATGTGCTGCATATTTAGAATAATTTGTTATTCCAGTGGAATTTTCTCAATGTCATTTTGATGGGGATTTCACCGAATCTGTAATCCACCTTAGATGGTTTGAACATTTTAGCAGCATTAATTCCTCCAACCCAAGTACAGGGGGGTAACTTTCCATTTATTTGTGATTCTGTGATTTCTTTCACCACTTTCAGTGAAGTCTAATGTATTCATATTTCTCTCCTGTAATTGTGATAATATGGATTTGTGTCTTCTTGAGTTTACCTTCTTTTACAGCCTACAGTTACACTCTTGCTCTTTCTCCTGAAGCTTCCCTACTCACACCTGTCGACCATGTGTCCTATTAATTCATATTTTTATTCTGATGCCATGTGGTTCAATATTTTCCCAATATGTACTTAATTTCATTTTCCTTTCCAATTGCTCCTCACCATGTATTGAAAAACACACACATAAACCTATACTTTACTATGTTTGGAGAAATGACTACTTGTGGGTGTTTTCTCTGGACTCTTCTTTTTTACTTGTTCAGTTTATTTTTGTTCCTATGGTGCACACATTTTTTCCCTGAAATTACTTGATAATCTTGACCCTTGATGGCAGAGCTGGGAATCAGACTGAGGCGCTTATGCATACCAGGCAAATTATCTACTGTTGAGCTATATCTCCACTCCCTATACAATCTTAGAATAGAAGTTTATGCATATTCTATTTCTGTTCCTCAAAATTTTTGTGGCTGTTGTAGGCACTTTGTGATTTTTTTAAGTATTATAGAAACTACCCTCTCATTAAGTACATCACTGGTAGATTGATTGGATTTCATTACATGAAATATATTTTTGTGTATATATACCTTTTGAAAAAATGAAGCTTTAGTTATATCAACTTTTTGACAAGAGGAAAATAGAAAAATTCTCTATTTACCTAACTGTTTTTTTTTTTAATTTATAAGACACAATGACTGTATTGACAATGAATCCAGAGATTTTATGAAGTTATTATTTTGGTTAATTTTGTTGCAGAATTTAGTAATGTATGCAAAACATTTTGTGGAAAGTATGTGGAAAGGACAATAACCTTTTTGGCTTTTAATTTGTGCATTTTATTAGTTTGTCTTACTAGATTTTGAAGGAGCTTCAGCATACTTTTAAAAAACAATTAGACATCCTTTTTCATTTATTCTGAAGGATAAAGCACTCACTATTTTATTAGTGAAAATAATGTTTCTAGACTCTTTATTAGGAGTGTAAACCCAGTTTTCCAAAGCTGTTAAGGTTAAAGTGTCGGGGTTCAGGTTGACTGAAGCATTGCAATAGAACGAGGTGTAGGATCACCCAGGGAATTGTACTTTGCCTGCAAAGAAAGTTCCCTTTCTGATTTCAGTGCAATAGTATCGGGGGGCTTAAGAAAGAGAAACTCAGTGCTACTTGTCTGTGAATTTGGGGGCCTCTGGGCACAAAAGGCCATGTCCTCCCCATCTACCGGTTCCTAGTATTTCCCATTTTCTTCTGTGATTAGTAATGCTCCTGACTATCATCCCCCTCTCAGGAGGATTCTTAGAGTCCGAACTGGGGGTCACCAATGAGGAAGGGTGGGTGAGAGAGCAAGGTGCACAGCTCTGACTGTGGCAGCCGTGAGTGAAACAGGGATGAAGTGACCTAGGGAATGAGAGACAGAGGGACAGAATTTACAGACCCCATTTCTATTCAGAGATGCGAGGTGCAGTGTGAACCATAAAGAGAACGGTAGTTCACTGTACTTATGTACTCAGATTCTGCCCTGTGGCTCAAGAGAGAAACACCTTCTCTGAAGGAAATCTGAGCAGCTGAGGCCATTGAATCCCAGAGAGCCATAGGCCAGTGCTGAATGAGCCAGACCTGCAGTTGTGCCCAGCCATGCCTAACTCTGCTGATTTGCATGTGCCCAGAGCACAGCCCTGCTTCAGGATTTCTTAGAGTTTGTCACACTAGATGTAAGTGTCCAAGTCAGGACACAGCATGGACATGAGGGACTATGCTCAGCTTCTGGTGCTTCTGCTGCTCTGGCTCCGAGGTAAGAAAAAATTGATCTTGTACTTTAGTTTATTTAGAATTCCCTGGCCAGAGGGGCCTGTGTCTGCAGGGCGGTCCTGTTTTACTAAGATCATGTTGATATTTGTTATGCTTCTAATCTCAGGTGCCAGATGTGACATCCAGATGACTCAGATTTCGTCTTCCTTGCATATTTCTGTGGAAGACACAGTCACCATGACTTGCAAGGCCAATGAAGACATTGGCTACCTTTTGTACTGGTTCCAACAGAAACCAGGGAAAGTTCCTAAATGGCTGATCTATGCAGCAAACAGTTTGAAATCTGGGGTCCCATTGAGGTTCAGTGGCAGTGAATCTGGGGTAGATTACACTCTCACCATCAACAGCTTGGAGCCTGAAGATGTTGCGAATTATTACTGTCTGCAAGGTTATGATACTCCTCCCGTGGTGATACAAGCCATAATAAAACCACCATGGAAAGCAGAAGTGTGAGGCTGCGCTGCCCCAGGTGTCAGCCCTGCTGTGTCCAAGGGCTGAGAGCAGTTCTCTGACACAGCCAGGCCTGCAAGTTCCCTGGGAGGCTTTAAAGAAGGGCACAGAATTCTCTGTACTCTAACTCTCTTTTCTATTCCTATTCCTCAGCTCTAGCAGAATAGACATCACAGTGCCTGTCCTGCTTTAGTGAAGCACACAGATGAGTCCCTCTGAGCAATGTTGGTTATGGCATCACTTTATTCAGACAGCAGCAGAGAAGCCCTTGTATGCATTCTGAGAAACAGTTTGTAAAGACTTGCTTCATAATTTAGAGGGCATTAAGGCCATTGAAAAATTTAAAATACAGTGGTAACCCTCACAACCCCGTCCAGCTAGCTATGCAGTCT
This sequence comes from Cavia porcellus, assembly GCF_034190915.1. Lineage (NCBI taxonomy): Eukaryota > Metazoa > Chordata > Mammalia > Rodentia > Caviidae > Cavia > Cavia porcellus. The sequence continues at coordinate 44,203,513 of NW_026947501.1, read as the reverse complement.
ATCATTAACATACAATTACAATTTGTTGCAAATACCAAGATTCATAAACATGCAAAGCCTGTAGTTTACTTGAAAGTTCACATTTTGTTTTTGCTGTTTTGTTATAATTTTTTTTACTTTAAAACAGAAAAAGGGGATGCAGAATTTCAAAAAAATTGTAGGAAATTAACACTAATAAATATATTGCAAATTGTTATCTTAGAAGCAGTTGTTCAGGTTACAATATCTAGGCACGGAAAAGATAAATAATCAAACAATGAAAGCACAAACTGTTCTTTGGATGAAGTAACAGAGATGAATACTGTAGCTGCCTATGTTGTACATATACACACACAGATGCATACATATGTACACCTATATACGTAGAATCCTTTCCTTTCTTCTTTCTCTTCTTTACTTTTGATACTGTACATTTTATCAGGATAAACAAGTGTGTGATAACACACAGGCAGCATTTTGGCCTGATGCAATGTTGTTTCACTGCTCTAAAAAGCCTCTGCTCTTAAAAATTTCCCCATTCATTCTCTTTCACCCCATTTCCTATAAGTCATTTGTGTTTTAACATTTCTGTAGTTTTTCCTTATCCAGAATGACAAAATCTTGCTTTTACACTATGGAAGATTATTGAATGGTAACCTCAGACTACACTGTATTAGGAAACACAATAATTAAAAATATTAAATAGCACATCTGGCTACTTACAAGATTTCCTTTTTAGAGTCTATGTTTATTGGAATATATTGGCTTAGTGATAATTTTGGAATGGAAGTTGGCAATGTATTGATTTTGTCTCCAAAATCACCAGAAATATATAGATTTGTTTGGACTAAGAATATAAATAATTCTTGAAATATGGGAAGGAGATTTCATAATCTTTTACCCTACTTTCATCTGGATTTTCAGGTGGAAATTTAGAACGAGCACTGCTTTTGTTTGTATCACTTAGAATCATTCACTATTTCACTGAACCTAACCTGGACTCTTTCTCTGTTGCTCAGGAGAGTGCCCAACAGGCTGCCTTTGGTCTTGGCATTGTCAAGAAAAGAGCCTGTTTCATTTCATGCTGAAACATACCTCCTCTCCTTATTGTCACATCTTGTCATTTGATTTTCATACCTGTGGAACTTAAATACCTCCCATAAAAACAATGACTTAGCTTAGTGTGAACACCAGAGTCAAATCTTTGGGAACACAATGGAGGTGGCAGACTTGAGAGTCCCCAGTAGGATGTTTATTTTCTAAACAAGATGATTGCAGTGGAAGTGATGTCAACCACTGTCTTTAAGGCTGCACAATTATTTTGCATTAAAATCTCAAAATCAGTCACAGAATGCATCTCCTCTGTATATACCACTTCCTGCTTCCTCATCCCAGGGATATAATGTTATTATTTAGCCCCAGTAATGATTGCAGTAATGCTTCATTTTTTTTCTATTAACTTTTGCCCTTTCAAAAGTCTGTATTAACAAATATAAGATCTAAAATATGTCAAACACAAATACATGACATGAGAATGCTAATTTGTAAACCATAATAAATAGGTTATTGAAATCTGTCTATTTTCTTTACTGTCAAATATTAATAAATGGAAATCTTAAACAAACAAACAAACAAACAAACAAACAAGTACTGGAACAACTAAGCTATCAATTCCTGATGAAAATGAAGAACTTGTTACCTCTTAGCAGATAGTTTGGGAAGGGCTTAGAAATTTCTGTGAGACCCAGCAGCTGCCCTCCCAGACCTCTGAGTAAGTTCCTCAAAAACAGCAGTTCACACAGCATCTTGTGTCACACCAATCAAACTAGCTTCATTCATAACAGCCACAATGGAGGACAGAATATCTGTGTAAAAGAAATTAAATAAAAAACACCTGAATTTGTTAAACAGCAAAGAATTCAAGCACTGGATGCAGTGTCTGGAGATGTGAGACTGTTTATCCACGGTGACCAGCGGAGGTCTCTGTGATCACTCGCTGTGTGCTCTGCATGCCATGGCCACGTGAATGAACTCAACCTGCAGAAGTCAGGGATTTGTTCAATCTTGGGAGCTGCATATACCAGGAGCTTCCACTGAATCCACTGTTTACTGAAAAAAATATGTGGACAACACAAGAATTATCCAGCAATACAAGAATCATACCCATGGGTGATTTTACTCTCTTAAGGGTGAATAATACTGTGCTATATTCCAGCAGACATGTGGTCCTGGTTCTCTTGCACGGATCACACAATTTGCCCTCTGTTCAGAACCTGGAGGCCCTGCTGTACACCTCTTGCTGCTGCTCTGCTTGTTCTCCAAATCCCCTGCCTGTCACAAGCTCTCAGCAGAATGCAGTCACTGTATCACACAAAGATCAACCTGAAGCAGGTGCAGCACTGAGCTGTAGACATGGAGCTGTGGCTCTCTGGGTCCTGGTGCTCTGGGTCCAGGAGAGACCACAGAGTGTGGAGAAGCCTCTGTGACAGGGCCCATAGGACCCAGGAGTCTGATATTGAGACCATGTTCACTGTGCACATTCCACATGATTAGCCAGCAAGCTCTTGCTGGGAAGACCCTGGTGGGTGACATCATTCACTGAGGGGTTCACCTGTGTTTTGTTCCTGCCTTTCCACTCCAGTGACACCATTGTGGGCTCCACGGCCCAGCTTCCCTTTCAGTGACTGTAAGAGAAATGGCCTCCACTACTTTTATTGCATCAGCAGAATCCAGGAAAGTTACCGAAGATTTAGCAATGTGATCTATGTGCCTTAACTTGGCTCTGTCAACAATTGTGCTTTAGACAGCAGTTCATGTCCACCTACCTTGGTATATAAAACTTGGTTAAATTGCGAAGCACAGTTATACTACATACAGTTCCAGGACTGAGTGGAAATATGTGACTCATTGTTGGCATACTGATCAACACAAATATATATATACATATATATATATATATATATATATATATATATATATATATAGGTCATCACTGTTTCAATTTCATAGTGTTATAGACTGAACAAAGACTTCCAAAATTTAATCCCATAGGCCTGGTAACCCTAGATATTTCTTTGTTATTTCTACGTTATGTTATGATTCCCTTATGTTCTTGCTTTACTTTCTCTCTCTACTGTATTAATATTTATTTCAAGATGTGCGCTGTCACAATAAATCTAAGGATTCCGTCCTCTTCTATAACAGTGCTGTTATTTTTGAAACTCCTTTCAATCTGTGCATATATCTGAGAACTTTGTGCAATGAGGATTATCTGAGAGCATTTCTCTATTCAAACCAACATGGTTTTTATGCTTCGGATAGTCTGTGAGATTCTAAATGATCCCCACAGTAAGCAGATCACAGAGGCCTCATCCCAGAAACCCTGGAACTGCAAAAGAGCTGCTCTCCCATTACGGGGATACTAAGGCAGGGAACTCTCTTTGCAATTCTAGACTCGGTGGCCATAGGCTCTCTAAGGACAGTGACTTGCTTTTTGCTATCTACCAGTTTCTTAATATTTCCTATTTGCTTTGCGATTGATAATACACATGGCTATGTTGTGTTTTCCTGGGAGATTCTCACACTCTAAACTATGGGTGTGCACTGATGCAATGTTCCTGAGTCCCACATGGGATTGGGGAAGCAGAGTCCACAAAATCTGACCCTATTCAGAGATGCAGATGAGATGCACTGGTGCTGCCCATAGAAGAGGGGAAGCCAGGCAGGGGAGGCTGTAGTTTTACACCTGCTCCCTTCCCATTCTCTGTTATGCTCAGAAATGATAATAAAACTTATTATTATATCAAGTAATAAAGCTATCACATTAAACTAATAGTTAATGTATTACATGCACACATCAGTTAAACGATGTAGGCTTCTATTTGTGAAATGTATGCCTTATTCTCTGTAAGCAGAACAAATGCTGAGTGAGTCGAGACTCTGGGAATGGGGCATTTGCTGACCTTCTTGGCCTCTGGTCATTCTGAGCACAGTCTGAAGAACCAGACCCAGCACTGATGTCTTGGTCTCTGATGGCCTCTGTGTTCTATGGGACTTTCATTTTGATTTAATAGTCAGAGGTGTCCACAACATTCCTTCCTTAGATCCTATGCTAGGCAGTACCTTGGGCAGAGCCCTGACCCCTGCTGTGTCCCCATAGTCCAGGACCAGAGCTGGCTGGTCTCTGCACAAGAAGCCTGACCTCAGCCTTGATTTGTGATCCTACTCCAAAACCTCTCCAGTTGTTTCTAGCTTGAAAGCTCTCCTGGCTTTGAATTCCTAGGACCCTCTTCCATAATGTGCAGAGAGCTGAAGTGTGATTTGCAGGAGACCAGTACTCCCAGGGCCTTCTGACATCTCAGCTGCCACAGTTGCAGCCACTCACCAAACCACTAGGTATGTGAGCAGGGGAGCTGCTGGGTTCTCACAGGCTGATCTTTAAGGGGCTTTGGGATAGGAAGGATGCGGTGGCCTTATACATCTGTGCCAGGATTCTTTAGTCTACAGGTATTTCCTGCAAATTTTCGTGGGCCCCTGATCTTTACCAAAGCTAAATCTTTGTCATATCATGTGGGTTATACCTGTCAGGATCACTGTCCTATAACCATTATCTTTTTACAACTCTAGGTTAACTGTTGGTGTTTGTTCTTTTTAGCAGGATGAATTATTATTATTATTATTTTGTCTTTTTCCTTTTTATAGGTACGAGGGAGGGAACTCACGACTGCCTGCTTGCAAGGCAGGCGCTTATGCCGCTGAGATAAATCCCCAGCCCCCAGCAGGATGAATTATTAAGTTGAATCATTTGATTTTCTATAGAGTCTTTCCTGGTAATTGATAGGATCAGTTTTATGAATAGAGGTGAAAATGTTCAGTCTAGGCCTTTGGTTGCAGAAACGAATAGGTTGCTAGGGTAAAGATCGTCGACTAGATGGTGAACAACTCCAAATTAAACAAACCACTGAGGCCTTGTCCTAGAAACACTAGGACTGCAAAAGCGATGCTTTCCCAAAAGGAGCCACTAAGACAGGGAGCTCTCTGCTCATCTCTCTAAGCTCACATGGCTTAGGGGCCCTGTGCACAGTGAGCCATGACTTCCCTATCTGGCTGTTACTCAGGATTTCCTGCTTTACTTTGTGATTTGTAATGAACCTGAGCATGATGAACTTTCTGGAGGCCTCTGGGTCAGCAATGAAGCAGAGTAAGCCAGAGAGCAAGAGCCAGAACCCTTAATGTGGCCAGCTGTGAAACAAGAGTAAGTGTCCTCATGCATTCCAAGGTGGAGGTGACAGGTCACACGGAACTTAGTTCCACTCAGAGATGCAGAGGAGATGCCCTGGAGGAATCCCTTTGAGGAGGGGAAGGTGGGCGTGGAGAGGGCCTGTGATTGAACCTGTTCCCCTGCTGCTCTCCAAATACTGCACCAATGAGCCCTATGCTCAGCTTGGTCCTCAGGGTCTGAGCTTCATGTGGCTCAGACTGCTGTGGGGAAGATTTGGGAGGTAATGTGGTGACTCTGGGCTCTCATTGTTCATTTTCAGTTTGCTAGATTTGAAATTATATATATATATATATATATATATATATATATATTTAATTTAAGGAGAAAAAGGAAAAATAGTAAAATTGTACTAGTAATACAAAATTTAAAAAATAAACAGTAAGAAATCACTAGTTAATAGATTATATATTCTCAGTTGTTCAAGTTACAAAATTGAAGCATATAAAGTGGACTTCCAAACAGTGAGAGTGCAAAGAGTTTTGTTCAATGATCCAAAAAAAACACTCAGAAATATGGTTATCTATCTTATACACTTAACCATATATGCAATTATAACCTTAGATCACTTTCTTTTCTTTTCTTTTGTAGAATGACAATTACACATTTTGGGTTTTATTACTCACACAGTTCTTATTACTTTTTTTGAAGAGAGTAAAACCAAATGCAACATATCAGAACAGAGTCAGTCAAATCAAAGATGGACATAATAGATAATGGAAAAAAATATAAGGTGATCAACAATGGTTACTATACTGCCTCTTGCTATTTTAAGAAGAATTGGCATTTATAATAAAATTGAACTAAACAGTAAAGAATAAAACTAAAGCATTGGAGACATTACAGGTTTTTAAAAGAAAATAATAGTCAACTGGAATGGGTGTCATAATGATTCTTATTGTCTTCAAAGTTATGCTTATACTTTCGAACTTGGTACTATCAAGCAAAGCAGAATAGAGGAAAATCAGTCAAAACAAGATGGTGAGGGCAATACAGGATTTCAAATCAAGTTAATAGGAAATCAAAGTAGGTTACTATAATGTATCCTTCTATTTTTTACTTATTTTCCCTTAATTAAAAAAAAGGAAAATAATTTTAAAAAAGGGGATTGAGATAAAAGAGGGCATAACAACAGAACAGCGCAGGTCAAAACATAACCATTTAAGCAAAATAGGTTTCACCACAAGATATCCTGACATAAACATAGTTACCATAGTGTCTCTTTCCTTGAAATCTTTGAGTATAACTTCATATACTGTAGCATCAAACATATCAAGACACTATAATTATTTCCCCCCACACTCTTTGTGATTTGATGGTTTGTGCTGAGAAGTTTGTTGTAATTTTGATGGGTGTTCCCTTGTAAGTGATCTCTTTCTTTTGTCTAATGGCTTTTAATGTTCTGTTCTTATATTGCATTTCTGGAATTTTGATTATTATATGCCTGAGTGTAGCTCTGTTTGGGTTGTAGGTGGCTGGAGTCCTGTATGTCTCATATATCTGAGTATCTTTACCATTTGCTAAATTAGGGAAATTCTCTTGGATTATTTCTGTGAATAGCATTTGTAGTACATTTGTTTGTGTCCCCACTTTTTCTCTTATATTCTTAATTCTTAAGTTATAGATCCTCTTATCATCTTCTAGCTTTTGTATTGTTGCTGTTTTTTTTTTGTTATTTTTAAGAAGGTTTTCATTTCATGCTCCCATATTACAAATTTGCCCTCCAGTTCAGATAATCTATCCTTAGTTTCTTTCAAGCCAGGTTTCCATAGAGTTTTTAGTTTCCTGGTAATCTCGTTGAACCTGCTTCACATATTTATGTCTTCTCTATCTTCTCCATCAAACAATTATCCCCCTTTTTTCTGTCCTTCCATCCCACCATCTGTTTTTTCTTGGGCGGTGCTTAGCATTTGTCTAACTATTCTGCTTATGTCTTGCTTCAGGTCATTAATAACTTCATTCCTGAACTCGTCTATAAGGCTCTGAAGATAGCGCTTTATGTCTATTGGTGCTGTGTCTGCTATTGCATGTTTCTCAGGATTGGGGGCCGAAGAACCTTTCTTGTTGCTCCCTCTTCCTATATTCTTTGTTCCTTATATATAAGTGTATATAGGAGGCCCAGCTTCCATCCCTGTTGGCCACAGTCTGTTTGAATTGCACTGGCTAGGTTTTCCAGCCCACCGCAGCACACCAGGGAGACAGACCTGGGCAGTCTATGCTGGGCCCTCCCCTCCAGGTCAACCTACTGAAGGCTTCACCGCTAGGGTGTACCTCCAGGCATTAAGACCTCGTTTGTGCTAACCTCTTTGGTCTCAGCCAGTGGCATCTTGCAGGCTAGGCACTCCCCACCAGTCCTGCTTGAGAGGAGGATATGTGACTGAAGTCACTCTTTCTGGGAAGTCTGCCTGGTCTGAGTATGTCCTCCGCTGAAGCCTCCTTCTCTATGGAAGGGTCCTGATCTGCTCACTCACCGAAGGTCGATGCAGGGTACCTGGCCAGTCCCGCTCCCAACTCCATTCAACGCTTCCCATTCTCCGAGATTTCACACCTCTCTCTCAGCTGTGTCAACCGGGATGCAACAGCGACTGCAGGAGATTCAAATCACAGTTTCCAGTGGTGCGGGGTCCAGCTTCCATGCTGAGCTCTTATCTGTTCCTGCTGTATCACCGGGATTGTGTTTCCAGTTGGTTTCTCTTAATTTAGTTCGTTCCTGTGTTGGCAAAGAATATCCTCACTTTCCTAGGACTTTCTGCCCAGCACCATTCCTGCATTGCAAGTGTGGTTTCTCAGAGAGCCTTTGAGGCTGCTGCTGTCTACCCAGCATGTTCTTCTGGACTCGAAATAATATGTTATAGAAGCATCAAAAACCATCATTTATTGCTACATTAAATTAGGAGTTAATATACTAATGCACACTGTGAAAAATTAATTTACACCTTTTTTGTGTAACGTGTGTTTTCATCTTTCTAGGCACATCAGAAGCTCAGTGAGTCGAACTCATGGATGTGGATATTTGCTGATCCTCTTCTTGGCCTCTGTTCCTCAGGCTCAATCTGTGCTGAGAACCTTAAGCTCAGAGGGCCAGGTCAGCACTTTGGTCTTAGTGTCTCACAGCGTTGCTCCTCCTGGGGCTCTCAGCTTGCTCAGAACCCAGAAGGTTGAGTACTTTCCTTCCCTGCATCTGCTGCCATGCAATGTAATGTGCAGGCTCTGTGGTTCTCCCCTGTATTCAGCCCCATTGTTCTGGAGAGCAGCTACTTCCTCAACAGCCCAGGTCTCCAGCTCAGCAGCTCTGAGAACTGCAGGCCTGACCTCAGCTTGGGCACAGGTCCCTGTTCCAAACCTCTCCCATTCACTGCAGTGCTTGGAAATCTATGAAGACCTTAAATTCTCTGCCCATGTCTCTTCAATTCCTGAAACCACTCTAGCAGCTGAATGATGGAGGATTTGTTTTCCTTGTTATCCTAACATCCTACTGGATCCTGACACAGCAGATAAAAGTTTCTCTTCAGATAGCTTGTCCCTATGCATTATAAGTTAGAAGCACAGGATTATTTATTTCTTTAATTTTCTAATAAAAATTTATCACTTTCCCAGCAGTTGTCTCTGATTTCTTCAGTTTGTTCAGTAGCAACTCTGCCCTGCTGTGCATGGCCAACACAGATGATCCTCTTTCAGCCTAGGCAGGAGTAGGAAATAGGAGGCTTATGTGACCCCTTCAGGATTGAGATGTAAGAGGCAGGAAGAAGGTGAACAGGTGGTACTGGGACATATTTTCATACCGCTGAATTGGGAGGGTGAGGCCAAAATTTTGCCTTGATTTCTTCTAGAAACAGATTTGAGACTACCTGATGCAGAGACATTGCAGCCCTTTTGAGATTAGGATCCTTTAGGTCCAGTCTTGAAAGGTCTGTGTGTTGAGATTTCAAATAGGAAGGAGAAAATTTGTGTCATTTCTGCTTTATCTCTGCTGCTGCCCCAATCCCAAGGATTGCAACAGCCAGACTTTTGTTTATGTATTTAAGTACATCCTGATTCTCACATTGCATCTGAAATGATTCTAACTTATCTTGCAAAAAAAAATCAAGACCAAATATCTGAATGGGCCTCAGAACTGCCCTTAGAGGAAGACAGGCAGAAACGTGCTCTGGCGTGTGTTTTCGGGAACCCGGGGCTGGCATTGTTCATGTCCTCCCCCGCAATCTCAGTCATGCTGTGATAGTGAGTATAGGAACCCAGACAAGTTCACCTAGCTCACAATTTCTGCTCTCTTCTACTCATTACTTCCCTTATATACCCTAAATTTGAAATAGCCCATTTGTTTCCTTTAATTACTTCTTTTCAAAATGGGCATGACAAAGAACCTGGTCCCCAGGTAAACCGAGTCTGAAAGACGAGAGCAACAGTTCCCTCTAATCATGGAAGGAATCATTGTCCTAAAGGAGGAGCACGTTCTCTGCAGGGAAACCTGTGCCATTCGGGTATAAACAGGGACCCTAGAAGACACTGAGCCTGTGCTGAGAGGGGCCAGCCCTGAAGCTGGACAAAATCCCTCTACCTCTGCTGATTTGCATATTCCAAGAGCCCAGAAGGCTACTTGAGGACTTCTTCATAGGTTGCTGGTGTCAATCTGTGCAGCTTCAGCCCCAGTCAGTACACAGCAAGAACATGATGATCCCCACTCACTTTCTGGGGCTCTTGCTGCTCTGGGTCCCAGGTAAGGAAGGACAGACAGCACCAGGAATTTACTCAGTGGTGTGTTCAGCATAGACTAACTTTTCAGAAAGGTCTGGCTTTATCATGGACAATCATGTTGGTCTTGGTTGTTTCCCATCTCAGGTACCAGATGTGACATCCAGTTGACTCAGCCAGCATCGATATCTGCATCTGTGGGAGACACAGTCACCATCAGTTGTAGGTCAGTCAAGGCATTAACGATTACTTAAGTTGGTATCAGCAGAAACTAGGGCAAGCTCCTAAATTCCTGATCTATTGGGCAAAACGTTTGCAATCTGGAGTCCCATCAAGTGTCAGTGGCAGTGGGTCTGGGAAAGATTTGACTCTCACCATTAGTAGCCTGTGGCCTGAAGATCTTGCAACTTATTATTGTCAGCAGTATAAAAGTACTCCTCCCACAATGACACAAGTCATAATAAAAACCTCCCAGGGAAGCAGAAGTATGAGGCTGGGCTTCCCTAGCTGCTCCTCTTCCTGTCTTCAGTTGCACAGCAGGTTCTTCAGATGCATCAAATCTTTGAAGCTCACTGGAAGGATTTAGTAGAAGCATCCAAGGAAGCTCCTCTCTACTCTAACTTTCTTTTGTGTTTCTCAACCCTGATTTAATGAACCAATGATTACATTGGAGTAATGCGGATTATGGCATTCTTTTGTATTCACATGGCAACCAAGAAGCACTTCAATAGGTTACAAGCAATGGTTTTTAAAGATTTTCCTCAATTGTAAAAATTTATATTCATAGCAAAATTTAAAGTGCAGAGGTGTCTCATATAGTGCTGCCCGTATATGTACATTATAATATTCATTTCATTCATAGCTATTTCATTAATCATTGTTTTGTAACAGACAGTTTACTGCATATGCCATCATTTCTAGTCAGAAGCCTTTTGTACATTTACACATTATTTATGTTAACTTTTTATTTTACTTTACTGTCAGAGATAGAAGTACAAAAATGGTGAAAGGATCACAGACCTTTGACTTCCATTTACTTAGCTCCAGTAGATGAGATTGTACTTGCATATCCTGCCATATCTATTAGTTGACATTCTATTAGTTGGAGAATATGATGTAAAGCAAATCACCCAAAAACACTGAAGCATATAGCAAAGTGTAATTGCTTGTCAAATCTTGGAAGAGGATGAATCGGTTTATTTGAGACATCAAGACATTCGACAACTTCACCATAGTGGCAGCCCCAAGAATTTCTGTAAAGTTTTCATTGCACCCTCTTCACAGCAAGTGTTTTCATTAGACAGTCAAGATAATCACAATTTTTCCTGCTCAGTACATCTACTTGACCTGCTGCCATCAATATCATGTGGAATGAGAAGAAGTTCCATGGCAAGTTTATGTGATGTATTTTGTTCAACCTGCTTTGATGGAAGGAGCAGGAGAGTTAACATAGCCTAAGATCAAGCTAAGGACCTGAGGAACTGTTCATTCCAGATGACTGAGAACTGCACCAGAGGACAGGGACAGATTGTGTCTCCACTCTGCTGCTGATCCCTGCCTCTGATCCTGCAAGGGGCCAGCTCTTCAGAAACTCAGGTGTGCTCAGCAGTGATCAGCAGGGGAAGACAGAAAACATTGAGAACAGAGACCTATAAATTCTGTTTAAATATATACAATGTCCATATGATCTGCATTTACCTTTCCTCTTACATTGGAAGTACATTTGCTTTTGGGATCTTATAAGAGACTTTTCTGGGATGCAGGCTGAGCAAAATAGATATGGCAAAGTCAAGATGATGTATTTATCATGGCTCTTATGTTTCTAATATTGTAGATTCCAGGTGAGGGTACTTGGATGATGGTCAAAGTGACAGTATTACTTAAATCTATAACTTCCTTCCTTCCTTCCTTCCTTCCTTCCTTCCTTCCTTCCTTCCTTCCTTCCTTCCTTCCTTCCTTCCTTCTTTCCTTCCTTCCTTCCTCCTTCTTCATAAAAGCTCTATAAAAATATATCCTCTTTTCTTTTAGACTACAGTTGTAGTGACTTTCATATGCACATGGTCATGGTCTGCTGATGCATGGTTTCAGCCTCCAGAAGCAAGAGTGTGCTTACTCAGTCTTCAGCAGTGCTGTCTATGATGCAATGGAAGACAGCCACTATCACCTGCTGGCCAGTCAGAACACTGCCTCCAATTCACATTGGTACCAGCAAACACCAAATCAGGCTTCAAAGCTCCTCATTAAGTGAGCCCTCCTGTCCATGTCAGGGATTCATATGAGGTTCAGTGGCAATAGATCTGGCACAGATTTGACCCTTACCATCATCAGCCTGTGACCTGATGATGTCACAAGTTATTACTGTCACCAGGAATGGAGAGTTCTTCACACTACACCACAAACCAGAACAAACACTAGTTCAGCCTGGATGAGCAGGGAGACTGGGTGCTACCATGGTCTTCTGATTTTTGCAGGTGCAAATTGGTTACGGACTTCACAAACACCATGATCAGCCCAGCAGAACTGAAATTTCAGATCCGTTGTTTCACGTATTAGTTGCAACTTCATTTACAGGAATTTTTCTAAATAAAAGAAAAGCTGTTGAGGATAGATCCCTTTGTAACCATCTAAGGATTTCCTCCTTTGTCCTTTACAAGTTGGTCAAATTTTGAAGTCTTCCTTGGGGGCCTCCAATCAGTCAGTAAGATTCAATAGTCTTAAAGGCAGAATACTGTGAAATTACCAAGCAGTTGCCAGGAGTTGAGGGGAAATAAAAGACCCCTGGACAAGTACCCCTCAACCTTGAAACATTTCCAAGCTTGGCAACCAGCAAGGGTATTCTAGGTTCCCCACTCTTTCCCAAAACTAACCTTTTGTCATTTCTTGTAGTCACATACCTGGACCTTAAGTACCCTGTGATCATTATCTTTTCTGAATTCCAGGAGAATTATTAGCTGTTTGTCTTTAATAGTTGGATGATTTATTTATTAAGAAGACGAGTCATGTAAATTTCTATAGACACTTGTCTGGTAGTGGGCAGAATAAGATCAAGTTCCTGTATTCAGGATTGGGAGGGGTGATTAAGTGAAAAATTAGGGCCTCAATCCAAAAGGTTGCTGCTACAAAGCTTTCATTAAATGGCAAAGAAACCCTACAATACACAAAGCCGAAGTTCTTATCCTAGAGACTAAATGAATGAATGTTTGAATATTGAAGTGAAAATTTCCCATTAAAAGAGGGAGCTCTGTGTCCAGCTCTCTAAGCTTACATGGCTGGGTCCTCAAGGGGCAATGGGTCATGTCTCCCCCATCTGCCAGTTCCTCAGGATTTCCTGCTTTACTTTGTGATGTGTAGTGCACCTGGCTATGATGTCCCTTCCAGGAGTATTCTTAGAGTATGAACTTGGTGAGCAATGAGACAGGAGGGGTGAGAGAAGCAGGTACACAGCTCTGAATGTGGGTGGCCATAAGTCAAACAGGAATGAAGAATCCTTGTGCATTCAGAGACGGAGGGAACAGAACTTTTAAATCCCAGCTCTGTTCAAAGGTGCAAAGGGTGTTATGATCCAACAATAGAACATGGTTCACTCTAGTCATGGGAGAACAGCTGGATTCTGCTCTGTGGTCCAAAGGAGAAACACATTCTTGGGGAAATTGGTGCCATCTTGGCCTGGAAGTAACCCCAGAACACCATGGACCACTGATGAGAAGACACAGCCTTGCAGTTATGTGCAACCCTGCTCAGCCCATGCTGATTTGCATGCATGCAGAGCACAGCACATGCCCAAAAGTATTTCTTCCCAAGGTTCTCATACCCTGTGCAAGAGTCAGTCCTGGTCCAGACACAGCATGGAAATGAGGATCTCCACTCAGCTCCTGGGCCTCCTGCTGTTCTGGCTCCAAGGTGAGAAAAAATTTATTTTGTAATTTAGTCTAGTTAGAGTTCCCTGGTCACAGTTGCCTGATTCTACAGGGAGGTGTTGTTTTACCATGGTTGTGTTGATACTTGTTTCTGATTTCAGGTGTCAGATGTGACATCCAGATGACTCAGACTCCATCTTCCTTGCCTGCATCTGTGGGAGACACAGTCACTATCAAGTGTAAGGCCAGTCAAGGTATAAGCAATGTTTTAAACTGGTACCAACAGAAACCAGGGAAAGCTCCTCAAATGCTGATCTATGATGCAACCAGTTTGGGATCTGGGGTTCCTTCGAGGTTCAGTGGCAGTGGATTTGGGACAGATTTCACTCTTGCCATCAGTAGCCTACAGCCTGAAGATGTTGCTACCTATTACTGTCAACATGTTTATGGTACCCCTCCCACATGATACAAGCCATGACAAAAACAGCCAGGGAAGCAGAGGTGTGAGGTTGGGCTGCCCCAGCTCAGCTCCACTGCAGCTGTACTCAACTGCTGAGAGCATTTCTCTGAACAAGCCAGGCTTGAATGCTCCTTTGAAGCTTTAGAAGAAGGACCAAGACTGTCCTCTACACCCTTATTCTCTTTCCTTTTTTTAGCTACTAAATCACAGATAGTCCAGCTCCTGTCCTAATTAAGTGAAGGCCACACATGAGCACCTCTGAGCAGTGTGGGTTATGGCATAGTTTTGGATTCAGTCAGCATCCTAGAAGCCCTTCTGTGTTCTAAGCAAGGATTTTTAAAGACTTCCTTCAATTTTTAGTGTAGATTTGTTCATTAAAAAGTTTAAAATACAGAGGTGGCCCTAATTACCCAGTACACATGGCCCTGCAGTCTATCATCAACAACCAAGGACAATTTTGTTACAAACCATTAAGATCCATAAGTGTGCAAAGTCTGTAGTTTGCATGAATGGTCACTACTCCTGCTATACATTTCACAAGGGGAAACAAATGTGCAATAACACACACACAGCGTTTGCTACTGTGCAATTTTGTTTCACTGCCATTAAAATTCTCTGCCATAAAAATTATCCCTGTTCCTTCTCCTCCAATTCCTGCCAGTCATTTGTGTTTTACCATACTACTGTTTATACTTTTCCAAAATGACAAAATCTTGCCTTTATAACTTAGAAGTTTTTGAAAGACAATCTCAGAATATGCTGTACTAAGAAATACAATAATTAAAAATATTGAATAACACCTCTTTGTTTCTCTTTATCCCTTCTGTGCCCTCTGTTCAAGACCTGGAGGCCTTGCTGTGCACCCCTTGCTTTTGCTCTGCTTCTTCTATGAAGTCCCTGCCTGTCACAAGCTCTCAACGGGATGTGGTTACTGTCTCTGGACAAAGATCAACCTGAATCAGGTGCAGCAGTGAGCTGCAGACCTGGAGCTGTGGCCCTCTGAGTCCTGGTGCTCTGGGTCCAGGTGAGACAGCAGGGTTTGAAGAGGCCTCCATGACAGGACCTATAGCACCCAGGAGTCTGAGGCTGAGACTGTGTTCACTGTGCCCCACGTGCACTGTCCACTTGATCAGCCAGCATCACTCTTGCTGGGAAGACTCCGTTGTTGGGATATCATTCACTGAGGGGCTCACATGTGTCTTGTTCTGGCCTTTAAACTCCCGTGAGAGCATTGCAGGCTCTAGGGCCCAGCTTCCCTTTAAGTGTCTCTTAAGAGAAATGGTCTCCACCACTTTCCTTGCAGCATCCGAATCCAGACAAGTTTCCAAAGACTCAGCAATGTGCTGTGTATGCCTTGGCTTGAATCTGTCTATAATTGTGATTCAAACACAGGATAAATGCTCCAAGTACTTTATAGATAAAACTTAGTTAAAATTAGAAGCATAATTCCACAATAAAACTAGACATAGATCCAGGGCTGAATAGAAATACGTTGCTCGTGGCTAGACTATTGATCAATAGGGGTGGATACACTTAAATCATTTTAGAAAATTATTTTGATATTCACTGTTCACATTTCCTTTGTCACTCATATTGCTATAGACAGAGACATAACTTCCCTAACCTGCATCCCGTAAGCCTGATGACATCATTGTTTCCTTGGCTCTGTAGTTTTTGCTTCATTTTCCCCTTCTACTGAATTAATTTTTATTTCACGATGAGCCCTGCCAAAATAAATCTCAGGACCCAATCCTTTTCTATAAGAGTGCTATGATTTTCTAACTCCATTCTTTCCTTGAATATAACTGAGGATCGTGTGGGGTGAGGATTATCTGATGGCCTTTATTCAAATCCATAATTGGGCAGTTGGCTGACTGGGACCAGGAGAAAGTGAGGAGGAAAAGAGGAAACAGAAGGGAGGAAAATAACATTATGCCAGTTGTGAGTGTTCTTGGATTGAGGACGAAGGACGAGATTACCTTTTTCACCTTAGCAGTGTTAGCTACTGTGTCAAATGTAAATTTGTGAGGTTTTTCCTGAGCTGTAACACAGTAAAACAATGTATTTGTGTTTATTACCTTAGGGAATAATCTGAGAATACCTAATAAATATGGTAATATTGCACAGTTAGTTCATTTTGTTCACAGTCTTTTAGGGGAACTATATGTTACCTCAGGTATGAAGCTGTACTTGGAGAAATAAAACATGTAAGACTTAAAAATTTAAGAAAAAATTCAAAAATACCTGTCACTATAGATACTTGAGTGAAATTATAAATGAACAAAATTATACAGGTGTTAATTGCCAATTATCCAAAGGATAGAAACTTAAAAACTCATGATATAGAAATTCTAATAAGTAAAGGTACTCCTGAATAAAATTAAGGTTTTTTTTTTTCTTTCTTGAAATTAACCTGCAGTGTGTGGAACAAAGCGTTTGCTATTCTGAATGGCTGCTCTCTTGTGAGCTCTCAGAACAGGACGTGATAATTCATCTGTCTGAAGAAATCTAGCGAGTCACCTCTCTTTAGTACTCTAACTGTATTATAAAAGTAGTTTACAATGCCATCCCTTAAAGATGGGTGGGAAGAGGTTACCTGATAACATTTCTCTGTTCAGCCCCTAATCCCAGCATTGTCTGTGAATTACAGGTTAATGGTGATTATAAAGAAGACACAGGAGAAGCGAGGGAAATAGGATGCTAACAAAGAGTTTTCCTGCAGTGAGGAAATGAGGAAGTGTGAGGTTACTTTGTCTTCTCTGCATTAACTACTCTATTAAATACTGATTTCAGCAATTAACTCAGGAGGTGTTTCCTGATCTATGACTCAGAAATTTTCTTCCTTACACCAATGTATTTATAATCATGCTTATTCCTTTAGAGGTCCTCAGAATAACTAGTAAATATTAAACAAATGCACTTCTAGTTTATATAGTGTTTGAAGGTAAATACTCATTACCTCAGTGACAAAGATCTAACTAAATGCAACAAAGTAAATAGTAACTGGCTATGAAAAACTGTAAAAACTTGTAGCATTACACATAAAATTATAACTGCCACTGAAACATAAAATATCCTGGTGAACAAACCAAATGATATCAATCTATGTATCTGATTAAACAAACTATATAGCCTTAATGAACCAACATTAAAAAATGTCAAAAATAAGAGACAAACCGGAATACAAAGTCACCATATTTATTTTGAACACAAATGTCTGTATCAATGTATTTTCTATTCTGAAAATCATCTATAGTGATCCTTATATATTATCACATCTTGTTTAGTTGGACAACATAGATGCTCTTAGAAGATTTCTGGAATGAGTGAATATTCGTGATATTGGGAACATCACCTGCAGTAGCAGAGTCACCAATGTACCAGCAATGAAGCTCAAATAAATCCAGAACTGCTGTGTCCATATTATATTCCTAGCACTTAAATTCATTGTTTTCAATGAAAAGTGAGAGCAATGGTTTACTGAGAGATATTACACTGTGTGATACATGAATCTGGAGATGCGGTGTGGGGCCACACTCGCCCCAGAGCCCAGCCTATTTGGGACTCCTGCACCTTGCCATCGGTGTGCAGAGGAGGGGCTGGGCGGATCTGGGGTGCCTGCATCAGCCTCCCTGTGTGTCTGGAGGACTGTGGATGTCTCAGTGGGCAGTGGAGCATCGCAGGTTCCAGAGGCCCTGCAGCCTGTGGTGAGTGCTCAGCACACTCTGCCCAAATCCCAGACTGTTCAGTTCCCTCTGGGCTTCCTGGTGCATTGAAGTGGAGAGGTGGGTGTGAGGCGTCTACATCTGCGTACACATCCCGCCTGCGATTGGAGAGCTGTGGAGCTTCCAATGGGGAGGTGGGCGCACAGTGTCCCTGAGGCCCAGCTTATCTGGAACTGCACAGTTCTGAACAGGAAGAGGAGGGCCATTGGTTCTCCAGGCCCAGTGGCTTGGGGTAATGTGGTGCCAGAGTCACAGGTGCTGCAAATATAGAAGGGGATTTCCAACAGACCCTGAGGAAGCTTTCAAATAACACTTGAAACACAGAAATATAGGAAAATGACAAAACGAAAGACCAAATTACAACCTCAAACCTCCAGCCCAGCTCAAGAAACCCTAGGAGCAATGTATATAGAAGAAAATATATGCGATTCATCTCAAGTATCAGACCCAATAGCTACTGAAATTAACAAGCAACTCTAGGAAGCTTTAAAGAAATTCAAACTCAAAATAGTCTCCCAGGTAAAAGAAGAAATGGTAAAAGAAATGAAAGAGATTCTGAATATATCTAAAGAAAACACAGATAAAAAATTGGAGGAACTAAACAAAAAGATAGAATCTCTAGACGAGCAATATAAGAAACAAACACAATACATAATGCAGATGCACAGAGATATGCAGAAAATAAAAAACTCCACTAAAAGTTGCAAAAACTGCCTTAATGAAAGTGAAGATAGAATATCAGACCTTAAAGACAGGGTTGAAGCTAGTGAACAGGAAAGGAAAGATCTTTTAAAAATAACAAGGTATCAGGAAACAACAATTCAACAACTGCAAGACGATACAAAGAAAAGTAACATAAGAATGATAGGGATTAATGAAAAAGAAGGAGACAACATAAAGTATGTCAAGAGGATATTTAGAGAAGTAATAGCTGAAAATTTCCCAAGCATGTGATCAGAAACTGACATCAGGATCAGTGAAGCATATAGAACTCCAAATAGTCATAACCAAAATAAAACTACACCCAGACATATAATAATCACCATCCCAGAAATCCAACACAAGAATACATTATTAAAAGCTGTCAGAGGGAAAAGACAGATCACTTATAAAGAAAAACCTATCAGAATCACAGCAGACTTCTCAGCACAAACGATAAAGTCAAGAAGAGCATGGAGTGAAGTATTACAGATCCTAAAGCAAAATAATTTCCAACCTAGACTGATGTATCCTGAAAAACTTTCATTCAAAATTGATGGTGAAATACGATGCTTCCATGACAAAGACCAGCTGAAGAACTTCATGAACACCAAACCAACCCTGCAAAAAATATTGAAAGACAGTTTAGATACACAAAGGAAAAAACGACTAAGCAAAGCAGATAATTAAACAGAACAGAAAGATAACGATGCAACAGCAGAGAGATAACATGTCAACAATAAGCCAGCATTTAACAGTAATAACCATTAATGTAAATGGTCTCAATGCACCAATCAAAAGAAACAGACTAGCAGAATGGATCAAGAAACAAAATCCAACCATATGCTGTTTACAGGAAACCCATCTAACCCAGAAGTATACTCACAGACTGAAAGTCAAAGGATGGAAAACAATACTTCATGCAGTAGGAATCCAAAAAACGGCAGGGGTAGCCATTCTGTTTGCAGACAACGTGAACTTTAAACCAACAGTGACCATAAAGGACAAAGAAAGTTACTACATACTCGTAATGGGAAAACTCCAAGAGGAAGAGATAACTATCTTAAATATATATGCACCAAACTCCAGAGCACCCAGTTATATAAAACAACTATTAACAGAAGTGAAAACTCAAATTATCAGTAACACAATTGTAACAGGAGACCTTAATATGCCATTGGCACCAAGGGACAGATCAACCAGACAGAAAATGAGCAAAGAAATAACAGAACTGAATCACACCTGTGAAGAAATGGATTTGATAGACATATACAGAATGTTCCACCCAACAACATCAGAATACACATTCTTCTCAGCAGTACATGGATCATTTTCTAAAATAGACCATATATTAGCTCACAGAACATATTTAAACAAATGCAAAAGAGTTGAAATCATCCCTCGCATGTTATCGGATCATAGCGCTCTGAAATTAGAAATTAATGATTAAAGATACTGCAAAAATCCCACAAACACATGGAAACTGAATAACACACTCTTGGGTAATCAGTGGGTCACAGAAGAAATTAAAGAAGAAATTAAACAATACCTAAAGGCAAATGAAAATGCAGATACAACTTACCGGAATTTGTGGGATGCAATGAAAGCTGTCCTCAGAGGAAAATTTCTTGCACTGAGTTCCCACATCAGGAAAAAAGAACGATTACAAATAAATAACTTGATGCTACACCTCAAACAGCTAGAAAAAGAAGAACAAGTCAAGCCCAAAGCCAAAAGTGGAGAGGAAATTATAAAAATCAGAGCAGAAATCAATTCAACAGAGACTAAGAAAACAATCCAAAGAATCAAGGAATCAAAGAGTTGGTTCTTTGAAAGAATAAATAAAATCGATAAGCCCCTATTCAACCTTATTAAAAAAGGGAAGAAAAAGCTCAAATTCATGCAATAAGAAATGAAAAAGGAGAAATCACTACAGACCCAATAGAAATACAGAAGATCATCAACACCTATTTTGAAAACCTCTACTCTCAAACGTTTGATAACACAGAAGAAATAGACAGATTCTTACAAACATATGAAGTACCAAAGCTAGATCAAGAGGATGTAAAACTGTTGAATAACCCAATGTCTGTTAATGAAATTGAAAATTTAATTAAGTCCTTACCTACAAAGAAGAGCCCAGGCCCAGATGGATTCACCGCAGAATTCTACAAGAAATACAAAGAAGACGTAATGACGACACTCCTCAAGCTATTCAATGAAATTGAAATGGAAGCAATCCTTCCTAAGTCATTCCTGGAAGTAAATATTACTCTAGTAACAAAACGTGAGAAAGACCCAACTAAAAAAGAGAAATATAGACCAATCTAGCAAATGAACACAGATGCAAAATCCTCAATAAAATATTGGCAAATAGGATGCAGCAAATCATCAAGAAGATTATACACCATGACCAAGTGGGATTCATCCCAGGAATGCAAGAATGGTTCAACATACGTAAATCAATAAATGTAATCTACCATATCAATAAAGCCAAAAATAAGAATCGTATGATCATTTCTATAGATGCAGAAAAAGCCTTCAATAAGGTCCAACATTTATCCATGATAAGAACTTTACAGAAAATTGGAATAGCTGGTCTTTATCTAAATATAATAAAGGCCATTTATGACAAACCAACAGCCAGTATCATACTAAGTGGCCAAAAATTGAAAGCCTTTACTTTAAAATCATGCACCAGACAAGGATGTCCTTTATCACCACTCTTCTTTAATATAGTACTGGAAGTACTAGCCAGAGCAATTAGGCAAGAGAGAAAAATAAAAAGGGTAAAGATAGGAAAAGAAGTTAAATTATCATTGTTTGCAGATGACATGATACTCTACATAGAAGACCCCCTAAACTCCATTGAAAGACTCTTAATGTGGCTGGATATAAAATCAATACTCAGAAATCAATAGCATTCCTATACAGGTACAATAAAATCACAGAGAGGGAAATAAGAGAAACTACACTCTTCACATTAGCAAGCAAAAATAAGAAATATTTAGGAATTACTCTTACGAAAGAAGTGAAAGACTTATACAGTGAAAATTATAATACACTGAAAAAAGGAATTGAAGATGATCTCAGAAAATGGAAAGACATCCCTTGCTCATGGATAGGAATTACAAACATTGTGAAAATGGCCATTCTCCCAAAACTGTTATACAGATTCAATGCAATCCCAATAGAAATACCATCAGCATACCTTATAGATCTAGAGAAATCACTCCTAAATTTCATCTGGAACCAGAAGAGACCTAGAATCGCAAAGGCAATTCTAAGCAGCAAAGGCAAAGCAGGAGGCATCACAATCCCTGACTTGAAGTTATACTACAAAGCAACAGTAGTAAAATCAACATGGTATTGGAATCAAACCAGAGCAGAAGATCAATGGAATAGATTAGAAGATACAACCACAACTACAAACACACTCAACCACCTTATCTTTGATAAAGGACCCAAGCAGGTTCCCTGGAAGAACGACAGTCTCTTTAATAAATGGTGCTGGAAAAACTGGCTCTCCATTTGCCGAAAACTAAAGCTAGACCCATGTCTATCACCATGTACTAAATTAAAATCTAAATGGGTCAAATATCTGAATATTAAAACAGAAACACTGAATCTATTGGAAGACAAATTGGGTAGAAACCTTGAAGACATAGGAGTAGATACAGAATTCATGAACAGGACTTAAACCGCACGGGAAATACTTCCCAGAATCAATAACTGGGATCACTTCTTATTAAAAAGTTTCTGCATGTCAAAAGAATTCTCCAGCATAGTGAAAAGGAAACCCACAAACTGCGAAAAGATTTTAGTGAACTCTCAGTCAGACAAGGGACTCTTGTCTATAACATATAAAGAATTAAAAAAAAAACTCAGAACCCCAAAATTCAAAGATCCAACCCAAAATGGGCATCTGAGATGAATACACACTTCTCAGATGAAGAAATGCAAATGGCAAATAAATACATGAAAAAATGTTCATCATCATTGGTCATTAGAGAAATGCAACTTAAAACCACACTGAGATAACATCTCATTCCTGAAAGAATGGCCAGGGTCAAGAAAACCAACAACAACAAATGCTGGAGAGGCTGTGGGGAAAAAGGAACTCTCCTGCACTGTTGGTGGGAGTGTAGACTGGTGCAGCCTTTGTGGAGGTCATTCTGGAGATTTCTCAAAAAGCTGGGATTCCAAGTCCCATTTATTCCTGCTATTCCACTTCTAGGCATATTCCCAGAAGAACGGAAAGCATCATATCACAGTGATATATGTGCACCTATGTTTATAGCAGCACAATTTGTAATTGCCAGATCTTGGAAACAACCCAAGTGTCCATCAACTGAGGAATGGATAAAAAGTTGTGATATTTCTATACAATGGAGTAATATTCAGCTATAAAGAAGGATCACATTGAGATATTTATCAATAAATGGGCGCAGCTTGAGACCATACTCATAAGTGAAATAAATCAATCTCGCATGTGTGAAAACCGAATAGTTTCCCTAATATAGGTAATGATTCAAATATATAAAAATATGTGGTAATCATGATTCCCCATTATGTGGCCTTGAAGCCTTATAAAGTTTTTACTTATTAATTGGAAAGCCTTTATTCTGGGCTTCTTGATATGGAAATATTTGAAGCTATAATATATGCAGTTTTATTCAAATATTTCAAGGAAAAAGACAGACACTATGGTAACTACTATTAAGTCGGGTTATTTGGTGGGAAGCACTAGGTTGCTGAAACAGTCATGCTTTGACCTGTATTGTTATATTGTTATGTACTATTTTATCTCAATCTCTCCCTTATTCATTAAAAAAAATATTTAGTTATTTCTTATTTTTTTTAATTAAGGGGAAAAATTAAAAAATTAGCAGGATATATAACAGTAACTTTTTTTTGATTTCCTATTAACTTGTTTTGAAGTCCTGTAATTCTCCCATTATCTTGTTTTGACTAATTAGATTCTGTTCCATTCAATATGATAGTATCAAGTTTGAAGGTATAGGCAACTACTTTGAAGGCAATAAGATTCACTAAGTTGCCCATTCTGGTTTGACTATTGTCTCCTTTGGAAATCCTGTAATGTTTACAATGCTTAAGTTTTATTGGTCTTGTTCTCTACTGTTTTGTTCAACTTTACAATATCTAATGAGATAGACAATTCTTTTTAAGGAAACAAGAAACATTATTGATAACCATTGTTGATAACCTTGTACTCTGTTTTACATCATGTGCTATGTGTGTCCTTGGTTTTGACTAACAGCTTTGTTTTGCCATATTTGAATTTATTCTCTCCTCCCCCCAAAAGTAATAAGAACTAAGGAGTAATAAAACCCAAAATGTGTAAATTTTCTTGTAAAAAAGAGAGGGAAAAAAAGAGCTCTAAAGGATACAACAGCAAGTGAGTTTAGGGGTGTTAAATAGCTGACCATATTAATGTTTTTGGTTGGATCATTGAACACAACTGTTTGCAGTCTCACTGTTCGAATGTCCACTTTGTATGCTTTGATACTGTGATTTGAGCAACTATCTCTAAGATGATAATATGTAATCTATTAACTGGTGATTTCTTACTGTTTTTTTTTTTTTTTTTTGTAGTTCTGCATTACTTGTACCCTTACAGCGCTTTGTTTTGTTTTGTTTTTTCTCTTTTTTCTTTTAAATAAAAAAATCATAAAAAAAAAAGAATCTGGAGATGTTGGAGGCCCTTAAATGAAGTAAGTATTAGTGGAAGCAGAAATATGCCTGGGCTCCAGTGCTAGCTGTGATCCCTTCCTCATGCCCCGTGTAGAGACTGGGAAGAGAGATCTAGAGAGTGGCTTGCAGGAACCCAGCACTGGGACCTTCTCACATCTCAGCTGCCACAGCTGCAGCCAGTCACCAACCACTGAGTGTGTGAGCTAGGGAGCTGCTTGGTTCCCACAGGCTGCTCTGAAAGGGCAACTGGGAAAGGAAGAATGGGCTGGCTCTACAGATCTGTAGTGTGATTCTTCAGAAACACTTCTTGCAGGGTCTTCAGGGGCTCATGGGCATTGCCAAAACTAAATCTTTGTCTGATCATGAGGGTTACACATGTCATGTTCACAGTCTTATTATCATTATCACTTTAGATCTCTAGGTGAGCTGTCAGTCTTTTGTTCTCAGTAGTACGATGATTTACTAGGAGGAATCATTTGAATTTTCTATATCATCTTATCTCATACATAATAGAATACATTCAGCTTCAAGACTACAGTTGAAAAGATTCAGTCATGGCCTGAGAGTATCAAAATGAACAGGTTGCTGTGTTAAAGATCTTCCAGCAGATGGCGAACAACTGCAAATTAAACAAAGAGTGAGGCTTTCCTATGAGGGAGCCACTAAGGCAGGGAGCTATCTGCCCAGCTCTCTAAGCTCATGTGGCTGGGGCCTCTGTGCACAATGGTCCCTGTCTTCCTCATCTGTCAGTTCCTTACTATTTCCTGTTTCAATCTGTGACTGGTATTCACATGACTATGGTGAGCTACCCAGGAGGTCTCTGTTCAGCAATGAAACAGGATGGGTGACAAAGCTAGGGCCACAGCTCTGAATGTGGCCAGCCATGAGTGAAACAAGAGTGAAGTGGCCTGGTGTACTCTGAGGTGGAGGTGACAGAGGCTGTAGATCTCGACTGCAGTCAGAGATGCGGGGGAGAAACACTGGAGGAGTCACTAAGAGGAGGGCAAGGTGTGTGGGGAGAGGGGTTGTTACTGCAGACCCCTTTCCCTGCTGTTCTCCAGAGGCCTTGGCTCAGAAATATTCTGATACACAGATATCTGTTTACCACTTTAAGTATGTCTTGATGCTCACATTGTTTCTTAGATGATTCTGACTTTTCCTGCAATGAACATTGAGCGCAAGAATCTGGCTGGGCCTTAGAACTGTGCTTGGTTGAAGACAAGCAGAAGCATGCTTCTGTGTGTGCTGTGGAAGCCTGGGGCTGGACAGACAGCATTGGTCAGGTCCTTCCCTGCCGTCTTATTCATGGTGTGATAGTGAATAGACGAACCCAGAGAATTTCACAGAGTTCACAGATTCTGCTCTATTCTTGTCTTGCTTTCTCATTTTTTACCCTGTTTGAAAAAGCCCATGTGTTTCTCTTCATGTTTCTTTCTCAAAGGGATCATAACATAGAACCCCGGTCCTCAAGCAAGGCATGTTCTGTTACGTGAGAGCAGCAGTGCACTCTACTCGTTGGAGAGCAGCCCGATTCTGCCCTGTGGCCCAAGGGAGAAACAGTGCTCTGTAGGCACATCTGTGCTGCCCTGTTGTAGACAGGGTCCCAGGGGACACTGAGCCTGTGCTGAGATGAGCCAGCCTCAAACTGGGCCAAACCCCTTCCAGCCCTGCTAATTTGCATATCCCAAGATCCCAGCCACCTACTTGTGGACTTATTCACAGGTTTCTGGCCTCATCCTGTGCAGCTTCAGTCCCAGTCAGGACACAGCATGGACATGAGGGTCCCCACTCACTTTCTGGGCCTCTTGGTGCTCTGGATATCAGGTAAGAAAGGGCAGCACCAGGAATTTACTTAGTTCTGAAGGTTCAGAGTTGCCTGGCATTGCGGTGTGGGCCTGATTTATCTTGAATACCTATGTTGATATTTGTTAAGTTTCCCATTTCAGGTGCCAGATGTGACATCCAGTTGACACAGCCTGCATCTGCATCTGCATCTGTGGGAGACACAGTCAAGATCAGTTGCCGGGCCAGTCAGAGTGTTAGCAGTTACTTAAACAGGTATCAGCAGAAACCAGGGCAAGCTCCTAAATTCCTGATGTATTGGGCAACCAGATTGGCATCTGGGGTCCCATCGAGGTTCAGTGGCAGTGGTTATGGGACAGATTTCACTCTCACCATCAGCAGCCTGCAGCCTGAAGATTTTGCAACTTACTACTGTCTACAGTATGAGAGTTACCCTCCCACAGTGATACAAGCCATGACATAAACCTCCCAGGGAAGCTGAAGTGTGGGGCAGGACTGCTGCAGTTGTTCCTCTTTGTGTCTCCAGCTGCAGGCCAAGTTCTCAAATGCATCTGGACTTTGAAGGTCCCTGGAAGGATTTGGTAGAAGTATCCAAGGAAGCTCCTCCCTCCGCTAACTCCTTTTCTATTTCTCACCCCTGATTTAATGAAAGACCCTGATTTAATGAATTAATGTGGATTATACCATCATTTTCTATTCACTTGGCAACAGTGAAGCTCTTCTTTGGGTTCCAAGCAATAATTTTTAAAATCTTTTATCACTGTTATACATTTATTAATTAATTTTGTTTTTTATTTTAAAGAGACTAAAACCAAAGTACAACAAAATAATTTTAAGCAAAACAATACATTTAAATCCATATTTCACTATAAAACAAGGTAATAGAAATCAACAGAGTCTAACATGTATATATATATATATATATATATATATATAGTTATGTTCAAAGTAACTTCCCATAGCATCAGACGTAATGAAGTAAATACAACAAAATGGAATAAAATTAAACAAAATAAAACAGTATAAACAGTACAGAACAATGAAATAAGATTTTAGGATATTAATAATGGCTGCAGATATGCCTCTTCAAGTCCTCCATTTAGAGACCTGTATTCACAACGGTTAAAGTGTAGAGGTGTATTTCATGCCTCTGTCCCTACATCTGCAAAATAGATTATCACCATAAATTCAACTCTGTCACAACTCATCATGATAAGTTCAAACTCAAATTTCCCAGTCCACATTAATTTTGACTCTTGACATTAAATATTTCAGCACATGACACAGATGTAATGCCACATATCCAAAATGTTTTATGACGCAGTGTTGTCATAATACCACTGTCTTGTACCTATGAAGCTTCTTTTTCCTCTGTTATCTGTAAGTGAACCATGACTCCCCATGTCTATAGCATTCCCTTTCCTAGAAAGATAATATCCTGGTGTTTACATTATGGAAGATTTTCAAAAACGAATGTCAAAATATATTGCTATATAACACAGAAATAAAAATAATCAATAATACATTTTGCTACTACCAAGACTCCCTCTATAGCTTCTATGATTATCACAAATATCTTGGCATAGCAAGTGTGTTAGATCCTGTACTGTGCAATACTGTGGTGCTTTCATAGTACTGAGTGTGTCTCAGAGGTCACCACATGGATACTGATTCTTTGGATTTATGTTAAGAGTCTATTGTAATTTTAAAATAAGCAGTGGGAGTTCTAAACTCTTTTTTCTTTACGTTATTTTATTGATATAATGTTGTTATAAATCTGGTGCTCATACAACCTATTGCATTTACAGGTGGACCCTGAGAATCTCACTGTTCATTTTACATCATTCAGAGCCTTTCACTGTTTCACTGAACCCAGCTCAGTGTCTTTCTCCACCAGTTAGGGAGCTCCCACTTGCTTGTGTTGATCTTTTTCTTAGAAATGAAGAAAGAAAGCAGTGGCTTCATTTTTTTCCAAAGACAAGTATCTCCTGTTCTTATTTCCACATCTTCATATGTGACTTTTAGGTTGTGGCACTGAATACCTTCCATCAAAACAGCCTTTCAGCTCTGCGGGAAAAATAGACTTCATTCTTAGGTAGACATTAGGGTGTGGCCTGGTTATCATAGGGCCACTAGAATGTTTTCTAGTTTTCCAATCAAGATGGCAACAGCAGAGAAGGTTGCAACCATTGTAGGGACACAGTCTTCAAGTAACATTCTGTTTTGGATTAAGAATTGGTGGTCAACTTCATGCCAGCTGGATTACATCAGCATGGCGCTGAGCATAGATGTTCCACCTGAGAAAATTTGCCAGCATAGAGCCGTGAAGAAGGCTCTTGGGTTGAGGCGTTGGTGCATTGTGGGTTCACCTATGAGTTTCTGTTTGAGGCGTTGGTTCTCCTGTAGAAGGTCTGGTCTTCACACTGAGCATTGCTTCCTGGCTCTGGGGAGGAAGATGTGTGCCCCTTGGTCTCCAGGATGAACTGGTCATGTTGGCTTTCCAGCATGTACTCGACTGTGCTTGTTGTCCAAGGAGCCTGAGGCCTCTCTGTCGCTGGGGATGGTTGTGGTGCTTTTTAGGACGGACCCGGTCTTTGATGTGAGTGTGACTTCTCAGCTCCATCATAGAACCCTCAACCCACCAGCACAGCTGGTATAGATTTCCTGGCTTCCATCGCTGACCTTTGGGCCTTCCCAGCACAGATCTGTAAAAGAGACTGTCATGAGACCTTGTGGGCTTTAGAGAGAGAGAGAGACCTCCAGTGGGAGTCATGGGAGGCATTGTCATGAGCTCTGGGTCTTCATCTGGACTCATGTGGGACATGGCTGTGGGATTCAGGCCCTTGGCTAAATATTCTATGTTTTTAGTGTTGTGGATAGATTTCCTGCATTTTCTTGTGTTAACTATGGGTGACCATTATAAAAATTAATATTATAAACTCCATATCTTGATTCTAATGGTTCTCTGAACAACCCCCGATTATAACACATACCGATTTTTTTCCCCAGAAAAACCTCACATTTAGCAGTAGCGAGCATTCTCTCTGTGTAACACATTCCCTCCTTCTTGAATCCATTGGCAAGATGTTTTCAGGTATTCCTACTCTCCAATGTTTTCTTTACTAATTTTTGCCTTTTTGATAGGCTGTATTAATTAAGATTAGCTCTCAGGCTTCTAAAACATTCCAAGCATAGAGAATGGTAATTAATAAATGCTTTCATGACCTCTACCTCATCTAGTTACTATTGGGTATAAACCAACATATTTAAAAAGCTACTAGTATGAGCATCTGATATGAGATCAATTCCTGCTTGAAATGATTACCTTATATCTTCCTAGGATAATAGCTTGGCAGAGACTTATAAACCTGTTTTCATAGTGTCACATCCAACAGTTGAAATTTCAAACATTTGAATAACATACTTGGAGACACCTGTTCTCTCACATTTTGCCTAAAACCATCCACACTACACTCATTCATAATAGCCTGGAAGGAAACTTACCTCAGTCTCCATGAAGCAATACATCTCCATCTATTACATAGTACACAGAAAAGAAGAGGATCCCGTCATTTGTACATGGATAGCATGACTTGAACTAACAAGTAGCTCTGCTGTGTAAAAGTAGGAAAGGAGTAGGGAATAGAAGACAGATGATATACTTGCATATGAAATTCTAGAAAAGGACAAATCTAATATGTAGTGCCAACAGATACACTTGGGTTTAAAAAGTCCATGGGGTGAGGAGGAAATTGGTCAAAAAGAACAGCAGGAAAATGTGCTGCATATTTAGAATAATTTGTTATTCCAGTGGAATTTTCTCAATGTCATTTTGATGGGGATTTCACCGAATCTGTAATCCACCTTAGATGGTTTGAACATTTTAGCAGCATTAATTCCTCCAACCCAGGAACAGGGGGGTAACTTTCCATTTATTTGTGATTCTGTGATTTCTTTCACCACTTTCAGTGAAGTCTAATGTATTCATATTTCTCTCCTGTAATTGTGTGAATGTGGGTTTGTGTCTGCTTGAGTTTACCTTCTTTTACAGGCTAGAGGTACACTCTTGCCCTTTCTCCTGAAGCTCCCCTACTCACACCTGTCGACCATGTGTCCTATTAATTCATATTTTTATTCTGATGCCATGTGGTTCAATATTTTCCCAATATGTACTTAATTTCATTTTCCTTTCCAATTGCTCCTCACCATGTATTGAAAAACACACACATAAACCTATACTTTACTATGCTTGGAGAAATGACTACCTGTGGGTGTTTTCTCTGGACTCTTCTTTTTTACTTGTTCAGTTTATTTTTGTTCCTATGGTGCACACATTGTCTCACTGAAATTCCTTGATGATCTTGACCCTTGATGGCAGAGCTGGGAATCAGACTGAGGCGCTTATGCATACCAGGCAAATTATCTACTGTTGAGCTATATCTCCACTCCCTATACAATCTTAGAATAGAAGTTTATGCATATTCTATTTCTGTTCCTCAAATTTTTTGTGGCTGTTGTAGGCACTCTGTGACTTTTTTAAGTATTATAGAAACTACCCTCTCATTAAGTACATCTCTGGTAGATTGATTGGATTTCATTACATGAAATATATTTTTGTGTATATATACATTTTGTAAAAATGATGCTTTAGGTATATCAAGTTTTTGACAATAGGAACATAGAAAAATTCTCTATTTACCTAAATGTTTTTTTTTAAAATTTATAAGGCACAATGACTGCATTGACAGTGAATCCAGAGATTTTATGAAGTTATTATTTTGGTTAATTTTGTTGCAGAATTTAGTAATGTATGCAAAACATTTTGTGGAAAGTATGTGGAAAGGACAATAACCTTTTTGACTTTTAATTTGTGCATTTTATTAGTTTGTCTCTTTAGATTTTGAAGGAGCTTCAGCATACTTTTAAAAAATTAGACATCCTTTTTCATTTATTCTGAAGGATAAAGCACTCACTATTTTATTGGTGAAAATAATGTTTCTAGACACTTTATTAGGAGTGTAAACCCAGTTTTCCAAAGCTGTTAAGGTTAAAGTGTCGGGGTTCAGGTTGACTGAAACATTGCAATAGAACGAGGTGTAGGATCACCCAGGGAATTGTACTTTGCCTGCAAAGAAAGTTCCCTTTCTGATTTCAGTGCGATAGTATTGGGGTGCTGAAGAAAGAGAAACTCAGTGCTGCTCATCTGTGAATCTGGGAGCCTCTGGGCACAAAGGGCCATGTCCTCCCCATCTACCGGTTCCTAGTATTTCCCATTTTCCTCTGTGATTAGCAATGCTCCTGACTATCATCTGCCTCTCAGGAGGATTCTTAGAGTCCGAACTGGGGGTCAGCAATGAGGAAGGGTGGATGAGAGAGCAAGATGCACAGCTCTGACTGTGGCAGCCGTGAGTGAAACAGGGATGAAGTGACCTGGGGGATGAGAAACAGAGGGACAGAACTTACAGACCCCATTTCTATTCAGAAATGTGAGGTGCAGTGTGAACCATAAAGAGGATTGTAGTTCACTGTATTTATGGGACGGCAGTCAGATTCTGCCCTGTGGCTCAAGAGAGAAACACCTTCTCTGAAGGATATATGTGCAGCTTTGGCCATTGAATCTGAGAGAGCTGTAGGCCAGTGCAGAGATGAGCTAAACCTGCAGTTGTGCCCAGCCACGCCTAACTCTGCTGATTTGCATGTGCCCAGAGCATAGCCCTGCTTAGGATTTCTTAGAGTTTGTCACATCAGATGTAAGTGTCCCAGTCAGGACACAGCATGGACATTAGGGACTCTGCTCAGCTTCTGGGGCTTTTGCTGCTCTGGCTCTGAGGTAAGAAAAAATTGATCTTATAATTTAGTTTATTTAGAATTCCCTGTCCAGAGGGGCCTGTGTCTGCAGGGAGGTCCTGTTTTACTAAGATCATGTTGATATTTGTTATGCTTCTAATCTCAGGTGCCACATGTGACATCCAGATGACTCAGATTCTGTCTTCCTTGCCTGTTTCTGTGGAAGACACAGTCACCATCACTTGCAAGGCCAATGAAGACATTGGCTACCTTTTGTTCTGCTTCCAACAGAAACCAGGGAAAGTTCCTAAATGGTTGATCTATGCAGCAAACAGTTGGGAATCCGGGGTCCCATTGAGGTTCAGTGGCAGTGAATCAGGGGTAGATTACATTCTCACCATCAGGCTTCAGCCTGGAGCCTGAAGATGTTGCGAATTATTATTGTCTGCAAGGTTATGATACTCCTCCCGTGGTGATACAAGCCATAATAAAACCAGCAAGGAAAGCAGAAGTGTGAGGCTGCGCTGCCCCAGGTGTCAGCCCTGCTGTGTCCAACGGCTTGGAGTAGTTCTCTGACCCGGCCAGGCCTGCAAGTTCCCTGGGAGGCTTTAGAAGAAGGGCACAGAATTCTCTGTACTCTAACTCTCTTTTCTATTCCTATTCCTCAGCTCTAGCAGAATAGACATCACAGTGCCTGTCCTGCTTTAGTGAAGCACACAGATGAGTCCCTCTGAGCAATGTTGGTTATGGCATCACTTTTTATTCAGACAGCAGCAGAGAAGCCCTTGCATGCATTCTGAGAAACAGTTTGTAAAGACTTGCTTCAAAATTTAGAGTGCATTAAGGCAATTGAAAAATTTAAAACGCAGTGGTAATCCTCACAACTCTGTCCAGGTGGCTATGCATTCTATCATTAACATACAATTACAATTTGTCGCAAATACCGAGATACAAAAACATGCAAAGCCTGTAGTTTACTTGAAAGTTCACATTTTGTTTTTGCTGTTGTGTTATAAATTTTTTTACTTAAAACAGAAAAAGGGATACAGAATTTCAAAAAAAAATTGAAGGAAATTAACACTAATATATATATATATATTGCATATTGTTATCTTAGAAGCAGTTGTTCATGTTACAAGATCTAGGGACGGAAAAGATGAATAATCAAACAATGAAAGCACAAACTGTTCTTTGGATGAAGTAACAGAGATCAGTACTGTAGCTGCCTATGTTGTAGACATGCACACACAGATGCATACATATGTCCACCTATATATATAGAATCCTTTCCTTTCTTCTTTCTCTCCTTCACTTTTGATGCTGTACTTTTCATCAGGATAAACAAGTGTGTAATAACACACAGGCAGCATTTTGGCCTGATGCAATGTTGTTTCACTGCTCTAAAAAGCCTCTGCTCTTAAGAATTTCCCCATTCATTCTCTTTCACCCCATTTCCTATAAGTCATTTGTGTTTTACCATTTATGTAGTTTTTCCTTATCCAGAATGACAAAATCTTGCTTTTACACTATGGAAGATTATTGAATGGTAATCTCAGACTACACTGTATTAGGAAACACAATAATTAAAAATATTAAATAACACATCTGGCTACTTACAAGATTTCCTTTTTAGAGTCTATGTTTATTTGAATATATTGGCTTAGTGATAATTTTGAATGGAAGTTGGTAATGTATTGATTTTGTCTCCAAATTCACCAGAAATATATAGATTTGCTTGGACTAAGAGTCTAAATAATTCTTGAAATATGGGAAGGAGTTTTCATAATCTTTTGCCCTACTTTCATCTGGATTATCAGGTGGAAATTTAGATCTAGCTCTGTTTTTGTTTGTATCACTTAGAATCATTCACTATTTCAATGAACCTAACCTGGGCTCTTTCTCTATTGCTCAGGAGATTGCCCAGCAGGCTGCCTTTGGACTTACACATTGTCAAGAAAAGAGCCTGTTTCATTTCATGCTGAAACATACCTCCTCTACTTATTGTCACATCTTGACATTTGATTTTCACACCTGTGGAACTTAAACACCTCCCATAAACACAATGACTTTGCTCAGTGTGAACACCAGAGTCAAATCTTTGGGAACACATTGGAGGTGGCAGAGTTGAGGTAGGGTCCCCAGTAGGATGTTTATTTTCCAAACAGGATGGTTGCAGTGGAAGTGATGTCAACCACTGTCTTTAAGGCTGCACAATTATTTTGCATAAAAATCTCAAAATCAGCCATAGAATGCATCTCCTCTGTACATACCATTTCCTGCTTCCTCATCCCAGGGATATGATGTTCTTATTTAGCCCCAATAAAGATTGCAGTAATGCTTCATTTTTTTTTTCTATTAACTTTTGCCCTTTCAAAAGTCTGTATTAACAAAGATAAGATCTAAAATATGTCAAACACAAATACATGACATGAGAATGCTAATTTGTAAACCATAATAAATAGGTTATTGAAATCTATCTATTTTCTTTACTGTCAAATATTAATAAATGGAAATCTTAAACAAACAAAGAAACAAACAAGTACTGAAACAACTAAACTATCAATTACTGATGAAAATGAAGAACTTGTTACCTCTTAGCAGAGTAGTTTGGGAAGGGCTTAGAAATTTCTGTGAGACCCAGCAGCTGCCCTCACAGCCCTCTGAGTAAGGTCCTCAAAAACAGCAGTTCACACAGCATGTTGTGTCACACCAATCAAACTAGCTTCATTCATAATAGCCACAATGGAGGACAGAATATCTGTGTAAAAGAAATTAATTAAAAAACACCTGAACTTGTTAAACAGCAAAGAATTCAAGCACTGGATGCAGTGTCTGGAGATGTGAGACTGTTTATCCACGGTGACCAGCGGAGGTCTCTGTGATCACTCGCTGTGTGCTCTGAATGCCATGGCCACGTGAATGGACTCAACCTGCACAAGTCAGGGATTTGTTCAATCTTGGGAGCTGCATATACCAGGAGCTTCCACTGAATCCACTGTTTACTGAAATAAATATATTTTAACATGTGGACAACACAAAAATTATCGAGCAATACAAGAATCATACCCATGGGTGATTTTACTCTCTTAAGGGTGAATAATACTGTGCTATATTCCAGCAGACATGTGGTCCTGGTTCTCTTGCACGGATCACACAATTTGCCCTCTGTTCAGAAACTGGAGGCCCTGCTGTACACCCCTTGCTGTTGCTCTGCTTGTTCTCCAAATCCCCTGCCTGTCACAAGCTCTCAGCAGAATGCAGTCACTGTATCAGACAAAGATCAACCTCAAGCAGGTGCAGCACTGTACTGTAGACCTGGAGCTGTGGCTCTCTGGGTCCTGGTGCTCTGGGTCCAGGAGAGACAGCAGGATGTGGAGAGGCCTCTGTGACAGGGCCCATAGGACCCAGGAGTCTGATGTTGAGACCGTGTTCACTGTGCACCGTTCACTTGATCAGCCAGCACAGCTCTTGCTGGGAAGACCCTGGTGTGGGACATAATTCACTGAGGGGTTCACGTGTGTTTTGTTCCTGCCTTTACACTCCAGTGACACCATTGTGGGCTCCACGGCCCAGCTTCCCTTTCAGTGACTATAAGAGAAATGGGCTCCACTACTTTTATTGCATCAGCAGAATCCAGGAAATTTTCCGAAGATTCAGCAATGTGCTCTTTGTGCCTTAACTTGGTTCTGTCAACAATTGTGCTTTAAACAACAGTTCACGTTCCATCTACCTTGGTAGATAAACCTCAGTTAAAATGCAAAGCACAGTTCCTCAATTATATGGCATACAGTTCCAGGACTGAGTGGAAATATGTGACTCATTGTTGGTATACTGATCAACACAAATATATATATATATATTTGTATCATTTTAGAAAATTATTTTGGTCATCACTGTTCCAAATTCCTCTGTTCCTTGAAGTGTTATAGACTGAACAAAGACTTCCAAAATTTAATCCCATTGGCCTGGTAACCCTAGATATGTCTTTGTTATGTATGTTTTTGCTTTACTTTCTCTCTCTACCGAATTAATATTTATTTCAAGATGTGCGCTGTCACAATAAATCTAAGGATTCCATCCTCTTCTATAACAGTGCTGTTATTTTTGCAACTCCTTTCAATCTGTGCATATATCTGAGAACTTTGTGCAATGGGGATTATCTGAGAGCATTTCTCTATTCAATCCAACATGGTTTTTATGCTTCTAATTGTCTGTGAGATGCTAAATGATCCCCAGAGTAAGCAAATCACAGAGGCCTCATCCCAGAGACCCTGGAACTGTAAAAGAGCTGCTCTCCCATTACGGGGATACTAAGGCAGGGAACTCTCTTTGCAATTCTCGACTCGGTGGCCATAGGATCTCTAAGGACAGTGACCTGCTTTTTTTCTATCTACCAGTTTCTTTATATTTCCTATTTTGCTTTGTGATTGATAATACACATGGCTATGTTGTGCTTTCCTGGGAGATTCCCACACTCTAAACTATGGGTGTGCACTGATGCAATGTTCCTGAGTTCCACATGGGATGTGAGAAGTAGAGTCCACAAAATCTGACCCTATTCAGAGATGCAGATGAGATGCACTGGTGCTGCCCATAGAAGAGGGGAAGCCAGGCAGGGGAGGATGTGGTTTTACACCTGCTCACTTGCCATTCTCTGTTGTGCTCAGAAATGATAATAAAACTTCTTATTATATCAAGTAATAAAGCTATCACATTAAAATAATTGTTAATGTATTACATGCACACATCAGTTAAATGATGTAGGCTTTTATTTGTGAAATGTATGCCTTATTCTCTCTAAGCAGAACAAATGCTGAGTGAGTCGAGACTCTGGGAATGGGGCATTTGCTGACCTTCTTGGCCTCTGGTCATTCTGAGCAAAGTCTGAAGAGCCAGACCCATCACTGATGTCCTGTTCTTTGATGGCCTCTGTGTTCTATGGGACTTTCATTTTGGTTTAATAGTCAGAGGTGTCCACAACATTCCTTCTTAGATCCTATGCTAGGCAGTACCTTGGGCAGAGCCCTGACCCCGACTGTGTCCCCATAGTCCAGAGCCAGAGCTTGGCTGCTCTCAGCACAAAAAGCCTGACCTCAGCCTTGATTTGTGATCCTACTCCAAAACCTCTCAGTTGTTTCTAGCTTGAAAGCTCTCCTGGCTTTGCATTCCTAGGACCCTCTTCCACACGGTGCAGAGAGCTGAAGAGTGATTTGCAGGAGACCAGTACTCCTAGGGCCTCCTAACATCTCAGCTGCCACAGTTGCAGCCACTCACCAAACCACTAGGTATGTGAGCAGGGGGGCTGCTGGGTTCTCGCAGGCTGCTCTGGAAGGGGCTTTGGGATAGGAGGGATGCGGTGGCCTTATACATATCTGCCAGGATTCTTTAGTCTACAGATATTTCCTGCAGATTTTCATGGGCCCCTGATCTTTACCAAAACTAAATCTTTGTCATATCCTGTGGGTTATACCTGTCAGGATCACTGTCCTATAACCATTATGTTTTTACAACTCTAGGTTAACTGTTGGTGTTTGTTCTTTTTAGCAGGATGAATTATTATTATTATTATTATTATTATTTTGTCTTTCTCCTTTTTATTGGTACCAGGGATCGAACTCACGACTGCTTGCTTGCAAGGCAGGCAGTTATGCCGCTGAGATAAATCCCCAGCCCCCAGAAGGATGAATTATTAAGTTGAATCATTTGATTTTCTATAGAGTCTTTCCTGGTAATTGATAAGATCTGTTTTATGAATAGAGGTGAAAATATTCAGTCTAGGCCTTTGGTTGCAGAAACGAATAGGTTGCTATGGTAAAGATCCTCCACTAGATGGCGAACAACTCCACATTAAAGAAACCACTGAGGCCTTGTCCTAGAAACACTAGGACTGTAGAAGTGATGCTTTCCCAAAAGGAGCCACTAAGGTAGGGAGCTCTCTGCTCATCTCTCTAAGCTCACATGGCTTAGGGGCCCTGTGCACAGTGAGCCATGACTTCCCTATCTGGCTGTTCCTCAGGATTTCCTGCTTTACTTTGTGATTTGTAATGTAACTGAGCATGATGAACTTTCTGAATGCCTCTGGGTCAGCAATGAAGCAGAGTGAGACAGAGAGCAAGAGCCAGAACCCTTAATGTGGTCAGCTGCGAAACAAGAGTAAGTGTCCTCATGCATTCCAAGGTGGAGGTGACAGGTCCCACAGAACTTAGTTCCATTCAGAGATGCAGAGGAGATGAACTTGAGGAGTCCCTTTGAGGAGGGGAAGGTGGGCATGGAGAGGGCCTGTGATTGAACCTGTTCCCCTGCTGCTAACCAAATACT
Organism: Cavia porcellus; assembly: GCF_034190915.1. Classification (NCBI taxonomy): domain Eukaryota; kingdom Metazoa; phylum Chordata; class Mammalia; order Rodentia; family Caviidae; genus Cavia; species Cavia porcellus. The sequence continues at coordinate 44,165,200 of NW_026947501.1, read as the reverse complement.
GCAGCAATGAGCCCTATGCTCAGCTTGGTCTTCTGAACTTCATGTTGCTCAGACTGCAGTGGGGAAGATTTGGGAGGTAATGTCGTGACTCTGGGCTCTCATTGTTCATTTTCAGTTTGCTAGATTTTAAATTACATATATATATATATATATATATATATGTAAGAGAAAAAGGAAGAAATAGAAAAAGTGTACAAGTAATACAAAATTTAAAAAATAAACAGTAAGAAATCACTAGTTAATAGATTATATATTCTGAGTTGTTCTAGTTACAAAATTGAAGCATATAAATTGGACTTTCAAACAGCTAGAGTGCAAATAGTTTAGTTCAATGATCCAAAAAAACACTCAGTAATATGGTTATCTCTATCTTATACACATAAACATATATGCAGTTCTAACCTTTAGAGCACTTTCTTTTCTTTTCTTTTGTAGAATGACAATTACACATTTTGGTTTTTATTACTCCCACAGTTCTTATTACTTTTTTTGAAGAGAGTAAAACCAAATGCGACATATCAGAACAGAGTCAGTCAAATCAAAAGGATGGATATAATAGATAATGTAAAAACAAAATATAAGGTGATCAACAATGGTTACTATACTGCCTCTTGCTATTTTAAGAAGAATTGACAGGTATAATAAAATTGAACTAAACAGTAAAGAATAAAACCAAAGCATTGGAGACATTACAGGATTTTAAAAGAAAATAATAGTCAGCTGGAATGGGTGTCATAATGATTCTTATTGTCTTCACAGTTATACCTATACTTTCGAACTTGGTACTATCAAGCAAAGCAGAATAGAGGAAAATCAGTCAAACAAGGTGGTGAGGGCAACACAGGATTTCAAATCAAGTTAATAGGAAATCAAAGTAGGTTACTATAATGCATCCTGCTATTTTTTTATTTATTTTCCTTTAATTAAAAAAATAAAAAGTAAAGAATTTAAAAAAGGGGGATTGAGATAAAAGAGGGCATAACAACAGAACAGCGCAGGTCAAAACATAACCATTTAAGCAAAATAGGTTTCACCACAAGATATCCTGACATAAAAATAGTTACCATAGTGTCTCTTTCCTTGAAATCTTTGAGTATAACTTCGTATACTGTAGCACCAAACATATCTAGACACTATGAAACCATTCAAGAGAATGACATTATTACAGGGTATTTAGAACCAATTAACAGAAAATGAACAATGGTTTCTATAAAAACTCCTTGTCTATAAAAGTTTTTGCTTATATTACCATATAAAATAAAATCCAATAAGATACAACCTTTTAAGACCAATGGAGACAGAAGAATATAAGTTTGATGGGACTTCAAAACAAAATGATACTAAAGCAGCATTAGCTATTATGATGTCTTGTTTTCTCCAAAATAGCTGTTCCTACCTTCCAATCTTCTCTGCCTCATTTCTGTTGAGCTCTTTTTCTGTCGTTTGTTGTCAGTTTATCTTCTTCATTTCGTTTTCTGCTCCATTCATTGTGGCCTCTCTGCCAATGTTTCTGGAATCTTGGTATTTTTCTTTTTTAGAATGTCCTGCAGTATTCTCTGTAAAGTTGAATTAGTGGCTGCAAATTCCCCTAGTTCCTCTTTATCCTGGAATCACTTTGTTTTTCCATCAATTTTTAGGGACAGTTGTGCAGGATATATCAATTTGGCTGGATGTTATTATCTTTCAAAGCTTGAATTATTTCCCCCCACGCTCTTTGTGATTTGATGGTTTGTGCCGAGAAGTCTGTTGTAATTTTGATGGGTGTTCCCTTGTAAGTGATCTCTTTCTTGTGTTTGATGGCTTTTAATATTCTGTTCTTATATTGGATTTCTGGAATTTTGAGTATTATATGCCTGGGTGTCGCTCTGTTTGGGTGGTAGGTGGCTGTATGTCTCATATATCTGAGTATCTTTACCATTTGCTAAATTAGGGAAATTCTCTTGGATTATTTCTGTGAATAGCTTTTGTAGTCCATTTGTTTGTGTCCCCACTTCTTCTCTTATATTCTTAATTCTTAAGTTATAGATCCTCTTATCATCTTCTAGCTTTTATATTGTTGCTGTTTGTTTTTTTGTTATTTTTAAGAAGTTTTTCATTTCATGCTCCCATATTACAAATTTGCCCTCCAGTTCAGATAATCTATCCTTAGTTTCTTTCAAGCTATTATGCCAGTTTTTCATTGAATTTTTATTTTCCTGGTAATATCTTTGAACCTGCTTCACATATTTATGTCTTCTCTATCTTCTCCATCAAACAATTATCCCCTTTTTTTCTGTTCTTCCATTCCACCATCTGTTTTTTCTTGGGCAGTTCTTAGCATTTCTCTAACTATTCTGCTTATGTCTTGCTTCAAGTCATTAATAACTTCATTCCTGAACTCGTCTATAAGGCTCTGAAGATAGTGCTTTATGTCTATTGGTGCCGTGTCTGCTATTGCATGTTTCTCTGGATTGGGGGCCGAGGACCCTTTCTTGTTGCTCCCTCTTTCTATATTCTTTGTTCCTTATATATAAGCGTATATAGAAGGCATAGCTTCCTTCCCTGTCGGCCACAGTCTGTTTGAATTGCACTGGCTAGGTTTTCCAGCCCACCGCAGCACACCAGGGAGACACAGACCTGGGCAGTCTATGCTGGGCCCTCCCCTCCAGGTCAACCTAAGGAAGGCTTCACTGCTAGGGTGTACCTCTAGGCCTTAGGACCTAGTTTGTGCTAGCCTATTGGTTCCCAGCCAGTGGCATCTTGCAGGCCAGGCACTCCCCACCAATCCCGCTTAAGGGGAGGGTATGTGACTGAAGTCACTCTTTCCGGGAAGTCGGCCTGGTCTGAGTAAGTCTTCCGCTGAAGCCTCCTTCTCTATGGGAGGGTCCCGATCTGCTCACTCACCAAAGGTCGATACAGGGCACCCAGCCAGTCCCGCTCCCAACTCCAATTAACACTTCCCATTCTCCGAGCTTTCACACGTCTCTCTCCGCTGTGTCAACCGGGATGCAACAGTGGCTGCAGGAGATTCAAATCACAGTTTCAGGGGTGTGGGGTCCGGCTTCCGTGCTGAGCCCTTATCTGTTCCTGCTGTATCACCGGAATTGCGTTTCCAGTTGGTTTCTTTTAATTTAGTTCGTTCCTGGGTTGGCAAAGAATATCCTCACTTGCCTAGGACTGACTGCCCAGCACCATTCCTGCATTGCAAGTGTGGTTTCTCAGAGAGCCTTTGAGGCTGCTGCTATCTATCCGCCATGTTCTTCTGGACTCGAAATAATATGTTATGGAAGCAACAAAAACCATCATTTTTGCTACATTAAATTAGTAGTTATACTACATGCATACAGTGAAGAATTAATTTACACCTTTTTTGTGTAACATGTGTTTTCATCTTTCTAGGCATATCAGAAATTCAGTGAGTCGAACTCACAGATGTGGATATTTGCTGATCCTCTTCTTGGCCTCTGTTCCTCAGGCTCAATCTGTGCTGAGAACCTTAAGCTCAGAGGGCCAGGTCAGCACTTTGGTCTTGGTGTCTCACAGTGTTGCTCCTCCTGGGGCTCTCAGCTTGATCAGAACCCAGAAGGTTGAGTACTTTCCTTCCCTGCATCTGCTGCCATGCAATGCAATGTGCAGGCTCTGTGGTTCTCCCGTGTCTTCAGCCTCAGGTGTCTGGAGAGCAGCTACTTCCTCCACAGCCCAGGTCTTCAGCTCAGCAGCTCTGAGCACTGCAGGCCTGACCTCAGCTTGGGAACAGGTCCCTGTTCCAAACCTCTCCCATTCACTGCAGTGCTTGGAAATCTATGAAGACCTTAAATTCCCTGCCCATGTCTCTTCAATTCCTGAAACCACTCTAGCAGCTGAATGATGGAGGATATGTTTTCCTTGTTATCCTAACATCCTACTGGATCCTGACACAGCAGATAAAAGTTTCTCTTCAGATAGCTTGTCCCTATCCATTATAAGTTAGAAGCACAGGATTATTTATTTCTTTAAATTTCTAATAAAAATTTATCACTTTCCCAGCAGTTGTCTCTGATTTCTTCAGTTTGTTCAGTAGCAACTCTGCCCTGCTGTGCATAGCAAACACAGATGAACCTCTTTCAGCCTAGGCAGGAGCAGGAAATAGGAGGCTTATGTGACCCCTTCAGGATTGAGATGTAAGAGGCAGGAAGAAGGTGAACAGGTGGTATTGGGACATATTTTCATACAGCTGAATTGGGAGGGTGAGGCCAAACTTTTGCCTTGATTTCTTCTAGAAACAGATTTGAGACTACCTGATGCAGAGACATTGCAGCCCTCTTGAGATTAGCATCCCTTAGGCCCAATCTTGAAAACTCTGTGTGTTGAGATTTCAAACCGGGAGGTGAAAATTTGCATCATTTCTACTGTGTCTCTGCCGCTGCCCCAATCCCAAGGATTGCAACAGCCAGACTTTTGTTTATGTATTTAAGTACATCCTGATTCTCACATTGCATCTGAAATGATTCTAACTTATGTTGCAAAAAAAAATCAAGACCAAATAACTGAATGGGCCTCAGAACTGCCCTTAGAGGAAGACAGGCAGAAACGTGCTCTTGCGTGTGTTTTCGGGAACCCGGGGCTGGCATTGATCATGTCCTCCCCCGCAGTCTCAGTCATGCTGTGATAGTGAGTATAGGAACCCAGACAAGTTCACCTACCTCACAATTTCTGCTCTCTTCTACTCATTACTTCCCTTATATACCCTAAATTTGAAATAGCCCATTTGTTTCCTTTAATTACTTCTTTTCAAAATGGGCATGACAAAGAACCTGGTCCCCAGGTAAACCGAGTCTGAAAGACGAGAGCAACAGTTCCCTCTAATCATGGAAGGAATCATTGTCCTAAAGGAGGAGCACGTTCTCTGCAGGGTAACCTGTGCCATTTGGGTATGAACAGGGACCCTAGAAGACACTGAGCCTGTGCTGAGAGGGGCCAGCCCTGAAGCTGGACAAAATCCCTCTACCTCTGCTGATTTGCATATTCCAAGAGCCCAGAAGGCTACTTGAGGACTTTTTCATAGGTTGCTGGTGTCAATCTGTGTAGCTTCAGCCCCAGTCAGTACACAGCAAGAACATGATGATCCCCACTCACTTTCTGGGGCTCTTGCTGCTCTGGGTCCCAGGTAAGGAAGGACAGACAGCACCAGGAATTTACTCAGTGGTGTGTTCAGCATAGACTAACTTTTCAGAAAGGTCTGGCTTTATCATGGACAATCATGTTGGTCTTTGTTGTTTCCCATCTCAGGTACCAGATGTGACATCCAGTTGACTCAGCCAGCATCGATATCTGCATCTGTGGGAGACACAGTCACCATCAGTTGTAGGTCAGTCAAGGCATTAACGATTACTTAAGTTGGTATCAGCAGAAACCAGGGCAAGCTCCTAAATTCCTGATCTATTGGGCAAAACGTTTGCAATCTGGAGTCCCATCAAGTGTCAGTGGCAGTGGGTCTGGGAAAGATTTGACTATCACCACTAGTAGCCTGTGGCCTGAAGATCTTGCAACTTATTATTGTCAGCCGTATAAAAGTACTCCTCCCACAATTCCACAAGTCATAATAAAAACCTCCCAGGGAAGCAGAAGTATGAGGCTGGGCTTCCCTAGCTGCTCCTCTTCCTGTCTTCAGTTGCACAGCAGGTTCTTCAGATGCATCAAATCTTTGAAGCTCACTGGAAGGATTTAGTAGAAGCATCCAAGGAAGCTCCTCTCTACTCTAACTTTCTTTTGTGTTTCTCAACCCTGATTTAATGAACCAATGACTACATTGGAGTAATGCGGATTATGGCATTCTTTTGTATTCACATGGCAACCAAGAAGCACTTCAATAGGTTACAAGCAATGGTTTTTAAAGATTTTCCTCAATTGTAAAAATTTATATTCATAGCAAAATTTAAAGTGCAGAGGTGTCTCATATAGTGCTGCCCGTATATGTACATTATAATATTCATTTCATTCATAGCTATTTCATTAATCATTGTTTTGTAACAGACAGTTTACTGCATATGCCATCATTTCTAGTCAGAAGCCTTTTGTACATTTATACATTATTTATTTTAACTTTTTATTTTACTTTACTGTCAGAGATAGAAGTACAAAAATGGTGAAAGGATCACAGACCTTTGACTTACATTTAGTTAGCTCTAGTAGATGAGATTATACTTGCATATCCTGCCATAGCTATTAGTTGACATTCTATTAGTTAGAGAATATGATGTAAAGCAAATCACCCAAAAACACTGAAGCATATAGCAACGTGTAATTACTTGTCAAACCTTGGAAGAGAATGAATCAGTTTATTTGAGACATCAAGACATTCGACACCTTCACCAAAGTGGCAGCCCCAAGAATTTCCGTAAAGTTTTCATTGCACACTCTGCACAGCAAGTGTTTTCATTAGACAGTCAAGATAATCACAATCTTTCTTGCTCAGTATATCTACTTGACCTGCTGCCATCAATATCATGTGGAATGAGAAGAAGTTCCATAGCAAGTTTATGTGATGTATTTTGTTCAACCTGCTTTGATGGAAGGAGCAGGAGAGTTAACATAGCCTAAGATCAAGCTAAGGACATGAGGAACTGTTCATTCCAGATGACTGAGAACTGCACCAGAGGACAGCGACAGATTGTGTCTCCACTCTGCTGCTGATCCCTGCCTCTGATCCTGCAAGGGGCCAGCTCTTCAGAAACTCAGGTGTGCTCAGCAGTGATCAGCAGGGGAAGACAGAAAACATTGAGAACAGAGACCTATAAATTTTGTTTAAATCAATACAATGTCCATATGATCTGCATTTAACTTTCCTCTTACATTGGAAGTACATTTGCTTTTGGGATCTTATAAGAGAGTTTTCTTGAATGCAGGCTGAGCAAAATAGATATGGCAAATTCAAGATGATGTCTTTATCACGGCTCTTATGTTTCTAATATTGTAGATTCCATGTGAAGCTACTTGGATGATGCTCAAAGTGACAGTATTACTTAAATCTATAACTTCCTTCCTTCCTTTCTTCCTTCCTTCCTTCCTTCCTTCCTTCCTTCCTTCCTTCCTTCCTTCCTTCCTCCTTCTTCATAAAAGCTCTATAAAAATATATCCTCTTTTCTTTTAGACTACAGTTGTAGTGACTTTCACATGCACATGGTCATGTTCTGCTGATGCATGGTTTCAGCCTCCAGAAGCGAGACTGTGCTGACTCAGTCTCCAGCTGTGCTGTCTATGATGCAATGGAAGACGCCATTATCACCTGCTAGCCAGTCAGAACACTGCCTCCGATTCACATTGGTACCAGCAAACACCAAATTCGGCTCCAAAGATCCTCATTAAGTAAGCCTTCCAGTCTATGTCAGGAATTCATATGAGGTTCAGTGGCAATAGATCTGGCACAGATTTGACCCTTACCATCATCAGCCTGTGGCCTGATGATGTCACAAGTTATTATTGTCACCAGGAATGGAGAATTCTTCACACTACACCACAAACCAGAACAAAAACTAGTTCAGCCTGGATGAGCAGGGAGATTGGGTGCTACCATGGTCTTCTGAATTTGCAGGTGCAAATTGGTCAAGGACTTCACAAACAACATGATCAGCCCAGCAGAACTGAAATTTCAGATCTGTTGTTTCACGTATTAGTTGCAACTTCATTTACAGGAATTTTTCTAAATAAAAGAAAAACTGTTGAGGATAGATCCATTTGTAACCATCTAAAGATTTCCTACTTTGTCCTTTACAAGTTGGTCAAATTTTGAAGTCTTCCTTGGGGGCCTCCAATCAGTCAGTAAGATTCAATAGTCTTAAAGGTAGAATAATGTGAAATTACCAAGCAATTGCCAGGAGTTGAGGGGAAAGAAAAGACCCCTGGACAAGTAACCCTCAACCTTGAAACATTTCCAAGCTTGGCAACCAGCAAGGGTATTCTAGGTTCCCCTCTCTTTCCCAAAACTAACTTTTTGTCATTTCTTGTAGTCACATACCTGGACCTTAAGTACCCTATGATCATTATCTTTTCTTAATTCCAGGAGAATCATTAGCTGTTTGTCTTTAATAGTTGCATGATTTATTTATTAAGAAGATGAATCATGTAAATTTCTATAGACACTTGTCTGGTAGTGGGCAGAATAAGATCAAGTTCCTGTATTCGGGATTGGGAGGGGTGGTTAAGTGAAGAAATTAGAGCCCCAATCCAAAAGGTTGCTGCTACAAAGCTTTCATTAAATGGCAAAGAAACCCTACAATACACAAAGCCAAAGTTCTTATCCTAGAGACTAAATGAATGAATGTTTGAATGTTGAAGTGAAAATTTCCCGTTAAAGGAGGGAGCTCTGTGTCCAGCTCTCTAAGCTTACATGGCTGGATCCTCAAGGGGCAATGGGTCATGTCTCCCCCATCTGCCAGTTCATCAGGATTTCCTGCTTTACTTTGTGATGTGTAGTGCACCTGGCTATGATGCCCCTTCCAGGAGGATTCTTAGAGTATGACCTTGGTGAGCAATGAGACAGGAGGGGTGAGAAAAGCAGGTACACAGCTCTGAATGTGGGTGGCCATAAGTCAAACAGGAATGAAGAATCCTTGTGCATTCAGAGACGGAGGGAACAGAACTTTTAAATCCCAGCTCTATTCAAAGGTGCAAAGGGTGTTATGATCCAACCATTGAACATGGTTCACTCTAGTCATGGGAGAACAGCTGGATTCTGCTCTGTGTTCCAAAGGAAAAACACATTCTCGGGGAAATTGGTGCCATCTTGGCCTGGAAATAACCCCAGAAAACCATGGACCACTGATGAGATGAAACAGCCTTGCAGCTGTGTGCAACCCTGCTCAGCCCATGCTGATTTGCATGCACACAGAGCACAGTACATGCCCAAAAGTATTTCTTCCCAAGGTTCTCATACCCTGTGGAAGAGTCGGTCCTGGTCCAGACACAGCATGGACATGAGGATCTTCACTCCGCTCCTGGGCCTCCTGCTGCTCTGGCTCCAAGGTGAGAAAAAATTTATTTTTTAATTTAGTCTAGTTAGAGTTCCCTGGTCACAGTTGCCTGGTTCTACAGGGAGGTCTTGTTTTACCATGGTTGTGTTGATCCTTGTTGGTTCTGATTTCAGGTGTCAGATGTGACATCCAGATGACTCAGACTCCATCTTCCTTGCCTGCATCTGTGGGAGACACAGTCACCATCAAGTGTAAGGCCAGTCAGGGTATAATCAATGCTTTAAATTGGTACCATCAGAAACCAGGGAAAGCTCCTCAACTGCTGATTTATGCTGCAACCAGTTTGGGATCTGGGGTTCCTTTGAGGTTCAGTGGCAGTGGATTTGGGACAAATTTCACTCTTGCCATCAGTAGCCTACAGCCTGAAGATGTTGCTACCTATTACTGTCAACATGGTTATGGTACCCCTCCCACAGTGATACAATCCATGACAAAAACAGCCAGTGAAGCAGAAGTGTGAGGCTGGGCTGCCCCAGCTCAGCTCCACTGCAGCTGTACTCAACTGCTGAGAGCATTTCTCTGAACAAGCCAGGCTTGAATGCTCCTTTGAAGCTTTAGAAGAAGGACCAAGACTCTCCTCTACACCCTTATTCTCTTTCTGTTTTTTAGCTACTAAAGCACAGACAGTCCAGCTCCTGTCCTAATTAAGTGAAGGCCACAGATGAGCACCTCTGAGCAGTGTGGGTTATGGCATAATTTTGGATTCAGACAGCAACCTAGAAGCCCTTCTGTGTTCTAAGCAAGTGTTTTTAAAGACTTCCTTCAATTTTTAGTGTAGATTTCATCATTAAAAAGTTTAAATTACAGAGGTGGCTCCGATTACCCAGTACACATGGATCTGCAGTCTATCATCAACAACCAAGGACAATTTTGTTACAAAGCATTAAGATCCATAAGTTTGCCAAGTCTGTAGTTCGCATGAAGGGTCACTATTGCTGCTATACATTTCACAAAGGGAAACAAATGTGCAATAACACACACGCAGCATTTGCTACTGTGCAATTTTGTTTCACTGCCATAAAAATTCTCCACCCTAAAAATTATCCCAGTTCATTCTCCACCAATTCCTGCCAGTCATTTGTGTTTTATCATCACATTGTTTATCCTTTTCCAAATGACAAAATCTTGCCTTTATAACATAGAAGTTTTTGAAAGACAATCTCAGAATATACTGTACTGAGAAATACAATAATTAAAAATATTGAGTAACACCTCTTTGTACTTACAAGTTTCTCTTTATCCCTTCTGTGTCCTCTGTTCAAGACATGGATGCCTTGCTGTGCACCCCTTTCTGGAGCTCTAATTCTTGTACGAAGTCCCTGCCTGTCACAAGCTCTCAGCGGGATGTGGTTACTGTCTCTGGACAAAGATTAATCTGAATCAGGTGCAGCAGTGAGTTGCAGATGTGGAGCTGTGGCCCTCTGAGTCCTGGTGCTCTGGGTCCAGGTGAGACAGCAGTGTTTGGAGAGTCATCCATGACAGGGCCTATAGCACCCAGGAGTCTGAGGCTGAGACCGTGTTCACTGTGTCCCACATGCACTGTCCTTGGAAGACTCCGTTGTTGGGATATCATTCACTGAGGGGCTCACCTGTGTCTTGTTCTGGCCTTTAAACTCCCGTGAGAGCATTGTGGGCTCTAGGGCCCAGCTTCCCTTTAAGTGTCTCTTAAGAGAAATGGTCTCCACCACTTTCCTTGCTGCATCCGAATCCAGGCAAGTTTCCAAAGACTCAGCAATGTGCTGTGTATGCCTTGGCTTGAATCTGTCTATAATTGTGATTTAGACACAGGATAAATGCTAAGATAAACACTTAGTTAAAATTAGAACCATAATTCCACAATTAAACTAGACATATATCCAGGGCTGAAAAGAAATATGTGGCTCATGGCTAGACTATTGATCAATAGGGGTGGATACACTTAAATCATTTTAGAAAATTATTTTGATATTCACTGTTCACATTTCCTTTGTCACTCATATTGCTATAGACAGAGACATAACTTCCCTAACCTGCATCTCGTAAGCCTGATGGCATTGTTGTTTCCTCAGCTCTGTAGTTTTTGCTTCATTTTCCCCTTCTACTGAATTAATTTTTATTTCACGGTGAGTCCTGCCAAAATAAATCTCAGGACCCAATCCTTTTCTATAAGAGTGCTATGGTTTTCTAACTCCATTCTTTCTTTGAATATAACTGAGGATGGTGTGGGGTGAGGATTATCTGATGGCCTTTATTCAAATCCATAATTGGGCAGTTGGCTGACTGGGACCAGGAGAAAGTGAGGAGGAAAAGAGGAAGCAGAAGGGAGGAAAATAACATTATGCCAGTTGTGAGTGTTCTTGGATTGAGGAGGAAGGACGAGATTACCTTTTTCACCTTAGCAGTGTTAGCTACTGTGTCAAATGTAAATTTGCGAGGTTTTTCCTGAGCTGTAACACAGTAAAACAATGTATTTGTGTTTATTACCTTAGGGAATAATCTGAGAATACCTAATAAATATGGTAATATTGCACAGTTAGTTCATTTTGTTCACAGTCTTTTAGGGGAACTATATGTTACCTCAGGTATGATGAAGCTGTACTTGGAGGAATAAAACACATAAGACTTAAAAATTTAAGAAAATATTAAAAAATACCTGTCACTATAGATAGTTGAATGAAATTATAAATGAACCAAATTATACAGGTGTTAATTGCTAATTATCCAAAGGATAGAAACTTAAAAACTCATGATATAAAAATTCTAAGAAGTAAAGGTACACCTGAATAAAATTAAGGATTTTTTTTTTTTCTATCTTGAAATTAACCTTCAGTGTGTGGAGCAAAGTGTATGCTATTCTGAATGGCTGCTGTCTTGTGAGCTCTCAGAAGAGGACGTGATAATACATCTGTCTGAATAAATCTAGCGAGTCACCTCTCTAGTACTCTAACTGTATTATAAAAGTAGTTTACAATGCCATCCCTTAGAGATGGGTGGGAAGAGGTTACCTGATAACATTTCTCTGTTCAACCCCTAATCCCAGCATTGTCTGTGAATTACAGGTTAATGGTGATTATAAAGAAGATACAGGAGAAGAGAGGGAAATAGGATTCTAACAAAGAGTTTTCCTGCAGTGAGGAAATGAGGAAGTGTGAGGTTACTTTGTCTTCTCTGCATTAACTACTCTATTAAATACTGATTTCAGCAATTAACTCAGGAGGTGTTTCCTGATCTATGACTCAGAAATTTTCTTCCTTACACCAATGTATTTGTAATCATGCTTATTACTTTAGAGGTCCTCAGAATAACTAGTAAATATTAAACAAATGCACTTCTAGTTTATAAAGTGTTTGAAGGTAAATACTCATTACCTCAGTGACAAAGATCTAACTAAATGCAACAAAGTAAATAGTAACTGGCTATGAAAAACTGTAAAAACTTGTAGCATTACACATGAAAGTATAATTGCCACTGAAACATAAAATATCCTAGTGAACAAACCAAATGATATCAATCTATGTATCTGATTAAACGAACTATATAGCCTTAATGAACCAACATTAAAAAATGTCAAAAATAAGAGACAAACCGGAATACAATGTCACCATATTTATTTTGAACACAAATGTCTGTATCAATGTATTTGCTATTCTGAAAATCATCTATTGTGACCTTTATATATTGTCACCTCTTGTTTAGTTGGACAACACAGATGCTCTTAGAAGATTTCTGGAATGAGTGAATATTCGTGATATTGGGAACACCACCTGCAGTAGCAGAGTCACCAATGTACCAGCAATGAAGCTCAACTAAATCTAGAACTGATGTGTCCATATTATATTCCTAGCATTTAAGTTCATTGTTTTCAATGAAAAGTGAGAGCAATGGTTTCCCGAGAGATATTACACTGTGTGATACATGAATCTGGAGATGTTGGAGGCCCTTAAAGGAAGTAAGTATTGGTGGAAGCAGAAATATACCTGGGCTCCAGTGCTAGCTGTGATCCCTTCCTCATGCCCTGTGTAGAGACTGGGAAGAGAGAGCTAGAGGGTGGCTTGCGGGAACCCAGCACTGAGACCTTCTCACATCTCAGCTGCCACAGTTGCAGCCAGTCACCAACCACTGAGAGTGTGAGCTAGGGAGCTGCTGGGTTCCCAGAGGCTTCTCTGGCAGGGGTTCTGGGACAGGAAGGATGGGCTGGGCTTACAGATCTATAGTGTGATTCTTCACAAACATTTCCTGCAGGGTCTTCAGGGGCTCATGGGCATTGCCAAAACTAAATCTTTGTCTGATCATGAGGGTTACACACGTCATGTTCACAGTCTTATTATCACTTTAGATCTCTAGGTGAGCTGTCAGTCTTTTGTCCTCAGTAGTAGGATGATTTATTAAGAGGAATCATTTGAATTTTCTATATCATCTTATCTCATACGTAATAGAATACAATCAGCTTCAAGAATACTGTTGAAAAGATTCAGTCACGGCCTGAGAGTATCAAAATGAACAGGTTGCTGTGTTAAAGATCTTCCAGCAGATGGTGAACAACTGCACATTAAACAAAGAGTGGTGCTTTCCTGTGAGGGAGCCACTAAGGCAGGGAACTCTCTGCCCAGCTCTCTAAGCTCACGTGGCTGGGGACTCTGTGCACAATGGGCCGTGTCTTTCCTATGTGCCAGTTCCTTACTATTTCATGTTTCAATCTGTGACTGATATTCACCTGACTATGGTGAACTAGCCAGGAGGCCTCGTGGTCAGCAATGAAACAGGATGGGTCACAAAGCTAGGGTCACAACTCTGAATGTGGCCAGCCATGAGTGAAACACAAGTGAAGTGGCCTGGTGTACTCTGAGGTGGAGGTGACAGAGGCTGTAGATCTCGACTGCAGTCAGAGATGCGGGGAGAACCCCTGGAGAAGTCCCTAAGAGGAGGGCAAGGCGTGTGGGGAGAGGGGTTGTTATTGCAGACCTGTTTCCCTGCTGTTCTCCAGAGGCCTTGGCTCAGAAATATTCTGATCCCCAGATATCTGTTTACCACTTTAAGTATGTCTTGATGCTCACATTGTTTCTTAGATGATTCTAACTTATCCTGCAATGGACATCGAGTGCAAGAATCTGGCTGGGCCTTAGAACTGTGCTTTGTTGAAGACAAGCAGAAGCATGCTTCCGTGTGTGCTATGGAAGCCTGGGGCTGGACAGACAGCAGCACTGGTCAGGTCCTTCCCTGCCCTCTTAGTCATGGTGTGATAGTGAATACGAACCCAGAGAATTTCACAGAGTTCACAGATTTTGCTCTATTCTTGTCTTGCTTTCTCATTTTTTACCCTGTTTGAAACAACCCATGTGTTTCTCTTCATGTTTCTTTCTCAAAGGTATAATATAGAACCCCGGTCCTCAAGCAAGGCGTGTTCTGTAACGTGACAGCAGTAGTGTACTCTACTTGTTGGAGAGCAGCCCGATTCTGTCCTGTGGCCCAAGGGAGAAACAGGTGCTCTGTAGGCACATCTGTGCTGCCCTGTTGTGGACAGCGTCCCAGGGGACACTGAGCCTCTGCTGAGAAGAGCTAGCCTGCAGCTGGGCCAAACCCCTTCCAGCCCTGCTAATTTGCATGTCCCAAGATCCCAGCCACCTACTTGTGGACTTATTCACAAGCTTCTGGTCTCGTCCTGTGCAGCACAGTCAGGACACAGCATGGACATGAGGGTCCCCACTCACATTCTGGGCCTCTTGGTGCTCTGGATATCAGGTAAGAAAGGGCAGCGCCAGGAATTTACTTAGTTCTGAAGGTTCAGAGTTGCCTGGCATTGCGGAGTGGGCCTAATTTATCTTGAATATCTATGTTGATATTTGTTAAGTTTCCCATTTCAGGTGCCAGATGTGACATCCAGTTGACACAGCCTGCATCTGCATCTCCATCTGTGGGAGACACAGTCAAGATCAGTTGCCGGGCCAGTCAGAGTGTTAGCAGTTACTTAAACTGGTATCAGCAGAAACCAGGGCAAGCTCCTAAACTCCTGATCTATCGTGCCACCAATTTGCAGTCTGGGGTCCCATCAAGGTTCAGTGGCAGTGGTTCTGGGACAGATTTCACTCTCACCATCAGCAGCCTGCAGCCGGAAGTCTTTGCAGTTTATTACTGTCAGCAGGACCAGAGTTGGCCTCCCAGAGTGATACAAGCCATGACATAAACCTCCCAGGTCAGCAGAAGTGTGGGGTAGGGGTGCTGCAGTTGTTCCTCTTTGTGTCTCCAGCTGCAGACCAAGTTCTGAAATGCATCTAGACTTTGAAGGTCCCTGGAAGGATTTGGTAGAAGTATCCATGGAAGCTCCTCCCTCCGCTAACTTCCTTTTCTGTTTCTCACCCCTGATTTAATGAAAGACCCTGATTTAATGAAATAATATGGATTACACCATCATTTTGAATTCACTTGGCAGCAGTGAAACTCTTCTTTGAGTTCCAAGCAATAATTTTAAAAATCTTTTATCACTGTTACACATTTATTAATTAATTTTATTTTTTATTTTAAAGAGACTAAAACTAAAGTACAGCCAAATAATTTTAAGCAAAACAGTACAGTTAAATCCATACTGCACTACAAAACAAGGTAATAGAAATCAACAGAGACTAATATGTATATATATATATATATATATTATATATATATATATATATATATGTATGTATATATATATAGTTATGTTCAAAGTAACTTCCCATACCATGAGACATAATGAAGTAAATAAATCAAAATGGAATAAAATCAATCAAAATAAAACAGTATAAACAGTACAGAACAATGAAATAAGATTTTAGGATATTAATAATGGCTACAGATATGCCTCTTCAAGTCTGCAATTTGAGACCTGTATTCAAAACGAAGGTTAAAGTGCAGAGGTGTGTTTTATGCCTCTGTCCCTACATCTGCAAAGTAGATTATCACCATAAATTCAACTCTGTTGCAACTCATCATGGTAAGTTCAAATTCAAATTTCCCAGTCCACATTAATTTTGACTCTTGACATTAAATATTTCAGCACAAGACACAGATGTAATGCCACATGTCCAAAATGTTTTATCACGCAATGTTGTCATAATACTACTGTCTTGTACCTATGCAGCTTCTTTTCCCTCCATTTTCTGTAAGTGAACCATGTCTCCCCATGTCTATAGCATTCCCTTTCCTAGAAAGATAATATCCTGGTGTTTACATTAAGGAGGATTTTCAAAAACCAATGTCACAATATACTGCTATGTAACACAGAAATAAAAATAATCAATAATACATTTTGCTACTACCAAGACTCTCTTTATAGCTTCTATGATTATCACAAATATATTGGCATAGCAAGTGTGTTAGATCCTCTACTGTGCAATACTGTGGTGCTTTCATAGTACTGAGTGTGTCTCAGAGGTCACCACATGGATACTGATTGTTTGGACTGATGTTAAGAGTCTATTGTAATGTTAAAATAAGCTGAGGGAGTTCTAAACTCTTTTTTCTTTAAGTTATTTTATTGATATAATTTTGTTATAAATCTGGTGCTCATACAACCAATTGCATTTACAGGTGGATCCTGAGACTCTCACTGTTCTTTTTACATCATTCAGAGCCTTTCACTGTTTTACTGAACCCAGCTCAGTGTCTTTCTCCACCAGTCAGGGAGTTTCCACTCGCTTGTGTTGATCTTTTTCTTCGAATTGAAGAAAAAGAGAAGTGGCTTCATTTTTTTTCCAAAGACAAGTATCTCCTGTTCTTATTTCCACATCTTCATATGTGACTTTTAAGTTGTGGCACTGAATATCTTCCATCAAAACAGCCTTTCAGCCCCGGGGGAAAAATAGACTTCATTCTTAGGTAGACATTAGGGTGTGGCCTGGTTATCATAGGGCCATTAGAATGTTTTCTAGGTTTCCAATCAAGATGGCAACAGCAGAGAAGGTTGCAGCCATTGTAGGGACACAGTCTTCAAGTAACATACTGTTATGGATTAAGAATTGGTGGTCAACTTCATGCCAGCTGGATTACATCAGCATGGCACTGAGTGTAGATGTTCCACCTGAGAAAATTTGCCAGCATAGAGCCATGGAGAAGGAGAAGCTATGGGATTGAGGCATTGATGCAATGTGGGTTCACCTATGAGTTTCTGTTTGAGCCATTGGTTCTCCTGTAGAAGGTCTGGTCTTCACAATGAGCATTGCTTCCTGGCTCTGGGGAGGAAGATGTGTGCCCCTTGGTTTCCAGGATGAACTGGTCATGCTGGCTTTCCAGCACATACTCAACTGTGCTTGTTGTCCGAGGAGCCTGTGGCCTCTCTGTCACTGGGGATGGTTGTGGTGCTTTTTAGGACAGACCCGGGCTTTGTTGTGAGTGTGACTTCTCAGCTCCAGCATAGAACCCTCAACCCACCAGCACAGCTGGTATAGATTTCCTGGCTTCCATCGCTGACCTTTGGGCCTTCCCAGCACAGATCTGTAAAAGAGACTGTCATGAGACCTTGTGGGCTTTAGACCTCCAGTGGGACTCATGGGAGGCATTGTCATGAGCTCTGGGTCTTCATCTGGACTCATGTGGGGCATGGCTGTGGGATTCAGGCCCTTGGCTAAATATTCTATGTCTTTAGTGTTGTGGATAGATTGCCTGCATTTTCTTGTGTTAACTCTGGGTGATCATTTTAAAAAAATAATATTATAAACTCCATATCTTGATTCTAATGGTTCTCTGAACAACCCCTGACTATAACACATACCGATTTTTTTCCAGGGAAATACCTCACATTTAGCAGTAGCGAGCATTCTCTCTGTGTAACACATTCCCTCCTTCTTGAATCCACTGGCAAGATGTTTTCAGATATTCCTACTCTCCAATGTTTTCTTTACTAATTTTTGCCTTTCAATAGGCTGTATTAATTAAGATTTGCTCTCAGGCTTCTAAAACATTTCGAGCATAGAAAATGGTAATTAATAAAAGCTTTCATGACCTCTACCTCATCTAGTTACTATTGGGTATAAACTAACCAAAATTTTTAAAAAGTTACTAGTACGAGCATCTGATATGACATCAATTCCTGCTGGAAATGATTACCTTATGACTTACTAGGATATTAGCTTGGCAGAGTCTTATAAACCTGTTTTCATAGTGTCACATCCAACAGTTGAAATTTCAAACATTTGAATAACATACTTGGAAACACCTGTTCTCTCACATTTTGCATAAAACCATCCAAACTAGACTCATTCATAATAGCCTCACAGGAAACTTACTTCAGTCTCCATGAAGCAATACGTTATGACATCTCCATCCATTACATAGTACTCAGAAAAGAAGAGGATCCCATTATTTGTACATGAATAGCATGCATTGAACTAACAAGCAACTGTGTTGTGTAAAAGTAGGAAAGGAATAGGGAATAGAAGATACAAGATATTTTTGTGTATGAAATTCTAGAAAAGGACAAATCTAATATGTAGTGACAACAGATAGGCTTGAGTTTACAAAGTCCATGGGGTGAGGAGGAAATTGGTCAAAAAGAACAGCAGGAAAATGTGCTGCATATTTAGAATAATTTGTTATTCCAGTGGAATTTTCTCAATGTCATTTTTATGGGGATTTCATCGAATCTGTAATCCACTTTAGATGCTTTGAACATTTTAGCAGCATTAATTCCTCCAACCCAGGAACAGGGGGGTAACTTTCCATTTATTTGTGATTCTGTGATTTCTTTCACCACTTTCAGTGAAGTCTAATGTATTCATATTTCTCTCCTGTAATTGTGTGAATGTGGGTTTGTGTCTTCTTGAGTTTACCTTCTTTTACAGCCTACAGTTACACTCTTGCCCTTTCTCCTGAAGCTCCCCTACTCACACCTGTTGACCATGTGTTCTATTAATTCATATTTTTATTCTGATGCCATGTGGTTCAATATTTTCCCAATATGTACTTAATTTCATTTTCCTTTCCAATTGCTCCTCACCATGTATTGAAAAATACGCACATAAAGCTATACTTTACTATGTTTGGAGAAATGACTACCTGTGGGTGTTTTCTCTGGACTCTTCTTTTTTACTTGTTCAGTTTATTTTTGTTCCTTATGGTGCACACATTGTCTCACTGATTCCTTGATAATCTTCACCCTTGATGGCAAAGCTGGGTATCAGACTGAGGCTCTTATGCATACCAGGCAAATTCTCTACTGTTGAGCTATATCTCCACTCCCTATACAATCTTAGAATAGAATTTTATGCATATTCTATTTCTGTTCTTCAAAATTTTTGTGGCTGTTGTAGGCACTTTGTGATTTTTTAAAGTATTATAGAAACTATCCACTCATTAAGTACATCACTGGTAGATTGATTGGATTTCATTACATGAAATATATTTTTGTGTATATATACCTTTTGAAAAAATGAAGCTTCAGTTATATCAACTTTTTGACAAGAGGAACATAGAAAAATTCTCTATTTACCTAACTGTTTTTTTTTTAATTTATAAGACACAATGACTGTATTGACAATGAATCCAGAGAATTTATGAAGTTATTATTTTGGTTAATTTTGTTGCAGAATTTAGTAATGTATGCAAAACATTTTGTGGAAAGTATGTGGAAAGGACAATAACCTTTTTGGCTTTTAACTTGTGCATTTTATTAGTTTGTCTTATTAGATTTTGAAGGAGCTTCAGCATACTTTTAAAAAAATTAGACATCCTTTTTCATTTATTCTGAAGGATAAAGCACTCACTATTTTATTGGTGAAAATAATGTTTCTAGACACTTTATTAGGAGTGTAAACCCAGTTTTCCAAAGCTGTTAAGGTTAAAGTGTCGGGTTTCAGGTTGACTGAAGTATTGCAATAGAACGAGGTGTAGGATCACCCAGGGAATTGTACTTTGCTTGCAAAGAAAGTTCCCTTTCTGATTTCAGTGCAATGGTATCAGGTGCTGAAGAAAGAAAGACTCAGTGCTACTCGTCTGTGAATTTGGGGGCCTCTGGGCACAAAAGGCCATGTCCTCCCCATATACTGGTTCCTAGTATTTCCCATTTTCCTCTGTGATTAGTAATGCTCCTGACTATCATCCCCCTCTCAGGAGGATTCTTAGAGTCCGAACTGGGGGTCAGCAATGAGGAAGGGTGGGTGAGAGAGCAAGGTGCCCAGCTCTGACTGTGGCAGCTGTGAGTGAAACAGGGATGAAGTGACCTAGGGAATGAGAGACAGAGGGACAGAATTTACAGACCCCATCTCTATTCAGAAATGCGAGGTGCAGTGTGAACCATAAAGAGAACAGTAGTTCACTGTACTTATGTACTCAGATTCTGCCCTGTGGCTCAAGAGAGAAACACCTTCTCTGAAGGAAATCTGAGCAGCGGAGGCCATTGAATCCCAGAGAGCCATAGGCCAGTGCTGAATGTGCCAGACCTGCAGTTGTGCCCAGCCACGCCTATCTCTGCTGATTTGCATGTGCCCAGAGCATAGCCCTGCTTGAGGATTTCTTAGTTTGTCACACTAGATGTAAGTGTCCAAGTCAGGACACAGCATGGACATGAGGGACTCTGCTCAGCTTCTGGGGCTTTTGCTGCTCTGGCTCTGAGGTAAGAAAAAATTGATCTTGTAATTTAGTTTATTTAGAATTCCCTGGCCAGAGAGGCCTGTGTCTGCAGGGAGGTCCTGTTTTACTAAGATCATGTTGATATTTGTTATGCTTCTAATCTCAGGTGCCAGATGTGACATCCAGATGACTCAGATTCCGACTTCCTTGCCTATTTCTGTGGAAGACACAGTCACCATCACTTGCAAGGCCAATGAAGACATTGGCTACCTTTTGTACTGGTTCCAACAGAAACCAGGGAAAGTTCCTAAATGGCTGATCTATGCAGCAAACAGTTTGAAATCCGGGGTCCCATTGAGGTTCAGTGGCAGTGAATCAGGGGTATATTACACTCTCACTATCAACAGCCTGGAGCCTGAAGATGTTGTGAATTATTACTGTCTACAAGGTTATGATACTCCTCCCGTGGTGATACAAGCCATAATAAAACCACCAGGGAAAGCAGAAGTGTGAGGCTGCGCTGCCCCAGGTGTCAGCCCTGCTGTGTCCAAGGGCTGAGAGCAGTTCTCTGACCCAGACAGGCTTGCAAGTTCCCTGGGAGGCTTTAGAAGAAGGGCACAGAATTCTCTTTACTCTAACTCTCTTTTCTATTCTTATTCCTCAGCTCTAGCAGAATAGACATCACAGTGCCTGTCCTGGTGTAGTGAAGGACACAGATGAGTCCCTCTGAGCAATGTTGGTTATGGCATCACTTTTTATTCAGACAGCAGCAGAGAAGCCCTGGTATGCATTCTGAGAAACAGTTTGTAAAGACTTGCTTCAAAATTTAGAGTGCATAAAGGCCATTGAAAAATTTAAAATGCAGTGATAATCCTCACAACTATGCCCAGGTGGCTATGCAGTCTGTCATTAACGTACAATTACAATTTGTTGCAAATACCAAGATCCATAAACATGCAAAGCCTGTAGTTTACTTGAAAGTTCACATTTTGTTTTTGCTGTTTTGTTATATATTTTTTTTTACTTTAAAACAGAAAAAAGGGATACAGAATTTCAAAAAAATTGTAGGAAATTAACACTAATAAATAAATTGCATATTGTTATCTTAGAAGCAGTTGTTCAGGTTACAAGATCTAGGGACAGAAAAGATGAATAATCAAACAATGAAAGCACAAACTGTTCTTTGGATGAAGTAACAGAGTTGAATAGTGTAGCTGCCTATGTTGTACATATACACACACAGATGCATACATATGTACACCTATATACGTAGAATCTTTTTCTTTCTTCTTTCTCTTCTTCACTTTTGATGCCGCACATTTCATCAGGATAAACAAGTGTGTAATAACACACTTGCAGCATTTTGGCCTGATGCAATGTTGTTTCACTGCTCTAAAAAGTGTCTGCTCTTAAAAATTTCCCCATTCATTCTCTTTCACCCCATTTCCTGTAAGTCATTTATGTTTTACCATTTCTGTAACTTTTCCTTATCCAGAATGACAAAATCTTGCTTTTACACTATTGAAGATTATTGAATGGTAATCTCAAAATACACTGTATTAGGAAACACAGTAATTAAAAATATTAAAGAACACATCTGGCTACTTACAAGATTTCCTTTTTTAGAGTCTATGTTTATTGGAATATATTGGCTTAGTGATAATTTTGGAATGGAAGTTGTCAATGTATTGATTTTGTCTCCAAAGTCACCAGAAATATATAGATTTGCTTGGACTAAGAATCTAAATAATTCTTGAAATATGGGAAGGAGTTTTCATAATCTTTTACCCTACTTTCATCTGGATTTTCAGGTGAAAATTTAGATCTAGCACTGTTTTTGTTTGTATCACTTAGAATCATTCACTATTTCACTGAACCTAACCTGGGCTCTTTCTCTATTGCTCTGGATAGTGCCCAGCAGGCTGCCTTTGGTCTTGTGCATTGTCAAGAAAAGAGCCTGTTTCATTTCATGCTTAAATATACCTCCTCTACTTATTGTCACATAGTGCCATTAGATTTTCACACCTGTGGAACTTAAATACCTCCCATAAAAACAATGACTTAGCTTAGTGTGAACACCAGAGTCAAATCTTTGGGAACACAATGGAGGTGGCAGAGTTGAGGGTCCCCAGTAGGATGTTTATTTTCCAAACAAGATGGTTGCAGTGGAAGTGATTTCAACCTCTGTCCTTAAGGCTGCGCAATTATTTTGCATAAAAATCTCAAAATCAGCCATAGGATGCATCTCCTCTGTATATACCATTTCCTGCTTCCTCATCCCAGGGATATGATGTTCTTATTTAGCCCCAGTAATGATTGCAGTAATGCTTCATTTTTTTTCTATTAACTTTTGCCCTTTCGAAAGTCTGTATTAACAAAGATAAGATCTAAAATATGTGAAACACAAATACATGACAGGAGAATGCTAATTTGTAAACCATAATAAATAGGTTATTGAAATCTATCTATTTTCTTTACTGTCAAATATTAATAAATGGAAATCTTAAACAAACAAACAAGTACTGGAACAACTAAACTGTCAATTCCTGATGAAAATGAAGAACTTGTTACCTCTTAGCAGATAGTTTGGGAAGGGCTTAGAAATTTCTGTGAGACCCAGCAGCTGCCCTCCTAGACCTCTGAGTAAGGTCCTCAAAAACAGCAGTTCACACAGCATCTTGTGTCACACTGATCAAACTAGCTTCATTCATAACAGCCACAATGGAAGACAGAACATCTGGGTAAAAGAAATTAATTAAAAAACAACCATTGTTCATTTTCTGTTTCTAAATCCTCTGTAATGCTGTCATTCTCTTAAATGGTTTTACATTGTTTTGATATACTTAATGCTACAGTATACGAAGTTGTACTCAAGGACTTCAAGGAAAGAGTCAATATGGTAACTACTTTTGGATCGGAATTATCTGGTGGTGAAACACTATTGTGCTTAAGTGGTTATGTTTTGATCTGTGCTGTTTCGCTGTTATGCCCTCTTTTTTCTCAATCTCCACTCCATTATTTACTTTTTTATTTTTATCCCTTTAATTAAAGGAAAAATAATAGCAGGATATAATATAGTAACCCACTTTGACTTTCTATTATCTCGATTTGAAGCCCTGTATTACTCTCACCATCTTGTTTTTGACTGATGTTCCCCTATTCTGTTTTGCTGGATAGTATCAGGTTCGAAAGTTTAGGCATCAGCTGTGAAGATAATGAGATTCATTATAACGCCCATTCTCGTTGACTTTTATCTACTTTTGAAGACCTACAATGTCACCAATGTTTTGGTTTTGTCGGTTTTGTTCTTTATTGTTTTGTTCAATTGTATTATAACTAATGATATAGGCAATTCTATTAGAGATAGCGGGAGGCATTATGGTAACCATTGTTGATCACCTTGTATTATGTTTTTATATTATCTATTATGTCCACCCTTTTGACTTGACCGATTCTGTTCTGATATGTCTCATTTGGTTTTACTCTCTTCCAAAAAAGCAATAAGAACCGTGGGAGCAATGAAACCCAAAATGTGTAATAGTCATTGTACAAAAGAGAGGAAAAGAAAGTGCTCTAAACTATATAACTGCATGTATATTTAAGTGTATAAGATAGAAAATGATATCACAGAGTTTTATTGGATCATTGAACAGAACTGTTTGCAGTATCATTGTTGGAATGTCCACTCTACAAGCTTTAATTTTGTGACTTGAATAATTATTTTTAAGATGGCAATATGTAATCCATTAACTAATGATTTCCTACTGTTCATTTTTTTCTTCTGTAAATCTGTATAACTTGTACCCTTTCACTGTTTTTTTTTCTTTTCTCCTTAAATAAAAAAAAAAAAACACACCTGAATTTGTTAAATAGCAAAGAATTCAAGCACTGCATGCAGTGTCTGGAGATGTGAGACTGTTTATCCACGGTGACCAGCGGAGGTCTCTGTGATCACTCGCTGTGTGCTCTGAATGCCATGGCCACGTGAATGGACTCAACCTGCACAAGTCAGGGATTTGTTCAATCTTGGGAGCTGCGTATACCAGGAGCTTCCACTGAATCCACTCTTTACTGAAAAAAATATATTTTAACATGTGGACAACACAAAAATTATCCAGCAATACAAGAATCATACCCATGGGTGATTTTACTCTCTTAAAGGTGAATAATATATTCCAGCAGACATGTGGTCCTGGCTCTCTTGCACGGATCACACAATTTGCCCTCTGTTCAGAACCTGGAGGCCCTGCTGTGCACCCCTTGCTGCTGCTCTGCTTGTTCTCCAAATCCCCTGCCTGTCACAGCTCTCAGCAGAATGCAGTCACTGTATCAGACAAAGATCAACCTCAAGCAGGTGCAGCACTGAGCTGTAGACCTGGAGCTGTGGCTCTCTGGGTTCTGGTGCTCTGGGTCCAGGAGAGACAGCAGGATGTGGAGAGGCCTCTGTGACAGGTCCCATAGGACCCAGGAGTCTGCGGTTGAGACCGTGTTCACTGTGCACCATTCACTTGATCAGCCAGCATAGCTCTTGCTGGGAAGACACTGGTGTGGGACATCATTCACTGAGGGGTTCACGTGTGTTTTGTTCCTGCCTTTACACTCCAGTGACACCATTGTGGGCTCCACGGCCCAGCTTCCCTTTCAGTGACTATAAGAGAAATGGGCTCCACTATTTTTATTGCATCAGCACAATCCAGGAAATTTTCCCAAGATTCAGCAATGTGGTCTATGTGACTTATCCTGGCTCTGTCAACAATTGTGCTTTAGACAGCAGTTCACGTTCCACCTACCTTGGTAGATGAAACTCGGTTCAAATGAGAAGCACAGTTCCTCAATTATACTACATACAGTTCCAGGGCTGAGTGGAAATATGTGACTCATTGTTGGTATACTGATCAACACAAATATATATATATATATATATATATATATATATATATGTATCAATTTAGAAAATTATTTTGGTCATCACTGTTCCCATTTCCTCTGTTCCTTGTAGTGTTGTAGACTGAACAAAGACTTTCAAAATTTAATCCCATAGGCCTGGTAACCCTAGATATTTCTTTGTTATGTATGTTTTTACTTTACTTTTTCTCTCTACTGAATTAATATTTATTTCAAGATGTGCGCTGTCACAATAAATCTAAGGATTCCGTCGTCTTCTATAACAGTGCTGTTATTTTTGAAACTCCTTTCAATCTGTGCATATATCTGAGAACTTTGTGCAATGAGGATTATCTGAGAGTATTTCTCTATTCAAACCAACATGGTTTTTATGCTTCAAATAGTTTGTGAGATGCTAAATGATCCCCACAGTAAGCAAATCACAGAGGCCTCATCCCAGAAACACTGGAACTGTAAAAGAGCTGCTCTCCCATTACGGGGATATTACGGCAGGGATCTCTCTTTGCAGTTCTAGACTCGGTGGCCATAGGATCTCTAAGGACAGTGACCTGCTTTTTGCTATCTACCAGTTTCTTAATATTTCCTATTTTGCTTTGCGATTGATAATACAACATGGCTATGTTGTGCTTTCCTGGGAGATTCTCGCACTCTAAACTATGGGTGTGCACTGATGCAATGTTCCTGAGTCCCACATGGGATGAGGGAAGCAGAGTCCACAAAATCTGACCCTATTTAGAGATGCAGATGAGACGCACTGGTGCTGCCCATAGAAGAGGGGAAGCCAGGCAGGGGAGGCTGTGGTTTTACACCTGCTCACTTGCCATTCTATGTTATGCTCAGAAATGATAATAAAAATTATTAAATCAAGTAATAAAGCTATCACATTAAAATAATAGTTAATGTATTACATGCACACATCAGTTAAACAATGTAGGCTTCTATTTGTGAAATGTATGCCTTATTCTTTCTAAGCAGAACAAATGTTGAGTGAGTCGAGACTCTGGGAATGGGGCATTTGCTGACCTTCTTGGCCTCTGGTCATTCTGAGCACAGTCTGAAGAGCCAGACCCAGCACTGATGTC
Organism: Cavia porcellus; assembly: GCF_034190915.1. Lineage (NCBI taxonomy): Eukaryota > Metazoa > Chordata > Mammalia > Rodentia > Caviidae > Cavia > Cavia porcellus. The sequence continues at coordinate 44,138,712 of NW_026947501.1, read as the reverse complement.
CAGGTCTCTACTGGAGATGCAGACAAGAAGGCTGGTGTTTGGGTCAAGGTGACACCCACACTGCCTGCTAAAGGGTAAAAATGGAAACTGTCATTTTCAGAGCATGACATTTTTATGTACCAAATAGGAGCTGTCTTCAGTAAGGACACAGAATTTGCTCAACTGGCCTCTCCTTGGGCCCTCCCTCCTCACCTGCTCCCCAGAAAGCCAGGCTCCAAAGAAGCCACACTGGGGCCACCAGAAACATGCTTGGGTACCACACAAGGCTCCAGATCCTTACAAGGATAGGTTGGGGGTTGTGTGAGCAGGATATATGCGAAGAAGGGTCACCAGGAGAAGGGGGATAGTCTTGTGAGTATTCATCCAATTTGGTCCTTTCCGTTTTCTCCAGACCACCCAGCAGCCATTGCTTTAAAGGCCATGAGGATCCCTGTCAAAGATAAGTACTAAAGCATGGTGGACAGGGAAGGTGTTGATGATACAGGATTTTCTGAGAATCCAGTGCAGGTCCCTATGACCCTGATACTCAGGATCCTAATACAGCAGCACTGTGTGAAGCAAGGGTTAATATTTTCTTGAATTCAGAGTGAAACAGAACATCTTGATGGTGCCACTCAGAAATTAGCACATGTGTTTAAACATCACTGTATCCCATTAAAATATACAATTAAAACATAATTTAATGGAACAGACCTTCAGTCCTTTTTGGCCTATCTCCCTGGAACTCACCACAACTGGCCTAGGTAAGGTAGGATTGTTTTGAGAGAAGTAAAAGCTCAGAGGATCCCATGAGCTTCCAAGATGGAGAGCAGAGAATCCAGGAGATGAAGACCTGACCTGCTGCCTACCCCTACCTGTTCCGTCTCACAGAAGAATGTCTCTCCTTACCCCGGCCCTAGCCCTTCACCCCTTCCATTCCCACCCATTGATTTCACCAATCAAATGTCAGCCCTCCTCCCTCTTACTCCCAGCTCCTCCTGTCCACCTCATTTCTCTGTCTCTCTCCTTTCACATCTTGCTTTCCAAAAGTTGCCTGCATCTGTGTCCACCCTTTTTTGCATTCTTTACTGTTCAGCCCACAACAATCAGTCTTCTGCCTTCACCACACAATTGAAATGATAAATTATTACTGATGAATCAACCTAACTAGGTGGTCACCAGCTCCAGCATTTTAACCTTCTCTTAAGGTCCAGGCCCTGCTGCTCACTGCCTTCCCACAATGCTCCCCTTTCACTTGGGTGATTCTGTTCTCAGTTCACCCACTAGCTACCTAATTACTCTGCTTTCTTTTACTGTCTAATTTTTTTTAGTCTGCCCTTTACATGTCGGAAAAGTCCCTGGAATCTCACATAATTCCTCTTCACATTCTTCTTGGTCACAAGTGGCTGACATACGTGAAGATTCACTTGCTGGTGATCATGGTTATGAGCTGGGCAAGGCTCTACTCAGGGCTGTGGGAGAGAAGCAGGATCTGAGATCCTAGGAAATTCACCTCACTGGGCCATTCCCAGGAATGGAAACTGTGGAGAAAACTGTGGCCTGAGGAAAGTCTCTCCGTGTGATTCACTGGCATCCAGCAACTCTATTATGCTTTGAACATACCATAAGGGGGAAATGCATGGAATCTTGTAGGTCTAACCTACGGAACACCTTAACTTAGCCTAGCCTGTCTTAAATATTCTCAGGTTACCTACATCACCCTACAGTTGGGCAAAATCAATTAACAGGAACCTATTTTATAACGAAGTGTTGTCTCATGCACCCATGCTGATGGGGTTTACAAAAGTGACAGGAAGCAAAAATACAAAGCCTGATGTCCAAACACTGCAGGCCTTGCTGTGATGGTTGCTTCGCCTCTGGATCATGGGGTTCATTGGTAGCTGCTGCTGCTCAGCACGGCAGAGAATATCACATGGAACAGTGCCCGCCCAGGAAAAGACAAAATGTCAAAATCCAAAGTATAGTTTCTACTGACTGCATACTGTTTATATGCCAGCAGTGTCAGCAAACACAATGTGATCCACCGAAGCTGGGGACTCTGCGATCTGATATCATCTCAGAAGCATGGGTCCAGGTCTGATTCCAGAGGTTTAAGGAATGAATGCAACCCTCTCCCTGAGGGCCCTGCCTCTGCAGAAGCTCCACAGCCCTGGTGGAGATGGGCCTGCAGGAAGAGCCTGCTGGGTGAACTCAGCCTCACTGTCCACGGGAATGCAGGGCTCTGGCAAAGGGTCGCTGTCATACTGGAGGGTGACATTACCAGGAAGTTACAAGAGGAGAGACTGAGTCCAGGGCATGTTTGCCGGCAAGCATAGGAAGGAAAACTCCAGGTGCTCTTGAGGTTCTGGGCCATTAGAGAGAAAGGACTCTTATGGGCACCCATCTGTGCACACACTAGGTCTAAGGGTCATGGGCAGGGAAAGCAGAGACATAGCTGGAATGATTGGGTCTTCCAGAGTGGAACTGGGCCCAGCAGGAATTATTAATGAAGGCATCAGGATATCAGAGATCTATTCTAAGCTGTTTGTAATGTCTTGGGCAAGTCACTTCCCTATTCTGACTTTAGTTTTTTTTTTTTTTTTTTTTTTTTTTTCATTGAAAATGAAAAACTTAAAGTGCTTGGTCTCTCAGGCTCCTCCTAGTTCCTCATCCCCTCAGTCACATCTGAGGCTGATTGGAAACGCTGCACATATTCATTTTAGCCACTAGAGGGAGACAAATGAACACCTGTCAATTTCTACATTTGCTATTGTCAGACAAAACCAGGGGCAAGATACCCTTTCCATTTAACAATAACTTCTTAAAACTTTAAGAGTAAAAAGTGTAAATTACCTACATCTTATAAAACAAGAACTTTATTTTGAAATGTTATTTAAAAATTCTCTAATGCTTGCTTGGCTATGACTAACATTTGTATTAGTATTACTTATATGATTTTCATTTGCTATGAAAGCATCATAGTATTGCAAAGTAAACCATCTAACAACGTTACTATTCCTGGATATTCGGGATAATAATAGATGCTATAAAGGGAGTCTCGGTAGTGGCAAAATGTATTATTCGTTATTTTTATTTCTCTGTTCCATAGTAGTATATTTTGAAATTAGCTTTTGAAAATCTCCCATACTGTGAACTACAAAGATTTTATTTTGCATAAAAGGAAAAACTATAGGGAAAACTTGATTCTTTTACAGAAAATGGAGGATAAAGAAGATGCACAGGTAGGAGACAGTGGTATTATAACAGCATTGTGTCATAACACATTTTGCACATGTGCATTACACCTGGGTTTTTTGCTGAAATATTTAATGTCAACAGTCAAACTTAACGTGAACTGTGAACTTTGAGCTTGAACTTACTTTGATGGGTTGTCATAGAGTTGCAATTTATGGTGATGATCTACTATACAGATGCAGAGGCAGAGGCATCGAAAATATCTCTGCACTTTAACTTTTGTTGTGAATGCAGATCTCTAAATGCATATTTATAAGAGGCATGTCTGCAACTGCTATTAATATCTTATAATCTTGTTTTGATGTTCTGTATTGGTTACACTGTTTTGTTTGATTTTATTCCATTTTATTTGACTTTATCACATTTGATGCTATTTGAAGCTACTTTGAACATAACAAGATACATCTTGTTAGCCACTGTTGATTTTTATTACCTTGTTTTTTAGTGCAGTAATAATTTCATTGTATTGTTTGGATTACGTTTATTCTGTTGTACTTTGGTTTTAGTCTCTTTAAAATAAAAAAACCCAAAAATAATTAATAAATCAATAACAGTGGTAAAATATTTTAAAAATTATTGCTTTAAATTCTAAGAATAGCATCTCTGTTCCCAGGTAAATACAAAATAAAGCCATAATCTGCATTACTTCAGTGTATTCATTGATATCTTTCATTAAATCAGTGTTGACAAGCCGTAAAGTAAGTTAGCGGAGGAAGGAGCTTCTTTGGATGCTTTTACCCAATCCTTCCAGTGACATTCAGAGCCTGGATGCATCTGAAGAACTTGGTCTGCAGCTGGAGACACAAAGAGGAGCAGCGGGGGTACCCCAGCCTCACACTTCTGCTTCCCTGGGAGGTTTATGTCATGGCTTGTATCACTGTGTGCTAGGGGCACTGTTACTCTGTTGACAGTGATAAGTTGCAAAGTCTTCAGGCTTCAGGCCGCTGATGGTGAGAGTGAAATCTGTCCCAGAACCACTGCCACTGAACCTCGATGGGACCCCAGATGCCAAGCTGGTTGCATAGGAGATCAGGAGCTTAGGAGCTTGCCCTGGTTTCTTCTGATACCAGTGTAAGTAATTGCTAATACTCTGACTGGCCCGGCAACTGATCTTGACTGTGTCTCCCACAGATGCAGATGCAGATGCAGGCTGTGTCAACTGGATGTCACATCTGGCACCTGAAATGGGAAACTTAACAAATATCAACATAGATATTCAAGATAAATCAGGCCCATAATGCAATATCAGGCAACTGTGAACCTTCAGATCTAAGTAAATTCCTTGTGCTTCCCTTTCTTACCTGATATCCAGATCACCAAGAGGCCCAGAAAGTGAGCAGGGACCCTCATGTCTATGCTGTGTCCTGACCAGGACTGAAGATGCACAAGGTGAGAACAGCAGCCTGTAAATAAGTCCACATGTAGCTGGCTGAAGTCTTGGGATATGCAAATTAGCAGGGCTGGAAGGTTTTTGGCCCAGCTGTGGGTTGGCTTATCTCAGCACAGGCTCAGTGTCCCCTGGGGACCCTGTCCACAACAGGGCAGCACAGATGTGCCTACAGAGCCCCTGTTTCTCCCTTAAGCCACAGGACAGAATCAGGCTGCTCTCCCATGAGTAGAGTGCACTGCTGCTCCCACGTTACAGAACACACCTTGCTTGAGGACCAGGGTTCTAAGTTATGATCCCTTTGAGAAAGAAGAATGAAGAGAAACACATGGGCTGTTTCAAACAGGGTAAAAAATGAGAAGGCAAGGCAAGAACAGAGCAGAATCTGTGAACTCTGTGAAATTCTCTGGGTTTGTCTATTCACTATCACACCAGGATTAAGCGGGCAGGGAGGGACCTGACCAATTCCACTGTCCAGCCCCAGGCTTCCATAGCACACACAGAAGCATGTTTCTGCTTGTCTTCAACTAAGCCTAGTCCCAAGGCTCAGCCATATTCTTGCTTTCAATGTTCATTGCAGGATAAGTTAGAATCATCTGAGAACAATTTGAGCATCAGGACCTACTTAAAGTGGTAAACAGATCTCTGGGGGTCAGAATATTTCTGAGCCAAAGGTTCTGGAGAACAGCAGGGAAACAGGTCTGTAGTCAGAGCCCCAATGCCCTCCTCTTAGGGACTCCTCCAGGGCTTCTCCCCCGCATATCTGACTGCAGTGGAGATCTACAGCCTCTGTCACCTCCACCTCAGAATACACCAGGCCACTTCACTCTTGTTTCACTCATGGCTGGCCACATTCAGAGCTGTGGCCCTAGCTTTGTCACCCATCCTGTTTCATCGCTGACCAGAGGCCTCCTAGGTAGCTCACCATAGTCATGTGAATACCAGTCACAGATTGAAACAGGAAATAGTAAGGAACTGGCAGATGAGGAAGACAGGGACCATTGTGCACAGCAGCCCCAGCCATGTGAGCTTAGAGAGCTGTGCAGAGCTCCCTGCCTTAGTGGCTCCCTCACAGGAAAGCACCACTCTTTGTTTAATGTGGGGTTGTTCACCATCTACTGGAAGATGTTTAACACAGCAGCCTGCTCAATTTCTTACCCTCAGGCCATGACTGAATCTTTTTAGCTGCATTCTTGAAGCTGATTGTATTCTATTATGTATGAGATAAGATGATATAGAAAATTCAAATGATTCCTATTAATAAAACATCCTACTACTGAGGACAAAAGACTAACAATTCAAGTAGAGATCTAAAGTGATAATGGTAATAAGACCGTGAGCATGATGTGTGTAACCTCACGATCTGACAAAGATTTAGTTTTGGCAATGCCCATGAGCCCCTGAAGACCCTGCAGGAAATGTTTGTAAGGAATCACACTATAGGTCTGTAAAGCCAGCCCATCCTTCCTGTCCCAGAGCCCCTGACAGAGCAGCCTGTGAGAACCCAGCAGCTCCCTAGTTCACACACTCAGTGGTTGGTCACTGGCTGCAAGTGTAACAGCTGAGATGTGAGCAGGTCCCAGTGCTGGGTTCCTGCAAGCCACTCTCCAGCTCTCTCTCCCCAGTCACTGCACAGGGCCTGAGGAAGGGATCGCAGCTAACACTGGAGCCCAGGCACATTCCTGCCTCCACCAACACCTCCTTCCTTTAAGGGATTTGAGCATCCCCAGATCCATGTTTCACAGTTTAACATCTCTCAGGCAAACATTACTTTCAATTTTCTTTGAAAATTATGAACTTAAATGCTAGGGATATATTATCACAGCTATGGGACACAGCAGTTCCTAATTTATCAGAGCTTCATTGCTGGTATATTGGTGACTCTGCTATTGCAGGTGTTGTTCCCAGTGTCACGAATATTCACTCATTCCAGAAATCTCCCAAGTGGATCTATGTTATCCAAAAACAATAAGGAGGTGATAATATATAAAGGTCACAACAGAAGATTTTCTGAATGGCAAATACTTTACTACAGAACATTGTGTTCAAGATAAATATGGTAACATATTATTCAGGTCTATCCTTTATTTTTGGCATTATTTAATGTTGGTTCATTAAGGTCATATAGTTTGTTTAATTTATCAGACACGTAGATTGATTTCATTTGTTTTGTTCACCAGGCTGTTTTATGTTTCAATGGCAATTATAATTTTATCTTTAATGCTGTAAGTTTTTACATTTCTACACAATTACTATTTATTTTATTGCATTTAGTTAGATCTTTGTCACTGAGGTAACATATTTACTTTCAAACACTATAAAAACCAGAAGTGCATTTGTTTAATATTTACTAGTTATTCTGAGGATCTCTAAAGTAATAAACATGATTATAAATATATTGATGTAAGGAACAAAATTTCTGAGTTGCAGATTAGGAAATACCTCCTGCATTTATTGCTGAAATCAGTAGTTGATACAGTGATTAATGTAGAGAAGACAAAGTAACCTCACACATCCTCACTGCAAGAAAACTCTTAGTTAGAATCTTTTTTCCCTCTCTTGCCTGCTTCCTCTTTATAATCACCGTCATCTTGTAATACACAGACAAGGCTGTGATTATAGGTTGAGTAGAGAAATGCTATCAGGTAACCTCTTCCCACACGTCTCTAAGGGATGGCACTGTAAACTACTTTTATAACACAGAGTACTAAAGAGAGGTGACTTATAAGATTTATTCGGACACATGCGTTATCACCTCCTCTTCTAAGAGCTTACAAGAGAGCAGTCATCTCAGAATAGTAAAATCTTTTCTCCAGACACTGAAGGTTAATTTCAAGATAGACAAAAAAACCCTTAATTTTATTCTGGTTTAGCCTTTACTTCTTAGAATTTTTATATCTTGACTACTAAAGTTTATATCCTTTGGATAATTAGCAGTTAACACCTGTATAATTTGGTTCATTTATGATTTCATTTAACTTTCTATAATGATAGATGTTTTTGGATTATTTTCTTAAATTTTTAAGTCTGAGGTGTCTTGTTCCTTCTAGTTATAGCTTCCTACCTAAGGAAAAAAATATTTCCCCTAAAAGACTGCCAACAAAATGACCTAACTGTGCAACATTTCCGTATTTATTAGTTACTCTGAGATTATTCCTAAAGATAATAAACTCAAATATATTGTTTTACTGAGTTATAGCCCAGGAGCTCCCTAGTGAATTTACATTTGACGCAGTAGCTAACACTGCTAAGGTGAAAAAAAATATCATCTCCTATCTCCTCCTCAATGCAAGAATGGTCATGACTGGGATAATTTTTTTTCCTCCCTTCTGCTTCCTCCTTTCCTACTCACTTTCTCCTGGTCACAGTCAGTCAATTGTCCAATTATGGATTTGAACAACTGCCCACACAATCCTTAAGAAAGAATGGAGGTATGAAAACCATAGCACTGTTACATAATAGGATTGAATCCTTAGATTTATTCTGACAGGGGTCATCCTGAAATAAATATTAATTCAGTACAGGGGAAATGAAGCCAAAGCTATAGAGCTGAGGAAACATCTGAGACCAGCAAGCTTATGGGATGCAGGTTGGGGAAGTTATGGCTCTACCATTAGCAATATGAGTGACATGGAAACCAGAGCAGTGATGACTAAAATAATTTTCCAAAATTATTTAAGTGTATGCCCTCCTATTGATCAGTAGTCTACCCATGAACCACATATTTCTATTCCGCCCTGGATCTATGTCTAGTATAACTGTGGAATTATATTTCTAATTTTAATTGAGTTTTATCCAGCAAGGTACTTGGGTCATCTATCCTGTGTCTAAAGCACAGTTGTAGACAAAGCCAAGCTGAGGCACACACAGAACATTACTGAGTCTTTTGAAACTTCCCTGCATTCTGCTGCTGCAAGAAAAGTGGTGGAGCAAATTTCTCTTAGAGACACTGAAAGAGAAGCTGGGCCATGGAGCCCACAATGGTCTCACTAGAATGTAAACACAGAAACAAGACACAGATGAGCCCCTCAGTGAATGATGTCCCACACTGGGGTCTTCCCAGCAAGAGTGATGCTGGCTGATCAAGTGGACCGTGAATGTGGGCACAGTGAACAGTCTCAACCTCAGATTCCTGGGTATTTTGGGCCTTGTCTCGGAGGCCTTTCTACACCCTGCTGTCTCACATGGATCCAGAGAACCAGGACTCAGAGGGCCACAGCTCCAGGTCTGCCGCTCACTGCCGCACCTGATTCAGGTTGATCCTTGCCCAAAGATAGTGATCACATTTTGCTGAGAGCTTGTGACAGACAGGGCCTTTGGAGAACAAGCAGAGCAGCAGCAAGGCCTCCAGGTTCTAAAGAGAGGGCAAATCTGAGCTGCACGAGAGCTAGGACCTCATGTGTGCTAAAATTTATCAGGATAGTTTCCCCTTTGAAAAGGATAAAATCATCCAAGGTTCTGATTCTTGTGTTGCTGGTTCAATTTTTTATGGCCCATGAGGCAAAGCATATTATTTTCAGTAAACTTTTAATGGATTTAGTGAGATCTTCTAACGTTTTCAGGCCTCATTCTTTTTTCTTTGGTCCTTATCAGTCAACTTTACTCGCATCGCCACAGCATTCAGGGCACAAGCTGTTTAAGGAGAGACACCTTTTCTGGTCACCATAGCAAAAATCTCCAGACATTGCATCCAGTGCTTGAAATCTTTGCTATTTAATAGTTTCAGACTCTGCTGTATTAAATTTCATTTACACCAATATTGTATCCTGCTTTGGTCCTTAAATTAGTACTGCAAAAGTAGATCTGGCCACGAAAAAGCTATTACCTCTTCATGGAAATCACACAATGGCATTAACTTGACTCTGGAAACTTTAACTTTCAATGAAAAAATATCAAATGCAACATAGCATATTTTTTGATGGAAAAATGATGGTTCATTTCACTTCAGTAAATACACTGATTTCAGGTGGAAAATATTTCATTGAGCAATTAAATACAAGTTTACAGAGTTAACAAGTAGGTGAGAAGATTAAATAGATATCAGCGGTACCTAAAATGTACAAACACGGTGATTGATTGTACTGAAAGGAAGGAAAGAGCACCAGTGGGTGGTACTTGGTGCAGAGGGTGGGAGAATGTGCTTGGACAGGGATCTCAGTTTTATGAAGAAGGTGCTACATCCCCAAAACTCCCACAGCATAGTAGTTAAAAACGCAGGAGAATCTCAAGAATAAAAACCTACCAGGCAGCATTTGTCTTCCTACCTCAGAGGAAATTGAATCCAGGTCAACGCCATGAAATATTAAAAATAAAGGGTTGATAAAACATTCAAAGCACAACACAACAATGAAGAAGTTAAATCATCAGACCAATGAAGGCAGCATACAAAAACAACTGATAATAAACATTGCTTCTGAACTATTCATTTTGCTCCATGTACAAATACCGTGACCTTTATTTCTGAGCACTGTTTAACCATGGTAACACCATCATTTATGTCTCCATGTGCTGATGACGACTTAGGTAGATTCCACTTCAGGCTGTTATGAATAAAGTTGCTTTAATTAGTCTGACATGGGATGTTGTGTGAACTGCTATTTTCAAGGACTTTAGTCAGAGGCCTTGGAGGGCAACTAATAGGTAGGAGAGTAAATTACTACACCTGAACCAAATTAATCTGCCAAGAGCTCATAAGTTCCTTATTTTCTTGAGGAATGAACAGTTTCAGTTGCTCTACTTGTTTCTTTGTTTCAGATTCCCACGAATTAGCATTTGATAGAAAACCAAAGAGATAGAGTTGATTAGGTTATTTATTATCACTAATTGATTACAATATACTCACCATGTTTCTGTGCTTTACATGTTTTAGAACTTATCTTCATTAATACCCTTTGGAAAGGCAAATGTTAATAGAGAAGAAATGAGTAACTACCGCAAAGTAGGGAACAGATAAGAACATCGTACCCCTGGGATGACGAAGCAGGGAAGGGGGTACACAGAGGGGCTGCATTCTTTGGCCATGTATGAGTTTTTGGGCAAAATAATAGTGCACCTTAAAAACTGGGTCTCTACAGTGGCTGACATCACTTCTATTGAAGCCATCTCAATTGGAAAAATAAAGAAGCATTTTGGGGACCCTGCCCCAACTATGCCACCTTCATTGTCTTCCCAGCAATTGCCACTGTTGCTCACACTGAGCAGAGACACTGTGTTTGTGAGACCTGTTAAATTTGCACAGTCATAAAATATCATGGGGAGAAGTGAGAGTAAGGAGAGGAGGTATGTTTCAGCATGAAATGAACCCACTTCTTTTCTTCTAATGCTGGAGACCAAAGACAGCCTGCTGGGCACTCTCCTGAGCAAAGGGCAAAGGGTCCATGTTAGGTTCCATGAAATAGTGAATGACTCTAAGTGATATAAACAAATACAGTGAGCGTTCTAAACTTTTACCTGTGAATCCAGTTAAAGGTAGGGGCAAAATTTGTATATTCATTCCCATGTTGTAAAAATAGTATTAGATTCTTACTCCATGCAAACCTATGTATATCTGGTGACTTCTGAGATAGAATCAATACATTGAAAGCTTCTATTCCAAAACCATCACTAAGCCAAGATATTCCAGTTAATCATAGAAGGTGGAACCTTGTAAGTACAAAGATGTTACTCAATTTCTTTTACTTATTGTGTTTCTTAATACAGCCTGTTCTGAGATTATCTTTCAAAAACTTCTGTGCTATAAAGGCAAGATTTTGTCATTTTGGAAAAGGATAAACTATTGGAATGGAAAAGCACAAATTAAGAGAATGAATGTGGAGAATTGAGAGGATTTTTAGGGCACTGAAACAAAATTACATTGTTCCAAATGCTGCATGTGTGTTATTGCAGCTGTCTCTGCTGGGGGAAATGCACAACATCATGAGTGAATTTTCATGTGAAATTTGGACTTTGCACATTTATTAATCTTGATTGCAACAAAATTATCCTTGGATATTGATAATGACTGCATAGTCATGTGGGCAGTGTTATAAGGGCCACTTCTGTATTTTAAATTTTTTATAGCTTTCAATTTATTCTAAAATTGAAGCAAATCTTTAAAAATTCCTTCCCAGATTGCATAGAAGGGCTTCTCTGTTACTGTCTGCCAAAATGTTGCCATAACCCACAGTGCGCTGTGGTGCTCATCTGTGTCTTCATTAAATCTGAACAGGCACTGTCATATCTGTGCTTCTGGAGTGGAAGAAATGGAAAGAGGGTGTGTAGAGGAGAGTCTTGGTTCTTCTTCTAAAGTCTCAAGGAACTTGCAAGCCTGGGTGGTTCAGAAAACTGCTCTCAGCAGTTGAGCACAGCAGTGGTGGCAGCTGGTGCAGCCCAGTCTCACACATCTGTTTCCCTGGCTGGTTTTTGTCATGGATTATATCACTGTGGTAGGAGTATACAAACATTGCTGACAGTAATAAGTAGCAACATCTTCAAGCTGGAGGCTACTAATGGTGAGAGTGTAATCTGCCTCAGATCCACTGCCACTGAACCTTGGTGGGACCCCATATTCCAAGTTGGTTGTAGCATAAATCAGCAGTTAAGGAGCTTTCCCTTGTTTCTGTTGGTACCAATGTAAAATATTGCTTATACCATGACTGGCCTTACATTTGATGGTGACTGTGTCTCCCACAGATGCAGGCAAGGAGGATGGACTCTGAGTCATCTGAATGTCACATCTGGCACCTGAAATTAGAAACAACAAGTATCAACACAACTATGGTAAAACAGGACCTCCTTGTAGTGCCAGGCAATTCTGAACAGGAAACTCTAAATAGACCAAATCATAAGATCAATCCTTGCTCACCTTGGAGATAGAACAGCAAGAGCCCCAGGAGATGAGCAGGGATCCTTATGTCCATGCCGTGTTGTGACTGGGACTGACTCCTGCACAGGGTGTGAGCAGCCTGGAAAGATATATTTAGGGCATGGGTTGTGGTCTGTGCATATGCATATCATCAGAGGATGGGTAGAATGACACATAGCTGCAGTGCTGTGTCATCTCATCATCATCCAAGGTTTTCTGGGGCCACTTCTAAGCCTGGGTGGCACAGATTTAATGGGTTTCTCTCTTGGACCACAGGGTAGAATGCAGCTCTTCTCCCATGAGTACACTGAACATTGTTTTAGATTTGGTTCATAACACACTTTGCACCTTTGAATGGAGATGGCATCTATAAGTTCTGTGCCTCCCTCTCTGAATTCACAAAGTTTCTTCATCCCAGTTTGACTTATGACCACTCACATTCAGAGCTGTGTACCTGCTTTGCTCACCCTTCCTGTCTCATTGCTTACTGAGTTCAGACTCTAAGAATCCTCCTGGAAGCGGAATCACAGCCAGGTGCATACAGATCAGACAGTAAAGCGGGAATTCCTGAGGAAGTGGCAGATGGGGGAGACATGGTCCATTGTGACTTGAGGACCCAGCCACGTAAGCTTAGGGATCTGGACACAGAGCTCCCTCCTTTAATGGGAAACTCTCATTTCAACATTCCAGCACTCATTCCAACATTCATTTATTTAATCTAGGATGAGTACTCTGTCTTTGTGTATTGTGGGGTTTGTTTGCCATTTAATGGAAACTTTGTAATAGCAACCTTTTTGATTGGAGTCCTAAGTTCTTTACTGAATCTCTCCTCCTCACCCCATATTCAGGAACCTGATCTTATTCTGCCCATTACCAGACAAGGGTCTATGGAAATTCACATGATTTGTATTCTTAATAAATCATGCAACTATTAAGGACAAACAACTAATAATTCTCTTGTAAATCTGAAAAGATAATGATCACAGATCCAGGAACGTGACTGCATGAAAAGACCATGAAAAGACAAAAAAGTGGTTTTGGGAAAGAGAGGGGGACCCAGAATACCCTGCTCGTTGCAGTGCTAGGAAATGATTCAAGGCTCAGGGCTTCTTGTCCAGGTGTCTTTCCTGTTTCCCCAACTCCAGGCAATTTTTGGTAATATGATAATATTCCCCCTTTGAAACTCTTGTGCCTTACTGAGTAATTAAAGCTCACGAGGAAAACTACAAAATTTCACCAATATGTTAAGGACAAAGTAGGAAATCCTTAGATGGATACAAAGGGAACTACCTTCAACAACTATTTATTTATTTAGAAAAATTCCTATAATTGATGTTGCAACTAATATGTGAAGCAAAGGCTCTGAAAACTTCAGCTCTGCTGGGCTGACCAAACCTCATGGTGTTTGTGAGGTCCATGACCCATCTGCACCTGCAAAGATCAGAAGATTGCTCATTCAGGCTGAAAAATTTTTCGTTCTGGTTTGTGGTGTAGTGTGAAGAATACGCTATCCCTGGTGACAGTAATAACTTGTGACATCATCAGGTCAAAGGCTGAGGGAGAAATGTGTGCCAGATCTGTTGCCACTGAATCTCAAATGGATCCCTGAGATGGACTGAAAGGCCCATTGAATAGGAGCTTTGGAGCCTAATTTATTTTCTGCTGAACCAATGCAGATTGGAGGCAATGTTCTGACTGGTCCAGCAGGTGATAGTGGCTGTCTTCCCTTGCATCATAGACAGCACAGCTAGAAATTGGATCAGCACACTCTGGCTTCTGGAGGCTGAAATCACCACATGTCAGCAGAACATGACCATGTGCATATGAAAGTCACTACAAATGTAGTCTAAAAGAAAACAGGGTATGTTTTACAGGGCTTTTAAGAAGGAAGGAGGAAAAAAGAAAGAAACAAAGAAGGAAGGAAAGAAATAAAGAAAAAAAGAAAGAAGTGAGTAGAGTAAGTTAAGTAACATTGTCACTTTGAGCATTGTCCAAGTAGTATCACCTGAAACCTACAATAGTAGAAACCTAAAGAGCTCTGAAAAGGATATTATCTTGACTTTGCCATATCTATTTTTTAAGTTTTATTTAAGGAGAAAAAGAAAAAAAACAGAAAAAGGGTACAAGTTATACAGAATTTCAGAAAAAATAAACAGTAGGAAATCACTAGTTAATAGATTACATATTGTTATCTTAGAAATAGTTGTTTAAATTACAAAATTAAAGCATATAAAGTGGACTTTCAAACAGTGAGATTGCAAACAGTTCTGTTCAATGATCCAACAAAACTTAGTAACATGGTTACCTATCTTATACACTTAAATATACATGCAGGTATATCCTTTAAAGCACTTTCTTTTCCTTTCTTTTGTACAGTGACAATTACACATTTTGGGTTTTATTACTCCCACAGTTCTTAGTACTTTTTTTTTGAAGAGAGTAAAACCAAATGTGACATAACAGAACAGAGTCAGTCAAATCAAAAGGATGGACATAATACCTAATGTAAAAACAAAATACAAAGTGATCAACAATGGTTACCATACTGCTTCTTGCTATCTGAAAAAGAATTGCCTATATCATCAGTTATAATAAAATTGAACAAATAGTAAAGAATAAAACCAAAACATTGGAGACATTACAGGACTTTAAAAGAAGATAATAGTCAACCAGAATGGGCATCATAATAAATCTTATTGTCTTCACACTTGTTGCCGATACTTTCGAACTTGGTACTATCAAGCAAAGCAGAATAGGGGAAAATCAGTCAAAACCAGATGGTGAGGGCAATACAGGGTTTCAAATCAAGTTAATAGGAAATCAAAGTGGGTTACTATAATATATCCTGCTATTTTTTATTTTTCCCTTAATTAAAAGATAAAAATAAAAAAGCAAATAATTAATAAAAAGAGATTAAGATAAAAGAGGGCATAACAACAAAACAGCACAGGTCAAAACATAACCGTTTAAGCAAAATAGTATTTCACCACAAGATATCCTGACATAAAAGTAGTTACCATAGTGTCTCTTTCCTTGAAATCTTTGAGTATAACTTTGTACACTGTAGCACAAAACATATCAAGACAATGTAAAACCATTCAAGAGAATGACAGTATTACAAGGTATTTACAACCATCAAAAAATGAACAATGGTTTCTGTATAATCTCCTTGTCTGTAAAAGTTTTTGTTTATATTATCACATATAATAAAATCCAATAAGATACAACCTGTTAAGACCGATGGAGACAGAAGAATAAAAGCTTGATGGGACTTTAAAACAAGATGATACTAAATTAGCACTAGCTATTATGATGTCTTGTTTTCTCCAAAATAGCTGTTCCTATTGTTGTACTCTACTCAAAAAACAAGGCCCCATGATGAAAAACGGGGAAAGACCCCAAGATGACAAATGGGGCAAGACATCTTTTTAAAAGAAGCGCTTTTATTTTAGCTGGCCAGCGACACAGTGCAGATGGAATTTGCAAAGCTGTGCAACTGAGTTAAGAGTTTTGACTGATTTTTATAGTTCATTTATGATTAGCTCATTGATCATTAAGTACATAGTGATGAGAAACAGAAATAAGGTGGGCCTTTGTTCCCCTTTGCTTGAGGTCAGAGGCATTTCACAGTGGGTGATTAGCCAATTCATAGCCCTTGGTCTGCCAATTACAGGAACATTTGTCTCTCATAAAGGGAACAATGGTTGACACAGCAACATTTGTTTCTTACAAGGGGAACAAAAGTTGACATAACACACAGGTCACTAAGGTGGGGGGGGATGACACATTACAGAATAGCAGAACGACATGGTCAGTTAATTTTTTAAAAATTTTATTTAAAAGGAAAAAGAGAAAAACACAAAACAAAACAAAGCGGTGTAAGGGTACAAGTAATACAGAACTACAAAAAAAAATTAAGAATTCACCAGTTAATAGATTACATATTATCATCTTAGAGATAGTTGCTCAAATCACAGTATCAAAGCATACAAAGTGGACATTCAAACAGTGAGACTGCAAACAGTTGTGTTCAATGATCCAACCAAAAAACATTAATACGGTCAGCTATTTAACACCCCTAAACACACTTGCTGTTGTATCCTTTAGAGCTCTTTTTTTCCCTCTCTTTTTTACAACAAAATTTACACATTTTGGGTTTTATTACTCCTTAGTTCTTATTACTTTTGGGGGGGGAGAGAATAAATTCAAATATGGCAAAACAAAGCTGTCAGTCAAAACCAAGAATAGACATAGCACATGATGTAAAACAGAGTACAAGGTTATCAACAATGGTTATCAACAATGTCTCTTTTTTCCTTAAAAAGAATTGGCTATCTCATTAGATATTATAAAGTTGAACAAAACAGTAGAGAACAAGACCAATAAAACTTAAGCATTGTCAACATTACAGGACTTCCAAAGGAGACAATAGTCAAACCAGAATGGGCATCTTAGTGAATCTTAGTGCCTTCAAAGTAGTTGCCTATACCCTCAAACTTGATACTATCATACAGAATGGAAGAGAGTCTAATCAGTCAAAACAAGATCGTGGGAGTATTAAAGGACTTCAAAACAAGTTAATAGGAAATCAATAAAAGTTACTATTATATATCCTGCTAATTTTTTTTTTACTTTTTCCCCTTAATTAAAACAAACATAAGAAATAACTAAATAATTTTTTTAAAGAAAAAGGGAGAGATTGAGATAAAACAGGACAAACAATATAACATTACAGGTCAAAGCATGAATGTTTCAGCAATCTAGTGCTTCACGACCAAATAACCCGACTTAATATTAGTTACCATAATGTCTGTCTTTTTCCTTGAAATATTTGAATAAAACTTCATATACTATAGCTTCAAATATTTCCATATCAAGAAGCTCAGAATAAAGCCTTTCCAATTAATAAGTGATAACTTTATAAGGCTTCAGGGCCACATAATGGGGAATCATGATTACCACATATTTTTACATATTTGAATCGTTATTTACATTAGGGAAACTATTTGGTATTCACACATGCGAGATTAATTTATTTCACTTCTGAGTATGGTCTCAAGCTGCGCCCATTTATTGATAAATATCTCAATGTGATCCTTCTTTATAGCTGAGTAATACTCCATTGTATAGAAATACCACAGCTTTTTTATCCATTCATCAGTTGATGGACACTTGGGTTGTTTCCAAGATCTGGCGATTACAAATTGTGCTGCTATAAACATAGGTGCGCATATATCACTGTGGTATGATGCTTTCAGTTCTTCTGGGAATATGCCTAGAAGTGGAATAGCTGGAAAAAATGGGACTTCCAATCCCAGCTTTTTGACAAATCTCAACACTGACCTCCACAATGGTTGAACCAGTCTGCACTCCCTCCAACAGTGAGGACAGTTCCTTTTTCCCCACAGGCTCTCCAGCATTTGTTGTTATTGGTTTTCTTGATCCTGGCCATTCTTTCAGGAGTGAGATGGTATCTCAGTGTGGTTTTAATTTGCATTTCTCTAATGACCAATGATGATGAACATTTTTTCATGTATTTATTTGCCATTTGCATTTCTTCATCTGAGAAGTGTGTATTCATCTCAGATGCCCATTTTTGGATTGGATCTTTGAATCTTGGGGGTCTGAGTTTTTTTAATTCTTCATATGTTTTAGACAAGAGTCCCTTGTCTGAGGGAGTGTTCACTAAAATCTTCTCCCAGTTTGTGGGTTTTCTTTTCACTATGCTGGAGATTTCTTTTGACATGCAGAAACTTTTTAATAAGAAGTGGTCCCAGTTATTGATTCTGGGAAGTATTTCCTGTGCGGTTTGAGTCCTATTCATGAATTCTCTACCTACTCCTATGTCTTCAAGGTTTCTACCCAATTTGTCTTCCAATAGATTTAGTGTTTCTGTTTTAATATTCAGAACTTTGACCCACTTAGATTTTAATTTAGTACATGGTGATAGACATGAGTCTAGCTTTAGTTTTCAGCAAATGGAGAGCCAGTTTTTCCAGCACCATTTATTAAAGAGAATGTCATTCTTCCAGTGAACGTGGTTGGCTCCTTTATTAAAGATAAGGTGGTTGAGTGTGTTTGTAGTTGTGGTTGTATCTTATAATCTATTCCATTGATCTTTGGCTCTGTTTTGATTCCAATACCATGTTGATTTTACTACTGTTTCTTTGTAGTATATCTTCAAGTCAGGGATTGTGATGCCTCCTGCTTTGTCTTTGCTGCTTAGAATTGCCTTTGCTATTCTAGGTCTCTTCTGGTTCCAGATGAAATTTAGGAGTGATTTCTCTAGATCTTTAAGGGATGTTGATGGTATTTTTATTGGGATTGCATTGAATCTGTATAACAGTTTTGGGAGAATGGCCATTTTTCACAATGTTTGTTCTTCCTATCCATGAGCAAAGGATGTCTTTCCATTTTCTGAGATCATCCTCAATTTTCTTTTTCAGTGTATTATAATTTTCACTGTATAGGTCTTTCACTTCTTTCATAAGAGTAATTCCTAAATATTTCATTTTTTGCTTGCTAATGTGAAGATTGTAGTTTCTCTTATTTCGCTCTCTGTGATTCTGTTTTTTATGTATATGAATGCTTTTGATTTCTGAGTATTGATTTTGTATCCACCTATATTAGTGAATTTATTTATTGTATCTAAGAGTCTTTTAGTGGAGTTTAGGGCTTCTTCTATGTAGAGTATCATGTCACCTGCAAACAATGATAATTTAACTTCTTCTTTTCCTATCTTTACCCCTTTTATTTCTCTCACTTACCTAATTGCTCTGGCTACTACTTCCAGTACTATCTTAAATAGGATTGGTGATAAAGGACATCCTTGTCTTGTGCCTGATTTTAAAGTAAAGGCTTTCAATTTTTGTCCATTTAGTATGATGCTGGCTGTTGGTTTGTCATAAATGGCCTTTATTATATTGAGGTAAAGACCATGTATTCTAATTTTCTGTAAAGTTCTTATCATGAATAAATGTTGGACCTTATCAAAGGATATTTCTGCATCTATAGAAATGATCATGTCATTCTTATTTTTGGCTTTGTTGATATGGTGGATTACATTTATTGAATTACGTATGTTGAACCATCCTTGCATTCCTGGGATGAATCCCACTTGGTCATGGTGTATAATCTTCTTGATGATTTGCTGCATTGTATTTGCCAATATTTTAGTGAGGATTTTTGCATCTGTGTTCATTAGGGAGATCGGTCTATAGTTCTCTTTTTTAGTTGGGTCTCTCTCAGGTTTTGGTACTAGAGTAATATTTGCTTTCAGGAATGACCAAGGAAGGATTGCTTTCCTTTCAATTTCATTGAAAAGTTTGAGGAGTGTCGGCATTAGGTCTTCTTTTTATTTCTTGTAGAATTCTGCAATGAATCCATCTGGGCCTGGGCTCTTCTTGGTGGGTAAGGGCTTAATTACATTTTCAACTTCATTAACAGAGATTGGAATATTCAACAGTTTTACACCCTCTTGATCTAGCTTTGGTACTTCATATGTTTCTAAGAATCTGTCTATGTCTTCTGTGTTATCAAACTTTTGAGAGTAGAGGTTTTTGAAATGGGTGTTGATGATCTTCTGTATCTATTGGGTCTGTAGTGATTTCACCTTTTTCATGTCTTATTGCATGAATTTGAGCTTTTTCTTCCATTTTTTAAAGAAGGTTGGCTAGGGGCTTATCAATTTTATTTATTCTTTCAAAGAACCAACTCTTTGATTCGTTGATTCTTTGAATTGTTTTGTTAGTTGCTATTGCATTGATTTCTGCTCTGATTTTTATAATTTCCTCTCTTCTTTTGGCTTTGGGCTTGACTTGTTCTTCTTTTTCTAGCTGTTTGAGGTGTAGCATCAAGTTATTATTTGTACTTGTTCTGTTTTCCTGGTGTGGGAACTCAGTGCAATAAATTTTCCTCTGAGGATGGCTTTCATTGCATCCCACAAATTCTGGTAAGTTGTATCTGCATTTTCATTTTCTTTTAGGTATTGTTTAATTTCTTCTTTAATTTCTTCTGTGACCCACTGATTACTCAAGAGTGTGTTATTCAGTTTCCATGTGTTTGAGGAATTTTTGCAGTATCTTTTATCATTTTTTTTTATTTAAGAGGAAAAAGAGAAAAACACAAAACAAACCAAAGTGGCATAAGGGTACACGCAATACAGAAGTACAATACAAAACAAAACAAAACAAAACAAAAAACCATAACAGTAAGAAATTACCTGCTAGTAGATTACACACTATTTTCTTGAAAATAGTTCCTCAAATCACAGTATCAAAGAACACAAGGTGGACATTCAAACAGGGAGACTGCAAACAGCTGTGTTCAATGTTCCAAAAACATTGATAAAGTCAGCTATTTAACACCCCCAAACACACTTGCTGTTATATCCGTTAGAGCTCCTTTTCTTTTTTTTTTCCCTCTCTTTTTTACAACAAAATTTACACATCTTGGATTTTATTACTCCTTAGTGCTTATTACTTTCTTTGGGGGGGGAGAATACAGTCAAATATGGCAAAACAAAGCTGTCAGTCAATACCAAGGATAGACGTAGCACATGGTGTAGAACAGAGTACAAGTTTATCAACAATGGTTATCAACGTTGTCCCTTGTTTCCTTAAAAAGAATTGTCTATCTTATTAGATATTATAAAGTTGGACAAAACAGTAGAGAACAAGACCAATAAAACTTAGGCATTGTAAACATTACAGGACTTCCAAAGAAGACAATAGTCAAACCAGAATGGGTATCTTAGTGAATCTTATTGTCTTCAAAGTAGTTGCCTATGTCTTCAAACTTGATACTATCATATAGAATGGAACAGAGTCTAATCAGTCAAAACAAGATCGTGGGAGTACTACAGGACTTCAAAACAAGTTAATAGGAAATCGAAAAGAGTTACTATTTATATATCCTAATTTTTTTGAATTTTTTCTTTAATTAAGACAAACATAAGAAATGACTAAATAATTTTTTTTGAAGCAATAAGGGGGAGATTGAGATAAAACAGGACATAACAATATAACAATAGAGGTCACAGCATGACTGTTTCGATAACCTAGTACTTCACCACCTTATAACCTGACTTAATAGTAGTTACCATAGTGTCTTTTTCCTTGAAATATTTGGGTAAAACTTCATATACTCTAGCTTCAAATATTTTCATATCAAGAAGCCCAGAATAAAGCCTTTCTAATTAATGAGTGAAAACTTTATAAGGCTTCAAGGCCACCTAATGGGGAATCATGATTACCACATATTTTTATATATTTGAATCATTACTTACATTAGGGAAACTATTCGGTATTCACACATGCGAGATTGATTTATTTCACTTATGAGTATGGTCTCAAGCTGTGCCCATTTATTGATAAATATCTCAATGTGATCCTTCTTTATAGCTGAATAATACTCCATTGTATAGAAATACCACAACTTTTTTATCCATTCCTCAGTTGATGGACACTTGGGTTGTTTCCAAGATCTGGCGATTACAAATTGTGCTGCTATAAACATAGGTGCACATATATCACTGTGGTATGATGCTTTCAGTTCTTCTGGGAATATGCCTAGAAGTGGAATAGCTGGAATAAATGGGATTTCCAGTCCCAACTTTTTGAGAAATCTCCAGACAGATCTCCACAAAGGCTGTACCAGTCTACACTCCCACCAGCAGTGCAGGAGAGTTCCTTTTTCCCCACAGCCTCTCCAGCATTTGTTGTCGGTTTTCTTGATCCTGGCCATTCTTTCAGGAGTGAGATGGTATCTCAGTGTGGTTTTAATTTGCATTTCTCTAATGACCAATGATGATGAGCATTTTTTCATGTATTTATTTGCCATTTGCATTTCTTCATCTAAGAATTGCATATTCATCTCAGATGCCCATTTTTGGATTGGATCTTTGAATTTCGGAGGTCTGAGTTTCTTTAATTCTTTGTATGTTTTAGACAAGAGGCCCTTGTCTGAGAGAGAGTTCACTAAAATCTTTTCCCAGTTTGTGGGTTTTCTTTTCACTATGCTGGAGATTTCTTTTGACATGCAGAAACTTTTTAATAAGAAGTGGTCCCAGTTATTGATTCTGGGAAGTATTTCCCGTGCGGTTTGAGTCCTGTTCATGAATTCTTTACCTACTCCTATGTCTCCAAGGTTTCTACCTAATTTGTCTTCCAATAGATTTAGTGTTTCTGTTTTAATATTCAGATCTTTGACCCGTTTACATTTTAATTTAGTACATGGTGATAGACATGGGTCTAGCTTTAGTTTTCGGCAAATGGAGAGCCAGTTTTTCCAGCACCATTTATTAAAGAGACTGTCGTTCTTCCAGTGAACCTGCTTGGCTCCTTTATCAAAAATAAGGTGGTTGAGTGTGTTCGTAGTTGTGTTTGTATCTTCTAATCTATTCCACTGATCTTCAGCTCTGTTTTGATTCCAGTACCATGTTGATTTTACTACTGTTGCTTTGTAGTATAACTTCAAGTCAGGGATTGTGATGCCTCCTGCTTTGTCTTTGCTGCTTAGAATTGCCTTTGCGATTCTAGGTCTCTTCTGGTTCCAGATGAAATTTAGGAGTGATTTCTCTAGATCTATAAGGTATGTTGATGGTATTTCTATTGGGATTGCATTGAATCTGTATAACAGTTTTGGGAGAATGGCCATTTTCACAATGTTTGTTCTTCCTATCCATGAGCAAGGGATGTCTTTCCATTTTCTGAGATCATCTTGAATTTCCTTTTTCAGTGTATTATAATTTTCACTGTATAAGTCTTTCACTTCTTTCGTAAGAGTAATTCCTAAATATTTCATTTTTTTGCTTGCTAATGTGAATAGTCCAGTTTCTCTTATTTCCCTCTCTGTAATTTTGTTGTTCGTGTATAGGAATGCTATTGATTTCTGAGTATTGATTTTGTATCCAGCCACATTACTGAATTTATTTATTGTATCTAAGAGTATTTCAATGGAGTTTAGGGGGTCTTCTATGTAGAGTATCATGTCATCTGCAAACAATGATAATTTAACTTCTTCTTTTCCTATCTTTACCCCTTTTATTTCTCTTTCTTGCCTAATTGCTCTGGCTGGTACTTCCAGTAGTATATTAAATAGGAGTGATGATAAAGGACATCCTTGTCTTGTACCCGATTTTAAAGTAAAGGCTTTCAATTTTTGGCCATTTAGTATGATGCTGGCTGTTGGTTTGTCATAAATGGCCTTTATTATATTGAGGTAAAGACCATTTATTCCAATTTTCTGTAAAGTTCTTATCATGAATAAGTGTTGGACCTTATCGAAGGCTTTTTCTTCATCTATAGAGATGATCATGTGATTCTTATTTTTGGCTTTATTGATATGGTGGATTACATTTATTGATTTGCATATGTTGAACCATCCTTGCATTCCTGGGATGAATCCCACCTGGTCATGGTGTATAATCTTCTTGATGATTTGCTGGATCCTATTTGCCAATATTTTATTGAGGATTTTTGCATCTGTGTTCATTAGGGAGATCGGTCTATAGTTCTCTTTTATAGTTGGGTCTTTCTCAAGTTTTGGTACTAGAGTAATATTTGCTTCCAGGAATGACTTAGGAAGGATTGCTTCCCTTTCAATTTCATTGAATAGTTTGAGGAGTGTCGGCATTAGGTCTTCTTTATATTTCTTGTAGAATTCTGCAGTGAATCCATCTGGGCCTGGGCTCTTCTTGGTGGGCAAGGACCCAATTACATTCTCAATTTCATTAGCAGAGATTGGGTTATTCAACAGTTTTACATCCTCTTGATCTAGCTTTGGTACTCATATGATTCTAAGAATCTTTCTATTTCTTCTGTGTTATCAAACTTTTGAGAGTAGAGGTTTTCAAAATAGGTGTTGATGATCCTCTGTATTTCTATTGGGTCTGTAGTGATTTCTCCTTTTTCATTTCTTATTGCATGAATTTGAGCTTTTTCTTTCCTTTTTTTAATAAGGTTGGCTAGGGGCTTATCGATTTTATTTATTCTTTCAAAGAACCAACTCTTTGATTCGTTGATTCTTTGGATTGTTTGCTTAGTCTCTATTGCATTGATTTCTGCTCTGATTCTTATAATTTCCTCTCTTCTTTTGGCTTTGGGCTTGACTTGCTCTTCTTTTTCTAGCTGTTTGAGGTGTAGCATCAAGTTATTTACTTGTATTCGTTCTGTTTTCCTGATGTGGGAACTCAGTGCAATAAATTTTCCTCTCAGAACGGCTTTCATTGCATCCCACAGATTCCGGTAAGTTGTATCTGCATTTTCATTTTCTTTTAGGTATTGTTTAATTTCTTCTTTAATTTCTTCTGTGACGCACTGATTACTCAAGAGTGTGTTATTTAGTTTCCATGTGTTTGCGGAATTTTTGCAGTATCCTTTGTCATTAATTTCTAATTTCAGAGCGCTATGATCTGATAATATGCAAGGGATGATTTCAACTCTTTTACATTTGCTTAAATATGTTCTGTGAGCTGATATATGGTCTATTTTAGAAAATGATCCATGTACTGCTGAGAAGAATGTGTATTCTGATGTTGTTGGGTGGAACATTCTGTATATGTCTATCAAACCCATTTGTTCACAGGTGTGATTCAGTTCTGTTATTTCTTTGCTCATTTTCTGTCTGGTTGATCTGTCCCTTGGTGTCAGTGGTGTATTAAGGTCTCCTGTTACAATTGTGTTACTGATAATTTGAGTTTTCATTTCTGTTAATAATTGTTTTATATAACTGGGTGCTCTGGAGTTTGGTGCGTATATATTTAAGATAGTTATCTCTTCCTCTTGGAGTTTTCCCCTTACGAGTATGTAGTGACCTTCTTTGTCCTTTATGGTCATTGTTGGTTTAAAGTTCACGTTGTCTGCAAACAGGATGGCTACTCCTGCCTTTTTTTGGATTCCTGCTGCATGAAGAATTGTTTTCCATCCTTTGACTTTCAGTCTGTGAGTATCTTTCTGGGTTAGATGGGTTTCCTGTAAACAGCATATGGTTGGATTTTGTTTCTTGATCCATTCTGCTAGTCTGTTTCTTTTGATTGGTGCATTGAGACCATTTACATTAATGGTTATTACTGTTAAATGCTGGTTAATTGTAGGAATGTTATCTCTCTGCTGTTGCATCTTTATCTTTCGGTTCTGTTTAATTATTTGCTTTGCTTAGTGGTTTTTTCCTTTGTGTATCTAAACTGTCTTTCAATATTTTTTGCAGGGTTGGTTTGGTGTTCATGAAGTTCTTCAGCTGTTCTTTGTCATGGAAGTATCGTATTGCACCATCTATTTTGAATGATAGTTTTTCAGGATATATCAGTCTTGGTTGGAAATCATTTTGCTTTAGGATCTGGAATACTTCACTCCATGCTCTTCTTGACTTTATCGTTTGTGCTGAGAAGTCTGCTGTGATTCTGATAGGTTTTCTTTTATAAGTGATTTGTCTTTTCTCTCTGACAGCTTTTAATAATCTATTCTTGTGTTGGATTTCTGGGATGGTGACTATTATATGTCTGGGTGTAGTTTTATTTTGGTTATGACTGTTTGGAGTTCTATATGCTTCACTGATCCTGATGTCAGTTTCTGATCTCATGCTTGGGAAATTTTCAGCTATTACTTCTCTAAATATCCTCCTGACATCCTTCATGTTGTCTCCCTCTCTTTCATTAATCCCTATCATTCTTATGTTTTCTTCTTTGCATCGTCTTGCAGTTGTTGAATTGTTGTTTCCTGGTTCCTTGTTATTTTCAAAAGATCTTTCCTTTCCTGTTCACTAGCTGCAATCCTGTCTTCAAGGTCTGAAATTCTATCTTCACTTTCATTAAGGCGGTTTTTACAACTTTCAGTGGAGTTTTTTATTTCCTGTATATCTCTGTGCATCTGCTTTATGTATTCTGTTTGTTTCTTATATTGCTCGTCTAGGGATTCTATCTTTTTGTTTAGTTCCTCCAATTTTTTATCTGTGTTTTCTTTAGATATATTTAGAATCTCTTTCATTTCTTTTATCATTTCTTCTTTTATCTGGGAGATTATTTCGAGTTTGAATTTCTTTAAAGCTTCCTGGAGTTGCTTGTCAATTTCAGTGGCTATTGTGTCCGATATATGAGGTGGATGGGATATATTTTCTTCTATATACATCGCTCCTAGGGTTTCTTGAGATGGGCTGGAGGTTTGAGGTTGTAATTTGGTCTTTCGTTTTGTCATTTTCCTATATTTCTGTGTTTCAAGTGTTACTTGAAAGCTTCCTCAGGATCTGTTGAAAATCCCCTTCTATGTTTGGAGCTACTGGGACTCTGGC
Organism: Cavia porcellus; assembly: GCF_034190915.1. NCBI lineage: Eukaryota > Metazoa > Chordata > Mammalia > Rodentia > Caviidae > Cavia > Cavia porcellus. Next base: position 44,111,965 of record NW_026947501.1, on the reverse strand, counting down.
GCCGCGCTACTCCAAGCCATTAGGCCTACAGAACCAGTGGCCCTCCTCTGCCTGCTCAGAACTCCGCAGTTCCAGACAAGCTGGGCCTCAGGGACACTGTGCGCCCACCTGCCCCTTGGAAGCTCCACAGTTCTTCAATCGCAGCCGGGTTAGGGTACTCACCACAGGCTGCAGTGCTTCAGGAACCTGTGGACCCTCCCTGGTTGCAGAGTTATCCACAGTCCTCCAGACACGTAGAGAGGCCAGTGAGGGCACCCCAGATCTGCCCAGCTCCTCCTCTGCAGACCTGTGGCCAGGCGCGGCAGCTAAACAGGCTGGACTAGGCTCGTAGTGTGGGCCAGCCCACCTATCGGGAGCTCAGCAGGTCTCCAAATGAAGCCTGGAATGGGGAGGCTGATGTGGAAGCCTTAAACCCACCTCTCTCCTTCACTGCACCTGGAAGCCTGAGGGAACTCCAGCAGTCTGGGCGCAGAAATCCAGAGTCCTCCAGACACGCAGAGAGGCCAGTGAGGGCACCCCAGATCTGCCCAGCTCCTCCTCTGCAGACCTGTGGCCAGGCGCGGCAGCTAAACAGGCTGGGCTAGGCTGGTAGTGTGGGCCAGCCCACCTATCGGGAGCTCAGCAGGTCTCCAAATGAAGCCGGGAATGGGGAGGCTGATGTGGAAGCATTAAACCCACCTCTCTCCTTCACTGCACCTGGAAGCCTGAGGGAACTCCAGCAGTCTGGGCGCAGAAATCCAGAGTCCTCCAGACAAGCAGAGAGGCCAGTGAGGGCACCCCAGATCTGCCCAGCTCCTCCTCTGCAAACCTGTGGCCAGGCGCGGCAGCTAAACAGGCTGGGCTAGGCTGGTAGTGTGGGCCAGCCCACCTATTGGGAGTTCAGCAGGTCTCCAAATGAAGCCGGGAATGGGGAGGCTGATGTGGAAGCCTTAAACCCACCTCTCTCCTTCACTGCACCTGGAAGCCTGAGGGAACTCCAGCAGTCTGGGCGCAGAAATCCAGAGTCCTCCAGACACGCAGAGAGGCCAGTGAGGGCACCCCAGATCTGCCCAGCTCCTCCTCTGCAGACCAGTATCTTTTATCATTAATTTCTAATTTCAGAGCGGTATGATCCGATAACATGCAAGGGATGATTTCAACTCTTTTGCATTTGTTTAAATATGTTCGGTGAGCTAATATATGGTCTATTTTAGAGAATGATCCATGTACTGCTGAGAAGAATGTGTATTCTGATGTTGTTGGGTGGAACATTCTGTATATGTCTATCAAATCCATTTGTTCGCAGGTGTGATTCAATTCTGTTATTTCATTGCTCATTTTCTGTCTGGTTGATCTGTCCTTTGGTGCCAATGGCGTATTAAGGTCTCCTGTTACAATTGTGTTACTGATAATTTAAGTTTTCATTTCTGTTCATAGTTGTTTTATATAACTGGGTGCTCTGGAGTTTGGTGCATATATATTAAAGATAGTTATCTCTTCCTCTTGGAGTTTTCCCCTTACAAGTATGTAGTGACCTTCTTTGTTCCTTATGGTCATTGTTGGTTTGAAGTTCACGTTGTCTTGAAACAAAATGGCTACTCCTGCCTTCTTTTTTTTTCGATTCCTGCTGCATGAAGTATTGTTTTCCATCTTTGACTTTCAGTCTGTGAGTATCCTTCTGGGTTATATGGGTTTCCTGTAAACAGCATATGGCTGGATTTTGTTTCTTGATCCATTCTGCTAGTCTGTTTCTTTTGATTGGTGCATTGAGACCATTTACATTAATGGTTATTACTGTTAAATGCTGGTTTATTGTTGACATGTTATCTCTCTGCTGTTGCATCTTCATCTTTCTATTCTGTTTAATTATCTGCTTTGCTTAGTGGTTTTTTTCCTTTGTGTATCTAAACTGTCTTTCAATATTTTTTGCAGGGTTGGTTTGGTGTTCATGAAGTTCTTTAGCTGTTCTTTGTTATGGAAGTATCATATTTCACCATCAATTTTGAATCATATTTTTTCAGGATACATCAGTCTAGGTTGGAAATCATTTTGCTTTAGGATCTGGAATACTTCACTCCATGCTCTTCTTGACTTTATTGTTTGTGCTGAGAAGTCTGCTGTGATTCTGATAGGTTTTCCTTTATAAGTGATCTGTCTTTTCTGTCTGACAGCTTTTAATAATCTATTCTTGTGTTGGATTTCTGGGATGGTGATTATTATATGTCTGGGTGTAGTTTTATTTTGGTTATGACTTTTTGGAGTTCTATATTCTTCACTGATCCTGATGTCGGTTTCTGATCTCATGCTTGGGAAGTTTTCATCTATTACTTCTCTAAATATCCTCTTGACATCCTTTATATTGTCTCCTTCTTTTTCATTAATCTCTAGCATTCTAATGTTATTTTTCTTTGCATCATCTTGCAGTTGTTGAATTGTTGTTTCCTGATTCCTTGTTATTTTTAAAAGATCTTTCCTTTCCTGTTCACTAGCTGCAATCCTGTCTTCAAGGTCTGAAATTCTATCCTCACTTTCATTAAGGTGGTTTTTACAACGTTCAGTGGAGTTTTTTATTTCCTGTATATCTCTGTGCATCTGCATTATGTATTCTGTTTGTTTCTTATATAGCTCGTCCAGGGATTCCCTCTTTTTGTTTAATTCCTCCATTTTTTAATCTGTGTTTTCTTTAGATATATTCAGAATCTCTTTCATTTCTTTTATCATTTCTTGTTTTACCTTGGAGACTATTTCGAGTTTGTATTTCTATAAAACTTCCTGGAGTTGCTTGTTAATTTCAGTAGCTATTGAGTCTGATATTTGAGGTGAATGGCATATATTTTCTTCTATATACATTGCTCCTAGTGTTTCTTGAGATGGGCTGTAGATTTGAGGTTGTAATTTGGTCTTTCATTTTGTCATTTTGCTACATTTCTGTGTTTCAAGTGTTATTTGAAAGCTTCCTCAGGATCTGTTGGAAATCCCATTCTATGTTTGCAGCTACTGAGACTCTGGCACCAGGCTACCCCAAGTCACTGCGCCTACAGAACCAAGGACCCTCCTCTGCTTGCTCAGAACTCCGCAGTTCCAGATAAGCTGGGCCTGAGGGACATTGTGCGCCCACCTGCCCGTTGGAATCTCCTCAGCTCTCCAATCACAGCCGGGATGTGGAGGCAGATGTAGACACCTCAAACCCACCTCTCCACTTCACTGCTCCTGGAAGCCTGGAAGGACCCAAACATTCTGGGCTCTGGGCAGAGTGCCCTGAGCCCTCACCACAGGCTGTGGTGCCTCTGGAAACTGCGATCCCTCCCTGCTTGCTGAGATATCCACAGTCCTCCAGACACATGGGGAGGCTGATGCAGGCGCCCCAGATCCACCCAGCCCCTCCTCTGCACTGGTGAGGTAATTTATAACTGTGTGGTTGGTGCTTGGTTACTAGGGTAATGAGCTCAGTACCCAATAACAATATTACTAATAAGTATCTTTTTAAGTAATTATTTTTGTTAATTATCTTTTGATGAATTATTTTAGTTTTTAGCATCTTAGTATATAACATTCCCCACTGATTTTTGTCAGTGAACCAAATCATTGGCTCATGGAATTTTCAAGCAGTGGTATTTGTTCATAAACCTGTGTCCTTAAAACCTTGAGTTTTATTATTTGAACCTGGTCTTTGACATAATTTACTAATCTGTTTATAATGTAAGGTCCAATTGTTAAACAAGTAAGTAAGATTAACAGAGGTCTGGAAGCTGCTATGATTAACCTTGTCAACCAGGGAGAGAGAGAAAAACCATTGCTCAAAACAATTCTGTTCAGCTTGTCTAGCTTGTTTTTGATCCTGTAGCTGCCTATTAAGGCTGGCCATACTTTGTCTGATAACCCCAGAATGATTGGCATACAAACAACAATTTTTTTTAATGCCAGACAGAGGCCTCCTTCCTTGGAGATCTAGACCCCGCTGTTTTTGTAAAACCATCTCAGTCAGTGAACTTAAAGAATTGTCTAATTTGGAGACAGAGTCACTAAGGGCTGCTAAATCTTGGTCAATGAGTGCACGTAAGTGTCTATAATTTTGGTCTTTTGACTATTAGGCTGGATACTCTTAAACCTATTGACCTTGTTAGCTCAATTTTTAGTAATATAGGTAATAATACAAGCTTTTTTTTTGTTCCTACTGGACGCTTTAAGTCAAAGCTAGGGAATAAGTGACTCCTACCATTATCTCTAGAGTACCAATACACTTGGGAAAAGATATGGACTAATATGTAAAGCTCAGGGAACTGGGTAAACAGGTGATGCTTGGAACAAGGATTTATATTAGAAGTACAGGCAAACCAGGCTCCATTGGGAGCAACAAGGTGTTGATTAGCAGGATAGGAAAAAGTATAAATCAAAGCTGAAGAGGTAGGATTACAGAATGCAGCATAAGGGGAAGTGTGCAAGGAGGAGGAGGCAGAGTAATACAGGTTTCTGGAGCACCCTATACATTGTCCACTGTGAGCAGGTGCTTAGCATCCCACCAACAAAAGGTGTCGTCTGTACAGGAATTTAAAAGTTGATTTGTCATAAGCAATGTCCAGAGGCAAGAAGGGGCTAGAGATGTCACAGAAATCACAGAGGGCAAAAAGGTTTCAGGAGCAGGAAGTCTAGTGGAGGAAAACAGAAGATTGGGTCTCCAGAGTGAGGAAAAAGGTAACGACCCCCTTTATTTTTCTGTCAAGGAGATACAAATTTACAACCCCAATGTCTATAAAAATATTTTGTCCCTATGGACTGTGAACACCTATGATCAGAGGCTGGCTGTTGCTTTTGGGGACAAAGATACCAGCCAGTGGACTGTAATTTTTTTTTTTTTTGTGAATACATAGGTCCCTGTAAGTCTCTATTAGCAACCAATCAGGCAGCATGACATGCAAACCCAGCGACATTTTTTGTCTAATTTTTGCTGGGATGTTATCTAATAGGGAACATAAATCTATCTTAATTATCTCATGGACAGTAGCATTGGCTACCAATAATTTACCAGTGAAATAGTCAGTAATTTTAAGTTTTAAACAGTGGGTTACAAGGTATCTCCTTGGAGTCTCTACAAGGAATAATACTTAAGAACAAGATTATCAGATACATTTGGCAATCTTAAGCTTTAAAGAATCCTTGGAGGGAACAACAGTCCACTTATCTGTAGGTTGATTGCTGTCAGAGGCCAGAACTGGCTTGAAGTGGCAATGATGAATTGAGGCAGGCTTTTTCGTGACTTTGACAGCAGTCAGAGTGCTGAGGACCACGGTGTAAGGGTCTTCTCACCATGGTTTGACTGACTCACGGTGATGTCTCTTGATGAGTAGTGTCCTAGGTTTTACTGCAGGACGTTTATCCTCAGGATGGGCTGTAGGCAGAGGTTGTTGTTCTTGGAATAACTGGTGGATGGAAGTCAGAGCTAGCTGAAGGGCCTGCAGGAACTTAACAAGATCTTGATTAGCCAGATCTGCTAATTTTTTTTTCTTCAGAAATCTTAGGAATAAGAGGAGGAGGTCTCCCACATAGAACTTTAAAGGGGAAACAACTGTAACATAGGGGTACATTGTGCATGCAAGAGGGCAAAAGGAAGGAGACTCACCCAGTTCTCGCCAGTTTTTAATGCCATCTTAGTTATTACCGTTTTTAAAGTCTGGTTTATCCTTTTTATTTGTCCTGAACTTTAAGGCCAGTGAACACAGTGGAGTTTTTAATCAATCTGCAAAGCTTGGGTTAGTTTTTGAGTTATACGGGCTATAAACCCGGGCCATTGTCAGACCCCATGGATAAAGGGAGGACAAATTGGGGAAACTGCTAACAGGGCTGACTCAAGACTTAGTAGGAAAAGCTATTACCAGTACTCATTCCCTTAAAGTCCAGGCTTTTTATTTTTGTGAACTCTATTTTTTAATGTTTTTCAGGCATAGTCCCACGATATCAAGTGTTTTCCATTTGTTGTGGTTGCTTAGGCTTTACAACTGGCACTGAGGGCCTCTAAGGCTCACAGACTGAGTAAGCTTCGATAACTGAGGGATAAAGAAATGATCTCAAAAAGAGCAGCGAGATTTGATCCTCCCATGTGAGTGGACTGATGAGCTTGTTGGATGAGTTTTCATCTCAAGGTCTCGCAGAGGAGGATTCAATTATCAGGCAGTTGGTACCAGCCCCCAGGGATATCAGACTTGGCTTGGAGTTGAGCTGCCAAATGTAAGTCTTTTTGAGTGCAAAAGGGCTCTGACAGAGTGGGTGGAATCAGTAGCAATGCTGGGATTGTCTCAATCCCCACTGATTTTGTGGCTGCTTTTTGGGTAGCTGCATCTGTTAGATTATTTAATAGCCATATTCCTTGGCATCCAAATGGCAGCTAACAAATCTAAAACTTGGGGAGCATTTTTATCTTTTGGCCCCCTTAAGTCAATGAACCTCATTCCTGGTAAATGGCCCCATGAACATGGGCAGTAGCAAATGCATATCTGCTATCAGTCTGACAACTTGAGGGCCTCAGTGAGGGAAATGAGTTCAGCCCATTGGGCTGATGTTTTTGGCTCCAAGGTTTGTTCCCATAGAATCCGAGAGTCTGTGACAGCGGCTCCCACGACCTGCTTACCTTGATAGATGTGACTGCTCCCATCAGAGAAATATGATGGAACTCCGGACAGTGGCTCATCTGTCAAGTCTGGTCGAAGCCCCATGAAATGATCAGAGGGGCAAGGAGAGGTCATCATCAGGCAGCTGAGTATCTGGGTTTAAAGACACTGTCCCCTTGAAACTGATGGTAGTCAGATCCAGAAGTAATGCCTGATAGGCAGCCATCGATCTGGTGAAGCTTTGATGAGTCTCCAGTGAATGAAAGGAGATAATTAAAAGTTTTTGTCCAAATGTCACCTTTTGGGCCATTTTCACCAGGAGGGCCACCGAGGCAATCATCTACAGGCAAGGCAGCCATTGCGCTGCCACATTATCAAGTCTCTTGGAAAGATAGGCAATAGGGTTTTGCCATGGTCCTAAATTCTGGGTCAGTACTCCTTTTGCTACCCCTTGTTTTTTTTATCAACATAGAGGGAAAGAGGTTTTTGCAACTTTGACAGAGCCAGAACTGAAGCTTCTATTAAGGCTGATTTTAATTGCTGAAAAGCCTGGTCTCATGAGTCTGTAATCTAAAGCACACAATATTCTATGGCTCTTAGAAATTTTCACTTTTGCTTTTTAGTCACGGGCACTGGAATCTGTTGAATGGCTTGCACCAGCTGGGAGGAAAGAGTCAGTTCTAAGCAAACTCTAATAACTAACTGAGGGGTATTTCTTTAAATCTCTCAAGCCTTTGCAATTTTTGCTTAATATCAGGGACTGACAGTTACAAATGTATTATTAATGGCCCTTGCCTTTTTAGGTGTTACCAGATCTACAGGTGTACAAATGTAATAGGCCTCTAGCAATCTCTTCAGAAACCCCAAGGGAGACTCATCATCCAATTGTCTCATCTCTGCTACTTGGACAAATTGGTGGTTTTTCTGGCAGCCCTTAAAGGCTTCTGAGAACAACTGGAGATACTGAACTAGAGCCTTCTTACCTCTGGTTGTCCGATCAGGGTGGGACAAAGGGAACACACGGTTCTGGCATTCGGGATCAGAGGACAGGTTTTTATTTGGAATGCACACTGCTTTTTATCCCACAACATGAATGTGTTTTTTTTTTTCTCTTTTACTGCAAACAAAATCTGCAAAATCTGCTGGCAGTCATCACAAGTGTGGTGATGAATGGAGAAGACAAATTCCAAAAGAGAAATAAGGCACTGAGGGTCCTTAGAAAAAGGGGGGTGAAGAAGAGGAGTCCAGCAATTCTGAACTCTGATGGCTTCTAGTCCAGATGGGACTGAGAATTACAATCCTTTTAATTTTTATTTTCATAGGCAAATATATTTTATATATGGTCAACGCTGACTTTTTATCATTATTTAAATTTAGGATGACAAAGGGCTCCAGTTTGTCCTCCCCTTTTTAGAATATAATCTCATTTTAATGGAAACATTTTGTAGTAAAAGTTTACTGATCCAATACTGTCAAATTCTGAACACATTTGTTTTTCTGATTTTCTGTTTCTGTTTATTACCCATCAATCACCTTTTTTCTAGCTTTTAGACAACATTAAAACTTTTAGCAAAATCCTTGAAGTGACTTTCTTAGTAGTCTAAAATATATTAAATCATTTTATGTCTTTTTATTACCTTAAAATGTTACATTTTAAAAACTGTAATTTTTTAAACTGGCTCAATGACAGTATGACCTGGCTTTATTTGGTAAAGCCAATATGATTTTAAAAACCATAAACATATATATATATATATATATATATATATATATATATGCATATATATATATATGTGTGTGTGTGTGTGTGTGTGTGTGTGTGTAAATATGTATGTATTGTTATATATTTACATTTTAACCAGAAAAATACTTTTAAAGGCATGCCAAGGTTGTACATAATCATTTGAGGACTAAAACATTAAACAAGGTGCCACAAAAGACAAGACCAACATTAAAGTCACAAACAAAGGATTTTCTTTCCATGGTTTGGCGACCTAAAGGGAAATAAATTTTTATTATGACCCTTAAGTCCAATAAGCTGCATGGAACCTGCAAAAGTAGTTTAAGAGAAAAAAGAAATCTAAATGTTAGTACTGAGGTAACAGTTCAAATGAACAAATGGCTTCACTGTAAAAATATGCCAAGCACAAAACCAAATGGATAAAAAATCCCAAATCACAAATGGGCTAGAAGCCCTGTCCCGGAGGGCATCCCGCTCCAGTGCAGAATGAGCCAGCCAAGCTCCTCTGCAACTTCAAAGGTGCACACTCAAATTACAAAGAACAAAAGATCCAAATACTTACAGATGTTTCAAGCCAATTGATCGGTGAAAAAATGGGAGGGGTCGCCATGTAATCCCGGACGGGCCCCCAAATGTTGTACTCTACTCAAAAAAACAAGGCCCAATGATGAAAAGTGGGGCAAGACCTCAAGATGACAAATGGGGCAAGACGTCTTTTTAAAAGAAGCGCTTTTATTTTAGCTGGCCAGTGACACAGTGCAGATGGAATTTGCAAAGCTGTGCAACTGAGTTAAGAGTTTTGACTGATTTTTATATTTCATTTATGATTAGCTCATTGATCATTAAGTACATAGTGATGAGAAACAGAAATAAGGTGGGCCTTTGTTGCCCTTTGCTGAGGTCAGAGGCATTTCACAGTGGGTGGTTTACCAATTCATAGCCCTTGGTCTGCCAATTTCAGGAACATTTGTCTCTCATAAAGGGAACAATGGTTGATACAGCATCATTTGTATCTTACAAGGGGAACAAAAGTTGACATAACACACAGGTCACTAAGGTGGGGGGGATGACACATTACAAAACAGCAGAACGACATGGTCAGTTAATTTATAACTATGTGGTGGGTGCTTGATTACTAGGGTGATGAGCTCAGTACAGGATGACAATATTACTAATAACTATCTTTTTAAGTAACTATTTTTGTTAATTATCTTTTGATCAATTATTTTAATTTTTAGCATCTTAGTATATAACACCTACCATCCAAATTTTCCTGCCTCATTTTTGTTGAGCTCCTTTTCTGTCATTAGTTGTCAGTTTGTCTTCTTCATTTTGCTTTCTGCTCCATTCATTGTGGCCTCTCTGCCACTGTTTCTGGAATCTTGGTATTTTCCTTTTTTAGAATATCCTGCAATATTCTCTACAGAGTTAAATTGGTGTTTTCAAATTCCCCTAGTTCCTCTTTATCATGTAAGTACCTTGTTTTTCCATCAATTTCTAGGGAGAGTTGTGCAGGATATATCAATCTTGGCTGGAGGTTATTATCTTTCAAAGCTTGAATTATTTCCCCCCATGCTCTTCGTGATTTGATGGTTTGTGCTGAGAAGTCTGCTGTAATTCTGATGAATGTTCCCTTGTAAGTGATCTGTTTCTTGTGTCTGATGGCTTTTAATATTCTGTTCTTATATTGGATTTCTCGAATTTTGATTATTATATGCCTGTGTGTAGCTCTGTTTGGGTTGTATGTGGACTGGGGTCCTGTATGCCTCATACATCTGAGTATCTTTACCTTTTGCTAAATTAGGGAAATTCTCCTGGATTATTTCTGTGAATAGCTTCTGTAGTCCATTTGTTTGTGTCCTTAATTCTTTTATGTTCTTAATTCTTAAGTTATAGATCCTCTTACCTTCTAGCCTTTGTATTATTGCTGTTTGTTTTCTTGTTATTTTTAAGAAGTTTTTCATTTCATGCTCCCACATTACAAATCTGCCCTCCAGTTCAGACAATCTATCCTTAGTTTCTTTCAAGCTGTTATGCCAGCTGTCTATAGAGTTTTTAGTTTCCTGGTAATCTCTTTGAACCTGCTTCATGTGTTGTATGTTTTCTCTATTTTATCCATTGAACAATTCTCCCCTTTTTTCTGTTCTTCCATTCCACCATCTGTTTTTTCTTGGGTGGTGCTTAGCATTTCTCTAACTATTCTACTGATATCTTGCTTTACTTGGTTAAATACCTTGTCTATGAGGCTCTGGATATATCGCTTTATGTCTATTGGTGCCATGTCTGATATTGCATGTTTTCTGTCCTCATTCTCTTTTGCATTTACTTTTCCTGGATCAGTGTTCTCAGGATTGGGGACTGAGGACCCTTTCTGTTGCTCCCTCTTCCCATAGGTTTGTTCATTGCATACAAGCGTATATAGGAGGCCCAGTTTCTTTCTTTGTTGGTTACAGTTTGTTTGAATCTGCTGGCTAGGTTTTCCTGCCCACTGCAGTGCACTAGGGACACACAGACCTGGGCAGCCTCTGCTGGGCCCACACCTCCAGGTCAAACTACTGAAGGGTGAACCACCTGGCACTGGTTTGGGCTAGCCCATTGGGTCTTAGCGGCATCACCCAGGCCATGTGCTCTGCACCAATCCCGCTTGAGAGGGGAATATGTGACTAAAGTCACTGAAGTGTCCTGTTCTGGCTGGTATGCCCGGTCCCAGAATGCCCTTTGCTGGAGTCTCCCTCTCTATGGAAGGGTCCCTGTTCCTATCACTCACCGCAGTTTGATGCAGGTCTTCCCACCAGTCCTGCTTTCAACTCCATTTGCTGATTCCCACTCTCAGAGCATTCGTGTGTCTCTCTCCTTGCTTTGCTGATTTGGACACATCAGCAGCACCAGGAAATTCAAACTGCAGCTTCCAGTGGCATGGGTTCCAGCTTTCATGCTGAGATTTTATCTGTTCTGCTTATAGAACTGGGATTGCATTTCCTGTTGGTTTCTCTCAGCTTAATTTGTTCTTGGGTCAGCAGGATATATCTCCCCTTGCTTAGGACACCTTGCACAGCACCATTCCTGGATTCCAAGCTGGGTATTTCAGAGAGCCACTGTAGCTGCTGTTATCTATCTGCCATGTTCTCCCGGAAGTCTGCCATATCTATTTTGCTTAGCCTGCATCCCAGAGAAGGCTTTTGTAAGATCCCAAAAGCAAAGGTACTTCCGATGTAAGAGGAAAGATAAATGCAGATCATGAGAACTTATGGGCTTAAACATTAGAATTTATAGGTCTCTGTTCTCAATGTTTTCTGTCCTTCCCTGCTGGTCACTGCTGAGCACACCCTAGTTTCTGAAGAGCTGGCCCCTTCCAGGATCAGAGGCAGGGATCAAGAGCAGAGTGGAGACACAATCTGTCCCTGTACTCTGGTGCAGTCCTCAGTCATCTGGAATGAACAGTGGCTCAGGACTTTGGCTTGGTTTCAGGCAGTGTTAACTCTCCTGCTCCTTGTTTTAAATCATATTGAAGTTTACATTTACATCATGTAAACTTGCCATGGAACATCTCATTCCACATGGTACTGATGAGAGCAGGTCAAGTAGATGTCCTGTGCCGGATAAATTGTAACTATCTTGATTGTCTAATGAAAACCCTTGCTGTGCAGAGGGTGCAATGAAAACTGTACAAAAATTAATAGGGCTGTCACATTGGTGAAGGTGTCAAATTTCTTGATGTCTGAAATAAACTGATTCATTGTCGTACAAGGAATGAAAGTAATTACACCTTGCCATATGCTTCAGTGTTTTAGAGTGATTTGCTTTACCCCATAGTCTCCAACTAACAGAATGTCAGCTAATTTATAGCAGTATATAGAAGTAAAATCTCATCTACTGGAGCTACCCAAAAGTAAGTAAAGGGCTCTGTTTTTGCAGCATTTTTGTACTTCTATCTCTGACAGTACACTAAAATAAAAAGTTAACATAGCTAATGTAAAATTGTACAAAAGGCTTCTGATTAGAAATCATGGCATCTCCAGTAACCTGTCTGTTGTACAATGATTTATGAAATAACTGAAACTTATAATGCAACTTTCTCCAAATTATTTCAATAAAGTAACAGTAGGAATTTGTTATTATTTAGAATAAAATGTCTCCAAAATTCACAGAGTACCAAAATGGTGTTTTCAGAAAGTGTTGGGTCTATGAGTGCTCTAACTTCATCTGTGGATTAATCCATTAATGAGGTCAGTAGTTGATGGAATCAACTAGGAGGCATTGGAATCTCAGTTGATTTACCTGGTTACAGGAGTTGGATTATGAGAGTGTGACAGTATGAACTCTATCTTATTCTTGGCTTCTGTCTCTGTCTCTCTCTGTCTCTCTGTCTCTGTGTCACTCTGTCTCTGTCTCTCTCTCTCTTCCTGCTTCCTGGCAATCATGAGATAAGTATCTTTTTCCAAACCTTCCTTACGTCATGGTCTTTGTATATCATCATCCCCTTAAAAGCATTGAGGTCAGCAGACCACAGACAGAAATATGTTTAAACGTGAGCCAAAATAAATCTCTCTTCTCTTATATTGTTTATCACAGATATTTTGTCATAGCAATGGAAAGTTCAATAACACAGAGTCCTAGAGGATTTATCTTGAAACTGAAAAGTTTCAAATGTGTAAAAGATGTAGTTAACAAATGGGCTGAATGTTTGAATTTTTAAAAAATTATCCCAATAAAAGATGCATTGCCATGGATCCTCCATAAAATATTCTCTTTTTTAAAATTTATGTAAAGAGAAAAAAGAAAGGAAATAAAAAACAAAGCAGTAACACCATACAAATAATACAGAATTTCAAGAAAAATATATACAGTAAGAAATCACTAGTTAATAGGTTACACATTGTCATCTTAGAAACAGTTGTCCAAATTATAAAATCAAAGCATGTAAAGTGGACATTCATACAGTGAGATTGCAGACAGTTCCGTTCAATGATCCAACAAAAGCTCAGTAATATGGTTTTCCATCCTACATACTCAAACATACACGGAGTTATATCCCTTAGACCACCTTCCTTTCCTCTCTTTTTTACAATAACAATTACACCCTTTGGGTTTTTTTACTCCCACAGTTCTTATTACTTTTTTTGAAGAAAATAAAACTTAATGTGACTAAATAGAACAGAGTCGGTTTGAATAGAAGGATGGGCATAGTACAGGATGTAAAAATAGAATAACAGGTGATCAAAAATGGTCACCATTGTGCCTCTTGCTATTTTTTAAAATAGTTGCCTATATCATCAGGTAAATTGAATTGATCAAAACAGTACAGTGCAAGACCAATAAAACCTACACTGGAGACCTTACAGGACTTCAAAAGAAGATAATCAAACCATAATGGGCATCATAGTAAATCTTATTGCCTTCAAAGTGGTTGCCTATATCCTCAAACAATTTTTTAAATTTTATTTAAAAGGAAAAAGAGAAATAACAAAAACAAAACAAAGCGGTGTAAGGGTACAAGTAATACAGAACTAAAAAATAAAGTAAGAAATCACCAGTTAATAGATTACATATTATCATCATAGAGATAGTTGCTCAAGTCACAGTATCAAGGCATACAAAGTGGACACTCAAACAGCGAGACTGCAGACAGTTGTGTTCAATGATCCAACCAAAAACATTAATATGGTCAGCTATTTAAAACCCCTAAACAAATTTGCTGTTGTATCCTTTAGAGCAGTTTTTTTCCCTTTCTTTTTACAACAAAATTTACACATTTTGGGTTTTATTACTCCTTAGGTCTTATTACTTTTGGGGGTGGGAGAATAAAGTCAAATATGGCAAAACAAAGCTGTCAGTCAAAACCAAGAATAGACATAGCACATGATGTAAAACAGAGTACAAGGTTATCAACAATGGTTATCAACAATGTCTCTTTTTTCCTTAAAAAGAATTGTCTATCTCGTTAGATATTATAAAGTTGAACAAAACTGTAGAGAACAAGACCAATAACACTTAAGCATTGTAAACATTACAGGACTTCCAAAGAAGACAATAGGCAAACCAGAATGGGCATCTTAGTGAATCTTATTTCCTTCAAAGTAGTTGTCTATACCCTCAAACTTGATACTATCATACCGAATGGAACAGAGTCTAATCAGTCAAAAAAAGATAGTGGGAATATTAAAGGACTTCAAAGCAAGTTAATAGGAAATCAATAAAAGTTACTATTATATATCCTGCTAATTTTTAAAAATTTTCCCCTTAGTTTAAAAAAAACATAAAAATAACTAAATATTTTTTTAATGAATAAGGGAGAGATTGAGATAAAACAGGACATAACAATATAACAATACAGGTCAAAGCATGAATGTTTCGGCAACCTAGTGCTTCACCACCAAATACCCTGAGTTAATATTAGTTACCATAATGTCTGTCTTTTTCCTTGAAATATTTGAATAAAACTTTATATACTATAGCTTCAAATATTTCCATATCCAGAAGCCCAGACTAAGCCTTTCCAATTAATAAGTGATAACTTTATAAGGCATCAAGGCCACATAATGGGGAATCATGATTACCACATATTTTTACATATTTGAATCCTTACTTACATTAGGGAAACTATTTGGTATTCACACATGCGAGATTAATTTATTTCACTTCTGAGTATGGTCTCAAGCTGCGCCCATTTATTGATAAATATCTCAATGTGATCCTTCTTTATAGCTGAGTAATACTCCATTGTATAGAAATACCACAGCTTTTTTATCCATTCCTCAGTTGATGGACACTTGGGTTGTTTCCAAGATCTGGCGATTACAAATTGTGCTGCTATAAACATAGGTGTGCATATATCACTGTGGTATGATGCTTTCAGTTCTTCTGGGAATATGCCTAGAAGTGGAATACCTGGAATAAATAGGACTTCCAATCCTAGCTTTCTGAGAAATCTCCAGACTGACCTCCACAATGGTTGAACCAGTCTACACTCCCACCAAAAGTGTAGGAGAGTTCCTTTTTCCCCACAGCCTCTCCAGCATTTGTTGTTGTTGGTTTTCTTGATCCTGGCCATTCTTTCAGGAGTGAGATGGTATCTCAGTGTGGTTTTAATTTGCATTTCTCTAATGACCAATGATGATGAACATTTTTTCATGTATTTATTTACCATTTGTGTTTCTTCGTCTGAGAAGTGTGTATTCATCTCAGATGCCCATTTTTGGATTGGACCTTTGAATCTTGGGTGTCTGAGTTTTTTAAATTCTTCATATGTTTTAGACAAGAGTCCCTTGTCTGAGAGAGAGTTCACTGAAATGTTTTCCCAGTTTGTGGATTTTTTTTTCACCATGCTGGAGGTTTCTTTTGACATGCAGAAATTTTTTAATAAGAAATGATCCCTGTGATTGATTCTGGGAAGTATTTCCTGTGCCGTTTGAGTCCTGTTCATGAATTCTCTACCTACTCCTATGTCTTCAAGGTTTATACCCAAGTTGTCTTCCAATAGATTTAGTATTTCTGTTTTAATATTCAGATCTTTGACCCATTTAGATTTTAATTTAGTACACGGTGATAGACATTGGTCTAGCTTTAGTTTTCAGCAAATGGAGAGCCTGTTTTTCCAGCACCATTTATTAAAGAGACTGTCATTCTTCCAGTGAACCTGCTTGACTTCTTTATCAAAGATAAGATGGTTGAGTGTGTTTGTAGTTGTGGTTGTATCTTATAATCTATTCTATTGATCTTTGGCTCTGTTTTGATTCCAATACCATGTTGCTTTTACTACTGTTGCTTTGTATTATAACTTGAAGTCAGGGATTGTACTGCCTCCTGCCTTGCCTTTGCTGCTTAGAATTGCCTTTGCTATTCTAGGTCTCTTCTGGTTCCAGATGAAATTTAGGAGTGATTTCTCTAGATCTTTAAGGGATGTTGATGATATTTTGATTGGGATTGCATTGAATCTGTATAATAGTTTTGGGAGAATGGCCACTTTCACATTGTTTGTTCTTCCTATCCATGAGCAAGGGATGTCTTTCCATTTTCTGAGATCATCTTCAATGTATTTTTTCAGTGTATTATAATTTTCACTGTATAGGTCTTTCACTACTTTCATAAGAGTAATTCCTAAATATTTCATTTTTGCTTGCTAATGTGACGAGTGTAGTATCTCTTATTTCCCTCTCTGTGATTTTGTTGTTCATGTATAGGAACGCTATTGATTTCTGAGTACTGATTTTGTATCCAGCTATATTAGTGAATTTATTTATTGTATCTAAGAGGCTTTCAATTGAGTTTAGGGCTTCTTCTACGTAGAGTATCATGTCATCTGCAAACAATGATAGTTTATCTTCTTCTTTTCCTATCTTTACACCTTTTATTTCTCTCTCTTGCCTAATTGATCTGGCTTGTACTGCCACTACTATATTAAATAGGATTGGTGGTAAAGGACATCCTTGTCTTGTGCCTGATTTTAAAGTAAAGGCTTTCAATTTTTGTCCATTTAGTATGATGCTGGCTGTTGGTTTGTCATAAATGGCCTTTATTATATTGAGGTAAAGACCATGTATTCCAATTTTCTATAAAGTTCTTATCATGAATAAATATTGGACCTTATCGAAGGCTTTTTCTGCATCTATAGAAATGATCATGTGATTCTTACTTTTGGCTTTATTGATATCGTGGATTACATTTATTGATTTACATATATTGAACCATCCCTGCATGACTGGGATGAATCCCACTTGGTCATGGTGTATAATCTTCTTGATGATTTGCTGCATCCTATTTGCCAATATTTTATTGAGGATTTTTGCATCTGTGTTCATTAGGGAGATCGGTCTATAGTTCTCTTTTTTAGTTGGGTCTTTCTCAGGTTTTGGTACTAGAGTAATATTTGCTTCCAGGAATGACCAAGGAAGGATTGCTTCCCTTTCAATTTCATTGAATAGTTTGAGGAGTGTCGGCATTAGGTCTTCTTTTTATTTCTTGTAGAATTCTGCAGTGAATCCGTTTGGGCCAGGGCTCTTCTTTGTAGGTAAGGACTTAATTACATTTTCAGTTTCATTAACAGAGAATGGGTTATTCAACAGTTTTACATCCTCTTGATCTAGCTTTGGTACTTCATATGTTTCTAAGAATCTGTCTATTTTTTCTGTGTTATCAAAACTTTGAGTGTAGAGGTTTTTGAAATAGGTGTTGATGATCTTCTGTATCTATTGGGTCTGCAGTTATTTCACCTTTTTCATGTCTTATTGCATGAATTTGAGCTTTTTCTTCCCTTTTTTTTAACAAGGTTGGCTAGAGGCTTATCGATTTTATTTATTCTTTCAAAGAAATCAGCTCTTTCATTTGTTGATTCTTTGAATTGTGTTCTTAGACTCTATTGCATTGATTTCTGCTCTGATATTTATAATTTCCTCTCTTCTTTTGGCTTTGGGCTTGACTTGTTCTTCTTTTTCTAGTTGTTTGAGGTGTAGCATCAAGTTATTTATTTGTGTTCGTTCTGTTTTCCTGATGTTGGAACTCAGTGCAATAAAATTTACTCTGAGGACGGCTTTCATTGCATCCCACAAATTCTTGTTAGTTGTATCTGCACTTTCATTTTGTTTTAGGAGTTGTTTATTTTCTTTTTTAATTTATTCTGTGACCCACTGATTACTCAAGAGTGTGTTATTCAGTTTCCATGTGTTTGTGGGATTTTGCAGTATCTTTTATCATTAATTTCTAATTTCAGAGCGCTATGATCCAATAACATGCAAGGGATGATTTCAACTCTTGTATGTTCATTTAAATATGTTCTGTGAGCTAATATATTGTCTAATTTAGAGAATGATCCATGTACTGCTGAGAAGAATGTGTATTCTGATGTTGTTGGGTGGAACATTCTGTATATGTCTATCAAATCCATTTGTTCACAGGTGTAATTCAGTTCTGTTATTTCTTTGCTCATTTTCTGTCTGGTTGATCTGTCCCTTGGTGTCAATGGCGTATTAAGGTCTCCTGTTACAATTGTGTTCCTGATAATTTGAGTTTTCATTTCTGTTAATAGTTGTTTTATATAACTGGGTGCTCTGGAGTTTGGTGCATATATATTTAAGATAGTTATCTCTTCCTCTTGGAGTTTTCCCCTTACGAGTATGTAGTGACCTTCTTAGTCCTTTGTGGTCATTGTTGGGTTAAAGCTCATGTTGTCTGCAAACAGAATGGCTACTCCTGCTTTTTTTTTTTTTTTTTTTGGATTCCTGTTGCATGAAGTATTGTTTTCCATCTTTTGACTTTCAGTCTGTGAGTATCCTCCTGGTTAGATGGGTTTTCTGTGAACAGCATATGGTTGGATTTTTTTTCCTGATCCATTCTGCTAGTCTGTTTCTTTTGATTGGTGCATCCATTTACATTAATGGTTATTACTGTTAAATGCTGGTTTATTGTTGACATGTTATCTCTCTGCTGTTGCATCTTTATCTTTCTGTTCTGTTTAATTTTCTGCTTTGCTTAGTGGTTTTTTTCCTTTGTGTATCTAAACTATCTTTCAACCTTTTTTGCAGGGTTGGTTTGGTGTTCATGAAGTTCTTCAGCTGTTCTTTGTTATGGAAGTATCATAATTCACCATCAATTCTGAATGATAGTTTTTCAGGATACATCAGTCTAGGTTGGAAATCATTTTGCTTTAGGATCTGGAATACTTCATGCTCTTCTTGACTTTATTTTTTGTCCTGAGAAGTCTGCTGTGATTCTGATAGATTTTCTTTTATAAGTGATCTGTCTTTTTTCTCTGACAACTTTTAATAATCTATTCTTGTGTTGGATTTCTGGGATCATGATTATTATATGTCTGGGTGTAGTTTTATTTTGGTTATGACTATTTGGAGTTCTATATTCTTCACTGATCCTGATGTCCGTTTCTGATCTCATGCTTGGGAATTTTTCAGCTATTACTTCTCTAAATATCCTCTTGACATCCTTTATGTTGTCTCCTTTTCCATTAATCCCTATCATTCTTATGTTACTTTTCTTTGCATTGTCTTGCAATTGTTGAATTGTTGTTTCCTGATTCCTTGTTATTTTAAAAAGATCTTTCCTTTCTGTTCACTAGCTGCAATCCTGTCTTCAAGGTCTGAAATTCTCTCTTCACTTTCATTAAGGCAGTTTTTACAACTTTCAGTGGAGTTTTTTATTTCCTGCGTATTTCTGTGCATCTGCATTATATATTTTGTTTATTTCTTGTATTGCTCGTCTAGGGATTCTATCTTTTTGTTTAGTTCCTCCAATTTTTAACTGTGTTTTATTTAGATTTATTCAGAATCTCTTTTATTTCTTTTATCATTTCTTCTTTTACCTGGGAGATTATTTTGAGTTTGAATTTCTTTAAAACTTCCTGGAGTTGCTTGTTAATTTCAGTAGCTATTGTGTCAGATATTTGAGGTGAATGGCATATATTTTCTTCTATATACATTGCTCCTAGTGTTTCTTGAGATGGGCTGGAGGTTTCAAGTTGTAATTTGGTCTTTTGTTTTGTCATTTTCCTATATTTCTGTGTTTCAAGTGTTATTTAAAGCTTCCTTAGGGTCTGTTGGAAATCCCCATCTATGTTCTCAGCTCCTGAAATTCTGGCACCCTGTTACCCCAAGTCATTGGGCTTGTAGATCCAATGGCCCTCTTCTGCCTGTTTAGAACTCCGTAGTTCCAGAAAACCTGGGCCTCAGGGACACTGTGCGCCCACCGCCTTGTTGGTAGCTCCACAGTTCTCCAAGTGCAGCAGGGATGGGGAGGCAGATGTAGAGGCCTGAAACCCACTTCTCTACCTCACTGCACCCTGAAGCCTGGAGGGTCCCGAACAGTCTGGGCTTTGGGCAGAGTGTGCTGAGCACCTACCACAGGTCACGGGGCCTCTGGAACCTGCGATGCTCCCCTGCTTGCTGAGATATCCACATTCCTCCAGACACATGGGGAGACAGATGCAGGTGCCCCTGATCTGCCCAGCCCTTCCTCTGCACACCAATGGTGAGGTGCAGGAGTTCCAAATAGGCTGGGCTCCGGGGATAGCGTGTGCCAGCCTACTCATTGGAAGCTCCACAGTTCTCCAAGTGCAGCCTGGATGGTGAGGCATATGTAGATGTCTCAAACCCACTTCTCCCCTTCACTGCACCCGGAAGCCTTGAGGGTCCCAAAAAGTCTGGGCTTTGGGCAGAGTGAACTGAGCACTTACCACAAGCCACGGTGCCTCTGGAACCTGCGATGTTCCCCTGCTTGCTGGGATATCCACGGTCCTCCAGACACATGTGGAGGCTGATGCAGGCGCCCCAGATCTGCCCATCCCCTCCTCTGCACACTGATGGTGAGGTGCAGCAGTCCCCCTCAAACTTGATATTATCAAACAAAATAGAATACATTAGAATCAGACAGAACAAGATAGGGAGAGCAATACTGGGATTCAAATCAGGTATAATAGGAAAACAAAAAAGTTACTATAATATATCCCGCTATTTAAATTTAGTTTTCCCTTAATAGAAAAAAAAACAAAAAATAGATTGATTAAAAAAATGATGGAGATTGAGATAAAAGAGGACATTGTAGCAGAACAACACAGGTCAGAACTGAACAATTTAAGCATCATTGTGTTTCACCCCCATATAATCTAACATAATAGTAGTCACCATAGTGCCTCTTTCCTTGAATTATTTGAGTATATCTTCATATACTATAGCATCAAGCATATCAAGACGGTGAGAAGCCATTCAAGAGAATTAAAGAATTACAGGATACGTTGAACCATTTACCAAAAAATGAACACCGGTTTCTATCTTATATCTTTCCCTATAAAAATTTTGTTTCTACTATTGCATATAGTAAATATTGTAAGATACAACATGTTAAAACCAGTGGAAACCAATGTACAACACCTTGATGGGATTTCAAACAAGATGATATTAAACCAGCACTAGCTTTTATGATGTGTTGTTTTCTTCAAAATAGCTATTCGTACTATCATTCGAAAAACCCAGGTTAAAACCTTTGCAATTAATGAGTGAAAACATTATATGGCTTCAAACCAATATGATTGGGAATCATGATTACCACATACTTTTTTGTATTTTGTCATTTCTTACAGTAGGGAAACTATTCAGTATTTATACATGTGAGTTTGATTTATTTCACTTATAAGTATGATCTCAAGCTGTGTCCACTTATTTATAAATATCTCAATGTGATCATTCTTTATAGCTGAGTAGTACTCCATTGATTAAAAATACCCCAACTTTTTAATCCATTCCTCCACTGATGGACACTTAGGTTGTTTCCAAGATACAGCTATTACAAACGTGGATGCACATATATCACTGTGGTATGATGCTTTCTGTTCTTCTGGGAATATGCCTAGTAGTGGAATAGTTGAGTCAAATGGGGCTTCCTTTCCCAGCTTTCTGAGAAATCTCCAGACTGACCTCCACAATTGTTGTACTAGTCTACCATCCCACCAACAGTGCAGGAGAGTTCCTTTTTCCCCACAGCCTCTCCAGCATTTGTTGGTGTTTTTCTTGTTCTTGGCCATTCTCTCTTTCAGTGAGATGAAATCTCAGTGTGGTTTTAATTTGCATTTATCTAATGACCAGGGATGGTGAGCATTTTTTCATGTATTTATTTGCCATTTGTATTTCTTCATCTGAAAATCATTTATTCATCTCAGATGCCCATTTTTGGATTGGGTCTTTGAATTTTGGGGGTCAGATTTTTAAAAAATCTATATATGTTTTAGAAAGAAGTCCTTTGTCTGAGTGGCAGTTCACTAAGATTTTTTCCCAGTTTGTGGGTTTTCTTTTCATGATGCTGGAGATTTCATTTGACATGCAGAAACTTTTTAATAAGAGGTGATCCCAATTATTGACTCTGGAAATTATTTCCCGTGCAGTTTGAGTCCTGTTCATGAATTCTCCACCTACTCCTATGTCTTCAAGGTTTTTTCATCAATTTGTCTTCTAATTGATTTAGTGTTTCTGTTTTAATACTTAGATTTTTGATCCATTTAAATTTTATTTTAGTGCATGGTCATAGGCATGGGTCTAGTTTTAGTTTTTGGCATATGGAGAGCCAGGTTTTCCAACACCATTTATTAAAGAGACTGACATTCTTCCAGTGAACATGTTTGGCCCCTTTATCAAAGATAAGGTGGTTGAGTGTGTTTGTAGTTGTGCTTTTATCTTCTAATCTATTCCACTGATCTTTGGCTCTGTTTTGGTTCCAGTACCATGTTGATTTTACTACTGTTTCTTTGTAGTATAACTTCAAGTCAGGGATTGTGATACCACCTGCCTTGCCTTTGCTGCTTAGAATTGCCTTTGCTATTCTGGGCCTCTTCTTGCTCCAGATGAATCTTAGAAGTGATTTCTCGAGTTCTATGAGGTATGTTGATGGTATTTTTATCAGGATTGCATTGAATCTCTATAACAGTTTTGGGAGAATGGCCATTTTCACAATATTTATTCTTCCTGTCCATGAGCAAGGGATGTCTTTTCATTTTCTTAGATCTTCTTCCATTTCATTTTGCAGTGTATTATAATTTTCCTTGTATAGGTCTATCACTTCTTTCGTGAGAGTAATTCCTAAATATTTCATTTTTTGGTTGCTAGTGTGGAAGGTGTGGCCTGTCTAATTCTCTCTCTCTCTCTCTCTCTCTGTGACTTTGTTATTAGTGTATAGAAATGCTATTGATTTTTGAGTATTGATTCTGTATGCAGCTACATTACTGAATTTATTTATTACATCTACGAGTCTTTCAATGGAGTTTTGGTGATCTACTATATAGAGTATCATGTCATCTGCAAATAATGATACCTTAACTTCTTCTTTTCCTATCTTTATGCCTTTTATTTCTCTCTGTTGTCTAATTGCTCTGGCTAGTATTTCCATATCTGTATTAAATAGGAGTGGCAATAAGGGACATCCTTGTCTTGTACCTGATTTTCAAGTAAAGGCCTTCAATTTTTGGACATTTAGTATGATATTGGCTTTTGGTTTTTCATAGACGGCCTTTGTTATATTGAAGTAAAGACCATCTATTCCAGTTTTCTGCAAGGTTCTTATCATAAATGAATGTTGGACCTTATCAAAAGATTTTTCTGCATCTATAGAAATGATCATGTGATTCTTACTTTGACTCTATTGATATGGTGTATTACATTTATTGATTTGCATATACTGAACCATCCCTGCATGCCTGGGATGAGTTCCACTTGGTCATGGTGTATGATCTTCTTGATGATTTGCTGCATCCTATTTGCCAATATTTTATGGAGGATTTTTGCATGTGTGTTCATTAGGAAGATTGGTCTGTAGTTCTCTTTTTTAGTTGGGTCTTTCTCAGGTTTTGGTACTAGAGTAATATTTGCTTCCAGGAATGACTAAGGAAGGATTGCTTCCCTTTCAATTTCATTGAAAAGTTTGAAGAGTGTCGGCATTAGGTCTTTTTTGTATTTCTTGTAGAATTTTGCAGTGAATCCGTCTGGGCCTGGACTCTTCTTTGTAGGTAAGGATTTAATTACATTTTTGATTTCATTAATAGAAATTGGGTTATTCAGTAGTTTTACATCTTCATGACCTAGCTTTGGTATTTTGTATGCTTCTAGGAATCTGTCCATTTCCTCTGTGTTATCAAACCTTTGAGAGTAGACGTTTTCGAAATAGGTTTTGATGATTTTCTGTATTTCTGTAGGGTCTGTAGTGATTTCTTCTCTTTCATTCCTTATTGCATGAATTTGAGCTTTTCCTTCCCTTTGTAAAATAAGGTTGACTAGGGGCTTATCAATTTTATTTATTCTTTCAAAGAACCAACTCTGATTCATTGATTTTTTTGGATTTTTTTTAGTCTCTATTGCATTGATTTCTGTTGATTTTTATAATTTCTTATGTTCTTTTGGCTTTGGGCTTGACTTGCTCTTCTTTTTCTAGATGTTTGAGGTGTAACATGAGGTTATTTATTTGTATTCATTCTGTTTTCCTGATGTGTGAACTCAGTGCTATAAAAATTTTCCTCTGAGCTCAGCTTTCATTGCATCCTACTGATTCCGGTAAGTTGTATTTGTGTTTTCATTTTCCTGTAGGTAGTGTTTAATTTCTTCTTTGATTTCCTCTGTGACCCACTGATTACTCAAGAGTGTGTTATTCAATTTCCATGTCTTTGTGGGAATTTTTTGGTATCTTTTATCGTTAATTTCTAATTTCATAGCGCTATGGTCCAATAGCATGCAATGGATGATTTGAACCCTTTTGCATTTATTTAGATATGTTTTGTGAATTAATATATGGCCTATTTTAGAAAATGACCCATGTACTGCAGAGAAGAGTGTGTATTCTCTTGTTGTTGGGTGGAATAATCTGTACATGTCTATTAAGTCCATTTGTTCACAAGTGCAATTCAGTTCTTTTATTTCTTTGCTGATTTTCTGTCTGGTTGATCTGTCCATTGGTGTCATTGGTGTGTTAAGATCACCTGTTAGAATTGTGTTACTCCTGATTTGGTTTTTCTTTTCTGTTAGCACTTGTTTTATATAACTGGGTGCTCTGGAATTTGGTGCATATATATTTAAGATAGTTATCTCTTCCTCTTGGAGTTTTCCCCTGACCAGTATGTAGTGACCTTTTTATCCATTCTGATCATTATTGGCTTCAAGTTCACATTGTCTGCAAACAGAATAGCCACCCCCAATTTTTTGGGGGGGGGTTTCCTATTGCATGAAGTATTATTTTTCCATCCTTTGACTTTCAGTCTGTGGGTATCCTTTTGGGTTAGATGGGTTTCTTGTAGACAGCATATGGTTGAATTTTGTTTCTTGATCCATTCTGCCAGTCTGTTTCTTTTAATTGGTGCATTGAATCCATTTACATTAATGGTTATAACTGTTATACATTGGTTTATTGTTGATATGTTATCTTTCTGCTGTTGCATCTTTGTCTTTCGGTTGTGTTTAATTGTCTGCTTTGTTTAGTGGTTTTTTCCTAGATGCATCTAAGCTGTCTTTCAGTATTCTTTGCAGGGCTGGCTTGGTGATCATGTAGTTTTTCAACTGTTCTTTGTCATGGAAGTATCTTAATTCTCCATCCATTTTGAAGGACAGTTTTGCAGGATACATCAGCCTAGGTTGGAAATCATTTTCCTTTAGGATCTGAAATACTTCACTCCATGCTCTTCTTGACTTTATTGTTTGTGCTGAGAAGTCTGCTGTGATTCTGATAGGTTTTCCTTTATAAGTGATCTGTCTTTTCTCTCTTACAGCTTTTAATATTCTATTCTTTTGTTTGATTTCTGGGATGGCCATTACTATGTGTCTGGGTGTAGTTTTATTTTAGTTATGGCTATTTGGAGTTCTATATGCTTCACTGATCTTAATATCAGTTTCCAGTCTCATGTTTGGGAAATTTTCAGCGATCACTTCTCTACATATCCTCTTGACATCCTTTATGTTGTTCCCTTCTTTTTCATTTATGCCTATTAATCTTATGTTGTTCCTTTTTGCATCATCTTACAGGTGTTGAATTGTTATTTCCTGATTTCTTGTTATTTTTAAAAGATCTTTCCTTTCCTGTTCACTGGCTGCAATCTTGTCTTGAAGGTCTGAGATTGTATCTTCACATACATTGAGGTGGTTTTTACAACTTTTGATGGAGATTTTGATTTCCTGCATATCTCTTTGCCTCTGCTTTATATATTCTGTTTGTTTCTTATATTGTTCATCCAGGGATTCTATCTTTTTGTCTATCTCCTCAAGTTTTTAAACTGTGTCTTCTTTAGATATGTTCAGCATCTCCTTCATTTCTTTTATCATTTCTTCTTTTACCTGAGAGATTATTTCAAGTTTGATTTCCTTTAAGGCTTCCCAAAGTTGCTTCTTTATTTAAGTTACTATTATTTAAGGTATGTGGCATATATTTTCTTCTATGGACATGGCTCCTAGGCTTTCTTGGGTTGGGCTGGAGGTTTGAGACTGCATTTTGGTCTTTTGGTTTTGTCATTTTCCTATATTTTTGGGCTTCAAGTTTTGTTGCAAGTGAGGTAGAGAGGTCAGCCAGGCTGAGACAGAAGTCCCTGCTTCCTCCTTACTCACTGATTTTGACAGGAAGCCAAATCCTGCTCCCCAGGCAAAGAAAACAGTTTGCAGGCCTTGGGTGGGGTTTCCTCTCTCCACTGGTCTTATGGGATGAACAGGGAGCTGGAGGAGGCTGGCCTGCAGGCAAAGAGGAGAGCTCCACGCCTCCACTGAACTTTTGTGATCCACAGGCAGCTGGATCCTGGGTTCCAGGAGAAGAAAACAGTTTGTGGGCCTTGGGTGGGGTTCCCTGCCTCCACTGGTCTTACTGGAGCCACAGGGATTTGGCCCTTAACTTTAGCTCGATCTGCCAGTACAAATTTAGAACTCTTGCTATTCTTCTTTTGTATCATTTAGAGTCATTCACTATTTCACAGAACTTAGTTTGGACTCTTCTTCTGTTGCTCAGGAGAGTACCAAGGAGGCTACCTTTTTTTTTTTTTTTTTTTTTTTAATTTAAGAGGAAAAAGAGAAAAACACAAAACAAAACAAAGCAGTGTAAGGTTACACATAATACATAACTACAAAAAAAAACATAACAGTAAGAAATCACCTGTTAATAGATTACATAATATCATCTTGGAAATAGTTGCTCAAATCACAGTATCAAAGAATACAAAGTAGACATTCAAACGGAGAGACTGCAAACAGCTGTGTTCAATGATCCAAAAACATTAATATAGTCAGCTATTTAACATCCCTAAACACACTTGTTGTTATATCCGTTAGAGCTCTTTTTTTTTCCCCTCCCTCTCTTTTTTATAACAAAATTTATACATTTTGGATTTTATTACTCCTCAGTTCTCATTACTCTCTTGGGGGGGAGAGAATAAAGTCAAATATGGCAAATGGAGTATTATTCAGCTATAAAGAAGGATCGCATTGAGATATTTATCAATAAATGGGCGCAGCTTGAGACCATACTCATAAGTGAAATAAATCAATCTCGCATGTATGAATACCGAATAGTTTCCCTAATGTAAGTAATGATTCAAATATATAAAAATATGTGATAATCATGATTCCCCATTATGTGGCCTTGAAGCCTTATAAAATTTTCACTTATTAATTAGAAAGGCTTTACTCTGGGCTTTTTGATATGGAAATATTTGAAGCTATAGTATATGAAGTTTTATCCAAATATTTTAAGGAAAAAGACAGACACTATGGTAACTACTATTCTTTAAAAAAAAATTATTTAGCTATTTCTTATGTTTATTTTAATTAAGGGAAAAACTTAAAAAATTAGGATATATAGTAGTAACTCTTTTTGATCTCCTATTAACTTGTTTTGAAGTCCTGTAATACTCCCAAGATCTTGTTTTGACTGATTAGACTCTGTTCCATTCTGTGCGATAGTAGCAAGTTTGAAGGTATAGGCAACTAATTTGAAGGCAATAAGATTCACAAAGATGCCCATTCTGGTTTGACTATTGTCTCCTTTGGAAGTCCTGTAATGTTCACAATGCCTAAGTTTTATTGGTCTTGTTCTCCACTGTTTTGTCCGGCTTTATAATATCTAATGAGATGGACAATTCCTTTTAAGGAAACAAGAGACAATGTTGATAACCATTGTTGATGACCTTGTACTCTGTTCTACATCAAGGAGGCTACCTTTATTCTTCAGCTTTTAAAGGAAAAGAGCCCATTTAATTTCATGCTGAAACAACCTCCTTTCCTGTCACATACTACCATGTGATTTTCATGACTGTACAACTTGAACACATCTCTTAGCTGAGTGTGAAAACACTTAGCTGAGTGCAAAAATCAGAGTCAAATCTTTGGGAAGAAATGGAGGTGACTTAGTTGAGGTAGGGTTCCCAATAGGCTGTCTACTTTCCCACCAAGATGGCTTCACTCTTGGTGGTGACAACCACTATAAGGACCCAGGGTTTAAGACTGCACTATTGTTTTCCAGAATATCTCAGATTGAGGCATACACTGTGTGCCCACTGTATACCCCATTCCCTCCTTCCTCATCATAGCAATACAACGTTCTTATTTAACGTTCTTATTTATCTCCTATGCAGTAATTTTTAATTTCTTGTGAATCAGCATTATCGTTTTTAATGGTCACTTCCAAAGCATGTCAAGCACAGAATGCCAAGAAAGTGGTAACTAATAAGCATTAATAAATAACATGAATGGTAGGAGTTCCATTTTATTTTATGACTAATATTCTGTCATTTATGTTGCTTCCACACCTTGGTTGTTGTGAATAATGCTTACTGAACATGAAAGTGCAGACGTCTCTTCAAGATTCTGATTCCATTTCTTTCAGAGATACTCCCAGAGAGGAGATCATATGTTGGTTCTATTGATAAATTTTTGAGAAATCTCTATAAATGTTTCTTATAATGGTTGTACCAGTTTACATTTCCACCAACAGTACTACATGATTTCCTTATTCTCCCCACCTTCAACAACAGCTGGTATTTCTCATCTTTTTGAAAATAATCATCCTAGTAAATATAAGGTGATATTTATTATGGTTTTGGTTTGTATCTCCATGCTGATTAGCATGATTAGTGGCATTGAGTACCTTTTTACATATCTACTGATGTTTGCTTCCTTTGGAAATAGTTGTATTCTGACCCATTTTTAAGTTGTGTTGTTTTGTGTTTACTTTTGTTTTTGCTCTTGAGTTCTGTTCATATATTTCTTAGATATTAAATACCTATTGGATATTTGATTTGTAAATATTTTCTTGCATCCTGTAGAATTCCTTTTTCATTTTGTTGAATATTTCCTTTGTTTTGCAGAAAGCTTTTGTCCCACTTATTTAGTTTGGCTGTGATTTTTTTGTGTGATATCTGAAAAGGCAATGCCAAGACCAGGTCAAAATACTTTACCCATTCCCTTTCTTTTAGATTATATAGTTTCGGATCTCAAACATGAGTCTTTAATAAACTTTGATTTTATTTTTATAGAGAGTGAGGGCCATAAGTTTAATGATTGTTTTGCTAGTGTATATCCATTTTCCCCCAAACTATTTGTTGAAAATACTTTCCTTTCCCTATTGTGTATATTTGGTGCTTTTGTCTAATATTCATTAATCTATAGGGAAAATGGTATCAGTACAGGGAAGGAAGAGAAACCTAGTGCTGCTCATCCGTGCAGTTGTGCTTGTCCACTGACCTACACTACTAAGCCTAAGTGCAAGCTGCCCTTTGTCAATTCTCTTCAGAGTAAGGATGCACCAGTGATTTCACGAAAGACTACAAAACTGCAATGGAAATGAGTATCTGGAAGACAAATTCCAAACAAAGACTTAATTCAGTTTGACACAATCAATCACCTAGGGAGATGATAAGACACATTAGAGGTAGAGAGAAGCAATGTCCCTGTTATGGATCAAAAACTGGTGGTCAACTTACCACCAGCTGAGTTAAATCAGCATGGTGCTGAGTGTAGATGGCCCACTGAGGAAAGTGCCAGCATAAGAACAAATGTGGAAAGGAAGAGGAGGTGTTGTAGTTCTCTTAAGTGTTTTTGTTTGAAGCTTTCCCTGATATGAACTCTGTCATTATCATTGGAGGAGTTTGGGGCCTTGTTGCTGAGAAAAATTGCGGCTCAATTTGAGTGAGGTTTGGTCCTTATGTTCATCATTACTACCTGGCTTTGAAGCAGAAGATATGTGCTGTTCATATTCCTTGAGAAGCTTGTCATGCTGTCTTCCTGACATGTACTTGGCTGTTATCATTGAAGGAGCTCAGGACCTCATTGTCACAGAGGATGTCTGTGATAATTTTCAAAGGAGACCTGGTCCTTATTTTGAGCCTTCTCAGCACAGATCTATAAAACAGACTTTCATGAAACGTTATCATTTGCTCTAGACCTCCAGTTAGACTCATCAGAGGCATTGTCATGGACTCCATGTCTTCAGCTGTATTGATGCAAGACATTGCTTTGGGATCCAGGCCCTCAGATGGATTTTCTAGGTCTTCAGTATGGTGCACAGATTTCCTGCAGTTTCTTGTAGGTCACTCTGGGTGACCACGATAAAATGATATTACAAATTTGTGTCCTGCATGTAGTTGTTCTCCTTGCAGCTCCTGACTACAACAGTCTCTGTAAGCTTCTATCTTGTTCCTACCAGGTTTGCACTGAACATCATCTGGCTGAGTCTTGGAGTTTGATGATACAGAGTGTCACAAAGAATAAATTCTGTGAACACAAAAGGGAAATTCTTTATTTAGTCTTAAAAAAGGATATTTTCTGACATGAACACCTGGGAAGAAGTTGGTCAAGTGTGGAGAAGACCAGACCAATGTTGGCAGTGCTGGAGCCCAGCTCTCTCAGCTCCAGCTGCTTTGCATGCTCCTCCCAGCCTGCCCTGCTGTCCAGCGCCCATATCAATGCCCTGTTCTTCTGGGTGATCTGCTTCAGCAGGGACTCAGAGTGAACCATGGAAGCCTTGGCTCTGCTCCTCTGCTTTCTGGTACTAAAGCTCCCAGGTGAGGGGACTATGGGATGATGGTTCAGCACATCTGTGGAAACTCTTTTAATGCTGGGTCCTGTGTCCTGGCACCTCTGATCAGCAAGCACAGTAATTAAAGTTCAGTGTTTATCAATGCGCTGAGAAGACACTATTGAGAGTACAATGGGTGTTACCTGAATTACATAGGAAACATTTCTTTTCTATGTTTTAATTTCAGATACCATTGGACAAACCCAGCTGACTCAGACTCCAGAATCCCTGGCTGTGTCTCTTGGAGAAACAGTCACTCTCAGCTGCAGGGCCAGTCAGGGTGTGAGCAACTACCTAGAATGGTACCAGCAGAAACCTGGGCAGGCTCCCAGACTCCTCATCTATACTGCCTCTAGCAGGGCCACTGGTGTCCCAGCCCGGTTCAGTGGCAGCGGATCAGGGACAGACTTCACTCTCACCATGAGCAGCCTGCAGCTCGAGGACATTGCAGTTTATCACTGTTTCCAGGATTACAGCGGGTGTCCCACAGTGATTCAACTTGTGACAAAAATCTCCCTGATTGTTTGTCATGATTTTTCTCATTGCAGCTGCTTCCTGGACAGCTGCAAAGGACAGATGCTGTGGTTCCTCTCAGTTTAAATGCTCTGCCTACATCGGGCAACCTTGTGACTCTGAAAAGTAACTTGCTGATAAGATTTTGACTGATTCTTGGATTTGTCCTCAGACTCAGGAGCACAGCCACGTGCAGGAATAGCTTTCCCGCTAATGCCGTCAGATCAGACTCACATTAGTGGTTGCCTAGTAAGATGTACATTTTATGCCCATGAAAATAAGACAATACAATAGCCAAGAGCAAAACTGCATCATATGCATGTGAGATTAACTCGTAATGCATTCTAAACAGAAAGTGTTCTTCCAATTTTCTTTTCTAGTATTAACTTGATTCATTGCAGTGTTAATTCTCTTGCTATTACCATAAATATTAGCTTTTTCAAAAATGATAGATCTACAGTTTTGTTTTTCACATCATTTTTCAGTGTTTTGGCTGAGATCGAGTGCAGTGTTATTTTTCTTTTATACCAGCACAGCTGCTGGGTCTGTACTTATACTTCCCACTTACTACATGGGTTAGTTCCATTTTCATGTGTAGCCTGGTATTTCATATCATGTCACTGGCTCTATAAGACTCTTGGCACAAATTTTTTTTTTGAAACCTGCACGAGATTTTCTATGATAGCCACTTTTCTTTTTTCCTTTTTAACTCTTTCTGTTTCCTTCTTCCTTTATTTTTTCAATGGTGTTGAACTCTAATAACTGACTGAAACAATCATAATAATAATCAGTAACGGTGCCTCTTTCTTACTTTCTTGATATTAGCTCACTCATTCATCTTAACTTTAATAAGATAATCAGAACATGAGACTCCAGCCCACAGAATAGAAGTTAGGGCAATAATGTTTATCTGACTCAGTGAGCTTCACAGCTCCATTTGCTTATCTTACACTAAATAGTTAAGCTCAATTAAGAACAGTATATTCCTGAGCTGGGCGTGGGGGCACACTATTGTAACCCCAGCATTTGGGAGGCTGACAGGCAGGCGGATCCTTGCAGATTCGAGACCAGCCTGGCCTCCAATATGAGCCAAGGACAGCCTGAATCACATAGTGAGACTTTGTCTGAGAAACACACATATACACAAAAAATTATATTTTTCATAATTCTTCTTTTTCTCATATTACTTCTTATATATGTATTCATTGCATAGTATTTAAAATTTGTGCATTAAACCATTTTGAAATCATTTAATGAAATGAGGAAATCATTTAATAAAGGAAATCATTGAAATTATATATATATATGATGTGATATAAAATACGTAAATATTTAAATTTGAAAAAAAAATACAATAAAGGACACATTATCATCAGTTTCCCTTACAGTATTTCCCCTTGCTCTGAACATACTCATCCTACTGTTCTTTCCTCTTTCTGAAGCAGTTCTGGAAGTCCTCTTTCATGAGTATGTTAACTTGCACTGTCGTGGCTTCTTTGACGTCCACTTCACAATGTTTACCTCTCAGGGTTATTTTGACTTTGGGAAGAGTTAGAAGTCACAGTGTGATCTGGGTATGGTGATGCATGCCTGTAATCACTGCACTCAGAAGGCTGAAACACAAGGGTCACCATGAGTTTGAGGCCATGCTACATTACGTAGCTAGCTCTGGTCTCAAAAAAAAAAGTATAAGTGAAGATAAATCACAATATATACAAGAGGCTGCCTTCTGTTAGATGGTTCTTGGTAGCAGGCTTCACTAATTCTTGGTCACACCTTGTAAAGACAAAGTAATGGAGAATATTATGAGGACAATCTATGGCAATACGTTTTTTTTTTTTTTAAATTGGGATAATGTTTTAAAAAATATAAACATTCTGCCCATTTGTTAACTACACCTTTTATATACTTGAAACATATTTTCAATTTCAAGATAAATCCAATAGGACTCTGTGTTATTGAACTTTCTATTGCTGTGACAAAATATTTGTGATAAAGTGTTTAAGAGAAGAGAGGTTTATTTTGGCTCATGGTTTCAGAAATTTCTGTCCATGGTCTGCTGACTGCAATGCTTTTAAGGAGATAATGATATAGAAACACCGTGGTGTAAGGAAGGATTGAAAAAAGGAATCTACTTATTTCATGATTGCCAGGAAGCAGAGAGAGAGAGAGAGACAGGAGAGAGAGAGAGAGAGAGAGAGAGAGAGAGAGAGAGAAAGAGAGAC
This sequence comes from Cavia porcellus, assembly GCF_034190915.1. NCBI lineage: Eukaryota > Metazoa > Chordata > Mammalia > Rodentia > Caviidae > Cavia > Cavia porcellus. The sequence continues at coordinate 44,078,384 of NW_026947501.1, read as the reverse complement.
AGAGACAGAGAGACAGAGAGAGAGACAGAGAGAGAGACAGAGAGAGAAAGAGAGAGACAGAGAGAGAGACAGAGAGAGACAGAGAGACAGAGAGAGAGACAGAGAGAGACAGAGAGAGACAGAGAGACAGAGAGAGAGACAGAGAGAGACAGAGAGAGACAGAGAGAGACAGAGAGAGAGACAGAGAGAGACAGAGAGAGAGACAGAGAGATACAGAGAGAGATAGAGAGACAGAGAGACAGAGAGACAGAGAGAGACAGAGAGACAGAGAGACAGAGAAAAGATCCAAGAATGAGTATAGTTCATACTGTCATGCTCTCCTCATCCAAGTTCTTGTAACCACGTCACATCACCTGAGATTTTGATGCCTCCTATTAATTCCATCAACTTCTGACCTCATTAAGGGATTAATCCACAGAAGAAGTTAGAGTACTCATGGACCCGTCTCTTCCTGAAAACCCCACTTTTGTACTCTATGAATTTTGGAGGGCATTTTGATCTAAATCATAGCAAATTTCTATTGTTGCTTTATTGAAGTAATTTGGAGAAAGTTGCATTATAATATTCATTTCATTATAATATTTATTTCATTCATAGCTGTTTCATTAATCATTGTTTTGTAACAGACACTTTACCGGATATGCCATCATTTCTAGTCAGAAGCCTTTTGTACATTTACACATTATCTATGTTAACTTTTTATTTTACTTTACTGTCAGAGATAGAAGTACAAAAATGGTGAAAGGAGCACAGACCTTTGACTTACATTTAGTTAGCTCCAGTAGATGAGATTGTACTTGCATATCCTGCCATAACTATTAGGTGACGTTCTGTTAGTTGGAGAATATGGTGTAAAGCAAATCACCCAAAAACACTGAAGCATATAGCAAAGTGTAATTACTTGTCAAATCTTGGAAGAGGATGAATCAATTTATTTGAGACATCAAGACATTCGACACCTTCACCAATATGGCAGCCCCAAGAATTTCTGTAAAGTTTTCATTGCACCCTCTGCACAGCAAGTGTTTTCATTAGACAGTCAAGATAATCACAATTTTTCCTGCTCAGTATAGCTACTTAGCTACTTGACCTGCTGCCATCAATATCATGTGGAATGAGGAGAAGTTCCATGGCAAGTTTATGTGATGTATTTTGTTCAACCTGCTTTGATGGAAGGAGCAGGAGAGTTAACATAGCCTAAGATCAAGCTAAGGACCTGAGGAACTGTTCATTCCAGATGACTGAGAACTGCACCAGAGGACAGGGACAGATTGTGTCTCCACTCTGCTGCTGATCCCTGCCTCTGATCCTGCAAGGGGCCAGCTCGTCAGAAACTCAGGTGTGCTCAGCAGTGATCAGCAGGGGAAGACAGAAAACATTGAGAACAGAGACCTATAAATTCTGTTTCAATCAATACCATGTCCATATGATCTGCATTTGCCTTTCCTCTTACATTGGAAGTACATTTGCTTTTGGGATCTTATAAGAGACTTTTCTGGGATGCAGGCTGAGCAAAATAGATATGGCAAAGACAAGATGATGTCTTTATCACGGCTCTTATGTTTCTAATATTGTAGATACCAGGTGAGGCTACTTGGATGATGCTCAAAGTGACAGTATTACTTAAATCTATAACTTCCTTCCTTCCTTTCTTCCTTCCTTCCTTCCTTCCTTCCTTCATTCCTTCCTTCCTTCCTTCCTTCCTTCCTTCCTTCCTTCCTTCCTCCTTCTTCATAAAAGCTCTATAAAAATATATCCTCTTTTCTTTTAGACTACAGTTGTAGTGACTTTCACATGCACATGGTCATGTTCTGCTGATGCATGGTTTCAGCCTCCAGAAGCGAGACTGTGCTGACTCAGTCTTCAGCAGTGCTGTCTATGATGCAATGGAAGACAGCCACTATCACCTGGTGGCCAGTCAGAACACTGCCTCCAATTCACATTGGTACCAGCAAACACCAAATCAGGCTCCAAAGATCCTCATTAAGTGAGCCCTCCTGTCCATGTCTGGGATTCATATGAGGTTCAGTGGCAATAGATCTGGCACAGATTTGACCCTTACCATCATCAGCCTGTGATCTGATGATGTCACAAGTTATTACTGTCACCAGGAATGGAGAGTTCTTCACACTACACCACAAACCAGAACAAAAACTAGTTCAGCCTGGATGAGCAGGGAGACTGGGTGCTACCATGGTCTTCTGATTTTTGCAGGTGCAAATTGGTCACGGACTTCACAAACACCATGATCAGCCCAGCAGAACTGAAATTTCAGATCCGTTGTTTCACGTATTAGTTGCAACTTCATTTACAGGAATTTTTCTAAATAAAAGAAAAGCTGTTGAGGATGGATCCCTTTGTAACCATCTAAGGATTTCCTACTTTGTCCTTTACAAGTTGGTCAAATTTTGAAGTCTTCCTTGGGGGCCTCCAATCAGTCAGTAAGATTCAATAGTCTTAAAGGTAGAATACTGTGAAATTACCAAGCAATTGCCAGGAGTTGAGGGGAAAGAAAAGACCCCTGGACAAGTACCCCTCAACCTTGAAACATTTCCAAGCTTGGCAACCAGCAAGGGTATTCTAGGTTCCCCACTCTTTCCCAAAACTAACTTTTTGTCATTTCTTGTAGTCACATACCTGGACCTTAAGTACCCTGTGATCATTATCTTTTCTGAATTCCAGGAGAATTATTAATTGTTTGTCTTTAATAGTCGCATGATTTATTTATTAAGAAGACGAATCATGTAAGTTTTTTAGACACTTGTCTGGTAGTGGGCAGAATAAGATCAAGTTCCTGTATTCGGGATTGGGAGGGGTGATTAAGTGAATAAATTAGGGCCCCAATCCAAAAGGTTGCTGTTACAAAGCTTTCATTAAATGGCAAAGAAACCCTAAAATACACAAAGTCAGAGTCCTCATCCTAGAGACTAAATGAATGAATGTTTTACTGTTGAAATGAAAATTTCCCATTAAAGGAGGGAGCTCTCTGTCCAGCTCTTTAAGCTTATGTGGCTGGATCCTCAAGTGGCAATGGGTCATGTCTCCCCCATCTGCCAGTTCCTCAGGATTTCCTGCTTTACTTTGTGATGTGAAGTGCACTTGGCTATGATGCCCCTTCCAGGAGGATTCTTAGAGTATGAACTTGGTGAGCAATGAGACAGGAGAGGTGAGAGAAGCAGGTACACAGCTCTGAATGTGGGTGGCCATAAGTCAAACAGGAATGAAGAATCCTTGTGCATTCAGAGAGGGAGAGGACAGAACTTTTTAATCCCAGCTCTGTTCAAAGGTGCAAAAGGTGTTGTGATCTGATAATAGAACATGGTTCACTCTAGTCATGGGAGAACAGCTGGATTTTGCTCTGTGGCCCAAGGGAGAAACACATTCTCAGGGAAATTGGTGCAATCCTGGCCTGAAAGTAATGCCAGAAAACCATCGACCACTGATGAGACGACACAGCCTTGCAGCTGTGTGCAACCCTGCTCAGCCCATGCTGATTTGCATGCACACAGAGCACAGCACATGCCCAAAAGTATTTCTTCCCAAGGTTCTCATACCCTGTGCAGGAGTCAGTTCTGGTCCAGACATAGCATGGACATGAGGATCTCCACTCAGCTCCTGAGCCTCCTGCTGCTCTGGCTCCAAGGTGAGAAAAAAATTATTTTGTAATTTAGTCTAGTTAGAGTTCCCTGGTCACAGTTGCCTGATTCTACAGGGAGGTCTTGTTTTACCATGGTTGTGTTGATACTTGTTGGTTCTGATTTCAGGTGTCAGATGTGACATCCAGATGACTCAGACTCCATCCTCCTTGCCTGCATCTGTGGGAGACACAGTCACCATCAAGTGTAAGGCCAGTCAGGGTATAATCAATGCTTTAAATTGGTACCAGCAGAAACCAGGGAAAGCTCCTCAACTGCTGATCTATGCTGCAACCGGTTTGGGATCTGGGGTCCCTTCGAGGTTCAGTGGCAGTGGATTTGGGACAGATTTCACTCTTGCCATCAGTAGCCTACAGCCTGAAGATGTTGCTACCTATTACTGTCAACATGGTTATGGTACCCCTCCCACAGTGATACAAGCCATGACAAAAACAGCCAGTGAAGCAGAAGTGTGAGGTTGGGCTGCCCCAGCTCAGCTCCACTGCAGCTGTACTCAACTGCTGAGAGCATTTCTCTGAACAAGCCAGGCTTGAATGCTCCTTTGAAGCTTTAGAAGAAGGACAAGACTGTGCTCTACACCCTTATTCTCTTTCCTTTTTTTAGCTACTAAAGCACAGACAATCCAGCTCCTGTCCTAATTAAGTGAAGGCTACAAATGAGCAACTCTGAGCAGTGCGGGTTGTGGCATAATTTTGGATTCAGACAGCAACATAGAAGCCCTTCTGTGTTCTAAGCACGGATTTTTAAAGACTTCCTTCAATTTTTAGTGTAGATTTGTTCATGGAAGTTTAAAATACAGAGGTGGCCCTGACTACCCAGTACACATGGCTCTGCAGTCTATCATCAACAACCAAGGACAATTTTGTTACAAACCATTAAGATCCATAAGTGTGCAAAGTCTGTAGTTTGCGTGAAGGTTCACTATTGCTGCTATACATTTCAAAAGGGGAAACAAATGTGCAATAACACACACGCAGCGTTTGCTACTGGGCAATTTTGTTTCACTGCCATAAAAATTCTCCACCCTAAAAATTATCCCTATTCATTCTCCACCAATTCCTGCCAGTCATTTGTCTTTTATCATCACATTGTTTATCATTTTCCAAATGACAAAATCTTTCCTTTGTAACTTAGAAGTTTTTGAAAGACAATCTCAGAATATACTGTCCTAAGAAATACAATAACTAAAAATATTGAGTAACACCTCTTTGTACTTACAAGGTTCTCTTTATCCCTTCTGTGTCCTCTGTTCAAGACATGGAGGCCTTGCTGTGCACCCCTTGCTGGTGCTCTAATTCTTGTACGAAGTCCCTGCCTGTCACAAGTTCTCAGCGGGATGTGGGTACTGTCTCTGGACAAATATCAGTCTGAATCAGGTGCAGCAGTGAGCTGCAGACCTGGAGCTATGGCCCTCTGAGTCCTGGTGCTCTGGGCCCAGGCGAAACAGCAGTGTTTGGAGAGGCCTCCATGACAGGGGCTATAGCACCCAGGAGACCGTGTTCACTGTGCCCCACGTGCACTGTCCACTTGAGCAGCCAGTATCACTCTTCCTGGGAAGACTCCGTTGTTGGGACATCATTCACTGAGGGGCTCACCTGTGTCTTGTTCTGGCCTTTAAACTCCCATGAGAGCATTGCGGGCTCTAGGGCCCAGCTTCCCTTTAAGTGTCTCTTAAGAGAAATGGTCTCCACCACTTTCCTTGCAGCAGCAGAATCCAGGCAAGTTTCCAAAGACTCAGCAACGTGCTGTGTATGCTTTGGCTTGAATCTGTCTATAATTGTGATTCAAACACAGGATAAATGCTCCAAGTACTTTATAGATAAAACTTAGTTAAAATGAGAAGCATAATTCCTCAATTAAACTAGACATAGATCCAGGGCTGAATAGAAATACGTTGCTCGTGGCTAGACTATTGATCAATAGGGGTGGATACACTTAAATCATTTTAGAAAATTATTTTGATATTCACTGTTCACATTTCCTTTGTCACTCATATTGCTATAGACAGAGACATAACTTCCCTATCCTGCATCCCGTAAGCCTGATGACATCGTTGTTTCCTTGGCTCTGTAGTTTTTGCTTCATTTTCCCCTTGTACTGAATTAATTTTTATTTCACGACGAGCCCTGCCGAAATAAATCTCAGGACCCAATCCTTTTCTATAAGAGTGCTATGGTTTTCTAACTCCATTCTTTCTTTGAATATAACTGAGGATCGTGTGGGGTGAGGATTATGTGATGACCTTTATTCAAATCCATAATTGGGCATTTGGCTGACTGTGACCAGAGAAAGTGAGTAGGAAAAGAGGAAGCAGAAGGGAGGAAAATAACACTATCCCAGTTGTCAGTGTCCTTGGATTGAGGAGGAAGTAGATTAACATTTTCACCTTAGCACTGTTAGCTTCTGTGTCAAATGTAAATTTGTGAGGTTTTTCCTGTGCTGTAACACAGTAAAACAATGTATTTGTGTTTATCACCTTAGGGAATAATCTGAGAATACCTAATATATATGGAAATATTGCACAGTTAGTTCCTTTTGTTGACAGTCTTTTAGGGGAACTATATGTTACCTCAGGCATGAAGATGTACTTGGAGGAATAAAACACGTAAGACTTAAAAATTTAAGAAAAAATTAAAAAATACCTGTCACTATAGATAGTTGAATGTAATTATAAATAAACCAAATTATACAGGTGTTAATTGCTAATTATCCAAAGGATAAAAACTCATGATATAAAAATTCTAGGAAGTAAAGTTACACCTGAATAAAATTAAGGTTTTTTTTTATATCTTGAAATTAACCTTCAGTGTGTGGAGCAAAGTGTTTGCTATTATGAATGGCTGCTCTCTTGTGAGCTCTCAAAAGAGGACGTGATAATACATGTGTCTGAATAAATCTAGCGAGTCACCTCTCTTTAGTACTCTAACTATATTATAAAAGTAGTTTACAATGTCATCCTTTAGAGGTGGGTGGGAAGAGGTTACCTGACAACATTTCTCTGTTTAACCCATAATCCCAGCATTGTCTGTGAATTACAGGTTAATGGTGATTATAAAGAAGATACAGGAGAAGAGAGGGAAATAGGATTCTAACAAAGAGTTTTCCTGCAGTGAGGAAATGAGGAAGTGTGAGGTTACTTTGTCTTCTCTGCATTAACTACTCTATTAAATACTTATTTCAGCAATTAACTCAGGAGGTGTTTCCTGGTCTATGACTCAGAAATTTTCTTCCTTACACCAATGTATTTATAATCATGCTTATTACTTTAGAGGTCCTCAGAATAACTAGTAAATATTAAACAAATGCACTTCTAGTTTATATTGTGTATGAAGGAAAATACTCTTTACTTCAGTGACAAAGATCTAACTAAATGCAACAATGTAAATAGTAACTGTCTATCTATGTAAAACTGTAAAAACTTGTAGCATTACACATAAAAGTATAATTGCCACTGAAACATAAAATATCCTGGTGAACAAACCAAATAATATCAATCTATGTATCTGATTAAACAAACTATATAGCCTTAATGAACCAACATTAAAAAATGTCAAAAATAAGAGACAAACCGGAATACAAGGTCACCATATTTATTTTGAACACAAATGTCTGTATCAATGTATTTGCTATTCTGAAAATCATCTATTGTGATCTTTATATATTATCACCGCTTGTTTAGTTGGACAACATAGATGCTCTTAGAACATTTCTGGAATGAGTGAATATTCGTGATATTGGGAACACCACCTGCAGTAGCAGAGTCACCAATGTTCCAGCAATGAAGCTCAAATAAATCTAGAACTGCTGTGTCCATATTATATTCCTCGCATTTAAGTTTATTGTTTTCAATGAAAAGTGAGAGCAATGGTTTCCTGAGAGATATTACACTGTGTGATACATGAATCTGGAGATGCGGGGTGGGCCCACAATCTCCCTGGAGCCCAGCCTGTTTGGGACTTTTGCACCTCGCCATCATTGTGCAGGGGAGGGGGTGCGCGGATCTGGGGCGCCTGCATCAGCCTCCCCGTGTGTCTGGAAAACTGTGGATGTCTCAGCGGGCAGTGGATCATCGCAGGTTTCAGAGGCCCTGCAGCCTGTGGTGAGTGCTCAGCGCACTCTGCCCAAAGCCCAGACTATTCAGGTCCCTCCAGGCTTCCGGGATCAGTAAAGTGGAGAGATGGCTTTGAGGTGTCTACATCTGCCTGCACATCCCACCTGCGATTGGAGAGCTGTGGAGCTTCCAACAGGCAGGTGGGTGCACAGTGTCCCTGAGGCCCAGCTTATCTGGAAATGCAGAGTTCTGAACAGGAAGAGGAGGGCCATTGGTTCTCCAGGCCCAGTGGCTTAGGGTAACAGGGTGCTAGAGTCTCAGGAGCTGCAAACATAGAAGGGGATTTCCAACAGATCCTGAGGAAGCTTTCAAATAACACTTGAAACACAGAAATTTAGGAAAATGACAAAATGAAAGACCAAATTACAACCTCAAACCGCCAGCCCAGCTCAAGAAATCCTAGGAGCAATGTATATAGAAGAAAATATATGCCATTCACCTCAAATATCGGACACAATAGCCACTTAAATTCAGAAGCAACTCCCGGAAGCTTTAAAGAAATTCAAACTCGAAATAATCTCCCAGATAAAAGAAGAAATGATAAAAGAAATGAAAGAGATTCTAAATATATCTAAAGAAAACACAGATAAAAAATTGGAGGAACTAAACAAAAAGATAGAATCCCTAGACGAGCAATATAAGAAACAAACAGAATACATAATGCAGATGCACAGAGATATACAGGAAATAAAAAACTCCACTGAAAGTTGTAAAAACCGCCTTAATGAAAGTGAAGATAGAATTTCAGACCTTGAAGACATGATTGCAGCTAGTGAACAGGAAAGGAAAGATCTTTTGAAAATAACAAGGAATCAGGAAACAACAATTCAACAACTGCAAGACGATGCAAAGAAGAATAACATAAGAATGATAGGGATTAACGAAAGAGAGGGAGACAACATAAAGGATGTCAAGCGGATATTTAGAGAAGTAATAGCTGAAAATTTCCCAAGCATGAGATCAGAAACTGACATCAAGATCAGTGAAGCATATAGAACTCCAAACACTCATAACCAAAATAAAACTACACCCAGACATATAATAATCACCATCCCAGAAATCCAACACAAGAATAGATTACTAAAAGCTGTCAGAGAGAAAAGACAGATCACTTATAAAGGAAAACCTATCAGAATCACAGCAGACTTCTCAGCACAAATGATAAAGTCAAGAAGAGCATGGAGTGAAATATTCCAGATCCTAAAGCAAAATGATTTCCAACCAAGACTGATATATCCTGAAAAACTATCATTCAAAATAGATGGTGCAATACGATACTTCCATGACAAAGAACAGCTGAAGAACTTCATGAACACCAAACTGACCCTGCAAAAAATATTGAAAGACAGTTTAGATACACAAAGGAAAAAACCACTAAGCAAAGCAAATAATTAAACAGAACCGAAAGATAAAGATGCAACAGCAGAGAGATAACATTCCTACAATTAACCAGCATTTAACAGTAATAACCATTAATGTAAATGGTCTCAATGCACCAATCAAAAGAAACAGACTAGCAGAATGGATCAAGAAACAAATTCCAACCATATGCTGTTTACAGGAAACCCATCTAACCCAGAAGGATACTCACAGACTGAAAGTCAAAGGATGGAAAACAATTCCTCATGCAGCAGGAATCCAGAAAAAGGCAGGAGTAGCCATTCTGTTTGCAGACAACGTGAACTTTAAACCAACAGTGACCATAAAGGACAAAGAAGGTCACTACATACTTGTAAGGGGAAAACTCCAAGAGGAAGAGATAACTATCTTAAATATATTCACACCAAACTCCAGAGCACCAAGTTATATAAAACAATTATTAACAGAAATGAAAACTCAAATTATCAGTAACACAATTGTAACAGGAGACCTTAATACGCCATTGACACCAAGGGACAGATCAACCAGACAGAAAATGAGCAAAGAAATAACAGAACTGAATCATACCTGTGAACAAATGGGTTTGATAGACATATACAGGATGTTCCACCCAACAACATCAGAATACACATTCTATTCAGCAGTACATGGATCATTCTCTAAAATAGACCATATATTAGCTCACAGAACATATTTAAACAAGTGCAAAAGAGCTGAAATCATCCCTTGCATGTTATCGGATCATAGCGCTCTGAAATTAGAAATTAATGATAAAAGATACTGCAAAAATCCCACAAACACATGGAAACTGAATAACACACTCTTGAGTAATCAGTGGGTCACAGAGGAAATTAAAGAAGAAATCAAACAATACCTAAAAGAAAATGAAAATACAGATACAACTTACCGGAACCTGTGGGATGCAATGAAAGCCGTCCTGAGAGGAAAATTTATTGCACTGAGTTCCCACATCAGGAAAACAGAACGAATACAAATAAATAACTTGATGCTACACCTCAAACAGCTAGAAAAAGAAGAGCAAGTCAAGCCCAAAGCCAAAAGAAGAGAGGAAATTATAAAAATCAGAGCAGAAATCAATGCAATAGAGACTAAGAAAACAATCCAAAGAATCAAGGAATCAAAGAGTTGGTTCTTTGAAAGAATAAATAAAATCGATAAGCCCCTAGCCAACCTTATTAAAAAAAGGGAAGAAAAAGCTCAAATTCATGCAATAAGAAATGAAAAAGGAGAAATCACTACAGACCCAATAGAAATACAGAAGATCATCAACACCTACTTCGAAAACCTCTACTCTCAAAAGTTTGATAACACAGAAGAAATAGACAGATTCTTAGAAGCATATGAAGTGCCAAAGCTAGATCAAGAGGATGTAAAACTGTTGAATAATCCAATCCCTGTTACTGAAATTGAAAATGTAATTAAGTCCTTACCCACCAAGAAGAGCCCAGGCCCAGATGGATTCACTGCAGAATTCTACAAGAAATACAAAGAAGACCTAATGCCGACACTCCTCAAACTGTTCAATGAAATTGAAAGGGAAGCAATCCTTCCTAAGTCGTTCCTGGAAGCAAATATTACTCTAGTACCAAAACCTGAGAAAGACCCAACTAAAAAAGAGAACTATAGACCGATCTCCCTAATGAACACAGATGCAAAAATCCTCAATAAAATATTGGCAAATAGGATCCAGCAAATCATCAAGAAGATTATACACCATGACCAAGTGGGATTCATCCCAGGAATGCAAGGATGGTTCAACATATGCAAATCAATAAATGTAATCCACCATATCAATAAAGCCAAAAATAAGAATCACATGATCATTTCTATAGATGCAGAAAAAGCCTTCGATAAGGTCCAACATTTATTCATGATAAAAACTCTACAGAAAATTGGAATAGATGGTCTTTACCTCAATATAATAAAGGCCATTTATGACAAACCAACAGCCAGCATCATTCTAAATGGCCAAAAATTGAAAGCCTTTACTTTAAAATCAGGCACAAGACAAGGATGTCGTTTATCACCACTCCTATTTAATATAGTACTGGAAGTACTAGCCAGAGCAATTAGGCAAGAAAGAGAAATAAAAGGGGTAAAGATAGGAAAAGAAGAAGTTAAGTTATCATTGTTTGCAGATGACATGATACTCTACATAGAAGACCCCCTAAACTCCATTGAAATACTCTTAGATACAATAAATAAATTCAGTAATGTGGCTGGATATAAAATCAATACTCAGAAATCAACAGCATTCCTATACACTAACAACAAAATCACAAAGAGGGAAATAAGAGAAACTGCACTCTTCACATTAGCAAGCAAAAAAATGAAATATTTAGGAATTACTTTTTTTTTTTTTTTTGGTCTTTTACTTTTTTATCGGTACCGGGGATCGAACCCACGACTGACTGCTTGCAAGGCAGGCACTTATGCCACTGAGCTAAATCCCCAGCCCCTTGGAATTACTCTTATGAAAGAAGTGAAAGACTTATGCAGTGAAAATTATAATGCACTCAAAAAAGAAATTGAAGATGATCTCAGAAAATGGAAAGACATCCCTTGCTCATGGATAGGAAGAACAAACATTGTGAAAATGGTCATTCTCCCAAAACTGTTATACAGATTCAAAGCAATCCCAATAAAAATACAATCAACACACCTTATAGATCTAGAGAAATCAGTCCTAAATTTCATCTGGAACCAGAAGAGACCTAGAATAGCAAAGGCAATTCTAAGCAGGAAAGACAAAGCAGGAAGCATCACAATTCCTGACTTGAAGTTATACTTCAAAGCAACAGTAGTAAAATCAACATGGTATTGGAATCAAAACAGAGCTGAAGATCAATGGAATAGATTAGAAGATACAATCACAACTACAAACACACTCAACCACCTTATCTTTGATAAAAGAGCCAAGCAGGTTCACTGGAAGAACGACAGTCTCTTTAATAAATGGTGCTGGAAAAACTGGCTCTCCATTTGCCGAAATCTAAAGCTAGACCCATGTCTATCACCATGTACTAAATTAAATTCTAAATGGGTCAAAGATCTGAATATTAAAACAGAAACACTAAATCTATTGGAAGACAAATTGGGTAGAAACGTTGAAGACATAGGAGTAGGTAGAGAATTCATGAACAGGACTCAAACCACACAGGAAATACTTCCCTGAATCAACAACTGGGATCACTTCTTATTAAAAAGTTTCTGCATGTCAAAAGAAATCTCCAGCATAGTAAAAAGAAAACCCACAAACTGTGAAAAGATTTTAGTGAACTCTCTCTCAGACAAGGGACTCTTGTCTATAACATATAAAGAATTAAAAAAAACTCCGAACCCCAAAATTCAAAGATCCAATCCAAAAATGGGCATCTGAGATGAATACGCACTTCTCAGATGAAGAATTGCAAATGGCAAATAAATACATGAAAAAATGTTCATCATCACTGGTCATTAGAGAAATGCAAATTAAAACCACACTGAGATAACATCTCATTCCTGAAAGAATGGCCAGGATCAAGAAACCCAACAACAACAAATGCTGGAGAGGCTGTGGGGAAAAAGGAACTCTCCTGCACTGTTGGTGGGAGTGTAGACTGGTGCAGCCTTTGTGGAGGTCAGTCTGGAGATTTCTCAAAAAGCTGGGATTGGAAGTCCCATTTATTCCAGCTATTCCACTTCTAGGCATATTCCCAGAAGAACTGAAAGCATCATATCACAGTGATATATGTGCACCTATGTTTATATCAGCACAGTTTGTAATCGCCAGATCTTGGAAACAACCCAAGTGTCCATCAACTGAGGAATGGATAGAAAAGTTGTGATATTTCTATACAATGTAGTATTATTCAGCTATAAAGAAGGATCACATTGAGATATGTTTTTTTTTTAATTTTATTTAAAAGGAAAAAGAGAAAAACACAGAACAAAACAAAGTGGTGTAAGGGTACACATAATACAGAACTACAAAAAAAAGACAGTAAGAAATCACCAGTTAATAGATTACATATTATCATCTTAGAAATAGTTGCTCAAGCTGGTTTGACTATTGTCTCCTTTGGACGTCCTGTAATGTTTACAATGCCTAAGTTTTATTGGTCTTGTTCTCTACTGTTTTGTTCAACTTTATAATATCTAATGAGATAGACAATTCTTTTTAAGGAAACAAGAGACATCGTTGATAACCATTGTTGATAACCTTGTACTCTGTTTTACATCATGTGCTATGTCTATCCTTGGTTTTGACTGACAGCTTTGTTTTGCCATATTTGACTTTATTCTCCCAACCCCAAAAGTAATAAGACCTAAGGAGTAATAAAACCCAAAATGTGTAAATTTTGTTGTAAATAAGAGAGGGAAAAAAAGAGCTCTAAAGGATACAACAGCAAGTGTGTTTAAGGGTGTTAAATAGCTGACCATATTAATGTTTTTGGTTGGATCATTGAACCGAACTGTTTGCAGTCTTACTGTTTGAATGTTCACATTGAGATATTTATCAATAAATGGGCGCAGCTTGAGACCATACTCATAAGTGAAATAAATCAATCTCGCATGTGTGAATACCGAATAGTTTCCATAATATAAGTAATGATTCAAATATATAAAAATATGTGGTAATCATGATTCCCCATTATGTGTCCTTGAAGCCTTATAAAGTTTTTACTTATTAATTGGAAAGCCTTTATTCTGGGCTTCTTGATATGGAAATATTTGAAGCTGTGGTATATGAAGTTTTATTCAAATATTTCAAGGAAAAAGACAGACACTATGGTAACTACTATTAAGTCAGGTTATTTGGTGGGAAGCACTAGGTTGCTGAAACAGTCATGCTTTGACCTGTATTGTTATATTGTTATGTCCTGTTTTATCTCAATCTCTCCCTTATTCATTAAAAAATTATTTAGTTATTTCTTATGTTTTTTTAATTAAGGGGAAAAATTAAAAAAATTAGCAGGATATATTACAGTAACTTTCTTTTGATTTCCTATTAATTTGTTTTGAAGTCCTGTAATTCTCCCATTATCTTGTTTTGACTGATTAGACTCTGTTCCATTCTGTATGATAGTATCAAGTTTGACAGTATAGGCAACTACTTTGAAGGCAATAAGATTCACTAAGATGCCCATTCTGGTTTGACTATTGTCTCCTTTGGAAGTCCTGTAATGTTTACAATGCTTAAGTTTTATTGGTCTTGTTCTCTACTGTTTTGTTCAACTTTACAATATCTAATGAGATAGACAATTCTTTTTAAGGAAATAAGAGACATTGTTGATAACCTTTGTTGATAACCTTGCATTCTGTTTTACATCATGTGCTATGTCTATCCTTGGTTTTGACTAACAGCTTTGTTTTACCATATTTGAATATATTATCCCCCCAAAAAAGTAATAAGAACCAAGGAGTAATAAAACCCAAAATGTGTAAATTTTGTTTTAAAAAAGAGAGGGAAAAAAAGAGCTCTAAAGAATACAACAGCAAGTGAGTTTATGGGTGTTAAATAGCTGACCATATTAATGTTTTTGGTTGGATCACTGAACACAACTGTTTGCAGTCTCACTTTCCACTTTGTATGCTTTGATACTGTGATTTGAGCAACTATCTCTAAGATGATAATATGTAATCTATTAACTGATGATTTCTTACTTTTTTTTGTAGTTCTGTATTACTTGTACCCTTACACCACTTTGTTTTGTTTTGTTTTTTCTCTTATTTCTTTTAAATAAAAAAAAAAACATAAAAAAATAATCTGGAGATGCTGGAGGCCCTTAAAGGAAGTAAGTATTAGTGGAAGCAGAAATATGGCTGGGCTCCAGTGCTAGTTGTGATCCCTTCCTCATGCCCCATGTAGAGCCTGGGAAGAGAGAGCTAGAGAGTGGCTTGCAGGAACACAGCACTGGGACATTCTCACATCTCAGCTGCCACAGCTGCAGCCAGACACCAACCACTGAGAGTGTGAGCTAGGGAGCTGCTTGGTTCCCACAGGCTGCTATGAAAGGGGAACTGGGAAAGGAAGGATGGGCTGGCCTTACAGATCTATTGTGTGATTCTCCACAAACATTTCCTGCAAGGGTCTTCAGGGCTCATGGGCATTGCCAAAACTAAATCTTTGTCTGATCATGAGGGTTACACAAGTCATGTTCACAGTCTTATTATCATTATCACTTTAGATCTCTAGGTGAGCTGTTAGTCTTTTGTCCTCAGGAGTAGGATGATTTATTAAGAGGAATCATTTGAATTTTCTATATCATTTTATCTCATACGTAATAGAACACAATCAGCTTCAAGAATACAGTTGAAAAGATTCAGTCATGGCCTGAGAGTATCAAAATGAACAGGTTGCTGTGTTAAAGATCTTCCAGTAGATGGCGAACAACCGCACATTAAACAAAGAGTGATGCTTTCCTGTGAGGGAGCCACTAAGGCAGGGAGCTCTCTGCCCAGCTCTCTAAGCTCACATGTCTGGGGCCTCTGTGCACAACGGGCTGTGTCTTCCCCATGTGCCAGTTCCTTACTATTTCGTGTTTCAATCTGTGAGTGATACACCTGACTATAGTGAACTACCCAGGAGGCCTCGTGGTCAGCAATGAAACAGGATGTGTGACACAGCTAGGGCCACAACTCTGAATGTGGCCAGCCATGAGTGAAACAAGAGTGAAGTGGCCTGGTGTACTCTGAGGTGGAGGTGACAGAGGCTGTAGATCTCGATTGCAGTCAGAGATGCGGGGAGAAACACTGGAGGAGTCCCTAAGAGGAGGGCAAGGCGTGTGGGGAGAGGGGTTGTTACTGCAGACCCGTTTCCCTGCTGTTCTCCAGAGGCCTTGGCTCAGAAATATTCTGATCCCCAGATATGTGTTTACCACTTTAAGTATGTCTTGATGCACACATTGTTTCTTAGATGATTCTAAGTTTTCCTGCAATGAACATCGAGCGCAAGAATCTGGCTGGGCCTTAGAACTGTGCTTGGTTGAAGACAAGCAGAAACATGCTTCTGTGTGTGCTATGGAAGCCTGCGGCTGGACAGACAGCATTGGTCAGGTCCTTCCCTGACCGCTTAGTCATGGTGTGATAGTGAATAGATGAACCCAGAGAATTTCACAGAGTTCACAGATTCTGCTCTATCCTTGTCTTGCTTTCTCATTTTTTACTCTGTTTGAAACAGCCCACGTGTTTCTCTTCATTCTCCTTTCTAAAAGGAATCATAACATAGGAATGTGGTCCTCAAGCAAGGTGTGTTCTACAACATGAGAGCAGCAGTGCACTCTACTCATGGGAGAGCAGCCCGATTCTGTCCTGTGGCTTAAGGGAGAAACAGGTGCTCTGTAGGCACATCTGTGCCGCCCTGTTGTGGACAGGGTCCCAAGGGACACTGAGCCTGTGCTGAGATGAGCCAACCCTCAGCTGGGCCAAAAACCTTCCAGCCCTGCTAATTTGCATGTCCCAAGATCCCAGCCACCTACTTGTGGACTTATTCACAGGCTTCTGGTCTCATCCTGTGCAGCTTCAGTCCTGGTCAGGACACAGCATGGACATGAGGGTCCCCACTCACTTTCTGGGCCTCTTGGTGCTCTGGATATCAGGTAAAAAAGGGCAGCACCAGGAATTTACTTAGTTCTGAAGGTTCAGAGTTGCCTGGCATTGCGGTGTGGGCCTGATTTATCTTGAATACCTATGTTGATATTTGTTAAGTTTCCCATTTCAGGTGCCAGATGTGACATCCAGTTGACACAGCCTGCATCTGCATCTGCATCTGTGGGAGACACAGTCAAGATCAGTTGCCGGGCCAGTCAGAGTGTTAGCAGTTCCTTACACTTGTATCAGCAGATACCAGGGCAAGCTCCTAAACTCCTGATCTATCGTGCCTCCAATTTGCAGTCTGGGGTCCCATCAAGGTTCAGTGGCAGTGATTCTGGGACAGATTTCACTCTCACCATCAGCAGCCTGCAGCCTGAAGACTTTGCAACTTACTACTGTCTACAGAGTTACAGTTCCCCACCCACAGTGATACAAGCCATGACATAAACCTTCCAGGGAAGCAGAAGTGTGGGGCAGGGCTGCTGCAGTTGTTCCTCTTTGTGTCTCCAGCTGCAGGCCAAGTTCTAAAATGCATCTGGACTTTGAAGGTCCCTGGAAGGATTTGGTAGAAGTATCCAAGGAAGCTCCTCCCTCCACTAACTTCCTTTTCTGTTTCTCACCCCTGATTTAATGAAAGACACTGATTTAATGAAATAATGTGGATTACGCCATCATTTTCAATTCACTTGGCAACAGTGAAACTCTTCTTTGAGTTCCAAGCAATAATTTTTAAAATCTTTTATCACTGTTATACATTTATTAATTTTATTTTTTATTTTTAAGAGACTAAAACCAAAGTACAACAAAATAATTTTAAGCAAAACAATACATAAATCCAGACTGCACTACAAAACAAGGTAATAGAAATCAACAGACACTAACATGTATATATATATATATATATATATATATATATATATTGTTATGTTCAAAGTAACTTTCCATAGCATCAGATGTAATGAAGTAAATAAAACAAAATGGAATAAAATCAAACAAAATAAAACAGTATAAACAGTACAGAACAATGAAATAAGATTTTAGGATATTAATAATGGCTGCAGATATGCCTCTTCAAGTCCTCCATTTAGAGACCTGTATTCACAACGAAGGTTAAAGTGCAGAGGTGTATTTCATGCCTCTGTCCCTACATCTGCAAAGTAGATTATCACCATAAATTCAACTCTGTCGCAGCTCGTCATGATAAGTTCAGATTCAAATTTCCCAGTCTACATTAATTTTGACTCTTGACATTAAATATTTCAGCACATGACACAGATGTAATGCCACATGTCCAAAATGTTTTATGATGCAGTGTTGTCATAATACCACTGTCTTGTACCTATGCATCTTTCCCTCCATTTTCTGTAAGGAAACCATGTCTCCCCATGTCTATAGCATTCCCTTTCCTAGAAAGATAATATCCTGGTGTTTACATTAAAGAGGATTTTCAAAAACCAATGTCACAATATACTGCTATGTAACACAGAAATAAAAATAATCAATAATACATTTTGCTACTACCAAGACTCCCTTTATAGCTTCTATGATTATCACAAATATGTTGGCATAGCAAGTGTGTTAGATCCTGTACTGTGCAATACTGTGGTGTTTTCATAGTACTGAGTGTGTCTCAGAGGTCACCACATGGATACTGATTCTTTGGACTGATGTTAAGAGTCTATTGTAATTTTAAAATAAGCAGAGGGAGTTCTAAACTCTTTTTTTTTTGTTTACGTTATTTTATTGATATAATGTTGTTATAAATCTGGTGCTCATAAAACCAATTGCATTTACAAGTGGACCCTGAGACTCTCACTGTTCTTTTTACATCATTCAGAGCCTTTCACTGTTTCACTGAACCCAGCTCACTGTCTTTCTCCACCGTGAGTCAAGGAGCTCCCACTTGCCCGTGTTGATCTTTTTCTTCGAAATGAAGAAAAAGTGATGTGGCTTCATTTTTTTCCAAAGACAAGTATCTCCTGTTCTTATTTCCACATCTTCATATGTGACTTTTAGGTTGTGGCACTGAATATCTTCCATCAAAACAGTCTTTCAGCCCTGGGGGAAAAATAGACTTCATTCTTAGGTAGACATTAGGGTGTGGCCTGGTTATCATAGGGCCACTAGAATGTTTTCTAGTTTTCCAATCAAGATGGCAACAGCAGAGAAGGTTGCAGCCATCGTAGGGACACAGTCTTCAAGTAACAACTGTTATGGATTAAGAACTGGTGGTCAACTTCATGCCAGCTGGATTACATCAGCATGGTGCTGAGTGTAGATGTTCCACCTGAGAAAATTTGCCAGCATAGAGCCATGGAGAATTAAAAGCTATTGGATTGAGGCGTTGATGCATTGTGGGTTCACCTATGAGTTTCTGTTTGAGCCGTTGGTTCTCCTGTAGAAGGTCTGGTCTTCACATTGAGCATTGCTTCCTGGCTCTGGGGAGGAAGATGTGTGCCCCTTGGTCTCCAGGATGAACGGGTCATGCTGGCTTTCCAGCACATACTCGACGGTGCTTGTTGTCCGAGGAGCCTGAGGCCTCTCTGTCACTGGGGATGGTTGTGGTGCTTTTTAGGACAGACCTGGTCTTTGTTGTGAGTGTGACTTCTCAGCTCCATCATAGAACACTCAACCCACCAGCACAGCTGGTATAGATTTCCTGGCTTCCATCGCGGACCTTTGGGCCTTCCCAGCACAGATCTGTAAAAGAGACTGTCATGAGACCTTGTGGGCTTTAGACCTCCAGTGGGACTCATGGGAGGCATTGTCATGAGCTCTGGGTCTTCATCTGGACTCATGTGGGACATGGCTGTGAGATTCAGGCCCTTGGCTAAATATTCTATGTCTTTAGTGTTGTGGATAGATTCCCTGCATTTTCTTGTGTTAACTATGGGTGACCATTATAAAAAATAATATTATAAACTCAATATCTTGATTCTAATGGTTCTCTGAACAACCCCTGACTATAACACATACCGATTTTTTTTTCCCAGAAAAACCTCACATTTAGCAGTAGCGAGCATTCTCTCTGTGTAACACATTCCCTCCTTCTTGAATCTATTGGCAAGATGTTTTCAGGTATTCCTACTCTCCAATATTTTCTTTACTAATTTTTGCATTTTTGATAGGCTGTATTAATTAAGATTAGCTCTCAGGTCTAAAACATTCGAAGCATAGAGAATGGTAATTAATAAATGCTTTCATAACCTCTACCTCTTATAGTTACTATTGGGCATAAAATTTTTTAATAATAAATTTTTTTAAAATTTACTAGTATGAGCATTTGATATGCATATCAATTCCTGCTGGAAATGATTACCTTATGACTTCTTAGGATAATAGCTTGGCAGAGTCTTATAACCCTGTTTTCATAGTGTCACATCCAACAGTTGAAATTTCAAACATTTGAATAACATACTTGGAGACACCTGTTCTCTCACATTTTGCCTAAAACCATCCAAACTACACTCATTCATAATAGCCTGACAGGAAACTTTCCTCAGTCTCCATAAAGCAATACGTTATGACATCTCCATCCATTACATAGTACTCAGAAAAGAAGAGGATCCCATTATTTGTACATGGATAGCATGACTTGAACTAACAAGTAGCTCGGCTGTGTAAAAGTAGGAAAGGAGTAGGGAATAGAAGATAGATGATATATTTGTGTATGAAATTCTAGAAAAGGACAAATCTAATATGTAGTGCCAACAGATAGACTTGGGTTTAAAAAGTCCACGGGGTGAGGAGGAAATTGGTCAAAAAGAACAGCAGGAAAATGTGCAGCATACTTAGGATAATTTGTTATTCCAGTGGAATTTTCTCAATGTCATTTTGATGGGGATTTCACCGAATCTGTAATCCACTTAAGATGCTTTGAACATTTTAGCAGCATTAATTCCTCCAACCCAGGAACAGGGGGGTAACTTTCCATTTATTTGTGATTCTGTGATTTCTTTCACCACTTTCAGTGAAGTCTAATGTATTCATATTTCTCTCCTGTAATTGTGTGAATGTGGGTTTGTGTCTTCTTGAGTTTACCTTCTTTTACCGCCTACAGTTACACTCTTTCTCTTTATCCTGAAGCTTCCCTACTCACACCTGTCCATCATGTGTTCTATTAATTCATATTTTTATTCTGATGCCATGTGATTCAATATTTTCCCAATATGTACTTAATTTCATTTTCCTTTCCAATTGCTCCTCACCATGTATTGAAAAACATAACTGAAAGCATCATACCAGAGGGATATATGTGCACCTATGTTTATAGCAGCACAATTTGTAATCGCCAGATCTTGGAAACAACCCAAGTGTCCATCAACTGAGGAATGGATAAAAAAGTTGTGGTATTTCTATACAATGGAGTATTATTCAGCTATAAAGAAGGATCGCATTGAGATATTTATCAATAAATGGGCGCAGCTTGAGACCATACTCATAAGTGAAATAAATCAATCTCGCATGTATGAATACCGAATAGTTTCCCTAATGTAAGTAATGATTCAAATATATAAAAATATGTGATAATCATGATTCCCCATTATGTGGCCTTGAAGCCTTATAAAATTTTCACTTATTAATTAGAAAGACTTTACTCTGGGCTTTTTGATATGGAAATATTTGAAGCTATAGTATATGAAGTTTTATCCAAATATTTTAAGGAAAAAGACAGACACTATGGTAACTACTATTCTTTAAAAAAAATTATTTAGCTATTTCTTATGTTTATTTTAATTAAGGGAAAAACTTAAAAAATTAGGATATATAGTAGTAACTCTTTTTGATCTCCTATTAACTTGTTTTGAAGTCCTGTAATACTCCCAAGATCTTGTTTTGACTGATTAGACTCTGTTCCATTCTGTGCGATAGTAGCAAGTTTGAAGGTATAGGCAACTAATTTGAAGGCAATAAGATTCACAAAGATGCCCATTCTGGTTTGACTATTGTCTCCTTTGGAAGTCCTGTAATGTTCACAATGCCTAAGTTTTATTGGTCTTGTTCTCCACTGTTTTGTCCGGCTTTATAATATCTAATGAGATGGACAATTCCTTTTAAGGAAACAAAAGACAATGTTGATAACCATTGTTGATGACCTTGTACTCTGTTCTACATCATGTGCTATGTCTATCCTTGGTTTGGACTTACAGCTTTGTTTTGCCATATTTGACTTTATTCTCTCCCCCCCAAGAGAGTAATGAGAACTGAGGAGTAATAAAATCCAAAATGTATAAATTTTGTTATAAAAAAGAGAGGGAGGGGAAAAAAAAAAGAGCTCTAACGGATATAACAACAAGTGTGTTTAGGGATGTTAAATAGCTGACTATATTAATGTTTTTGGATCATTGAACACAGCTGTTTGCAGTCTCTCCGTTTGAATGTCTACTTTGTATTCTTTGATACTGTGATTTAAGCAACTATTTCCAAGATGATATTATGTAATCTATTAACAGGTGATTTCTTACTGTTATGTTTTTTTTTTGTAGTTATGTATTATGTGTAACCTTACACTGCTTTGTTTTGTTTTGTGTTTTTCTCTTTTTCCTCTTAAATAAAAAAAAAAAGAAAAAAAAAGAAAAACATGCACATAAACCTATATTTTATGTTTGGAGAAAGACTACCTGTGGGTGTTTTCTCTGGACTCTTCTTTTTTACTTGTTCAGTTTATTTTTGTTCCTCTGGTGCACACATTGTTTCACTGAAATTCCTTGATGATCTTCACCCTTGATGGCAAAGCTGGGTATCAGACTGAGGCTCTTATGCATACCAGGCAAATTCTCTACTGTTGAGCTATATCTCCACTCCCTATACAATCTTAGAATAGAATTTTATGCATATTCTATTTCTGTTCCTCAAAATTTTTGTGGCTGTTGTAGGCACTTTGTGATTTTTTTAAGTATTATAGAAACTACCCATTCATTAAGTATGTCACTGGTAGATTGATTGGATTTCATTACATGAAATATATTTTTGTGTATATATACCTTTTGAAAAAATGAAGCTTTAGTTATATCAACTTTTTGACAAGAGGAACATAGAAAAATTCTCTATTTACCTAAATGCTTTTTTTAATTTATAAGACACAATGACTGTATTGACAATGAATCCAGAGATTTTATGAAGTTATTATTTTGGTTAATTTTGTTGCAGAATTTAGTAATGTATGCAAAACATTTTGTGGAAAGTATGTGGAAAGGACAATAACCTTTTTGGCTTTTAACATGTGCATTTTATTAGTTTGTCTTATTAGATTTTGAAGGAGCTTCAGCATACTTTTAAAAAAATTAGACATCCTTTTTCATTTATTCTGAAGGATAATGCACTCACTATTTTATTGGTGAAAATAATGTTTCTAGACACTTTATTAGGAGTGTAAACCCAGTTTTCCAAAGCTGTTAAGGTTAAAGTGTCAGAGTTCAGGTTGACTGAAGCATTGCAATAGAACGAGGTGTAGGATCACCCAGGGAATTGTACTTTGCCTGCAAAGAAAGTTCCCTTTCTGATTTCAGTGCAATGGTATCAGGTACTGAAGAAAGAGAGACTCAGTGCTACTCGTCTGTGAATTTGGGGGCCTCTGGGCACAAAAGGCCGTGTCCTCCCCATCTACCGGTTCCTAGTATTTCCCATTTTCCTCTGTGATTAGTAATGCTCCTATCATCCCTTCTCAGGAGGATTCTTAGAGTCCGAACTGGAGGTCAGCAACGAGGAAGGGTGGGTGAGAGAGCAAGGTGCACAGCTCTGACTGTGGCAGCCGTGAGTGAAACAGGGATGAAGTGACCTAGGGAATGAGAGACAGAGGGACAGAATTTACAGACCCCATCTCTATTCAGCGATGCGAGGTGCTTTGAATTTCTCTAACTATTTTGCTTATGTCTTGCTTCAGATCATTAATAACTTCACTCCTGAACTCCTCTATAAGGCTCTGAAGATAGCGCTTTATGTCTATTGGTGCCGTGTCTGCTATTGCATGTTTCTCAGGATTGGGGGCCGAGGACACTTTCTTGTTGCTCCCTCTTCCTATATTGTTTGTTCCTTATATATAAGTGTATATAGGGGGCCCACCTTCCTTCCCTGTCGGCCACAGCCTGTTTGAATTGCACCGGGGAGGTTTTCCAGCCCACCACAGCACGCCAGGGAGACACAGACCTGGGCAATCTATGCTGGGCCCTCCCCTCCAGGTCAACCTACTGAAGGCTTCACCGCTAGGGTGTACCTCCAGGCGTTAGGACCTGGTTTGTGCTAACCTATTGGGTCTCAGCCAGTGGCTTCTTGCAGGCTAGGTACTCCCCACCAATCCTGCTTGAGAGGAGGATATGTGACTGAAGTCACTCTTTCTGGGAAGTCTGCCTGGTCTGAGTATGTCCTCCGCTGAAGCCTCCTTCTCTATGGAAGGGTCCCGATCTGCTCACTCACCGAAGGTCGATGCAGGGTACCCGGCCAGTCCCGTTCCCAACTCCATTCAACGCTTCCCATTCTCTGAGCTTTCACACCTCTCTCTCTGCCTTTTCAACCGGGATGCAATAGCGGCTTCAGGAGGTTCAAATCACAGTTTCCAGTGGTGCGGGGTCCGGCTTGCGTGCTGAGCCCTTATCTGTTCCTGCTGTATCACTGGGATTGCATTTCCAGTTGGTTTCTCTTAATTTAGTTCGTTCCTGTGTTGGCAAAGAATATCCTCACTTGCCTAGGACTTCCTGCCCAGCACCATTCCTGCATTGCAAGTGTGGTTTCTCAGAGAGCCTTTGAGGCTGCTGCTATCTATCCGGCATGTTCTTCTGGACTCGAAATAATATGTTACAGAAGCAACAAAAACCATTATTTATTGCTACATTAAATTAGTATTTAATATACTAATGCACACAGTGAAGAACTAATTTACACCTTTTTTGTGTAACGTGTGTTTTCATCTTTCTAGGCACAGCAGAAGCTCAGTGAGTCGAACTCACGGATGTGGATATTTGCTGATCCTCTTCTTGGCCTCTGTTCCTCAGGCTCAATCAGTGCTGAGAACCTTAAGCTCAGAGGGCCAGGTCAGCTCTTTGGTCCTGGTGTCTCACAGTGTTGTTCCTCCTGGGGCTCTCAGCTTGCTCAGAACCCAGAAGATTGAGTACTTTCCTTCCCTGCATCTGTTGCCATGCAATGCAATGTGCAGGCTCTGTGGTTCTCCCGTTTCTTCGGCTCCATGGGTCTGGAGAGCAGCTACTTCCTCCACAGCCCAGGTCTACAGCTCAGCAGCTCTGAGAACTGCAGGCCTGACCTCAGCTCGGGTACAGGTCCCTGTTCCAAACCTCTCCCATTCACTGCAGTGCTTGGAAATCTATGAAGACATTAAATTCTCTGTCCATGTCTCTTCAATTCCTGAAACCACTCTAGCAGCTGAATAAAGGAAGATATGTTTTCCTTGTTATCCTAACATCCTACTGGATCCTGACACAGCAGATAAAAGTTTCTCTTCAGATAGCTTGTCCCTATCCATTATAAGTTAGAAGCACAGGATTATTTATTTCTTCAAATTTCTAATAAAAATTTATCACTTTCCCAGCAGTTGTCTCTGATTTCTTCAGTTTGTTCAGTAGCAACTCTGCCCTGCTGTGCATGGCCAACACAGATGAACCTCTTTCAGCCTAGGCAGGAGTAGGAAATAGGAGGCTTATGTGACCCCTTCAGGATTGAGATGTAAGAGGAAGGAAGAAGGTGAACAGGTGGTACTGGGACATATTTTCATACAGCAGAATTGGGAGGGTGAGGCCAAACTTTTGCCTTGATTTCTTCTAGAAACAGATTTGAGACTACCTGATGCAGAGACATTGCAGCCCTTTTGAGATTAGGATCCTTTAGGTCCAATCTTGAAAGGTCTGTGTGTTGAGATTTCAAACAGGAAGGAGAAAAGTCGCCTCATTTCTACTGTATCTCTGCTTCTGCCCCAATTCCAAGGATTGCAACAGCCAGACTTTTGTTTATGTATTTAAATACATCCTGATTCTCACATTGCATCTGAAATGATTCTAACTTATCTTGCAAAAAAAAATCAAGACCAAATAACTGAATGGGCCTCAGAACTTCCCTTAGAGAAGACAGGCAGAAACGTGCTCTTGCGTGTGTTTTCAGGAACCCGGGGCTGGCATTGTTCATGTCCTCTCCCGCAGTCTCAGTCATGTTGTGATAGTGAGTATAGGAACCCAGACAAGTTCACCTAGCTCACAATTTCTGCTCTCTTCTACCCATTACTTCCCTTATATACCCTAAACTTGAAATAGCCCATTTGTTTCCTTTAATTACTTCTTTTCAAAAGGGTCATGACAAAGATTCTGGTCCCCAGGTAAACCGAGTTCTGAAAGATGAAAGCAGCAGTTCCCTCTAATCATGGAAGGAATCATTGTCCTAAAGGAGGAGCACATTCTCTGTAGGGAAACCTGTGCCATTCAGGTATGAACAGGGACCCTAGAAGACACTTAGCCTGTGCTTTGAGTGGCCAGCCCTGAAGCTGGACCAAATCCCTCTACCTCTGCTGATTTGCATATTCCAGGAGCCCAGCAGGCTACTTGAGGAATTCTTCATAGGCTGCTGGTGTCATTCTGTGCAGTTTCAGCCCCTGTCAGTACACAGCAGGGACATGATGGTCCCCACTCACTTTCTGGGTCTCTTGCTGCTCTGGGTCCCAGGTAAGGAAGGACAGACAGCACCAGGAATTTACTGAGTGGTGTGTTCAGCATAGACTAACTTTTCAGGAAGGTCCGGCTTTATCATAGACAATCATGTTGGTCTTTGTTGTTTCCCATCTCAGGTACCAGATGTGACATCCAGTTGACTCAGCCAGCATCAATATCTTCATCTGTGGGAGACACAGTCAACATCAGTTGTAGGTCAGTCAAGGCATTAACGATTATTTAAGCTGGTATCAGCAGAAACCAGTGCAAGCTTCTAAATTCTTGAGCTATTGGGCAAAACGTTTGCAATCTGGAGTCCCATCAAGGTTCAGTGGCAGTGGGTCTGGGACAGATTTGACTCTCACCATTAGTAGCCTGTGGCCTGAAGATCTTGCAACTTATTATTGTCAGCAGTATAAAAGTACTCCTCCCACAATGACACAAGTCATAACAAAAACCTCCCAAGGAAGCAGAAGTATGAGGCTGGGCTTCCCTAGCTGGTCCTCTTCCTGTCTTCAGTTGCACACCAAGGTTCTTCAGATGCATCAAATCTTTGAAGCTTACTGGAAGTATTTAGTAGAAGCATCCAAGGAAGCTACTCACTACTCTAACTTTCTTTTGTGTTTCTCAACCCTGATTTAATGAACGAATGATTACACTGGAGTAATGCGGATTATGTCATTCTTTTGTATTCACATGGCAACCAAGTAGCACTTCAATAGGTTACAAGCAATGGTTTTTAAAGATTTTCCTCAATTGTAAAAATTTATATTCATAGCAAATTTAAAGTGCAAAGGTGTCTCATATAGTGCTGCCCGTATATGTACATTATAATATTCATTTCATTCATAGCTATTTCATTAATCATTGTTTTGTAACAGACAGTTTACTGGATATGCCATCATTTCTAGTCAGAAGCCTTTTGTACATTTACACATTATCTATGTTAACTTTTTATTTTACTTTACTGTCAGAGATAGAAGTACAAAAATGGTGAAAGGAGCACAGACCTTTGACTTACATTTAGTTAGCTCCAGTAGATGAGATTGTACTTGCATATCCTGCCATAACTATTAGTTGACATTCTATTAGTTGGAGAATATGATGTAAAGCAAATCACCCCAAAATACTGAAGAATATAGCAAAGTGTAATTACTTGTCAAATCTTGTAAGAGGATGAATCAGTTTATTTGAGACATCAAGACATTTGACACCTTCACCAATGTGGCAGCCCCAAGAATTTCTGTAAAGTTTTCATTGCACCCTCTGCACAGCAAGTGTTTTCATTAGATGGTCAAGATAATCACAATTTTTCCTGCTCAGTACATCTGCCTGACCTGCTGCAATCAATATCATATGGAATGAGGAGAAGTTCCATGGCAAGTTTATGTGATGTATTTTGTTCAACCTGCTTTGATGGAAGGAGCAAGAGAGTTAACATTGCCTAAGATCAAGCTAAGGACCTGAGGAACTGTTCATTCTAGATGACTGAGAACTGCACCAGAGGACAGCGACAGATTGTGTCTCCACTCTGCTGCTGATCCCTGCCTCTGATCCTGCAATGGGCCAGCTCTTCAGAAACTCAGGTGTGCTCAGCAGTGATCAGCAGGGGAAGACAGAAAACATTGAGAACAGAGACTTATAAATTCTGTTTAAATCTATACAATGTACATACGATCTGCATTTATCTTTCCTCTTACATTGGAAGTACATTTGCTTTTGGAATCTTATCAGAGACTTTTCTGGGTTGCAGGCTGAGCAAAATAGATATGGCAAAGTCAAGATGATGTCTTTATCATGGCTCTTATGTTTCTAATATTGTAGATTCCAGGTGAGGCTACTTGGATGATGCTCAAAGTGACAGTATTACTTAAATCTATAACTTCCTTCCTTCCTTCCTTCCTTCCTTCCTTCCTTCCTTCCTTACCTCCCTCCCTCCCTCCCTCTCTCCCTCCCTCCCTCCCTCCCTCCTTCCTTTCTTCCTTCCTTCCTTCCTTCCTTCCTCCTTCTTCATAAAAGCTCTATAAAAATATATCCTCTTTTCTTTTAGACTACAGTTGTAGTGACTTTCATATGCACATGGTCATGTTCTGCTGATGCATGGTTTCAGCCTCCAGAAGCGAGACTGTGCTGACTCAGTCTTCAGCAGTGCTGTCTATGATGCAATGGAAGACAGCCACTATAACCTGCTGGCCAGTTAGAACATTGCCTCCAATTCACATTGGTACCAGCAAACACCAAATCAGGCTTCAAAGCTCTTCATTAAGTTAGCCCTCAAGTCCATGTCAGGGATTCATATGAGGTTCAGTGGCAATAGATCTGGCACAGATTTGACCCTTACCATCATCAGCCTGTGATCTGATGATGTCACAAGTTATTACTGTCACCAGGAATGGATAGCTCTTCACACTACACCACAAACCAGAACAAACACTAGTTCAGCCTGGATGAGCAGGGAGACTGGGTGCTACCATGGTCTTCTGATTTTTGCAGGTGCAAATTGGTCACGGACTTCACAAACACCATGATCAGCCCAGCAGAACTGAAATTTCAGATCCGTTGTTTCACGTATTAGTTGCAACTTCATTTACAGGAATTTTTCTAAATAAAAGAAAAGCTGTTGAGGATAGATCCCTTTGTAACCATCTAAGGATTTCCTACTTTGTCCTTTACAAGTTGGTCAAATTTTGAAGTCTTCCTTGGGGGCCTCCAATCAGTCAGTAAGATTCAATAGTCTTAAAGGCAGAATACTGTGAAATTACCAAGCAATGGCCAGGAGTTGAGGGGAAAGAAAAGACCCCTGGACAAGTACCCCTCAACCTTGAAACATTTCCAAGCTTGGCAACCAGCAAGGGTATTCTAGGTTCCCCACTCTTTCCCAAAACTAACTTTTTGTCATTTCTTGTAGTCACATACCTGGACCTTAGGTACCCTGTGATCATTATCTTTTCTGAATTCCAGGAGAATTATTAGCTGTTTGTCTTTAATAGTTGCATGATTTATTTATTAAGAAGACGAATCATGTAAATTTCTATAGACACTTGTCTGGTAGTGGGCAGAATAAGATCAAGTTTCTGTATTTGGGATTGGGAGGGGTGGTTAAGTGAAGAAATTAGGGCCCCAATCCAAAAGGTTGCTGCTACAAAGCTTTCATTAAATGGCAAAGAAACCCTAAAATACACAAAGTCAGAGTCCTCATCCTAGAGACTAAATGAATGAATGTTTGAATGTTGAAGTGAAAATTTCCCGTTAAAGGAGGGAGCTCTGTGTCCAGCTCTCTAAGCTTACATGGCTGGTTCCTCAAGGGGCAATGGGTCATGTCTCCCCCATCTGCCAGTTCCTCAGGATTTCCTGCTTTACTTTGTGATGTGAAGTGCACCTGGCTATGATGCTCCTTCCAGGAGTATTCTTAGAGTATGAACTTGGTGAGCAATGAGACAGGAGAGGTGAGAGAAGCAGGTACACAGCTCTGAATGTGGGTGGCCATAAGTCAAACAGGAATGAAGAATCCTTGTGCATTCAGAGATGGAGGGAACAGAACTTTTAAATCCCAGCTCTATTCAAAGGTGCAAAGGGTGTTATGATCCAACAATAGAACATGGTTCACTCTAGTCATGGGAGAACAGCTGGATTCTGCTCTGTGGTCCAAAGGAGAAACACATTCTCAGGGAAATTGGTGCCATCTTGGCCTGGAACTACCCCAGAAAACCATGGACCACTGATGAGAAGACACAGCCTTGCAGCTGTGTGCAACCCTGCTCAGCCCATGCTGATTTGCATGCACACAGAGTACAGCACATGACCAAAAGTATTTCTTCCCAAGGTTCTCATACCCTGTGCAGGAGTCAGTCCTGGTCCAGACACAGCATGGACATGAGGATCTCCACTCAGCTCTTGGGCCTCCTGCTGCTCTGGCTCCAAGGTGAGAAAAAAATTATTTTGTAATTTAGTCTAGTTAGAGTTCCCTGGTCACAGTTGCCTGATTCTACAGGGAGGTCTTGTTTTACCATGGTTGTGTTGATACTTGTTTCTGATTTCAGGTGTCAGATGTGACATCCCGATGACTCAGATTCCATCTTCCTTGCCTGCATCTGTGGGAGACACAGTCACCATCAAGTGTAAGGCCAGTCAAGGTATAAGCAATGTTTTAAACTCGTACCAACAGAAACCAGGGAAAGCTCCTCAACTGCTGATCTATGATGCAACCAGTTTGGGATTTGGGGTTCCTTCGAGGTTCAGTGGCACTGTATTTGGGACAGATTTCACTCTTGCCATCAGTAGCCTACATCCTGAAGATATTGCTACCTATTACTGTCAACATGTTTATGGTACCCCTCCCACAGTGATACAATCCATGACAAAACCAGCCAGGGAAGCAGAAGTGTGAGGTTGGGCTGCCCCAGCTCAGCTCCACTGCAGCTGTACTCAACTGCTGAGAGCATTTCTCTGAACAAGCCAGGCTTGAATGCTCCTTTGAAGCTTTAGAAGAAGGACAAGACTGTGCTGTACACCCTTACTCCTTTTCCTTTTTTTTTAGCTACTAAAGCACAGACAATCCAGCTCCTGTCCTAATTAAGTGAAGGCCACAGATGAGCATCTCTGAGCAGTGTGGTTTATGGCATAATTTTGGATTCAGACAGCAACCTAAAAGCCCTTCTGTGTTCTAAGCAAGGATTTTAAAAGACTGTCTTCAATTTTTAGTGTGGATTTGTTCATTAAAAAGTTTAAAATACAGAGGTGGCCCTGATTAGCCAGTACACATGGCTCTGCAGTCTATCATCAACAACCAAGGACAATTTTGTTACAAACCATTAAGATCCATAAGTGTGCAAAGTCTGTAGTTTGCATGAAGGTTCACTATTGCTGCTATACATTTCACAAGGGGAAACAAATGTGCAATAACACACACGCAGCGTTTGCTACTGTGCAATTTTGTTTCACTGCCATAAAAATTCTCTGCCCTAAAAATTATCCCTGTTCATTCTCCTCCAATTCCTGCCAGTCATTTGTGTTTTACCATCCCATTGTGTATACTTTTCCAAAATGACAAAATCTTGCCTTTATAACTTAGAAGTTTTTGAAAGACAATCTCAGAATATGCTGTACTAAGAAATACAATAATTAAAAATATTGAGTAACACCTCTTTGTAGTTACAAGGTTCTCTTTATCCCTTCTGTGTCCTCTGTTCAAGACCTGGAGGCCTTGCTGGTGCTCTGCTTCTTCTACGAAGTCCTTGCCTGTCACAAGCTCTCAGCGGGATGTGGTTACTGTCTCTGGACATAGATCAACCTGAATCAGGTGCAGCAGCGAGCTACAGACCTGGAGCTATGGACCTCTGAGTCCTGGTGCTCTGGGTCCAGGTGAGACAGTAGGGTTTGGCGAGGCCTCCATGATAGGGCCTATAGCACCCAGGTGTCTGAGGCTGAGACCGTGTTCATTGTGCCCCACGTGCACTGTCCACTTGATCAGCCAGCATCACTCTTCGTGGGAAGACTCCGTTTTTGGGATATCATTCACTGAGGGGCTCACCTGTGTGTTGTTCTGGCCTTTAAACTCCCGTGAGAGCTTTGCGGGCTCTAGGGCCCAGCTTCCCTTTAAGTGTCTCTTAAGAGAAATGGTCTCCACCACTTTCCTTGCAGCAGCAGAATCCAGGCAAG
Source organism: Cavia porcellus (assembly GCF_034190915.1). NCBI lineage: Eukaryota > Metazoa > Chordata > Mammalia > Rodentia > Caviidae > Cavia > Cavia porcellus. The sequence continues at coordinate 44,046,339 of NW_026947501.1, read as the reverse complement.
TTTCCAAAGACTCAGCAGTGTGCTGTGTATGCCTTGGCTTGAATCTGTCTATAATTGTGATTCAAACACAGGATAAATGCTCCAAGTACTTTATAGATAAAACTTAGTTAAAATTAGAAGCATATTTCCAAAATTAAACTACACATAGATCCAGGGCTGAACAGAAATACGTTGCTCGTGGCTAGACTATTGATCAATAGGGGTGGATACACTTAAATCATTTTAGAAAATTATTTTGATATTCACTGTTCACATTTCCTTTGTCACTCATATTGCTATAGACAGAGACATAACTTCCCTATCCTGCATCCCGTAAGCCTGATGACATTGTTGTTTCCTTGGCTCTGTAGTTTTTGCTTCATTTTCTCCTTCTACTGAATTAATTTTTATTTCACGATGAGCCCTGCCAAAATAAATCTCAGGACCCAATCCTTTTCTATAAGAGTGCTATGGTTTTCTAACTCCATTCTTTCTTTGAATATAACTGAGGATCGTGTGGGGTGAGGATTATCTGATGGCCTTTATTCAAATCCATAATTGGGCAGTTGGCTAACTGGGACCAGGAGAAAGTGAGGAGGAAAAGAGGAAGCAGAAGGGAGGAAAATAACATTATGCCAGTTGTGAGTGTTCTTGGATTGAGGAGGAAGGAGGAGATTACCTTTTTCACCTTAGCAGTATTAGCTACTGTGTCAAATGTAAATTTGAGAGGTTTTTCCTGAGCTGTAACACAGTGAAACAATGTATTTGTGTTTATTACCTTAGGGAATAATCTGAGAATACCTAATAAATATGGAAATATTGCACAGTTAGTTCATTTTGTTCACAGTCTTTTAGGGGAACTATATGTTACCTCAGGTATGAAGCTGTACTTGGAGGAATAAAACACGTGAGACTTAAAAATTTAAGAAAAAATTAAAAAATACCTGTCACTATAGATAGTTGAATGTAATTATAAATAAACCAAATTATACAGGTGTTAATTGCTAATTATCCAAAGGATAAAAACTCATGATATAAAAATTCTAGGAAGTAAAGTTACACCTGAATAAAATTAAGGTTTTTTTTTTTTCTATCTTGAAATTAACCTTCACTGTGTGGAGCAAAATGTTTGCTATTCTGAATGGCTGCTTTCTTGTGAGCTCTCAAAAGAGGACGTGATAATACATGTGTCTGAAGAAATCTAGCGAGTCACCTCTCATTAGTACTCTAACTGTATTATAAAAGTAGTTTACAATGCCATCCCTTAGAGATGGGTGGGAAGAGGTTACCTGACAACATTTCTCTGTTTAACCCATAATCCCAGCATTGTCTGTGAATTACAGGTTAATGGTGATTATAAAGAAGATACAGGAGAAGAGAGGGAAATAGGATTCTAACAAAGAGTTTTCCTGCAGTGAGGAAATGAGGAAGTGTGAGGTTACTTTGTCTTCTCTGCATTAACTACTCTATTAAATACTGATTTCAGCAATTAACTCAGGAGGTGTTTCCTGATCTATGACTCAGAAATTTTCTTCCTTACACCAATGTATTTATAATCATGCTTATTACTTTATAGGTCCTCAGAATAACTAGTAAATATTAAACAAATGTACTTCTAGTTTATATAGTGTTTGAAGGTAAATATTCATTACCTCAGTGACAAAGATCTAACTAAATGCAACAAAGTAAATAGTAACTGGCTATGTAATACTGTAAATACTTGTAGCATTACACATAAAAGTATAACTGCCACTGAAACATAAAATATCCTGGTGAACAAACTAAATGATATCAATCTATGTATCTGATTAAACAAACTATATAGCCTTAATGAACCAACATTTAAAAATGTCAAAAATAAGGGACAAACCAGAATACAATATCACCATATTTATTTTGAACACAAATGTCTGTATCAATGTATTTGCTATTCTGAAAATTTTCTATTGTGACCTTTATATATTATCACCTCTTGTTTAGTTTGGACTACATAGATGCTCTTAGAAGATTTCTTGAATGAGTGAATATTCATGATATTGGGAACACGTGATATTGGGACTTGCAGTAGCAGAGTCATCAATGTACCAACAATGAAGCTCAAATAAATCTAGAACTGCTGTGTCCATATTATATTCCTAGCATTTAAGTTCATTGTTTTCAATGAAAAGTGAGAGCAATGGTTTCCTGAGAGATGTTACACTGTGTGATACATGAATCCGGAGATGCTGCAGGCCCTTAAAGGAAGTAAGTTTTGGTGGAAGCAGGAATGTACCTGGGCTCCAGTGCTAGCTGTGATCCCTTCCTCATGCCCCATGTAGAGACTGGGAAGAGAGAGCTAGAGAGTGGCTTGCAGGAACATAGTACTGGGACCTTCTCACATCTCAGCTGCCACAGTTGCAGCCAGACACCAACCACTGAGAGTGTGAGCCAGGGAGCTGCTGGGTTCCCACAGGCTGCTCTGGCAGAGGTTCTGGGACAGGAAGGATGGGCTGGCCTTCCCGATCTATAGTGTAATTCTTCACAAACATTTCCTGCAGGGTCTTCAGGGGCTCATGGGCATTGCCAAAACTAAATCTTTGTCCGATCATGAGGGTTACATATGTCATGTTCACAGTCTTATTACCATTATCACTTTAGATCTCTAGGTGAACTGTTAGTCTTTTGTCCTCAGTAGTAGGATGATTTATTAAGAGGAATCATTTGAATTTTCTATATCATCTTATCTCATACATAATAGAATACAATCAGCTTCAGGAATACAGTTGAAAAGATTCAGTCATGGCCTGAGAGTATCAAAATTTACAGGTTGCTGTGTTAGAGATCTTCCAGTAGATGGCGAACAACCTCACATTAAGCAAAGAGTGATGCTTTCCTGTGAGGGAGCCACTAAGGCAGGGAGCTCTCTGCTCAGCTCTCTAACCTCACATGGCTGGGGCCTCTGTGCACAACGGGCCGTGTCTTTCCTAAGTGCCGGTTCCTTACTATCTCGTGTTTCAATATGTGACTGGTATTCACCTGACTATGGTGATTTACCCAGGAGGCCTCGTGGTCAGCAATGAAACAGGATGGGTGACACAGCTAGGGCCACAACTCTGAATGTGGCCAGCCATGAGTGAAACAAGAGTGAAGTGGCCTGGTGTACTCTGAGGTAGAGGTGACAGAGGCTGTAGATATCGACTGCAGTCAGAGATGCAGGGGAGTAGCACTGGAGGAGTCCCTAAGAGGAGGGCAAGGTGTATGGGGAGAGGGGTTGTTACTGCAGACCTGTTTCCCTGCTGTTCTCCAGAGGCTTTGGGTCAGAAATATTCTGATCCCCAGAGATCTGTTTACCACTTTAACTATGGCCTGATGCTCACATTGTTTCTTAGATGATTCTAACTTATCCTGCAATGAACATCGAACGCAAGAATCTGGCTGGGTGTTAGAACTGCGTTTGGTTGAAGACAAGCAGAAACAGGCTTCTGTGTGTGCTATGGAAGCCTGGGCCTGGACAGCAGCATTGGTCAGGTCCTTTCCTGGCCTCTTAGTCATTGTGTTATGGTGAATAGACAAACCCAGAGAATTTCACAGTGTTCACAGATTCTGCTCTGTTCTTTTCTTGCCTCCTCATTTTTTACCCTGTTTGAAACAGCCCATGTGTTCCTCTTCATTCTTCTTTCTCAAAGGGATCATAACATAGAACCCCAGTCCTCAAGCAAGGCGTGTTCTGTAACGTGAGAGCAGCAGTGCACTCTACTCATTGGAGAGCAGCCTGATTCTGTCCTGTGGCCCAAGGGAGAAACAGTGCTCTGTAGGCACATCTGTGCTGCCCTGTTGTGGACAGGGTCCCAGGGGACACTGATCCTCTGCTGAGAAGAGCTAGCCTGCAGCTGGGCCAAACCCCTTCCAGCCCTGCTAATTTGCATGTCCCAAGATCCCAGCCAGCTACATGTGGACTTATTCACAGGCTTCTGGTCTCATCCTGTGCAGCTTCAGTCCTGGTCAGGACACAACATGGACATGAGGGTCCCCACTCACTTTCTGGGCCTCTTGGTGCTCTGGATATCAGGTAAGAAAGGGCAGCACAAGGAATTTACTTAGTTCTGAAGGTTCAGAGTTGCCTGGTATTGCGGTGTGGGTCTGATTTATCTTGAATACCTATGTTGCTATTTGTTAAGTTTCCCATTTCAGGTGCCAGATGTGACATCCAGTTGACACAGCCTGCATCTGCATCTGCATCTGTGGGAGACACAGTCAAGATCAGTTGCCGGGCCAGTCAGAGTGTTAGCAGTTCCTTAAACTGGTATCAGCAGAAACCAGGGCAAGTTCCTAAACTCCTGATCTATTGGGCAATCAGCTTGGCATCTGGGGTCCCATCGAGGTTCAGTGGCAGTGGTTATGGGACAGATTTCACTCTCACCATCAGCAGCCTGCAGCCTGAAGACTTTGCAACTTACTACTGTCTACAGTATGATAGTTCCCCTCCCACAGTGATACAAGCCATGACATAAACCTCCCAGGGAAGCAGAAGTGTGGGGCAGGGCTGCTGCAGTTGTTCCTCTTTGTGTCTCCAGCTGCAGACCAAGTTCTCAAATGCATCTGGGCTTTGAAGGTCCATGGAAGGATTTGGTAGAAGTATTCAAGGAAGCTCCTCCCTCCACTAACTTCCTTTTCTGTTTCTCACCCCTGATTTAATGAAAGACCCTGATTTAATGAAGTAATGTGGAGTATGCCATCATTTTCAATTCACTTGGCAACAGTGAAGCTCTTCTTTGAGTTCCAAGCAATAATTTTTAAAATCTTTTATCACTGTTATACATTTATTAATTAATTTTATTTTTTATTTTAAAGAGACTAAAACCAAAGTACAACAAAAATAATTTTAAGCAAAACAATACAGTTAAATCCATATTGCACTACAAAACAAGGTAATAGCAATCAACAGAGGCTAACATGTATATGTATCTATATATCTATGTCTCTATCTCTATCTATCTATCTATCTATCTATCTATCTATTGTTATGTTCAAAGTAACTTTCCATAGCATCAGATGTAATGAAGTAAATAAAACAAAATGGAATAAAATCAAACAAAATAAAACATTATAAACAGTACAGAACAATGAAATAAGATTTTAGGATATTAATAATGGCTGCAGATATGCCTCTTCTAGTCCTCCATTTAGAGACCTGTATTCACAACGAAGGTTAAAGTGCAGAGGTGTATTTAATGCCTCTGTCCCTACATCTGCAAAGTAGATTATCACCATAAATTCAACTCTGTTGCAACTCATCATGATAAGTTCAAACTCAAATTTCCCAGTCCACGTTAATTTTGACTATTGACATTAAATATTTCAGCACAAGACACAGATGTAATGCCACATGTCCAAAATGTGTTATGACGCAGTGTTGTCATAATACCACTGTCTTGTACCTATGCAGCTTCTTTTTCCTCCATTTTCTGTAAGGGAACCATGTCTCCCCATGTCTATAGCATTCCCTTTCCTAGAAAGATAAAATCCTGGTGTTTACATTATGGAAGATTTTCAAAAACCAATGTCAAAATATACTGCTATGTAACACAGAAATAAAAATAATGAATTATACATTTTGCTACTACCAAGACTCCCTTTATCGCATCTGTGATTATCACGAATATCCTGGCATAGCAAGTGTGTTAGATCCTGTACTGTGCAATACTGTGGTGCTTTCATAGTACTGAGTGTGTCTCAGAGGTCACCACATGGATACTGATTGTTTGGACTGATGTTAAGAGTCTACTGTAATTTTAAAATAAGCAGAGGGAGTTCTAAACTCTTTTTTATTTAAGTTATTTTATTGATATAATGTTGTTATAAATCTGGTGCTCATACAACCTATTGCATTTACAGGTGGACCCTGAGACTCTCACTGTTCATTTTACATCATTCAGAGCCTTTCACTGTTTCACTGAACCCAGCTCAGTGTCTTTCTCCACCAGTCAGGGAGCTCCCACTTGATCGTGTTGATCTTTTTTCTTAGAAATGAAGAAAAAAAGAAGTGGCTTCATTTTTTTCCAAAGACAAGTATCTCCTGTTCTTATTTCCACATCTTCATATGTGACTTTTAGGTTGTGGCACTGAATACCTTCCATCAAAACATCCTTTCATCCCCGGGGGAAAAATAGACTTCGTTCTTAGGTAGACATTAGGGTGTGGCCTGGTTACCATAGGGCCACTAGAATGTTTTCTAGTTTTCCAATCAAGATGGCAACAGCAGAGAAGGTTGCAGCCATTGTAGGGACACAGTCTTCAAGTAACATACTGCTATGGATTAAGAATTAGTGGTCAACTTCATGCCAGCTGGATTACATCAGCATGGCGCTGAGCATAGATGTTCCACCTGAGAAAATTTGCCAGCATAGAGCCATGGAGAAGGAGAAGCTATTGGGTTGAGGTGTTGATGCATTGTGGGTTCGCCTATGAGTTTCTGTTTGAGCCGTTGGTTCTCCTGTAGAAGGTCTGGTCTTCACATTGAGCATTAGTTCTTGGCTCTGGGGAGGAAGATGTGTGCCCCTTGGTCTCCAGGATGAATGGGTCGTGCTGGCTTTCCAGCACGTACTCGACTGTGCTTGTTGTCCGAGGAGCCTGAGGCCTCTCTGTTGCTGGGGATGGTTGTGGTGCTTTTTAGGACAGACACGGTCTTTGTTGTAAGTGTGACTTCTCAGGTCCATCATAGAACCCTCAACCCACCAGCACAGCTGGTATAGATTTCCTGGCTTCCATCGCTGACCTTTGGGCCTTCCCAGCACAGATCTGTAAAAGAGACTGTCATGAGACCTTGTGGGCTTTAGAGAGAGAGAGAGACCTCCAGTGGGAGTCATGGGAGGCATTGTCATGAGCTCTGGGTCTTCATCTGGACTCATGTGGGACATGGCTGTGGGATTCAGGCCCTTGGCTAAATTATTCTATGTCTTTAGTGTTGTGGATAGATTTCCTGCATTTTCTTGTGTTAACTCTGGGTGACCATTATAAAAAATAATATTATAAACTCCATATCTTGGTTCTAATAGTTCGCTGAACAACCCCTGACTATAACACATACCGATTTTTTTTCCAGAAAAACCTCACATTTAGCAGTAGCGAGCATTCTCTCTGTAACACATTCCCTCCTTCTTGAACCCATTGGAAAGATGTTTTCAGGTATTCCTACTCTCCAACGTTTTCTTTACTAATTTTTGCCTTTTCGATAGGCTGTATTAATTAAGATTAGCTCTCAGGCTTCTAAAACATTCCAAGCATAGAGAATGGTAATTAATAAATGCTCTCATGACCTCTACCTCATCTAGTTACTATTGGGTATAAACTAACCAAAATTTTTAAAAAGTTACTAGTATGAGCATCTGATATGCACATCAATTCCTGCTGGAAATGATTACCTTATGACTTCCTAGGATAATAACTTGGCAGAGTCTTATAAACCTGTTTTCATAGTGTCACATCCAACAGTTGAAATTTCAAACACTTGAATAACATACTTGGAAACACCTGTTCTCTCACATTTTGCCTAATACCATCCAAACTAGACACATTCATAATAGCCTGACACGAAACTTACCTCAGTCTCCATAAAGCAATACGTTATGACATCTCCATCCATTACATAGTACTCAGAAAAGAAGAGGATCCCATTATTTGTACATGGATAGCATGACTTGAACTAACAAGTAGCTCGGCTGTGTAAAAGTAGGAAAGGAGTAGGGAATAGAAGATAGATGATATATTTGTGTATGAAATTCCAGAAAAGGACAAATCTAATATGTAGTGACAACAGATAGACTTGAGTTTAAAAAGTCCATGGGGTGAGGAGGAAATTGGTCAAAAAGAACAGCAGGAAAATGTGCTGCATATTTAGAATAATTTGTTATTCCAGTGGAATTTTCTCAATGTCATTTTGATGGGGATTTCACCGAATCTGTAATCCACTTTAGATGCTTTGAACATTTTAGCAGCATTAATTCCTCCAACCCAGGAACAGGGGGGTAACTTTCCATTTATTTGTGATTCTGTGATTTCTTTCACCACTTTCAGTGAAGTCTAATGTATTCATATTTCTCTCCTGTAATTGTGTGAATGTGGGTTTGTGTCTTCTTGAGTTTACCTTCTTTTACAGCCTACAGTTACACTCTTGCTCTTTCTCCTGAAGCTCCCCTACTCACACCCGTTGACCATGTGTTCTATTAATTCATATTTTTATTCTGATTTCATATGGTTCAATATTTTCCCAATATGTACTTAGTTTCATTTTCCTTTCCAATTGCTCCTCACCATGTATTGAAAAACACGCACATAAACCTATACTTTACTATGTTTGGAGAAATGACTACCTGTGGGTGTTTTCTCTGGACTCTTCTTTTTTACTTGTTCAGTTTATTTTTGTTCCTCTGGTGCACACATTGTTTCACTGAAATTCCTTGATGATCTTCACCCTTGATGGCAAAGCTGGGAATCAGACTGAGGCACTTATGCATACCAGGCAAATTCTCTACTGTTGAACTATATCTCCACTCCCTATACAATCTTAGAATAGAATTTTAAGCATATTCTATTTCTGTTCCTTAAAAATTTTGTGGCTGTTGTAGGCACTTTGTGATTTTTTTAAGTATTATAGAAACTATCCACTCATTAAGTACATCACTGGTAGATTGATTGGATTTCATTACATGAAATATATTTTTTGTGTATATATACCTTTTGAAAAAATGAAGCTTTAGTTATATCAACTTTTTGATAAGAGGAACATAGAAAAATTCTCTATTTACCTAAATTTTTTTTTCATTTATAAGACACAATGACTGTATTGACAATGAATCCAGAGAATTTATGAAGTTATTATTTTGGTTAATTTTGTTGCAGAATTTAGTAATGTATGCAAAACATTTTGTGGAAAGTATGTGGAAAGGACAATAACCTTTTTGGCTTTTAACTTGTGCATTTTATTAGTTTGTCTTATTAGATTTTGAAGGAGCTTGAGCATATTTTTTAAAAAAAATTAGACATCGTTTTTCATTTATTCTGAAGGATAAAGCACTCACTATTTTATTGGTGAAAATAATGTTTCTAGACACTTTATTAGGAGTGTAAACCCAGTTTTCCAAAGCTGTTAAGGTTAAAGTGTCGGGGCTCAGGTTGACTGAAGCATTGCAATAGAACGAGGTGTAGGATCACCCAGGGAATTGTACTTTGCCTGCAAAGAAAGTTCCCTTTCTGATTTCAGTGCAATGGTATCAGGTTTTGAAGAAAGAGATACTCAGTGCTATTCGTCTTTGAATTTGGGGGCCTCTGGGCACAAAAGGTCATGTCCTCCCCATCTACTGGTTCCTAGTATTTCCCATTTTCCTCTGTGATTAGTAATGCTCCTGACTATCATCCTCCTCACAGGAGGATTCGTAGAGTCCGAACTGGGGGTCAGCAATGAGGAAGGGTGGATGAGATAGCAAGATGCACAGCTCTGACTGTGGCAGCCGTAAGTGAAACATGGATGAAGTGACCTAGGGAATGAGAGACAGAGGGACAGAATTTACAGACCCCATCTCTATTCAGAAATGCGAGGTGCAGTGTGAACCATAAAGAGAACAGTAGTTCACTGTACTTATGTACTGAGATTCTGCCCTGTGGCTCAAGAGAGAAACACCTTCTCTGAAGGAAATCTGAGCAGCGGAGGCCATTGAATCCCAGAGAGCCATAGGCCAGTGCTGAATGAGCCAGACCTGCAGTTGTGCCCAGCCACGCCTAACTCTGCTGATTTGCATGTGCCCAGAGCATAGCCCTGCTTGAGTATTTCTTAAAGTTTGTCACACTAGATGTAAGTGTCCAAGTCAGGACACAGCATGGACATGAGGGACTAAGTTCAGCTTCTGGGGCTTCTGCTGCTCTGGCTCCAAGGTAAGAAAAAATTGATCTTGCAATTTAGTTTATTTAGAATTCCCTGGTCAGAGAGGCCTGTGTCTGCAGGGAGGTCCTGTTTTACTAAGATCATGTTGATATTTGTTATGTTTCTAATCTCAGGTGCCAGATGTGACATCCAGATGACTCAGATTCTGACTTCCTTGCCTATTTCTGTGGAAGACACAGTCACCATCCCTTGCAAGGCCAATGAAGACATTGGCTACCTTTTGTACTGGTTCCAACAGAAACCAGGGAAAGTTCCTAAATGGCTGATCTATGCAGCAAACAGTTTGAAATCCGGCGTCCCATTGAGGTTCAGTGGCACTGAATCAGGGGTAGATTACACTCTCACTATCAACAGCCTGGAGCCTGAAGATGTTGTGAATTATTACTGTCTACAAGGTTATGATACTCCTCCCGTGGTGATACAAGCCATAATAAAACCACCAGGGAAAGCAGAAGTGTGAGGCTGGGCTGCCACCCCAGGTGTCAGCCCTGCTGTGTCCAACAGCTGAGAGCAGTTCTCTGACCCAGACAGGTTTGCAAGTTCCCTGGGAGGCTTTAGAAGAATGGCACATAATTCTCTGTACTCTAACTCTCTTTTCTATTCCTATTCCTCAGCTCTAGCAGAATAGACATCACAGTGCCTGTCCTGGTGTAGTGAAGGACACAGATGAGTCCCTCTGAGCAATGTTGGTTATGGCATCACTTTTTATTCAGACAGCAGCAGAGAAGCCCTGGTATGCATTCTGAGAAACAGTTTGTAAAGACTTGCTTCAAAATTTAGAGTGCATTAAGGCCATTGAAAAATTTAAAATGCAGTGGTAATCCTCACAACTATGCCCAGGTGGCTATGCAGTCTGTCATTAACATACAATTACAATTTGTTGCAAATACCAAGATCCATAAACATGCAAAGCCTGTAGTTTACTTGAAAGTTCACATTTTGTTTTTGTCGTTTTGTTATAAACTTTTTACTTTAAAACAGAAAAAAGGGATACAGAATTTCAAAATAAATTGTAGGAAATTAACACTAATAAATAAATTGCATATTGTTATCTTAGAAGCAATTGTTCAGGTTACAAGATCTAGGCACAGAAAAGATGAATAATCAAACAATGAAAGCACAAACTGTTCTTTGGATGAAGTAACAGAGATGAATATTGTAGCTGCCTATGTTGTACAGATACACACACAGATACATACATATGTACACCTATATACATAGAATCTTTTTCTTTCTTCTTTCTGTCCTTCACTTTTGATGCTGCACATTTCATCAGGATAAACAAGTGTGTAATAACACTCTCGCAGCATTTTGGCCTGATGCAATGTTACTTCACTGCTCTAAAAAGCCTCTGCTCTTAAAAATTTCCCCATTCATTCTCTTTCACCCCATTTCCTGTAAGTCATTTGTGGTTTACCATTTCTGTAACTTTTCCTTATCCAGAATGACAAAATCTTGCTTTTACACTATGGAAGATTATTGAATGGAAACCTCAAAATACACTGTATTAGGAAACACAATAATTAAAAATATTAAATAACACATCTGGCTACTTACAAGATTTCCTTTTCAGAGTCTATGTTTATTGGAATATATTGGCTTAGTGATAATTTTGGAATGGAAGTTGTCAATGTATTGATTTTGTCTCCAAAGTCACCAGAAATACATAGATTTGCTTGGACTAAGAATCTAAATAATTCTTGAAATATGGGAAGGAGTTTTCATAATCTTTTACCCTACTTTCATCTGGATTTTCAGGTGGAAATTTAGATCTAGCACTGTTTTTGTTTGTATCACTTAGAATCATTCACTATTTCACTGAACCTAACCTGGGCCCTTTCTCTATTGCTCTGGAGAGTTCCCAGCAGGCTGCCTTTGGTCTTGCGCATTGTCAAGAAAAGAGCCTGTTTCATTTCATGCTGAAATATACCTCCTCTACTTATTGTCACATCTTGCCATTTGATTTTCACACCTGTGGAACTTAAATACCTCCCATAAAAACAATGACTTAGCTTAGTGTGAACACCAGAGTCAAATCTTTGGGAACACAATGGAGGTGGCAGAGTTGAGGGTCCCCAGTAGGATGTTTATTTTCCAAACAAGATGGTTGCAGTGGAAGTGATTTCAACCTCTGTCTTTAAGGCTGCACAATTATTTTGCATAAAAATCTCAAAATCAGCCATAGGATGCATCTCCTCTGTATATACCATTTCCTGCTTCCTCATCCCAGGGATATGATGTTCTTATTTAGCCCCAGTAATGATTGCAGTAATGCTTCATTTTTTTTCTATTAACTTTTGCCCTTTTGAAAGTCTGTATTAACAAAGATAAGATCTAAAATATGTGAAACACAAATACATGACAGGAGAATGCTAATTTGTAAACCATAATAAATAGGTTATTGAAATCTATCTATTTTCTTTACTGTCAAATATTAATAAATGGAAATCTTAAACAAACAAACAAGTACTGGAACAACTAAACTGTCAATTCCTGATGAAAATGAAGAACTTGTTACCTCTTAGCAGATAGTTTGGGAAGGGATTAGAAATTTCTGTGAGACCCAGCAGCTGCCCTCCTAGACCTCTGAGTAAGGTCCTCAAAAACAGCAGTTCACACAGCATCTTGTGTCACACCAATCAAACTAGCTTCATTCATAACAGCCACAATGGAGGACAGAATATCTGTGTAAAAGAAATTAATTAAAATACAGCCTGAACTTGTTAAATAGCAAAGAATTCAAGCACTGGATGCAGTGTCTGGAGATGTGAGACTGTTTATCCACGGTGACCAGCGGAGGTCTCTGTGATCACTCGCTGTGTGCTCTGAATGCCATGGCCACGTGAATGGACTCAACCTGCACAAGTCAGGGATTTGTTCAATCTTGGGAGCTGCATATACCAGGAGCTTCCACTGAATCCACTCTTTACTGAAAAAAATATATTTTAACATGTGGACAACACAAAAATTATCCAGCAATACAAGAATCATACCCATGGGTGATTTTACTCTCTTAAAGGTGAATAATATTGTGATATATTCCAGTAGACATGTGGTCCTGGCTCTCTTGCACGGATCACACAATTTGCCCTCTGTTCAGAACCTGGAGGCCCTGCTGTGCACCCCTTGCTGCTGCTCTGCTTGTTTTCCAAATCCCCTGCCTGTCACAAGCTCTCAGCAGAATGCAGTCACTGTATCAGACAAAGATCAACGTGAAGCAGGTGCAGCACTGAGCTGTAGACCTGGACCTGTGGCTCTCTGGGTCCTGGTGCTCTGGGTCCAGGAGAGACAACAGAATGTGGAGAGGCCTCTGTGACAGGTCCCATAGGACCCAGGAGTCTGAGGTTGAGACCGTGTTCACTGTGCACATTCCACTTGATCAGCCAGCAAGCTCTTGCTGGGAAGACCCTGGTGTGGGACATCATTCACTGAGGGGTTCACCTGTGTTTTGTTCCTGCCTTTCCACTCCAGTGACACCATTGTGGGCTCCATGGCACAGCTTCCCTTTCAGTGACTATAAGAGAAATGGGATCCACTACTTTTATTGCATCAGCAGAATCCAGGAAATTTTCCGAAGATTCAGCAATGTGCTCTATGTGCCTTAACTTGGCTCTGTCAACAATTGTGTTTTAGACAACAGTTCACGTTCCATCTACCTTGGTAGATAAATCTCAGTTAAAATGCGAAGCACAGTTCCTCAGTTATACTACATACAGTTCCAGGACTGAGTGGAAATACGTGACTCATTGTTGGCATACTGATCAATGCAAATATATATATTTGTATCATTTTAGAAAATTATTTTGGTCATCACTGCTTCAATTTCCTCTGTTCCTTGTAGTGTTATGGACTGAACAAAGACTTCCAAAATTTAATCCCATAGGCCCGGTAACCCTAGATATTTCTTTGTTATTTCTATGTTATGTTATGATTCCCTTATGTTTTTGCTTTACTTTCTCTCTCTACCGAATTAATATTTATTTCAAGATGTGCGCTGTCACAATAAATCTAAGGATTCCGTCCTCTTCTATAACAGTGCTGTAATTTTTGAAACTCCTTTCAATCTTTGCATATATCTGAGAACTTTGTGCAATGAGGATTATCTGAGAGCATTTCTCTATTCAAACCAACATGGTTTTTATGCTTCGAATAGTCTGTGAGATGCTAAATGATCCCCACAGTAAGCAAATCACAGAGGCCTCATCCCAGAGACCCTGGAACTGTAAAAGAGCTGCTCTCCCATTACGGGGATACTAAGGCAGGGAACTCTCTTTGCAATTCTAGACTCGGTGGCCATAGGATCTCTACGGACAGTGACCTGCTTTTTTGCTATCTACCAGTTTCTTAATATTTCCTATTTTGCTTTGCAATTGATAATACAACATGGCTATGTTGTGCTTTCCTGGGAGATTCTCACACTCTAAACTATGGGTGTGCACTGATGCAATGTTCCCGAGTCCCACATGGGATGAGGGAAGCAGAGTCCACAAAATCTGACCCTATTCAGAGATGCAGATGAGATGCACTGGTGCTGCCCATAGAAGAGGAGAAGCCAGGCAGGGGAGGCTGTGGTTTTACACCTGCTCCCTTGCCATTCTCTGTTATGCTCAGAAATGATAATAAAACTTATTATTATATCAAGTAATAAAGCTATCACATTAAACTAATAGTTAATGTATTACATGCACACATCAGTTAAACGATGTAGGCTTCTATTTGTGAAATGTATGCCTTATTCTCTCTAAGCAGAACAAATGCTGAGTGAGTCGAGACTCTTGGAATGGGGCATTTGCTGAATTCTTGGCCTGTGGTCATTCTGAGCACAGTCTGAAGAGCCAGACCCAGCACTGATGTCCTGGTCTCTGATGGCCTCTGTGTTCTATGGAACTTTCATTTTGGTTTAATAGTCAGAGATGTCCACAACATTCCTTCCTTAGATCCTATGCTAGGCAGTACCTTGGGCAGAGCCCTGACCCCCACTGTGTGCCCATAGTCCAGGGCCAGAGCTGGCTGGTCTCTGCACAAAAAGCCAGACCTCAGCCTTGATTTGTGATCCTACTCCAAAACCTCTCCAGTTGTTTCTAGCTTGAAAGCTCTCCTGGCTTTGAATTCCTAGGACCCTCTTCCACACTGTGCAGAGAGCTAAAGAGTGATTTGCAGGAGACCAGTACTCCCAGGGCCTTCTGACATCTCAGCTGCCACAGTTGCAGCCGCTCACCAAACCACTAGGTATGTGAGCAGGGGAGCTGCTGGGTTCTCACAGGCTGCTCTGGTAGGGGCTTTGGGATAGGAAAGATGCAGTGGCCTTATACATATGTGCCAGGATTCTTTAGTCTACAGATATTTCCTGCAAATCTTCATGGGCCCCTGATCTTTACCAAAACTAAATTTTTGTCATATCATGTGGGTTATATATGTCAGGATCACTGTCCTATAACCATTATGTTTTTACAACTCTAGGTTAACTGTTGGTGTTTGTTCTTTTTAGCAGGATGAATTATTATTATTATTATTTTGTCTTTTACCTTTTTATCGGTACCAGGGATCGAACTCACGACTGCCTCCTTGCAAGGCAGGCGCTTATGCCACTGAGATAAATCCTCAGCCCCCAGCAGGATGAATTATTAAGTTGAATCATTTGATTTTCTATAGAGTCTTTCCTGGTAATTGATAGGATCAGTTTTATGAATAGAGGTGAAAATGTTCAGTCTAGGCCTTTGGTTGCAGAAACGAATAGGTTGCTATGGTAAAGATCCTCCCCTATATGGCGAACAACTCCCCATGAAACAAATCACTGAGGCCTTGTCCTAAAACACTAGGACTGTAGAAGTGATGCTTTCCCAAAAGGAGCCACTAAGGCAGGGAGCTCTCTGCTCACCTCTCTAAACTCACATGGCTTAGGGGCCCTGTGCACATTGAGCCATGACTTCCCTATGTGGCTGTTACTCAGGATTTCCTGCTTTACTTTGTGATTTTTAATGTACCTGAGCATGATGAACTTTCTGGAGGTCTCTGGGTCAGCAATGAAGCAGAGTGAGCCAGAGAGCAAGAGCCACAATCTTTAATGTGGCCAGCTGCGAAACAAGAGTAAGAGTCCTCATGCATTCCAAGGTGGAGGTGACAGGTCACACAGAACTTAGTTCCATTCAGAGATGCAGAGGAGATGCCCTGGAGGAGTCCCTTTGAGGAGGGGTAGGTTGGCGTGGAGAGTACCTGTGATTGAACCTGTTCCTCTGCTGCTCTCCAAATACTGCACCAATGAGCCCTATGCTCAGCTTGGTCCTTAGGATCTGAGCTTCATGTTGCTCAGACTGCAGTGGGGAAGATTTGGGAGGTAATGTGGTGACTCTGGGCTCTCATTGTTCATTTTCAGTTTGCTAGATTTGAAATAATATATATATTTAAGGAGAAAAAGGAAAAAATAGAAAAAGGGTACAAGTAATACAAAATTTAAAAAATAAACCGTAAGAAATCACTAGTTGATAGATTATATATTCTCAGTTGTTCAAGTTACAAAATTGAAGCATATAAAGTGGACTTTCAAACAGTGAGAGTGCAAACAGTTTTGTTCAATGATCCAAAAAACAGTCAGTAATATGGTTATCTACCTTATACACTTAAATATATATGCAGTTATAACCTTTAGAGCACTTTCTTTTCTTTTCTTTTGTACAATGACAATTACACATTTTGGGTTTTATTACTGCCACAGTTCTTTTTTTTTTATTACTTTTTTGTTACTCCACAGTTCTTTTTTTGAAGAGGGTAAAACCAAATGCGACATATCAGAATAGAGTCAGTCAAATCAAAAGGATGGACATAATAGATAATGTAAAAACAAAATATAAGGTGATCAACAATGGTTACTATACTGCCTCTTGCAATTTTAAGAAGAATTGGCAGTTATAATAAAATTGACCTAAACAGTAAAGAATAAAACCAAAGCATTGGAGACATTACAGGATTTAAAAAAAATAATAGTCAACTGGAATGGGTGTCATAATGATTCTTATTGTCTTCACAGTTATGTCTATACTTTCAAACTTGGTACTATCAAGCAAAGCAGAATAGAGTAAAATCAGTCAAAACAAGATGGTGAGGACAATACAGGATTTCAAATCAAGTTAATAGGAAATCAAATTAGGTTACTATAATGTATCCTGCTATTTTTTTTATTTATTTTTCCCTTACTTTAAAAAATAAAAACTAAATAATTTTTTAAAAAAAGGGATTGAGATAAAAGAGGGCGTAACAACAGAACAGCGCGGGTAAAAACATAACCATTTAAGCACAATAGGTTTCACCACAAGATATCCTGACATAAAAATAGTTACTATAGTGTCTCTTTCCTTGAAATCTTTGAGTATAACTTCATATACTGTAGCACCAAACATATCAAGACACTGTAAAACCATTCAAGAGAATGACATTATTACAGGGTATTTAGAACCAATTAACAGAAAATGAACAATGGTTTCTATAAAAACTCCTTGTCTATAAAAGTTTTTGCTTATATTATCATATAAAATAAAATAAGATACAACATTTAAGACCAATGGAGACAGAAGAATACAAGTTTGATGGGACTTCAAAACAAAATGATACTAAATCAGCATTAGCTATTATGATGTCTTGTTTTCTCCAAAATAGCTGTTCCTACCTTCCGATCTTCTCTGCCTCATTTCTGTTGAGCTCTTTTTCTGTCGTTTGTTGTCAGTTTGTCTTCTTCATTTCGTTTTCTGCTCCATTCATTGTGGCCTCTCTGCCACTGTTTCTGGAATCTTGGTATTTTTCTTTTTTAGAATGTCCTGCAGTATTCTCTGTAGAGTTGAATTAGTGGCTGCAAATTCCCCTAGTTCCTCTTTATCCTGGAAACACTTTGTTTTTCCATCAATTTTTAGGGACAGTTGTGCAGGATATATCAATTTGGCTGGAGGTTATTATCTTTCAAAGCTTGAATTATTTCCCCCCATGCTCTTTGTGATTTGATGGTTTGTGCCGAGAAGTCTGTTGTAAATTTTTTTTTTTTTACACATTTTGGATTTTACTACTCCTCAGTGCTTTTTACTTTTTTTTCGGGGGAGGGGGAGAATACAGTCAAATATGGCAAAACAAAGTTGTCAAATTTTGATGGGTGTTCCCTTGTAAGTGATCTCTTTCTTGTGTTTGATGGCTTTTAATATTCTGTTCTTATATTGCATTTCTGGAATTTTGATTGTTATATGCCTGGGTATCGCTCTGTTTGGGTTGTAGGTGGCTGGAGTCCTGTATGTCTCATATATCCGAGTATCTTTACCATTTGCTAAATTAGGGAAATTCTCTTGGATTATTTCTGTGAATAGATTTTGTAGTCCATTTGTTTATGTCCCCACTTCTTCTCTTATATTCTTAATTCTTAAGT
This sequence comes from Cavia porcellus, assembly GCF_034190915.1. Lineage (NCBI taxonomy): Eukaryota > Metazoa > Chordata > Mammalia > Rodentia > Caviidae > Cavia > Cavia porcellus. Next base: position 44,028,043 of record NW_026947501.1, on the reverse strand, counting down.
TATAGATCCTCTTACCATCTTCTAGCTTTTGTATTGTTGCTGTTTGTTTTTTTGTTATTTTTAAGAAGTTTTTCATTTCATGCTCCCATATTACAAATTTGCCCTCCAGTTCAGACAATCTATCCTTAGTTTCTTTCAAGCTGTTATGCCAGTTTTCCATAGAGTTTTTAGTTTCCTGGTAATCTCTTTGAACCTGCTTCACATATTTATGTCTTCTCTATCTTCTCCATCAAACAACTCTCCCCTTTTTTTTCCGTTCTTCCATTCCACCATCTGTTTTTTCTTGGGCGGTTCTTTGAATTTCTCTAACTATTTTGCTTATGTCTTGATTCAGGTCATTAATAACTTCACTCCTGAACTCGTCTATAAGGCTCTGAAGATAGCGCTTTATGTCTATTGGTGCCGTGTCTGCTATTGCATATTTCTCAGGATTGGGGCCCGAGGACCCTTTCTTGTTGCTCCCTCTTCCTATTTTCTTTGTTCCTTATATATAAGTGTATATAGGAGGTCCAGCTTCCTTCCCTGTTGGCCACAGCCTGTTTGAATTGCACAGGCTAGGTTTTCTAGCCCACCACAGGACACCAGGGGGACACAGACCCGGGCAGTCTATGCTGGGCCCTCCCCTCCAGGTCAACCTACTGAAGGCTTCACCACTAGGGTGTACCTCCAGGTGTTAGGACCTGGTTTGTGCTAACCTATTGGGTCTCAGCCAGTGGCATCTTGCAGGCCAGGCACTCCCCCACCAATCCCGCTTGAGAGGGGGATGTGTGACTGAAGTCACTCTTTCTGGGAAGTCTGCCTGGTCTGAGTATGTCCTCCGCTGAAGCCTCCTTCTCTATGGAAGGGTCCCGATCTGCTCACTCACTGAATGTCTATGCAGGGTACCCGGCCAGTCCCGCTCTCAACTCCATTCACCGCTTCCCATTCTCCGAGCTTTTACACCCCTCTCTCCGCTGTGTCAACCGGGATGCAACAGCGGCTGCAGGAGATTCAAATCACAGTTTCCAGTGGTGCGGGGTCCGGCTTGCGTGCTGAGCCCTTATCTGTTCCTGCTGTATCACTGTGATTGCGTTTCCAGTTGGTTTCTCTTAATTTAGTTCATTCCTGGGTTGGCAAAGAATATCCTCACTTGCCTAGGACTTCCTGCCCAGCACCATTCCTGCATTGCAAGTGTGGTTTCTCAGAGAGCCTTTGAGGCTGCTGCTATCTATCCGGCATGTTCTTCTGGACTCGAAATAATATGTAATGGAAGCAACAAAAACCTCATTTATTGCTACATTAAATTAGTAGTTAATATACTAATGCACACAGTGAAGAACTAATTTACATCTTTTTTGTGTAACATGTGTTTTCATCTTTCTAGGCACATCAGAAGCTCAGTGAGTTGAACTCACTTATGTGGATATTTGCTGATCTTCTTGGCCTCTGTTCCTCAGGCTCAATCAGTGCTGAGAACCTTAAGCTCAGAGGGCCAGGTCAGCACTTTGGTCCTGGTGTCTCACAGTGTTGTTCCTCCTGGGGCTCTCAGCTTGCTCAGAACCCAGAAGGTTGAGTACTTTCCTTCCCTGCGTCTGCTGCCATGCAATGCAATGTGCAGGCTCTGTGGTTCTCCCGTTTCTTCGGCTCCATGGGTCTGGAGAGCAGCTACTTCCTCCACAGCCCAGGTCTACAGCTCCAGCTCTGAGCACTGCAGGCCTGACCTCAGCTCGGGTACAGGTCCCTGTTCCAAACCTCTCCCATTCACTGCAGTGCTTGGAAATCTATGAAGACCTTAAATTCTCTGCCCATGTCTCTTCAATTCCTGAAACCACTCTAGCAGCTGAATGAGGGAGGATATGTTTTGCTTGTTATCCTAACATCCTACTGGATCCTGACACATCAGATAAAAGTTTCTCTTAAGATAGCTTGTCCCTATCCATTATAAGTTAGAAGCACAGGATTATTTATTTCTTTAAATTTCTAATAAAAATTTATCACTTTCCCAGCAGTTGTCTCTGATTTCTTCAGTTTGTTCAGTAGCAACTCTGCCCTGCTGTGCATGGCCAACACAGATGAACCTCTTTCAGCCTAGGCAGGAGTAGGAAATAGGAGGCTTATGTGACCCCTTCAGGATTCAGATGTAAGAGGAAGGAAGAAGGTGAACAGGTGGTACTGGGACATATTTTCATACAGCTGAATTGGGAGGATGAGGCCAAACTTTTGCCTTGATTTCTTCTAGAAACAGATTTGAGACTACCTGATGCAGAGACATTGCAGTCCTTTTGAGATTAGGATCCCTTAGGTCCAATCTTGAAAGCTCTGTGTGTTGAGATTTCAAATAGGAAGGAGAAAATTTGCATCATTTCTACTGTATCTCTGCCGCTGCCCCAATCCCAAGGATTGCAACAGCCAGACTTTTGTTTATGTATTTAAGTACATCCTGATTCTCACATTGCATCTGAAATGATTCTAACTTATCTTGCAAAAAAAAAAATCAAAACCAAAAATCTGAATGGGCCTCAGAATTGCCCTTAGAGAAGACAGGCAGAAACGTGCTCTTGCATGTGTTTTCGGGAACCCGGGGCTGGCATTGTTCATGTCCTCCCCCGCAGTCTCAGTCATGTTGTGATAGTGAGTATAGGAACCCAGACAAGTTCACCTAGCTCACAATTTCTGCTCTCTTCTACCCATTACTTCCCTTATATACCCTAAATTTGAAATAGCCCATTTGTTTCCTTTAATTATTTCTTTTCAAAAGGGTCGTGACAAAGACCCTGGTCCCCAGGTAAACCGAGTCTGAAAGACAAGAGCAGCAGTTCCCTCTAATCATGGAAGGAATTATTGTCCTAAAGGAGGAGCACATTCTCTGCAGGGAAACCTGTGCCATTCAGGTATGAACAGGGACCCTAAAAGACACTGAGCCTGTGCTGAGAGTGGCCAGCCCTGAAGCTGGACCAAATCCCTCTACCTCTGCTGATTTGCACATTCCAAGAGCCCAACAGGCTTCTTGAGGACTTCTTCTTAGGCTGCTGGTGTCACTCTGTGCAGCTTCAGCCCCAGTCAGTACACAGCAGGGACATGATGGTCCCCACTCACTTTCTGGGGCTCTTGCTGCTCTGGGTCCCAGGTAAGGAAGGACAGACAGCACAAGGAATTTTCTCAGTGGTGTGTTCAGCATAGACTAACTTTTCAGGGAGGTCCGGCTTTATCATGGACAATCATGTTGGTCTTTGTACCAGATGTGACATCCAGTTGACTCAGCCAGCATAGGTATCTGCATCTGTGGGAGACACAATCACCATCAGTTGTAGGTCAGTCAAGGCATTAACGATTACTTAAGCTGGTATCAGCAGAAACCAGGACAAGCTCCTAAATTCCTGATCTATTGGGCAAAACGTTTGCAATCTGGAGTCCCATCAAGGTTCAGTGGCAGTGGGTCTGGGACAGATTTCACTCTCACCATTAGTAGCCTGTGGCCTGAAGATCTTGCAACTTATTTATTTTCAGCAATATAAATGTACTCCTCCCAAAATGACACAAGTTATAACAAAACCTACCAGGGAAGCAGAAGTATGAGGCTGGGCTGCCCTAGCTGCTCCTCTTCCTGTGTTCAGTTGCACACCAGTTTCTTCAGATGCATCAGAGCTTTGAAGCTCACTGGAAAGATTTAGTAGAAGCATCAAGGAACCTCCTCTGTACTCTAACTTTCTTTTGTGTTTCTCAACCCTGATTTAATGAACCAATGACTACACTGGAGTAATGCGGATTATGGCATTCCTTTGTATTCACGTGGCAACCGAGAAGCACTTCGATAGGTTACAAGCAATGGTTTTTAAAGAGTTTCCTCAATTGTAAAAATTTATATTCATAGCAAAATTTAAAGTGCAGAGGTGTCTTATATAGTGCTGCTCATATATGTACATGATATATCATCACGGTAAAAGAACTGCCATTGTATTGCAAGTGTAGTGGTTTATTTATCAGTGGCCCCCCAAGCCTCATGCAATTATGGACTTGACCAAATCTAGGGTTTGTGATTGCTTCATTTTCTGCTACTGTGATTAGTGGTGTGAATGCTACACACACCTTGGGGTGGAGCCAGCATATGATGTAATGGCAGGAACAAGGTGTGTTTCCTCTCTTGTTGGTTTGAGCCTTGCTGTTTGCAGGGTTATGAAGGGCTGCTCCACTATGCCATTCTGCTTTGGAGCCAACTGAGTATGGACCAAAAACTCCAAGTGTAAGAGACAAACTTTTCTTTCTCTGAATTTGGTCATCAGGTATTTTGTCTCAGCATGAGTAAAAAGTAACTAAGAGAGCAATCCATCAAGATTAGTTTAAACCTAAAAGTTCACCTTAAGGTTAACTCTTTATGTTCAAGATTTCACTAGAAAATATAGGAATAATGACAGATAGCCAACATGATAATATGGCGCCATGTTGTTCCACCTTCGTAAATACCACATCTTCCTCTTGTGCATTCTTTTTTCCCTCCATTTTGTATAAGACAATCATGTCTTCTCATGCCTATATTTTTAATTTTCTAGAAAATAAAATCTTGTAATTTACAGTACAGAAAATTTTCAAGAGCTAATCTCTAAATATATTGTTATGGAATACAGATGTAAAAAGTAACAAGTAATATATTTTTCCTCATGCCAAGACACCTTTAATAGCATCTAATATTTTTATTCTATTAAAATTTGTGCAGTCCTTAAAGATTTATGTGAAACATATTGGTGTAAGAACGTGAAGTTATCTGTTGTTTGTTTCAACTTGTGAATTTATTACTTTTTCTTGTCTTACTTTATTTCCTAGCACCTTCACTATAACTTTGAATAAAAGTAATTAAAGTGGACATGCCTACTTATCTACTCTAAAGCATAATATATTTAGTATTTTAATGCTGAATGTGATGATTTTAGATACTTCATTAGTAGTAAAAGGAAAGTTTTCCAAGATTGTTAAACCTATAGTGCCAGGTTTTGCTTTGATTGATGCACTCTAATAACACAATGCAGAGAATCACTGAAAGGAATTGTTATTTGCCTGTGCAGAAAGTTCTATTTCTGATTTCAGTGATTGGTATCAGTGTTCTAAAGAAAGGCAGATGCAGGACTGCTCATCTGTGAAGATGTGGTTGCCTACTACCTGCACTACTGAGCTTAAATCACTTTTGCCCTTTGTGAATTCTCACAAGAATGAGGCTGCATTATGGACTGTTTGGGAAGAATGCAAACCTGCAAAGGAAAAGAATGTCTTCAAGACAAATTTCTCACAAAGACTTAATTCAACAAGAAGCAATCAAGCACCTGTGAAGAGGATGAGACGTGTTTGAGGTTAGAGAAACAATGTCCCTGTAAGCTTTGATCTTATGTTTAATAGGTTTGTACTGAATAACATGTGGATGAATTTAGAGATCTGGTAATACAGGAAGACACCAGGATCAAGTTCAATGATTACAGATGAAAAATATTATTTTCTGGCTGTGCCCAAGGGCCTTCTGTCCTGACTATCTGTGCCTGGCATGCTCAAGTGAGGATAAGAAGAGCCCAGGGTTTCTGCACCTGCAAGCTCAGTTAATCAAGGCCCTGCTCCTCTGCATGATCCCCCGAACACCCCTTGCTGTTCATAGCCCATATCTTTGCTTGGGTCAGAGCTCTGGGTAGACCTGCACCAGGGAAGACCTAGCAAACAAACACATGGAAGCCCTGGCTCGGCTCCTCTGTCTCCTGTTACTCTGGGTCCTAGGTGAGGGCTACATTGAACATTTTTGCATATCTGTGAAAACTTTCAGTGTTGGTTCTTATGTAGAGTACTAGATTTTCAGTTCAGTAAGCAGCATAGTTAAAGTTCACTGTAGATTATCAAGTTTTGTTCAATTGAGAAGACAATTGCTATGATCTAGATAAAAGGTGTGACATTTCCATTTCATTTTTCAATTTCAGATTCCCACTGCTGAAACCTTGTTTACACAGTCTCCAACCTCTCTGATTGTGTCTTCAGGACAAACAGCCACTCTTGGGAAAGTCCAATCAGAGTGTGATTAACCACCTAACCTGGTGCCAGATGAAATCTGGAAGGATCCCAGGCTCCTTATCCATGAAGTGTCCAGCAGGGTCACTGGCATCCCAGTCTGAATCAGTTGCAGTGGGTCAGGGGCAGACTTTACTCTCACCATCAGCTGCCTGTGGTGTGAGCAGGCTGCAGTTTATCATTATTACTACTGTTATAAAGCGTGTTCCACAGGGATCCATTGTGAAACAAAACCTCCCCCAGACTATTATTGTTTTGCTCATAGCAGCTGCTTCCTTTACAGACAGCTGCTATGGTTGCTGTTCAGCTTAAATGTCTTTGCTTCAACCTGGCATCCCTGTGATTGTGAAAAATATTTTCTGATAAGATTTCGACTAATTCCCATATTTTTCCTCAGACTCATGTGCACAGCCATGTTTAAGAGTAGCTTCCTTGGTAATGGCATCAGATCAGACTCACATGAGTGGATGGATACCTACAAAGACAGACATCTTATGTTTAAAAACTAAGATAATACAATAGCCAAGAACAAACTTTCAATTTATATATGTGAGATTAACTCATTATGCTTTGACTTTCTAAACAGAAATGATTCCTCAAATATTCTTTCCTGATATTAATTTTACTTATGTCATGTTAGTTCTTATTGCATTACTGTAAATATTAGTTCATTAAAAATAGTACATTTACATTTTTCTGATCAGTTCTCAGCATTTTGGTTGAGGTTAAATGTAATTTTATTTTTTATATATACCAGCAGATTTGCTAGATCTGTTCTTTTTTTTTTTTTTTTTTTTTTTTTTTTTTTTTTTTTTTTTTGTCTTTTTCATTTTTATTGGTACCGGGGATCGAACTCACGACCACTTGCTTGCAAGGCAGGTGCTTATGCAGCTGAGCTAAACTTCCAGCACCTGTTCTTTCTTTTTAATGTTCTTTTTAATTTTAAAGTGGATAAAAATGTATAAAAACAATCAAAACAAACCACTGTAAGAGATACAGGACTTCAAAACATTATGAAATTAACAATAGTTACCATAATGCCTTTTGAAATCTTCAAAATAGCTGCTGATAACTGCACATAGTAAAAATCAAACAGAATAGAATAGAATAAAACAGTAAAAACAAAACAGCGAATGCATTTAAATAATTCAAAACAAGCCTACAGGAAATCCTAAATTGCTACCATAATACATCTTTCTATCTTTTTTTTTTTTTTTTTTTGTCTTTTTCATTTTTATCGGTACCAGGGATCGAACTCACGACCGCCTGCTTGCAAGGCAGGTGCTTATGCCGCTGAGCTAAATCCCCAGCCCCTACATCTTTCTATCTTTAAAATAGCTACTCTTGCCATCAGATTTGACCTAATCAAACAGAATAAAACCCAACCCACCAAAACAATGGAAACGATATAGGTCTTCCACAACAGGACCATAGGGAATCAACAGTGGCTGTAGCCTTCAGAAGATCTAGATCCCCCTAGATGTCACACATTTACCACTGTCTTCTGAACCTATGACCAGCTCACTCGCCCTAGGCCTGCAGTGTCAGTGAAACAAGAAACACCACAGGCAACCAACTGCATTTCACCTCCATAGCTATCATCACCGCCTGTATTTCTCCAGGTAAGCCACTCGCTTATGGTTGAGTTGTGGGGGCAGATATTGGTTCTTCTAGTTTTCTAGCCTGTTTACAGACAAGGGCTAGGGTCTGTCTGTTCCAGTTCAGCAGAGGCCCGTGCATGGAACTGGTTCCCTGACTGGGCTTGCTTGCTGCTGTGGCCTTTGTTCTCTCTACCTTGGCCCAAGAATGGTGCTGACTCACAGGCAGAGGGTGGGGTCTGTTTCCCCTGGCTACTTTGATTTAGTACTTCAGGATGTTTCTGCTAGACCTATTCTGACATTTACATTATTGTGTGTATTATTTCAATTCTCATGTGTGTCCTGGTATTTCCCGTCATTCTACTGGTTATGTGAAACAGTGAACACAAATTTTCCTTGGAAATCTGCATGAGTTCGTTTTATGGCTACTTTTGTTTGTTCCTTTTCATCTCTTTGTCTTTCCTCCTTCCACTCTTTTTGAACTCTATTAAATGATTGAAACAGTCACAATAGCAATGAACAATGCTGAATCTTTCTTATTTTCTTCTTCACTAACATATTCACTAATTCATCTATTAATTTTTGTAAGGTACCCAGCGTGGGCGACCCCAGAACTCACTATGCATTTAGGGCAGTAAGGTTCATGTGTCTTGATGATCTTCACAGGTCCACATGTCTAGCTTCCCTACATGGTAAGTTTCAATGAGGAATATTTTATTCTCTATAATTTGACCTTTCTCCTGTAGTTTATTTCTTGTATGTGTACTCATTGCATGATAGTTTAACATGTAGGTGTTTAGAAGTTTCTCAAAAGGAAATGGTATGAATGATATATATCTAACCTAATCTAAACTATGGCAAATATGTAGATTTTAAAATATTCCAGTAAATGACACATTACCATTACTTTCCCCACAACATTCTCCCTTGCTTTAAACATACTGATGCTATTGTTCTTGCCATTTTCTGAAGCAGTTCGGGAAATTCTCTTTCTTCAGTACCTTTATTTGTGCTATTTTGAATTCCTTGGTGTCATGCACCTCTTTAAATTGTTTAATGTTCAAGGTTATTTTTACTTTGTGGAAGAGCCAGAAGTCATACTGAGAGCTGGGCATGGTGAGCCTGCCTGTGGTCATAGCTCTCGGTGAGGCTTAGGTAGGAGGTTCAGCCTGAGTTTGAGGCCAGGCTGTATTACAGAGTGAGATTCGGTCTCAAACAAAGGTAGATGAAAATGTATCATAATATATACAAGAGGCTGCCTTTCTGTTAGAGGGCCTTGGCAGCAGCGTTCACTAACTTTTCACCACATCTTTTAAAGTCAAATCAATAGTGAGGATTTCTAAGGGGATCAATGGCAGTGTGTTTTTCACAGTGGTCATATTTTACCACATTTAAGTATTCACCATTTTGTCAATTACACCTTGTATATATTTGAAACATCTTTTCAATTTCAACAAAAAGTACTCTGTCATTCTGTGTTGTTTAGCTTTCCAGTGCTGTGACAAAATATTTGAGACAAGCAGCTTAAGATATGAGAGGGTTATTTTGGCTCCCAGTTTTAGAGATCTCTGTCCATGGTCAGATGACTTCAATACTTTTAATCCACTGATGTTATTGAAACATCATGCTGGAAGGAAAGACTGGAAAATGGAATCTGCATATCTCATGACAGCCAGGGCTTGGATAGAAAGACAGAGAGAGAGAGAGAGAGAGAGAGAGAGAGAGAGAGAGAGAGAGGAGTCAGGAATAAAACATGGTTCACACAGTCATATTCCCATCATCCTCCTCCTGTAAGCAGGCCACATATCCTAAAATTCCTTTGCCTTCTGTTAATTCTATCCAGTTATGACCTAATGTATTAATCCTCAGATGGAGTTATAGCTCTCACGAATTAGTTGTGCTTTGAAAATTCCTCCTTTCTGCAACTTTTGGAGAACATTCAGGTATAAACCATAACAAATTCTGATTGTGACTTTCTTGAATTAATCTGGAGAATGTTACATTACAATATTAAGCTAGTTTATACAGGCTTAGGTTATTTGGTGTAACCTATAATTTACTAGAGGTGTCTTCTCTTTTCTTGTCAATACAATTTTCTACATTTACACATAATTTATTTTAATATGCTGATTAAAAGTACAAAAAGATGATAAGGTGCACAGACCCTTTACTTACATTTATTTAGCATCAATAGATGACATTTTAGTTAGGTATTCTGCTAAACTTATTCATTGTCATTTTATTAGTTGGAGACTATGGTGAAAAGCAAGTCAACCCCAAACACTGAGGTCTGTGGGTATTGCAATTACATGTCATTCCTTGGAAGAGGATGAACCACCTTGAGACATGAAAACATTTGACAGTTTCACCAATGTGACAACCCCATGGAATTTGCAGTTTACATTCCACAAAGAGCAAGAGAATTAACATAGCCTGGGACAAAGATGAAGTTCTGTGTCTCTGTGCATTCCAGATGACTGAGAACATCACCAGAGGCCAGACAGATTGTGGCTCCACTCTGCTGCTGATCCCTGCCTCTGATTCTTCCAGTGGCCAGCTCTTCAGAAACTCGGGTTTGTTCAGCAGTGACCAGCAGGGGCGGATATGAAACTCTCACAGCAGAGACCTATAAATTCTGATGTTTAAACCAATAAGAAGTCCCCTTGATCTGGATTTATCTTCCTTCTTACACCTGAAGTACTTTTTCTTTTTTTAATCGTTTTATTGGTACCGGGGATCAAACTCATGACCACCTGCTTCAAGGCAGGTGCTTATGCTGCTGAGCTAAATCCCCAGCCCCTGAAGTAGTTTTGTTTTGGGGATCTTATGAGAGCATTCTAACCCAGGATGTAGTCTGAGCAAAATAGATACAATAAAGTCAAGAGAATGTCCTTATCATAGCTCTGTAGGTTTCTACTATTGTAGGTTCCAGGAGAGACTACTTGGACAAAGCAAAAAGGGCAGTGTTCCTTAAATCCCAAAAGTAAATTAGTAAATTCCCAAATTTCCTTTCCCTTCGTTCCTTCTTTCTTTCTTTCTTTCTTTCTTTCTTTCTTTCTTTCTTTCTTTCTTTCTTTCTTTCTTTCTTTCTTTTTCTTTCTTGCCTCTCTCTCTCTCTCTCTCTCTCTCTCTCTCTCTCTCTCTCTCTCTCTCTCTGTTCAAATTCGTGGAACTTTGTAGTTTTCCTTGGAGTCTCCAGTTAGTAAATCACAGTTGTGTTAAAGGTAGAATGTATGAAATTGCCAAGGTGTTGCCTGAAGCTGGGGGCATAGAAGAGATCATTGGTTCAGGTTTCGTCAACATGGCTTGAAAGAAATTAAACCGGATCCCACTGCCTGAGCACATCTATTACACTGGATATTTGTCAAGAAAGGTTAGAATCAGGACTTTCTTTCACCACTGGAGCATGTGCCTAAGCATTCAGGAAGTGCTAGGTACTAATAACTTCATGCTTTAAACTGAATCCATCAGCAACAGAAATAGACACCTAGTATTTTTGGCAAGAAGGCTGCCTCAGAGAGAGAACATAGCTGGAAACTACGAGAACACAAACCCTTTACTTTTAGCCGTGGCACTGGCCCAGACTCCAGGACTCTGGAGATCAATGTTAAGCATTCCCAACTCCCCAGTAGGATTTCCTACACTAAATGCTGAGTGTACCATGACACCAAGAAGGAAACAAAGTGGCTTTGGGAGCTCCCATCAGGTGGACAAACTAAAGTGCATAGCATTTCACATCTTGATATGAACATAAAATATGTAGTTCATTTGTCATAATAAAATACAACATATTTTATTAATCTCAAAACGCAAATTGAAGTTTAAAATCATATGTGTATTTTATGGGTATTTTTTTTCTGTACTGAGTTGTGAACCTTTTTACTGAGCTACATTACATCCTGAACTTTTTTTATTTTCATTTTGAGACAGGGTCTCCCTATGTTGTTCAATTGCCGAGTCTGGGCTCTCCTCCTACTGAGATTCTCAGAGTGCTGGAGATTACACGCATGTGCCTGGTGCAAATCCTTCCTCTAAATCTTACCATCTCTGAGTGTCAGGACCAGTGTCCTTCTCTTTATTTTCTTAATACCAAGACCTGGTACATTTCTTTGGTTGTCTTTGTGTGCTTTTATTCATTTATTCAGTGAGAGAATGGTATCTCATCTTGATAATGGGAATAAAGTGTTATGTCACATTTGAAGCATTTTAAAATGACTTTTATCTGAATTGTTTGCAAAAAAAATGACATCAGTCTTGGTCATTTTTTCTAGTACCACATATTTTACCCCAAAATGAAAAATCACATTATAAAAAGTAGTATTTTCTGCATTGTGGTTCCAGGCATATAAACGCAGTGTTACAGTTCTTATTTTAAAGACTGTGTATGAAAGACCTGGGTTGTCAGATAAAAGTGCTGCTCTAACATGGTGGAATCATTGGGAGGTGGGGCTGTGTGGGAGCAAGTTAGGTCATGCGATTTCATTGGGACTACCAAGTTCTTTTAAAAGTGTATTTTTGGCTGAGCATGGTGGTATACGTTGACAACCCCAGTACCCAGGATGCTGAGATAGGAGGATTGTTGTGAATTCAAAATGCTGGCATCCAGCCTGCACTCCAAAGCAAATGCAAGCCAATCTGAACTACATAGTGAGATTCTGACTAAAAAGAAAAAGAAAAAAAAGATAATTAAATGTATTTTGAAAAAATAAAGTATTTTTTAACCACTAAAATAGTATAAAAGTCCACGAGTAATATAAGAATCTAAGGTCTTTGGGATTCTTTTCCCCAACCATGAAACTAAACATTATACTTGCATTAAGCAAGTGGCCTTGTGTCACAGTCATGGCATAGACTGGACCTTTTATTCTGAAGCTATAGTTCCCCGTTCACAATTGTTGCTGCCCTGCACGTCCCCACAGTCCTGCCTGTAACTCAAGCTCTTAGCAGAGTTTGCTCTCTGCCTCTGGCTTGAGATCAACCCGAGGCAGGTGCAGCACTGCACCATGGACTTGGGGCTCTGATCCTCTGAGTTCTGGTGCATTGGCTCTGGCTGAGACTAGCACGTGGTGAGGCCCACATGACAGGGCCCAAGGGACGCAGTGATCTGAGGTCCACAATGTTCAGTGTGCAAAGCATCTGCCTTTTCCCTGCTCAGCCAGCGTGATTCCTGCTGGGGAGACTGAGAGTGAAGTCATTGATTCTGGGACGGGTTCATGTTTTGTTTCCACTGTGCTTTCATACAATGTCACCTGCTGCTTACCTGAGATTCAGAAGATTTTATTGAGTTGTTATTCAGAAATTTCCTTTCCACAAATAATGTATCTGTACTTGTGCATAGTGACCTAGTAAGGAATCTCACACAACTGGTAAATATTTTTTAAAAAAAATGTAACTATTCTATTTAGTATATGTAGTCTATTTTATTCACCAGATTCCAACAACAAAAATACTGTTTCAGTGGTAAAGCACTAAACATGGAATGAACCACTTAAAAATTGAAAACTAGGAAAAAGATAAAAAATTATACCATAATAGATAAAAGAATAATAGTAGTTTACATAAAAATGAAATCATCATTCAAATGATTCAGATATATATCCATTATTGATTAACCAAACGGTATGGACTTGAAGGTGCAATATTTTTTTAAAAAGTACTAAAATATAAGGGATAAATTTAAACAATATTGATTTTTTTTGATCTTTAACTTGACCTTAGACGTCAGAAACAAAATATTTGCTAGTTTGAGAGGGATCCCTTGTTCACGAGCTTAATATATTTTCATCTCCTCTTTCTTTTTGGAGATCATCAGTCCTCTTAGATGTGTTCTAGAATGAGTACATTTGAGTTAACAACACCTATTACAGCAGAGTCACCAGTGTACCAGCAACAAAGCTCCTCGCCAATCAAGGACTGTTGTGTCCCGTAGATGCAGTGTTATTCCTGTGTTCTCCAAGTTCTCTGTTCTCAGTAAAAACAGTGCAGTTGTTGTCTGAGAGATGGTGAAATTATCATACATGAATTAACTGATCAACATGCTCTTCAAGGAAGGGATTTTGTTGGAAGCATTGATATGCCTGGGTTTCCAGCCTAGCTGTAATTAATTACTCACACCTTGTAGAGAAACTGAGGAGAAAGAGGGTGATTTGCAGGAGCTCAGAACTTCTGGGCTCTTCTCATGCCTCAGTGCCACAGTTTCAACCACCGAACAATGGTTTAGTGTGTAAGCCATGTGAGCTGCTGGAGTTCTCAGGGCCTGCTTTAGCAGGGGATCTCTTATGGGATGATAGGGCTGGGTTCACAGGTCTCAATCAGGTCCATCAACTTTAAAACATTTCCTAGCACTGCACCCTGCAGAGTATTCTGAGCCCCTTGCTCTTTCCCAAAACTATATATTTCATGTGGTCACATCCTAGACCTTAACTGACCTCTGACTGTTACTTTTTCAGAATTCCAGGCAAACCATTAGTCTTTTTTCCTAAGTAATTGCATGATTTATTAAGAAGTGAATCAATTAAATTTTCTACAGAATCGTGTGGGGTAATGGAAAGAACAGCATCAGGTTCCTGAATACTGGTGATAAGATGTAGCCAAAGCTTTAGGGTTCAAAAATCAATAGGTTGTGGCTGAGGATTTAGTTCACCGGCATAAGCGCCTACCTTGCAAGTGCGTGGTTGTGAGTTCGATCCCTGGTACCAACACAAACAAAAAAGACAAAAAAAAAAAAAAAAAAAAACAAAAAAACAAAAAAAAACCCAACCCAAAATCTATAGGTTAGACATTAGAGCTCTGCCATGAGATGGCAAGTGACCCTACAATAAAGAAAGCACTGAGGTTTCATCCCAGAAACACAAGGACTGTAGAAGTGATGCTTTCCCAATAGGGAGCCTCTAAAGCAGGGAGCTCTGCCCAGCTCCCTAAGCTCACATGCCTGGGGGCCTCTGTGCACCATGGGCCAGGTCTTCCCCACCTGGAAGTTCCTCATTATCTCCTCTATTCCTTTTGATTGATAGTACACCTGACTAACAATGACACACCTTCCATAAGGATTGTTAGCAGGTGAACTGTGGGTCAGCAATGATGAGAGAACAAAGTGCACAGCTCTGAATGTGGGCAGCCATTAGTGAAATAGGGATGAAGGGACCTTGTAAATTCAGAGATGTAGGGGACAGAACTGATAGAATTGGTCTCTATTTAGAGATGCAAATTGTGCAATGAGGCAAAAAGAGAACAACAGATTTTTAAAACATGTGGAGTATGGATACCTTTAACTGGATTTACAGGTGAACACAGAACTCTCACTGTTCTTCTTCTGTATCACTTAGAGTCATTCACTATTTCACTGAACCGACCTTGGCGGTTTGTCTCGATTGCTCTGGAGAGTGCCCAGAAGGCTTTGGTCTTGAGCATTGTAAAGGAAAAGAGCCTGTTTCATTTCCTGCTTAATCACATCTTCTATCCTTATTGTCACATCTTGCCATGTGATTTTCATGACTGTAAGACTTGAACACCACTCATAAACTCAATGTTTTATCTGAGAGTGAAAACCAGGGTCAAATCTTGTGAAGACATGGAGGTGGTATAGTTGAGGTAGGGTCCCCAGCGGGCTATTTTTCCAATCAAGATGGCTTCAGTGTAGGTGGTGACAACCACTAGAGGGACCCAGTATTTAATGTTGCTGTATTGTTTTCCAGAAATATCTCAGATTAAGGCATGTGCTGTGTGTCCTCTGTATACCCATTACTCTTTTTTCATCACAGCGATATAATGATCTTATCTCTTACTTTGCAGTAATTTTTAATTTCTTGTGCATCAGCATTAGCGTGTTTAATGCTTACTATTAATGAAGATAATTCTAAAACCTGTCAAGCACAGAAAAATGCCAAGAAAGTGGTAAGTGAATTGTCTCCTTTTGTTTACACTCAAATATTAACTAAGTGGAATCTTAAATAAATTAACAAACAAGTACTGAGAGCTAGAATGATCATCAGCTCCCCATGAAAAGAGTAAACTTAGGACCTCTTAGCACAACAGTGTGTCAAAGGGGTACAAATTTGCTCTCCTCCCTAACATTTGCCCTCTCCATCCTCTCAGTAAGGTTCTTGAAAACAGCAGTTTAAACAGCATCTTGTGTCAGCCTGGTCAAACTATCTTCATCACAACAGTGAGAAGGACAAGATAGAATATTCATGTAAATGAAATGAGTTAGAGTAGAGTCTGAAGTTTTTAAATAGGAACGAATTTAAGTTCTGGATACAATGTCCAGAGATGTGACACTGTTTATCTCTGTTTCCCAGCAAAGGTCTCTGTGATCATTCACCAGGTGCTCTGGTGAATGCTATGGGCACGTGACTGAAGCCACAATGAAAGGACTGAAAGAACAATCATTGGACCTGTACTCAACAGGAGAAATCACTGAATTCTTTCAGTGTTTACTGAAAAATTTGTTTATTGCTTCATAGGCAATAGGAAAGTGAACCAACAATGTAACAATCAAATCCTTGTGTTATTTTACTCTCTTAAGATGGAAATCATAATGATATATTCAGCAGACATGTGGACCTGGTCACTGCATGGCAGAGAATTTGCCCTCTGTCAGAACTTGGAGACCCTGCTGTACAATCTACAAGGCTTCCCTGCATGATCCCTAATATCCTTCCGGTCATGAGCCCTTAGCAGAATTTGCTCACTGTCTCGGGACAGTGATCAACCTGAAGCAGGTGCAGCAGGAGCCTAGCACACCTGGGACCTTCTCAAGTCTCAGCTGCCATAATTGCAACCACTGAACACTGGGGAGGGAGGGAGCAGGGGAGTTCCTGGGTTCTCATAGGCTGCTCTGGAAGGGGCTATTGGGTAGGAAGTATGGACTGGCCTTATAGAGCTGGGCCAGGTTCTTTATCCTACAGACATTTCCTGCAGGGTCTTGAAGGACTCATGGTCTTTGCCAAAATTAAATCCATGTCATATCATATGACTTGTACATACCATGTTTACTGTCCTATAACTTTTATCTTTTTAGAAATTGAGGTGAACTTTTGGTTATTTGTCCTTAGTAGTAGGATGATTTATTAAGAGGAATCATTTGAGTTTCTATAGAATCTTGCCTGGTGATTGACAGACTAGGATCAGCTTCATGACTATAGCTGGAAAGATTCAGTCATGGCCTTAGGGTACCAAAATGAATAGGTTGCTGTGTTAAAGATCCTCCATTAGAGGGTGAACAACCCCACAGTAAAGAAAACTCTGAGGCCTGGACCTGCAAACACAAGGACTGTAGAAGTAACGCTTTCCTATTAGGGAGCTTCTAAGGCAGGGAGCTCTCTGCCCAGGTCTCTAAGCTCACACTGTTGGTGTCCTCTGTGAACCATGAGCCAGGGGCTTTCCTTCTACCTATTCCTCAGTGTTTCCTGTTTCACTTTCTGATAGGTAGTGCACCTGACTATGATGAGCTTTCCAGGAGGCCTTTTGATCAGCAGTGAAGCATGGCGGGTGAAAGTGCAAGGGCTGCAACTGTGAATGTGGCCAGCTGAGAGTGAAACACTAGTGAAGTGACCTCATGAGAAACTAGTGAGGTGGAGGGACTGGACTCCTTTCAGAGATGCAGAGGAGAAGCACTGGAGGAGTCACTTAGAGGAGGGCAGGTGGGTGGGGAGAGGGGCTGTGATTGCAGATCTGTTCCCCTGCTGTTCTCTGGAGTCATCTCAGGCTTGATCTTGGTCCACAGGGACAGAGAGTGGACTGTGAGTTTCAGGCTGCTCAGATTTTGCAGTGTGGGGAGGATCCGGAGGTAATGTGGCAACTATGGGCTCTCAGCATTCATCTGCTTTTGTGAGAATTTAAAATGGCATGTTATACAAGCAATTAAAATTATCATTCATACCTACATTAAATCAACAGTTAATGTATTAAATGCACAGAGTGAGTAAAAGATGCACATATTTATTTTTGTAATGCATGATTATCCTCTTTCTAACCAGCTCAGAAGTTGAGTGGGTCACATTCTGGGGTCAGGGACATTTGGAATTCCTCTTCTTGGCCTCTGAACCTTGAAGCAGTGAGCACAACTCTGAGCATCTTCAGCTCCAGAGCCAGGTCAGCTCTGCTGTCCTCCTCTCCTCACAGTGTCGCTCCACCTGAGATTTTCAGCTGGTCAGCACCCAGAGTGTTGAATACTTTTCCTCTTCCACCTCCTGCCAGGCTTCAGCTGGGTAGATTCAAGGGTTTGGCGAGGTCTTTAGCCCCATGAGTCAGTGGAGCACCTGCATCTTCCACGGTCTGGAGCCAGAGCTCAGAAGATCTCAGCGCTATGAGCCTGACCCAGCTCAAGTTCAGGTCCCTGTTCCTATTCTCTCCCAGCCAGTGCAGTGCTTGAAAATCTATTAAGATCTGAAGCTCAATGCCCACATGTCTTTAAATCCTGAAACCAACCTCACATCTAAACAATGACTTTTTTTCTTTTGTGCTAGAGTCCTGCTATTTCCCAATACAGCAGACAAATGTTTTCTTCCCATCATACTTCTCTCTCTAATGTATGTTAGAAGCACACAGTTATTCATTTTTAAACAGCTTACTAAAAATTTAACACATTCATGGCAGTCATCTCTGTTTTCTTTAGGTTACTCAGTAGCAGCTCTTACCTGCTGTGCATGGCAAACACAGAAGTGGCTTTTCCAAACTAGGCAGCATTAGAGAATCCAAGCCTCATGTGACCACCTTATAGTGACATACAGGAGGAGTGAAGATGGTGGACAGGTACTGGGAAAGAGTTTTACACATCTGAAAGGGAAAGGTGAGGTAAAAAATTTGCCTAGATTTCTTGAAATAGGTTTTAGATGTCTTGAGACTTAGATACATTGCAGCCCTCTGTAGATCAGGGTCCCTTAGAACCATCTCAAATATTCCAAGTGTTGAGACTGCCACACCAGCAGAAAAGAACTTAGGTTGTTTCTACTGTATCCCTGCTGCTGCCCCATTCCCAGTCACTACAACACCCACACTATGTGTATGGTTTTAAGTATATCCTGTTTCTCACATTGCTTTTGAGATAATCCTAACATATTCTGCAAAGAAAATAAAGACCGCATAACTGAACAAGCTTCAGAATTGTGTTTGGTGGAATACAGACAGAAACTTGTGCTCATGAGTGTACCTGGGGCGGGGGGAGCCTGGAGCTGAACAGCAGCATGCTCAGGTCCTCTCCTGCGGTCTTACTCATGCTATGATAGAGAATACAGGAAAGCAGACAAGTCCAGAAATTCTGCTTTCTTCTTGTTTTTACCCCTCATTTTAGAGTCAAGCTTGAAAAATCCCATGTATTTCTCTTAGTTACTTCTTCTCAAAGTAATCATAACATAGGACCCTTGTCCTCAAGTAAAGTGTGATCTAAAGGTGAGAACAGCCATTCACTCTACTCATGTGAGAGCAGCCTTATTCTGTCCTGTGGCCCAAGAGAGAAACACGTGCTCTACAGTCAAATCTGTGCTTCCCTGGTGTAGACAGAGACCCCTGGACACACTTCCTGGGCTGAAATGGGCCAGCCCTGCAGTTGGGCAAATACCTTCTGCCCCTGCTAGTTTGTATATCTTAAGAGCCCAGGCAGCTACTTGAGGACTTCTTTGTATGCTTCTGGTCTCACCCTATGCAGCTTCAGTCCCAGTCAGGACCCAGCATGAACATGAGGGTACCCGCTCAACTTCTGGGCCTCTTGCTGCTCTTGGTTCCAGGTCAAATGGCAGCCTTAGGAATTTGCTCAGCTTTGTATGGCTTGAGTTGCCTGACATTTCAGGGAGGTGCTGTTTTATCTTGAATAAATATGTTGTTTTTTGTTATTTTTCCCTTCTCAGGTATAGATGTGACATCCAGTTGACACAGCCTGCATCCACATCTGGATCTGTGGAAAATACAGTCACCATCAGTTGCCAGGCCAGTCAAAGCATAGGCAAGTACTTAAACTGGCATCAGCACAAACCAGGGCAAACTCCTAAATATCTGATCTACTATGTAACCAATTTGCAATCTGGAGTCCCATCAAGGGTCAGTGGCAGGGGATCTGAGACAGATTTCATGCTCCCCATATGTAGCCTGGAGCCTGAAGACTTTGCAACTTAATACTGTCAGCAGAGGAACAGTTTCCCTCCCACACTGATACAAGCCATGACCTAAACCTCCCAGGGAAGCAGAAGTGTGAGGCTGGGCTGCCCCAGCTGCTCTTCTTTGTGTCTCCATGTGCAGAGCAGGCTTCTCAGGTGCATCTAGGCTTTGAAGGTTACTGGAGGGATTTGTTAGAAGCAACGGAAGCTCCTCTAACGTTTAACTTCTTTTCTGTGTCTGAACCCTCATTTAATGAAGAACACCAGTGAGTTCACTAGAATATTATGGATTATAGTAATGTTTTATTTTCACAGGGAAACAGAGAAACTATTCAACAGATTACAGGCCTCAAGTTTTAAAGAATTTCATCACTTTTAGAAGTTTATTTTCATAGCAAAATATAAAATGCAGCTGCAAATTTTGTCCCCCTGTCTCTAGGTATATACTGTACATCAGCAACATAAATTGTCCTTCTGTTGCGATCTAACAAGAGTAGTTTAAACCCAAAGTACTCAGTCTACATGAAGGGTGACTCTTGATTTTGATCACTTTGTCAGAAAACACAGGTATTATGACATATGTTAAACATTTTAGTATAACACAATGTTTCTCCATTGCACTAAATAACAATGTCTTCTACTTTTATTTTCCTTTATTCCTCCATTTTGTGTCAGACAATCATGTTTTTACATGTCCATACTTTTTCCTTTTTTAGAAAGATAACATCTTAGAATTTATATTATGAAAGCTTTTCAAAATCTAAACTAGAAATATACTGCAGTGGAGCACATATAAAAATAATAAATAATACATTTTTCTCCTACCAAGACTCGCTTTACAGCATCCAGTAGTTTTATTCTAGTGATTTTTGGTGCAGTCTTCGGGATTTATGTAAAATATGCTGCTTGAAATATGTTATGACATTCCTGCTTTCTTCCCACTTGCTGTGTCTGGTACCAAAGTTTAGTGAAAAGTCCATTCCTTGTACTGGAAGCCCAGCCGAAGTCACTCATCGGTTCCTCTGTGTGCTTTCAAGCACTGGCTCTCCCTGTTTCTGCATCAAGCGCCGCCCACAGTGAGGTAGAGATGAGAAGCTGTGTCTTCATGGTGATCATAGAGGTTTCTGTGCTCTATTCAGCATAAGTCCTGAATGGTACAGAGACACTACATGACCCCCATGATTGAGTCTAAGCTGCAAGGACCACAGCACAATCATGGGACCTGCAAAGGCCAGGAGATTGCATGGAGACAACTAAGTGCTTTAACAATATTTTTTCAGCTGGGCATGGCAGTGCCCGCTAGTAATCCTAGTACTTGGTAGGCTGAGGCAGGACAATTGCATCTGAGTTCCAAGTATTTGAGTGCAGCCTGGGCTCCACAGTGATTTCATGCCCAGTCTTAACTGCATAGTGAGACTGTTACTCAAAAGAAAGGAAGAAAGAAAGAAAGAAAAAAAGAAAGAAACATGATGTAAAAACAAAATAGAAGGTAATCAACAATGGTTACCATAATGTCTCTTGCTAATAAGGAAGAATTTTTAAAGACTTGCTTCCATTTAGAGTAAATTTAAGGCTATAGAATAATTTAAAATTTAGAGGTGTACCCTACAACCCTGTCCACATGTTTGTGCAGGCTATCATCAATTTCAGAGTACTATGTTTTAAAAAAAACCTTAACTTTGTACAAAGCAAACTCCATAGTTCGCACTAGGATTCACTCTTCATGGTTTACATTTCACCAGGATAAACAAATGGCAGCATTTTGCTATGATGCAATATTGCTTCACTGACCTAAAATTCCTTGGTTCTAAACATTATCTCTGTTCATGCTCTTTCCCCAATTTCCAGTGAGTGATTTGTGTTTTTCCATTCTTGTAGTTTTCTCTTTTCCAGAATGATAAAACCTTGCTTTTAGAGTATAGATACTTCCTGAAGGGTAATCTCAGTGTAAACTGTGGTAAGGTAGAGCGTAATTTAAAAATATTGAATAACACATCTTGTTAATTACCAAGTTCCTTTATTACATTCTACGGTTTTCTAGAATATCTTGCCTTTGAGATAGCTTTGGCATAGAAGCTTTTGATGTATTGATTCTGTCTCAGAAATCACCAGAAATGTACAGATTTTCTTGAAATAAAAGTCTACTACCATTTTTAAAACATGTACAATTTTTTTGTCCCTAACTTTAACTAGATTTGACAAAGGAATTTAAATTCTCACTGTTCATGTTTGTATTACTTAGAGTCATTCACTGTTTCACTGAACCTAACATGAGTTCTTTCTCTATCACTCAGGAGAGTGCCCAAAAGGCTGCTTTTGGTCTTGGAAAGAGCCTGTTTCATTTCATGCTGAAACACACCTCCTATCCTTACTTTCACATCTTGCCCTGTGATTTTCATGACTGCAACTTGAATAGATCCCATAAACACAGTGATTTTGCTCAGTCAGAAAAGCAGGCTTAGATCTTTGGGAACATAATCAAGATGGCACAGATGAGCTAGGAATCCCAGCACACTGTTTAATGTTCCCATGATGATGGCTGCAGTGTTGGTGGTGTCAACCACTGTAGGGACTCAGTCTTTAAGGCTAAACTATTGTTTTCCAGAAATATCTTAGATTGAGGCACACAATGTGTGCCCTCTGTTTACCTCATTTCTTCATCCCAGTGATAAGAAGTTCTTATTTATCTCCTACTTAGTAATTTTAATTTGTGTTTTAGCATTGGCATTTTCAATGGTCGTTATTAACAGAGATATGTTCTAAAACATGTCAAGCACAGAAACATGGCAAGAATGTGGTAACTAATAAGTGTTAATAAACAACTTAATGAACTTTCTCTTTTTGTTTACATTTCAAATATTAACTAAGTGAAATCTTAACCAAACAACCCAGCAAGCACTGGCAGCTAAAATGATCAACTCCTGATGAAAATGATTAACTTGGGACCCCTTAGCACAACAGTGAGTCACAGGGGTAGAAATTTGCTATGCTACCTAACAGCTGCCCTCCCAGGCCTCTGAGTAAGGTCCTCAAAAACAGAAGTTCACACAGCAGCTTGTGTCACCCTAGTCAAACTAGCTTCCTTGCTAACAGCCCGAAGTATAGGATAGAATATTCATGTAAGTGAAATTAATTAGAGTAGATTCTGAAATTGTTACATAAGAATGAATTCAAGCTCTGGATACAATGTCTGGAGATGTGAGATTGTCTATCCATTGACCAGTGAAGATCTTTGTGATCACTCACCATGTGCTCTGAATTGTATGGCCATGTGACTGAAGTCACCCTGCAAGGACTGAGGGAAAAATCATGGGACTGGCATACACAAGGAGGTTTCACTTAATTCATTACGTCTTTACTGACTAATACGATTTTGTCTCATAGACGTAAAAGTAAACCAGTAACATAAAAATCAGATCTTTGAGAGATTTTCCTCCCTTAAGGCTGGAAATTATAATGATGTACTCAGTAGACCTGTGGTCCTCATCACTGCATGACAGAGAGTTTTCCCTCCGAACCTAGAGGGACCTAGAGGCCCTGCTGTGTACCCTCTAATGCTTCTCTGCATGATACCCAAAAGTGCTGCCTGTCACAAGCTCTTAGCAGAATTTGCTCACTGTCTCAAGACAAGGATCAACCCGAAGCAGGTGCATCAGGAGCACATTACACCTGTGGCCTTCTCACGTCTCAGCTGCCACTGTTGCAAATAATCAACACCACTGAGGGTGTGAGCGGGGGAGATGCCGGGACCTCTCAGGCTGCGCTGGAATGGGCTCTGGGATAGGAAGGATGGGATGACCTTATAGATCTGTGCCAGGACTCTTTAGTCTACATGCATTTCCTACAGAGTTTTGAGGGACTCATGATCTTTGCCAAAACTAAATCTATGTCATATCATATGGCTCACACATGTCATGGTCACTGTCCTATGGTTACTAACTCTTTAGATCTCTAGGTGAACTACTGGTCTTTTTTCCTTTGTGAGGATGATTTATTAAGAGGAATCATTTGATTTTCTATGGAATTTTGTCTGGTAATCGATAAAATAAGATCAGCTTTATAATACAGCAGAAAAGATCCATTCATGGCCTTAGGGTACCAAATTAATAGGCTGCTATGGTAAAAATCTTCCACTAGATGGCAATCAACTCCACATTAAAAGAAGTACTGAAACCTGACCCTAAAAACACAAGGACAAGTGATGCTTTGACATCAGGCAGCCACTAAGGCAGGGAGTTCTCTGCCCAGCTCTCTAAGCTCACATTGCTTGGGTCCTCTAGGTACCATGAGCCAGGTTTTTCCCACCTGCCTGTTCCTCAGTGTTTCCTGTTTCACTTTGTGGTTGGTAATGCTCCTGACTGTGATGAGCTTCCCAGGTGGCCTCTGGGTCAGCAGTGAGGCAGGATGAGTGAGACAGCATGGGCTTAACTGTGAATGTAGCCAGCTGCGAGTGAAACACCAGTGAAGTGGCCTCATGTATTCAGATGTGGAGGTGAGAGATTCCACAGACTGACTCCCTTGAGGGATGCAGAGGAGAAGTCTTGGAGGAGTCACTTAGAGGAGGGAAGCAGGGCTGGAAGGGGGGCCCTGATTACAGATCTGTTCCCCTGCCATACTCCAGAGCCCTCCTCAATGATTGCGGTCACTGCTTGGTCCACAGGCACTGAGAGTGGCCTGTGGATTAATGTCCTTCAGAATCTGCAGTTGGATATAGTTGGGAGGTAATGTGCCCAATCTGGGCTGTCACTGTTCAATTGCAATTTGCAGGAATTAAAAAAAATGTTACATAAGCAACCAAAACTGTCATTTATTACTACATTAAATTAGTAGTTAATGTACTACATGTCAAAGAGCAAAAGAACAAATTACATATTTATTTGTGTAAAGCCCACTTTATTTTTTCTAAGCTGATCGAAGCTGAGTGAGTTAAACTCTGGGATGGGGACATTTGCTGATCCTCTTCTTGGCCTCTGCTCCTCAGGAGAAGTGAGAACAGATCTGAGAATCTTTAGGTTACAGAACAAAGTGAGCTCTGTGGTCCTGGTCTGCCACAGTGTTGCCCCTCCGGGTTCTCCCACAGTGTTGAGTATTTTCCTTCCCTGCATACTTTTCCAGGTAGCACCATGGGCAGGGTCTGTGGTTCATCTAGCTCCTCAGGACCATCAGTAGAGCAGCTGCTTCTTTCATAACCTACCTGAGTCCAGAGCCCGGCAGCTCTCAGCCTGCAAGCATTAGCTCAGGCCAGTTTTATGTCCCTCTTCCAAACCTATCCCATTCACTGTAGTGCTTGAAAGTCTGTTAAGACCTTAAAGTCACTGCCCACATCTTAATTCCTGAAGACACCCTAGCATTTAAATAAGGAGGACTTTTCTTCTTATGATCCTAGAGTCAGGCTTGTTGGTAACCCAACATAAAGTTTATTTTTGGATTGTGATTCTCCATCCAATATAAGTTAGAAGTACAGAGTTTTTCATTTTCTAAAGGGCCTATTAAAAATTTAACACATTCATTGCAGTCATCACTGATTGCTTTAGTTTGTCCACCAGCAGCTGTGAATTGCTGTGCAGGGCAAATTCAGATGAGCCTCTTCCAGCCTCAGCATGAGTAGGGATTCTCAGGTTCACGTGCCCACCTCGGGAGTGAGACATAAGAGGATAGAGTAAGGTGAATAGGTACAGGGAAAGATTTTCATACACTTTAAATGGGAGGGTGAGGTGAAATGCTCTGTCTGGATTTCTTCCAGAAGCAGTTGTGAGACTACTTAAGGCACAGAAACAATGCAGCCCTCTGGAGATCAGGAGGCCTTAGGCCCAGGCTTGAAGCCTCCTAGTGTTGAGATTCCCGCAGCAGGAGGAAAGAATTTGAGTCCTTTCTAATGTACCAACTTGCTGCACCATTCCCAAATACTCTGACACTCAGAGTACTGTTTACAATGTTAACTATGTGCTGATTCTTGTATTGTGACTCAAATCGTTCTAAATTATCCTGCAAAGAAAATCAACAGCAGGAAACTAGCTGGACCTTAGAACTGCCACTGATGGAAGACAGGCGGAAATCTGTGCTCCTCTGAGTGCTTGGGGGAAGCCTAGGGCCAGATAGCAGCATTGCTCATGTCCTCCCCTGCCATCTTAGTCCTGCTGTGATGATGAGTACAGGAACACAGAGGAGTTCACAGAGCTCACCGATTGCGCTTCTCTTCTTCTCATTACTTCCTCTTATAGACTCTAGGCTTGAAACAGCCCATTTGGTTCCCTTAATTCCTTCTTTTCAAATGGATCATAACATGGGAACCTGACCCTCTAGTAAACTGTGATCTGAAAGATGGGAACAGCAGTTCACTCTACTTATGGGAGGGCAGCCTGATTCTGTCCTGTGGCCCAAGGACACGTTCTCTGCAGGCAAATCTGGGCTGCCTTCATGTGCAGAGGGTCCCCACAGGACACTGAGCCCACACTGATTTTGGTCAGCCTGCAGCTGGGCCAAACCCTTTCTAACTCTCCTGATTTGCATATCCCCAGAGCCCAACCAGCTACTTGAGGATTCTTAATAGGCTGCTGGTCTCACCCTGTGCAGCTTCAGTCCCAGTCAGGACACAACATGGACATAAGGATCCTTGCTCAATTTTTTGGGCTCTTCTGCTCTATGTCCCAGATAAGGAATGGCAACACCAGAAATTTACCCAGTAGTGTGTTCACCATAAACTGGCAATATGTTGAAGTTCTGCTTTGTCATAAATAATTGTAATGATGTTTGTTGTTTCCCATGTCAGGTACCAGATGTGACATCTTGACACAGCCTGCATCTGCATCTGCATCTGCATCTGTGAGAGACACAGTCAAGATCAGTTGCCGGGCCAGTCAGAGTATTAGCAATTACTTACACTGGTATCAGCAGAAACCAGGGCAGGCTCCTAAACTCCTGCTCTACTATGCAACCAATTTACAGTCTGGAGTCCCATCAAGGTTCAGTGGCAGTGGATCTGGGACAGATTTCACTCTCACCATGAGCAGCCTGCAACCTGAAGACTTTGCAATTTACTATGGTCAACATAGTAAAAGTGTCCCTCCCACAGTGATACAAGCCCTGACATAAACCTCCCAGGGAAGCAGAAGTATGAGGCTGGGCTGTTCCAGCTGCTCCTCTTTGTGTCTCCAGCAGTAGATCGGGCTCCACAGATGCAGCCAGGCTTTGAAGGTCACTGGAAGGATTTGGTAGAAGCATCTAAGGAAGCTCCTCTCTACCCTAGCTTTCTTTTGTGTTTCTCAACCTTGAGTTAATGAATGACACTATTGAGTTCACTGGACTAATGTGGATTATAGCATCACTTTATATTAAAATGGCAACAAAGAAACACTGAGATGTATTCCCAAACAATAATTTTTAAAGGTTTTTATCACTTTAGAGATATATTTCTGTATTATTATTTTTATAAGATTAAAACAAAACAAAATGCAGACTGGACAGCAGAATAAAGCTAACTATAACAAAACAATGTAAGAGAATACAAGACTCCCAACATGATTATAAGAAAGCAGCAGTTGCTACTTTAATGCTTTTACTGTCCTAATTTATAAATTTATCATCTAAGGAATACTTAAATTGCAAAGATGTCTTTTATATCCCTGTTCCTACATCTACACTGTATATCATCACCATAAGTGATTGCAATTTTTTTAAAAAAATAAATCAAACAATATGTCCATAGTTCACATGAAAGTTGACTCTTGATTTTGATCATTTCATCAGAAAACACAGGTATAATGCTTTATGTCCACTATTTTTGGGTGACACAGTGTTATTCTACTTCCCTAAATACCCCTGACTTCTACTTGTGCATCTTCTTTATACAACATTTTCTGTAAGTCAATCATGTCTTTTTATGCCTATAATTGTTCCTTTTTTAGGCACAAAAAATCTTGAAATTTTTGAAAAACTTATCTTGAATATACTGATGTAGAACATGGAAATAAAAAACAACAAATAATACATTTTGCTACCACCAAGGCTTCTGTATAGCAACTATTTTTATCACAAATATCCAGGCTTAGTAAAGGTATTAAAACTCTACTATACAACACAATGGTGTTTTCATACTACTGATTGCATGTCAGAGGTCACCAGAAGATTTCACGTTGCTGGACTGAATGTTAAGAGTCTATTATAATTTGAAAACATGCAGAGGGATTGGGAAATTCTTTTTTCTTTCAAGACACTCTTATTGATACACCTTTTATGTAAGTTCTGACGCCCATACAGTCAATTGGACCTATAGGTAGAGTACTGGGACGCTCTCTGTTCTTTTTCTGTATCTTCCAGATCCATTCACTGTTTAACTGAACCCAGATCAATGTCTTTCTCTATAATTCAGAAAAGATGCTTTAGTTTATTTGTTTTTGTTAATCTGTTTCCTAAGAAATGGAGAAAAGAAGAGTTGCTTTCATTTCTCACTGAAAATATTGGCTCTTGTCCATATTTTTACAATTTTTAAAAGTCATTGTTACACTGTGATACCTGAACACCTGCCATAAACACAACATTTTGTCCCCAGGTTAATAACAGACTTAAGTCTTAGGAAGACAGTAAGGTGTGGCATGGCAAACATAGTACCAGTAGTATGTTTTTTTTTTTTTTTTTTTTTTTTGGTACCAGGGATTGAACTCACAACCTCGCACATGCCAGGCAGGCACTTATACTGCTGAGCTAAACGCCCAGCCCATGTTTTCTATTTTTTCAATCAAGATGTCAACAGCGGAGGTGTTTGCAACTGTTGTAGGTTCAAAATCTTCACGTCTCACACTAATTTTTTTCCAGAAAAACCTCAGATTCATTAGTAGCAAGCATTCTCTCTGTGTGAGCTGTTCCCTGCTTCTGCACCCCATGGATAGAATGCTTTCTTTTATCCCTGCTCATTAATTGTTTTCTAGATTAATTTTTGCCTTTTCCATAAGATGCATTAATTAAGATTAGGTCTCAGTCTTCTAAAATATTTCAAACTTCAAAAAATGTTAATTCACAAATGCCTTAAATACCTCTACCTCATCTGGTTGCTACTGGGTATCAATTAAACAAAATTTATAAAAGCAAGTAACATGAACATCTAAAAAGCACATCAGTTTTTGGTGGAAATGAAGAACACATGACTTCCTAGAAGAAAAACTTGACAGAGTCTTAAGAACCTATTTTCATAGTGTCCCAGCCAACAGCAGATTTAGGCCTTTGGCTAATGTTTGAAGGCACTGTTCACTCAACACTTTGCATAAGACATTGGAAACCAGCTTCATTCGTAATAGCCTGCCTTGAAAATTACGTAAGTCATCTTCAGCACATGAAGCAGGTCAAAGTATATCACCATCCATTCAATAGTGCTCAGAAATAAAGAATATCATATTTTTGTTACCTGAGCAACATGAAGCGACCTAAAAAAACCCTTGCTCTATAAAAGTAGAAAGCCACTAGGAAATAGAAGCCACATAATTTGTTTTCATACAAAATTCTAGAGAAGGATGAATTAAAATTATAGTGCAATCTGATAGATCTGTGTTTGACAAGTCCATGGGGTAAAGAGGAAATTGTTTATAAAGAACTGCAGGACAATGTGAGTTAGGACCATCTGTTACTCCAGAGGAAATTTCACATTGTAATTTTGATAGAGATTGCCTTGAATCTGTAATTCACTTTGGATGGTGTGAACATTGTAGCAGCATTAGTTTCTCCAATCCAGGAACATGTGGCATCTTTCCATTTATTTATATATCTGTTGCTATGCTTGCTCCTCACAACCCCCACTGCTGTTCAGAGCCCTTATCATTGTCTGAACAAGATCGCTGGGGAGACCTGCACCAGGGAGGATCTAGTCTGCACAATGGAAGCCCTGGCTCTGCTCCACTGTCATCTCTTACTCTGGATCCCAGGTGAGGGCTACATGTTAGCCAGTTAGTATACCCGTGATAACTCTCAGATTTAGCTAAGTACAGTACTAGCATTTCTGTTCAAGGATCACAATAATTAAAGTTTGAGTTAGATTAGTGAACTTAGCTCTATTGATATTATCTAGACTACATTAGTGACACTTCTGTTTTATTTTTCATTCTCAGATTTCCCAGGAGAAATTGTGGTGACCCAGTCTCCAGCTTTCCTGGCTGTGTCTAAGGAGAAACAGCCACTCTCGACTTCGGGCCAGTGAGAGTTTAGCAGCTCCCTAGCCTGGTACCAGCAGAAAACTGGGCAGGTTCCCGGGGTCCTCAGCTATGGTTCCTCCAACACGTCCACTGGTGCTCTGGATGGTTCAGTGGCAGCAGGTCAGGGACAGACTTTGCTGTCACCATCAGCAGCCTTAAGCCTGAGGACGTTGCAGTTTATCACTTTTACCAGTATTACAGTGGGAGTCCCACCGTGATTCAATGTGAAACAAAAACTTCCATGAGTCTATTGTCATGATTTTGCTCATAGCAGCTGCTTCCTTTATGGACAGCTGCTTGGTTCCTGCCCATTTTAAATGTTTCTGCTTCAATCTGACAAACTTGTGATTCTGAAGAGTAACTCCCTGGTAGGATTTTAACTGATTCCTGGATTTGTCCTCAGACTCAGATGCACAGCCATGTTTAGGAATAGTTTCTCTTCTAAGGACATCAGATCAGACATGAGTAGGCACCCAGAAATACATACATTTTATGTCCTATAAAATAAGGCAATACAGCAGCCAAGAACACGATTACGTCATGTCCGTGTGAGATTCACATGGTATGAACAGGAACCCCTCCTTCAGTTTTATTTCCTGGTATGAATTTGATTCCTTGCAATGCTGATTCTCATTCTTATTACCTTAAATATTAGCTTGCATAAAATGGTGCATTACAGATTTTTTTTTCTCAACACTTCTCAGCAGTTTGGTTGAGACTAAGGGTAGTTTTATTTTCTTTTTATATCTACCAGCACGGCTGCTAGATCTGTACTTAAACTTTCACTTTCTTCCCATTAGTTCCATTTTCATGTGCATCCTGGTATTCACCATCATTCTGTTGGCTATACAAAATTTGTGTGTGAACACAAATTTTCTATTGTGACTCCTTTTCTTTCTTCCATTTCTTCTCTTTCTCTTTCCTCCTTCCTCTCTTTTTAACAGTGGCCTTACACTGTAGTAAATATTTGAAATATTCATAATAATAGGCAATGGTGGCTCTTCCTTAATCGTCTAGTAACATACTTGCTCATTCATCTATCAGTTTCAGTAAAGTAATCTGCGTGTGTGACTCCAGCACACACAGTGCAATAATGACAGTAATATTGAACTTGGCTTAATGATCTTCACAGCTCCATATGCCTACCTTCCCCTACCTGGTTAATCTCAAATACGAATAGTAAATTATTTACAATTTGCCCTTTTCTCTGTAGTTTCTTTTATGTATGCTCACCACATAATGCTTTTAGATTTATGTGTTTAGAGCTTTCTCAAACAGAAATTGTATAAATGAGGTATATGAGATGTGATCTAAAATATGATAAATATTTAAATTTTAGAAAATTACAATAAAGACACACTGCCATTGCATTCCCTCACAATGCTCCCTCTTGCTTTAAACTTTCTCTTCCTATTGTTCTTGCCATTTTCTCAAGAAGTTCCTGAAGTCCTCTTTCTTGACACTTTATTTGTGTTTTTGTGGCTTCCTAGGTGTGTGGTTCAAAATGTGTAGCTTTCATGCTCATTTTACTTTCGGGAAGAACCAGAAGTCACTGTGAGCTGGGCCTGGGGGAGCATGCCCGCCGTCGCTGCACTCAGGAGACAGAGACGGGAGGATCACCATGAGTTTGAGGCTGGGCTGCATTACATAGTGAGATCCTGTGTCAAAAAATAATAATAATAATAATAATGTAGATGAGGAAAAGTGACCATAGAGAAGAGGCTGCCTTCTGTAAGTGGCTCTTGGTGGTAGCAGTCACTGATTTTTATCACACTCTGTAAAAACAAAGCAATGGGCAGTATTATGAGGAGGATTCACGACAATGTGTCTTTTTCTATGATAATTTTTTTTTAATTTAAAAAAGATTAAGATAAAAGAGGATATAATAAGACAGGTCAAAACAGAACAATTTAAGCAACATAGTGTTTTACCATAAAACAATTCGACATAACAGTAGCTACCATAGTGTCTCTTTCCTTGAAATATTTGAGTATACCTTCATACACTATAGTATCAAACATAAAAAGACAGTGTAAAACCATTCAAGAGAATAAAAATATTACAGGGTAGTCAGAGCCAACTAACAGAAAACAAACAATGGTTTCTATATTATCTCCTTGTCTATAAAAATTTTTGTTTATACTATCACATATAATAAAATCCAATAAGATACAACATGATAAAACTGATGGAGACAGAAGAAGAAAAGCTTGGTGGGAATTCAAAGCAAGATGATATTAAATCATCACTAACTATTATAATATCTTGTTTTCTTCAAAATATCTATTCATGCCATCACAGACAATAAAATCAAACAACCCAGAACAAAACCATTCTAATTAATGAATAAAAACATTACAAAGATTCAAAGCAATATAATGGGGAATCATGATTACCACATACTTTTATGCATTCTTACCATTTCTTACACTAGGGAAACTATTAGGTATTTATACATGTGAGTTTGATTTATTTCACTTATAAGTTTGGTCTCAAGCTGTGACTATTTATTTATAAATATCTCAATGTGATTATTCTTTATAGCTGAGTAGTACTCCATTGTATAAAAATACCACAACTATTTTTATCCATTTCTCAGATGATGGACACTTAGGTTCTTGCCAAAATCTGGCTATTACAAATTGTGCTGCTATAAACATGGGTGCACATATATCACTGTGGTTTGATGTTTTCAGTTCTTCTGGGAATATGCCTAGAAGTGGAATAGCTGGACCAAATGAGACTTCCAATCACAGCTTTCTGAGAAAACTCCAGACTGACCTCCAAAATGGTTGCACCAGTCTACACTCCCACAGTGTAGCCTTCCTTTTTCCCAACAGCCTCTCCAGCATTTGTTGTTGGGAGTTTTCTTGATCCTGGCCATTCTTTCAGGACTGAGATGGTATCTCAGTGTGGTTTTAATTTGCATTTCTCTAATGAGTAATGATGAAGAACATTTTTTCATGTATTTATTTGCCATTTGTATTTCTTCATCTGAGAATTGTATATTCATCTCCAATGCCCATTTTTGGATTGGATCTTTGAATTTTGAGGGTCTGATTTTTTTAAAATTCTTTATATGTTTTAGACAGAAGTCCTTTGTCTGAGGGTAAGTTCACTAAGATTTTTTTCCCAGTTTGTGAGTTTTCTCTTCACTATGCTGGAGATTTCATTTGGCATGCAGAAACTTTTTAATAACAGGCAATCCCAATTATTGACTCTGGAAAGTATTTCCCATGCAGTTTGAGTCCTGTTCATGAATTTTCTACCTACTCCTATGTCTTCAAGGTTTTTACCCAATTTGTTGTCAAATAGATTTAGTATTTCTGTTTTAATATTAAGATCTTTGATCCATTTAGATTTTAATTTAGTACATGGTGATAGGCATAGGTCTACTTTTAGTTTTCGACATACGGAGAGCTAGTTTTTCCAACACCATTTATTAAAGAGACTGCTGTTCTTCCAGTGAACATGTTTGGCCCCTTTATCAAAGATAAGGTGGTTGAATGTGTTTGTAGTTGTGATTGTATCTTCTAATCTATTCTATTGATCTTTAGGTTGGTTTTTATTCCAGTACCAGGTTGATTTTACTGCAGTTGCTTTGTAGTACAACTTCAAGTCAGGGATTGTGATGCCTCCTGCCTTGCCTTTGCTGCTTAGAGCTGTCTTTGCTATTCTAGGTCTCTTCTTGTTCCAGATGAATTTTAGGAGTGATTTCTCTAGATTTATGAGTAAGTTGATGGTATTTTTATTGGAATTTCATTGAATCTGTATAATAGTTTTAGGATTATGGACATTGTCACAATATTTATTCTTCCTATCCATGAGCAAGGGGTGTCTTTCCATTTTCTGCAATCCTCTTTAGTTTCTTTTTTCAGTGTTTACAACTTTCCCTATATAGATCTTTCACTTCTTTCAGGACAATAATTCCAAAATATTTCATTTTTTTGGTTGCTAGTGTGAAAGCTGTGGCTTCCCTTATTTCTTTCAGTGATTTTGTTGTTAGTGTATAGGAATGCTATTGATTTTTGAATATTGATTTTGTATCCAGCCACATTGCTGAATTTATTTATTATATCTAGGAGTCTTTCAATGGAGTTTTGGGGATCTTCTATGTAGAGTTATCATGTCATCTGCAAATAATGATAATTTAAACTCTGCTAGTCCTATCTTTCCTCCTTTTATTTCTCTTTCTTGGTGAATTGCTCTGGCTAATATTTCCAGTACTATATTAAATAGGAGCGGTGATAAGGGACATCCTTGTCTTGTGCCTGATTTTAACAAAAAGGCCTTCAGTTTTGGGGCATTTAGTATGATACTGGCTGTTGGTTTGTCATAGATGGCCTTTATAATATTGAGATAAAGACCATGTATTCTAATTTTCTGTAAAGTTCTTATCATGAATTAATGTTGGATCTTATCAAAAGTTTTTCTGCATCTATAGAAATGATCATGTGATGCTTACTCTTGGCTTTATTGATATGGTGGATTACATTTATTGATTTACATATGTTGAGCCATCCCTGAATGCCTTGGATGATTCCTGCTTGGTCATGGTGTATAATCTTCTTGATCATTTGCTGCATCCTATTTGCCAATATTTTATTTAGGATTTGTGCATCTGTGTTCATTAGGGAGATTGGTCTGTAGTTTTCTTTTTTATTTGGGTCTTTCTCAGGTTTTGGTACTTTTAGTGGTTGATTAATTGTGTCAACTTGAGACAGTTAGAAGCTAACTAAATGGGTTCAGCAATTCTACACCCAAGGATGTAGAAGAAGACCCACCCTAGGGTGAGTTATCATCTCGAGGTATAAAAGGAGAGGAGGAAGGACAAATCTGTGCCATTCTTGGGAGAAGCTCCAGTCTTCGCCTTTAGTTTGGACCTCGCCTCCTGGCTTCCAGTACAGACTCTTCAGCTTCCCAGCGTAGACTCTTCTGCTTTGCATCACAGAGCCTTCAGCCTTCTGTCGAAGACCCATCAGCCTGCTGGTGTGGACTTGCACAAGACACTAGGGTGAACTCAAGATCTTGGATTGAATCATTCGGCCTCCAGTGCATAGAAACCCTCTGCCCGCTTCCTCATCGGATTCTGTGCCTGACTTTTGTAAGCCAATCTTGTTGTTCCTGTATATTCCAGGTTATATCTGTTCTCTCTAGTAAAACCCTGACCAATACAGATTTGAAATTGGTACTGAGAGTGGGGTCATTGCTGTTATGTTGCCTGGCCATGTGACCTGAGAGCTTTAGAAATTAATTTGAAAATATTTGAGAGACTGGCCAAAGAGACAGCCTTTGTGTGCTGTATTATTTTGGAGACTGGTCGGAACCTGGAAGATCAGAGTACTGATGGAGATGCTACCAATTAAGATGAAGCTTGGGAGGCTTCTGTTGGGAAAGACTGCAGTGCTTGCTGGAGTCCAGGTAGTATATTGTGCTTTAAATGAAAGTTGGTCTTCTTGTTTGTATTTAGAGATATTATCTGGGTGGCAGAAGAATTTCAGTGTAGTCTACATTTGGGATGGTAGCATGGTTACTTTAGAGAACTTTTGACCAGATGTATTTTGGAATTTAAATCAAAGGGCTAGTAGAGTAATTTAAAGCACTTGGCCAAGAAGAAGGCTCCATTGGAACTGTGGGTTGTAAAGATGAAACAGAGAACATGGTTTTTTAGAAGAATAGGATAATGGAAAAATCAAGAGTACATTTGAATTGCAGGAGATTCTTATATTTTAGTCTTGCCATGCCATGTTAAAGTTAATGGGAAGCAAGGACTGTGATTGTAATTGTTCTTTTAGTGTGATTTTAATATTTTATATGTTTTTAACCCAGGTGGTTTGTCAAAATACTGTGTTTTAATGTTGAACCTTAGTCACCTTTTAAATGTTTTTGTTTTGATGCAGGAATTAAGTGTAAAAATAATTGTGTATATATGTAATTGTTTTATTAATATAACAAATCTGCCACTAAGGACTATAGTTTAAGGAAATGCATATGGTTATTAAGTTGACCAGGGGTGGATTGTTATGGTTTGAAAACTGGTGCTCAACTTACCGCCAGCTGGATTACATCAGCATGCATTGAGAGAAGATGCTCCACCTGAGGAGGGTTGCCAGGATAAATAGGTGGAGAAGAAGGGAGGTGTTAAGGGTTGAGGCATTAAGGAGGCACTGTCAGTCCTCCTACTAGTTGCAGTCTGAGCTGTTGGTTCTCCTGGAGAAGCTTTGGTCAATGTGAGCATCGAGCATTGCTTCCTGGCTCGAGAGGGGAAGACATGTGTCCTCTGGTCTCCAGGATGAACTCATTACGCTGCTTCCTGGCACGTACCTGACTGTGCTTGCTGTTGGAGGAGCTCGGGGGCCCTCCATGTCGCTGAGGACAGCTGTGATGCCTTTCAGGACAGCCCTGGTCTTTGTTGTGAGTGTGATTTCTCGGCTCCAGCTTAGAACCCTCATCCCACTAGCACAGCACCTTCATCCTGCTGGCATAGACTTTCTGGCTTCCACCATTGACCTTCGGGTCTTCCTGGCACGGATGCATAAAAGAGACTGGCGTGAGTCCTTCTTGTGGGCTCTGGATCTCTAGTTGCATTCCTGGGAGGCATTGTCCTGAGCTCTGGGTTTTATCTGGACTCCTGTGGGACATTGCCCTGGGGTTTAGGCTCTTGACTAAATAATTTACGTCTTTGGTGTTTCGGATAGATTTCCTGAAATTTCCTGTGACCATTATAAAATATTATAAACTTCATGTCCTAATCCTAGTTGTTCTCTGTGTACAACCCCTGACTACAACAGGCCACCTGGAGGAGTCCAGTGTTCAACACAGAGCAAGGCCTCAAGAACAGCAAACAGCTCAGGGGCAGCTTTGCTATTTATTATTATTACTAGCATTTTAGTACTAGAAATACCTCCCATATTTCCCTGGATATGGCTTCCTGTTGTGCATAAGTTCCCCGTACAACACATTTTTTAGAACGTGTCTCAGAGAAAGGGTTCAAAGACCATGTTACAGACAAGTCTTTGGCATAGAGATCTCATTTTCAGCCTTTGCTGAAGGCTGGGATGGTTGTGTTGTCAAGAGAACATATTCTTAAAGACAAGTCCTCCACATCCTCACCATTGAGCCCTGCATACACACCCAGCCACCCCCATCACAGACGCTGCAGTGGTGAATGTGACACAGGAGAGATATCTTAAATCATAAAACTTCCTATGCAGATGGTTTATGTGTGGAGCAGTAACACTGTGAGAGTGACTGCATAGTCCTGCTGGCAGTAATAGGTGCCAGTGTCTCCAGCCTCTACCTTGCTGATTTGAAAATGAATTCTGTCTCACTCTGTATGCCACTGAAGCAATCAGAGACACCAGGATATTGGTTATCAGTCAGTGCCATTGGTGGACTGGGGATAGAGAGAACAATGCCACACCAACAAGCAAGCCCAGTCTGGGAACCTGCACCCTGCACAGGCTACCACCGGACTGGAACAGACAGACCCCAGCCCTTTCCAGTGCATGGGCTGGCAAACAAGAAATACCAACACACACACACACACACACACACACACACACACACACACACACACATAGATGAGAATCCTAGGAGACTGGCCTGGCTTCTGCTGATATTAGGCTAAATAATCACTTCACTTTCACTGGCCCTGCAAGTGATGGAGACGCTCTCTCCTGGAGTCACACTCAGGAAGGCTGGGGACTGTGTCAGGGCAGCGCTCCCACTGGTGGCTGAGAAGGGAGGAAAATACAACCAGTGTTAGTGAGTGGGTCCCCACCTATTTTCCTCCAGCAGACCTGGGCTTTCTGGATTCCTTAACCTACGGGCACCTGGGTCTCTGAGAAAAGTCCATGAGCTGGAGTCCTAGAGTCCCTGGGAGGTTCTCACCACCAGGAAAAGGGAACTCCTATCATCTGGGGTATCTTCACTGCAGCTGCCTCCCTCACCTGGGCACCAGAACAACAGAAGGCAGAAAAGAGGAGTCAGGGCATGTTCTCTCTTAGCTCTGCTGTGGCTCTTTTTTTCCAGATCCTCCAAGCAGCCTTTCATGAGGAATCCCAGGAGCAGAAATGGCCTCTAAGGAAAACATGCAAATCTGTGAGGCAGTGTGCATATCTGGGCTGAGCTCGGGACACAGAGCACTCTGTTCCTTCTGGTGACCACGTATGATCTCAGATGAATTTGTTCTTGGTGTTTGTAAGACAAACCATCTGTCTTTTCTGGTGTTCATTTGCCCTTGAGGTCTAGGCCTGTGCAGTTGGAATAAGACATCCTTCTTCTAAGACTAAGGAAACCAAGAATTTGAATGGTTTCCTACCTGGCCTCCAAGACTTAAATCTTAATAAAAGCATGTAGAATTCCATAAAATATAATCTTCTGGAGATGAAATGATGGTTCTATGCTGATATGTTGTTTAGAGTAGATACTCTGAGGTCACGGAAAAGAAAATGTCTTTCAGAAAATCTATGTCACACCTCTTGGGACACTGTGCAGTAGAGAAGAGGCTCAGTTTATTAGAATATATTTCTATGAGCAGAGGAACTCTTTATTTTGGAGACTAATGCGTTTTTATTAACTTTTTCATTTTCTATAGTGACTTGATTCTCATTTTTCTCATTAACTTTCTCCTACTACATTGTCATATCCGAGGATAACTATGGCTCCCTTCTTTGCCTGGTAGAATTCCAGCACAACTATTAATAGCATGGTCTTTTTGTCCACAAATGACTCAGTTTCCATGGAAACTTTATCACTCTGTACTCTGGTTTTTTCTCTTCCTAGTACACCAAGATATTTAAAAATTGGTAATACACATAAAAGTGGAGGAAACTACGAGTGTTTCAAATCTTCTGCCAGTACCGTGGATTTTGTCTCCTTCTGTAACCATATTTTATTATGTCCAATCACCTAACAACCACTCTGCCATCATGGAGACTTCTGTGTGTCATCTGTATTACAGTGAAGTGCACACGGCCCTGTTGCTCCAAATCTTAGAAGACAGTCTGTAAGGTGTCCCCCATGCAGAGAGCAACCTGAGTGTAGGTCACCTTGTACTCCACTCCAGCCAGCAGGCATTTTAATACCTTATTGAGTCCTTTTAGTAAAACCAACTAATATTTGTTTCAGTTTCTTTGTTGTTTGCTGGGAGCAGGGATGATTTTTTCCTCAGGTTTTCTCTATAGGAAATCTATAGTGCTTCAGATGTCTCCTCTCCTTGATGGCAATCCCAAGGGTTGCCCATTAGTTACCATACTATTTCTCAGTGTGTTCTTGCTATTTTCAAAGCCATCCTGCCACAGCTATTTAGTGGAATTTCAGTGGCATCACACAGTCAGTGCTTTGAGACAGACCCATGACTGAAAATGATCAGGACTCTGAAGTGCTGAGGGTAGTGATTTGTCCTGAGAGTCAGCTTGATTGCATTGAGAAATTCTCACGTAATTAGAACAGCACAATTATGGGTGTGTCCCTAACAGTATTTACAGATGTGACATGGCATCTTGGGCAGCAAAATGAGATAAGACCCGCCCGGAATGTGAATGACACAATGTAATAGGACTGGGGCCAACTCACTGGATCAAAAGACAAAACCAAAACAAGTAACCACAGCTACAGTAATTCGTTAAAGAATACCAAATATAAAAATTGGCAAATTGTTAATTGACATCAAAGTATAAATTTTGAGGTGGAGAGGAGTAAAAATGTTTTTTCATGTCATCAAGTTTATGTGGTTAGCAGTTTCAAATAGTCTATTACAACCAGATGTTTGACATAAGTCCCATGAGAAATTCAAAGTAAAAATCCATACCAGATATACAAAAGATAAAGAGAATGAAATCAAGTCATGACATCACAGAAAATCATCAAATCACTGAACAATACACCAAGAAAGAGAAACGAAAGGAATGAGCAATGAAAAATGAGAAAATTAACAAAACAGCAGTAGTCAAGTCTTTCTTAATAATGACCTTTAATGTAAATAGATTAAAATCTCTAAGCAGAGCATATCGAATGGAGTGGCCTAAAATTCTTAAAAAATAAGAAACAACTCTATGCTGCCTACCAGCGACCCATCCTGGATTTGAGGGTGCACATAGTCTTCAAATGAAGCATGAAAAAGGATATTCCATGCAAACAGAAATGAACACAAAACAGGTGTTACTACTAATATAATAGAGAAAATATATTTTAAGATGAAAACTGAGCAAAGAATGAAAAAGGTCATTGCATCATGAAAGGGGTGAATTCAACAAGAGAACATGAGATTTACAAATACATATGTACCCAGTGCTGGCATCCTTACACATAAAAGGAAAATACAATATTAAGAGTTTTGAAGGAAAATATAGAAACAGAAATACAATATTGGAGCAGATGGCAGTGTCTGCATAGATGATCTACATGGAAAATCTATGAGTAGATATTGAATTTAAACTACACATTAAATCAAATGAACTAAACAGACATATGCAGAGCCTTCCTCCCTATACCAGTAGAATATTCCTCTCCTGGAGCACACATGGAGTACTCTAAGATAACACACATGTTAGGTAACAAGCACAAGTTTTGAAAACCTTAAGGTGACTGAAATCATTCCAAGTAGCTCCTCCAACCACAATGGTATGAAAGCATAATCCGGTAATAGGAGAAGTTTTATGAAATTCACAATATATGGCAATTTCTAAACATGCTCCTCAACTAACTAGTGTCATGCAAAAACTCAAAAGAAAATTATCTTGTTTTGAGACAGATTAAAATGGAAACACAAAATACCAAAACTTGTGAGATGGACCAAAAGACATTTTAAAGAAAGAGTTTATAGAAACAAATGTCTACATTTAAAAAGACAAAGATTTCAAATAAAAAATATCATACCCAAAGAGACTAGAAGAAGGAGAGAAAATGAAAGAAGCAGGATGCAGTGGGCAGTGTGTCTGGTCACTCCAGGAAGGTGGAATATTTTATCTCTGGTGTTACTCAGAATTACTGTGAAATTTGCTCAGAGTTGCTAATGCTAGTGTGCCCCTGCACAAGTAAAATTCACCTTCACTAATAATAAAATGTGTATCAAGACTGCATGTTTAAATGCCTGAGGTAAAGTGTTCCCAGCACCCCTCCAACTGGCACCTCAGCAGGAAGAGAACCAGAGTGGACCAGCTGATAGTCCATTGCAGCTGTCAGTAGGGAAGGTGACACAGCTGTGCAGGTGACACAAGTAGCCCAGCTGCCTGCAGATTCCTGAGGCTTCCCAGGCAAAGCAGCAGAGAAGCTTCTCAGATCATGCACAAAATCACAAGAGACGACAAATCATTCCTGTGAGCCTCTGAGGTCTGAGGTGCTGCCTTGTGCTGCACTAGGTGAGGGAAGTGCCAATAAATGACCCAGTTCAAAGCATCTGTATAGACCCCAGCAGGGCTCTGATTCCTGCCCACTTTTCCTCTAGATCAGGTTTACATGGGAAGCAATGCTGCACCTTCTTCACCACTAGATTCAGTTAGGTGCCATCTCTGGGAACCTGAAACCAGGAGCAGTCGGGAAAGCGCATCTTCCCAACAATCCTGGGAATCAGAGGCCAGAAGAGAAGCAGGTAGGCAAGCGCTTGTGTTTTTGGTTTAAATCCTAGAGACAATTGAGCATTTATATTCCTAAAGTAGAGCTTTCTCTCCTCTGCTGAGTCAAGTCAGGGCTACAAAATTAGTTCTCATATAAGATTTTGCAAAACCTTTCAAAATGCCTAATAAATTTAACTAAAAACACCAGGATAATTTCTATACCTTGATAAAGTCAATGCTCACAATCTCCCCACAGTACACACACTAAGTGTTTGCCCACACAGTTAGAGGAGGGCGAGGCAGACATGGACCCTACTGAGCACAGTCACCCATACCTCCCGAGAAGGTGGGAGATCACAGTCCCTGAAAACAGTCACAGCCTCAGAGACTAATGGCTCCTGACTTTCTGTGGAGGCCACTTCTCCCCACATGGATGAGGGCCATCTGTGTCTTTCCTCCATGTGATCATAGAGCCAGAGCAAGTCTTTAAGCAAAACCCAAACAAGGCCTCCCTGTGTGAGCCTCTCCAGGTAAACTGAATACATTTGGGGAAGTAAAATGATTTGTGATCATGAAGGGAATAAAAGGAGAGAGAGAGACACACACACAGAAGGAAAGATGGCGGTGTGTGTACACAGGGAGAGCTGACACTTTAATGTTTGATGGAATGAGTATGGTCACCGTGATTTCAGGTCCTATACCATGGAAGGTAGGAATTATGTTATAAGGCAGAGGGGCCTTCGCAGGTGTAAATTAAAGATGCTTAGAAGGGGAGATTCTAAGGGAAGAACTAAAGGAGATCTTAGTGGTGATTACTATGGAGGGGGAGGGTCAGCATAGATAGGAGAGGTGAAGCCATGGGAAGACAGAAAGGAGACTGGTGTGACATGTCCATGGCCACGGAGACAGGCAGCCACCAGAAGCTGGGAAAGACAAGAGGCAGAGTTGCCCTAAAATTTCTGCGTGCCATAACACCTGTCTATACCCTGAGCTTGGCCCCCTGAAACTGATTCCAAACTTCTCTGCCCCAAATCTATACCCAAATAAGTTGATTTCATTTTTTAAAATTTTAAAATAAAAAAAACAGGACTATAATACAGAATTTCAAAACAAAATAATCAGAGATTAACACTGATTAATATGTTGCATATTGTTATCTTCAAAGTACTTGTTCAGATTAGAAGATAGAGGTGTAAAAAAGTGATCAAACAATCAAACCATGAAAACACAAACTGTTCTTTCTAGTGAACTAACAGAAATTAGTAGCATAGTGATCTCTCTTGTACACATATAAGCATATATATATATATATATATATATATGAATTACATAAAGAGTTTCATAATCTTTTCCCTTTTTTCTTTTCTCCTTTCCCCATCCCAGTTGTTCTCACCTTTTGAGAAGTTTCTTTTTTTTCACTATCACATTATCTATTGTAGTTTTGGATCTTATTATTATTTTTACACTAGAGAGACTGTATGAGATTTATACATTTATAATTTCATTTATTTAGGCAAAAAGTGTTTGGTAATTTTTGATGACATCCCTGGAAACTGGCACAAATGGTGTTCAGGGTAATCCCAGACTGAAGGTGCTGTGGTCATCTGTGATCTCCTTGCTCATCTTCCTAATGCTACCCATAGAGGGGTTGGTGGAGGCTCTTCAGTGGAAAAACTGCACAGAAAACCCTGTGCATGA
This sequence comes from Cavia porcellus, assembly GCF_034190915.1. Taxonomy (NCBI): domain Eukaryota; kingdom Metazoa; phylum Chordata; class Mammalia; order Rodentia; family Caviidae; genus Cavia; species Cavia porcellus. The sequence goes on along the minus strand of NW_026947501.1, from coordinate 43,984,907 downwards.
GAGCTCACTGCCTGATGCACCAAAGCCAAAATTATGGCACCAGCTTTTCTACAAAAAGAAGAAACTCTGTCACAGGTTAATTGAGGAGAGGCTCCAAATCTGGGTCCCCAATCAGCCATGCCAGTGGAGAAATTTTAAGGCCTCTGGGGAGTAGGCAGGTCTGGTTGTGTCTTGGATCTTGATTGTGTGCAGTTGAGTCTTCCAGGGCTTTCACTCTTTCCGTCCTGTGTTGTGAGTTCACGGCCAGCACCCCTGCTCTTGACTGTGGTCTGTGTACCTCACAGTCCTGAATCTGAGTTTCTGTAGATTTGAATCTCTTAGCTCTCTCCAGCTCAGGTTGCTCTTGGGTCAGAATTCAAGGTATTTCTCCGGACACATTCTGTTAAATATCTTACAGGACAGTTAAAAGTAAAGCTACTTTTTTCAACACCTAGTAGTATGGAAGGAGTTTAGCTCCCAGGCTGGGCGTTATTATCATAGGAGCTGGGTCATGGCTGGAGCAGCTGTGCCTCACCTGCCAGCTGGGGAAACTCACTGACCACAAGTGCAGAGCCTGACGGGATCAAGCCAAGCCCAGAATGGGGTACCGATCATCTGATAGTAGAACCTGCCAGATCTGAGGTCAACCTTCCGGCACTAGATGCAGCCCCCGCCCCCCAGGACCCACTATTGAAGAAGACATAAGAAGACAGTGGCAGCTGACTTGGGGACCACTATGGTTCATGTCATGGTCTCCCTGATTGCTGGATGTGTATCTTCTCTTTTCCTTCGGAGCACTCTCATCCCCTTGAACATTTCTTTTAGCTTCTTTTCCTTTTTCTCTTCATTTTTATTATTTCTGTTATAAAATGCCAGCAATCTCTCACATTCACCTGCTGTCCTGATTAACTCACCGAACTGTACAATAAGAACCTGGAAAACGCTGCTGGTCCCTGCTTTACCCCGTAACAGTGTGGAGCCAGAAGGAAAAGTGGGGGCTCCTAGACTCAGAGAAGTGAGGAGCACAGGGCATGAGTCAGTACAAATGACATGGGGCCAGACATGTCTGAGGGTTGCCCACTCCCACACTCAAAGAATTTTGTCCTTTTCCGGAGTCCTGGAGACAGAAGTCTTACTTTTTGATCATTTTATTCTTGGAAATTGCTCAGGGACCATAGAGGTGACTCTGAGTTAGAAGAGGGGCATATTTACAGTTCTCAGCCCATGTTAGTAAACACCTAGTATGAGGAAGCTCGAGCCTATTCAGTAAAGGCTCAGGTACATCAGGCGAGGAATCAGGCACTGTGCAGTAATTACTGGTGACTTTCAGTTTGAAATGACATCTGGCTAGTCAGCCTTCACACAGCCTCATCACTCTAAGACCCTGAAGGGAGCATGAAGAAGAGTATGGTGGACCCTTCTATAAAGGTGTTATACTCCTTGGCCCATCATCTGGCAGCCTTCCACCCAGTCCCCCCTTATATCCACAGGGCTCCATTTCACAGAGAAGAGGACCTTTCCCAGCATGGGTGGTTTGCACAGGTGCCATGTTCAACCCAGTTCTGTCTGACCTCCACTGCTCCTTACATACAGATGTATTCACCCTACAGACAGGCACAGGGGGACAACCAGAATGATGGTGTGACAGTCACAGACACCTGCTGCCTCTCTACCCTTCTGCGATGACCTTAACATGAAACTCAGCCCTTCTGGGGCCAAACTCAGCCTTTACTCACCCAAATGACTGTAATTCCTGTGTCTTGCAGTGCCCTGGCTTTTTCATCCTCTCTCCTCTCTGTGCCTGTGCCTCTGCTTAAGTCCTTCCATTCACATAGTGCCTGTCCATCTGATTGTCCTCCTGTTATGAACCCGATGCTTTTCTCCAGGCCTTTGAGCTCTGAGTCCTGGGGTCTCAGACATCCCCCACATGACAGCCAAGGAAAGCACCTCACCAGGAGACTCTCATCCTAATAGGAATTCTGTTTTATCTCCAGAAACTGTTTCTTGCCAAAACTGACAAAAAGATCACAATGTGGGAATGGGCAGGAGGACAATCATTCATTCAAGAAGAGAAACAGTCTCTCCCCTTGTGTGGCTTTGCTGTGGCTGCTTAACCACTCACCCACCTCACTGGCTTCAAATCACACAGCACATTACCTTACAGTTCTGGGAGGGAGAAGCCTGATCCAAGCTAACATGGGAGCTTTCTTGGGAAAGCTGTAGGGAGAACTGGTTTCCGTGCCTTTTCCAGCTTCAGACACCACCGTCCTCTTTTCTTGGCCCAGAGATCTTTCCTTGAATCACTCCATCCTCTTTATCTTTGGCCACATCACCTTTCTAAATCCAACCACTCTGCTCTCCTGCTCTGAGAACTTTGTGGTTAGGAGAATCCAAGCTCAGCCACCAAATCAAGATCCTCAGAGTGAGCACAGCTTCCAAGTTTCTCTTGCCATAAAAGTTAGCCTGGGCTTCAAGATGAGGACAGGGATATCTTCAGAGAGAATGGCAGTATTCAAACTTCTAACCCCTCTCATCCTCCCTACCTGAAGGAGAATCCAAAATTCTATGGCTGGGAGAAACAAAGGACATGGAAATGTAAACAGATTAATAAAGATTCATGAGGCAAGAGCTGGCTGACAGTCAGGGGCTGGTCCGTAGGTTTTAGGGGCTGCAGGACCTCTTCTTCCACCACCCCTAATGTGGGCCCAGGGGCACAGCTGGATAGAGGCTCCTTGGTTTTGACCCAGAAAAAATTAAACAGTTTTTCAACTTAATCAGAGGGAGGCTGGCAAAGGAAACTAATCTAAGAGGGGCTTTCATGAGGTGGAGCAGAGGGCTGTTGCAGTAGGTTGAAGACAGAAAGGACAGCAAGGAAAGGGTGACTGTGGGTGCAGGGAACTCAAAATGTGAAGGGAGAGAAAGAGAAACACATGGTGGAAAGGAAATTAAATGGTTCTTGAATCTTCCAGTTCCTCTCCCTGGAAGAAAAAAGAAAGAAAGAAACTGCAAAAGTTCAGGTGAGAGTTTCCCTCCAAAATGTAGATTTGTTTGCTCTTTTATGTCAGTTCCCCCAGCAACAAGAATTCCCACGCAAGCTGCATGTCTGTGAGCCATCAGGAAGCCAGGGAGGAAAAGAGGGAATGAAACAAAAGGAAAGATGGAAGTACAAGACTAAAATGAGAGCGGCCACAGTTCGCACCCTCTGGAAACACAGGGAGCAGAAGTCTGGTTACAAAAGCTGGAGCAAGAGCGCTGGATGGAGCAGGCAGGTCCTCCTGCCATCACCCTCTGAGGCTGACCTGGGAGGAGCTCAGTCCAGGCTCTGTGATCTTCCAGGATTGCAGGGAAAGCTGCCATCTGCAGCTCTAGAGAGCCTGGTATGTTACATACAGGACCATTAGAATACAACAGAAACTAGGAAAGGGGAAATGACCCAGAGGTAAAACAGAGACTGTTTTGTCTACTCAAAAAGAAATATGGTGTGTATCTCTGGAAGAGGACCTGGATCAGCGAGGTACAGCCTGACTTCTAGAAATCCAATCTCTGGGACACACAGCAGGAGATTTGTGCATACCCTGCACCACTGTGGACTGGCCATCCATAGTCATGCATGCAGAAATACTCTCCAGATTCCCCGGGCTCCGCAGGTCTGATGCTGAAGACATAGCTCCTTTAACTTCCTTTGCTGCTGAACCTGGTTGGGACTCCCGGGGCCACAGTGGTGACATGAATATTAGGGCCTCAAGTCTTGGGCTCAGTTTAATCTGCATCCAAGGCATCTCTGTGTATACATCAGCACTAGCCTGACAGGAGACTGAGAGGTCTCTACTGGAGATGCAGACAAGGAGGTTGGTGTTTGGGTCAAGGTGACACCCCCACTGCCTGCTAAAGTGTAAAAACGGAAACTGTCATTTACAGAGCATGGCATTTTTGTGTACCAAATAGGAGCTATCTTCAATTATGACACAGAGTTTGCTCAACTGGCCTCTCCTTGGGCCCTCCCTCTTCATCTGCTCCCCAGAAAGCCAGGCTCCAAAGAAGCCACACTGGGGCCACCAGGAACGTGCTGGCAGGATGTGTTCAGAGCCTGGATACCACACAAGGCTCCAGATCCTTATAACGGTAGGTTGGGGGTTGTGTCAGGAGGAGATATGCAAAGAAGGGGCACCAGGAGAAGGGGGACAGTCTTGTGAGTATTCATCCGATTTGGTCCTTTCCGTTTTCTCCAGACCACCCAATAGCCATTGCTTTAAAGGCCATGAGGATCCCTGTCACAGGTAAGTACTAACGTATGGTGGACAGGGAATGTGTTGATGATACAGGATTTTCTGAGAATCCAGTGCAGGTCCCTGTGACCCTGATACTCAGGATCCTAATTCAGCAGCACTGTGTGAAGCAAGGGTGAATTTTTTCTTGAATTCAGAATGGAACAGAATCTCGTGATGATGCCACTCAGAAATTAGCGCATGTGTTTAAACATCACTGTATCCCATTAAAATATACAATTAAAACATAATTTAATGGAACAGATCTTCAGTCCTTTTTGGCCTATCTCCCTGGAACTCACCAAAACTGGCCTAGATAAGGTGGGATTGGTTTGAGAAGTAAAAGCTCAGAGGATCCCATGAGCTGCCAAGATGGAGAGCAGAGAATCCAGGAGATGAAGATGTGACCCTGCTGCCCACCCCTACCTGTTCCATCTCACAGAAGAATGTCTCTCCTTACCCAGGCCCTAGCCCTTCACCCCTTCCATTCCCACCCATTGATTTCACCAATCAAATGTCAGCCCTCCTCCCTCTGGCTCCCAGCTCCTCCTGTCCACCTCATTTCTCTCTCTCTCCTTTCACATCTTGCTTTCCAAGAGCTGCCTGCATCTGCGTCCACCCCTTCCTTGCATCCTTTACTCTTCGACCCATGACAATCAGTCTTCTCCCTTCACCACATAATGGAAATGATAAATTATTACCGACGAATCAACCTTACTAGGTGGTCACCAGCTCCAGCATTTTAACCTTCTCTTAAGGTCCAGGCCCTGCTGCTCACTGCCTTCCCACAATGCTCCCCTTTCACTTGGGTGATTCTGTTCTCAGTTCACCCTCCACCTACCTAATTGCTCTGCTTTCTTTTACTGTCTAAATTTTCTTCAGTCTGACCTTTACATGTTGGAAAAGTCCCTGGAATCTCACATCATTCCTCTTCACATTCTTCCTGGTCCCAAGTGGCTGACATATATGAAGATTCACTTGCTGGTGATCATGGTTATGAGCTGGGCAAGGCTCTACCCAGGGCTGTGGGAGAGAAGCTGCATCTGAGATCCTAGGGAATTCACCTCAACTGGGCCATTCCCAGGAATGGAAAATGTGGGGAAAACTGTGGCCTGAGGAAAGTCTTTCCGTGTGACTCACTGGCATCCAATGGATGTACAGAGACTTCCTGGCTTCCCTCTCAGCAACTCTATTATGCTTTGAACATACCATAAGGGGGAAATGCATGGAATCTTGTAGGTCTAACCTACTGAACACCTTAACTTAGCCTAGCCTGTCTTAAATATTCTCAGGTTACCTACATCACCCTACAGTTGGGCAAAATCAATTAATAGGAACCTGTTTTATAACCAAGTGTTGTCTCATGCACCCATGCTGATGGGGTTTACAGAAGTGACAGGAAGCAGAAATACAAAGCCTGATGTCCAAACACTGCAGGCCTTGCTGTGACGGTTGCTTCGCCTCTGGATCATGGGGTTCACTGGTAGCTGCTGCTGCTCAGCACGACAGAGAGTATCATATGGAACAGTGCCCGCCCAGGAAAAGACAAAATGTCAAAATCCAAAGTATAGTTTTTACTGACTGCATACTGTTCATACGCCAGCAATGTCAGCAAACACAATGTGATCCACCGAAGCTGGGGCCTCTGTCATCTGATACCATCTAAGAAGCATGGGTCCAGCTCTGATTCCAGAGGGTCAAGGAATGAATGCAACCCTCTCCCTGAGGGCCCTGCCTCTGGAGAAGCTCCGCAGCCCTGTCGGAGGTGGGCCTGCAGGAAGGGCCTGCTGGGTGAACTCAGCCTCACTGTCCACGGGAATGTAGGGCTCTGGCAAAGGGCCGCTGTCATATTGGGAGGGTGACAGCCCCAGGAAGTTACAAGAGGTGAGACTGAGTCCAGGGCATGTTTGCGGGCAAGCATAGGAAGGAAAACTCCAGGTGCTCATGAGGTGCTGGGGGTTAGAGACAAAGGACTCTTATGGGCACCCACCTGTGCACACATGCTTTCGCACTGGCATGCACACACTAGGTCTAAGGGTCATGGACAGGGAAAGCAGAGACATAGCTGGAATGATTGGGTCTTAAAGAGTGGAACTGGGCCCAGCAGGAAATATTAATGAAGGCATCAGGATATCAGATATCAATTCTAAGCTGTTTGTAATGTCTTGGGAAAGTCACTTCCCTATTCTGACTTTTTCTTTTCTTTTCTTTTTTTTTTTTTTTTTCATTGAAAATGAACAAATTAAAGTGCTTGGTCTCCCAGTCTCCTCCTAGTTCCTCATCCTTTCAGTCCATCTGAGGCTGAGATTGGAAACGCTGCACATATTCATTTTAGCCACTAGAGGGAGACAAAGGAATACCTGCCAATTTCTACGTTTGCTATTGTCAGACAAAACCAAGGGCAAGATACCCTTTCCATTTAACAATAACTTCTTAAAACTTTAAGAGTAAAAAGTGTAAATTACCTACCTCTTATAAAACAAGAACTTTATTTTGAAATGTTATTTAAAAATTCTCTAATGCTTGCTTGGCTATGACTAACGTTTTTATTAGTATTACTTATATGATTTTCATTTGAAAGTACTATGAAAACATCATAGTATTGCAAAGTAAAACATATAACAATGTTACTATTCCTGGATATTCGGGATAATAATAGATGCTATAAAGGGAGTCTCAGTAGTGGCAAAATGTATTATTCATTATTTTTATTTCTCTGTTCGATAGTAGTATATTTTGAAATTAGCTTTTGAAAATCTTCCATACTGTGACCTACAAAGATTTTGTTTTGCATAAAAGGAAAAACTATAGGGAAGACTTGATTCTCTTACAGAAAATGGAGGATAAAGAAGATGCACAGGTAGGAGACAGTGGTATTATAACTGCATTGTGTCATAATACATTTTGGACGTGTGCATTACACCTGGCTTTTTTCCTGAAATATTTAATGTCAACAGTCAAACTTAACGTGAACTGTGAACTTTGAGCTTAAACTTACTTTGATGGGTTGCGATAGTTGCAATTTATGGTGATGATCTACTATGCAGATGTAGAGGCAGAGGCATCGAAAATATCTCTGCACTTTAACTTTTGTTGTGAATGCAGCTCTCTAAATGCATATTTATAAGAGGCATGTCTGCAACCATTACTAATATCCTATAATCTTGTTTTGATGTTCTGTATCGGTTATTGTTTTGTTTGATTTTATTCCATTTTGTTTATTTGACTATCACATCTGATGCTATGTGAAGCTACTTTGAATTTAACAGGATACATCTTGTTAGCCACTGTTGATTTTTCTTACCTTGTTTTTTAGTGCAGTATGAATTTCATTGTATTGTTTGAATTAACTTTATTCTGTTGTACTTTGGTTTTAAAATAAAAATCTCTTTAAAATAAAAAAAACCAAAATTAATTAATAAATCAACAGTGGAAAAAGACTTTAAAAATTATTGCTTAAAATTCTAAGAATAGCATCTGTGTGGCCAGGTAAATACAAAATAAAGCCATAATCTGCATTACTTCAGTGTATTCATTGTTATCTTTCATTAAATCAGGGGTGAGAAGCCGAAAAGGAAGCTGGCAGAAGAAGGAGCTTTCTTGGATGCTTCTACCAAATCCTTCCAGTGACATTCAAAGCCTGGATGCATCTGAAGAACTTGGTCTGCAGCTGGAGACACAAAGAGGAACAACTGCAGCAGCCCTGCCCCACACTTCTGCCTTGCTGGGAGGTTTATGTCATGGCTTGTATCACTGTGGGAGGGTTACTCTTACTCTGCTGACAGTAATAAGTTGCAAAGTCTTCAGGCTTCAAGCTGCTGATGGTGAGGGTGAAATCTGTCCCAGATCCACTGCCACTGAACCTCGATGGGACCCCAGACTGCAAATTGGTTGCCCAATAGATCAGGAGTTTAGGAGCTTGCCCTGGTTTCTGCTGATACCAGTTTAAGAGACTGCTAACACTCTGACTGGCCTGGCAACTGATCTTGACTGTGTCTCCCACAGATGCAGATGCAGATGCAGGCTGTGTCAATTGGATGTCACATCTGGCACCTGACATGGGAAACTTAACAAATATCAACAGATATTCAAGATAAATCAGGCCTATAATGCAATATCAGGCAACTGTGAACCTTCAGAACTAAGTAAATTCCTTGTGCTACCCTTTCTTACCTGATATCCAGAACACCAAGAGGCCCAGAAAGTGAGCGGGGACCCTCATGTCCATGCTGTGTCCTGACCAGGAATGAAGCTGCACAGGGTGAGAACAGCAGCCTGTAAATAAGTCCCCATGTAGCTGGCTGGGATCTTGGGATATGAAAATTAGCAGGGCTGGAAGGTTTTTGGCCCAGCTGCAGGTTGGCTCATCTCAGCACAGGCTCAGTGTCCCCTGGGGACCCTATCCACAACAGGGCAGCACAGATGCGCTTACAGAGCACCTGTTTCTCCCTTGGGCCACAGGACAGAATTGGGCTGCTCTCCAGTGAGTAGAGTGCACTGCTGCTCTCACATTACTGAACACGCCTTGCTTGAGGACCGGGGTTCTATGTTATGATCCCTTTGAGAAAGAAGAATGAAGGGAAACACATGGGCTGTTTCAAACAGGGTAAAAAATGAGAAGGCAAGACAAGAACAGAACAGAATCTGTGAACTCTGTGAAATTCTCTGGGTTTGTCTATTCACTCTCACAACATGACTAGAGGGCAGGGAAGGACCTGACCAATGCTGCTGTCCAGCCCCAGGCTTCCATAGCACACACAGAAGCATGTTTCTGCTTGTCTTCAACCAAGCACAGTTCTAAGGCCCAGCCAGATTCTTGTGCTTGATGTTCGTTGCAGGATAAGTTAGAATCATCTGAGAACAATTTGAGCATCAGGACCTACTTAAAGTGGTAAACAGATCTCTGGGGGTCAGAATATTTCTGAGCCAAGGCCTCTGGAGAACAGCAAGGAAACAGGTCTGCAGTCAGAGCCCCAATGCCCTCCTCTTAGGGACTCCTTCAGTGTTTCTCCCCCACATCTCTGATTGCAGCCTCTGTCACCTCCACCTCAGAGTACACGAGGCCACTTTACTCTTGTTTCACTGATGGCTGGCCACATTCAGAGTTGTGGCCCTAGCTTTGTCACCCATCCTGTTTCATTGCTGACCACAAGGCCTCCTGGGTAGCTCACCATAGTCAGGTGAATACCAGTCACAGATTGAAACAGGAAATAGTAAGGAACTGGCAGATGAGGAAGACAGGGACCATTGTGCACAGCAGGCCCAGCCATGTGAGCTTAGAGAGCTTGCAGAGCTCCCTGCCTTAGTGGCTCCCTCACAGGAAAGCACCACTCTTTGTTTAATGTGGGGTGTTCACCATCTACTGGAAGATGTTTAACACAGCAGCCTGTTCAATTTCTTACCCTCAGGCCATGACTGAATCTTTTTAGCTGTATTCTTGAAGCTGATTGTATTCTATTATGTATGAGAAAAGATGATATAGAAAATTCAAATGACTCCTATTAATAAACCATCCTACTACTGAGGACAAAAGACTAACAGTTCACCTAGAGATCTAAAGTGATAATGGTAATAAGACAGTGAGCATGACGTGTGTAACCTCACGATCTGACAAATATTTAGTTTTGGCAATGCCCATGAGCCCCTGAAGACCCTGCAGGAAATGTTTGTAAAGAATCACACTATAGGTCCATAAAGCCAGCCCATCCTTCCTGTCCCAGAGCCCCTGACAGAGCAGCCTGTGAGAACCCAGCAGCTCCCTAGCTCACACACTCAGTGGTTGGTCACTGGCTGCAAGTGTGACAGCTGAGATGTGAGCAGGTCCTAGTGATGGGTTCCTGCAAGACACTCTCCAGCTCTCTCTTCGCAGCCACTGCACAGGGCCTGAGGAAGGGATCGAAGCTAACACTGGAGCCCAGGCACATTCCTGCCTCCACCAACACCTCCTTCCTTTAAGGGATTTCAGCCTCCCCAGATCCATGTTTCACAGTTTAACATCTCTCAGGCAAACATTACTTTCAATTTTCTTTGAAAATTATGAACTTAAATGCTAGGGATATATTATCACAGCTACGGGACACAGCAGTCCTAATTTATCAGAGCTTCATTGCTGGTATATTGGTGACTCTGCTATTGCAGGTGTTGTTCCCAGTGTCACGAATATTCACTCATTCCGGAAATCTCCCAAGAGGATCTATGTTATCCAAAAACAATAAGGAGGTGATAATATATAAAGGTCACAACAGAAGATTTTCTGAATGGCAAATACTTTGCTATAGATGATTGTGTTCAAGATAAATATGGTAACATATTATTCAGGTTTATCCCTTATTTTTGGCATTATTTAATGTTGGTTCATTAAGGCCATATAGTTTGTTTAATTTATCAGACACGTAGATTGACTTCATTTGTTTTGTTCACCAGGATGTTTTATGTTTCAATGGCAATTATAATTTTATCTGTAATGCTGTAAGTTTTTACATTTCTACACAATTAATATTTATTTTATTGCATTTAGTTAGATCTTTGTCACTAAGGTAACACATTTACTTTCTAACGCTATAAAACTAGAAGTGCATTTGTTTAATATTTATTAGTTATTCTGAGGATCTCTAAAGTAATAAGCATGATTATAAATATTTATTGATGTAAGGAACAAAATTTCTGACTTGCAGATTAGGAAACATCTCCTGAATTTATTGCTGAAATCAGTAGTTGATACAGTGATTAATGCAGAGAAGACAAAGTAACCTCACACGTCCTCACTGCAAGAAAACTCTTAGTTAGTATCTTGTTTCCCTCTCTTCCCTGCTTCCTGTTTATAATCACCATCAGCTTGTAATACACCGACAAGGCTGTGATTATAGGTTGAGTAGAGAAATGCTATCAGGTAACCTCTTCCCACATGTCTCTAAGGGATGGCACTGTAAACTACTTTTATAACACAGTTAGAGTACTAAAGAGAGGTGACTTATAAGATTTATTCGGACACATGTATTATCACCTCCTCTTCTGAGAGCTTACAAAACAGCAGACGTCTCAGAATAGCAAACACTTTTCTCCAGACAATGAAGGTTAATTTCAAGATAGACAACAAACCCTTAATTTTATTCTGGTTTAGCCTTTACTTCTTAGAATTTTTATATCTTGACTACTAAAGTTTATATCCTTTGGATAATTAGCAGTTAACACCTGTATAATTTGGTTCATTTATGATTTCATTTAACTATCTATAATGATAGATGTTTTTGGATTCTTTTCTTAAATTTTTAAGTTTGAGGTGTCTTGTTCCTTCCAGTTATAGCTTCCTACCTAAGGAAAAAAATATTTCCCCTAAAAGACTGTCAACAAAATGACCTAACTGTGCAACATTTCCGTATTTATTAGTTACTCTGAGATTATTCCTAAAGGTAATAAACTCAAATACATTGTTTTACTGAGTTATAGCCCAGGAGCTCCCTAGTGAATTTACATTTGATGCAGTAGCTAACACTGCTAAGGTGAAAAAAATATCATCTCCTATCTCCTCCTCAATGCAAGAATGGTCACGACTGGGATAATTTTGTTTTCCTCCCTTCTGCTTCCTCCTTTCCTACTCACTTTCTCCTGGTCACAGTCAGTCAATTGTCCAAGTATGGATTTGAACAACTGCCCACACAATCCTTAAGAAAGAATGGAGATATGAAACCATAGCACTGTTACATAATAAGATTGAATCCTTAGATTTATTCTGACAGGGGTCATCCTGAAATAAATATTGATTCAGTACAGGGGGAAAATGAAGCAAAAGCTACAGAGCCAAGGAAACATCTGAGACCAGCAAGCTTATGGGATGCAGGTTGGGGAAGTTATGGCTCTACCGTTAGCAATATGAGTGACACGGAAACCGGAGCAGTGATGACTAAAATAGTTTTCCAAAATTATTTAGGTGTATGCCCTTCTATTGATCAGTAGTCTACCCATGAACCACATATTTCTATTCAGCCCTGGATCTATGTCTAGTATAATTGTGGAATTATATTTCTAATTTTAATTGAGTTTTATCTAGCAAGGTACTTGGATCATCTATCCTGTGTCTAAAGCAGTTATAGACAAAGCCAAGCTGAGGCACACACAGAACATTACTGACTCTTTGGAAACTTCCCTGCATTCTGCTGCTGCAAGAAAAGTGGTGGATCAAATTTCTCCTAGAGACACTGAAAGAGAAGTTGGGACCTTGAGCCCACAATGGTCTCACTAGAATGTAAACACAGAAACAAGACACAGATGAGCCCCTCAGTGAATGATGTCCCACATTGGGGTCTTCCCAGCAAGAGTGATGCTGGCTGATCAAGTGGACGGTTGATATGGGCACAGTGAACATGGTCTCAACCTCAGACCTCTGGGTACTTTGGGCCCTGTCACGGAGGCCTTTCCACACCCTGCTGTCTCACGTGGATCCAGAGAACCAGGACTCAGGAGGCCACAGCTCCAGGTCTGCAGCTCACTGCCGCACCTGTTTCAGGTTGATCCTTGCCCAGAGATAGTGATTACATTTTGCTGAGAGCTTGTGACAGACAGGGCCTTTGGAGAACAAGCAGAGCAGCAATAAGGCCTCCAGGTTCTAAAGAGAGGGCAAATTCTGAGCTGCACGAGAGCTAGGACCTCATGTGTGCTTAAATTTATCATGATAGTTTCCCATTTGAAAAGGATAAAATCACCAAAGGATCTGATTCTTGTGTTGCTGGTTCAATTTTTTATGGCCTATGAGGCAAAGCATATTATTTTCAGTAAACTCTTAATGGATTTAGTGAGATCTAATGTTTTCAGGCCTCATTCTTTTTTCTTTGGTCCTTAGAAGTCAACTTTACTCACATCACCACAGCATTCAGGGCACAAGCTGAGTAATGACAGACACCTTTTCTGGTCACCATAGCAAAAATCTCCAGACATTGCATCCAGTGCTTGAAATCTTTGCTATTTAACAGTTTCAGACTCTGCTGTATTAAATTTCATTTACACCAATATTGTATCCTGCTTTGGCCCTTCAATTAGTACTGCAAAAGTAGATCTGGCCACGAAAAAGCTATTACCTCTTCATGGAAATCACACAATGGCATTAACTTGACTCTGGAAACTTTAACTTTCAATGAAAAAATATCAAATGCAACATAGCCTATTTTTTGATGGAAAAATGATGGTTCATTTCACTTCAGTAAATAGACTGATTTCAGGTGGAAAATATTTCATTGAGCAATTAAATACAAGTTTACAGAGTTAACAAGTAGGTGAGATTAAGTAGATATAAGCGGTACCTAAAATGTACAAACACGGTGATTGATTGTACTGAAAGGAAGGAAAGAGCACCCAGTGGGCGGTGCTTGGTGCAGAGGGTGGCAGAATGTCGTTGGACAGGGATCTGAGTTTTATGAAGAAGGTGCTACATCCCCAAAACTCCCACAGTATAGTAGTTAAAAACGCAGGAGAATCTGAAGAATAATAACCTACCAGGCAGCATTTGTCTTCCTACCTCAGAAGAAATTGAATTCAGGGAAATGCCATGAAATATTAAAAATAAAGGAAGAATAAAACATTCAAAGCACAAAACAACAATGAAAAAGATAAATCATCAGACCAATGAAGGCAGCATACAAAAACAACTGATAATAAACATCGCTTCTGAACTATTCATTTTGCTCCATGTACAAATACCGTGACCTTTATTTCTGAGCACTGTTTAACCATGGTAACACCATCATTTATGTCTCCATGTGCTGATGACGACTTAGGTAGATTCCACTTCAGGCTGTTATGAATAAAGTTGCTTTGATTAGTCTGACATGGGATGTTGTGTGAACTGCTATTTTCATGGACTTTAGTCAGAGGCCTTGGAGGGCATCTGATAGGTAGGAGAATAAATTACTACACCTGAACCAAATTAATCTGCTAAGAACTCATAAGTTCCTTATTTTCTTGAGGAATGAACAGTTTCAGTTGCTCTAACTACTTGTTTCTTTGTTTCAGATTCCCATGAATTAGCATTTGATAGAAAACCAAAGACATAGAGTTTTTTAGGTTATTTATTATCACTAATTAATTACAATATACTCACCATGTTTCTGTGCTTTACATGTTTTAGAACTTACCTTCATTAATGCCATTTGAAAAGGCAAATGTTAATAGAGAAGAAATGAGTAACTACCGCAAAGTAGGGAACAGATAAGAACATGGTAACTCTGGGATGAGGAAGCAGGGAAGGGGGTACACAGAGGGGCTGCATTCTTTGGCTATGTATGAGTTTTTGGGCAAAATAATAGTGCATCTTAAGAACTGGGTCTCTATAGTGGCTGACATCAATTCTATTGCAGCCATCTCAATTGGAAAAATAAAGAACCATTTTGGGGACCCTGCCCCAACTATGCCACCTTCATTGTCTTCCCAGCAATTGCCACTGTTGCTCACACTTAGCAGAGACACTGTGTTTGTGAGACCTGTTAAATTTGCACAGTCATAAAATATCATGGGGAGAAGTGAGAGTAAGGAGAGGAGATACGTTTCAGCATGAAATGAACCCACTTCTTTTCTTCTAATGCTGGAGACCAAAGACAGCCTGCTGGGAACTCTCCTGAGCAAAGGTCAAAGGGTCCATGTTAGGTTCCATGAAATAGTGAATGACTCTAAGTGATATAAACAAATACAGTGAGCATTCTAAACTTTTACCTGTGAATCCAGTTAAAGGTAGGGGCAAAATTTGTATATTCATTCCCATGTTGTAAAAATAGTATTAGATTCTTACTCCATGCAAACCTATGTATATCTGGTGACTTCTGAGATAGAATCAATACATTGAAAGCTTCTATTCCAAAACCATCACTAAGCCAAGATATTCCAGTTAATCATAGAAGGTATTGATGGAACCTTGTAAGTACAAAGATGTTACTCAATTTCTTTTACTTATTGTGTTTATGAATACAGCCTGTTCTGAGATTATCTTTCAAAAACTTCTGTGCTATAAAGGCAAGATTTTGTTATTTTGGAAAAGGATAAACTATGGGAATGGAAAAGCACAAATTAAGAGAATGAATGTGGAGAATTCAGAGGATTTTTAGGGCACTGAAACAAAATTACATTGTTCCAAATGCTGCATGTGTGTTATTGCAGCTGTCTCTGCTGGGGGAAATGCACAACCTCAAGAGTGAATTTTTATGTGAAATTTGGACTTTGCACATTTATTAACCTCAATCGTTTGCAACAAAATTATCCTTGGATATTGATAATGACTGCATAGTCATGTGGGCAGTGTTATAAGGGCCACTTCTGCATTTTAAATTTTTTATAGCTTTCAATTTATTCTAAAATTGAAGCAAATCTTTAAAAAATTCCTTCCCAGATTGCATCGAAGGGCTTCTCTGTTACTGTCTGCCAAAATGTTGCCATAACCCACAGTGCGCTGTGGTGCTCATCTGTGTCTTCATTAAATCTGGACAGGCACTGTCATACCTGTGCTTCTTGAGTGGAAGAAA
The DNA here is from genome assembly GCF_034190915.1 of Cavia porcellus. NCBI lineage: Eukaryota > Metazoa > Chordata > Mammalia > Rodentia > Caviidae > Cavia > Cavia porcellus. The sequence continues at coordinate 43,969,162 of NW_026947501.1, read as the reverse complement.
TGGAAAGAGGGTGTGTAGAGGAGAGTCTTGGTTCTTCTTCTAAAGTCTCAAGGAACTTGCAAGCCTGGGTGGTTCAGAAAACTGCTCTCAGCAGTTGAGCACAGCAGTGGTGGCAGCTGGTGCAGCCCAGTCCCACACATCTGTTTCCCTGGCTGGTTTTTGTCATGGATTATATCACTGTGGTAGGAGTATACAAACATTGCTGACAGTAATAAGTAGCAACATCTTCAAGCTGGAGGCTACTAATGGTGAGAGTGTAATCTGCCTCAGATCCGCTGCCACTGAACCTTGATGACACCCCATATTCCAAGTTGGTTGTAGCATAAATCAGCAGTTAAGGAGCTTTCCATGGTTTCTGTTGGTACCAATGTAAAATATTGCTTATACCATGACTGGCCTTACATTTGATGGTGACTGTGTCTCCCACAGATGCAGGCAAGGAGGATGGACTGAGTCATCTGAATGTCACATCTGGCACCTGAAATTAGAAACAACAACTATCAACACAACTATGGTAAAACAGGACCTCCTTGTAGTGCCAGGCAATTCTGACCAGGAAACTATAAATCATAAGATCAATCCTTGCTCACCTTGGACATAGAGCAGCAGGAGCCCCAGGAGATGAGCAGGGATCCTCATGTCCATGCCGTGTTGTGACTGGGACTGACTCCTGCACGGGGTGTGAGCAGCCTGGAAAGATATATTTAGGGCATGGGTTGTGGTCTGTGCATATGCAAATCATCAGAGGATGGGTAGAATGACACATCGCTGCAGTGCTGTGTCATCTCATCATCATCCAAGGTTTTCTGGGGCCACTTCTAAGCCTGGGTGGCACATATTTAATGGGTTTCTCTCTTGGACCACAGGGTAGAATGCAGCTCTTCTCCCATGAGTACACTGAACATTGTTTTAGATTTGGTTCATAACACATTTTTCACCTTTGGATGGAGATGGCATCTATAAGTTCTGTGCCTCCCTCTCTGAATTCACAAAGTTTCTTCATCCCAGTTTGACTTATGGCCACTCACATTCAGAGATGTGTACCTGCTTCTCTCACCCTTCCTGTCTCATTGCTTACTGAGTTCAGACTCTAAGAATCCTCCTGGAAGGGGAATCACAGCCAGGTGCATACAGATCAGATAGTAAAGCAGGAATTCCTGAGAAAGTGGCAGATTGTGGAGACATGGTCCATTGTGACTTGAGGAACCAGCCACGTAAGCTTAGGGATCTGGACACAGAGCTCCCTCCTTTAATGAGAAACTCTCATTTCAACATTCCAGCACTCATTCCAACATTTACTTATTTAATCTAGGATGAGTACTCTGTCTTTGTGTATTGTGGCGTTTGTTTGCCATTTAATGGAAACTTTGTAACAGCAACCTTTTTGAGGAATCTTAAGTTCTTTTCTGAATCTCTCCTCCTCACCCCATATTCAGGAACCTGATCTTATTCTGCCCATTACCATACAAGTGTCTATAGAAATTCACATGATTTGTATTCTTAATAAATCATGCAACTATTAAGGACAAACAACTAATAATTCTCTTCTAAATCTGAAAAGATAATGATCACAGGTCCAGGAATGGGACTGCATGAAAAGACCATGAAAAGACAAAATGTAGTTTTGGGAAAGAGAGGGGGACCTAGAATACCCTGCTGGTTGCAGTGCTAGGAAATGATTCCAGGCTCAGGGCTTCTTGTCCAGGTGTCTTTCCTGTTTTCCCAACTCCAGGCAATTTTTGGTAATATGATAATATTCCCCCTTTGAAACTCTTGTGCCTTACTGAGTAATTAAAGCTCACAAGGAAAACTGCAAAATTTCACCAATTTGTTAAGGACAAAGTAGGAAATCCTTAGATGGATACAAAGGGAACTATCTTCAACAACTATTTATTTATTTAGAAAAATTCCTATAATTGATGTTTCAACTAATATGTGAAGCAATGGCTATGAAAATTTCAGCTCTTCTGGGCTGACCAAACCTCATGGTGTTTGTGTGGTCCATGACCCATCTGTACTTGTGAAGATCAGATTGCTCATCCAGGCTGACCTAGTTTTTGTTCTGGTTTGTGGTGTAGTGTGAAGAATACTCTATCCCTGGTGACAGTAATAACTTTTGATATCATCAGGTCATAGGCTGAGGGAGAAATCTGTGCCAGATCTGTTGCCACTGAATCTCAAATGGATCCCTGAGATCGACTGAAAGGTCCACTGAATAGGAGCTTTGCAGCCTAATTTATTTTCTGGTGATACCAATGCAGACCGGAGGCAATGTTCTGACTGGCCCAGCAGGTGATAGTAGCTGTCTTCCCTTGCATCATGGACAGCACAGCTGGAGATTGGGTCGCACACTCTGGCTTCTGGAGGCTGAAACCACCACACATCAGGAGAACATGACCATGTGCATATGAAAGTCACTACAAATGTAGTCTAAAAGAAAACTGGGTATATTTTACAGGGCTTTTAAGAAGAAAGGAGGAAAAAAGAAAGAAAGAAGGAAGGAAGAAAAGAAATAAAGAAAGAAAGAATGAGAAGAGAAAGTTAAGTAATACTGTCACTTTGAGCATTGTCCAAGTAGTATCACCTGAAACCTACAATAGTAGAAACCTAAAGAGCTCTGATAAGCACGTTATCTTGACTTTGCCATATACATTTTTTAAAAGTTTTATTTAAGGAGAAAAAGAAAAAGAAAAAAACAGAAAAAGGGTACAAGTTATACAGAATTTCAGAAAAAATAAACAGTAGGAAATCACTAGTTAATAGATTATATATTTTTATCTTAGAAATAGTTGTTCAAGTTACAAAATTAAAGCATATAAAGTGGAGTTTCAAACAATGAGACTGTTTGAACAGTTCTGTTCAATGATGCAACAAAACTTAGTAACATGGTTATCTATCTTATACACTTAAATATACATGCAGGTATATCCTTTAATGCTCTTTCTTTTCTTTTCTTTTGTGCAATGACAATTACACATTTTGGGTTTTATTACTCCCACAGTTCTTATTACTTTTTTTTTGAAGAAAGTAAAACCAAATGTGACAGAACAGAATTAGTCAAATCAAAAGGATGGACATAAAACCTAATGTAAAAACAAAATACAAAGTGATCAACAATGGTTACCATACTGCCTCTTGCTATCTTAAAAAGAATTGCCTATATCATCAGTTATAATAAAATTGAACAAAACAGTAAAGAATAAAACCAAAAACATGGAGACATTACAGGACTTTACAAGAAGATAATAGTCAACCAGAATGGGCATCATAATGAATCTTATTGTCTTCACAGTTGTGACCTGTACTTTCGAACTCGGTACTATCAAGCAAGGCAGAATAGGGGAAAATCAGTCAAAACCAGATGGTGAGGGCAATACGGGATTTCAAATCAAGTTAATAGGAAATCAAAGTAGGTTACTATAATTTATCCTGCTATTTTTTATTTATTTTCCCTTAATTAAAAGATAAAAATAAAAAAGTAAATATTTAATAAAAGGAGATTGAGATAAAAGAGGGCTTAACAGCAAAACAGCACAGGTCAAAACATAACCATTTAAGCAAAATAGTGTTTCATCACAAGATATCCTGACATAAAAGTAGTTATCGTAGTGTCTCTTTCCTTGAAATCTTTGAGTATAACTTTGTATACTGTAGCACCAAATATATCAAGACACTATAAAACCATTCAAGAGAATGACAGTATTACAAGGTATTTACAACCAACTATCAGAAAATGAACAATGGTTTCTGTATAATCTCCTTGTCTATAAAAGTTTTTGTTTATATTATCACATATAATAAAATCCAATAAGATACAACCTCTTAAGACCAATAGAGACAGAAGAATAAAATCTTGATGGGACTTCAAAGCAAGATGATACTAAATCAGCACTAGGTATTATGATGTGTTGTTTTCTCCAAAATAGCTGTTCCTACCATCCAACCTTCTCTGCCTCATTTCTGTTGAGCTCTTTTTCTTTCATTAGTTGTCAGTTTGTCTTCTTCATTTCGCTTTCTGCTCCATTCATTATGGCCTCTCTGCCACTGTTTCTGGAATCTTGGTATTTTTCTTTTTTAGAATGTCCTGCAGAATTCTCTGTAGAGTTGAATTGGTTTTTGCAAATTCCCCTAGTTTCTCTTTATCCTGGAAGCACCTTGTTTTTCCATTAATTTCTAGAGACAGTAGTGCAGGATATACCAATCTTGGCTGGAGGTTATTATCTTTCAAAGCTTGAATTATTTCCTCCCGTGCTCTTAATTATTTGATGGTTTGTGCTGAGAAGTCTGCTGTAATTCTGATGAATGTTCCCTTGTAAGTGATCTGTTTCTTGTGTCTGATGGCTTTTAATATTCTGTTCTTATATTGGATTTCTGGAATTTTGATTATTATATGCCTGGGTGTAGCTCTGTTTGGGTTGTACGTGACTGGGGTTCTGTATACCTCATACATCTGATTATCTTTACCTTTTGCTAAATTAGGGAAATTCTCCTGTATTATTTCTGTGAATAGCTTTTGTAGTCCATTTGCTTGTGTCCTAACTTCTTTTATGTTCTTAATTCTTAAGTTATAGATCCTCTTATCATCTTCTAGCTTTTGTATTGTTGCTGTTTGTTTTTTTTTTGTTATTTTTAAGAAGTTTTTCATTTCATGTTCCCACATTACAAATCTGTCCTCCAGTTCAGACAATCTATCCTTAGTTTATTTCAAGCTGTTATGCCAGCTTTCGATAGAGTTTTTAGTTTCCTGGTAATCTCTTTGAGCCTGCTTCATGTATTCTATGTTTTCTCTCTTTTATCCGTCAAATACTTGTCCCCTTTTTTCTGATCTTCCATTCCACCATCTCTTTTTTCTTGAGTGGTGCTTAGCATTTCTCTAACTATTCTACTTACATCTTGCTTTATTTGGTTAAATACCTCGTCTATGAGGCTCTAGAGGTATCACTTTATGTCTATTGGAGCCATGTCTGATATTGCATGTTTTCTGTTCTCATTCTCCTTTGCATTCACCTTTCCTGGATCCGTGTTCTCAGGATTGGGGACTGAGGACCCTTTCTTTTGCTGCCTCTTTCCATACTTTTTGTTCCTTCCACACAAGCATATATAGGAGGCCCAGTTTCTTTCTTTGTTGGTTACAGTTTGTTTGAATCCACCGGCTATGTGTTCCCACCCACTGCAGTGCACTAGGGAGACACAGACCTGGGCAGCCTCTGCTGGGCCAACACCTCCAGGTCAACCTACTGAAGGGTGCACCACCTGGCACTGGACCCTGGTTTGGGCTAGCCCATTGGGTCTTAATCAGCGGCATCACCCAGGCCAAGTGCTCTGCACCAATCCTGCTTGAGAGGGGAATATGTGACTAAAGTCACTGCAGTGTCCTGTTCTGGCTAGTATGCCCGGTCCCAGCATGTCCTTTGCTGGAGCCTCCCACTCTATGGAAGGGTCCCTGTTCCTCTCACTCACCACAGTTTGATGCAGGTCCCCCCACCAGTCCTGCTGTCAACTCCATTCACACCGATTCCCACTCTCAGAGCTTTCGTGCTTCTCTCTCTGCTGTGCTTGGACACAGCAGCGGCAGCAGGAAATTCAAATTTTGGCTTCCAGTGGCGTGGGTTCCAGCTTCCATGCTGAGATTTTATCTGTTCTGGTTATAGCACCAAGATTGCATTTCCTGTTGGTTTCTCTCAGCTTAATTTGTTCTTGGGTCGGCAGGATATATCTCCAATTGCTTAGGACTCCTTGCACCACAGCATTCCTGATTTCTAAGCTGGGTGTTTCAGAGAGCCACTGTAGCTGCTGTTATCTATATGCCATGTTCTCCCAGAAGTCTGCCATATCTATTTTGCTTAGCCTGCATCCCAGAGAAGGCTTTTGTAAGGTCCCAAAAGCAAGGGTACTTCCGATGTAAGAGGAAAGATAAATGCAGATGATGGGGACTTATGGGCTTAAACATTAGAATTTATAGGTATCTGCTCTCAATGTTTTCTGTCCTAACTGCTGGTCACTGCTGAGCACACCCTAATTTCCAAAGAGCTGGCCCCTTGCAGGATCAGAGGCATGGATCAACAGCAGAGTGCAGACACAATCTGTCCCTGTCCTCTCGTGCAGTTCTCAGTCATCTGGAATGAACAGTGGCTCAGGTCTTTGGCTTGGTTTTCAAGGAGCAGTGTTAACTTTCCTGCTCCTTGTTTTAAATCAGATTGAAGAAATACATCATGTAAACTTGCCATGGAACATCTCATTCCACAAGATACTGATGACAGCTGGTCAAGTAGATTTCCTATGCAGGATAAATTGTAACTATCTTGATTGTCTAATACATACACTTACTGTGCAGAGGGTGCAATGAAAACTATACAGAAATTCATGGGGCTGTCACATTGGTGAAGGTGTCAAATTTCTTGATGTCTGAAATAAATTGATTCATTGTTGTGCAAGGAATGAAAGTAATTACACCTTGCCATATGCTTCAATGTTTTAGAGTGATTTGCTTTACCCCATAGTCTCCAACTAACAGAATGTCCACTAATTTATAGTAGTATATAGAAGTAAAATCTCATCTACGGGAGCTAACTAACTGTAAGTAAAGGCTGTGTTTTTCCAGAATTTTTGTACTTCTATCTCTGACAGTACACTAAAATAAAAAGTTAACATAGCTAATGTGAAAATGTACAAAAGGCTTCTGATTAGAAATGATGGCATCTCCAGTAAACTGTCTGTTGTACCACAATGATTTATGAAATAGCTGAAACTTATAATGCAACTTTCTCCAAATTATTTCAATAAAGCAACAATAGTAATTTGTTAAGATTTTGAACAAAATGTCCTCCAAAAGTCACAGAGTACAAAAGTGGCGTTTTCAGAAAGTGTTGGGTCTATGAGTGCTCTAACTTCATCTGTGGTTTAATCCATTAATGAGGTCAGTAGTTGATGGAATCAATTAGGAAGCATTGGAATCTCAGTTGATGTGACCTCATTACAGGAGTTGGATTACGAGAGTGTGACAGCATGAACTCTATCTTATTCTTGGCTCCTGTCTCTGTCTCTCTCCATTTCTCTGTCTCACTCCATCACTCTGTCTCTGTCTCTCTCTGTCTCTCTCTGTCTCTCTCTCTCTCTCTCTCTTCCTGCTTCCTGGCAATCATGAGATAAGCAGATACCTTTTTCCAAGCCTTCCTTACATCATAGTGTTTCTATATCATCATCCCCTTAAAAGCACTGAAGTCAGCAGACCACAGACAGAAATCTGTGTAAACATGAGCCAAAATAAACATCTCTCCTCTTATATTGTTTATCCCAAATATTTTGTCACAGCAATGGAAAGTTCAATAACACAGAATCCTACAGGATTTATCTTGAAATTGAAAAGATGTTTCAAGTATGTAAAAGATGTAGTTAACAAATGGGCTGAATGTTTGAATTTTTTAAAAAAAAATATCCCAATAAAAGATGTATTGCCATGGATCCTCCTTCAAATATTCTTCTTTTTATTTATTTAAAGAGAAAAAAAGAAAGGAAATAAAAAACAAAGCAGTAACAGCCTACAAATAATACAGAATTTCAAGAAAAAAAATATACAGTAAGAAATCACTAGTTAATACGTTACACATTGTCATCTTAGGAACAGTTGTCCAAATTATAAAATTAAAGCATATAAAGTGGACATTCATACAGTGAGATTGCAGACAGTTCCGTTCAATAGTCCAATAAAAACTCAGTAATATGGTTTTCCATCCTACACACTCAAACATACCTGCAGTTATATCCCTTAGGCCATCTTCTTTTCCTCTCTTTTTTACAATAACAATTACACTTTTTGGATTTTTTTTTACTCCCACAGTTCTTATTAATTTTTTTTGAAGATAATAAAACCTAACGTGACTAAACAGAACAGAGTTGGTTGGAACAGAAGGATGGGCATAGTACATGATGTAAAAATAGAATAACAGGTCATCAAAAATGGTCACCATTGTGCCTCTTGCTATTTTTAAAAAGAATTGCCTATATCATCAGGTAAATTGAATTGATCAAAACAGTACAGTACAAGACCAATAAAACCTACACTGGAGACCTTACAGGACTTCAAAAGAAGATAATAGTCAAACCATAATGGGCATCAGAGTAAATCTTATTGCCTTCAAAGTGGTTGCCTATACCCTCAAACTTGGCATTATCAAACAAAGTAGAATATAGTAGAATCAGACAGAACAAGATGGAGAGGGTAATACTGGGGTTCAAATCAGGTTAATAGGAAAACAAAAAAGTTACTATAATATATCCCGCTATTTTTAAATTTAGTTTTCCCTTAATTGAAAAAAAAATAAGAAAAAATAGATTAATTTTTTAAAAAAAAGTGTGGAGATTGAGATAAAAGAGGACATTGTAACAGAACAACACAGATCAGAACTGAACAATTTAAGCATCATTGTGTTTCACCCCCAGATAATCTAATATAATAGTAGTCACCATAGTGCCTCTTTCCTTGAATTATTTGAGTATAACTTCATATACTATAGCATCAAGCATATCAAGACAGTGTGAAGCCATTCAAGAGAATTAAAGAATTACAGGGTATTTGGAATCAGTTAACAGAAAATGAACAACGGTTTCTATATTAACTCTTTGCCTATAAAAAATTTTGTTTATACTATAGCATATAGTAAAATATATTAAGATACAACATGTTAAAACTAGTGGAAACCGATGTACAATAGCTTGATGTGACTTCAAAACAAGATGATATTAAATAATTACTAGCTTTTATGATGTGTTTTTTTCTTCAAAATAGCTTTCGTACTATCATTCGAACAACCCAGGTTAAAACCTATGCAATTAATGAGTGAAAACATTATATGGCTTCAAACCAATATGATTGAGAATCATGATTACCACATACTTTTTTGTATTCTTATCATTCCTTAGACTAGGGAAACTATTCAGTATTTATACACGTGAGTTTGATTTATCTCACTTATGAGTATAGTCTCAAGCTGTGTCCATTTATTTATAAATATCTCAATGTGATCATTCTTTATAGCTGAGTAGTACTCCATTGTATAAAAATACCCCAAATTTTTTTATCTATTCCTCAGTTGATGGACACTTAGGTTGTTTCCAAGATCTGGCTATTACAAATTGTGCTGCTATAAACATGGTTGCACATATATCACTGTGGTATGATGCTTTCAGTTCTTCTGGGAATATGCCTAGAAGTGGAATAGCTAGGTCAAATGGTGTTTCAAGTGCCAGCTTTCTGAGAAATCTTCAGACTGACCTCCACAATGGTTGTACTAGTCTATGATTCCACCAACAGTGCAGGAGAGTTCCTTTTTCCCCACAGCCTCTCAAGCATTTGTTGTTGGTGGTTTTCTTGTTCTTGGCCATTATTTCAGGAGTGAGATAAAATCTCAGTGTGGTTTTAATTTGCATTTCTCTAATGACCAGTGATGGTAAACTTTTTTTCATGTATTTACTTGCCATTTGTATTTATTCATCTGAAAATTGTTTATTCATCTCATGCCCATTATTGGACTGGATCTTTGAATTTTGGGGGTCTGATTTTTAAAAATTCTATATATGGTTTAGACAGAAGTCCTTTGTCTGAGGGGAAGTTCACTAAGATTTTTTTCCCAGTTTGTGAATTTTCTCTTCACTATGCTGGAGATTTCATTTGGCATGCAGAAACTTTTTAATAACAGGCAATCCCGATTATTGACTCTGGAAAGTATTTCCCATGCAGTTTGAGTCCTGTTCATGAATTCTCTACCTACTCCTATGTCTTCAAGGTTTTTACCCAATTTGTGTTAAAATAGATTTAGTGTTTCTGTTTTAATATTTAGATTTTTGATCCATTTAGATTTTATTTTAATGCATGGTGATAGGCATGGGTCTAGTTTTAGTTTTCGGTATATGGAGAGCCAGTTTTTCCAACACCATTTATTAATGAGACTGTAGTTCTTCCAGTGAACCTGTTTGGTCCCTTTATCAAAGATAAGGTGATTGAGTGTGTTTGTAGTTGTGGTTGTGTCTTCTAATCTGTTCCTCTGATCTTTGGCTTTGTTTTGGTTCCAGTACCATGTTGATTTTACTACAGTTGCTTTGTAGTATAACTTCAAGTCAGGGATTCTGATACCTCCTTCCTTGCCTTTGCTGCTTAGCATTGCCTTTGCTATTCTAGGTCTCTTTTCACTCCAGATGAATTTTAGATGTGATTTCTCAAGTTCTATGAGGTATGCTGATGGTATTTTTTATTGGGATTGCATTGAATCTGTATAAAAGTTTTGGGAGAATAGCCATTTTCACAATATTTATTCTTCCTATCCATGAGCAAGTGATGTCTTTCCATTTTCTGATATCTTCTTCCATTTCATTTTGCAGAGTATTATAATTTTCCCTGTATAGTTCTTTCACTTCTTTCGTGAGAGTAATTCCTAAATATTTCATTTTTTTTTGGTTGCTAGTGTGAAGGGTGTGGCCACTCTTATTTTTCTGTGACTTTGTTATTAGTGTATAGAAATGCTATTGATTTTTGAGTATTGATTCTATATCCAGCTACATTACTGAATTTATTTATTACATCTAGGAGTCTTTCAATGGGGTTTTGGGTATCTTCTATATAGAGTATCACATCATCTGCAAATAATGATAGCTTACCATCTTTTCCTATCTTTACACCTTTTATTTCTCTCTCTTGTCTAATTGCTCTGATTAGTATTTCCAGAAGTATATTAAATAGGATTGGTGATAAGGGACATCCTTGTCTTGTACCTGATTTTAAAGTAAAGGCCTTCAATTTTTGGTCATTTAGTATGATATTGGCTGTTGGTTTTCATAGACAGCCTTTATTATATTGAGATAAAGAGCATCTATTCCAATTTTCTGCAAGGTTATTTTTATAAGTGAATGTTGGACCTTATCAAAAGCGTTTTCTGCATCTATAGAAATGATCACGTGATTCTTACTTTTTGCTCTATTGATATGGTGTATTACATTTATTGATTTATGTATATTGAACCATTCCTACTTGGCTGGGGTGAATCCCACTTTGTCATGGTGTATGATCTTCTTGATGATTTGCTGCATCCTATTTGCCAATATTTTATTGAGGAGTTTTGCATCTGTGTTCATTAGGGAGATTGGTCTGTAGTTCTCTTTTTCAGTTGGGTCCTTCTCTGGCTTTGGCATTCGTACAATGGTTGACTGACAGATGCTGAAACTGTATACATGAGTCTCCTGATCAAAATGCCCTTCAAGTAAACCAATTTTGTTAAAAGCACTGATGCACCAGTGTTCAAACTAGCTATAATTCATTCTTCACACCTTGTAGAGAAACTGAGGAAAAATAAATGGAGGGTCACTTGCAGGAGATCAGCACTTCTAGGGCCTTCTCATGTCTCAGCTGCACAGTTTCAATCACTAATGAACTGTTGAACATATGAGCATTGTGAGCTGCTGGGGATTTCAGGTTCTGCTCTAGTAAGGGATTTGGGATGGGGAGGATGGGCCTGGATTCACAGATTTAACCAGGAACCCTCAGCTTCAAAAAATTTGTAAGCACTGCAGGGTATTCTGGGCACCTTTCTTTTTCACAAAACTACATCTGTGTCATTTCATGTGGTCACATGCTACATCTTAACTGACCTGTGACTATGATCTTTTCAGAATTCTACACAAACTATTAGTCTTTTACCCTAAGTAGTTGCATGATTCATTAATAATTGTATTCAATTAAATTTTCTATAGAATCCTGTGTGGTAACAGGCAGAATAGCATCAGATTCCTGAATACTGGTGCAAAGATATAGTCAAGGCTTTAAGTTCCAAAAATTAATAGAATGGACATTAAAGATCTTCCACGAGATGCCAAGTGACCCTCCAATAATCAAAGCAGTGAAGTCTCTTCCTGTAAACACAAGGACTGTAGAAGTGATGCTTTTCCAATTGGGAGACTCAAAGGCAGGTATCTCTCTGCCCAGCTCTCTAAGCTCATCTAGTTGGGGGTTTCTGTGCACAATGAGTAGTCTCCTCCATCTTAAAGTTCCTCACTGTCTCCTATTTTCTTTAGTCAGTGGTAATGCACCTGACTAACAATGATGCCCCCTCCTAGGAGGACTGTTAGAGAGTGAACTGTGAGTCAGCAATGATAAGAGAACAAGGTGCACAGCCCTGACTGTGGACAGCCCTGAGTGAAACGGGGATGAAGTGACCATATGAATTCAGAGATGGAGGGTTCAGAACTAATAGAACCCATCTCTATTCAGAGATGCAAAGTGTGCAGTGAGGCAAAAAGAGAACAATAGGGCACTCTACTCATGGGAGAGCCCTTTGTTTGTGCTGTGGCCTAAGGGAGAAAGACATTCTCTGCTGGAAACGTGTGTCACCCTAGCCTGAAATGGGACCCCAGAGAACTGTGGCTGCTTCTGAGTAGAGCTTATTCTGCACCGGTGCACAACCCTGCCCAGCCCCTGCTGATTTGCATGTGGGCAGGGCACAGCCAGCTGCTTAAAAGGCTGTCACACCCTGTGCAAGAGTCAGTTCTATTCAGGACACAGCATGGGCATGAGGATGCTTACTCAGCTGCTAGGGCTACTGCTGCTATGGTCCCATGATGAGGAAAGTTTATTCAAGTGATTTAGTGCATTTAGAGTTGCCTGGCTTTTCAGGGATGTCCTGCTTTTCCATACTGTGCTTGTATTTGTTATGTTTCTAAACTTAGGTGCCATATGTGAAGTCCAGATGCCTCAGACTCCATCCTCCTTGTCTGTTTCTGTAGGATACAAGGTCACCATCAATGGCAAGGCAAGTCAGGATGTGGATTTTGGTTTAAACTGGTAACAACAGAATCCAGGGAAAGTTCGCAAACTGCAGATCTCTGATGCAGACAGTTTGGAGTCCGGCATCCCGATGTTCAGTGACATTGGATGTGGGACAGATTTCCCTCTCACCATTAGCAGCCTACATCCTAAAGATGTTGTGTCTTATTACTGCCTACAAGGTTGGGAGGAGCCTCTCACAGTGGTACCAGTGTTAACAAAAACCAGCCAGGGAAGGAGAAGTGAGACGCTGGGCTGCCCCAGCTGCCACACTTGCTATACTCAACAGTAGAGAACATTTTTCTGAGCACTGGATGGAAGTTCACTTGGAGGCTTTAGAAGAAGGGCCCAAGATTGTTCTCTACATCCAACCTCTCATCCGATTTCCTTAGCTCCAGTAGCGCAGATCTGACTGTGCTTGTCCTTGTTTAATGAAGGTCACACATGAACATACATGAACAATGTATGTGATGGTGTGGTTTTGGATTCAGACAGCAACAGAGAAGGCCTTCTATTCATTATAAGTAAGAATTTTTAAAGACTTGCTCAAATTTTAGAGGACATTTAAATATATAGAAAAATTTAAATTATAGAAGTGGCCCCTACAACCCTGGACACATGACTAAGCACTCTATCATCAACATCCAATGACAAGTTTTTGCAAATAGTTAAGATGATATGCATGAAAAAAATCATATAGTTCATATGAAGATTCACTCTTGGTGTGGTACATTTCACCAGGATAAACAGGTGCATATGCTGCATTTGGCTATGACTCAATATTGTTTCACTGACCTAAGACTCTCAGCCCTGAAAATATCGCCATTCATTCTATTTTCCCTTATTATTTGTGTTTTAACATTCTCACAGTTTGTTTTCTTTTCCAGAATGACAAAACCTTGTTTTTACAGTATAGAAGCTTTTTGAAATGTAATCTCAGAGTATACTGCATTGAGTAAGAGAATAATTAACTAATATTGAATAACACATATTGTTAATTATAAGGTTCCTTTTTACCTTCTATGATTATCTAGAATATCATGGCTTACTGATAGTTTTGGAATAGAAACCTTTGATTAATTGATTTCTTCTCAGAAATCATCAGATTTGCATGGAATAAGAATTTACCATCATTTTAAAAACATGAGTTACTTTTAAACTTTTTGGCCTTTAAGTTTACCTGGATTTGCCAGTACAAATTTAGAACTCTTGCGATTCTTCTTTTGTATCATTTATAGTCATTCACTATTTCACAGAACTTAGTTTGGGCTCTTCTTCTGTTGCTCAGGAGAGTGCCCAGCAGGCTACCTTTGTTCTTCAGCATTTTAAAGGAAAAGAGCCCATTTAATTTCATGCTGAAACAATCTCCTCTCCTGTCACATACTAGCATGTGATTTTCATGACTGTGCAACTTGAACACGTCTCACAAACCCAGTGTCTTAGCTGAGTGTGAAAACACTTAGCTGAGTGTGAAAACCAGAGTCAAATCTTTGGGAAGAAATGGAGGTGGCTTAGTTGAAGTAGGGTCCCCAATAGGCTGTCTACTTTCCCTCCAAGATGGCTTCACTGTCGCTGGTGACAACCACTATAGGGACCCAGGGTTTAAGGCTGCACTATTGTTTTCCAGACATATCTCAGATTGAGGCATACACTGTGTGCCCACTGTATACCCCATTCCCTCCTTCCTCATCACAGCAATACAATGTTCTTATTTATCTCCTACTTTGCAGTAATTTTTAATTTCTTGTGAATCAGCATTTTTGTTTTTAATGGTCACTTCCAAAGCATGTCAAGCACAGAATGCCAAGAAAATGGTAACTAATAAGCATTAATAAATAACATGAATGATAGGAGTTCCATTTTATTTTATGACTAAAATTCTGTCATTTATGATGCTCCCACACCTTGGTTGTTGTGAATAATGCTTACTGAACATGAAAGTGCAGATGTCTCTTCAAGATTCTGATTCCGTTTCTTTCAGAGATACTCCCAGAGACGAGATCATATGTTGGTTCTATAGCTAAATTTTTGAGAAACCTCTATAAATGTTTCTTATAATGGTTGTACCAGTTTACATTTCCACCAACAGTACTACATGGTTTCCTTATTCTCCACACCTTCAACAACAGCTGGTATTTCTCATCTTTTTGAAAATAATCATCCTAGTAGATATAAGGTGATATTTATTATGGTTCTGGTTTGTATCTCCATGCTGATTAGCATGGTTAGTGGCATTGAGTACCTTTTTACATATCTACTGATGTTTGCTTCCTTTGGAAATAGTTGTATTCTGACCCATTTTTAAGTTGTGTTGTTTGTTTTGTGTTTACTTTTGTTTTTGCTCTTGAGTTCTATTCATATATTTCTTAGATATTAAATACCTATTGGATATTTGATTTGTAAATATTTTCTTGCATCCTGTAGATTTCCTTTTCTTTTTCATTTTGTTGAATATTTCCTTTGTTTTGCAGAAAGCTTTTGTCCCACTTGTTTAGTTTGGTTGTGATTTTTGTGTGATATCTGAAAGGACACTGCGAAGACCAGGTCAAGGTACTTTACCCGTTTCCTTTCTTTTAGATTATATAGTTTCAGATCTCACACATGAGTCTTTAATAAACTTTGATTTTATTTTTATAGATAGTGAGGGCATAAGTTTAATGATCGTTTTGCTAGTGAATATCCATTATTCCCAAAACTATTTGTTGAATATACTTTCCTTTCCCTATTGTGTATATTTGGTGCTTTTATCTAACATTCATTAATCTATAGGGAAAGTTTTGTTGTCTGTCTCCCAGAAAATGGTATCAGTACAGGGAAGGAAGAGAAACCTGGTGCTGCTCATCTGTACAGGTGTGGCTATCCACTGACCTACACTACTGAGCCTAAGTGCAAGCTGCCCTCTGTCAGTTCTCTTCAGAGTAAGGCTGTACCAGGGATCTCGGGAAAGACTACAAAACTGCAACGCAAATGACTATCTGGAAGACAAATTTCATACAAAGGCTTAATTCAGTTTGACACAATCAATCACCTAGGGAGATGATAAGACACAGTAGAGGTAGAGAGAAGCAATGTCCCTGTTATGGGTTAAAAACTGGTGGTCAATTTACCACCAGCTGAGTTAAATCAGCATGGTTCTGACTGTAGATGGCCCACTGAGGGAAGTGCCATCATAAGAACAGATGTGGAAAGGAAGAGGAGATGTTGTAGTTCTCCTAAGTGTTTTTGTTTGAAGCTTTCCCTGATATGAACTCTGTCATTATAATTGGAGTAGCTTGGGGCCTTGTTGCTGAGAAAAATCACGGCTCAATTTGAGTGAGGTTTGGTCCTTATGTTCATCATTACTACCTGGCTTTGAAGCAGAAGATATGTGCTGTTCATGTTCCTTGACAAGCTTGTCATGCTGTCTTCCTGACATGTACGTGGCTATTATCATTGAAGGAGCTCAGGACCTCATTGTCACAGAGGATGTCTGTGATAATTTTTAAAGGAGACCTGGTCCTTATTTTGAGCCTTCTCAGCACAGATCTATAAAACAGACTTGTATGAAATGTTATCATGGGCTCTAGACCTCCAGTTGGACTCATCAGAGGCATTGTCATGGACTCCATGTCTTCAGCTGTATTGATGCAAGACATTGCTGTGGGATCCAGGCCCTCAGATGGATTTTCTAGGTCTTCAGTATGGTGCACAGATTTCCTGCACTTTGTTGTAGGTCACTCTGGGTGACCACGATAAAATGATATTACAAATTTGTGTCCTGTATGTAGTTGTTCTCCTTGCAGCTTCTGACTACAACAGTCTCTATAAGCTTCTATCTTATTCCTAACAGGTTTGCACTGAACATCATCTGGCTGAGTCTTGGAGTTTGATGATACAGGGTGTCACAAAGAATAAATTCTGTGAACACAAAAGGGAAATTCTTTATTTAGGCTGAACAAAGAACGTTTTCTGACATGAACACCTGGGAAGAAGTTGGTCAAGTGTGGAGAAGTCCAGACCAATGTTGGCAGTGCTGGAGCCCAGCTCTCTCAGGTCCAGCTGCTTTGCATGCTCCTCCCAGCCTGCCCTGCTGTCCAGCGCCCATATCAATGCCCCGTTCTGCTGGATGATTTGCTTCAGCAGGGACTCAGAGTGCACCATGGAAGCCTCAGCTCTGCTCCTCTGCCTCCTGGTACTAAAGCTCCCAGGTGAGGGGACTATGGGATGATGGTTCAGCACATCTGTGGAAACTCTTTTAATGCGGGGTCCTGTGTCCTGGCACCTCTGATCAGCAAGCACAGTAATTAAAGTTCAGTGTTTATCAATGTGCTGAGAAGACACCATTTAGAGTACAATGGGTGTTACCTAAATTACATAGGTAACATTTCTTTTCTATGTTTCAATCTCAGATACCACTGGACAAACCCTGCTGACTGAGACTCCAGCCTTCCTGGCTGTGTCTCTTGGAGAAACAGTCACTCTCAGCTGCAGGGCCAGTCAGGGTGTGAGCAACTACCTAGAATGGTACCAGCAGAAACCTGGGCAGGCTCCCAGACTCCTCATCTATACTGCCTTTAGCAGGGCCACTGGTGTCCCAGCCCGGTTCAGTGGCAGTGGATCAGGGACAGACTTCACTCTCACCATCAGCAGCCTGCAGCCCGAGGACATTGCAGTTTATCACTGTTTCCAGGATTACAGCGGGTGTCCCACAGTGATTCAACCTGTGACAAAAACCTCCCTGATTGTTTGTCATGATTTTTCTCATTGTAACTGCTTCTTTTAAGGACAGCTGCTGTGGTTGCTCTCAGTTTAAATGCTCTGCCTACATCTGGCAACCTTGTGACTCTGAAAAGTAACTTGCTGATAAGATTTTGACTGATTCCTGGATTTGTCCTCAGACTCAGGCGCACAGCCACGTGTAGGAATAGCTTTCCTGCTAATGCAGTCAGATCAGACTCACATTAGTGGTTGCCTAGAAAGATGTACATTTTATGCCCATGAAAATAAGACAATACAATAGCCAAGAGAAAAACTGCATCATATGCTTGTGAGATTAACTCATTATGCATTCTGAACAGAAAGCGTTCTTCCAATTTTCTTTTCTAGTATTAACTTGATTCATTGCAGTGCTAATTCTCTTGCTATTACCATAAATATTAGCTTTTTCAAAAATGATAGATCTACAGTTTTGTTTTTCACATCATTTTTCAGTGTTTTGGCTGAGATCGAGTGCAGTGTTATTTTTCTTTTATACCAGCACAGCTGCTGGGTCTGTACTTATACTTCCCACTTATTACACAGGTTAGTTCCATTTTCATGTGTAGCCTGGTATTTCATATCATGTCACTGGCTTTATAAAACTCTTGGCACAAATTTTCTTTTGAAACCTGCATGAGATTTTTCTATTATAGCCACTTTTCTTTTTTTTCCTTTTTAACTTTCTGTTTCCTCCTTCCTTTATTTTTTCAATGGCGTTGAACTCTGATAACTGACTGAAACAATCATAATAATAATCAGCAATGGCGCCTCTTTCTTATTTTCTTGTTATTAGCTCACTCATTCATCTTAATTTTAGTAAGATAATCAGAACATGAGACTCCAGCCCACAGAATGCAAGTTAGGGCAATAATGTTTATCTGACTCAGTGAGCTTCACAGCTCCATTTGCTTATCTTCCACTAAATAGTTAAGCTCAATTAAGAACAGTATATTCCTGAGCTGGGCATGGGGGCGCACTACTCTAACCCCAGCATTTGGGAGGCTAAGACAGGCAGGTGGATCCTTGCGGATTCGAGACCAGCCTGGCCTCCAATGTGAGTCAAGAACATCCTGAATCACGTAGTGAGACTGTCTCAGAAACACACATACACACAAAAAATTATATTCTTCATAATTTTTCTTTTTCTCAGATTACTTCTTATATATGTATTCATTGCATAGTATTTAAAATTTGTGCATTAAACCATTTTGAAATCATTTAACGAAATGAAATCATTTAATAAAGTAAATCATTGAAATGATATATATATATATATGATGTGATATAAAATATAGTAAATATTTAAATTTGAAAAAATACAATAAAAGACACATTGTCACCAGTTTCCCTTACAGTATTTCCCCTTGCTCTAAACATACTCATCCTACTGTTCTTTCCTCTTTCTGAAGCAGTTCTGGAAGTCCTCTTTCATGAGTATGTTAACTTGCATTGTCATGGCTTCCTTGATGTCCACTTTACAATGTTTACCTCTCAGGGTCCTTTTGACTTTAGGATGAGCCAGAAGTCATAGTGTGATCTGGGTATGGTGATGCATGCCTGTAATTACTGCATTCAGAGGGCTGAAACACAAGGGTCACCATGAGATTGAGGCCATGCTGCATTACATAGCTAGCTCTGGTCTCAAAAAAAAAAAAAAAAAAAAAGTGTAAGTGCAGATAAATCACAATATATACAAGAGGCTGCCTTCTGTTAGATGGTTCTTGGTAGCAGGCTTCATTAATTCTTGGTCACACCTTGTAAAGACAAAGTAACGGAGAATATTTTGAGGACAATCTATGGCAATGCGTTTTTTTTTTTAAATTGGGATAATGTTTTAAAAATATAAACATTGGGCCCATTTGTTAACTACACCTTTTATATACTTGAAACATCTTTTCAATTTCAAGATAAATCCAATAGGACTCTGTGTTATCGAACTTTCCATTGCTGTGACAAAATATTTGTGATAAAGTGTTTAAGAGAGGAGAGGTTTATTTTGGCTCATGGTTGTAGAAATTTCTGTCCATGGTCTGCTGACTGCAATGCTTTTAAGGAGATGATGATATAGAAACTCCGTGGTGTAAGGAAGGATTGAAAAATCTACTTATTTCATGATTTCCAGGAAGCAGGGGAGAGAGAGAGAGAGAGAGAGAGAGAGAGAGAGAGAGAGAGAGAGAGAGAGAGAAAAGAGCCAAATCACCTGAGATTCCAATGCCTCCTATTAATTCCATCAACTTCTGACCTCATTAAGGGATTAATCCACAGGTGAAGTTAGAGTACTCATGGACCCATCACTTTCTGAAAACCCCACTTTGTACTGTATGACTTTTGGAGGGCATTTTGATCTAAATCATAGCAAATTCCTATTGTTGCTTTATTGAAGTAATTTGGAGAAAGTTTCATTGTAATATTCAGTTATTTCATAAATCATTGTTTTGTAACAGACAGTTACTGGATATGCCATCATATCTAGTCAGAAGCCTTTTGTACATTTACACATTATCTATGTTAACTTTTTATTTTACTTTACTGTCAGAGATAGAAGTACAAAAATGGTGAAAGGAACACAGCCCATTGACTTACATTTAGTTAACTCCAGTAGATGAGATTGTACTTGCATATCCTGCCATAACTATTAGTTGACATTCTGTTAGTTGGAGAATATGGTGTAAACAAATCACCACAAAATATTGAAGCATGTAGCAAAGTGTAATTACTTGTCAAACCTTGGAAGAGGATGAATCAGTTTATTTGAGACATCAAGACATTCGACACCTTCACCAATGTGGCAGCCCCAAGAATTTCGGTAAAGTTTTCATTGCACCCTCTGCACAGCAAGTGTTTTCATTAGACAGTCAAGATAATCACAATTTTTCCTGCTCAGTATAGCTACTTGACCTGCTGCCATCAATATCATGTGGAATGAGAAGAAGTTCCATGGCAAGTTTATGTGATGTATTTTGTTCAACCTGCTTTGATGGAAGGAGCAAGAGAGTTAACATAGCCTAAGACCAAGCTAAGGACCTGAGGAAATGTTCATTCCAGATGATAATGAGCCCTGCCAAAAAAATCTCAGGACCCAATCCTTTTCTATAAGAGTGCTATGGTTTTCTAACTCCATTCTTTCTTTGAATATAACTGAGGATCGTGTGGGGTGAGGATTATGTGATGACCTTTATTCAAATCCATAATTGGCAGTTGGCTTACTGTGACCAGGAGAAAGTGAGTAGGAAAAGAGGAAGCAGAAGGGAGGAAAATAACACTATCCCAGTTGTCAGTGTCCTTGGATTGAGGAGGAAGTAGATTAACTTTTTCACCTTAGCACTGTTAGCTTCTGTGTCAAATGTAAATTTGTGAGGGTTTCCTGAGCTGTAACACAGTAAAACAATGTATTTGTGTTTATTACCTTAGGGAATAATCTGAGAGTACCTAATATATATGGAAATATTGCACAGTTAGTTCCTTTTGTTGACAATCTTTTAGGGGAACTATATGTTACCTCAGGCATGAAGATGTACTTGGAGGAATAAAACACGTAAGACTTAAAAATTTAAATAAAATTAAAAAAAAAACCTATCACTATAGATAGTTGAATGAAATTATAAATGAACCAAATTATACAGGTGTTAATTGATAATTATCCAAAGGATAGAAACTTAAAAACTCATGATATAAAATTTCTAAGAGGTAAAGGTACACCTGAATAAAATTAAGGTTTTTTTTTTTTTGTATCTTGAAATTAACCTTCAGTGTGTGGAGCAAAGTGTTTGCTATTATGAATGGCTGCTCTCTTGTGAGCTCTCAAAAGAGGACGTGATAATACCTGTGTCTGAATAAATCTAGCGAGTCACCTCTCTTTAGTACTCTAACTATATTATAAAAGTAGCTTACAATGTCATCCTTTAGAGATGGGTGGGAAGAGGTTACCTGATAGCATTTCTCCGTTCAACCCCTAATCCCAGCATTGTCTGTGAATTACAGGTTAATGGTGATTATAAAGAAGATACAGGAGAAGAGAGGGAAATAGGATTCTAACAAAGAGTTTTCCTGCAGTGAGGAAATGAGGAAGTGTGAGATTACTTTGTCTTCTCTGCATTAACTACTCTATTAAATACTGATTTCAGCAATTAACTCAGGAGGTGTTTCCTGATCTATGACTCAGAAATTTTCTTCCTTACACCAATGTATTTATAATCATGCTTATTACTTTAGAGGTCCTCAGAATAACTAGTAAATATTAAACAAATGCACTTCTAGTTTATATAGTGTATGAAGGAAAATACTCATTACTTCAGTGACAAAGATCTAACTAAATGCAACAATGTAAATAGTAAATGTATATCTATGTAAAACTGTACAAACTTGTAGCATTACACATAAAAGTATAATTGCCACTGAAACATAAAATATCCTGGTGAACAAACCAAATAATATCAATCTATGTATCTGATTAAACAAACTATATAGCCTTAATGAACCAACATTAAAAAATGTCAAAAATAAGAGACAAACCAGAATACAATGTCACCATATTTATTTTGAACACAAATGTCTGTATCAATATATTTGCTATTCTGAAAATCATCTATTGTGATCTTTATATATTATCACCTCTTGTTTAGTTGGACAACACAGATGCTCTTAGAAGATTTCTGGAATGAGTGAATATTCGTGATATTGGGAACACCACCTGCAGTAGCAGAGTCACCAATGTACCAGCAATGAAGCTCAACTAAATCTAGAACTGCTGTGTCCATATTATATTCCTAGCATTTAAGTTCATTGTTTTCAATGAAAAGTGAGAGCAATGGTTTCCTGAGAGATATTACACTGTGTGATACATGCGGGGTGGGCCCACAATCTCCCTGGAGCCCAGCCTGTTTGGGACTTTCGCACCTCGCCATCATTGTGCAGAGGAGGGGGTGCGCGGATCTGGGGCGCCTGCATTAGCCTCCCCGTGTGTCTGGAAAACTGTGGATGTCTCAGCGGGCAGTGGAGCATCGCAGGTTCCAGAGGCCCTGCAGCCTGTGGTGAGTGCTCAGCACACTCTGCCCAAAGCCCAGACTATTCAGGTCCCTCCAGGCTTCCGAGTGCAGTTGACCGGAGCCGCGGGAGACAGGAGACCAAACTCGAGCAGGATCAGCTCTCAAAGTTTATTGCGTACAGCGAACCGGACCTAACAAGGTCCGCCACCCTCAACGTTGGTTCCTCTTCTGCCCGTTGGGGGCAGGAACAACCTCTTATAAGGGGAAGCAGTATCCAATCACAGAGAAGCGCGTCTAACAAGCTGATAGGCTAGCGTCACGGGTAACTGGGCAGACATGACAATTTGGCGGGCATGTTCAGGCCGGGAAGAACCCGGAAGCAGGAAATGGGCGCCATCATAGGCGGCTTCCCACATCTCCCCCTTTTTTATTTATTAAAATAGGATGGTCTGTGGGTCCCTCCAAGGTGTCTATGACCTTGTTGCTGTTAGACACCTAGGAGTGGGCCTACCTTGTAGGCCGAGGCATGAGAGAATGTAGAGGTCTATACCCTGCTGTAAATCACCCTGTTTTGTGCATATCCTTGCGCCAGGACCATGCTCAAGGTGAGTGGTTCATTTTTTTCGCAGGGCCAGGCTTTTGTGAACCGAACCTGGATGCATATAGACATTCATTCCTACCTTCCCCCCAACCTTTGAGGCGGATGGCACTGCAGTACCCTTGGTCTCGCATCTCAATGCCAATAATTTGACTCCAGAAGGGACCCCTGGCCTTATAGGCCATGTATATCTGAGTGGAGCCTGTCTTAGGTTGACCGGGAGGGCTTTTCCCGTCTTACCCGTCATTGGCTTGCCCACTCAGCTCTTATAGCTGATGTTCTGCAATGTGAAGGAGATATGTGGCGGCCTGCTGGCCTGATGGGCCACCTGCTGCCATTTGCATGGCTGCCATAGCTGTGATCTTAACCTGCTGCTGAGTTTGTATGAGGCGATCTAACAAGCATTTGAAAGGTGCCAATGTGGGTGGGTGGTGCCAAGGACCCCAAAGATATTGTGGTGGTTCTGTGGAATCTGAGCATATCACAGGGGTGATTAATAGGAACCCACAGAATAGAAAAAACTCCAAACCAGACATTTTAGTTTGTAGATGGTCTCGGGCGCTGAGCGTCGGTCCCAGAAGGGTCGAGTTGACTTGTGTCCGCGGGCTTATCCTCCTGTGGTTTATCAGGAACTGGTGGGGAGTTTACTGCTCGTGTCAATCTTTCCGGGACCCACAGCGGCTCGCGACCTGGTTCCTGTGGGAAGACACAAACCGCACCTCGGGTCCAGCTAACCACTGGATCCGGGCCCATCCATTGTCCTGTAAGGACATCTTTCCATCTCACCAGCCCTTTGTCGGCTGGGGACGGATTATTGTGCTCCATGGCAGGGGAATGATTATTGTGATTAAGGTTTAAAAAATTTATGGTAAAGAGTGCCAATGATATTCTTCCTTTGGGCGTTAGGCCATGGCCTATCCCCTCTTTTTGCTTTTGTAAGACACCCTTGAGTGTCCGATGGGATCGCTCAATGATGCCTTGTCCTTGAGGGTTATATGGAATGCCATGCTTAAGGACAACATCCATTTGTTGACAGAATGTTACAAAAGTTTTGCTGGTGTAAGCAGGACCATTGTCTGTTTTTAATATATTGGGCTTTCCCCAAGCAGCCCAGGCTGCAAGATAATGATTAATAGCATGGGTGGCCCTTTCTCCAGGTTCTGCCGAGGCAAACATAACCTGAGAAGCGGTGTCAACCGAAACATGTACATATTTGAGTTTTCCGAATTCTGGGATGTGTGTAACATCCATTTGCCAAATATGATTGGGGCGCAGTCCTCTCAGGTTAACACCAATAGATTGTTGAGGTGAAGAGATCACACAGGCCGGACAATGTCGTACTATGTCTCGTGCTTGTGCTCTCGTGATGTTAAAGCGCGCCACAAGGGTGCGGGCATTAACATGGAACTGAGAGTGGAATTTTTGGGCCTATTCTAGAGGACTGGGAAAGGTGAAGATCCATACTGGGCGCGTGGCCAAGTCCACCAAGGCATTACCTTCCGCCAAGGGTCCAGGTAGGTTAGTGTGAGCTCTGATATGTGAAATGAACATTTTTGAGGTCCTACTCCATAGTAGATGTTGAATACCTCGGAATATGGAGGCTACCGTTGAAGAGGGTTTGATGGGACCTGCCGTCTCCAAAACTTGGAGAGCATTTACCACATACTTGGAGTCCGACAGGAGGTTAACATCGCCTGGAAAGCGACGTAAGACCTCCTGTATTATCTGGAGCTCGACCACCTGGGGTTGGTCTGGAGTAAATTGGATAGTTTTTGGCTCTTGACCCATAACCACATATGCGCCTATCCGTGAAGATTATTGGAGCTCCAGTTATGGGGTATGCGGATGTAACCTTGGGAAAAATCACAGGGTGTACTGTAATAAACTGAAGTAGTGGGTCTTTTGGGAATTGATTATCTATGGTCCCTTGAAACGTACACCGGAGAATCGCCCAGGAATCTAGACACGTTGTTAAGGCCTCAATTTGTTCTCTTGTGTATGGTACATGTAGGGAGGAAGGAGGCACCCCAAAGTGTTGTATGGCTCGTGAGATGCCCTCTAGAGAAAGGGAAGCGACCGAGTCTGGATAATGATCAATAGCTTTAGCAGGAGACATTTTTGGGTGGACCCAAAGCAAGGGTCCCTGTTGCCAAATGACAGCCGTGGGTTGTCTAGTTGTCTTGAGAACGCACAAGGCAAAGATCTTTTCTGGATTGATACGCCTTAGTGCGGCCGTGGTCAGGGCCCGTTCCACAGCTTGTAGTGCCGTCTCGGCCTCCGGCGTGAGCTTTCGAGGTGAATTTAAGTCAGGGTCTCTCTTAAGTAAGTCAAACAAGGGTTTTAGCTTACTATTAGGTAAGGCCAAATATGGCCTGATCCAATTGATATCACCAATTAATTTTTGCATGTCATTTAAACTTAGGATAGTATCGCGCCTGATGACCAATTTTAATGGTGATACCTGAGAGGAGGTGATCCTTGTCCCTAAATATTGGGCTATCTCTGATTGTTGGATCTTGTCTGGGGCAATATGCAGATTAGTGGCTCTGAGGGTGGAAACCAGCTATCTTAGCATTTGTTTTAGGCTCCGGAGATCTTTTCCTGATATTGCCAAAGGTCGGAAGGGCTTAAGCTCCTCCCATAAGGCAGAGTAGCTCGGGCAGGGTGGTGTTTGGTTCCCCTTTTTATCTTCCCGAGCCCTAAGTTCCTCTTTTAACGGTGTAGGAGGGTCATGCTTAGCAAAGACGACCTCCTCTTCTGAGCCTTCCGAATCCGAATCAGAATTAGAGCCCTGAGGGTCCTCCGGAGACCCACAATCGGCAGTGGCTCCGGGCTCCTCTGAGCATTCTGATCGAGCTCTATCAAAAGCCTGTCGGTGTATTAGTGAAGCGAAAGCAAAACAAATGCAAAGGGAAAAGAAAAGAAAAAAAAAAAACGGCGTCCACTCGTGTGGCGCTCAAAATCTGTTAGGTGCGTCCACCCAACCCAGGTGACCCAGTACTCACCTGTCCCGGGAACCGCTGTATCTCACGTAGCTGATCAGGGTGAAGAGAAGAGGCGCTCAATGCCTTCCGTTGTTATTGGGCCAGGTCCTCCGTCGTACCACAGGTGACAGCAATCGCACCTCCCGGCCGAAGAGGCACGTCGCTGAGTCTTTTACCTTTTTCCCCGTACGGGGCCACTAGATGACCGGAGCCGCGGGAGACAGGAGACCAAACTCGAGCAGGATCAGCTCTCAAAGTTTATTGCGTACAGCGAACCGGACCTAACAAGGTCCGCCACCCTCAACGTTGGTTCCTCTTCTGCCCGTTGGGGGCAGGAACAACCTCTTATAAGGGGAAGCAGTATCCAATCACAGAGAAGTGCGTCTAACAAGCTGATAGGCTAGCGTCACGGGTAACTGGGCAGACATGACAATTTGGCGGGCATGTTCAGGCCGGGAAGAACCCGGAAGCAGGAAATGGGCGCCATCATAGGCGGCTTCCCACATGCAGTAAAGTGGAAAGATGGCTTTGAGGTGTCTACATCCGCCTGCACATCCTGCCTGCGATTGGAGAGCTGTGGAGCTTCCAACAGGCAGGTGGGTGCACAGTGTCCCTGAGGCCCAGCTTATCTGGAAATGCAGAGTTCTGAACAGGAAGAGGAGGGCCATTGGTTCTCCAGGCCCAGTGGCTTAGGGTAACAGGGTGCTAGAGTCTCAGGAGCTGCAAACATAGAAGGGGATTTCCAACAGACCCTGAGGAAGCTTTCAAATAACACTTGAAACACAGAAATATAGGAAAATGACAAAATGAAAGATCAAATTACAACCTCAAACCGCCAGCCCAGCACAAGAAATCCTAGGAGCAATGTATATAGAAGAAAATATATGCTATTCACCTCAAATATCGGACACAAGAGCTACAGAAATTAACAAGCAACTCCAGGAAGCTTTAAAGAAATTCAAACTCAAAATAGTCTCCCAGGTAAAAGAAGAAATGATAAAAGAAATGAAAGATATTCTGAATATATCTAAAGAAAACACAGATAAAAAATTGGAGGAACTAAACAAAAAGATAGAATCCCTAGACGAGCAATATAAGAAACAAACAGAATACATAATGCAGATGCACAGAGATATACAGGAAATAAAAAAACTCCACTTAAAGTTGCAAAAACCGCCTTAATGAAAGTGAAAATAGAATTTCAGACCTTAAAGACAGGATTGCAGCTAGTGAACAGCAAAGGAAAGGTCGTTTAAAAATAACAAGGAATCAGGAAACAACAATTCAACAACTGCAAGATGATGCAAAGAAAAATAACATAAGAATGATAGGGATTAATGAAAAAGAAGGAGACAACATAAAGGATGTCAAGAGGATATTTAGAGAAGTAATAGCTGAAAATTTCCCAAGCATGAGATCAGAAACCGACATCAGGATCAGTGAGGCATATAGAACTCCAACTAGTCATAACCAAAATAAAACTACACCCAGACATATAATAATCACCATCCCAAAAATCCAACACAAGAATAGATTATTAAAAGCTGTCAGAGAGAAAAGACAGATCACTTATAAAGGAAAACCTATCAGAATCACAGCAGACTTCTCAGCACAAACAATAAAGTCAAGAAGAGCAAGGAGTGAAGTATTCCAGATCCTAAAGCAAAATGATTTCCAACCTAGACTGATGTATCCTGCAAAACTATCATTCAAAATTGATGGTGAAATACGATACTTCCATGACAAAGAACAGCTGAAGAACTTCATGAACACTGAACCAACCCTGCAAAAATATTGAAAGACAGTTTAGATACACAAAGGAAAAAACCACTAAGCAAAGCAGATAATTAAACAGAACAGAAAGATAAAGATGCAACAGCAGAGAGATAACATGTCAACAATAAGCCAGCATTTAACAGTAATAACCATTAATGTAAATGGTCTCAATGCACCAATCAAAAGAAACAGATTAGCAGAATGGATCAAGAAACAAAATCCAACCATATGCTGTTTACAGGAATCCCATCTAACCCAGAAGGATACTCATAGACTGAAAATCAAAGGATGGAAAACAATACTTCATGCAGCAGGAATCCAAAAATAGGCTGGAGTAGCCATTCTGTTTGCAGACAATGTGAACTTTAAACCAACAGTGACCATAAAGGACAAAGAAAGTCACTACATACTCGTAAGGGGAAAACTCCAAGAGGAAGAGATAACTATCTTAAATATATATGCACCAAACTCCAGAGCACCCAGTTATATAAAACAACTATTAACAGAAATGAGAACTCAAATTATCAGTAACACAATTGTAACAGGAGACCTTAATACGCGATTGACACCGAGGGACAGATAAACCAGACAGAAAATGAGCAAAGAAATAACAGAACTGAATCACACCTGCGAACAAATGGATTTGATAGACATATACAGAATGTTCCACCCAACAACATCAGAATACACATTCTTCTCAGCAGTACATGGATCATTCTCTAAAATAGACCATATATTAGCTCACAGAACATATTTATACAAATGCAAAAGAGTTGATATCATCCCTTGCATGTTATCAGATTATAGTGCTCTGAAATTAGAAATTAATGATAAAAGATACTGCAAAAATCCCACAAACTAATGGAAACTGAATAACACACTCTTGAGTAATCAGTGGGTCACAGAAGAAATTAAAGAAGAAGTTAAACAATACCTAAAAGAAAATGAAAATGCAGATACAACTTACCAGAATTTGTGGGATGCAATGAAAGCTGTCCTCAGAGGAAAATTTATTGCACTGAGTTCCCACATCAGGAAAACAGAATGAATACAAATAAATAACTTGATGCTACACCTCAATCAGCTAGAAAAGGAAGAGCAAGTCACGCCCAAAGCCAAAGTGGAGAGGAAATTATAAAAATCAGAGCAGAAATCAATGCAACAGAGACTAAGAAAACAATCCAAAGAATCAAGGAATCAAAGAGTTGGTTCTTTGAAAGAATAAATAAAATCGATAAGTCCCTAGCCAACCTTATTTAAAAAAAGGGAATAAAAACCTCAAATTCATGCATTAAGAAATGAAAAAGGTGAAATCACTGCAGACCCAATAGAAATACAGAAGATCATCAACACCTATTTAGAAAACCTTTACTCTCAAAAGTTTGAAAACACACAAGAAATAGACCGATTCTTACAAACATATGAAGTACCAAAGCTAGATCAAGAGGATGGAAAACTGTTGAATAACCCAAACTCTGTTAATGAAATTGAAAATGTGATTAAGTCCTTACCTACAAAGAAGAGCCCAGGCCCAGATGGTTTCACTGCAGAATTCTACAAGAAATACAATGAAGACCTAATGCCGACACTCCTCAAACTACTCAATGAAATTGAAAGGAAAGCAATCCTTCCTAAGTCATTCCTGGAAGCAAATCTTACTCTACTACCAAAACCTGAGAAAGACCCAACTAAAAAAGAACTATAGACCGATCTCTGTAATGAACACAGGTGCAAAAATCCTCAATAAAATAGTGGCAAATAGGATGCAGCAAATCATCAAGAAGATTATACACCATGACCAAGTCGGATTCATCCCAGGAATGCAAGGATGGTTCAACATAAGCAAATCAATAAATGTAATCCACCATATCAATAAAGCCAAAAATAAGAATCACATGATCATTTCTATAGATGCAGAAAAAGCCTTCAATAAGGTCCAACATTTATTCATGATAAGAACTTTACAGAAAATTGGAATAGATGGTCTTTATCTCAATATAATAAAGGCCATTTATGACAAACCAACTGCCAGCATCATACTAAATGGCCAAAAATTGCAAGCCTTTACTTTAAATCAGGCACAAGACAAGGATGTCCTTTATCACCACTCCTATTTAATATAGTACTGGAAGTACTAGCCAGAGTAATTAGGCAAGAGAGAAAAATAAAAGGGGTAAAGATAGGAAAAGAAGTTAAATTATCATTGTTTGCAGATGACATGATACTCTACATAGAAGACCCCCTAAACTCCATTGAAAGACTCTTAGATACAATAAATAAATTCAGTAATGTGGCTGGATATAAAATCAATACTCAGAAATCAACAGCATTCCTATACACTAACAACAAAATCACAAAGAGGGAAATAAGAGAAACTGCACTCTTCACATTAGCAAGCAAAAAAATGAAATATTTAGGAATTACTCTTTTTTTTTTTTTTTTTGGTCTTTTTCTTTTTTATCGGTACCTGGAATCGAACCCACGACTGCCTGCTTGCATGGCAGGTGCTTATGCCACTGAGCTAAATCCCCAGCCCCCTAGGAATTACTCTTACGAAAGAAGTGAAAGACTTATGCAGTGAAAATTATAATGCACTCAAAAAAGAAATTGAAGATGATCTTAGAAAATGGAAAGACATCCCTTGCTCATGGATAGGAAGAACAAACATTGTGAAAATGGCCATTCTCCCAAAACTGTTATACAGATTCAAAGCAATCCCAATAAAAATACCATCAACATAACTTATAGATCTAGAGAAATCAGTCCTAAATTTCATCTGGAACCAGAAGAGACCTAGAATAGCAAAGGCAATTCTAAGCAGGAAAGACAAAGCAGGAAGCATCACAATTCCTGACTTGAAGTTATACTTCAAAGCAACAGTAGTAAAATCAACATGGTATTGGAATCAAAACAGAGCTGAAGATCAATGGAATAGATTAGAAGATACAATCACAACTACAAACACACTCAACCACCTTATCTTTGATAAAAGAGCCAAGCAGGTTCACTGGAAGAACGACAGTCTCTTTAATAAATGGTGCTGGAAAAACTGGCTCTCCATTTGCCGAAATCTAAAGCTAGACCCATGTCTATCACCATGTACTAAATTAAAATCTAAATGGGTCAAAGATCTGAATATTAAAACAGAAACACTAAATCTATTGGAAGACAAATTGGGTAGAAACGTTGAAGACACAGGAGTAGGTAGAGAATTCATGAACAGGACTCAAACCGCACAGGAACTACTTCCCTGAATCAACAACTGGGATCACTTGTTATTAAAAAGTTTCTGCATGTCAAAAGAAATCTCCAGCATAGTGAAAAGAAAACCCACAAACTGTGAAAAGATTTTAGTGAACTCTCTCTCAGACAAGGGACTCTTGTCTATAACATATAAAGAATTTAAAAAACTCCAAACCCCAAAATTCAAAGATCCAATCCAAAAATGGGCATCTGAGATGAATACGCACTTCTCAGATGAAGAATTGCAAATGGAAAATAAATACATGAAAAAATGTTCATCATCACTGGTCATTAGAGAAATGCAAATTAAAACCACACTGAGATAACATCTCATTCCTGAAAGAATGGCCAGGATCAAGAAACCCAACAACAACAAATGCTGGAGAGGCTGTGGGGAAAAAGGAACTCTCCTGCACTGTTGGTGGGAGTGTAGACTGGGCAGCCTTTGTGGAGGTCAGTCTGGAGATTTCTCAAAAAGCTGGGATTGGAAGTCCCATTTATTCCAGCTATTCCACTTCTAGGCATATTCCTAGAAGAACTGAAAGCATCATATCACAGTGATATATGTGCACCTATGTTTATAGCAGCACAGTTTGTAATCGCCAGATTTTGGAAACAACCCAAGTGTCCATCAACTGAGGAATGGATAAAAATGTTGTGATATTTCTATACAATGGAGTATTATTCAGCTATAAAGAAGGATCACATTGAGATATGTTTTTTTTTTTTAATTTTATTTAAAAGGAAAAAGAGAAAAACACAGAACAAAACAAAGTGGTGTAAGGGTACACATAATACAGAACTACAAAAAAAAAGACAGTAAGAAATCACCAGTTAATAGATTACATATTATCATCTTAGAAATAGTTGCTCTAGCTGGTTTGACTATTGTCTCCTTTGGACGTCCTGTAATGTTTAAAATGCCTAAGTTTTATTGGTCTTGTTCTCTACTGTTTTGTTCAACTTTATAATATATAATGAGATAGACAATTCTTTTTAAGGAAATAAGAGACATCGTTGATAACCATTGTTGATAACCTTGTACTCTGTTTTACATCATGTGCTATGTCTATACTTGGTTTTGACTGACAGTTTTGTTTTGCCATATTTGACTTTATTCTACCCCCCCAAAAGTAATAAGAACTAAGGAGTAATAAAACCCAAAATGTGTAAATTTTGTTTTAAAAAAGAGAGGGAAAAAAAGAGCTCTAAAAGATACAACAGCAAGTGTGTTTAGGGGTGTTAAATAGCTGACCATATTAATGTTTTTGGTTGGATCATTGAACCCAACTGTTTGCAGTCTCACTGTTTGAATGTTCATATTGAGATATTTATCAATAAATGGGCGCAGCTTGAGACCATACTCATAAGTGAAATAAATCAATCTCGCATGTGTGAATACCGAATAGTTTCCATAATATAAGTAATGATTCAAATATATAAAAATATGCGATAATCATGATTCCCCATTATGTGTCCTTGAAGCGTTATAAAGTTTTTACTTATTAATTGGAAAGCCTTTATTCTGGGCTTCTTGATATGGAAATATTTGAAGCTGTGATATATGAAGTTTTATTCAAATATTTCAAGGAAAAAGACAGACACTATGGTAACTACTATTAAGTCAGGTTATTTGGTGGGAAGCACTAGGTTGCTGAAACAGTCATGCTTTGACCTGTATTGTTATATTGTTATGTCCTGTTTTATCTCAATCTCTCCCTTATTCATTAAAAAAATTATTTAGTTATTTATTTTGTTTTTTTTAATTAAGGGGAAAAATTTTAAAAAAAATAGCAGGATATATAACAGTAACTTTCTTTTGATTTCCTATTAATTTATTTTGAAGTCCTGTAATTCTCCCATTATCTTGTCTTGACTGATTAGACTCTGTTCCATTCTGTATGATAGTTTGAAGTTTGAGGGTATAGGCAACTACTTTGAAGGCAATAAGATTCACTAAGATGCCCATTCTGGTTTGACTATTGTCTCCTTTGGAAGTCCTGTAATGTTTACAATGCTTAAGTTTTATTGGTCTTGTTCTCTACTGTTTTGTTCAACTTTACAATATCTATTGAGATAGACAATTCTTTTTAAGGAAATAAGAGACATTGTTGATAACCTTTGTCGATAACCTTGCATCCTGT
Source organism: Cavia porcellus (assembly GCF_034190915.1). Classification (NCBI taxonomy): domain Eukaryota; kingdom Metazoa; phylum Chordata; class Mammalia; order Rodentia; family Caviidae; genus Cavia; species Cavia porcellus. The sequence continues at coordinate 43,935,887 of NW_026947501.1, read as the reverse complement.
TTTACATCATGTGCTATGTCTATCCTTGGTTTTGACTAACAGCTTTGTTTTACCATATTTGAATTTATTATCCCCCCCCAAAAAAGTAATAAGAACTAAGGAGTAATAAAACCCAAAATGTGTAAATTTTGTTGTAAAAAAGAGAGGGAAAAAAAGAGCTCTAAAGAATACAACAGCAAGTGAGTTTATGGGTGTTAAATAGCTGACCATATTAATGTTTTTGGTTGGATCACTGAACACAACTGTTTGCAGTCTCACTTTCCACTTTGTATGCTTTGATACTGTGATTTGAGCACCTATCTCTAAGATGATAATATGTAATCTATTAACTGATGATTTCTTACTTTTTTTTGTAGTTCTGTATTACTTGTACCCTTACACCGCTTTGTTTTGTTTTGTTTTTTCTCTTATTTCTTTTAAATAAAAAAAACATAAAAAAATAATCTGGAGATGCTGGAGGCCCTTAAAGGAAGTAAGTGTTAGTGGAAGCAGAAATATGCCTGGGCTCCAGTGCTAGCTGTGATCCCTTCCTCATGCCCCGTGTAGAGACTGGGAAGAGAGAGCTGGAGAGTGGCTTGCAGGAACACAGCACTGGGACCTTCTCACATCTCAACTGCCACAGTTGCAGCCAGTCACCAACCACTGAGAGTGTGAGCTAGGGAGCTGCTTGGTTCCCACAGGCTGCTCTGAAAGGGGAACTGGGAAAGGAAGGATGGGCTGGCCTTACAGATCTATTGTGTGATTCTCCACAAACATTTCCTGCAGGGTCTTCAGGGCTCATGGGCATTGCCAAAACTAAATCTTTGTCTGATCATGAGGGTTACACAAGTCATGTTCACAGTCTTATTATCATTATCACTTTAGATCTCTAGGTGAGCTGTTAGTCTTTTGTCCTCAGGAGTAGGATGATTTATTAAGAGGAATCATTTGAATTTTCTATATCATTTTATCTGATACATAATAGAACACAATCAGCTTCAAGAATACAGTTGAAAAGATTCAGTCATGGCCTGAGAGTATCAAAATGAACAGGTTGCTGTGTTAAAGATCTTCCAGTAGATGGCGAACAACCGCACATTAAACAAAAAGTGATGCTTTCCTGTGAGGGAGCCACTAAGGCAGGGAGCTCTCTGCCCAAATCTCTAAGCTCACATGTCTGGGGCCTCTGTGCACAACGGGCTGTGTCTTCCCCATGTGCCAGTTCCTTACTATTTCGTTTTTCAATCTGTGAGTGATACACCTGACTATAGTGAACTACCCAGGAGGCCTCGTGGTCAGCAATGAAACAGGATGTGTGACACAGCTAGGGCCGCAACTCTGAATGTGGCCAGCCATGAGTGAAACAAGAGTGAAGTGGCCTGGTGTACTCTGAGGCGAAGGTGACAGAGGCTGTAGATCTCGACTGCCGTCAGAGATGCGGGGAGAACCACTGGAGGAGTCCTTAAGAGGAGGGCAAGGTGTGTGGGGAGAGTGGTTGTTACTGCAGACCCGTTTCCCTGCTGTTCTCCAGAGGCCTTGGCTCAGAAATATTCTGATCCCCAGATATGTGTTTACCACTTTAAGTATGTCTTGATGCACACATTGTTTCTTAGATGATTCTAACTTTTCCTGCAATGAACGTCGAGCACAAGAATCTGGCTGGGCCTTAGAACTGTGCTTGGTTGAAGACAAGCAGAAACATGCTTCTGTGTGTGCTATGGAAGCATGGGGCTGGACAGACAGCATTGGTCAGGTCCTTCCCTGCCCTCTTAGTCATGGTGTGTTAGTGAGTAGATGAACCCAGAGAATTTCACAGAGTTCACAGATTCTGCTCTATCCTTGTCTTGCTTTCTCATTTTTTACTCTGTTTGAAACAGCCCATGTGTTTCTCTTCATTCTCCTTTCTAAAAGGGATCATAACATAGGACTGTGGTCCTCAAGCAAGGTGTGTTCTGCAACATGAGAGCAGCAGTGCACTCTACTCATTGGAGAGCAGCCTGATTCTGTCCTGTGGCCCAAGGGAGAAACAGGTGCTCTGTAGGCACATCTGTGCTGCCCTGTTGTGGGCAGGGTCCCAGGGGACACTGAGCCTGTGCTGAGATGAGCCAACCCACAGCTGGGCCAAAAACCTTCCAGCCCTGCTAATTTGCATGTCCCAAGATCCCAGCCACATACTTGTGGACTTATTCACAGGCTTCTGGTCTCATCCTGTGCAGCTTCAGTCCTGGTCAGGACACAGCATGGACATGAGGGTCCCCACTCACTTTCTGGGCCTCTTGGTGCTCTGGATATCAGGTAAGAAAGGGCAGCACCAGGAATTTTCTTAGTTCTGAAGGTTCAGAGTTGCCTGGCATTGCGTTGTTGGCCTGATTTATCTTGAATACCTATGTTGATATTTGTTAAGTTTCCCATTTCAGGTGCCAGATGTGACATCCAGTTGACACAGCCTGCATCTGCATCTGCATCTGTGGGAGACACAGTCAAGATCAGTTGCCGGGCCAGTCAGAGTGTTAGCAGTTCCTTACACTGGTATCAGCAGATACCAGGGCAAGCTCCTAAACTCCTGATCTATCGTGCCTCCAATTTTCAGTCTGGGGTCCCATCAAGGTTCAGTGGCAGTGGTTCTGGGACAGATTTCACTCTCACCATCAGCAGCCTGCAGCCTGAAGACTTTGCAACTTACTACTGTCTACAGAGTTACAGTTCCCCACCCACAGTGATACAAGCCATGACATAAACCTTCCAGGGAATTAGAAATGTGGGGCAGGGCTGCTGCAGTTGTTCCTCTTTGTGTCTCCAGCTGCAGGCCAAGTTCTAAAATGCATCTGGACTTTGAAGGTCCCTGGAAGGATTTGGTAGAAGTATCCAAGGAAGCTCCTCCCTCCACCAACTTCCTTTTCTGTTTCTCACCCCTGATTTAATGAAAGACCCTGATTTAATGAAATAATATGGATTACACCATCATTTTCAATTGACTTGGCAACAGTGAAACTCTTCTTTGAGTTCCAAGAAATAATTTTTAAAATCTTTTATCACTGTTATACATTTATTAATTTTATTTTTTATTTTAAAGAGACTAAAACCAAAGTACAACAAAATAATTTTAAGCAAAACAATACTGTTAAATCCATACTGCCCTACAAAACAAGGTAATAGAAATCAACAGACACTAACATGTATATATATATATATATATATATATATATATATATTGTTATGTTCAAAGTAACTTCCCATAGCATCAGACGTAATGAAGTAAATAAAACAAAATGGAATAAAATCAAACAAAATAAAACAGTATAAACAGTACAGAACAATGAAATAAGATTTTAGGATATTAATAATGGCTGCAGATATGCCTCTTCAAGTCCTCCATCTGGAGACCTGTATTCACAACGAATGTTAAAGTGCAGAGGTGTATTTCATGCCTCTGTCCCTACATCTGCAAAGTAGATTATCACCATAAATTCAACTCTCTCGCAACTCGTCATGATAATTTCAGATTCAAATTTCCCAGTCCACATTAATTTTGACTCTTGACATTAAATATTTCAGCACATGACACAGATGTAATGCCACATGTCCAAAATGTTTTATGACACAGTGTTGTCATAATACCACTTTCTTGTACCTATGCAGCTTCTTTTTCCTCCATTTTCTGTAAGTGAACCATGTCTCCCCATGTCTATAGCATTCCCTTTCCTAGAAAGATAATATCCTGGTGTTTACATTAAAGAGGATTTTCAAAAACCAATGTCACAATATACTGCTAAGTAACACAGAAATAAAAATAATCAATAATACATTTTGCTACTACCAAGACTCCCTTTATAGCTTCTATGATTATCACAAATATGTTGGCATAGCAAGTGTGTTAGATCCTGTACTGTGCAATACTGTGGTGTTTTCATAGTACTGAGTGTGTCTCAGAGGTCACCACATGGATACTGATTCTTTGGACTGATGTTAAGAGTCTATTGTAATTTTAAAATAAGCAGAGGGAGTTCTAAACTCTTTTTCTTTGCGTTATTTTATTGATATAATGTTGTTATAAATCTGGTACTCATACAACCAATTGCATTTACAGGTGTACCCTGAGACTCTCACTGTTCTTTTTACATCATTCAGAGCCTTTCACTGTTTCACTGAACCCAGCTCAGTGTCTTTCTCCACCGTGAGTTAGGGAGCTCCCACTTGCCCGTGTTGATCTTTTTCTTCGAAATGAAGAAAAAGAGATGTGGCTTCATTTTTTTCCAAAGACAAGTATCTCCGGTTCTTATTTCCACATCTTCATATGTGACTTTTAGGTTGTGGCACTGAATATCTTCCATCAAACAGCCTTTCAGCCCCGGGGGAAAAATAGACTTCATTCTTAGGTAGATATTAGGGTGTGGCCTGGTTATCATAGGGCCATTAGAATGTTTTCTAGTTTTCCAATCAAGATGGCAACAGCAGAGAAGGTTGCATCCATCGTAGGGACACAGTCTTCAAGTAACAACTGTTATGGATTAAGAACTGGTGGTCAACTTCATGCCAGCTGGATTACATCAGCATGGCACTGAGTGTAGATGTTCCACCTGAGAAAATTTGCCAGCATAGAGCCGTGAAGAAGGAGAAGCTATTGGGTTGAGGCGTTGATGCATTGTGGGTTCACCTATGAGTTTCTGTTTGAGCCGTTGGTTCTCCTGTAGAAGGTCTGGTCTTCACAATGAGCATTGCTTCCTGGCTTGGGGAGGAAGATGTGTGCCCCTTGGTCTCCAGGATGAACGGGTCATGCTGGCTTTCCAGCACATACTCGACGGTGCTTGTTGTCCGAGGAGCCTGAGGCCTCTCTGTCACTGGGGATGGTTGTGGTGCTTTTTAGGACAGACCTGGTCTTTGTTGTGAGTGTGACTTCTCAGCTCCATCATAGAACCCTCAACCCACCAGCACAGCTGGTATAGATTTCCTGGCTTCCATTGCTGACCTTTGGGCCTTCCCAGCACAGATCTGTAAAAGAGACTGTCATGCGACCTTGTGGGCTTTAGGCAAATTGTGTCCCACCTCCAGTGGGACTCATGGGAGGCATTGTCATGAGCTCTGGGTCTTCATCTGGACTCATGTGGGACATGGCTGTGGGATTCAGGCCCTTGGCTAAATATTCTATGTCTTTAGTGTTGTGGATAGATTACCTGCATTTTCTTGTGTTAACTATGGGTGACCATTATAAAAATAATATTATAAACTCAATATCTTGATTCTAATGGTTCTCTGAACAACCCCTGACTATAACACATACCGATTTTTTTCCCCCAGAAAAACCTCACATTTAGCAGTAGCGAGCATTCTCTCTGTGTAACACATTCCCTCCTTCTTGAATCCATTGGCAAGATGTTTTCAGGTATTCCTACTCTCCAATATTTTCTTTACTAATTTTTGCATTTTTGATAAGCTGTATTAATTAAGATTAGCTCTTGTGTCTAAAACATTCCAAGCATAGAGAATGGTAATTAATAAATGCTTTCATGACCTCTACCTCTTATAGTTACTATTGGGTATAAACCAAATTTTTTAAAAATTTACTAGCATGAGCATTTGATATGCACATCAATTCCTGCTGGAAATGATTACCTTATGACTTCTTAGGATAATAACTTGGCAGAGTCTTATAAACCTGTTTTCATAGTGTCACATCCAACAGTTGAAATTTCAAACATTTGAATAACATACTTGGAGACACCTGTTCTCTCACAATTTGCCTAAAACCATCCAAACTAGACTCATTCATAATAGCCTGACACGAAACTTACCTCAGTCTCCATGAAGCAATACGTTATGACATCTCCATCCATTACATAGTACTCAGAAAAGAAGAGGATCCCATTATTTGTACATGGATAGCATGACTTGAACTAACAAGTAGCTCTGCTGTGTAAAAGTAGGAAAGGAGTAGGGAATAGAAGACAGATGATATATTTGTGTATGTAATTCTAGAAAAGGACAAATCTAATATGTAGTGCCAACAGATAGACTTGGGTTTAAAAAGTCCACGGGGTGAGGAGGAAATTGGTCAAAAAGAACAGCAGGAAAATGTGCTGCATATTTAGGATAATTTGTTATTCCAGTGGAATTTTCTCAATGTCATTTTGATGGGGATTTCACCGAATCTGTAATCCACCTTAGATGGTTTGAACCTTTTAGCAGCATTAATTCCTCCAACACAGGAACAGGGGTGTAACTTTCCATTTATTTGTGATTCTGTGATTTCTTTCACCACTTTCAGTGAAGTCTAATGTATTCATATTTCTCTCCTGTAATTGTGTGAATGTGGGTTTGTGTCTTCTTGAGTTTACCTTCTTTTACCGCCTACGGTTACACTCTTGCCCTTTATCCTGAAGCTTCCCTACTCACACCTGTCCATAATGTGTTCTATTAATTCATATTTTTATTCTGATGCCATGTGATTCAATATTTTCCCAATATGTACTTAATTTCATTTTCCTTTCCAATTGCTCCTCACCATGTATTGAAAAACACGCACATAAACCTATATTTTATGTTTGGAGAAAGACTACCTGTGGGTGTTTTCTCTGGACTCTTCTTTTTTACTTGTTCAGTTTATTTTTGATCCTCTGGTGCACACATTGTTTCACTGAAATTCCTTGATGATCTTCACCCTTGATGGCAAAGCTGGGAATCAGACTAAGGCGCTTCTCTACTGTTGAGCTATATCTCCACTCCCTATACAATCTTAGAATAGAATTTTATGCATATTCTATTTCTGTTCCTCAAAATTTTTGTGGCTGTTGTAGGCACTTTGTGATTTTTTTAAGTATTATAGAAACTACCCATTCATTAAGTATGTCACTGGTAGATTGATTGGATTTCATTACATGAAATATATTTTTGTGTATATATACCTTTTGAAAAAATGAAGCTTTAGTTATATCAACTTTTTGACAAGAGGAACATAGAAAAATTCTCTATTTACCTAAATGCTTTTTTTAATTTATAAGACACAATGACTGTATTGACAATGAATCCAGAGATTTTATGAAGTTATTATTTTGGTTAATTTTGTTGCAGATTTTAGTAATGTATGCAAAACATTTTGTGGGAAGTATGTGGAAAGGACAATAACCTTTTTGGCTTTTAACTTGTGCATTTTATTAGTTTGTCTTATTAGATTTTGAAGGAGCTTCAGCATACTTTTAAAAATATTAGACATCTTTTTTCATTTATTCTGAAGGATAACGCACTCACTATTTTATTGGTGAAAATAATGTTCTAGACACTTTATTAGGAGTGTAAACCCAGTTTTCCAAAGCTGTTAAAGTTAAAGTGTCAGGGTTCAGGTTGACTGAAGCATTGCAATAGAACGAGGTGTAGGATCACCCAGGGAATTGTACTTTGCCTGCAAAGAAAGTTCCCTTTCTGATTTCAGTGCAATGGTATCAGGTACTGAAGAAAGAGAGAGTCAGTGCTACTCGTCTGTGAATTTGGGGGCCTCTGGGCACAAAAGGCCGTGTCCTCCCCATCTACCGGTTCCTAGTATTTCCCATTTTCCTCTGTGACTAGTAATGCTCCTATCATCCCCTTCTCAGGAGGATTCTTAGAGTCCGAACTGGGGGTCAGCAATGAGGAAGGGTGGGTGAGAGAGCAAGGTGCACAGTTCTGACTGTGGCAGCCATGAGTGAAACAGGGATGAAGTGACCTAGGGAATGAGAGACAGAGGGACAGAATTTACAGACCCCATCTCTATTCAGAGATGCGAGGTGCTTTGAATTTCTCTAACTATTTTGCTTATGTCTTGCTTCAGATCATTAATAACTTCACTCCTGAACTCCTCTATAAGGCTCTGAAGATAGCGCTTTATGTCTATTGGTGCCGTGTCTGCTATTGCATGTTTCTCAGGATTGGGGGCCGAGGACACTTTCTTGTTGCTCCCTCTTCCTATATTCTTTGTTCCTTATATATAAGTGTATATAGGGGGCCCACCTTCCTTTCCTGTCTGCCACAGTCTGTTTGAATTGCACCGGGGAGGTTTTCCAGCCCACCACAGCACACCAGGGAGACACAGACCTGGGCAATCTATGCTGGGCCCTCCCCTCCAGGTCAACCTACTGAAGGCTTCACCGCTAGGGTGTACCTGCAGGCGTTAGGACCTGGTTTGTGCTAACCTATTGGGTCTCAGCCAGTGGCTTCTTGCAGGCTAGGTACTCCCCACCAATCCCGCTTGAGAGGAGGATATGTGACTGAAGTCACTCTTTCTGGGAAGTCCGCCTGGTCTGAGTATGTCCTCCACTGAAGCCTCCTTCTCTATGGAAGGGTCCAGATCTGCTCACTCTCCGAAGGTCGATGCAGGGTACCCGGCCAGTCTCGCTCCCAACTCCATTCAACGCTTCCCATTCTCTGAGCTTTCACACCTCTCTCTTTGCTGTTTCAACCGGGATGCAATAGCGGCTGCAGGAGATTCAAATCACAGTTTCCAGTGGTGCAGGGTCCGGCTTCCGTGCTGAGCCCTTATCTGTTTCTGCTGTATCACTGGGATTGCATTTCCAGTTGGTTTCTCTTAATTTAGTTCGTTCCTGTGTTGGCAAAGAATATCCTCACTTGCCTAGGACTTCCTGCCCAGCACCATTCCTGCATTGCAAGTGTGGTTTCTCAGAGAGCCTTTGAGGCTGCTGCTATCTATCTGGCATGTTCTTCTGGACTCGAAACAATATGTTACAGAAGCAACAAAAACCATTATTTATTGCTACATTAAATTAGTATTTAATATACTAATGCACACAGTGAACAATTAATTTACACCTTTTTTGTGTAACGTGTGTTTTCATCTTTCTAGGCACATCAGAAGCTCAGTGAGTCGAACTCACGGATGTGGATATTTGCTAATCCTCTTCTTGGCCTCTGTTCCTCAGGCTCAATCAGTGCTGAGAACCTTAAGCTCAGAGGGCCAGGTCAGCTCTTTGGTCCTGGTGTCTCACAGTGTTGTTCCTCCTGGGGCTCTCAGCTTGCTCAGAACCCAGAAGGTTGAGTACTTTCCTTCCCTGCATCTGCTGCCATGCAATGCAATGTGCAACCTCTGTGGTTCTCCCGTGTCTTCAGCCTCATGGGTCTGGAGAGCAGCTACTTCCTCCACAGCCCAGGTCTACAGCTCAGCAGCTCTGAGAACTGCAGGCCTGACCTCAGCTTGGGTACAGGTACCTGTTCCAAACCTCTCCCATTCACTGCAGTGCTTGGAAATCTATGAAGACATTAAATTCTCTGCCCATGTCTCTTTAATTCCTGAAACCACTCTAGCAGGTGAATGAAGGAAGATATGTTTTCCTTGTTATCCTAACATCCTACTGGATCCTGACACAGCAGATAAAAGTTTCTCTTCAGATAGCTTGTCCCTATCCATTATAAGTTACAAGCACAGGATTATTTATTTCTTTAAATTTCTAATAAAAATTTATCACTTTCCCAGCAGTTGTCTCTGATTTCTTCAGTTTGTTCAGTAGCAACTCTGCCCTGCTGTGCATGGCCAACACAGATGATCCTCTTTCAGCCTAGGCAGGAGTAGGAAATAGGAGGCTTATGTGACCCCTTCAGGATTGAGATGTAAGAGGAAGGAAGAAGGTGAACAGGTGGTACTGGGACATATTTTCATACAGCTGAATTGGGAGGGTGAAGCCAAACTTTTGCCTTGATTTCTTCTAGAAACAGATTTGAGACTACCTGATGCAGAGACATTGCAGCCCTTTTGAGATTAGGATCCTTTAGGCCCAATCTTGAAAGGTCTGTGTGTTGAGATTTCAAATAGGAAGGAGAAAACTTGCCTCATTTCTACTGTATCTCTGCTGCTGCCCCAATCCCAAGGACTGCAACAGCCAGACTTTTGTTTATGTATTTAAGTACATCCTGATTCTCACATTGCATCTGAAATGATTCTAACTTATGTTGCAAAAAAAAATCAAGACCAAATAACTGAATGGGCCTCAGAACTGCCCTTAGAGGAAGACAGGCAGAAACGTGCTCTTGCGTGTGTTTTCGGGAACCCGGGGCTGGCATTGTTCATGTCTTCCCCAGCAGTCTCAGTCATGCTGTGATAGTGAGTATAGGAACCCAGACAAGTTCACCTAGCTCACAATTTCTGCTCTCTTCTACTCATTACTTCCCTTATATACCCTAAATTTGAAGTAGCCCATTTGTTTCCTTTAATTACTTCTTTTCAAATTGGTCATGACAAAGACCCTGGTCCCCAGGTAAACCGAGTTCTGAAAGATGAAAGCAGCAGTTCCCTCTAATCATGGAAGGAATCATTGTCCTAAAGGAGGAGCACATTCTCTGCAAGGAAACCTGTGCCATTCGGGTATGAACAGGGACCCTAGAAGACATTGAGCCTATGCTGAGAGGGGCCAGCCCTGAAGCTGGACCAAATCCCTCTACCTCTGCTGCTTTGCATATTCCAAGAGCCCAGCAGGCTACTTGAGGACTTCTTCATAGGCTGCTGGTGTCAATCTGTGCAGCTTCAGCCCCAGTCAGTACACAGCAGGGACATGATGGTCCCTACTCACTTTCAGGGGCTCTTGCTCCTCTGGGTCTCAGGTAAGGAAGGACAGACAGCACCAGGAATTTTCTCAGTGGTGTGTTCAGCATAGACTAACTTTTCAGGAATGTCCGGCTTTATCATGGACAATCATGTTGGTCTTTGTTGTTTCCCATCTCAGGTACCAGATGTGACATCCAGTTGACTCAGCCAGCATCGATATGTGCATCTGTGGGAGACACAGTCACCATCAGTTGTAGGTCAGTCAAGGCATTAACGATTACTTAAGCTGGTATCAGCAGAAACCAGGGCAAGCTCCTAAATTCCTGATCTATTGGGCAAAACGTTTGCAATCTGGAGTCCCATCAAGGTTCAGTGGCAGTGGGTCTGGGACAGATTTGACTCTCACCATTAGTAGCCTGTGGCCTGAAGATCTTGCAACTTATTATTGTCAGCAGTATAAAAGTACTCCTCCCACAATGACACAAGTCATCACAAAAACCTACCAGGGAAGCAGAAGTATGAGGCTGGGCTTCCCTAGCTGGTCCTCTTCCTGTCTTCAGTTGCACACCAGGTTCTTCAGATACATCAAAGCTTTGAAGCTCACTGGAAGGATTTAGTAGAAGCATCCAAGGAAGCTCCTCTCTACTCTAACTTTTTTTGTGTTTCTCAAACCTGATTTAATGAACCAATGACTACATTGGACTAATGCGGATTATGGCATTCTTTTGTATTCACATGGAAACCAAGAAGCACTTCAATAGGTTACAAGCAATGGGTTTTAAAGATTTTCCTGAATTGTAAAAATTTATATTCATAGCAAATTTAAAGTTCAAAGGTGTCTCATATAGTGCTGCCCGTATATGTACATTATAATATTCATTTCATTCATAGCTATTTCATTAATCATTGTTTTGTAACAGACAGTTTACCGGATATGCCATCATTTCTAGTCAGAAGCCTTTTGTACATTTACACATTATTTATGTTAACGTTTTATTTTACTTTACTGTCAGAGATAGAAGTACAAAAATGGTGAAAGGAGCACAGACCTTTGACTTACATTTAGTTAGCTCCGGTAGATGAGATTGTACTTGCATATCCTGTCATAACTATTAGTTGACATTCTATTAGTTGTAGAACATGATGTAAAGCAAATCACCCAAAAACACTGAAGCTTATAGCAAAGTGCAATTACTTGTCAAATCTTGGAAGAGGATGAATCAGTTTATTTGAGACATCAAGACATTCGACACCTTCACCAATGTGGCAGCCCCAAGAATTTCTGTAAGGTTTTCATTGCACTCTCTGCACAGCAAGTGTTTGCATTGGACAGTCAAGATAATCACAATCATTCCTTCTCAGTACATCTACTTGACCTGCTGCCATCAATATCATGTGGAATGAGAAGAAGTTCCATGGCAAGTTTATGTGATGTATTTTGTTCAACCTGCTTTGATGGAAGGAGCAGGAGAGTTAACATAGCCTAAGATCAAGCTAAGGACCTGAGGAACTTTTCATTCCAGATGACTGAGAACTGCACCAGAGGACAGGGACAGATTGTGTCTCCACTCTGCTGCTGATCCCTGCCTCTGATCCTGCAAGGGGCCAGCTCTTCAGAAACTCAGGTGTGCTCAGCAGCGATCAGCAGTGGAAGACAGAAAACATTGAGAACAGAGACCTATAAATTCTGTTTAAATCTATACAATGTCAATATGATCTGCATTTACCTTTCCTCTTACATTGGATGTACATTTGCTTTTGGGATCTTATAAGAGACTTTTCTGGGATGCAGGCTGAGCAAAATAGATATGGCAAAGTCAAGATGATGTCTTTATCATGGCTCTTATGTTTCTAATATTGTAGATTCCAGGTGAGGCTACTTGGATGATGCTCAAAGTGACAGTATTACTTAAATCTATAACTTCCTTCCTTCCTTCCTTCCTTCCTTCCTTCCTTCCTTCCTTCCTTCCTCCTTTTCATAAAAGCTCTATAAAAATATATCCTCTTTTCTTTTAGACTACAGTTGTAGTGACTTTCATATGCACATGGTCATGTTCTGCTGATGCATGGTTTCAGCCTCCAGAAGCGAGACTGTGCTGACTCAGTCTTCAGCAGTGCTGTCTATGATGCAATGGAAGACAGCCACTATCACCCGCTGGCCAGTCAGAACATTGCCTCCAATTCACATTGGTACCAGCAAACACCAAATCAGGCTTCAAAGCTCCTCATTAAGTTAGCCCTCTAGTCCATGTCAGGGATTCATATGAGGTTCAGTGGCAATAGATCTGGCCCAGATTTGACCCTTACCATCATCAACTTGTGACCTGATGATGTCACAAGTTATTACTGTCACCAGGAATGGAGAGTTCTTCACACTACACCACAAACCAGAACAAACACTAGTTCAGCGTGGATGAGCAGGGAGATTGGGTGCTACCATGGTCTTCTGATTTTTGCAGGTGCAAATTGGTCACGGACTTCACAAACACCATGATCAGCCCAGCAGAACTGAAATTTCAGATCCGTTGTTTCACGTATTAGTTGCAACTTCATTTACAGGAATTTTTCTAAATAAAAGAAAAGCTGTTGAGGATAGATCCCTTTGTAACCATCTAAGGATTTCCTACTTTGTCCTTTACAAGTTGGTCAAATTTTGAAGTCTTCCTTGGGGGCCTCCAATCAGTCAGTAAGATTCAATAGTCTTAAAGGTAGAATACTGTGAAATTACCAAGCAATTGCCAGGAGTTGAGGGGAAAGAAAAGACCCCTGGACAAGTACCCCTCAACCTTGAAACATTTCCAAGCTTGGCAACCAGCAAGGGTATTCTAGGTTCCCCACTCTTTCCCAAAACTAACTTTTTGTCATTTCTTGTAGTCACATACCTGGACCTTAAGTACCCTGTGATCATTATCTTTTCTGAATTCCAGGAGAATTATTAGCTGTCTGTCTTCAATAGTTGCATGATTTATTTATTAAGAAGATGAATCATGTAAATTTCTATAGACACTTGTCTGGTAGTGGGCAGAATAAGATCAAGTTCCTGTATTTGGGATTGGGAGGGGTGGTTAAGTGAAGAAATTAGGGCCCCAATCCAAAAGGTTGCTGCTACAAAGCTTTCATTAAATGGCAAAGAAACCCTACAATACACACAGCCGGAGTCCTTATCCTAGAGACTAAATGAATGAATGTTTGAATGTTGAAGTGAAAATTTCCCGTTAAAGGAGGGAGCTCTGTGTCCAGCTCTCTAAGCTTACATGGCTGGTTCCTCAAGGGGCAATGGGTCATGTCTCCCCCATCTGCCAGTTCCTCAGGATTTCCAGCTTTATTTTGTGATGTGAAGTGCACCTGGCTATGATGCCCCTTCCAGGAGTATTCTTAGAGTATGAACTTGGTGAGCAATGAGACAGGAGGGGTGAGAGAAGCAGGTACACAGCTCTGAATGTGGGTGGCCATAAGTCAAACAGGAATGAAGAATCCTTGTGCATTCAGAGACGGAGGGAACAGAACTTTTAAATCCCAGCTCTATTCAAAGGTGCAAAGGGTGTTATGATCCAACAATAGAACATGGTTCACTCTAGTCATGGGAGAACAGCTGGATTCTGCTCTGTGGTCCAAAGGAGAAACACATTCTCAGGGAAATTGGTGCCATCTTGGCCTGGAACTAACCCCAGAAAACCATGGACCCCTGATGAGAAGACACAGCCTTGCAGCTGTTTGCAACCCTGCTCAGCCTATGCTGATTTGCATGCACACAGAGCACAGCACATGCTCAAAAGTATTTCTTCCCAAGGTTCTCATACCCTGTGCAAGAGTCAGTCCTGGTCCAGACACAGCATGGACATGAGGATCTCCACTCAGCTCCTGGGCCGCCTGCTGCTCTGGCTCCAAGGTGAGAAAAAATTTATTTTGTAATTTAGTCTAGTTAGAGTTCCCTGGTCACAGTTGCCTGATTCTACAGGGAGGTCTTGTTTTACCATGGTTGTGTTGATACTTGTTTCTGATTTCAGGTGTCAGATGTGACATCCAGATGATTCAGACTCCATCTTCCTTGCCTGCATCTGTGGGAGACACAGTCACCATCAAGTGTAAGGCCAGTCAAGGTATAAGCAATGTTTTAAACTGGTACCAACAGAAACCAGGGAACGCTCCTCAACTGCTGATCTATGATGCAACCAATTTGGGATTTGGGGTTCCTTCGAGGTTCAGTGGCAGTGGATTTGGGAAAGATTTCACTCTTGCCATCAGTAGCCTACAGCCTGAAGATGTTGCTACCTATTACTGTCAACATGTTTATGGTACCCCTCCCACAGTGATACAATCCATGACAAAACCAGCCAGGGAAGCAGAAGTGTGAGGTTGGGCTGCCCCAGCTCAGCTCCACTGCAGCTGTACTCAACTGCTGAGAGCATTTCTCTGAACAAGCCAGACTTGAATGCTCCTTTGAAGCTTTAGAAGAAGGACAAGACTGTGCTGTACACCCTTACTCTCTTTCCTTTTTTTTTTTAGCTACTAAAGCACAGATAGTCCAGCTCCTGTCCTAATTAAGTGAAGGCCACAGATGAGTATCTCTGAGCAGTGTGGGTTATGGCATAGTTTTTGATTCAGACAGCAACCTAGAAGCCCTTCTGTGTTCTAAGCAAGGATTTTAAAAGACTGACTTCAATTTTTAGTGTGGATTTGTTCATTGAAAAGTTTAAAATACAGAGGTGGCACTGATTAGCCAGTACACATGGCTCTGCATTCTATCATCAACAACCAAGGACAATTTTGTTACAGACCATTAAGATCCATAAGTGTGCAAAGTCTGTAGTTCGCATGAAGGTTCACTATTGCTGCTATACGTTTCACAAGGGGAAACAAATGTGCAATAACACACACGCAGCGTTTGCTACTGTGCAATTTTGTTTCACTGCCATAAAAATTCTCTGCCCTAAAAATTATCCCTGTTCATTCTCCTCCAATTCCTGCCAGTCATTTGTGTTTTACCATCCCATTGTGTATACTTTTCCAAAATGACAAAATCTTGCCTTTGTAACTTAGAAGTTTTTGAAAGACAATCTCAGAATATGCTGTACTAAGAAATACAATAATTAAAAATATTGAGTAACACCTCTTTGTACTTACAAGGTTCTCTTTATCTTTTCTGTATCCTCTGTTCAAGACCTGGAGGCCTTGCTGTGCACCCCTTGCTGGTGCTCTGCTTCTTCTACGAAGTCCCTGCCTGTCACAAGCTCTCAACGGGATGTGGTTACTGACTCTGGACAAAGATCAACCTGAATCAGGTGCAGCAGTGAGCTGCAGACCTGGAGCTGTGGCCCTCTGAGTCCTTGTGCTCTGGGTCCAGGTGAGACAGCAGGGTTTGGCAAGGCCTCCATGACAGGGCCTATAGCACCCAGGAGTCTGAGGCTGAGACCGTGTTCACTGTGCCCCACGTGCACTGTCCACTTGATCAGCCAGCATCACTCTTCCTGGGAAGACTCCGTTGTTGGGATATCATTCACTGAGGGGCTCACCTGTGTGTTGTTCTGGCCTTTAAACTCCCGTGAGAGCATTGCGGGCTCTAGGGCCCAGCTTCCCTTTAAGTGTCTCTTAAGAGAAATGGTCTCCACCACTTTTCCTTGCAGCAGCAGAATCCAGGCAATTTTCCAAAGACTCAGCAATGTGCCGTGTATGCCTTGGCTTGAATCTGTCTATAATTGTGATTCAAACACAGGATAAATGCTCCAAGTACTTTATGGATAAAACTTAGTTAAAATTAGAAGCATATTTCCACAATTAAACTACACATAGATCCAGGGCTGAATAGAAATACGTTGCTCGTGGCTAGACTATTGTTCAATAGGGGTGGATACACTTAAATCATTTTAGAAAATTATCTTGATATTCACTGTTCACATTTCCTTTGTCACTCATATTGCTATAGACAGAGACATAACTTCCCTAACCTGCATCCTGTAAGCCTGATGACATCGTTGTATCCTTGGCTCTGTAGTTTTTGCTTCATTTTCTCCTTCTACTGAATTAATTTTTATTTCAAGATGAGCCCTGCCAAAATAAATCTCAGGACCCAATCCTTTTCTATAAGAGTGCTATGGTTTTCTAACTCCATTCTTTCTTTGAATATAACTGAGGATCGTGTGGGGTGAGGATTTTCTGATGGCCTTTATTCAAATCCATAATTGGGCAGTTGGCTGACTGGGACCAGGAGAAAGTGAGGAAGAAAAGAGGAAGCAGAAGGGAGGAAAATAACATTATGCCAGTTGTGAGTGTTCTTGGATTGAGGAGGAAGGAGGAGATTACCTTTTTCACCTTAGCAGTATTAGCTACTGTGTCAAATGTAAATTTGAGAGGTTTTTCCTGAGCTGTAACACAGTGAAACAATGTATTTGTGTTTATTACCTTAGGGAATAATCTGAGAATACCTAATAAATATGGAAATATTGCACAGTTAGTTCATTTTGTTCACAGTCTTTTAGGGGAACTATATGTTACCTCAGGTATGTAGCTGTACTTGGAGGAATAAAACACGTGAGACTTAAAAATTTAAGAAAAAATTAAAAAATACCTGTCACTATAGATAGTTGGATGTAATTATAAATAAACCAAATTATACAGGTGTTAATTGCTAATTATCCAAAGGATAAAAACTCATGATATAAAAATTCTAAGAAGTAAAGTTACACCTGAATAAAATTAAGTTTTTTTTTTTCTATCTTGAAATTAACCTTCAGTGTGTGGAGCAAAGTGTTTGCTATTCTGAATGGCTGCTGTCTTGTGAGCTTTCAGAAGAGGACGTGATAATACATGTGTCTGAATAAATCTAGCTAGTCACCTGTCTTTAGTACTCTAACTGTATTATAAAAGTAGTTTACAATGCCATCCCTTAGAGATGGGTGGGAAGAGGTTACCTGATAGCATTTCTCTGTTCAACCCCTAATCCCAGCATTGTCTGTGAATTACAGGTTAATGGTGATTATAAAGAAGATACAGGAGAAGAGAGGGAAATAGGATTCTAACAAAGAGTTTTCCTGCAGTGAGGAAATGAGGAAGTGTGAGGTTACTTTGTCTTCTCTGCATTAACTACTCTATTAAATACTTATTTCAGCAATTAACTCAGTAGGTGTTTCCTGATCTATGACTCAGAAATTTTCTTCCTTACACCAATGTATTTATAATCATGCTTATTACTTTAGAGGTCCTCAGAATAACTAGTAAATATTAAACAAATGTACTTCTAGTTTATATAATGTTTGAAGGTAAATGTTCATTACCTCAGTGACAAAGATCTAACTAAATGCAACAAAGTAAATAGTAACTGGCTATGTAATACTGTAAATACTTGTAGCATTACACATAAAAGTATAATTGCCACTGAAACATAAAATATCCTGGTGAACAAACTAAATGATATCAATCTATGTATCTGATTAAACAAACTATATAGCCTTAATGAACCAAAATTACAAAATGTCAAAAATAAGGGACAAACCAGAATACAATATCACCATATTTATTTTGAACACAAATGTCTGTATCAATGTATTTGCTATTCTGAAAATTTTCTATTGTGACCTTTATATATTATCACCTCTTGTTTAGTTTGGACTACATAGATGCTCTTAGAAGATTTCTGGAATGAGTGAATATTCATGATATTGGGAACACGTGATATTGGGACTTGCAGTAGCAGAGTCATCTATGTACCAACAATGAAGCTCAAATAAATCTAGAACTGCTGTGTCCATATTATATTCCTAGCATTTAAGTTCATTGTTTTCAATGAAAAGTGAGAGCAATGGTTTCCTGAGAGATGTTACACTGTGTGATACATGAATCCGGAGATGCTGCAGGCCCTTAAAGGAAGTAAGTTTTGGTGGAAGCAGAAATCTGCCTGGGCTCCAGTGCTAGCTGTGATCCCTTCCTCATGCCCCGTGTAGAGACTGGGAAGAGAGAGCTGGAGAGTGGCTTGCAGGAACACAGTACTGGGACCTTCTCACATCTCAGCTGCCACAGTTGCAGCCAGTCACCAACCACTGAGAGTGTGAGCTAGGGAGCTGCTGGGTTCCCAGAGGCTGCTCTGGCAGAGGTTCTGGGACAGGAAGGATGGGCTGGCCTTACAGATCTATAGTGTAATTCTTCACAAACATTTCCTGCAGGGTCTTCAGGGGCTCATGGGCATTGCCAAAACTAAATCTTTGTCCTCTCATGAGGGTTACATATGTCATGTTCACAGTCTTATTACCATTATCACTTTAGATCTCTAGGTGAACTGTTAGTCTTTTGTCCTCAGTAGTAGGATGATTTATTAAGAGGAATCATTTGAATTTTCTATATCATCTTATCTCATACGTAATAGAATACAATCAGCTTCAGGAATACAGTTGAAAAGATTCAGTCATGGCCTGAGAGTATCAAAATGTACAGGTTGCTGTGTTAGAGATCTTCCAGTAGATGGCGAACAAACCCACATTAAACAAAGAGTGATGCTTTCCTGTGAGGGAGCCACTAAGGCAGGGAGCTCTCTGCTCAGCTCTCTAACCTCACATGGCTGGGGCCTCTGTGCACAATGGGCTTTGTCTTCCCCATGTGCCGGTTCCTTACTGTTTCGTGTTTCAATATGTGACTGGTATTCACCTGACTATGGTGATTTACCCAGGAGGCCTCGTGGTCAGCAATGAAACAGGATGGGTGACACAGCTAGGGCCACAACTCTGAATGTGGCCAGCCATGAGTGAAACAAGAGTGAAGTGGCCTGGTGTGCTCTGAGGTAGAGGTGACAGAGGCTGTAGATCTCAACTGCAGTCAGAGATGCAGGGGAGTAACACTGGAGGAGTCCCTAAGAGGAGGGCAAGGTGTGTGGGGAGAGGGGTTGTGACTGCAGACCTGTTTCCCTGCTGTTCTCCAGAAGCCTTGGGTCAGAAATATTCTGATCCCCAGAGATCTGTTTACCACTTTAACTATGGCCTGATGCTCACATTGTTTCTTAGATGATTCTAACTTATCCTGCAATGAACATCGAACGCAAGAATCTGGCTGGGTGTTAGAACTGCGTTTGGTTGAAGACAATCAGAAACATGCTTCTGTGTGTGCTATGGAATCCTGGGCCTGGACAGCAGCATTGGTCAGGTCCTTCCCTGGCCTCTTAGTCAACGTGTGATGGTGAATAGAAGAACCCAGAGGATTTCACAGAGTTCACAGATTCTGCTCTGTTCTTTTCTTGCCTCCTCATTTTTTACCCTGTTTGAAACAGCCCATGTGTTCCTCTTCATTCTTCTTTCTCAAAGGGATCATAACATAGAACCCCAGTCTTCAAGCAAGGCGTGTTCTGTAACATGAGAGCAGCCGTGTACTCTATACATGGGAGAGCAACCTGATTCTGTCCTGTGGCCCAAGGGAGAAACAGGTGCTCTGTAGGCACATCTGTGCTGCCCTGTTGTGGACAGGGTCCCAGGGGACACTGAGCCTGTGCTGAGATAGCCAACCGGCATCTGGGCCAAACCCCTTCCAGCACTGCTAATTTGCATATTCCAAGATCCCAGCCAGCTACATGTGGACTTATTCACAGGCTTCTGGCCTCATCCTGTGCAGTTTCAGTCCCAGTCAGGACACAGCATGGACATGAGGGTCCCCACTCACTTTCTGGGCCTCTTGTTGCTCTGGATATCAGGTGAGAGGGCAACACCAGGAATTTACTTAGTTCTGAAGGTTCAGAGTTGCCTGGTATTGCGGTGTGGGTCTGATTTATCTTGAATACCTATATTGCTATTTGTTAAGTTTCCCATTTCAGGTGCCAGATGTGACATCCAGTTGACACAGCCTGCATCTGCATCTGCATCTATGGGAGACACAGTCAAGATCAGTTGCCGGGCCAGTCAGAGTGTTAGCAGTTCCTTAAACTGGTATCAGCAGAAACCAGGGCAAGCTCCTAAACTCCTGATCTATTGGGCAATCGGCTTGGCATCTGGGGTCCCATCGAGGTTCAGTGGCAGTGGTTATGGGACAGATTTCACTCTCACCATCAGCAGCCTGCAGCCTGAAGACTTTGCAACTTACTACTGTCTACAGTATGATAGTTCCCCTCCCACAGTGATACAAGGCATGACATAAACCTCCCAGGGAAGCAGAAGTGTGGGGCAGGGCTGCTGCAGTTGTTCCTCTTTGTGTCTCCAGCTGCAGACCAAGTTGTCAAATGCATCTGGGCTTTGAAGGTCCCTGGAAGGATTTGGTAGAAGTATCCAAGGAAGCTCCTCCCTCCACTAACTTCCTTTTCTGTTTCTCACCCCTGATTTAATGAAAGACCCTGATTTAATGAAGTAATGTGGAGTATGCCATCATTTTCAATTCACTTGGCAACAGTGAAGCTCTTCTTTGAGTTCCAAGCAATAATTTTTAAAATCTTTTATCACTGTTATACATTTATTAATTAATTTTATTTTTTATTTTAAAGAGACTAAAACCAAAGTACAACAAAAATAATTTTAAGCAAAACAATACAGTTAAATCCATATTGCACTACAAAACAAGGTAATAACAATCAACAGAGGCTAACATGTATATGTATCTATATATCTATATCTCTATCTATCTATCTATCTATCTATCTATCTATCTATTGTTATGTTCAAAGTAACTTCCCATAGCATCAGATGTAATGAAGTAAGTAAAACAAAATGGAATAAAATCAAACAAAATAATACAGAATAAACAGTACATAACAATGAAACAAGATTTTAGGATATTAATAATGGCTGCAGATATGCCTCTTCAAGTCCTCCATTTAGAGACCTGTATTCACAACGAAGGTTAAAGTGCAGAGGTGTATTGTATGCCTCTGTCCCTACATCTTAAAAATAGATTATTACTGTAAATTCAACTCTGTCGCAACTCATCATGATAAGTTCAAACTCAAATTTCCCAGTCCACATTAATTTTGACTATTGACATTAAATATTTCATCACAAGACACAGATGTAATGCCACATGTCCAAAATGTGTTATGACGCAGTGTTGTCATAATACCACTGTCTTGTACCTATGCAGCTTCTTTTTCCTCCATTTTCTGTAAGGGAACCATGTCTTCACATGTCTATAGCATTCCCTTTCCTAGAAAGATAAAATGTGGTGTTTACATTATGGAAGATTTTCAAAAACCAATGTCAAAATATACTGCTATGTAATACAGAAATAAAAATAATGAATTATACATTTTGCTACTACCAAGACTCCCTTTATCGCATCTGTGATTATCACGAATATCCTGGCATAGCCAGTGTGTTAGATCCTGTACTGTGCAATACTGTGGTGCTTTCATAGTACTGAGTGTGTCTCAGAGGTCACCACATGGATACTGATTGTTTGGACTGATGTTAAGAGTCTACTGTAATTTTAAAATAAGCAGAGGGAGTTCTAAACTCTTTTTTCTTTAAGTTATTTTATTGATATAATGTTGTTATAAATCTGGTGCTCATACAACCAATTGCATTTACAGGTGGACCCTGAGACTCTCACTGCTCTTTTTACATCATTCAGAGCCTTTCACTGTTTCACTGAACCCAGCTCAGTGTCTTTTTCCACCAGTCAGGGACCTCCTACTTGCTCGTGTT
Organism: Cavia porcellus; assembly: GCF_034190915.1. NCBI lineage: Eukaryota > Metazoa > Chordata > Mammalia > Rodentia > Caviidae > Cavia > Cavia porcellus. The sequence continues at coordinate 43,913,786 of NW_026947501.1, read as the reverse complement.
GATCTTTTTCTTAGAAATGAAGAAAAAAAGAAGTGGCTTCATTTTTTTCCAGAGACAAGTATCTCCTGTTCTTATGTCCACATCTTCATATGTGACTTTAAGGTTGTGGCACTGAATACCTTCCATCAAAACAGCCTTTCAGCCCCAGGGGAAAAATAGACTTCATTCTTAGGTAGACATTAGGGTGTGGCCTGGTTATCATAGGGCCACTAGAATGTTTTCTAGTTTTCCAATCAAGGTGGCAACAGCAGAGAAGGTCCCAGCCATTGTAGGGACACAGTCTTCAAGTAACATACTGTTATGGATTAAGATTTGGTGGTCAACTTCATGCCAGCTGGATTACATCAGCATGGCGCTGAGCATAGATGTTCCACCTGAGAAAATTTGCCAGCATAGAGCTGTGGAGAAGGAGAAGCTATTGGGTTGAGGCGTTGATGCATTGTGGGTTCACCTATGAGTTTCTGTTTGAGCCGTTGGTTCTCCTGTAGAAGGTCTGGTCTTCACATTGAGCATTGCTTCCTGGCTCTGGGAAGGAAGATGTGTGCCCCTTGGTCTCCAGGATGAACGGGTCATGCTGGCTTTCCAGCACGTACTCGACTGTGCTTGTTTTCCGAGGAGCCTGAGGCCTCTCTGTTGCTGGGGATGGTTGTGGTGCTTTTTAGGACAGACCCGGTCTTTGTTGTGAGTGTGACTTCTAAGCTCTATCATAGAACCCTCAACCCACCAGCACAGCTGGTGTAGATTTCCTGGCTTCCATCGCTGACCTTTGGGCCTTCCCAGCACAGGGACTGTCCTGAGACCTTGTGCGCTTTAGACCTCCAGTGGGACTCTTGGGAGGCATTGTCATGAGCTCTGGGTCTTCATCTGGACTCATGTGGGACATGGCTGTGGGATTCAGGCCCTTGGCTAAATATTCTGTCTTTAGTATTGTCGATAGATTCCCTGCATTTTCTTGTGTTAACTCTGGGTGACCATTTTAAAAAATAATATTATAAACTCCATATCTTGATTCTAATGGTTCTCTGAACAACCCCTGACTATAACACATACCGATTTTTTTTTTCCCAGAAAAACCTCACATTTAGCAGTAGCGAGCATTCTCTCTGTGTAACACATTCCGTCCTTGTTGAATCCATTGGCAAGATGTTTTCAGGTATTCCTACTCTCCAATATTTTCTTTACTAATTTTTGCCTTTTTGATAGGCTGTATTAATTAAGATTAGCTCTCAGGCTTCTAAAACATTCCAAGCATAGAGAATGGTAATTAATAAATGCTTTCATGACCTCTACCTCATCTAGTTACTATTGGGTATAAACCAAAATTTTTTAAAAAGTTGCTAGTATGAGCATCTGATATGAACATCAATTCCTGCTGGAAATGATTACCTTATGACTTCCTAGGATAATAGCTTGGCAGGGTCTTATAAACCTGTTTTCATAGTGTCACATCCAACAGTTGAAATTTCAAACATTTGAATAACATACTTGGAGACACCTGTTCTCTCACATTTTGCCTAAAACCATCCAAACTACACTCATTCATAATAGCCTGACAGGAAACTTACCTCAGTCTCCATGAAGCAATACATCTCCATCCATTACATAGTACTCAGAAAAGAATAGGATCCCATTATTTGTACATGGATAGCATGACTTGAACTGACAAGTAGCTGTGCTGTGTAAAAGTAGGAAAGGAGTAGGGAATAGAAGACAGATGATATATTTGTGTATGAAATTCTAGAAAAGGACAAATCTGATATGTAGTGCCAACAGATAGACTTGGGTTTAAAAAGTCCATGGGGTGAGGAGGAAATTGGTCAAAAAGAACAGCAGGAAAATGTGCTGCATATTTAGAATAATTTTTTATTCCAGTGGAATTTTCTCAATGTCATTTTGATGGGGATTTCACCGAATCTGTAATCCACCTTAGATGGTTTGAACATTTTAGCAGCACTAATTCCTCCAACCCAGGAACATGGGGTAACTTTCCATTTATTTGTGATTCTGTGATTTCATTCACCACTTTCAGTGAAGTCTAATGTATTCATATTTCTCTCCTGTAATTGTGTGAATGTGGGTTTGTGTCTGCTTGAGTTTACCTTCTTTTACAGCCTACAGTCACACTCTTGCTCTTTCTCCTGAAGCTCCCCTACTCACACCTGTCGACCATGTGTCCTATTAATTCATATTTTTATTCTGATGCCATGTGGTTCAATATTTTCCCAATATGTACTTAATTTCATTTTCCTTTCCAACTGCTCCTCACCATGTATTGAAAAACACACACATAAAGTTATACTTTACTATGTTTGGAGAAATGACTACCTGTGGGTGTTTTCTCTGGACTCTTCTTTTTTACTTGTTCAGTTTATTTTTGTTCCTCTGGTGCACACATTGTTTCACTGAAATTCCTTGATGATCTTCACCCTTGATGGCAAAGCTGGGAATCAGACTGAGGCGCTTATGCATTCCAGGCAAATTCTCTACTGTTGAGCTATATCTCCACTCCCTATACAATCTTAGAACAGAATTTTATGCATATTCTATTTCTGTTCCTCAAAATTTTTGTGGCTGTTGTAGGCACTTTGTGATTTTTTAAAGTATTATAGAAACTACCCACTCATTAAGTACATCACTGGTAGATTGATTGGATTTCATTACATGAAATATATTTTTGTGTATATATACCTTTTGAAAAAAATGAAGCTTTAGTTATATCAACTTTTTGACAAGAGGAACATAGAAAAATTCTCTATTTACCTAAATAGGATTACCCAGAGAATTGTACTTTGCCTGCAAAGAAAGTTCCCTTTCTGATTTCAGTGCAATGGTATCAGGTGCTGAAGAAAGAGAGACTCAGTGCTACTCGTCTGTGAATTTGGGGGCCTCTGGGCACAAAAGGCCATGTCCTCCCCATCTACCGGTTCCTAGTATTTCCCATTTTCCTCTGTGATTAGTTATGCTCCTATCATCCCCTTCTCAGGAGGATTCTTAGAGTCCGAACTGGGGGTCAGCAATGAGGAAGGGTGGGTGAGAGAGCAAGGTGCACAGCTCTGACTGTGGCAGCCATGAGTGAAACAGGGATGAAGTGACCTAGGGAATGAGAGACAGAGGGACAGAATTTACAGACCCCATCTCTATTCAGAGATACGAAGTGCAGTGTGAACCATAAAGAGAACGGTAGTTCAGTGTACTTATGTCCTCAGATTCTGCCCTGTGGCTCAAGAGAGAAACACCTTCTCTGAAGGAAATCTGAGCAGCTGAGGCCATTGAATCCCAGAGAGCCATAGGCCAGTGCTGAATGAGCCAGACCTGCAGTTGTGCCCAGCCACGCCTAACTGTGCTGATTTGCATGTGCCCAGAGCACAGCCCTGCTTCAGGATTTCTTAGAGTTTGTCACACTAGATGTAAGTGTCCAAGTCAGGACACAGCACAGACATGAGGGACTATGCTCAGTTTCTGGGGCTTCTGCTGCTCTGGCTCCGAGGTAAGAAAAAATTGATCTTGTAATTTAGTTTATTTGCAATTCCTTGGTCAGAGAAGCCTGTGGCTGCAGGGAGGTCCTGTTTTACTAAGATCATGTTGATATTTGTTATGCTTCTAATCTCAGGTGCCAGATGTGACATCTAGATGACTCAGATTCCGTCTTCCTTGCCTATTTCTGTGGAAGACACAGTCACCATCACTTGCAAGGCCAATGAAGACATTGGCTACCTTTTGTACTGGTTCCAACAGAAACCAGGGAAAGTTCCTAAATGGCTGATCTATGCAGCAAACAGTTTGAAATCTGGGGTCCCATTGAGGTTCAGTGGCAGTGAATCAGGGGTAGATTACACTCTCACCATCAACAGCCTGGAGCCTGAAGATGTTGCGAAATATTACTGTCTGCAAGGTTATGATACTCCTCCTGTGGTGATACAAGCCATAATAAAATCACCAGGGAAAGCAGAAGTGTGAGGCTGCGCTGCCCCAGGTGTCAGCCCTGCTGTGTCCAACGGCTTGGAGTAGTTCTCTGACCCGGCCAGGCCTGCAAGTTCCCTGGGAGGCTTTAGAAGAAGGGCACAGAATTCTCTGTACTCTAACTCTCTTTTCTATTCCTATTCCTCAGCTCTAGCAGAATAGACATCACAGTGCCTGTCCTGCTTTAATGAAGGACACAGATGAGTCCCTCTGAGCAGTGTTGGTTATGGCATCACTTTTTATTCAGACAGCAGCAGAGAAGCCCTTGTATGCATTCTGAGAAACAGTTGTAAAGAATTGCTTCAAAATTTAGAGTGCATTAAGGCCATTGAAAAATTTAAAATGCAGTGGTAATCCTCACAACTCTGTCCAGGTGGCTATGTAGTCTATCATTAACATACAATTACAATTTGTTGCAAATACCAAGATTCATAAACATGCAAAGCCTGTAGTTTACTTGAAAGTTCACAGTTTGTTTTTGCTGTTTTGTTATAAATTTTTTTACTTAAAAACAGGAAAAAGGGATACAGAATTTCAAACAAATTGTAGGAAATTAATACTAATAAGTATATTGCATATTGTTATCTTAGAAGCAGTCGTTCAGGTTACAAGATCTAGGCACGGAAAAGATGAATAATCAAACAATGAAAGCACAAACTGTTCTTTGGATGAAGTAACAGAGATCAATACTGTAGCTGCCTATGTTGTACATATACACACACAGATGCATAGATATGTACACCTATAAACGTAGAATCCTTTCTTTTCTTCTTTCTCTTCTTCACTTTTGATGCTGTACATTTCATCAGGATAAACAAGTGTGTGATAACACACAGGCAGCATTTTGGCCTGATGCAATGTTGTTTCACTGCTCTAAAAAGCCTCTGCTCTTAAAAATTTCCCCATTCATTCTCTTTCACCCCATTTCCTATAAGTCATTTGTGTTTTACCATTTCTATAGTTTTCCCTTATCCAGAATGACAAAATATTGCTTTTACGCTATGAAAGATTATAGAATGGTAACCTCAGAATTCCCTGTATTCAGAAACACAATAATTAAAAATATTAAATAACACATCTGGCTACTTACAAGATTTCCTTTTTAGAGTCTATGTTTATTGGAATATATTGGCTTAGTGATAATTTTGGAATGGAAGTTGGCAATGTATTGATTTTGTCTCCAAAGTCACCAGAAATATATAGATTTGCTTGGACTAAGAGTCTAAATAATTCTTGAAATATGGGAAGAAGTTTTCATAATCTTTTACCCTACTTTCATCTGGATTTTCAGGTGGAAATTTAGAACTAGCACTGCTTTTGTTTGTATCACTTAGAATCATTCACTATTTCATTGAACCAAACCTGGGCTCTTTATCTATTGCTCTGGAAGAGTGCCCAGCAGGCTGCCTTTGGTCTTGTGCATTGTCAAGAATAGAGCCTCTTTCATTTTATGCTGAAATATACCTCCTCTACTTATTGTCACATCTTGTCATTTGATTTTCACACCTGTGGAACTTAAATACCTCCCATAAAAACAATGACTTAGCTTAGTGTGAACACCAGAGTCAAATCTTTGGGAACACAATGGAGGTGGCAGACTTGAGGGTCCCTACTGGGGATGTTTATTTTCCAAACAAGATGGTTGCAGTGGAAGTGATTTCAACCACTGTCTTTAAGGCTGCACAATTATTTTGCATAAAAATCTCAAAATCAGCCATAGAATGCGTCTCCTCTGTATACACCATTTCCTGCTTCCTCATCCCAGGGATATGATGTTCTTATTTAGTCCCAGTAATGACTGCAGTAATGCTTCTTTTTTTTTCTATTAACTTTTGCCCTTTCAAAAGTCTGTATTAACAAAGATAGGATCTAAAATATGTCAAACACAAATACATGACAGGAGAATGCTAATTTGTAAACCATAATAAATAGGTTATTGAAATATGTCTATTTTCTTTACTGTCAAATATTAATAAATGGAAATCTTAAACAAACAAACAAACAAGTACTGGAACAATTAAATTACCAATTCCTGATGAAAATGAAGAACTTGTTACCTCTTAGCAGAGTAGTTTTTGGAAGGGCTTACCAATTTCTGTGAGACCCAACAGCTGCCCTCCCAGACTTCTGAGTAAGGTCCTCAAAAAACAGCAGTTCACACAGCATGTTGTGTCACACCAATCAAACTAGCTTCATTCATAACAACCACAATGGAGGACAGAATATCTATGTAAAAGAAATTAATTAAAATACAGCCTAAATTTGTTAAACAGCAAAGAATTCAAGCACTTGATGCAGTGTCTGGAGATGTGAGACTGTTTATCCACGGTGACCAGCGGAGGTCTCTGTGATCACTCGCTGTGTGCTCTGCATGCCATGGCCACGTGAATGAAGTCATCCTGCACAAGTCAGGGATTTGTTCAATCTTGGGAGCTGCGTATACCAGGGGCTTCCACTGAATCCACTGTTTACTGAAAAAAATATGTGGACAACACAAAAATTATCGAGCAATACAAGAATCATACCCATGGGTGATTTTACTCTTAAGGGTGAATAATACTGTGATATATTCCTGCAGACATGTGGTCCTTTCTGGCTTGCATGGATCACACAATTTTTCCTGTGTTCAGAACCTGGAGGCCCTGCTGTGCACCCCTTGCTGCTGCTCTGCTTGTTCTCCAAATTCTCTGCCTGTCACAAGCTCTCAGCAGAATGCAGTCACTGTATCAGACAAAGATCAACCTCAAGCAGGTGCAGCACTGAGCTGTAGATCTGGAGCTGTGGCTCTCTGGGTCCTGGTGCTCTGGGTCCAGGAGAGACAGCAGAGTGTGGAGAAGCCTCTGTCACAGGTCCCATAGGACCCAGGAGTCTGCGGTTGAGACCATGTTCACTGTGCACCGTTCACTTGATCAGCCAGCATAGCTCTTGCTGGGAAGACCCTGGTGTGGGACATCATTCACTGAGGGGTTCATGTGTGTTTTGTTCTTGCCTTTACACTCCAGTGACACCATTGTGGGCTCCACGGCCCAGCTTCCCTTTCAGTGACTATAAGGGAAATGGACTCCACTACTTTTATTGCATCAGCAGAATCCAGGAAATTTTCCGAAGATTCAGCAATGTGCTCTTTGTGCCTTAACTTGGCTCTGTCAACAATTGTGCTTTAGACAACAGTTCGCATTCCACCTATCTTGGTAGATAAAACTCGGTTAAAATGAGAATCACAGTTCCTAAATTGTAGTATATACAGTTCCAGGACTGAGTGGAACTATGTGACTCATTGTTGGCATACTGATCAACACAAATATATATATATATATATATATATATATATATATATATATATATATATTATATCATTTTAGAAAATTATTTTGGTCATCACTGTTCCCATTTCCTCTGTTCCTTGTAGTGTTATAGACTGAACAAAGACTTCCAAAATTTAATCCCATTGGCCTGGTAACCCTAGATATTTCTTTGTTATGTATGTTTTTGCTTTACTTTCTCTCTCTACCGAATTAATATTTATTTCAAGATGTGCGCTGTCACAATAAATCTAAGGATTCTGTCCTCTTCTATAAAACAGTGCTGTTATTTTTGAAACTCCTTTCAATCTGTGCATATATCTGAGAACTTTGTGCAATGAGGATTATCTGAGAGCATTTCTCTATTCAAACCAATATGGTTTTTATGCTTTGAATAGTCTGTGAGATGCTAAATGATCCCCACAGTAAGCAAATCACAGAAGCCTCATCCCAGAAACCCTGGAACTGTAAAAGTGTTGCTCTCCTATTACGGGGATACTAATGCAGGGAACTCTCTTTGCAATTCTAGACTCAGTGGCCATAGACTCTCTAAGGACAGTGACCTGCTTTTGCTATCTACCAGTTTCTTAATATTTCCTATTTTGCTTTGCGATTGATAATACACATGGCTATGTTGTGCTTTCCTGGGAGATTCTCACACTCTAAACTATGGGTGTGCACTGATGCAATGTTCCTGAGTCCCACATGGGATGTGAGAAGCAGAGTCCACAAAATCTGACCCTATTCAGAGATGCAGATGAGATGCACTGGTGCTGCCCATAGAAGAGGGGAAGCCAGGCAGGGGAGGCTGTGGTTTTACACCTGCTCACTTGCCATTCTCTGTTATGCTCAGAAATGATAATAAAACTTATTATTATATCAAGTAATAAAGCTATCACATTAAACTAATAGTTAATGTATTACATGCACACATCAGTTAAATGATGTAGGTTTCTATTTGTGAAATGTATGCTTTATTCTCTCCAAGCAGAACAAATGCTGAGTGAGTCGAGACTCTGGGAATGGGGCATTTGCTGACCTTCTAGGCCTCTGGTTATTCTGAGCACAGTCTGAAAAGCCAGGCCCAACACGGTTGTCCTGTTCTCTGATGGCCTCTGTGTTCTGTGGGACTCTCTGTCTCTCTCTTTTTTAAATTTTATTTAAAAGGTAAAAGAGAAAACACAAAACAAAACAAAGCGGTGTAAGGGTACAAGTAATACAAAACTACAAAAAAAAACAGTAAGAAATTGGCAGTTAATAGATTACATATTATCATCTTAGAGCATAGATACTGTGCTCAAATCACAGTATCAATGCATACAAAGTGGACATTCAAGCAGTGAGACTGCAAACAGTTGTGTTCAATGATCCAACCAAAAACATTAATGTGTTCAGCTATTTAACACCCCTAAACACACTTGCTGTTGTATCCTTTAGAGCTCTTTTTTTTCCCTCTCTTTTTTACAACAAAATTTACACATTTTGGGTTTTATTACTCCTTAGTTATTATTAATTTGGGGGGGCAGGAAGAGAATAAAGTCAAATATGGCAAAACAAAGCTGTCAGTCAAAACCAAGGATAGACATAGTACATGGTGTAAAACAGAGTACAAGGTTATCAACAATAGTTATCAACAATGTCTCTTGTTTCCTTAAAAACAATTGTCTATCTCATTATATATTATAAAGTTGAACAAAACAGTAGAGAACAAGACCAATAAAACTTAAGCATTGCAAACATTACATGACTTCCAAAGGAGACAATAGTCAAACCAGAATGGGCATCTTAGTGAATCTTATTGCCTTCAAAGTAGTTGCCTATACCCTCAAACTTGATACTATCATACAGAATGGAACAGAGTCTAATCAGTCAAAACAAGATCGTGGGAGTATTAAAGGACTTCAAAACAAGTTAATATGAAATAAAAAAAAGTTATGATTATATATCCTGCTAATTTTTTAATTTTTCCCCTTAATTAAAACAAGCATAAGAAATAACTAAATATTTTTTTAATGAATAAGGGAGAGATTGAGATAAAACAGGACATAACAATATAACAATACAGGTCAAAGCATGACTGTTTCAGCAACCTAGTGCTTCACCACCAAATAACCCGACTTAACATTAATTACCATAGTGCCTGTCTTTTTCCTTGAAATATTTGAATAAAACTTCATATACTATAGCTTCACATATTTCCATATCAAGAAGCCCAGAATAAAGCCTTTCCAATTAATAAGTGAAAATTTTATAAGGCTTCAAGGCCACATAATGGGGAATCATGAATACCACATATTTTTATATATTTGAATCATTACTTACATTAGGGTAACTATTCAGTATTCACACATGCGAGATTGGTTTACTTCACTTATGAGTATGGTCTCCAGCTGTGCCCATTTATTGATAAATATCTCAATGTGATCCTTCTTTATAGCTGAATAATACTCCATTGTATAGAAATGCCACAACTTTTTTATCCATTCCTCAGTTGATGGACACTTGGGTTATTTCCAAGATCTGGTGATTACAAATTGTGCTGCTATAAACATAGGTGCGCATATATCACTGTGGTATGATGCTTTCAGTTCTTCTGGGAATATGCCTAGAAGTAGAATAGCTGGAATAAATGGGACTTCCAATCCCAGCTTTTTGACAAATCTCAACACTGACCTCCACAAAGGCTGCACCAGTCTACACTCCCACCAACAGTGTAGGAGAGTTCCTTTTTCCCCGCAGCCTCTCCAGCATTTGTTGTTGTTGGTTTTCTTGATCCTGGCCATTCTTTCAGGAGTGAGATGGTATGTCAGTGTGGTTTTAATTTGCATTTCTCTAATGACCAATGATGATGAACATTTTTTCATGTATTTATTTGCCATTTGCATTTCTTCATCTGAGAAGTGTGTATTCATCTCAGATGCCCATTTTTTGATTGGATCTTTGAATTTTGGTGGTCTGAGTTTTTTTAATTCTTTATATGTTTTAGACAAGAGTCCCTTGTCTGAGAGAGAGTTCACTAAAATCTTTTCCCAGTTTGTGGGTTTTCTTTTCACTATGCTGGAGATACCTTTTCACATGCAGAAACTTTTTAATAAGAAGTGGTCCCAGTTATTGATTCTGGGAAGTATTTCCTGTGCAGTTTGAGTCGTGTTCATGAATTCTCTACCTTCTCCTATGTCTTCAAGGTTTCTACCTAATTTGTCTTCCAATAGATTTAGTGTTTCTGTTTTAATATTCAGATCTTTGACCCATTTAGATTTTAATTTAGTACATGGTGATAGACATGTGTCTAGCTTTAGTTTTTGGCAAATGGAGAGCCAGTTTTTCCAGCACCATCTATTAATGAGACTGTCGTTCTTCCAGTGAACCTGCTTGGCTCCTTTATCAAAGATAAGGTGGTTGAGTGTGTTTGTAGTTGTGGTTGTATCTTCCAATCTATTCCATTGATCTTTGGATCTGTTTTGATTCCAATACCATGTGGATTTTACTACTGTTGCTTTGTAGTATAACTTCAAGTCAGGGATTGTGATGCCTCCTGCTTTGTCTTTGCTGCTTAGAATTGCCTTTGCTATTCTAGGTCTCTTCTGGTTCCAGATGAAATTTAGAAGTGATTTCTCTAGATCTATAAGGCATGTTGATGGTATTTCTATTGGGATTGCATTGAATCTGTACAACAGTTTTGGGAGAATGGCCATTTTCACAATGTTTGTTCTTCCTATCCATGAGCAAGGATGTCTTTCCATTTTCTGAGATCATCCTCAATTTCCTTTTTCAGTGTATTATAATTTTCACAGTATAAGTCTTTCACTTCTTTTGTAAGAGTAGTTCCTAAATATTTCATTTTTTTTGCTTGCTAATGTGAAGAGTGTAGTTTCTCTTATTTCCCTCTCTGTGATTTTGTTGTTCCTGTATAGGAATGCTACTGATTTCTGAGTATTGATTTTGTATCCAGCCACATTACTGAATTTATTTATTGTATCTAAGAGTCTTTCAATGGAGTTTAGGGGGTCTTCTATGTAGAGTATCATGTCATCTGCCAACAATGATAATTTAGCTTCTTATTTTCCTATCTTTACCCCTTTTATTTCTCTCACTTACCTAATTGCTCTGGCTACTACTTCCAGTACTATATTAAATAGGAGTGGTGATAGAGGACATCCTTGTCTTGGTCTGATTTTAAAGTAAAGGCTTTCAATATTTGGCCATTTAGTATGATGCTGGCTGTTGGTTTGTCATAAATGGCCTTTATTATATTGAGGTAAAGACCATTTATTCCAATTTTCTGTAAAGTTCTTGTCATGAATAAATGTTGGACCTTATCGAAGGCTTTTTCTGCATCTATAGAAATGATCATGTGATTCTTATTTTTGGCTTTATTGATGTGGTGGATTACATTTATTGATTTGCATATGTTGAACCATCCTTGTATTCCTGGGATGAATCCCACTTGCTCATGATGTATAATCTTCTTGATGATTTGCTGCATCCTATTTGCCAATATTTTATTGAGGATTTTTGCATCTGTGTTCATTAGAGAGATTGGTGTATGGGACTCTCATTTTGGTTCAATAGTCAGAAGTTTCCACAACATTCCTTCCTTGGATTCTATGCTAGGTAGTACCTTGGGCAGAGCCCTGACTCCCACTGTGTCCCCAAGTCCAGGGCCAGAGCCTGGCTGCTCTCAGCAAAAGAAGCCTGACTTCAGATTTGATTTGTGATCCTACTCCAAAACCTCAGCAGTTGTCTCTAGCTTGAAAGCTCTCCTGGCTTTGAATTCCTAGGACCGCCTTCCACACTGTGCAGAGAGCTGAAGAGTGATTTACAGGAGACCAGTATTCCCAGGGCCTCCTGACATCTCAGCTGCCACAGTTGCAGTCACTCACCAAACCACTAAGTGTGTGAGCAGGGGAGCTGCTGGGTTCTCACAGGCTTCTCTGGAAGGGGCTTTGGGATAGGAAAGATGTGGTGGCCTTATACATCTGTGCCAGCATTCTTTAGTCTACAGATATTTCCTTCAGATCTTCATGGGCCCCTGATCTTTACCAAAACTAAATCTTTGTCATATCATGAGGGTTATACATGTCAGGATCACTGTCCTATAACCATTATCTTTTTACAACTCTAGGTTAACTGTTGGTGTTTGTTCTTTTTAGCAGGAGGAATTATTATTATTTGTATAAAAAGAAAAAAACTTTTTATCGGTACCAGGGATTGAACTCACGACTGCCTGCTTGCAAGGCAAGCGCTTATGCCGCTGAGATAAGTCCCCAGCCCCCAGCAGGATGAATTATTAAGTTGAATCATTTGATTTTCTATAGTGTCTTTCCTAGTAATCGATAGGATCAGTTTTTTGAATAGAGGTGAAAATGTTCCCTATAGGCCTTAGGTTGCAGAAATGAATAGGTTGCTGTGGTAAAGATCTTCCACTAGATGGCGAACAACTCAACATTAAACAAACCACTGAGGCCTTGTCCTAGAACCTCTAGGACTGTAGAAGTGATGCTTTCCCAAAAGGAGCCACTAAAGCAGGGAGCTCTCTGCTCATCTCTCTAAGCTCACATGGCTTAGGGGCCTGTGCACAGTGAGCCATGACTTCCCTATCTGACTGTTCCTCATGATTTCCTGCTTTACTTTGTGATTTGTAATGTACCTGAGCATGATGAACTTTCTGGACGCTTCTAGGTCAGCAATGAAGCAGAGTGAGCCAGAGAGCAAGAGCCACAGCCCTTAATGTGGCCAGCTGTGAAACAAGAGTAAGTGTTCTCATGCATTCCAAGGTGGAGGTGACAGGTACCACAGAACTTAGTTCTATTCAGAGATGCAGAGGAGATGCCCTGGAGGAGTCCCTTTGAGGAGGGGAAGGTGGGCGTGGAGAGGGCCTGTGATTGAACCTGTTCCCCTGCTGCTCTCCACATACTGCATCAATGAGCCCTATGCTCAGCTTGGTCCTCAGGGTCTGAGCTTCATGTTGCTCAGACTGCAGCGGGGAAGATTTGGGAGGTAATTTGGGTGGTGACTCTGGGCTCTCATTGTTCATTTTCAGTTTGCTAGATTTGAAAAAAAAAAAAAATATATATATATATATATATATATATATATATATAATTTAAGGAGAAAAAGGAAAAAAAACAGAAAAAGGGTACTAGTAATACAAAATTTAAAAAATAAACAGTAAGAAATCACTAGTTAATAGATTACATATTCTCAGTTGTTCCAGTTACAAAATTGAAGCATGTAAAGTGGACTTTCAAACAGTGAGAGTGCAAACAATTTTGTTCAATGATCCAAAAAACACTCAGTAATATGGTTATCTATCTTATACACTTAAACATATATGCAGTTATAACTTCTAGAGCACTTCCTTTTCTTTTCTTTTGTACAATGACAATTACACATTTTGGCTTTTATTACTCCCACAGTTCTTGTTACTTTTTTTGAAGAGAGTAAAACCAAATGTGACATATCAGCACAGAGTCAGTCAAATCAAAAGCATGGACCTAATAGATAAGGTAAAAACAAAATATAAGGTGATCAACAATGGTTACTATACTGCCTCTTGCTATTTTAAGAAGAATTGGCAGTTATAATAAAATTGAACTAAACAGTAAAGAATAAAACCAAAACATTGGAGACATTACAGGATTTTAAAAGAAAATAATAGTCAACTGGAATGGGAGTCATAATGATTCTTATTGTCTTCACAGTTATGCCTATACTTTTGAATTGGTACTATCAAGCAAAGCAGAATAGAGGAAAATCAGTCAAAACAAGATGGTGAGGGCAATACAGGATTTCAAATCAAGTTAATATAAATCAAAGTAGGTTACTATAATGTATCCTGCTTTTTAAAATTTATTTTTCCCTTAATTAAAAAATAAAAAGAAAAAAGTAAATAATTTAAAAAAGGGGATTGAAATAAAAGAGGACATAACAGCAGAACAGCACAGGTCAAAACATAACCATTTAAGCAAAATAGTGTTTCACCACAAGATATCCTGACATAGAAATCATTACCATAGTGTCTCTTTCCTTGAAATCTTTTGGTATAACTTCATATACTGTAGCGCCAAACATATCATGACACTATAAAACCATTCAAGAGAATGACATTATTACAGGGTATTTAGAACCAATTAACAGAAAATGAACAATGGTTTCTATAGAAACTCCTTGTCTGTAAGAGTGTTTGCTTATATTATCATATAAAATAAAATCCAATAAGATACAACCTTTTAAGACCAATGGAGACAGAAGAATACAAGTTTGATGGGACTTCAAAATAAGATGTTACTAAATCAGCACTAGCTATTATGATGTCTTGTTTTCTCCAAAATAGCTGTTCCTACTTTCCAATCTTCTCTCCCTCATTTCTGTTGAGCTCTTTTTCTGTCGTTTGTTGTCAGTTCGTCATCTTCATTTCGTTTTCTGCTCCATTCATTGTGGCCTCTCTGCCACTGTTTCTGGAATCTTGGTATTTTCCTTTTTTAGAATTTCCTGCAGTATTCTCTGTAGAGTTGAATTAGTGGTTGCAAATTACCCTAGTTCCTCTTTATCCTGGAAGCACCTTGTCTTTTCATCAATTTCTAGGGACAGTTGTGCAGGTTATACAATCTTGGCTGGAGGTTATTATCTTTCAAAGCTTGAATTGTTTCCCCCCACACTCCTCGCGATTTGATGGTTTTTGCCAAGAAGTCTGCTGTAATTTTGATGGGTGTTCCCTTGTAAGTGATCTGTTTCTTGTCTCTGATGGCTTTTAGTATTCTGTTCTTATATTGGATTTCTGGAATTTTGGTTATTATATGCCTGGGTGTAGCTCTGTTTGGGTTGTAGGTGCTGGGGTCCTGTATGCCTCATACATCTGAGCATCTTTACCTTTTGCTAAATTAGGGAAATTCTCCTGGATTATTTCTGTGAATAGCTTTTGTAGTTCATTTGCTTGTGTCCCTACTTCTTCTCTTATGTTCTTAATTCTTAAGTTATAGATCCTCTTATCATCTTCTAACCTTTGTATGATTGCTGTTTGTTTTCTTGCTATTTTTAAGAAGTTTTTCATTTCATGCTCCCATATTAAAAATCTACTCTCCAGTTCAGATAATCTATCCTTAGTTTCTTTCAATTTGTTATGCCAGCTTTCGATAGAGTTTTTAGTTTCCTAGTAATGTCTTTGAACCTGCTTCACATATTCTATGTTTTCTCTATTTTCTCCATCAAACAATTCTCCCCTTATTTTCTGTTCTTCCATTCCACCATCTGTTTTTTCTTGGGTGGTGCTTAGCATTTCTCTAAGTATTCTGCTTATGTCTTGCTTCAGGTCATTAATAACTTCATTCCTGAACTCGTCTATGAGGCTCTGGAGATAGCGCTTTATGTCTATTGGTACTGTGTCTGCTATTGCATGTTTCTTAGGATTGGGGGCCGAGGACCCTTTCTTGTTGCTCCCTCTTCCCATATTCTTTGTTTCTTATATATAAGCGTATATAGGAAGCCCAGCTTCCTTCCCTGTTGACCAAATTCTGTTTGAATTGCACCGGCTAGGTGTTCCAGCCTACCCAGCACATACCTGGGCAGTCTATGCCGGGCCCACCCCTACAGGTCAACCTATAGAAAGCTTCACTGCTAGGGTGCACCTCCAGGCATTGAGACCTGGTTTGGGCTAGCATACTGGGTCTCAGCCAGCGGTGTCTCACAGGCCAGGCACTCCCCACCAATCCCGCTTGAGAGGAGGATATGTGACTGAAGTCACTGCAGCATCTCTTTCCAGGAAGTCTGCCCCATTCGAGTATGCCCTCCACTGAAGCCTCCTTCTCAATGGAAGTGTCACGATCTGCTCACTCACCGCAGGTCAATGCAGGGCCCTTTGGCCCGTCTTGCTCCCAACTCCATTCAGTGCTTCCCATTCTCCAAGCTTTCATGCCTCTCTCCCTGTTGTGCCGACCGGGATGCAACAGTGGCTGCAGGAGATTCAAATCACAGTTTCCAGTGGCACGGGGTCTGGCTTCTGTGCTGAAACCTTATCTGTTCCTGCTGTATCACTGGGATTGCATTTCCAGTTGGTTTCTCTTAAGTTAGTTGATTCCTGGGTCGGCAAAGAATATCCCTTGTTGCCTAGGAATTCCTGCCCAGCACCATCCCTGGATTTCAAGTGTGGTTTCTCAGAGAGCCTCCAAGGCTGCTGCTATCTATCCACTATGTTCTTCAGGAATTGAAATAATATATTATGGAAACAACAAAAGCCATCATTTATTGCTACATTAAATTAGTAGTTAATATACTACATGCACACAGTGAAGAATTAATTAACACCTTTTTTGTGTAACATGTGCTTTTCATCGTTCTAAGCACATCAGAAGCTCAGTGAGTCGAAATCATGGATGTGGATATTTGCTGATCCTCTTCTTGGCCTCTGTTCCTCAGGCTCAATCAGTGCTGAGAGCCTTAAGCTCAGAGGGCCAAGCCAGTTCTTTGGTCCTAGTGTCTCACAGTGTTGCTCCTCCTGGGGCTCTCAGCTTGCTCAGAACCCAGAATGTTGAGTACTTTCCTTCCCTGCATCTGCTACCATGCAATGCAATGTGCAGGCTCTGTGGTTCTCCCATGTCTTCAGCCCCATGGGTCTGGAGAGCAGCTACTTCCTCCACAGCCCAGGTCTACAGCTCAGCAGCTCTGAGCACTGCAGGCCTGACCTCACCTTGGCCACAAGTCCCTGTTCCAAAACTCTCCCATTCACTGCAGTGCTTGGAATCTATGAAGACCTTAAATTCTCTGCCCATTTCTCCTCAATTCCTGAAACCACTCTAGCAGTTGAATGAAGGAGGATATGTTTTCCTTGTTATCCTAACATCCTACTGGATCCTGACACAGCAGCTTGTCCCTATCCATTATAATTTAGAAGCACAGGATTAGTTATTTCTTTAAATTTCTAATAAAAATTTATCACTTTCCCAGCAGTTGTCTCTGATTTCTTCAGTTTTTTCAGTAGCAACTCTGCCCTGCTGTGCATGGCAAACACAGATGAACCTCTTTCAGCCAAGGCAGGCATAGGGATTAGGACCTGGCTTATGTGACCCATTCAGGATTGAGATGTAAGAGGAAGAAAGAAGGTGGACAGGGACTTGGAAAGATTTTCATAAAGCTGAATTGGGAGGGTGAGGCAAAACTTTTACCTTGATTTCTTCTAGAAACAGATTTGAGACTACCTGATGCAGAGACATTGCAGCCCTCTTGAGATTAGGATCCCTTAGGTCCAATCTTGAAAGCTCCGTGTGTTGAGATTTCAAATAGGAAAGAGAAAATTTGCGTCATTTCTACTGTATCTCTGCTGCTGTCCCAATACCAAGGATTGCAATAGCCAGACTTTTGTTTATGTATTTAAGTACATCCTAATTCTCACATTGCATCTGAAATGATTCTAACTTATCTTGCAAAAAAAATCAAAACCAAATAAATGAATGGGCCTCAGAACTGCCCTTGGAGGAAGACAGGCAGAAAGATGTGCTCTTGCGTGTGTTTGCGGGAACCCGGGGCTGGCATTGTTCATGTCCTCCCCTGCAGTCTCAGTCATGCTGTGATAGTGAGTATAGGAACCCAGACAAGTTCACCTAGCTCACAATTTCTGCTCTCTTCTACTCATTACTTCCTTTATATACCCTAAATTTGAAATAGCCCATTTGTTTCCTTTAATTACTTCTTTTCAAAAGGGTCTTGTGACAAAGACCCTGGTTGTTCAGTAGCAACTCTGCCCTGCTCTGCATGGCAAACACAGGTGAACCTCTTTCAGCCAAGGCAGGAGTAGGTATTAGGATTTGGCTTATGTGACTCGTTCAGGAGTGAGACCCATTCAGGAGGTAAACCGAGTTCTGAAAGACAAAATCAGCAGTTCCCTCTAATCATGGAAGGAATCATTGTCCTAAAGGAGGAGCACATTCTCTGCAGGCAAATCTGTGCCATTCTGGTATGAACAGAGACCCTAGAAGACACTGAGCCTGTGCTGAGATAGGCCAGCCCTGAAGCTCTACCTCTACCTCTGCTGATTTGTATATTCCAAGAGCCCAGCAGGCTACTTGAGGACTTCTTCATAGGCTGCTGGTGTCACTCTGTACAGCTTCAGCCCCAGTCAGTACACAGCATGGACATGATGGTCCCCACTCACTTTCTGGGGCTCTTGCTGCTCTGGGTCCCAGGTAAGGAAGTACAGCACCAGGAATTTACTCAGGGGTGTGTTCAGCATAGACTAACTTTTCAGGGAGGTCGGCTTTATCATGGACAATCATGTTGGTATTTGTTGTTTCTCATCTCAGGTACTAGATGTGACATCCAGTTGACTCAGCCAGCATTGATATCTGCATGTGTGGGAGACACAGTTACCATCAGTTTTAGGCCAGGCAAGGCATTAAGGATTACTTAAGCTGGTAGCAGAAACCAGGGCAAGCTCCTAAATTCCTGATCTATTTGGCAAGATGTTTGCAATCTGGAGTCCCATCAAGGTTCAGTGGCAGTGGGTCTGGGACAGATTTCACTCTCACCATTAGTAGCCTGTGGCCTGAAGATCTTGCAACTTATTATTGTCAGCAATATAAAAGTACTCCTCCCACAATGACACAAGTCATAACAAAAACCTCCCAGGGAAGCAGAAGTATGAAGCTGAGCTGCCTTAGCTGCTCCTCTTCCTGTCTTCAGTTGCACACCAGGTTCTTCAGATGCATCAAAGCTTTGAAGCTCACTGGAAGGATTTAGTAGAAGCATGCAAGGAACCTCCTCTCTACTCTTAACTTTTTTTGTGTTTCTCAACCCTGATTTAATGAACCAATGACTACACTGGAGTAATGTGGATTATGGCATTCTTTTGTATTCACATGGCAACCAAGAAGCACTTCAATAGGTTACAAGCAATGGTTTTTAAAGATTTTCCTCAATTGTAAAAATTTATATTCATAGCAAAGTTTAAAGTGCAGAGGTGTCTCATATAGTGCTGCCCGTATACGTACATGGTATATCATCACAGTAAAAGAACTGCTATTGTATTGCAAGTGTAATGGTTTATTTATCAGTGGCCCCCCCAAGCCTCATGCAATTATGGACTTGACCAAATCTAGGGTTTGTGATTGCTTCATTGTCTGCCACTGTGATTAGTGGTGTGAATGCTATACACAACTTGGGGTGGAGCCAGCGTATGATGTAATGGCAGGAAGAAGGTGTGTTTCCTCTCTTGTTGGTTTAAGCCTTGCTGTTTGCAGTGGTTATGAAGGGCTGCTCCACTATGCCATTCTGCTTTGGAGCCAACTGAGTATGGACCAAAAACTCCAAGTGTTTCTTTCCAAAGAAAGAAACTTTTCTTTCTCTGAATTTGGTTATCAGGTATTTTGTCTCAGCATGAGTAAAAAATAACTAAGAGAGCAGTCCATCAAGATTAGTTTAAACCTAAAAGTTTACCGTAAGGTTAACTCTTGATGTTCAAGATTTCACTAGAAAATATGGGAATAATGACAGATAGCCAACATGATAATATGGCGCCATGTTGTTCCACTTTCGTAAATACCACATCTTCCTCTTGTGCATTCTTTTATTCCTCCATTTTGTATAAGACAATCATGTCTTCTCATGCCTACATTTTTAATTTTCTAGAAAATAAAATCTTGTCATTTAAAGTACAAGAAATTTTCAAGAGCTAATCTCTAAATATATTGTTATGGAATATAGATGTAAAAAGTAACAAGTAATATATTTTTCCTCATGCCAAGACACCTTTTATAGCATCTAGTATTTTTATTCTATTAACATTTGTTTATTCCTTAAAGATTTATGTGAAACATATTGGTGTAAGAACGTGAAGTTATCTGTCGTTTGTTTCAACTTGTGAAATTTATTACTTTTTCTTGTCTTACTTTATTTCCTAGCACCTTCACTATAACTTTGAATAAAAGTAATTAAAGTGGACATGCCTACTTAGCTACTCTAAAGCATAACATATTTAGTATTTTAATGCTGAATGTGATGATTTTAGAGACTTCATTAGTAGTAAAAGGAAAGTTATCCAAGATTGTTAAACCTATAGTGCCAGGTTTTGCTTTGATTGATGCACTCTAATAAAACAATGCAGAGAATCACTGAAAGGAATTGTTATTTGCCTGTGCAGAAAGTTCTATTTCTGATTTCAGTGATTGGTATCAGTGTTCTAAAGAAAGGCAGATGCAGGGCTGCTCATCTGTGAAGATGTGGTTGCCTACTACCTGCACTACTGAGCTTAAATTACTTTTGCCCTTTGTGAATTCTCACAAGAGCAAGGCTGCATTATGGACTGTTTGGAAAGAGTGCAAACCTGCAAAGGAAAAGAATGTCTTCAAGACAAATTTCTCACAAAGACTTAATTCAACAAGACACAATCAAGCACCTGTGAAGAGGATGAGACATGTTAGAGGTTAGAGAAACAATGTTCCTGTAAGCTTTGATCTTATGTTTAATAGGTTTGTACTGAATAACATGTGGATGAATTTAGAGATCTGGTAATACAGGAAGACACTAGGATCAAGTTCAATGATCACAGATGAAAAATATTATTTTCTGGCTGTGCCCAAGGGCCTTCTGTCCTGCTCTCCAACCCGGAGACTCATGGAATCCTCTGAGCTGTTACTTCTCTCAGACTGATCCTACCTAACCTAGGCCAGCTGGAGTAAACTCCAGAGAGAAAGGGAAAAAAGGACTGGAGATCTGTTTCTTTCAGTTATGTCTTAATTGTATATTTTAATGGGATACAGTGATGTTTAAACACATGTGCTAATTTCTGAGTGGCACCATCAGGAGGTTCTGTTCCACTCTGAATTCAAGAAAAAATTCACCCTCGCTTCACTCAGGGCTGCTGTATTAGTATCTTGAGCATCAGGGTCATGGTGACTGGTGTGGAATCTCAGGAGGTTCTGTATCCCCAGCACTGCCCCTGTCTGCCACACAAGTTAGTACTCACCTGTGACAGGGATCTTCATGGCCTTTAAATCAATGGCTGTTGGCTGGTTTGGAGGAGACTGAATGGACCAAATTGGAAGAAGACACAAGACTGTCATCCCTTCTCCTGGTAACTCTGATTTGCATGTCTCCTCCTCACACAATCCCCAACACATACTTATAAGGGTCTGGAGCCTTGTGTGGTACCCAGGGTCTGAACACACCCTGCCAGCATGTTTTTGATGGCCCCAGTTTGGCTTCTTGGAGCCTGTCTTTCTGGGGAGCAGGTCAGGCGGGAGGCCCCTGGGAGAGGCCAGTTGAGCAAATCCTGTGTCCTAGTTGAAGACAGCTCCTATTTGGTGCACAACAATGCCATGAACTGTAAATGACAGTTTCCCTTTTAACTTTTAGAAGTTAATTGGGACACACCCTGACCCAGACACCAGCCTCCTTTTCTGCATCTCCAGGAAAGACCTCTCCATCTCCTGTGAGGCTAGTGCTGATGTAAACAGAGAGATGTCTTTGATGCTGACTAAACTAGGCCAAAGACTTGAAGCCCTAATATCTCCTGTCACCACTGTGGCCCCAGGTGTCCCAGCCAGGTACCAGAGCAGAGGAAGTGGAATGAGCTATGTCTTCAGCATCAGACCTGTGAAGCCCGGGGACGCTGGGGAGTATTTCTGCATGCATGACTATGGGTGGCCATGCACAGTGGGGCAGGATATGCACAGATCTCCTGCTGTGTGTCCCAGAGACTGGATTTCTAGTAGTCAGGCTGCACCTGGCTCACACAGGTCCTCTTCTAGAGATACGCACCATATTGCTTTTTGAGTAGACATAGCAGTCTCTGTCTTAACTCTGAGTCTTTTCCCCTTTCTTATTTTTTGCTGTATTCTAATGGCCATGACTGCAACATAGCAGGTTATCTAGAGCTACACACAGTAGATTTCCCTGCAAACCTGGAAGATCACAGAGCCTGGACCGAGCACCTCCCAGGTCAGCCTCACAGGAGGATGGCAGGGGCAGGTACCTGCTCCACCCAGTGCTCTTGCTCCAGCTGAGGTAACCAGGCTTCTTCTCCCTGTGTTTCCAGAGGGCACAAACTCTGGTCATGCTCATTTGTAGCCTTTTACTTCCGTCTTTTCTTCCTGTTTCACTCCCTCTTTCCCTCCCAGGCTTCCTGATGACTCACAAACATGCAGCCTGGTGGGAATCCTTATTGCTGGGGGGAACTGACATCAGAGAGCAAACAAATCTTCATCTTGGAAGGAAATTCTCACCTGAACTTTTGCAGTTTTTTTTTTTTTTTTCTTCTAGGGAAAAGATTTAGAAGATTCAAGAACCATTTAATTTCCTTTCCTGCAGTGACTCCCCCACTCCCCATGGACTTCACCTATCAGATCCCAGCCTCCTTCCTCTGGTCTGCAGCTCCTTCTGGCCACCATGTGTTTCTCTTTCTCTCCCTTCGCATTTTGTTGTCAGAGTTGCCTGCACCCACAGTCACCCTTTCCTTGCTGTCCTCCCAGGCTTCAACCTACTGCAACAGCCCTCTGCTTCACCTCACGACAGCCTCTCTTAGATTAATTTCCATTACCAGCCTCTCTCTAATTAAGTTGCAAAATCAAAGAGCCACTACCCAGCTGTGCTCTCTGGGCCCACATTGGGGTGCTGGTAGAAGAGGTCCTCCAGCCTCTTTTAGGCAGCACAATTTTAAAGCTATAAGTTTTTGCATTCTCACACCCTGACTGGCCCTGCAGCTGAGAGTGACTGTTTCTCCAGGAGACACAGCCAGGGAAGCTGGAGTCTGAGTGAGCAGGGTTTGCTGTTCAATGGTATCTGAGATTGAAACATAGAAAAGAAATGTTACCTATGTAATTCAGGTAACACCCATTGTACTCTCAATAGTGTCTTCTCAGCTTATTGATCAATGCTAAACTTTAATTACTGCGTTTGCTGATCAGAGGTGCCAGGATACAGGACCCCACATTAAAAGAGATTCCACAGAGGCAGTGAACAATCATCCATAGTCCCCTGACCTGGGAGCCAGAGTACCAGGAGGCAGAGGAGCAGAGTTGAGGCTTACATGGTTCACTCTGAGTCCCTGCTGAAAAATATCACCCAGCAGAACAGGGCATTGATATGGACGCTGGACAGCAGGGTGGGCTGGGAGGAGCATGCAAAGCAGCTGGAGCTGAGAGAGCTGGGCTCCAGCACTGCAATCATTGGTCTGTTCTTCTCCACACCTGACCAACTTCTCCCCAGTTGTTCATGTCAGAAAACATCCTTTGTTCAGCCTAAATAAAGAATTTCCCTTTTGTGTTCACAAATTTTTTTCTTTGTGAAACCCTCTATCACCAAACACCAAGATTCAGCCTGATGGTATTCAGTGCAAACTTGTTAGGAACAAGATAGAAGCCTACAGAGACTGTTGTAGTGAAGAGCTTCAAGGAGATCAACTACATACAGGACACAAACTTACAATATTACTGTTTTATCGTGATCACTCAGCATGACCTACAAGAAAGTGCAGGAAATCTGTGCACAATAGTGAAGACCTAGAAAATCCAGCTGAGGGCTTGGATCCCACAGAAATGTCTTGCATGAGTCCAGCTGAAGACCTGGAGCCCATGACAATGCCTCCCATGTGTCCAACTGGAGGCCTAGAGCCCATGATAATGACTCCTGCACATCTGTTTTTTGGATCTGTGCTGGGAAGGCCCAAAGGTCAGTGGTGGAAGCTAGAAAGTCTATGCCAGTGGAATGAAGGATCCATGCTAGGAGATAGAGGGTTCCACACTGGAGCCAAGAAGAAATGCTCAAAATAAGGACCAAGTCTCCCTTGACAATTATCAGAGACATCCTCTATGACAGTGAGATCCTGAGCTCTACAAATGATAACAGTCAAGTACCTGTCAGGAAGACAGCGTGGCAAGTTTCTCACAAAACTTGAACAGAACACATCTTCTTCTTTAAAGCCAGGTAGCATGGTGAACATAAGGACCAGAGCTCCCCCAAAGTGAACTGCAATTGTTCTCAACAACAAGGTCCCAAGCTCCTCCAGTGATAATGACTGAGTTCATATCAGGAAACGTTCAAAGGACAACACTTTGGAGAAACACAACACATGCTCTTCCTTTCCATATCTCTTCTTTTTTTTTTTTTTTTTTTTGTCTTTTTTGTCTTTTTCCTTTTTATCGTTACCAGGATCGAATTCATGACTGCCTGCTTGCAAGGCAGGCGCTTATGCCGCTGAGCTAAATCTCCAGCCCCTCCACATCTCTTCTTATGCTGGCACTTTCCTCAGGTGGACCATCTACACTCAGCACCATGCTGATTTAACTCAGCTGGTGTTAAGTTGACCACCAGTTTTTGATCCATAACAGGGACACTGCTTCTCTCTACCTCTAATGTGTCTCATCATCTCCCTATGTGCTTGATTGTGTCAAGCTGAATTCAGACTTGTATGGAATTTGTCTTCCAGATAGTCACTTCCTTTGCAGTTTTGCAGTCTTTCCCAAGACCCCTGGTGCAGAGTTATTCTGAAGAGAATTACAAAGGGCAGCTTGCACTTAGGCTCAGTAGTGCAGGTCAGTGGACAACCACACCTGCACAGATGAGCAGCACTAGGTTTCTCTTCCTTCCCTGTACTGATACTATTTTATGGATAAGTACTGATCCATTTTCTTACAGATCAATGAATGTTAGACAAAAGCACCAAATATACAGAACAGGGAAAGGAAAATATGTTCAACAAATAGTTTTGGGAAAAATGGATATAGACTATCAAACAGTCATTAAGCTTATGCCACTCACTATCTATAAAAATCAACTCAAAGTTTATTAAAGACACATGTGTGAGATCTGAAACTATATAATCTAAAAGAAAGGATCAGGTAAAGCACCTTGACCTTGGTCTTGGCAGTGCCTTTTCATATGTAACAAAATATTCACAGGCAACAAAAACTAAGCCTGTGGGACAAAAACTTTCTGCAAATCAAAGGAAATGTTCAACAAAATGAAAAGGAAAAGGAAATCTATGGGATGCAAGAAAATATTTACAAATCAAATATCCAACAGGTTTTTAATATCTAAGATACATATGCACACAACTCAAGAGGAAAACAAAAATAAACACAAAACAAGCCACACAACTTAAAAGTGGGTCTGAATACAACTATTTCCAAAGAAGTAGGCATCAGTAGATACGTAAAAAGGTACTCAATGCTACTAATCATGCTAATTAGCATGGAAGTAGAAACCAAAATCATAATAAATATCACCTTGTATCTACTAGGGTGATTATTTTCAAAAAGAGAACAAACACCAGCTGTTGTTGAGGGTGTAGAGAATAAGGAAACCATGTGATAGTGTTGATGAAAATGTAAACTGGTACAACTATTATAGAAAACAGTTACAGAGGTTTCTCAAAAATCTAGCAACAGAAGCAACATAAGATCCCTTCTCTGGAAGTATCTCTGAAGAAAATGGAATCAGAATCTTGAAGAGATATCTGCACTTTCACTTTCAGTAAGCATTATTCACAACAGCCAAGGTGTGGAAGCAGCATATATGATGGAATATTATAAAGTAAGAAAAGTCATAAAATAAAATGAAACTCCTACCATTAATGACAACACTGATGAAACTGGTGGATATCATACTAACCGAAATGACCTATTCACAGCTGATTAAATAGCATATGATCTCACATATGTAGACTCTAAAACTTTTAGTCATAGAAGCCTGGGGAAGCCTCACCCTGAATAAAAATGTAGGAGGAAGAGATTCAGTTCTTTCATCTTTTTTTGCTCTTCCTTCTGAAGTGGGTGCATCTTATGGTTCTCTTGCCTGTGGATATCAGATTATATGCTTTTCAGCCCTCAATATGGATTTGTATCAAGGAATTTCTCCCTGGAAGTTTTCAAGATTTTGTTATTAACTAGGTTGGTGTGCTGGTCTCTTTTGTTCTGAGGTTTCCCGCTGCTTGGGAAGATCAAATATAAACTTTCCTGGCTCTCCAGTTTGTAGTCACTGTAGATCATTTCAACTTCAGCTATCATGTGAACCTACCAACAAGTTCATATGTATTATAGATATAAATGTTAAATAGACAGGTAGATAGATATATGAGATAATTCTAATTCTTTCTGGAGAATCCTAATCAATGCATTTACAAAAATTTATTTCAAGATATATAAAAACTACCCAACAAAGTAGGAAACTGCATGCTTATCTGTGTGCACTATTTTATTTAATCACAAATCATTCCCGCCAAATAGCATTCAAATGACTAAAAACAACAAGAAGTTATTCAATGTTCTTACTCATCAAAGAAACATCAGTTTTAATGACAATCTCACCTCCAGGTATATTAACAGAGGCATAGTTTTTAAAAGTAAAAAAATAATAAGTATTAGAAAGGCTTCAGAGCAACAGATGTTTTTGTTCATGGCTGGTAGCATGTAAATTTCTTCTCAGTTTTATAAAACTGCCTGGCAGCATTTGCTAAAGATAAACCAGTGTCAACCAACTCCATCACTCACACTTTCAGTCCTAAGAATAGAGTCAGAGAATGAACAAGTCCATAGAAGACACTTTAGAAAATCCCTGAAACTTAATAACAACCTCCATGCTAAAACAACTCATGAAATCAGAATAAAATTACTAATTGGCATGCTCATGTCATAGACAATTATTCAAAATAAAAGGAATAAATTACTAACTAATCAAACACATAGATAAATTTCAAAACTCATGTTGATCAAAAGAAGGAAGAAGCCAAAGACATACAAGTATTCCATTGCTGTGGAGTCTGAGGAAATACAGTTCACATTGATAGAAGACAGGAGCATGGCACCTCCTGTAAAGGTGGACAGGGCAGTATGTCACTAGGGTGGAACCAACAAAAGGGGGCATGTGAGATGCTGGAGACAGGGCTGTATCTCACTCTGGGCAGTGGTACAAGGCAAAATGTGAATAAAGTTACTGGCTATAAAATTGTATTAAATTTATGTACAATAAACACAGTTTATTGCATTAAATAATCATCTCATTTTAGTGAATGAATGAATGAAGTTATGGGTTCTGAGGAGTAGAATATGATTCCTTCTTCTGACCTATGAGTGCTGGTACCTTCAGCAAGAGACAGTATATGAACCTCTGACTCCTTATCTGTAGAGGATTCATAAGGGATTGGGCCATGTTATGGATTGGGAACTGGTGGTCAACTTAATGCCAGCCAGATTACATCAGCATGCATTGAGCGAAGATGCTCCACCTGAGGAGGGTTGCCAGGATAAATAGGTGGAGAAGAAGGGATGTGTTAAGTGTTGAGGCATTAAGGAGGCATTGTCGGTTCTCCTACGAGTTGCAGTCTGAGCTGTTGGTTCTCCTGGAGAAGCTTTGGTAGATGTGAGCATCGAGCATTGCTTCCTGGCTCCAGAGGGAAAGACGTGTGTCCCTTGGTCTCCAGGATAAACTCATCACGCTGCTTCCTGGCACGTACCTGACTGTGCTTGTCTTTGGTGGAGCTTGGGGGGCCTCCGTGTCGCTGAGGACAGCTGTGATGCCTTTCAGGACAGCCCTGGTTTTTGTTGTGAGTGTGAGTTCTTGGCTCCAGCTTAGAACCCTCATCCCACTAGCACAGCTCCTTCATCCTGCTGGCATAGACTTTCTGGCTTCCATCATTGACCTTTGGGTCTTACTGGCACGGATCCGTAAAAGAGACTGGCGTGAGTCCTTCTTGTGGGCTCTGTATCTCCAGTTGCATTCATGGGAGGCATTGTCCTGAGCTCTGGGTTTTATCTGGACTCCTGTGGGACATTGCCATGGGGTTTAGGCTCTTGACAAAATAATTTATGTCTTTGGTGTTGGGGATAGATTTCCTGCATTTTCCTGTGACCATTATAATAATATTATAAACTCCATGTCCTGATCCTAGTTGTTCTCTGTGTACAACCCCTGACTACAACAGGCCGCCTGGAGGAGTCCAATGTTCAACACAGAGCAAGGCCTCAAGAACAGCAAACAGCACAGGGGCAGCTTTGCTCTTTATTATTATTATTATTACTAGCATTTTAGTACTAGAAATACCTCCCATATTTCCCTAGATATGGCTTCCTATTGTGCATAAGTTCCCTGCACAACACATTTTTTAGAACGTGTCTCAGAGAAAAGGTTCAAAGACCATGTTACAGACAAGTCCTTGGCCTAGAGATTTCATTTTCAGACTTTGCTGAAGGCTGGGATGGTTGTGTTGTCAAGAGAACATATTCTGAAACACAAGTCCTCCACATCCTCACCATTGAGCCCTGCATACACACCCAGCCACCCCCATCACAGAAGCTGCAGTGGTGAATGTGACACAGGAGAGATATCTTAAATCATAGAACCTCCTATGCAGATGGTTTATGTGTGGAGCTGTAATACTGTGAGAGTGACTGCATAGTCCTGTTAGCAGTAATAGGTGCCAGTGTCTCCAGCCTCTACCTTGCTGATTTGAAAATGAATTCTGTCTCACTCTGTATGCCCTGAAGCAATCAGAGACACCAGGATGTTGGTTATCAGTCAGTGCCATTCGTGGACTGGGGATATAGAGAACAATGCCACACCAAAAAAGCAAGCCCAGTCTGGGAACCAGCACCCTGCACAGGCTACCACCGGACTGGAACAGACAGACCCCAGCCCTTTCCAGTGCATGGGCTGGCAAACAAGAAATACCAACACACACACACACACACACACACACACACACACACACACACACACACACAGATGAGAATCCTAGGAGAGACTGGCCTGGCTTCTGCTGATACCAGGCTAAATAATCAGTTCACTTTCACTGGCCCTGCAAGTGATGGAGACACTGTCGCCTGGAGTCGCACTCAGGAAGGCTGAGGACTGTGTCAGGGCAGCGCTCCCACTGGTGGCTGAGAAGGAAGAAAAACACAACCAGTGTTAGTGAGTGGGTCCCCACCTATTTTCCTCCAGCAGACCGGGGCTTTCCGGGTTCCTTAACCTACGGGCACCTGGGTCTCTGAGAAAAGTCCATGAGCTGGAGTCCTAGAGTCCCTGGGAGGTTCTCACCACCAGGAAAAGGGAACTCCTGTCATCTGGGGTATCTTCCCTGCAGCTGCCTCCCTCACCTGGGCACCAGAGCAACAGAAGGCAGAAAAGAGGAGTCAGGGCACCCATGTTCTCTCTTACCTCTGCTGAGGCTCTTTTCACCCAGATCCTCCAAGCAGCCTTTCATGAGGAATCCAAGGAGCAGAAATGGCCTCGAGGGAAAACATGCAAATCTGTGAGGTAGTGTGCAGATCTGGGCTGAGCTTGGGACACAGAGCACTCTGTTTCTTCTGGTGACCACGTATGGTCCCAGATGAATTTGTTCTTGGTGTTTGTAAGATAAACCATCTGTCTTTTCTGGTGTTCATTTGCCCTTGAGGTCTAGACCTGTGGAGTTGGAATAAGACATCCTTCTTCTAAGACTAAGTATACCAAGAACTTGAATGATTTCCTACCTGGCCTCCAAGACTTAAATCTTAATAAAAGCATGTAGAATTCCATAAAATATAATCTTCTGGAGATGAAATGAATGATGGTTCCATGCTGATATGTTGATTAGAGTAGATACTCTGAGGTCACAGAGAAGAAAATGTCTTTCAGAAAATCTATGTCACACCTCTTGGGACACTGTGCAGTAGAGAAGAGACTCAGTTTATTGGAATACATTTCTATGAGCAGAGGAACTCTTTATTTTGGAGACTAATGCATTTTTATTAACTTTTTCATTTTCTATAGTGACTTGATTCTCATTTTTCTCATTAACTTTCTCCTACTACATTGTCATATCCGAGGATAACTATGGATCCCTTCTTTGCCTGGTAGAATTCCAGCACAACTATTAATAGCATGGTCTTTTTGTCCACAAATGACTCAGTTTCCATGGAAACTTTATCACTCTGTACTCTGGTTTTTTCTCTTCCTAGTACACCAAGATATTTAAAAATTGGTAATACACATAAAAGTGGAGGAAACTATAAGTGTTTCAAATCTTTTGTCAGTACAGTGGATTTTGTCTCCTTCTGTAACTGTATTTTATTATGTCCAATCACCTAACAACCACTCTGCCATCATGGAGACTTCTGTGTGTCATCTGTATTTCAGTGAAGTGCACACGGCCCTGTTGCTCCAATTCTTAGAAGACAGTCTGTAAGATGTCCCCCATGCAGGGAGCAACCTGAATGTAGGTCACCTTGTACTCTACTCCAGCCAGCAGGCATTTTAATACCTTATTGAGTCCTTTTAGTAAAACTGACTAATATTTGTTTTTCAGTTTCTTTGTTGTATGCTGGGAGCAAGGATGATTTTTTCCTCAGTTTTTCTCTAGAGGAAATCTATAGTGCTTCAAATGTGCCCTCTCCTTGAGGGCAATGTCAAGGGCTGCACATTAATTACCATAGAATTTCTCAGTGTGTTCTTGCTATTCTCCAAGCCATCCTGCCACAGCTATTTAATTCAATTTCAGTGGTATCACACAGTCAGTGCTTTGAGACAGACCAATGACTGAAAATGATCAGCATTCTGAAGTGCTGAGGATAGTGATTTGTCCTGAGACTCAGCTTTATTGCATTGAGAAATCCCCATGTAATTAGAACAGCACAATTCTGGGTGTGTCCCTAACAGTATTTACAGACGTGACTTGGCATCTTGGGCAGCAAAATGAGATAAGACCCGCCCGGAATGTGAATGACACAATGTAATAGGACCGGGGCCAGCTCGCTGGATCAAAGGACAAAACCAAAAAAAATAACCACAGCTACAGTAATTCGTTAAAGAATACCAAATATAAAAACTGGTAAATTATTGATTGACATCAAAGTATAAATTTTGAGGAGAGGAGTAAAAATTTGTTCTGTTTTTGCATGTCATCAAATTTAAGTGGTTAGCAGTTTCAAATAGTCTGTTACAACCAGATGTTTGACAGAAGTCCCATGAGAAATGCAAAGTAAAAACCCATAACAGATATACAAAAGATAAAGAGAATGAAATCAAGTCAGGACATCACAGAAAATCATCAAATCACAGAAGAATACACCAAGAAAGAGAAAGGAAAAGAATGAGCAATGAAAAATGAGAAAATTAACAGTAGTTAAGTCTTTCTTAATAATTTCTTAAAATTAACAGTAGTCAAGTCTTTCTTAATAATTACCTTTAATGTAAATGGATTAGAATCTCTAAGCAGAGCGAAAGGAGTGGCCTAAAATCTTAAAAAATAAGAACCAACTCTATGCTGCCTACAAGCGTCCCAGCCTGGATTTGAGGGTGCACATAGTCTTCAAATGAAGCATGAAAAAAGATATAGCATGCAAACAGAAATGAACACAAAGCAGGTGTTACTACTAATATAATAGAGAAAATAAATTTTAAGATGAAAAGTGAGCAAAGAATGAAAAAGTTCATTGCATCATGAAAGGGGTGAATTCAACAAGAGAACATGAGGTTTACAAATATATGGGTACCCAGTTCTGTCACCCGTACACATAAAGGAAAATACAATATTAAGAGTTCTGAAGGAAAATATAGAAACAGAAATACAATATTGGAGCAGATGGCAGTGTCTGCATAGATGATCTACATGGAAAATCTATGAGGAGATACTGAATTTAAACTACACTTTAAATCAAATGAACTAAACAGACAAATGCAGAGCCTTCCTCCCTATACCAGTAGAATATTCCTCTCCTGGAGCACACATGGAGTACTCTAAGATAACAAGCACAAGTTTTGAAAACCTTAAGGTGACTGAAATCATTCCAAGTAGCTCCTCAGACCACAATGGTATGAAAGCATAATCCGGTAATAGGAGAAGTTTTATGAAATTCACAATATATGGCAATTTCTAAACATGCTCCTCAACTAACTAGTGTCATGCAAAAACTCAAAAGAAAATTATCTTGTTTTGAGACAGATTAAAATGGAAACACAAAATACCAAAACTTGTGAGATGGACCAAAAGACATTATAAAGAAAGAGTTTATAGAAACAAATGTCTACATTTAAAAAGACAAAGATTTCAAATAAAAAATATCATACCCAAAGAAACTAGAAGAAGGAGAGAAAATGAAAGAAGCAGGATGCAGTGGGCAGTAGGCCTGGTCACTCCAGGAGGGTGGAATATTTTATCTCTGGTGTTACTCAGAATTACTGTGAAATTTGCTCAGAGTTGCTAATGCTAGTGTGCCCCTGCACAAATAAAACTCACCTTCGCTAACTAAAATGTGTATCAAGAATGCATATTTAAATGCCTGCGGTGAAGTGTTCCCAGCACCCCTCCAACTGGCACCTCAGCAGGAAGAGAACCAAAGCGGCCCAGGTGATAGCCCATTGCAGTTATCAGTTTGGAAAGTGACACAGCTGTGCAGGTGACACAAGTAGCCCAGCTGCCTGCAGATGCCTGAGGCATCCCAGGCAAAGTAGCAGAGAAGCTTCTCAGATCATGCACAAAATCACAAATCATTCCTGTGAGCCTCTAAGGTCTGAGGTGCTGCCTTGTGCTGCACTAGGTGAGGGAAATGCCAATAAGTAAACCAGTTCAAAGAATCTGTATAGACCCCAGCAGGGCTCTAATTCCTGCCCACTTTTCCTCTAGATCAGGTTTACATGGGAAGCAATGCTGCACCTTCTTCACCACTAGATTCAGTTAGGTGCCATCTCTGGGAACCTGAAACCAGGAGCAGTCGGGAAAGCGCATCTTCCCAACAATCCTGGGAATCAGAGGCCAGAAGAGACACAGGTAGGCAAGCGCTTGGGTTTTTGGTTTAAATCCTAGAGACATTTGAGCATTTATATTCCTAAAGTAGAGCTTTCTCTCCTCTGCTGAGTCAAGTCAGGGCTACAAAATTCGTTCTCATATAAGATTTTGCAAAACTTTTCAAAATGCGTAATAAACTTAACTAAAAACACCAGGATCATTTCTATACCTTGATAAAGTGAATGCTCACAATGTCCCCACAGTACACACACTAAGTGTTTGCCCACACAGTTAGAGGAGGGGGAGGCAGACATGGACCCTACTGAGCACAGTCACCCATACCTCCCGAGAAGGTGGGAGATCACAGTCCCTGAAAACAGTCACAGCCTCAGAGACTAATGGCTCCTGATGTTCTGTGGAGGCCGCTTCTCCCCAAATGGGTGAGGGCCAACTGTGTCTTTCTTCCGTGTGATCACAGAGGCAGAGCAAGTCTTTAAGCAAAACCCAAACAAAGCCTCCCTGTGTGAGCCGCTCCAGGTAAACTGAATACATTTGGGTAAGTAAAATGATTTGTGATCATGAAGGGAATAAAAGGAGAGAGAGAGAGACACAGAAGGAAAGATGGCTGTGTGTGTACACAGGGAGAGCTGACACTTTAATGTTTGATAGAATGAGTGTGGTCACCGTGATTTCAGGTCCTATACTGTGGAAGGTAGGAATTATGTTATAAGGCAAAGGGGCCTTCGCAGGTGTAAATTAAGGATGCTTAGAAGGGGAGATTCTAAGGGAAGAACTAAAGGAGATCTTAATGATGATTACTATGGAGGGGGAGGGTCAGAATAGATAGGAGAGGGGAAGCAATGGGAAGACAGAAAGGAGACTGGTGTGATGTGGCCATGGCCACAGAGACAGGCAGCCACCAAAAGCTGGGAAAGACAAGAGGCAGAGTTGCCCTAAAATTTCTGCTTGACATAACCCCTGTCTATACCCTGAGCTTCGCCCCCTCAAACTGATTCCAAACTTCTCTGCCCCAAATCTATACCTGAATAAGTTTCTGTCATTTTTTAAAATTTTAAAATAAAAAAACAGGACTATGATACAGAATTTCAAAACACAATAATCAGAGATTAACACTGATTAATATGTTGCATATTGTTATCTTCAAAGTACTTGTTCAGATTAGAAGATACAGGTTAAAAAAGTGATCAAACAGTCAAACCATGAAAACACAACTGTTCTTTCTAGTGAACTAACAGAAATTAGTAGCACAGTGATCTCTCTTGTACACATATAAGCATATATATATATATATATATATATGAATTATATAAACAGATTCATAATCTTTTCCCTTTTTTCTTTTCTCCTTTCCCCATTCCAGTTGTTCTCACCTTTTGAGAAGTTTCTTTTTCATATCACATTATCTATTGTAGTTTTGGATCTTATTTATT
The DNA here is from genome assembly GCF_034190915.1 of Cavia porcellus. NCBI lineage: Eukaryota > Metazoa > Chordata > Mammalia > Rodentia > Caviidae > Cavia > Cavia porcellus. The sequence goes on along the minus strand of NW_026947501.1, from coordinate 43,879,389 downwards.
CTTTCAGTATTTTTACACTGGAGAGACTGTATGAGATTTATATATTTATACATTTATTTCATCTATTTAGGCAAAAAGTGTTTGGTAATTTTTGATGACATCCTTGGAAACTGGCACAAATGGTGTTCAGGGTAATCCCAGACTGAAGGTGCTGTGGTCATCTGCGATCTCCTTGCTCATCTTCCTAATGCTACCCATAGAGGGGTTGGTGGAGGCTCTGCAGTGGAAAAAACTGCACAAAAAACCCTACAATGTGTGCACGAGAGTTCTCTGCCTGATGCACCAAAGCCAAAATTATGCCACCAGCTTTTCTGCAAAAAGAAGAAACTCTGTCACAGGTTAATTGAGGAGAGGCCTCAAATCTGGGTCCCCAATCAGCCGTGCCAGTGGAGAAATTTTAAGGCCTCTGGGGAGTAGGCAGGTCTGGTTGTGTCTTGGATCTTGATTGTGTGCAGTTGTGTCTTCCAGGGCTTTCACTCTTTCCGTCCTGTGTTGTGAGTTCACGGCCAGCACCCCTGCTCTTGACTGTGGTCTGTGTACCTCACAGTCCTGAATCTGAGTTTCTGTAGATTTGAATCTCTTAGCTCTCTCCAGCTCAGGTTGCTCTTGGGTCAGAATTCAAGGTATCTCTCTGGACACATTCTGTAAAATATTTTACAGGACAGTTAAAAGTAAAGCTACTTTTTTCAACACCTAGTAGTCTGGAAGGAGTTTAGCTCCCAGGCTGGGCAGTATTATCATAGGAGCAGGGTCATGGCTGGAGCAGCTGTGCCTCACCTGCCAGCTGGGGAAACTCACTGACCACAGGTGCAGAGCCTGACGGGATCAAGCCAAGCCCCGAATGGTGTACCGATCATCTGATAGTACAACTTGCCAGATCAGAGGTCAACCTTCTGGCACTAGACACAGCCCCCCCACCCCAGGACCCACTATTGAAGAAGACATAAGAAGACAGTGGCAGCTGACTTGGGGACCACTATGGTTCATGTCATGGTCTCCCTGCTTGCTGGATGTGTATCTTCTCTTTTCCTTCGGAGCACTCTCATCCACTTGAACATTTCTTTTAGCTTCTTTTCCTTTTTCTCTTCATTTTTATTATTTCTGTCATAAAATGCCAGCAGTCTCTCACATCCACCAGCTGTCCTGGTTAACACACCGAACTGGACAATAAGAACCTGGGAAACGCTGCTGTTCCCTGCTTTACCCTGTAACAGTGTGGAGCCAGAAAGAAAAGTGGGGGCTCATAGACTCAGAGAAGTGAGGAGCACAGGGCATCAGTCAGTGTACATGACATGGGGCTAGATATGTCTAAGGATTGCCCACTCCCACACTCAAAGAATTTTGTCCTTTCCCGGAGTCCTGGAGACAGAAGTCTCACTTTTTGATCATTTTATTCTTGGAAATCGCTCAGGGACCATAGAGATGACTCTGAGTTAGAAGAGGGGCATATTTACAGTTCTCAACCATGTTAGTAAACACCTAGTATGAGGAAGCTCGAGCCCATTCAGTGAAGGCTCTGGTATGTCAGGTGAAGAACGAGGCACTGTGCAGTAATTACTGGTGACTTTTAGTTTGAAATGACATCTGGCTAGTCAGACTTCACACAGCCTCACCACTCTAAGACCCTGAAGGAGGCATGAGGAAGAGTATGGTGGACCCTTCTGTAAAGGTGTTGTACTCCTTGGCCCATCATCTGGCAGCCTTCCACCCAGTCCCCCCTTATATCCACAGGGCTCCATTTCACAGAGAAGAGGACCTTTCCCAGCATGGGTGGTTTGCACAGGTGCCATGTTCAACCCAGTTCTGTCTGACCTCCACTGCTCCTTACATACAGATGTATTCACCCTACAGACAGGCACAGGGGGACAACCAGAATGATGGTGTGACAGTCACAGACACCTGCTGCCTCTCTACCCTTCTGCGATGACCTTAACATGAAACTCAGCCCTTCTGGGGCCAAACTCAGCCTTTTCTCACCCAAATGACTGTAATTCGGTGTCTTGCAGTGCCCTGGCTTTTTCATCCTCTCTCCTCTCTGTGCCTGTGCCTCTGCCTAAGTCCTTCCTTTCACAGAGTGCCTGTCCATTGATTGTCCTCCTGTTATGAACCCGATGCTTTTCTCCAGGCCTTTGAGCTCTGAGTCCTGGGGTCTCAGACATCCCCCGCATGACAGCCAAGGAAAGCACCTCACCAGGAGACTCTCATCCCGAAAGGAATTCTGTTTTCTCTCCAGAAACTGTTTCTTGCCAAAACTGACCAAAAGATCACAGTGTGGGAATGGGCAGGAGAACAATCATTCATTCAAGAAGAGAAACACAGTCTCTCCCCTTGTGTGGCTTTGCTGTGGCTGCTTAACCAGTCACCCACCTCACTGGCTTCAAATAACACAGCACATTACCTTACAGTTCTGGGAGGAAAAAGCCTGATCCAAGCTAACATGGGAGCTTTCTTGGGAAAGCTGTAGGGAGAACTGGTTTCTGTGCCTTTTCCAGCTTCAGACACCACCATCCTCTTTTCTTGGCCCAGAGATCTTTCCCTGCATCACACCATCCTCTTTATCCTTGGCCACATCACTTTTCTAAATCCAACCACTCTGCTCTCCTGCCCTGAGAATTTTGTGGTTAGCAGAATCCAAGCTCAGCCTCCAAATCAAGATCCTCAGAGTGAGCACAGCTTCCAAGTTTCTCTTGCCATAAAAGTTACCCTGGGCTCCAAGATGAGGACAGGGATATCTGGGGAGAGAATGGTATTATTCAAACTTCTAACCCCTCTCATGCTCCTTACCTAAAGAAGAATCCAAAATTCTATGGCTGGGAGAAACAAAGGACATGGAAAAATAAACAGATTCATAAAGATTCATGAGGCGAGAGCTGGCCGAGAGTCAAGGGCTGGTCCGCAGGTTTTAGGGGCTGCAGGACCTCTTCTACCACCACCCCTAATGTGGGCCCAGGGGCACAGCTGGGTAGAGGCTCCTTGGTTTTTTGACCCACAAAAAAATTAAACACTTTTTCAACTTAATCAGAGGGAGGCTGGCAAAGGAAACTAATCTAAGAGAGGCTTTCATGAGTTGAAGCAGAGGGCTGTTGCAGTAGGTTAAAGACAGAAAGGACAGCAAGGAAAGGGTGACTGTGGGTGCAGGCAACTCTGACAGCAAAATGCGAAGGGAGAGAAAGAGAAGCACATGGTGGAGAGGAAATTAAATGGTTCTTGAATCTTCTAGTTCCTCTCCCTGGAAGAAAAAGAAAGAAAGAAACTGCAAAAGTTCAGGTGAGAGTTTTCCTCCAACATGTAGATTTGTTTGCTCTTTTATGTCAGTTCCCCCAGCAACAAGGATTCCCACGCAGGCTGCATGTTTGTGAGCCATCAAGAAGCCTGGGAGGAAAAGAGGGAGCGAAAAAGGAAGAAAGATGGAAGTAAAAGGCTACAAATGAGAATGGCCACAGTTCGCACCCTCTGGAAACACAGGGAGCAGAAGTCTGGTTACAGAAGCTGGAGCAAGAGCGCTGGATGGAGCAGGCAGGTCCTCCTGCCATCACCCTCTGAGGCTGACCTGGGAGGTGCAAAGTCTAGGCTCTGTGATCCTCTAGGTTTGCAGGGAAAGCTGCCATCTGCAGCTCTAAAGAGCCTGGTATGTTACATACAGGACCATTAGAATACAACAGAAAATAGGAAGGGAGAAATGACCCAGAGGTAAGACAGAGACTGTTTTGTCTACTCAAAAAGGAATATGGTGTGTATCTCTGGAAGAGGACATGGATCAGCGAGGTACAGCCTGACTTCTAGAAATCCAGTCTCTGGGAAACACAGCAGGACATCTGTGCATAGCCTGCACCACTGTGGACTGGCCATCCATAGTCATGCATGCAGAAATACTCTCGAGACTCCCCGGGCTCTGCAAGTCTGATGCTGAAGACATAGCTCATTCAAATTCCTTTGCTGCTGAACCTGGTTGGGACACCCGGTGCCACAGTGGTGACATGAATATTAGGGCCTCAAGTCATTGACTCAGTTTAATCTTCATCCAAGGCATCTCTGTGTATACATCAGCACTAGCCTGACAGGAGACTGAGAGGTCTCTACTGGAGATGCAGACAAAGAGGCTGGTGTCTGGATCATGGTGACACCCCCACTGCCTGCTAAAGGGTAAAAACGGAAACTGTCATTTACAGAGCATGGAATTTTTATGTACCAAATAGGAGCTGTCTTCAGTAAGGACACAGAGTTTGCTCAACTGGCCTCTCCTTGGGCCCTCCTTCCTCACCTGCTCCCCAGAAAGCCAGGCTCCAAAGAAGCCACACTGGGGCCATCAGAAACATGCTGGCAGAGCCTGGGTACCACACAAGGCTCCAGATCCTTATAAGAATAGGTTGGGGGTTGTGTGAGGAGGAGATATGCAAAGAATGGTCACCAGGAGAACAGTCTTGTGAGTGTTCTTCCAATTTGGTCCTTTCCGTTTTCTCCAGACCACCCAACAGCCATTGCTTTAAAGGCCATGAGGATCCCTGACACAGATAATTACTAACGCATGGTGGACAGGGAAGGTGTTGATGATACAGGATTTCCTGAGAATCCAGTGCAGGTCCCTATGACCCTGATACTCAGGATCCTAATACAGCAGCACTGTGTGAAAAAAGGGTGAATTTTTTGTTGAATCCAGAGTGGCACCTCTTGATGGTGCCACTCAGAAATTACACATGTGTTTAAACATCACTGTATCCCATTAAAATATACAATTAAAACATAATTTAATGGAACAGATCTTCAGTCCTTTTTGGCCTATCTCCCTGGAACTGAGCACAACTGGCCTAGATAAGGTGGGATTGGTTTTAGAGAAATAAAAGCTCAGAGGATCCCGTGAGCTTCCAAGATGGAGAGCAGAGAATCCAGGAGATGAAGATGTGACCCTGCTGCCCACCCCCACCTGTTCCATCTCACAGAAGAATGTCTCTCCTTACCCCGGCCCTAGCCCTTCACCCCTTCCATTCCCACCCATTGATTTCACCAATCAAATGTCAGCCCTCCTTCCTCTGGCTCCCAGCTCCTCCTGTCCACCTCATTTCTCTCTCTCTCCTTTCACATCTTGCTTTCCAAGAGATGCCTGCATCTGTCTCCACCCTTTTTTGCATCCTTTACTGTTCAGCCCACGACAATCAGTCTTCTGCCTTCACCACACAACTGAAATGATAAATTATTACTGATGAATCAACCTAACTAGGTGGTCCCCAGCTCCAGCATTTTAACCTTCTCTTAAGGGCCAGGCCCTGCTGCTCACTGCCTTCCCAGAATGCTCCCCTTTCACTTGGGGATTCTGTTCTCAGTTCACCCTACACCTACCTAATTGCTCTGCTTTCTTTTACTGTCTAAATTGTTTTTTTCAGTCTGACCTTTACATGTTGGAAAAGTCCCTGGAATCTCACATCATTCCTCTTCACATTCTTCCTGGTCCCAAGTGGCTGACATATGTGAAGTTTCACTTGCTGGTGATCATGGTTATGAGCTGGGCAAGGCTCTACCCAGGGCTGTGGGAGAGAAGCTGGATATGAGATCCTAGGAAATTCACCTCACTGGGCCATTCCCAGGAATGGAAAATGTGGGGAAAACTGTGGCCTGAGGAAAGTCTCTTTGAGTGATTCACTGGCATCCAATGGATGTACAGAGACTTCCTGGCTTCCCTCTCAGCAACTCTATTATGCTGTGAACATACCATAGGGGGGAAATGCATGGAATCTTGTAGGTCTAACCTACTGAACACCTTAACTCAGCCTAGGCTGTCTTAAATATTCTCAGGTTACCTACATCACCCTACAGTTGGGCAAAATCAATTAACAGGAACCTGTTTTATAACCAAGTGTTGTCTCATGCACCCATGCTGATGGGGTTTACAGAAGTGACAGGAAGCAGAAATACAAAGCCTGATGTCCAAACACTGCAGGCCTTGCTGTGACGGTTGCTTCGCCTCTGGATCATGGGGTTCACTGGTAGCTGCTGCTGCTCAGCACGGCAGAGAGTATCATATGGAACAGTGCCCGCCCAGGAAAAGACAAAATGTCAAAATCCAAAGTATAGTTTTTACTGACTGCATACTGTTTATACGCCAGCAATGTCAGCAAACACAATGTGATCCACCGAAGCTGGGGCCTCTGTGATCTGATACCATCTCAGAAGCATGGGTCCAGCTCTGATTCCAGAGGGTCAAGGAATGAATGCAACCCTCTCCCTGAGGGCCCTGCCTCTGGAGGAGCTCCGCAGCCCTGGCGGAGGGTGAACTCAGCCTCACTGTCCATAGGAATGTAGGGTTCTGGCAAAGGGCCGCTGTCATATTGGGAGGGTGACAGCCCCAGGAAGTTACAAGAGGAGAGACTGAGTCCAGGGCATGTTTGCGGGCAAGCATAGGAAGGAAAACTCCAGGTGCTCATGAGGTGCTGTGGGGTCAGAGACAAAGGACTCTTATGGGCACCCACCTGTGCACACATGCTTTCGCACTGGCATGCACACACTAGGTCTAAGGGTCATGGGCAGGGAAAGCAGAGACATAGCTGGAATGATTGGGTCTTAAAGGGTGGAACTGGGCCCAGCAGGAAATATTAATGAAGGCATCAGGATATCAGATATCTATTCTAAGCTGTTTGTAATGTCTTGGGAAAGTCACTTCCCTATTCTGACTTTGTTTTTTTTTTTTTTTTTTTCATTGAAAATGAAGAAATTAAAGTGCTTGGTCTCTCAGGCTCCTCCTAGTTCCTCATCCCCTCAGTCACATCTGAGGCTGAGATTGGAAACGCTGCACATATTCATTTTAGCCACTAGAGGGAGACAAAGGAATACCTGCCAATTTCTACGTTTGCTATTGTCAGACAAAACCAGGGGCAGGATACCCTTTCCATTTAACAATAACTTCTTAAAACTTTACGAGTAAAAAGTGTAAATTACCTACCTCTTATAAAACAATAACTTTATTTTGAAATGTTATTTAAAAATTATCTAATGCTTGTTTGGCTATGACTATCGTTTTTATTAGTATTACTTATATGATTTTCATTTGAAAGTACTATGAAAACATCATAGTATTGCAAAGTAAACCATCTAACAACGTTACTATTCCTGGATATTCGGGATAATAATAGATGCTATAAAGGGAGTCTCGGTAGTGGCAAAATGTATTATTCATTATTTTTATTTCTCTGTTCGATAGTAGTATATTTTGAAATTAGCTTTTGAAAATCTTCCATACTGTGATCTACAAAGATTTTGTTTTGCATAAAAGGAAAAACTATAGGGAAGACTTGATTCTCTTACAGAAAATGGAGGATAAAGAAGATGCATAAGTATGAGACAGTGGTATTATAACTGCATTGTGTCATAACACAATTTGGACGTGTGCATTACACCTGGCTTTTTTCCTGAAATATTTAATGTCAACAGTCAAACTTAACGTGAACTGTGAACTTTGAGCTTAAACTTACTTTGATGGGTTGCGATAGCTGCAATTTATGGTGATGATCTACTATGCAGATGTAGAGGCAGAGGCATCGAAAATATCTCTGCACTTTAACTTTTGTTGTGAATGCAGATCTCTAAATGCATATTTATAAGAGGCATGTCTGCAACCATTACTAATATCCTATAATCTTGTTTTGATGTTCTGTATCGGTTATTGTTTTGTTTGAATTTATTCCATTTTGTTTATTTGACTATCACATCTGATGCTATGTGAAGCTACTTTGAATTTAACAGGATACATCTTGTTAGCCACTGTTGATTTTTATTACCTTGTTTTTTAGTGCAGTATGAATTTCATTGTATTGTTTGAATTAACTTTATTCTGTTGTACTTCGGTTTTAAAATAAAAATCTCTTTAAAATAAAAAACCAAAATTAATTAATAAATCAATAACAGTGGAAAAAGATTTTAAAAATTATTGCTTAAAATTCTAAGAATAGCATCTGTGTGGCCAGGTAAATACAAAATAAAGCCATAATCTGCATTACTTCAGTGTATTCATTGGTAGCTTTCATTAAATCGGGGGTGAGAAGCTGAAAAGGAAGCTGGCAGAAGAAGGAGCTTTCTTGGATGCTTCTACCCAATCCTTCCAGTGACATTCAGAGCCTGGATGCATCTGAAGAACTTGGTCTGCAGCTGGAGACACAAAGAGGAGCAGCTGGGGTAGCCCAGCCTCACACTTCTGCTTCCCTGGGAGGTTTATGTCATGGCTTGTATCACTGTGGGAGGGTTACTCTTACTCTGTTGACAGTAATAAGTTGCAAAGTCTTCAGGATTCACGCTGCTGATGGTGAGGGTGAAATCTGTCCCAGATCCACTGCCACTGAACCTTGATGGGACCCCAGACTGCAAATTGGTTGCCCAATAGATCAGGAGTTTAGGAGCTTGCCCTGGTTTCTGCTGATACCAGTTTAAGAGACTGCTAACACTCTGACTGGCCTGGCAACTGATCTTGACTGTGTCTCCCACAGATGCAGATGCAGATGCAGGCTGTGTCAATTGGATGTCACATCTGGCACCTGAAATGGGAAACTTAACAAATATCAACAGATATTCAAGATAAATCAGGCCCATAATGCAATATCAGGCAACTGTGAACCTTCAGAACTAAGTAAATTCCTTGTGCTACCCTTTCTTACCTGATATCCAGAACACCAAGAGGCCCAGAAAGTGAGCGGGGACCCTCATGTCCATGCTGTGTCCTGACCTGGAATGAAGCTGCACAGGGTGAGAACGGCAGCCTGTAAATAAGTCCACATGTAGCTGGCTGGGATCTTGGGATATGCAAATTAGCAGGGCTGGAAGGTTTTTGGCCCAGCTGCAGGTTGGCTCATCTCAGCACAGGCTCAGTGTCCCCTGGGGACCCTATCCACAACAGGGCAGCACAGATGCGCTTACAGAGCACCTGTTTCTCCCTTGGGCCACAGGACAGAATTGGGCTGCTGTCCAATGAGTAGAGTGCACTGCTGCTCTCACGTTACAGAACACGCCTTGCTTGAGGACTGGGGTTCTATGTTATGATCCCTTTGAGAAAGAAGAATGAAGGGAAACACATGGGCTGTTTCAAACAGGGTAAAAAATGAGAAAGCAAGACAAGGATAGAGCAGAATCTGTGAACTCTGTGAAATTCTCTGGGTTTGTCTATTCACTATCACACCATGACTAGAGGGCAGGGAAGGACCTGATCAGTGCTGCTGTCCAGCCCCAGGCTTCCATAGCACACACAGAAGCATGTTTCTGCTTGTCTTCAACCAAGCACAGTTCTAAGGCCCAGCCAGATTCTTGTGCTCGATGTTCGTTGCAGGATAAGTTAGAATCATCTGAGAACAATTTGAGCATCAGGACATACTTAAAGTGGTAAACAGATCTCTGGGGGTCAGAATATTTCTGAGCCAAGGCCTCTGGAGAACAGCAAGGAAACAGATCTGCAGTCAGAGCCCCAGTGCCCTCCTCTTAGGGACTCCTCCAGGGCTTCTCCTCCACATCTCTGACTGCAGTCGACATCTACAGCCCCTGTCACCTCCACCTCAGAGTACACCAGGCCACTTTACTCTTGTTTCACTGATGGCTGGCCACATTCAGAATTGTGGCCCTAGCTTTGTCACCCATCCTATTTCATTGCTGACCAGAGGCCTCCTGGGTAGCTCACCATAGTCATGTGAATACCAGTCACAGATTGAAACAAGAAATAGTAAGGAACTGGCAGATGAGGAAGACAGGGACCATTGTGCACAGAGGCCCCAGCCATGTGAGCTTCGAGAGCTGGGCAGAGCTCCCTGCCTTAGTGGCTCCCTCTCAGGAAAGCACCACTCTTTGTTTAATGTGGGGTTGTTCACCATCTACTGGAAGATGTTTAACACAGCAGCCTGTTCAATTTCTTACCCTCAGGCCATGACTGAATCTTTTTAGCTGTATAGTTGAAGCTGATTGTATTTTATTATGTATGAGAAAAGATGATATAGAAAATTCAAATGACTCCTATTAATAAACCATCCTAGTACTGAGGACAAAAGACTAACAGTTCACCTTGAGATCTAAAGTGATAATGGTAATAAGACAGTGAGCATGACGTGTGTAACCTCACGATCTGACAAATATTTAGTTTTGGCAATGCCCATGAGCCCCTGAAGACCTGCAGGTAATGTTTGTAAAGAATCACACTATAGGTCTGTAAAGCCAGCCCATCCTTCCTGTCCCAGAGCCCCTGACAGAGCAGCCTGTGAGAACACAGCAGCTCCCTAGCTCACACACTCAGTGGTTGGTCACTGGCTGCAAGTGTGACAGCTGAGATGTGAGCAGGTCCCAGTGCTGGGTTCCTGTAAGCCACTCTCCAGCTCTCTCTTCGCAGCCACTGCACAGGGCCTGAGGAAGGGATCGCAGCTAACACTGGAGCCCAGGCACATTCCTGCCTCCACCAACACCTCCTTCCTTTAAGGGATTTCAGCCTCCCCAGATCCATGTTTCACAGTTTAACATCTCTCAGGCAAACATTACTTTCAATTTTCTTTGAAAATTATGAACTTAAATGCTAGGAATACATTATTACAGCTACGGGACACAGCAGTCCTAATTTATCAGAGCTTCATTGCTGGTATATTGGTGACTCTGCTATTGCAGGTGTTGTTCCCAGTGTCACGAATATTCACTCATTCCGGAAATCTCCCAAGAGGATCTATGTTGTCCAAAAAGAATAATGAGGTGATAATATATAAAGGTCACAACAGAAGATTTTCTGAATGGCAAATACTTTGCTACAGATGATTGTGTTCAAGATAAATATGGTAACATATTATTCAGGTTTATCCCTTATTTTTGGCATTATTTAATGTTGGTTCATTAAGGCCATATAGTTTGTTTAATTTATCAGACACGTAGATTGACTTCATTTGTTTTGTTCACCAGGATGTTTTATGTTTCAATGGCAATTATAATTTTATCTGTAATGCTGTAAGTTTTTACATTTCTACACAATTAATATTTATTTTATTGCATTTAGTTAGATCTTTGTCACTAAGGTAACACATTTACTTTCTAACGCTATAAAACTAGAAGTGCATTTGTTTAATATTTATTAGTTATTCTGAGGATCTCTAAAGTAATAAGCATGATTATAAATATTTATTGATGTAAGGAACAAAATTTCTGACTTGCAGATTAGGAAATATCTCCTGAATTTATTGCTGAAATCAGTAGTTGATACAGTGATTAATGCAGAGAAGACAAAGTAACCTCACACATCCTCACTGCAAGAAAACTCTTAGTTAGTATCTTGTTTCCCTCTCTTCCCTGCTTCCTGTTTATAATCACCATCAGCTTGTAATACACCGACAAGGCTGTGATTATAGGTTGAGTAGAGAAATGCTATCAGGTAACCTCTTCCCACATGTCTCTAAGGGATGGCACTGTAAACTACTTTTATAACACAGTTAGATTACTAAAGAGAGGTGACTTATAAGATTTATTCGGACACATGTATTATCACCTCCTCTTCTGAGAGCTTACAAAACAGCAGACGTCTCAGAATAGCAAACACTTTTCTCCAGACAATGAAGGTTAATTTCAAGATAGACAACAAACCCTTAATTTTATTCTGGTTTAGCCTTTACTTCTTAGAATTTTTATATCTTGACTACTAAAGTTTATATCCTTTGGATAATTAGCAGTTAACACCTGTATAATTTGGTTCATTTATGATTTCATTTAACTATCTATAATGATAGATGTTTTTGGATTCTTTTCTTAAATTTTTAAGTCTGAGGTGTCTTGTTCCTTCCAGTTATAGCTTCCTACCTAAGGAAAAAATATTTCCCCTAAAAGACTGTCAACAAAATGACCTAACTGTGCAACATTTCCGTATTTATTAGTTACTCTGAGATTATTCCTAAAGGTAATAAACTCAAATACATTGTTTTACTGAGTTATAGCCCAGGAGCTCCCTAGTGAATTTACATTTGATGCAGTAGCTAACACTGCTAAGGTGAAAAAAATATCATCTCCTATCTCCTCCTCAATGCAAGAATGGTCACGACTGGGATAATTTTGTTTTCCTCCCTTCTGCTTCCTCCTTTCCTACTCACTTTCTCCTGGTCACAGTCAGTCAATTGTCCAAGTATGGATTTGAACAACTGCCCACACAATCCTTAAGAAAGAATGGAGATATGAAACCATAGCACTGTTACATAGTAAGATTGAATCCTTAGATTTATTCTGACAGGGGTCATCCTGAAATAAATATTGATTCAGTACAGGGGGAAAATGAAGCAAAAGCTACAGAGCCAAGGAAACATCTGAGACCAGCAAGCTTATGGGATGCAGGTGGGGAAGTTATGGCTCTGCCTTTAGCAATATGAGTGACATGGGAAACCTGATCAGTGATGACCAAAATAATTTTCCAAAATTATTTAAGTGTATGCCCTCCTGTTGATCAGTAGTCTACCTCATGAATCACATATTTCTATTCAGCCCTGGATCTACGTTTAGTGTAACTGTGGAATTATGTTTCTAATTTTAATTGAGTTTTATCTAGCAAGGTACTTGGATCATCTATCCTGTGTCTAAAGCAGTTATAGACAAAGCCAAGGTGAGGCACACACAGAACATTACTGACTCTTTGGAAACTTCCCTGCATTCTGCTGCTGCAAGAAAAGTGGTGGATCAAATTTCTCCTAGAGACACTGAAAGAGAAGCTGGGACCTTGAGCCCACAATGGTCTCACTAGAATGTAAACACAGAAACAAGACACAGATGAGCCCCTCAGTGAATGATGTCCAACATTGGGGTCTTCCCAGCAAGAGTGATGCTGGCTGATCAAGTGGACGGTTGATATGGGCACAGTGAACATGGTCTCAACCTCAGACCTCTGGGTACTTTGGGCCCTGTCACGGAGGCCTTTCCACATCCTGCTGTCTCACGTGGATCCAGAGAACCAGGACTCAGGAGGCCACAGCTCCATGTCTGCAGCTCACTGCCGCGCCTGATTCAGGTTGATCCTTGCCCAGAGACAGTGATCACATTTTTCCGAGAGCTTGTGACAGACAGGGCCTTTCGAGAACAAGCAAAGCAGCAATAAGGCCTCCAGGTTCTAAAGAGAGGGCAAATTCTGAGCTGCACGAGAGCTAGGACCTCATGTGTGCTTAAATTTATCATGATAGTTTCCCATTTGAAAAGGATAAAATCACCCAAGGTTCTGATTCTTGTGTTGCTGGTTCAATTTTTTATGGCCTATGAGGCAAAGCATATTATTTTCAGTAAACTCTTAATGGATTTAGTGAGATCTAATGTTTTCAGGCCGCATTCTTTTTTCTTTGGTCCTTAGAAGTCAACTTTACTCACATCACCACAGCATTCAGGGCACAAGCTGAGTAATGACAGACACCTTTTCTGGTCACCATAGCAAAAATCTCCAGACATTGCATCCAGTGCTTGAAATCTTTGCTATTTGACAGTTTCAGACTCTGCTGTATTAAATTTCATTTACACCAATATTGTATCCTGCTTTGGCCCTTCAATTAGTACTGCAAAAGTAGATCTGGCCACGAAAAAGCTATTACCTCTTCATGGAAATCACACAATGGCATTAACTTGACTCTGGAAACTTTAACTTTCAATGAAAAAATATCAAATGCAACATAGCCTATTTTTTGATGGAAAAATGATGGCTCATTTCACTTCAGTAAATAGACTGATTTCAGGTGGAAAATATTTCATTGAGCAATTAAATACAAGTTTACAGAGTTAACAAGTAGGTGAGATTCAGTAGATATCAGCGGTACCTAAAATGTACAAACACTGTGATTGATTGTACTGAAAGGAAGGAAAGAGCACCCAGTGGGCGGTGCTTGGTGCAGAGGGTGGGAGAATGTCGTTGGACAGGGATCTGAGTTTTATGAAGAAGGTGCTACATCCCCAAAACTCCCACAGCATAGTAGTTAAAAACGCAGGAGAATCTGAAGAATAATAACCTACCAGGCAGCATTTGTCTTCCTACCTCAGAAGAAATTGAATTCAGGGAAATGCCATGAAATATTAAAAATAAAGGAAGAATAAAACATTCAAAGCACAAAACAACAATGAAAAAGGTACATCATCAGACCAATGAAGGCAGCATACAAAAACAACTGACAATAAACATTGCTTCTGAACTATTCATTTTGCTTCATGTACAAATACCGTTACCTTTATTTCTGAGCACTGTTTAACCATGGTAACACCATCATTTATGTCTCCATGTGCTGATGACGACTTAGGTAGATTCCACTTCAGGCTGTTATGAATAAAGTTGCTTTGATTAGTCTGACATGGGATGCTGGGTGAACTGCTATTTTCATGGACTTTAGTCAGAGGCCTTGGAGGGCATCTGATAGGTAGGAGAATAAATTACTACACCTGAACCAAATTAATCTGCTAAGAACTCATAAGTTCCTTATTTTCTTGAGGAATGAACAGTTTCAGTTGCTCTAACTACTTGTTTCTTTGTTTCAGATTCCCATGAATTAGCATTTGATAGAAAACCAAAGAGATAGAGTTTTTTAGGTTATTTATTATCACTAATTAATTACAATATACTCACCATGTTTCTGTGCTTTACATGTTTTAGAACTTACCTTCATTAATGACATTTGAAAAGGCAAATGTTAATAGAGAAGAAATGAGTAACTACCGCAAAGTAGGGAACAGATAAGAACATCGTACCCCTGGGATGAGGAAGCAGGGAAGGGGGTACACAGAGGGGCTGCATTCTTTGGCCACGTATGAGTTTTTGGGCAAAATAATAGTGCATCTTAAGAACTGGGTCTCTATAGTGGCTGACATCAATTCTATTGCAGCCATCTCAATTGGAAAAATAAAGAACCATTTTGGGGACCCTGCCCCAACTATGCCACCTTCATTGTCTTCCCAGCAATTGCCACTGTTGCTCACACCTAGCAGAGACACTGTGTTTGTGAGACCTGTTAAATTTGCACAGTCATAAAATATCATGGGGAGAAGTGAGAGTAAGGAGAGGAGATATGTTTCAGCATGAAATGAACCCACTTCTTTTCTTCTAATGCTGGAGACCAAAGACAGCCTGCTGGGAACTCTCCTGAGCAAAGGTCAAAGGGTCCATGTTAGGTTCCATGAAATAGTGAATGACTCTAAGTGATATAAACAAATACAGTGAGCATTCTAAACTTTTACCTGTGAATCCAGTTAAAGGTAGGGGCAAAATTTGTATATTCATTCCCATGTTGTAAAAATAGTATTAGATTCTTACTCCATGCAAACCTATGTATATCTGGTGACTTCTGAGATAGAATCAATACATTGAAAGCTTCTATTCCAAAACCATCACTAAGCCAAGATATTCCAGTTAATCATAGAAGGTATTGATGGAACCTTGTAAGTACAAAGATGTTACTCAATTTCTTTTACTTATTGTGTTTATGAATACAGCCTGTTCTGAGATTATCTTTCAAGAACTTCTGTGCTATAAAGGCAAGATTTTGTTATTTTGGAAAAGGATAAAGTATGGGAATGGAAAAGCACGAATTAAGAGAATGAATGTGGAGAATTCAGAGGACTTTTAGGGCACTGAAACAAAATTACATTGTTCCAAATGCTGCATGTGTGTTATTGCAGCTGTCTCTGCTGGGGGAAATGCACAACCTCAAGAGTGAATTTTTATGTGAAATTTGGACTTTGCACATTTATTAATCTTGATTGTTTGCAACAAAATTATCCTTGGATATTGATAATGACTGCATAGTCATGTGGGCAGTGTTATAAGGGCCACTTCTGCATTTTAAATTTTTTATAGCTTTCAATTTATTCTAAAATTGAAGCAAATCTTTAAAAAATTCCTTCCCAGATTGCATAGAAGGGCTTCTCTGTTATTGTCTGCCAAAATGTTGCCATAACCCACAGTGTGCTGTGGTGCTCATCTGTGTCTTCATTAAATCTGGACAGGCACTGTCATAACTGTGCTTCTGGAGTGGAAGAAATGGAAAGAGGGTGTGTAGAGGAGAGTCTTGGTTCTTCTTCTAAAGTCTCAAGGAACTTCCAATCCTGGCTGGTTCAGAAAACTGCTCTCAGCAGTTGAGCACAGCAGTGGTGGCAGCTGGTGCAGCCCAGTCTCACACATCTGTTTCCCTGGCTGGTTTTTGTCATGGATTATATCACTGTGGTAGGAGTATACAAACATTGCTGACAGTAATAAGTAGCAACATCTTCAAGCTGGAGGCTACTAATGGTGAGAGTGTAATCTGCCTCAGATCCACTGCCACTGAACCTTGATGGGACCCCATATTCCAAGTTGGTTGTAGCATAAATCAGCAGTTAAGGAGCTTTCCATGGTTTCTGTTGGTACCAATGTAAAATATTGCTTATACCATGACTGGCTTACATTTGATGGTGACTGTGTCTCCCACAGATGCAGGCAAGGAGGATGGACTCTGAGTCATCTGAATGTCACTTCTGGCACCTGAAATTAGAAACAACAAGTATCAACACAACTATGGTAAAACAGGACCTCCTTGTAGTGCCAGGCAATTCTGACCAGGAAACTATAAATCATAAGATCAATCCTTGCTCACCTTGGACATAGAGCAGCAGGAGCCCCAGGAGATGAGCAGGGATCCTCATGTCCGTGCCATGTTGTGACTGGGACTGACTCCTGCATGGGGTGTGAGCAGCCTGGAAAGATATATTTAGGGCATGGGTTGTGGTCTGTGCATATGCAAATCATCAGAGGATGGGTAGAATGACACATCGCTGCAGTGCTGTGTCATCTCATCATCATCCAAGGTTTTCTGGGGCCACTTCTAAGCCTGGGTGGCACAGATTTAATGGGTTTCTCTCTTGGACCACAGGGTAGAATGCAGCTCTTCTCCCATGAGTACACTGAACATTGTTTTAGATTTGGTTCATAACACACTTTGCACCTTTGGATGGAGATGGCATCTATAAGTTCTGTGCCTCCCTCTCTGAATTCACAAAGTTTCTTCATCCCAGTTTGACTTATGGCCACTCACATTCAGAGCTGTGTACCTGCTTCTCTCACCCTTCCTGTCTCATTGCTTACTGAGTTCAGACTCTAAGAATCCTCCTGGAAGGGAAATCACAGCCAGGTGCATACAGATCAGATAGTAAAGCAGGAATTCCTGAGAAAGTGGCAGACTGGGGAGACATGGTCCATTGTGACTTGAGGACCCAGCCACGTAAGCTTAGGTATCTGGACATAGAGCTCCCTCCTTTAATGGGAAACTCGCATTTCAACATTCCAGCACTCATTCCAACATTTACTTATTTAATCTAGGATGAGTACTCTGTCTTTGTGTATTGTGGGGTTTGTTTGCCATTTAATGGAAACTTTGTTACAGCAACCTTTTTGAGGAGTCTTAAGTTCTTTACTGAATCTCTCCTCCTCACCCCATATTCAGGAACCTGATCTTATTCTGCCCATTACCAGACAAGGGTCTATAGAAATTCACTTGATTTGTATTCTTAATAAATCATGCAACTATTAAGGACAAACAACTAATAATTCTCTTGCAAACCTGAAAAGATAATGATCACAGATCCAGGAACGTGACTGCATGAAAAGACCATGAAAAGACAAAAAAGTAGTTTTGGGAAAGAGAGGGGGACCCAGAATACCCTGCTGGTTGCAGTGCTAGGAAATGATTCCAGGCTCAGGGCTTCTTGTCCAGGTGTCTTTCCTGTTTCCCCAACTCCAGGCAATTTTTGGTAATATGATAATATTCCCCCTTTGAAACTCTTGTGCCTTACTGAGTAATTAAAGCTCACAAGGAAAACTGCAAAATTTCACCAATTTGTTAAGGACAAAGTAGGAAATCCTTAGATGGATACAAAGGGAACTATCTTCAACAACTATTTATTTATTTATTTTTTTAGAAAAATTCCTATAATTGATGTTTCAACTAATATGTGAAGCAATGGCTCTGAAAATTTCAGCTCTGCTGGGCTGACCAAACCTCATGGTGTTTGTGTGGTCCATGACCCATCTGTACTTGTGAAGATCAGATTGCTCATCCAGGCTGACCTAGTTTTTGTTCTGGTTTGTGGTGTAGTGTGAAGAATACTCTATCCCTGGTGACAGTAATAACTTTTGATATCATCAGGTCACAGGCTGAGGGAGAAATCTGTGCCTGATCTGTTGCCACTGAATCTCGAATGGATCCCTGAGATAGACTGAAAGGCCCACTGAATAGCAGCTCTGCAGCCTAATTTATTTTCTGGTGATACCAATGCAGACCGGAGGCAATGTTTTGACTGGCCCAGCAGGTGATAGTGGCTGTCTTCCCTTGCATCACAGACAGCACAGCTGGAGACTGGGTCAGCACACTCTGGCTTCTGGAGGCTGAAACCACCACACATCAGCAGAACATGACCATGTGCATATGAAAGTCACTACAAATGTAGTCTAAAAGAAAACAGGGTATATTTTACAGGGCTTTTAAGAAGAAAGGAGGAAAAAAGAAAGAAAGAAGGAAGGAAGAAAAGAAAGAAAGAAAGAAAGAAAGAAAGAAAGAAAGAATGAGAAGAGAAAGTTAAGTAACACTGTCACTTTGAGCATTGTCCAAGTAGTATCACCTGAAACCTACAATAGTAGAAACCTAAAGAGCTCTGATAAGGATGTTATCTTGACTTTGCCATATCTATTTTTTAAAAGTTTTATTTAAGGAGAAAAAGAAAAAGAAAAAAAACAGAAAAAGGGTACAAGTTATACAGAATTTCAGAAAAAAATAAACAGTAGGAAATCACTAGTTAATAGATTATATATTTTTATCTTAGAAATAGTTGTTCAAGTTACAAAATTAAAGCATATAAAGTGGACTTTCAAACAATGAGACTGTTTGAACAGTTCTGTTCAATGATGCAGCAAAACTTAGTAACATGGTTATCTATCTTATACACTTAAATATACATGCAGGTATATCCTTTAATGCTCTTTCTTTTCCTTTCTTTTGTGCAATGACAATTACACATTTTGGGTTTTATTACTCCCACAGTTCTTATTACTTTTTTTTGAAGAAAGTAAAACCAAATGTGACAGAACAGAATTAGTCAAATCAAAAGGATGATCATAAAACCTAATGTAAAAACAAAATACAAAGTGATCAACAATGGTTACCATACTGCCTCTTGCTATCTTAAAAAGAATTGCCTATATCATCAGTTATAATAAAATTGAACAAAGCAGTAAAGAATAAAACCAAAACATTGGAGACATTACAGGACTTTAAAAGAAGATAATAGTCAACCAGAATGGGCATCATAATGAATCTTATTGTCTTCACAGTTGTGACCTGTACTTTCGAACTTGGTACTATCAAGCCAAGCAGAATAGGGGAAAATCAGTCAAAACCAGATGGTGAGGGCAATACAGGATTTCAAATCAAGTTAATAGGAAATCAAAGTAGGTTACTATAATTTATCCTGCTATTTTTTATTTATTTTCCCTTAATTAAAAGAAAAAAATAAAAAAGTAAATATTTAATAAAAGGAGATTGAGATAAAAGAGGGCTTAACAGCAAAACAGCACAGGTCAAAACATAACCATTTAAGCAAAATAGTGTTTCATCACAAGATATCCTGACATAAACGTAGTTACCATAGTGTCTCTTTCGTTGAAATCTTTGAGTATAACTTTGTATACTGTAGCACCAAACATATCAAGACACTATAAAACCATTCAAGAGAATGACAGTATTACAAGGTATTTACAACCAACTATCAGAAAATGAACAATGGTTTCTGTATAATCTCCTTGTCTATAATAGTTTTTGTTTATATTATCACTTATAATAAAATCCAATAAGATACAACCTCTTAAGACCAATAGAGACAGAAGAATAAAAGCTTGATGGGACTTCAAAGCAAGATGATACTAAATCAGCACTAGGTATTATGATGTCTTGTTTTCTCCAAAATAGCTGTTCCTACCATCCAACCTTCTCTGCCTCATTTCTGTTGAGCTCTTTTTCTTTCATTAGTTGTCAGTTTGTCTTCTTCATTTCGCTTTCTGCTCCATTCATTATGGCCTCTCTGCCACTGTTTCTGGAATCTTGGTATTTTTCTTTTTTAGAATGTCCTGCAGAATTCTCTGTAGAGTTGAATTGGTGTTTGCAAATTCCCCTAGTTTCTCTTTATCCTGGAAGCACCTTGTTTTTCCATTAATTTCTAGAGACAGTTGTGCAGGATATACCAATCTTGGCTGGAGGTTATTATCTTTCAAAGCTTGAATTATTTCCTCCCATGCTCTTAATGATTTGATGGTTTGTGCTGAGAAGTCTGCTGTAATTCTGATGAATGTTCCCTTGTAAGTGATCTGTTTCTTGTGTCTGATGGCTTTTAATATTCTGTTCTTATATTGGATTTCTGGAATTTTGATTATTATATGCCTGGGTGTAGCTCTGTTTGGGTTGTACGTGACTGGGGTCCTGTATACCTCATACATCTGATTACCTTTACCTTTTGCTAAATTAGGGAAAGTCTCTTGGATTATTTCTGTGAATAGCTTTTGTAGTCCATTTGCTTGTGTCCTAACTTCTTTTATGTTCTTAATTCTTAAGTTATAGATCCTCTTATCATCTTCTAGCTTTTGTATTGTTGCTGTTTGTTTTTTTGTTATTTTTAAGAAGTTTTTCATTTCATGTTCCCACATTACAAATCTGTCCTCCAGTTCAGACAATCTATCCTTAGTTTATTTCAAGCTGTTATGCCAGCTTTCGATAGTGTTTTTAGTTTCATGGTAATCTCTTTGAGCCTGCTTCATGTATTCTGTGTTTTCTCTCTTTTATCCATCAAATACTTGTCCCCTTTTTTCTGATCTTCCATTCCACCATCTCTTTTTTCTTGAGTGGTGCTTAGCATTTCTCTAACTATTCTACTTACATCTTGCTTTATTTGGTTAAATACCTCGTCTATGAGGCTCTGGAGGTATCACTTTATGTCTATTGGAGCCATGTCTGATATTGCATGTTTTCTGTCCTCATTCTCCTTTGCATTCACCTTTCCTGGATCTGTGTTCTCAGGATTGGGGACTGAGGACCCTTTCTGTTGCTGCCTCTTTCCATACTTTTTGTTCCTTCCACACAAGCATATATAGGAGGCCCAGTTTCTTTCTTTGTTGGTTACAGTTTGTTTGAATCCACCGGCTATGTGTTCCCACCCACTGCAGTGCACTAGGGAGACACAGACCTGGGGAGCCTCTGCTGGGCCAACACCTCCAGGTCAACCTACTGAAGGGTGCACCACCTGGCACTGGACCCTGGTTTGGGCTAGCCCATTGGGTCTTAAACAGCGGCATCACCCAGGCCAAGTGCTCTGCACCAATCCTGCTTGAGAGGGGAATATGTGACTAAAGTCACTGCAGTGTCCTGTTCTGGCTAGTATGCCCGGTCCCAGCATGTCCTTTGCTGGAGCCTCCCACTCTATGGAAGGGTCCCTGTTCCTCTCACTCACCACAGTTTGATGCAGGTCTCCCCACCAGTCCTGCTGTCAACTCCATTCACACCGATTCCCACTCTCAGAGCTTTCGTGCTTCTCTCTCTGCTGTGCTTGGACACAGCAGCGGCAGCAGGAAATTCAAATTGTGGCTTCCAGTGGCATGGGTTCCAGCTTCCATGCTGAGATTTTATCTGTTCTGGTTATAGCACCAAGATTGCATTTCCTGTTGGTTTCTCTCAGCTTAATTTGTTCTTGGGTCGGCAGGATATATCTCCACTTGCTTAGGACTCCTCGCACCACAGCATTCCTGAGTTCTAAGCTGGGTGTTTCAGAGAGCCACTGTAGCTGCTGTTATCTATATGCCATGTTCTCCCAGAAGTCTGCCATATCTATTTTGCTTAGCCTGCATCCCAGAGAAGGCTTTTGTAAGGTCCCAAAAGCAAGGGTACTTCTGATGTAAGAGGAAAGATAAATGCAGATGATGGGGACTTATGGGCTTAAACATTAGAATTTATAGGTATCTGCTCTCAATGTTTTCTGTCCTAACTGCTGGTCACTGCTGAGCACACCCTAATTTCCAAAGAGCTGGCCCCTTGCAGGATCAGAGGCATGGATCAACAGCAGAGTGCAGACACAATCTGTCCCTGTCCTCTCGTGCAGTTCTCAGTCATCTGGAATGAACAGTGGCTCAGGTCTTTGGCTTGGTTTTCAAGGAGCAGTGTTAACTTTCCTGCTCCTTGTTTTAAATCAGATTGAAGAAATACATCATGTAAACTTGCCATGGAACATCTCATTCCACAAGATACTGATGACAGCTGGTCAAGTAGATTTCCTATGCAGGATAAATTGTAACTATCTTGATTGTCTAATACAAACACTTACTGTGCAGAGGGTGCAATGAAAACTATACAGAAATTCATGGGGCTGTCACATTGGTGAAGGTGTCAAATTTCTTGATGTCTGAAATAAATTGATTCATTGTTGTGCAAGGAATGAAAGTAATTACACCTTGCCATATGCTTCAATGTTTTAGAGTGATTTGCTTTACCCCATAGTCTCCAACTAACAGAATGTCAGCTAATTTATAGCAGTATATAGAAGTAAAATCTCATCTACAGGAGCTAACTAAATGTAAGTAAAGGCTGTGTTTTTCCAGCATTTTTGTACTTCTATCTCTGACAGTACACTAAAATAAAAAGTTAACATAGCTAATGTGAAAATGTACAAAAGGCTTCTGATTAGAAATGATGGCATCTCCAGTAAACTGTCTGTTGTACCACAATGATTTATGAAATAGCTGAAACTTATAATGCAACTTTCTCCAAATTATTTCAATAAAGCAACAATAGTAATTTGTTAAGATTTTGAACAAAATGTCCTCCAAAAGTCACAGAGTACAAAAGTGGCGTTTTCAGAAAGTTTTGGGTCTATGAGTGCTCTAACTGCATCTGTGGTTTAATCCATTAATGAGGTCAGTAGTTGATGGAATCAATTAGGAAGCATTGGAATCTCAGTTGATGTGACCTCGTTACAGGAGTTGGATTACGAGAGTGTGACAGCATGAACTCTATCTTATTCTTGGCTCCTGTCTCTGTCTCTCTATTTCTCTGTCTCACTCCATCACTCTGTCTCTGTCTCTGTCTCTCTCTGTCTCTCTGTCTCTCTCTCTGTCTCTCTCTCTCTCTCTCTCTCTCTCTCTCTCTCTCTCTCTCTCTCTTCCTGCTTCCTGGCAATCATGAGATAAGCAGATCCTTTTCCCAAGCCTTCCTTACATCATAGTGTTTCTATATCATCATCCCCTTAAAAGCACTGAAGTCAGCAGACCACAGACAGAAATCTGTGTAAACATGAGCCAAAATAAACCTCTCTTCTCTTATATTGTTTGTCACAAATATTTTGTCACAGAAATGGAAAGTTCAATAACACAGAATCCTACAGGATTTATCTTGAAATTGAAAAGATGTTTCAAGTATGTAAAAGATGTAGTTAACAAATGGGCTGAATGTTTGAATTTTTAAAAAAAAATTATCCCAATAAAAGATGTATTGCCATGGATCCTCCTTCAAATATTCTCCTTTTTATTTATTTAAAGAGAAAAAAAGAAAGGAAATAAAAAACAAAGCAGTAACAGCCTACAAATAATACAGAATTTCAAGAAAAAAATATACAGTAAGAAATCACTAGTTAATAGGTTACACATTGTCATCTTAGGAACAGTTGTCCAAATTATAAAATTAGAGCATATAAAGTGGACATTCATACAGTGAGATTGAAGATAGTTCCGTTCAATAGTCCAATAAAAACTCAGTAATATGGTTTTCCATCCTACACACTCAAACATACCTGCGGTTATATCCCTTAGGCCACCTTCTTTTCCTCTCTTTTTTACAATAACAATTACACTTTTTGGATTTTTTTACTCCCACATTTCTTATTAATTTTTTTGAAGATAATAAAACCTAACATGACTAAACAGAACAGAGTTGGTTGGAACAGAAGGATGGGCATAGTACATGATGTAAAAATAGAATAACGGGTCATCAAAAATGGTCACCATTGTGCCTCTTGCTATTTTTAAAAAGAATTGCCTATATCATCAGGTAAATTGAATTGATCAAAACAGTACAGTACAAGACCAATAAAACCTACACTGGAGACCTTACAGGACTTCAAAAGAAGATAATAGTCAAACCATAATGGGCATCAGAGTAAATCTTATTGCCTTCAAAGTGGTTGCCTATACCCTCAAACTTGGCATTATCAAACAAAGTAGAATATAGTAGAATCAGACAGAACAAGATGGAGAGAGTAATACTGGGGTTCAAATCAGGTTAATAAGAACACAAAAAAGTTACTATAATATATCCCGCTATTTTTAAATTTAGTTTTCCCTTAATTGAAAAAAAATAAGAAAAAATAGATTAATTTTTTAAAAAAATGTGTGGAGATTGAGATAAAAGAGGACATTGTAACAGAACAACACAGGTCAGAACTGAACAATTTAAGCATCATTGTGTTTCACCCCCAGATAATTTAATATAATAGTAGTCACCATAGGGCCTCTTTCCTTGAATTATTTGAGTATAACTTCATATACTATAGCATCAAGCATATCAAGACCGTGTGAAGCCATTCAAGAGAATTAAAGAATTACATGTATTTGGAATCAGTTAACAGAAAATGAACAACGGTTTCTATATTAACTCTTTGCCTATAAAAATTTTTGTTTATACTATTGCATATAGTAAAATATAGTAAGATACAACATGTTAAAACTAGTGGAAACCGATGTACAATAGCTTGATGGGACTTCAAAACAAGATGATATTAAATAATTACTAGCTTTTATGATGTGTTTTTTTCTTCAAAATAGCTATTCGTACTATCATTCTAACAACCCAGGTTAAAACCTATGCAATTAATGAGTGAAAACATTATATGGCTTCAAACCAATATGATTGAGAATCATGATTACCACATACTTTTTTGTATTCTTATCATTCCTTACACTAGGGAAACTATTCAGTATTTATACACGTGAGTTTGATTTATCTCACTTATGAGTATAGTCTCAAGCTGTGTCCATTTATTTATAAATATCTCAATGTGATCATTCTTTATAGCTGAGTAGTACTCCATTGTATAAAAATACCCCAACTTTTTTTTATCTATTCCTCAGTTGATGGACACTTAGGTTGTTTCCAAGATCTGGCTATTACAAATTGTGCTGCTATAAACATGGTTGCACATATATCACTGTGGTATGATGCTTTCAGTTCTTCTGGGAATATGCCTAGAAGTGGAATAGCTAGGAGGTCAAATGGTGTTTCAAGTGCCAGCTTTGTGAGAAATCTTCAGACTGACCTCCACAATGGTTGTACTAGTCTATGATTCCACCAACAGTGCAGGAGATTTCCTTTTTCCCCACAGCCTCTCAAGCATTTGTTGTTGGTGGTTTTCTTGTTCTTGGCCATTATTTCAGGAGTGAGATAAAATCTCAGTGTGGTTTTAATTTGCATTTCTCTAATGACCAGTGATGGTAAACTTTTTTTCATGTATTTACTTGCCATTTGTATTTATTCATCTGAAAATTGTTTGTTCATCTCATGCCCATTATTGGACTGGATCTTTGAATTTTGGGGGTCTGATTTTTTAAAATTCTATATATGTTTTAGACAGAAGTCCTTTGTCTGAGGGTAAGTTCACTAAGATTTTTTTCCCAGTTTGTGAGTTTTCTCTTCACTATGCTGGAGATTTCATTTGGCATGCAGAAACTTTTTAATAACAGGCAATCCCAATTATTGACTCTGGAAAGTATTTCCCATGCAGTTTGAGTCCTGTTCATGAATTCTCTACCTACTCCTATGTCTTCAAGGTTTTTTACCCAATTTGTCTTCAAGTAGATTTAGTGTTTCTGTTTTAATATTTAGATTTTTGATCCATTTAGATTTTATTTTAGTGCATGGTGATAGGCATGGGTCTAGTTTTAGTTTTCGGTATATGGAGAGCCAGTTTTTCCAACACCATTTATTAATGAGACTGTAGTTCTTTCAGTGAACCTGTTTGGTCCCTTTATCAAAGATAAGGTGATTGAGTGTGTTTGTAGTTGTGGTTGTGTCTTCTAATCTGTTCCACTGATCTTTGGCTTTGTTTTGGTTCCAGTACCATGTTGATTTTACTACAGTTGCTTTATAGTATAACTTCAAGTCAGGGATTCTGATACCTCCTTCCTTGCCTTTGCTGCTTAGCATTGCCTTTGCTATTCTAGGTCTCTTTTCACTCCAGATGAATTTTAGATGTGATTTCTCAAGTTCTATGAGGTATGCTGATGGTATTTTTATTGGGATTGCATTGAATCTGTATAAAAGTTTTGGGAGAATGGCCATTTTCACAATATTTATTCTTCCTATCCATGAGCAAGTGATGTCTTTCCATTTTCTGATATCTTCTTCCATTTCATTTTGCAGTGTATTATAATTTTCCCTGTATAGGTCTTTCACTTCTTTCGTGAGAGTAATTCCTAAATATTTCATTTTTTTTTTTTTGGTTGCTAGTGTGAAGGGTGTGGCCACTCTTATTTTTCTGTGACTTTGTTATTAGTGTATAGAAATGCTATTGATTTTTGAGTATTGATTCTATATCCAGCTACATTACTGAATTTATTTATTACATCTAGGAGTCTTTCAATGGGTATCTTCTATATAGAGTATCACATCATCTGCAAATAATGATAGCTTACCTTCTTTTCCTATCTTTACCCCTTTTATTTCTCTCTCTTGTCTAATTGCTCTGATTAGTATTTCCAGAAGTATATTAAATAGGATTGGTGATAAGGGACATCCTTGTCTTGTACCTGATTTTAAAGTAAAGGCCTTCAATTTTTGGTCATTTAGTATGATATTGGCTGTTGGTTTGTCATAGACAGCCTTTATTATATTGAGATAAAGAGCATCTATTCCAATTTTCTGCAAGGTTATTATTATAAGTGAATGTTGGACCTTATCAAAAGCGTTTTCTGCATCTATAGAAATGATCATGTGATTCTTACTTTTTGCTCTATTGATATGGTGTATTACATTTATTGATTTATGTATATTGAACCATTCCTACTTGGCTGGGATGAATCCCACTTTGTCATGGTGTATGATCTTCTTGATGATTTGCTACATTCTATTTGCCAATATTTAATTGAGGAGTTTTGCATCTGTGTTCATTAGGGAGATTGGTCTGTAGTTCTCTTTTTCAGTTGGGTCCTTCTCTGGTTTTGGCATTCGTACAATGGTTGACTGACAGATGCTGAAACTTTATACACGAGTCTCCTGATCAAAATGCCCTTCAAGTAAACAAATTTTGTTAAAAGCACTGATGCACCAGTGTTCAAACTAGCTATAATTCATTCTTCACACCTTGTAGAGAAACTGAGGAAAAATAAATGGAGGGTCACTTGCAGGAGACCAGCACTTCTAGGGCCTTCTCATGTCTCAGCTGCACAGTTTCAATCACTAATGAACTGTTGAGCATATGAGCATTGTGAGCTGCTGGGGATTTCAGGTTCTGCTCTAGTAGGGGATTTGGGATGGGGAGGATGGGCCTGGATTCACAGATTTAACCAGGAACCCTCAGCTTCAAAAAATTTATAAGCACTGCAGGGTATTCTGGGCACCTTTCTTTTTCACAAAACTACATCTGTGTCATTTCATGTGGTCACATGCTACATCTTAACTGACCTGTGACTATGATCTTTTCAGAATTCTACACAAACTATTAGTCTTTTACCCTAAGTAGTTGCATGATTCATTAATAATTGTATTCAATTAAATTTTCTATAGAATCGTGTGTGGTAACAGGCAGAATAGCATCAGATTCCTGAATACTGGTGCAAAGATATAGTCAAGGCTTTAGAGTTCCAAAAAATAATAGAATGGACATTAAAGATCTTCCACGAGATGCCAAGTGACCCTCCAATAATCAAAGCAGTGAAGTCTCTTCCTGTAAACACAAGGACTGTAGAAGTGATGCTTTTCCAATTGGGAGACTCAAAGGCAGGTATCTCTCTGCCCAGCTCTCTAAGCTCATCTAGTTGGGGGTTTCTGTGCACAATGAGATGTCTCCTCCATCTTGAAGTTCCTCACTGTCTCCTATTTTCTTTAGTCAGTGGTAATGCACCTGACTAACAATGACGCCCCCTCCTAGGAGGACTGTTAGAGAGTGAACTGTGAGTCAGCAATGATAAGAGAACAAGGTGCACAGCCCTGAATGTGGACAGCCCTGAGTGAAACAGGGATGAAGGGACCATATGAATTCAGAGATGGAGGGGACAGAACTGATAGAACCCATTTCTATTCAGAGATGCAAAGTGTGCAGTGAGGCAAAAAGAGAACAACAGGGCACTCTACTCATGGGAGAGCCCTTTGTTTGTGCTGTGGCCTAAGGGAGAAAGACATTCTCTGCTGGAAACGTGTGTCACCCTAGCCTGAAATGGGACCCCAGAGAACTGTGGCTGCTTCTGAGTAGAGCTTATTCTGCACAGGTGCACAACCCTGCCCAGCCCCTGCTGATCTGCATGTGTGCAGGGTACAGCCAGCTACTTAAGAGGCTGTCACACCCTGTGCAAGAGTCAGTTCTATTCAGGACACAGCATGGGCATGAGGATGCTTACTCAGCTCCTGGGGCTACTGCTGCTATGGTTCCATGATGAGGAAAGTTTATTCAAGTGATTTAGTGCATTTAGAGTTGCCTGGCTGTTCAGGGATGTCCTGCTTTTCCATACTGTGCTTGTATTTGTTATGTTTCTAAACTCAGGTGCCATATGTGAAGTCCAGATGCCTCAGACTCCATCCTCCTTGTCTGTTTCTGTAGGATACAAATTCACCATCAATGGCAAGGATGTGGATATTGGTTTAAACTGGTAACAACAGAATCCAGGGAAAGTTCGTAAACTGCAGATCTCTGATGCAGACAGTTTGGAGTCCGGCATCCCGATGTTCAGTGACATTGGACGTGGGACAGATTTCCCTCTCACCATCAGCGGCCTACATCCTAAAGATGTTGTGTCTTTTTACTGTCTACAAGGTTGGGAGGAGCCTCTCACAGTGGTACCAGTGTTAACAAAAACCAGCCAGGGAAGCAGAAGTGAGACACTGGGCTGCCCCAGCTGCCACACCTGCTATATTCAACAGTAGAGAACATTTTTCTGAGCCCTGGATGGAAGTTCACTTGGAGGCTTTAGAAGAAGGGCCCAAGATTGTTCTCTACATCCAACCTCTCATCCAATTTCCTTAGCTCCAGCAGCACAGATCTGACGTGCTTGTCCTTGTTTAATGAAGGTCACACATGAACACACATGAACAATGTATGTGATGGTGTGGTTTTGGATTCAGACAGCAACAGAGTGGGCTTTCTATGCATTATAAGCAAGAATTTTTAAATACTTGCTCAAATTTTAGAGTACATTTTAATATATAGAAAAATTTAAAATATAGAAGTGGCTGGTACAACCCTACACACATGACTAAGCAGTCTATCATCAACTTCCAATGACAAGTTTTTGTAAATAGTTAAGATGATATGCTTGAAAAAAATCATCGTTCATATGAAGATTCACTCTTGGTGTGGTACATTTCATCAGGATAAACAGGTGCATATGCCTCATTTGGCTATGACTCAATATTGTTTCACTGACCTAAGACTCTCAGCCCTGAAAATATCGCCATTCATTCTATTTTCCCTTATTATTTGTGTTTTAACATTCTCACAGTTTGTTTTCTTTTCCAGAATGACAAAAGCTTGTTTTTACAGTATAGAAGCTTTTTGAAATGTAATCTCAGAGTATACTGCATTGAGTAAGAGAATAATTAACTAATATTGAATAACACATCTTGTTAATTATAAGGTTCCTTTTTATCTTCTATGATTATCTACAATATCTTGGCTTAGTGATAGTTTTGGAATAGAAACCTTTGATTAATTGATTTCTTCTCAGAAATCACCAGATTTGCATGCAATAAGAGTTTACCATCATTTTTAAATCATGACGAGCTACTTTTACACTTTTTGGCCCTTAAGTTTAACTGGATTTGCCAGTACAAATTTAGAACTCTTGCTATTCTTCTTTTGTATCATTTAGAGTCATTCACTATTTCACAGAACTTAGTTTGGGCTCTTCTTCTGTTGCTCAGGAGAGTGCCCAGCAGGCTACCTTTGTTCTTCAGCATTTCAAAGGAAAAGAGCCCATTTAATTTCATGCTGAAACAATCTCCTCTCCTGTCACATACTACCATACGATATTCATGACTGTACAACTTGAACACGTCTCATAAACCCAGTGTCTTATCTGAGTGTGAAAACACTTAGCTGAGTGCGAAAACCAGAGTTAAATCTTTGGGAAGAAATGGAGGTGGCTTAGTTGAGGTAGGGTCCCCAATAGGCTGTCTATTTTCCCACCAAGATGGCTTCACTGTCGGTGGTGACAACCACTATAGGGACCCAGGGTTTAAGGCTGCACTATTGTTTTCCAGACATATCTCAGATTGAGGCATACACTGTGTGCCCACTGTATACCACATTCCCTCCTTCCTCATCACAGCAATACGATGTTCTTATTTATCTCCTACTTTGCAGTAATTTTTAATTTCTTGTGAATCAGCATTATTGATTTTAATGGTCACTTCCAAAGCATGTCAAGCACAGAATGCCAAGAAAGTGGTAACTAATAAGCATTAATAAATAACATGAATGATAGGAGTTCCATTTTATTTTATGACTAATATTCTGTCATTTATGATGCTTCCACACCTTGGTTGTTGTGAATAATGCTTACTGAACATGAAAGTGCAGTTGTCTCTTCAAGATTCTGATTCCGTTTCTTTCAGAGATACTCCCAGAGACGAGATCATATGTTGGTTCTATAGCTAAATTTTTGAGAAACCTCTATAATTGTTTCTTATAATGGTTGTCCCAGTTTACATTTCCACCAACAGTACTACATGGTTTCCTTATTCTCCGCACCTTCAACAACAGCTGGTATTTCTCATCTTTTTGAAAATAATCATCCTAGTAGATAAAGGTGATATTTATTATGGTTCTGGTTTGTATCTCCATGCTGATTAGCATGATTAGTGGCATTGAGTACCTTTTTACATATCTACTGATGTTTGCTTCCTTTGGAAATAGTTGTATTCTGACCCATTTTTAAGTTGTGTTGTTTGTTTTATGTTTACTTTTGTATTTGCTCTTGAGTTCTGTTCATATATTTTTTAGATATTAAATACCTATTGGATATTTGATTTGTAAATATTTTCTTGCATCCTGTAGATTTCCTTTTCTTTTTCATTTTGTTGAATATCTCCTTTGTTTTGCAGAAAGCTTTTGTCCCACTTGTTTAGTTTGGTTGTGATTTTTGTGTGATATCTGAAAGGGCACTGCCAAGACCAGGTCAAGGTACTTTACCCGTTTCCTTTCTTTTAGATTATATAGTTTCAGATCTCACACATGAGTCTTTAATAAACTTTGATTTTATTTTTATAGATAGTGAGGGCATAAGTTTAATGATCGTTTTGCTAGTGTATATCCATTTTTCCCAAAACTATTTGTTGAATATACTTTCCTTTCCCTATTGTGTATATTTGGTGCTTTTATCTAACATTCATTAATCTATAGGGAAAGTTTTGTTGTCTGTCTCCCAGAAAATGGTATCAGTACAGGGAAGGAAGAGAAACCTAGTGCTGCTCATCTGTGCACGTGTGGTTGTCCACTGAGCTACACTACTGAGCCTAAGTGCAAGCTGCCCTCTGTCAGTTCTCTTCAGAGTAAGGCTGTACCAGGGATCTCGGGAAAGACTACAAAACTGCAACGCAAATGACTATCTGGAAGACAAATTTCATACAAAGGCTTAATTCAGTTTGACACAATCAATCACCTAGGGAGATGATAAGACACAGTAGAGGTAGAGAGAAGCAATGTCCCTGTTATGGATTAAAAACTGGCGGTCAATTTACCACCAGCTGAGTTAAATCAGCATGGTGCTAAGTGTAGATGGCCCACTGAGGAAAGTGCCAGCATAAGAACAGATGTGGAAAGGAAGAGGAGGTGTTGTAGTTCTCCTAAGTGTTTTTGTTTGAAGCTTTCCCTGATATGAACTCTGTCATTATCATTGGAGGAGCTTGGGGCCTTGTTGCTGAGAAAAATCGCGGCTCAACTTGAGTGAGGTTTGGTCCTTACATTCATCATTGCTACCTGGCTGTGAAGCAGAAGATATGTGTTGTTCATGTTCCTTGAAAAGCTTGTCATGCTGTCTTCCTGAGATGTACTTGGCTGTTATCATTGAAGGAGCTCACAACCTAATTGTCACAGAGGATGTCTGTGATAATTTTTAAAGGAGACCTGGTCCTTATTTTGAGCCTTCTCAGCACAGAGCTATAAAGCAGACTTGCATGAAATGTTATCATGGCTCTAGACCTCCAGTTGGACTCATCAGAGGCATTGTCATGGACTGTATGTCTTCAGCTGTATTGATGCAAAACATTGCTGTGGGATCCAGGCCCTCAGATGGATTTTCTAGGTCTTCAGTATGGTGCACAGATTTCCTGCACTTTCTTGTAGGTCACTCTGGGTGACCACGATAAAATGATATTACAAATTTGTGTCCTGTATGTAGTTCTCCTTGCGGCTTCTGACTACAACAGTCTCGATAAGCTTCTATCCTGTAACAGGTTTGCACTGAACATCATCTGGCTGAGTCTTGGAGTTTGATGATACAGAGTATCACAAAGAATAAATTCTGTGAACACAAAAGGGAAATTCTTTATTTAGGCTGAACAAAGGACGTTTTCTGACATGAACACTTGGAAAGAAGGTGGTCAAGTGTGGAGAAGACCAGACCAATGCTGGCAGTGCTGGAGCCCAGCTCTCTCAGCTCCAGCTGCTTTGCATGCTCCTCCCAGCCCGCCCTGCTGTCCAGCGCCCTTATCAATGCCCTGTTCTTCTGGGTGATCTGCTTCAGCAGGGACTCAGAGTGAACCATGGAAGCCTTGGCTCTGCTCCTCTGCCTCCTGGTACTAAAGCTCCCAGGTGAGGGGACTATGGGATGATGGTTCAGCACATCTGTGGAAACTCTTTTAATGCTGGGTCCTGTGTTCTGGCACCTCTGATCAGCAAGCACAGTAATTAAAGTTCAGTGTTTATCAATGCGCTGAGAAGACACTATTGAGAGTACAATGGGTGTTACCTGAATTACATAGGTAACATTTCTTTTCTATGTTTCAATCTCAGATACCACTGGACAAACCCTGCTGACTCAGACTCCAGACTCTCTGGCTGTGTCTCCTGGAGAAACAGTCACTCTCAGCTGCAGGGCCAGTCAGGGTGTGAGTAACTACCTAGAATGGTACCAGCAGAAACCTGGGCAGGCTCCCAGACTCCTCATCTATACTGCCTCTAGCAGGGCCACTGGTGTCCCAGCCCGGTTCAGTGGCAGCAGATCAGGGACAGACTTCACTCTCACCATCAGCAGCCTGCAGCCTGAGGACATTGCAGTTTATTACTGTTTCCAGTATTACAGCGGGAGTCCCACAGTGATTCAACGTGTGACAAAAACCTCCCTGATTGTTTGTCATCATTTTTCTCATTGCAGCTGCTTCCTTTAAGAACAGCTGCTGTGGTTCCTCTCAGTTTAAATGCTCTGCCTACATCTGGCAACCTTGTGACTCTGAAAAGTAACTTGCTGATAAGATTTTGACTGATTCCTGGATTTGTCCTCAGACTCAGGCGCACAGCCACGTGCAGGAATAGCTTTCCTGCTAATGCCGTCAGATCAGACTCACATTAGTGGTTGCCTAGTAAGATGTACATTTTATGCCCATGAAAATATGACAATACAATAGCCAAGAGCGAAACTGCATCATATGCATGTGAGATTAACTCATAATGCATTCTAAACAGAAAGCGTTCTTCCAATTTTCTTTTCTAGTATTAACTTGATTCATTGCAGTGCTATTTCTCTTGCTATTACCATAAATATTAGCTTTTTCAAAAGTGATAGATCTACAGTTTTGTTTTTCACATCATTTTTCAGTGTTTTGGCTGAGATCAAGTGCAGTGTTATTTTTCTTTTATACCAGCACAGCTGCTCGGTCTGTACTTATACTTCCCACTTATTACACAGGTTAGTTCCATTTTCATGTGTAGTCTGGTATTTCATATCATGTCACTGGCTTTATAAAACTCTTGGCACAAATTTTCTTTTGAAACCTGCATGAGATTTTCTATTATAGCCACTTTTCTTTTTTTCCTTTTTAACTCTGTTTCCTCCTTCCTTTATTTTTTCAATGGTGTTGAACTCTAATAACTGACTGAAACAATCGTAATAATAATCAGTAACGGTGCCTCTTTCTTATTTTCTTGTTATTAGCTCACTCATTCATCTTAATTTTAGTAAGGTAACCCAAACATGAGACTCCAGCCCACAGAATGCAAATTAGGGCAATAATGTTTATCTGACTCAGTGCACTTTACAGCTCCATTTGCTTATCTACCATTAAATTGTTAAGCTCAATTAAGAAAAGTATATTCCTGAGCTGGGCATGGGGGCGCACTACTGTTACCCCAGCATTTGGGAGGCTAAGACAGGCAGGTGTGTCCTTGCAGATTCGAGACCAGCCTGGACTCCAATGTGAGCCAAGAACAGCCTGAATCATGTATTGAGACTGTCTCAGAAACACACATACACACAAAAAATTATATTCTTCATAATTTTTCTTTTTCTCAGATTACATCTTATATACGTATTCATTGCAAAGTATTTCAAATTTGTGCTTTAAACCATTTTGAAATCATTTAATGAAATGAAATCATTTAATAAAGGAAATCATTGAAATGATATATATATATGATGTGATATAAAATATAGTAAATATTTAAATTTGAAAACAATACAATAAAAGACACATTGTCACCAGTTTTCCTTACAGTATTTCCCCTTGCTCTGAACATACTCATCCTACTGTTCCTTCCTCTTTCTGAAGCAGTTCTGGAAGTCCTCTTTCGTGAGTATGTTAACTTGCATTGTCATGTCTTCTTTGATGTCACTTCACAATGTTTACCTCTCAGGTTCCTTTTGACTTTGGGAAGAGCCAGAAGTCACAGTGTGATCTGGGTATGGGGATGCATGCCTGTAATCACTGCACTAAGAAGGCTGAAACACAAGGGTCACCATGAGATTGAGGCCATGCTGCATTACATAGCTAGCTCTGGCTCAAAAAAAGTGTAAGTGAAGATAAATAACAATATATACAAGAGGCTGCCTTCTGTTAGATGGTTCTTGGTAGCAGGCTTCACTAATTCTTGGTCACACCTTGTAAAGACAAAGTAACGGAGAACATTTTGAGGACAATGTATGGTAATGCATTTTTTATTGGGATATTGTTTTAAAAATATAAACATTGGGCCCATTTGTTAACTACACCTTTTATATACTTGAAACATCTTTTCAATTTCAAGATAAATCTAATAGGACTCTGTGTTATCGAACTTTCCATTGCTGTGACAAAATATTTGTGATAAAGTGTTTAAGAGAAGAGAGGTTTATTTTGACTCATGGTTTTAGAAATTTCTGTCCATGGTCTGCTGACTGCAATGCTTTTAAGGAGATGATGATATAGAAACACCGTGGTGTAATGAAGGATTGAAAAAAGGAACCTACTTATTTCTTGATTTCCAGGAAGCGGGGAGGGGGGAGAGATAGAGAGACAGAGAGTGAGAGAGGGGGAGGGGGGAGGGAGAGAGAGAGAGAGAGAGAGAGAGAGAGAGAGAGAGAGAGAGAGAGAAGGCAAAAACGAAATAGAGTTCATACTGTCACGCTTTCCTCATCCAACTCTTTGTAACCACGTCACATCACCTGAGATTCCAATGCCTCCTATTAATTCCATTAACTTCTGACCTCATTAAGGGATTAATCCACAGATGAAGTTAGAGTACTCATGGACTCGTCACTTTCTTAAAACGCCACATTTGTACTCTATGACTTTTGGAGGGCATTTTGATCTAAATCATAGCAAATTCCTATTGTTGCTTTATTAAAGTAATTTTGAGAAAGTTGCATTATAATATTCATTTCATTATAATATTTCATTATAATATTTATTTCATTCATAGCTATTTCATTAATCATTGTTTTGTAACAGACAGTTTACCGGATATGCCATCATTTCTAGTCAGAAGCCTTTTGTACATTTACACATTATTTATGTTAACTTTTTATTTTACTTTACTGTCAGAGATAGAAGTACAAAAATGGTGAAAGGAGCACAGACCTTTGACTTACATTTAGTTAGCTCCAGTAGATGAGATTGTACTTGCATATCCTGCCATAACTATTAGTTGACATTCTGTTAGTTGGAGAATATTATGTAAAGCAAATCACCCAAAAACACTGAAGCATATAGCAAAGTGTAATTACTTGTCAAACCGTGGAAGAGGATGAATCAGTTTATTTGAGACATCAAGACATTCGACACCTTCACCAAAGTGGCAGCCCCAAGAATTTCTGTAAAGTTTTCATTGCACCCTCTGCACAGCAAGTGTTTTCATTAGACAGTCAAGATAATCACAATCTTTCTTGCTCAGTACATCTACTTGACCTGCTGCCATCAATATCATGTGGAATGAGAAGAAGTTCCATAGCAAGTTTATGTGATGTATTTTGTTCAACCTGCTTTGATGGAAGGAGCAGGAGAGTTAACATAGCCTAAGATCAAGCTAAGGACATGAGGAACTGTTCATTCCAGATGACTGAGAACTGCACCAGAGGACAGCGACAGATTGTGTCTCCACTCTGCAGCTGATCCCTGCCTCTGATCCTGCAAGGGGCCAGCTCTTCAGAAACTCAGGTGTGCTCAGCAGTGATCAGCAGGGGAAGACAGAAAACATTGAGAACAGAGACCTATAAATTTTGTTTAAATCAATACAATGTCCATATGATCCTCATTTAACTTTCCTCTTACGTTGGAAGTACATTTGCTTTTGGGATCTTATAAGAGACTTTTCTTGAATGCAGGCTGAGCAAAATAGATATGGCAAAGTCAAGATGATGTCTTTATCACGGCTCTTATGTTTCTAATATTGTAGATTCCAGGTGAAGCTACTTGGATGATGCTCAAAGTGACAGTATTACTTAAACCTATAACTTCCTTCCTTCCTTCCTTCCTTCCTTCCTTCCTTCCTTCCTTCCTTCCTCCTTCTTCATAAAAGCTCTATAAAAATATATCCTCTTTTCTTTTAGACTACAGTTGTAGTGACTTTCATATGCACATGGTCATGTTCTGCTGATGCATGGTTTCAGCCTCCAGAAGCGAGACTGTGCTGACTCAGTCTCCAGCTGTGCTGTCTATGATGCAATGGAAGACGCCATTATCACCTGCTAGCCAGTCAGAACACTGCCTCTGATTCACATTGGTACCAGCAAACACCAAATTAGGCTCCAAAGATCCTCATTAAGTAAGCCTTCCAGTCCATGTCAGGGATTCATATGAGGTTCAGTGGCAATAGATCTGGCACAGATTTGACCCTTACCATCATCAGCCTGTGGCCTGATGATGTCACAAGTTATTATTGTCACCAGGAATGGAGAATTCTTCACACTACACCACAAACCAGAACAAAAACTAGTTCAGCCTGGATGAGCAGGGAGATTGGGTGCTACCATGGTCTTCTGATTTTTGCAGGTGCAAATTGGTCAAGGACTTCACAAACAACATGATCAGCCCAGCAGAACTGAAATTTCAGATCTGTTGTTTCATGTATTAGTTGCAACTTCATTTACAGGAATTTTTCTAAATAAAAGAAAAACTGTTGAGGATAGATCCCTTTGTAACCATCTAAAGATTTCCTACTTTGTCCTTTACAAGTTGGTCAAATTTTGAAGTCTTCCTTGGGGGCCTCCAATCAGTCAGTAAGATTCAATAGTCTTAAAGGTAGAATAATGTGAAATTACCAAGCAATTGCCAGGAGTTGAGGGGAAAGAAAAGACCCCTGGACAAGTACCCCTCAACCTTGAAACATTTCCAAGCTTGGCAACCAGCAAGGGTATTCTAGGTTCCCCTCTCTTTCCCAAAACTAACTTTTTGTCATTTCTTGTAGTCACATACCTGGACCTTAAGTACCCTATGATCATTATCTTTTCTTAATTCCAGGAGAATTATTAGCTGTTTGTCTTTAATAGTTGCATGATTTATTTATTAAGAAGACGAATCATGTAAATTTCTATAGACACTTGTCTGGTAGTGGGCAGAATAAGACCAAGTTCCTGTATTTGGGATTGGGAGGGGTGATTAAGTGAAGAAATTAGGGCCCCAATCCAAAAGGTTGCTGCTACAAAGCTTTCATTAAATGGCAAAGAAACCCTACAATACACAAAGCCGAAGTTCTTATCCTAGAGACTAAATGAATGAATGTTTGAATGTTGAAGTGAAAATTTCCCGTTAAAGGAGGGAGCTCTGTGTCCAGCTCTCTAAGCTTACATGGCTGGATCCTCAAGGGGCAATGGGTCATGTCTCCCCCATCTGCCAGTTCCTCAGGATTTCCTGCTTTACTTTGTGATGTGTAGTGCACCTGGCTATGATGCCCCTTCCAGGAGGATTCTTAGAGTATGACCTTGGTGAGCAATGAGACAGGAGGGGTGAGAGAAGCAGGTACACAGCTCTGAATGTGGGTGGCCATAAGTTAAACAGGAATGAAGAATCCTTGTGCATTCAGAGACGGAGGGAACAGAACTTTTAAATCCCAGCTCTATTCAAAGGTGCAAAGGGTGTTATGATCCAACCATTGAACATGGTTCACTTTAGTCATGGGATAACAGCTGGATTCTGCTCTGTGTTCCAAAGGAAAAACACATTCTCGGGGAAATTGGTGGCATCTTGGCCTGGAAGTAACCCCAGAAAACCATGGACCACTGATGAGACTAAACAGCCTTGCAGCTGTGTGCAACCCTGCTCAGCCCATGCTGATTTGCATGCACACAGAGCATAGCACATGCCCAAAAGTATTTCTTCCCAAGGTTCTCATACCCTGTGCAAGAGTCGGTCCTGGTCCAGACACAGCAGGATCTTCACTCAGCTCCTGGGCCTCCTGCTGCTCTGGCTCCAAGGTGAGAAAAAATTTACTTTGTAATTTAGTCTAGTTAGAGTTCCCTAGTCACAGTTGCCTGTTTCTACAGGGAGGTCTTGTTTTACCATGGTTGTGTTGATACTTGTTGGTTCTGATTTCAGGTGTCAGATGTGACATCCAGATGACTCAGACTCCATCTTCCTTGCCTGCATCTGTGGGAGACACAGTCACCATCAAGTGTAAGGCCAGTCAGGGTATAATCAATGCTTTAAATTGGTACCATCAGAAACCAGGGAAAGCTCCTCAACTGATGATTTATGCTGCAAACAGTTTGGGATCTGGGGTTCCTTCGAGGTTCAGTGTCAGTGGATTTGGGACAGATTTCGCTCTTGCCATCAGTAGCCTACAGCCTGAAGATGTTACTACCTATTGCTGTCAACATGGTTATGGTACCCCTCCCACAGTGATACAATCCATGACAAAAACAGCCACGGAAACAGATGTGTGAGGCTGGGCTGCCCCAGCTCATCTCCACTGCAGCTGTACTCAACTGCTGAGAGCATTTCTCTGAACAAGCCAGGCTTGAATGCTCCTTTGAAGCTTTAGAAGAAGGACCAAGACTCTCCTCTACACCCTTATTCTCTTTCCTTTTTTTAGCTACTAAAGCACAGACAGTCCAGCTCCTGTCCTAATTCAGTGAAGGCCACAGATGAGCACCTCTGAGCACTGTGGGTTATGGCATAATTTTGGATTCAGACAGCAACATAGAAGCCCTTCTGTTTTCTAAGCAAGGATTTTTAAAGACTTCCTTCAATTGTTAGTGTAGATTTGTTCATTGAAGTTTGAAATACAGAGGTGGCCCTGACTACCCAGTACACATGGCTCTGCAGTCTATCATCAACAACCAAGGACGACTTTGTTACAAACCATTAAGATCCATAAGTGTGCAAAGTCTGTAGTTTGCATGAAGGTTCACTATTGCTGCTAAAGATTTCACAAAGGGAAACAAATGTGCAATAACACACATGCAGCGTTTGCTACTGTGCAATTTTGTTTCACTGCCATAAAAATTCTCCACCCTAAAAATTATCCCTGTTCATTCTCCACCAATTCCTGCCAGTCATTTGTGTTTTATCATCACATTGTTTATCCTTTTCCAAATGACAAAATCTTGCCTTTATAACATAGAAGTTTTTGAAAGACAATCTCAGAATACACTGTACTGAGAAATACAATAATTAAAAATATTGAGTAACACCTCTTTGTACTTACAAGTTTCTCTTTATCCCTTCTGTGTCCTCTGTTCAAGACATGGACGCCTTGCTGCGCACCCCTTGCTGGAGCTCTAATTCTTGTATGAAGTCCCTGCCTGTCACAAGCTCTCAACGGGATGTGGTTACTGTCTCTGGACAAAGATTAATCTGAATCAGGTGCAGCAGTGAGCTGCAGACCTGGAGCTGTGGCCCTCTGAGTCCTGGTGCTCTGGGTCCAGGTGAGACAGCAGGGTTTGGAGAGGCCTCCATGACCGGACCTATAGCACCCAGGAGTCTGAGGCTGAGACCGTGTTCATTGTGCCCCACATGCACTGTCCTGGGAAGACTCCGTTGTTGGGATATCATTCACTGAGGGGCTCACCTGTGTCTTGTTCTGGCCTTTAAACTCCCGTGAGAGCATTGTGGGCTCTAGGGCCCAGCTTCCCTTTACAAGTGTCTCTTAAGAGAAATGGTCTCCACCACTTTCCTTGCTGCATCCGAATCCAGGCAAGTTTCCAAAGACTCAGCAATGTGCTGTGTATGCCTTGGCTTGAATCTGTCTATAATTGTGATTTAGACACAGGATAAATGCTAAGATAAACACTTAGTTAAAATTAGAAGCATAATTCCACAATTAAACTAGACATATATCCAGGGCTGAAAAGAAATATGTGGCTCGTGGCTAGACTATTGATCAATAGGGGTGGATACACTTAAATCATTTTAGAAAATTATTTTGATATTCACTGTTCACATTTCCTTTGTCACTCATATTGCTATAGACAGAGACATAACTTCCCTAACCTGCATCTCATAAGCCTGATGGCATTGTTGTTTCCTCAGCTCTGTAGTTTTTGCTTCATTTTCCCCTTCTACTGAATTCATTTTTATTTCATGGTGAGTCCTGCCAAAATAAATCTCAGGACCCAATCCTTTTCTATAAGAGTGCTATGGTTTTCTAACTCCATTCTTTCTTTGAATATAATTGAGGATCATGTGGGGTGAGGATTATCTGATGGCCTTTATTCAAATCCATAATTGTGCAGATGGATGACTGTTACCAGGAGAAAGTGAGTAGGAAAAGAGGAAGCAGAAGGGAGGAAAATAACATTATGCCAGTTGTGAGTGTTCTTGGATTGAGGAGGAAGGACGAGATTACCTTTTTCACCTTAGCAGTGTTAGCTACTGTGTCAAATGTAAATTTGCGAGGTTTTTCCTGAGCTGTAACACAGTAAAACAATGTATTTGTGTTTATTACCTTAGGGAATAATCTGAGAATACCTAATAAATACGGGAATATTGCACAGTTAGTTCATTTTGTTCACAGTCTTTTAGGGGAACTATATGTTACCTCAGGTATGATGAAGCTGTACTTGGAGGAATAAAACACGTAAGACTTAAAAATTTAAGAAAATATTAAAAAATACCTGTCATTATAGATAGTTGAATGAAATTATAAATGAACCAAATTATACAGGTGTTAATTGCTAATTATCCAAAGGATAGAAACTTAAAAACTCATGGTATAAAAATTCTAAGAAGTAAAGGTACACCTGAATAAAATTAAGGTATTTTTTTTTCTATCTTGAAATTAACCTTCAGTGTGTGGAGCAAAGTGTATGCTATTCTGAATGGCTGCTGTCTTGTGAGCTCTCCGAAGAGGACGTGATAATACATGTGTCTGAATAAATCTAGCGAGTCACCTCTCTTTAGTACTCTCACTGTATTATAAAAGTAGTTTACAGTGCCATCCCTTAGAGATGGGTGGCAGGAGGTTACCTGATAGCATTTCTTGGTTCAACCCAAAATCACAGCATTGTCTGTGAATTACAGGTTAATGGTGATTATAAAGAAGATACAGGAGAAGAGAGGGAAATAGGATTCTAACAAAGAGTTTTCCTGCAGTGAGGAAATGAAGAAGTGTGAGGTTACTTTGTCTTCTCTGCATTAACTACTCTATTAAATACTGATTTCAGCAATTAACTCAGGAGGTTAATTGCTGATCTATGACTCAGAAATTTTCTTCCTTACACCAATGTATTTATAGTCATGCTTATTACTTTAGAGGTCCTCAGAATAACTAGTAAATATTAAACAAATGCACTTCTAGTTTATATAGTGTTTGAAGGTAAATACTCATTACCTCAGTGACAAAGATCTAACTAAATGCAACAAAGTAAATAGTAACTGGCTATGAAAAACTGTAAAAACTTGTAGCATTACACATGAAATTATAATTGCCACTGAAACATAAAATATCCTAGTGAACAAACCAAATGATATCAATCTATGTATCTGATTAAACGAACTATATAGCCTTAATGAACCAACATTAAAAAATGTCAAAAATAAGAGACAAACCGGAATACAATGTCACCATATTTATTTTGAACACAAATGTCTGTATCAATGTATTTGCTATTCTGAAAATCAGCTATTGTGACCTTTATATATTGTCACCTCTTGTTTAGTTGGACAACATAGATGCTCTTAGAAGATTTCTGGAATGAGTGAATATTCGTGATATTGGGAACACCACCTGCAGTAGCAGAGTCACCAATTTACCAGCAATGAAGCTCAACTAAATCTAGAACTGATGTGTCCATATTATATTCCTAGCATTTAAGTTCATTGTTTTCAATGAAAAGTGAGAGCAATGGTTTCCTGAGAGATATTACACTGTGTGATACATGAATCTGGAGATGTTGGAGGCCCTTAAAGGAAGTAAGTATTGGTGGAAGCAGAAATATACCTGG
This sequence comes from Cavia porcellus, assembly GCF_034190915.1. NCBI lineage: Eukaryota > Metazoa > Chordata > Mammalia > Rodentia > Caviidae > Cavia > Cavia porcellus. Next base: position 43,836,335 of record NW_026947501.1, on the reverse strand, counting down.
GCTCCAGTGCTAGCTGTGATCCCTTCCTCATGCCCCATGTAGAGACTGGGAAGAGAGAGCTAGAGAGTGGCTTGCGGGAACCCAGCACTGAGACCTTCTCACATCTCAGCTGCCACAGTTGCAGCCAGTCACCAACCACTGAGAGTGTGAGCTAGGGAGCTGCTGGGTTCCCAGAGGCTGCTCTGGCAGGGGTTCTGGGACAGGAAGGATGGGCTGGCCTTACAGATCTATAGTGTGATTCTTCACAAACATTTCCTGCAGGGTCTTCAGGGGCTCATGGGCATTGCCAAAACTAAATCTTTGTCTGATCATGAGGATTACACACGTCATGTTCACAGTCTTATTATCACTTTAGATATCTAGGTGAGCTGTCAGTCTTTTGTCCTCTGTAGTAGGATGATTTATTAAGAGGAATCATTTGAATTTTCTATATCATCTTATCTCATACGTAATAGAATACAATCAGCTTCAAGAATACTGTTGAAAAGATTCAGTCACGGCCTGAGAGTATCAAAATAAACAGGTTGCTGTGTTAAAGATCTTCCAGCAGATGGTGAACAACTGCACATTAAACAAAGAGTGATGCTTTCCTGTGAGGGAGCCACTAAGGCAGGGAACTCTCTGCCCAGCTCTCTAAGCACACGTGGCTGGGGCCTCTGTGCACAACGTGCCGTGTCTTTCCTATGTGCCAGTTCCTTACTATTTCATGTTTCAATCTGTGACTGGTATTCACCTGACTATGGTGAACTAGCCAGGAGGCCTCATGGTCAGCAATGAAACAGGATGGGTCACAAAGCTAGGGTCACAACTCTGAATGTGGCCAGCCATGAGTGAAACACAAGTGAAGTGGCCTGGTGTACTCTGAGGTGGAGGTGACAGAGGCTGTAGATCTCGACTGCAGTCAGAGATGTGGGGGAGAAACACTGGAGGAGTCCCTAAGAGGAGGGCAAGGTGTGTGGGGAGAGGGGTTGTGACTGCAGACCTGTTTCCCTGCTGTTCTCCAGAGGCCTTGGCTCCGAAATATTCTGATCCCCAGATATCTGTTTACCACTTTAAGTATGTCTTGATGCTCACATTGTTTCTTAGATGATTCTAACTTATCCTGCAATGGACATCTAGCGCAAGTATCTGGCTGGGCCTTAGAACTGTGCTTGGTTGAAGACAAGCAGAAGCATGCTTCCGTGTGTGCTATGGAAGCCTGGGGCTGGACAGCAGCATTGGTCAGGTCCTTCCCTGCCATCTTAGTCATGGTGTGATAGTGAATAGATGAACCCAGAGAATTTCGCAGAGTTCACAGATTCTGCTCTGTTCTTGTCTTGCTTTCTCATTTTTTACCCTGTTTGAAACAGCCCATGTGTTTCCCTTCATTCTTCTTTCTCAAAGGGATCATAACATAGAACCCCAGTCCTCAAGCAAGGCGTGTTCTGTAACGTGAGAGCAGCAGTGCACTCTACTCATTGGACAGCAGCCCAATTCTGTCCTGTGGCCCAAGTGAGAAACAGTGCTCTGTAGGCACATCTGTGCTGCCCTGTTGTGGACAGGGTCCCAGGGGACACTGATCCTCTGCTGAGAAGAGCTAGCCTGCAGCTGGGCCAAACCCCTTCCAGCCCTGCTAATTTGCATGTCCCAAGATCCCAGCCAGCTACTTGTGGACTTATTCACAGGCTTCTGATTTCACCCTGTGCAGCTTCAGTCCCAGTCAGGACACAGCATGGACATGAGGGTCCCCACTCACTTTCTGGGCCTCTTGGTGCTCTGGATATCAGGTAAGAAAGGGCAGCGCCAGGAATTTACTTAGTTCTGAAGGTTCAGAGTTGCCTGGCATTGCGGTGTGGGCCTGATTTATCTTGAATACCTATGTTGATATATGTTAAGTTTCCCATTTCAGGTGCCAGATGTGACATCCAGTTGACACAGCCTGCATCTGCATCTGCATCTGTGGGAGACACAGTCAAGATCAGTTGCCGGGCCAGTCAGAGTGTTAGCAGTTACTTAAACAAGTATCAGCAGAAACCAGGGCAAGCTCCTAAACTCCTGATCTATCGTGCCACCAATTTGCAGTCTGGGGTCCCATCAAGGTTCAGTGGCAGTGGTTCTGGGACAGATTTCACTCTCACCATCAGCAGCCTGCAGCCAGAAGACTTTGCAGTTTATTACTGTCAGCAGGACCAGAGTTGGCCTCCCACAGTGATACAAGCCATGACATAAACCTCCCAGGTCAGCAGAAGTGTGGGGCAGGGCTGCTGCAGTTGTTCCTCTTTGTGTCTCCAGCTGCAGACCAAGTTCTGAAATGCATCTAGACTTTGAAGGTCCCTGGAAGTATTTGGTAGAAGTATCCAAGGAAGCTCCTCCCTCCGCTAACTTCCTTTTCTGTTTCTCACCCCTGATTTAATGAAAAACCCTGATTTAATGAAATAATATGGATTACATCATCATTTTGAATTCACTTGGCAACAGTGAAACTCTTCTTTGAGTTCCAAGCAATAATTTTAAAAATCTTTTATCACTGTTACACATTTATTAATTAATTTTATTTTTTTATTTTAAAGAGACTAAAACCAAAGTACAACCAAATAATTTTAAGCAAAACAATACAGTTAAATCCATATTGCACTACAAAACAGGGTAATAGAAATCAACAGAGACTAACATATATATATATATATATATATATATATATATATGTATATGTTCAAAGTAACTTCCCATACCATCAGACGTAATGAAGTATATAAATCAAAATGGAATAAAATCAATCAAAATAAAACAGTATAAACAGTACAGAACAATGAAATAAGATTTTAGGATATTAATAATGGCTGTAGATATGCCTCTTCAAGTCTGCCATTTAGAGACCTGTATTCAAAACGAAGGTTGAAGTGCAGAGGTGTGTTTTATGCCTCTGTCCCTGCATCTGCAAAGTAGACTATCACCATAAATTCAACTCTGTCGCAACTCATCATGATAAGTTCAAACTCAAATTTCCCAGTCCACATTAATTTTGACTCTTGAAATTAAATATTTCAGCACAAGACACAGATGTAATGCCACATGTCCAAAATGTTTTATGACGCAATGTTGTCATAATACTACTGTCTTGTACCTATGCAGCTTCTTTTCCCTCCGTTTTCTGTAAGTGAACCATGTCTCCCCATGTCTATAGCATTCCCTTTCCTAGAAAGATAATATCCTGGTGTTTACATTAAAGAGGATTTTCAAAAACCAATGTCAAAATATACTGCTATGTAACACAGAAATAAAAATAATGAATAATACATTTTGCTACTACCAAGACTCCCTTTATCGCATCTGTGATTATCACGAATATCCTGGCATAGCAAGTGTGTTAGATCCTGTACTGTGCAATACTGTGGTGCTTTCATAGTACTGAGTGTGTCTCAGAGGTCACCACATGGATACTGATTGTTTCGATTTATGTTAAGAGTCTATTGTAATTTTAAAATAAGCAGTTGGAGTTCTAAACTCTTTTTTTCTTTACGTTATTTTATTGATATAATGTTGTTATAAATCTGGTGCTCATACAACCAATTGCATTTACAGGTGGACCCTGAGACTCTCACTGTTCTTTTTACATCATTCAGAGCCTTTCACTGTTTCACTGAACCCAGCTCAGTGTCTTTCTCCATCAGTCAGGGAGTTTCCACTTGCTTGTGTTGATCTTTTTCTTCGAAATGAAGAAAAAGAGAAGTGGCTTTATTTTTTTCCAAAGACAAGTATCTCCTGTTCTTATGTCCACATCTTCATATGTGATTTTTAGGTTGTGGCACTGAATACCTTCCATCAAAACAGCCTTTCAGCTCTGCGAGAAAAATAGACTTCATTCTTAGTTAGACATTAGGGTGTGGCCTGGTTATCATAGGGCCATTAGAATGTTTTCTAGTTTCCCAATCAAGATGGCAACAGCAGAAAAGGTTGCAGCCATTGTAGGGACACAGTCTTCAAGTAACATACTGTTATAGATTGAGAATTGGTGGTCAACTTCATGCCAGCTGGATTACATCAGCATGGCACTGAGTGTAGATGTTCCACCTGAGAAAATTTGCCAGCATAGAGCCATGGAGAAGGAGAAGCTATTGGATTGAGGCATTGATTCACTGTGGGTTCACCTATGAGTTTCTGTTTGAGCCATTGTTTCTCCTGTAGAAGGTCTGGTCTTCACATTGAGCATTGCTTCCTGGCTGTGGGGAGGAAGATGTGTGCCCCTTGGTTTCCAGGATGAACTGGTCATGCTGGCTTTCCAGCACATACTCGACTGTGCTTGTTGTCCGAGGAGCCTGAGGCCTCTCTGTCACTGGGGATGGTTGTGGTGCTTTTTAGGACAGACCCGGGCTTTGTTGTGAGTGTGACTTCTCAGCTCCAGCATAGAACCCTCAACCCACCAGCACAGCTGGTATAGATTTCCTGGCTTCCATCGCTGACCTTTGGGCCTTCCCAGCACAGATCTGTAAAAGAGACTGTCATGAGACCTTGTGGGCTTTAGACCTCCAGTGGGACTCATGGGAGGCATTGTCATGAGCTCTGGGTCTTCATCTGGACTCATGTGGGGCATGGCTGTGGGATTCAGGCCCTTGGCTAAATATTCTATGTCTTTAGTGTTGTGGATAGATTACCTGCATTTTCTTGTGTTAACTCTGGGTGATCATTTTAAAAAAAATAATATTATAAACTCCATATGTTGATTCTAATGGTTCTCTGAACAACCCCTGACTATAACACATACCGATTTTTTTTCCCAGAGAAATACCTCACATTTAGCAGTAGCGAGCATTCTCTCTGTGTAACACATTCCCTCCTTCTTGAATCCACTGGCAAGATGTTTTCAGATATTCCTACTCTCCAATGTTTTCTTTACTAATTTTTGCCTTTCAATAGGCTGTATTAATTAAGATTAGCTCTCAGGATTCTAAAACATTTCGAGCATAGAAAATGGTAATTAATAAAAGCTTTCATGACCTCTACCTCATCTAGTTACTATTGGGTATAAACTAACCAAAATTTTTAAAAAGTTACTAGTACGAGCGTCTGATATGCACCTCAATTCCTGCTGGAAATGATTACCTTATGACTTCCTAGGATAATAGCTTGGCAGAGTCTTATAAACCTGTTTTCATAGTGTCACATCCAACAGTTGAAATTTCAAACATTTGAATAACATACTTGGAGACACCTGTTCTCTCACATTTTGCCTAAAACCATCCAAACTAGACTCATTCATAATAGCCTGACAGGAAACTTACTTCAGTCTCCATGAAGCAATACGTTATGACATCTCCATCCATTACATAGTACTCAGAAAAGAAGAGGATCCCATTATTTGTACATGAATAGCATGCATTGAACTAACAAGCAACTGTGTTGTGTAAAAGTAGGAAAGGAATAGGGAATAGAAGATACAAGATATATTTGTGTATGAAATTCTAGAAAAGGACAAATCTAATACATAGTGACAACAAATAGGCTTGAGTTTAAAAAGTCCATGGGGTGAGGAGGAAATTGGTCAAAAAGAACAGCAGGAAAATGTGCTGCATATTTAGAATAATCTGTTATTCCAGTGGAATTTTCTCAATGTCATTTTGATGGGGATTACACCGAATCTGTAATCTACTTTAGATGCTTTGAACATTTTAGCAGCATTAATTCCTCCAACCCAGGAACATGGGGTAACTTTCCATTTATTTGTGATTCTGTGATTTCTTTCACCACTTTCAGTGAAGTCTAATGTATTCATATTTCTCTCCTGTAATTGTGTGAATGTGGGTTTGTGTCTTCTTGAGTTTACCTTCTTTTACAGCCTACAGTTACACTCTTGCCCTTTCTCCTGAAGCTCCCCTACTCACACCTGTTGACCATGTGTTCTATTACTTCATATTTTTATTCTGATGCCATGTGTTTCAATATTTTCCCAATATGTACTTAATTTCATTTTCCTATCCAATTGCTCCTCACCATGTATTTAAAAACACGCACATAAACGTATACTTTACTATGTTTGGAGAAATGACTACCTGTGGGTGTTTTCTCTGGACTCTTCTTTTTTACTTGTTCAGTTTATTTTTGTTCCTCTGGTGCACACATTGTTTCACTGAAATTCCTTGATGATCTTCACCCTTGATGGCAAAGCTGGGAATCAGACTGAGGCGCTTATGCATACCAGGAAAATTCTCTACTGTTGAGCTATATCTCCACTCCCTATACAATCTTAGAATAGAATTTTATGCATATTCTATTTCTGTTCTTCAAAATTTTTGTGGCTGTGGTAGGCACTTTGTGATTTTTTAAAGTATTATAGAAACTATCCACTCATTAAGTACATCACTGGTAGATTGATTGGATTTCATTACATGAAATATATTTTTGTGTCTATATACCTTTTGAAAAAATGAAGCTTTAGTTATATCAACTTTTTGACAAGAGGAACATAGAAAAATTCTCTATTTACCTAAATGTTTTTTTTAATTTATAAGACACAATGACTGTATTGACAATGAATCCAGAGAATTTATGAAGTTATTATTTTGGTTAATTTTGTTGCAGAATTTAGTAATGTATGCAAAACATTTTGTGGAAAGTATGTGGAAAGGACAATAAACTTTTTGGCTTTTAACTTGTGCATTTTATTAGTTTGTTTTATTAGATTTTGAAGGAGCTTCAGCATACTTTAAAAAAAATTAGACATCCTTTTTCATTTATTCTGAAGGATAAAGCACTCACTATTTTATTGGTGAAAATAATGTTTCTAGACACTTTATTAGGAGTGTAAACCCAGTTTTCCAAAGCTGTTAAGGTTAAAGTGTCGGGGCTCAGGTTGACTGAAGCATTGCAATAGAACGAGGTGTAGGATCACCCAGGGAATTGTACTTTGCCTTCAAAGAAAGTTCCCTTTCTGATTTCAGTGCAATGGTATCAGGTGCTGAAGAAAGAGAAACTCAGTGCTACTCGTCTGTGAATTTGGGGGCCTCTGGGCACAAAAGGCCATGTCCTCCCCATATACTGGTTCCTAGTATTTCCCATTTTCCTCTGTGATTAGTAATGCTCCTGACTATCATCCCCTTCTCAGGAGGATTCTTAGAGTCCGAACTGGGGGTCAGCAATGAGGAAGGGTGGGTGAGAGAGCAAGGTTCACAGTTCTGACTGTGGCAGCCGTAAGTGAAACAGGGATGAAGTGACCTAGGGAATGAGAGACAGAGGGACAGAATTTACATACCCCATCTCTATTCAGAGATGCGAGGTGCAGTGTGAACCATAAAGAGAACAGTAGTTCAGTGTACTTATGTACTCAGATTCTGCCCTGTGGCTCAAGAGAGAAACACCTTCTCTGAAGGAAATCTGAGCAGCGGAGGCCATTGAATCCCAGAGAGCCATAGGCCAGTGCTGAATGAACCAGACCTGCAGTTGTGCCCAGCCACGCCTAACTCTGCTGATTTGCATGTGCCCAGAGCATAGCCCTGCTTGAGGATTTCTTAAAGTTTGTCACACTAGATGTAAGTGTCCAAGTTCGGACACAGCATGGACATGAGGAACTATGCTCAGCTTCTGGGGCTTCTGCTGCTCTGGCTCCAAGGTATGAAAAAATTGATCTTAGAATTTAGTTTATTTAGAATTCCCTGGTCAGCGAGGCCTGTGTCTGCTGGGAGGTCCTGGTTTACTAAGATCATGTTGATATTTATTATGCTTCTAATCTCAGGTGCCAGATGTGACATCCAGATGACTCAGATTCCGACTTCCTTGCCTATTTCTGTGGAAGACACAGTCACCATCACTTGCAAGGCCAATGAAGACATTGGCTACCTTTTGTACTGGTTCCAACAGAAACCAGGGAAAGTTCCTAAATGGCTGATCTATGCAGCAAACAGTTTGGAATCCGGGGTCCAATTAAGGTTCAGTGGCAGTGAATCTGGGGTAGATTACCCACTTACCATCAACTGCTTGGAGCCTGAAGATGTTGCGAATTATTACTGTCTGCAAGGTTATGATACTCCTCCCGTGGTGATACAAGCCATAATAAAACCACCAAGGAAAGCAGAAGTGTGAGGCTGCGCTGCCCCAGGTGTCAGCCCTGCTGTGTCCAAAGGCTGAGAGCAGTTCTCTGACCCAACCAGGCCGGCAAGTTCCCTGGGAGGCTTTAGAAGAAGGGCACAGAATTCTCTGTACTCTGTCTTTTCTATTCCCATTCCTCCGCTCTAGCAGAATAGACATCACAGTCCCTGTCCTGCTTTAGTGAAGGACACAGATGAGTCCCTCTGAGCAGTGTTGGTTATGGCATCACTTTTTATTCAGACAGCAGCAGAGAAGCCCTTGTATGCATTCTGAGAAAGAGTTTTTAAAGGCTTGCTTCAAAATTTAAAGTGCATTAAGGCCATTGAAAAATTTACAATACAGTGGTAACCCTCACAACTCTGTCCAGGTGGCTATGCAGTCTGTCATTAACATACAATTACAATTTTTTGCAAATACCAAGATTCATAAATATGCAAAGCCTGTAGTTTACTTGAAAGTTCACATTTTGTTATAATTTTTTTTTTACTTTAAAACAGAAAAAAGGGATACAGAATTTCAAAAAAATTGTAGGAAATTAACACTAATAAATATATTGCATATTGTTATCTTAGAAGCAGTTGTTCAGGTTACAAGATCTAGGCACGGAAAAGATGAATAATCAAACAATGAAAGCACAAACTCTTCTTTGCATGAAGTAACAGAGATCAATACTGTAGCTGCCTATGTTGTACACATACACACACAGATGCATACATATGTACACCTATATACGTAGAATCCTTTCCTTCTTTCTCTCCTTCACTTTTGATGATGTATATTTCATCAGGATAAACAAGTGTTTGATAACACACAGGCAGCATTTCGGCTTGATGCAATGTTGTTTCACTGCTCTAAAAAGCCTCTGCTCTTAAAAATTTCCCCATTCATTCTCTTTCACCCCATTTCCTATAAGTCATTTGTGTTTTACCATTTCTGTAGTTTTTCCTTATCCAGAATGACAAAATCTTGCTTTTACACTGTGGAAGATTATTGAATGGTAACCTCAGAATACACTGTATTAGGAAACACAATAATTAAAAATATTAAATAACACATCTGGCTAATTACAAGATTTCCTTTTTAGAGTCTATGTTTATAGGAATATATTGGCTTAGTTATAATTTTGGAGTGGAAGTTGGCAATGTACTGATTTTGTGTCTCAAATCACCAGAAATATATAGATTTGCTTGGACTAAGAGTCTAAATAATTCTTGAAATATGGGAAGGAGTTTTCATAGTCTTTTACCCTACTTTCATCTGGATTTTCAGGTGGAAATTTAGATCTAGCACTGTTTTTGTTTGTATCACTTAGAATTACTCACTATTTCACTGAACCTAACCTGGGCTCTTTTTCTACTGCTCAGGAGAGTCCCAGCAGGCTGCCATTGGTCTTGCGCATTGTCAAGAAAAGAGCCTGTTTCATTTCATGCTGAAACATACCTCCTCTATTTACTGTCCCATCTTGGCATTTGATTTTCACACCTGTGGAACTTAAATACCTCCCATAAAAACAGTGACTTAGCTTAGTGTGAACACCAGGGTCAAATCTTGGGAACACAATGGAGGTGGCAGACTTGAGAGTCCCCAGTAGGATGTTTATTTTCCAAACAAGATGGTTGCAGTGGAAGTGATGTCAACCACTGTCTTTAAGGCTGCACAATTATTTTGCATTAAAATCTCAAAATCAGCCATAGAATGCATCTCCTCTGTGTACACCACTTCCTGCTTCCTCATCCCAGGCATATGATGTTCTTATTTAGCCCCAGTAATGATTACAGTAATGCTTCATTTTTTTCTATTATCTTTTGCCCTTTCAAAAGTCTGTATTAACAAAGATAAGATCTAAAATATGTCAAACACAAATACATGACAGGAGAATGCTAACTGGTAAACCATAATAAATAGGTTATTGAAATCTGTCTATTTTCTTTACTGTCAAATATTAATAAATGGAAATCTTAAACAAACAAAGAAAGAAACAAGTACTGCAACAACTAAACTATCAATTCCTGATGAAAATGAAGAACCTATTACCTCTTATCAGAGTAGTGTGGGAAAGGCTTAGAAATTTCTGTGAGACCCAGCAGCTGCCCCCCCCAAGACCTCTGAGTAAGGTCCTCAAAAAGAGCAGTTCACACAACATCATGTGTCACACCAATCAAACTAGCTTCATTCATAACAGCCACAATGGAGGACAGAATATCTGTGTAAAAGAAATTAATTAAAATACAGCCTGAACTTGTTAAATAGCAAAGAATTCAAGCACTGGATGCAGTGTCTGGAGATGTGAGACTGTTTATCCACGGTGACCAGCGGAGGTCTCTGTGATCACTCGCTGTGTGCTCTGAATGCCATGGCCACGTGAATGAAGTCATCCTGCACAAGTCAGGGATTTGTTCAATCTTGGGAGCTGCGTATACCAGGAGCTTCCACTGAATCCACTGTTTACTGAAAAAAATATGTGGACAACACAAAAATTATCGAGCAATACAAGAATCATACCCATGGGTGATTTTACTCTCTTAAGGGTGAATAAGACTGTGATATATTGCAGCAGACATGTGGTCCTGGCTCTCTTGCACGGATCACACAATTTGCCCTCTGTTCAGAACCTGGAGGCCCTGCTGTGCACCCCTTGCTGCTGCTCTGCTTGTTCTCCAAATCCCCTGCCTGTCACAAGCTCTCAGAAGATGCAGTCACTGTATCAGACAAAGATCAACCTGAAGCAGGTGCAGCACTGAGCTGTAGACCTGGAGCTGTGGCTCTCTGGGTCCTGGTGCTCTGGGTCCAGGAGAGACAGCAGGATGTGGAGAGGCCTCTGTGATAGGGCCCATAGGACCCAGGAGTCTGAGGTTGAGACCGTGTTCACTGTGCACATTCCACTTGATCAGCCAGCAAGCTCTTGCTGGGAAGACCCTGGTGTTGGACATCATTCACTGAGGGGTTCACCTGTGTTTTGTTCCTGCCTTTCCACTCCAGTGACACCATTGTGGGCTCCATGGCACAGCTTCCCTTTCAGTGACTATAAGAGAAATGGGATCCACTACTTTTATTGCATCAGCAGAATCCAGGAAATTTTCCGAAGATTCAGCAATGTGCTCTATGTGCCTTAACTTGGCTCTGTCAACAATTGTGTTTTAGACAACAGTTCACGTTCCATCTACCTTGGTAGATAAACCTCAGTTAAAATGCGAAGCACAGTTCCTCAGTTATACTACATACAGTTCCAGGACTGAGTGGAAATACGTGACTCATTGTTGGCATACTGATCAATGCAAATATATATATTTGTATCATTTTAGAAAATTATTTTGGTCATCACTGCTTCAATTTCCTCTGTTCCTTGTAGTGTTATGGACTGAACAAAGACTTCCAAAATTTAATCCCATAGGCCTGGTAACCCTAGATATCTCTTTGTTATTTCTATGTTATGTTATGATTCCCTTATGTTTTTGCTTTACTTTCTCTCTCTACCGAATTAATATTTATTTCAAGATGTGTGCTGTCACAATAAATCTAAGGATTCCGTCCTCTTCTATAACAGTGCTGTTATTTTTGAAACTCCTTTCAATCTTTGCATATATCTGAGAACTTTGTGCAATGAGGATTATCTGAGAGCATTTCTCTATTCAAACCAACATGGTTTTTATGCTTCGAATAGTCTGTGAGATGCTAAATGATCCCCACAGTAAACAAATCACAGAGGCCTCATCCCAGAGACCCTGGAACTGTAAAAGAGCTGCTCTCCCATTACGGGGATACTAAGGCAGGGAACTCTCTTTGCAATTCTAGACTCGGTGGCCATAGGATCTCTACGGACAGTGACCTGCTTTTTTGCTATCTACCAGTTTCTTAATATTTCCTATTTTGCTTTGCAATTGATAATACAACATGGCTATGTTGTGCTTTCCTGGGAGATTCTCACACTCTAAACTATGGGTGTGCACTGATGCAATGTTCCCGAGTCCCACATGGGATGAGGGAAGCAGAGTCCACAAAATCTGACCCTATTCAGAGATGCAGATGAGATGCACTGGTGCTGCCCATAGAAGAGGAGAAGCCAGGCAGGGGAGGCTGTGGTTTTACACCTGCTCCCTTGCCATTCTCTGTTATGCTCAGAAATGATAATAAAAGTAATTATTATATCAAATAATAAAGTTATCACATTAAACTAATAGTTAATGTATTACATGAACACATCAGTTAAATGATGTAGGCTTCTATTTGTGAAATGTATGCCTTATTCTCTCTAAGCAGAACAAATGCTGAGTGAGTCGAGACTCTGGGAATGGGGCATTTGCTGACCTTCTTGGCCTCTGGTCATTCTGAGCACAGTCTGAAGAGCCAGGCCCAGCACTGATGTCCTGTTGTCTGATGGCCTCTGTGTTCTATGGGACTTTCATTTTGGTTTAATAGTCAGAGGTCTCCACAACATTCCTTCCTTAGATCCTATGCTAGGCAGTACCTTGGGCAGAGCCCTGACCCCCATTGTGTCCCCATAGTCCAGGGCCAGAGCTGGCTGGTCTCTGCACAAAAAGCCTGACCTCAGCCTTGATTTGTGATCCTACTCCAAAACCTCTCCAGTTGTTTCTAGCTTGAAAGCTCTCTTGGCTTTGAATTCCTAGGACCCTCTTCCACACTGTGCAGAAAGCTGAAGTGTGATTTGCAGGAGACCAGTACTCCCGGGGCCTTCTGACATCTCAGCTGCCACAGTTGCAGCCACTCACCAAACCACTAGGTATGTGAGCAGGGGAGCTGCTGGGTTCTCACAGGCTGCTCTGGAAGGGGCTTTGGGATAGGAAGGATGCAGTGGTCTTATACACCTGTGCCAGGATTCTTTAGTCTACAGATATTTCCTGCAAATCTTTGTGGGCCCCTGATCTTTACCAAAGCTAAATCTTTGTCATATCATGTGGGTTATACCTGTCAGGATCACTGTCCTATAACCATTATCTTTTTACAACTCTAGGTTAACTGTTGGTGTTTGTTCTTTATAGAAGGATGAATTATTATTATTATTATTATTATTATTATTATTATTATTTTGTCTTTTTCCTTTTTATAGGTACCAGGGATCGAACTCACGACTGCCTGCTTGCAAGGCAGGCGCTTATGCCGCTGAGATAAATCCCCAGCCCCCAGCAGGATGAATTATTAAGTTGAATCATTTGATTTTCTATAGAGCCTTTCCTGGTAATTGATAGGATCAGTTTTATGAATAGAGGTGAAAATGTTAGGCCTAGGCCTTTGGTTGCAGAAACGAATAGGTTGATAGGGTAAAGATCGTCCACTAGATGGCGAACAACTCCAAATTAAACAAACCACTGAGGCCTTGTCCTAGAAACACTAGGACTGCAAAAGTGATGCTTTCCCAAAAGGAGCCACTAAGGCAGGGAGCTCTCTGCTCATCTCTCTAAGCTCACATGGCTTAGGGGCCCTGTGCACAGTGAGCCATGACTTCCCTATCTGGCTGTTACTCAGGATTTCCTGCTTTACTTTGTGATTTGTAATGTACCTGAGCATGATGAACTTTCTGGAGGCCTCTGGGTCAGCAATGAAGCAGAGTGAGACAGAGAGCAAGAGCCAGAACCCTTAATGTGGTCAGCTGTGAAACAAGAGTAAGTGTCCTCATGCATTCCAAGGTGGAGGTGACAGGTCCCACAGAACTTAGTTCCACTCAGAGATGCAGAGGAGATGCCCTGGAGGAGTCCCTTTGAGGAGGGGAAGGTGGGCGTGGAGAGGGCCTGTGATTGAACCTGTTCCCCTGCTGCTCTCCAAATACTGCACCAATGAGCCCTATGTTCAGCTTGGTCCTCAGGGTCTGAGCTTCATGTGGCTCAGACTGCAGTGGAGAAGATTTGGGAGGTAATGTGGTGACTCTGGGCTCTCATTGTTGATTTTCAGTTTGCTAGATTTGAAATTATATATATATATTTTTTTTTTTTAATTTAAGGAGAAAAAGGAAAAAATAGAAAAAGGGTACTAGTAATACAAAATTTAAAAAATAAACAGTAAGAAATCACTAGTTAATAGATTATATATTCTCAGTTGTTCAAGTTACAAAATTGAAGCATATAAAGTGGACTTTCAAACAGTGAGAGTGCAAACAATTTTGTTCAATGATCCAAAAAAACCCACTCAGTAATATGGTTATCTATCTTATACACTTAAACATATAGGCAGTTATAACCTTAGATCACTTTCTTTTCTTTTCTTTGGAAAATGACAATTACACTTTGAGTTTTATTACTCCCACTGTTTTTATTACTTTTTTTGAAGAGAGTAAAACCAAATGCGACATATCAGAACAGAGTCAGTCAAATCAAAGATGGACATAATAGATAATGGAAAAAAATATAAGGTGATCAACAATGGTTACTATACTGCCTCTTGCTATTTTAAGAAGAATTGGCATTTATAATAAAATTGAACTAAACAGTAAAGAATAAAACTAAAGCATTGGAGACATTACAGGTTTTTAAAAGAAAATAATAGTCAACTGGAATGGGTGTCATAATGATTCTTATTATCTTCAAAGTTATGCTTATACTTTCGAACTTGGTACTATCAAGAAAAGCAGAATAGAGGAAAATCAGTCAAAACAAGATGGTGAGGGCAATACAGGATTTCTAATCAAGTTAATAGGAAATCAAAGTAGGTTACTATAATGTATACTTCTATTTTTTACTTATTTTCCCTTAATTAAAAAATAAAAAGTAAATAATTTTAAAAAAGGGGATTGAGATAAAAGAGGGCATAACAACAGAACAGCGCAGGTCAAAACATAACCATTTAAGCAAAATAGGTTTCACCACAAGATATCCTGACATAAACATAGTTACCATAGAGTCTCTTTCCTTGAAATCTTTGAGTATAACTTCCTATACTGTAGCACCAAACATATCAAGACACTATAATTATTTCCCCCCACGCTCTTTGTGATTTGATGGTTTGTGCCGAGAAGTCTGTTGTAATTTTGATGGGTGTTCCCTTGTAAGTGATGTGTTTCTTGTGTCTGATGGCTTTTAATATTTTGTTCTTATATTGCATTTCTGGAATTTTGATTATTATATGCCTGGGTGTAGCTCTGTTTGGGTTGTAGGTGGCTGGAGTCCTGTACGTATCATATATCTGAGTATCTTTACCATTTGCTAAATTAGGGAAATTCTCTTGGATTATTTCTGTGAATAGCAATTGTAGTCCATTTGTTTGTGTCCCCACTTTTTCTCTTATATTCTTAATTCTTAAGTTATAGATCCTCTTATCATCTTCTAGCTTTTGTATTGTTGCTGTTTGTTTTTTTGTTATTTTTAAGAAGTTTTTCATTTCATGCTCCCATATTACAAATTTGCCCTCTAGTTCAGATAATCTATCCTTAGTTTCTTTCAAGCCAGGTTTCCATAGAGTTTTTAGTTTCCTGGTAATCTCTTTGAATCTGCTTCACATATTTATGTCTTCTCTATCTTCTCCATCAAACAATTCTCCCCTTTTTTTCTGGTCTTCATTCCACCATCTGTTTTTTCTTGGGCCGTGCTTTGTATTTCTCTAACTATTCTGCTTATGTCTTGCTTCAGGTCATTAATAACTTCATTCCTGAACTCGTCTATAAGGCCCTGAAGATAGCGCTTTATGTCTATTGGTGCTGTGTCTGCTATTGCATGTTTCTCTGGATTGGGGGCCAAAGAACCTTTCTTGTTGCTCCCTCTTCCTATATTCTTTGTTCCTTATATATAAGTGTATATAGGAGGCCCAGCTTCCATCCCTGTGGGCCACAGTCTGTTTGAATTGCACCAGCTAGGTTTTCCAGCCCACCGCAGCACACCAGGGAGACAGACCTGGGCAGTCTATGCTGGGTCCTCCCCTCCAGGTCAACCTACTGAAGCCTTCACCGCTAGGATGTACTTCCAGGCGTTAGGACCTCATTTGTGCTAACCTCTTTGGTTTCAGCCAGTGGCATCTTGCAGGCTAGGCACTCCCCACCAGTCCTGCTTGAGAGGAGGATATGTGACTGAAGTCACTCTTTCTGGGAAGTGTGCCTGGTCTGAGTGTGTCCTCCGCTGAAGCCTCCTTCTCTAAGGAAGGGTCCTGATCTGCTCACTCACTGAAGGTCGATGCAGGGTACCTGGCCAGTCCTGCTCCCAACTCCATTCCACGCTTCCCATTCTCTGAGATTTCACACCTCTCTCTCCGCTGTGTCAACCAGGATGCAACAGTGGCCGCAGGAGATTCAAATCACAGTTTCCAGTGGTGCGAGGTTCAGCTTCCGTGCTGAGCCCTTATCTGTCCCTGCTGTATCACCGGGATTGTGTTTCCAGTTGGTTTCTCTTAATTTAGTTCGTTCCTGTGTTGGCAAAGAATATCCTCACTTGCCTAGGACTTCCTGCCCAGCACCATTCCTGCATTGCAAGTGTGGTTTCTCAGAGAGCCTTTGAGGCTGCTGCTATCTATCCAGCATGTTCTTCTGGACTCGAAATAATATGTTATAGAAGCATCAAAAACCATCATTTATTGCTACATTAAATTAGGAGTTAATATACTAATGCACACCGTGAAAAATTAATTTACAACTTTTTTGTGTAACGTCTGTTTTCATCTTTCTAGGCACATCAGAAGCTCAGTGAGTCGAACTCACGGATTTGGATATTTGCTGATCCTCTTCTTGGCCTCTGTTCCTCAGGCTCAATCAGTGCTGAGAACCTTAAGCTCAGAGGGCCAGGTCAGCACTTTGGTCCTGGTGTCTCACTCACAGTGTTGTTCCTCCTGGGGCTCTCAGCTTGCTCAGAACCCAGAAGGTTGAGTACTTTCCTTCCCTGTGTCTGCTGCCATGCAATGCAATGTGCAACCTCTGTGGTTCTCCCGTGTCTTCAGCCCCATGGGTCTGGAGAGCAGCTACTTCCTCCACAGCCCAGGTCTACAGCTCAGCAGCTCTGAGAACTGCAGGCCTGACCTCAGCTTGGGTACAGGTCCCTGTTCCAAACCTCTCCCATTCACTGCAGTGCTTGGAAATCTGTGAAGACATTAAATTCTCTGCCCATGTCTCTTCAATTCCTGAAACCACTCTAGCAGCTGAATGAAGGAAGATATGTTTTCCTTGTTATCCTAACATCCTACTGGATCCTGACAACACAGCAGATAAAAGTTTCTCTTCAGATAGCTTGTCCCTATCCATTATAAGTTAGAAGCACAGGATTATTTATTTCTTTAAATTTCTAATAAAAAATTATCACTTTCCCAGCAGTTGTCTCTGATTTCTTCAGTTTGTTCAGTAGCAACTCTGCCCTGCTGTGCATGGCCAACACAGATGAACCTCTTTCAGCCTAGGCAGGAGTAGGAAATAGGAGGCTTATGTGACCCCTTCAGGATTGAGATGTAAGAGGAAGGAAGAAGGTGAACAGGTGGTACTGGGACATATTTTCATACAGCTGAATTGGGAGGGTGAGGCCAAACTTTTGCCTTGATTTCTTCTAGAAACAGATTTGAGACTACCTGATGCAGAGACATTGCAGCCCTCTTGAGATTAGGATCCCTTAGGCCCAATCTTGAAAGCTCTGTGTGTTGAGATTTCAAATAGGAAGGAGAAAATTTGTGTCATTTCTAGTGTATCTCTGCTGCTGCCCCAATCCCAAGGATTGCAACAGCCAGACTTTTGTTTATGTATTTAAGTACATTCTGATTCTCACATTGCATCTGAAATGATTCTAACTTATCTTGCAAAAAGACCAAATAACTGAATGGGCCTCAGAACTGCCCTTAGAGGAAGACAGGCAGAAATGTGCTCTTGTATGTGTTTGGGGGAATCTGGGGCTGGCATTGTTCATGTCCTCCCCCGCAGTCTCAGTCATGCTGTGATAGTGAGTATAGGAACCCAGACAAGTTCACCTAGCTCACAATTTCTGCTCTCTTCTACTCATTACTTCCCTTATATACCCTAAATTTGAAATAGCCCATTTGTTTCCTTTAATTACTTCTTTTCAAAAGGGTCATGACAAAGAACCTTGTCCCCAGGTAAACCGAGTTCTGAATGACGAAAGCAGCAGTTCCTTCTAATCATGGAAGGAATCATTGTCCTAAAGGAGGAGCACATTCTCTGCAGGGAAACCTGTGCCATTCGGGTATGAACAGGGACCCTAGAAGACACTGAGCCTGTGCTGAGAGGGGCCAGCCCTGAAGCTGGACCAAATCCCTCTATCTCCGCTGATTTGCATATTCCAAGAGCCCAGCAGGCTACTTGAGGACTTCTTCATAGGCTGCTGGTATCACTCTGTGCAGCTTCAACCCCAGTCAGTACACAGCATCGACATGATAGGCCCCACTCACTTTCTGGGGCTCTTGCTGCTCTGGGTCCCAGGTAAGGAAGGACAGACAGCACCAGGAATTTACTCAGTGGTGTGTTCAGCATAGACTTACTTTTCAGGAAGGTCTGGCATTATCACGGACAATCATTTTGATATTGGTTTTTTCCCATCTCAGGTACCAGATGTGACATCCAGTTGACTCAGCCTGCATCGGTATCTGCATGTGTATGAGATAGAGTCACCATCAGTTGTAGGCCAGTCAAGGCATTAGTGATTACTTAAGCTGGTATCAGCAGAAACCCGGGCAAGCTCCTAAATTCCTGATCTATTGGGCAAAACGTTTGCAATCTGCAGTCCCATCAAGGTTCAGTGGCAGTGCGTCTGGGTTACAGATTTCACTCTCACCATTAGTAGCCTGTTTCCTGAAGATATTGCAACTTATTATTGTCAGCAGTATAAAAGTACTCCTCCCACAATGACACAAGTCATAACAAAAACCTCCCAGGGAAGCAGAAGTATGAGGCTGGGCTGACCTAGCTGCTCCTCTTCCTGTCTTCAGTTGCACACCAGGTTCTTCAGATGCATCAAAGCTTTGAAGCTCACTGGAAGGATTTAGTAGAAGCATCCAAGGAAGCTCCTCTCTACTCTAACTTTCTTTTGTGTTTCTCAAACCTGATTTAATGAAGGACACCAATGACTACACTGGAGTAATGCGGATTATGGCATTCTTTTGTATTCACATGGCAACCAAGAAGCACTTCAATAGTTTACAAGCAATGGTTTTTAAAGATTTTCCTCAATTGTAAAAATTTATATTCATAGCAAAATTTAAAGTGCAGAGGTGTCTCATATAGTGCTACCCGTATATCTACATGGTATATCATCACAGTAAAAGAACTGCTATTGTATTGCAAGTGTCGTGGTTTATTTATCAGTGGCCCCCATGCCTCATGTAATTATGGACTTGACCAAATCTAGGGCTTGTGATTGCTTCATTGTCTGCTACTGTGATTAGTGGTGTGAATGCTACACACACCTTGGGGTGGAGCCAGCATATGATGTAATGGCAGGAACAAGGTGTGTTTCCTCTCTTGTTGGTTTGAGCCTTGCTGTTTGCAGTGGTTATGAAGGGCTGCTCCACTATGACATTCTGCTTTGGAGCCAACCGAGTATGGACCAAAAACTCCAAGTGTAAGAAACAAACTTTTCTTTCTCTGAATTTGGGCATCAAGTATTTTGTTTCAGCATGAGTAAAAAGCAACTAAGAGAGCAATCCATCAAGATTAGTTTAACTTAAAAGTTTACCTTAAGGTTAACTCTTGATGTTCAAGATTTCACTAGAAAATATAGGAATAATGACAGATAGCCAACATGATAACATGGCGCCATGTTGTTCCAACTTTGTAAGTACCACATCTTCCTCTTGTGCATTCTTTTTTTCCTCCATTTTGTATAAGACAATCATGTCTTCTCATGCCTATATTTTAATTTTCTAGAAAATAAAATCTTGTAATTTACAATACAGAAAATTTTTAAGAGCTAATCTCTAAATATAGTGTTATGGAATACAGATGTAAAAAGTAACAAGTAATATATTTTCCCTTATACCAAGACACCTTTTATAGCATCTAGTATATTTATTCTATTAATATTTGTGCATTCCTTAAATATTTATGTGAAACATATTGGTGTAAGAACGTGAAGTTATCTGTTGTTTGTTTCAACTTGCGAAATTTATTACTTTTTCTTGTCTTACTTTATTTCCTAGCACCTTCACTATAACTTTGAATAAAAGTAATTAAAGTGGTCATGCCTACTTAGCTACTCTAAAGGAGAAAATATTTAGTATTTTAATGCTGAATGTGATGATTTTAGAGACTTCATTAGTAGTAAAAGGAAAGTTTTCCAAGATTGTTAAACGTATAGTGCCAGGTTTTGCTTTGATTGATGCACTGTAATAAAACAATGCAGAGAATCACTGAAAGGAATTGTTATTTGACTGAGCAGAAAGTTTTATTTCTGATTTCAGTGATTGGCATCAGGGTTCTAAAGAAAGGCAGATGCAGGGCTGCTCATCTGTGAAGATGTGGTTGCCTACTACCTGCACTACTGAGCTTAAATCACTTTTGCCCTTTGTGAATTCTCACAAGAGCAAGGCTGCATTACAGACTGTTTGGAAAGAGTGCAAACCTGCAAAGGAAAAGAATGTCTTCAAGACAAATTTCTCACAAAGACTTAATTCAACAAGACGCAATCATGTACCTGTGAGGAGGATGAGACACGTTAGAAGTTAGAGAAACAATGTCCCTGTAAGCTTTGATCTTATATTTAATAGGTTTGTACTGAATAACATGTGGATGAATTTAGAGATCTGGTAGTACAGGAAGACACCAGGATCAAGTTCAATGACCACAGGTGAAAAATATTATTTTCTGGCTGTGCCCAAGGGCCTTCTGTCCTGACCACCTGTGCCTGGCTTGCTCAAGTGAGGATAAGAAGAGCCCAGGGTTTCTGCACCTGCAAGCTCAGTTCATCAGGCCCATGCTGCTCTGCATGCTCTCCCCAACACCCTGTGCTGTTCATAGTCCATATCTTTGCTTGAGTCAGAGCTCTGGGGAGACCTGTACCAGGGAAGACCCAGCAAACAAACACCATGGAAGCCCTGGCTCGGCTCCTCTGTCTCCTGTTACTCTGGGTCCTAGGTGAGGACTACATTGAACATTTTTGCATTTCTGTGAAAACTTTTAGTGTTGGTTCTTATGTAGAGTACTAGATTTTCAGTTCAGTAAGCAGCGTAATTAAAATTCAGTGTAGATTATCAAGTTTAGTTCAATTGAGAACACAATTGGTATGATCTAGATAACAGGTGTGACATTTCTATTTTATTTTTCAATTTCAGATTCCCACTGTTGAAACCTTGTTTACAAAGTCTCCAGCCTCTCCCGTTGTGTCTTCAGGAGAAACTGCCACTCTTGGGTACAGGTCCAATCAGAGTGTGATTAACTACCTAACCTGATGCCAGGAGAAATCTGGAAGGATCCCAGGCTCCTTATCCATGAAGTGTCCAGCAGGGTCACTGGCATCCCTGTCTGACTCAGTTGCAGTGGGTCAGGGACAGACTTTACTCTCACCATCAGCTGCCTGTGGTGTGAGCAGGCTGCAGTTTATCACTATTACTATTGTTATAAAGCGTGTTCCACAGGGATCCATTGTGAAACAAAACCTCCCCCAGACTATTATTGTTTTGCTCATAGCAGCTGCTTCCTTTACAGACAGCTGCTATGGTTCCTGTTCAGCTTAAATACCTTTGCTTCAACCTGGAATCCCTGTGATTGTGAAAAATAATTTTCTGATAAGACTTCGACTGATACCCATATTTTTCCTCAGACTCATGTGCACAGTCATGTTTAAGAATAGCTTCTCTGGTAATGACATCAGATCAGACTCACATGAATGGATACCTAGAAAGACAGACATGTTTAAAAACTAAGATAATACAACAGCCAAGAACAAACTTTCAATTTATATATGTGAGATTAACTCATTATGCTTTGACTTTCTAAACAGAAATGATTCCTCAAATATTCTTTCCTGGTATTAATTTTAATTATGTCATGATAGTTCTTATTGCATTACTGTAAGTATTAGTTCATTAAAAATAGTACATTTACATTTTTCTGATCAGTTCTCAGCATTTTGGTTGAGGTTAAATGTAATTTTATTTTTTATATATACCAGCAGAATTTCTAGAACTGTTCTTTCTTTTTAATGTTATTTTTAATTTTAAAGTAGATAAAAAACAGTATAAAAATTATCAAAACAAACCACTGTAAGAGATACAGGACTTCAAAACATTATGAAATTAAAAATAGTTACCATAATGCCTTTTGAAATCTTCTAAATAGCTGCTGATAACTGCACATAGTAAAAATCAAACCGAATAGAATAGAATAAAACAGTAAAAACAAAACAGCGAATGCATTTAAATAATTCAAAATAAGCCTATAGGAAATCCTAAATTGCTACTATAATACATCTTTCTATCTTTAAAATAGCTACTCTTCCCATTAGATTTAACCTAATCAAACAGAATAAAACCCAACCCAACAAAACAATGGAAACGATATAGGACTTCCACAACAGGACCATAGGGAATCAACAGTGGCTGTAGCCTTCAGAAGATCTAGATCCCCCTAGATGTCACACATTTACCACTGTCTTCTGAACCTGTGACTAGCTCACTCGCCCTAGGCCTGCGCTGTCAGTGAAACAAGAAACACCACAGGCAACCAACTGCATTTCACCTCCATAGCTATCATCACTGCCTGTGTTTCTCCAGGTAAGCCACTCGCTTATGGTTGAGTTGTGGGGGCAGATATTGGTTTTTCTAGTTTTCCAGCCTGTTTACAGACAAAGGCTAGGGTCTGTCTGTTCCAGTTCAGCAGAGGCCCGTGCATGGAATTGGTTCCCTGGCTGGGCTTGCTTGCTGCTGTGGCCTTTGTTCTCTCTACCTTGGCCCAAGAATGGTGCTGACTCACAGGCAGAGGCTGGGGTCTCTTTCCCCTGGCTACTTTGATTTAGTACTTCAGGATGCTTCTGCTAGACCTATTCTTACATTTACATTATTGTGTGTATTATTTCAATTCTCATGTGTGTCCTGGTATTTCCCATCATTCTACTGGTTATGTGAAACAGTGAACACAAATTTTCCTTGGAAACCTACATGAGTTTGTTTTATGGCTACTTTTGTTTCTTCCTTTTCATCTCTTTGTCTTTCTTCCTTTCTTTTTCAATGACTAGAACTCTATGAAATGATTGAAACAGTCATAATAGCAATGATAAATGCTGAATCTTTCTTATTTTCTTGTACACTAACATATTCACTCATTCATCTATTAATTTTTGTAAGGTAACCATCGTGGGTGACCCCAGCACACACTATGCATTTAGGGCAGTAAGTTTCATGTGTCTTGATGATCTTCACAGGTCCACATGTCCACTTTCCCTACATGGTTAGTTTCAATGAGGAATATTTTATTCTCTATAATTTGACCTTTCTCCAGTAGTTTATTTCTTGTATGTGTACTCATTGCATGATATTTTAACATGTAGGTGTTTAGAAGTTTCTCAAAAGGAAATCGTATGAATGATATATATCTAACATAATCTAAACTATGGCAAATACGTAGATTTTAAAATATTCCAGTAAAGAACACGTTACTATTACTTTCCCCACAACACTCTCCCTTGCTTTAAACATACTGATCCTATTGTTCTTGCCATTTTCTGAAGCAGTTTGGGAAATTCTCTTTCTTCAGTATCTTTATTTGTGCTATTGTGAATTCCTTGGTGTCATGCACCTCTTTAAAATGCTTAATGTTCAAGGTTATTTTTACTTTGTGGACGAGCCAGAAGTCATACTGAGAGCTGGGCATGGTGAGCCTGCCTGTAGTCGCAGCTCTCGGGAGGCTTAGGTAGGAGGTTCAGCATGAGTTTGAGGCCAGGCTGTATTACAGAGTGAGATTCTGTCTCAAACAAAGGTAGTTGAAAATGTATCATAATATATACAAGAGGCTGCCTTTCTGTTAGAGCGCCTTGGCAGCAGCGTTCACTAACTTTTCACCACATCTTTTAAAGTCAAATCAATGGTGCAGATTTCTAGGGGGATCAATGGCAGTGTGTTTTTCACCGTGATCATATTTTACCACATTTAAGTACTTACCCATTTTGTCAATCACACCTTGTATATATTTGAAACATCTTTTCAATTTCAACAAAAAGTACTCTGCCATTCTGTGTTGTTTAGCTTTCCAGTGCTGTGACAAAATATTTGAGAGAAGCAGCTTAAGATATGAGAGGGTTATTTTGGCTCCAGTTTTAGAGATCTCTGTCCATGGTCAGCTGACTTCAATACTTTTAATCCACTGATGTTATTGAAACACCATGTTGGAAGGAAATACTGGAAAATGGAATCTGCATATCACATGACAACCAGGACTTGGATAGAAAGACAGACAAAGAAAGAGGGAGGGAGGGAGGGAGGGAGGGAGAGAGAGAGAGAGAGAGAGAGAGAGAGAGAGAGAGAGAGAGAGAGGAGTCAGGAATAAAACATGGTTCACACAGTCATATTCCCATCATCCACCTTCTGTAAGCAGGCCACATATACTAAGATTTCTTTACCTTCTATTAATTCTGTCCAGTTATGACTTCACTAATGTATTAATCCTCAGATGGAGTTATAGCTCTCACGAATTAGTTGTGCTTTGAAAATTCCTCCTTTCTGCAACTTTTGGAGAACATTTAGGTATAAACCATAACAAATTCTGATTGTGACTTTCTTGAATTAATCTGGAGAATGTTACATTACAATATTAAGCTAGATTATACATCATTTTGGTATAACCTATAATTTACTAGAGGTGTCTTCTCTTTTCTTGTCAATACAATTTTCTACATTTACATATAATTTATTTTAATATGCTGAGTAAAAGTACAAAAAGATGATAAGGTGCACAGACCGTTTACTTACATTTATTTAGCATCAATAGATGGCATTTTAGTTAGGTATTCTGCTAAACTTATTCATTGTCATTTTATTAGTTGGAGACTATGGTGCAAAGCAAGTCACCCCCAAACACTGTGGGTAGTTGCAATTTCATGTCATTCCTTGGAAGAGGATGAACCACCTTAAGACATCAAAACATTTGACAGTTTCACCAATGTGACAACCTCATGAGTTTTTGCAGTTTACATTCCACAAGGAGCAAGAGAATTAACATAGCCTGGGCAAAGATGAAGTTCTGTGCCTCTGTTCATTCCAGATGACTGAGAACATCACCAGAGGACAGACAGATTGTGTCTCCACTCTGCTGCTGATCCCTGCCTCTGATTCTTCTAGGGGCCAGCTCTTCAGAAACTCGGGTTTGTTTACCAGTGACCAGCAGGGGAGGATATGAAACTCTCATAGCAGAGACCTGTAAATTCTGATGTTTAAACCAATAAGAAGTCCCCTTGATCTGGATTTATCTTTCCTCTTACACCTGAAGTACTTTTTTTTTTTAATCTTTTTATCAGTAACGGGGATTGAACTCATGACCACCTGCTTCAAGGCAGGTGCTTGTGCTGCTGAGCTAAATTCCCAGCCCCTGAAGTATTTTTGTTTTGGGGAATTTATGAGAGCATTCTAACCCAGGATGCAGTTCGAGCAAAATAGATACGATAAAGTCAAGAGAATGTCCTTATCATAGCTCTTTAGGTTTCTACTATTGTAGGTTCCAGGAGAGACTACTTGGACAAAGCAAAAAGGGCAGTGTTCCTTAAATCCCAAAAGTAAATTAGTAAATTCCCAAATTTTCTTTTTCTCCCTTCCTTCCTTCTTCCTTCCTTCCTTCCTTCCTTCCTTCCTTCCTTCCTTCCTTCCTTCCTTCCTTCCTCTCTCTCTCTCTCTCTCTCTCTCTCTCTCTCTCTCTCTCTCTCTCTCTCTCTGTCTCTTTCTGTTCAATTTGTAGAACTTTGTAGTTTTCCTTGGGGTCTCCAGTTAGTAAATCACTGTTGTGTTAAAGGTAGAATATATGAAATTGCCAATTTGTTGCCTGAAGCTGGGGGCATAGAAGAGATCATTGGTTCAGGTTTCGTCAACATGGCTTGAAAGAAATTAAACGGGATCCCACTGCCTGAGCACATCTATTACACTGGATATTTGTCAAGAAAGATTAGGATCAGGACTTTCTTTCACCATAGGGGCATGTGCCTAAGCATTCAGGAGGTGCTAGGTACTGATAACTTCATGCTTTAAACTGAATCCATCAGCAACAGAAATAGACACCTAGTATTTTTGGCAAGAAGGCTGCCTCAGAGAGAAAACATAGCTGCAAAGTACGAGATCACAAACCCTTTACTTTTAGCTGTGGCACTGGCCCAGACTCCAGGACTCTGGAGATCAATGTTAAGCATTCCCAACTTCCCAATAGGATTTCCTACACAAATGCTGAGTGTACCATGACACTAAGAAGCAAAGAAGGTGGCTTTGGGAGCTACCATCAGGTGTACAAACTAAAGCACATAGCATTTCACATCTTGATATGAACATAAAATATGTAGTTCATATGTCATACTAAAATACAACACACTTTGTTATGTAACTATTTTATTTACCTAAAAATGCAAACTGAAGTTTAAATCATACCTGTATTTTATGGGTATTTTTTTCTGTACTGAGTATTGAACCTTTTTACTGAGCTACATCCTGAACTCTTTTTATTTTCATTTTGAGACAGGGTCTCCCTATGTTGTTCAGTTGCCGATTCTGTGCAGTCCTCCTGCTCAGATTCTCAGAGTGTTGGAGATTACACGCATGTGCCTGGTGCAAATCCTTCCTCTAAATCTTTCCATCTCTGAGTGTCAGGACCAGTGTCCTTCTCGTAATTTTCTTAATACCAAGACCTGGTACATTTCTTTGGTTGTCTTTGTGTGGTTTTATTCATTTATTCAGTGAGAGAATGGTATCTCATCTTGATAATGGGAATAAAGTGTTACGTCACATTTGAGGCATTTTAAAATGACTTTTATCTGAATTGTTTGCAAAAAAAAAATGACATCAGTCTTGGTCATTTTTTCTAGTACCACATATTTTAACCCAAAATGAAAAATCACATTATAAAAAGTAATATTTCTGCATTGTGGTTCCAGGCATATAAACGCAGTTTTACAGTTCTTATTTTAAACACTGTGTATGAAAGACCTGGGTTGTCAGATAAAATTGCTGCTCTAACATGGTGGAATCATTGGGAGGTGGGGCTGTGTGGGAGCAAGTTAGGTCATGCTGGGCATATATTAGAGGCGATATTGATATGCAGGCTCTCACTCTCTGTTTCCTGTCTCCATATGGTGGATTATTTGCACTTCCTTTCACTCCTATCCTGATACTGCTTCTTTCCATAGGATCAAAATTATGGAGGTAAAGTGACCATGCTCTGTCACTCTAAAACTGTGAGCCAAAAGAAAAAATTTTCTTTTCTTACATAGATTTTCTCAATTACTTTTCACAATGACAACCATCTGACTGAAACACTGATTAATCTCTTCACAAGAAACTGTAAATTCAATAACATCATAGTGAAGAAATTGGAACTATGAGTCATAGTTTTGAAGCCCCAATTCAGTAAAGGATGAGGGAGAATTTTATTTTTTATATGTGTGAGCTACTGGCCTATATTCTGAACCACGTGCATTTTATGATTTATTCCAAACATGTGCAAATCAGGAGCTGTAATAAAAAATCAGTTACACCTGGTCCTGGTATTGGACACCCAGTCTACATTCCTCATTAGCTCCTGTGTGACCTTCCAAGCACCGAGTGTCCTTATCTCATCCATCAAGCACCAGCCACAGTGAGGTCTTTTTTCCTTTTTGTAATACTTCATTATTGTGCTTTTACACAGAATGTGTTCATTAAATTTCAAAAGAATTCTTATCACTTGTAAATTTGTCATTATTTGTCCAGTTAAACTTTTTAAATCAGACACAGATGTATTCATTGGAGTGAAACACTCTAAAGTCTTTATTTTTCAAAAAAAATAGTCAACTATTTTTGTATTAAAATTTTCATTTAGCTTCAAAATTTCCCTAAGAACGTTAAAGATACACATCAGGAAAGAGAAGGAGACTTCATTGGGACTACTAAGTTCTTTTAAAAGTGTATTTTTGGCTGAGCATGGTGGTATACATTGACAACCCCAGTAATCAGGATGCTGAGCTAGGAGGATTGCTGTGAATTCAAAATGCTGGCATTCAGCCTGCACTCCAAAGCAAATGCAATCCAATCTGAACTACATAGTGAGATTCTGATTAAAAAGGAAAAGATAATTAAATGTATTTTGAAAAAATAAAGTATTTTTTAACCACTAAAATAGTATAAAAGTCCACGAGTAATATAAGAATCTAAGGTCCTTGGTATTCTTTTCCCTAACCATGAAAATAAACATTATACTTGCATTAAGCAAGTGGCCTTGTGTCACAGTCATGGCATACACTGGACCTTCTATTCTGAAGCTATAGTTCCCCGTTCACAATTGTTGCTGCCCTGCACGTCCCCACAGTCTTGCCTGTAACTCAAGCTCTTAGCAGAGTTTGCTCTTTGCCTCTGGCTTGAGATCAACCCGAGGTAGGTGCAGCACTGCACCATGGACTTGGGGCTCTGATCCTCTGAGCTCTGGTGCATTGTCTCTGGCTGAGACTGGCAGTGGTGAGGCCCACACGACAGGGCCCAAGGGACGAGTGATCTGAGGTCCACAATGTTCAGTGCGCAAAGCATCTGCCTTTTCCCTGCTCAGCCAGCGTGATTCCTGCTGGGGAGACTGTGAGTGAGAAGTCTTTGATTCTGGGACGGGTTCATGTTTTGTTTCCACTGTGTTTTCATACAGTGTCACCTGTTGCTTACCTGGATTCAGAAGATTTTCTTGAGTTGTTATTTGGAAATTTTCTCTCCACAAATAATGTATCTATACTTGTGCCTGTTGACTTATAAGGAATCTCATACAACTGTTAAATATTTTAAAAAATATAACTGTAGTCTATTTTATTCACCAGATTTCAACAACAAAAATATTGTTTCAGTGGTAAAGCACTAAACATGGAATGAACCACTTAAAAATTGAAAACTAGGAAAAGATAAAAAATTATACCATAATAGAGAAAAGAATAATAGTATGTTACATAAAAATGAGATCATTAATCAAATGATTCAGATATAAAACCATTATTGATTAACCAAACGGTATGGACTTGAAGGTGCATTTTTTTTAAAAAAAGTACTAAAATATAAGGGATAAAGTTAAACAATATTGATTTTTTTGATCTTCAACTTGACCTTAGATGTCAGAAACAAAATATTTGCTAGTTTGAGAGGGATCCCTTGTTCACGAGCTTAGTATGTTATCATCTCCTCTTTCTTTTTGGAGATCATCAGTCCTCTTAGATGTGAGTACATCTGAGTTAACAGCACCTATTACAGCAGAGCCACCAGTGTACCAGCAACAAAGCTCCTGGCCACTCAAGGATTGCTGTGTCCCGTAGATGCAGTGGTAGTCCTGTGTTCTCCAAGTTCACTGTTCTCAGTAAAAAGAGTGCAGTTGTTGTTTGAGAGATGGTGAAATTATCAAACATGAATCAACAGATCAACATGCCCTTCAAGGAAGGGATTTTGTTGGAAGTATTGATATGTCTGGGTTTCCAGTCTAGCTGTAATTAATTACTCACATCATGTAGAGAAACTGAGGAGAAAGAGGGTGATTTGCAGGAGCTCAGAACTTCTGGGGTCTTCTCATGCCTCAGCTCCACAGTTCCAACCACTGAACAATGGTTTAGTGTATAAGCTATGTGAGCTGCTGGACTTCTCAGGGTCTGCTTTAGCAGGGGATCTGTTATGGGATGATGGGGCTGGGTTCACAGGTCTCAATCAGGATCCATCAACTTTAATACATTTCCTAGCACTGTACCCTGCAGAGGATTCTGAGCCCCTTGCTCTTTCCCAAAACTATATCTTTGTTACTTCATGTGGTCACATACTAGACCTTAACTGACCTCTGACTGTTACTTTTTAAGAATTCCAGGCAAACCATTAGTCTTTTTTCCTAAGTAATTGCATGATTTATTAAGAAGAGAATCAATTAAATTTTCTATAGAATTGTGTGTGGTAATGGAAAGAACAGCATCAGGTTCCTGAATACTGGTGAGAAGATGTAGCCAAAGCTTTAGGGTTCAAAAATCAATAGGTTGGGGCTGAGGATTTAGTTCACCAGTATAAGCACCTGCGTTGCAAGTGTGTGGTTGTGAGTTTGATTCCTGGTACAAACAAAAACGAAAAAGACAAAAAAAAAAAAAAAAAAAAAAAAAAAAAAAAAAAAACAAAAAACAAAAAAAAAAAACAAAAAACTCAACCCAAAATCTTTTGGTTAGACATTATAGCTCTTCCATGAGATGGCAAGTGACCCTACAATAAAGAAAGCACTGAGGTTTCATCCCAGAAACACAAGGACTGTGGAAGTGATGCTTTCCCAATAGGGAGCCTCTAATACAGGGAGCTCTGCCCAGCTCCCTAAGCTCACATGCCTGGGGGCCTCTGTGCACCATGGGCCAGGTCTTCCCCACCTCAGTATCTCCTCTATTCCTTTTGATTGATAGTACACCTAACAATGGCACACCTTCCATAAGGATTGTTAGCAGGTGAACTGTGGGTCAGCAATGATGAGAGAACAAAGTGCACAGCTCTGAATGTGGGCAGCCATTAGTGAAACAGGGATGAAGGGACCTTGTAAATTCAGAGATGTAGGGGACAGAACTGTTAAAATTGGTCTCTATTTAGAGATGTAAATTGTGCAATGAGGCAAAAAGAGAACAACAGATTTTTAAAACATGCGGAGTATGGATACCTTTAACTGGATTTACAGGTGAACACAGAACTCTCACTGTTCTTCTTCTGTATCACTTAGAGTCATTCACTATTTCACTGAACCGACCTTGGGGATTTGTCTCGATTGCTCTGGAGAGTGCCCAGAAGGCTTTGGTCTTGAGCATTGTAAAGGAAAAGAGCCTGTTTCATTTCATGCTTAATCACATCTTCTATCCTTATTGTCACATCTTGCCATGTGATTTTCATGACTGTAAAACTTGAACACCACTTATAAACTCAATGTCTTAGCTGAGTGTGAAAACCAGGGCCAAATCTTGTGAAGACATGGAGGTGATATAGTTGAGGTAGGGTCCCCAGCAGGCTATATTTCCAATCAAGATGGCTTCAGTGTAGGTGGTGACAACCACTAGAGGGACCCAGTATTTAATGTTGCTGTGTTGTTTTTCAGAAATATCTCAGATTGAGGCATGTGCTGTGTGTCCTCTGTATACCCATTACTCTTTTTCATCACAGCGATATGATGATCTTATCTCTTACTTTGCAGTAATTTTTAATTTCTTGTGCATCAGCATTAGCGTGTTTAATGCTTACTATTAATGAAGATAATTCTAAAACCTGTCAAGCACAGAAAAATGCCAAGAAAGTGGTAACTAATAAGTGTTAATAAATAACTTAGTGAATTGTCTCCTTTTGTTTACACTCAAATATTAACATTACACTTAAATATTAATACTCAAATATTACACTCAAATATTAACATTAAGTGGAATCTTAAATAAATTAACAAACAAGTACTGAGAGCTAAAATGATCAGCAGCTCCCCATGAAAAGAATAAACTTAGAACCTCTTAGCACAACAGTGTGTCAAAGGGGTACAAATTTGCTCTCCTCCCTAACATTTGCCCTCCCCATCCTCTAAGTAAGGTTCTTGAAAACAGCAGTTTAAACAGCATCTTGTGTCAGCCTAGTCAAACTATCTTCATCACAATAGTTAGAAGGACAGGATAGACTATTCACGTAAATGAAATGAGTTAGATTAGAGTTTGAAATTGTTAAATAGGAAGGAATTCAAGTACTGGATACAATGTCCAGAGATGTGACACTGTCTATCTCTGTTTCCCAGCAAAGGTCTCTGTGATCATTCATCAGGTGCTCTGGTGAATGCTATGGCACATGACTGAAGCCACTCTGAAAGGACCGAAAGAACAATCATTGGACCACAGGAGAAGTCACTGAATTCTTTCAGTGTTTACTGAAAAATTTGTTTATTGCTTCATAGGCAATAGGAAAGTGAACCAACAATGTAACAATCAAATCCTTGGGTGATTTTACTCTCTTAAGATGGAAATCATAATGATATATTCAGCAGACATGTGGACCTGGTCACTGCATGGCAGAGAATTTGCCCTCTGTCAGAACTTGGAGACCCTGCTGTACAACCTACAAGGCTTCCCTGCATAATCCCTAATACCCGTCCTGTCATTAGCTCTTAGCAGAATTTGCTCACTGTCTCGGGACAGGGATCAACCTGAAGCAGGTTCAGCAGGAGCCTAGCACACCTGGGGCCTTCTCAAGTCTCAGCTGCCATAATTGCAACCACTGAACACTGGGGAGGGAGGGAGCAGGGGAGTTGCTGGGTTCTCATAGGCTGCTCTGGAAGGGGCTATTGGGTAGGAAGCATGGACTGGCCTTATAGATCTGGGCCAGGTTCTTTATCCTACAGACATTTCCTGCAGGGTCTTGAAGGACTCATGGTCTTTGCCAAAATTAAATCTATGTCATATCATATGGCTTGTACATACCATGTTTACTGTCCTATAACTTTTATCTTTTTAGAAATTGATTTGAACTTTTGTTTTTTTGTCCTTAGTAGTAGTATGATTTATTAAGAGGAATCATTTGAGTTTGTATAGAATCTTGCCTGGTAATTGACAGACTAGGATCAGCTTCATGACTATAGCTGAAAAGGTTCAGTCATGGCCTTAGGGTACCAAAATGAATAGGTTGCTGTGTTAAAGATCCTCCATTAGAGGGCGAACAACCCCACAGTAAAGAAAACTCTTTGAGGCCTGGACCTCCAAACACTAGGACTTTAGACATAATGCTTTCCCATTAAGGAGCCTCTAAGGCAGGGAGCTCTCTGCCCAGCTCTGTAAGCTCACATTGCTGGTGTCCTCTGTACACCACGAGCCAGGGGCTTTTCTTCTACCTGTTCCTCAGGGTTTCCTTTGTCACTTTGTGACAGGTAGTGTACCTGACTATGGTGAACTTCCCAGGAGGCCTCTTGGTCAGCAATGAAGCATGACGGGTGAAAGAGCAAGGGCTGCAACTGTGAATGTGGCCAGCTGAGCGTGAAACACTAGTGAAGTGACCTCATGAGAAACTAGTGAGGTGGAGGGACAGATGCCACAGAACTGGACTCCTTTCAGAGATGCAGAGGAGAAGCACTGGAGAAGTCACTTAGAGGAGTGCAGGTGGGTGGGGAGAGGGGTTGTGATTGCAGATCTGTTCCCCTGTTGTTCTCCAGAGTCATCCGCTATGATCTCAGGCTTGAACTTGGTCCACAAGGACAGAGAGTGGACTGTGAGTTTCATGCTGCTCAGAATTTGCAGTGCGGGGAGGATCCGGAGGTAATGTGGCAACTATGGGCTCTCAGCATTCATCTGCTTTTGGTGAGAATTTCAAATGGTATGTTATGCAAGCAATTAAATTTATCATTCATACCTACATTAAATCAACAGTTAATGTATTAAATGCACACAGTGAGTAAGAGATGCACATATTTATTTTTGCAATGCATGCTTATCCTCTTTCTAAGCAGCTCAGAAGTTGAGTGGGTCACACTCTGGGGTCAGGGACATTTGCAGTTCCTCTTCTTGGCCTCTGCACCTTGGAGCAGTGAGCACAGCTCTGAGCATCTTCAGCTCCCAGAGCCAGGTCAGCTCTCCTGTCCTGCTCTCCTCACAGTGTTGCTCCACCTGAGATTTTCAGCTGGTCAGCACCCAGAGTGTTGAATATTTTTCCTCTTCCACCTCCTGCCAGGCTTCAGCTGGGTAGGGTCAATGGTTCGGCCAGGTCTTTAGCCCCATGAGTCAGTGGAGCAGCTGCATCCTCCACGGTCTGGAGCCAGAGCTTGGAAGCTCTCAGTGCTATGAGCCTGACCCAGCTCAAGTTCAGGTCCCTGTTCCTATTCTCTCCCAGCCAGTGCAGTGCTTGAAAATCTATTAAGATCTGAAGCTCAATGCCCACATGTCCTTAAATCCTGAAACCAACCTCACATCTAAACAATGATTTTTTTTTCTTTTGTGCTAGAGTCCTGCTATTTCCCAATACTGCAGACAAATGTTTTCTTCCCATCATACTTCTCTATCTAATGTATATTAGAAGCACATGGTTATTCATTTTTAAACAGCTTACTAAAAATTTAGCACATTCATGGCAGTCATCTCTGTTTTCTTTAGGTTACTCAGTAGCAGCTCTTACCTGCTGTGCATGGCAAACACAGAAGTGGCTTTTCCAACCTAGGCAGCATTAGAGAATCCGAGCCTCATGTGACCACCTTAGTAGTGACATACAGGAGGAGTGAAGATAGTGGACAGGCATTGGGAAAGAGTTTTACACATCTGAAAGGGAAAAGTGAGGTCAAATATTTGCCTAGATTTCTTGAAATAGGTTTTAGATGTCTTGAGGCTTAGATACATTGCAGCCCTCTGTAGATCAGGGTCCCTCAGAACCATCTCAAATATTCCAAGTGTTGAGACTGCCACACCAGCAGAAAAGAACTTAGGTTGTTTCTACTGTATCCCTGCTGCTGCCCCATTCCCAGTCACTACAACACCCAGACTATGTGTATGGTTTTAAGTACATCCTGTTTCTCACATTGCTTTTGAGATAATCCTAACATCTTCTGCAAAGAAAATCAAGACCAAATAACTGAACCAGCTTCAGAATTGTGTTTGATGGAAGATAGACAGAAACTTGTGCTCATGAGTGTCCCTGGGGGGGGGGGGAGCCTGGAGCTGGACAGCAGCATGCTCATGTCCTCCCCTGTGGTCTTACTCATGCTATGATAGTGAGTACAGGAAGGCAGACAAGTTCACAAATTCTGCTTTCTTGTTGTTTTTACCCCTCATTTTATATTCAAGCTTGAAAAATCCCATGTATTTCTCTTAGTTACTTCTTCTCAAAGTGATCATAACATAGCAACATAAATTGTCCTTCTGTTTCCATCTATCAAGAGTAGTTTAAACCCAAAGTACTCAGTCTACATGAAGGGTGACTCTTGATTTTGATGACTTTGTCAGAAAACACAGGTATTATGACATATGTTCAACATTTTGTTATGACAGAGTGTTTCTCCATTGCACTAAATAGCAATATCTTCTACTTTTACATTACTTTATTCCTCCATTTTGTGTCAGACAATAATGTTTTTACATGATCCATACTTTTTCCTTTTTTAGAAAGATGAAACCTTAGAATTTATAGTATGAAAGGTTTTCAAAATCTAAACTAGAAATATATTGCTGCGGAACACATATAAAAATAATAAATAATGCATTTTTCGGTTACCAAGACTCACTTTACAGCATCCAATATTTTTATTCTAGTGATTTTTGGTGCAGTCTTCATGATTTATGTAAAATATGTTGCTTGAAATATGTTGTGACATTCTTGCTTTCTTCCCACGTCTGGTACCAAAGTTTAATGAAAAGTCCATTCCTTGTACTGGAAGACCAGCCGAAGTCACTCATCAGCTCCTCTGTGTGCTTCCAGCACTGGCTCTCCCTGTGTCTGCATCAAGCACTGCCCACAGTGAGGTAGAGATGAGAAGCTGTGTCTTCATGGTGATCACAGAAGTTTCTGTGCTCTATTCAGCATAAGTCCTGAATGATACAGAGACATCACATGACCCCCATGACTGAGTCTAAGCTGCAAGGACCACAGCACAATCATGGGACCTGCGAAGACCAGGAGATTGCATGGAGACAACTAAGTGCTTTAATAATATTTTTTCAGCTGGGCATGGCAGTGCCCGCTAGCAATCCTAGTACTTGGTAGGCCGAGGCAGGACAATTGCCTCTGAGTTCCAAGTATTCGAGTCCAGCCTGGGCTCCACAGTGATCTCATGCCCAGTCTTAACTGCATAGTGAGACTGTGACTCAAAAGAAAGGAAGAAAGAAAGAAAGAAACATGATGTAAAGACAGAATACAAGGTAATCAACAATGGTTACCATAATGCCTCTTGCTAATAAGGAAGAATTTTTAAAGACTTGCTGCCATTTAGAGTAAATTTAAGGCTATAGAATAATTTAAAATATAGAGGTGTACCCTACAACCATGTCCACATGGTTGTGCAGGCTATCATCAATTTCAGAGTACAATGTTTTACAAAACCTTAAGTTTGTACAAAGCAAACTCCATAGTTCGCACTAGGATTCACTCTTCGTGGTTTACATTTCACCAGGATAAACAAATGGCAGCATTTTGCTATGATGCAATACTGTTTCACTGACCTAAAATTCCTTGGCTCTAAACATTATCTCTGTTCATTCTCTTCCCCAATTTCCAGTGAGTGATTTGTATTTTACCATTCTGTAGTTTTCTCTTTTCCAGAATGATAAAATCTTGCTTTTATAGTATAGATACTTTCTGAAGGGTAATCTCAGTGTAAACTGTGGTAAGGAAGAGCATAATTTAAAAATATTGAATAGCACATCTTGTTAATTACCAAGTTCCTTTATTTCCTTCTATAGTTGTCTAGAATATCTTGCCTTTGAGATAGTTTTGGCATAGAATCTTTTGATGTATTGATTCTGTCTTAGAAATCACCAGAAATGTACAGATTTTCTTGAAATAAAACTCTACTACCACTTTTAAAACATGGAGAGGAACTTGTACAATTTTTTGCCCCTAACTTTAACTAGATTTGACAAAGGAATTTAAATTTCTCACTGAGTATGTTTGTATTACTTAGAGTCATTCACTGTTTCACTGAACCTAACATGAGTTCTTTCTCAGGAGAGTGCCCAGCAGAGTAACTTTTTTCTTGGAAAGAGCCTGTTTCATTTCATGCTGAAGCACACCTCCTATCCTTACTTTCACATCTTGCCCTGTGATTTTCATGACTGCAACTTGAATAGATCCCATAAACACAGTGATTTTGCTCACTCAGAACAGCAGGGTTAAATCTTTGGGAACATAATCGAGATGGCACAGATAAGCTAGGAATCCCAGCACACTGTTTATTGTTCCCATGATGATGGCTGCAGTGTTGTTGGTGTCAACCTCTGTAGGAACTCAGTCTTTAAGGCTAAACTATTGTTTTCCAGAAATATCTTAGATTGAGGCACACGCTGTGCGCTCTCTGTTTACGCCATTTCTTCATCCCAGTGATAAGAAGTTCTTATTTATCTCCTACTTAGTAATTTTAATTTGTGTTTTAGCATTGGCATTTTCAATGGTAGTTATTAACACAGATATGTTCTAAAACATGTCAAGCACAGAAACATGGCAAGAATGTGGTAACTAATAAGTGTTAGTAGACAACTTAATGAACTTTCTCTTTTTGTTTACATTTCAAATATTAACTAAGTGAAATCTTAACCAAACAACCCAGCAAGCACTGGCAGCTAAAATGATCAACTCCTGATGAAAATGATTAACTTGGGACCCCTTAGTACAACAGTGAGTCACAGGGGTAAAATTTGCTACGCTACCTAACAGCTGCCCTCCCAGGCCTCTGAGTAAGGTCCTCAAAAACAGAAGTTCACACAGCAGCTTGTGTCACCCTAGTCAAACTAGCTTCCTTGCTAACAGCCCGAAGTATAGGATAGAATATTCATGTAAGTGAAATTAATTAGAGTAGATTCTGAAATTGTTACATAAGAATGAATTCAAGCTCTGGATACAATGTCTGGAGATGTGAGGTTGTCTATCCATTGACCAGTGAAGAGTTCTGTGATCATTCACCATGTGCTCTGAATGGTATGGCCACTGAAGTCACCCTGCAAGGACTGAGGGAAAAATCACGGGACTGGCATACACAAGGAGGTTTCACTTAATTCATTACGTCTTTACAGACTAATACGATTTTGTCTCATAGACGGAAAAGTAAACCAGTAAGATAAAAATCAGATCTTTGGGAGATTTTTCTCCCTTAAGACTGGAAATTATAATGATGTACTCAGTAGACCTGTGGTCCTGGTCACTACATGACAGAGAGTTTTCCCTCCGAACCTAGAGGGACCTAGAGGCCCTGCTGTGTACCCTCTAATGCTTCTCTGCATGATACCCAAAAGTGCTGCCTGTCACAAGTTCTTAGCAGAATTTGCTCACTGTCTCAAGACAAGGATCAACCTGAAGCAGGTGCATCAGGAGCACATTACACCTGTGGCCTTCTCACGTCTCAGCTGCCACTGTTGCAAATAATCAACAGTGCTGAGGGTGTGAGCGGGGGAGCTGCTGGGTTCTCTCAGGCTGCGCTGGAACGGGCTCTGGGATAGGAAGGATGGGCTGACCTTACAGATCTGTGCCAGGATTCTTTAGTCCACACATTTCCTACAGAGTGTTGAGGGACTCATGATCTTTGCCAAAACTAAATCTATGTCATATCATATGGCTCACACATGTCATGGCTAGTGTCTTATGGTTATTACCTCTTTAGATCTCTAGGTGAACTACTGGTCTTTTTTCCTTTGTGAGGATGATTTATTAAGAGGAATCATTTGATTTTCTATGGAATTTTGTCTGGTAATCGATAAAATAAGATCAGCTTCATAATACAGCAGAAAAGATCCACTCATGGCCTTAAGGTACCAAATTAATAGGCCTCTATGGTAAAAATCTTCCATTAGATGGCGATCAACTCCACATTTAAAGAAGCACTGAAACCTGACCCTAAAAACACAAGGACAGTAGAAGTGATGCTTTGACATCAGGCAGCCACTAAGGCAGGGAGCTCTCTGCCCAGCTCTCTAAGCTCACATTGCTGGGGTCCTCTAGGTACCATGAGCCAGGTTTTTCCCACCTGCCTGTTCCTCAGTGTTTCCTGTTTCACTTTGTGGCTGGTAATGCACCTGACTGTGATGAGATTCCCAGGAGGCCTCTGGGTCAGCAGTGAGGCAGGATGGGTGAGAGAGCATGGGCTGCAACTGTGAATGTGGCCAGCTGTGAGTGAAACACCAGTGAAGTGGCCTCATTTATTCAGATGTGGAGGTGAGAGATTCCGCAGACTTTGACTCCCTTGAGGGATGCAGAGAAGAGGTCTTGGGGGAGTCACTTAGAGGAGGGAAGAAGGGCCAGAAGAGGGGCCCTGATTACAGATCTGTTCCCCTGCCACACTCCAGAGCCCTCCTCAATGATTGTGATCACTGCTTGGTCCACAGGCACTGAGAGTGACCTGTGGATTAATGTCCTTCAGAATCTGCAGTTGGATATAGTTGGGAGGCAATCTGGGCTCTCAACTGTTCAATTTCAATTTGCAAGAATTAAAAAAAAATATGTTACATAAGCAACCAAAACTATCATTTATCACTACATTAAATTAGTAGTTAATGTACTACATGCAAAGAGCAAAAGCACAAGTTACATATTTATTTGTGTAAAGCCCACTTTTAATTTTTCTAAGTTGATCGAAGCTGAGTGAGTCAAACTCTGGGATGGGGACATATGCTGATCCTCTTCTTGGCCTCTGCTCCTCAGGAGAAGTGAGAACAGATTGGAGAATCTTTAGGTCACACAGAACCAAGTGAGCTCTGTGGTCCTGGTCTGCCACAGTGTTGCCCCTCCGGGTTCTCCCAGAGTGTTGAGTACTTTCCTTCCCTGCATACTTTGCCAGGTAGCACCACAGGCAGGGTCTGTGGTTTATCCAGCTCCTCAGCCCCATCAGTAGGGCAGCTGCTTCTTTCATAACCTACCTGAGTCCAGAGCCCGGCAGCTCTCAGCCTGCAAGCATTACCTCAGGCCAGTTTTATGTCGCTCTTCCAAACCTATCCCATTCACTGTAGGGCTTGAAAGTCTGTTAATACCTTAAAGTCACTGACCACATCTTAATTCCTGAAGACACCCTAGCATTTAAATAAGGAGGACTTTTCTTCTTATGATCCTAGAGTCAGGCTCGTTGGTAACCCAACATAAAGTTTATTTTTGGATTGCTATTCTCCATCCAATATAAGTTAGAAGT
The DNA here is from genome assembly GCF_034190915.1 of Cavia porcellus. Classification (NCBI taxonomy): domain Eukaryota; kingdom Metazoa; phylum Chordata; class Mammalia; order Rodentia; family Caviidae; genus Cavia; species Cavia porcellus. Next base: position 43,796,389 of record NW_026947501.1, on the reverse strand, counting down.
ACAGAGTTTTTCATTTTCTGAAGGGCCTATTAAAAATTTAACACATTCATTCCAGTCATCACTGATTGCTTTAGTTTGTCCACCAGCAGCTGTGAATTGCTGTGCAGGGCAAATTCAGATGAGCCTCTTCCAGCCTCAGCATGAGTAGGGATTCTCAGGTTCACGTGCCCACCTCGGGAGTGAGACATAAGAGGATAGAGTAAGGTGAATAGGTACAGGGAAAGATTTTCATACACTTTAAATGGGAGGGTGAGGTGAAATGCTCTGCCTGGATTTCTTCCAGAAGCAGTTGTGAGACTACTTAAGGCATAGACACAATGCAGCCCTCTGGAGATCAGGAGGCCTTAGGCCCAGGCTTGAAGCCTCCTCGTGTTGAGATTCCCACAGCAGGAGAGAATTTGAGTCCTTTCTAATGTATCCAACTTGCTGCACCATTCCCAAATACTCTGACACTCAGAGTACTGTTTACATTGTTAAATATGTGCTGATTCTTGCATTGTGACTGAAATCTTTCTAAATTATCCTGCAAAGAAAATCAACAGCAGGAAAGTGGCTGGACCTTAGAACTGCCACTGATGGAAGACAGGCGGAAATGTGTGCTCCTCTGAGTGCTTGGGGGAAGCCTGGGGCCTGACAGCAGCGTTGCTCATATCCTCCCCTGCCATCTTAGTCCTGCTGTGATGATGAGTACCGAAAGCAGAGGACTTCACAGAGCTCACCTATTGGGCTTCTCTTCTTTTCATTACTTCCCCTTATAGACTCTAGGCTTGAAACAGCCCATTTGTTTCCCTTAATTCCTTCTTTTCAAATGGATCATAACATGGGAACCTGACCCTCTAGTAAACTGTGATCTGAAAGGTGGGAACAGCAGTTCACTCTACTCATGGGAGGGCAGCCTGATTGTGCCCTGTGGCCCAAGGACACGTTCTCTGCAGGCAAATGTGGGCTTCATGTGCAAGGGTCCCCACAGGACACTGAGCCCTCTCTGATTTTGGTCAGCCTGCAGCTGGGCCAAACCCTTTCCACCTCTGCTGATTTGCATATCTCCAGAGCCCAACCAGCTACTTGAAGATTCTTAATAGGCTGCTGGTCTCACCCTGTGCAGCTTCAGTCCCAGTCAGGACACAACATGGACATGAAGATCCTTGCTCAATTTCGTGGGCTCTTGCTGCTCTGTGTCCCGGATAAGGAATGGCAACACTAAAAATTTACCCAGTGGTATGTTCACCATAGACTGGCAATGCATTGAAGTTCTGCTTTGTCATAAATAATTGTAATGATGTTTGTTGTTTCCCATGTCAGGTGCCAGATGTGACATCCAGCTGACACAGCTTGCATCTGTATCTGCATCTGTGGGAGACACAATCATGATCAGTTGCCGGGCCAGTCAGAGTATTAGCAATTACTTACACTGGTATCAGAAGAAACCAGGGCAGTCTCCTAAACTCCTGATCTACTATGCAACCAATTTACAGTCTGGAGTCCCATCAAGGTTCAGTGGCAGTGGATCTGGGGCAGATTTCACTCTCACCATCAGGAGCCTGCAATCTCAACACTTTGCAATTTACTACTGTCAACATAGTAAAAGTGTCCCTCTCACAGTGATACAAGCCATGACATAAACCTTCCAGGGAAGCAGAAGTGTGAGGCTGGGCTGTTCCAGCTGCTCCTTTTCGGGTCTCCAGCAGCAGAGCAGGCTCCACAGATGCAGCCAGGCTTTGAAGGTCACTGGAAGGATTTGGTAGAAGCATCTAAGGAAGCTCCTCTCTACCCTAGCTTTCTTTTGTGTTTCTCAACCTTGAGTTAATGAATGACACTATTGAGTTCACTGGAGTAATGTGGATTATAGCATCACTTTATATTAAAATGGCAATAAAGAAACACTGACATGTATTCCAAACAATAATTTTTAAAGGTTTTTATCACTTTAGAGATATAGTTCTTTATTATTATTTTTGTAAGATTAAAACAAAACAAAATGCAGACTGGACAGCAGAATAAAGCTAACTATAACAAAACAATGTAAGAGTATGCAAGACTCCCAACACGATTATAAGAAATCAGCAGTTGCTACTTTAATGCTTTTACTGTCCTAATTTATAATTTTATCATGTAAGGAATACTTAAATTGCAAAGATGTCTTTTATATCCCTGTTCCTACATCTACACTGTATATCATTACCATAAGTGATTGCAATTTTTAAAAAAATAAATCAAACAATATGTCCATAGTTCACATGAAAGTTGACTCTTGATTTTGATCATTTCATCAGAAAACATAGGTATAATGCTTTATGTCCACTATTTTCGTGTGACACAATGTCGTTCCACTGCCCTAAATACCCCTGACTTCCACTTGTGCATCTTCTTTATCCAACATTGTCTATAAGTCAATCATGTCTTTTTATGCCTATAATTGTTCCTTTTTTACGAAGAAAAAAATCTTGGAATTTTTGAAAAGCTAATCTTGAATATACTGATGTAGAACGTGGAAATAAAAAACAACAAATAATACATTTTGCTACCACCAAGACTTCCTGTATAGCAACTATTTTTATCACAAATATCCAGGCTTAGTAAAGGTATTAAAACCTTACTATACAACACAGTGGTGTTCTCATACTACTGATTGCATGTCAGAGGTCACCAGAAGATTGCGCATTGCTGGACTGAATGTTAAGTGTCTATTATAATTTGAAAACATGCAGAGGGATTGGTAAATTCTTTTTTCTTTCAAAACAGTCTTATTGATACACCTTTTATGTAAGTTCTGATGCCCATACAGTCAATTTGACCTATAGGTAGAGCACTGGGATGCTCTCTGTTCTTTTTCTATATCTTCCAGATCCATTCACGGTTTAACTGAACCCAGATCAATGTATTTCTCTATAATTCAGAAAAGATGCTTTGCTTGATCTGTTTGTGTTAATCTGTTTCCTAAGAAAAGAAGAAAAAAAGAGTTGGTTTCATTTCTCACTGAAAATATTGGCTCTTATCCATATTTTTACAATTTTTAAAAGTCATTTTTAGACTGTGATACCTGAACACCTTCCATAAACAACATTTTGTCCCAAGGTAAATAATAGACTTAACTCTTAGGAAGACAGTAGAGTGTGGAATGGGCAAACATAGTACCAGTAGTATTTTTTTTTTTTTTTTGTACAAGGGATCGAACTCACAACCTTGCGCATGCCAGGTAGGCACTTATACTGCTGAGCTAAACGCCCAGCCCATGTTTTCTATTTTTTCAATCAAGATGTCAACAGCAGAGGTGTTTGCAACTATTGTAGGTACAAAATCTTCAAGTCTCACACTAATTTTTTTCCAGAAAAATCTCAGATACAGTACTAGCAAGCATTCTCTCTGTGTGAGCTGTTCCCTGCTTCTGCACCCCATGGACAGAATGCTCTCTTTTATCCCTGCTCACTAATTGTTTCTAGATTAATTTTTGCCTTTTCCATAAGATGCATTAATTAAGATTATGTCTCAGTCTTCTAAAATATTTCAAACTTCAAAAAATGTTAATTCACAAATGCCTTAAATACCTCTACCTCATCTGGTTGCTACTGGGTATCAATTAAACAAAATTTATAAAAGCAAGTAACATGAACATCTAAAAAGCACATCAGTTTTTGGTGGAAATGAAGACCACATGACTTCCTAGAAGAAAAACTTGGCAGAGTCTTAAGAACCTATTTTCATAGTGTCACAGCCAACAGCAGATTGGCTAAGGTTTGAAGATACTGTTTACTCAACACTTTGCATAAGACATTGGAAACCAGCCTCATTCATAATAGCCTGCCTTGACAATTATGTAAGTCATCTTCAGTACATGAAGCAGGTCAAACTATATCACCATCCATTCAATAGTGCTCAGAAATAAAGAATATCATGTTTTTGTTACCTGAGCAACAATGAAGTGACCTAAAAAAATCCCTTGCTCTATAAAAGTGGAAAGCGACTGGGAATAGAAGCCACATAATTTGTTTTCATACGACATTCTAGAGAAGGATGAATTAAAATTATAGTGCAATCTGATAGATCTGTTTGACAATTCCATGGGGTAAAGAGGAAATTGTTTATAAAGAACTGCAGGACAATGTGAGTTCCTTCCTTCCTTCCTTCCTTCCTTCCTTCCTTCCTTCCTTCCATCCGTCCTTCCTTCCTTCTATCTTTCTTTCCTTCCTTTCTTCCTCCTTCTTCATAAAGGCTCTATAAAAATATATCTTCTTTTCTTTTAGACTACATTTGTAGTGACTTCCATATGCACATGGTCATGTTCTGCTGATGCATGGTTTCAGCCTCCAGAAGCGAGACTGTGCTGACTCAGTCTTCAGCAGTGCTGTCTATGATGCAATGGAAGACAGCCATTATCACCTGCTGGCCAGTCAGAACACTGCCTCCAATTCACATTGGTACCAGCAAACACCAAATCAGGCTCCAAAGCTCCTCATTAAGTGAGCCCTGTAGTCCATGTCAGGGATTCATATGAGGTTCAGTGGCAATAGATCTGGCACAGATTTGACCCTTACCATCATCAGCCTGTGATCTGATGATGTCACAAGTTATTATTGTCACCAGGAATGGAGAATTCTTCACACTACACCACAAACCAGAACAAACACTAGTTCAGACTGGATGAGCAGGGAGATTGGGTGCTACCATGGTCTTCTGATTTTTGCAGGTGCAAATTGGTCACGGACTTCACAAACACCATGATCAGCCCAGCAGAACTGAAATTTCAGATCCGTTGTTTCACATATTAGTTGCAACTTCATTTACAGGAATTTTTCTAAATAAAAGAAAAGCTGTTGAGGATAGATCCCTTTGTAACCATCTAAGGATTTCCTCCTTTGTCTTTTTTTTTTTTTTTTTTTTTTTTTTTTTTTGTCTTTTTCCTTTTTATCGGTACCAGGGATCGAACTCACGACTGCCTGCTTGCAAGGCAGGCACTTATGCCGCTGAGCTAAATCCCCAGCCCCCAACTAAATTCCCAGGCCCCCTACTTTGTCTTTTACAAGTCGGTCAAATTTTGAAGTCTTCCTTGGGGGCCTCCAATCAGTCAGTAAGATTCAATAGTCTTAAAGGTAGAATACTGTGAAGTTACCAAACAATTGCCCGGAGTTAAGGGGGAAAAGACGCCTGGACAAGTACCCCTCAACCTTGAAACATTTCCAAGCTCTGCAACCAGCAAGGGTATTTTAGGTCCCCCACCCTTTCTCAAAACTAACTTTTTGTCATTTCTTGTAGTCACATACCTGGACCTTAAGTACCCTGTGATCATTATCTTTTCTGAATTCCAGGAGAATTATTAGCTGTTTGTCTTTAATAGTTGCATGATTTATTTATTAAGAAGACGAATCATGTAAATTTCTATAGACACTTGTCTGGTAGTGGGCAGAATAAGATCAAGTTCCTGTATTCGGGATTTGGAGGGGTGATTAAGTGAAGAAATTAGGGCCCCAATCCAAACATTGCTGTTAAAAAGCTTCCATTGAATGGCAAAGAAACCCTACAATACACAAAGCCAGAGTCCTCATCATAGAGACTAAATGGATGAATGTTTGAATGTTGAAGTGAAATTTCCCATTAAAGGAGGGAGCTCTGTGTCCAGCTCTCTAAGCTTACATGGCTGGATCCTGAAGGGGCAATGGGTCATGTCTCCCCCATCTGCCAGTTCCTCAGGATTTCCTGCTTTACTTTGTGATGTGTAGTGCACCTGGCTATGATGCCCCTTTCAGGAGGATTCTTAGAGTACGAACTTGGTGAGCAATGAGACAGGAGGGGTGAGAGAAGCAGGTACACAGCTCTGAATGTGGGTGGCCATGAGTCAAACAGGAATGAAGAATCCTTGTGCATTCAGAGATGGAGGGAACAGAACTTTTAAATCCCAGCTCTGTTCAAAGGTGCAAAGGGTGTTATGATCCAACAATAGAACATGGTTCACTCTAGTCATGGGAGAACAGCTGGATTCTGCTCTGTGGTCCAAAGGAGAAACACATTTTTGGGGAAATTGGTGCCATCTTGGCCTGGAAGTAACCCCAGAAAACCGTGGACCACTGATGAGAAGACACAGCCTTGCAGCTGTGTGCAACCTTGCTCAGCCCCTGCTGATTTGCATGCACACAGAGCACAGCACATGCCTAAAAGTATTTCTTCCCAAGGTACTCATACCCTGTGCAGGAGTCAGTCCTGGTCCAGACACAGCATGGACATGAGGATCTCCACTTAGCTCCTGGGGCTCCTGCTGCTCTGGCTCCAAGGTGAGAAAAATTTATTTTGTAATTTAGTTCCCTGATCACAGTTGCCTGGTTCTACAGGGAGGTCTTATTTTGCCATGGTTGTATTGATACTTGTTGTTTCTGATTTCAGGTGTCAGATGTGACATCCAGATGACTCAGACTCCATCCTCCTTACCTGCATCTGTGGAAGACACAGTCACCATCCAGTGTAAGGACAGTCAGGGTATAATCAATGTTTTAAACTGGTACCAACAGAAACCTGGGAAAGCTCCTCAACTGCTGATCTATGATGCAACCAGTTTGGGATCTGGGGTTTGAGGTTCAGTGGCAGTGGATTTGGGACAGATTTCACTGTTGCCATCAGTAGTCTACAGCCTGAAAATGTTGCTACCTATTACTGTCAACATGGTTATAGTACCCCTCCCACAGTGATACAAGCCATGACAAAACCAGCCAGGGAAGCGGAAATGTGAGGTTGGGCTGCCCCAGCTCAGCTCCACTGCAGCTGCACTCAATTGCTGAGAGCATTTCTCTGAACAAGCCAGGCTTGAATGCTCCTTTGAAGCTTTAGAAGAAGGACCAAGACTGTCCTCTACACCCTTACTCTCTTTCCTTTTTTTTTAGCTGCTAAAGCACAGACAGTCTGGCTCATGTCCTAATTAAGTGAAGGCCACAGATGAGCACCTCTGAGCAGTGTGGGTTATGGCATAGTTTTGGATTCAGACAGCAACCTAGAAGCCCTTCTGTGTTCTAAGCAAGGGTTTTTAAAGGATTCCTTCAATTTTTAGTGTAGATTTTAGAGTTCACTGAAAAGTTTAAAACACCGAGGTGGCTCTGATTACCCTGTACATGTGGCTCTACAGTCTATCATCAACAACCAAGAACAATTTTGTTACAAACCATTAAGATTCATAAGTGTGCAAAGTCTGTAGTTTGCATGAAGGTTCACTATTGGTACTATACATTTCACAAGGGGAAACAAATGTGCAATAACACACATGCAGCATTTGCTACTGTGCAATTTTGTTTCACTGCCATAAAAATTCTCTGCCCTAAAAATTATCCCTGTTCATTCTCCTCCAATTCCTGCCAGTCATTTGTGTTTTACCATCCCATTGTGTATACTTTTCCAAAATGACAAATTGTTGCCTTTATAACATAGTAGTTTTTGAAAGACAATCTCAGAATATACTGTACTAAGAAATACAATAATTAAAAATATTGAGTTACACCTCTTTGTAGTTACAAGTTTCTCTTTATGCCTTCTTTGTCCTCTGTTTAAGGCCTGGAGGCCTTCTTGTGCAAGCTTGCTGGTGCTCTGCTTCTTCTACGAAGTCCCTGCCTGTCACAAGCTTTCAGTGGGATGTGGTTACTGTCGCTGGACAAAGATCAACCTGAAACAGGTGCAGCAGTGAGCTGCAGACCTGGAGCTGTGGCCCTCTGAGTCCTGGTGCTCTGGGTCCAGGTGAGACAGCAGGGTTTGGAGAGGTCTCCATGATAGGACCTATAGCACCCAGGAGTCTGAGGCTGAGACCGTGTTCATTGTGCCCCATGTGCACTGTTCTGGGAAGACTCTGTTGCTGGGATATCATTCACTGAGGGGCTCATCTGTATCTTTTTCTGGCCTTTAAACTCCCGTGAGAGCATTGCAGGCTCTAGGGCCCAGGTTCCCTTTAAGTGTCTCTTAAGAGAAATGGTCTAGGCGCCTGGCCATCAGTGTGCAGAGGAGGAGCTGGGCAGATGTTGGGTGCCTTCATCGGCCTCTCTGTGTGTCTGGAGGACTGTGGATATCTCCACCCAGACTGTTGGAGTCCCTCCAGGCTTCCAGGTGCTGTGAAGGGGAGAGGTGAAGGTTTGAGGCCTCTACATCCGCCTCCCCATCCTGGTTGCACTTGGAGAACTGCTGAGCTCCCGACAGGTGGGCGGGCCCACACTATCCCTGGAGCCCAGCCTGTTTTGCTGGGAAGCCTAGTCATCAGAGTACAGAGGAGGAGCTGTGCGGATCTGGGGTGCCTTCATTGGCCTCTCCATGTGTCTGGAGGACTGTGGATATCTCTGCAACCAGGGAGGGATCACAGGTTCCTGAGGCACTGTGGCCTGTGGTGAGTACCCTAACCTGGCTGCGATTGAAGAGCTGTGGAGCTTGCAAGGGTCAGGTGGGCGCACAGTGTCCCTGAGGCCCAGCTTGTCTGGAACTGCAGAGTTCTGAGCAGGCAGAGGAGGGCCACTGGTTCTGCAGGCCCAATGGCCTGGGGTAGCGTGTTGCCAGAGTCTCAGTAGCTGCAAACATAGAAGAGGATTTTCAACAGATCCTGAGGAAGCTTTCAAATAACACTTGAAACACAGAATTATAGGAAAATGACAAAATGAAAGACCAAATTACAACCTCAAACCTCCAGGCCATCTCAAGAAACCCTAGGAGCAATGAATATAGAAGAAAATATATCCAATCCACCTCATATATCGGACACAATAGCTACTGATATTGACAAGCAACTCCAGGAAGCTTTAAAGAAATTCAAACTCAAAATAATCTCCTAGATTAAAAAAAGAAATGATAAAAGAAATGAAAGAGATTCTAAATATATCTAAAGAAAACACAGATAAAAAATTGGAGGAACTAAACAAAAAGATAGAATCCCTAGATGAGCAATATAAGAAACAAACAGAATACATAATGCAGATGCACAGAGATATACAGGAAATAAAAAAACTCCACTGAAAGTTGTAAAAACCGCCTTAATGAAAGTGAAGATAGAATTTCAGACCTTGAAGACAGGATTGCAGCTAGTGAACAGGAAAGGAAAGATCTTTTGAAAATAGCAAGGAATCAGGAAACAACAATTCAACAACTGCAAGATGATGCAAAGTAGAATAACATAAGAATGATAGGGATTAATGAAAGAGAGGGAGACAACATGAAGGATGTCAGGAGGATATTTAGAGAAGTAATAGCTGAAAATTTCTCAAGCATGAGATCAGAAACTGACATCAGATCAGTGAAGCATATAGAACTCCAAATAGTCATAACCAAAATAAAACTACACCCAGATATATAATAATCACCATCCCAGAAATCCAACACAAGAATAGATTATTAAAAGCTGTCAGAGAGAAAAGACAGATCACTTATAAAGGAAAACCTATCAGAATCACAGCAGACTTCTCAGAACAAATGATAAAGTCAAGAAGAGCATGGTGCGAAGTATTCCAGATCCTAAAGCAAAATGATTTCCAACCTAGACTGATATATCTTGCAAAACTATCATTCAAAATAGATGGTGCAATACGATACTTCCATGACAAAGAACAGCTGAAGAACTTCATGAACACCAAACCAACCCTGCAAAAAATATTGAAAGACAGTTTAGATACACAAAGGAAAAAACCACTAAGCAAAGCAAATAATTAAACAGAACCGAAAGATAAAGATGCAACAGCAGAGAGATAACATACCTACAATTAACCAGCAATTAACAGTAACAACCACTAATGTAAATGGTCTCAATGCACCAATCAAAAGAAACAGACTAGCAGAATGTTTTAAGAAACAAAATCCAACCATATGCTGTTTACAGGAAACCCATCTAACCCAGAAGGATACTCACACACTGAAAGTCAAAGGATGGAAAATAATTCTTCATGCAGCAGGAATCCAAAAAAAAGGCAGGAGTAGCCATTCTGTTTGCAGACAATGTGAACTTTAATCCAACAATGACCAGAAAGGACAAAAAGGTCACTACATACTCGTAAGGGGAAAACTCCAAGAGGAAGAGATAACTATCTTAAATATATACGCACCAAACTCCAGAGCACCCAGTTATATAAAACAATTATTAACAGAAATGAAAACTCAAATTATCAGTAACACAATTGTAACAGGAGACCTTAATATGCCATCGACACCAAGGGACTGATCAACCAGACAGAAAATGAGCAAAGAAACAACAGAACTGAATCACACCTGTGAACAAATGGGTTTGATAGACATATACAGAATGTTCCACCCAACAACATCAGAATACACATTCTTCTCAGCAGTACATGGATCATTTTCTAAAATAGACCATATATTAGCTCACAGAACATATTTAAACAAATGCAAAAGAGTTGAAATCATCCCTTGCATGTTATTGGATAATAGCGCTCTGAAATTAGAAATTAATGATAAAAGATACTGCAAAAATACCACAAACACATGGAAACTGAATAACACACTCTTGAGTAATCAGTGGGTCACAGAAGAAATTAAAGAAGAAATTAAACAATACCTAAAAGAAAATGAAAATCCAGGTGCAACTTACCGGAATCTGTCGGATGCAATGAAAGCCGTCCTGAGAGGAAAATTTATTGCACTGAGTTCCCACATCAGGAAAACAGAACGAATACAAATAAATAACTTGATGCTACACCTCAAACAGCTAGAAAAAGAAGAGCAAGTCAAGCCCAAAGCCAAAAGAGGAGCGGAAATTATAAAAATCAGAGCAGAAATCAATGCAATAGAGACTAAGAAAACAATCCAAAGAATAAAGGAATCAAAGAGTTGGTTCTTTGAAAGAATAAATAAAATCGATAAGCCCCTAGCCAACCTTATTTTAAAAAGGGAAGAAAAAGCTCAAATTCATGCAATAAGAAATGAAAAAGGAGAAATCACTACAGAGCCAATAGAAATACAGAAGATCATCAACACCTATTTCAAAAACCTCTACTCTCAAAAGTTTGATAACACAGAAGAAATAGACAGATTCTTAGAAGCATATGAAGTACCAAAGCTAGATCAAGAGGATGTAAAACTGTTGAATAACCCAATCTCTGCTAATGAAATTGAAAATGTAATTAAGTCCTTACCCACCAAGAAGAGCCCAGGCCCAGATGGATTCACTGCAGAATTCTACAAGAAATACAAAGAAAACCTAATGCCAACACTCCTCACACTATTCAATGAAATTGAAAGGGAAGCCATCCTTCCTAAGTCATTCCTGGAAGCAAATATTACTCTAGTACCAAAATCTGAGAAAGACCAAACTAAAAAAGAGAACTATAGACCGATCTCCCTAATGAACACAGATGCAAAAATCCTCAAAAAAATATTGGCAAATAGGATCCAGCAAATCATCAAGAAGATTATACACCATGACCAAGTGGGATTCATCCCAGGAATGCAAGGATGGATCAACATACGCAAATCAATAAATGTAATCCACCATATCAATAAAGCCAAAAATAAGAATCACATGATCATTTCTATAGATGCAGAAAAAGCCTTCGATAAGGTCCAACATTTATTCATGATAAGAACTTTACAGAAAATTGGAATAAATGATCTTTACCTCAATATAATAAAGGCCATTTATGACAAACCAACAGCCAGCATCATACTAAATGGCCAAAAATTGAAAGCCTTTACTTTAAAATTGGGCACAAGACAAGAATGTCCTTTATCACCACTCCTATTTAATATATTACTGGAAGTACTAGCCAGAGCAATTAGGCAAGAAAGAGAAATAAAAGGGGTAAAGATAGGAAAAGAAGAAGATAAATTATCATTGTTTGCATATGACATGATACTCTACATAGAAGACCCCCTAAACTCCATTGAATGACTCTTAGATACAATAAATAAATTCAGTAATGTGGCTGGATACAAAATCAATACTCAGAAATCAATAGCATTCCTATACATGAAAACAAAATCACAGAGAGGGAAATAAGAGAAACTGGACTATTCACATTAGCAAGCAAAAAAAAAAAAAAAGAAATATTTAGGAATTACTCTTACGAAAGAAGTGAAAGACTTATACAGTGAAAATTATAATACACTGAAAAAGGAAATTAAAGATGATCTCAGAAAATGGAAAGACATCCCTTGCTCATGGATAGGAAGAACAAACATTGTGAAGATGGCCATTCTCCCAAAACTGTTATACAGATTCAATTCAATCCCAATAGAAATACCATCAACATACCTTATAGATCTAGAGAAATCACTCCTAAATTTCATCTGGAACCAGAAGAGACCTAGAATTGAAAAGGCAATTCTAAGCAGCAAAGACAAAGCAGAAGGCATCACAATCCCTGACTTGAAGTTATACTACAAATCAACAGTAGTAAAATCAACATGGTATTGGAATCAAAACAGAACCGAAGATCAATGGAATAGATTAGAAGATACAACCACAACTACAAACACACTCAACCACCTTATCTTTGATAAAGGTGCCAAGCAGTTTCACTGGAAGAACGGCAGTCTATTTAATAAATGGTGCTGGAAAAACTGGTTCTCCATTTGCCGAAAACTAAAGCTAGACCCATGTCTATCACCATGTACTAAATTAAAATCTAAATGGGTCAAAGATCTGAATATTAAAACAGAAACACTAAATCTATTGGAAGACAAATGGGGTAGAAACCTTGGAGACATAGGAGTAGGTAAAGAATTCATGAACAGGACTCAAACCGCACAGGAAATACTTCCCAGAATCAATAACTGGGACCACTTCTTATTAAAAAGTTTCTGCATGTCAAAAGAAATCTCCAGCATAGTGAAAAGAAAACCCACAAACTGCGAAAAGATTTTAGTGAACTCTCTCTCTCAGACAAGGGACTCTTGTCTAAAACATATAAAGAATTAAAAAAACTCAGACCTCCAAAATTCAAAGATCCAATCCAAAAATGGGCATCTGAGATGAATACGCAATTCTCAGATGAAGAAATGCAAATGGCAAATAAATACATGAAAAAATGCTGATCATCATTGGTCATTAGAGAAATGCAAATTAAAATCACACTGAGATACCATCTCACTCCTGAAAGAATGGCCAGGATCAAGAAAACCAACAACAAATGCTGGAGAGGCTGTGAGGAAAAAGGAACTCTCCTGCACTGTTGGTGGGAGTGTAGACTGGTACAGCCTTTGTCTAGATCTGTCTGGAGATTTCTCAAAAAGTTGGGATTGGAAATCCCATTTATTCCAGCTATTCCACTTCTAGGCATATTCCCAGAAGAACTGAAAGCATCATACCACAGTGATATATGTGCACCTATGTTTATGGCAGCACAATTGTAATCGCCAGATCTTGGAAACAACCCAAGTGTCCACCATCTGAGGAATGGATAAAAAAGCTGTGGTATTTCTATACAATGGAGTATTATTCAGCTATAAAGAAGGATCACATTGAGATATTTATCAATAAATGGGCGCAGCTTGAGACAATATTCATAAGTGAAATAAATCAATCTCTCATGTGTGAATACCGAATAGTTTCCCTAATGTAAGTAATGATTCAAATATATAAAAATATGTGGTAATCATGATTCTCCATTATGTGGCCTTGAAGCCTTATAAAGTTTTCACTCATTAATTAGAAAGGCTTTATTCTGGGCTTCTTGATATGGAAATATTTGAAGCTATAGTGTATGAAGTTTTATCCAAATATTTCAAGGAAAAAGACAGACACTATGGTAACTACTATTAAGTCGAGTTATATGGTGGTGAAGTACTAGGTTGCTGAAACAATCATGCTTTGACCTCTGTTGTCATATTGTTATGTCCTGTTTTATCTCAATCTCCCCCTTATTCTTTAAAAAAATTATTTAGCTATTTCTTATGTTTGTTTTAATTAAGGGGAAATATTTAAAAAATTAGGATATATAATAGTAACTCTTTTTGATTTCCTATTAACTTGTTTTGAAGTCCTGTAATACTCCCATGATCTTGTTTTGACTGATTAGACTCTGTTCCATTCTGTATGATAGTATCAAGTTTGAGGGTATAGGCAACTACTTTGAAGGCAATAAGATTCACTAAGATGCCCATTCTGGTTTGAGTGTTGCCTTCTTTGGAAGTCCTGTAAGGTTTACAGTGCCTAAGTTTTATTGGTCTTGTTATCTACTGTTTTGTCCAACTTTATAATATCTAATGAGATAGACAATTCTTTTTAAGGAAACAAGAAACAACGTTGATAACGATTGTTGATAACCTTGTACTCTGTTCTACACCATGTGCTATGTCTATCCTTGGTTTTGACTGACAGCTATGTTTTGCCATATTTGACTGTATTCTCTCCCCCTCAAAAAAGTAATAAGAACTAAGGAGTAATAAAATCCAAAATGTGTAAATTTTCTTGTAAAAAAGAGAGGGGAAAAAACTGCTCTAACGGATATAACAGCAAGTGTGTTTAGGGGTGTTAAATAGCTGACTATATTAATGTTTTTGGATCATTGAACACAGCTGTTTGCAGTCTCCCTGTTTGAATGTCCACTTTGTATTGTTTGATACTGTGATTTGAGCAACTATTTTCAAGATGATAATATGCAATCTATTAACAGGTGATTTCTTACTGTTATGTTTTTTTTTTTGTAGTTCTGTATTACGTGTACCCTTACACCGCTTTGTTTTGTTTTGTTTTGTGTTTTTCTCTTTTTCCTCTTAAAAAATCAAGAGAGAGAGAGAGAGAGAGAGAGAGAGAGAGAGAGAGAGAGAGAGAGAGAGAGAGAGAAGTGGTCTCCACCACTTTCCTTGCAGCAGCAGAATCCAGGCAAGTTTCTAAAGACTCAGCAATGTGCTGTGTATGCCTTGGCTTGAATCTGTCTATAATTGTGATTTAGACACAGGATAAATGCTCCCAGTACTTTATAGATAAAACTTAGTTAAAATTAGAAGCATAATTCCACAATTAAACTAGACATAGATCCAGGGCTGAATAGAAATACGTTGCTCGTGGCTGGACTATTGATCAATAGGGGTGCATACACTTAAATCATTTTAGAAAATTATTTTGATATTCACTGTTCACATCTCCTTTGCCACTCATATTGTTATAGAGAGAGACATAACTTCCCTAACCTGCATCCCTTAAGTCTGATGACATAGATGTTTCCTCAGCTCTGTAGTTTTTGCTTCATTTTCCCCTTCTACTGAATTAATTTTATTTCACAATGAGCCCTGCAAAAATAAATCTCAGGACCCAATCCTTTTCTATAAGAGTGCTATGGTTTTCTAACTCCATTCTTTCTTTGAATATAACTGAGGATTGTGTGGGGTGAGGATTATCTGATGGCCTTTATTCAAATCCATAATTGGGCAGTTGGCTGATTGTGACCAGGAGAAATTGAGTAGGAAAAGAGGAAGCAAAAGGGAGGAAAATAACATTATCCCAGTTGTGAGTGTTCTTGGATTGAGGAGGAAGGACGAGATTACCTTTTTCACCTTAGCAGTGTTTGCTACTGTGTCAAATGTAAATTTGCGAGGTTTTTCCTGAGCTGTAACACAGTAAAACAATGTATTTGTGTTTATTACCTTAGGGAATAATCTGAGAATACCTAATATATATGGAAATATTGCACAGTTAGTTCATTTTGTTGACAATCTTTTAGGGGAACTATATGTTACCTCAGGCATGAAGATGTACTTTGAGGAATAAAACACGTAAGACTTAAAAATTTAAGAAAAAAATCAAAAATACCTGTCACTATAGATAGTTGAATGAAATTATAAATGAACCAAATTATACAGGTGTTAATTGCCAATTATCCAAAGGATAGAAACTTAAAAAATTATGATATAAAAATTCTAAGACGTAAAGGTACTCCTGAATAAAATTAAGGTTTTCTTTTTTCTATCTTGAAATTAACCTTCAGTGTGTGGAGCAAAGTGTATGCTATTCTGAATGGCTGCTCTCTTGTGAGCTCTCAGAAGAGTACGTGATAATACATGTGTCTGAATAAATCTAGCGAGTCACCTCTCTTTAGTACTCTAACTGTATTATAAAAGTAGTTTACAATGCCATCCCTTAGAGATGGGTGGGAAGAGGTTACCTGATAACATTTCTCTGTTCAACCCATAATCCCAGCATTGTCCGTGAATATCAGGATAATGGTGATTATAAAGAAGATACAGGAGAAGAGTGGGAAATAGGATTCTAACAAAGAGTTTTCCTGCAGTGAGGAAATGAGGAAGGGTGAGGTTACTTTGTCTTCTCTGCATTAACTACTCTATTAAATACTGATTTCAGCAATTAACTCAGGAGGTGTTTCCTGATCTATGACTCAGGAATTTTCTTCCTTACACCAATGTATTTATAATCATGCTTATTACTTTAGAGGTCCTAAGAACAACTAGTAAATATTAAACAAATGCACTTCTAGTTTATATAGTATTTGAAGGTAAATACTCATTACCTCAGTGACAAAGATCTAACTAAATGCAACAAAGTATATAGTAACTTGCTATGTAAAACTGTAAAAACTTGTAGCATTACACATAAAAGTATAATTGTCACTGAAACATAAAATATCCTGGTGAACAAATCAAATGATATCAATCTATGTATCTGATTAAACAAACTATATAGCCTTAATGAACCAACATTAAAAAATGTCAAAAATAAGAGACAAATCGGAATACAATGTCACCATATTTATTTTGAACACAAATGTCTGTATCAATGTATTTGCTATTCTGAAAATCATCTATTGTGACCTTAATACATTATCACCTCTTGTTTAGTTGGACAACATAGATGCTCTTAGAAGATTTCTGGAATGAGTGAATATTCGTGATATTGGGAACACCACCTACAGTAGCAGAGTTACCAATGTACCAGCAATGAAGCTCAAATAAATCTAGAACTGTTGTGTCCATATAATATTCCTAGCATTTAAGTTCATTGTTTTCAATGAAAAGTGAGAGCAATGGTTTCCTGAGAGATATTACACTGTGTGATACATGAATCTGGAGATGCTGGAGGCCCTTAAAGGAAGTAAATATTAGTGGAAGCAGAAATATGCCTGGGCTCCAGTGCTAGCTGTGATCCTTTCCTCATGCCCGGTGTAGAGACTCAGAAGAGAGAGCTAGAGAGTGACTTGCAAGAACACAGCACTGGGAACTTCTCACATCTCAGCTGCCACAGTTGCAGCCAGTCACCAACCACTGAGAGTGTGAGCTAGGGAGCTGCTGGGTTCCTCTGAAAGGGGAACTGGGAAAGGAAGGATGGGCTGGCCTTACAGATCTATTGTGTGATTCTTCACAAACACTTCCTGCAGGGTCTTCAGGGCTCATGGGCATTGCCAAAACTAAATCTCTGTCTGATCATGAGGGTTACACATGTCATGTTCACAATCTTATTATCATTATCACTTTAGATCTCTAGGTGAGCTGTCAGTCTTTTGCCCTCAATAATAGGATGATTTATTAAGAGGAATCATTTGAATTTTCTATATCATCTTATCTCATACATAATAGAATACAATCAGCTTCAAGAATACAGCTGAAAAGATTCAGTCATGGCCTGAGAGTATCAATGTGAACAGGTTGCTGTGTTAAACATCTTCCAGTAGATGGCGAACAACCGCACATTAAATAAACAGTGATGCTTTCCTGTGAGGGAGCCACTAAGGCAGGGAACTCTCTACCCAGCTCTCTAAGCTCACATGGCTGGGGCCTCTGTGCACAACGGGCTGTGTCTTCCCCATGTGCCAGCTCCTTACTATTTCGTGTTTCAATCTGTGACTGGTATTCACCTGACTATACTGAACTACCCAGGAGGCCTCGTGGTCAGCAATGAAACAGGACAAAGCTAGGGCAACAACTCTGAATGTGGCCAGCCATGAGTGAAACAAGAGTGAAGTGGCCTGGTGTATTCTGAGGTGGAGGTGACAGAGGCTGTAGATCTGGACTGCAGTCAGAGATGTGGGGGAGAAACACTGGAGGAGTCCCTAAGAGGAGTGCAAGGTGTGTGGGGAGAGGGGTTGTGACTGCAGACCTTTTTCCCTGCTGTTCTCCAGAGACCTTGGCTCAGAAATATTCTGATCCCCAGAGATCTGTTTAGCACTTTAAGTATGTCTTGATGCTCACATTGTTTCTTAGATGATTCTAACTTTTCCTACAATGAACATGGAGCACAAAAATCTGGCTGGGCCTTAGAACTGTGCTTGGTTGAAGACAAGCAGAAACATGCTTGTGTGTGTGCTATGGAAGCCTGGGGCTGGACAGCAGCATTGGTCAGGTCCTTCCCTGCCATCTTAGTCATGGTGTGATAGTGAATAGACGAACCCAGAGATTTTCACAGAGTTCACATATTCTGCTCTATCCTTGTCTTGCTTTCTCATTTTTTACTCTGTTTGAAACAGCCCATGTGTTTCTCTTCATTCTTCTTTCTCAAAGGGATCATAACATAGAACCCTGGTCCTCAAGCAAGGTGTGTTCTGTAACATGAGAGCAGCAGTGCGCTCTACTCATTGGAGAGCAGCCTGATTCTGTCCTGTGGCCCAAGGGAGAAACAGGTGCTCTGTAGGCACATCTGTGCTGCCCTGTTGTGGACAGGGTCCCAGGGGACACTGAGCCTGTGCTGAGATGAGCCAACCCGCAGCCGGGCCAAAAACCTTCCAGCCCTGCTAATTTGCATGTCCCAAGATCCCAGCCACTTACTTGTGGACTTATTCACAGGCTTCTGGTCTCATCCTGTGCAGCGTCAGTCCCATTCCGAACACAGCATGGACATGAGGGTCCCCACTCAATTTCTGGGTCTCTTGGTGCTCTGGATATCAGGTAAGAAAGGGTAGCACCAGGAATTCACTTAGTTCTGAAGGTTCACAGTTGCCTGACATTGTGATGTGGGCCTGATTTATCTTGAATATCTGTTGATATGTGTTAAGTTTCCCATTTCAGGTGCCAGATGTGACATCCAGTTGACACAGCCTGCATCTGCATCTGCATCTGTGGGAGACACAGTCAAGATCAGTTGCCGGGCCAGTCAGAGTGTTAGCAATTACTTAAGCTGGTATCAGCAGAAAGCAGGGAAAGCTCCTCAACTGCTGATCTATGCTGCAACCAGCTTGGCATATGGGGTCCCATCGAGGTTCAGTGGCAGTGGTTCTGGGACAGATTTCACTCTCACCATCAGCAGCCTGCAGCCTGAAGACTTTGCAACTTACTACTGTCTACAGAGTTACAGTTCCCCGCCCACAGTGATACACGCCATGACATAAACCTCCCATGGAAGCAGAAGTGTGGGGCAGGGCTGCTGCAGTTGTTCCTCTTTGTGTCTTCAGCTGCAGACCAAGTTCTCAAATGCATCTGGGCTTTGAAGGCCACTGGAAGGATTTGGTAGAAGTATCCAAGGAAGCTCCTCCCTCCGCTAACTTCCTTTGCTGTTTCTCACCCCTGATTTAATGAAAGACCCTGATTTAATGAAGTAATGTGGATTATGCCATCATTTTCAATTCACTTGGCAACAGTGAAACTCTTCTTTGAGTTCCAAGCAATAATTTTTAAAATCTTTTATCACTGTTATACATTTATTAATTAATTTTATTTTTTATTTTAAAGAGAATAAAACCAAAGTACAACAAAATAATTTTAAGCAAAACAATACAGTTAAATCCATATTGCACTACAAAACAAGGTAATAGAAATCAACAGAGGCTAACGTGTGTATATATATATATATATATATATATATATATATATATATATAGTTATGTTCAAAGTAACTTCCCATACCATCAGACGTAATGAAGTATATAAATCAAAATGGAATAAAATCAATCAAAATAAAACAGTATAAACAGTACAGAACAATGAAATAAGATTTTAGGATATTAATAATGGCTGCAGATATGCCTCTTCAAGTCTGCCATTTAGAGACCTGTATTCAAAACGAAGGTTGAAGTGCAGAGGTGTGTTTTATGCCTCTGTCCCTGCATCTGCAAAGTAGACTATCACCATAAATTCAACTCTGTCGCAACTCATCATGATAAGTTCAAACTCAAATTTCCCAGTCCACATTAATTTTGACTCTTGACATTAAATATTTCAGCACAAGACACAGATGTAATGCCACATGTCCAAAATGTTTTATGATGCAATGTTGTCATAATACTACTGTCTTGTACCTATGCAGCTTCTTTTCCCTCCGTTTTCTGTAAGTGAACCATGTGTCCCCATGTCTATAGCATTCCCTTTCCTAGAAAGATAATATCCTGGTGTTTACATTAAAGAGGATTTTCAAAAACCAATGTCAAAATATACTGCTATGTAACACAGAAATAAAAATAATGAATAATACATTTTGCTACTACCAAGACTCCCTTTATCGCATCTGTGATTATCACGAATATCCTGGCATAGCAAGTGTGTTAGATCCTGTACTGTGCAATACTGTGGTGCTTTCATAGTACTGAGTGTGTCTCAGAGGTCACCACATGGATACTGATTGTTTGAACTGATGTTAAGAGTCTATTGTAATTTTGAAATAAGCAGTGGGAGTTCTAAACTCTTTTTTCTTTAAGTTATTTTATTGATATAATGTTGTTATAAATCTGGTGCTCATACAACCTATTACATTTAAAGGTGGACCCTGAGACTCTCACTGTTCTTTTTACATCATTCAGAGCCTTTAACTGTTTCCCTGAACCCAGCTCAGTTTCTTTCTCCACCATTCAGGGAGCTTCCACTTGCTCATGTTGATCTTTTTCTTCGAAATGAAGAAAAAGAGAAGTGGCTTCATTTTTTTCCAAAGACAAGTGTCTCCTGTTCTTATTTCCACATCTTCGTATGTGACTTTTAGGTTGTGGCACTGAATATCTTCCATCAAAACAGCCTTTCAGCCTCGGGGGAAAAATAGACTTCATTCTTAGGTAGACATTAGGGTATGGCCTGGTTATCATAGGACCACTAGAATGTTTTCTAGTTTTCCAATCAAGATGGCAACAGCAGAGAAGCTTGCAGCCATTGTAGGGACACAGTCTTCAAGTAACATACTGTTATGGATTAAGAATTGGTGGTCAACTTCATACCAGCTGGATTACATCAGCATGGCGCTGAGTGTAGATGTTCCACCTGAGAAAATTTGCCAGCATAGAGCCGTGGAGAAGGAGAAGCTATTGGGTTGAGGCGTTGATGCATTGTGGGTTCACCTATGAGTTTCTGTTTGAGCCATTGGTTCTCCTGTAGAAGGTCTGGTCTTCACATTGAGCATTGCTTCCTGGCTCTGGGGAGGAAGATGTGTGCCCCTTGGTCTCCAGGATGAACTGGTCATGCTGGCTTTACAGCAAGTACTCGACTGTGCTTTTTGTCTGAGGAGCCTGAGGCCTCTCTGTCACTGGGGATGGTTGTGGTGCTTTTTAGGACAGACCCGGTCTTTGTTGTGAGTGTGACTTCTCAGCTCCATCATAGAACCCTCAACCCACCAGCACAGCTGGTATAGATTTCCTGGCTTCCATAGCTGACCTTTAGGCCTTCCCAGCACAGATCTGTAAAAAGAGACTGTCATGAGACCTTGTGGGCTTTAGACCTCCAGTGGGACTCATGGGAGGCATTGTCATGAGCTCTGGGTCTTCATCTGGACTCATGTGGGGCATGGCTGTGGGATTCAGGCCCTTGGCTAAATATTCTATGTGTTTAGTGTTGTGGATAGATTTCCTGCATTTTCTTGTGTTAACTCTGGTGACCATTTTAAAAAATAATATTATAAACTCCATATCTTGATTCTAATGGTTCTCAGAACAACCCCTAACTATAACACCTACCGACTTTTTTTCCCCAGAAAAACCTCACATTTAGCAGTAGCGAGCATTCTCTCTGTGTAACACAATCCCTCCTTCTTGAATCCACTGGCAAGATATTTTCAGACATTCCTACTCTCCAATGTTTTCTTTACTAATTTTTGCCTTTCAATAGGCTGTATTAATTAAGATTAGCTCTCAGGCTTCTAAAACATTCCAAGCATAGAAAATGGTAATTAAGAAAAGCTTTCATGACCTCTACCTCATCTAGTTACTATTGGGTATAAACTAACCAAAATTTTTAAAAAGTTACTAGTATGAACATCTGATATGCACCTCAATTCCTGCTGGAAATGATTACCTTATGACTTCCTAGGATAATAGCTTGGCAGAGTCTTATAAACCTGTTTTCATAGTGTCACATCCAACAGTTGAAATTTCAAACATTTGAATAACATACTTGGAGACACCTGTTCTCTCACATTTTGCCTAAAACCATCCAAACTATACTCATTCATAATAGCCTGACAGGAAACTTACCTCAGTCTCCATAAAGCAATACGTTATGACATCTCCATCCATTACATAGTACTCAGAAAAGAAGAGGATCCCATTATTTGTACATGGATAGCATGACTTGAAGTAACAAGTAGCTGTGCTGTGTAAAATTAGGAAAGGAGTAGGGAATAGAAGACAGATGATATATTTGTGTATGAAATTCTAGAAAAGAACAAATCTAATATGTAGTGCCAACAGATAGGCTTGAGTTTACAAAGTCCATGGGGTGAGGAGGAAATTGGTCAAAAAGAACAGCAGGAAAATGTGCTACATATTTAGAATAATTAGTTATTCCAGTGGAATTTTCACAATGTCATTTTGATGGGGATTTCAACGAATCTGTAATCCACTTTGGATGGTTTGAACCTTTTAGCAGCATTAATTCCTCCAACCCAGGAACAGGGGGGTAACTTTCCATTTATTTGTGATTCTGTGATTTCTTTCACCACTTTCAGTGAAGTCTAATGTATTCATATTTCTCTCCTGTAATTGTGTGAATGTGGGTTTGTGTTTTCTTGAGTTTACTTTCTTTTACAGCCTACAGTTACACTCTTGTTCTTTCTCCTGAAGCTCCCCTACTCACACCTGTCCATCATGTGTTCTATTAATTCATATTTTTATTCTGATGTCATACGGTTCAATATTTTCCCAATATGTACTTAATTTCATTTTCCTTTCCAATTGCTCCTCACCATGTATTGAAAAACACACACATAAACCTATACTTTACTATGTTTGGAGAAATGACTACCTGTGTGTGTTTTCTCTGGAGTCTTCTTTTTTACTTGTTCAGTTTATTTCTGTTCCTCTGGTGCACATATTGTCTCACTGAAATTCCTTGATAATCTTCACCCTTGATGGCAAGGCTGGGACTCAGACTGAGGCGCTTATGCATACCAGGAAAATTCTCTACTGTTGAGCTATATCTCCACTCCCTATACAATCTTAGAATAGAAGTTTATGCATATTCTATTTCTATTTCTCAAAAGTTTTGTGGCTGTTGTAGGTACTTTGTGATTTTTTAAGTATTATAGAAACTTCCCATTCATTAAGTACATCATTGGTAGATTGACTGGATTCCATTACATGAAATATATTTTTGTGTATATATACCTTTTGAAAAAATGAAGCTTTAGTTATATCAAGTTTTTGACAAGAGGAACATAGAAACATTCTCTATTTACCCAAATTTTTTTTTTAATTTATAAGACACAATGGCTGTATTGACAGTGAATCCAGAGATTTTATGAAGTTATTATTTTGGTTAATTTTGTTGTAGGATTTAGTAATGTATGCAAAACATTTTTTGGAAAGTATGTGGAAAGGACAATAACCTTTTTGGCTTTTAATTTGTGCATTTTATTAGTTTGTCTTATTAGATTTTGGAGGAGCTTCAGCATACTTTTAAAAACAAATTAGACATCCTTTTTCATTTATTCTGAAGGATAAAGCACTCACTATTTTATTGGTGAAAATAATGTTCCTCGACACTTTATTAGGAATCTAAACCCAGTTTTCCAAAGCTGTTAAGGTTAAATTGCCGGGATTCAGGTTGACTGAAGCATTGCAATAGAACGAGGTGTAGAATCACCCAGGGAATTGTACTTTGCCTGCAAAGAAAGTTCTCTTTCTGATTTCAGTGCAATAGTATCGGGGTGCTGAAGAAAGAGAAACTCAGTGCTGCTCATCTGTGAATTTGGGGGCCTCTGGGCACAAAGGGCCGTGTCCTCCCCATCTACGGGTTCCTAGTATTTTCCATTTTCCTCTGTGATTAGTAATGCTCCTGACTATCATCCCCCTCTCAGGAACATTCTTAGAGTCCGAATTGTGGGTTAGCAATGCGGAAGGGTGGGTGAGAGAGCAAGGTGCACAGCTCTGACTGTGGCAGCTGTGAGTGAAACAGGGATGAAGTGACCTGGGGAATGAGAGACAGGGGGACAGAACTTACAGACCCCATCTCTATTTAGAAATGCAAGGTGCAGTGTGAACCATAAAGAGGATGGCAGTTCACTGTACTTATGGGAAGGCAGTCAGATTCTGCCCCGTGGCTTAAGAGAGAAACACCTTCTCTGAAGGATATATGAGCAGCTGTGGCCATTTAATCCCAGAGAGCTGTAGGCCAGTGCAGAGATGAGCTAGACCTGCAGTTGTGCCCAGCCACGCCTAACTCTGCTGATTTGCATGTGCCCAGAGCACAGCCCTGCTTAGGATTTCTTAGAGTTTGTCACACCAGATGTAAGTGTCCCAGTCAGGAAACAGCATGGACATGAGGGACTATGCTCAGCTTCTGGGGCTTCTGCTGCTCTGGCTCCGAGGTAAGAAAAAATTGATCTTGTAATTTAGTTTATTTAGAATTCCCTGGCCAGAGGGGCCTGTGTATGCAGGGAGGTCCTGTTTTACTAAGGTCATGTTGATATTTGTTATGCTTCTAATCTCAGGTGCCAGATGTGACATCCAGATGACTTAGATTCCGTCTTCCTTGCCTATTTCTGTGGAAGACACAGTCACCATCACTTGCAAGGCCAATGAAGACATTGGCTACCTTTTGTACTGGTTCCAACAGAAACCAGGGAAAGTTCCTAAATGGCTGATCTATGCAGCAAACAGTTTGAAATCTGGGGTCCCATTGAGGTTCAGTGGCAGTGAATCTGGGGTAGATTACACTCTCACCATCAACAGCCTGGAGCCTGAAGATGTTGTGAATTATTACTGTCTGCAAGGTTATGGTACTCCTCCCGTGATGATACAAGCCATAATAAAACCACCAAGGAAAGCAGAAATGTGAGGCTGTGCTGACCCAGGTGTCAGCCCTGCTGTGTCCAATGGCTGAGAGCAGTTCTCTGACCCTGCCAGGCCTGCAAGTTCCCTGGGAGGCTTTAAAGAAGGGCACAGAATTCTCTGTACTCTAACTCTCTTTTCTATTCCAATTACTCAGCTCTAGCTGAATAGACATCACAGTACCTGTCCTGGTTTAGTGAAGGACACAGATGAATCCCTCTGAGCAGTGTTGGTTATGGCATCACTTTTTATTCAGACAGCAGCAGAGAAACCCTTTGTATGCATTCTGAGAAAGAGTTTGTAAAGACTTGCTTCATAATTTAGAGGGCATTAAGGACATTGAAAAATTTAAAATGCAGTGGTAATCCTCACAACTCTGTCCAGGCTATGCAGTCTGTCATTAACATACAATTACAATTTGTTGCAAATACCAAGATTCAAAAACATGCAAAGTCTGTAGTTTACTTGAAAGTTCACATTTTGGTTTTGCTGTTTTGTTATAAACTCTTTTACTTTAAAACAGAAAAAACAGATACAGAATTTCAAAAAAATTGTAGGAATTTAACACTAATAAATACATTGCATATTGTTATCTTAGAAGTAGTTGTTCAGGTTACAAGATCTAGGCACGGAAAAGATGAATAATCAAACAATGAAAGCACAAACTGTTCTTTGGATGAAGTAACAGAGATGAATACTGTAGCTGCCTATGTTGAACATATACACACACAGATGCATACATATGTACCCCTATATACGTAGAATCCTTTCCTTTCTTCTTTCTCTTCTTCACTTTTGATGCTGCACATTTCATCAGGATAAACAAGTGTGTGATAACACACAGGCAGCATTTTGGCCTGATGCAATGTTGTTTCAGTGCTCTAAAAAGCCTCTGCTCTTAAAAATTACCCCATTCATTCTCTTTCACCCCATTTCCTATAAGTCATTTGTGTTTTACCATTTCTGTAGTTTTTCCTTATCCAGAATGACAAAATCTTGCTTTTACACTATGGAAGATTATTGAATGGTAACCTCAAAATACACTGTATTAGGAAACACAATAATTAAAAATATTAAATAACACATCTGGCTACTTACAAGATTTCCTTTTTCGAGTTTATGCTAATTGGAATATATTGGCTTAGTGATAATTTTGGAATGGAAGTTGGCAATGTATTGATTTTGACTCCAAAGTCACCAGAAATATATAGATTTGCTTGGACTAAGAGTCTAAATAATTCTTGAAATATGGGAAGGAGGTTTCATAATCTTTTACCCTACTTTCATCTGGATTTTCAGGTGGAAATTTAGAACTAGCATTGTTTTTGTTTGTATCACTTAGAATCATTCACTATTTCACTGAACCTAACGTGGGCCCTTTCTCTATTGATCTGGAGAGTGCCCAGCAGGCTGCCTTTGGTCTTCGCATTGTCAAGAAAAGAGCTTGTTTCATTTCATGCTGAAACATACCTCCTCTCCTTATTGTCACATCTTGTCATTTGATTTTCATACCTGTGGAACTTAAATATCTCCCATAAAAACAATGACTTAGCTTAGTGTGAACACCAGAGTCAAATCTTTGGGAACACAATGGAGGTGGCCGACTTGAGGGTCCCCAGTAGGATGTTTATTTTCCAAACAAGATGGTTGCAGTGGAAGTGATGTCAACCACTGTCTTTAAGGCTGCACAATTATTTTGCATTAAAATCTCAAAATCAGTCACAGAATGCATCTCCTCGGTATATACCACTTCCTGCTTCCTCAATCCCAGGGATATGAGGTTCTTATTTAGCACCAGTAATGATTGTAGTAATGCTTCATTTTTTTTTCTATTAACTTTTGCCCTTTCAAAACTCTGCATTAACAAAGATAATATCTAAAATATGTCAAACACAAATACATGACAGGAGAATGCTAATTTGTAAACCATAATAAATAGGTTATTGAAATCTGTCTATTTTCTTTACTGTCAAATATTAATAAATGGAAATCTTAAACAAACAAACAAACAAGTACTGGAACAATTAAACTATCAATTCCTGATGAAAATGAAGAACTTGTTACCTCTTAGCAGAGTAGTTTGGGAAGGGCTTAGAAATTTCTGTGAGACCCAGCAGTTGCCCTCCCAGACCTCTGAGTAAGTTCCTCAAAAACAGCAGTTCACACAGCATCTTGTGTCACACCAATCAAATTAGCTTCAATCATAACAGCCACAGTGGAGTACAGAATATCTGTGTAAAAGAAATTAATTAAAACACAGCCTGAATTTGTTAAATAGCAAAGATTTCAAGCACTGGATGCAGTGTCTGGAGATGTGAGACTGTTTATCCACGGTGACCAGCGGAGGTCTCTGTGATCACTCGCTGTGTGCTCTGCATGCCATGGCCACGTGAATGAACTCAACCTGCACAAGTCAGGGATTTGTTCAATCTTGGGAGCTGCGTATACCAGGAGCTTCCACTGAATCCACTGTTTACTGAAAAAAATATATTTTAACATGTGGACAACACAAAAATTATCGAGCAATACAAGAATCATACCCATGGGTGATTTTACTCGCTTAAGGGTGAATAATACTGTGATATATTCCAGCAGACATGTGGTCCTGGCTCTCTTGCACGGATCACACAATTTTCCCTCTGTTCAGAACCTGGAGGCCCTGCTGTACACCCCTTGCTGCTGCTCAGCTTGTTCTCCAAATCCCCTGCCTGTCACAAGCTCTCAGTAGAATGCAGTCACTGTATCAGACAAAGATCAACCTGAAGCAGGTGCAGCACTGAGCTGTAGACCTGGAGCTGTGGCTCTCTGGGTCCTGGTGCTCTGGGTCCAGGAGAGACAGCAGGATGTGGAGAGGCCTCTGTGACAGGTCCCATAGGACCCAGGAGTCTGATGTTGAGACCGTGTTCACTACGAACCATTCACTTGATCAGCCAGCATAGCGCTTGCTGGGAAGACCCTGGTGTGGGACATCATTCACTGAGGGGTTCACGTGTGTTTTGTTCCTGCCTTTACACTCCAGTGACACCATTGTGGGCTCCACGGCCCAGCTTCCCTTTCAGTGACTGTAAGAGAAATGGGCTCCACTACTTTTATTGCATCAGCAGAATCCAGGAAAGTTACCGAAGATTTAGCAATGTGATCTATGTGCCTTAACTTGGCTCTGTCAACAATTGTGCTTTAGACAGCAGTTCACGTCCACCTACCTTGGTAGATAAAACTTGGTTGAAATGCGAAGCACAGTTATACTACATACAGGTCCAGGACTGAGTGGAAATATGTGACTCATTGTTGGCATACTGATCAACACAAATATATATATTTGTATCATTTTAGAAAATTATTTTGGTCATCACTGTTTCAATTTCCTCTGTTCCTTGTAATGTTATAGACTGAACAAAGACTTCCAAAATTTAATCCCATAGGCCTGGTAACCCTAGATATCTCTTTGTTATTTCTATGTTATGTTATGATTCCCTTATGTTTTTGCTTTACTTTCTCTCTCTACTGAATTAATATTTATTTCAAGATGTGCACTGTCACAATAAATCTAAGGATTCCGTCCTCTTCTATAACAGTGCTGTTATTTTTGAAACTCCTTTCAATCTGTGCATATATCTGAGAACTTTGTGCAATGAGGATTATCTGAGAGCATTTCTCCATTCAAACCAACATGGTTTTTATGCTTCGAATAGTCTGTGAGATGCTAAATGATCCCCACAGTAAGCAAATCACAGAGGCCTCATGCCAGAGACCCTGGAACTGTAAAAGAGCTGCTCTCCCATTACGGGGATACTAAGGCAGGGAACTCTCTTTGCAATTCTAGACTCGGTGGCCATAGGATCTCTAAGGACAGTGACCTGCTTTTTGCTATCTACCAATTTCTTAATATTTCCTTGTAGGGAGCCGAGTGACAGGCATTGCTGCCTTGATGTCTCTCTCTCTTCTATGGGCACTGCATCTGCCTACATTAACCATAATCCTCTCCTGCTTACGTCACGTATCCGGATGTGATGGTGACCCTGTTGTATTCTTCTGTTTAACCTCTTCCTGTCCCAGCTCCCGCCCTTAGCATATAAAATTTGTGATCATTTTCTGAATAAACCGGAAGCTTGATCGGATTATTTCATCTTGCTTTCGTCTCTCTTTTGTCTCCCCTATGTCTTTTATTTAATCCCCGTTTCCCCTCCAGGAGTTCTGAACTTGATGATCTGCAGGCCGGATCATTTCCTATTTTGCTTTGCAATTGATAATACCACATGGCTATGTTGTGCTTTCCTGGGACATTCTCACACTCTAAACTATGGGTGTGCACTGATGCAATGTTCCTGAGTCATCAAGAAGAGGGGAAGCCAGGCAGGGGAGGCTGTGGTTTTACACCTGCTCCCCTGCCATTCTCTGTTATGTTCAGAAATGATAATAAAACTTATTATTATATCAAGTAATAAAGCTATCACATTAAACTAATAGTTAATGTATTACATGCACACATCAGTTAAACCATGTAGGCTTCTATTTGTGAAATGTATGCCTTATTCTCTCTAAGCAGAACAAATGCTGAGTGAGTCGAGACTCTGGGAATGGGGCATTTGCTGACCTTCTTGGCCTCTGGTCATTCTGAGCACAGTCTGAAGAGCCAGACCCAGCACTGATGTCCTGTTCCCTGATGGCCTCTGTGTTCTATGGGACTTTCATTTTGGTTTAATAGTCAGAGGTGTCCACAACATTCCTTCCTTAGATCCTATGCTAGGCAGTACCTTGGGCAGAGCCCTGACCCCTGCTGTGTCCCCATAGTCCAGGGCCAGAGCCTGGTTGCTCTCAGCACAAAAAGCCTGACCTCAGCCTTGATTTGTGATCCTACTCCAAAACCTCTCCAGTTGTATCTAGCTTGAAAGCTCTCCTGGCTTTGAATTCCTAGGACCCTCTTCCACACTGTGCAGAGAGCTGAAGAGTGATTTGCAGGAGACCAGTACTCTCAGGGCCTTCTGACATCTCAGCTGCCACAGTTGTAGCCACTCACCAAACCGCTTGGTATGTGAGCAGGGGAGCTTCTGGGTTCTCACAGGCTGCTCTGGAAGGGGCTTTGGGATAGGAAGGATGCGGTGGCCTTGTACATCTGTGCCAGGATTCTTTAGTCTACAGGTATTTCCTGCAAATCTTCATGGGCCCCTGATCTTTACCAAAACTTAATCTGTGTCATATCATGTGGGTTATATATGTCAGGATCACTGTCCTATAACCATTATCTTTTTACAACTCTAGGTTAACTGTTGGTGTTTGTTCTTTTTAGCAGGATGAATTATTCTTATGATTATTATTTTGTCTTTTTCCTTTTTATCGGTACCCGGGATTGAACTCACGACTGCCTGCTTGCAAGGCAGGCGCTTATGCCGCTGAGATAAATCCCCAGCCCCCAGAAGGATGAATTATTAAGTTGAATCATTTGATTTTCTATAGAGTCTTTCCTGGTAATTGATAGGATCAGTTTTATGAATAGAGGTGAAAATTGTTAGGTCTAGGCCTTTGGTTGCAGAAACGAATAGGTTGCGATGGTAAAGATCGTCCACTAGATGGCGAACAACTCCACATTAAACAAATCACTGAGGCCTTGTCCTAAAACACTAGGATTGTAGAAGTGATGCTTTCCCAAAAGGAGCCACTAAGGCAGGGAGCTCTCTGCTCATCTCTCTAAACTCACATGGCTTAGGGGCCCTGTGCACAGTGAGCCATGACTTCCCTATCTGGCTGTTCCTCAGGATTTCCTGCATTACTTTGTGATTTGTAATGTACCTGAGCATGATGAACTTTCTGGAGGCCTCTGGGTCAGCAATGAAGCAGAGTGAGCCAGAGAGCAAGAGCCACAACCCTTAATGTGGCCAGCTGTGAAACAAGAGTAAGTGTCCTCATGCATTCCAAGGTGGAGGTGACAGGTCCCACAGAACTTAGTTCCACTCAGAGATGCAGAGGAGATGCCCTGGAGGAGTACCTTTGAGGAGGGGAAGGTGGGCATGGAGAGGGCCTGTGATTGAACCTGTTCCCCTGTTGCTCTCCAAATACTGCAGCAATGAGCCCTATGCTCAGCTTGGTCCTCTGAGCTTCATGTTGCTCAGATTGCAGTGGGGAAGATTTGGGAGGTAATGTCGTGACTCTGGGCTCTCATTGTTCATTTTCAGTTTGCTAGATTTGAAATTACATATATATATATATATATATATATATATATATATATATATGTAAGAGAAAAAGGAAAAAATAGAAAAAGGGTACAAGTAATACAAAATTTAAAAAATAAACAGTAAGAAATCACTAGTTAATAGATTATATATTCTGAGTTGTTCAAGTTACAAAATTGAAGCATATAAATTGGACTTTCAAACAGTGAGAGTGCAAACAGTTTTGTTCAATGATCCAAAAAACACTCAGTAACATGGTTATCTCTATCTTATACACATAAACATATATGCAGTTCTAACCTTAGAGCACTTTCTTTTCTTTTCTTTTGTACAATGACAATTACACATTTTGGGTTTTATTACTCCCACAGTTCTTATTACTTTTTTTGAAGAGAGTAAAACCAAATGCGACATATCAGAACAGAGTCAGTCAAATCAAAAGGATGGATATAATAGATAATGTAAAAACAAAATATAAGGTGATCAACAATGGTTACTATACGGCCTCTTGCTATTTTAAGAAGAATTGGTATTTATAATAAAATTGAACTAAACAGTAAAGAATAAAACCAAAGCATTGGAGACATTACAGGATTTTAAAAGAAAATAATTGTCAACTGGAATGGGTGTCATAATGATTCTTATTGTCTTCACAGTTATACCTATACTTTCGAACTTGGTACTATCAAGCAAAGCAGAATAGAGGAAAATCAGTCAAACAAGATGGTGAGGGCAACAGGATTTCAAATCAAGTTAATAGGAAATCAAAGTAGGTTACTATAATGCATCCTGCTATTTTTTATTTATTTTCCCTTAATTAAAAAAATAAAATGTAAATAATTTTAAAAAAGGGGATTGAGATAAAAGAGGGCATAACAACAGAACAGCGCAGGTCAAAACATAACCATTTAAGCAAAATAGGTTTCACCACAAGATATCCTGACATAAAAATAGTTACCATAGTGTCTCTTTCCTTGAAATCTTTGAGTATAATTTCATATACTGTAGCACCAAACATATCTAGACACTATGAAACCATTCAAGGGAATGACATTATTACAGGGTATTTAGAACCAATTAACAGAAAATGAACAATTGTTTCTATAAAAACTCCTTGTCTATAAAAGTTTTTGCTTATATTACTATATAAAATAAAATCCAATAAGATACAACCTTTTAAGACCAATGGAGACAGAAGAATACAAGTTTGATGGGACTTCAAAACAAAATGATACTAAAGCAGCATTAGCTATTATGATGTCTTGTTTTCTCCAAAATAGCTGTTCCTACCTTCCCATCTTCTCTGCCTCATTTCTGTTGAACTCTTTTTCTGTCGTTTGTTGTCAGTTTGTCTTCTTCATTTCTTTTTCTGCTCTATTCATTGTGGCCTCTCTGCCAATGTTTCTGGAATCTTGGTATTTCTCTTTTTTAGAATGTCTTGCAGTATTCTCTGTAGAGTTGAATTAGTGGCTGCAAATTCCCCTAGTTCCTCTTTATCCTGG
The DNA here is from genome assembly GCF_034190915.1 of Cavia porcellus. Classification (NCBI taxonomy): domain Eukaryota; kingdom Metazoa; phylum Chordata; class Mammalia; order Rodentia; family Caviidae; genus Cavia; species Cavia porcellus. Next base: position 43,763,635 of record NW_026947501.1, on the reverse strand, counting down.
AATCACTTTGTTTTTCCATCAATTTTTAGGGACAGTTGTGCAGGATATATCAATTTGGCTGGATGGTATTATCTTTCAAAGCTTGAATTATTTCCCCCCATGCTCTTTGTGATTTGATGGTTTGTGCCGAGAAGTCTGTTGTAATTTTGATGCGTGTTCCCTTGTAAGTGATCTCTTTCTTGTGTTTGATGGCTTTTAATATTCTGTTCTTATATTGGATTTCTGGAAATTTGATTATTATATGCCTGGGTGTCGCTCTGTTTGGGTGGTAGGTGGCTGGTGTCCTGTATGTCTCATATATCTGAGTATCTTTACCATTTGCTAAATTAGGGAAATTCTCTTGGATTATTTATGTGAATAGATTTTGTAGTCCATTTGTTTGTGTCCCCACTTCTTCTCTTATATTCTTAATTCTTAAGTTATAGATCCTCTTATCATCTTCTAGCTTTTGTATTGTTGCTGTTTGTTTTTTTTGTTATTTTTAAGAAGTTTTTCATTTCATGCTCCCATATTACAAATTTGCCCTCCAGTTCAGATAATCTATCCTTAGTTTCTTTCAAGCTATTATGCCAGTTTTCTATAGAGTTTTTAGTTTCCTGGTAATCTCTTTGAACCTGCTTCACATATTTATGTCTTCTCTATCTTCTCCATCAAACGATTACCCCCCTTTTTTCTGTTCTTCCATTCCACCATCTGTTTTTTCTTAGGCAGTGCTTAGCATTTCTCTAACTATTCTGCTTATGTCTAGCTTCAGATCATTAATAACTTCATTCCTGAACTCGTCTATAAGTCTCTGAAGATAGTGCTTTATGTCTATTGGTGCCATGTCTGCTATTGCATGTTTCTCTGGATAGGGGGCTGAGGACCCTTTCTTGTTGCTCCCTCTTCCTATATTCTTTGTTCCTTATATATAAGCGTATATAGAAGGCATAGCTTCCTTCCCTGTCGGCCACAGTCTGATTGAATTGCACCAGCTAGGTTTTCCAGCCCACCGCAGCACACCAGGGAGACAGACCTGGGCAGTCTATGCTGGGCCCTCCCCTCCAGGTCAACCTACTGAAGGCTTCACCGCTAGGGTGTACCTCCAGGCCTTAGGACCTAGTTTGTGCTAGCCTATTGGTTCTCAGCCAGTGGCATCTTGCAGGCCAGGCACTCCCCACCAATCCCGCTTGAGGGGAGGGTATGTGACTGAAGTCACTCTTTCTGGGAAGTCTGCATGGTCTGAGTATGTCCTCCGCTGAAGCCTCCTTCTCTATGGGAGGGTCCCGATCTGCTCACTCACCAAAGGTCGATACAGGGCACCCAGCCATTCCTGCTTCCAACTCCAATTAACACTTCCCATTCTCCGAGCTTTCACACCTCTCTCTCCGCTGTGTCAACCGGGATGCAACAGCGGCTGCAGGAGATTCAAATCACAGTTTCAGTGGTGCAGGGTCCGGCTTCCGTGCTGATCCCTTATCTGTTCCTGCTGTATCACCGGGATTGCGTTTCCAGTTGGTTTCTCTTAATTTAGTTCGTTCCTGGGTTGGCAAAGAATATCCTCACTTGCCTAGGACTTTCTGCCCAGCACCATTCCTGCATTGCAAGTGTGGTTTCTCAGAGAGCCTTTGAGGCTGTTGCTATCTATCCGCCATGTTCTTCTGGATTCGAAATAATATGTTATGGAAGCAACAAAAACCATCATTTATTGCTACATTAAATTAGTAGTTAATATACTACATGCATACAGTGAAGAATTAATTTACAACTTTTTTGTGTAACATGTGTTTTCATCTTTCTAGGCATGTCAGAAATTCAGTGAGTCCAACTCACAGATGTGGATATTTGCTGATCCTCTTCTTGGCCTCTGCTCCTCCGGTTCAATCAGTGTTGAGAACCTTAAGCTCAGAGGGCCAGCTCAGCTGTTTGGTCCTGGTGTCTCACAGTGTTGCTCCTCCTGGGGCTCTCAGCTTGATTAGAACCCAGAAGATTGAGTACTTTCCTTCCCTGCATCTGCTGCCATGCAATGCAATGTGCAGGCTCTGTGGTTCTCCCGTGTATTTAGCCTCATGTGTCTGGAGAGCAGCTACTTCCTCCGCAGCCCAGGTCTTCAGCTCAGCAGCTCTGAGCACTGCAGGCCTGACCTCAGCTTGGGCACAGGTCCCTGTTCCAAACCTCTCCCATTCACTGCAGTGCTTGGAAATCTATGAAGACCTTAAATTCTCTGCCCATGTCTCTTCAATTCCTGAAACCACTCTAGCAGCTGAATGATGGAGGATATGTTTTCCTTGTTATCCTAACATCCTACTGGATCCTGACAACACAGCAGATAAAAGTTTCTCTTCAGATAGCTTGTCCCTATCAATTATAAGTTAGAAGCACAGGATTATTTATTTCTTTAAATTTCTAATAAAAATTTATCACTTTCCCAGCAGTTGTCTCTGATTTCTTTGGTTTGTTCAGTAGCAACTCTGCCCTGCTGTGCATGGCCAACACAGATGAACCTCTTTCAGCCTAGGCAGGAGTAGGAAATAGGAGGCTTATGTGACCCCTTCAGGATTGAGATGTAAGAGGAAGGAAGAATGTGAAAAGGTGATACTGGGACATATTTTCATACAGCTGAATTGGGAGGGTGAGGCCAAACTTTTGCCTTGATTTCTTCTAGAAACAGATTTGAGACTACCTGATGCAGAGACATTGCAGCCCTCTTGAGATTAGGATCCCTTAGGCCCAATCTTGAAAGCTCTGTGTGTTGAGATTTCAAATAAGAAGGAGAAAACTGTCAATTCTACTGTATCTCTGCTGCTGCCCCAATCCCAAGGATTGCAACAGCCAGACTTTTGTTTATGTATTTAAGTACATCCTGATTCTCACATTGCATCTGAAATGATTCTAACTTATCTTGCAAAAAAAATCAAGACCAAATAACTGAATGGGCCTCAGAACTGCCCTTAGAGGAAGACAGGAAGAAACGTGCCCTTGCATGTGTTTGCGGGAACCCGGGGCTGACATTGTTCATGTCCTACCCCGCAGTCTCAGTCATGCTGTGATAGTGAGTATAGGAACCCAGACAAGTTCACCTAGCTCACAATTTCTGCTCCCTTCTACTCATTACTTCCCTTATATACCCTAAATTTGAAATAGCCCATTTGTTTCCTTTAATTACTTCTTTTCAAAATGGTCATGAAAAAACCCTGGTCCCCAGGTAAACCGAGTTCTGAAAGATGAAAGCAGCAGTTCCCTCTAAACATGGAAGGAATCATTGTCCTAAAGGAGGAGCACATTCTCTGCAGGGAAACCTGTGCCATTCGGGTATGAACCGGGACCTTAGAAGACACTGAGCCTGTGCTGAGAGGGGCCAGCCCTGAAACTGGACCAAATCCCTCTACATCTGCTGATTTGCATATTCCAAGAGCCCAGCAGGCTACTTGAGGACTTCTTCATAGGCTGCTGGTGTCACTCTGTGCAGCTTCAGCCCCAGTCAGTACACAGCAGGGACATGATGGTCCCTACTCACTTTCTGGGGCTCTTGCTGCTCTGGGTCCCAGGTAAGGAAGGACAGACAGCACCAGGAATTTACTCAGTTGTGTGTTCAGCATAAACTAACTTTTCAGGAAGGTCAGGCTTTATCATGGACAATCATGTTGGTCTTTGTTGTTTCCCATCTCAGGTACCAGATGTGACATCCAGTTGACTCAGCCAGCATTGATATCTGCATCTGTGGGAGACACAGTCACCATCAGTTTTAGGCCAGTCAAGGCATTAACGAATACTTAAGCTGGTATCAGCAGAAACCAGGGCAAGCTCCTAAATTCATGAGCTATTGGGCAAAGCGTTTGCAATCTGGACTCCCATCAAGGGTCAGTGGCAGAGGGTCTGGGACAGATTTCACTCTCACCATTAGTAGCCTGTTTCCTGAAGATATTGCAACTTATTATTGTTAGCAGTATAAAAGTACTCCTCCCACAATGACACAAGTCATAACAAAAACCTCCCAGGGAAGCAGACGTATGAGGCTGGGCTGCCCTAGCTGCTCCTCTTCCTGTCTTCAGTTGCACACCAGGTTCTTCAGATGCATCAAAGCTTTGAAGCTCACTGGAAAGATTTAGTAGAAGCATCCAAGGAAGCTCCTCTCTACTCTAACTTTCTTTTGTGTTTCTCAACCCTGAATTAATAAACCAATGATTACACTGGAGTAATGCGGATTATGGCATTCTTTTGTATTCACATGGCAACCAAGAAGCACTTCAATAGGTTACAAGCAATGGTTTTTAAAGATTTTCCTCAATTGTAAAAGTTTATATTCATAGCAAAATTTAAAGTGCAAAGGTGTCTCATATAGTGCTGCCCGTATATGTACATTATAATATTCATTTCATTCATAGCTATTTCATTAATCATTGTTTGGTAACAGACAGTTTACTGGATATGCCATCATTTCTAGTCAGAAACCTTTTGTACATTTATACATTATTTATGTTAACTTTTTATTTTACTTTACTCTCAGAGATAGAAGTACAAAAATGGTGAAAGGATCACAGACCTTTGACTTACATTTAGTTAGCTCCAGTAGATGGGATTGTACTTGCATATCCTGCCATAGCTATTAGTTGACATTCTATTAGTTGGAGTATATGATGTAAATCAAATCACCCAAAAACACTAAAGCATATAGCAAAGTGTAATTACTTGTCAAATCTTGGAAGAGGCTGAATCAGTTTATTTGAGACATCAAGACATTCGACACCTTCACCAAAGTGGCAGCCCCAAGAATTTCGGTAAAGTTTTCATTGAACCCTCTGCACAGCAAGTGTTTTCATTAGACAGTCAAGATAATCACAATTATTCCTGCTCAGTACATCTACCTGACCTGCTGCCATCAATGTCATGTGGAATGAGAAGAAGTTCCATGGCAAGTTTATGTGATGTATTTTGTTCAACCTGCTTTGATGGAAGGAGCAGGAGAGTTAACATAGCCTAAGATCAAGCTAAGGACCTGAGGAACTGTTCATTCCAGATGACTGAGAACTGCACCAGAGGACAGGGACAGATTGTGTCTCCACTCTGCTGCTGAGCCCTGCCTCTAATCCTGCAAGGGGCCAGCTCTTCAGAAACTCAGGTGTGCTCAGCATTGATCAGCAGTGGAAGACAGAAAACATTGAGAACAGAGACCTATAAATTCTGTTTAAATCTATACAATGTCCATATGATCTGCATTTACTTTTCCTGTTACATTGGAAGTACATTTGCTTTTGGGATCTTATAAGAGACTTTTCTGGGATGCAGGCTGAGCAAAATAGATATGGCAAAGTCAAGATGATGTCTTTATCACCGCTCTTATGTTTCTAATATTGTAGATTCCAGGTGAGGCTACTTGGATGATGCTCAAAGTGACAGTATTACTTAAATCTATAACTTCCTTCCTTCCTTCCTTCCTTCCTTCCTTCCTTCCTTCCTTCCTTCCTTCCTTCCTTCCTCCTTCTTCATAAAAGCTCTATAAAAATATATCCTCTTTTCTTTTAGACTATAGTTGTAGTGACATTCACATGCACATGGTCATGTTCTGCTGATGCATGGTTTCAGCCTCCAGAAGCGAGAGTGTGCTTACTCAGTCTCCAGCTGTGCTGTCTATGATGCAATGGAAGAGAGCCACTATCACCTGCTGGCCAGTTAGAACATTGCCTCCAGATCACATTGGTACCAGCAAACACCAAATCAGGCTTCAAAGCTCCTCATTAAGTGAGCCCTCTAGTCCATGTCAGGGATTCATATGAGGTTCAGTGGCAATAGATCTGGCACAGATTTGACCCTTACCATCATCAGCCTGTGGCCTGATGATGTCACAAGTTATTATTGTCACCAGGAATGGAGAGTTCTTCACACTACACCACAAACCAGAACAAAAACTAGTTCAGCGTGGATGAGCAGGGAGATTGGGTGCTACCATGGTCTTCTGATTTTTGCAGGTGCAAATTGGTCATGGACTTCACAAACACCATGATCAGCCCAGCAGAACTGAAATTTCAGATCCGTTGTTTCACGTATTAGTTGCAACTTCATTTACAGGAATTTTTCTAAATAAAAGCAAAGCTCTTGAGGATAGATCCCTTTGTAACCATCTAAGGATTTCCTACTTTGTCCTTTACAAGTTGATCAAATTTTGAAGTCTTCCTTGGGGGCCTCCAATCAGTCAGTAAGATTCAATAGTCTTAAAGGTAGAATACTCTGAAATTACCAAGCAATTGCCAGGAGTTAAGGGGAAAGAAAAGACGCCTGGACAAGTACCCCTCAACCTTGAAACATTTCCAAGCTTGGCAACCAGCAAGGGTATTCTAGGTTCCCCACTTTTTACCAAAACTAACTTTTTGTCATTTCTTGTAGTCACATACCTGGACCTTAAGTACCCTATGATCATTATCTTTTCTGAATTCCAGGAGAATTATTAGCTGTTTGTCCTTAATAGTTGCATGATTTATTTATTAAGAAGACGAATCATGTAAATTTCTATAGACACTTGTCTGGTAGTGGGCAGAATAAGATCAAGTTCCTGTATTCAAGATTGGGAGGGGTGATTAAGTGAAGAAATTAGGGCCCCAATCCAAATATTGCTGCTACAAAGCTTTCATTAAATGGCAAAGAAACCCTACAATACACAAAGCTGGAGTCCTTATCCTAGAGACTAAATGAATGAATGTTTGCATGTTGAAGTGAAAATTTCCCATTAAAGGAGGGAGCTCTGTGTCCAGCTCTCTAAGCTTACATGGCTGGATCCTCAAGGGGCAATGGGTCATGTCTCACCCATCTGCCATTTCCTCAGGATTTCCTGCTTTACTTTGTGATGTGTAGTGCACCTGGCTATGATGTCCCTTCCAGGAGTATTCTTAGAGTATGAACTTGGTGAGCAATGAGACAGGAGGGGTGAGAGAAGCAGGTACACACCTCTGAATGTGGGTGGCCATGAGTCAAACAGGAATAAAGAATCCTTGTGCATTCAGAGATGGAGGGAACAGAACTTTTAAATCCCAGCTGTATTCAAAGGTGCAAAGGGTGTTATGATCCAACAATAGAACATGGTTCACTCTAGTCATGGGAGAACAGCTGGATTCTGCTCTGTGGTCCAAAGGAGAAACACATTCTCGGGGAAATTGGTGCCATCTTGGCCTGGAAGTAACCCCAGAAAACCATGGACCACAGATGAGACTAAACAGCCTTGCAGCTGTGTGCAACCCTGCTCAGCCCATGCTGATTTGCATGCACACAGAGCACAGCACACGTCCAAAAGTATTTCTTCCCAAGGTACTCATACCCTGTGCAAGAGTCGGTCCTGGTCCAGACACAGCATGGACATGTGGATCTTCACTCAGCTCCTGGGCCTCCTGCTGTTCTGGCTCCAAGGTGAGAAAAAAATTTATTTTGTAATTTAGTCTAGTTAGAGTTCCCTGGTCACAGTTGCCTGGTTCTACAGGGAGGTCTTGTTTTACCATGGTTGTGTTGATACTTGTTGGTTCTGATTTCAGGTGTCAGATGTGACATCCAGATGACTCAGACTCCATCCTCCTTGCCTACATCTGTGGGAGACACAGTCACCATCCAGTGTAAGGACAGTCAGGGTATAAGTAATGCTTTAAACTGGTACCAGCAGAAACCAGGGAAAGCTCCTCAACTTCTGATCTATGCTGCAACCAGTTTGGATCTGGGGTCCCTTCGAGGTTCAGTGGCAGTGGATTTGGGACAGATTTCACTCTTGCCATCAGTAGCCTACAGCCTGAAGATGTTGCTACCTATTACTGTCAACATAGTTATGGTACCCCTCCCACAGTGATACAATCCATGACAAAAACAGCCAGGGAAGCAGAAGTGTGAGGTTGGGCTGCCGCAGCTCAGCTCCACTGCAGCTGTACTCAACTGCTGAGAGCATTTCTCTGAACAAGCCAGGCTTGAATGCTCCTTTGAAGCTTTAGAAGAAGGACCAAGACTCTCCTCTACACCCTTATTTTCTTTCCTTTTTTTAGCTACTAAAGCACAGACAATCCAGCTCCTGTCCTAATTAAGTGAAGGCCACAGATGAGCACCTCTGAGCACTGTGGGTTATGGCATAATTTTGGATTCAGACAGCAACCTAGAAGCCCTTCTGTGTTCTAAGCAAGGATTTTTAAAGACTTCCTTCAATTTTTAGTGTAGATTTGTTCATTAAAAAGTTTAAAATACAGAGGTGGCCCTGAATACCCAGTACACATGGCTCTGCATTCTATCATCAACAACCAAGGACAATTTTGTTACAAACCATTAAGGTCCATAAGTGTGCAAAGTCTGTAGTTTGCGTGAAGGTTCAGTATTGCTGCTATACATTTCACAAGGGGAAACAAATGTGCAATAACACACACGCAGCGTTTGCTACTGTGCAATTTTGTTTCACTGCCTTAAAAATTCTCTGCCCTAAAAATTATCCCTGTTCATTCTCCTCCAATTCCTGCCAGTCATTTGTGTTTTATCATCACATTGTTTATCCTTTTCCAAATGATAAACTCTTGCCTTTATAACATAGAAGTTTTTGAAAGACAATCTCAGAATATGCTGTACTAAGAAATACAATAATTAAAAATATTGAGTAACACCTCTTTGTACTTACAAGGTTCTCTTTATCCCTTCTGTGTCCTCTGTTCAAGACATGGACACCTTGCTGTGCACCCCTTGCTGGTGCTCTAATTCTTGTACGAAGTCCCTGCCTGTCACAAGCTCTCAGCGGGATGTGGTTACTGTCTCTGGACAAAGATCAATCTGAATCAGGTGCAGCAGTGAGCTGCAGACCTGGAGCTGTGGCCCTCTGAGTCCTTGTGCTCTGGGTCCAGGTGAGACAGCAGGGTTTGGAGAGGCCTCCATGACAGGACCTATAACACCCAGGAGTCTTAGGCTGAGACCGTGTTCACTGTGCCCCACGTGCACTGTCCACTTGATCAGCCAGCACCACTCTTCCTGGGAAGACTCGGTTGTTGGGACATCATTCACTGAGGGGCTCACCTGTGTCTTGTTCTGGCCTTTAAACTCCCGTGAGAGCATTGTGGGCTCTAGGGCCCAGCTTCCCTTTAAGTGTCTCTTAAGAGAAATGGTCTCCACCACTTTCCTTGCTGCATCAGAATCCAGGCAAGTTTCCAAAGACTCAGCAATGTGCTGTGTATGCCTTGGCTTGAATCTGTCTATAATTGTGATTTAGACACAGGATAAATGCTAAGATAAAAACTTAGTTAAAATTAGAAGCATAATTCTACAATTAAACTAGACATAGATCCAGGGCTGAATAGCAATATGTGGTTCATGGCTAGACAATTGATCAATAGGGGTGGATACACTTAAATCATTTTAGAAAATTATTTTGATATTCACTGTTCACATTTCCTTTGTCACTCATATTGCTATAGACAGAGACATAACTGCCCTAACCTGCATCCCATAAGCCTGATGACATCGTTGTTTCCTCGGCTTTGTAGTTTTTGCTTCATTTTCCCCTTCTACTGACTTAATTTTTATTTCAGGATGAGTCCTGCCAAAATAAATGTCAGGACCCAATCCTTTTCTATAAGAGTGCTATGGTTTTTAACTCCATTCTTTCTTTGAATATAATTGAGGATCGTGTGGGGTGAGGATTATCTGATGACCTTTATTCAAATCCGTAATTGGGCAGTTGGCTGACTGGGACCAGGAGAAAGTGAGGAGGAAAAGAGGAAGCAGAAGGGAGGAAAATAACATTATGCAAGTTGTGAGTGTTCTTGGATTGAGGAGGAAGGAGGAGATTAACTTTTTCACCTTAGCAGTATTAGCTACTGTGTCAAATGTAAATTTGCGAGGTTTTTCCTGAGCTGTAACACAGTAAAACAATGTATTTGTGTTTATTACCTTAGGGAATAATCTGAGTATACCTAATAAATACGGTAATATTGCACAGTTAGTTCATTTTGTTCACAGTCTTTTAGGGGAACTATATGTTACCTCAGGTATGATGAAGCTGTACTTGGAGGAATAAAACACGTAAGACTTAAAATTTTAAGAAAATATTAAAAAATACCTGTCACTATAGATAGTTGAATGAAATTATAAATGAACCAAATTATACAGGTGTTAATTGCTAATTATCCAAAGGATAGAAACTTAAAAACTCATGGTATAAAAATTCTAAGAAGTAAAGGTACACCTGAATAAAATTAAGGTATTTTTTTTTCTATCTTGAAATTAACCTTCAGTGTGTGGAGCAAAGTGTATGCTATTCTGAATGGCTGCTGTCTTGTGAGCTCTCAGAAGAGGACGTGATAATACATGTGTCTGAATAAATCTAGCGAGTCACCTCTCTTTAGTACTCTCACTGTATTATAAAAGTAGTTTACAGTGCCATCCCTTAGAGATGGGTGGCAGGAGGTTACCTGATAGCATTTCTTGGTTCAACCCAAAATCACAGCATTGTCTGTGAATTACAGGTTAATGGTGATTATAAAGAAGATACAGGAGAAGAGAGGGAAATAGGATTCTAACAAAGAGTTTTCCTGCAGTGAGGAAATGAGGAAGTGTTAGGTTACTTTGTTTTCTCTGCATTAACTACTCTATTAAGTACTTATTTCAGCAATTAACTCAGGAGGTTAATTGCTGATCTATGACTCAGAAATTTTCTTCCTTACAACAATGTATTTATAATCATGCTTATTACTTTAGAGGTTCTCAGAATAACTAGTAAATATTAAACAAATGCACTTCTAGTTTATAAAGTGTTTGAAGGTAAATACTCATTACCTCAGTGACAAAGATCTAACTAAATGCAACAAAGTAAATAGTAACTGGCTATGTAAAACTGTAAAATCTTGTAGCATTACACATAAAAGTATAATTGCCACTGAAACATAAAATATTCTGGTGAACAAACCAAATGATATCAGTCTATTTATCTGATTAAACAAACTATATAGCCTTAATGAACCAACATTAAAAAATGTCAAAAATAAGAGACAAACCAGAATACAATGTTACCATATTTATTTTGAACACAAATGTCTGTATCAATGTATTTTCTATTCTGATAAATCATCTATTGTGACCTTTATATATTATCACCTCTTGTTTAGTTGGACAACATAGATGCTCTTAGAAGATTTCTGGAATGAGTGAATATTCGTGATATTGGGAACACCACCTGCGGTAGCAGAGTCACCAATGTGCCAGCAATGAAGATCAAATAAATCTAGAACTGCTGTGTCCATGTTATATTCCTAGCATTTAAGTTCATTGTTCTCAATGAAAAGTGAGAGCAATGGTTTCCTGAGAGATATTACACTGTGTGATACATAAATCTGGAGATGCTGGAGGCCCTTAAAGGAAGTAAGTGTTGTTGGAAGCAGGAATGTGTCTGGTCTCCAGTGCTAGCTATGATCCTTTCCTCATGCCCCGTGTAGAGACTGGGAAGAGAGAGCTAGAGAGTGACTTGCAGGAACCCAGCACTGAGACCTTCTCACATCTCAGCTGCCACAATTGCAGCCAGTCACCAACCACTGAGAGTGTGAGCCAGGGAGCTGCTGGGTTCCCACAGGCTGCTCTGAAAGGGGAACTGGGACAGGAAGGATGGGCTGGCCTTACAGATCTGTAGTGTGATTCTTCACAAACACTTCCTGCAGGGTCTTCAGGGGTTCATGGGCATTGCCAAAACTAAATCTCTGTCTGATCATGAGGGTTACACATGTCATGTTCACAGTCTTATTATCATTATCACTTTAGATCTCTAGGTGAGCTGTCAGTCTTTTGTCCTCAGTAGTAGAATGATTTATTAAGAGGAATCATTTGAATTTTCTATATCATCTTATCTCATACGTAATAGAATACAATCAGCTTCAAGAATACAGTTGAAAAATTCAGTCACGGCCTGAGAGTATCAAAATGTACAGGTTGATGTGTTAAAGATCTTCCAGCAGATGGCGAACAACTGCACATTAAACAAAGAGTGGTGCTTTCCTATGAGGGAGCCACTAAGGCAGGGAGCTCTCTGCTCAGCTCTCTAAGCTCATGTAGCTGGGGCCTCTGTGCACAATGGTCCCTGTCTTCCTCTTCTGCCAGTTCCTTACTATTTCCTGTTTCAATCTGTGACTGGTATTCACATGACTATGGTGAGCTACCCAGGAGGCCTCTGGGTCAGCAATGAAACAGGATGGGTGACACAGCTAGGGCCACAACTCTGAATGTGGCCAGCCATGAGTGAAACAAGAGTGAAGTGGCCTGGTGTATTCTGAGGTGGAGGTGACAGAGGCTGTAGATTTCGACTGCAGTCAGAGATGCGGGGAGAACCCCTGAAGGAGTCCCTAAGAGGAGGGCAAGTTGTGTGGGGAGAGGGGTTGTTACTGCAGACCCGTTTCCCTGCTGTGCTCCAGAGGCCTTGGCTCAGAAATATTCTGATCCCCAGAGATCTGTTTACCACTTTAAGTATGTCTTGATGCTCACATTGTTTCTTAGATGATTCTAACTTTTCGTGCAATGAACATCGAGCGCAAGAACCTGGCTGGGCCTTAGAACTGTGCTCGGTTGAAGACAAGCAGAAACATGCTTCTGTGTGTGCTATGGAAGCCTGGGGCTGGGCAGACAGCAGCATTGGTCAGGTCCTTCCCTGTCCTCTTAGTCATGGTGTGATAGTGAATAGACGAACCCAGAGAATTTCACAGAGTTCACAGATTCTGTTCTATTCTTGTCTTGCTTTCTCATTTTTTACTCTGTTTGAAACAGCCCATGTGTTTCTCTTCATTCTCCTTTCTAAAAGGGATCATAACATAGGACTGTGGTCCTCAAGCAAGGTGTGTTCTGTAACATGAGAGCAGCAATGTACTCTACTTATGGGAGAGCAGCCTGATTCTGTCCTGTGGCCCAAGGGAGAAACAGATGCTCTGTAGGCACATCTGTGCTGCCCTGTTGTGGACAGGGTCCCAGTGGACACTGAGCCTGTGCTGAGAAGAGCCAGCCTGCAGCTGGCCCAAACCCTTTCCAGCCCTGCTAATTTGCATGTCCCAAGATCCCAGCCACTTACTTGTGGACTTATTCACAGGCTTCTGGTCTCATCCTGTGCAGCTTCAGTCCCAGTCAGGACACAGCATGGACATGAGGGTCCCCGCTCACTTTCTGGGCCTGTTAGTGCTCTGGATATCAGGCAAGAAAGGGTAGCACCAGGAATTTACTTAGTTCTGAAGGTTCACAGTTGCCTGGCATTGCAGTGTGGGCCTGATTTATCTTGAATACCTATGTTGATATTTGTTAAGTTTCCCATTTCAGGTGCCAGATGTGACATCCAGTTGACACAGTCTGCATCTGCATCTGCATCTGTGGGAGACACAGTCAAGATCAGTTGCCCGACCAGTCAGAGTGTTAGCAATTACTTAAGCTGGTATCAGCAGAAACGAGGGAAAGCTGCTCAACTGCTGATCTATGCTGCAACCAGCTTGGCATCTGAGGTCCCATCGAGGTTCAGTGGCAGTGGTTCTGGGACAGATTTCACTCTCACCATCAGCAGCCTGCAGCCTGAAGACTTTGCAGTTTATTACTGTCAGCAGTACCAGAGTTGGCCTCCCACAGTGATACAAGCCATGACATAAACCTCCCAGGGAAGCAGAAGTGTGGGGCAGGGCTGCTGCAGTTGTTCCTCTTTGTGTCTCCAGCTGCAGACCAAATTCTCAAATGCATCTGGACTTTGAAGGTCCCTGGAAGGATTTGGTAGAAGTATCCAAGGAAGCTCTGTCGCAACTCATCATAATAAGTTCAAACTCAAATTTCCCAGTCCACATTAATTTTGACTCTTGACATTAAATATTTCAGCACAAGACACAGATGTAATGCCACATGTCCAAAATGTTTTATGACGCAGTGTTGTCATAATATCACTGTCTTGTACCTATGCAGCTTCTTTTTCCTCCGTTTTCTGTAAGTGAACCATGTGTCCCCATGTCTATAGCATTCCCTTTCCTAGAAAGATAATATCCTGGTGTTTACATTATAGAAGATTTTCAAAAACCAATGTCACCATATACTGCTATGTAACACAGAAATAAAAATAATCAATAATACATTTTGCTACTACCAAGACTCACTTTATAGCTTCTATGATTATCACAAATATCTTGGCATAGCAAGTGTGTTAGATCCTGTACTGTGCAATACTCTGGTGCTTTCATAGTACTGAGTGTGTCTCAGAGGTCACCACATGGAAACTGATTCTTTGGATTTATGTTAAGAGTCTATTGTAATTTTAAAATAAGCAGTTGGAGTTCTAAACTCTTTTTTCTTTATGTTATTTTATTGATATAATGTTGTTATAAATCTGGTGCTCATACAACCTATTGCATTTAAAGGTGGACCCTGAGACTCTCACTGTTCTTTTTACATCATTCAGAGCCTTTCATTGTTTCACTGAACCCAGCTCAGTGTCTTTCTCCACCAGTCAGGGAGCTCCCAATTGCTCCTGTTGATCTTTTTCTTAGAAATGAAGAAAAAAAGAAGTGGCTTCATTGTTTTCCAAAGACAAGTATCTCCGGTTCTTATTTCCACATCTTCATATGTGACTTTTAGGTTGTGGCACTGAATACCTTCCATCAAAACAGCCTTTCAGGCCCGGGGGAAAAATAGACTTCATTCTTTGGTAGACATTAGGGTGTGGCCTGGTTATCATAGGCCACTAGAATGTTTTCTGGTTTTCCAATCAAGATGGCAACAGCAGAGAAGGTTGCAGCCACTGTAGGGACACAGTCTTCAAGTAACATACTGTTATGGATTAACAATTGGTGGTCAAGTTCATGCCAGCTGGATTACATCAGCATGGCGCTGAGCATAGATATTCCACCTGAGAAAATTTGCCAGCATAGAGCCGTGGAGAAGGAGAAGCTATTGGGTTGAGGCGTTGATGCATTGTGGGTTCACCTATGAGTTTCTGTTTGAGCCATTGGTTCTCCTGTAGAAGGTCTGGCCTTCACATTGAGCATTGCTTCCTGGCCTAGGGAGGAAGATGTGTGCCTCTTGGTCTCTAGGATGAACTGGTCATGCTGGCTTTCCAGCATGTACTCGACTGTACTTTTTGTCCGAGGAGCCTGAGGCCTCTCTGTCGCTGGGGATGGTTGTGGTGCTTTTTAGGACAGACCTGGTCTTTGATGTGAGTGTGATTTCTCAGGTCCATCATAGAACCCTCAACCCACCAGCACAGCTGGTATAGATTTCCTGGCTTCCATCGCTGACCTTTGGGCCTTCCCAGCACAGATCTGTAAAAGAGACTGTCATGAGACCTTGTGGGCTTTAGAGAGAGAGAGAGAGAGACCTCCAGTGGGACTCATGGGAGGCATTGTCATGAGCTCTGGGTCTTCCTCTGGACTCATGTGGGACATGGCTGTGGGATTCAGGCCCTTGGGTAAATATTCTATGTCTTTAGTGTTGTGGATAGATTCCCTGCATTTTCTTGTGTTAACTATGGGTGACCATTTTAAAAAATAATATTATAAACTCCATATGTTGATTCTAATGGTTCTCTGAACAACCCCTGACTATAACACATACCGATTTTTTTTTCCCAGAAAAACCTCACATTTAGCAGTAGCGAGCATTCTCTCTGTGTAACACATTCCCTCCTTCTTGAATCCATTGGCAACATGTTTTCAGGTGTTCCTACTCTCCAATGTTTTCTTTACTAATTTTTGCCTTTTCAATAGGCTGTATTAATTAAGATTAGCTCTCAGGCTTCTAAAACATTCCAAGCATAGAGAATGGTAATTAATAAATGCTTTCATGACCTCTACCTCATCTATTTACTATTGGGTATAAACTAACCAAAATTTTTTTAAAAGTTACTAGTATGAGCATCTGATATGACATCAATTCCTGCTGGAAATGATTACCTTATGACTTCCTAGGATAATAGCTTGGCAGAGTCTTATAAACCTGTTTTCATAGTGTCACATCCAACAGTTGAAATTTCAAACATTTGAATAACATACTTGGAGACACCTGTTCTCTCACATTTTGCCTAAAACCATCCAAACTATACTCATTCATAATAGCCTGACAGGAAACTTACCTCAGTCTCCATGAAGCAATACGTTATGACATCTCCATCCATTACATAGTACTCAGAAAAGAAGAGGATCCCATTATTTGTACATGGATAGCATGACTTGAAGTAACAAGTAGCTGTGCTGTGTAAAATTAGGAAAGGAGTAGGGAATAGAAGACAGATGATATATTTGTGTATGAAATTCTAGAAAAGGACAAATCTGATATGTAGTGCCAACAGACAGGCTTGAGTTTACAAAGTCAAGGAGATAGGCTTGAGTTTACAAAGTCCTGGGAGATTCTCATACTCTATACTATGGGTGTGCACTGATGCAATGTTCCTGAGTCCCACATGGGATGAGGGAAGCAGAGTCCACAAAATCTGACCCTATTCAGAGATGCAGATGAGATGCCCTGGTGCTGCCCATAGAAGAGGGGAAGCCAGAAGGGGAGGCTGTGGTTTTGCACCTGCTCCCTTGCCATTCCCTGTTATGCTCAGAAATGATAATAAAACTTATTATTATATCAAGTAATAAAGTTATCACATTAAACTAATAGTTAATGTATTACATGCTCACATCAGTTAAACGATGTAGGCTTCTATTTGTGAAATGTATGCCTTATTCTCTGTAAGCAGAACAAATGCTGAGTGAGTCGAGACTCTGGGAATGGGGCATTTGCTGACCTTCTTGGCCTCTGGTCATTCTGAGCACAGTCTGAAGAGCCAGACCCAGCACTGATGTCCTGTTCTCTGATGGCCTCTGTGTTCTATGGGACTTTCATTTTGGTTTAATAGTCAGAGGTGTCCACAACATTCCTTCCTTAGATCCTATGCTAGGCAGTACCTTGGGCAGAGCCCTGACCCCTGCTGTGTCCCCATAGTCCAGGGCCAGAGCCTGGTTGCTCTCAGCACAAAAAGCCTGGCCTCAGCCTTGATTTGTGATCCTACTCCAAAACCTCTCCAGTTGTATCTAGCTTGAAAGCTCTCCTGGCTTTGAATTCCTAGGACCCTCTTCCACACTGTGCAGAGAGCTGAAGAGTGATTTGCAGGAGACCAGTACTTCCAGGGCCTTCTGACATCTCAGCTGCCACAGTTGCAGCCACTCACCAAACCACTAGGTATGTGAGCAGGGGAGCTGCTGGGTTCTCACAGGCTGCTCTGGAAGGGGCTTTGGGATAGGAAGGATGCGGGGGCCATATACATCTGTGCCAGGATTCTTTAGTCTACAGATATTTCCTGCAAATTTTCGTGGGCCCCTGATCTTTACCAAAGCTAAATCTTTGTCATATCATGTAGGTTATACCTGTCAGGATCACTGTCCTATAACCATTATCTTTTTACAACTCTAGGTTAACTGTTGGTGTTTGTTCTTTTTAGCAGGATGAATTATTATTATTATTATTTTGTCTTTTTCCTTTTTATAGGTACCAGGGATCGAACTCACGACTGCCTTCTTGAAAGGCAGGCGCTTATGCCGCTGAGATAAATCCCCAGCCCTCAGCAGGATGAATTATTAAGTTGAATCATTTGATTTTCTATAGAGTCTTTCCTGGAAATTGATAGGATCAGTTTTATGAATAGAGGTGAAAATGTTCGGTCTAGGCCTTTGGTTGCAGAAACGAATAGGTTGCTAGGGTAAAGATCGTCCACTAGATGGCGAACAACTCCACATTAAACAAACCACTGAGGCCTTGTCCTAGAAACTCTAGGACTGCAGAACTGATGCTTTCCCAAAAGGAGCCACTAAGGCAGGGAGCTCTCTGCTCATCTCTCTAAACTCACATGGCTTAGGGGCCCTGTGCACAGTGAGCCATGACTTCCCTATCTGGCTGTTACTCAGGATTTCCTGCTTTACTTTGTGATTTGTAATGTACCTTAGCATGATAAACTTTCTGGAGGCCTCTGGGTCAGCAATGAAGCAGAGTGAGCCAGAGATCAAGAGCCAGAACCCTTAATGTGGCCAGCTGTGAAAGAAGAGTAAGTGTCCTCATGCATTCCAAGGTGGAGGTGACAGGTCCCACAGAACTTAGTTCCACTCAGAGATGCAGAGGAGATGCCCTTGAGGAGTCCCTTTGAGGAGGGGAAGGTGGGTGTAGAGAGGGCCTGTGATTGAACCTGTTCCCCTGCTGCTCTCCAAATACTGCAGCAATGAGCCCTATGTTCAGCTTGGTCCTCAGGGTCTGAGCTTCATGTGGCTCAGACTGCAGTGGAGAAGATTTGGGAGGTAATATGGTGACTCTGGGCTCTCATTGTTCATTTTCAGTTTGCTAGATTTGAAATTATATACATATATATATATATATATATATATATATATATATATATAATTTTTTTTAATTTAAGGAGAAAAAGGAAAAATAGAAAAAGGGTACTAGGAATACAAAATTTAAAAAATAAACAGTAAGAAATCACTAGTTAATAGATTATATATTCTCAGTTGTTCAAGTTACAAAATTGAAGCATATAAAGTGGACTTTCAAACAGTGAGAGTGCAAACAATTTTGTTCAATGATCCAAAAAAACCCACTCAGTAATATGGTTATCTATCTTATACACTTAAACATATAGGCAGTTATAACCTTAGATCACTTTCTTTTCTTTTCTTTGGAAAATGACAATTACACTTTGAGTTTTATTACTCCCACTGTTTTTATTACTTTTTTTGAAGAGAGTAAAACCAAATGCGACATATCAGAACAGAGTCAGTCAAATCAAAGATGGACATAATAGATAATGGAAAAAAATATAAGGTGATCAACAATGGTTACTATACTGCCTCTTGCTATTTTAAGAAGAATTGGCATTTATAATAAAATTGAACTAAACAGTAAAGAATAAAACTAAAGCATTGGAGACATTACAGGTTTTTAAAAGAAAATAATAGTCAACTGGAATGGGTGTCATAATGATTCTTATTATCTTCAAAGTTATGCTTATACTTTCGAACTTGGTACTATCAAGAAAAGCAGAATAGAGGAAAATCAGTCAAAACAAGATGGTGAGGGCAATACAGGATTTCTAATCAAGTTAATAGGAAATCAAAGTAGGTTACTATAATGTATACTTCTATTTTTTACTTATTTTCCCTTAATTAAAAAATAAAAAGTAAATAATTTTAAAAAAGGGGATTGAGATAAAAGAGGGCATAACAACAGAACAGGCAGCTCAAAACATAACCATTTAAGCAAAATAGGTTTCACCACAAGATATCCTGACATAAACATAGTTACCATAGTGTCTCTTTCCTTGAAATCTTTGAGTATAACTTCATATACTGTAGCACCAAACATATCAAGACACTATAATTATTTCCCCCCATGCTCTTTGTAATTTGATGCTTTGTGCTGAGAAGTCTGTTGTAATTTTGATGGGTGTTCCCTTGTAAGTGATCTCTTTCTTGTGTCTGATGGCTTTTAATATTCTGTTCTTACATTGCATTTCTGGAATTTTGATTATTATATGCCTGGATGTAGCTCT
The DNA here is from genome assembly GCF_034190915.1 of Cavia porcellus. Classification (NCBI taxonomy): domain Eukaryota; kingdom Metazoa; phylum Chordata; class Mammalia; order Rodentia; family Caviidae; genus Cavia; species Cavia porcellus. The sequence continues at coordinate 43,744,134 of NW_026947501.1, read as the reverse complement.
GTTTGGGTTGTAGGTGGCTGGAGTCATGTATGTCTCATATATCTGAGTATCTTTACCATTTGCTAAATTAGGGAAATTCTCTTGGATTATTTCTGTGAATAGCATTTGTAGTCCATTTGTTTGTGTCCCCACTTTTTCTCTTATATTCTTAATTCTTAAGTTATTGATCCTCTAATCATCTTCTAGCTTTTGTATTGTTGCTGTTTGTTTTTTTTTTTTTTTTGTTATTTTTAAGAAGTTTTTCATTTCATGCTCCCATATTACAAATTTGCCCTCCAGTTCAGATAATCTATCCTTAGTTTCTTTCAAGCCAGGTTTCCGTAGAGTTTTTAGTTTCCTGGTAATCTCTTTGAACCTGCTTCACATATTTATGTCTTCTCTATCTTCTCCATCAAACAATTCTCCCCTTTTTTCTGTTCTTCCATTCCACCATCTGTTTTTTCTTGGGGGGTGCTTAGCATTTCTCTAACTATTCTGCTTATGTCTTGCTTCAGGTCATTAATAACTTCATTCCTGAACTTGTCTATAAGGCTCTGAAGATAGCGATTTATGTCTATTGGTGCCGTGTCTGCTATTGCATGTTTCTCAGGATTGGGGGCCGAAGAATCTTTCTTGCTGCTCCCTCTTCCTTTATTCTTTGTTCCTTATATATAAGTGTATATAGGAGGCCCAGCTTCAATTCCCTGTCGGCCACAGTCTGATTGAATTGCACCAGCTAGGTTTTCCAGCCCACTGCAGCACACCAGGGAGACAGAACTGGGCAGTCTATGCTGGGCCCTCCCCTCCAGGTCAACCTACGGAAGGCTTCACCACTAGGGTGTACCTCCAGGCGCTAGGACCTGGTTTATGCTAACCTCTTTGGTCTCAGCCAGTGGCATCTTGCAGGCTAGGCACTCCCCACCAGTCCTGCTTGAGAGGAGGATATGTGACTGAAGTCACTCTTTCTGGGAAGTCTGCCTGGTCTGAGTATGTCCTCCGCTGAAGCATCCTTCTCTATGGAAGGGTCCTGATCTGTTCACTCACCGAAGGTCGATGCAGGGTACCTGGCCAGTCCCACTCCCAACTCCATTCAACGCTTCCCATTCTCCGAGATTTCACACCTCTCTCTCCTCTGTGTCAACCAGGATGCAACAGCGGCTGCAGGAGATTCAAATCACAGTTTCTAGTGGTGTGGGTTCCAGCTTCCGTGCTGAGCCCTTATCTGTTCCTGCTGTATCACCGGGATTGTGTTTCCAGTTGGTATCTCCTAATTTAGTTCGTTCCTGTGTTGGCAAATAATATCCTCACTTGCCTTGGACTTCCTGCCCAGCACCATTCCTGCATTGCAAGTGTGGTTTCTCAAAGAGCCTTTGAGGCTGCTGCTATCTATCCAGCATGTTCTTCTGGACTCGAAACAATATGTTATAGAAGCATCAAAAACCATCTTTTATTGCTACATTAAATTAGGAGTTAATATACTAATGCACACCGTGAAAAGTTAATTTACACCTTTTTTGTGTAACCTCTGTTTTCATCTTTCTAGGCACATCAGAAGCTCAGTGAGTCGAACTCACGGATGTGGATATTTGCTGATCCTCTTCTTGGCCTCTGTTCCTCAGGCTCAATCTGTGCTGAGAACCTTAAGCTCAGAGGGCCAGGTCAGAACTTTGGTCCTGGTGTCTCACAGTGTTGTTCCTCCTGGGGCTCTCAGCTTGCTCAGAACCCAGAAGGTTGAGTACTTTCCTTCCCTGCATCTGCTGCCATGCAATGCAATGTGAAGGCTCTGTGGTTCTCCTGTGTATTCAGCCCCATTGGTCTGGAGAGCAGCTACTTCCTCCACAGCCCAGGTCTCCAGCTCAGCAGCTCTGAGCACTGCAGGCCTGACCTCAGCTTGGGTACAGGTCCCTGTTCCAAACCTCTCCCATTCACTGCAGTGCTTGGAAATCTATGAAGACCTTAAATTCTCTGCCCATGTCTCTTCAATTCCTGAAACCACTCTAGCAGCTGAATGATGGAGGATATGTTTTCCTTGTTATCCTAACATCCTACTGGATCCTGACACAGCAGATAAAAGTTTCTCTTCAGATAGCTTGTCCCTATGCATTATAAGTTAGAAGCACAGGATTATTTATTTCTTTAAATTTCTAATAAAAATTTATCACTTTCCCAGCAGTTGTCTCTGATTTCTTTGGTTTGTTCAGTAGCAACTCTGCCCTGCTGTGCATGGCCAACACAGATGAACCTCTTTCAGCCTAGGCAGGAGTAGGAAATAGGAGGCTTATGTGACCCCTTCAGGATTGAGATGTAAGAGGAAGGAAGAATGTGAACAGGTGATACTGGGACATATTTTCATACAGCTGAATTGGGAGGGTGAGGCCAAACTTTTGCCTTGATTTCTTCTAGAAACAGATTTGAGACTACCTGATGCAGAGACATTGCAGCCCTCTTGAGATTAGGATCCCTTAGGCCCAATCTTGAAAGCTCTGTGTGTTGAGATTTCAAATAAGAAGGAGAAAATTTGTGTCAATTCTACTGTATCTCTGCTGCTGCCCCAATCCCAAGGATTGCAACAGCCAGACTTTTGTTTATGTATTTAAGTACATCCTGATTCTCACATTGCATCTGAAATGATTCTAACTTATCTTGCAAAAAAAATCAAGACCAAATAACTGAATGGGCCTCAGAACTGCCCTTAGAGGAAGACAGGAAGAAACGTGCCCTTGCATGTGTTTGCGGGAACCCGGGGCTGACATTGTTCATGTCCTACCCCGCAGTCTCAGTCATGCTGTGATAGTGAGTATAGGAACCCAGACAAGTTCACCTAGCTCACAATTTCTGCTCTCTTCTACCCATTACTTCCCTTATATACCCTAAACTTGAAATAGCCCATTTGTTTCCTTTAATTACTTCTTTTCAAAAGGGTCGTGAAACAGACCCTGGTCCCCAGGTAAACCGAGTTCTGAAAGATGAAAGCAGCAGTTCCCTCTAATCATGGAAGGAATCATTGTCCTAAAGGAGGAGCACATTCTCTGCAGGGAAACCTGTGCCATTCAGGTATGAACAGGGACCCTAGAAGACACTGAGCCTGTGCTGAGAGGGGCCAGCCCTGAAGCTGGACCAAATCCCTCTACCTCTGCTGATTTGCATATTCCAAGAGCCCAGCAGGCTACTTGAGGACTTCTTCTTAGGCTGCTGGTGTCACTCTGTGCAGCTTCAGCCCCCGTCAGTACACAGCAGGGACATGATGGTCCCCACTCACTTTCTGGGGCTCTTGCTGCTCTGGGTCCCAGGTAAGGAAGGACAGACAGCACAAGGAATTTTCTCAGTTGTGTGTTCAGCATAGACTAACTTTTCAGGGAGGTCAGGCTTTATCATGGACAATCATGTTGGTCTTTGTACCAGATGTGACATCCAGTTGACTCAGCCAGCATAGGTATCTGCATCTGTGGGAGACACAATCACCATCAGTTGTAGGTCAGTCAAGGCATTAACGATTACTTAAGCTGGTATCAGCAGAAACCAGAACAAGCTCCTAAATTCCTGATCTATTGGGCAAAACGTTTGCAATCTGGAGTCCCATCAAGGTTCAGTGGCAGTGGGTCTGGGACAGATTTCACTCTCACCATTAGTAGCCTGCGGCCTGAAGATCTTGCAACTTATTTATTTTCAGCAATATAAAAGTACTCCTCCCAAAATGACACAAGTTATAACAAAACCTAACCAGGGAAGCAGAAGTATGAGGCTGGGCTGCCCTAGCTGCTCCTCTTCCTGTCTTCAGTTGCACACCAGGTTCTTCAGATGCATCAAAGCTTTGAAGCTCACTGGAAGGATTTAGTAGAAGCATCAAGGAAGCTCCTCTCTACTCTAACTTTCTTTTGTGTTTCTCAACCCTGATTTAATGAACCAATGACTACACTGGAGTAATGCGGATTATGGCACTCCTTTGTGTTCACGTGGCAACCGAGAAGCACTTTGATAGGTTACAAGCAATGGTTTTTAAAGAGTTTCCTCAATTGTAAATATTTATATTCATAGCAAAATTTAAAGTGCAGAGGTGTCTTATATAGTGCTGCCCATATATGTACATGATATATCATCACGATAAAAGAACTGCCATTGTATTGCAAGTGTAGTGGTTTATTTATCAGTGGCCCCCCAAGCCTCATGCAATTATGGACTTGACCAAATCTAGGGTTTGTGATTGCTTCATTGTCTGCTACTGTGATTAGTGGTGTGAATGCTACACACACCTTGGGGTGGAGCCAGCATATGATGTAATGGCAGGAACAAGGTGTGTTTCCTCTCTTGTTGGTTTGAGCCTTGCTGTTTGCAGGGTTATGAAGGGCTGCTCCACCATGCCATTCTGCTTTGGAGCCAACTGAGTATGGACCAAAAACTCCAAGTGTAAGAAACAAACTTTTCTTTCTCTGAATTTGGTCATCAGGTATTTTGTCTCAGCATGAGTAAAAAGTAACTAAGAGAGCAATCCATCAAGATTAGTTTAAACCTAAAAGTTTACCTTAAGGTTAACTCTTGATGTTCAAGATTTCACTAGAAAATATAGGAATAATGACAGATAGCCAACATGATAACATGGCGCCATGTTGTTCCACCTTCGTAAATAACACATCTTCCTCTTGTGCATTCTTTTTTCCCTCCATTTTGTAGAAGACAATTATGTCTTCTCATGCCTATATTTTTAATTTTCTAGAAAATAAAATCTTGTAATTTACAGTACAGAAAATTTTCAAGAGCTAATCTCTAAATATATTGTTATGGAATACAGATGTAAAAAGTAACAAGTAATATATTTTTCCTCATGCCAAGACACCTTTTATAGCATCTAGTATTTTTATTCTATTAACATTTGTTTATTCCTTAAAGATTTATGTGAAACATATTGGTGTAAGAACGTGAAGTTATCTGTCGTTTGTTTCAACTTGTGAAATTTATTACTTTTTCTTGTCTTACTTTATTTCCTAGCACCTTCACTATAACTTTGAATAAAAGTAATTAAAGTGGACATGCCTACTTAGCTACTCTAAAGCATAACATATTTAGTATTTTAATGCTGAATGTGATGATTTTAGAGACTTCATTAGTAGTAAAAGGAAAGTTATCCAAGATTGTTAAACCTATAGTGCCAGGTTTTGCTTTGATTGATGCACTGTAATAAAACAATGCAGAGAATCACTGAAAGGAATTGTTATTTGCCAGTGCAGAAAGTTCTATTTCTGATTTCAGTGATTGTTATCAGTGTTCTAAAGAAAGGCAGATGCAGGGCTGCTCATCTGTGGAGATGTGGTTGCCTACTACCTGCACTACTGAGCTTAAATCACTTTTGCCCTTTGTGAATTCTCACAAGAGCAAGGCTGCATTACGGACTGTTTGGAAAGAGTGCAAACCTGCAAAGGAAAAGAATGTCTTCAAGACAAATTTCTCACAAAGACTTAATTCAACAAGACGCAATCAAGCACCTGTGAAGAGGATGAGACATGTTAGAGGTTAGAGAAACAATGTTCCTGTAAGCTTTGATCTTATGTTTAATAGGTTTGTACTGAATAATATGTGGATGAATTTAGAGATCTGGTAATATAGGAAGACACTAGGATCAAGTTCAATGATCACAGATGAAAAATATTATTTTCTGGCTGTGCCCAAAGGCCTTCTGTCCTGCTCTCCAACCTGGAGACTCATGGAATCCTCTGAGCTGTTACTTCTCTCAGACCGATCCTACCTAACCTGGGCCAGCTGGAGTAAACTCCAGAGAGAAAGGGAAAAAAGGACTGGAGATCTGTTTCTTTCAGTTATGTTTTAATTGTATATTTTAATGGGATACAGTGATGTTTAAACACATGTGCTAATTTCTGAGTGGCACCATCAGGAGGTTCTGTTCCACTCTGAATTCAAGAAAAAATTCACCCTCGCTTCACTCAGGGCTGCTGTATTAGTATCCTGAGCATCAGGGTCATGGTGACTGGTGTGGAATCTCAGGAGGTTCTGTATCCCCAGCACTGCCCCTGTCTGCCACACAAGTTAGTACTCACCTGTGACAGGGATCTTCATAGCCTTTAAATCAATGGCTGTTGGCTGGTTTGGAGGAGATTGAATGGACCAAATTGGAAGAAGACACAAGACTGTCATCTCTTCTCCTGGTAACTCTGATTTGCATGTCTCCTCCTCACACAACCCCCAACCCATACTTATAAGGGTCTGGAGCCTTGTGTGGTACCCAGGCTCTGAACACACCCTGCCAGCATGTTTCAGGTGGCCCCAGTGTGGCTTCTTGGAGCCTGTCTTTCTGGGGAGCAGGTCAGGCGGGAGGCCCCTGGGAGAGGCCAGTTGAGCAAATCCTGTGTCCTAGTTGAAGACAGCTCCTATTTGGTGCACAACAATGCCATGCACTGTAAATGACAGTTTCCCTTTTAACTTTTAGAAGTTAATTGGGACACACCCTGACTCAGACACCAGCCTCCTTTTCTGCATCTCTAGGAAAGACCTCTCCATCTCCTGTGAGGCTAGTGCTGATGTAAACAGAGAGATGTCTTTGATGCCGACTAAACTAGGCCAAAGACTTGAAGCCCTAATATCTCCTGTCACCACTGTGGCCCCAGGTGTCCCAGCCAGGTACCGCAGCAGAGGAAGTGGAATGAGCTATGTCTTTAGCATCAGACCTGTGAAGCCCGGGGACGCTGGGGAGTATTTCTGCATGCATGACTATGGGTGGCCATGCACAGTGGGGTGGGATATGCACAGATCTCCTGCTGTGTGTCCCAGAGACTGGATTTCTAGTAGTCAGGCTGCACCTGGCTCACACAGGTCCTCTTCTAGAGATACGCACCATATTGCTTTTTGAGTAGACATAGCAGTCTCTGTCTTAACTCTGAGTCTTTTCCACTTTCTTATTTTTTGCTGTATTCTAATGGCCATGACTGCAACATAGCATGGTCTCTAGAGCTACACACAGTAGATTTCCCTGCAAACCTGGAAGATCACAGAGCCTGGACCGAGCACCTCCCAGGTCAGCCTCACAGGAGGATGGCAGGGGCAGGTACCTGCTCCACCCAGTGCTCTTGCTCCAGCTGAGGTAACCAGGCTTCTTCTCCCTGTGTTTCCAGAGGGCACAAACTCTGGTCATGCTCATTTGTAGCCTTTTACTTCCGTCTTTTCTTCCTGTTTCACTCCCTCTTTCCCTCCCAGGCTTCCTGATGACTCACAAACATGCAGCCTGGTGGGAATCCTTATTGCTGGGGGGAACTGAGAGCAAACAAATCTTCATCTTGGAAGGAAATTCTCACCTGAACTTGTGCAGTTTTTTTTTTCTTTTCTTTTTTTTTTTTTCTTCTAGGGAAAAGATTCAGAAGATTCAAGAACCATTTAATTTCCTTTCCTGCAGTGACTCCCACACTCCCCATGGACTTCACCTGTCAGATTCCAGCCTCCTTCCTCAGGTCTGCAGCTCCTTCTGGCCTCCATGTTTTTCTCTTTCTCTCCCTTCACATTTTGCTGTCAGAGTTGCCTGCACCCACAGTCACCCTTTCCTTGCTGTCCTCCCAGGCTTCAACCTACTGCAACAGCTCTCTGCTTCACCTCATGACAGCCTCTCTTAGATTAATTTCCATTACCAGCCTCTCTCTAATTAAGTTGCAAAATCAAAGAGCCACTACCCAGCTGTGCTCTCTGGGCCCACATTGGGGTGCTGGTAGAAGAGGTCCTCCAGCCTCTTTTAGGCAGCACAATTTTAAAGCTATAAGTTTTTGCATTCTCACACCCTGACTGGCCCTGCAGCTGAGAGTGACTGTTTCTTCAGGAGACACAGCCAGGGAAGCTGGAGTCTGAGTGAGCATGGTTTGTTCAATGGTATCTGAGATTGAAACATAGAAAAGAAATGTTACCTATGTAATTCAGGTAACACCCATTGTACTCTCAATAGTGTCTTCTCAGTTTATGGATCAATGCTGAACTTTAATTACTGTGTTTGCTGATCAGAGGTGCCAGGACACAGGACCCCACATTAAAAGAGATTCCACAGATGCAGTGAACAATCATCCATAGTCCCCTGACCTGGGAGCCAGAGTACCAGGAGGCAGAGGAGCAGAGTCGAGGCTTACATGGTTCACTCTGAGTCCCTGCTGAAGCAGATCACCCAGCAGAAGGGGGCATTGATATGGACGCTGGACAGCAGGGCGGGCTGGGAGGAGCATTCGAAGCAGCTGGAGCTGAGTGAGCTGGGCTCTAGCACTGCCATCACTGGTCTGTTCTTCTCCACACCTGACCAACTTTTCCCCAGTTGTTCATGTTGGAAAACGTCCTTTGTTCAGCCTAAATAAAGAATTGCCCTTTTGTGTTCACAAAATTTTTTCTTTGTGAAGCCCTCTATCACCAAACACCAAGACTCAGCCAGATGGTGTTCAGTGCAAACTTGATAGGAACAAGGTAGAAGCCTATAGAGACTGTTGTAGTGAAGAGCTTCAAGGAGATCAACTACATACAGGACACAAACTTACAATATTATTATTTTATTGTGATCACCCAGAATGACCTACAAGAAAGTGCAGGAAATCTGTGCACAATAGTGAAGACCTAGAAAATCCACCTGAGGGCTTGGATTCCACAGAAATGTCTTGCATGAGTCCAGCTGAAGACCTGGAGCCCATGACAATGCCTCCCATGTGTCAAACTGGAGGTCTAGAGCCCATGATAATCATTCCTGCACATCTGTTTTATGGATCTGTGCTGGGAAGGCCCAAAGGTCAGTGGTGGAAGCTAGAAAGTCTATGCCAGTGGAATGAAGGATCTATGCTAGGAGATAGAGGGTTCCACACTGGAGCCAAGAAGAAATGCTCAAAATAAGGACCAGGTCTCCCTTGACAATTATCAGAGACATCCTCTGTGACAGTGAGATCCTGAGCTCTACCATTGATAATAGCCAAGTACCTGTCAGGAAGAGAGCGTGGCAAGCTTCTCACAAAACTTGAACAGAACACATCTTCTTCTTTAAAGCCAGGTAGCATGGTGAACATAAGGACCAGAGCTCCCCCAATGTGAACTGCGATTGTTCTCAACAACAAGGTCCCAAGCTCCTCCAGTGATAATGACTGAGTTCATATCAGGGAAAAGTTCAAAGGACAACACTTTGGAGAAACACAACACATCCTCTTCCTTTCCATATCTCTTCTTCTTTTTTTTTTTTTTTTTTTTTTTTTGTCTTTTTCCTTTTTATTGGTACCGGGGTCGAACTCATGACTGCCTGTTAGCAAGGCAGGCGCTTATGCTGCTGAGCTAAATCTCCAGCCCCTCCACATCTCTTCTTATGCTGGCACTTTCCTCACATGGACCATCTACACTCAGCACCAGGCTGATTTAACTCAGCTGGTGTTAAGTTGACCACCAGTTTTTGATCCATAACAGGTACATTGCTTTTCTCTACCTCTAATGTGTCTCATCATCTACCTAGGTGCTTGATTGTGTCAAGCTGAATTCAGACTTGTATGGAATTTGTCTTCCAGATAGTCATTTCCTTTGCAGTTTTGCAGTCTTTCCCAAGACCCCTGGTGCAGCCTTACTCTGAAGAGAATTTACAAAGGGCAGCTTGCACTTAGGCTCAGTAGTGTAGGTCAGTGGACAACCACACCTGCACAGATGAGCAGCACTAGGTTTCTCTTCCTTCCCTGTACTGATACCATTTTCTGGATCAGTACTGATCCATTTTCCTACAGATCAATGAATGTTAGACAAAAGCACCAAATGTACACAACAGGGAAAGGAAAATATGTTCAACAAATAGTTTTGGGAAAAATGGATATAGACTATCAAAACAGTCATTAAGCTTATGCCACTCACTATCTATAAAAATAAAATCAAAGTTTATTAAAGACTCATGTGTGAAATCTGAAACTATATAATCTAAACGAAAGGAAACAGGTAAAGCACCTTGACCTTGGTCTTTGCAGTGCCTTTTCATATGTAACAAAATATTCACAGGCAACAAAAACTAAACATGTAGGACAAAACCTTTCTGCAAATCAAAGGAAATATTCAACAAAATGAAAAGGAAAAGGAAATCTACAGGATGCAAGAAACTATTTACAAATCAAATATCCAACAGGTTTTTAATATCTAAGATACTTATGTACACAACTCAAGAGGAAAACAAAGTAAACACAAAATAACACAACTTAAAAGTGGTTCAGAATACAACTATTTCCAAAGAACTAGGCATCAGTAGATATGTAAAAAGGTACTCAATGCTACTAATCATGCTAATTAGCATGGAAGTACAAACCAACATCAAAATAAATTTCACTTTGTATCTACTAGGGTGATTATTTTCAAAAGGACAACAAATACCAGCTGTTGTTGAATGTGTAGAGAATAAGGAAACCACATGATAGTGTTGGTGAAAATGTAAACTGGTACAACTATTATAGAAAACAGTTACAGAGGTTTCTCAAAATTCTAGCAACATAAGCAACATACGATCTCTTCTCTGGGAGTATCTCTGAAGAAAATGCAATCAGAATCTTGAAGAGATGTCTGCACTTTCACTTTCAGTAAGCATTATTCACAACAGCCAAGGTGTGGAAGCAGCATATATGATGGAATATTTTAAAATAAGAAAAGTCATAAAATAAAATGAAACTCCTACCATTAATGACAACACTGATGAAACTGGTGGATATCATACTAACCGAACTGACCTATTCACAGCTGATTAAATAGCATATGATCTCACATATGTAGACTCTAAAACTTTTAGTCATAGAAGCCTGGGGAAGCCTCACCATGAATAAAAATGTAGGAGGAAGAGATTCAGTTCTCTCATCTTTTTTTCTCTTCCTTCTGAAGTGGGTGCATCTTATGGTTCTCTTGCTTGTGGATCTCAGATTCTATGCTTTTCAGCCCTCAATATGGATTTGTATCAGGGAATTTCTCCCTGGGTTTTCTAGATTTTGTTATTAACTAGGTTGGTGTGCTGGTCTCTTTTGTTCTGAGGTTTCCCACTGCTTGGGAAAAACAAATATAAACTTTCCTGACTCTCCAGTTTGCAGTCACTGTTGATCCTTTCAATTTCAGCTATCATGTGAACCAACCAACAAGTTCATATGTATTATAGATATAAATGTTAAATAGGTAGATAGATACATGAGATGATTCTAATTCTTTCTGGAGAATCCTAATCAATACATTTACAAGAATTTTTTTCAAGATATATAAAAACTACCCAACAAAGTAGGAAACTGCATGCTTATCTGTGTGCACTATTTTATTTAATCACAAATTATTCCTGCCAAATAGCATTCAAATGACTAAAAACAACAAGAAGTTATTCAGCATCCTTACTCATCAAAGAAACATCAGTTTTAATGACAATCTCACCTCCAGGTCTACTAAAAGAGGCATGATTTTTAAAAGTCAAAAAATAATAAGTATTAGAAAGGCTTCAGAGCAGCAGACATTTTTGTTCATGGCTGGTAGCATGTAAATTTCTTCTCAGTTTTATAAAACTGCCTGGCAGAATTTGATAAAGATAAACCAGTGTCAACCAACTCCATCACTCAGCACTTTCAGTCCTAAGAATAGAGTCAGAGAATGAACAAGTCCATAAAAGACACTTTAGAACATCCCTGAAACTTAATGATAACCTCCATGCTAAAACAACCCATGAAATCAGAATACAATTACTAATCGGCATGCTCATGTCATAGAGAATTATTCAAAATAAAAGGAATGAATTACTAACTAAGCAAACACATAGATAAATTTCAAAATTCATGTTGATCAAAAGAAGGAAGAAGCCAAAGACATACAAGTATTCCATTGCTGTGGAGTCTGAGGAAATACAGTTCACACTGATAGAAGACAGGAGCATGGTACCTCCTGTAAAGGTGGACAGGACAGGATGTCACTAGGGTGGAACCAACAAAAGGGGGCATGTGAGATGCTGAAGACAGGGCTGCATCCCAACCTGGGCAGTGGTACAAGGCAAAGTGTGAATAAAGTTACCGGCTATACAATTGTATTAAATTTATGTACAATAAACACAGTTTATTGCATTAAATAATCATCTCATTTTAGTGAATGAATGAATGAAATTATGGGTTCTGAGGAGTAGAACATGGTTCCTTCTTTTGACCTATGAGTGCTGGTACCTTCTGCAAGCGATAGTATATGAACCTCTGACTCCTTATCTGTAGAGGATTCATAGGGGATTGGTCCATGTTATGGATTGGGAACTGGTGGTCAACTTAACGCCAGCCAGATTACATCAGCATGCATTGAGTGAAGATACTTCACCTGAGGAGGGTTGCCAAGATAAATAGGTGGAGAAGAAGGGAGGTGTTAAGGGTTGAGGCATTAAGGAGACATTGTCGGTTCTCATACGAGTTGCGGTCTGAGCTGTTGGTTCTCCTGGAGAAGCTTTGGTAGAGGTGAGCATCGAGCATGCTTCCTGGCTCCTGAGGGGAAGACGTGTGTCCCTTGGTCTCCAGGATGAACTCATTACGCTGCTTCCTGGCATGTATCCAACTGTGCTTGTCATTGGGGGAGCTTGGGGAGCCTCCCTGTCACTGAGGACAGCTGTGATGCCTTTCAGGACAGCCCTGGTCTTTATTGTGAGTGTGACTTCTCGGCTCCAGCTTAGAACCCTCATCCCACTAGCACAGCTCCTTCATCCTGCTGGCATAGACTTCATGGCTTCCACCATTGACCTTTGGGTCTTCCTGGCACAGATCCATAAAAGAAATTGGCGTGAGTCCTTTTTGTGGGCTCTGGATCTCCAGTTGCATTTGTGGGAGGCATTGTCCTGAGCTCTGGGTTTTATCTGGACTCCTGTGGGACATTGCCATGGGGTTTAGGCTCTTGACAAAATAATTTATGTCTTTGGTGTTGCTGATAGATTTCCTGCATTTTCCTGTGACCATTATAATAATATTATAAACTCCATGTCCTGATCCTAGTTGTTCTCTGTGTACAACCCCTGACTACAACAGGCCGCCTGGAGGAGTCCAATGTTCAACAAAGAGCAAGGCCTCAAGAACAGCAAACAGCACAGGGGCAGCTTTGCTCTTTATTATTATTACTAGCATTTTAGTACTAGAAATACCTCCCATATTTCCCTGGATATTGCTTCCTATTGTGCATAAGTTCCCTGCACAACACATTTTTTAGAACGTGTTTCAGAGAAAGGGTTCAAAGACCATGTTACAGACAAGTCTTTGGCATAGAGATCTCATTTTCAGACTTTGCTGAAGGCTGGGAGGGTTGTGTTGTCAAGAGCACCTATTCTGAAAGACAAGTCCTCCATATCCTCACCACTGAACCCTGCATACACACCCAGCCACCCCCATCACAGACGCTGCAGTGGTGAATGTGACACAGGAGAGATATCTTAAATCACAGAACCTCCTATGCAGATGGTTTATGTGTGGAGCTATAACACTGTGAGAGTGACTGCATAGTCCTGCTGGCTGTAATAGGTGCCAGTGTCTCCAGCCTCTACCTTGCTGATTTGAAATGAATTCTGTCACACTCTGTATGCCACTGAAGCAATCAGAGACACCAGGGTATTGGTTATAAGCATCATAGATGAGAATTCTAGGAGATTGGCCTGGCTTCTGCTGATATCAGGCTAAATAATCACTTTGCTTTCACTGACCCTGCAAGTGATGGAGACACTGTCGCCGGGAGTCACACTCAGGAAGGCTGGGGACTGTGTCAGGGCACTGCTCCCACTGGTGGCTCAGAAGGAAGAAAAACACAACCAGTGTTAGTGAGTGGGTCCCCACCTATTTTCCTCCAGCAGACCTGGGCTCTCCGGGTTCCTTAACTTATGGGCACCTGGGTCTCTGAGAAAAGTCCACCAGCTGAAGTCCTAGAGTCCCTGGGAGGTTCTCACCACCAGGAAAAGGGAACTCCTGTCATCTGGGGTATCTTCCCTGCAGCTGCCTCCCTCACCTGGGCACCAGAGCAACAGAAGGCAGAAAAGAGGAGTCAGGGCACCCATGCTCTCTCTTAGCTCTGCTGAGGCTCTTTTTACCCAGATCCTCCAAGCAGCCTTTCATGTGGAATCCAAGGAGTAGAAATGGCCTCTAGGGAAAACATGTAAATCTGTGAGGTAGTGTGCAGATCTGGGCTGAGCTTGGGACACAGAGCACTCTGTTCCTTCTGGTGACCACATATGGTCCCAGATGAATTTGTTCTTGGTGTTTGTAAGATAAACCATCTGTCTTTTCTGGTGTTCATTTGCCCTTGAGGTCTAGGCCTGTGCAGTTGGAATAAGACATCCTTCTTCTAAGACTAAGGAAACCAAGAACTTGAATGATTTCCTACCTGGCCTCCAAGACTTAAATCTTAATAAAAGCATGTAGAATTCCATGAAATATAATCTTCTGGAGATGAAATGAATGATGATTCTATGCTGATATGTTGATTAGAGTAGATACTCTGAGGTCACAGAGAAGAAAATGTCTTTTAGAAAATCTATGTCACACCTCTTGGGACACTGTGCAGTAGAGAAGAGGCTCAGTTTATTAGAATATATTTCTATGATCAGAGGAACTCTTTATTTTGGAGACTAATGCATTTTTATTAACTTTTTCATTTTCTATAGTGACTTGATTCTCATTTTTCTCATTAACTTTCTCCTACTACATTGTTATATCCGAGGATAACTATGGCTCCCTTCTTTGCCTGGTAGAATTCCAGCACAACTATTAATAGCATGGTCTTTTTGTCCACAAATGACTCAGTTTCCATGGAAACTTTATCACTCTGTACTCTGGTTTTTTCTCTTCCTGGTACACCAAGATATTTAAAAATTGGTAATACACATAAAAGTGGAGGAAACTACAAGTGTTTCAAATCTTTTGTCAGTACATTGGATTTTTGTCTCCTTCTGTAACTGTATTTTATTATGTCCAATCATGTAACAACCACTCTGCCGTCATGGAGACTTCTGTGTGTCATCTGTATTACACTGAAGTGCACACAGCCCTGTTGCTCCAATTCTTAGAAGACAGTCTGTAAGATGTCCCCCATGCAGGGAGCAATCTGAGTGTAAGTCACCTTGCACTCCACTCCAGCCAGCAGGCATTTTAATACCTTATTGAGTCCTTTTAGTAAAACCAACTAATATTTGTTTTTCAGTTTCTTTGTTGTTTGCTGGGAGCAGAGATGACTTTTTCCCCAGGTTTTCTCTAGAGGAAATCTATAGTGCTTCAGATGTGTCCTCTCCTTGATGGCAATCTCAAGGGCTGCACATTAGTTACCATACAATTTCTCAGTGTGTTCTTGCTATTCTCCAAGCCATCCCGCCACAGCTATTTAGTGCAATTTCAGTGATATCACACAGTCAGTGCTTTGAGACAGACCCATGACTGAAAAAGATCAGCACTCTGAAGTGCTGAGGGTGATGATTTGTCCTGAGAGTCAGCTTGATCCCATTGAGAAATCCCCACGTAATTAGAACAGCACAATACTGGGTGTGTCCCTAACAGTATTTACAGACATGACTTGGCATCTTGGGCAGCAAAATGAGATAAGACCCGCCCGGAATGTGAATGACACAATGTAATAGGACTGGGGCCAGCTCACTGGATCAAAAGACAAAACCAAAAAAAGTAACCACAGCTACAGTAATTCGTTAAAGAATAGCAAATATAAAAATTGGAAAATTATTGATTGACATCAAAGTATAAATTCTGAGGTGGAGAGGAGTAAAATTTTGTTCTGTTTTTGCATGTCATCAAATTTAAGTGGTTAGCAGTTTCAAATAGTCTGTTACCACCAGATGTTTGACAGAAGTCCCATGAGAAATTCAAAGTAAAAATCCATAACAGATATACAAAAGATAAAGAGAATGAAATCAAGTCATGAAATCACAGAAAATCATCAAATCACAGAAGAATACACCAAGAAAGAGAAAGGAAAGGGACGAGCAACGAAACATGAGAAAATTAACAAAACAGCAGTAGTCAAGTCTTTCTTAATAATGACCTTTAATGTAAATGGATTAAAATCTCTAAGCAGAGCATATCGAATGGAGTTGCCTAAAATTCTTAAAAATTAAGAATCAACTCTATGCTGCCTACAAGCGACCAATCCTGGGTTTGAGGCTACACATAGTCTTCAAATGAAGAATGAAAAAAAGATATTCCACGCAAATAGAAATGAACACAAAGCAGGTGTTACTACTAATATAATAGAGAAAATAATTTTTTTGGGGTCTTTTTCATTTTTATCGGTACCAGGGATTGAACTCACGACTGCCTGCTTGCAAGGCAGGCACTTATGCCACTGAGCTAAATCCCCAGCTCTGAGAAAATAAATTTTAAGATGAAAACTGAGCAAAGAATGAAAAAGGTCATTGCATCATGAAAGGGGTGAATTCAACAAGAGAACATGAGGTTTACAAATATATATGTACCCAGTGCTGGCACCCTTACACATAATAAAAGGAAAATACAATATTAAGAGTTGTGAAGGAAAATATAGAAACAGAAATACAACATTGGAGCAGATGGCAGTGTCTGCATAGATGATCTACATGGAAAATCTATGAGGAGATATTGAATTTAAACTATACTTTAAATCAAATGAACTAAATAGACATATGAATAGCCTTCTTCCCTATACCAGTAGAATATTGCTCTCCTGGAGCACACATGGAGTACTCTAAGATAACACACATGTTAGGTAACAAGCACAAGTTTTGAAAACCTTAAGGTGACTGAAATCATTCCAAGTAGCTCCTCCAACCACAATGGTATGAAAGCATAATCCAGTAATAGGAGAAGTTTTATGAAATTCACAATATATGGCAATTTCTAAACATGCTCCTCAACTAACAAGTGTCATGCAAAAATTCAAAAGAAAATTATCTTGTTTTGAGACAGATTAAAATGCAAACACAAAATACCAAAACTTATGAGTTGGACCAGAAGACATTTTAAAGAAAGAGTTTATAGAAACAAATGTCTACATTTAAAACGAAAAAGATTTCAAATAAACAATATCATACCCAAAGAGACCAGAAGAAGGAGAGAAAATGGAAGAAGCAGGATGCAGTGGGCAGTAGGCCTGGTCACTCCAGTAGGATGGAGTATTTTATCTCTGGTGTTACTCAGAATTACTGTGAAATTTGCTCAGAGTTGCTAATGCTAGTGTGCTCCTGCACAAGTAAAACTCACCTTCACTAACTATAAAATGTGTATCAAGAATGCATGTTTAAATGTCTGAGGTAAAGTGTTCCCAGCACTCCTCCAACTGGCACCTCAGCAGGAAGAGAACCAGAGTGGCCCAGCTGATAGTCCATTGCAGCTGTCAGTAGGGAAGGTGACACAGCTGTGCAGGTGACACAAGTAGCCCAGCTGCCTGCAGATGCCTGAGGCTTCCCAGGCAAAGCAGCAGAGAAGCTTCTCAGATCATGCACTTTTCACAAGAGACGACAAATCATTCCTGTGAGCCTCTGAGGTCTGAGGTGCTGCCTTGTGCTGCAGTGGGTGAGGGAAGTGCCAATAAGTAAACCATTCAAAGAATCTGTATAGACCCCAGCAGGGCTCTGATTCCTGCCCACTTTTCCTCTAGATCAGGTTTACATGGGAAGCAATGCTGCACCTTCTTCACCACTAGATTCAGTTAGGTGCCTTCACCAGGAACCTGAAACCAGGAGCAGTCGGGAAAGCACATCTTCCCAACAATCTTGGGAATCAGAGGCCAGAAGAGAAGCAGGTAAAGTGGGGGCTCCTAGACTCAGAGAAGTGAGGAGCACAGGGCATCAGTCAGTGTACATGACATGGGGCTAGATATGTCTAAGGGTTGCCCACTCCCACAGTCAAAGAATTTTGTCCTTTCCTGGGGTCCTGGAGACAGAAGTCTCACTTTTTGATCATTTTATTCTTGGAAATTGCTCAGGGACCATAGAGGTGACTCTGAGTTAGAAGAGGGGCATATTTACAGTTGTCAGCCCATGTTAGTAAACACCTAGTATGAGGAAGCTCGAGCCCATTCAGTGAAGGCTCAGGTACATCAGGTGAGGAACCAGGCACTGTGCAGTAATTACTGGTGACTTTTAGTTTGAATGACATCTGGCTAGTTAG
Source organism: Cavia porcellus (assembly GCF_034190915.1). NCBI lineage: Eukaryota > Metazoa > Chordata > Mammalia > Rodentia > Caviidae > Cavia > Cavia porcellus. Next base: position 43,726,057 of record NW_026947501.1, on the reverse strand, counting down.
ACTTCACACAGCCTCACCATTCTAAGACCCTGAAGGAGGCATGAAGCAGAGTATGGTGGACCATTCTGTAAAGGTGTTGTACTCCTTGGCCCATCATCTGTCAGCCTTCCACCCAGACTCCCCTTGTATCCACAGGGCTCCATTTCACAGAGAAGAGGACCTTTCCCAGCATGGGTGGTTTGCACAGGTGCCATGTTCAGCCCAGGTCTGTCTGACCTCCACTGCTCCTTCCATACAGATGTATTCACCCTACAGACAGGCACAGGGGGAAAACCAGAATGACGGTGTGGCAGTCACAGACCCCTGCTGCCTCTCCATCTTTCCGCAATGACCTTAAGATGAAACTCAGCCCTTCTGGGGCCAAACTCAGCCTTTTCTCACCCAAATGACTGTAATTCGGTGTCTTGCAGTGCCCTGGCTTTTTCATCCTCTCTCCTCTCTGTGCCTGTGCCTCTGCCTAAGTCCTTCCTTTCACAGAGTGCCTGTCCATTGATTGTCCTCCTGTTATGAACCCGATGCTTTTCTCCAGGCCTTTGAGCTCTGAGCCCTGGGGTCTCAGACATCCCCCACACGACAGCCAAGGAAAGCACCTCACCAGGAGACTCTCATCCCGAAAGGAATTCTGTTTTCTCTCCAGAAACTATTTCTCGCCAAAACTGACCAAAAGATCACAGTGTGGGAATGGGCAGGAGAACAATCATTCATTCAAGAAGAGAAACAGTCTCTCCCCTTGTGTGGCTTTGCTGTGGCTGCTTAACCACTCACCCACCTCACTGGCTTCAAATAACACAGCACATTACCTTACAGTTCTGGGAGGAAAAAGCCTGATCCAAGCTAACATGGGAGCTTTCTTGGGAAAGCTGTAGGGAGAACTGGTTTCCGTGCCTTTTCCAGCTTCAGACACCACCGTCCTCTTTTCTTGGCCCAGAGATCTTTCCTTGCATCTTTATCCTTGGCCACATCACCTTTCTAAATCCAACCACTCTGCTCTCCTGCCCTGAGAACTTTGTGGTTAGGAGAATCCAAGCTCAGCCTCCAAATCAAGATCCTCAGAGTGAGCACAGCTTCCAGGTTTCTCTTGCCATAAAAGGTAGCCTGGGCTTCAAGATGAGGACAGGGATATCTTCGGAGAGAATGGCAGTATTAAAACTTCTAACCCTCTCATCCTCCCTACCTGAAAGATAATCCAAAATTCTATGGCTGGGAGAAACAAGGGACATGGAAAAGTAAACAGATTCATAAAGATTCATGAGGCGAGAGCTGGCTGAGAGTCAGGGGCTGGTCCACAGGTTTTAGGGGCTGCGGGACCTCTTCTACCACCACCCCTAATGTGGGCCCAGGGGCACAGCTGGGTAGAGGCTCCTTGGTTTTGTGACCCACAAAAAAGTAAACACTTTTTCAACTTAATCAGAGGGAGGCTGGCAAAGGAAACTAATCTAAGAGGGGCTTTCATGAGTTGAAGCACAGGGCTGTTGCAGTAGGTTGAAGACAGAAAGGACAGCAAGGAAAGGGTGACTGTGGGTGCAGGCAACTCTGACAGCAAACTGCGAAGGGAGAGAAAGAGAAGCACATGGTGGAAAGGAAATTAAATGGTTCTTGAATCTTCCAGTTCCTCCCCCTGGAAGAAAAAGAAAGAAAGGAACTGCAAAAGTTCAGGTGAGAGTTTCCCTCCAACATGTAGATTTGTTTGCTCTTTTATTTCAGTTCCCCCAGCAACAAGGTTTCCCACGCAAGCTGCATGTCTGTGAGCCATCAGGAAGCCAGGGAGGAAAAGAGGGAGCAAAACAAAAGAAAAGAAGGAAGAAAAGGCTAAAATGAGAGCGGCCACAGTTTGCACCCTCTGGAAACACAGGGAGCAGAAGTCGGGTTACAGAAGCTGGAGCAAGAGCGCTGGATGGAGCAGGCAGGTCCTCCTGCCATCACCCTCTGAGGCTGACCTGGGAGGTGCTCGGTCTAGGCTCTGTGATCCTCTAGGTTTGCAGGGAAAGCTGCCATCTGCAGCTCTAGAGAGCCTGGTATGTTACATACAGAACCATTAGAATACAACAGAAAATAGGAAAGGGGAAATGACCTAGAGGTAAGACAGAGACTGTTTTGTCTACTCAATATGGTGTGTATCTCTGGAAGAGGACCTGGATCAACGAGGTACAGCCTGACTTCTAGAAATCCAGTCTATGGAAACACAGCAGGAGATTTGTGCACAGCCTGCACCACTGTGGACTAGCCATCCATAGTCATGCATGCAGAAATACTCTCACGATTCCCCGGGCTCCACAGGTCTGATGCTGAAGACATAGCTCGTTCAACTTCCTTTGCTGCTGAACCTGTTTGGGACACCTGGGGCCACAGTGGTGATATGAATATTAGGGCCTCAAGTCTTGGGCTCAGTTTAATCTGCATCCAAGGCATCTCTGTGTATACATCAGCACTAGCCTGACAGGAGACTGAGAGGTCTCTACTGGAGATGCAGACAAGGAGGCTGGTGTTTGGGTCAAGGTGACACCCCCACTGCCTGCTAAAGGGTAAAATCGGAAATTGTCATTTACAGAGCATGACATTTTTATGTACCAAATAGGAGCTGTCTTCAGTAAGGACACAGAGTTTGCTCAGCTGGCCTCTCCTTGGGCCCTCCCTCCTCACCTGCTCCCCAGAAAGCCAGGCTCCAAAGAAGCCACACTGGGGCCACCAGAAACATGCTGGCAGAGCCTGGGTACCAAACAAGGCTCCAGATCCTTATAAGAATAGGTTGGGGGTTGTGTGAGGAGGAGATATGCAAAGAAGGGTCACCAGGAGAATTGGGGCAGTCTTGTGAGTATTCTTCCAATTTGGTCCTTTCCATTTTCTCCAGACCACCCAACAGCCATTGCTTTAAAGGCCATGAGGATCCCTGTCACAGATAAGTACTAAGGCATGGTGGACAGGGAAGGTGTTGATGATACAGGATTTTCTGAGAATCCAGTGCAGGTCCCTATGACCCTGATACTCAGGATCCTAATACAGCAGCACTGTGTGAAAAAAGGGTGAATTTTTTCTTGAATTCAGAGTGGAACAGAACCTCCTGATGGTGCCACTCAGAAATTAGCACATGTGTTTAAACATCAGTGTATCCTATTAAAATATACAATTAAAACATAATTTAATGGAACAGATCTTCAGTCCTTTTTAGCCTATCTCCCTGGAACTCAGCACAACCGGCCTAGATAAGGTGGGATTGGTTTGAGAGAAATAAAAGCCCAGAGGATCCCATGAGCTTCCAAGATGGAGAGCAGAGAATCCAGGAGATGAAGACGTGACCCTGCTGCCCACCCACACCTGTTCTGTCTCACAGAAGAACGTCTTTCCTTACCCCGGCCCTAGCCCTTCACCCCTTCCCAGCAGTGACTTCCATTCCCACCCATTGATTTCACCTATCAAATGTCAGCCCTCCTTCCTCTGGCTCCCAGCTCCTCCTGTCCACCTCATTTCTCTCTCTTTCTCCTTTCACATCTTGCTTTCCAAGAGTTGTCTGCATCTGTCTCCACCCTTTCTTGCATCCTTTACTGTTCAGCCCATGACAATCAGTCTTCTGCCTTCACCACACAACTGAAATGATAAATTATTACTGATGAATCAACCTAACTAGGTGGTCACCAGCTCCAGCATTTTAACCTCCTCTTAAGGGCCAGGCCCTGCTGCTCACTGCCTTCCCACAATGCTCCCCTTTCACTTGGGTGATTCTGTTCTCAGTTCACCCACTAGCTACCTAATTACTCTGCTTTCTTTTACTGTCTAATTTTTTTTCAGTCTGAACTTTACATGTTGGAAAAGTCCCTGGAATCTCACATCATTCCTCTTCACATTCTTCTTGGTCACAAGTGGCTGACATATGTGAAGATTCACTTGCTGGTGATCATGGTTATGAGCTGGGCAAGGCTCTACCCAGGGCTGTGGGAGAGAAGCTGGATCTGAGATCCTAGGAAATTCACCTAAACTGGGCCATTCCCAGGAATGGAAAATGTGGGGAAAACTGTGGCCTGAGGAAAGTCTCTCCGTGTGACTCACTGGCATCCAATGGATGTACAGAGACTTCCTGGCTTCCCTCTCAGCAACTCTATTATGCTTTGAACATACCATAAGGGGGAAATGCATGGAATCTTGTAGGTCTAACCTACTGAACACCTTAACTTAGCCTAGCCCGTCTTAAATATTCTCAGGTTACCTACATCACCCTACAGTTGGGCAAAATCAATTAACAGGAACCTATTTTATAACCAAGTGTTGTCCCATGCACCCATGCTGATGGGGTTTACAGAAGTGACAGGAAGCAGAAATACAAAGCCTGATGTCCAAACACTGCAGGCCTTGCTGTGACGGTTGCTTCGCCTCTGGATCATGGGGTTCATTGGTAGCTGCTGCTGCTCAGCACGGCAGAGAATATCACATGGAACAGTGCCCGCCCAGGAAAAGACAAAATGTCAAAATCCAAAGTATAGTTTTTACTGACTGCATACTGTTCATACGCCAGCAATGTCAGCAAACACAATGTGATCCACCGAAGCTGGGGACTCTGTGATCTGATACCATCTCAGAAGCATGGGTCCAGCTCTGATTCCAGAGGTTCAAGGAATGAATGCAACCCTCTCCCTGAGGGCCCTGCCTCTGGAGAAGCACCGCAGCCCTGGCGGAGGGTGAACTCAGCCTCACTGTCCACGGGAATGTAGGGCTCTGGCAAAGGGCCGCTGTCATATTGGGAGTGTGACAGCCCCAGGAAGTTACAAGAGGAGAGACTGAGTCCAGGGCATGTTTGCGGGCAAGCATAGGAAGGAAAACTCCAGGTGCTCATGAGGTGCTGGGGGTTAGAGACAAAGGACTCTTATGGGCACCCACCTGTGCACACATGCTTTCGCACTGGCATGCACACACTAGGTCTAAGGGTCATGGGCAGGGAAAGCAGAGACATAGCTGGAATGATTCGGTCTTAAAGAGTGGAACTGGGGGCTGGGGATTTAGCTCAGCGGCATAAGCGCCTGCCTTGCAAGCAGGCAGTCGCGAGTTCGATCCCCGGTACCGATAAAAAAAGAAAAAGACAAAAAAAAAATTAAAAAAAAAAAAAAAAAAAAAGAGTGGAACTGGGCCCAGCAGGAAATATTAATGAAGCCATCAGGATATCAGAGATCTATTCTAAGCTGTTTGTAATGTCTTGGGCAAGTCACTTCCCTATTCTGACTTTGTTTTTTTTTTTTTTTTTTCATTGAAAATGAAGAAATTAAAGTGCTTGGTCTCTCAGGCTCCTCCTAGTTTCTCATCCTTTCAGTCACATCTGAGGCTGATTGGAAACGCTGCACATATTCATTTTAGCCACTAGAGGGAGACAAAGGAATACCTGCCAATTTCTATGTTTGCTATTGTCAGACAAAACCAGGGGCAAGATACCCTTTCCATTTAACAATAACTTCTTAAAACTTTAAGAGTAAAAAGTGTAAATTACCTACCTCTTATAAAACAATAAATTTATTTTGAAATGTTATTTAAAAATTCTCTAATGCTTGTTTGGCTATGACTATCGTTTTTATTAGTATTACTTATATGATTTTCATTTGAAAGTACTATGAAAACATCATAGTATTGCAAAGTAAACCATCTAACAACGTTACTATTCCTGGATATTTGGGATAACAATAGATGCTATAAAGGGAGTCTCAGTAGTGGCAAAATGTATTATTCATTATTTTTATTTTTCTGTTCGATAGTAGTATATTTTGAAATTAGCTTTTGAAAATCTTCCATACTGTGATCTACAAAGATTTTATTTTGCATAAAAGCAAAAACTATAGGGAAGACTTGATTCTTTTACAGAAAATGGAGGATAAAGAAGATGCATAAGTATGAGACAGTGGTATTATAACTGCATTGTGTCATAACACATTTTGGACGTGTGCATTACACCTGGCTTTTTTCCTGAAATATTTAATGTCAACAGTCAAACTTAACGTGAACTGTGAACTTTGAGCTTAAACTTACTTTGATGGGTTGCGATAGCTGCAATTTATGGTGATGATCTACTATGCAGATGTAGAGGCAGAGGCATCGAAAATATCTCTGCACTTTAACTTTTGTTGTGAATGCAGATCTCTAAATGCATATTTATAAGAGGCATGTCTGCAACCATTACTAATATCCTATAATGTTATTTTGATGTTCTGTATCGGTTATTGTTTTGTTTGATTTTATTCCATTTTGTTTATTTGACTATCACATCTGATGCTATGTGAAGCTACTTTGAATTTAACAGGATACATCTTGTTAGCCACTGTTGATTTTTCTTACCTTGTTTTTTAGTGCAGTATGAATTTCATTGTATTGTTTGAATTAACTTTATTCTGTTGTACTTTGGTTTTAAAATAAAAATCTCTTTAAAATAAAAAAAACCAAAATTAATTAATAAATCAATAACAGTGGAAAAAGATTTTAAAAATTATTGCTTAAAATTCTAAGAATAGCATCTGTGTGGCCAGGTAAATACAAAATAAAGCCATAATCTGCATTACATCAGTGTATTCATTGGTATCTTTCATTAAATCAGGGGTGAGAAGCCGAAAAGGAAGCTGGCAGAAGAAGGAGCTTTCTTGGATGGTCTACCAAATCCTTCCAGTGACATTCAGAGCCTGGATGCATCTGAAGAACTTGGTCTGCAGCTGGAGACACAAAGAGGAACAACTGCAGCAGCCCTGCCCCACACTTCTGCCTCCCTGGGAGGTTTATGTCATGGCTTGTATCACTGTGGGAGGGTTACTCTTACTCTGTTGACAGTAATAAGTTGCAAAGTCTTCAGGCTTCAGGCTGCTGATGGTGAGAGTGAAATCTGTCCCAGATCCACTGCCACTGAACCTCGATGGGATCCCAGACTGCAAATTGGTTGCCCAATAGATCAGGAGTTTAGGAGCTTGCCCTGGTTTCTGCTGATACCAGTTTAAGTAACTGCTAACACTCTGACTGGCCCGGCAACTGATCTTGACTGTGTCTCCCACAGATGCAGATGCAGATGCAGGCTGTGTCAATTGGATGTCACATCTGGCACCTGAAATGGGAAACTTAACAAATATCAACATAGATATTCAAGATAAATCAGGCCCATGATGCAATATCAGGCAACTTTGAACCTTCAGTACTAAGTAAATTCCTTGTGCTACCCTTTCTTACCTGATATCCAGAGCACCAAGAGGCCCAGAAAGTGAGCGGGGACCCTCATGTCCATGCTGTGTCCTGACCAGGACTGAAGCTGCACAGGATGAGAACAGCAGCCTGTAAATAGGTCCACATGTAGCTGGCTGGGATCTTGGGATATGCAAATTAGCAGGGCTGGAAGGTTTTTGGCCCAGCTGTGGGTTGGCTCATAGCAGTACAGGCTCAGTGTCCCCTGGGGACTCTGTCCACAACAGGGCAGCACAGATGTGCTTACAGAGCACCTGTTTCTCCCTTAAGCCCACAGGACAGAATCAGGCTGCTCTCCAATGTGTAGAGTACACTGCTGCTCTCACGTTACAGAACACGCCTTGCTTGAGGACCAGGGTTCTATGTTATGATCACTTTGAGAAAGAAGAATGAAGTGAAACACATGGGCTGTTTCAAACAGGATAAAAAATGAGAAGGCAAGACAAGAACAGAGCAGAATCTGTGAACTCTGTGAAATTCTCTGGGTTCATCTATTCACTATCACACCATGACTAAGCAGGCAGGGAAGGACCTGACCAATGCTGCTGTCCAGCCCCAGGCTTCCATAGCACACACAGAAGCTTTATTCTCCCCCCCCCCAGAAAAGTAATAAGAACTAAGGAGTAATAAAATCCAAAATGTGTAAATTTTGTTGTAAAAAACAGAGGGGAAAAAAAGAACTCTAACGGATATAACAGCAAGTGTGTTTAGGGGTGTTAAATAGCTGACTATATTAATGTTTTTGGATCATTGAACACAGCTGTTTGCAGTCTCTCTGTTTGAATGTCCACTTTGTATTCTTTGATACTGTGATTTGAGCAACTATTTCTAAGATGATAATATGTAATCTATTAACAGGTGATTTCTTACTGTTTTTTTTTTTTTTTGTAGTTCTGTAATACGTGTACCCTTACACTGCTTTGTTTTGTTTTGTGTTTTTCTCTTTTTCCTTTTAAATAAAATTTAAAAAAAGAAGCATGTTTCTGCTTGTCTTCAACCAATCACAGTTCTAATGCCCAGCCAGATTCTTGTGTTTGATGTTCATTGCAGGATAATTTAGAATCATCTGAGAACAATTTGAGCATCAGGACCTACTTAAAGTGGTAAGCAGATCTCTGGGGGTCAGAATATTTCTGAGCCAAGGCCTCTGGAGAACAGCAGGAAACAGGTCTGCAGTAACAACCCCTCTCCCCATACACCTTGCCCTCCTCTTAGGGACTACTCCAGTGTTTCTCCCCCACATCTCTGTCTGCAGCCTCTGTCACCTCCACCTCAGAGTACACCAGGCCACTTCACTCTTGTTTCACTCATGGCTGGCCACATTCAGAGTTGTGGCCCTAGCTTTGTCACCCATCCTGTTTCATCGCTGACCAGAGGCCTCCTGGGTAGCTCACCATATTCATGTGAATACCAGTCACAGATTGAAACAGGAAATCCTAAGAAACTGGCAGATGAGGAAGACACAGCCCATTGTGCACAGCAGCCCCAGCCACGTGAGCTTAGAGAGCTGGGCAGAGCTCCCTCCCTTAGTGGCTCCCTCACAGGAAAGCACCACTCTTTGTTTAATGTGGGGTTGTTCACCATCTACTGGAAGATGTTTAACACAGCAGCCTGTTCAATTTCTTACCCTTAGGCCATGACTGAATCTTTTTAGCTGTATTCTTTTTTTTTTTTTATTTAAGAGGAAAAAGAGAAAAACACAAAACAAACCAAAGCGGCGTAAGGGTACACGCAATACAGAACTACAAAACAAAACAAAACAAAACAAAACAAAAAAACATAACAGTAAGAAATTACCTGCTAGTAGATTACACACTATCTTCTTGAAAATAGTTCCTCAAATCACAGTATCAAAGAACACAAGGTGGACATTCAAACAGGGAGACTGCAAACAGCTGTGTTCAATGTTCCAAAAACATTGATAAAGTCAGCTATTTAACACCCCCAAACACACTTGCTGTTATATCCGTTAGAGCTCTTTTTCTTTTTTTTTTCCCCTCTCTTTTTTACAACAAAATTTACACATCTTGGATTTTATTACTCCTTAGTGCTTATTACTTTCTTGGGGGGGGGAAGAATACAGTCAAATATGGCAAAACAAAGCTGTCAGTCAATACCAAGGATAGACATAGCACATGGTGTAGAACAGAGTACAAGTTTATCAACAATGGTTATCAACGTTGTCCCTTGTTTCCTTAAAAAGAATTGTCTATCTTATTAGATATTATAAAGTTGGACAAAACAGTAGAGAACAAGACCAATAAAACTTAGGCAATGTAAACATTACAGGACTTCCAAAGAAGACAATAGTCAAACCAGAATGGGTATCTTAGTGAATCTTATTGTCTTCAAAGTAGTTGCCTATGTCTTCAAACTTGATACTATCATATAGAATGGAACAGAGTCTAATCAGTCAAAACAAGATCGTGGGAGTACTACAGGACTTCAAAACAAGTTAATAGGAAATCGAAAAGAGTTACTATTTATATATCCTAATTTTTTTTAATTTTTTCTTTAATTAAGACAAACATAAGAAATGACTAAATAATTTTTTTGAAACAATAAGGGGGAGATTGAGATAAAACAGGACATAACAATATAACAATAGAGGTCACAGCATAACTGTTTCAACAACCTAGTACTTCACCACCTTATAACCTGACTTAATAGTAGTTACCATAGTGTCTTTTTCCTTGAAATATTTGGATAAAACTTCATATACTCTAGCTTCAAATATTTTCATATCAAGAAGCCCAGAATAAAGCCTTTCTAATTAATGAGTGAAAACTTTATAAGGCTTCAAGGCCACCTAATGGGGAATCATGATTACCACATATTTTTATATATTTGAATCATTATTTACATTAGGGAAACTATTCGGTATTCACACATGCGAGATTGATTTATTTCACTAATGAGTATGGTCTCAAGCTGCGCCCATTTATTGATAAATATCTCAATGTGATCCTTCTTTATAGCTGAATAATACTCCATTGTATAGAAATACCACAACTTTTTTATCCATTCCTCAGTTGATGGGCACTTGGGTTGTTTCCAAGATCTGGCATTTACAAATTGTGCTGCTATAAACATAGGTGCACATATATCACTGGGGTATGATGCTTTCAGTTCTTCTGGGAATATGCCTAGAAGTGGAGTAGCTGGAATAAATGGGATTTCCAGTCCCAACTTTTTGAGAAATCTCCAGACAGATCTCCACAAAGGCTGTACCAGTCTACACTCCCACCAGCAGTGCAGGAGAGTTCCTTTTTCCCCACAGCCTCTCCAGCATTTGTTGTCGGTTTTCTTGATCCTGGCCATTCTTTCAGGAGTGAGATGGTATCTCAGTGTGGTTTTAATTTGCATTTCTCTAATGACCAATGATGATGAGCATTTTTTCATGTATTTATTTGCCATTTGCATTTCTTCATCTGAGAAGTGTGTATTCATCTCAGATGCCCATTTTTGGATTGGATCTTTGAATTTCGGAGGTCTGAGTTTCTTTAATTCTTTATATGTTTTAGACAAGAGGCCCTTGTCTGAGAGAGAGTTCACTAAAATCTTTTCCCAGTTTGTGGGTTTTCTTTTCACTATGCTGGAGATTTCTTTTGACGTGCAGAAACTTTTTAATAAGAAGTGGTCCCAGTTATTGATTCTGGGAAGTATTTCCCGTGCGGTTTGAGTCCTGTTCATGAATTCTTTACCTACTCCTATGTCTCCAAGGTTTCTACGTATTTTGTCTTCCAATAGATTTAGTGTTTCTGTTTTAATATTCAGATCTTTGACCCATTTACATTTTAATTTAGTACATGGTGATAGACATGGGTCTAGCTTTAGTTTTCGGCAAATGGAGAGCCAGTTTTTCCAGCACCATTTATTAAAGAGACTGTCGTTCTTCCAGTGAACCTGCTTGGCTCCTTTATCAAAAATAAGGTGGTTGAGTGTGTTCGTAGTTGTGGTTGTATCTTCTAATCTATTCCACTGATCTTCAGCTCTGTTTTCATTCCAATACCATGTTGATTTTACTACTGTTGCTTTGTAGTATAACTTCAAGTCAGGGATTGTGATGCCTCCTGCTTTGTCTTTGCTGCTTAGAATTGCCTTTGCTATTCTAGGTCTCTTCTGGTTCCAGATGAAATTTAGGAGTGATTTCTCTATATCTATAAGGTATGTTGATGGTATTTCTATTGAGATTGCATTGAATCTGTATAACAGTTTTGGGAGAATGGCCATTTTCACAACGTTTGTTCTTCCTATCCATGAGCAAGGGATGTCTTTCCATTTTCTGAGATCATCTTCAATTTCCTTTTTCAGTGTATTATAATTTTCACTGTATAAGTCTTTCACTTCTTTCATAAGAGTAATTCCTAAATATTTCATTTTTTTGCTTGCTAATGTGAATAGTCCAGTTTCTCTTATTTCCCTCTCTGTAATTTTGTTGTTCGTGTATAGGAATGCTATTGATTTCTGAGTATTGATTTTGTATCCAGCCACATTACTGAATTTATTTATTGTATCTAAGAGTATTTCAATGGAGTTTAGGGGGTCTTCTATGTAGAGTATCATGTCATCTGCAAACAATGATAATTTAACTTCTTCTTTTCCTATCTTTACCCCTTTTATTTCTCTTTCTTGCCTAATTGCTCTGGCTAGTACTTCCAGTACTATATTAAATAGGAGTGGTGATAAAGGACATCCTTGTCTTGTACCCGATTTTAAAGTAAAGGCTTTCAATTTTTGGCCATTTAGTATGATGCTGGCTGTTGGTTTGTCATAAATGGCGTTTATTATATTGAGGTAAAGACCATTTATTCCAATTTTCTCTAGAGTTCTTATCATGAATAAGTGTTGGACCTTATCGAAGGCTTTTTCTGCATCTATAGAGATGATCATGTGATTCTTATTTTTGGCTTTATTGATATGGTGGATTACATTTATTGATTTGCGTATGTTGAACCATCCTTGAATTCCTGGGATGAATCCCACTTGGTCATGTTGTATAATCTTCTTGATGATTTGCTGGATCCTATTTGCCAATATTTTATTGAGAATTTTTGCATCTGTGTTCTTTAGGGAGATCGGTCTATAGTTCTCTTTTATAGTTGGGTCTTTCTCAGGTTTTGGTACTAGAGTAATATTTGCTTCCAGGAATGACTTAGGAAGGATTGCTTCCCTTTCAATTTCATTGAATAGTTTGAGGAGTGTCAGCATTAGGTCTTCTTTATATTTCTTGTAGAATTCTGCAGTGAATCCATCTGGGCCTGGGCTCTTCTTGGTGGGCAAGGACCCAATTACATTCTCAATTTCATTAGCAGAGATTGGGTTATTCAACAGTTTTATATCCTCTTGATCTAGCTTTGGTACTTCATATGCTTCTAAGAATCTGTCTATTTCTTCTGTGTTATCAAACTTTTGAGAGTAGAGGTTTTCGAAATAGGTGTTGATGATCCTCTGTATTTCTATTGGGTCTGTAGTGATTTCTCCTTTTTCATTTCTTATTGTATGAATTTGAGCTTTTTCTTTCCTTTTTTTAATAAGGTTGGCTAGGGGCTTATCGATTTTATTTATTCTTTCAAAGAACCAACTCTTTGATTCGTTGATTCTTTGGATTGTTTTCTTAGTCTCTATTGCATTGATTTCTGCTCTGATTTTTATAATTTCCTCTCTTCTTTTGGCTTTGGGCTTGACTTGCTCTTCTTTTTCTAGCTGTTTGAGGTGTAGCATCAAGTTATTTATTTGTAATCGTTCTGTTTTCCTGATGTGGGAACTCAGTGCAATAAATTTTCCTCTCAGAACGGCTTTCATTGCATCCCACAGATTCCGGTAAGTTGTATCTGCATTTTCATTTTCTTTTATGTATTGTTTAATTTCTTCTTTAATTTCTTCTGTGACCCACTGATTACTCAAGAGTGTGTTATTTAGTTTCCATGTGTTTGCAGAATTTTTGCAGTATCCTTTGTCATTAATTTCTAATTTCAGAGCGCTATGATCCGATAATATGCAAGGGATGATTTCAGCTCTTTTGCATTTGCTTAAATATGTTCTGTGAGCTAATATATGGTCTATTTTAGAAAATGATCCATGTACTGCTGAGAAGAATGTGTATTCTGATGTTGTTGGGTGGAACATTCTGTATATGTCTATCAAACCCATTTGTTCACAGGTGTGATTCAGTTCTGTTATTTCTTTGCTCATTTTCTGTCTGGTTGATCTGTCCCTTGGTGTCAGTGGTGTATTAAGGTCTCCTGTTACAATTGTGTTACTGATAATTTGAGTTTTCATTTCTGTTAATAATTGTTTTATATAACTGGGTGCTCTGGAGTTTGGTGCGTATATATTTAAGATAGTTATCTCTTCCTCTTGGAGTTTTCCCCTTACGAGTATGTAGTGACCTTCTTTGTCCTTTATGGTCATTGTTGGTTTAAAGTTCATGTTGTCTGCAAACAGAATGGCTACTCCTGCCTTTTTTTGGATTCCTGCTGCATGAAGAATTGTTTTCCATCCTTTGACTTTCAGTCTGTGAGTATCTTTCTGGGTTAGATGGGTTTCCTGTAAACAGCATATGGTTAGATTTTGTTTCTTGATCCAGTCTGCTAGTCTGTTTCTTTTGATTGGTGCATTGAGACCATTTACATTAATGGTTATTACTGTTAAATGCTGGTTAATTGTAGGAATGTTATCTCTCTGCTGTTGCATCTTTATCTTTCGGTTCTGTTTAATTATTTGCTTTGCTTAGTGGTTTTTTCCTTTGTGTATCTAAACTGTCTTTCAATATTTTTTGCAGGGTTGGTTTGGTGTTCATGAAGTTCTTCAGCTGTTCTTTGTCATGGAAGTATCGTATTGCACCATCTATTTTGAATGATAGTTTTGCAGGATATATCAGTCTTGGTTGGAAATCATTTTGCTTTAGGATCTGGAATACTTCACTCCATGCTCTTCTTGACTTTATCGTTTGTGCTGAGAAGTCTGCTGTGATTCTGATAGGTTTTCCTTTATAAGTGATTTGTCTTTTCTCTCTGACAGCTTTTAATAATCTATTCTTGTGTTGGATTTCTGGGATGGTGATTATTATATGTCTGGGTGTAGTTTTATTTTGGTTATGACTGTTTGGAGTTCTATATGCTTCACTGATCCTGATGTCAGTTTCTGATCTCATGCTTGGGAAATTTTCAGCTATTACTTCTCTAAATATCCTCCTGACATCCTTCATGTTGTCTCCCTCTCTTTCATTAATCCCTATCATTCTTATGTTATTCTTCTTTGCATCGTCTTGTAGTTGTTGAATTGTTGTTTCCTGGTTCCTTGTTATTTTCAAAAGATCTTTCCTTTCCTGTTCACTAGCTGCAATCCTGTCTTCAAGGTCTGAAATTCTATCTTCACTTTCATTAAGGCGGTTTTTACAACTTTCAGTGGAGTTTTTTATTTCCTGTATATCTCTGTGCATCTGCATTATGTATTCTGTTTGTTTCTTATATTGCTCGTCTAGGGATTCTATCTTTTTGTTTAGTTCCTCCAATTTTTTATCTGTGTTTTCTTTAGATATATTTAGAATCTCTTTCATTTCTTTTATCATTTCTTCTTTTATCTGGGAGATTATTTCGAGTTTGAATTTCTTTAAAGCTTCCTGGAGTTGCTTGTCAATTTCAGTGGCTATTGTGTCCGATATATGAGGTGGATGGGATATATTTTCTTCTATATACATCGCTCCTAGGGTTTCCTGAGATGGGCTGGAGGTTTGAGGTTGTAATTTGGTCTTTCGTTTTGTCATTTTCCTATATTTCTGTGTTTCAAGTGTTATTTGAAAGCTTCCTCAGGATCTGTTGAAAATCCCCTTCTATGTTTGGAGCTACTGAGACTCTGGCACCGTGCTACCCCAAGCCATTAGGCCTACAGAACCAGTGGCCCTCCTCTGCCTGCTCAGAACTCCGCGGTTCCAGACAAGCTGGGCCTCAGGGACACTGTGCGCCCACCTGCCCCTTGGAAGCTCCACAGTTCTTCAATCGCAGCCGGGTTAGGGTACTCACCACAGGCCGCAGTGCTTCAGGAACCTGTGGACCCTCCCTGGTTGCAGAGATATCCACAGTCCTCCAGACACATGGAGAGGCCGATGCAGGCACCCCAAATCTGCCCAGCTCCTCCTCTGCAGACCAATGGCCAGGTGCGGCAGCTAAACAGGCTGGGCTAGGCTGGTAGTGTGGGCCAGCCCACCTATGGGGAGCTCAGCAGGTCTCCAAGTGAAGCCGGGAATGGGGAGGCTGATGTGGTAGCCTCAAACCCACCTCTCTCCTTCACTGCACCTGGAAGCCTGAGGGAACTCCAGCAGTCTGGGCGCAGATATCCAGAGTCCTCCAGACACGCAGAGAGGCCAGTGAGGGCACCCCAGATCTGCCCAGCTCCTCCTCTGCAGACCTATGGCCAGGCGCGGCAGCTAAACAGGCTGGGCTAGGCTGGTAGTGTGGGCCAGCCCTCCTATGGGGAGCTCAGCAGGTCTCCAAATGAAGCTGGGAATGGGGAGGTTGATGTGGAAGCCTCAAACCCACCTCTCTCCTTCACTGCACCTGGAAGCCTGAGGGAACTCCAGCAGTCTGGGCGCAGATATCCAGAGTCCTCCAGACACGCAGAGAGGCCGGTGAGGGCACCCCAGATCTGCCCAGCTCCTCCTCTGCAGACCTATGGCCAGGCGTGGCCTTTAGCTGTATTCTTGAAGCTGATTGTATTCTATTACGTATGAGATAAGATGATATAGAAAATTCAAATGACTCCTATTAATAAACCATCCTACTACTGAGGACAAAAGACTAACAGTTCACCTAGAGATCTAAAGTGATAAAGGTAATAAGACAGTGAGCATGACGTGTGTAACCTCACGATCTGACAAAGATTTAGTTTTCGCAATGCCCATGAGCCCCTGAAGACCCTGCAGGAAATGTTTGTAAAGAATCACACTATAGGTCTATAAAGCCAGCCCATCCTTCCTGTCCCAGAGCCCCTGACAGAGCAGCCTGTGAGAACCCAGCAGCTCCCCAGTTCACACACTCAGTGGTTGGTCACTGGCTGCAAATGTGACAGCTGAGATGTGAGCACGTCCCAGTGCTGGGTTCCTGCAAGCCACTGTCCAGCACTGCATGGGGCATGAGGAAGGGATCGCAGCTAGCACTGGAGCCCAGGCAAATTCCTGCCTCCACCTACACCTCCTTCCTTCAAGGGATTTCAGCATCCCAAGATTTATGTTTTTTTTTTTTTTCTTTTTTTTAAAATTTTATTCAAAAGGATAAAGAGAAAAACACAAAACAAAACAAAGCAGTGTAAGGGTACAAGTAATACAGAACAACAACAACAACAAAATAACAGTAAGAAATCACCAGTTAATAGATTACATATTATCATCTTAGAGACAGTTGCTCAAATCACAGTATCAAAGCATACAAAGTGGACATTCAAACAGTGAGACTGAAAACAGTTGTGTTCAATGATCCAACCAAAAACATTAATATGGTCAGCTATTTAACACCCCTAAATACACTTGCTGTTGTATCCTTTAGAGCTCTTTTTTTCCCTCTCTTTTTTACAACAAAATTTACACATTTTGGGTTTTATTACTCCTTAGTTCTTATTACTTTTTTTGGGGGGTGAGGGAGAATAAAATCAAATATGGCAAAATAAAGCTGACAGTCAAAACCAAGGATAGACATAGCACATGATGTAAAACAGAGCACAAGGTTATCAACAATAGTTATCAACAATGTCTCTTGTTTCCTTAAAAACAATTGTCTATCTCATTATATATTATAAAGTTGAACAAAACAGTAGAGAACAAGACCAATAAAACTTAAGCATTGTAAACATTACATGACTTCCAAAGGAGACAATAGTCAAACCAGAATGGGCATCTTAGTGAATCTTATTGCCTTCAAAGTAGTTGCCTATACCCTCAAACTTGATACTATCATACAGAATGGAACAGAGTCTAATCAGTCAAAACAAGATCGTGGGTGTATTACAGGACTTCAAAACAAGTTAATAGGAAATCAAAAAAAAGTTATGATTATATATCCTGCTAATTTTTAAATTTTTCCCCTTAATTAAAACAAGCATAAGAAATAACTAAATATTTTTTTTAATGAATAAGGGAGAGATTGAGATAAAACAAGACATAACAATATAACAATACAGGTCAAAGCATGACTGTTTCAGCAACCTAGTGCTTCACCACCAAATAACCCGACTTAATATTAATTACCATAGTGTCTGTCTTTTTCCTTGAAATATTTGAATAAAACTTCATATACTATAGCTTCAAATATTTCCATATCAAGAAGCCCAGAATAAAGCCTTTCCAATTAATAAGTGAAAACTTTATAAGGCTTCAAGGCCACATAATGGGGAATCATGAATACCACATATTTTTATATATTTGAATCATTACTTACATTAGGGTAACTATTCAGTATTCACACATGCGAGATTGGTTTATTTCACTTATGAGTATGGTCTCAAGCTGTGCCCATTTATTGATAAATATCAATGTGATCCTTCTTTATAGCTGAATAATACTCCATTGTATAGAAATACCACAGCTTTTTTATCCATTCCTCAGTTGATGGACACTTGGGTTATTTCCAAGATCTGGCGATTACAAATTGTGCTGCTATAAACATAGGTGCGCATATATCACTGTGGTATGATGCTTTCAGTTCTTCTGGGAATATGCCTAGAAGTAGAATAGCTGGAATAAATGGGACTTCCAATCCCAGCTTTTTGAGAAATCTCCAGACTGACCTCCACAAAGGCTGCACCAGTCTACACTCCCACCAACAGTGTAGGAGAGTTCCTTTTTCCCCACAGCCTCTCCAGCATTTGTTGTTGTTGGTTTTCTTGATCCTGGCCATTCTTTCAGGAGTGAGATGGTATGTCAGTGTGGTTTTAATTTGCATTTCTCTAATGACCAATGATGATGAACATTTTTTCATGTATTTATTTGCCATTTGCATTTCTTCATCTGAGAAGTGTGTATTCATCTCAGATGCCCATTTTTGGATTGGATCTTTGAATTTTGGTGGTCTGAGTTTTTTTAATTCTTTATATGTTTTAGACAAGAGTCCCTTGTCTGAGAGAGAGTTCACTAAAATCTTTTCCAAGTTTGTGGGTTTTCTTTTCACTATGCTGGAGATATCTTTTCACATGCAGAAACTTTTTAATAAGAAGTGGTCCCAGTTATTGATTCTGGGAAGTATTTCCTGTGTGGTTTGAGTCCTATTCATGAATTCTCTACCTACTCCTATGTCTTCAAGGTTTCTACCCAATTTGTATTCCAATAGATTTAGTGTTTCTGTTTTAATATTCAGATCTTTGACCCATTAAATTTTAATTTAGTACATGGTGATAGACATGGGTCTAGCTTTAGTTTTCGACAAGTGGAGAGCCAGTTTTTCCAGCACCACTTATGAAAGAGACTGTCATTCTTTCAATGAACCTGCTTGGCTCCTTTATCAAAGATACGCTGGTTGAGTGTGTTTGTAGTTGTGGTTGTAACTTCCAATCTATTCCATTGATCTTTGGCTCTGTTTTGATTCCAATACCATGTTGATTTTACTACTGTTGCGTTGTAGTATAACTTCAAGTCAGGGATTGTGATGCCTCCTGCTTTGTCTTTGCTGCTTAGAATTGCCTTTGCTATTCTAGGTCTCTTCTGGTTCTAGATGAAATTTAGGAGCGATTTCTCTAGATCTATAAGGTATGTTGATGGTATTTTATTGGGATTGCATTGAATCTGTATAACAGTTTTGGGAGAATGTCCATTTTCACAATGTTTGTTCTACCTATCCATGAGCAAGGGATGTCTTTCCATTTTCTGAGATCATCTTCAATTTCTTTTTTCAGTGTATTATAATTTTCACTGTATATGTCTTTCACTTCTTTCGTAAGAGTAATTCCTACATATTTCATTTTTTTGCTTGCTAATGTGAAGAGTGTCTTATTTCCCTCCCTGTGATTTTGTTGTTCAAGTATAGGAGTGCTATTGATTTCTGAGTAATGATTTTGTATCCAGCCACATTACTGAATTTATTTATTGTATCTAAGAGTCTTTCCATGGAGTTTAGGGGGTCTTCTATGTAGAGTATCATGTCATGTGCAAACAATGATAATTTAACTTCTTCTTTTCCTATCTTGCCCATTTTATTTCTCTCTCTTGCCTAATTGCTCTTGCTAGTACTTCCAGTACTATATTAAATAGGAGTGGTGATAAAGGACATCCTTGTCTTGTGCCTGATTTTAAAGTAAAGGCTTTCAAGTTTTGGCCATTTAGTATGATGCTGGCTGGTGGTTTGTCATAAATTGCCTTTGTTATATTGAGGTAAGGACCTTGTATTCCAATATTCTGTAAAGTTCTTATCATGAATAAATGTTGGACCTTATCGAAGGCTTTTTCTGCATCTATAGAAATGATCATGTGATTCTTATTTTTGCCTTTATTGATATGGTGGATTACATTTATTGATTTACGTATGTTGAACCATCCTTGCATTCCTGGGATGAATCCCACTTGGTCATGGTGTATAATCTTCTTGATGACTTGCTGCACCCTATTTGCCAATATTTTATTGAGGATTTTTGCATCTGTGTTCATTAGGGAGATCGGTATATAGTTCTCTTTTTTATTTGGGTCTTTCTCAGGTTTTGGTACTAGAGTAATATTTGCTTCCAGGAATGACTTAGGAAGGATGGCTTCCCTTTCAATGTCATTGAATAGTTTGAGGAGTATCGGCATTAGCTCTTGTTTGTATTTCTTGTAGAATTCTACAGTGAATCCATCTGGGTTTGGGCTCTTCTTGGTGGGTAAAGACTTAATTACATTTTCAATTTCATTAACAGAGATTGGGTTATTGAACAGTTTTACATCCTCTTGATCTAGCTTTGGTACTTCATATGTTTCTAAGAATCTGTCTATTTCTTCTGTGTTATCAAACTTTTGAAAGTAGAAGTTTTCAAAATAGGTGTTGATGATCTTCTGTATTTCTATTGGGTCTGTAGTGATTTCACCTTTTTCATTTCTTATGGCACGAATTTGAGCTTTTTCTTCCCTTTTTAAAAATAAGGTTGGCTATTTGCTTATCGATTTTATTTATTCTTTCAAAGAACCAACTCTTTGATTGTTTTCTTAGTCTCTATTGCATTGATTTCTGCTCTGATTTCTATAATTTCCTCCCTTCTTTTGGCTTTGGGCTTGACTTGCTCTTCTTTTTCTAGCTGATTGAGGTGTAGCATCAAGTTATTTATTTGTATTCATTCTGTTTTTCTGATGTGGGAACTCAGCGCAATAAATTTTCTTCTGAGGACGACTTTCATTGCATCCCACAAATTCCGGTAAGTTGAATCTGCATTTTCATTTTCTTTTATGTATTGTTTAATTTCTTCTTTAATTTCTTCTGTGACCCACTGATTACTCAAGTATGTGTTATTCAGTTTCCAATTGTTTGCGGGATTTTTGCAGTATCTTTTATCATTAATTTCTAATTTCAGAGCCGTATGACACAATAACATGCAAGGGATGATTACAATTCTTTTGAATTTGTTTAAATATGTTCTGTGAGCTAATATATGGTGTATTTTAGAGAATGATCCATGTACTGCTGAGAAGAATGTGTATTCTGATGTTGTTGGTGGAACATTCTGTATACGTCTATCAAATCCATTTGTTCGCAGGTGTGATTCAGTTCTGTTATTTCTTTGCTCATTTTCTGTCTGGTTGATTTGTCCTTTGGTGTCAATGGTGTATTAAGGTCTCCGGTTACAATTGTGTCACTGATAATTTGAGTTTTCATTTCTGTTAATAGTTGTTTTATATAACTGGGTGCTCTGGAGTTTGGTGCATATATATGTCAGATAGTTATCTCTTCCTCTTGGAGTTTTCCCCTTACGAGTATGTAGTGCCCTTCTTTGTCCTTTATGGTCACTGTTGGTTTAAAGTTCACGTTGTCTGCAAACAAAATGGCTACTCCTGCCTTTTTTTGGATTCCTGTTGCATGAAGTATTGTTTTCCATTCTTTGACTTTCAGTCTGTGAGTATCCTTCTGGGTTAGATTGGTTTCATGTAAACAGCATATGGTTGGATTTTGTTTCTTGATCCATTCTTCTAGTCTGTTTCTTTTGATTGGTGCATTGAGACCATTTACATTAATGGTTATTACTGTTAAATGCTGGCTTATTGTTGACATGTTATCTCTCTGCTGTTGCATCTTTATCTTTCTGTTCTGTTTAATTATCTGCTTTGCTTAGTGGATTTTTCCTTTGTGTATCTATACTGTCTTTCAATATTTTTTGCAGGGTTGGTTTGGTGTTCATGAAGTTCTTCAGCTGTTCTTTGTCATGGAAGTATCGTATTTCACCATCAATTTTGAATGATAGTTTTTCAGGATACATCAGTCTAGGTTGGAAATCATTTTGCTTTAGGATCTGGAATACTTCACTCCATGCTCTTCTTGATTTTATTGTTTGTGCTGAGAAGTCTGCTGTGATTCTGATAGGTTTTCCTTTATAAGTGATCTGTCTTTTCTCTCTGACAGCCTTTAATAATCTATTCTTGTGTTGGATTTCTGGGATGGTGATTATTATATGTTTGGGTGTAGTTTTAGTTTGGTTATGACTATTTGGAGTTCTACATGCTTCACTGACCCTGATGTTGGTTTCTGATCTCATGCTTGGGAAATTTTCAGCTATTACTTCTCTAAATATCCTCTTGACATCCTTTATGTTGTCTCCTTATTTTTCATTAATCCCTATCATTCTTATCTTATTTTTCTTTGCATCATCTTGCAGTTGTTGAATTGTTGTTTCCTGATTCCTTGTTAGTTTTAAAAGATCTTTCCTTTCCTGTTCACTAGCTGCAATCCTGACTTCAAGGTCTGAAATTCTATCTTCACTTTCATTAAGGCGGTTGTTACAACCTTCAGTGGAGTTTTTTATTTACTGTATATCTCTGTGCATCTGCATTATGTATTCTGTTTGTTTCTTATATTGCTCATCTATGGATTCTATCTTTTTGTTTAGAACCTCCAATTTTTTATCTGTGTTTTCTTTAGATACATTCCAAATCCCTTTCATTTCTTTTATCATTTCTTCTTTTACCTGGGAGATTATTCTGAGTTTGAATTCCTTTAAAGCTTCCTGGATTTGTTTGTTAATTTCAGCTATTGTGTCCAATATTTCAGGTGAATGGCATATATTTTCTTCTATATACATTGCTCCTAAGGTTTCTTGAGATGGGCTGGAGGTTTGATGTTGTTATTTGGTCTTTCATTTTGTCATTTTCCTATATTTTTGTGTTTCAAGTGTTATTTGAAAGCTTCCTCAGGATCTGTTTGAAATTCCCTTCTATGTTTACAGCTACTGAGACTCTGGCACCACGCTATCCCAAGCCACTGGGCCTACAAAACCAATGGCCCTCCTCTGCCTGCTCAGAACTCCGCAGTTCCACCAAGCTGGGCCTCAGGGACACTGTGCGCCCACCTGCTTGTTGGAAGCTCCACAGTTCTCCAATGGCAGCCGGGATGTGGAGGCAGATGTAGATGCCTCAAACCCACCTCTCCACTTCACTGCACCTGGAAACCTGGAGGGACCCAAACAGTCTGGGCTCTGGGCAAAGTGTGCTGAGCACTCACCACAGGCTGCAGGGCCTCTGGAACCTGCAATGCTCCACTGCCCGCCAGGACATACACATTCCTCCAGACACACGGGAGGCCGATGCAGGCACCCCAGATCCACCCAGCCCTTCCTCTGCACATCGATGGTTAGGTGCGGGAGGCCCAAACAGGCTGGGCTCTGGGAATAGCGTGGGCCCGCCCACTCGTTGGAAGCTCAGCAGTTCTCCATGTGCAGCCAGGATGGCGAGGCAGATGTAGAGCCCCAGATC
Organism: Cavia porcellus; assembly: GCF_034190915.1. Taxonomy (NCBI): domain Eukaryota; kingdom Metazoa; phylum Chordata; class Mammalia; order Rodentia; family Caviidae; genus Cavia; species Cavia porcellus. The sequence goes on along the minus strand of NW_026947501.1, from coordinate 43,702,956 downwards.
CATGTTTCACAGTTTAACATCTCTCAGGCAAACATTACTTTCAATTTTCTTTGCAAATTATGAACTTAAATGCTAGAAGTATATTATCACAGCTGTGGGACACAGCAGTTCCTAATTTATCAGAGCTTCATTGCTGGTATATTGGTGACTCTGCTATTGCAGGTGTTGTTCCCAGTGTCACGAACATTCACTCATTCTGGAAATCTCCCAAGAGGATCTATGTTGTCCAAAAAGAATAAGGAGGTGATAATATATAAAGGTCACAACAGAAGATTTTCTGAATGGCAAATACTTTGCTACAGATGATTGCGTTCAAGATAAATATGGTAACATATTATTTAGGTTTATCCCTTATTTTTGGCATTATTTTATGTTGGTTCATTAAGGCCATATATTTTGTTTAATTTATCAGACATGTAGATTGATTTCATTTGTTTTGTTCACCAGGATGGTTTATGTTTCAATGGCAATTATAATTTTTTCTGTAATGCTGTAAGTTTTTATATTTCTACACAATTACTATTTATTTTATTGCATTTAGTTAGATCTTTGTCACTGAGGTAACATATATTTACCTTGAAACACTATACAAACTAGAAGTGCATTTGTTTAATATTTACTAGTTATTCTGAGGATCTCTAAAGTAATAAGCATTATTATAAATATATTGATGTAAGGAACAAAATTTCTGACTTGCAGGTTAAGAAACACCTCCTGAATTTATTGCTGAAATCAGTAGTTGATACAGTGATTAATGCAGAGAAGAGAAATGTAACCTCACACATCCTCACTGCAAGAAAACTCTTAGTTAGAGTCCTGTTTCCCTCTCTTCCCTGCTTCCTCTTTATAATCACCATCACCTTGTAATACACAGACAAGGCTGTGATTATAGGTTGAGTAGAGAAATGCTATCAGGTAACCTCTTCCCACACGTCTCTAAGGGATGGCACTGTAAACTACTTTTATAACACAGTTAAGAGTACTAAAGAGAGGTGACTTATAAGATTTATTCGAACACATGTATTATCACCACCTCTTCTGAGAGCTTACAAGACAGCAGACGTCTCAGAATAGCAAACGCTTTTCTCCAGACACTGAAGGTTAATTTCAAGATAGACAACAAACCCTTAATTTTATTCTGGTTTAGCCTTTACTTCTTAGAATTTTTATAACTTGACTACTAAAGTTTATTTCTTTTGGATAATTAGCAGTTAACACCTGTATAATTTGGTTCATTTATGATTTCACTTAACTATCTATAATGATAGATGTTTTAGGATTCTTTTCTTAAATTTTTAAGTCTGAGGTGTCTTGTTCCTTCTAGTTATAGCTTCCGACATAAGGAAAAAAATAGTTCCCCTAAAAGACTGTCAACACAATGACCTAACTGTGCAACATTTCCGTATTTATTAGTTACTCTGAGATTATTCCTAAAGATAATAAACTCAAATATATTGTTTTACTGAGTTATAGCCCAGGAGCTCCCTAGTGAATTTACATTTGATGCAATAGCTAACACTGCTAAGGTGAAAAAAAAATATCATCTCCTATCTCCTCCTCAATGCATGAATGGTCACGACTGGGATAATTTTGTTTTCCTCCCTTCTGCTTTCTCCTTTCCTACTCACTGTCTCCTGGTCACAGTCAGTCAATTGTCCAATTATGGATTTGAACAACTGCCCACACAATCCTTAAGAAAGAATGGAGATATGAAAACCATAGCACTATTATATAATAGGATCGAATCCTTAGATTTATTCTGACAGGGGTCATTCTGAAATAAATATTGATTCAGTACAGGGGGAAAAGGAAGCAAAAGCTACAGAGTCGAGGAAACATCTGAGGCCAGCAAGCTTATGGGATGCAGGCTGGGGAAGTTATGGCTCTACCTTTAGCAATATGAGTGACATGGAAACCTGAGCAGTGATGACTAAAATAATTTTCCAAAATTATTTAAGTGTATGCCCTCCTATTGATCAGTAGTCTACCCATGAATCACATATTTCTATTCAGCCCTGGATCTATGTCTAGTATAATTGTGAAATTATATTTCTAATTTTAATTGAGTTTTATGTAGCAAGGTACTTGGATCATATATCCTGTGTCTAAAGCAGTTATAGACAAAGCCAAGCTGAGGCACACACAGAACATTACTGACTCTTTGGAAACTTCCCTGCATTCTGCTGCTGCAAGGAAAGTGGTGGAGCAAATTTCTCTTAGAGACACTGAAAGAGAGGCTGGGCCCTGGAGCCCACAATGGTCTCACTAGAATGTAAACGCAGAAACAAGACACAGATGAGCCCGTCAGTGAATGATGTCCACACTGGGGTCTTCCCAGCAAGAGTGATGCTGGCTGATCAAGTGGATGGTTGATGTGGGCACAGTGAACATGGTCTCAACCTCAGACTCCTGGGTACTTTGGGCCCTGTCACGGAGGCCTTTCCACACCCTGCTGTCTCACGTGGATCCAGAGAACCAGGACTCAGGAGGCCACAGCTCCATGTCTGCAGCTCACTGCCGCGCCTGATTCAGGTTGATCCTTGCCCAGAGACAGTGATCACATTTTTCCGAGAGCTTGTGACAGACAGGGCCTTTGGAGAACAAGCAGAGCAGCAGCAAGGCCTCCAGGTTCTAAAGAGAGAGCAAATCTGAGCTGCAAGAGAGCTAGGACCTCATGTGTGCTAAAATTTATCATGATAGTTTCCCCTTTGAAATGGATAAAATCACCCAAGGATCTGATTCTTGTGTTGCTGGTTCAATTTTTTATGGCCTATGAGGCAAAGCATATTATTTTCAGTAAACTCTTAATGGATTTAGTGAGATCTTCTAATGTTTTCAGGCCTCATTCTTTTTTCTTTGGTCCTTATAAGTCAACTTTACTCACATCATCACAGCATTCAGGGCACAAGCTGAGTAATGAAAGACACCTTTTCTGGTCACCATAGCAAAAATCTCCAGATATTGCATCCAGTGGTTGAAGTCTTTGCTGCTTAACAGTTTGAGACTCTGCTGTATTAAATTTCATTTACACCAATATTGTATCCTGCTTTGGTTCTTAAATTAGTACTGCAAAAGTAGATCTGGCCACGAAAAAGTTACTACCTCTTCATGGAAATCACACAATGGCATTAACTTGACTCTGGAAACTTTAACTTTCAATGAAAAAATATCAAATGCTAGTAAGCATATTTTTTGATGGAAAAATGACGGTTCATTTCACTCCAGTAAATACACTGATTTCAGGTGGAAAATATTTCCCTGAGCAATTAAATACAAGTTTATAAAGTTAACAAGTAGGTGAGAAGATTAAGTAGATATCAGCGGTACCTAAAATGTACAAACACAGTGATTGTACTGAAAGGAAGGAAAGAGCACCCAGTGGGCGGTGCTTGGTGCAGAGGGTGGGAGAATGTGGTTGGACAGGGATCTCAGTTTTATGAAGAAGGTGCTACATCCCCAAAACTCCCACAGCATAGTAGTTAAAGACTCAGGAGAATCTCAAGAATAAAAACCTACCAGGCAGCATTTGTCTTCCTACCTCAGAAGAAATTGAATCCAGGGCAATGTCATGAAATATTAAAAATAAGGGAAGAATAAAACATTCAAAGCACAACACAACAATGAAAAAGGTAAATCATCAGACCAATGAAGGCAGCATACAAAAACAACTGACAATAAACATTGCTTCTGAACTATTCATTTTGCTTCATGTACAAATACCGTGACCTTTATTTCTGAGCACTGTTTTACCATGGTAACACCATCATTTATGTCTCCATGTGCTGATGACGACTTAGGTAGATTCCACTTCAGGCTGTTATGAATAAAGTTGCTTTGATTAGTCTGACATAGGATGCGGTGTGAACTGCTATTTTCAAGGACTTTAGTCAGAGGCCTTGGAGGGCATCTGATAGGTAGGAGAGTAAATTACTGCACCTGAACCAAATTAACCTGCCAAGAGCTCATAAGTTCCTTATTTTCTTGAGGAATGAACAGTTTTAGTTGCTCTAAGTACTTGTTTCTTTGTTTCAGATTTCCATGAATTAGCATTTGATAGAAAACCAAAGAGATAGAGTTCATTAGGTTATTTATTATCACCAATTAATTACAATATACTCACCATGTTTCTGTGCTTTATATGTTTTAGAATTTACCTTCATTAATACCTATTGGAAAGGCAAATGTTAATAGAGAAGAAATGAGTAACTACTGCAAAGTAGGGAACAGATAAGAACATTGTACCCCTGGGATGAGGAAGCAGGGAAGGGGGTACATAGACGGGCTGCATTCTTTGGCCAACTCTGAGTTTTTGGGCAAAATAATAGTGCACCTTAAAGACTGGGTCTCTACAGTGGCTGACATCACTTCTATTGCAGCCATCTCAATTGGAAAAATAGAGAGCATTTGGGGACCCTGCCCCAACTATGCCACCTTCATTGTCTTCCCAGCAATTGCCACTGTTGCTCACACTGAGCAGAGACACTGTGTTTTTGAGACCTGTTAAATTTGCACAGTCATAAAATATCATGGGGAGAAGTGAGAGTAAGGAGAGGAGATATGTTTCAGCATGAGATGAATCCACTTCTTTTCTTTTAGTGCTGGAGACCAAAGACAGCCTGTTGGGCACTCTCCTGAGCAAAGGACAAAAAGCCCATGTTAGGTTCCATGAAATAATGAATGACTCTAAGTAATATAAACAAATACAGTGAGCGTTCTAAACTTTTACCTGTGAATCCAGTTAAAGGTAGGGGCAAAATTTGTATATTCATTCCCATGTTTTAAAAATAGTATTAGATTCTTACTCCATGCAAACCTATGTATATCTGGTGACTTCTGAGATAGAATCAATACATTGAAAGCTTCTATTCCAGTTAATCATAGAAGGTAATGATGGAACTTTGTAAGTACAAAGATGTTACTCAATTTCTTTTACTTATTGTGTTTCTGAATACAGCCTGTTCTGAGATTATCTTTCAAAAAATTCTGTGCTATAAAGGCAAGATTTTGTCATTTTGGAAAAGGATAAACTATGGGAATGGAAAAGCACAAATTAAGAGAATGAATGTGGAGAATTGAGAGGATTTTTAGGGCACTGAAACAAAATCACATTGTTCCAAATGCTGCATGTTATTGTAGTTGTCTCTGTTGGGGGATATGCACAACATCAAGAGTGAATTTTCATGTGAAATTTGGACTTTGCACATTTATTAATCTTGATTGTTTGCAACAAAATTATCCTTGGATATCGATAATGACTGCAAAGTCATGTGGGCAGTGTTATAAGGGCCACTTCTGCATTTTAAATTTTTTATAGCCTTCAATTCATTCTAAAATTGAAGCAAGTCTTTAAAAATTCTTTCCCAGATTGCATAGAAGGGCTTCTCTGTTGCTGTCTGAATAAAAAATGATGCCATAACCCACAGAGCGCTGAGGTGCTCATTTGTGTCTTCATTAAATCTGGACAGGAACTGTCATATCTGTGCTTCTGGAGCAGGGGAAAAGGAAAGAGGGAGTGTGGAGGAGAGTCTTGGTCCTTCTTCTAAAGTCTCAAGGAGCTTCCAAACTTGGCTGGCTCAGAGAACTGCTCTCAGCAGTTGAAAACAGCAGTTGAGGTGGCAGCTGGTGCAGCCCAGTCTCACACTTGTTTCTCTGGCTGGTTTTTGTCATGGATTGTATCACTGTGGGAGGAGTATACAAACCTTGCTGATAGTAATAAGTAGCAACATCTTCAAGCTGGAGGCTACTAATGGTAAGAGTATAATCTGCCCCAGATCCATTGCCACTGAACCTTGATGGGACCCCATATCCCAAGTTGGTTGTAGCATAAATCAGCAGTTGAGGAGCTTTCTCTGGTTTCTGTTGGTACCAATGTAAAATATTGCTTATACCCTGACTGGCCTTACATTTGATGGTGACTGTGTCTCCCACAGATGCAGGCAAGGAGGATGCAGTCTGAATCATCTGAATGTCACATCTGGCTCCTGAAATTAGAAACAAGTATCAACACAACTATGGTAAAACAGGACCTCCTTGTAGCGCCAGGCAATTCTGACCAGGAAACTCTAAATAGACCAAATCATAATATCAATCCTTGCTCACCTCGGAGATAGAGCAGGAGGAGCCCAGGAGATGAGCAGGGATCCTCATGTCCGTGGCGTGTTGTGACTGGGACTGACTCCTGCACAGGGTGTGAGCAGCCTGGAAAGAAATATTTAGGGCATGGGTTGTGGTCTGTGCATTGCAAATCAGCAGAGGATGGATAGCATGACACATAGCTGCAGTGCTGTGTCATCTCATCATCATCCAAGGTTTTCTGGGACCACTTCTAAGCCTGGGTGGCACAGATTTAATGGGTTTCTCTCTTGGACCACAGGGTAGAATGCAGCTCTTCTCCCACGAGTACACAGAACATTGTTTTAGATTTGGTTCTCAAACACACTTTGCACCTTTGAATGGAGATGGCATCTATAAGTTCTGTGCCTCCCTCTCTGAATTCACAAGGTTTCTTCACTCCAGTTTGACTTATGGCCACTCACATTCAGAGCTGTGTACCTGCTTTGCTCACCCTTCCTGTCTCATTGCTTACTGAGTTCAGACTCTAAGAATCCTCCTGGAAGGGGCATCACAGTCAGATGCATACAGATCAGAGAGTAAAGCAGGAATTCCTGAGGAACTGGCAGATGGGGGAGACATGGTCCATTGTGACCTGAGGACCCAGCCATGTGAGCTTGGAGAGCTGGGCACAGAGCTCCCTCCTTTAATGGGAAATTCTCATTTCAACATTCCAGCACTCATTCCAGCATTCATTTATTTAATCACTAGGATGAGTACTCTGTCTTTGTGTATTGTGGAGGTCGTTTGCCATTTAATGGAAACTTTGTAACAGCAACCTTTTTTGTTTGGGGCCCTAAGTTCTTTACTGAATCTCTCCTCAGGAACCTGATCTTATTCTGCCCATTACCAGACAAGGGTCTATAGAAATTCACATGATTTGTATTCTTAATAAATCATGCAACTATTAAGGACAAACAACTAATAATTCTCTTGCAAATCTGAAAAGATAATGAACACAAGGCAGTTAAGGTCCAGGAATGTGACTACATGAAAAGACAAAAAGGTAGTTTTGGGAAAGAGTGGGGGACCCAGAATACCCTGCTGGTTGCAGTGCTAGGAAATGATTCAAGGCTCAGGGCTTCTTGTCCAGGGGTCTTTTCTGTTTCCCCAACTCCAGGAAATTTTTGGTAATTTGATAATATTCCCCATTTGAAACTCTTGTGCCTTACTGACTAATTCAAGCTCACAAGGAAAACTGCAAAATTTCACCAATTTGTAAAGGACAAAGTAGGAAATCCTTAGATGGATACAAAGAGAACTACTTTCAACAACTATTTATTTATTTAGAAAAATTCCTATAATTGATGTTGCAACTAATATGTGAAGCAATGGCTCTACAAATTTCAGCTCTGAGACTCAAACTCAGATTCCCGCTCATCCTCGTGTCCCCTGCTGCAGCCACCAAGCATCATGCTCTCCGTCCGTGCCCTGCTCGCCACGCTTGCAGACCAGCAGCAGCTGCAGCTGTCGCCGCTGAAGGGACTCAGCCTGGCTGACAAGGAGAACACGCCTCCGTCCCTCAGCGGGACTCGCGTGCTGGCCAGTAAGACCGCGCGGCTGATCTTCCAGGAGCCCACCGAGCCGAAGAGTAAGGGATTTGCGCCCAGCGTGGAGGAGGAACCACTGCTGAGAGAGAACCCCCGGCGCTTTGTCATCTTCCCTATCGAATACCATGACATTTGGCAGATGTATAAGAAAGCCGAGGCCTCCTTTTGGACGGCAGAGGAGGTGGATCTTTCCAAAGACATTCAGCACTGGGAAGCCCTGAAGCCCGAGGAGAGATACTTTATATCACACGTTCTGGCTTTCTTTGCCGCCAGCGATGGCATAGTCAATGAGAATTTGGTGGAGCGGTTCAGCCAAGAAGTTCAAATCACAGAGGCTCGCTGTTTCTACGGCTTCCAGATCGCCATGGAAAACATTCATTCTGAAATGTACAGTCTCCTCATCGATACTTATATCAAAGATTCCAGAGAAAGGGAGTTCCTCTTCAATGCCATCGAGACCATGCCCTGTGTGAAGAAGTCGGACTGGGCCTTGCGCTGGATTGGGGACAAAGAGGCCACTTATGGGGAACGCGTGGTAGCCTTTGCTGCCGTGGAAGGCATCTTTTTTTCTGGTTCTTTTGCGTCGATCTTCTGGCTGAAGAAACGGGGACTCATGCCCGGCCTCACCTTTTCCAATGAACTCATCAGCAGAGATGAGGGCCTGCACTGTGACTTCGCCTGCCTGATGTTCAAGCACCTGATGCATAGACCCTCAGAGCAGAGGGTGAAGGAGATTATCGTCAACGCCGTCAGAATCGAGCAGGAGTTCCTCACGGAGGCCTTGCCAGTGAAGCTGATTGGCATGAACTGCGAGCTCATGAAGCAGTACATCGAGTTCGTTGCTGACAGGCTCATGCTAGAGCTGGGCTTTGGCAAGGTTTTTCAAGTGGAAAATCCATTTGACTTCATGGAGAATATTTCTCTAGAAGGGAAGACAAACTTCTTTGAGAAGAGGGTAGGCGAGTATCAGAGGATGGGAGTTATGTCCAGCCCCACGGAGAATTCTTTCACATTGGATGCTGACTTTTAGAACTAGAGAAGCATGCTTACTTTGCTGATTTTTCCCCCCCTTTCATCATTAAAAAAAAAATCAGCTAAGGTAAATGGCCCAGCTACACCATGCATGGTCAGCAGTGTTAGCAGCACTGGTAAAAGCTGTGTAGCTACCTCAGAATCAATCCTGTTTGTTAGCAATGTGCAGTGTGTCACCCAGGGGAGGGACATGGAAGCCCAGCCACCTGGGCTCTTTGCAAGATCAAGTCTCACTTTGTGAGCAGCTGGCAGCCGCGACAGCACTGTAGCACTACAGCTTGGGGACCACAGGACTCGGCCCGGCCCTGGGGCAGTTACAGATGTCGGCCTCACTGCTTCCTAGCAGGCTAAAGTGCATCAAACTAGCGGTAAATAAACTGGCACTTTACACACAGATGCGAAGCGTACTGTCACGGGGAGAGCCTGACATTTGATTTCAACACCAAGCGAAAGAAAAGTGTTGCATTTCCCACGAATGGTAGCTCAAGTGACTAAAAGAAAGTAACCTTGTGTTCCTGGGCATGTAATTTGGAAGCTTTTTAATGAATTTGAAATACCCTACTTTTGAAGTCAATTTTGGGCAAATCTCCATGTACGTAGTACCCAGTGGAGATAGGATGTGATTGCTCCTGAGACCAGCTCTCCTGAAAGTGGTGCTTATTCCGATTATGTCAGAGATTTGATCTATTTATACGTTCTCCATTTAGTTTCTTTAAGACTTTTTTACAATATTTATCCTTTTAGGTACTCCAGTAGTTCATATTTTGGAAAGTTTTGTCACCCAATATTAATAAGAGAAATACCTTAACAAGACAGGCATCTCAGAGGTATTGCTCACGGTGCTTCTCACACTAAGCACATGTCACCTGGCAGGTTCTTGAGTGAGTAGCAAACCTGAGCTGTGAGCCGTCCCTACCTGCTCCATTCAGATATGGTTTTAGATGAAGCTTCAGACTAACACAGTTCCCAGTTACTATTACTTAATCCGCCTTTCTGTGGGAAGAGTCTCAATGGCCATGGGAAGGAGTGGATGGGTGCTTGACATCAATCCTGTGATGCCCCCAAATTCGCCGCTTGTGTTGTCTATGGGTTGGTGGTCATTGGAACCCCAGCCAGGCTTCACTGATTATACCATTGTATTAGTCTATCAATTCTTGTATTACAAGACCCATTTCTGTCTTTTTAAGTTATTCATCCCTAATGTGAATAAACCCAAGTTGTATGACCTGAAAAAAAAAAAAAAAAAAAAAACAAATTTCAGCTCTGCTGTGCTGACCAAATCTCAGGGTGTTTGTGAGGTCCATGACCCATCTGCACCTGCTAAGATCAGAAGATTGCTCATTCAGGCTGAAAAAGTTTTTGTTCTGGTTTGTGGTGTAGTGTGAAGAATACTCTATCCCTGGTGATAGTAATAACTTGTGACATCATCAGGTTACAGGCTGAGAGAGAAACCTGTGCCAGATCTGTTGCCAATGAATCTCAAATGGATCCCTGAGATGGACTGAAAGGCCCATTGAATACGAGCTTTGGAGCCTAATTTATTTTCTGCTGATACCAATGTAGATCGGAGGCAATGTTCTGACTGGCCCAGCAGGTGATAGTGGCTGTCTTCCCTTGCATCATAGACAGCCCAGCTGGAGATTGGATCAGCACACTCTGGCTTCTGGAGGCTGAAACCACCAGACATCAGCAGAACATGACCATGTACATATGAAAATCACTACAAATGTAGTCTAAAAGAAAACTGGGCATATTTTACAGGGCTTTTAAGAAGGAAGGAGGAAAAAAGAAAGAAAGACGGAAGGAAGGAAAGAAATAAAGAAAAAAAGAAAGAAGTGATAAGAGTAAGTTCAGTAACACTGTCACTTTGAACATTGTCCAAGTAGTATCACCTGAAACCTACACTAATAGAAACCTAAAGAGCTCTGATAAGGACATTATCTTGACTTTGCCATATCTATTTTTTTTAAGTTTTATTTAAGGAGAAAAAGGAAAAAAAAAACAGAAAATGGGCACAAGTTATACAGAATTTCAGAAAAAATAAACAGTAGGAAATCACTAGTTAATAGATTACATATTGTTATCTTAGAAATAGTTGTTCGAATTACAAAATTAAAGCTTATAAAGTGGACTTTCAAACAGTGAGACTGCATACAGTTCTGTTCAGTGATCCAACAAAACTTAGTAACATGGTTATCTATCTTATACACTTAAATATACATGCAGGTATATCCTTTAAAGCACTTTCTTTTCCTTTCTTTTGTACAGTGACAATTACACATTTTGGGTTTTATTAGTCCCACAGTTCTTATTACTTTTTTTTGAAGAGAGTAAAACCAAATGTGACATAACAGAACAGAGTCAGTCAAATCAAAAGGATGGACATTATACCTAATGTAAAAACAAAATACGAAGTGATAAAAAATGGTCACCATACTGCTTCTTGCTATCTTAAAAAGAATTGCCTATATCATCAGTTATAATAAAATTGAACAAAACAGTAAAGAATAAAACCAAAACATTGGAGACATTACAGGACTTTAAAAGAAGATAATAGTCAACCAGAATGGGCGTCATAATAAATCTTGTCTTCACAGTTGTTGCCTATACTTTCAAACTTGGTACTATCAAGCAAAACAGAATAGGGGAAAATCAGTCAAAACCAGATGGTGAGGGCAATATGGGTTTTCAAATCAAGTGAATAGGAAATCAAAGTGGGTTACTATAGTTTATCCTGCTATTTTTTTATTTATTTTTCCCTTAATTAAAAGATAAAAATAAAAAAAGTAAATAATTAAATAAGGAGATTAAGATAAAAGAGGGCATAACAACAAAACAGCACAGGTCAAAACATAACTGTTTAAGCAAAATAGTGTTTCACCACAAGATATCCTGACATAAAAGTAGTTACCGTAGTGTCTCTTTCCTTGAAATCTTTGAGTATAACTTTGTATACTGTAGCACCAAACATATCAAGACAATGTAAAACCATTCAAGAGAATGACAGTATTACAAGGTATTTACAACCAACTATCAGAAAATGAACAATGGTTTCTGTATAGCCTCCTTGTCTATAAAACTTTTGTTTAAATTATCACATATAATAAAATCCAATAAGAAACAACCTGTTAAGACCAATGGAGCCAGAAGAATAAAAGCTTGATGGGACTTTAAAACAAGATGATACTAAATTAGCACTAGCTATTATGATGTCTTGTTTTCTCCAAAATAGGTGTTCCTACCATCCAACCTTCTCTGCCTCATTTGTGTTGAGCTCTTTTTCTGTTGTTAGTTCTCAGTTTGTCTTCTTCATTTTGTTTTCTGCACCGTTCATTGTGGCCTCTCTGCCACTGTTTCTAGAATCTTGGTAATTTCCTTTTTTAGAATATCCTGCAGTATTCTCTGTAGAGTTGAATTGGTGTTTTCAAATTTCCCTAGTTCCTCTTTATCCTGGAAGCACCTTTTTTTTCCATCAATTTCTAGGGACAGTTGTACAGGATATATGAATCTTGGCTGGAGGTTATTATCTTTCAAAGCTTGAATTATTTCCCCCCACGCTCTTCATGATTTGATGGTTTGTGCTGAGAGGTCTGCTGTAATTCTGATGGGTGTTCCCTTGTAAGTTATCTGTTTCTTGTCTCTGACAGCTTTTAGTATTCTGTTCTTATATTGGATTTCTGGAATTTTGATTATTATATGCCTGGGTGTAGCTCTGTTTGGATTGTAGGTGACTGGGGTCCTGTAGGCCTCATACAACTGAATATTTTTACCTTTTGCTAAATTAGGGAAATTCTCCTGTATTATTTCTGTGAATAGCTTTTGTAGTCCATTTGTTTGTGTCCTTACTTCTTTTATGTTCTTAATTCTTAAGTTATAGATCCTCTTATCATCTTCTAGCCTTTGTATTATTGCTGTTTGTTTTCTTGTTATTCTTAAGAAGTTTTTCATTTCATGCTCCCACATTACAAATCTGTCCTCAAGTTCAGATACTCTATCCTTAGTTTCTTTCAAGCTGTTATGCCAGCCGTCAATAGAGTTTTTAGTTTCCTGATAATCTCTATGAAACTGCTTCATGTATTCTATGTTTTCTCTATTTTCTCCATCAAACAATTCTCCCCTTTTTTTCTGTTCTTCCATTCCACCATCTGTTTTTTTCTTGTGTGGTGCTTAGCATTTCTCTAACTATTCTATTTATATCTTGCTTTACTTGGTTAAATACCTTGTCTATGAGGCTCCGGAGATATTGCTTTATGTCTATTGGTGCCATGTCTGATATTGCATGTTTTCTGTCCTCATTCTTTTTTGCATTTACCTTTCCTGGATCAGTGTTCTTAGGATTGGGGATTGAGGACCCTTTCTGTTGCTCCCTCTTCCCATACTTTTTGTTCCTTCCATACAAGCGTATATAGGAGGCCCAGTTTCTTTTTTTGTTGGTTACAGTTTGTTTGACTCTGTTGACTAGGTGTTCCCACCCACTGCAGTGCACTAGGGAGACACAGACCTGGGCAGCCTCTGCTGGGCCCACACCTCATGATCAACCTCCTGAAGGGTGCACCACCAGGTGCTGGGACCTGGTTTGGGCTAACCCATTGGGTCTTAGTCAGTGGCATCACCCAGGCCAAGTGCTCTGCACCAATCCCACTGGAGAGGGGAATATGTGACCAAAGTCACTGCAGTGTCCTGTTCTGGCTGGTATGCCCAGTCCCAGAATGCCCTTTGCTGGAGCCTCCCACTCTATGGAAGGGTCCCTGTTCCTCTTACTCACCGCAGTTTGATGCAGGTCTCCCCGCCAGTCCTGCTCTCAACTCCATTCCTCGGTTCCCGCTCTCAGAGCTTTCGTGTGTCTCTCTCCTTGCCGTGCTGATTTTGACACAGCAGCGGCACCAGGAAATTCAAACTGCGGCTTCCAGTGGCATGGGTTCCAGCTTCCGTGCTGAGATTTTATCTGTTTTGGTTATAGCACCGGGATTGCATTTCCTGTTGGTTTCTCTCAGCTTAATTTGTTCTTGGGTTGGCAGGATATATCTCCCCTTGCTTAGGACTCCTTGCACCACACCATTCCTGGATTCTAAGCTGGGTATTTCACTGTAGCTGTTTTTATCTATCTGCCATGTTCTCCTGGAAGTCTGCCATATCTATTTTGCTTAGCCTGCATCCCAGAGAAGGCTTTTGTAAGGTCCCAAAAGCAAAGGTACTTCTGATGATAGAGCAAAGATAAATGCAAATCATGGGGACTTATGGGCTTAAACATTAGAATTTATGGGTTTCTGCTCTCAATGTTTTCTCTCCTCTCCTGCTGGTCACTGCTGAGCACACCCTAGTTTCCAAAGAGCTGGCCCCTTCCAGGATCAGAGGCAGCGATCAACAGCAGAGTGGAGACACAATCTGTCCCTGTTCTCTGGTGCAGTTCTCAGTCATCTGGAATGAACAGTGGTTCAGGTCTTTGGCTTGGTTTCAGGCAGTGTTAACTCTCCTGCTCCATGTTTTAAATCATATTGAAGAAATACATCATGTAAACTTGCCATGGAACATCTCATTCCACACGATACTGATGAGAGCAGGTCAAGTAGATGTCCTGTGCAGGATAAATTGTAACTATCTTGATTGTATAATGAAAACACTTGCTGTGCAGAGGGTGCAGTGAAAACTGTACAAAAATTCATGGGGCTGTCACATTGGTGAAGGTGTCAAATTTCTTGATGTCTGAAATAAACTGATTCATTGTCATACAAGGAATGAATTACACCTTGCCATGTGCTTCAACATTTTGGAGTGATTTGCTTTATCCCATAGTCTCCAACTAACAGAATGTCAGCTAATTTATAGCAGTATATAGAAGTAAAATCTAATCTACTGGAGCTAACTAAGTGTAAGTAAATGGCTGTGTTTTTGCAGCATTTTTGTACTTCTATCTCTGACAGTACACTAAAATAAAAAGTTAACATAGCTAATGTGAAAATGTACAAAAGGCTTCTGATTAGAAGTCATGGCATCTTCAGAAAACTGTCTATTGTACCACAATGATTTATGAAATAACTGAAATTTATAATGCAACTTTCTCCAAATTATTTCAATAAAGTAACAATAGGAATTTGTTATGATTTAGAACAAAATGTCCTCCAAAAGTCACAGAGTACAAAAGTGGCGTTTTCAGAAAGTGTTGGGTCTATGAGTGCTCTAATTTCATCTGTGGATTAATCCATTAATGAGGTCAGTAGTTGATGGAATCAATTAGGAGGCATTGGAATCTCAGTTGATGTGACCTGGTTACCGGAGTTGGATTATGAAAGTGTGACAATATGAACTCTATCTTATTCTTGGCTCCTGTCTCTGTCTTTCTCCATCTCTCTGTCTCTGTGTCACTCTGTCTCTTTCTCTCTCTGTCTCTCCCCCCCCCCGCTTCCTGGCAATCATGAGATAAGTAGATTCCTTTTTCCAAACCTTCCTTATATCATGGTGTTTCTATATCATCATCTCCTTAAAAGCATTGAAGTCAGCAGACCACAGACAGAAATCTGTGTAAACGTGAGCCAAAATAAACCTCTCTTCTCTTATATTGTTTATCACAAATATTTTGTCATAGAAATGGAAAGTTCAATAACACAGAGTCCTAGAGGATTTATCTTAAAATTGAAAAGTTTCAAATGTGTAAAAGATGTAGTTAACAAATGGGATGAATGTTTGAGTTTTTAAAAAATTATCCCAATAAAAGATGCATTGCCATGGATCTCCTTAAAATATTCTCTTTTTTATTTATGTAAAGAGAAAAAAAGAAAGGAAATAAAAAACAAAGCAGTAACAGGGTACAAATAATACAGAATTTCAAGAATAAAATATACAGTAAGAAATCACTAGTTAATAGGTTACACATTGTCATCTTAGAAACATTTGTCCAAATTATAAAATTAAAGCATATAAAGTGGACATTCATACAGTGAGATTGCTGACAGTTTTGTTCAATAGTCCAACAAAAGCTCAGTAATATGGTCTTCCATCCTACATACTCAAACATACCTGCGGTTATATCCCTTAGACCACCTTCCTTTCATCTCTTTTTTACAATAAGAATTACACTTTTTGGGGTTTTTTTTTACTCCCACAGTTCTTATTACTTTTTTTGAAGAAAATAAAATCTAATGTGACTAAACAGAACAGAGTCGGTTGGAATAGAAAGATGGGCACAGTACGTTATGTAAAAATAGAATAACAGGTGATCAAAAATGGTCACCATTGTGCCTCTTGCTATTTTTAAAAAGAATTGCCTATATCATCAGGTAAATTGAATTGATCAAAACAGTACAGTACAAGACCAATAAGACCTACACTGGAGACCTTACGGACTTCAAAACAAGATAATAGTCAAACCATAATGGGCATCATAGTAAATCTTATTTCCTTCAAAGTGGTTGCCTATACCCTCAAACTTGATATTATCAAACAAAATAGTATATAGTAGAATCAGACAGAACAAGATAGAGAGAACAATACTGGGATTCAAATCAGGTTAATAGGAAAACAAAAAAGTTACTATGATATATCCCACTATTTTTAAATTTAGTTTTCCATTAATTGAAAAAAATAAGACAAAATAGATTAATTTTTTTTAAAAGGGTGGAGACTGAGATAAAAGAAGACATTGTAACAGAACAACACAGGTCAGAACCGAATAATTTAAGCATCATTGTGTTTCACCCCCAGATAATTTAACATAATAGTAGTCACCATAGTGCTTCTTTCCTTGAATTATTTGAGTATAACTTCATATACTATAGCATCAAGCATATCAAGACAGTGTGAAGCCATTCAAGAGAATTAAAGAATTACAGAGTATTTAGAACCAGGTAACAGAAAATGAACAACGGTTTCTATCTTATCTTTTTGCCTATAAAAATTTTGTTTCTACTATCACATATAGTAAAATATTGTAAGATTCAACATGTTAAAAGCAGTGGAAACCAATGTACAACAGCTTGATGGGATTTCAAAACAAGATGGTATTAAATCAGCACTAGCTTTTACGATGTGCTGTTTTCTTCAAAATAGCTATTCGTACTACCATTTGAACAACCCTGGTTAAAACCTGTGCAATTAATGAGGGAAAACATTATATGGCTTCAAACAAATATGATTTGGAATCATTATTACCACATATTTTTTGTATTCTTATCATTTCTTACACTAGGGAAACTATTCAATATTTATACATGTGAGTTTGATTTATTTCACTTATGAGTATGGTCTCAAGCTGTGTCCACTTATTTATAAATATCTCAATGTGATCATGCTTTATACCTGAGTAGTACTCCATTGAATAAAAATACCCCAACTTTTTTATCTATTCCTCTGTTGATGGACACTTAGGTTGTTTCCAAGATCTAGCTATTACAAATTGTGCTACTATAAACATGGATGCACATATATCACTGTGGTATGATGTTTTCAGTTCTTCTGGGAATATGCCTAGAAGTGGAATGTTTGGGTCAAATGGGGCTTCCAGTCCCAGCTTTCTGAGAAATCTCCAGACTGACCTCCACAATGGTTGTACTAGTCTACCATCCCACCAACAGTGCAGGAGAGTTCCTTTTTCCCCACAGCCTCTCCAGCATTTGTTGTTGGTGGTTTTCTTGTTCTTGACAATTCTTTCAGGAGTGAGATGAAATCTCAGTGTGGTTTTAATTTGCATTTCTCTAATGACCAGTGATGGTGAACAGTGTTTCATGTATTTATTTGCCATTTGTGTTTCTTCATCTGAAAATTGTTTATTCATCTCAGATGCCCATTTTTGGATTGAATTTTTGGTGTCTGATTTTTAAAAATTCTATATATATTTTAGACAGAAGTCCTTTGTCTGAGGGGCAGTGCACTAAGATTTTTCTCCCAATTTGTGGGTTTTCTTTTTACTATGCTGGATAATTCATTTGACATGCAGAAACTTTTTAATAAGAGGTGATCCCAATTATTGACTCTGGAAAGTATTTCCCGTGCAGTTTGAGTCCTGTTCATGAATTCTTTACCTACTCCTATGTCTTCAAGGTATTTTAACCATTTTGTCTTCTGATCGATTTAATGTTTCTGTTTTAATATTTAGATTTTTGATCCATTTAGATTTTATTTTAGTGCGTGGTCATAGGCATGGTTCTAGTTTTAGTTTTTGGCATATGGAGAGCCAGTTTTTCCAACACCATTTATTAAAGATACTGACACTGTTCCAGTGAACATGTTTGTCCCCTTTATCAAAGATAAGGTGGTTGAGTCTGTTTATGTTTATGGTTGTATCTTCTAATCTATTCCACTGGTCTTCAGCTCTGTTTTGGTTCCAGTACCATGTTGATTTTACTACAGTTGCTTTGTAGTATAACTTCAAGTCAGGGATTGTGATACCACCTGCCTTGCCTTTGCTGCTTAGAATTCCCTTTACTATTCTAGAACTCTTCTTGCTCCAGATGAATTTTAGAAGTGATTTCTCGAGTTCTATGAGGTATGTTGATGGTATTTTTATCAGGATTGCATTGAATCTGTATAAAAGTATTGGGAGAATGGCCATTTTCACAATATTTATTCTTCCTATCCATGAGCAAGGGATGTCTTCATTTTCTGAGCTCTTCTTCCATTTCATTTTGCAGCATGTTATATTTTTCCCTCTATAGGTCTTTCACTTCTTTCGTGAGAGTAATTCCTAAATATTTCATTTTTTTAGGCTGCTAGTATGAAGGGTGTGGCCTCTCTTATTTATCTCTCTGAGACTTTGTTATTAGTGTATAGAAATGCTATTGATTTTTGAGTATTGATTCTGTATCCAGCTACATTACTGAATTTATTTATTACATCTAGGAATCTTTCAACGGAGTTTTGGGGATCTTCTATATAGAGTATCATGTCATCTGCAAAAAATGATAGCTTAACTTCTTCTTTTCCTATCTTTATGCCTTTTATTTCTCTCTCTTGTCTAATTGCTCTGGCTAGTATTTCCAGAATTATATTAAATAGGAGTGGTGATAAGGAACATCCTTGTCTTGTACCTGATTTTAAAGTAAAGGCCTTCAAATTTTGGCCCTTTAGTATGATATTGGCTTTTGGTTTGTCATAGTCAGCCTTTATTATATTGAGATAAAGACTATTTATTCCAATTTTCTCCAAGGTTCTTATCATAAATGAATTTTGGACCTTATCAAAAGCTTTTTCTTCATCTATAGAAATGATCATGTGATTCTTACTTTTGACTCTATTGATATGGTGTATTACATTTATTGATTTAGGTATATTGAACCATCCCTGCATGCCTGGGATGAATTCCACCTTGTCATGGTGTATGATCTTCTTGATGATTTGCTGCATCCTATTTGCCAATATTTTATTGAGGATTTTTGCATCTGTGTTCATTAGGGAGATCAGTCTGTAGTTCTCTTTTTCAGTTGGGTCCTTCTCTGGTTTTGGTATTAGAGTAATATTTGCTTGTAGGAACAATTTAGGAAGGATTGCTTCCCTTTCAATTTCATTTAAGATTTTGTGGAGTGTTGGCATTAGGTCTTATTTGTATTTCTTGTAGAATTCTGCAGTGAATCTGTCTGGGCCTGGGCTCTTCTTTGTACATAAAAATTTAATTATGTTTTCAATTTCATTAATAGAAATTGGGTTATTCAGTAGTTTTACATCTTCGTGACCTAGCTTTGGTACTTTGTATGCTTCTAGGAATCTGTCTTTATCCTCTGTGTTATCAAACCTTTGAGAGTAGAGGTTTTTGAAATAGGTGTTGATGATCTTCTGTATTTCTATAGGGTCTGTGGTAATTTCGCCTCTTTCATTTCTTATTGCTTGAATTTGAGCTTTCTCTTCCCTTTTTAAAAATAAGGTTGGCTAGGGGTTTATCGATTTTATTGATTATTTGGATTTATTTTAGTCTCTATTGCATTGATTTCTGCTCTGATTTTTATAATTTCTTCTCTTCTTTTGACTTTTGGCTTGACTTACACTTCTTTTTCTAGATGTTTGAGGTGTAACATCAGGTTATTTATTTGTATTCACATTCTTTTTTCCTGATGTGGGAACTCAGTGCAATAAATTTTCCTATGAGGATAGCTTTCATTGCATCCCACAGATTCTGGTAAGTTGTGTTTGTGTTTTTATTTGTTTGCAGATATTGTTTAATTTCTTCTAATATTTCCTTTGTGACCCACTGATTACTCAAGAGTGCGTTATTCAATTTCCATGTGTTTGTCGGATTTTTGCAGTATCTTTTATCATTAATTTCTAATTTCATAGTGCTATAGTAAAATAGCATGCAAGGGATAATTTCAACCATTTTGCATTTATTTAAATGTTATGTGAATTAGTATATGGTCTATTTTAGAGAATGACCCATGTACTTCTGAGAAGAATGTGTATTCTGCTGTTGTTCGGTGGAATACTCTGTATATATCTGTTAAGTCCATTTGTTCACAGGTGTGATTCAGTTCTTTTATTTCTTTGCTGATTTTCTGTCTGGTTGATCTGTCCATTTGTGTCAATGGTGTGTTAAAATCTCCTGTTAGAATCATGTTACTGCTAATTTGGTTTTTCATTTCTGTTACTACTTGTTTTATATAACTGGATGCTCTGGAGTTTGGTGCATATATATTTAAGATAGCTGTCTCTTCCTCTTTGAGTTTTCCCCAACCAGTATGTAGTGACCTTCTTTTTCCCTTCTGATCATTATTGATTTGAAGTTCACATTGTCTGCAAACAGGATAGCTAACCCCGCTTTTTTTTTGTTCCTGTTGCATGAAGTATTGTTTTCCATCCATTGATTTTTGTCTGTATGTATCCTTTTGTGTTAGATGGGTTTCTTGTAGACAGCATATGGTTGAATTTTGTTTCTTGATCCATTCTGCCAGTCTATTTATTTTAATTGGTGCATTGAGACCATTTACATTAATGATTATAACTGTTATGTTTTGGTTTATTGTTGACATGTTATTGTTCTGCTCTTGCATCTTTATCTTTATGCTCTGTTTAATTGTCTGCTTTGTTTAGTGGTTTTTTCCTAAGTATACCTCGGCTGTCTTTCAGCATTCTTTGTAGGGTTGGCTTGGTGATCATGAAGTTCTTCAGCTGTTCTTTGTCATCAAAGTATCTTATTTCTCCATCGATTTTGAAGTATGGTTTTGCAGGGTACATCAGCCTAGGTTGGAAATCATTTTCCTTTAGGATCTGAAATACTTCACTCCATGCTCCTCCTGACTTTATTGTTTGTGCTGAGAAGTCTGCTGTGATTCTGATAGCTTTGCCTTTATAGGTGATCTGTCTTTTTTTCTTTGACAGCTTTTAATATTCTATTCTTTTGTTTGATTTCTGGGATTGTCATTATTGTATGTCTGGGTGTAGTTTTATTTTAGTTATGGCTATTTGGAGTTCTATATGCTTCACTGATCTTGATATCAGTTTACAATCTCATGTTTGGGAAATTTTTAGTGATTGCTTCTCTAAATATCTTCTTGACATCCTTTATGTTGTCCCCTTCTTTTACATTCATCCCTATCAACCTTTTGTTGTTCCTCTTTGTGGTCTTTTGTTTTGTCATTTTCCTATATTTTCGAGCTTCAAGTGTTGTTCCAAGTGAGGGAGAGAGGACCGCCAGGCTGGGATGGGTTTCCCTGTCTCTTCCCCACTCACTGGTCCCGGCAGGGAACTGTGGCCTGGCTACCAGGCTAGGAAGAGTTCCCCCAGACTGGGACAGGATTCTGCACCTCCTCCTCACTCACTGGTCCTGGCAGGAAACTGCGGGCTGGTCCCCAGGCAAGGAAGAGAGTGCCGCCACACTGGGACTGAATTCGGTGCTTTGTCCCTTAAAATATTCTCTATCAATTTGTCTTTACAAGGTGTGACCAAAAATTAGTGAAGCCTGCTACCAAGAACCTGTAATTGCTGCACTCAGAAGGCTGAAGCAGGAGGGTCATCATGAGTTTGAGGCCAAGCTGTATTAACTAGCTAGCTCTGGTCTAAAAAAAAAAAAAATGAAAGTGAGGATAAATCACAATAGATACAAGAGGCTTCCTTCGGTTAGATGGCAATTAAGAATATCATATTCCTGAGCTGGGTGTGGTGGTGCACTACTGTAATCCCACAATTTGGGAGGCTAATACAGGCAGATCCTTGCAAGTTCAAGACCAAGGCCTGGCACTGTGCCCTCCAGGGAAAGTTTCGTGTTCACAGAGTTAGGTCCTAACTGAATTTAGTGGTGAAGAAGGCTGGCAGAGCCTAGTGGGCTTCTTAGACTCACAGGCTAGGTGGCCACTCTGGTGACTGTGTTGGATGCTCAAAGCGCTAACTTGGCTTCAGACAGAAAAAGAAGTAGAGTTGCTTCTCATCTGTGTGAAAACAGACTGCACAGTGACCACTTTGCTGACACCTGGCTGGCTATAGGGAGACCTCACCTGCATCATCTCAAATGGCACCCTGGGGATAGGGCAGCATCACTGCCTCTCTCTCCCTCTCTGTCTCTGTCTCTCTCTCTGTCTTTCTGTCTGTCTGCCTCTCTCTCTCTCTCTCTCTCTCTCTCTCTCTCTCTCTCTCTCTCTCAGCCCAGGCTCTGCAGGATCCGCACATCCCCAACACCCTTACCCCTCAGAGCTGCAGTAAAGTGAGTCTGCTAGGCCTGGAGGACCCTTAGAGCAGAGTTCTGATTAAAACCATCACACATGCAGTCTCCAAAACCACCTGTGCTTGTTTAACTCCCTGACCTTGAGCTTCAATTCCTGGCAGTCCTAACAGGTAACCAGCTGCCCAATCCTACTCCCCTTGTCTTTATTTCCAGGACCAGAGCATCTGTGGATCCTGGAGATGAGATTCCTGGTCCAGCTTCTCTGTCTCTGGAGGTGAGATTCCTGGTCCAGCTTCTCTGCCTGGAAATTTATGGGAAGAACATTTTTTCTGTCCATTTTAAGCTGGTAATTTAGCTCTTGATACAGAGATGAGGTGCTTTAAATATATTTTGGAAATGTTAGTGTGACATGAAGAGTTGTTTTGTCTTAGATCTTATTAGGAGTTTGAGGGCACAGTGCAAGGCAAACAGTGAGGCAGAGATGCAAGCGTATTTGAACCCATCCCCTGCCTTCACCAAGACCATGGGCTGGCTGTTTTTCTTTTAATTCTCTGACTTACGCGCTGCCTGCATGCATCACTGCCTGGATGCAGTGCCCTTACATCTCATACAGGACAGATTTCCCTGACTTAGCCTTCAGAGACCCTGGCAGCATCTCAAGGTGACGTTGTCTCCCTCAGCTGTCTAAGCAGCATGTTGGTAGGAACCTCCACATCCTGGTGCAAACAGAAACCCAAAAGGTCTCCCAGGCTGCTTGTCTATATGGCTTCTGCACCTTGCTTCTGGGGAAGTAGCTCTGTCTATGGCTTTGTTGTACTTCCCCAAAGAGGCCTCCCAAGATGAAAAATGGGACAAAACCCCTGAGATGGAAAAAGACAGGGCAAAAGAATATCGTTTTAGGAAGAAGTGCTTTTATTTTAGCCGGCCCAGCAATACAGTGCTGATGGAATTTGCAAAGGTATGCAACTGAGTCAGAATTTTGACTGATTTTTGTAGTTCATTTATGATTAGCTCATTGATCACTTAGTACATAGTGATGAGAAACATAAACAAGGTGGGCCTTTGTTCCCCTTTGCTTGAGGTCAGAGGCTAAACAGTGGATGATTAGCCAATTTATAACCCTTGCTCTGTCAATTCTAGGAACATTTGTCTCTCATAAAGGGAACAATGGTTGACGCAACATCATTTGTCTCTTACAAGGGGGAACAAAGTTTGACACAGCACACAGGTTACTTGGGGGGTGATGTGTACAGAACAACGTAAAGACAAGGTCAGTTAATTCTATAACTATGTGGTGCTTGGTTACTAGGCTAACGAGCTTAGTACAAAATGACAATGTCTTTTTAATTATTTTTGCTAATTATCTTTTAATAAATTGTTTTAATTTTTCAGCATCTTAGTATAACAGCTTCGGCCCCTTCTCCCATGGAGTAGAATCTGAAGATGTCCTAGTGTTTCACTGCTGGTAACACTGCAGCCAGCCTTGCACAGTGCCAGCTCCCCAAGCCAAAACAGCCTTCTCAGCTGGAGAACTTTCCCTATAGAAGTGGCAACAAGATGTGCAATCAGCCCATATCCTGAAAGTCTATGTGCTCAGAGTCTGTGTTTGGAGAGCTGGTGAATAGGAGGAAGGTGCAGTGTTGCCTCCCATGTAAACCAGATCCACTAAGAGGAAAAGTGGGCCGGATTTAGAACCCTGTTTTGGTCTATACAGATACTTTGAACTGGGTCACTTATTGGCACTTCCTTCACCCACTGCAGTACAAGGCAGCACCTCAGACCTTAGAGGCTCACAGGAATGATTTACTATTTCTTGTGATTTTGTGCATCATCTGAGCAGCTTTTCTGCTGCTTTGTCTGGGATGCCTCATGCAGCTGCAGGCTGCATAGCTATGTCACCTTCCCACCTGACAGCTGAAATGGGCTGTCAGTCTGGCTGCTTTGGTTCCCTTCCCAACCTGCCAGTTGGAGCGGTGCTGGCAGCACTTCACTTGATCCTCAGGCATTTAAAGATACATTCTTGATACACACTTTACAATTAATGAAAGTGAGTTTTTATTGTGCAGGGGCACACTAGCATTAACAATTCTGAGCAAATTTCACCAGCAGTCCTGAGTGACACCAGAGATAAAATATTCTACCCTACTGGAGTGACCAGGCCCACTGCCCACTGCACCCTGCTGCATTCATTTTCTCTCTTTCTTATAGTCTCTTTGGGTATGATATTTTTATTTGAAATCTTTGGTTTTTTAAATGTAGACATTTGTTTATATAAAGTCTTTCTTTAGAATATCTTTTGGTCCATCTCACAAGTTTTAATATTTTGTGTTCCATTGTAATCTGTTTCAAAACAAGATAATTTTCTTTTGAGTTTTTGCATGACACTAGTTAGTTCAGAAGCATGTTTTGAAATTGCCATATGTTGTGAATTTCATAAAACTTCTCCTGTTACAGGATTATGCTTTCATACCATTGTGGTTTGTGGAGCTACTTGGTATGATTTCAGTCACCTTAAAATTTTCAAAACTTGTGTTTGTTGCCTAACATGTGACCCATCTTAGAGAATAGTCCATGTGTGCTCCAGGAGAGGTATATTCTGCTGGTATGGGGAGGAAGGGTCTGGGTATGTCTGTTTAGTTCATTTGATTTAAAGTGTAGTTTAAATTCAATATTTCCTCATAGATTTTCCATGTGGATTGTCAATCCGGACACTGCCATCTGCTGCTATTATTGTATTTCTGTGTCTGTATTTCCCTTCAGAACTCTTAATAAGGTATTTACTTTTTATGTGTAGTGGTGCCAGCACTGGGTACATACATATATTTACAAACCTCATATTCTTTTGTTGAATTATTTCATGTTTTTACTCAGTTTTCATTTTAAAATTTATTTTCCCTATTATATTGGTAGTAGCACCTGCTTTGTGTTAATTTCTGCTTGCATGTACTATCTTTTTCATGCTTCATTTGCAGACTATGTGCACTCTCAAATCCAGGGTGGGTCTCTTTAAACAACATATAGTTGGTGCTTATGTTTTAAGAAATGTAGGCCACTCCAATCGATATGGTCTGCTTAAAGACTTTAATCCATTTACATTAAAGGTAATTATTAAGAATTCACTACTGCTGTTTTGTTATTTTTCTCATTTTTCATTGCTGATTCCTTTCTTTTATCTTTCTTGGTGTATTCTTCTGTGATTTGATGATTTTTTTATGATGTCATGACTTGATTTCATTCTCTATCTTTTGTGTATCTGTTGTGGGTTTTGCTTTGAATTTCTCATGGGACTTATGTCAAACATCTGGTTGTAACAGACTATTTAAAACTGCTAACCACTTAGCTTTGATGACATGCAAAAACAGAACAATTTTCTAAGCCTCTGAACCCCTAAATTTATACTTTGATATTAATCAATAATTTACCAATTTTTATATTTGGTATTCTTCAACAAATTACTGTATCTGTGGTTACTTTTCGTTTTGTCTTTTGATCCAGCCAGCAGGCCCTGGGCCTATTTCATGGTGTCATTCCTATTCGGGGTAGGTCTTATCTCATTTTGCTGCCCAAGGTGCCAAGTCACCTCTGTAAATACACTTAGGGACAAACTTAGAATTGTGCTGTTCTAGTTACCTGGGGATTTCTCAATGTGATCAAGCAGACTCTCAGGACAAATCATCACCCTCAGCACTTCAGAGTGCTGATTATTTTCTGTCATGGGTCTGTCTCAAAGCACTGACTGTGTGATGCCACTGAAATTCCCCTAAACAGCTGTGGCAGGATGGCTTGGAGCATAGCAGGAACACACTGAGAAATTGTATGGTAATTAATGTGCAGCCCTTGAGATTGCCATCAAGGAGAGAACACATCTGAAATACTATAGATTTCACCTAGAAAAAGTCTGGGGAAAAAATCATCCCTGCTCCCAGCAAACAACAAAGAAACTGAAAAACAAATATTAGTCAGTTTTACTAAAAGGACTCAGTAAGGTATTAAAATGCCTGCTCACTGGAGTGCAGTACAAGGTGACTTACACTCAGGTTGCTCCCTGCATGGGGGACACCTTACAGACTGTCTCCCAAGAAGTGGAGCGACAGGGCCATGTGCACTTTACTGTAATACAGATGAAACCCAGAAGTCTCCAGACAACGGAGTGGTTGTCATGTGATTGGACGTAATAAAATAGGGTTACAGAAAGAGACAAAATCCACTGTACTGACAGAAGATTTGAAACACTGTAGTTTCCTCCATTTTTATGTGTATTACCAATTTTTAAATATCTCAGTGAGTACACTGGAAGAGAAAAACCCAAAATATAGAGTGATTATAAAGTTTCCTTGGAAATTGAGTCATTTGTATACAAAAAGACCATGCTATTAATGATTGTGCTGGACTTCTACCAGGCAAAGAAGGGAGCCATAGTTATCCTCGGATATGACAAGGTAGGGGAGAAAGTTAATGAGGAAAATGAGAATCAAGTCACTATAGAAAACGAAAACATTAATAAAATGCATTAATCTCCAAAATAAAGAGTTACTCTGCTTATGGAAATATATTTTAATAAACTGAGGCTCTTCTCTACTGCATGGTGTCCCAGGAGGTGTGGCATAAATTTGCTGAAAGACATTTTCTTCTCTGTGACCTCAGAGTTTCTACTATAAGCAAAATAATTGGCATAGGACCATTATTTCATCTCCAGAAGATTATACTTTATGGAATTCTGCATGCATTTATTAAGATGCAAGTCTTGGAGGCCTCATAAATTACTCAAGTTCGTGGTTTCCTTAAACTTAGAAGAAGAATGTCTTATTCTAACTGCACAGATTTAGATCTCAAGGACAAATGAAGACCAGAAAGATAGTTTATCTACAAGCACCAAAAACAAATTCATTCGGAACAGAATGTGGTCACCAGTAGGAACTGAGCCCTCTGGGTCCCCAGCTCAGCCCAGATCTGCATACTGCCTCACTGATTTGCATGATTTCCCTAGAGGCCATTTCTGTTCCTTGGAGTCCTCATGAAAGGCTGGTTGGTGGATCTGGGCAAAAAGAGCCTCAGCAGAGGTAAGACCAAACTTGGGTGTCCTGACTCCTCTTTTCTGCCTTCTGCTGCTCTAGCGTCCAGGTGAAGGAGACAGCTGCAGAGAACACACCCCAGATGACAGGAGTTCCCTTTTTCTTGTGGTGAGAGACTCCCAGGGACTTTGGGACTCTCAAGCTCATGGTCCTTTCTCAGAGACCCAGGTGCCCTTAGGTTAAGGGACCAAGAGAGCCCTGGTCTGCTGGAGGACAATAGGCTGGGACCCACTCACTAACACTGGTTGTGTTTTCCTTGCTTCTCAGACACCAGTGGGAGCGCTGTACTGACACATTCCCCAGCCTTCCTGAGTGTGATTCCAGGTGAGAGCATCTCCATCACCTGCAGGGCCAGTGAAAGCATTAGTAATTATTTAACCTGGTATCAGCAGAATCCAGGCGAGTCTCCTAGGATTCTCATCTATGATGCTGATAACCAATACCCTGGTGTCTTTGATTGCTTCAGAGGCATACAGAGTGGGACAGAATTAATTTTCAAAGTCAGCAGGGTAGAGGCTGGAGACTCTAGCACCTATTACTGCCAACAGGACTATGCAGTCCCTCTCACAGTGTTACAGCCCCGCACATAAACCATCTGCACGGGAGGTTCTGTGGTTTCAACAGCTGCCCTGTCTCCTGTGCCACGTTCACCACTGCAGCCTCTGTGATGGGGGTGTGTGGGTGGCTATGCAGAGATCAGTGGTGAGGGTATAGAGGACTTGTCTTTCAGAATATGTTCTGTTGACAAAACAACCCTTCTAACCTTCAGTGAAGTCTGGACATGAGACCTCTATGCCAAGACTACACACGGCCTGTCTGTAACACGGTCTTTGAATCTTTTCTCTGAGACACTTTCTAAAACATGTGTTGTGCAGAGAACTAATGCAAAATAGGAATCCCCCTCCAGGGAAATATGGAAGATATTGCTAGTACTACAATCCTAATAGTATTGAAGAGCAAATCTGCCCCTGTCAACTGCCACTTGCTGGTTTTGAGGCTTGTTCTGTGTCGAATACTGGACTCCTCCAGGTGGCTCAATCCCCTATGAATCCTCTGTAGATAAGGAGTTAGAGGTTCTTATAGCATCGCTTGCTGAAGGTACCAGCACTCATAGGTCAGAAGATAGAAACATATTCTACTCCTCAGAACCCATAACTTCATTCATTCATTCATTCATTTATTCATTCATTCATTCATTAAAATGAGATGATATTTAATGCAATACAGTGTGTTTATTGTACATAAATTTAATACAAAGTGTATAGCTGGTAACTTCATACACACTTTGCTTTGTACCAGTGCTCAGAGGGAGATACAGCCCTGTTTGCAGCATTTCACATGCCCCCTTTTTTTGCTTCCACCCTAGTGACATCCTGTCTCATCCACTTTTACAGGAGGCTGCCATGCTCCTGTCTTCCATCAGTGCTGTTTTTCCTCAGACATACATACTTGTATGTCTTTGGCCTCTTCCTTCTTTCGATCAACATGAGTTTTGCAATTTATGTGTTTGCTTAGTTAGTAATTTATTCCTTTTATTTTGAATAATTCTCTATGACATGAACATGCCAATTAGTAAATTTATTCCTGATTTCATTAGTTGTTTAGCATGGAGGTTGTTATTAAGTTTCAGGGATTTTTAAAAGTGTCTTTTATGGACTTGTTCATTCTGGCTCTTGACTATATTCTTAGGGCTCTTGACTATATTCTTAGGGCTGAGTGATGTAGTTGGTTGTTACTGGAACAGCAAAAGGAAGGAAGAGCAAAAAATATGAGAGAACTGAATCTCTTTTTTTTTCTATAGTTTTATTAAGGATGAGTCTGTCCCAGGCTTCTATGACTAAGAGTTCTAGAGTCTACATACGTGAGACCATATTGTATTTAATCAGCTGTGTCTGAGTCATTTCACTGAGCATGGTATCCACTAGTTTCATCAGGGTTGTCATGAATAGTAGGGGTTCAATTTTATTTTATGACTAATATTATGTCATATATGTTGCTTCCACACCTTGGCTGTTGTGAATAATGCTTACTGAACATAAAAGTGCAGATATCTCTTCCATATTCTGATTCCATTTCTTTCAGAGATACACAGATGAGATCGTATGTTGCATTTATTGCTAAATATTTGAGAAACCTCTATAATTGTTTCTTATGATATTTGTACCAGTTTACCTTTCCACCAACAGTATCATGTTGTTTTCTTATTCTCCACACCTTCAACGACAGCTGGTATTTCCTGTCTTTTTGAAAATAATCATCCTAGTAGATACAAGGTGATATTTATTATGGTTTTGGCTTGTGTTTCCATGCTGATTAGCATGATTAGCAGCACTTAGTGCCTTTTTACATATCTACTGATGTCTGCTTCATTTGGAAATAGTTGTATTCTGACCCACTTTTAAGTTGTGTTGTTTGTTTTGTGTTTACGTTTGTTTTGGCTATTGAGTTGTGTGCATATATATCTTCAATATTAAATACCTATTGGATATTTGATTAGTAACTGCTTTCTTGCATTCTGTAGATTTACCTTTCCTTTTAATTTTGTTGAATATTTCCTTTGTTTTGCAGAAGGCTTTTGTCCCACTTGTTTAGATTGGTTGCCTGTGATTTTTGTGTTACACCTGAAAAAGCACTACAAAGACCAAGGTCAAGGTGCTTTACCTGTTTCCTTTCTTTTAGATTATATAGTTTCAGATCTCACACATGAGTCTTTAATAAACTTTAAGTTCATTTTAATAGTGAGGGGCATAAGTTTAATGATTGTTTTGCTAGTGTATATCCATTTTTTCCCAAAACTATTTGTTGAAGGTATTTTTCTTCCCTGTTGTGTATTTTTGGTGCTTTTGTCTAACATTCATTGATCTGTATGGATATTTTTGTTGTCTGTCTCCCAGGAAATGGTATCAGTACATGGAAGGAAGAGAAACCTAGTGCTGCTCATCTGTGCAGGTGTGGTTGTCCACTGACCTATACCACTGAGCCTAATTGCAAGCTGCCCTTTGTAAATTCTCTACAAAGTAAGACTGCACCAGGGATCTCAGGAAAGACTGAAAAACTGCAAAGAAAAATACTATCTGGAAGACAAATTCCATGCAAAGACTTAATTCAATTTGACACAATCAAACACCTAGGGAGATGATGAAACACAGTAGAGGTAGAGAGAAGCAGTGTCCCTGTTATGGATCAAAAACTGGTGGTCAACTTAACACCAGCCGAGTGAAATCAGCATGGTGCTGACTGTAGAGGGCCCACCTGAGGGAAGTGCCAGCATAAGAAGAGATGTGGAAAGGAAGTGGAGGTTTTGTGGATCTCCTAAGTGTTGTCTTTTGAAGCTTTCCCTGATATGAACTCTGTCATTATCACTGGAGGAGCTTGGGACCTTGTTACTGAGAACAATCACAGTTCACTTCGGGGGAGCTCTGGTTCTTAAATTCATCATTGCAACCTAGCTTTGAAGCAAAAAATGTGTGCTGTTCAAGTTGTGTGAGAAGCTTGCCACTCTGTATCCCTACATGTGCTTGACTGTTATCATTGGTAGAGCTCAGGACCTCACTGTCACAGAGGATGTCTGTGATAATTTGAAGGGAAACATGGTCCTTATTTTGAGCATTTCTTCTTGGCTCCAGTGTGGAACCCTCTACCTGCTAGCACGGATCCTGCATTCCACTGGCATAGACTTTCTAGCTTCCACCACTGACCTTTGTGCCTTCCCAGCACAGATCTATAAAACAGGCATGCAGGAATCATTATCATGAGTTCTATACCTCCAGGTGTACTCTTGAGAGGCATTGTCATAGGCTCCAGGTCTTCAACTGGACTCTTGCAAGACATTGCTGTGGGATCCAGGCCCTCAGTTGGATTTTCTAGGTCTTCACTATGGTGCACAGATTACCTGCAATTTCTTATAGGTCACTCTGGGTGACCATGATAAAATAATAGTATAAATTTGTGTCCTGTATGTAGTTGTTCACCTTGTAGCTCCTGACTACAACAGTCTCTCTAGGCTTCTATCTTGTTCCTAGACTTGTACTGAATGCCATCTGGCTGAGTCTTGGTGTTTGGTAAGACAAAGTGTCACAAAGAATAAATTCTGTGAACCCAACAGTTAAATTGTTTATTCAGGCTGAATAAAGGATGTTTTCTGACATGAACACCTGGGGGGACATTGGTCAAGTGTGGAGAAAACCAGACCAATGTTGGCAGTGCTGGAGCCCTGCTCTCTTAGCTCCAGCTGCTTTTCGTGCTCCTCCCAGCCTGCCCTGCTGTCCAGCGCCCATATCAATGCCCCGTTCTGCTGGGTGATCTGCTTCAGCAGGGACTCAGATTGAACCATGGAAGCCTGGGCTCTGCTCTTCTGGGTCCTGCTACTCTGGATCGCAGGTGAGGGGACTGTGGATGACAGCTCAGCACATCTGTGGAAACTCTTTTTAATGTTGAGTCCTGTGTCCTGGAACCTCTGATTCAGCAAGCACAGTAATTAAAGCTCAGCATTGATCAATGCGCTGAGAAGACACTATTGAGAGTACAGTGGGTGTGCCTGAATTACACAGGTAATATTTCTTTTCTATGTTTCAATCTCAGATACCACTGGACAAAAATTACTGACTAAGACTCCAGCTTCCCTGGCTGTGTCTCCCAGACAAACTGTCACTTTCAGCTGCAGGGCCAGTCAGGGTGTGAGGGACTACTTAGAATGGTACCAGCAGAAACGTGAGCAGGTTTCCAGGCTCCTCATCTATGCTGCCTCCAGCAGGACCACTGGCATTCCAGGCCGGTTCAGTGGAAGTGGGTCAGGGACAGACTTCACTCTCACCATCAGCAGCCTGCAGCCTGAGAATGTTGCAGTTTATCACTTTTACCAATATTACAGCAGGTGTCCCACAGTGATTCAGCGTGTGACAAAAACCTCTCTGATTGTTTGTCATGATATTGCTCAAAGCAGCTTTTTCCTTTAAGGACAGATGCTGTGGTTCCTGCTCAGTTTAAATGGCTCTGCCTCAATCTGGCAACCATCTGATTCTGAAAAGTAACTTGCTGATAAGGTTTTGACTGATTGCTGGATTTGTTCCCAGTCTCAGGTGCACAGCCATGTGTAGGAATAGCTTCCCTGCTAATGCCATCAGATCAGACTCATATTAGTGGTTGCCTAGAAAGATGTACATTTTATGCTCATGAAAATAAGACAATACAATAACCAACAACAAAACTGCATCATGTGGATGTGAGATTAACTCATGCATTCTTAACAGAAACCGTTCTTCCAGTTTTCTTTCCTAGTATTAATTTGATTCATTGCAGTGCGAATTCTCATGTTATTACCTTAAATATTAGCTTTTTAAAAATGATTGATTTAGAGTTTTGTTTTTCACATTACTTTTCAGTGTTGTGGCTGAGATTAAGTGCAGTGTTATTTTTCTTATATACCAGCACAGCTGCTGGGTCTGTACTTACCCCTCCCACTTACTACACAGCTTAGTTCCATTCTCATGTGGAGCCTGGTGAATCCCATCATGCCACTGGCTTTACAAAACTCTTGACACAAATTTTCTTTTGAAAGCTGAGTGATATTTTCTATTATTGCCACTTTTATTTTTCCCTTTTTATCTTTCTGTTTCCTCCCTCCTTTTTCCCCCAATGGCCTTGAACTCTAATAAATGACTGAAACAATCATATTAATAATCATCAATGGTGCCTATTCCTTATTTTCTTGTTATTAGCTCACTCATTCACCTATTAATTTTAGTTATATAATCAGCTTGAGACTCCAGCCCGCCGAATGCAATTAGGGCAGTAATGTTTATCTGACTCTATGAGATTCACACCTCCATTTGATTATTTCCATGAAATAGTTCATCTCAATTAAGAATGGGATATTCCTCAGCTGGGTGTGGTGGTGCACTACTGTAATCCCACAATTTGGGTGGCTAAGGCAGGCGAATGCTTGCAGGTTCCAGTCCAGCCTGGACTACAAGGTGAGCCCAAGGCCAGCCTGACCACATAGTGAGACCCTGTCTAAAAAAGACAAAATAAATTATATTCTTCATAATTTTTCTTTTTCTTAAATTATTTCTTATATATGTGCTAATTGCATAGTATTTTAAGATTTATGCATTAAATTATTTTGAAAAGGAAATCGTGTAAGTGATAGATATGAAGTGTGATCTAAAATATGGCAAATACTTAATTGAACAAAATTACAGTAAAGGACACATTGCCATCAGTTTCCCTCACAGTACCTCCCCTTGTTTTTAAGACACTCATCCTATGGTTCTTGCCATTTTCTGAAGCAGTTCTGGAAGTCCTCTTTCATGAGTGTCTTTACATGTATTGTTGTGGCTTCTTTGATGTAAAATTGGGCAGAGCTGGAAGTCACCCTGTGTCATAGCTTAACATGGCAGTGTCAGTTAAATCCCTAACTCTGTCTTTCTCTTTCTCTCTTTCTCTTTCTCTTTCTCTTTCTCTTTCTCTTTCTCTCTCTCTCTCTCTCTTTCTCTTTCTCCTCTGTCTCTGTCTCTCTCTTTTTTTCTTTCTTTCTTTCCTTCCTTCTCTATTTCTATCATCCTTAAAAGCACTGCAAAGATACACCCTCTTTTCTTTTAGAGTACATTTATGGTAATTTTCATATTCACATGGCCGTGTTCTGCTGATGAGTGATTTCAGCCTCCAGAAGCGAGACTGTGCCGACCCAGTCTCCAGCTGTGCTGTCTATGATGCAAGGGAAGACAGCCACTATTACGTGCTGGGCCAGTCAGAACACTCCATCCGATCTGCATTGGTACCAGCAGAAAACAAATGAGGAGCTCCAAAGCTCCTCATTCAGTGAGCCTTCCAGTCCATCTCAGGGATCCATGTGAGGTTCAGTGGCAGTAGTTCTGGCACAGATTTCTCCCTTACCATCATCAGCCTGTGACCTGATGATGTCACAAGTTATTACTGTCACCAGGGATAGAGTATTCTTCATACTGCACAACAAACCTGAACAAAAACTAATTCAGCCTGGATGAGCAGGGAGACTGGGTACTACCACAATCTTCTGATCTTTTCAGGTGCAGATGGGTCATGGACCTCACCAACACCCTGAAGTTTGTCAGCCCAGCAGAGCTGAAATTTCAGAGCCATTGCTTCACATATTAGTCACAACTTCAATTATAGGAATTTTTCTAAATAAATGAATAGCTGTTGAAGATAGTTCTCTTTGTATCCATCTAAGGATTTTCTACTTTGTCCTTCACAAATTGGTGAAACTTTAAAGTTTTCCATAATGGCTCTAATTAGTCATTAAGGTTCAATAGTCTTAAAGGGAGAATACTGTGAAATTACCAACAATTGTCTGGAGTTGAGGGGAAATAAAATGTCCCTGGACAAGAAACCCTCAGCCTCGAATCATTTTCTAGCACTGCAACAAGCAGGGTATTCTGGGTCCCTCACTCTTTCCCAAAACTATTTTTTTTTTTTTTTGTCATTTTGTGTAGTCACATTCCTGGACCTTGACTACCCTGTGACCATTATCTTTGCAGTATTCCAGGAGAATTATTAGCTATTTGTCTTTAATAGTTGCATGATTTATTACAGAGAGGAATCATTTAAATTTTCTATAGAATCTTTTCTGTTAATGGGCAGAATAGGAACGGGTTCCTGAATACGATACTGGGAGGGGGGCTTTCAGTGAAGACATTAGGGACCCAAAATAAAACATTGTTGCTACAAATCTTCCATTAAATGGCAAACAAACCCCACAATACACAAAGCCAGAGTCCTCATCTTAGAAGCTAAATGAATGAATGTTGGAATATTGAAGTGAAAATTTCCCATTATAGGAGGGAGCTCTGGGTCCAGCTCCCTAGGCTCAAATCCTGGGGCCTCAGGTCATAATGGGTCATGTCTCCCCCATCTTCCAGTTCCTCAGGATTTCCTGCTTTTCACTGAGGTATGTATGAACCTTGGTATGATGTCCCTTCTAGGAGGATTCTTAGAGTCTGAACTCGGTCAGTAATGAGACAGGAAGGGCGAGAGAAGCAGGTGCATAGCTCTGAATGAGGGAGGTTATAAGTCAAATAGGGATGAAGAAGTCTTGTGAATTCGGAAAGGGAGGGGAGAGAACTTATAGATCCCATCTCCATTAAAAGGTACAAAGTATGTTATGAACCAAAATTAGAACAGTGTTTACTAATCTTATGGGAGAACAGCTGGATTCTACTCTATGGTCCAAGGGAGAAACACATTCTCTCTTGAGGGAAATCTGTGCCACCCAGTGCTGGAAGAGACCCCAGAAAACCATGGACCCCTAATGAGCTGCCACAGCCCTGGAGCTGTGTGCAACCCTGCCCAGGCTCTGCTGATTTGCATGTGCACAAAACACAGCCCATGCCCTAAATATTTCTTCTTAGGTTGCTCACAACCTATGCAGGAGTCACTCACAGTCCGGACACAGCGTGTACATGAGGATCTCTACTCAGCTCCTGGGGCTTCTAGGGCTCTTGCTCCAAGGTGAGAAAGGATTGATCTTGCAATTTAGTCTATTTAGAGTCCCGTGGTCAGAGATGCCTGGCTCTACAGGGAGGTCCTGTTTTACCATGGTTGTGATGATACATGTTGTTTCTGATCTCAGGTGTCAGATGTGACTTCCAAATGACTCAGGCTCTGCCTCCTTGTCTGCATCTGTGGGAGACACAGTCACTATCAACTGCAAGGCCAGTCAGAGTATAGGCACTGCTTTAAACTGGTACCAACAGAAACAAGGGAAAGCTCCTCAACCGCTGATCTATGCTGCAACCAGTTTGCACACAGGGGTCCCATCCAGGTTCCGTGGCTCTGGATCTGGGACAGATTTCAGTCTCACCGTCAGCAGCCTGCAACCTGAAGATGTTCTACTTATTACTGTAGTATGCTACTCCCACAGTGACACAAAACATATAAAAAACTACTCAAGAAAGCAGAACTGTGAGACTGGGCTGCCCCGGCTCAGTTCTCACCGCAGCTGTGCTCAACTGCTGAGAGCAGTTCTCTGAGCCGGCCAGGTTTAGAAGCTCCCTGGGCGCTTTAGAAGAAGAATCAAGACTCTCCTCTACACCCTAACTCTCCTTTTCCTCAGCTCCAGTAGCACAGACAACACAATTGTGGTCCTGACTTAATGAAGACAATGAGCGGTGGGGTTATGGCATCGTTTTGGATTCAGATAATAGAGAAGCCCTTCTATGTTTTTAAGCAAGGATTTTTAAAGGATTGATTCAGTTTTTAGTGTAGATTTGTAAACTGAAAAATTTAAAATAGAGAGGTGGCCCTGATTACACTGTGTACATGGCTATGCCGTCTATCATTAACATCCAAGGACAATTTTGTTACAAACAATCATGATCCAAAAATGTGTGAAGTCCATTGTTTACATACAGCTTCGCTCTTGGTGCTGTACATTTCAGCAGGGGAAACAAATGTGCACTAACACCCATGCAACGTTTGCTACCATGCGATTTTGTTTCACTGCCCTAAAAATTATCCCTGTATATTCTCCTCCAGTTCCCGCCAGTGATTTGTTTTTTATCATTCCCATCGTTTATCCTTTTCCAAAATGACAAAATCTTGCCTTTATAGCATAGAAGCTTTTGAAAGGTAATCTCAGATTATGCTGTATTAAGAAACACAATAATTAAAAGTATTGAGTAACACATCTTTGTACTTACAAGGCTCTCTTTATCCTTTCTGTGATTAACTGAAGTATCTTGGCTTAGTGATTGTTTTGGGATAGAAGCTTTCAATGTGTTGATTCTGGCTCAGAAGTCACCAGATATACATAGGTTTGCTTGGAGTAAGAGTCTACTACTATTCTTAAAACTTGGAGATGAATATTCACAATCTTTTGCCCCTACCTTTAACTGGATTCACAGGTAGAAATTTAGAACTCTCACTGTTTTTGTTTGTAACACCTAGGGTAAATTCAAAAGGTTTTTCCTGAATTGAAACTCAGTACGGCAATTATTTGTGTTTATTACCTTAGGGAATAATCTCAGAATAACTAACACATATGAAAATGTTGCACAGTTAGTACTTTGGTATGAGAATCTTTTAAGGGATCTATATGATACCTCAGGTATGAAGCTGTAACTGGTTTATCGTAGATAGTTGAATAATTATAGATT
Organism: Cavia porcellus; assembly: GCF_034190915.1. Classification (NCBI taxonomy): domain Eukaryota; kingdom Metazoa; phylum Chordata; class Mammalia; order Rodentia; family Caviidae; genus Cavia; species Cavia porcellus. Next base: position 43,665,482 of record NW_026947501.1, on the reverse strand, counting down.
CAATTAAAATAAAATCATAAATGAACCAAATTATACAGTTGTACATTAGTAATTATTGAAAGAATGAAGACTTATAAACTCAAGATATATCAACTCTAAGAAATAAAGGCTAACGTGAATAATATTTGGTCTTCTCTTTCTAACTTGAACTTGACCTTAAATGTCTGGAGCCAAGTGTTTGCTATTCTGAGAAGGCTGCTCTCCTGCAAGCTTCATGTGTTATCATCTCGTATTCCTGTGTGGGCACCATCCCTCCTCTCTGTAGTTCCTGGAGTGAGTGATCATTAAGATTCTGTTAACACTGCCATCTCACAATCAGCATTTTACCAGCAGGTAAACTCCTGCCCAAGAGAGGAATGCTGTGTCCTCTAGCAGCAATGGTGATGTTCATTGTTGTCTGTAAAAAGTCAATTCAGTCACTGGCCAAGAGGTTTGAAAACTGTCAGAATTGTGGAAATGCTTTTCTGGTCACTAGGAGTTTTTGGTAGAAGAGTAAGAAGCCTCATATGCACCCCAACTATCCTTCCTCCTCATTTCCAGCAGTGCAGACATCACAATGTCTGTTTGATTTGATGCAGGCACATGTGAGCAACACTGAATGCTTCAAGTTGTGGCAAACTTTTGGATTCACACAGCTACACAGAGGCCCTTGCATGTATTCCAAACACCAAGTTTTAAATGTTTGCATTGTTTTCCACACTAGATCCAGCTATGTGCTATGTGTACTTTGGCTGTGATACATCGCAACCTGATGCAGTTTGTGAGAGAGACCTCTGGTTAATGTCCACCAGCTTGCTGTTTCTGGATGTTACTGAGAATCCCTGATACTGGGCCTTATAACATGGTAAATGTCAGAAGTACACTGGTTGATAAAAGTAAAATAAAATTAAAAGCTTATTTCTTTGATTACACAGTGCACATTTCCAGTGCTGAGCAGGAATGTGTGGCTCATATCCAAGCTGTCAGTCAACATAAACACACACAGTTACAGCACTTTAGAAAATCATTCTTGTCAGTGCTGTTCAAGTTACCTGAGTCACTCACAATGTCACAGCCAGAGCATGAACCTCACCCTCTTTACTCCAACAGGCCTGGGGTCCCAGATATTCTCTCGGGGGTTCAGCTGCTTTTCTTCACTTGTTCCACACATTGAATCAATACTTATCTCAGAAAGTGCCTTGTTCAAATAAATCTCAGGAGACCCCTTTCTTCAGTACTCTGATTGTATTAGAAAAGCATTTTACAATGCCATCCCTTAGAGATGTGCGGGAAGAGGTTGCCTGACAGCATTTCTCTATTCAACCTAATATCAGCATGGTCTGTGTGTTACAAGGTGATAGCGAAGAAAAAGAGGAAGCAGGGGAGACAGGGAAATAGGACTCCAACTAAGGGTTCTCTTGCAGTGAGAAAATGAAGAAATACGAGGTTACTTTGTCTGCCTTTCATCCGGACTCTGTGTTATCTCCTGATTTCAACATAAACTCGGGAGGTGTTTCCTGATCTGTGTCCCAGAAACTTTCTTCCTCACAGCAATGCATCTACAATCATGTTTACTACCTTAGAACTTCAGAATAACTAGGAAATAATAAATGGATGCCCTTCTAGTTTTTATAGTGTTGGCAGGTAAATACATGTTACCTCAGTGATGAAGATCTAACTAGATGCAATGAAACAATTAGTAATTAACTATTTAGAAATGCAAAAACTTATAACATTACAAATAAAAGTATAATTGTAACTGAAATGTAAAACTTTATCATGAACAAACAAAATGATAGAGATCTAAATGTCTAATTAGTTAACCAAAATATATTGCCATGAAAAACCAACATTTGAAAATGCTAAAAATATGGGATTAACTTGAATAATACGCTATCATATTTATTTTGAACTCAGATGTCTTTAGTAAAGTATTTGCTATTCTGAAAGTGTTCCTTTGGTTAAGAGATTTATGGATTATCACCTTTTTGTTCTTTTTGACATCATCAGTATTCTCGAAGATTTCTGGATTCAGTGAATATCTGTGACACTGGGAACAACACCTGCAATAGCAGAGTCACCAATGTACCAGCAATGAAGCTCTGGTATATCTAGGACTGCTGTGCCCCATAGCTGTGATATTATATTCCTAGCCTTCAAGTTCATTATTTTCAATGAAAATTGAAAGCAATGGTTGCCTGACAGCTGTTAAACTGTGAGACATGGATCTGGAGATGCTGGAGGCCCTTAAAGGAAGCAGGAGTTGGTGGAAGCAGGAATGTGCCTGGGCTCCAGTGCTAACTGCAATCCCTCCCTCACAGCCTGTGCAGCGACTGGGAAAAGAGGGAGCTGGCGAGTGGTTTGCAAGAGTCCATCACTCCAAAGATTTTTTCACATCTCAACTGGCACATTTGCAGCCACTCATCAACTCCTGAGTGTGTGAACAAGGACGCTGCTGGGTTCTCACAGGCTGCTCTGGAAGGGACTCTGGGATAGCAAGGATGTGCTGGCCTCATAGATCTATAGTAGGCTTCTTTACTTTACAAACATTTATTTCAGGGTCTTCAGGGGCTAATGGGCAGTGCTAAAACTAAATCAATGTCATATCATGTTGGTTGCACATGTCAGGTTCACTGCCCTATGACCATTATCTTTTTAGAACTGTAGGTGAAGTGTTGGTCTTTTGTTATTAGCAGTAGGATGACTTACTAAGAGGGGTCATTTGATTTTCAAATGCATTTGGCCTGGTAATTGGTAGAATAGGATCAGCTTCATGAATACAGCAGAAAAGATTCCCTCACTCATGGCCTGAGGGTACCAAAATGAATAGGTTGCTGTGTTAAAGATCCTCCAGTAGATGGCAAATAACTCCACATCAAACAAAGCACTGAGGCCCCCCAGCTACAAACACTAGGACTGTAGAAGGGATGCTTTCCTATGAGGGAGCCACTAAGGCAGGGAGCTCTCTGCCCAGCTCTCTAAGCTCACAAGGCTGGAGCCTCTGTGCACAATGGGCTGTGTCTTCCCCATCTTCCAGTTCCTTAGTATTTCTTGTTTTACTTTGTGTCTGGTAATGCACCTGAGTATGAGGACATTTCCAGGAGGCCTCAGGGTCAGCAATGAGGGAAGAAGGGTGAGAGAGCAAGGATTTCAACTCTGACTGTGGCTGCTCTGAGTGAAACACCAGTGAAGTGGCCTGATGTATTCTGAGGTAGAGGTGACAGGTCCTATAGAACTGAAATCCTGTCAAGAGAGTCCCTAAGAGGAGGGGCAGGTGGGCAGGAAGAGGGGCTGTGACTGCAGACCTGTTACCCTGCTGTTCTCCAGAGCCCTAGCAGTGAGTGAAAAATTACAGCTCGATCCACAGAGGCTAACGGTGAACTGTGAACTTTGTGCTGCTCAGATTCTGCAGAGGGGAAGGATCCAGAGGTAATGTAGCAACTCTGGGCTTTCACTGTTCATTTTCAGTGTGCCAGTTCTAAAATGCCATGTTGTGCAAGTAACTAATACCATTGTTTATTACTATGTATTACATGCAGACAACAAGTAAACTATGTATTTACATGTGTAATGCATGCTCTTCATCTTTTCAGGTAGATCAGAAGCTGGAATGAGTTGAACTCTGGGATGGGGACATTTGGAGATTCTCTTCTTAGTCTCTACCCCTAAGGATTATTGGGAACAGCACTGAGAATCTTTGGCTCACAGAGCCAGGCCAGCTTTTCAGTCCTTGGCTCTCCCGGTGTGGTTCCTCTGGGCTCTCAGGTTGGTCAGCACCGAGAATGTTGAGTACTTTCCTTCCCTGTGTCCCCCGCCAGCATGCACCATGGGGAGCTTCACTGGTTCCTCTAGATCTCACACCCTTGGGTCAGGGGAAGGGCTCCACCCTCCTCAGCCTGGAGCCAGCACTGGGCAGCACTCAGCTATGCAAGCCTGAGTTTAATCCAGGTTTAGCTCCCTGTTCCAAGCCTCGCCTTCACTGTAGTGCTTCAAAATCTATTAAGGCCTTAACTTCCCTGCCCACGTCTCCTCAGCTCCTGAAACAACCCTGGGACATGGATAAAGGAGGATTTTTATCCTTGTTTTCCTAGAGTCCTGCTTTTTCCTAATACAGCAAAAAAAGTTTTTCTTCATATTTCTCTTCAAAATCCAATGCAAGTCATCGACACAAGATTATTTATTTTCTAAAGGACCTTTTAAAAATCTAACACATTCATGGCAGTCATCGCTGTTTTCTTCAGTTTATTCAGCAGCGCTCTGATGTGCTCTGTATGGCAAATGCAGATGAGCCTCTTCCAGTCCAAGCAGGGATAGGGATCCTGAGATTCAAGTGACCTCTGTGAAAGTGAGATGAAGCAGGAATGAGGATGGTGCACAGGTGCTGAGAAAGATTTTCCCACACTTGAAATGGGAGGATGGGGGCAAAGGTCTGTCTGGATTTCTTACAGAAGGAGCTTTGAGTGTACTTGAGGCATAGGCACAATACATCCCTCTGGAGATCATGAACCCTTAGGCACAACCTTGAAAACTCCTTGTATTGAGATTCCCAGAACAGGAGGAAAGAATTTGGTTGGTTCCTTTCTACTCTATCCATAGTGCTGCACCCTTCAGAAATACTCTAACACTGAGAGTTCTGCTTATGGGTTTAAATATATCCTGGTTCTCACGTTGTTTCTCAAGTAATTCTAACTTATCTTGCAGTGAAAATGGGGAGGAGGTAGCTGGCTGGGCCTTAGAACTGCCCTTGGAGGAAGACAGGCAGAAACATGTGCTCCTGTGTGTGCTTGGGGGAAGCCTGGGGCTGGACAGCAGTATTGCTCACGTCCTCCCCTGCCGTCTTAGTCATGCTGTGGTAATGAGTGGAGGAACCCAGACAAGTTCACGATTTCTGCTCTCTTGTTTTGTTTTCTCATTTCTAACCCTAAGTTTGAAACAGCCCCTGTGTTTCCCTCCCTTCTTCTTTCTCAAAGGGATCATAACATAGTACTTTTGTCCTCACACTAAGTGTGTCCTGAAATGAAAGAAAAGCAGTTCACTCTAATCATGGCAGAGCAGCCTGCTTCTGTCCTGTGGCCCAAAGGAGACACATGTTCTCTGCAGGGAGATCTGTGCTGCCCTGGTGTGGACAAGATCTCCAGAAGACAGGGAGCCTGTACTGAGATAGGTCAGCCCTGCAGCTGGGCCAAATCCCTCTGCCCCTGCTGATTTGCATATCCCAAGAGCCCAGTAGGCTGCTTGAGGACTTCTTTATAGGTCTCACCCTGTGCAAGTTAAGTCCCAGTAAGAACACAGCATGGACATGAGTGTTCCCATTTTCTTTCTGGGGCTCTTGCTGCTCTGGGTCCCAGGTAAGGAAGGCAGCACCAGGAATTTATTCAGCTTTGAATGTTCAGAATTCCCTAACATTTCCAGGAGGTCCCATTTTGTCTTGAATATCTATGTAGATATTTGTTGTTTGCCATTTCAGGTGCCAGATATGACATCCAACTGACACAACCTGCATCCTTATCTGCATCTGTGGGAGACACAGTCAAAATCACTTGCCAGGCCAGTCAGAGAGTTGGTAGTTACTTAAACTGGTATCAGCAGAAACCAGGACAACCTCCTAAACTCCTGATCTATTTGGCAACCAATTTGCAGTCTGGGATCCCATCAAGGTTCAGTGGCAGTGGATCTGGGACAGATTTCACTCTCACCATCAGCAACCTGCAGCCTGAAGACTCTGCAACTTATTACTGTCAGGATTATCTTAGTTGGGTTCTCACAGTGATAGAAGCCATGACATAAACCTCCCAGAGAAGCAGAAGTGTGAGGCTGGGCTGCCCTAGATGCTCCTCTTTGTGTCTCTAGCTGCAGAGCAGGTTCCTCAGATGCAGCCAGGCTTTAGAGTGCCTTGGAAGGATTTGGTAGAAATGTTCAAGTAAGCTCCTATCTACTATAGATTTCTTTTCTGTTTCTCAACCCTGATTTAAAGAAAAATACCAATTAGTGCACTGAAGTAATGTGGATTATGGCATCATTTTGTATTTACCAGGCAACAGAGAAGCTCTTATTTGGATCCCAAGCAATAATATCTAAAATCTTTTATCATTGTTATAGATTTATTAATTAATTTTATTTTTTATTTTAAACAGACAAGCACCAAAGTATAACAGAATATTGTTAAGCAAAACAATACAATGAAATCCATAGTGCACTGCTAAACAAGATGATAGAAATCAACATGGCTAACATGATCTATATTGTCATGTTCAAATTAGCTTTGCATATCTGCCGATGTAATAAATTCAAGTGAAAGAAAATGGAATTAATTCAAACAAAACAGTGTAAACCATACAGAACATCAAAACAAGATTATTGGATATTAATAATCGGTGCAGATATGCCTCTTGTAAACTTACACTTAGAGATCTGTATTTACAACAAAATTTAAAGTGCAGAGGTATATTTTTTCCTCTGCCCCTGTATCGGCATAGTAGATAATTTCTGTAAATTGCAACTTTGTCTCAACCCATCAAGATAAATTTAAACTTAAAGTTCATAGTTCACATTCAGTTTGACTGTTGATGTTAAATATTTCACCAAAAATCACAGGTATAAGGCCATATGTCCAAAATGTGTTATGACACAGTGCTGTCATAATACCACTGTCTCGTACTTATGCATCTTCTTTTTTCTCCACTTTTTGTAAGAGAATCATGTCTTCCCATGCCTATAGTTTTTCTTTTTTTTTCTTTCTTTCTTTTTTTTTTTTTTTTTTTTTTTTTGTCTTTTTCGTTTTTTATCGGTACCGGGCATCGAACTCATGACTGCCTGCTTGCAAGGCAGGCGCTTATGCTGCTGAGCTAAATCTCCAGCTCCAGGTTTTCCTTTTCTGGAAAAACAAAATCCTGGAGTTTACAGCATGGAAGATTTCAAAAGCTAATATTAAAATATACTGCTATGGAACACAAAAATAAAAATAATGAATAGTACATGTTGCTACTACCAGTAATCCCTTTATAGCATCTAATATTGTCCCGAGTATCCTGGCACAGTCAGGGTGTTAGATCCTTCACTGTGCAATGGTACGGTGTGCTCATAGTACAGCCTGTGTCTCAGAGGTCAGCAGATGGGTACTGAGTATTTGGACTGATGTTAAGAGTGTGTTGTGTTTTTAAATTATGCAAGGGAGTTTTAAAGTCATTTTCCTTCAGGTTACTTTATTGATACACCCTTGTTATAAATTCTGATGCCCATACCACTAATTGGATTTATAGGGGACCCTGGGACTCTCACTGTTCTCTTTATCATTCAGATCCTTTCACTGTGTCACTGAACCCAGCTCAGTGTTTTCTCTACCAGTCAGGGAACTTCCATTTCCTCGTGTTGATCTTTCTTTAAGAAATGAAGAAAGAAAGAAGTGGTTTCATTTTTTGTCAAAGAAAAGTATCTCCTGTTCTTATTTTCACTGCTTCATGTCTGGTTTTTAGGCTGTGGCTCTTGAACACCTTCCATAAACACAGCATTTCAGCCCTGGGTGAACAATAGACTTAAAATTCTGAGGAAGTCAGTAGGGTGTGGCATGGTTAACACAGGATCACTTGATGTTTTCTAGTTTTTAAGTCAAGATGGCAACAGCAGAAGAGGTTGTAGCCATTTTAGGGGCACAATCTTTAAGTGAAATACTAATTTTTTACAGAAAAATATCTCAGACTCCAAAGTACCAAGCATTCCCTCTCTGTCACCCACTCCCTCCTTCAGCCCATTGACAGGGTGTTTTCATGAATCCCTACTCGCCAATGTTTTCTTTATTATTTTTTTTGCCTGTCCAGAAATCTGTATTAATTAAGATTAGCTCTCAGACTTTTAAAATATTCCAAGCATAGAAAATGGTAAATAACGAATGTTTTCATGACCTCTGCCTCATCTACTTACTATTGGGTATTAATTAAATAAAATTTTAAAATTAGGTAATATGAACATCTAAAATGCACATCAATTCCTTGTGGAAGTGATGAACACATGACATCCTAGGAGAAGAGCTTGGCAGAGTCTTAAAACTTATTTTCATAGTGTCACATCCAACAGTAGAGATTTCAAGCCTTTGATAAATGCTCTTGGAAACACCTAGTTTCTCAACATCTTGCCTAAAACTATTCAAACCAGTTTTATTCATAACAGCCTGACAGGAAAACTACTTCAATCATCATCAACAAGTGAAGCGATAATTTATGATATCTCCATCCATTAAACAGTGCTCAGAAATGAAAAGGATCCCATTATTGGTACACGATTAACATGAATTGAACTAACAAGCAGCTATGTAAAAATAGGAAGCAAGTACGGAATAGAAGCTATATGATTTCTTTTTGTATGAAATTTTAGAGAAGGACAAATCTAAAATGTAGTGACAACAGATAGACCCGAGTTTGAAAAGTTGATGGGGTGAGGAGGAAATTGGTGAAAAAGAACAGCCAGAACATGGGTTGATTATTCGGGATAATTTATTATTCCAATGGAATTTTCCCAATGGAATTTTGATAGAGATTACATCGAATCTGTAATGCACTTAGATGGTATAAACATTTTTGCAGCATTAATGTCTCCAATCCCAGGAACATGGGATACCTTTCCATTTATTTGTGTCTTCTGTAATTTCTTTCACCACCTTCAGTGCAGTCTAATTTCTCAATATTTCTCTCCTGTGAGTGTGGAATATGTGTTTGTGCTCTGTTATGTGCTTACCTTCTTTTCCACCTTAAGTTATACTCCTGCACTTTCTCCTAAAGCTACCTTTCTGACACCTGTCGACCATGTGTTCCATTAAATCATATTTTTATTCTGATGCCATATGGCTCAAAATTTCTCAAATATGAATTTAATTTCATTTGCCATTCCCTATAGTTTCTCACCATGTATTGAAAAAATGGCACATAAATCTATAATTAACTTTATTATCGTTGGAGAACTGACTAACTGTGGGAGTTTTCTCTGGACTCTTCAATTTGCTTATTCAATTTAATTATCTTCATTCCTATGATGCCCTAGACTCTCTTAGTGAAGTTCTTTGTTAAACCCCCACCGAGTTTTACAGTGCTGGAGATAAATCCAGGGGTTTATGAATACTAGGCTAATGTTTTACTATGAAGTTCTATTGCTATTTCTTATAAAAGTTTAAAAATATAATTTCACTCATATACAATTTTTATTGTTTAAAATTTTTGTGGCTATTTTACACCCTTTAATGTTTCTTGTATATTCTAGAGAGTACTCATCCCTTTATATAAATCAGTTGTAGATTGATTTAGTTTCATTGCATTAATACATTTGTGTAAATATATGTAACTTTTGAAAACAGTAAATGTTAATAATATCAAATTTTTGACTTTATGAATATGGAAAAAGTTTCTTCTTTACCTCAATTTTCTTTTAATTTACAAGACATTGTGAATATGTTGACAGTGAACCCAGGGACTTTCTGAAATTATTATGCTACTGATTTTTGGTGCACTCATAGGAATTATTTAAAGAAAGTTTATTGGAAGTAAATGAAGCTATGCCTTCTTTCTTTTACCTTGTGAGTTTTATGACTTTTTCTTGTCTTTTTGCATTTCCTAGCATCTTCACCATAATTTTGCATAAAAGTGATTAAAGTGCACATCCCAATTTACCCATTCAGAATGATGAAATATCTTGTTGGTGACTGTGATGTTTTAGAGATTTCATTAGGAGTGTAAAGAGAGTTTTCCAAGACTGATAAAATGAGAATGCCAGGCTTGGGTTTGATTGATGCATTGTAATAGAACAGTGCAGAGAATCACCCAAGTAATAGTTGTTAGCCTGCACAGGAAGTTCTATTTCTGACTTCAGTGAAATGGAATCAGTGTGCTGAAGAGGGAGCCATGCAGTGCAGCTCATCTGCGAAGCTGTGGTTGTCACTCATCTACACCACTGAGCCTACGTGTGTGTCGCTCTTGGTCAATTCCTACAAGGGTAAGGCTGCATTATTAGCCGTTGGAAAAGAGTGCAAAACTGCAAAGGAAAAGAGTATCTGGAAGACAAGATTCATACAAAACCTTATTTCAGCTGGACACAATTGTGCACCAAGGGATATGATGAATCATATTAGAGGTGGAAAGAATCAATGTAGGCTTAATCTTGTACTTAAAAGATTTGTACTGAAGATCATGTAGTTGAGCTTAGAGATTTGGCAAGACAGGAAAACACCGGGATCGAGTTCTGTGACCTCAGAGTGGAAATGTTATTCTGCTGCTGTGTCCAAGGGCCTTCTGTCCTGACCACCTGGGTCTGGCTTGCTCAAGTGAGGAAAAGAAGAGCCCAGTGTTTCTGCAGCTACAAGTTCATCTCATCTCACCCCTGCTGCTTCGCATGATCCTCTCAACAGCCCCTCTTGTTTAGAGCCCATACCATTGTCTGAGCCAGAGGTGTGGGGAGACCTGCACCAGGGAGCACTTAGTGTGCACCGTGGGAGCCCTGGATCATCTTCTCTGTGTCTTGATACTCTGCATTCCTGATGAAGGCTACATGGGATACTTTTGCATATCTGTGCAAACTCTCAGTGTTACCTTCTATGTACAGTACTAGATTCTATGCTCATTAAACATCATATTTCAAGTTCAATGTAGAGCAGTGAATTTAGCTCAATCGAGGAGACTATTGATATGATCTAGATTACGTGGATGGTATTTCTATATTTTTTTAGTCTGAGATTCTACTGGAGAAACCTTGCTGACCCAGACTCTAGTCTCGTTGACTGTGCTTCCAGGAGAAACAGTTACTGTCACTTACAGGGCCAGTGAGAATTTTAGCATCTCCCTAGCCTGGTTCCAACAGAAACCTGGGCAGGCTCCCAGCCTCTTCATCTATGATATCTCCAGCATGGCCACTGGTGTTCCAGCCCAGTTCATTGGCAGTGGCTCAGGGACAGACTTTACTTTCACCATCAGCAACCCACAGCCTGAGGATATTGCAGTTTATCACTGTTATCAGTATTACAGAGGGTATTACACACTGATTCAATGTGAAACAAAAGCCTCCCAAAATTTTGTCATTATTTTGCTCATAGCAGCTGCTTCCTTTATGGATGGCTGCAGTGGTTCCTGCTCAGTTTAAATGTCCCTACCTCAATCTGTCAACTTTGTGATTCTGAAAAGTAACTCGCTGATAGGATTTTAACTGATTCCTGGATTTGTTCTCAGACTCAGATGCACAGCCATGTTTAGGAAGAGCTTTCTTGCTAATGACAACAGATGAGACTCACATGAGTGTGCAACTTGAAAGACGTACATTTTATGTCCTATAAAATAAGGCAATACTACACAACCTGGAACAAACTGCATCATATATATATATATATTTACCTTTTTATGCACTCTGAACAGAAACTGCTTTTCCAATATTCTTTCCTAATGAAAGGGTTTGCCTTAGAAGAAGTTACACAATATTAAGGTGGCAGGAGGCGAAACCAAGGGATGCTTACCTTGAGGTCATTTCCTCCTTCCCCTATGACAACTACCTTTTTCCTTCCCCAGTGGCATGAAAAAAGGTTCCAATCAGCTCCTCATGCATTATCAATGTCTTCCCTAAGTGCCACCGCCAGTCAGAGGTTACATGTATTTCTCATACCTCACATTCCAGTAAGAAGAGGCTAAACCATCTATGGTCTTGGACTCCTCTCTATGTCCTTGGACTGAAGGCTATTTTTTTACTTTATATTTTGTTCTCTTTCATCGCACTGAAAACCCTGACAGCTAGTATTGATTTGAATCTTTGCAGTGCTAATTCTCATTGCTATTACCATAAATACTAGCTTTTTAAAGACTGGTGTATTTACAGTTTTGTTTTTCTCATTACTTCTTAGCATTTTGGCTGAGATGTTTTATTTTTCTATACTATCATAGCTGCTATATCTATCTTACATTCTCACTTTCTATATATGATAGTTCCATGTTCATGTTTATTTTGGAATTTCCCATCATCCCATTGGCTATGCACAACACTTCACACAAATTTTCTTTTGAAATCTGCATGACATTCTGTTTTATGGTTACTTTTCTTTGTTCTTATTTATCTCTTTTTATTTTGTTTTTTCAATGGCCTTGAATACTATTAAGTGATTGATGCAGTCATAATAACAACCAGCAAAGGTGTAACTTTCATATTTTCCTGTTTATTCTCATACTCACTGATTCATCTATTAATTTCAGTAAGGTAATTAGTGTATGTGACTCCAGCACTCACAATGCAAGTTAGGGCAACAATGTTTATCTGGCTTGATGATCCTCGTAGCCCCATGTGGTTACCTTCCGCTACACAGTCAATCTCAGTTATGAATATTATGTTCCTTATGATTTGTCCTTTGCTCTGTAGTTTATTTCTTGTGTATATAATCACTGTATGATATTTTAAGATTAATTTGTTTAGAACTTTTGATAAAGAAATTGTATAAATGATACTTATGAACTGTGTTCCAAAATATGTTAAATATCTAAATTTTAAAAATTACAGGACTTCTGTGCAGATAACAGAAGTAAACAACAGGGAAAGCAGCCTCTCTAGAGTCATTGTCCATGCACTGGAATATAGTATCATGAGGAAGACAAGAACGAAGGAAGTGGATCCCCTGGAACCAGGAAGCATTTGCAGTGTGAACTAAAGCCCACAGAGAGAGTAAGAAGAAAAGCTTAAATGAATAAGAAGGTGGTAGCTGGTGATGCCTTTGTCCAGAGTCTAATTGTGGGAAAGGAGCTGTTAGAAACTGGGGACACAGTGGTGGCTGGTGACCCCAGAGGCCACTGCAGAGAGGAATATCAGTGGAGGGGTGTGGTGGACAAGGAGGACTATGCTGGATTACAGCAAGTACAGAGGACGCAGTCCTCCATGAGAGGGAGCAATGTGCCTGGGAGCCATTTTGGAGTCAGGCTGAACAAGCTTGGAACCTGAACTACTGCCAGCTTCCTCCAGCAGTTCCTAGCTGAGTGCAGACCCAGGAAATTACTTGGACTGCAGCAAGCCCAGTGAGTGTGGTCTCAGGGCAGGCCTGCTAAGGTTATCTGCTACTCTCCTATAAAGCAATGACTGCTTTGCCGGAATACAGTGGCATGGTTCAGAACTCTGCCTCTACAGCCTGTCCACTAGTGAACCCAGAGACAGTCCTGGAAGTGGACTCTTTAGTTTTTGTTTTTCTTTTTTTCTCTCTCTCTCATCATGTTCTTCTTTTTTCGTTTTGTTTTGATTTGCTTTGTTTTATTCAGTTTGTTTTTTATTTCTCTTTCTTTTTTTTTAATGTGTGGGAGGGTGGCTCCTATCCCCTTTGTGGGTCTGGTTCTGTTTTCTTCTACCTTTTCTCTCTTCTACCTCTTTTTTCTTTCAATCTTCTGCACAAATTTCCCCAAGTTGGTGGGGTTCAAATTGTCCTTCAACCTTACTTGTAATCTTTTTTTTCCCACACTTAACTATTACATACTCAATCCATTCACAATTTTAAGCATGAGGGCAAATGTACATGTTAAGGACTTACATATTGAACATACTTTTCTGGTTTGTTTTACATTTTGTTATATAATCACAAACCTAGTTCATATGGTTATAAACTACAACTTCAAGGTCAGCTCAGTTTGTTGTTTTATAGGTTGTGTTTGATGCTATTGGTACTACTGTAACCAAAATTCATATAATTGTTCTAAACTGCTCTTGGCCCTGATAATTCATGACTAAGATTGACTAAGGGTGACAGAAAATACTGTGGCACAGTGCAAAGAAAAAGGTACTAGGTCAAATGAGCAACAACTCATTTCCAACAAACTGAAAGGGCTAAGTCTTCCAATAGACTCAAAATCCAAAAGCCAGCTACAATCGGAAGAGACCTCAGACAAGTAATGATCACCTAAGTGTCTTAAATACCACCAAGAAAGCAACCCACCATAGGCAACTTATAAAGACCACCCCAGAAATTAAACTAAGAAAGAAATGAGAAGACATTTAAACAAGATGCCACCCTAGACATCCAGTTCACCAAAGGCAAACTCAGGAGGCAACAAGGTGGGACAATCTGAAAGCCCCCCACCAAGTCTTTCCAAAGTGGTAACAGCAAAGGAATTGAATGCAGCTCTGGAAAAAACAAATCATAAATAATCTCTCAAACACCTACAGAGATTATCAAAATACACCTCATGCTTAGCAATGTTAGAGCAGACACAGGAAAAAAAAAGAATTTAAAAAAATTATGGAAGTGCAGCATAGGAAACAAACGGAATCCATAAAGGAGATTCAAGCAGATATCCATGAGAATAAAACCTTGAACGTATCTGAAAGTATTGAAAGTATTTGAATCATATTAGGCTAACGTGAGGACAGAATCTCAGATATTGAAGACAGGCTTGCAGTTAGTGACCGGGAAAAGAAAGATCTCCTAAAACCAGCAAGGGATCATGAGAAATCAATACAGAAGCTGGTAGATGAGACAAAGAAGAATTTGAGATTAATTGGAGTCAATGAAAAAGCAGGAGATCTCACAAATGACATTAAAACCCTCTTCACAGACATCATGACAGAAAACATTCCCAGCAGAGAAAAAGAATTTGACATACAAATAAGTGAGATATATAGAACTCCAATTAGCAATAACTTAAAAAAACGACATCCAGACATACCACCTTCAAGTATTGAGAAATTCAAAACAAGACTAAAATCTTCAAAACTATTGGGGAAAATAAACAAATCACCTATAAAGGAAAGTCCATCAGAATCACAGCTAAATTCTTAGTACAGACACTCAAGAAAAACTTAGAGTTAAGTACTCCAAATTCTAAAGAAAGACAAATTTCAATCCAGATTGATGTTTCCCACAGACCTAGTTTTCAATATTGATGGATAAATAAGATACTTCTATCACAAAGCACATCTGAAGAAATTCATGAGCAGGAAACCGGTCCTCCAAAATGTTCTAAAAGACATTCTAGAAAGAGATAATAAGGACTACGGTTTCATGAACCCCAAAAGAACGAATCCGCCAGGATAGGCAAACAATTAGAGGGGAGAATAAAAGGGGAGGGAGCCAACAACAGGAAAATAACATGACAATGATAAATCAATACATATCAGTTTTAACTATCAGTGTTAATAGTCTCAGTTCATCAGTCAAAAGACAGACTGGCACAATGGATCAAGAAGCAAGACCCAACAATGTGCTGCATAAAAGAAACACATTTAATTCAAAGAGTAATTCATAGAATGAAAGTCAAAGGATGCAAAGCAATGCTCCATGCAACAGGAGCCCAGAAAATAGCAGGGGTAGCTATTCTATTTGCAGACAAAGTGAATTTCAAGCAAGACTGACTGAGAGAGATAAAAAATGTCACTGCATCTTCATAAAAGGAACATTCCAAAAGGAAGAGGGAACAATCCAAGAGGACTATATAACAATCATAAAAATATATGCAACAAATAACAGTGCACACCACTATATAGAACAATTACTAGTGGACATGAAAAGTCAAATAAACTCTAATACAAACTCTGCTGAGAAAACTCAATACCACACTGTCACAGAAAGACTGATCAAGTAGACAAAAAAAATCAATAGTGAAATATTAATATAAATCAAATTTTTGAACAAATGGACCTAGTAGTTGTTTATAGAGTATTCCATCCCACAACATCATAATACACATTCTTCTCAGATTTACATCGGACATTCTCCAAAATTGACCATATCCTGGCTCATAGAATCTTATGTACATGGAAAGGAATTGAAATTATCTCATGTATACTATCAGACCACAGTGCAATGAAATTGGAAATCCATGCCAAAGGAAACCATAACAACTTCATGAATATGTCAAAATTAAATAGCACTCTACTGAACAACCAATGGGTCATGGACAAATTAAACAAGAAACTAGACAGTTTTTACAGTTGAATGATAGCAACAATAAAACATACAAGACCTTGTGGGACACAATGAAAGCTGTCTTAAGAAGGAAATTTATAACAGTAAATACCCAATGTGAGGAAAACAGAGTAAGTGTGTACAAGCAACTTAATGTTGAACCTAAAAGTTCTAGAAGAAAAGAGCAGGTTAGACACCAAAAAGCTGGGATTTCTCTGAGAAGCACCACCATGTAATGGACAGTGTTAACTCTGATGAATGATAACATGGTCTCTCAATTCTGGAGGGTTACACAGCACAGGAAAAAATAAGTGACATTAGACAAATTTGTCATCAAAATTGACCCAACACCTAAGAGACAAAGAAGAGAGGAAATCCTTAAAGGAGATCTCCCAGTTTTTCTCATGGAGGGGGATTCTCCCTGTAAACAACCTCCTCCCCACCCAAATCTTGTCGTCTATGCTAGAAGTCATATCTAGAAAATCAAAGAATAATTCATAGAGTAATTCAAAGAGTAATTCATAGTAATTCACAATCCATTGTGCCAGAAAATCTCTCTCTTCATATTGCACTGTACTGTATTGTAATGTACTTCATTTCATGTTTGTGTGGTTAAAAACACATATGGTTCAGAGAGATTAGCCTTATGTACATTGAACCTTTTGGGGAAATTTGATTTATATCATGACTATATATTTTTAACTTTGAAAATTTATCAAAGTAGTATATATGTTACTAAAAAATCTATAAAATATATATGGAGAAGTAAGCCATCCATATTTTAATTAATTAAATGTTTTGTTAACATTTTGATGTATATCCTTTCAGATATTGTATATACATGCAAATGCATATATATTTTATGTAGTTTAATAAAAATGGAATCTTACTATAAAAATTACAGTAAAGGCACATTGCCTTCACTTTCCCTCACAGCACTTCCCCTTGCTATTAACAGACTCATCCTATGGTTCTTCCCATTTTCTAAAGCAGTCCTGGAAGTCCTCTTTCATGAGTGCCTTTATGTGCATTGTGGATTCCTTGATGTCCAGTTCAACATGTTTACCTTTCATGGTTATTTTTTTGGTGGGAGAAGAGCCAGAAGTCACACTGTGAAGTGGTCATGTGACAGAAGCCTGTAATTCCTGTATTCTGAAGCCTGAGGCAGGAGGATCACCATGAGTTTGAGGCCATGCTGCACTACATAGTGAGTTCCTGTCTCAAAAATAACATAGGTGAGGATAAATCACAAAATATGCAAGAGGCTGCCTGACTGTTAGATGCCTCTTGGCAGCACCATTCACTCTTTTGATCATACTTTGTAAAGACAAAGCAATGAGGAGTATTTTGAGCAGGATTCATGGTAACGTTTCTTTTACTGAGATAATTTTTTTTCAGAATTTGAACATTCACTGCATTGATCAAGTACACCTCATATACATTTGAAACATCTTTTCAACTTCAAGATAAATCCTCTAGGACTCTGTGTTACTGAACTTTCCTTTGATGTGGCAAATACTTGTGTCAAACAATTTCAGAGAAGAGAGCTTTATTCTGTCTCACGGTTTCAGAGAGTTCTGTCCATGGTCAGTGTTGTACTAAAATGCTAAAAAACTAAAATAGTTAAAAAGATAGTTATTAGCAGAAATGTCATTCTGTACTATGCTTATTACTCTAGCAACTATGTAATTGAAGCACCAACCACATAGTTATAGATTAACTGACCACAGCATCATGCTATTCTGTGTATGTCCTCTCCTGAGTAACCTGTTTGCTGGGTCAAACTTTGTTCCCTTCGTGAGAGACAAATGATGCTGTATCAACCATTGTGCCCTTTGTGAAAGACGAATGTTTCTGGAATTGGCAGACCAAGGGCAATGAATTGGCTATCCACCCATTGTGAAATGCCCATGACCTCAAACAAAGGGGAACAAAGGCCCACCTTGTTTTTGTTTCTCATTGCTATGTACTTAATGGTCAATGAGATAATCATAAATGAACTATAAAAATCTGTCAAAATTCTAACCCAGTTGCACAGCTTTCCAAAAACTCCATCTGCACTGTGCTGCTGGATACCAGCTTAAATAAAGTGCTCTTTCAAAGACATCTTGCCTCCCCCTCCATTTTTGATTAATATCTTGGGGTCTTGTTTTGGGGTACAACAGTCAGCAAGCTTCAATGCTTTTAAGCAGGTAATGATAAAGAAATTTTATGGTTGAAGGAAGGATCAGGAAAAGGAATCTGCTTATCTCATGATAGCCAGATAGGAGAGAGAGAGAGAGAGAGAGAGAGAGAGAGAGAGAGAGAGAGAGAGAGAGAGAACACCAGAAATAAGATATAGTTCATACAGTAACACTCCCTCATCCACTTCCCGTAACCAGGTTGCATTTCCTGAGATTTCAGTGCCTCCTATTAATTCCGTCAACTTCTGACCTCATTAGTGGATTAATCCACAGATGAAGTTAAAGCATTTGCAAGCTGATCATTTTCTGAAAGTCTCACCTTTGCACACTGTGACTTTTGGAAGATATTTAGATCTAAACCATAGCAAAGTCTTATTGTCAATTCATTGAATTATTTTGGAGAAAGTTGCATTATATTAAGTTACTCCACATGTCATTGTGTTAGAACTGATAATTTATTGGAGATACCTGAATTCCTTGTCAATGAGATTTTGTACATTTACATATAATTTATGTTAACTTTTTATTTTGGAATTCTTTCAGAGATAAAAGTGCAAAAATATTGTAAGATAAACACCCTTTACTTCATTTAGTTAGCATCAATAGATAACATTCTGCCTCCATATTCTGCTATAAGTATTAGTTGACATCATGTAAGTTGGACATTATGATGTACACAAATCAGCCCAAAACACTGAAGCAAGGTACAGTTACTTGTCATTCCTTGGAAGAGGATGGACCAGTTTATTTGAGACATCAAGACATTTGACACTTTCACCAATGTGATAGCCCATGAATTTTTGGACAGTTTGCATTTCACCCTCTGCACAGCATGTGTTTCCATTGGGCACACTGAATACAATTTCTTGCTCATCACATCTAATTGACCTGCTGTTATCAGTATCATGTAAAATGAGAAGATTCTGTGGAAAGTTCATGTAATATATTTTTCAGCCATTATTGACAAGGAGCAAGAGAGTTAACATACCCTGGGCCCAAGCTGAAGACCTGAGCCACTGTTCATTCCAGATGACTGAAAGCTGCACCAGAGGACAGGGACAGATTGTGTCTCCACTCTGCTGCTGATCCCTGCCTCTGATCCTGCATGGGGCCAGCTCTTCAGAAACTCAGGTGTGCTCTTCAGTGACCAGCAGGGGACGACAGAAAACACTCAGAACTAACACCCGTAAATTCTAACGTTTAAACTAATAAGAAGTCCTCATGATCTGGATTTTTCTTCCTTCTTACATCTAAAGTACCTTTGTGTTTGGGATCTTATCAGAGCATTCTAACCTGGGATGCAGGCTGAGCAAAATAGATACGGCGAAGTCCAGATGGTGTCCTTATCAGAGCTCCTTGGGCTTCTACCATTGTAGCTTCCAGGCGAGACTATTTGTACAAAGCAAAAAGGGCAGTGTTTCTTAAATCCGGAACTCTCTTTCTCTTTCTTTCTTTCTTCCTTCGTTTCTTTCTTTCTTCCTTATTTTCTTTCTTTCTTTCTTTCTTTCTTTCTTTCTTTCTTTCTTTCTTTCTTTCTTTCTTTCTTTCCTTCCTTCCTCCCTTCCTTCTTCCTTCCTTCCTTCCTTCCTTCCTTCCTTCCTTCCTTCCTTCCTTCCTTCTTTTGCCTTTTTCTAGAAGCTGTGCAACAAATGAGTGTCTTTCCATGGAATCCATTTTTAAAAATTTAAAAAAAAATTTTTAAGACTTCACTAATTCCTCTTTTAAAAGTTTACATTTGTAAGAGAATAAAACCAAGCAGTATAAAACAGAATACAGCTAATCAAACTAAACCAGTGAAAGCAATACAGTATTTTAGGACAAGGGAATAGGAAATCCTAACAATGGCTACCATAATATATCCTTTTATCTTCAAAATAGCTGCCCATGCCATCAGGACATAATAAAATGAAATCAATGAAAAAATAAAATTTATCAAAAGAAAACAGTGAATATGATACAGGACTTTACACCAAAATTATTGCGAATTAACAATGGCTACCACCTAGACTTTCAGGCATTTCCTCCCCTGTCACTTTCACAATATCTTTGTTTTCATTTTGGATCCCACTAACTCTTTCAGGTTTTTATACTAGGGACACAAATGATGTTCACTTATGTGAGTCCCAATCATTTCACCCATGTGTAGGATCACAAGTTGAATACATTCACCTACAAGAGCCTCATGATTATTCTTGTTTATAGCTGTGTAACTTTCCACTGTATAAAAATGCCATATCTTTCTTACTGTGCAGTTGATTGGCAAGCTATCCCTGATTTTTTTCTAATTTCCTGTCTATGGGGCGTTGTTCTTCTCTTTTGTCTTTCAGTATGTAAATTTCCTTTCCGGTTAATGACTTTCTTGTACACTGCAGATAGATGTGTCTTGTTTCTTGATCCACTCTGCCTTTGTTTCTTTTTATTGATAAAATGAGGCCATCTATAATAATGGTTATGGCCAACATGCACTAATTCATCTCTGTTATGCTGGTATCCTGCATTGGCTTCCTAATTCTCCCTTTCATCCAATTTTCTGCCCCACTGAGTGAATGCACATTGTTACTGTTCCTTAGACATTGGGCATTTTTTATCTGTCTCAAAAACATCCTCCTGTTATTCTTTCTACCGTTAGTTTGGTGGTCATGAATTCCTTCAGCTATTCATTGTCATGGAAGCATCTTCTTTAACCTTTAATTTTGAATGATAGTTTTCAGGGTGCATCAATCTGAGTTGGAAATTGTTTCTTTCAGGCCTTGAAGTACTTCACTATACCCTTTTCTTGACTTGATTGTTTGGTTTCAAGCCAATCTGAACTGTATAGTGAAATTGTGACTCAAGAAAAAAAGATGGAAAAGCAAAAAAAAAAAAAAAAAAAGACAATCAAATGTGTTTTTAAAAAATAAAGGGTTTTTTAAAATTTAAATTTAAATTTTTTTTGCTTCTTAAATAGTATAAAAGTCCACCAGTAATATAAGAATTAAAGTCCTTTTGAATTTTTTCCCCTACCATTAAATTAAACATCATCCTTTTATCAAGTAAGTGGTCTTGTGTCACAGTCACAACACAGACCAGGCCTTCTATTTTAGTAAGCTGGAATTCTTCTGTTATGGATTAAGAACTGGTGGTCATCTTAATGCCAACTGGATTACACCAGCATGGTGCTGAACACAGACATTTCACCTGAGAAAAGTTGTCAGCATAGAGACCTGGAGAAGGAGAAGGCACTGAGGCATTGTGGGCTCTCCTATGTATTGCTCTTTAGCCACGGGTTCTCCTGGAGAAGCTCTGGTTCTCACATCGTGCATTGTTTTCTGGCTCCAGCGGGAAGATGTATTCCACTTGGTCTCCAGGGTGAATTCACCACGCTGGCTTCCTGGCATACACTTGACTGTGCTTATCGTTGAAGGAGCTTGGGGCCTTTGTGTTGCTGAGGATGGCTGTGGTGCCTTTCAAGACAGCCCTGGTCTTTGTTGAGACTGTGACTTCTCGGCTCCAGTGTAGAACCCTCAACCTAAGAGCACAGTTCCTTCACCCCACTGGCATTGACTTTCTAGCTTTTAGCCCTGACCTTTGGGCCTTCAAAGCATGGATCCATAAAAGACACTGGAATGAGTCCTTCTTGTGGGCGCTGGACCTCCAGTTAGTCTCGTGGAAGGTATTGTCATGAGCTCTGGATCTTTATTAGGACTCATGTGGGACATTGCTGTGGGATTCAGTCCCTTGGCTAGATATTCTTTGTCTTTAGTGTTGTGGATGGATTTCCTGCATTTTCTTGTGTTAATTCTGGGTGATCATCATAAAACAATATTATAAACTCCTTGTCCTGGTTCTGATGGTTTCCCTCATAACCCCTGACTACAACATCCCCCTTCCCCTTTGTTCTGCATGTCCCCAAAGCCCTGCCTGTCCCTCAAGCACTTAGCAGAGTTTGGTTACTAGCTCTGGCTTGATATCAAGCTGAGGCAGTTGCAGCACTGCATGGTGGACCTGGGGCTCTGAACCTCTGAGTCTTGGGGTGCTGGCTCTGACTGTGATGGGAGCGTGGCGAGGCCGATGTGACAAAGCCTGGGGGACTCAGGGATCTGAGGTTGAGACTGTATCCAGTGTGCACAGCACCTGCCTTTCATCTGACAAGCCAGCATGATTTCTGCTGGGGAGACTGTGAGTGTGACATCACTGATTCTGGGAAGGGCTCATGTTTTGTGTCCACCTGAGCTTTCATACAGTGTCAGCTGCTGCTTATAGGAGATTCAGGAGATTTTCGTTAGTTGTTATTTGATAATTTTCCTCCCCAAAATAATGTATCTATACTTGCCTACTGACCTAGGAAGAAATCACACACAACTAATAAATACTAAAAGAATGAAACTGTAATCTAATTTATTCACCATATTCTCAGAGCGATATATATGTTATCTCAGTGTTAAAGCACTAATGGTGGAACAAATTGCCTAAATATTGAAATCTAGGAAAAAGATAAAATATTACATCATTATAGATAAAAGAATAATTGTAGGTTACCTATAAAATTAAATCACATATGATCAAACTGATTCAGATGGAAATGCATTATTGATTAACCAAACTGTATGCCTTGAAAGTCCAAAATTTTTAAAAAAATACTAAATTATAAGGGATAAATGTAAACAATACTGATTTTTTTATCTTCAACTTGACCTTAGATGTCAGATACAAAATATTTGCTAGTTTGAGAGTTTCATGATCTAACATATTAACTCCACCTCTTTCTTTTGGAGATCATCAATCTTCTTGAGTTTGTTCTGGAATGAGTTATGTGTGAGTTAGTAATACCTACTATAGCAGAGTTCCCTGTTTACTAGCAACCAAACTCCTGGCCAATCTAGGACTGCTGTGTCCCACAGGAGCATTGTTATTCATCCATCTTTCAAGTTCTCTGTTCTCATTAAAACTTAGTGCAATGGTTGACTGACAGATGCTGAAACTGTTATACATGAGTCTCCTGATCAAGATGCCCTTCAAGTAAACCAATTTTGTTAAAAGCATTGATGCAGCAGTGTTCAAACTAGCTATAATTCATTCTTCACACCTTGTAGAGAAACTGAGGAGAAAGAAATGGAGGGTGACTTGCAGGAGACCAGCAAGCACTTCTAGGGCCTTCTCATTTCTCAGCTGCACAGTTTCAATCACTAATGAACTGCTGAGCATATGAGCCTTGTGAGCTGCTGGGGTTTTCAGGTTCTGCTCTAGTAGGGGATCTGGGATGGGGAGGATGGGCCTGGATTCACAGATTTGAACTAGGAACCCTCAGCTTCAAAAAATTTGTAAGCACTTCAGGGTATTCTGGGCACCTTTCTTTTTCCCAAAACTACGTCTGTGTCATTTCATGTGATCACATACTACATCTTAACTGACCTGTGACTATGATCTTTTCAGAATTCTAGACAAACTATTAGTCTTTTACCCTAAGTAGTTGCATGATTCATTAATAATTGTATTCAATTAAATTTTCGACAGAATTGTGTGTGGTAACAGGCAGAATGGCATCAGATTCCTGAATACTGGTGAAAAGATATAGTCAAGGATTTAGAGTTTCAAAAATAATAGAATGGACAATTAAAGATCTTCCACGAGATGCCAAGTGACCCTCCAATAATCAAAGCAGTGAAGTCTCTGCCTGGTAACATAAGGACTGTAGAAGTGATGCTTTTCCAATTGGGAGACTCAAAGGCAGGTATCTCTCTGCCCAGCTTTCTAAGCTCATATAGCTGGGGGTTTCTGTGCGCAATAAGATGTCTCCTCCATCTTGAAGTTCCTCAGTGTCTCCTATTTTCTTTAGTCAGTGGTAATGCACCTGACTAACAATGATGCCCCCTCCTAGGAGGACTGTCAGAGAGTGAACTGTGAGTCATTAATGATAAGAGAACAAGGTGCACAGCCCTGAATGTGGACAGCCCTGAGTGAAACAGGAATGAAGGGATCATATGAATTCAGAGATGGAGGGGACAGAACTGATAGAACTGATCTCTATTCAGAGAGGCAAAGTGTGCAATGAGGCAAAAAGTGAACAACAGTTCACTCTACTCATGGGAAAGCTGTTTGTTTGTGCTGTGGCCTAAGAGAAAAGACATTCTCTGCTGGAAACGTGTGTCACCCTGGCCTGAAATGGGACCCCAGAGAACTGTGGCTACTTCTGAGTAGAGCTTATTCTGCACCGGTGCACAACCCTGCCCAGCCCTGCTGATTTGCATGTGCGCAGGGCACAGCCAGCTGCTTAAGAGGCTGTCACACCCTGTGCAAGAGTCAGTTCTATTCAGGACACAGCATGGGCATGAGGATGCTTACTCAGCTCCTGGGGCTACTACTGCTGTGGTTCCATGATGAGGAAAGTCTATTCGAGTGATTTAGTGCATTTAGAGTTGTCTGGCTCTTCAGGGATGTCCTGCTTTTGCATGACTGTGCTTGTATTTGTTATGTTTCTAAACTCAGGTGCCAGATGTGACATCCAGATGACTCAGACTCCATCCTCCTTGTCTGTTTCTGTAGGATACAAGGTCACCATCAATGGCAAGGCCAGTCAGGATGTGGATATTTGTTTAACCTGGTAACAACAGAATCCAGGGAAAGTTCCCAACCTCAGATCTCTGATGCAGACAGTCTGGAGTCCAGCATCCAGAGGTTCAGTGACATTGGATGTGGGACAGATTTCCCTCTCACCATCAGCGGTCTACATCCTAAAGATGTTGTGTCTTATTACTGTCTACAAGGTTGGGAGGAGCCTCTCACAGTGGTACCAGTGTTAACAAAAACCAGCCAGGGAAGCAGAAGTGAGACGCTGGGCTGTCCCAGCTGCCACACTTGCTATACTCAACAGTAGAGAACATTTTTCTGAGCACTGGATGGAAGTTCACTTGGAGGCTTTAGAAGAAGGGCCCAAGATTGTTCTCTACATCCAACCTCTCATCCGATTTCCTTAGCTCCAGCAGCACAGATCTGACATGCTTGTCCTTGTTTAATGAAGGTCACATATGAACACACATTAACAGTGTACGTGATGGTGTGGTTTTGGATTCAGACAGCAACAGAGAAGGCCTTCTATAAGCAAGAATTTTTAAAGACTTGCTCAAATTTTATAGTACATTTAAATATATAGAAAAATTTAAAATATAGAAGTGGCCCCTACAACCCTGCACACATGACTAAGCAGTCTATCATCAACTTCCAATGAAAAGTTTTTGCAAATAGTTAAGATGATATGCATGAAAAAATCATAGTTCATATGAAGATTCACTCTTGGTGTGGTACATTTCACCAGGATAAACAGGTGCATATGCTGTTTCACTGTTCAATGTTGTTTCACTGACCTAAGACTCTTCGGCCCTGAAAAGTATCACCGTTCATTCTATTTTACCTTATTTGTGTTTTACCATTCTCACAGTTTTTTTTTTTTCCAGAATGACAAAACCTTGTTTTTACAGTATAGAATCTTTTTGAAATGTAATCTCAGAGTATACTGCATTGAGTAAGAGAATAATTAACTAATATTGAATAACACATCTTGTTAATTATATGGTTCCTTTTTACCTTCTATGATTATCTAGAATATCTTGGCTTAGTGATAGTTTTTGAATAGAAACCTTTAATTAATTGATTTCTTCTCAGAAATCACCAGATTTGCATGGAATAAGAGTTTACCATCATTTTTAAAACATGACGAGTTATTTTTACACTTTTTAGACCGTAACTTTTTTTTTTAATTTTATTTTGAGAGTGGTAAAATACAACAGAACAAGACAGAATAAAGCCAACTAAGATCATACAGTGAAATTGGTACAGAACTTCACAGTAGGTTACCGGGATAACAGTAGTAAGTATCACAGTATATTTCGTTATCTTTATAATAGTTGTTCTTTCTTTCTTTTTTTATTTAAAGAGAGAAGAAAAAAAAAGAAAGGACATAAAAAACGATGCAGTAAAAGGGTACAAATAATACAGTGTTTCTAGAAAAAAATATATACAGTACGAAATCACCAGTTAACAGGCTACACATTACTTCCCATAAACAGTTGTCCATATCACTAAATTAAAGCATATACAGTGAATATTCATACAGTGGAATTGGAGACAGTTCCATTCAATGATCCAACAAGAGCTCAGTTAAATGGTTTTCTGTCCTACACTCTCGAACATACCTGCGGTTATATCCCTTAGTCCACCTTACTTTCCTCTCTTTTTTTACAGTAACAATTAGACTTTTAGGGTTTTATTACTCTCACGGTTCTTATTACTTTTTTGAAGAGAATGAAAACAAATGTGACTAAGCAAAACAGAGTCAGAACAGAAGGGTGGGCATAGCACATGATGCAAAAATAGAATACCAGGTGATCAAAAGTGGTTACCATTGTGCCTCTTGCTATTTTCAAATTGAGTTGTCTATATCATCAGGTATAATAGAATTGATCAAAACAATATGGAACAAAACCAATAAAATCTACACTAAGGACCTTACAGGACTTCAAGGAAAAAAAAAAAAAAACAAGGATGATAGTCAATCCATATTGGGCATCATAGTATATCTTATTGCCTTCAAAGTGATTCC
Organism: Cavia porcellus; assembly: GCF_034190915.1. Classification (NCBI taxonomy): domain Eukaryota; kingdom Metazoa; phylum Chordata; class Mammalia; order Rodentia; family Caviidae; genus Cavia; species Cavia porcellus. The sequence continues at coordinate 43,638,853 of NW_026947501.1, read as the reverse complement.
CTATACCTTCAAACTTGATACTATCAAACAAAATAGAATATATAATAATCAAACAGAACAAGATGGGGAGAGCAATACTGGGGTTCAAGTCAGGTTAATAGGACAACAAAAAAGTTACTATAATATGTCCCATTTTTCTTTTAGCTTTCCCTTAATTAAAAAAATGAGAGAAAATAGATTAATTTAAAAAATAGGGGGAAGATTGAGATAAGAGAGGATATTGTAATAGAACAATGCAGGGCAGAACCGACCAATTCAAGCATCATTGTGTTTCACCACCAGATAATATAACATAATAGTAGTCATCACAGTGCCTCTTTCCTTAAATTATTTGAGTGTAACTTCGCATGCTATAATATCAAGAGTATCTAGACAGTGTGAAGCCTTTCAAGAGAATGCAATAATTACAGGGTATTTAGAACCTGCTAATAGAAAACAAACAATGGTTTCTATATTATGTCTTTGCCTATAAAGAGTTTTGTTTATACTATAGCTTATAGTGAAATATAGTAAGATAAAACTTGTTAAAACCAGTGGAAACAGATGTACTACAGCTTGATGGGACTTCAAAACAAGACGATATTAAATCGGCACTAGCTTTTATGTTGTGTTGCTTTCTTCAAAATAGCTATTCATGCTATCATAGGTACTAAAATCAAACAACCCAGGTTAAAACCATTGTGGTTAATGAGTGAAAACATTATATGGCTTCAAACCAATATGATTGGGAATCATGATTACCACATACTTCTATGTATTCTTATCATTTCTTACACTAGGGAAATTATTTGGTATTTATACATGTGAGTTTGATTTATTTCACTTATGAGTATGGTCTCAAGCTGTGTCCATTTATTTATAAATGTCTCAATGCAGTCATTTTTTATAGCTGAGTAGTACTGCATTGTATAAAAATACCACAACTTTTTTATCCATTCTTCAGTCGATGGACACTTAGGTTGTTTCCAAGATCTGGCTATTAAAAATTGTGCTGCTATAAACATGGGTGCACATATATCATTGTAGTATGATGCTTTCAGTTCTTCTGGGAATATGCCTAGAAGTGGTATAGCTGGGTCATATGGGGCTTCCAGTCCGAATTTTCTGAGAAATCTCCAGACTGACCTCCACAATGGTTACTAGTTTACACTCCCACCAACAGTGCAGGAGAATTCCTTTTTCCCCACAGCCTCTCCAGCATTTGTTGTTGTTGGTTTTCTTGATCTTGGCCATTCTTTCAGGAGTGAGATGAAATCTCAGTGTGGTTTTGATTTGCATTTCTCTAATGACCAATGATGATGAACAGTTTTTCATATATTTATTTTCCACTTGTATTTCTTCATCTGAGAATTGTTTATTCATCTCAGATGCCCATTTTTGGATTGGATCTTTGAATTTTGGAGGTCTGATTTTTTTAATTCTTTGTATGTTTTAGATAGAAGTTCTGTGTCTGAGGGACAGTTCATTAAGATCTTTTACCAGTTTGTGGGTTTTCTTCTCACCACACTGGAGAGTTCTTTTGATGTGCAGAAAGTTTTTAATAAGAGGTGATCCCAGTTATTGATTTTGGGAAGTATTTCTCGTGTGGTTTGAGTCCTGTTCATGAATTCTCTACCTACTCCTATATCTTCAAGGTTTTTACCCAATTTTTCTTCCAATAGATTTGGTGTTTCTGTTTTAATATTTAGATATTTGATCCATTTAGATTTTATTTTAGTACATGGTGATAGGCATGGGTCTAGTTTTAGTTTTTGACATATGGAGAGCCAGTTATTCCAGCACCATTTATTAAAGAAACTGTCGTTCTCCCAGTGAACATGTTTGGCCCCTTTATCAAAGACAAGGTGATCGAGTGTGTTTGCAGTTGTGGTTGTATCTTCTAATCTATTCCACTGATCTTTTGTTCCAGTACCATGTTGATTTTATTATGGTTGCTTTGTATAATTTCAAGTCAGGGATTGTGACGCCTCCTGCCTTGCCTTTGCTGCTTAGAACTGTCCTTGCTATTCTAGGTCTCTTCTCACTCCAGATGAATTTTAGAAGTGATTTCTTGAGTTCTATGAGGTATGTTGATGGTATTTTTATTGGGATTGCATTAAATCTGTATAAAAGTTTTGGGAGAATGGCCATTTTCACAATATTTATTCTTCCTATCCATGAGCAAGGGACGTTTTTGCATTTTCTGAGATCATCTTCAATTTCATTTTTCAGTGTAATATAATTTTCCCTGTACACGTCTTTCACTTTTTTCGTGAGAATAATTCCTAGATATTTCATTTTTTGGGTTGCTAGTGTGAAGTGTGTGGTTACTCTTATTTCACTTTCTGTGACTTTGTTGTTAGTGTATAGGAATGATATTGATTTTTGAGTATTGATTTTATAGCCAGCTACATTACTAAATTTATTTATTATATCTAGCAGTCTTTCAAAGGAGTTTTGGGGATCTTCTATATAGAGTATCATGTCTTCTGCAAATAATGATAGCTTAACCTCTTCTAGTCCTATCTTTCCTCCTTTTATTTCTCTCTCTTGTCTAATTGCTCTGGCTAGTGTTTCCAGTACTATATTAAATAGGAGTGGCAATAAGGGACATCCTTTTCTTGTGCCTGATTTTGAAGTAAAGGCCTTCAATTATTGGCCATTTAGAATGATATTGGCTGTTGGTTCTGTCATAGATGCCCTTTATTATATTGAGGTAAAGACCATCTATTCCAATTTTCTCAGGGTTCTTATCATGAATGAATGTTGGACCTTATCAAAAGCTTTTTCTGCATCTATAGAAATGATTATGAGGTTCTTACTTTTGGCTCTATTGATATGGTATATTACATTTATTGATTTACGTATATTGAACCATCCCTGCATGCCTGGGATGAATCCCACTTGGTCATAGTGTATGATCTTGATGATTTGCTGCATCCTATTTGCCAATATTTTATTGAGGATTTTTGCATCTGTGTTCATTAGGGAGATTGGTCTGTAGTTCTCTTTTTTAGTTGGGTCTTTCTTAGGTTTTTGGACTAGAGTAATATTTATTTCCAGGAATGACTTAGGAAGGATGGCTTCCCTTTCAATTTCATTGAATAGTTTGAGGAGAGTGGGCATTAGGTCTTCCTTGTATTTCTTGTAGAATTCTGCAGTGAATCCGTCCGGGCTTGGGCTCTTCTTTGTAGATAAGGATTTAATTACATTTTTTATTTCATTAATAAAAATTGGGTTATTCAGTAGTTTTACATCTTCATGACCTAGCTTTGGTTTTTCATGTGCTTCTAGGAATCTGTCCATTTCCTCTGTGTTACCAAACCTTTGAAAGTAGAGGTTTTCGAAATAGGTGTTGATGATTTTCTGTATTTCTGTAGGGTCTGTAGTGATTTCTCCTCTTTCTTTCCTTATTGCATGAATTTGAGCTTTTTCTTCCCTTTTTAAAATAAGATTGACTAGGGGCTTATCAATTTTATTTATTCTTTCAAAGAACCAACTCTTTGATTCATTGATTTTTTGGATTATTTTTTAGTCTCTATTGCATTGATTTCTGCTGATTTTTATAATTTCTTCTCTTCTTTTGGCTTTGGGCTTGATTTGCTCTTCTTTTTCTAGATGTTTGAGGTGTAACATCAGGTTATTTATTTGTATTCATTCTGTTTTCCTGATGTGTGAACTCAGTGCTATACAAATTTTCCTCTGAGAACAGCTTTCATTGCCTCCCACAGTTTCCCGTAAATTGTATTTGTGTTTTCATTTTCCTGTAGGTAGTGTTTAATTTCTTCTTTGATTTCCTCTGTGACCTACTGAATACTCTAAAGTGTGATATTCAATTTCCATGTCTTTGCGGGAATGTTGTAGTATCTTTTATCATTAATTTCTAAGTCCATAGTGCTATGGTCCCATAGCATGCAAGGGATGATTTAAACCCTTTTGCATTTATTTAGATATGTTTTGTGGATTAATATATGGTCTATTTTAGAAAATGACCCACGTACTGCTGAGAAGAATGTGTATTCTGTTGTTGTTGTGTGGAATAATCTGTAAATGTCTATTAAGTACATTTGTTCACAAGTGCAATTCAGTTCTTTTATTTCTTTGCTGATTTTCTGTCTGGTTGATCTGTCCATTGGTGTCAGTGGTGTGTTAAGGTCCCCTGTTAGAATTGTGTTACTGCTGATTTGGTTTTTCATTTCTGTCAGTACTTGTTTTATATAACTGGGTGCTCTGGAATTTGGTGCATATATATTTAAGATAGTTATCTCTTCCTCTTGGAGTTTTCCCCTAACCAGTATGTAGTGACCTTCTTTATCCCTTCTGATCATTATTGGCTTGAAGTTCACATTGTCTGCAAACAGAATAGCCACCCCTGCTTTTTTTTTTTTTTTTTTTTTTTTTTGGTTCCTGTTGCATGAAGTATTGTTTTCCATCCTTTGACTTTCAGTCTGTGGGTATCCTTTTGGGTTAGATGGGTTTCTTTTAGACAGCATATGGTTGGATTTTGTTTCTTGATCCATTCTGCCAGTCTCTTTTAATTGGTGCATTGAGTATATTTACATTAATGGTTATAACTGTTATACATTGGTTTATTGTTGATATGTTATCTTTCTGCTGTTGCATCTTTGTCTTTCGGTTCTGTTTAATTGTCTGCTTTGTTTAGTGGTTTTTTCCTAGATGCATCTAGGCTGTCTTTCAGTATTCTTTGCAGGGTTGGCTTGGTGATCATGTAGTTTTTCAGCTGTTCTTTGTCATGGAAGTATCTTATTTCTCCATCCATTTTGAAGGACAGTTTTGCAGGATACATCAGCCTAGGTTGGAAATCATTTTCCTTTAGGATCTGAAATACTTCACTCCATGCTCTTCTTGACTTTATTGTTTGTGCTGAGAAGTCTACTGTGATTCTGATAGGTTTTCCTTTATAAGTGATCTGTATTTTCTCTCTTACAGCTTTTAATATTCTATTCTTTTGTTCGATTTCTGGGATGGCCATTACTATGTCTCTGGGTGTAGTTTTATTTTAGTTATGGCTATTTGAAGTTCTATATGCTTCACTGATCTTAATATCAGTTTCCAGTCTCATGTTTGGGAAATTTTCAATGATTACTTCTCTAAATATTCTGTTGACATCCTTTATGTTGTTCCCTTCTTTTTCATTTATCCCTATTAATCTTATGTTGTTCCTTTTTGCGACATCTTGCAGGTGTTGAATTGTTATTTCCTGATTTCTTGTTATTTTTAAAAGATCTTTCCTTTCCTCTTCACTGGCTGCAATCTTGTCTTCAAGGTCTGAAATTCTATCTTCACATTCATTGAGGTGGTTTTTACAACTTTTGATGGAGTTTTTGATTTCCTGCATATCTCTTTGCATCTGCTTTATATATTCTGTTTGTTTTTTATATTGTTCATCTAGGGATTCTTTTTTTTTTTCTATCTCCTTAAGTTTTCTTAACTGTGTCTTCTTTAGATATGTTCAGCATCCCCTTCATTTCTTTTATCATTTCTTCTTTTACCTGAGAGAATATTACTAGTTTGATTTCCTTTAAGGCTTCCCAGAGTTGCTTCTTTATTTCAGTTACTATTATTTCAGGTATGTGGCATATGTTTTCTTCTATGCACATGGCTCCTAGGCTTTCTTGGGTTGTTCTGGATGTTTGAGACTGCATTTTGGTCTTTTGGTTTTGTCATTTTCCTATATTTTTGCCCTTCAAATTTTGTTCCAAGTGAGGTAGAGAGGTCAGTCAGGCTGAGACAGAGGTCCCTGCTTCCTCCTTACTCACTGATTTCCACAGGAAGCCGAATCCTGGGCTCCAGGCAAAGAAAACAGTTTGCAGGGCTTGGCTGGGGTTTCCTGTCTCCACTGGTCTTGTATGACAAACAGGGAGCCGGAGGAGTCCGGCCTGCAGGCAAAGAGGAGAGTTCCACGCCTCCGCTGGACTTATGCAACCCACAGGCAGCTGGATCCTGGGCCCCAGGCGAAGAAAACAATTCTCCGGCCTTGGGCGGGGTTCCCTGCCTCCATTGGTCTTACTGGAGCAACAGGGATTTGGCCCTTAGCTTTAACTGGATTTGCCAGTACAAATTTAGAACTCTTGCTGTTCTTCTTTTGTATCATTTAGAGTCATTCACTATTTCACAGAACTTAGTTTGGGCTCTTCTTCTGTTGCTCAGGAGAGTGCCAAGCAGGCTACCTTTGTTCTTCAGCATTTTAAAGGAAAAGAACCAATTTAATTTCATGCTGAAACAATCTCCTTTCCTGTCACATACTACCATGTGATTTTCATGACTGTACAACTTGAACACATCTCATAAAACCAGTGTCTTAGCTGAGTGTGAAAACACATATCTGAGTGTGAAAACCAGAGCCAAATCTTTGGGAAGAAATGGAGGTGGCTTAGTTGAGGTAGGGTCCCCAATAGGCTGTCTACTTTCCCACCAAGATGGCTTCACTGTCGCTGGTGACAACCACTATAGGGACCCAGGGTTTAAGGCTGCACTATTGTTTTCCAGACATATCTCAGATTCAGGCATACACTGTGTACCCACTGTATACCCCATTCCCTCCTTCCTCATCATAGCAATATGATGTTCTTATTTATCTCCTACTTTGCAGTAATTTTTAATTTCTTGTGAATCAACATTATTGTTTTTAATGGTCCCTTCAAAAGCATGTCAAGCACAGAGTACCAAGAAAGTGGTAACTAATAAGCATTAATCAATAACATGAATGGTAGGAGTTCCATTTTATTTTATGACTAATATTCTGTCATTTATGTTGCTTCCACACCTTGGTTGTTGTGAATAATGCTTACTGAACATGAAAGTGCAGATGTCTCTTCAAGATTCTGATTCCGTTTCTTTCAGAGGTACTCCCAGAGACGAGATCATATGTTGGTTCTATTGCTAAATTTTTGAGAAACCTCTATAATTGTTTCTTATAATGGTTGTACCAGTTTACATTTCCACCAACAGTACTACATGGTTTCCTTATTCTCCACACCTTCAACAACAGCTGGTATTTCTCATCTTTTTGAAAATAATCATCCTAGTAGATATAAGGTGATATTTATTATGGTTTTGGTTTGTATCTTCATGCTGATTAGCATGATTAGTGGCACTGAGTACCTTTTTACATATCTACTGATGTTTGCTTCCTTTGGAAATAGTGGTATTCTGACCCATTTTTAAGTTGTGTTGTTTGTTTTGTGTTTACTTTTGTTTTTGCTCTTGAGTTCTGTTCATATATTTCTTAGATATTAAATACCTATTGGATATTTGATTTGTAAATATTTTCTTGCATCCTGTAGATTTCCTTTTCTTTTTCATTTTGTTGAATATTTCCTTTGTTTTGCAGAAAGCTTTTGTCCCACTTGTTTTAGTTTGGTTGTGATTTTTGTGTGATATCTGAAAGTTCACTGCGAAGACCAGGTCAAGGTACCTTACCCGTTTCCTTTCTTTTAGATTATATAGTTTCAGATCTCACACATGAGTCTTTAATAAACTTTGATTTTATTTTTATAGATAGTGAGGGGCACATGTTTAATGATCTTTTGCTAGTGTATATCCATTTTTCCCAAAACTATTTGTTGAATATACTTTCCTTTCCCTATTGTGTATATTTGGTGCTTTTATCTAACATTAATTAATGTATAGGGAAAGTTTTGTTGTCTGTCTCCCAGAAAATGGTATCAGTACAGGGAAGGAAGAGAAACCTAGTGCTGCTCATCTGTGCAGGTGTGGTTGTCCACTGATCTACACTACTGAGCCTAAGTGCAAGCTGCCCTTTGTCAATTCTCTTCAGAGTAAGGCTGCACCAGGGATCTCAGGAAAGACTACAAAACTGCAACGCAAATAACTATCTGGAAGACAAATTTCATACAAAGACTTAATTGAGTTTGACACAATCAATCACCTAGGGAGATGATAAGACACAGTAGAGGTAGAGAGAAGCAATGTCCCTGTTATGGATTAAAAACTGGTGGTCAACTTACCACCAGCTGAGTTAAATCAGCATGGTGCTGAGTGTAGATGGCCCACTGAGGAAAGTGCCAGCATAAGAACAGATGTGGAAAGGAAGAGGAGGTGTTGTAGTTCTCCTAAGTGTTTTTGTTTGAAGCTTTCCCTGATATGAACTCTGTCATTATCATTGGAGGAGCTTGGGGCCTTGTTGCTGAGAAAAATCGCGGCTCAACTTGAGTGAGGTTTGGTCCTTACATTCATCATTGCTACCTGGCTTTGAAGCAGAAGATATGTGCTGTTCATGTTCCTTGAAAAGCTTGTCATGCTGTCTTCCTGACATGTACTTGGCTGTTATCATTGAAGGAGCTCAGGACCTCATTGTCACAGAGGATGTCTGTGATAATTTTCAAAGGAGACCTGGTCCTTATTTTGAGCCTTCTCAGCACAGATCTATAAAACAGACTTGCATGAAACGTTATCATGGGCTCTAGACCTCCAGTTGGACTCATCAGAGGCTTTGTCATGGACTCCTCATCTCAAGCTGTATTGATGCAAGACATTGCTGTGGGATCCAGGCCCTCAGATGGATTTTCTAGGTCTTCAGTATGGTGCACAGATTTCCTGCACTTTCTTGTAGGTCATTCTGGGTGACCACAATAAAATGATATTACAAATTTGTGTCCCGTATGTAGTTGTTCTCCTTGCAGCACCTGACTACAACAGTCTCTGTAAGCTTCTATCTTGTTCCTACCAGGTTTGCACTGAACATCATCTGGCTGAGTCTTGGAGTTTGATGATACAGAGTGTCACAAAGAATAAATTCTGTGAACACAAAAGGGAAATTCTTTATTTAGTCTTAACAAAGGATATTTTCTGACATGAACACCTGGGAAGAAGTTGGTCAAGTGTGGAGAAGACCAGACCAATGTTGGCAGTGCTGGAGCCCAGCTCTCTCAGCTCCAGCTGCTTTGCATGCTCCTCCCAGCCTGCCCTGCTGTCCAGCGCCCATATCAATGCCCTGTTCTTCTGGGTGATCTGCTTCAGCAGGGACTCAGAGTGAACCATGGAAGCCTTGGCTCTGCTCCTCTGCTTTCTGGTACTAAAGCTCCCAGGTGAGGGGACTATGGGATGATGGTTCAGCACATCTGTGGAAACTCTTTTAATGCTGGGTCCTGTGTCCTGGCACCTCTGATCAGCAAGCACAGTAATTAAAGTTCAGTGTTTATCAATGCGCTGAGAAGACACTATTGAGAGTACAATGGGTTTTACCTGAATTACATAGGAAACATTTCTTTTCTATGTTTTAATTTCAGATACCATTGGACAAACCCAGCTGACTCAGACTCCAGAATCCCTGGCTGTGTCTCTTGGAGAAACAGTCACTCTCAGCTGCAGGGCCAGTCAGGGTGTGAGCAACTACCTAGAATGGTACCAGCAGAAACCTGGGCAGGCTTCCAGACTCCTCATCTATATTGTCTCTAGCAGGGTCACTGGTGTCCCAGCCCGGTTCAGTGGCAGCGGATCAGGGACAGACTTCACTCTCACCATCAGCAGCCTGCAGCCCGAGGACATTGCAGTTTATCACTGTTTCCAGTATTACAGCAGGAGTCCCACAGTGATTCAACCTGTGACAAAAATCTCCCTGATTGTTTGTCATGATTTTTCTCATTGCAGCTGCTTCCTGGACAGCTGCAAAGGACAGCTGCTGGTTCCTCTCAGTTTAAATGCTCTGCCTACATCTGGCAACCTTGTGACTCTGAAAAGTAACTTGCGACTCTGAAAAGTAACTTGCTGATAAGATTTTGACTGATTCCTGGATTTGTCCTCAGACTCAGGCGCACAGCCACGTGTAGGAATAGCTTTCCCGCTAATGCAGTCAGATCAGACTCACATTAGTGGTTACCTAGTAAGATGTACATTTTATGTCCATGAAAATAAGACAATACAATAGCCAAGAGCAAAACTGCATCATATGCATGTGAGATTAACTCATAATGCATTCTAAACAGAAAGCGTTCTTCCAATTTTCTTTTCTAGTATTAACTTGATTCATTGCAGTGCTAATTCTTTTGCTATTACCATAAATATTAGCTTTTTCAAAAATGATAGATCTATAGTTTTGTTTTTCACATCATTTTTCAGTGTTTTGGCTGAGATCGAGTGCAGTGTTATTTATTTATTTTTTTTTTATACCAGCACAGCTGCTGGGTCTGTACTTATACTTCCCACTTATTACATGGGTTAGTTCCATTTTCATGTGTAGCCTGGTATTTCATATCATGTCACTGGCTCTATAAAACTCTTGGCACAAATTTTCTTTTGAAACCTGCATGAGATTTTCTATTATAGCCACTTTTCTTTTTTTCCTTTTTAACTCTTTCTGTTTCCTTGTACCTTTATTTTTTCAATGGTGTTGAACTCTAATACCTGACTGAAACAATTGTAATAATAATCAGTAATGGTGCCTCTTTCTTATTTTCTTGTTATTAGCTCACTCATTCATCTTAATTTTAGTAAGATAATCAGAACATGAGACTCCAGCCCACAGAATGTAAGTTAGGGCAATAATGTTTATCTGACTCAGTGAGCTTCACAGCTCCATTTGCTTATCTTCCACTATATAGTTGAGCTCAATTAAGAACAGTATATTCCTGAGCTGGGTGTGGGGGCGCACTACTGTAACCCCAGCATTTGGGAGGCTGACAGGTAGGCAGATCCTTGCAGATTCGAGACCAGCCTGGCCTCCAATGTGAGCCAAGGACAGCCTGAATCACGTAGTGGGACTCTGTCTCAGAAACACACATACACACAAAAAATTATATTCTTCATAATTTTTCTTTTTCTCGATTACTTCTTATGTATGTATTAAATGCATAGTATTTAAAATTTGTGCATTAAACCATTTTGAAATCACTTAATGAAATGAAATCATTTAATAAAAGAAATCATTTAAATATATATATATATATATATATATATATATATATATATATATGATGTGATATAAAATATGGTAAATATTTAAATTGGAAAAAAATACAATAAAGGACACATTGTCATCAGTTTCCCTTACAGTATTTACCCTTGCTCTGAACATACTCATCCTACTGTTCTTTCTTCTTTCTGAAGCAGTTCTGGAAGTCCTCTTTCATGACTATGTTAACTTGCACTGTCATGGCTTCTTTGATGTCCACTTCACAATGTTTACCTTTCAGGGTCATTTTGACTTTGGGAAGAGCTGGAAATCACAGTGTGATCTGGGTATGGTGATGCATGCCTGTAATCACTGCACTCAGAAGGCTGAAACACAAGGTTCACCATGAGTTTGAGGCCATGCTACATTATGTAGCTAGCTCTAGTCTCAAAAAAAAGTGTAAGTGAAGATAAATCACAATATATGCAAGAGGCTGCCTTCTGTTAAATGGTTCTTGGTAGCAGGCTTCACTAATTCTTGGTCACACCTTGTAAAGACAAAGTAATGGAGAATATTTTGAGGACAATCTATGGCAATGCATTTTTTTTATTGGGATAATGTTTTAAAAATATAAACATTCGGCCCATTTGTTAACTACTCCTTTTATATACTTGAAACATCTTTTCAATTTCAAGATAAATCCAATACGACTCTGTGTTTTTGAACTTTCCATTGCTGTGAAAAAATATTTGTGATAAAGTGTTTAAGAGAAGAGAGGTTTATTTTGGCTCATGGTTTCAGAAATTTCTGTCCATGGTCTGCTGACTGCAATACCTTTAAGGAGATGATGATATAGAAACACCGTGGTGTAAGGAAGGATTGAAAAAAGGAATCTACTTATTTCATGATTGCCAGGAAGCAGGGAGAGAGACAGAAGGAGAGAGAGAGAGAGAGAGAGAGAGAGAGAGAGAGAGAGAGAGAGAGAGAGAGGCAGAGAGAGATAGAGAGACAGAGAGACAGAGAGAGACAGACAGACAGACAGAGAAAAGATCCAAGAATGAGCTATAGTTCATACTGTCACGCTACGTAAGCCCAAGTATAGGAAGCGCCCGACGCACAACACAGAAGAAGCCGTCGAGGACGGACATGTATTGAGGTTGCTGCCCAGTCAATAAAGGTGTTGCAGAGGCTAAGTGTTCGTGTGCTCCATTCCGCGGGACAGAAGCGGCTTCCTTCCTTCCTTCCTTCCTTCCTTCCTTCCTTCCTTCCTTCCTTCCTTCCTCCTTCTTCATAAAAGCTCTATAAAAATATATCCTCTTTGCTTTTAGACTATAGTTGTAGTGACTTTCACATGCACATGGTCATGTTCTGCTGATGCATGGTTTCAGCCTCCAGAAGCGAGACTGTGCTGACTCAGTCTTCAGCAGTGCTGTCTATGATGCAATGGAAGACAGCCACTATCACCCGCTGGCCAGTCAGAACACTGCCTCCAATTCACATTGGTACCAGCAAACACCAAATCAGGTGCAAATTGGTCACGGACTTCACAAACACCATGATCAGCCCAGCAGAAATGAAATTTCAGATCCGTTGTTTCACGTATTAGTTGCAAATTCATTTACAGGAATTTTTCTAAATAAAAAAAAAACTGTTGAGGATAGATCCCTTTGTAGCCATCTAATGATTTCCTACTTTGTCCTTTACAAGTTGGTCAAATTTTGGTCTTCCTTGGGGGCCTCCAATCAGTCAGTAAGATTCAATAGTCTTAAAGGTAGAATACTGTGAAATTACCAAGCAATTGCCAGGAGTTGAGGGGAAAGAAAAGACCCCTGGACAAGTACCCCTCAACCTTGGAACATTTCCAAGCTTGGCAAGCAGCAAGGGTATTCTAGGTTCCCCACTCTTTCCCAAAACTAACCTTTTGTCATTTCTTGTAGTCACATACCTGGACCTTAAGTACCCTGTGATCATTATCTTTTATGAATTCCAGGAGAATTATTAGCTGTTTGTCTTTAATAGTTGCATGATTTATTTATTAAGAAGATGAATCATGTAAATTTCTATAGACACTTGTCTGGTAGTGGGCAGAATAAGATCAAGTTCCTGTATTCAGGATTGGAGGGGTGATTAAGTGAAGAAATTAGGGCCCCAATCCAAAAGGTTGCTGCTACAAAGCTTTCATTAAATGGCAAAGAAACCCTACAATACACAAAGCCAGAGTCCTTATCCTAGAGACTAAATGAATGAATGTTTGAATGTTGAAGTGAAAATTTCCCGTTAAAGGAGGGAGCTCTGTGTCCAGCTCTCTAAGCTTACATGGCTGGATCCTCAAGGGGCAATGGGTCATGTCTCCCCCATCTGCCAGTTCCTCAGGATTTCCTGCTTTACTTTGTGATGTGTAGTGCACCTGGCTATGATGTCCCTTCCAGGAGTATTCTTAGAGTATGAACTTGGTGAGCAATGAGACAGGAGGGGTGAGAGAAGCAGGTACACAGCTCTGAATGTGAGTGGCCATAAGTCAAACCGGAATGAAGAATCATTGTGCATTCAGAGACGGAGGGAACAGAACTTTTAAATCCCAGCTCTATTCAAAGGTGCAAAGGGTGTTATGATCCAACAATAGAACATGGTTCACTCTAGTCATGGGATAACAGCTGGATTCTGCTCTGTGGTTCAAAGGAGAAACACATTCTCAGGGAAATTGGTGCCATCTTGGCCTGGAAGTAACCCCAGAAAACCATGGACCACTGATGAGAAGACACCTTGCAGCTGTGTGCAACCCTGTTCAGCCCATGCTGATTTGCATGCACACAGAGCACAGCACATGCCCAAAAGTATTTCTTCCCAAGGTTCTCATACCCTGTGCAAGAGTCAGTCCTGGTCCAGACACAGCATGGAAATGAGGATCTCCACTCAGCTCCTGGGCCTCCTGCTGCTCTGGCTCCAAGGTGAGAAAAATTTTATTTTGTAATTTAGTCTAGTTAGAGTTCCCTGGTCACAGTTGCCTGATTCTACAGGGAGGTCTTGTTTTACCATGGTTGTGTTGATACTTGTTTCTGATTTCAGGTGTCAGATGTGACATCCAGATGACTCAGACTCCATCTTCCTTGCCTGCATCTGTGGGAGACACAGTCACCATCAAGTGTAAGGCCAGTCAAGGTATAAGCAATGGTTTAAACTGGTTCCAACAGAAACCCGGGAAAGCTCCTCAACTGCTGATCTATGATGCAACCAGTTTGGGATCTGGGGTTCCTTCAAGGTTCAGTGGCAGTGGATTTGGGACAGATTTCACTCTTGCCATTAGTAGCCTACAGCCTGAAGATGTTGGTACCTACTACTGTCAACAAGGTTATGGTACCCCTCCCACAGTGATACAAGCCATGACAAAAACAGCCAGGGAAGCAGAAGTGTGAGGTTGGGCTGCCCCAGCTCAGCTCCACTGCAGCTGTACTCAACTGCTGAGAGCATTTCTCTGAACAAGCCAGGCTTGAATGCTCCTTTGAAGCTTTAGAAGAAGGACCAAGCCTGTTCTCTACACCCTTACTCTCTTTCCTTTTTTTAAGCTACTAAAGCACAGATAGTCCAGCTCCTGTCCTAATTAAGTGAAGGCCACAGATGAGCACCTCTGAGCAGTGTGGGTTATGGCATAATTTTGGATTCAGACAGCAACCTAGAAGCCCTTCTGTGTTCTAAGCAAGGGTTTTTAAAGACTTCCTTCAATTTTTAGTGTAGATTTCATCATTAAAAAGTTTAAAATACAGAGGTGGCCCCGATTACCCAGTACACATGGATCTGCAGTCTATCATCAACAACCAAGGACAATTTTGTTACAAAGCATTAAGATCCATAAGTTTGCCAAGTCTGTAGTTCACATGAAGGTTCACTATTGCTGCTATACATTTCAAAAGGGGAAACAAATGTGCAACAACACACATGCAGCGTTTGCTACTGTGCAATTTTGTTTCACTGCCATAAAAATTTTCTGCCCTAAAAATTATCCCTGTTCATTCTCCTCCAATTCCTGGCAGTCATTTGTGTTTTACCATCCCATTGTGTATACGTTTCCAAAATGACAAAATCTTGCCTTTATAACTTAGAAGTTTTTGAAAGACAATCTCAGAATATGCTGTACTAAGAAATACAATAATTAAAAATATTGAGTAACACCTCTTTGTAGTTACAAGGTTCTCTTTATCCCTTTTGTGCCCTCTGTTCAAGACTTGGAGGCCTTGCTGTGCACCCCTTGCTTTTGCTCTGCTTCTTCTACGAAGTCCCTGCCTGTCACAAGCTCTCACCGGGATGTGGTTACTGTCTCTGGACAAAGATCAACCTGAATCAGGTGCAGCAGTGAGCTGCAGACCTGGAGCTGTGGCCCTCTGAGTCCTGGTGCTCTGGGTCCAGGTGAGACAGCAGGGTTTGGAAAGGCCTCCATGACAGAACCTATAGCACCCAGGAGTCTGAGGCTGAGACCGTGTTCACTGTGCCCCACGTGCACTGTCCACTTGATCAGCCAGCACCACTCTTCCTGGGAAGACTCGGTTGTTGGGACATCATTCACTGAGGGGCTCACCTGTGTCTTGTTCTGGCCTTTAAACTCCCGTGAGAGCATTGTGGGCTCTAGGGCCCAGCTTCCCTTTAAGTGTCTCTTAAGAGAAATGGTCTCCACCACTTTCCTTGCTGCATCAGAATCCAGGCAAGTTTCCAAAGACTCAGCAATGTGCTGTGTATGCCTTGGCTTGAATCTGTCTATAATTGTGATTTAGACACAGGATAAATGCTAAGATAAAAACTTAGTTAAAATTAGAAGCATAATTCTACAATTAAACTAGACATAGATCCAGGGCTGAATAGCAATATGTGGTTCATGGCTAGACAATTGATCAATAGGGGTGGATACACTTAAATCATTTTAGAAAATTATTTTGATATTCACTGTTCACATTTCCTTTGTCACTCATATTGCTATAGACAGAGACATAACTTCCCTAACCTGCATCCCGTAAGCCTGATGACATCGTTGTTTCCTTGGCTCTGTAGTTTTTGATTCATTTTCCCCTTCTACTGAATTAATTTTTATTTCACGATGAGCCCTGCCAAAATAAATCTCAGGACCCAATCCTTTTCTATAAGAGTGCTATGGTTTTCTAACTCCATTCTTTCTTTGAATATAACTGAGGATCGTGTGGGGTGAGGATTATCTGATGGCCTTTATTCAAATCCATAATTGGGCAGTTGGCTAACTGGGACCAGGAGAAAGTGAGGAGGAAAAGAGGAAGCAGAAGGGAGGAAAATAACATTATGCCAGTTGTGAGTGTTCTTGGATTGAGGAGGAAGGAGGAGATTACCTTTTTCATCTTAGCAGTATTAGCTACTGTGTCAAATGTAAATTTGAGAGCTTTTTCCTGAGCTGTAACACAGTGAAACAATGTATTTGTGTTTATTACCTTAGGGAATAATCTGAGAATACCTAATAAATATGGAAATATTGCACATTTAGTTCATTTTGTTCACAGTCTTTTAGGGGAACTATATGTTACCTCAGGTATGAAGATGTACTTGGAGGAATAAATGCATAAGACTTAAAAATTTAAGAAAAAATTCAAAAATACCTGTCACTATAGATAGTTGAATGAAATTATAAATGAACCAAATTATACAGGTGTTAATTGCCAATTATCCAAAAGATAGAAACTTAAAAACTCATGATATAAAAATTCTAAGAAGTAAAGGTACTCCGGAATAAAATTAAGGTTTTCTTTTTTCTATCTTGAAATTAACCTTCAGTGTGTGGAGCAAAGTGTATGCTATTCTGAATGGCTGCTCACTTGTGAGCTCTCAGAAGAGGACGTGATAATACATGTGTCTGAAGAAATCTAGCGAGTCACCTCTCTTTAGTACTCTAACTGTATTATAAAAGTAGTTTACAATGCCATCCCTTAGAGATGGGTCGGAAGAGGTTACCTGATAACATTTCTCTGTTCAACCCCTAATCCCAGCATTGTCTGTGAATTACAGGTTAATGGTGATTATAACGAAGATACAGGAGAAGAGAGGGAAATAGGATGCTAACAAAGAGTTTTCCTGCAGTGAGGAAATGAGGAAGTGTGAGGTTACTTTGTCTTCTCTGCATTAACTACTCTATTAAATACTGATTTCAGCAATTAACTCAGGAGGTGTTTCCTGATCTACGACTCAGAAATTTTCTTCCTTACACCAATGTATTTATAATCATGCTTATTACTTTAGAGGTCCTCAGAATAACTAGTAAATATTAAACAAATGCACTTCTAGTTTATATAGTGTTTGAAGGTAAATACTCATTACCTCAGTGACAAAGATCTAACTAAATGCAACAAAGTAAATAGTAACTGGCTATGTAAAACTGTAAAAACTTGTAGCAGTACACATAAAATTATAATTGCCACTGAAACATAAAATATCCTGGTGAACAAACCAAATGATATCAGTCTATGTATCTGATTAAACAAACTATATAGCCTTAATGAACCAACATTAAAAAATGTCAAAAATAAGAGACAAACCGGAATACAAGGTCACCATATTTATTTTGAACACAAATGTCTGTATCAATGTATTTTCTATTCTGAAAATCATCTATTGTGATCTTTATATATTATCACCTCTTGTTCAGTTGGACAACATAGATGCTCTTACAATATTTCTGGAATGAGTGAATATTCGTGATATTGGGAACATCACCTGCAGTAGCAGAGTCACCAATGTACCAGCAATGAAGCTCAAATAAATCTAGAACTGCTGTGTCCATATTATATTCCTAGCACTTAAGTTCATTGTTTTCAAAGAAAAGTGAGAGCAATGGTTTCCTGAGAGATATTACACTGTGTGATACATGAATCTGGAGATGTGGGGTGGGCCCACACTCTCCCCGGAGCCCAGCCTATTTGGGACTCCTGCACCTTGCCATCGTTGTGCAGAGGAGGGGCTGGGTGGATCTGGGGTGCCTGCATCAGCCTCCCTGTGTGTCTGGAGGACTGTGGATGTCTCAGTGGGAAGCTGAGCATCGCAGGTTCCAGAGGCCCTGCAGCTTGTGGTGAGTGCTCAGCACACTCTGCCCAAATCCCAGACTGCTCAGTTCCCTCTGGGCTTCCTGGTGCAGTGAAGTGGAGAGGTGGGTTTGAGGCATCTACATCCACCTACACATCCTGCCTGCGATTGGAGAGCTGTGGAGCTTCCAACAGGGAAGTGGGCACACAGTGTCCCTGAGGCCCAGCTTATCTGGAACTGCAGAGTTCTGAACAGGCAGAGGAGGGCCATTGGTTCTCCAGGCCCAGTGGCTTGGGGTAACGTGTTGCCAAAGTCACAGGAGCTGCAAACATAGAAGAGGATTTAAAACAGACCCTCCAACAGCCTGAGGAAGCTTTCAAATAACACTTGAAACACAGAAATATAGGAAAATGACAAAATGAAAGAACAAATTACAACCTCAAACTTCCAGCCCAGCTCAAGAAACCCTAGGAGCAATGTATATAGAAGAAAATATATGCTATTCACCTCAAATATTGGACACAATAGCTACTGAAATTAACAAGCAACTCCAGGAAGCTTTAAAGAAATTCAAACTCAAAATAGTCTCCTAGGTAAAAGAAGAAATGATAAAAGAAATGAAAGAGATTCTGAATATATCTAAAGAAAACACAGATAAAAAATTGGAGGGACTAAACAAAAAGATAGAATCCCTAGATGAGCAATATAAGAAACAAACAGAATATATAATGCAGATGCACAGAGATATACAGGAAATAAAAAACTCGACTGAAAGTTGCAAAAACCACCTTAATGAAAGTGAAGATAGAATTTCAGACCTTAAAGACAGGATTGCAGGTAGTGAACAGGAAAGGAAAGATCTTTTAAAAATAACAAGGAATCAGGAAACAACAATTCAACAACTGCAAGATGATGCAAAGAAAAGTAACATAAGAATGATAGGGATTAATGAAAAAGGAGACAACATAAAGGATGTCAAGAGGATATTTAGAGAAGTAATAGCTGAAAATTTCCCAAGCATGAGATCAGAAACCGACATCAGGATCAGTGAAGCATATAGAACTCCAAATAGTCATAACCAAAATAAAACTATACCCAGACATATAATAATCACCATCCCAGAAATCCAACACAAGAATAGATTATTAAAAGCTGTCAGAGAGAAAAGACACATCACTTATAAATGAAAACTTATCGGAATCACAGCAGACTTCTCAGCACAAACAATAAAGTCAAGAAGAGCATGGAGTGAAGTATTCCAGATCCTAAAGCAAAATGATTTCCAACCTAGACTGATGTATCCTGCAAACCTTTCATTCAAAATTGATGGTAAAATACGATACTTCCATGACAAAGAACAGCTGAAGAACTTCATGAACACCAAACCAACCCTGCAAAAAATATTGAAAGACAGTTTAGATACACAAAGGAAAAAACCACTAAGCAAAGCAGATAATTAAACAGGACAGAAAGATAAAGATGCAACAGCAGAGAGATAACATGTCAACAATAAGCCAGCATTTAACAGTAATAAACATTAATGTAAATGGTCTCAATGCACCAATCAAAAGAAACAGACTAGCAGAACAGACCAAGAAACAAAATCCAACCATATGCTGTTTACAGGAAACCCATCTAACCCAGAAGGATACTCACAGACTGAAAGTCAAAGAATGGAAAACAATACTTCATGCAGCAGGAATCCAAAAAAAGGCAGGAGTACCCATTCTGTTTGCAGACAACGTGAACTTTAAACCAACAGTGACCATAAAGGACAGAGAAAGTCACTACATACTCCTAAGGGGAAAACTCCAAGAGGAAGAGATAACTATCTTAAATATATATGCACCAAACTCCAGAGCACCCAGTTATATAAAACAACTATTAACAGAAGTGAAAACTCAAATTATCAGTAACACAATTGTAACAGGAGACCTTAATATGCCATTGACACCAAGGTACAGATCAACCAGACAGAAAATGAGCAAAGAAATAACAGAACTGAATCACACCTGTAAACAAATCGATTTGATAGACATATACAGAATGTTCCACCCAACGACATCAGAATACACATTCTTCTCAGCAGTACATGGATCATTCTCTAAAATAGACCATATATTAGCTCACAGAACATATTTAAACAAATGCAAAAGAGTTGAAATCATCCCTTGCATGTTATCGGATCATAGCGCTCTGAAATTAGAAATTAATGATTAAAGATACTGTAAAAATCCCACAAACAAGTCAAAACTGAATAACACACGCTTGAGTAATCAGTCGGTCAGAGAAGAAATTAAAGAAGAAATTAAACAATACCTAAAAGCAAATGAAAATGCAGATACAACTTACTGGAATTTGTGGGATGCAAATGACAGCTGTCCTCAGAGGAAAATTTCTTGCACTGAATTCCCACATCAGGAAAACAGAACGAATACAAATAAATAACTTGATGCTACACCTCAAACAGCTAGAAAAAGAAGAGCAAGTCAAGCCCAAAACCAAAAGAGGAGAGGAAATTATAAAAATCAGAGCTGAAATCAATGGAACAGAGACTCAGAAAACAATCCAAAGAATCAATGAATCAAAGAGTTGGTTCTTTGAAAGAATAAATAAAATCGATAAGCCCCTAGTCAACCTTATTAAAAAAGGGAAGAAAAAGCTCAAATTCATGCAATAAAAAATGAAAAAGTAGAAATCACTACAGACCCAATAGAAATACAGAAGATCATCACCACCTATTTTGAAATCCTCTACTCTCAAACATTTGATAACACAGAAGAAATAGACAGATTCTTCCAAACATATGAAGTACCAAAGCTAGATCAAGAGGATGTAAAACTGTTGAATAACCCAGTCTCTGTTAATGAAATTGAAAATGTAAGTAAGTCCTTACCCACCAAGAAGAGCCCAGGCCCAGATGGATTCACTGCAGAATTCTACAAGAAATACAAAGAAGACCTAATGCCCACACTCCTCAAACTATTAAATGAAATTGAAAGGGAAGCCATCCTTCCAAAGTCATTCCTGGAAGCAAATATTACTCTAGTACTAAAACCTGAGAAAGACCCAACTAAAAAAGAGGACTATAGACCAATCTCCCTAATGAACACAGATGCAAAAATCCTCAATAAAATATTGCCACATAGGATGCAGCAAATCATCAAGAAGATTATACACCATGACCAAGTGGGATTCATCCCAGGAATGCAAGGATGGTTCAACATACGTAAATCAATAAATGTAATCTACCATATCAATAAAGCCAAAAATAAGAATCACATGATCATTTCTATAGATGCAGAAAAAGCCTTCAATAAGGTCCAACATTTTTCATGATAAGAACTTTACAGAAAATTGGAATAGATGGTCTTTATCTCAATATAATAAAGGCCATTTATGACAAACCAACAGCCAGTATCATACTAAATGGCCAAAAATTGAAAGCCTTTACTTTAAAATCAGGCACAAGACAAGGATGTCCTTTATCACCACTCCTATTTAATATAGTACTGGAAGTACTAGCCAGAGCAATTAGGCAAGAGAGAAAAATAAAAAGGGTAAAGATAGGAAAAGAAGTTAAATTATCATTGTTTGCAGATGACATGATACTCTACATAGAAGACCCCCTAAACTCCATTGAAAGACACTTAGATACAATAAATAAATTCAGTAATGTGGCTGGATATAAAATCAATATTCAGAAATCAATAGCATTCCTATATAGGAACAACAAAATCACAGAGAAGGAAATAAGAGAAACTACACTCTTCACATTAGCAAGCAAAAAAATGAAATATTTAGGAATTACTCTTACAAAAGAAGTGAAAGACTTATACAGTGAAAATTATAATACACTGAAAAAAGAAGTTGAAGATGATCTCAGAAAATGGAAAGACATCCCTTGCTCATGGATAGGAAGAACAAACATTGTGAAAATGGCCATTCTCACAAAACTGTTATACAGCTTCAATGCAATCCCAATAAAAATACTGTCAACATACCTTATAGATCTAGAGAAATCACTCCTAAATTTCATCTGGAACCAGAAGAGACCTGGAATAGCAAAGGCAATTCTAAGCAGCAAAGACAAAGCAGGAGGCATCACAATCCTTGACTTGAAGTTATACTACAAAGCACAGTAGTAAAATCAACAAGGTATTGGAATCAAAACAGAGCCGAAGATCAATGGAATAGATTAGAAGATACAACCACAACTACAAACACACTCAACCACCTTATCTTTGATAAAGGAGCCAAGCAGGTTCACTGGAAGAACGACAGTCTCTTTAATAAATGGTGCTGGAAAAAGTGGCTCTCCATTTGCTGAAAACTAAAGCTAGACCCATGTCTATCACCATGTACTAAATTAAAATCTAAATGGGTCAAAGATCTGAATATTAAAACAGAAACACTAAATCTATTGGAAGACAAATTGGGTAGAAACCTTGAAGACATAGGAGTAGGTAGAGAATTCATGAACAGGACTCAAATCGCACAGGAAATACTTCCCAGAATCAATAACTGGGATCACTTCTTATTAAAAAGTTTCTGCATGTCAAAAGAAATCTCCAGCATAGTGAAAAGAAAACCCACAAACTGCGAAAAGATTTTCGTGAACTCTCACTCAGACAAGGGATTCTTGTCTATAACATATAAAGAATTAAAAAAAAAAACTCAGACACCCAAAATTTAAAGATCCAATCCAAAAATGCGCATCTGAGATGAATACGCACTTCTCAGATGAAGAAATATAAATGGCAAATAAATATATGAAAAAATGTTCATTATCATTGGTCATTAGAGAAATGCAAATTAAAACCCCACTGAGATAACATCTCATTCCTGAAACAATGGCCGGGATCAAGAAAACCAACAACAACAAATGCTGGAGAGGCTGTGGGGAAAAAGGAACTCTCCTGCACTGTTGGTGGGAGTGTAGACTGGTGCAGCCTTTTTGGAGGTCTGGAGATTTCTCAAAAAGCTGGGATTGGAAGTCCCATTTTTTCCAGCTATTCCATTTCTAGGCATATTCCCAGAAGAACTGAAAGCATCATATCACAGTGATATATGTGCACCTATGTTTATAGCAGCACAATTTGTAATCGCCAGATCTTGGAAACAACCCAAGTGTCTATCAACTGAGGAATGGATAAAAAGTTGTGATATTTCTATACAATGGAGTAATATTCAGCTATAAAGAAGGATCACATTGAGATATTTATCAATAAATGGGCGCAGCTTGAGACCATACTCATAAGTGAAATAAATCAATC
Source organism: Cavia porcellus (assembly GCF_034190915.1). NCBI lineage: Eukaryota > Metazoa > Chordata > Mammalia > Rodentia > Caviidae > Cavia > Cavia porcellus. Next base: position 43,615,699 of record NW_026947501.1, on the reverse strand, counting down.
TCGCATGTGTGAATACCAAATAGTTTCCCTAATATAAGTAATGATTCAAATATATAAAAATATGTGGTAATCATGATTCCCCATTATGTGGCCTTGAAGCCTTATAAAGTTTTTACTTATTAATTGGAAAGGCTTTATTCTGGGCTTCTTGATATGGAAATATTTGAAGCTATAATATATGCAGTTTTATTCAAATATTTCAAGGAAAAAGACAGACACTATGGTAACTACTATTAAGTCAGGTTATTTGGTGGGAAGCACTAGGTTGCTGAAACAGTCATGCTTTGACCTGTATTGTAATATTGTTATGTACTGTTTTATTTCAATCTCTCCCTTATTCATTAAAAAAATATTTAGTTATTTCTTATGTTTTTTTTAATTAAGGGGAAAAATTAAAAAATTAGCAGGATATATAACAGTAACTTTTTTTGATTTCCTATTAACTTGTTTTGAAGTCCTGTAATTCTCCCATTATCTTGTTTTGACTGATTAGATGCTGTTCCATTCTGTATGATAGTATCAAGTTTAAAGGTATAGGCAACTACTTTGAAGGCAGTAAGATTCACTAAGATGGCCATTCTGGTTTGAGTATTGCCTCCTTTGGAAGTCCTGTAATGTTTACAATGCTTAAGTTTTATTGGTCTTGTTCTCTACTGTTTTGTTCAACTTTACAATATCTATTGAGATAGACAATTGTTTTTAAGGAAACAAGAGACATTGTTGATAACCACTGCCGATAACCTTGTACTCTGTTTTACATCATGTGCTATGTGTATCCTTGGTTTTGACTAACAGCTATGTTTTGCCATATTTAAATTTATTCTCTCCTCCCCCAAAAAGAAATAAGAACTAAGGAGTAATAAAACCCAAAATGTGTAAATTTTGTTGTAAAAAAGAAAGGGGAAAAAAAGAGCTCTAAAGGATACAACAGCAAGTGAGTTTAGGGGTGTTAAATAGCTGACCATGTTAATGTTTCTGGTTGGATCATTGAACACAACTGTTTGCAGTCTCACTGTTCGAATGTCCACTTTGTATGCTTTGATACTGTGATTTGAGCAACTATCTCTAAGATGATAATATGTAATCTATTAACTGGTGATTTCTTACTGTTTTTTTTTTTTTTTTTGTAGTTCTGTTTTACTTGTACCCTTACAGCGCTTTGTTTTGTTTTGTTTTTTCTCTTTTTTCTTTTAAATAAAAAAATCATAAAAAAAAAAGAATCTGGAGATGCTGGAGGCCCTTAAAGAAGTAAGTATTAGTGGGAGCAGAAATATGCCTGAGCTCCAGTGCTAGCTATGATCCCTTCCTCATGCCCCGTGTAGAGACTGGGAAGAGAGAGCTAGAGAGTGGCTTGCAGGAACCCAGCACTGAGACCTTCTCACATCTCAGCTGCCACAGCTGCAGCCAGTCACCAACCACTGAGAGTGTGATCTAGGGAGCTTCTTGGTTCCCACAGGCTGCTCTGAAAGGGGAACTGGGAAAGGAAGGATGGGCTGGCCTTACAGATCTGTAGTGTGATTCTTCACAAACACTTCCTGCAGGGTCTTCAGGGGTTCATGGGCATTGCCAAAACTAAATCTTTGTCTGATCATGAGGGTTACACACGTCATGTTCACAGTCTTATTATCATTATCACTTTAGATCTCTAGGTGATCTGTCAGTCTTTTGTTCTCAGTAGTAGGATGATTTATTAAGAGGAATTATTTGAATTTTCTATATCATCTTATCTCATACATAATAAAATACAATCAGCTTCAGGAATACAGTTGAAAAGATTCAGTCACAGCCTGAGAGTATCAAAATGTACAGGTTGCTGTGTTAAAGATCTTCCAGCAGATGGCGAACAACTGCACATTAAACAAAGAGTGATGCTTTCCTATGAGGGAGCCACTAAGGCAGGGAGCTCTATGCCCAGCTCTCTAAGCTCATGTGGCTGGGGCCTCTGTGGACAATGGTCCCTGTCTTCCTCATCTGCCAGTTCCTTACTATTTCGTGTTTCAATCTGTGACTGGTATTCACCTGATTATGGTGAGTTACCCAGGAGGCCTCGTGGTCAGCAATGAAACAGGATGGGTGAGAAAGCTAGAGCCACAACTCTGAATGTGGCCAGCCATGAGTGAAACACAAGTGAAGTGGCCTGGTGTATTCTGAGGTGGCGGTGACAGAGGCTGTAGATCTCGACTGCAGTCAGAGATGTGGGGGAGAAGCCCTGGAGGAGTCCCTAAGAGGAGGGCAAGGTGTGTGGGGAGAGCGGTTGTTACTGCAGACCTGTTTCCCTGCTGTTCTCCAGAGGCCTTGGCTCAGAAATATTCTGATCCCCAGATATCTGTTTACCACTTTAAGTATGTCTTGATGCTCACATTGTTTCTTAGATGATTCTAACTTTTCCTGCAATGAACATCGAGCGCAAGAATCTGGGCATTAGAACTGTGCTTGGTTGAAGATAAGCAGAAACATGCTTCTGTGTGTGCTATGGAAGCCTCGGGCTGGACCGCAGCATTGGCCAGGTCCTTCCCTGTCCTCTTAGTCATGGTGTGATAGTGAATAGACGAACCCAGAAAATTTCACAGAGTTCACAGATTCTGCTCTATCCTTGTCTTGCTTTCTCATTTTTTACTCTGTTTGAAACAGCCACTGTGTTTCTCTTCATTTTTATTTCTCAAAGGGATCATAACATAGAATCGTGGTCCTCAAGCAAGGCATATTCTGTAACATGAGAGCAGTATTGTAAGAGTACACTCATGGGAGAGCAGCCAGATTCTGTCTTGTGGCTTAAGGGAGAAACAGGTGCTCTGTAGGCACATTTGTGCTGCCCTGTTGTGGACAGGGTCCCAGGGGACACTGAGCCTGTGCTGAGAAGAGCTAGCCTGCAGCTGGGCCAAACCCCTTCCAGCCCTGCTGATTTGCATGTCCCAAGATCCCAGCCACCTACTTGTGGACTTATTCACAGGCTTCTGGTCTCATCCTGTGCAGCTTCAGTCCCAGTCAGGACACAGCATGGACATGAGGGTCCCCACTCACTTTCTGGGCCTCTTGGTGCTCTGGATATCAGGTAAGAAAGGGCAGCATCAGGAATTTACTTAGTTCTGAAGGTTCACAGTTGCCTGGCATTGCGGTGTGGGCCTGATTTATCTTGAATACCTATGTTGATATTTGTTAAGTTTCCCATTTCAGGTGCCAGATGTGACATCCAATTGACACAGCCTGCATCTGCATCTGCATCTGTTGGAGACACAGTCAAGATCAGTTGCCGGGCCAGTCAGAGTGTTAACAGTTACTTAAACTGGTATCAGCAGAAACCAGGGCAAGCTCCTAAACTCCTGATCTACTATGCAAACAGCTTGGCATCTGGGGTCCCATCGAGGTTCAGTGGCAGTGGTTCTGGGACAGATTTCACTCTCACCATCAGCAGCCTGCAGCCGCAAGACTTTGCAGTTTATTACTGTCAGCAGTACCAGAGTTGGCCTCCCACAGTGATACAAGCCATGACATAAACCTCCCAGGGAAGCAGAAGTGTGGGGCAGGGCTGCTGCAGTTGTTCCTCTTTGTGTCTCCAGCTGCAGACCAAGTTCTCAAATGCATCTGGGCTTTGAAGGCCACTGGAAGGATTTGGTAGAAGTATCCAAGGAAGCTCCTCCCTCCGCTAACTTCCTTTTCTGTTTCTCACCCCTAATTTAATGAAAGACCCTGATTTAATGAAGTAATGTGGATTACGCCATCATTTTCTATTCACTTGGCAACAGTGAAGCTCTTCTTTGGGTTCCAAGCAATAATGTTTAAAATCTTTTATCACTGTTATACATTTATTAATTAATTTTATTTTTTATTTTAAAGAGACTAAAACCAAACAAAGTACAACAAAACAATTTTAAGCAAAACAATACAGTTAAATCCATATTGCACTACAGAACAAGGTAGTAGAAATCAACAGAGGCTAACACACACACATATATATATATATATATATATATATATATATATATATATATACTGTTACGTTCAAAGTAACTTCCCATAACATCAGACGTAATGAAGTAAATAAAACAAAATGGAATAAAATCAAACAAAATAAAACAGTATAAACAGTACAGAACAATGAAATAAGATTTTAGGATATTAATAATGGCTGCAGATATGCCTCTTCAAGTCCTCCATTTAGAGACCTGTATTCACAATGAAGGTTAAAGTGCAGAGGTGTATTTTATGCCTCTGTCCCTACATCTGCAAAGTAGATTATCACCATAAATTCAACTCTGTTGCAACTCATCATGATAAGTTCAAACTCAAATTTCCCAGTCCACATTAATTTTGACTCTTGACATTAAATATTTCAGCACAAGACACAGATGTAATGCCACATGTCCAAAATGTTTTATGACACAGTGTTGTCATAATACCACTGTCTTGTACCTATGCAGCTTCTTTTTCCTCCATTTTCTGTAAGTGAACCATGTCTCCCATGACTATAGCATTCCCTTTCCTAGAAAGATAATATCCTGGTGTTTACATTATGGAAGATTTTCAAAAACCAATGTCAAAATATACTGCTATGTAACACAGAAATAAAAATAATGAATAATACATTTTGCTACTACCAACTCCCTTTATTGCATCTGTGATTATCATGAATATCCCGGCATAGCAAGTGGGTTAGATCCTGTACTGTGCAATACTGTGGTGCTTTCATAGTACTGAGTGTGTCTCAGAGGTCACCACATGGATACTGATTGTTTGGACTGATGTTAAGAGTCTATTGTAATTTTAAAATAAGTAGAGGGAATTCTAAACTCTTTTTTCTTTACGTTATTTTATTGATATAATGTTGTTATATATCTGGTGCTTATACAACCAATTGCATTTACAGGTGGACCCTGAGACTCTCACTGTTCTTTTTACATCATTCAGAGACTTTCACTGTTTCACTGAACCCAGCTCAGTGTCTTTCTCCACCATTCAGGGAGTTCCCACTTGCTCGTGTTGATCTTTTTCTTAGAAATGAAGAAAGAAAGCAGTGGCTTCATTTTTTTCCCAAAGACAAGTATCTCCTGTTCTTATTTCCACATCTTCATATGTGACTTTTAGGTTGTGGCACTGAATACCTTCCATCAAAACAGCATTTCAGCCCCGGGGGAAAAATAGACTTCATTCTTAAGTAGACATTAGGGTGTGGCATGGTTATCATAGGGCCACTAGCATGCTTTCTAGTTTTCCAATCAAGATGGCAACAGCAGAGAAGGTTGTAGCCATTGTAGGGACACAGTCTTTAAGTTCCATACTGTTATGGATTAAGAATTGGTGGTCAACTTCATGCCAGCTGGATTACATCAGCATCGCGCTGAACATAGATGTTCCACCTGACAAAATTTGCCAGCATAGAGCCGTGGAGAAGGAGAAGCTATTGGGTTGAGGCATTCATGCATTGTGGGTTCACCTATGAGTTTCTGTTGGAGCCATTGGTTCTCCTGTAGAAGGTCTGGTCTTCACATTGAGCATTGCTTCCTGGCTCTGGGGAGGAAGATGTGTGCCCCTTGGTCTCCAGGATGAACTGGTCATGCTGGCTTTCCAGCACGTACTCGACTGTGCTTGTTGTCCGAGGAGCTTGAGGCCTCTATGTCGCTGGGGATGGTTGTGGTGCGTTTTAGGACAGCCCCGGTCTTTGTTGTGAGTGTGACTTCTCAGCTCCATCATAGAACCCTCAACCCACCAGCATAGCTGGTGTAGATTTCCTGGCTTCCATCGCTGACCTTTGGGCCTTCCCAGCACAGATCTGTAAAAGAGAGTGTCATGAGACCTTGTGGGCTTTATACCTCCAGTGGGACTCATGGGAGGCATTGTCATGACCTCTGGGTCTTCATCGGGACTCATGTGGGACATGGCTGTGGGATTCAGGCCCTTGGCTAAATATTCTATGTCTTTAGTGTTGTGGATAGATTCCCTGCATTTTCTTGTGTTAACTCAGGGTGAGCATTGTAAAAAATAATATTATAAACTCCATATCTTGATTCTAATGGTTTTCTGAACAACCCCTGACTATAACACATACCGATTTTTTTCACCAGAAAAACCTCACATTCAGCAGTAGCGAGCATTCTCTCTGTGTAACACATTCCCTCCTTCTTTAATCCACTGGTGAGATGTTTTCAGGTATTACTACTCTCCAATGTTTTCTTTACTAATTTTTGCCTTTTTGAAAGGCTGTATTAATTAAGATTAGCTCTCAGGCTTCTAAAACATTCCAAGCATAGAGAATGGTAGTTAATAAATGCTTTCATGACCTCTACCTCATCTAGTTACTATTGGGTATAAACTAACCAAAATTTTTAAAAAGTTACTAGTACGAGCATCTGATATGCACATCAATTCCTGCTGGAAATGATTACCTTATGACTTCCTAGGATAATAGCTTGGCAGAGTCTTATAAACCTGTTTTCATAGTGTCACATCCAACTGTCAAAATTTCAAACATTTGAATAACATACTTAGAAACACCTGTTCTCTCACATTTTGCCTAAAACCATGCAAACTAGACTCATTAGTAATAGCCTGACAGGAAACTTACCTCAGTCTCCATGAAGCAATACGTTATGACACTTCCATCCATTACATAGTACTCAGAAAAGAAGAGGATCCCATTATTTGTACATGAATAGCATGCATTGAACTAACAAGCAACTGTGTTGTGTAAAAGTAGGAAAGGAGTAGGGAATAGGAGACAGGTGATATATTTGTGTATGAAATTCTAGAAAAGGATAAATCTAATATGCAGTGACAACAGATAGACTTGAGTTTAAAAAGTCCATGGGGTGAGGAGGAAATTGGTCAAAAAGAACAGCAGGAAAATGTGCTGCATATTTAGAATAATTTGTTATTTCAGTGGAATTTTCTCAATGTCATTTGGATGGGGATTTCACCGAATCTGTAATCCACTTTAGATGGTTTGAACATTTTAGCAGCATTAATTCCTCCAACCCAGGAACATGGGGTAACTTTTCATTTATTTGTGATTCTGTGATTTCTTTCACCACTTTCAGTGAAGTCTAATGTATTCATATTTCTCTCCTGTAATTGTGTGAATGTGGGTTTGTGTCTTCTTGAGTTTACCTTCTTTTACAGCCTATAGTTACACTCTTGCTCTTTCTCCTGAAGCTCGCCTACTCACACCTGTCCATCATGTGTTCTATTAATTCATATTTTTATTCTGATGCCATGTGGTTCAATATTTTCCCAATATGTACTTAATTTCATTTTCCTTTCCAATTGCTCCTCACTATGTATTGAAAAACACGCACATAAACCTATACTTTACTATGTTTGGAGAAATGACTACCTGTGGGTGATTTCTCTGGACTCCTCTTTTTTGCTTGTTCAGTTTATTTTTGTTCCTATGGTGTACACATTGTCTCACTGAAATTCCTTGATAATCTTCACCCTTGTTGGCAAAGCTGGGAATCAGACTGAGGCGTTTATGCATACCAGGCAAATTCTCTACTGTTGATCTATATCTCCACTCCCTATACAATCTTAGAATAGCATTTTATTCATATTCTATTTCAAAATTTTTGTGGCTGTAGTAGGCACTTTGTGATTTTTTAAGTATTATAGAAACTACCCACTCATTAAGTACATCACTGGTAGATTGATTGGATTTCATTACATGAAATATATTTTTGTGTATATATACCTTTTGAAAAAAGGAGGCTTTAGTTAAATCAAGTTTTTGACAAGAGGAACATAGAAAAATTCTCTATTTACCTAATTTTTTTTTTAATTTATAAGACACAATGACTGTATTGACAGTGATTCCAGAGATTTTATGAAGTTATTATTTTGGTTAATTTTGTTGCAGGATTTAGTAATGTATGCAAAACATTTTGTGGAAAGTATGTGGAAAGGACAATAACCTTTTTGCCTTTTAATTTGTGCATTTTATTAGTTTGTCTTATTAGATTTTGGAGGAGCTTCAGCATACTTTAAAAAAATTAGACATCCTTTTTCATTTATTCTGAAGGATAAAGCACTCACTATTTTATTGGTGAAAATGTTTCTAGACACTTTATTAGGAGTGTAAACCCAGTTTTCCAAAGCTGTTAAGGTTAAAGTGTCGGGGTTCAGGTTGCCTGAAACATTGCAATAGAACGAGGTGTAGGATCACCCAGGGAATTATACTTTGCCTGCAAAAAGGTTCTCTTTCTGATTTCAGTGCAATAGTATTGGAGTGCTGAAGAAAGAGAAACTCAGTGCTGCTCATCTGTGGAATTGGGGGCCTCTGGGCACAAAGGGCCATGTCCTCCCCATCTACCGGTTCCTAGTATTTCCCATTTTCCTCTGTGATTAGTAATGCTCCTGACTATCATCCCCCCTCTCAGGAGGATTCTTGGAGTCCGAGTTGGGGGTTAGCAATGAGGAAGGTTGGGTGAGAGAACAAGGTGCACAGCTCTGACTGTGGGCAGCCATGAGTGAAACAGGGATGAAGTGACCTGGGGAATGAGAGACAGAGGCACAGAACTTACAGACCCCATCTCTATTCAGAAATGCGAGGTGCAGTGTGAACCATAAAGAGGACGGTAGTTTACTGTATTTATGGGAGGGTAGTCAGATTCTGCCCTGTGGCTCAAGAGAGAAACACCTTCTCTTCAGAGCAGCTGTGGCCATTGAATCCCAGGGAGCTGTAGGCCAGTGCTGAGGTGAGCCAGGCCTGCAGTTGTGCCCAGCCATGCCTAACTCTGCTGATTTGCATATGCCCAGAGCACAGCACTGCTTAGGATTTCTTAGAGTTTGTCACACCAGATGTAATTGTCCCAGTCAGGACACAGCATGGACATGAGGGATTCTGCTCAGCTTCTGGGGCTTCTGCTGCTCTGGCTCTGAGGTAAGAAAAAATTGATCTTGCAATTTAGTTTATTTAGAATTCCCTGGCCAGAGGGGCCTGTGTCTGCAGGGAGGTCCTGTTTTACTAAGATCATGTTGATATTTCTTATGCTTCTAAACTCAGGTGCCAGATGTGACATCCAGATGACTCAGATTCCATCTTCCTTGCCTGTTTCTGTGGAAGACACAGTCACCATCACTTGCAAGGCCAATGAAGACATTGGCTACCTTTTGTACTGCTTCCAACAGAAATCAGGGAAAGTTCCTAAATGGCTGATCTATACAGCAAACAGTTTGGAATCCGGGGTCCCATTGAGGTTCAGTGGCAGTGAATCAGGGGTAGATTACACTCTCACCATCAACAGCATGGAGCCTGAAGATGTTGCGAATTATTACTGTCTACAAGGTTATGATACTCCTCCCGTGGTGATACAAGCCATAATAAAACCACCAAGGAAAGCAGAAGTGTGAGGCTGGGCTGCCCCAGATGTCAGCCCTGCTGTGTCCAACAGCTGAGAGCAGTTCTCTGACCCTGCCAGGCCTGCAAGTTCCCTGGGAGGCTTTAGAAGAAGGGCACAGAATTCTCTGTACTCTAACTCTCTTTTCTATTCCTATTCCTCAGCTCTAGCAGAATAGACATCACAGTGCCTGTCCTGGTGTAGTGAAGGACACAGATGAGTCACTCTGAGCAGTGTTAGTTATGGCATCACTTTTTATTCAGACAGCAGCAGAGAAGCCCTTGTATGCATTCTGAGAAACAGTTTGTAAAGACTTGCTTCAAAATTTAGAGTGCATTAAGGCCATTGAAAAATTTAAAATGCAGTGGTAATCCTCACAACTATGCCCAGGTGGCTATGCAGTCTGTCATTAACATACAATTACAATTTGTTGCAAATACCAAGATCCATAAACATGCAAAGCCTGTAGTTTACTTGAAAGTTCACATTTTGTTTTGCTGTTTTGTTATAAATTTTTTTACTTTAAAACAGAAAAAAGGGATACAGAATTTCAAAAAAAATGTAGGAAATTAACACTAATAAATATATTGCATATTGTTATCTTAGAAGCAATTGTTCAGGTTACAAAATCTAGTCACAGAAAAGATGAATAATCAAACAATGAAATCACAAACTGTTCTTTGGATGAAGCAACAGAGATGAATACTGTAGCTGCCTATGTTGTACATATACACACACAGATGCATACATATGTACACCTATATACATAGAATCCTTTCCTTTCTTCTTTTTCTCCTTCAGTTTAGATGCTGCACATTTCATCAGGATAAACAAGTGTGTAATAACACACTCGCAGCATTTTGGCTTGATGCAATGTTGTTTCACTGCTCTAAAAAGCGTCTGCTCTTAAAAATTTCCCCATTCATTCTCTTTCACCCCATTTCCTGTAAGTCATTTGTGTTTTACCATTTCTGTAACTTTTCCTTATCCAGAATGAAAAAATCTTGCTTTTACACTATGGAAGATTATTGAATGGTAACCTCAAAATACACTGTATTAGGAAACACAATAATTAAAAATATTAAATAACACATCTGGCTACTTACAAGATTTCCTTTTTTAGAGTCTATGTTTGTTGGAATATATTGGCTTAGTGATAATTTTGGAATGGAAGTTGTCAATGTATTGATTTTGTCTCCAAAGTCACTAGAAATATATAGATTTGCTTGGACTAAGAATCTAAATAATTCTTGAAATATGGGAAGGAGTTTTCATAATCTTTTACCCTACTTTCATCTGGATTTTTAGGTGGAAATTTAGATCTAGCACTGTTTTTGTTTGTATCACTTAGAATCATTCACTATTTCACTGAACCTAACCTGGGCTCTTTCTCTATTGCTCTGGAGAGTTCCCAGCAGGCTGCCTTTGGTCTTGCGCATTGTCAAGAAAAGAGCCTGTTTCATTTCATGCTGAAATATACCTCCTCTACTTATTGTCACATCTTGCCATTTGATTTTCACACTTGTGGAACTTAAATACCTCCCATAAAAACAATGACTTAGCTTAGTGTGAACACCAGAGTCAAATCTTTGGGAACACAATGGAGGTTGCAGAGTTGAGGGTCCCCAGTAGTATGTTTATTTTCCAAACAAGATGGTTGCAGTGGAAGTGATTTCAACCTCTGTCTTTAAGGTTGCACAATTATTTTGCATAGAAATCTCAAAATCAGCCATAGAATGCATCTCCTTTTTATATACCACTTCCTGCTTCCTCATCCCAGGGATATGATGTTTTTATTTAGCCCCAGTAATGATTGCAGTAATGCTTCATTTTTTTCTATTAACCTTTGCCCTTTCGAAAGTCTGTATTAACAAAGATAAGATATAAAATATGTGAAACACTAATACATGACAGGAGAATGCTAATTTGTAAACCATAATAAATAGGTTATTGAAATTTATCTATTTTCTTTACTGTCAAATATTAATAAATGGAAATCTTAAACAAACAAACAAACAAGTACTGGGACAACTAAACTGTCAATTCCTGATGAAAATGAAGAACTTGTTACCTCTTAGCATAGTAGTTTGGGAAGGGCTTAGAAATTTCTGTGAGACCCAGCAGCTGCCCTCCCAGACCTCTGAGTAAGTTCCTCAAAAACAGCAGTTCACACAGCATCTTGTGTCACACCAATCAAATTAGCTTCAATCATAACAGCCACAGTGGAGTACAGAATATCTGTGTAAAAGAAATTAATTAAAACACAGCCTGAATTTGTTAAATAGCAAAGAATTCAAGCACTGGATGCAGTGTCTGGAGATGTGAGACTGTTTATCCACGGTGACCAGCGGAGGTCTCTGTGATCACTCGCTGTGTGCTCTGCATGCCATGGCCACGTGAATGCACTCAACCTGCACAAGTCAGGGATTTGTTCAATCTTGGGAGCTGCGTATACCAGGAGCTTCCACTGAATCCACTGTTTACTGAAAGAAATATATTTTAACATGTGGACAACACAAAAATTATCGAGCACAACAAGAATCATACCCATGGGTGATTTTACTCTCTTAAGGGTGTATATTATTGTTATGTATTCCAGCAGACATGTGGTCCTGGCTCTCTTGCACGGATCACACAATTTGCCCTCTGTTCAGAACCTGGAGGCCCTACTGTGCACCCCTTGCTACTGCTCTGCTTGTTCTCAAAATCCCCTGCCTGTCACAAGCTCTCAGCAGAATTCAGTCACTGTATCAGACAAAAATTAACCTGAGGCAGTGCAGCATTGAGCTGTAGAACTGGAGCTGTGGCTCTCTGGGTCCTGGTGCTCTGGGTCCTGGAGAGACAGCAGGATGTGGAGAGGCCTCTGTGACAGGGCCCATAGGACCCAGGAGTCTGCAGTTGAGAGCATGTTCACTGTGCACTGTTCACTTGATCAGCCAGCATAGCTCTTGCTGGGAAGACCCTGGTGTGGGACATCATTCACTGAGGGGTTCACGTGTGTTTTGTTCCTGCCTTTACACTCCAGTGACACCATTGTGGGCTCCACGGGCCAGCTTCCCTTTCAGTGACTATAAGAGAAATGGGCTCCACTACTTTTATTGCGTCAGCAGAATCTAGGAAAGTTTCCCAAGATTCAGCGATGTGGTCTATGTGACTTAGCCTGGCTCTGTCAACAATTGTGCTTTAGACAGCAGTTCACGTTCCACCTACCTTGGTAGATAAAACTTGGTTAAAATGCGAAGCACAGTTCCTCAATTATACTACATAGAGTTCCAGGACTGAGTGGAAATATGTGACTCATTGTTGGCATACTGATCAACACAAATATATATATTTATATCATTTTAGAAAATTATTTTGGTCATCACTGTTTCAATTTCCTCTGTTCCTTGTAGTGTTATAGACTGAACAAAGACTTCCAAAATTTAATCCCATAGGCATGGTAACCCTAGATATTTCTTTGTTATTTCTATGTTATGATTCCCTTATGTTTTTGCTTTACTTTCTCTCTCTACAGAATTAATATTTATTTCAAGATGTGCGCTGTCACAGTAAATCTAAGGATTCCGTCCTCTTCTATAACAGTGCTGTTATTTTTGAAACTCCTTTCAATCTGTGCATATATCTGAGACCTTTGTGCAATGAGGATTATCTGAGAGCATTTCTCTATTCAAACCAACATAGTTTTTATGCTTCGAATAGTCTGTGAGATGCTAAGTGATCCCCACAATAAACAAACCACAGAGGCCACATCCCAGAAACCCTGGAACTGTAAAAGAGTTGCTCTCCCATTACGGGGATACTAAGGCAGGGAACTCTCTTTGCAATTCTAGACTCGATGGCCATAGGATCTCTAAGGATAGTGACCTGCTTTTTTGCTATCTACCAGTTTCTTAATATTTCCTATTTTGCTTTGTGATTGATAATACACATGGCTATGTTGTGCTTTCCTGGGACATTCTCACACTCTAAACTATGGGTGTGCACTGATGCAATGTTCCCGAGTCCCACATGGGATGAGGGAAGCAGAGTCCACAAAATCTGACCCTATTCAGAGATGCAGATGAGATGCACTGGTGCTGCCCATAGAAGAGGGGAAGCCAGGCAGGGGAGGCTGTGGTTTTACACCTGCTCCCCTGCCATTCTCTGTTATGCTCAGGAATGATAATAAAACTTATTATTATATCAAGTAATAAAGCTATCACATTAAACTAGGAGTTAATGTATTACATGCACACATCAGTTAAACGATGTAGGCTTCTATTTGTGAAATGTATGTCTTATTCTTTCTAAGCAGAATAAATGCTGAGTGAGTCGAGACTCTGGGAATGGGGCATTTGCTGACCTTCCTGGCCTCTGGTCATTTTGAGAACAGTCTGAAGAGCCAGACCAAGCACTGATGTCCTGTTCCCTGATGGCCTCTGTGTTCTATGGGACTTTCATTTTGGTTTAATAGTCAGAGGTGTCCACAACATTCCTTCCTTAGATCCTATGCTAGGCAGTACCTTGGGTAGAGCCCTGACCCCTGCTGTGTCCCCATAGTCCAGGGCCAGAGCTGGCTGGTCTCTGCACAAAAAGCATGACCTCAGCCTTGATTTGTGATCCTACTCCAAAACCTCTCCAGTTGTTTCTAGCTTGAACAATCTCCTGGCTTTGAATTCCTAGGACCCCCTCCCACACTGTGCAGAGAGCTGAAGAGTGATTTGCAGGAGACCAGTACTCCCAGGGCCTTCTGACATCTCAGCTGCCACAGTTGCAGCCACTCACCAAACAGCTAGGTATGTGAGCAGGGGAACTGCTGGGTTCTCACAGGCTGCTCTGGAAGGGGCTTTGGGCTAGGAAGGATGCGGTGGCCTTATACATCTGTGCCAGGATTCTTTAGTCTACAGATATTTCCTGCAAATCTTCGTGGACCCCTGATCTTTACAAAAACTAAATCTTTGTCATATCCTGTGGGTTACACATGTCAGGATCACTGTCCTATAACCATTATCTTTTTACCACTCTAGGTTAACTGTTGGTGTTTGTTCTTTTTAGCAGGATGAATTATTATTATTATTATTATTTTGTCTTTTTCCTTTTTATCGGTACCAGGGATCGAACTCACGACTGCCTGCTTGCAAGGCAGGCGCTTATGCTGCTGAGATAAATCCCCAGCCCGCCCCCAGTATGAATTATTAAGTTGAATCATTTGATTTTCTATAGAGTCTTTCCTGGTAATTAATAGGATCAGTTTTATGAATAGAGGTGAAAATTTTCAGTCTAGGCCTTTGGTTGCAGAAACGAATAGGTTGCTATGGTAAAGATCCTCCACTAGATGGCGAACAACTCCACATTAAACAAATCACTGAGGCCTTCTCCTAAAACACTAGGATTGTAGAAGTGATGCTTTCCCAAAAGGAGCCACTAAGGCAGGGAGCTCTCTGCTCATCTCTCTAAGCTCACATGGCTTAGGGGCCCTGTGCACAGTGAGCCATGACTTCCCTATCTGGCTGTTCCTCAGAATTTCCTGCTGTACTTTGTGATTTGTAATGTACCTGAGCATGATGAACTTTCTGAAGTCCTCTGGGTCAGCAATGAAGCAGAGTGAGCCAGAGAGCAAGAGCCACAACCCTTAATGTGGCCAGCTGTGAAACAAGAGTAAGTGTCCTCATGCATTAGAAGGTGGCGGTGACAGGTCACACAGAACTTAGTTCCATTCAGAGATGCAGAGGAGATGCCCTGGAGGAGTCCCTTTGAGGAGGGGAAGGTGGGCATGGAGAGGCCCTGTGATTGAACCTGTTCCCCTGCTGCTCTCCACATACTGCACCAATGAGCCCTATGCTCAGCTTGGTCCTCAGGGTCTGAGCTTCATGTTGCTCAGACTGTAGCGGGGAAGATTTGGGAGGTAATGTGGTGACTCTGGGCTCTCATTGTTCATTTTCAGTTTGCTAGATTTGAAGTAATATATATATTATTTAAGGAGAAAAATGAAAAAATAAAAAAGGGTACTAGTAATACAAAATTTAAAAAATAAAACGGTAGGAAATCACTAGTTAATAGATTATATATTCTCAGTTGTTCAAGTTACAAAATTGAAGCATATAAAGTGGACTTTCAAACAGTGAGAGTGCAAACAGTTTTGTTCAATGATCCAAAAAACAGTCAGTAATATCGTTATCTATCTTATACATTTAAACCTATATGCAGTTTTAACCTTTAGAGCACTTTCTTTTCTTTTCTTTTGTACAGTGACAATTACACATTTTGGGTTTTATTACTGCCACAGTTCTTTTTTTAATTACTTTTTTATTACTCCACAGTTCTTTTTTTGAAGAGAGTAAAACCAAATATGACATATCAGAACAGAGTCAGTCAAATCAAAAGGATGGACATAATAGATAATGTAAAAACAAAATATAAGGTGATCAACAATGGTTACTATACTGCCTCTTGCTATTTTAAGAAGAATTGGCAGTTATAATAAAATTGACCTAAACAGTAAAGAATAAAACCAAAGCATTGGAGACATTACAGGATTTTTAAAAAAATAATAGTCAACCGGAATGGGTGTCATAATGATTCTTATTGTCTTCACAGTTATGCCTATACTTTCGAACTTGGTACTATCAAGCAAAGCAGAATAGAGGAAAATCAGTCAAAACAAGATGGTGAGGGCAATACAGGATTTCAAATCAAGTTAATAGGAAATCAAAGTAGGTTACTCTAATGTATCCTGCTATTTATTTATTTATTTTTGCCTTACTTAAAAAAATGAAAAGTTAATAATTTTTAAAAAAAGGATTGAGATTAAAGAGGGCATAACAACAGAACAGCGCAGGTCAAAACGTAACCATTTAAGCAAAATAGGTTTCACCACAAGATATCCTGACATAAACATAGTTACCATAGTGTCTCTTTCCTTGAAATCTTTGAGTATAACTTCGTATACTGTAGCACCAAACATATCAAGACACTATAAAACCATTCAAGAGAATGACTTTATTACAGGGTATTTAGAACCAATTAACAGAAAAGGAACAAAGGTTTCTATAAAAACTCCTTGTCTATAAAAGTTTTTGCTTATATTATCATATAAAATAAAATAAGATACAACCTTTTAAGAACAATGGAGACAGAAGAATACAAGTTTGATGGGACTTCAAAACAAAATGATACTAAATCAGCATTAGCTATTATGATGTCTTGTTTTCTCCAAAATAGCTGTTCCTACCTTTCGATTTTCTCTGCCTCGTTTCTGTTGAGCTCTTTTACTGTCATTTGTTGTCAGTTTGTCTTCTTCATTTCGTTTTTTACTCCATTCATTGTGGCCTCTCTGCCACTGTTTCTGGAATCTTGGTATTTTTCTTTTTTAGAATGTCCTGCAGTATGCTCTGCAGAGTTGAATTAGTGGCTGCAAATTCCCCTAGTTCCTCTTTATCCTGGAAGCACTTTGTTTTTCCATCAATTTTTAGGGGCAGTTGTGCAGGATATATCAATTTGGCTGGAGGTTATTATCTTTCAAAGCTTGACTTATTTCCCCCCACGCTCTTTGTGATTTGATGGTTTGTGCTGAGAAGTCTGTTGTAATTTTGATGGGTGTTCCCTTGTAAGTGTTCTGTTTCTTGTTCTGATGGCTCTTAATATTCTGTTCTTATATTGCATTTCTGGAATTTTGATTATTATATGCCTGGGTGTTGCTCTGTTTGGGTTGTAGGTGGCTGGAATCCTGTATGTCTCATATATCTGAGTATCTTTACCATTTGCTAAATTAGGGAAATTCTCTTGGATTATTTCTGTGAATAGCTTTTGTAGTCCATTTGTTTGTGTCCCCACTTCTTCTCTTATATTCTTAATTCTTAAGTTATAGATCCTCTTTTAATCTTCTAGCTTTTGTATTGCTGCTGTTTGTTTTTTTTTTGTTATTTGTAAAAAGTTTTTCATGTCATGCTCTCATATTACAAATTTGCCCTCCAGTTCAGATAATCTATCCTTATTTTCTTTCAATCTGTTATGCCAGTTTTCCATAGAGTTTTTAGTTTCCTGGTAATTTCTTTGAACCTGCTTCACATATTTATGTCTTTTCTATCTCCTCCATCAAACAATTCTCCCCTTTTTTTCTTTTCTTCCATTCCACCATCTGTTTTCTCTTGGGCGGTCCTTTGAATTTCTCTAACTATTCTGCTTATATCTTGCTTCAGGTCATTAATAACTTCATTCCTCAACTCGTCTATAAGGCTCTGAAGATAGCGCTTTATGTCTATTGGTGCCGTGTCTGCTATTGCATGTTTCTCAGGATTGGGGGCCGAGGACCCTTTCTTGTTGCTCCCTCTTCCTATATTCTTTGTTCCTTATATATAAGTGTATATAGGAGGCCCAGCTTCCTTCCCTGTCGGCCATAGTCTGTTTGAATTGCACCGGCTAGGTTTTCCAGCCCACCGCAGCACACCAGGGAGACACAGACCTGGGCAGTCTATGCTGGGCCCTCCCCTCCAGGTCAACCTACTGAGGGCTTCACCGCTAGGGTGTACCTCCAGGTGTTAGGACCTGGTTTGTGCTAACCTATTGGGTCTCAGCCAGTGGCATGTTGCAGGCTAGGCACACCCCACCAATCTCACTTGAGAGGAGGATATGTGACTGAAGTCACTCTTTCTGGGAAGTCTGCCGGGTCTGAGTATGTTCTCTGCTGAAGCCTCCTGGCAGGGTACTCAGCCAGTCCCACTCCCAACTCCATTCAACGCTTCCTATTCTCCGAGCTTTCACACCTCTGTCTCCGCTGTGTCAACCGGGATGCAACAGTGGCTGCAGGAGATTCAAATCACAGTTTCCAGTGGTGCGGGGTCCGGCTTCCGTGCTGAGTCCTTATCTGTTCCTGCTGTATCACCGGGATTGCGTTTCCAGTTGGTTTCTCTTAATTTAGTTCATTCCTGTGTTGGCAAAATATATCCTCACTTGCCTAGGACTTCCTGCCCAGCACCATTCCTGCATTGCAAGTGTGGTTTCTCAGAGAGCCTTTGAGGCTGCTGCTATCTATCTGGCATGTTCTTCTGGACTCGAAATAATATGTTATGGAAGCAACAAAAACCATCATTTATTGCTACATTAAATTAGTAGTTAATATACTAATGCACACAGTGAAGAATTAATTTACACCTTTTTTGTGTAATGTGTGTTTTCATCTTTCTAGGCACATCAGAAGCTCAGTGAGTCGAATTCACGGATGTGGATATTTGGTGTTCCTTTTCTTGGCCTCTGTTCCTCAGGCTCAATCAGTGCTGAGAACCTTAAGCTCAGAGGGCCAGGTCAGCTCTTTGGTCCTAGTGTCTCACAGTGTTGCTCCTCCTGGGGCTCTCAGCTTGCCTAGAACCCAGAAGGTTGAGTACTTTCCTTCCCTGCATCTGCTGCCATGCAATGCAATGTGCAGGCTCTGTGGTTCTCCCGTGTATTTAGCCTCATGTGTCTGGAGAGCAGCTACTTCCTCCGCAGCCCAGGTCTCCAGCTCAGCATCTCTGAGCACTGCAGGCCTGACCTCAGCTTGGGCACAGGTCCCTGTTCCAAACCTTTCCCATTCACTGCAGTGCTTGGAAATCTATGAAGACCTTAAATTCTCTGCCCATGTCTCTTCAATTCCTGAAACCACTCTAGCAGCTGAATGAAGGAGGATATGTTTTCCTTGTTATCCTAACATCCTACTGGATCCTGACACAGCAAATAAAAGTTTCTCTTCAGATAGCTTGTCCATATCCATTATAAGTTAGAAACACGGGATTATTTATTTCTTTAAATTTCTAATAAAAAATTATCACTTTCCCAGCAGTTGTCTCTGATTTCTTCAGTTTGTTCAGTAGCAACTCTGCCCTTCTGTGCATGGCAAACAAAGATGAACCTCTTTCAGCCTAGGCAGGAGTAGGAAATAAGAGGCTTATGTGACCCCTTCAGGATTGAGATGTAAGAGGAAGGAAGAAGGTGAACAGGTGGTACTGGGACATATTTTCATACAGCTGAATTGGGAGGGTGAGGCCAAACTTTTGCCTTGATTTCTTCTAGAAACAGATTTGAGACTACCTGATGCGGAGACATTGCAGCCCTTTTGAGATTAGGATCCCTTAGGTCCAATCTTGAAAGGTCTGTGTGTTGAGATTTCAAATAGGAAGGAGAAAATTTGTGTCATTTCTGCTGTATCTCTGCTGCTGCCCCAATCCCAAGGATTGCAACAGCCAGACTTTTGTTTATGTATTTAAGTACATCCTGATTCTCACATTGCATCTGAAATGATTCTAACTTATCTTGCAAAAAAAAAATCAAGACCAAATAACTGAATGGGCCTCAGAACTGCCCTTAGAGGAAGACAGGCAGAAACGTGCTCTTGCGTGTGTTTTCGGGAACCCGGGGCTGGCATTGTTCATGTCCTCCCCCGCAGTCTCAGTCATGCTGTGATAGTGAGTATAGGAACCCAGACAAGTTCACCTAGCTCACAATTTCTGCTCTCTTCTACTCATTACTTCCCTTATATACCCTAAATTTGAAATAGCCCATTTGTTTCCTTTAATTACTTCTTTTCAAAATCGGCATGACAAAGATTCTGGTCCTCAGGTAAACCGAGTCTGAAAGACGAGAGCAACAGTTCCCTCTAATCATGGAAGGAATCATTGTCCTAAAGGAGGAGCACGTTCTCTGCAGGGTAACCTGTGCCATTCGGGTATGAACAGGGACCCTAAAAGACACTGAGCCTGTGCTGAGAGGGGCCAGCCCTGAAGCTGGACCAAATCCCTCTACCTCTGCTGATTTGCATATTCCAAGGGCCCAGCAGGCTACTTGAGGACTTCTTCATAGGCTGCTGGTGTCACTCTGTGCAGCTTCAGCCCCAGTCAGTACACAGCAGGGACATGATAGGCCCCACTCACTTTCTGGGGCTCTTGCTGCTCTGGGTCTCAGGTAAGGAAGGACAGACAGCACCACGAATTTACTCAGTGGTGTGTTCAGCATAGACTAACTTTGCAGGAAGGCCTGGCATTATCATGGACAATCATTTTGATATTTGTTGTTTCCCATCTCAGGTACCAGATGTGATATCCAGTTGTCTCAGCCAGCATCGATATCTGTATGTGTATGAGATACAGTCACCATCAGTTGTAGGCCAGTCAAGGCATTAGTGATTACTTAAGCTGGTATCAGCAGAAACCAGGGCAAGCTCCTAAATTCCTGAGCTATTGGGCAAAACGTTTGCAATCTGGAGTCCCATCAAGGTTCAGTGGCAGTGGGTCTGGGACAGATTTGACTCTCACCATTAGTAGCCTGTGGCCTGAACATCTTGCAACTTATTACTGTCAGCAGTATAAAAGTACTCCTCCCACAATGACACAAGTCATAACAAAAACCTGCCAGGGAAGCAGAAGTATGAGGCTGGGCTGCCCTCGCTGCTCCTCTTCCTGTCTTCAGTTGCACACCAGGTTCTTCAGATGCATCAAAGCTTTGAAGCTCACTGGAAGGATTTAGTAGAAGCATCCAAGGAAGCTCCTCTCTACTCTAACTTTTTTGTGTTTCTCAACCCTGATTTAATGAGGGACACCAATGACTACATTGGAGTAATGTGGATTGTGGCATTCTTTTGTATTCACATGGCAACCGAGAAGCACTTCAATAGGTTACAAGCAATGGTTTTTAAAGATTTTCCTCAATTGTAAAAATTTATATTCATAGCAAAATTTAAAGTGCAGAGGTGTCTCATATAGTGCTGCCCTTATATGTACATGGTATATCATCACAGTAAAAGAACTGCTATTATATTGCAAGTGTAATGGTTTATTTATCAGTGGCCCCCCAAGCCTCATGCAATTATGGATTTGACCAAATCTAGGGTTTGTGATTGCTTCATTTTCTGCCACTGTGATTAGTGGTGTGAATGCTACACACACCTTGGGGTGAAGCCAGCATATGATGTAATGGCAGGAAGAAGGTGTGTTTCCTCTCTTGTTGGTTTGAGCCTTGCTGTTTGCAGTGGTTATGAAGGGCTGCTCCACTATGCCATTCTGCTTTGGAGCCAACTGAATATGGACCCAAAACTCCAAGTGTAAGAAACAAACTTTTCTTTCTCTGAATTTGGGCATCAGGTATTTTGTCTCAGCATGGGTAAAAAGTAACTAAGAGAGCAATCCATCAAGATTAGTTTAAACCTAAAAGTTTACCTTAAGGTTAACTCTTGATGTTCAGGATTTCACTAGAAAATATAGGAATAATGACAGATATCCAACATGGTAATATGGCGCCATGTTGTTCCACCTTCGTAAATACCACATCTTCCTCTTGTGCATTCTTTTTTTCTCCATTTTGTATAAGACAATCATGTCTTCTCATGCCTATATTTTTAATTTTATAGAAAATAAAATCTTGTAACTTACAGTACAGAAAATTTTCAAGAGCTAATCTCTAAATATATTGTTATGGAATACAGATGTAAAAAGTAACAAGTAATATATTTTTCCTCATACCAAGACACCTTTTATAGCATCTAGTATTTTTATTCTATTAACATTTGTGCATTCCTTAAAGATTTATGTGAAACATATTGGTGTAAGAACGTGAAGTTATCTGTTGTTTGTTTCAACTTGTGAAATTTATTACTTTTTCTTGTCTTACTTCATTTTCTAGCAGCTTCACTATAACTTTGAATAAAAGTAAGTACAGTGGACATGCCTACTTAGCTACTCTAAAGGATAAAATATTTAGTATTTTATTGATTAATGTGATGATTTTAGAGACTTCATTAGTAGTATAAGGAAAGTGTTTATAGATTGTTAAACCTATAATGCCAGGTTTGCTTTGATTGATGCACTGTAATAAAACAATGCAGAGAATCACTGAAAGGAATTGTTATTTGCCTGTGCAGAAAGTTCTAATTCTGATTTCAGTGATTGGTATCAGTGTTCTAAAGAAAGGCAGATGCAGGGCTGCTCATCTTTGAAGATGTGGTTGCCTACTACCTGAATTTCTGAGCTTAAATCACTTTTGCCCTTTGTGAATTCTCACAAGAGCAAGGCTGCATTATGGACTGTTTGGAAATAGTGCAAACCTGCAAAGGAAAAGAATGTCTTCAAGACAAATTTCTCATAAAGACTTAACTCAACAAGACGAAATCATGCACTTGTGAAGAGGATGAGACATGTTAGAGGTTAGAGAAACAATGTCCCTGTAAGCTTTGATCTTATATTTAATAGGT
The DNA here is from genome assembly GCF_034190915.1 of Cavia porcellus. Taxonomy (NCBI): domain Eukaryota; kingdom Metazoa; phylum Chordata; class Mammalia; order Rodentia; family Caviidae; genus Cavia; species Cavia porcellus. The sequence continues at coordinate 43,593,178 of NW_026947501.1, read as the reverse complement.
TTGTACTGAATAACATGTGGATGAATTTAGAGATCTGGTAATACAGGAAGACACCAGGATCAAGTTCAATGACCACAGGTGAAAAATATTATTTTCTGGCTGTGCCCAATGGCCTTCTGTCCTGACCACCTGTGCCTGGCTTGCTCAAGTGAGGATAAGAAGAGCCCAGGGTTTCTGCACCTGCAAGCTCAATTCATCAGGCACCTGCTGCTCTGCATGCTCCCCCCAACACCCCGTGCTGTTCATAGTCCATATCTTTGCTTGAGTCAGAGCTCTGGGGAGACCTGTACCAGGGAAGACCTAGCAAACAAACACCATGGAAGCCCTGGCTCGGCTCCTCTGTCTCCTGTTACTCTGGGTCCTAGGTGAGAGCTACATTGAACATTTTTGCATTTCTGTGAAAACTTTTAGTGTTGGTTCTTATGTAGAGTACTAGATTTTCAGTTCAGTAAGCACTGTAATTAAAGTTCAGTGTAGATTATCAAGTTTAGTTCAATTGAGAACATAATTGGTATGATCAAATTAACAGGTGTGACATTTCTATTTTATTTTTCAATTTCAGATTCCCACTGGTAATACCTTGTTTACACAGTCTCCAGCCTCTCTGGTTGTGTCTTCAGGAGAAACAGCCACTCTTGGGTACAGGTCAAATCAGAGTGTGATTAACTACCTAACCTGGTGCCAGGAGAAATCTGGAAGGATCCCAGGCTCCTTATCCATGAAGTGTCCAGCAGGGTCACTGGCATCCCAGTCTGACTCAGTTGCAGTGGGTCAGGGACAGACTTTACTCTCACCATCAGCTGCCTGTGGTGTGAGCAGGCTGCAGTTTATCATTATTACTACTGTTATAAAGCGTGTTCCACAGGGATCCATTGTGAAACAAAACCTCCCCCAGACTATTATTGTTTTGCTCATAGCAGCTGCTTCCTTTACAGACAGCTGCTATGGTTCCTGTTCAGCTTAAATGCCTTTACTTCAAGCTGGAATCCCTGTGATTGTGAAAAATAATTTTCTGATAACATTTCGACTGATTCCCGTATTTTTCCTCAGACTCATGTGCACAGCCATGTTTAAGAATAGCTTCCCTGGTAATGACATCAGATCAGACTCACACGAGTGGATACCTAGAAAGACAGACATCTTATGTTTAAAAACTAAGATAATACAACAGCCAAGAACAAACTTCCAATTTATATATGCGAGATTAACTCATTATGCTTTGACTTTCTAAACAGAAATGATTCCTTAAACATTCTTTCCTGGTATTAATTTTACTTATGTCATGCTAGTTCTTTTGCATTAATGTAAATATTAGTTCATTAAAAATAGTACATTTACATTTTTCTGATCAGTTCTCAGCATTTTGGTTGAGGTTAAATGTAATTTTGTTTTTTATATATACCAGCAGATTTGCTAGATCTGCTCTTTCTTTTTAATGTTTTTTTTTTTAATTTTAAAGTTGATAAAAACAGTATAAAAACAATCAAAACAAACCACTGTAAGAGATACAGGACTTCAAAACATTATGAATTTAACATTAGTTACCATAATGCCTTTTGAAATCTTCAAAATAGCGGCAGATAACTGCACATAGTAAAAATCAAACCAAATAGAATAGAGTAAAACAGTAAAAACAAAACAGCGAATGCATTTAAATAATTCAAAACAAGCCTATAGGAAATCCTGAATTGCTACCATAATACATCTTTCTATCTTTAAAATAGCTACTCTTGCCATCAGATTTGACCTAATCAAACAGAATAAAACTCAACCCAACAAAACAATGGAAACGATATAGGACTTCCACAACAGGACCATAGGGAATCAACAGTGGCTGTAGCCTTCAGAAGATCTAGATCCCCCTAGATGTCACATATTTACCACTGTCTTCTGAACCTATGACCAGCTCACTCGCCCTAGGCCTGCAGTGTCAGTGAAACAAGAAACACCACAGGCAACCAACTGCATTTCACCTCCATAGCTATCATCACTGCCTGTGTTTCTCCAGGTAAGCCACTGGCTTATGGTTGAATTGTGGGGGAAGATATTGGTTCTTCTAGTTTTCCAGCCTGTTTACAGACAAGGGTTAGGGTCTGTCTGTTCCAGTTCAGCAGAGGCCCGTGCATGGAACTGGTTCCCTGACTGGGCTTGCTTGCTGCTGTGGCCTTTGTTCTCTCTACCTTGGCCCAAGAATGGTGCTGACTCACAGGCAGAGGCTGGGGTCTGTTTCCCCTGGCTACTTTGATTTAGTACTTCAGGATGTTTCTGCTAGACCTATTCTGACATTTACATTATTGTGTGTATTATTTCAATTCTCATGTGTGTCCTGGTATTTCTCATCATTCTACTGGTTATGTGAAACAGTGAACACAAATTTTCCTTGGAAACCTACATGAGTTTGTTTTATGGCTACTTTTGTTTCTTCCTTTTCATCTCTTTGTCTTTCTTCCTTTCTTTTTCAATGACCCGAACTCTATTAAATGATTGAAACAGTCATAATAGCAATGATAAATGCTGAATCTTTCTTATTTTCTTGTACACTAACATATTCACTCATTCATCTATTAATTTTTGTAAGGTAACCATCGTGGGTGACCCCAGCACACACTATGCATTTAGGGCAGTAACGTTCATGTGTCTTGATGATCTTCACAGGTCCACATGTCCACTTTCCCTACATGGTTAGTTTCAATGAGAAATATTTTATTCTCTATAATTTGACCTTTCTCCAGTTGTTTATTTTTTGTATGTGTACTCATTGAATGATATTTTAACATGTAAGTGTTTAGAATTTTCTCAGAAGGAAATCCTATGAATGATATATATCTAACATAATCTAAACTATGGCAAATACTTAGATTTTAAAATATTCCAGTAAAGAACACGTTACCATTACTTTCCCCACAACACTCGCCCTTGCTTTAAACATACTGATGCTATTGTTCTTGCCATTTTCTGAAGCAGTTTGGGAAATTCTCTTTCTTCAGTATCTTTATTTGTGCTATTGTGAATTCCTTGGTGTCATGCACCTCTTTAAAATGTTTAATGTTCAAGGTAATTTTTACTTTGTGGAAGAGACAGAAGTCATACTGAGAGCGGGGCCTGGTGAGACTGCCTGTAGTCGCAGCTCTCAGGAGGCTTAGGTAGGAGGTTCAGCATGAGTTTGAGGTCAGGTTGTATTATAGTGAGATTCTGTCTGAAACAAAGGTAGATGAAAATGTATCATAATATATACAAGAGGCTGCCTTTCTGTTAAAGGGCCTTGGCAGCACCGTTCACTAACTTTTCACCACATCTTTTAAAGTCAAATCAATGGTGAGGATTTCTAGGGGGATCAATGGCAGTGTGTTTTTCACAGTGATCATATTTTACCACATTTAAGTATTCACCCATTTTGTCAATTACACCTTGTATATATTTGAAACATCTTTTCAATTTCAACAAAAATTACTCTGCCATTCTGTGTTGTTTGGCTTTCCAGTGCTGTGACAAAATATTTGAGACAAGCAGCTTAAGATATGAGAGGGTTATTTTGGCTCCAGTTTTAGAGATCTCTGTCCATGGTCAGCTGACTTCAATACTTTTAATCCATTAATGTTATTGAAACATCATGCTGGAAGGAAATACTGGAAAATGGAATCTGCATATCTCATGACAGCCAGGACTTGGATTGAAAGACAAAGACACACACACACACACACAGAGAGAGAGAGAGAGAGAGAGAGAGAGAGAGAGAGAGAGAGAGAGAGAGAGAGAGAGGGAGAGAGAGAGAGAGGAGTTAGGAATAAAACATGGTTCACACAGTCATATTCCCATCATCCACCTCCTGTAAGCAGGCCACACATCCTAAGATTCCTTTACCTTCTATTAATTCTATCCAGTTATGACCTCACTAATGTATTAATCCTCAGATGGAGTTATAGCTCTCACGAATTAGTTGTGCTTTGAAAATTCCGCCTTTCTGCAACTTTTGGAGAACATTCAGGTATAAACCGTAACAAATTCTGATTGTGACTTTCTTGAATTAATCTGGAGATTGTTACATTACAATATTAAGCTAGTTTATACATCATTTTGGTATAACTTATAATTTACTAGAGGTGTCCTCTTTTCTTGTCAATACAATTTTCTACATTTACACATAATTTATTTTAATATGCTGAGTAAAAGTACAAAAAGATGATAAGGTGCACAGAACCTTTACTTACATTTATTTAGCATCAATAGATGACATTTTAGTTAGGTATTCTGCTAAACTTATTCATTGTCATTTTATTAGTTGGAGACTATGGTGCAAAGCAAGTCACCCCCAACACTGAAGTCTGTGGGTAGTTGCAATTTCATGTCATTCCTTGGAAGAGGATGAACCACCTTGAGACATCAAAACATTTGACAGTTTCACCAATGTGACAACCCCATGAAGTTTTGCAGTTTACATTCCACAAGGAGCAAGAGAATTAACATAGCCTGGGGCAAAGATGAAGTTCTGTGCCTCTGTTCATTCCAGATGACTGAGAACATCACCAGAGGACAGACAGATTGTGTCTCCACTCTGCTGCTGATCCCTGCCTCTGATTCTTCCAGTGGCCAGCTCTTCAGAAACTTGGGTTTGTTCAGCAGTGACCAGCAGGGGAGGATATGAAAGTCTCATAGCAGAGACCTGTAAATTCTGATGTTTAAACCAATAAGAAGTCCCCTTGATCTGGATTTATCTTTCCTCTTACACCTGAAGTACTTTTTTTTTTTTTTTATCTTTTTATTGGTAATGGGGATCGAACTCATGACCGCCTGCTTCAAGGCAGGTGCTTATGCTGCTGAGCTAAATTCCCAGCCCCTGAAGTATTTTTGTTTTGGGGATCTTATGAGAGCATTCTAACCCAGGATGCAGTCTGAGCAAAATAGATACGATAAAGTCAAGAGAATGTCCTTATCATAGCTCTTTAGGTTTCTACTATTGTAGGTTCCAGGAGAGACTATTTGGACAAAGCAAAAAGGGCAGTGTTCCTTAAATCCCAAAAGTAAATTAGTAAATTCCCAAATTTTCTTTTTCTTCCTTCCTTCCTTCCTTCCTTCCTTCCTTCCTTCCTTCCTTCCTCCTCCTCCTCTCTCTCTCTCTCTCTCTCTCTCTCTCTCTCTCTCTCTCTCTCTCTCTCTCTCTCTTTCTGTTCAAATTCGTAGAACTTTGTAGTTTTCCTTGGGGTCTCCAGTTAGTAAATCACAGTTGTGTTAAAGGTAGAATATATGAAATTGCCAAGGTGTTGCCTGAAGCTGGTGGCATAGAAGAGATCATTGGTTCAGGTTTCGTCAACATGGCTTGAAAGAAATTAAACCGGATCCTACTTCCTGAGCACATCTATTACACTGGATATTTGTCAAGAAAGATTAGGATCAGGACTTTCTTTCACCACTGGAGCATGTGCCTAAGCATTCCGGAGGTGGTAGGTACTGATAACTTCATGCTTTAAACTGAATCCATCAGCAACAGAAATAGACACCTAGTATTTTTGGCAAGAAGGCTGCCTCAGAGAGAGAACATAGCTGGAAACTACAAAAACACAAACCCTTTATTTTTAGCCGTGGCATTGGCCCAGACTCCAGGACTCTGGAGATCAATGTTAAGCATTCCCAACTCCCCAGTAGGATTTCCTACACAAATGCTGAGTGTACCATGACACTAAGAAGCAAAGAAAGTGGGTTTGGGAGCTCCCATCAGGTGGACAAACTAAAGCACATAGCATTTCACATCTTGATATGAACGTAAAATATGTAGTTCATTTGTCATACTAAAATACAACACACTTTGTTATGTAACTATTTTATTTACCTAAAAATGCAAACTGAAGTTTAAATCATACCTGTATTTTATGGGTAATTTTTTTTTTTTTGTACTGAGTATTGAACCTTTTTACTGAGCTACATCCTGAACTCTTTTTATTTTCATTTTGAGACAGGGTCTCCCTATGTTGTTCAATTGCTGAGGCTGGGCAGTCCTCCTGCTCAGATTCTCAGAGTGCTGGAGATTACACGCATGTGCCTGGTGCAAATCCTTCCTCTAAATCTTACCATCTTTGAGCGTCAGGACCAGTGTTCTTCTCGTAATTTTCTTAATACCAAGACCTGGTACATTTCTTTGGTTGTCTTTGTATGGTTTTATTCATTTATTCAGTGAGAGAATGGTATCTCATCTTGATAATGGGAATAAAGTGTTATGTCACATTTGAGGCATTTTAAAATGACTTTTATCTGAATTGTTTGCAAAAAACAATGACATCAGTCTTGGTCATTTTTTCTAATACCACATATTTTATCCCAAAATGAAAAATCACATTATAAAAAGTAATGTTTTCTGAATTGTGGCTCCAGGCATATAAACGCAGTGTTACAGTTCTTAAAGACTGTGTAAGAAAGCCCTGGATTGTCAGATGAAAGTGCTGCTCTAACATGGTGGAATCACTGGGATGTGGGGCTGTGTGGGAGCAAGTTAGGTCATGCTGGGCATATATTAGAGGGGATATTGATATCCAGGCTCTCACTCTCTGTTTCCTGTCTCCATGTGGTGGATTATTTGCACTTCCTTTCACTCCTATCCTGATACTGCTTCTCTCCATAGGATCAAAATTATGGAGGTCAAGTGACCATGCTCTGACACTTCTAAAACTGTGAGCCAAAAGAAAACATTTCCTTTTCTTACATAGATTTTCTCAGTTACTTTTCACAGTGACAACCATCTGACTGAAACACTGATTATTTTATTCACAAGAAACTGTAACTTCAATAACATCATAGTGAAGAAATTGGAATTATGTGTCATGGTTTTGAAGCCCCAATTCATTAAAGGATGAGGAAGAATTTTATTTTTTATATGTGTGAGCTACTGGCCTATATTCTGAACCACGTGCATTTTATGATTTATTCCGAACATGTGCAAATCAGGAGCTATAATAAAAAAATCAGTAAAATCTGGTCCTGGTATTGGACACCCAGTCTACGTTACTCATTAGCTCCTGTGTGACCTTCCAAGCACTGAGTGTTGTTACCTTGTCCATCAAGCACCATCCACAGTGAGGTATTTTTTCCTTTTTGTAATACTTCATTATTGTACTTTTACACAGAATGTGTTCATTAAATTTCAGAAGAATTCTTGTCACTTGTAAATTTTTCATTGTTTGTCCAGTTAAACTTTTTAAACCAGACACAGATGTATTCATTGGAGTGAAACACTCTAAAGTCTTTATTTTTCCAAAAACAAAAAAATAGTCAACTATTTTTGTATTAAAATTTTCATTTAGCTTCAAAATTTCCCTAAGAACATTCAAAATACACATCAGGAAAGAGAAGGAGATTTCATTGGGACTACTAAGTTCTTTTAAAAGTGTATTTTTGGCTGAGCATGGTGGAATACATTGACAACCGCAGTACTCAGGATGCTAAGATAGGAGGATTGCTGTGAATTCAAAATGCTGGCATCCAGCCTGCACTCCAAAGCAAATGCAAGCCAATCTGAACTACATAGTGAGATTTTGACTAAAAAGAAAAAGAAAAAAATAAAAAAAAAGATAATTAAATGCATTTTGAAAAAAATAAAGTATTTTTTAACCACTAAAAAGTATAACAGTCCACGAGTAATATAAGAATCTAAGGTCTTTGGGATTCTTTTACCCAACCATGAAACTAAACATTATACTTGCATTAAGCAAGTGGCCTTGTGTCACAGTCATGGCATACACTGGACCTTCTATTCTGAAGCTATAGTTCCCTGTTCACAATTGTTGCTGTCCTGCACGTCCCCACAGTCCTGCCTGTAACTCTAGCTCTTAGCAGGGTTTTCTCTCTGCCTCTGGCTTGAGATCAACCCGAGGCAGGTGCAGCACTGCACCATGAACTTGGGGCTCTGATCCTCTGAGTTCTGGTGCATTGTCTCTGGCTGAGACTGGCACGTGGTGAGGCCCATATGACAAGGCCCAAGGGACACAGTGATCTGAGGTCCACAATGTTCAGTGTGCAAAGCATCTGCCTTTCCCCTGCTCAGCCAGCGTGATTCCTGCTGGGGAGACTGTGAGTGAGAAGTCCTTGATTTTGGGATGAGTTTGTGGTTTGTTTCCACTGTACTTTCATACAATGTCACCTGCTGCTTACCTGAGATTCAGAAGATTTTCTTGAGTTGTTATTCAGAAATTTCCTTTCCACAAATAATGTATCTATACGTGTGCCTAGTGACCTAGGAAGGAATCTCACACAACTGGTAAATATTTAAAAAAAATGTAACTATTCTATTTAGTATATGTAGTCTATTTTATTCACCAGATTCCAACAACAAAAATATTGTTTCAGTGGTAAAGCACTAAACATGGAATGAACCGCTTAAAAATTGAAAACTAGGAAAAAGATAAAAAAAAAATACCATAATAGATAAAAGAATAATAGTAGGTTACATAAAAATAAAATCATCTATCAAATGATTCAGATATAAATCCATTATTGATTAACCAAACGGTATGCACTTGAAGGTGCAAATTTTTAAAAAAAAGTACTAAAATATAAGAGATAAAGTTAAACAATATTGATTTTTTTGATCTTCAACTTGACCTTAGATGTCAGAAACAAAATACTTACTAGTTTGAGAGGGATCCCTTGTTCACGAGCTTAATATATTATCATCTCCTCTTTCTTTTTGGAGATCATCAGTCCTCTTAGATGTGTTCTAGAATGAGTACATTTGAGTTAGTAACACCTACTACAGCAGAGCCACCAGTGTAGCAGCAACAAAGCTCCTGGCCAATCAAGGATTGCTGCATCCCGTAGATGCAATGGTATTCCTGTATTCTCCAAGTTCACTGTTCTCAGTAAAGACAGTGCAGTTTTTGTCTGAGAGATGGTGAAATTATCGTACATGAATCAACTGATCAACATGCTCTTCAAGGAAGGGATTTTGTTGGAAGCATTGATATGTGTGGGTTTCCCACCTAGCTGTAGCTAATTACTCACACCTTGTAGAGAAACTAAGGAGAAAGAGGGTGATTTGCAGGAGCTCAGAACTTCTGGGGTCTTCTGCTGTCTCAGGGCCACAGTTTCAACCACTGAACAATGGTTTAGTGTGTAAGCTATGTGAGCTGCTGGAGTTCTCAGGGCCAGCTTTAGCAGGGGATCTGTTATGGGATGATAGGGCTGGGTTCACAGGTCTCAATCAGGATCCATCAACTTTAAAGCATTTCCTAGCACTGCACCCTGCAGAGTATTCTGAGCCCCTTGCTCTTTCCCAAAACTATATCTTTGTTATTTCATGTGGTCACATATTAGACCTTAACTGACCTCTGACTGTTACTTTTTCAGAATTCCAGGCAAACCATTAGTCTTTTTTCCTAAGTAATTGCATGATTTATTAAGAAGTGAATCAATTAAACTTTCTACAGAATCGTGTGTGGTAATGGAAAGAACAGCATCAGGTTCCTGAATACTGGTGAGAAGATGTAGCCAAAGCTTTAGGGTTCAAAAATCAATAGGTTGGGGCTGAGGATTTAGTTGACCAGCCTAAGCGCCTCCCTTGCAAGTGCGTGGTTGTGAGTTCGATCCCTGGTACCAACACAAACAAAAAAGACAAAAAAAAAAAAAAAAAAAAAAAAAAAAAAAAAAAAAAAAAAAAAAAAACCCAACCCAAAATCTATAGGTTAGACATTAAAGCTCTTCCATGAGATGGCAAGTGACCCTACAATAAAGAAAGCACTGAGATTTCATCCCATAAACACAAGGACTGTGGAAGTGATGCTTTCCCAATAGGGAGCCTCTAATACAGGGAGCTCTGCCCAGCTCCCTAAGCTCACATGCCTGGGGGCCTCTGTGCACCATGGGCCAGGTCTTCCCCACCTCAGTATCTCCTCTATTCCTTTTGATTGATAGTACACCTAACAATGGCACACCTTCCATAAGGATTGTTAGCAGGTGAACTGTGGGTCAGCAATGATGAGAGAACAAAGTGCACAGCTCTGAATGTGGGCAGCCATTAGTGAAACAGGGATGAAGGGACCTTGTAAATTCAGAGATGTAGGGGACAGAACTGATAGAATTGGTCTCTATTTAGAGATGCAAATTGTGCAATGAGGCAAAAAGAGAACAACAGATTTTTAAAACATGCGGAGTATGGATACCTTTAACTGGATTTACAGGTGAACATTTAGAACTCTCACTGTTCTTCTCCTGTATCACTTAGAGTCATTCACTATTTCACTGAACCGACCTTGGGGGTTTGTTTCTATTGCTCTGGAGAGTGCCCAGAAGGCTTTGGTCTTGAGCATTGTAAAGGAAAAGAGCCTGTTTCATTTTATGCTTAATCACATCTTCTATCCTTATTGTCACATCTTGCCATGTGATTTTCATGAATGTAAAACTTGAACACCACTTATAAACTCAATGTCTTAGCTGGGTGTGAAAACCAGGGTCAAATCTTGTGAAGACATGCAGGTTGTATAGTTGAGGTAGGGTCTCCAAAGGGCTATTTTTCCAATCAAGATGGCTTCAGTGTAGGTGGTGACAACCACTAGAGAGACCCAGTATTTAATGTTGCTGTGTTGTTTTCCAGAAAATCTCAGATTGAGGCATGTGCTGTGTGTCCTCTGTATACCCCATTACCCTTTTTTCATCACAGTGATACGATGATCTTATCTCTGACTTTGCAGTAATTTTTAATTTCTTGTGCATCAGCATTAGCGTGTTTAATGCTTACTATTAATGAAGATAAGTTCTAAAACCTGTCAAGCACAGAAAAATGCCAAAAAAGTGGTAACTAATAAGTGTTAATAAATAACTTAGTGAATTGTCTCCTTTTGTTTACACTCAAATATTAACTAAGTGGAATCTTAAATAAATTAACAAACAAGTACTGAGAGCTACAATGATCAGCAGCTCCCGATGAAAAAAATAGACTTAGAATCTCTTAGCACAACAGTGTGTCAAAGGGGTACAAATTTGCTATCCTCCCTAACATTTGCCCTCCCCATCCTCTAAGTAAGGTTCTTGAAAACAGCAGTTCACACAGCATCTTGTGTCAGCCTAGTCAAACTATCTTTATCACAACAGTGAGAGGGACAGGATAGAATATTCATGTAAATGAAATGAGTTAGAGTAGTGTATGAAATTGTTAAATAAGAACAAATTTAAGTTCTGGATACAATGTCCGGAGATGTGACACTGTCTATCTCTATTTCCCAGCAAAGGTCTCTGTGATCATTCACTAGGTGCTCTGGTGAATGCTAGGGCATGCTACTGAAGCCACCCTGAAAGGACCAAAAGAACAATCATTGGACCTGTATACAACGTCGTCACTGAATTCTTTCAGTGTTTACTGAAAAATTTGTTTATTGCTTCATAGGCAATACAAAAGTGAATCAACAATGTAACAATCAAATCCTTGGGTGATTTTACTCTCTTAAGATGGAAATCATAATGATATATTCAGCAGACATGTGGACCTGGTCGCTGCATGGCAGAGAATTTGCCCTCTGTCAGAACTTGGAGACCCTGCTGTACAACCTACAAGGCTTCTTTGCATAATCCCTAATACCCTTCCTGTCATGAGCTCTTAGCAGAATTTGCTCACTGTCTCGAGACAATGTTCAACCTGAAGCAGGTGCAGCAGGAGCCTAGCACACCTGGGTCCTTCTCAAGTCTCAGCTGCCATAATTGCAACCACTGAACACTGGGGAGGGAGGGAGCAGGGGAGTTGCTGGGCTCTCATAGGCTGCTCTGGAAGGGGCTAGTGGGTAGGAAGGATGGACTGGCCTTATAGATCTGGCCAAGGTTCTTTATCCTACAGACATTTTCTGCAGGGTCTTGAAGGACTCATGGTCTTTGCCAAAATTAAATCTATGTCATATCATATGACTTGTACATACCATGTTTAATGTCTTATAACTTTTATCTTTTTAGAAGTTGAGATGAACTTTTGGTTATTTGTCCTTAGTAGTAGGATGATTTATTAAGAGAAATCATTTGAGATTCTATAGAATCTTGCCTGGTAATTGACAGACTAGGATCAGCTTCATGACTATAGCTGAAAAGATTCAGTCATGGTCTTAGGGTACCAAAATGAATAGGTTGCTTTGTTAAAGATCGTCCAGTAGAGGGCGAACAACCCCACGATAAAGAAAACTCTGAGGCCTGGACCTGCAAACACTAGGACTGTAGAAGTAATGCTTTCCCATTAGGGAGCCTCTAAGGCAAGGAGCTCTCTGCCCAGCTCTGTAAGCTCTCATTGCTGGTGTCCTCTGTACACCAGGAGCCAGGGGCTTTCCTTCTACCTGTTCCTCAGTGTTTCCTGTTTCACTTTGTGACAGGTAGTGCACCTGACTATGATGGACTTCCCAGGAGGCCTCTTGGTCAGCAATGAAGTATGACGGGTGACAGAGCAAGGGCTGCAACTGTGAATGTGGCCAGCTGAGCATGAAACACTAGTGAAGTGACCTCATGAGAAACTAGTGAGCTGGAGGTGACAGATGCCACAGAACTGGACTCCTTTCAGAGATGCAGAGGAGAAGCACTGGAGGAGTCACTTAGAGGAGGGGCGGGTCGGTGGGGAGAGGGGCTGTGATTGCAGATCTGTTCCCCTGCTGTTCTCTGGAGGCATCAGCTATGATCTCAGGCTTGAACTTGGTCCACAGGGACAGAGAGTGGACTGTGAGTTTCAGGCTGCTCAGATTTTGCAGTGGGGGGAGGATCTGGAGGTAATGTGGCAACTATGGGCTCTCAGCATTCATTTGCTTTTGGTGAGAATTTAAAACGGTATGTTATGCAATCAATTAAAATTATAATTCATACCTACATTAAATCAACAGTTAATGTATTAAATGCACTGTGAGTAAGAGATGGACATATTTATTTTTGCAATGCATGCTTATCCTCTTTCTAAGCAGCTCAGAAGTTGAGTGGGTCACACTCTGGGGTCAGGGACATTTGCAATTCCTCTTCTTGGCCTCTGCACCTTGGAGCAGTGAGCACAGCTCTGAGCATCTTCAGCTCCCAGAGCCAGGTCAGCTCTCCTGTCCTGCTCTCCTCACAGTGTCGCTCCACCTGAGATTTTCAGCTGGTCAGCACCCAGAGTGTTGAATACTTTTCCTCTTCCACCTCCTGCCAGGCTTCAGCTGGGTAGGGTCAATGGTTCGGCCAGGTCTTTAGCCCCATGAGTCAGTGGAGCAGCTGCATCCTCCACGGTCTGGAGCCAGAGCTCGGAAGCTCTCAGTGCTATGAGCCTGACCCAGATCAAGTTCAGGTCCCTGTTCCTATTCTCTCCCAGCCAGTGCAGTGCTTGAAAATCTATTAAGAATTGAAGCTCAAAGCCCACATGTCCTTAAATCCTGAAACCAACCTCACATCTAAACAATGACTTTTTTTTTTCTTTTGTGCTAGAGTCCTGCTATTTCCCAATACTGCAGACAAATGTTTTCTTCCCATCATACTTCTCTATCTAATGTATGTTAGAAGCACATGGTTATTCATTTTTAAACAGCTTACTAAAAATTTAGCACATTCATGGCAGTCATCTCTGTTTTCTTTAGGTTACTCAGTAGCAGCTCTTACCTGCTGTGCATGGCAAACACAGAAGTGGCTTTTCCAACCTAGGCAGCATTAGAGAATCCGAGCCTCATGTGACCACCTTAGTAGTGACATACAGGAGGAGTGAAGATGGTGGACACGTACTGGGAAAGAGTTTTACACATCTGAAAGGGAAAGGTGAGGTAAAAAATTTGCCTAGATTTCTTGAAATAGGTTTTAGATGTCTTGAGGCTTAGATACATTGCAGCCCTCTGTAGATCAGGGTCCCTTAGAACCAACTCAAATATTCCAAGTGTTGAGACTGCCACACCAGCAGAAAAGAACTTAGGTTGTTTCTACTGTATCCCTGCTGCTGCCCCATTCCCAGTCACTACAATACCTAGACTATGTGTATGGTTTTAAGTACATCCTGTTTCTCACATTGCTTTTGAGATAATCCTAACATATTCTGCAAAGAAAATCAAGACCAAATAACTGAACCAACTTCAGAATTGTGTTTAATGGAAGATAGACAGAAACTTGTGCTCATGAGTGTCCCTGGGGGGGGGGGGCCTGGAGCTGGACAGCAGCATGCTCATGTCCTCCCCTGTGGTCTTACTCATGCTGTGATAGTGAGTACAGGAAGGCAGATAAGTTCACAAATTCTGCTTTCTTGGTGTTTTTACCCCTCATTTTATATTAAAGCTTGAAAAATCCCCTGTATTTCTCTTAGTTACTTCTTCTCAAAGTGATCATAACATAGCAACATAAATTGTCCTTCTGTTTCCATCTATCAAGAGTACTTTAAACCCAAAGTACTCAGTCTACATGAAGGGTGACTCTTGATTTTGATGACTTTGTCAGAAAACACAGATATTATGACATATGTTCAACATTTTGTTATGACAGAGTGTTTCTCCATTGCACTAAATAACAATATCTTCTACTTTTACATTCCTTTATTCCTCCATTTTGTGTCAGACAATAATGTTTTTACATGATCCATACTTTTTCCTTTTTTAGAAAGATGAAACCTTAGAATTTATAGTATGAAAGGTTTTCAAAATCTAAACTGGAAATATATTGCTGCGGAACACATATAAAAATAATAAATAATGCATTTTTCGGTTACCAAGACTCACTTTACAGCATCCAATATTTTTATTCTAGTGATTTTTGGTGCAGTCTTCATGATTTATGTAAAATATGTTGCTTGAAATATGTTGTGACATTCCTGCTTTCTTCCTACGTCTGGTACCAAAGTTTAATGAAAAGTCCATTCCTTGTACTGGAAGCCCAGCCGAAGTCACTCATCAGCTCCTCTGTGTGCTTCCAGCACTGGCTCTCCCTGTGTCTGCATCAAGCACTGCCCACAGTGAGGTAGAGATGAGAAGCTGTGTCTTCATGGTGATCACAGAAGTTTCTGTGCTCTATTCAGCATAAGTCCTGAATGATACAGAGACATCACATGACCCCCATGACTGAGTCTAAGCTGCAAGGACCACAGCACAATCATGGGACCTGCGAAGACCAGGAGATTGCATGGAGACAACTAAGTGCTTTAATAATATTTTTTCAGCTGGGCTAGCAATCCTAGTACTTGGTAGGCCGAGGCAGGACAATTGCCTCTGAGTTCCAAGTATTCGAGTCCAGCCTGGGCTCCACAGTGATCTCATGCCCAGTCTTAACTGCATAGTGAGACTGTGACTCAAAAGAAAGGAAGAAAGAAAGAAAGGAAGAAAGAAAGAAAGAAACATGATGTAAAGACAGAATACAAGGTAATCAACAATGGTTACCATAATGCCTCTTGCTAATAAGGAAGAATTTTTAAAGACTTGCTGCCATTTAGAGTAAATTTAAGGCTATAGAATAATTTAAAATATAGAGGTGTACCCTCAACCCTGTCCACATGGTTGTGCAGGCTATCATCAATTTCAGAGTACAATGTTTTACAAAACCTTAAGTTTGTACAAAGCAAACTCCATAGTTCGCACTAGGATTCACTCTTCGTGGTTTACATTTCACCAGGATAAACAAATGGCAGCATTTTGCTATGATGCAATACTGTTTCACTGACCTAAAATTCCTTGGCTCTAAACATTATCTCTGTTCATTCTCTTCCCCAATTTCCAGTGAGTGATTTGTATTTTACCATTCTGTAGTTTTCTCTTTTCCAGAATGATAAAATCTTGCTTTTATAGTATAGATACTTTCTGAAGGGTAATCTCAGTGTAAACTGTGGTAAGGAAGAGCATAATTTAAAAATATTGAATAGCACATCTTGTTAATTACCAAGTTCCTTTATTTCCTTCTATAGTTGTCTAGAATATCTTGCCTTTGAGATAGTTTTGGCATAGAAGCTTTTGATGTATTGATTCTGTCTTAGAAATCACCAGAAATGTACAGATTTTCTTGAAATAAAAGTCTACTACCACTTTTAAAACAAGGAGAGGAACTTGTACAATTTTTTGCCCCTAACTTTAACTAGATTTGACAAAAGAATTTAAATTTCTCACTGAGTATGTTTGTATTACTTAGAGTCATTCACTGTTTCACGGAACCTAACATGAGTTCTTTCTCAGGAGAGTGCCCAGCAGAGTAAATTTTGTCTTGGAAAGAGCCTGTTTCATTTCATGCTGAAGCACATCTCCTATCCTTACTTTCACATCTTGCCCTGTGATTTTCATGAGTCTGCAACTTGAATAGATCCCATAAACACAGTGATTTTGCTCAGTCAGAACAGCAGGGTTAAATCTTTGGGAACATAATCGAGATGGCACAGATGAGCTAGGAATCCCAGCACACTGTTTATTGTTCCCATGATGATAGCTGCAGTGTTGGTGGTGTAAACCTCTGTAGGGACTCTGTCTTTAAGTCTAAACTGTTGTTTTCCAGAAATATCTTAGATTGAGGCACACGCTGTGTGCTCTCTGTTTACCCCATTTCTTCATCCCAGTGATAAGACGTTCTTATTTATTTCCTACTTAGTAATTTTAATTTGTGTTTTAGCATTGGCATTTTCAATGGTCGTTATTAACAGAGATATGTTCTAAAACATGTCAAGCACAGAAACATGGCAAGAATGTGGTAACTAATAAGTGTTAATAAACAACTTAATGAACTTTCTCTTTTTGTTTACATTTCAAATATTAACTAAGTGAAATCTTAACCAAACAACACAGCAAGCACTGGCAGCTGAAATGATCAATTCCTGATGAAAATGATTAACTTGGGACCCCTTAGCACAACAGTGAGTCACAGGGGTAGAAATTTGCTATGCTACCTAACAGCTGCCCTCCCAGGCCTCTGAGTAAGGTCCTCAAAAACAGAAGTTCACACAGCAGCTTGTGTCACCCTAGTCAAACTAGCTTTCTTGCTAACAGCCCGACGTATAGGATAGAATATTCATGTAAGTGAAATTAATTAGAGTAGATTCTGAAATTGTTACATAAGAATGAATTCAAGCTCTGGATACAATGTCTGGAGATGTGAGAATGTCTATCCATTGACCAGTGAAGATCTCTGTGATCACTCACCATGTGCTCTGAATGGTATGGCCATGTGACTGAAGTCACCCTGCAAGGACTGAGGGAAAAATCACGGGACTGGCATACACAAGGAGGTTTCACTTAATTCATTACGTCTTTACTGACTAATACGATTTGGTCTCATAGACATAAAAGTAAACCAGCAACATAAAAATCAGATCTTTTGGAGATTTTTCTCCCTTAAGGCTGGAAATTATAATGATGTACTCAGTAGACCTGTGGTCCTGGTCGCTACATGACAGAGAATTTTCTCTCTGGACCTAGTGGACCTAGAAGCCCTCCTGTGTACCCTCTAATGCTTCTCTGCATGATACCCAAAAGTGCTGCCTGTCACAAGTTCTTAGCAGAATTTGCTCACTGTCTCAAGACAATGATCAACCTGAAGCAGGTGCCTCAGGAGCACATTACACCTGCGGCCTTCTCACGTCTCAGCTGCCACAGTTGCAACCACTCAACACCGCTGAGGGTGTGAGCAGGGGAGCTGCTGGGTTCTCTCAGGCTGCACTGGAACGGGCTCTGGGATAGGAAGGATGGGCTGACCTTCTAGGTCTGTGCCAGGATTCTTTAGTCTACACATATTTCCTACAGAGTTTTGAGGGACTCATGATCTTTGCCAAAACTAAATCTATGTCATATCATATGGCTCACACATGTCATGGTCACTGTCCTATGGTTATTACCTCTTTAGATCTCTAGGTGAACTACTGGCCTTTTTTCCTTTGTGAGTATGATTTATTAAGAGGAATCACTTGATTTTCTATGGAATTTTGTCTGGTAATTGATAAAATAAGATGAGCTTCATGAATACAGCAGAAAAGATCCACTCATGGCCTTAGGGTACCAAATTAATAGGCTGCTATGGTAAAAATCCTCCACTAGATGACGAACAACTCCACATTAAAAGAAGCACTGAACCCTGACCCTAAAAACACAAGGACAGTAGAAGTGATGCTTTGACATCAGGCAGCCACTAACGCAGGGAGCTCTCTGCCCAGCTCTCTAAGCTCACATTGCTGGGGTCCTCTAGGTACCATGAGCCAGGTTTTTCCCACCTGCCTGTTCCTCAGTGTTTCCTGTTTCATTTTGGGTCTGGTAATGCACCTGACTGTGATGAGCTTCCCAGGTGGCCTCTGGGTCAGCAGTGAGGCAGGATGAGTGAGACAGCATGGGCTTAACTGTGAATGTAGCCAGCAGCGAGTGAAACACCAGTGAAGTGGCCTCATGTATTCAGATGTGGAGGTGAGAGATTCTGTAGACTTTGACTCCCTTGAGGGATGCAGAGGAGAGGTCTCGGGGGAGTCACTTAGAGGAAGGAAGCAGGGCTGGAAGAGGGGACCTGATTACAGATCTGTTCCCCTGCCACACTCCAGAGCCCTCCTCAATGACTGCGGTCACTGCTTGGTCCACAGGCACTGAGAGTGGCCTGTGGATTAATGTCCTTCAGAATCTGCAGTTGGATATAGTTGGGAGGTAATGTGCCCAATCTGGGCTCTCACTGTTCAATTGCAATTTGCAAGAATTTAAAAAAGATATGTTATATAAGCAACCAAAACTATCATTTATCACTACATTAAATTAGTAGTTAACATACTACATGCAAAGAGCAAAAGAACAAGTTACATATTTATTTGTGTAGCCCACTTTTAATTTTTCTACGTTAATCGAAGCTGAGTGAGTCTAACTCTGGGATGGGGACATATGCTGATCCTCTTCTTGGCCTCTGCTCCTCAGGAGCACTGAGAACAGATCTGAGAATCTTTACGTCACAGAACCAAGTCAGCTCTGTGGTCCTGGTCTGCCACAGTGTTGCCCCTCCTGGTTCTCCCAGAGTGTTGAGTACTTTCCTTCCCTGCATACTTTGCCAGGTAGCACCACGGGCAGGGTCTGTGGTTCATCCAGCTCCTCAGTCCCATCAGTAGAGCAGCTGCTTCTTTCATAACCTACCTGAATCCAGAGCCTGACAGCTCTCAACCTGCAAGCATTAGCTCAGGCCAGTTTTATGTCCGTCTTCCAAACTTATCCCATTCACTGTAGTGCTTGAAAGTCTGTTAAGATCTTAAAGTCACTGACCACATCTTAATTCCTGAAGACACCCTAGCATTTAAATAAGGAGGACTTTTCTTCTTATGATCCTAGAGTCAGACTTGTTGGTAACCCAACATAAAGTTTATTTTTGGATTGCGATTCTCCATCCAATATATAAGAAGTACAGAGTTTTTCATTTTCTACAGGGCCTATTAAAATTTTAACACATTCATTGCAGTCATCCCTGATTGCTTTAGTTTATTCACCAGCAGCTGTGAATTGCTGTGCAGGGCAAATGCAGATGAGCCTCTTCCAGCCTCAGCATGAGTAGGGATTCTCAGGCTCATGTGCCCACCTCGGGAGTGAGACATAAGAGGATAGAGTAAGGTGAATAGGTACAGGGAAAGATTTTCATACACTTTAAATGGGAGGGTGAGGTGAAATGCTCTGCCTGGATTTCTTCCAGAAGCAGTTGTGAGACTACTTAAGGCATAGACACAATGCAGCCCTCTGGAGATCAGGAGGCCTTAGGCCCAGGCTTGAAGCCTCCTAGTGTTGAGATTCCCACAGCAGGAGAGAATTTGAGTCCTTTCTAATGTATCCAACTTGCTGCACCATTCCCAAATACTCTGACACTCAGAGTACTGTTTACATTGTTAAATATGTGCTGATTCTTGCATTGTGACTGAAATCTTTCTAAATTATCCTGCAAAGAAAATCAACAGCAGGAAAGTGGCTGGACCTTAGAACTGCCACTGATGGAAGACAGGCGGAAATGTGTGCTCCTCTGAGTGCTTGGGGGAAGCCTGGGGCCTGACAGCAGCGTTGCTCATATCCTCCCCTGCCATCTTAGTCCTGCTGTGATGATGAGTACCGAAAGCAGAGGACTTCACAGAGCTCACCTATTGGGCTTCTCTTCTTTTCATTACTTCCCCTTATAGACTCTAGGCTTGAAACAGCCCATTTGTTTCCCTTAATTCCTTCTTTTCAAATGGATCATAACATGGGAACCTGACCCTCTAGTAAACTGTGATCTGAAAGGTGGGAACAGCAGTTCACTCTACTCATGGGAGGGCAGCCTGATTGTGCCCTGTGGCCCAAGGACACTTTCTCTGCAGGCAAATCTGGGCTGCCTTCATGTGCAAGGGTCCCCACAGGACACTGAGCCCTCTCTGATTTTGGTCAGCCTGCAGCTGGGCCAAACCCTTTCCACCTCTGCTGATTTGCATATCTCCAGAGCCCAACCAGCTACTTGAGGATTCTTAATAGGCTGCTGGTCTCACCCTGTGCAGCTTCAGTCCCAGTCAGGACACAACATGGACATGAAGATCCTTGCTCAATTTCGTGGGCTCTTGCTGCTCTGTGTCCCGGATAAGGAATGGCAACACTAAAATTTTACCCAGTGGTATGTTCACCATAGACTGGCAATGCATTGAAGTTCTGCTTTGTCATAAATAATTGTAATGATGTTTGTTGTTTCCCATGTCAGGTGCCAGATGTGACATCCAGTTGACACAGCTTGCATCTGCATCTGCATCTGTGGGAGACACAATCATGATCAGTTGCCGGGCCAGTCAGAGTATTAGCAATTACTTACACTGGTATCAGAAGAAACCAGGGCAGTCTCCTAAACTCCTGATCTACTATGCAACCAATTTACAGTCTGGAGTCCCATCAAGGTTCAGTGGCAGTGGATCTGGGGCAGATTTCACTCTCACCATCAGGAGCCTGCAATCTCAACACTTTGCAATTTACTACTGTCAACATAGTAAAAGTGTCCCTCTCACAGTGATACAAGCCATGACATAAACCTTCCAGGGAAGCAGAAGTGTGAGGCTGGGCTGCTCCAGCTGCTCCTTTTCGGGTCTCCAGCAGCAGAGCAGGCTCCACAGATGCAGCCAGGCTTTGAAGGTCACTGGAAGGATTTGGTAGAAGCATCTAAGGAAGGTCCTCTCTACCCTAGCTTTCTTTTGTGTTTCTCAACCTTGAGTTAATGAATGACACTATTGAGTTCACTGGAGTAATGTGGATTATAGCATCACTTTATATTAAAATGGCAATAAAGAAACACTGACATGTATTCCAAACAATATTTTTTAAAGGTTTTTATCACTTTAGAGATATAGTTCTTTATTATTATTTTTATAAGATTAAAACAAAACAAAATGCAGACTGGACAGCAGAATAAAGCTAACTATAACAAAACAATGTAAGAGTATGCAAGACTCCCAACATGATTATAAGAAATCAGCAGTTGCTACTTTAATGCTTTTACTGTCCTAATTTATAAATTTATCATGTAAGGAATACTTAAATTGCCAAGATGTCTTTTATATCCCTGTTCCTACATCTACACTGTATATCATTACCATAAGTGATTGCAATTTTTTAAAAAATAAATCAAACAATATGTCCATAGTTCACATGAAAGTTGACTCTTGATTTTGATCATTTCATCAGAAAACATAGGTATAATGCTTTATGTCCACTATTTTCGTGTGACACAATGTCGTTCCACTGCCCTAAATACCCCTGACTTCCACTTGTGCATCTTCTTTATCCAACATTGTCTATAAGTCAATCATGTCTTTTTATGCCTATAATTGTTCCTTTTTTACGGAAGAAAAAATCTTGGAATTTTTGAAAAGCTAATCTTGAATATACTGATGTAGAACGTGGAAATAAAAAACAACAAATAATACATTTTGCTACCACCAAGACTTCCTGCATAGCAACTATTTTTATCACAAATATCCAGGCTTAGTAAAGGTATTAAAACCTTACTATACAACACAGTGGTGTTCTCATACTACTGATTGCATGTCAGAGGTCACCAGAAGATTGCACATTGCTGGACTGAATGTTAAGTGTCTATTATAATTTGAAAACATGCAGAGGGATTGGTAAATTCTTTTTTCTTTCAAGACAGTCTTATTGATACACCTTTTATGTAAGTTCTGATGCCCATACAGTCAATTTGACCTATAGGTAGAGCACTGGGACGCTCTTTGTTCTTTTTCTATATCTTCCAGATCCATTCACTGTTTAACTGAACCCAGATCAATGTATTTCTCTATAATTCAGAAAAGATGCTTTGCTTGATCTGTTTGTGTTAATCTGTTTTCTAAGAAAAGAAGAAAAAAAGAGTTGGTTTCATTTCTCACTGAAAATATTGGCTCTTATCCATATTTTTACAATTTTTAAAAGTCATTTTTAGACTGTGATACCTGAACACCTTCCATAAACAACATTTTGTCCCAAGGTAAATAATAGACTTAACTCTTAGGAAGACAGTAGGGTGTGGAATGGGCAAACATAGTACCAGTAGTATTTTTTTTTTTTTTTTTGTACAAGGGATCGAACTCACAACCTTGCGCATGCCAGGTAGGCACTTATACTGCTGAGCTAAACGCCCAGCCCATGTTTTCTATTTTTTCAATCAAGATGTCAACAGCAGAGGTGTTTGCAACTATTGTAGGTACAAAATCTTCAAGTCTCACACTAATTTTTTTCCAGAAAAATCTCAGATACAGTACTAGCAAGCATTCTCTCTGTGTGAGCTGTTCCCTGCTTCTGCACCCCATGGACAGAATGCTCTCTTTTATCCCTGCTCACTAATTGTTTCTAGATTAATTTTTGCCTTTTCCATAAGATGCATTAATTAAGATTATGTCTCAGTCTTCTAAAATATTTCAAACTTCAAAAAATGTTAATTCACAAATGCCTTAAATACCTCTACCTCATCTGGTTGCTACTGGGTATCAATTAAACAAAATTTATAAAAGCAAGCAACATGAACATCTAAAAAGCACATCAGTTTTTGGTGGAAATGAAGACCACATGACTTCCTAGAAGAAAAACTTGGCAGAGTCTTAAGAACCTATTTTCATAGTGTCACAGCCAACAGCAGATTGGCTAAGGTTTGAAGATACTGTTTACTCAACACTTTGCATAAGACATTGGAAACCAGCCTCATTCATAATAGCCTGCCTTGACAATTATGTAAGTCATCTTCAGTACATGAAGCAGTTCAAACTATATCACCATCCATTCAATAGTGCTCAGAAATAAAGAATATCATGTTTTTGTTACCTGAGCAACATGAAGTGACCTAAAAAAATCCCTTGCTCTATAAAAGTGGAAAGCGACTTGGAATAGAAGCCACATAATTTGTTTTCATATGACATTCTAGAGAAGGATGAATTAAAATTATAGTGCAATCTGATAGATCTATGTTTGACAATTCCATGGGGTAAAGAGGAAATTGTTTATAAAGAACTGCAGGACAATGTGAGTTCCTTCCTTCCTTCCTTCCTTCCTTCCTTCCTTCCTTCCTTCCTTCCTTCCTTCCTTCCGTCCTTCCTTCCTTCCTTCTATCTTTCTTTCCTTCCTTTCTTCCTCCTTCTTCATAAAGGCTCTATAAAAATATATCTTCTTTTCTTTTAGACTACATTTGTAGTGACTTCCATATGCACACGGTCATGTTCTGCTGATGCATGGTTTCAGCCTCCAGAAGCAAGACTGTGCTGACTCAGTCTCCAGCTGTGCTGTCTATGATGCAATGGAAGACAGCCATTATCACCTGCTGGCCAGTCAGAACACTGCCTCCAATTCACATTGGTACCAGCAAACACCAAATCAGGCTCCAAAGCTCCTCATTAAGTTAGCCCTCTAGTCCATGTCAGGGATTCATATGAGGTTCAGTGGCAATAAATCTGGCACAGATTTGACCCTCACCATCATCAGCCTGTGACCTGATGATGTCACAAGTTATTACTGTCACCAGGAAGAGAGAATTCTTCACACTACACCACAAACCAGAACAAACACTAGTTCAGCGTGGATGAGCAGGGAGATTGGGTGCTACCATGGTCTTCTGGTCTTTGCAAGTGCAAATTGGTCACGGACTTCACAAACACCATGATCAGCCCAGCAGAACTGAAATTTCTGATCCGTTGTTTCACATATTAGTTGCAACTTCATTTACAGGAATTTTTCTAAATAAAAGAAAAGCTGTTGAGGATAGATCCCTTTGTAACCATCTAAGGATTTCCTACTTTGTCTTTTACAAGTCGGTCAAATTTTGAAGTCTTCCTTGGGGGCCTCCAATCAGTCAGTAAGATTCAATAGTCTTAAAGGTACAATACTGTTAAGTTACCAAACAATTGTCAGGAGTTAAGGGGGAAAAGACGCCTGGACAAGTACCCCTCAACCTTGAAACATTTCCAAGCTCGGCAACCAGCAAGGGTATTTTAGGTCCCCCACCCTTTCTCAAAACTAACTTTTTGTCATTTCTTGTAGTCACATACCTGGACCTTAAGTACCCTATGATCATTATCTTTTCTGAATTCCAGGAGAATTATTAGCTGTTTGTCTTTAATAGTTGCATGATTTATTTATTAAGAAGACGAATCATGTAAATTTCTATAGACACTTGTCTGGTAGTGGGCAGAATAAGATCAAGTTCCTGTATTCGGGATTGGGAGGGGTGATTAAGTGAAGAAATTAGGGCCCCAATCCAAACATTGCTGTTAAAAAGCTTCCATTGAATGGCAAAGAAACCCTACAATACACAAAGCCAGAGTCCTCATCGTAGAGACTAAATGGATGAATGTTTGAATGTTGAAGGGAAATTTCCCATTAAAGGAGGGAGCTCTGTGTCCAGCTCTCTAAGCTTACATGGCTGGATCATCAAGGGGCAATGGGTCATGTCTCCCCCATCTGCCAGTTCCTCAGGATTTCCTGCTTTACTTTGTGATGTGTAGTGCACCTGGCTATGATGCCCCTTCCAGGAGGATTCTTAGAGTATGAACTTGGTGAGCAATGAGACAGGAGGGGTGAGAGAAGCAGGTACACAGCTCTGAATGTGGGTGGCCATGAGTCAAACAGGAATGAAGAATCCTTGTGCATTCAGAGATGGAGGGAACAGAACTTTTAAATCCCAGCTCTGTTCAAAGGTGCAAAGGGTGTTATGATCCAACAATAGAACATGGTTCACTCTAGTCATGGGAGAACAGCTGGATTCTGCTCTGTGGTCCAAAGGAGAAACACAATTTTGGGGAAATTGGTGCCATCTTGGACTGGAAGTAACCCCAGAAAACCATGGACCACTGATGAGAAGACACAGCCTTGCAGCTGTGTGCAACCTTGCTCAGCCCCTGCTGATTTGCATGCACACAGAGCACAGCACATGCCCAAAAGTATTTCTTCCCAAGGTACTCATACCCTGTGCAGGAGTCAGTCCTGGTCCAGACACAGCATGGACATGAGGATCTCCACTTAGCTCCTGGGCCTCCTGCTGCTCTGGCTCCAAGGTGAGAAAAATTTATTTTGTAATTTAGTTCCCTGATCACAGTTGCCTGGTTCTACAGGGAGGTCTTGTTTTGCCATGGTTGTATTGATACTTGTTGTTTCTGATTTCAGGTGTCAGATGTGACATCCAGATGACTCAGACTCCATCCTCCTTGCTTGCATCTGTGGAAGACACAGTCACCATCCAGTGTAAGGACAGTCAGGGTATAATCAATGTTTTAAACTGGTACCAACAGAAACCTGGGAAAGCTCCTCAACTGCTGATCTATGATGCAACTAGTTTGGGATCTGGGGTTTGAGGTTCAGTGGCAGTGGATTTGGGACAGATTTCACTGTTGCCATCAGTAGCCTACAGCCTGAAAATGTTGCTACCTATTACTGTCAACATGGTTATGGTACCCCTCCCACAGTGATACAAGCCATGACAAAACCAGCCAGGGAAGCGGAAGTGTGAGGTTGGGCTGCCCCTGCTCAGCTCCACTGCAGCTGCACTCAATTGCTGAGAGCATTTCTCTGAACAAGCCAGGCTTGAATGCTCCTTTGAAGCTTTAGAAGAAGGACCAAGACTGTCCTCTACACCCTTACTCTCTTTCCTTTTTTTTTAGCTGCTAAAGCACAGACAGTCTGGCTCATGTCCTAATTAAGTGAAGGCCATAGATGAGCACCTCTGAGCAGTGTGGGTTATGGCATAGTTTTGGATTCAGACAGCAACCTAGAAGCCCTTCTGTGTTCTAAGCAAGGGTTTTTAAAGGCTTCCTTCAATTTTTAGTGTAGATTTTAGAGTTCACTGAAAAGTTCAAAACACCGAGGTGGCTCTGATTACCCTGTACATGTGGCTCTACAGTCTATCATCAACAACCAAGAACAATTTTGTTACAAACCATTAAGATCCATAAGTGTGCAAAGTCTGTAGTTCACATGAAGGTTCACTATTGGTACTATACATTTCACAAGGGGAAACAAATGTGCAATAACACACACGCAGCGTTTGCTACTGTGCAATTTTGTTTCACTGCCATAAAAATTCTCTGCCCTAAAAATTATCCCTGTTCATTCTCCTCCAATTCCTGCCAGTCATTTGTGTTTTACCATCCCATTGTGTATACTTTTCCAAAATGACAAATTGTTGCCTTTATAACATAGTAGTTTTTGAAAGACAATCTCAGAATATACTGTACTAAGAAATACAATAATTAAAAATATTGAGTAACACCTCTTTGTAGTTACAAGTTTCTCTTTATGCCTTCTTTGTCCTCTTTTTAAGGCCTGGAGGCCTTCTTGTGCACCCTTGCTGGTGCTCTGCTTCTTCTACAAAGTCCCTGCCTGTCACAAGCTCTCAGCAGGATGTGGTTACTGCCTCTGGACAAAGATCAACCTGAATCAGGTGCAGCAGTGAGCTGCAGACCTGGAGCTGTGGCCCTCTGAGTCCTGGTGCTCTGGGTCCAGGTGAGACAGCAGGGTTTGGAGACGTCTCCATGATAGGACCTATAGCACCCAGGAGTCTGAGGCTGAGACCGTGTTCATTGTGCCCCATGTGCACTGTTCTGGGAAGACTCTGTTGTTGGGATATCATTCACTGAGGGGCTCATCTGTGTCTTTTTCTGGCCTTTAAACTCCCGTGAGAGCATTGCAGTCTCTAGGGCCCAGCTTCCCTTTAAGTGTCTCTTAAGAGAAATGGTCTAGGCGCCTGGCCATCAGTGTGCAGAGGAGGAGCTGGGCAGATCTTGGGTGCCTTCATCGGCCTCTCTGTGTGTCTGGAGGACTGTGGATATCTCCACCCAGACTGTTGGAGTCCCTCCAGGCTTCCAGGTGCTGTGAAGGGGAGAGTTGGGTTTGAGGCCTCTACATCCGCTTCCCCATCCTGGTTCACTTGGAGAACTGCTGAGCTCCCGACAGGTGGGCGGGCCCACACTATCCCTGGAGCCCAGCCTGTTTTGCTGGGAAGCCTAGTCATCAGAGTACAGAGGAGGAGCTGCGCGGATCTGGGGTGCCTTCATCGGCCTCTCCGTGTGTCTGGAGGACTGTGGATATCTCTGCAAGCAGGGAGGGATCACAGGGTCCTGAGGCACTGTGGCCTGTGGTGAGTACCCTAACCCGGCTGCGATTGAAGAGCTGTGGAGCTTGCAAGGGGCAGGTGGGCGCACAGTGTCCCTGAGGCCCAGCTTGTCTGGAACTGCAGAGTTCTGAGCAGGCAGAGGAGGGCCACTGGTTCTGCAGGCCCAATGGCCTGGGGTAGCGTGTTGCCAGAATCTCAGTAGCTGCAAACATAGAAGGGGATTTTCAACAGATCCTGAGGAAGCTTTCAAATAACACTTGAAACAGAATTATAGGAAAATGACAAAACGAAAGACCAAGTTACAACCTCAAACCTCCAGGCCATCTCAAGAAACCCTAGGAGCAATGAATATAGAAGAAAATATATCCAATCCACCTCATATATCGGACACAATAGCTACTGATATTGACAAGCAACTCCAGGAAGCTTTAAAGAAATTCAAACTCAAAATAATCTCCTAGATTAAAAAAAGAAATGATAAAAGAAATGAAAGAGATTCTAAATATATCTAAAGAAAACACAGATAAAAAATTGGAGGAACTAAACAAAAAGAATCCCTAGACGAGCAATATAAGAAACAAACAGAATACATAATGCAGATGCACAGAGATATACAGGAAATAAAAAACTCCACTGAAAGTTGTAAAAACCGCCTTAATGAAAGTGAAGATAGAATTTCAGACCTTGAAGACAGGATTGCAGCTAGTGAACAGGAAAGGAAAGATCTTTTAAAAATAACAAGGAATCAGGAAACAACAATTCAACAACTGCAAGATGATGCAAAGTAGAATAACATAAGAATGATAGGGATTAATGAAAGAGAGGGAGACAACATGAAGGATGTCAGGAGGATATTTAGAGAAGTAATAGCTGAAAATTTCCCAAGCATGAGATCAGAAACTGACATCAGATCAGTGAAGCATATAGAACTCCAAATAGTCATAACCAAAATAAAACTACACCCAGATATATAATAATCACCATCCCAGAAATCCAACACAAGAATAGATTATTAAAAGCTGTCAGAGAGAAAAGACAGATCACTTATAAAGGAAAACCTATCAGAATCACAGCAGACTTCTCAGAACAAATGATAAAGTCAAGAAGAGCATGGTGTGAAGTATTCCAGATCCTAAAGCAAAATGATTTCCAACCTAGACTGATATATCTTGCAAAACTATCATTCAAAATAGATGGTGAAATACGATACTTCCATGACAAAGAACAGCTGAAGAACTTCATGAACACCAAACCAACCCTGCAAAAAATATTGAAAGACAGTTTAGATACACAAAGGAAAAAACCACTAAGCAAAGCAAATAATTAAACAGAACAGAAAGATAAAGATGCAACAGCAGAGAGATAACATACCTACAATTAACCAGCAATTAACAGTAATAACCATTAATGTAAATGGTCTCAATGCACCAATCAAAAGAAACAGACTAGCAGAATGTTTTAAGAAACAAAATCCACCATATGCTGTTTACAGGAAACCCATCTAACCCAGAAGGATACTCACAGACTGGAAGTCAAAGGATGGAAAATAATTCTTCATGCAGCAGGAATCCAAAAAAAAAGGCAGGAGTAGCCATTCTGTTTGCAGACAATGTGAACTTTAATTCAACAATGACCAGAAAGGACAAAGAAGGTCACTACATACTCGTAAGGGGAAAACTCCAAGAGGAAGAGATAACTATCTTAAATATATACGCATCAAACTCCAGAGCACCCAGTTATATAAAACAATTATTAACAGAAATGAAAACTCAAATTATCAGTAACACAATTGTAACAGGAGACCTTAATATGCCATCGTCACCAAGGGACAGATCAACCAGACAGAAAATGAGCAAAGAAACAACAGAACTGAATCTCACCTGTGAACAAATGGGTTTGATAGACATATACAGAATGTTCCACCCAACAACATCAGAATACACATTCTTCTCAGCAGTACATGGATCATTTTCTAAAATAGACCATATATTAGCTCACAGAAAATATTTAAACAAATGCAAAAGAGTTGAAATCATCTCTTGCATGTTATTGGATAATAGCGCTCTGAAATTAGAAATTAATGATAAAAGATACTGCAAAAATACCACAAACACATGGAAACTGAATAACACACTCTTGAGTAATCAGTGGGTCACAGAAGAAATTAAAGAAGAAATTAAACAATACCTAAAAGAAAATGAAAATCCAGGTGCAACTTACAGGAATCTGTCGGATGCAATGAAAGCCGTCCTGAGAGGAAAATTTATTGCACTGAGTTCCCACATCAGGAAAACAGAACGAATACAAATAAATAACTTGATGCTACACCTCAAACAGCTAGAAAAAGAAGAGCAAGTCAAGCCCAAAGCCAAAAGAGGAGAGGAAATTATAAAAATCAGAGCAGAAATCAATGCAATAGAGACTAAGAAAACAATCCAAAGAATCAAGGAATCAAAGAGTTGGTTCTTTGAAAGAATAAATAAAATCGATAAGCCCCTAGCCAACCTTATTTAAAAAAGGGAAGAAAAAGCTCAAATTCATGCAATAAGAAATGAAAAAGGAGAAATCACTACAGAGCCAATAGAAATACAGAAGATCATCAACACCTATTTCAAAAACCTCTACTCTCAAAAGTTTGATAACACAGAAGAAATAGACAGATTCTTAGAAGCATATGAAGTACCAAAGCTAGATCAAGAGGATGTAAAACTGTTCAATAACCCATTTTCTGCTAATGAAATTGAAAATGTAATTAAGTCCTTACCCACCAAGAAGAGCCCAGGCCCAGATGGATTCACTGCAGAATTCTACAAGAAATACAAAGAAAACCTAATGCCAACACTCCTCACACTATTCAATGAAATTGAAAGGGAAGCCATCCTTCCTAAGTCATTCCTGGAAGCAAATATTACTCTAGTACCAAAATCTGAGAAAGACCAAACTAAAAAAGAGAACTATAGACCGATCTCCCTAATGAACACAGATGCAAAAATCCTCAATAACATATTGGCAAATAGGATCCAGCAAATCATCAAGAGGATTATACACCATGACCAAGTGGGATTCATCCCAGGAATGCAAGGATGGATCAACACATGCAAATCAATAAATGTAGTCCACCATATCAATAAAGCCAAAAATAAGAATCACATGATCATTTCTATAGATGCAGAAAAAGCCTTCGATAAGTTCCAACATTTATTCATGATAAGAACTTTACAGAAAATTGGAATAAATGGTCTTTACCTCAATATAATAAAGGCCATTTATGACAAACCAACAGCCAGCATCATACTAAATGGCCAAAAACTGAAAGCCTTTACTTTAAAATCGGGCACAAGACAAGAATGTCCTTTATCACCACTCCTATTTAATATAGTACTGGAAGTACTAGCCAGAGCAATTAGGCAAGAAAGAGAAATAAAAGGGGTAAAGATAGGAAAAGAAGAAGATAAATTATCATTGTTTGCATATGACATGATACTCTACATAGAAGACCCCCTAAACTCCATTGAAAGACTCTTAGATACAATAAATAAATTCAGTAATGTGGCTGGATACAAAATCAATACTCAGAAATCAATAGCATTCCTATACATGAAAACAAAATCACAGAGAGGGAAATAAGAGAAACTGGACTATTCACATTAGCAAGCAAAAAAAAAAAAAAAAAAAAAAGAAATATTTAGGAATTACTCTTACGAAAGAAGTGAAAGACTTATACAGTGAAAATTATAATACACTGAAAAAGGAAATTGAAGATGATCTCAGAAAATGGAAAGACATCCCTTGCTCATGGATAGGAAGAACAAACATTGTGAAGATGGCCATTCTCCCAAAACTGTTATACAGATTCAATGCAATCCCAATAGAAATACCATCAACATACCTTATAGATCTAGAGAAATCACTCCTAAATTTCATCTGGAACCAGAAGAGACCTACAATCGCAAAGGCAATTCTAAGCAGCAAAGACAAAGCAGAAGGCATCACAATCCCTGACTTGAAGTTATACTACAAATCAACAGTAGTAAAATCAACATGGTATTGGAATCAAAACAGAACCGAAGATCAATGGAATAGATTAGAACATACAACCACAACTACAAACACACTCAACCACCTTATCTTTGATAAAGGTGCCAAGCAGTTTCACTGGAAAAACGGCAGTCTATTTAATAAATGGTGCTGGAAAAACTGGTTCTCCATTTGCCGAAAACTAAAGCTAGACCCATGTCTATCACCATGTACTAAATTAAAATCTAAATGGGTCAAAGATCTGAATATTAAAACAGAAACACTAAATCTATTGGAAGACAAATGGGGTAGAAACCTTGGAGACATAGGAGTAGGTAAAGAATTCATGAACAGGACTCAAACGGCACAGGAAATACTTCCCAGAATCAATAACTGGGACCACTTCTTATTAAAAAGTTTCTGCATGTCAAAAGAAATCTCCAGCATAGTGAGAAGAAAACCCACAAACTGCGAAAAGATTTTAGTGAACTCTCTCTCTCAGACAAGGGACTCTTGTCTAAAACATATAAAGAATTAAAAAACTCAGACCTCCAAAATTCAAAGATCCAATCCAAAAATGGGCATCTGAGATGAATACGCAATTCTCAGATGAAGAAATGCAAATGGCAAATAAATACATGAAAAAATGCTGATCATCATTGGTCATTAGAGAAATGCAA
Organism: Cavia porcellus; assembly: GCF_034190915.1. Lineage (NCBI taxonomy): Eukaryota > Metazoa > Chordata > Mammalia > Rodentia > Caviidae > Cavia > Cavia porcellus. The sequence goes on along the minus strand of NW_026947501.1, from coordinate 43,561,019 downwards.
ATTAAAACCACACTGAGATACCATCTCACTCCTGAAAGAATGGCCAGGATCAAGAAAACCAACAACAAGTGCTGGAGAGGCTGTGGGGAAAAAGGAACTCTCCTGCACTGTTGGTGGGAGTGTAGACTGGTACAGCCTTTGTCTAGATCTGTCTGGAGATTTCTCAAAAAGTTGGGATTGGAAATCCCATTTTTTCCAGCTATTCCACTTCTAGGCATATTCCCAGAAGAACTGAAAGCATCATACCACAGTGATATATGTGCACCTATGTTTATAGCAGCACAATTGTAATCGCCAGATCTTGGAAACAACCCAAGTGTCCACCAACTGAGGAATGGATAAAAAAGTTGTGGTATTTCTATACAATGGAGTATTATTCAGCTATAAAGAAGGATCACATTGAGATATTTATCAATAAATGGGCGCAGCTTGAGACAATATTCATAAGTGAAATACATCAATCTCTCATGTGTGAATACCGAATAGTTTCCCTAATGTAAGTAATGATTCAAATATATAAAAATATGTGGTAATCATGATTCCCCATTATGTGGCCTTGAAGCCTTATAAAGTTTTCACTCATTAATTAGAAAGGCTTTATTCTGGGCTTCTTGATATGGAAATATTTGAAGCTATAGTGTATCAAGTTTTATCCAAATATTTCAAGGAAAAAGACAGACACTATGGTAACTACTATTAAGTCGAGTTATATGGTGGTGAAGTACTAGGTTGCTGAAACAATCATGCTTTGACCTCTATTGTCATATTGTTATGTCCTGTTTTATCTCAATCTCCCCCTTATTCTTTAAAAAAAATAGTTATTTCTTATGTTTGTTTTAATTAAGGGGAAATATTTAAAAATTAGGATATATAATCGTAACTCTTTTTGATTTCCTATTAACTTGTTTTGAAGTCCTGTAATACTCCCATTATCTTGTTTTGACTGATTAGACTCTGTTCCATTCTGTATGATAGTATCAAGTTTGAGGGTATAGGCAACTACTTTGAAGGCAATAAGATTCACTAAGATGCCCATTCTGGTTTGAGTGTTGCCTCCTTTGGAAGTCCTGTAAGGTTTACAGTGCCTAAGTTTTATTGGTCTTGTTATCTACTGTTTTGTCCAACTTTATAATATCTAATGAGATAGACAATTCTTTTTAAGGAAACAAGAAACAACGTTGATAACGATTGTTGATAACCTTGTACTCTGTTCTACACCATGTGCTATGTCTATCCTTGGTTTTGACTGACAGCTTTGTTTTGCCATATTTGACTATATTCTCTCCCCCTCAAAAAAGTAATAAGAACTAAGGAGTAATAAAATCCAAAATGTGTAAATTTTCTTGTAAAAAAGAGAGGGGAAAAAAACTGCTCTAACGGATATAACAGCAAGTGTGTTTAGGGGTGTTAAATAGCTGACTATATTAATGTTTTTGGATCATTGAACACAGCTGTTTGCAGTCTCCCTGTTTGAATGTCCACTTTGTATTCTTTGATACTGTGATTTGAGCAACTATTTTCAAGATGATAATATGCAATCTATTAACAGGTGATTTCTTACTGTTATTTTTTTTTTGTAGTTCTGTATTACGTGTACCCTTACACCGCTTTGTTTTGTTTTGTTTTGTGTTTTTCTCTTTTTCCTCTTAAAAAAATAAAAAAGAGAGAGAGAGAGCGAGAGTGAGAGCGAGAGAGAGAGAGAGAGAGAGAGAGAGAGAGAGAGAGAGAGAGAGAGAAATGGTCTCCACCACTTTCCTTGCAGCAGCAGAATCCAGGCAAGTTTCCAAAGACTCAGCAATGTGCTGTGTATGCCTTGGCTTGAATCTGTCTATAATTGTGATTTAGACACAGGATAAATGCTCCCAGTACTTTATAGATAAAACTTAGTTAAAATTATAAGCATAATTCCACAATTAAACCAGACATAGATCCAGGGCTGAATAGAAATACGTTGCTCCTGGCTGGACTATTGATCAATAGGGGTGCATACACTTAAATCATTTTAGAAAATTATTTTGATATTCACTGTTCACATCTCCTTTGCCACTCATATTGTTATAGAGAGAGACATAACTTCCCTAACCTGCATCCCTTAAGCCTGATGACATAGATGTTTCCTCAGCTCTGTAGTTTTTGCTTCATTTTCCCCTTCTACTGAATTAATTTTATTTCACAATGAGCCCTGCAAAAATAAATCTCAGGACCCAATCCTTTTCTGTAAGAGTGCTATGGTTTTCTAACTCCATTCTTTCTTTGAATATAACTGAGGATTGTGTGGGGTGAGGATTACGTGATGACCTTTATTCAAATCCATAATTGGGCAGTTGGCTTACTGTGACCAGGAGAAAGTGAGTAGGAAAAGAGGAAGCAGAAGGGAGGAAAATAACACTATCCCAGTTGTGAGTGTTCTTGGATTGAGGAGGAAGGAGGAGATTACCTTTTTCACCTTAGCAGTGTTAGCTACTGTGTCAAATGTAAATTTGCGAGGTTTTTCCTGAGCTGTAACACAGTAAAACAATGTATTTGTGTTTATTACCTTAGGGAATAATCTGAGAATACCTAATATATATGGAAATATTGCACAGTTAGTTCATTTTGTTGACAATCTTTTAGGGGAACTATATATTACCTCAGGCATGAAGATGTACTTTGAGGAATAAAACACGTAAGACTTAAAAATTTAAGAAAAAAATCAAAAATACCTGTCACTATAGATAGTTGAATGAAATTATAAATGAACCAAATTATACAGGTGTTAATTGCCAATTATCCAAAGGATAGAAACTTAAAAAATTATGATATAAAAATTCTAAGACGTAAAGGTACTCCTGAATAAAATTAAGGTTTTCTTTTTTTCTATCTTGAAATTAACCTTCAGTGTGTGGAGCAAAGTGTTTGCTATTCTGAATGGCTGCTCTCTTGTGAGCTCTCAGAGGAGGACGTGATAATACATGTGTCTGAATAAATCTAGCGAGTCACCTCTCTAGTACTCTAAATGTATTATAAAAGTAGTTTACAATGACATCCCTTAGAGATGGGTGGGAAGAGGTTACCTGATAACATTTCTCTGTTCAGCCCCTAATCCCAGCATTGTCTGTGAATTACAGGTTAATGTTGATTATAAAGAAGATACAGGAGAAGGGAGGGAAATAGGATTCTAACAAAGAGTTTTCCTGCAGTGAGGAAATGAGGAAGTGTGAGGTTACTTTGTCTTCTCCGCATTAACTACTCTATTAAATACTGATTTCAGCAATTAACTCAGGAGGTGTTTCCTGATATATGACTCAGAAATTTTCTTCCTTACACCAATGTATTTATAATCATGCTTATTACTTTAGAGGTCCTCAGAATAACTAGTAAATATTAAACAAATGCACTTCTAGTTTATATAGTGTTTGAAGGTAAATATTCATTACCTCAGTGACAAAGATCTAACTAAATGCAACAAAGTATATAGTAACTTGCTATGTAAAACTGTAAAAACTTGTAGCATTACACATAAAAGTATAATTGCCACTGAAACATAAAATATCCTGGTGAACAAACCAAATGATATCAATCTATGTATCTGATTAAACAAACTATATAGCCTTAAAGAACCAACATTAAAAAATGTCAAAAATAAGAGACAAATCGGAATACAATGTCACCATATTTATTTTGAACACAAATGTCTGTATCAATGTATTTGCTATTCTGAAAATCATCTATTGTGACCTTTATACATCATCACCTCTTGTTTAGTTGGACAACATAGATGCTCTTAGAAGATTTCTGGAATGAGTGAATATTCGTGATATTGGTAACACCACCTGCAGTAGCAGAATTACCAATGTACCAGCAATGAAGCTCAAATAAATCTAGAACTGTTGTGTCCATATTATATTCCTAGCATTTAAGTTCATTGTTTTCAATGAAAAGTGAGAGCAATGGTTTCCTGAGAGATATTACACTGTGTGATACATGAATCTGGAGATGCTGGAGGCCCTTAAAGGAAGTAAGTATTAGTGGAAGCAGAAATATGCCTGGGCTCCAGTGCTAGCTGTGATACTTTCCTCATGCCCGGTGTAGAGACTCAGAAGAGAGAGCTAGAGAGTGACTTGCAAGAACACAGCACTGGGACCTTCTCACATCTCATCTGCCACAGTTGCAGCCAGTCACCAACCACAGAGAGTGTGAGCCAGGGAGCTGCTGGGTTCCTCCAGGCTGCTCTGAAAGGGGAACTGGGAAAGGAAGGATGGGCTGGCCTTACAGATCTATTGTGTGATTCTTCACAAACACTTCCTGCAGGGTCTTCAGGGGTTCATGGGCATTGCCAAAACTAAATCTCTGTCTGATCATGAGGGTTACACATGTCATGTTCACAATCTTATTATCATTATCACTTTAGATCTCTAGGTGAGCTGTCAGTCTTTTGTCCTCAATAATAGGATGATTTATTAAGAGGAATCATTTGAATTTTCTATATCATCTTATCTCATACGTAATAGAATACAATCAGCTTCAAGAATACAGCTGAAAAGATTCAGTCATGGCCTGAGAGTATCAATGTGAACAGGTTGCTGTGTTAAAGATCTTCCAGTAGATGGCGAACAACAGCACATTAAATAAACAGTGATGCTTTCCTGTGAGGGAGCCACTAAGGCAGGGAACTCTCTACCCAGCTCTCTAAGCTCACATGGCTGGGGCCTCTGTGCACAACGGGCTATGTCTTCCCCACGTGCCAGCTCCTTATTATTTCGTGTTTCAATCTGTGACTGGTATTCACCTGACTATACTGAACTACCCAGGAGGCCTCGTGGTCAGCAATGAAACAGGACAAAGCTAGGGAAACAACTCTGAATGTGGCCAGCCATGAGTGAAACAAGAGTGAAGTGGCCTGGTGTATTCTGAGGTGGAGGTGACAGAGGCTGTAGATCTCGACTGCAGTCAGAGATGTGGGGGAGAAACACTGGAGGAGTCCCTAAGAGGAGGGCAAGGTGTGTGGGGAGAGGGGTTGTGACTGCAGACCTTTTTCCCTGCTGTTCTCCAGAGACCTTGGCTCAGAAATATTCTGATCCCCAGAGATCTGTTTAGCACTTTAAGTATGTCTTGATGCTCACATTGTTTCTTAGATGATTCTAACTTTTCCTACAATGAACATGGAGCACAAAAATCTGGCTGGGCCTTAGAACTGTGCTTGGTTGAAGACAAGCAGAAACATGCTTCTGTGTGTGCTATGGAAGCCTGGGGCTGGACAGCAGCATGGGTCAGGTCCTTCCCTGCCCTCTTAGTCATGGTGTGATAGTGAATAGACGAACCCAGAGAATTTCACAGAGTTCACAGATTCTGCTCTATCCTTGTCTTGCTTTCTCATTTTTTACTCTGTTTGAAACAGCCCACGTGTTTCTCTTCATTCTCCTTTCTCAAAGGGATCATTACATAGGACTGTGGTCCTCAAGCAAGGTGTGTTCTGTAACGTGAGAGCAGCAGTGCGCTCTACTCATTGGAGAGCAGCCTGATTCTGTCCTGTGGCCCAAGGGAGAAACAGGTGCTCTGTAGGCACATCTGTGCTGCCATGTTGTAGACAGGGTCCCAGGGGACACTGAGCCTGTGCTGAGATGAGCCAACCCGCAGCCGGGCCAAAAACCTTCCAGCCCTGCTAATTTGCATATCCCAAGATCCCAGCCACTTACTTGTGGACTTATTCACAGGCTTCTGGTCTCATCCTGTGCAGCGTCAGTCCCATTCAGGACACAGCATGGACATGAGGGTCCCCACTCACTTTCTGGGCCTCTTGGTGCTCTGGATATCAGGTAAGAAAGGGTAGCACCAGGAATTTACTTAGTTCTGAAGGTTCACAGTTGCCTGGCATTGTGATGTGGGCCTGATTTATCTTGAATACCTATGTTGATATTTGTTAAGTTTGCCATTTCAGGTGCCAGATGTGACATCCAGTTGACACAGCCTGCATCTGCATCTGCATCTGTGGGAGACACAGTCAAGATCAGTTGCCGGGCCAGTCAGAGTGTTAGCAATTACTTAAGCTGGTATCAGCAGAAACCAGGGAAAGCTCCTCAACTGCTGATCTACTATGCAAACAGCTTGGCATCTGGGGTCCCATCGAGGTTCAGTGGCAGTGGTTCTGGGACAGATTTCACTCTCACCATCAGCAGCCTGCAGCCGCAAGACTTTGCAACTTACTACTGTCTACAGAGTTACAGTTCCCCGCCCACAGTGATACAAGCCATGACATAAACCTCCCAGGGAAGCAGAAGTGTGGGGCAGGACTGCTGCAGTTGTTCCTCTTTGTGTCTCCAGCTGCAGACCAAGTTCTCAAATGCATCTGGGCTTTGAAGGCCACTGGAAGGATTTGGTAGAAGTATCCAAGGAAGCTCCTCCCTCCGCTAACTTCCTTTTCTGTTTCTCACCCCTGATTTAATGAAAGACCCTGATTTAATGAAGTAATGTGGAGTACGCCATCATTTTCAATTCACTTGGCAACAGTGAAACTCTTCTTTGAGTTCCAAGCAATAATTTTTAAAATCTTTTATCACTGTTATACATTTATTAATTAATTTTATTTTTTATTTTAAAGAGACTAAAACCAAAGTACAACAAAGTAATTTTAAGCAAAACAATACAGTTAAATCCATATTGCACTACAAAAGAAGGTAATAGAAATCAACAGACGCTAACGTGTGTATATATATATATATATATATATATATATATAGAGTTATGTTCAAAGTAACTTCCCATACAGACGTAATGAAGTAAATAAAACAAAATGGAATAAAATCAAACAAAATAAAACAGTATAAACAGTACAGAACAATGAAATAAGATTTTAGGATATTAATAATGGCTGCAGATATGCCTCTTCAAGCTGCCATTTAGAGACTTGTATTCAAAACGAAGGTTAAAGTGCAGAGGTGTGTTTTATGCCTCTGTCCCTGCATCTGCAAAGTAGATTATCACCATAAATTCAACTCTGTCGCAACTCATCATGATAAGTTCAAACTCAAATTTCCCAGTCCACATTAATTTTGACTCTTGACATTAAATATTTCATCACAAGACACAGATGTAATGCCACACGTCCAAAATGTTTTATGACGCAGTTTTGTCATAATACCACTGTCTTGTACCTGTGCAGCTTCTTTTTCCTCCGTTTTCTGTAAGTGAACCATGTTTCCCCATGTCTATAGCATTCCCTTTCCTAGAAAGATAATATCCTGGTGTTTACATTATAGAAGATTTTCAAAAACCAATGTCACAGTATACTGCTATGTAACACAGAAATAAAAATAATCAATAATACATTTTGCTACTACCAAGACTCCCTTTATAGCTTCTATGATTATCACAAATATGTTGGCATAGAAAGTGTGTTAGATCCTGTACTGTGCAATACTGTGGTGCTTTCATAGTACTGAGTGTGTCTCAGAGGTCACCACATGGATACTGATTGTTTGAACTGATGTTAAGAGTCTATTGTAATTTTAAAATAAGCAGTGGGAGTTCTAAACTCTTTTTTCTTTAAGTTATTTTATTGATATAATGTTGTTATAAATCTGGTGCTCATACAACCTATTGCATTTACAGGTGGACCCTGAGACTCTCACTGTTCTTTTTACATCATTCAGAGCCTTTCACTGTTTCCCTGAACCCAGCTCAGTGTCTTTCTCCACCATTCCGGGAGCTCCCACTTGCTCGTGTTGATCTTTTCTTCGAAATGAAGAAAAAGAGAAGTGGCTTCATTTTTTTCCAAAGACAAGTATCTCCTGTTCTTATTTCCACATCTTCGTATGTGACTTTTAGGTTGTGGCACTGAATATCTTCCATCAAAACAGCCTTTCAGCCCCGGGGGGAAAATAGACTTCATTCTTAGGTAGACATTAGGGTATGGCCTGGTTATCATAGGACCACCAGAATGTTTTCTAGTTTTCCAATCAAGATGGCAACAGCAGAGAAGGTTGCAGCCATTGTAGGGACACAGTCTTCAAGTAACATACCGTTATGGATTAAGAATTGGTGGTCAACTTCATACCAGCTGGATTACATCAGCATGGCGCTGAGTGTAGATGTTCCACCTGAGAAAATTTGCCAGCATAGAGCCGTGGAGAAGGAGAAGCTTTTGGGTTGAGGCGTTGATGCATTGTGGGTTCATCTATGAGTTTCTGTTGGAGCCATTGGTTCTCCTGTAGAAGGTCTGGTCTTCACATTGAGCATTGCTTCCTGGCTCTGGGGAGGAAGATGTGTGCCCCTTGGTCTCCAGGATGAACTGGTCATGCTGGCTTTCCAGCACGTACTCGACTGTGCTTGTTGTCCAAGGAGCCTGAGGCCTCTGTGTCGCTGGGGATGGTTGTGGTGCTTTTTAGGACAGCCCCGGTCTTTGTTGTGAGTGTGACTTCTCATCTCCATCATAGAACCCTCAACCCACCAGCACAGCTGGTATAGATTTCCTGGCTTCCATAGCTGACCTTTGGGCCTTCCCAGCACAGATCTGTAAAAAGAGACTGTCATGAGACCTTGTGAGCTTTAGACCTCCAGTGGGACTTATGGGAGGCATTGTCATGAGCTCTGGGTCTTCATCGGGACTCATGTGGGGCATGGCTGTGGGATTCAGGCCCTTGGCTAAATATTCTATGTCTTTAGTGTTGTGGATAGATTTCCTGAATTTTCTTGTGTTAACTCTGGTGACCATTTTAAAAAATAATATTATAAACTCCATATCTTGATTCTAATGGTTCTCTGAACAACCCCTGACTATAACACATACCGATTTTTTTCACCAGAAAAACCTCACATTCAGCAGTAGCGAGCATTCTCTCTGTGTAACACATTCCCTCCTTCTTGAATCCACTGGCAAGATGTTTCCAGACATTCCTACTCTCCAATGTTTTCTTTACTAATTTTTGCCTTTTCAATAGGCTGTATTAATTAAGATTAGCTCTCAGGCTTCTAAAACATTCCAAGCATAGAAAATGGTAATTAATAAAAGCTTTCATGACCTCTACCTCATCTAGTTACTATTGGGTATAAACTAACCAAAATTTTTAAAAAGTTACTAGTACGAGCATCTGATATGCACCTCAATTCATGCTGGAAATGATTACCTTATGACTTCTTAGGATAATAGCTTGGCAGAGTCTTATAAACCTGTTTTCATAGTGTCACATCCAACAGTTGAAATTTCAAACATTTGAATAACATACTTGGAAACACCTGTTCTCTCACATTTTGCCTAAAACCATCCAAACTATACTCATTCATAATAGCCTGACACGAAACTTACCTCAGTCTCCATGAAGCAATACGTTATGACATCTCCATCCATTACATAGTACTCAGAAAAGAAGAGGATCATTATTTGTACATGAATAGCATGACTTGAACTAACAAGCAACTGTGTTGTGTAAAATTAGGAAAGGAGTAGGGAATAGAAGACAGATGATATATTTGTGTATGAAATTCTAGAAAAGGACAAATCTAATAGTGCCAACAGATAGGCTTGAGTTTACAAAGTCCATGGGGTGAGGAGGAAATTGGTCAAAAAGAACAGCAGGAAAATGTGCTGCATATTTAGAATAATTAGTTATTCCAGTTTAATTTTCTCAATGTCATTTTGATGGGGGTTTCACCGAATCTGTAATCCACTTTGGATGGTTTGAACATTTTAGAAGCATTAATTCCTCCAACCCAGGAACAGGGGGGTAACTTTCCATTTATTTGTGATTCTGTGATTTCTTTCACCACTTTCAGTGAAGTCTAATGTATTCATATTTCTCTCCTGTAATTGTGTGAATGTGGGTTTGTGTCTTCTTGAGTTTACCTTCTTTTACAGCCTACAGTTACACTCTTCCTCTTTCTCCTGAAGCTCCCCTACTCACACCTGTCGACCATGTGTTCTATTAATTCATATTTTTATTCTGATTCCATGTGGTTCAATATTTTCCCAATATGTACTTAGTTTCATTTTCCTTTCCAATTGCTCCTCACCATGTATTGAAAAACACACACATAAACCTATACTTTACTATGTTTGGAGAAATGACTACCTGTGGGTGTTTTCTCTGGAGTCTTCTTTTTTACTTGTTCAGTTTATTTCTGTTCCTCTGGTGCACACATTGTTTCACTGAAATTCCTTGATGATCTTCACCCTTGATGGCAAAGCTGGGACTCAGACTGAGGCGCTTATGCATACCAGGCAAATTCTCCACTGTTGAGCTATATCTCCACTCCCTATACAATCTTAGAATAGAAGTTTATGCATATTCTATTTCTATTCCTCAAAAGTTTTGTGGCTGTTGTAGGTACTTTGTGATTTTTTAAGTATTATAGAAACTACCCATTCATTAAGTACATCATTGGTAGATTGACTGGATTTCATTACATGAAATATATTTTTGTGTATATATACCTTTTGAAAAAATGAAGCTTTAGTTATATCATGTTTTTGACAAGAGGAACATAGAAACATTCTCTATTTACCCAAATGTTTTTTTTTTTTAATTTATAAGACACAATGACTGTATTCACAGTGAATCCAGAGATTTTATGAAGTTATTATTTTGGTTAATTTTGTTGCAGGATTTAGTAATGTATGCAAAACATTTTTTGGAAAGTATGTGGAAAGGACAATAACCTTTTGGGCTTTTAATTTGTGCATTTTATTAGTTTGTCTTATTAGATTTTGGAGGAGCTTCAGCATACTTTTAAAAAAAATTAGACATCCTTTTTCATTTATTCTGAAGGATAAAGCACTCACTATTTTATTGGTGAAAATAATGTTCCTAGACACTTTATTAGGAATCTAAACCCAGTTTTCCAAAGCTATTAAGGTTAAATTGCCGGGATTCAGGTTGACTTAAGCATTGCAATAGAACGAGGTGTAGAATCACCCAGGGAATTGTACATTGCCTGCAAAGAAAGTTCCCTTTCTGATTTCAGTGCAATAGTATCGGGGTTCTGAAGAAAGAGAAACTCAGTGCTGCTCATCTGTGAATTTGGGGGCCTCAGGGCACAAAGGGCCGTGTTCTCACCATCTACGGGTTCCTAGTATTTCCCATTTTCCTCTGTGATTAGTAATGCTCCTGACTATCATCCCCCTCTCAGGAACATTCTTAGAGTCCGAATTGTGGGTTAGCAATGCGGAAGGGTGGGTGAGAGAGCAAGGTGCACAGCTCTGACTGTGGCAGCTGTGAGTGAAACAGGGATGAAGTGACCTGGGGAATGAGAGACAGGGGGACAGAACTTACAGACCCCATCTCTATTTAGAAATGCAAGGTGCAGTGTGAACCATAAAGAGGATGGTAGTTCACTGTACTTATGGGAAGGCAGTCAGATTCTGCCCTGTGGCTCAGGAAGAAACACCTTCTCTGAAGGATATATGAGCAGCTGTGGCCATTTAATCCCAGAGAGCTGTAGGCCAGTACTGAGATGAGCTAGACCTGCAGTTGTGTCCAGCCACGCCTAACTCTGCTGATTTGCATGTGCCCAGAGCACAGCCCTGCTTAGGATTTCTTAGAGTTTGTCACACCAGATGTAAGTGTCCCAGTCAGGACGCAGCATGGATATGAGGGACTATGCTCAGCTTCTGGGGCTTCTGCTGCTCTGGTTCCGAGGTAAGAAAAAATTGATCTTGTAATTTAGTTTATTTAGAATTCCCTGGCCAGAGGGGCCTGTGTCTGCAGGGAGGTCCTGTTTTACTAAGGTCATGTTGATATTTGTTATGCTTCTAATCTCAGGTGCCAGATGTGACATCCAGATGACTTAGATTCCGTCTTCCTTGCCTATTTCTGTGGAAGACACAGTCACCATCACTTGCAAGGCCAATGAAGACATTGGCTACCTTTTGTACTGGTTCCAACAGAAACCAGGGAAAGTTCCTAAATGGCTGATCTATGCAGCAAACAGTTTGAAATCTGGGGTCCCATTGAGGTTCAGTGGCAGTGAATCTGGGGTAGATTACATTCTCACCATCAACAGCCTGGAGCCTGAAGATGTTGCGAATTATTACTGTCTAAAAGGTTATGATACTCCTCCTGTGATGATACAAGCCATAATAAAGCCACCAAGGAAAGCAGAAATGTGAGGCTGTGCTGACCCAGGTGTCAGCCCTGCTGTGTCCAATGGCTGAGAGCAGTTCTCTGACCCTGCCTGGCCTGCAAGTTCCCTGGGAGGCTTTAAAGAAGGGCACAGAATTCTCTGTACTCTAACTCTCTTTTCTATTTCTATTCCTCAGCTCTAGCAGAATAGACATCACAGTACCTGTCCTGGTTTAGTGTAGGACACAGATGAATCCCTCTGAGCAGTGTTGGTTATGGCATCACTTTTTATTCAGACAGCAGCAGAGAAACCCTTGTATGCATTCTGAGAAAGAGTTCGTAAAGACTTGCTTCATAATTTAGAGGGCATTAAGGCCATTGAAAAATTTAAAATGCAGTGGTAATCCTCACAACTCTGTCCAGGCTATGCAGTCTGTCATTAACATACAATTACAATTTTTTGCAAATACCAAGTTTCAAAAACATGCAAAGTCTGTAGTTTACTTGAAAGTTCACATTTTGGTTTTGCTGTTTTGTTATAAACTCTTTTACTTTAAAACAGAAAAAACGGATACAGAATTTCAAAAAAATTGTAGGAATTTAACACTAATAAATACATTGCATATTGTTATCTTAGAAGCAGTTGTTCAGGTTACAAGATCTAGGCACGGAAAAGATGAATAATCAAACAATGAAAGCACAAACTGTTCTTTGGATGAAGTAACAGAGATCAATACTGTAGCTGCCTATGTTGTACATATACACACACAGATGCACACATATGTACCCCTATATACGTAGAATCCTTTCCTTTCTTCTTTCTCTTCTTCACTTTTGATGCTGCACATTTCATCAGGATAAACAAGTGTGTGATAACACACAGGCAGCATTTTGGCCTGATGCAATGTTGTTTCAGTGCTCTAAAAAGCCTCTGCTCTTAAAAATTTACCCATTCATTCTCTTTCACCCCATTTCCTATAAGTCATTTGTGTTTTAACATTTCTGTAGTTTTTCCTTATCCAGAATGACAAAATCTTGCTTTTACACTATGGAAGATTATTGAATGGTAACCTCAATATACACTGTATTAGGAAACACAATAATTAAAAATATTAAATAACACACCAGCTACTTATAAGATTTCCGTTTTAGAGTTTATGCTAATTGGAATATATTGGCTTAGTGATAATTTTGGAATGGAAGTTGGCAATGTATTGATTTTGACTCCAAAGTCACCAGAAATATATAGATTTGCTTGGACTAAGAGTCTAAATAATTCTTGAAATACGGGAAGAAGTTTTCATAATCTTTTACCCTACTTTCATCTGGATTTTCAGGTGGAAATTTAGAACTAGCATTGTTTTTGTTTGTATCACTTAGAATCATTCACTATTTCACTGAACATAACATGGGCCCTTTCTCTATTGATCAGGAGAGTGCCCAGCAGGCTGCCTTTGGTCTTCGCATTGTCAAGAAAAGAGCTTGTTTCATCTCATGCTGAAACATACCTCCTCTCCTTATTGTCACATCTTGCCATTTCATTTTCACACCTGTGGAACTTAAATACCTCCCATAAAAACAATGACTTAGCTTAGTGTGAACACCAGAGTCAAATCTTTGGGAACACAATGGAGGTGGCAGAGTTGAGGGTCCCCAGTAGGATGTTTATTTTCCAAACAAGATGGTTGCAGTGGAAGTGATGTCAACCACTTTCTTTAAGGCTGCACAATTATTTTGCATTAAAATCTCAAAATCAGTCACAGAATGCATCTCCTCGGTATATACCACTTTCTGCTTCCTCATCCCAGGCATATGATGTTCTTATTGAGCCCCAGTAATGATTGTAGTAATGCTTCATTTTTTTTTCTATTAACTTTTGCCCTTTCAAAAGTCTGCATTAACAAAGATAAGATCTAAAATATGTCAAACACAAATACATGACAGGAGAATGCTAATTTTTAAACCATAATAAATAGGTTATTGAAATCTGTCTGTTTTCTTTACTGTCAAATATTAATAAATGGAAATCTTAAACAAACAAACAAACAAGTACTGGAACAATTAAACTATCAATTCCTGATGAAAATGAAGAACTTGTTACCTCTTAGCAGATAGTTTGGGAAGGGCTTAGAAATTTCTGTGAGACCCAGCAGCTGCCCTCCCAGACCTCTGAGTAAGTTCCTCAAAAACAGCAGTTCACACAGCATCTTGTGTCACACCAATCAAATTAGCTTCATTCATAACAGCCACAGTGGAGTACAGAATATCTGTTTAAAAGAAATTAATTAAAACACAGCCTGAATTTGTTAAACAGCAAAGAATTCAAGCACTGGATGCAGTGTCTGGAGATGTGAGACTGTTTATCCACGGTGACCAGCGGAGGTCTCTGTGATCACTCGCTGTGTGCTCTGAATGCCATGGCCACGTGAATGGACTCAACCTGCACAAGTCAGGGATTTGTTCAATCTTGGGAGCTGCGTATACCAGGAGCTTCCACTGAATCCACTGTTTACTGAAAGAAATATATTTTAACATATGGACAACACAAAAATTATCGAGCACAACAAGAATCATACCCATGGGTGATTTTACTCTCTTAAGGGTGTATATTATTGTTATGTATTCCAGCAGACATGTGGTCCTGGCTCTCTTGCATGGATCACACAATTTGCCCTCTGTTCAGAACCTGGATGCCCTGCTGTGCACCCCTTGCTGCTGCTCTGCTTGTTCTCCAAATCCCCTGCCTGTCACAAGCTCTCAGCAGAATGCAGTCACTGTATCAGACAAAGATCAACCTCAAGCAGGTGCAGCACTGAGCTGTAGACCTGGAGCTGTGGCTCTCTGGGTCCTGGTGCTCTGGGACCAGGAGAGACAGCAGGATGTGGAGAGGCCTCTGTGACAGGGCCCATAGGACCCAGGAGTCTGAGGTTGAGACCGTGTTCACTGTGCATATTCCACCTGATCAGCCAGCAAGCTCTTGCTGGGAAGACCCTGGTGGGTGACATCATTCACTGAGGGGTTCACGTGTGTTTTGTTCCTGCCTTTCCACTCCAGTGACACCATTGTGGGCTCCACGGCCCAGCTTCCCTTTCAGTGACTATAAGAGAAATGGGCTCCACTATTTTTATTGCATCAGCAGAATCCAGGAAAGTTACCAAAGATTTAGCAATGTGATCTATGTGCCTTAACTTGGCTCTGTCAACAATTGTGCTTTAGACAGCAGTTCTCGTCCTCCTACCTTGGTAGATAAAACTTGGTTAAAATGCGAAGCACAGTTATACTACATACAGTTCCAGGACTGAGTGGAAATATGTGACTCATTGTTGGCATACTGATCAACACAAAGATATATCTTTGTATCATTTTAGAAAATTATTTTGGTCATCACTGTTTCAATTTCCTGTTCCTTGTATTGTTATAGACTGAACAAAGACTTCCAAAATTTAATCCCATAGGCCTGGTAACCCTAGATATTTCTTTGTTATTTCTATGTTATGTTATGATTCCCTTATGTTTTTGCTTTACTTTCTCTCTCTACTGAATTAATATTTATTTCAAGATGTGCGCTGTCACAATAAATCTAGGGATTCCGTCGTCTTCTATAACAGTGCTGTTATTTTTGAAACTCCTTTAAATCTGTGCATATATCTGAGAACTTTGTGCAATGAGGATTATCTGAGAGCATTTCTCTATTCAAACCAACATGGTTTTTATGCTTCGAATAGTCTGTGAGATGCTAAATGATCCCCACAGTAAGCAAATCACAGAGGCCTCATCCCAGAAACCCTAGAACTGTAAAACAGTTGCTTTCCCATTACGGGGATACTAAGGCAGGGAACTCTCTTTGCAATTCTAGACTCGGTGGCCATAGGCTCTCTAAGGACAGTGACCTGCTTTTTGCTATCTACCAGTTTCTTAATATTTCCTATTTTGCTTTGCAATTGATAATACACATGGCTATGTTGTGCTTTCCTGGGAGATTCTCACACTCTAAACTATGGGTGTGCACTGATGCAATGTTCCTGAGTCCCACATGGGATGAGGGAAGCAGAGTCTACAAAATCTGACCCTATTCAGAGATGCAGATGAGATGCACTGGTGCTGCCCATAGAAGAGGCGAAGCCAGGCAGGAGAGGCTGTGGTTTTACACCTGCTCCCTTGCCATTCTCTGTTATGCTCAGAAATGATAATAAAACTTATTATTATATCAAGTAATAAAGCTATCACATTAAACTAATAGTTAATGCATTACATGCACACATCAGTGAAACGATGTAGGCTTCTATTTGTGAAATGTATGCCTTATTCTCTCTAAGCAGAACAAATGCTGAGTGAGTCGATACTCTGGGAATGGGGCATTTGCTGACCTTCTTGGCCTCTGGTCATTCTGAGCACAGTCTGAAGACCCAGCACTGATGTCCTGTTCTCTGATGGCCTCTGTGTTCTATGGGACTTTCATTTTGGTTTAATAGTCAGAGGTGTCCACAACATTCCTTCCTTAGGTCCTATGCGAGGCAGTACCTTGGGCAGAGCCCTGACCCCCACTGTGTCACCATAGTCCAGGGCCAGAGCTTGGCTGCTCTCAGCACAAAAAGCCTGACCTCAGCCTTGATTTGTGATCCTACTCCAAAACCTCTCCAGTTGTTTCTAGCTTGAAAGCTCTCCTGGCTTTAAATTCCTAGGTCCCTCTTCCACACTGTGCAGAGAGCTGAAGAGTGATTTGCAGGAGACCAGTACTCCCAGGGCCTTCTGACATCTCAGCTGCCACAGTTGCTGCCACTCACCAAACCACTAGTTATGCTAGCAGGGGAGCTGCTGGGTTCTCACAGGCTGCTCTGGAAGGGGCTTTGGGATAGGAAGGATGTGGTGGCCTTATACATCTGTGCCAGGATTCTTTAGTCTACAGATATTTCCTGCAAATCTTCGTGGGCCCCTGATCTTTACCAAAACTAAATCTTTGTCATATTCTGTGGGTTATACATTTCAGGATCACTGTCCTATAACCATTATCTTTTTACAACTCTAGGTTAACTGTTGGTGTATGTTCTTTTTAGCAGGATGAATTATTATTATTATTATTATTATTATTATTATTATTATTTTGTCTTTTTCCTTTTTATAGGTACCAGGGATCGAACTCATGACTGCCTGCTTGCAAGTCAGGCGCTTATGCCGCTGAGATAAATCCCCAGACCCCAGCAGGATGAATTATTAAGTTGAATCATTTGATTTTCTATAGAGTCTTTCCTGGTAATTGATAGGATCAGTTTTATGAATAGAGGTGAAAATGTTCAATCTAGGCCTTTAGTTGCAGAAATGAATAGGTTGCTATGGTAAACATCCTCCACTAGATGGCGAACAACACCACATGAAACAAACCACTGAGGCCTTGTCCTAGAAACACTAGGACTGTAGAAGTGATGCTTTCCCAAAAGGAGCCACTAAGGTAGGGAGCCCTCTGCTCATCTCTCTAAGCTCACATGGCTTAGGGGCCCTGTGCACAGTGAGCCATGACTTCCCTATCTGGCTGTTCCTCAGGATTTCCTGCTTTACTTTGTGATTTGTAATGTACCTGAGCTTGATGAACTTTCTGAAGGCCTCTGGGTCAGCAATGAAGCAGAGTGATCCAGAGAGCAAGAGCCACAACCCTTAATGTGGCCAGCTGTGAATGAAACAACAGTAAGTGTCCTCATGCATTCCCAGGTGGAGGTGATAGGTCCCACAGAACTTAGTTCCACTCAGAGATGCAGAGGAGATGCCGTGGAGCAGTCCCTTTGAGGAGGCGAAGGTGGGCTTGGAGACACCTTGTGATTGAACATGTTCCCCTGCTGCTCTCCAAATACTGCACCAATGAGCCCTATGCTCAGCTTGGTCCTCTGAGCTTCATGTTGCTCAGACTGCAGTGGGGAAGATTTGGGAGGTAATGTGGTGACTCTGGGCTTTCATTGTTCGTTTTCAGTTTGCTAGATTTGAAATTACATATATATATATATATATATATATATATATATATATATATTTAAGGAGTAAAAGGAAAAAATAGAAAAAGGGTATAAGTAATACAAAATTTAAAAAGTAAACAGTAAGAAATCACTAGTTAATAGATTATATATTCTCAGTTGTTCAAGTTACAAAATTGAATCATATAAAGCGGACTTTCAAACAGTGAGAGTGCAAATAGTTTTGTTCAATGATCCAAAAAACACTCAGTAATATGGTTATCTCTATCTTATACACATAAACATATATGCCGTTCTAACCTTTAGAGCACTTCCTTTTCTTTTCTTTTGTACAATGACAATTACATATTTTGAATTTTATTACTCACACAGTTCTTATTACTTTTTTTGAAGAGAGTAAAACCAAATGCGACATATCAGAACAGAGTCAGTCAAATCAAAAGGATGGACATAATAGATAATGTAAAAACAAAATACAATGGTTACTATACTGCCTCTTGCTATTTTAAGAAGAATTGGCAGTTATAATAAAATTGAACTAAACAGTAAAGAATAAAACCAAAGCATTGGAGACACAGGATTTTAAAAGAAAATAATAGTCAACTGGAATGGGTGTCATAATGCTTTTATTGTCTTCACAGTTATGCCTATACTTTCGAACTTGGTATTATCAAGCAAAGCAGAATAGAGGAAAATCAGTCAAAACAAGATGGTGAGGGCAACACAGGATTTCAAATCAAGTTAATAGGAAATCAAAGTAGGTTACTATAATGCATCCTGCTATTTTTTAATTTATTTTTCCCATAATTAAAAAAATAAAATGTAAATAATTTTTAAAAAGGGGATTGAGATAAAAGAGGGCATAACAACAGAACAGCGCAGGTCAAAACATAACCCTTTAAGCAAAATAGGTTTCACCACAAGATATCCTGACATAAAAATAGTTACCATAGTGTCTCTTTCCTTGAAATCTTTGAGTGTAACTTCGTATACGGTAGCACCAAACATATCAAGACACTATGAAACCATTCAAGAGAATGACATTATTACAGGGTATTTAGAACCAATTAACAGAAAATGAACAATTGTTTCTATAAAAACTCCTTGTCTATAAAAGTTTTTGCTTATATTACCATATAAAATAAAATCCAATAAGATACAACCTTTTAAGACCAATGGAGACATAAGAATACAAGTTTGATGGGACTTCAAAACAAAATGATACTAAATCAGCATTAGCTATTATGATGTCTTGTTTTCTCCAAAATAGCTGTTCCTACCTTCCGATCTTCTCTGCCTCATTTCTGTTGAGCTCTTTTTCTGTCATTTGTTGTCAGTTTGTCTTCTTCATTTCGTTTTCTGCTCCATTGATTGTGGCCTCTCTGCCACTGTTTATAGAATCTTGGTATTTTCCTTTTTTACACTATCCTGCAGTATTCTCTGTAGAGTTGAATTAGTGGCTGCAATTTCCGCTAGTTCCTATTTATCCTGGAAGCACCTTGTTTTTCCATCAATTTTTAGGGACAGTTGTGCAGGATATATCAATTTGGCTGGGGGTTATTTTCTTTCAAAGCTTGAATTATTTCCCCCCCCCCACACTCTTTGTGATTTGATGGTTTGTGCCGAGAAGTCTGTTGTAATTTTGATGGGTGTTCCCTTGTAAGTGATCTGTTTCTCGTGTCTGATGGCTTTTAATGTTCTGTTCTTATATTGGATTTCTGGAATTTTGATTATTATATGCCTGGGTGTCGCTCTGTTTGGGTGGTAGGTGGGTGGTGTCCTGTATGTCTCATATATCTGAGTATCTTTACCATTTGCTAAATTAGGGAAATTCTCTTGGATTATTTCTGTCAATAGCTTTTGTAGTCCATTTGTTTGTGTCCCCACTTCTTCTCTTATATTCTTAATTCTTAAGTTAAAGATCCTCTTTTAATCTTCTAGCTTTTGTATTGTTGCTGGGTTTTTTTTGTTATTTTTAACAAGTTTTTCATTTCATGCTCCCATATTACATTTCTGCCCTCCAGTTCAGATAATCTATCCTTAATTTCTTTCAAGCTGTTATGCCAGTTTTCTATAGAGTTTTTATTTTCCTGGTAATCTCTTTGAACCTGCTTCACATATTTATGTCTTCTCTATCTTCTCCACCAAACAATTATCCCCTTTTTTTCTGTTCTTCCATTGCACCATCTGTTTTTTCTTGGGCGGTGCTTAGCATTTCTCTAACTATTCTGCTTATGTCTTGCTTCAGGTCATTAATAACTTCATTCCTGAACTTGTCTATGAGGCTCTGGTGATAGTGTTTTATGTCTATTGGTGCTGTGTCTGCTATTGCATATTTCTCAGGATTGGGGGCCGAGGAACCTTTCTTGTTGCTCCCTCTTCCTATATTCTTTGTTCCTTATATAGAAGCGTATATAGAAGGCATAGCTTCCTTCCCTGTCGGACACAGTCTGTTTGAATTGCACCGGGGAGGTTTTCCAGCCCACCACAGCACACCAGGGAGACACAGACCTGGGCAATCTATGCTGGGCCCTCCCCTCCAGGTAAACCTACCGAAGGCTTCACCGCTAGGGTGTACCTCCAGGCGTTAGGACCTGGTTTGTGCTAGCCTATTGGGTCTCAGCCAGTGGCATCTTGCAGGCCAGGCACTCCTCACCAATCCCGCTTGAGGGGAGGGTATGTTACTGAAGTCACTCTTTCTGGGAAGTCTGCCTGGTCTGAGTATGTCCTCCGCTGAAGCCTCCTTCTCTATGGAAGGGTCCTGATCTGCTCACTCACTGAAGGTCGATGCAGGGTACCTGGCCGGTCCCGCTCCCAACTCCATTCAACGCTTCCCATTCTCCGAGCTTTCACACCTCTCTCTCCGCTGTGTCAACCGGGATGCAACAGCGGCTGCAGGAGATTCAAATCACAGTTTCCAGTGGTGTGGGGTCCGGCTTCCTTGCTGAGCCCTTATCTGTTCCTGCTGTATCACCAGGATTGCGTTTCCAGTTGGTTTTTCTTAATTTAGTTCGTTCCTGGGTTGGCAAAGAATATCCTCACTTGCCTAGGTCTTCCTGCCCAGCACCATTCTGCATTGCATGGGTGGTTTCTCAGAGAGCCTTTGAGGCTGCTGCTATCTATCCGGCATGTTCTTCTGGACTCGAAATAATATGTTATGGAAGCAACAAAAACCATCATTTATTGCTACATTAAATTAGTAGTTAATATACTAATGCACACAGTGAAGAATTAATTTACGCCTTTTTTGTGTAATGTGTGTTTTCATCTTTCTAGGCACATCAGAAGCTCAGTGAGTCGAACTCACGGATGTGGATATTTGCTGTTCCTCTTCTTGGCCTCTGTTCCTCAGGCTCAATCAGTGCGGAGAACCTTAAGCTCAGAGGGCCAGGTCAGCACTTTTGTCCTGGTGTCTCACAGTGTTGCTCCTTCTGGGGCTCTCAGCTTGCCCAGAACCAGAAGGTTGAGTACTTTCCTTCCCTGCATCTGCTGCCATGCAATGCAATATGCAGGCTCTGTGGTTCTCCCGTGTCTTCAGCCCCATGGGTCTGGAGAGCAGCTACTTCCTCCACAGCCCAGGTCTCCAGCTCAGCAGCTCTGAGAACTGCAGGCCTGACCTCAGCTCAGGTATAGGTCCCTGTTCCAAACCTCTCCCATTCACTGCAGTGCTTGGAAATCTATGAAGACCTTAAATTCTCTGCCCATGTCTCTTCAATTCCTGAAACCACTCTAGCAGCTGAATGAAGGAGGATATGTTTTCCTTGTTATCCTAACATCCTACTGGATCCTGACACAGCAGATAAAAGTTTCTCTTCAGATAGCTTGTCCCTATCCATTATAAGTTAGAAGCACAGGATTATTTATTTCTTTAAATTTCTAATAAAAATTTATCACTTTCCCAGCAGTTGTCTCTGATTTCTTCAGTTTGTTCAGTAGCAACTCTGCCCTGCTGTGCATGGCCAACACAGATGAACCTCTTTCAGCCTAGGCAGGAGTAGGAAATAGGAGGCTTATGTGACCCCTTCAGGATTGAGATGTAAGAGGAAGGAAGAAGGTGAACAGGTGGTACTGGGACATATTTTCATACAGCTGAATTGGGAGGGTGAGGCCAAACTTTTGCCTTGATTTCTTCTAGAAACAGATTTGAGACTACCTGATGCAGAGACATCGCAGCCCTTTTGAGATTAGGATCCCTTAGGTCCAGTCTTGAAAGGTCTGTGTGTTGAGATTTCAAATAGGAAGGAGAAAATTTGTGTCATTTCTGCTGTATCTATGCTGCTGCCCCAATCCCAAGGATTGCAACAGCCAGACTTTTGTTTATGTATTTAAGTACATCCTGATTCTCACATTGCATCTGAAATGATTCTAACTTATCTTGCAAAAAAAAAAAAATCAAGACCAAATATCTGAATGGGCCTCAGAACTGCCCTTAGAGGAAGACAGGCAGAAATGTGCTCTTGCGTGTGTTTTCGGGAACCCAGGGCTGGCATTGTTCATGTCCTCCCCCGCAGTCTCAGTCATGCTGTGATAGTGAGTATAGGAACCCAGACAAGATCACCTAGCTCACAATTTCTGCTGTCTTCTACTCATTACTTCCCTTATATACCCTAAATTTGAAATAGCCCATTTGTTTCCTTTAATTACTTCTTTTCAAAAGGGTCGTGACAAACACCCTGGTCCCCAGGTAAACCGAGTTCTGAAAGATGAAAGCAGCAGTTCCCTCTAATCATGGAAGGAATCATTGTCCTAAAGGAGGAGCACATTCTCTGCAAGCAAACCTGTGCCATTCAGGTATGAACAGGGGCCCTAGAAGACACTGAGCCTGTGCTGAGAGGGGCCAGCCCTGAAGCTGGAACAAATCCCTCTACCTCTGCTGATTTGCATATTCCAAGAGCCCAGCAGGCTACTTGAGGACTTCTTCATAGGCTGCTGGTGTCAATATGTGCAGCTTCAGCCCCAGTCAGTACACAGCGGGGACATGATGGTCCCCACTCACTTTCTGGGGGTCTTGCTGCTCTGGATCCCAGGTAAGGAAGGACAGACAGCACCAGGAATTTTCTCAGTGGTGTGTTCAGCATAGACTAACTTTTCAGGAAGGTCTGGCTTTATCATGGACAATCATGTTGGTCTTTGTTGTTTCCCATCTCAGGTACCAGATGTGACATCCAGTTGACTCAGCCAGCATCGATATCTGCATCTGTGGGAGACACAGTCACCATCAGTTGTAGGTCAGTCAAGGCATTAACGATTACTTAAGCTGGTATCAGCAGAAACCAGGACAAGCTCCTAAATTCCTGAGCTATTGGGCAAAACGTTTGCAATCTGGAGTCCCATCAAGGTTCAGTGGCAGTGCGTCTGGGACAGATTTGACTCTCACCATTAGTAGCCTGTGGCCTGAAGATCTTGCAACTTATTATTGTCAGCAGTATAAAAGTACTCCTCCCACAATGACACAAGTCATGACCAAAACCTCCCAGGGAAGCAGAAGTATGAGGCTGGGCTGCCCTCGCTGCTCCTCTTCCTGTCTTCAGTTGCACACCAGGTTCTTCAGATGCATCAAAGCTTTGAAGCTCACTGTAAGGATTTAGCAGAAGCATCCAAGGAAGCTGCTCTCTACTCTAACATTCTTTTGTGTTTCTCAACCCTGATTCATTGAACCAATGATTACACTGGAGCAATGCGGATTACGGCATTCTTTTGTATTCACATGGCAACCGAGAAGCACTTCAATAGGTTAAAAGCACTGGTTTTTAAAGATTTTCCTCAATTGTAAAAGTTTATATTCATAGCAAATTTAAAGTGCAAAGGTGTCTCATATAGTGCTGCCCGTATATGTACATTATAATATTCATTTCATTCATAGCTATTTCATTAATCATTGTTTTGTAACAGACGGTTTACTGGATATGCCATCATTTCTAGTCAGAAGCCTTTTGTACATTTATACATTATTTATGTTAACTTTTTATTTTCCTTTACTGTCAGAGATAGAAGTACAAAAATTGTGAAAGGAGCACAGACCTTTGACTTACATTTAGTTAGCTCCAGTAGATGAGATTGTACTTGCATATCCTGTCATAACTATTAGTTGACATTCTATTAGTTGGAGAATATGATGTAAAGCAAATCACCCAAAAACACTGAAGCATATAGCAAAGTGTAATTACTTGTCAAATCTTGGAACAGGATGAATCAGTTTATTTGAGTCATCAAGACATTCGACACCTTCACCAAAGTGGCAGCCCCAAGAATTTCTGTAAAGTTTTCATTGCACCCTCTGCACAGCAAGTGTTTTCATTAGACAGTCAAGAGAATCACAATTTTTCCTGCTCAGTACATCTACTTGACCTGCTGCCATCAATATCATGTGGAATGAGCAGAAGTTCCATGGCAAGTTTATGTGATGTATTTTGTTCAACCTGCTTTGATGGAAGGAGCAGGAGAGTTAACATAGCCTAAGATCAAGCTAAGGACCTGAGGAACTTTTCATTCCAGATGACTGGGAACTGCACCAGAGGACAGGGACAGATTGTGTCTCCACTCTGCTGCTGATCCCTGCCTCCGATCCTGCAAGGGGCGAGCTCTTCAGAAACTCAGGTGTGCTCAGCAGTGATCAGCAGGGGAAGACAGAAAACATTGAGAACAGAGACCTATAAATTCTGTTTAAATCTATACAATGTCCATATGATCTGCATTTACCTTTCCTCTTACATTGGAAGTACATTTGCTTTTGGGATCTTATAAGAGACTTTTCTGGGATGCAGGCTGAGCAAAATAGATATGGCAAAGTCAAGATGATGTCTTTATCATGGCTGTTATGTTTCTAATATTGTAGATTCCATGTGAGGCTACTTGGTTGATGCTCAGAGTGACAGTATTACTTAAATCTATAACTTCCTTCCTTCCTTCCTTCCTTCCTTCCTTCCTTCCTTCCTTCCTTCCTTCCTTCCTCCTTCTTCATAAAAGCTCTATAAAAATATATCCTCTTTTCTTTTAGACTACAGTTGTAGTGACTTTCATATGCACATGGTCATGTTCTGCTGATGCATGGTTTCAGCCTCCAGAAGCGAGACTGTGCTGACTCAGTCTTCAGCAGTGCTGTCTATGATGCAATGGAAGACAGCCACTATCACCCGCTGGCCAGTCAGAACATTGCCTCCAATTCACATTGGTACCAGCAAACACCAAATCAGGCTTCAAAGCTCCTCATTAAGTTAGCCCTCTAGTCCATGTCAGGGATTCATATGAGGTTCAGTGGCAATAGATCTGGCACAGATTTGACCCTTACCATCATCAGCCTGTGACCTGATGATGTCACAAGTTATTACTGTCACCAGGAATGGAGAGTTCTTCACACTACACCACAAACCAGAACAAACACTATTTCAGCCTGGATGAGCAGGGAGATTGGGTGCTACCATGGTCTTCTGATTTTTGCAGGTGCAAATTGGTCACGGACTTCACAAACACCATGATCAGCCCAGCAGAACTGAAATTTCAGATCCGTTGTTTCACGTATTAGTTGCAACTTCATTTACAGGAATTTTTCTAAATAAAAGAAAAGCTGTTGAGGATAGATCCCTTTGTAACCATCTAAGGATTTCCTACTTTGTCCTTTACAAGTTGGTCAAATTTTGAAGTCTTCCTCGGGGGCCTCGAATCAGTCAGTAAGATTCAATAGTCTTAAAGGTAGAATACTGTGAAATTACCAAGCAATTGCCAGGAGTTGAGGGGAAATAAAAGACCCCTGGACAAATACCCCTCAACCTTGAAACATTTCCAAACTTGGCAACCAGCAAGGGTATTCTAGGTTCCCCACTCTTTCCCAAAACTAACTTTTTGTCATTTCTTGTAGTCACATACCTGGACTTTAAATACCCTGTGATCATTATCTTTTCTGAATTCCAGGAGAATTATTAGCTGTTTGTCTCTAATAGTTGCATGATTTATTTATTAAGAAGACGAATCATGTAAATTTCTATAGATACTTGTCTGGTAGTGGGCAGAATAAGATCAAGTTCCTGTATTCCGGATTGGGAGAGGTGGTTAATTGTAGAAATTAGGGCCCCAATCCAAAAGGTTGCTGCTACAAAGCTTTCATTAAATGGCAAAGAAACCCTACAATACACAAAGCCGGAGTCCTTATCCTAGAGACTAAATGAATGAATGTTTGAATGTTGAAGTAAAAATTTCCTGTTAAAGGAGGGAGCTCTGTGTCCAGCTCTCGAAGATTACATGGCTGGATCCTCAAGGGGCGATGGGTCATGTCTCCCCCATCTGCCAGTTCCTCAGGATTTCCTGCTTTACTTCGTGATGTGAAGTGCACCTGGCTATGATGCCCCTTCCAGGAGTATTCTTAGAGTATGAACTTGGTGAGCAATGAGACAGGAGGGGTGAGAGAAGCAGGTACACAGCTCTGAATGTGGGTGGCCATAAGTCAAACTGGAATGAAGAATCCTTGTGCATTCAGAGACGGAGGGAACAGAACTTTTAAATCCCAGCTCTATTCAAAGATGCAAAGGTGTTATGATCCAACAATAGAACATGGTTCACTCTAGTCATGGGAGAACAGCTGGATTCTGCTCTGTGGTCCAAAGGAGAAACACATTCTCAGGGAAATTGGTGCCATCTTGGCCTGGAAGTAACCCCAGAAAATCATGGACCACTGATGAGAAGACACAGCCTTGCAGCTGTGTGCAACCCTGCTCAGCCCCTGCTGATTTGCATGCACACAGAGCACAGCACATGCTCAAAAGTATTTCTTCCCAAGGTTCTCATACCCTGTGCAAGAGTCAGTCCTGGTCCAGACACAGCATGGACATGAGGATCTCCACTCAGCTCCTGGGCCTCCTGCTGCTCTGGCTTCATGGTGAGAAAAAACTTATTTTGTAATTTAGTCTAGTTAGAGTTCCCTGGTCACAGTTGCCTGGTTCTACAGGGAGGTGTTGTTTTACCATGGTTGTGTTGATACTTGTTTCTGATTTCAGGTGTCAGATGTGACATCCAGATGACTCAGACTCCGTCTTCCTTGCCTGCATCTGTGGGAGACCCAGTCACCATAAAGTGTAAGGCCAGTCAAGGTATAAGCAATGTTTTAAACTGGTACCAACAGAAACCAGGGAAAGCTCCTCAACTGCTGATCCATGATGCAACCAATTTGGGATTTGGGGTTCCTTCGAGGTTCAGTGGCAGTGGATTTGGGACAGATTTCACTCTTGCCATCAGTAGCCTACAGCCTGAAGATGTTGCTACCTATTACTGTCAACATAGTTATGGTACCCCTCCCACAGTGATACAATCCATGACAAAAACAGCCAGGGAAGCAGAAGTGTGAGGTTGGGCTGCCCCAGCTCAGCTCCACTGCAGCTGTACTCAACTGTTGAGAGCATTTCTCTGAACAAGCCAGGCTTGAATGCTCCTTTGAAGCTTTAGAAGAAGGACAAGACTGTGCTCTACACCCTTATTCCCTTTCCTTTTTATTAGCTACTAAAGCACAGATAGTCCAGCTCCTGTCCTAATTAAGTGAAGGCCACAGATGAGTATCTCTGAGCAGTGTGGGTTATGGCATAGTTTTGGATTCAGACAGCAACCTAGAAGCCCTTCTGTGTTCTAACCAAGGATTTTAAAAGACTGCCTTCAATTTGTAGTGTGGATTTGTTCATTGAAAAGTTTAAAATACAGAGGTGGCCCTGATTAGCCAGTACACATGGCTCTGCAGTCTATCATCAACAACCAAGGACCATTTTGTTACAAACCATTAAGGTCCATAAGTTTGCAAAGTCTGTAGTTCACATGAAGGTTCACTATTGCTGCTATACATTTCACAAGGGGAAACAAATGTGCAATAACACACACGCAGCGTTTGCTACTGTGCAATTTTGTTTCACTGCCATAAAAATTCTCTGCCCTAAAAATTATCCCTGTTCATTCTCCTCCAATTCCTGCCAGTCATTTGTGTTTTACCATCCCATTGTGTATACTTTTCCAAAATGACAAAATCTTGCCTTTATAACTTAGAAGTTTTTGAAAGACAATCTCAGAATATGCTGTACTAAGAAATACAATAATTAAAAATATTGAGTAACACCTCTTTGTAGTTACAAGGTTCTCTTTATCCCTTCTGTGTCCTCTGTTCAAGACCTGGAGGCCTTGCTGGTGCTCTGCTTCTTCTACGAAGTCCCTTCCTGTCACAAGCTCTCAGCGGGATGTGGTTACTGTCTCTGGACAAAGATCAACCTGAATCAGGGACAGCAGTGAGCTGCAGACCTGGAGCTGTGGCCCTCTGAGTCCTGGTGCTCTGGGTCCAGGTGAGACAGCAGGGTTTGGAGAGGCCTCCATGACAGGGCCTATAGCACCCAGGAGTCTGAGGCTGAGACCGTGTTCACTGTGCCCCATGTGCACTGTCCACTTGATCAGCCAGTATCACTCTTCCTGGAAAGACTCTGTTGTTGGGATATCATTCACTGAGGGGTTCACCTGTGTCTTGTTCTGGCCTTTAAACTCCCGTGAGAGCATTGCGGGCTCTAGGCCCCAGCTTCCCTTTAAGTGTCTCTTAAGAGAATTGTTCTCCACCACTTTCCTTGCAGCAGCAGAATCCAGGCAAGTTTCCAAAGACTCAGCAACGTGCTGTGTATGTCTTGGCTTGAATCTGTCTATAATTGTGATTCAAACACAGGATAAATGCTCCAAGTACTTTATAGATAAAACTTAGTTAAAATTAGAAGCATAATTCCACAATTATACTAGACATAGATCCAGGGCTGAATAGAAATACGTTGCTCGTGGCTAGACTATTGATCAATAGGGGTGGATACACTTAAATCATTTTAGAAAATTATTTTGATATTCACTGTTCACATTTCCTTTGTCACTCATATTGCTGTAGACAGAGACATAACTTCCCTAACCTGCATCCCGTAAGCCTGATGACATCGTTGTTTCCTTGGCTCTGTAGTTTTTGCTTCATTTTCCCCTTGTACTGAATTAATTTTTATTTCACGACCAGCCCTGCCAAAATAAATCTCAGGACCCAATCCTTTTCTATAAGAGTGCTATGGTTTTCTAACTCCATTCTTTCTTTGAATATAACTGAGGATCATGTGGGGTGAGGATTATCTGATGGCCTTTATTCAAATCCATAATTGGGCAGTTGGCTGACTGGGACCTGGAGAAAGTGAGGAGGAAAAGAGGAAGCAGAAGGGAGGAAAATAACATTATGCCAGTTGTGAGTGTTCTTGGATTGAGGAGGAAGGAGGAGATTACCTTTTTCACCTTAGCAGTATTAGCTACTGTGTCAAATGTAAATTTGAGAGGTTTTTCCTGAGCTGTAACACAGTGAAACAGTGTATTTGTGTTTATTACCTTAGGGAATAATCTGAGAATACCTAATAAATATGGAAATATTGCACAGTTAGTTCATTTTGTTCACAGTCTTTTAGGGGAACTATATGTTACCTCAGGTATGAAGCTGTACTTGAAGGAATAAAACACGTGAGACTTAAAAATTTAAGAAAAAATTAAAAAATACCTGTCACTATAGATAGTTGAATGTAATTATAAATAAACCAAATTATACAGGTGTTAATTGCTAATTATCCAAAGGATAAAAACTCATGATATAAAAATTCTAGGAAGTAAAGTTACACCTGAATAAAATTAAGGGTTTTTTTTTTTCTATCTTGAAATTAACCTTCAGTGTGTGGAGCAAAGTGTTTGCTATTCTGAATGGCTGTTTTCTTGTGAGCTCTCAGAAGAGGACGTGATAATACATGTGTCTGAAGAAATCTAGCGAGTCACGTCTCTTTAGTACTCTAAATGTATTATAAAAGTAGTTTACAATGCCATCCCTTAGAGATGGGTGGGAAGAGGTTACCTGATAGCATATCTCTGTTCAACCCATAATCCCAGCATTGTCTGAATTACAGGTTAATGGTGATTATAAAGAAGATACAGGAGAAGAGAGGGAAATAGGATTCTAACAAAGAGTTTTCCTGCAGTGAGGAAATGAGGAAGTGTGAGTTTACTTTCTCTTCTCTGCATTAACTACTCTATTAAATACTGATTTCAGCAATTAACTCAGGAGGTGTTTCCTGATCTATGACTCAGAAATTTTCTTCCTTACACCAATGTATTTATAATCATGCTTATTACTTTAGAGGTCCTCAGAATAACTAGTAAATATTAAACAAATGTTCTTCTAGTTTATATAGTGTTTGAAGGTAAATATTCTTTACCTCAGTGACAAAGATCTAACTAAATGCAACAAAGTAAATAGTAACTGGCTATGTAATACTGTAAATACTTGTAGCATTACACATAAAAGTATAATTGCCACTGAAACATAAAATATCCTGGTGAACAAACTAAATGATATCAATCTATGTATCTGATTAAACAAACTATATAGCCTTAATGAACCAACATTTAAAAATGTCAAAAATAAGGGACAAACCAGAATACAATATCACCATATTTATTTTGAACACAAATGTCTGTATCAATGTATTTGCTATTCTGAAAATTTTCTATTGTGACCTTTATATATTATCACCTCTTATTTAGTTTGGACTACATAGATGCTCTTAGAAGATTTCTGGAATGAGTGAATATTCATGATATTGGGAACACCACCTGCAGTAGCAGAGTCATCAATGTACCTGTAATGAAGCTCAAATAAATCTAGAACTGCTGTGTCCATATTATATTCCTAGCATTTAAGTTCATTGTTTTCAATGAAAAGTGAGAGCAATGGTTTCCTGAGAGATGTTACACTGTGTGATACATGAATCTGGAGATGCTGCAGGCCCTTAAAGGAAGTAAGTTTTGGTGGAAGCAGAAATATGCCTGGGCTCCAGTGCTAGCTGTGATCCCTTCCTCATGCCCCGTGTAGAGACTGGGAAGAGAGAGCTGGAGAGTGGCTTGCAGGAACATAGTACTGGGACCTTCTCACATCTCAGCTGCCACAGTTGCAGCCAGTCACCAACCACTGAGAGTGTGAGCTAGGGAGCTGCTGGGTTCCCAGAGGCTGCTCTGGCAGAGGTTCTGGGACAGGAAGGATGGGCTGGCCTTACCGATCTATAGTGTAATTCTTCACAAACATTTCCTGCAGGGTCTTCAGGGGCTCATGGGCATTGCCAAAACTAAATCTTTGTCCGATCATGAGGGTTACATATGTCATATTCACAGTCTTATTACCATTATCACTTTAGATCTCTAGGTGAACTGTTAGTCTTTTGTCCTCAGTAGTAGGATGATTTATTAAGAGGAATCATTTGAATTTTCTATATTATCTTATCTCATACGTAATAGAATACAATCAGCTTCAGGAATACAGTTGAAAAGATTCAGTCACAGCCTGAGAGTATCAAAATGTACAGGTTGCTGTGTTAGAGATCTTCCAGTAGATGGCGAACAACCGCACATTAAACAAAGAGTGATGCTTTCCTGTGAGGGAGTCACTAAGGCAGGGAGCTCTCTGCTCAGCTCTCTAACCTCACATGGCTGGGGCCTCTGTGCACAATGGGCTGTGTCTTCCCCATGTGCCGGTTCCTTACTATTTCGTGTTTCAATATGTGACTGGTATTCACCTGATTATGGTGATTTACCCAGGAGGCCTCGTGGTCAGCAATGAAACAGGATGGGTGACACAGCTAGGGCCACAACTCTGAAAGTGGCCAGCCAGGAGTGAAACAAGAGTGAAGTGGCCTGGTGTACTCTGAGGTAGAGGTAACAGAGGCTGTAGATCTCGACTGCAGTCAGAGATGCAGGGGAGTAGCACTGGAGTAGTCCCTAAGAGGAGGGCAAGGTGTGTGGGGAGAGGGGTTGTGACTGCAGACCTGTTTCCCTGCTGTTCTCCAGAAGCCTTGGGTCAGAAATATTCTGATCCCCAGAGATCTGTTTACCACTTTAACTATGGCCTGATGCTCACATTGTTTCTTAGATGATTCTAACTTATCCTGCAATGAACATCTAACGCAAGAATCTGGCTGGGTGTTAGAACTGCGTTTGGTTGAAGACAAGCAGAAACATGCTTCTGTGTGTGCTATGGAAGCCTGGGCCTGGACAGCAGCATTGGTCAGGTCCTTCCCTGGCCTCTTAGTCATCGTGTGATGGTGAATAGACGAACCCAGAGAATTTCACAGAGTTCACAGATTCTGCTCTGTTCTTTTCTTGCCTCCTCATTTTTTACCCTGTTTGAAACAGCCCATGTGTTTCTCTTCATTCTTCTTTCTCAAAGGGATCATAACATAGAACCCCAGTCCTCAAGCAAGGCGTGTTCTGTAACGTGAGAGCAGCAGTGTACTCTATACATGGGAGAGCAACCTGATTCTGTCCTGTGGCCCAAGGGAGAAACAGTGCTCTGTAGGCACATCTGTGCTGCCCTGTTGTGGACAGGGCCCCAGGGGACACTGAGCCTGTGCTGAGATGAGCCAACCCACAGCTGGGCCAAACCCCTTCCAGCCCTGCTAATTTGCATATCCCAAGATCCCAGCCAGCTACATGTGGACTTATTCACAGGCTTCTGGCCTCATCCTGTGCAGTTTCAGTCCCAGTCAGGACATAGCATGGACATGAGGGTCCCCACTCACCTTCTGGGCCTCTTGGTGCTCTGGATATCAGGTAAGAAAGGGCAGCACCAGGAATTTACTTAGTTCTGAAAGTTCAGAGTTGCCTGGTATTGTGGTGTGGGTCTGATTTATCTTGAATACCTATGTTGCTATTTGTTAAGTTTCCCATTTCAGGTGCCAGATGTGACATCCAGTTGACACAGCCTGCATCTGCATCTGCATCTGTGGGAGACACAGTCAAGATCAGTTGCCGGGCCAGTCAGAGGGTTAGCAGTTCCTTAAACTGGTATCAGCAGAAACCAGGGCAAGTTCCTAAACTCCTGATCTATTGGGCAATCAGCTTGGCATCTGGGGTCCCATCGAGGTTCAGTGGCAGTGGTTATGGGACAGATTTCACTCTCACCATCAGCAGCCTGCAGCCTGAAGACTTTGCAACTTACTACTGTCTACAGAGTTACAGTTCCCCACCCACAGTGATACAAGCCATGACATAAACCTCCCAGGGAAGCAGAAGTGTGGGGCAGGGCTGCTGCAGTTGTTCCTCTTTGTGTCTCCAGCTGCAGACCAAGTTCTCAAATGCATCTGGGCTTTGAAGGTCCCTGGAAGGATTTGGTAGAAGTATCCAAGGAAGCTCCTCCCTCCACTAACTTCCTTTTCTGTTTCTCACCCCTGATTTAATGAAAGACCCTGATTTAATGAAGTAATGTGGAGTATGCCATCATTTTCAATTCACTTGGCAACAGTGAAGCTCTTCTTTGAGTTCCAAGCAATAATTTTTAAAATCTTTTATCACTGTTATACATTTATTAATTAATTTTATTTTTTATTTTAAAGAGACTAAAACCAAAGTACAACAAAAATAATTTTAAGCAGAACAATACAGTTAAATCCATATTGCACTACAAAACAAGGTAATAGCAATCAACAGAGGCTAACATGTATATGTATCTATATATCTATATCTCTATCTATCTATCTATCTATCTATCTATCTATTGTTATGTTCAAAGTAACTTTCCATAGCATCAGATGTAATGAAGGAAATAAAACAAAATGGAATAAAATCAAACAAAATAATACAGAATAAACAGTACATAACAATGAAACAAGATTTTAGGATATTAATAATGGCTGCAGATATTCCTCTTCAAGTCCTCCATTTAGAGACCTGTATTCACAACGAAGGTTAAAGTGCAGAGGTGTATTGTATGCCTCTGTCCCTACATCTGCAAAATAGATTATCACTGTAAATTCAACTCTGTCGCAACTCATCATGATAAGTTCAAACTCAAATTTCCCAGTCCACATTAATTTTGACTATTGACATTAAATATTTCAGCACAAGACACAGATGTAATGCCACATTTCCAAAATGTGTTATGACGCAGTGTTGTCATAATACCACTGTCTTGTACCTATGCACCTTCTTTTTCCTCCATTTTCTGTAAGGGAACCATGTCTCCCCATGTCTATAGCATTCCCTTTCCTAGAAAGATAAAATCCTGGTGTTTACATTATGGAAGATTTTCAAAAACCAATGTCAAAATATACTGCTATGTAACACAGAAATAAAAATAATGAATTATACATTTTGCTACTACCAAGACTCCCTTTATCGCATCTGTGATTATCACGAATATCCTGGCATAGCAAGTGTGTTAGATCCTGTACTGTGCAATACTGTGGTGCTTTCATAGTACTGAGTGTGTCTCAGAGGTCACCACATGGATACTGATTGTTTGGACTGATGTTAAGAGTCTACTGTAATTTTAAAATAAGCAGAGGGAGTTCTAAACTCTTTTTTATTTAAGTTATTTTATTGATATAATGTTGTTATAAATCTGGTGCTCATACAACCTATTGCATTTACAGGTGGACCCTGAGACTCTCACTGTTCATTTTACATCATTCAGAGCCTTTCACTGTTTCACTGAACCCAGCTCAGTGTCTTTTTCCACAAGTCAGGGAGCTCCCACTTGCTCGTGTTGATCTTTTTCTTAGAAATGAAGAAAAAAAGAAGTGGCTTCATTTTTTTCCAAAGACAAGTATCTCCTGTTCTTATTTCCACATCTTCATATGTGACTTTTAGGTTGTGGCACTGAATACCTTCCATCAAAACAGCCTTTCATCCCCAGGGGAAAAATAGACTTCATTCTTAGGTAGACATTAGGGTGTGGCCTGGTTATCATAGGGCCACTAGAATGTTTTCTAGTTTTCCAATCAAGATGGCAACAGCAGAGAAGGTTGCAGCCATTGTAGGGACACAGTCTTCAAGTAACATACTGCTATGGATTAAGAATTGGTGGTCAACTTCATGCCAGCTTGATTACATCAGCATGGCGCTGAGCACAGATGTTCCACCTGAGAAAATTTGCCAGCATAGAGCCGTGGAGAAGGAGAAGCTATTGGGTTGAGGTGTTGATGCATTGTGGGTTCGCCTATGAGTTTCTTTTTGAGCCATTGGTTCTCCTGTAGAAGGTCTGGTCTTCACATTGAGCATTGCTTCTTGGCTCTGGGGAGGAAGATGTGTGCCCCTTGGTCTCCAGGATGAACTAACTGGTCATGCTGGCTTTCCAGCACGTACTCGACTGTGCTTGTTGTCCGAGGAGCCTGAGGCCTCTCTGTTGCTGGGGATGGTTGTGGTACTTTTTAGGACAGACACGGTCTTTGTTGTAAGTGTAACTTCTTAGCTCCATCATAGAACCCTCAACCCACCAGCACAGCTGGTATAGATTTCCTGGCTTCCATCGCTGACCTTTGGGCCTTCCCAGCACAGATCTGTAAAAGAGACTGTCATGAGACCTTGTGGGCTTTAGAGAGAGAGAGAGACCTCCAGTGGGAGTCATGGGAGGCATTGTCATGAGCTCTGGGTCTTCATCTGGACTCATGTGGGACATGGCTGTGGGATTCAGGCCCTTGGCTAAATTATTCTATGTCTTTAGTGTTGTGGATAGATTTCCTGCATTTTCTTTTGTTAACTCTGGGTGACCATTATAAAAAATAATATTATAAACTCCATATCTTGATTCTAATAGTTCTATGAACAACCCCTGACTATAACACATACCGATTTTTTTTCCCAGAAAAACCTCACATTTAGCAGTAGCGAGCATTCTCTCTGTAACACATTCCCTCCTTCTTGAACCCATTGGCAAGATGTTTTCAGGTATTATTACTCTCTAATGTTTTCTTTACTAATTTTTGCCTTTTCGATAGGCTGTATTAATTAAGATTAGCTCTCAGGCTTCTAAAACATTCCAAGCATAGGGAATGGTAATTAATAAATGCTCTCATGACCTCTACCTCATCTAGTTACTATTGGGTATAAACTAACCAAAATTTTTAAAAAGTTACTAGTATGAGCATCTGATATGCATATCAATTCCTGCTGGAAATTATTACCTTATGACTTCCTAGGATAATAACTTGGCAGAGTCTTATAAACCTGTTTTCATAGTGTCACATCCAACAGTTGAAATTTCAAACACTTGAATAACATACTTGGAAACACCTGTTCTCTCACATTTTGCCTAAAACCATCCAAACTAGACACATTCATAATAGCCTGACACGAAACTTACCTCAGTCTCCATAAAGCAATACGTTATGACATCTCCATCCATTACATAGTACTCAGAAAAGAAGAGGATCCCATTATTTGTACATGAAGAGCATGACTTGAACTAACAAGCAACTGTGTTGTGTAAAAGTAGGAAAGGAGTAGGGAATAGAAGATAGATGATATATTTGTGTATGAAATTCCAGAAAAGGACAAATCTAATATGTAGTGACAACAGATAGACTTGAGTTTAAAAAGTCCATGGGGTGAGGAGGAAATTGGTCAAAAAGAACAGCAGGAAAATGTGCTGCATATTTAGAATAATTTGTTATTCCAGTGGAATTTTCTCAATTTCATTTTGATGGGGATTTCACCGAATCTGTAATCTACTTTGGATGGTTTGAACATTTTAGCAGCATTAATTCCTCCAACCCAGGAACATGGAACAGAATGCATTTATTTGTGATTCTGTGATTTCTTTCACCACTTTCTCTCCTGTAATTGTGTGAATGTGGGTTTGTGTCTTCTTGAGTTTACCTTCTATTACAGCCTACAGTTACACTCTTGCTCTTTATCCTGAATCTCCCCTACTCACACCCGTTGACCATGTGTTCTATTAATTCATATTTTTATTCTGATGCCATGTGATTCAATATTTTCCCAATATGTACTTAATTTCATTTTCCTTTCCAATTGCTCCTCACCATGTATTGAAAAACACGCACATAAACCTATACTTTACTATGTTTGGAGAAATGACTACCTGTGGGTGTTTTCTCTGGACTCTTCTTTTTTACTTGTTCAGTTTATTTTTGTTCCTCTGCTGCACACATTGGTTCACTGAAATTCCTTGATGATCTTCACCCTTGATGGCAAAGCTGGGAATCAGACTGAGGCGCTTATGCATACCAGGCAAATTCTCTACTGTTGAGCTATATCTCCACTTCCTATACAATCTTAGAATAGAATTTTAAGCATATTCTATTTCTGTTCCTTAAAAATTTTGTGGCTGTTGTAGGAACTTTGTGATTTTTTTAAGTATTATAGAAACTATCCACTCATTAAGTACATCACTGGTAGATTGATTGGATTTCATTACATGAAATATATTTTTTGTGTATATATACCTTTTGAAAAAATGAAGCTTTAGTTATATCAACTTTTTGATAAGAGGAACATAGAAAAATTCTCTATTTACCTAAATGTTTTTTTTTAAATTTATAAGACACAATGACTGTATTGACAATGAATCCAGAGATTTTATGAAGTTATTATTTTGGTTAATTTTGTGCAGAATTTAGCAATGTATGCAAAACATTTTGTGGAAAGTATGTGGAAAGGACAATAACCTTTTTGGCTTTTAACTTGTGCATTTTATTAGTTTGTCTTATTAGATTTTGAAGGAGCTTCAGCATATTTTTTTAAAAAAATTAGACATCCTTTTTCATTTATTCTGAAGGATAAAGCACTCACTATTTTATTGGTGAAAATAGTGTTTCTAGACACTTTATTAGGAGGGTAAACCCAGTTTTCCAAAGCTGTTAAGGTTAAAGTGTCGGGGCTCAGGTTGACTGAAGCATTGCAATAGAACGAGGTGTAGGATCACCCAGGGAATTGTACTTTGCCTGCAAAGAAAGTTCCCTTTCTGATTTCAGTGCAATGGTATCAGGTTTTGAAGAAAGAGATACTCAGTGCTATTCGTCTGTGAATTTGGGGGCCTCTGGGCACAAAAGGTCATGTCCTCCCCATCTACTGGTTCCTAGTATTTCCCATTTTCCTCTGTGATTAGTAATGCTCCTGACTATCATCCTCCTCACAGGAGGATTCGTAGAGTCTGAACTGGGGGTCAGCAATGAGGAAGGGTGGATGAGAGAGCAAGATGCACAGCTCTGACTGTTGCAGCCGTGAGTGAAACAGGGATGAAGTGACCTAGGGAATGAGAGACAGAGGGACAGAATTTACAGACCCCATCTCTATTCAGAGATGCGAGGTGCAGTGTGAACCATAAAGAGAACGGTAGTTCACTGTACTTATGTACTCAGATTCTGCCCTGTGGCTCAAGAGAGAAACACCTTCTCTGAAGGAAATCTGAGCAGAGGAGGCCATTGAATCCCAGAGAGCCATAGGCCAGTGCTGAATGAGCCAGACCTGCAGTTGTGCCCAGCCACGCCTAACTCTGCTGATTTGCATGTGCCCAGAGCATAGCCCTGCTTGAGGATTTCTTAAAGTTTGTCACACTAGATGTAAGTGTCCAAGTCAGGACACAGCATGGACATGAGGGACTATGCTCAGCTTCTGGGGCTTCTGCTGCTCTGGCTCCAAGGTAAGAAAAAATTGATCTTAGAATTTAGTTTATTTAGAATTCCCTGGTCAGAGAGGTCTGTGTCTGCAGGGAGGTCCTGTTTTACTAAGATCATGTTGATATTTGTTATGCTTCTAATCTCAGGTGCCAGATGTGACATCCAGATGACTCAGATTCCGACTTCCTTGCCTATTTCTGTGGAAGACACAGTCACCATCACTTGCAAGGCCAATGAAGACATTGGCTACCTTTTGTACTGGTTCCAACAGAAACCAGGGAAAGTTCCTAAATGGCTGATCTATGCAGCAAACAGTTTGAAATCCGGGGTTCCATTGAGGTTCAGTGGCACTAAATCAGGGGTAGATTACACTCTCACTATCAACAGCCTGGAGCCTGAAGATGTTGTGAATTATTACTGTCTACAAGGTTATGATACTCCTCCCGTGGTGATGCAAGCCATAATAAAACCACCAGGGAAAGCAGAAGTGTGAGGCTGGGCTGCCACCCCAGGTGTCAGCCCTGCTGTGTCCAACAGCTGAGAGTACTTGTCTGACCCAGTCAGGCTTGCAAGTTCCCTGGGAGGCTTTAGAAGAATGGCACAGAATTCTCTGTACTCTAACTCTCTTTTCTATTCCTATTCCTCAGCTCTAGCAGAATAGACATCACAGTGCCTGTCCTGGTGTAGTGAAGGACACAGATGAGTCCCTCTGAGCAATGTTGGTTATGGCATCACTTTTTATTCAGACAGCAGCAGAGAAGCCCTTGTATGCATTCTGAGAAACAGTTTGTAAAGACTTGCTTCAAAGTTTAGAGTGCATTAAGGCCATTGAAAAATTTAAAATGCAGTGGTAATCCTCACAACTATGCCCAGGTGGGTATGCAGTCTGTCATTCACATACAATTACAATTTGTTGCAAATACCAAGATCCATAAATATGCAAAGCCTGTAGTTTACTTGAAAGTTCACATTTTGTTTTTGCCGTTTTGTTATAAACTTTTTACTTTAAAACAGAAAAAAGGGATACAGAATTTCAAAAAAAATTGTAGGAAATTAACACTAATAAATAAATTGCATATTGTTATTTTAGAAGCAATTGTTCAGGTTACAAGATCTAGGCACAGAAAAGATGAATAATCAAACAATGAAAGCACAAACTGTTCTTTGGATGAAGTAACAGAGATGAATACTGTAGCTGCCTATGTTGTACAGATACACACACAGATACATACATATGTACACCTATATACATAGAATCTTTTTCTTTCTTCTTTCTGTCCTTCACTTTTGATGCTGCACATTTCATCAGGATAAACAAGTGTGTAATAACACTCTCGCAGCATTTTGGCCTGATGCAATGTTATTTCACTGCTCTAAAAAGCCTCTGCTCTTAAAAATTTCCCCATTCATTCTCTTTCACCCCATTTCCTGTAAGTCATTTGTGTTTTACCATTTCTATAGTTTTTCCTTATCCAGAATGACAAAATCTTGCTTTTACACTATGGAAGATTATTGAATGGAAACCTCAAAATACACTGTATTAGGAAACACAATAATTAAAAATATTAAATAACACATCTGGCTACTTACAAGATTTCCTTTTCAGAGTCTATGTTTATTGGAATATATTGGCTTAGTGATAATTTTGGAATGGAAGTTGTCAATGTATTGATTTTGTCTCCAAAGTCACCAGAAATATATAGATTTGCTTGGACTAAGAATCTAAATAATTCTTGAAATATGGGAAGGAGTTTTCATAATCTTTTACCCTACTTTCATCTGGATTTTCAGGTGGAAATTTAGATCTAGCACTGTTTTTGTTTGTATCACTTAGAATCATTCACTATTTCACTGAACCTAACCTGGGCTCTTTCTCTATTGCTCTGGAGAGTGCCCAGCAGGCTGCCTTTGGTCTTGCGCATTGTCAAGAAAAGAGCCTGTTTCCTTTCATGCTGAAATATACCTCCTCTACTTATTGTCACATCTTGCCATTTCATTTTCGCACCTGTGGAACTTAAATACCTCCCATAAAAACAATGACTTAGCTTAGTGTGAACACCAGAGTCAAATCTTTGGGAACACAATGGAGGTGGCAGAGTTGAGGGTCCCCAGTAGGATGTTTATTTTCCAAACAAGATGGTTGCAGTGGAAGTGATTTCAACCTCTGTCTTTAAGGCTGCACAATTATTTTGCATAAAAATCTCAGAATCAGCCATAGAATGCATCTCCTCTGTATATACCACTTCCTGCTTCCTCATCCCAGGGATATGATGTTCTTATTTAGCCCCAGTAATGATTGCAGTAATGCTTCATTTTTTTCTATTAAATTTTGCCCTTTTGAAAGTCTGTATTAACAAAGCTAAGATCTAAAATATGTGAAACACAAATACATGACAGGAGAATGCTAATTTGTAAACCATAATAAATAGGTTATTGAAATCTATCTATTTTCTTTACTGTCAAATATTAGTAAATGGAAATCTTAAACAAACAAACAAGTACTGGAACAACTAAACTGTCAATTCCTGACAAAAATGAAGAACTTGTTACCTCTTAGCAGATAGTTTGGGAAGGGATTAGAAATTTCTGTGAGACCCAGCAGCTGCCCTCCCAGACCTCTGAGTAAGTTCCTCAAAAACAGCAGTTCACACAGCATCTTGTGTCACACCAATGAAATTAGCTTCATTCATAACAGCCACAGTGGAGTACAGAATATCTGTGTAAAAGAAATTAATTAAAACACAGCCTGAACTTGTTAAATAGCAAAGATTTCAAGCACTGGATGCAGTGTCTGGAGATGTGAGACTGTTTATCCACGGTGACCAGCGGAGGTCTCTGTGATCACTCGCTGTGTGCTCTGAATGCCATGGCCACGTGAATGAACTCAACCTGCACAAGTCAGGGATTTGTTCAATCTTGGGAGCTGCGTATACCAGGGGCTTCCACTGAATCCACTGTTTACTGAAATAAATATATTTTAACATGTGGACAACACAAAAATTATCCAGCAATACAAGAATCATACCCATGGGTGATTTTACTCTCTTAAAGGTGAATAATATTGTGATATATTCCAGCAGACATGTGGTCCTGGCTCTCTTGAACGGATCACACAATTTGCCCTCTGTTCAGAACCTGGAGGCCCTGCTGTGCACCCCTTGCTGCTGCTCTGCTTGTTCTCCAAATCCCCTGCCTGTCACAAGCTCTCAGCAGAATGCAGTCACTGTATCAGACAAAGATCAACATGAAGCATGTGCAGCACTGAGCTGTAGACCTGGAGCTGTGGCTCTCTGGGTCCTGGTGCTCTGGTTCCAGGAGAGACAGCAGGATGTGGAGAGGCCTCTGTGACAGGTCCCATAGGACCCAGGAGTCTGAGGTTGAGACCGTGTTCACTGTGCACTTTCCACTTGATCAGCCAGCATAGCTCTTGCTGGGAAGACCCTGGTGGGTGACATCATTCACTGAGGGGTTCACCTGTGTTTTGTTCCTGCCTTTCCACTCCAGTGACACCATTGTGGGCTCCACGGCCCAGCTTCCCTTTCAGTGACTGTAAGAGAAATGGGCTCCACTACTTTTATTGCATCAGCAGGATCCAGGAAAGTTACCGAAGATTCAGCGATGTGGTCTATGTACCTTAACTTGGCTCTGTCAACAATTGTGCTTTAGACAGCAGTTCACGTTCCACATACCTTGGTAGATAAAACTTGGTTAAAATGAGAAGCACAGTTCCTCAGTTATACTACATATAGTTCCAGGACTGAGTGGAAATATGTGACTCTGTTGGCATACTGATCAACACAAATACATATATTTGTATCATTTAGAAAATTATTTTGGTCATCACTGTTTCAATTTCCTCTGTTCCTTGTAGTGTTATAGACTGAACAAAGACTTCCAAAATTTAATCCCATAGGCCTGGTAACCCTAGATATGTCTTTGTTATTTCTATGTTATTTTATGATTCCCTTATGTTTTTGCTTTACTTTCTCTCTCTACCTAATTAATATTTATTTCAAGATGTGCGCTGTCACAATAAATGTAAGGATTCCGTCCTCTTCTATAATAGTGCTGTTATTTTTGAAACTCCTTTCAATCTGTGCATATATCTGAGAACTTTGTGCAATGAGAATTATCTGAGAGCATTTCTTTATTCAAACCAACATGGTTTTTATGCTTCGAATAGTCTGTGAGATGCTATATGATCCCCACAGTAAGCAAATCACAGAGGCCTCATCCCAGAAACCCTGGAACTGTAAAAGAGCTGCTCTCCCATTACGGGGATACTAAGGCAGGGAACTCTCTTTGCAATTCTAGACTCGGTGGCCATAGGATCTCTAAGGACAGTGACCTGCTTTTTGCTATCTACCAGTTTCTTAATATTTCCTATTTTGCTTTGCGATTGATAATACACATGGCTATGTTGTGCTTTCCTGGGAGATTCTCACACTCTAAACTATGGGTGTGCACTGATGCAATGTTCCTGAGTCCCACATGGGATGAGGGAAGCAGAGTCCACATAATCTGTCCCTATTCAGAGATGCAGATGAGATGCACTGGTGCTGCCCATAGAAGAGGGGAAGCCAGGCAGGGAGGCTGTGGTTTTACACCTGCTCCCTTGCCATTCTCTGT
Source organism: Cavia porcellus (assembly GCF_034190915.1). Lineage (NCBI taxonomy): Eukaryota > Metazoa > Chordata > Mammalia > Rodentia > Caviidae > Cavia > Cavia porcellus. The sequence goes on along the minus strand of NW_026947501.1, from coordinate 43,517,972 downwards.
TATGCTCAGAAATGATAATAAAACATTATTATATCAAGTAATAAAGTTATCACATCAAACTAATAGTTAATGTATTACATGCACACATCAGTTAAACGATGTAGACTTCTATTTGTGAAATGTATGCCTTATTCTCTCTAAGCAGAACAAATACTGAGTGAGTCGATACTCTGGGAATGGGGCATTTGCTGACCTTCTTGGCCTCTGGTCATTCTGAGCACAGTCTGAAGAGCCAGGCCCAGCACTGATGTCCTGTTCTCTGATGGCCTCTGTGTTCTATGGTACTTTAATTTTCTTTAATAGTCAGAGGTGTCCACAACATTCCTTCCTTAGATCCTATGCTAGGCAGTACCTTTTGCAGAGCCCTGACCCCCACTGTGTCCCCATAGTCCAGAGCCAGAGCTTGGCTGCTCTCAGCACAAAAAGCCTGACCTCAGCCTTGATTTGTGATCCTACTCCAAAACCTCTCCAGTTGTTTCTAGCTTGAAAGCTCTCCTGGCTTTGAATTCCTAGGACCCCCTTCCACACTGTGCAGAGAGCTGAAGAGTGATTTGCAGGAGACCAGTACTCCCAGGGCCTTCTGACATCTCAGCTGCCACAGTTGCAGCCACTCACCAAACCACTAGGCATGTGAGCAGGGGAGCTGCTGGGTTCTCACAGGCTGCTCTGGAAGGGGCTTTGGGCTAGGAAGGATGCGGCGGCCTTATACATCTGTGCCAGGATTCTTTAGTCTACAGATATTTCCTGCAAATCTTCGTGGGCCCCTGATCTTTACCAAAACTATATCTTTGTCATATCATGTGGGTTATATATGTCAGGATCACTGTCCTATAACCATTATCTTTTTACAACTCTAGGTTAACTGTTGGTCTTTGTTCTTTTTAGCAGGATGAATTATTATTATTATTATTATTATTATTATTATTATTATTATTTTGTCTTTTTCCTTTTTATCGGTACCAGGGATCGAACTCACGACTGCCTGCTTGCAAGGCAAACTCTTATGCCGCTGAGATAAATCCCCAGCCCCCAGCAGGATGAATTATTAAGTTGAATCATTTGATTTTCTATAGAGTCTTTCCTGGTAATTGATAGGATCAGTTTTATGAATAGAGGTGAAAATGTTTGGTCTAAGCCCTTGGTTGCAGAAACGAATAGGTTGGTATGGTAAAGATCCTCCACTAGATGGCGAACAACTCCACATTAAACAAACCACTGAGGCCTTGTCCTAAAACACTAGGACTGTAGAAGTGATGCTTTCCCAAAAGGAGCCACTAAGGCAGGGAGCTCTCTGCTCATCTCTCTAAGCTCACATGGCTTAGGGGCCCTGTGCACAGTGAGCCATGACTTCCCTATGTGGCTGTTACTCAGGATTTCCTGCTTTACTTTGTGATTTGTAATGTACCTGAGCATCATGAACTTTCTGGAGGTCAGCAGATGAAGCAGAGTGAGCCAGAGAGTAAGAGCCACAACCCTTAATGTGGCCAGCTGTGAAACAACAGTAAGTGTCCTCATGCATTCCAAGGTGGAGGTGACAGGTCACACAGAACTTAGTTCCATTCAGAGATGCAGAGGAGATGTCCCGGAGGAGTCCCTTTGAGGAGGGTAAGGTGGGTGTGGAGAGGGCCTGTGATTGAACGTGTTCCCCTGCTGCTCTCCAAATACTGCAGCAATGAGCCCTATGCTCAGCTTGGTCCTCGGAGTCTGAGCTTCATGTTGCTCAGACTGCAGTGGGGAAGATTTGGGAGGTAATGTGGTGACTCTGGGCTCTCATTGTTCATTTTCAGTTTGCTAGATTTGAAATTATATATATATATATATATATATATATATATATATATTTAAGGAGAAAAAGGAAAAATAGAAAAAGGGTACAAGTTATACAAAATTTAAAAGAATAAATGGTAAGAAATCACTACTTAATAGATTATATATTCTCAGTTGTTCAAGTTACAAAATTGAAGCATATAAAGTGGACTTTCAAAAAGTGAGAGAGTAAACAGTTTTGTTCAATGATCCAAAAAACAGTGAGTATATGGTTATCTATGTTATACACTTAAACATATATGCAGTTTTAACCTTTAGAGCACTTTCTTTTCTTTTCTTTTGTACAATGACAATTACACATTTTGGGTTTTATTACTGCCACAGTTCTTTTTTTATTACTTTTTTATTACTCCACAGTTCTTTTTTTGAAGAGAGTAAAACCAAATGCGACATATCAGAACAGAGTCAGTCAAATCAAAAGGATGGACATAATAGATAATGTAAAAACAAAATATAAGGTGATCAACAATGGTTACTATACTGCCTCTTGCTATTTTAAGAAGAATTGGCAGTTATAATAAAGTTGACCTAAACAGTAAAGAATAAAACCAAAGCATTGGAGACATTACAGGATATTTAAAAAAAATAATAGTCAACCGGAAGGGGTGTCATAATGATTTTTATTGTCTTCACAGTTATGCCTATACTTTCGAACTTGGTACTGTCAAGCAAAGCAGAATAGAGGAAAATCAGTCAAAACAAGATGGTGAGGGTAATACAGGATGTCAAATCAAGTTAATAGGAAATCAAAGTAGGTTACTATAATGTATATTGCTATTTATTTATTTATTTTTCCCTTACTTAAAAAGTAAAAAGTAAATAATTTTTTTAAAAAAGTGATTGAGATTAAAGAGGGCATAACAAGAGAACAGCACAGGTCAAAACGTAACCATTTAAGCAAAATAGGTTTCACCACAAGATATCCTGACATAAACACAGTTACCACAGTGTCTCTTTGCTTGAAATCTTTGAGTATAACTTCGTATACTGTAGCACCAAACATATCAAGACACTATAAAACCATTCAAGAGAATGACATTATTACAGGGTATTTAGAACCAATTAACAGAAAATGAACAATGGTTTCTATAACAACTACTTGTCTATAAAAGTTTTTGCTTATATTATCATATAAAATAAAATAAGATACAACCTTTTAAGACCAATGGAGACAGAAGAATACAAGTTTGATGGGACTTCAAAACAAAATGATACTAAATCAGCATTAGCTATTATGATGTCTTGTGTTCTCCAAAATAGCTGTTCCTACCTTCTGATTTTCTCTGCCTCATTTCTGTTGAACTCTTTTTCTGTTGTTTGTTGTCAGTTTGTCTTCTTCATTTCGTTTTCTGCTCCATTCATTGTGGCCTCTCTGCCACTGTTTCTGGAATCTTGGTATTTTTCTTTTTTAGAATGTCCTGCAGTATTCTCTGTAGAGTTGAATTAGTGGCTGCAAATTCCCCTAGTTCCTCTTTATACTGGAAGCACCTTGTTTTTCCATCAAATTTAGGGACAGTTGTGCAGGATATATCAATTTGGCTGGAGGTTATTATCTTTCAAAGCTTGAATTATTTCCTCCCACACTCTTTGTGATTTGATGGTTTGTGCCGAGAAGTCTGTTATAATTTTGATGGGTGTTCCCTTGTAAGTGATCTCTTTCTTGTGTCTGATGGCTTTTAATATTCTGTTCTTATATTGCATTTCTGAAATTTTGATTATTATATGCCTGGGTGTAGCTCTGTTTGGGTTGTAGGTGGCTGGATTCCTGTATGTCTCATATATCTGAGTATCTTTACCATTTGCTAAATTAGGGAAATTCTTTTGGATTATTTCTGTGAATAGCTTTTGTAGTCCATTTGTTTGTGTCCCCACTTCTTCTCTTATATTCTTAATTCCTAAGTTATAGATCCTCTTATCATCTTCTAGCTTTTGTATTGTTGCTGTTTGTTTCTTTGTTATTTTTAAGAAGTTTTTCATTTCATGCTCCCATATTACAGATTTGCCCTCCAGTTCAGATAATCTATCCTTATTTTCTTTCAAGCTGTTATGCCAGTTTTCCATAGAGTTTTTAGTTTCCTGGTAATCTCTTTGAACCTGCTTCACATATTTATGTCTTCTCTATCTTCTCCATCAATTAATTCTCCCCTTTTTTTTCTGTTCTTCCATTCCACCACCTGTTTTTTCTTGGGTGGTGCTTAGAATTTCTCTAACTATTCTGCTTATGTCTTGCTTCAGGTCATTAACAACTTCATTCCTGAACTCGTCTATAAGGCTCTGAAGATAGCGCTTTATGTCTATTGGTACCGTGTCTGCTATTGCATGTTTCTGAGGATTGGGGGCCGAGGAACTTTTCTTGTGTGCTCCCTCTTCCTATATTCTTTGTTCCTTATACATAAGTGTATATAGGAGGCCCAGCTTCCTTCCCTGTTGGCCACAGTCTGTTTGAATTGCACCGGCTAGGTTTTCCAGCCCACCGCAGCACACCAGGGAGACACAAACCTGGGCAGTCTATGCTGGACCCTCCCCTCCAGGTCAGCCTTCTGAAGGCTTCACCGCTAGGGTGTACCTCCAGGCGTTCGGACCTGGTTTGTGCTAACCTATTGGGTCTCAGCCAGTGGCATCTTGCAGGCTAGGCACTCCCTACCAATCCCACTTGAGAGGAGGATATGTGACTGAAGTCACTCTTTCTGGGAAGTCTGCCTGGTCTGAGTATGTCCTCCGCTGAAGCCTCCTTCTCTATGGAAGGGTCCTGATCTGCTCACTCACCGAAGGTCGATGCAGGGTACCTGGCCAGTCCTGCTCCCAACTCCATTCAACGCTTCCCATTCTCTGAGCTTTCACACCTCTCTCTCCACTGTGTCAACCGTGATGCAACAGCGGCTGCAGGAGATTCAAATCACACTTTCCAGCGGTGCGGGGTCCGGCTTCGTTGCTGAGCCCTTATCTGTTCCTGCTGCATCACTGGGATTGCATTTCCAGTTGGTTTCTCTTAATTTAGTTCGTTCCTGGGTTGGCAAAGAATATCCCCTCTTACCTAGGACTTCCTGCCCAGCATCATTCCTGCATTGCAAGTGTGGTTTCTCAGAGAGCCTTTGAGGCTGCTGCTATCTATCCGCCATGTTCTTCTGGACTCGAAATAATATGTTACGGAAGCAACAAAAACCATCATTTATTGCTACATTAAATTAGTCGTTAATATACAACATGCATACAGTGAAGAATTAATTTACACCTTTTTTGTATAACGTGTATTTTCATCTTTCTAGGCACATCAGAAGCTCAGTGAGTCGAACTCATGGATGTGGATATTTGCTGATCCTCTTCTTGGCCTCTGTTCCTCAGGCTCAATCAGTGCTGAGAACCTTAAGCTCAGAGGGCCAGGTCGGCTCTTTGGTCCTGGTGTCTCGCAGTGTTGTTCCTTCTGGGGCTCTCAGCTTGCTCAGAACCCAGAATGTTGAGTACTTTCCTTCCCTGCATCTGCTGCCATGCAATGCAATGTGCAGGCTCTGTGGTTTTCCCGTGTCTTCAGCCCCATGCGTCTGGAGAGCAGCTACTTCCTCCACAGCCCAGGTCTCCAGCTCAGCATCTCTGAGCACTGCAGGCCTGACCTCAGCTTGGGCACAGGTCCCTGTTCCAAACCTCTCCCATTCACTGCAGTGGTTGAAAATCTATGAAGACCTTAAATTCTCTGCCCATGTCTCTTCAATTCCTGAAACTACTCTAGCAGCTGAATGAAGGAGGATATGTTTTCCTTGTTATCCTAACATCCTACTGGATCCTGACACAGCAGATAAAAGTTTCTCTTTAGATAGCTTGTCCCTATCCATTATAAGTTAGAAGCATAGGATTATATATTTCCTTAAATTTCTAATTAAAATTTATCACTTTCCCAGCAGTTGTCTCTGATTTCTTCAGTTTGTTCAGGAGCAACTCTTCCCTGCTGTGCATGGCCAACACAGATGAACCTCTTTCAGCCTAGGCAGGAGTAGGAAATAGGAGGCTTATGTGACCCCTTCAGGAATGAGATGTACGAGGAAGGAAGAAGGTGAACAGGTGGTACTGGGACATATTTTCATACAGCTGAATTGGGAGGGTGAGGCCAAACTTTTGCCTTGATTTCTTCTAGAAACAGATTTGAAACTACCTGATGCAGAGACATTGCAGCCCTCTAGAGATTAGGATCCCTTAGGCCCAATCTTGAAAGCTGTGTGTGTTGAGATTTCAAATAGGAAGGAGAAAATTTGTGTCATTTCTACTGTATCTCTGCTGCTTCCCCAATCCCAAGGATTGCAACAGCCAGACTTTTGTTTATGTATTTAAGTACATCCTGATTCTCACATTGCATCTGAAATGATTCTAACTTATCTTGCAAAAAAAAATCAAGACCAAATATCTGAATGGGCCTCAGAACTGCCCTTAGAGGAAGACAGGCAGAAACGTGCTCTTGCGTGTGTTTTCGGGAACCTGGGGCTGGCATTGTTTATGTCCTTCCCCGCAGTCTCAGTCATGCTGTGATAGTGAGTATAGGAACCCAGGCAAGTTCACCTAGCTCACAATTTCTGCTCTCTTCTACTCATTACTTCCCTTATATACTCTAAATTTGAAATAATCCATTTGTTTCCTTTAATTACTTCTTTTCAAAAGGGTCGTGACAAAGACCCTGGTCCCCACGTAAACCGAGTTCTGAAAGATGAAAGCAGCAGTTCCCTCTAATCACGGAAGGAATCATTGTCCTAATGGAGGAGCACATTCTCTGCAGGCAAATCTGTGCCATTCTGGTATGAACAGGGACCCTAGAACACTCTGAGCCTGTGCTGACATGGGCCAGCCCTGAAACTGGACAAAATCCCTCTACCTCTGCTGATTTGCATATTCCAAGAGCCCAGAAGGCTACTTGAGGTCTTCTTCATAGGCTGCTGGTGTCAATCTGTGCAGCTTCAGCCCCGTCAGTACACAGCAGGGACATGATGGTCCCCACTCACTTTCTGGGGCTCTTGCTGCTCCTGGTACCAGGTAAGGAAGGACAGACAGCAGCAGGAATTTACTCAGTGGTGTGTCCAGCATAGACTAACTTTTCAGGAAGGTCCGGCATTATCATGGACAATCATGTTGGTCTTTGTTGTTTCCCGTCTCAGGTACCAGATGTGACATCCAGTTGACTCAGCCAGCATCGATATCTGCATCTGTGGGAGACACAGTCACCATCAGTTGTAGGTCAGTCAAGGCATTAACGATTACTTAAGCTGGTATCAGCAGAAACCAGGGCAAGCTCCTAAATTCCTGAGCTATTGGGCAAAACTTTTGCAATCTGGAGTCCCATCAAGGTTCAGTGGCAGTGCGTCTGGGACAGATTTCACTCTTACCATTAGTAGCCTGCAGCCCGAAGATCTTGCAACTTATTATTGTCAGCAGTATAAAAGTACTCCTCCCACAATGACACAAGTCATTACAAAAACCTCCCAGGGAAGTAGAAGTATGAGGCTGGGCTGCCCTAGCTGCTCCTCTTCCTGTCTTCAGTTGCACACCAGGTTCTTCAGATGCATCAAAGCTTTGAAGCTCACTGGAAGGATTTAGTAGAAGCATCCAAGGAAGCTCCTCTCTACTCTTTCTTTTGTGTTTCTCAATCCTGATTTAATGAACCAATGATTACACTGAAGTAATGTGGATTATGGCATTCTTTTGTATTCATATGGCAACTGAGAAGCACTTCAATAGGTTACAAGCAATGGTTTTTAAAGAGTTTATTCAATTGTAAAAATTTATATTCATAGCAAAATTTAAAGTGCAGAGGTGTCTCATATAGGGCTGCCTGTATATGTACATGATATATCATCACGGTAAAAGAGCTGCTATTGTATTGCAAGTGTAGTGGTTTATTTATCAGTGGCTCCCCAAGCCTCATGCAATTATGGATTTGACCAAATCTAGGGTTTGTGAATGCTTCATTGTCTGCCACTGTGATTAGTGGTGTGAATGCTACATGCACCTTGGGGTGGAGCCAGCATATGATGTAACGGCAGGAAGAAGGTGTGTTTCCTCTCTTGTTCGTTTGAGCCTTGCTGCTTGCAGTGGTTATGAAGGGCTGCTCCACTATGCCATTCTGCATTGGAGCCAACTGAGTATGGACCAAAAACTCCAAGTGTAAGAAACAGACTTTTCTTTCTTTGAAGTTGGACATTAGGTATTTTGTCTCAGCATGCGTAAAAATTAACTAAGAGAGCAATCCATCAAGATTAGTTTAAACCTAAAAGTTTACCTTAAGGTTAACTCTTGATGTTCAAGATTTGACTTGAAAATATAGGAATAATGACAATAGCCAACATGATAACATGGCGCCATGTTGTTCCACATTCGTAAATACCACATCTTCCTCTTGTGCATTCTTTTTTCCTCCATTTTGTATAAGACAATCATGTCTTCTCACGCCTATATTTTTAATTTTCTAGAAAATAAAATCTTGTAATTTACAGTACAGAAAATTTTCAAGAGCTAATCTCTAGGTATATTGTTATGGAATACTGATGTAAAAAGTAACAAGTAATATATTTTTCCTCATGCCAAGACACCTTTTGTAACATCTACTATTTTTATTCTATTAACATTTGTGCATTCCTTAAAGATTTATGTGAAACATATTGGTGTAAGAATGTGAAGTTATCTGTCGTTTGTTTCAACTTGTGAAATTTATTACTTTTTCTTGTCTTACTTTATTTCCTAGCACCTTCACTATAACTTTGAATAAAAGTAATTAAAGTGGACATGCCTACTTAGCTACTCTAAAGCATAACATATTTAGCATTTTAATGCTGGATGTGATGATTTTACAGACTTCATTAGTAGTAAAAGGAAAGTTATCCAAGATTGTTAAACCTATAGTGCCAGGTTTTGCTTTGATTGATGCACTCTAATAACACAATGCAGAGAATCACTGAAAGGAATTGTTATTTGCCTGTGCAGAAAGTTCTATTTCTGATTTCAGTGATTGTTATCAGTGTTCTAAAGAAAGGCAGATGCAGGGCTGCTCATCTTTGAAGATGTGGTTGCCTACTACCTGCACTACTGAGCTTAAATCACTTTTGCCCTTTGTGGATTCTCACAAGAGCAAGGCTGCATTACGGACTGTTTGGAAAGAGTGCAAACCTGCAAAGGAAAACAATGTCTTCAAGACAAATTTCTCACAAAGACTTAATTCAACAAGACGCAATCAAGCACCTGTGAAGAGGATGAGACACGTTAGAGGTTAGAGAAACAATGCTTTGATCTTATGTTTAATAGGTTTGTACTGAATAACATGTGGATGAATTTAGAGATCTGGTAATACAGGAAGACACCAGGATCAAGTTCAATGATCACAGATGAAAAATATTTTTTCTGGCTGTGCCCAAGGGCCTTCTGTCCTGACTACCTGTGCCTGGCATGCTCAAGTGAGGATAAGAAGAGCCCAGGGTTTCTGCACCTGCAAGCTCAGTTCATCACGGCCCTGCTGCTCTGCATGCTCCCCGCAACACCCCTTGCTGTTCATAGCCCATATCTTTGCTTGAGTCAGAGCTCTGGGGAGACCTGCACCAGGGAAGACCTAGGAAACAAACACCATGGAAGCCCTGGCTCGGCTCCTCTGTCTCCTGTTACTCTGGGTCCTAGGTGAGGGCTACATTGAACATTTTTGCATATCTGTGAAAACTTTCAGTGTTGGTTCTTATGTAGAGTTACTAGATTTTCAGTTCAGTAAGCAGCGTAGTTAAAGTTCATTGTAGATTATGAAGTTTGGTTCAATTGTGAACACAGTTGGTATGATCTAGATAACAGGTGTGACATTTCTATTTTATTTTCCAATTTCAGATTCCCACTGGTGAAACCTTGTTTACACAGTTTGCAACCTCTCTGGTTGTGTCTTCAGGGGAAACAGCCACTCTTGGGAAAAGTCCAATCAGACTGTGATTAATTACCTAATCTGGTGCCAGGAGAAATCTGGAAGGATCCCAGGCTCCTTATCCATGAAGTGTCCAGCAGGGTCACTGGCATCCCAGTCTGACTCAGTTGCAGTGGGTCAGGGGCAGACTTTACTCTTACCATCAGCTGCCTGTGGTGTGAGCAGGCTGCAGTTTATCACTATTACTACTGTTATAAAGCGTGTTCCACAGGGATCCATTGTGAAACAAAACCTCCCCCAGACTATTATTGTTTTGCTCATAGCAGCTGCTTCCTTTACAGACAGCTGCTATGGTTCCTGTTCAGCTTAAATGTCTTTGCTTCAACCTGGCATCCCTGTGATTGTGAAAAATATTTTCTGATAAGATTTTGACTGATTCCAGTATTTTTCCTCAGACTCATGTGCACAGCCATGTTTAAGAATAGCTTCCCTGGTAATGGCATCAGATCAGACTCACAGGAGTGGATACCTACAAAGACAGACATCTTATGTTTAAAAACTAAGATAATACAACAGCCAAGAACAAACTTTCACTTTATATATGTGAGATTAACTCATTATGCTTTGACTTTCTAAACAGAAATATTTCCTCAAATATTTCTAGTTCTTTAAAGCTTCCCAGACTTACTTCTTTATTTCAGTTGCTATTATTTCAGTTATTTCAGGTCTATGGCATATGTTTTCTTCTATGTACATATCTCCTAAGGTTTCTTGAGATGGGCTGGAGACTTTAGGTTGTATTTTGGTCTTTCATTTTGTCATTTTCCTATATTTCTGTGTTTCAAGTGTTATTCCAAGGCTTTCCCTGGGCCTGTTGGAAATCCTCTTCTATGCTCTCGGCCTGGGACTCTGGTCACTCAGTTCCAGGGATTGAAAGTGGGTCACTGAGGCTGGGGCAACCAGTTCCAAGCCCAGTTCAGTGTGGCAGGAAGCCATGAAGTTCCCTGGTCAGCAGGAGCAATGATGTTAAACTCCCTCCTGGGACAGGGACACTCACACTAGGCTTCCCAGTCTCCCAAATTGAGAGCACAGGCAGGCCCATATGCCTGGAGCTGGCCCAGCTCAATAGGAAGCTGGGAAGTTGGTGCAGGCAGGACCAAGCCCTGCTGAGCTGGTTTAGTGCAGCAGGAAGCCATAAAGTTCTCTGTCCAGAGGAGTAAGGATGTGAAACTCCCTCCTGGGGTTGGAATGGTGTGGGGCGCTCACCCCAGGCCACCCAGTCTCCAGAATTGAGGGCACAGGCAGGCAGGCCCAAATCCCCAGCATTGGCAGAGTATGGCAGGAAGCTGGGAAATTGGTTCTATGATAATTTTTATAAATTAAGTATTCACTGTATTTCTTAGTTACACCTTGTATACATTTGAAACATCTTTTCAATTTCAAGAAAATCCTCTAGGACTCTGTTATTGAGCTTTTTATTGCTGTCACAAAATATTTGAGAAAACTATTTGAGGTTTATTTTGACTCACAATAACAGCTTTCTGTCCAAGGTCAGCTGGCTTCAGTGATTTTAAGCAGTTGATGCACAGGGGAAGGAAGGATTGGAAAAGGAATCTGTTTATCTCATGACAGCCAGGAAGCATTTTATCTAACATCTGAAGTTTCTTGGCTTTTGAGAACTTATAATAGCCTTTTTCTCTGGGATGCAGCCAGAGCAAAAACGATACTCCCAAAACAAGATGATCATATTACAGACTCATGGGCTTGAACTCTTGTGGATTCCAGGTTAGACTCCTTGGACAAGGCTAAAAGGGTAATGGTACCTAAATCCCTAACTCTTTCTTTTTCTTCTTTCTTTCTCTTTCTTTCTTTCTTTCTTTCTTTCTTTCTTTCTTTCTTTCTTTCTTTCTTTCTTTCTTTCTTTCCTTTTTTCTTTCTTCTTAGGATCCCTGCAACATATGAATATCTTGCTTTTGGAATTCACTTTGCTTAATTTTTTTTTTTTAATTTTAAAAAAGTATTCCCTATTTTCTTTTCTTTTCTTTTTTATCGGTACCAGAGATCGAACTCAGGACTGTCTGCTTGCAAGGCAGGTGCTTATGCTGCTGAGCTAAGTCCCCCAGCCTCCTATTTTCTTTTTTTAAAATGAGAATTATATCAAACAAAGTAAAACAGAATAAAGTCACTTGAAATAAAGCAGAGAAATGATACATTATTTCAAATCAAGGTAATCAGAAATCAACAATGTCTACCATAATATTTTATCTTATCCTTGAAATAACTGCCCATGTCATTAGATATAAAAAATAACAAATCAAACTAAACATAATGCAATCTATGAAAACAAAACAATGAATTCAATAGAGCCGTTTAAAACAAAATTAACAGAGTATTAACAATGGCTGCCACCTTCCCTTTTGAGAGGTTCTCTTTTCCTTTTACTTAGAGAATAGTTATTGTACATTTTGGATTTCACTGACTCCTTCGTTTTTTATACTAGGTAGATGATGTGATGTTCACCCATGTAAGTTTGAACCATTTCACACAATTGCATGACCACAAGTTACATCCATTTACCTACACGAGCCTCATTATTATCCTTGTTTATAGCTCAGTAGCTTTCCATTATATAAAATGCCATATCTGTTTTATTTTTTCTGTGGTTGGTGGGTAAGCTGCTCCTGCTTTTTTTCTGATTCCCTGTCTCATGGAGCATTTTTTTTTCACCTTTGACTTTCAATCTATGAATTTCCTTTCAAGTTAATGTGTTTCTCATGCACTGCATATTGATAGATCTTGTTTCTTGATCCACTCTGCCTGTGTTTCTTTTTATTGCTGCACTGAGGTCATCTGAATTTATGGTTCTAGCGCAGATCACAGGTTTGTCTTTCCCATGAATTTTCCTGCCATTGGCTTCCTACTTAACCTGCATTCAATTGTCTGCCTCACTCAGTGATCCCACTTCCCTGCTATTCCTGGGATTGTGGGCATTTTTTTTCTCTGTGGAATGTCCTTCATTACTCTTTGTAGGGTTGGTTTGGTGGTCATGAATTCTTTCAGTTGTTCTTTATCTTGGTAGGATCTTGTTTCTCTCTAATTTTGAATGAGACTTTTCAGTGTAAATCAATCTGGTTTGGAAGGTGCTTTCTTTCAGGACTTGAAATACTTTACTGCAACTCTTCTTGTCTTGATGGTTTGTACTGAGAAGCCTTGGTGATTTGGATGGGTTTTCCTCTGCAGGTGATCTGTTTTTTCTCTCAAGCAGACTTTAGTATTCTTTTCTTGCACTGAGTTTCTGGGATCTTGATTTTTATGTCTTGGTGTAGATTTATTTTGGTTTTGGCTAGTTGAAGCTTTATATGCCATAATTATCTATATGTCAGATCAGTTTTCACGCTTCAGAAGTCCTCTGTTATTACTTCTGTAATAGTCTCTTTATGTCATTTGTGTTGGCTCTTCTTTTTCGCTGACATCTGTCATGTTTAAATTACCTTTCTTTTCTTCATCTTGCAGCAGGTGAATTGTTATTTCTTGGTTTCTTGTTGTTTTTATCAGATCTTTCCTGTCGTGATCATAGCTACCATCCTGTCTTTAAGGTCTTAAAGTCTATCTTTAGTTCCTTACAAGTAGTTTTATCAGATTTCAGTGAAGTTTTTAATTTCCTGGATATCTCACTGTGTCTGTTTCAGGCAGTCACATTCTTCTCTATATTGTTCTCTCCAGCTTTCTCCATCCTCCTGTACTTCTCTTTTTTGTATTTATGTCTTCTGTAGAAGACCACATTAACCCTTTTAGGTTTGTCATGTCTTCTTTTACCTGAAATAATATTTCTGATCTGATTTCTTTTACAGTCTCCTGAAGTAATTTGTTTACTTCAGTTACCATCAGGCCAGAAATTTCAAAGGTGCAATTCCTGCTTTCTGTCATGCTTGTATCTCCAGGACTTGTTCTGCTTGGTTTAGAGGCCAGTGTCCATTTTGCTCCTAAATCTTGACATTTTCCTGGGTTCCTCTGGACTAGGAATTTTTAGTGTTCCAGGCTCTTATGCTTTTTACGTGTCCATAGTGTATGGGGATGAGTCAGGCGCTGGAGTTTCTCCTAACCCAGGTTACCCAGGAGGTGGTGGAATGTGGGTCGGGCTGGTCCTGATACTTGGGGCTACTCCAGCGTGTGGCTTGCTGTTTCTCTGGGCTTGAAATGGGTGTCCAATGGAGAGTCCAGATGATAGCTGGCCTGTGTGCTGGGACTAGCCATGTTAATTCTCTGCACCCATGATGGCTGCCTGTGGGACAGTCCCTGTGGCCCCTATTTTCTTTTTAAACTACATTTTTGTGGACTTTTATATGCACATGGTGATGCTCTGTGGATGGGTGGTTTCAATCTGCAGAAATGCGACTGTGATGATTGAGTCTCCAATTTTTATGTCTGTGATGCAAGGGCAGACATCTACTATCTCCTGTCTGGCCAGTCAGAACACTGTCACAAACCTGCAATTTGCACTAACTGAAACCAAATCAGGTTCCAAATCTCCTCATTAAGTGGATGTTTCAGTGCATTTCTTCACTTCCTTTGAGTTTCGGTGCAGTAGATCTAGGGCTGATTTCACCTTCACTATCAGCAGCCTTCATCCTGAAGATGCAACCACATTTACTGTTAGAAAGGGTACAGTACTCTTCACACTGTGCTACAAAGCAGAACAACAATTAGTTCCACCTGGATGAGCAGGAAGTTTGGGTTTTACCATGATATTCTGATCTTGCAGATGCAAATGGTTCATTGACCTCACCAACACGATGAGTTTGGTCAGCTGAGCAGAGAGGAAACCTCAGAACCACTATTTCATATATTAGTTACAATTTCATCAGCATACATTTTTTTGGGGGGGTCTTTTTCCTTTTTATCGGTACCAGGGATCGAACTCATGACTGCCTGCTTTCAAGGCAGGCACTTATGCCGCTGAGCTAAACCCCCAGCCCCCAGCATACATTTTTTAAAAAATAAATGAACAACTGTTCATTATAAGCCCTCTTCATTACTCACCAAGGATTTCCCTAAACTTTTCTTTATAAATTGGTAAAACTTTGGAGTTTTCCGATGGATCCATTAAGAAAAGCACAGTTGCCTTAAAGGGAGAATATATTGTAATTAATTAGCAATTACCTGGACATTGGCGAGAGTTGAGAACAATGATTCACGTTTCATCAACATGGCTTGAAAGTAGTGAAACTATCTCCTACTGTCTGAGCACATTCCTTACAGTGGATATTTGTTAAGTGAGATTAGGATTTGGGCTTCTTTTCATCTTTATACCACGTGCCTGAGAATTCAGGAGGCGCTAAATATTGAGATCTTCATGCAACAGAAATAGACACATAGTATTGGTGCAAAGAGGCTCCCCAAGAGAGAGCAGTAGCTGAAAACCACAGGAGCATAAATCCTCCACTTGTAGTCTTGGCACAGGCTCCAGGACTCTGGAGACCAATGCCAAGAGCTCCCAATTCCCCAGTGAGATTTCCTGTGCTGAAAGCTGACTGTACCAGGACACTAACCAGCAAAGAAGGTGGCTTTGGGGGTGAAGCAAGGTGGATAAACTAAATGGGATAGCATTTCATGTTTGATATGCATATAAAATCTTGTAGGTTATTTGTTATCCTAAAATAAAATACACTTTACTATATAACTCTTTTATCTACCTCAAAACCCAAACAGAAGTTTAAAATCATATCTTTATTTTATGTTGCCATTTTTTTTTTTGCTGTACTGATGGTTGAGCCTTTTTCCTATGCTACATTCATAACAATTTTTTATTTTCATTTTAGGACAGGGTCTCACTAAGTTGTTAAATTGTCTAGGCTGGGAAACCCTTTTTCTACAGACTTCCAGAATGCTGGAGATTACAGGTATGTTCATGGTGTAAATCCCTTCCTTTAACACTTACCATCTCTGAATGCCAGAACCACTATTGTTCTCTTAATATTTTTAATATCAAAACCAAATTCATTTCTTTATTTATCTTTGTGTGCCCTTATTCATTCATTAAGTGAATGGTATCTCATCTTGGTAATGGGTGTGCATTATTATGTCCTGTTTGATGACATTTCTTTAATGACTTTTATCAGAATTGTTTGCAAAAAAATTACACCAATATTGTTCATGTTTTCCAGTATCACTTATCTTATCCCAAAATGAAAAATCGCATTATGAAAAGTGGTATTTCTGCATTGGGATTTGATGCATATAAACTTAATATTACAGTTATTATTTTAAAAGCTATGTATTAACATCTGGGTTGTCATATGAAGGTGTTCTTCAAATATGGTAGAATCTTTGGGAGGTGGGGCGATGTGGGAGCAAGTTAGATTATGATAGGGATGCATTTGAGGGGTACTGGTATCCAGCCTCTCACTCTCTGTTTCTTGTCTCCTTGTGGTGGATCATTTACACTGCCATGCACTTGTATTCCCAGATTGCTTCTCTCCATAGGATCAAAGTAATTGGAGTCATGTGACCATGCACTGATTCCTCTGAAACCATGAGCCAGAAGAAGTATTTCCTTTTCTTAAATTGATTGCCTCAGTTAATTTTCAGTTACAACAACCTGACTAACACACTGATCAATTTTTTCCACAGGAGACAGTAAGTTAGAGAACACAATAGAGAAGAAATTGGAATTATGTGTCATGGTTGTGAAGCCCCAATGTCAGGAAAGGATGAGGAAGACTTTCATGTTTTATTTATGTGAGCCATTGGCATATGTTCTGAACCACATTATTTTCCTGATTTATTCCACTTTACTTCATTAACATATGCAAATCAGGAGCTGTTTCTGGTATCAAAATATAATGAAAAGTCATTTACATCTGGCTCTGGTATTGGATTCCCTGTCTAAGTTCCTCATTAGCTCCTGTGTGACTTTCCAAGCCCTGAGTCTCCCCACCTCATCCAGCAAACACCATGAGGTCATTTTCCTTTCTTATAATACTTCATTATTGTTCTTTTTGCACAGAATAAGTTTTCATCAAATTTGTAAACAAGTCTTGTTTTCCAGAAACTTGCATTTATTTGTCCAATTAAACTTTTTCAACCTGACACAGGTGTCTTCAGGCGAGAGAAATGCATAATACTGTTTTTTTTTTTTTTTATCCAGAATAAGAGCTGACATATTTTTGCATTTAAATTTTCATTTAGGGTCAAAGTTTCCATAAGCAAGTTAAAGATTCCATGTGAAGGAATATTTGCATATGAAAAAAATAGGAAATTTCATTGAGATTACTAAGTGCTTTCAAAAGTATATTTTTGGCTGGGCATGGTGGTACAAGTTGGTAATCCCAGTAGTTGGGAGGCTGAGGTAGGAGAATTGCTGTAGATTCAAAATGCTGGCTTCTAGCTTGCATGCCGCAGTAAATTCAAGTTGGTCTGAACTGCATAGCAAGATCCTGACGAAGAGAAAAAAAATGGAAAAGACAGAGACAATTAAATGTATTTTGAGAAAATAATATTTATTACCACTTAAATGGAATAAAAGTCCACCAGTACTCAGAGTCCTTTTGGATTTTTTCTCCAACCATGAAATTAAACATTATCCTTTCATCAGTCAACTGGCCTTGTGTCACAGTCAGGACATAGACCACGCCTTCTGTTCAGAAGCTGTAATTTCCTATTTCCCCTTGGTTGCTTCCCTGCATGTCCCCACAGCCCTGCCTGTCCCTCAAGCCCTTAGCACAGTTTGCTCACTGCCTCTGGCTTAAGATCAACCTGAGGCAGGTGCAGCACTGCCCCATGGACCTGGGGCTCTGAACCTCTGTGTCCTGGTGCACTGGCTCAGGTTGAGATGACCACGTGACAGTGTGCAAGGGATGCAGGGATCTGAAGTTAAGAACCTATGCAGTGTGCACAGCATCTACATTTCACCTGCTCAGCCAGTGCGATTCCTGCTGGGGTGACTGTGAGTGAGACGTCATTGATTCTGGTATGGGTTCATGTATTGCTTCCAGCTGTGATTTCATAAGAGTTAGCTGCTCCTTACCTGAGATTCAGGAGGTTTTCATGAGTTGTTATTTGGAAATTTTCTTCCCACAACCAATGTGCCTATACTTGTATCTTATGACGCAGGAAGAAATCTTATACAAATAGTAAATATTAAAAGAATGAAACTATTCACTATTTTATTCAACATATTCTAATAGCAGTTTATATTATCTCAGTAGTAAAGTACTAAACAAGGAACAAACTGCCTAAAAATTGATAACTAGGATAAAGGTAAATTTTTATCATTATAGATAAAAGAGTAATTGTAGATTAAAATTAAATCACAAATGAGTTAAATGATTCCGACGTAAATCCATTATTGGTTAACCAAATTCTATGGACATGAAAACCCAAAATTAAAACAAATAATAAATTATAAATCATAAATCTAAATAACATTTTTTTTTCATATTCTTCTTCACCTTAGATGTCAGAAAAAATAGTTGCTTGTTTGAGAGGGATCCTTTGTTCACCAGCTTACTATATTAACTCCTCCTTTTGCTTTTTGGAGATCTTCAGTCCTCTTGGATGTGTTCTGGAATGAGTTACATGTGAGTTAGTAACAGACTACAACAGAGCCCCTAGTGTACCAGCAACCAAGCTCATGACCTATCTAGGACTGCTGTGTCCCATAGAAGCATTGCTGTTCATCTATCCTTCAACAAAACATTAGTGCAGTTTTTGACTGAGAGATGTTGAAATTGTCATTAATTAATCTAGCAATCAAGATGCCCATAATAAAAGGCAATTTTGTTGGAAGCCTTGATGTGCCTGGTTTTTCAGGGCAGCTGCAATTCATTCCCCACACCTTGTGGAGCGACTGAGGAGAAGGAGATGGAAGGTGATTTGCAGCAGCCCAGCACTTCTGGGGCCTTCCCATGACTCAGCTGCACAGTTTCAACCCCTGAACAAGGGCTGAGTGGGTAAGCCACATGCACGTCTGGGATTCTCAGGGCCTGCTCTAGCGTGTGGAGGAGGGACTGAGTTCACAGGACTGGGCAAGGAGCCTTCAGCCTCAATACACTTTCTAGCACTGCGCATAGCTCGGCAGTCTGAGTCCCTTGCTCTTCCCCAAACAACATCTTTGTCATTTTATGTTGTCACATACTGGACTTTAACTGACCTGTGAACCTTAGCGTTTCGGAATTCCAGGTGAAATATTTGTCATTTATCCTTAATATTTGTATGGTTTACTATGAGAGAATAAATTAAAATTTTTATAGAATTTTGTCTGACAATGGACAGAATAATATCTGGTTCCTGAATACTGTTGAAAGATGCAGTGAAGGCCTTAGAGTAACAAAATGAAGAGATGTATGCTGAAGATCCTCCAGTAAATTGCAAACAATCCCACACTAAACAAAGCACTGAGGTTTCATCCTAGAAACACAAGGACTGTAGAAGTGATGCTTTCCTGTGAGGGAGCCCTAAAGCAGGGAGCTCTCTGCCCAGTTCTCTAAACTTGCATGTCTGGGGCCCTCTGTGCACAATGGGCCTGGTTTTCCCCATCGGGAAGTACCTCAGTATCTCCTATTTTCATTTCTGACTGGGAATGCACTGGGTTAAGAATGATGCCTCTTCAGGACAATTGTTAAATGTGAGCTGCAGGTCAGTAGTGATGCAGGGGTGAGAGGACAAGGTGCACAACACTGAATGTGGCAGCCATGTGTGAAACAGGGATGAAGTGACTTGTAAATTCAGAGATGCAGTGGACAGAACTTATAGAACTGATCTCTATTCAGAGATGCAAGATGTGTAATGCACCAAAAAGAGAACAACAAATGTTGTTCACTCAACTCACTCTACTCAGGATTAGCAATCTAATTCTGGTTTTGCTCAATGCAGAATGATATTCTCTGCGGGAAATCTGTGTCACACTGGCCTGGAAAGGGACCTGAGAGAAACACGTCCACTTCTGAAAAGAGCCAACTCTGTAGCTCTGGGTAACCCTGTCCTCCGCCTGCTGATTTGCATGTGCACAGGGCACAGCCAGCTGCTTAAGAGGCTGTCACAACCAGTGCAGGACTCAGTTCCCACCATCACACAGCATGGACATGAGGGAACTTGCTCAGCTCCTGGGGCTCCTGCTGCTATGGCTGCAAGGTAAGAGAAGATTGATCTTGCAATTTACTCTGTTTACAGTTTCCTGGATCTTCAGGAAGTTCCTGCTCCATGATTGTGCTCATACTTGTTATGTTTCTAATCTCAGGAGCCAGGTGTGATATCCAGATGACTCAGGCTCCCTGGTCCCTATCTGCATCTGTAGGAGACAAGGTCACCACCACTTGCAAGGCCAGTTAGGATGTTGGCTTTGCTTTCAACTGGTACCAACAGAAAGCAGGGAAAGCTCCAAAACTGCTCATATATGATGCAGACAATTTGAAATCTAGGATCCCGTCGCGGTTCAAAGGCAGTAGATCTGGAACATATTTCTTTCTCACCATCAGCAGCCTGCAGCCTGAAGATGCTGCGACTTATTACTGTCTACAATGTTATTATTTTCCTCCACAGTGATACAAGCCATAACAAAACCAGCCTGGAAAGCATAAATGTGAGGCTGGGCTGCCCCAACTGGCAGAAACGCTGTGTTCAACTGTTGAGAGCATTTCTTTGACCCACATGAAGATGTACTCTTGGTGGTGTACATTTCATCAGCGTAAATCGATGTGGAACAACACATGCAGCAGTTTAGTAGGAGGCGATATTGCTTCACAGACCTAGAAATCCTCTACCCTAAAACTTCTCCTCTTTCATTCTTTTTCATCCATTTGCAGTTAGTGATTTATTTTTACCATTGCCAAACTCTGTCTGTTCTGGAACGACAAAAATCTTGCTTTTATAGCATAGAAGACTTTTGAAAGATAATCTCAGAATTCACTGGTTAGGAGAAATAATAAAATATTGAATAACAAAATCTTGAATAATTCATCTTTTAATCACAAGATAGCTTTTTTTAAACCTTCTGTGGTTATCTAGAATGTCTTGACTTAGTAGTGGTTTTAGAATACAAGATTCCATGTATGGATTCTGTCTCAGAAATCACCAGAAATATACACATTTGCTTGGATTAAGAGTTTACTATCACTTTTAAAACATAAGGAAAAAGTTTTACAGTCTTTTACGCCTTCCTTTAAATGGATTCGCAGGTGGACATTTAGAACTCTCACTGCTCTTCTTTTGTATCACACGGTCATTTCCATTTCACTGAACCTAACACTGGTTCTTTCTCTACTGCTCAGGAGAGTGCCCAGCAGGCTGCCTTTGGTCTTGAGAACTGTAAAGGAAAAGAGCCTGTTTCATTTCATGCTGAAACACATCTCCTCTCCTAATTTTCACAAATTGCCGTGTGATTTTCATGACTGTGATATTTGAACACGTCTTATAAACACAGTGACTTAGCTCAGTCTGAACACAAGGCTCAAATCTTTGGGAACACAATGGAGGTGGCATAGCTGAGGTAGGGTCCCCAGGAGGCTGTTTATTTTTCCAGTCAAGACGGCTGCAGTAGGGGTGGTATCAAAGAGTATAGGGACCCTGTCTTTAAGGTTGTACTATTATTTTCCATAAATAGCTCAGGTTGAGGCTTATGCTGTCCCTTCTGTATACCTCATTCCCTCCTTCCTCATCCTAGTGGTAAGATGTTCTTATTTATCTTCTACTTAGCAGTAATTTTTAATTTCTTGTTTATCAGCATTAGCATTTCCAGTAGTCCTGACTAATAAGGATAAGTTCTAAAACGTTTCAAGCAAAGAAATATGGCAATATTGTGGTAGCTAATAAGTGTTAGTGAATAAATTAATGAACTCTCTCTTTGTTTACAGTCAAATGTTAACTAAAGGAAACTTAAACAAATATTGATAGCTAAAAGTATCAGTCCTGGTGAAAATTAAGAACTTAACGACCTCTTAGCAGAACATTTTGCCATAAGTATAGAAATTTGCTACCCTACCTAACAGCTGCCCTCCCAGGCCTGCGACTAAGGTCCTTGAAAACTGCAGTTCACACAGCACCTGTGTCAGACAGTCAAACTAGCTTCATTGTAACAGTCAGAAGTGAAAGACAGAATATTCATGTGAATGAAATTAATTAATGTAGATTCTGAAATTGTCAAATAGAAGTGAATTCAAGCTCTGAACACAATGTGCAGAAATGTGACACTGCTTATCCACAGTCTCTCAGATGACTCACCGAATGCCCTGAAAGCTATGGCCACATAATAAGTCAAGTCACATTGCAAGGACCAAGGAACAATCATATGACAGGCATACACCAGGAGATTTCATTTAATTCATGAAGTGTTTACTGAAAAATATGTTTTTTTCTCACCGGTAATACAGAATGAATCAGTAATATAATAATTAGATTCTTGAGTGATGTTACTCCCTTAAGTGTGCAAATTATTATGACATATTTCAACAGACATGGTCCCTGCATGTCAGAGAATTTTCCCTGTGTTCCGAACCTGGATACCGTGCTGTGCACCCTATAACGCTTCTCTGAATGATCCCTAAAGCACTCCCTGTCTCAAGCTCTTAGCAGAATTTGCTCACTGTCTTAGGACAATAATCAACCTGATGCAGGGCAGTAGGAGCGTAGTGCACCTTGGACCTTCCCACATATCAGCTGCCACAGCTGCAACTACTTAGCACTGCTGAGGGTGGGAGCAGGGGAGCTGCTGGGTCCTCACAGGCTGCTCTGGAAGGGGCTCTGAGGTAGGAAGGATGGGCTGGCCTTATAGATCTGTGCTGGGATTCTTTACACACATTTCCTACAGAGTCTTCAGAGACTCGTGGTCTTTGCCAAAACTAAATCTACGTCGTGTCATGTGGGTTACATGTGTCATGCTCACTGTCCTATGACCATTACCTCTTTAGATCTCTAGTGAACTATTAGTATCTCGTCTTTAGTAGCAGGATTATTTATTTATGTATTTATTTTTTACTTTTCACTTTTTAGGTAGAGAAAAAAGCAAAACAGCAAGAAGGGTAGAAACAATACATAATTTCAAAAAACAGCAGTAAGATATGACTAGTTGATAAATTACATATTATCTTACAAATAGTTTTCAAGTTACAAAATCATAGCATAAAAAATAGACAATCAAACAATGATAGCACAAACTATTCTGTTTGATAAACTAACAAAATCATAGTAGTGTAGTCATCTATCTTGCACAAGTAACATACATGCAGTTATATCCTTTAGAGCACTTTCCTTCCCTTTCATTATCACAATATGATACATTTTGCACCTTATTACTCTTTCAGTTTTTTATTATTATTTTTATACTGGAAGACAAAGCTGTATTTACAAATATGAGTCTGATTTACCTCACTTATGAAGACAGTCTCAAATTGCCTCCATTTACCTATAAAATAGCCGCAAGAGCATACTTTTTATAGTTGAGTAATATTCCATTGCATAAAAATACCACACATTTTTCATCCATTCTGTGATTGATGGCAATTTTGTTTGCTTCCAAGATTTATCTATTACAAATTGTACCACTACAAACATGGGTGAATATATATGAGTGTGACATGGTCTTTTCAAGTTTCTTGGGTAATACCCAGGAGAGGAATTATATTGAATGGAACTTCCAATCTTGGGATTTTGAGGAATCTCTGTACTGATTTCTACAATGGCTGTACCAGTCTACATTCACACCAACAGGGGACAAGGGTTCCTTTTTTCCCACAGCCTTGCCAACATTGGTTATCATTTGTTTTCTTGGTGGCAGCCACTCTTTCTGCAGTGGGATGAAATCCCAGTGCTGTTTTAATTTGCATTTCTCTAATGACCAGCGATGGTGAACATCTCTTCATGTATTTATTTTCCATTTGCATATATTCATCTGAGAAATGTATGTTCATCTCAGAAGCCAGTTTTTGGAATGGGTCTTTGAATTTGGGGGATTCATGTTTTCCTTTCTGTTGTTGTTTTGGGGTTTATTTTGGGTACCAGGGATCAAATCCACGATCTTGTGCTTGCCAGGCGGGCAAGCCACTGGCGGTTATGCCACTGAGCTAAATCCCTAGCCCAAATGTTTTTTAATTATTTCTATGTTCTGGATAAAAGTTCTGTGTCTGAGGGTCTATTGGTTAAAATTATTTCTCATTATTTGGTTTTCTTTTCATTTTGTTGGTGATTTCTTTTGAAGTATAAACACTTTTTAATGAGATGAGATCCAAGGAGGATGATTTAGTAGGGTGATTTATTGATTTTCCATAGAATGTTTTCTGGTAATTGATGCAATAATAGCAGCTTAGTGAATACAACTGAAAGAATTTAGTCATGGCCTTAGGATACCAACACAAATAGGTTGCTGTGTTAAAGATCGTCCATTAGAAAGTGAACAACTCCACATAAACTAAACACCTAGGCCTTGCCCTACAAAAGCTAGGACAGTTGAAGTGATGCTTTCTAACTAGGGAGCAACTAAGGCAGGGAGCTCTCTGCCCAGCTCTCAAAACTGACAAGGCTGCGGCCTCTGTGCACAATGGACCTTATCTTCCCCATCTGGCAGGTCCTTAGTATTTCCTGTTTCACTTTGTGTCTGGTATACACCTGAGTATGATGAGCTTCCCAGGAGACCACTGGGTGAGGAATGAAGCAGGAGGGTGACAGAGCAAGGGCCACAACTCTGAATGTGGCTAGGTGTGAGGGAAACAGGAGTAATGTAGCCTCATGTATTCATATGTGGATGGGGGAGATACCCTAGAATTCCACTCAGTGCAGCGATGCAGAAGAGCAGCCCTGGAGGAGTCCCTAGGAGGAGGGGCAGGTGTGCAGAGGGGCTGTGATTGGTGATCTGTCCTGCTGCTGCTCTCCAGTATCCTCAGCAGTGAGTGCAGGTCACAGCTTGGTCCACAGCTTGGCCTGAGGGTGGACCATGACTTCATGCTGCTCAGAGTGCGCTCTGGGGCAGGATCCAGAGGTAACGTGGTGACCCTAGTCCTCACCACTGATTTTCAACTTGTCAGAATTTAAAATTATATATTACACAAGTAATTAAAACTGTCAATCATTGCTACATTAAGTTAATAATTAATGTATTGCACACAAACAGCAAGTAAGCGATTTACGTATTTATTGGTGTAACACATGCTTTCCATCCTTCTATGCAGATCAGGTGAGTGAGTAGAACTGTGGGGTGGGGACATTTCCTGATCCACTTCTTCTCTACTTTTTAGGAGCAGGTAGAACAGTGCAGAGAACTTCGATTCCCTGAGCCAGGTCAGCTCCGTGGTCCTGCTCTGTCCCAGGTTCACACCACCTGTGGTTTTCAGCTGGTCAGCACACAGAGTGCTGAATACTTTCCTTCTTCACCTTCCCTGCCAAGCTGCAGCATAGGCAGAGTCTGTGGTTCCCGCAGGTCCTCAGCCCCATGGGTCAGTGGAGCAGATGCACTCTTCATATCCTGGAGCCAGAGCTCGGCAGCTCTCAGCACTGCAAGCCTGACTCAGCTGGGTCCAGGTCCCTGTCCTATGCACTCCTGTACACTGCAGTGTTTGAAAACCTATGATGACCTTGTACTCACTCAGTTCCTGAAGCCATCCCAGCACCTCAATAAGGAGGATTTTTCTTATTGCTATCATGGAGTCCTGCTTGTTCCTAATACAGCAGAAAATTTTTAGTTCAGTTCATGCTTCTCCGTCCAATATAAGTTAGAAGCACAGGGTCATTCATTTTTGAAAGCATCTATTAAAATATCTAACACAATCATGGCAGCCATGGCTGTTTTCTTCAGTTTTTCAGCAGCAGCTCTGATCTGCTGTGTGGCAAACACAGATGAGCCTCTTCTAGCCTGGGCAACATTAGAGTCTGAGCCTCATGTGATCATCTTCATAGTGAGACACAGGAGGAGGTAAGAAGGAGGACAGGTACTGGGACAGAGTTTCATACACTTGAATTGGGAGGGTGAGGTCAAAACCTTGCCTGCGTTTCTCACAGAAACAGATGTGAGACACCTGAGGCCTAGACACGTTGCAGCCTCTCTAGATCAGGATCCCTTAGGCCGAGTCTTGAAGACTCCTTGTATTGAGGTTCAAAGGCAAAAGGAAAGATTATGGGTCATTTCTGTTGTATCCCTGCTGCTGCCCCATTGCCAAGTATTCCAAAAGCCACACATCTGTTTATGGTTTTAATTATATTCTGATTGTCTGACGTGATTCTAAGTAATGCAAAAGAAAATAGAGAGAAAATACCTGATTGGGCCTTAGAATTACCCCTGACAGAAGACAGGCAGACATGTGTACTCCCGTGTGTGCCTAGGGGAAGCCTGGGCTGGACAGCAGCATTGCTCATGTCCTCCCCTGCCGTCTCAGTCATGCTGTGATGGTGAGCAGAAGATCCCAGAGAAGTTCACAGAGCTCACAAATTCTGCTCTCTTCTTGTCTTGCCTTCTCATTTTTTTACCCTAAGTTTGAAACAGCCAATGTGTTTCCCTTCATTCTTCCTTCTCAAAGGATCATTCATAACTTAGGACCCTGGCCCTCAAGCAATGTGTATTCTGAAACGAAAGAACAGCAGTTCAGTTTACTCAGAGGAGAGCAGCCTGATTCTGTCCTGTAAGGAAAGTGAGAAACACATTCTCTGTAGGCAAATCTGTGCTGCCTTGCTATGGACAGAGATGCCAGGGTACACTGAGCCTATAGCGAGAGGGGTCAGCACTGCAGCTGGGACAAAAATGTTCCAGTCATGCTAATTTGCATTTCTCAAGAGTAAATCAAGCTATTTGAGGACTTCCTCATAGGCTGCAGGTCTCACCCTGTGCAGGTTCAGTCCCAGTCAGGACACAGCATGGACATGAGGGTCCCGGCACACTTTCTGGGCCACTTGCTGCTCTGGGTTCCAGATAAGGAATGGCAGCACTGAGAATTTACTCAGCTCTAAATGTTCAGAATTGTGAGATATTTCATGGAGGTCCTATTTTATCTTGAATATCTATGTTGTTATTTGTTATGTTTCACATCTCAGATGCCAGATGTGACATCCAATTGACCTAGCCTCCATCTGCATCTGCATCTGTGGGGGACACAGTCACTATCAGTTTGCCAGGCCAGTGAGAGCATTAGTACTTACTAATACTACTCCTGACCTACTATGCAACCAGTTTGCAATCTGAGGTCCCATCAAGATTAGTGGCAGTGGATTCAGGACAGATTTCACTTTCACCGTCAGTGGTCTGCAGCCTGTGGACTTTGCAACTTACTTCTCTCAGCAATATAACAGTTACCCTCCCACAGTGATACAAGCCATGACATACATCTCCCAGGGAAGCAGAAGTGTGAGCCTGGGCTGCTCCAGCTGCTCCTCTTTATGTCTTCTGCTGCAGAGCAGGTTCCTCAGAAACAGTAAAGCTCCAGAGTGTCCTGGAAGGATTTGGTAGAAGAATCCTAGGAAGATCCTCTCTACCCTAGCTTTCTTTTATGTTTCTCAACCCTGATTTAAAGAAATATACTAATGACTACACTGAACTAATATGGATTATAGCATCCTTTTGTATTCACATGGCAACCGAGAAGCTCTTCTATGGGTTTCAAGCAATAATGTTTTAAAAATCTTTTATCACAGTTTCAGACTTATTACTTAATGTTATTTTTTTATTTTAAAGAGACTAAAAACAAGCAAACTACAACAGAAGAAAGTTAATCCAAACAATACAATGAAATCCACACTGCAATAAAAACAAGATAATAATAATCAACAGTGCCTAACATGATGTATATTGTTATATTCAATGTAATTTCCCATTGCGTCACATGCAAAGAAGTCAAATGAAATAAAATTGAATAAAATCAAACCAAATATAAAAATGTAAGCAATACAGAACATGAAAGCAAGATTACAGGATATTAATGATGCCTGCAGCTATGCCTCTTAAAATACTCCACTTAGAGATCTGTATTCACAACAAAAGTTAAAGTGCAGAGGTATATTTTACGCTTCTGCCTCTACATCAGCATAATATACCATCACCATAAATTCAACTCTGTCGTAACCCATTAAAGTACGTTTAAATTCAAAGTTCATTGTTCATATTCAGTTTGACTCTTGATATTAAATATTTCAGCCAAAACCCCAGGTATAAGGCCACATGTCCAAAATGTGTTATGACACACTGCTGTCATAATACCACTGTCTTGTACCTGTGCATCTTCTTTATCCTCCATTTTCTGTAAGAGAATCATGCCTTCCCATGCCTACAGTTTTTCCTTTTCTAGAAAGATAAAATCCTGGAGTTCACAGTATGGGAGGTTTTCAAAAGCTAATGTCAAAATATACTGCTATGGATCACAGAAATAAAAACAATGAATTATACATTTTGCTAATACCAAGACTCCCTTTATAGCATCTATCATCATCACGAATATCCTGGCATAGTAAGGGTGCTGGAGCCTTTACTGTGAAGTACTGTGGTGCTTTCATAGTAGTTTCCAATGAAAATCATGTATGTTATACTAATAAAAATATTAGTAATAGCTACGCAAGCATTAGAGAAATTTAAGTATTTTTTAAAAGTGTGTATTTTATAGGAGGCAGGTAAATTACACTTTTTACTCTTTAAAGTTTTAATAAATTATTGTGCAAATGGAAAGGGCGTCTTGCCCCTGGCTTTATCTGTCAGTGGCAGGTGATGTAGATATTGGCAGGTATTTTTTTGTCCTGCCTTATTCAGCTGTACATACAGGACAGCAGTGATCTCTAGCCGCCAAAGCTATTATAACGAACTAAATTAAAATCTCAGCCATGTGGCGATCTTCTATCTCCCTCTGGTGGCTAAAATGGATACGTGCATCGTTTCCAAGCTGAGCAGCTGATGTTGCTCAGTATAGACAGTCTAAGGGGCTGAGGAGCTGGGAGGAGTCTGAGACAGCAAGCACTTCAATTTCTTCATTTTCAATGGAAAAAAAGAGCAGCTAAAGTCAGAATAGGGAAGTGACTTGCCCAAGACATTACAAACAGCTTAGAATAGGTCTCTGATATCCTGATGCCTTGATTAACATTTCCTGCTGGGCCCAGCTCCATCCTGGAAAATGTAACTGTTGCAGCTATGTCTCTGCTTTCCCTTCCCATGACCCTTGGATCTAGTGTGTGCATGTGTGTGTGCTTGCGTGCATGCATGTGCATGTGTGCTCGTGCGTGTATATACAGGCGGGTGGGCATAGGAGTCCTTCTTCTCTAACCACCCAGGAGCACAGGAGCACCTGGATTTTTCCTTCCTACACTTGCTCCCCAATGTGCCCTGGAATAAGTGTCGCCTCTTAATGACTTCCTGGGACTGTCACCTGCACAGTCTGACAGCGACCTTTTGCCAGAGACCTGCATTCCCTTGGACAGCGAGACTGAGGTCACTTGGCAGGTATTTCCTGCTGTCCCATCTCTGTCAGGGCTTCGGAGCTTCTCTCAGAGGCAGGGCCCTCAGCGGGAGGGTTGCATTCATTCCCTGAACCTCTGGACTCAGTGCTAGACCCATGCTTCTTAGATAACATCAGGCTGAAGCAGCAGTTCAACCAATGACCTTGTTCTTAGCAAAGATTGCAGAGACCCCAGCGTTGGTGGGTCACATTGTGTTTGCTGACTTATTGCTGGCTTGTAAAAAGTACCCAGTCAGTAAAAAACATACTTTGGATTTTCACATTTTGTCTTTTCCTGGATGGGCACTGTTTCATGTGATACTCTCAGCCATGCTGAGCAGCAGCAGCTACCAGTGAACCTCAAAACCGAGAGGGGAAACAAACATCACAGTGTGGCCTGCAGTGTTTGGACATCAGACTTTGTATTTCTGCTTCCTATCAAATCTGTAAACCTCATCGGCGTGAGTACATAAGATAACACTTCATTATAAAACATGTACCTGTTAGTTGATTTTGCCCAAATGTAGGCTGATGTAGGTACCCTGAGAATATTTAAGTCAGGCTAGGGTAAGTTATGATGTTCAGTAGGTTATACCTACAAGATTCCATGCATTTCCCTCTTATGGTATGTTCAAAGCATAAATAGAGTTGTTGAGATGGAAGCCAGGAAATCCCTGTATATCCATTGGATACCAGTGGGTCACATTAAGAGACTTTCCTCAGGCCACAATTTCCTGTGGGAATGGCCCGGTTGAGTGAATTTCCAAGGATCACAGATCCAGCTTCTCTCCCACAGCGCTGGGTAGAGTCTTGCCCAGCTCATAACCGTGATCACTAGCAAGTGAATCTTCACATATGTCAGCCACTTGGGACCAGGAAGAATGTGAAGAATGTGACTGATGTGAGATTCCAGGGACTTTTCCAACATGTAAAGGTCAGACTGAAAAAAAAATAGACAGTAAAAGAAAGCAGAGTAATTAGGTAGCTAGTGGGTGAACTGAGAACAGAATCACCCAAGTGAAAGGGGAGCATTCTGGGAAGGCAGTGAGCAGCAGTGACTGGCCCTTAAGAGAAGGCTAAAATGCTGGAGCTGGTGACCACCTAGTTAGGTTGATTGAACAGTAATAATTTATCATTTCCATTATGTGGTGAAGGCAGAACACTGATTGTCATGGGTTTAAGAGTAAAGGATGCAAGGAAGGGGTGGGTGTGGGTGCAGGCAGCTGGAAGCAAGATGTGAAGGGAGAGAAAGAGAGAAGTGCGGTGGACAGGAGAAGTTGGGAGCCAGGGGAAGGGGGGCTGGGATTTGGTAGGGGAAATCAATGGGTGGGCATGGAAGTCCCTGCAGGGAAGGGATGAGGGATAGGACAGGGGTAAGGAGAGGCAGTCTTCTGTGAGAGGGGAATGGTAGGGGTGGGCAGTAGGGTCACATCTTCATCTCCTGGATTCTCTGCTCTCCAACCTGGAGGCTCATGGAATCCTCTGAGCTGTTACTTCTCTCAGACCGATCCTACCTAACCTGGGCCAGGTAGGGGGAACTCCAGGGAGAAAGGGCAAAAAGGACTGAAGGTCTGTTTCTTTCAGTTATGTTTTAATTGTATATTTTAATGGGATACAGTGATGTTTCAACACATGTGCTAATTTCTGAGTGGCACCATCAGGAGGTTCTGTTCCACTCTTAATTCAAGAAAAAATTCACCCTTGCTTCACACAGGGCTGCTGTATTAGTATCCTGAGCATCAGGGTCATGGTGACCGGCATGGACACTCAGAAGTTTCTGTATCACCAGCACTGCCCCTGTCTGCCACACAAGCTAGTACTCACCTGTTACAGGGATCTTCATGGCCTTTAAAGCAATGGCTGTTGGCTGGTTTGGAGGAGACTGAATGGACCAAATTGGAAGAAGACACAAGACTGTCAGCCCTTCTCCTGGTACCTCTGATTTGCATGTCTCCTCCTCACACAATCCCCAACCCATACTTATAAGGGGCTGGAGCCTT
Organism: Cavia porcellus; assembly: GCF_034190915.1. Taxonomy (NCBI): domain Eukaryota; kingdom Metazoa; phylum Chordata; class Mammalia; order Rodentia; family Caviidae; genus Cavia; species Cavia porcellus. The sequence goes on along the minus strand of NW_026947501.1, from coordinate 43,486,887 downwards.
GTGTGGTACCCAGGCTCTGAACAAACCCTGGCAGCATGTTTCTGGTGGCCCCAGTGTGGCTTCTTTGGAGCCTGGCTTTCTGGGGAGCAGGTCAGGAGGGAGGCCCCTGGGAGAGGCCAGTTGAGCAAATCCTATGTCCTAGTTGAAGACAGCTTCCACTTGGTGCACAACAATGCCATGCACTGTAGATGATAGTTTCCCTTGTAACCTTTAGAAGTTAATTGGGACACCACCCTGACCCAGATACCAGCCTCCTTTTCTGCATCTCCAGGAAAGATCTCTCTATCTCCTGTGAGACTAGTGCTGATACTGTAAACAGAGAGATGTCTTTGATGCTGACTAAACTAGGCCAAAGACTTGAAGCCCTAATATCTCATGTCACCACTGTGGCCCCAGGTGTCCCAGCCAGGTACAGCAGCAGAGGAAGTGGAATGAGCTATGTCTTCAGCATCAGACCTGTGAAGCCCGGGGACACTGGGGAGTATTTCTGCATGCATGACTATGGGTGGCAATGCACAGTGGGGCGGGATATGTACAGATCTCCTGCTGTGTGTCCCAGAGACTGGATTTCTAGTAGTCAGGCTGCACTTGGCTCACACAGGTCCTCATCTAGAGATACACACCATATTGCTTTTTGAGTAGACATAGTAGTCTCTGTCTTACCTGAGTCTTTTCCCCTTTCTTATTTTTTGCTTTATTCTAATGGCCATGTCTGCAACATAGCAGGCTCTCTAGAGCTGCACACAACAGATTTCCCTGCAAACCTGGAAGATCACAGAGCCTGGCCCGAGCACCTCCCAGGTCAGCCTCAGAGAAGGACGGCAGGGGAAGATACCTGCTTCACCCAGTGCTCTTGCTCCAGCTGAGGTAACCAGGCTTCTTCTCCCTGTGTTTCCAGAGGGCGCAAACTCTGGTCGTGCTCATTTGTAGCCTTTTACTTCCGTCTTTTCTTCCTGTTTCACTCCCTCTTTCCTCCCAGGCTTCCTGATGACTCACAAACATGCAGCCTGCGTGGGAATCCTTGTTGCTGGGGGAACTGACATAAGACAGCAAACAAATCTTCATCTTGGAAGGAAACTCTCACCTGAACTTTTGCAGTTTTTTTTTTCTTTCTTTTTCTTCCAGGGAAAAGATTCAGAAGATTCAAGAGCCATTTAATTTCCTTTCCTGCAGTGACTTCCACACCCGACACAGACTTCATCTGTCAGATCCCAGCCTCCTTCCTCTGGTCTGCAGGTCCTTCTGGCCACCACGTGTTTCTCTTTCCCTCCCTTCACATTTTGCTGTAAGAGTCGCCTGCACCCACAGTCACCCTTTCCTTGCTGTCCTCCCAGGCTTCAACCTACTGCAACCGTCCTCTGCTTCACCTCAGACAGCCTCTCTTAGATTAATTTCCATTGCCAGCCTCTCTCTAATTAAGTTGGAAAATCAAAGAGCCACTACCCAGCTGTGCTCTCTGGACCCACATTAGGGGTGCTGGTAGAAGAGGTCCTCCAGCCTCTTTTAGGCAGCACAATTTTAAAGCTGTAAGTTTTTGCATTCTAGGTAGTCCCTCATACCACTACTGGCCCTGCAGCTGAGAGTGACTGTTTCTCCAGGGAGGCTGGAGTCTGAGTGAGCAGGATTTGTTCAATGGTATCTGAGATTGAAACATAGAAAAGAAATGTTACCTGTGTAATTCAGGTAACACCCGTTGTACTCTCAATAGTGTCTTCTCAGGTTATTGATCAATGCTGAACTTTAATTACTGTGTTTGCTGATCAGAGGTGCCAAGACACAGGACCCAACATTAAAAGATTCCACAGATGCAGTGAACAATCATCCATAGTCCCCTGACCTGGAAGCCAGAGTACCAGGAGGCAGAGGAGCAGAGTCGAGGCTTCCATGGTTCACTCTGAGTCCCTGCTGAAGCAGATCACCCAGCAGAACGGGGCATTGACATGGACGCTGGACAGCAGGGCAGGCTGGGAGGAGCATGCAAAGCAGCTGGAGCTGAGAGAGCTGGGCTCCAGCACTGCCATCACTGGTCTGTTCTTCTCCACACCTGAGCAAATTCTCCCCAGTTGTTTATGTCAGAAAACGTCCTTTGCTCAGCCTAAATAAAGAATTTCCCTTTTGTGTTCACCAGAATTTATTCTTTGTGAAACCCTGTATCACCAAACACCAAGACTCAGCCTGATGGTGTTTAATGCAAACATGTTAGGAACAAGATAGAAGCCTACAGAGACTGTTGTAGTGAAGAGCTTCAAGGAGAACAACTACATACGGAAACAAACTTATAATATTATTATTTTATCGTGATCATCCAGAGTGACCTACAAGAAAGTGCAGGAAATCTGTGCATAATAGTGAAGACCTAGAAAATCCAGCTGAGGGCTTGGATTCCACAGAAATTTCTTGTATGAGTCCAGCTGAAGAATGGAGCCCATGACAATGCCTCTCATGAGTCCAACTGGAGGTCTAGAGCCCATGATAATGATTCCTGCATGTCTGTTTTATGTGCTCAAAAGGCCCAAAAGTCAGTGGTGGAAGCTAGAAAGTCTATGTCAGTGGAATGAAGGATCTATGCTTGGAGATAGAGGGTTCCACACTGAAGCCAAGGAGAAATGCTCAAAATAAGGACCAAGTCTCCCTTGAAACTTATCAGAGACATCCTCTGTGACAATGAGGTCCTGAGGTCTACCAATGATAACAGCCAAGTACCTGTTAGGAAGACAGCGTGGCAAGCTTCTCACAAAACTTGAACAGAACGCATCTTCTTCTTTAAAGACAGGTATCATGGTGAACATAAGGACCAGAGCTCCCCCAAAGTGAACTGCAATTGTTCTCAATGACAAGGTCCCAAGATCCTCCAGTGATAATGACTGAGTTCATATCAGGGAAAAGTTCAAAGGACAACACTTTGGAGAAACACAACACCTCCTCTTCCTTTCCACATCTCTTCTTATGCTGGCACTTTCCTTAGGTGGACCATCTACACTCAGCACCATGCTGATTTAACTCAGCTGATGTTAATTTGACTACCAGTTTTTGATCCATAACAGGGACATTGCTTTTCTCATTTCCCTAGGTGCTTGATTGTGTCAAGCTGAATTCAGACTTGTATGGAATTTGTCTTCCAGATAGTCATTTCCTTTGCAGTTTTGCAGTCTTTCCCAAGACCCCTGGTGCAGCCTTACTGTGAAGAGAATTGACAAAGGGCAGCTTGCACTTAGGCTCAGTAGTGTAGGTCAGTGGACAACCACACCTGCACAGATGAGCAGCACTAGGATTCTCTTCCTTCCCTGTACTGATACCATTTTCTGGATCAGTACTGATCCATTCCCCTACAGATCAGTGAATATTAGACAAAAGCACCAAATATACATAACAGGGAAAGGAAAATATGTTCAACAAATAGTTTTGGGAAAAATGGATATAGACTATCAAAACAGTCATTAAACTTATGCCACTTACTATCTATAAAAATCAACTCAAAGTTTATTAAAGACTCATGTGTGAGATCTGAAACTATATAATCTAAAAGAAAGGAAACAGGTACAGCACCTTGACCTTGGTCTTGGCAGTGCCTTTTCATATGTAACAAAATATTCACAGGCAACAAAATCTAAGCATGTGGGACAAAAGCTTTCTGCAAATCAAAGGAAATATTCAACAAAATGAAAAGGAAAAGGAAATCTACAGGATGCCAGAGAATATTTGCAAATCAAATATCCAACAGGTTTTTAATATCTAAGATACATATGCACGCAACTGAAGAGGAAAACAAAAGTAAACACAAAACAAACAACACAACTTAAAAGTGGGTCAGAATACAACTATTGCCAAAGAAGTAGGCATCAGTAGATATGTAAAAAGGTACTCAATGCTACTAATCATGCTAATTAGCATGGAAGTACAAACCAAAATCATAATAAATATCACCTTGTATCTACTAGGGTGATTATTTTCAAAAAGACATCAAATACCAGCTGTTGTTGAAGGTGTAGAGAATAAGGAAACCAAGTGATAGTGTTGGTGAAAATGTAAACTGGTACAACCATTATAGAAAACAGTTACAGAGGTTTCTCAAAAATCTAGCAGCAGAAGTAACATACGATCTCTTCTATGGGAGTATCTCTGAAGAAAATGGAATCAGAATCTTGAAGAGATATCTGCACTTTCACTTCCAGTAAGCATTATTCACAACAGGCAAGTTTGGAAGCAGCATATATGATGGAATATTATAAAATAAGAAAAGTCATAAAAGAAAATGAAACTCCTACCATTAATGACAACACTGATGAAACTGGTGGATATGATACTAACTGAAATGACCTATTCACAGCAGATTAAATAGCATATGATCTCACGTATGTAGACTCTAAAACTTTTACCCATAGAAGCCTGGGGAAGTCTCTCCCTGAATAAAAATGGGGGAGGAAGAGATTCAGTTCTCTCATTTTTTTGCTCTTCCTTCTGAAGTGGGTGCATCTTATGGTTCTCTTGCCTGTGGATATCAGATTATATGCTTTTCAGCCCTCAATATGGATTTGTATCAGGGAATTTCTCTCTGGGAGTTTTCAAGATTTTGTTATGAACTAGGGTAGTGTTCTGGTCTCTTTTGTTCTGAGGTTTCCAGCTGCTTGGGAAGAACAAGTATAAACTTTCCTGGATCTTCAGTTTACAGTCACTGTAGATCGTTTCAACTTCAGTTATCATGTGAACCAACCAACAAGTTCATATGTATTATAGTTATAAGTGTTAAATAGACAGGTAGATAGATACATGAAACAATTCTAATTCTTTCTGGAGAATCCTAATCAATGCATTGAAAAAAATTTATTTCAAGATATATAAAAACTACCCAACAAAGTAGGAAACTGCATGCTTATTTGTGGGCACTATTTTATTTAATCACAAATTATCCCTGCCAAATAGCATTCAAATGACTAAAAACAACAAGTTATTCAAGTTCTTACTCATCAAAGAAACATAAGTTTTAATGACAATCTCACCTCCCGGTCTACTAACAGAGGCATAATTTTTAAAAGTCAAAAAATAATAAGTATTAGAAAGGCTTCAGAGCAACAGATGTTTTTGTTCATGGCTGGTAGCAAGTAAATTTCTTCTCAGTTTTATAAAACTGCCTGGCAGCATTTGCTAAGGATAAACCAGTGTCAACCAACTCTATCACTCAGCACTTTCAGTCCTAAGAATAGAGTCAGAGAATGAACAAGTCCATAAAAGACACTTTAGAAAATCCCTGAAACTTAATAACAACCTCCATGCTAAAACAACTCATGAAATCAGAATAAAATTACTAATTGGCATGCTCATGTCATAGAGAATTATTCAAAATAAAAGGAATAAATTACTAACTAAGCAAACACATAGATAAATTTCAAAACTCATGTTGATCAAAAGAAGGAAGAAGCCAAAGACATACAAGTATTCCATTGCTGTGGAGTCTGAGGAAATAGAGTTCACAATGATAGAAGACAGGAGCAAGGCACCTCCTGTAAAGGTGGATAGGACAGGATGTCACTAGGGTGGAACAAACAAAAGGTAGCATGTGAGATGCTAGAGACAGGGCTGTATCTCACTCTGGGCAGTGGTACAAGGCAAAGTGTGAATAAAGTTACCGGCTATAAAATTGTATTAAATTTATGTACAATAAACACAGTTGATTGCATTAAATAATCATCTCATTTTAGTGAATGAACGAATGAAGTTATGGGTTCTGAGGAGTAGAATATAATTCCTTCTTCTGACCTATGAGTGCTGGTACCTTCAGCAAGCGATAGTATATGAACCTCTGACTCTTTATCTATAGAGGATTCATAGGTGATTGGGCCATGTTATGGATTGGGAACTGGTGGTCAACTTAATGCCAGCCAGATTATATCAGCATGCATTGAGCGAAGATGCTCCACCTGAGGAGTGTTGCCAGGATAAATAGGTGGAGAAGAAGGGGGGTGTTAAGGGTTGAGGCATTAAGGAGACATTGTCAGTTCTCCTACGAGTTGCGGTCTGAGCTGTTGGTTCTCCTGGAGAAGCTTTGGTCGATGTGAGCATCGAACATTGCTTCCTGGCTCCAGAGGGGAAGAAGTGTGTCCCTTGGTCTCCAGGATAAACTCATCACGCTGCTTCCTGGCACGTACCCGACTGTGCTTGTCATTGGAGAAGCTCGGGGGGCTCCATGTCGCTGAGGACAGCTGTGATGCCTTTCAGGATAGCCCTGGTCTTTGTTTTGAGTGTGACTTCTCGGATCCAGCTTAGAACTCTCATCCCACTAGCACAGCTCCTTCATCCTGCTGGCATAGACTTTCTGGCTTCCACCATTGACCTTTGGGTCTTCCTGGCATGGATGCATAAAAGAGACTGGCGTGAGTCCTTCTTGTGGGCTCTGGATCTCCAGTTGCATTCTTGGGAGGCATTGTCCTGAGCTCTGGGTTTTATCTGGACTCCTGTGGGACATTGCCATGGGGTTTAGGCTCTTGACTAAATGATTTATATCTTTGGTGTTGAGGATAGATTTCCTGCATTTTCCTGTGACCATTATAAAAATATTATAAACTCCATGTCCTAATCCTAGTTGTTCTCTGTGTACAACCCCTGACTACAACAGGCCGCCTGGAGGAGTCCAGTGTTCAACACAGAGCAAGGCCTCAAGAACAGCAAACATCACAGGGGCAGCTTTGCTCTTTAGTATTATTACTAGCATTTTAGTACTAGAAATACCTCCATTATTTCCCTGGATATGGCTTCCTATTGTGCATAAATTCCCTGCACAACACATTTTTCGAATGTGTCTCAGAGAAAGGGTTCAAAGACCATGTTCAGACTTCCCTGAAGGCTGGGAGGGTTGTGTTGTCAAGAGAACATTTTCTGAAAGACAAGTCTTCCACATCCTCACCACTGAATCCTGCATACACACCCAGCCACCCCCATCACAGAGGCTGCAGTGGTGAATGTGACACAGGAGAGATATCTTAAATCACAGAACCTCCTATGCAGATGGTTTATGTGTGGAGCTGTAACACTGTGAGAGTGACTGCATAGTCCTGCTGGCAGTAATAGGTGCCAGTGTCTCCAGCCTCTGACTTGCTGATTTGAAAATGAATTCTGTCTCATTCTGTACACCACTGAAGCAATCAGAGACACCAGGATATTGGTTATCAGTCAGTGCCATTGGTGGACTGGGGATATAGAGAACAATGCCACACCAACAAGAAAGCCCAGTCTGGGAACCAGCACCCTGCACAGGCTACTGCCGGACTGGAACAGACAGACCCCAGCCCTTTCCAGTGCATGGGCTGGCAAACAAGAAATACCAACACACACACATATAGATGAGAATCCTAGGAGACTGGCCTGGCTTCTGCTGATACCAGGCTAAATAATCACTTCGCTTTCACTGGCCCTGCAAGTGATGGAGACACTGTCGCCTGGAGTCACACTCAGGAAGGCTGGGGACTGTGTCAGGGCAGTGCTCCCACTGGTGGCTGAGAAGGGAGAAAAACACAACCAGTGTTAGTGAGTGGGTCCCCACCTATTTTCCTCCAGCAGACCTGGGCTCTCCGGGTTCCTTAACCTATGGGCACCTGGGTCTCTGAGAAAAGTCCACGAGCTGGAGTCCTAGAGTCCCTGGGAGGTTCTCACCACCAGGAAAAGGGAACTCCTGTCATCTGGGGTATCTTCCCTGCAGTTGCCTCCCTCACGTGGGCACCAGAGCAACAGAAGGCAGAAAAGAGGAGTCAGGGCACCCATGCTCTCTCTTAGCTCTGCTGATGCTCTTTTTACCCAGATCCTCCAAGCAGCCTTTCATGAGGAATCCAAGGAGCAGAAATGGCCTCTAGGGAAACTATGCAAATATGTGAGGCAGTGTGCAGATCTGGGCTGAGCTTGGGACACAGAGCACTCTGTTCCTTCTGGTGATCACATATGGTCCCAGATGAATTTGTTCTTGTTTGTACGTGTTTGTACGATAAACCATCTGTCTTTTCTGGTGTTCATTTGCCCTTGAGTTATAGGCCTGTGCAGTTGGAATAAGACATTCTTCTTCTAAGACTAAGGATACCAAGAACTTGAATGATTTCCTACCTGGCCTCCAAGACTTAAATCTTAATAAAAGCATGTAGAATTCCATAAAACGTAATGTTCTGGAGATGAAATGAATGATGGTTCTATGCTGATATGTTGATTAGAGTAGATACTCTGAGGTCACGGAGAAGAAAATGTCTTTCAGAAAATTTATGTCACACCTCTTGGGACACTGTGCAGTAGAGAAGAGACTCAGTTTATTAGAATATATTTCTATGAGCAGAGGAACTCTTTATTTTGGAGACTAATGCATTTTTATTAACTTTTTCATTTTCTATAGTGACTTGATTCTCATTTTTCTCATTAACTTTCTTCTACTACATTGTCGTATCCGAGGATAACTATGGCTCCCTTCTTTGCCTGGTAGAATTCCAGCACAACTATTAATAGCATGGTCTTTTTGTCCACAAATGACTCAGTTTCCATGGAAACTTTATCACTCTGTATTCTGGTTTTTTCTCTTCCTAGTACACCAAGATATTTAAAAATTGGTAATACACATAAAAGTGGAGGAAACTACAAGTGTTTCAAATCTTTTGTCAGTACAGTGGATTTTGTCTCCTTCTGTAACTGTATTTTATTATGTCCAATCACCTAACAACCACTCTGCCATCATGGAGACTTCTGTGTGTCATCTGTATTACAGTGAAGTGCACACGGCCCTGTTGCTCCAATTCTTAGAAGACAGTCTGTAAGATGTCCCCCATACAAGGAGCAACTTGAATGTAGGTCACCTTGTACTCTACTCCAGCCAGCAGGCATTTTAATACCTTATTGAGTCCTTTTAGTAAAACCGACTAACATTTGCTTTTCAGTTTTTTGTTGTTTGCTCGGAGCAGGGATGACTTTTTCCCCAGGTTTTCTCTAGAGGAAATCTACAGTGCTTCAGGTGTGTCCTCTCCTTGATGGCAATCTCAAGGGCTGCACATTAATTACCATACAATTTCTCAGTGTGTTCTTGCTATTCTCCAAGCCATCCCAGCACAGCTATTTAATGGAATTTCAGTGGCATCACACAGTCAGTGCTTTGAGACAGACCCATGACTGAAAATGATCAGCACTCTGAATTGCTGAGGAAAGTGGTTTGTCCTGAGAGTCAGCTTGATTGCATTGAGAAATCCCAAGGTAATTAGAACAGCACAATTCTGGGTGTGTCCCTAACAGTATTTACAGACCTGACTTGGCATCTTGGGCAGCAAAATGAGATAAGACCCGCCCGGAATGTGAATGACACAATGTAATGGGACTGGCGCCAGCTCGCTTGATCAAAAGACAAAACCAAAAAAAACTAACCACAGCTACAGTAATTCGTTAAAGAATACCAAATATAAAAATTGGTAAATATTGATTGACATCAAAGTATAAATTTTGACATGGAGAGCAGTAAAAATTTGTTCTATTTTTGCATGTCATCAAATTTAAATGGTTATCAGTTTCAAATAGTCTGTTACAACCAGAGTTTGACATAAGTCCCATGAGAAATGCAAAGTAAAAATCCATAACAGATATACAAAAGATAAAGAGAATTAAATCAAGTCATGACATCACAGAAAATCATCAAATCACAGAAAAACACACCAAGAAAGAGTAAGAAAAGGAACGAGCAATGAAAAATGAGAAAATTAACAAAACGGCGGTAGTCAAGTGTTTCTTAATAATTACTTTAATGTAAATGGATTAAAATCTCTAAGCAGAGCATATCGAATGGAGTGGCCTAAAATTCTTAAAAAATAAGAAACAACTCTAGGCTGCCTACCAGCGACCCATCCTGGATTTGAGGGTACACATAATCTTCAAGTGAAGCATGAAAAAAAGATATTCCATGGAAACAGAAATGAACACAAAGCAGTTGTTACTACTAATATAATAAAGAAAATAAATTTTAAGATGAAAACTGAGCAAAGAATGAAAAAGGTCATTGCATCATGAAAGGGGTGAATTCAACAAGAGAACATGAGGTTTACAAATATATATGTACCCAGTGCTGGCACCCTTATACATAAAAGGAAAATACAATATTAAGAGTTCTGAAGGAAAATATAGAAACGGAAATACAATACTGGAGCAGATGGCAGTGTCTGCATAGATGATTTACATGGAAAATCTATGAGGAGATATTGAATTTAAACTACACATTAAATCAAATGAACTAAACATAAATATGGAGAGCCTTCCTCCCTATACCAGTAGAATATTCCTCGCCTGGAGCACACATAGAGTACTCTAAGATAACACACATGTTAGGTAACAAGCACAAGTTTTGAAAACCTTAAAGTGACTGAAATCATTCCAAGTAGCTCCGCCAACCACAATGGTATGAAAGCATAATCCGGTAATAGGAGAAGTTTTATGAAATTCACAATATATGGCAATTTCTAAATATGCTCCTCAACTAACTAGTGTCATGCAAAAACTCAAAAAAAAATATCTTGTTTTGAGACAGATTAAAATGGAAACACAAAATACCAAAACTTATGAGTTGGACCAAAAGACATTTTAAAGAAAGAGTTTATAGAAACTAATGTCTACATTTAAAAAGACAAAGATTTCAAATAAACAATATCATACCCAAAGAGACCAGAAGAAGGAGAGAAAATGGAAGAAGCAGGATGCAGTGGGCAGTAGGCCTGGTCACTCCAGTAGGATGGAGTATTTTATCTCTGGTGTTACTCAGAATTACTGTGAAATTTGCTCAGAGTTGGTAATGCTAGTGTGCCCCTGCAAATATGAAACTCACCTTCACTAACTATAAAATGTGTATCAAGAATGCATGTTTAAATGCCTGCAGTACAGTGTTCCCAGCACCCCTCCAACTGGCACCTCAGCAGGAAGAGAACCAGAGTGGCCAAGCTGATAGTCCATTGCAGCTGTCAGTAGGGAAGGTGACACAGCTGTGCAGGTGACACAAGTAGCCCAGCTGCCTGCAGATGCCTGAGGCTTCTCAGGCAAAGCAGCAGAGAAGCTTCTCAGATCATGCACAAAATCACAAGAGACGACAAATCATTCCTGTGAGCCTCTAAGGTCTGAGGTGCTGCCTTGTGCTGCACTAGGTGAGGGAAGTGCCAATAAATGACCCAGTTCAAAGCATCTGTATAGACCCCAGCAGGGCTCTAATTCCTGCCCACTTTTCCTCTAGTTCAGGTTTACATGGGAAGGAATGCTGCACCTTCTTCACCACTAGATTCAGTTAGGTGCCATCTCCGGGAACCTGAAACCAGGAGCAGTCGGGAAAGCTCATCTTCCCAACAATCCTGGGAATCAGAGGCCAGAAGAGAAGCAGGGAGGCAAGCGCTTGGTTTTTTGGTTTAAATCCTAGAGACAATTGAGCATTTATATTCCTAAAGTAGAGCTTTCTCTCCTCTGCTGAGTCAAGTCAGGGCTACAAAATTTGTTCTCATATAAGATTTTCCAAAACTTTTCAAAATGCCTAATAAACTTAACTAAAAACACCAGGATCATTTCTATACCTTGATAAAGTGAATGCTTGCAGTCTCCCCACAGTACACACACTGTTTGCCCACACAGTTAGAGGAGGGCGAGGCAGACATGGACCCTATTGAGCAGAGTCACCCATACCTCCCAAGAAGGTGGGAGATCACAGTCCCTGAAAACAGTCACAGCCTCAGAGACTAATGGCTCCTGACCTTCTGTGGAGGCCGCATCTCCCCACATGGGTGAGGGCCATCTGTGTCTTTCCTCCTTGTGATCATGGAGGCAGAGCAAGTCTTTAAGCAAAACCCAAACAAGGCCTCCCTGTGTGAGCCTCTCCAGGTAAACTGAATACATTTGAGGAAGTAAAATGATTTGTGATCATGAAGGGAATAAAAGGAGAGAGAGACACACACACAGAAGGAAAGATGGTGGTGTGTGTGTACACAGGAAGAACTGACACTTTAATGTTTGATAGAATGAGTACGGTCACTGTGATTTCAGGTCCTATACCATGGAAGGTAGGAATTATGTTATAAGTCAGAGGGGCCTTCGCAGGTGTAAATTAAGGATGCTTAGAAGGGGAGATTCTAAGGGAAGAACTAAAGGAGACCTTAATGTTGCTTACTATGGAGGGGGAAGGTCAGCATAGATAGGAGAGGTGAAGCCCTGGGAAGACAGAAAGGAGACTGGTGTGACATGGCCATGGCCAGGGTGACAGGCAGCCACCAGAAGCTGGGAAAGACAAGAGGGCAGAGGTGCCCTAAAATTTCTGCTCTCCATAACCCCTGTCTATACCCTGAGTTTGGCCCCCTGAAACTGATTCCAAACTTCTCTGCACCAAATCTATACCCAAATAAGTTGATTTCATTTTTTTTAAATTTTAAAATTTTAAAATAAAAAAAAAAACAGGACTATGATACAGAATTTCAAAACAAAATAATCAGAGATTAACACTGATTAATATGTTGCATATTGTTATCTTCAAAGTACTTGTTCAGATTAGAAGATACAGGTGTAAAAAAGTGATCAAACAATCAAACCACGAAAGCACAAACTGTTCTTTCTAGTGAACTAACAGAAATTAGGAGCATAGTGATCTCTCTTGTACACATATAAGCATATATATACGAATTCTATAAACACATTCATAATCTTTTCCCTTTTTTCCTTTTCTCCTTTCTCCATCCCAGTTGTGCTCACCTTTTGAGAAGTTTCTTTCTTTTTCACTATCACATTATCTATTGTAGGTTTAGATCATATTTATTCTTTCAGTATTTTTACACTGGAGAGACTGTATGAGATTTATACATTTATTTCATTTATTTAGGCAAAAAGTGTTTGGTAATTTTTGATGACATCCCTGGAAACTGGCACAAATGGTGTTCAGGGCAATCCGATACTGAAGGTGCTGTGGTCATCTGCAATCTCCTTGCTCATCTTCCTAATGCTACCCATAAAGGGGTTGGTGGAGGCTCTGCAGTGGAAAAAACTGCACAGAAAACCCTACAATGTGTGATTGTGCATGAGAGTTCACTGCCTGATGCACCAAAGCCAAAATTATGGCACCAGCTTTTCTACAAAAAGAAGAAACTCTGTCACAGGTTAATTGAGGAGAGGCCTCAAATCTGGATCCCCAATCAGCCATCCCAGTGGAGAAATTTTAAGGCCTCTGGGGAGTAGGCAGGTCTGGTTGTGTCTTGGATCTTGATTGTGTGCAGTTGTGTCTTCCAGGGCTTTCACTCTTTCCGTCCTGTGTTGTGAGTTCACGGTCAGCATCCCTGCTCTTGACTGTGGTCTGTGTACCTCACAGTCCTGAATCTGAGTTTCTGTAGATTTGAATCTCTTAGCTCTCTCCAGCTCAGGTTGCTCTTGGGTCAGAATTCAAGGTATCTCTCCGGACACATTCTGTAAAATATTTTACAGGATAGTTAAAAGTAAAGCTACTGTTTTCAACACCTAGTAGTATGGAAGGAGTTTAGCGCCCAGGCTGGGCGGTATTATCATAGGAGCTGGGTCATGGCTGGAGCAGCTGCGCCTCACCTGCCAGCTGGGGAAACTCACTGACCACAGGTGCAGAGCCTGACGGGATCAAGCCAAGCCCCGAATGGGGTACCGATCATCTGATAGTAGAACCTGCCAGATCTGAGGTCAACCTTCTGGCACTAGACGCAGCACCCTCCAGGACCCACTATTGAAGAAGATATAAGAAGACAGTGGCAGCTGACTTGGGGACCACTATGGTTCATGTCATGGTCTCTCTGCTTGCTGGATGTGTATCTTCTCTTTTCCTTCGGAACACCCTCATCCCCTTGAAAAATTTCTTTTAGCTTCTTTTCCTTTTTCTCTTCATTTTTATTATTTCTGTCATAAAATGCCAGCAATCTCTCACATTCACCTGCTGTCCTGATTAACTCACCGAACTGGACAATAAGAACCTGGGAAACGCTGCTGGTCCCTGCTTTACCCCGTAACAGTGTGGAGCCAGAAGGAAAAGTGGGGGCTCCTAGACTCAGAGAAGTGAGGAGCATAGGGCATGAGTCAGTACACATGACATGGGGCCAGACATGTCTGAGGGTTGCCCACTCCCACACTCAAAGAATTTTGTCCTTTCCCAGAGTCCTGGAGACAGAAGTCTTACTTTTTGATCATTTTATTCTTGGAAATCGCTCAGGGACCATAGAGATGACTCTGAGTTAGAAGAGGGGCATATTTACAGTTCTCAGCCCATGTTAGTAAACACCTAGTATGAGGAAGCTCGAGCCTATTCAGTAAAGGCTCAGGTACATCAGGTGAGGAACCAGGCACTGTGCAGTAATTACTGGTGACTTTCAGTTTTAAATGACATCTGTCTAGTCAGACTTCACACAGCCTCATCACTCTAAGACCCTGAAGGGGGCATGAGGAAGAGTATGGTGGACCTTCTGTAAAGGTGTTGTAGTCCTTGGCCCATCATCTGTCAGCCTTCCACCCAGACTCCCCTTGTATCCACAGGGCTCCATTTCACAGAGAAGAGAGCCTTTCCCAGCATGGGTGGTTTGCACAGGTGCCATGTTCAGCCCAGGTCTGTCTGACCTCCACTGCTCCTTCCATACAGATGTATTCACCCTACAGACAGGCACAGGGGGAAAACCAGAATGACGGTGTGGCAGTCACAGACCCCTGCTGCCTCTCCATCCTTCCGCGATGACCTTAACATGAAACTCAGCCCTTCTGGGGCCAAACTCAGCCTTTTCTCACCCAAACGACTGTAATTCGGTGTCTTGCAGTGCCCTGGCTTTTTCATCCTCTCTCCTCTCTGTGCCTGTGCCTCTGCCTAAGTCCTTCCTTTCACAGAGTGCCTGTCCATTGATTGTCCTCCTGTTATGAACCCGATGCTTTTCTCCAGGCCTTTGAGCTCTGAGCCCTGGGGTCTCAGACATCCCCCGCATGACAGCCAAGGAAAGCACCTCACCAGGAGACTCTCATCCCGAAAGGAATTCTGTTTTCTCACCAGAAACTGTTTCTTGCCAAAACTGACCAAAAGATCACAATGTGGGAATGGGCAGGAGAACAATCATTCATTCAAGAAGAGAAACACAGTCTCTCCCCTTGTGTGGCTTTGCTGTGGCTGCTTAACCACTCACCCACCTCACTGGCTTCAAATCACACAGCACACTACCTTACAGTTCTGGGAGGAAGAAGCCTGATCCAAGCTAGCATGGGAGCTTTCTTGGGAAAGCTGTAGGGAGAACTGGTTTCCGTGCCTTTTCCAGCTTCAGACACCACCGTCCTCTTTTCTTGGCCCAGAGATCTTTCCTTGCATCTTTATCCTTGGCCACATCACCTTTCTAAATCCAACCACTCTGCTCTCCTGCCCTGAGAACTTTGTGGTTAGGAGAATCCAAGCTCAGCCTCCAAATCAAGATCCTCAGAGTGAGCACAGCTTCCAGGTTTCTCTTGCCATAAAAGGTAGCCTGGGCTTCAAGATGAGGACAGGGATATCTTCGGAGAGAATGGCAGTATGAAAACTTCTAACCCTCTCATCCTCCCTACCTGAAAGATAATCCAAAATTCTATGGCTGGGAGAAACAAAGGGCATGGAAAAGTAAACAGATTCATAAAGATTCATGAGGCGAGAGCTGGCTGAGAGTCAGGGGCTGGTCCGCAGGTTTTAGGGGCTGCGGGACCTCTTCTACCACCACCCCTAATGTGGGCCCAGGGGCACAGCTGGGTAGAGGCTCCATGGTTTTGTGACCCACAAAAAAGTAAACACTTTTTCAACTTAATCAGAGGGAGGCTGGCAAAGGAAACTAATCTAAGAGGGGCTTTCATGAGTTGAAGCACAGGGCTGTTGCAGTAGGTTGAAGACAGAAAGGACAGCAAGGAAAGGGTGACTGTGGGTGCAGGCAACTCTGACAGCAAACTGCGAAGGGAGAGAAAGAGAAGCACATGGTGGAAAGGAAATTAAATGGTTCTTGAATCTTCCAGTTCCTCCCCCTGGAAGAAAAAGAAAGAAAGGAACTGCAAAAGTTCAGGTGAGAGTTTCCCTCCAACATGTAGATTTGTTTGCTCTTTTATGTCAGTTCCCCCAGCAACAAGGATTCCCACGCAAGCTGCATGTCTGTGAGCCATCAGGAAGCCAGGGAGGAAAAGAGGGAGCAAAACAAAAGAAAAGAAGGAAGAAAAGGCTAAAATGAGAGCGGCCACAGTTTGCACCCTCTGGAAACACAGGGAGCAGAAGTCGGGTTACAGAAGCTGGAGCAAGAGTGCTGGATGGAGCAGGCAGGTCCTCCTGCCATCACCATCTGAGGCTGACCTGGGAGGTGCTCGGTCTAGGCTCTGTGATCCTCTAGGTTTGCAGGGAAAGCTGCCATCTGCAGCTCTAGAGAGCCTGGTATGTTACATACAGAACCATTAGAATACAACAGAAAATAGGAAAGGGGAAATGACCTAAAGGTAAGACAGAGACTGTTTTGTCTACTCAAAAAGGAATATGGTGTGTATCTCTGGAAGAGGACCTGGATCAACGAGGTACAGCCTGACTTATCCATAGTCATGCATGCAGAAATACTCTCACGATTCCCCGGGCTCCACAGGTCTGATGCTGAAGACATAGCTCGTTCAACTTCCTTTGCTGCTGAACCTGTTTGGGACACCCGGGGCCACAGTGGTGATATGAATATTAGGGCCTCAAGTCTTGGGCTCAGTTTAATCTGCATCCAAGGCATCTCTGTGTATACATCAGCACTAGCCTGACAGGAGACTGAGAGGTCTCTACTGGAGATGCAGACAAGGAGGCTGGTGTTTGGGTCAAGGTGACACCCCCACTGCCTGCTAAAGGGTAAAATCGGAAATTGTCATTTACAGAGCATGACATTTTTATGTACCAAATAGGAGCTGTCTTCAGTAAGGACACAGAGTTTGCTCAACTGGCCTCTCCTTGGGCCCTCCCTCCTCACCTGCTCCCCAGAAAGCCAGGCTCCAAAGAAGCCACACTGGGGCCACCAGAAACATGCTGGCAGAGCCTGGGTACCAAACAAGGCTCCAGATCCTTATAAGAATAGGTTGGGGGTTTTGTGAGGAGGAGATATGCAAAGAAGGGTCACCAGGAGAATTGGGGCAGTCTTGTGAGTATTCTTCCAATTTGGTCCTTTCCATTTTCTCCAGACCACCCAACAGCCATTGCTTTAAAGGCCATGAGGATCCCTGTCACAGATAAGTACTAAGGCATGGTGGACAGGGAAGGTGTTGATGATACAGGATTTTCTGAGAATCCAGTGCAGGTCCCTATGACCCTGATACTCAGGATCCTAATACAGCAGCACTGTGTGAAAAAAGGGTGAATTTTTTCTTGAATTCAGAGTGGAACAGAACCTCCTGATGGTGCCACTCAGAAATTAGCACATGTGTTTAAACATCAGTGTATCCTATTAAAATATACAATTAAAACATAATTTAATGGAACAGATCTTCAGTCCTTTTTAGCCTATCTCCCTGGAACTCAGCACAACCGGCCTAGATAAGGTGGGATTGGTTTGAGAGAAATAAAAGCCCAGAGGATCCCATGAGCTTCCAAGATGGAGAGCAGAGAATCCAGGAGATGAAGACGTGACCCTGCTGCCCACCCACACCTGTTCTGTCTCACAGAAGAACGTCTTTCCTTACCCCGGCCCTAGCCCTTCACCCCTTCCCAGCAGTGACTTCCATTCCCACCCATTGATTTCACCTATCAAATGTCAGCCCTCCTTCCTCTGGCTCCCAGCTCCTCCTGTCCACCTCATTTCTCTCTCTTTCTCCTTTCACATCTTGCTTTCCAAGAGTTGTCTGCATCTGTCTCCACCCTTTCTTGCATCCTTTACTGTTCAGCCCATGACAATCAGTCTTCCGCCTTCACCACACAACTGAAATGATAAATTATTACTGATGAATCAACCTAACTAGGTGGTCACCAGCTCCAGCATTTTAACCTCCTCTTAAGGGCCAGGCCCTGCTGCTCACTGCCTTCCCACAATGCTCCCCTTTCACTTGGGTGATTCTGTTCTCAGTTCACCCACTAGCTACCTAATTACTCTGCTTTCTTTTACTGTCTAATTTTTTTTCAGTCTGAACTTTACATGTTGGAAAAGTCCCTGGAATCTCACATCATTCCTCTTCACATTCTTCTTGGTCACAAGTGGCTGACATATGTGAAGATTCACTTGCTGGTGATCATGGTTATGAGCTGGGCAAGGCTCTACCCAGGGCTGTGGGAGAGAAGCTGGATCTGAGATCCTAGGAAATTCACCTAAACTGGGCCATTCCCAGGAATGGAAAATGTGGGGAAAACTGTGGCCTGAGGAAAGTCTCTTTGAGTGATTCACTGGCATCCAATGGATGTACAGAGACTTCCTGGCTTCCCTCTCAGCAACTCTATTATGCTTTGAACATACCATAGGGGGGAAATGCATGGAATCTTGTAGGTCTAACCTACTGAACACCTTAACTTAGCCTAGCCTGTCTTAAATATTCTCAGGTTACCTACATCACCCTACAGTTGGGCAAAATCAATTAACAGGAACGTGTTTTATAACCAAGTGTTGTCTCATGCACCCATGATGATGGGGTTTACAGAAGTGACAGGAAGCAGAAATACAAAGCCTGATGTCCAAACACTGCAGGCCTTGCTGTGATGGTTGCTTCGCCTCTGAATCATGGGGTTCACTGGTAGCTGCTGCTGCTCAGCACGGCAGAGAGTATCATATGGAACAGTGCCCGCCCAGGAAAAGACAAAATGTCAAAATCCAAAGTATAGTTTTTACTGACTGCATACTGTTTATACGCCAGCAATGTCAGCAAACACAATGTGATCCACCGAAGCTGGGGACTCTGTGATCTGATACCATCTCAGAAGCATGGGTCCAGCTCTGATTCCAGAGGTTCAAGGAATGAATGCAACCATCTCCCTGAGGGCCCTGCCTCTGGAGAAGCTCCACAGCCCTTTTAGAGGTCGGCCTGCAGGAAGGGCCTGCTGGGTGAACTCAGCCTCACTGTCCACGGGAATGTAGGGCTCTGGCAAAGGGCCGCTGTCATATTGGGAGTGTGACAGCCCCAGGAAGTTACAAGAGGAGAGACTGAGTCCAGGGCATGTTTGCGGGCAAGCATAGGAAGGAAAACTCCAGGTGCTCATGAGGTGCTGGGGGTTAGAGACAAAGGACTCTTATGGGCACCCACCTGTGCACACATGCTTTCGCACTGGCATGCACACACTAGGTCTAAGGGTCATGGGCAGGGAAAGCAGAGACATAGCTGGAATGATTGGGTCTTAAAGAGTGGAACTGGGGGCTGGGGATTTAGCTCAGCGGCATAAGCGCCTGCCTTGCAAGCAGGCAGTCGCGAGTTCGATCCCCGGTACCGATAAAAAAAGAAAAAGACAAAAAAAAAAAAAAAAAATTAAAAAAAAAAAAAAAAAAAAAAAAAAAAAAAAAAAAAAGAGTGGAACTGGGCCCAGCAGGAAATATTAATGAAGCCATCAGGATATCAGAGATCTATTCTAAGCTGTTTGTAATGTCTTGGGCAAGTCACTTCCCTATTCTGACTTTTTTTTTTTTTTTTTTTTCATTGAAAATGAAGAAATTAAAGTGCTTGGTCTCTCAGCCTCCTCCTAGTTTCTCATCCTTTCAGTCACATCTGAGGCTGATTGGAAACGCTGCACATATTCATTTTAGCCACTAGAGGGAGACAAAGGAATACCTGCCAATTTCTATGTTTGCTATTGTCAGACAAAACCAGGGGCAAGATACCCTTTCCATTTAACAATAACTTCTTAAAACTTTAAGAGTAAAAAGTGTAAATTACCTACCTCTTATAAAACAATAAATTTATTTTGAAATGTTATTTAAAAATTCTCTAATGCTTGTTTGGCTATGACTATCGTTTTTATTAGTATTACTTATATGATTTTCATTTGAAAGTACTATGAAAACATCATAGATTTGCAAAGTAAACCATCTAACAACGTTACTATTCCTGGATATTTGGGATAATAATAGATGCTATAAAGGGAGTCTCAGTAGTGGCAAAATGTATTATTCATTATTTTTATTTTTCTGTTCGATAGTAGTATATTTTGAAATTAGCTTTTGAAAATCTTCCATACTGTGATCTACAAAGATTTTATTTTGCATAAAAGCAAAAACTATAGGGAAGACTTGATTCTCTTACAGAAAATGGAGGATAAAGAAGATGCATAAGTATGAGACAGTGGTATTATAACTGCATTGTGTCATAACACATTTTGGACGTGTGCATTACACCTGGCTTTTTTCCTGAAATATTTAATGTCAACAGTCAAACTTAACGTGAACTGTGAACTTTGAGCTTAAACTTACTTTGATGGGTTGCGATAGCTGCAATTTATGGTGATGATCTACTATGCAGATGTAGAGGCAGAGGCATCGAAAATATCTCTGCACTTTAACTTTTGTTGTGAATGCAGATCTCTAAATGCATATTTATAAGAGGCATGTCTGCAACCATTACTAATATCCTATAATGTTGTTTTGATGTTCTGTATCGGTTATTGTTTTGTTTGATTTTATTCCATTTTGTTTATTTGACTATCACATCTGATGCTATGTGAAGCTACTTTGAATTTAAAAGGATACATCTTGTTAGCCACTGTTGATTTTTCTTACCTTGTTTTTTAGTGCAGTATGAATTTCATTGTATTGTTTGAATTAACTTTATTCTGTTGTACTTTGGTTTTAAAATAAAAATGTCTTTAAAATAAAAAACCAAAATTAATTAATAAATCAATAACAGTGGAAAAAGATTTTAAAAATTATTGCTTAAAATTCTAAGAATAGCATCTGTGTGGCCAGGTAAATACAAAATAAAGCCATAATCTGCATTACATCAGTGTATTCATTGGTATCTTTCATTAAATCAGGGGTGAGAAGCCAAAAAGGAAGCTGGCAGAAGAAGGAGCTTTCTTGGATGGTCTACCAAATCCTTCCAGTGACATTCAGAGCCTGGATGCATCTGAAGAACTTGGTCTGCAGCTGGAGACACAAAGAGGAACAACTGCAGCAGCCCTGCCCCACACTTCTGCCTCCCTGGGAGGTTTATGTCATGGCTTGTATCACTGTGGGAGGGTTACTCTTACTCTGTTGACAGTAATAAGTTGCAAAGTCTTCAGGCTTCAGGCTGCTGATGGTGAGAGTGAAATCTGTCCCAGATCCACTGCCACTGAACCTCGATGGGACCCCAGACTGCAAATTGGTTGCCCAATAGATCAGGAGTTTAGGAGCTTGCCCTGGTTTCTGCTGATACCAGTTTAAGTAACTGCTAACACTCTGACTGGCCCGGCAACTGATCTTGACTGTGTCTCCCACAGATGCAGATGCAGATGCAGGCTGTGTCAATTGGATGTCACATCTGGCACCTGAAATGGGAAACTTAACAAATATCAACATAGATATTCAAGATAAATCAGGCCCATGATGCAATATCAGGCAACTTTGAACCTTCAGTACTAAGTAAATTCCTTGTGCTACCCTTTCTTACCTGATATCCAGAGCACCAAGAGGCCCAGAAAGTGAGCGGGGACCCTCATGTCCATGTTGTGTCCTGACCAGGACTGAAGCTGCACAGGATGAGAACAGCAGCCTGTAAATAAGTCCACATGTAGCTGGCTGGGATCTTGGGATATGCAAATTAGCAGGGCTGGAAGGTTTTTGGCCCAGCTGTGCGTTGGCTCATAGCAGTACAGGCTCAGTGTCCCCTGGGGACTCTGTCCACAACAGGGCAGCACAGATGTGCTTACAGAGCACCTGTTTCTCCCTTAAGCCCACAGGACAGAATCAGGCTGCTCTCCAATGTGTAGAGTACACTGCTGCTCTCACGTTACAGAACACGCCTTGCTTGAGGACCAGGGTTCTATGTTATGATCACTTTGAGAAAGAAGAATGAAGTGAAACACATGGGCTGTTTCAAACAGGATAAAAAATGAGAAGGCAAGACAAGAACAGAGCAGAATCTGTGAACTCTGTGAAATTCTCTGGGTTCATCTATTCACTATCACACCATGACTAAGCAGGCAGGGAAGGACCTGACCAATGCTGCTGTCCAGCCCCAGGCTTCCATAGCACACACAGAAGCTTTATTCTCCCCCCCCCCCCCAGAAAAGTAATAAGAACTAAGGAGTAATAAAATCCAAAATGTGTAAATTTTGTTGTAAAAAACAGAGGGGAAAAAAAGAACTCTAACGGATATAACAGCAAGTGTGTTTAGGGGTGTTAAATAGCTGACTATATTAAGGTTTTTGGATCATTGAACACAGCTGTTTGCAGTCTCTCTGTTTGAATGTCCACTTTGTATTCTTTGATACTGTGATTTGAGCAACTATTTCTAAGATGATAATATGTAATCTATTAACAGGTGATTTCTTACTGTTTTTTTTTTTTTTTGTAGTTCTGTAATACGTGTACCCTTACACTGCTTTGTTTTGTTTTGTGTTTTTCTCTTTTTCCTTTTAAATAAAATTAAAAAAAAGAAGCATGTTTCTGCTTGTCTTCAACCAATCACAGTTCTAATGCCCAGCCAGATTCTTGTGTTTGATGTTCATTGCAGGATAATTTAGAATCATCTGAGAACAATTTGAGCATCAGGACCTACTTAAAGTGGTAAGCAGATCTCTGGGGGTCAGAATATTTCTGAGCCAAGGCCTCTGGAGAACAGCAAGGAAACAGGTCTGCAGTAACAACCCCTCTCCCCATACACCTTGCCCTCCTCTTAGGGACTACTCCAGTGTTTCTCCCCCACATCTCTGTCTGCAGCCTCTGTCACCTCCACCTCAGAGTACACCAGGCCACTTCACTCTTGTTTCACTGATGGCTGGCCACATTCAGAGTTGTGGCCCTAGCTGTGTCACCCATCCTGTTTCATCGCTGACCAGAGGCCTCCTGGGTAGCTCACCATATTCATGTGAATACCAGTCACAGATTGAAACAGGAAATCCTAAGAAACTGGCAGATGAGGAAGACACAGCCCATTGTGCACAGCAGCCCCAGCCACGTGAGCTTAGAGAGCTGGGCAGAGCTCCCTCCCTTAGTGGCTCCCTCACAGGAAAGCACCACTCTTTGTTTAATGTGGGGTTGTTCACCATCTACTGGAAGATGTTTAACACAGCAGCCTGTTCAATTTCTTACCCTTAGGCCATGACTGAATCTTTTTAGCTGTATTCTTTTTTTTTTTTTTTTTTATTTAAGAGGAAAAAGAGAAAAACACAAAACAAACCAAAGCGGCGTAAGGGTACACGCAATACAGAACTACAAAACAAAACAAAACAAAACAAAACAAAAAAACATAACAGTAAGAAATTACCTGCTAGTAGATTACACACTATCTTCTTGAAAATAGTTCCTCAAATCACAGTATCAAAGAACACAAGGTGGACATTCAAACAGGGAGACTGCAAACAGCTGTGTTCAATGTTCCAAAAACATTGATAAAGTCAGCTATTTAACACCCCCAAACACACTTGCTGTTATATCCGTTAGAGCTCTTTTTCTTTTTTTTTTCCCCCTCTCTTTTTTACAACAAAATTTACACATCTTGGATTTTATTACTCCTTAGTGCTTATTACTTTCTTGGGGGGGGGGGAAGAATACAGTCAAATATGGCAAAACAAAGCTGTCAGTCAATACCAAGGATAGACATAGCACATGGTGTAGAACAGAGTACAAGTTTATCAACAATGGTTATCAACGTTGTCCCTTGTTTCCTTAAAAAGAATTGTCTATCTTATTAGATATTATAAAGTTGGACAAAACAGTAGAGAACAAGACCAATAAAACTTAGGCAATGTAAACATTACAGGACTTCCAAAGAAGACAATAGTCAAACCAGAATGGGTATCTTAGTGAATCTTATTGTCTTCAAAGTAGTTGCCTATGTCTTCAAACTTGATACTATCATATAGAATGGAACAGAGTCTAATCAGTCAAAACAAGATCGTGGGAGTACTACAGGACTTCAAAACAAGTTAATAGGAAATCGAAAAGAGTTACTATTTATATATCCTAATTTTTTTTTAATTTTTTCTTTAATTAAGACAAACATAAGAAATGACTAAATAATTTTTTTTGAAACAATAAGGGGGAGATTGAGATAAAACAGGACATAACAATATAACAATAGAGGTCACAGCATAACTGTTTCAACAACCTAGTACTTCACCACCTTATAACCTGACTTAATAGTAGTTACCATAGTGTCTTTTTCCTTGAAATATTTGGATAAAACCTCATATACTCTAGCTTCAAATATTTTCATATCAAGAAGCCCAGAATAAAGCCTTTCTAATTAATGAGTGAAAACTTTATAAGGCTTCAAGGCCACCTAATGGGGAATCATGATTACCACATATTTTTATATATTTGAATCATTATTTACATTAGGGAAACTATTCGGTATTCACACATGCGAGATTGATTTATTTCACTAATGAGTATGGTCTCAAGCTGCGCCCATTTATTGATAAATATCTCAATGTGATCCTTCTTTATAGCTGAATAATACTCCATTGTATAGAAATACCACAACTTTTTTATCCATTCCTCAGTTGATGGGCACTTGGGTTGTTTCCAAGATCTGGCATTTACAAATTGTGCTGCTATAAACATAGGTGCACATATATCACTGTGGTATGATGCTTTCAGTTCTTCTGGGAATATGCCTAGAAGTGGAGTAGCTGGAATAAATGGGATTTCCAGTCCCAACTTTTTGAGAAATCTCCAGACAGATCTCCACAAAGGCTGTACCAGTCTACACTCCCACCAGCAGTGCAGGAGAGTTCCTTTTTCCCCACAGCCTCTCCAGCATTTGTTGTCGGTTTTCTTGATCCTGGCCATTCTTTCAGGAGTGAGATGGTATCTCAGTGTGGTTTTAATTTGCATTTCTCTAATGACCAATGATGATGAGCATTTTTTCATGTATTTATTTTCCATTTGCATTTCTTCATCTGAGAAGTGTGTATTCATCTCAGATGCCCATTTTTGGATTGGATCTTTGAATTTCGGAGGTCTGAGTTTCTTTAATTCTTTATATGTTTTAGACAAGAGGCCCTTGTCTGAGAGAGAGTTCACTAAAATCTTTTCCCAGTTTGTGGGTTTTCTTTTCACTATGCTGGAGATTTCTTTTGACGTGCAGAAACTTTTTAATAAGAAGTGGTCCCAGTTATTGATTCTGGGAAGTATTTCCCGTGCGGTTTGAGTCCTGTTCATGAATTCTTTACCTACTCCTATGTCTCCAAGGTTTCTACGTATTTTGTCTTCCAATAGATTTAGTGTTTCTGTTTTAATATTCAGATCTTTGACCCATTTACATTTTAATTTAGTACATGGTGATAGACATGGGTCTAGCTTTAGTTTTCGGCAAATGGAGAGCCAGTTTTTCCAGCACCATTTATTAAAGAGACTGTCGTTCTTCCAGTGAACCTGCTTGGCTCCTTTATCAAAAATAAGGTGGTTGAGTGTGTTCGTAGTTGTGGTTGTATCTTCTAATCTATTCCACTGATCTTCAGCTCTGTTTTCATTCCAATACCATGTTGATTTTACTACTGTTGCTTTGTAGTATAACTTCAAGTCAGGGATTGTGATGCCTCCTGCTTTGTCTTTGCTGCTTAGAATTGCCTTTGCTATTCTAGGTCTCTTCTGGTTCCAGATGAAATTTAGGAGTGATTTCTCTAGATCTATAAGGTATGTTGATGGTATTTCTATTGAGATTGCATTGAATCTGTATAACAGTTTTGGGAGAATGGCCATTTTCACAACGTTTGTTCTTCCTATCCATGAGCAAGGGATGTCTTTCCATTTTCTGAGATCATCTTCAATTTCCTTTTTCAGTGTATTATAATTTTCACTGTATAAGTCTTTCACTTCTTTCGTAAGAGTAATTCCTAAATATTTCATTTTTTTGCTTGCTAATGTGAATAGTCCAGTTTCTCTTATTTCCCTCTCTGTAATTTTGTTGTTCGTGTATAGGAATGCTATTGATTTCTGAGTATTGATTTTGTATCCAGCCACATTACTGAATTTATTTATTGTATCTAAGAGTATTTCAATGGAGTTTAGGGGGTCTTCTATGTAGAGTATCATGTCATCTGCAAACAATGATAGTTTAACGTCTTCTTTTCCTATCTTTACCCCTTTTATTTCTCTTTCTTGCCTAATTGCTCTGGCTAGTACTTCCAGTACTATATTAAATAGGAGTGGTGATAAAGGACATCCTTGTCTTGTACCCGATTTTAAAGTAAAGGCTTTCAATTTTTGGCCATTTAGTATGATGCTGGCTGTTGGTTTGTCATAAATGGCGTTTATTATATTGAGGTAAAGACCATTTATTCCAATTTTCTCTAGAGTTCTTATCATGAATAAGTGTTGGACCTTATCGAAGGCTTTTTCTGCATCTATAGAGATGATCATGTGATTCTTATTTTTGGCTTTATTGATATGGTGGATTACATTTATTGATTTGCGTATGTTGAACCATCCTTGAATTCCTGGGATGAATCCCACTTGGTCATGTTGTATAATCTTCTTGATGATTTGCTGGATCCTATTTGCCAATATTTTATTGAGAATTTTTGCATCTGTGTTCTTTAGGGAGATCGGTCTATAGTTCTCTTTTATAGTTGGGTCTTTCTCAGGTTTTGGTACTAGAGTAATATTTGCTTCCAGGAATGACTTAGGAAGGATTGCTTCCCTTTCAATTTCATTGAATAGTTTGAGGAGTGTCAGCATTAGGTCTTCTTTATATTTCTTGTAGAATTCTGCAGTGAATCCATCTGGGCCTGGGCTCTTCTTGGTGGGCAAGGACCCAATTACATTCTCAATTTCATTAGCAGAGATTGGGTTATTCAACAGTTTTATATCCTCTTGATCTAGCTTTGGTACTTCATATGCTTCTAAGAATCTGTCTATTTCTTCTGTGTTATCAAACTTTTGAGAGTAGAGGTTTTCGAAATAGGTGTTGATGATCCTCTGTATTTCTATTGGGTCTGTAGTGATTTCTCCTTTTTCATTTCTTATTGTATGAATTTGAGCTTTTTCTTTCCTTTTTTTAATAAGGTTGGCTAGGGGCTTATCGATTTTATTTATTCTTTCAAAGAACCAACTCTTTGATTCGTTGATTCTTTGGATTGTTTTCTTAGTCTCTATTGCATTGATTTCTGCTCTGATTTTTATAATTTCCTCTCTTCTTTTGGCTTTGGGCTTGACTTGCTCTTCTTTTTCTAGCTGTTTGAGGTGTAGCATCAAGTTATTTATTTGTAATCGTTCTGTTTTCCTGATGTGGGAACTCAGTGCAATAAATTTTCCTCTCAGAACGGCTTTCATTGCATCCCACAGATTCCGGTAAGTTGTATCTGCATTTTCATTTTCTTTTAGGTATTGTTTAATTTCTTCTTTAATTTCTTCTGTGACCCACTGATTACTCAAGAGTGTGTTATTTAGTTTCCATGTGTTTGCAGAATTTTTGCAGTATCCTTTGTCATTAATTTCTAATTTCAGAGCGCTATGATCCGATAATATGCAAGGGATGATTTCAACTCTTTTGCATTTGCTTAAATATGTTCTGTGAGCTAATATATGGTCTATTTTAGAAAATGATCCATGTACTGCTGAGAAGAATGTGTATTCTGATGTTGTTGGGTGGAACATTCTGTATATGTCTATCAAACCCATTTGTTCACAGGTGTGATTCAGTTCTGTTATTTCTTTGCTCATTTTCTGTCTGGTTGATCTGTCCCTTGGTGTCAGTGGTGTATTAAGGTCTCCTGTTACAATTGTGTTACTGATAATTTGAGTTTTCATTTCTGTTAATAATTGTTTTATATAACTGGGTGCTCTGGAGTTTGGTGCGTATATATTTAAGATAGTTATCTCTTCCTCTTGGAGTTTTCCCCTTACGAGTATGTAGTGACCTTCTTTGTCCTTTATGGTCATTGTTGGTTTAAAGTTCATGTTGTCTGCAAACAGAATGGCTACTCCTGCCTTTTTTTGGAATCCTGCTGCATGAAGAATTGTTTTCCATCCTTTGACTTTCAGTCTGTGAGTATCTTTCTGGGTTAGATGGGTTTCCTGTAAACAGCATATGGTTAGATTTTGTTTCTTGATCCAGTCTGCTAGTCTGTTTCTTTTGATTGGTGCATTGAGACCATTTACATTAATGGTTATTACTGTTAAATGCTGGTTAATTGTAGGAATGTTATCTCTCTGCTGTTGCATCTTTATCTTTCGGTTCTGTTTAATTATTTGCTTTGCTTAGTGGTTTTTTCCTTTGTGTATCTAAACTGTCCTACAATATTTTTTGCAGGGTTGGTTTGGTGTTCATGAAGTTCTTCAGCTGTTCTTTGTCATGGAAGTATCGTATTGCACCATCTATTTTGAATGATAGTTTAGCAGGATATATCAGTCTTGGTTGGAAATCATTTTGCTTTAGGATCTGGAATACTTCACTCCATGCTCTTCTTGACTTTATCGTTTGCGCTGAGAAGTCTGCTGTGATTCTGATAGGTTTTCCTTTATAAGTGATTTGTCTTTTCTCTCTGACAGCTTTTAATAATCTATTCTTGTGTTGGATTTCTGGGATGGTGATTGTTATATGTCTGGGTGTAGTTTTATTTTGGTTATGACTGTTTGGAGTTCTATATGCTTCACTGATCCTGATGTCAGTTTCTGATCTCATGCTTGGGAAATTTTCAGCTATTACTTCTCTATATATCCTCCTGACATCCTTCATGTTGTCTCCCTCTCTTTCATTAATCCCTATCATTCTTATGTTATTCTTCTTTGCATCGTCTTGTAGTTGTTGAATTGTTGTTTCCTGGTTCCTTGTTATTTTCAAAAGATCTTTCCTTTCCTGTTCACTAGCTGCAATCCTGTCTTCAAGGTCTGAAATTCTATCTTCACTTTCATTAAGGCGGTTTTTACAACTTTCAGTGGAGTTTTTTATTTCCTGTATATCTCTGTGCATCTGCATTATGTATTCTGTTTGTTTCTTATATTGCTCGTCTAGGGATTCTATCTTTTTGTTTAGTTCCTCCAATTTTTTATCTGTGTTTTCTTTAGATATATTTAGAATCTCTTTCATTTCTTTTATCATTTCTTCTTTTATCTGGGAGATTATTTCGTGTTTGAATTTCTTTAAAGCTTCCTGGAGTTGCTTGTCAATTTCAGTGGCTATTGTGTCCGATATATGAGGTGGATGGGATATATTTTCTTCTATATACATCGCTCCTAGGGTTTCTTGAGATGGCCTGGAGGTTTGAGGTTGTAATTTGGTCTTTCGTTTTGTCATTTTCCTATATTTCTGTGTTTCAAGTGTTATTTGAAAGCTTCCTCAGGATCTGTTGAAAATCCCCTTCTATGTTTGGAGCTACTGAGACTCTGGCACCGCGCTACCCCAAGCCATTAGGCCTACAGAACCAGTGGCCCTCCTCTGCCTGCTCAGAACTCCGCAGTTCCAGACAAGCTGGGCCTCAGGGACACTGTGCGCCCACCTGCCCCTTGGAAGCTCCACAGTTCTTCAATCGCAGCCGGGTTAGGGTACTCACCACAGGCCGCAGTGCTTCAGGAACCTGTGGACCCTCCCTGGTTGCAGAGATATCCACAGTCCTCCAGACACATGGTGAGGCCGATGCAGGCACCCCAAATCTGCCCAGCTCCTCCTCTGCAGACCAATGGCCAGGCGCGGCAGCTAAACAGGCTGGGCTAGGCTGGTATTGTGGGCCAGCCCTCCTATGGGGAGCTCAGCAGGTCTCCAAATGAAGCCGGGAATGGGGAGGTTGATGTGGAAGCCTCAAACCCACCTCTCTCCTTCACTGCACCTGGAAGCCTGAGGGAACTCCAACAGTCTGGGCGCAGATATCCAGAGTCCTCCAGACACGCAGAGAGGCCGGTGAGGGCACCCCAGATCTGCCCAGCTCCTCCTCTGCAGACCTATGGCCAGGCGTGGCCTTTAGCTGTATTCTTGAAGCTGATTGTATTCTATTACGTATGAGATAAGATGATATAGAAAATTCAAATGACTCCTATTAATAAACCATCCTACTACTGATGACAAAAGACTAACAGTTCACCTAGAGATCTAAAGTGATAAAGGTAATAAGACAGTGAGCATGACGTGTGTAACCTCACGATCTGACAAAGATTTAGTTTTCGCAATGCCCATGAGCCCCTGAAGACCCTGCAGGAAATGTTTGTAAAGAATCACACTATAGGTCTATAAAGCCAGCCCATCCTTCCTGTCCGAGAGCCCCTGACAGAGCAGCCTGTGAGAACCCAGCAGCTCCCCAGTTCACACACTCAGTGGTTGGTCACTGGCTGCAAATGTGACAGCTGAGATGTGAGCACGTCCCAGTGCTGGGTTCCTGCAAGCCACTGTCCAGCACTGCATGGGGCATGAGGAAGGGACCGCAGCTAGCACTGGAGCCCAGGCAAATTCCTGCCTCCACCTACACCTCCTTCCTTCAAGGGATTTCAGCATCCCAAGATTTATGTTTTTTTTTTTTTTCTTTTTTTTAAAATTTTATTCAAAAGGATAAAGAGAAAAACACAAAACAAAACAAAGCAGTGTAAGGGTACAAGTAATACAGAACAACAACAACAACAAAATAACAGTAAGAAATCACCAGTTAATAGATTACATATTATCATCTTAGAGACAGTTGCTCAAATCACAGTATCAAAGCATACAAAGTGGACATTCAAACAGTGAGACTGAAAACAGTTGTGTTCAATGATCCAACCAAAAACATTAATATGGTCAGCTATTTAACACCCCTAAATACACTTGCTGTTGTATCCTTTAGAGCTCTTTTTTTCCCTCTCTTTTTTACAACAAAATTTACACATTTTGGGTTTTATTACTCCTTAGTTCTTATTACTTTTTTGGGGGGGTGAGGGAGAATAAAATCAAATATGGCAAAATAAAGCTGACAGTCAAAACCAAGGATAGACATAGCACATGATGTAAAACAGAGCACAAGGTTATCAACAATAGTTATCAACAATGTCTCTTGTTTCCTTAAAAACAATTGTCTATCTCATTATATATTATAAAGTTGAACAAAACAGTAGAGAACAAGACCAATAAAACTTAAGCATTGTAAACATTACATGACTTCCAAAGGAGACAATAGTCAAACCAGAATGGGCATCTTAGTGAATCTTATTGCCTTCAAAGTAGTTGCCTATACCCTCAAACTTGATACTATCATACAGAATGGAACAGAGTCTAATCAGTCAAAACAAGATCGTGGGTGTATTACAGGACTTCAAAACAAGTTAATAGGAAATCAAAAAAAAGTTATGATTATATATCCTGCTAATTTTTAAATTTTTCCCCTTAATTAAAACAAGCATAAGAAATAACTAAATATTTTTTTAATGAATAAGGGAGAGATTGAGATAAAACAAGACATAACAATATAACAATACAGGTCAAAGCATGACTGTTTCAGCAACCTAGTGCTTCACCACCAAATAACCCGACTTAATATTAATTACCATAGTGTCTGTCTTTTTCCTTGAAATATTTGAATAAAACTTCATATACTATAGCTTCAAATATTTCCATATCAAGAAGCCCAGAATAAAGCCTTTCCAATTAATAAGTGAAAACTTTATAAGGCTTCAAGGCCACATAATGGGGAATCATGAATACCACATATTTTTATATATTTGAATCATTACTTACATTAGGGTAACTATTCAGTATTCACACATGCGAGATTGGTTTATTTCACTTATGAGTATGGTCTCAAGCTGTGCCCATTTATTGATAAATATCTCAATGTGATCCTTCTTTATAGCTGAATAATACTCCATTGTATAGAAATACCACAGCTTTTTTATCCATTCCTCAGTTGATGGACACTTGGGTTATTTCCAAGATCTGGCGATTACAAATTGTGCTGCTATAAACATAGGTGCGCATATATCACTGTGGTATGATGCTTTCAGTTCTTCTGGGAATATGCCTAGAAGTAGAATAGCTGGAATAAATGGGACTTCCAATCCCAGCTTTTTGAGAAATCTCCAGACTGACCTCCACAAAGGCTGCACCAGTCTACACTCCCACCAACAGTGTAGGAGAGTTCCTTTTTCCCCACAGCCTCTCCAGCATTTGTTGTTGTTGGTTTTCTTGATCCTGGCCATTCTTTCAGGAGTGAGATGGTATGTCAGTGTGGTTTTAATTTGCATTTCTCTAATGACCAATGATGATGAACATTTTTTCATGTATTTATTTGCCATTTGCATTTCTTCATCTGAGAAGTGTGTATTCATCTCAGATGCCCATTTTTGGATTGGATCTTTGAATTTTGGTGGTCTGAGTTTTTTTAATTCTTTATATGTTTTAGACAAGAGTCCCTTGTCTGAGAGAGAGTTCACTAAAATCTTTTCCAAGTTTGTGGGTTTTCTTTTCACTATGCTGGAGATATCTTTTCACATGCAGAAACTTTTTAATAAGAAGTGGTCCCAGTTATTGATTCTGGGAAGTATTTCCTGTGTGGTTTGAGTCCTATTCATGAATTCTCTACCTACTCCTATGTCTTCAAGGTTTCTACCCAATTTGTATTCCAATAGATTTAGTGTTTCTGTTTTAATATTCAGATCTTTGACCCATTAAATTTTATTTAGTACATGGTGATAGACATGGGTCTAGCTTTAGTTTTCGACAAGTGGAGAGCCAGTTTTTCCAGCACCACTTATGAAAGAGACTGTCATTCTTTCAATGAACCTGCTTGGCTCCTTTATCAAAGATACGCTGGTTGAGTGTGTTTGTAGTTGTGGTTGTAACTTCCAATCTATTCCATTGATCTTTGGCTCTGTTTTGATTCCAATACCATGTTGATTTTACTACTGTTGCGTTGTAGTATAACTTCAAGTCAGGGATTGTGAATGCCTCCTGCTTTGTCTTTGCTGCTTAGAATTGCCTTTGCTATTTTAGGTCTCTTCTGGTTCTAGATGAAATTTAGGAGCGATTTCTCTAGATCTATAAGGTATGTTGATGGTATTTTATTGGGATTGCATTGAATCTGTATAACAGTTTTGGGAGAATGTCCATTTTCACAATGTTTGTTCTACCTATCCATGAGCAAGGGATGTCTTTCCATTTTCTGAGATCATCTTCAATTTCTTTTTTCAGTGTATTATAATTTTCACTGTATATGTCTTTCACTTCTTTCATAAGAGTAATTCCTACATATTTCATTTTTTTGCTTGCTAATGTGAAGAGTGTCTTATTTCCCTCCCTGTGATTTTGTTGTTCAAGTATAGGAGTGCTATTGATTTCTGAGTAATGATTTTGTATCCAGCCACATTACTGAATTTATTTATTGTATCTAAGAGTCTTTCCATGGAGTTTAGGGGGTCTTCTATGTAGAGTATCATGTCATCTGCAAACAATGATAATTTAACTTCTTCTTTTCCTATCTTGCCCATTTTATTTCTCTCTCTTGCCTAATTGCTCTTGCTAGTACTTCCAGTACTATATTAAATAGGAGTGGTGATAAAGGACATCCTTGTCTTGTGCCTGATTTTAAAGTAAAGGCTTTCAAGTTTTGGCCATTTAGTATGATGCTGGCTGGTGGTTTGTCATAAATTGCCTTTGTTATATTGAGGTAAGGACCTTGTATTCCAATTTTCTGTAAAGTTCTTATCATGAATAAATGTTGGACCTTATCGAAGGCTTTTTCTGCATCTATAGAAATGATCATGTGATTCTTATTTTTGCCTTTATTGATATGGTGGATTACATTTATTGATTTACGTATGTTGAACCATCCTTGCATTCCTGGGATGAATCCCACTTGGTCATGGTGTATAATCTTCTTGATGACTTGCTGCACCCTATTTGCCAATATTTTATTGAGGATTTTTGCATCTGTGTTCATTAGGGAGATCGGTATATAGTTCTCTTTTTTATTTGGGTCTTTCTCAGGTTTTGGTACTAGAGTAATATTTGCTTCCAGGAATGACTTAGGAAGGATGGCTTCCCTTTCAATGTCATTGAATAGTTTGAGGAGTATCGGCATTAGCTCTTGTTTGTATTTCTTGTAGAATTCTGCAGTGAATCCATCTGGGTTTGGGCTCTTCTTGGTGGGTAAAGACTTAATTACATTTTCAATTTCATTAACAGAGATTGGGTTATTGAACAGTTTTACATCCTCTTGATCTAGCTTTGGTACTTCATATGTTTCTAAGAATCTGTCTATTTCTTCTGTGTTATCAAACTTTTGAAAGTAGAAGTTTTCGAAATAGGTGTTGATGATCTTCTGTATTTCTATTGGGTCTGTAGTGATTTCACCTTTTTCATTTCTTATTGCACGAATTTGAGCTTTTTCTTCCCTTTTTAAAAATAAGGTTGGCTATTTGCTTATCGATTTTATTTATTCTTTCAAAGAACCAACTCTTTGATTGTTTTCTTAGTCTCTATTGCATTGATTTCTGCTCTGATTTCTATAATTTCCTCCCTTCTTTTGGCTTTGGGCTTGACTTGCTCTTCTTTTTCTAGCTGATTGAGGTGTAGCATCAAGTTATTTATTTGTATTCATTCTGTTTTTCTGATGTGGGAACTCAGCGCAATAAATTTTCTTCTGAGGACGACTTTCATTGCATCCCACAAATTCCGGTAAGTTGAATCTGCATTTTCATTTTCTTTTATGTATTGTTTAATTTCTTCTTTAATTTCTTCTGTGACCCACTGATTACTCAAGTATGTGTTATTCAGTTTCCATGTGTTTGCGGGATTTTTGCAGTATCTTTTATCATTAATTTCTAATTTCAGAGCCGTATGACACAATAACATGCAAGGGATGATTACAATTCTTTTGAATTTGTTTAAATATGTTCTGTGAGCTGATATATGGTGTATTTTAGAGAATGATCCATGTACTGCTGAGAAGAATGTGTATTCTGATGTTGTTGGTGGAATATTCTGTATACGTCTATCAAATCCATTTGTTCGCAGGTGTGATTCAGTTCTGTTATTTCTTTGCTCATTTTCTGTCTGGTTGATTTGTCCCTTGGTGTCAATGGTGTATTAAGGTCTCCGGTTACAATTGTGTCACTGATAATTTGAGTTTTCATTTCTGTTAATAGTTGTTTTATATAACTGGGTGCTCTGGAGTTTGGTGCATATATATTTCAGATAGTTATCTCTTCCTCTTGGAGTTTTCCCCTTACGAGTATGTAGTGCCCTTCTTTGTCCTTTATGGTCACTGTTGGTTTAAAGTTCACGTTGTCTGCAAACAAAATGGCTACTCCTGCCTTTTTTTGGATTCCTGTTGCATGAAGTATTGTTTTCCATTCTTTGACTTTCAGTCTGTGAGTATCCTTCTGGGTTAGATTGGTTTCATGTAAAAAGCATATGGTTGGATTTTGTTTCTTGATCCATTCTTCTAGTCTGTTTCTTTTGATTGGTGCATTGAGACCATTTACATTAATGGTTATTACTGTTAAATGCTGGCTTATTGTTGACATGTTATCTCTCTGCTGTTGCATCTTTATCTTTCTGTTCTGTTTAATCTGCTTTGCTTAGTGGATTTTTCCTTTGTGTATCTATACTGTCTTTCAATATTTTTTGCAGGGTTGGTTTGGTGTTCATGAAGTTCTTCAGCTGTTCTTTGTCATGGAATTATCGTATTTCACCATCAATTTTGAATGATAGTTTTTCAGGATACATCAGTCTAGGTTGGAAATCATTTTGCTTTAGGATCTGGAATACTTCACTCCATGCTCTTCTTGATTTTATTGTTTGTGCTGAGAAGTCTGCTGTGATTCTGATAGGTTTTCCTTTATAAGTGATCTGTCTTTTCTCTCTGACAGCCTTTAATAATCTATTCTTGTGTTGGATTTCTGGGATGGTGATTATTATATGTTTGGGTGTAGTTTTAGTTTGGTTATGACTATTTGGAGTTCTACATGCTTCACTGACCCTGATGTTGGTTTCTGATCTCATGCTTGGGAAATTTTCAGCTATTACTTCTCTAAATATCCTCTTGACATCCTTTATGTTGTCTCCTTATTTTTCATTAATCCCTATCATTCTTATCTTATTTTTCTTTGCATCATCTTGCAGTTGTTGAATTGTTGTTTCCTGATTCCTTGTTAGTTTTAAAAGATCTTTCCTTTCCTGTTCACTAGCTGCAATCCTGACTTCAAGGTCTGAAATTCTATCTTCACTTTCATTAAGGCGGTTGTTACAACCTTCAGTGGAGTTTTTTATTTACTGTATATCTCTGTGCATCTGCATTATGTATTCTGTTTGTTTCTTATATTGCTCATCTATGGATTCTATCTTTTTGTTTAGAACCTCCAATTTTTTATCTGTGTTTTCTTTAGATACATTCCAAATCCCTTTCATTTCTTTTATCATTTCTTCTTTTACCTGGGAGATTATTTTGAGTTTGAATTCCTTTAAAGCTTCCTGGATTTGCTTGTTAATTTCAGCTATTGTGTCCGATATTTCAGGTGAATGGCATATATTTTCTTCTATATACATTGCTCCTAAGGTTTCTTGAGATGGGCTGGAGATTTGATGTTGTTATTTGGTCTTTCATTTTGTCATTTTCCTATATTTTTGTGTTTCAAGTGTTATTTGAAAGCTTCCTCAGGATCTGTTTGAAATTCCCTTCTATGTTTACAGCTACTGAGACTCTGGCACCACGCTATCCCAAGCCACTGGGCCTACAAAACCAATGGCCCTCCTCTGCCTGCTCAGAACTCCGCAGTTCCACCAAGCTGGGCCTCAGGGACACTGTGCGCCCACCTGCTTGTTGGAAGCTCCACAGTTCTCCAATGGCAGCCGGGATGTGGAGGCAGATGTAGATGCCTCAAACCCACCTCTCCACTTCACTGCACCTGGAAACCTGGAGGGACCCAAACAGTTTGGGCTCTGGGCAAAGTGTGCTGAGCACTCACCACAGGCTGCAGGGCCTCTGGAACCTGCAATGCTCCACTGCCCGCCAGGACATACACATTCCTCCAGACACACGGGAGGCCGATGCAGGCACCCCAGATCCACCCAGCCCTTCCTCTGCACATCGATGGTTAGGTGCGGGAGGCCCAAACAGGCTGGGCTCTGGGAATAGCGTGGGCCCCCCCACTCGTTGGAAGCTCAGCAGTTCTCCATGTGCAGCCAGGATGGCGAGGCAGATGTAGAGCCCCAGATCCATGTTTCACAGTTTAACATCTCTCAGGCAAACATTACTTTCAATTTTCTTTGCAAATTATGAACTTAAATGCTAGAAGTATATTATCACAGCTGTGGGACACAGCAGTTCCTAATTTATCAGAGCTTCATTGCTGGTATATTGGTGACTCTGCTATTGCAGGTGTTGTTCCCAGTGTCACGAACATTCACTCATTCTGGAAATCTCCCAAGAGGATCTATGTTGTCCAAAAAGAATAAGGAGGTGATAATATATAAAGGTCACAACAGAAGATTTTCTGAATGGCAAATACTTTGCTACAGATGATTGCGTTCAAGATAAATATGGTAACATATTATTTAGGTTTATCCCTTATTTTTGGCATTATTTTATGTTGGTTCATTAAGGCCATATATTTTGTTTAATTTATCAGACATGTAGATTGATTTCATTTGTTTTGTTCACCAGGATGTTTTATGTTTCAATGGCAATTATAATTTTTTCTGTAATGCTGTAAGTTTTTATATTTCTACATAATTACTATTTATTTTATTGCATTTAGTTAGATCTTTGTCACTGAGGTAACATATATTTACCTTGAAACACTATACAAACTAGAAGTGCATTTGTTTAATATTTACTAGTTATTCTGAGGATCTCTAAAGTAATAAGCATTATTATAAATATATTGATGTAAGGAACAAAATTTCTGACTTGCAGGTTAAGAAACACCTCCTGAATTTATTGCTGAAATCAGTAGTTGATACAGTGATTAATGCAGAGAAGAGAAATGTAACCTCACACATCCTCACTGCAAGAAAACTCTTAGTTAGAGTCCTGTTTCCCTCTCTTCCCTGCTTCCTCTTTATAATCACCATCACCTTGTAATACACAGACAAGGCTGTGATTATAGGTTGAGTAGAGAAATGCTATCAGGTAACCTCTTCCCACACGTCTCTAAGGGATGGCACTGTAAACTACTTTTATAACACAGTTAAGAGTACTAAAGAGAGGTGACTTATAAGATTTATTCGAACACATGTATTATCACCACCTCTTCTGAGAGCTTACAAGACAGCAGACGTCTCAGAATAGCAAACGCTTTTCTCCAGACACTGAAGGTTAATTTCAAGATAGACAACAAACCCTTAATTTTATTCTGGTTTAGCCTTTACTTCTTAGAATTTTTATAACTTGACTACTAAAGTTTATTTCTTTTGGATAATTAGCAGTTAACACCTGTATAATTTGGTTCATTTATGATTTCACTTAACTATCTATAATGATAGATGTTTTAGGATTCTTTTCTTAAATTTTTAAGTCTGAGGTGTCTTGTTCCTTCTAGTTATAGCTTCCGACATAAGGAAAAAAATAGTTCCCCTAAAAGACTGTCAACACAATGACCTAACTGTGCAACATTTCCGTATTTATTAGTTACTCTGAGATTATTCCTAAAGATAATAAACTCAAATATATTGTTTTA
The DNA here is from genome assembly GCF_034190915.1 of Cavia porcellus. Classification (NCBI taxonomy): domain Eukaryota; kingdom Metazoa; phylum Chordata; class Mammalia; order Rodentia; family Caviidae; genus Cavia; species Cavia porcellus. The sequence goes on along the minus strand of NW_026947501.1, from coordinate 43,448,212 downwards.
CTGAGTTATAGCCCAGGAGCTCCCTAGTGAATTTTCATGTGATGCAATAGCTAACACTGCTAAGGTGAAAAAAAAATATCATCTCCTATCTCCTCCTCAATGCATGAATGGTCACGACTGGGATAATTTTGTTTTCCTCCCTTCTGCTTTCTCCTTTCCTACTCACTGTCTCCTGGTCACAGTCAGTCAATTGTCCAATTATGGATTTGAACAACTGCCCACACAATCCTTAAGAAAGAATGGAGATATGAAAACCATAGCACTATTATATAATAGGATTGAATCCTTAGATTTATTCTGACAGGGGTCATTCTGAAATAAATATTGATTCAGTACAGGGGGAAAAGGAAGCAAAAGCTACAGAGTCGAGGAAACATCTGAGGCCAGCAAGCTTATGGGATGCAGGCTGGGGAAGTTATGGCTCTACCTTTAGCAATATGAGTGACATGGAAACCTGAGCAGTGATGACTAAAATAATTTTCCAAAATTATTTAAGTGTATGCCCTCCTATTGATCAGTAGTCTACCCATGAACCACATATTTCTATTCAGCCCTGGATCTATGTCTAGTATAATTGTGGAATTATATTTCTAATTTTAATTGAGTTTTATCTAGCAAGGTACTTGGATCATATATCCTGTGTCTAAAGCAGTTATAGACAAAGCCAAGCTGAGGCACACACAGAACATTACTGACTCTTTGGAAACTTCCCTGCATTCTGCTGCTGCAAGGAAAGTGGTGGAGCAAATTTCTCTTAGAGACACTGAAAGAGAGGCTGGGCCCTGGAGCCCACAATGGTCTCACTAGAATGTAAACGCAGAAACAAGACACAGATGAGCCCGTCAGTGAATGATGTCCACACTGGGGTCTTCCCAGCAAGAGTGATGCTGGCTGATCAAGTGGATGGTTGATGTGGGCACAGTGAACATGGTCTCAACCTCAGACTCCTGTCACGGAGGCCTTTCCACACACTGCTGTCTCACGTGGATCCAGAGAACCAGGACTCAGAGGGCCGCAGCTCCAGGTCTGCAGCTCACTGCTGCACCTGATTCAGGTTGATCCTTGCCCAAAGATAGTGATCACATTTTGCAGAGAGCTTGTGACAGACAGGGCCTTTGGAGAACAAGCAGAGCAGCAGCAAGGCCTCCAGGTTCTAAAGAGAGGGCAAATCTGAGCTGCAAGAGAGCTAGGACCTCATGTGTGCTAAAATTTATCATGATAGTTTCCCCTTTGAAATGGATAAAATCACCCAAGGATCTGATTCTTGTGTTGCTGGTTCAATTTTTTATGGCCTATGAGGCAAAGCATATTATTTTCAGTAAACTCTTAATGGATTTAGTGAGATCTTCTAATGTTTTCAGGCCTCATTCTTTTTTCTTTGGTCCTTATAAGTCAACTTTACTCACATCATCACAGCATTCAGGGCACAAGCTGAGTAATGACAGACACCTTTTCTGGTCACCATAGCAAAAATCTCCAGATATTGCATCCAGTGGTTGAAGTCTTTGCTGCTTAACAGTTTGAGACTCTGCTGTATTAAATTTCATTTACACCAATATTGTATCCTGCTTTGGTTCTTAAATTAGTACTGCAAAAGTAGATCTGGCCACGAAAAAGTTACTACCTCTTCATGGAAATCACACAATGGCATTAACTTGACTCTGGAAACTTTAACTTTCAATGAAAAAATATCAAATGCTAGTAAGCATATTTTTTGATGGAAAAATGACGGTTCATTTCACTCCAGTAAATACACTGATTTCAGGTGGAAAATATTTCCCTGAGCAATTAAATACAAGTTTATAAAGTTAACAAGTAGGTGAGAAGATTAAGTAGATATCAGCGGTACCTAAAATGTACAAACACAGTGATTGTACTGAAAGGAAGGAAAGAGCACCCAGTGGGCGGTGCTTGGTGCAGAGGGTGGGAGAATGTGGTTGGACAGGGATCTCAGTTTTATGAAGAAGGTGCTACATCCCCAAAACTCCCACAGCATAGTAAAGACTCAGGAGAATCTCAAGAATAAAAACCTACCAGGCAGCATTTGTCTTCCTACCTCAGAAGAAATTGAATCCAGGGCAATGTCATGAAATATTAAAAATAAGGGAAGAATAAAACATTCAAAGCACAACACAACAATGAAAAAGGTAAATCATCAGACCAATGAAGGCAGCATACAAAAACAACTGACAATAAACATTGCTTCTGAACTATTCATTTTGCTTCATGTACAAATACCGTGACCTTTATTTCTGAGCACTGTTTTACCATGGTAACACCATCATTTATGTCTCCATGTGCTGATGACGACTTAGGTAGATTCCACTTCAGGCTGTTATGAATAAAGTTGCTTTGATTAGTCTGACATAGGATGCGGTGTGAACTGCTATTTTCAAGGACTTTAGTCAGAGGCCTTGGAGGGCATCTGATAGGTAGGAGAGTAAATTACTGCACCTGAACCAAATTAACCTGCCAAGAGCTCATAAGTTCCTTATTTTCTTGAGGAATGAACAGTTTTAGTTGCTCTAAGTACTTGTTTCTTTGTTTCAGATTTCCATGAATTAGCATTTGATAGAAAACCAAAGAGATAGAGTTCATTAGGTTATTTATTATCACCAATTAATTACAATATACTCACCATGTTTCTGTGCTTTATATGTTTTAGAATTTACCTTCATTAATACCTATTGGAAAGGCAAATGTTAATAGAGAAGAAATGAGTAACTACTGCAAAGTAGGGAACAGATAAGAACATTGTACCCCTGGGATGAGGAAGCAGGGAAGGGGGTACATAGACGGGCTGCATTCTTTGGCCAACTCTGAGTTTTTGGGCAAAATAATAGTGCACCTTAAAGACTGGGTCTCTACAGTGGCTGACATCACTTCTATTGCAGCCATCTCAATTGGAAAAATAGAGAGCATTTGGGGACCCTGCCCCAACTATGCCACCTTCATTGTCTTCCCAGCAATTGCCACTGTTGCTCACACTGAGCAGAGACACTGTGTTTTTGAGACCTGTTAAATTTGCACAGTCATAAAATATCATGGGGAGAAGTGAGAGTAAGGAGAGGAGATATGTTTCAGCATGAGATGAATCCACTTCTTTTCTTTTAGTGCTGGAGACCAAAGACAGCCTGTTGGGCACTCTCCTGAGCAAAGCACAAAAAGCCCATGTTAGGTTCCATGAAATAATGAATGACTCTAAGTAATATAAACAAATACAGTGAGCGTTCTAAACTTTTACCTGTGAATCCAGTTAAAGGTAGGGGCAAAATTTGTATATTCATTCCCATGTTTTAAAAATAGTATTAGATTCTTACTCCATGCAAACCTATGTATATCTGGTGACTTCTGAGATAGAATCAATACATTGAAAGCTTCTATTCCAGTTAATCATAGAAGGTAATGATGGAACTTTGTAAGTACAAAGATGTTACTCAATTTCTTTTACTTATTGTGTTTCTGAATACAGCCTGTTCTGAGATTATCTTTCAAAAACTTCTGTGCTATAAAGGCAAGATTTTGTCATTTTGGAAAAGGATAAACTATGGGAATGGAAAAGCACAAATTAAGAGAATGAATGTGGAGAATTGAGAGGATTTTTAGGGCACTGAAACAAAATCACATTGTTCCAAATGCTGCATGTTATTGTAGTTGTCTCTGTTGGGGGATATGCACAACATCAAGAGTGAATTTTCATGTGAAATTTGGACTTTGCACATTTATTAATCTTGATTGTTTGCAACAAAATTATCCTTGGATATCGATAATGACTGCAAAGTCATGTGGGCAGTGTTATAAGGGCCACTTCTGCATTTTAAAATTTTTATAGCCTTCAATTTATTCTAAAATTGAAGCAAGTCTTTAAAAATTCTTTCCCAGATTGCATAGAAGGGCTTCTCTATTGCTGTCTGAATAAAAAATGATGCCATAACCCACAGAGCGCTGAGGTGCTCATTTGTGTCTTCATTAAATCTGGACAGGAACTGTCATATTTGTGCTTCTGGAGCAGGGGAAAAGGAAAGAGGGAGTGTGGAGGAGAGTCTTGGTCCTTCTTCTAAAGTCTCAAGGAGCTTCCAAACTTGGCTGGCTCAGAGAACTGCTCTCAGCAGTTGAAAACAGCAGTTGAGGTGGCAGCTGGTGCAGCCCAGTCTCACACTTGTTTCTCTGGCTGGTTTTTGTCATGGATTGTATCACTGTGGGAGGAGTATACAAACCTTGCTGATAGTAATAAGTAGCAACATCTTCAAGCTGGAGGCTACTAATGGTAAGAGTATAATCTGCCCCAGATCCATTGCCACTGAACCTTGATGGGACCCCAGTTGGTTGTAGCATAAATCAGCAGTTGAGGAGCTTTCTCTGGTTTCTGTTGGTACCAATGTAAAATATTGCTTATACCCTGACTGGCCTTACATTTGATGGTGACTGTGTCTCCCACAGATGCAGGCAAGGAGGATGCAGTCTGAATCATCTGAATGTCACATCTGGCACCTGAAATTAGAAACAAGTATCAACACAACTATGGTAAAACAGGACCTCCTTGTAGCGCCAGGCAATTCTGACCAGGAAACTCTAAATAGACCAAATCATAATATCAATCCTTGCTCACCTCGGAGATAGAGCAGGAGGAGCCCAGGAGATGAGCAGGGATCCTCATGTCCGTGGCGTGTTGTGACTGGGACTGACTCCTGCACAGGGTGTGAGCAGCCTGGAAAGAAATATTTAGGGCATGGGTTGTGGTCTGTGCATTGCAAATCAGCAGAGGATGGATAGCATGACACATAGCTGCAGTGCTGTGTCATCTCATCATCATCCAAGGTTTTCTGGGACCACTTCTAAGCCTGGGTGGCACAGATTTAATGGGTTTCTCTCTTGGACCACAGGGTAGAATGCAGCTCTTCTCCCACGAGTACACAGAACATTGTTTTAGATTTGGTTCTCAAACACACTTTGCACCTTTGAATGGAGATGGCATCTATAAGTTCTGTGCCTCCCTCTCTGAATTCACAAGGTTTCTTCACTCCAGTTTGACTTATGGCCACTCACATTCAGAGCTGTGTACCTGCTTCTCTCACCCTTCCTGTCTCATTGCTTACTGAGTTCAGACTCTAAGAATCCTCCTGGAAGGGGCATCACAGTCAGATGCATACAGATCAGAGAGTAAAGCAGGAATTCCTGAGGAACTGGCAGATGGGGGAGACATGGTCCATTGTGACCTGAGGACCCAGCCATGTGAGCTTGGAGAGCTGGGCACAGAGCTCCCTCCTTTAATGGGAAATTATCATTTCAACATTCCAGCACTCATTCCAGCATTCATTTATTTAATCACTAGGATGAGTACTCTGTCTTTGTGTATTGTGGGGGTCGTTTGCCATTTAATGGAAACTTTGTAACAGCAACCTTTTTTGTTTGGGGCCCTAAGTTCTTTACTGAATCTCTCCTCAGGAACCTGATCTTATTCTGCCCATTACCAGACAAGGGTCTATAGAAATTCACATGATTTGTATTCTTAATAAATCATGCAACTATTAAGGACAAACAACTAATAATTCTCTTGCAAATCTGAAAAGATAATGAACACAAGGCAGTTAAGGTCCAGGAATGTGACTACATGAAAAGACAAAAAGATAGTTTTGGGAAAGAGTGGGGGACCCAGAATACCCTGCTGGTTGCAGTGCTAGGAAATGATTCAAGGCTCAGGGCTTCTTGTCCAGGGGTCTTTTCTGTTTCCCCAACTCCAGGAAATTTTTGGTAATTTGATAATATTCCCCATTTGAAACTCTTGTGCCTTACTGACTAATTCAAGCTCACAAGGAAAACTGCAAAATTTCACCAATTTGTAAAGGACAAAGTAGGAAATCCTTAGATGGATACAAAGAGAACTACTTTCAACAACTATTTATTTATTTAGAAAAATTCCTATAATTGATGTTGCAACTAATATGTGAAGCAATGGCTCTACAAATTTCAGCTCTGAGACTCAAACTCAGATTCCCGCTCATCCTCGTGTCCCCTGCTGCAGCCACCAAGCATCATGCTCTCCGTCCGTGCCCTGCTCGCCACGCTTGCAGACCAGCAGCAGCTGCAGCTGTCGCCGCTGAAGGGACTCAGCCTGGCTGACAAGGAGAACACGCCTCCGTCCCTCAGCGGGACTCGCGTGCTGGCCAGTAAGACCGCGCGGCTGATCTTCCAGGAGCCCACCGAGCCGAAGAGTAAGGGATTTGCGCCCAGCGTGGAGGAGGAACCACTGCTGAGAGAACCCCCGGCGCTTTGTCATCTTCCCTATCGAATACCATGACATTTGGCAGATGTATAAGAAAGCCGAGGCCTCCTTTTGGACGGCAGAGGAGGTGGATCTTTCCAAAGACATTCAGCACTGGGAAGCCCTGAAGCCCGAGGAGAGATACTTTATATCACACGTTCTGGCTTTCTTTGCCGCCAGCGATGGCATAGTCAATGAGAATTTGGTGGAGCGGTTCAGCCAAGAAGTTCAAATCACAGAGGCTCGCTGTTTCTACGGCTTCCAGATCGCCATGGAAAACATTCATTCCGAAATGTACAGTCTCCTCATCGATACTTAGATCAAAGATTCCAGAGAAAGGGAGTTCCTCTTCAATGCCATCGAGACCATGCCCTGTGTGAAGAAGTCGGACTGGGCCTTGCGCTGGATTGGGGACAAAGAGGCCACTTATGGGGAACGCGTGGTAGCCTTTGCTTCCGTGGAAGGCATCTTTTTTTCTGGTTCTTTTGCGTCGATCTTCTGGCTGAAGAAACGGGGACTCATGCCCGGCCTCACCTTTTCCAATGAACTCATCAGCAGAGATGAGGGCCTGCACTGTGACTTCGCCTGCCTGATGTTCAAGCACCTGATGCATAGACCCTCAGAGCAGAGGGTGAAGGAGATTATCGTCAACGCCGTCAGAATCGAGCAGGAGTTCCTCACGGAGGCCTTGCCAGTGAAGCTGATTGGCATGAACTGCGAGCTCATGAAGCAGTACATCGAGTTCGTGGCTGACAGGCTCATGCTAGAGCTGGGCTTTGGCAAGGTTTTTCAAGTGGAAAATCCATTTGACTTCATGGAGAATATTTCTCTAGAAGGGAAGACAAACTTCTTTGAGAAGAGGGTAGGCGAGTATCAGAGGATGGGAGTTATGTCCAGCCCCACGGAGAATTCTTTTACATTGGATGATGACTTTTAGAACTAGAGAAGCATGCTTACTTTGCTGATTTCCCCCCCCCTTTCATCATTAAAAAAAAAAATCAGCTAAGGTAAATGGCCCAGCTACACCATGCATGGTCAGCAGTGTTAGCAGCACTGGTAAAAGCTGTGTAGCTACCTCAGAATCAATCCTGTTTGTTAGCAATGTGCAGTGTGTCACCCAGGGGAGGGACATGGAAGCCCAGCCACCTGGGCTCTTTGCAAGATCAAGTCTCACTTTGTGAGCAGCTGGCAGCCGCGACAGCACTGTAGCACTACAGCTTGGGGACCACAGGACTCGGCCCGGCCCTGGGGCAGTTACAGATGTCGGCCTCACTGCTTCCTAGCAGGCTAAAGTGCATCAAACTAGCGGTAAATAAACTGGCACTTTACACACAGATGCGAAGCGTACTGTCACGGGGAGAGCCTGACATTTGATTTCAACACCAAGCGAAAGAAAAGTGTTGCATTTCCCACGAATGGTAGCTCAAGTGACTAAAAGAAAGTAACCTTGTGTTCCTGGGCATGTAATTTGGAAGCTTTTTAATGAATTTGAAATACCCTACTTTTGAAGTCAATTTTGGGCAAATCTCCATGTACGTAGTACCCAGTGGAGATAGGATGTGATTGCTCCTGAGACCAGCTCTCCTGAAAGTGGTGCTTATTCCGATTATGTCAGAGATTTGATCTATTTATACGTTCTCCATTTAGTTTCTTTAAGACTTTTTTACAATATGCATCCTTTTAGGTACTCCAGTAGTTCATATTTTGGAAAGTTTTGTCACCCAATATTAATAAGAGAAATACCTTAACAAGACAGGCATCTCAGAGGTATTGCTCACGGTGCTTCTCACACTAAGCACATGTCACCTGGCAGGTTCTTGAGTGAGTAGCAAACCTGAGCTGTGAGCCGTCCCTACCTGCTCCATTCAGATATGTTTTTAGATGAAGCTTCAGACTAACACAGTTCCCAGTTACTATTACTTAATCCGCCTTTCTGTGGGAAGAGCCTCAATGGCCATGGGAAGGAGTGGATGGGTGCTTGACATCAATCCTGTGATGCCCCCAAATTCGCCGCTTGTGTTGTCTATGGGTTGGTGGTCATTGGAACCCCAGCCAGGCTTCACTGATTATACCATTGTATTAGTCTATCAATTCTTGTATTACAAGACCCATTTCTGTCTTTTTAAGTTATTCATCCCTAATGTGAATAAACCCAAGTTGTATGACCTGAAAAAAAAAAAAAAAAAAAAATTTCAGCTCTGCTGTGCTGACCAAATCTCAGGGTGTTTGTGAGGTCCATGACCCATCTGCACCTGCTAAGATCAGAAGATTGCTCATTCAGGCTGAAAAAGTTTTTGTTCTGGTTTGTGGTGTAGTGTGAAGAATACTCTATCCCTGGTGATAGTAATAACTTGTGACATCATCAGGTTACAGGCTGAGAGAGAAACCTGTGCCAGATCTGTTGCCAATGAATCTCAAATGGATCCCTGAGATGGACTGAAAGGCCCATTGAATACGAGCTTTGGAGCCTAATTTATTTTCTGCTGATACCAATGTAGATCGGAGGCAATGTTCTGACTGGCCCAGGAGGTGATAGTGGCTGTCTTCCCTTGCATCATAGACAGCCCAGCTGGAGATTGGATCAGCACACTCTGGCTTCTGGAGGCTGAAACCACCAGACATCAGCAGAACATGACCATGTACATATGAAAATCACTACAAATGTAGTCTAAAAGAAAACTGGGCATATTTTACAGGGCTTTTAAGAAGGAAGGAGGAAAAAAGAAAGAAAGACGGAAGGAAGGAAAGAAATAAAGAAAAAAAGAAAGGAGTGATAAGAGTAAGTTCAGTAACACTGTCACTTTGAACATTGTCCAAGTAGTATCACCTGAAACCTACACTAATAGAAACCTAAAGAGCTCTGATAAGGACATTATCTTGACTTTGCCATATCTATTTTTTTAAAGTTTTATTTAAGGAGAAAAAGGAAAAAAAAAAACAGAAAATGGGCACAAGTTATACAGAATTTCAGAAAAAATAAACAGTAGGAAATCACTAGTTAATAGATTACATATTATTATCTTAGAAATAGTTGTTCGAATTACAAAATTAAAGCTTATAAAGTGGACTTTCAAACAGTGAGACTGCATACAGTTCTGTTCATTGATCCAACAAAACTTAGTAACATGGTTATCTATCTTATACACTTAAATATACATGCAGGTATATCCTTTAAAGCACTTTCTTTTCCTTTCTTTTGTACAGTGACAATTACACATTTTGGGTTTTATTAGTCCCACAGTTCTTATTACTTTTTTTTGAAGAGAGTAAAACCAAATGTGACATAACAGAACAGAGGCAGTCAAATCAAAAGGATGGACATTATACCTAATGTAAAAACAAAATACGAAGTGATAAAAAATGGTCACCATACTGCTTCTTGCTATCTTAAAAAGAATTGCCTATATCATCAGTTATAATAAAATTGAACAAAACAGTAAAGAATAAAACCAAAACATTGGAGACATTACAGGACTTTAAAAGAAGATAATAGTCAACCAGAATGGGCGTCATAATAAATCTTGTCTTCACAGTTGTTGCCTATACTTTCAAACTTGGTACTATCAAGCAAAACAGAATAGGGGAAAATCAGTCAAAACCAGATGGTGAGGGCAATATGGGTTTTCAAATCAAGTGAATAGGAAATCAAAGTGGGTTACTATAGTTTATCCTGCTATTTTTTATTTATTTTTCCCTTAATTAAAAGATAAAAATAAAAAAAGTAAATAATTAAATAAGGAGATTAAGATAAAAGAGGGCATAACAACAAAACAGCACAGGTCAAAACATAACTGTTTAAGCAAAATAGTGTTTCACCACAAGATATCCTGACATAAAAGTAGTTACCGTAGTGTCTCTTTCCTTGAAATCTTTGAGTATAACTTTGTATACTGTAGCACCAAACATATCAAGACAATGTAAAACCATTCAAGAGAATGACAGTATTACAAGGTATTTACAACCAACTATCAGAAAATGAACAATGGTTTCTGTATAGCCTCCTTGTCTATAAAACTTTTGTTTAAATTATCACATATAATAAAATCCAATAAGAAACAACCTGTTAAGACCAATGGAGCCAGAAGAATAAAAGCTTGATGGGACTTTAAAACGAGATGATACTAAATTAGCACTAGCTATTATGATGTCTTGTTTTCTCCAAAATAGGTGTTCCTACCATCCAACCTTCTCTGCCTCATTTGTGTTGAGCTCTTTTTCTGTTGTTAGTTCTCAATTTGTCTTCTTCATTTTGTTTTCTGCACCATTCATTGTGGCCTCTCTGCCACTGTTTCTAGAATCTTGGTATTTTCCTTTTTTAGAATATCCTGCAGTATTCTCTGTAGAGTTGAATTGGTGTTTTCAAATTTCCCTAGTTCCTCTTTATCCTGGAAGCACCTTTTTTTTCCATCAATTTCTAGGGACAGTTGTACAGGATATATGAATCTTGGCTGGAGGTTATTATCTTTCAAAGCTTGAATTATTTCCCCCCACGCTCTTCATGATTTGATGGTTTGTGCTGAGAGGTCTGCTGTAATTCTGATGGGTGTTCCCTTGTAAGTTATCTGTTTCTTGTCTCTGACAGCTTTTAGTATTCTGTTCTTATATTGGATTTCTGGAATTTTGATTATTATATGCCTGGGTGTAGCTCTGTTTGGATTGTAGGTGACTGGGGTCCTGTAGGCCTCATACAACTGAATATTTTTACCTTTTGCTAAATTAGGGAAATTCTCCTGTATTATTTCTGTGAATAGCTTTTGTAGTCCATTTGTTTGTGTCCTTACTTCTTTTATGTTCTTAATTCTTAAGTTATAGATCCTCTTATCATCTTCTAGCCTTTGTATTATTGCTGTTTGTTTTCTTGTTATTCTTAAGAAGTTTTTCATTTCATGCTCCCACATTACAAATCTGTCCTCAAGTTCAGATACTCTATCCTTAGTTTCTTTCAAGCTGTTATGCCAGCCGTCAATAGAGTTTTTAGTTTCCTGATAATCTCTATGAAACTGCTTCATGTATTCTATGTTTTCTCTATTTTCTCCATCAAACAATTCTCCCCTTTTTTTCTGTTCTTCCATTCCACCATCTGTTTTTTTCTTGTGTGGTGCTTAGCATTTCTCTAACTATTCTATTTATATCTTGCTTTACTTGGTTAAATACCTTGTCTATGAGGCTCCGGAGATATTGCTTTATGTCTATTGGTGCCATGTCTGATATTGCATGTTTTCTGTCCTCATTCTTTTTTGCATTTACCTTTCCTGGATCAGTGTTCTTAGGATTGGGGATTGAGGACCCTTTCTGTTGCTCCCTCTTCCCATACTTTTTGTTCCTTCCATACAAGCGTATATAGGAGGCCCAGTTTCTTTTTTTGTTGGTTACAGTTTGTTTGACTCTGTTGACTAGGTGTTCCCACCCACTGCAGTGCACTAGGGAGACACAGACCTGGGCAGCCTCTGCTGGGCCCACACCTCATGATCAACCTCCTGAAGGGTGCACCACCAGGTGCTGGGACCTGGTTTGGGCTAACCCATTGGGTCTTAGTCAGTGGCATCACCCAGGCCAAGTGCTCTGCACCAATCCCACTGGAGAGGGGAATATGTGACCAAAGTCACTGCAGTGTCCTGTTCTGGCTGGTATGCCCAGTCCCAGAATGCCCTTTGCTGGAGCCTCCCACTCTATGGAAGGGTCCCTGTTCCTCTTACTCACCGCAGTTTGATGCAGGTCTCCCCGCCAGTCCTGCTCTCAACTCCATTCCTCGGTTCCCGCTCTCAGAGCTTTCGTGTGTCTCTCTCCTTGCCGTGCTGATTTTGACACAGCAGCGGCACCAGGAAATTCAAACTGCGGCTTCCAGTGGCATGGGTTCCAGCTTCCGTGCTGAGATTTTATCTGTTTTGGTTATAGCACCGGGATTGCATTTCCTGTTGGTTTCTCTCAGCTTAATTTGTTCTTGGGTTGGCAGGATATATATCCCCTTGCTTAGGACTCCTTGCACCACACCATTCCTGGATTCTAAGCTGGGTATTTCACTGTAGCTGTTTTTATCTATCTGCCATGTTCTCCTGGAAGTCTGCCATATCTATTTTGCTTAGCCTGCATCCCAGAGAAGGCTTTTGTAAGGTCCCAAAAGCAAAGGTACTTCTGATGTTAGAGGAAAGATAAATGCAAATCATGGGGACTTATGGGCTTAAACATTAGAATTTATGGGTTTCTGCTCTCAATGTTTTCTCTCCTCTCCTGCTGGTCACTGCTGAGCACACCCTAGTTTCCAAAGAGCTGGCCCCTTCCAGGATCAGAGGCAGCGATCAACAGCAGAGTGGAGACACAATCTGTCCCTGTTCTCTGGTGCAGTTCTCAGTCATCTGGAATGAACAGTGGTTCAGGTCTTTGGCTTGGTTTCAGGCAGTGTTAACTCTCCTGCTCCATGTTTTAAATCATATTGAAGAAATACATCATGTAAACTTGCCATGGAACATCTCATTCCACACGATACTGATAAGAGCAGGTCAAGTAGATGTCCTGTGCAGGATAAATTGTAACTATCTTGATTGTATAATGAAAACACTTGCTGTGCAGAGGGTGCAGTGAAAACTGTACAAAAATTCATGGGGCTGTCACATTGGTGAAGGTGTCAAATTTCTTGATGTCTGAAATAAACTGATTCATTGTCATACAAGGAATGAATTACACCTTGCCATGTGCTTCAACATTTTGGAGTGATTTGCTTTATCCCATAGTCTCCAACTAACAGAATGTCAGCTAATTTATAGCAGTATATAGAAGTAAAATCTAATCTACTGGAGCTAACTAAGTGTAAGTAAATGGCTGTGTTTTTGCAGCATTTTTGTACTTCTATCTCTGACAGTACACTAAAATAAAAAGTTAACATAGCTAATGTGAAAATGTACAAAAGTCTTCTGATTAGAAGTCATGGCATCTTCAGAAAACTGTCTATTGTACCACAATGATTTATGAAATAACTGAAATTTATAATGCAACTTTCTCCAAATTATTTCAATAAAGTAACAATAGGAATTTGTTATGATTTAGAACAAAATGTCCTCCAAAAGTCACAGAGTACAAAAGTGGCATTTTCAGAAAGTGTTGGGTCTATGAGTGCTCTAATTTCATCTGTGGATTAATCCATTAATGATTTCAGTAGTTGATGGAATCAATTAGGAGGCATTGGAATCTCAGTTGATGTGACATGGTTACCGGAGTTGGATTACGAAAGTGTGACAATATGAACTCTATCTTATTCTTGGCTCCTGTCTCTGTCTCTCTCCATCTCTCTGTCTCTGTGTCACTCTGTCTCTGTCTCTCTCTGTCTCCCCCCCCCCCCGCTTCCTGGCAATCATGAGATAAGTAGATTCCTTTTTCCAAACCTTCCTTATATCATGGTGTTTCTATATCATCATCTCCTTAAAAGCATTGAAGTCAGCAGACCACAGACAGAAATCTGTGTAAACGTGAGCCAAAATAAACCTCTCTTCTCTTATATTGTTTATCACAAATATTTTGTCATAGAAATGGAAAGTTCAATAACACAGAGTCCTAGAGGATTTATCTTAAAATTGAAAAGTTTCAAATGTGTAAAAGATGTAATTAACAAATGGGATGAATGTTTGAGTTTTTAAAAAATTATCCCAATAAAAGATGCATTGCCATGGATCTCCTTAAAATATTCTCTTTTTTATTTATGTAAAGAGAAAAAAGAAAGGAAATAAAAAACAAAGCAGTAACAGGGTACAAATAATACAGAATTTCAAGAATAAAATATACAGTAAGAAATCACTAGTTAATAGGTTACACATTGTCATCTTAGAAACATTTGTCCAAATTATAAAATTAAAACATATAAAGTGGACATTCATACAGTGAGATTGCTGACAGTTTTGTTCAATAGTCCAACAAAAGCTCAGTAATATGGTCTTCCATCCTACATACTCAAACATACCTGCGGTTATATCCCTTAGACCACCTTCCTTTCATCTCTTTTTTACAATAAGAATTACACTTTTTGGGGTTTTTTTACTCCCACAGTTCTTATTACTTTTTTTGAAGAAAATAAAATCTAATGTGACTAAACAGAACAGAGTCGGTTGGAATAGAAAGATGGGCACAGTACATTATGTAAAAATAGAATAACAGGTGATCAAAAATGGTCACCATTGTGCCTCTTGCTATTTTTAAAAAGAATTGCCTATATCATCAGGTAAATTGAATTGATCAAAACAGTACAGTACAAGACCAATAAGACCTACACTGGAGACCTTACGGACTTCAAAACAAGATAATAGTCAAACCATAATGGGCATCATAGTAAATCTTATTTCCTTCAAAGTGGTTGCCTATACCCTCAAACTTGATATTATCAAACAAAATAGTATATAGTAGAATCAGACAGAACAAGATAGAGAGAACAATACTGGGATTCAAATCAGGTTAATAGGAAAACAAAAAAGTTACTATGATATATCCCACTATTTTTAAATTTAGTTTTCCATTAATTGAAAAAAATAAGACAAAATAGATTAATTTTTTTAAAAAGGGTGGAGATTGAGATAAAAGAAGACATTGTAACAGAACAACACAGGTCAGAACCGAACAATTTAAGCATCATTGTGTTTCACCCCCAGATAATTTAACATAATAGTAGTCACCATAGTGCTTCTTTCCTTGAATTATTTGAGTATAACTTCATATACTATAGCATCAAGCATATCAAGACAGTGTGAAGCCATTCAAGAGAATTAAAGAATTACAGAGTATTTAGAACCAGGTAACAGAAAATGAACAACGGTTTCTATCTTATCTTTTTGCCTATAAAAATTTTGTTTCTACTATCACATATAGTAAAATATTGTAAGATTCAACATGTTAAAAGCAGTGGAAACCAATGTACAACAGCTTGATGGGATTTCAAAACAAGATGGTATTAAATCAGCACTAGCTTTTACGATGTGCTGTTTTCTTCAAAATAGCTATTCGTACTACAATTTGAACAACCCTGGTTAAAACCTGTGCAATTAATGAGGGAAAACATTATATGGCTTCAAACAAATATGATTTGGAATCATTATTACCACATATTTTTTGTATTCTTATCATTTCTTACACTAGGGAAACTATTCAATATTTATACATGTGAGTTTGATTTATTTCACTTATGAGTATGGTCTCAAGCTGTGTCCACTTATTTATAAATATCTCAATGTGATCATGCTTTATACCTGAGTAGTACTCCATTGAATAAAAATACCCCAACTTTTTTATCTATTCCTCTGTTGATGGACACTTAGGTTGTTTCCAAGATCTAGCTATTACAAATTGTGCTACTATAAACATGGATGCACATATATCACTGTGGTATGATGTTTTCAGTTCTTCTGGGAATATGCCTAGAAGTGGAATGTTTGGGTCAAATGGGGCTTCCAGTCCCAGCTTTCTGAGAAATCTCCAGACTGACCTCCACAATGGTTGTACTAGTCTACCATCCCACCAACAATGCAGGAGAGTTCCTTTTTCCCCACAGCCTCTCCAGCATTTGTTGTTGGTGGTTTTCTTGTTCTTGACAATTCTTTCAGGAGTGAGATGAAATCTCAGTGTGGTTTTAATTTGCATTTCTCTAATGACCAGTGATGGTGAACAGTGTTTCATGTATTTATTTGCCATTTGTGTTTCTTCATCTGAAAATTGTTTATTCATCTCAGATGCCCATTTTTGGATTGAATTTTTGGTGTCTGATTTTTAAAAATTCTATATATATTTTAGACAGAAGTCCTTTGTCTGAGGGGCAGTGCACTAAGATTTTTTTCCCAATTTGTGGGTTTTCTTTTTACTATGCTGGATAATTCATTTGACATGCAGAAACTTTTTAATAAGAGGTGATCCCAATTATTGACTCTGGAAAGTATTTCCCGTGCAGTTTGAGTCCTGTTCATGAATTCTTTACCTACTCCTATGTCTTCAAGGTATTTTAACCATTTTGTCTTCTGATCGATTTAATGTTTCTGTTTTAATATTTAGATTTTTGATCCATTTAGATTTTATTTTAGTGCGTGGTCATAGGCATGGTTCTAGTTTTAGTTTTTGGCATATGGAGAGCCAGTTTTTTCAACACCATTTATTAAAGATACTGACACTGTTCCAGTGAACATGTTTGTTCCCTTTATCAAAGATAAGGTGGTTGAGTCTGTTTATGGTTATGGTTGTATCTTCTAATCTATTCCACTGGTCTTCAGCTCTGTTTTGGTTCCAGTACCATGTTGATTTTACTACAGTTGCTTTGTAGTATAACTTCAAGTCAGGGATTGTGATACCACCTGCCTTGCCTTTGCTGCTTAGAATTGCCTTTACTATTCTAGAACTCTTCTTGCTCCAGATGAATTTTAGAAGTGATTTCTCGAGTTCTATGAGGTATGTTGATGGTATTTTTATCAGGATTGCATTGAATCTGTATAAAAGTATTGGGAGAATGGCCATTTTCACAATATTTATTCTTCCTATCCATGAGCAAGGGATGTCTTCATTTTCTGAGCTCTTCTTCCATTTCATTTTGCAGCATGTTATATTTTTCCCTCTATATGTCTTTCACTTCTTTCGTGAGAGTAATTCCTAAATATTTCATTTTTTTTAGGCTGCTAGTATGAAGGGTGTGGCCTCTCTTATTTATCTCTCTGAGACTTTGTTATTAGTGTATAGAAATGCTATTGATTTTTGAGTATTGATTCTGTATCCAGCTACATTACTGAATTTATTTATTACATCTAGGAATCTTTCAACGGAGTTTTGGGGATCTTCTATATAGAGTATCATGTCATCTGCAAAAAATGATAGCTTAACTTCTTCTTTTCCTATCTTTATGCCTTTTATTTCTCTCTCTTGTCTAATTGCTCTGGCTAGTATTTCCAGAATTATATTAAATAGGAGTGGTGATAAGGAGCATCCTTGTCTTGTACCTGATTTTAAAGTAAAGGCCTTCAAATTTTGGCCCTTTAGTATGATATTGGCTTTTGGTTTGTCATAGTCAGCCTTTATTATATTGAGATAAAGACTATTTATTCCAATTTTCTCCAAGGTTCTTATCATAAATGAATTTTGGACCTTATCAAAAGCTTTTTCTTCATCTATAGAAATGATCATGTGATTCTTACTTTTGACTCTATTGATATGGTGTATTACATTTATTGATTTAGGTATATTGAACCATCCCTGCATGCCTGGGATGAATTCCACCTTGTCATGGTGTATGATCTTCTTGATGATTTGCTGCATCCTATTTGCCAATATTTTATTGAGGATTTTTGCATCTGTGTTCATTAGGGAGATCAGTCTGTAGTTCTCTTTTTCAGTTGGGTCCTTCTCTGGTTTTGGTATTAGAGTAATATTTGCTTGTAGGAACAATTTAGGAAGGATTGCTTCCCTTTCAATTTCATTTAAGATTTTGTGGAGTGTTGGCATTAGGTCTTATTTGTATTTCGTGTAGAATTCTGCAGTGAATCTGTCTGGGCCTGGGCTCTTCTTTGTAGATAAAAATTTAATTATGTTTTCAATTTCATTAATAGAAATTGGGTTATTCAGTAGTTTTACATCTTCGTGACCTAGCTTTGGTACTTTGTATGCTTCTAGGAATCTGTCTTTATCCTCTGTGTTATCAAACCTTTGAGAGTAGAGGTTTTTGAAATAGGTGTTGATGATCTTCTGTATTTCTATAGGGTCTGTGGTAATTTCGCCTCTTTCATTTCTTATTGCTTGAATTTGAGCTTTCTCTTCCCTTTTTAAAAATAAGGTTGGCTAGGGGTTTATCGATTTTATTGATTATTTGGATTTATTTTAGTCTCTATTGCATTGATTTCTGCTCTGATTTTTATAATTTCTTCTCTTCTTTTGACTTTTGGCTTGACTTACACTTCTTTTTCTAGATGTTTGAGGTGTAACATCAGGTTATTTATTTGTATTCACATTCTTTTTTCCTGATGTGGGAACTCAGTGCAATAAATTTTCCTATGAGGATAGCTTTCATTGCATCCCACAGATTCTGGTAAGTTGTGTTTGTGTTTTTATTTGTTTGCAGATATTGTTTAATTTCTTCTAATATTTTCTTTGTGACCCACTGATTACTCAAGAGTGCGTTATTCAATTTCCATGTGTTTGTCGGATTTTTGCAGTATCTTTTATCATTAATTTCTAATTTCATAGTGCTATAGTAAAATAGCATGCAAGGGATAATTTCAACCATTTTGCACTTATTTAAATGTTATGTGAATTAGTATATGGTCTATTTTAGAGAATGACCCATGTACTTCTGAGAAGAATGTGTATTCTGCTGTTGTTCGGTGGAATACTCTGTATATATCTGTTAAGTCCATTTGTTCACAGGTGTGATTCAGTTCTTTTATTTCTTTGCTGATTTTCTGTCTGGTTGATCTGTCCATTTGTGTCAATGGTGTGTTAAAATCTCCTGTTAGAATCATGTTACTGCTAATTTGGTTTTTCATTTCTGTTACTACTTGTTTTATATAACTGGATGCTCTGGAGTTTGGTGCATATATATTTAAGATAGCTGTCTCTTCCTCTTTGAGTTTTCCCCAACCAGTATGTAGTGACCTTCTTTTTCCCTTCTGATCATTATTGATTTGAAGTTCACATTGTCTGCAAACAGGATAGCTAACCCCACTTTTTTTTTTGTTCCTGTTGCATGAAGTATTGTTTTCCATCCATTGATTTTTGTCTGTATGTATCCTTTTGTGTTAGATGGGTTTCTTGTAGACAGCATATGGTTGAATTTTGTTTCTTGATCCATTCTGCCAGTCTATTTATTTTAATTGGTGCATTGAGACCATTTACGTTAATGATTATAACTGTTATGTTTTGGTTTATTGTTGACATGTTATTGTTCTGCTCTTGCATCTTTATCTTTATGCTCTGTTTAATTGTCTGCTTTGTTTAGTGTTTTTTTCCTAAGTATATCTCGGCTGTCTTTCAGCATTCTTTGTAGGGTTGGCTTGGTGATCATGAAGTTCTTCAGCTGTTCTTTGTCATCGAAGTATCTTATTTCTCCATCGATTTTGAAGTATGGTTTTGCAGGGTACATCAGCCTAGGTTGGAAATCATTTTCCTTTAGGATCTGAAATACTTCACTCCATGCTCCTCCTGACTTTATTGTTTGTGCTGAGAAGTCTGCTGTGATTCTGATAGCTTTGCCTTTATAGGTGATCTGTCTTTTTTTCTTTGACAGCTTTTAATATTCTATTCTTTTGTTTGATTTCTGGGATTGTCATTATTGTATGTCTGGGTGTAGTTTTATTTTAGTTATGGCTATTTGGAGTTCTATATGCTTCACTGATCTTGATATCAGTTTACAATCTCATGTTTGGGAAATTTTTAGTGATTGCTTCTCTAAATATCTTCTTGACATCCTTTATGTTGTCCCCTTCTTTTACATTCATCCCTATCAACCTTTTGTTGTTCCTCTTTGTGGTCTTTTGTTTTGTCATTTTCCTATATTTTCGAGCTTCAAGTGTTGTTCCAAGTGAGGGAGAGAGGACCGCCAGGCTGGGATGGGTTTCCCTGTCTCTTCCCCACTCACTGGTCCCGGCAGGGAACTGTGGCCTGGCTGCCAGGCTAGGAAGAGTTCCCCCAGACTGGGACAGGATTCTGCACCTCCTCCTCACTCAATGGTCCTGGCAGGAAACTGCGGGCTGATCCCCAGGCAAGGAAGAGAGTGCCGCCACACTGGGACTGAATTCGGTGCTTTGTCCCTTAAAATATTCTCTATCAATTTGTCTTTACAAGGTGTGACCAAAAATTAGTGAAGCCTGCTACCAAGAACCTGTAATTGCTGCACTCAGAAGGCTGAAGCAGGAGGGTCACCATGAGTTTGAGGCCAAGCTGTATTAACTAGCTAGCTCTGGTCTCAAAAAAAAAAAAAAAAAAAAAAAAAAAAAAAAAAAAAAAGAAAGTGAGGATAAATCACAATAGATGCAAGAGGCTTCCTTCGGTTAGATGGCAATTAAGAATATCATATTCCTGAGCTGGGTGTGGTGGTGCACTACTGTAATCCCACAATTTGGGAGGCTAATACAGGCAGATCCTTGCAAGTTCAAGACCAAGGCCTGGCACTGTGCCCTCCAGGGAAAGTTTCGTGTTCACAGAGTTAGGTCCTAACTGAATTTAGTGGTGAAGAAGGCTGGCAGAGCCTAGTGGGCTTCTTAGACTCACAGGCTAGGTGGCCACTCTGGTGACTGTGTTGGATGCTCAAAGCGCTAAATTGGCTTCAGACAGAAAAAGAAGTAGAGTTGCTTCTCATCTGTGTGAAAACAGACTGCACAGTGACCACTTTGCTGACACCTGGCTGGCTATAGGGAGACCTCACCTGCATCATCTCAAATGGCACCCTGGGGATAGGGCAGCATCACTGCCTCTCTCTCCCTCTCTGTCTCTGTCTCTCTCTCTGTCTTTCTGTCTGTCTGCCTCTCTCTCTCTCTCTCTCTCTCTCTCTCTCTCTCTCTCTCTCTCTCTCTCTCAGCCCAGGCTCTGCAGGATCCGCACATCCCCAACACCCTTACCCCTCAGAGCTGCAGTAAAGTGAGTCTGCTAGGCCTGGAGGACCCTTAGAGCAGAGTTCTGATTAAAACCATCACACATGCAGTCTCCAAAACCACCTGTGCTTGTTTAACTCCCTGACCTTGAGCTTCAATTCCTGGCAGTCCTAACAGGTAACCAGCTGCCCAATCCTACTCCCCTTGTCTTTATTTCCAGGACCAGAGCATCTGTGGATCCTGGAGATGAGATTCCTGGTCCAGCTTCTCTGTCTCTGGAGGTGAGATTCCTGGTCCAGCTTCTCTGCCTGGAAATTTATGGGAAGAACATTTTTTCTGTCCATTTTAAGCTGGTAATTTAGCTCTTGATACAGAGATGAGGTGCTTTAAATATATTTTGGAAATGTTAGTGTGACATGAAGAGTTGTTTTGTCTTAGATCTTATTAGGAGTTTGAGGGCACAGTGCAAGGCAAACAGTGAGGCAGAGATGCAAGCGTATTTGAACCCATCCCCTGCCTTCACCAAGACCATGGGCTGGCTGTTTTTCTTTTAATTCTCTGACTTACGCGCTGCCTGCATGCATCACTGCCTGGATGCAGTGCCCTTACATCTCATACAGGACAGATTTCCCTGACTTAGCCTTCAGAGACCCTGGCAGCATCTCAAGGTGACATTGTCTCCCTCAGCTGTCTAAGCAGCATGTTGGTAGGAACCTCCACATCCTGGTGCAAACAGAAACCCAAAAGGTCTCCCAGGCTGCTTGTCTATATGGCTTCTGCACCTTGCTTCTGGGGAAGTAGCTCTGTCTATGGCTTTGTTGTACTTCCCCAAAACGGCCTCCCGAGAGGAAAAATGGGACAATACTCCTGAGATGGAAAAAGACGGGGCAAAAGAATATCGTTTTAGGAAGAAGTGCTTTTATTTTAGCCGGCCCAGCAATACAGTGCTGATGGAATTTGCAAAGGTATGCAACTGAGTCAGAATTTTGACTGATTTTTGTAGTTCATTTATGATTAGCTCATTGATCACTAAGTACATAGTGATGAGAAACATAAACAAGGTGGGCCTTTGTTCCCCTTTGCTTGAGGTCAGAGGCTAAACAGTGGATGATTAGCCAATTTATAACCCTTGCTCTGTCAATTCTAGGAACATTTGTCTCTCATAAAGGGAACAATGGTTGACGCAACATCATTTGTCTCTTACAAGGGGGAACAAAGTTTGACACGGCACACAGGTTACTTGGGGGGTGATGTGTACAGAACAACGTAAAGACAAGGTCAGTTAATTCTATAACTATGTGGTGCTTGGTTACTAGGCTAACGAGCTTAGTACAAAATGACAATGTCTTTTTAATTATTTTTGCTAATTATCTTTTAATAAATTGTTTTAATTTTTCAGCATCTTAGTATAACAGCTTCGGCCCCTTCTCCCATGGAGTAGAATCTGAAGATGTCCTAGTGTTTCACTGCTGGTAGCACTGCAGCCAGCCTTGCACAGTGCCAGCTCCCCAAGCCAAAACAGCCTTCTCAGCTGGAGAACTTTCCCTATAGAAGTGGCAACAAGATGTGCAATCAGCCCATATCCTGAAAGTCTATGTGCTCAGAGTCTGTGTTTGGAGAGCTGGTGAATAGGAGGAAGGTGCAGTGTTGCCTCCCATGTAAACCAGATCCACTAAGAGGAAAAGTGGGCCGGATTTAGAACCCTGTTTTGGTCTATACAGATACTTTGAACTGGGTCACTTATTGGCACTTCCCTCACCCACTGCAGTACAAGGCAGCACCTCAGACCTTAGAGGCTCACAGGAATGATTTACTATTTCTTGTGATTTTGTGTATCATCTGAGCAGCTTTTCTGCTGCTTTGTCTGGGATGCCTCATGCAGCTGCAGGCTGCATAGCTATGTCACCTTCCCACCTGACAGCTGAAATGGGCTGTCAGTCTGGCTGCTTTGGTTCCCTTCCCAACCTGCCAGTTGGAGCGGTGCTGGCAGCACTTCACTTGATCCTCAGGCATTTAAAGATACATTCTTGATACACACTTTACAATTAATGAAAGTGAGTTTTTATTGTGCAGGGGCACACTAGCATTAACAATTCTGAGCAAATTTCACCAGCAGTCCTGAGTGACACCAGAGATAAAATATTCTACCCTACTGGAGTGACCAGGCCCACTGCCCACTGCACCCTGCTGCATTCATTTTCTCTCTTTCTTATAGTCTCTTTGGGTATGATATTTTTATTTGAAATCTTTGGTTTTTTAAATGTAGACATTTGTTTATATAAAGTCTTTCTTTAGAATATCTTTTGGTCCATCTCACAAGTTTTAATATTTTGTGTTCCATTGTAATCTGTTTCAAAACAAGATAATTTTCTTTTGAGTTTTTGCATGACACTAGTTAGTTCAGAAGCATGTTTTGAAATTGCCATATGTTGTGAATTTCATAAAACTTCTCCTGTTACAGGATTATGCTTTCATACCATTGTGGTTTGTGGAGCTACTTGGTATGATTTCAGTCACCTTAAAATTTTCAAAACTTGTGTTTGTTGCCTAACATGTGACCTATCTTAGAGAATAGTCCATGTGTGCTCCAGGAGAGGTATATTCTGCTGGTATGGGGAGGAAGGGTCTGGGTATGTCTGTTTAGTTCATTTGATTTAAAGTGTAGTTTAAATTCAATATTTCCTCATAGATTTTCCATGTGGATTGTCAATCCGGACACTGCCATCTGCTGCTATTATTGTATTTCTGTGTCTGTATTTCCCTTCAGAACTCTTAATAAGGTATTTACTTTTTATGTGTAGTGGTGCCAGCACTGGGTACATACATATATTTACAAACCTCATATTCTTTTGTTGAATTATTTCATGTTTTTACTCAGTTTTCATTTTAAAATTTATTTTCCCTATTATATTGGTAGTAGCACCTGCTTTGTGTTAATTTCTGCTTTCATGTACTATCTTTTTCATGCTTCATTTGCAGACTATGTGCACTCTCAAATCCAGGGTGGGTCTCTTTAAACAACATATAGTTGGTGCTTATGTTTTAAGAAATGTAGGCCACTCCAATCGATATGGTCTGCTTAAAGACTTTAATCCATTTACATTAAAGGTAATTATTAAGAATTCACTACTGCTGTTTTGTTATTTTTCTCATTTTTCATTGCTGATTCCTTTCTTTTATCTTTCTTGGTGTATTCTTCTGTGATTTGATGATTTTTTTTATGATGTCATGACTTGATTTCATTCTCTATCTTTTGTGTATCTGTTGTGGGTTTTGCTTTGAATTTCTCATGGGACTTATGTCAAACATCTGGTTGTAACAGACTATTTAAAACTGCTAACCACTTAGCTTTGATGACATGCAAAAACAGAACAATTTTCTAAGCCTCTGAACCCCTAAATTTATACTTTGATATTAATCAATAATTTAACCAATTTTTATATTTGTTATTCTTCAACAAATTACTGTATCTGTGGTTACTTTTCGTTTTGTCTTTTGATCCAGCCAGCAGGCCCTGGGCCTATTTCATGGTGTCATTCCTATTCGGGGTAGGTCTTATCTCATTTTGCTGCCCAAGGTGCCAAGTCACCTCTGTAAATACACTTAGGGACAAACTTAGAATTGTGCTGTTCTAGTTACCTGGGGATTTCTCAATGTGATCAAGCAGACTCTCAGGACAAATCATCACCCTCAGCACTTCAGAGTGCTGATTATTTTCTGTCATGGGTCTGTCTCAAAGCACTGACTGTGTGATGCCACTGAAATTCCCCTAAACAGCTGTGGCAGGATGGCTTGGAGCATAGCAGGAACACACTGAGAAATTGTATGGTAATTAATGTGCAGCCCTTGAGATTGCCATCAAGGAGAGAACACATCTGAAATACTATAGATTTCACCTAGAAAAAGTCTGGGGAAAAAATCATCCCTGCTCCCAGCAAACAACAAAGAAACTGAAAAACAAATATTAGTCAGTTTTACTAAAAGGACTCAGTAAGGTATTAAAATGCCTGCTCACTGGAGTGCAGTACAAGGTGACTTACACTCAGGTTGCTCCCTGCATGGGGGACACCTTACAGACTGTCTCCCAAGAAGTGGAGCGACAGGGCCATGTGCACTTTACTGTAATACAGATGAAACCCAGAAGTCTCCAGACAACGGAGTGGTTGTCATGTGATTGGACGTAATAAAATAGGGTTACAGAAAGAGACAAAATCCACTGTACTGACAGAAGATTTGAAACACTGTAGTTTCCTCCATTTTTATGTGTATTACCAATTTTTAAATATCTCAGTGAGTACACTGGAAGAGAAAAACCCAAAGTATAGAGTGATTATAAAGTTTCCTTGGAAATTGAGTCATTTGTATACAAAAAGACCATGCTATTAATGATTGTGCTGGACTTCTACCGGGCAAAGAAGGGAGCCATAGTTATCCTCAGATATGACAAGGTAGGGGAGAAAGTTAATGAGGAAAATGAGAATCAAGTCACTATAGAAAACGAAAACATTAATAAAATGCATTAATCTCCAAAATAAAGAGTTACTCTGCTTATGGAAATATATTTTAATAAACTGAGGCTCTTCTCTACTGCATGGTGTCCCAGGAGGTGTGGCATAAATTTGCTGAAAGACATTTTCTTCTCTGTGACCTCAGAGTATCTACTATAAGCAAAATAATTGGCATAGGACCATTATTTCATCTCCAGAAGATTATACTTTATGGAATTCTGCATGCATTTATTAAGATGCAAGTCTTGGAGGCCTCATAAATTACTCAAGTTCGTGGTTTCCTTAAACTTAGAAGAAGAATGTCTTATTCTAACTGCACAGGTTTAGATCTCAAGGACAAATGAAGACCAGAAAGATAGTTTATCTACAAGCACCAAAAACAAATTCATTCGGAACAGAATGTGGTCACCAGTAGGAACTGAGCCCTCTGGGTCCCCAGCTCAGCCCAGATCTGCATACTGCCTCACTGATTTGCATGATTTCCCTAGAGGCCATTTCTGTTCCTTGGAGTCCTCATGAAAGGCTGGTTGGTGGATCTGGGCAAAAAGAGCCTCAGCAGAGGTAAGACCAAACTTGGGTGTCCTGACCCCTCTTTTCTGCCTTCTGCTGCTCTAGCGTCCAGGTGAAGGAGACAGCTGCAGAGAACACACCCCAGATGACAGGAGTTCCCTTTTTCTTGTGGTGAGAGACTCCCAGGGACTTTGGGACTCTCAAGCTCATGGTCCTTTCTCAGAGACCCAGGTGCCCTTAGGTTAAGGGACCAAGAGAGCCCTGGTCTGCTGGAGGACAATAGGCTGGGACCCACTCACTAACACTGGTTGTGTTTTCCTTGCTTCTCAGACACCAGTGGGAGCGCTGTACTGACACATTCCCCAGCCTTCCTGAGTGTGATTCCAGGTGAGAGCATCTCCATCACCTGCAGGGCCAGTGAAATCATTAGTAATTATTTAACCTGGTATCAGCAGAATCCAGGCGAGTCTCCTAGGATTCTCATCTATGTTGCTGATAACCAATACCCTGGTGTCTTTGATTGCTTCAGAGGCATACAGAGTGGGACAGAATTAATTTTCAAAGTCAGCAGGGTAGAGGCTGGAGACTCTAGCACCTATTACTGCCAACAGGACTATGCAGTCCCTCTCACAGTGTTACAGCCCCGCACATAAACCATCTGCACGGGAGGTTCTGTGGTTTCAACAGCTGCCCTGTCTCCTGTGCCACGTTCACCACTGCAGCCTCTGTGATGGGGGTGTGTGGGTGGCTATGCAGACATCAGTGGTGAGGGTATAGAGGACTTGTCTTTCAGAATATGTTCTGTTGACAAAACAACCCTTCTAACCTTCAGTGAAGTCTGGACATGAGACCTCTATGCCAAGACTACACACGGCCTGTCTGTAACACGGTCTTTGAATCTTTTCTCTGAGACACTTTCTAAAACATGTGTTGTGCAGAGAACTAATGCAAAATAGGAATCCCCCTCCAGGGAAATATGGAAGATATTGCTAGTACTACAATCCTAATAGTATTGAAGAGCAAATCTGCCCCTGTCAACTGCCACTTGCTGGTTTTAAGGCTTGTTCTGTGTCGAATACTGGACTCCTCCAGGTGGCTCAATCCCCTATGAATCCTCTGTAGATAAGGAGTCAGAGGTTCTTATAGCATCGCTTGCTGAAGGTACCAGCACTCATAGGTCAGAAGATAGAAACATATTCTACTCCTCAGAACCCATAACTTCATTCATTCATTCATTCATTTATTCATTCATTAATTCACTAAAATGAGATGATATTTAATGCAATACAGTGTGTTTATCGTACAAAAATTTAATACAAAGTGTATAGCTGGTAACTTCATACACACTTTTCTTTGTACCAGTACTCAGAGGGCGATACAACCCTGTTTGCAGCATTTCACATGCCCCCTTTTTTTGCTTCCACCCTAGTGACATCCTGTCTCATCCACTTTTACAGGAGGCTGCCATGCTCCTGTCTTCCATCAGTGCTGTTTTTCCTCAGACATACATACTTGTATGTCTTTGGCCTCTTCCTTCTTTCGATCAACATGAGTTTTGCAATTTATGTGTTTGCTTAGTTAGTAATTTATTCCTTTTATTTTGAATAATTCTCTATGACATGAACATGCCAATTAGTAAATTTATTCCTGATTTCATTAGTTGTTTAGCATGGAGGTTGTTATTAAGTTTCAGGGATTTTTAAAAGTGTCTTTTATGGACTTGTTCATTCTGGCTCTTGACTATATTCTTAGGGCTCTTGACTATATTCTTAGGGCTGAGTGATGTAGTTGGTTGTTACTGGAACAGCAAAAGGAAGGAAGAGCAAAAAATATGAGAGAACTGAATCTCTTTTTTTTTCTATAGTTTTATTAAGGATGAGTCTGTCCCAGGCTTCTATGACTAAGAGTTCTAGAGTCTACATACGTGAGACCATATTGTATTTAATCAGCTGTGTCTGAGTCATTTCACTGAGCATGGTATCCACTAGTTTCATCAGGGTTGTCATGAATACTAGGGGTTCAATTTTATTTTATGACTAATATTATGTCTTATATGTTGCTTCCACACCTTGGCTGTTGTGAATAATGCTTACTGAACATAAAAGTGCAGATATCTCTTCCATATTCTGATTCCATTTCTTTCAGAGATACACAGATGAGATCGTATGTTGCATTTATTGCTAAATATTTGAGAAACCTCTATAATTGTTTCTTATGATATTTGTACCAGTTTACCTTTCCACCAACAGTATCATGTTGTTTTCTTATTCTCCACACCTTCAACGACAGCTGGTATTTCCTGTCTTTTTGAAAATAATCATCCTAGTAGATACAAGGTGATATTTATTATGGTTTTGGCTTGTGTTTCCATGCTGATTAGCATGATTAGCAGCACTTAGTGCCTTTTTACATATCTACTGATGTCTGCTTCATTTGGAAATAGTTGTATTCTGACCCACTTTTAAGTTGTGTTGTTTGTTTTGTGTTTACGTTTGTTTTGGCTATTGAGTTGTGTGCATATATATCTTCAATATTAAATACCTATTGGATATTTGATTAGTAACTGCTTTCTTGCATTCTGTAGATTTACCTTTCCTTTTAATTTTGTTGAATATTTCCTTTGTTTTGCAGAAGGCTTTTGTCCCACTTGTTTAGATTGGTTGCCTGTGATTTTTGTGTTACACCTGAAAAAGCACTACAAAGACCAAGGTCAAGGTGCTTTACCTGTTTCCTTTCTTTTAGATTATATAGTTTCAGATCTCACACATGAGTCTTTAATAAACTTTAAGTTCATTTTAATAGTGAGGGGCATAAGTTTAATGATTGTTTTGCTAGTGTATATCCATTTTTTCCAAAACTATTTGTTGAAGGTATTTTTCTTCCCTGTTGTGTATTTTTGGTGCTTTTGTCTAACATTCATTGATCTGTATGGATATTTTTGTTGTCTGTCTCCCAGGAAATGGTATCAGTACATGGAAGGAAGAGAAACCTAGTGCTGCTCATCTGTGCAGGTGTGGTTGTCCACTGACCTATACCACTGAGCCTAATTGCAAGCTGCCCTTTGTAAATTCTCTACAAAGTAAGACTGCACCAGGGATCTCAGGAAAGACTGAAAAACTGCAAAGAAAAATACTATCTGGAAGACAAATTCCATGCAAAGACTTAATTCAATTTGACACAATCAAACACCTAGGGAGATGATGAAACACAGTAGAGGTAGAGAGAAGCAGTGTCCCTGTTATGGATCAAAAACTGGTGGTCAACTTAACACCAGCCGAGTGAAATCAGCATGGTGCTGACTGTAGAGGGCCCACCTGAGGGAAGTGCCAGCATAAGAAGAGATGTGGAAAGGAAGTGGAGGTTTTGTGGATCTCCTAAGTGTTGTCTTTTGAAGCTTTCCCTGATATGAACTCTGTCATTATCACTGGAGGAGCTTGGGACCTTGTTACTGAGAACAATCACAGTTCACTTCGGGGGAGCTCTGGTTCTTAAATTCATCATTGCAACCTAGCTTTGAAGCAAAAAATGTGTGCTGTTCAAGTTGTGTGAGAAGCTTGCCACTCTGTATCCCTACATGTGCTTGACTGTTATCATTGGTAGAGCTCAGGACCTCACTGTCACAGAGGATGTCTGTGATAATTTGAAGGGAAACATGGTCCTTATTTTGAGCATTTCTTCTTGGCTCCAGTGTGGAACCCTCTACCTGCTAGCACGGATCCTGCATTCCACTGGCATAGACTTTCTAGCTTCCACCACTGACCTTTGTGCCTTCCCAGCACAGATCTATAAAACAGGCATGCAGGAATCATTATCATGAGTTCTATACCTCCAGGTGTACTCTTGAGAGGCATTGTCATAGGCTCCAGGTCTTCAACTGGACTCTTGCAAGACATTGCTGTGGGATCCAGGACCTCAGTTGGATTTTCTAGGTCTTCACTATGGTGCACAGATTACCTGCAATTTCTTATAGGTCACTCTGGGTGACCATGATAAAATAATAGTATAAATTTGTGTCCTGTATGTAGTTGTTCACCTTGTAGCTCCTGACTACAACAGTCTCTCTAGGCTTCTATCTTGTTCCTAGACTTGTACTGAATGCCATCTGGCTGAGTCTTGGTGTTTGGTAAGACAAAGTGTCACAAAGAATAAATTCTGTGAACCCAACAGTTAAATTGTTTATTCAGGCTGAATAAAGGATGTTTTCTGACATGAACACCTGGGGGGACATTGGTCAAGTGTGGAGAAAACCAGACCAATGTTGGCAGTGCTGGAGCCCTGCTCTCTTAGCTCCAGCTGCTTTTCGTGCTCCTCCCAGCCTGCCCTGCTGTCCAGCGCCCATATCAATGCCCCGTTCTGCTGGGTGATCTGCTTCAGCAGGGACTCAGATTGAACCATGGAAGCCTGGGCTCTGCTCTTCTGGGTCCTGCTACTCTGGATCGCAGGTGAGGGGACTGTGGATGACAACTCAGCACATCTGTGGAAACTCTTTTTAATGTTGAGTCTTGTGTCCTGGCACCTCTGATTCAGCAAGCACAGTAATTAAAGCTCAGCATTGATCAATGCGCTGAGAAGACACTATTGAGAGTACAGTGGGTGTGCCTGAATTACACAGGTAATATTTCTTTTCTATGTTTCAATCTCAGATACCACTGGACAAAAATTACTGACTAAGACTCCAGCTTCCCTGGCTGTGTCTCCCAGACAAACTGTCACTTTCAGCTGCAGGGCCAGTCAGGGTGTGAGGGACTACTTAGAATGGTACCAGCAGAAACGTGAGCAGGTTTCCAGGCTCCTCATCTATGCTGCCTCCAGCAGGACCACTGGCATTCCAGGCCGGTTCAGTGGAAGTGGGTCAGGGACAGACTTCACTCTCACCATCAGCAGCCTGCAGCCTGAGAATGTTGCAGTTTATCACTTTTACCAATATTACAGCGGGTGTCCCACAGTGATTCAGCGTGTGACAAAAACCTCTCTGATTGTTTGTCATGATATTGCTCAAAGCAGCTTTTTCCTTTAAGGACAGATGCTGTGGTTCCTGCTCAGTTTAAATGGCTCTGCCTCAATCTGGCAACCATCTGATTCTGAAAAGTAACTTGCTGATAAGGTTTTGACTGATTGCTGGATTTGTTCCCAGACTCAGGTGCACAGCCATGTGTAGGAATAGCTTCCCTGCTAATGCCATCAGATCAGACTCATATTAGTGGTTGCCTAGAAAGATGTACATTTTATGCTCATGAAAATAAGACAATACAATAACCAACAACAAAACTGCATCATATGGATGTGAGATTAACTCATGCATTCTGAACAGAAACCGTTCTTCCAGTTTTCTTTCCTAGTATTAATTTGATTCATTGCAGTGCAAATTCTCATGCTATTACCTTAAATATTAGCTTTTTAAAAATGATTGATTTAGAGTTTTGTTTTTCACATTACTTTTCAGTGTTGTGGCCGAGATTAAGTGCAGTGTTATTTTTCTTATATACCAGCACAGCTGCTGGGTCTGTACTTACCCCTCCCACTTACTACACAGCTTAGTTCCATTCTCATGTGGAGCCTGGTGAATCCCATCATGCCACTGGCTTTACAAAACTCTTGACACAAATTTTCTTTTGAAAGCTGAGTGATATTTTCTATTATTGCCACTTTTATTTTTCCCTTTTTATCTTTCTGTTTCCTCCCTCCTTTTTCCTCCAATGGCCTTGAACTCTAATAAATGACTGAAACAATCATATTAATAATCATCAATGGTGCCTATTCCTTATTTTCTTGTTATTAGCTCACTCATTCACCTATTAATTTTAGTGATATAATCAGCTTGAGACTCCAGCCTGCCGAATGCAATTAGGGCAGTAATGTTTATCTGACTCTATGAGATTCACACCTCCATTTGATTATTTCCATGAAATAGTTCATCTCAATTAAGAATGGGATATTCCTCAGCTGGGTGTGGTGGTGCACTACTGTAATCCCACAATTTGGGTGGCTAAGGCAGGCGAATGCTTGCAGGTTCCAGTCCAGCCTGGACTACAAGGTGAGCCCAAGGCCAGCCTGACCACATAGTGAGACCCTGTCTAAAAAAGACAAAATAAATTATATTCTTCATAATTTTTCTTTTTCTTAAATTATTTCTTATATATGTGCTAATTGCATAGTATTTTAAGATTTATGCATTAAATTATTTTGAAAAGGAAATCGTGTAAGTGATAGATATGAAGTGTGATCTAAAATATGGCAAATACTTAATTGAACAAAATTACAGTAAAGGACACATTGCCATCAGTTTCCCTCACAGTACCTCCCCTTGTTTTTAAGACACTCATCCTATGGTTCTTGCCATTTTCTGAAGCAGTTCTGGAAGTCCTCTTTCATGAGTGTCTTTACATGTATTGTTGTGGCTTCTTTGATGTAAAATTGGGCAGAGCTGGAAGTCACCCTGTGTCATAGCTTAACATGGCAGTGTCAGTTAAATCCCTAACTCTGTCTTTCTCTTTCTCTCTTTCTCTTTCTCTTTCTCTTTCTCTTTCTCTTTCTCTTTCTCTTTCTCTTTCTCTTTCTCTCTCTCTCTTTCTCTTTCTCCTCTGTCTCTGTCTCTCTCTTTTTTTCTTTCTTTCTTTCCTTCCTTCTCTATTTCTATCATCCTTAAAAGCACTGCAAAGATACACCCTCTTTTCTTTTAGAGTACATTTATGGTAATTTTCATATTCACATGGCCGTGTTCTGCTGATGAGTGATTTCAGCCTCCAGAAGCGAGACTGTGCCGACCCAGTCTCCAGCTGTGCTGTCTATGATGCAAGGGAAGACAGCCACTATTACGTGCTGGGCCAGTCAGAACACTCCATCTGATCTGCATTGGTACCAGCAGAAAACAAATGAGGAGCTCCAAAGCTCCTCATTCAGTGAGCCTTCCAGTCCATCTCAGGGATCCATGTGAGGTTCAGTGGCAGTAGTTCTGGCACAGATTTCTCCCTTACCATCATCAGCCTGTGACCTGATGATGTCACAAGTTATTACTGTCACCAGGGATAGAGTATTCTTCATACTGCACAACAAACCTGAACAAAAACTAATTCAGCCTGGATGAGCAGGGAGACTGGGTACTACCACAATCTTCTGATCTTTTCAGGTGCAGATGGGTCATGGACCTCACCAACACCCTGAAGTTTGTCAGCCCAGCAGAGCTGAAATTTCAGAGCCATTGCTTCACATATTAGTCACAACTTCAATTATAGGAATTTTTCTAAATAAATGAATAGCTGTTGAAGATAGTTCTCTTTGTATCCATCTAAGGATTTTCTACTTTGTCCTTCACAAATTGGTGAAACTTTAAAGTTTTCCATAATGGCTCTAATTAGTCATTAAGGTTCAATAGTCTTAAAGGGAGAATACTGTGAAATTACCAACAATTGTCTGGAGTTGAGGGGAAAGAAAATGTCCCTGGACAAGAAACCCTCAGCCTCGAATCATTTTCTAGCACTGCAACAAGCAGGGTATTCTGGGTCCCTCACTCTTTCCCAAAACTATTTTTTTTTTGTCATTTTGTGTAGTCACATTCCTGGACCTTGACTACCCTGTGACCATTATCTTTGCAGTATTCCAGGAGAATTATTAGCTATTTGTCTTTAATAGTTGCATGATTTATTACAGAGAGGAATCATTTAAATTTTCTATAGAATCTTTTCTGTTAATGGGCAGAATAGGAACGGGTTCCTGAATACGATACTGGGAGGGGGGCTTTCAGTGAAGACATTAGGGACCCAAAATAAAACATTGTTGCTACAAATCTTCCATTAAATGGCAAACAAACCCCACAATACACAAAGCCAGAGTCCTCATCTTAGAAGCTAAATGAATGAATGTTGGAATATTGAAGTGAAAATTTCCCATTATAGGAGGGAGCTCTGGGTCCAGCTCCCTAGGCTCAAATCCTGGGGCCTCAGGTCATAATGGGTCATGTCTCCCCCATCTTCCAGTTCCTCAGGATTTCCTGCTTTTCACTGAGGTATGTATGAACCTGGGTATGATGTCCCTTCTAGGAGGATTCTTAGAGTCTGAACTCGGTCAGTAATGAGACAGGAAGGGCGAGAGAAGCAGGTGCATAGCTCTGAATGAGGGAGGTTATAAGTCAAATAGGGATGAAGAAGTCTTGTGAATTCGGAAAGGGAGGGGAGAGAACTTATAGATCCCATCTCCATTAAAAGGTACAAAGTATGTTATGAACCAAAATTAGAACAGTGTTTACTAATCTTATGGGAGAACAGCTGGATTCTACTCTATGGTCCAAGGGAGAAACACATTCTCTCTTGAGGGAAATCTGTGCCACCCAGTGCTGGAAGAGACCCCAGAAAACCATGGACCCCTAATGAGCTGCCACAGCCCTGGAGCTGTGTGCAACCCTGCCCAGGCTCTGCTGATTTGCATGTGCACAAAACACAGCCCATGCCCTAAATATTTCTTCTTAGGTTGCTCACAACCTATGCAGGAGTCACTCACAGTCCGGACACAGCGTGTACATGAGGATCTCTACTCAGCTCCTGGGGCTTCTAGTGCTCTTGCTCCAAGGTGAGAAAGGATTGATCTTGCAATTTAGTCTATTTAGAGTCCCGTGGTCAGAGATGCCTGGCTCTACAGGGAGGTCCTGTTTTACCATGGTTGTGATGATACATGTTGTTTCTGATCTCAGGTGTCAGATGTGACTTCCAAATGACTCAGGCTCTGCCTCCTTGTCTGCATCTGTGGGAGACACAGTCACTATCAACTGCAAGGCCAGTCAGAGTATAGGCACTGCTTTAAACTGGTACCAACAGAAACAAGGGAAAGCTCCTCAACCGCTGATCTATGCTGCAACCAGTTTGCACACAGGGGTCCCATCCAGGTTCCGTGGCTCTGGATCTGGGACAGATTTCAGTCTCACCGTCAGCAGCCTGCAACCTGAAGATGTTGCTACTTATTACTGTAGTATGCTACTCCCACAGTGACACAAAACATATAAAACCTACCCAAGAAATCAGAACTGTGAGGCTGGGCTGCCCCGGCTCAGTTCTCACCGCAGCTGTGCTCAACTGCTGAGAGCAGTTCTCTGAGCCGGCCAGGTTTAGAAGCTCCCTGGGCGCTTTAGAAGAAGAATCAAGACTCTCCTCTACACCCTAACTCTCCTTTTCCTCAGCTCCAGTAGCACAGACAACAAAATTGTGGTCCTGACTTAATGAAGACAATGAGCGGTGGGGTTATGGCATCGTTTTGGATTCAGATAATAGAGAAGCCCTTCTATGTTTTTAAGCAAGGATTTTTAAAGGATTGATTCAGTTTTTAGTGTAGATTTGTAAACTGAAAAATTTAAAATAGAGAGGTGGCCCTGATTACCCTGTGTACATGGCTATGCCGTCTATCATTAACATCCAAGGACAATTTTGTTACAAACAATCATGATCCAAAAATGTGTGAAGTCCATTGTTTACATGCAGCTTCGCTCTTGGTGCTGTACATTTCAGCAGGGGAAACAAATGTGCACTAACACACATGCAACGTTTGCTACCATGCGATTTTGTTTCACTGCCCTAAAAATTATCCCTGTATATTCTCCTCCAGTTCCCGCCAGTGATTTGTTTTTTATCATTCCCATCGTTTATCCTTTTCCAAAATGACAAAATCTTGCCTTTATAGCATAGAAGCTTTTGAAAGGTAATCTCAGATTATGCTGTATTAAGAAACACAATAATTAAAAGTATTGAGTAACACATCTTTGTACTTACAAGGCTCTCTTTATCCTTTCTGTGATTAACTGGAGTATCTTGGCTTAGTGATTGTTTTGGGATAGAAGCTTTCAATGTGTTGATTCTGGCTCAGAAGTCACCAGATATACATAGGTTTGCTTGGAGTAAGAGTCTACTACTATTCTTAAAACTTGGAGATGAATATTCACAATCTTTTGCCCCTACCTTTAACTGGATTCACAGGTAGAAATTTAGAACTCTCACTGTTTTTGTTTGTAACACCTAGGGTAAATTCAAAAGGTTTTTCCTGAATTGAAACTCATTACGGCAATTATTTGTGTTTATTACCTTAGGGAATAATCTCAGAATAACTAACACATATGAAAATGTTGCACAGTTAGTTCTTTGGTATTAGAATCTTTTAAGGGATCTATATGATACCTCAGGTATGAAGCTGTAACTGGTATATCGTAGATAGTTGAATAATTATAGATTCAATTAAAACAAAATCATAAATGAACCAAATTATACAGTTGTACATTAGTAATTATTGAAAGAATGAAGACTTATAAACTCAAGATATATCAACTCTAAGAAATAAAGGCTAACGTGAATAATATTTGGTCTTCTCTTTCTAACTTGAACTTGACCTTAAATGTCTGGAGCCAAGTGTTTGCTATTCTGAGAAGGCTGCTCTCCTGCAAGCTTCATGTGTTATCATCTCGTATTCCTGTGTGGGCACCATCCCTCCTCTCTGTAGTTCCTGGAGTGAGTGATCATTAAGATTCTGTTAACACTGCCATCTCACAA
The DNA here is from genome assembly GCF_034190915.1 of Cavia porcellus. Taxonomy (NCBI): domain Eukaryota; kingdom Metazoa; phylum Chordata; class Mammalia; order Rodentia; family Caviidae; genus Cavia; species Cavia porcellus. Next base: position 43,411,875 of record NW_026947501.1, on the reverse strand, counting down.
TCAGCATTTTACCAGCAGGTAAACTCCTGCCCAAGAGAGGAATGCTGTGTCCTCTAGCAGCAATGGTGATGTTCATTGTTGTCTGTAAAAAGTCAATTCAGTCACTGGCCAAGAGGTTTGGAAACTGTCAGAATTGTGGAAATGCTTTTCTGGTCACTAGGAGTTTTTGGTAGAAGAGTAAGAAGCCTCATATGCACCCCAACTATCCTTCCTCCTCATTTCCAGCAGTGCAGACATCACAATGTCTGTTTGATTTGATGCAGGCACATGTGAGCAACACTGAATGCTTCAAGTTGTGGCAAACTTTTGGATTCACACAGCTACACAGAGGCCCTTGCATGTATTCCAAACACCAAGTTTTAAATGTTTGCATTATTTTCCACACTAGATCCAGCTATGTGCTATGTGTACTTTGGCTGTGATACATCGCAACCTGATGCAGTTTGTGAGAGAGACCTCTGGTTAATGTCCACCAGCTTGCTGTTCCTGGATGTTACTGAGAATCCCTGATACTGGGCCTTATAACATGGTAAATGTCAGAAGTACACTGGTCGATAAAAGTAAAATAAAATTAAAAGCTTATTTCTTTGATTACACAGTGCACATTTCCAGTGCTGAGCAGGAATGTGTGGCTCATATCCAAGCTGTCAGTCAACATAAACACACACAGTTACAGCACTTTAGAAAACCATTCTTGTCAGTGCTGTTCAAGTTACCTGAGTCACTCACAGTGTCACAGCCAGAGCATGAACCTTACCCTCTTTACTCCAACAGGCCTGGGGTCCCATATATTCTCTCGGGGGTTCAGCTGCTTTTCTTCACTTGTTCCACACATTGAATCAATACTTATCTCAGAAAGTGCCTTGTTCAAATAAATCTCAGGAGACCCCTTTCTTCAGTACTCTGATTGTATTAGAAAAGCATTTTACAATGCCATCCCTTAGAGATGTGCGGGAAGAGGTTGCCTGACAGCATTTCTCTATTCAACCTAATATCAGCATGGTCTGTGTGTTACAAGGTGATAGCGAAGAAAAAGAGGAAGCAGGGGAGATAGGGAAATAGGACTCCAACTAAGGGTTCTCTTGCAGTGAGAAAATGAAGAAATACGAGGTTACTTTGTCTGCCTTTCATCCGGACTCTGTGTTATCTCCTGATTTCAACATAAACTCGGGAGGTGTTTCCTGATCTGTGTCCCAGAAACTTTCTTCCTCACAGCAATGCATCTACAATCATGTTTACTACCTTAGAACTTCAGAATAACTAGGAAATAATAAATGGATGCCCTTCTAGTTTTTATAGTGTTGGCAGGTAAATACATGTTACCTCAGTGATGAAGATCTAACTAGATGCAATGAAACAATTAGTAATTAACTATTTAGAAATGCAAAAACTTATAACATTACAAATAAAAGTATAATTGTAACTGAAATGTAAAACTTTATCATGAACAAACAAAATGATAGAGATCTCAATGTCTAATTAGTTAACCAAAATATATTGCCATGAAAAACCAACATTTGAAAATGCTAAAAATATGGGATTAACTTGAATAATACGCTATCATATTAATTTTGAACTCAGATGTCTTTAGTAAAGTATTTGCTATTCTGAAAGTGTTCCTTTGGTTAAGAGATTTATGGATTATCACCTTTTTGTTCTTTTTGACATCATCAGTATTCTCGAAGATTTCTGGATTCAGTGAATATCTGTGACACTGGGAACAACACCTGCAATAGCAGAGTCACCAATGTACCAGCAATGAAGCTCTGGTATATCTAGGACTGCTGTGCCCCATAGCTGTGATATTATATTCCTAGCCTTCAAGTTCATTATTTTCAATGAAAATTGAAAGCAATGGTTGCCTGACAGCTGTTAAACTGTGAGACATGGATCTGGAGATGCTGGAGGCCCTTAAAGGAAGCAGGAGTTGGTGGAAGCAGGAATGTGCCTGGGCTCCAGTGCTAACTGCAATCCCTCCCTCACAGCCTGTGCAGCGACTGGGAAAAGAGGGAGCTGGCGAGTGGTTTGCAAGAGTCCATCACTCCAAAGATTTTTTCACATCTCAACTGGCACATTTGCAGCCACTCATCAACTCCTGAGTGTGTGAACAAGGACGCTGCTGGGTTCTCACAGGCTGCTCTGGAAGGGACTCTGGGATAGCAAGGATGTGCTGGCCTCATAGATCTATAGTAGGCTTCTTTACTTTACAAACATTTGTTTCAGGGTCTTCAGGGGCTAATGGGCAGTGCTAAAACTAAATCAATGTCATATCATGTTGGTTGCACATGTCAGGTTCACTGCCCTATGACCATTATCTTTTTAGAACTGTAGGTGAAGTGTTGGTCTTTTGTTATTAGCAGTAGGATGACTTACTAAGAGGAGTCATTTGATTTTCAAATGCATTTGGCCTGGTAATTGGTAGAATAGGATCAGCTTCATGAATACAGCAGAAAAGATTCACTCACTCATGGCCTGAGGGTACCAAAATGAATAGGTTGCTGTGTTAAAGATCCTCCAGTAGATGGCGAACAACACCACATTAAACAAAGCACTGAGGCCCCCCAACTACAAACACTAGAACTGTAGAAGGGATGCTTTCCTATGAGGGAGCTACTAAGGCAGGGAGCTCTCTGCCCAGCTCTCTAAGCTCACAAGGCTGGAGCCTCTGTGCACAATGGGCTGTGTCTTCCCCATCTTCCAGTTCCTTAGTATTTCTTGTTTTACTTTGTGTCTGGTAATGCACCTGAGTATGAGGACATTTCCAGGAGGCCTCTGGGTCAGCAATGAGGGAAGAAGGGTGAGAGAGCAAGGATTTCAACTCTGACTGTGGCTGCTCTGAGTGAAACACCAGTGAAGTGGCCTGATGTATTCTGAGGTAGAGGTGACAGGTCCTATAGAACTGAAATCCTGTCAAGAGAGTCCCTAAGAGGAGGGGCAGGTGGGCAGGAAGAGGGGCTGTGACTGCAGACCTGTTACCCTGCTGTTCTCCAGAGCCCTAGCAGTGAGTGAAAAATTACAGCTCGATCCACAGAGGCTAACGGTGAACTGTGAACTTTGTGCTGCTCAGATTCTGCAGAGGGGAAGGATCCAGAGGTAATGTAGCAACTCTGGGCTTTCACTGTTCATTTTCAGTGTGCCAGTTCTAAATGCCATGTTGTGCAAGTAACTAATACCATTGTTTATTACTATGTATTACATGCAGACAACAAGTAAACTATGTATTTACATGTGTAATGCATGCTCTTCATCTTTTCAGGTAGATCACAAGTTTGGATGAGTTGAACTCTGGGATGGGGGCATTTGGAGATTCTCTTCTTAGCCTCTGTCCCTCAGGATCATTGGGAACAGCACTGAGAATCTTTGGCTCACAGAGCCAGGTCAGCTTTTCAGTCCTTGTCCCTCCCAATATGGCTCCTCCTGGGCTCTCAGGTTGGTCACCACCCAGAATGTTGAGTACTTTCCTTCCCTGTGTCCCCCGCCAGCATACACCATGGAGAGCTTCACTGGTTCCTCTAGGTCCTCACAACCTTGGTTCAGGGGAAGAGCTCCACCCTCCTCAGCCTGGAGCCAGCACTGGGCAGCACTCAACTATGCAACCCTGAGTTTAATCCAGGTTTAGCTCCCTGTTCCAAGCCTCACCTTCACTATAGTGCTTCAGAATCTATTAAGACCTTAACTTCCCTGCCCACGTCTCCGCAGCTCCTGAAATCACCCTGGAACCTGGATAAAAGAGCATTTTTATCCTTGTTTTCCTAGAGTCCTGCTTTTTCCTAATATAGAAAATAAATTTTTCTTTGTATTTCTCTTCACAATCCAATGCAAGTCATCAACACAAGATTATTTATTTTCTAAAGGACCTTTTAAAAATCTAATACATTCATGGCAGTCATCACGGTTTTCTTCAGTCTATTCAGCAGAGCTCTGATCTGCTCTGTATGGCAAATGCAGATGAGCCTCTTCCAGTCTAGGCAGGAATAGGGATCCTGAAATTCAAGTGACCTCTGTGGAAGTGAGATGAAGCAGGAATGAGGATGGTGCACATGTGCTGAGGAAGATTTTCATACACTTGAAATGGGAGGATGAGGTGCAAAGGTCTGTCTGGATTTCTTACAAAAAGAGCTTTGAGTGTACTTGAGGCATAGGCACAATACATCCCTCTGGAGATCAGGAGTCCTTACGCACAACCTTGAAAAGTCCTTGTACTGAGATTCCCAGAACAGGAGGAAAGAATTTGGTTGGTTCCTTTCTACTCTACCCATGTTGCTGCACCCTTCAGAATTACTCTAACACCGAGAGTTCTGCTTTGGGTTTAAATATATCCTGGTTCTCGCATTATTTTTCAAGTAATTCTAACTTATCTTGCAATGAAAATGGGGAGCAGGTACCTGGCTGGGCCTTAGAACTGCCCTTGGAGGAAGACAGGCAAAAACATGTGCTCCTGTGTGTGCTTGGGGGAAGCCTGGGGCTGGACAGCAGCATTGCTCACGTCCTCCCCTGCAGTCTTAGTCATGCTGCGGTAATGAGTGGAGGAACCCAGACAAGTTCACAATTCCTGCTCTCTTGTTTTGTTTTCTCATTTTTAATCCTAAGTTTGAAACAGCCCCTGTGTTTCCCTTCCTTCTTCCTTCTCAAAGGGATCATAACACAGCATCTTTGTCCTTACACAAAGTGTGTCCTGAAATGAAAGAAAAGCAGTTCATTCTAATCATGGCAGAGCAGCCTGTTTCTGTCCTGTGGCCCAAAGGAGAAACATGTTCTCTGCAGGGAGATCTGTGCTGCCCTGGTGTGGACAAAATCCCCAGAAGACAGGGAGCCTGTACTGAGATAGGTCAGCCCTGCAGCTGGGCCAAATCCCTCTGCCCCTGCTGATTTGCATATCCCAAGAGCCCAGTAGGCTGCTTGAGGACTTCTTTATAGGTCTCACCCTGTGCAAGTTAAGTCCCAGTAAGAACACAGCATGGACATGAGTGTTCCCATTTTCTTTCTGGGGCTCTTGCTGCTCTGGGTCCCAGGTAAGGAAGGGCAGCACCAGGAATTTATTCAGCTTTGAATGTTCAGAATTCCCTAACATTTCCGGGAGGTCCCATTTTGTCTTGAATATCTATGTAGATATTTGTTGTTTGCCATTTCAGGTGCCAGATGTGACATCCCTCTGACACAACCTGCATCCTTATCTGCATCTGTGGGAGACACAGTCAAGATCACTTGCCAGGCCAGTCAGAGCATTAGTAGTTACTTAAACTGGTATCAGCAGAAAGCAGGACAACCTCCTAAACTCCTGATCTACTATGCAACCGATTTGCAGTCTGGGCTCCCATCAAGGTTCAGTGGCAGTGGATCTGGGACAGATTTCACTCTCACCATCAGCAGTCTTCAGCCTGAAGACTCTGCAACTTATTACTGTCAGCATTATCGTAGTTGGGTTCTCACAGTGATACAAGCCATGACATAAACCTCCCAGAGAAGCAGAAGTGTGAGGCTAGGCTGCCCTAGATGCTCCTCTTTGTGTCTCTAGCTGCAGAGCAGGTTCCTCAGATGCAGCCAGGCTTTAGCGTGCCTTGGAAGGATTTGGTAGAAATGTCCAAGTAAGCTCCTATCTACTATAGATTTCTTTTCTGTTTCTCAACCCTGATTTAAAGAAAAAACACCAATTAGTGCACTGAAGTAATGTGGATTATGGCATCATTTTGTATTTACCAGGCAACAGAGAAGCTCTTATTTGGATCCCAAGCAATAATATCTAAAATCTTTTATCATTGTTATAGATAATGTCATATTAGATAATATCATTGTTAATTTTACTTTTTATCTTAAACAGACAAGCACCAAAGTATAACAGAATATCGTTAAGCAAAACAATACAGTGAAATCCATAGTGCACTGCTAAACAAGATGATAGAAATCAACATGGCTAACATGATCTATATTGTCATGTTCAAAATAGCTTTGCATATGAGCAGATGTAATAAATCCAAGTGAAAGAAAATGGAATTAATTCAAACAAAAGAGTGTAAACTATACAGAATATCAAAACAAGATTATTGGATATTAATAATTGGTGCAGATATGCCTCTTGTAAACCTACACTTAGAGATCTGTATTTACAACAAAATTTAAAGTGCAGAGGTATATTTTTTCCTCTGCCCCTATATTGGCATAATAGATCATCCCTGTAAATTGCAACTCTGTCGCAACCCATCAAGATAAATTTAAACTTAAAGTTCATAGTTCACATTCAGTTTGACTGTTGACATTAAATATTTCACCAAAAATCACAGGTATAAGGCCATATGTCCAAAATGTGTTATGACACAGTGCTGTCATAATACCACCGTCTCGTACTTGTGCATCTTCTTTTTTCTCCACTTTCTGTAAGAGAATCATGTCTTCCCATGCCTATAGTTTTTCCTTTTCTTTTCTTTCTTTTTTTTTTTTTGTCTTTTTCATTTTTTATTGGTACCAGGCATCGAACTCATGACTGCCTGCTTGCAAGGCAGCTGCTTATGCTGCTGCACTAAATCCCCAGCCCCAGTTTTTCCTTTTCTAGAAATACAAAATCCTGGAGTTTACAGCATGGAAGATTTCAAAAGCTAATATTAAAATATACTTCTATGGAACACAAAAATAAAAATAATGAATAGTACATGTTGCTACTACCAGTAATCCCTTTATAGCATCTAATATTATCCCGAGTATCCTGGCACAGTCAGGGTGTTAGATCCTTCACTGTGCAATGGTACGGTGTGTTCATAGCACAGCCTGTGTCTCAGAGGTCAGCAGATGGGTACTGATTATTTGGACTGATGTTAAGAGTGTATTGTGTTTTTAAATTATGCAAGGGAATTTTAAAGTCATTTTCCTTCAGGTTAGTTTATTGATACACCCTTGTTCTAATGCCCTACCACTAACTGGATTTACAGGGGACCCTGGGACTCTCACTGTTCTCTTTATCATTCAGATCCTTTCACTGTGTCACTGAACCCAGCTCAGTGTTTTCTCTCCCAGTCTGGGAACTTCCATTTCCTTGTGTTGATCTTTCTTTAAGAAATGAAGAAGGAAAGAAGTAACTTCATTTTTTGTCGAAGAAAAGTATCTCCTGTTCTTATTTTCACTGTTTCATGTGTGGTTTTTAGGCTGTGGCACTTGAACACCTTCCATAAACACAGCATTTCAGCCCTGGGTGAACAGTAGACTTAATTCTGAGGAAGTCAGTAGGGTGTGGCATGGTTAACACAGGATCACTTGATGTTTTCTAGTTTTTCAGTAAATATAGCAACAGCAGAAGAGGTTGTAGCCATTTTAGGGACACAATCTTTAAATGAAATACTATTTTTTTTTTACAGAAAAAACATATCAGACTCCAAAGTAGCAAGCATTCCCTCTCTGTAACCCACTCCCTCCTTCAGTCCATTGACAGGTGTTTTCATGAATCCCTACTCGCCAATGTTTTATTATTTTTTTGCCTGTCCAGAAATCTGTATTAATTAAGATTAGCTCTCAGACTTCTAAAATATTCCAAGAATAGAAAATGTTAAATAATGAATGTTTTCATGATCTCTGCCTCATCTACTTACCATTGGGTATCAATTAAAAAAATTTAAAATTAAGTAATATGAACATCTAAAATGCACATCAATTCCTGGTGGAAGTGATGAACACATGACTTCCTAGGAGAAGAGCTTGGCAGAGTCTTAAAAACCTATTTCCATAGTGTCACATCCAACAGTAGAGATTTCAAGCCTTTGATAAATGCTCTTGGAAACACCTAGTTTCTCAATATCTTGCCTAAAACTATTCAAACCAGCTTTATTCATAACAGCCTGACAGGAAAACTACCTCAACCATCATCAGCACATGAAGCAATATGTTATGATATCTCCATCTGTTAAACAGGTTCAGAAATGAAGAGAAGCCGATTATTGATACACGATTAACATGAATTGAACTAACAAGCAACTATGTGGTGTAAAAGTAGCAAGCAAGTAGGGAATCAATGCTGTGTGATTTCTTTTTGTATGAAATTCTAGAGAAGCACAAATCTAATATGTAGTGACAACAGGTAGACTCGAGTTTGAAAAGTCCATGGGGTGAAGAGGAAATTGTTTAAAAAGAACAGCAGGAAAATGTGTTGCTTATTCGGATAATTTGTTATTCCAATGGAATTTTCCCAGTGGAATTTTGAATTACATGGAATCTATAATCCACTTTGGATGGTGTGAACATTTTAGCAGCATTAATCCCTCCAATCCAGGACCATGTGGCGTCCTTCCATTTGTTTGTGTCTTCTGTAATTTCTTTGGCCACTTTCAGTGCAGTCTATCTTTTTAATATTTCTCTCCTGTGATTGTGTGAGTGTGCATTTGTGTTCGTTATGTGTTTACCTTCTTTTCCAGCTTAAGTTAGACTCTTGCACTTTCTCCTGAATCTCCTGCACTCACACCTGTTGACCACGTATTCCTTTAATTCATATTTTTATTCTGATTCCATATGGCTCAATTTTTTTCTGACATGAACTTAATTTTTTTTGCATCTCTTATAGTGTCTCACCATGTATTGAAAATAGTGGCACATAAATCTACAATTAACTTTACTATCTTTGGAGAAATGGCTATATGTGGATATTTTTTCTAGACTCTACATTTTTGCTTATTCAGTTTATTTACCTTCATTCCTATGATGCCATTCACTGTCTTACTGAAGATCTTTTTAAATTCCCTACCCAGTTTTGCAATGCTAAAGATAAAACTCAGGAGTTTGTGCATTCAAGGCTAATGTTTTACTGTGAAGCTTTATAGCCATTTCTTTCTTTTTTTTAAATTTTATTTAAAGGAAAAAGAGAAAAAACAAAACAAAGCGGTGTAAGGGTACAAGTAATACAGACCTACAAAAAAAAAATAGTAAGAAATCACCAGTTAATAGATTACGTATTATCATCTTAGAGATAGTTGCTCAAGTCACAGTATCAAAGCATACAAAGTGGACATTCAAACAGTGAGACTGCAAACAGCTGTGTTCAATGATCCAACCAAAAACATTAATATGGTCAGCTATTTAACACCCCTAAAGACACTTGCTGTTGTATCTTTTAGAACACTTTTTTCCTTCTATTTTTTTTACAACAAAATTTACACATTTTGGGTTTTATTACTCCTTAGTTCTTATTACTTTTTTGGGGGGGGGAGAGAATAAAGTCAAATATGGCAAAACAAAGCTGTCAGTCAAAACCAAGGATAGACATAGCACATGATGTAAAAACAGAGTACAAGGTTATCAACAATGGTTACCATAATGCCTCTTGTTTCCGTAAAAAGAATTGTCTATATCATTTGGTATTATAAAGTTGAACAAAGCAGTAGAGAACAAGACCAATAAAACTTAAGCATTGTACACATTACAGGACTTCCAAAGGAGACAATAGTCAAACCAGAATGGGCATCTTAGTGAATCTTATTGCCTTCAAATTAGTTGCCTATACCCTCAAACTTGATACTATCATGCAGCATGGAACAGAGTCTAATCAGTCAAAACAAGATAGTGGGAGTATTACAGGACTTCAAAGCAAGTTAATAGGAAATCAAAAAAAGTTACTATAGAAGTTCACTCATATACAATTTATACTGTTTAAAAACTTTGTGATTATTTTAGGCCCTTTGATTTTTCTTGTATATTGTACAGACTGCTCATCCATTTAAATAAATCATTTGTAGATTGTTTGGTTTCATTGCAAGAAATACATTTGTGTAAATATATGTACCTTTTGAAAACTTTAAATGTTAATAATATCAAGTTTTTAACCTAATGGAAATGGAAAATGTCTCCATTTCCCTAAATATTTTTTAATTTACAAGACATAGTGAACATATTGACAGTGAACCCAGAGACTTTAATGAAATTACTATTCTACTAATTTTTGGTGCCGTCATAGGAATTATTTAAAGAGAGGTTATTGGAAGCAAGTGAGGCTATGCCTTCTGTCTTTTAACTTGTGAATTTTATTACTTTTCTTTGTCTTGTATTTCCTAGCACCTTCACCATAAAAATTATTAAAGTTGACATCCCAACTTACCCATTCTGAAAGATGAAATATTTTGTTGGTGAATGTGATGTATTTAGAGAATTCATTAGGAGTGAAAAGAGAGTTTTCCAAGACTGTTCAAGTGAAAGAGTCAAGTTTGTTTTGATTGATGTGTTGTAACTGAACAATGCAGAGAATCATCCAAGGAATAGTTGTTGGCCTGCGCAGCAAGTTCTATTTCTGATTTCAGTGAAATGGAATCAGTGTGCTGAAGAGGGAGAGATGCAGTGCAGCTCGTCTGTGAAACTGTGGTTGTCCACTGACCTACACCACTGAGCCTAAGTGTGTGTCGCCCTTGGTCAATTCCCACAAGGGTAAGGCTGCATTATTAGCCTTTGGAAAAGAGTGCAAAACTGCAAAGGAAAAGAGTATCTGGAAGACAAGTTTCATACAAAACCTTATTTCAACCAGACATAATTATGCACCAAGGGAGACTATGAATCATACTTGAGATGGAGAGAATCAGTGTAGGCTTAATCTTGTACTTAGTAGGATTGTATTGAAGACCATGTGGTTGAGGTTAGAGATTTGGTAAGACAGGAAGACACCAGGATCATGTTCCCTAACTACAGAGTGGAAATACTATTCTGTGGCTGTTCCCAGGGCCTTCTCTCCTGACCATCTGGACCTGGCTTGCTCAAGTGAGGAAAAGAAGAGCACAGTGTTTCTGCAGCTACAAGTTCAGCTCATCTCACCCATGCTGCTGTGCATGCTCCTCTCAACACCCCCTGATGTTCAGAGCCCACATCATTGTCTGAGCCAGAGCTCTGGGGAGATCTTCACCAGGGAGGACCTAGGTGGGAGCCTGGCTGGGCTCCTCTATCTCCTGTTATTCTGGTTCAAAGGTGGGGGTTACTTGTAATATTTTTTGCAATCTGTGAAAACGCTTAGTGCTAGCTTCTTTGTTCAGTAGTACATTGTATGTTCAATACACATCATAATTCAAGTTCCAAGTAGAGCAGTCAGCTTAGCTAAATTGGGAAGACTATTGGTATGACTTAGATTACATGGAAGATTTTTCTATTTTATTTTTCAGTCTCAGATTCCACTGGCGGAAGCCTGATGACCCAAACTCCAGCCTCCCTGGCTGTGTCTCCAGGAGAAACAGTCACTGTCACTTGCTGGGCCAGTGAGAGTTTAGCATCTCCTTAGTCTGGTTCCAGCAAAAAACTGGGCAGGCTCCCAGGATCCTCATCTATGATGTGTTCGACTGGTGTCTCAGTCTGGTTCATTGGCAGTGACTCAGCAAAAGACTTCACTCTCAGCATTAGCAGCCTGCAGTCTGAGGATGTTGACATTTATCACTGTACCAGTATTACAGAGGGTGTCCCACATGGATCCAATATGAAACAAAAACCTCCCTGATTATTTGTCATGATTTTGCTCATAGCAGCCTCTTACTTTACCGACAGCTGCTGTGGTTCCTGCTCAGTTTAAATGTTTCTGCCTTAGTGTGACTACCTTGTGTTTCTGAACAGTAACTTGCTGATATTTTGACTGATTCTTGGATTTGTCCTCACACTCAGGTGCATAGCTATGTTTAGAAATTGTTTCCCTGCTACTAACATCAGATGAGACTCATATCAGTGGATTCCTAGAAAGATGTACATTTTATATCCTATAAGAGGCAGTACAACAGCCAAGAACAAACTTTCTTCTTATGCACGTGAAATTAACTTATGGTGTTTTGGTTTTCTAAACAGACACAATTCCTCTAATTCTTCTTCCTGGTGTTAATTTGATTCCCTCTAGTGCTGGTTTTCATTGCTATTACAGTAAATGTTAGCTTATGAAAACTGGTGCATTTACAGTTTTGTTTATCACTTTTCAGCATTTTGGCTGAGATTATATGTAATTTTATTGTTTATATATATATGAGCACAACTTCTAGACTAATTCTTACAATTTCCCTTATTACGTATGCTATTTCCATTTTCATGTGTATCCTGGTATTCTCCATCACTCTCCTGGTTATGCAAAACACTGAACACAAACTTTGTTTTGAAACCTGCATGAGAGTTTGTTTTATGGCTACTTTTCTTTCTTCCTTTCATCCTTTGTCTTTCCTCTTTCCTCTCTTTTTGAATGGCTTGAATTGTGTTTAATGATTGAAACAATCATAATAATAACCAGCAGTGGTAAATCTTTCCTATTTTCTAGTTTATTAACATTCTTATTCATCCATCTATTAATTTCTGTAAGATAATCTGCACATGTGATTCCAGTACTTACTGTGGAAGCTAGGGCAGTAGCGTTCATGTGGCCTGATGATCCTCAGATTTCAACATGACTATCTTTTGCTACACAGTTAATCTCAACTATTAATATTATATTCCTTGTAATTTGACCTTTTCTGAGTACTTTATTTCTTGTGTATGTATTCAATGCATGATATTTCAAGATATGTGTAATTAAATCTTCTTGAAAAATGATCATATGACCGATCTATAAGGAACATAATCCAAAATATGTTAAATACTTAAATTTTAGAACATTATAATAAATGACACATTCCCGTTACTTTCCCTCACAGTTATCCCCCTTGACTTAAACATACTCATCCTATGCTCTCCCTTATACTCCTCTTCTGATATTGGTCAACTCCATAGTATCAAAGTGAGGCTGTCAAGTGACCATGGACTGACACTTCTGACCCATGAGCCAAAATCCACAGTTTCTTATCTTCACTTGATTTTCTCAGGCACTTATCACAGTGACAACAAGCTGATGGACAACTTGATGGACAATCTCATGTTCTGCACAGGGGAGTATAAATTGAAGAACATCACACAGGAGAAATTGGAGATGTCATGGCTGTAAAGCCCAAATGTTAGAGAATGGTGAGGAAGAACTTTATTTTGTATGTGTGTGTGTGTGTGTGTGTGTGTGCCATTGGCCTATGTTCTGAATCATTGTTTTCTTTATTTATGGCACATCAAGTACCATAAATCAACATGTGCACATCAAGAGCTGCTTCTGCTACCACAATGTAATGAAAAGTCCAGTCGTGGTACTGGAAGCCCAGCTGAAGTCACTCATTAGCTCCTCTGTGTCCTTCTAAGCACTGGCTCTCCCTGCTTCTGCATCAAGCACTGCCCACAGAGAGGTGGAGATGAGAAGCTGTGTCTCCATGGTGACCAGGGAAGGTTTCTGTGCTCAGCATAGGCCCTGATTGGTACATAGATACCACATGGCCTCATGACTGAATCCAAGCTGCAAGCCATAGCACCACCACAGCACAATCATAGGACCTGAAAAGACCAGGAGATTGTATGGAGACTATTAAGTGCTTTAACAGTTTTTTTTTTTTTTTTTCAGTTGGTCACGACAGTGCACAATTCTAGTATTTGATAGGCTGAGGCAGGGCAATTGCCTCTGAGTTCAAAGTACTGAAGTCCATACTGGGTTCCAAAGTGACTTTTAATATTTATGATCTATCATGAAATTTTGGTTCCTACACCAATAAACATAACAACAAACATATTCTGGGTATAAAATTTCTCAGTTAATACTTTATGAAAATCAAAGATGAAAACAAAATACAAACATGTCCCAGAATCGGTGACCTCCCACTCACAGTCTCCCCAGCAAGAATCACACTGGCTGAGCAGGTGAAAGGAAGATGCTGTGCATAATACACAGGGTCTGGACTTCAGACCCCTGCATCTATTTGACCTTGTCATTGCCTCATCATGTTCCTGTCTCAACGTCAGCCAAGCACCAGGACTCAGAGGGCAAGAGCCTCCGGTCCATGGCACAGTGCTGCACATGCCTCAGGTTGATCTCAAGCCAGAGGCAGTGAGCAAACTTCTTTTGGAGATCATCTATCCTCTTGGATACCTTCTAGAATGAGTTACTTGTGAGTTAATAACACCTAGTACAGCAGAGTCACCAGTGTACCACCAACCAAGCTCATGGCAAATCTAGCATTGCTGTGTCCAACAGAAACATTTTTATCCATCTATCCTTGAAGTACACTGTTAACAATAAAAACCCAGTGCAGTTGTTGACTGACAGACCTTGAAACTGTCATAAAAGAATCAACTGATCTATATTCCTTTCAAGGAAGGAAATTTTGTTGAAAGCATGGATGTACCTGAGTTTCCAGGCTGGTTAAAATTCATTCTTCACATCTCGTACAGCAACTAAGGAGAAAGACGTAGAGGGTGATTTGCAGGAACCCAGTGCTTCTGGGGTCTTCCCATGTTTCAACTGCATAATTGAAACCTTTAAAGTTCTGAGTGTGTAAGCAATGTAGATGTTGGGTTTCTCAGGGCCTACTCTAGCAGGGGATCTGGGATAGAGAAGATAGGGCTGGGGTTAGGGTCTGGACCAAGAGCCCTGAGCTTCAAAATATTTCCTAGCACTGCACACTGCATGGTATAATAGGCCTCTTCCTCTTTACCAAAACTATGTCTTTGTCATTTCAGTTCACATACTAGACTTTAACTAACCTGTGGCCATTATCTTTTCAGAATGCCCAGGTGAACTATTAATATTTTATCCTTAGTAGTTGCATGATTTATTAAGAATTGTAATCAATTAAGTTTTCTAAAGAATTGTGTGTAGTGATGGGCAGAATAACATCAGGTTCATGAATACTGGCAAAAACTGTAGTCAAAGCTTTAGGGTTCCAAAATAAATAGGTTGAGGATGAGGCACTGGAGGGTCCATGGGCCTCACTGGGCTATGCCTAGCCAGCTCCATTGAGCCCAGGGAGTTGAGGGCAAGCAAGATGATTTCCCATGCACTTGAGCTCAGGGAAAGCTTTGGGCTATTGCCCCAAGCTGTTAGGATGCTGCCCAGCATCCTAGACAACCAGAAGAGGCATGGGAGGTCCCTCAGGCCTGACTGGGCCATGTCCACCAAACTCTATTCAGTCCCAGGGGTCGAGGACATGGGAGGTGATTTCCGGCATGCCTGTATGATGCTTGCCAAAATCACTTGAAACCCATAATGTAGGAAAATGACAAAATGAAAGACCAAAATGTACTCTCAAACCTCCAACCCATCCCAATCAAGACCAGGAGTCAAGTAAATAAAGAAAATATAAGCCATACACCTGAAATGCCTGAAATGATAACAACTGAAATAAAGAAAGAAATATGGGAAGTGATGAAAAAACTCAAATTGGAAATAATCTCCCAGGTAAAAGAAGAAATGGTAAATGTAATGAAAGAAATGCTGAACACATCTAAAGAAGACATAGTTAATAATTAGAGGAACAATGTAAAAAGATGGCAACCCTGAATGAACTATATAAGAAACAAACACAATGAATGAAGCAAATTGAAGGTGATATCCAGGAAATCCAAAAGCCCATTGAAAATTGGCAAAACCAATTCAGCAAAAGTGAAGGTAGAATTTCAGACCTTGAATACAAGATTTCCTTTAGTGAACAGGAAAGGAAAGATTAAAAAAAAAACAAAACAAGGAACCAGAAAATAACCATTTAACAGCTGCAATATGATGCAAAGAAAAACAACATAAGATTGATAGGTAAAAACAAAAAGGAATTTGACAACATAAATAGGATCAAGAGGCTATTTACAGAAGTAGTAGCTGAAAATTTCCCAAACATTAAAATGGAAACTGACATAGAGATCAGTGAAGTGTGTAGAACTCGAAATAACTATAAACAAAATAATAAAAGTACACCCAGACATATAATAATCAGCATTCCAGAAATCCAACATAAGAAGAGATTAACAGAAGCTGCTAGAAAGAAGAGGCAGATTATCTGTAAAGGAAAGCCTCTCAGAGCCATGACATACTTCTCAGCACAAACAATGAAGTCAAGAAGAGCATGGAGTGAAGTATTTCAGATCCTAAAGGAAAATGACTTCCATCCCAGAGTGAGGTACCCTTCAAAATGGATGGATAAATAAGATACTTCCATAGCAAAGAGTAGCTGAAGAACTTCATGATCACCAAAAAACCCTAAAAAGAATATTGAAAAATTTCTAGATAGACGTATGAAAAAAACACCAAATAAGGCACACAGTTAAACACAGTAGAAAGGTAAAGAAGCAAGAGTAGAAAGATAAATGTCAAAAATACACCAATATATAACAATTTTAACCTTGAATTTAAATGACCTCAATTAAAAGAAACATACTCGCAGAATGGATCAAGAAAAAACATCCAACCATATACTGTTTACAAGAAACCTATCTAAACCAAAAGGGAACTCATAGAATGGAAAACAATGTTCCATGCAACAGGAAACAAACAAACAAACAAACAAAGCAGGAGTAGCTGTTCTGGTTGCAGACAATGGGAACTTCAAACCAAGAATGATCCAAAGAGATAAAAAAGGTTACTACATACTAGTTAAGGGAAAATTTCAAGAGGAAGAGGTAACAATCTTAAATATATATGCACCAAATTCAGGAGCACCCAGCTATACAAAACAAATATTAACAGAAATGAAAAATCAAATAAGCAATAACACAATTATAACCAGAGACTTTAACATGCTGTTGACACATAGGAACAGATCAGACAGATCCTTTCCTTCACTGTTATTTCAGCAAAGAAATAGCAGAACTGAATCACACCTTTGAACAAATGGACTTGATAGATGTATACATAGTGTTCCATCCAACAACATCAGAATATACATTGTTCTCAGCAGCACATGGGACATTCTCTAAAACAGACCATCTAATAGACTACAGAACATACTTAAGTAATTGCAAAAGAATTGAAATTATCCAATGCATGTTATCGGATCATAATGCCATGAAATTAGAAATTAATGATAAAAGAAACTGCAAAAGCCTCACAAACACATGGAAATGCAATAACATTTCTATACATACATAAAAAGATTTTGATAAGGCCTAACATATTTTCATGAAAAGAACCTACAGAGAATTGGACAGATGGTCTTTACCTCAATATGATAAAAGCCATCTATGACAAACCAACAGCCAGTATCATACTAAATGATCAAAACTGAAAACATTTACCCTAAAATCAGGCACAAGAAAAGGGTGTACATTATCACCACTCCTATTCAACATAGCACTGGAAATAATAGCTAGAGCAATTAGACAAAAGAGAGAGATGAAAGGTCTAAGGATGGGAAAAAAAGAAGGTAAATAATCATTATTTGCAGATGACATGGTACTCTACATAGAATACCCTCAAAACTCTATTGAAAGATTCCTAGACATAATAAATAAATTCAGTAATGCAGCTGGATACAGTCACTCAAAAATCAATAACATTCCTAAACACTAGCAACAAAATTACTGAGAGAGAAATAAGAGAAGCCACACCCTTCACAATAACATCCAAAAAAACGAAATACTTAGGAATCAATCTAACAAAAGAAGCAAAAGGTCTATTCAGGGAAAATTAATATACCCTGAAAAAAGAAATCAAAGAGGACCTCAGAAAATGGAAAGACATCGCTTGTTCATGGATAAGAAGAATAAATATTGTGAAAATAGCCATTCTCTCATAACTATTATATAGGTTTAATGCAATTCCAATAAAATACCATTAGCATACTTCAGAGATCTAGAGAAATCACTCCTAAAATTTATCTGGAGTGAGATGAAACCTAGAATAGCAAAGGCAAATCTAAGCCACAAAGGCAAGTCAGGAGGCATCACAATTCCTGATTTTAAGTTATACTAAAAAGCTACTGTAATAAAATCAACATGGTACTGGAATAAAAATAGACCTGAAGATCAATGGAATAGATGAGAAGCTACAACTACAATTACAAACACACTCAGCCACCTTATCTTGGATAGAGCAGCCAAACACATTCAATGTAATAAAGATAATTTCTTTAATAAATGGTTCTGGAAAAACTGACTCTCCTTATGCCAAAAACTAAAAATAGACCCATGCCTAACACCACGTAGTAAACCAAAGTCTAATGGATCAAAGATATGAATATTAAAACAGAAATAATAAATCTGTTTGAAGACAAAATAGGTAAAAATCTTGAAGACATAGGCATGGGTAAAAAATTCATGAAATAGAGTCAAACTTCATGGGAAATACTTCCCAGAATCAATAACTGGGATCATGTTTTACTAAAGAGTTTCTTCATGTTGAAAGAAATCTCCAGCATAGTGAAAAGAAAACCCATAAATTGGGAAAAATCTTAGTGAATTGTCCCTCAGACAAAATATTTCTGTATAGAACATATAAAGAATTAAAAAAAAAAATCAGACCCCCAAAATTCAAAGGCCCATTCCAAAAATGTGCATCAGAGATAAATAAACAGTTCTCAGACGAAGAAACACAAATGGCAAATAAATACATGAAAAAATGTTCATCATCATTAGTCATTAGAGAAATGCAATTTAAAATCATTCTGAGATTCTATCTCACTCAAGAATGGCCAGGATAAAGAAAACTACCAGAACAAATGCTGGAGAGGCTGCAGGGAAAAAGAAATTCTTCAGCACTGTTAGTGGGAGTGTAGCCTGGTGCAACCACTGTGGAGGTCAGTCTGGAGATTTCTCAAAAATCTGGGACTGAAAATCCCATTTGACCCAGCTCTTCCACTTCTGGGCATGTTCCCAGAAGAACTGTAAATATCATACCACAGTGATATATTTGCACTCATGTTTAAAGCAGCACAATTTGTAATAGCCAGATCCTAGAAATAATCTAAGTGCCCATCAATTGAGTAACGCTTTAAAAAGATTGGTATTTTATACAGTGGAGTACTATTCAGCTATAAAGAATGGTCACACTGAGATATTTATATATAAATGGATGCAACTTGAGACCTTACCAATAAGTGAAATAAATCAAATTCACATGTGAAAATACCGTATAGTCTCCAGAGTATAAGAAATGGTAAGAATGCATAAGATTTTATAGTAATTATGATTTCCCATTATATTGCTTTCAAGTCTTATATTGTTTTCATTCATTGGTTGCAATGGTTTTATTCTGTGTTGTTTGATTTTATTTTTTGTGATGACATGAACAGCTACTTGAAGATAACAAGACATTATGGCAGCCATTGCTGATTTAATATCATCTTGCTTCGAAGTCTTACCATGTTTTTGTTCTTCTGTTTCCATTGGTTTTATCATGCTGTGTCTCACTGGATTTTAATATATGTTATAGTATAAACAATTTTTAAAGACAATGAGACATTATAGGAGCCTTTGTTAATTTGGATTTGAATGCCCTGTAATACTTCATTCTCTTGAATGGTTTTATACTATTTTGTTGTGTTTGATTTTATTGTGTGTGAAGGTATGCTCAACTCTCAGAAAAATGAGACATTATGGTAGCTACTGTAGACATCCAGTTTTCTTGTGTGAAGTGCTGTGTTGCTTACATTGTTCTCTTTTGATTTCTTTTGTTATTTTCTCCTTTTTTAAAAATTCTCTTTAAAATAAATAAATGAATAGGGTGGACATTAAAGATCTTCCACAAGATGGCAAGTGACCCTACAGTAAACAAAGCACTAGAAACAGTAGGATGTAGAACTGATGCTTTCCAAATAGGGAGCTTCTAAGGCAGGGAGCTCTCTGTCCAGCTCTATTATCTCATAGATAGAGTTCTCTGAGCTCAGTGGGCCAGGACTTCTGATCTGGCAATTCCCCAATATTTCCTGTTTTCCTTTATCTTTGGTAATACACCTGATTAAGAAGGATATACCTTCCGGAAGGATTGTTACAAGGAGAACTGTGGGTCAGCGGTGCTACAGGTGAGAGAGAACAAGGTACACATCTCTGAATGTGGGCAGCCTTGAGTGAAATAGGGATGAAGTAACCTTGTGCATTCAGAGACGAAGGGAACAGAACATACAGAACTGATCTCTATTCAGAAATGCGAAGTGTGCAATGAGGCAAAAGGAGAAGAGCAGTTCACTGTACTCATGGGAGAGCGACCTGATTATGCTCTGGCAGAAGGGATAACGATGTTCTCTGCTGGAAATCTGTGACACTCTAACCTGGAAGGGGACCCCAGAAAACCACAGCTACTTCTGAAAATAGTCAGCTCTGCACCTGTGCACAACCCTGCCCTGACCCTGCTGATTTGCATGTGCATAGGGCACAACCAGCTGCTTAAAAGGCCATCAAATACCATGCTGTAGTCAATTCCAGTCAGGACACAGCATGGACATGAGGATGCTTACTCAGCTCCTGAGGCTCCTGCTGCTGTGGTTCCATGGTGAGGAAAGTTTATTCTAGTGATTTAGAGTTGACTGGCTCCTCAGGGAGCCCCTGCTTTAGCCTGATTGTGGTAATATTTGTTATGTTTCTAATCTCAGGTGCCAGATGTGACATCCAAATGACTCAGGCTCCTCTTTATCTGCATCTATAGGAGACAAGGTCTCCATCACTTGCAAGGCCAGTGAGGATGTTGATACTGGTTTAAACTGGTACCAACATAAATCAGCTCCGAAAGCTGCAAAACTGCTGATCTATGGTACAGTTTGGAGTCTGGAGTCCCTTCGAGGTTCAGCGGCAGTGGGTCTGGAACAGATTACACTCTTACCATCAGCAGCCTGCAGCCTGAAGACTTTGCAACTTATTACTGTCAGCAAGGTTGGTATACCTCTCCCACAGTGATACAAGCCATAACAACAAATAGCCAGGGAATCAGAAGTGTGAGGCTGAGCTGCCCCAGCAGCCACCCCCACTGTGTCCAACTGCCTAGAGCAGTTCTCTGATGGAAATTCCTTTGAGGCTTTAGAAGAAGGGTCCATGATTCTTCTTTACACCTTAAATCTCTTTAGGTTTTTGCTGCTCCAGCAGCACAGACATGACAGTGTCCTGGTTTCAGGAAGGACACAGATGAGCACCTCGGAGCAGTGTGGCTTATGGCATTGTTTTGGATTCAGACAGCACAGAAGAAGCCCTTCTATGGGTTGTAAGGAAGAATTTTTAATGAGTTGCTTCAATTTAGAGTAAATTTAAGGCTATAGAATAATTTAAAATATAGAGGTGGCCCCTAAAACCCTGCCCACATGGTTATGCAATCTGCAATCAATTTCTGATTGCAATTTTTTCCAAACAATTAAGATGATACACATGCAAAATCCATAGTTCACATGAAGGTTTCCCCTTGGTGGTGTACATTTCACCAGGATAAACAAATGTGGAGTGACACACATGCAGCATTTTCATATGGTGCTGTATTTTTTCACTAACCTAAGAATATTCTGCCTTAAAAATTATCCCTGTTTATTCTCTTTCCCCGATTTACATTAAGTGATTTGTGTTTTATGTTTCCCGTACTTCTCCCTTTTCCAGAATGACAAAATCTTCCTTTTACAGTATAGATGCTTTTTGAAGGGGAGTCTCAGTGCACCAGCAAGAGCGTAATTAAAAAATATTAAATAACACATCTTGTGAATTTCAAGGTTCTTTTTATCGTCTATGATTATCTAGAATATCTTGGCTTAGTGACAGTTTTGGAATAGCGGCTTTCAATTTATTGATTCTTCTCAGAAATCACCAGAAATATACAGAACTGTTTGGATTAAGAGTCTGCTATCATTTTTAAAACATGAGGCAGAATATTTACAATTTTTGGCCCCTACCTTTAAATGGATCTGCAGGTGGAAATTTAGAACTCTCACTGCTCTTCTTTTCTATCACTTAGAGTCATTCACTATTTCATTGAACCTAGCTTGGGATCTTTCTCTATTGCTCAGGCAAATGCCCAGCACGCTACCTTTGGTCTTGAGAATTGTAAAGGAAAACAGCCTTTTTATTTCATGCTTAAATGTATCTTCTCACTTTATTTTTGCATCTTGCCATGTGATTTTCATGAGTGTGTAACTTGAACATGTCTCATGAACCCAATGATAGCTGAGTGTGAACACTAGGGTCAAATCTTTGGGGAGACAATGCAGGTGGCACAGTTGAGGTAAGATCCCTAGTACACTGTTTAATTTTCCAAGCAAGATGGCTGCATGGTTGCTGATTCCAACCCCTGTAGAGACCCAGTCTTTAAGGTTGCACTGTTGTCTTCCAGAAATATCTCAGATTGAGATACGGACTGTGTACCTTCTGTATAACCCATTCTCTCCTTCCTCATCCCAGGGATAAAATGTTCCTAATTATTTCAAACTTTGCAGTAATTGTTAATTTCTTGTGTGTCAACATTACAGTAATTGTTAATTTCTTGTGTATCAACGTTAGTATTTTCAAGGGTTGCTATTCATAGAGTTAATTTCTAAAACATGTTAAGCACACAAATATGGCAAAAAGTGGTAATAAATAAGTGTTAATAAATAACTTAATGCACTGTCTCTTTTTGTATAAAGGGAAATCTGAAATAAATAAACAAACAAGCATTGGGAGCTAAAGTGATCAACTCTTGATGAAAAGGAAGAAGCTAGGATCTCTTAGCACAACAATGTGTCACAGGGGTAGAAATTTACTGTCCCGACACAGCCTTCCAGGCCTCCCTCTGAGTAAGGTCCTTGAAAACAGCAATTCATGCAGTGTCATCTTGTGTCAGACTAGTCAAGCTAGCTTCACTATAACAGCGAGAAGTGGAGGATAGAATACTCATGTAAATGAAATTAATTAGAGTCTGAAATTGTTAAATAGGAACGAATTCAAGCTCTGGATACAATGTCCAGAGATGTGACACTGTTTATCCTTGTTGACCATAGAAGGACTCTGTGGTCACTCACCATGTGATCTGAATGCTATGGCCATGTGACTATAGTCACTCTGCAAGTATCAAGGGAACACTTATCGGACCTGCATGCACCAGCAGATTTCATTGAATTCATTAAGTGTTTACTGAAAAATATATTTCTTGCCTCATACGCAATACAAAAGTGAACCAGAAATATAAGAACTGAGAGATTTTACTTGGGAGATTTTACTCCCTTAACAATAGAAAACATAATGATATATTCAGCAGACATGTGGTCCTTGTCACTGCATGGAAGAAATATTTCCCTCTGCTCAGAACCTAGAGATCCTGTTGTACACCCTCTAATGTTTCTCCACCTGATTTCCAAAAGCCCTGCCTGTCACAGGCTTTTAGAAGAATTTGCTCACCATCTCAGAACCACGATCAACCTGAAGCAGGGCAACAGAAGCCCAGTAAACCTGTGGCAATTTCACGTCTCAGCTGCCACAGTGACAACCACTCAACACCATTGAAGATGTGAGCAGGGGAGCTGCTGGGTTCTCTCAGGCTACTCTTAACAGAGCTCTGGGATAGGAAGGATGGGCTGGCCTTAGTAGATCTATGCCAGGATTCTTTAGTCTATAGACATTTCCTGCAGGGTCTTCAGGCACTTGTGGCCATTGCCCAAAACTAAACCCATGTCATATAATGTGGCTTACACATGTTATGTTCAATCTTCTATGATCATTATGTTTTTAGAACTCTAGGTGAACTATTGTTCTATAGTCGTTAATATTAGCATGATTAATTAGCAGGGATCATTCGATTTTCTACAGAATCTTGTCTGGTAATTGATAGAATAGAATCATCTTCATCAATATAGTTGAAAAGATTCAGTCAAGACCTTTGGGTATCAAAATGAATAGGTTGTTATGTTAAAGATCCTCCATTTGAGGGTGAACAGCCCCACAATAAAGAAAACTGAGGCCTAGAACTACAAACACTAGGAATTTAGAAGTGATGCTTTCCCATTAGGGAGCAACTAAGGCAGGGAGCTTTCTTTTCAGTTCTCTAAATTCACATTGCTGGAGTCCTCTGTGAAACTTGTGCCAGGCTTTGCCCATCTGCCTGTTCTTCAGTGTTTCCTGTTTCATTTAGTGACTGATAATGCACCTGACTGTGGTGAGCTTCCCAGCAGGCCTCTGGGTCAGCAATGAAGCATGATGGTTGAAAGAGGAAGGGATGCAACTGTGAATGCAGCCAGCCATGAGGGAAACACTATTGAATTGACCTCATGAAACACTAGTGAGGTGGAGGTGACAGATCCCGCAGAACTGGACTCTTGTCAGAGATACAGAGGAGTCACTTAGAGGAGGGGCAGGTGGGCGGGGAGAGGGGCTGTGACTGCAGACCTGTTCCCCTGCTGTTCTGCAGAGTTATTAGCTATGATCTCAGGGCACAGGCTGGTCCACAGGGACAGAGAGGGAATTGTGTGCTTCTGGCTGCTCAGAGTTTGCAGAGTCTGTGTAGACTCTCAGAGTTAGCTTCTATGTGCAGTACTAGATTCTCTTTTCAATAAGAACCGCAATTAAAGTTCAGTGTACACTAATCAGCTTAGCTCTACTGAGAACACAATTGATATGACTTAGATTACATGGGTGACATTCCTATTTTATTTTTCATTCTCAGATTTGACTGGAGAAACACTGCTACTCAGGCTCCAGCTTCCCTGGTTGTGTCTCCAGGAGAATCAGCCACATGCAGGGACCATGAGCATTTTAGTAGCTCCCTGACCTGGTACCATCAGAAACCTGGGCAGGCTCCCAGGCTCCTTATCCATAAAGTGTCCAGTAGAGCTGTTGCTATTCAGACTGATTCAGTGGCAGTGTGTCCTGGAGAGACTTTATTTTCATCAGCAGCAGCCTGCAGCTTGCATGTCTTACAGTTCATCACTGTTATCAGTATTACAAGTGGTGTCCCGAGGGATCCAATGTGAAACAAAAACCTCCAGAGACTTTGTCATAATTTTGTTCATAGCCGCTGCTTCCTATTAGGACAGCTGCTGTGGTTACTGCTGAGTTTAAATGTCTCTGCCTCATTGTGGCAAGAAATCTTTTTATTCTGAAAAGTAACTTGCTAGTAAAATGTTGCCTGATTCCTGGATTTGTCCTCATACTCAGATGCAGAGTTACGGTTAGGAATAGTTTCCCTGGCAATGGTGTCAGGTCAGATTCACAAGAGTGGATACCTTGAAGGATATACATATAATGTCTGATAACATAACGTACTACAACAGCCAAGCACAAACTTTCATCTTGTACACGTGAGATTAACTCATTATGTTTTGACTTTCTGAACAGAAACAATTCCTCAAATTTTCTTTCCTGGTATTAATCGATTCTTGTTGTGCCAGTTTGCATTTCATGACCACAAATATTAGTTCCTTAAGAAATGGTGCATTTGCAGATTGGTTTTTCTCATCATTGCTTAGTGCTTTGGCTGTGATTAAATTCCAATTTATTTTTTATATATACTAGCTCAACTGCTAGATCTATTCATTAATTTATTTTTATTCTAAATAAGATAAAACAGAAAAAAAAACACAGTCAAAACAAGCCAGTGTAAGAGATAAAGAACTTCAAAACACTATGAAATCAACGATAGTTACCATAATGCCTTTTGATGTCTTCAGACTAACTGTAGATAACTTTCTATATAGACAAGATCAAACAGAACTGAATACAATAGAAATCAAATAATTAATGCAATAAAGGATTTCACAAGAAGCAATTAAATCCAAAATGAATACCAAAATTCACCTTCCTGTCTTTGAAAGAGTTGGCCTGCCATCAGTTTTGACATAATCAAATAAAACAAAAGAGAATAAAACCCAACCCAATAGAAGAATAGGATTTCCAAAACAGGCCCATAGAGAATCAACAATGGCTGCAACCCTCAGAAGGAGACCCCTCGGATGTCACACAGTGTACCTCTATCCTCTGAACCTGTGATCAAACCACTGGCCCTAGACCTGCCATGTCAGTGAAACACCAAAACACCACAGACATCCAGTTTCATTTCTTCTCCATTGCTATCATCACAACGTGTTTCCCCAGATAAGCCAGTGGCTTATGGTGAGGGTGAGCAGGATAGTAGTTAGTTCGTTGGTGTTCTTGTTTGCCAGCCTGCATGCAGGAAGGGGCTGAGATCTGTCTGTTCACATTTGGTGGCAGCTCACGCATGGTGCTGGTTCCCAGACCGGTTTGCTTGCTGGTGTGGCTTTGTTGTCTCTAACCTTGGTCTGCAAATGGTGCTGACTCCTGGGGAGAGGTTGAGGTCTCTCTGTTCCCATTTGATGCTGGTTTGTGCATGGCACTGGTTCCCACAGGTTTTTAATTTTATAGTAGCATTTTACACTTTTATTCAGAAAGTATTTAGTAGTATGTTTCTGTGTGTCTAAATTAAATGAGCTTTTCAGTTAAAAACAGTGTACTTTAGTGTAACTGAACATTTTTCTAAGCATGCTGGTTAAATTCACCATCAATTTCAGAAGATTGTCTTCACACTAGTTCAAGCAGTAGAGCTTTATGAAGAAGAACTTCCACAAGCTCATCTCAGCTGTGACAATTAGGAATTGTGTGTCTTTTACTACAATGTGTACTTTCTTTTCTTTTGTAGTTTATCAGTATATAAAATGAGAATTTACATAAGTGTCATGGAATATATGAAAGCTATGAACTTTCTACATACTCTGATTTTGTGGCAAGTAAGAAGGCAGAAAAATTGAGGTTTTTGTAAAAATTAGAAGAGAAATGAAGAGGAAAAATATGCTTCAAGAACATTAATAACAAAATAAATCTCATAGTATACATTTCACAAGCATTTTTAAAAATTATACATATATTTTATCAGTTTTAAACAAAAATTTGATATGATATTACATTACTCACTCATTAAATATACAGCCACATAGATGGGTTAAAATTTCTTTTACATTTTGTCACTCTTGTTGCACATCTTTGATTTTACTCTTTTGGATATTTTCTTAGCTTGGCATTTCTCAAAATTTCAAATAATTTTGGTAGTGCTTTCTGTTTTTCACATGCTATTGAAGGTTCAAATAATTTTCATAGGTTGATACTGGCTAAATGGAAAACTATAATTTTAGTTCCAGAACAAATCTTATCATTAAAAATTACTTTTCTTTTGCTTAGGTAGGATGAGATGAAACCTTTTATATTACTTTTCTCTATACTTTCTGATTTTCGTTACCTGTATAATGATTTACCATTTTTGCCTTTTTTATAACATATTTTCATGTTTTTCTCTCCCTTCTGTTTATACCTATTCATGGTCTAGCCACAGGTCACCCTCCTCTGGGGTAGAATGGTGCATGACACTTTGTGAGTTTTATTAAGCTGTATATCTTCACCATTTTTAACTGCAGTGCTGTGGGAAGTGCTGGGTCACAGCCACTCCTTCACTCAGCTGTGATCCAGATCCAATCACATGGTTTCCACCCTCTTCATTAAACGCTACTCACTGTGACTTCTTTGGCTTTTAGTGCAATAAAGTCTCATTGTTGCACTTTTGTTTTTTACAGAGATTTGCACATTTACTTAATTTTCAAAAAATTGTTCTTACTCTGATAAACAGGTTTTTAACTAAACTGTTCAACCTGAAACAGTTTAATTCAGTAGAGTGGCATGTATTATAATTTTTCCAGCAAAAAGAACACAATATATCTGCAATTAGCAATTTTTCACGCAGTGCTTAAGTTTCCAGAAGCAAGTGTCAGCCTTCATGAGAAGAATAAGTTTTCATGAATAAATAAGCCATTTTCCATGACAAGGACAGATATTCTAGTAGTACAGAAGAAATTCTGTAGGATACAGTATTGATGTAAATAAAATTCAGTAGAGTCTGAAATTGTTAACTGTAATAGTTACCTGATCGTGTCGTCTTGTAGAAGAGACCCCCGACTGGCCTAGGATACAGCTTGGGGCATGGCTGAAGCATTTTACTGAAAAAGAAAACCGACCCTAAGTGAGAGTCACAGCCACACACAGGATGGTAGATATGGTAGGATGAAAAGGAAATGATAATGCGCTTCAGTCATCTGGAGCGAAATGAAGAATGAAGTTTCCCTTCTGGTCCTTGTAAGGAGCCCCAGGGTGCACCTTGACCTCTGAGGTCGTCTCCTGGCTTCCAGCATGGACTCTTCAGCCTTCTGAGGAAGGTCATTGAGCCTCCTGACTCAGACTGTCACGGACTCAGCAGTGAGCTCCAAACCTTAAAACACTGCCTGAGTGCTTCAACTTCCTAGCACAAGGACAGCCCAGCTGGCTCTTCCATACCTGACTGAGCAGGCAGCCATGGAAAAGCCACCTTGTACATACTTGTAAATTCATATAATTTTTATTATACTGTGTCTCTAGTGAGCACTTTTTGATAGATTAAATAACAAAGAACTCAGGCAATGGATACAATATCTGGAGATGAAAATGTGAGACTGTTTATTCATGGTTTTGAGAGAAGGCTCTGTGATTACCCAGCATGTGCCCTGAATGTTAAAGGGACAGCATATGACCAGAGGACAGAATATAAGCTACACAGACCAAGGAATCAACCATGGGACCTGCAAACACCAGTGCTGCAAGAATCAGATATTTGTGTCTTTTTTTTTCTCTCTGGATGGAAATTATCATAAAATATTTCACCAGACACATGGTCCAGGCTCACACCCATAACAAAGACATTGCCCCCTCTTCAGGAACTGGACTTTCCTCCATGCACCACTTTGCTGCTACTCTGCCTGCTGTCTGATGTCCCTGCCTATCACAAGCCTTCAGCAGAGCTTGGTTACTATTTCCAGACAGGCATCAACCTGAGGCAGGTGTAGCACTGGACCCTGGGTGTGTGCCTCTTTTCCTTTGGATCTGAATGCTCTGGCTCTGGCTGAGACAGGGGAGTGTGGAAACACCCATGTGGCAGGTCTCACAGGTCACAGGAGTCTGAGGCTGAGACCTCATCCAGTGTGTCCAGCATCTACCACCCACTTCATCAATCAGCACAGGATGGGACGTCACAAATTCTGGAATCTGTTTGTGTTTTGTGTTTACATCTATATTCTATGTGTAAAAATTTGGCTCCGATTTCCAGCTTTGCATTGAGCGTCTCACACAGTGAATTTGTGTCTATTTCCTCCCTTGCAGCAGAATTCAGAAAAGATTTCAAAGATCCATCCATGTGCTGTGTCTGCTTCAGCTGTAGTACATCCCAGCTCGGTGTGGTGGTGTGGAACAAACTCTTCGTAATGATAAGCAGGCTTATTTTCCTAGTGATATTATTCATTATTACTATCTAAAATTATCACTGTCTAAAACAGACACCATCTCTATTCAAAACTAAGGTGGCTCCCATGGAAAATGCCAATGACACTTTACTAAATAAAATAAATTAAAGTGAAAACCTTATTTCCTCAGTTTCACTCGCCAATTTCTAGTGCCTAACACATACATGGCCCATGGGAAAACCAGTTATAAACAAAAAAGCACATACCTAAAACATCTAAGGAAATTATTTTGGTCAGTGTTGTTCAAGTACACATTTCACTCACAGTGTTATTACACAGCAGAAACCTAACCAACCTTAATTTCAATAGGCCTGGTGTCCTACATATTCTCTTCACTCTTCAGCTGTTTTGTTTCGTTTCCTCCATTACCTCTGGATATATCACTGTCAGAATAATTCAAAGGAGTCAAAACTTGTTTTTTAAAAGTGTTACTGTGCTGTGAACACAGCTTATACCGTCCTCCCCTCTGGGAGAACACCTGAGAGCTGTGTGGGATGAAGGTGACCTGACAGCATTTCTCTACTCAGTCCTTAATCCAAGTGTCCTCTGTACATTACAAGGTAATGATGAAGCACAGCAAGAAGTGAAAGAGGGAAATTATATTATTATAACTTGGAGGGTATTTTTTTTTCTTTCTGGCAGGGAAGGATTGAGCAAGTATGGATCTACTTTTGTTTTCTTTCTTTTCTTTCTCAATCTCATGCTGGTTACAGTACAAACTTAGAAGGTATCTCTTGAGCTGTGACTCAGAAACTATTTTTCTGTCAACAATATATCTATAATTGTGTTTATCACCTGGCAGAAAACCTCTTAATAAGTAGTAAATACGATAAGGATGCATTACCAGTTTCTTTTATTAATATTATTTCAAGGGAAATATATGTATTCAATGAGGAAGCTCTACCTAAATGCAAAAACACAACAAAACAAAACAAAAAACAGATACAAGTAATCATTGAGTGCAGTAGAAAGGAAAACATTTCTGTCATTATTGCTGAAAGAATTACTGTAGTTTAACCAGAAGCTTTTATTACAAAAGAACCAAAGGTACAGATATACACAATTAGCTCAGCTATATAGACTTAAAAACCCATCATTTAACAAAATGCTAAAATATAAAGAGTAGTTAGAGATAACAGCTTTATTTCAATCTTAAACTTGACCACAACTATCTAGAGCAAAGTATTTGTTGCCCTGAGAGGGCTCCACTGTGTGTGAGCCTTATGCATTATTGCCTGATCTTTCTGTTTCAACATCAATCCTCTTGGAAGATTCCTGGAATGAGTTAATGTTTGTGATACTATGAACAACACTTGTTACAGAATCAGCAATGGATCTGAAACTAAGCTCCTGACCAGTCTAGGACAGCTGTGTTCCTTAACTGCAGTTGAGCTCTTCTGTTGTCCAAGATCACATTTTCAATAAAAACTTAAGTCAGTCCTTGCTGAGAAATGCAAGCTTTGAGACATGGATGTGGTGATCCTGAGTGCCCTTCACTGAAGATGTTGGTGGGGGCAGGAATGTGCCTGGGTTCCAAGGCAAGCTGCATTCCTTTCTTCAGCACCCAAGGAGGACACTGGGGAGAGAGAGGTGGAGTGTCAGTGGCTGGAGCTCTGTGCTTCTGGGACGTTTCCTTGTCTAAGTTGTCAGAGCTGCAGCCAACACAAACTGCTGGGTGTGCAAGCCATGTGGGGTCTCAGTTCTCGCAGGCTGCTCTTAAATGATGTCAAACAATGGAAGTAAATGGTGCTAGGTTAGCAGATCTAGAGCATGACCTTTCAGCCCTTCAAATATTCATGTCACTCCGTCCTTAAAGGTTCTCAGGGCAGTGTGCTCTTTGTGAAATCTATATTTTAGGAAGGGACTCACGTGAGATTTCTACAGAACCTTTCCAGGTAATTGATAGACTAGAGTCGCTTCATGAATATGGCTCAAAAGACACAGCCAAGATTTTTCTTTTGGTCTTTTTATTTTTATTTTATTTTTTTGTCTTTTTCTTTTTATCGGTACCGGGGATTGAACTCATGACCACACACTTGCAAGGCAGGTGCTTATGCCACTGAGCTAAATCCCCAGCCCCTATAAGCCAAGCCAAGATTTTGTGACCACAAACCAAAAGGGAGTTGTGTTAAAATGTTCCATTAGATGGCGAACAGCCCTACTATAAAACACAAATCAGGCCTCATCCTAGGAACACAAGGACTGTAGAAGTGATACTTTCCCATCAGGGATCCACTAAGGCAGGGACCTCTCTGCCCAGCTCTCCAAGCTCACAAGGTCTGTTCATGATGGGCCATGTCTTCTCCATTTGCTTGTTTCTTAGTATTTTCTGTTTTATTTCATGTCTGGTAACTCATCAGAGTATGAGGAACTTCCCATGAGGCCACTGGATCAGTCATGAAGCAGCATGGGTAAGACAACAAGGACCGCAACTCTGAATGTGGCCAGCTGTGAGTGAAACGAGTGAAGTGGCCTCATGTATTCAGAGGTGTAGGTGACAGATCCCACAGATACTGATTCTGCTCAGCGATGCAGAGGAGAAACACTGAAGGAGTTACTTAGAGGAGGGGCAGGCGGGTGGGGAAAAGGAGCTGCAATTGCGGATCTGTTACCCTGAAGTTTACAAAGCCCTCCTCAATGACTGTGGTCACTGCTTGGGCCACAGGGGCTGAGGGTGGCCCTTGAGAGATTCATGTTCTTCACAATTTGCAGTAGGGCAAGATTAGGAGGTTATGTGTCAAATCTAAGCTTTCATGGTTCAATTACAATTTGCAAAAATTTAAAATAATATGTGACATAAGCCACTAAAACCACTAGACTAATTTAATTTAATATTAAGTTAGTAGTTAATGTATTGTACGCAAACATCAAATAAGCAACCTGCCTATTTATTTGTGTAAATCAGACTTTTCATTTTTCTAAACCCATCCAAAGCTGAGTAAGTCAAATCCAGCCTGGAGACATTTTCTGGTCCTGTTCTTGGCCTCTGCCCCTCAGGAGCAGTGAGAACAGAACTGAGAATCTTTAGCTCACAGAGTCAGGTCAGCTCTGTGGTCCTGGTCTCTCTCAGTGCGGCCCCTCCTGGTTCTCTCAGGTTGGTCAGCACCCAGAGTGCTGAGTACTTTCCTTCCCTGAATCCCGTGACAGCGAGTAGCACAGGCAAGCTCTGTAGTTCACCAGCTCCTCAGCCACGTGGATCTGGGAGCAGCTGCTTCTTCCATAGCCTGAGTCCAGAGCCTGGCAGCTCTCAGCCCTCACTGCAAGTCTGAGCTCAGGTTGGTTTTATGACCCTGTTCTAAACCCCTCCCGTTCACTGAAGTGCTTGAAAGTCTGTTAACACCTTAAATTCATTGTCCACGTCTCTTTAATTCCTGAAGCCACCCTAAAACCTGGATACCCTAAAACTTCTTGTTATCCTAGAGTCCTGCTCATTCCTAACACAGCACATAAAGTTTATTTTTGGATTGCAATTCTCCATCCAATAAAAGTTAGAAATACAGTTTTGTTTTTTTTTTTTCATTTTCTAAAGGGCCTATTAAAAATGTAACACGTTGATTGCAGTCATTACTGTTTTCTTCAGTTTATTCAGCAGCAGCTCTGACCTGCTGTGCATGATAAGGCAGATGAGCCTCCTCCAGCCTAGAATGGAATAGGAATTCTCAGGCTCATGTGACCTCCACCAAAGTGAGATGTAAGAGAAATGAAGAAAGTGGTCATGTACTGGGAGAGATTTTCATGTACCTTAAGTGGGAAAATGAGGTGAAAATCTGTCTGGAATTTGTCCAGAAGGAGTTTTGAGACTACTTAAAGCATAGACATAATGCAGCCATCTGGAGATCAGGAGCCCTTATGCTCAGGCTTGAAAATTCCTTGCATTGAGATTCCCATAGCAGGAGGAAAGAATTTGAGTCCTTTCTATTGTATCCAACATGCTGCACCATTCCCAAATGTTCTGACACTCAGAGTTCTGTCTATGGTTTTAAATATATCCAGATTCTCGCATTGCATCTGAAATGATTCTAACTTATGAAAATGAAGAGCAAGAACCTGGCTGACCTTAGAGCTGCCCTTAGAGGAAGACAGGCAGAAACATGTGCTCCTGTGGGTGCCTGGGGGAAGCCTGCGGCTGGACAGCAACATTGCTCATGTCCTTCCCTGCCCTCTCAGTCATACTGTGATAATGAGGAAAGGAGCTCACACAAGTTCACACATCTCACAAATTCTGCTCATTTCTTGTCGTTAATAATTATTTCATAGTTTAAGCTTGAAATATTCAACTTTATTACTTTACTTCTTCCTTCCCAAAGGAATCATATCATAGGACTGTGTATCTCAAGTAAAGCATGTTCTGAAACATGAGAACAATATTTCCCTCTACTCATGGGAGAGCAGCCTGGATCTGACCTGTAATGCAAGGGAGAAACATATGCACTGCAAGCAAATCTGTGGTGCCCCGGTGTGGGCAGAAACCCCAGGGAAATCTGAGCCCATACTGAGATGGGCCAGACTACAGTTGGGCCATACTCCTTCCAGCCCTGCTAATTTGCATATCCTAAGAGCCCAGCTAGCTGCCTGAGGACTTCTTCATAGGCTGCTGGTCTCATGCTGTGCAACTTCAATCCCAGTCAGGATACAGCATGGACATGAGGGTCCCTGCTCACATTCTGAGACTCTTGCTACTCATGGTCCCAGGTCAAGAAGAGTAGCACCAGGAATTTGCTTAGTAGTTTGTTGGGAATTGACTGAAAATACATTGAAATTCTGTTTAATGATGCATAATTGTGTTGATGTTTGTTGTTTCCCATCTCAGGTGCCAGATGTGACATGCAGTTGACACAGCCTCCATCCTTATCTGCATCTGTGGGAGACACAGTCACTATCAGTTTCCAGGCCAGTCAGGGCATTAGCAGTTACTTAAACTGGTATCAAAAGAAACCTGGGCAAGCTCCTAAACCCCTGAGTTTTTGATAAGTTATTTGCAGTCTGGAGTCCCATCAAGGTTCAGAGGCAGTGGGATCTAGGACAGATTATACTCTCGCCATCAGCAGCCTGCAGCCTGAGTACTTTGCACCTTATTACTATCAACAGAATAACTGTGCCCCTCCCACAGTGATACAAACCAGGACATAAACCTCCCAGGGAAGCTGAAGTGTGAGGCTGGGCTGTCCCAGCTGCTCCTCTCTGCATATCCAACCACAGAACAAGTTCTTCAGATGCATTCAGTCTTTGAAGGTCCCTGGAAGGACTTGGCAGAAGCATCCAAGGAAGCTCCTCTATACCTTAGCTTTCTTTCCTGTTTCTCAACCCTGATTTAATGAAGGACACCAGTGAGTACACTGGACTAATATGGATTATGACATCACTTTATTTTGAAATGCCGTTAGGGACACTTTACTATGGATTTCAAGCAATAATTTTTTAAAGGCTTTCGTCAGTTTTAGAGATTTATTTATGTGTTATTATTTTTTTCAAGAATAAAACAAAATGAAGTGCAACAGAATAAAGCCAATCATAACAAAGCAATGTAAATGAATACAAGACTTCAAACCAGATTATAGGAAATCAGCAGTGGCTACTGTAATGCTTCTTGGTGTCCTAATTTAGACATTTATATTCCAAGCAAAGGTTAACATGGAGAGGTGTCTTTAATAACCCTGCTCCTACATCTACACAGTATATCATCACCATAAATGATTGCAATTTTTTGAAATTAATCAAGATTATTCTAAACAAATTGTCCATTATATACATGAAGGTTGACTGCTGATTTTGATCATTTCATCAGAAAACGCAGTATAATGACATACATCCACCATTTTCACATGCCATAGTGTTGTTCCACTGTCCTAAATACCGTTGCCTTCTACTTGTGCATCCTCTTTATCCAACATTTTCTGTAAGTCAATCATGTCATTCCATGCCTGTAGTTTTTCCTGTTGTAGGAAAACAATATCTTGGAATTTAAAGTGTGGAAGGCTTTGAAAGCTAATCTTGATTATACTGAAAAGGAAAATGGAAATAAAAAATAACAACACATTATGCTATTTCCAAGACTCCCCTTATTGTCTCAAATATTTATGTTTAGTAAAGGTATTAGAAACATTACTATACAACACAATGGTGTACTCATAGTACTAATTGTATCTCAGAGGTTACCAGAGGATTGCTTGGACTGAATGGTAAGATTCTATTGTAATTTGAAGACCTGCAGAGGAATTGGTAAATTCTTTTTTTTTTTTTTCAAGGCAGTTTTACTGATACCTCCTT
The DNA here is from genome assembly GCF_034190915.1 of Cavia porcellus. Lineage (NCBI taxonomy): Eukaryota > Metazoa > Chordata > Mammalia > Rodentia > Caviidae > Cavia > Cavia porcellus. The sequence goes on along the minus strand of NW_026947501.1, from coordinate 43,376,587 downwards.
TATGTAAGTTCTGATGCCCATACAGTCAATTGGATTTACAGGTGGAGCACTGGGACTCTCATGGTTCTTTCCTGTATCATTCAGATCCATTTACTGTTTTATTGAGCTTAAATCAGTGTTTTTCTCTACAATTCAGGGAAGACCTTTTGCGTGTGTTGATCTGTTTCCTAAGAAATGAAAAGAAGAGTTGGTTTCATTTCACACTGAAAAAAAAAATAGCTCATCCTTATTTTTACATTTTTTATCATTTTTTAGGCTGCGGTACCTGAACACCTTGCATAAACACAGCTTTTCATCCCCATGTGAACAATAGACTTAATTTTTAAAGATAGTAGGATGTGACCTGGTTAATTCAAGGGTCACTAGAATGTTTTCTATTTTTTCAATTAAGATGGCAACAGCAGAGGAGGTTGTAAGTGTTGTAGGTACAAAATTTTCAGTCTCAATTTTAATTGAGATTATCTCTCAGTCTTTTAAAATATGTGAAACATCAAAAATGGTAATTAACAAATGCCTTAAAGACTGTATGTATCTCGTTGGGTTACTACTGGGTATCAATTAAACAAAATTTTAAAATCAAGTAATATGAGCATCTAAAAGGCATATCTGCTCTTGGTGCAAATGATGACGGCATGACTTCCTAAGAGAAGTGCTGGGTGGAGTCTTAAAAGCCTATTTTCATAGTATCACTTAGAACAGCAGAAGATTCAGCCCTTTGGCTAATGTGCTTGAAGACACCCGTTCACTCCATACCTTGTGTAAGATTATGGAAACCAGCTCCATTCACAGTAGCCTGCCGTGAAATCTGCTCAAATCATCTCCAGCACATGAAGCAGTTCATTACAATATCTCCATCCATTCAAAAGTATTCAGAAATAAACAGCATCATGTTTTTGGTACATAAGCAACATGAATTAACCTAAAAAATAACTATGCTGTGTAAAGGTAAGAAGCCACTAGGAAATAGAAACTACATAATTTCATTTTGTATGAAATTCTAGAGAAGGATAAATTTAAATTATAGTAATGTGATAGATTTCAGGTTTGTAAGTTCATGGGGTAAAGAGGAGATTGTTTGAAAAGAACGTAGGAAAAAAGTGTGATTTTTAGGACTGTTTGTTATTCTAGTGGCATTTTCCCAGTGGAATTTTGATAGAGATTACACTGAATCTGTATTTCGCTTTGGATGATATGAACATTTTAGCAGTGTTAATTCCTCCAATCCAGGAACATGTGGCACCTTTGAATTTATTTGTGTCTCAAGTAAATTCTTTCATCAGTTTCAGTGAAATCTAATTTATTAATATTCCTTTCCTGTGATTTTATGTGCATTTTTAGTTCCTCCTCACCATTTATTGAAAAAATGGGAGTTTCAGCTATAATTAACTTTATTATCTTTGTTGGAGAGACTGTGTTCATGTGGATCTATTCTCTGCACTCTTCTTTATAGTTTGTTCAGTTTATTTATCTTTGTTCCTACGGTGCCCAGCATGTGTTACTGAAAGTCTCTGATAATCTCTTGTATACTTTTGTAAAGCTGGAGATAAACCGAGGCCCGTATGCACACTAAAAAAATGCACTACTATTGAGATATATCCTCATTCCCTACAAAAGTTTAAAATATAATTTCATTCTAATTTTGTTTGTATTCCTCAAGATTTTTGTGACTGTCCTAGGTCCTATGGTGTTACTTGTATTTATTTATTTGTCTTTTTTTTTTGAGACGGAGTCTCACTATGCAATTTAGGCTGGCTTTGAGCTCACTTTGTAGCCCAGGCTGATCTTGAACTCGCAAGGATCCTTCCACCTCAGCTTCCGATTACAGGCATGAGCCACCAAGCCTGGCAATGTGTTACTTGTGTATTATAGAAACTGCCCATAACTTTAAATAAAATATTTGTAAATTGATTGGATTTCATTGCATGGAGTACATTTGTGTGTATGTATACCTTCTGAAAAAACTGAACTTTAATAATATCAAGTTTCCTACTTGATGAAGATGGAAAAAGTGTCTATCAAGTATTTTAAATATATTAGACAGAGTGAATGTACTGACATTGTCCCCACAGTCTTTTTTTTGATGTTGTTGTTGTTGTTTGTTTTGTTTTGTTTGGTACTGGGAATGAAATTTATGATTTTGTTCTTGCCAGGGAGATGCCTGTGTCACTGAGCTAAATCCCTGGCCTGAACTTACAGTCATTATGTAATGATTTTTCTAGTGATTTTTGATGCGATCTCAGGATTTTTTAAATACTTTGGCTGGAAGTATGTGAAGATATCGTTTGTTGCTTTAAACTTCTAAAATTTATTATTTTGTCTGATTTTATTATATTTCCTAGCATCTTCAGCCTAATTTTGAATAAATGTAACATAAGTGGATATCCATTTTTCTCCTCTCTGAAGGGTAAAATGCTGTGTATTTTATTTGAGAATAGGGTGGTTCTAGAGACTTTAACAGGAGTGTAAACTGAGTTTCCCATTATTGTTAAGGTGAAGGAGCAAGAAATTGAGTTGGTTGACGCTTCGCAATAGAATGATGCAGTGAATCACCCAAGGACTAGATCTTGGCCTGCACAGCAAGTTCTATTTCTGATTTCAGTGCAGTGGAATCAGTGAGCTAAACAGAGAGGCAGTGATGGACACCTGTGAATAATGAATATTGTACTTTGTAAATTCTCCATTTGGGAACTTTGGGAAAGTTCATAAAACTCCAAAACAAAACAAAACAAAAATCTGGAAGATCAATTTCATCCAAAGAGTTATTTCAACCAGACACAATTACATGACTAGGGAGGTGATGAGACACATTAGACGTGGAGAGAAACAATGTCCCTGTAGGCTTTGATCTTGCTCTTAATAGGCTTGTATTGAAGAACATAAGGATGAACTTAGAAATTTGATAAGACAGGAAGACACCAGCCAGGATCAAGTTCTCTGACTACAGATGAGAAATGATCTGCTCAGACTGAGCCAATGGTCTTCTGTTCTGACTACCTGGGCATGGCTTGCTCAAGCAGGGTCAAGAAGAGCCCAGTGTTTCTGCAGCTGCAAGCTCAGCCCATCTCACCCCTGCTGCTTTGCATGCTCCTCCCAACCTCCTCTGCTGTTCAGAGCCCATATCAATGCCAGAGCCAGAGCTCTATGGAGACCTGCACCAGGGAGGACCTAGGGTGCACCATGGAAGCCCTGGCTCCTCTGTCTCCTGTTTCTCTGGGTCCCACGTGAAGGCTATTTTGGGATGTTTTTGCATATGTGTGAAAACTCTGAGTAGGCTTCTATGTACAGTACTAGTATCTCTGTTCAAGAAGCACAATAATTAAAATTTGAAGTAGATTAATGAACTTACCTTTATTGAAAACACAATTGATATTGCCTAGATTACAAGAATGACATTTCTAATTTATTTTTCAGTCTCAGATTTCACTGGAGTGTCGCTGTTTACCCCGTCTTCACCCTCCCTGGCTGTGTCTCCCAGAGAAATAGCCACTCTCAACTATAGGTCAACTCAGAGTATTGGCAGTTAATTAGCCTGGAACCGGCCTGAATTCAGTTGGCCCTCTCCCCATCAGAGGCCTGCAGCCTGAGGAAGTTGCAGTTTATCACTTTTGTCAGTATTATAGGGGGTGTCCCACAGGGATCCAATGTGAAACAAAAACCTCCCAAGACTATTGTCACAATTTTGCTCATAACAGCTGATTTCTTTACAGACAGCTGCTGTGGTTTCTGCTCAGTTTAAATGTCTCTGCCTCACTCTGGCATCATTGTGATTGTGAAAAGTAACTTGCTGAAAAGATTTTGACTGATTCCTGGATTTTTCCTCAGACTCAGGTCCAGAGCCAAGTTTAGGAATAGTCTTCCTATTAATGTCATAGCCTCACATGATTGAATACCAAGAAAGATATACATCTTGCATCCAATAAAACAAGGTAATACAACAGCCAAGAACAAAATTTCATATTATGCATGTGAGATTAACTCATTATGTTTCAACTTTATAAACAGAAATGATTACTCAAATGTTCTTTCCTGGCAATAATTTGATTCATTGTTGTGCTGGTTCCCTTGCATTACCATAAAGATTAGCTCATTAGAAAACAGTGCATTTACAGTTTTGTTTTTCTCGTCACTTCTCAGTGTTCTGGCAAGATTAAATGTAATTTTATTTTTTATATATACCAGCAAAACTGCTATATCTATTCTTACATTTTCCCTTATTACTAAATATGTTACTTCCATTTTCATGTGTATCCTGGTATTTCCTATCATTCTAGTGGTAGGTTATGCAAAAACACAACACAAAATTTTGTTTTGAAATCTGCATAAGAGTTTGTTTTATGGCTACTTTTCTTTTTTCATTTTCATTTCTTTCTCTTTCCTCCTTCCTTTCTTTTACTTTGTGGAAGATCCCAAAGTCACACTGAGAACAGGGCATGGTAAGCATGCCTGTAGTTACAGCTCCTCAGGAGACTTAGGTAGAAGCTTCAGCATGAGTTTGAGGCCAGGCCACATTACATAGGGAGTCTCAAAAAAAGGTAGATGAAAATCAATCATAATATTTACAATGTGCTGCCATTCTGTTAGAGGGCTTGGCGGCAGCACTCACTAACTTTTCACAATATCTCATAAAGTGAGTATTTCTAGGGGGATAAATGGCTTGTGTCTTTTACTGTGATCATATTTTAACACAATTAAGTATTCACCAATTTGAAATATGTTTTCAGTTTCAACAAAAAGTGCTCTGTCATTCTGTGTAGCTTTCCAGTGTTACGACAAAATATTTGAGATAAGCAGCTTAAAAATGAGACGGTTATTTTGGCTCACGTTTTCAGAGATTTCTGTCCATGATCAGCTGACTTCAATGTTTTTAAGCTGCTGGTGATATCAAAACATCATGGTGACAGGAAAGATTGGAAAAAGGAATCTGTATATCTCATGACAGCCAGGAAGTAGAGAGAAAGAGAGAGACAAAGACAGACAGACAGACATACACACACACACACACACAGAGAGAGAGAGAGAGAGAGAGAGAGAGAGAGAGAGAGAGAGAGAGAGAGAGAGAGAGAGAGAGAGAGAGAGAGAGAGAGAGAGAGAGAGAGAGAGAAACACACAGAGAGACAGAGGTGGAGGTGTTAGAAATAAAATATGGTTCACACAGTCATATTCTCACCATCCACCTCCTGTAAGCAGGCCATCCATCAGCAGATTCCATTACCTTTTATTAATTCCATCCAGTTATGACCTAATTAATGGATTAATCCTGAGATGCACTTATATCTCTCACAAATCAGTTGTGCTTTGAAAAATTACTCCTTTCTGCAACTGTTGGAGAACAATCATATATAAACCATAAAAAATTCTAATTGTTAATTTCTTGAATTAATTTGGAGAAAGTTGCATTACAATATTAAGCTACTTCATACATCATTTTAGTATAACCTATAATTTACTAGAGGTGTCTTCTTTTCAATAGAATTTTCTACATTTACACATAATTTATGTTACCATTTTATTTTAGTATGCTGTCAGAATAAAAATCCAAAAGATTTACTTTACTTACATTTAGTTAGCATCAAATATGACATTTTAGTTCGGTGTCCTGCTAACCTTACTCTTTGTCATTCTATTGGTTGGAGACTATGGTGTAAAGCAAATTGCCCCCAAACACTGAAGTCTGTGGATAGATGCAATTACATGTCATTCCTTGGAAAAGGATGATGAATCACCTTGAGACATCAAGACATTTGACACCTTCACCAATGTGACAGGTCCAAGAATTTTTGTGGTGTTTACATTCTACTCTCTACACAACATATATTTTCATTAGACAGTCAAGGTCTGTCAAAATTTCCTGTTTATCCTGTGTAATTTATGTGCTATCATCAATATCATGTACAATGGGAAGACTTTGTGGAAAGTTCATGTGATGTATTTTTCAGCAATTATGTTATAAGGAGCAAGAGAGTTAACATAGCCTGGGACCAAGATGAAGTCCTAAGCAACTGTTCATTCCAGAAACTGAGAACTGCACTGGTGGACAGGAACAGAGTGTGTCTCCACACTGCTGCTGATCCCTGCCTCTGATACGGCAAGGGACCAGCTCTTCAGAAACTCGGGGGGTGCTCAAAAGTGACCGGTAGAGGAAGGTAGAAAACACTGAGAACGGAGACCTATAAATTCTTGTGTTCAAACCAATAAGATGTCTTTGTGGTCTGGATTTATCTTTCCTTTTACATGTGAAGTCCCTTTGTTTTGGGGATCATAAAACGCCTTATTTATGGGATGTGGCCTGAGAAAAATAAGATGATGTCTTTATTACAGCTCTTTGGGCTTCTATTCTTATGGGTTCCAGGTGAGACTATTTACACAGAGATCAAAAGGAAATGTTACTTATATCCTTAATTGTCTCATTCTCTGTTTTCTTTTTTCTTTCTTTCTTTCTTTCTTTCTTTCTTTCTTTCTTTCTTTCTTTCTTTCTTTCTTTCTTTCTTTCTTTCTTTCTTCTTCTGCACCATGCAGCAAATATATAGTTGCCTTTGCAATCAGTTTTATGTTTGTTTAGAATACCTTATTTTCTTTTAAACTACATTTGTGGTGATTTTCATATGCACATGGTCATGTTCTGCTGATGTGTGCTTTCAGCCTCCAGAAGGGAGACTGTGCTGACCCTGTCTCCATCAGTCATGTTTATAGTGCACGTGGAGATGGCCAATATCACTTGCTGGGCCAGTCAGAGCATTGCCACAAACCTACACTGATATGAACCAAAACTATGTCAGGCTCCAAACCTCATCATTAAAAGGGCTTTCTTGTTCATGTCTTAGATACCTTCAAGGTTCAGTGGCAGTAGTTGTGGGACATATTTCACTCTGACCATCCATAGCCTTCAGCCTGAAGATGCAGTAACTCATTAATGGTAGCAAAGATATAGTATTGTTCACACTATGTCATTAACTAGAACAAAAACTAGTTCATCCAGGATGAGCAGGGAGATTGGTGCTACCATGCTCTTCTGATCCTTCCAGGTATAAATGGTTCATTGACCTTACCAGCACCATAAGGTTTGTCAGTCCAGCAGAAACCTCAGAAAAACTTCATATATTACTTGCAATTTAATCCATAGGAATTTTTCCAAATAATTGAACAGTTCTTGCAAATAACTCTTTGTAACCATCTAAAGATTTCCTTAATGTGTCTTTCACAAATTGGTAAAACTTGCAGTTTTCTTTGGGGGCTCCTATTAGTCAGTAAAGCACAATTGTACTGGGAAATTAAAAAGCAATTAGCTGGAGCAGGAAGTGGTACAGAAATAATCACAGATTCAGGTTTTGTTAACATGATTTGAATGAAGTGAAAATGGCCACCACGGTCGAGTGAATCTCTTATCCTAGATATTTGTCAAGACAGATTTGTCTCAGGGTTTCCTTTCACCACTGGAGTTTGTGCCTAAGAATTCAGTAAGTGCTGGGCATTGAAACATTTATGCATAAAAATCAATCAGTCAGCAACTGAAAGAGAGTTTTTCTGGCAAGGTGGCTGTCCCAGAGAGTACATAGCTGGAAACAGAGGGAATATGATTCCTGCACTTCTAGTCTTGCTACAGGCAAGGGCTCCAGGACTCTGGAGGTTGCTATTAAGCTCCCTGTTTCTCAGTGGGAGTTCCTGTGCCAAAACATGAGGGTGCAAGGACAATAACCAACAAGGAAGGTGGATTTCAGAGCCAGAACTAAGGGGACAAACTAAGGTAACATAGTGTTTCACACCTTGATATGCATATAAAATATAGTATGTCATTTGTCATCCGAAAGTAAAATTCATTTTACTACCTGTATCTTTTATCTACCTCAAAACTCATGGTGCAGCTTAAAATCATAGTATTACATTATTTTATTTTATTTGTAATACTTGGTATTGAAGTGTTATACTGAGCTACATTTTCAAACTCTTTTATTTTTATTCTGAGACAGGGTCTCACTAAGTTGTTAAGTTGCCCAGGCTGGGAAATCCTCCTGACCCATACCCACGGAGTTCTGGAGATTATGGTCATGTGCCTAGTACAAATCCTAAGTTTAGCTCTTAACATCTCTGAATGTCAGAACCAGTGTCCTGTAATTTTTTTTTTTTAACATGAAGACCAAGTTCATTTCCTCGATTATCTTTTTTAGGCTCTTATTCACTCATTTAATGAGTGAGCTATAGTGTCTCATCTTGACACTGGGAATACATGTTAGATCACCATAAATAGCATTTCTTTAATGAGTTTCATCATAACTGGTCACAGAAATTACATAAGTATCGATCATTCTTTCCACTGTTACATATTTTAACCCAAAGTGAGAAATCACATTATAAAATTGATATTTGTGGGCTGGGGATTTAGCTCAGTGGCATAAGCACCTGCCTTGCAAGTGCATGGTTGTGAGTTCAATCCCTGGTACGGAATAAAAAAAAATGATATTTGTACATTGTGTTTCCAGGTGTATGGACTCAATGCTGTGATTTTTATTTTAAAGGCCTATCTACTGAAACTTGGTTGCCACATGAAAGTGCTGTTCTGACATGGTAGAACCTTTTTACTTGGGCCTTAGTGGGAGCAAGTGACATCATGTCAGGCATGCTTTTGAGGGATATTGGTGTACAGGGTTGTCACTGTTTCCTGCCTCCATGTGGTAGGTAATTTGTTTTTCCTTTCCATAGAATCAAACTGATGGGAGTCAAGTGACCATGGATTGACACCAATGAAAGCATAAGCTAAAAGAAATATTTATTTTATTAAATTGATTTTCTCAGTTACTATACACACTGACCAGTTTTCTGCATGGGAGAATGTAAGTTAGAGAACATCAAGAAGAAATTTCAGTTATATGACATGGTTGTAAAGCCTAAATGTCAGGAAAGGGTGAGGAAGAACTTTACTTGTATGTGTGTGAGCTATTGGACTAAGTTCTGAATCATAATGTTTTCATTTATTTATGTAATTTATTGCATGAGAATTTTCAAATCAGGAGCTGTTTCTAATATCAAAATTTAATGAAAAATCAATGACAACTGGTCCTGGTATTGGATGCACAGAAAAAGTCACTTGTCGGCTCCACTATGACCTTCCAAGCAGGGATTCCCCCAACCTTCTGCATCAATAACACCCACAGTGAAGTCTTTTTACTTCCTGTATGGCTTCCCTTCTGTTTCTTTTACATATAATAAGTGTTCATCTGATTTTAATACAGTTCTTGTCATCCATAAACTTGTTTTTATTTGTCCAACTAAACTGTTTCAAGCAGACACAGGTGTCTTCAGATGACCGAAAGACACCATAACTTGTTCCTACTAAAATAGAAAGAACCAATGTAATTTTTTATTTAGCTTTTTATTGAGTTACCAAGAATTTAAAACTACCATGTGAAGGATAGGGTCACATTGGTAATAAATAAAACAATTTTCAATGTCAAGTGCTCCTATTGGAATAGTGGAAAAGGATTATATGTAGGACACATTTTAAATGAAATTTAAAGAATAGACTTAGACCTTGTTTAAAAAGGAAGGATTTTAAAAAATGGATACAATGTGAACCTGGAGGTGAGAAGCTGTGTCTCCATGGTGATCAAGAAAGCTTTCTGTGCTCTCCTCAGCATACACGCTGGATGGTACAGAGGCACCACATGGCCCCATGACTGTGTCCAAACTGCAAGGACCACAGCACAATCATGGGACCTGCAAAGGCCAAGAAATTTCATTCAGATTATTATGACCATTAAGTGCTTTTAAAAGGTTCCTTTTTTTGGCTGGGTGTGTTGGCACACAATGTCAATTCCAGTATTAAGGATGCTGTGGCAGGGGGATTGGCATTTATTCAAAGGCCAGAGTCCAGCCTACACTGCATAGTAAGCTAGTAAGCTCAAGCTCAGTCTGAACTGCATGGTAAGGCTGTGGAGGGAGAGAGAGAGAGAGAGAGAGAGAGAGAGAGAGAGAGGTAGAGAGAGAATTAATACATCTTTATTATATAATACAAAGGTAAACAAAATAGAAAACAGGCAGAAATAGTACATACTTCCAAGAATAGAGATAAACAGTAATAAATCACTAGTTGATGTATATATACTGTCCCCCCACAAATAGTTGCTCAAGATACAACAGTGGAACATATGAATGGGAATTCAACTGGGGAGACAGCAAACAGTTCTGTTCAACTATCCAACAAAAAAACCCTAAGTAATATGGCTATCAATCCTATACACTTAGACATGTACGCATTTATCCATATCTTCATTTATGTTGAGACCTAACAAAACATATCAGATTAAAATCCTTCTGAACAAAGATTAATAACTTTGCTGGATTTCACATCATAACACTCTGGAATCAGCACTGGGTACTGCTGTGCCCCCTTTTTTCCCCTTCAATGTATTTGTTCATTTCATCAGGTGTCATAAAATCAGATCTCATTGTTTATAGGTTTTACACAAGCATGAGTCTTAATATGTATTTCTATCCTTTATATATTAGAGAGAGAAGTAGAACAAAGCAGGAAAGAATTAAGTATATTACTATAGACACATAAAACTAAAAAGACATATAAAACTGCTGAATAAATAATTCTACCATGGTCACTGTACTGTGTCTTGTTATTGTCAACATAATTGGCTATATCATCAGATATAGTATAATTGAACATATCAGTACATAACAGAATTAACAGCAATACAACTTTGTAGATATTGTTGAGCTTCAAAAACAGGTAGTAATCAAATCAGAATGGATATCATGGTGAATCTTTGTCATTTTCAGTTCATACTCCTCAACTTGATACCAGCAACCTAACAGTTTTAAATAAAATCTGTCAATAATAAGCAGCAATCAAACAAGTCAGATTTAACTAAGATCAGTCATGACATAACAGTGTAAGTCATACAGGGATCCTGGTGGAGTTAATAGGAAATTAAAGATGACCACTGTGCTATGTCCTGATATCTTCGGGACAGCTGTCCGTGCCCTCAGATCCAGTGCTTGTATAAAAACTAGGACAGAACAATTTCTAACCAAGCAGAGTGGTGTAATAGGGTTTTTAATTTCTGATACACAATTAGCTATATCTTCTGTTTTTTTTTTTTTTTTGGAGACTATTCCTCCCCTTTACTCCCCCGAATGTACTGTGTATGTTTGGGTTTCCCCAACACTCACAGTTTTATATTGGGGGGGGGGGACTTGCTGTTTACCTAATCGTTTCTGAAGTTTCTCATTGCTGGTCTGGATTTCTAGTTATATTTCTTCATTTATTAAAGCCTGTCTGTTCAACCTATCCATAAATACTGGTATAGTTATCTCTATTACTCTCTGGTGCCCTATCACATTGAGTTCTGTTTTCTCATATTTGATTTTGGTCCATATAACCTTCTTCAGGCTAATTATATTTACTGTAAAGAGCTCAAAGTGGACCCTACCTCTTGATCCACTCTGCCTGAGGTTCTCTTTTTTTTCCCCCTTAAATTAGTGTATCTAGGCCATCTATATTAGAAATTATATCCAACCTTCTTTGCCTCATTTCTGTTGTGCTCTTTTTCTGTCATTAGTTGTCTGTTTGTCCTCTTCATTTTGCTTTCTGCTCCATTCATTGTGGCCTCTCTGCCACTGTTTCTGGAATGCTGGTACTTTTCTCTCTCTTTAGTGTATCCTGCAGTTTTCTCTGTAGAGTTGGATTGGTGGTTGTGAATTCCCCCAGTTCCTCTTTATCTTGGAAGCACCTTGCTTCTTGATTAATTTCTAGGGACAGTTGTGCAGGATATATCAATCTTGGCTGGAGGTTATTGTCTTTCAAGGTTTGTATTATTTCACCCCACAGTCTTCAAGATTTGATGGTTTGTGCCTAGAAGTCTGCTGTAATTCTGATGAGTGTTCCTTTATAAGTGATCTGTTTCTTGTTTCTGACAGCTTTTAATATTCTGTTCTTATACTGGATTTCTGGAATCTTGATTATTATATTCCTGGGTGTAGTTCTGTTTTGATTGTAGGTGGCTGGAGTTTTGTATGCCTCATACATCTGAGCATTTTTTCATTTTCCTATGTTTGGGAAGTTTTCCTTGATTATTTCTGTGAATAGCCTTTGCAATTCCTTTGTTTGTACCCTTGCTTTTTCATTAACATTTTTTAATTCTTAAGTTATAGATCCTCTTGTCATCTTCTAGCCTTTGTATCATTACTGCTTGTTTCCTTGTTATTTTTAAGAAGTTTTTCCTTTCATGTTCCCACATTACAAACCTGCCCTCCAGTTCAGATTATCTATCCTTAGTTTCTTTCAAGCTGTGTATACTAGCTTTCAATAGAGATTTTAGTTTCCTGGTAATCTCTTTGAATCTGCTTCATTCTATGTTTTCTCTATTTTCTCCATCAAATAATTCTCCCCTTTTTTATTCTTCTATTCTACCATCTGTTTTTTATTGTGAGGTATTTAGCATTTCATTAATTATTCTATTTATGTCTTGCTTCACTTGGTTAAATACTTTACTTTTGAACTTGTCTATGAGGTCCCAAAGATATCACTTTATGTCTATTGGTGCCATGCCTGATATTGCATGTTTTCTGATCTCAGTCTCCTTTGCATTTACCTTTCCTGGATCAGTGTCTCAGGACTGGGGACTGAATACTCTTTCTTGTTGCCTCCTCTTCTCATATTTTTTGTTCCTTTCATACAGGTGTATATAGGAGACCCAGTTTCTTTCTTTGTGGGTTTCAGTTTGTTTGAAGCATGCTGACTAGGTGGTCCCATCCACTGCAGTGTACTAGAAGGTACAGACCAGGGAGCCTATGTTGGGCCCACCCCTTCAAGTCAAACTTCTGAAGGCTTCACTGTGTTAGGGTGCACTGCCAGTCACAGGGATTTGATTTGCACTAGCCTATTGGACCTCAGTCTGTGGCATCACCCAGTCAAGCGCTCCCCACCAATCCCACTTGAGAGGGGAGTATGTGACTGAAGTCACTGCAGCACCCTGTTACAGCCAATCTGCCCAGTCCCAGAATGTCCTCTGTTGGAGCCTCTTTGTCTATGGAAAGGTCTTTATTCCTTTCACTCACCACAGGTTGATGCAGAGTTCCCCACCAGCTCTGCTCTCAATTCGGTTTGCCGATTCCCGCTCACAGAGTGTTCATGTGTCCAGTGAGTTGCAACTATCGGGCTATCCTGGATACACCAATTCAGGCACAGCATCAGCAAGTACAATCCATGAGTTCTAGTGGCTGCACTGAGACTTTAGCTGTTCCAATTGTAGCACCTGAAATGCATTTCCAATTGGTTTCTCTCAGCTTAGTTCATTCCTGGGTCAGCAGGATATATCTCCCTCTGGTTAGGACTTCCCACACTGTCCCATTCTTAGAACCTACACTGGCTATCTCAGAGATACTCTGTAGTTGCTGTTTATCCATCCACCATCTTTACTTGAATTAATGCATTTTGAAAAAGTAAATTTTTTTACCACTAAATAGTAAAAAGGTTCATTAGCAAGATCAAAATTTGGGTCTTTAGGGTTTTTATTTCCCAAACAGTTATATTAGAGCAGACCAGACTGCTGCAACCCGCCCTCGGATCTTCATTGCACCTTCCACCCAGTTGCCCTAGGCAACTTTCCCCATCTCCTGGAGTTAGCACTGCTATTGATGTTTGGATCCCACTCCCCCTCCTAGAACTTTGAACTGCAGTGGACTAACCATGCTGGGGTGATAGGAGACTCAGTGTCATGGTTTATGTCTGTGTCCCCCAGGCCTCATGAGTTTGCATTGTGCATTTGTTATACATTCATTGTCTAGTGCTTGGATTGATGGTGTCAGTGCCCCACCCACAAAGGGGTGGAGCCAGGATGTGATGTAATGGCAGGAAGAAGGTGTTATTTGCTCTTTGCCAGTTTTGGTTTGCTGTTTGCAGCTGCCATGAAAGGCAGCCCAGCCATGTCTGCCTGCCTGGGAGCCAACTGAGTGTGGACTGAAACCTGCAAAAACTGTAAGAAGTAAACCTTTCCTTTCCCAACTTGGGCATTAGGCATTTTTTTTCAGCAATGAATTAAAAGTAACTAAGACACTCAGTAAACCTTTACCCAAAGAGAAGACCTCAGCAGGCTTCAGTCAGTATAGTGAGTTTGTCCCTGAAACAAAGGTCTTCAAAGGTAAGCAGGAGCATTAGGGCCAGTCCCTCTAGCTGTAAATCTTGGAGAGCTTAGCAAGGGTGTAGGTGACTCCTTCCTCCACACAGAGAACATCAGGCAGGTGGAGGATGTGCCAATAAGGGTTCACCCAAATTAAAGAAAATTAAAATGCCTATGAGACACCCAGTGACACAATAGGGTCTCAGTGGAGACTAACACTATAAACAATGAGATCTGGTGATCTGTAATAACCTGAAGACAGCAATAACAGGAACTAAAGCTTGAGTTACATCGATACTCCAAAAGTAGTCAGCCCAGGATGAATATAAGACTCACCCAACAGTACCCACAGGAAGAATTCAGGTGACTGGCCCTCCTCTTCATTGTGGTACTCAATAATCAGACAAACAATCACACAGTAGAACCCTAAGATACATTATACTAACAGTTGTAATTATTGGGATTGAAAAACCAAATATTAGCCTAACAGTTGAAAATCACAAAGCAAAAAAGAAAAATGCAATCTCCAACATCTAGTCCATCAGTAGCAAGAGCAGGGGACAGTGAAATACTGGACTTTAAAAGTTATGTACCAGAAACCTCTGAAAAGATAGAAAATGAATAAAGAAACAAATCCATGAGGCTATTAAGGAAATTAAAATAGAAATGATTTCTCACATAGAGACAGAAATAACAACTTGATAAACAGGTTACTCAGCATATCTAGAGGAGAAATAGACAAAAAATACAGGAGCATGGGAAATTGATTGAACTATTGAATGAACAATACAGAAAACAAGCAGAATCCAGCAAAGAAGTACAAAGATATATCAAAAAAAATTACTGAAAACTGGAAAAAACATTGCAATTAAGTGGAGGATAGAATTTCGGATCTTGAGTACAGGATTGCAAATAGCAATCATGAAAGGGTAGAATTTTTAAAAACAACAAAGCAGCATGAAATGACAATCCAGTAGTTTCAAGACGATGCCAAGAGTAACAATGTAAAACTAATAGGCATCAGTGGAGATTCATGAGACAACACAAAGGTATAACTAAACTATTTACAGATGCAATAACAGAAAATTTCCCAAAGATGGGGGAATAAAACTGATATACAGATAAGTGAGTGTCTTTGTAGTTGTGTTTGTATCTTCTAAACTGTTCGATTGATCCTCATGCCTATATCTTTGCCACTACCATGCTGATTTTATCACTGTGGTTTTCTATTGATTTCTTCTTTCCTTATTTAAATAAAAAATAAAATGAAATAAAAATAAAGTGGAGGCAACTTCAGACTATCCTCATAAGTGAAATAAACAAGACTCACATTAGTCAATATCACATTGTCTCTCCAGTATAAAAAATAATAAAACCTGAAAAAGTAATATGAGCCAAAATGTATAATAGATATTGTAAAAATCAAAGGGAAGAAAAGTGCTCCAAAGCATATAACTGTATATATAAGTGTGTAAGATAGATGATGATATTACTAAATTTTGTTGGTTCATTGACCATAATGGTTTGCACTGTCAATGTCTGAGTGTGTGCCCACTTTTTGTGCTTTGATTTTGTAACTTGAACAATTATTTCTAATATGACAATATGTAGTGTAACAACTAATGAATCGTTAGTGTTATTTTTTGTTGAATTCTATATTATAGTATCCTTCTTCTTCTATTCTGCTTTTTTTCCTTATTTAAATAAAAATAAGATGTGGGTGATAAATTGAAAGAATATTTTAATCTCTCAGGTCATAAGGCCATAATTTCCATTGTTTTACGCCTCTCCTCAGGTAAACAGTGCATTTAAAATTATAAGTATTGTTCATGTGAAACATTTAAAATCTGTAGAAAAGTATAAACAATACTGCAGTAAGTATTTACTATTCACCAATATTTAACACATATTAAAATTTTGTCATATGTCCTTGAAGCCTTAACTTTCTTACAAAAAAGAGATAACATGAATTTTAAAAAAGCTTATGTTAGACATCATCCTTTCATCAGTCAGGTGGTCTTGTGTCCCAGTCACAGCACATAGAGTGCTTTTCTATTCAGAACCTGGAATTCCCATTCCCCTTTCTTGCTTCCCCGCATGTCCCCCAAAGCCTGCCTGTCCCTCAAGCCTCTAGTAGAGTTTGGTCATTACCTCTGGCTTGAAATTAACCTGAGGCAGGAGCAGCACTGCACCATGGACCTGGGGCTCTGAACCTCTGAGTCCTGGTGTGCTGGCTCTGGCTGTGATGGGAGCATGGTGAGGCCCATGTTACAGGGCCCATGGGACAAAGTCTTCTGAGGTCCCCAGTGTTCAGTGTGCACAGCATCAGCCTTTTACCTGCTCCCCTGAATGATTCATGCTGGGGAGACTTTGAGTGAGACATCACTGTCTGTGGGTTCATGTTTTGCTCCCACCTGTGCTTTTCGTACTGTGTCAGCTGCTGCTTACCTGGGATTGAGGAGATTTTCTTGCGTCGTTGCTGAGAGATTTTCTTCCCATAAATACTGAATTTATACTTGTGCCTATTGATGTTGGAAGCAATCTCACATAACTAGTAAATACTAAATGAATGAACATGTAGTTTATTTTCTTCACCATACTCTAAGAGAAATATACATTACTTCAGTGATAAAGCACTAAATAGATGAAAGAAAGTAAAAAATTGAAAACTATGAGCTTTATATGTTATCATTTCATCTTTCATTTTGGAGACCACCAGTCCTCTGGGATATGTTCTGGAATGAGTTATGTGTGAGTTAATAACACCCAGGACAACAGAGCCAGCAGTGTACCAGCAACCAACTGCCAAGCAAGATAGCACTGATGCGTCCCATAGTTTCGATGGTGTTCATCTATCCTCTGAGTTCGCTGTTCTCCTTAAAACTCAGTACAGTTATTGACTGAGAGATGTCAAAGTGTCATATGCGAATCTACTGATCAAGATGCCTTTCAAAGAAGGCAATTTGATTGGAAGCATTGATGCACCTGATTTTAAAGAGGAGCTGCAGTTCATTCCTCACACCTTGAGAGCAAATGGGCAAAACAAGATGGAGGGTGATTTGCAGGGGTCCAGCACTTCTAAGGTCTTCCCTTGTCTCAGCTGCCACAGTCTCATCCACTGGAAACTGCTGAGTGTGTAAGCCATGTGAGCTGCTGAGGTTCTTGGGGACTCTTTTAGCAGGGGTTCTGGGATGGGGAGAAAAGGGTTGGGTTCACAGGTCTGGAGCAGGAGCCCCCAGCCTGGATATATTTTGTAGTTCTGCACAATGCATGGTATACTGGATCCCTTTCTTTTTTCTAAAACTATATCTTTGTCATTTTGTGTGCTCACACACCAGGTCTTAACTGATCTGTGACCATTATCTTTTCAGAGTTCCAGGTGAACTGTTAGTATTTTATCTATAATAATTACAAGATTTATCAAGAAGTGGAATCAATAAACATTTGGTAATGGACAGAATAGGACAGGTTTCTGAATAGTAGTGATAAGAGGCAGTTAAGGCCTTTGGGTACCAAAGTAAATAGGTTACTATGTTAAAGACTTCAACTAGATGGCTAACAACCCTACAATAAAGAGAGCACTCAGGTCTCAGCCTACAAATAGTGGGATATAGAAGTGATGCTTTTCCATTAGGGAGCCTCTAAGGCAGGGACCTCTTTGCCCAGCTCTCTAAGCTCACATGGCTGTGGGCTGCTGGGCACAATGGGCCAGGTGTTTCCCATCTGGCAGTTCCTCAGTACCTTGTTTTCCTTGGTGATTGGTAATTCACTTGTCTAAGAATGATGTCCCTTCCAGGTGGATTCTTAGAGGCTGAACTGTGGGTCAGCAGTGATGCAGGGGTGAGAGAACAATGTGCTCTGACATGGGGGCATCTATGAGAGAAACAGGATGAAGTAACCTTGTGAATTCAGAGATGGAGGGGACAGAACTTATAGAACCAATCTATATTCAGAAATGAACATTGTGTAATGAACCAAAGGAGAACCACGGTTCAGTCTACTCATAGGAGAGCAACCTGATTCTGCTCTCTTGCAAGGGAGAAAGATGCTCTCTACGGGAAACCTATGTCATTCTGGAAAGAGAACCATGGTAGGCTTCTGCTAAGAGCCACGTCTGCACCTGTATACAACTGTGCCTAGCACCTTCTGATTTGCATGTGCACAGGGCACAGCAAGCTGCTTAAGAGGCTGTCACACTCTGTGCAGGAGTCACAGCATGGACATGAGGAACTCTGTTCAGCTCCTGGGGTTCCTGCTCCTATGGCTCCAAGGTGAGGGCAAGGTTGATCTTGCAATTGAGTCTATTTAGAGTTGCCTCACTCTTAAAGGAGGTCCCTCTTCAACATGATTTTGTTCATATTTGATATTTTTCTACTCTCAGGTGCCAGATGTGACATCCAATGACTCAGACACCATCATCCTTCTCTGCATCTGTAGGAGACAAGGTCACCATCATTTGCAAAGCCAGGGAAGATGGGGATATTGGCTTAAGCTGGTACCAACAAAAGCCAGGGAAAGCTCCTTCCTTGCTGATCTATGCTGCAGACAGTTTGCAATCCATGGTCCCATCAAGGTTCAGTGGCAGTGGATCTGAAACAGACTTCTTTCCCACCATCAGCAGCCTGCAGCCTGAAAATGTCTCAGCTTATCACTGTCTACAATACTATGATTCTCCTCCCACAGTGACACAGACCATAATAAAACCATTAGGGAAGCAGAAGTGTGATACTGGCCCGCCCCAGCTTCCATCCCTGCTGTACTGATAGCATTTATTGGACCTCTCCATGCTTGGAGGTTTCTTGGAGTTTTAGAAGTAGGGCCCAAGATTTTTTTTCTGCACTCTAACTCTCTCTTCTCTCAGTTCCAGCAGCACAGACATGACAGCACCTGTCCTGATTTAATGAAGGACACAGATGAGTCCCTCTGAGCAGTGGGGGTTATGGCATCACTTTGGATTCAGATAGCAACATAAATGTCCTTGTTTGCATTCTAAGCAAGAATTTCTAAAGATTTCTCTCATTTTTAAATTTAGGGACATGTAAATATTTAAAATACAGAATTGTCCCTTATAACCCTGGCCACATGGCTGTGCAGCCTATCATCAACATCCTATTGCCATTTTATTGTAAACGGTATCAATATTCACATAAAGTACTGTTCACATGAAAGTCCCCTCTTGATGTTGTGTATTTCACAAGGAAAAGCAAATGTGTAATAACTCACATGCCGAATGTTTGTACCATGCAATGTTGTTTCACTGCCGTGAAACTCCATTGCCCTAAAAATTCTCTTTATTCATTCTGTTTCCCTTGATTTCCTGTACCTCATTTAGGTTTTACCATTTACACAGTTTTTCCTTTTTCAGAATGACAAAATCTTACTTTTACAGTATAGAAAATTTTTGAAAGGCAGTTTCTGAATACACACTGTTAAGCAGAAACAATTAAAATATTGAATAATAAATCTTATCAATTACAAGTTTTCTGATAAACTTTCTATGATTATCTAGAATATGTTGAATATAAATCATACAATATATGCTAGGGTTATATAGAATGTGATGAGAACCATATTAATTATGGTTTTGGAAGAGTTTTCAATTTATTGTTTTGTATTATAAATCATCAGAAATACACACATTTTCTTTAAGAATCTATTACTATCTCTAAAATATGAGGAAAACTTTTATAATCATTTGCCCTTAGACTGCAATTTTAGATAGAAATTTAAAACACTCGCTGTTTTAGTTTGTGACACATAGAGTCATGACTATTTCACTGAACCTAACATGGGCTCTTTTTCTTCTGCTCAGGAGAGTGCCCAGCAGGTGACCTTTGGTATTGAGCACAGTAAAGGAAAGGAAAAGAGCCTGTTTCATTTCATGCTGAAACAATCTGCCTTCCTTATTTTCACAACTTGCTATTGATTTTTCTTGACTGTGCAACTTGCACAACTTCCATAAACTCAGAGACTTAGCTCTGTGTGAACAGCAGGGTCAAATTTAGCTTCATCCATGACAGCCAGAAGAGCAGGATAGAATATTCATGTAAATGAAATGAGTTAGAATCTGAAATTGTTAAAAAGGAATGAACTCACGCTCTGCATACAATGTCCAGAAATGTGAGATTGTCTATCCATAGTGACCAGGGAAGGTCTCTGTGATCACTCACCATGTCCTCTGAATGCTATGGTCACATGACTGAAGTCACACCGCAAGTTTTGAGAGAACAATCATGGGACCTGTATAAATCAGGAGATTTCACTCAATTCATTAAGTGTTAACTGAAAAATTCATTTATTGCTTCATAAGCAATACAAAAGTGAGCAGTCAATATAAGAAACAGATCCTAGGGAGATTTTACTCCATAAAGGGTAGAAATTTTAATGATATATTCAGCAGACAAGTGGAACTGGTCACTGCAGGCAGAGAATTTGCCCTCTGTTCAGAACATGGAGACACTGGTGTGCACTCTACAATGTTTCTTTACATAATCCCTGAAAGCCCTATCACGAGCTCTTAGCAGAATTTGCTCACTATCTCAGGACAACGATCAACTTGAAGCAGGGCAGCTGGAGCCTAGCAAACCTGGGCCTTCTCACTTCTCAGCTGCCACAATTGCAACCTCTTAACACTGATGAGGTTGCGAGCAGTGGAGCTTCTGGGAAGGGGCTCTGGGATAGGAAGGGTGGGCTGGCCTTAACAGATCTGTGTCAGGATCCTTTAGTCTACAGATATTTCCTCAGAGTCTTTCCGGGATTCATGGTCTTTGCCATAACTAATATTTGTCATATAATGTAGCTTACATAGTCATGATCATTGTCCTATGATCATTATCTTTTTAGAACTCTAGGAGAACTGTTGGTATTTGTCCTTAATAGTAGGATGATTTATTAAGAGGAATCATTTGATGTTCTATAGAATCTTGTCTGGTAATTGATAGATTAGGTTCAACTTCATGAATACAGCTGAAAAGATTCAGTAATGGTCTTAGGTACTAAATGAATAAGTTGCTATGTGAAATATCTTCCATTAGATGGCAAACAACCACCCAATAAACAAAGCACTGAGGGCTGGGCCTATAAACAGTAGGATGATAGAAATGATGCTTTACCATTAGGGAACAACTAAGGCAGGGAGCTCTCTGTCCAGCTTTCTAAGCTCACATCACTGGGGTCCTCTGGGCACCATGAGCCAGGTCTTCCCTTCCTGCCAGTTCCTCAGTGTTTCCTGTTTCACTTTGTGAGTGATAATGCACGACTATGATGAGCTTCCCAGGAGGACTCTGGGTCAGCAATGAGGCAGGACAGGTGAGAGAACAGGGCCACAACTCTGAATGTGCCCCTTTGTGAGTGAAATGAGTTATGTAGCCCCATATATTCAGCAGTGGATGTAAAAAATCACATAGAGCATGACACTGTTCAGAAATACAGAGGACACACACTGGCAGAGTCACTTGGAGGAGGGAAAGGAGGTTCTGTGAGGGGCTGTGATTGCAGATCTTTTTCTCTCCCATTCTCCAGAGTCCTCAGTAATGATCACAGGTCACAGCTCGGTCAACAGGGGATGAGAGTGCACTGTGAACTTCAGGCTGCTCAGATTCTGCGAGGGGGTATGATTAGGAGGTAATGTGATGACTCTGGGCTCTGACTACTCATTTTTGATTTGCCAGATTTTAAAATGGCATATTATTCAATCAACTAAAAGCATTACTTATCACTATATTAAATTAATAGTGAATGTCTTACATGCACACATTGAATAAGCATAGTAAGTGTTTATTTGTATAACACATGCTTTTCCTCTTTCTGAGTAGATCAGCGGCTGGGATGAGCCAGGTCTGGGATATTTCCTGATCCTTTTTTTGGCCTGTGCTCCTAAGGAGCAGTGAGAACAGCATTGAGAACCTTTAACTCAATGAACCGGGTCAGCTCTGTGGTCTTGGTCTCTCTGCTGTCACTACTCCTGGGGCTCTCAGCTTGTTCAGCACCCAGAGTGCTGACCCTGCCAGGCAGTTCCATAAATAAGGTGTATGTTTTGCCGAGGTCCTCAGCCCCATGGATCAGGAGAACAGTTGCTTAATCCACACCCTGGGACTAGAGTTCAGCAGCTCTCAATCCCACAAGTTTGACTTCATCCTAGGTTTGAGTCCTTGTTCCAAATATCTCCCACCCACTGCAGTGCTTGAAAATCTGTTATGATATTAAATTCACTTCCCAGGTCTCCTACGTTTTTTAAAACTCTCTAGCAACTGAATAAAGTAGGATTTGGTTTCTTTGTTATCCTAGCATCCTGATTGCTCCTAACACAAAATGCAACGTTTTTCTTTAGATCTCTCTTCTCCATCTAATCTAAGTTAGAAGCACAGGGCTATTTATTTCTTACACTGCTTATTAAAATTTTAAAACTTTCCCAGCAGTCATCTCTGATTTCTTCAGTATTTTTCAGCAGCAGCTCTGTCCTATCATGCATGGGAAACACAGATGAGACTCTTCAGGCCTACGCGGGAGTAGGGATTTGGAGGCTCATGTGATCTCCTCAGAAGTGTGATGTAAGAGGGACAAAGAAGATGGACAGGTATTGGGGAAGATTTTTATTCACCTGGAATAGAAGGGGTGACAGTGAAAACCTTGTGTGATTTTTTTTTCTGGAAACACTTGTGGGAAAACTTGAGGCATAGAGACACTTAATGCAACCCTCTTCAGATCATGGGACAGTGAGGCCAACACTTAAAAGTATGTGTGCTGACAGTGGAAAATCAAAAAGAAAGAATTTGTGTTGGTTCTGTCACCGACAAGCTGATGCATTGTCTTAAACGTTTTAAAAACCAGACCTTCCATTATTGTTTAATAATTGCTACAGTGTCTTTTAATGGCTTTAAATTTGATTCCAACTCATTTTGAAAAGAAAAATAAGAGCTAGAACCTGGCTGGATTTTAGAGCTGCTCTTCCTGGGAAGATATGAAAATTAAGTGCTCATGTGTGTTTGTCTTTCAGACAGAAGGACTAGAATCTAAAAAGTGTAGAGAAATAGCAAATGTTCAGAGAACATAAATTCTGACCTACATGTTTTCAGTTCTCTCTTTGATAGACTAATCCAGAAATAGCCTCTTGCTCTCTTTAATTCCTGTTTCTCCAAGGTTTTTAGCATAGAACTGTGGTAAGGAGCATAAGTGAATTATGCTCTGGACTTTGAAGGAACAATAGTTCACGCTCTTCCCAGAGAGCAGTCTGATTCTGTTCTGCGGCCACGTGATAAAAATATTTTCAGTAGGAAACCTATGTCCTCCTAGTCTGATAAGGGACCCCAGCTTGCAGGTGGCCTGTACTGAGATGAGGCAGCCCTGCAGCTGGACCAGCCCCACCCAGCACCTGCTTTGTATACCCCCAGAGCACAGCCCACTGGCTTCAAAACTTTTAAACAAGCTGCACACACTATGTGCAGGACTCAGTCCCAGTCTGCTCACAGTATGGATATGAGGTTCACTGCTCAGCTCCTGGGGCTCCTGCTGCTCTGACTGCCAGGTAAGGATGGGGAGCACCAGGGATTTCCTCAGCACAGTGTATTTAATATACTTGACCCTTCAAGATAGACCAGAAAATCATGTTTTATTAGGATTAACTGTGCTGATGTTTAATATGTTTCCATTATTAGGTGCCAGATGTGACATTCAGATGACCCAGTCTCCATCTTCCATATCAGCATCCTTAGTAAAGAAGGTCACCATCAGTTGTCGGGCAAGTGAGGATGTTAGCAAATATTTATCCTGGTATCAGCAGAAACCTGGGAAAGCTCCTAGACTTCTGATCTATGCTGCAACCAATTTGGACACTAGGATCCCATCGAGGTTCAGTGGTAGTTGATCTGGGACAGATTTCACTATCACCATCAACAGCCTCCAGTCTGAAGATTCTTATTACTGTCTACAAGGTTTGGATGAGCCTCCACAGTGACACAGGCCATAACAAAAGCCAGACAAGGAAGCAGAATTGTGAGCCTGGGCTGCCCAGCTGCTGTCTGCTGTCTCAGGCTCTAAGGTCACTGGAGGGTTGGTAGAAGGCAAAGGGCAGCTCCTCTGCACCCTAACTCTCCCTCCTCCTTTTCATCTGTGAGTACTGACCTCATGTTCCTGCC
Source organism: Cavia porcellus (assembly GCF_034190915.1). NCBI lineage: Eukaryota > Metazoa > Chordata > Mammalia > Rodentia > Caviidae > Cavia > Cavia porcellus. The sequence goes on along the minus strand of NW_026947501.1, from coordinate 43,352,331 downwards.
CTGATTTAATGCAGGACACTGACAGCACCACTGAGCCTCAATGTTGTATCTTTGCTTTTTTACTTAGATTGCATGTTTACTTAATTTTCAAAAAAAATGTTCTAATTCTGAGAAACTGTTTTTTATGTAAACTGTTCAAACTGAAATAGCTAGTTGCCTTCAGTTGAGTGACATGTATCATAATTTTTCAAATAGAAAAAGAAAAAAATATAGTTTTTCATTTAGTGCTTAAGTTTCTGGAAGCAAGTGACAGCCTTCATGTGAGGAATGAATTTTCATGAATAAATAAACATTTTCCATGGAAAGGACATTATTGGAGTACTATAGGGAACTTCGATACAGTACTGACATAAGTAAAATTCAGTAGATTCTGAAATCGTTAACTGTGGTAGTTCGCTGATCACATCAGCTTGTGGAAAAGGCACCCACCTTGGCCAGGGATACTGCTTGGGGCATGGCTGAAGGATTTTACTGAAAAAGAAAACCGACCCTAGGTGAGAGTCACAGCCACACACACGATAGCAGATCAGGTAGGATGAAGAGGAAATGACACATTTCACTCATCTGGAGGGAAATGAAGAATGAAGTTTCCCTTCTGTTCCTTGTAAGGAGCCTCAGACTTCACCTTCACCTCCGAGGTGGTCTCCTGGCTTCCAGCACTGGCTCCTCAGCCTTCTGAGGAAGGTCATTGAGCCTCCTGATGCAGACTGTCACGGAATCAGCAGTGAGCTCCAGGCCTTCAAACACTGCCTGAATGTTTCAACTTTCCAGCACAAGGATAGCCCAGTTGGCTCTTCCACACCTGACTGTGCATGCAGCTATGGGAAAGATACCTTGTTCATCCTTATATATTCATATAATTTTTATTGAAGTGTTTCTCTAGTGAGCACTGATTGATTGATTAAATAACAAAGAACTCAGGCAACGAATAGTGTCTGGAGATGAAGATGTGAGACTGTTTATCCATGGTGCTGAAAGAAGTTCTCTGAGATTACTCAACACGAACCCTCAGTGCTAAAGGGACAGTATGTGACCAGAGGACAGAACACAAACTGCATGGACCAAGACAATAACCGTGGGAACTGCAAACACCAGGAGATTTCACTGAACCCATGATTTCCTGATAAAAATGTATTCGCCATTAGGGAGTACAAAAGTCAAACATCAATGCAAGAATCAGATCCTTGTATTATCTTATTGCTTTCTGGATGGGAATTATGATAATATATTTCAACAGACACATGGTCGAGGCCCACACCCATGACAAAGATGTTGCCCCCTCTTCAGGAACTGGACTTTCCTCCACGCACCACTTTGCTACCACTCTGCTTGCTGCGCAGTGTCCCTGCCTTCATCATAGCTTGGTCACTATTTCAAGACAGGCATCAACCTGCGGCAGGTGTAGCACTGGAACCTTGGTGTGTGGTTCTGTTCCTCTGGATCTTGGTGTTCTGGCTCCAGCTGAGACAGGGCCGCATGGAGATCCCCATGTTACAGGGCTCAAGGATCACAGGAGTCTGGGCCTGAGACCTCATCCTGTGTGTACAGCACCTTCCACCCACTTGATCAGTCAACATGACTCATGCTGGGAAGACTATGGGGTGGGACGCCATGAATTCTGAAACCCGTTTGTGTTTTGTGTCTACCTCTGTATTCCATGTATAGAAATTTGGCTCCAGCTTCCAGCTTTACATTTAAGGAGCAGAATCCAGAAAAGGAAAAAATGAAAACAAACAAACAAAAAACCCCAGCCATATGCTACATCTGTTTCAGTTGCAGTACATCTCAGCTCAGTGTAGTGGTGCGGGACAAACCTTTCGTAATGATAAACAGGTTCATTTTCCTAGCGATAATCCTAATGATGGTCTAGAACTATCACTCTCCAAAATTGGGCTGTCTCCCATGATAAATGCTAAAGGCACTTTGGTAAATAAAACTAAATTAAAATGAGGTCCTTAGTTTCTCAGTTTCACTCACTCACTTCTAGTGCCTAACACATGCGTGGCTGGATGCCAAACTAATGATAAACACAAGCACACATACTTAGAACATCTTGGACAGTTATTTGGGTCAGCGCTGTTCAAGTACACATTTCACCCACAGTGTTATTACACAGCAGAAACCTCACCAACCTTTATTTCAATAGGCTTGGTGTCTCAGATATTCTCTTGAGTGTTCAGCTGTTTTGTTTTGTTTCCCCCATTATTTCCAGATATGCCATTTTCAAAATAACTCAAAGGAGTCAAACCTTGCTCCAAAGTGTTACTGTGCTATGAAACCAGCTTACAATGCCCTTCCATTTGGAGAATAACTCAGAGCTGTGTGGGATGAGGGTTACCTGCTGGCTACCTATTTCAAGGTGGCAGTGAAGAAGAAGAGGAAGGGAAAAGTCAGAAAAGTAACTTCGTTCCAATTTGGAAATTCACTTTAAATTTGGGGAGTGCTGGGGGTCCAGTGGAAAGTGAGGAGATGTGGGAGTACAGGTTTACTTTTGTTTTCTTTTCATCCTGACACTGTGTTAAATACAACACAAACTACTGAGGTGTTTGCTAAACTGTGTCTCACAACTTTTTTCCTGTCAGCAATATATCTTTATTGTGTTTGTTACCTGAGAAAGTAACTTCAGAATAAGCATACATATGAAAAGGATGTACTAATGGTTTCTTTGTTCATATTTTTTTCAAGGGAAATACACATACCTCACTGAGAAAGCTCTGTCTAGATGCAACAAATCACCAAATAAGTGAATATCTTAGGAAGACCAAAATTTATGTCACTGTAGCTTAAAGAATAATTGTATTTTAAACATGAAAATTTATCACAAATGAAGCAAATCGTCCACAGATACATATCACCAGCTTATTAGCCAAATTATATTAAATACCAAACATTTTAAAAATGCTAAAAGGTAATGCATAATTGCATTTAATAGTTTTATTTCCATCCTTAACATTATCTCAGATGTCTGGAGAAAAGTATTTGCTGTTCTGAGAGGGCCCCTCTGTCTATGAGCTTTATGCATTATTGCCTGGTCTTTCTGTATCAACATCATGGATCCTCTTGGAAGGTTCCTAGAATGAGGTAAACTTTTTGATACTATGAACAGCACTGGCCACACAGAAATAGCAGCATATCTGTAACTAAGCTCCTGACCAGTACAGGACTGCCGTGTCCCATACTTGCAGTTCAGCTGTTTTGTTCTCCAAGTTCATGTTTTCTATAGCAACTCAAGGAAGTCTTTACTGAGAAATATTAAACTGTCAGACATGAATCTGGTTATCTTGGGTGCCCTTAAGTGTAGTGGATTTTGGTGGCAGCAGGAGTGTGCCTTGCTTCCAAGGCTATTTGCATTTTTTTTTCTTCAAATTTCAAGGATGATGATGCAAGAAGAGAGTGGAGAGTTACTTGCTGGAGCTTTGTGCTTCTGAAATTGCCAAATGTTTCAGATACCACAGCTGCAACCAACCAACAACCAGTGAGTATGCAAGCCATACAAGTGTGCAAGGATTCTCACAGGCTGCTCTTCATGAGGGTATGGGGTGGAGACATTGCAGCTGGGTTATCACATCTAGAATGTGACCATTCAGCCTTCTAACATTTCCTGCCACTGCACCCTGGAATGTTTTCAAGGCAGCTTTCTCTTTGCCAAATATGTATTTTAGGTAGAGGAATCATTTGAATTTTCTACAGCCTTGGACAGGGTAGAATAGACTCAGCTTCATGAAAAAGGTTGAAATGATTCACTGAAGTCACAAACAAAAAGGATGCTATGTTACAGACCCTCCATTAGATGGCAGACAGACCCACAATGAACAAACCCTGAGGCCTCAGTCATGAGGCATGGACTGTAGAAGGGGTGCTTTCCCATTAGGGAGCCACTAAGGGAGGAAGCTCTCCACCAAGCTTTCTTAGCTCACATGGCTGAGGGTCTCTGTGCCCAATGGGTTATGTCCTTCCCATATGCCAGTTCCTTAGTATTTCCTGTTTTAGTTTGTGATTGGTAATGCACCTGACTATGCCAACTTTTCCAGGAGGACTCTGGTTTGGCAGTGAAGCACGAGGGTGAGAGAACAAGGGCCACAACACTGCATGTGGGCCCCTTGAGTGAAAAAAGCATGAAGTGGTCTCATGTATTCAGAGGTTGAGGTGAAAGATCCCACAGAACTCAACTCTGTTCATTGACGCAGAGGAGACACAATGGAAGAGACTCTTAAAAGAGGGAAGGTGGAGTGGAGAGGAGCTGTGACTGCAGATCTGTCCCCCCCCCCACTGTTCTCCAGAGTCCTCACCAGTGAGTGCAGAGGATGTCCACAGAAGATGATGGTGGAGCCTGAGCTTTATGCTACTGAGACCCTGCAGTGGGGAATCATCCAGAGGTAAAGTGCTGACTCTGAGAACTCACTGTTCATTTTCAATTTGCCATATTTTGAAATAATATGTAACAAAATCAAATAATACAATATTTATTCCTGCACTAAATTAATTACATGCACACAGAGAATAAGCTATGCACATGCTTTTCAACTTTTTAAGCAAACCCGAAGCTGAGTTGAACTCTGGAATCAGGGACATTTGCTGATCCTCTCCCTGGCCTCTGTCCCTCAGGAGCAGTGAGAACTGTACTGAGAACCTTCAGCTCCAAGAGCCAGGAAAGCTCTGTGCTCCTGGGCTCTCATGGTGTCACTGCTCCAGATGCTGACAGCTCGGTGAGCAACTTTGCTTCCCTGCATCCCCTGCCAGGAGTCACCATGGGCAGGGACTGTGGTTTCCCCAGGTCCTCAGTGACAGGGACCAGGAGAGCAGCTACTTCCTCACAGCCTTGAGGCCACAGCTGATCAGCTCTCAGCCCTACTTGCCTGACTCCAAACTGGTTTCAGGTGCCTGATTGAAACCTCTCCCATTCACTGCAGTACTTAAACATCTATTAAATCATTAAATCACTGCCCACATCTCCTGGATTCCTGAAACCCCTTTACCCCTAACACCAAGGTCAAGGAAAATTTGTTTTTCTTGTTATCCTAGAGTCATGTTTGTTACTAATACAACAGATAGATTTGTTTTTAAGACCTGTCTCTTTGCCCATTATAAGTTGAAGCACAGGGTCATTTATATTTTAAAGGTCCTATTAAAAAATAACACATTCACAGAAGGTATCTCTGATTTCTTCAGTTCATTCAGCAGCAGCTCTGATCTGCTATGTATGGAAAATGCAGATGAGCCTCCTCCAGCCTAGGCAGTAGTGGGATTCTGAGGCTCCTGTGACCTGCACCAAAGTGAGATGTGAGAGGAGTAAAGAAGGTGGGGACACTGGGAAAGATTCACATACACCTGAAGTGGAGAGTAAGGTGAGCAGTCTTGTCTCAGTTTCTTAAAAACAAACAAACAAAAAACAGTTTTGAGACTACTTGAGTCACACAGGCATTGCAGTCATCTGCACATCAGGAGCCCTTAGACCCAACCTTGAAAAGTCCATTCATTGAGATTCCCAAAGCAGGAGGAAACAAATTGGGTGCTTTCTACTCTATCCAAGCTGATGAATCATTCATGAATATTCCAACACCCAGATTTTTCTCTGGTTTTAAATATATCCCGTCTCTCACATTGTGTCTGAAATGATTCCAACTTATCCTGCAAAGAAAATCGAAAGCAGAAGCATGGCTGGACTTTAGAACTGCTCTTGGAGGAAGACAAACAGAAACAATGTGCTCCTGTGTGTGCCTGAGGGAAGTCTGGGGCTGGACAGCAGCATTGCTCATGTCCTCCCCTGATGTCTCAGTCATGCTGTGACACTGAGTAGAGGAATGCAGACAAGTTCACAGAGCTCACAAATGCTGCTCTCTTCTTGTCTTTGCTTTGCATTTTATATCCTAAGCTTAAAATAACTCATTTGATTCTCTTCATGCTTCCTTCTTAAAGGGATCATAATGTAGGAACCTGGAGTTCAAAGCGTGATCTGAAAGATGAGAACAAGTGTTCACTCTACTCATGGAGAGCAGCCTGATCCTGTGCTGTGGCCCAAGGGGGAAACACTTCATGAAGGCAAATCTGTACTGCCCTGCTGTGGACAGGAGACACTGAGCCTGTGCAGAGATGGGCCAACCCTGCAGCTGGGCCAAACCCCTTCCACCTCTGCTAATTTGCATATTCTAAGAACCCAGCCAGCTACTTGAGGACTTCTTAATAGGCTGCTGGCCTTACCCTGTACAGGTTCAGCCCAAGGCAGGACACAGCATGGACATGAGGATCCCCGCTCACTTTCTGGGCCTCTTGCTGCTCTGGGTCCCAGGTATGGAAGGACAGCTCCAGGAATTTACTCAGTGATGTATTCAGCATAGCCTGCCAATACATTAGAGTTCGGTTTCATCATGAATAATCATGTTGATACTTGTTATTTCCAATTCCAGGTGCCAGATGTGACATCCAGTTGATGCAGCCTCCATCTGCATCTGCATCCGTGGGAGACACAGTCAAGATCAGTTGCCGGGCCAGTCAGGGTATTAGTGATGACTTAGACTGGTATCAGCAGAAAGGAGGACAAGCTCCTACACTTCTGATCTATTGGGCAAACAGATTGCAGTCTGGGGTCCCATCGAGGTTCAGTGGCAGTGGATCTGGGACAGATTTCACTCTCACAATCAGCAGCCTGAAGCCTGAAGACTTTGCAACTTAACTACTGTCTACAGAGTAACAGTTTCCCTCCCACAGTGATACAAGCCATGACATAAACCTCCCAGGAAAGCAGAAGTGTGAGGCTGACTGCCCCGCTGCTTCTCTTTGTGTCTCCAACCACATTGCAAGGTCCTCAGATACAGCCAGGTTTTGATGGTCACTTGAAGGATTTGGTGGAAGCGCCTAAGGACGCTCCTCTTTATCCTAGCTTTGTTTTCTGCTTCTCAATCCTGATTTGATGAAAGACACCAATAAGTACACTAGAGTAATGTGGATTATGGCATTATTTTGTATTCACATGGCCACCGAGGAACTCTATTATGGGTTCCAAGAAATAATTTTAAACCTTTTCTTAATCACTTTTAGAGATTTATTTATGTATTACACATTTTAAAGAGAATGCAACACAACAAAGTACAATACAATAAAGCCAGTGCAAGCAAAATAATGAAAGCAATGCATGACTTCAAAAGAACATAACAGAAATGAACAATGGCTACTATAATATATCTTGTTATTGTCTAAGTAGCCTCCCTCCCATAACATGAGACATCATAAAATCAAACAAATAACAATGGAAAAAAAAACAAACAAAACAATGTATACATTACAGGCCATTAAAGCAAGATAGTACGATATTAAAATGCCTCTTACTGTCCTACTTGTAGAAATTTACATTCACAGCAAAATAAAAAGTGAAGAGATATCTTTTATACCCCTATGCCTACATCTACACAGTATATCATCATCATGAATTATGATGTTGTTGCAATACATTAATATTATCCTAAGCCTAATGTTCATATTTCATGTTAATGTTGACTCATGATGTTGAAGATTTCAGCAGAAAGCACAAGTATAATGCATAGATCCAGCACTAAGGTGTGGCACAATGTTGTTTCATTGCACTAAACACCACTATCTTCTATCTGTGCCTCCTCCTTTGCCTTCATTTTCTGTTAGTCAATCACAACTTTCCATGCCTGTAGCTTTTCCTTTCCTGGAGATATAAAATCTTTGAATTCACAATATGGAAGATTTTCAAAAGCTAATCTTGAAATATAATGCCATAAAACCCAGAAATAAAAATACTGAATAATACATTTTGCTACTACCAAAACTCCCAATTATAGCATCTCTTATTATTGCAAATACCTGCTTAGTAAATGTCTTAGATCCTTTACTATTGAATTCTTTGATGCTTCCGTAGTAATGAGTGTATCTCAGAGAACACCAGGAGGGTACAGTTTGCTTTTGCCCTGAAGATTGAGTCTATTATGATTTTCAGACTTGCAGAGGAATCCTTAACTTCTTGTTTTCTATTAAAGATAATTTTGTTGATACAAAATTGATATGAATCTTGATGACCAAACAGTCAATTCAATTTATAGGTGTAATACCAGAACTTTGTTTTGTTTTAGATCATTCAGATGTATTCTCTGTTTCACTAACCCAATCTCAGTGTTTTTCTTTACTTGTCAGGGAACTCCTATTTTCTTGTATTGATCTGTTTTCTGAGAAATGAAGAAAATAAAGATGATCTTTTATACTGTGTAAAATATTTCCTATACTTATTTTTACATCTTCATATGTGATTTTTAGGCTGTGGCATTTGAACACCAGAGGAGGTTACAACCATTATAGGAACACAATCTTCAAGTGTCATACTAATATTTTTATACAAAAATCTCAAATCCTGCAGCAGCATTTATTCTCTGTATAACACATTCCATGCTTCTTCATCCCATTGACAGGAGGCTTTCATGTATCCTTATGCTCTAATGTTTTCATTCTGAGGTTTTGCCTTTTCACTAAGATATATTAAATAAGAATAGTTCTCAGTCTTCAAGAACATGCAAGTACAGAAAAATAGTAATCAGCAAATGCCTTAAAGACCTCTACCTTATCTGGTTACTATTGTGCATCAATAAAGAACAGTTTAAATTCAAGTAGTGTGAGCATCCAGAATTGTCATCACTTCGTGATATGATCACATGACTTCCTAGGAGAACAGATTGGTAGAGTCTTTAAAGCTGCCTATTTTAATAGTACCACACCCAAAAGTAGAAGTTTTAAGCTTTTGATTAATGTCCTTGGAAATATCTGTTCACTGAACATCTTGTCTTAGACTATTTACATTAGCTTTATTCATAAAAACTTGACCTGAAGTTATTATTGAAATCAACACATGAAGCAAGAAGTACTGATATCACCATGCATTACAAAGTATTCAGAAATAGACAATAACATTATTGGTACAAAAACAACAGGAACTGACCTAAAAAACAGCTGCGTTGTGTAAAAGTAGGAAGCCACTAGTAAACAGAAGCTATATAATATCATTTTTGCATAAAATTCTAGCGGACAAATCTAAAACATAGTGATAGCAGACATGTCAGAGTATGATGAGTCCATGGGTTGAAGAGGAAGTTGGCTACAAAGAATGGTAGGTTAAAGTGTTGCTTATCTGGGATAAATTGTTATTGCAGTGGAATTTTCCCAGTATAATTTTTACAGAGATGAACATGAATTTGTATTTCACTTATGATGGTGTAAACATTTTAGTAGCATTAATGTCTCCAATCCAGGAGCATGGGGTACCTTTCCAATTATATGTGTCTTCTGTATTTTCTGTCATCACTTTTAGGGCAGTCCAATTTATCCATATATCTCTTCTGTAACTGTGATTGTGGGTTTGTGTCCTGTGGTATGTTTGCCTTCTTTTTGGCCTAAAGTTATACTCTTATGCTGTCTCCCAAAACTTTCATACTCACACCTGTACACCATAGTATTCCATTCCTTTATATTTTATGTGATATCATATGCATCAGTAGGATTTTAATATGCACTTTATTTCCTTTTTATTTCTAATTGCTACTGGTTGTTGAAAAAGACGCACATAAACCTATAATTGACTTACTCTCTTTGTAAAAATGATGTGATGTATATTTGGATCTTTTCTCTTGACTCTTATTTTTTGCTTGTTCAGTTTATTTATCTTTATTCTTATGCTGTACCACATCATCTCACTGCAGTTTCTTGATAATTCTCACCCAGGTTTGCAAAGCTGAGATTCAAACTGAGGCTCTTATGCAAACCAGGCAAATACTCTACTGTTGAGAAAATCCCCACTTCCTATAAAATCTTAAATTATAATTTTGTGCATATTCTATTTTATTCTTCAAAATTTGTGGGTATATAAGGCCCTTTTTATTTCTCCAGTAATCTAGAAACTACTCATCCATGTAAATAAATAATTGGTAGATTGATTAGATTTCATTGCATTAAATACACTTGTGTGTATATCTTTATAAAAATGAAACTTTAATAATATCAAGTTTTTTGTTTGAGAAACATGGAAAAATTCTCAATTTACCTAAATGTTTTTAATTTACAAGACATAATGAATGTTTTGACAGTGAAACTAGAGATTTTATGAAGTTATTATTCTAGTTAATTTTGTTGTAGTCCTTAGGAATTTATGCAAGGCATTTTGCTGAAAGTATGTGACAATATCCCTTTTATGTTTGAACTTGGGCATTTCATTACTTTGTCTTGTCTCAATGTATTTTGGAGCAGCTTCAGCATACTTGGCAATAAAAGTGAACATTCCTTTTAATTTATTCTGAAGAATAAAATACTCAGGTTTTTATTGGTCAATATGATTTTCTGGAAACTTTATTAGGACTTTAAACCAAGTTTTTCAAAACTGTTAAGGTAACACATGGTAATAGAACAAGGTGGAGAATCACCCAAGGAATTTTAGTCAAATTTTAGTTTGACTGCACAGCAAGTTCCCTTTCTGATTTCAGTGCAGTGGTATCAGGGTTATGAAGAAAGAGACTCAGCGCTACTCATCTGTGAAGTTGGGGGCCTCTGGGCACCAAGGGCCGTGTCTTCCTATCTACAAGTTCCTAGTATTTTCCTTTTTCTTCTGTGATTAGTAACGCTCCTGATTACTATCCCCTTCTTAGGAGGATTCTTAGAGTCTGACTGAACTGTGGGTCAGCAATGAGGAAGGGTGGGTGAGAGAACAAGGTGCACAGCTCTGATTTTGGCAGCCATGAGTGAAACGGGGATGAAGTGACCTGGGGAGTGAGAGACAGGGGGACAGAACTTACAGACCCCATCTCTATTCAGAGATGCAAGGTGTGGTGTGACCCATGAAGAGAACAGCAGTTCACTTTACCTGTGGGAGAGCAGCCTGATTCTTCCTGGTGGCTCCAGAGAGAAACATGTTCTCTGAATGAAATCTGAGCATGTGTGGCTATGTGAACCCGGAATACCCTAGGTCAGTACTGAAATGAGCCAGGACTGCATGTGCCCAGCCCCGCCTCACCCTGCTGATTTGCATGTGTTCATAGTCCAGCCAGCAGCTTGAGTACTTTTTAAGAGATTAGCATATCAGGTGTAGGTGTCAGTCCCTGTAAAGGCACAGCATGGCTATGAGGGTCCCTGCTCAGCTCCTGGGGCTCCTGCTACTCAGGCTCAAAGGTAAGGAAAGATTGATCTTGCAATTTAGTTTATTTAGAATTGCCTGGTCATGGGTCCCTGTCTTTTCATGGACTGTTTTACTAAGATTACATTGATATTTGTTATGATTTTACTCTCAGGTGCCAGGTGTGATATCCAGATGACTCAGACTCCATCCTCCTTGTCTGTATCTGTGGGAGACACAGCCGCCATCACTTACAAGGCTAGTGCGGATGTTGGCTACAGTTTACACTGGTGTCAACAGAAACCAGGAAAAGCTCCTAAACTGCTGATCTATGAGGCAGACAGTTTGGAATCTGGGGTCCCATCGAGATTCAGAGACAGTGAATCGGGGGCAGATTACACTCTCACCATAAGCAGCCTTCAGTCTGAAGATGTTGTGACTTATTAGTGTCTACAAGGTTATGATACTCCTCCCACAGTGATACAAGCCATAATCAAAAACAGCCAGAAAAGCAGAAGTGTGAGGCTGGGCTGTCCCTGGTGTCAGCCCTACTGTGTTCAACTGCTGAGAGCATTTCTCTGATCCAGCCAGGCACTGAAGTTCACTTGGAGGCTTTAGAAGAAGGACCCAGTGTTCTCTGTACCCTAACTCTCTTTTCTATCCCTCAGGTCCATCAGGATAGACATCACAGTGCCTGTCCTTGTTTAATGATGAACAAAGATGAGTCCCTCTGAGCAGTGGCATCACATTAAATTCAGATAGCAGCAGAGAATCTCATCAATGCTTCTGAGAAAGAGTTTTTAAAGACTTGCTTCATTTCTCAGAGTAGATTTAAGGCAATAGAAAATTTTAAAATACATAGGTTTCACTTATTACCCTGCCTGCCTGGCTATGCAGTCTATCATTGAGATCCGATTACAATTTTGTTGCAAGCAATTGAGATCTATAAACATGCAAAATCCATGGTTTACATGAAGATTAATGTAAACATTTTAATTTTTTAGCTTTTAAATTTTTTTATTTAAAAAACAAAACAGAAAAAAGGCTAGAAATTGTACAGAATTTTTTTAAAAAATAGAAAATTAACACTAATAAATATATTGCATATTGTTATCTTAGAAACAATTGTTCAGGTTACAAGATATAGGTATGAGAAAATTATCAAATAATCAATGAAAGCACAGATTGTTCTTATGGATAAAGTAACAAAGATCAGTATTATAGCTGCCTGTATTACATATATATATATATATATATATATATATATATATATACAAATACACATTATATATATATATATATATAAAATGCCTATATATATATAGTCTTTTCCTTCTTTCCCTCCTTCATCTTTGATGCTGTACATTTCATCAGAATAAACAAATGTGTAATAACATACACAGCATTTTAACCGGATGCAATGTTGTTTCACCATCCAAAATCTCCTCTGCTCTAAAAAATCTCCCCATTCCTTTCCGTTCTCTCCATTTTCTGTAAGTCATTTGTTTTTTACCATTTCTGTAGTTTTTCCTAATCCAGACAAAACCTTGCTTTTACAGTACAGAAGTGTTTTGAATGGTAACCTCAGAATACAGTGTATTAAGAAACACAATAATTAAAAACATTAAATAACACATTTTGCAACTCACAAGATTCTGTTTTTGGAGTCTATGGTTTATTAAAATATCTTGGCTTAGTGAAAGTTGTGGAATAACTGTTTGCAATGTATTGAAATTCTGTCTCAGAAGTCTTCAGAAATACACTGATTTGATTGCACTAAGAATCTACTACTATTTTTAAAGCATAGGAATGAAGTTTTACATACTTTTGCCCCTATGTTTTACTGAAATTGCAGGTAGAAATTTAGAACTCACTACTTTTTTTCTTTATCACTTAGAGTCATTCATTATTTCACTGAACCTAGCTTGGGGTCTTTCTCTATTGTTCAGGAGAGTGCCCAGCAGGCTATCTTCGGCCTTGAGGACTATAAAGGAAAAAGCCTGTTTCATTTGATGCTGAAACATATCTCCTCTCCTTATTTTCACTTATTTCCATGCAGTTTTAGTGATTGTGCAACTTGAACATGCCACATAAACACAGGTGCTTAACTCAGCATGAACACGTGAAAGGAAGACTATATGTTCAGTGGGGTCAAATCTTTGGGAAGACAATGGAAGTAGCAGAGTTATTTTAGGTCCCCAGTAGGCTTCTTAATTTTCCAGCTAAAGTGGCTGCAGTGGAAGTGGTGTCAACTACTGTAGGGTTCCAATCTTTAAGGCTGCACTTTTGTTTTACACAAAAAGATCTGAGTCAGGCACAGAATACATCTCCTCTGTATATCGCACTGCCTGCTTCCTCATCCCAAGGAGGATGAGGATGATGTTCTTACTTATCTCCAAATTTGCAGTGATGCTTCATGTTTTCTTCATTAATTTTTGCATTTTCAATGGTTTGTGTTAACAAACATAGGTTCTAAAATAAGGGAAACACAAAAACCTGGCAAAGAGAATGCTAATGTCTTAGCCATAATGAACAACTTAATGAAATCTACCTCCGTTACTTACTGTCAAACGTTAATAAACAGAAATCTAAAACAAAAAAGAAGTACTCGAACAACTAGACTATCAATTACTGATGAAAATGAAGAACTTATTACCTCTTTGCAGAGCAGTTTGAAAAGTGTTTAGAAATTCACTGTGCAACCAAACAGCTGCCCTCCCAGTCCTCTGAGTATGGTACTCAAAAAAAAAAAAAAAAAAGCAGTTAACACAGCATCTTGTGTCAAACTAGTCAAACTAGCCAAACTGGAGGACAGAATATTTATGAAATGAAATAAATTAACATAGAATTTGAAATTGTTAAATACCAAAGAATTCAACACCGGATAAAGTGTCTGGAGGTGAGATATCATTTATCCATGGTGACCAGAGAAGGTCTCTGTGATCATTCCCTGTGTGCTCTGAATGCCATACCACATGAAAAAAGACAATCTGTAAGGATCAGTGATTTCTTCAATCTTGGGACCTGTGTGTACCATGAGATTTCACTGAATCTATTGTTTACTGAAAAAGAAAAACAACAACAACAACAACAAAATGTCAATACAAATGTTATCTAACAGAATCTTGGAAATTGAGGCCACATGAGGTGAGTTTCAACACACCAGGCAGGCCCGAATTGAGTTGAAGATAATTGTTCCCAGAGGTTAGCTGCCTGCTCAGCTTCCAGCCACACTAGACTAGTCTTGGGAGGTTTTGAAGGCCTCCCAAAACTAGACCACATCCAGAGACCTTCTTCAATCAGGGGAGCTGAGGGCACTCAGGTGAGTTCCAGCAGATCAGCACTAGCCCTGGGAGAGCTTTGGACCATCACCCCCAGTGATTAGCCGCTTGCGTAGCTTCTTGGAACACCGGAGGTGGTACAGGAGAACCTGTGGAGCTGACTGGACAACACTCAGAAACCTCCAATTAACCCCAGGAGCGGAGGCCATAGGAGGTGATTCCAACATGCCCTGAGGAACCTTTGGAACATCACTTGAAACATGAAAATATAGGAAAATGACAAGGTCAAAGACCAAAATGCAATCTCAAACCTCCAGTCCATCCCAGGAAAGCCTAGGAGGCATGTACATAGAAGAAAATATAACCCATACACGTGAAATTCCTGAAATAATAGCAACTGAAATAAAAAAGCAACTCCAGGAATGTTTAAAGGAATTCAAACTAGAAATGATCTCCCAGATAAAAGAAGAAATGATAAAAGTAATGAAATAAGTGCTGCACACATCTAAAGAAAACAGTTAAAAAATCAGAGGGACAAGGCAAAAAATAGATTCCCTGGATGAAAAATATTAGAAAAAAACAGAATACATGACATAGATTCACAGAGATATATATGAAATCAAAAAGTCCACTGAAAGTTGTGAAAACTTCCTCAACAAAAGTGAAGATAGAATTTCAGACCTCGAAGAAAAGATTGCAGCTAGTGAACAGGAAAGGAAAGATCTTTTTAAAAATAACAAGGAATCAGGATATAACAGTTCAATGATGCAAGATGATGCAAAGAATAAAAAGATTGATAAATAAATGAAAAACAAGGGGACAGCACAAAAGATACTAAGAGGCTATTTACAGTAGTAATAGCTGAAAATTTCCCAAACATGATAATGGAAACTGAATTACAGGTTAATGAAGCATACAGAACTCCAAATAGCCATAACCAAAATAAAACTACACCCAGACATATAATAATCAGCATCCCAAAAACCCAACATAAGAATAGAATATTAAAAGCTGTTAGAGAGAAAAGACAGATCACATATAAAAGAAAACCTATCAGAATCAAAGCAGACTTCTCAACACAATGAAGTCAAGAAGAGCATGGAGTGAAGTATATTAGATCCTAAAGGAAAAAGTCTTCCAACTTACACTGATGTACCTTACAAAATTGTGCTTCAAAATGGATGGAGAAATAAGATACACCCATGACAAAGAACAGCTGAAGAACTTCATGATGACCAAACCAACTCTGCAAAGAATACAGAAAAATATGATAGATGCACATAGGAAAAAACCTCTAAACAAGGCAGACAGAATGGAAAGGTAAAGATACAACAGCAGAAACACAACATGTCAACATTAAATCAATGTATAACAGTTATAACCATTAATGTAAATGGTCTCAATTCACCAATTAAAAGAAACATACTGAATCACACCTGTGAACAAATGGATTTGGTAGACATATACACAGTGTCCCATCCAACAACATCAGAATATACATTCTTCTCAGCATTACATGGGACCTTCTTGAAAATAGACCATATACCAGCCCAAAAAACGTATTTAACTAAATGAAAATAATCGAACTTATCCCATTCATGCTATCAGATCACAGTGCCATGAAGCTAGAAATTAATGATAAAAAACTGCAATCCCCACAAACACATGGAAATTGAATTATACACTCTTGAGCAATCAGTGGGTCACAGAAGAAATTAAAGAAGAAATTAAACAACATCTACAAGCAAATGAAAATACAAATACCAGTACATTGGTACTGGAATCTGTGGGATGCAATGAAAGCAGTCCTCGGAGGAAAAGCTATTGCACTGAGTTCCCACATCAGGCAAAAGAACAAACTCAATTAAAGAACCTGATGCTGCATCTCAAATATCTACAAAAAGAAGAGCAAGTCAAGCCCAAAGCCAAAAGAAGGGAGGAAATAATAAAGGTCAGAGCAGAAATGAATACAGTAGAGACTAAGAAAACAATCTAAAGAATCAATGAATTGAACATTCGGTTCTTCAAAAGAATAAATAAAATTGAAAAAGTTCCTAAGTAATCTTATTTTAAAAAAGAAAGAAAACACTCAAATTCATGTAATAAGGAATGAAAAAAGTGAAATCACTACAGTCTCTGTGGAAATTGAGAAGATCATCAAGACCTGTTTCAAAAATCTCTACTCTCATAGGTTTGACAACACAGAAGAAATGGACAGATTCCTAGAAACATATGAAGTACTAAAGCTGGGTCAAGAAGATGTAAAAGTGCTTAACAACCCAATTTCTACTAATGAAATTGAAAATGTAATTAAGTCTTTACCTACAAAGAAGAGCCCAGGACCAGACGGATTCACTGAGGAATTCTACAACAAATACAAAGAAGACTTAATGCCCACACTCCTCAAACACTTCAATGAAACCGAAAGGGAAGCAGTTCTTCTTCCCGGAAGCAAATATTACTCAAGTAACAAAACCTGGGAAAGACCCAACTACAAAAGAGAAGTACAGGCCAATCTCCCTAAAGAACATAGATTCAAAAATCCTCAATAAACTATTGGCAAACAAGACGCAGCAAATCATCATGAAGATTATACACCACTACCAAGTGGGATTTAGGGATGCATGGATGGTTCAGCATATTGATTGCACCAACAAATGCAATCCATCAAGTCAATAGAGCCAAAAGTAAGAATCACATGATCACTTCTAAAGATGCAGAAAAATGTTATCATAAGGTCCAACACTCATTCATGATAAGAACTTACAGAAAATTGGAATAGACGGTCCTTACCACAATATGATGAAGGCCCTCTATGACAAACCAACAGGCAGCATCGTATTCAAAGGCAAAAAACTGAAAGCCTTTACCCTAAAATCAGAAACAAGTCAAAGATGTCCCTTATCTCTGCTATTCAAAGCAGTATTGGAACTACCACCCAGAGCAATTAGACAAGAGAGAGAAATAAAAGGAGTAAAGATAGGGAAAAAAAAAGTTAAATTGTCCTTAATTGCAGACAACATGATACTCTACGTAGAGGACCCCTAAACTTCATTGAAAGACTACTAGATATAATAAATAAATTAAAAATTTATAAAAATAAACAACAAAATCACTGAAAGAGAAATAAGAGAAGCCACACCCTTCACACTAGCATCCAAAATATTGAAGTACTTAAGAATAAATCTAATGAAAGAAGTAAAAGATCTATTCAGGGAAAATTATAATACCCTGAAAAATCAAGGAGGATCTCAGAAAAAGTAAAGACATCCCTTGTTCATTGATAAGAAGAATAAATATTGTGAAAATGGCCACTCTGCCAAAACTGTTACTTAGAGTTAATGAAATCCCAATGAAAACACTACTAACGGACCTCATAGATCTAGAGAAATCACTCTTAAAATTTATCTGGAACCAGAAGAGACCTAGAATAGCAAAGGCAATTCTAAGCAGCAAAGGCAAGGGAAGAGGTATCACAATCCCTTACTTGAAGTTAAAATACAACACTACTGTAATAAAATCAACATGGTCCTGGAATAAAAACAAATCTGAAGATCAATGGAATAGATTAGAAGATACTTCCACAACTACAAAGACACTCAACCACCTTATCTTTGAGAAAGAATACATAAGTGTGATAATCATGATTCTCCATTATATTGTTTTGAAGCCTTATAATGTTTTCATTCACTAGTTGGAATGGTTTTATTCAGTTTTGTTTGATTTTATCATGTGTGATGGTTTGAGAAGCTATTTTGCGTAAAATAATACATTATGACAGCCATTGCTGATTTAATATCATCTTGCTTTGAATTCCTACCATGCTTCTGTTCTTCTGTTTCCAACTGTTCTATGATGTTGTGTCTTACTGTATATTAATATTTGTGATAGCATAAACAAATTTTTATGGAAATGAGATAATATAGTAGCTATTATTCTGTGCCTTTTTGCTTCATTTTCCCTCTTTACTGAATTAATATTTATTTCAGGATGTTCTCTGTCATAATAAATCTAAGGATTCTGTCCTCTTGTATAGCACTACTGTTATTTTTGCAGCTTCTTTCCTTCTGTGAATATAGCTGAGAGCTTTGTGTGATGAGGATTATCTGAAAGTATTTCTCTATTCAAAGCAAAATGGTTGTTATGATATGATTAATCTGTGAGATGGCAAAGAATCCCCACAGTAAGTAAATCACAGGGGCCTCATCCTGGAGACTCTGGGACTGCAAAAGAGATGCTCTCTCATTATGGGGACCCTAAGGCAGGGAGCGCTCTGCGCAGTTCCAGGCTCACCTGACTGTGGTTTCTCTGAGGACAACGACCAAGTTTTCACTGTCTTTCAGCTTCTTAATATTTCCTGTTTTGCTTTGTGATTGGTAATAGACATGTCTATGCTGTCCTTTACTGGGAGATTCTCGCAGTCTAAACTCTAGGTCAGCACTGATGCAGTGTTCGTGAGTCGCACAGCTGATGTGGGAAGCAGAGTCCACAGAAGCTGACCCCACTTAGAGATGTGGATGAGATACACTGGTGGTGCCTATAGAAGAGCGGATGCCAGGCAGGGGAGGCTGTGATTTTATACCTGCTGCCCTGCCACTCCCTGTATGCTCAGAAATGATAATAAACTTATTTTACATTAAATAATAAAACTTATTATTATATTAAACTAATAGTTAATATACAACATGCACATATCAGTTAAATGATGTAGGTTTCTATTTGTGAAATGTATGCTTTAATATCGCTAAGCAGAACAAATGCTGAATGAATCAAGATTTTGGGAATGGGGCATTTGCTGACCTTCTCGGCCTCTGCTCATACTGAGTGCAGTCAGTCCCTAGAGCCAGACCCACCTCTGATGTTCTGGTCTCTCATGGACCATCACATCTTTGGGATTTTCATGTTGATTCAGTAAGCAGAGGTGTCCAGGATTTTCTTTTCCTGGATCCCCTGCCAGGCAGTGTCATGGGCAGGGTCCCTGATCTGGGCTAGGTCTCTACCATCCAGGGCCAGAACCTTGTGGCTCTCAGCACAGAAAGCCTGACTTCAGCCCTGATTTGCAATCCTATTCCAAAACATCACCATTTCACTCTGCATGGACCAAGGTAACAGTCATGGGGTACATATATACCCAGAGATTTGACTGAATCCACTAAGTGTTTACTGAAAGATTTATTTTTTGCCTCACAGGCAATACAACAGTAAACCAGAAATATAAGAATCAGATTTTTGGAGATTTTACTCCCCTAAAGGTGGAAATTATAGTGATATATTTAGCAGACATATGGTCTTGACCAGTGCATGGGAGAGGATTTGCTCTCTGTTGGGAACATGGAGACTCAGCTACGCAGCATATAATGCTTCGCTGCATGATCCCCACGTGCACTCCCTATCACAAGCTCTGAGCAGAATTTGACCATAATCTAAGGACAAGGATGAACCTGAAGCAGGTGTGATAGAGCCTAGTACACCTGCAGCCTTCTCACATCTCAGCTGCCATAATTGCAACCACTCAGCATCACCCAGGGTGGGCAGCAGGCAATTGCTGGGTTCTCACAGGCTTATCTGGAAGGGCTTCTGGGATAGGAAGGATGGGCTGGCCTTAATAAATCTCTGCCTGGATTCTTCAGTCTACACACATTTCCTGCAAGGTCTTCAGGGGCTTCTGGTTTTTGCCAAAACAAAATCTATGTCACGTCATGTGACTTACACATGTGATGGTCACTATCGTATGACTATTATAACTTTAGAACTCTAGGTGGACTGCTGGTGTTTTCTCCTTAGTGGTATGATGATTTACTAAGAGGGAATCATTTGATTTTTTTAATAGAATCTTGTCTGGTAATTGATAGAATAGGATCAGTTTCATGACTATAGCTGAAAAGATTCAGTCATGGCCTTAGGGTACCCAAATGAATAGGGTGCTATGTTCAAAATCCTTCATCAGATGGTGTACAGCCCCAGAACCAAGAAAACTCTTATGCCTGGACCTACATACCTAATGACATTAGAAGCGATGCTGTAATAAGGGAGACACTAAGGCAGGGAGCTCTCTGCTCAGCTCTCTAAGCTCACATTGCTTGGATCCTCTGGGCACCATGAGCCAGGGTTTTTCCATCTGCGTGTTCCTCAGTGTTTCCTGTTTCACTTTGTGACTGGTAATGTACCTGACTGTGTGAGCTTCCCAGGTGGCCTCTGGATCAGCAGGGAGGCAGGATGGGTGAGAGAGCAAGGGCTGAAACTCTGAATGTGGTCAGCTGCGAGTGAAACAGAAGGGAAGCGGCCTCATCTCTTTAGAGGCACTGACCTCAGTTCCTACAGAACTGGACTCCTTTCAGAGGCAGAGGAGAAGCCCTGGAGGAGTCACTTAGAGCAGGGGCAGGTGGGCAGGGAGAGGGGATGTGACCTGCTCTCCTGCTGTTCTCCAGCATCATCAGCTCTCATCTCAGGCCAGAGCGTGGTCCACAGGGACAGAGAGTGGACTGTGAGTTTCAGGCTGCTCAGACTTTGCAGTGGGGAGGGTTCAGAGGTAATGTGGCAACTATGGACTCTCAGTGTTCATTGGGATTTGGTGAGAATTTAAAGTGCTATGTTATGCAAGCAATTAAAATTATCATTCATTACTACATTAACTAATACTTAATGTATTACATGTACGCAGCAAATAAGAGATGCACATATTTGTTGTGTAACGTATGCTTTTCCTGTTTCTAAGCAGAGCAGAAGATGAGTGAGTCACACTCTTGGATCAGGGACATCTACTGATCCTCTTCTTGGCCTCTGCTCCTCAGGAGCAGTGAGCACAGCTCTGAGCATCTTCAGCTCTCAGAGCCAGGTCAACTCTGTGGTCCTGCTATCTCACAGTGTCACTCCACCTGAGATTTTCAGCTGGTCAGCACCCGGATTGTTGAACATGTTCCTTCTTTGTACCTCCTGCCAGGCTGCAGCATGAGTGGGGTCTTTGTTCACCCAGGTCCTCAGTCCCATGAATCAATGGAGCAGCTGAGTCTTCCAGGATCTGGAGCCAGAGCTCGGAAGCTCTCAGCAATATGAGCCTGATCCAGCTCACATTCAGGTTTCTGTTCCTGTCTCTCTGACCACTGCAATGCTTGAAAGTCTAGTGAGACTTGAAGCTCACTGCCCACATGTCCTAAAATCCTGAGACCAACCTACTACCTAAATAAAGATAATTTTTGCTTGTTATCCTAGAGTCCTGCTAGTTCCTACTACAGCAGATAAATATTTTGTTCCCATCATACTTCTCTATCCAATATAAGCTAGAAGCAGCAGGTTATCAGTTTTAAAAAGTGCTTATTAAAAGTTTAACACATTCATGGTAGCCACTTAAGTTTTCTTTAGTTTATTCAGTAGCAGTTTTGAGCTTCTGTGCATGGAAAACACAGAAGAGCCTATTCCAGCCTAGGCAGCATTAGACAATACAAGCCTCATGTGATCATTCTAATAGTGATGTATAGGATGGGTGGAGAAGGTGGACAATGTACTGGAAAAGAATTCCATACAGCTGAAATCGAAGGGTGAGGTCAAAAGTTTGCCTGGATTTCATCTAAGAATGTTTTTGTGGTGTCTTGAGGCTTGGAGCCTTTGCAGCCCTCTATAGCTCAGGCTTCCTTAGGACCATGTCAAAAACTCCAAGTATTGAGATTGTCACAGCATCAGGAAAGAACTTGGGTAGTTTCTACTGTGTCCCTGCTGCTGTTCCATTCCCATGTGCTACAACACCCAGACTACGTGTGCGGTTTTAAGTATATCCTGTTCACACATTGCTTCTGAGAAAATCCTAACATGTTCTGCAAAGAAATCAAGAACAAGTTACTGAACAGGCCTTAGAACTGCCCTTGAAGGAAGACAGGCAGAAACATGTGCTCCTGTGTGTGCCTGGGGGAAGCCTAGTGCTGGACAGCAGCATTGCCCATGTCCTCCCTGCCGTTTTAGTCATGCTGTGACTGTGAGTACAGGAACCCAGGCAAGTTCACAAATTCTGCTTTCTTCTTGTCTTTATCCCTCATTTTATAGTCAAGCTTGAAATATCCCATGTACTTCCCAAAGTGATCATAATATAGTACCCTGGTCCTCAAGTAAAGTGTGATCTGAAACTTGAGAACAGCAGTTCAGTTCATTCATGGGAGAGCAGCCTGTATCTGACCTGTGGCCCAAAGGAGAAACACATGCTCTGCAGACAAATCTGTGCTGTCCTCCTATGGAAAGGGAACCCAGGGGAAACTAAACTCATACTAAAATGGACCAGCTCTGCAGCTGGGCAAACCCCTTCTAACTCTGCTAATTTGCATATTCCAAGAGCCCAGCAGGCTACTTGAGGACTTCTTCATAGCTGCTGGTGTCACCTTATACAGCTTCAGTCCCAGGCAGGACACAGCATGGACATGAAGGTTCTCATCACTCTCGGCTTCCTTTTGCTCTTGATTGCAGGTAAAGAAGGGCAGTACCAGGAATTTACTTAGCTCTGTATGGCCAGATTTTCCTCACATTTCATGGAGGTCCTGTTTTCTCTTTTATAACTATGTTGATATTTGTTGTTCCCCATCTCAGGTGTCAGATGTGACATCTAGTTGATGGAGCCTCCATTTGCATGTGTGGGAGACACAGTCACCATCACTTGCCAGGACAGTCAGGACATTAGCAAGAACTTAAAACTGGTATCAGTAGAAACCAGGCAAACTTCCTAAATGCCTGATCTATGGTGCAACCATTTTGCACTTTGGAGTCCCATCAAGGTTTAGTGTCAGTGGGTCTGCGATAAATTTCACTCTCACCATCAGCAACATGCAGTCTGAAGATGTTGCAACTTACTAATGTCAACAGAGTTAAGATGTCCCTCCCACAGTGATACAAAGCATGACATAAATCTCCCAGGGAATCACAAGTGTGAAGCTGGGCTGCCCTAGCTGCTCCTCTTCATTTCTCCAGCTGCAGAATAGGTTCCTCACATGCATCTCTGCTATGAAGGTCACTGGAAGGATTTGGTAGAAGCATCCAAGGAATCTCCTCTCAACCCTAGCATTCTTCTCAGTTTTTCAACCTGATAAAGTGAAGGACACCAGTGAGTACATTGGAGTAATGTGGATTATGGCATCAATTTGTATTTATATGGTAACGGAGAAGCTCTTCTTTGGGTTCCACGTAATAATTTTTTTTTAATCTTTTGTTACTGTTATACATTTATTAATTTTATTTTTTATTTTAAAGAGAGTTAATCCAACCAAAATACAGCAGAATAAAGTTAATCCACACAATACAATGAAATTTATACAGCACTAAAAAACAAGGTAATAGAAATCAACAGTGGCTACCATGCTATGTATTGTTATGTTCACAGTAGCTTCCCATCACATCAGATGCATTAAAATCAAATGATACAAACTGGAATAAAATCAAACAAAACAAAAGAGCGTAAACAGGACAGAATATCCAAACAAGATTATGGGATATGAATAAGGGCTGCAGATATGCCTATTAATATCTTCCACTTAGTGATCTGTATTCACAGCAAAAGATAAAGTGCAGAGGTATTTTTTAGGTCTCTGCCCCTACATCTGCATATTAGATCATCACTGTAAATTGCAACTCTGTTACAACCCATCAAGATAAATTTAAACTCAACATTCATACTTCACATTAATTTTGACTCTTGATATTGTATCTTTCAGTTAAACACACAGGTATGATGCCACGTGTCCAAAATGTGTTATGACACAGTGTTGTCATAATACCAATGTCTTGTATATGTGCATCTTCATTTTCCTCCATTTTCTGTAAGAGAATCATGTCTTCTTATATCTATAATTTTCCCTTTTCTAGAAAGATAAAATCCTGGAGCATATAGTATGGGAGATTTTCAAAAGCTTATGTCAAAATATAAAACTCTGGAACACAGAAATAAATGTAATGAACAATACATTTGGTACCACCAAGACTCCTTTTATAGCATTTATTATTATCAGGAATATGGGGCTGGGCTTTTAGCTCAGTGGCATAAGTGACTGCCTGGCAAGCTTGAGGTCATGAGTTTGATCCCTGGTACCACACCAAAAAAAAAAAAAAAAAAAAAAAAAAAGTATTATCAGGAATATCCTGGCATATCATGGGTGTTAGATCCTTTATTATTCTGTACAATTCTGCTTTCATCGTAGTTTCAAATGAAAATCATGTAAGTAATATTAATAAAAATGTTAGTCATAGTCACGCAAGCATTTGAGAATTTTAAAAGTAGTTTTCAAATTAAAGTGTATGTTTTATAGGAGGCAGATGATTTACTCTTTTTACAGTTTTAAGACGTTATTGTGCAAATGGAAAGCGTGTCTTGTCCCTGGCTTTGTCTGATATTCACTGGTGATGTAGAAATTGGCAGGTATTCCTTTGCCCTGCCTTAGTCGGCTGTACGTAGAGGACAGGAGTGCCCGCTAGCGGCCAAAGCTATTATAACGAACTAAATTAAATTCTCAGCCATATGGTGTCCCTCTGTCTTCCTCTTGTGGCTAAAATGGACACTTGAAGCATTTCCTATCTCAATAGTTGATGTTGCTCAGTTTACACAGCCTAAGGGGATGAGAAACTGGGAGGAGTCTGAGACAGCAAGCACTTTAATTTCTTCATTAAAAAAAAACAAAAACAAAACAAACAAACAAACAAAAAAACTAAAGTCAGAATAGGGAAGTGACTTTCCCAAGATATTATATACAGCTGAGAATAGTTCTCTGTATCCTGTAGCTTGATGAATGTTTCCTGCAGGGCCCAGCTTCACACCGGAAGATGAAGCTATTCCATCTATGTCTCTGCATTCCCCTCCCAAGACCTTGAACCCTGTGCGTGCTTGTGTGCGTGGTGCATGCACGTGAGTGTGTGCACAGGCGTGTGGGCATAGGAGTCCTTCCTCTCTAAACTACTAGCATGACATGAGCACCTGGAGTTTTCCTTCCTATGTTTGCCCTCAACATGCCCTGGATTCAGTCTCTGCTATTGGAGGAGACTTCCTGGAACTATCACCTTCACGGTCTTAAGTGACCCTTTGTCAGAGCCCCACATTCCCGTGGACAGTGAGGCTGAGGTCACTCAGCAGGCCTTTCTGGTGTCCCATCTCTGCCAGGGCTGTGGAAAATCTCTCAGAGGCAGGGCTCTGAGGAGGGCTGCTATTTGATGTTTATCTGATATTTGATAGGTGAAGTCAATATGTGGATCTGGAAGTCACTGCAGGGAAGGGGTGAGGGGTAGGGAAGAGGGAGGGAGAGACAGTCTTCTGTGTGAGGGGAATGGCAGTGGTGGGCAGCAAGGTCACATCTGCATCTCCTGGATTCTCTGCTGTCCAATCTGGCAGCTCACGGGATTCTCTGAGCTGTTACTTCTCTCAGACTGATCCACCTAACCTGGGCCAGCTGGAGTGAACTCCAGGGGAGAGGGCAAAAAGGACTGAAGATCTGTTCCTTTCAGTTATGTTTTAATTATATATTTTAGTGGGGAGCAGTGAGGTTTTAACACATGCAATAATTTCTAAGTGGCACCATCAGTAGGTTCTGTTCTACTCTGAATTCAGGAAAAAAATTCATCCTTGCTTCACACAGGGCTTCTGTTTTAGGATCCTGAGCATAAGGGTCATGGGGAACGGCAGTGGGCTCCCAGGAAGTCCTGTATCATTGGCACCACCACTGTCTGCCACACAAGTTAGTACTCAACTATGACAGGGATCCTCATGGCCTTTGAAACAATGGCTGTCTGTGGGTTTTGGAGGAGACTGAAAGGACCAAATTGGATGAAGACTCACAAGACTCTCAGCCCTTCTGCTGGAGGCTCTGATTTGCATGTCTCCTCCTCACACAAACACCTAACCCATCCTTTTAAGGATCTGGAGCCTTGTGTGGTACCCAGGCTCTGAAGACACTCTGCCAGCATGTTCCTGGTGGTCTCAGTGTGGCTTCTTAGGAGCCTGGCTTTCTGGGGAGCAGGTGAGGAGGGAGGGCCCTGGGAGAGGCCAGTTCAGCAAACCCTATGTCCTAGTTGAAGACAACTCCTACTTAGTGCATAACAATGTCATGCTCTGTAAATGACAGTTTCCTTTTTTACCCTTTAGCAGTGAGTGGGGGCATCACTAGACAGCAGTCTCCTTGTCTGCATGTCCAGGAGAGACTTCTCTATCTCTTATCAGGCTAGTGCTGATTTAAACAGAGAGATATCTTGGGTACGGATTAAACTTGGCCAGAGAGTTGAAGCCCTAATATCTCACATCACCACTGTGGCCCCAGGTGTCCCAGCTAGGTTCAGCAGCAGAGGAAGTGGAACTAGCTATGTCTTCAGCATCAGCCCTGTGGAGCCCAGGGACGCTGGGGAGTATTTCTGCATGCATGACTATGGATGGCCAGTCCACAGTGGTGCAGGCTATGCACGGATCTCCTGCTGTGTGTCCCAGACATGGGATTTCTAGAAGTCAGGCTGAACATGGCTGACCCAGGTCCTCTTCCAGAGATATGCACCATATTCATTTTTGAGTAGACATAGCAGTCTCTGTCTTACCTCTGGATCTTTTCCCTTTTCCTATTGTCTGTTGTATTCTAATGGCGGTGTCTGCACTGCATCAGGCTCTCTCGAGCTTCAGAGGACAGCTTTCCCTGCAAACAGGGAAGATCACAGAGGCTGGGCCAAGCACCTCCCAGGTCAGCCTCTGAGGACAGTGGCAGCAGGAAGTGCATGCTCCACCCAGCGCTCTGGTTCCAGCTGTGGTAACCAGACTTCTTCTCCCTGTGTTTCCAGAGGGTGCGAACTCTGGCGTTATCATTTGTAGCCTTTTATTATACACCTTTTCTTCCTGTTTCGCTCCCTCTTTTCCTCCCTGGCTTCCTGATGGCTCACAAACATGCAACCTGCATGGGAATCCTTGTTGCTGGGAGAACTGACATAAGGGAGCCAACCAATCTCCACCTTGGAGGGAAACTCTCACTTGAACTTTCGCAGTTTCTTTCTTTCTCTTTCTTCCAGGGGGAGGAATCCGAAGATTCAAGAAATATTCAATTTCCTTTCCTGCAGTGGCTCCCCCGCTCCCCATGGACTTCACCTGTCAGATCCCAGCCTCCTTCCTCTGGTCTGCAGCTCCTTCTGGCCACCACATGTTTCTCTTTCTCTCCCTCAGCATTTTGCTGTCAGAGTTGCCTGTACTCACAGCCATCCTTTCCTCGCTGTACTGTCTTCAACCTACTGCAAGCAGCCCTCTGCCTTCATCTCACGGCAGCCTCTCTTAGATTAGTTTCCCTTGCCAGCCTCTCTCTGACTAAGTTTAAAAGTGTTTGTTTTTTTCTGGGTCACAAAAGCAAGGAGCCTCTATCTAGCTGTGCCCCCCCGGGCCCACATTAGGGGTGGTGGTAGAAGAGGTCCTGAAGCCCCTAAAACCTGTGGACCAGCCCCTGACTCTCAGGTTCCAGCCAGCTCTCGCCTCATGAATCTTTATGAGTCTGCTTACTCTTCCATGTCCTCTCTTTCTCCCAGCCATGGCATTTTGGATTCTTCTTCAGATAGGGAATATAAGAGGGTTAGAAAATTGAATAATTTCATTCAATCCAATGATATCCATAGCGTTGTCTTGAAACTTATGCTAACTTATATGGCAAAAGAAACTCTGTAGCTCTGGTCACGCTGAGGACCTTGATTTAGAAGCTGAGCTTGGAGTCCTTGGGAGGCCCTATCTAACCCAAAATTCTCAAGTCAGGAGAGCAGAGTTGTTGGATTTAGAAAGGCGATGTGGTCATGGAGGAAGAGGATGGGGTGATGCAAGGAAAGATCTCTGGGCCAAGAAAGGAGGATGGTGGTGTCTGAAGCTGGAAAAGACAAGGAAACCAGTTCTCCCCTGCTTCTTTCCCAAGGAAGCCCCATGTTAGCTGGTGTCAGGCTTCTCCTTCCCAGTACTGTATGGTGATATACTGTGTGGTTTGAAGTCAGTGAAGTCGATGAGTTGTTAAGCAGCCATAGGAAAGCCACACAAGGGGAGGGAGTATCTTTTCCCTCCAGGATTGGATGGTTCTTCTGCTCCTTCTCACTTTGTGATCTTTTGTTCACTTTTCTCAAAAAACAATTTTGAGACAGAAAACAGAATTCCTCTTAGGACGAGAGTCTCCTGATGAGGTGCTTTTCTCGGCTGTCCTGTGGGGGATCCCTGACCTCAGGTCTCAGAGCTCGCAGCCCCAGAGAAGAGCATAGGGTTCACAATAGGAGGACAAGTAGATGGACAGGCATTATCTGAAAGGAATTACGGAGGCTGAGACACAAGAACAGACAGGAAAGAGGAGGTGTCTTAGAGTGTCTTAAAGTGATGAGGCTGTGTGAAGTCTGACTAGCCAGATGCCATTTCAAACTAAAAGCCACCAGTAATTACTGCACAATGCCTGGTTCCTCACCGGATGTGACTGAGCCTTTACTTAATGGGTTCAAGCTTTTTCGAAGTAGGTGTTTACTAACATGAGGAAATAGCTGTAAATATGCACCTGTTCTAACTCAGAGTCATCTCTATGGACCCAGAGCGATTTCCAAGAATGAAATATTCAAAAAGTGAGACTTCTGTCGCCAGGACTCATGACAGGACAAAGTCCTTTGAGTGCGGGAATGGGTAGCCCTCAGACAAGGCTGTCATTTGCAGTGATTGATGCCCTGTGCTCCTCACTCCTCTGACTCTATGAGCCCCCACTTTCCCCCTTGGCTCCACACTGCTACTGGATGCAGCAGGGGCCACCAGTGCTTCCCACGTTCTTATTGTCAGGTTCGGTGAGTTGGTCAGGACAGTTGATAGTTGTGAGAGATTGCTGTTATTTTCTGACAGAAATAAAGAAAGCAAAGAGAAAAAGCAAAACAACCTAAAAGAAATGCTCACGGAGATGAGTGTGCTCTGAAGGAAAAGAGCAGATACACATCCAGCAAGCAGAGAAACCATGGCAAGAACAAGGAGATAGTGGCCCCCAAGTCAGCTGCCACAGTCTTCTTATGTCTCCTTCAATATTGGATCCTGGGGGCGCCCTAGATCTAGTTCTGGATGGTTGACCTTGGATCTGGCAGGTTCTCCTATCAAAAGATCGGTACCCTGTGCGGGGCTCAGCTTGATCCTGTTGGGCTCTTTACCTGTGGTCAGTGAGTCTCCTTAGCTGCTCCAGCCATGAACCGGACTCCTATGACACACCACCCAGCCTGGGAGCTAAACTCCTTCCATACTGCTAGGCGGTGTAAAAAAATAATTTTACTTTTAACTGTCCTGTAGGATGTTTTACAGAATGTGTCCTGAGAGTTACCTTGAATTCTGACCTAAGGAAAACCTGAGTTGGAGGGAACTGAGAGACTGAAATCTGCAGAAGCTTAGGTTCAGGACTGTGAGGTACACAGACCACAGTCAAGAGCAGAGGTGCTGACTGTGAACTCACAACATAGGATGGAAAGAGTGAAAGCCCTGGAAGACACAACTGCACACAATCAGGTTCCAAGACACAACCTGACCTGCCTATTTCCGAGAGCCCTAAAAACTCTGCTTCACTGGCCCAGGTGATTGGGGACACGGATATGAGGCCTCTCCTCAATTATCCTTTGACACAGCACTTTCTTTTTGCAAAAAAATAGCTTGTGCCATAATTTTGGCTGTGGTGCGTCAGGAAGTGAACTCTTGCTCACGATCACACATTGTGGAGTTTTCTGGGCAGTTTTTCCACTGCAGAGCCCTCCACCAACCATTTTATGGGTAGCATTAGGAAGATGAGCAAGGAGATCGCAGATGACCACAGCACCTTCAATCTGGGATTCTGCTGTACATCATTTGCACCAGTTCCCAAGCTGTCCTCAAAAATTTCCAAACATTTTTGCCTTAAATAAATGAACTAAATCAGACTCACATATAAAATATCATATCATCTCTCTAGTGTAAAAATACTGAAAGAATAAATAATATCCAAAATGTACAATAGATATAGTGACAATGAAATAGAAAGAACTTGCTCAAATGGCAAGAGCAACTGGGATGGGGAAAGGAGAAAGGAAACGGAAAAGATTCTGTATCTGTACATATAATTCATACATATGTATGCATGTATGTGTACAAGAGAGATAACTATGCTGCTAATCTCTGTTAGTTCACTAGAAAGAACAGTTTGTACATTTGTTGCTCAATTTTTGATCACTTTTTTCATATCTACATCTTGTAACCTGAACAAGAACTTTGAAGATAACAATATGCAGTATATTAATCACTGCTAAAATCCTATTATTTTGTTTTGAAATTCCGTATCATTGTCTTATTCTTTTTTGTTTTTAAATAAAAAAGGAACAAGAACTTACTCTGTTATAGTTTTGGGGCAGAGAAGTCTGAAATCAGTCTCAAGGAGCCAAGCTCAGGGTCAAGAAAGAGGGTGTGGCATGCAGGAGTTTTAGGGGAAACTCTGCCCCTTGTCTTTCCCAGCTTCTGGTGGCTGCCTCTCTCTGTGGCCATGTCACACCAGTCTCCTTTCTGTGTTCTCATGGCTTCACTTTTTCTATCTATGCTGACCCTCCTCCTCCATAATAAGCACCCTTGAGGTCTACTTTAATTCCTCTCTTAGAATCTCCCCTTCTAAGCATCCTTAATTTACACCTGCAAAGGCCCCTCTGCCTTATAACATAATTCCTACCATCCACAGTATAGGACCTGAAATCACGGTGACCATACTCATTCTACCAAACATTAAAGTATCAGCTCTTCCTTTGTACACACACACCACCATCTTTCCTTCTGTGTCTCTTTCTCTTCTTTTATTCCCTTCATCATCACAAATCATTTTACTTCTGCAAATGTATTCAGTTTGCCTGGAGAGGCTCTCACAGGGAGGCCTTGCTTGAGTTTTGCTTAAAGACTTGCTCTGCACCTATGATCACCAGAAGGAAGGACACAGATGGCCCTCATCCATGGAGGGAGAATCAGCCTCCACAGAGGGTCAGGAGCCATTAATCGCTGAAGCTGTGACTGTTTTCAGGGACTGTGATCTCCTGCCTTCTTGGGAGGTATGGGTGGCTGAGCTCAGTGGGATCCATTTCTGCTTTCCCCTCCTCTAACTGTGTGGACAAACACTTAAGTGTGTGTACTGTGGTCGGTTGTGGGGATTAAATTTATCAAGGTATAGAAATGAGCTTGGTCTTTTTAGGTAAGTTTATGAAGCATTATGAAATGTTTTGCAAAATACTCTATCAGAATCACTTTTTAGTCCTGACTTGACTCAGATAGGAGAGAAAGCTCTACTTTAGGAATATAAATGCTCAGTTGTCTCTAGGATTAAGCCAAAAATGTAGAGCTCTTGCCTACCTGTTTATCTTCTGGTCTCTGATTGCCAGGATTGTTAGGAGATGCGCTTTCCTCCCTGCTCCTGGGACTGTGCCCTCTAGGGAAATTTCAGGATTCCAGGTCTTGGCTCCTCACAGAATCTAGTGGTGAAGAAGTCTTGCAGAGCCTAGTGGGCTTCTTAGACTCACAGGCTGGGTGGCCACTCTGGTGACTGTGTGGGCTGCTCAACAGCCAACTTGGCTTCAAGCAAGAGAAGAAGAGTTACTTCTCATCTGCATGAAAACAGACTGCACAGTGACCACTCTGCTGACACCTGGCTGGCTACAGGGATCTCAGCTGTATCTTCTCAAGAAGGGGCCTGGGGATAGGGCAGTATTGCTGCTTTCTCTCTCTCTCTCTCTCTCTCTCTCTCTCTCTCTCTCTCTCTCTCTCTCTCTCAGCCAAAGCTCTGCAGGATCCAGGCATTCCCATCACCTTTACCTCCCAGAGCGGCAGTAAAGTGAGCCTGCCAGGCCTGGAGGACACTTAGAGAAAAGCTCTGGTTCAAGCCATCTCACAGGAAGTCTCCAAAACCACCTATGCTTCTTTAACACCCTTACCATGAGCTTTAATTCCTGGCAGTCCTGATAGGTAACCAGCTATCCAACCCCACTCCCCTTGTCTTTCTATCCAGGAGCAGAGCATCTCTGGACCCTGGATGGTGAGAATCCTGGTCCAGCTTCTCTGCCTCCTGGTGATGGGAATTTATGGGAAGCACATTTCTCTGCCCATCTTGAGCTGGAAATTTAGCCCTTGATACAGAGATGAAGTGCACTAAATATGCTTTGGAAATGTCAGTGTGACATGAAGTGTGGTTTTGTCTTAGATATTATTAGGAATTTGAGGACAGAGTGCAATGCAAACAGTGAGGCAGAGATGCAAGCAGATTTGAACCCATTCCCTGCCTTCACCACGACCATGGGATGGTATTTTTCTTCTAATTCTCTGACTCAGGTGCTGCCTGGATGCAGTGCTGCCAGGATGCAGAGCTCTTGCAAGTGCAGAGGACAGGTTTCCCTGACTTAGCTTTCAGAGACCCTGGAAGCATCTCCAGGTGACTTTGTCTCCTTCACCTGTATAAGCAGCATGGTGGTAGGAACCTCCAAATCCTGGTGCAAACAGAAATCCAAAGGGTCTCCCAGGCTGCTTGTCTGTGGGGCTTCTGCACCAAGGGGCTTCTTTGGGAGCCCCTTCTTGGTTCTGGGAAGTAGCTCTGGCTGTGACTTCTGCCTCGTCTCCCACGGAGTGGAAGCTGAAGATGTCGTAGTGTTTCAGTGTTGGTAGAGCTGCAGCCAGCCTTGCACAATGCCAGCTCCCCAAGCTAAAACAGCCTTGTCCGCTGGAGAAATTTCCCTGCAGGAGTCACAACAAGGAGAGGTGCAATCAGCGCACATCCTGAATGTCCACGTGCTCAGAGTCTGTGTTTGGAGATCTGATGAAGTGGAGGAAGGTGCAGTGTTGCCGCCCATGTATAACCATATGTATGTAGAGGAAAAGTGGGCGGGAATTAGAGCCACACTGAGGTCTATACAGATGCTTTGAACTGGGTCATTTATTGGCACTTCCCTCACCCACTGCAAAAGTGCAAAATATTCCACACTACTGGACTGACCAGGCCCACTGATATTTTTTATTTGAAATCTTTTTTTTTTTTTTTTAATGTAGACATTTGTTTCTGTAAAGTCTTTCTTTAGAATGCCTTTGGCCCATCCATGAGTTTTGTTATTTTGTGTTTCCTCATTAATGTGCCTCAAAATAAGGTAATTTTCTTTTGAGTTTTTGCATGACATTTGATTAGTTTTGAAATTGCCATATATTGTGAATTTCATAAAATTTCTCCTGCTTCAGGATGATACTTCCATGCCATTGTAGTTTGAGGAGCTACTTGGTATGATTTCAGTCTCATTTAAGTTATCAAGATTTGTGTTTGTCACCTAACATGTGACCGTCTTAGTAAATACTCTGTGTGTGCTTGAGGAGAGGTATATTCTGGGGGTTTTGGGAGGCAGGGTCTGATCTAAAGTGTAGTTTAAATCTAATATCTCCTCATAGATTTCCCGTGTGGATCATCTATCCAGACACTGCCATCTGCTGCTATTAATGTATTTCTGTGTCTATATTTTCCTTCAGAACTATTAATATGGTATTTATATGTGTTGGGGCACCAGAACTGGGTACATATATATTTATAATCCTCATGTTCCAGTGTTGCATTCATCCCTTTTCATGATGCAGTGACCCTTTTTCCTGTCTTTACTCAGTTTTCCTCTTAAATTTTTTTTCTCTATTTATAGTAGCTGCTTTCTGTTCATTTCTGTTTGCATGTAATATCTTTTTCCATCCATCATTTGCTGACTGTGTGCACTCACAAATCCAAGATGAATCTCTTATAGGTAGTATATAGTTGGTTTTTATCTTTTAAGAAATTTAGGCCACTCCAGTGGATATGGTTTTCTTAGAGATTTTAATCCATTTACATTCGAGTTTATTATTAAAAAAGACTTGACTTTTTCAATTTTGCTAATTTTCTCATTTTTCATTGCTCAGTCCTTACTTTTACCCCTCTTGATGTACTCGTCTGTGATTTTATGATTTTCTGGGATGTCATCACTTGATTTCATTCTCTTTATCTTTTGTGTAGCTGTTATGGGTTTTTATTTGGTATTTCTCATGGGACTTTTGTCAAACATCTGGTTGTAACAGACTTCGAAACTGCTAACCACTTAACTTTGATGACATGCAAAAACTGAACACGTTTTTACTTCTCCCCTCCCCAAATTTTATATTTTGATGTCAATTAATAATTTATCACCTTTTATATTTGGTATTCTTTAACGAATTACTGTAGCTGTGGTTACTTTTTTTAGTTTTGTCTTTTGATCCACCAGCAGGCCCTGGGCCTATTACATGGTGTCATTCACATTCCGGGTAGGTCTTATCTCACTTTGCTGCCCAAGATGCCAAGTCTTCTCAGTAAGTACTCTTAGGGACACATTCAGAATTGTGCTGTTCTAGATACCTGGGGATTTATCAATGCCATCAAGCCGACATCAGGCTAAATCATCACCATCAGCACTTCAGAGTGTTCAGCTCACAGGTCTGTCTCAAAGCACTGACTGTGTTATGCCACTGAAATTCCCCTAAATAGCTATTGCGTGATGGCTTACAGAATACCAGGAATACACTGAGAAATTGTATGATAACTAATGTGAAGCCCTTGAGATTGCCATCAAGGAGAGGACACATCTGAAGTACTATAGATTTCACCTAGAGAAAATCTGGGGAAAAAACCATCCCTGCTCCCAGCAAACAACAACGAACCTGAAAATCAAATATTAGTCAGTTTTACTGAAACGACTCCGTAAGGCATTAAAATGCCTACTGGCTGCAGAGGAGTAGAAGGTAGAAGGTGACCTACACTCAGGTTGTGGACTGTCTTCTAAGAAGAGGAGCTACAGGGCCGTGTGTACTTAACTATAATACAGGTGACACCCAAAGTCTCCATGGTGGCAGAGTGGTTGTCTTGTGTTTGGACATAATCCAATATGAGTTACAGAAGGAGACAAAAATTCACTGTACTGACAGAAGATATAAAACACTTTTAGTTTCCTCCATTTTTATGTGTATTACAAGTTTTTAAAGATTTCAGTGTACCAGGATGAGAAAAAAACCAGAATATAGAGTGATTATAAAGTTTCCTTGGAAATTGAGTCATTTGTAGACAAAAAGACCACAAATGATCGTGCTGGAATTCTAGCACCAGAGCCATAGTTCTCCTCTGATATGCCAACGTAGTGGGAGAAAGTTAATGAGAAAAATGAGAATCAAGTCACTATAGAAAATGAAAAAGTTAATAAAATGCATTAATCTCCAAAATAAAGAGTTACTCTGCTCAAGGAAATATATTCTAATAAACTGAGGCTCTTTTCTACTGCATGGTGTCTAAAGAGGTATAGCATAGATTTGCCTAAAGACATTTTCTTCCCTGTGACCTCAGAGTATCTAATCTAAGCAGCATATCAGCATAGACCCATCATTCCATCTCCAAGATATTTTATGGAATTCTACATGCTTTTATTAAGATGCAAGTCTTTGAGGCCAGGTAAGAAATCACTCAAGTTCTTGGTTTCCTTATTCTTAGAAGAAGGATATCTTATTCCAACTGCACAGACTTAGACCTCAAGGACAAATGAAGACCAGAAAAGACAGATGGTTTATTTTAAAAACACCGAGAAGGAATTCACCTGGGACCTAATGTGGTCAGCAAAGGAACTGAGCCCTCGGTGTGCCCAGCTCAGCCCAGATCTGTGCCCTGCCTCGCTGCTGATTTGCATGTTTTGCCTAGAGGCCATTTCTGCTCCTTGGAGTCCTCTTGAAAGGCTGCTTGGTGGATCTGGGCAAAAAGAGCCTCAGCAGAGCTAAGACCAAACATGGGTGTCCTGACTCCTCTTTTCTGCCTTCTGCTGCTCTGTTGCCCAGGTGAGTGAGACAGCTGCAGGGAACACATCCCAGATGACAGATTTCTCTTTACTTGGTGGTCAGAGCCTCTCAGAGACTCTGGGACTCTCTGGGTCATGGTTCTTTCTCAGAGACCTAGGTGCCCTTAGGTTAAGGGACCCAGAGAGCCCAGGTCTTCTGGAGGAAAACAGGTGGGGACCCACTCACTAACACTGGTTGTGTATTCCTTCCCTCTCAGCCACCAGTGGGAGCGCTGCCCTGACACAGTCCCCAGCCTTTCTGAGTGTGACTCCAGGAGAGAGCGTCTCCATCACCTGCAGGGCCAGTGAAAGAATTAGTGATTATTTGAACTGGTATCAGCAGAAGTCAGGCCAGTCTCCTAGGATTATCATCTATGATGCTGATAACAAATATCCTGGTGTCTCTGATCGCTTTAGTGGCATACAGAGTGGGACAGAATTCATTTTCAAAATCAGCGGGGTAGAGGTTGGAGACACTGGCACATATTACTGCCAGCAGGACTACGAAGTCCCTCTCACAGTGTTACAGTCCCATACATAAACCATCTGCACAGGAGGTTTTGTGGTTTCAGCAGCTGCCCTCTCTCCTGTGCCTTATTTACAACTGCAGCCCCTGCGATGGGTATGGGTGGGTGGGTATACAGGGTTCAGTGGTGAGGGTATAGAGGACTTGTCTTTCAGAATATGATTTGTTGACAAAACAAGGCTTCTAGCCTTCAGTGAAGTCTGAAAATTAGATCTCTACGCCAGGACTACCCAGGACTTGTCTGTAACATGGTCTTTGAATTCTTTCTCTGAGACAGTTTCTAAAACTTTTATTGTGCAGAGAACTAATGCACAATAGGAAGCCATCTCCCAACTATGGGAGATAGTTTTAGTAGTACAACACTAGTAATAATAATAAAGAGCAAAACTGCCCCTGTGGCAACTGCCACTTAATGGTCTTGAAGGCTTGCTCTGTATTCAACACTGGACTCCTCCAGGCCACCTAATCCCCTATGAATCCTCTATAGATAAGGAATCAGAGGCTCATGTAACATCACTTGCTGAAGGTACCAGCAGTCATAGGTCAGAAGATGGAAACATATTCTGCTCCTCTGAACCTGTAACTTCATTCATTCATTCATTCATTCACTCATTCATTCATTCACTAAAATTAGATGCTGTTTAATGCAATAAAGTGTGTTTATTGTACATTAATTTAATATAAAGTATATAGCTGGTAACTTTATACACATCTTGCCTTGAACCACCACTCAGAGAGAGATAAAGCCCTGTCTCCAGCTTCACCCATGCCTCTTTTTATTGGTTCCACCCTACAGACATCCTGTATCATCCACCTTTACAGGAGGATGCCATGCTCCTGTCTTCTACCAGTGTGAACCGTATTTCCTCAGACTCTACAGCAATGGAATACTTGTATGTCTTTGGCTTCTTACTTCTTTTTATCGACATGAGTTTTTCAATTTATCTATGTGTTTGCTTAGGTAGTAATTTCTTCCTTTTATTTTGAATAATTCTCTATGACATGAGCATGTCATAGTAAATTTATTCCTGATTTCATGTGTTGTTTTAGCTTTGAGGTTGTTATTAACTTTCAGGGATTTTTTATAGTGTCTTTTATGGACTTCTTTGCTCTCTTCCCCTGACTATATTCTTAGGACTGAAAGTAGTGAGTGATGGACTTGGTTAGCACTGCTTTATCTTTAGCAAATGCTCCTTGGACATTTTATAAAACTGAGAACAAATTTACATGCTACCAGCCATGCACAAAAACGTGTGTTGTCTGAAGCCTTTCTAATACTTATTGTTTTTTGGCTTTTAAGGTGATATTGTCATTAGAACTTATGTTTCTTTAATGAGTAATGATTATTGAATAACTTCTTGGTTTTTTTGGTCATTTGAATGCTATTTGGGGGGATGACTTGCAGTTAAATAAAACAGTGCATACAGATAAACATGCAGTTTCCTATTTTATTGGGTAGTTTTTATGTATCTTGAAATAAATTATTGTCAATACATTGATTAGGCTTCTCCAGAAAGAGTTAGAATTATCTCTCTATGTATGTGTCTAGCTATCTACCTGTGTATTTATCATTTATATCTATAATACATATGAACTTTTTAGTTGGTTCACATGATAGCTGAAGGTAAAATGATCTACAATGACTGCAAACTGGAGAGCCAGGAAAGTTTACACCTGTTCTGCCTAAGAAGCTGGAAATCTCAGAATGAAAGAGACTGGCACACTATCCTAGTTCATAACAAAATCTTGAAAGCTCCCAGAGAGAGGTTCCCTGAGGCAAATCCATATTGAGGATCGAAAAGCATAGAATCTGATATCCACAAGCAAGAGAACCATAAGATGCACCCACTTCAGAAGGAAGAGCAAAAAAGGTGAGAGAACTGAATGTTTTCCTTCTTCTACATTTTATTCAGGATGAGACCTCCCCAGGGTTCTATGACTAAGCGTTTTGGAGTCTACATACATGAGATCACATAGTATTTAGTCAGCTGTGTCAGGGTCATTTCAGATAGCATGATATCCATTAGTTTCATCAGTGTTGTCCTGAATGGTAGGAGTTCCATTTTATTTTATAACTAATATTCAATCAGATATGTTGCTTTCACATCTTGTATGTTGCAAATAATGCTTACTGAACATGAAAGTGCACATGTCTCTTCAAGATTCTGACTCCATTTCTATCAGACATACTCCCATAGTTGAGATTATATGGTGGTTCTATTACTAAATTTTTGAGAAACATCTATAACTGCTTTCTATAATGGTTGTACCAGTTTACATTTCCACCAACAGTATCAGGTGGTTTCTTTATTCTCCACATGTTCAACAACAGCTGGTATTTCTTGTCTTTTTGAAAGTAATCATTCTAGTAGATACAATGTGGTATTTATTATGGTTTTATTTCCATGCTGCATGATTAGCAGCAATGAGTACCTTTTTAAATATCGACTGCTGTGTGCATCCTTTGGAAATTGTATTCTCTCC
Source organism: Cavia porcellus (assembly GCF_034190915.1). NCBI lineage: Eukaryota > Metazoa > Chordata > Mammalia > Rodentia > Caviidae > Cavia > Cavia porcellus. The sequence continues at coordinate 43,313,114 of NW_026947501.1, read as the reverse complement.
CATTTTTAAGAAGCTCTTTGTTTTGTGTTTACTTTTGTTTTTGCTACTGAGTTGTTTGCATATGCATCTTAAAGATTAAATACCTATCAGATATTTGATTTGTAAATATTTTCTTGCATCCTGTAGATTTCCTTTCCTTTTGTTGAATATTTCCTTTGTTTTGCAGAAGGCTTTTGTCCCACTTGTTTAGTTTTGTTGTCTGCAATTTTTGTGTTACATCTAAAAAGGCAATGGCAAGACCAAGGTCAAGGTACTTTACCCATTTCCTTTCTTTTAGATTTTATAGTTTTAGATTTTACACAAAATACATTAATAAACTTTGGATTACTTTTTTATGGATAGTGAGGGGTGTATGTTTAGCGATCATTTTGCTAGTGTATATCTGTTTTTACCAACACTATTTGTTGAAAATACTTTCCTTTCCTTATTGTGTATTTTTGGTACTTTTGTCTAACATTCATCACTCTGAAAGTTTTGTCATCTGTCTTACAGGAAACGGTGTCAGTACAGGGAAGGAACAGAAACCTGGTGGTGCTCATCTGTGCAGGTGTGGTTGTCCACTGACCGACATTACTGAGCCTAAGTGCAAGCTGCCTTTGTGAATTCTCTTCAGAGTAAGGCTGCACCAGGGATCTCGGGAAAGATCTCAAAACTGCAAAGGAAATGTCTATGTGGAAGACAAACTCCATAGAAAGACTTATTTCAATGAGATGCATTCTAGCACCTAGGGAGATGATGAGAAACATTATTTGTAGAAAGAAGCAATGTCCCTGTCATGCATTAAAAACTAGTGGTCAATTTAGTATCAGCTGAATTAAATCTGCATGATTCTGAGTGTAGATGGCCCACCTGAGGAAAACTACCAGCATATGAAGATATGTGGAGGGGAGGAGAAGGTGCTGTGGTGTCTTCTAAGTGTTGTCTTTTGGAGCTTACCTTGATATGAATTTGGTCATTATCATTGGAGGAGCTTGTGACCTTGTTGCTGAGAATGATCACAGTTCACTTTGGGTTAGGTCTTGTCCTTTTGTTCATCATTGCTACCTGATTCTGAAGTGGAAGATGTGTGCTATTTAATTTCTGTGAGAAGCTCATCATGCTGTCTTCCTGGCATGTAGTTGGCTATTATCATAGGAGGAGCTCAGGACCTCATTTTCACTGACGATGTCTGTGATAATTTTCTAGGAAGACCTGGTCCTTATTTTGAGCATTTCTTCTTGGCTCCATTGTCGAACTCTCAAGCTACACGCTCAGATCCTTCATTCCACTGGCATAGACTTTCTAGCTTCCACCACTGATCTTTGGGCCTTCCCAGAAAAGATCCACAAAATAGACTTGCATGAATCATTGTGGTGGGTTCTAGACTTCCATTTGGACTCATGGCAGGCATTGTTATGGGCTCCAGGTCTTCAGCTGGACTCATGCAAAACACTATTTTGGGATCCAGGCCCTCAGCTGGATTTTCTAGGTCTTCACTGTTATGCCCAGATTACCTGTACTTCATTGTAGTTTATGCTGGGTGACCATGATAAAATAATATTATAAATTTGCATCTGAGCAGGTCCTGACTACAATAGTCTCCATAGACTTCTATCTTGTTCCTCACAGGTTTGCACTAAATACCATCTGGCTGAGTCCTGGGGTTTGGTGAGACAGGGTGTCACAAAGAATAAATTCTGTGAACACAAAAGGGAAATTCTTTATTAAGGCTGAATAAAGGACATTTCCTGACATGAACACCTGGGGAGAAGTCTGTCAAGTGTGGAGAAGATAAGACCAATGTTTGCATTGCTGAAGCCCAGCACTCAACTCTGGCTGCTTTGTAGGCCAGGCCGCCCTGCTTTCCAGCATACATATCAATGCACGGTTCTGCTGGGTGATCTGCTTCAAGTGGGACTAAGAGTGAACCATGGAAGCCTGAGCTCTGCTCTTCTGTCTCCTGGTACTCTGGCTCCCAGGTGAGGGGATTACAGGATAATGATTCAGCACATTTTTGGAAACTCTTTAACATTGGGTCCTGTGTCCTGGCATCTCTGATCAGCAAGCACATTAATTAAAGTTCAGCATTGATCAATGAGCTGAGAAGACACTATTGAGAAGACAATGGGTGTTACCTGAATTACATAGGTAACATTTTTTTTTTCTATATTACATTATCAGCACCATTGGACAAAACCACTCAGACTCCTGCCTCCCTGGCTGTGTCTCCTGGAGAAACAGTCACTCTCAGCTGCAGGGCCAGTCAGGGTGTGAGCAACTACCTAGAATGGTACCAACAGAAACCTGGACAGGCTCCCAGACTCCTCATCTATACTGCCTCTAGCAGGGCGACTGGTGTCCCAGCCCAGTTCAGTGGCAGCGGATCAGGGACAAACTTCACTCTCACCATCAGCAGCCTGCAGCCCGAGGACATTGCAGTTTATCAGTTTCCAGGATTATAGTGGGTGTCCCACAGTGATTCAACCTGTGCAAAAACCTCCCTGATTGTTTGTCATGATTTTTCTCACAGCAGCTACTTCCTTAAAGGACAGCTACCGTGGTTCCTACTCAGTATAAATGTGTCTGCCTCAATTTAGCAACCATCTGATTCTGAAAAATAACTTGCTGATAAGATTTTGACTGATTCCTGGATTTGTCCTCAGCCTCAGGTGCATAGCTATGTTTAGGAATAGCTTCCCTGCTAATGCCATCAGATTAGAGTCATATTAGTGGTTGCCTAGAAAGATGTACACTTTATGCCCATGAAAATAAGCTAATACAATAGCCAAGAGCAAAACTGCATTATAAGCATATGAGATTAACCCTGCATTCTGAACAGAAACCATTCTTCCAATATTCTTGCCTGGTATTAATTTGATTCACTGCAGTGCTAATTCTCATACTATTACCTTAAATATTAGCTTTTTAAAAAATGATGTATTTACAACTTTGTTTTTCACATCACTTTTCAGTGTTTTGACTGAGATCAAATGCAGTGTTATTTTTCTTATGTACCAGCACAGCTGTTAGGTCTGTACTTACACTTCCCACTTAATACATGGCTTAGTTTCATTTTCATGTGTAGCCTGGTGTTTCCCAGTATGCCACTGGCGTTACAGAACTTGACACAAATTTTCTTTTGAAACCTGCATGAGATTTTGTATTATTGCCACTTTTTTGGAGACATGCGCCACCTGATGAAATTCTGAGAGATGGGTCAAGAGCAACCTCTCAGGAAAGTCAGCTGATAATGCGCTATCACTACTGTCACCCTAGAAGCACCTTTTCCTGATCCTCTTTTCCTCTCCCCTTCCTGTGACAGGTTTCATCTGAGACTTAAAAGTCTATATATGTGGACACAAGAGAGGCCTGAAGAGTCACTTGTGAGTTACTGCAGACAGCTGACATTTGCACATCCAAGCCAGGAATTCCCAGGCATTTCTGTGAGCCATAGCCTTAGAAACCCATAACTAAAGTTGAAGATGTGCTTGGCATCTGGGATTTACTAGGAAAATTCACACATTTAGCATCAGCTTTCCATAAAGTCATGAATTAAATCCTGGAACAATGGTATACATGGCCGCCAACTGACACTGAATTATGCAGGAAAAGGTAGCTCTGTGTAATAAGCTTACAACATTCATGCAAGCATGGATTTTTAAACAATTTTTAAAATGAAAACTTAAATACTTAATAACATGCAAAAAAGCAATTAGCAATGGCCCTGTACCACCCTTTTTACAACTGTAGGACAAAGTAATTCACTGCAGGTTCACAGAGACAAGGCTTTCCTCAAAGGCATGTAGCTCAAAGATAAGTGATCATGTGAAGACACAGAGTTTCTTTAACTCCCATTGCCTAGATGGACTGCATCTAAGCCATGTCTTCAGAGTCCCATCCTGTGTCCCCTTGATGATATTTGCCCTTGCTCTGCACACTCCAGCATTATGAAAGCTGTGTCAGTGATGCACAGAAAAAAGTCTTGTTGCTTCTTCCAACCGAACAGGGTGGCCCTGGAATTAGGGACTGGATTAGGATAAACGTACATGTCTGCAACAGCCCAGAATTATTGAGGCTCAATTATCTATCAACTAGGATAAATATCAAGATCACATTTAGTGGAGAATTGCTCTGGCATTCAGAGAATACCAGGAGGAAGAAAACACGTTGATGGAGGAAAAACAGAACAGAACAAACAAATTTAATCACAGTGATGTGAAGAAGGGGGCAGCAGCACACCCCAATCCAGTTGCAGTGCTCCATGAAGTCATCACTGCATCAGGAGGAGCAGCTAGGTCAATCCAGCCTCATGCTTCTGCCCTCTGGCTGGTTTATGTTAAGGTTTGTATCACTGTGGGAGGGAGACTGCAGTCCTGTCCACAGTAATAAGTTGAAGCATCCTCAGGTTTCAGGCTGCTGATGGTGAGAGTGAAATCTGTCCCAGATCTACCACCACTGAACCTTGATGGGACTCCAGACTGCATACTGGGTGCCTCATAAATAAGGAGTGTAGGCGCCCTCCCTGGTTTCTGCTGGTACCAGACTAACTCATTGCTAAAGCTCTGACTTGCCTGGCACCTGATGGTGACTGCGTCTCCAAGAGATGAGGACAAGGAGGATGGAGACTGAGTCATCTGAGTATCACATCAGGCACCTGATGTGGGAAACAAAGATTCACACAATCAATCATGTTAGAGAAAATGGCTATGAAGGATCAGGCAGCATAGACTACATCTGGCTAAGTAAATTCCCATTCTGCAGGGAAGCCAGAGCAACAGGAGCCCTGGGAGCTGAGTGGAGACACTCATTTCCATGGTGCACCCTGACTGGGTCTGACCCCTGCTCAAGGTGTGAGCAACCTATAAAGAATTCCTCACAGCGGTGTGCTTTGCTCTATGACATGCATATCAGCAGGGCCTGCGTACCACTGCCACAGTTGCCAGGCTTTCTTGTAGTAGTAACTAAAGGAAAACCATAAGACAAAGGTGCTAGGTGAGACTAAGCTATACCAGACTGGTTGCAGGACTATGTTTCTCTCAGTGGCCCACAGGACTGGATCCCTCTGAGTCAGCAGTGTGATTGGTGAGGCGCTAATCTCTTCACAGTTCCACACTCATTTTCGTCCTGTTTTTTATCCACGCAGGGCAAGGCAGAGCTGGAGCTCAGAAAGGCCAAAGAAAAGTAAGATGATTATTGTGCTAGTGTTAAAAATATTTCTTTGATTTAAATGTCATTGTACTCATTCATTATGCTTGGTGTGTTTAAAGGAAATCTTTACCTACTGGTATTCGAACAAGCCATGCTCTGAGAATGGCATGAAGTCACACTTCTCATTATACATGTGATAGAAATGCCAGCAGCAAGTGTGGAGAAGGGGCTTGTGACTCCAAGGCCAGCAGGGACTCTCAGGCACTGTAATAGATGGCAGAGTTTTGGAAGAGAGGCCCCAAGTCCCAGTAGAGGTCAGGACAGCATTAAGGACTCTGTGGGGCTCTGATCCTCGGCTGTGGAGGAAGCAGCTGCTCTCCTGAGCTGCGGGGCTAACCTGCCTCTGACTCCACTCTAAGCCTCCTCAAAGAAGGGTCATGTGTTTAGGCTGTGGCTACCGAAGATCCCAAAGAAAACAGAATATTCAGGAGGTTGCACAGCAGGGAGGTGTAGCCTACTATGGTCAGAATCCCAGGAGAAACATGAGTGCTGTATAGCTAGGAGGATACCACCTCACGTTAGGGGCTTCTACTGATAAAGGATCAGTGTCATTTCTACTTCCCCAGTGTTTTTAAGACCAAGTCTCTGTCCATTAGATATACAGGTTTTTTTTCTTTCTGATTGTCTTTCCAGAAGTATTAAAAATGTCATATCACAGTGATATGTGTGCACCCGTGTATAGCAGCACAATTTGTAGTAGCTCAATCTTGTAATCAACCCAAATGTCCATCAACCTACGAATGGATAAAAACAATGTTGTCTTTTTATACAGTGGAGTTCTACTCAGCCATAATGAAGATTAGCTTGAGACTTTTATAGGTAAATGGCTGCAACTTGACACCATACTCATAAGTGAAACAAACCCATTCATGTGTGTGAATCATCATATTGTCTCCCTGGTGTGAGAGATTGAAAGTGAAAAAATGGTCCAAATGTATAATAGTCATTGTGAAATGGGAAGAAATTGTTCAAAAGGAAAAAGGAACTAGAATAGGGGAAAGAGGAATGGAAGAAAGGGTTAAGGAAAAAAAAATAAAAGATAGTTATACCATTAGTTTCTCTTATTCATTGTAAAGAACGGTTTGTTCTAATATTATTTGGAGAAGTTTTATGCCCATATCTTGCACTCTGAGTAGCTACTTTGCAGATATAACAATACACAATAAATTAGATACTATTAAGAACTTTTGTTTTACTTTTCTTCCATAAAGTAAAATAATCGATATTCTGGGGTGTTTCCCCCATCTTATGATGGTTCGTGACGTGGAATTTCCTCCAGGATTTTCAGCCTGGAGATCTCCAGTGTCTTGACTGAACTTTCCCACACATTTTCCTGACTCTTACTCTATTTTACCCACCACTGGGTCAAATATAGAAAACTGTAAATAGAAAACTCAAAGAATTCTTCTGCTTAATCAGTTTTCCAAATAAATAAGTACAGATGATAATCAATGAATGGGAATTCTAGAAAGACTGAGCAGTCTCAAGGGTGTCATGTGACCTACACGAGAGGCCCAAGATACAGTCCAGGGAAGAGTTCAGATACTGAGCAACCCAGAAGCACACAGTGTGTGGGAGATGGAGGGCTCCTGCACCCAGCCTCATTCTGACCATCCCAGAAACACTTCCACAGTAGACTGGAGGAGCACAGAAACCCAGCATTTTTTTTAACTGTGAAACTTTGAGCAGTTTATAGAGCTTCTGTAAGGATTTTCTTATTCAGTTTCCAATTTGTGTTCATTTGATTATTTTGTTTTATTTTTTCTATGAGGAATAATGCCTTTCTCCTTTGCATATGTTCCTCTGCCCATCTGTGGCATCAACTTTTAATAAAACTACTTATAGATTATAATTCCTTTACATTTGATTCTGTTTTCTGTATTCTCTATGATTTTCCCCTAAACCACTGACCTTGAAAGGAACATTATAGAATACACTGTGCTGGCACAGGCATCCTTTTCTCCTATAGTTTATTCTTTTAAGCAAAGCAGAACTAGTTCATTTTAAAATTGAAATATCTTTAGTTTCTACTATAATCTAATAATACACCTCACTCAATTTTAAATAAATATTTCCAAAGCAATACTTTTTATCATGAAAATCTATCAACATTGGTAATTTTTTGGTCATCATAATTATTCAAGGTATTCTTTCAATTTCCATATTTTTTGTCACTTTGTAATATGTAGGTTTTATTGCCCTATATTTTCATTTTAAAAATCTAAGATCCAACCTAGTACTATAATTTAATAAAATTATAACCTTCCATTTAATTTAGGACCTTGTTCAAGGGAGGTCTTATCAGATCTTACCAGATTATTATCAGGTCTGCCACAGAACAGAAGAAAATAACAATAAATAACATTTTAAACTCAATATTATAATGGCTTTCAGAGGTTAGGAAAGAAATGGAAAAATGACCTAAAATTCTAGAGATGATCTTTGACTTCAGCCCTACTTGTAAATTTGTAAATCAGAGTCCGCACCAGAGATTCTGCTATGGTTCACGCAGAGGGACTCTACAGGGGAAAAGAACTCAGCTCAGGTTGGGCAGGAGCATGGAGCAGCTCTAAGAGACTGGATACAAGCTGGGTCCTTCACATTAGGCTGGATGTTTTGCGAATAGTAGTGTAAAGTGCTGTGTCTGGTCCTGTTCAGGGGCCCGAGAGGGGATCAGTCTGAAAGAGGAGAAAGCATGAAGGTTGGAGCAGAGAGAGAAAATGTCTTTATAACATTGAACTAACCCATATTTATGTATATGTGTAAGTGTGGCACCGAATTTAACATGAAGAAACACTATTTGTGTGGTGCAAAAAGTCAGCTTTTACTGTGTGGCTGAGAGTCTGAATAAATTTTACTGTGATGTGGTATGCCAGCGGTAGACCAGGCTTTACTCAGCATTCTCTTCCCTCGTGTGTGGTTGTTCTGCAGGCAACACCCTCCATTCTCTCAAATGCCTACCTGATGTTTCAGCTAATAAATCCTTGCTCCTGGAGTCCTGTAGATCTGCTCATGGTTTATTTCTTCTGTATTATGGAATCAGGACTTCCTATGAATCCACTTGAGGCATCTCATTTCCAGCATTCATTTCTGGCTCAGGTACATGGAACCATGAATTTCCAATTAAAAACCTCAGTGCCTAAACTCCAGGACTACATTGAATTATTCTGTAGACTCTTGATCTTAAGATTAACCACACAGTAGGCACTTATTCCACAGCTCAAGCTATCGTCAAGGTAATGCTAGCAGGAATAAGAACAGAATTCAAGCATGTGAGTGGATCCATCTATAAGTGGGGGCAAGAGATCTTTTGTTTTATGCAGAAATTAAAAGAAGAAGGAATGACCAAATTGTGACCTGTTAAAGTTCATGATAAAGACTTTTAATTTGAAGCTAAAATAAATTAGCATGTGTCATAATTATTCTATTTTTGTGCTAGTATAGAGAGGAGTGACAGTGAAGAAAAATCTGTGGCCTCAAGAAGTATAAAATTCTTGTTTTAAATCTCATAATAAAGACATTGGATTTAAAGCTAAAATAGATTAGCATGGGCCATAATTATGCTATTTTGTATTTGCCAATATACAGAGAACAAAATATATGATGCGATTATATTGAAGACACTGGACACTAGTAAAAAAGGATAGTGATTCTAGAGTTGGAAACCAGAAAAGGTGAGTTTTAAATTGATGTCTTTTATATGCTGACTAGGTTTTTCAGAGAATCGTTAGAGAAAAAGAAATCCAGGGGGAATATGGGGCTACCTTTCATTGAGAACAACATATTGCAAATAGAGAAGCCAAGGGAAAAGAAGATAGAACTGCATACAGAGTCTAAGGTGTCTCTGCAAGTTCTCTCTCAGGATTTGATAGAATACCATTAACTGCATGGGTATGAAGAAATACTTTAAACTGAATGAAAAAGCTGAAAGATTAGGGAAATTTTCTGTTCCTGTATCACTAGAAAATGCAGCTGCAAGAACCTAAGGGACCCCTTGCAGTTTTGATGATAGAATGATGGTCATACTGATCTTTTCTGACAGATCCACTGGGAAAATATATTCCAGCAAAAATCAGACTGGTGGAGATAGGATCTCCCATGGGGGGTGGGAGCAGAGTCAGCAGGAAGTGGAACCACATCTTCCTGTCAGCCAGGGTTCACCAGGGAGAGCAAGAAGAGACTCAGAAAAATAAGAAATCACATCTTCCTGTGAGCCAGGCTCTCCATGGGGAATGGGCAGAGACTCAGCAAGAACGTAAACCATGCCTTCCCATGAACCAAGGTCTGTCACAGGAAGATAGTCTGCATGAAGATAAACCATGCCTTCCTGAGAGCTTTCCAAAGTGTGAGCTGGAAAACGAGAACAGCTTCCCCTCACCCTATGAGCCAGTGGCTGATTGAGAGGAACTCAGGCTGTGATGACAGCAGCTGAGGTGAAAGGAAGGGCAGGATGCTTGTTTGACTGACTTTGCAGGTGTGGGGTGGTGGTCAGGGCATCTACTTGGAGGATGGCAGTGAGCATTGTGGCAACTGTGGGTGATTTCCTTCTGTCTTGTTTTAGAAATTCAGTGTTGTGTTCTGTTTTACTGTTTTATTTTATCCCTGTAACTGGTAGCCTGAGCAACTATTCTGAGGACAACAGTGCTCAGTATAACAACCATTGTTAAATTCCTATAATATTGTTTTGAAAACCTATGTAGCTATGGTTTGTTGTGGTCATTTTGTGGTTTTTTTTTTGTTGTTGTTGTTGTTTTTTGTGTTTATTTGTTTCTTGATTTTTCTGGGTTTTTGTTTTTTTTCTGTTTAAAACCAAATTTTAAAAATTTAAACAATAAAGAATGAAATAAAAATAGATGATGAGGAGGTAGGTTGGTAGATCTTTCTAAAAGTGGAAAGGGATTAAAAGATGGAGAGGAGGGAGGCAAAGAGAAAATGATGATACGAGAAACTAAGATGCTTTATGTACTGTACCAACCGCACACAGGAAACGTAAATGTTATATAATGCAAACATATAAAGAAATGAATTAAGAAATGGGTGGAAGAGAAAGGAAAGGGAAAGAAGATGAAAAAAGGACAGAGATAAGGATTGGGGGTCACCTGAGAGGGGGTCCAGGTCACTGAGAGTACTAGGAACCCATGCGTGTGCTGCTGATAAACTTCACAGTTCCACAGTTTATAGCTTCCGGACCTTCTTTGGCTTCCAGGGTAGAATCAGAGAATCTTGTTTCTTATATCTGCATTTTTAAAATTTCCATACCACTAGGTCTTTCATATTAAAAACTATAGATTGCTTCCATTTTTTGGTGATAAATTATATTGAATAATTTGTATATACTTATTTACCACTTGTATTTTTTCTTAGCAAACTATCTATTCACATGTGACTCAAAATTTAGTTGAATTACCTGACTTTCTGTTGTTAAGTTTTTGAGTTGTTTGTAGACTCTGGGAATTAAACTCTGTTGAATAAATTGAAAGATTTTTCTTTTGTTGTGAAGACACTTTTCAGGTTAGTGTAATCCCATTTAAGTTTTGCCTTTATTTCCTGAGCTATTAGAGTTTTGTTTAGAAAAAAAATATTGCTTGTATCAGAATTTGGAAGCTTTATCTTGCTTTACTCTGGTAGTTTCAGAGTCTGTCCTTTGCTTAAAGGCTTTGATCCATTTTGAACCAGTTTTCATACAGGGAAAGAGAAGCGGTGGGCCTCAATCTCTAGCATGCGGGATCTAGTTTGCTGAGTACCATAGAGTCATCTCACCACAGTTAGAAGGACTAATGTTAAACAGTAAACACTGACAGAGATCTGAAACAAAAGGAACACCCATGCATTGTTTGTGGGAATACAAATTAGTACAGCTACCATAGAAAACATAGAAACACAGAAATTCTTGCGAAAATTTGATAGAATTATCCCTTGATGTAGCTGTCCAACTCCCAGGTCTGTACCAAGAGGAAGTGAAATCAGCATACAGAAGAGACAAGTGAAGAGCTACATTCATTGTGACAATATTTGTAACAACTAATGTGTGGAATCTCTGAAGGTGGCCATCAACAGCATATGAATGAAAACTCATGGCACATGTATGTAAGTGTGTTACTCAGCCAGAAACAAGTAAACTGCCATTTGCAGACAAACAGATGGAACTAGAGGACGTCTTAGTAAGTAATCAATATACAAAAATAACAAGATTTATATGTGCTTTTATGTATATACTAAGTGGACGAGAAAATAGAAGAGTGATTACTAAGGATGGAAGTGAAGAGGTCCACAGCAGAAGGGTGGATGAATATTATTAATACACGCTGTGTTTGCTCCTAGAACAACATGGCAAATTCCATTACTGTTGGAAAATAATACATGTTAATAACATGGATTTAAATAAATTTGTAGAAATTACAGTATAAAATCTGCTGTCCACGTTTAAAACAATTCCCATGTGGAATATCCACTGTGTGGTCTCTTCTGTATGAGTCCCAAGAGATGTGACAACATGGATGCCTCAGTGGGACCTTCCTGCTTCTGAGAAATGCTCTCAGCAGGCAGAGATGCCTGGAGGAGCAGCTGGGCAGCCCAACATCACACTTCTGCTTCCCTGGGAGGTTTATGTAATGATTTGTATCACTGTGGGTGGGTAACTGTGACGCTGTTGACAGTAATAAATTGCAGAATCCTCACATTCCAAGCTGCTTATGGTGAGAGTAAAATCTGTCCCAAATCCACTGCCACTGAACCTTGCTGGGACCCCAGCGTACAAATTGTATGAATCATAGATCAGGAGCTCAGGGGCGTTCCCTGGTTTCTGCTGATACCAGCCTAAATAGCTGCTGATGCCTTGACTGGCCCGACAAGTAATGGTGATTTTGTCTCCTGGAGATGCATACAGGATGGATGGAGACTGGGTCAACTGGATGTCGCATGTGCCACCTGAAATTGGAAGCATACAAGTGAAAACTCATACAAGTATTTACTCTTGTCACTAGAGGAGTTCCTTCATTGGCCAGGAACTTCATTGCCATTGGACTGAGCAAATCCCTAGCACTGCCAATCCTTACCTGGCAGCCAGAGCAGCAGGAGCCCCAGTAGCTGAGCAGGGACCCTCATGTCCATGTTGTGTGCTGACTGGGACTGAGTCCTGCACAGGGTGTGAGTGGCCTATGAAGGAGTCCCCAGGGCATGGCTGTGCTCTGGGGAATATGTAAATCAGCAGGGGTTGGGTATAACTGGCACAGCTGCAGGGCTCAGTCATTTCAGTGACACAGCACAAGCTCAGGGTCTGGAGAAGTCCCAGTGTGACCAAAATGTTACAGATTTGCCTTCAGACAATGTGTTTCCCCTAGAGAGCACTGGATGTACTCAGACTGCTGCCCATTGTTACATTGCCACCATTATGGCTCATTGTGTCTTATCTTGTTGTCCTTTTACCTGTGACAGAGTCTGTCAGAAAACACCCAGCAAACTCACAGATACTCTTCATGCTTCCTACATTTTGTTGCTACGATAGTCATTTAAGCAGAAAAGGGTTCGTTGCTGTTTTGATTATGTTAGTTTTTAGCTTTATGTCCAGTGCAATCAGATAGAAGATGAAGAAATTATGAGTCACGGTTTGTTGGAAAACAATGGAGCATGCAGCACTTGGCTATCCCACCTTGTCCTCTCCATGCGAATGTTCCTCTGTTTTATCTCTGAATTGCCTGTGACCACATTCATCAAAACCAGCCTCATGAGGGATTTTATCCCTTACATATGAACAGTCTGTACCACCATTCTAACTCAGCATATACTAATGCATTCCCACATTAGAAGCTCCCCACACTCCTCAAATTTTTGGTTGTGGATTGCAAATATTTTAACCCATGGTAGTCTGTCCAGAAACTAAGATCTTTGAAATCCTGTTTATGCACCCTTGAAATGACTCTACTATGTTTTCTACAACATGTATGTTCCTTTATAAGCCAACTGTTTCTAAGGGTTGGGCCCTAGTAGTCTGAGCAGGGATTTCATAAAGGAGGTAATGAAGAGATTTCTGCACAGGTTGTTGGAGCCTGCATAGTCTGGACATGGTGCTTATGTGGGTGAAAGTGGAGGACAGACTGGAAGAAAAACTCTAAGAGAGGGTTGAGCTGGTTGTCCACACAAAGGAGAAGTGACGTTGTTGGCCAACACGGGAGTCTGATAATTAGTGAACTGACATTTGTAAGATGAGCATTACTGACACTTGTGGGATTCCCCACTGCAGTTTCCAGGACCCCGGAAAGTTAAGGAAGCCACCTTTCCATGGGAGGTAAAGGTGGCCACGGTCTGGTCAGGGTTATCAGAGCCTGAGGAGTGTATTCAGGTATGTGTGGGAGGAACTATTTGCTCTGAGAGTGTAGGTGGTAGTAAAAAAAAACAAGATTCACCTCTTCCAGAAGCTTGCTGGTCATAAACAAAAAAAAAATTCTGAAGGATAATGCAGGCCAGTATTCTCACTACTGTGTGAAGGAGTTGAGATTTAATGAAAGGAAATGTATGAGGAGATTTATTCAGAATAAATTGGTGTGCCAGAGAAGTGGAGATATCAGTGCATATTAATACATACATGTGAATATATATTGGTAAATAGACGATAAATAATTATCCCTTGACTAGAAATACTAACACCCTTGTTTTAGGAAGTACCCAAAGAATCCACATCTTGTACCAAAATGCCACTCTTCCCTGAAAGAGATCAGTGAAGCTTGGAGAAATGGCTAATTCTCTATCAAGGATAGGGACATTGCAAGATGCGTGTGGCCTCTCTTGTGCCACCAATAAAGCTGTCTTCAAAAACTGACCATGTCATGGCAACAGTGAAAATAAACAAGCTGGCATAGGATTTTTATTGCTTAACGTGGATGGATTTTGAGGATAAATTGATTGATAAAAATTTTAACCTTACAATCCCTTGAAGAAAGCATGGATTCTTGGTGTTACAGTTATGTTTTAAAGGAGAATAGCATGACACTAAGTTAACCAACAGTTTCTCAGCAGGTAATTTTACTCATTTCAAAGGTAAACAGTCATTGTGTCTTGGAAATGTCTAACAGTCAGAACAGAGGCACCCAGTTAATCAGTAACAAGTTCCTGAACAATCTAGCACTGCTGTTTCCTTTAGAAGCATTGCTAAAGAACTGTCCTTCAATGAAAACTCACTGCAATTGCTGACTTACTTATGTTGAAAGGGTCATACATGAATTTAGTTATCAACGTGCCCTTAAAAGGAAGGCGATTTTGTTGGAAGCATTGATGTGCCTGGGTTTCAAGGCTAGCTTCAGTTCATTCATCACACCTTGTGGAACAACTGGATACAATGAGGTGGAGGGTGGTTTTCAGCAGTCCAGCAATTGTGGGGCCTTCCCATGACTCAGCTGCCACAGTTTCAACCCCTGAAAAATGACTGAGTGTGTAAGCCATGTGAGCTGCTGGGCTTCTCAGTGTCTGCTCTAGCATAGGGAGGATGGGCCTGGTTCCACAGGACTGGAGAAGGAGCCCTCAGCCTCAAAAATATTCCTAGCACTGCACATTGCTGGTCGGGCAGTCTGGGTCCTTTAGTTTTCTCAAAACTACATCTTTGTCTTTTCACGTGGTCACATACTAGACCTTAACTTCTTTCTGACCATTATCTTTTCAGAATTTCTTGAGAACTATGCATCATTTATCCTTAATAGATGCATGATTTATTAAGAAGAGAATAACTTAAATGTTTACATAATCATGTCTGGTAATGGCCAGAATAAGATCAGATTCCTAAATACTGGTGTTAAGATATAGCGAAGGCCTAGGGTAACAAAAGGAATAGGATGTATCTTAAAGATCTTCCACTTGTGGCAAGTGACCCTGCAATAAACAAAGCACTGATATCTCTTCCTAGAAAAACTAGGGGGTAGAAGTAATGCTTTCCCAATAGGGAGCTACTATCAGGGAGCTCTCTCCCCAGCCCCATAAGCCCACATAGCTGGGGGCTCTAGGCACAATGAGTCAGGTCTCTCCTATCTTTCATTAACTCATTATCTTCTATTTACCTTTGTGCATGGGAATACACCTGAATAAGAAGAATGCCCCTTCCAGGAGGATTGTTAGAGGTGAACTGTGGGTAGGTAGTGATGCAGGGGGTGAGAGAACAAGGTGCCAGGCTCTGAAGGTGGGCAGCCCTGAGTGAACTAGGGATGAAGTAACCTTGTGAATTCAGAGATGCAGCAGACAGAACTTATAGAATCAATCCCTACTCAGAGCTTCAAAGTGTGTAATGCAGCAAAAATAGAACAACAGTTCTCTCTACTCATTTTTTAACAATCTGATTCTGATCTGCAGATTTAACTCAGTGGTCTATGTGCCTGCCTAGCAAGCGCATGGTAGTGGGTTCTATCCCTGGTTCAAAAAAAAAAAAAATCTGAATCTGATCTTGCTAAGGGAGAATGACATTCTCTGTGGGAATTTGTGTTACACAGCCCTAGAAAGGGACCCAAAAGTACCACAGTCCACTTCTGAAAAAAGCTAACTCTGCACCTGTGCACAAACCTGCACTGCCCTGCTGATCTTCACCATACAGGGCACAGCCAGCTGCTTAAGAAGCAGTAACACCCTGTGAAGGAGTCAGGTCCAGTCAGGACACAGCACGGACATGAGGAACCCTGCTCAGCTCCTGGGGCTCCTGCTGCTCCAGCACCAAGGTGAGGAAAGAATGAACTTGCAATTTACTCTACTTAGAGTCATCTGGATCTTCAAGCAGGTCCTGCTGTACCATGGTTGTGCACATATTGGTTATGTTTCTAACTTCAGGTGCCATGTGTGACATCCAGATGACTCAGTCTTCATCCTCCTTGTCTGCATCTGTAGGAAAAAACATCACTATTACTTGCAAAACAAGTGAGGATGTTGATACTGGTTTAAACTCGTACAAACAGAAAATAGTGAAAGCTCCTAAACTGATGATTTATGCTGCAAACAGTTTGGAATCTGGGATCCCATCAAGGTTCAGTGGCAGTGGATCTGGGACAGCTTTTACTCATACCATCAGCAGCCCACAGCCTGAAGATGCTGCAACTTTTCACTGTCTACAATATTATGATTCCCTTCCAAACAAAGATACAGCTCACAACAAAAACCAACCAGGAAAGCAGAAGCTCCGACTGGGCTGCCCCAGCTGCCATTTCTGCTGTGTTCCACTGCTGAGAACATTTTTTTTTTTGACCCAGCCAGGCATGGAAGTTCTCTTAGAGGCTTCAGAGAAGGGCTTATGATTCTCCTCCACACCCTAACACTCTTTTCTATTGCTCAGTTCCAGCAGCACAGATGTCATGGTGCCTGTCCTGATTTAATGAATGACACAGATGTGTCCCTCTGAGCAGTGTGGGTTATGGTATCAGTTTGGATTCAGACAACAGCAGAGAAGCCCTTCTATGCTTTGTAATCAAGACTTTTTTAATTCTTGCATCTATTTTTGAGTAGATGTAATGTCATTGAAAAATTTAAAATACATATGATGCCCTTATAACCCCAATGACATGGCTATGCTGTCTATCATCAATTGAATTAAAGTATTTTGAAAACAGTTAAGATTATATATATATATATATATATATATATATATATATATACACAAAATCCATAGTTCACATGAAGATTCCCTCTTGGTGTTATACATTTCACCAGGATAAACCAATGTGGAACAATACATATGCAGCATTTTGATATGACACAACATTGTTGACTGACCTAGAAATCCTCTATACTAAGAATTCTCCCTGTTCATTATCTTTCACCAGTTTGCAGTAGGTGATTTATGGTTATCATTGCCAAAGTTTTTCCTTTGTCGGAATGACAAAATCTTGCTTTTACAGTGTAGAGATATTTTAAAAGGTGATCTCAGAATAGGCTGTGTTGAGGAAGAGAGTAATTAAAAAAAAAGCATCGAATAACATATTTTAATTATAATATATCTTTTTTAACCTTCTATGGATAGCTAGAATATCTTGACTTAGTAACAATTTTAGAAGAGAAGCTGTCACGTACTGATTCTGTGTCACAAATCACGAGAAACATACAATTGTGCTTGGCGTAAGAGTC
Source organism: Cavia porcellus (assembly GCF_034190915.1). Lineage (NCBI taxonomy): Eukaryota > Metazoa > Chordata > Mammalia > Rodentia > Caviidae > Cavia > Cavia porcellus. The sequence continues at coordinate 43,295,840 of NW_026947501.1, read as the reverse complement.
TACTACCACTTTTAAAACACGAGGAGAATGTTTTGCAATCTTTTGCCCCTACCTTTAACAGATTCACAGGTGGAAGATTAGAACTCTTATTATTATTCTTTTGTGTCCCACAGTGTCATTCACTATTTCACTGAACCTAGCATGGGTTTTTTTCTCTGTTGCTCAGGATAGTGCCTAGAAGGCTGCCTTTGATCTTAAGCACTGTAAAGGAAAAGAGCTTGTTTCATTTCATGCTGAAACATATCTCCTGTCATTATTTTCACATAATCCTAGGTGATTTTCATGAATGTGCAACTTGAACACATCTCATAAACACAGTGACTTAGCTCAGCGTGAACATCAGGGTCAAATCTTTGGGAAAACAATGGAGGTTGCATGGTTGAGGTAGGGTCCCCAGTAGGCTGTTTTCTTTTCTAACAAAATGGCTGCAGTGGAGTTCATGTCATGACTGTAGAGACCCAATCTGTAAGGTTGCAATATTGTTTTTCGGAAATATCTCACATTGAGGCACAAGCTGTGTGTGCTCTGTATATCCCATTCCTTCCTTCTTCCTCCCAGCGATACGATGTTCTTATTTATCTCACACAGAGCAGTAATTTTTAATTTCTTGGTATTAAAATTAGTATTTTCAATGGTTGCTACAATGAAAATAAGTTCTAAAGCATGTTAAGAAACAGCAAGAAATTGATAACTAACAAGCATTAATAAATAACTTGAGGAACTGTCTCTTTCTGCTTAGAGTCAAAAGTTAACTAAAGGAAATCTTAAAAACATAAAAAAGTACTGAGAGCTAAAATGATCAACTCTTGATGAAAATGATGAACTCAGAACCTCTTAGAACAACAGTGTGTCACAGATGTAGAAATTTGCTATCCTACCTCACAGCTGCCCTCCCAGCCCTCTGAGTAAGGTCCCTGAACAGCAGTTCACACAGCATCTTGTGTCAGCCTAGTCAAACTAGCTTCAACATAAGAGCCACAAGTGGAGGACAGAACATTCATGTAAATGAAATTAAGTATGGTAGAGCCTGAAATTGTTAAAAAGCAATGAATTCAAGCTCTGAATGCAATGTCTGGAGATATGAAACTTCATCCATGTTGGCCAGGAAGGGTCTCTGTGATCACTCAGCAGGGGCTCTGAATCCTATGGCCACATGACTGAAGTCACCCTGCAAGGACCGAGGGTACCATCATGGAACCTATATACACCAAGAGAATTTACTGAATTAATCAAGTGTTTACTGAAAAATGTTTTTTGCCTCGTAGGCAATACAAAATGAATCAGTAAGTAAGAATCAGATACTTGGGAGATTCTTACTCCCTTAAGGGTGGAAACTATGAGAATATATTCAGCAGGCATGTGGTCCTGGTCATGGTATGCCAGAGAATTTGCCCTCTGTTCAGAACTGGAGACCCTGCTGTGTACCCTACAAGGCTTCTCTGCATGATCCTTAAAAGCCCTGCCTGTCACAAGCTCTTAGTGGAATTTGCTCACTGTCTCAGAACAACGATCACCTGAAGCTGGTTTAGCAAGAGCCCAGTACACCTAACAGCCCCACAGTAAAGAAAACTCTGAGGCCTGAACCTAACACTAGTACATTAGTAGTGATGCTTTGTCATCACTTTAGGGAGCCACTAAGGCAGGGATGTGTTTGCCTAGTTCTCTAAGCTCACATGGCTGGAGTTCTCTGGGCACTGTGAGCCAGGTTTTTCCCTGTCTTCCTGTTCTTCAGTATTTCCTGTTTCACTTTGTGACAGGTAAGGCACTTGACTATGATGAGCTTTTGAGCAGGCCTGTGGGTCAGCAGTGAGGCAGGATGGTCGACAGAGAATGTGCTATAACTCTGAATGTGGCCCCCTTTGAGTGAAACAGGAGTGAAGTAGACTCATGTATTCAGAGGCAGAGATGTCAGATCCACAGAAGGGAATTCCTTTCAGAGATGCAGAGGAGCAGCCCAGGAAATTAGAATTTATTTTGATATTCACTATTCACATTTCCTATGTCACTCATATTGCTATAGACACAGCTGTAACTTTCCGAACCTGCATCCCATAAGCCAACTGGCCTCAGATATTTCCTTAGCTCTGTAGCTTTTGCCTTATTTCCCCCTGTACTGAATTAATATTTATTTCAGGATGTGCCCTTTAAAAATAAATTTAAGGACCCAATCCTTTTCTAAAACAGTGCTATGATTGTTATAACTCCATTCTTTCTTTGAATATAACTGAGGATTGTGTGGGGTGAGGATTATCTGATGGCCTTTATTCAAATCCATAATTGGGCAGTTGACTGACTGTGACCAAGAGAAACTGAGTAGGGAAGGAGGAAGTAGAAAGGGAGGAAAATAATATTATTCAAATTGTGAGCATTTTTGGATTGAGGAAGCAGGAGATTACTTTTTTCATCTTAGCAGTGTTAACTGCTGCATAAAATGTAAATTCATGAGGATTTTCCTGAGCTGTAACTCAGTGAAACAATATATTCATGATTATTACTTTAGGAATTAATCACAGAATAAATAATAAATATGAAAATGTCACACATTTTATTTACTTTGTTGACAGTCTTTTAAGAGAACTATATGTTACCTCAGGCATCAAGTTGTAACTGGAAGGAACAAAACACCTCAGACATAAATATTTAAGAAAAATCCAAAAGAATGCATATCACTATAGATAGTTGAGCAATTACAGGTTAAATTAAAACAAAATCATAAGTAAACCAAATGATGCACGTGCAAATTACTAATTATCCCAGTATTAGCAAATGAAAAACCCAAGATATAAAGACTCTAATAAGTAAAGGCTAATCCTGAGTAATATTTAGTTTTTTTTTTTTTCTATCTTGAACTTGAACTTCAATGTCTGGAGCAAAGTGTTTGCTACTCTGAGAGGGTCGCTCCCCTGCGAACTTCACGCGTTATCACCTCCTCTTGCTCCTGTGTGGGCACCATCAGTCCTCTCTGTACTTCCTGGAATGATTGATCATTAAGATTCTGTTAACACTGCCATCTCACAGTCAGCATTTTAGCAGCAGGTGAGCTGCTGCCCAAGAGAGGACAGCTGTGTCCTATAGCAGCAATGTTGATATTCATTGTTGTCTGTAAAATGGCAATTCAGTCATTGGCCAAGAGATTTGAAAGCTTTCAGACATGAATCTGCTGACCAGGATGCCCTTTGGGCAGTGGTAAGGAACCTACCTATCTTTGTATCATTTGTTTTAAATTTTTTTAAGTCATAACATATAGAAGTTTTTGTTTTCCATACAGAAACCTCAGTATTCAGGTTAAATGCAGTGCTGGTGCTTTTGATGAGTAAGTGTGTAGGTGGCTGCAGTTTGGGTTTGCAGTGCGTGCACTTGTCTCTAATAAGTTTGCCATCACTGTTTTGGGCAAGGAGATGTTGGTGGTAGCAGGGATGAGCCTGCATTTGAAGGCCACCTCCGATCCCTTCCTCACACCCTGTGGAGAGACTGGGAGAGAGTGGTGAAGGGTCACGTTTAGGTGCCCAGCACTTGTGTGGCCTTCCCATGTCTCAGCTGCCACAGTTTCAACCACTGAACAACTGTTCGGTGTGTAAAGCTGTGTGAGCTTCTGGGGCTCTCAGGGCCTCAGTTCACATGACTGGAAAAGGAGCCCTCATCCTCAAAACACTTGCTGGCACTGCATATTTCTGGACAGTCTGTGTCCATTACCCTTCCCAAACCTACATCTTTGTCATTTCATGTGGACACATAGTAGACCTTAACTGACCTGTGACCAATATCTGTTCAGAATTCCAGGAGAACTATTTGTCATTTATCCTTAATAGTTGAGTGATTTATTAAGAAGATAGTAAACTAATTTTTTTTTTTTTTTAACCGAATCGTGTCCAGTAATGGTCAAAATATGATCAGATCCTGAATACTGGTGTTCAGATGAGGTCAAGGCCTTAGGGAAACAAAATGAACAGATTGTATTTTAAGGATCTTCCACTAAATGGCAATCAACCCCACAATAAACAAAACACTTAGGTTTCATCCTAGCCACAGTAGAATGTAGAAGTTATGCTTTCCCATTAGGGAGCCTCTAAGGCAGGGAGCTCTGACCAGCCCTCTAAGCCCAGATGGCTGCGGTCCTCTGTGCACAATGGCCCTGTCCTCCCCAGCTGGAAGTACCTCAGTATCTCCTATTTTCCTTTGTGATTGAGAATACACCTGATTAAGAATAATGCCCCTTCCAGGAGGATTGATAGAGGGTGAGCTGTGGGTTAGCAGCAATACAGGGGGTGAGAGATCAAGGTACATAACTCGATGTGGGCCGCCATGAGTGAAACAGGGACGAAGTGGCCTTGGGAATTCAGAGATGGAAGGGACAGAACTTTAGAACCAATCCCTATTCAGAGTTGCAAAGTGTACACTGAGGCAAAAAGAGAACAACACTTCACTCTGCTCAAGGAGGGCAACCAGATTCTGCTTTGGTGCAAGGGAGAAAGGCGTTCTCTGCTGGAATCTGTGCCCCTATTACCTGGAAAGGAAACCTACAGACCCACTGCATGCTTCTGAAAAGAGCCAACTCTGCACCTGTACACAACCCTGTCCTCCTCCTGCTGATTTGCATGTGCACAGGGGACAGCCAGTTGCTTAAAGGCTGTCACACCCTGTGCAGGGGTCAGTTCCAGTCAGGACACTTCACGGACATGAGAAACCCTGCTCAGCTCCTGGGACTCCTGCTGCTCTGCCTCCAAGGTGAGGAAAGATTTTTCTTGCAATTGAGTCTATTTAAAATTGCCTGGCTCTTCAGGAAGGTCCTGCTGTTCCATGACTGTGCTCATATTTATTATGTTTCTAATCTCAGGTGCCAGGTGTGACATCCAAATCACTCAGGTTCTATCCTCTTTGTTTGCATCTGTAGGAGACAAGGTCACCATCATTTGCAAGGCTAGTCAAAACACTGGCATTGCTTTAAACTGGTACCAACAGAAACCAGGGAAATCTCCTAAAATACTGATCTATGCTGCATACATTTTGGAATCTTGGGGTCCCACTGAGGTTCAGCGGCAGTAGATCTGGGACAGATTTCACTCTCACCATCAGCAGCCTGGAGCCTGAAGATGCTGCAGCTTATTACTGTCTACAATATTATGATTTTCTTCCCATAGTGGTACAACTCATAACAAACACCAGCAGGGAAAGCAGAAGCAGGGTGAGGCTGGGATGCTCCAGCTGTCATCTCTGATGTGTTCAACTGTTCAGACAATTTCTTTGACCCAGCACTCATGGAAGTTCACTGGGAGGTTTTAGAATAAGACCCATGATTGTCCTCCACAGTCTCCTCGGCTCCAGCAGCACACACATCACTGCGCCTCTCTTGATTTAACGAAAGACACAGATGAGTCCCTCTGAGCAGTTTGGATTCAGACAGCTACAGAGAAGCACCTTTATGCTTTCAGAGCAAAAATTTTTAAAATCTTGCTTCAATTTTAGAGTAGATTTAAAGTCATCAAAAAATGTAAAATACATAGGTTGTCCTTATAACCTTGCCCACAAGACTATGCAATATATCATCATTTCAAATTACAATTTTTGCAAACAATGAGGATGACATATATGAAAAATATGTAGTTCACATGTAGATTCTCTCTTGGTGGTGTAAGTTTCACCACAATAAACCAATGTGGAACAGCACATATGCAGCATTTTAGTACAAGGCATCATTGTTCACTGACCTAAAAATGCTTTACACTAAAACTTCTCCCCTTTCATTCTCTTTCACCCATTTGCAGTAGGTGATTTGTGTTCACCATTGTGAAGCTTTTTCTTTTCCAGAATGACAAAATCTTGCTTTTATAGTATAGAAGTCTTTTGAAAGATAATCTCTGAGTGCACTGTATTGAGGAAGAGTATAATTTAAAAAATAATGAATAACTCATCTTTGTAATTATAAGATACTTTGTTTACCTTCTATGATTATCTAGAATATCTTGACCTAATAATGGTTTTAAAATAGAAACTTCCATGTGTTAATGATTTGCTTGGGATAAGAGTCTACCACCACTTTTAAAACTCAGGGAAATGTTCTGCAGTCTTTTGCACCTACCTTTCCCTTTTGCACCTACCTCTGCATTCACAGGGGAAAGTTAGAACTCTCACTGTTCTTCTTGGTGTCCCATAGAGTCACTCACTATTTCACTGAACCTAGCTTGGGCTCTTTCTCTATTGCTCAGATGAGTGCCCAGCAGGCTGCCTGTGGTCTTGAACATGTAAAGAAAAGAGCCTGTTTCATTTCATGCTGAAATACACATCCTCTGCTTATTTTCATTTCTTGCCATATAATTTTCATGAATGTGCAACTTGAACATTCCCCATTAACACAGTGACTTAGCTCAGTGTGAAGACCAGGGTCAAATCTTTGGGAAGATAATGGAGGTGGCATGGTTGAAGTAGGTCTCTATTAGGTTGTTTATTTGTTCAATGAAGATGGTTGCAGTAGTGTTCAACCACTGTAGGGACGCAGGATAAAGCTTAATAGGCTGCACTATTGTTTTCCAGAAATATCTCAAATTGAGGCACACGCTGAGTCTCCTCTCTATAGCCCTTTACTCCTTCCTCATCCCAGCAATATGATGTTCTTATTTATCTCTTACTAAGCAGTAATTTTTAATTTTTTGTGTATCAACATAAGCATTTTCAATGGTTGCTATTAATGAAGATAAGTTTTAAAACATTTCAAGCAAAGAAACATGGCAATATACTGATAGGTAATAAGCATTATTTAATACCTTAATAAAATGTCTCTTGTTTACACTCAAATTCTCACTAACAGAAATCTTAAATAAAAAACAAACAAACAAACAAACCAACAAGTACTGGGAGTTAAAATTATCAATACTGGTGAAAATGAAGAACTTAATGACTTCTTAGCAGAACAGTTTGCCATAGGTATTGAAATTTGCTACCTTACCTAACAGCTGCACTCCCAGGCATCTGACTAAGGTCTTTGGAAACAGCAGTTCACACAACACTTGTGTCAGACAGTCAAACTAGCTTTGTTGTTGTAACAGTCAGAAGTAAAAGATAGAATATTCATATAAATGAAATTAATTAGTATAGAGTCTGAAATTGTCAAATAGGAATGAATTCAACCTCTGAACACAATGTGCAGAGGTGTACCACTTTATCCACAGTGTCTCTGATTACTCACCGTGTGCCCTGAAAGTTATGGCCACATAAGTGAAGTCACATTGCAAGGACCAAGGGAACAATTATGTGACATGCATACACCAGGAGATTTCATTTAATTCATTAAGTGTTTACTGATAAATAAGCTGTTTGCCTCGAGGGTCATACAGAGTAAATCAGTAATATAATAACCAGATCCTTGTGTGAGTTTACTCCCTTAAGTGTGCAAATTATTATGACATATTTTAACACACATAGTCACTGCATGGCAGAGAAGTTTCCCTGTGTTTAGGACCTAGAGAACCTGCTGTGTGCCCTCTAATGCTTCTCTGTATGATCCTCAAAGCCTTGCCTCTCACAAGCTCTCAGCAGAATTTGTTTACTGTCTCAGGACAAGATCGACCTGAAGCAGGGCAGCAGGAGCCGAGTACATGTGCGGCATTCTCACGTCTCAGCTGCCACAGGTGCAACCACTCAACACTGCTGAGGGTGGGAGCAGGGGAGCTGCTGGGTTCTCACAGGCTGCTCTGGAAGGGGATCTGGGCTAGGAAGGGTGGGCTGGCCTTATAGATCTGTGTCAGGATTCTACAAACTTTTCCTACAGAGTTTTCAGGGAGTCATGGTCTTGGCCAAAAAAAAATCTATGTCATATCACATGGGATACACATGCCATGTTCACTGTCCTATGACCATTACCTCTTCAGATCTCTAGGTGAACTATTGGCATCATGTCCCTGGTAGGAGGATTATTTATTTATTTATTTGTAATTTCTTAATTTTCTTTTTTTTTTATTTAGAGAAAAATTCAAAACAGATAAAAAGGGTGGAAACAATATATAATTTCAAAGAATAACAATAAGAAATAACTAATTGATAAATTACATTTTGTTATCTTAGAAGTAGATTTAAAGTTACAAAATCAAAGCATAAAATAGGGACAGACAATCAAACTATGACAGTACAAACTATTCTGTTTGATAAACTAACAAAAACTTAGTTGTATTGTTATCTGTCTCACACACTTAAGTATACATACAGTTATATTCTTTACAGCAGTTTCCTTCCCTTTCATTATCACAATATTATACATTTTCTATCTTATTATTCTTTCAGTTTTTAATTATAAATTTTTATACTAGAGAGATAGAACTACATTTACAAATATGAGCCTGATTTACTTCACTTATAAAGATAGTCTCAAGTTGCCTCCAGTTACCTACAAAAGCCTGAAGGGCATACATTTTATAGCTGAATATTCCATTGCATAAAAATATAACATAATTTTCAGCCATTCTGTTGTTGATGGGCATTTTGGTTGTTTCCAAAAATTATCTATTACAAATTGGGCTGCTGTAAAATGGATGCACATATATCACTGCGATATGATCTTTTCAATTTTCTGGGAAAATACCCAGGAGAGGAATTGCTGGTGAATGGAATTTCCAATCCTATGTTCGTGAGGAAACCCCGTACTCATTTGTAAAGTCGCTGCAGCAGTCTACACTCCCAACAACATTGGAGAACAGTTCTTTTTTCCCCACAGCCTATGTCAGAGGGTCTACTGGCTAAAAGTCTTTCTCATTCGTTTGTTTTCTTTTCACTTTGTTGGTGATTTCTTTTGAAGAGAAAAACCGTTTTAACAAGATGAGAACCCAGAAGGATGATTTCTTGATTTTCCATAGAAACTTTTCTGGAATTGATACAAGAAGATCAGGTGCATGAATAAAATGGAACGATTTAGTCATGGCCTTAGGGTACTGAAGAGAATAGGTTGCTGGTTGAAGATCATCCAGTAGATGGTGAACAACTCCACAATAAACTAAACAACTAGGCCTTGCTCTACAAATCTTGGAACAGTGAAAGTGATGCTTTCTAACTAGGGATCAACTAAGCCAGGGAGGGAGCTCTCTGTGCAGCTCTCTAAGCTCACAAGGCTGGGGCCTCTGTGCACAATGGACCTTATCTTCCCCATCTGGAAGGTCCTTAGTATTTCCTGTTTCACTTTGTGTCTGGTATACACCTGAGTATGATGCGCTTCCCAGGAGACCACTGGGTCAGCAATGAAGCAGAAGGGTGAGAGAGCAAGGGCCACATTTCTGAAGGGCCAGGCATGAGGGAAACAGGACTGATGTAGCCTGATGTATTCAGATGTGGATGAGGGAAATCCCCTAGAATTCCACTCAGCACAGAGATAGAGAGGAGCAACCCTGGAGGAGTCCCTAGGAGGAGGGGCAGGTGGGCAGCGAGGAGGGACTATAATTGCTGATCTGTACCTCTACTGCTCTCCAGTATCCTCAGCAGTGAGTGCAGGTCACATCATGGTCCACAGGGCCTGAGGGTGGACCCTGAGCTTCATGCTGCTCAGAGTCCTCTTTGAGGTGGGATCCAGAGGTAATGTGGTGACCCTGGGTCCTCACCATTGATTTTCAGTTTGTCAGAATTTAAAAGTGTATGTTACACAAGTAATTAAAGTGTCATTGATTACCACACTAAGTTAATAATTAATGTATTGCATGCACACAGTGAGTAAGCCATTCACTTGTTTATTAGTGTAACACATGCTTTTCATCTTTCTATGAAGATCAGAAGCTGAGTGACTGGAACTTTGGAGTGGGGACATTTCCTGGTCCACTTCTTCTCTACCCTTCAGGAGCAGGGAGAACAGTGCTGAGAACTTCAATTCTCTGGTCTGGGTCGTCTCTGTGGTCCTGCTCTCTTGCAGTGTGGATCCACCTGAGGCTTTCATCTGGTCAGCCCCCACAGTGTTGAATGCTTTTCTTCTTCACCTTCCCTACCCAGGTTGCAGCATAGGCAGAGTCTGTGGTTCCCGCAGGTCCTCAGGCCCATTGGTCTGTGGGGCAGCTGCATTCTTCATATCCTGAAGCAAGAACTCAGCAGCTCTCACCACTGCAAGCCTGACTCAAGATTCTCACATCTGTTTTTGTGAGAAATGCAGGCAATGTTTTGACCTCACCCTCCCGACTCAAGTGTATGAAAATCTTACCCAGTACCTGTCCTCGTTCTTTTTTCTTCTTGTGTCTCACTTCTAAGAGGGTCACATGAGCCACAGAATCTCTAATGCTGCCCATTCATGGAAGAGGGTCATCTATGTTTGCCACACTCAGCAGATCAGAGCTGCTGCTGAATAAACTGAAGAAAACAATGATAAATGTGTGAGATGTCTAATGGACCCTTTGAAAAATGAATAACCCTGTGCTGCTTCTAACTTATATTGGATGGAGAAGCATGATGTGAACTAAAATTTTTCTTCTATATTAGAAACAAGCAAGACTCTATTATAACAATAAGAAAAACACTGAAAAGTTATGTGAAAAACAAAAATGTACATCTATCACTTTTGAAAAAGCTAATATTTGTGGTAACAGCATAAGAATTAGCACTGCAATGAATCAAGTTAATATTAGGAAAGAAAATTGAAAGAATGATTTCTGTTCAGAATGCATAATGAGTTAATCTCACATGCATATGATACAGTTTTGTTCTTGGCTATTGTATTGTTTTATTTTCATGTGCATAAAATGCACATCTTTCTAGGCAACCACTAATGTGAGTCTGATCTGACGGAATTATCAGGGAAGCTATTCCTACAGGTGGCTGTGCACATGAGTCAGAGGACAAATCCAGAATCAGTCAAAATCTTATCAGCAAATAACCAAGTTTGCCAGATTGAGGAAGAACATTTAAACTAAAAGGAACCACAGCAGCTGTCCTTAAAGAAATCAGCTGCAATGAGAAAAATCATGAAAAACAATCAGGGAGGTTTTCATCACAGGTTGAATCACTGTGGGACACCCATTGTAATCCTGGAAATAGTGATAAACTGCAATGTCCTGGGGATGCAGGCTGCTGATGGTGAGAGTGAAATCTGTCCCTGACCCACTGCCACTGAACCGGGCTGGGACACCAGTGGCCCTGCTAGAGGCAGTATAGATGAGGAGTCTGGGAGCCTTCCCAGGTTTCTGCTGGTATCATTCTAGGTAGTTGCTCACACCCTAACTGGCCCTGCAACTAAGAGTGACTGTTTCTCCAAGAGACACAGCTGTGCTCAACTACTGAGAGCAGTTCTGTTACCCAGCCAGGTTTAGAAGCTGCCTGGGGCTTTAGAAGAAGGAACAAGTCACTCCTCTATACCTTTAATCTGTTTCCTTTTCCTCAGCTCCAACAGCAGAGACAGCACAGCCCCTGTGCCAATTAAGTGAAGAGCATAGATGAGCACCTCTGAGCCGTGTGGTTGACGGCATAGTTTTGGATTCAGATAGCAACATAGTAGCCCTTCTCTGTGTTCTAAGAAAGCATTTTTAAAGACTTCCTTCAATTTTTAGTGTGGAGTTGCTCAGAAAAAGGTTTAAAATAGAGAGTCGGCCCTCATTACCCTGTACACATGGCTCTGCAGTCTATCATCCACATCCAAGGACAATTTTGTTACAAACTATCAAAATACATAAATGTGTGAAGTCTGTAGTTCGCATGGAGTTCACTATTGAAGCTGTACATTTCACAAGGGGAAAAATGTGCAATAAAGAAGGCAGTGTTTGCTACTGTGCAATTTTGTTTCACTGTCCTAAAAATCCTTTGCCCTAAAAATTATCCCTTTTCATTCTCCTCCAATCCCTGCCAGTCATTTGTGTTTTATCATTCCCATCATTTATTCTTTTCCAAAATGACAAAATCTTGCCTTTATAGCATAGGATTTGAAAGATAATCTCAGAATACACAGTACTAAGAAACATAATAATTAAAAATATTGAGGAACACCTCTTAGCTCTTACAAGGTTCTCTTTATCCCTTCTGTGCCCTCTGTTCAAGACTTGGAGGCCTTACTATGCACCTCTTGCTGGTGCTCTACATCTTCTACAAAGTCCTTGCCTGTCACAAGCTCTCAGCAGAAAGTGGTCACTCTCTCAGGACAAAGATCAACCTGAACCAGGTGGAGCAGTGAGCTGCAGACCTGGACCTGTGGCCCTCTGAGTGCTGGTGCTCTGGGTGCAGGTGAGACAGCAGGATGTGGGGAGGCCTGCATGACTGGGCCCATAGGACCCAGGAGTAAGAGGCTGAGACCCTGTTCACTGTGCCCCACATGCACCTTCCACTTGATCAGCCAGCAACACTCTTTCTGGGAAGACCCCAGTGTGGGATATCATTCACTGAGGGGGTCATATGTGTCCTGCTTCTGCCTTTACATTCTAGTGACATTATTGTGGGATCCAGGGCCCAGGTTCTCCTTCAGAATCTCTTAAGAGAAATAGTCTCCACCACTTTCCTTGCAGCATCAGAATCCAGGGAAGTTTCCAAAGACTCAGCATGTGCTGTGTATTCCTTGGCTTGAATCTGTCTATAATAGTGCTTGAGACACAGGATAAATTCTCCAAGTAAATTTATAGATGAAACTTAATTAAAAATAGAAGCATAATTCCACAGTTAAACTAGACGTAGATCCAGGGCTGAATAGAAATATGTGGCTCATGTCTGGATTATTGATCAATAGGGGTGCATACACTTAAATCATTTTAGAAAATCATTTTGATATTGACTGTTCACATTTCCTTTATCACTCATATTGCTGTAGACAGAGACAAAACTTCCCTAACCTGTATCCCATAAGCCTGGTGACATAGATGTTTACTCTGCTCTGTAGCTTTTGATTCATATTCCCCCTCTAATGAATTAATATTTATTTCAGGATGAAACCTGCCAAAATAAATCTAAGCCCTCAATCCTTTTCAATAAGATTGCTACAGTTTTCTAACTCCATTCTTTCTTGGAATATAACTGAGGATTGTGTGGGGTGAGGATTATCTGATGGCCTTTATTGAAATCCATAATGGCACACTTGACTGACTGTGAGCAGGACAATGGGAGTGGGAAAGGAGGAAGCAGGAGAGGAAAACAGCATTATCCCAATTGTGAACATTCTTGGAATGAGGAGGAAGTAGGAGATGTTGTTTTTCACCTTAGCAGTATTAACTACTCTGTAAAATGCAAATTCACGAGGTTTTTCTTTATCTGTAACTCAGTAAAACAATGTATTTGTGTTTATTACCTTAGAAAATAATCTTAGGGTAACTAACAAATATGGAAGTATTGTACAGTGAGTTCGTTTTGTTGACAGTCTTTTAGGGGAACTATATGTTACCTCAGGTACGAATAAGTACCTGGAGGGAAAAAACACGTAAGACTTAAATATTTAAGTAAAGTATCTCAAAATACCTATCACTATAGATTTTTGAATGAAATCACAAATGAACCAACTTATACAGGTGTTAATTGCTAATTATGCAAAGATAGAATCTTAAAAATTCATGATATAAAAATTCTAAGAAGTAAAGGTACACCTGAATAAAATTAAGTTTTTTTGTTTTGTTTTGTTTTGTTTTGTTTCTATCTTGAAATGAACTTTCAGTGTGTGGAGTAAAGTGTTTGCTATTCTGAGATGGTGGCTCTCTTGTGAGCTCTCAAAATAGGATGTGATAATACATGTGTCCAAATAAATCTTATGGGTCATTTCTCTTTAGTACTCTAACTGTATTATAAAAGTAGTTTACAATGCCATCCCTTACAGTCGTGTGGGAAGAGGTTAGCTGATAGCATTTCTCTACTCAACCTATAATCACAGCCTTGTCTCTGTATTACAAGGTGATGGTGATTATAAAGAGGAAGCAGGGAAGAGAGGGAAACAGGATTCTAACTAAGAGTTTTCTTTCAGTGAGGAAATGAGGACATGTGAGGTTACTTTTTGTCTTCTCTGCATTTACCACTGTAGTAACCAGTGATTTCAGAATTAAACTCTGGAGGTGTTTCCTGATCTGTGACTCAGAAATTTTCTTCCTAACATCATTGTATTTATAATGATGCTTGTTAATTTAGACGTCCTAAGAATAATTAATAAATATTAAACAAATGCTCTTCTAGTTTATATAGTGTTTGACGGTAAATACATGTTACCTCAGTGACAAAGATCTAACTAAATGCCACAAAGTAGATAGTAACTGACTGTGGAAAAATGTAAAAACTTAAAGAATTACAGATAAAATATAATTGCCATTGAAACATAAATATCCTTGTGAACAAACAAAATGATAACAATCTATGTATCTGATTAAGCCAACTATATAGCCTTAATGAACCAACATTTAAAAAATATCAAAAGTAAGGTACAAACATGAACACTATGTCATCATATTTATCTTGAACACAAATGTCTGTAGCAAAGCATTTGCTATTCTGAGAATCTTCTGTTGTAACCTGTATATATTAACACGTCATTGTCCTTTTTGAATGTCTTAGATCCGAATTCTGGATCAAGTGAATATTCGTGACCCTGGGAACAACACCTGCAATAGTAGAGTCACCAAGGTGCCAGTAATGAAGCTTGTGGCTAACCTAGAACTGCTGTGTCCATACCTATTATAGTATAACCCTAGCATTTAAGTTCATGTTTTCAATGAAAAATGAGAGCAATGGTTTCCTGAGAGATGTTACACTGTGTGATACATGAATCCGGAGATGCTGGAGGCCCTTAAAGGAAGTAAGAGTTGGTGGAAGCAGAAATGTGCCTGGGCTCTAGTGCTAGCTAAGATCACTACCTCATGCCCCATGCACTGACTGAAAAGAGAGAGCTGGAGAGTGGCTTGCAGGAACCCAGCACTGGGACCTTCTCACATCTCAGCTGCCACAGTTGGAGCCAGTCATCAACTGCTCAGAATGTGAGCTAGGGAACTGCTGGGTTCTCACAGGCTGTTCTGGCAGGGGCTCTGGGATTGGAAGGATGGGCTGGCCTTACATATCTATAGTGTGATTCTTTACAAACATTTCCTGCATTGTCTTCGGGGACTCCTGGGCATTGCCAGAACTAAATCTTTGTCAGATCCTGAGGGTTGCACATGTCATGCTCAAAGTCTTATTACCATTATCACTTTAGATCTCTAGGTGAACTGTTAGTCTTTCGTCCTCAGTAGGGAGGATTTATTAAGAGGAATCTTTTGAATTTTTTATATCATCCTATCTCATATGTAATAGAATACAATCTGCTTCAAGAATACATTTGAGGGGCTGGGGATTTAGCTCAGTGGCTTAAGCGCCTGCCTTGCAAGCAGGCAGTCACGAGATCGATCCCTGGTACCGATAAAAACGAAAAAGGAAAAAAAAAAAAAAAAAGAATACATTTGAAAAGATTCAGTCATGGCCTGAGAGTATCAAAATGAACAGGTTGTTGAGTGAAAGATCTTCCAGCAGATGGCAAACAACCACACATTAAACAAGGAGTGATGCTTTCCTATGAGGGAGCCACTAAGGCAGGAAGCAATATGCCCAATTCTCTAAATTCACATGGCTAGGGCTTCTGTGCACAATGGGCCCGGTCTTCCCCATCTGCCAGTTCCTTACTATTTCCTGTTTCAATCTGTGACTGGTATTCACCTGACTATGATCAGCTACCCAGGAGACCTCTTGGTCAGCAATGAAACAGGATGGGTGACAATGAAACAGGTAGAGCCACAACTCTGAATGTGGCCAGCCATGAGTGAAACACTAGTGAAGTGGCCTGGTGTATTCTGAGGTGACAGATGCTATGTATCTCAACTGCAGTCAGAGGTGCTGAGGTGAAGCCCTGGAGGAGTCACTTAGAGGAGGGCCAGGTATATGGTGAGAGGGTCTGAGACTGCAGCTGTTTCCCAGCTGTTTTCCTGAGCACTTGGTTCAGAAATATTCTGACCCCCCGAGATCTGTTTACCAGTTTAAGTATAACCTGATGCTCACATTGTTTCTCAGATGATTCTAACTTATCCTGTAATGAACATCGAGCGCAAGAACCTGGCTGGGTGGTTGGTTGAACACAAGCAGAAACGTGCTTCTGTGTGTGCTATGGAAGCCTGGGGCTGGACAGCAGCATTGGTCAAGTCCTTCCCAGCCCTCTTAGTCATGCTGTGAGTGTGAATAGAGGAACCCAGAGAATTTCACAGAGTTCACAGATTCTGCTCTGTTCTTGTCTTGCCTTCTCATTTTTACTCTAAGTTTGAAACAGTCCATGTGTTTTTCTTCATTCTTCTTTCTCAAAGGGAATGTAACATAGGTCCATGGTCCTCAAGCAATGCCTGTTCTGTAATGTGAGAAGAGCAGTGCACTCTGATCGTGGGAGAACAGCCCGATTTCGTCCCATAGCCCAAGGGAGAAATACATGCTCTGTAGCCAAATCTGTGCTGCCCTGGTGTAGATAGGGTCCCCAGGGGACACTGAGCCTGTACTGACACTTAGCCAGCCTGCAGCTGGGCCAAACCCTTTCCAGCTCTGCTAATTTGCATATCCCAGGAGACCAGCCAGCTACTTCAGGACTTCTTCATAGGCTTGTGGTCTCACCCTGTGAAGCTCCAGTCCCACTCAGGACACACCATTGACATGGGGGTCCTCACTCACTTTCTGGGCCTCTTGGTGCTCTCGATATCAGGTAAGAAAGGGCAGCGTCAGGAATTCATTCAGCTCTGAAGTTACAGAGTTGCCTGATATTTCAGTGTGGTCCTGTTTCATCTTGAAGATCTATGTTAATATTTTTTATGTTTCCCATTTCAGGTGCCAGATGTGACATCCAGTTGACACAGCCTCCATCTGCATCTGCTTCTGTGGGAGACACAGTCAAGATCAGTTGCCGGGCCAGTCAGAGTGTTGGTAGTTACTTAAACTGGTATCAGCAGAAACCAGGGCAAGCTCCTAAACCCCTGATCTATCATGCCACCAATTTGCAGTCTGGGGTCCCATCAAGGTTCAGTGGCAGTGGATCTGGGACAGATTTCACTCTCAGCATTAGCGGCCTGCAGCCTGAGGACTTTGCAACATACTACTGTCAGCAGCATAACAGTTTGCCTCCCACAGTGATACAAGCCATGACATAAACCTTCCAGAGAAGCAGAAGTGTGGGCCTGGGCTCCCTCAGCTGCTCCTCTTTGTGTCTCCAGCTGTGGACCAAGATCTTCAGATGCATCCAGGCTTTGAAGAGCTCTGGACGGATTTGGTAGAAGCCTCCAAGGAAGCTCCTCTCTCCACTAACTTTCTTTTCTGTTTCTCACCCCTGATTCAATTAAAGATGTCTTTGAAGACACTGAAGTAATGTGGATTATGGCATCATTTTGCATTCACTTGGCAACAGAGCAGTTCTTTTTGGGTTCCAAGCAATAATTTTTGAAATAATTTATCACTGTTACAGATTTATTAATTAATTTTATTTTTATTTTAAAGAGTCTAAAACCAAAGTTCAACAAAATAAATTTAATCAAAACAGTATAGTGAAATCCATATTGCACCTCAAAGCAAGGCAATAGAAATCATCAGAGGCTAGCATGTGGTATAACATGATTTCCAGAGTAACTTCCCATAGCATCAGAGGTAATGAAGTTAAGTAAACCAAATGGAATAAAATCAAAACAGAACAGTGTAAACAGTACAGAACATCAAAATAAGATTTTAAGATATTAATAACGGCTGCAGTTATGCCTCTTCAAATCATACCTGTAAAGATCTATAGTCACAACAAAAGTTAAAGTGCAAAGGTATTTTTATGCCTCTGTCCCTACATCTGCATAGTAGATTATCACCATATCAACTTTGTCCTAACCCATCAAGATAAGTTCAAAGTTCGTGGTTCACATTAATTTTGACTCTTGACATTAAATATTTCAGCACAAAACCCAGGTATAAAGCCAAATGTCCAAAATGTGTTATGAAATAATGTTGTCATAATACCACTGTCTCGTACCTGTACAGCTTCTTTTTCCTCCATGTTCTGTAAGAGAATTGTGTCGTCCCATGACTATCGATTTTGCTTTTCTCAAAAGACAAAATCCTGGTGTTTACAGTATGGAAGATTTTCAAAAACTGATGTCAAAATATGCTACTATGGAACACAGAAATAAAAATAATGAGGAAAACATTTCGCTACTGCCAAGACTCCCTTTATAGCATTTATTATTATCAGGAGTATCCTGGCACAGTAAGGGTATTAGATCCTTTACTGTGCAATGCTATGGCGCTTTCATAGAACTGACTGTGTCACAGAGGTCAGCAGTTGGATACTGATTGTTTGGATGGAATGTTAAGAGTCTATTGTAATTTTAAAATAGCAGAGGGAGTTTTAAACTTTTTTCTTTCAGGTTACATTATCGATACACCCTGTTATAAATTCTGATGCCAATACAACCAATTGGTTTTAAAGGTGGACCCTGGAACTCTCACTTTTCTTTTGATAACATTCAGATCCTTTCACTATTTCACTGAACCCAGCTCCGTTTCATTCTCTACCAGTCAGGGAGCTCCCATTTTTTCATGCTGATCTTTCTCTTACAAATGAAAAAAAAAAAAGAAAAAAAAAAAAAAAAAGGTTTCATTTTTTTTGCTGAAGAAAAGTATCTTCTCTTATTATTTCCACATCTTACTGTGTAGTTTTTAGGCTGTGGCACTTGAACACTTTCCATAAACACAGCATTGCAGCCCCTGGGAAAGAATTAAGCAGACATGTTTCTTAGGAAAACAGTAGGGTGTGATATCACTAACACTGGGCCATTAGTATGTTTTCTAGTATTTCAGTAAAGATGGAAATGGCAGAGGAGGTTGCAGCCATTTTGGGGACATAATTTTCAAGTGTCATAACAATTTTTTTAATAGAAATCCTCACATTCAACTATAACAAGCATTCTCTCTGTGTAGTCCATTCCCTCCTTCTTCAACCCACTGACAAGATGTTTTCATGTATCCCTGCTCTCCAATATTTTCTTTATTAATTTTTTGCCTTTTCAGTAGAATGTATTAATTGATTAGCTCTCCATCTTCTACAACATTTCAGGCATTGAAAATGGTAATTAATAAATGCTTTAATGACCTTTGCCTCCTCTAATTACTAAGGTATCAGTTAAATAAAATTTCTAAAAAGTGGTGTGAGCATCTAAAATGCACATCGATTCCAAATGGAAATGGTGAACACATGAATTCCTAGAAGAGAGTGGCAGTCTTAAAAACCTATTTTCATAGTGTCACATAGAGATCTCAAGTCTTTGATTATGCACTCGAAAACACCTATTATCTCACATCTTGCCTAAAACTATTTAAACCAGCTTTATTCATAGCAGGCTGACAGAAAAGTACCTCAGTCATCATCAGCACATGAAGCAATACATTATGATATCTCCATCAATTAAACAGTGCTCAGAAATGAAGAGGATCCCACTATTGGTACATGATTAATATGAAGTGAACCAATAACCAGCTATGTTGTGTTAAAGGACAAAGTGAGTAGTGAATAGAAGCTATATTATTTCTTTTTGTATGAAATTCTAGGGAGGGACAATCTAACATGCAGCTACAACAGATAGACCCAAGTTTGAAAAGTCCATGGGGAGAAGAGGAAACTGATTAAACGAATGGCAGTAAAAGTACTGCTTATTCACGATAATTTGTTACTCTAGTGGAATTTTCCAATGTAATTTTGATGGAAATTACATCAAATCTATAATCCACTGTGGATGGTATGAACATTTTAGCAGCAGTAATTCATCTAATCCAGGAACAGGTGGCAACTGTCCATTTGGTTGTGTCTTCTGTAATTTCATTCTCCACTTTCAGTGCTGTCTAATGTCTCAATATTTCTCTAAAGATTGCGTGTTTGTGTCCTGTTTGCTTTGTTTTGCAGCCTAAAGTTACAGTCCTGCACTTTCTGCTGAAGCTGCTCTACACACACTTGTCTACCATGTATTTCATTAATTCATATTTATTTCTGATCTCATTTGGCTCAAAATTTTTCCAATATGAACTTAATTTCATTTGCATGTCCTACAGTTCCTCACCATGTATTAAAAAAAAAAGAAAAACTGCACAGAAATCTATAATTAACTTTAATATCTTTGGAGAAATGACTACCTGTGGATGTTTTTTCTGAACTCCATTTTTTTGCTTATCCAGATTATTTACCTTTATTTCTATGATGTTCTACTTTGTCTTATTGAAGCTCTTTGTTAATTCCCCATCCAGTTTTGCAATGCCAGGGATACAACCTTGGGTTTTATGCATGCTTGGCTAATGTTTTACTGTGAAGCTCTATGACCATTTCCTACAAAAATTTCAAAATATATTGTCACTCATATAGTTTTTGTTGTTTAAAATATTTGTGGATATTTTAGTCCCTTTGATTTTTCTTGTATATTCTAGAGGCTGCTTTTCCATTTAAATCAATCATTTGTAGATTGATTTGATTTCATTGCCTGAAATACATTTGTGTAAATATATGTATCTTTTGAAAACATTAAATGTTAATAATATCAAGATTTCTATTTGATGGGCATGGAAAAAAGTCTATTTACCTAAATGTTTTGAATTTATAAGACATAGTAAATATGTTGACAGTGGACCTAGAGACTTTATGAAATTATTATTCTACTGGTTTTTGGTGTACTCATAAGAATTATTTTAAAAATGTTATTGGAAGTAAGTGAAGCTATACCTTTTTTCCTTTAACTTGTGAATTTTATTACTTTTTCTTGTCTTCTTGTGTTTCCTAGAACTTTCACCATAAGTTTGCATAAAAGTGGTTAAAGTAGATATGCCAGCTTATCCGTTCTTAAGGATGAAATATTTTGTTGGTGAATGTGATGTAGATACTTCATTGGAGTGTAAAGAGTTTTCTAAAACTATTAAAATGAAAGTGCCAGATTTTGGTTTGATTGATGGATTGTAACAGAACAATGCAGAGAATCACCCAAGGAATAGTTTTTAGCCTGCACAGGAAGTTCTAGTTCTGATTTCAATGAAATGGAATCAGTGTGCTGAAGAGGGAGAGATGCATTGCAGCTCATCTGTGAAGCTGTGGTTGTCCCCTGACCTACACCACTGAGCCTAAGTGCATGTCGTCCTTGGTAAATTCCCACAAGGGTAAGGCTGCATTCCTAACCTTTGGAAAAGTGTGAAAAACTGCAAAGGAAAAGAGTATCTGGAAGACAAATTTCATACAAAACCTTATTTCAACCAGACACAGTTATGCACCAAGGGAGATGATAAATTATATTAGAGGTGGAGAGAACCAATGTAGGCTTAATCTTGTACCTAATAGGGTTGTTTTGAAGACCATGTGGTTGAGTTTGGAGTTTTGGCAAGACAGGAAGACACCAGGATCCAGTTCCATGACCCCAGAGTAGAATTGTATTCTGTGGCTGTGCCCAAGGGCCTTTTGTTCTTACTACCTAGGCCTGGCTTGCTCAAGTGAGGACAAGAAGAGTCCAGTGTTTGTGTAGCTGCAGGCTCAGCTCATCTCACTGTTGCTGCTCTGCATGCTTCTCCCAGCACCCCTGATGTTCAGAGTGCACATTACTGCCTGAACCAGAGCTCTGTCAAAACCTGTATCAGGGAGGACTGAGCATGTACTGTGCAAGCCCTGGCTAGGCTCCTCTGTCTCTTGATACTGTGAATCTCTGTTGAGGGCCACATGAGATATTTTTGCATATCTATGAAAACTCTCGTTGTTAGCTTCTATGTAGAGTAGTAGATTCTGTGTTCAATAAATTTCATAATTCAAGTTCAATGTAGAGCAATTAGCTCAGTTGCGAAGACTATTGGTATGACTTAGATTACATGGAAAACTCTTCTATTTTATTTTTCAATCTCAGATTCTACTGGGGAAACCCTGCTGACCCAGACTCCAGTCTCCCTGGCTGTGTCTCCAGGAGAAACAGTCACTGTCACTTACAGGAGCAGTGAAAGTTTTAGCATCTATCTAGCCTTGTTCCAACAGAAACTGGGACAGGCTCCCAGGATCCTCATCTATGACATCTCCAGCAGGGCTGCTGGTGTCCCAGCCCTATTCATTGGCAGTGGCTCAAATACATACTTTCCTCTCACCATCAGCAGCCTGCAGCCTGAGGACATTGCAGTTTATCACTGTTATCAGTATTACAGCACGTGACCCATAGTGATTCACCTTGAAACCAAAACCTTCTGAGACTTTGTCATTATTTTGCTCATATCAGTTACTTCCTTTATGGACAGCTACTATGGTTCCTGCTAGGTTTAAATGTCTCTGCCACGATCTTGCAACCTTGTCATGCTGAAAAACAACCTGGTGATATGATTTTGTCTGATTCCTGGATAAGTTCTCAGAGTCAGGTGCACAGCGATATTTAGGAATAGCTTCCCTGATAATGGCCTCAGATCAAACTCACATGAATGGATACATAGGAAGATGTACATTTCTGTCCATGAAAATAAAGACACTACAAAATCCAACAACAAAACTGTGCCCTATGCTTGTGAGATTAAGTCACTGTGCTTCTACTTTCTGAACAGAGACCTTTTAATCCTAGTCATAATTTGATTTGTTGCATTGCAGATTCTCATTGCTATTACCTTAGATATTAGCTTTTTAAAAATAATGCACTTGCAGATTGTTTTTCTCATCACTTTTCAGTGTTTTCGCTGAGATTAAGTGTAGTTTTACTTTTCTTATATGTCAGCACAACTGCTAGATCTATACTTACCCTTTCCACTTACTCATATTACAGTTCCATTTTCATGTGTATCCTGGTGTTTCCCATCATGCTATGGTCTATATAAAACTCTTGATACAAATTTTCTTTTGAAACATGCAGGAGGTTTTCTATTATTGCCACTTTTCTTTTTTTCCTTTTTATCTCTTTCTGTTTCCGCCTTCCTTTCTTTTTTCAGTGGCCTTGAACTCTATTAAATGAAACAATCATAATAATAATCTGCAATGGTGCATATTTCTTATTTTCTTGTTATTAGCTCACACATTCATGTGTTCATTTTATTAAGATCATCAGCACATGAGATGCCAGCTCACAGAATGCAAGTTAGGGCAATAACAGGTAACGAGCTGACTTTTACTGCTCCATTCGCCTATCTACCACTAAATAGTTAATCTCAGTTAAGAATATTAATCCTCCAGTGGACATAGTGGTGCACTACAGTAATCCCAGCACTAAGGAGGCTGAGGATCATTGCAAGTTCAAGACCAGCCTGGGCTACAATGTGAGCCCAAGGCCAGCCTGAACCACATAGTGAGACCCTGTCTCAAAAAGACAAAAAAAATAGAGAGAGAATATTATATTTTTTATAATTTTTCTTTTTCTCAGTAGTTTATTTATATATGTATTCACTGCATAGTATTTTAAGATGTATGTATTTAGAACATTTTGAAAAGGAAGTCATATAAATGATATATATGAAGTGTAATCCATAATATGGTAAGCATTTAATTTCAACAAAATTACAATAAAGCCACATGGCCATCAGTTTACCTCACAGTACCTCCCTTCCTTTAAACGCGCTCATCCTATGGTTCTTGCTGTTTTCTGAAGCAGTTCTGGAAGTCCTCCTTCATGAGTATTTTATTTGTGTTATCGTGGCTTTCTTGATGTTCGGTCCAAAATGTTTATCTTTCAGGGTCATTTTCACTTCGGAAAGAGCGGGAAGTTACACTATGATCTGGGTATGGCAATGCTTGACTGAAATCGCTGCACTCAAAAGGCTGAGGCAGGAGGATCACCATGAGTTTGATGCCAGGCTACATTACCTAGAGAGCTCTGGTGTCAAAAAAAAAAAAAATAGGTGAGCATAAATCACAATGTATACAAGATCCTGCCTGTCTCTTAGGTGGCTCTTAGTAGCAGCATTTACTGAGTTTTGAGTGCACATTGTGAAGACAAAGCAATGGAGAGTATTTTGAGGAGGATCTATGGCAATGGGTCTTTTATTGTGATAATTTTTAAAAATTTAAACATTCAGCCCATTTCTCAACTACACCTTTTATATACTTGAAACTTTTTTTTTAATTTCAAGAAAAACCCTTTAAGACTCTATAGTATTGAACTTTCCATTGTTGTAACAAATATTTCTGATAAAAATTTAAGAGAAGACAGGTTTATTTTGGCTCATGGTTTCAGAGATTTCTGACCATGGCCCATGGACTTCAATGCTTTTAAGGAGATGGTATAGAAACATTATGATGGAAGGAAGGATTAGGAAAGGAATGTACTTATCTCATGACACCCAGGAAGCAGGAAGAGAGAGAGAGAGAGAGAGACAGAGAGACAGAGAGAGACAGAGAGAGACAGAGAGACAGAGAGAGACAGAGAGAGACAGAGAGAGAGAGACAGAGACAGACGGGCAGACAGACAGACAGACACCGACAGACAGATACAGACAGACAGACACAGACAGACAGACAGAGCAGCCAAGAAGAAGATACAGTTCATACTGCCACATTCTTGTCGTCCAACTTCTGTGACCAGGTCACATCACCTGTGATTTCATTACCTGTTATGAATTTCATCAAGTTCTGACCTCATAAATGGATTAATCCACAGATGAAGTTAGAGTACTCATGGACCCATCACTTTCTGAAAACTCCACTTTTGTATTCCATGAATTTTGGAGGACATTTTGATCTAAATCATAACAAATTCTGATTGTCACTTTATGGAAATAATTAAAAGAAGTTTCTGTGTCATATTCAGTCACTTTATAATTCAATGTCCTACAACAGACAGTTTACTGGAGATGCCATCATTCCTAGTCAGAAGCCTTTTTTACATTTACACGTTATCTATGTAAAGTTTTTATTTTAGTGTACTGCCAGAAATAGAAGTGAAAAAATGCTGTAAGGAACACAGACCTCTGACTTACAATTAGTCAGCTCCAGTAGATGAGATTCCATATCCTTCCATAACTATTAGATGACATTCTGTTAGTTGGCGACAATGGTGTAAAGCAAATCACCCCAAAACGTTGAAGCATATGGCAAGGTGAAATTATGTGTCATCCTTGCAAGAATATGAATCAGGTATTTCAGACATCACCACATTTGACACCTTCACCAATGTGACAGCCTCATGAATTTTTTTTTACAGTTTTCATTTCACCTTCTGTACTGGAATATAGTTACAATATAGTTACAAGGACAGTCAAGGCAGTTACAATTTATCCTGCTCCGGACATCCAATTAACCTACAGTCATCAGTATCATGTGGAATGAGAAGATGTTCCATGGCAAGTTTATGTAATGTATTTTGTTCAACCTACTTTCCAACAAGGAGCAGGATAGTTAACATAGCCTCAAACCAAGCTAAAGACCTGAGCCACTGTTCACTCCAGATGACTGAGAACTGCACCAGAGGACAGGGACAGATTGTGTCTTCACTCTGCTGCTGATCCCTGCCTCTGATCCTGCAAAGGGCCAGCTCTTTAGAAACTCAGGTGTGCTCAGCAGTGATCAGCAGAGGAGGAGAGAAAAAATTGAGAACTGAGGTCTATAAATTCTGTTTAAACCAACACAAAGTCCCCATGATCTGCATTTATCTTTCCTCTTAAATTGGAATTACATTTGCTTTGGGGATCTTATAAGAGACTTCTCTGGGATACAGGCTGAGCAAAATAGATATGGCAAAGTCAAGATGACATCCTTATCACAGCTCTTTAGGTTTCTATAATTGTATGTTCCAGGTGAGGCTACTTGGATGATGCTCAAAATGACAGTCTTACTTAAATCCCTAAGTCACACTTGTTCTTTTTCTTTCTTTCTCTTTCTTTCTTTCTTTCTTTCTTTCTTTCTTTCTTTCTTTCTTTCTTTCTTTCTCTCTCTCTCTCTTTCTTTCTTTCATTCTTTCTTTCTTTCTTTCTTTTTCTCTTTCTTTGTTTTCTTCCTTCCTTCCTTCCTTCCTTCCTTCTTTCCTTCCTTTCTTCCTTTCTTCCTTTCTTCCTTCCTTCTTCCCTTCCTTCCTTTCATCCTTCTTCTTAAAAGCCCTATAAAAAAGCTCTGTTTTCTTGTAGACTACATTTGTAGTGACTTTCAAATGCACATGGTCATGTTCTTCTGATGCATGATTTCAGCTTCCAGAAGCAAGACTGTGCTGATCCAGTCTCCAGCTGTCCTTTCTATGATGCAAGGGAAGACAGCCACTATCACCTGTTGCTGTCACCTCTGTTGGGTCAGTCAGAACACTACCTCTGATCTACAGTTGTACCAGGAGAAACCAAATCAGGCTCCAAAGCTCCTCATTAAGTTGGCCTTCCAGTCTAAGTCAGGAATCCATGTGAGGTTCAGTGGCAATAGGTCTGAAACTGATTTGATCCTCACCACCATCAGCTTGTGACCTGATGATATTGCAAATTATTATTGTCACCAGGGATAGATAATTCTTCATATTACACCACAATCCAGAAAAAAAAATAATTCAGCCTGGATGAGCAGGGAGATTTGGTGCTACCACAATATTCTAATATTTGCAGGTTCAGATGTGTTATGGACCTCACAAACACCATGAGCTTTGGTTAACCCAGAAGAGTTGAAATTTCAGAGCCATTGCTTCACATATTAATTGCAACATCATTTATAGGAATTTTTAAAAATTAATTGCTGTTGAGTAAAAGTCCCTTTGTATCCATCTAAAGATTTCCTAATTGGTCCTTTACAGGTTGGTAAAACTTTGCAGTTTTCTTTGGGGGCTGTAATTAGTCAGCAAGGCACAAGAGTTTCAAAGGAAGAACATTGTGAAATTACCAAGAAATTTCCTGGCATTGAGGGGAAAGAAAAGACCACTGGACAAGTAGCCCTCAGGCTTGAATCATTTCCAAGTACTGCAATCAGCAGGGTATTCTGGGTCCCCCACTTTTTCCCAAAATTAACTTTTTGTCATTTCATGTAGTCACATACCTGGAACTTAACTGCTCTATTATTATTTTTTCTGAATTCCAGGAAAATTATTAGTTGTTTGTCCTTAATAGTTGCATGATTTATTAAGAAGATGAATCATGTAAATTACTGTAGACCGTTGTATGGTAATGGGAAGAATAGGATCACGTTACTGAATACTGGATTGGGAGGGGAGATTCAGTGAAGAAATTAGAGCCCCAGTCCAAAAGGTTGCTGTTACAAAGTTTCCATTAAATGGCAAACAAACCCCACAATACACAAAGTCAGTGTTCTCATTCTAGAAACTAAATGAATGAAGGTTTGAACGTTGAAGTTAAAATTTCTCATTAAAGGAAGGAACTCTGTGTCCAGCTCTCTAAGCTTACATGGATGGATCCTCAAGGGGCAATGGGTCATGTCTCCCCCATCTGCCAGATCCTCAGGATTTCCTGATTTACTTTGTGATGTGAAGTGCACCTGGCTATGATGCCCATTCCAGGAGTATTCTTAGAGTGTGAACTTGATGAGCAATGAGACACGAGGAGTAGGAGGAGCAGGTACACAGCTCTGAATGTGGGTGGCCATAAGTCAAACAGGGATGAAGAATCCTTGTGCATTCAGAGAGAGAGGGGACAGAACTTCTAAATGCCAGCTCTATTCAAAGGTGCAAAGAGTGTTATGATCCAACAATGGAACATTGTTCACTCTAGTCATGGGAGAACAGCTGGATTCTGCTCTGTGGTCCAAGAGAGAAATATTTTCAGGGAAAATGGTGCCACCCCGGCCTGGAAGTAACCCCATAAAACCATGGACCACTGATGAGAAGACACAGCCTTGCAGCTGTGTGCATCCCTGCCCATCCCCTGCTGATTTGCATGTGCACAGAGCACAGCACATGCCACAAGTGTTTCTTCCCAGGCTGCTCATACTCTGTGCAACAGTCAGTCCCAGTCCAGAAACAGCATGGACATGAAGGTGGCCACTCAGCTCCTGGGGCTCCTGCTGGTCTGGCTACACGCTGAGAAAAAAAAATATTTTGTAATTTAGTCTAGCTAGAGTTTCCTTCCACAATGATACAAGCCATAACAAAAACCAGCCAGGGAAGCAGAAGTGTGAGTTTGGGCTGCCCCAGCTCAGCTCCGACTGCAGCTATTTTCAACTGCTGAGAGCATTTCTCTGAACAAGCCAGACTTGAAAGCTCCTTGGATGCTTTAGAGGAAGGACCAAGACTCTCCTCCACACACTTATTGTCTTTTCTTTTCTTTAGCTGCTGAAGCACAGACAGCCTAGCTCCTGTCCTAATTAAGAGAAGATCATAGATGAGCACCTCTGAGCAGTGTGGGTTATGGCATAGTTTTGGATTCAGACAGCAGCATACAAGCCCTTCTATGTGTTCCAAGCAAGGACTTTTAAAGACTTCCTTCAAATTTTAGTGTACATTTCTTCATAGAAAAGTTTAAAATAAAGAGGTGGCGCTGATTATTCAGTACACATGGCTCTGCAGTCTATCATCAACAACCAAGGACAATTTTGTTACAAACTATCAAGATACATAAATGTGTGAAGTCTGTAGTTCGCATGGAGTTCACTATTGAAGCTGTACATTTCACAAGGGGAAAAATGTGCAATAAAGAAGGCAGTGTTTGCTACTGTGCAATTTTGTTTCACTGTCCTAAAAATCCTTTGCTCTAAAAATTATCCCTTTTCATTCTCCTCCAATCCCTGCCAGTCATTTGTGTTTTATCACTCCCATCATGTATTCTTTTCCAAAATGACAAAATCTTGCCTTTATACCATAGAATTTGAAAGATAATCTCAGAATACACTGTACTAAGAAACATAATAATTAAAAATATTGAGGAACACCTCTTAGCTCTTACAAGGTTATCTCTATCCCTTCTGTGCCCTCTGTTCAAGACCTGGAGGCCTTACTATGCACCTCTTGCTGGTGCTCTACATCTTCTACAAAGTCCCTGCCTGCCACAAGCTCTCAGCAGAAAGTGGTCACTCTCTCAGGACAAAGATCAACCTGAAGCAGGTGCAGCAGTGAGCTGCAGACCTGGACCCGTGGCCCTCTGAGTGCTGGTGCTCTGGGTGCAGGTGAGACAGCAGGATGTGGAGAGGCCTCCATGACTGGGCCCATAGGACCCAGGAGTAAGAGGCAGAGACCCTGTTCACTGTGCCCCACATGCACCTTCCACTTGATCAGCCAGCAACACTCTTTCTGGGAAGACCCCAGTGTGGGATATCATTCACTGAGGGGGTTATCTGTGTCTTGCTTCTGCCTTTCTTTATATTCTAGTGACATTATTGTGGGATCCAGGGCCCAGGTTCTCCTTCAGAATCTCTTAAGAGAAATAGTCTCTACTGCTTTCCTTGCAGCAGAAGAATCCAGGGGATTTTCCAAAGACTCAGCATGTGCTGTGTATGTCTTGGCTTGAATCTGTCTATAATTGTGCTTTAGACACAGGATAAATTCTCCAAGTAAATTTATAGATGAAACTTAATTAAAAATAGAAGCATAATTCCACAGTTAAACTAGACATAGATCCAGGGCTAAATAGAAATATGTGGCTCATGTCTGGAATATTGATCAATAGGGGTGCATACACTTAAACCATTTTAGAAAATCATTTTGATATTCACTGTTCACATTTCCTTTGACACTCATATTGCTGTAGACAGAGACAAAACTTCCCCAACCTGTATCCCATAAGCCTGGTGACATAGATGTTTACTCTGCTGTGTAGTTTTTGATTCATTTTCCCCCTCTAATGAATTAATACTTATTTCAGGATGAACCGTGCCAAAATAAATCTAAGCCCTCAATCCTTTTCAATAAGAGTGCTACAGTTTTCTAACTCCATTCTTTCTTGGAATATAACTGAGGATTGTGTGTTTGAGGATTATCTGATGGCCTTTATTGAAATCCATAATGGCACACTTGACTGACGCTGAGCAGGAAAAAGTGAGTGGAAAAGGAGGAAGCAGGAGAGGAAAACAGCATTATCCCAATTGTGAACATTCTTGGAATGAGGAGGAAGTAGGAGATGTTGTTTTTCAACTTAGCAGTATTAACTACTCTGTAAAATGCAAATTCACGAGGTTTTTCTTTATCTGTAACTCAGTAAAACAATGTATTTGTGTTTATTACCTTAGAAAATAATCTTAGGGTAACTAACAAATATGGAAGTATTGTACAGTGAGTTCGTTTTGTTGACAGTCTTTTAGAGGAACTATATGTTACCTCAGGTACGAATAAGTACCTGGAGGGAAAAAAAACACGTAAGACTTAAAAATTTAAGAAAAAAATCCCAAAATACCTAGCACTATAGATTTTTGAATGAAATCATAAATAAACCAACTTATACGGGTTTTAATTGCTAATTATGCAAAGATAGAATCTTAAAAATTCATGATATAAAAATTCTACGAAGTAAAGGTGCACCTGAATAAATTTAACGTTTTTTTTTTTTTCTTTTTATATCTTGAAATTAACTTTCAGTGTGTGGAGTAAAGTGTTTGCTATTCTGAGATGGTGGCTCTCTTGTGAGCTCTCAAAAGAGGGTGTGATAATACATGTGTCCAAATAAATCTTATGAGTCATTTCTCTTTAGTACTCTAACTGTGTTATAAAAGTAGTTTACAATGCCATTCCTTAGAGACGTGTGGGAAGAGGTTACCTGACAGCATTTACCTATTCAACCTATAATCACAGCCTTGTCTGTGTATTACAAAGTGATGGTGATTATAAAGAGGAAGCAGGGAAGAGAGAGAAACAGGATTCTAACTAAGAGTTTTCTTTCAGTGAGGAAAGGAGGACCTTTGAGGTTACTTTTTGTCTTCTCTGCATTTACCACTGTATTAACTAGTTATTTCAGAATTAAACTCTGGAGGTGTTTCCTGATCTGTGACTCAGAAATTTTCTTCCTCACATCATTGTATTTATAATGATGCTTGTTAATATAGACGTCCTAAGAATAATTAATAAATATTAAACAAATGCTCTTCTAGTTTATATAGTGTTTGACAGTAAATATATGTTACTTCAGTGACAAAGATCTAACTAAATGCCACGAAGTAGATAGTAACTGACTGTGGAAAAATGTAAAAACTTAAAGAATTACAGATAAAATATAATTGCCATTGAAACATAAATATCCTTGTGAACAAACAAAATGATAACAATCTGTGTATCTGATTAATTAAGCAAACTATATAGCCTTAATGAACCAACATTTAAAAAAATATCAAAAGTAAGGGACAAAAATGAACACTATGTCACCATATTTATCTTGAACACAAATGTCTGTAGCAAAGTATTTGCTATTCTGAGAATCTTCTGTTGTAACCTGTATATGTTAACACGTCATTGTCCTTTTTGAATGTTTTAGATCCAAATTCTGGATCAAGTGAATATTCTTGACTCTGGGAAAAACACCTGCAATAGTAGAGTCACCAAGGTGCCAGTAATGAAGCTCCTGACTAACCTAGAACTGCTGTGTCCATAGCTGTGATAGTATAATCCTAACTTTTAAGTTCATTGTTTTCAATGAAAAATGAGAGCAATGGTTTCCTGAGAGATGTTACACTGTGTGATACATGAATCCGGAGATGCTGGAGGCCTTTAAAGGAAGTAAGAGTTGGTGGAAGCAGTAATGTGCCTGGGCTCTAGTGCTAGCTAAGATCACTACCTCATGCCCCGTGCACTGACTGAAAAGAGAGAGCTGGAGAGTGGCTTGCAGGAACCCAGCACTGGGACCTTCACACATCTCAGCTGCCACAGTTGGAGCCAGTCATCAACTGCTCAGAGTGTGAGCTAGGGAGCTGCTGGGTTCTCATAGGCTGCCTGGCAGGGGCTCTGGGATTGGAAGGATGGGCTGGCCTTACATATCTATAGTGTGATTCTTTACAAACATTTCCTGCATTGTCTTCGGGGACTCATGGGCATTGCCAGAACTAAATCTTTGTCAGATCCTGAGGGTTACACACGTCATGCTCAAAGTCTTATTACCAGTATCACTTTAGATCTCTAGGTGAACTGTTAGTCTTTCATCCTCAGTAGTAGGAGGATTTATTAAGAGGAATCTTTTGAATTTTTTATATCATCCTATCTCATATGTAATAGAATACAATCAGCTTCAAGAATACATTTGAAAAGATTCAGTCATGGCCTGAGAGTATCAAAATGAACAGGTTGTTGAGTGAAAGATCTTCCAGCAGATGGCGAACAACCACACATTAAACAAGGAGTGATGCTTCCCTATGAGGGAGCCACTAAGGCAGGAAGCAATATGCCCAATTCTCTAAATTCACATGGCTAGGGCTTCTGTGCACAATGGGCCCGGTCTTCCCCATCTGCCAGTTCCTTACTATTTCCTGTTTCAATCTGGGACTGGCATTCACCTGACTATGATCAGCTACCCAGGAGACCTCTTGGTCAGCAATGAAACGGGATGGATGACAAAGCTAGAGCCACAACTCTGAATGTGGCCAGCCATGAGTGAAACACAAGTGAAGTGGCCTGGTGTATTCTGAGGTGACAGATGCTATGTATCTCAACTGCAGTCAGAGGTGCTGAGGTGAAGCCCTGGAGGAGTCACTTAGAGGAGGGCCAGGTGTATGGTAAGAGGGTCTGAGACTGCAGCTGTTTCCCAGCTGTTTTCCTGAGCACTTGGTTCAGAAATATTCTGACCCCCAGAGATCTGTTTACCAGTTTAAGTATAACCTGATGCTCACATTGTTTCTCAGATGATACTACCTTATCCTATAATGAACATCGAGCTCAAGAACCTGGCTGGGTGGTTGGTTGAACACAAGCAGAAACATGCATCTGTGTGTGCTATGGAAGCCTGGGGCTGGACAGCAGCATTGGTCAAATCCTTCCCAGCCCTCTTAGTCATGCTGTGAGTGTGAATAGATGAACCCAGAGAATTTTTCAGAGTTCACAGATTCTGCTCTGTTCTTGTCTTGCCTTCTCATTTTTACTCTAAGTTTGAAACAGTCCATGTGTTTTTCTTCATTCTTCATTCTCAAAGGGAATGTAACATAGGTCCATGGTCCTCAAGCAATGCCTGTTCTGTAATGTGAGAAGAGCAGTGCACTCTGATCGTGGGAGAACAGCCCGATTTCGTCCTATAGCCCAAGGGCGAAATACATGCTCTGTAGCCAAATCTGTGCTGCCCTGGTGTAGATAGGGTCCCCAGGGGACACTGAGCCTGTACTGACACTTAGCCAGCCTGCAGCTGGGCCAAACCCCTTCCAGCTCTGCTAATTTGCATATCCCAGGAGACCAGCCAGCTACTTCAGGACTTCTTCATAGGCTTCTGGTCTCACCCTGTGAAGCTCCAGTCCCACTCAGGACACACCATTGACATGGGGGTCCTCACTCACTTTCTGGGCCTCTTGGTGCTCTCGATATCAGGTAAGAAAGGGCAGCTCCAGGAATTTATTTAGCTCTGGATTTACAGAGTTGCCTGATATTTCAGTGTGGTCCTGTTTCATCTTGAATATCTATGTTAATATTTTTTATGTTTCCCATTTCAGGTGCCAGATGTGACATCCAGTTGACACAGCCTCCATCTGCATCTGCTTCTGTGGGAGACACAGTCAAGATCAGTTGCCGGGCCAGTCAGAGTGTTGGTAGTTACTTAAACTGGTATCAGCAGAAACCAGGGCAAGCTACTAAACCCCTGATCTACTATGCAACCAGCTTGGAATCTGGGGTCCCTTCGAGGTTCAGTGGCAGTGGATCTGGGACAGATTTCACTCTCAGCATTAGCGGCCTGCAGCCTGAGGACTTTGCAACATACTACTGTCAGCAGCATAACAGTTTGCCTCCCACAGTGATACAAGCCATGACAAAAACCTTCCAGAGAAGCAGAAGTGTGGGCCTGGGCTCCCTCAGCTGCCCCTCTTTGTGTCTCCAGCTGTGGACCAAGATCTTCAGATGCATCCAGGACTTTGAAGAGCTCTGGAAGGATTTGGTAGAAGCCTCCAAGGAAGCTCCTCTCTCCACTAACTTTCTTTTCTGTTTCTCACCCCTGATTCAATTAAAGATGTCTTTGAAGACACTGAAGTAATATGGATTATGGCATCGTTTTGCATTCACTTGGCAACAGAGCAGTTCTTCTTGGGTTCAAAGCAATAATTTTTGAAATAATTTATCACTGTTACAGATTTATTAATTAATTTTATTTTTATTTTAAAGAGTCTAAAACCAAAGTTCAACAAAATAAATTTAATCAAAACAGTATAGTGAAATCCATATTGCACCTCAAAGCAAGGCAATAGAAATCATCAGAGGCTAGCATGCGGTATAACATGATTTCCAGAGTAACTTCCCATAGCATCAGAGGTAATGAAGTTAAGTAAACCAAATGGAATAAAATCAAAACAGAACAGTGTAAACAGTACAGAACATCAAAATAAGATTTTAAGATATTAATAACGGCTGCAGTTATGCCTCTTCAAATCATACCTGTAAAGATCTATAGTCACAACAAAAGCTAAAGTGCAAAGGTATTTTTATGCCTCTGTCCCTACATCTGCATAGTAGATTATCACCATATCAACTTTGTCCTAACCCATCAAGATAAGTTCAAAGTTCGTGGTTCACATTAATTTTGACTCTTGACATTAAATATTTCAGCACAAAACCCAGGTATAAAGCCAAATGTCCAAAATGTGTTATGAAATAATGTTGTCATAATACCACTGTCTCGTACCTGTACAGCTTCTTTTTCCTCCATTTTCTGTAAGAGAATTGTGTCGTCCCATGACTATCGATTTCGCTTTTCTCAAAAGACAAAATCCTGGTGTTTACAGTATGGAAGATTTTCAAAAACTGATGTCAAAATATGCTACTATGGAACACAGAAATAAAAATAATGAGGAAAACATTTTGCTACTGCCAAGACTCCCTTTATAGCATTTATTATTATCAGGAGTATCCTGGCACAGTAAGGGTATTAGATCCTTCACTGTGCAATGCTATGGCGCTTTCATAGAACTGACTGTGTCTCAGAGGTCAGCAGTTGGATACTGATTGTTTGGATGGAATGTTAAGAGTCTATTGTAATTTTAAAATAGCAGAGGGAGTTTTAAACTTTTTTCTTTCAGGTTACATTATTGATACACCCTGTTATAAATTCTGATGCCAATACAACCAATTGGTTTTAAAGGTGGACCCTGGAACTCTCACTTTTCTTTTGATAACATTCAGATCCTTTCACTATTTCACTGAACCCAGCTCCGTTTCATTCTCTACCAGTCAGGGAGCTCCCATTTTTTCATGCTGATCTTTCTCTTACAAATGAAAAAAAAATGGTTTCATTTTTTTGCTGAAGAAAAGTATCTTCTCTTATTATTTCCACATCTTAATGTGTAGTTTTTAGGCTGTGGCACTTGAACACTTTCCATAAACACAGCATTGCAGCCCCTGGGAAAGAATTAAGCAGACATATTTCTTAGGAAAACAGTAGGGTGTGATATAACTAACACTGGGCCATTAGTATGTTTTCTAGTATTTCAGTAAAGATGGAAATGGCAGAGGAGGTTGCAGCCATTTTGGGGACATAATTTTCTAGTGTCATAACAATTTTTTTATAGAAATCCTCACATTCAACTATAACAAGCATTCTCTCTGTGTAGTCCATTCCCTCCTTCTTCAACCCACTGACAAGATGTTTTCATGTATCCCTGCTCTCCAATATTTTCTTTATTAATTTTTTGCCTTTTCAGTATAATGTATTAATTGATTAGCTCTCCATCTTCTACAACATTTCAGGCATTGAAAATGGTAATTAATAAATGCTTTAATGACCTTTGCCTCCTCTAATTACTAAGGTATCAGTTAAATAAAATTTCTAAAAAGTGGTGTGAGCATCTAAAATGCACATCGATTCCAAATGGAAATGGTGAACACATGAATTCCTAGAAGAGAGTGGCAGTCTTAAAAACCTATTTTCATAGTGTCACATAGAGATCTCAAGTCTTTGATTATGCACTCGAAAACACCTATTATCTCACATCTTGCCTAAAACTATTTAAACCAGCTTTATTCATAGCAGTCTGACAGAAAAGTACCTCAGTCATCACCAGCACATGAAGCAATACATTATGATATCTCCATCAATTAAACAGTGCTCAGAAATGAAGAGGATCCCACTATTGGTACATGATTAATATGAAGTGAACCAATAACCAGCTATGTTGTGTTAAAGGACAAAGTGAGTAGTGAATAGAAGCTATATTATTTCTTTTTGTATGAAATTCTAGGGAGGGACAATCTAACATGCAGCTACAACAGATAGACCCAAGTTTGAAAAGTCCATGGGGAGAAGAGGAAACTGATTAAACGAATGGCAGTAAAAAGTACTGCTTATTCACGATAATTTGTTACTCTAGTGGAATTTTCCAATGTAATTTTGATGGAAATTACATCAAATCTATAATCCACTGTGGATGGTATGAACATTTTAGCAGCAGTAATTCATCTAATCCAGGAACAGGTGGCACCTGTCCATTTGGTTGTGTCTTCTGTAATTTTATTCTCCACTTTCAGTGCTGTCTAATGTCTCAATATTTCTCTAAAGATTGCGTGTTTGTGTCCTGTTTGCTTTGTTTTGCAGCCTAAAGTTACAGTCCTGCACTTTCTGCTGAAGCTGCTCTACACACACTTGTCTACCATGTATTTCATTAATTCATATTTATTTCTGATCTCATTTGGCTCAAAATTTTTCCAATATGAACTTAATTTCATTTGCACGTCCTACAGTTCCTCACCATGTATTTAAAAAATGGCACAGAAATCTATAATTAACTTTAATATCTTTGGAGAAATGACTACCTGTGGGTGTTTTTCTGGACTCCATTTTCTTGCTTATTCAGATTGTTTACCTTTATTTCTATGATGTTCTACTTTGTCTTATTGAAGCTCTTTGTTAATTCCCCATCCAGTTTTGC
This sequence comes from Cavia porcellus, assembly GCF_034190915.1. Taxonomy (NCBI): domain Eukaryota; kingdom Metazoa; phylum Chordata; class Mammalia; order Rodentia; family Caviidae; genus Cavia; species Cavia porcellus. The sequence goes on along the minus strand of NW_026947501.1, from coordinate 43,259,023 downwards.
AATGCCAGGGATACAACCTTGGGTTTTATGCATGCTTGGCTAATGTTTTACTGTGAAGCTCTATGACCATTTCCTACAAAAATTTCAAAATATATTGTCACTCATATAGTTTTTGTTGTTTAAAATATTTGTGGATATTTTAGTCCCTTTGATTTTTCTTGTATATTCTAGAGGCTGCTTTTCCATTTAAATCAATCATTTGTAGATTGATTTGATTTCATTGCCTGAAATACATTTGTGTAAATATATGTATCTTTTGAAAACATTAAATGTTAATAATATCAAGATTTCTATTTGATGGGCATGGAAAAAGTCTATTTACCTAAATGTTTTGAATTTATAAGACATAGTTAATATGTTGACAGTGGACCTAGAGACTTTATGAAATTATTATTCTACTGGTTTTTGGTGTACTCATAAGAATTATTTTAAAAATGTTATTGGAAGTAAGTGTCCCTGGTACCAAAAAAAAAAAAATACATCTGCCAGGAAGTAAGTGAAGCTATACCTTTTTTCCTTTAACTTGTGAATTTTATTACTTTTTCTTGTCTTCTTGTGTTTCCTAGAACTTTCACCATAAGTTTGCATAAAAGTGGTTAAAGTAGATATGCCAGCTTATCCGTTCTGAAGGATGAAATATTTTGTTGGTGAATGTGATGTAGATACTTCATTTGGAGTGTAAAGAGTTTTCTAAAACTATTAAAATGAAAGTGCCAGATTTTGGTTTGATTGATGGATTGTAACAGAACAATGCAGAGAATCACCCAAGGAATAGTTTTTAGCCTGCACAGGAAGTTCTAGTTCTGATTTCACTGAAATGGAATCAGTGTGCTGAAGAGGGAGAGATGCATTGCAGCTCATCTGTGAAGCTGTGGTTGTCCCCTGACCTACACCACTGAGCCTAAGTGCATGTCGTCCTTGGTAAATTCCCACAAGGGTAAGGCTGCATTCCTAACCTTTGGAAAAGTGTGAAAAACTGCAAAGGAAAAGAGTATCTGGAAGACAAATTTCATACAAAACCTTATTTCAACCAGACACGGTTATGCACCAAGGGAGATGATAAATTATATTAGAGGTAGAGAGAACCAATGTAGGCTTAATCTTGTACCTAATAGGGTTGTTTTGAAGACCATGTGGTTGAGTTTAGAGTTTGGGCAAGACAGGAAGACACCAGGATCCAGTTCCATGACCCCAGAGTAGAAATGTTATTCTGTGGCTGTGCCCAAGGGCCTTTTGTTCTTACTACCTGGGCCTGGCTTGCTCAAGTGAGGACAAGAAGAGTTCAGTGTTTGTGTAGCTGCAGGCTCAGCTCATCTCACTGTTGCTGCTCTGCATGCTTCTCCCAGCACCCCTGATGTTCAGAGCGCACATCACTGCCTGAGCCAGAGCTCTGTGAAGACCTGCATCAGGGAGGACTGAGCATGTACTGTGTAAGCCCTGGTTAGGCTCCTCTGTCTCTTGATACTCTGAATCCCTGTTGAGGGCCACATGAGATGTTTTTGCATATCTATGAAAACTCTCATTGTTAGCTTCTATGTATAGTAGTAGATTCTGTGTTCAATAAATTTCATAATTCAAGTTCAATGTAGAGCAATTAGCTCAGTTGCGAAGACTATTGGTATGACTTAGATTACATGGCAAACTCTTCTATTTTATTTTTCAATCTCAGATTCTAATGGGGAAACCCTGCTGACCCAGACTCCAGTCTCCCTGGCTGTGTTGCCAGGAGAGAAACATTCACTGTCACTTGCAGGAGCAGTGAAAGTTTTAGCATCTATCTAGCCTTGTTCCAACAGAAACCGGGACAGGCTTCCAGGATCCTCATCTATGACATCTCCAGCAGGGCCGCTGGTGTCCCAGCCCTTTTCATTGGCAGTGGCTCAGGCACATACTTTCCTCTCACCATCAGCAGCCTGCAGCCTGAGGACATTGCAGTTTATCACTGTTATCAGTATTACAGCACATGACCCATAGTGATTCACCTTGAAACCAAAACCTTCTGAGACTTTGTCATTATTTTGCTCATATGAGTTGCTTTCTTTATGGACAACTACTATGGTTCCTGCTCAGTCTAAATGTCTCTGCCACGATCTGGCAACCTTGTCATGCTGAAAACAACCTGGTGATATGATTTTGTCTGATTCCTGGATATGTTCTCAGAGTCAGGTGCACAGCGATGTTTAGGAATAGCTTCCCTGATAATGGCCTCAGATCAGACTCACATGAGTGGATACATAGGAAAATGTATGTTTCTGTCCATGAAAATAAGACACTACAAAATCCAACAACAAAACTGTGTCCTATGCTTGTGAGATTAAGTCACTGTGCTTCTACTTTCTGAACAGAGACCTTTTATTTCCTAGTCATAATTTGATTCATTGCATTGCAGATTCTCATTGCTATTACCTTAGATGTTAGCTTTTTAAAAATAATGCACTTGCAGATTGTTTTTCTCATCACTTTTCAGTGTTTTTGCTGAGATTAACTGTAGTTTTACTTTTCTTATATGTCAGCACAACTGCTAGATCTATACTTACCCTTTCCACTTACTCATATTACAGTTCCATTTTCATGTGTATCCTGGTGTTTCCCATCATGCTATGGTCTATGTAAAACTCTTGATACAAATTTTTTTTTGAAACATGCAGGAGGTTTTCATTTATTGCCACTTTTCTTTTTTTCCTTTTTATCTCTTTCTGTTTCCGCCTTTCTTTTCAATAGCCTTGAACTCTATTAAATGAAACAATCAGTATAATAATCTGCAATGGTGCATATTTCTTATTTTCTTGTTATTAGCTCACTCATTCATCTGTTCATTTTATTAAGATTATCAGCACATGAGATTCCAGCTCACAGAAAGCAAGTTAGGGCAATAACAGGTAATGAGCTGACTTTTACTGCTCCATTCGCCTATCTACCACTAAATAGTTAATCTCAGTTAAGAATATTAATCCTCCAGTGGACATAGTGGTGCACTACAGTAATCCCAGCACTCAGGAGGCTGAGGATCATTGCAAGTTCGAGACCAGCCTGGGCTACAATGTGAGCCCAAGGCCAGCCTGAACCACATAGTGAGATCCTGGCTCAAAAAGACAAAAAAAAAAAAAAAAAAAAAAAAAAAAAGAGAGAGAGAGAGAGAGAGAGAATATTATATTCTTTATAATTTTTCTTTTTCTCAGCAGTTTATTTATATATGTATTACTGCATAGTATTTTAAGATTTATGTATTTAGAACATTTTGAAAAGGAAGTCATATAAATGATATATATGAGGTATGATCTATATTATGGTAAATACCTAATTTGAACAAAATTACAATAAAGCCACATGGCCATCAGTTTTCTTCACAGTACCTCCCTTCCTTTAAATGCACTCATCCTATGGTTCTTGCTGTTTTCTGAAGCAGTTCTGGAAGTCCTCTTTCAAAAGTATGTTTATTTGTGTTATCGTGGCTTTTTTGATGTTCAGTCCAAAATGTTTATCTTTCAGGGTCATTTTCACTTTGGAAAGAGCAGGAAGTTACACTGTGATCTGGGTATGGCAATGCTTGCCTGAAATCGCTGCACTCAAAAGGCTGAGGCAGGAGGATCACCATGAGTTTGATGCCAGGCTACATTACCTAGAGAGCTCTGGTGTCAAAAAAAAAAAAAAATAGGTGAGCATAAATCACAATATATGCAAGATCCTGCCTGTCTCTTAGGTGGCTCTTGGTAGCAGCATTTACTGAGTTTTGAGTGCACATTGTGAAGACAAAGCAATGGAGAGTACTTTGAGGAGGATCCATGGCAATGGGTCTTTTATTGTGATAATTATTTAAACATTCAGCCCATTTGTCAACTACACCTTTTATATACTTGTAACTTTTTTTTTAATTTCAAGAAAACCCTTTAAGACTCTATAGTATTGAACTTTCCATTGTTGTAACAAATATTTCTGATAAAAATTTAAGAGAAGACAGGTTTATTTTGGCTCATGGCTTCAGAGATTTCTGTCCATGGCCCATGGACTTCAATGCTTTTAAGGAGATGGTATAGAAACATTATGGTGGAAGGATTAGAAAAGGAATGTAATTATCTCATGACACACAGGAAGCAGGGAGAGAGAGAGAGAGAGAGAGAGAGAGAGAGAGAGAGAGAGAGAGAGACAGAGAGAGAGAAAGAGAGAGAGAGAGAAAGAGAGGCAGACGGGCAGACAGACAGACAGATGGGCAGACACACACAGACAGACAGACAGAGACAGAGAGACAGACAAAGCAGCCAGGAAGAAGATACAGTTCATACTGCCACATTCTTGTCGTCCAACTTCTGTGACCAGGTCACATCACCTGAGATTTCATTACCTGTTATGAATTTCATCAAGTTCTGTCCTCACAAATGGATTAACCCACAGATGAAGTTAGAGCACTCACGGACCCATTACTTTCTGAAAACTCCACTTTTGTATTCCATGAATTTTGGAGGACATTTCGATCTAAATCATAACAAATTCTGATTGTCACTTTATGGAAATAATTAGAAGAAGTTTCTGTGTCATATTCAGTTACTTTATAAGTCAATGTCCTATAACAGACAGTTTACTGGAGATGCCATCATTTCTAGTCAGAAGCCTTTTTTTACATTTACATGTTATCTATGTAAAGTTTTTATTTTAGTGTACTGCCAGAAATAGAAGTACAAAAATGCCGTAAGGAACACAGACCACTGACTTACAATTAGTCAGCTCCAGTAGATGAGATTCCATATCCTTCCATAATTATTAGATGACATTCTGCTAGTTGGCGACAATGGTATAAAGCAAATCACCCCCAAAACGTTGAAGCATATGGCAAGGTGAAATTATGTGTCATTCCTTGGAAGAATATGAATCAGGTATTTCAGACATCACAACATTTGACACCTTCACAAATGTGACAGCCTTATGAATTCTTTTACATTTTTCATTTCACCTTCTGTATAGCAATATAGTGACAATATAGTTACAAGGACAGTCAAGATAGTTACAATTTATCCTGCTCAGGACATCTAATTAACCTACAGTCATCAGTATCATGTGGAATGAGAAGATGTTCCATGGCAAGTTTATGTAATGTATTTTGTTCAACCTGCTTTCCAACAAGGAGCAGGATAGTTAACATAGCCTCAAACCAAGCTAAAGACCTGAGCCACTGTTCACTCCAGATGACTGAGAACTGCACCAGAGGACAGGGACAGATTGTGTCTTCACTCTGCTGCTGATCCCTGCCTCTGATCTTGCAAAGGGCCAGCTCTTTAGAAACTCAGGTGTGCTCAGCAGTGATCAGCAGAGGAGGAGAGAAAAAATTGAGAACTGAGGCCTATAAATTGTGTTTAAACCAACACAAAGTCCCCATGATCTGCATTTATCTTTCCTCTTAAATTGGAATTACATTTGCTTTGGGGATCTTATAAGAGACTTCTCTGGGAAACAGGCTGAGCAAAATAGATATGGCAAAGTCAAGATGATGTCCTTATCACAGCTCTTTAGGTTTCTACAATTGTAGGTCCCAGGTGAGGCTACTTGGATGATACTCAAAGTGACAGTGTTACTTAAATCCCTAAGTCACACTTTCTTTCTTTCTTTCTTTCTTTCTTTCTTTCTTTCTTTCTTTCTTTCTTTCTTTCTCTTTCTTTCTCTCTCTCTCTCTCTTTCTTTCTTTCTTGCTTCCTTGTTTTCTTTCTTTCTCTTTCTTTCTTTCTTTCTTTCTTTCTTTCTTTCTTTCTTTCTTTCTTTCTTTTTCTCTCTTTCTTTGTTTTCTTCCTTCCTTCCTTCCTTCCTTCCTTCCTTCCTTCCTTCCTTCCTTCTTCTTAAAAGCCCTATAAAAAAGCTCTGTTTTCTTTTAGACTACATTTGTAGTGACTTTCAAATGCACATGGTCATGTTTTTCTGAGGCATGATGTCAGCCTCCAGAAGCAAGACTGTGCTGATCCAGTCTCCAGCTGTCCTTTCTATGATGCAAGGGAAGACAGCCACTATCACCTGTTGCTGTCACCTCTGTTGGGTCAGTCAGAACACTGCCTCTGATCTACATTTGTACCAGGAGAAACCAAATCAGGCTCCAAAGCTCCTCATTAAGTCGGCCTTCCAGTCCAAGTCAGGAATCCATGTGAGGTTCAATGCAATAGGTCTGGAACTGATTTGATCCTAACCACCATCACCTTGTGACCTGATGATATTTCAAATTATTACTGTCACCAGGGATAGATAATTCTTCACATTACACCACAATCCAGAGGGGGAAAAAAAAAAAAAAGCTAGTTCAGCCTGGATGAGCAGGGAGATTGGATGCTACCACAATATTCTAATATTTGCAGGTTCAGAGGTGTTATGGACCTCAAAAACACCATGAGCTTTGGTCAACCCAGAAGAGTTGAAATTTCAGAGCCATTGCTTCACATATTAATTGCAATGCCATTTATAGGAATTTTTAAAAAATGAAATGCTGTTGAGTAAAAGTCCCTTTGTATCCATCTAAAGATTTCCTAATTGGTCCTTTACAGGTTGGTTAAACTTTGCAGTTTTCTTTGGGGGCTGTAATTAGTCAGCAAAGCACAAGAGTTTCAAAGGAAGAACATTGTGAAATTACCAAGAAATTTGCTGGCATTGAGGGGAAAGAAAAGACCCCTGGACAAGTAGCCCTCAGGCTTAAATCCTTTCCAAGTACTGCAACCAGCAGGGTATTCTAGGTCCCCCACTTTTTCCCCAAATTAACTTATTGTCATTTCATGTAGTCACATACCTGGAACTTAACTATTCTATTATTATTTTTTCTGAATTCTAGGAGAATTATTAGTTGTTTGTCCTTAATAGTTGCATTATTTATTAAGAAGATGAATCATGTAAATTACTGTAGACTGCTGTATGGTAATGGGAAGAATAGGATCATATTACTGAATACTGGATTGGGAGGGGAGATTCAGTGAAGAAATTAGGGCCCCAATAAAAAAGGTTGCTGTTATAAAGTTTCCATTAAACGGCAAACAAACCCCACAATACACAAAGCCAGAGTCCTCATTCTAGAAACTAAATGAATGAAGGTTTGAATGTTGGAGTTAAAATTTCTCATTAAAGGAAGGAACTCTGTGTCCAGCTCTCTAAGCTTACATGGATGGATCCTCAAGGGGCAATGGGTCATGTCTCCCCCATCTGCCAGATCCTCAGGATTTCCTGCTTTACTTTGTGATGTGAAGTGCACCTGGCTATGATGCCCATTCCAGGAGTATTCTTAGAGTGTGAACATGATGAGCAATGAGACAGCAGGAGTAGGAGAAGCAGGTACACAGCTCTGAATGTGGGTGGCCATAAGTCAAACAGGGATGAAGAATCCTTGTGCATTCAGAGAGGGAAGGGACAGAACTTCTAAATGCCAGCTCTATTCAAAGGTGCAAAGAGTGTTATGATCCAACAATGGAACATTGTTCACTCTAGTCATGGGAGAACAGCTGGATTCTGCTCTGTGATCCAAGGGAGAAATATTTTCAGGGAAACTGGTGCCACCCGGCCTGGAAGTAACCCCAAAAAACCATGAACCACTGATGAGAAGACACAGCCTTGCAGCTGTGTGCATCCCTGCCCATCCCCTGCTGATTTGCATGTGCACAGAGCACAGCACATGCCCCAAAGTATTTCTTCCCAGGCTGCTCATACTCTGTGCAGCAGTCAGTCCCAGTCCAGAAATAGCATGGACATGAAGGTGGCCACTCAGCTCCTGGGGCTCCTGCTACTCTGGCTACCAGCTGAGAAAAAATTTTATTTTGTAATTTAGTCTAGCTAGAGTTCCCTTCAACAGTGATACAAGCCATAACAAAACCCAGCCAGGGAAGCAGAAGTGTGAGTTTGGGCTGCCCCAGCTCAGCTCCAACTGCAGCTATACTCAACTGCTGAGAGCATTTCTCTGAACAAGCCAGACTTGAAAGCTCCTTGGATGCTTTAGAGGAAGGACCAAGACTCTCCTCCACACACTTACTGTCTTTTCTTTTCTTTAGCTGCTGAAGCACAGACAGCCTAGCTCCTGTCCTAATTAAGAGAAGATCATAGATGAGCACCTCTGAGCAGTGTGGGTTATGGCATAGTTTTTGTTTCAGACAGCAGCATAGAAGCCCTTCTATGTGTTCTAAGCAAGGGCTTTTAAAGACTGCCTTCAATTTTTAGTGTATATTTGTTCATAGAAAAGTTTAAAATAAAGAGGTGTCTCTGATTCCCAGTACACATGGCTCTGCAGTCTATCATCAACAACCAAGGACAATTTTGTTACAAACTATCAAGATCCATAAGTGTGGGAAGTCTGTAATTCACATGAAGTTCACTATTGATGCTGTACATTTCACAAGGGGATACACATGTGCAATAACACACACACACACACACACACACTTGCTACTGTGAAATTTTGTTTCACTGCCATAAAATTCCTCTGTTCTAAAAAATTATACCTGTTTAGTCTCCTCCAATTCCTGCCAGTCATTTATGTTTTACCATCCCATTATTTGTACTTTTTCAAAATGACAAAATCTTGCCTTTATAGCATAGAAGTTTTTGAAAGACAATCTCAGAATATGCTGTACTAATAAATACAATAATTAATTATATTGAGTAACACCTCTTTGTACTTACAAGGTTCTCTTTATTCCTTCTGTGCCCTCTGTTCAAGACCTAGAGGCCTTGTTGTGCACCCCTTGCTGGTGCTCTGCTTCTTGTACAAATACCCTGGCTGTCAAGCTCTCAGCTGGATGTGGTTACTGTCTCTGGACAAAGATCAACCTGAATCAGGTGCAGCAGCAAGCTACAGACCTGGAGCTGTGGCCCTCTGAGTCCTGGTGCTCTGGGTCCAGGTGAGACAGCAGAGTTTGGAGAGGCCTCCATGACAGGACCTATAACACCCAGGAGTCTGAGGCTGAGACCGTGTTCACTGTGCCCCACGTGCACTGTCCACTTGATCAGCCAGCATCACTCTTGCTGGGAAGACTCCGTTGTTGGGATATCATTCACTGAGGGGCTCACCTGTGTCTTGTTCTGGCCTTTAAACTCCCGTGAGAGCATTGTGGGCTCTAGGGCCCAGCTTCCCTTTAAGTGTCTCTTAAGAGAAATGGTCTCCACCACTTTCCTTGCAGCAGCAGAATCCAGGCAAGTTTCCAAAGACTCAGCAATGTGCTGTGTATGCCTTGGCTTGAATCTGTCTATAATTGTAGACACAGGATAAATGCTCCAGGTACCTTTATAGATAAAAACTTAGTTAAAATTAGAAGCATAATTCCACAATTAAACTAGACATAGATCCACGGCTGAAAAGAAATATGTGGCTCATGGTTAGACTATTGATCAATAGGGGTGCATACATTTAAATCATTTTAGAAAATTATTTTTATATTCACTGTTCACATTTCCTTTGTCACTCATATTGCTATAGAGACATAACTTCTGCAACCTGCATCCCATAAGCCTGATGACATAGATGTTTCCACAGCTCTGTAGTTTTTGCTTCATTTTCTCCTTCTACAGAATTAATTTTTATTTCAGGATGAGCCCTGCCAAAACAAATCTAAGGATCCAATCATTTTCCATAACGGTGCTATGGATTTCTAACTCCATTCTTTCTTGGAATATAAATGAGGATTGTGTGGGGTGAGGATTATCTGATGGCCTTTATTCAAATCATAATTGGATAATTGACTGACTGTGACCAGGAGAAAGTGAGAAGGGAAGGAGGAAGCAGAGAGTGAGCAAAACAACATTATCCCAGTTGTGACCAATCTTGGTTTGAGGAAGAAGTAGGCGATTATTTTTTTCATTTTAGCAGTGTTAGCTACTGCGTGAATTGTAAATTCACGAGACTTTTCCTGAGCTGTAACTCAGTAAAACAGTATATTTGTGTTTATTACCTTAGGGAATAATCTGAGAATACCTAGTATATATGGAAATGTTGCATGGTTAGTTCATCTGTTGGTAGTCTTTTAGAGGAACTATATGCTACCTCAGGTACGAATAAGTACCTGGAGGAAAAGAACATGTAAGACTTAAAAATTTAAGTAAAAAATCCAAAAATACTTGTCACTATAGATAGTTGAATGAAATCATAGATGAACCAACTTATACAGGTGTTAATTGCTAATTATCCAAAGGATAAAAACTTACAAATTCATGATATAAAATTCTAAGAAGTAAGGGGTACACCTGAATAAAATTAAGTTTTTTTTTTTTTTTCTCTCTTGAAATGAACCTTCAATGTGTGGAGCAAAGTGTTTGCTATTCTGAGATTGCTGCCCTCTTGTAAGCACTCCAAAGAGGAGATGATAATACATGCATCCGAATAAATCTAGCGAGTCACGTCTCTTTAGTACTCTAACTGTATTTTAAAAGTAGTTTACATTGCAATCCCTTAGAGATGTGTGGGAAGAGGTTACCTGATAGCATCTCTCTGTTCAACCCAGAATCCCAGAATTGTCTGTGAATTACAGCGTAATAGTGATTATAAAGAAGATACAGGAGAAGAGAGGGAAATAGGATTCTAACAAAGAGTTTTCCTGCAGTGAGGAAATAAGGAAGTGCGAGATTACTTTGTCTTCTCTGCATTAACTACTGTATTAAATACTGATTTCAGCAATTAACTCAGGAGGTGTTTCCTGATCTGAGTCTCAGAAATTTTCTTCCTTACACCAATGTATTTATAATCATGCTTATTAATTTAGAGATCCTCAGTAAATATTAAACAAATGCACTTCTATTTTATATAGTGTTTGAAGGTAACTTCGTGTTACCTCAGTGACAAAGATCTAACTAAATGCAACAAAATATATAGTGACTGGCTATGTAAGAATGTAAAAATTTATAGCATTACAGATAAAAGTATAATTGCCACAGAAACATAAAATATTCCAGTGAACAAACCAAATGATATCAATCTATGTATCTGATTAATTAAACAAACTATACAGCCTTAATGAACCTACATTAAAAATGTCTAAAATAAGGTACAAAACGGAATACAATGTCACCATATTTATTTTGAGCACAAATGTCTGTATCAAAGTATTTGCTATTCTGAAAATCATCTATTGTGACCTTTATATATTATCATCTCTTGTTTTTTTTTTGTTTTTTTTTTTTTGACAACATAGATGCTTTTAGATGATTTCTGGAATGAGTTAATACTCATGATACTGGCAACACCACCTGCAGTTGCAGAGTCACCAATGTACCAGCAATGAAGCTCCGATAAATCTAGAACTGCTGTGTCCATATTATATTCCTAGCATTTAAGTTCATTGTTTCAATGAAAAGTGAGAGCAATGGTTTCCTGAGAGATATTACACTATGTGATACATTAATTTGGAGATGCTGGAGGCCCTTAAAGGAAGTAAGAGATGGTGGAAGTAGAAATGTACCTGGGCTCTAGTGCTAGCTGTGATCCCTTCCTCATGCCCCATGCAGTGACTGGGAAGAGAGCTGGAGAGTGGCTTGAAGGAACCCAGAACTGGGACCTTTTCACATCTCAGCTGCCACAGTAGGAGCCAGTCACCAGCCGCTCAGAGTGTGAGCTAGGGAGCTGCTGGGTTCTCACAGGCTGTTCTGGCAGGGGCTCTGGGATTGGAAGGATGGGCTGGCCTTACATATCTATAGTGTGATTCTTTACAAACATTTCCTGCAGTGGCTTCGGGGACTCATGGGCATTGCCAAAACTAAATCTTTGTCAGATCCTGAGCATTACACACGTCATACTTACAGTCTTATTACCATTATCACTTTAGATCTCTAGGTGAACTGTTAGTCTTTCGTCCTCAGTAGTAGGATGGTTTATTAAGAGGAATCTTTTGAATTTTTTATATCAGCCTATCTCATACATAATAGAATACAATCAGCTTCAAGATACAAAATACATTTGAAGATTTCAAGATTTCAAGATTTCAAAATACATTTGAAAAGATTCAGTCATGGCCTGAGAGTACCAAAATGAACAGGTTGTTGAGTTAAAGATCTTCCAGTAGTTGGTGAACAACCGCACATGAAACAAGGAATGATGCTTTCCTATGAGGGAGCCACTAAGGCAGGGAGCTCTCTGGCCAGCTCTAAACTCACCTGGCTGGGGCCTCTTTGCACAATGGTCCGTGTCTTCTCAGTTCGCCAGATCCTCAGTGTTTCTTGTTTCAATCTGTGACTGGTATTTACCTGACTATGATCAGCTACCCAGGAGACCTCTTGGTCAGCAATGAAACAGGATGGGTGACAAAGCTAGGGCCACAACTCTGAATGTGGCCAGTCATGAGTGAAAGAAGAGTGAAGTGGCCTGGTGTATTCTGAGGTGACAGATGCTATATATCTCGACTGCAGTCAGAGATGCAGGGGGGTAGCACTGGAGGAGTCCCTAGGAGGAGGGCAATGTGTGTGGGGAGAGGGGTTGTGACTGCAGACTTGTTTCCCTGCTGTTCTCCAGAACCCTTGACTCAAAAATATTCTGATCCCCAGAGATCTGTTTATCACTTTAAGTATGTCCTGATGCTCACATTGTTTTCAGATGATTATAACTTATCCTGCATTGAACATCGAGCCCAAGAATGTGGCTGGGCTTTAGACCCGTGCTTAGTTGATAACAAGCAGAAAGATGCTTCTGTGGATGCTATGCAAGAATGGGGCTGGGCAGCAGCATTGGTCAGACCCTTCATGCCCTCTTAGTCAGGCTGTGATAGTGAATAAATGAACCCAGAGAATTTCACAGAGTTTACAGATTCTGCTCTGTTCTTGTTTTGCCTTCTCATTTTTTACTCTGTTTGAAACAGCCCACGTGTTTCTCTTCATTCTTCTTTCTCAAATGATCATAACATAGAACCCTGGTCCTCAAGTAAGGCATGTTCTGTAACGTGAGAGCAGCAGTGTACTCTATTCATGGGAGAGCAGCCTGGTTCTGTCCTGTGGCCCAAGGGAGAAACAGGTGCTCTGTAAGCACATCTGTGCTGCCCTGGTGTGGATAGGATCCCCAGGGGATACTGAGCCTGTGCTGAGATGAGCCAGCCTGCAGCTGGGCCAAACCCCTTCCAGCCCTGCTAATTTGCATGTCCCAAGATCTCAGCCAGCTACTTGTAGATTTATTCACAGGCTGATGGTCTCACCCTGTGCAGCTTCATCCTGGTCAGGACACAGCATGGACATGAGGATCCCCACTCACTTTCTGGGCCTCTTGGTGCTCTGCATATCAGGTAAGAAAGGGTAGCATAAGGAATTTACTTAGTTCTGAAGGTTCACAGTTGCCTGACATTGCAATCTAGGCCTGATTTATCTTGAATATCTAGGTTGATATTTGTTAAGTTTCCCATTTCAGGTGCCAGATGTGATATCCAGTTGACACAGCCTGCATCTGCATCTGCATCTGTGGGAGACACAGTCAAGATCAGTTGCCGGGCCAGTTGGTAGTTACTTAAGCTGGTATCAGAAGAAACCAGGGCAAGCTCCTAAACTCCTGATCTACTATGCAACCAGCTTGGCATCTGGGGTCCCATCGAGGTTCAGTGGCAGTGGTTCTGGGACAGATTTCACTCTCACCATCAGCAGCCTGCAGCCTGAAGACTTTGCAACTTACTACTGTCTACAGTATGTTAGTAACCCTCCCACAGTGATACAAGCCGTGACATAAACCTAGCAGGGAAGCAGAAGTGTGGGGCAGGGGTGCCACAGCTGTTCCTCTTTGTGTCTCCAGCTGCGGGCCAAGTTCTCACATGCATCAGGGCTTTGAAAGTCACTGGAAGGATTTGGTAGAAGCATCCAAGGAAGCTCTTCCCTCGGCTAACTTCCTTTTCTGTTTCTCGCCCCTGATTTAATGAAAGACCGGTGAGTACACTGAAGTAAATGGATTATGGCATAATTTTGTATTCATTTGGCAACAGTGTAGCTCTTCTTTGGGTTCCAAGCAATAATTTTTAAAAATTTTTATCATTGTTATGCATTTATTAATTAATTTTATTTTTTTTATTTTAAAGAGAATAAAACAAAATAAAGTACAATAAAATAAATTTAAGCACAACAATGAAGTTAAATCCATACTGCACTACAAAACAAGGTAATAGAACCAACAGAGGCTAACATTATATATATATATATATATATATATATATATATATATATATGCTTATGTTCAAAGTAGCTTCCCATAGCATCAGACATAATGAAGTAAATAAAACAAAATGGAATCAAATCAAATCAAATAAAACACTATAAACAGTACAGAACAACAAAATAAGATTTTAGGGTATTAATAATGGCTGCAGATGTACCTCTTTCAAATCCTCCATTTAGAGACCTTTATTCACAATGAAGGTTAAAGTGCAGAGGTATATTTTATGCCTCTGCCCCTACATCTGCAAAGTAGATCATCACCATAAATTCAACTCTCTTGCAACCCATCATGATAAGTTCAAATTCAAATTTCCCAATCCACATCAATTTTGACTCTTGACATTAAATATTTCAGCACAAAACAGAGATGTAAGGCCACATGTCCAAAATGTATTATGACACAGTGTTGTCATAATACCACTGTCTCATACCTGTGCAGCTTCTTTTTCCTCCACTTTCTGTAAGTGAACCATGTCTCCCCATGCCTATAGTATTCCCTTTTCTAGAAAGGTACTATCCTGATGTTTACATTATGGACAATTTTCAAAACCTAATGTCAAAATATACTGCTATGGAACACAGAAATAAAAATAATGAATAATACATTTTGCTACTACCAAGACTCTTTGTAAAGCATCTATGATTATCACGAATATCCTGGCATAGCAAGTGTGTTAGATCCTGTACTGTGCAATACTGTGGTGCTTTCATAGTACTGAGTGTGTCTCAGAGGTCACCACATGGTTTCTGATTGTTTGGACCGATGTTAAGAGTGTATTGTAATTTTAAAATAAGCAGAGGGAGTTCTAAACTCTTTTTTTCTTTAAGTTATTTTATTGATATAATGTTGTTATAAATCTGATGCTCATACAACCATTTGCATTTACAGGAGGACCCTGGAATTCTTACTGTTCTTTTTACATCATTCATTGCCTTTCACTGTTTCATTGAACCTAGCTTAATGTCTTTCTCCACCAGTCAGGGAGCTCCCATTTGCTTGTGTTGATCTTTTTCTTAGAAATGAAGAAAAAAAAGAAGTGGCTTCATTTATTGCCGAAGACAAGAATCTCCTGTTCTTATTTCCACATCTTCATATGTGACTTTTAGGCTGTGGCACTGAATACTTTCCATAAAAACTGCATTTCAGCCCTGGGGGAAAACTAGACATCATTCTTAGGAAGATGAACCCAGGGCCACTAGAATGTTTTCTACTGTTCCAATCAAGATGGCAAAACAGAGGAGGTTGCAGCCATTGTAGGGAAACAGTCTTCATGTTCCATACTGTTATGGATTAAGAACTGGTGGTCAACTTCATGTCAGCTGGATTACATTAGCATGGTGCTGAGCGTAGATGTTCCACCAGAGAAAATTTGCCAGCATAAATAGAGACATGGAGAAGGAAAAGCTATTGGGTTGAGGCATTGATGCAAACTCACCTATGAGTTTCTGTTTGAGCCATTGGTTCTCCTGTAGAAGGTTTGGTCTTCACATTGAGCATTGCTTTCTGGCTCTGGAGAGGAAGATGTGTGCCCCTCCAGTATGAACTGGTCATGCTGGCTTTAAAGCATGTACTCGACTGTGCTTGTTGTCCGAGGAGCTCGAGGCTTCTGTGTCGCTGAGGATGGTTGTGGTGCTTTTTAGGACAGCCCCGGTCTTTGTTGTGAGTGTGACTTCTTAGCTCCATTGTAGAACCCTCAACCCACCAGCACAGCTGGCATAGACTTCCTGGCTTCCATAGCTGACCTTTGGGCCTTCCCAGCACGGATCTGTAAAAGAGACTGGCATGAGTCCTTGTGGGCTTTAGATCTCCAGCTGGACTCATGGGAGGCATTGTCATGAACTCTGGGTCTTCATCTGGACTCATGTGGCACATAACTGTGGGATTCAGGTCCTTGGCTAAATATTCTATGCCTTTAGTGTTGTGGATAGATTTCTTGCATTTCTTGAGTTAACTCATTATAAAAAATAATATTATAAACTCCATGACCTGATTCCAATGGTTCTCTGAACAACCCCTGACTATAACACACACCAATTTTTTTTCCAGTAAAACCTCCCATTCGACAGTAGCAAGCATTCTCTTTGTGTAACCCATTTCCTCGTTCTTGAATCCACTGGCAAGATGTTTTCATGTATTGTTTCTCTCCAATGTTTTCTTTACTAATTTTTCCCTTTACAATAGGTTGTATTAATTAAGATTAGCCCTCAGTCTTCTAAAACATTTCAAGCATAGAGAATGGTAATTAATAAACGCTTTCATGACCTCTACCTCATCTAGTTATTATCGGGTGTAAGCTAACCATTTTTTTTAAAGTTACTAGTATGAGCATCTGATATGCACATCAATTCATGCTGGAAATTATTACCTTATGACTTCCTAGGATAATAGCTTGGCAGAGACTTATAAACTATTTTCATAGTGTCACATCCAACAGTCAAAATTTCAAACATTTGAATAACATACTTGGAAACACCTGTTATCTCACATTTTGCCGAAAACCATCCAAACTAGACTCATTCATAATAGCCTGACAGTCTCAGTCTCAATGAAGCAATACATTATGACATCTCCATCCATTACATAGTACTCAGAAAAGAAGAGGATCCCATTACTTGTACATGAATAGTATGAATTGAACTAACAAGCAACTGTGTTGTGTAAAAGTAGGAAAGGAGTAGGGAATACAATATACATGATACATTTCTTTATGAAATTCTAGAAAAGGATAAATCTAATATGTAGTGACAACAGATAGACTTGAGTTTACAAAGTCCATGGGGTGAGGAGGAAATTGGTCAAAAAGAATGGCAGGAAAATGTGTTGCATATTAAGAATAGTTTGTTATCACAGTGGAATTTTCTCAGTGTCATTTTGATAGGGATTACACTGAATCTGTAATCCACTTCGGATGGTTTGAACATTTTAGCAACATTAATTCCTTCAACCCAGGAACATGCGGTAACTTTCCATTTATTTGGGACTTTGTGACTTCTTTCACCACTTTCAGTAAAGTCTAATTTACCCATATTTCTCTCCTGTGGTTTTGTGAGTATGGATTTTTGTCCTGTTATGTGTTTGTCTTCTTTTACAGCCTAAAGTTATACTCTTGCTCTTTCTTCTGAAGCCCCCTACTCACACCTGTCAACTATGTGTTCTATTAATTGATATTTTCCTTTCCAATTGCTTCTCACCATGTATTGAAAAAAATGGCACAGAAAGATATACTTAACTTTACTGTGCTTGGGGAAATAACTATCTTTGCTTGTTTTCTCTGGATTCTTCATTTTTGCTTGTTCAGTTTATTTTTGTTCCTCTGGTGCACACACTGTCTCACTGAAGTTCCTTGATAATCCTCACCCTTGTTGGCAAAGCTGGGAATCAAATTGAGGCTCTTATGCATACCAGGCAAGTAATGTACTGTAGAGTTATCTCCACTCCCTATAAAATCTGAAAATAAAATTTTATGCATATTTTACTTCTATTTCTCAAAATTTTTGTGGCTGTTGTAGACACATTGTAATTCCTTAAATATTATATAAACTATCCATCCATTAAATACATCATTGGTAGATTGATTGGATTTCATTACATGAAATACATATTTGTGTATATATACCATTTTTAAAAATGAAGCTTTATTTATATCAAGTTTTCTACAAGAGTGACATAGAAAAATTCTCTATTTACCTATTTTTTTTAATTTATAAGACACAGTGACTGTATTGACCGTGAATCCAGAGATTTTATGATGCTATTATTGTAGTTAATTTTGTTGCAGGTTTTAATAATTTATGTGAAATATTTTGTGGAAAGTATGCGGAAATGCCAATAACTTTTTGTCCTTTAATTTGTGCATTTTATTAGTTTTTCTTACTAAATTTTGGAGCACCTTCAAAATAAAATCCTCAGGATTTTATTGGCAACTATGATGTTTCCAGAGACTTTATTAGGAGTGTAAAACAACTTTTCCAAAACTGTTAAGGTGAAAGAACTGGGGTTAGGTCAATTGATTCACTGTAATAAGACAATGTGGAGAATCACCCGGGGAATTGTACTTCGCCTGCACAGAGATTTCTGTTTCTGATTCCAGTGCCATGGTTTCAGTGCCCTGAAAAAAAAAGAGACTCAGTGCTGCTCATCTGCAAAGTTGGGGGCCTCTGGGTACAGAGGGACTATGTCTCCCCATCTACCAATTCCTAGTATTTTACATTTTCCTCTGCGATTAGTAATGCTCCTATCACCCCCCTCTCAGGAGGATTCTTAAAGTGCTAGTTGAAGGTCAGCATTGAGGAAAGGTGGGTGAGAGAACGAGGTGCACAGCTCTGACTGTGGCAGCCATGAGTGAAATAGGGATGAAGTGACCTGGGAAAATGAGAGACAGAGGGACAGAACTTACAGACCCAGC
Organism: Cavia porcellus; assembly: GCF_034190915.1. Taxonomy (NCBI): domain Eukaryota; kingdom Metazoa; phylum Chordata; class Mammalia; order Rodentia; family Caviidae; genus Cavia; species Cavia porcellus. The sequence goes on along the minus strand of NW_026947501.1, from coordinate 43,240,502 downwards.
AGAGATGCAAGGGATGGTGTGATCCATAAAGAGAACAGTAGTTCACTCTACTTGTGAGAGGGCAGTCAGATTCTTCCCTGTGGTTCAAGAGAGAAACACCTTCTCGGAAGGAAATCTGAGCAGCTCTACAAGGTTATGATATTCCTCCCATGGGAATACGAGCCACAACAAAAACCGCCAAGGAAAGCAGAAGTGTGAGGCTGGGCTGCGCCAGGTGTCAGCCCTGCTGTGTCCAACTGCTGAGAGCAGTTCTCTGACCCTGCCAGGCTTGCAAGTTCCCTGGGAGGCTTTAGAAGAAGGGCACAGAATTATCTGTACTTTAACTCTCCTTTCCATTCCTATTCCTCAACTCTAGCAGAACAGACATCACAGTGCGTGTGCTGGTTTAATGAAGGCCACTGATGAGTCCCTCTGAGCAGTGTTGGTTATGGTCACTTTTTGTTCAGATAGCAGCAGAGAAGCCCTTGCATGCATTCTGAGAAAGAGTTTGTAGAGACTTGCTTCATAATTTAGAGTGCATTAAGGCCATTGAAAAATTTAAAATGCAGTGGTAATCCTCACAACTCTGCCCAGTTGGCTATGCAGTCTATCATTAATATACAATTACAATTTTGTTGCAAATACCAAGATCCATAAACATGAAAAGCCCGTAGTTTACTTGAAAGTTCACATTTTGTTTTTGCTGTTTTGTTATATATATATATATATATATATATATATATATATATATATATTTTACTTTAAAACAGAAAAAAGGGATACAGAATTTCAAAAAACATTGTAGGAAATTAACACTAATAAATATATTGTATATTGTTATCTTAGAATCAGTTGTTCAGGTTACAAGATCTAGGGACGGAAAAGATGAATAATCAAACAATGAAAGCACAAACTGTTCTTTGGATGAAGTAACAGAGATCAATACTGTAGCTGCCTATGTTGTACATATACACACACAGATGCATACATATGTACACCTATATACGTAGAATCCTTTCCTTTCTTCTTTCTCTCCTTCACTTTTGATGCTGTACATTTCATCAGGATAAACAAGTGTGTAATAACACACAGGCAGCATTTTGGCCTGATGCAATGTTGTTTCACTGCTCTAAAAAGCCTCTGCTCTTAAAAAGTTCCCCATTCATTCTCTTTCACCCCATTTCCTATAAGTCATTTGTGTTTTACCATTTCGGTAGTTTTTCTTTTTTCCAGAATCACAAAATTTTGCTTTTACACTATGGAAGATTTTTGAATGGTAACCCCAGAATACACTGTATTAGGAAACACAATAATTAAAAATATTAAATAATACTTCTGGCTACTTACAAGATTTCCTTTTCAGAGTCTATGTTTATTGGAATATATTGGCTTAGTGATAATTTTGGAATGGAAGTTGGCAATGTATTGATTTTTGTCTCCAAAGTCACCAGAAATATATAGATTTGCTTGGACTAAAAGTCTAAATAATTCTTGAAACGTGGCAAGGAATTTTCATAATCTTTTGCCCTACTTTCATCTGGATTATCAGGTGGAAATTTAGAACTAGCACTGTTTTTGCTTTTGTCACTTAGAGTCATTCACTATTTCACTGAACCTAACCTGGGCCCTTTCTCTGTTGCTCAGGAAAGTTCCCAGAAGGCTGCCTTTAGTCTTATGCATTGTCAAGAAAAGAGTGTGTTTCATTTCATGCTGAAACATACTTCCTCTCCTTATTGTTACATATTGCCAAGTGATTTTCACAACTGTGGAACTTAAACACCTCCCATAAAACAATGACTTAGCTTAGTGTGAACACCAGAGTCAAATCTTTGGGAACACAATGGAGGTGGCAGACCTGAGGGTCCCCAGTAGGATGTTTATTTTCCAGACAAGATGGTTGCAGTGGAAGTGTTATCAACCACTGTAGGACCCAGTCTTTAAGGTTGCACAATTATTTTGCATAAAAATCTCAAAATCAGTCACAGAATGCATCTCCTCTGTATATACCACTTCCTGCTTCCTCATTCCAGTCATATGAGGTTCTTATTTAGCCCCAGTAATGATTGCAGTAATGCTTCATTTTTTTCTATTAACTTTTGCTCTTTCAAAGATCTGTATTAACAAAGATAAGATATAAAATATGTCAAACACAAATACATGACAGGAGAATGCTAATTTGTGAACCATAATAAATAGGTTATTGAAACCTGTCTTTTTTCCTTACTGTCAAATATTAATAAATGAAAATCTTAAACAAACAAGTACTGGAACAACTAAACTACCAATTCCTGATGAAAATGAAGAACTTGTTACCTCTATGCATATTAGTTTGGGAAGGGCTTAGAAATTTCTGTGAGACTCAGCAGCTGCCCTCCTAGACCTCTGAGTAAGGTCCTCAAAAACAGCAGTTCACACAGCATGTTGTGTCACACCAATCAAACTAGCTTCATTCATAACAGCCACAATGGAAGACAGAATATCTGTATAAAAGATATTAATTAAAACACAGCCTGAATTTGTTAAACAGCAAAGAATTCAAGCACTGGATGCAGTGTCTGGAGATGTGAGGCTGTTTATCCACGGTGACCAGCGGAGGTCTCTGTGATCACTCGCTGTGTGCTCTGAATGCCATGGCCACGTGAATGAAGTCATCCTGCACAAGTCAGGGATTTGTTCAATCTTGGGAGCTGCATATACCAGGAGATTCCACTGAATCCACTGTTTACTGAAAAAAATATATTTTGACATGTGGACAACACAAAAATTATCCAGCAATACAAGAATCATACCCATGGGTGATTTTACTCTTAAGGGTGAATAATACTGTGATATATTCCAGCAGACATGTGGTCCTGGCTCTCTTGCACGGATCACACAATTTTCCCTCTGTTCAGAACCTGGAGGCCCTGCTGTACACCCCTTGCTGCTGCTCTGCTTGTTCTCCAAATCCCCTGCCTGTCACAAGCTCTCAGCAAAATATAGTCACTGTATCAGAGAAAGATCAACGTGAAGCAGGTGTAGCACTGAGCTGTAGATCTGGAGCTGTGGCTCTCTGGGTCCTGGTGCTCTGGGTCCAGGCAGGGTATGGACAGGCCTCTGTGACAGGGCCCATAGGACCCAGGAGTCTGAGGTTGAGACCATGTTCACTGTGCACCGTTCACTTGATCAGCCAGCAAGCTCTTGCTGGGAAGACACTGGTGTGGGACATCATTCACTGAGGGGTTCACCTGTGTTTTGTTCCTGCCTTTACACTCCAGTGACACCATTGTGGGCTCCACGGCCCAGCTTCCCTTTCAGTGAGTATAAGAGAAATGGGCTCCACTACTTTTATTGCATCAGCAGAATCCAGGAAAGTTTCCCAAGATTCAGCAATGTGATCTATGTGACTTAGCCTGGCTCTGTCAACAATTGTGCTTTAGACAACAGTTCATGCTCCACGTACCTTGGTAGATAAAATTCGGTTAAAATGAGAAGCACAGTTCCTCACTTATACTACATACAGTTCCAGGACTGAGTGGAAATATGTGACTCATGGTTGGCAAACTGATCAACACAAATATATACATTTATATCATTTTAGAAAATTATTTTGGTCATCACTTTTCCAATTTCCGCTGTTCCTTGTAGTGTTATAGACTCAACAAAGACTTCCGAAATTTAATACCATAGGCCTAGTAACCCTTGATATTTCTTTGCTATGTATGTTTTTGCTTCCCTTTATTTCTATACTAAATTAATATTTATTTCAAGATGTGCGCTGTCACAGTAAATCTAAGGATTCTGTCCTCTTCTATAACAGTGCTGTTATTTTTGCAGCTCCTTTCCTTCTGTGCATATATCTGAGAACTTTGTGAAATGAGGATTATCTGAGACCATTTCTCTAATCAAACCAAAATGGTTTTTATTCTTTGAATAGTTCTGTGAGATGCCAAAGGATCTCCACAGTAAGCAAATCACAGAGGCCTCATCCCAAAAACGCTGGGCCTGTAAAAGTGATGCTCTCTCATAATGGGGACACTAAGCAGGGAAGTCTCTGTGCAATTCTAGACTCAGTAGCCATAGGATCTCTGACGACAGTGACCTGGTTTTTGCTATCTACCAGTTTCTTAATACTTTCTATTTTGCTTTGGGATTGCTGATATACATGGCTATGTTGTGCTTTCCTGAGAGATTCTCACACTCTAAACTATGGTTGTGCACTGATGCCATGTTCCTGGGTCCCACATGAGATGTGGGAAGCAGAGTCCACAAAAACTGACCCCAATTGTAGATGCAGATGAGATGCACTGGTGATGCCCATAGAAGAGGGGAAGCCATAAAGGGGAGGCTGTGATTTTACACCTGCTACCCTGCCATTTCCTGTTATGCTCAGAAATGATAATAAAACTTATTTTTATATCAAGTAATAAAGCTATCACATTAAACTAATAGTTAATGTAGTACATGCACACATCAGTTAAATGATGTAAGTTTCTATTTGTGAAATGTATGCTTTATTCTCTCTAAGCAGAACGAATGCTGAGTGAGTCGACTCTAGGAATGGGGCTTTTGCTGACCTTCTTGGCCTCTGGTCATACTGAGCACAGTCTGAAGAGCCAGACCCAGCACTGATGTCCTGGTCTCTCATGGTCCCTCTGTTCTATGGGACTCTCATGTTGGTTCAATAGTCAGAGGTGTCCACAACATTCCTTCCTTGGATCCTATGCTAGTCAGTACCTTTGGCAGAGCCCTGACTCCCACAGTGTCCTCATAGTCCAGAGCCAGAGCCTGGCTGCTCTCAGCACAAAAACCTGACCTCAGCCTTGATTTGTGATTCTACTCCAAAACCTCTCTAGTTGTCTCTAGCTTGAAAGCTCTCCTGGCTTTGAATTCCTAGGACCCACTTCCACACTGTGCAGAGAGCTGCAGAGTGATTTGCAGGAGACCAGTACTCCCAGGGCTTCCTGACATCTCAGTTGCTACAGTTGCAGCCACTCACCAAACCACTAGGTATGGGAGCAGGGGAACTGCTGGGTTCTCACAGCCTGCTCTGGAAGATGCTTTGGGATAGGAAGGATGCAGTGGCCTTATACATCTGTGCCAGGATTCTTTAGTCTACAGATATTTCCCGCAGATCTTCATGGGCCCATGATCTTTACCAAAACTAAATCTTTGTCATATCATGTGAGTTACGCATGTCAGGATCACTGTCCTATGATCATTATCTTTTTACAACCCTAGATTTACTGTTGGTCTTTTGTTCTTTTTAGCAGGATGAATTATTAAGTTGAATCATTTGATTTTCTATAGAGTCTTGCCTGGTAATTGATAGGATCAGTTTTATGAATACAGATGAAAATGTTCCATCTAGGTCTTAAGTTGCAGAAATGAATAGGTTGCTATCATAAAGATCCTCCACTAGATGGCGAACAACTCCACATAAAACAAATCATTGAGGCCTTGTCCTAGAAACACTAGGACTGTAGAAGTGATGCTTTCCTACTAGGAACCACTAAGGTAGGGAGCTCTCTGCTCCTCTCTCTAAGCTCACATGGCTTAGGGGCCCTGTGCACAGTGGGCCATGTCTTCTCTATCTGGCCATTCCTCAGGATTTCCTGCTTTACTTTGTGATTTGTAATGTACCTGAGCATGATGAACTTTCTGGAGGCCTCTGGGTCAGCAATGAAGCAGAGTGAGCCAGAGAGCAAGAGCCACAACCCTTAATGTGGCCAGCTGTGAAACAAGAGTAAGTGTCCTCATGCATTCCAAGGTGGAGGTGACAGGTCCCACAGAACTTAGTTCTATTCAGAGATGCAGAGGAGATGCCCTGGAGGAGTCCCTTTGAGGAGGGGAAGGTGGGTGTGGAGAGGGCCTGTGATTGAACCTGTTCCCCTGCTGCTCTCCACATACTGCAGCAATGAGCCCTATACTCAGCTCGGTCCTCAGGATCTGAGCTTCATGTTGCTCAGACTGCAGCAGGGAAGATTTGGGAGGTAATTTGGGTGGTGACTCTGGGCTCTCATTGTTCATTTTCAGTTTGCTAGATTTGAAATAATATGTTATGGAAGCAACAAAAATCATCCTTTATTACTACATTAAATTAGCAGTTAATATACTACGTGCACACAGTGAAGAATTAATTTACACCTTTTTTTGTGTAACGCGTACTTTTCATCTTTCTAAGTAGATCAGAAGCTGAGTGAGTCGAACTCATGGATGTGGATATTTGCTGATCCTTTTCTTGTCCTCTGTTCTTCAGGCTCAATCAGTGCTGAGAACCTTTAGCTCAGAGGGCCAGGTAAGGTCTTTGGTCTTGGTATCTCGCAGTGTCGCTCTTCCTGGGGCTCTCAGCTTGCTCAGCACCTAAAAGGTTGAGTACTTTCCTTCCCTGCATCTGCTGCCATGCAATGCAATGTGCAGGCTCTGTGGTTCTCCCGTGTCTTTAGCCCCATGGGTCTGGAGAGCAGCTACTTCCTCCACAGCCCAGGTCTACAGCTCAGCAGCTCTGAGCACTGCAGGCCTGACCTCAGCCTGGGCACAGGTCCCTGTTGCAAACCTCTCCCATTCACTGCAGTGCTTGAAAATCTATGAAGACCTTAAATCCTCTGCCCATGTCTCCTCAATTCCTGAAACCACTCTAGCAGCTGAATGAAAGACGGTATGTTTTCCTAGTATCCTACTGGATCCTGATACAGCAGATAAAGTTTCTCTTCAGACAGCTCTTCCCTATCCATTATAAGTTAGAATCACAGGATTATTTATTTCTTTAAATGTCTAATAAAAATTTAACACTTTCCCAGCAGTTGTCTCTGATTTCTTTGGTTTGTTCAGTAGCAACTCTGCCCTGCTGTGCATGGCAAACACAGATGAACCTCTTTCAGCCTAGGCAGGAGTAGGAAATAGGAGGCTTATGTGACCCCTTCAGGATTGAGATGTAAGAGGAAGGAAGAAGGTGAACAGGTGGTACTGTGACATATTTTCAAACAGCTGAGTTGGGAGGGTGAGGCCAAACTTTTGCCTTGATTTCTTCTAGAATCAGATTTGAGACTACCTGATGCAGAGACATTGCAGCCCTCTTGAGATTAGGATCCCTTAGGCCCAATCTTGAAAACTCTGTGTGTTGAGATTTCAAACTGGGAGGTGAAAATTGACATCATTTCTACTGTATCTCTGCTGCTGCCCCAATCCCAAGGATTGCAACAGCCAGACTTTTGTTTATGGATTTAAGTACATCCTGATTCTCACATTGCATCTGAAATGATTCTAACTTATCTTGCAAAAAAAAAAAATCAAGACCAAATGTCTGAATGGGCCTCAGAACTGCCCTTGGAGGAAGACAGGCAGAAACGTGCTCCTGTGTGTGTTTGGGGGAACCCTGGGCTGGACAGCAGCATTGCTCATGTCCTCCCCTGCAGTCTCAGTCATGCTGTGATAGTGAGTATAGGAACCCAGACAAGTTCACCTAGCTCACAATTGCTACTCTCTTATACTCATTACTTTCTCTTATATACCCTAAATTTGAAATAGCCCATTTGTTTCCTTTAATTCCTTCTTTTCAAAAAGGTCATGACAAAGACCTGGCCCCCAGGTAAACTGAGTTCTGAAAGACGAGAGCAGCAGTTCACTCTAGTCATGGAAGAGATCATGGAATGATTTTGTTGTAAGGGAGGAGCACATTCTCTGCAGGCAAATCTGTGCCACTCTGGTGTGAACAGTGACCCTAGAAGACAGTGAGCCTGTGCTGAGATGGACCAGCCCTGAAGGTGGACAAAATCCCTCTACCTCTGCTGATTTGCATATTCCAAGAGCCCAGCAGGCTACTTGAGGACTTCTTCATAGGATGTTGGTGTCACTCTGTGCAGCTTCAGCACCAGTCAGTACACAGCATGGACATGATGGTCCCCACTCATTTTCTGGGGCTCTTGTGCTCTGGGTCCCAGGTAAGGAAGGATAGCACCAGGAATTTACTCAGTGGTATGTTCAGCATAGACCAACTTTTAAGGGAGGTCCGGCTTTATCATGGACAATCATGTTGATATTTGTTTCCCATCTCAAGTACCAGAGGTGACATCCAGTTGACTCAGCCAGCATCGATATCTGCATCTGTGGGAGACACAGTCACCATCAGTTGTAGGGCCAGTCAAGGCATTAGCAATTACTTAAGCTGGTATCAGCAGAAACCAGAGAAAACTCCTAAACTCCTGATCTATTGGGCAAAAAGTTTGCAATCTGGAGTCCCATCAAGGTTCAGTGGCTGGGACAGATTTCATCTGTCTGAGACAGATTTCACTCTCACCATTAGTAGCCTGTGGCCTGAAGATCTTGCAACTTATTATTGTCAGCAGTATAAAAGTACTCCTCCCACAATGACACAAGTCATAACAAAAACCTCCCAGGGAAGTAGGAGTGTGAGGCTGGGCTGCCCTAGCTGCTCCTCTTCCTGTCTTCAGTTGCACACCACATTCTTCAGATGCATCAAAGCTTTGAAGCTCACTGGAAGGATTTAGTAAAAGCATCCACGGAAGCTCCTCTCTACTCTAACTTTGTGTGTGTGTGTGTGTGTGTGTGTGTGTGTGTGTGTTTCTCAACCCTGATTTAATGAAGGACACCAATGACTACACTGGAGTAATGCGGATTATGGCATTCTTTTGTATTCACATGCAATCGAGAAGCACTTCAATAGGTTACAAGCATATCTGGTGGTGAAACACTATTCTGCTTAAATGGTTATGTTTTGATCGGCACTGCTTCGTTGTTATGCCCTCTTTTATCTCAGTCTCCACTCCATTATTTACTTGTTTATCTTTATCTGTTTAATTAAAGGAAAAAAATAGCAGGATATATTATAGTAACCCACTTTGACTTTCCATTACCTCGATTTAAAGCCCTGTATTACTCTCACCATCTGGTTTTTAACTGATGTTCCCCTATTCTGTTTTGCTGGATAGTATCAGGTTCGAAAGTTTAGGCATCAGCTGTGAAGATAATGAGATTCATTATAACGCCCATTCTCGTTGACTTTTATCTACTTTTGAAGACCTACAATGTCTCCAATGTTTTGGTTTTGTCGGTTTTATTCTTTACTGTTTTGTTCAATTGTATTATAACTAACGATATAGGCAATTCTTTTTAAGATAGCAAGAGGCAGTATGGTAACCATTGCTGATCACCTTGTATTATGTTTTTACATTATCTACTATGTCCACCCTTTTGACTTGACCGATTCTGTTCTGTTATGTCACATTTGGTTTTACTCTCTTCCAAAAAAGTAATAAGAACCGTGGGAGCAATGAAACCCAAAATGTGTAATAGTCATGGTACAAAAGAGAGGAAAAGAAAGTGCTCTAAACTATATAACTGCATGTATATTTAAGTATATAAGATAGAAAATGATATCACAGAGTTTTATTGGATCATTGAACAGAACTGTTTGTATTATCATTGATGGAATGTCCACTTTACAAGCTTTAATTTTGTGACTTGAACAATTATTTCTAAGATGACAATATGTAATCCATTAACTAGTGATTTCCTTCTGTTCTTTTTTTTCTGTAAATCTATAACTTGTACCCTTTCTCTGCTTTTTTTTTCTTTTCTCCTTAAATAAAATTTTAAAAAAAGATTTTGCTCAATTGTAAAGATTTATACTCATAGCAAAATTAAAAGTGCAGAGGTGTCTCATATAGTGCTGCCCGTATGTGTACATAGTACATCATCACAGTAAAAGAACTGCTATTTTATTGCAAGTGTAATGCTTTATTTATCAGTGCCCCCCCCAAGCCTCATGCAATTATGGACTTGACCAAATCTAGGGGTTATGATTGGTTCATTGTCTGCCACTGTGATTAGTGGTGTGAATGCTATATGCACCTTGGGGTGGAGCCAGCATATGATGTAATGGCAGGAAGAAGGTGTGTTTCCTCTTTTGTTAGTTTGAGTCTTGCTGTTTGAAGGGCTGCTCCACCATGCTATTCTGCTTTGGAGCCAACTGAGTAAGGACTGAAAACCCCAAGAAGTGTAAGAAACAAACTTTTCTTTCTCTAAATTTAGGTATCAGATACTTCTTCTCAGCTTGAATAAAAAGTAACTAAGAGAGCAATCCATCAAGATAGTTTAAACCTAAAAGTTTACCTTAAGGTTAACTCTTGTTATTCAAGATTTCACCAGAAAATATAGGAATAAAGATCCAACAAAACTCAGTAATATGGTTATCTATCTTATACACTTAAATATATATGCGGTTATATTCTTTAGAGCACTTTCTTTTCCTTTCTTTTGTAAAATGACAATTACACATTTTGGGTTTTATTACTCCCACAGTTCTTCTTATTTTTTTTTGAAGAGAGTAAAATCAAATGTGACATAACAGAACAGAGTCAGTCAAATCAAAAGGATGAACATAATAGATAATGTGAAAACATAATACTAGGTGATCAGCAATGGTTACCATACTGCCTCTTGCTATCATAAAAAGAATTGCCTATATCATCAGTTATAATAAAATTGAACAAAATATATAAAGAATAAAACCAAAACATTGGAGACATTACAGGGCTTTAAAAGAAGGTAATAGTCAACCGGAACGGACGTCCTAATGAATCTTACTGTCTTTACTGTTGTTGCCTATACTTTCTAACTTGGTACTATCAAGCAAAGCAGGATAGAGGAAACTCAGTCAAAGCAAGATGGTGAGGGCTATACAGGGTTTGAAATCAAGTTAATAGGAAATCAAAGTGGGTTACTATAATAATATATCCTGTTTTTTTTATTATTTTCCCTTAATTAAAGGAAAATAAAAAATTTAAAAAAGGAGACTGAGATAAAAGAGGGCATAACAACAAAACAGCACAGGTCAAAACATAACCACTTAAGCAAAATAGTGATTCACCACAAGACATCCTGACATAAAAGTAATTACCATAATGTCTCTTTCCTTGAAATCTTTGAGTATAACTTCGTATACTGTCGCACCAAACATATCAAGACAATGTAAAACCATTCAAGAGAATGACAGTATTACAGGATATTTAGAACCAACTATCAGAAAATGAACAATGGTTTCTGTATAATCTCTTGTCTATAAAAGATTTTGCTTATATTATCACATATAATAAAATCCAATAAGATACAACATGTTAAGACCAATGGAGACAGAAGAATAAAAGCTTGATGGGACTTCAAAGCAAGATGATACTAAATCAGCACTAGCTATTATGATATCTTGTTTTCTCCAAAATAGCTGTTAATACCATCCATGAGGATGGTTTTCACTGCATCCCACAGATTCCAGTAAGTTGTATCTGCATTTTCATTTTCTTGTAGCTATTGTTTAATTTCTTCTTTAATTTCCTCTGTGAACCACTGATTACTCAAGAGTGGGTTATTCAGTTTCCATGTGTTTGTGGGATTTTTGCAGTATCTTTTATCATTAATTTCTAGGTTCAGAGCTCTAGGATCCGAAACATGCAAGGGATTATTTCAAATGTTTCGCATTTGTTTAAATATGTTCTGTGAGCTAATGTATGGCCTATTTTAGAGAATGACCATGTACTGCTGAGAAGCATATGAATTTTACTGTTGTTGGGTGGAACATTCTGTAGATGCCTATTTTTCACAGGTGTGATTCACTTCTGTTATTCCTTTGCTGATTTTCTTCTGGTTTATTTGTCCCTTGGTGTCAATGGTGTGTTAAGGTCTCCTGTTACAATTGTGTTCCTGGTTATTTGATTTTTCATTTCTGTTAATAGTTGTTTTATATTACTTGGTGCCCTGGAGTTTGGTGCATATATATTTAAGATAGTTATCTCTTCCACTTGGAGTTTTCTCCTAACGAGTATGTAGTGACGTTCTTTGTCTTTTATGGTCATTGTTGGTTTAAAGTTCACGTTGTCTGCAAACAGAATGGCTACTCCTGCTTTTTTTTTTTTTTTTCAATTCCTGTTGTGTGAAGTATTGTTTTCCATCCTTTGACTTTCAATCTGAGAGTATCCTTCTGGGTTAGATGGGTTTCCTGTAAACAGCATATAGTTGGATTTTGTTTCTTGATTAATTCTGCTAGTTTGTTTCTTTTAATTGGTGCATTGAGACCATTTACATTAATGGTTATAACTGTTATATGCTGGTTTAGTGTTGACATGTTATCTTTCTGCTGTTGCATCTTTATCTTTCTGTTCTGTTTAATTATCTGCTTTGCTTAGTAGTTTTTTTTTCTTTTGTGTATCTAAACTGTCTCAATATTTTTTGTAGGGTTGGCTTGGTGTTCATGAAGTTCTTCAGCTGTTCTTTGTCATGGAAGTATCACATTTCACCATCAATTTTGAAGGACAGTTTTTCAGGGTACATCAGTATAGGTTGGAAATCATTTTGCTTTAGTATCTGGAATACTTCACTCCATACTCTTCTTGACTTTATTGTTAGTGCTGAGAAGTCTGCTGTAATTCTGATAGGTTTTCCTTTATAAGTGATCTGTCTTTTCTCTCTGACAGCTTTTAATAATCTATTCTTGTGTTGGATTTCTGGGAGGATGATTATTATATGTCTGGGTGTAGTTTTATTTTGGTTATGCCTTAGGGTTAGGGTTAAACCTGCGTTTGCTGACATCTGTAATTATATCCCGTGTCCTGAGAGAGCACTGCTGTGTTTTTACTTCCTAGATGCTCCTCAGTTGTGGACACAACTTGTCAGGAAGGGAAAAAGACAGTTAGAGACAGTGATTTAGTTCTACCCTTCCTGTCTTCTTTCTCAAAAGACTGCTCTAAGTGTCATTATTGCCTTTGTCTTTCACCGTGTGCACCTCTCCTATATATCAGTTCATTCAAAAACCAAGAAAGATAAAATTTCTCCACTATAATCTAGCTTGGCCTTCTCTGATACTCTCCTCCTATATACTGATATTTTCCTACCTGCTGATTTCTATTAATATTCTGTCTTTACTGATAATTAAAAGACACAATATCTTTGATTAGTCAGTTTAGAAGTGAATCAGCTTGCAAAATACTTTCTATGAGAAATAAGTGTCATTTTTCTTGTTTTTTTGAAACAGGGTATCACTATGCAGTACAGGTCGGCCTTGGTCTCACTCTGTATCCCAGACTGTCATTCAACTTGCAGTAACTCTCTTACCTCAGCCTGCAGAGCGCTGGGGTTGAAGGCATGCGCCACCAGACCTGGCTAGGAGTCTTGTTTGTGTATCCTCATGTTCTTAATCAGAGGCCCCAGAATTTCAGATTCTCTGTAATCAGTCTCAGATCTTTGAAGTTTAGTGTGATACATATAATGTGTCCCACTTCCTAAGTGAGAGATAGGTTAGGAGCTATGTACCTGTCTATTAATAGATTTCAGAAATACCCAAATGTTAGAGGATGCTAGGCAATTTTCCAAATGAATGCTTAGGAGCTCTTGTACACTGGTGGACATCTCTGCATTTCAATGGATTGTGTTTCTGCACACTATCAATTTTCTGGTCATAAATCGCTACTGAAGAAGCACTGGATGTTTTAGTGAAGGCAATTTCTTTCTTTAATAAACTCTATTGAGAAGAGGTTTTAAATAGTACTTATTTTGAAAGAAAATAAAAAATAAGCCAGTGTTTCCATGTTTTTATCACAATAACAAAATACCACAGAATTCCTAATTATAATGCATAGAAAATTTTTTCTCACCATTCTAGAGGATGGAAACTCTAAAAGTGAGGCACACATAGATTCTATGTAGTGAGAGCTGAGGCCTCTGTTTCTAAATGGTGACTCATGCTTTCCTGGCTGCCATGACTGAAAGTAGAATGGTAAAACTGAGTGAAATGAATGCTGTGTTCTCATATAGGCAAAAGATCAAGGACCAACAAGCTCACTGAAATGGTTCTTATAAAATTCATAAATGACATTTACAATAGCAAAGAAGTCTAGATGTAGTCATGTCCAGAAATTACCTAAATCCTAATTTTATTACTGTACAGTTAAAATTTTAACATAGTTTTATGAGGAATACAAACATTTAAACTGTATCAGGTAGGGACAGAGTATCCTTAGGTACTGGTTGCCAGAGAAAGAGAAAGAGAGAGAGATAGAGAGAGAGAGAGAGAGAGAGAGAGAGAGAGAGAGAGAGAGAGAGGTCAAAACAGCTAGCTAGCCCAGTTGCCTTTGTCCTGGACATCCTTATCAAAGTGATGTCATCAGGCATTTTAATTTATTATCAGCTTAATTACAATATTTTGACTTTATGTAACTCCTGATATGATGATTCAACATACTTCAGCATATTTTTTCAAAAATTTAGAAATAAAAATCTGATGAATAACAGCATCAAAGAAACCAAATAAGTGACATTCTTTAACATAATTAGTTAATGTAATCCAAAACTTTACAAGTCATGAAAAACATCAAAGAACCTTCACAAATTTCAGGAGACCAAAGACTAAATGCAATATAGGAAATTAAAATATTTTACTTGAAATAGCAAAGGCCAGTAATGGCAAAATCATTGAAACTGAAATACAGTTCTCAATTAGATAATAGTATAGGAGCAACATTATTTTTAAAGTTATTTCATGAGTTTAACTGAAATAATTATAAAAATAAAATACTTCATTCAGAAAAATTTGCCAAAAATAAAGGAAAATTAACAGTATTCTTTAATGTGAAAAGAGGAACCATTAAGAGGAGACAAATCCTCTGGGGAGAAATCAACAGGAAACTACTCAGAGTCATAGATCATAATAGCAACAGTGACTTGTATTGGATGGAACACAGTCCTCTCAAAACTACCATAAAAATGAAAAAGAACCCAGAAATATTTTTAAAGTGCTGAACTCAATTCACAATATGTCTATTATAGGAAAACCAAGCCACCATGATTAACAACAGAGCGATGGTAATTTGTAAGAATGCAGAGCAGGCTGTGCAGGTGAACAGAAGGACATGCTGATCACCTGCCTGTCTTTCGGGTTCATCAGAACTGAGAACAGGAGCACAGCTGCCTTCAGGTGAGAGCTTATGATTTCCACCCAGTACTCCCTGTCTTCTCTCAGCTGGGAAGGAAAGCGAGCAGACCTCGAACTTTGAAACACATATAAACAAGCAAGGAGTTCATCAAACATTTATGTAAACTGAAGTACACAAAGATATGAATGAATTGTGCTGTCGTAACTTTTAGGAAATATTAAGCCAGAGTGAGCTGAAAGAAACATGAAATATGCACCTTCTCCCAATCACTATTATCTTCTTAAGTGCAGAAGAAACTTTGGGTCACTTTCCTCACAGAACAGGACTCTAATCCCTGTCAGCTTCTGTCACAGCTGCATTTAGCTTAGTGTGTTTTAGCGACAAACTGCATGGCTGCTTCCTTTGAAGACAGTAAACTGAGAGACAGAATATTTGAGAGAAAAGGGGAATTTTAATTCTGTGTCAAGCTGCTGAGAGGAAGCAGGAAATGAGTGCAACCCAATTCCTTCTACAAGTACATCCCGTACACCTGAACATTCATTTCCATAAGCATGAACAAAGTAAGTCACTAACTGAATCAGTTACTGCTTGAGTTCTCTTTCCAAGATGTGCTGCCTTTTCAGGTGCTGTACTCAATTTCTATTTTGAAATAGCCTAGTTTTCTAAAACTTGTGTGCCAGCATTTATCACCCAGGTTCCATTCCCATCTGTGTAGACTCTAACACACCTCCAAGCTTAGAAAACTTTCCAAGGATAATTTCTTCAAGAGCTGTAAATTCTCTAATGTTTATGTGAAGGCAAGAAGTAAGTAAAGAGAAGTAAGAGCAGCAGTCACAGGCGGTTTTGCCCTGCAACAGATTTTCATATTATCCCCCAGGGAGGACCTGTATTTGGAAATTGGAGATAAAAGCTCAACCTAGCACTTGCCATGGTGAATCAGGACTCCCCAAGCCAAGGTCTCAGAAAGAGGTACCCTTTTCTGCTGCTGGGGCTGCTAATGCATTGCATCCCCGGTAAGGATTGGGAAGGTGGGGAGAGAGAACAGGGTGATGGGTGAAATCTGGGTTCCCACATCTGCCCTTGTATGCTCTGTCCATGTATGAGCTACACAGGCCTTGTGTGCTAACAAAGGGCATGTGGGAGACAGATTTGGAAGAGTGAGGAAAATTGCGGGAGGGCCCATACTCTGGTGACCTCTGTGACTAGGATAGGTGGGGGAGGTGTGGGTGAGTCCGAGGTGCTGTTTGTGTTTCCCATGTTACAGTTCCTTTTGGACATTTCTGTGTACAACTTTCAGGACACAGAAAAAAATGAATATCATTTAATGTAAAATACATAATAAAAGGAAAATTATAAAACATTCCTTCTAATATTTGTATCTAATCTTGCATTTTTGTTTCATTCATTTAGGATACATGGGAGACGTTGTGATGACCCAGAGTCTACTCTCACTTTCCGTCACCCCTGGAGAGCTGGCCTCCATCTCCTGCAGGTCCAATCAGAGCCTCCTGAGTAGTAAAGGAAACACTTGTTTGGAATGGTTCCTGCAGAAGCCTGGCCAGCCTCCACAGCTTTTGATTTATGCCGGTTCCAACCGGCCATCTGGGGTCTCAGACAGGTTCAGTGGCAGTGGGTCAGGGACAGATTTCACCCTAAAAATCATCAGGGTGGAAGCTGAAGATGTCCCAGTTTATTACTGCATGCAAAGTATACAAGTTCCTCCCACAGTGATACAGCCCCAAACACAAACCTTTCTAGCTGGTGCTGCCCAGGTGCCCCATGGATAGCTTTGATAAGGAGCAGCACAGCATACTCTCAGTGTGTGTGTGAGAGGAAGTCCTGAGGCTGAGGTATCTGTCTCATGGATGCCTCAGCTATACTCAGGAAAACCCCATTAAATGCACTGTATGCTGCAAACGCCTTGGAATAGCAGCTGTGGCACGAGCTGTGAACCAAGTATCTTATGAGCAAACAGACAGAACTGCAGTGAGACATGAAATTTATCTCAAGCATAATCCTCCCAGCGCTGCTTTTGTTAATAATTGGCTAAATGACCAGGCTTTTAAGGCAGTTTTGGCCAATACAAGTACAATGTATCTCACTGTGCAGCAATTTTATTTAATTGTGGAAGGATAGTATTCAGTAACATTGCCAAAGCCATGTTCTTTATTTTCCCCAAGACTATATTCATTTTACTTATTATGATCCCTATTACTACAAGCAGCAGGAGTAGCACTCCATAAATTATCCATGGGGATGGACTTTTGAGGACTATCAGTGCAAACCTTGGGCTTTTGTAAGTTTATAGAAAATAGAGAATTGTAATACTAAAACTCTTTTGTTTGCTCTCTGCTGTTAGAAACATGGATTCTTTAAAATTCAAGAACTGGAAATTAAAAAATGTAACATAAACCTGGGTTTCAGAACTTACTTTGTACACCACCTGTATAACACAAATTGTATGAGGCAGTTTTTCTTTCCTTAAAGTTAAGAATTTTAATAATGTGACAGTGTGGTCTGAATGCATCAGAAGTTCACTGAGGTGAGGTAAGATGACATTTGGTTGTGTTTGTTTCAGTCTTGCAGAAAGATGAGTGCTGGAGGATGGTGACACACACTCTTAAGGCGATTCAAATGCATTTCTTGGTGAAGAATTTCATAGTTGAAGGAGTCACTGCCTCCATGATGGAGGGAGAACTGCTCCACTAAGATTGTAAGGAATTTCTCATGAAGCAGTATTGTATGCCTGAAATTGAAAGGGTTTTGGCCCAGACAGGACACTGTAGCCAGGAAAGCCACAACCGGAAGCAGGAAGCCCCATCTCCCCTGCCCCTAGGAAGTTACCTGTGACACCATCTTCCCACCCCCTGGAAATTTACATATGGCGCCAAACCTAGGACCAATCAGCTACCTGTTTATCCCTAATGCCCGCCTTAGGTTCCACCCCAAACCGAGGCTATTTACAGGCCCCCACACCACGTGTCCGCCGGAGAGATCGCTGGATGCCAGCAGTGGGGGTGCCGGTCATCTCTCTCTGTGTTCTAAGAATAAAGGCTGCTTTTTATTTTATATTTCTCATCTTTTGTTAATATTTTCAGTCTTTTGGAAATAACCCTAGCATTTGGTGCCATGACTCGATCAGCAGGCGATTGACTCCTGGGACACACACTCAGTTGAGTCCCCTAGCCGATAACCAGATAACATCCTGGATTAATCCTGAGCTTTTTCCTCTCCCAAGACGTTCCTGTCGCAAGCCATCTGCACTCAGCATCAGCCAGATTGATTTCAGGTGAGCACTCCATGGGGAACTTTTGGCACTGGGTAGCCCCAGTGGAATGTTCTCCCCGAATGCATGGGTCTGTGCATTTTCACGTCCTTAGTACCGCCCAGGGCAGGGTTCTTTCTGGGCAAACCTGTGTCCACAAAATCTCTCACGTTCTTTGGGTTCGGATAGCCCAAAGTAGAGATTTTTGGGACCACCCACACTGAAAGAATGCCTCACTTCCCTTAAAGCCTTGCGCTTTCATGGGCAAAACTGTTACTGACCCCATGCAGGCTTCACTCCTAAATCTCTCAGTGATGACTGGAATTTATGAGTTTTTGGAACTGTAGCCGCTGCGTGGTGCCACAAATAAGTGACCACTTGTTCTGGACCTCCGGTTTTTTTTCTTGCCTGAATCAGTCATGGGGAACATATTTTCTAACTCCCAAAAGACACCTTTACAATGCCTAATTTCCAATTTAAGTACGCTAAAAATTAAAGGTACCGTAAAAACTAAACAACTAACTTTTTTACTGCCATGAGGTCTGGCCAACTTACCTGCTTATCAGCAAGCCTTGGCCCAAACAAGGAACATTTGACCCCTGCATTCTCAGGAACTTGTACAATTTTTGTCAAG
This sequence comes from Cavia porcellus, assembly GCF_034190915.1. Taxonomy (NCBI): domain Eukaryota; kingdom Metazoa; phylum Chordata; class Mammalia; order Rodentia; family Caviidae; genus Cavia; species Cavia porcellus. The sequence goes on along the minus strand of NW_026947501.1, from coordinate 43,221,706 downwards.
CTGGTAACAAGTTATTAGAACTCCCTTATATTCAAGCCTTTCTTATTCTGAGAACATGCCCATCTCTCATTAAGTCTTGTGCTCCCGCTCAGATACTTTTAGCTAAGTCTACTGCGCCACAAACTTTTCCGTCCTGCCCTCCGTTGTTTTCCCGGCTGCCGCCTGCCTACCACCAAACTCGTTCCCTTCCTTTACCTCCTGCCGGACCACTCTCCCCTCCCTCTAGGCCTGATTCTCTCAGCAGCTCTAATCCCTCTCCATCGCAGATACCTCCTGCTGTGCGATCGTCTCCCTCTCCACCTTCCAGGACCCATAACTCTCCCAGCAGCTCTAATCCCTCTGTGTTGCAGTTATCTCCTGCTGTGCGATCCTCTCCTCCTCCTTCTCCAGTGACCCATAACTCTCCCAGCAGCTCTGATCCCTCTGTTAGTGCTTCCTCACAGTCTCCGACTTCTCCTGAGAATTCTCTATCCCCTACACCATTCTCACCACCTGCCCACCATACTAGGTCCCGGTTGCTATGTCCTTCCAGCAGGCTGCGTGATTGTTCCAGCTTGCGCCGGGAACAGTTGCCATGTTGCAAACCCTCTGCCACGTGGCATGGCGCGGCCATGTTCAGGAGGGTCACATGGGGACAGGGCACCGCCATGTTTTGGGTCACATAACAGGGCACCGCCATGTTCCCAGGACCCTCATTGTCAACGGGCGCCTCTTTGTGGCTCCTCTTGTAAACTGCAACAACCGCCCTGTTGCAGTTTACATGATGCTTCATTGTGCTGCTGACAGCAATCCTCTCACTGCAAGGCACACAGTGAGACGCCATCTGCCTGTGTTTCCCAGGGTGACTGGCAGCAGCTCTGTAGGCCCTCTACAGATGATTGCTCACATGCGCCTACTGGAAGGATGGCTGCCCAATGGCCCTCTGCTCTGGAATCTCCTCAGGCTCTGCTACTGCTTTGGGAGCAAGCTGGCCCCAAGGAACTTGTTAACATCCATGTGCCTTTTTCCCTTTCTGATCTATCCCAGACTGCCCATAAATTAGGTAGCTTTTCTGTTGACAAACAGAATTATATCAGGCAATTTAAATTCATTACTAATTGTTATGATTTACATTTTAAGGATGTTTATGGGATTCTAAATACGTCTCTCAGCTCACAAGAATGGAATCAGCTGAGGCAAGCAGCTCAAAAAGAAGCTGATCACAGACATGAGGTAAACACCACTGATAATGACCCTGGGCCTATAGCTGTGCCAGAGCAGGACAAGCATACTAACTATAACAAACTTTTAAAACAGGTCCAGGAGGCTAATCAAAACCCAGCTGTGTTCCTAAATTGGCTTTCTAATCCTTGTACCCTGCAAGCAGTTCCAGCTTTGCACACTGTGTCAGGCTGCCTCCCAGCCCCTCCCCCGTGCGCTGTCCCAGCCCCTCCCTCCCCCATGCGTCGTCGTCACCGCTGCCACCTTACGCATTTCCGGGGGCAATCCCAGCCCCCCACTGTGCCCTACATCCCAGCGCTTGCCCCACCCACTGGGTGTGGTCTGCTGGAGCGCCATGAAACAGCAGCTCAGCGGCTCTGCTCAGGCATGCTTTTTTATACAATTTGGCTCTGCTCAAGAGGTGCTATTTTTTTCTTACAATTCTCAAACCATTTAATCAAGGTTATTGGCCACCTGATAATTTTACCAGCCTTGTTTATCAATCAAAGCCTTCACCAATCTCCTGTTTAACAACTAAGGTTATAAATTCCTTTTTGCTGGGAACCACTAGCTCTATTTAAAGACAAGAGTTTTCTTCAAAGTTTTATTTTATTTGTCTTGGTCCATTCTACTGCAAATAACAACTTTAAAAGTAAATGTGTTCAGAATTTGACAGTATTAGATCAGTTTTGATAGATTTATTCATCAGATTGCTAAACCTTTACTGCAAAATGTTTCCATTAAAGCCTTTTTGGGCAGATTAAAGCATTTTTGTTAATTCTATGTGTCACCCTATAAAAAAAGTGATATGCCATCCAGATAAAGCCTGCTCTCTAATCTAAAATGCCAATATTAAATTCCTGCATACTTACTTAATTCTACTATAGTCCAAATCCCAAACAAAAAGGCAAAACTTGACCTTCAAACCTTAAAGAGATCTTAATATGGTTTTTCATATTTTTAACACTTGTGACACTTGGAGTTCTGAGACAGGTAAACCTAAACAAGGTGGAGCTGCCTGGCCCCTCCATGGACCATGCTCAAATGCAGCAGAAGACATTGGACAACAAAATGCCCCATCCTGGCATTCTTTGAGACCTTACTCCAGGGCTACTGGACTGTCCTAGCCACCAGAGAGTGGGTAAGTCATTCTAAGTTCTAGCCCTCACAGGAAATGTTGACACTGCCAGATTCATCACCGACAGAAAATCGCTGCTGAAGACCGAGAAGACTCAGGGCCAGCAGCCCCCTTTGTGGATGTCCATCTCAGAGTCCAAGTTCCACTAAAACTCTCAGGTAAGACATTCTCTATATTTGTGTACATAGAGGCCATATATACAGAGTTCTTCCTGAGTATTCAGGATGCTATATTAAGTCCTCAATCTCTATGACAGGGTATTGATGGTCAACCTATGCCATTTACAAGCAGGGCCTATTTTGTGCAGGTCCCAGGCTTCTCACTTGGTTTATACTTTTTCAGGATACATAAAAGCCTTTCGCATACTTGCTAAAGTTATGTTACAGCAAATCATTCAAAGGACTACAACCAGGTTACAGCGACCCATGCCTAAATCAAAGTTGCTAGACTGCCATTCTGGTTTCACATCACTCAGGCTAAGAGGTGCCCTTCCAGTCCTAAATCTGATCATTCTGAGTGGTCATCTCATCTTCCTTCGCCTACCCGTCTCCATCTCACAAAGGCCTCACAGCCACAGTTAACAGGCTAAGTCATGTTTTGTTATCCACTTGGTTCCTAATTTCTTACATTCTATTAATGATCATTTTTACAGCAGGACTCTTTAACAGTATTGCCTACAGACTCCAACATCATGCATACCAGAGACAAGCCTTACCAACCTACCGTCTTAACTTTTATGCTTTCAGATGGGGGAGTAATCACCTCTCATAACTCCACTCCTCCTAACCCCACATTTAATTTTCAGAATTGTGCCTTACTGTGGAACATGTATAAATCAAAGGCACCTTTCCCTCTACCTCACCTGGGTCCTTAAATATGACAGTGCCATAACATTTTGTCTCTTTGTTTTTCCAGTCTGACATACGTGCATTCACCAGTGAAGTTGTCCTGGCTAAAACACCTGGCACCAGCGTCTACCTGGGCATCAACTTTCATCCTGTTGACTCCCCTAGGCTCCAGTACAGCACCCTTTGCCAGCAGGAAGTAGTTAAAGAGAGAAATCTTCACCCCTTTTCATAATAATAATCATAAGACGGGATATGAAATGGTTTTGGCCCAGACAGGGCACTGTAGCCAGGAAAGCCACAACCGGAAGCAGGAAGCCCCATCTCCCCTGCCCCTAGGAAGTTACCTGTGACGACATCTTCCCGCCCCTGGAAATTTACATATGGCGCCAAACCTAGGGCCAATGGGCTACCTGCGTATCCCTAATGCCCGCCTTAGGTTCCACCCCAAACTGAGGCTATTTACAGGCCCCCACACCATGTGTCCGCCGGAGAGATCGCCGGATGCCAGCGGTGGGGGTGCCACTGGTGGTGGGTGTTCTCAGAATAAAGGCTGCTTTTTATTTTATATTTCTCATCTTTTGTTAATATTTTTCATCTTTTGGAAATAACCCTAGCAGAAATCATGAAAGTTTATTACTTGTGAAAGACAAAGAGTGAACTGGGTTGACCTGAGTGAATACCATAGCAAAGGGACTACCTCAAAAGATGTGGTGCAGCAGAGAGACATAGATTGTTTAGAGAACAACAAACATGCAATAGCATGCTGCCCTGAGGTCACAGGGGGCCCTAGGTCAACAAAGGAACCCTCAATTGGAGAAAGATATTCATTACTCAAACATGTACTAGGATCCTTTGTACAGAAAGATAAAATACTAGATACCAAAAGCAAACAAAAGTAAAAGTGAGAACCTCCAATCCTGTGTTTGGACTGTAGGGAAAACTGCCAGGCTTTTAAGCAAGAATCCATGGATTTGATGTGGATGAATCCACAGCAAATGTCCAAAGGCAAGCACTCAGACTAAGCTAACATGGCCCTGTTAGATGGGGCTCTCTTCCAGGTGTGTTCCCCTGTCTGAATCCCCCAGACATTCAGGCAAACACAGCAAGAGAACAAAAACTAGCCAAAACCTGCTCACTGTGCCAGTTCCTCTCTGGAGCTTTTGATGCCAGAGTCCTCAAGTCCTCCCCCTGGCTTCTCCTGTCATTTAATGTTCCTATTGTGTTTTAAGTGCTTTTGATTTTTGATTACTTCCCAGTTTTATTTAGCCTTCCAAGCTTTAAAATATTATACTAGGCACTGGAGATGCCTTTAATTTGCTAAAGTAAATTGTATTTCAGAAATGGCATTGTGACATTAAATGGTCTTTCAAAAATGAAAGATTTTCAAATGAGAAGTAAATGCATAATTTTCACATGACGGTGTCTAAGTAAAAATGAATCTGCCTTTTATTTTAGTAGCAGTTGTTTAGAAAACATGTGCTTTGCCTGGACCTCACTTAAGAGTAATGGTCTAAGCGTACTTTTGAGTTAATAATAGCCAAGGCAGTTACTTGTGCTCATGCTGTGTGATCAAAGTAAAGGGAAGTATGAATCAACAGGAAAACATGTCCTGTTGTAGGCTGAGAAATTTAACCACACCATCGCTTATGGTCCTAAGGTAATAGATTGCATGTTAAGTAGAACTTAAATTTGGACTCCTAAACAAAAATTCCAAAGTTATAAAATATGATTATAAAAAATTATCACATGTGAGGAATGTCAAGTCTTCCGTTCATTACTGACAAGTAAGGATGCACATCCTACCAAAAATTAACTGAGTTCTTTCCCATAGTCACTTGTGTGGAGAGTCATGATTCTTTCCACACTCCACAGCAGGACATTCACAGGCCCCTGAGCAGCATAAGGCGCCCACACACAATCCAGCTGGCATGCTTAACCTCTCAGCCTGCAGTGGCAGCTGTGGGGCCCAGAGGATGAGTGGAAACCAGCTTGTGCTCTGGGGGAGACAGTAGCAGAGCCTTTGAAGTGAAGGACACAAAGGTTTCTTTCATGACATGTGTGCACCACAAGCCAGGGATGACTCAGAGCCACTTCCTAGCTCTCCATGGAAGTCTTAAGTAACTCCACCAGGCCTAGAGTGCATGGCTGCTGCATCTTCCCTGAGATTCAGCTTGGATCTCTGCTGACCTCAGGGCCCAAGGACTCTCAGTAAGGTCATTGAGAGCACAACCCAGTGCATCCTGCCATCACCAACTGTCACCTGATCCCCTCAGGCACTTTCTTCAACCTTTGCCCAAGGTCTGTTCCCAACAGCAACCATCAGAACCTAGAAAGGCACCTGAGGTATTTACTTTCTGGCTTTTGAGCAAATGAACACTCAACAGTTTCATTGTGTGCAGTTCAAAATAATATTGTGTAATTTCCTTTGAACTTCTCTTCACTTTAGATGTTGTAAATATTGTTCATCACTATTCTGAAATGATAAAAGAAAATTATTTTGAAAGAAGGCTTTGTTAAACAAGATTTAATGACCACCAAATTAAGAATCAATTTATCATAAAAAGTAAAAAAAAAAAATGTGTATAAATGTGCATTCAAGCTGGCAAATCTAGAGAACCCTCAGAGGGCAGAAGTTTGTAAGGAATCAATGCATAAGGCATCAGGATTTAATTTCCAACAATGCAGAGAATGACCAGGCACAGATGATTAAGGGAAAAGTCAGTTTTCATCAACACTGCACACTAGTTAAACCTAACAGACATACAGTTCATTACCAACAGTGGAGTACACATATTTATTCTCCTGTGCTCTTGGAGTGTTCTCCAGGATACACCACATATGAGACAAATACAGGTCTTAACATATTTAAGAAGATCAACATCACTCAAATGTCTGATCTGATGACCATGGAACTAAATCACAAATCAACAATAGAAGACTAGCTGAAAAATTCCTAGATATGAGGAACTAAAACAATGCATTGTAAGAACTTGCCTATATCCTCAGCAAAACTTCCCATTTAAAAAATATTTTGAGTCAAGGCTTTAACTAAATTTCCCTGACTGGTTTTTAGAATCTCATGTTCCTTCCTTAACCTCCAGGATCATAGCATTACAGGCATGGATCATGCCCAGCTTGGCACTGATGTTTGAAGATTTTGATGTTAGTCCCCAACAAAGATGCCACAGGGCATCTTGAGATGTCTCTGCCTCTGGCCCATTGTTGTGTTTCAAAGGTGTCACCATCCCTGGCAGAATAGCCACTATCATCAGTGTCTCACCCTGGTAGTAGCAGAATTCAGACCTGTCTTCTGGCACCCAGTCACTCCTGCCCCCTGGTTATGCCATCAGCCCAGGACAGGAGCAGATGTCATGCTTGATGTCAGTTACTGAGTTGCCTTCAGGTCCTGAGCTCCTCCCCCCATCCCACTTGGCCAATAATCATTCCCAGATCTTGCTCCAAATGAAGCAGGTGCTGCTGAACTCTGGGGTCATCTCAGGAGGAGAGGCTGAGGTGCAGCTCTGACATTACATCCCTTCTTCACCCACGTCCTTCCTCCCTCCTTACACATCCCCAGTGCATCTCCTCCGCATCACTGATTGGTACCTTCAGTGGGGCTTGTTAATATTCATAATCCCATTTTACCAATGCAGTTCCTCCTTTCTCCTTTCTTCTGAGTTGGACCCTTTATACACATATCTGGCCCATTGGGTAGCTAGAGTTCTGACTCTAATCCAAGGGTGCTCAGGGAAGGTAATTGCACATAAATTGTGGTCATTTAGAAGTGAGAAAAAAGCAAATATTGAAGACTCCCACAAGTAGCAAAGTGCTCAAAATGCCAGCAGAATCCCAGCAACCATATGGGCCATGGGACACTCTTTTTATAGCAGTCTTGCACTTTTTCAATTTTGAGGATGCAAAGGGGTGAGTCCTGCTGTTTTTAGAGATGCCCCCAAGTCATCATTTTCATTTCTTTGTTCTGTTCTGTTTTGCTTTTTCTTTTTGCTTTTTTTTTTCTAGCAAATAAGATCTATTCTGCTCCATTTTTGCATTCCACAGCTTGTCTGGAGCTTTTATTTCTGACAAACCACAAAATACTTTAAATCACTTCAATAGGCTCCTTGCTCTTTATTGGTACCATCAGTCTGGCCTACAGACCCCAGCACTAAGCCGGGTACTACCTTAACATCAGGGGGCCTAGAATTATTTTTTTTTATTTTTATATCTTATTTTATTTTATTTTATTCACCAGATTAGTTAGTCCGCCTTAATGGCAGACAAAGTATCTGGATATGAGCAAAATGTAGACTATCTTTCAGTCAAGACATAGCAGACACTATCAGGGGTCTATGAGCCAATTTAGTCTTTTTTCAGAGCAGAAACCTGAAGTCTTCAGGGGGCCCATTTTGGCCAGTGTTTTGGTCTCCTAAGCTCTGACCTGTCTCTCATCCAGTACAGCAGAAGGCATTGTAGCTCTCTGCTCTTGGTCAGTACATGGAACCCTTTCTGATTCTTCCCTTCCCACAGGCCAGTTTCAAAGCTCTGGAGCCACATGGCCAGGTAATGTGGCAGCAATGGTTCCACTCCTGCTACAAAATTGTGTTTTACCTGTTTTCTCATTGCTGAAACAAAATGCCTGACACACAAATTTAAAGAAGGCAAGGTTTATTTAGCTCACACTGTGTAGAAGTTTTAGTGTATAATTGGCTGACTCCTAGGCAGGGTGGTATGTCTGAAAGGAATGGCAGAAGAGACAGTTTATGTCAGACAGAAGGTAGAAAACAAGCAAAGGAGGGAGCTTACCAGCTTCTTTTTGCCCCTTTTGTTTTATATAAACTAAATATGGTGGGTGGCAATCATAGCCTTAATCTTACCTTCTTTGAGTTTGGACTGCACTGTGAACTACTATGAGCCTCATAATTCTAGATCAGGCTACCTGTGAAAAGCCAGACCTGTGACTGTGTGCAGCTTTGAAGGAAAAGACACAAACCACAACAGCCAACAAACTGGGGACTAGGAAATGTGGCCAGAGTCAACCGGGGCTGCCACACCCAACACTGCTGAGGCAAGGGGCTGATTCTTCCCCAGACCCTCTGGAAGGAGGCCCCATTTTATTACTCCTTGTCCTGGCAAGGAGAAAGTTACTCTATATTCTGCTTCCACAGTAGTGAGTCACTGCCTTTCTGCTGTTTTCAGGCACCAATTCTATTTTTTTTAGTAATTTGTCACAATAGATTTGGAAACTAATGCAAATGGAGCTCAAGGAAAACCCTGACTAATTAACTTTCTAATGTCTCACATGGGTGTATACAATCTCCTCATTCAACTTTCTAATGACTCATAGGAATGACTGGTGAAGGGTGGGGAAACTGTGTATAAAGCTCTATAGTGTGCACTGTTGACTATACAACTAATGTGGATGAGCTGTAATTGAAAATGACAGCTGCCTACTGATATCTCACATAGCATCCTTATTCTGAGATACAAAAGAGCCCACCACCCTCAGCATTGTGTAGCACCTTCTAAACATGTCACACACCACCTGGAGCATCACATGGATAATCCTAAGGACACCCCATGATGTCTCTAGTGTTTCACTTCACAGATTCAGGAACGAATGATCAGAGAACATAGGTAACTTTCCCCAAGTCACTTAATAGGTGGCTATTGGTTCTGGGATTTAAACCCAGTGCTTATATATGCTCCTCTGTGTGGACACACTTACCTCATTGTTGAATTCATGACCTACTAAAGGATAAAAGGTGAGAAACCAGAGTAAGTTGAAACTCACTTCTTCCTGCTGCATTTATCCTGTCACATTGATCTTGAGCTTAGTTCATTTTTGTTTTTTCTCAAAAACAATATTCTAAAGCATTTACAAATTCTAAATGATTTTAGTTCAGACTTTGGTTTAGGAAACAAAATGTGATTTTTTGACTTCTCCTGAATCTACTATTTTTCTGTCAACCTGTGAATCATTAAATTCTCCTCATACTGTGTGCTACAGTTCTCACTGGTCATGTTAATAAGGAAAACAAACATAGATAAAAACTTTCTTCTCACCTCAAGTGTCATGAATTTACCATGTACCCAGACTGTACATGATTTAATAAAGCTATTTCAGCCAAGAGATTACATAGAGAGGAAAATGTCCCATCCTAGCTCTTTTTTAGTAAAATATCCTGTGTTTCTTGTGAAAATTGTCACCAATCATGTAATAAGGCTGAAAGATATCAGAGAGCAGGGAACAGGCACAACTTAGGGACCAGATAAATTATCTGTGTCCGTTTTCTGTAGGTCCTGCAAAACATCACCGTGGCTTTATTATCGTTGTGTAGCACATAAGCATTGTTTCCTAGTTCTGAAGGTCAGAATTCATGCTGAGATCAAGTTAGGGACTCAGGAAAGCTGTGCTTCCTGTGGAGCAGGGGAGGTAAAGAATCTGCCTTTCAGATGCCAAGATGTTCCCTCAATCCACATCCATTGCCCCTTCCTCCCTTCAGTGAAAGAGTAAGTGTGTTACTAAATCCTCTCTCTATGACTTTTCCCCCTCTATGAATAGAAATGCTGGGATAATATTTATTCTTCTTACTCTGACAATTCATGCTCTTTCCCAAACTGAACATCCTTGTCTTGATCACATTTTCCTTTTTCCTTTAGATACAGAAAGTAACAATAACTTTTTCCATATCTTAGAAAGCAGATATCTCCAGGATTGACATTTGTCTATCAACAACTGTTACCATTGCCCATGAAATTAAGTACAATAAAATTCACAAGGCAGCTGGGTGAAGCAATAAAGCAGGATGAAATGTGATATTTAATGAACTCTTGCCAATGGGTGTATGCAAAGGTGATGCTTGGTTCATTTCCTCTAATCTGTATTGCAATATGTGCAGAAATTCTTTGGAATTTCACTTAATTTTTGATCCAGCAAAAAAGGAATTACTCTCAAATCCAGTCTGAATTAAATTTGTTAAGTAAAATTAAGTATTTCTGGAATTTTCTGAATTTTTCTTCACATGAATAATGATAAGAAGATACCAGACCAGAGATGCATTCCAAGAACATGCATGTGCTTATACTGCATCCAAGGACAAGGATTCCTGTGCAGGATTTTGCTTCTTGCTAGCAAGTTTTCTTGAGGTTCAGTGTCCAGGAAATAGAGCAGGATCATGATCAGGCTGCAGCAGGAATCTCTGGTCAAGGTGATGCATGTATCAGTAAGGCTCCTACAGGCTACAGGGCTTGAATGCTGAAAACCTATCAGTTTCCACTTCCCTTTCTGTGAACTGGTCTGAGAGGTCCAAAGCAAAGACATCAATGGAACACCAGTGCTGAAACTGTAGTTCAGATTTTACCAGGATCCAAAATATTTCTCCACTTACATCTGCATTGAATCAACAGGACGTAGACAACTCTTCTTGAGAAGCACAGAGAGATACTCAATTTTTGCTTCAGGATGAGGTCCCCACTCATTTCTGAAGACATAAGGAAGATGGTGCCCTGTAGAGACCTGCAGAGCACAGCGATTTTCACTGAAGGCATCAGGTCAGGCACCTCAGTTCTGCCTGCCAATGAAATGTGGGAAATCATTCCAAATGGCACAAATGTTGCATAATATTAGAGTTTGGATCCATAATAAGACACAGCCCAGAACTGAAGTTCTGAAGGAAAACTGGAGATTTGCATGAGGGCAGAGCTGGGTGTGGCCTGCTAAGTGGAGATTGACATGTGACCTGTGACCCTGTGGCTCATTTCTTGACTTCATGTTGCTCATGACAACACCTTAAGCCTGTCATAAAATACAGTTAAATTCACTAAGCCTAGTTTTGATGAAATATCCAATTTTTGTTTAAATAAATAAAACAATTTCAAAATTACAAAGATGAACTAGGGGTTTAGCTCAGAGCCACAAGTGTTTGCTTGGCAAGTGCAAGGTTGTGAGTTCGATCCCTCATACCAAACAAACAAACAGCAACAAAAAATCACAAATATGGGAAGAGGGAATTTTAAATATTTTTGTCAATCAGAAATTTTGAGGTAAAGAGTGTCCAACAGTTTCACTTTCTAAGATTTTACTATGTGGTCTTTAAAAACAAGGACTTGATCTTGTCACAAAGAAATTGAAGGAGACATTAGACCCTGAAATCTGTATGCTCATTTCATATTTTAAAAAGTTGCTGAACTCTTGTGTAGCAATATGCCTCCAAGAGGAAACACGTTGTTTGTAGAAAAGCTTTCATTAAATTGATCTGATCTAAGATATCTGGTGCATCTGTCCTGAGCTGAGTTACTGAGGTGAATCAGTCCTGCAGCTATGCCCAGGACTGCCCAGCCCCTGCTGATTTGCATGTTCCCAGGGCACAGCCCACTGCCTTCAAAACTTTTTAACAGGATTCTCATAAGCTGGTCAGGACTCAGCCTCAGTGAGGACACAGCATGGACATGAGGGTCTCTGCTAAGCTCCTCGGGCTCCTGCTATTCTGGCTGCCAGGTAAGGATGGGCAGCACTGGGGATATACTCAGCACAGTGTAGTCAGGAATCTTGGCTTTTGTGGAAATCTTCTTATAACATATTTTTATTTATGTCTCCAATGTTAGGAACCAGATGTGACATACAGATGACCCAGTGTCCATCCGCCCTGTCTGTATCTCCTGGGGACACAGTTACCATCAATTTCAGAGCCAGTCAGAACATTTATGGTGCTTTAAATTGGTATCAGCAAAAACCAGGGAAAGCTCCTACGCTCCTGGTCTATGCTGTAAACAATTTGCAGTCCAGGGTCCCAATCAGGTTCAGTGGCAGTAGATTTGGGACAGATTTCACTCTCACCACCAGCAGCCTGCAGCCTGAAGATGTTGCATCTTATTTCTGTCAACGTGGTTTTGGTACTCCTCCCACAGTGATACAAGCCATGACAAAAACCACCTAGGAAAGCAGATATGTTGCCCCTGAATTTCTTTTTTTTTTAAGAGGAAAAAGAGAAAAACACAAAACAAAACAAAGCAGTGTAAGGTTACATATAATACAGAACTACAAAAAAAAAAATAACAGTAAGAAATCACCTGTTAATAGATTACATATTATCATCTTGGAAATAGTTGCTCAAATCACAGTATCAAAGAATACAAAGTAGACATTCAAACAGAGAGACTGCAAACAGCTGTGTTCAATGATCCAAAAACATTAATATAGTCAGCTATTCAACACCCCTATACACACTTGCTGTTATATCCGTTAGAGCTCTTTTTTTTTTTTCCCTTCCTCTCTTTTTACAACAAAATTTACACATTTTGGATTTTATTACTCCTTAGTTCTTATTACTTTTTTTGGGGGGGAGAATAAAGTCAAATATGGCAGAACAAAGCTGTCAGTCAAAACCAAGGATAGACATAGCACATGATGTAGAACAGAGTACACGGTTATTAACAATGGTTATCAACGTTGTCTCTTGTTTCCTTAAAAAGATTTGTCTATCTCATTAGATATTATAAAGTTGGACAAAACAGTAGAGAACAAGAACAATAAAACTTAGACATTGTAAACACTACAGGACTTCCAAAGGAGACAACAGTCAAACCAGAATGGGCATCTTAGTGAATCTTATTGCCTTCAAAGTAGTTGCCTATACCCTCAGACTTGATACTATCACACAGAATGGAACAGAGTCTAATCAGTCAAAACAAGATCGTGGGAGTATTACAGGACTTCAAAACAAGTTAATAGGAAATCGAAAAGAGTTACTATTATATATCCTAATTTTTTTAATTTTACCTTAATAAAAATAAACATAAGAAATAACTAAATATTTTTTTAAAGAATAATAGTTACCATAGTGTCTGCGTTTTCCTTGAAATATTTGGATAAAACTTCATATATTATAGCTTCAAATATTTCCATATCAAGAAGCCCAGAATAAAGCCTTTCTAACTAATAAGTGAAAATTTTATAAGGCTTCAAGGCCACATAATGGGGAATCATGATTGCCACATATTTTCATATATTTGAATTATTACTTACATTAGGGAAACTATTCGGTATTCATACATGCGAGATTGATTTATATCACTTATGAGTATGGTCTCAAGCTGCGCCCATTTATTGATAAATATCTCAATGTGATCCTTCTTTATAGCTGAATAATACTCCATTGTATAGAAATACCACAACTTTTTTATCAATTCCTCAGTTGATGGACACTTGGGTTGTTTCCAAGATCTGGCGATTACAAATTGTGCTGCTATAAACAAAGGTGCACATAAATCACTGTGGTATGATGCTTTCAGTTCTTCTGGGAATATGCCTAGAAGTGGAATAGCTGGAATAAATGGGATTTCCAATCCCAAATTTTTGAAAAACCTCCAGACAGACCTCCACAAAGGCTGTACCAGTCTACACTCCCACCAACAGTGCAGGAGAGTTCCTTTTCCCCACAGCCTCTCCAGCATTTGTTGTTGTTGGTTTTCTTGATCCTGGCCATTCTTTCAGGAGTGAGATGGTATCTCAGTGTGGTTTTAATTTGCATTTATCTAATGACCAATGATGATGAGCATTTTTTCATGTATTTATTTGCCATTTGCATTTCTTCATCTGAGAATTGCGTATTCATCTCAGATGCCCATTTTTGGATTGGATCTTTGAATTTTGGAGGTCTGAGTTTTTTTAAATTCTTTATATGTTTTAGACAAGAGTCCCTTGTCTGAGGGAGAGTTCACTAAAATCTTTTCCCAGTTTGTGGGTTTTCTTTTCACTATGCTGGAGATTTCTTTTGACATGCAGAAACTTTTTAATAAGAAGTGGTCCCAGTTATTGATTCTGGGAAGTATTTCCCGTGCAGTTTGAGTCCTGTTCATGAATTCTCTGCCTACTCCTATGTCTCCAAGGTTTCTACCCAATTTGTCTTCCAATAAATTTAGCATTTCTGTTTTAATATTCAGATCTTTGACCCATTTAGATTTTAATTTAGTACATGGTGATAGACATGGGTCTAGCTTTAGTTTTCGGCAAATGGAGAGCCAGTTTTTCCAGCACCATTTATTAAAGAGACTGTCGTTCTTCCAGTGAACCTGCTTGGCTCCTTTATCAAAGATAAGGTGGTTGAGTGTGTTTGTAGTTGTGGTTGTATCTTCTAATCTATTGCATTGATCTTCGCCTCTGTTTTGATTCCAATACCATGTTGATTTTACTACTGTTGCTTTGTAGTATAATTTCAAGTCAGGGATTGTGATGCCTCCTGCTTTGCCTTTGCTGCTTAGAATTGCCTTTGTGATTCTAGGTCTCTTCTGGTTCCAGATGAAATTTAGGAGTGATTTCTCTAGATCTATAATGTATGTTGATGGTATTTCTATTGGGATTGCCTTTAATCTGTATAAGAGTTTTGGGAGAATGGCCATCTTCACAATGTTTGTTCTTCCTATCCATGAGCAAGGGATGTCTTTCCATTTTCTGAGATCATCTTCAATTTCCTTTTTCAGTGTATTATAGTTTTCACTGTATAAGTCTTTCACTTCTTTCATAAGAGCAATTCCTAAATATTTCATTTTTTTGCTTGCTAATGTGAATAGTCCAGTTTCTCTTATTTCCCTCTCTGTGATTTTGTTGTTTGAGTATAGGAATGCTATTGATTTCTGAGTATTGATTTTGTATCCAGCCACATTACTGAATTTATTTATTGTATCTAAGAGTCTTTCAATGGAGCTTAGGGGGTCTTCTATGTAGAGTATCATGTCGTCTGCAAACAATGACAACTTAACTTCTTCTCTTCCTATCTTTACCCCTTTTATTTCTCTTTCTTGCCTAATTGCTCTGGCTAGTACTTCCAGTACTATATTAAATAGGAGTGGTGATAAAGGACATCCTTGTCTTGTGCCTGATTTTAAAGTAAAGGCTTTCAATTTTTGGCCATTTAATATGATGCTGGCTGTTGGTTTGTCATAAATGGCCTTTATTATATTGAGGTAAAGACCATCTATTCCAATTTTCTGTAGAGTTTTTATCATGAATAAATGTTGGACCTTATCGAAGGCTTTATCTGCATCTATAGAAATGATCATGTGATTCTTATTTTTGGCTTTATTGATATGGTGGATTACATTTATTGATTTGCGTATGTTGAACCATCCTTGCATTCCTGGGATGAATCCCACTTGGTCATGGTGTATAATCTTCTTGATGATTTGCTGGATCCTATTTGCCAATATTTTATTGAGGATTTTTGCATCTGTGTTCATTAGGGAGATCGGTCTATAGTTCTCTTTTTTAGTTGGGTCTTTCTCAGGTTTTGGTAATATTTGCTAGAGTAATATTTGCTTCCAGGAATGACTTAGGAAGGATTGCTTCCCTTTTAATTTCATTGAATAGTTTGAGGAGTGTCAGCATTAGGTCTTCTTTGTATTTCTTGTAGAATTCTGCAGTGAATCCATCTGGGCCTGGGCTCTTCTTGGTGGGTAAGGACTTAATTGCATTTTCAATTTCAGTAACAGAGATTGGGTTATTCAACAGTTTTACATCCTCTTGATCTAGCTTTGGCACTTCATATGCTTCTAAGAATCTGTCTATTTCTTCTGTGTTATCAAACTTTTGAGAGTAGAGGTTTTCGCAATAGGTGTTGATGATCTTCTGTATTTCTATTGGGTCTCTAGTGATTTCTCCCTTTTCATTTCTTATTGCATGAATTTGAGCTTTTTCTTCCCTTTTTTTAATAAGGTTGGCTAGGGGCATATCGATTTTATTTATTCTTTCAAAGAACCCACTCTTTGATTCGTTGATTCTTTGGATTGTTTTCTTAGTCTCTATTGCATTGATTTCTGCTCTGATTTTTATAATTTCCTCTCTTCTTTTGGCTTTGGGCTTGACTTGCTCTTCTTTTTCTAGCATTTTGAGGTGTAGCATCAAGTTATTTATTTGTATTCGTTCTGTTTTCCTGATGTGGGAACTCAGTGCAATAAATTTTCCTCTCAGGACGGCTTTCATTTCATCCCACAGGTTCCGGTAAGTTGTATCTGTATTTTCATTTTCTTTTAGGTATTGTTTGATTTCTTCTTTAATTTCTTCTGTGACCCTCTGATTACTCAAGAGTGTGTTATTCAGTTGCCATGTGTTTGAGGGATTTTTGCAGTATCTTTTATCATTAATTTCTAATTTCAGAGCGCTATGATCCGATAACATGCAAGGGATGATTTCAGCTCTTTTGCACTTGTTTAAATATGTTCTGTGAGCTAATATATGGTCTATTTTAGAAAATGATCCATGTACTGCTGAGAAGAATGTGTATTCTGATGTTGTTGGGTGGAACATTATGTATATGTCTATCAAACCCATTTGTTCACAGATGTGATTCAGTTCTGTTATTTCTTTGCTCATTTTCTGTCTGGTTTATATGTCCCTTGGTGTCAGTGGCGTATTAAGGTCTCCTGTTACAATTGTGTTACTGATAATTTGAGTTTTCATTTCTGTTAATAATTGTTTTATATAACTGGGTGCTCTGGAGTTTGGTGCATATATATTTAAGATAGTTATCTCTTCCTCTTGGAGTTTTCCCCTTACGAGTATGTAGTGACCTTCTTTGTCCTTTATGGTCATTGTTGGTTTAAAGTTCACGTTGTCTGCAAACAGAATGGCCACTTCTGCCTTTTTTTGGATTCCTGCTGCATGAAGAATTGTTTTCCATCCTTTGACTTTCAGTCTGTGAGTATCCTTCTGGGTTAGATGGGTTTCCTGTAAACAGCATATGGTTGGATTTTGTTTCTTGATCCATTCTGCTAGTCTGTTTCTTTTGATTGGTGCATTGAGACTATTTACATTAATGGTTATTACTGTTAAATGCTGGTTAATTGTAGGAATGTTATCTCTCTACTGTTGCATCTTTATCTTTCTGTTCTGTTTAATTATTTGCTTTGCTTAGTGGTTTTTTCCTTTGTGTATCTAAACTGTCTTTCAATATTTTTTGCAGGGTCGGTTTGGTGTTCATGAAGTTCTTCAGCTGTTCTTTGTCATGGAAGTATCGTATTGTACCATCTATTTTGAATGATAGTTTTGCAGGATATATCAGTCTTGGTTGGAAATCATTTGGCTTTAGGATCTGGAATATTTCACTCCATGCTCTTCTTGACTTTATCGTTTGTGCTCAGAAGTCTGCTGTGGTTCTGATAGGTTTTGCTTTATAAGTGATCTGTCTTTTCTCTCTGACAGCTTTTAATAATCTATTCTTATGTTGGATTTCTGGGATGGTGATTATTATATGTCTGGGTGTAGTTTTATTTTGGTTATGACTATTTGGAGTTCTATATGCTTCACTGATCCTGATGTCAGTTTCTGATCTCATGCTTGGGAAATTTTCAGCTATTACTTCTCTAAATATCCTCTTGACATCCTTTATGTTGTCTCCCTCTCTTTCATTAATCCCTATCATTCTTATGTTGTTCTTCTTTGCATCGTCTTGCAGTTGTTGAATTGTTGTTTCCTGATTTCTTGTTATTTTCAAAAGATCTTTCCTTTCCTGTTCACTAGCTGCAATCATGTCCTCAAGGTCTGAAATTCTATCTTCACTTTCATTAAGGCGGTTTTTACAACTTTCAGTGGAGTTTTTTATTTCCTGTATATCTCTGTGCATCTGCATTATGTATTCTGTTTGTTTCTTATATTGCTCGTCTAGGGATTCTATCTTTTTTTTAGTTCCTCCACTTTTTTATCTGTGTTTTCTTTAGATATATTTAGAATCTCTTTCATTTCTTTTATCATTTCTTCTTTTATCTGGGAGATTATTTCGAGTTTGAATTTCTTTAAAGCTTCCTGGAGTTGCTTGTCAACTTCAATAGCTATTATGTCCGATATATGAGGTGGATGGGATATATTTTCTTCTATATACATCGCTCCTAGGGTTTCCTGAGATGGGCTGGAGGTTTGAGGTTGTAATTTGGTCTTTCATTTTGTCATTTTCTATATTTCTGTGTTTCAAGTGTTATTTGAAAGCTTCCTCCGGATCTGTTGAAAATCCCCTTCTATGTTTGGAGCTACTGAGACTCTGACACAGCGCTATCCCAAGCCATTGTGCCTACCGAACCAGTGGCTCTCCTTTGCCTGCTCAGAACTCTGCATTTCCAGACAAGCTGGGCCTCAGGGACACTGTGCACCCACCTGCCCCTTGGAAGATCCACAGCCCTTCAATCGCAGCCGGGTTAGGGTGCTCACCACAGGCCGCAGTGCCTCAGGAGCCTGTGATCCCTCCCTGCTTGCAGAGATTTCCACAGTCCTCCAGACAAAGGAAGGGACTTCTGCAGGCTCTCCAGATCTGCCCAGCTCCTCCTCTGCAGGCAGATGGCTAGGCGAGGCTGGGCTCCGGAGTTAGTGTAGGCCCGCCCATCCGTCAGGAGCTCAGCAGACTTCCAAGTGTAGCCGGGAGGGATGGGGAGGCGGCTGTAGTGGCCTCTAACCCACTGCTCCACTTCACTGCACCCAGAAGCCTGGGGGGTCTGGAACAGTCTGAGATTTGGGCAGACTGTGCTGGGCACTCACCACAGGCTGAGGTGCCTCAGGAACCTGCGATCCCTCCCTGCTTGCAGAAATATTCAGTCCTTCAGACAAAGGAAGGGGCTTCTGCAGGCACTCCGGATCCGCCTTGCCCCTGAATTTCCTTCTCCTGCCTTCGCCTCCTGACAGCATTTCTCAGATGTAAACAGGCTTTAAAAGTCACTTGGAGGATCTGGAAGAAGGGTCAGCGAAGTTCCTCTGTACCCTTTCCTCCTTCCCTTCTCAGTCCCACCACATAGACATGTCAATGTCTTTGGTAATTTAATAGAGGGCACAGCTCAGCACATGTGAGAGTACAGATTGTGGGGCTGCAGAAGCAGCTGAGATGCATGCCATGAACTAGAATCTCTCTCTGTCTTTCTCTCTCTGTTTGTGTCTTTATGTTTTTCTCTACCATTCTCTCTCTCTCTCTCTCTGTATCCTTCTCCCTTTCTCTCTCGCTCGTTGCCTCTATTCCTCTATATCTCTTGTCTGTCTTTATCCCTCTGTCTCTCTCTCTCAGTGTCTAAGTGTGTCTCTCTGTCTCACTCTCTCTCCTTTCCTCTATGATCCTCTGTCCTTTCTTTTTCCCAAACACTTGGAATTGATTCTAGGTTCCCCATTCTGAGATACATTCCCATACTCTAGTTTTGTGAATTTTCCTAATCTAGGCTTGAAATTATTGATTGTCTTTCTGCTGCAGGCTTATAGAGTGCTAGATTACAGGTATGTGTCATCATCTGGGCTCACACCAAACATAAATTGGAATCACTTCTAGAGTTACAGCTGATTGCTTCTATATACATAAATTAATATGTCTTGTAGTTCAATTACCCAAGATTGTGTTCTGTTATATGCTATATTGACATTGCTGCAGGAGTGTTTTTTCTAGTATATTGACTGTTCTTCTGATATGCCCAGAGTATACAATCCTCTGAAAAGATGATCAATTCAACATAAAGGATGATCAAAACAACATTAAGAGTCTCAATGAGTGAAGAACAATCAGATTATTTCCATAATTTATTGACAAGCAGATTGAGAACTCTTCTCTCATGCAACCAGCCACTAATGCTTACATAATAGTTGGTGGAAGAAGGCAGAGAAACTCTAGTTTCCTTCCTGTGAATTCAGAGAGCTGAGGTGCTCACACAACGCACATATCTGCATCTGTCAGGCTGTCCTGGAGAATGTTCATTCTGGGCCTTTTGCTTAGCCTTCTGTGTTTGTCAAGCTGCATTCTTTAGATTGAGAGTGCAGGGAGGCATGGACCTGGATGGTAGAAGTCAGCTATAATAACAGGGAAGGCAGGACTGTGGGGGAGATGTACATGGAACCAGATGAAGGGGGTCTGCTTTCCATGTGGAGCTTCCTGTGTCTGAATTTGGATCCATCACTGGGTAAATGACAAGCAAGTTCCCTTGAGGCTGAGGTCCTAATACAGAAAGCAGAAGAGTAAACTAAAAAGACAGAAAACGGAAGGTAAACTAAACTGAGAGCAAACTAAAATGTCATGGACTAGAATCCATAGTCATGGCTAGAATTATTCCTAGCATACTTGAACGTATACATTTGTCACATTTAACTTAATTCAGGTTTCTAGAGATGCATAAAGAAACATTCCTAAGTTAGCATGTCTCACACTTCTCGTCAGCCCTTCCTGTTACAGATTAACTATAAAAAAATTATAAGAATCAGGAAAGTGGAGATTATAGAGATTTTCAAACAAGAATAAAATCTGAGAGTTCAGTCTGTGCATGTGAAAGAGACCTGTATCTTTGGAAAGTGGTATATTTGAGTGACACAATGTTTAGGGAAATGGAAAGCTTCTTGTCCACCTGCCATAAATCAGTTGACAGTATTCAGAGAATGACTGTATATCAGAGTCAGTGCAAAAATTTTAGAACAGATTTATAATGTATACAATATATGTATTTCTCTTAAAATAAAGCAATGATAATGTCAGTGTAATGTAAGAAATACAGCACAAATATTTACCTTTCCTCCACTGAAATAAATTGAGGATAAGATGATCCACTGATAACCTTACAATATAAAATTCTATGAATTTTTTAAAAATGTTATTCCCTAAAATGCACAATGGCTGGGAAAGTAGTGACTAGATGGCTTTCAAGCCACTGTTAATTTCTGGCATTTGCGCTTTCATTTTTGTAGTAACGTTATGGCTGTCAGATAGAAGCATTATTCTCCCTCAACCTGTGCTGTGTGGTTTGACATGGGACACCTGGGGACACCAAGCTGGCTCAGAGTCACTAGGATCTGATAGCGTGCATCTGTGTCAACCTTGTTCAGGTCCTGTTTATTTTCATGTTCTTAGATCACCGCTGCCTGCCCTTAACACTGCTTCACAAGGTGGTCCATCCTGGGTAGGAACCAGTGCCAGTCAGGATAGAGAATGGATGGGAAGGCTCCCAGTCAGGTCCTATGGCTCCTTCTACTCTGGCCCCCAGGTAAATTCGAAAGAAGTGTGGGAATTGCAGAGGCCAGTATAGACAGTAACGCCTTGCACTTAATGGAAGTGTTGATTAATATCATTACTTCCATGAATATTTGGTTTTATGTTTTCAATGTCAGGTATGAAATGTGCCACCCAGATGACCCATTCTCCATCATTTCTATCTGCATCTCTAGGAGTTACAAAGTCACTATGGGTTACCAGACTGGTCAAGACATTAACAATGCTTTATTCTCCTACCAAGGAAATCAGGGTAACATGCTAAACTCCTGATTTATGCTGAATCCAGGTCAAAACAGGTATCCATCCAAGTTCCATGGCAGTGGATATGGGACAGATTTCACTGGCACCATCAGCAACCTGGAGCTTGCAGCTTATTACTGTATAAAGGATAAGACTTGGTCTCCCATGGTGTCACCAGCCATAATATAACCTACCTGGTGCAGAAGAAGTGTGAGGCTGAGTTATCCCAGCAGCTCTCCTGGTTCCTCCACCTGCTGAGAAGATTCTCAGTTGGAGCCAGGCTTTAAAGGTCACCTGGAATTATGGTAGAAGCGGAGTGGTGGAGGATCCTCTGCACCCTAACTCTCCTTCTCAGTTCCAGCAGCAGAGATTGGAAGACACCTTCCCTCATGCCATAAAAGGCAGAGATGAGCTATTTCTGGGTAGTCAGGTTATGGAACTTTGATAGCTGAATTTGGATGCTGACTTAGTTGAGGAATGAGTATGTTCAATTTTTCTCACTATTTTTAGGATTCAGTTAATAATTTTCTGACTTCAATTCAGAATCACAGAGTGGAAGAAGCTGTGTGAGGACTGCCACTCATCCTATGGCAGCCAGGATCCAGAGAGAGAGGGAAGCTGAGGACAGGAACACACCATTCCAGGTCAAAGCCCAAGTAACCCACCTCCAATAAGGCCCCGGTTCCTAACAGCACATTAGGCTGGTGAACTCATTAATGCATAAAATCACTGATGATCTGTTATCCTTTCAAATGCAGGAGACTTTGGTGAGACAGTTAGGGAATATTCATATAACATCCCATTTCTCTTCAGTCCTTATTGATTCTTTGCATCCACAATGAATTTCATGAATCAGATTCAGAAAATGGCATAGAAGCTTTTCAATAATATCAGTTTGAATTTTCTCAGATTTCTTTGGCCACAGATATTTCTGAACATCCAAAACAATCACTCTTGCTCACACTAACATCTGCTGTCCCATCTGGTGTCCCTTCTCATGTACTTGCTTCTAACTGTTTCTATCTTTTCTAGGAACCACACTGAATGTTAACTGCCTTCCTTTCTTATACCTGCTCTTTTTTTAAAAAAAAGCAGGCATTATTCCAGAATGTTGTGGGTGTTTGTGGGAGTTGGAAGCATGAATAGCTGGAAATCACAAGGAGTGTTGTCCTTTCTTACATCTTGATCCTAATGTGTTCTTTGGCTGCGAAACACAGACCACTATGAGAAGTTTACAGATTCAGAATTCAGAATCAGCTTCTGGGAAATCAGTTGAGAGTCCAGAAGGGGCTGCAGAGAGTAGACCTGCATTCACAATGTGCATAAGGCAAGAAATTTATATTTTCTGTTTGTCACATAAGAGAAACTACAGTAATTGAAATGAATGGGTCCTTCTCAAAACCAAAATTACAAATGGGAAACAATTATAAGAAAACATGCTCAACATCTTTGGCTAGGACTATCTCATATAATATCATATAGAATATCTACAATTTATTATTTAAAGAAGCATAAATGTGGATGTCTAAAAATCCACAGATATACAAAATACATGTTTGCAAATAAATGTAACTATTAATACTCACATTATTGCATATATACGTGTATACTTGTGTGTGGACATGTGTGCTTTTATAAACACCTCACACATTAGAAGGCATCATCTGACTGATCACTGAGTATGTTCCTGGACATCCAAAGGGCTCCATTTTGAAAATGATAGATCCAGGCATCTGAGTGTATGAGGGATTTTCCCAGTGTCACCTGTGTAGGTCACCTGTGTATGACCTTAAATATGCCCTTCCCATGCAGTTGGTTGATCTCAAAAGTATCTTATTTCCTAACACATGAGAAAGAGACCACAAGAGAACGGCATAGGGAAATATCCATCACTCTAGCACCATTGATTCATACTGTGTTTACCTTGTTTTTAAACTGAATCACTTTTGTACATAAACAAAGAAGACACTAAACACAACAAAAGGCATGGATATTCGTCGAGTTTATTTGAGGACAGAGGTATATTTTGCATTACATTAGTTCCTTCCTCGTACCGTCTAAGTCTTTCTGTCACACAGACTCACTCTGTTTCTCTCTCACACTGTCCTGTGGTTCTAATTAATTCTTGTAGTATGGAAAGAAACAAAACAATTCAAACACACGAAGCCTCCTCCTTTTCTTACCTGCTCTAAGAGTTGACACCTACATTGCTGTATTTCCCATTGTACAGGAGCACATTGGTATAATGCTTTTATATCCAAGGGGGAACATCAGTACGAATCTGGGCTTCCTCTTCTTATCATAAATTGTTCCTCAACTTCTGCCAAAATGGACATGAATTAATAGGAAACTGGAAATTCTGAGAGCCACTCACTAAAGGATGTAAAACACATTCTCCTCATTCCTGTGAGTTCCTTATGGCTGCTGTAAACCAACCGCATGGCCCCACTGATTTCAAAGACCACAGAGTAATTGCTGCACAGTTCCAGGGGCCCAAAGTGTCCCCGATGCAACATAAGCAGTTGACAGGGACGTTTTCCTTCAGGAAGATGGAGAGGGGAGAGTCAGACTCTGTTCCTTTCCAGGTTCACCATGCTCCACTGCTTCTGCTCCATTGCCCTTTTTGCTGTCACTCACCAGCCCTGTCCATTATCCTCCCTCCTCTGCAATGGTTCCCACTTTCCCCTGCATTCTGAAGACTCTGGTCTCTGTATTGATTTTACCCATGTATCCTGCAATAATCTCTAGAATTCAAAACCTTTAATCACATTTACCCAGTTCTTTTATCCATATAAGGTACCGTTCCCAGGACCTAAAGATATGCATGTTGACACCTTTGGGAAGATGAGGCAATATCCCCCATGAGACTCTGGTCTGTGTTTCTCTCAGATGTCATCTAAAGCCCCAAAGCAGCATTATGAAGGGAACAGCAAGAAAATTGAGACTTAGTAGCCCTCTGTCTACGTAGCATAAGGACTAGGAATTTTTATTAACAGCTTCAAGTGAGAAAGTCACCTTGTATAGTTATTTATTAGATGTTCATTTATTTTTACAAAAGGCATGATAACTTACTATTGGCAGTAGTACCGTAGTATTGTCCTAGTGATGGATGCTGTGTCAGCTTCATAATTAACAGTGAAGTGACTAATAGGCCAGACTCACTGGGAATCTCCACACTGATTTCCCTCGTGGTTGTAATGGCTTACATTTCTACTAGCAATGTATGAGAGTTTCTTTTCTCCAACATCAACTGTACCATTTCCTGCTATTTCATTTTACCCAGCTGTCTTCTTGCTAGGCAACTTCTGAGTTAAATTCATCATATCACAGGGATATATACATACCGGCATTTATAGTAATCTTGGTAATAGCTAAATCTTGTAGACAACATATGCATTTATCAACAGATGACTGGGTAAATAGATATAGATAATTTGTCACTATATACAATTGAATAGTGCTCTACCATAAAGATAATCTCAAGGCATTTGCATGAAAATGGATGCAATTAGAGACCAGAAAGCTAAGTAAAATATGATGAACATGCAAGCTTAAATATCCAGTTGTTTACATTATAGGATAAAAACAAAAAAAAATTATGTATATATATATATATATATATATATATATATATATATATATAAGAGAGAGAGAGAGAGAGAGAGAAGTGCAAAATAGGAAATGAGGAGTTCAAAAAATTCCATAAATTATTCTACTGTTTAAAAACGTTTTAGAACATGTGCTAATTTGAGAATTATGTCATTATACTATGAGGAAAAATGTCATTGAACATAATGCTTTGTCTTAATTTGTTTGCTGCTTGTTTGTAAGTCTTTGTGCTTATGACTTGTACTAACATAACTTTAAAACCACATTACGCAGTATGTTAATTATTAATTTATTCTCTGAAAAACTATTGTTTTATTCTTCATAAACTAAGGCAGTGATTTTCATATTTACTTTATTATATCTCCATGTATGACAGTAAAATCAAAAGAAAAAGATGCCCTGGGGCCCAGCTTCTGAAATCCAAGAAATGGCAATGCTAGCAATCAAACTTTAGGTGGCAAACCAGTGGGCTCCAGATCCTGGCCACCCTACAGAAGTGGCAGTGGCTCTGACAGCAGGGTCCCTCAGTTCCAATGAGCTGTGCACCAGGGAACCTACTTGGGGAATAGAAACATGGTCATTCCTCTAACCTCTGCCCTCTCTAGGTCTACAAAGTCATTCTTTTAGGAACTAAAATATGTCCCATGATTTAGACATGAATTATGAAAATATAAATATTTCTCATTTAATCTCCCTAGCTCATAATAATTTGATCCCCTGTGGCAGTGTGAGAGACCAGGGTCCTATACCAAATCTGTTAGCAGGATCAGCCTCAGGAGGAACCCAGTAGTTGAGCAGGCTCAACTTTGCTCCTGCCCTGTCCTGATTCTCTGTGTGACTGTTGAGAGAGGTGGACAGAGGCTTCATCCTCCATGGTTTAGCACTGAACACACTGCAGAGGAATCCATTTTGCTCATGTGGTGTCTGATTAGAACTGTGCACTTGCTTGATTTTAACATTTGAAGGCATCCACGATTCCTACTCACACGTGTTTCCCAGGAGGACCACTGTGCATATCCCTTTTCCAGCCTGCATCCCTTTATCCATGAAGGGGTAGTTGTGTCCTCTACAGTGCTGAAATATCAACACACCTGAAGCTCACAGGAGGAGCAGCAATCTTAGCTCTCCAGCTCTTCCTGGCACCCGCCACTGCTTGCCCATGAGATTGCCTGATGGAGGAGAAGCTGATTTTTGAACTGTGCTTGGAGAGAGTCTTAGAATTCTTTTGTCAAGGCCTTCTTAGTCTTCTCATTTGTTCAGAGAATTCATTTGTTTTTCTGGAGGAGTGCAGAAAGAGAAAATACTAGATACAAAAAACAAGCAAAATTAAAATTGAGAACCTTCAATCCTGTGTTTGGACTACCATGTTTTTAGACAGGAACCCATGGATTTGATGTGGATGAACACACAGTAAATGTCAAAAGACAAGCACTCAGACTGAGCCAGCATTGTCCTGTTAGATGGGGTCTCCACTTCGAAGTGAATCCTCTGTCTGAATCCCCCAGACATTCAGACAAACAGCAGGAGAACAAAAACTAGTGAGCATGAGGTTACTCTGCTGGTTCCTTTCTGGAGCTTTTGCTACCAGAGTCCCCATGCACCTCCCCCCTTGCCTTCTCTTGTTATTAAATTACCATTGTGTTTATGTGCTTTTGATTTTTTGAATATTTCCCAGTGTTATTTAGCCCTCCAAGCTTTAAAACATTTCAGCAGGCAATGGAGGTGCTTTTAGTTTACTAAAGTAATTAGTATATCAGAAATGGCATTTTGGCATTAAATGGTCTTTAAAAAAATGAAAGGTTTACAAATAAGAAGTAAATGCATAATTTTCACATGATGTTGTCATTCAGTGAAAATGAGTCTCCTATTCTGGTAACAATTGTACAAGAAACGTATAGTTTGGGTGAACCTGACTTAAGAGTAATTGTCTAAATGTACTTTTGAACTAATGACAGCCAAGGCAGTTACATACACTTATGTGGTATGATGATCAAAGTAAAGGGAAGTATGAATCAACAGGAAGACATAACTTGTAGTCTGAGAAAATAAACCACATCATAGCTTATGGTTCTAAGGTAGTGGATTCCCTGTTAAGTAGAATTAAATTTGGATTTCTAAAAAAAAAAAAAAAATTAAAAGAGTTACAAAAAATGGTTTTCTATAAAAAAAAAATATATATCCCTCACACCAGGAATGCCAAGTCTTCAGACTATCATTGCAAGCAGGGATGCACAGTCTACCAAATATGTACCAAGTTCACATCCAGTCACTTGTGTGGAAACTCGAGATGCCCCCCACAATCCATGGCAGGACACTCACAGGACCCTGAGCAGAGCAAGGGCACCACACACAATCCCCCTGGGATGCTTGGCCTCTCAGTCTGCAGTGGCAGCTGTGGGGCCCTGAGGAAAAGTAGAAACCAGCTTGCACTCAGAGGTAGGGAACAGCTGTAAAAACTTTGAGGAGAGGAACACAGAGGCTTCATTCATGACACGTGTGCACCACAGAGCCAGGGGTGACTCAAACCCACTTTCTAGCTCTCCACTGATGGCTTAAGCAGCTCCAAGGAGCATACTGTGCATGGCTTCCACATCCTCCCTGAGATTCAGCTGGGGCTATTTGCTGACCTCCGGGCCCAAGAACCCTCAGTAAGTTCACTAAGAGGAGAACACACTGCATCCTGCCATCACCAACTGTCACCTGTTCCCCTTAGGCACTTTCATCAACCTTTGCCCAAGGTCTATTCCCAATACCAACCATCAGAACCTAGAAATGTGCCTGGGGTATTTACTTCCTGGACTTTGAACAAATGAGAACACTGAAGAATTTCATTATGTGCAGTTCAAAACAATATTGTTTAATTTTATTTCAACTTCTCTCTCATTTTAGATGTTCTAAATATCATTAATCACTATTCTGAAATGATAAGAGAAAATTATTGTGAAAGAAGACTTTATTAAACAAGATTGAATGGCCAATTAAGAACTCATCATCATAAAGAATTTTTAAAATATGTGGGTACATGCATTCAAGCTTTAAAATCTTTGGAACACAAACAGTGCTTAAGTTTGAAAGGAATCAATGTACACAGCATCAGCATTTAATTTTCAACGCTGCATAGAATGACCAGGCACAGCTCTTTAAGAGAATGGCCAGTTTTCATCAGCACAGTACCCTAGTTAAACCTAACAGGCATACACAGAACAGTTCATCACCAATAACACAGTATACATAATTATTCTCCTGTGCTCTTGGTGTGTTACCCAGGATACATCATAAATGATACCAAAACAGGTCTTAACAAATTGAAGAAGATCAACATCACTGAAATGTCTCATCTGATGACCATGGAACTAAATTACAATGAACTGTGGAAGACTAGCTGAAAATTCCTAGATATGAGGAACTAAAACAACACATTGTGAGAACTTGGATATATCTTCAGCAAAACTTCCCCTTTAAAAATATTTTGAGTTGGGAGAGCATTGCAGGTTCCAGAGGCCCTACAGCCTGCAGTAAGTGCTCAGTGCACTCTGCCCTAAGCTCAAACTGATCGGAACCCTCCAGGCTTCCAGGTGCAGTGAAGTGCATAAGTGGGTTTGAGGCATCTACATCAGCTTCCCCATTCTGGCTGTGCTTGGAGAACTGTGGAAATTCCAGCAAGCAGGTGGGCACACAGTATCCCTGGAGCTCAGCTTATTGGGAAGTACAGAGTTCTAAACAGGCAGAAGAGGGCCATTGGTTCTAGAGGCCCAGTGGCATGGGGGAACTGGGTGCCAGAGTCGCAGGAGCTGCAAACATAGAAGTGGATTTCTAACAGACCCTGAGGAAGCTTTCAAATAACACTTGAAACACAGAAATGTAGGAAAATGACAAAACAAAACACCAAATTTCAATCTCAAACCTCCAGCCCATCTCAAGAAACCTTAGGAACGATGTATATAGAGAAAATATATGCAATTGACCTCGAATATTGGACATAATAGCTACTGAAAGTAACAAGCAACTCCAGGAAACTTTAAAGGAATTCAAACTTGAAATAATCTCCCAGGTAAAAGAAGAAATGATAAAAGAGATGAAAGAGATTCTGAATATATCTAAAGAAAACACAGTTTAAAAATTGGAGGAACTAAACAAAATATAGAATCCCTACATGAGCAATATAAGAAACAAACAGAATACATATTGCAGATGCACAGAGATATACAGGAAATAAAAAACTCCACTGAAAGTTGTAAAAACTGCCTCAATGAAAGTGAAGGTAGAATTTCAGACCTTGAAGACAGGATTGCAGCGAGTGAACAGGAAAGGAAAGCTCTTTTATAAATAACAAGGAATCAGCAAACAACAATTCAACAACTGCAAGATGATGCAAAGAAAAATAACATAATATAGATAGGGATTAATGAAAAAGAAGGGGACAACATAAAGGATGTCAAGAGGATATTTAGAGAAGTAATAGCTGAAAATTTCCTAAGCATGAGATCAGAAACCGACATCAGGATCAAAGAAGCATATAAAATTCCAAATAGTCATAACCAAAATAAAACTACACCCAGACATATAATAAACACCATCCCAGAAATCCAACACAAGAATAGATTATTAAAAGCTGTCAGAGAGAAAAGAGAAATCATTTATAAAGTAAAACCTATCAGAATCACAGCAGACTTTTGAGCACAAACAATAAAGTCAAGAAGAGCATGGAGTGAAGTAACCAAAATGATTTCCAACCTAGAGTGATGTATCTGGAAAAACTGTCATTCAAAATTGATGGTGAAATACGATACTTTCATGACAAAGAACAGCTGAAGAACTTCATGAACACCAAGCCAACCCTGCAAAAAATATTGATAGACAGTTTAGATACACAAAGGAAAAAAACCACAGAGCAAAACAGATAATTAAACAGAACAAAAGATAAGCATGCAGCAGCAGAGAGATAACATGTCAACAAAAAACCAGCATTTAACAGTTATAACCATTAATGTAAATGGTCTCAATGCACCAATTAAAAGAAACAGACTAGCAGAATGGATCAAGAAACAAAATCCAACAGTATGCTGTTTACAGGAAACCCACATAACCCAGAAGAATACTCACAGACTGAAAGTCAAAGGATGGAAAACAATACTTCATGCAGCAGGAATCCAAAAAAAAAAAAAAAAAAAAAAAAAAAAGCAGGAGTAGCCATTCTGTTTGCAGACAACATGAACTTTAAACCAACAATGACCATAAAGGACAAAGAAGGCCAGTACATACTCGTTAGGGAAAAACTCCAAGAGGGAGAGATAATTATCTTAAATTATATGCACCAAACTCCAGAGCACACAGTTATATAAAACAACTATTAACAGAAATGAAAACTCAAGTTATCAGTAACACAATTGTAACAGGAGACCTTAATAAGCCATTGACACCAAGGGACAGATCAACCAGACAGAAAATGAGCAAAGAAATAACAGAACTGAATCACACCTGCTAACAAATGGATTTGATAGACATACACAGAATGTTCCACCCAACAACATCATAGTACACATTCTTCTAAGCAATACATGTATCATTCTCTAAAATAGACTGTATTTTAGCTCACAGAACATATTTAAACAAATGCAAAAGTGTTGAAATCATCCCATAGATGTTATCAGATCATAGCACCATGAAATCAGAAATTAATGATAAAAGATACTGCAAAAATCTCACAAGCACATGGAAACTGAATAACACACTCTGGACTAATCAGTGGGTTGCAGAAGCAATTAAACAATACCTACAAGAAAATGAGAATGCAGATACACCTTACCGGAATTTGGGATGCAAAGAAAGCTGTCCTCAGAGGAAAATTTATTGCACTGAGTTCCCACATCAGGAAAACAGGACGAATACAAATAAATAACCTGATGCTACACCTCAAACAGTAGAAAAAGAGCAAGTCAAGACCAAAGACAAAAGAAGAGAGGAAATTATAAAAATCAGAGCAGAATCAATGCAATAGAGACTAAGAAAACAATCCAAAGAATCAATGAGTTAGTTCTTTGAAAGAATAAATAAAATCGATAAGCCCCTAGCCAAACTTACTTTTAAAAGGGAATAAAAAGCTCAAATTCATGCAATAAGAAATGAAAAAGGTGAAATCACTACAGACTCTACAGAGATACAGAAGATCATCAACACCTGTTTTGAAAACCTCTACTCTCAAAGGTTTGATAACACAGAAGAAATAGACAGATTCTTAGAAACATATGAAGTACCAAAGCTAGATTGAGAGGGTGTAAAACTGCTGAATAACCCAATCTCTGTTAATGAAATTGAAAATGTAATTAAGTCCTTGGCCACAAAGAAGACCCCAGGCCCAGATGGCTTCACTGCAGAATTCTACGAGAAATACAAAGAAGACCTAATGCCGACACTCCTCAAACTATTCAATGAATTTGAAAGGGAAGCAATCCTTCCTAAGTCATTCCTGGAAGCAAATATTACTCTTTTACCAAAACCTGAGAAAGACTCAACTAAAAAAGAGAACTATAGACCGATCTCCCTAATGAACACAGATGCAAAAATCCTCAATAAAATATTGACAAATAGGATGCAGCAAATCATCAATAGATTATACACCATGACCAAGTGGGATTCATCCCAGGGATGCAGGGATGTTTCAACATACGTAAATCAATAAATGTAATCCACCTTATCAATAAAGTCAAAAGTAAGAATCACATGATCATTTCAATAGATGCAGAAAAAAGCATTTGATAAGGTCCAATATTCATTCATGATAAGAACTTTACAGAAAGTTGGAATAGATGGTCTGTACCTCAATATAATAAAGGCCATTTATGACAAACCAATAGCCAGCATCATACTAAATGGCCAAAAATTGAAAGCTTTTTCTTTAAAATCAGACACAAGACGAGCATGTCCTTTATCACCACTCCTATTTAATATAGTACTGGAAGTACTCGCCAGAGCAATTAGACAAGAGAGAGAAATAAAAGGGGTAAAGATAGGAAAGGAAGAAGTTAAATTATCATTGTTAGCAGATGAAATGATACTCTATATAGAAGAGCCCCTAAACTTCATTGAAAGACTCTTAGATATAATAAGTAAACTCAGTAATGTAGCTGGATACAAAATCGGTACTCAGAAATCAATAGCATTCCTATACACTAACAACAAAATCACAGAGTGGGAAATAAGAGAAACCACACTCTTAACATTAGCAAGCAAAAAAATGAAATATTTATGAATTAGTCTTAAGAAAGAAGTGAAAGACTTGTACAGGGAAATTATAATACAGTGAAAAAAGAAATTGTAGGTGATCTCAGAAAATGGAAAGACATTCCTTGCGCACAGATAGGAAGAACAAACATTGTGAAAATTGCCATTCTCCCAAAACTGTTATACAGATTCAATGAAATCCCAATAAAAATACCATCAACATACCTTATAAATCTAGAGAAATCACTCCTAAAATTCATCTCGAACCAGAAGAGACCTAGAATAGCAAAGGAAATTCTAAACAGCAAAGGCAAGGCAGGAGGCATCACAATCCCTGACTTGAAGTTATACTACAAAGCTACAGTACTAAAATCAGCATGGTACTGGAATTAAAACAGAGATGTAGATCAATGGAATAGATTAGAGGATACAACCACAACTACAAACACACTCAACCACCTTATCTTTGATAAGGGAGACAAGCAGGTTCACTGGAAGAACGACAGTCTCTTTAATAAATGGCATTGGAAAAACTGGCTCTCCATTTGCCGAAAACTAAAGCTAGTCCCATGTCTATCACCATGTACTAAATTAAAATCTAAATGGGTCAAAGATCTGGATATTAAAACAGAAACACTAAATCTATTGGAAGGCAAATTGGGTAGAAACCATCAAGACATAGCGGTACGTAGCGAATTCATGAACAGGATTCAAACCACACGGGGAATACTTTCCAGAATCAATAACTGGGACCACGTCTTATTAAAAAGTTTCTGCATGCGAAAATAAATCTCCACCATAGTGAAAAGAAAACCCACAAACTGGGAAAAGATTTTAATGAACTCCCTCTCAGACAAGGGACTCTTGTTTAAAACATATAAAGTATTAAAAAAAAGTCAGACCCCCAAAACTCAGAGCCAATCCAAAAATGGGCATCTGAGATGAATACGCACTTCTCAGATGAAGAAATACAAATGGCAAATAAATACATGAAAAAATGTTCACCATCATTGGTCATTAGAGAAATGCATATTAAAACCACACTGAGATTCCATCTCACTCCTGAAAGAATGGCCAGGATCAAGAAAAACAACAACAAATGCTGAAGAGGCTGTGGGGAAAAAAGGAACCCTCCTACACTTTTGGTGGGTGTGTAGACTGGTGCAACCTTTGTGAAGGTCAGTCTGGAGATTTCTCAAAAAGCTGGGATTGGAAATTCCATTTCTTCCAGCTATTCCACTTCTAGGCATATTCCCAGAAGAACTGAAAGCATCATACAACGGTGATATATGTTCACCTCTGTTTATAGCAGCACAATTTGTAATCGCCAGATCTTGGAAACAACCCAAGTGCCCATCAACTGAGGAATGGATAAAAAAGTTGTGGTATTTCTATACACTGGAGTATTACTCAGCTATAAAGAAAGATCACATTGAGATATTTATCAGTAAATGGACACAGCTTGAGACCATACTCATAAGTGAAATAAATCAATCTGGCATGTGTGAATACCGAATAGTTTCCCTAATGTAAGTAATGATTCAAATATAAAAAAATATGTGGTAATCATGATTCCCCATTATGTGGCCTTGAAGTCTTATAAAGTTTTCTCTTATTAATTGGAAGGGCTTTATTCTGGGCTTCTTGATATGGAAATATTTGAAGCTATAGTATATGAAGTTTTATTCAAATATTTCAAGGAAAAAAGACAGACATTATGGTAACTACTATTAAGTCGGGTTATTTGGTGGTGAAGCACTAGGTTGCTGAAACAGTCATCCTTTCACCTGTATTGTTATATTGTTATGTCCCCTTTTATCTCAATCTCTCCCTTATTCATTAAAAAATTATTTAGTTAATTTTATGGTTTTTTAATTCAGGTGAAAATTTTTTTTAAAAATTAGCAGGATATTTATAGTAATTTTTTTTTGATTTCCTATTAACTTGTTTTGAAGTCCTAATACTCACAGTATCTGTTTTGACCGATTAGACTCTGTTCCATTCTATATGATAGTATCAAGTTTGAAGACATAGGCAACTACTTTGTTTTTTTTTTTGTTTGTTTTTTGTTTTTTGTTTTTTTACACATCTTGGATTTTATTACTCCTTAGTGCTTATTACTTTCTTTGGGGGGGAGAATACAGTCAAATATGGCAAAACAAAGCTGTCAGTCAATACCAAGGATAGACATAGCACATGGTGTAGAACAGAGTACAAGTTTATCAACAATGGTTATCAACGTTGTCCCTTGTTTCCTTAGAAAGAATTGTCTATCTTATTAGATATTATAAAGTTGAACAAAACAGTAGAGAACAAGATCAATAAAACTTAGGCATTGTAAACATTACAGGACTTCCAAAGAAGACAATAGTCAAACCAGAATGGCTATCTTAGTGAATCTTATTGTCTTCAAAGTAGTTGCCTATTTCTTCAAACTTGATACTATCATATAGAATGGAACAGAGTCTAATCAGTCAAAACAAGATCGTGGGAGTACTACAGGACTTCAAAACAAGTTAATAGGAAATCGAAAAGAGTTACTATTTATATATCCTAATTTTTTTTGAATTTTTTCTTTAATTAAGACAAACATAAGAAATGACTAAATAATTTTTTTTTGAAACAATAAGGGGGAGATTGAGATAAAACAGGACATAACAATATAACAATAGAGGTCACAGCATGACTGTTTCAACAACCTAGTACTTCACCACCTTATAACCTGACTTAATAGTAGTTACCATAGTGTCTTTTTCCTTGAAATATTTGGATAAACTTCATATACTCTAGCTTCAAATATTTTCATATCAAGAAGCCCAGAATAAAGCCTTTCTAATTAATGAGTGAAAACTTTATAAGGCTTCAAGGCCACCTAATGGGGAATCATGATTACCACATATTTTTATATATTTGAATCATTATTTACATTAGGGAAACTATTCGGTATTCACACATGCGAGATTGATTTATTTCACTAATGAGTATGGTCTCAAGCTGCGCCCATTTATTGATAAATATCTCAATGTGATCCTTCTTTATAGCTGAATAATACTCCATTGTATAGAAATACCACAACTTTTTTATCCATTCCTCAGTTGATGGGCACTTGGGTTGTTTCCAAGATCTGGCGATTACAAATTGTGCTGCTATAAACATAGGTGCACATATATCACTGTGGTATGATGCTTTCAGTTCTTCTGGGAATATGCCTAGAAGTGGAATAGCTGGAATAAATGGGATTTCCAGTCCCAACTTTTTGAGAAATCTCCAGACAGATCTCCACAAAGGCTGTACCAGTCTACACTCCCACCAGCAGTGCAGGAGAGTTCCTTTTTCCCCACAGCCTCTCCAGCATTTGTTGTCGGTTTTCTTGATCCTGGCCATTCTTTCAGGAGTGAGATGGTATCTCAGTGTGGTTTTAATTTGCATTTCTCTAATGACCAATGATGATGAGCATTTTTTCATGTATTTATTTGCCATTTGCATTTCTTCATCTGAGAATTGCATATTCATCTCAGATGCCCATTTTTGGATTGGATCTTTGAATTTCGGAGGTCTGAGTTTCTTTAATTCTTTATATGTTTTAGACAAGAGGCCCTTGTCTGAGAGAGAGTTCACTAAAATCTTTTCCCAGTTTGTGGGTTTTCTTTTCACTATGCTGGAGATTTCTTTTGACATGCAGAAACTTTTTAATAAGAAGTGGTCCCAGTTATTGATTCTGGGAAGTATTTCCCATGCGGTTTGAGTCCTGTTCATGAATTCTTTACCTACTCCTATGTCTCCAAGGTTTCTACCTATTTTGTCTTCCAATAGATTTAGTGTTTCTGTTTTAATATTCAGATCTTTGACCCATTTAGATTTTAATTTAGTACATGGTGATAGACATGGGTCTAGCTTTAGTTTTCGGCAAATGGAGAGCCAATTTTTCCAGCACCATTTATTAAAGAGACTGTCGTTCTTCCAGTGAACCTGCTTGGCTCCTTTATCAAAAATAAGGTGGTTGAGTGTGTTCGTAGTTGTGGTTGTATCTTCTAATCTATTCCACTGATCTTCAGCTCTGTTTTGATTCCAATACCATGTTGATTTTACTACTGTTGCTTTGTAGTATAACTTCAAGTCAGGGATTGTGATGCCTCCTGCTTTGTCTTTGCTGCTTAGAATTTAGGCAACTACTTTGAAGGCAATAAGATTCACTAAGATGCCCTTTCTGGTTTGACTATTGTCTCCTTTGGAAGTCCTATAATATTTACAATGTTTAAGTTTTATTGGGCTTGTTCTCTACTGTTTTGTTCAACTTTATAATATCTAATGAGATAGACAATTCTTTTTAAGGGAACAAGAGACATTATGGTAACCATTGTTGATAACCTTGTACCCTGTTCTTACATCATGTACTATGTATATCCTTGGTTTTAACTGACAGCTTTGTTTTGCCATATTTGACTTTATTCTCTCCCCCCCAAAAATGTAATAAGAACTAAGGAGTAATAAAACCCAAAATGTGTAAATTTTGTTGTAAAAAGAGAGGGAAAAAAGTGCTCTAAAGGATACAACAGCTAATGTGTTTAGGGGTGTTAAACAGCTGACCATATTAATGTTTTTGGTTGGATCTTTGAACACAACTGTTTGCGGTCTCACTGTTTGAATGTCCACTTTGTATGCTTTGACTCTGTGACTTGAGTAACTATCTCTAAGATGATAATATGTAATCTATTAACTGGTGATTTCTTACTTTTTTTTTTTTTTTTTTGTAGTTCTGTATTACTTGTACCCTTACACCGCTTTGTTTTGTTTTGTTTTTTCTCTTTTTCCTTTTAAATAAAATAAAAAAAAAACTATTGTTTTATTCTTCATAGAACTAAGGCAGGAATTTTTATATTTACTTTAATCATATGCCCTTACAGGACACTAAATTCAAAAGAAAAAGATGCCCTGGGTCTCAGCTTCTGAAATTTGAGAAATTGCAATGCTAGTAATCAACCTTTAGGTGGCAGCCCTATCCTGGGCACCATATCCTGGCCACTTTAGGGAAGTGCCAATGGCTCTCTCAGCAGGGGCCCTCAGTTCCAATGGTCTATGGACAAGGGAGGGAATCTACTCTGAGACAGGAAGCATGATCCTTTTTCTAACTTCTGCCCTCTTTAGGTCCACAAAGTCCATCTTTTTTTTTTTTTTTTTTTTTTTTCCCTTTTTATCAGTATCAGGGATCAAACTCACAACTTACTGCTTGCAAGGCAGGTGCTTATGCCATTGAGCTAAATCCCCAACCTCCAAAGTCTATCTTTTAGAGATTGAATTGTATCCCCAGAGATTTAGACGTGAATCATGAAAATATACATATTTCTCATTTAATCTCTCCAGCTCTTAATAATTTGATCCCCTGTGGCAGTGTGGGAGACCATGGCCCCATCCCAAATCCTCTTTAGCAGGATAAGCCTTGGAAGGAACCCAATAGTTGAGCAGGCTCGGCTTTGCTCCTGCCCTGTCCTAATTCTCTGGGTGACAGTTGAGGGAGGTGCAAGAGGCTTCGTCCTTCCTGGTTTAACATTGAACACAATGCAGGGGAAGCTGTTTTTCTCATCTGGTCTCTGATTAGAACTATGCACTTGCTTGGTCTTACTGTGTGAATACGCAATTCCCATTCACATGCATTCCAGGAGGACCACTGATAACATCCCTTTTCCAGCCTCCATCCCTGCTTCCCTGACAGGGTGGTTGTGTCCACTACAGTGTCAAAGTATCAACACATCTGCAGCTCACAGGAGGAGTAACAACCCTAGCTCTCCAGCCCCTCCTCACACTCACCACTGCTTGCCCATGAGGAGAAGCTGGACGGAGGAGATGGAGGAGAAGCTGACTTTTGATCTGTGCTTGGAGAGAGTCTTAGAATTCTTTCGTGAAAGCATTCTTAGTCTTCTCTGTTGTTCAGAGAATCCATTTCTTTCTCTGGAGGAGCTAATATTTTCTGGGTGAGAGATTCAGGCTTGTCATATTGAAATGTAATTGACTGCACGAGGTGACCTCTTCTATGCATGTCCTTCTTAGAAAAATCAATTTCAGATTGTCCTTGATTAGATTTTGGTACACTTTTAAAAGAAAATACCTTCAACACTTTAATGTTTTAGCAGTTTGTGAGTTAAGAGTAGGTGATGTAATAATATCTCTAATTGGATGCTCAGACAAATAGTAGGAATCTGGATTATGCAAGAAAAAAAGAAACACTAACCACATATCTTGGCTGTTAGGCACAGGGTAATGAAATACAGTGAAGGTCTCATTTTAATATTTAATTACTTATAACAGAAATCAAAGTGATGACCTCAAGCTGGCTAGACAAGCACTGTACCACTGAGCTACACCCCAGGTCCTAGGGAAAGGATATATGAACTTGAGTCATTTCAAAGCCTAATTTTCACAAATTCTCCTTCTCTCTGGTTCTCTTGGATCTTTCAAAAAGTGAAGGAAAATCAACAGTTGACAAAATAGTGTTCTCATTAGAAATAAAAGAACAGAGATATGGGAATACACAGATTCTAGGGTCATAATTCACAAGAATCACAAGAGCTTATCTATTTGTTGAGTAGACATACCCATAAAGCAGTCAGGAGCATTTTCTGAAATCTTTACTCTTGTATTCTCTCTGCATGAAAAGCTAGCACTGTGTGGGTAATGCCAAGGTTTTCTGCCAATCTGTGCGGTTGCCTCGTCCTCACTGACTGTAGTTACAGTGACCTCCAGCACCTGACTGCCTCATCTTGGAGGAAGCAATGTATGAGCAAGGCACTCTCGGCTCTTCTCCTTAAACCAAGTCTTTCAAAGAAGTTTGCTCTTTACAAGTTCATGTCTGATGTATATGGGGTCCAGTCATTCCCTGAGATGCTCTCCAGGAATCATTCTTATTGTTCTGATGTCTTCTTTTAACACTCAGATCTCTTTAAACAACCACACTTTTCCTGGTCCTAAATTTATGGGGACTTTCTTTCTGGAAAAATGCATGATGTTCACATTTTTCTGCTGTGAATTTGTGCTCCTAATTTTCTCATTAGATCAGGCAAAAAGCACCCCACAACCTGAACTTTGAGTTTCCTTGAAATTTCTTCTTATTGATTAATCCTACATTTAAAATTTCAGTCCCCCACAAAGCTGCAGACATGGGAAACTTGTAAATGGATTTCTTCCCAAAATGAATATGCATGGTCTCTATTTCAGCTTCTTAGTGTTCTCATTTCCATCTGAATCTCTCTGAGCTGGGCTTCACCTTTTTGCATTTTTTTTTCTTTGCATTTTTACTTGTGCTTTCATTTTCTGAGTTCTCCACAGTATCTCCAATCAGTCTCAGATTATTGCATTCTTAAACTTGTATCTGTGTTCCCATGCCTTGATAAACTCCTTCCACAAGCCACTTTCAATGGCTGTTGAACTGCATAATCGGTATAGGTACAGTACCAACTCCACTCTGCATTCTAGTGTTTCTGTATCACTCAGTTTTCTTGATGGTGAGACAGACAGTTACTGATACTCACAATTTAAAGATGAAGAAAAATTAATTGGTTCTCAGTTCCAGTGTGTTCTTTTTTCCAGGCAGAAAAATCATGGTGAAAGGAAACAGCAGAGGACAGTTGCTCATCACTTAGCACCCAGCTAGGAGAGTGAGACAGAGCCTGATACAGAGACAAATCAAAGAGAGGGGAGGAAAGAAGATGAGGCAGAAGCAGAAGGAGCAGCAACATAAGAGAAAGAAGAAGGAGCAGGAAGAGAAAAATAGAAAGAGAAAGAGGAAGAAGAAAAAGAACAAAACCAAGAAAAAACAAGAAAGGGAAGAAAATAAAGTGGAGAGGAAGAAAGTGAGTGAAAAGGAAGAGAAGGGAGAGAAAGAATAATCTGTGACAAGGCAAATCCTTCTTGCTTTTGAACACTCTCTTCCATCAGTACTTGTGGGAATGAGAAATTTTGTGTCTAAATGAACTTAGAGAAACACAAGCCAGATGACCACTCACATCTCTCAGATAAACCCTGAACACTCACTCCTACATGCTTCTCAGATTTTGAGCTTTTGCAGAGTGGTAAATCTATGGTTATGTGTCCTTAATCTTAATTTTAAAGTGTGATGCTTCCTCCCATTTGCCTTTACTCATTCTCTGTTTGTTTCTTCTAAAGGAGTCTTTATTTCTCATTGCTCACAGAGAAGGTTCTTATTCTACTATTGTCTGTTCCACTTCACCTAGCAGTGTGTCTCCCTACCTTGTACCCACCAGTAATTTGCATATTGCTCCCCAGATCTTCTCTTCAGGTCTGAAAAACAGGCTCATCTCTAACCTTGTCTTGACTGATCTCGAGTCCTCAGTTCAGCTCCACAAAATGAGGCTCTCTGTCCAGCTGTTGGGGCTCCTAATGCTCTGCATCCCTGGTAAGGATAGGGGAGGTGGGGTATGAGAATGAGCTGATGGATGAACTCTGGTTCCCCACATAGTCCCATGTGTGTCCTGTGTACAATGAGCTCTGCAGGCCTTGCGCTCGAAAACTAGGCAGACGAGAAACAAGTCTGGAAGAGTGAGGGTCATGGCAGAAGGAACCAGAGCCTATGAACTTGTCACACCTGTGACTAGGATGGAGTGGGGTGGTGTAGTGACTTCTGAGTGTTCTTTTGTGTCTTTCAATTTACTGTCCATTTTAAATTACTGTAAACATCTTTTATGTCCCTCATAATCATGAAAATCATTTAGTGAAAAATATCTAATAAAAGATAAATTATCAAAAATATCTCCTAACTTGTGGATCTAAATCTAACCTTGCATGTTTCTCTCATTCATTTAGGATGCACTGAGGACATTTTGGTGACCCAGAGTCCACTCTACTTGCTTGCCAGCCCTGGAGAATCTGCTTCTATGTCGTTCACGTCCAGTCAGAGTCTCCTGCATAGTAATGGAAACATCTATTTGTATTGGTTACTGCAATAGCCAGGACAGTCTCCAAAGGGCCTGATGTATATGGTGTCCAATCACTATGAAAGAGTCTCAGACAGGTTCAGTGGCAGTGGGTCAGGAACAGTTTTCACCCTGAAAATCAGCATGGAGGAGGCTGAGGATGTGGGAGTTTATTATTGCATGCAATGCATAAAAGTTCCTCCCCCAGTGATACAGCCCAAACAAAAACTTTGCTGCTTGGTCTCTTCAGCTGTCCTTATGTGTTGCTTTACTGCAGAGTAGAATGGAAGATTCTCTCTCTCTCTCTCTCTCTCTCTCTCTCTGTGTGTGTGTGTGTGTGTGTGTGTGTGTGTGTGTGTGTGTGAGTGTGAAGCTGGTGCAAACTCAGAGAAATAATTTTCAGCTGGGTATATGTCCCATGACTGCCTCAACTAAACTCAAAAAACCCATTTAATGGTTCTGTCACTTGCAACAGACTTGGCATAGCACATGCAGTAAGAGTTGTGATGGAAGCATTTTGTGAACAAATG
This sequence comes from Cavia porcellus, assembly GCF_034190915.1. Classification (NCBI taxonomy): domain Eukaryota; kingdom Metazoa; phylum Chordata; class Mammalia; order Rodentia; family Caviidae; genus Cavia; species Cavia porcellus. The sequence continues at coordinate 43,180,006 of NW_026947501.1, read as the reverse complement.
AAAAAGACTGTAGTTAGACCTCAAGGTAGTCTCAAGATAATTCTCCCATCATCGCTTGACTTTGTTAATAATCAGATTAATTCTCATAAAATTAATGTTGAATTGGACAATATAGCCACAAGTATGATAAGTTTTGTATAATTGTGGAAGGGTAATATTTGGTACCATTCACAAATTCATATTTTTCCACTTTACCCACTACTTTCTCATCCTTTTTAGTTCTTAATGTCCCTATTAATACAGATGGGAGCAGTAGAGCTCTATGAGTTATGTCCTAGGGGCATTGTCAGAGGACAATTAGGGCAAAACATAGGCTTTGAGTCTGCAAAGAGTTTTTTTGTTTTTTTACAAGTTTATAGACAATAAACTTATCTAGCTAACAATTTCATATGCTCAAATTATAAGTGCTGTTTGAATGGAATGTTTGAAATTCTAGATGCTGCAAATTATAAATAGTAAGAAAACCACAGATTATAGAATTTACTTTATATAGCACCAGTATACCACAAATAATATGAAACAGTTTTTCTTTCTGAAAAGTTAATACTTTAAATTCTATGACAGTGTGATTGGAATACATCAGAGGCTAACTAAGGTGAAGTAAGATAATTTTTGGTTGTGTTTAATTGAGAGTCTTATGGAACTGAGTATTGGATGATGATGACATAGACTCTTAGAGACATTCAAATGCATTTCTAGTGAAGAACCTCCGAACTTTAGGATTCTCTGCTTGAATCTGTGGACAGAGACCTTCTCCACTAGGATTCAGAGGGATCTAAGTCATAAAGGAGTATTTTAGGCTTGTAAGCATTACATTTGTGTAACACCTAAAGTCGAGTGACTGAGTCAGAGTCAGAAATCTAACAAAGACCTTAGTCCAAAGAGGTGGTCTAGCAAAGACATGCATCATTTGAGGAGCAACTACTGTGCAATAGTGTGGTGACCTGAGTCCCAGTAGGTCGTCTATCAACAAAGGAGCTGTGAAGTAGGAGGAATTATATCCATGGCTCAGACAAGTACCAGAATCCTTTGTGTAGAAAGGGAAAAAACAAAATGCCAAAGCAAACCAAAATTCAGAGAGATAATCACCAACTCCCATGTTAGGGTTATGGGGGAAAATTCTGCCTTTGAAGGTAGTCACCTATGGCTTCAAGGTGCATGAATCCACAGCAACATCCCAGGGGAAGCCCTTGTGCTGTGCTAGAAGAGATGCGGTCTCCTTTTCCAAGTGTGTTTCCACATCTGCACTCAGGTGACATTCCAGCAATCATGGCAGGAGAACAAACACGTAGGGAGCATCACCTCGGACTGAAGTTTCTTCTATGAAGCTTTAAATCTCCCAGTCCTCACGTCACCCACCACCAACTAATGCCATTCAATGCTCCTTTTGTGTCTTACTTGCTTACCATATTAGAATTTTTCAATGTCATTTTAACTGTTCAACTTTTAAATATTGTTCCAAGGGATAGAGATGCCTTTTATTTTTGAAAAATAAATAATGTTTCACAGATGGCATTTTGGCATTAAATGATCTTTCAAAGAATGACAGGTTTTCAAAAAAGTAGTAAATGCATTATCTTAACATGATTGAGTCATTAAATAAAATGCATCTATCTTTTATTAAGTAGCATTTGTATAGAAAATATGATTTAGATGAATTCCACTGAAAAATAATTGTCAAGGCACATTTTTGAACTAATAATAGCCAGGACAATTATTTGTGCTGCTATGGGGTGATCAGAGTAGAGGGATGTTTGAATAAACAGGAAGACATATCTTGTTTGGGGCTGAGCAAGTGAACCACATCAGAGCTGATGGTGCTAAGGAAACAGATTCCATGTGGAGTACAGTTAAAGTTGGATTCCTCAACAGAAATTCCCTAGGGATACACAAAAACTGGTTTAGAGTAAAAATAAATGTAATGTACATCTGAAATGACAATTCTTGCAACTGTCATTCTCAAGTAGGGATGCACATCCTACCAGAGATCTACAGTGTTCTCTCCCACTTGTGTGAACCCTCAAAGTGCCTCCCACACTGTATGGCAGGACACTCACAGGACTCTGAGCAATGTAAGGACCCCCCCCCCCACACACACACAATCCCCCTGGGATGCTTATGCTTTCAGCCTGCAGAAACAGCTGTAGGTCCCCAGGAACAAGTGGAAACCAGATTAATCTCAAGAGAGACACCAAAAGAGCCTTTGATGAGGAACACACAGAGGCCTCAGTCACAGGGTCTGTGTGTCAGAGAGTTCAGCATTCTTCTTGAAACCTCTTCCTAGCTCTCCACTGAGGACTTAATTCCCACACAGCCTCTAGGGAGCTGCTGTACCATCTTCCCTGGAGCTGCAGCTGAGGTTCCCTGCAGAGCTTATGGCTGGAGTAATGTCATATAATGGCTCAGTAATGTCATTGGGAGGAGAATTTGGTGCATTCTGACAATTGTTACCTGATTCCCTTAGGGCACTTTTTCTGCCTTTACCAAATGTCAGATCCACTAACCAATGATAAGAACCTAAATTAGAAATAGAAAGATGCCTGAATTTCATGCTGTTTTGAATTTGAGCAAGTGACAGCACTCAGGAGTCTCATGGATGTGGAGTTCAAACTAGTATTTTATGATCTATTTCAACTTGCATCTCTGCTGTAGATTTTAGAAATATCACTCCAGAGTATCCAGAAATGATATAAGAAAATTGTTGTGAAAATATCTTGATTCACCAAGATTTAATTACTACTAAATTATGAATCCACTTATCAAATATTACAAATTTTAAACTCACACATCCATATATGATATATATATATGTATATATATATACATATATACACACACACACATACATATGTATGCATTAGATCTATAAACTTTAGAAAAGTCTGTCCAGAAAATGGAATAGAATCAGAGGAGAAGTCAGCATTTAATTTTCAACAGTGCATAGAAGATGCAAGCATCAATGAGTGAAGATAAAATGGAGTTCTTCAACAGCACTGCACACTGGTTAAAACAAACAGGCCTGAACAGAACCTGTCACCAGCTATAGCAGGGAACACATTTTTTTTTTCTGTCCTGCTCTTGGAAAATTATCACCATAGATGAAGCCCAAACAAGTCTTATCAAATTTCGGAAGATCAATGTCACTAAAACTGTTTTGAGGACTAAATTGCAAAGCAAAAGTAGAAGACTAACTGATAAGTTCCTGGATATGAGGAACTAAAATAACACATTTGTTTTAAGCTCTTGGGTCAAATACGACATCAAAAAGAATTACAAATATCATACCGTAAACGAAAATGCAAATACAACAAGTAAGAGAAAGACAGCAAGTGCTATGATGGAGACTGTGCTTCGATTGCTCAGAAAGAGATGCCTCCATTGCGGGACTGCTTCAAACTCCAGCTTCCAGATATCCCAGTTCCCAAGTCTGAAAAATATCTATTCAGTGTTGGGAACTTTGCTTCATAACAGAACCAAAAATTCAACATGAGAAAACCTGTATGGGCCAAGAGTGAGTCACAAATCCACTGTCCCCAGGGATACAAAGAATGACCCTGCAGTGTAATCTCAGCCACCGACCCAGCACTCCACACTCAACCAGCCATGCAGGGCCTGCCTTAGCACATTGCAACATAGCTCATTGTGCTTTTATAAGGCAGTGAGATTAATTGCATAAGCTTTCCTACCCATGGCTCTAGTACTGAAGTTTAGAAAAAGCTGTGGAAACCATTGTTCAAAAAATAGTGCTGTTTTTTATATTTCTAGAAAATTAATTTTTCCCTATAGTTCCAGTTTTTGGGCCTCAGAACCAAATAATTGGTTTTGCATTTTCTTTACAGGAAACATATTCAAGTCTCGAAGTTTTTGTTGTTGGAACACACTTTTGGAGTAAAGTAAGTTCAATAAACAGATTGTCACTGGGTCAGTAAAGCACAAAACCTGGAGACATCCTTCTCAACAGCCACATGTGATGTAGCTGAGATTTTTACCCCGGAAAATACACTGCCATCTTCTGGGCCAGTGACAGTGACAGGGACTCTTACAGAAAAACCTAAGGAAAGTGGGTTGAAAAGAAAACCTGGCATTTAGAGCTCTTCGGTGACCTGATTTCCAAGTCTGGGCCAAGGATCCCATCATGGGGCAGTGACAGTGGCATCCAGCCCTGAGTCCCTCACAAACTGCAGCTTCATGGCTGAGGATGCCTCTCTCACCGCAGCAGCAGCAGGGTGCAAAGTGGTAGCAGTATGCTGCCTGACTGTCTTCAAGAGGGCTCCGAATACTATTGCTAAACCACGTAGATGGTTTTGATAAATATTCAGAATATTTTTATGTATAGAAATTTATAGAATTAAACTTCAAATGCAAAACGATGCTGTGATGGAGTTTCAAGCTTTTGGCCAGTGAGAAATTTTGGGGGCTAAAAAATGCACAGCAGTCTCTATTTCTTAGATTTTACTATGTGGTCCCTATAGAGCAGGAGATTATAGTTCACTGTCACAGAGAAAACGTAGAGACATTATTCCATGTACTGTGTCTTTTCACTTCAATATTTAAAGTCTCAAAGCTCTTCTTTAACAATTTGCCTCCAGGAGGAAACATACAATTGGCAAAAACACTTTCACAAATCTGGTCTGACCTGGATATCTGGGTACATTGGGCCTGAGCTGAGTTACTGAGGTGAATCAGCCCTGCAACTGTGCCCAACCATGCCCAACACCTGCTGATTTGCATGTCCCCAGGACACAGCCCACTGCCTTCAAACTTTTTAACAGGCTGCTTACAGCATGGTCAGGATTCAATCCCAGTCAGTACACAGCATGAACATGAAGGTCCCTGTTCAGCTCCTGGGGCTTTTGATGCTCTGGCTGCCAGGTAAGGATGGGCAGCACTGGAGATTTCCTCAGCACATTGTGTTCAGGGAAGCCTGAATTTCATGGAAGACTTCTTAAAACATAATCCTGTGGATATTTCTGTTTATGTCTCCAATGTCAGGAACCAGGTGTGACATCCAGATGACCCAGTCTCCATCCTCCCTGTCTGTGTCTCCTGGAGACAGAGTCACCATCACTTGCAGAGCCAGTCAGGGCATTTATAATGCTCTAACTTGGTTTCATCAGGAACCAGGGAAAGCTCCTAAACTCCTGATCTATTCTGCAAGATTTCTGCAACCTGGGATCCCATCCAGATTCAGTGGCAGTGGATCTGGGGCAGAATACACTATCACCATTAGCAGCCTGGAGCCTGAGGATGTTGCAACTTATTACTGCCTTCAGAGTGCTGTCCCCCCTCCCACAGTGATACAAGCCATGACAGAAACCTTCCAGGGAAGCCTAAGTGTGAGGCTGGGCTTCCCCAGCTGCTTCTCCTGATAACAGTCTCCTGTAAACAGTCTCCTGTAAACAGTCTCCTGCTTCTCCTGTAAACAGTCTTTGAAGTTCACAGGGAGGTTTTGGCAGAATGGTCAGGGAGGTTCCAGTGTACTCTAAATCTCTATCTTTCCTGCAGTGCTGGAGGCACTGACATGACAGTGGCTCTGCTGATTGAGGAGAGGACACCGCTGAGCACAGGTGAGAGAATGGATTGTGGGATTGCAGGAGCTGCTGAGATTCCTCCCACAAAGTAGCAGCTCTCTCTGACTATGCTTCTTTCTCTTTTTCACCTTTCCCACTCTCATTCTTCTTCTCCCATTCTCCTTTTCTTTCTTTCTATTCCCCTTTCCCTTTGTCCCTCTCTCTCTGCTCTGTTTTCCTCTGTTATCTGTCTCCTCTCTTTGTCTTCTGTCCTCTCTCTCTCACCCTATCTCCCTCTTCCCCATTACTTTCTTTCTCTCTCTCATCCTCTCAGACTCTCCCTGTCTCCCTATTTTCCTGTCTGTCTCCCTCATTTCATTTCTGAATCTCTCTCTCTGTCTCTCTGCCTCTGTCTCCGTCTCTGTCTCTCTCTCTCTGTCTCTCTCTCTCTGTCTCTCTCTCTGTCTCTCTCTGTCTCTCTCTCTGTCTCTCTCTCTGTCTCTGTCTCTCTCTCTCGCTCTCTCTCTGTCTCTGTCTCTCTCTCTCTCTCTCTCTCTCTCTCTCTCTCTGTGTGTGTGTGTGTGTGTGTGTGTGTGTGTTTCTCTTTCTCCTTCACTTTATCCCTCCCCAGCCAGCGGGAATTGATTCTAGAGCCTTCATACAGAGGTTCATGCCTACCTGTTCTTCTTCGTAACTGGTCCAAGTCTGGGACGGAACTTGAAGTCTTTCTGCTTCAGGTGTGTAAGATGTTAGATGATCTTCCAGTTCCATCATCCATGCTCTGAAAAAAACTTATGGGGAAGTCACACCTAAATACATAGCTTGCTGCTTCCTATTTATGGAAGTTATTATGTCTTTGAATTGAATTCCAAAATTGTGCAGTACTATGTACTATTTTTCTGTAGATACAGGAACTTTTTTCAAGATCATGACTGACCTACGGATGTAACCTGAATACACATTGTTCTGAAGCAATGATCAATTGAACATTAAGATTCTTAATGACAAGTGAAGAATAATCAGTTTTCCATATACAAATATACTGAGAAATATTCTCATCTGCAGTCATGTACTGAAGGTCACATAACAGTTTGCATTAAGGATTGACAAAAGCTGTGATTTTCCTCCTGTGAGTTCAGAGAGCTGAGGTGCTTACACACAGGACATATCTGCATCTATCAGGTTGCCCTGGAGAATGTGCATCCCAGGTCCTTTGATTTGCCTTCTGTGCTTGCTGAGCTGCATTTTTTAGATTGAGAGTGTGCAAGGAGGCACAGATATGGCTGGTGGAAGTCAGCAGAATGACAGGGTAGGTAGGCCTGTGGGGGAGATGTACATGGAGCCAGATGAAGGGGTCTACTTTCCATGTGGAGGTTCCTGTGTCTGAAATTGGATCCAACAGGTCAATGGCAAGCAAGTCCCATTGTGGTTGAGGTCCTAATACAGAAAGCAAAAGATGTGAGAGTGAATAGAAGTGCCTGAGTCTAGAAGCCACAGTTGGCATTACAGAGAGTTTGATAGTAGTCATACGGGGATTCTGGTGCTGCAGGCACAGCTGGATATGTGTTTCTCACCATTGAACCTGATCCAGATCCTCAGGGAACAGCAGTGTATAAGATAGAAGGTGTTCAAATTTGTGCCAAGTTTAGCTGGAGTCAACTTCCTACTCACTGTGTATTGGCACTAGCTTGACCATAAATGGACATGCTTTTCTGGAGATACAGACAGAGAAGCTGGTGCCTGGGTTAATAAGATGCCCACTCACTATCATAGTGAAAGAAAAAGGAGACATTTTTAATAGTTAGAGTGTGACACAGTGCCCAGCATCTGCCCTCCTGTAGCATACAGGGTTTGCTGAGCTGGCCTCTCATCAGGGCCTCCCTGCTCTACCTAAATTCAGGCTCAGAGGGTCTGCACTTGTCCCCAGGAACATGATTGGAGAGTAGGGGCTTGGGTTGCTGGTTAGAGGAGTCCCACAGCTGACCCACTATAGACCTTTTTTCTCAGCTAGAATTATCTGAGATGGATGCTTGAATTTACCCTGTTTTAATGTTTCACCTAATCCAGAGTCCCAGAGTTGAAGAAAGAAAAACAAGTATTTATTAAAATACTTGTATGACAGGCAGCCTTAGGTGTTTCAGCATGCAATGTAGTATTAAATATCAGAAAAGGATAGTATATCAAGATTTTCAAACCTGGAATAAAGTGGAGGAATTCACTCTCTTGGTATGAAATAATCCTGTATCTTTGCACAGTAGCAGATTTCTTTTCTTCTTATTATTTGAAATTTAAAGAGAATAATTACCAACTTTTAAAAAAAAGCAAATCAAAACAGAAAAATGCAAGCAATAAAAGATTTTACAACAGGATATCAAACAGAGCTACCATAATATCTCTTGTTTTCTTCAAAATAGTTGATCATCACATACAATAATATCATATACAATATCACATACAATAATATCAAACATAACAAAAGAGTATAAAAGCAATCAAAAGAATGAAAGCATTCCAGAATTTCAAATCACATAATAAGAAAAGAACAATGGTAACTCTATCTCATTTTCTTCAAAATATTGTCATACTATCACACATAATAAAATCAATTGAAACACAGCAGAATAGAACCAATCAAAACAAAAGAATAAAAGCATGACAGGCCTTCAAAACAAGATGATAGAAAACCAGCAATGGCAACCATACTGTCTCATTTTCTTCAAAATAGCTGTCTGTACCATCATACACAGTAAAATGAAACGAAACAAAACACGATATCACCAATTAAACAAGCAAATGAAAGCATTATAATACTTCATAACAAGAAAATAGGAAACCAACCTTGATTTCCATAGTATATCCCATTATGTTCACAAGAGCTGCCCATACCATACATAAGGCAGAGTAAAATTTAACAAAACAAGACAGAACGAGGGCAAACCTAACACAATTGTGGAAACAGTGTAAGAGTTCAAGACAAAACAATAAAAAATTAACAGTAGTTTCCAACTTTCCCTCGCAGGGGTTTCCTCCCCTAAGTTTTACAATAACTATTTTGCTTTTTTGGATGCCATTAACTCCTTCTGTTTCTTATGCAAGAATTCACACATATGAGTTCAAACTGTTTTGGCCTAGTGATGGATGTAGTGTCAGCTTCATAACTAACTGTGAAGAGACTCCGCGGCCAGACTCGCTGGGAATCTCCATTCCCAGGAGAAAGCTCCAGGGAAAGCTCCTAGGCTCCTCATCAATGTTGCAAACAGTTTGGCTTCCGGAGTCCCATCCAGGTTCAGTGGCAGTGGATCTAGGACAGATTTCATTTTTGCTATCAGCACAGTGGAGGCTGAAGATGTTGGAACTTACTACTGTCAACAGTATAGCAGTACCCCTCCCACAGTGATACAAGCCATAACAAAAACCACCCAGGAAGCAGAAGTGTGAGGCTGGGCAGCCCCAGCTGCTCCTCCTGGTGCCCCCTCATCCTGACAGCATTTTTCAAATGTAAATAGGCTTTGAAATTCACTGGGAGGCTTTGGCAGAATGGTCAGGGAGCCTCTTTTGTTCCCCAAGTCTCTATGCACTGCTTAGCCCAGCCACATAGACAGAACAATGCCTGTGCTCATTTCATAGAGGACACAGCTCAGCTCAGGTGGGAAGCAGGGATTGTGAGATTTTAGCAGCAGCTGAAATTCATGCCACAGAGCAGAAGTTTATTTTTCTGTCTCTGTCTGTCTTTTTGTCTTTGCCCTTGATCTTTCCCAGCCTTCAACTTAGAATTAATTCTAGGCTCCCCACCTGTGTTACACTCCTATTCTTGTCTGCTTCTAATTACTTAGGACAGGGCTTGAATTTGGGATCTTTCTACTTCTGCCTTCCAGTGTGCTAGGATTACAGGCCTGTGCCATCACCCAGGCTGAGCCCAAACATGTGGAGGAACCACTCACCAGGTTTGGAACTGCTTGCTTTAATCTATGGAAATTAATCTGTCTTTGAATTTAATTACCCAAGATTCCATAGTACCATACACTGTTTTCCATTGCTGTGGGACTTTTTTCTAGGACTATGACTGTGCTTGTGAAGTGACCCCAATACACCATATAGAGAGGAGAAGATCAATTCAACATTAAAAGTCTTAATCACAAAAGAAGAAAGCAGTGCTGTTTCCCTATTCTATTGACAAGCATTAATGATAGCACTTCTCAAGTGCAGTCAGGCTCTGAGATTACAACATAGTTTAGTATAACGATGAAGAAAGACTATGAGCTTCCTCTGTGAGTTCTGAAAACAGAGGTGCTTACAGGCAGCACTTATCTTCATCTGTTGGGCTGTCCTGGAGAATGGTCATTCCAGGGTCTCAGCTTTACTTTGTCTTCTGACTGTGTTATCTTTTTAGCTTCCAGGAATTCAAGCAGGCACACATATGCCTCATGATATCAATGGAATGACAGTGAAGTTAAGATTCCAGTGAGCTATACATGGACCTGGATGAACTAGGTGCACTTTCCATATGGAGATGCCTTGGTCTGAAATTGCATCAAACATGTCAGTGCCATGCAAATTTCCTTGATGTTCAGATTTTAACAGAAAAAGCAGTAGGTGTGAGTGCAGGCTAAGCTGCCATGGTCTATCAGCCATAATCATGCATCACAGAGAGCTCTCAGGAGTCCTCATACTCAGGGACAATGTGGCAGGAGGCATATGTGGATATGTGTCTCTAGCTCTGAACATGATTGGGACACTCAGAGAATAGCTGTGGTTTGTGATAGCAGGGTTTCATGTCCTTGGCCAAGTTTTAGTAGAGCAGGAATAGAGATGTTGTCCTGAAGACGCAGAACGACTTGTGTGACTAGGTTAGTAAGGTGTCCACAATTATCAAAGAGGAGAAGAAGAAGAAGGAGAAGGAGAAGGAGAAGGAGAAGGAGAAGGAGAAGGAGAAGAAGGAGGAGGAGGAGGAGGAGGAGGAGGAGGAGGAGGAGGAGGAGGAGGAGGAGGAGGAGGAGATGCTGTTAATTCGCGTTAGGGTGATGTACTGAGCAGAGGTTGGGCTCATCTAGGACACTGGGCTTGCTAAGACATCCTCTCTGCATGACCTCCTTTGCTGCTCAGAAATTCAAGCTCCAGAGGGTCTGCACCTGACCACAGGAGCCGGATCTCCAGCTAAGTCATCGCCTGTGGCAGAAGAGATGGTGGAAGCAGAGAAAGACCTTAGAGAAAGACCAGGCCCCGTTTCTAAGGGCAAGAGGAAGAATAAGGAACAGATTCTTATCTTTTCTTCAGAGGAATAAATTTCAGAACTAGACATTTAATGCAGGATTTGAGAACCTTGATGCCTCATTCTAAAGCAGATACTAAAATGGATCATAAGGATAAATTATTTGTGATTAATGAGGTCTGTGAAATGAAAAACTGCAATAAATGCATCTATTTTGAAGCTAAGATAAAACGATATTTATATGTGGGTTTCAAATTCACCTCATGGGCCCTCTGCCAAATTCCTTGTTCAAAATATTCATACCCTAGCTGAACTAAAGATGACTGGAAACTGTTTGAAAGGTTCTCGGCCACTTTTGTCTTTTGACCCTGCTTTTGATGAATTGTCACATTACGCTTTATTAAAAGAACTTTTAATTCAGATTTTTAGTACACCACGGTATCATCCTAAAAGCCAGCCATTTGTGGACCATATATTTACTTTCACCATTTTCGATAATAGGATATGGTTTTAGAACTTCCAGATCATAGATGAAGATGCTCAACTTGTAGAAATAGGATCTGGTTTTGTCTTAAATCTGATAAAGGTTTTCCAGGGAAGTTTTGGAGGACCAACTTTATATGAAAATCCTCACTACCAGTCACCTAACATGCATTGGCGGATCATAAGATCCATTACAGATGCAAAATACAAAGGGAAGCAGCAAGTAAAAGAGGTGCAGAAACTGAGAAAGAAAGAGCCAAAGACTGTTCTTCCACATGATCCTAATGAAGATGTTTTTGTTATACCAGCAGAGGAAAAGCCAGTAGAAATACAATGAGTAAAACCAGAGCCAAAAGTTGATTTGAAAGCAAGGAAAAAAAGGATTTATAAAAGGCAAAAAAACAAAACAAAACAAAACAAAACAAAACAAACAAACAAAAAAAACACTGAAAAACTGAAAGAGAAGGTGAACAGTAGAAGTGCAAAATGAATCAATGGATAACTAAGTTGTTTTCTAATTAATATATGCATTTCCTATTCAGTTTGTAAATTGATTATCATGGATTGCCTTATATCTAACTAGTGTGCCATTTAAAAGAAAAAAATACCTTACAATCAGTGGTGTTTATCTTTTTTTTTTTAATAAAGCATTGTATCACTAGAACTCATCAGCTAATTTTGCACTTCATTTCAGAGTTTGTTTGCTGTTACCAAATTTTTTTTTTCTTTTTTAAAAAATGTAGTTTAGCACACTTAATTTAGGCTTGCTTTCTTGTTTAGAATTTTGGGTATAAGAATTAAAGTCTACATTCTAAAGGCACACATGCATACTCATCTATAATTATTATGGCACAGTTCACAGTGACCAAGACAGGAGTGCAGAATAATAGATAAAGGAAATGTAGCACGTAATAGGATTAGGTGATTTGCAGGACAATGAATGAACTGGAGACCATTATGTTAAGTGAAATAAGCCACTTTACAAGCACCACTTATTTTCTCTTAATATGGGGAATGTAAAAAAAAGATGGCATGAAAGTAGAAGGGAGACTTGTTACACAAGGGGGAAGGAATAAGAGGTGTGTAAGGAGGGTAATGGGGTGGGTTTTGTGTGTTCAGAATTATAAAACACATCAAACCTAAATACTCTGTAAAAATAGGTACTAACAAAAATACATTAAAAATTTTTGGTTTATCAAGCTGAAATTAAAACATTTATTTTAGATCTGTTATAAAGAGATTAAGCATTTCAAGAACAGTTTGTGGATGACAAGGTAGGGTTGGACTGGTAGAAAAGTTCTGAGGGCTTGACTCTCAGAATCAGTTAATGAAGCCTTGGAAAACCTGACCTCTAATCTTCCTTACTTCAAAAGAGTTACATTAAAACTTACAGCTTTTGAGAATCAACTGTGAAAAGCATTTTGGAAATTTATGATTTTTTTAATAAGCAACATACAAGTTATTAAAACTCAGGAAAAACATTTGGGGTGCCAGAATATTTGAACTTCTCACAAATACTCCTTATTTCAACCACAAGAGGACACTAGGGATAGATAGTGAGGTTACAAATATTTTTCCAGTGACTAGAGTCAGTCACTGCTGAATGGGCAGGTATAAATATGTATTTCATAATGCGTCTATGTGAGTCATGCAGATGTTTTGTGTCTACTTTTTTTTGGCTTGTATTTTTTTATGTCTTCCTGTACAATCTGTCTACTGCACAGTGTTCCATTTTGTAATGTAGCAGAATAATCTGACCAATATTAATTCTTTGTTGGATATTTCAGTTTTGTTTGTATTGCTGGCATAGGTGTTTATTGATAACTATTCCTGTATATAAATTTGTGGTTTCTTAGAATTGGAACTCAGGATAAAAGTTTTAACTATCAAGGTTTGTTCCTTGCTGCATAAAATTGTACCTTGTCAGAGGTTAGCATATTCCTTTCATTATACTCTACGCATGCCAGAGATGTCAACTGGAAATGAGTGTTTTTTCCTCTGATTTGGAATTATTCTTTTCTGAGTGGACTAGTCTTGTTTTTTGTATTAATTTTTACAGATATCTAAAACCTCTTGTATAGCAATTTCAGGTATCTTTTCTGATTTGTTTACAGCTTAATTTTATGGCTATTAAAATCTTTGTCAGTGGGAAAAGAAAAAAAATGTAACATATGGTATATTAACTATTATTACTACCTAAAATGTTTTTCACAAAATATTGTTTTGTGTTTCATCGAGGTAAGAAAACTTATTTTCGGCTTTTCTTTATTTTATCTTCTTGTGTGACACCAAATTCTAAAGGAAAAGATGCACAGATCCCTTATTTCTGAATTTCTAGAAAATGTAGTGTCAGGAATTCTAGAGATGGCAGACAGGTTCCACAATAAATAAGGCCATTCCTCTAATCTTGGCCAGTCTAGGGCATTGGGGGTGGCTCTCTCAGCAGGGCGCCTTAGGAATCCAATGGAGCTGCATGACCAGAGACACTTGCGATGAGCTGCCTGAGTGCTTATCTGTGGAGACTCACACTCTGCTTAGACTGGAAGCATGATCCTTCCTCTAACCCCTGGCCTTGAGTCCACACAGCCAGTATTTCTGGGAACGCATTACATTCCCAGACAGTTAGATGTTGAAGCTCTATTCTAATCTGGATACTTTTAGAGAAAGAGCCTACTAGAAGTCAATAAAGTTTAAATGAGATTACACAGGATGGTAGTACTCCCTAAATGTTAATAGTTTTGGAATGAGACTCAAAAGAGACTCCACTACACTATCCTCATTGTTATAGAGGAAAGTGTTCCTGAGCTTACAGCAAAAAGGAGAGAAACTAGGAAGAGAGCCTAAAGCAACGTGGTCACCTGTAGAACACTGATCTTCTTTTCCAGCATCTAGAATTTGGAAAATACAAAATGTCTCTTGTTTAATCTTCCCAGTCCACAATATTTTGCTCCCCTATAGCAGTGTGGGCAGTCCACTGCCCCACCTCAATTTCCTTTAGCAGGGTTAGCCTTCATTTACCAGGTAGGTGAGTGGGTTCAGCTTTGCTCCTGCCCTGTCCTGATTCTCTGGGTGACTTTTGGGTAGGGTGGACAGAGGCTCCATCCCCAGTGGATTAGCATGAAGCACACTGCAGGGAAAGCTTATTCTGTCTGGTGTCTCATCAGAACTGTGTGTTTGCATGGTCTTGGCGTTTGAAGACACTCGTGATTCCTGTCAAGGTTTCAACAGCCTCCACAGATCACAGGAGGAGCCACAAGCCTGTTCTCCAGGCCCTCCTCCCACATTGCTGCCTGCACAGGATGACAGCATGAGTCAGTGATGTGGGTTTGGAGCACGGGTCACTCTGACGAATGCCCAACCCCCTGTCACTACTTAGTGACAGCTTCTTCTCCCACCTAGTAATCAGGGAAGCAGCCTGAGCACAGCTCTGAGACCATAACCTCTCTCTCCATCCCTTAATACCTACTTACAGGACAGCTGCAGTTCACTTCCCCTGCTCTCTGAATGGACAGTTTACTTTGCTCTGTGACCCCCTCGCCTGAATTCATCAGATCCACTTGGCTTTAGTTCACACTTAGCTGCCCTCATGTTTAGAAATAATCACTTGTTCTCTCACATGTCCTGCCCACTTTAACCCACTCTTTCTCTTTCACTCATTGAATACTTATGGGAGGGCTGTCATTGGTAAATTGTATTTAATTAGGATGAGCAAGCAAAACAGTAGCCATTCAAAATCTTCCATAGGGGAGTTCTGTGGACAGATTTCCTGTAGACACGTGCTGGGCAGAGGCACCCATGTAGTTCCTACCCAGAAAGAAATGATATATTATAAAATATTTGAAATTAAAATTAATTTTAATTGTTCTTTATTCTTTTCCATACTATGTTAATGTGATTCTGTCTTCTGTGACTAGGTTAAATATCTGACCCAAAGCTCTAAAAGACCCGTACTGAGCCCAGTTTCTAGTGAGTGCAGTCAGTGGTTACCTGCCTCTAAGGCAGACATGGTTTGGAGGATGAACACAGTGAAGAAAATCTGCTCCTCCCATGGCAGCCAGGAAATCAAATAGAGATAAGGAGCCCAGGCCAAGAGTACAGCTTTCCAGGACTCACCTCTCATGGCCTGCATCTCCAACCAGGCTTCATCTCTCAACACATGAGATTTTCCAGAGACATTTAAGATCTGAACTGAAAAACCATAGGGACAATGGCTCAGAGGCTCAGCTTAGACTTATACACTAAATAGTTCAAGATTACCCATAAATTTTAAAATGCTCTAATAATATAAAACTTGCATGTTAATGAATTGAAATACTTATAATAATTATATCACCTCCTCATTGTATACTGGTAGGATAATCCCCACAGCTTGTTCAAAAGGGTCAGCTACCTTTTGTGTAACTGTTAATCTAATGCTACAATTAGTATGAAACACAAAGGACAGAGAATAAATAAAATAATCATGAGAAAGAAAATACAGTTATAATCCTAACACCTTCTGATTACAAATTTTTGCTCCCTACTTTTTCTGAAGGAGTAGGGATAAAAAGGATACTCATTAAATTGCATGTATCAGATTGCAACAGCTGATAATCAGGAATTATATATTTACTATCTGAAGTCTATGATTATTTCTGGTTTCATTCTTATGAAAAATGTGTCTATAAGCAATAGGAAAGTATTTTTCTTCTTATCAAGGCCATTCCAACAATGCTGTTGTGCATTTTAAATCCCACCTAAAAACATATGCAAACACATGCATTTAACTGTCTCCCACTCCTATACTGGTGACAGCTGACCCTAGAGAGCTAGTCACCTGTTTTAAGGACCCCTTTTATCTGAAGATGCCTACCTTGCAGGACTCTGCAGATGTGAGCTGCTTTTGTCTCAAATTTTGCTGGAACCAAAACAAGCAGCATGGTCATTTAGCTTCCAGATTAAAACTAAACATTGATCCTCATATTGTCATGACATCTGAAAATGGCAGATACAATGTCCTGTGTCCTTGATATCATCCTTTTCTGTAGATCCTCCTTCCCATTACTGAAGGTACTTTGACTGAAACTCTATTTTTTCTAAGGGACATTTGATGTAACTTTGCTCACAGAGGATGTCCTCATTTTCCGGGTGTGTTTTTGCATTTCATCTAGAAAGCTGTCTTACACCAGGACAACATATTATCCTCCACATAAAACCCTCCTTTGCAAGTCTGAGATAACAGAGGAGTTCTAACCTTGTATTGGTTGATCTGGACTCCTCAGTTCAACTTCTCAAAATTAGGTTTTCTGCTCAGCTCCCGGGGCTGCTAATGCTCTGGATTAGCAAGCAAACTGGGCATATGTGTGTCAGTAGGGGTCCTGCAACATACTAAGCTATGCTAATCAAGTTTTAGGGGCATATTTGTTCTTTGCTTCAAGAAAATGATACCCATGTCTTTTAGAATTAGGGACCATATAAAAATGACCAGTGTGCTAGCAAACATCTTGATTAAGAGAGATGTATCTGGGTTTTGTTTACTATCACTATTTTTTTTTTGAAATTAATGTTATGAATAAGAATGATTAGCTTTAAATAAATACTAAGAGGAAAGTCACAAATATTTCCATCATTTGAAAATAACCTTGCTTCTATCTCTTATTTCAGGATGGACATGAGGGTCCGCACTCAGTTTCTGGGGCTCTTGCCTATCTGGGTCCCAGTTAAGGAATTAAAGCACCAGGAATTGACTCAGTGATATGTACACCATAGACTGACAATACATTGAAGTTCTGTCTTATCACAAATAATCATACTGATGTTTGTTTTTTCCCACTTCAGGTGTTTGGTATGACATCAAATTGACTCAGCCAGCATTGATATCTGCATCTGTGGGAGACACAGTCATAATCAGTTGTAGGCCCAGTCAAGGCACTAGCGATTACTTAAGCTGTTATCACCAGAAACCAGGGCAAGCTCCTAAACTCCTGATCTTTTGGGCAACAAGTTTGCAGTCTGGAGTCCCATCAAGATTCAGTGGCAGTGGGTCTGGGACCGATTTCACTCTCACCATTCGTAGCCTGCAGCCTGAAGATCTTGCAACTTATTACTGTAAGCAGTATAAAAGTACTCCTCCCACAGTGACTTAAGCCATAACAAAAACCTCCCAGGGAAGCAGAAGTGTAAGGCTGGGCTGCCCCAGCTGCTCCTCTTAGTGTCTCCAGCTGCAGAGCAGGTTCCTCAGATGGATTCAGGCTTTGAGGGTCACTGGAAGGATTTGGTAGAAGCATCTAAGGAAGCTACTCTCTTCCCTAGCTTTCTTTTCTGTTTCTCAATCTTGATTTAATGAATGACACCTTTGAATTCACTGGAGTAATGTGGATTACAGCATTACTTTATATTGAAATGGCAATAAAGAAAGTATGCTGTGGATTCCAGGCAATATTTTTTAAAGATTTTTATCACTTTTAGAGATTTATTTCCATATTACTATTTTTATAAGATGAAAACAAAACAAAATGCAGACTGGACAGTAGGTTAAAGCTAATCATAACAAAACAATGTAAGTAAATACAAGACTCCAAACAAGATTATAGGAAATCAGCAGTTGCTACTGCAATGCTCTTAGTGTCCTAATTTACAAATTTATCATCTAAGGAATAGTTAAAGTGCAAAGGTGTCTTTTTACCCCTGTTCCTACATCTACACAGTATATCATCAACATAAGTGATTGCAATTTTTCAAAATATAAATCAAGATTAATCTAAAGAAAATGTCCATGATTCACATGAAGGCTGACTTTGATTTTGATCTTTCATCAGAAAACACAGGTATAATGCTATAGGTCCACTATTTTCATATGACATAGTGTTGTTCCACTGCCCTAAATAACCCTGACTTGTGCATCTTCTTTATCCATCACCTTCTGTAAGTCAGTCATTTCTTTCTATGCCTATAGTTGCTCCTTTTTTGGCAGAAAAATCTTGGAATAAAAAAAAAAATCTTGAATTATAGTGATATGGAACATGGAAATGAAAAATAACAAATAATACGGTTTGCTACTGCCAAAACTTCTTTTATAGCAACTATTTTTATCATAAATTTTCAGGCTTAGTAAAAGTGTTAAAACCTCTACTATACAACTCAATGGTGTTTTCATAGTACTGATTGTATGTCAGAGGTCACCAGAAAGGTACAGATTGCTTGGAATGAATTTGAAGAGTCTATTGTAATTTGAAAACATGCAGGGGAATTGGTAAATTCTTTTTTCTTTCAAGACAGTCTTACTGATACAACATTTATGTAAGTTCAGATGCCCATACAGTTAATTGGACTTACAGGTGGAGCCCTGAGACTCTCTCTGTTCTTTGTCTATATCAATCAGATCCCTTCACTGTTTCACCAAACCTAGATCAGTGTCTTTCTCCATAACTCAGAGAAGACGCTTTGCTTGTGTTGATCTGTTTCCTAAGAAATGAAGAAAAGAAGAGTTGGTTTTATTTATCACTGAAAAACTTAGCTCTTGTCTATATTTTCACATATTTTAACTCTCATTTTTAGGCCGTGATACCGGAACACCTTCCATAAAACGTTTTGTCTCCAAGTAAACAATAGACTTAAATCTTAGGCAGACAGTAGGGTGTGGCATGGTAAACAAAGGACCAGTAGTATGTTTTCTATTTTTCCAAACAAGATGTCAACAACAGAGGTGGTTGCAAGTACTGTAGGTAGAAAATCTTCAAGGTTCACACTATTTTTTTTTTTTCAGACAGATCTCAGATACAGTGGTAGCAAGCATTCTCTCTGTGTGACCTGTTCCCTGCTTCCTCACCCATACACAAGATGTTTTCTTTTCTCCCTACTCAGCAATCGTTTCTAGATTAACTTTTGCCTTTTCCAAAGGATGCATTAAATAATATTAGCTGTCTGCCTTCTAAAATATATCAAACGTAGAAAAATGGTAATTCACAAATGCCATAAAGACCTCTACCTCATCTTGTTGCTACTGGGTATCAACTAAGTAAAAATGTTTTTGTTTTTTGTTTTTTTTTTTTTTTTTTTTAATTAAAAGGAAAAGAGAAAAAACAAAAGAAAACAAACCAGTGTAAGGGTACAAGTAAAACAGAACTACATTAAAAAAAAAAAAAAAAAAAAACAGTAAGAAATCACCAGTTAATAGATTACACACTATCATCTTAGAGATGTTGCTCAAGTCACAGTATCAAAGCATACAAAGTGGACATTCAAACAGTGAGACTGAAAAGAGTTGTTTTCAATGAAACAATTAAAAACATTAATATGGTCATCTATTTAACACCCCTAAATGCACTTGCAGTTGTATCTTTTAGAGCAGTTTTTTTCCTTTCTTTTTTACAACAAAATTTACACAGTTTTGATTTTATTACTCCTTAGTTCTTATTACTTTTTTTTTGGAAGAGAATAAATTCAAATACAGCAAAACAAAGCTGTCAGTCAAAACCAAGGATAGAGATAGCACATGATGTAAAAACAGAGTACAAGATTATCAACAATGGTTACCATAATGCCTCTTGCTTCCTTAAAAAAGAATTGTCTATCTCATTAGGTATAATAAATTTGAACAAAACAGTAGAGAACAAGACCAATAAAACCTAACCTTGGTAAACATTACAGGACTTTCAAAGAAGATAATAGTCAAACCAGAATGGGCATCATAGTGGGTATTATTGCCTTCAAAGTTGTTGCCTATACACTCAAACTTGATACTACCATATAGAATGGAACAGAATCTAATCAGTCAAAATAGGATAGTGGGAGCATTACAGGATTTCAAATCAAGTTAATAGGAAATCAAAAAAGGTACTATAATATATCATGCTAATTTTTTTATTTTTCCCCTTAATTAAAAAATCATAAAAATAACTATTTTTTTTAATGAATAAGGGAGAGACTGAGATAAAAGAGGACATAACATAACAATACAGGTCAAAGCATGACAGTTTCAGCCACGTAATGCTTCACAACGAAATAAGCCGACTTAATAGGAGTTACCATAGTGTCTTGTTCCTTGAAATATTTGAATATAACTTCATATACTATAGCTTCAAACATATCAAGTCAGTGTAAAACCATTCAAGTGAATGAAAGCATTGTAGGATATTTAGAACCACCTGACAGAAAATGAACAATGGTTCCTATATTATCTCTTTGCCTATAACAATTTTTGTTTATGTTATCACATATAATAAAATCCAGCAAGATACTTCATGATAAAACCAATGGAGACAGTAGAGCCATAGTATGGTGGGGATTCAAAACAAGATGATAGTAAATCAGCAATAGCTATTATTTCTTCAAAATAGCTGTTCATTTCATCATAGGCAATAATATCAAGCAGCCCAGAATAAAACCATTCCAATTAATAAATGAAAACTTTATAAGGCTTCAAGGCCACATAAGGGGGAATCATGATTACCACATAATTTTATATATTTGAATCATTACTTACATTAGGGAAACTATTCGGTATTCAAACATGCAAGATTGATTTATTTCACTTATGAGTATGGTCTCAACTGTGCCCATTTCCTGATAAATATCTCAATGTGATCCTTCTTTATAGCTGAGTAATACTCCATTGTATAGAAATACAACAACTTTTTTATCCATTCCTCAGTTGATGGACACTTGGGTTATTTCCAAGATCAGGTGATTACAAATTATGCTGCTATAAACATAGGTGCATATATATCACTGTGCTATGATGCTTTCACTTCTTCTGGGAAGATGCCTAGAAGTGGAATAGCTGGAACAAATGGGACTTCCAATCCCAGCTTTTTGAGAAGTCTCCATACTGATCTCCACAAAGGCTGTACCAGTCTACACTCCCACCAACAGTGTAGGAGAGTTCCTTTTTCCCCACAGCCTCTCCAGCATTTGTTGTTGTTGGTTTTCTTGATCCTGGCCATTCTTTCAGGAGTGAGATGGTATCTCAGTGTGGTTTTAATTTGTATTTCTCTAATGACCAATGATGATGAACATTTTTTCATGTATTTATTTGCTATTTGTATTTCTTCATATGAGAAATGCATATTCCAATTTTGGATTGGATGTTTGAATTTTGGGGGTCTGAGTTTTTTAATTCTTTATATGTTTTAGACAAAAGTCCCTTGTCTGAGGGGGAGTTCACTAAGATCTTTTCCCAGTTTGTGTGTTTACTTTTCACTATGCTGGAGATTTCTTTTGACATGCAGAAACTTTTTAATAAGAGGTGTTCCCAGTTATTGATGCTGGGAAGTATTTCCCGTGCAGTCTGAGTCCTGTTGATGAATTCTCTACCTACCCCTATGTCTTCAAGGTTTCTACCTAATTTGTCTTGCAATAGATTTAGTGTTTCTGTTTTAATATTCAGATCTTAGATCCATTTAGATTTTAATTTAGTACATGGTGATAGGCATGGGTCTAGCTTTAGTTTTTGGCAAATGGAGAGCCAGTTTTTCCAACACCATTTATTAAAGAGACTGTCATTCTTCCAGTGAACCTGCTTGGCTCCTTTATCAAAGATAAGGTGGTTGAGTGTGTTTGTAGTTGTGGTTGTATCTTCTAATCTATTCCATTGATCTTCGGCTCTGTTTTGATTCCAGTACCATGCTGATTTTACTACTGTAGCTTTTTTTAAATATTTCATTTAAAAGGTAAAAGAGAAAAAAAAGCAGAACAAAACAAAAAAGTGTTAGGGTACAAGTAATTCAGAACTAGAGAAAAACAAAAAACAAAAAACGGTAGGGTATCACAAGTTTAATAGATTACTTGCTATCATCTTAGAAATGGTGTTTCAGGTCACCGTCTCAGGATCAAAGCAAACATTCAAACAGTGAGTCTGCAAACAGTTGTGTTGAGTAATCCAATCCAAAATACTAATATGGTCTTCTATGTAACACACCTAAACATCCTTGCTGTTGTATCCTTCAGGGCACTTTTCTTTCCCTCTCTTTATTACAACAAAATTTATACATTTTGGGCTTTGTGCTCCCTTAGAACATATTACCTTTTTTTTGTAAGAGAACAAAATCAAGCATGATAAAACAAAGCTGTCAGTCAAAATCAAGGGTAGACATAGCACATGTTGTAAAAGTACAAGGTTATCAACAATGGTTACCATAATGCCTCTTGCATCCTTAAGAAGAATTGTCTATCTCTTTAGGTATTATAAAGTTAAACAAAACAGTAGAGAAAAATACCAATAAACCCTAAACTTTGTAAATCTTACAGCACCTCAAAAGAGGATAATAGTCAAACCAGAATGGTCACCGTAGTTACTCTTATTGTCTTCAAACTAGTTGCCTATACTCTGATACTTGATACTTTCATACAGAGCAGAATAGAATCTAATCAGTCCAAAGAAGATAACGGGGGTATTACAGGACTTCAAGTTGATAAGAAATCAAAAAGGTTACTATAATATATCCTGCTAGATTTTTAATTTTTTCCCTTAGTTTAAAACAGAAATTTAAAAAATTAAATAATTTTTAATGAATAAGGGGGAGGATGAGATAAAAGGGGGCATAACAACATAACAATACAGGTTAAAGCATGACACTTTCAGGAACCTAGTGCTTCACCACCAAATAATCCCACTTAATAGTAGTTACCATAGTGTCTTTTTCTTTGAAATATTTGAATATAACTTAATTTGCTATAGCATCAAACATATCAAGACTGTGTAACATCATTCAAGTGGATGAAAGCATTGTAGAGTATTTAGAACCAGCTAACAGAAAAAAATGATCAATGGTTTCTATATTGTCTTTTGCCTATAAAAATTTTTGTTTATACAACCACATACCAGCTACCACATGATAAAATCAATGGAGACAGAAGAGCCATAGTTTGGTGTGGCTTTAAGATAAGATGGTATTAAATCAGCACTAGCTATTATGATGTTTTATTTTCTTCAAAATAGCTGTTCCTCGCATCACAGGCCATAATATCAAACAGCCCAGAATAAAGCCATTCCAATTAATGAGTGAAAACTTTATAAGGCTTCAAGGCCACATAAGGGGGGATCATGGTTATCACATACATTTATATATTTGAATCATTTCCTACACTAGGGAAACTATTCGGTGTTCACAGATGCGAGTTTGATTTAGTTCACTTATGAGTATGGTTTCAAGCTGCGCCCATTTATTGATAAATACCTCAATGTGATCCTTCTTTATAGCTGAGTAGTACTCCATTGTATAGAATTACCACAGCTTTTTTATCCATTCCTCAGTTGATGGATATTTGGGTTGTTTCCAAGATCTGGCAATTACACATTGTGCTGCTATAAACATAGGTGCGCATATATCACTGTGGTATGATGCTTTCAGTTCTTCTGGGAAGATGCCTAGAAGCGGAATAGCTGGAACAAATGGGACTTCCAAACCCAGCTTTTTGAGAAATCTCCACACTGACCTCAACAAAGGTTGTACCAGTCTACACTCCCACAAGCAGTGTAGGAGAGTTCCTTTTCCCCAACAGCCTCTCCAGCACTTGTTGTTGTTGGTTTTCTTGATCCTAGCCATTCTTTCAGGAGTGAGATGGAATCTCAGTGTAGTTTTAATTTGAATTTCCCTAATAACCAATGATGATGGATATTTTTTCGTGTATTTATTTGCCATTTGTATTTCTTCCTCTGAGAAGTGTGTATTCATTTCAGATGCCCATTTGCCCATTTTTGGATTGGGTCTTTGAATTTTGGGGGTCTGAGTTTTTTAATTCTTTGTATGTTTTAGACAAAAGTCCCTTGTCTGAGGGGGATGTTCACTAAGATCTTTTCACAATTTGTGGGATTTCTTTACACTATGCTGGAGATTTTTTTTTTTTTTTGACTTACAGAAGCTTTTTAATAAGAAGTGGTCCCAGTTACTGATTCTGGGAAGTATTTCCCATGCAGTTTGCGTCCTGTTCATGAATTCTCTTCCTACCCCTACGTCTTCCAGGTTTCTACCCAATTTGTCTTCCAATAGATTTAATGTTTCTGTTTCAATATTCAGATCTTTAATCCATTTAGATTTTAATTTAGTACGTGGTGATAGGTTTGTGTGGAGTTTTAGTTTTCGGCAAATGGAGAGCCAGTTTTTCCAACACCATTTATTAAAACAACTGTCATTTTTCCAGTGAACCTGCTTAGCTCCTTTATCAAAGATAAGGTGGTTGAGTGTGTTGGTAGTTTTGGTTGCATCTTCTAATCTATTCCATTGATCCTCTGCTCTGTTTTGATTCCAGTACCATGTTGATTTTACTACAGTTGCTTTGTAGTATAACTTCAAGTCAGAGATTGTTATGCCTCCTGCCTTGCCTTTGCTGCTTAGAATTGCCTTTGATATTCTAGGTCTCTTCTGGTTCTAGATGAACCTTAGGATTGATTTCTCTAGATCTATAAGGTATGTTGATGGTATGTTTATTGGGATTGCATTGAATCTGTATAACAGTTTTGGGAGAATGGCCATTTTCACAATGTTTATTCTTCCTATCCTTGAACATGCGATATCTTTCCATTTTCTGAGATCATCTTCAATTTCTTCTTTCAGTGTATTGTAATTTTCCCTGTATAGGTCTTTCACTTCTTTCATAAGAGTAATTCCTAAATATTTCATTTTTTTGCTTGCTAGTGTGAAGAGTGTGGCTTCTCTTATTTCTCTCTCTGTGATCTTATTGTTAGTGTATTAGAATGTTATTGAATTCAGAGAATTGATTTTATACCCAGCTACATTACTGAATTTATTTATTATGTGTAAGAGTCTTTCAATGATGTTTAGGGGGTCTTATATGTAGAGCATCGTGTCATCTGCAAACAATGACAATTTAACTTCTTCTTTTGCTATCTTTACCCCTTTTATTTTTCTTTCTTGTCTAATTGCTCTAGCTAGTACTTCCAGTACTATATTAAATAGGAGAGGTGATAAAGGACATCCTTGTCTTGGGCCTGATTTTAAAGTAAAGGCTTTTAATTTTTGGCCATTTAGTATGATACTGGCTGTTGGTTTGTCATAGACAGGCTTTATTATATTGAGATAAAGACCATCTATTCCAATTTTCTGTAAAGTTCTTATCATGAATGAATGTTGGACCTTATCGAAGGCTTTTTCTGCATCTATGGAAATGATCACGTGATTCTTACTTTTGGCTTTATTGATATGGTGGATTACATTTATTGATTTACGTATGTTGAACCATCCCTGCATGCCTGGGATGAATCCCACTTGGTCATGATGTATAATCTTCTTGATGATTTGCTGCATCCTATTTGCCAATAATTTAGGATTTTTGCATCTGTGTTCATTAGGGAGATTGGTCTGTAGTTCTCTTTTTTTTAGTTGGGCCTTTCTCAGTTTTTAGTACTAGAGTAATATTTGCTTCCAGGAGTGACTTGGGAAGGATTGCTTCCCTTTCAATTTCATTGAATAGTTTGAGGAGTGTCAGCATTAGGTCTTCTTTGTATTTCTTGTAGAATTCTGCAGTGAATCCGTCTGGGCCTGGGCTCTTCTTTGTAGGTAAGGAATTAATTACATGTTCAATTTCATTGATAGATATTGGGTTATTCAGCAGTTTTACATCCCCTTGATCTAGCTTTGGTACTTCATATGCTTCTAAGAATCTATCTATTTCTTCTTTGTTATCAAACCTTTGAGAGTAGAGGTTTTCAAAATAGGTGTTGATGATCTTCTGTATTTCTATTGAATCTGTAGTGATTTCACCTTTTTCATTTCTTATTGCATGGATTTGAGCTCTTTCTTCCCTTTTTAAAATAAGTTTGGCTAGGGCCTTATCGATGTTATTTATTCTTTCAAAGAACCAACTTTTTGATTCGTTGATTATTTGGATTGTTTTCTTAGTCTCTATTGCGTTGATTTCTGCTCTGATTTTTATAATTTCCTCTCTTCTTCTGGCTTTGGGCTTGACTTGCTGTTTTTTTTTTTTTTTTCCTAGCTGTTTGAGGTGTAGCATCACATTGTTTATTTGTTTTCATTCTGTTTTTTCCTGATGTGGAAACTCAGTGCAATATATTTTCCTCTGAAGATGGCTTTCATTGCATCCCATAGATTCCGGTAAGTTGTATCTGTATTTTCATTTGTTTGTAGGTATTGCTTAATTTCTTTTTTTTTTTTTAATTTCCTCTATGACCCACTGATTACTCAAGAGTGTGTTATTCAGTTTCTGTGTGTTTGTGGGAATTTTGCAGTATCTTTTATCATTAATTGCTAATTTCAAAGCGCTATGGTCCGATAGCATGCAAGGGATAATTTCAACACTTTTGCATTTATTTAAATATGTTCTGTGAGTTAATAGATGGTCTGTTTTAGGGAATGACCCATGTACTGCTGAGAAGAATGTGTATTCTGTTGTTGTTGGATGGAATACTCTGTATAGGTCTATTGAGTCCATTTGTTCACAGATGCAATTCAGTTGTTTTATTTCTTTGTTGATTTTCTGTTTGGTTGATCTGTCCATTGGTGTCAATGGTGTGTTAAGATCTCCTGTCAGAATTGTGTTACTGCTGATTTGGTTTTTCATTTCTGTTAGTACTTGTTTTCTATAACTGGGTGCTCTGGAGTTTGGTGCATATATATTTAAGATAGTTATCTATTCCTCTTGGAGTTTTCCCCTAACCAGTATGTAGTGACCTTCTTTATCCTTTGTGATTATTATTGGCTTGAAGTTGACATTGTCTGCAAACAGAATAGCTACCCCTGCTTTTTTTTTGGGTTCCTGTTACATGGAGTGATGTTTTCCATCCTTTGACTGTGAGTCTCTGAGTATCCTTTTGAGTTAGGTGGGTTTCTTGTAGACAGGATATGGTTGGATTTTGTTTCTTGATCCATTCTGCCAGTCTATTTCTTTTAATTGGTGTATTGATACCATTTACATTAAGTAAGAACTGTTATAAATTGGTTTATTGATGACATATTATCTTTCTGCTGTTGCATGTTTATCTTTCTGCTCTGTTCAACTGTCTCCTTTGTTTAGTCGTTTTTTTCCTAAATGTATCTAGGCTGTCTTTCAGTATTCTTTGCAGGGTTGGCTTGGTGATCATGAAGTTTTTCAGCTGATCTTTGTTATGGAAGTATCTTATTTCTCTATCAAATTTCAAGGACAGTTTTGCAGGATACATCAGCCTAGGTTGGAAATCATTTTCTTTTAGGATCTGAAATACATAACTCCATCTTCTTCTTGACTTTATTGTTTGTGCTGATAAGTCTGCTGTAATTCTGATAGGTTTTCCTTTATAGGTCTTTTCTCTCTGACAGCCTTTAATATTCTATTCTATTCTTTTGTTCAATTTCTGGGATGGTCATTATTATATGTCTGGGTGTAGATTTATTTTGATTGTGATTATTTGGAGTTCTATATGCTTCATTGATCTTGATATTGGTTTCCAATCTCATGCTTGGGAAATTTTCAGCTATTACTTCTCTAAATATCCTCTTGACATCCTTTATGTTGTCCCCTTCTTTTTCATTTATCCCTATCATCCTTATGTTGTTTCTCTTTGCGTCATCCTCTAGGTGTTGAATTATTATTTCCTGCTTTCTTGTTATTTTTAAAAGATCTTTTCTTTCCTGTTCACTGGTTGCAATCTTGTCTTTAAGTTCTGAGATTCTATCTTCACATTCATTGAGGTGGTTTTTAAAATTTTCAATGGAGTTTTTGATTTCCTGTATATCTCTTTGCATCTGTTTTATGTATTCTGTTTGTTTCTTATATTGTTCATCCAGGGATTCTATCCTTTTCTTTAGTTCTTCCAATTTTTTAACTGCATGTTCTTTAGCTATGTTTAGCAACTGCTTCATTTCTTTTATCAATTCTTCTTTCATCTGAGAGATTATTTCTAGCTTGAATTCCTTTAAGGCTTCCCATACTTGCTTCTTTATTTCAGTTACCATTATTTCAGGTATTTCAGTCATGTTGCATGTGTTTTCTTCTATGCACATGGCTCCTGGGCATTCTTGGAATGGGCTGGATGTTTGAGATTGCATTTTGGACTTTTGTTTTGTCATTTTCCTGTATTTTGGAGCTTCCAGTGTTGTTCCAGGTGTAAGAGAGAGGTCCGCCAGCCTGGGATGGGGTACCTTGTGATGGCCCCACTCACTGGACCCAGCAGGGAACTACGGCCTACTCCTCAGGCCAGGAAGAGTGTCTCCTCAGGCTGGGCAGAGCTCCTGCTGCTAAAGTCTCGGTTCTGGCCTGGTCCCTGGTCTGGTGGGGAGCCGGCCTGGTCCCCAGGTCAGGGAGAAAGTTCCCGCAGGTTGGGAGGAGCTCCCCGGCGCTGCTGTTACACTCACCTGTCCGGCCTGGTCTCTGGTCTACTACTGTTGCTTTGAAGTATAACTTCAAGTCAGGGATTGTGATGCCTCCTGCCTTGCCTCTGCTGCTTAGAATTGCATTTGCTATTCTAGGTCTCTTCTGGTTCCAGATGAATTTTAGGAGTGATTTCTCTAGATTTATAAGATATGTTGATGGTACTCTTACTGGGATTGCATTGAATCTGAATAATAGTTTTGGGAAAATGGCCATTTTCACAATTTTTGTTCTTCCTATCCATGAGCAAGGGATGTCTTTCGATTTTCTGAGATCACTTACAATTTCTTTTTTCAGTGTATTATAATTTCCCTGTACAGGTCTTTCACTTCTTTTGTTAAGAGTAATTCCTATATATTTCTCTTTTTTTTTTTTTCTTACTAGTGTGAAGAGTGTGGTGTCTCTTATTTCCCTCTCTGTGATTTTGTTGTTAGTGTATAGGAATGCTATTGATTTCTGAGTATTGATATTGTATCCAGCTACATTACTGAATTTATTTATTATATCTAAGAGTCTTTCAATGGAGTTTAGGGGGTCTCATCTGTAGAGTATCATGTCATCTGCAAACAATGATAATTTAACTTCTTCTTTTCCTATCTTTACCCCTTTTGGTTTTTGGTGGGTTTTTTTGTTTGTTTGTTTGTTTTGTTTTGTTTTTTTGTTTTTTTTTGTTTTGTTTTTTTTTTTTTTTTTGGTCTTTTTCATATTTCTCAGTACCAAGGATTGAACTCATGACTGCCTGCTTGCAATGCAGGTGCTTATGCTGCTGAGCTAAATCCCCAGCCCCTCTTTACCCCTTTTATTTCTCTCTCTTGTCTAATTGCTCTGGCTAGTACTTCTAGTACTATATTAAATAAGAGTAGTGATAAAGGACATCATTGTCTTGTGCCTGATTTTAAAGTAAAGGCTTTCAATTTTGGGGCATTTACTATAATGCTGGCTGTTGGTTTGTCATAAATAGCCTTTGTTATATTGAGGTAAAGACCATCGATTCCCATTTTCTTAAAGTTCTTATCATGAATGAATTTTATACCTTATCGAAGGCTTTTTCTGCATCTATACAAATGATCATGTGGTTCTTACTCTTGGCTTTATTGATAAGGTGGATTACCTTTATTGATTTATGTATGTTGAACCATCCTTGCATTCCTGGGATGAATCCCACTTGGTCATGGTGTATAATCTTCTTGATGATTTGCTGCATCGTATTTGCCAATATTTTATTTAGGATTTTTGCATCTGTGTTCGTTAGGGAGATTGGTCTGTAGTTCTCTTTTTTAGTTGGGTCTTTCTCAGGTTTTGGTACTAGAGTAATATTTGCTTCCAGGAATGACTTGGGAAGGATTACTTCTCTTTCAATTCATTGAATAGTTGAAGGACTGTCGGCATTAGGTCTTCTTTGTATTTCTTGTAGAGTTCTGCAGTGAATCCATCTGAGCCTGGACTCTTCTTTGTAGGTAAGGATTTAATTACACTTTCAATTTCATTAATAGATATTAGGTTATTCAGCAGTTTTACATCCTCTTGATCTAGCTTTGGGACTTCATATGTTTCTAGGAATCTGTCTATTTCTTCTGTGTTCTCAAACCTTTGAGAGTAGAGTTTTTTGAAATAGGTGTTGATGATCTTCTGTATTTCTGTAGAGTCTGTAGTGATTTCACCTTTTTCATTTCTTATTGCATCAATGTGAGCTTTTTATTCCCTTTTTAAAAATAAGTTTGGCTAGGGGCTTATTGATTTTGTTTATTCTTTTAAAGAACCAACCCTTAGATTCGTTGATTCTTTGGATTGTTTTCTTAGTCTCTATTGCATTGATTTCTGCTCTTATTTTTGTAATTTCCTCCCTTCTTTTGGCTTTGGGCTTGACTTGCTCTTCTTTTTCTAGCTGTTTGAGGTGTAGCATCACGTTATTTATTTGTATTCATTCTGTTTTCCTGATGTGGGAACTCAGTGCAATAAATTTTCCTCTGAGGACAACTTTCATTGCATCCCACAAATTTTGGCAAGTTGTATCTGTATTTTCATTTTCTTGTAGGTATTGTTTAATTTCCTCTGTGACTCACTGATCATTCAATAGTGTGTTATTCATTTTCCATGTGTTTGTGGGAATTTTGCAGTATCTTTTTTCATTAATTGCTAATTTCAAAGTGATATTATCTGATAACATGCAAGGGATAATTTCAACTCTTTTTCATTTGTTTAAATATGTTCTGTGAGCCAATGTGTGGTCGATTTGAGAATGACCCATGTACTGCTGAGAAAAATGTGTATTCTGATGTTTTTGGGTGAAACATAGACATATACAGATATGTCCATCAAGTCCATTTGTTTACAGGTGTGATTCAGTTCTGTTATTTCTTTGCTCATTTTCCATCGGGTTGATCTGTCCCTTGATGTCAATGGTGTGTTAAGGTCTCCTGTTACAATTGTGTTACTGATAATTTGAGTTTTCATTTCTGTTAATAGTTGTTTTATATAACTGAGTGCTCTGGAGTTTGGTGCATATGTATTTAAGATAATTATCACTTCTTCTTGGAGTTTTCCCCTAATGAGTATGTAGTGACCTTCTTTGTCCTTTCTGATCATTGTTGGTTTAAAGTTCATGTTGTCTGCAATCAGAATGGCTACTCCTTTTTTTTTTTTTTTTTGCATTTCTGTTGCGTGAAGTACTGTTTTCCATCCTTTGACTTTCAGTCTGTGAGTATCATTCTGGGTTAGATGGGTTTCCTGTAAACAGCATATGGTTGGATTTTGTTTCTTGATCCATTCTGCTATTCTGTTTCTTTTGATTGGTGCATTGTGACCATTTACATTAATTATTATAACTGTTGTATTCTGGTTTATTGTTGATATGTTATCTCTCTAATGTTGCATCTTTATCTTTCTGTTCTGTTTAATTATCTGCTTTGCTTAGTGGTTTTTTCCTTTGTGTATCTAAACTGTCTCTCAATGTCTTTTGCTGGGATGGCTTTGGTGTTCATGAAGTTCTTCAGCTGTTTTTTGTCATGGAAGTATCGTATTTCACCATCCATTTTGAATGATAGTTTTTCAGGGTACATCAGTTTAGGTTGGAAATCATTTTTCTATAGGATCTGGAATACTTCACTCCATGATCTTCTTGACTTTAATGTTTGTGCTGAGAAGTCTGCTGTGATTCTGATAGGTTTTCCTTTATAAGTGATCTGTCTTTTCTCTCTGACAGCTTTTAATGATCTATTCTTGTGTTGGGTTTCTGGGATGGTGATTATTATATGTCTGGGTGTAGTTTTATTTCGGTTATGACTATTTGGAGTTATATAGGTTTCACTGAACAGGATGTCAGTTTCTGATCTCATGCTTGGGAAATTTTCAGCTATTACTTCTCTAAATATCCTCTTGACATCCTTTATGTTGTCCCCTTCTTTTTCATTAATCCCTATCAATCTTACATTGTTTTTTTTTTCTTGCATCATCTTGCAGTTGTTGATTTATTATTTCCTGATTATTTGTTGTTTTTAAAAGATCTTTCTTTTCCTGTTCACTAGCTTCAGTCCTGTCTTCAAGGTCTGAAATTCTATCTTTACTTTCATTGAGGCAGTTTTTACAGCTTTCAGTGGAGTTTTTTTATTTCCTGTATATCTCTGTGCATCTGCTTCGTGTATTCTGTTTATTTCTTAAATTGCTCATCTAGGGATTCTATCTTTTTGTTTAGTTCCTCCAATTTTTTAACTGTGTTTTCTTTATGTATATTCAGAATCTATTTCATTTCTTTTATCATTTCTTCTTTTACCTGGAGATTATTTCGAGTATGAATTCCTTTAAAGCTTCCTGGAGTTGTTTTTATTTCAGTAGCTATTATGTTCAATATTCGAGGTGTATACATCTATATACATCACTCCTAGGGTTTCTTGAGATGGGCTGGAGGCTTGAGGTTGTAATTTGGTCATTCATTTTGTCATTTTCCTATATTTCTGTGTTTCAAGTGTTATTTGAAAGCTTCCTCAGTGTCTGTTAGAAATCCATTTCTATGTTCACAGGTCCTGGGACTCTGGCACCCAGTTCCCCCAGGCTGCTGGGCCTCTGGAATCAATGGCCATCTTCTGCCTGTTTAGAATTCCATAGTTCCAGATAACCTGGGCTCCAAGGACACTGCACCCGCCTGCTTGCTCGAAACTCTACAGTTCTCTGAGCACAGCTGGAATGGGGAGGCGGATGTAGGTGCCTCAGACCCACTTAGCCACTTCACTGCACCCAGAAGCCTGGAGGGTCCTGAACAGTCTAGTCCTCGCCAGAGTGCACTGGGCACTTAACACAGGCTACGGGGACTCTGGAACTGGTGATGCTTGCCTGCTTGCTGAGAAATCCACAGACCTCCAGACACATCGGGAGGCGGATGCAGGTGCCCCAGATCTGCCCATCCCTTAATCTGCACCCAGAAGGTGCAAGAGTCCCAAATAACCTGGGCTCTGGTGATACTGTGTGCCTGCCTGCTTGCTGGAATCTCCACAGTTCTCTGAGCACAGGTGGAATGGGGAGCCTAAATGAATTTTAAAAAGCAAATACTATGAGCACCTAAAAGGCACATCAGTTCTTGATGGAAATAAAGACCACTTGACTTCCTAGGAGAAGAGCTTGGCAGAGTCTTAAAAACCTACTTTCATAGTGTCATATCCAACAGCAGAAGATTCAGGCTTTTGGATAATCTACTTGAAAATACCTGTTCCCTCAACACTTTTCATAAGACATTGAAAACCAGCTTCATTCATCTTTAGCACATGAAGCAGTTCATACTACATCACCATCCATTTGATAGTACTCCTAAATAAAGACGATCACGTTTTGGTACATGAGCAACATGAATTGACCTAAAAAAAAAAAAAAAAAAAAAAAAAAAAAGAAACTTGCTCTGTAAAAGTAGGAAGCCACTAAGAAAAAAGTCTTGTAATTTGTTTTCATACAAAATTCAAGATAAGGATGAATTTAAATTATAGTGACATCTGATACACCTGAGTTTGAAAAGTCCATGGGGTAATGAGGAAATTGTTTATAAAGAATGGCAGGGAAAGGGTGTTAGGAACATTTGTTTCTCCAGTGGAAATTTCCCAGTGTAATTTTGATAGAGATTGCATTCAATCTGTCATTCACTTTAGAAGGTGTGAACATTGTAGCAGCACTAGTCCCGCCAATCCAAGAAAACGTGGCACCTTTCCATTTATTTGTGAATAAGTAATTTCTTTCATCACTTTAAGTGAAGTTTAATTTATTAGTTTTGTCTCCTGTGAGTTTGTGTCTATGTTTTGCCCTCTATAGAAGTTTTCCTTATTTTACAACTTTAAGTTAGACTCTTGTTCTTTCTCCCAAAGCTTCCCAACTCATATCTGGAGACTATAACCAATTCATAGTTTTATTGGATATCATATGGATAAATATTTTTCAAATATATACTGAATTTCATTTTCATTTTGACTTTCTCCTCACCATTTACTGAATAAAATGTGACTTAGAGCTATAACTATCTTTACTATATTTGTTGGATTCCTTGTGTGTACGGTCTGTTCTCTGCATAGTTTGTAGCGTGTTCAGTTTATTTATCTTTGTTCCTGTGGTGCCCAGCATGTCTTACTGAAGTTTTTGGATAATCTCCAGCCCACTTCTGTAATGATGGAGATGAACTTAGGCCCTTATGTGTACTAATCAAATGCACTACTATTGAGCTACATTCCCATTCCCTACAAACATCTTAAAATGTAATTGCACTCATATACTGTTTTTATTCCTCAAAATTTTTGTGACTACCCTAAGTACTTTTTTTCCTGTACATTATATAGAAATTGGCCATTCTTTTAAATAAATCATTTGTAGATTGATTAGATTCCATTGCATGAAATATATTTGTGTGAAAAAAACTGATCTTTAATAACATCAAGTTTTCTACTTGAAGATGGAAAAAGTGCATATTTATATAAATATTTTTAATATATAAGACATAGTAAATATATTGACCTTGACTGCACGGTGTTTATTTTATTTATTTATTTATTTATTTATTTATTAATACTGGGAATTGAAATCATGACCTCACACTTGCCAGGCACATGCTTGTCCCACAGAGCTAACTAACCTGCCCGAATGCAGAGCTTTTATTTAATAATTTTTCTAGCATTTTTGGTGCAGTCTCAGAATTTTCTTATATTTTTGCTGGAGGTATGTGAAGCTATCCTTTGTTTCTCTGAATTGTGAATTTTAATACTCTGTATATTTTTATTGTATTTCCTAGCATCTTTAGCATTATTCTGATTAAAAGCAATATAAGAAGTCATCCTTTTTCCTCCCCTCTGAAGGATAAAATGCTCAGGATTTTATTTGTAAATAGGATGATTCGAGAGACTTTAACCGAAGTTGAAACGAGTTTTCCAAGGTTGTTTAGATGAAAGAGCCAGGGATTGGGTCAGTTGATGCATTTTAATAGAATGATGTAGAGAATCACCCAAGGACTACATCTTGGCCTGCACACAAAATTCTATTTCTGATTTCAGTGAAGTGGAATCAGTGAGCTGAAGAGAGAGGCAGTGCTGGGCATCTGCGAAGTTGTGGTTGTTCACTGAACTACACTACGAGCTTAAGTGAAGGTTACACTTTATAATTCTGTATTAGAGAACTTTGGGAAAGGCCACAAAACCCCAAAGGTGGGGCGGGAATGTCTGGAAGACCAACTTCACCCTAAGTGTTATTTCAACCAGACATAACTACGTACCTAGGGAGAGGATGAGATACATTAGAGGTGGACAGAAACAATGTCTCCATAGGTTTTGATCTTCTAAGAGTTTGAATTGAGGACCACATGCCTGAGCCTAGAGGTCTGGTAAGACAGAAAGAATCAGGATCAAGTTCTCTGATTACAGATGAGAATGCTAAGCTCAGACTGAGCCAAAAGTCTTCTGTCCTGACCAACTGGGCATGGCTTGCTCAAGCGTGGAGAAGAAGAGCACAGCGATTCTGCAGCTGCAAGCTCAATCCATCCAGCTTTTGTTGCTTGTGTGCTCTTCGTAACCCTCAGGGCCCATAATATTGCCTGAGCCAGAGCTCTGGGGAGACTTCCATCAGGGAGGATCTAGGCTCTGCTCCACTGTCTCCTCTTACTCTGGATTCCAGGTGAGGGCTACATGGTATATTATTGCATATCTGTATAAACTACAGCTTTAGCTAAGTACAGTACTAGCATCTCTGTTTAAGAAGCACAATAATTAAATTTTGAGTTAGATTAATGAACTTAGCTCTATTGGTAAGACAATTTATATTTTTTAGACTACATGTGTGATATTTCTGTTTTATTTTTCATGTTCAGATTTCACTGGAGAAATCCTGCCCAGTCTCCAGCTTTCCTGGCTGTGTCTAAGGAGAAACAGCCACTCTCCATTTCAGGGCCAATGAGAGTTTAGCCGCTCTTCAACCTGGTGCTTGTAGACAATTGGGCAGGTTTCCAGGGTCCTCAGCTATGGTTCCTCCAACATGTCCACTGGTGCTCTGGAAGGTTCAGTGGCAGCAGGTCAGGGACAGAGTTTGCTGTCACCATCAGCATCCTGCAGCCCAAGGATGTTGCAGTTTGTCACTGCTACCAGTATTACAGTGGGTGTCCTGCAGTGATTCAATGTGAAATGAATACCTCCCTGAGTCTATTGTTATGATTTTGCTCATAGCAGGTGCTTCTTTATGGACAGCTGCTGGGTTCCTGCTCGTTTTAAATGTCTCTGCCTCAAGCTAGTAAACTTGTAATTCTGAAAAGTAACTTGCTGATAAGATTTTAACTGATTCCTGGATTTGTCCTCTGACTCAGGTGCATAGCCATGATTAGAAATAGTTTCCCTTCTAAGGACATCAGATCAGACTCACATGAGTGGGCGCTTAGAAAGATGTACATTTTATGTCCTATAAAATAAGGCAATACAGCAGCCAAGAACACAATTACATCATGTCCGTGTCAGATTCACATGGTATGAACAGGAACCACTCCTTCAGCTTTATTTCCTGGTATGAATTTGATTCCTTGCAATGCCAATTCTCATTGCTGTTACCTTAAATACTAACTTGCATAAAATGGTGCATTATAGTTTTGTTTTTTCTCAACACTCCTCAGGAGTTTGGTTGTGACTCAGTGTAATTTTATTTTATTTTTATGTCTACCAGCACAGCTGCTAGATCTGTACTTAGACTTTCACTTTCTTCCTATTAGTTCCATTTTCCTGTGCATCCTGGTATTCACCATCATTCTCCTGGCTATAGAAAACCCTTCACACCAACTTTCTTTTATGACTCCTTTTCTTTCTTCTCTTACTCTTACCTCCTTCCTCTCTTTTTTCCAGGATCCTTATACTGTAGTTAATTATTGAAATATTCATAATAATAATTGGCAATGGTGGCTCTTTCTTCTGTACTTGTATATTACCATACTTGGGCATTCACCTATCAGTTTCAGTAAGGTAATCAGCACGTATGATTCCAGCAAACACAATGCAAGTTATGACAATAATATTGAACTTGGCTTGAGGATTGTCACAGCTCCATATGCTTACCTTCCCCTACATGGTTAATCTCAAATATGAATTATGTATTATTTACAATTTACTCCTTTCTCTGTAGTTTCTTTTATGTATGTCCACCATTTAATGCTTTTAAATCTATGTGTTTAGACTTTACTGAAACAGAAATTGTATAAATGATGTATATGAGGTGTGATCTAAAATATGATAAATACTTAAATTTTAAAAAATTACAATAAGGACACACTGCCATTGCATTCCCTCACAATGTAAACCCTTGCTTTAAACTTTCTCTTCCTATTGTTCTTGCCATTTTCTGAAGCAATTCCTGAAGTCCTCTATCTTGAGTCCTTAATTGTGTTGCTGGGGCTTCCTAAGTGTGTAGTTCAAAATGTTTAGCTTTCATTCTCATTTTACTTTCAGGAAGAACCAGAAGTCACTGTAACCTGGGCATGGGGGAGCATGCCTGCGATCGCTGCACTCAGGAAACAGAGACAGGAGGATCACTGTGAGTTTGCGGCGGGGCTGCATTGCTTAGTGTGATCCTGTCTTAAAAAAAAAAATGTAGATGAGGAAAAGTGACTATAGAGAAGAGGCTGCCTTCTGTTAGTGGCTCTTAGTGGTAGCAGTCACTGATTTTTATCACACTCTGTAAAACAAAGCAATGGGGAGTGTTTTGAGGAGGATCGATGGCAATGTGTCTTTTACTATGATATTTTAAAAAAATTAATTATTCACCACATTTGTTGATTACACATTTGAAACATCTTTTCAATTTCAAGAAAATCCTCTAGGACTCTGTGTTATTAAGCTTTTCATTGCTGTCAACAAAATCTTTGAGACAAGTATTTGAGAATTATTTTGACTCACACTAACAGAGATTCCTGTCCGTTGTCATCACGCTTCAGTGATTTTAAGCAGGTGATGCACGGTGGAAGGAAGGATTGGAAAAGGAATCTGTTTATCCCATGACTGCCAGGAAGTATTTAGTCTAACATCTGAAGTTCCTTGATTTTTGGGATCTTATGAGTCTTTTTCTCTGGGATGCAGCCTGAGCAAAATAGATACACCCAAAACAAGATGATCTTCTTATTACAGACCCATGGGCTTGCACATTTGAGGATTCCAGGTTAGACCCTTGGACAAGGCTAAAAGATAGCATTATTTAAGTCTCTATCTCTTTTCTTTCTTTCTTTCTTTCTTTCTTTTCTTCTTTCCTTTCTTTTTTCTTTCCTCTTTGGATCACTACAACAAATCAATATTTGGCTTTTGGAAATCACTGCATTTAATTTTTTATTAATTTTTAAAAGAGTATTCCCTACATTCTTTTTATTGTTTTTTTTTCATTTTTAAGAGAAACAAATCAAAAAAGAGGATAAAATCAATTGAAATAAAATGGAAAAATGATACATTATTTCAAAGCAAGATAATCAGAAATCAACAATACCTAGAATAAAATTTTGTCTTCTTTCCAAAATAGCTGCCCATGCCATCAGAGATAAAAAATAACAAATCAAACTAAGCAGAATGAAATCTATCAAAACAAAACAATGAATGCAATATAGCAGTTTAAAACAAACTTAACAAAGAATTAACTATGGCTGCCACCGTCCTGTTTGAGATGTTTCCTCCACTTTAACTTACACAACAGCTATTATACATTTTGGATCTCACTGACTCCTTCACTTATACTATGGAGACAACGTGATGGTTACCCGTGTGAGTCTGAACATTTTCACAAAAGTGCACGATCACAAGTTACATCCATTAGCCTACAAGAGCCTCATTATTATCCTTGTTTATAGCTGAGCAGCTTTGCATTGTATAAAATGTCATATCTGTCTTAATTTTTCTGTGGTTTGTGGGTAAGCTGCTCCTGATTTTTTTCTGATTCCCTGTCTCATGGAGCATTTTTTTTTCAACTTTGACTTTCAATCTATGAGTTTCCTTTCAAGTTAATGTGTTTCCCATACACTGGATATTGATAGATCTTGTTTCTTGATCCACTCTGCCTGGGTTTCTTTTTATTGATGCACTGAGGTCCTCCACATTTATGGTTATAGGCAAGATCACAGGTTTGTCTTTGCTGTGCATTTTCCTGCCATTGGCTTCCTACATTTCCCCTGCATTCAATTGTCTTCCCTACTCAGTGTTCCCGCTTTACTGCTATTCCTGGGATGGTGGGGATTTTCTTCTCTCTCTGGAATATCCTTTATTACTTTTTGTAACATTGGTTTGGTGGTCATGAACTCTTTCATTTGTTCTTCATCATGGAAGTACCTTGTTTCTCTCTAATTTTGCTCCTAAATTTTGAGAGTTTTCAGGGTACATCAATCTGTGTTGGAAGCTGTTTTCTTTCAAGATTTGAAATACTTTATGCCAAGCTCTTCTTGTCTTGATGGTTTGTGTTGAGAAGCCTGTGGTGATTTGTATGGGTTTTCCTTTTAGGTGATCTGTTTCTTTTTGGCAGCAGACTTTAGTAGTCTTTTTCTTGTGTGTAATTTCTGGGATAATGATTATTATATATCTGCTGTAGATTTATTTTGGTTCTGGCTAGTTGGAGCCCTACATGCCTCAGTTATGGATATGTCAGGTCAGTTTTCATGCTTCAGAAGTTCTCTCCTACCCCTTCTGTAAATAGTCTCTTTATGTCATTTGTGTTGACTCTTGCTTTTTACTAATACCTATCATGATTAAATTACTTCTCTTTGCTTCAACTTTCAGCAGGTGAATTGTTATTTCTTCATTTCTTGTTACTTTTACCAGATCTTTCCTGTTGTAACCATAGGTGCCATCCTGTCTTTAAGGTCTTAAAGTCTATCTTCAGTTCCTTTCAAGCAGTTTTTTTCAGATTTCAATGTAGTTTTAATTTCCTTGCTATCTTTTTGAGCCTCGTTCATGCTGTCCAATTCCTCTCTATAATGTTCATTCCAGCTTGCTCCATCCTCTTGTGCTCCTCTTTTTTGTATTTATGTCTTCTTTAGATGACTTCAATAATCTTTTTAGGTTTGTTACGTCTTCTTTTACCTGAGACATTATTTCTGATCTGATTTCTTTTACAGCCTCATGAAGTAGTTTGTTTACTGCAGTTGCCATTTGCCGAGACATTTCAAGGTTGCACCACCTGCTTTGTGTCATATCCGTATCTCCAGGACTTGTTCTGCTTGGCCTGGGGTCCAGTGTCCATTTTGCTCCTCAATCTTGATATTTTCCTGGGTTCCTCTGGACTAGCAAGATATGGGGTCCCAGGTTCTTCCCATGTTGGTTATCTGTCCATAGTGTATGGGGGTTGGGTCAGGCACCCGGGCTTCTCCTAACCCAGATTCCCTAGGAGGTGGTGGTATGTGCGCCAGGCTTTCCCTGACACTTGAGGCTACTCCACCATGTGGCTTGTTGTTCCCCTGGGCTTGAACTGGGTGTACAATGGAGTCCAGATGGTTGCTGGTCTGTGTGCTAGGACTGGGCTGGTTACTTCTCTGCACCCATTCTGGCTGCCTGTGTGGCAGTCCCAGTGGCCCCTATTTTCTTTTTAAACTACATTTGTGTGGACTTTTATATGCACACAGCTATGCTCTGCTGATGGGACATTTCAATATGCAGAAATGTGACTGTGCTGATCAAGTCTCCAATTGCTCTGTCTATGATGCAAGTCCAGGCAGCTACTATCTCCTGACTGGCCAGTCAGAACACTGCTACCAACCTGCATTTGCACTAACTGAAACCAAACCAGGTTCCAAAGTTCCTCATGACGTCAAAGTTTCACTGCATTTCTGCAGTTCATTTGAGGTTTAGTGCAGTAGATCTGTGACTAATTTCACCTTCACCATCAGCAGCCTTCACCCTGGAGATACAATCACATTTACTGTTAGAAAGGATACAGTACTCTTCACACTGTGCTACAAACCAGAACAATAACTTCCTGGATGAGCAGGAAAATTACCAGGTGTGATCCTAGTGTAAATCCTTCCTCTAACATTTACCATTTCTGAGTGCCAGGATCAGTGTTGTTCTCTTAATTTTCTAATACCAAGAGCACATTCATTTCTTCCCTTACCTTTCTGTGCCCTCATTCATTCATTCATTCATTTACTCATTCAGTTAGTGAATGGTATCTCATCTTGATAATGGGAATACAGTGTTATGTCCTGTTTGATAACAGTTTTTTAATGACTTTTTTCAGAATTGTTTGCAAAATGAATTATACCAGTATTGATCATGATTTCCAGTACCACATATCTTAGGCCAAAATGAAAAATCGCATTATGAAAAGTGATATTTCTGCATTGTGATTTAATGCATACAAACTCAATACTACAGTTATTATTTTAAAAGCGATGAATTAACATCTGGGTTGTCATATGAAAGTGATCTTCAAATATAGTAGAATCTTTGGGAAGTGGGGTGATGTGGGAGCAAGTTAGGTTATGATGGACATGCATTTGAGGGTATATTGGCACCCAGTCTCTCAATCTTTGTTTCCTGTCTCCATTTGGTGGATCATTTAAACTGCCATGCACTCTTATTCTCATATTGCTTCTCTCCATAGGATCAAAGAAATGGGGGGTCATGTGACCATGCACTGACTCCTCTGAAACCATCAGGCAAAAGAAATATTTGCTTTTCTTAAATTGATTGCCTTAGTTAATTTTCACAGTTATGACAACTTGACTGACACACTGATCAACTTTCTTCACAGGAGACTGTAAGTTAGAGAACACAATAGAGAAGCAATAGGAGTTATGCGTCATACTTCCAAAGCCCCAATGTCAGAAAAGGATGAGGAAGACTTTCATTTTTCATATGTGTGAGCCAGTGGTATATGTTCTGAATCACATTCTCTTCATGATTCATTCTATTTTATTTCATTAACATATGCAAATCAGGAGCTGCTTCTGGCATGAAAATGTAATGAAAAGCCAGTTACACCTGGTCCTGTTACTGGATTCCCAGTCTAAGTTACTCATTAGCTCCTGTGTGACCTTCTAAGCACTGAGTCTCCTCACCTCATCTATCAAGCACCACCCACAGTGAAGTCATTTTTTCTTCTTATAATACTTCATTATTGTTCTTTTTACACAGCATAGGTATTCAATGAATTTGTAAACAAGTCTTATTATCCAGAAACTTAAATGTATTTGTCCAATTCAATTTTTTCAACCTGACTCAGGTGTCTTCAGTTGAGAGAAATGCATAATATCCTTTTTTTTTTTTATCCAAAACAAGAGCTGCCATATTTTTGCATTTAAATTTTCATTGAGGGTCAAATTTCCACAAGCAAGTTAAAGGTTCCATGTGAAGGATAATTGCATATGAGGAGAAATGAGCAGATTTCATTGAGACTTTTAAGTGCTTTTAAAAGTATGGTTTTGGCTGGGCAAGTTGGTACAAGTTGCTAACCCCAGCACTCAGAGGCTGAGGTAGGAGAATTGCTGTGAATTCAAAATGCTGGCATCCAACTTGCACTCCATAGTAAATTCAAGTTGGTCTGAATTGCGTAGCAAAATCCTGATCAAGAGGAAAAAAAAATGAAAAAGGCGAGAGAGACAATTAAATGTATTTTAAACAAATAATGTTTAATACTACTTAAGTAGTATAAAAGTTCACCAGTAATATAAGCCCCAGAGTCCTTTGAGATGTTTTTTTCCAACTATAAAATTAAACATCATCCTTTCATCAGTCAACTGGCTTTGGGTCATAGTCACAACACAGACCACGACTTCTGCTCAGAAGCTAAAATTTCCCATTTCTCCTTTGTTGCTTCTCCATGTGTTCCCACAGCCCTGCCTGTCCGTCAAGCCCTTACCACAGTTTGCTCACTGCCTCAGGCTTGAGAACAACTTGAGGCAGGTGCAGCACTGCATCATTGACCTGGGGCTCCAAATCTCTGAGTCCTGGTGCGCTGGCTCAGGTTGAGATGCACATGTGACAGGGTGCAAGGGATGCCAGGATCTGAGGGCAAGACCCTGTGCAGTGTGCATAGCATCTGCCTTTCACCTGCCCAGCCAGCAAGATTCCTGCTGGGGAGACTGTGAGATGTCATTGATTCTGGGATGGTTTAATGTACTGTTTCCAGCTGTGCTTTCATAAGAGCTGATGCTTATGTGAGATTCAGGAAGTTTTCATGGGTTGTTATTCGGGAATTTTCTTCCTACAGCTAATGTGTCTATACTTGTATCTTATGACTTAGGAAGAAATCTCATACAAATAGTAAATATTAAAAGAATGAAACTATAGTCAATTTGATTCATCATATTCTAATAGCAATTTACATTATCTCAGTAGTAGAGCACTAAAAAATGAGCAAACTGTTTAAAAATTTTAAACTGCAATAAAGGTAAAAATTTTATCATTATACATAAAATGATATACACATCATTATACATTACACATATACATTATACATACAAAATTTATCATTATTCATCTTTTATGTATAATGATAAAAGTGTAGGTTAAAATTAAATCACAAATGAGCCAAGTGATTCAGATGTAAATCCATTATTGATTAACCAAACTGTGTTACCACAAAAGCCAAAAATTAAAACAAATACTAAATTATAATGGATAAATCTAAATAACATTGATGTTTTTATATTCTTCTTGACCTTAGATGTCAGAAAAAAAATACATGCTCCTTTGAGAGGGACCCTTTGTTCACCAGCTTAATATGTTATCTCCTCCTGTTGCTTTTTGGAGATCATCAATCCTCTTGGATGTGTTCTGGAATGAGTCACATGTGAATTAGTAACACCTACTACAGCAGAGTCACCACTGTACCAGCAACCAAGCCCCTAACCAAGCTATGACTGCTGTGTCCCATAGAAGCATTGTTATTCATTTATCCTTCAATAAAAACTCAGTGCAGTTGTTGAATGAGAGATGTTGAAATTGTCATTCATGAATGTAGTGATAAAGATCCCCTTAAAGGAAGTGATTTTGTTAGAAACATTGATGTGCCTTGGTTTCCAGGCTAGCTGCAATTTATTCCCTACACCTCATGCAGCAACTGAGGAAAAGAAGATTGTGATTTGCAGCATCCCAGCACTTCTGGGGCCTTCCCATGACTCAGATGCACAATTTCAACCCCTGCACAAGGGCTGAGTGTGTAAGCCATGTGCCCTGCTGGGGTTCTTAGGGCCCGCTCTAGCATGTGTAGGATGCATCTGAGATCACAGGACTGGACAATGAGCCCTCAGCCTCAATACATTTCCTAGCACTGCACATTTTGGGGCAGTCTGGGTCTGTCACTCTTTCCAAAACAACATGTTTTTCATTTTATGTGGTCACATACTGGACTTTAACTGACCTGTGACAATTATCTTTTCAGAATTCCAGGTGAATTTTTGTCATTCATCCTTAATAGTTGCATAGTTTATTGAGAGAATAAATTAACTTTTTTATAGAATTTTCTCTGGTAATGGACAAAATACTATCTGGTTTCTGAATATTGTTGAAAGATACAGTGAGAAGGCCCTAGGACAACAAAATGCATAAGATGTATGCTGAAGATCCTCCAGTAGATGGCAAACAATCCTACATTAAACAAA
This sequence comes from Cavia porcellus, assembly GCF_034190915.1. Lineage (NCBI taxonomy): Eukaryota > Metazoa > Chordata > Mammalia > Rodentia > Caviidae > Cavia > Cavia porcellus. The sequence goes on along the minus strand of NW_026947501.1, from coordinate 43,135,440 downwards.
GCACTGAGGTTTCATCCTAGAAAGACTAGAAATGTAGCAGTGATGCTTTGCTATGAGGAAGCCCTAAGGCCGGGAGCTCTCTGCCCAGCTCTCTAACTCACATGGCTGGGGGATCACTGTTCACAATGGGCTAGGTCTTCCCCATCTGGAAGTACCTCAGTATCTCCTATTTTCATTTCTGACTGGGAATGCACTGGACTAAGAATGATGCCTCTTCAGGAGGATTGTTAAAGGTGGGCTGCATGCAGGTCAGCAGTGATACAGGGGTGAGAGGACAAGGTGCACAGCTCTGAACATGGAAGCTATGAGTGAAACAGAGATGAAGTGACTTGTGAAATCAAAGATGCAGTGGACAGAACTTACAGAACTGATCTCTACTCAGAGATGCAAGGTATGTAATGCACCAAAAATAGAACAACAGTTCACTCCACTCATGAGTTAGCAATCTAATTCTAATTTTGCTTAAATGAGAATGATATTCTCTGTGAGAAATCTGTGTCACAATGGCCTGAAAAGGGACATGAGAGAAACAAGGTGCACTTCTGAAAAGAGCTAATGCTGTAGTTCTGCAAAATCCCTGTCTTCTGCCTCATGCTTTGCATATGCAAAGGGCACAGCCAGCTGCTTAAGAGGCTGTTACATCCAGTGCAGGATTCAGTCCCCATCAACACACAGCATGGACATGAGTAACCTTGCTCAGCTCCTGGGGCTCCTGCTGCTACGGCTCCAAGGTAAGAGAAGACTGATCTTGCAATTTACTCTCTTTATAGTTTCCTGAATCTTAAGGAAGTACCCATTGTTCCATGATTGTGCTCATATTTGTTATGTTTCTAATCTCAGGATCCAGGTGTAATATCCAGATGACTCAGGCTCCTTCGTCCTTATCTGCTTCTGTAGGAGACAAGGTCACCATCACTTGCAAGGCCAGTGAGGATATTGATATTGGTTTAAACTGGTACCAACAGAAACCAGGGAAAGCTCCTCAACTGCTGATCTCAGCTGCAGACAATTCGGAATCTGGGATCCCAGTGAGGTTCAGTGGCAGTGGATCTGGGACAGATTTTACTCTCAACATCAGCAGCCTGCAGCCTGAAGATGTTGTGATTTATAATACAATATTATGTCTACATACTTATGATTTACAATCTACAATATTATGATTTTCCTCTCACAGTGATACAAGCCATAACAAAAACCAGCCAGGAAAGCAGAAGTGTGAGGCTGGGCTCCCTCAGCTGGCAGCCATGATGTGTTCAACAATTGAGAGCATTTTTTGACACAGCAAGGCATGGTAATCCACTGGGAGACTTTAGAATAAGGAGCCATGATTCTCCTCCACACTCTAATTCTCAGCTCCAGCAGCACAGACATCACAGCATCTGTCTTGATTTAATGAAAGATGCAGATGGGTCCCTCTGAGAAGTGGGGCTTATGGCATCAGTTTGGATTCAGACAGTAAAAGAGAAGCCTATCTATTCTTTCTAAGCAGGAATTTTTAAAGTCTTGCTTCAATTTTACAGTAGATTTAATGTCATTGAGAAATATAAAATACATAGGTTGTCCTTATAACCCTACCCACGTGGCTAGGCAGTGCATCATCAATTTTGAATTACAATTTTTTGTAAACAATGAGGATGATACACATGCAAAATCCATAGTTCACATGCAGATTCACTCTTTTTTTTATTTAAAGAGAAAACAAATCTAAATGAAGCAAGACAGTAAAAGGCTAGAAGCAACACAGAATTTCAAGAGAAAAAAATATACAGTAAGAGTTCACCAGTTAATAGATCACACATTGTCATCTTACAAACAGCTGTCCAGGTTACAAAATTAAAGCATACAAAGTGGAGATCAATACAGTGAGATTGCAGTCAGTTCGGTTCAATGATCCAAGAAAAACTCAGCAATATGGTTCTCTATCCTACACATTTAAATAAACTTGCAGTTATATCCTTTAGATCACTTTCCTTCCTCTCTTGTTTATACTAACAATTGTACCTTTTAGTTTCCATTATTTCCACAGTTTTTTTTAACTTTTTTCTTTGAAGAGGAAAAGAAAAAAGATTGAAAAAAAGGGCCAAAAAACAAAAACAAAAACAAACAAACAAAAACAAACAAACAAACAAACAAAACAAACAAACAAACAAAAAAAAAAAACAAGACAGTCCAAAGATAAACCCAATGTGACAAAGCAAAACAGAGTCATTTAGATCAGGAGGATGGACATTGCATAAAATGAAAAAAAGAAAAAAGAAAAAAGGGGATTACTAGGTGATCAACAATGGTTACCATTATGCCTCTTGTTATCAGGAAAAGAGTAGCCTATATCAACTAGTATAAAAGAATTGAACAAAACTGTACATAAGACCAATAAAACCACATTGGAGAGCTTACAGGATTCCAAAGAAGATAATAGTCAAATAATAACGGGCATCATAGAACATCTGGTTGCCTTCCAAATGGTTGCCTATACCCTCAAACTTGATACTATTAAGCGAAACAGAATATAATAAAATCAGTCAGAACAAGATACGGAGAACACTACAGGGGTTCAAATCAGGTTAATAGGGAAACAAAAAAAATTACTATAATCTATCACGCTATTTTTAAATTAGTTTTCCCTTAGTTAAAAGATACTAAGAAATAAATAAATTTTTTTAAAAAAGGAAAGAAAAAGAGGGCGAGACTGAGATAAAAAAAATGAACATATCAATATAACAACACCGGTCAGAATCGAAAAATGTAACCATCATTGTGTTTCACCCCCAGATAGCTTGACATTAATAGTAGTTACCATAGTGACTCTTTCCTTGAAATATTTGAGTCTAACTTCGTATACTATAGCATCAAATTTATCAAGACAGTGTGAGACCGTTCAAGAGAATGAAATTATTGCAGGGTATTTAGAACCAGCTAGCAAAAACCAAACATCAATTTCTATATTATCTCTTTTTCTATAAAAAAACTTGCTTATACTATCACACACATTAAGATATAATAAGGTACTACTTGTTAGAACCAATGGAAACAAATGAACCACAACTTGATGGGGCTTCAAAACAGGATGATATTAAATCAGTGCTAGCTATTACGCTCTTATGCTCTTCAAAATAGTTATTTGTAGTATCACAGACAATAAAATAAAACCACCCAAATTAAAACCATTCCAAGTAATGAGTGAAAACATTATATGGCTTCAAACCAGTGTGACTGGGAATCATGATTACCACGTACTTTCATGTATTCTTATCGTTTCTTACACTAGATTCACTCTTGATGTTGTACATATCACCAGGATAAACTGATGTGAAACAACACATATGCAGCATTTTAGTATGAGGCACCTAAAAGTTCTCTATGTAAAAATTCTCCCCTATCTTTCTCGTTTGCCCATTTTTAGTAAGTGATTTGTGTTTTACCATTGCCAAACTTTTGTCTTTTCCAGAGTGACAAAATCTTGCTTTTACAGCATAGAATCCTTTTGAAAGACAGTCTCAGAGTTCACTGTGTTAAGGGGGAGCATGATTAAATAAACTATTTAGTAACTCATGTTTTAATTACAAGACAGCTTTTTTAACTTCTATGGTTATCTAGAATGTCTTAACTTAGTAATGGTTTTACAATACAAGATTTCATGTATGGATTCTGTCTCGGAAATCACCAGAAATATAAAGATTTGATTGTACTAAGAGTCTATTATCAGTTTTAAAACACAAGGAGAAAGTTTTACAATCTTTGAGGCCTACCTTCCAGTGGATTCGCAGGTAGAAATTTAGAACTCTCCCTGCTCTTCTTTTGTATCACACAGTCATTTCCATTTCACTGAACCTACCACGAGTTCTTTCTCTACTGCTCAGGAGAGGGCCCAGCAGGCTACCTTTGGACTTGAGCACTGTAAGGAAAAGAACCTGTTTTATTTCATGCTGAAACACATCTCCTCTCCATATTTTCACAACTTGCCATGTGATTTTCATGACTGTGAAATTTGTACACATCTCATAAACATATGACTTAGCTCAGTGTGAACACTAGGCTCCAATCTTTGGGAACACAATGGAGGTGGTATAGCTGAGGTAGGGTCCCCAGTAGGCTGTTTATTTTTCCAACTAAGATGGCTGCAGTAGGGGTGGTGTCAATGAATGTAGGGACCCAGTCTTGAAAGATGCACTATTGTTTTCCAGAAATATCTTAGATTGAAGCGTATTCTGTGTCCCCTCTGGATACCCCATTCCCTCCTTCCTCATCCTAGCAATCAGATGTTCTTATTTATCTCCTACTATCAGTAATTTTTAATGTCTTTTTATCAAGATTAGCATTTTCAGTGGTCACGTTTAATGAAGATAAGTTTTAAAATATTTCAAGCAAAAAACATGACAAGATAGTGGTAAGCCTTAATGGATAACTTAATGAACTGTCTCTTTTTGTTTACAGTCAAATGTTTACTAAGGGGAATCTTAAACAAACAAATGAACAAGTACTGGGAGCTAAAGATTATGAGTTTTGGTGAAAATGAAGAACTTAACAACCTCTTAGCAGAATAGTTTGCCATAGGTACAAATACTTGCTCTTTTACCTAACAGCTGCCCTCCCAGGCCTCTAACTAATGTCTTTGAAAATATTAGTTCACACCTCATCTGTGTCAGACAGTCAAACTAGCTTCACTGTAACAGTCAGAAGTGAGATTTAGAATATTCATGTAAATAAAATTAATTAGTGTAGAGTCTGAAATTGTCAAACAGGCATGAATTCAAGCTCTGAACACAATGTGCAGAGATGCAACACTGCTTATCCACAGTCTCTATGATTACTCACCGAGTCCCCAGAATTCTATGGCCACATAAGAGATGTCACATTGCAAGGACCAAGGAACAATCATAGAACAGGCATGCACCAGGAAATTTCACTTAATTCATTAATGCTTACTAAAAAATATGTTTTTTTACCTCGTAGGACATACAGAAATATATCAATAATATAATAATCAGATCCTTAGGTGATTTTACTCCCTTAAGTGAGCAAATTATTATGACATATTTCAATAGCTATGTTCACTGCTTAGCAGAATATTTTCCCTTTGTTCAGGACCTGGCTTCCCTGCTGTACAACCTCTAATGCTTCTCTGTATGATCCCCAAAATTTCTGCCTTCCAAAAGCTCCTCCCAGAATTTTCTCACTGTCCCAGGACAACAATCATCTTGAAGCAGATGCAGCAGGAGCCTATTACACCTGCGGTCTTCTTGCTGCCACCATTGCAATGACTCAACAGCGCTGAGGGTGTGAGGAGAGGAGTTGCTTGGTTCTCACAGGCTACTCTGGAAGAGGCTCTGGGACAGGAAGGATGGGCTGGCCTTAATAGATCTGTGCCAGGATTATTTAGTCTAGAGACATTTAAGCAGGGTCTTCAGGTAGTCATGGTCTTGGCCAAAACTAAATCTATGTCATAACACATAGGATACACGCGTCATGTTCACTGTCTTATGATGGTCTAAAGATTGCTTCTTTAGATCTCTAGGTGAACTATTGCTCTCTTATCCTTAAATAGTAGGATTATTGGTTTTTATTTTTCCCTTTTTTCATTTAGAGAAAAAAATAAAACAGAAAAAAAAATAGAAATAATACATAATTTCAAAAAATAACAGTAAGATGACTAGCTAATAAATTATATATTGTTATCTTAGAAGTAGTTTTCAAGTTATAGAATAAAAAAATGGACAATCAAACAATGACAGTACAGACTATTATGTTTGATAAACCAACAAACACTTAGGAATATGGTATCTATCTTGCACAATTAAACATACATACATTTATATCATTTAGAGCACTTTCCTTCCCTTTCATTATCGCAATATCATACATTTTGCATCTTATTGCTGTTTCAGTTTATTATTATTGTTTTTATTCTAGAGAAACAACACTATATTTTTAAAATGAGTCTTATTTACTTTACTTATGAAGATAGTCTCAAGCTGCCTACATCTACCTATAAAAGCCTCAAGAGCATATTTTTATAGCTGAGTAATATTCTGTTGAATAAAAATACCATATATTTTTAATGCATTCTGCACTTGATGGGCATTTTGTTTGTTTCCAAGATGTATCTATTATAAATTGTGCTGCTATAAACATGGGTACAGAAATTTTACCTTGACATAGTGTTTTCAAGTTTCTGGGCAAATTCTCAGGGGAGGAATAGCTGAATTGAATGGAACTTACACCTAAATTTTTGAGGAATCTATATACTGATTTCCACTGTGGCTACACTAATATACACTCCCACCAACAGTGGAGAAGAGTTCCTTTTTCTCCACAGCCTCACCAACATTGGTTATCAGTTACTTTCTTGAAGGCAGCCATTCTTTCTGGAGTGAGATGGAATCTTAATGCTCTTTTAATTTGCATTTCTCTAATGACCAATGATGGTGAACATTGCTTCATGGATTTATTTTCCATTTGCATATCTTCACCTGAGAAATGTATATTCATCTCAGAAGCCAATTTTTGGAATGGGTCTTTGAATTTGGAGGCTTGATGTATTTCTGGTTTTATTTTTTTTTTGGGGGGGGGTACCAGGGATGGAACCCATGATCTCGTGCTTGCCAGGCAGGCACTTATGTTGCTGAGCTAAATCCCCAGCCCAGATTCTTTTTTATGTTCTGGATATAAATCCTTTTTTGGAAGGTCTACTGGCTAAAATTCTTTCTCATCATTTGGCTTTCTTTTCACTTTGTTGATTTCTTTTGAAGTGCAAATCTTTTTAATAAGATGAGATCCCAAGAGGATTATTTCGCAGGATGATTTACTGATTTTCCATAGAATCTTTTCTGGTAACTGGTACAATAAGATCAGCTTAATGAATACCGCTGAAACAGTTCAGTCATGACCTTATGATACCAAAGCAAATAGGTTGCTGTGTTAAAGATCGTCCATTAGGTGGCGAACAACTCCACAATAAACAAAACACCTAGGCCTTGCCAGCTAGGACAGTAGAAGTGATGCTTTCTAACTTGGGAGTACCTAAGGTAGGGAGCTCTCTGCTCAGCTCTCTAAGCTCACAAAGCTGGGGCCTCTGTGCACAATGAACCATGTCCTCCCATCTGCCAGGTCCTTAGTATTTCCTGTTTCACTTTGCGTCTGGTATACACCTGAGTATGATACTCTTCCCAGGAGACCACTGGGTCAGCAATGAGGCAGGAGGGTGAGATAACAAGGGTCACAACTCTGAATATGGCCAGACCTGAGGGAAACAGGACTGATGTAGCCGCATGTATTCAGATGTGGATGGGGAAGATCCTCTAGAATTCCACTCAGTGCAGAGATGCAGAGGAGCAGCCCTGGAGGAGTCCCTAGGAGGAGGGGAAGGTGGGCGGGGGAAGGGACTGTGATTGCTGATGTGTTCCTCTGCTGCTCTCCAGTGTCCTCAGCAGTGAGTGCAGGTCACAGCTTGTTTCACAGGGCCTGAGGGTGGACCCTGAGCTTCATGCTGCTCAGAGTCCGCTGGGGGCAGGATCCAGATGTAAGGTGATGACCCTGGGACCTCACTATTGATTTTCAATTTGCCAGAATTTAAAATTATATGTTACACAAGTAATTAAAATTGTCAGTTATTACTACATTAAGTTAATAATGCATTGCATGCACACAATTGCAAGTAAGTGATTTATGTATTTATTAGTAGAACACATGCATTTCATCTTTTTAAGCAGATCAGAAGCTGAGTGTGAGGAACTGTGGAGTGGGGACATTTCCTGATCCTCTTCTTCTCTAATTTTCAGGAGCAGGGAGAACAGTGCTAAGAACTTCAATTCCCTGAGCCAGGTCAGCTCTGTGTTCTTACTCTCTCGCAGTGTGGCTCCATCTGAGGCTTTCAGCTGATCAGCAGCCAAAGTATTGAATACTTTCCTTCTTTGCCTTCCCTGCCAGGCTGCAGCATAGGCAGAGTCTGTGGTTTACACAGGTCCTCAGCCCCTTGGGTAAGTGGAGCAGCTGTGTTCTTTATATCCGGGAGCCAGAGCTTGGCAGCTCTCAGGCTACAAGCCTGACTCAGCTGGGTCCAGGTCCCTGTCCTATCCTCTCCCATACACTACAGTGCTTGAAAACCTACTAAGACCTTGTACTCACTCAGTTCCTGAAGCCATATGAGCACCTGAGTAAGGAGGACTTATTGCTATCATAGAGTCTTGATTGTTCCTAATATAGCTGAAAATTGTTAGTTAAGTTCCTGCTTCTCCATCCAACGTAAGTTAGAAGCACAGGGTCATTCATTTTTGAGAGGGTCTATTAAAGATCTAACACATTCATGACAGTCATCATTGTTTTCTTCAGTTTTTTGAGCAGCAGCTCTGACCAGCTATGTGGGCCAAACACGGAGGAGCCTCTTCCAGCCTGGGCAGCACTAGAGTCCAAGCCTCATCTGACCATCTTCATAGTGACCCACAGGAGGAGGGAAGAAGGAAGACAGGTACTGGGTAAGATTGTCATACACTTGAATTGGGAGGGTGAGGTCTACACCTTGCCTGCATTTCTCACAGAAACAGATGTGAGACACCTGAGGCCTACAGACATTGCAGCCTCTCTAGATCTGGATCCCTTAGGCGAGTCTTGAAGACTCCCTGTGTTGAGGATACAACACAAAAGGAAAGATCTCAGGTCATTTCTACTGTATTCCTGCTGCTGCCCTATTCCCAAATATTGCACTTCTGTTTATGGTTTTAAGTATATTCTGATTTTCTGAAATGATTCTAACTTATGCTGCAAAGAAAATTGAGAACAATTATCACTCGGGGCCTTAGAACAGTCCTTGGCAGAAGACAGGCAGAAACATGTGCTCCTGAGTGTGCCTGGGGGAAGCCTGGGCTGGACAGCAGCATTGCTCATGTCCTCCCCTGCAATCTCAGTCATGTTGTGAAGGTCAGCAGAGGATCCCACACAAGTTCACAGAGCTCACAAATTCTGCTCTCTTGTTGTCTTGCCTTCTCTTGTCTTTAAGTTTGAAACAGCCCGTGTGTTTCCTTTCTTTCTTCCTTCTCAAAAGATTCATAACTTAGGACAGTGGCCCTCAATCAATGTGTGTTCTGAAATGAAAGAACAGCAGTTCACTTTACTCGTGGGAGAACAGCCTGATTCTGTTCTGTGGCCCAAGGCAGAAACAAGTGCTCTGCAGGTGAATCTGTGCTACCCTGCTGTGGACAAATATCCCAGGGGACTGTGAGCCCATAGTGAGATGGGCCAGCCATGCAGCTGGGACAAACATCTTGCAGTCCTGCTGATTTGCATATGCCAGGAGCCCAGTAGGCTACTTGAGGACTTCTTCATAGGCTGTTGGTCTAAGGCTGTGCAGGTTCAAACCCAGTCAGGACACAGCATGGACATTCTGCTCACCTTCTGGGGCTCTTGGTGCTCTGGATATCAGGAAGGGAAGGGCAGCACTGGCAATTTACTCAGGTCTAAATGTTCAGCATTGGGACATATTTCAGGGAGGTCCTATTTTATGTGGAATATCTATGTGTTATCTGTTATGTTTCCCATCTCAGGTGCCAGATATGACATCCAGTTGACACCACTTCCATCTGCATCTGCATCTGTGGGAGGCACAGTCAAGATCACTTGCTAGGCCAGTCAGAGTGTTAGCAGTTACTTAAACTGGTATCAGCACAAACCAGGGCAGGCTCCCAAACTCCTGATTTACTATGCAACCAATTTGCAATCTGGGATTTCATCAAGGTTCAGTGGCAGTGGATCTGGCACAGAATACACTCCCACCATCACCGGCCTACAGCCTGAGGAATTTGCTACTTATTTCTGTCAGCATTATAACAGTTATTCTCGCACAGTGACACAAACCATGACATAAACCTCCCAGGGAAGCAGAAGTGTGAGACTGGGCTGCCCCAGCTGCTCCTCTTTGTGTCTCCAGATGCAGGCCAAGATCTTTAGATGCATCCAGGCTTTAGAGTGCCCTGGACGGATTTGGTAGAAGTGTCCAAGGAAGCTCCTCTCTACTGTAGATTTCTTCTTCTTTTTTTCAACTGTGATTTAAAGAAAGATAACAATGGGTACACTGGAGTAATGTGGATTATATCATCATTTTGTATTTATCTGGCAATAGAGATGCTCTTCTTTGGATTCCAAGGAATAATTTTTTTAAAATCTTTTATCACTGTTATAGATTTATTAATTAATTATATTATTTATTTTAAAGAGACTAAAACCAAAGTACAACAGAATAATGTTAATCCAAACAATACAATGAAATCCATTTTGCACTAAAAAACAAGAAAATTCAACAGTGGCAAAGTGATAGTAGCTTTCCATTGCATAATATGCAGTAAAGTCAAATGAAAAAATACAGAATCAAATCAAACAAAACAAAACTGTATAAACAATACAAAATATGAAAACAAGATTATAAAAATTAATAATGGCTAGATCTGTGCCTTTTACACTACTACATGTAGAGATTTGTAGTCACAAAAAATTTAAATTGCAGAGTTGTTTTTTATGCCTCTGACCCTACATCCACATAGTACATCTCACCATAAATTGCAACTCTGCCACAACCTATCAAGATAAGTTTAAAATTAAAGTTCATAGTTCACATTAAGTTTGAAAATTGACATTAAATATGTCAGAAAAAAAAACAGGTGTAAGGCCACATGTCCAAAATGTGTTGTGACACAGTGTTGTTATAATACCACTGTCTCATACCTGTACATCTTCTTTTTCCTCCTTTTTCTGTAGGACAATCATGTCTTCCCATGCCTGTAGTTTTTTTTTTTTTTTTTTTTCTTTTCTAGAAAGATAAAGTCCTGAAGTTTACAGTATGGATGATTTTCAAAAGCTAATGACAAAATATACTGCTATGAACACAAAAATGAAAATAATGAATAATACATGTTGCTACTACCCAAGACTCCCTTTTTAGCATCTATTATTATCAGGAATATCGTGTCATAGTACAGGTGTTAGATCCTTTACTGTGCAATACTATGCTGCTTTCATAGTATTTGCAAATGAAAATCACGTAATACTAATAAAAATGTTAGTCGTAGCCACACAAGCATTTGAGAATTTTTAAAGTACTTTTCAAAATAAAGTGTATGTTTTATAGTAGGCAGATGATCTACACTTTTTACTATTAGACTTTTACTAAGCTATTGCGCAAATGGAAAGGGCGTCTTGCCCCTGCCTTTGTCTGACTATCACAGGTGATGCAGAAATTGGCAGGTAATCCTTTGCCCCGCCTTGGTCAGCTGTACATACAGGAAAACAGTGCCCACTAGCGGCCTAATCTACTATAACGAATTAAATTTAAATCTCAGCTATGTAGAGATCCTTTGTCTCCTTCTTGTGGCTAAAATGGACACCTGCAGTGTTTCCAATCTCAGCAGCTGATGTTGCTTAGTTTACACAGCCTAAGGGGATGAGGAGCTGGGGGGAGTCTAAGAGGTCAAGCACTTCAATTTCTTCATTTTCAAAGGAAAACAAAGAAAGAGCAATTAAAGTCAGAATAGGGCAGTGACCTGGCCAAGACATTACAAACACCTTAAAATAAATCTCTGGTTTCCTGATGCTTTGATTAATATTTCCTGCTGGCCAAGCTCCACCCCTGAAGATGCAACCGTTACACCTATGTCTCTGCTTTTGCCTCTGAGGGTTCCTGGACCCTGCGCATGCCTGTGTTTGTGCACAGGAGGGTGGGCACAGGAGTACTTCCTCTCTAATTCCCTAGCATCATAGGAGCACATGCATTTTTCCTTCCTATGGTTGCCCCCAATATGCTCTGGACTCAATCTCTCCTCTTGATGACTTCCTGGGACTGTCACCCTCACAATCTGACAGCTACCCTTTGCCAGAGCGCTGCATTCCCGTGGACAGTGAGCCTGAAGTCACTCAGCAGGCCTTCCGTGCTGTCCCATCTCTTCAGGGCTGCGGAGCAGCTCTCAGGGGAAGGGCCCTCAGGGGGAGAGTTGGATTGATTTCTTGAAGCTCTGGACTAAGAACTGGACCCATGCTTCTTAGATGGCATCAAATTGAAGCAGCAGTTCACCCAATGACTTTGTTCTTAGCAAAGATCGTCCTCGGGTTCGGTGGGTCACATTGTGTTTGCTGACTTTTTGCTGACAGGAAAACAGTATGCAGACAGCAATAACCATACTTATACACACTTTGCCTTGTACCACTACTCAGAGTGATATACAGCACTGTCTGGAGCATCTCACATACCCCCTTTTGTTGATTCTATCCTAGTGACATCCTATCTCATCCACCTTTGCAGGAGGCTGCCATGCTCCTGTCTTCTACCAGTGTGAACCGTATTTCCTCAGACTCCACAGCAATGGAATACTTGTATGTTTTTGGCTTCTTGCTTCTCTTGATCAACATGCATTTTGCAGTTTATCTATGTGTTTGCTGAGGCAGTAATTTATTCCTTTTATTTTGAATAGTTCTCTATGACGTGAAAATGCCAATTAGGAAATTTATTACTGAATTCATGAGTTGCTTTAGCTTTGAGAGTGTTATTATATTTCAGGGAGTTTTCAAAGTGTCTTTTATGGACTTGTTCATTCTCTTCCCCTGACTATATTCGTAGGACTCTAAGTGCTATGCGACGGAGTTAGTTGGTCCTAGTTTATCTCTAGAAAATGCTGCCAGGCAGTTTTATAAAACCGAGAACAAATTTACACTCTACCAGCCATGCACAAAAAGGTCTGTTGCTCTGAAACCTTTCTAATAAATATTATGGTTTGACTTTTAAAAATTATACCTCTGTTATTAGACCTGGAGGTGGCATTGTCATTAAAACTGGTGCTACTTTGATGAGTGATGATGTTGACTAACTTCTTGTTGTTTTTGAGTCCTGTGAATACTATGTGGAGGGGATGACTTGTGATTAAGTAAAACAGTGTGCACAGATAAACATGCAGTTTCCTACTTTGTTGGGTAGCTGTTCTATATCTTGAAATAAATTTTGTCGATGTATTGATTAGGATTCTCCAGACAAAATTAGTATTCTATAGGCATTTATCTATCTATCTACCTATCTATTTATCATTTATATCTACAATACAAAGGAAATTGTTAATTTGCTCACATGATAACTGAAGTTGAAATGATCTACAATGACTGAAAACTGGAGAGCCAGGAAAGTTTATACCTGTTCTGCCCGAAGAGCTGGAAACCTCAGAATGAAAGACACCTGCACACCCTAGTTCATAACAAAATCTTGAAAGCTCCCAGAGAGGTTCCCTGATGCAAAGCTATATTGATGGCTGAAAAGCATAGAATCTGATATACACATGCCAGAGAACGATAAAATGTACCCACTTCAGAAGGAAGGCATAAAAATGTGAGAGAACTGAATCTCTTCCTTCTTCTACATTTTATTCATGGTGAGACTTCCCAAGCTTCTACGACTAAGAATTTTAGAGTTTACATACATGAGACTGTATAGTATTTAATCAGCTGTGTCTGGGCATTTCACTTAGCATGGTATCCACTAGCTTCATCAGTGTTGTCATGAATAGTAGAAATTTTGGTATATTTTATGATTGACTAATATTCTGTGATATATGTTGCTTCTACTTGTATGCTGTGAATAATTCTTACTGAACATGACAATGCAGATGTTTCTCCAAGATTCTAATTCTATTTCATTCAGATATACTCCCAGAGATGAGATTGTATGGTGGTTCTATGCAAATTTTTTGAGAAACCTGTATAACTGTTTTCTATAATGGTTGTACCAGTTTACATTTCCACCAATCGTATTACTTGGTTTCCTTATTCTTTACACCTTCAACAACACGTGGTGTTACTTGTCTTTTTGAAAATAAACATCCTAGTAGTTACATGGTGATATTTATTGTGGGTTTTGTTTGTGTTTCCATGATGATTAGCATGATTTTCAGGACTGAATACTTTTTAAAACATCTACTGATGTTTGCTTCCTTTGGAAATAGTGAATAGTGTATTGTGACCCATTTTTAAGTGGTGCTGTTAGTTTTGTGTTTACTTTGTTTTTGCTATTGAGTTGTGTGCATACGTATCTTAGATATTAAATATCTGTCAGATGTTTGATTTGTAAATATTTTCTTGCATCCTGTAGATTTACTTTTCCTTTTCATTTTGCTGAATATTTCCTTTGTTTTGCAGAAGCCTTTGACACACTTGTTTAGATTTTGTTGCCTGTGATTTTTGTGTTACATCTGAAAAGGTACTGCCAAGACCAAGGTCAAGGTGCATTACCCGTTTCCTTTCTTTTAGATATAGTTTCTGATTTCACATGTGAGTCTTCCTTTTTATAGATAGTGTGGGGAATATGTTTAATTATTGTTTTGCTAGTGTATATCCATTTTTCCCAACACTATTTGTTGAAAATATTTCCTTTCCCTATTGCGTATATTTGGTGCTTTTTTCTAACATCCGTTGCTCTGTAGGGAAAGTTTTGTTGCCTGTCTCTCAGAAATGGTATCAGCACAGGGAAGGAAGGAAAACCTAGTGCTGCTCATCTGTGCAGGTGTGGTTGTCCACTGACCTACACTACTGAGCCTACGTGCAAGCTGCCCTTTGTAAATTCTCTTCAGAGTAAGGCTGCACCAGGGATCTTGGGAAAGACTGTTAAACTGCAAAGGAAAATACTCTGGGCAAGACAAATTCCATACAATGAGTTATTTTAGTGAGGCACAATCAAGCACCTTGGGAAATGATGAGACACATTATATATAGAGAAAAGCAATGTCCCAGTTATGCATTAAAAACTAGTGGTCAACTTAACACCAGCTGAATTAAATCAGCATGGTGCTGAGTGTAGATGTCCCACCTGAGGAAAGTTGCCAGGATAAGACACGATGTGGATAGGAGGAGGACATGTGGGTTCTCCTAAGTGCTGTCATTTGGAGCTGTTGGTTTGGATATTACTCTGATATTAACTCGGTCATTGTCATTGGAGGAGCTTGGGACCTATTAGCTGAGAATAATCGTGGTTCTCTTGGGGGGAGCTCTGGTCCTTGTGCTTATCATGTGTATGTGGCTCTGAAGGGGAAGATGTGTGATATTCAGTTCCCCTGAGAAGCTTGTCATGATGTCTTCCTGACGTGTACTTGGCTGTTATCATCGGAGGAGCTCAGGGCATCATTGTCACTGAGGATGTCTGTGATAATTTTCAGGGGAGACCTCGTCCTTATTTTGAGCTCTGCTTCTTGGCTCTAGTGTGGAACCCTCTACATAGTCGCACAGATCCTTCATTACACTGGCATAGACTTTCTAGCTTCCACCACTGACCTTTGGGCCTTGACAAAGGATCCCTGTAGATTCTTAAACAGACTTACCTGAGTCATTGTCATGGGCTCTAGGTCTTCAGCTGGACTCATGCAAGACATTGCTGTGAGATCCAGGCCCTAAAGCTAGATTTTCTAGGTCTTCACTGTTATGCTCAGATTACCTGCACTTTCTTGTATTTCACTCCGGGTGAAAATATAAATTTGTGTCATGCATGTAGTTGTTCTCCTTGAAGCCCCTGACTTCAACAGTCTCCATATGCTTCCATCTTGTTCCTAACAGGTTTGCACTGAATATCACCTGGCTGAGTCTTGGTGTTTGGTGAGACAGGGTGTCATAAAGAATAAATTCTGTGGACAAAATAGGGAAATTCTTTATTCAGCCTGAACAAAGGACATTTTGACATGAACCCCTGGGGAGAATTTGGTCAAGTGAGGAGAAGACCAGAACAATGTTGGCAATGCTAGAGCCCAGCACTCTTAGCTTAGGTTGCTTTGCATGCTCCTCCCACCTGGCCCTGAGGTCCATCGCCCATATCAATGCCTCATTCTGCTGGGTGATCTGCTTCAGCAAGGATACAGAGGGAACCGTGGAAGCCTTGACTCTGCTCCTCTGCCTCCTAGTACCCTGGCTCCCAGTTGAGGGGACTATGGATGATGGTTCAGCACATCTGTAGAAACTCTTTCAAAGTTGGATCCTATGCCTCTGTTCAGCAAGCACAGTAAAGTTCAGTGTTGATCAATGAGCTGAGAAGACACTATTGAGAAGACAATTGGTGTTACCTGAATTGCATAGGTAACATTTCTTTTCTATATTTCAGTCTCAGATACCACTGGACAAATCCTGCTGACTCAGACTCCAGCCTCTCTCGCTGTGTCTCCCGGAGAAACAGTCACTCTTAGCTGCAGGGCCAGTCAGGGTGTGAGCAACTACCTAGCCTGGTACAAGCAGAAGCCTCAGCAGGCTCCAAGGCTTCTCATCTATGATGCCTTCAGCAGGGCTATTGGTGTCCCGGCCTGGTTCAGTGGCAGCGGATCAGGGACAGACTTCACTCTCACCATCAGCAGCCTGCAGCCGAAGGATGTTGCAGGTTATCACTATTTCCAGTATCACAATGGGTCCTGAACAGGGATTCAAAGTGTGACAAATACCTCCCTGATTGTTTGTCATGATTTTGGTCATAGCAGCTGCTTCCTTTAAGGAGAGCTGCAGTGTTTACTGCTCAGTTTAAATGTCTCTGCCTCAATCTGCCAACCATCTGATTCTGAAAAGTAACTTGTTAATAAAAATTTGACTGAGTCCTGGATCTGTCCTCAGACTCAGGTACACAGCCACGTTTGGAATAGCTTCCCTGCTAATGCCATCAGATCACACTCCTATTAGTGGTTGCCTAGAAAGATGTACATTTTATGTCCATGAAAATCAGACAATAAAATAGCCAAGAGCAAAACTGCATCATATGCATATGAGATTAACTCATTACTCATTCTGAACAGAAACCATTCCTCTAATTTTCTTTCCTAATAATAATTTGATTCATTGCTGTGCTAATTATCATGCTATTACCTTAAATGTTAGCTTTTTTAAAATGATGAATTTACAATGTTGTTTTTCACACCACTTTTCAGTGTTTTGGCTGAGATAAAAACGCAGCATTACTTTTCTTATATACCAGCACAGCTGCTGGGTCTGTACTTACCCTTCCCTCTTATTACACAGCTTAGTTCCATTCTCACGTGTAGCCTGGTGTTTCCCATCATGCCGCTGGCTTTACGAAACTCTTGACACAATTTTTCTTTTGAAACCTGCATGATATTTTCTATTATTGCCACTTTTATTTTTTCCTTTGTATCTCTTTCTGTTTCCCCCAAATGGCCTTGAACTCCATTAAATGACTCAAACAATCATAATAATTATCAGTAACGGTGCCTTTTTCTTATTTTCTTTTCATTAGCTCACTCCTTAATCTACTAATTTTAGTAAGATAATCAGCTCATGAGACTCCAGCCTGCAGAATGCAAATTAGGCCAATAATGTTTATCTGACTCGATGAGCTTCACAGTTCTGTTTGCTTATCTTCCACTAAATGGTTCATCTCAATTAAGAATATTATATTTCTGAGCTTAGCATGATGACACAGTACTGCAATCCCAGCATTAGGGAGGCTAAGCTAGGCGGATCCTTGCAAGTTCAAGAGCAGTCTGGACTACAACATGAGCCCAAAGCCAGGCTGAACCACATAGTGAGACCCTGTCTCAAAAAGACAAAAATACATATATTCTTCATAATTTTTTTCTTTTTCTCAGATTGTTCCTTACATATAAACATTCATTGCATAGTATTTTAAGATGTATGTATTAAATCTTTTTTGAAAATGAAATCCTATAAATGATATATATGAAGTGTGATTAAAATATGGTAAATGCTTAAATTTGAAAAATATCACAATAAAGGACATATTGTCATCAGTTTCCCTCACAGTGTCTCCCATTCTTTTGAAAATACTCACCCTAAGATTCTCTCTGCTTTCTAAAGCAGTTCGGGAAGTCCTCTTTCTTGAGTATGTTTATTTGTATTGCTGTGGCTTCCTTGATGTCCAATTCACAATGTTTACATCTCAGGGTCATTTTGACTTGGGGAAGAGCCGGAAGTCACACTGTGATTGGGGTATGGTGATGCATGCCTGTAATCGCTGCACTCACAAGGCTGAGCCAAGAGGCTCACCATGATTTTGAGGCCACACTTCATTACATAGCTAGCTCTGATCTCAAAAAAAAAAAAAAAAAAAATATATATATATATATATATATATATATATATTTGAGGATAAATCACCATATATACAAGAGGCTGCCTCTCTGTTAGATGGCTCTTGGTAGCAAATTTCACTAATTTTTTATCACACCATTTAAAGACAAAGCAATGGAGAGTATTTTGAGGAAGATCCAGGGCAATGCATTTTTTATTGAGATAATGTTTTAAAAATTCAAACATTCAGCCCATTTGTTAACTACACCTTTTATATACATGAAACATCTTTTCGATTTCAAGATAAATGCTCTAGGACTCTGTCAATAGAACTTTCCATTGCTGATAAACAGTTTAAGAGAAGTGAGGTTTATTTTGGCTTATGGGTTGTGATTTATGTCCATGATCTGCTGACTTCAATTCTTTTAAGGAGATTATGATATAGAAACACCATGGTGTAAGGAAGAATTGGAAAAAGGAACCTACTTACTTATCTCATGATTGCCAGAAAGCAAGGGGGGGGGGAGAGAGAGAGAGAGAGAGAGAGAGAGAGAGAGAGAGAGAGAGAGAGAAAGAAGCCGAGAATAAGATGCAGTTCACACTGTCACGCTCTCATCATCCAACTCATCAGGTCACATCACCTGAGATTCCAGTGCTTCCTATTGGTTCCATCAAGTTCTGACCTCATTAATGGATCAATCCACAGATGAAGTTAGAGCAGTAATGGGCCCATTGCTTTCTGAAAACCCACTTTTGTGCTCTGTGACTTTTGGAGGACATTTTAATTTAATTCATAGCAAATTCTGATTGTTGCTTTATTGAAATAAATTGGAGAAAGTTGCATTATATTATTCAGTTATTTCATAAATCACTGTGATATAACAGACAGTTTACTGGAGATGCCATCATTATCTATGTTAACTTTTTATTATAGTGTACTGTCAGAGATAGAAGTTAAAAAATGCTGTTAGGAACACAGACTTTTGTGTTACATTTATTTAGCTCCTCAAGATAAGAATCTACTTTCACATCCTGCTGTATTAGCAGACATTCTATTCGTTGAAAACTATGGTGTAAAGCAAGTCACCCCAAAACATTGAAGCACATGGCAAGGTGCAATTACTTGTCATTCCTTGGAAGAGGATGAATCAGTTATTTGAGACATCAAGACATTTGACACCTTCACCAATGTGACAGCCCGAAGACTTTCTGTACAGTTTGTATTACACCTTCTGCACAGCAAGTGTTTTCATTAGACAAGATAATTACAGTTTATCCTGTTAAGGACATCTACTTGACCTGCTGTCATCAGTATCATGTGGAATGAGAAGATGTTCCATGGGAAGTTTATGTGATGTATTTTGTTCAACCTGCTTTGCAACTCAGAGAAAGAGAATTAACATAGCCCGAGACCAAGCTGAAGACCAGAGCCACTATTCATTCCAGATGACTGAGAACTGCACCAGAGGACAGGGACAGATTGTGTCTCCACTTTGCTGCTAATCCCTGTCTCTGGTCCTGCAAGGTGCCAGCTCTTCAGAAAGTCAGGTGTTCTCAGCAATAATCAGCAGGGGAAGACAAACAATATTGAGAACAGAGACCAATAAATTCTGTTTAAACCAATAAAAAGTCCCCATGATCTGCATTTATCTTTCTTTTCAGATTGGAAGTACCTTTGCTTCTTGAATCTTACAATGGACTTCTTTGGGATGCAGGCTGAGCAAAATAGATATGGCAAAGTCAAGATAATGTCACAGCTCTTTAGGTTTCTACTATTGTAGGTTCCAGGTCTTTCTTTCTTTCTGTCTGTCTTTGTTCCTGTTTTTCTTTGTTCCTGATTTCTTTCTTTCTTTCTTTCTTTCTTTCTTTCTTTCTTTCTTTCTTTCTTTCTTCCTTTCTGATTTCTTGATTTCTTTCTTTCTTTGTTTCTTTCTTTCTTAAAAGCCATGTAAAATTATACCCTGTTTCTTTTTATACTACATTTGTGGTAATTTTCATATGCCTATGGTTATATTCTGTTGATGTGTGGTTTCAGCCTTCAGAAGTGAGACTGTGCTGACCCAGTGTCCAGCTGTGCTGTCTATGATGCAAGGGAAGACAGCCACTGTCACCTGCTCGGCCAGTCAGAACACTGCCTCCGAAATACATTGGTACCAGCAGAAACCAAATTAGGCTCTACAGCTCCTCATTCAGTGGGCCTTCCAGTCCATATCAGGGATCCCTGCGAGGATCAGTGACAACAGATCTGGCACAGATTTCACCCTCACCAGCATCAGCCTGTGACCTGACAATGTAGCAAGTTATTACTGTCACCAGGGATAGAATATTTTTCACACTATGCCACAAACCAGAAGAAAAACTAGTTCAGCATGGATAAGCTGGGGGATTGGGTGCTACCACCCTCTTTTGATCTTTTCAGGTGCACATGGGTCATGGACCTCACAAACACCATGAGGTTTAGTCGGCCCATCAGAGCTGAAATTTCAGAGCCATTGCTTCACATATTTGTTGCAACTTCTATTTTAGGAATTTTTCTAAGTAAATGAACAGTTGTTGAAGATAGTTCTCTTTGTATCTATCTAAGGTTTTCCTACTATATTCTTTACAAATTGGTAAAATTTTGCAGTATTCCTTGGGGGCTATATGTAGTAATTAAGGCACAAGAGTTTCAAAGGGGAAATATTGTGAAATTACCAACATTTGCCTGGAGTTGAGGGGAAAGAAAAGACACCTGGACAAGATCCTCTCAGACTTGAATCATTTCCTAGCACTGAAAATAGCAGGGTATTTTGGGTCTGCCACTCTTTCCCCAAACTACCTTTTTGTCATTTCATGTAGTCGAATATCTGGAACTTAACTACCCTGTGATCATTATCTTTTCAGATTTCCAGGTGAACTATTAGTTGGTCATCCCTAATAGTTGCATGATTTATTAAGAAGATGAATCATGTACATTTCTATAGACCCATGTCTGGTAATGGGCAGAAAAAATCGGGTTCCTAAATATGAGATTGGAGGGGAGATTCAGGGAAGAAATTAGGGCCACATTCAAAATGTTTGCGGTTACAAAGCTTCTGTTAAATGGCAAACAAACCCCACAATACACAAAGACAGAGTCCTCATCCTGGAAACTAAATAAATGAATTTTGAATGAGTGCTGGATGTTGAAATGAGAATTTCCCATTAAAGGAGGGAGCTCTGTGTCCAGCTCTCTAAGCTCACATGGCTGCATCTTCAAGACACAATGGGCCATGTCTCCCCCATCTGCCAGTTCCTCAGGATTTCCTGGTTTACTCTATGATGTGTAGTATACCTGGCTATGATGTCCCTTCCACGAGGATTTTTAGAGTCTGAAGTTGGTGAGCAATGAGACTGGAAGGGTGAGAGAAACAGGTACACAGCTCTGAAGTTAGGCAGCCATAAGTCAAACAGAGATGAAAAGCCTTGTGAATTCAGAGAGGGAGAGGAGACAACATGTAGATCTCATCTACATTCAAAGGTGCAAAGTGTGTTGTGAACCAAAACTAAAACAACATTCACTCTATTCATGGGAGAACAGCTGGATTCTGCTTTATGGTTTCCATTCTCCCTTGTGGGAAATCTGTGCCACTGAGGCCTAGAAGTGGCCCCAGAAAACCTTGGACCACTGATGAGTTGACACAGCCCTGCAGCTATGTGCCATTCTATCCAGCCTCTCCTGATTTGCATCTGCTCAGAGTACAACCCATGCCCTAAATATTTCTTCACAGGCTGCTCACACCCTGTGCAGGAGTCAGTCCCAGTCAGAACACTGCACAGACATGAGGATCCCTGTTCATCTCCTGGGGCTCCTGCTGCTCTGTCTGCAAAGTGAGAAAGGATTGATCTCATTATTTAGTCTACTTAGAGACCTATGGTCACAAATGCGTGGTGCTACAGGGAAGTCCTGTTTTACCATGGTTGTGCTGATACTTGTTGTTTCTAATTTCAGGTGCCAGATGTGACATCCAGATGACTCAGACTCCATCCTCCTTGCCTGCATCTGTGGGAGACACAGTCACCATCAAGTGTAAGGCCAGTGAGGGTATATACAGTGCTTTAAATTGGTACCAACAGAAACCAGGGAAAGCTCCTCAACTGCTGATCTATTGGACAACCAACTTGGGATCCGGGGTCCCATCAAGGTTCAGAGGTAGTGGATCTGGGACAGATTACACTCTCACCATCAGTAGCCTGCAGCCTGAAGATGTTGCTACTTATTACTGTCTGCAATATTATGATAGTCCTCCCACAATGATACAAGCCATAACAAAAACCAGGCAGCAAAGCAGAAGTGTGAGGCTGGGCTGCCCCAGCTGCCACCCCTGCTGTGCTCAACTGCAGAGAGCAATTCTCTGAGCCAACCAGGCTTGGAAGCCCCTTGAGTGTTTAGAAGAAGGGCCAAAGCACTCCTCTACACTCCCTCTCTCTTTTTCCTCTGCTCCAGAAGCACAGATATGACAGTTCCAGTCCTGATTTAATGAAGACACAGATGAGTATCCGAGAGCACTGTAGATTATGGCATCACTTTGGATCCAGACAGTAACAGAGAAGCCCATCTATGCATTCTGAGAAAGAATTATTGAAGACTTACTGCAATTTTAGAGTAAATTGAAGGCTGTAGAAAAGTTTAAAACACAGAAGTGGCCCTTATAACACTGCCCACATGAGTATGAGTCATCATCAATATCCAAGAATAATTTTGTTGCAAACAATCAAGATTAACTAATGTGCAAAGTCCATAGTTCACCTGAAAATTCACTCTTGATGTTGTACATTATCCCCAGGAAAGACAACTGCAATAGCACACATGCAGCATTTGGTACCATCCAATTTTGTTTCAGTGCCCTAAAAATCCTCTCAATTCTCCTTATTCATTCTCTTAATTTGTGCTTTACCATTCCCATACTTTATCCTTTTGCAAAATGACAAAATCTTGCCTTAATAGCATAGAGGTTTCTTAAAGATAATCTCAGAAGAGACTGTGATAAGAAACACAATAATTAAAAGATATTGATAACACATCTTTGTACTTGCAAGGTTCCATTTATCCCTTCTATGATGAACTAGAGTATCTTGGCTTAGTGATGGTTTTGGAATAGAAGTTTTCAATATATTCAGTCTGGCTCATAAGTCACCAGATATACATAGATTTGCTTGGAGTAAGAGTCTTTAATACTATTTTTAAAACATGAGGATGAATAGTTACAATGT
Organism: Cavia porcellus; assembly: GCF_034190915.1. Lineage (NCBI taxonomy): Eukaryota > Metazoa > Chordata > Mammalia > Rodentia > Caviidae > Cavia > Cavia porcellus. The sequence continues at coordinate 43,112,178 of NW_026947501.1, read as the reverse complement.
TTTGCCCCTACCTTTAACTGGATTCACAGAGAGAAATTTAGAACTCTCACTGTATTTGCTTATATCACTTAGAGTCATTCACTATTTCATGGAGCCTAACATGGGCTCTTTGTCCTTGGCTCAGGAGAGTGCCCAGCAGGCTATCTTTGGTCTTCAGCATTAGAAGAAAAGAAGTGGATTCATTTCATGCTGAAACATATCTCTCTCCTTACTCTCACTTCTCACCATGATATTTTATGACTGCAAATTGGACACATCTCACAAATACAGTGTCTCTTCTCAGTGTGACCAATAGGGTTAATTGCTGGGAAGCCAATGTAGGTGGCATAGATCGAGTAGGGTCCCCAATATGCTCTTTATTTTTCCAACCAAGATGGCTGCAATAGAAGTGATGTCAGCCATTGTAGGGACCCAGTCTTTAAGATGCACTATTGTTTTGCAGAACTATTGTTTTGGGTGAGGAATGCAGCCCGTCTCTGTACCCACTCTCCTGCTTCCTCATCCCAAGGGTATGACGTTCTCATCTGTTCCCTGCTTTGCCATAGTTACTCATTTCTTCTCGATTAACTTTTGCCTTTTCAGTGGGTATTAATGAAGATAAGTTCTAAAACATGTAAAGTACAGAAACATGGTGAGTATATTGTAATTAATTAGTGATAATAAATAACCTAATCAACTCTATCCCTTTGGTTTTCTATCAAATGCTAATTTATGGAAATCTGAAACAAAGAAACAAGTATTTAGAGCAACTAAAACTGTTAATTCCTGATGAAAATAAGGAACTTTTGAGCTCTGGGCAGATTAATTTTGTGTAGGTGTAGTAGTTTACTCTCCTACCTATCAGATGACCTCCAAGGCCTCTGAATAAAGTCCTTGAAAATAGCAATTGACACAGCATCCCTGTCACACTAATCAAAGCAGCTTTATTCATAACAGCCGCAAGTGGAGACTACCTAAGTTGTCATCAGCTCATGGAGAAATAAATGATGGTGTTGCCATGGTTAAACAGTGCACAGAAATAAAAGTCATGATATTTGTACATGGATCAAAATGAATCGCGCAGAAAGAATATTCATTATCAGCTGTTTTTACGTGCTGCCGCCATTGGTCTGATGATTTTCCTTTTTTCATTGTTGTGTTGTTGTGTTGTGCTTGTTTCTGCCTTTGTGTTGTGTTATTCTCCCTTTACTTTTTAAAATTTCATGGCATTGCCCTGGGTTAAGTTTCCTCTCTGGTAAGAAGACAAATGCGGCTGGTAAATTTTTTTTTTTTTTTTTTTTTTTTTTTTTAATCGGTACCAGGGATCGAACTCACGACTGCCTGCTTGCAAGGCAGACGCTTATGCCACTGAGCTAAATCCCCAGCCTCTCCCGCAATTTTAACTGCTATGCTGTGGGAGTTTTTGGGACTCAGCGCTTGTGTCACAAAACAGATCCCTGTCCAAGCACATTCTCCCCCCTCTGCACCAAGCACCGCCCACTGGGAGCTCTTTCCTTCCTTTCAGTACAATCAGTCACCGTGTTTGTACATTTTAGGTAACACTAATATCTACCTAATATTCTCTCCTTCTTGTTACCTCTGTAAAATTGTATTTAATTGCTCAATGAAATATTTTCCAACTGAAATCAGTGTTTTTACTGAAGTGAAATGAACCATCATTTTTCCATTAAAATATACTTACTTTGCATTTAATATTTTTTCATTGAAAGTTAAAGTTTCCACAGTCAAATTAATGCCATGGTGTGATTTCCATGAAGAGATAATAGAGATTTCATCGGCTATGTCGACTTTTACAGTACTAATTGAAGGACCAAAGCAGGATACAATATTGGTGTAAATGAAATTTAATGGAGCAGAGTCTGAAACTGTTAAATAGCAAAGATTTCAAGCACTGGATGCAATGTCTTGAATTTTTTGCTATGGTGACCAGAAAAGGTGTCTGTCATTTCTCAGCTTGTGCCCTAAATGCTGTGGCCATGTGAGTAAAGTCAACTTACAAGGATCAAAGAAAAAAGAATGAGACCAGCAAACACTAGAAGATCTCACTAAATCCATTAAGAGTTTACTGAAAATAATATGCTTTGCTTCATAGGCCATATAAAATTGAACCAGCAACACAAGAATCAGATCCATGGGTGATTTTATTTATTTTTTTTAATTGAAATCTATCATTATAAATTTTAGCAGAAATGCTTTTCTGGCTCTCTTGCACAGCTCAAAATTTGCTCTCTCTTCATAACTTGGAGGCCCTGCTGTACATCCCTTGCTGCTGCTCTGCTTGTTCTCCAAAGTCCCTGACTGTCACAAACACTCAGCACAATGTGGTCACTGTCTTTGGACAACGATGAACCTGTATTAGGTGTAGCAGTGAGCTGCAGACCTGGACCTGTGCCATTCTGATTTCTGGTTGTCTGGATACAGGTGAGACAGCAAGATGTGGCGAGGGCTCCGTGACAGGGCCCATAGTACCCAGGAGTCTGAGGTTGAGACCGTGTGCACTATGCCCACATCGACTGTCCACATGATCAGCCAGCATCACTCTTGCTGGGAAGACCCCAGTGTGGGACATCATTCACTGAGGGGCTGTATCTCAGTAAAACAATATATTTATGTTTATTACCTTAAGGAATAATCTCAGAGTAACTAATACATATGGAAATGTTGCACAGTTAGTTAATTTTGTTGACAGTCTTTTAGGGGAACTGTATGTTTCCTTAAGTATGCAGATATAACCAGAAGGAACAAGACACCTCAGACTTAAAATTTTAAGAACAGAATCCAAAAAAATCTATCATTATAGATAGTTAAATTAAATCATAAATGAACCAAATTATGCTGGTGTTAACGGCTAATTATCCAAAGGTTAGACACTTTAGTAGTCAAGATATAAAAAATTCTAAGAAGTAAAGGTAAAACCAGAAAAAAATTAAGTGGTTTTTTTTTTTTTTTTTTTTTTTTTCCAACTTGCAATTAACCTTCAGTGTCTGGTGCAAAGCATTTGCTATTCTGAGATGGCTGCTCTCTTGTGAGCTCTCAGAAGAGGAGGTGATAATACATGTGCCCGAATAAAGCTTAGGAGTCACCCTCTTTAGTACTCTAACTGTATTATAAAAGTAGTTGACAGTGCCATCCCTTAAAGACATGTGGGGAGAGGTTACCTGATAGCATTTCTCTACTAAATCTGTAATCACAGCATTGTCTGTGTATTACAAGGTGATAGTGATTATAAACAGGAAGCAGGGAAGAGAAGGAAACAGGATTCTAACTAAGAGTTTTCTTTCAGTGAGGAAATAAGGACTGGTGAGGTTACTTTGTCTTCTCTGCATTAACCACTGTATTAACTACTGATTTCAGCAATAAATTCAGGAGGTGTTTCCTGATCTGTGACTCAGAAATTTTCTTCCTTACATCAATATATTTATGATCATACTTATTATTTTAGAGATCCGCAGTAAAACTAGTAAATATTAAACAAATGCATGTCTAGTTTTTATAGTGTTTGAAGGTAATTATATATGTTACCTCAGTGACAAAGATTTAACTAAATGCAATAAAATAAATATTAATTGACCGTGTAGAAAAGTAAAAACTTACAGCATTTATATAAAAGTATAATTACCATTAAAACATAAAACTTCGTGGTGAAAAAACAAAATGAAATCAATCTACTGTCTGATTAATTAAAAAAACTGTACAGCCTTAATGAACCAACATTTAAAAAATGCCAGAAATAAGGGATAAACCTGAATAATATGTTGCCATGTTTATCTTGAACACAAATGTCTATAGCAAATTATTTGTTTTTCTGAAAATATTCTGTTGTGACTTTTATATGTAATCACCTCCTAGTTATTTTTGGACATCATCCATCCTCTTGGAAGAATGAGTGAATATTCCTGACACTGGGAACAAAACCTGCAATGGCAGAGTCACCAATGTACCACCAGTGAAGCTCTGATAAATTAGGAACTGCTGTGTCCCATAGCTGTGTTAATATATTCCTAGCATTTAAGTTCATTTTTTCAAAGAAAAGTGAAAGTAATGTTTACCTGAGAGATGTTAAACTGTGAGACATGGATCTGGTGAGGCTGAAATCCCCTAACAGAAGTTAGTGTCTATGGAAGCAGTGATGTGCCTGGGCTCCAGTGTTAGCTGCGATCCCTTCCTCTGCCCCGTGCAGTGACTGGGAGAGAGAGCTGGATAGTGGCTTGAAGAACTCAGCACTGGGACTGGCTCACATCTCAGCTGCCACAGTTGCAGACAGTCACCAACCTCTGATAGTGTGAGCTAGGGAGCTGCTGGGTTCTCATAGGCTGCTTTGGCAGGGGCTTTGGGAAAGGAAGGATGGGCTGGCCTTACAGATCTACAGTGTGATTCTTCACAAACATTTCCTGCAGTGTCTTCAGGGGCTCATGGGCATTGCCAAAACTAAATCTTTGTCAGATCATGAGGATTACACATGTCATGCTCACTGTCTTATTACCATTAACACTTTAGATCTCGAGGTGAACTATTAGTCTTTTGTCCTCAGTAGTAGGATGATTTATTAAGAGGAATCATTTGAATTAATTTTCTATATCATCGTATCTCATATGTAATAGAATACAATCAGCTTGAAGAATACAGTTGAAAATATTCAGTCATAGCCTGAGGGTTCTAAAATGGCCAGGTTGCTGTGTCAAACATCTTTTACTATATGGCAAACAACCCCATATTAAACAAAGAGTGATGCTTTCTATGAGGGAGCCACTAAGGAAGGGAGTTCTCTGCCCTGCTCTCTAAGCTCACATTGCTGGGGCCTCTGTGAACAAAGGGTTGTGTCTTCCCCGTTGCCAGTTCCTTAGTATTTCCTGTTTCAATCTGTGAATGGCATTCACCTGACTGTGGTGACATACCCAGGAGGACTCTGGGTCAGCAATGAAACACGATGGGTCACAAAGCTAGGGTCACAACTCTGAATGTGGTCAGCCGTGACTGAAACAAGAGTGAAGTGACCTGGTGTATTCTGAGGTGGAGGTGACAGAGGCTGTAGATCTGGACTGCAGTCATAGACCCAGAGGAGAATCCCTGGAGGAGTCCTTAAGAGGATAGCAATGTGTGGGGAGACAGGCTGTGACTGCAGACCTGTTTCCCTGATGTTCTCCAGAGGCCTTGGGTCAGAAATATTCTGACCCCCAGTGATTTGTTTACCACTTTAAATTTATCCTGATGCTAACATTGTTTCTCAGATGATTCTAAATTATCCTGCAATGAACATTGAGTGCAAGAACCTGGATAGGCCTTAGAACTGTGCTTTTGTTGAGACAAGTAAAACATGCTTCTGTGTGGAAGCCTGGGTCTTGACAGCAGCATTGATCAGGTCCTTCCCTGCCCTCATGCTGTGACAGTGAATAGACGAACCCAGAGAATTTCACAGAGTTCACAGATTTTGCTCTCTTCTGGTTTTGCCTTCTCATTTTTTACCCTGCTTGAAATAGCCCATGCGTTTCTCTTCATTCTTCTTTCTCAAAGGGATCATAATATAGGACTGTTGTCCTCAAGCAAGGCGTGTTCTGAATCCTGAGACCTGCAGTGTTCCTCTACTCATGGGAGAGCAGCCTGATTTTGGTATATAGCCCAAAAGAGAGAAACAGGTTCTCTGTAGGGAAATCTGTGCTCCCCAGGTGTGGACAGCCTCCCCAGGGGACACTGAGTCTGTGCTGAGAAGAGCTAGCCTGCAGCTGGCACAAACCCCTTCCAGCCCTGCTAATTTGCATATCCCAAGAGCCCAGCCAGTTACTTGAGGACTTCTTCACAGGCTGCTTGTCTCACCCTGTGCAGCTTCAGTTCTGATCAGGACACAGCATGGACATGAGGGTTCTCAATCACTTTCTGGGCCTCTTGGTGCTCTGGATATCAGGTAACAGAGGGCAGCACCAGGAATTTACTTAGTTCTAAATGTTCACAGTTGCCTGACATTTCAGTGTTGGCCTGTTTTATCTTGAATATTTATGTTGATACTTGTTATGTTTCTCATTTCAGGTGCCCAATGTGACATCCAGTTGACACAGCCTGCATCTGCATCTGCATCTGTGGGAGACACAGTCAAGATCAGTTGCCGGGCCAGTCAGAGTGTTAGCAATAACTTAAACTGGTATCAGCAGAAACCAGGGCAGGCTCCTAAAATCCTGATTTACTATGCAAACAATTTACAATCTGGGATTCCATCAAGGTTCAGTGGCAGTGGATCTGGCACAGATTATACTCTCACCATCACTGGCCTGCAGCCTGAGGACTTTGTAACTTATTTCTGTCAGCAGTATTACAGTGACCCTCCCACAGTGATACAAGCCATGACATAAACCTCCCAGGGAAGCAGAAGTGTGAGACTGGGCTGCCCCAGCTGATCCTCTTTGTGTCTCCAGCTGGGGGCCAAGTTCTTCAGATGCATCCAGGCTTTGAAGGTCACTGGAAGGATTTGGTAGAAGCATCCAAAAGGCTCCTTCCTTCGCTAACTTCCTTTTAAGCTTCTCACCCCTGATTTAGTGAAAGATACCAATAAATACACTGAAGTTATGTGGATTATGCCTTCATTTTGTATTTACCTGGCAACAGAGATGCTCTCTGAATTCCAAGCAATAAATTTTAAAATTTGTATCACTGTCATTGATTTATTAATTACTTTTTTTTTTATTTTAAAGAGACTAAAATCAAAGTACAACAGAGTAAAGTTAATCCAAACAATACAATGAAATTCATACTGCGCTAAAAACAAGGTAATAAAAATCAACAGTGGCTAACAAGATGTATATTGTTATGTTCAAAATAACTTTAAATGGAATCAGATGTGAGTCAAATGAAACAAAATGGAATAAAATCAAACAAAACAGTGTAAACAATACAGAACATCAAAACAAGATTACAGGATATTAATAAAGATTTCAGACATGCCACTTATACATTTAGAGATGTGCATTCACAACAAAAGTTAAAGTACAGGGATATTTTCAATGTCTCTGCCTCTACATCTGCATACTAGGCATCACTATAAATCGCAACTCTGTCACAACTCATCAAAGTAAGTTTAAGCTCTAAGTTCACAGTTCATGGTAAGTTTGACTCTTGACGTTGAATATTTCAGCAAAAAATCCAGGCGTAATGCACATGTCCACAATGTGTTATGACATAATACTGTCATAATACCACTGTCTTGTACCTGTGCATCTTCCTTATCCTCTATTTTCTGTAAGAGAATCATGTCTTCCCATTGCTATACTTTTTCCTTTTATGCAAAGAAAAAATCCTGTAGATTACAGTATGGAAGTTTTTCAAAAGCTAATTTCAAAATATACTGCTATGGAACAGAAAAATAAAAATAATGAATAATACATTTAGCCACTACTGAGACTCCCTTTATAGAATATATTATTATCCTGCATATCATGGCATAGTAACGTCCTTAGATGGTTTACTTTGCAATACTATGATGCTTTCATAGTACTTTAAAATGAAAATTATACAAATAATACTAATAAAAATGTTAGTCAAGCAACACAAGCATTTGAGAATTTTTAAAGTACTTTTAAAAATAAAGGTCACGTTTAAATAGGAGGTAGGTAACTTACAAGTTTTAATTTTTCTTTTCTTTTTTTTTTGTTTGTTTTTTTCATTTTTTATAGGTATCAGGATCAAACTCATGACTGTCTGCTTGCAAGGCAGGCGCTTATGCCGCTGAGCTAAATCCCCAGCCCCTGACACTTAAAGTTTTTACAAACAGCTTAGAACAGATCTCTGATATCCTGATGCCTTCATTAATATTTCTTTTTGGGCCCAGCTCCACTCTGGAAGATGCAACCATTCCAGCTATGTCTCTGCTTTTCCTGCTCATATCGCTTAGATCTAGTGTGTACATGTGTGTGTGCATGCTTGTGCACAGGCGGGTGGCCATACAAGTCCTTTCTTTCTAACCCCCCAGCACCTTATGAGCACCTGGAGTTTTCCTTCCTATGTTTGCCCCCAAACATGCCCTGGACTCAGTCTGTCCTCTTGTAACTTCCTGGGACTGGCAACCACCCAGCCTGACAGCGACCATTTGCCAGAGCCCTGCATTCCCGTGGACCCTGAGGCTGAGAACACTCAGGAGGCTTTTCCTGCTGTCCCATCTCCGACCAGGTTGTGGAGCATGTCTCAGAAACAAGGCCCTCAGTGGAAGGGTTGCATTCATTCCTTAAACCTCTGTACTCAGTGCTGGACCCATGCTTCTTAGGTGGCATCAGGTTGAAGCAGCAGTTAATCCTATGACCTTGTTCTAAAAAAGATTGCAGAGTCCCCAGCATCTTGGGTCACATTGTGTTTGCTGACTTATTGCTCCTGTATAAACAGTATGCATTCAATAGAAACCATACTTGGATTTTTGACATTTAGTCTTATCCTAGGCAGGCACTATGATACTCTCTGTTGTGCTGAGCAGCAGCAGCTACCAGTAAACCCCATGATCAAGAGAGGAAGCACCCTTCACAGAGTGGCCTGCAGTGTTTGGACATCAGGCTTTGTATTTCTACTTCCTATCATTTCTGTAAACCTCATCAACGTGGGTAAACGAGACAACACTTCATTATAAAACAAGCTCCTGCTAGGTGATTTTGCCCAACTGTAAGCTAATGTAAGTACCCTGAGAATATTTAAGACAGGCTAGGCTAAGTTAAGATGATCGGTAGGTTAGACATACAAGAGTCTCTGCATTCCCCCCTTATGGTATGTTCAAAGCATAATTGAGTTGTTGAGATGGAAGCAAGGAAACCTCTGTATGTCCATTGAATGCCAGTGAAACATAGACCTAGGCCACAGTTTCCTGCGGGAATGGCCTGGTTGAGGTGAATTTCCAAGGATTTCAGATCCAGCTTTTCTCCCATAGCCCTGGGTAGAGCCTTACCCAGCTCATAACCATGATCACCAGCAAGTGAATCTTCACATAGTCAGCCAGTTGGGACCAGGAAGAAAGAGAAGAGGCATGATTTGAGAATCCAGGGACTTTTGCAACATGTACAGGTCAGACTGAAAAAAAAAATTAAACAGTAAAAGAAAGCAGAGGAATTGGGTATGTGGAGGGAGAACTGAGAACAGATACACCCAAATGAAAGGGGAGCATTATGGGAAGGCAGTGAGCAGCAGTGCCTGGCCCTTAGGCGAAGGTTAAAATGCTGGGGCTTGTGACCACCTAGTTAGGTTGATTCTTTGGTAATAATTTATCATTTCCTTTATGTGGTGAGGGCAGAGGGCTGGTTGTCATGGATTGAAGAGTAAAGGATGCAAGCAAGGGGTGGGTGTAGGTGCAGGAAGCTCTTGGAAAACAAGATGTGAAGGGAGAGAAAGAGAGAAGTGAAGTGGACAGGAGCAGTTTGGAGCCAGGGAAAGGAGGGCTGATATTTGATATGTGAAAGAAATAGGTGGGAATGGAAGTCCCAAATGCAGCAAAGGGGAGACGGATAGGGCAGAGGAAGGGAGAGACAGTCTTCTGTAAGAGGGGAATTGTAAGGGTGGGCAGCAGGGTCACATTTTCATCTCCTGGATTCTCCGCACTCCATTTTGGCAGCTCATGGGATCCTCTGAGCTTTCACTTCTCTCAAACCAATCCCACCTTACCTAGGACAGTTGTGCTGAGTTCCAGGGAGACAGGGCAAAAAGGACAGAAGAATTGTTCCTTTCAGTTATGTTTTAATTATATATAATGAGATACAGTGATGTTTCAAACATGTGATAATTTCTGAGTGGCACCATCAGGAGGTTCTGTTTCACTCTGAATTAAAAAAAAAAAAATCACCCTTGCTTCACACAGGGCTGCTGTATTAGGATCCTGAGTATCAGGGTCATGAGGACCTGCAGTGGACTCTCATGAAGTCCTGTATCATTGGCACTACTCCTGTCTGCCTCACAAGTTAGTACTCATCTGAGACAGGCATCCTCATGGCCTTTAAAACAATGGCTATGGGGAGTTTAGAGGAGACTGAATGGATCAAATTGGAGGCAGTCCCCCTTCACCTGGTGCCTCTGATTTGCATGTCTCCTCCACACACAACCCCCAACCCACCTTGACAAGGGTGTGGAGCCTTGCGTGTTACCCAGGGTGTGAACACACCCTGCCAGCATGTTTCTGGTGGCCCCAATGTGGCTGCTTTGGAGCCTGGCTTTCTGGGGAGCAGGTGAGGAGGGAGGGTTCTGGGAGAGGCCAGTTCAGCAAACCCTGTGTCCTAGTTGAAGACAACTCCTACTTGGTTTATAAGAATGCCTTGCTCTGTAAATGAATTTCATTTTTATCCTTTAGCAGTGAGCTGGGACATCACCCTGACCCAGACACCAGCCTCCTTGTCTGCATTTCCAGGAGAGACCTCTCAGTCTCCTTTCAGGCTAGTGCTGATGTAAGCAGAGAAATGTCCTGGATGCAGATTAAACTGGGCCAAAGAATTGAGGCCCTAATATCTCATGTCACCACTGTGGCCATGTGGTTTCCCGACCACGTTCAGCAGCAGAGGAAGTGCAAAGAGCTGTGTTCAGCATCAGCCCTGTGGAGCCCAGGAAATCGGGAGAGTATTTCTGCATGCATGACTATGGGTGGCCAGTCCACAGTGGTGCAGTGCACAGGTCTCCTGTTGTGTGTCCCAGAGACCAGACTTCTAGGAGTCAGACTGTACCTGGCTGACCCAAGTCCTCTTCCAGAGATACACACCATATTCCTTTTTGAGTAGACATAACAGTCTCTGTCTTACTATGGGTCTTTTTCCCTTTCTTATTTTCTATTGTATTCTAATGGTCCTCTATATAACATACCAGGCTCTCTAGAGCTGCAGATGGCAGCTTTCCCTGCAAACCTGGAAGATCACAGAGCCTGGACTGAGCTCCTCCCAGGTCAGCCTCAGAGGACAATTGGCAGCAGGAGGTACCTCCTCCACCCAGCATTCTTGCTCCAGCTGTGGTAACCAGACTTCTTCTCCCTGCATTTTCAGAGGGTGCTAATTCTAGTCATTCTCATTTGTAGCCTTTTACCTCCATCTTTTCTTTTGATTTGCTCCCTCTTTTCCTCCCTGGCTTCCTGATGGCTCACAAACATGCAGCCTGAGTGGGAATCCTTGTTGCTGGGGGAATGAATACAAGAGAGCAAACCAATCTACATGTTGCAGGAAAAGTCTCACCTGAACTCTTGGAGTGTTTTTCTTCATTCTCTTCCTTGGGGAAGATCCAGAAGATTTAATAATTATTTAATTTTCTTTCCTGCAGTGACTTTCACAACTCCCATGGACTTCACCTGTCAGAGCTCAGTCTCCTTCATCTGGTCTGCAGCTCCTTCTGGCCACCATGTGTTTCTCTTTCTCTCCTTTTGCATCTTGCTGTCAGAATTGCCTGCACCCACAGTCACTCTTACCTTGCTGTCCTCTCTGTCTTCAACCTACTGCAACAGCCCTCTGCCTTCACCTTAACACAGCCTCTCTTAGATTAGCTTCCTTTGCCAGCTTCTCTCTGATTACGTTGAAAAAGTATTTGTTTTTTTCTGGGTAACAAATCCAAGGAGCCTCCACACAGCTGTGCCCCCTGGGCCCACATTAGGGGTGGTGTTAGAAGAGGTCCTGTAGCCCCTAAAACCTGTGGACCAGCGGCCTCTGACTCTCAGGTTCCAGCCAGCTCTTGCCTCTTGAATCTTCATGAATCTGTATATTTTTCCATGTTCTCTGTTTCTCCCAGCCATGGATTTTGAATTCTTCTTTAGCTAGGGAGAATGAGAGGGGTCAGAAGGTTGAATAAAGTCTTTCTCTCTGATTATATCCCTGTCCTCATCTTGGAGCCCATGCTACCTTATACAGCAAGAGAAACTTGGGAGATGTGGGCATGTTGAGGACCTTGATTTGGAAGTTGAGCTTGGATTCACTGGGAGGCCCCATCCAAACTCAAGGTTCTCAGGGCAGGAGAGTAGAGTGGATGGATTTAGTAACATGATTTGTTCATGGAGGAAGAGGATGGGGTGATGAAAGGAAAGATCTCTGAGCAAAGAAAGGAGGGCTGGTGGTATTTGAAGCAGCAAAAGACATGGAAATCAGTTCTCCATACAGCTTTCCCAAGGAAGCCTCATGTTAGCTGGGTTTAGGCCTCTTCCTACCAGAACTGTAGGTAATGTTCTGTGAGGTTTGAAGCCAGTGAGGTGGGTGAGTAGTTAAGCAGCCACAGGAAAGCCACACAAGGAAAGAGTGTCTATTTTCCCTCCTTGAGTCGATGGTTGTGCTGCCCCTTCCCAATCGTGAAATTTGGCCAGTTTTGCCAAGAAATAGATACTGGAAAGAAAACAGAATTCCTCTTGGGAAGAGTCTCATGGTAAGGCATTTTCCTTGGCTTCCTGGTGGGGGATGCCTGAGACCCCAGGGCTCGGAACTCACATCTCTTGAGAAGAGCGTGGGGTTTACAATTGGAGGACAATTAGATGGACAGGCACTATCTGAAAGGAAGAACTGAGGCAGAGACATAGGAACAGAAAGGAGAGTGGAGGAAAAATCCATGGTAAAACTAGACAACCAAATTACAGACATTTGGATGAGTAAAGGCTGAGTTTGGGCCCAAACAGGCTGAGCTTCATGCTAAGGTCATTGTGGTAGGTAGGGAAGAGGGGCAGCAAGGGTCTGTAACTGTCACACCATCCTTCTGGTTTTCCTCCTGTGCCCATCTCTAAGGTAAATATGTCTACATGGAAGGAGCAGTGGAGCTCAGAGAGACCTGGGCTTACGTCCCAGCTCCAGCCCTAAAAGAACATGGGACCTGGGAAAACCACACTTGCTGGAAAAAGTTCTCTTCTCTGTGTGAAATGGAGCCCTGTGGATATAAGGGAAGTCCAGGCAGGAGGCTGCCAGATGATGGGCCAAGGAGTACAACACCTTTACAGAAGGTTCCACGTTGCTCTGCTTCATGACCTCTTCAGTGTCTTAGAGTGATGAGGCTGTGTGAAGTCTGACTAGCCAGATGACATTTCAAACTAAAAGTTACCAGTAATTACTGCACAATGCCTGGTCCCTCATGTGATATACCTGAGCCTTTACTAAATGGGCTCCAGCTTCTTAACACTAGGTGTTTACTGACATGGGCTGAGCATGGTAAATATGCACCTCTTCTAACTCAGAGTCATCTCTATGGACCTAGAGCGATTTCCAAGAATCAAATGATTGAAAAGTGAGACTTCTGTCTCAAAGACTCATGGCAGAACAATATCCCTTGACTGTGGGAGTGGGCAGCCCTCAGACATGGCCGGCCCCATGTCATATGCATTGACTGATGCCCTGTGCTCCTCACTCCTCTGACTCTATGAGTCCCCACTTTCCCCTCTGGCTCCACACTCTTATGGGACGGAGCAGGGCCCAGCAGCTTAACCAGGTCTTGATTGTCCAGTTCGGAGAGTTGGTTATGACAGTTGGTGGATTAGCGAGATTACTATTAGTTTAGGTCAGAAATAAGAAAAGCGAAGAAAAAAAGGGAAAGAAGTAAAAGGAATGCACAAGGAGACAAGGATGCTCCGAAGGAAAAGAGCAGATACAGATCCAGCTATCAGAGAGATCGTGGCAAGAACAAGGGGCTGGTGGGCCCCAATTCAACTGCCACTGTCTTCTTATGTCTTCTTCAATATTGGATCCCGGAGGCCCCCTAGATCTAGTGCTGGAATGTTGACCTCATATCTGACAGGTTCTCCTATCAGAAGATAACTACCCCATTTAGGGCTCAGCTTGTTCCTGTCAGGCTCTGCACCTGTAATCAGTGAGTCTCCCCAGCTGGCAGGTGAGGCTCAGATGCTCCAGCTATGACCTCCTATGACAACACCACCCATCCTGGGAGCTAAATTCCTTACATACTGCTAGGCATTGTAAAAATTAACTTTACTTTTAACTGTCCTGGTATATGTTTTACAGAATGTGTCCCGAGAGTTACCTTGAATACTGATTTAAGGACCATGTTAGCTGGAGGGAGCTAAGAGATTCAAATCTGCAGAAGCTTAGGTTCAAGACTGTGAGGTACACAGACCACAGTCAAGAGCAGAGGTGCTGAACATGAACTCACAACACAGGACGGAAAGAGTGAAAGCCCTGGAAGACACAACTGCACACAATCAAGATCCAAGACACAATCAGACCTACCTACTCCCCAGAGCCCTTAAAATTCTTCTTCACTGTACCAGGTAATTGGGAATCCAGATTTGAGGTCACTCCCCAATTAACCCGTGACAGAGTTCTTTCTTTTTGCAGAAAAGCTGGTACCATAGTTTGGCTTTGTTGCTTCAGACGGTGAACTCTTGTAAACAATCACACATTGTGGTGTTTTATCTGCAGTTTTTTCCACTGCAAAGTCCTCCACCAACCCATTTATTGGGAGCATTAGGATGATGAGCAAGGAGATTGCAGATGACCACAGAACATTCAGTCTGGGATTGCCCTGAACCCAATTTGTGCTAGCTTCCAAGGTTGTCATCAAAAATTAACAAAAACATTTTGCCTAAACAAATGAAATAAATGAGACTCACATGTATAAATCTTATACCATCTTCCCAGTGTAAAAATACTGAAAGAATAAATAAGATCCAAAGTGAACAATGGATATTGTGAAAGTGAAATAGAAAGGAAGTGCTCAAAAGGTGAGAACCGCTGGGATGGGGAAAGGAGAAAAGGAAAAAGGGAAAAGGGAAAAGATTCTGTATCTCTGTGTTTAATTCATATATATATATATATTTACATATATGTGTACAAGAGGGATAACTATGCTGCTAATCTCTATTAGTTCCCTAGAAAGAACAGTTTGTGCTTTTGTCATCCAATTGTTTTATCACATTTTTCATATAGAAAACTTGTAATCTGAACAAGTACTTTGAAGATAACAATATGCAGTATATTAATCACTGTAAATATCCTATTACTTTGTTTTGAAATTCTGCATCATTGTCCTATTTTTTATTTTAAAATAAAAAAAAATGAAAGGAACTTATTCTGTTTTAGTTTTGGGGCAGAGAATTCTGGAATCAGTTTCAGGGAGGCAAGCTCAAGGTGCAGACAGGGTGTGTGGTATGCAGAAGTTTTAGGGATGACTCTGCCTCTTGTCCTTCCCAGCTTCGGGCGGCTGACCCTCTCCTTGGCCATGGCCACACCACAATAGTCTCCTTTCTGTGTTCCCATGGCTTCCCCTCTTCTATCTATAAAAACACTACTGAGGTTAAGTTCAGTTGCTCCCTTAGAATCTCCCCTGCTAAGCATCCTTAATTTATACCTGCTAAGGCCCCCTTGCCCCATTACATAATTCCTACCTTCCACAGGATCGGACCTGATACCTTAGTGACCATATTCATTCTATTAAACAATAAATTATCAGCTCCACCTGTGTACACACACCACGATCTCTCTGTCTCTCTTTCCCTTTGTTTTCCCTTCATGATCTCAAATCATTTTACTTCCTCAAACTTATTCAGCTCCCCACAGAGGCCCAAACAGGGAGGTCTTGTTTGGGTTTTGCTTAAAGACCTGCTCTGCCCCTATAATCACACAGGAAGAAGGACTCAGATGGTCCTCATCCATGTGGGGAGAAGCAGTCTCCACAGAGTGTCAGGAGCCATTAGTCTCTAAAGTTGTGACTGTTTTCACGGACTGTGATCTCCCACCTTCTCAGGAGGTATGGATGGCTGTGCTCAGTAGAATCCATCACTGCCTTCCTTTCCTCTAGTCGTGTGGGCAAACACTTAGTGTGTGCTCTAGGGGCTGATTGTGGGGATTAAATTTATCATTGTATAGAAATGAGCCTGATCGTTTTGGTTAAGTTTATGAGACATTTTGAAATGTTTTGCAAAATATTATGAGAAGAAGTTTTTCAGCCCTGACTTGACTCAGTGGGGGAAAGAAAGCTCTAGTTTAGTAACATAAATGCTCACTTGTCTCTGGGATTTAAAGCTAAAAAACCAAGAGCTTGCCTACCTGTCTCTCTTCTGGCCTCTGATTGTCAGGATTGTTGGGAAGATATGCTTTCCCATCTTCTCCTGGCAATGTGCCCTCCAGGGAAAGTTTCCTGTTCGAAGAGTTGGTTCCTAACTGAATCTAGTGGTGAAGAAGGCTTGCAGAGCCTAGTTGGAATCTTAGACTCACAGGCTTGGTGGCCACTCTGGTGACTGTGCTGGGTGCTCAAAGCTAACTTGGCTTCAAGCAGAAGAAGAAGAAGAGTTCCTTCTCATCTGCATGAAAACAGCCTGCACAGTGACTACTCTGTTGATACCTGGCTAGCTACAGGGAGACCTCAGCTGTATCTTTTCAAGTGGGGCCGTGGGGATAGGGCAACATCAGTGCCTTTTTTTTTTTTTCTCTCTCTCTCCATCTCAGCCCAGGATCTTCAGGATCCTGTCATCCCCAACACCTTTGGGCCCCAGCACTGCAGTAACTTGAGCGGGCCAGGCCTGGAGGACACGTAGAGAAGAGCTCGGATTAAAGCCATCACACAGGAAGTTTCCAAAACCACCAGTGCTTGTTTAAATCCCTGACCCTGAGCTTTAATTCCAGGCAGTCCTGACAGGTAACCAGCTGCCCAAACCCACTCAGCTTGACCTTATAACCAGAAGTGGACCCTGGAGGTGAGATTCCTGGTCCAGTTTTCTGCCTCCTGATGATGGGAATTTATGGGAAGCACATTTTGTCTGCCCATCTTAAGCTGAAAACTTAACCCTTGATATAGAGATGAGATGCTTTAAATATGCTTTGGAAATGTCAGTGTGACATGAAGAGTTGTTTTGTCTGAGATTTTATTAGGAATTTGAGGACAGAGTGCAAGGCGAACAGTGAAACAGAGACGAAGCCACGGGCTGCTGTTTTTCTAGTGATTCTCTGACCCAGGTGCTGCCTGAATGCAATGCTGCCTGGATGCAGAGCCCTCGAAACTCGCAGAGGACAGGTTTCCCTGCCTTAGCCTTCAGAGATTCCCACAGCATCTCAACCCGACTTTGTCTCTCTTATCTGTCTAAGCAGCATGTTGATAGGGACCTCCACATCTTGGTGTAAAAAGAATCCCAAAGGGTATCTCAAGCTGCTCTTCTGTGGGTCTTCTGCAGCTTCTCCTTGGTTCTGGGGAAGTAGCTCTGGCTATGTTTCTGCCCCTTCTCCCATGGAGTGGAAGCTGAAGATGTGGTAGTGTTTAACTGCTGGTAGCGCTGCAGCCAGCCTTGCACAATGCCAGCTCCCCAAACCAAAACAGCCTTCTTAGCTGGAGAACTTTCCCAGTAGGAGCTGTAACAAGGAGAGTTGCATTCAGCCCACATCCTGAATGTGCATGTGCTCAGAGTCTGTGTTTCAAGATCTGAGGAAGCAGAGGAAGGTACAACATTGCCTCCCATGTAAACCTGATCTAGAGGAAAAGTGGGCAAGAATTAGAGCCATGTTGGGGTCTATACAGATGCTTTGAACTGGGTCCTATATCAGCACTTCTCTCACCTACTGCAGCACAAGACAGCACCTCAGACCTTAGAGGCTCACAGGAATGATTTATCATCTCTTGTGATTTTGTGCATCATCTGAGCAGATTCTCTGCTGCTTCTCCTGGGATGCCTCAGGCAGTTGCAGTCATCTGGGTTACCTGTGTCACCCACACAGCTGTGTCACAGCTGGAATGTGCCTCTTCCTGCTGAGGTGTCAGTTTGAGTGGTGCTGGTAACACTTCACCTGATCCTCAGGTATTTGAAGGTACATTCTTGATAAACATTTTACAGTTAATGAAAGTGAGTGTTGGGACTGGGGATTTAGCTCAGCGGCATAAAGCACCTGCCTTGCAAGCAGGCAGTCATGAGTTTGATCCCTGGTACCAATAAAAAGGAAAAAGCCCCCCCCCCCAAAAAAAAAGTGAGTTTTTATTGTGCAGGGGCACACTAGCATTAGCAACTTTGAGCAAATTTCACCAGCAATTCTGAGTAACACCAGAAATAAAATATACCACCCTACTGGAGTGACCAGACTCACTGCCCAAAACGCACTGCTTCATTCATTTCCTCTCCTTCTAGTCTCTTTGAGTATGATTTTTTTTTCATTTGAAATCTTTGTCTTTTTAAATGTAGATATTTGTTTCTATAAAGTCTTTCATTAGAATGTCTCTTGGTTCATCTCACAAGTTTGTTATTTTGTGTTTCCATTTTAATCTGTCTCAAAACAAGAGAATTTTCTTTTGAGTTTTCCTATGACACTAGTTAGTTCAGGAGCATGTTTTGAAATTAACATATATTGTGAATTTCACGAAATTAATCCTGTTACAGGATTATGCTTTCATACCATTGTGGTTTGAGGTGCTACTTGATATGATTTCAGTCACCTTAAAGTTTTCAAAACTTGTATTTATTACATACCATGTGACCTGTCTTAGAGAAAACTCTGTGTGTGCTCCAGGAGTGCTATATTCTGCTGTTATGGGGAGGCAGGCTCTGCATATGTTTATTTATTTGATCTAAAAATAGTTTAAATCCCTTATCTTCTCATAGATTTTCCATGTGGATTGTTTATGCAGACACTGCTATCTGCTGTTATTATTTTATTTCTGTGTCTGTGTTTCCCTTCAGACGTCTTAATATGGTATTTACTTTTTATGTGTAGGGATGCCAGCACTGGGTATGTGTATATTTATAAAACACATATTCTCTTGTTGAATTCACCCCTTTCATGATGCAGTGACCTTTTTCATGTCTTTACTCATTTTCATCTTAAAATTTATATTTCCTATTATATTAGTAGTATCACCTGCTTTGTGTTCATTTCTGTTTGCGAGGAATATATTTTTCATGCTTCATTTGCAGACTATGTGCCCTCTCAAATCCAGAATGGTTCTCTTTAGGCAATATATAGTTAGCACATATTTTTTAAAAAAATTTATGCCACTGCATTTGATATGCTCTGCTTAGGGATTTTAATCCATGTACATTAAAGGCAATTATTAAGAAAGACTTGACTACTATCGTTTTGTTACTTTTCTCATTTTTCATTGCTCATTCCTTTCTTTTCTGTATCTTGGTGTGTTCTTCTGTGATTTGATGATTTTCTCTGATGTGATGACTTGACTTTATTCTATTTATCTTTTGTGTTACCGGATTTTGCTTTGCATTTCTCATGGGACTTATGTCAAACATCTGGTTGTAACAGACTATTTGAAACTGCTAAAACCTTAACCTTGATGACATGCAAAAACTGAACACTTTTACTCCTTTCCTCCCCAAAGTTTATACTTTGATGTCAATCAATAATTTATCACCGTTTGTATTTTGTATTCTTTAATTAATTATTGTAACTGTAGCTACTTTTAAAAGTTTTGTCTTTTGATCCATCCAGCAGGCCCCGGGCCTATTACATGATGTCATACACACTCCAGGTGAGTCTTATCTTATTTTGCTGCCCAAGATGCCAAGTCACCTCTGTAAATACACTTAGGGACACACCCAGAATTGTGCTGTTGTAGTTACTTGGGGATTTCTCAATGGATCAAGCTGACATTCAGAACAAATCATCACTCTTGGCACTTCAGAGTGCTGATCATTTTCAGCACAGGGATTGTCTCAAAGCACTGACTCTGTGATGCCACTGAATTACCTCTAAATGGTTGTGGCAGGGTGGCTTGAAGAATAGCAGGAACACACTGAGAAATTGTATGGTAACTAATTTGTAGCCCTTAAGATTGCCATCAAGGGGAGGACACATCTGAAGTATTTTAGATTTCAGCTAGAGAAAATCTGGAGGGGGGGGCAGGAATCATCCCTGTTCACAGTAAACAACAAACAAACCTTAAAAACAATATTATTCAGTTTTACTAGAAGGACTCAGTGAGCTATTAAAATGCCTGCTGGCTGGAGTGGAGTAGAAGGTGACCTACACTTAGGTTGCTCCCTTCATGGGGGACACCTTACACAGTGGCTTCTAAGAAGCGGAGCGACAGGGCTCTGTGCACTTCACTGTAATACAGCTGACAACCCAGAAGTCTTCAAGATGGTAAAGTGGTTAAAATATGGTAACAGAAGGAGACAAAATCCACTGTATTGACAGAAGATTTATGCACCTGTAGTTTCCTCTATTTCATGTGTATTACTAATTTAAATATCTCAGTGTACTAGGAAGATTAAAAAAACAGAGTATACAATGATTATAAATTTTCCATGGAAATTGAGTCATTTGTGGGCAAAATGATTGTGTTTTTAATGATTGTTCTGGAATTCTACCAGTCAAAGAAGGGATCCATAGTTACTCTTGGATATAACAATGTAGTGGGAGAAAGTTAATGAGAAAAATGAGAATCAAGTTACTATAGATAATTTAAAAGTTAGTACAAAAGCATTAATCTCCAAAATAGAAAGTTACTCTGCTCCATTGAAATATATTCTTCTAAACTGAGGCTCTTCTCTACTGCACGGTGTCCCAAGTGGTGTGACATAGATGTATATTTTATGTTCATGAAAATAAGACAGTAAAATATCCAAGAACAAAACTGTGCCATACACATGTGAAATTAATTCATTATGCATTCTGAACAGAAAGCATTCTTCCAATTTTATTTCCTAGTATAAATTTGATTCATTGCAGTGCTAATTTTCATGCTATTACCTTAAACATTAGCTTTTTCAAAAATGATAGGTTTACCGTTTTGTTTTTCACATCATTGTTCAGTGTTTTGGCTGAAATTAAGTGCAGCGTTATTTTTCTTATATACTAGCACAACTGCTAGGATTGTACTTACTCTTCCCATTTTTTACACAGGTTAGTTCCATTTTCATGTGTAGCCTAGTATTTCCCATCATGCCAATGGATTCACAGAACTCTTGACACAAATTTTCTTTTGAAACCTGCATGATATTTTCTATTATTGCCACTTTTCTTTTCCTTTATACCTCTGTTTCCTCCTTCTTTTTTTCACCCAATGGCCTTGAACTCTAATAAATGACTCAAACAATCATAATAATAATCATCAATGGTGCCTATTTCTTATGTTCTTATTGTTAGCTCACTCATTCATCTATTAATTTCAGTAAGATAATCAGCACATGAGACTCCATCCTGCAGAATGCAAGTTATGGCAACAATGTTTATCTGACTCGATGAGCTTTACAGCTCCATTTGTTTACCTTCACTAAATAGTTCATCTCAATTTAGAATATCATGTTTCTGAGCTAGATGTGGTGGCACACTACTAGTAGTAATCCCAGCATTTGGGAGGCTATGGCAGGTGAATACTTACGAGTTCAAGAGCAGCCTGGACTACGACATGACCCCAAGGCCAGCCTGAATCACATAGTGAGATCCTGACACAAAAAGACAATATATATATATATATATATATATATATATATATAATTCTTCATATTTTTTCTTTTTCTCAGATTATTTCTTACACATATACATTCATTGAATAGTATTTTAAAATTTATGTATTAAATCCTTTTGAAAAGGATATATATGAAGTGTGATCTAAAATGTTGTAAATACTTAATGTTGTAAATACTTAAATTTGAAAAACATTACAATAAAAGACACATTGTCATCAGTTTCCCTCACAGTATCTCTCCTTGCTTTGAACATACTCATCCTACTGTTCTTTCCCCTTTTTGAAGCAGTTCTTCAAGTCCTCTTTCATGTGTATATTTACTTCCGTTGTCATGGCTTCTTTGATGTCCAGTTCACCTCTCAGGGTCATTTTGAATTTGGGAAGTTCTGGAAGTCACACTGTGATCTGGGTATGGTGACACATGCCTGTAATTGCTGCACTCAGAAGGCTCAACCAGGAGGCTCACCGTGATTTTGAGGCCACACTGCATTACGTAGCTAGTTCTGGTCTCAAAAAAAAAAAATGTAACTGAGGATAAATCACAATACATACAAGAGGCTGCCTTCTGTTAGATGGTTCTTGGTAGCAGGCTTCACTACTTTTTGGTCACACCTTGTAGAGACAAAGCAATGGAGATTATTTTGAGAAGGAACAAGGCATTGCATTTTTATGGGGATAATCTTTTTAGAAGTTTAAACATTCACCTCATTTGTTAACTATACCTTTTATACACTTGAAACATCATTACAATTTCAAAATAAATCCTCTAAGACTCTGTGTTATAGAAATTTCCATTGCTGTGACAAAATATTTGTGATAAATTCTTTAAGAGAAGAGATGTGTATTTTGGATCATGGTTTTAGAGATTTCTGTCCATGGTCTGTTGAATTGAATGTTTTTAAGGAGATGATGATGTAGAAACACAATGGTTTAAGGAAGAACTGGAAAAAGGAATCTACTTACCTCATGATTGCCAGGAAGCAGGGAGAGAGAGAGACAGAGAGAGACAGAGGGAGAGAGAGAGAGAGAGAGAGAGAGAGAGAGAGAGAGAGAGAGAGAGAGAGAGAAACCAAAAATAACATATAGTTCATACTGTCACACTCTCATCATCCATGTCCTATAACCAGGTCACATCACCTGAGGTTCCAAAATCTATTAATTTCACCAAGTTCTGACCCCATTAATGGATTAATCCAGAGATGAAGCTAGAGCATCGCTTTCTGAAAACTCCACTTTTATACTCTATGTATTTTGAAGGGCATTTTGAGGTAAATCATAGGAAATTCAATCTGTTGCTTTATTGAAATAATTTGGAGAAAGTTGCATTATAATATTCAGTTACTTCATAAATCACTGTGGTATAACAGAGAGTTTACTGGAGATGCCATCATTTCTAGTCCAAATTTTTTACACATTAACACATTAACTATGTTAACTTTCTATTTTACTATACTGTTAGAGATAAAATTACAAAAATGCTGTTTGGAACACAGAACTCTGACTTGCATTTACTTAGCTCCAGCAGATGAGATTACACTTCCATATCCTTCTATAACTGTTAGCTGACATTCTGTTAGTTGGAGAATATGCTGTAAAGCAGATCACCTCAAAACATTGGAGCATATAGAAAAGTGCAATTACTTGTCATTCTTTGGAAGAGGATGAATTAGTTTATTTGAGACAGGAAGGCATTTGACACCTTCACCAACGTGACAGCCCCAAAGATTTTCTGTAGAGTTTGCATTCTGCCCTCTGCATAGCAAGTGTTTTCATTAGACAGTCATGATAGTCACAATTTATCCTGTTAAGGACATCTACTTGACCTGCAGTCATCAGTATCATGTGGAATCAGAAGATCTTCCACGGCAACTTTATGGGATGTATTTTGTTCAACCTGCTTTGCAACAAGGGCAGGAGAGTTAGCATAGCCTGAGATCAAGCTGAAGACCTGAGCCACTGTTCATCCCAGATGACTGAGAACTGCACCAGAGGACAGGGACAGACTGTGTCTTCACTCTGCTTCTGATCCCTGCCTCTGATTCTGCAAGGGGCCAGCTCTTCAGAAACACAGGTGTACTCAGCAGTAACCAGCAGAGTAGGATAGGAAACACTGAGAACAGAGATCTATAAATTCTTATATTTAAACCAATAAGAAGTCCCCATGATCTGTGTTTATTTTTCCTCTTACATCAGAAGTACCTTTGCTTTTGGGATCTTATAAGAGCTTTTTCTGGGATACAGCCTGAGCAAAATAGATATGCAAAAATTAAGATGATGTTTTTATTATAGCTCCTTAGGGTTCTACTATTGAAGCTTCCAGATGCAACAACTTGGACAATGCTCAAGGTGACAGTGTCACTTAAATTCCTAACTTTCTTTCTTTCTTTCTTTCTTTCTTTCTTTCTTTCTTTCTTTCTTTCTTTCTTCCTTCCTTCCTTCCTTCCTTCCTTCCTTTCTTTCTCTCATTCTTTCTTTCTCTCCTTCTTCCTCTCTTTCCTTCCTTCCTTCCTTCCTTCCTTCCTTCCTTCCTTTCTTCCTTCCTTCCTTCCTTCCTTCCTTCCTTCCTTCCTTCCTTCCTTCCTTCTTTCCTTCCTCCTTCCTCCTTCCTTCCTAAAAGTGCTGTAAAAATATACACTATTTTATTTTGGACTACATTTGCTGTGATTTTCATACGCACATGGTCATGTTCTGCTGATGCATAGTTTCAGCCTCCAGAAGTGAGACTGTGCTCATCCACTCTCAAGCTGTGCTATCTATGATGCAAGGGGAGACAGCCACTATCACCTGCTGGCACTGTCAGAGCACTGCCTCTGATCTATATCTGTGCCAGCAGAAACAATATCAGACTCCAATGCTCCTCATTAAGTGGGCCTTTCAGTCCATCTCAATGATCCAAGGAGGTTTAGTCTCAATAGATCTGGCACAGATTTCACCTTCATCACCACCAGCCTGTTACTTGATCAGGTCTCAAGTTATTATTGTCACCAGGGATAGAGAATTATTCACACTACAGCACAAACCAGAGCAAAAACTGGTTCTGCCTGGATGAGCAAGGAGACTGGGGGCCACCATGCTCTTTTGATCTTTGAAGGTGCAGATGGGTCACGGACCTCACAAACACCATGAGGTGTGGTTAGATCATCAGAGCTGAAATTTCAGAGTCATTGCTTCACATAGTAGTTGCAACTTCAATTATAGGAATTGTTCTAAATAAATGAACAATTGTTGAAGATAGTTTCCTTTTTATCCATCTAAGGATTTCCTACTTTGTTGTTTACATATTGATGAAACTTTGAAGTATTCCTTGGGAGCTCTACTTAGTCAGTAAGGCACAATAGTTTCAAAGGGTGAATACTGTGAAATTACCAAGCAATTGCCTGGAGTTGAGGGGAAAGAAAAGACCCCTGGACAAGAAGCCCTCAGCCTTGAATTATTTTCTAGCCCTTAAACCAGCAGGTTATTATGGGTCCCCCATTCTTTCCCCAAACTACTGTTTTGTCATTTCATGTAGTTACATACCTTGACCTTAACTACCCTTTGGTCATTATCTTTTCATAATTCCAGGAGAATTATTAGTTGTTCATCCTTAATAGATGCATGGTTTATTAATAAGATAATCATATAAATTTTCTATAGACCCTTGTATGGTAATGGGAAGAATAAGATCAGGTTCCTGAAGACCGGATTGGGAGAGGAGATTCAGTGAAAAACTTAGGGTCCCAAACAAAAAGGTTGCTGTTCCAAATACTCCATTAAAAGGAAAGCAAATCACACACTACATAAAGTCAGAGTCCTCATCCTAGAAACTAAATAAATGAATGTTGGAATGAGTGCTGGAATGTTGAAATGAAAATTTCCCATTAAAGGAGGAGCTCTGTGTCCAGCTCTCTAAGCTCACTTGGCTGCGTCTTCAAGTCACAATGGGCCGTGTCACCCCCATCTGCCAGTTCCTCAGGATTTCCTGCATTATTTTGTGATGTGTGTGCACCTGGCTATGATGACGCTTGCAGGATGATTCTTAGAGTGTGAAATCGGTGAGCAATGAGACAGCAAGTGTGAGAGAAGCAGATACACAGCTGTGAAAGTGGGCGGCCATAAGTCAAATGGAGATGAAGAAACCTTGTGAATACAGAGAGGGAAGGGAAAGACCTTAAAGATCCCATATCTATTCAAAGGTACAAAATGTGTTGTGAACCAAAACTAGAAAAAAATTCACTATTCTCATGGGAGAACAGCTGGATTCTGCTCTGTGGTACAATGGAGAAACCCATTCTCGCTTATAGGAAATCTGTGCCACTCAGGCATGAAAGTGCCCCCAGAAAAATGTGGACCACTTATGAGATGACACAGCCCTGCAGCTATGTGCCATTCCATCCAGCCTCTGCTGATTTGCATATGCACAGAGTACAACCCATGCCCTAAATATTTCTTTTCCGGCTGCTCACACACTGTGCAGGAGTCAGTCCCAGTCACGACACGGCACAGACATGAGGATGCCTGCTCATCTCATGGGGCTCCTGCTGCTCTGTCTCCAAGGTGAGAAAGAATTGATCTTATGATTTAGTCTATTTATTATTTACTGGTCAGAATTTCCTGGCGGTTACAGGGAGGTCCTGTTTTACCATGGTTGTGTTGATTCTTGTTGTATCTAATTTCAGGTGCAAAATGTGACATCCAGATGACTCAGACTCCATCCTCCTTGCCTGCATCTGTGGGAGATACAGTCACCATCAAGTGCAAGGCCAGTCAGGTTATAAGCAATGCTTTACAATGATACCAATAGAAACCAGGGAAAGCCACTCAACTCCTGATCAGTTATGCAACCATTTTGGAATCTGGTGTCCCATCCAAGTTCAGTGGCACTAGATCTGGGACAGATTTCACTTTCACCATCAGTGGCCTGCAGCCTGAAGATGTTGCTACTTATTACTGTCAACAAGGTTTTATTGCTCCTCCCACAGTGATACAAGCCATAACAAAAACCATCCAGAAAAGCAGAAGTGTGAGGCTGAGCTACCCCAGCTCCCATCACTTCTATGGTCAACCTCTGAGAGCATTTAAGACCCAGCCAGGCATAGACTTTCACTTGGAGGCTTTAGAATAAGGGCTCAAAATTCTCTGCATACTGCAGGCAGCGAGCTCTCTGCTCAGGTCTCTAAGCTCAGATTACTGGGGCCTCTGTGCACAACGTGCTCGGTTTTTCCCATCTGCCTGTTCCTCAGTATTTCCTGTTTTACTTTGTGACTGGCAATGATCTTGATTATTGTAGGTTTCCCAGGAGGCCTAGGTTCAGCAATGAAGCATGACAAGTGAGACAGCAAGGTTTATAACTCTGAATGTGGCCAGTTGTGACAGAAACAGGAGTGATCTCATGCATTCAGAGGTGGAGATGACAGGTTCAACAGAAGAGGACTCCTTTCAGAGCTGCAGAGGAGAAGAACTAGAGAAGTCACGTAGAGGAGGGGCATGTGGGAGGAGAGAGGGGCTGTGACTGCAGACTTGTTCTCCTGCTGTTCTCCAGAGTCATCGGCTATGTTCCCAGGTCAGAACTTGGTCCACAGGGACAGAGTGTGGACTGTGAGCTTCATGCTGCTCAGAATTTGCAGTGGCAGAGGATCAAGAGATAATGTGGTGACTATGAGTTCTCATTGTTCATCTTCATTTTGTGAAATTTAAAATGATATGTTGTGCAAGCAATTAAATTTATCACTCATTACTACATTAAATCAATAGTTATGGTATTGCATGCAGTAAATTGCATGCAGTAAATAAGAGATGCACAAATTTGTTTAATGCATGTTTTTCCTTTTTCTAAGCAGATCAGAAGCTGAGTGAGTCACACTCTGGGATCAGGGACAATTCCTGACCCTCTTCTTGGCCTCTGCTCCTGAGCACTTACAGCCAGGTCAGCTCTGTGGTCCTGGTCTCTCCCAGTGTTGCTCAACCTGAGTCTTTCAGGTGCTCAGCACACAGAGTGTTGAACACTTTCCTTCTTTGCACCTTCTTCCAGGCTGTAGCATGGGCATGGTCTATGATTCGCCCAGGTCCTCAGCCCCATAAGTCAGTGGAGCAGCTGCATCCTCCATGATCTGGAGCCAGAGCTCAGAAGCTCTCAGCACTATGAGCCTGACCCAGCTCCAGTTCAGGTCCCTATTCCTGTTCTTTCCCATCCACTGAAGTGTTTGAAAATCTAGTAAGACCTTAAGCTCATTGCCCACATGTCCTCAAATCCTGAAAGCAATCAAGCTCCTAAATAAGGGGTACTTTTTCTTGTTATCTTAGACTACATCTAGGTCTTAATACAGCAAAGAAATGTTTTGTTCAGGATGTACTTCTCTATCTAATATAATTTAGAAGCTCAAGGTTATTCATTTTCTAAAGAGATTATTGAACATTTATCACATTCATGGTAGTCCCCCCTATTTTCTTCAGTTTAATGAGTAGCAGCTCTGCCCTGATGTGCATGAGAAACACAAAAGAGCCTATTCCAATCTAGGTATCATTATAGAATCCAAGCATCATTCAACCTGCTTAGCAGTGACAAATAGGAAGAGCGAAGAAGCTGGACAGGCACTGGGACAAGTTTCATGCACCTGAAATGGGAGAGTAAGTCCTGAATTTCTTCTAGAAATGGTTTTGAGATGACTTCAGGCTTTAACACATTTCAGCCCTCTGTACATCAGGATCCCTTAGGAGCAATCTTGAAAACTCAGTGAGTGAGATTGTTAAAGCAGTAGGAAGTAATTTGGGTTGTTTTTAATGTATCTGTGCTGCTGCCCCATTCCCAGACTATGTAAATGGTTTTAAGTATTTCCTGTCCCCTGCTGCCATCTGAGTCACGCTGTGGTGGTGAGTTCAAAAATTCTCCTCTCTTCTTGGAATTACATCTCATTTTGCAGCCAAGTTTGAAAAAGGCCATGTGTTTCCCTTATCTACTCCTTCTTAAAATGATCTTGACACTGGGCCATGGCCTTCAAATAAGATTTGTTCTGAAACATGAGAATAACACTGTACTCACAGGGGAGCAGCCTGATTCTGTCCAATGGCTCAAAGGAGAAACACTTTCTCTGCATCCAAATCTGTGCTCCCCTGGTATGCACAGGGGTCCCAGAGGACACTGAGCCCATACTGAGATGGGCCAGCCCTGCAGCTGGGCAAAACCCCTTCCAATCCTGCTGATTTGTATATCCCAGGATCCCAGCCAGCTACTTGAAGATTTCTTCATAGCCTGCTGGTCTCATCCTGTGCAGCTTCAGTCCCAATCAGGACACAGCATGGACATGAGAGTCCCTGTTCACTTTCTGGATCACTGCTGCTCTGGGCCCCAGATGAGGGAGGCCAGCACGTGGAATTTACTCACCTCCATATGACCAAAGTTTCCTGACACTTCAGGGAGGTCCTGTGTTATCTTGAATAACTATGCTGATATTTATTTTTTGCCATCTCAGTTTCCAGATGTGGCATCCCGTTGGCACAGCCTGCATCTACATCTGCAACTGTGGGAGACAGTCACGATCGATTGCCAGGCCATTCAAGGTATTAGCAAGTACTTAAACTGGCATCACAGAAACCAGGGCAATTTCCAAAACTCCTGATCTATCTTGCAACCAATTTGCAGTCTGGGGTCCCATCAAAGTTCAGTGTCAGTGGATCTAAGACAGATTTCACTCTCACCATCAGCAGCCTGCAGCCTGAAGACTGTGCAATTTATTAATGTCAGTAGGATGATGGGCTTCCTCCCACAGTGATACAAGCCATGACATAAACTTCCTAGGGAAGAAGTGTGAGACTGGGCTTCCCCAGCTGCTCCTCTGTGTGTCTCCAGCTGCAGAGCAGGTTCCTGGATGCAGCCAGACTTTGAAGATCAAGAGAAAGATTTGTTAGAAGTATCCAAGGGAACTCCTCTATATCCTAACTTTCATTTCTCTTCCTGGACCATGATATAATGAAGGACACTAATGAGTGCACTAGAGAAATGTGGGTTACGTTATCATTTTGTATCACTGTTAGAGGTTTATATTCTTTGTATGATTTAAATTCCAAAGTTGTCAATTGTACCCTGCCCCTACATCTAAACTGTACATCATTATCATAAATTACAATTCTGTTGCAATCTACCCCAATTAGTTTAAACCTAAAGTCCACAGCCTAAAGATTGACTCTTGATTTTGATCATGTCAACATAAAACACAGGTGCTATCATATATGTTCAACTTTTTGGTATGACATAGTGTTTTTTCATTACACTAAAAACCTGTCTTCTGCTTGTACATTCCTTTATTCCTCCATGTTGTGTGCAACAACCATGGTTTCCCAATCGCATGCTTCTTCCCTTTCTCAAAAGATAAAATCTTTGAATTTAAGGTATGTTAGATTTTCAGTCTAACCTAGAAATATACTGCTTTGCAACACATAGAAAAATAAGAAATAATACATTTTTTCTACCACCAAGACTCACTTTACAGCATCTAAAAATTTTCAAGTTATGTTTTCATGCAGTGTTTAGGGATTTATGTAAAATGTGTTGATGGAAATATGTTATTTGTCCCTTCTTTTCAATTTGTGGATTTTATTACTTCTTTTGTGATATTCCTAGCACCTTCCCCATAATTTTGAATAAAAGCAATTCAAGTGGACATCCCTACATATCCATTCTGAAAGATGAAATATTTAATATTTTATTGGTGAATGTGCTGTTTTTAGAGACTTCAATAGGAGTATAAAGAGAATTTTCCAAGATCATTAGTGAAGTGCCAGGTTTTGGTTTGATTGAAACATTGTATTGGAACAGTGCAGAGAATCATTCAAGGATTAGTTATTGGTCTGCGTAGAATGTTCTGTGTCTGATTTCAGTGAAATGGTGTTAGTGTGCTGAAGAAAGGCAGACCCAGGATTGCTCATCTGTGAAGCTATGTTGTCCTTTGACCTACAGGACTGAGCCTAAATCACTTTCGCTCTTTGTGAATTCTCACAAGAGTAAGGCTGAGCTAGGGAACTGTTGGAAAGAATGCAAACCTACAAAGAAAACGAATATCTTCAAAACAATTTTCTCATAAAGACTAATCATATACCTTGGGAGAGGATGAGACACATTAAAATTTGAGAGAAACAAATTCCCCATAGGTTTTGATACTATACTTAATAGGTTTGTATTGAAGACCATCTGGGTGAATCTAGAGATTTGGTAACACAGGAAGACACCAGGATCGAGTTCTGCAACCACACAAGAGAAATGTTATACATTTCTTGGCCTTGCCAAGGGCCTTCTGTCCTGACCACCTGGGCCTGGCTTCGTCATGTGAGGAAAAGAACAGTCCAGTGTTTCTGCAGCTCCAGGCTCGCTCTTCTGGTACCTGCTGCTTTGCATGCTCCTCCCAACACTCCCTGCTGTTCAGAGCCCATATCATTGTCTGAGCCAGAGCTCAGAGGAGACCTGCACCAGGGAGGACCTAGCGTGCACCATGGAAGCCCTGGCTCCTCTCTCTCCTGTTATTCTGTGTCCCAGGTGAAAGCTACATGGGATATTTCTGCATGTTTGTGAAAACTCTCAAATTTTGCTCCTATCTACAGTAATAGCATCTCTAATTCAATTAACACTGTAATTAAACTGAAGTAGATTTATGAGCTTAGCTTGATTGAGAACACAATTGTTATGATGTAGATTACATAAGTGATGTTTCTATTTTATTTTTCTGTCTC
The DNA here is from genome assembly GCF_034190915.1 of Cavia porcellus. Classification (NCBI taxonomy): domain Eukaryota; kingdom Metazoa; phylum Chordata; class Mammalia; order Rodentia; family Caviidae; genus Cavia; species Cavia porcellus. The sequence goes on along the minus strand of NW_026947501.1, from coordinate 43,081,167 downwards.
AGATTCCACTGGAGAAAACTCACTGACTCAGACACCAGCCTCCCTGACTGTGTCTCCAGGAGAAGCAGCCACTTTCGGCTGCAGGGCCCGAGAGAATGTTAACAACTCCCTAGCTTGGTTCCAGCAGAAACCTTGGCAGGCTCCCAGGTTACTCATCTATGAAATGTCCAGGAGGGCCACTGGTGTCCAGGCTGATTCAATGGCAGTGTGCCAGGGACAGACTTTATTTTCTTCAGCAGCAGCCTGCAGCTTGAAGTTCTTACAGTTCATCATTGTCATCAATATTATAGGGCGTGTCCCCAGGGATTCAGTGTGAAACAAAAACCTCCTGTGTCCATTGTCAGAATTTTCTTGGTAGCAGCTTCTTCCTCTTAAGGATAGCTGCTGTGGTTCCTGCCCAGTTTAAATGTCTCTGCTTCAATCTGGCAACATTGTGATTCTGAAAAGTAACTTACTGATACGATTTTGACTGATTCCTGGATTTTTCCTCAGACTCAGATGCACAGCCATGTTTAGGAAAAGTTTCCCTGGCATTGGTGTCAGTTCAGACTCACATGAGTGGGCACATAGAATGATAGATGTATTATCTCTGGTAAGATAAGGTAAATAAACAGACACGCACAAACTTTCATTTTATACATGTGAGAGTAACTCATTATGTTTTGACTTTCTGAACAGAAACTATTACTCAAATTTTCATTCCTGGTATCAATTGATTCATATGTGATGCCAGTTCTCATTTCATTACCACAAATTTTAGTTCATTAAGAAATGGTGCATTTCAGATTTGGTTTTACATCATTGCTTAGTGCTTTGGCTGAGATTAAATGCCAGCTTATATATATATATATATATATATTACATGTATTCATTAATTCACAACTGCTACATGTATTCATTAATTTATTTTTATTTTAAAGTGCATAAGGCAGAAAAAAACACAATCAAAACAAGCCAGTGTAAGAGATACAGGACTTCAAAACACTATGAAATCAATAATAGTTACCATTATAACTTTTGATGTCTTCAAAATAGCTGCAGATAACTGCAGCTATATTGAAAATCAAACAGAACTGAATACAATAGAAACAAACAATTAAGGAAATAAAGGAATTCAAAACAAGCCAACAGTAAATCCAAAATGGCTACCATAACATATCTTGCTAACTTTGAAATAGCTGTTCCTGCACTCAGATTTGATAATCAAACAAAACTAAAGAGAATGAAACCCAACCCAGTATAACAATGGAAATGATATAGGACTTCCAAAACAAGACCATAGAGAATCAACAATGGCTGCAACCCTCAGAAAGAGGCCCCCCGCATGTCACAGAGTGTACTACTATCCTCTGAACCTGTGATCAAACCTTAGGGCTAGGGTTTGTCACCCTTGGAGAGCCAGCCTCCATTTCCTGCAAGTCCAGCCAGAGGCTCCTGAATAGTTATGGATACACCTGTTTGAATTGGTTCCAGCAGAAACCAGGCCAGGCTCCACAGTTCCTGATTTATGCAGGTTCCAACCAGGCATCTGGGGTCCCAGACAGATTCAGTGGCAGTGGGTCAGGGACAGATTTCACACTACAAATCAGCAGAGTGAAGGCTGAGGATGTGGGAGTTTATTACTGCATGCAAAATATACAGTTTCCTCCCACAGTGATACAGCCCTGAACACAAACCTCCCTGTATGATGTGGCTCAGCGGCCCCATGGGTACCTTCGATGAAGAGCAGAGCAGATTCTCTCTGCATGTGTATAAGAGGAAGTGGCTGAGGCATCTGTTCCACGGGTGCCTCAGTTACACTCAGGGAAACCTCATTAAATGCACTGACTGCTGCAGAAATCTTGGAATAGCAGATGTGGCAAGAGCTGTGAAGCAAGGAACTTATGGACAATTGGAAAGCACTGCAGTCAGACAAGGATGGAATCTCAAGCTAATCCTCCCAACATCCTTCATTTTTGCTAGTAATCAGCTTAATGACCAGAATTTTAATGCAGTTTTGGAAAACACTAGTACAATATATCTCACAGTGTAGCAATTTTATTTAATTATGGAAAGATAATAGTAACATTGAAAAATTCACATATTATCAATTTTCTGGAAGACTTATCTATCCTTTTTACTTATTATGAACCCCATTAGCACAGATAGCAGGAACGACATTCCACAGTGTATCCTAGTGGGTGGATGTTTGAGGAAAATTCGTGCAAACCTTAGGTTTTGAGTCTGCAAAGGAGCTTTTGTAAGTTTATAGAAAATAGTGAATTGTAGTATTAAAATTCTTTTGTTTGCTCTCTGCTGTTATAAACATGGATTCTTTAAAATTGGAGAACTGAAAATTCTACAAAGGTAACATAAACTCAGATTGCAGAACTTTTATTTCTGCATTGACTGTGCAACGCAGATTGTATGAGGCAGTATTTCTTTCCTAACAGTTAATAATATTAATTCCATGGCACTGTGATCAGAATGCATCAGAAGTTCACTGAGGTGAAGTAAGATGGCATTTGGTTGTGTTTGTTTTAGTCTTGCTTGAAAGTGAGTGCTGGAGGATGGTGATATGCACTCTGAAGGAGACTCCAATACATTTCTTGATGAAGAATCTCAGAATTGAAGGAGTCACTGACTGCATGATGGAGCAAGACCTGCTCCACTAAGTTGTAAGGAATGTAAGTCATGAAGGAGTATTGTAGGCCTGCAATCATGAAATTTTATTATTGGTGAAAGACAAAGAGTCAAGTGAGCTTACCTGAGTGAAAATCATAGCAAAGGGACTACCCCAAAAGATGTGGTGCAGCAGGGAGACGCGGAGTGTTTAGAGAATAACAAACATGCAATCGCATCCTGCCCTGAGATCACAGGAGGCCCTAGGTCAACAAAGGAACTGTCAAATGGAGAATGATATTCACCCTCCAACATGCATTAGGACCCTTTGTTCAGAAAGAGAAAATACTAAATACCAAAGGCAAGAAAAAATAAAAGTGAGAACCTCCAATTCCTGTGTGTGGACTGTGGGGAGGACTGCCAGGCTTTTAGGCAAGAACCCATGGATTCGAGGTGGATGAATCCACAGCAAATGTCCAAAGACAAGCACTCAGACTGTGCTAGTGTTGGCCTGTTAGATGGGGCCTCCTCTTCCAGGTGTGTTCCTCTGTATGAATCCTCCAGGCATTAAGGAAACACAGGATGAGAACAAAAACTAGTGAACACCTGCTCACTCAGCCAGTTCCTCACTGAAGTTTTTGATACTAGAGTCCCCATGTCCTCCCTATGGCTTCTCCTTTCATTAAGTGTTCCCATTGTGTTTTAAGTACTTTTGTTTATTGAATATTTCCAAGTGTTATTTAGCCATCCAAGCTTTAAAATATTACACCAGGCAATGGAGGTGCTTTTAATTTTCTAAAGTAAATAGTATTTCAGAAATGGCAATTTGGCATTAAATGGTATTTCAAAAAATGAAAGATTTCAAATAAGAAGTAAATGCACAATTTTCACATGATGTTGTCATTAAGTGAACATGAATCTAACTTTTATTCTAGTAGCAGTTGTATAGAAAATGTTTACTTTAGATGGAAATCACTTAAGAATAATGGTCTAAGTATACTTTGTAACTAATAATAGCCAAGGCAGTTACTTGTGCTGATGTGGTGTGATCAAAGTAAAGGGAAGTATCAATCAACAGAAAATCATGTCCTTTTGTAAGCTGAAAAAATGAACCACACCATAGCATATGGTTCTAAGGTAATGGATTCCATGATAAGCAGAATTAAATTTGGATTCCTAAACAAAAATTCCAAAGAATTATAAAAATTTATTATAAAAAAATTGTACTACACACCAGAATGCCAAATCTTCAGTTCATTATTGACAAGTAAGGATGTGTATCCTACCAAAAAAGAACACAATTCTCTCCCACAGTCACTTGTGTGGAGATTTGAGATGCTTGTCTTACTCCATGGCAGGATACTCATAGGATCCTGAACAGTATAAGGGCCCCACACACAATCCCCCTGGGATGCTTAGCTTTTGAGGGGAAAGACACGGAGTCTTTATTCATGGCATATGTACACCACAGAGCTGGGTATGACTCACAGCCACTTTCTAGCTCTCAAACTGTGGTATTAGCCATAGAGCCTAGAGTGAGTGGCTACCACATCCTTCTTGAGCTTCAGCTGGGGCTCTCTGCTCACCTCATGGCCCAAGGACTCTCAGTAAGTTCTTTGGGAGGAGGACCCGGTGCATAGTACCATCACCAACTGTTACCTGATCCCCTCATGGCATTTTCTTCTACCTTTGCCCTAGGTCTGTTCCCAACACCAACCATCAGAATCTAGAAAGGCGCCTGAGGTATTTACTTCCTGGCCTTTGAACAAATGAGAACACTCAGCAGTTTCATTATGTGCAGTTCAAAATTATATTGTATAATTTCCTTTCAACTTCTCTCTCACTTTACATGTGCTAAATACCATTGATCACAACTCTGAATGATAAGAGAAAATTATTGTGAAAGAAGACTTTATTAAACAAGATTTAATGACCACCAATTAAGAACTCATCATCATAAAGAATTTTACAAATATGTATGCATATAAATATATGCATTCAAGCTGTACAATCTATATAACACAGACAATGTAGAAGTTCAATCTGTATAACACAGACAAAGGAATCAGTGTAGAAGGCATAGAATAAAATGACCAGGCACAGATTACTAAAGGAAAAGTCAGTTTTCATCAACATTGCACGCTAGTTAAACCTAACAGGCATACACAGAACAGTTCATTACCAGTAGCAGAGCTCTCATGTGTTCTTGGAATCATACCCAGGATATACCACATATGACGCCAAAACAGGTCTTAATTTTTTTTTTTTTTTTTTAATCTGTACCAGGGATCGAACTCACAACCACATGCTTGCACGGCAGGCGCTTATTCCTCTTTCTTCATCCTGGGCTGACCAAGCCTTTCAAGTTGGACCTTTTATACACATATCTGGGCTTTTGGGTATCTGGAGTTCTGACTCTAACGCAAGGGTGTTCATGCAGGGGCATTGCGCATAAATTGTGGTTATTTGAAATTGAGAAAAAGTGCAAATATTTAAAACTCCTACAAGTGGCAAAGGACTCAAAATGTCAACAAAGTCCTAGTATGAACCATGAAAGCTGGGCAGAGAGGCCCCATATCTCTCTCAGTGAGAGACAAGATTGCCAGCACTGTTGAGTGGTTTGTGCTTTGAGCATCCTGCTGCTGAGACTAATGTGCTGCCTCTCTGAAGGGAGCAGCAGGACAAATGGTTCCCCTGCTGAGCTCTCAGCAAATAATTTGTCTCCCATTGGAGTCCAGAACAACCTCTTGTCTCCCTAACTACTTGTGCTTTGTATTCCCAGACCAGCTGAGAGCAATCATTGTCCTCAGCAGAGGACAGGCCTTTCCTGAGCCCTAGAAGAACAGGCTGGGTTCCCAATCTTCCTGACATTAGGGCTCTGCAATCAAAATGGGCACAGGGGTAAGGCAATAGCCACTGGCAGTAATTACTCATATTTATTAAATCAAAGTTTAAAATCAAACATTATACCACAATATTTTTCTTTTGTTATAACAAAATACTTAACACCAAATATTTAATGGAGGGAATGGGATCATTTAGCACAGAATTTTGTACCTGAAAATCCAACATGATGCAACACCTTCTCTTTGTTCTTAGGTAAGAAAATCCTGTGTCTGTGTCACATGTGTTTTATTTGCAGACAGGTGCCTGCTGCATGCTGAAAATCACAAGCATAAGCCAGTCTCTCACTGGGCAACAGCCCATCTTGGAGAGCACTGCTCACTCCATGTCGTCTGCACAAACACTTCCTGGATTTTTTTTTTTTTAAATGTACATTGGAGGCCTTTTTGACCCCACAACTCATGTATTGTGAAAGAGGGTAAAACCAGCACCACGTGGATGAAGTCAAGATCTGCTGCCAGCTGGTGCCATAGATAAGCTTTTAATTTATTTATTTTTGCCATAGCATTCTGGTTTGGATGAATTAACTTTGAGAACATATTTTTAGGTCATTGCTATATTGAAACTCAGCGCTCTGGGATACTTGGTTTAACAGCAAACTCTTTTACTTTTTCAATTTTGAGGATGCAAAGGGGTGATTCCTACTGTTTTTAAAGATGCTCCTGGGTCATTATTTTCTCTTCTTTTTTTTGTTTTGCTTTGCTTTTTGTTTCTTTGTTTCTAGTAAATAAGATTACCTCTGTTCTATCTTTGCATTCTACACCTTTGCAGGAACTTTTATTTCTGAAACATTCAAAATACTTTAAATCACTTCAGTGGGCTCCTTGCGCTTGATTGGTACCATCAATCTGGCATGGAAACCCTAGCACTAAGACAGGCACTGAGTTAACATCAGGCAGTCTAGAATTATTTTTAATTAATTAATTACTTTATTTTTTTCAGATTAGTTAGACTGTGATCCTTAATGGCAAGACAAGTGGTGGAACATGAGGAAAATGCTGACTATGTTTCTCTTGAGCTGAACAGACACTGTCAGGGGTCTAACAGCCAATGTAGTACTTTTTCAGAGCAGAAATCTAAATTCTGGTCTTTACAGGGCCCATTTTGGTCCGTGTTTTGTCTCCTAAGCTCTTACCTGTCTCTCATCAAGTACAGCAGAAGGCACTGTAGCTCTATGCTCTGGGTCAGCACATGGAGCTCTTTCTGGTACTTCCCTTCCCACAAGCTAGCTCCAAAGCTGTGGAGACAAATGGTCAGGTAATGTGGCAGCAATGGCCGCACTCCTCCTGCAAAATTTTGTCTTTTATTTTCTCATTGCTGAGACAAAATATCTGACACCCCAAATTAAAGGAGAGAAGGTCTATTTAGCTCACATTGTGTAGAGTTTTAGTGTATAATTGGCTGGGTATAAAGGCAGGGTGGTATGTCCCATAGACATAACAGGACAGACAGTTCCTGTCAGACACAAGGTAGCAAAACAAAGGAGGGTCTTTAACATTTCTTTGTGCCCCATATGTTTTATGTAGACTAAAAGTGTGGGTGGTATCCTTAATCTTACCTTCTTGGAGTTTAGACTGCATTGCCAACTAATATGAGCCTCATACATTCTAGATTAGGCTACATGTGAAAAGCCAGACCTGTGACTGTGTGTGGCTTTGGGGGAACACAACATCCACCAAACTGGGGACTAGGAAATGTGGCCAGAGACAAGGGGCTACAGCACCCAGAAACTGCTGAGGCAAGGAGTGGGTTCTTTCCCAGACCCTCTGGAAGGAGGCCCCCTTTTGTTACTCCTTGTCCTGGCACAGAGAAAATACTCTATATCCTGCTTTCACAGTGGTGAGTCACTGCTTTTCTGCAGTTTTCAGTCAAAAATTCTATTGTTTTAGTATTTTGTCACTACAGTTATTGGAAAGTAACAAAATGGAGCTCAAGGAAAACCCTAATTAACTTTCTAATATCTAATATGAGTGTATCCAGTCTCCTCATTTAACTTTCAAATGCCTCAACTGAATCCATTGATGAAAGGTGGAAAAACTGCATAAAGCTCCACAATGTGCACTGTTAATTGTACAACTAATATGGATGAGCTGTAATTGAAAATGACAGCTGCCTAGTGATATCTTGCACAGCATCCTCATTCTGAGATACAAAAGAGCTCATTGCTCACAGCACTGTGTACCACCTTCTAAACACGTCACATACCACCTGCAACATCATGTGAGTAATCTTCAGGACACCCCATGATGTCCCTAGCATTTCATTTCACAGATGGAGGAATCGATGATCAGGAAGCACAGGTAGCTTTCCCCAAGTCACTTAATCTGACCATTGTTACTGGAATTTAAACCCAGGTGCTTATCATGATCTTCTTTTGTGGACACACTTATCTCATTGTTGAATCCATGACCTACCAAAGGAGATAAGGAGAGAAACCAGAATGATACTGAATCTCGCTTCTTCCTACTGCTTCTACCCTGTCACATTGACCTTGAGCTTAGTTCATTTTTGGTTTTTCTCAAAAATAATGTTCTAAAGCATTTACAAATTCTAAATGAGTATAGTTCAGACTTTGGGTTAGGAAACCAAATGTAATTTTCTGACTTCTGCTGCATCTACTATTTTCTGTCAATCTGTGACTCATTAAATTCTCCTGATACTGTGTGCTATAGTTCTTACTTGTCATGTTAATGTGGAAAGCAAACACAAATAAAAATTTTCTTCTCACCCCAAATGTTGTGAATTTACCATGTACCCAGGCTGCATATGATTTAATGAAGTTATTTCAGTCAAGAGATTATATAGAGAGGAAAATGTTCCATCCTAGCTCTTCTTTAGTAAAATATTCTGTGTCTCTTGTGATAATTATCACCAAGTAATGAATAAGGCGGAAAGATTTCAGAGAGCAGGGAACAGGCACAACTCAAGGACCAAATAAATTATCTGTGTCAGTTTTCTTTAGGTCCTGCAAAACATCACCGTGACTCTAAACATCTTTGTGTAGCACTTAAGGATTGTTTCCTAGTTCTAAAGGTCAGAATTCATGCTGAGATCAAGTCAAGGTGTCAGGAAGGCTGTGCTTCCTGTGGACCTGGGGAGGTAAAGAATGTGCCTTTCAAATGTCAAGATGTCCCCTCAATCCACATCCATTGGCCCTTCCTCCCTTCAGCCAAAGACTATGTGTCTTATTAAATCCCCTCTCTAATTGTGACTTTTCTCCCCTGTTTGAGTAGAACTGCTGGGATAGTATTTAGTACTCTCACTCAGACAATTCGTGCTTCTTTCCCAATCTGAACATCCTTGTCTTGATCACATTTGCCTGATTCCTTTAGACACAGAAAGTAACAATAATATTTTCCATATTTTGAGATGCAGATGTCTCCAGGGTTGACGTTCATCTATCTACAACTGTTACCACTGCCCATGAAATTTAGTAGAATAAATTCACAAGGCAGCTGGGTGAATCAATAAAGCTGGATGAAATGTGATATTTAATGAACTATTGTCTATGGGTGTATGCAAAGTGATGATTGTTTCACTTCCTCTAATCTGTATTTCATCATGTACAGGAATTTCTTGGAATTTTCTCTGAGTTTTTGATCTACATAAGGGAATTACTCTCAAATCCAGTCCGAATGAAATTTGTTAGGTAAAATTAAATATTTCTCAAATTTTCTGAATATTTCTTCGCATGAATAAAGATAAGATACCAGACCAGAGATGCCCTCCAAAAACGTGCATGTATTTACTATGTTATTCTGTGCCCAAGGATAAGGATTTTGCTCCTTGCTAGCAAGTTTTCTTGAGGTTTAGTGTCCAGGAAATAGAGCAAGATCATGATCAGGCTGCAGCAGAAATCTCTGGTCAGAGACAGTGACAAACATATCAGTAAGGCTCCTACAGGCAACAGGGCTTGGATGCTAAAGACCTATTGTTATAACTTGGGCCCCGGTATAAAATCCAAGGAGGCAAGAGACCGAAAATTTAGTGGCAAAGGCTTTATTTCCAGACCTGGCGACCAGTCTCCGGGAGCCAATTTGGAGACTGTCCCCCAGAAGCTGAAGGGAGGACTTTAAAAAGGGGCTGGAGGAAAGGGCAGGGGGAGAGAAACAAAGAAACCTGCAGAGCCATCAAACTTGTTGACCTGAGTCTGGAAACTGTATTGCTGTCCACTTAGCTCTGACAATCTAGGGAGTTCCTGGTGTTTTTTAAAATTACTCCCATCCTGCAGACTGACATTATCTCAGAGTGGCACGTCTGCAGCAATATTTGGAGAAGAAAGTGGAGAGTTAATTATCTCAGGACAGCTTGTCTTCGCTAGTGAGTGCGAAGGGGTCACGAGTTATGAGACGCTGGAACTTAAGTTTTATAAAGACCTGATATCTAACTCATTTGATACATACAGAACAAAAGGAAAGCACCGATTGGGGTTTGGGCCATAGTATTACCCGGTAATTTCTTTAAGCTAAGCAGTTCTTAAAACTGGGGCAGGCTCATTTTATGACAGATCATCACCGGGTCGGGGGGAGGTCACCAGAAACCCAAATTCTTTATGGCCTAGATAGATAGGTGAGGGGAGAGGGAGGCAATAAGGCGTCATACAGAACAGAAAACGGCGGTAATGTGTCAAGGTCAGGGTAAAGGGTTAAACTCACACGCAAATCTCTCTGCACACAAGCAGGTTACTTTAAACAAATGTAAATTAATTGCCATTTTAGTTTTCCTTAGCTCTTTAGCGGAGAATAGAGGCACCTAGCAGTGATTAACAACCCTTGTTAGCTTGTTTTAGCACAGCTTCTGTAGTTTGGAGAGGACAACAATGGTTAACATATCAATTAGGTGAGATTCTTGCAATTTTTTACAGGGGAGAGTGTTGCTCAACATATCAATTAGGTCACTTAACATATCAGTTAGGGAAAAAGGATAAAACAAACACATTTAGTAAGCCCCTACACAGGTTTGCTATAATACACATATAACGAAGCTATTTTCTTAGAGTACAACACTATCAGTTTCCATTTCTCTTTCTGTTGAACTGGTCTGAGAGGTTCAAGGCAAAGACATCAGTGGAACACAGGTGCTGAAACTAGTTCAAATTTTACCAGGATCCAAACTATTTCTCCATGTATATCTGCACTGAATCAACAGGACATAGACAACTCTTCTTGAGAAGCCCAGAGAGATGCTCATTTGATGCTTCAGGATGAGGTCCCCACTTATTGCTGAAGACAGAAGGAAGATGTTCCCCTGATGGTGCCCTGTAGAAACATGCAGAGTACAGTGATTTTTCACTGAAGTCATCAGGTCAGGTACCTCAGCTCTGCCTGCCAATGAAACGTGGGAAATCATTCCAAATGGCACAAATGTTGCATAATATTAGAGACTGGATCCATAATAGGACACAGCCCAAAAATGAAGGTCTGAAGGAAAACTGGAGCTTTGCATGAGGGTAGAGCCGGGTGTGGCCCACTCAGTGGAGATTCCCATGTGATCTGTGACCCTGCAACTTATTTCATGGCTTCATATTGCTCATTAAAATACCTTAAGGCTGTCATAAAATATACTTAAATTTGCTAAACCTAGTTTTGATACATATCCAATTTTTGTTTAAATATTTGAAACAATTTCAAAATTACAAAGATGGACCAGGGGTTTAGCTCAGAGCCATAAGTGTTTGCCTGGCAAGTGCAAGGTTGTGAGTTCGATCCCTGGTACCAAACAAACAACAGCAAGAAAATATCACAAATATGCGAAGAGGGAATTTTAAATATTTTTGTCAGTCAGAAATTTTGTGGTCAAAAATGTCCAACAGTCTCACTTTCTAAGATTTTACTATATGGTCCTTAAAAAGAAGGACATGATCTTAAATTGTCACAAAGAAATTGAAGGAGAAATTAGACCCTGAACTCTGTATGCTCATTTCACATTTTAACAAGTTGCAGTACTCTTGTGTAGCAATATGCTTCCAGGAGGAAACACGTTGTTTGTAGAAAAATTTTCATTAAACTGGTCTGATTTAAGATATCTGGTGCATCTGGCCAGAGCTGAGTTACTGAGGTGAATCAGCCCTGCAGCTCTGCCAGGCCCTACCCAGCCCCCGCTGATTTGCATGTCCTCAGGGCACAGCCCACTGCCTTCAAAACTTTTTAACAGGCTTCTCAAAACCTGGTCAGGACTCAGTCCCAGTCAGCACACAGCATGGACATGAGGGTCCCCGCTCAGCTCCTGGGGCTCCTGCTCCTCTGGCTGCCAGGTAAGGATGGGCAGCACTGGGGATTTCCTCAGCAGAGTGTGGTCAAGGCAGCCCAACTTTCATGGAAGACTTCTTATGACATAATCCTATGGATATTTGTGTTTTGTCTCCGATGTCAGATACCAGATGTGACTTCCAGATGACCCAGTCACCATCTTCCTTGTCTGTATCTCCCGGAGACAGTGTCACCATCACTTGCAGAGCCAGTAAACACATTTTCACTGGCATAAATTGCTATCAGCAGAAACCAGGGAAAGCTCCTAAACTTCTGATATATACTATAAGCAATTTGCAATCTGGTGTCCCAACCAGGTTCAGTGGCAGTGGATCTGGTACAGATTACACTCTTACCATCAGTAGCTTGCAGCCTGAAGATGTTGCATCTTATTACTGTCAAAGTGGTTTTGGTACTCCTCCCACAGTGATACAAGCCATGACAAAAACCACCTAGGAAAGCAGAAGTGTTGCCCCCGAATTTCCTTCTCCTACATTCTCCTCCTGACAGCATTTGTCAGATGTAAACAGGCTGTAAAATTAACTTGGAGCATCCCGCAAAGGATCAGGGAAGCTCCTCTGCACCCTTGCCTCCTTTACTTCTCAGTCCCACCACATAGACATGTCAATGGCTTTGGTAATTTAATAGAGGACACAGCTCAGCAAATGTGGGAGTATAGATTGTGGGGCTGCAGAAGCAGCTGAGATGCATGCCACAAACTAGAATATCTCTCTCTTTCTCTCTCTGTTTCTCTCTTTCTCTCTCTGTCTCTCTCTTTCTCCCTCTCTCTCTCTGTTCTCTGTCTCAGTTTTTGTCTCTTTGTCTCTCTCTACCATTTTTCTCTCTCTGTATCTTTCTTCCTTTCTCCCTCTCCCTCTTGCCTCTCCTCCTCCTTTCTCTGTCTGCCTCTCTCTGTCTCTCAGTGTCTCTCTAAGTGTGTCTCTCTGTCTCTCTCTCTCTCCTTTCCTCTATGTTTCTCTGTTCTTTCACCTTCCCATATACTTGGAATTGATTCTAGATTCCCCATACTGAGGTACATTTCCATACTCTTGTCTTGTGAACTTTCCTAGGTTAGGCTTGGACTTCTAGTCTTTTTTGCTGCAGGCTTCTAGAGTGCTATATTACAGGTATGTGTCATCACCTGTGCTCACCCCAAGCATATGGTGGAATCACTTCTAAAGTCATAACTGATTGCTTCTATATATATAAATTAATATGTCTTTTAGTTGACTTACCCAAGATTGTGTAGTGTTACATGTTTTATTGACATTGCTGCCGGAGTATTTTTTTCTAGTATATTGACTGTTCATCTGATGAGACCAGAATACACAATACCCCGAAGAGATGATCAATTCAACATTAAGAGTCTCATTGAGTGAAGAATAATAAGATTATTTCCATACTTTATTGACAAACAGATCGAATGCTCTTCTGACCTGCAACCAGACACTGATGGTCACATAATAGTGGTAGAAGAATGCAGAGAAGCTCTAGTTTCCTTCCTGTGAGTTCAGAGAGCTGAAGTGCTCACACACTTCACATATCTGCATCTGTCAGGCTGCCCTAGAGAATATTCATTCTGGGCCCTCTGATTTGCCTTCTGTGTTTGTTAAGCTGCACTTTTTAGATTGAGAGTGTGCAGGGAGGCATTAGAGATGGCTGGTAGAAGTCAGAATAATTACAGGGAGGGTAGGACTGTGGGGGAGATGTAAATGGAACCAGATGAAGGAGGTCTGCTTTCCATGTGGAGCTTCCTGTGTCTGAAACTGGATCCCCCAGGTGAAAGACAAGCAAGTTCCCTTGAGGTTGAGGTCCTAATACAGAAAGAAAGAGAGGAAACTGAGAATAAACTAAAATGTCATGGTTTAACATCTATAGTCATGGTTAGAATTATTCCTAGCATACTTGAACGTACACATTTGTCACATTTAACTTTATTCAGGTTCCTAGAGTTGCAGAAAGAAACTTTCCTAAGTTATCAGGTCTGATACTTCTCATAAGCCCTTCCTGTTACAGATTAACTGTAAAAAAGTTATAAGAATCAGGGAGTGGAGATTACTGAGATTTTCAAAAGGGAATAAAATGCAAGAGTTCAGTCTGTGCATGTGAAAGAGACCTTTATCTTTAGAAAGTGGTAAATTTGGGTGACACAATTTTTAGGGAAATGGAAAGCTTCTTGTCTACCTTCCATAAGTCAATTGACACTATGCAGAGAATGACTGTATAGCATAGTCACTGCAAAGATTTTAAAACATATTTGGCATGTATACAATATATGTATTTCTCTTAAAATAAAGCAATGATAATGTCACTGTAATGTAAGAAGTATAGCACAAACATTTACCTTTCCTCCACTGAAATAAATTGAGAATAACATGATCCACTGATAACCTTAACATATAAAATTATATGAATTCTTTAAAAAAATGTTATTCTCTAAAATGCACAATGGCTGGAAAGTAGTCACTGTATGGTCTTCAGGCCACTCTTAATTTCTGGAATGTTGCTTTCACTTTTGTAGTAACATTGTGGCTGCCAGAGAGAAGCATTATTCTCCCATCCCCTCTGCTGTGTGATTCCACATGGGACACCTGGGGACAGCAAGCTGGCACAGAGTCACTAGGGTCTGACAGCTGTGCATCTGTGCCAGCTGTTCAGGTCCTGCTTATTTGCATGTTCAGCTGTGTTCAGGTCCTGCTTATTTGCATGTTCTTAGATTACCATTCCCTGCCCTTAACACTGCTTCACACACTGGTCCATCCTGGGTACGAACCAGTGCCAGTCAGGATAGAGAGTGGATGTAAAGGCTCCCACTCAGCTCCTATGGCTCCTTTTACTCTGGTCCCCAGGTAAATTCGAAAGAAGTGTGGAAATTACAGACGTCGGTATCAGCAATATTGCCTTGCATTTAATGGAAGTGTTGATTAATATCATTACTCCCATGAATATTTGGTTTTATGTTTTCAAGGTCAAGTGTGAAATGTGCCACCCAGATGATCCATACTCTGTCATTTCTATCCTCATATCTAGGAGACAAAGTCACTATCAGTTACCAGACTGGTCAAGACATTAAAAATGCTTTATTCTCCTACCCAGAAAATCAGGGTAACACTCTAAACTCCTGATCTATATTGAATCCAGTTTGCAAACAGGCATCCATCCAGGTTCCGTGGTGGTGAATCTGGGACAGATTTCACTGGCACCATCAGCAGCCTGGAGCTTGAGGATATTGAAGCTTATTACTGACTAGAGGATGAGACTTGGCCTCCTACAGTGTCAACAGCCATAATATAAACCACCTGGTGCAGAAGAAATGTGAGGCTTAGCTATCCCACCTGCTCCTCCTGGTTCCTCCACCTGCTAAGAAGATTCTAAGTTGCAGCCAGGCTTTGAAGGCCACTGGGAATTCTGGTAGAAGCAGAGTGGTAGAGGATTCTCTGCACCCTAACTCTCCTTTTCAGTTCCAGCAGCAGAGATTGGAAAACACCTTGCCTCATGCCATGAAAGGCAGAGATGAGCTATTTCTGGGTTGTGAGGTAATGGAACTTTGATAGCTGATTTTGGATGCTGTCTTAGTTGAGGAATGGGTACGTTCAATTCTTCTAACTGTTTTTAGGATTCAGTACATAATTTTCTCCCTTCAACTCAGAAAGCACAGAGTGGAAGGAGCTGTGTGAGGACTGCTACTCATCCGATGGCAGCCAGGATCCAGAGAGAGAGAGGGAAGCTGGGGACAGGAACACAGCATTCCAGGGCACAGCCCAAGTAACCCACCTCTAATCAGGCCCCAGATCTTAACAGCACATTAGGCTGGTGAACTCATTAATGGATGAAATCACTGATGATCTGGTCTCCTTTCAAATGCAGGAGACTTTGGGGGACATTTAGGGAATATTCACGTAACAGCCCATTTCTCTTCAGTCTTTATTGATTCTTTGCTTCCATAACGAATTTCATGAATCAGATTTAGAAAATAGCATAGAAGCTTTTTGATAATATCAGTTTGAATTTTCTTGGATTTCATTTTGCCACAGATATTTCTGAACATCCAAAACAAGTCTCTCTTGCTCACACTAACATCTGCTGTCCCATCTGGTGTCCCTTCTCATGAACTTGCTTCTAACTGTTTCTATCTTTTCCAGGTACCATACTTAATGGTAACTGCGTACCTTATCTTATACCTGCTCTTTTTAAAAACACAGGCATTATTCCAAGATGATGTGGGTGTTTGGGGGAGCTGGAATCATGAATAGCTGAAAATCACAAGAAGTGATGTCCTTCCTTATATCTTGGTCCTTTGGCAGAGAAACACAAATTCAGAATTCAGAATCAGCTTCTAGAAAATCAGTGTGAGAATCCAGGAGGAACTGCAGAGTGTGGACTTGGGTTCACAGTATGCATAAGGCAAGAGATTTATATTTTCTGTTTCTCATCTAAGAGAAATTATGGTAATTGAAATGAATGGATCCTTCTCAAAGCCAAAATTACAAATGGTAACAATTATATGAAAAAATGCTCAGCATCTTTGGCTAGGACTATCTCATATAATATCATATATAATATCGTATATGATTCAAATGAGCATAAATGTGGATGCCTAAAAAATCCACAGATATACAAAAATATATGCTTGCAAATAAATGTAACTATTAATGCTCACATTATTACACATATATGTTTATACTTGTGTGTGGACATGTGTGTGTATGTACTTGATTGTATAAATACCTCACACATTAGTAGATCATCTGGCTGATCACTGAGTATGCCCCTGGATATCCAAAGGTCTCCATTTTGAAAATAACAGATAAAGGCATTTGAGTGTATGAGGGCTTTTCCCAGTGTCCCCTGTAGGTCACCTGTGTATGACCTTAAATACGCTCTTCCCATGCAGTTGGTTCTTCTCAAATGTATCTTATTTCTATCACATGAGAAAAAAACCACAAGAGATGGGCATAGAGAAATGTCCATCACTGTAGCACCATGCCACTTGACAGTGGTACATGTCAATGATTCATGACATGTTTACCTTGTTTTTAAGCTGAGTACCTTTTGTACATAAACTGAGAAGACACTAAACACAAAAAAAAGACTTGGATGTTACTCGTGTTTATTTGATGACAGAGGTATATTTTGCATTACGTTAGTTCCTTCCTCATCCCCTCTACATCTTCCTGTCACACAGACTCATTCTGTCCCTCTCATCCTGTCCTGTAGTTTTAATTAATTCTTGTAGTATGGAAACAAAACAAAACAATTCAAATGCACAAAGCATCCTCCTTTTCTCACCTGCTGTAAGAGTTAACTCCTACATTGCTGTATTCCCCATTGTACAGGAGCACAGTGGTATAATGCTTTTATATTCAAGGGGGAACATCAGTACGAATTTGGGATCACTCTTCTTATCATAATATGTTGCAAAACTTCTGCCAAAATGGACATGAATTAATAGGAAAGTGGAAATTCTGAGAGCCACTCACAAAGGGACGTAAAACATATTCTCCTCATTCCTGTGAGTTCCTTGTGGCTGCTGTAACCAACTGCCATGGCCGCACTGATTTCAAAGACCACATAGTAATTACCTCACAGCTCTAGAAGCCCAAAGAATCTCTGACACAACATAAGCAGTTGGCAGAGACGCTTTCCTTCAGGAGGATGGAGAGGGGAAGGTCAGACTCTGTTCCTTTCCAGATTCACCATGCGCCACTGTTCCTGCTTCAATGCCCTTTTTCTGTCACTTACCAGCCCTTTCCATTGCCCCCCTTCTCTGCAGTGGTTCCCATTTTCCCCTGCATTCTGAAGACTCTGGTCTCTGTATTGATTTTATCCATGTATTCCACAATAATCTCTAGACTTCAAAATCTTTAATCACATTTACCTAGTTCTCTGCTCCATATAAGGTACCATTCCCAGGACCTAAAGACATTCACATGGACACCTTTGGGAAGATGAGGCACTATTCCCCCTGGGACTCTGGTCTGTGTTTCCCTCAGATGTCATCTAACACCAAAAAGCAGCATTAGAAAGGGAACGGGTAGAAAACTGAGACTCAGTAACCCTATGACTATATAGCATAAAGCCTAGGAATTCTTATTAAAAGCTTCAAGTGAGAAAGTCACCCTGTATAGTTATTTCTTAGAAGCTTGTTTGATTTTATGAAACACATGATAACTTAGTGTTTCTTGTAGTATTGGCCTAGGGATAGATACTGTGTCAGCTTCATAACTCACAGTGAAGAGACTCACAGGCCAGACTCATTGGGAATCTCCACACTGATTTCCCTTGTGGCTGTAATGGTTTATATCCCTACTAGCAATATAGAATAGTTTCTTTTTTCCAACATCAACTCTACCGTTTCCTGTAATTCCATTTGACTCAGATCTCTTCTTGCTAGGCATCTTCTAAGTTAGTAAATTCATCATATCACATGGATATATACATACCCACATTTATAGTAATATTGGTAATACCTAGATCTTGGAAACAACATACGCATTTATCAACAGGTGATTGGATAAAGATAATGTGTTATCTATGTGCAATCGAATAGTTCTCTACCATAAAGATGATCTCAAGGCATTTTCATGCAAATGGATGCAATTTGAGAGCTGGAAAATAAAATATGATGAACATACAAGCTAAAATAGCCAATTGTTTATGCTATATGATAAAAAACAAAAAGTAATTATATATAATTACTTTGTTTATATATATATATATATATATATATAGAGAGAGAGAGAGAGAGAGAGATTGAGAGAGAGAGAGAGAGAGAGGGAGAGAGAGAGAGACAGAGAGACACAGAGAGAGAGAGACACAGAGAGAGAGCAAAATAGGAAATGAGGAGTTAAAATATTCCACAAATTATCTATTCTACTGTTTTAAAACAATTTAGAATATGTGCCAATTTGACAATTATGTCATTATACTGTGAGGAAATCTGTGACGATTGAAAGTAAAGCTTTGTCTTAATTTGCTTGTTGCTTGTTTGTAAGAGTCTTTGTGCTTACGACTTGTACTGACATAAGTTTGAAGCCACGTTATACAGTATGTTAATTATTAATTTATGCTGTGAAAAACTGTTTGTTTTTTATTCTTCATAGAACTGAGGCAGTGGTTTTCATATTTACTTTACTATATCTCCTTGTATAACACTAAAATCAAAAGAAAAAGACGCCCTGGGTCTGAGCTTTTGAAATCCTAGAAATTGCAATGCTAGGAATCAACCATTAGGTGGAGAGACCAGAGGGCGCCAGATCCTGGCCACTCTAGGGAAGTAAAAGTGTCTTGGTCAGCAGGGTCCCTCAGTTCCAATGGGCTGTATGTAGACCAGGGAAACTGCTCGGGGACTAGAAACATGGTCATTCCTCTAACCTCTGCCCTCTCTAGGTCCACAAAGTCTGTCTTTTAGGAACTAAATTATGTCCCAAGATTTAGACATGAATTATGAAAATATAAATATTTCTCATTTAATCTCCCCAGCTCATAATAATTTGATCCTGTGTGGCCGTGTGAGAGACCAGGGTTCCATCTCAAATCTTTTAGCAGGATCAGCCTCGGGAGGAACCCAGTAGTTGAGCAGACTGGGCTGTGCTCCTGCCCCGTCCTGATTCTCTGGGTGACTGTTGATTTAGGTGGACCGAGGCTTCATCCTCCCTGGTTTAGCACTGAACACACTGCAGGGGAAGCTGTTCTTCTCATATGGTGTCTGATTAGAACTGTGCATTTGCTTGATTTTAACGTTTGAAGGCATCCACGATTCCTACTCACACGAGTTTCCCAGGAGGACCACTGTGCATATCCCTTTTCGAGCTTCCATCCCTGTATCCCTGAAAGTGTAGGTGCCCTATACAGTGTCAAAATATCAACACTTCTGAAGCTCACAGGAGGAGCAACAATCTTAGCTCTCCAGCTCTTCCTCAAACCCACCACTGTTTGCCCATGAGATTGCATGATGGAGGAGAAGCTCATTTTTGAACTGTGCTTGAGAGAGTCTTAGAATTTTTTCGTCAAGGCCTTCTTAGTCTTCTCATTTGTTCAGAGAATTCATTTGTTTTTTCTGGAGGAGTTAATGTTCTAGGTGAGGGATTCAGTGCTTTTCATATTGAAACGTCATTAACTGCATGAGGTGACTTCTCCTATGTGTGTCCTTCCTTGAAAAAACTACTTCAGATGGTCCTTGATTAGATTTTTGTACATTTGTTAAAAAATAACTTCAACACTTTGATATTTTAGCAGTATGTGACCTGAGAATAGATAATGTAATAATCTCTCTCATTGGATGCTCAGACGAATAGTAGGAATCTGGATTATGGAAGAAAAAAGAAACACTGACCACATATCTTGGCTGTTAGGCACAGAGAAAGGAAATATGGTGAAGATCTTATATATTTAATTATTTATAATCAAAATCAAAATCATGACCTCATGTTTGCTAGGAAGGCAATGTGCCACTGAGCTACATCCCCAGGTCCTAGGTAAAGGATATATGAACTTGAGTCATAAAAAAGCCTAATTTTGCTTCTCTCTGGTACTCTCAAAACTTTCAAAAGTGAAAGAAAAACAACAAATGAAAAACTAGTGTTCTCATTAGAAATAAAGGAACAGAGATAGGGAAACACCCAGATGCTAGGGTCATAATTCACAAGAAGAATTCCAAGTGCTCATCTATTTTGTTGAATGGACAAATCCATAGAGCAGTTAGGAGCAATTTCTGGAACCATTACACTTGTATTCTCCATGCATGAAAAATGAGCACTTTGTGGGTGATGCTGAGGTTTCCTGCAAACCTGCACAGTTGCCTGGTCCTCACTGATCATGGTTACAGTGGCCTCTGAGCACCTGGCTGCCTCATCTTGGAGGAATCAGTGAATAAGCAGGGCACTCTCGGCTTTTCTCCTTAAAGCAAGGCTTTCCAAGAAGTTTGCTCTTTACAAGTTCGAATCTGGTATATATGGGTCCAGTCCTTCCCTGAGAGGCTCTCCAAGTAACTTTCTTATTGTTTTGATGTCTTCTTTTAATGCTCAGATTTAAATAATCCAATTTTTCTGGATCCAGATTTATAGAGACTTTGTTTCTGAAAAAATGCATGATGTCCACATTTTTCTGCTGTTAATTTGTGCTCCTAATTTTCACTATAGTTCGGGCAAAAAGCACCCCGCAACGTCAACTTTGAGTGTTCTTGAAATTTCTATTTTGGGTTTATTCTACATTTAAAATTTCAACCTCCTATAAACCTTCAGACATGGGAAACTTGTAAATGCATTTCTTGCCAAAATGGAACATGCATGGTCTCTTGTGCAGCTTCTAAGTGTTCTCACTTCCATCTGAAAATTTCTGAGCTGGGTTTCACCTCTTTGCATTTTTGTTTTTTCTCTTCTCATTTTTACTTGTGTTTTCACTTTCTGAGCTCTCTGTAGCATCTCCAATCATTCTCAAATTAAATCATTCTTAAACTGCTGTATCTGTGTTCCCGTGCCTTGAAAAACGGCTTCCACAAGCCACTTTCAAAGGCTGTTGAGCTGCATAATCATTATAGGTAAAGTACCAACTGTACCCTGCATACCAGTGTTTCTGTATCACTCAGTTTTCTTGGTGGTGAGAGACAGACAGTTGCTGACATTCACAATTTAAAGATGAAGAAGAATAAATTGGTTCACTGTTCCAGTGTGACTTTTTATGTTTGTGTGGCTCCAGGTAGGGAAAAAAAAAAAACATGGTGAAAGGAAACAGAAGAGCACAGTTGCTCACTGCTTAGCACCCATGCAGGAGAGTGAGAGACAGAGAGACCAACACAGAGACAAAAAAGAGAGACAGGAGGAAAGATGAGGCAGAAGCAGAAGGAGCAGAAGCAGCAGCAACATAAGAGAAAGAAGAAGGAGGAGGAAGAGAGGAATAGAAAGAGAAAGAAGAAGAAAAAGAACAAAACCAAGAAAATAACAAGAAAGGAAAGAAAAGAAAGAGGAAAGGAAGAAAGTGAATGAAAAGGAAGACAAGGGAGAGAAAGAGTAATCTGTGACAAGGCAAATCCTCCTTGCTTTTGATCATTCTCTACCATCATTGTGGGAATGAGAAATTTTGTATTTAAATGAACTTGGAGCAAAACAAGCCTGATAACCACTCACACATCTCAAATAAACCCTAAATACTCCTACATGCTTCTCAGATTTTGAACATTTTCAGAGTGGTAAATCTATGATTATGTGTCCTTAATCTTAACTTTAATGTGTGATGCTTCCTCCCATTTCCCTTTACACATTCTCTATTTGTTTCTTCTAAAGGAGACTTTATTTCACTTTACTCACAGGGAAGGTTCTCATTCTCCTATTGTGTGTTCCACTTCTTCTAGCAATGTGTCTCCCTCCCTCGTACCCAGCAGGGATTTTCATATTGTTCTCCAGATCTTCACTTCAGGTCTGAAATAAAAGCTCAGCTCTAAACCTGCCTTGACTGATCCAGAATCCTCAGTTCAGCTTCACAAAATGAGGCTCTTTGTCCAGCTCTAGGGGCTGCTAGTGCTTTTAATTCCGTGTAAGGATAGGGGAGGTGGGGAATGAGAATGGGCTGAAGGGTGAACTCTGGTTCCCCACAAATGCCCATGTCTGTTCTGTCCACCTGTCAGCTCTGCAGGCCTTCTGCTCCAAGACTAGGCAGGCAAGAAACAAATCTGGAAGAGTGAGGGTCGTTTCAGAAACAGCCTGTGATCTAGCATGTAACTAGGATGGAGTAGGGTGGTGTAATGACTTCTGAGTGTTCTTCTGTGCCTTTCAACTTACTGTTCATTTTTAATTACTGTATACATCTTTAATGGCCCTCATAATCATGAATATGATTTAGTGCAAAATAGCTAATAAAAGATAAATTATGAAAAGTACCTCCTATCTTTGGATCTAAATCTAACCTTGCATGTTTCTCTCATTCACTTAGGATCCACAGAGGACATTGTAGTGACCAAGAGTCCACACTCCTTGCTCGTCATCCCTGGAGAATCTGCTTCTGTCTCTTGCAGGTCTAGTCAGAGTCTCCTGCATAGTAATGGAAACACCTATTTGTATTGTTACTGCAAAACCCAGGACAGTCTGCAAGGGGCCTGATATATATGGTGTCCAATCAGTGTGATGTGGTTTCAGACAGGTTCAGTGGCAGTGGGTCAGGGACATATTTCTCCCTGCAAATCAGCATGGTGGAGGCAGAGGATGTGGGAGTCTATTACTGCATGCAAGTTGTAAAAGCTCCTCCCACAGTGATCGAGCCCTAAACAAAAACTTTGCTGCTTGGTCTCTTCAGCTGTCCTTATGTGTTGCTTTACTGCAGAGTAGAATGGAAGAGTGTGTGTGTGTGTGTGTGTGTGTGTGTGTGTGTGTGTGTGTGTGAAGAAGCTGGTGCAAACTCAGAGAAACAATTTGAAGCTGAGTATCAGTCCATGACTGCCTCAACTAAACTCAAAAGTCCCCATTAATGGGCCTGTCACCTGCAACAGACTTGGCATCGCACATGCAGTAAGAGTTGTGATGGAAGCATTTTGGAAACACATGAAAAAGATTGTAGTTAGACCTGAATGTAGTCTCAAGATAATTCTTCCATCATCGCTTGACTTGTTAATAATCAGATTAATGATCATACAATTAATGTAGAATTGGACAATATAGCCACATGTGTGACAAATTTTGTATAATTCTGGAAGGATAATATTTGGTACCATTCACAAATTCATATGTTTCAACTTTCCCCATTACTTCGTCATCCTTTTTAGTTCTTAATATCCCTATTAATACAGATGGGAGCAGTAGGGCTCTATCTATCAGTTATCTCCATGGGGCATTTTCAGAGGACAGTTAGGGCAAACCCAAGTTTTGAGTCTGCCAAGAGTTTTTTGCAAGTTTATAGAAAATAAACTCCAACTAAAAATTTCATTTGATCAAATTATCCGTGCTGTTAGAAACATGGAATGTTTGAAATTCTAGATGCTGTAATTATAAATAGTAACAAAACCACAGATTATAGAACTTATTTTATACAGCACCAGTATAGCACAAATAATATGAAAGAGTTTTTCTTTCTGAGAAGTTAATACTTTTAATTCAATGGCAGTGACAGGAATACATCAGAAGCTAACTAAGGTGAAGTAAGATAATTTTCGATTTTCTTTGATTCAGAATCCTATGGAAGCATGTGTTGTAGGATGATGACATGAACTCTGAGAGACATTCAAATGCATTGCTAGTGAAGAACTTCAGAATTTCAGGATTCTCTGCTTGAATCTGTGGACAGAGACCTTCTCCACTAAGATTCAGAGAAATCTAAGTCATAAAGGAGCATTTTAGACTGTAAGCATTAAATTTTATTCAGTATTTGTGTGACACCTAAAGTTGAGTGACTGAGTCAGAGTCAGAAACCTAGCAAAGGCCCTACTCTAAAGAGATACATGTCAGCAAAGACATGCCTCATTTGGGGAGCCACTACTGTGCAACAGAGTGGTGACATGAGTCCCAGTAGGCTGTTTATCAACAAAGGAGCTGTGAAGTAGGAGGAATTATACCCATGGCTCAGACAAGTACCAGAATCCTTTGTGTAGAAAGGGAAAATACAAAATACCAAAGCAAACAAAAATTCAGAGAGATAATCACCAACTCCCATGTTAGAGATGTGGGGAAAAATTCTGTCTTTGAAAGCAGTCACCTATGGCTTCAAGGTGCGTGAATCCACAGCAAATGTCCCAGGGGAAGCCCTTGTGCTATGCTAGAAGTTACCCCTGTTAGATGGGGTCTCCTTTTCCAAGTATGTTTCCATGTCTGCACTCAAGTGACATTCCAGCAAACACGGCAGGAGAGCATCACCTTGGTCTGAATTTTCTTCTCTTCTCTGGAGCTTTAGATCGCCCAGTCCTCATGTCCACCCACTGACTGATAATGTTTTTTTTTTTTTTTCCTTTTTTTATCAGTACGGGGATTAACCCCACAACTTCCTGCTTGCAAGGCAGGCACTTGTGCTGTTGAGCTAAATCCCCAGCCCCACTGCCTGCTAATGTTATTCAAAGCTCCTTTCCTGTCTTACGTGCTTACCATATTTGAACTTTTTAGTATCATTTTAGCTGTTGAACTTTTAAAAAATGGTTCCAGGGGATAGAGATGCCTTTTATTTTTGAAAAATAAATAATATGTCACAGATGGCATTTTGGCATTAAATGATCTTTCAAAGAATGACAGGTTTTCAAAAAAATAGTAAATGCATTATCTCAACGTGATTGAGTCATTAAATGAAACGCATCTGTCTTTTATTACGTAGCAATTGTATAGAAAACATTATATGAATGGATTATACTGAAAAATAATTGTCTAAACACAGTATTGAACTAATAATCGTCAGGACAGTTACTTGTGCCACTATCGGTGATCAGAGTAGAGAGATGTTTGAATAAAAGGAAGATGTATCTTGTTTGGGGCTGAACAAGAGAATCACACCAGAGCTGATGGTGCTAAGGAAATGAATTCCATGTGGAGTACAGTTAAAGCTGGATTCCTCAAGAGAAATTCCCTATGGATACAAGAAAACTGATTTAGAGTGAAAAAATGTGCATATGAAATGACAGTTCTTGCAACTGTCATACTCAAGTAGGTATGCGCATCTTACCAGACATCTACTGTGATTTCTCCCATAGTCACTTGTGTGGACACTCAAGTTGCCTCCCACACTGTGTGGCAGGACACTCACAGGTCTCTGAGCAGTGTAAGCCCCCCCCCATGTAATCCTCCTGGGGTACTTAGCCTCTCACCCTGCAGGAAGAGTTGTGGGGCCCCAAGGACAAATGGAAACCAGCTTTATCTCAAGGGAAACAGCAGAGCTTTTGATGAGGAGGGCACAGAGGCCTGGGTCACAGGGTATGTGTGTCAGAGAATTCAGCATTATGCTTGAAGCATTTTCCTAGCTCTCCACTGAGGGTTTAATTCCCACACAGCCTCTAGGGAGCTGCTGTCCCTTCCTGCCTGGAGCTGCAGCTGAGGATCTCTGCTGAACTCATGGTTGGAGGACTCTCAGTAAGGTCCCTTGGAGGAGAACCTTGTGCATCCTGACATCACCAACTGTCACCAGATCCTCTCAGGGCACATTCTTCTGCCTTGTCCAAATGTCAGATCCACTCACCAACTATCAGAATCTGAATCAGAAATAGAAAGATGCCAGAATTATATGCTGTTTGGCATTTGAGCAAGTGAAAGTGGTCAGGAGTTTCACAGATGTGGAGTTCAAGCTAATATTTTATGGTTCAACTTCAACTTCACTCTCTCCTGTGGATTTTAGAAATATCACTCAAAAGTATCCTGAAATGATAAGAGAAAATTATTGTAAAAAAGTATTGATTCACCAAGATTTAATGACTACTAAAGTATGAATCAATTTATCTAAAATTAGCAATTTTGGGCTGGGGGTTTAGTTCAGCTGCACAAGTGCCTGCCTTTGTAAGCATGCAGTTGTGAGTTCGATCCCTGCTGCCAAAAAAGTTGGCAATTTAAACACACACACACACACACACACACACACACACACACACACACACATATATATTCCTTAGAGCTACAAACTCTAGAAAAGTCTATTGAGGAGATGGAATAGAACCGGAACATAAAAATTCAGCATTTAATTTTCAACATTGCATGGAAAAATCAGACACAGATGAATGAGAGAAATTGAAGTACTTCAGCAACGCTTCCCACTGGTTAAAATTAACAGGCCTAAACAGAACCCATCACCAGCTACAGCAGGTGTTCTTGTAAATTCTTAGCATAAATGAGGTCCAAACAAGTTTTATCTAATTTCAGAAGTTCAAAGTTACTCAAACTGTCTCTTCTGATGAAAATGGAACCAAAGTGCAAATCAACAGAAGATGAATTGAAATGTTCCTAAGCATGAGTGACTAAAACAACACACTTGTAAGACAGATTTGGTCAAAGATGATATGAAATGTTATTACAAATATCGCACCACAACAGAAAATGCAAACCCAACAAACCTGAGGAAGACAGCAGGAGATGCAACGAGGAGAATCTGAGCTTGAGATCCTCAGAGAGTGACGTCTCCATAGTCGGACTGCCATGCTTAGCTGCAGGGTCAGCGAGAGTGTAAGAAACTACCTCACCTGGTACCAGCAGAAATATGAGCATGCTCCCAAGCTCCTCATCTATAATCTCTCTAGCAGGGCCACTGGATCCCAGCCTGAATCAATTACAGTGAGTCTGGGAAAGACATTTTTTTCTCACCATCAGCAGCATGGAGCCTGAGGAGTTTACAGTTTATTACTGTTACTAGTATTATAGGGGGTGTCTCATAGGAATCCAATGTGAAATAAAAACCTCCCGAGACAATTGTCATTATTACGCTCATTGCAGCTGCTTCCTTTATGGACAGGTGCTGTGGTTCCTGCTCAGTTTAAATGTCTTTGTGTCAATCTGGCATCCTTGTGATTCTGAAAAGTAACCTGCTGATAAGATTTCGACTGATTCCTGGATTTGTGGGCAAACTCAGGTGCACAAACAGGTTTAGTAATAGTTTCCCTACTAATGTCATCAGGTCAGATTCACCTGAGTGGGTACCTAGAAAGATACACATCTTATGTCCAATAAAATAAAGTATTACAACAACCAAGGAAAAAAAATTATCTTATGCATGGGAGATAAATTCATTATGCTTCAACTTTGTGACAGAAAGGATTACTCGACATCCGCCTCCCCATTCCAGTTGTGCTGGGAGAACTGTGGAGATTTCAGCAAGCAGGCAGGCGCAAACTATCCCCAGAGCACAGCCTATTTGGGACTCTTGCACTGTCTAGATGCAGAGTAAGGCCTGGGTGGATCTGAGGCGCCTGCATCTGCCTCCCCGTGTGTCTAGAGCACTGTGGATTTCTCAGCAAGCAGGTGAACATCACAAGTTCCAGAAGCCCCATGGCCTACACTAAGTGCCCAGTGCACTCTGCCCCGAGCCCAGACTGTTCTGGACCCCCCCCCCCAGGCATCGGGGTGCAGTGAAGTGGCTAAGTGGGTCTGAGGCATCTACATCCGCCTCCCCATTCCGGCTGTGCTTGGAGAACTGTGGAGTTTCCAACAAGCAGGCGGGTGCACAGTATCCCTGGAGCCCAGCTTATCTGGAATTACAAGAGTTCTAAACAGCCAGAAGAGGGCCACTGGTTCTAGAGGCCCAGCTGCCTGGGGGAACTGGGTACCAGAGTTCCAGGAGATGGGAACATAGAGGTGCATTTCTAGCAGTCCCTGAGGAAGTTTTCAAATAACATGTGAAATACAGAAATATAGTAAAATGACAAAACGAAAGACCAAATTACAACCTCAAACCCCCAGCCCATCTCAAGAAACCCTAGGAGCGATGTATATAGAAGAAAATACACGCCATACACCTCAAATATCGGATATAATAGCTACTGAAATAAACAAGCAACTCCAGAAAGCTTTAAAGGAATTCAAACTCAAAATAATCTCCCAGGTAAAATAAGAAATGATAAAAGAAACGAAAGAGATTCTGAATATATCTAAAGAAAACAGTTAAAAAATTGGAGGAACTAAACAAAAAGATAGAATCCCTAGATGAGCAATATAAGAAACAAACAGAATACATAAAGTAGATGCACAGACATATACAGGAAATAAAAAACTCCACTGAAAGCTGTACAAACTGCCTCAATGAAAGCGAAGATAGAATTTCAGACCTCGAAGACAGGATTGCAGCTAGTGGACAGGAAAGATCTTTTAAAAATAACAAGGAATCAGGAAATAACAATGCAACAACTACAAGATGATGCAAAGACAAATAACATAAGATTGATAGGGATTAATGAAAAAGAAGGGGACAACATAAAGGATGTCAAGAGTATATTTAGAGAAGTAATAGCTGAAAATTTCCCAAGCATGAGATCAGAAACCAACATCAGGTTCAGTGAAGCATATAGAACTCCAAATAGTCATAATCAAAATAAAACTACACCTACACATATAATAATCACATCCCAGAAATCCAACACAAGAATAGATTATTAAAAGCTGTCAGAGAGAAAAAACCTTTCAGAATCACAGCAGACTTCTCAGCACAAGCAATAATGTCAAGAAGAGCATGGAGTGAAATATTCCAATCCTAAAGCAAAATGATTTCCAACCTAGACTGATGTACCCTGGAAAACTATCATTCAAAATTGATGGTGAAATATGATACTTCCATGACAAAAAACAGCTGAAGAACTTCATGAACACCAAGCCAACCCTGAAAAAAATATTGAGAGACAGTTTAGATACACAAAGGTAAACAAACACTAAGCAAAGCAGATAATTAAACAGAACAGAAAGATAAAGATGCAACAGCAGAGAGATAACATGTCAACAATAAACCAGCATATAACAGTTATAACCATTAATGTAAATGGTCTCAATGCACAAATCAAAAGAATCAGACTAGCAGAATGGATCAAGAAACATAATCCAACTCTATGCTCTTTCAGGAAACCCATCTAACCCAGAAGGATACTCACAGACTGAAAGTCAAAGGATGGAAAACAATATTTCATGTAACAGGAATCAAAAAAAAAAAAAAAAAAAAAAGCAGGAGTAGCCATTCTGTTTGCAGATAACGTGAACTTTAAATCAACAATGATCATAAAGGACAAAGAAGGTCACTACATACTTGTTAGGTGAAAACTCCAAGAGGAAGAGATAACTATCTTGAATGGTCCACCCAACAACATCATAATACACATTCTTCTGAACAGTACATGGGTCATTCTCTAAAAAAGACCATATACTAGCTCACAGAACATATTTAAACAAATGCAAAAGAGTTGAAATAATTCCTTGCAAGTTATTGGATCATAGTGCTTTGAAATTAGAAATTAATGATAAAAGATACTGCAAAAATGCCACAAACACATGGAAACTGAATAACACACTCTTGAGTAATCAGTGGGTCACAGGAGAAATTAAAGAAGAAATTAAACAATGCCTACAAGAAAATGAAAATGCAGATATAACTTTCCGGAATCTGTGGGATGCAATAAAAGCTGTCCTCAAAGGAAAATTTGTTGCACTGAGTTCCCACAACAGGAAAACAGAACGAATACAAATAAATAACGTGATGCTACGCCTCAAACAAATAGAAAAAGAAGAGCAAGTCAAGCCCAAAGCCAAAAAAAGAGAGGAAAATATAAAAATCAGAGCAGAAATGAACGTAATAGAGACTAAAAAAACAATCCAAAGAATCAAAGAATCAAAGAGTTGGTTCTTTGAAAGAATAAATAAAATCGATAAGCCCCTAGCCAACCTTATTGAAAAAAGGGAACAAAAAGCTCAAATTCATGCAATAAAAATGAAAAAGATGAAATCAATACAGACTCTACAGAAATACAGAATATCATCAATACCTATTTCGAAAACCTCTACTCACAAAGGTTTGATAACACAGAAGAAATAGACAGATTCCTAGAAATATATGAAGTACCAAAGCTAGATCAAAAGGATGTAAAACTGCTGAATAACCCAATCTCTATTAATGAAATTGAAAATGTAATTAAGTCCTTACCTACAAAGAAGAGTCCAGGCCCAGATGGATTCACTGCAGAATTCAAAAGAAATACAAAGAAGACCTAATGCCGACACTCACCAAACTATTCAATGAGATTGAAAGGGAAGCCATCATTCCTAAGTCATTCCTGGAAGCAAATATTACTCTAGTACCAAAACCTGAGAAAGATCCAAATAAAAAAGGGAACTATAGATCAATCTCCCTAATAAACACAGATGCAAATATCCTCAATAAAATATTGGCAAATAGGATCCAGCAAATCATCAAGAAGATTATACACCATGATCAAGTGGGATTCATCCCAGGAATGCAGGGATTTTTCAACATATGTAAATCAATAAATGTAATACACCATATCAATAAAGCCAAAAGTAAGAATTACATGATCATTTCTATAGATGCAGAAAATGCCTTCTATAAGGTCCAACATTCATTCATGATAAGAACTTTACCGAAAATTGGAAATAGATGGCCTTTACCTCAATGTAATAAAGGCCATTTATGACAAACCAATAGCCAACATCATACTAAATGGCCCAAAATTGAAAGCCTTTACTTTAAAATCAGGCACAAGACAAGGATGACCTTTGTCACCACTCCTATTTAATATAGTACTGGAAGTACTAGCCAGAGAAATTAGAAAAGAGAGAGAAATAAAATGGTAAAGATAGGAAAATAAGAAGTTAAATTATCATTGTTTGCAGATGACATGATACTCTACATAGAAGACCCCCTAAACCCTATTGAAAGACTCTTAGATATAATAAATAAATTCAGTAATGTAGCTGGATACAAAATCAATACTCAGAAATCAATAGCATTCCTATACACTAACAACAAAATCACAGAGCGGGAAATAAGCGAAACCACACTCTTCACACTAGCAAGACAAAAAATGAAATATTTAGGAATTACTTTTATGAAAGAAGTGAAAGACCTATACAGGGAAAATTATAATACACTGAAAAAAGAAATTCAAGATGATCTCAGAAAAAGGAAAGACATTCCTTGCTCATGGATAGGAAGAACAAACATTGTGAAAGTGGCCATTCTCCCAAATCTGTTATACAGATTCAATGCAATCCCAATAAAAATACCATCAACATACCTTATAGATCTAGAGAAATCACTCCTAAAATTCATCTGGAACCAAAAGAGACCTAGAATAGCAAAGGCATTTCTAAGCAGCAAAGGCAAGGCGGGAGGCATCACAATCCCTGACTTGCAGTTATACTACAAAGCAACATTAGTAAAATCAGCATGGTACTGGAATCAAAACAGAGCTGAAGATCAATAGAATAGATTAGAAGATACAACCACAACTACAGACACACTCAACCACCTTATCTTTGATAAAGGAGCCAAGCAGTTTCACTGGAAGAATGACAGTCTCTTTAATAAATGGTGCTGGAAAAACTGGCTCTCCATTTGCTGAAAACTAAAGCTAGACCCATGCCTATCACCATGTACTAAATTAAAATCTAAATGGATCAAAGATCCGAATATTAAAACAGTAACACTAAATCTATTGAAAGGCAAATTGGATAGAAACCTTGAAGATATAGGGGTAGGTAGAGAATTCATGAACAGGACTCAAACTGCACGGAAATACTTCCCAGAATCAATAACTGGGAGCACCTCTTATTAAAATGTTTCTGCATGTCAAAAGAAATCTCCAGCATAGTGAAAAGAAAACCCACAAACTGGGAGAAGATTTTACTGAACTCCCCTTCAGACAAGGGACATTTCTCTAAAACATATAAAGAGTTAAAAAAAAAAAAAACTCAGACCCCAAAAATTCATAGATCCAATCCAAAAATGGGCATCTGAGATGAATAGGCACTTTTCAGATGAAGAAATACAAATAGCAAATAAATACATGAAAAAATGTTTATCATCATTGGTCATTAGAGAAATGCAAATTAAAACCACACTGAGATACCATCTCACTCCTGAAAGAATGGCCAGGATCAAGAAAACCAACAACAACAAATGCTGGAGAGGCTGTGGCAAAAAAGGAACTCTCCTACACTTTTGGTAGGAGTGTAGTCTGGTACAACTATTGTGGAGATAATTCTTGAGATTTCTCAAAAAGCTTGGATTGGAAGTCCCATTTGTTCCAGCTATTCCACTTCTAGGCATATTCCAGGAAGAACTGAAAGCATCATACCACAGTGATATATGTGCACCTATGTTTATAGCAGCACAATTTGTAATCGCCAGATCTTGGAAACAATCCAATTGTCCATCAACTGAGGAATGGATAAAAAAGTTGTGGTATTTCTATACAATGGAGTATTACTCAGCTATAAGGAAGGATCACACTGAGATATTTATCAATAAATAGGCGCAGCTTCAACCATAATCATAAGTGCAGTAAATCAATCTCGCATGTGTGAATACTGAATAGTTTCCCTAATGTAAGTAATGATTCAAATATATAAAAGTGTGTAGTAATCATGATTCCCCATTATGTGGCCTTGAAGCCTTATAAAGTTTTCACTTATTAATTGGAATGGCTTCATTCTGGACTGCTTGATATTATGGCCTGTGATGAAATGAACCGCTATTTTGAAGAAAATATGTCATCATAATAGCTAGTGCTGATTTACTATCGTCTTGTTTTGAAGCCCCACCAAACTATGGCTCTTCTGTCTCCACTGGTTTTATCATGATGTATCTTGCTGGATTTTATTATATGTCATAGGTATAAACAAAATTTGTTATAGGCAAAGATATAATATAGAAACCATTGTTCGTTTTCTGTTAGCTGGTTCTAAATTCCCTACAATGCTTTCATCCACTTGAATGGTTTTACACTGACTTGATATATTTGAAGCTATAGTATATGAAGTTATATTCAAATATTTCAAGGAAAAAACAATTAAATCGGGTTATTTGCTGGTGGAGCACTAGGTTGCTGAAACTGTCATGCTTTGACCTGTATTGTTATGTTGTTATGTCCTCTTTTATCTCAATCTCTCCCTTATTCATTAAAAAATGAGTTATTATTTATGATTTTTTAATTAAGGGGAAAATTTTTAAAAAGCAGGATATATTATTGCAACATTTTTGATTTCTTATTAACTTGATTTGAAGTCCTGTAATACTCCCAATATTTTGTTTTGACTGATTAGACTCTTTTCCTTTCTGTATGATAGTATCAAGTTTGAGGGTATAGGCAACTACTTTGAAGGCAATAAGTTTCACTATGATGCCTATTCTGGTTTGACTATTATCTTCTATGGAAGCCCTGCATTGTTTACAAGGTTTAGGTTTTATTGGTCTTGTTCTCTACTGTTTTGTCCAACTTTATAATACCTAATGAGATAGACAATTCTTTTTAAGGAAGCAAGAGGCATTATGGTAACGATAGTTGATAACCTTGTACTCTGTTTTTACATCATGTGCTATGTCTATACTTGGTTTTGACTGACAACTGTGTTTTGCCATATTTGACTTTATTCTCGTCCAAAAAAAAAAAAAGTAATAAGAACCAAGGAGTAATAAAACCCAAAACGTGTAAATTGTGTTGTAAAAAAGAGAGAGGAAAAAAGTGCTTTAAAGGATACAACTGTAAGTGTGTTTAGGGCTGTTAAATAGATGACCACATTAATGTTTTAGGTTGGATCATTGAACACAACTGTTTACAGTCTCACTGTTTGAATGTCCACTTTGTATGCTTTGATACTGTGACTTGAACAACTATCTCTAAGATGATAATGTGTAATCTATTAGCTGGTGATTTCTTACTTTTTTTTTTTTGAGGTTGTGTATTACTTCTACCCTTACACCACTTTGTTTTGTTTTGTTTTTTCTCTTTTTCCTTTTAAATAAAATTTTTAAAAAAGAAGAAAGCATTACTCAAATATTCCTTCCTGGTAATAATTTTTTCATGTCATGCCCATTCTCATTGCATTACCATAAATATTATTAGCTCATAAATATGGTAAATTTACATTTTTCCCATCACTTCTCAGCATTTTGCCAAGAGATATAGGACTTCAAAACATTATGAAATTAACAATAGTTACCATAATGCATTTTAATGTCTTCAAAATAGCTGCAGATAACTTCTCACATAATAAAAATGAAAGAACAGAGTGGAAATAAAAACAAAACAATGAATGCATTTAAGAGACTCAAAACAAGCCTATAGGAAATCCTAAATTGTTATCATAACCTATCTTGCTATCTTTGGAATAGCCGCTCTTGCCATTGAATTAGACCTAATCAAACAGAATAAAACTCAACCCAACAAAGCAATGAAGACAATGTAGGACTTCCAACACAGGATCATAAACAATCAACAATGGCTGCAACTTTCAGAAGGAGACCGCCCCACTGGATGTCAGCCACATAACTGTCCTCTGAACCTGGTGTCAGATCACTGGCCCTAGATCTGCAATGTTAGTGAAACACCATACAGCACAGGTAACCACATGCATTTCACCTCCATAGCTATCACCCCAAGCCTGTGTTTCTCTGGATAAGCCATAGCTTGTGGTTGGGGGCAGGGGCAGATGTCTGTACTTGTTTTCCAGCCTGTATATAGAAAGTGGCTGGCGTTTGTCTGTTCCAGAGAGAAAGAAATAAGTAAATGTATTTTAAAAATTTAAAACTTTTTACCACTTAAAAAGTAAAGTCCATCAGTAATATAAAAGTTGGAGTCTTTTGGGACTTTGTTCCGCAAAAGGTAATTTTATATATAATCTTTTCATCAAGCAAATGGCCTAGAGTCACAGTAAGGACACAGACTGTACCTTCTGTTCAGAACCTGGAATCCCTCATTCCCCTTTGTTGCTGCTCTGCCTGTACCTCAAGCCCTTAGCAGAGTTTGGTCACTGCCTCTGGCTTAAAATCAACCTGAGGCAGGTATATCACTGCACGATGGACCTGGAGCTCTGAACCTCTGAGCCCTGGTGTGCTGGCTCAAGCTGAGATGGGAGTGTGGTAAGGCCCATGTGACAGGCCAGAGGATGCAGGGACCCGAGGTTCAGTATCCACAGAATCTGCCTTTCACCTGCTCAGCCAACATGATTACTGCTGGGGATACAGTGAGAGAGATGTCACTGTTTCTAGGATGTATCCATGGTTTGTTTCCACCTGGGTTATCATAAAATGTCAGTTGCTATTTATAGGAGACTGAGCAGATTTTCTTGAGTTGTTGCTGAGAAATTTCCTTCCCACAAATAACGTATTTAGACTTGTGCCTACTCACCTAGGAAACAATCTCATATAACTAATAAATATTAAAACAATGAATCTATAGTTTATTTTCTTCACTGTAGTCTAAGAGAAATATACATTACTTCGATGATAAAGGACCAAATAGGTGGAACAAAGTTTCAACCTAAAAGTTGAAAACTATCATTTTAATACATTATCACTTAATCTTTCATTTTGGAGATCATCAGTCCTCTGGGATATGTTCTGGAATGAGTCATGTGTGAGTTAGTAACACCTACCACAGCAGAGCCACCAGTATACCAGCAACTGAACTCCTGACCAACCTCGGACTGCTGGGTCCCATAGTTCCAATGGTATTTGTCTATTCTCTGAGTTCACTGTTCTTAAAAATTCATCAGGGTTGTTGACTGAGAGATGTTGAAATTGTCATACTTGAATCTATTGATCAAAATTCCCATCAAGGAAGGTGATTTTGTCGGAAGCATTGGTGTGCTTGGTTTTAAAGGCTTTTGGGGTCTTCCCATGTCTCAGATGCCACAGTCTCATCCACAAAACAACAGCTAAGTGTGTAAGCCACGTGAGCTGCTGGGATCCTCAGAGCCTGTTATAGCTGGGGATCTTTTATAGGGAGAAAAGGGCCGGGTTCACAGGATCCCTCAGCCTCTTTTGTAGCACTGTGCACTGCATGGTACACTGGTCCCCTTTGTTTTTCCCAAAACCATATTTTTGTCATTTCATGTGGTCACATACCAGACTTTAACTTATCTGTGACCATGATCTTCTCAGAATTCTAGGTCAACTGTTAGTCTTTTATCCATAATAGATGCATAATTTATTAAGAAGTGGAATCAGTTAACTTTCCTACAGAATCATGTATAATAATGGACAGAATAGTGTCAGATTCCTGAATACTGGTGACAAGATGTAGTCAAAGCCACAGAGGAACAAAATAAATAGGTTACTATGTTAAAGACTTTCCACTAGGTGACGAATGTCCCTACAGTCAACAAAGCACTGAGGTCTCCTAGAAACAAGAGAATGTAGAAGTGATGCTTTTCCATTTAAGATATGAAGCTCTGTGCTTAGCTCTCTAAGTTAGCATAGCTGGGGGCCTCAGGGCCAATTTTGCAGGTCTTCCCCATCTGAAAGTTCCTCAGAATTTCCTATCTCCTTTTTGATTGGGAATACACCTGACTAAGAATGATGACCCTTCCTGGAGGATTGTTAGAGTCTGAACTGTGAGTCAGCAGTGATGCAGGGGAGAGAGAGCAAGGTGCAAGCTCTGAATGTGGTCAGCTGTGAGGGACGAAGTAACCTTGTGAATTCCGAGATGGAGGGGATGAAACCTACAGAACTGATCCCTATTCAGAGATACAAAGTGTGCAAGGAACCAAACAGAGAAGAACAGTTCACTCTCCTCATGAGAGGGCAACCTGATTCTGCTCTGATCTAAGGGAGAAAGATGTTCTTCATGGGAAATCTGTGTCATCCTGGTGAGAGAACTGTGATTCACTTCTGCTAAAAGCCACCTCTGCACCTGTGCACAGCCCTGCCCATCCACTATTGAGTTGCCTGTGCACAGTACAAATAAGCTGTTTAAGATGCTGTTACACCCTTTTCAGGAGTCAGGTCCAGTCAGGACACAGCTTAGACATGAGGATTCTTGCTCAGCTCCTGAGACTCTTGCTGCTATGCCCCTGTGATGAGGAAAGATTGATCCTGAAATTTAGTCTGTTTAGAGTTGCCTGGCTCTTCAGAGGTTTCCTGTTTCACCATGGTTGTGCTCATAGTTTTATGATTTTAATCTTAGGTGTCAAGTGTGATATACAGATGACTCAAGTTCCATCCTGCTTTTCTGCATCTGTGGAAGAAAAGGCCACCATCACTTGCAAGGCCAGGGAGGATGTTGCTATTGGTTTAAACTGGTACCAAAATAAGCCACGGAAATATCCAAAACTGCTCATTTATGATGTAGACAGTTTGGAATCTGGGGTCCCATCGAGGTTCGTGGCAGTGGATCTGGGACAGATTTCACTCTCACCATCAGCAGCCTGCAGGCTGAAGATGTTGTGACTTATTACTTACTGTCAAAAAGGTTATGATACTCCTCCCACAGTGATAAAAGCCATAATCAAAATCATCCAGGGAAAGCAGGACTGTGAGACTGGGCTGCACTGCTGTCATCCTACAGTGTTCAACAGCTGTAAGTATTTTTCAGAGCCCGCTAGGCATGAAAGTTTACTTGGAGGCTTTAGAAGAAAGAACCAATGTTCTTCTTTATACTCAAACTTCCTTTCCTTTTCCTCAGCTCCAACAGCTCATACAGCCCAGCAGCTATCCTGAGTTAGTAAATGACAAAGATGAGCACCTCTGAGCAGTGTGTTTTATGGCATCAGTTTAGATGCAGACAGCAACAGGGAAGCCTTTCTATTCATTCTGAGAAATAATTTCTAAAGACTTGCTTCATTTTATAGATTTAATATCATCAAAAATTTAAAATACATAGGTTGCCCTTATAACCCTGCCCACATGGCTATGCATTCTATCATCAATATCCAGTTACAATTTTGTTGCTAACAACTGAGTTCCATATACATGAAAAGTCCATGATTCATAAGAATGTTCAATCTTGATGCTGATATTTCAACAGGAGAGACAACTGTGTAATAACACACACAGTACTTTGGCTGGGTGAAATGTTGTGTGACTACTCAAAAATACTTTGCCTCAGAATTCTTTTCATTCACTCTCTTTAACTTCATTTTCTGTAAGTTATATGTTTTTTGCCATTCTCATAGTTTTTCCTTTTCCATAATGAAAAAAAGGTTTTGATTTTACAGCATAGAAGCTTTTGGACAGGTCATCTCAGAAAACCTTGTGTTAAGGAGCAGCATAATTAAAAAAAAAGACATTGAATATCACATTTGTTAATTACAAGATCCCTGTTATAATTTCTATGATTATCTAGAATATCCTGTCTTAGTGACACTTTTGGCGTAGAAAATTTTAATCTATTCATTGTCTCAGGAGTCAAGAGAAATGTACAGATTTGCTTGGACCAAGGATCTACTATCAATTTTAACATACAGGAGGAAATTTTAGAGTTTTTTTCCTCTAACTTTAACTGGATTTGCAGGTGGAAATTTAGAACTCTCACTCTTCTTTTTTTGTATCAGTTAGAGTCATTCACTGTATCACTGCACCTAACTTGGGTTATTTCTCCATTGCTCAGGAGAGTTCCCAGCAGGCTACCTTTGGTCTTGAGGACTAGAAGAAATTAAGTGGATTAATTTCATGTCAAAACATATCTCCTATCCTTATTTTCACATCTTTCCATGTTATTTTCATGACTGTGCAAGTTTACCATATCTCATAAACACAATATCTTAGCTCAGTGTGAACACCAGGTCAAATCTTTGGGAAGACAAATGAGGTGGCATAGTCACCCTAGGATCCCAGTATGGTGTTTATTTTTCCAACCAAGATGGCCACACTATAGCTTGTGTCAACCACTATCGAAAACCAGTGTTTAAGGTTGCACTGTCATCTTCTAGAAAAAAATTCAGATTCAGATGTATACTCTATCCCCTCTATATATCCCATTTTCTCCTTCCTCATCCTAGGGATACAATATTCTTATTTATTTCTTAATTTTTTTTGATATTTTCTATATTAAAATTTACCATTTCAATGGTCTGTGTTTGTGAAGATAAGTTCTAAAACTTGTCAAGCACAGAAACATGGTAACTAATAAGTGTTAAAAAATAACTTAGTGAACTGTTTCTTTGGTCCTTAGTCAAATACTGACTAAGGGAAATCTTAAACAAACAAACAAAGTACTGGGAGCTAAAACTATCAGCTTCTGATGAAAATGTACATCTTATTACTTCTTTGCAGAACAGTTTGGAAAGGATTTAGAAATTTACTATGCAATCCAGGTTTCTAAGGTCCTTGAAAGCAGCAGTTCACACAGTATCTTGAATCAGAATAGTCAACCTCGTTTCATTCATAACAGCCAGAAGTGGAGGATAGAATACTGGTGTTAAGGAAATTAATGAGATTCTGAAGTTATTAAAAAGAATTAATTGAAGCACTGGATACAGTGTTTGGAGATGTGACACTGTTTAACCAGATAAGGTCTCTGTGATCACTCAACATGTGCTCTAAATGCTGTGGTCACATGAATGAAATCAACCTGCAAGGACCACAGGAACAATCATAGGGCCTGCAAATACCAAGAGATTTTACTCAATTCATTAAATGTTTACTGAAAAATACAGTTTTTGCTTTGTACGCCGTCTAAAAGTGAAACAGCAATATAAGAATCAGATCCTTGGGTGATTTTACTCCCTTAAAAGTGGGAATGATCATAATGTAGTTGAGCAGGCATGGGATTCTGGCTCTCTCGTATGCCTCAGAATTATCCTTTTGTTCAGAACCTAGAGACGCTGATGTGTATCCCTTGCTGCTACTCTGCTTGTTTTCCAAAGACACTGCCTGTCACAAGCTCTCAACAGAATATAGTTCCTGTCTCAGGACAAGGTTAACCTGAAGCAGGTGCAGCAGTGAGCTGCAGACCTGGAGCTGTGGCCCTCTGATTACTGGTGCTCTGGGTCCAAGTGAGACAGCAGGGTGTAGAGAGGCCTCTGTGGCAGGGCCCTTAGGACCCAGGAGTCTGAGAGTGAGACCTTGTTCAATGTGCCCTACATGCACTTTCCACTTGATCAGCCAGGGTCACTCTTGCTGGGAAGACCCCAGTGTGGGACATCATTCATTGAGGGGCTCATCTGTGCCTTGTTTCTGCCTTTACATTCTAGTGGAGTATTGTGGGCTGCAGGGCCCAGCTTTCCTTTCAGTGTCTCTAAGAGAAATGGTCTCCAGCACTTTTCTTGCAGCAGCAGAATCCAGGGAAGTTTCCAAAGATTCAGCAATGTGCTATGTGTGCCCTGGCTTGGCTCTGTCTCCAATTGTGCTTTACACATAGCATAGATGCTCCAAGTGCCTTGATAGCTAAAAATCAGTTAAAATTAGAAGCATAGTTCCTCAAATATACTGAATACAGTTCAAATGCTGAGCGGAAATATGTGACTGATGTCTAGTCTATTCATTAGCATAAAAACATACATTTTCATCCATTTAGAAAATTATGTTGATCATCACTGTTTGAATTTCTTATGTGACTCATACTGTCATAGAAATAACATTAACTTCCTCAAATTTAACCCCATAGACCTGGAGCCTCGTGGCCTCAGATGCTTTGTTTGATACGTACATTTTTGCTTCATTTTCTCCCTTTTTTGAGTTAATATTAAGTTCAGGTGGTGTCCTCCAACAGTAAATTGAAAGAATCATTCCTCCTCTGTAACAGTGCTGGTATTTTTGCAACTCAACTCTTTTTTATTTTTTTTTTTATTTTTTTTCTGTGAATATAGCTGGAAGCTTTGTGGGATGAAGATTATCTGATAGCATTCTCTATTGATATGTATATATATATTTGGGGGCTGCATATTTAGTTCAGTGGCATAAGTACCTACCTTGCAATAAGTTGTAAGTTCATTCTTTGGTATGAAAAAACAAACAAACAAACAAAAAAAACCTCAGTGGACACTTGACTAACTCTGACAAGGTGAGAGTGAGTAGGAAAGGAGGAAGAAGAAGAAAGAAAGAGAAAATGAATTATCTCTGGTCGGAGTTTTCTTGCAGTGAGGAGGACGTTGGCGGTTTTCTTTTCTTTTTTTTTTTTCTTTTTTTTCTTTTTTTATCTCAATAGTATTAATTATAGCATAAAACGTAAGTTCAAGGTGGTTTTCTTGAACTGCAACTTGGAAACTTTTCTGCTGCAAATAATATCATTTTGTTTGTTACCTTAGTGAATAATCTCAGAATAACTAATAAATTTTTAAAATGTGCAGAGCTAGTTCATTCTGCTGAAAATATTTTAAGGGAACTACATGTTATCTCGTGTATGAAGCTCTAAGTAGGAGCAAGAAAACATCTCAGACTTAAAAATTAGACAGAAAGCCAAAAAATACATATCTCTATAGATAATTGAATAATTACATGTCAATTTAAAACTAAATCACAAATGAACTAAATTACAGATATAAATTATTAATTAACAAAATGATATGAATTTAAAAACCAATATAAGGGATAATCCTAAATAATATTTAGTTTTATTTCTATCTTGAACTTGACTTTCAAAATCTGGAACACATTTTTGCTGTACTGAGAGAGCCATTTTCTTTTTGAACTTCATGTATCATCACCTCCTCTTCCTGTATGGGCCCCATCCGTGCTCTCTGTAGGTTCCTGGAGTGAGTGATCATTTGTGCTATCGCTAACACTGCCACCTCACAGTCAGCATTTTACCAGTAGGTAAGCTCCTATCCAAGTGAGGACAGCTGTATCCCATCATAGTAATGCTTTAGTTAGTTTTGTTCTGTAAAAGTCAATTCACTCACTGGCTGAGAGGTTTTATTTTATTTTATTTTATTTTATTTTTTTATTTATTTAAGAAGAAAAAGAGAAAAACACAATACAAAACAAAGCGGTGTAAGGGTACACGTAATACAGAACTACAAAAAAAAATAATAGTAAGAAATCATCTGTTAATAGATTACATATTATCATCTTGAAAATAGTCGCTCAAATCACAGTATCAAAGAATACAAGGTGGACATTCAAACAGGGAGACTGCAAACAGTTGTGTTCAATGATCCAAAAACATTGATATAGTCAGCTATTTAACACCCCTAAACACACTTGCTGTTATATCCGTTAGAGCTCTTTTTCTTATTTTTTCCCTCTCTTTTTTACAACAAAATTTACACATTTTGGATTTTATTACTCCTGAGTGCTTATTACTTTTTTGGGAGGGAGAGAATACAGTCAAATATGGCAAAACAAAGCTGTCAGTCAAAACCAAGGATAGACATAGCACATGGTGTAGAACAGAGTACAAGGTTATCAACAATGGTTATCAACAATGTCTCTTGTTTCCTTAAAAAGAATTGTCTATCTCATTAGATATTATAAAGTTCGACAAAACAGTAGAGAACAAGACCAATAAAACTTAGGCATTGTAAACATTACAGGACTTCCAAAGAAGACAATAGTCAAACCAGAATGGGCATCTTAGTGAATCTTATTGCCTTCAAAGTAGTTGCCTAGATCCTCAAACTTGATACTATCATACAAAATGGAACAGAGTCTAATCAGTCAAAACAAGATCATGGGAGTATTACAGGACTTCAAAACAAGTTAATAGGAAATCAAAAAGAGTTACTATTTATATATCCGAATTTTTTAAATTTTTCCCTTAATTAAAACAAACATAAGAAATGACTAAATAATTTTTGTAAAAGAATAAGGGGAAGATTGAGATAAAATAGGACGTAACAATATAACAATAGAGGTCAAAGCATGACTGTTTCAGCAACCTAGTACTTCACCACCATATAACCCGACTTAATAGTAGCTACCATAGTGTCTGTCTTTTTCCTTGAAATATTTGGATAAAACTTCATATACTATAGCTTCAAATATTTCCATATCA
Organism: Cavia porcellus; assembly: GCF_034190915.1. Lineage (NCBI taxonomy): Eukaryota > Metazoa > Chordata > Mammalia > Rodentia > Caviidae > Cavia > Cavia porcellus. The sequence continues at coordinate 43,038,099 of NW_026947501.1, read as the reverse complement.
AGAAGCCCAGAATAAAGCCTTTCTAGTTAATGAGTGAAAACTTTATAAGGCTTCAAGGCCACCTAATGGGGAATCATGATTATCACATATTTTTATATATTTGAATCATTACTTACATTAGGGAAACTATTCGGTATTCACACATGCGAGATTGATTTATTTCACTTATGAGTATGGTCTCAAGCTGCACCCATTTATTGGTAAATATTTCAATGTGATCCTTCTTTATAGCTGAATAATACTCCATTGTATAGAAATACCACAACTTTTTTATCCATTCCTCAGTTGATGGACACTTGGGCTGTTTCCAAGATCTGGCGATTACAAATTGTGCTGCTATAAACATAGGTGCACATATATCACTGTGGTACGATGCTTTCAGTTCTTCTGGGAATATGCCTAGAAGTGGAATAGCTGGAATAAATGGGATTTCCAATCCCAACTTTTTGAGAAATCTCCAGACAGATCTCCACAAAGGCTGTACCAGTCTACACTCCCACCAGCAGTGCAGGAGAGTTCCTTTTTCCCCACAGCCTCTCCAGCATTTGTTGTCGGTTTTCTTGATCCTGGCCATTCTTTCAGGAGTGAGATGGTATCTGAGTGTGGTTTTAATTTGCATTTCTCTAATGACCAATGATGATGAGCATTTTTTCATGTATTTATTTTCCATTTGCATTTCTTCATCTGAGAAATGCGTATTCATCTCAGATGCCCATTTTTGGATTGGATCTTTGAATTTTGGAGGTCTGAATTTTTAAAATTCTTTATATGTTTTAGACAAGAGGCCCTTGTCTGAGAGAGAGTTCACTAAAATCTTTTTCCAGTTTGTGGCTTTTCTTTTCACTATGCTGGAGATTTCTTTTGACATGCAGAAACTTTTTAATAAGAAATGGTCCCAGTTATTGATTCTGGGAAGTATTTCCTCTGCGGTTTGAGTCCTGTTCATGAATTCTTTACCTACTCCTATGTCTCCAAGGTTTCTACCTAATTTGTCTTCCAATAGATTTAGTGTTTCTGTTTTAATATTCAGATCTTTGACCCATTTAGATTTTAATTTAGTACATGGTGATAGACATGGGTCTAGCTTTAGTTTTTGGCAAATGGAGAGCCAGTTTTTCCAGCACCATTTATTAAAGAGACTGTCGTTCTTCCAGTGAACCTGCTTGGCTCCTTTATCAAAGATAAGGTGGTTGAGTGTGTTTGTAGTTATGGTTGTATCTTCTAATCTATTCCATTAATCTTCGGCTCTGTTTTGATTCTAATACCATGTTGATTTTACTACTCTTGCTTTGTAGTATAACTTCAAGTCAGGGATTGTGATGCCTCCTGCTCTGTCTTTGCTGCTTAGAATTGCCTTTGTGATTCTAGGTCTCTTCTGGTTCCAGATGAAATTTAGGAGTGATTTCTCTAGATCTATAAGGTATGTTGATGCTATTTCTATTGGGATTGCATTGAATCTGTATAACAGTTTTGGGAGAATGGCCATTTTCACAATGTTTGTTCTTCCTATCCATGAGCAAGGGATGTCTTTCCATTTTCTGAGATCATCTTCAATTTCCTTTTTCAGTGTATTATAATTTTCACTGTATAAGTCTTTCACTTGTTTAGTAAGAGTAATTCCTATATATTTCATTTTTTTGGTTGCTAATGTGAATAGTCTAGTTTCTCTTATTTCCCTCTCTGTGATTTTGTTGTTTGTGTATAGGAATGCTATTGATTTCTGAGTATTGATTTTGTATCCAGCCACATTACTGAATTTATTTATTGTATCTAAGAGTCTTTCAATGGAGTTTAGGGGGTCTTCTATGTAGAGTATCATGTCATCTGCAAACAATGATAATTTAACTTCTTCTTTTCGTATCTTTACCCTTTTTATTTCTCTTTCTTGCCTAATTGCTCTTACTAGTACTTCCAGTACTATATTAAATAGGAGTGGTGATAAAGGACATCCTTGTCTTGTGCTCAATTTTAAAGTAAATGCTTTCAATTTTTGGCCATTTAGTATGATGCTGGCTGTTGGTTTGTCATAAATGGCCTTTATTATATTGAGTTAAAGACCATTTATTCCAATTTTCTGTAAAGTTCTTATCATGAATAAGTGTTGGACCTTATTGAAGGCTTTTTCTGCATCTACAGAAATGATCATGTGATTCTTATTTTTGGCTTTATTGATATGGTGGATTACATTTATTGATTTGCGTATGTTGAACCATCCTTGCATTCCTGGGATGAATCCCACTTGGTCATGGTGTATAATCTTCTTGATGATTTGCTGGATCCTATTTGCCAATATTTTATTGAGGATTTTTGCATCTGTGTTCATTAGGGAGATCGGTCTATAGTTCTCTTTTACAGTTGGGTCTTTCTCAGGTTTTGGTACTAGAGTAATATTTGCTTCCAGGAATGACTTAGGAAGTATTGCTTCCCTTTCAATTTCATTGAATAGTTTGAGGAGTGTTGGCATTAGGCCTTCTTTGTATTTCTTGTAGAATTCTGCAGTGAATCCATCTGGGCCTGGGCTCTTCTTGATGGGTAAGGACTTAATTACATTTTCAATTTCATTAGCAGAGATTGGGTTATTCAACAGTTTTACATCCTCTTGATCTAGCTTTTGTACTTCATATGCTTCTAAGAATCTGTCTATTTCTTCTGTGTTATCAAAATTTTGAGAGTAGAGGTTTTCGAAATAGGTGTTGATGATCCTCTGTATTTCTATTGGGTGTGTCGTGATTTCTCCTTTTTCATTTCTTGTTGCATGAATTTGAGCTTTTTCTTCCCTTTTTTTAATAAGGTTGGCTAGGGGCTTATCGATTTTATTTATTCTTTCAAAGAACCAACTCTTTGATTCGTTGATTCTTTGGATTGTTTTCTTAGTCTCTATTGTATTGATTTCTGCTCTGATTTATATAATTTCCTCTCTTCTTTTGGCTTTGGGCTTGACTTGCTCTTCTTTTTCTAGCTGTTTGAGGTGTAGCATCAAGTTATTTATTTGTATTCGTTCTGTTTTCCTGATGTGGGAACTCAGTGCAATAAATTTTCCTCTCAGGACAGGTGAGAGGTTTTAAAACTGTGAGACAAGGATCTAGTGATCTAGTATGCCTTTCAGGCACTTGTGGGAAACCTATGACATTTGTGTCTTTTCTCTTTTAAGAGCAAACATGTTCATGTATAAGTTGTTTTTTGTATACTGAAACCCTCAGTTATCAGGTTTCACTACAATGTTGGCACCTTTGATAAACAGGTGGGTTGGTAGCTGCAGTTTGGGCCTACAGCTCCTGCACTGGTTTCCCATTACTGCCTTAGGGGAAAGACCTGTTGGTGGAAGCAGGAATGTGCCTGGCTTCCAAGGACAGCTGTGATCCCTGCCTCACACCTTGTGGACATACTGGGGATAGAGCAGTGCAGGAGCCCAGCACTTCTGGGACCTTTTCATGTCTCAGCTACCACAGCTGCATCCACTCACCAGCTGCAGAGTGTACAAACCAGGCAGGTTTCTGGGTTCAGAGAGGCTGCTCTGGATGGGATTTAAGATGGGAAACATGGGACTGGGTTCACATATCTGGACTAGGAACTGTCAGACTCACAACACATCTTTGCCCCCCACCATTCAGCGTGTTCTAGTCACCCTGCTCTTTACAAAATTAGGTCTTTGTCATTTATTTTACTTGGTTCACATACCTAGAATTAACTGTGCAAATTTTCTGTTAAGAATTATTATTATCTGTTATAATTATCTGTTAAGAATTATTATTATCTGTTATAATTATCTGTTAATAATTAACTGTTAAGAATATCAGTGAAGGGGCTGGGGATTTAGCTCAGAGGCATAAGCACCTCTCTTGCAAGCAGGCAGTCGTGAGTTCGATCCCTGGTACCGATTAAAAAAAAAAAGAATATCAATGAAACTGTTAGCCTTTTTCCTTAATAGCTGCATGACTTCATTAGAAGAATCAGTTGAATATTATAGACTCTTTCGTGGGAGTAAGTAGAATCTGATCAGCCACATGAATGTGAGTCGAAAGACTCCAGGAAGACATGGGTTCCCCCAACCAAATGGTTGTTGTGTTGTGAATAGTCTGTGAGATGGTAAACAAACCCCTCAACAAAGTGCAGAGGCCTCACCTAGAACACTGGGACTGTAAAAGTGATGCTCTTCCCTGTGGAGCCACTCAGGCACAGAGCTCTCTGCCCAGCTTTCAGGACTCAAGTGGCTGTGGGATCTCTGAGGACACCTACCTGGTCTTCGCTACCTGCCTGTTTCTTAATATTTCCTGTTTTACTCTGTGGTTGGTAATGCACATGGCTATGCTGTCTTTTCCTGGAGATTCTCACACTCTAAACTCTGGTTGAGCACTGATGCAATGTTCATAAGTCCCACATCGGATGCGGGAAGCAGAGTCCACAGAAGTTGAGCCCACTGAGAGATGCAGATGAGATGCACTGTTGATTCCCATAGAATAGAAAAGCCAGGCAGGGGAGGCTGCAATTTTAGATCTGATTTTCTGTCATTCCCTGTTCCCCTCAGCATTGAACAGAGGCCACTGCTTAATCCAGAGTGGTAAGAGTAGTTTCTAAACTTCATGTTGCTCAGGCTCTGATGGGGCAGACTTGTCAGGTGTTGATGTGATAACCTAGGGTCAGGAGTTATGAGGAGAACAATTAGAATCAGGACACAGGATTTATAATATTTTATGATAGCCAGAGTTAAACAAAACAATTGCAGGAAATCTTCCCACAACATTAAAGACACAGAATATTCACCCAAGGGCTTGGATCCCACAACAATGTCTTGCATGAGTCCAGATGAATACGTAGAGTCATAACAATGCCTCCCATGGGTGCAGCTGGAAGCCTAGAGACCTGGAAAAGGATTTATACCAGTCTGTTTTATGGATCTCCTGGTAGGGACAACAGGTTAGTGGTGGAAGCCAGAAAGTTTATGCCAGCAAGGTGAAGGAGCTGTGCTGGTAGTTTGAGGGCTCTACACTGGAGCTGAGAAGTCACACTAAAAATAAGGACCAAGGCTTCCCTGAAAAGTACCACAGCCACCCTTAGTGGCATGGAGGTCCCAAGATACTCCAATGATGAGATCAGTCAAGTACATGCCAGAAAGCTAGCTTGACATGCTTATCCTGGAGATTAAACAGCACACATTTTCCCTTCAGAGTCAATAGGGGCTGCTTGGTGTAAGGACCACGGCTTCCTGATAGTGAGCCATGGCCATTCTCAACAACTATATCCCAAGCTCCTCTGATTATATTGGCCCAATCCATATTGGTGAAGCTAGTCATGACCAGCTTCTCCAGAAGAACCAATGGCTCAAAACAGCAACATTTAGGAGAACCCACAACACCTAGCTCTTCTCTCTACTTATACTGGCAACTTTCGTCAGGTGGGCCATCTACACAAGCACCATTCTGATTTAATTCAACTGGTATTAAGCTGATCACCATTTTTTAATGAATAACAGGGTTCTTATATTTAAGTTCAGTTTGACAGAATTTTTAACACTGTTATATAAATAATAAAACTTTGTAGTGCATTAAATGGTTAACATATTACATGGTCACAACAGATAAATGATGTACATGTCTATTTGTGTAATACATGCTCTTAAATATCCTAAACAGAACAAGTGCTGGGTGACTCGAGACTTTGGGATTGGGGCATTTGCTGAACTTCCTGCCCTCTGCTCGAACTAAGGGCAGCCAGTCCCTAGAGCCATAACCAGCTCTGATGTCCTGGTTTCTCATGGTCCCTCCCCTCTTTGGGACTGCCATCTTGGTTCAGAACCCAAAGGTGTCCAGCAATTTCCTTCCCTGGATCCCCTAACAGGCAGTGCCATGGGCCGTGTCCCTCTTCCCTGCTTGGTCCCCACAGCCCAGGACCTGAGCCTGGCAACTCTCAGCATGGCAAGCCTGACATCAGCACTGATTTAAGATCCATTTCACTCTGTATTACACAGAGTATTGTAATACAGCATGTATTACATAAATAGACATGTACATCATTTATCTGTTGTTCACCTCTCCATTTCACTCCATCACCTCAGCGCTGATTTAAGATCACATTTCACATATTTATCTGTTCACCTCTCCATTTCACTCCAACCTGCAAGTTTCCTGGTTCTGAGTTTCTAGGATCTTCTAAAACCAGCATTGCCATCTGGATGAGTAAGGCTGGTCTTCATTAACAGCATGAGTTCTGCTTGTTCCAATGCAAGCAGACGAAGTTTTCCTTCAGATCTCTGTCCCCCATTCAATGTAAGTTAGAGGCACAGGTAAAATTTATAAAAGGGCTTTTAAATATTTCATATGTTCACAGCAGCCACCCCTACTTCCTTTGTGTCATCAAACATTGGCTCTGACCTGCTGTGTGTGCCAAACAAAGATGGGCCTATTTCAGCCTAGGACAGGAACAGGGTTTTGACGTCATGTGACTATCTCAAATGTGAGACCCACAAGGAATCAAGAAGAAAAGACAGGCAAGTACTGGGAAAGATTTCAAAACAGGGCAGGTGAAAAGCTGTGCTGAGTTTCTTCATAAGAACAGTTAGAATGCTTTAGTCTTGAAACACTGCAGCCCTCTTGAGGCCAAGAGGCTTTATGACTGACATTAAAAATTCTGTAACGCACACCAGGAATAAAGAATTTGAAATCTTTATATTGTCTCTAAGCTGCTGTACCAATTTAAGTTCTCCAAAATTTAGACTTCCATTTATGTTTTTAACAATTGCTACAGCTTCTTTTGCTAACTTCTCAACTGATTCTAAGATATCCTGAAAAACAAATTAAGATAATGAACTTGACTGAGACTCAGAACTGCACTTTGTTGGAAGCCAGGCAAAATAATGTACTCGAGTGAGTATTTTTTTAGGAGTGTGAGACATCAAGGTCTGGAAATCTTAATTGGTGATGTCTTCCTCTGCTGTTTTAGTCATGCTTTGAAATGTATAGAGGGACCAGGCAAGTTCAAATGGCTTATAATTCTCCACACTTCCTTTTTTTCTTTTCCTTGCTTGTCTTTTCTTTCTGTTTTCTTTCTTCCTATTTCCTATGCATGAAGCAGCCTTATTATTCTAAATTCCTCCTCTCTAAGAGCTAGTAACATACCACAGTGGTTAAGGAACTCGAGCAATGTATTTTGAATTGTGGAAAGAAAAATAGATTGTTCTAACCATTGGGGATCAGCCTGATTCTGTCCTGCACCCCAAGGAAGAAATATGTTCAGAAGGCAAATCTGTGCTGCTCTGTTCTGAACAGAGATTTCAGGAGACACTAGTACAATGCTATCCTGAGATGAGGCAGCCCAGCAGTTGTGCCCACCCTGCCAATGCCCTGTTGATTTGCATGGCACCAGAGCACTGCCCATGCCGTTGGTATGTCTTCATAGGCTGTCACACCCTAGGCAGGACTCACTTCCAGTCAGGACACAGCATGGGCATGAGGGTCCTGCTCAGCTCCTGGGATTTCTGCTGCTCTGGCTCCCAGGTAAGGATGGGCAGCACTGAGGATTTCCTCAGCACAGTGTGTTAAATGCTGCCTGACCCTTCAAGGTCTTGTTTTATCATGATTAATTGTGTTGATATTTGTTATGTTGGCATTTCAGTTAGCAGATGTGACATCCAGATGATCCAGTCTCCATCCTTTATCTTCATCCTTAGCAGATAATGTCACCATCAGTTGTCAGTTAAGTGCAGATGCTAAATATTTTTATCCTGGTATTATGAAAAACTAGGGAAAGCTCTTAAATGTCTTATCTTTGATGCAACCAGTTTGCAACTTGGGGTCCCATGGAGATTCAGCAACTGTGGATCTGGGACAGATTTCATCCCCAGGATCAACAGTCTGCAGCCTGAAGATCTATCAACATTTTCTGTCAGCAGTGTCAGAATTGGCCTTCCACAGTGATACAAGGCATGACATAAACCCCCCAGGGGAGCAGAAGTGTGAGGCTGGGCTGCCCCATCGGCTCCTCCTGCTATTTTCACCTGCTCAGCACATTTCTCAGAGGCAGCCAAGCTTTTCTAGTTGCTGGAGGGTTTTGCTAGAGTATGGAAGGAGCCTCCTCTGCACCCCACCCCTTTCATCCTTCTCATTTCCAGAAGAACAAATATCCCTGTGCCTGTGTTGGTTTAATGAAGGCACAGGTGAGCAAGCCTGAACAGTGGAGGTTATGGCAAACTTTTGGTTTCACACAGCAGGGGAGAATCCCTTGCAAGTATTGCAAGACACTATTTTAAAATTTGTACGTCAATTTTCAGCCATCTGCTGTGTGTTCCTTGGTATACTACACTCCAGCCTGGTGCAGTGCTTGGAAAAGACCCTTGGTTAATGTCTAGCAGCATGCTTTTCCCAAAGCACCTTAGAAAATCATTTTGCTCTGTGCTGTTCAAATTACCTGTGTCACTCATGGTGTTACAGCCAGAACAGAAGCCTCACCAACCTTTACTCCAACAGGCCTGGTGGCCCCAGATATTTTCTTGGATATTCAGCTGTTTTTCTTCATTTCTCCCCTATACTGGATCAATATTTATCTCAGGAAGTGCCATGTTAAAATCAACCTAAGAGGTCAACCGTTTTTTTTTTTTTTTTTTGCACACCTATTTTGTACTATAAAAGCAGTTTACAATGCCATCCATCCATGGAGTATACATAAGAGATGTGTGGCAAGAGAGTTCTATGATAGCATTTATCTATTCCATCCATAATCCAAGTGTTGCATGTATATTACAAGATGATGGTGATTGAAAAGAGGATGCAGGGGTAGAGAGGACAACATTATTATAACTAAGAGTTCTCATCCAATGAGGAAATATTGGGTTACTTTGTCTTCTTACTTGCTACTGTGTTAACTACTGATTACAACATAAACTCAGGAGATGTTTCCAGACATGTGACTCAGAAATATTCTTCCTAACAGCAATATATCTATAACTGTGTGTATTCCCATAGATAATATCACAGAGTACCTAGTAAATATTCAAGGGATGCACTCCTACTTTCTTTAGTTTGTATTATTTCAGGAGAAATACATGTTACTTCAGTGAAAAATAGATGCAATATTAAAATTAAAAATTTAATATTTAAAAGTGCAAAAACTTATACAATTGCAGATAAAAGTATAATTGCCTTGAAACATAAAACTTCCTGGTAAATAAAACAAATGATACTGATCTACTTGTCTAATTAATGAACGAAACTTTACATTTCTTAAAGAACCAGCATTTAAAAATACTAAAAATAAGGGATAAACCTTAATAATATGTTACCATATTCTATTAGATCACAAATGTCTGTAGCAAAGTACTTGCTACTATGAAAGTTTCCCTTTGGTTGTGAACTTTATGGATTATCATCTCCTTATTCTTTTTGGACACCATCAATCCTCCTGGAAGATTTCAGGACCTAGTTATTGTCTGTGATACTGTGAGCAACCCCTGCCATAACCGAGTCAGCAATGTACCAATAAAAAATTTTCCAACAAATCCATGTCTCATAAAGGCAATATTATATTATAGTATTATTCTTGAAGTTCATTGTTTTTCAATGAAAAATAAAAGTAATGGTTGTCTGAGATATATTAAACTATCAGACATAAATCTGCTGACATTGGTGGGCCTTGAGGAAAAGAAATGTTGGTGGAAGCAGAAGTGTCACTCAGCTCCAACGCTAGCTGCGATCCCTTCCTCACAGGCTGTGTAGAGACTGGGAAAGGAGAGATAGTGAGTGACTTTCAGAGCCCAGTACTCCTGGAACCTTCTTACATCTCAGCTGCCACAGTTGCAGCCATTCAACAACCGCTGAGTGTGTAAGCAGGGGAGCTGCTGGGTTCTCACAGGTTGCTCTGGAAGGGGCTCTGGGATAGGAAGGATGGGCTGGCCTTATAGATCTATACCAGGACTCTTTAGGTTACCAACATTTCCTGCAGTGTCTTCAGGGGCTCATGGTCTCTGTCAAAAATACAGGTGACACATGTCAGGTTCACTGTCCTATGTCCATTATCTTTGTAGAACTCTAGGTGAACCTTTTGTATTTTGTTCTTTGTAGTGGAATGATTTATTAAGATGAATTACTTGAATTTTCTGTAGTGTTGTCTACTATTTGATAGAATAGGATCAGCTTCATAAATGAGTTTGAAAAGATTCAATCAAGCCCTTAGGTCACCAAAATAAATAGGTTGCTGTGTTAAAGATCCTCCAGCAGATGGCGAACAACCCCACAATAAACAGGCACTGAGGTACCTAGAAACACACCAGGACTGTAGAAGTGATGCTTTCCTATAAGGGTACAGTTAAGGCAGGGAGCTCTCTGCCCAGCTCGCTAAGCTCTCTTGGATCAGGGTCCTTTGTGCACAGTGGGCCATGTCTTCCCCATCTACCAGTTCCTTTTTATCTCTTGCTTTGCTTTGTGACTGGTGATGCACCTGATCGCAATGAATTTCCCAGACCACTGGATCAGCAGTGAAGCAGGATGGTGAGAGAGCAGAGGCCAGACTCTGAGTGTTGCAAGTATTGAGTGAAATAAGAGTGAAGTAGCCTGATGAATTCAGAGGTGAAGGTGACAGATCCCACAGAACTCAATACAGTACAGAGATGCAGAGGAGCAGCACCAGAGGAGTCACTTAGAGGATGGGAATGAGGGCTGGGAGAGCGGTAGTGATTGAAGCCCTATTTTCCCAAAGTTCTCCTGAGTCCTCATCAATGGCCGCAGGTCACTTCTTGGTCCATCATGGCTGAGGGTGACCCATGAGATTCAAGTTGTTCAGAATTTGTTGTGGGACAAGATTGTGAGGTAATGTGCTAACTCTGGTCACTCCATTTTCAATTTGCCAGCATTTAAAATAATGTCATGCAAGCAGCTGAATCCATTATTTATTACTACATTAAATTCATAGATGATGTCTTACAAGCACAGAATGAATAAGCAACTTACATATTTATTTATTTGTGTAACCAAGCTTTTCATCTTTGTAAGCAAAGGAAAGCTGAGTGAGTTCAATTCATATCAGGGGCATTCACTCATCCTCTTTTTAGCTTTTTCCCCTTAGGAGCATTGAGCACAGCTCTGAGCACCTTCATCTCCAAGAGCCAGGTCAGCTCTGTGGTCCTGGTTTCTCCCATTCTTGCTCCATCTGAGTATTTTAGCTGCTCAGCATGTAGAGTGTTGAATACTTTCCTTCTTTGAACCTCCTGCAAGGCTGCAGGATGGACAGGGTCTCAGGTTCAGCCCCATTAGTCAGTGGATCAGCTGCTTCCTCCACGGTCTGTAGCTAGAACTCAGAAGCTCTCAGCGGTATGATCCTGACTCAGCTTGAGTTCAGGTCCCTGCTCCTGCTCTCTCTGATCCACTGCAGTGCTAGAAAATCTAGTAAAACCTTAAGCTCACTGCCCACATGTCCTCAGATTCCAAAACCATCCCAGCACCTTAATAAGGAGGAATGTTTTTCTTGTTATCCTAGAGTCCTGCTAGTTCTTAATATAGCAGATAAATGTGTTGTTCAGATCGTACATCCCTATCCAACATAAGTTAGAAGGAAATGGTTATTGTTTTTTAAAGAGCTTATTAAAAATCTAACACATTCATGGCAGTCATCTCTGTTTTCTTCAGTTTATTCAGTAGCAGCTCTTCCCTGCTGTGCATGGCAAACACAGAAGAGACTATGCAACCTAGGCACCGTTAGAGAATCTGAGCCTCATGGGACCATTTTAGTACTGACATAAGAGGAGTGAAGAAGGTGGTGAGGTGCTGAAAAAAAGTGTCATACACATGAAATGGAAGGGTGAGGTCAAATCTTTGGCTGGATTTCTTCTAGCAATGATTTTGAGATGACTTAAAGCTTAGAGACATTGCAGCCCTCTATAGATCAGGATCCCTTAGTTGGACTATTTCAAAAACTCCATGTACTGAGAATATCAACGCAACAGCAAAGAAGTTGGCTTCCCTGCTGGTGTCCCATTCCCACGTACAACACAAGACTATGTATATGGTTTTAAGTATATTCTGTTTCTCACATTGCTTCTGAAATGAGTCTAAAATATCCTGCCAAGAAAATCAAGATCAAATAACTTAATAGACTTCAGAACTGTCTTTGGTGGAACACAGGAAGAAACATGTGCTCTTTGTGTGGGCTTGGGGGAAGCCTGGGGCTGTACAACATGTCCTCACTTTCCATCTTAGTTATGCTGTGAGAGTGAGTACAGGAACCCAGACAAGTTCACAGAGTTCACAAATTCTACTCTCTTCCTGTTTTTTTTTTTTTAAATTTTATTTAAAAGTAAAAAGAGATAAAGCAAATCAAAACAAAGCGGTGTAAAGGTACAAGTAATACAGAACTACAAAAAAAAATCAGTAAGAAATCACCAGTTAATAGATTACATATTATCATCTTAGAGATACTTGCTCAAGTCACAGTATCAAAGCATACAAAGTGGACATTCAAACAGTGAGACTGCAAACAGTTGTGTTCAATGATCCAACATAAAACATTAATATGGGCAACTATTCAACACCCCTAAACACACTTGCTGTTGTATCCTTTAGAGCATTTTCAAGCTTGAATAAACCCATATGTTTCCCTTCATTCTTCCTTTTCAAAGGGATCATAACATAGGTCTGTGGTCCTCAAGTAAAGAGTGATCTGAAAGGTGAGTACAACAGTTCACTAATGGGAGAGCAGCCTGATTGTGTCCTGTAGCTCAAGGCAGAAAACATGTGGTCAGCAGGCAAATTTGTGCTGCTCTGGTGTGGACAAGAACCTTAAGGGACAGTGAGCTTGTGCTGAGATGGGCCAGTCCTGCAGCTGGGCAAAATCCCTTCCACCTATGCTGATTTGCATATCCCAAGAGCCCAGCCAGTTACTTGAGGACTTCTTAATATGCTGCTTATCTCACCCTGTGTAGGTTCATTCCCAGTCAGGAATCAGCATGGACAAGAGGGTGCCCACTCACTTTCTGGGCCTCTTGCTGCTCTGGGTCCCAGGTAAGGAAGTACAGTGTCAGGAATTTACTCAGCACCTTATGGTCAGAGTTGCCTGATATTTCAGGAAGGTTCTCTTTTATCTTGAAAACTTATGCTGATATTTGTTATGTTTCCAACCTCAGGTGCCAGATGTGACATCCAGTTGACACAGCCTCCTTCTGCATCTGCATCTGTGGGAGACACCGTCAAGATCAGTTGCCAGGCCAGTCAGAGTGCTAGCAGTTACTTAAACTGGTATCAGCAGAAACCAGGGCAAGCTCCTAAATGCCTGATCTATGGTGCCACCAATTTGGAGTCTGGAGTCTCAACTAGGTTCAGTGGCAGTGGATCTGGGACAGATTTCACTCTCACCATTAGCAGCCTGCGGCCGGAAGATTTTGCAGTTTATTACTGTGAGTAGCACCAGAGTTGGCCTCCCACTGTGATATAAGCCATGACATAAACCTCCCTGAGTGGCACAAGTGTGAGACTGGGCTGTCCAGCTGCTCCTCTTTGTGTCTGCAGTTTCAGAGCAAGTTTTTCAGATGCATCCAGGCATTGAAGGTAACTGGAAGACGTGTCCAAGGAAATTCCTCTCTACCCTAGCTTTCTTTTCTCTTTCTTGACCCTGATTTAATGAAGCACACCAATTAATACACTAGAGTATTTGGATTAGGGTATCATCTTGTAATCACATGGCAACCGACAAGCTCTTCAGTAGTTTACAAGCCTTAATTTTTAATGCTTTTCATCAGTTTTAGAGCCTTATATTCATAGCAAAATACAAATTACAGAGGTATCTATGATACAGCTGCCCCTACATCTAGGTATATCGAAACCATAAATGGTAATTCTGTTGCAATCTATCAGACTTAGTTTAAACTCAAAATCCACAGTCCACATGAGGGTTGACCCTTGATTTGGATTATCTCAACAGAAAACACAGACATTAGGATATATGTTCAAAATTTTGATATGACACAGTGTTTTTCATTGCACTAAATACCACTGTCTTCTGCTTGTACATTGTTTTATTTCTCAATTTGTGTAAGACAATCATGTTTTCCCATGCCCATACTATTTCCTTTTCTCGAAAGATTAAATCTTGGATTAAAGTATGGAAGATTTTCAAAGTCTAACCTAGAAATACACTGCTATGGAACACATATAAAAATAATAATACATTTTGCTACCACTAAGACTCCTATTATAGCATCCAATATTTTTATTCTAGTGATTTTTGGTACTGTCTTCAGGGATTTATCTAAAATTTATTGTTGGAAGCATGTGAAGCTATCCGTTCTTTCTTTCCATTTGTGAATTTTATTATTTTTCTTGGCTTATTGTATTTCCTAGTATCTTCAACATAACTTTGAATAAAAGTAAATAAAATGGACATTCCTACGTATTCATTCTGAAGGATAAAATACTTAGTATTGCATTGCTGAATATGATGTTTTTAGAGACTTCATTAGGGTGTAAACAAAGTTTTCTAGGTTGTTAAAGTGAAAGAGCCAGGGATTGGGTTTATTGATGTGTGTGTAATAGAATGATGTACAAAATCACTCAAGGAGTAGAAATGGCTTGCAAAGAAAGTTCTGTTTCTGATTTCAGTGAAATCATATCAGTGTGCTAAAGAAAGGCTGATCCAGGGCTGCTGATCTGTGAAGTTGTGCTTGTCAGCTGACCTACACTGCTGAGCCTAAATCTCTTTGGCCCTTTCTGGATTTTTACAAGAGTAAGGCTGCATTAGGGACCTTTTGGAAAGATTGCAAATGTGCAAAGTAAAAGAATGTCTTCAAGACAATTTTCACACAAAATCTTATTTCAACCAGACATATGCACCTAGAGAGGAATGAGACATGTTAGAGCTTAGAGAAACTCTGTCCCTGTAGGTTTTGATTTTGTTCTTAATAGGTTTGTATTGAAGGCCATCTGGCTGATTCTAGAGGTTTGATAAGACAGGAAGACATCAGGACCAAGTTTTGTGATCACAAGGAGAAATGTTATTCTGTAGCTCTGCCTAAGGGCCTTCGTCCTGACCACCTGGGCATGACTTGCTCAAGTGAGGAAAAGAAAAGCCCAGTGTTTCTGCAGCTGCAAGCTCAGCCCATCTCACTCCTGCTGCTGTCCATGCTCCTCCCACACCCCCTGCTATTCAGAGCCCATATTATTGCCTGAGCCAGAGTCCTGGGGAGACCTGCACCAGGAAGAACCTAGCATGCACCATGGAAGCCCTGGCTGGATTCCTTTGTCCCTTGTTACTCTGGGTGCCAGGTTAGGGCTACATGGAATATTTTTGCATATCTATGAAAATTCTCAGCCTTGGATCCTATGCACAGTACTATATTCTCTATTCAATAAGAACTGTATTTAAAGTTCAATGTAGAATAATGAGTTTAGCTCTATTGAGAACACAATTGGTATGACTTAGATTACATGGGTGACATTTCTATTTTATTTTTCACTCTCATATTCAACTGGATAAAACTTTTTACCCCGTCTCAGCCTCCCTGGCCCCGTCTCCAAGAGAAGCATCCACTCTCAGCTGAAGAGCCCTTGAGAGTTTAGCAGCTCCCTAGCTTGGTAGCAGCAGAAACCTGGGCTCCCTGGCTCCTCACCTATGCTGCCACCAGCAGGGCCACTGGTGTCCTATCCTGGTTAAGTGGCAGTGGCTCAGGGACAGATTCTGTTTTCACCATCAGCAGCCTGCAGCCTGAGGATATTGCAGTTTATGACTGTTAACAGTATTAGAGGTGGTGTCCCACAGGGATCTATTTTGAAGCAGAAAGCTCCCCAAGTCTATTGTCGCTATTTTGGTCATAGCAGCTGCTTCCTTTAAGGACAGATGCTGTACTTCCTGCTCAGCTTAAATGTCTCTGCCTCCATGTGACTATCTTGTGATTTTGAAAAGTAACTCGCTGATAAGAAGTTGAGTGATTCCTAGATTCGTTCTCAGACTCAGCTGCACAGGCATGTTTAGGAATAGTTTCCCTGATAATGACATCAGATAAGATTCACATCAGTAGATACCTATAAAGATGTACATTTTCTGTGCTGTAAAATGCAACACAATAGTCAATAACAAGTCTTGTTCTTATCCATGTGGATTAACTCATGCTTTAGCTTTCTGAACAGAAATAAGTTCTCAAATTCTTTTTACTGATATTAAATTGATTCCTTCTAGCGGCAGTTCTCACTGATATTACAGTAAATGTTAGCTTATAAAAATAAGGTGCATTTGAATATTTTTCTTATGATTCGTTAGCATTTTGGCTGAGATTCAATTATATATATATATATATATATATATATATATATATATATATATATGATATGATGTATTACATATATCTATGCCAGCACAACTGCTGGATCTCTTCTCACAGTTTCACTCAGTACATATGTGAGTCCCATTTTCTTTCTTTTTTTAAATTTTATTTAAGAGGAAAAAGAGAAAAACACAAAACAAAACAAAGCGGTGTAAGGGTACACGTAATACAGAACTACAAAAAAAAAAAAACATAACAGTAAGAAATCACCTGTTAATAGGTTACATATTATCATCTTGAAAATAGTTGCTCAAATCACAGTATCAAAGAATACAAAGTGGACATTCAAACAGGGAGACTGCAAATAGCTGTGTTCAATGATCCAAAAACATTGATATAATCAGCTATTTAACACCCCTAAACACACTTGCTGTTATATCCGTTAGAGCTCTTTTTTTCCCTCTCTTTTTTACAACAAAATTTACACATTTTGGATTTTATTACTCCTGAGTGCTTATTACTTTTTTTTTTGGGGGGGGAATACAATCAAATATGGCAAAACAAAGCTGTCAGTCAAAACCAAGGATAGACATAGCACATGGTGTAGAACAGAGTACAAGGTTATCAACAGTGGTTATCAACGTTGTCTCTTGTTTCCTTAAAAAGAATTGTCTATCTCATTAGATATTATAAAGTTGGACAAAACAGTAGAGAACAAGACCAATAAAACTTAGGCATTGTAAACATTGCAGGACTTCCAAAGGAGACAATAGTCAAACCAGAATGGGTATCTTAGTGAAACTTATTGCCTTCAAAGTAGTTGCCTATACCCTCAAACTTGATACTATCATACAGAATGGAGCACAGTCTAATCAGTCAAAACAAGATCGTAGGAGTATTACAGGACTTCAAAACAAGTTAATAGGAAATCAAAAAGAGTTACTATTATATATCCTAATTTTTAAAACTTTTCCCCTTAATTAAAACAAACATAAGAAATAACTAAATATTTTTTAAAGAATAAGGGGGAGATTGAGATAAAACAGGACATAACAATATAACAATAGAGGTCAAAGCATGACTGTTTCAGCAACCTAGTACTTCACCACCATATAACCCGACTTAATAATAGTTACCATAGTGTCTGTCTTTTTCCTTGAAATATTTGGATAAAACTTCATATACTATACCTTCAAATGTTTCCATATCAAGAAGCCCAGAATAAAGCCTTTCTAATTAATGAGTGAAAACTTTATAAGGCTTCAAGGCCACATAATGGGGAATCATGATTATCACATATTTTTATATATTTGAATCATTACTTACAATTGTGCTGCTATAAACATAGGTGCACATATATCACTGTGATATGATGCTTTCAGTTCTTCTGGGAATATACCTATAAGTGGAATAGCTGGAATAAATGGGATTTCCAATCCCAACTTTTTGAGAAATCTCCAGACAGATCTCCACAAAGGCTGTACCAGTATACACTCCCACCAGCAGTGCAGGAGAGTTCCTTTTTCCCCTCAGCCTCTCCAGCATTTGTTGTTGGTTTTCTTGATCCTGGCCATTCTTTCAGGAGTGAGATGGTATCTGAGTGTGGTTTTAATTTGCATTTCTCTAATGACCAATGATGATGAGTATTTATTTTCCATTTGCATTTCTTCATCTGAGAATTGCATATTCATCTCAGATGCCCATTTTTGGATTGGATCTTTGAATTTTGGAGGTCTGAGTTTTTTTTTTTTTAATTCTTTACGTGTTTTAGACAAGAGTCCCTTATCTGAGAGAGAGTTCACTAAAATTTTTTTCCCAGTTTGTGGGTTTTCTTTTCACTATGCTGGAGATTTCTTTTGACATGCAGAAACTTTTTAATAAATTGTGGTCCCAGTTATTAATTCTGGGAAGTATTTCCCGTGCAGTTTCAGTCCGGTTCATGAATTCTTTACCTACTCCTATGTCTCCAAGTGTTCTACCTAATTTGTCTTCCAATAGATTTAGTGTTTCTGTTTTAATATTCAGATCTTTGAGCCATTTAGATTTTAATTTAGTACATGGTGATAGACATGGGTTTAGCTTTAGTTTTCGGCAAATGGAGAGCAGTTTTTCCAGCACCATTTATTGAAGAGACTGTCGTTCTTCCACTGAATCTGCTTGGCTCCTTTATCAAAGATAAGGTGGTTGAGTGTGTTTGTAGTTGTGGTTGTATCTTCTAATCTATTCCATTGATCTTCGGTTCTGTTTTGATTCCAATACCATGTTGATTTTACTACTGTTGCTTTGTAGTATAATTTCAAGTCAGGGATTGTGATGCCTCCTGCTTTGTCTTTGCTGCTTAGAGTTGCCTTTGTGATTCTAGGTCTCTTCTGGTTCCAGATGAAATTTAGGAGTGATTTCTCTAGATCTATAAGGTATGTTGATGCTATTTCTATTGGGATTCCATTGAATCTGTATAACAGTTTTGGGAGAATGGCCATTTTCACAATGTTTGTTCTTCCTATCCATGAGCAAGGGATGTCTTTCCGTTTTCTGAGATCATCTTCTATTTCCTTTTTCAGTGTATTATAATTTTCACTGTACAAGTCTTTCACATCTTTTGTAAGAGTAATTCTTAAATATTTCATTTTTTTTTGGTTGCTAATGTGAATAGTCCAGTTTCTCTTATTTCCCTCTCTGTGATTTTGTTGTTCGTGTATAGGAATGCTATTGATTTCTGAGTATTGATTTTGTATCCAGCCACATTACTGAATTTATTTATTGTATCAAAGAGTCTTTCAATGGAGTTTAGGGGGTCTTCTATGTAGAGTATCATGTCATCTGCAAACAACGATAATTTAACTACTTCTTTTTCTATCTTTACACCTTTTATTTCTCTTTCTTGCCTAATTGGTCTGGCTAGTACTTCCAGTACTATATTAAATAGGAGTGGTGATAAAGGACATCCTTGTCTTGTGCCCAATTTTAAAGTAAAGGCTTTCAATTTTTGGCCATTTAGTATGATGCTGGCTGTTGGTTTGTCATAAATGGCCTTTATTATATTGAGGTAAAGACCATATATTCCAATTTTCTGTAAAGTTCTTATCATGAATAAATGTTGGACCTTATCGAAGGCTTTTTCTGCATCTATAGAAATGATCATGTGATTCTTATTTTTGGCTTTATTGATATGGTGGATCACATTTATTGATTTGCATATGTTGAACCATCCTTGCATTCCTGGGAGGAATCCCACTTGGTCATGGTGTATAATCTTCTTGATGATTTGCTGCCTCCTATTTGCCAATATTTTATTGAGGATTTTTGCATCTGTGTTCATTAGGGAGATCGGTCTATATTTCTCTTTTATAGTTGGGTCTTTCTCAGGTTTTGGTACTAGAGTAATATTTGCTTCCAGGAATGACTTAGGAAGGATTGCTTCCCTTTCAATTTCATTGAATAGATTGAGGAGTGACGGCATTAGGTCTTCTTTGCATTTCTTGTAGAATTCTGCAGTGAATCTATCTGGGCCTGGCTCTTCTTGGTTGTTAAGGACTTAATTACATTTTCAATTTCATTAGCAGAGATTGAAACAGTTTTACATCCTCTTGATCTAGCTTTTGTACTTCATATGCTTCTAAGAATCTGTCTATTTCTTCTGTGTTATCAAACTTTTGAGAGTAGAGGTTTTCGAAATAGTTGTTGATGATCTTCTGTATTTCTATTGGGTCTGTAGTGATTTCTCTTTTTTCATTTCTTATTGCATGAATTTGAGCTTTTTCTTCCCTTTTTTAAATAAGGTTGGCTAGGGGCTTATTGATTTTTTTTATTCTTTCAAAGAACCAACTCTTTGATTCGTTGATTATTTGGATTGTTTTCTTAGTCTCTATTGCATTGATTTCTGCTCTGATTTTTATAATTTCCTCTCTTCTTTTGGCTTTGGGCTTGACTTGCTCTTCTTTTTCTAGCTGTTTGAGGTGTAGCATTAAGTTATTTATTTGTATTCGTTCTGTTTTCCTGATGTGGGAACTCAGTGCAATAAATTTTCCTCACAGGACGGCTTTCATTGCATCTCACAGATTCCGGTAAGTTGTATCTGCATTTTCATTTTCTTTTAGGTATTGTGTATTTTCTTCTTTAATTTCTTCTGTGACCCACTGATTGCTCAAGAGTGTGTTATTCAGTTTCCATGTGTTTGCGGGATTTTTGCAGTATCTTTTATCATTAATTTCTAATTTCAGAGCGCTATGATCCGATAACATGCAAGGGATGATTTCAACTCTTTTGCATTTGTTTAAATATGTTCTCTGAGCTAATATATGGTCTATTTTAGAAAATGATCCATGTGCTGCTGAGAAGAATGTGTTCTGATGTTGTTGCGTGGAACATTCTGTATATGTCTATCAAACCCATTTGTTCACAGGTGTGATTCAGTTCTGTTATTTCTTTGCTCATTTTCTGTCTGGTTGATCTGTCCCTTGGTGTCAATGGCGTATTAAGGTCTCCTGTTACAATTGTGTTACTGATAATTTGAGTTTTCATTTCTGTTAATAATTGTTTTGTATAACTGGGTGCTCTGGAGTTTGGTGCGTATGTATTTAAGATAATTATCTCTTCTTCTTGGAGTTTTCCCCTTAGGAGTATGTAGTGACCTTCTTTGTCCTTTATGGTCATTGTTGGTTTAAAGTTCACGTTGTCTGCAAACAGAATGGCTACTCTTGCTTTTTTTTTGGATTCCTGCTTCATGAAAAATTGTTTTCCATCCTTTGACTTTCAGTCTGTGAGTATCCTTCTGGGTTAGATGGGTTTCCTGTAAACAGCATAAGTTTGGATTTTGTTTCTTGATCCATTCTGCTAGTCTGTTTCTTTTGATTGGTGCATTGAGACCATTTACATTAATGGTTATTACTGTTAAATGCTGGTTAATTGTAGGAATGTTATCTCTCTGCTGTTGCATCTTTATCTTTCTGTTCTGTTTAATTATTTGCTTTGCTTAGTGGTTTTTTCCTTTGTGTATCTAAACTGTCTTTCAATATTTTTTGCAGGGTTGGTTTGATGTTCATGAAGTTCTTCAGCTGTTCTTTGTCATGGAAGTATCGTATTTCAACATCTATTTTGAATGATAGTTTTGCAGTATACATCATTCTAGGTTGGAAATCATTTTGCTTTAGGATCTGGAATACTTCACTCCATGCTCTTCTTGACTTTATCCTTTGTGCTGAGAAGTCTGCTGTGATTCTGATAGGTTTTCCTTTATAAGTGATCTGTCTTTTCTCTCTGACAGCTTTTAATAATCTATTCTTGTGTTGGATTTCTGGGATGGTGATTATTATATGTCTGGGTGTAGTTTTATTTTGGTTATGACTATTTGGAGTTCTATATGCTTCACTGATCCTGATGTCAGTTTCTGATCTCATGCTTGGGAAATTTTCAGCTATTACTTCTCTAAATATCCTCCTGACATCCTTCATATTTTCTTCCTCTCTTTCATTAATCCCTATCATTCTTATATTATTCTTCTTTGCATCATCTTGCAGTTGTTGAATTGTTGTTTCCTGATTCCTTGTTATTTTCAAAAGATCTTTCCTTTCCTGTTCACTAGCTGCAATCCTGTCTTCAAGGTCTGAAATTCTATCTTCACTTTCATTAAGGCGGCTTTTACAACTTTCAGTGGAGTTTTTTATTTCCTGTATATCTCTGTGCATCTGCATTATATATTCTGTTTGTTTCTTATATTGCTCGTCTAGGGATTCTATCTTTTTGTTTAGTTCCTCCAATTTTTTATCTGTGTTTTCTTTATATATATTCAGAATCTCTTTCACTTCTTTTATCATTTCTTCTTTTATCTGGGAGATTATTTCGAGTGTGAATTTCTTTAAAGCTTCCTGGAGTTGCTTGTCAATTTCAGTAGCTATTGTGTCTGATATATGAGGTGGATGGGATATATTTTCTTCTATATACATCACTCCTAGGGTTTCTTGAGATGGGCTGGAGGTTTGAGGTTGTAATTTGGTCTTTCCTTTTGTTATTTTCCTATGTTTCTGTGTTTCAAGTGTTATTTGAAAGCTTTCTCAGTATCTGTTGAAAATCCCCTTCTATGTTTGCAGCTACTGAGACTCTGGCACCACACTACCCCAAGCCATTGGGCCTGCAGAACCAGAAGCCCTCCTCTGCCTGCTCAGAACTCCGCAGTTCCAGACAAGCTGGGCCTCAGGGACACTGTGCGCCCACCTGCCCCTTGGAAGCTCCACAGTTCTTCAATCTTAACCGGGTTAGTGTACTCACCACAGGCCGTGGTGCCTCAGGAACCTGTGATCCCTCCCTTCTTGCAGAAATATCTACAGTCCTCCAGACACACAGAGAGGCCGATGCAGGCACCCCAGATCCGCCCAGCTCCTCCTCTGTACACCGATGGCTAGGCATGGCAGCAAAAGAGGCTGGGCTCTGGGGATAGTGTGGGACCACCCACCCGTTGGGAGCTCAGCAGTTCTCCAAGTGCAACCGGGATGGAGAGGCAGATGTAGAAGCCTCAAACCCACCTCTCCCCTTCACTGCACCTGGAAGCCTGGAGGGGCTCCAACCGTCTTGGCAGAGATATCCACAGTCCTCCAGACACACAGAGAGGCCGATGAAGGCACCCCAGATCTGCCCAGCTCCTCCTCTGCACACTGATGGCCAGGCACGGCAGCAAAACAGGCTGGGCTCGGGTGATTGTGAGTCTCATTTTCATTTGTATCCTGCTGTTCTTCATCATTCTACTCCTACAAAATAATCCACCCAAATTTTCCTTGGAAATCTGCTAGAGGATTTGTTTTATGGCTACTTTTGTTTCTTCCTTTTCATCTCTTTTTTTTTTCTTCCTTCCTCTCTTTTTTATGGCTTGAAATCTATTAAATGATCAAAACATTCATAATAATAAGCAATGGTGAATCTTTCTTTTATTCTTCTTGATTAGCAGTTTCATTCATTTATATGAATTAATTGCTGTAAGATAATCATCTCATGTGACCCCAGCACTCATTATGCACTTAGGAAACTAACATTTATTTGGTTTGATGATCTCTACAGTTCCACAGGTCTACCCTCCAGTACATAGTTAATCTCAATTATAAATGTTATGTTACTTATAATTTGATCTTTTCCATTAGTATATTTGTTGTACATATATTCATTGCATGATATTTTAGGGTACGCATGCTTAGAATTTTCTGAAGAAAATCATATCAATGATGTATGTGGAGTGTAATCTAAAAAATGTTAAATGCTTAAATTCTAAAGCACTACCATAAAGGACACATTCCCATTTGTTTCCCCCGGAATCCTCCCCCTTGATTTAAAACTCGTCATCCTATACTACACCTCTCACTCCTCTTTTGATATTGCTCCTGTCCATGGCATCAAAGTGATGGCTGTCCAGTCACCACAGACTGACACCTCTGAATCCATGAGCCAAAATATACAGTTTCTTATTTTCACTTGATTTTCTCAGGTACTTTTCAAAGTGACAACAGTCTGACGGGCTTACTGACCAATGTTCTGCACAAGGGAGAATATGCTGGAGAGTATCACACAGGGGAAATTGGAGACCTATAAAGCCCAAATGTCAGGGAAAGGTGAGGAGGAGCTTTATTTTGTAGGTGTGTGAGCTATTGGCCTCTGTTCTGAATCACATTGTTTTTCTTATTTATGACACTTATCCCATGAACAAATACAAATCATGAACTGCTTCTGTTATCAAAATTTAATGAAAAGTCTGGCCCTTGTACTGGAAACCCAGCCTAAGTCATTCATCTGCTCCTCTCTGTCCTACCAAGCACTGATTCTCCCTGCTTCTGCATCAAGCACTGCCCACAGTGAGATGGAGATGAGAAGCTGTTTCTCCATGGTGATCAGGAAACTTTCCTGTGTTATACTCAGCATAAGTCCTTAGTGGTACAGAGGCACCACATGACCCCATGACTGAGTCCAAGCTGAAAGCACCACAGCACAATCATGGGACCAAAGCATGCCATGGGACCCCATTGCAAAGATCAGGAGATTGTATGGAGACGATTCAGTGCTTTAACAGTACTTTTTTTTTTTTTTCCCAGTTGGGCATGGAAGTGCACACTAGCAATTCTAGTACTTGCTAAACTGTGACAGAACAACTGCATTTGAGTTCAAAATACTGGAGTACAGCCTGGGCTCCATAGCGATCTCATACCCAGTCTTAACTGCATAGTGAGACTGTGACTTGGAAGAAAGAAAGAAAGAAGGAAAGAAAGAAAGAAAGAAAGAAAGAAAGAAAGAAAGACAGACTTTTTTTTTACCATTTTATAGTAGAAAAATACATCAATAATATAAAAACCAGTCTTTGGGATTTTTTTTTCCTTAACCATGAAATTAAATATCATCTTTTCATCAAGCAGGTGGCCTTGTGTGACACTCATGACACAGACCAGGCCTTCTGTTCAGAAGATGGAATGTTCTCTTCCCCTTTGTTGTTTCTCCACATGTCCTCACAGCCCTGCCTGTCCCTCAAGCCCTCAACAGAGTTTGGTCCCTGCCTCTGGCTTGTGATCAACCCAAGGCAGGTGCATCACTGCACCATGCACTTGGGGCTCTCAACCTCTGAGTTCTGGTGCTATAGCTTTGGCTGTGACAGGAGCATGGTGAGGCCCATGTGACAGGGCCCATGCGATGCAGGGGTCTGAGTTCCAGAGTGTCCAGTGTGCACAGCATCTGCATTTCACCTACTGAGCCAGAATGCTTCTTGCTGGGGAGACTGTGAGTGACACATTGACTCGGGGACAGGTTTGTGTTTTGTTTCATCTTTGATTTTCACAAAGTGTTAACTGGGAATTTAATATAAACAATACGTTTATTATTTTGTTTATTGGCCTAGGGACAAATATCATGATAACTAGTAAATATTAAAATAATGAATTTATGGCTTATTTGATTCACCATAGTCTAAGAAAAAAATGCATTATCTCAGTCATAAAGCAGTAAATAGTTGGGGCAGAGTAACTAAAGTTTGAAAACTAGGAGAACAGCCGGAAGTATCTTTTTAGACAAAAGAATAAGTGTATGTTAAAACAAACCAATTCATTCAAATGAAAATCCACTGTTAATTAGCAAAATTGCATAGCCTTGAAGAACTACATTTTTTAAAAAAAAATGAAATATAACGGATAAATCTGAACAACATTGATATTTTTTGTCTTCAACTTGAACTTACATGTCAGAAACAAAGCATTTCTAATTTGTTAGGGATGCTTTATTCATAAGCTTAATATATTATCACCTCCTCTTTCTTTTGGAGATCAGCAATCCCCTGGGATACGTTCTAGAATGTGTTACATGTGAATTAATAACATTGCCTACAGCAGATCCAGCAATGTACCAGCAACCAAGCCCTTGACTAGTCTAGCACTGCTGTGTTCCACAGGAGCATTGTTATGCATCTATCCTTGACGTACACTCTTCACAATAAAAACCCAGTGCCGTTGTTGACTGACAACCATTGAAATTGTTATACATGAAGCTACATGAATGAATTGATGTACCTAGGTTTCCAGGCCCGCTGTAATCCATTCTTCACAGCTTGTGAAGAACCTGACGAGGAAGAGATAGAAGTTGATTTGCAGGAGCCCAGCATTTCTGGGGCCTTCCCATGTTTCAAATGCATAGTTTCAACCACTAGACAACTGTTGAGTGTGTTAGCTGTGTGAGATGCTGGGTTCTGAGGGCCTGCTCTAGCATGGGGAGAATGGGCCTGGGTTCACAGGACTGGACAAGGAGTCCTCAGCTCAAAACACTTCCTACACTGCACACTGCAATTTATACTGGGCTCCTTTCTGTTTCCCAGCTACATCATTGTCAAGACTTTACTGACCTGTGACCATTATCTTTTCAGAATTCCAGGTGAACAATCAGCCTTTTATTCTAAGTAGTTGCATGATTTATTAAGAGGTAGACTTAATTAAATTTTATACAGAATCATGTGTGGTAATGGACAGAATAGGATCAGGTTCCTGAATACTGGTGAAAAGATGTAATCAAGGCTTTATGGTTCTTAAATGAATAGGGTGGATATTAAAGATCTTCCACTACATTGCAAGTGACTCTACAATAAAGAAAGCACTGAACTCTCATCCTAGAAACAGTTGGGTCTAGAAGTGATGCTTTCCCAAAAGGGAGCCTCTAAGACAGGGAGACCTCTGCCCAGCTCTCTAAGCTCACATGGCTGGGGCTGCTGGATATAGTGGGCCAGCACTTCCTCATCAGGCAGTTCCTTAGGACCTCCAATTTGCCTTTATCATTGGTAATGCCCCTGACTAACAATGATGCCTGTACTAGGAGGATTGTTAGAGGTGAACTGTGGGTCAGCAATGATGCAGGGGTGAGAGAACAAAGTGCACAGCTCTGAATGTGGGCACCCTTGAGTGAAATAGGGATGAAGTAACCTCGTGAACTCAGAGATGAAGAGGACAGAACTTAGAGAGACAATATCTATTCAGAGACGCAAAGTGTGCAATGAGCCAACAAGAGAAAAACAGTTCATTCTACTCATGGGAGAGCAATTTGATTCTGGTCTGGCGGAGGGGAGAAAGATGTTCTCTGCTGGAAATCTGTGCCAGCCTGGAATGGGACCCAGAGAACAACAGCTACTTCTGAGAAGAGCCAACTTTGCAGGTGTGCACAACCCTGCCCAGCCCCTACAGTTTTACATGTGCTCAGGACACAGCCAACTGATTAAGAGACTGTCACAACCTGTTTAGGGGTTAGTTCCAGTCAGGACACAGCATGGACATGAGGATGCTTCCTCAGCCACTAGGGCTCCTGTTGCTGTGGTTCCATGGTGAGGAAAACTTTTTTCTAGTGATTCAGTGCATTTAAAGCTGCCTGGATCCTCAGTTAGGTCCTTCATCAGCATGATTGTGCTCATATTTGCTATGTTTTTAATCTCAGGTGCCAGGTATGACATCCAGATGATTCAGGTTCCATTCTCTTTGTCTGCATCTATAGGAGGCAAAGTCATCATCACTTGTAAGCCCAGTGAGGATGTTGATGCTGGTTTAAACTGCTACCAACAGAAACAAGGGAAAGCAGCTAAACTGCTGATCTGTGTGCAGACAGTATGGAGTGAGGTCCCTTTGTGTTCAGTGGCAGTGGTTTTGGACAGATTTCACTTTCACCATAAGCATCCTGCAGCCTGAAGACTGTCTAAACTTTGCAACTTATTACTGTGTTATGTTACTCCTCCCTTGGTGATACAATTCATAACAAAAACCAGCCAAGGAAGTAGAAGTGTGAGACTGGGATGCCCCAGATGCCACCCCTGCTGTGTCCAACTGCTAAGAGCAGTTCTTTGACCAGCCAGTCATGGAAATTCCTTGGAGGTTTTAAAAGATTAGATTATTCTCCTCCACACCCTAAATCTCTTCCCTTTCCTCAGCCCCAGCAGCCCAGACAGCACAGCTCCTGTCCTGATTCAATGAAGGACAGAGATGAACAACTCTGAGCAGTATAGGTAATGGCATCATTTTGGATTCAAACAGCAATGGAGAAGCCCTTATATGAGTAATAAGGAAAAAATTTAAAGCATTGCTTCCAATTAGAATAAATTCCAATCTATAGAATAATTTAAAATATAGAGGTGGCCCTTACAACCCTGCCCACAGGGTTTTGCAAGCTATCATCAATTTCAGTGTTCAAGGTTTTACAAAAAAATTAAGATGATATAAAGCAAAATCTGTAGTTCACATGAGGATGCACTCTTCATGGTTCATAGGATAAATAAATGTGAAATAGCACACATGCAGCATTTTGCTGTGATGCAACAATGTTTCACTGTCCTAAAATCCCTCTGCTGTAAAAATTATCTCCCTTCATTCTCTTTCCCCAATTTCCCATAAATAATTTGTGTTTTATCATTCCTGTAGTTTTCCCTTTTCCAGAATGACAAAACCATGCTTTTACACTATAGAAGCTTTCTGAAGGCTAATCTCAATGTACACTGTGATAGGGAAGAGCACAATTTAAAAATATTGAATAACATCATTTTAGTGATGAAGTTCCTTTATTGCCTTCTATGGTTGTTTGGAATATCTTGGCTGTAAGATAGTTTTGGCATAGGAACTTTTGATGTATTGATTCTGTCTCAGCAATCCCATAAATGTACAGATTTTCTTGAAATAAAAGTCTACTATTATTTTAAAAACATAGGGAGGAATTTTTACAATGTTTTGCTCCTAACTTTAACTAGATTTGACATAAAAATTTAGAATTCTCCATGTTTTTGTTTCTATCACTTAGAGTCATTTAATGTTTCACTGAACCTAACATGGGTTCTTTCTCTATTGCTCAGGAGAGTGCCCAGCAGGCTACCTTTGGTCTTGGAAAGAGCCTGCTTCATTTCATGCTGAAACACATCTCTTTTATTTATTTTCACATGTTGCCCTGTGCAAAGCAGGGTCAAATCTTTGGAAACATAATCTAGATGGCATAGAGGAGCTAGGAAACCCAGCACACTGTTTGATTTTCCCATGATGATGGCTGCAGTGTTGTTGGTGGCAACCTCTCTAGGGACCCAGTCTTTAGGGCTGCACTATTGTTTTCCAGAAATAGCTCAGATTGAGGCATACACTGTGTTCCCTCTGTTTACCCCATCCCCTCCTTCCTCATCCCAGTGATACGATGTTCATACTTAACCTCCTACTTAGTAAGTTTAATATCATTTGTTTTACCATTGGCATTTGCAGTGGTCGCTATTAACAAAGATATGTTCTAAAACATGTCAAGCACAGAAACATGGCAAGAATGTGGTAACTAGTAAGTGTTAATAAATAACTTAATGAATTTTCTCTTTTTGTTTACAGTCAAATATTAACTAAGTAAAATCTTAACCAATTAAACCAACAATTACTTGCAGTTAAAATGATCAACTCCTGATGAAAATGATTATCTTAGGACCTTTTAGCACAACAGTGTTTCACATGGGTAGAAATTAGCTATGATACCTAACAACTGCCCTCCCAGGCCTCTGTGCAAGGTCCTTGAAAACAGCAGTTCAAACAGCATCTTGTGTCACATTAGTCAAACTAGCTTCCATTGTAACAGTCCGAAGTGCAGGACATAATATTTATGTAAGTCAGATTAATTAGAATAGACTCTGAAATTGTTACATAGGAATGAATTCAAGCTCTGGATACAGTGTCTGGAGATATGAGATTGTTTATCCATTGACCAGCGAAGGTCATTGTGATCATTCACCACGTGATCTAAACACTATGGCCACTGAAGTCACCCTGCAAGGACTGAGGGAAAAATCACAGGGCTGGCATACACAACGGGATTTCACTTAATTCACTTAACCTTTACTGACAGTTTTCTTTTTTGTCTCATAGACAATATAAAAGTAAACCAGCAATATAAGAATCAGATCTTTGGGAGACTTTCCTCCCTTAAGGCTGGAAATTATACAAAAAAAAAAATGGGGCTGGGGATTTAGCTCAGCGGCATGAGCACCTGCTTTGTAAGCAGACAGTCGTGAGTTCGATCCCTGGTACTGATAAAAATGAAAAAGACAAAAAAAATTATAATGATATATTCAGCAGACCTGTGGCTTGGTCACTGCATGACAGAGAATTTTCCCCCTGCTCAGGACCTAGAGACCCTGCTGTGCACCCTCTAAAGCTTCTCTGCATGAGCCCCAAAAGGGATGCTGGTCACAAGCTCTTAGCAGAATTTGCTCACTGTCTCAGGACAACAATCACCCTGAAGCAGGTGCAGCCTTCTCACATCTCAGCTGCCACAGTTGCAACCACTCAACACTGCTCAGTGTGCCAGCAGGGGAGCTGCTGGGTTCTCACAGGCTGCTCTGGAAGGGGCTCTGGGATTGAAAGGATGGGCTGGTCTTAATACATCTGTTCCAGGATTCTTTGGTCTAGAGACATTTTCTCAGGGTCTTCAGGGACTGATGGTCTCTGCCAAAACTAAATATATATCATATCATGTGGCTTACACATGTTATGGTCACTGTCCTATGGTCATTATCTCTTTAGATCTGTAACTGAACTACTGGTCTTTTCTCCTTTGTGTTAGGGTCATTTATTAAGAGGAATCATTTGATTTTCCATGGAATTTTGTCTGGTAATTGGTAGAATAAGATCAGCTCATGAATACAGGTGAAAAGATTCAGTCATGGTCTTAGGGTACCAAACTTAATAGTCTGCTATGGTAAAAATCCTCCGTTAGATGGAGAATATCTCCACATTAAAAGCACTGACTCTACAAACACAAGGACTATAGCAGTGATGCTCTGACATTAGGCAGCCACTAAGGCAGGGAACTCTCTGCCCAGCTCTCCAAGCTCACATTGCTGGGGGCCTCTGTGCAGCATGAGCGAGGTTTTTCCCACCTGCCTGTTCCTCAGTGTTTCCTGTTTCACTTTGGGACTCGTAATGCACCTGCACATGATGAGCTTCTCAGCAGTCTCTGGGTCAGCAGTGAGGCAGGATGGGTGAGAGAGCAAGGACTGTAACTCTGAATGTGGCCAACTGAGAGTGAAACACCAGTGAAGTGGCCTCATGCATTCAGAGGCAGAGGGGAGAGATGCCTCACATCTTGACTCTGTTGAGAGATGCAGAAGAGAAGTCTTGTGTGAGTCACTTAGAGGAAGGAAGCAGGAAGGGAAGAGGGGCCATGATTGTAGATCTGTTGCCCTGCTATACTCCAGCACCCTCCTCAATGACTGAGGTCTCTGCTTGTTTCACAGGCGCTGAGGAGAGCCAGTGAAGATTCATATCCTTCAGAATTTGCAGTTGGGCAAGATTGGGAAGTAATGTGCCAAATCTGGGCTCTCAGTATTCAATCGCAATTTGCAAGGATTTAAAATCATATGTTACAAAAGCAACTACAACTATCATTTATTACTACATTAAATTAGTAGTTAATGTATTACCTTCAAGCAGCAAAAGAGCGAGCTACATATTTATGTATATAAAGCACACTTTTAATTTTTCTAAGTTAATCGAAGCTGAGTTAGTCAAACTCTGGAATGAGGATGTTTGCTGATTGTCTTCTTGGCCTCTGCTCCTCAGAAGCAGTGAGAACAGATTTGAGAATCTTTAGGTCACAGAGCCAGGTCAGATCTGTGTTCCTGGTCTGCCACAGTGTTGCCCCTTCTGGTTCTCAGCTTGGTCAGCACCCAGAGTGTTGAGAACTTTCCTCCCCAGCATAATTTGCCAGGCACACTATGGGCAGGGTCTGTGGTTCACCCAGCTCCTCAGCACCATGGATCAGTGGAGCAGCTGCTTCTTCCATAACCTGAGTCCAGAGCCCGGCACTCTCCAGCCTACAAGCCAGAACTCAGGCCAGTTTTATGTCCCTGTTCCAAATCTCTACCATTCACCATAGTGCTTGAAATCTGTTAAGACCTTAAAGTCACTGCCCACATTTCCTTAATTCCTGAAGCCACCCTAGCACTTGAATAAGGAGGAAGTTTCTTCTTGTGATCCTAGAGTCCTGCTCATTCATAACACAGGGCACAAAGTTTATGTTTGGATTGTGATTCTCCCTCCAATATAAGTTAGAAATATGGAGTTTTTCATTTTCTAAAGGGCCTATTAAAAATGTAACACATTCATTGAAGTCATTGCTGGTTGCTTTAGTTTGTTCAGCAGCAGCTGTGACCTGCTGTGCAGGGCAAATGCAGATGAGCCTCTTCCAGCCTGGACAGGAATAGGTACTACCAGGCTCATGTGCCCACCTCAGGAGTGAGACATAAAGAGGAACAAGGAAGATGGAGAGCTACTGGGAAAGATTTTCATACACCTTAAGTGGGAGGGTGAGGTGAAAAGCTCTGTCTGGATTTCTTCCAGAAGCAGTTGTGAGGTTACTTAAGGCACAGTCACAATGTAGCCATCTGGAGATCAGGAGGCCTTAGGCCCAGACTTGAAAACTACTTCTGTTGAGATTCCCACAGCAGGAGGAAAGAATTTGAACCCTTTCTAATGTATCCAACCTGCTGCACCATTCCCAAATATTCTGACACCCAGAGTTCTGTTTAAAATTTTAAAGTATGTGCTGATTCTTGCATTGTCACTGAAATCATTCTAACTTATCCTGAAAAGAAAATTGATGGCAGGAACCTGGATGGACCTTAGAACTGCCACTGATTGAAGAGAGGTGGAAACACGTGCTTGTGTGTATGTTTGGGGGAATTCTGGGGCCACACAGCAGCATTGCTCATGTCCTCCCCTATTGTCATAGTCATGCTGTGATGATGAGTACAGGAACGCAGAGCAATTCACAGAGCTCACATATTGGGCTTCTCTTCTTCTCATTACTTCCCTTTATAGACTCTAAGCTTGAAACAGCCTTTTTGGTTCCCTTAATTCCTTCTTTTCAAATGAATCATAACATGGGAACCTGACCCTCTAGTAAACTGTGATCTGAAAGGCGAGAAATGCAGTTCACTCTACTCATGGGAGAGCAACCAGACACTGTCCTGTGGCCGAAGGGAGAAACACATTGTCTTCAGGCAAATCTGTGCTGCCCTGATATGGACAGGGACCCCAGGAAACACTGAGCCCACACTGAGATGGGCCAGCATTGCAGCTGGGCCAAACCCCTTCCAACTCTGCTGATTTGCATATCCCAACAGCCCAGCCAGCTACATGAGGGCTTCATAACAGACAGCTGGTCTCACCCTGTGCAGGTTCAGTCCCAGTCAGGACACAGCATGGACATGATGGTCTGCACTAAATTTCTGGGGCTCTTGCTGCTCTGGGTCCCAGGTAAGGAATGGCAGCACCAGGAATTTACTCAGTGGTGTGTTCACCATAGACTGACAATACATTGAATTTCTGTTTTACCATAAATAATTGTATTGATGCTTGTCGTTTCCCATTTCAGGGGTCAGATGTGACATCCAGTTAACACAGCCTCCATCTACAGCTGCATCTATGGGAGAAACAGTCACCATCAGTTGCAGGGCCAGTCAGGGTATTAGCAATGAATTAAATTGGTATCAGCAGAAACCAGGGCAGGCTCCCAAACTTCTGATCTACTATGCAAACAGGTTGAAATCTGGGGTCCCATCAAGGTTCAGTGGCAGTGGATATGGGACAGATTTTACTCTCACCATCAGTAGCCTGCAGCCTGAAGACTTTGCAATTTACTACTGTCAACAGGATTATAGTGCCCCTCCCACAGTGATACAAGCCATGACATAAACCTCCCAGCAAAAGAGAAGTGTGGGGCAAGTGCTCCTCTTTGTGACTCCAGCTGCAGAGCTGGTTCCTCAGATGCAGCCAGGCTTTGAGGGTCACTGGAAATATTTGGTAGAAGTATCTAAGGAAGCTATTCTCTACCCTAGCTTTCTTTTGTGTTTCTCAAGCTTGATTTAATGAATGACACCATTGAGTTCCCTGGGGTAATGTTGATTAGAGCATTACTTTATATTGAAATGGCAATAAAGAAATTCTGCTATGGATTCCAGGCAATAATTTTTAAAGATTTTTATCACTTTTAGATATTTATCTCTGTATTACTATTTTTATAAGATTAAACCAAAACAAAATGTAGACTGGAGAGTGGATTAAAGCAAAGCATAACAAAACAATGTACATGAATACAAGACTCCAAACAAGATTATAGGAAATCAGCAGAAATTAGTGTCCTAATTTAGAAATTTATCATCTAAAGAATAAATTGCAAAGGTGACTTTTTCCCCCGTTCCTACATCTACATAGTATATCATCACCATAAGTGACTGCAGTTTTTCAAAAAATAAATCAAGATTAATCTAAACAAAATGTCCATAGTTCTCATGAAGGCTGACCTTGATTTTGATCATTGCATCAGAAAACACAGGTATAATGCTATAGGTCCACCATTTTCATATGGCACAGTGTTGTTTCACTGCCCTAAATACCCCTGACTTCTACTCCAACATTTTCTGTAAGTCAGTCATGTATTTCCTATATTCATGCCTATAGTTGTGCCTTTTTTGGCAGAAAAAATCTTGGATTTTTTTAAAAATTTAACTTGAATTATATTGATATGGAACATGGAAATAAAAAAAATAACAAATAATACATTTTGCTACTGCCAAGACTGCCTTTATAGCAACTATTTATCACAAATTTTCAGGCTTAGTAAAGGTGTTAAAACCTCTACTATACAATACAATGATGTTTTGATAGTACTGATTGTATGTCAGAGGTCTCCAGAAGGGTAAAGATTGCTTGGACTAAATGAGAAGAGTCTATTATAATTTGAAAACATGCAGAGGAATTGGTAAATCTTTTTTTCTTTTAAGACAGTTTTATTGATACAACGTTTATATATGTTCTGATGCCCATATAGTCAATTGAACTTACAGGTGGAGCCCTGAGACTCTCTCTGTTCCTTTTCTATATCAATCAGATCCTTTCACTGTTTCACTGAACCTAGATCAGTGTCTTTCTCTATAACTCAGAGAAGATGCTTTGCTTGTGTTGATCTGTTTCATAAGAAATGAAGAAGAACTGGTTTCATTTATCACAGAAAAAAATAGCTCTTGTCCATATTTTTACATTTTTTAACTCTCATTTTTAGGCTGTGATACCCAGAACACCTTCCATAAACACAGAATTTTGTCTCCAAATGAACAATAGCCTTAACTCTTAGGAAGACAGTAGGGTGTGGCACGGTAAACATAGAACCAGTAGTATGTTTTCTATTTTTCCAATCAAGATGTCAACAGCAGAGGACATTGCAACTATTGTAGGTAGAAAATCTTCAAGGTTCACACTAATTTTTTTTTTTCCAGGAAGATCTCAGATACAGTAGTAGCAAGCGTTGTCTCTCTGTGACCTGTTCTCTGCTTCCTCACCCCATGGACAGGATGCTTTCTTTTATCCCTACTCATCAATTGTTCCTAAATTAAATTTTGCCATTTCCATAGTATGCATTAATTAATATTAGCTCTCAGCCTTCTAAAATATATCAAACATAAAAATGATAATTCTCAAATGCCTTAAAGACCTCTAACTTATCTTGTTGCTACTGGGTATCAACTAAATAAAATTTGAAAAAGCAAGTATA
This sequence comes from Cavia porcellus, assembly GCF_034190915.1. Taxonomy (NCBI): domain Eukaryota; kingdom Metazoa; phylum Chordata; class Mammalia; order Rodentia; family Caviidae; genus Cavia; species Cavia porcellus. Next base: position 43,002,812 of record NW_026947501.1, on the reverse strand, counting down.
TGAGTACTTAAAGGCACAGCATTTCTTGATGGAAATGAAGAGCACATGACTTCCTAGGAGAAGAGCTTGGCAGAGTCTTAAAAACCTATTTTCATAATGTCATATCCAACTGCAAAAGATTCAGGGCTCTGGACAATCTGCTTGAAAATACCTGTTCACTCAACACTTTGAGTAAGACATTGGAAACCAGGTTCATTCATAATAGCATGCCATGAAAACTACATAAGTCACATTTAGCACATGAAGCTGTTCATACTATATCACCATCCATTTGATCGTACTCAGAAAGAAAGAGGATCACATTTTGGTACATGAGCAATATGAACTGACCTAAAACAAAACAAAACAAACAAACAAATAAACAAACAAACAAACAAAAAACTTTGCTCTGTAAAAGTAGGACGACACTAGGAAATAAAAACCTTGTAATTTATTTTCATACGAAATTCTAGAGAAGGGTGCTTTTAAATTATAAGGAAATCTGACAAACCTGAGTTTGACAAGTCCATGGGGCAAAGAGGGAATTGTTTATAAAGAATAGCAGGACAGTGTGTGTTAGGACCATTTGTTACTCCAGTGGAAATTTCCCAGTGTAATTTTGATAGAGATTGCATTGAATAGGTCATTCCATTTGGATGGTGTGAACATTGTATCACCACTAGTCCCGCCAATCCAAGAACACGTGGCATCTTTCCATTTATTTGTGAATAAGTAATTTCTTACATCACTTTCAGTGAAGTTTAATTCATTAGTTTTCTCTCCTGTGAGTTTGTGTGCATGTTTTGCCCTTTATAAAAGTTTTCCTTATTTTACAACTTTAAGTTAGTCTCTTGTGCTTTCTCCCAAAGCTTCCCAACACTTATCTGGAGACTATAATCAATTAATTCATAGTTTTTATTGGATATCATATGGATAAATATTTTTCAAATATATACTTATTTTCATTTTCATTTTGACTTACTCCTCACCATTTACTGGATAAAATGTGACTTAGAGCTATAGTTTACTATCTTTGTTGGATTCCTGTGTGTATGTGGGTCTGTTCTCTGCACAGTTTGTAGCTTTTTCAATTTATTTATCTTTGTTTCTGTGGTGCCCAGCATGTGGTACTGAAGTTTTCTGATAATCCCTTGCCCACTTTTGTAATGATGAAGATAAACCGAGGTCTTTATGTGCACTAAACGAATGCACTGCTACTGAGCTACGTCCCCATTTCCGACAAACATCTTAGAATATAATTTCACTCATATTCCTTTTTCATTCCTCAAAATTTTTGTGACTATCCAAAGTCCTTTTGTTTTTCCTGTACATTATAGAAATTGGCCATTCTTTTAAATAAATCATTTGTAGATTCCATTGCATGAAATACATTTATATGTGTGTAAATATATGCTATTTGAAAAAAATGAACTTTAATAACATCAAGTTTTCTAATTGAAGATGGAAAATGCATATTTATATAAACATTTTTAATATATAAGACATAGTGAGTATGTTGGCATTGACTGTACAGTGTTTACTATTATTATTTTTTGTACTGGGAATTGAACTCATGACCTCATGCTTGCCAGGCAGTTGCTTGTGCCACAGGGCTAATTAACCTGCCTGAACCCAGAGGTTTTATGTAATAATTTTTCTAGTGTTTTTGGTACACTCTCAGAATTTACCTAAACATTTTTGCTGGAAGTATATGAAGCTATCATTTATTTCTTTTAACTTGTGAATTTTACTACACTGTCTACTCTTAATGTATTTCCTAGCATCTTCACCATATTTCTGAATAAGTGCAATATAAGAGGACACCCATTTTCCTCCCCTCTGAAGGAAAAAATGCTCAGTATTTTATTTGCAAATAAGATGATTCTAGAGAATTTAAGTTGTCGAAACTGAGTTTTCCAAGATTGTTTAGGTGAAAGAGCCAGGGATTGGTTTGGTTGATGCATTTTAATAGAATGATGTAGAGAATCACTCAAGGACTACATCTTGGCCTGCCCACAAAGTTCTATTTCTGATTTAAGTGAAGTGGAATCAGTGAGCTGGAGAGAAAGGCAGTGCTGGGCATTTGTGAAGTTACGGTTGTTCACTGACCTATACTATGAGCTTAAGTAAAGGTTAGACTTTATAAATTCTGCATTAGAGAACTTTGGGAAAGGCCACAAAACCTCAAAGCGGGGAAAATGTCTGGAAGACCAATTTCACCCATAGTGTTATTTCAACCAGACATAACTAAGTACCTAGGGAGAGATGAGATACATTAGAGGTGGAGAGAAACAATGTCACCATAGGCTCTGATCTTCTAAGAGTTTGTATTGATCAATTTGCCTGAGTATAGATGTCTGGTAAGACAGAAAGAGTCAGGATCAAGTTCTCTGACTACAGATGAGAATGCTGAGCTCAGACTGAGCCATAGGTCTTCTGTCCTGACCAACTGGGCATGGCTTGCTCAAGTGTGGAGAAGAAGAGCCCAGCTTTTTTGCAGCTGTAAGCTCAGCCCATCCAGCCTCTGCTGCTGTATGTGCTCCTTGTAACCCTCATGGGTATCCAGAACCCATATCATTGCCTGATCCAGAGCTCTGGGGAGACCTGCATCAGGGAGGACCTAGGCTCTGCTCCACTGTCTCCTCTTACTCGGGATTCCAGGTGAGGGCTACATGAGATATTATTGCATATCTGTATAAACTCTCAGATTTAGCTAAGTACAGTACTAGCATCTCTGTTCAAGAAGCACAATAATTAAATTTTGAGTTAGATTAATGAACTTAGCTCTATTGATAAGACAACATATTTCTAGACTACATGAGTGATACTTCTATTTTAGTTTTCATTTTCAGATTTCACTGGAGAAACCCTGCCCTGTCTCCAGGTTTCGTGGCTATGTCTATGGAGAAATAGCCACTCTCGACTTCAGAGACAGTGAGAGTTTAGCCGCTCTTCAACCTGGTACCAGCAGAAAACTGGGCAGGTTCCCAGGGTCCTCAGCTATGGTTCCTCCAACAGGTCCATCCATTTGTGTTCTGCAAGGTTCAGTAGCAGCAGGTCAGGGACAGACTTTGCTGTCTCCATCAGCAGCCTGCAGCCCGAGGATGTTGCAGTTTGTCACTGCTACCAGTATTACAGTGGGTGTCCCACAGTGATTCAATGTGAAATGAATACCTCCCTGAGTCTATTGTTATGATTTTGCTCATAGCAGTTGATTCTTTATGGACAGCTGCTGGGTTCCTGCTCTTTTTAAATGTCTCTGCCTCAAGCTGGCAAACTTGTGATTCTGAAAAGTAACTCACTGATAAGATTTTAACTGATTCCCGGATTTGTACTCAGACTCAGGTGCATAGCCATGATTAGAAATAGTTTCCTTTCTAAGGACATCAGGTCAGACTCACATGAGTGGGCACCTAGAAAGATGTACATTTTATGTCCTCTAAAATAAGGCAATACAGCAGCCAAGAACACAATTGCATCATGTCCGTGTGAGATTCACAGGGCATGAACAGGAACCACTCCTTCAGTTTCATTTCCTGGTATGAATTTGATTCCTTGCAATGCTGATTCTCATTGCTGTTACCTTAAATATTAACTTGCATAAAATGGTGCATTATAGTTTTGTTTTTTTCTCAACACTCCTCAGGAGTTTGGTTAAGACCTAAGTGTAATTTTATTTTATATCTACCAACACGGCGGCTGCTAGATCTGTACTTACACTTTCACTTTCTTCCTATAGTTCCATTTTCTTGTGCATCCTGGTATTCACCATCATCCTCCTGACTATACAAAACTCTTCACACAAATTTTCTGTTATGACTCATTTTCTTTCTTCTCTTTCTCTTTCCTCCTTCCTCTCTTTCATTCAGTGTCCTTATGCTGTAGTAAAGTATTGAAATATTCATAATAATAATTAGTAATGGTGGCTCTTTTTTCTCTGCTTGTATATTAACATACTCGGTCTCCTACTGCTGAGTACATCTCTTACAGTGGATATTGTCAAGTGAGATTAGGATTAGGGCTTCCTTTCAGCACTTTACCATGTGCCTGAGGATTCAGGAGGTGCTAGATATTGAGATCTTCATGCATGAAAATGAATCCATTAGAAACAGAAATAGACACATAGTATTGGTGACAATGAGGCTCCCAAGAGAAAGCAGTAGCTGGATACCACAGGAGCATAAATTCTCCACTTGTAGACTTGGCAGACACTTGGGCTCCAGGTCTCTGGAGACTAATGTCAAGAGCTCTCAATTTCCCAGTGGAACTTTCTGTGCTGAAAGCTGAGTGTACCACAACACTGTCCAGCAAAGATGGTGGATTTGGGAGCTGTCCCCAGGTAGACAAACTAAACTAAACAGGCCTAGCACTTCAGATCCTGATTTCCATATGACATATGGTAGGTCATTTGTAAGCCTAAAATAAAATACAGTTTACTATATAACTCTTTTATCTACCTTAAAACTCAAACAGAAGTTTAAAATCATGTCTTTATTTTATGTTTTTTTTTTTTTTTTTTTCTGTACTGATTGTTGAACCTTTTCCCAAAGCTACATTCACAACAATTTTTATTTTCATTTTGAGACAAGGTCTCACTAAGTTGTTAAGATGCCCAGGCTGGGCAATCCTCCTTTTCCAGACTTACAGAATGCTGGAGATTACAGGGGTGTTTATGGTGTAAATCCTTTCTCTAAAACTTACCATTTCTGAGTGCCAGGACCAGTGTTGTTATCTTAATTTTCTTTTTTCTAAATTTTATTTAAAAAGAAAAAGAGAAAACAAAACAAAACAAAGCAATGTAAGGGTACAAGTAATACAGAACTATAAAAAAAAAGACAGTAAGAAATCACCAGTTAATAGATTACACATCATCATCTTAGAGATAGTTGCTCAAGTAACAGGATCAAAGCATACAAAGTGGACATTCAAACAGTGAGACTGCAAAAGGTTTGTTCAGTGATCCAACCAAAAACATTAATATGGTCATCTATTTAACACTCCCAAACACACTTGCAGTTGTATACTTTAGAGCATTTTTTTTTCTTTCTTTTTAAACAAAATTTACACATTTTGGGTTTTATTACTCCATGGATTTTATTACTTTTTTTGGAAGAGAATAAAGTCAAATATGGCAAAACAAAGCTGTCAGTCAAAACCAAGGAGAGACATTGCACATGATATAAAAACTCTCAGTTTTCTTAATACCAAGACCAAGTTCATTTCTTTGATTACTTTTGTATGCCCTCATTCATTTATTCAATCATTCAGTTAGTGAATGGTATCTCATCTTGATAAAGGGAATACAGTGTTACGTCTTGTTTGATGACATTTCTTTGATGACTTTTAACTGAATCGTTTGCAAAAAATTACACCAATATTAATCATGTTTTCCAGGAACACATATCTTATCCCCAAATGAAAAATTACATTATAAAACGTGGTATTTCTGCATTGTGAGTCAATGCATATAAACTCAATATTATTTTTTCCTGTCTCCATGGGGTGGATCATTTACACTGGCATGCACTCCTATTCCCATATTGATTCTCTCCATAGGATCAAACTAATGGGGGTCATGTGACAATGCATTGACACCTCTGAAACCATGAGCCAAAGGAAATACTTCCTTTTCTTAAATTGATTGCTTCAGTTAATTTTCACAGTGACAACCATATGACTGAAACACTGATCTGTTTTCTTCACAGTAGACTGTGAGTTAGAGAATACAGTAGAGAAGAAATTGTAGTTATGTGTCGTACTTGCGAAGACCCAATGTCAGGAAAGGCTGAGGAAGACTTATTTTTCATATGTGTGAGCCACTGGTATATGTTCTGAACCATATTCTCTTCATGATTCATTTTACTTTATTTCATTAACATACGCAAATCAGGAGCTGCTTCTGGCATCAATATGTAATAAAAAGTCAGTTACACCTGGTCCTAGTATTGGAAGCCCAGTCTAAGTTATTCATTAGCTCCTTAACTTTTAAGCACTGATTCTCCTCATCTCATCCATCAAGCACCACCCACAGTGAGGTCATTTTCCATTCTTATAATATGTCATTATTGTCTTTTTACACAGCGTAAGTGTTCACTGAATTTGTAAACAAGTCTTGTTATCCAGAAACTTGCATGCATTTGTCCAATTCAACTTTTTCAACCTGACACGGGGATCTCCAGTTGAGAGAAATGCATAATAGTCTTTTTTTAGTCAAAATAAGAGCTGCCATACTTTTGCATTTAAATTTTCACAGAGCGTCAAAGTTTCCATAAGCACGTTAAAGGTTCCATGTGAAGGATAATTGCATGTGAGAAAAGACGAGGAGATTTCATTGAGACTGTTAAGTGCTTTAAAATACAGTTTTGGCTGGGCAAGGTGGTACAAGTTGCTAACCCCTACACTTGGGAGGCTGAGGTAGGAAGATTGCTGTGAATTCAAAATGCTAGCATCCAGGTAGCACTCCATAGTAAATCCAAGTTGATCTGAATTGCATAGCAAGATCCTGATTGAGAGGAAAAAAATGGAAAAGACCGAGAGAGACAATTAAAAATATTTGGAAAAAATAATGTTTATTACTACTTAAATGGTATAAATGTCCACCAATAATAAAAGACTTTGAGATGTTTTTCTCCAAAAATGAAATTAAACATCTTTTCATCAGTCACTCTTGATGTTGTACATTTCACCAGGATAAACCAATGTGGAACAACACATATGTAGCATTTTAGTATGAGACACCTAAAAATCCGCTATCCTAAAAATTCTCCCCTATCATTCTCATGTGCCCATTTCCAACAAGTGATTTGTGTTTTGCCATTACCAAACTTTGTCTTTTCCAGAATGACAAAATCTCGCTTTTACAGCATAGAATCCTTTTGCAAGATAATCTGATATTTCACTGTGTTAAGGGAGAACATAATTAAATGAAATATTTAGTCACTCATCTTTTAATTGCAAGACAGCTTTTTTAACTTCTATGGTAATCCAGAATGTCTTGACTTAGTAATGGTTTTAGATTACAAGATTTCATGTGTGGATTCTGTCTCAGAAATCACCAGAAATATAAAGATTTGCCTGAAATAAGAGTCTACTATCAGTTTTAAAGCACAAGGAGAAAGTTTTACACTCTTTTATGTCTATCTTTAAATGGATTTGCAGGTGGAAATTTAAAACTCTCACTGCTCTTCTTTTGTATCACAGTAATTCCCATTTTACTGAACATTACATGGGCTCTGTCTCTACTGCTCAGGAGAGTGCCCAGGAGGCTGCCTTTGGTCTTGAACACTGTAAAGGAAAAGAGCCTGTTTCATTTCATGCTGAAACGCATCTCCTCTCCTTATTTTCACAGCTTGCCATGTGATTTTCATGACTGTGCAACTTGAACATGTCTCATAAATACAATGACTTAGCTCAGTTATGAACACTAGGCTCAAATATTTGGGAACACAATAGAGGTGAAATAGTTGTGTTAGGGTCCCCATTAGGCTGTTTATTTTTCCAACCAAGATGACTGCAGTGTTGGAGGTGTCAATGAGTTTAGGGACCTCGTCTTTAAGGTTGCAATATTTTCTCATATTGAGCCTTATGCTGTATCCCCTCTATATACCGCATTCCCTCCTTCTTCATCCTAGTGGTAAGATGTTCTTATTTAACTCCTCCTTAGCAGTAATTTTTAATTTCTTTTTTTATCAATATTAGTATTTTCAGTGGTCCCAATTAATGAAGGTAAGTTCTAAAACATTTCAAGTAAAGAAACATGGCAAGATAGTGGTAAAGCCTTAATGAATAACTTAATGAAGTGTCTCTTTTTGTTTGTAGTAAAATTTTAACTAAGGGGCATCTTAAACAAACAAGTTCTGGGAGTTAAGATTATGAGTTCTGGTAAAAATGAAGAACTTAACAACCTCTTAGCAGGACAGTTTTCCATGGGTATCAAAACTAGCTGTTTCACCTAACTGCTGCCCTTCAAAGTCTCTGAGCATGGTCCTTGAAAACAGAAGTTCACACAGCACTTGTGTCAGACAGTCAAACTAGCTTCAGTGTAACAGTCAGAAGTGACAGACAGAATATTCATGTAAATAAAATTAATTAGTGTAGAGTCTGAAATTGTCAAATAGGAATGAATTTAAGGTCTGAACACAATGTGCAGAGATGCAATACTGTTTTTCCACAATCTCTCTGGTTACTCACCGTGTGCCCTGAACACTATGGCCACATAAGTGATGTCACATTGCAAGGACCAAGGAACAATCATACAACAGGCATGCACCAGAAGTTCTCATTTAATTCATTAATTGTTTATTGAAAAAAATATGTTTTTTGCCTCATAAGTCATACAAAAGTAAATCAGTAATATAATAATCAGATCCTTGGGTGAGTTTACTTCGTTAAGTGTGCAAATTATTATTATGTATTTCAACAGCCATGGTCACTGCGTGGCAGCGTATTTTCCCAGTGTTCAGGACCTGGGTTCCCTGCTGTGCACCCTTTAATACTTCTCTGCATGATCCCCAAAAATTCTGCCTGTCAAAAGCTCTTCCCAGAATTTTCTCACTGTCTCAGAACAACTATCATCCTGAAGCAGGTGCAGGAGGAGCCTAGTACACCTGCAATCTTCTTGTGTCTCAGCTGCCACAGTTGCAACACTCAACACTGCTGAGGGTGTGAGGAGAGGAGCTGCGGGTTCTCACAGGCTACTCTGGAATGGGCTCTGGGACAGGAAGGATGGGCTGGCCTTAATACATCTGTGCCAGGATTATTTAGTTTAGAGACATTTACTCAGGGTCTTTAGAGACTCACGGTCTTTGCCAAAACTAAATCTATGTCATACCACATGGGATACACGTGTCATGTTCACTGTCCTACGACTATTACCTCTTTAGATCTCTAGGTGAACTATTGGTCTCTTGTCGTTAGTAGTAAGATTATTTATTTTTGGGTTTTTTTCACTTTTCATTTTTTTCATTTAGAGAAAAAATTAAAACAGGAAAAAGAAATAGTACATAATTTCAAAAAATAACAGTAAGAAATGACTAGTTGATAGATTACATATTGTTATTTTAGAAGTAGTTTCCATGTTACAGAGTCAAAGCATAAAAATCGGCAATCAAACAATGACAGTATAAACTTTTCTGTTTGATAAACCAACAAAAACTTAGTAGTATAGTATCTATCTTGCACACTTAAACATACATACATTTATATCATTTAGAGCACTTTCCTTCCCTTTCATTATCACAATATTGTACATTTTGCATCTTATTGCTCTTTCAGTTTTTTATTGTTTTTATACTAGAGAAGCAATACTATATTTACAAATATGAGTCTCATTTACTTCATTTATTAATATAGTCTCAAGTTTTCTCCATTTACCTATAAAAGCCTCAAGAGCTTCCCTTTTATAGCTGAATAATATTCCATGGCATAAAAATACCACATATTATTAATTCATTCTGCGCTTAATGGGCATTATGTTTGTTTGCAAGATGTATCTATTATATATTGTGCTGCTATAAACAAGTGTGCAGATACTTCAGTGTGGCATGGTGTTTTCAAGTTTCTGGGAAAATTACCAGGAGAGGAATAGCTGGATTGAATGGAACTTCCAATAATGTTTTTTAGGAATCTCCATATTGATTTCCACAATGGCTACACCAATCCACATTCCCACCAACAGTGGAGAAGAGTTCCTTTTTCCACACAGCCTCGGCAACACTGATTATCAGTTAATTTCTTGAAGGCAACCATTCTTTCCAGAGTGAGATGAAATCTCAATGATGTTTTAATTTGCATTTCTCTAATGGCCAGTGATGGTGAATATTTCTTCATGTATTTATTTTCCATTTGCATATCTTAATCTGAGAAATGTGTGTTCATTTCAGAAGCCAATTTTTGTAATGGGTCTTTGAATTTGGGGGCTTAATGTTTTTCTGGGTTTTTTTGAGGTGGTACCAGGGATTGAACCCATGATCTCATGCTTGTCAGGCAGGCACTAATGCTGCTGAGACAAATCCCTGGCCCAGATGTTTTTTCAATTCTTTCTATTTTCTGGATATAAGTCCTTTGTCTGAGGGTCTACTGGCTAAAAGTCTTTCTCACTGTTTGGTTTCCTTTTATTTTGCTGGTGATTTCTTTTGAAGTGTAAAATTTTTAATAAGATGAGATCCCAGGAGAATGATTTTTTGATTTGCCATTGAATCTAGTTGTGTAATTGATACAATAAAGTCACCTTCATATTAAAGCTGAAACAATTTAGTCATGGCCTTAGGATACCAAAACCAATAGGTTGCTGTGTTAAATATCTTTCATTAGATGGTGAACAACTCCACAATAAACAAAACACCTAGGCCATGATCTACAAAAGCTAGGACAGTGGAAGTGATGCTTTGTCATTTGCAAGCAACTAAGACAGGGAGCTCTCTGTCCAGTTCTCTAAGCTCACAAGGCTGGGGCCTCTATGCACAATGGACCTTGTCTTCCCTATTTGCCAGGTCCATTGTATTTCTGGTTTCAATTTGTGTCTGGTATAAACCTGAGTATGATGAGTTTCCCAAGAGACCACTGGGTTAGCAATGAAGAAGGAGGGTGAGAGAACAAGGGCCACCACTCTGAATGTGGCCAAGCATGAAGGTAACAGGAGTGATGTATCCTCCTGTATTCAGATGTGGATGTGAGAGATCCCCTAGAATTCCACTCAGGGCAGAGATGCAAAGGAGCAACCCTGGAGGAGTCCTTAGGAGGAAGGAGTGGGGGGGGGCGTGACTGCTGATCTGTTCCTCTTTTGTTGCAAATACCAAGATCCACAAACATGCAAAGCCTGTAGTTTACTTGAAAGTTCGCATTTTGTTTTTGCTGTTTTGTTATATTTTTTTTTACTTTAAAATAGAAAAAAGGGATACCAAATTTCAAAAAATTGTCGGAAATTAACACTAATAAATATATTGCATATTGTTATCTTAGAAGCAGTTGTTCATGTTCTAGGCACGGAAAAGATCTAGGCATAGAAAAGATGAATAATCAAACAATGAAAGCACAAACTGTTCTTTGGATGAAGTAACAGAGATCAATACTGTAGCTGTCTATGTTGTACATATACACACACAGATGCATACATATGTACACCTATATACGTAGAATCCTTCCTTTTCTTCTTTCTCTTCTTCACTTTTGATGCTGTACATTTCATCAAGATAAACAAGTGTGTAATAACACACAGGCAGCATTTTGGCCTGATGCAATGTTGTTTCACTGCTCTAAAAAGCCTCTGCTCTTAAAAATTTCCCCATTCATTCTCTTTCACCCCATTTCCTATAAGTCATTTGAGTTTTACCATTTCTGTAGTTTTTCCTTATCCAGAATCACAAAATCTTGCTTTTACACTATGGACGATTTTTGAATAGTAACTTCAGAATACACTGTATTAGGAAACACAATAATTAAAAATATTAAATAACATAGCTGGCTCCTTACAAGATTTCCTTTTTAGAGTCTATGCTTATTGGAATATATTGGCTTAGTGACGATTTTGGAAAAGAAGTTGGCAATGTATTAATTTTGTCACCAAAGTCACCAGAAATATATAGATTTGCTTGGACTAAGAGTCTAAATAATTCTTGAAACATGGGAAGGAGTTTCCATAATCTTTTGCCCTACTTTCATCTGGATTATCAGGTGGAAATTTAGAACAAGCACTGTTTTTGTTTTTTGTCACGTAGAGTCATTCACTATTTCACTGAACCTAACCTGGGCTCTTTCTCTATTGCTCAGGAGAGTACCCAGCAGGCTGTCTTTGGTCTTGTGTATTGTCAAGAAAAGAGCCTGTTTCATTTCATGCTGAAACATACCTCCGTTCCTTATTGTTACATCTTGCCATGTGATTTTCACAACTGTAGAACTTAAACACCTCCCCTAAACACAATGACTTAGCTCAGTGTGAACACCAGGGTCAAATCTTTGGGAACACAATGCAGGTGGCAGAGTTGAGGTGATGTCCCCAGTAGGATGTTTATTTTCCAAACAAGATGGTTGCAGTGGAAGTGATGTCAACCACTGTAGGATCCAGTCTTTAAGGTTGCACAATTATTTTGCATAAAAATCTCAAAATCAGTCACAGAATGTATCTCCTCTGTATATACCATTTCCTGCTTCCTCATCCCAGAGATATGATGTTCTTATTTAGCCCCAGTAATGACTGCAGTAATGCTTCATTTTTTTCTATTAACTTTGCCCTTTCAAAGGTTTGTATTAACAAAGATAAGATCTAAAATATGTCAAACACAAATACTTGACAGGAGAATGCTAATTTGTGAACTATAATAAATAGGTTATTGAAATCTGTCTCTTTTTATTACTGTCAAATATTAATAAATGGAAATCTTAAACAAAGAAACAAACAAGTACTGGAACAACTAAACTACCAATTCCTGATGAAAATGAAGAACTTGTTACCTCTATGCATATTAGTTTGGGAAGGGCTTAGAAATTTCTGTGAGACCCAGCAGTTGCCCTCCCAAGCCTCTGAGTAAGGTCCTCAAAAACAGCAGTTCAGACAGCATCTTGTGTCACACCAATCAAACTAGCTTCATTCATAACAGCTACAATGGAGGACAGAATATCTGTGTAAAAGAAATTAATTAAAATACAGCCTGAATTTGTTAAATAGCAAAGATATTCAAGCACATGATGCAGTGTCTGGAGATGTGAGACTGTTTATCCACGGTGACCAGCGGAGGTCTCTGTGATCACTCGCTGTGTGCTCTGAATGCCATGGCCACGTGAATGGACTCAACCTGCACAAGTCAGGGATTTGTTCAATCTTGGGAGCTGCATATACCAGGAGATTCCACTGAATCCATCGTTCACTGAAAAAAAAATATTTTAACATGTGGATAACACAAAAATTATCGAGCAATACAAGAATCATACCCATGGGTGATTTTACTCTCTTAAGGGTGAATATTATTGTGAAATATTCCAGCAGACATGTGATCCTGGCTCTCTTGCATGGATCAAACAATTTGCCCTCTGTTCAGAACCTGGAGGCCCTACTGTGCACCCCTTGCTGCTGCTCTGCTTGTTCTCCAAATCCCCTGCCTGTCACAAGCTCTCAGCAAAATACAGTCACTGTATCAGACAAAGATCAACCTGAAGCAGGTTGCAGCACTGAGCTGTAGACCTGGAGCTGTGGCTCTCTGGGTCCTGGTGCTCTGGGTCCAGGAGAGACAGCAGGATGTGGAGAGGCCTCTGTGACAGGGCCCATAGGACCCAGGAGTCTGAAGTTGAGACCGTGTTCACTGTGCACCGTTCACTTGATCAGCCAGCATAGCTCTTGCTGGGAAGACCCTGGTGTGGGACATCATTCACTGAGGGGTTCACCTGTGTTTTGTTTCTGCCTTTACACTCCAGTGACACCATTGTGGGCTCCATGGCCCAGCTTCTCTTTCAGTGACTATAAGAGAAATGGGTTCCACTACTTTTATTGCATCAGCAGAATCCAGGACAGTTTCCGAAGATTCAGCAATGTGGTCTATGTGCCTTAGCCTGGCCTGTCAACAATTGTGCTTTACACAACAGTTCATGCTCCACGTAGATGAAACTTGGTTAAAATGAGAAGCACAGTTCCTCAATTATACTACATACGGTTCCAGGACTGAGTGGAAATGTGACTCATGGTTGGCATACTGATCAACCCAAATATATATATATATATTTTTTTTTTTTTCAGAAAATTATTTAGGTCATCACTTTTCCAATTTCCTCTGTTCCTTGTAGTGTTATAGACTGAACAAAGACTTCTGAAATTTAATCCCATAGGCCTGGTAACCCTAGATATGTCTTTGCTATATATGTTTTTGCGTCACTTTCTCTCTGTACTGAATTAACATTTATTTCAAGATGTGTGCTGTCATAGTAAATCTAAGGATTCTGTCCTCTTTATAACAGTGCTGTTATTTTTGCAACTCCTTCTGTGCATATATCTGAGAACTCTGTGCAATAAGGATTATCTGAGAGCATTTCTCTATTCAAACCAACATGTTGTTTATGCTTTGAATAGTCTGTGAGATGCCAAAGGATTTCCACAGTAAGCAAATCAGAGAGGCCTCATCCCAAAAACCCTGGAACTGTAAAAGAGATGCTCTCTCATTATGGGGACACTAAGGCAGGGAACACTCTTGCTGATACACATGACTATGTTGTGCTTTCCTGAGAGATTTTCACACTCTAAACTATGGGTGTGCACTGATGCAATGTTTCTGAGTCCCACATGGGATGTGGGAAACAGAGTCCACAAAAACTGACCCCAATCAGAGATGCAGATGAGATGCACTGGCGCTGCCCATAGAAAAGGGGAAGCCAGGCAGGACAGGCTGTGATTTTACACCTGCTCCCCTGCCATTACCTGTTATGCTCAGAAATGATAATAAAACTTATTATTATATCAAGTAATAAAGCTATCACATTAAACTAATAGCTAATGTATTACATGCACACATGAGTTAAATGATGTAGGTTTCTATTTGTGAAATGTATGCTTTATTCTCTCTAAGCAGAACAAATGCTGAGTGAGTTGAGACTCTAACAATGGGGCATTTGCTGACCTTATTGGCCTCTGGTCATACTTAGTATAGTCTAAAGAGCCAGACCCAGCACTGATGTTCTGGTCTCTCATGATCCCTCTGTTTTATGGGACTCTCATGTTGGTTCAATTGTCAGAGGTGTCCACAACATTCCTTCCTTGGATCCTATGCTAGGTAGTACCTTGGGCAAAGCCCTGACCCGCACCGTGTCCCCATAGTCCAGGGCCAGAGCCTGGCTGCTCTCAGCACAAAAAGCCTGACTTCAGCCTTGATTTGTGATCCTACTCTAAAACCTCTCCAGTTGTCTCTAGCTTGAAAGCTCTCCTGGCTTTGAATTCCTAGGACCCCCTTCCACATTTTGCAGAGAGCTGCAATGTGCAGGAGACCAGTACTCCCAGGGAATTCTGACATCTCAGCTTCCACAGTTGAAGCCACTCACCAAACACCTAGGTGTGTGAGCAGGGGTGCTGCTGTGTTCTCACGGGCTGCTCTGGAAGGAGCTTTGGGTTAGGAATGATGTGGTGGCCTTATACATCTGTGCGAGGATTCTTTAGTCTACAGATATTTCCTGCAGATCTTCATGGGCCCCTGATCTTTACCAAAACTAAATCTTTGTCATATCATGTGAGTTACACATGTCAGGATCACTGTCCTATAGCCATTATCTTTTTACAACCCGAGGTTCACTGTTGGTCTTTTGTTCTTTTTAGCAGGATGAATTATTAAGTTGAATCATTTGATTTTCTATAGAGTCTTGCCTGGTAATTGATAGGATCAGTTTTATGAATACAGATGAAAATGTTCCCTCTAGGCCTTAGGTTGCAGAAATGAATAGGGTGCTATGGTAAAGATCCTCCACTAGATGGCGGAAAACTCCACGTTAAACAAATCATTGAGCCCTTGTCCTAGAAACACTAGGACTGTAGCAGTGATGCTTTTCCACTAGGAGCCACTAAGGCAGGGAGCTTTCTGCTCAGCTCTCTAAGCTCACATGGTTTAGGGGCCCTTTGCACAATGGGCCATGTCTTCCCTATCTGGCCGTTCCTCAGGATTTCCTGCTTTACTTTGTGATTTGTAATGTACCTGAACATGATGAACGTTCTGGAGGCCTCTGGGTCAGCAATGAAGCAGAATGAGCCAGCAAGCAAGAGCCACAACACTTAATACAGCCAGCTGTGAGTGAAACAACAGTAATTGCCCTCATGAATTCCAAGGTGGAGGTGATAGGTCCCATAGAACTTAGTTCCACTCAGAGATGCAGAGGAGATATCCTGGAGGAATCCCTTTGAGGAGGGGAAAGTGGGCGTGGAGAAGGCCTGTGATTGAACCTGTTCCCCTGCTGCTCTCCACATACTGCAGCAATGAGCCCTATGCTCAGCTTGGTCCTCAGGGTCTGAGCTTCATGTTGCTCAGACTGCAGCGGGAAAGATTTGGGAGGTAATGTGGTGACTCTGGGCTCTCATTGTTCATTTTCAGTTTGCTAGATTTGAAATAATATGTTATGGAAGGAACAAAAACCATCATTTATTCCTACATTAAATTAGTAGTTAATATACTACATGCACACAGTGAAGAATTAATTTGAACCTTTTTTTGTGTGTAATGCGTGCTTTTCATCTTTCTAAGCAGATCAGAAGCTGAGTGAGTCCAACTCATGGATGTGGATATTTGCTGATCCTCTTCTTGGCCTCTGTTCCTCAGGCTCAATCAGTGCTGAGAACCTTCAGCTCAGAGGGCCAGGTCAGCTCTTTGGTCCTGGTATCTCGCAGTGTCATTCCTCCTGGGGCTCTCAGCTTGATCAGCACCTAGAAGGTTGAGTACTTTCCTTCCCTACATCTGCTGCCATGCAATGCAATGTACAGGCTCTGTAGTTCTGCCATGTCTTCAGCCCCATGGGCTGAAGAGCAGCTACTTCCTCCACAGCCCAGGTCTACAACTCGGCAGCTCTGAGCACTGCAGACCTGACCACAGCCTGGGCACAGATCCCTGTTCCAAACCTCTCCCATTCACTGCTGTGCTTGGAAATCTATGAAGACCTTAAATCCTCTGCCCATGTCTCCTCAATTTCTGAAACCACTCTAGTAGCTGAATTAAGGAGGGTATGTTTTCCTTGTTATCCTAACATCCTACTGGTTCCTGACACAGCAGATAAAGTTTCTCTTCAGACAGCTCTCCCTTATCCATTATAAGTTAGAAGCACAAGTTTTTCAAAAATGGCAGCTTTCTAGGGGATTGGGCAGAGAGTCTCTCCGCAGAAATCATATTAGATGCTAGAATATGACAACATGGAGAGGGCCAGAGGAACGGATAATGATTCTTATTAACCAAGACAGTGCAGCTGGAGTATTTAAAGTCGTGCTGAGACTGCGAAGGCTGATAACAGGAGGCTGCAAATCCTGCGCCTTTAACGCGGCAAAATGACCAGTGGACCCAATAGGAAAAGCTGTGTTGGCTTTTGCTGACTGCTGGAAATTGAGACCTGGGACCCTGTGAAGCATCCAGGACTGCTCTGCTGCACCAGAGGAGATCGTGAAAAGCTCTGGAGCTCTGAAGTGAAACACTGTGCATTTTTCTGACCATTCCATGCTGTGCCAGGAATACAGTGAAGGCAAACGGCGTAGTGTGCACTGGATTCAAGAGGAAGACCTTCACCGAGCCCTGGTGAGTACTAGGGACTGGGTCCTGCGATTGCGGTGGTTAGCCAGAGAACATCTTGGAATTGGGCAGAGCCTGCCACCATGGTGACATCAAAAACACAGAGAATCTGGTGGAAGACATTTTAGAGTTTGGCAGAACCTGTGGCTCGGTGACATCACCGAGTCGCCCCTGGCGTAGAGAGGTCTGGTGGAGGTCATCTTGAAATTGAGCAGAGCGTGGTGCCGTGTTGGCTTCAGCATCATAGAGAGAACTAGTGGAAGACATCTTGGAATTGGGCAGACCCGCTGTTCTGGTGCTCCTGGCACAGAGAGGCCTGGAAGAGAACAGCTGGGATTTGGGCAGAATCCTGTGTCACAGTGACATTAGTCAGCTGCTTCTGGCACAGAGAGAACTGGCAGGATCTGCTGGGGCTGAACCAAGCCTCTGCTTGGGGCCCAATAAGCAGATACAAAACAGTCGCAACTCTGTGACATCCAGAAAGTACAGCCTAATTTACGGATTGACTGGCACAGAGGCTGGAGGCTAGCCTGCACTGTCCCTGCATCCCTGCCTACCCCAGATAACAGCAAAGTGGGGAAGACAGCAAAAACTCAAGTCAGCATGCTTCTGAATGGCCCTAAGCAATAAGGAGAGGGCCAGAGATACCCAGGGCACTCCAGCCTGAAAGAAACCAGAAACATGACAAGAGATAAAAGTTTAAAAAAAAAAATCTCCAGCTGCCCAACATGAGAAAATAAGCCCAGGAGAAGTAAACACTGAAGAGAACAAGCACAGTAAACATCCAATACTGGACACAGCATAAGCCAAAATTTAAAAATACCTCCATGACCTAATAGATGAATTTAAAGCTGTGATCCTGATCCAACTGAGGCAAGATATAAAGAGATTAATTAAAGAAATGACAAGCCCCACCCCAGAGAACACAGATGGAAGAACTGAGGAAATCAGAAAAAAAAGAGAAACTTCTGAAGAAGAATTTAAACATAATTTAGAATACTTGAAACAGATCCAAAGAGATTACCAGGAAACTAAAAACTCCATTGAACACTGGCAAAATTCCCTGAGAGAAACTAAAGCCAACTTTTTGAAAGTTGAAGAAGGATTTATGACATATGGCCATGAAAGAAAAAACCTCTTAAAAATAACAAGGAACCAGAAAGAAACAATTCAAAGGCTAGAAGATGACAAAAGGATACATAGCATAAGAATAAAGAATGTGAGTGAGGGAGCAGGAGCAACCAAAAATGAAATACAAAGAATATTCACAGATATATTAAAGCAAAATTTCCCATGTATAGCAAAAAGAAATGATATCCAGATAAAAGAGGCATACAGACACCAGCTATCTACAACCAAAACAGATCTACACCTAGACATATAATAATCAAGATTCCAGAAATCCACCAAAACAACAGAATATTAAAAGAAGCCAGAGAAAAGAAGCAGATTACCTACAATGGGAAAATTATCAAAGTAACAACAAACTTATCAATACAAACTCTTAAGTCAAGAAGGGAATGGGGAGAAATATTCCAAGTCCTGAAAGAAAATGATGTGCAACCAAGACTCATATACCCATAAAAACTCTCTCTCAAAATTAATGGAGAAATAAGATGCTTCCAAGATAAGAAGGAACTGTGGGAGTTTGTGGCCACCAATCCAATCCTACAGAAAGTGCTGAAGGACATTTCAGAGAAAGAGAGGAAGGGATACCAGGATTCCAGCCACAGTGGCAGAGAGGCCTCAATGAATGGGGCAGACAGTGGAATGAGGGAATAAGGTGGACAAATTATAGCAGAAAAGTGGGGTAGCAGACATGAGGCAGAGATGGTAAGCTATAGTCTTTATTATAGACAACTCTGAAACACTATAAAATAAGGCAGAGGTCATTGTTAATTTTGTATCAGGATTTAAAAGACACAGTAGCCTTATCACCATATTTAGTTTGAGTTTAATTTGTTCTGGTCTGTCCACTCATGTCAGATTTGAGGGCACAGACATCTGACCCCAAAATAGCAGGTTATATCATGGTAACTCTCCTTACTTTCCTATTAACTTAAACTGAAATCCTGTATTGCTTACATTGTCTTACTATGACTGATCGTAATTGAATCTGATTCATAAGATCACGGGTTTGCCTTGGCTGATTTTATTTGAATTTGGTATGCTTGTTAGTATCGACCCTAAAAGTAGAGGCAACTACTCTGAAGATGACAAGATGTAAAGGATATCCATACTGGTATTAATTATTAAGAGCTCTCAAGTCCTACAATGCTTTCAAAGTTGTGTTTTTATAAAAATAGGTAATACTATGTTTAACTATATTAAGCCAAAGATGTGGACAAATCTATTGAAAATCAAAAGAGAAAACATAGTAATTATGGAAGATCACCTATATTGTGGTCTTATATGTCTTATCCATTTCATGTTTTTCTAGGAATTTGTTTTGCTATCTTGTTATGATTTGTTTTTCCCTATAATACTGAGAGGATAGATATATATGTAGAAATTCACACATGAGATTTAAAAAAAAATATTTACGGGAACAGATTATATAATGTAAGATGTAATGAACAAATACTCTGAAGAAGAGACACTAAGAAACCCAATGCTAATTTTGTAGCATTATGATATAAATTCTAGCAATACTATTATTCACTGATCAGAATGATATTAGTCTAGTCTCTTAAGCTCAATTTCAGAATATGTAAATATCGGGATGGCTACCACGAAGAGAATGAGAGATGCAGTAGTAGTTATTATTGTCTTCCCCAATGTTAGATCTTGAAGACCTAAAAAGCCTTCATCATCCTGTAATGATTTGATTAGTTCTATAATACGCAATATGTATGTAATGTGGGTGAAGATGGGGGCAACTATTTGTAAGAAACTAGAGACAGTTAGATAGACAGTGAAGATCTCCAGTGGACTTGCTTTGAAATCTGTATTTCTTTAAATTGTTTTTTTAACTGTTTTGTTCAGTTTTGATATGTTTAATCTTACCCTCTTTGAGATGTAAAACAAGTGTATATTACTGAGCTTTTGTTCGATCAGTGAGCAGAACTGTTTGCAGTGTCACTTTTTGAATGTCATTTTAAATACTTTAATTTTGTAACCTGAACAGCTATTTCTAAGATGACAATATGTAACTTATCAACCAGCGATTTCTTACCATTTATTTTTTGTAATTTTGTATTAATTCTACCCTTTTTATCTCCATGTATTTTTTGTTTCCTTTTCTTTAAATAAAAAAAAATAAGTTAGAAGCACAGGATTATTTATTTATTTAAATGTCTAATAAAAATTTAACACTTTCCCAGCAGTTGTCTCTGATTTCTTTGGTTTGTTCAGTAACAATTCTGCCCTGCTGTGCATGGCAACCACAGATGAACCTCTTTCAGCCTAGGCAGGAGTAGGGATTAGGAGGCTTGTGTGACCCCTTCAGGAGTGAGATGTAAGAGGAAGGAAGAAGGTGGACAGGTACTGGGAAAGATTTTCATACTGCTGAATTGGGAGGGTGAGGCAATACTTTTGCCTTGATTTCTTCTAAAAACAGATTTGAGACTATCTGATGCAAAAAGACACTGCAGTCCTCTTGAGATTAGGATCCCTTAGGCCCAATCTTGAAAAGTCTGTGTGTTGAGATTTCAAACCAGGAGGAGAAAATTTGCATTATTTCTACTGTATCTTTGCTGCTGCCCCAATCACAAGGATTGCAACAGCCAGATTTTTGTTTATGGTTTTAAGTATATCCTGATTCTCACATTGCATCTGAAATGGTTCAAATTTATCTTGCAAAAAAAAAAAAATCAAGACCAAATATCTGAATCGACCTCAGAAATGCCCTTGGAGGAAGACAGGCAGAAACGGGCTCCTGTGTGTGTTTGGGGGAACCCTGAGCTGGACAGCAGCATTGCTCATGTCTTCCCCCACAGTCTCAGTCATGCTGTGATAGTGAGTATAGGAACCCAGACAAGTTCACCTAGCTCACAATTTCTACTCTCTTCTACTCATTACTTCCCCTTATATACCCTAAATTTGAAATATTCCATTTGCTTCCTTTAATTCCTTCTTTTCAAAAAGGTCATGACAAAGACCTGGCTCCCAGGTAAACTGAGTTCTGAAAGACGAGAGCAGCAGTTCACTCTAGTCATGGAAGAGATCATGGAATGATTTTGTCCTAAGGGAGGAGCACATTCTCTGCAGGCAAATCTGTGCCACTCTGGTGTGGACAGGGACCCTAGAAGACAGTGAGCCTGTGTTGAGATGGACCAGTCCTGAAGCTGGACCAAATCCCTCTACCTCTGCTGATTTGCATATTCCAAGAGCCCAGCAGGCTACTTGAGGTCTTCTTCTTAGACTGCTGGTGTCACTCTGTGCAGCTTCAGCACCAGTCAGTACACAGCATGGACATGATGGTCCCCACTCACTTTCTGGGGCTCTTGCTGCTCTAGGTCCCAGGTAAGGAAGGATAGCACCAGGAATTTACTCAGTGGTGTTTTTAGCATAGACTAACTTTTCAGGGAGGTCAGCTTTATCATGGACAATCATGTTGATATTTGTTGTTTCCCATCTCAGGTACCAGATGTGACATCCATTTGACTCAGCCAGCATCGATATCTGCATCTGTGGGAGACACAGTCACCATCAGTTGTAGGGCCAGTCAAGGCATTAGCGATTACTTAAGCTATATCAGCAGAAACCAGGGCAAATGCCTAAACTCCTGATCTATTGGGCAACAAGTTTGCAATCTGGAGTCCCATCAAGGTTCAGTGGCAGTGGGTCTGGAACAGATTTTACTCTCACCATTAGTAGCCTGCAGCCTGAAGATCTTGAAACTTATTACTGTCAGCAGTATAAAAGTACTCCTCCCACAGTGACACAAACCATAACAAAAATCTGCCAGGGAAGCAGAAGTGTGAGGCTGGGCTGCCCTAGCTGCCCCTCTTCCTGTCTCCAGTTGCACACCAGGTTCTTCAGATGCATCAAAGCTTTAAAGTTCACTGGAAGCATTTAGTAGAAGCATCCAAGGATGCTCCTCTCTACTCTAACTATTTTTGTGTTTCTCAACCCCGATTTAATGAAGGATACTAGTGACTATACTGGAGTAATGCAGATTATGGCATTCTTTGGTATTCACATGGCAACCAAGAAGCACTTCAATAGGTTACAAGCAATGGTTTTTAAAGATTTTCCTCAATTTTAAAGATTTATATTCATAGCAAAATTTAGAGTGCAGAGGTGGCTTGTATAGTGCTGCCTGTATATGTACATGGTATATCATCACAGTAAAAGAACTGCTATTGTATTGCAAGTGTAATGGTTTATTTATCATTGCCCCCCTCAAGCCTCATGCAATTATGGACTTCACCAAATCTAGGTTTTATGATTGGTTCATTGTCTACCACTGTGATTAGTGGTGTGAATGCTACATGCACCTTAGGGTGGAGCCAGCATATGACATAATGGCAGGAATAAGGTGTGTTTCCTCTCTTGTTAGTTTGAGCCTTGTTGTTTGCAGTGGTTATGAAGGGCTGCTCCACTATGCCATTCTGCTTTGGAGCCAACTGAGTATGGACTGAAAACTCCAAGAAGTATAAGAAACAAACTTTTCTTTCTCTAAATTTGGGCATCAGGTATTTTTTCTCAGCGTGAGTAAAAAGTAAGTAAGAGAGCAATCCATCAAGAATAGTTTAAACCTAAAAGTTTACCTTAAGGTTAACTCTAGATCTTCAAGATTTCACTAGAAAATATAGGAATAATGACAGATAGCCAACATGATAGTATGGTGCCATGCTGTTCCACTTTCCTGAACACCACATCTTCCTCTTGTGCATTCTTTTTTTCTTTCATTTTGTATAAGACAATCATATGTTCTCATGCCTATATTTTTAATTTTCTAGAAAATAAAATCTTGTAATTTATAGTACAGAAAATTTTGAGAGCTAATCTCTAAATATATTGTTATGGAACACAGATGTAAAAAGTAGCAAGTAATATACTTTTCCTCATACCAAGACACATTTTATAGCATCTAGTATTTTTATTCTATTAATGTTTGTGAATTCCTTTAGGATTTATGTAAAACATATTGGTCCAAGTACATGAAGTTATCTTGTGTCTTTCAACTTGTGAAATTTATTACTTTCACTTGTCTTATTTTATTTCCTAGCACCTTAACTATAGCTTTGAATAAAAGTAATTAAAGTGGACATGCCTACTTAGCTACTATAAAGGATAAAATATTTAGTATTTTATTGGTGAATGTGATGATTTTAGAGACTTCATTAGCAGTATAAGGAAAGTTTTCGAAGATTGTTAAACCTAAAGTGCCAGGTTTTTCTTTGATTGATGCATTGTAATAAAACAATGCAGATAATTACTCAAGAAATTGTTATTTGCCCGTGCAGAAAGTTCTATTTCTGATTTCAGTGATTGGTATCAGTGTTCTAAAGAAAGGCAGATGCAGGGCTGCTCATCTGTGAAGATGTGGTTGCCCAGTACCTGCATTACTGAGGTTAAATCACTTTTGCCCTTTGTGAAATCTCACAAGAGCAAAGCTGCATTACAGACTGTTTGGAAAGAGTGCAAACCTACAAAGGAAAAGAACGTCTTCAAGACAAATTTCACACAAAGACTTAATTCAACAAGACACAATCATGCACCTATGAAGTGGATGAAACACATTAGAGGTTAGAGAAACAATGTCCCTGTAAGCTTTGATCTTAAATTTAATAGGTTTGTACTGAAGAAGATGTGGATGAGTTTAGAGCTCTCGTAATACAGGAAGACTCCTGTTCAATGACCACAGAAGAAAAATATTATTTTCTGGCTTTGCCCAAAGGCCTTCTGTCCTGACCACCAGGGATTGGCTTGCTCAAGTGAGGATAAGAAGATATTAAGGTTTCTGCACCTGCAAGCTCAATTCATCAGGCCCCTGCTGCTTTGCATGCTCCCCCCTACACCCCTTGCTGTTCAGAGCCCATATCTTTGCTTGAGTCAGAGCTCTGGGGAGACCTGCACCAGGGAAGACCTAGCAAACACCATGGAAGCCCTGGCTCAACTCCTCTGTCTCCTGTTACTCTGGGTCCCAGGTGAGGGCTACATTGAATATTTTTGCATATCTGTGAAAACTCTCACTGTTGGCTCTTATGTAGAGTACTAGATTTTCAGTTCAGTAAGCACTGTAATTAAAGTTCAGGGTAGATTATCAAGTTTAGATCAATTGAGTACACAATTGGTATGATCTAGATTACAGTTGTGACATTTCTATTTTATTTATTTATTTATTTTTTAATTTCAGATTCCCACTGGTGAAACCTTGTTTACACAGTCTCCAGCCTCTCTGGTTGTGTCTTCAGGAGAAACAGCCACTCTTGGGCACAGGTCCAATCAGACTGTGATCAACTACCTATCCTGGTGCCAGGAGAAATCTGGAAGGATCCCAGGCTGCTTATCTATGAAGTGTCCAGCAGGGTCACTGGCATCCCAGTCTGAATCAGTTGCAGTGGGTTAGTGACAGGCTTTACTCTCACCATCAGCTGCCTGTGGTGTGAGCAGGCTACAGTTTATCACTATTACTACTGTTACAAAGCGTGTTCCACAGGGATCCATTGTGAAACAAAACCTCCCCCAGACTATTATTGTTTTGCTCATAGCGGCTGCTTCCTTTACACACAGCTGCTATGGTTCCTGCTCAGCTTAAATGTCTTTGCTTCAATCTGGCATCGTTGTGATTGTGAAAAATAACTTTCTGATAAGATTTTGACTGATTCCCATAGTTTTCTCAGACTCGTGTGCACAGCCACGTGTAAGAATAGTTTCCCTGGTAATGACATCAGATCAAACTCACATGAGTGGATACCTAGAAAGGTACATATCTTATGTTTTAAAACTAAGATAATACAACAGCCAAGAACAAACGTTCACCTTATATACATGAGATTAACACTTTACGCTTTGACTTTCTGAACAGAAATGATTCCTCAAATATTTTTCCTGGTATTAATTTTACTTATGTCATGCTAGTTCATATTGCATTACTGTAAAAATTAGTTCCTTAAAAATAGTACATTTACATTTTTTCTGATCATTTCTCAGCATTTTGGCTGAGAATTTTTTAAAATTTTATTTAAAAGGAAAAAGAGAAAAACACAAAACAAAACAAAGTAGTGTAAGGGTACAAATAATACAGAACTACAAAAAAAAAAAAGTAAGAAATCACCAGTTAATAGATTACATATAATCATTTTAGAGATAGTTGCTCAAATCACAGTATCAAAGCATACAAAGTGGACATTCAAACAGTGAGACTGCAAACAGTTGTGTTCAATGATCCAACCAACATTAATATGGACAGCTATTTAACACCCCTAAACACACTTGCTGTTGTATCCTTTAGAGCACTTATTTCCCTCTCTTTTTTAAAACAAAATTTACACATTTTGGGTTTTATTACTCCTTAGTTCTTATTACTTTTTTGGGGGGGTGAATAAAGCCAAATATGACAAAACAAAGCTGTCAGTCAAAACCAAGGATAGACATAGCACATGATGTAAAACAGAGTACAAGGTTATCAACAATGTCTCTTGTTTCCTTAAAAAGAATTGTCTATCTCATTAGATATTATAAAGTTGAACAAAACAGTAGAGAACAAGACCAATAAAACTTAAGCATTTTAAACATTACAGGACTTCCAAAGGAGACAATAGTCAAACCAGAATGGGCATCTTAGTTAATCTTATTGACTTCAAAGTAGTTGCCGATACCCTCAAACTTGATACTATCATACAGAATGGGACAGAGTCTAATCAGCCAAAACAAGAATCGTGGGGGTATTGCAGGACTTCAAAACAAGTTAATAGGAAATCAAAAAAAGTTACTATTATATATTCTGCTAATTTTTTAATTTTCCCCTAAATTAAAAAACATAAGTAATAACTAAATAATTTTTTAACGAATAAGGGAGAGATTGAGATAAAACAGGATATAACAATATAACAGTACAGGTCAAAGCATTACTGTTTCAGCAACCTAGTGCTTCACCACCAAATAACCCGACTTAATAGTAGTTACCATAGTGTCTGTCTTTTTCCTTGAAATATTTGAGTAAAACTTCATATACTATAGCTTCAAATATTTCCATATCAAGAAGCCCAGAATAAAGCCTTTCCAATTAATAAGTGAAAACTTTATAAGGCTTCAAGGCCACACAATGGGCAATCATGATTACCACATATTTTTATATATTTGAAACATTACTTTAGGGAAACTATTCAGTATTCATACATGCGAGATTGATTTATTTCACTTATGAGTATGGTCTCAAGCTGCGCCCATTTATTGATAAATATCTCAATGCGATCCTTCTTTATAGCTGAATAATACTCCATTGTATAGAAATACCACATCTTTTTTATGCATTCCTCAGTTGATGGACACTTGGATTGTTTCCAAGATCTGGCGATTACAAATTGTGCTGCTATAAACATAGGTGAACATATATCACCGTTGTATGATGCTTTCAGTTCTTCTGGGAATATGCCTAGAAGTTTAATAGCTGGAATAACTGGGACTTCCAATACCAGCTTTTTGAGAAATCTCCAGACTGACCTCCACAAAGGCTGCACCAGTCTACACTCCCACCAACAGTGTAGGAGAGTTCCTTTTTCCCCACAGCCTCTCCAGCATTTCTTGTTGTTGGTTTTCTTGATCCTGGTCATTCTTTCAGGAGTGAGATGGAATCTCAGTGTGGTTTTAATATGCATTTCCCTAATAACCAATGATGATGGACATTTTTTCATGTATTTATTTGCCATTTGCATTTCTTCATCTGAGAAGTGCGTATTCATCTCAGATGCCGATTTTTGGATTGGATCTTTGAATTTTGGGGGTCTCAGTTTTTTTTTTTTTAATTCTTTATATATTTTAGACAAGAGTCCCTTGTCTGAGAGAGAGTTCACTAAAATCTTTTCCCAGTTTGTGGGTTTTCTTTCACTATGCTGGAGATTTCTTTTGACATTCAGAAACTTTTTAATAAGAAGTGGTCCCAGTTATTGATTCTGGGAAGTATTTCCTGTGCGGTTTGAGTCATGTTCAAGAATTCTCTACCTACTCCTATGTCTTCAAGGTTTCTACCCAATTTGTCTTCCAATAGATTTAGTGTTTCTGTTTTAATATCCAGATCTTTAACCCATTTAGATTTTAATTTAGTACATGGTGATAGACATGGGTCTAGCTTTAGTTTTCGGCAAATGGAGAGCCAGTTTTTCCAGCACCATTTATTAAAGAGACTGTCATCCTTTCAGTGAACCTGCTTGGCTCCTTTATCAAAGATAAGGTGGTTGAGTGTGTTTGTAGTTGTGGTTGTATCTTCTAATCTATTCCATTGATCTTCGGCTCTGTTTTGATTCCAATACCATGTTGATTTTACTACTGTTGCTTTGCAGTATAACTTCAAGTGAGGGATTGTGATGCCTCCTGCTTTGTCTTTGCTGCTTAGAATTGCCTTTGCTGTTCTAGGTCTCTTCTGGTTCCAGATGAAATTTAGGAGTGATTTCACTAGATCTATAAGGTATGTTGATGGTATTTTTATTGCGATTGCATTGAATCTGTATAACAGTTTTGGGAGAATGGCCATTTTCATAATGTTTATTCTTCCTATACATGAGCAAGGGATGTCTTTCCATTTTCTGAGATCATCTTCAATTTCTTTTTCCAGTATATTATAATTTTCACTGTATAAGTCTTTCACTTCTTTCATAAGAGTAATTCCTAAATATTTCATTTTTTTTTTGCTTGCTAATGTGAAGAGTGTAGTTTCTCTTATTTCCCTCTCTGTGATTTTGTTGTTCGTGTATAGGAACGCTATTGATTTCTGAGTATTGATTTTGTATCCAGCCACATTACTGAATATATTTATTGTATCTAAGAGTCTTTCAATGGAGTTTAGGGGGTCTTCTATGTAGAGTATCATGTCATCTGCAAACAATGATAACTTAACTTCTTCTTTTCCTATCTTTACCCCTTTTATTTCTCTCTCTTGCCTAATTGCTCTGGCTAGTACTTCCAGTACTATATTAAATAGGAGTGGTGACAAAGGACATCCTTGTCTTGTGCCTGATTTTAAAGTGAAGGCTTTCAATTTTTGGCCATTTAGTATGATGCTGGCTGTTGGTTTGTCATAAATGGCCTTTATTATATTGAGGTAAGGACCATCTATTCCAATTTTCTGTAAAGTTCTTATCATGAATAAATGTTGGACCTTATCGAAGGCTTTTTTTTGCATCTATAGAAATGATCATGTGATTCTTCTTTTTGGCTTTATTGATATGGTGGATTCCGTTATTGATTTGCGTATGTTGAACCATCCTTGCATTCCTGGGATGAATCCCACTTGGTCATGGTGTATAATCTTCTTGATGATTTGCTGGATCCTATTTGCCAATATTTTATTGAGGATTTTTGCATCTGTGTTCATTAGGGAGATCGGTCTATAGTTCTCTTTTACAGTTGGGTCTTTCTCAGGTTTGGATACTAGAGTAATATTTGCTTCCAGGAATGACTTAGGAAGGATTGCTTCCCTTTCAATTTCATTGAATAGTTTGAGGAGTGTCAGAATTAGGTCTTCTTTGTATTTCTTGTAGAATTCTGCAGTGAATCCATCTGGACCTGGGCTCTTCTTTGTAGGTAAGGACTTAATTACATTTTCAATTTCATTAGCAGAGATGGGGTTATTCAGCCGTTTTACATCCTCTTGTTCTAGCTTTGGTACTTCATATGTTTCTATGAATCTGTCTATTTCTTCTGTGTTATCAAACTTTTGAGAGTAGAGTTTTTGAAATATGTGTTGATGATCTTCTGTATTTCTATTGGGTCTGTAGTGATTTTGCCTTTTTCATTTCTTATTGCCTGAATTTGAGCTTTTTCTTCCCTTTTTTAATAAGGTTGTCTAGAGGCTTATCGATTTTATTTATTCTTTCAAAGAACCAACTCTTTGATTCATTGATTCTTTGGATTGTTTTCTTAGTCTCTATTGCATTGATTTCTGCTCTGATTTTTATAATTTCCTCTCTTATTTTGGCTTTGGGCTTGACTTGCTCTTCTTTTTCTAGCTGTTTGAGGTGTAGCATCAAGTTATTTATTTGTATTCGTTCTTTTTTCTTGATGAGGGAACTCAATGCAATAAATTTTCCTCTGAGGATGGCTTTCATTACATCCCACAAATTCCGGTAAGTTGTAT
The DNA here is from genome assembly GCF_034190915.1 of Cavia porcellus. NCBI lineage: Eukaryota > Metazoa > Chordata > Mammalia > Rodentia > Caviidae > Cavia > Cavia porcellus. The sequence continues at coordinate 42,973,358 of NW_026947501.1, read as the reverse complement.
CTGCATTTTCATTTTATTTTAGGTATTGTTTAATTTCTTCTTTAATTTCTTCTGTGACCCACTGATTACTCAAGAGTGTGTTATTCAGTTTCCATGTGTTTGTGGGATTTTTGCATTATCTTTTATCATTAATTTCTAATTTCAGAGTGCTATGATCCGATAACACGCAAGGGATGATTTCAACTCTTTTGCATTTGTTTAAATATGTTCTGTGAGCTAATATATGGTCTATTTTAGAGAATGATCCATGTACTGCTGTTAAGAATGTGTATTCTGATGTTGTTGGGTGGAACATTCTTTATATGTCTATCAAATCTATTTCTTCACAGGTGTGATTCAGTTCTGTTATTTCTTTGCTCATTTTCTGTCTGCTTGATCTGTCCCTTGGAGTCAATGGTGTATTAAGGTCTCCTGTTACAATTGTGTTACTGATAATTTGAGTTTTCATTTCTATTAATAGTTGTTTTGTATAACTGGGTGCTCTGGAGTTTTGTGCATATATATTTAAGATAATTATCTCTTCCTCTTGGAGTTTTCCCCTTACAAGTATGTAGTGACCTTCATTTTCCTTTATGGTCAGTGTTGGTTTAAAGTTCACGTAGTTTGCAAACAGAATAGCTACTCCTGCCTTTTTTTTGGATTCCTGCTGCATAAAGTATTGTTTTCCATCCTTTGACTTTCAGTCTGTGAGTATCCTTCTGGGTTAGATGGGTTTCCTGTAAACAGCATATGGTTGGATTTTGTTTCTTGATCCATTCTGCTAGTCTGTTTCTTTTGATTGGTGCATTGAGACAATTTACATTAATGGTTATTACTGTTAAATGCTGGTTTATTGTTGACATGTTATCTCTCTGATGTTGCATCTTTATCTTTCTGTTCTGTTTAATTATCTGCTTTGCTTAGTGGTTTTTTTCTTTGTGTATCTAAAATGTCTTTCAATATTTTTTGCAGGGTTGGTTTGGTGTTCATGAAGTTCTTCAGCTGTTCTTTGTCATGGACTTATCGTATTTCACCATCAATTTTGAATGATAGTTTTGCAGGATACATCTGTCTAGGTTGGAAATCATTTTGCTTTATGATCTGAAATACTTCACTCCATGCTCTTTGTGACTTTATTGTTTGTGATGAGAAATCTGCTGTGATTCTGATAGGTTTTCCTTTATAAGTGATCTGTATTTTCTCTCTGACAGCTTTTTATGATCTATTCTTGTGTTGGATTTCTGGGATGGTGATTATTATATGTCTGGGTGTAGTTTTATTTTGGTTATGACTATTTGGAGTTCCATATGCTTCCCTGATCCTGATGTCGGTTTCTGACCTCATGCTTGGGAAATTTTCAGTTATTACTCCTCTAAATATCCTCTTGATATCCTTTATGTTGTCTCCTTCTTTTCCATTAATCCCTATCATTCTTATGTTATTTTTCTTTGCATCATCTTGCAGTTGTTGAATTGTTGTTTCCTGATTCCTTGTTATTTTTAAAAGATCTTTCCTTTCCTGTTCACTAGCTGCAATCCTGTCTTCAATGTCTGAAATTCTATCTTCACTTTCATTAAGATGGTTTTTACCACTTTCAATGGAGTTTTTTATTTCCTGTATATCTCTGTGCATCTGCATTATGTATTCTGTTTGTTTCTTATATTGCTCGTCTAGGAATTCTATCTTTTTGTTTAGTTCCTCCAATTTTTTTTTTCTGTGTTTTCTTTAGATATATTCAGAGTCTCTTTCATTTCTTTTATCATTGTTTCTTTTACCTGGGAGATTATTTCGAGTTTGAATTTCTTTAAAGCTTGCTGGAGTTGCTTGTTAATTTCAGTAGCTATTGTGTCTGATATTTGAGGTGAATGGCATATATTTTCCTCTATATACATTGCTCCTAGGGTTTCTTGAGATGGGCTGGAGGTTTGAGGTTGTAATTTGATCTTTCATCTTGTCATTTTCCTATATTTCTGTGTTTCAGGTGTTATTTGAAAGCTTCCTCAGGGTCTGTTGGAAATCCACTTCTATGTTCACAGCTCCTGAGACTGTGGCACCCCGTTACCCCAAGCCACTGGGCCTGCAGAACCAATGGCCCTCCTCTGCCTTTTCAGAACTCTGCAGTTCTAGATAAGCTGGGCCTCAGGGACACTGTGCTTCCACCTGCCTGTTGGAAGCTCCACTGCTCTCCAAGTGCAGCCGGGATGTGGAGGTGGATGTAGATGCCTCAAATCCACCTCTCTACTTCACTGCACCTGGAAGCCTGGAGGGGCCCGAACAGTCTGGGCTTTGGGCAGAGTGTGCCTAGCACTCACCACAGGCTGCAGGGCCTCTGGAACCTGCTCCACTGCCCGCTGAGACATCCAATGTCCTCCAAACACACAGGGAGGCTGATGCAGGTGCCCCAGATCCACCCAGCCCCTCCTCTGCACACCAGTGGCGAGGTGTGGGTGTCCCAAACAGGCTGGGCTCCAGGGATAGCGTGGGCCCGCCCACCCGTTGGAAACTCCCCAGTTTTCCAAGTGCAGCCAGGGTGGGGAGGTGGATGTAGAGGCCTCAAAACCACTTCTCCACTTCACTGCACACTTAGACTTATTTTTTATATATACCAGCAGAACTGCTAGATCTGTTCTTTCTTTTTAATGTTCTTTTTTTAATTTTAAAGTGGATAAAAAACAATATAAAAACAATCAAAACAAACCACTGTAAGAGATACAGGACTTCAAAGCGTTATGAAATTAAGAATAGTTACCATAATGCCTTTTGAAATATTCAAAATAGCTGCAGATAACTTTGCACATAGTAAAAATCAAACCGAATAGAATAGAATAAAACAGTAAATGCAAAACAGCGAATACATTTGAATAACTCAAAACAAGCCAATAGAAATCCTAAATTGCTAACATAATACATCTGTCTATCTTTAAAATAGCTACTCTTGCCATCAGATTTGACCTAATCAAACAGAATAAAACCCAATCCAACAAACAACGGAAACGATATTGGACTTCCACAACAGGACCATAGGGAATCAACAGTGGCTGCAGCCCTCAGAAGATGTAGATCCCCCTAGATGTCACATATTTGCCACTGTCTTCTGAACCTATGACCAGCTCACTTTCCCTAAGCCTGCAGTGTCAGTGAAACAACAAACACCACAGGCAATCAACTGCATTTCACCTCCATAGCTATCATCACGGCCTGTGTTTCTCCAGGTAAGCCCCTCGCTTATGGTTGAGTTGTGGGGGCAGATGTTGGTTCTTCTTGTTTTCCAGCCTGCTTACAGACAAGGGCTAGGGTCCGTCTGTTCCAGTTAAGCAGAGGCCCGTGCATGTAACTGGTTCTCTGAATGGGCTTGCTTTCTGGTGGGGCCTTTATTCTCTCTACGTTGGCCCAAGAATAGTGCTGACTCACAGGCAGAGGCTGGGGTCTGTCTCCCCTGGCTATTTGACTTAGTATTTCAGGATGTTTCTGCAAGACCTATTCTTACATTTACATTATTGTGTAGATTATTTCAATTTTCATGTGTGTCCTGGTATTTCCCATCATTCTACTGGTTACGTGAAACAATGAACACAAATTTTCCTTGGAAATCTGCATGAGTTCATTTTATGGCTACTTTTGTTTGTTCCTTTTCATCTGCTTGTCTTTCTTCCTTCCTCTTTTTTTCAATGACTTGAACTCTATTAAATGAGTGTAACAGTCATAATAGCAACGAGCAATTCTGAATATTTCTTATTTTCTTGTTCACTAACATATTCACTCATTCATCTATTAATTTTTGTAAGATAATCAGCATGGGCGACCCCAGAACTCACTATGCATTTAGGGCAGTAACGTTCATGTGTCTTGATGATCTTCACAGGTCCACATATGTATCTTCCCTATATGGTTAGTTTCAATGATGAATATTTTATTCTCTATAATTTGACCTTTCTCCAGTTGTTTATTTCTTGTATGTTTAATCATTGCATGATATTTTAATATTTAGGTGTTTAGAAGTTTATCAAAGGAAATCATATGAATGATATATATTTAACATAATCTAAACTATGGTAAATGTGTAGATTTTAAAATATTCCAATAAAGGACATGTTACCATTACTTTCCCCACAACACTTGCCCTTGCTTTAAACATACTGATGCTATTGTTCTTGCCATTTCTGAAGCAGTTATGGAAATTCTCTTCCTTCAGTATCTTTATTTGTGCTACTGTGAATTCCTTGGTGTCATGCACCTCATTAAAATGTTTAATGTTCAAGATAATTTTACTTTGTGGAAGAGCCAGAAGTCACACTGAGAGCTGGGCATGGTGAGCCTACCTGTAGTCACAGCTCTCGGGAGGCTTAGGTAGGAGGTTCAGTATGAGTTTGAGGCCAGTCTGTATTACATAGTGATATTATGTCTCAAACAAAGATAGATGTAAATGTATCATAATATATACAAGAGTTTGCCTTTCTGTTAGAGGGTCTTGGGAGCAGTGTTCACTAACTTTTCACCACATTTTTTAATGTCAAATTAATGGTGAGGATTTCTAGGGGGATCAATTTCAGTGTGTTTTTCACAATGATCATATTTTACCACATTTAAGTATTCACCCATTTGTCAATTACACCTTGTATATATTTGAAACATCTTTTCAATTTCAACAAAAAATACTGTGCTATTCTTGTGTTGTTCAGCTTTCCAGTGCTGTGACAAAATATTTGAGACAAGCAGCTTAAGAGATGAGTGTTATTTTGGCTCTCAGTTTCAGAGATCTCTGTCCATGGTCAGCTTCAATACTTTTAATCTATTGATGTATTGAAACATCATGCTGCAAGGAAAGACTGGAAAATGGAATCTGCATATCTCATGACAGCCAGGACTTGGATAGAAAGACAGACAGAGAGAGAGAGAGAGAAAGAGAGAGAGAGAGAGAGAGAGAGAGAGAGAGAGAGAGACAGAGAGAGAGTCAGGAATAAAACATGATTCACACAGTCATATTCCCATCATCCACCTCCTGTAAGCACACCACATATCCTAAGATTCCTTTACCTTATATTAATTCTATCCAGTTATGACCTCATTAATGTATTAATCCTCAGATGGAGTTACAGCTCTCACTAATTAGTTGTGCTTTGAAAATTCCACCTTTCTACAACTTTTGGAGAACATTCAGGTATAAACCATAACAATTTCTTATTGTGACTTTCTTGAATTAATCTGGAGAATGTTGCATTACAATATTAAGATACTTTGTACATCAATTTGGTATAAATTTTAATTTACTAGAGGTGTTTTCTTGTCAATACAATTTTCTACATTTACACATAATTTATGTTACCATTTTATTTTAGTATGCTGTCAGAGTAATAATACAAAAAGATGACAAGGCACACAGACCCTTTACTTACATTTAGTTAGCATCAATAGATGACATTTTAGTTAGGTGTCCTGCTAAACTTATTCATTGCCATTTTATTTTGTAGACTATGGTGTAAAGCAAGTCACCCCCAAACACTGAAGTCTGTGGGTAGTTGCAATTACATGTCATTCCTTGGAAGACGATGAATCCACTTGACACATCAAGACTTTGTCAGTTTCACCAATGTGACAACCACATGAATTTTTGTAGTATACATTCCACCAGGAGCAAGAGAAGTAACAAACCCTGGGGTCAAGATGAAGTTCTGTGCCTATGTTTATTCCAGATGATTGAGAACATCAGCAGAAGAAAGGGACAGACTGTGTCTCCACTCTGCTGCTGATCCCTGCCTCTGATTCTTCCAGCGGCCAGCTCTTCAGAAACTCGGAGTTGCTCAACAGTGACCAGCAGGCTAGGATATGAAACACTCACAGCAAAGACTTGTAAATTCTGACATTTAATCCAATAAGAAGTATCCATGATCTGGATTTATTTTTACTCTTAAGTCTGAAGTACTTCTGTTTTGGGGATCTTATGAGAGCATTCTAACCCAGGATGCAGCCTGAGCAAAATAGATATGATAAAGTCAAGAGAATGTCCTTATCATAGCTCTTTAGGTTTCTACTATTGTAGGTTCCAGGATAGACTACTTGGACAAAGTAAAAAGAGCAGTGTTTCTTAAAACCTGAAAGTGAATTCCCAACTTCTCTTCCTTCCTTCCTTCCTTCCTTCCTTCCTTCCTTCCTTCCTTCCTTCCTTCCTTCCTTCCTTCTTTCCTTCCTTCTTTCCTTCCATCTTTCTCTCTCTCTCTCTCTCTCTCTCTCTCTCTCTCTCTCTCTCTCTCTCTCTCTCTCTCTGTTCAAATTGGTAGAACTTTATAGTTTTCTTTAGGGACTAAAGTTAGTAAACCACAGTTGTGTTAAAGATAAAATATTTGAAATTACCAAGATATTGCCTGAAGCTGGGAGCAAAGGATATATCATTGGTTTAAATTTCATCAACATGGCTTGAAAGAAATTAACTGGATCCCACTGCCTGAACACATCTATTACACTGGATATTTGTGAAGAAATAGTAGGATCAGGACTTTCTTTCACCACCAAAACATGTGTCTGAGAATTCAGGAGGTGCTAGGTATTGAGATCTTCATGCTTTAAACTTAATCCATCAGCAACAGTAATAGATACCTAGTATTTTTGGCAAGAAGGCTGCCACAGAGAGAGTACATAGCTGGAAAGTATGAAACACAAACCCTCTACTGTTAGCCTTGGCAGTGGTCCAGACTCCAGGATGCTGAGACCAATGTCAAGAATTCCCAGTTCCCCAATAGGATTTCCTGTGCTAAGTACAGAGTGTACCATGGCACTAACAAGCAATAATGGTGGCTTTTGGAGCTACCATCAAGTGGACAAAATAAAGGGCATAGCATTTCACATCTTCATATTAACATAAAATATATAGGCCATTTGTCATCCTAAAATACAACGCACTTAATTATGTAACTATTTTATCTACCTCAAAACTCAAACTGAAGTTTAAAATCATATCTGTATTTTATGGGTATTTTTTCTGTACCAAGTATTGAACCTTTTTACGGAGCTATATCCTGAACTCTTTTTATTTCCATTTTGAGACAGGGTATCACTAAGTTGTTCAATTGCCCGGGCTGGATGATCCTCCTCCTTAGACCCCCAGAGTGCTGGAGATTACAGGCACGTACCTGGTGCAAATCGTACCTTCAGGCCTTACCTGAGAGTCAGGACCAGTGTCCTTCCCTTAATTTTCTTAATATCAAGACCTGGTTCATTTCTTTGTTTGTCTTTTTGTGCCTTTATTCATTGATGCAGTGAGAGAATGGTATCTCATCTTGATACTGGGAATACAGAGTTATGTCATGTTTGACGCATTTTTAAATGCCTTTTATCCGAGTTGTTTGCAAAAAAAAATGATACCAGTCTTTGCCATTTTATCTAGTACCACATATTTTACCACAAAATGAAAAGCCACATTATAAAAAGTAATATTTCTGCATTGTGGTTCCAGGCATATAAACTGAGTGTTACAGTTCTTATTTAGTTATGTATCCAAGACTGGGTTGTCAGATAAAAGCACTGCTCTAATATCGTAGAATCATTGGGAGGTGGGACTGTGTGGGATCAAGTTAGGTCATGCTGGGCATATATTAGAGGGGATATTGATATCCAGGCTCTCACTCTCTGTTTCCTGTCTCCATGTGGTGCATCATTTGTACTTCCTTTCACTCCTATCCTGATACTGCATCTCTCCATAGGATCAAAGTAAGGTCAAGTGACCATTCACTGACACTTCTAAAACTGTGAGCCAAAAGAAAAAAAAAATTCCTTTCCTTACATGATTTTCTCAGTTACTTTTCACAGTGACAACCATCTGACTGAAACAATGATTAATTTCTTCACAGGAAACTGTAATTTCAATAACGTCATAGTGAAGAAATTGGAATTACATGTAGTGGTTGTGAAGTCCCAATTCAGGAAAGGATGAGGAAGAATTTTATTTTTTTATATGTGTGAGCTATTGGCATATGTTCTGAAACCACATGCTTTTTATGATTTATTCCACTTACTTCACGAACATGTGCAAATCAGGAACTGCTTCTGGTATCAAAATGTAATGAAAAATCAGTCACATCCAGGCCTGGTATTGGACATCCAGTCTAAGTTACTCATTAGCTCCTGTGTGACCTTCCAAACACTGAGTCTCCCCACCTCGTCCATCAAGCACCATCCACAGTGAGGTCTTTTTCCTTTTTGTAATACTTCATTATTGTACTTTTACACAGAATAAATGTTCAATAAATTTCAAAATAATTCTTGTCATTCATAAATTTGTGATTATTTGTCCAATTAAACTTTTTCAACTAGACACAGATGTCTTCATTGGAGTGAAACACTCTGCATTCTTTATTTTTTCCAAAAAAAATTAGCCAACTATTTTTATTTAAATTTTCATTTAGCTTCAAAGTTTCCATAAGAACATTAAAGGTCCACATCAGGAAAGAGAAGGAGGCTTCATTGAGACTACTAAGTTCTTTTAAAAGTTTGTTTTTCGCTGGGCATGGTGGTGCACGTTGGCACCTGTAGACACTGAGATAGGAGGATTGCTGTGAATTCAAAATGCTGGCATTCAGTCTGCACTCTAAAGTAAATGCAAGCCAGGCTGAACTGCATAGCAAGATTGTGACTAAAAAGAAAAAGGAAAAAGAAAAGACAATCAAATATATTTTGAAAAAATAAAGTACTTTTTTAAACCACTAAGATAGCATAAACCTCCACATGTTATATACGAATCTAACGTTTTTGGGATTCTTTTCCCCAACCATGAAATTAAACAACACACTTTCTTCAAGCAAGTGGCTTTGTGTCACAGTCATGGCACAGACTGGGCCTTCTATTCTGAAGCTGCAATTCCCTGTTCACCTTTGTTGCTACTCCACATGTTCCCACAGCACTGCCTGTACCTCAAGCTCTTAGCAGAGTTTGGTCTCTGCCTCTGGCTTGCAGCACTGCACCATTGACCTGGGGCTCTGAACATCTGCATCCTGGTGCATTGGCTCCGCTTGAGACTGGAATATTGTGAGGACCACGTCACAGGGCCCAAGGGACATAGTGGTCTGAGGTCCACAGTGTTCAGTGCGCACAGCATCTGCCATCCCCTGCTCAGCCAGCAAGATTCCTGCTGGAGAGACTGTGAGTGAGACCTCATTGTTTTGGGGACAGATTCATGTTTTGTTTCCATTGTGCTTTCATACAGTATCAGCTGCTGCTTACCTTAGATTCAGGAGATTTTCTTGAGTCGTTATTTGGAAATTATCTTTCCACAAATAATGAATCTATACTTGTGACTATTGACCTAGGAAGGAATCTCACACAACTGATAAATATTTTAAAATTGTAATTGTAGTCTATTTTATTCACCAGATTCCAACAATAAAAACATTGTTTCAGTGGTAAAGCACTATACATGGAACAAATTCCTTAAAAATTGAAAACTAAGAAAAAGATAAAAAATTATACTATTATAGATAAAGGAATAATAGTAGGTTACATAGAAATTAAATCACAAATCAATTGATTCAGATATAAATCCATTATTGATTAACCAAACTGTATGGACTTGAAGGTGCAAATTTTTAAAAAATGTACTAAAATATAAAGAATAAAGTTAAACAATATTGATTTTTTTCATCTTCAACTTGACATTAGTTTTCAGAAACAAAATAGTTGCTAGTTTGAGAGTGATCCTTTGCTCACAAGCTTAATATATTATCATCTCCTCTTTCTTTACGGAGATCATTAGTCCTCTTCCATGTGTTGTAGAATGAGTATGTTTGAGTTAGTAACATCCAACTACAGCATAACCACCAGTGTACCAGCAACAAAGCTCCTGGTCAATTAAGGACTGCTGTGTCCCTTAGTTGCAGTGGTATTCCTGTATCCCCGGAGTTCACTGTTCTCAGTAAAAACAGTGCAATTGTTGTGTGAGAGATGGTGAAATTATCATACATGAATCAACTGATCAACATGCCCTTAAAGGAAGGGATTTTGTTGGAAGCATTAATATGTCTGGGTTTCCAGCCTAACTGTAATTAATAACTCACACCTTGTAGAGAAACTGAGGAGAAAGAAGGTGATTTGCAGGAGCTCAGCACTTCTGGAGTCTTCACATGTCTCAGCTGCCACAGTTTCAACCACTGAACAATGGTTTAGTGTGTAAGCCATGTGAGCTGCTGGAGTTCTCAGGGCCTGCTTTAGCAGGGGATCTGTTATGGGATGTTAGGGCTGGGTTCATAGGTCTCAATCAGGATCCATCAACTACAAAACATGTCTTAGCACTGCACCCTGCAGAGTATTCTGAGCCCCGTACTCTTTCCCAAAACTATATCTTTGTCATTTCATGTGGTCACATACTAGACCTTAACTGACCTCTGACTGTTATCTTTTCAGAATTCCAGGCAAACTATTTGTCTTTTTTCCTAAGTAATTGCATGATTTGTTAAGAAGTGAATCAATTAAATTTTCTACAGAATCATGTGTGGTAATGGAAAGAAGAGCATCAGGTTCCTGAATACTGGTGAGAAGATGTAGCCAAAGCTTTAGCGTTCAAAAATCAATAGCTTGGGGTTGGAGATTTAGTTCACTGGCACAAGTGCCTGCCTTGCAAGTGTGTGGTCGTGAGTTTAATCCCTGGTACCGATAAAAACGAAAAAGACAAAAAAAATCAATAGGTTAGATTTTAAGTTCTTCCATGAGATGGCAAGTGACCCTACAATAAAGAAAGCACTGAGGTTTCATCCCAGAAACACTAGGACTGTACAAGTGATTCTTTCCCAATAGGGAGCCTTTCAGACAGGGAGCTCTGCCCAGCTCCCTAAGCTCACATGGCTGGGAGCCTCTGTGCCTCATGGGCCAGGTCTTCCCCACCTGGAATTTCCTCAGTATCTCCTCTATTCCTTTTGATTGATAGTACACCTGACTAACCATGACACATCTTCCAAAAAGATTGTTAGCAGGTGAACTGTGGGTCAGGAATGATGACAGAACAAAGTGCACAGCTCTGAATATGGGAAGCCATTAGTGAAACAGGGATGAAGCAACCTTGTAATTTTAGAGATGGAGGGGACAGAAATAATAAAGTTGGTCTCTATTTAGTGATGCAAATTGTGCAGTGAGGCAAAAAGAGAACAACAGATTTTTAAAACCTGCGGAGTATGGATATCTTTAGTTGGATTCTTTCAGTGTTTACTGAAAATTTGTTTATTGCTTCATAGGCAATACGCATGTGAACCAACAATGTAACAATCAAATCCTTGAGTGATTTTACTCTCTTAAGATGGAAATAATAATGATATATTCAGCAGACATGCGGACCTGGTCACTGCATGGTGGAGAATTTGCCCTCTGTCAGAACTTGGAGACACTGCTGTACAACCTACAATGCTTCTCTCCATAATCCCTAATACCCTGCCTGTCATGAGCTCTTAGCAGAATTTGCTCACTGCCTCAGGACAATGATCAACATGAAGCAAGTGCATCAGAATCCTAACACACCTGGGACCTTCTCAAGTCTCAGCTGCTATAATTGCAACAACTGAACACTGGGGAGGGAATGAGCAGGGGAGTTGCTGGGTTCTCATGGGCTGCTCTGGAAGGGGCTATGGGGTAGGAAGGATGGACTGGCCTTTTAGATCTGGGCCAGGTTCTTTATCCTACAGACATTTCCTGCAGGGTCTTGAAGGACTCGTGGTCTTTGCCAAAATTAAATCTATGTCATATCATATGGCTTGTACATACCATGTTTACTGTCCTATAACTTTTATCTTTTTAGAAATTGAGGTGAACTTTGGGTTATTTGTCCTTAGTAGTAGGATGATTTATTAAGAGGAATCATTTGAGTTTGTATAGAATCTTGTCTAGTAATGGATAGAGTAGGATCAGCTTCATGACTATAGCTGAAAAGATTCAGTCATGGCCTTAGGGTACCAAAATGAATAGGTTGCTGTGTTAAAGATCCTCCATTAGATTAGGAAAAACCCCACAATAAAGAAAACTGTGAGGCCTGGACCTGCAAACACTAGGACTGTAGAAGTGATGCTTTCCCATTAGGGAGCTCTAAGGCAGGGAGGTCTCTGAAAAGTTCTGTACGCTCACATTGCTGGTGTCCTCTGTTCACCATGAGCCAGGGTCTTTCCATCTGCCTGTTCCTCAGGTTTTCCTGTTTCACTTTGTGACAGGTAGTGAACCTGATTATGATGAACTTCACAGAAGGACTCTTGGTCAGCAATGAAGCATGACGGGTGACAGAGCAAGGGCTGCAACTGTGAATGTGGCCAGATGAGAGTGAAACACTAGTGAAGTGACCTCATGAGAAACTAGTGAGGTGGAGGGACAGATGCCACATAATTGGACTCCTTTCAGAGATGCAGAGGAGAAGCACTGGAGCAGTCACTTAGAGGAAGGACAGGTGGGCAGGGAGAGGGGCTGTCATTGCAGATCTTTTCCCCTGCTGTTCTCCAGAGTCATCAGCTATGATCTCAGGCTTGAGCTTGGTCCACAGGGACAGAGAGTGGACTATGAGTTTCAGGCTGCTCAGACTTTGCAGTGGGGAGAATCTGGAGGTAATCTGGCTACTATGGGCTCTCAGCGTTCATCTGATTTTGGTGAGAATTTAAAATGATATGTTATGTAAGCAATTAAAATTATTATTCATACCTAGAATTAAATCAATTGTTAATGTATTAAATGCACACAGTGATTAAGAGATGCACATATTTATTTTTGCAGTGCATGCTTTTCCTCTTTCTAACCAGCTCAGAAGTTGAGTGGGTCACATTCTGAGGTCAGGGACATTTGCTATTTCTCTTCTTGGCCTTTGCACCTTGGAGCAGTGAGCACAGCTCTGAGCATCTTCAGCTCCCAGAGCCAGGTCAGCTCTGTCCTGCTTTCCTCACAGTGTCACTCACCTGAGATTTTTAGCTGGTCAGCACCCAGAGTGTTGACTACTTTCCCTCTTCCACCTCCTGCCAGGCTTCAGCTGGTCAGGTTCTATGTTTTGGCCAGGTTGTCAGCCCAATGAGACAGTGGAGCAGCTGCTTCCTCCATGATCTGAAGCTCTGAGCGCTATGAGCCTGACCCAGGTCAGGTTCAGGTCCATGTTCCTATTCTCTCCCAGCCAGTGCAGTGCTTGAAAATCTATTAAGACCTGAAGCTCAATGCTCACATGTCCTCACATCCTGAAACCAACCTCACATCTAAACATGGACTTTTTTCTTTTGTGCTAGAGTCCTGCTATTTCCCAATACAACAGACAAATGTTTTCTTCTCATCATACTTCTCTACCTAATGTATGTTAGAAGCACAGTGTTATTCATTTTTAAACAGCTTACTAAAAATTTAACCCATTCATGACAGTCATTTCTGTTTTCTTTAAACTGTTCAGTAGCAGCTCTTACCTGCTGTGCATGGCAAACACAGAAGAGCATATTCCAACCAAGGCAGCATTAGAGTCTGAGCCTCATGTGACCACCTTAGTAGTGACATACAGGAGAAGTGAAGATGGTGGACAGGTATTGGGAAAGAGTTTTACACATCTGAAAAGGAAAGGTGAGGTCAAAAATTTGCCTAGATTTATTGAAATATATTTTAGATGGCTTGAGGCTTAGATACATTTGCAACCCTGTTTAGATCATGGTCCCTAAGAACCATCTCAAATATTCCAAGTGTTGAGATTGCCACAACAGCAGGAAAGAACTTGGGTTGTTTCTACTGTATCCCTGCTGCTGCCCCATTCCCAGTCACTACAACACCCACACTATGTGTATGGTTTTAAGTATCCTGTTTCTCACATTGCTTTTGAGATAATCCTAACATATTATGCAAAGAAAATCAAGACCAAATAACTGGAAAAGCCTCAGAATTGTGTTTGGTGGAAGACAGAAAGAAACTTGTGCTCATGAGTGTACCTGGAGTGGGGGGTGGGGGGAGCCTGGGGCTGGACAGCAGCATGTTCATGTTCTCCCCTGTGATCTTACTCATGCTGTGATAGTGAGTACAGGAAGGCAGACAAGTTTTCACAGATTCTGCTTTCTTCTTGTTTTTACCCTTCATTTTACAGTCAAGCTTCAATTATCCCATGTATTGCTCTTAGTTACTTCTTCTCAAAGTGATCATAAAGTAGGACCCTGGTCATCAAATAAAGTGTGATCTAAAGGTGAGAACAGCAGATCACTCTACTCATGTGAGAGCAGGCTGATTCTGTCCTGTGCCCCAAGAGAGAAACACGTGTTCTACAGGCAAATCTGTGCTGCCCTGGTGTGGACAGAGACCCCTGGACACACAGCCTGGGATGAAATGAGCCAGCCCTGCAGCTGGGCAAACACCTTCTGTCCCTGCTAGTTTGTATATCTCATGAGCCCAGGAAGCTACTTGAGCACTTCTTTGTAAGCTTCTGGTCTCATCCTGTGCAGCTTCAGTCCCAGTCAGCACTCAGTATGAACATGAGGGTCCCTGCTCAACTTCTGGGCCTCATGTTGCTCTTAGTCCCAGGCAAAACGGCAGGTTTAGGAATTTGCTCAGCTTTGTATGGCCTCAGTTGCCTGACATTTCAGGGAGGTGCTGTTTTTTCTTGAATAATTATTTTGTTTTTTGTTATGTTTCCCTTCTCAGGTACCAGATGTGACATGCAGTTGACGCAGCCTGCATCCACATCTGCATCTGTGCGAAATACAGTCACCATCATTTGCAGGACAGTCAAGGCATTGGCAAGTACTTAAACAGGCATCAGCACAAACCAGGGCAAATTCCTAAATGTCTGATCTGCTATGTAACCAACTTACAATCTGGAGTCCCATCAAGGTTCAGTGGTAGTGGATCTGGGACAGATTTCATGCTCACCATCTGCAGCCTGGAACCTGAAGACATTGCAAATTAATACTGTCAGCAGAGTTACAGTTTGCCTCTCACAGTTATACAAGCCATGACATAAATCTCCCAGAGAAGCAGAAGTGTGAGGATGGGCTGCCCCAGCTGCTCCTCTTTGTGTCTCCATCTGCAGAGCAGTTTCCTCAGATGCATCCAGGCTTTGAAGGTTACTGGAGGGATTTGGTAGAAGCAAAGGAAGCTCCTCTACACGTTTAATTTCTTTTCTGTTTCTGAACCCTCATTTAATGAACAACGCCAGTGAGTTCACTAGAATATTGTGGATTATAGAAATGTTTTATATTCACAGGGTAACAGAGAAACTATTCAACAGATTACAAGCCTCAAGTTTTAAAGAATCTCATCACTTTTAGAAATTTATATTCATAGCAAAATATAAAATGCAACTGCATCTTTTATCCCCAGGTCCCTAGGTGTGTACTGTATATCATCAACATAAATTGTCCTTCTGTTGAGATCTATCAAGAATAGTTTAAACCCAAAGTACTCGGTCTACATGAACGGTGACTCTTGATTTTGATCACTTTGTCAGAAAACACAGGTATTATGACATATGTTCAACATTTTGGTATGACACAGTGTTTCTCTATTGCACCAAATAACAATGTCTTCTACTTTTACATTCCTTTATTTCTCCATTTTGTGTCAGACAATCATGTTTTTATATGTCCATACTTTTTCCTTTTCTAGAAAGATAACATCTTAGAATTTATAGTATGAAAGATTTTCAAAATTGAAATTAGAAATATACTGCTGTGGAACACATATAAAAATAATAATACATTTTTCTACTACCAAGACTCCCTTTACAGCATCCAGTATTTTTATTCTAGTGATTTTTGGTGCAGTCTTTGGGATTTATGTAAAATATGCTGCTTGAAATATGATATTCCTGCTTTCTTCCCACTTGTTGCGTCTGGTACCAAAGTTTAATGAAAAGCCCATTCCTTGTACTGGAAGCCCAGCCGAAGTCACTCATCAGCTCCTCTGTGTGCTTCCAAGCACTGGCTCTCCCTGTGTCTGCATCAAGCACCGCCCACGGTGAGGTAGAGATGAGAAGCTGTCTCTTCATGGTAATCAGAGACGTTTCTGTGCTCTATTCAGCATAAGTCTTGAATCATACAGAGACACCACATGACTCCCATGACTGAGTCTAAGCTGCAAGGACAATAGCACAATCATGGGATCTGCAAAGACTAGGAGATTGCATGGAGACAATTAAGTGCTTTAATAATATTTTTCAGCTGGGCATGGCAGTGCATGCCAGCAATCCTGGTACTTGGTAGGCTGAGGCAGGACAATTGCTTCTGTGTTTCAAGTACTAGAGTCCAGCCTGGGCTCCACAGTGACCTCATGCCCAGTGTTAACTGCATAGTGAAACTGTGACTGAGGAAGAAATAAAGAAAGAAAGAAAGAAAGAAAGAAAGAAAGAAAGAAAGAAAGAAGAAAAGAAAAAAAGAAAGAAAAAGAAAGAAACATGATGTAAAAACAGAATACAAGGTTATCAACAATGGTTACCATAATGCCTCTTGCTAATAAAGAAGACTTTTTAAAGACTTGCTTCCATTTAGAGTAGATCCTGAAATTGTTACATAAGAATGAATTCAAGCTCTGGATACAATGTCTGGAGAGGTGAGATTGTCTATCCATTGACCAGTGAAGATCTCTGTGATCACTCACCATGTGCTCTGAATGGTATGGCCATGTGACTGAAGTCATCCTGCAATGACTGAGGGAAAAATCACGGGACTGGCATACACAAGGAGATTTCACTTAATTCATTACGTCTGTATTGACAAATACAATTTTTGTCTCATAGACATAAAAGTAAACCAGCAATATAAAAATCGGGTCTTTGAGAGATTTTTCTCTCTTAAGGCTGGAAATTATAATGACATACTCAGTAGACCTGTGGTCCTGGTCGCTGCATGACAGAGAGTTTTCCCTCCAGACCTAGAGGGACCTAGAGGCACTTCTGTGTACCCTCTAATGCTTCTCTGCATGATACCCAAAAGCACTGCTTGTCATAAGCTCTTAGCAGAATTTGCTCACTGTCTCAAGACAATGATCAACCTGATGCAGGTATGTCAGGAGCACATTACACCTGTAGCCTTCTCTCGTCTCAGCTTCCACAGTTGCAACCACTCAACATCACTGAGGGTGTGAGCAGGGGAGCTGCTTTTCTCTCAGGCTGCGCTGGAATGGGCTCTGGGATAGGAAGCATGGGCTGACCTTATAGATCTGTGCCAGGATTCTTTAGTCTACAAACATTTCCTACAGAGTTTTGAGGGACTCATGATCTTTGCGAAAACTAAATCTATGTCATATTACATGGCTCATACATGTCATGGTCACTTTCCTATGGTCATTACCTCTTTAGATCTCTAGGTGAAATACTGGTCTTTTTTTCCTTTGTGAGGATAATTTATTAAGAGGAAGCATTTGATTTTGTATGGAATTTTGTCTGTTAATTGATAAAGTATAATCAGCTTCATGAATACAACAAAAAAAGATCCACTCATGGCCTTAGGGTACCAAATTAATAGGCTGCTATTGTAAAAATCCTCCATTAGATGGCAAACAGCTTCACATTAAAAGAAGCACTGAAACCTGACCCTAAAAACACAAGGACAGTAGAAGTGATGCTTTGACATTAAGCAGCAACTAAGGCAGGGAGTTCTCTGCCCAGCTCTCTAACCTCACATTGCTTGGGTCCTCTGGGCACCATGAGACAGGGTTTTTCCAACCTGCCTATTCCTCAGTGTTTCCTGTTTCACTTTGGGTCTGGTAATGCACCTGACTGTGATGAGCTTCCCAGCGGGCCTCTGGGTCAGTAGTGAGGCAGGATGGGTGAGAGAGCAAGGCGCAACTCTGAATGTGGCCAGCTGTGAGTGAAACACCAGTGAAGTGGCCTCATGTATTCATATGTGGAGAGGAGAGAGCCTGTAGACTTTGACTTTTACTCCCATGAGAGATGCAGAGGAGAAGTCTTGGAGGAGTCACTTAGAGAAGAGATGCAGGGCTGGAAGTGGGGCCATGATTATAGATCTGTTCCCCTGCTATACTCCAGAGCCCCCCTCAGTGACTGAGGTCATTGCTTGGTCCACAGGTGCTGAGGGTGGCCTGCAGATTAGTGTCCTTCAGAATTTGCAGTTGGACACAGTTGGGAGATAATGTGCCCAATCTGGGCTCTCACTCTTCAATTGCAATTTGTAAGAATTCAAAAAAAGGAGTGGGGGGGACTGGTGAGTTAGCTCAGTGGCATAAGTGCCGCCTTGCAAGCAAGCAGTCATGAGTTCGATCCCGGTACCGATAAAAAGGAAAAAGACCAAAATAAATAAATAAATAAATAAATAAATAAATAAATAAGTTACATAAGTAACTCAAACTATCAATGATTACTACATTAAATTAGTAGTTAATGTACTACATGCAGGAAGCAAAAGAACAAATTACATGTTTATTTGTGTAAAGCACACTTTTAATTTTTCTAAGTTGATCGAAGCTGAGTGAGCGAAACTTTGGGATGGGGACATTTGCTGATTCTCTTCTTGGCCTCTCCTCCTCAGGAGCAGTGAAAACACATCTGAGAATCTTTAGGTCACAGAACCAAGTCAGCTCTGTGGTCCTGGTCTGCCACAGTGTTGCCTCTCCTGGTTCTCCCAGAGTATTGAGTACTTTCCTTTCCTGCACACTTTGCCAGGTAGCACCATGTGCAGGGTCTGTGGTTCACCGAGCTCCTCAGGCCCATGGATCAGTCCAGCAGCTGCTTCTTCCATAACCTGAGTCCAGAGCCCGGCAGCTCTCAGCCTGCAAGCATTAGCTCAGGCCAGTTTTATGTCCCTCTTCCAAACCTATCCCATTCACTATAGTTCTTGAAAGTCTGTTAAGACCTTAGAGTCACTGCCCACATCTTAATTCCTGAAGACATCTTAGCCTTTGAATAAGGAGGACTTTTCTTCTTATGATCCTAGAATCAGGCTCATTGGTAACACAGGACATAAAGTTTATTTTTGGATTGCGATTCTCCATCCAATATGTTAGAAGTACAGAGTTTTTCATTTTCTAAAGGCCTATTAAACATTTAACACATTCATTGCAGTCATCGCTGGTTGCTTTAGTTTGTTCACTAGCAGCTGTGAATTGCTGTGCAGGGCAAATGCAGATGAGCCTCTTCCAACCTCAGCATGAGTAGGGATTCTCAGGTTCACGTGCCCACCTCAGGAGTGAGACATAAGAGGAAAGAGGAAGGTGGACAGGTACAGGGAAAGATTTTCATACACTGTAAATGGGAGGGTGAGGTGAAATGCTCTACCTGGATTTCTTCCAGAAACAGTTGTGAGACTACTTAAGGCACAGACACAATGCAGCCATCTGGAGATCAGGAGGCCTTAGGCCCTGGCTTGAAACCTCCTTGTGTTGAGATTCCCACAGCAGGAAGAAAGTATTTGAGTCCTTTCTAATGTACCCAACTTGCTTCACCATTCCCAAATATTCTGACACCCAGAGTCCTGTTTCCAATGTTAAGTATGTGCTGATTCTTGCATTGTGACTGAAATCTTTCTAAATTATCTTGCAAAGAAAATCAACAGCAAGAAACTGGCTGGACCTTAGAACTGCCATTGATGGAAGAAAGGCAGAAACATGTGCTTGTCTGGGTGCTTGGTGGAAGCCTAGGACAGGACAGCAGCATTGCTCATGTCCTCCCCTGCCATCTTAGTCATGCTGTGATGGTGAGTACAGGAATACGGAGGACTTCACAGAGCTCACCTATAGGGCTTCTCTTCTTCTCATTACTTCCCCTTATAGACTCTAGGCTTGAAACAGCCAATTTGATTCCCTTAATTCCTTCTTTTCAAATGGATCATAACTTGGGAACCTGACCCTCTAGTAAACTGTGGTCTGAAAGATGAGAACAGCAGTTCACTGTACTCAGGGGAGAGCATCTGGATTCTGTCCTGTGGCCCAAGAAGAAACACATTCTCTGCAGGCAAATCTGGGCTGCCTTCATGTTCAAAGTGTCCCCACAGGACATTGAGCCCATACTGATTTGGGTCAGCCTGCAGCTGGGCCAAACCCTTTCCACCTATGCTGATTTGCATAACCCCAGAGCCCAGCCAGCTACTTGAGGACTTCTTAATATGCTGCTGGTCTCACCCTATGCACATTCAGTCCCAGTCAGTACACAACATGGACATGAGGATCCTCCCTCAATTTCTGGGGCTCTTGCTGCTCTGGGTCCTGGGTAAGGAATGGCAACATGAGGTATTTACTCAGTGGTATGTTCATCTTAGATTGACAATATATTCAAGTTCTGCTTCATCATAAATAATAATGATGTTTGTTGTTTCCCATGTCAGGTGCCAGATGTGACATCCAGTTGGCACAGCATCCATCCAGAGCTGCATCTGGGGGAGACACAGTCAAGATCAGTTGCCAGGCCAGTCAGAGTATTAGCAGTTACTTACACTGGTATCACAGAAACTAGGGCAGGCTCCTAAACTCCTGGTCTACTATGTAACCAATTTGCAGTCTGGAGTCCCATCGAGGTTCAGTGGCAGTGGATCTGAGACAGATTTCACTCTCACCATCAGCAGCCTGCAGCCTGAAGACTTTGCAAATGATTACTGTCAGGAGGATGATGGGCTTCCTCCCACAGTGATATAAACCTCCCAGGGAAGAAGTGTGAGGCTGGGCTGCCCCAGATGCTCCTCTTTGGGTCTCCAGCAGCAGAGCAGGCTCCACAGATGCAGCCAGGCTTTGAAGGTCACTGGAAGGATTTGGGGGAAGCATCTAAGGAGGCTCCTCTCTACCCTAACTTTCTTTTGTGTTTCTCAACCTTGATTTAATTAATGGCACTATTGAGATCACTGGATTAATGTGGATTATAGCATCGCTTTATAGTAAAATGACAATAAAGAAACACTGACATGTATTCCAAGCAATATTTTAAAGGTCTTTTTTATCACCTTTAGAGATTTATTTCTGTATTACTATTTTTATAAAATTAAAACAAAACAAAATGCAGAATGGACAGCAGAATAAAGCTAATCATAGCACAACAATGTAAGTGAATATAATACTCCCAACATGATTATAAGAAATCAGCAGTTGCTCCTGTAATGCTTTTAGTGTCCTAATTTAGAAATTTATCATCTAGGGGCTGGGGATTTAGCTCAGTGGCATAAGCGCCTGCCTTGCAAGCAGGCAGTCATGAGTTCGATCCCCGGTACCGATAAAAAAGAAAAAGACAAAAAAAAAAAAAAAAAAAGAAATTTATCATCTAAGGAATATTTAAATTGCAAAGGTGTCTTTTATATCCCTGTTCCTGCATCCACACAGTATATTCTCACCATAAGTGATTGCAACTTTTAAAAAAAATAAATTAAGATTAATCTAAACAGAATGTCCATAATTCACATGAAAGTTGACTCTTGATTTTGATCATTTCATCAGAAAACACAGGTATAATACTGTATGTCCACTATTTTCATATGACACAATGTTGTTCTACTGCCCTAAATACCCCTGACTTCTACTTGTGCATCTTCTTTATCCAACATTTTCTGTAAGTCAATCATGTCTTTCTATGTCTATAGTTGTTCCTTTTTTAGGCAGAAAAATTCTTGGAATTTTTGAAAAGCTAATCTTGAATTATACTGATATGGAACATGGAAATAAAAAACAACAATACATTTTGCTACCACCAAGACTTCCTTTATAGCAACTATTTTTATCACAATTATCCAGGCTTAGTAAAGGTATTAAAACCTCTACTATATAACACAATTGTGTTTTCATACTACTGATTGCATGTCAGAGGTCACCATTTCTGGACTGAGTTTTAAGAGTCTATTGTAATTTGAAAACATGCAGAGGAATGGGTAATATTTTTTTAACAAGACAGTCTTATTGATACACCTTTCATGTAAGTTCTGATGCCTGTACAGCCAATTGGATCTATAGGTAGAGCACTGGGAATCTCTCTATTCTTTTTCTATGTCTTCCAGATCCATTCACTGTTTAACTGAACCCAGATCAATGTCTTTCTC
The DNA here is from genome assembly GCF_034190915.1 of Cavia porcellus. NCBI lineage: Eukaryota > Metazoa > Chordata > Mammalia > Rodentia > Caviidae > Cavia > Cavia porcellus. Next base: position 42,951,450 of record NW_026947501.1, on the reverse strand, counting down.
TAAAATTCAGAGAAGATGCTTCGCTTGATCTGTTTGTGTTAATCTATTTCCTAAAAATTAAGAAAAGAAGAGTTAATGTCACTTATCACTGAAAATATTACATCTTGTCCATATTTTTAAATTTTTTAAATTTCATTTTAGACTCTGATACCTGAACACCTTCCATAAACACAACATTTTGTCCCCAGGTAAACAATAGACATAACTCTTAGGAAGACAGTAGGGTGTGGCATGGTAAACATAGTACCATTAGTATGTTTTCTTTCTTTCTTTTTCTTTTTTTTTTTTTTTTTTTTTTGTAACAGGGATCGAACTCACAACCTCGCGCATGCCAGACAGGCACTTATAATGCTGAGCTAAACGCCCAATGCATATTTTCTATTTTTCCAATCAAAATGTCAATAGCAGAGGTGTTTGCAACTATTGTAGGTACAAAATCTTTAAATCTCACACTATTTTTTTTTCCAAAAATTCTCAGATACAGTAATAGCAAGCATTCTGTGTGACATGTTCCCTACTTCCGCACCCCAAGGAAAGAATGTTTTCTTTTATCCCTGCTCATTGATTGTTTCTAGATTAAGTTTTGCCTTTTAGATAAGATGCATTAATTAAGATTAGGTCTCAGTCTTCTAAAATATTTTAAAAAATGGTAATTCACAAATGCCTTAAATATTTGTACCTCATCTGGTTGCTACTGGGAATCAATTAAACAAAATTTATAAAAGCAAGTAACACGGACATTTAAAAAGCACATCAGTTTTTGGTGGAAATGAACCACATGACTGCCTAGAAGAAAAGCTTGGCAGAGTCTTAAGAATCTATTTTCATAGTGTCACAGCCAACAGCAGATTTAGGACTTTGGCTAAAATTTGAAGACACTGTTCAGTCAACACTTTGCATAAGACATTGGAAATCAGCTTCATTCGTAATAGCCTACCTTGAAAATTATGTAAGTCATCTTCAGCACATGAAGCAGTTCAAACTATATCACCATCCATTCAATAGTGCTCAGAAATAAAGAAGATTAGGTTTTTGTTACATGAGCAACATGAAGTGACCTAAAAAAAAAAAAATCCCTAGCTGTATAAAAGTAGGAAGCCACTAGGAAATAGAAGCCACATGATTTGTTTTCATACGAAATTTTAGAAAATGATGAATTAAAGTTATAGTGCAGTCTGACAGATCTGTCTTTGAGAAGTCTAGGGGGAAAAGAGGAAATTGTTTATAAAGAACTGCAGGACAATGTGTGTTAGGACCGTCTGTTTCTCCAGTGGAAATTTCACATTGTAATTTTGATAGAGATTGCCTTGAATCTGTAATTCACTTTGGATCGTGTGAACATTGTAGCAGCATTAATTTCTCCAATTCAGGAACATGTGGCACCTTTCCATTTATTTATTCATCTGTTGCTATGCTTGCTCCTTCCAACCCCCACGGCTGTTCCAGAGCCCTTATCGTTGCCTGAACAAGAGCGCTGGGGAAATATGCACCAGGGAGGATCTAGTCTGCACAATGGAAGCCCTGGCTCTGTTCCACTGTCACCTCTTTCTCTGGATCCCAGGTGAGGGCTACATGGGATATTATTGTATACCCGTGCAAACTCTCAGATTTAGCTAAGTACTAGCATCTCTGTTCAAGGAGCAAAATAATTAAAGTTTGAGTTAGATTAGTGAACTTAGCTCTATTGATAAGACATTTGATATCATCTAGACTACATGAGTGGCACTTCTGTTATATTTTTCATTCTCAGATTCCCCTGGAGAAATACTGGTGACCCAGTATCCAGATTTCCTGGCTGTGTCTAAGGAGAAACAGCCACTCTCAACTTCAGGGCCAGTGAGAGTTTAGCAGATTCCCAGCCTGGTACCACTCCTTCAGTTTTATTTTCTGGTATGAATTTGATTCCTTGCAATGCTGATTCTCATTCCTATTACCTTAAATATTAGCTTGCATAAAATGGTGCACTATAGTTTTGTTTTTTTTCTCAACACTTCTCAGGAGTTTGGTTGAGACTAAGTGTAGTTTTATTTTATTTATATATCTACCAGCACGGCTGCTAGATCTGTACTTACACTTTCACTTTCTTCCCATTAGTTCCATTTTCATGTGCATCCTGGTATTTACCATCATTCTCCTGGCTATACAACATTTGTGTGTGAGCACACATTTTCTATTGTGACTGATTTTCTTTCTTTCATTTCTTCTCTTTCTCTTTCCTCCTTCCTCTCTTTTTTCCAGTGGCCTTACACTGTATTATATATTTGAAATATTCATAATAATAATTGGCAATGGTGGCTTTTTCTTAATCGTATAGTAACATACTTGCTCATTCATCTATCAGTTTCAGTAAAGTAATCTGCCCGCCAGCACACACAGTGCAATAATGAAAATAATATTGAACTTGGCTTGATGTCTACCTTCCCCTACATGGTTAATCTCCAATACGAATATTATATTATTTACAATTTGCCCTTTATTCTGTAGTTTCTTTTATGTATGTCTCCCACATAATGCTTTTAGATTTATGTGTTTAGAGCTTTCTGAAACATAAATTGTATAAATGAGGTATATGAGATGTGATCTAAAATATGATAAATACTTAAATTTTAGAAAATTACAATAAAGACACACTGCCATTGCATTCCCTCACAATGCTCCCTCTTGCTTTAATCTTTCTCTTCCTATTGTTCTTGCCATTATCTGAAGCAGTTCCAGAAGTCCTCTTTCTTGAGTCTTTATTTGTTTTTTTGTAGCTTCCTAGGTGTATGGTTCAAAATGTGTAGCTTTCATGCTCATTTTACTTTCAGGAAGAAGCGGAAGTCACTGTGAGCTGGGCCTGGGAGAGCATGCCCGCCATTGCTGCTCTCAGGAGACAGAGACAGGAGGATCACTGTGAGTTTAAGGCTGGGCTGCATTACATAGTGAGATCCTGTGTCAATAATAATAATAATAATGAGAACGAGGAACAGTGACTTTAGAGAAGAGGCTGCCTTCTGTTAGTGTCTCTTGGTGATGGCAGTCACTGATTTTTCATCACACTCTGTAAACACAAAGCAATGGGGAGTATTATGAGGAGGATCTTCGGCAGTGTGTCTTTTACTATAATAATTTTTTTATTAAAAAAAAGATTAAGATAAAACAGGACATAGTAAGAAAGGTCAGAACAGAACAACTTAAGCAACATAGTGTCTCACCACAAAACAATCCAACATAACAGTAGCTACCCTAGTGTCTCTTTCCTTGAAATATTTGAATATACCTTCATACACAAGAGTATCAAACATAAAAAGACAGTGTAAAACCATTCAAGAGAATAAAAATATTACAGGGTAGTCAGATCCAATTAACAGAAAATGAACAATGGTTTCTATACTATCTCCTTGTCTATAAAAATTTTGTTTGTACAATCACATATAATAAAATCCAATAAGATACAACATGATAAAACCAATGGAGACAGAAGAACAAAAGCTTGGTGGGACTTCAAAACAAGATGATATTAAATCATCATTACCTACTATAATGTCTTGTTTTCTTCAAAATATCTATTTATACCATCACAGACAATAAAATAAAACAACCCAGAATAAAACCATTCTAATTAATGAATAAAAACATTACAAAGCTTCAAAGCAATATAATGGGGAACCATGATTATCACACACTTTTATGAATCCTTACCATTTCTTACACTAGGAAACTATTCGGTATTTATACATGTGAGTTTGATTTATTTCACTTATAAGTATGGTCTCAAGCTGCAACTATTTATTTATAAGTATCTCAATGTGATCATCCTTTATAACCGAGTATTACCCCATTGTACAAAAATCCCATAACCTATTTCATCTTCAGATGATGGACACTTAGGTTGTTTCCAAGATCTGGCTAATACATATTGTACTGCTATAAACATGGGTGCACATATATTACTGTGGTATGATGTTTTCAGTTCTTCTGGGAATATGCCTAGAAGTGAAATAGCTGGAACAAATGAGACTTCCAATCCCAGCTTTCTGAGAAATCTCCAGACTGACCTCCACAATGGCTGCACCAGTCTACACTCACACCAACAGCACAGGAGAGTTCCTTTTCCCCACAGCCTCTCCAGCATTTGTTGTTGGTAGTTTTCTTGATCCTGGCCATTCTTTTAGGAGTATCTCAGTGTGGTTTTGATTTGCATTACTCTAATGAGTAATGATTATGAACATTTTTTCATGTATTCATTTGCCATTTATAATTCTTCATCTGAGAATTGCATATTCTTCTCAGATTCCCATTTTTGGATTGGATCTTTGAATTTTGGAGGTCTGACTTTTAAAAATCTTTATATGTTTTAGACAGAATTCCTTTGTCAGCGGGACAGTTCACTGTTTGTTTCTCAGTTTGTATATTTTCTTTTCGCTATGCTAGAGATTTCTTTTGATGTTCAGAAATTTTTTTAATAAGACGTGATCCCAGTTGTTGATTCTGGGTAGTATTTCCTGTGCTGTTTGATCCCCTTGATTAATTCTCTACCTACATCTATGTCTTCAAGGTTTTTACCTAATTTATCTTCAAATAGATTTAGTGTTTCTGTTCTAATATTCAGATCTATGATCCATTTACATTTTAATTTAGTACATGGTGATAGGCATGTGTCTGCTTTTAGTTTTCAGCATATGGAGAGCCAGTTCTTCCAACAGAATTTATTAAAGAGAATGTTGTTCTTCCAGTGAACATATTTGGCCACTTTATCAAAGAAAAGGTGGTTGAGTGTGTTTGTAGTTGTGTTTGTATCCTCTAATCTATTCCATTGATCTTTAGCTCTGTTGTGATTCCAGTACCATGTTGATTTTACTACAGTTGCTTTGTAGTATAACTTCAAGTCAGGGATTGTGATGCCTCCTGCCTTGCCTTTGCTGCTTAGAACTGGCTTTGCTATTCTAGGTCTCTTCTGGTTCCAGAGGAATTTTAGGAGTGATTTCTCTAGATCTATGAGTAAGTTGATGGCATTTTTATTGGAATTTCATTGACTCTGTGTAACAGTTTTAGGAGAATAGACATTGTCACAATATTTATTCTTCCTATCCATGAGCAAGAGATGTCTTTTCATTTTCTGCAATCCTCTTCAATTTCTTTTTTCAGTGTATTATAACTTTCTCTATATAGACCTTTCACTTCTTTCAGGAAAATAATACCTAAATATTTCATTTTTTTTTTGGCTGTTTGTGTGAAAGTGTAGCTTCTCTTATTTTTCTATCAGTGATTTTGTTGTTAGTGTATAGGAATGTTACTGATTTTTGAATATTGATTTTGTATCCAGCCACATTGCTGAATTTAATTATTATATCTAGGAGTCTTTCAATGGAGTTTTGGTGATCTTCTATGTAGAGTATCATGTCCTATGCAAATAATGATAATTTAATCTCTTTTTGTCCTGTCTTTAACCTTTTTATTTCTCTCTCTTGTCTAATTGCTCTGGCTAATATTTCCAGTACTATATTAAATAGGAGTGGAGATAAGGGACATCCTTGTCTTATGCTTGATTTTAACATAAAGGCTTTCAGTTTTCGGGCATTTAGTGTGATACTGAATATTGGTTTGTCATAGATGGCCTTTATCATATTGAGATAAAGACCATCTATTCCAATTTTCTGTAAGGTTCTTATCATGAATAAATGTTGGACCTTATCAAAAGTTGTTCTGCATCTATAGAAATGATCATGTGATTCTTATTCTTGGCTTTATTGATATGGTAGATTACATTTATTGATTTACATATGTTGAACCATCCCTGCATGCCTGAGATGAATCCCAACTTGGTCATGGTTTATAATCTTCTTGATGATTTGCTCCATCTTATTTGCCAATATTTTATTGAGGATGTTTGCATCTGTGTTCATTAGGGAGATTGGCCTGTAGTTCTCTTTTTCAGTTGGGTCTTTCTTAGGTTTTGGTACTAGAGTAATATTTGCTTCCAGGAATGACTTAGTAAGGAGTGCTTCCCTTTCAATTTCATTGAAGAATTTGAGGAGTGTCAGCATTAAGTCTTCTTTGTGTTTCTTGAAGAATTCTGCAGTGAATCCATCTGATCATGGGCTCTTCTTGTAGACAAGGACTTAATTACATTTTCAGTTTCATTAATAGAAATTGGGTTATTCAGCAGTTTTACATCTTCTTGACCTAGCTTTTGTATTTCATATGTTTCTAGGAATTTATCTATTTATTCTGTGTTATCAAACCTACTGAACATCGTAACTTAGCCTACCTTATCTTAAATATTCTCAGGGTACCTACATCAGCCTACATTTTGGCAAAATCAACTAACAGGAACTTGTTTTATAATGAAGTGTTATCTTTTGTACTCACACTGATGGGGTTTACAGATATGACAGGAAGCAGAAGTACAAAGTCTGATGTTAAAACACTTCAGGCCGCGCTGTGATGTTTGTTTCCCTTCTTGATTATGAGGTTCACTGGTAGCTGCTGCTGCTCAGCATGGCAGAGTATCGCATGAAAGATCACCCATCCAAGGAAAGACAAAATGTGAAAATCCAAAGTATGGTTTCTACTCACTGGGTACTTTTTACACTCCAGCAATAAGTCAGCAAACAAAATGTGATCCACCGAAGCTAGGGACTCTGCAATCGTTGCCAAGAACAAGGTCATTCGGTGAGCTGCTGCTTCAGCCTGATGCCATCTAAGAAACATGGGTCCAGCTCTGATTTCAGAGGTTCATGGAATGAATGCAACCCTCCCCCTGAGGGCCCTGCCTCTGAGAGAAGCTCCTCAGCCCTAGTGGAGATGGGCTTGCAGGAAAGCCCTGCTGGGTAAAATCAGTCTCGCTGTCCATGGGAATGCAGGGCTCTGGCAATGGGTCACTGTCCTACTGGGAGTGTGAGAGTCCCAGGAAGTTACAAGAGGAGAGTGTGAGTCCAGGGCATGTTTGCAGACAAACATAGGAAGAAAACTCCAGGTGCTCATGAAGTGCTGGGGGGTTAGAGAGAAAGGACTCTTATGGGCACCTGCCTGTGCACACACTTGCACACAGGCATGCATAGACTAGGTCTAAGGGTCATGGGAAGGGAAAGCAGAGGCATGCCTGGAATGATTGGATCTCCCAGAGTGGAGCCCAGCAGGAAATATTAATGAAGGCATCAGGATATCAGAGATCTATGCTAAGCTGTTTTTAATGTCTTAGACAAGTCACTTCCCTATTCTGACTTTAGTTTGTTTGTTTGTTTATTTTTTCCTCCATTGAAAATGAAGAAATTGAAATGCTTGGTCTCTCAGACTTCTCCCAGTTCCTCATCCTCTCATCTCCATCTGGGGCTGATTGGAAACACTGCACATATTCATTTTAGCCACTAGAAGGAGACAAAGGAATACCTGCCAATTTCTACATCACCTGCTATTGTCAAACAAAGCCAGGGGCCAGATGCTCTTTCCATTTAACAGTAACTTCTTAAAACTTTAAGAGTAAAAAGTGTAAATGACCTGCCTCTTATAAAACATGAAGTTTATTTTGAAAAGTACTTTAAAATACTCTAATGCTTGTTTGACTATGACTTACATTTTTATTAGTATTACTTATATGATTTTCATTTGAAAGTACTATGAAAGCATCATAGTATTGCAAAGTAAAACATCTAACAACGTTACTATGCCTGGATATTCGGGATAATAATAGATGCTATAAAGGGAGTCTCAGCAGTGGCAAAATGTTTTATTCATTATTTTTATTTCTCTGTTCCATAGCAGTATATTTTGAAATTACCTTTTGAAAATCTTCCATACTGTCATCTATAAGATTTTGTTTTGCATAAAAGGACAAACTGTAGCCATGGGAAGACATGATTCTCTTACAGAAAATGGAGGATAAAGAAGATCCACAGGTAGGAGACAGTGGTATTAAGATAGCATTGTGTCATAACACATTTTGGACATGTGCATTACACCTTGGTTTTTTGCTGAAATATTTAACGTCAAGAGTCAAACTTAGCGTGAACTGTGAACTTTGAGCTTAAACTTACTTTGCTGGGTTGCGACAAAGTTGCAATTCATGGTGATGATCTACTATGCAGATGTAGAGGCAGCAGCATCCAAAATATCTCTGTGCTTTAACTTTTGTTGTGAATGTAGATCTCTAAATGTATATTTATAAGAGGCATGTCCGCAACCATTATTAATATCCTATATTCTTGTTTTGATGTTCTATATTGTTTAAACTGTTTTGTTTGATTTTATTCCATTTTGTTTATTTTACTTTATCTCATCTGATGCTATGTGAAGCTACTTTGAACATTACAGGATGCATCATGTTAGCCACTGTTGATTTTTAATACCTTGTTTTTTAGTACGGTATGAATTTCATTGTAATGTTCAGATTAACTTTATTCTGTTGTACTTTGGTTTTAGTCTCTTTAAAATAAAAAAAAAAAAAACAAAAATAACTACTAAATCAATAACGGTGATAAAAGATTTTAAAGATTATTGCTTGAAATTCTAAGAACAAAATCTATGTTGCCAGATAGATACAAAATAAAGTCATAATCCACACTGCTTCAGTGTATTCATTGGTATCTTTCATTAAATCAGGGATGAGAAGCCGAAAAGAAAGTTGGCAGAAGAAGGCGCTTTCTTGGATGCTTCTACCAAATCCTTTCAGTGACCTTCAAAGCCTGGATGCATCTGAAGAACTTCATCTGCAGCTGGAGACACAAAGAGGAGCAGCTGGGGAAGCCTAGCCTCACACTTCTGCTTCTCTGGGAGGTTTATGTCATGGCTTGTATCATTGTGGGAGGGTCACTGTTACGTTGTTGACAGTAATAAGTTGAAAAGTCTTCAGGCTGCAGGCTGATGATGGGGAGATTGAAATCTGTCCCAGATCTACTGACACTGAACTCCAGACTGCAGACTGGGACTCCAGAATGCAAAGTGTTTGCCCAATAGATCAGCTGTTTAGGAGCTTGCCCTGGTTTGTGCTGATACCAATTTAAGTAACTGCTAACACCCTGACTGGCCTGGCAACTGATCTTGACTGTGTCTCCCACAGATGCAGATGCAGATGCAGATGCAGATGCAGATGCAGATGCAGATGCAGATGCAGATGCAGGCTGTGTCAATTGGATGTCACATATGGCACCTGAAATGGGAAAATTAACAAATATCAACATAGATATTCAAGATAAATCAGACCCAGACTGCAATGTCAGGCAACTGTGAACCTTTAAGAACTAAGTAAATTCTTTATGCTGCCCCTTTTTACCTGATATCCAGAGCACCAAGAGGCCCAGAAAGAAAGAAGGGAATCTCATGTCCATGCTGTATCCTGACCAGGATGAAGCTTCACGGGGTGAGACCAGCAGCCTCAGTAAGTCCACAAGGAGCTGGCTGGGATCTTAGGATATGCAAATTAGCAGAGCTGGAATGGGTTTGGCCCAGCTGCAGTTTGGCTCATCTCAGCACAGGCTCAGTGTCCCCTGGGGAACCTGTCCACACCAGGGCTGCACAGATATGACTACAGAGCATGTGTTTCTCCCTTGGGCCACAGAACAGAATCGGGCTGCTCTCCCATAGTAGAGTACACTGCTGCTCTCACGTTACAGAACACGCCTTGCTTGAGGACCAGGGTTCTATGTTATGAGCCCTTTGAGAAAGAAGAATGAAGTGAAGCACATGGGCTGTTTCAAACAGGGTAAAAAATGAGAAGACAAAACAAGAACAGAGCAGAATCTGTGAACTCTGTGAAATCCTCTGTCTATTCACTATCACAGCATGACTAAGAGGGCTGGGAAGGACCTGAGCAATGCTGCTCTCCAGCCACAGGCTTCCATAGCACACACAGAAGCATGTTTCTGCTTGTCTTCAAACAAGCGCAGCTCTAAGGCCCAGCCACCTTCTTGTGTTCGATGTTCATTGCAGGGTAAGTTAGAATCATCTGAGAATATTGTGAGCATCAGGACATACTGAAAATGGTAAAGGGATCTCTGGGAGTCAGAATATTCCTGAGCAAAGGGTTCTGGAGAACAGCAGGGAAACAGATCTCTAGTCACAGCCCCACTCCCCACATACCTTGCCCTCCTCTTTGGGACATCTCCAGGGCTTCTCCCCAGCATCTCTGACTGCAGTCGAGATCTATAGCCTCTGTCACCTCCATCTCAGAATACACCAGGCCGCTTTACTATTGTTTCACTCAAAGCCACTCAAAGCCACATTCAAAGGTGAGGCACTACTTTGTCACCGATCCTGTTTCGTTGCTGACTTGGAGGCCTCCTGGGTAGATCACCATAGTGAGGTAAATACAAGTCACAGATTTAAACAGGAAATAGTAAGGAACTGCCAGATGGGGAAGGCAGGGCCCATTGTGCACAGAAGCCCCAGCCATGTGAATTTAGAACGTTGGGCAGATTGTTCCCTGCCTTAGTGGCTCCCTCACAGGAAAGCATCACTCCTTGGTTATTGTGGGATTGTTCGCCATCTATTGGAAGATCTTTAGCATAGCAACCTGTTCATTTTCTAACTGACTCTTTTCAACTCTGTTCTTGAAGTTGATTATATTCTGTTATGTATGAGATAGGATGTTCTAGAAAATTCAAATGACTTCTATTAAAAAAAATCATCCTACTAATGAGGACAAAAGACTAACAGTTCACCTAGAGATCTAAAGTGATAATGGCAATAAGACAGTGAGCATGACGTGTGTAACCCTCACGATCTGACAAAGATTTAGTTTTGGCAATGCCCATGAGCCCCTGAAGACCTGCAGGAAATGTTTGTAAAGAATCACACTATGGATCTGTAAGGCCAGCCCATCTTTCCTTTCCCAGAGCCCCTTCCAGAGCAGCCTGTGGGAACCCAGCAGCTCCCTAGCTCACACTCTCAGAGGTTGATGACTGGCTGCAACTGTGGTAGCTGAGATGTGAGAAGGTCCCAGGGCTGGGTTCCTGCAAGCCACTCTCCAGCTCTCTCTTTGCAGTCTCTGCATGGGGCATGAGGAATGGATCCCAGCTAGCACCGGAGCCCAGGCACATTCCTGCCTCCACCAACACCTCCTTCCTTTAAGGGATTTCAGCATCACTAGCTCTATGTCTCACAGTTTAACATCTCTCAGGCAAATATTACTTTCACTTTTCTTTGAAAAAAAAAAGAACTTAAGTGTTACGAATATATTATCACAGCTATGGGACACTATAGTTCCTAATTTATCAGAGCTTCATTGCTGGTACACTGGTGACTCTGCTATTGCTGGTGCTGTTCCCAGTATTGCGAATATTCACTCATTGTGGAAATCTTCCAAGAGAATAGATGATGTCCAAAAAGAACAAGGAGGTGATGATATATAAAGGTCACAACAGAAGATTTTCTGAATAGCAAATACTTTGCTACAGACAATTGTGTTCAAGATAAATATAGTAACATATTATTCAGATTTATCCCTTAGTTTGGCATAATTTCATGTTGGTTCATTAAGGCCATATAGTTTGTTTAATTTATCAGACAAGTAGATTGATTTCATTTATTTTGTTCACCTGGATGTTTTATGTTTCAATGGCAATTATACGTTCATCTGTAATGCTGTAAGTTTTTACATATCTACACAGTCCATTACTATTTATTTTATTGCATTTAGTTAGATTTTTGTCACTGAAGTAACATATATTTACCTTCAAACACTATAAAAGCTAGAAGTGCATTTGTTTAATATTTACTAGTTATTCTGAGAATCTCTAAAGTAATAAGCAATATTATAAATATATTGATGTAAGGAACAAAATTTTTGAGTTGCAGATTAGGAAACACCTTCTGAATTTATTGCTGAAATCAGTAGTTAATACAGTGATTAATGCAGAGAAGACAAAGTAATATCACATGTCCTCATCTATTCACTGCAAGAAAACTCTTAGTTAGAATCTGGTTTCCCTCTCTTCCCTGCTTCCTCTTTATAATCACCGTCACCTTGTAATACACAGACAAGGCTGTGAGTATAGGTTGAGTAGAGAAATGCTATCAGGTAACCTCTTCCCACATGTCTCTAAGGGATGACAATGTAAACTACTCTGAAAATACAGTTAGAGTACTAAAGAGAGGTGACTCCTAAAATTTATTCGGGCACATGTATTATCATCTTCTCTTCTGAGAGCTTACACGAGTGCAGTCATCTCAGAAAAGCAAACACTTTGCTCCAGACACTAAAGGTTATTTTTCAAGATAGAAAAAATAATCTTAATTTTTTTTGGTCTAGCCTTTACTTCTTAGAATTTTTATATCTTGACTACTAAAGTATATATCCTTTGGATAATTAGCAGTTAACACCTGCATAATTTGGTTCATTTATGATTTCATTTAACTATCTATAATGATAGATGTTTTTGGATTCTTTTCTTAAATTTTTACGTCTGAGGTATCTTGTTCCTTCTAGTTATAGCTTTACACCTAAGGAAACATATAGTTCCTCTAAAAGTATGTCAACAAAATGACCTGACTGTGCAACATTTCAATATATATTAGTTACTCTAAGATTATTCCTAAATGTAATAAACTCAAATGTATTGTTTTACTGAGTTATAGCCCAGGAGATCCCTAGTGAATTTACATTTGATGCAGTAGCGAACACTGCTAAGGTGAAAAAAAAAAATCATCTCTTATTTCCTCCTCAATGCAAGAATGGTCACAACTGGGATAATTTTGCTTTTCTCCCTTTCTGCTTCCTCCTTCCCTACTCACTTTCTCCTGGTTACAGTCAGTCAATTGCCCAATTATGGATTTGAATAAAGGCCATCAGATAGTCCTCACCCCACACAATCCTCAAGAAAAAATGGAGATATAAAAATCATAACACTGTTATATAAAAAGATTGAATCCTTAGATTTATTCTGAAAAGGGGTCATCCTGCAATAAATATTAATTCAGTACAGGGGGAAAATGAAGCAAAAGCTACAGAGCCAAGGAAACATCTGAGACCAGCAGGCTTACGGGATGCAGGTTGGGGAAGTTATGGCTCTGCCTTTAGCAATATGAGTGACATGGAAACCTGATCAGTGATGACCAAAATAATTTTCCAAAATTATTTACGTGTATGCCCTCCTGTTGATCAGTAGTCTACCCATGAACCACATATTTCTATTCAGCCCTGGATCTACGTTTAGTATAATTGTGGAATTATGTTTCTAATTTTAATTGAGTTTTATCTAGCAAGGTACTTGGGTCATGTATCCTGTGTTTAAAGCACAGTTGTAGGCAAAGGTACACACGCTGAGGTACACACAGAACATTACTGAGTCTTTGGAAAATTCCCTGCCTTCTGCTGCTGCAAGCAAAGTGGTGGAGCAAATTTCTCTTACAGACACTGAAAGAGAAGCTGGGCCCTGGAGCCCACAATGCTCTCACTAGAATGTAAACGCAGAAACAAGACACAGATGAGCCCCTCAGTGAATGATGTTCCACACTGGCATCTTCCCAGCAAGAGTGATGCTGGCTGATCAAGTGGATGGTTGATGTGGGCACAGTGAACACGGTCTCAACCTCAGACTCCTGAGTACTTTGGGCCCTGTCACGGAGGCCTTTCCACACCCTGCTGTCTCACATGGATCCAGAGAACCAGGACTCAGGAGGCCACAGCTCCAGGTCTGCAGCTCACTGCTGCACCTGATTCAGGTTGATCCTTGCCCAAAGATAGTGATCACATTTTGCTGAGAGCTTGTGACAGACAGGGCCTTTGGAGAACAAGCAGAGCAGCAGCAAGGCCTCTAGGTTCTAAAGAGAGGGCAAAATCTGAGCTGCAAGAGAGCTAAGACCTCACGTGTTCTAAAATTTATCATGATAGTTTCCACTTTTAAAAGGATAAAATCACCCAAGGTTCTGATTCTTGAGCTGCTGGTTCAATTTTTTATGGCCTGTGAGGCAAAGCATATTATTTTCAGTAAACTCTTAATGGATTTAGTGAGATCTTCTAATGTTTTCGGGTCTCATTCTTTTTTCTTTGATCCTTGTAATCAACTTTACTCACATCACCACAGCATTCAGGGCACAAGCTGAGAGATGACAGACACCTTTTCTGGTCATCATAGCAAAAACCTCCAGTCATTACATCCAGTGCTTGAAATCTTTGCTATTTAGCAGTTTCAGATCTGCTATATTAAATTTTATTTACACCAATATTGTATCCTGCTTTGGTCCTTCAATTAGTATTGCAAAAGTAGATCTGGCCACAAAAAAGCTATTACCTCTTCATGGAAATCACACAATGGCATTAACTTGACTCTGGAAACTTTAACTTTCAATGAAAAAATATTAAATGCAAAGTAAGCATATTTTTGATGGAAAAATGATGATTAATTTCACTTCAGGAAATACACTGACTTCAGGTGGAAATATTTCATTGAGCAATTAAATACAAGTTTACAGAGTTAACAAGAATGTGAGAAGATTAAGTAGATATCAATGATACCTAAAATGTACAAACACGGTGATTGATTGTACTAAAAAGAAGGAAGGAGCTCCCAGTGGGCGGTGCTTGGTGCAGAGGGTGGGAGAATGTGCTTGGACAGGGATCTGAGTTTTGTGAAGAAGGTGCTGCATCCTCAAAACTCCCACAGCATAGCAGTTAAAAACACAGGAGAATCTCAAGAATAAAAACCTACCAGGCAGCATTTTTCTTCCTATCTCAGAGAAAACTTAATCCAGATCAATGCCATGAAATATTAAAAATAAAAGGAGAATAAAACATTCAAAGCACAACACAACAATGAAAAAGGTAAATCATCAGACCAATGAAGGCAGCATACAAAAACAACTCATAATAAACATTGCTTCTGAACTATTAATTTTGCTCCATGTACAAATATCATGACCTTTATTTCTGAGCACTGTTTTACCATGGTAACACCATCATTTATTTCTCCATGAGCTGATGACGACAGGTAGATTCCACTTCAGGCTGTTATGAATAAATTTGTTTTGATTAGTCTGACACAGGATGCTGTGTGAACTGCTATGTTTAAGGACTTTATTCAGAGGCCTTGAAGGACATCTGATAGAGTAAATTACTACACCTGAACAAAATTAATCTGCCAAGAGTTCCTAAGTTGCTTATTTTCATCAGGAATAAACAATTTTAGGTGCTCTAACTACTTGTTTCAGATTTCCATGAATTAGCATTTGATAGAAAACAAAAGAGATAGAGTTCATAAGGTTATTTATTATCACTAATTAATTACAATATACTCACCATGTTTCTGTGCTTTGCATGTTTTAGAACTTATCTTCATTAATACCCATTGAAAAAGCAAACATTAATAGAGAAGAAATGAGTAACTATGGTAAAGTAAGGAACAGATAATATCTTACCCCTGGGATGAGGAAGCAGGTAAGGGGGTACACAGAGAGGCTGCATTCTTCACACAAGTCTGAGTTTTTGGGCAAAATAATAGTGCACCTTAAAGACTGCATCCCTGCAGTGGCTGACATCACTTTGATTGCAGCCATTTTGATTGGAAAAATAAAGAGCATTTTGGGGACCCTGCCCCAAATTTGCCACCTTCATTGTCTTCCCAGCAATTGCTACTGTTGCTCACACTGAGCAGAGATACTGTGTTTTTGAGATGTGTTAAATTTGCACAGTCACAAAATATCATGCGGAGAAGTGAGAGTAAGAAGAGAAGATATGTTTCAGCATGAAATGAATCCACTTCTTTTCTTCTAATGCTGAAGACCAAAGATAGCCTGCTGAGCACTCTCCTGAGCAAAGGACAAAGAGCCCATGTTAGGTTCTGTGAAATAGTGATATACTTCAAATGATATAAACAAATACAGTGAGAGTTCTAAATTTCTACCGGTGAATCCAGTTAAAGGTAGGGGCAAAAATTGTATATTCATCCCCATGTTATAGAAATAGTATTAGACTCTTACTCCACACAAACCTATGTATATCTGGTGACTTCTGAGATAGAATTAATACATTGAAAGCTTCTTTTCCAAAACCAGCATTAAGCCAAGATATTCCAGTTAATCATAGAAGGTATTAATGGAACTTTGTAAGTACAAAGATGTGTTACTCAATACCTTTTGTTTACTGTGTTTCTTAATACAGCCTATTCTGAGATTATCTTTCAAAAACTTCTGTGCTACAAAGGCAAGATTTTGTTATTTTGGAAAAGGATAAACTATGGGAATGGTAAAGCACAAATTAAGAGAATGAATGTGGAAAATTCAGAGGATTTTTAGGGCACTGAAACAAAATTGCATTGCTCCAAATGCTGCATGTGTGTTATTACTGTTGTCTCTCCTGGGGAAAATGTACATCAAGAGTGAATTTTCCTGTGAACTATGGACTTTGCACATTTATTAATCTTGATTGTTTGCAACAAAATTATCCTTGGATATTGATGATGACTGCATAGTCATGTGGGCAGTGTTATAAGGACCACTTCTGTATTTTAATTCTTTTATACCTTTCAGTTTACTTTAAAATTGAAGCAAGTCTAAAAATTCTTTCCCTGATTGCATATAAGGGCTTCTCTGTTGCTGTCTAAATCCAAAATGATGCTGTAACTCACAGTGCGCTGAGGTGCTCATCTGTGTCTTCATTAAATCTGGATGGGAACTGTCATATCTTTGCTTCTGGAGCAGAGGAAAAGGAAAGAGGGAGTGTGGAGGAGACTCTTTGTTCTTCTTCTAAAGTCTCAAGGAGCTTCCAAGTCTGACTGGCTCAGAGAACTGCTCTCAGTAGTTGAACACAGCAGTGGTGGCAGCTGGGGCATCCCAGCCCCACCCTTCTGTTTCCCTGGCTGGTTTTTGTAATGGTTTGTATCACTGTGGGAGGAGTATACAAACTTTTCTGACAGCAATAAGTAGCAACATCTTCAAGCTGGAGGCTACTAATGGTAAGAATAATCTGTCCTAGACCACTGCCACTGAACCTCGATAGGACCCCAGATCCTAAGTTGGTTGCAGCATAGATGAGCAGGTGAGGCGCTTTCTCTGGTTTTTGTTGGTACCAATATAAAGCATTGTTGATACCCAGACTGGCCTCATACTTGATGGTTACTGCGTCTTCCATAGATGCAGGCAAGGAAGTGCAGATTGTGTCATCTGGATGTCACATCTGGCACCTGAAATTAGAAACAACAAGTATCAACACAACCATGGTAAAACAGGACCTCTCTATAGCATTCGGACCAGGAAACTCTTAATAGACTAAATCATAAGACCAATCCTTGCTCACCTTGGAAACAGAGCAGGAGGAGCCCCAGGAGATGAGCAGGGATCCTTATGTCAATGCTGTGTCATGACTGGGACTGACTCCTGCACAGGGTGTGAGCAGTCAGTGAAGAAATATTTAGGGCATGGTTTGTGCTCTGTGCAATATGCAAATCAGCAGAGGCTGGGTAGAATGACACATAGCTGTAGGGCTGTGTCATCTCATCATCATCCAAGATTTTCTTGGGCCACTTCTAAGGCTAGATGGCACAGATTTAATGGGTTTCTGCCTTGGACCACCGAGTAAAATGCAACTCTTCTCCCATGAGTAGAGTGAACATTGTTCTAGATTTGGTTCATAACACACTTCGCACCTTTGAATGAAGATGGGATCTTGAAGTTCTGTGCTCCCCTCTCTCAGTTCACAAGGCTTCTTCATCCCTGTTTGACTTATGGGCACTCACATTCAGAGCTGTGTACCTGCTTCTCTCACCCTTCCTGGCTCATTGCTTACTGAGTTCAGACTCTAAGAATCCTCCTGGAAGGGGCATCACAGCCAGGTGCATAAACATCAGAGAGTAAAGCAGGAAATTGTGAGGAACTTGAGGATGGGGGAGACATGGTCCATTGTGACTTGAGGACCCAGCCATGTAAGCTTAGGAATCTGGACACAGAGCTCCCTCCTTTAATGGGAAAGTATCATTTCAACATTCCAGCACTCATTCCAACATTCATTTATTTAGTTTATAGGATGAGGCCTCTGTCTTTGTGTATTGTGGGGTTTGTTTGCCATTTAATGGAAGCTTTGTAACAGCAACTTTTTTGATTGGGGCCCTAAGTTCTTCACTGAATCTCTCCTCCTCACCGCATATTCAGGAACGAGATCTTATTCTGCCCATTACCAGACAAGATTCTATAGAAATTCTTAATAAATCATGCAACTATTAAGGACAAGCAATGAATAATTCTCTTGCAAATCTGAAAAGATAATGATCACAGGGCAGTTAAGGTCCAGAAATATGACTACATGAAAAGACAAAAATGTAGTTTTAGGAAAGAGAGGGGGACCCAAAATACCTTGCTGGTTGCATTGCTAGGAACTGATTCAAAGCTCAGGGATTCTTGTCCAGGAGTCTTTTCTGTCTCCCCAACTCCAGAAAATTTTTGGTAATTTCACGATATTCTCCCTTTGAAAATCTTGTGCCTTACTGACTAATTAAAGCTCACAAGGAAAACTGCAAAATTTCACCAATTTGTAAAGGACAAAGTAGGAAATCCTTAGATGGATACAAAGGGAACTATCTTCAACAACTGTTCATTTATTTAGAAAAATTCCTATAATTGATGTTGCCACTAATATGTGAAGCAATGGCTCTACAAATTTCAGCTCTGCTGGGCTGACCAAACCTCAGGGTGTTTGTGAGGTCAGTGGCCTATCTGCACCTGCAAAGATGAGAAGATTGCTCATCCAGGCTGAACTAGTTTTTGTTCTGATTTGTGGAGTAGTATGAAAAATACTCTATCCCTGGTGACAGTAATAACTTGTGACATCATCAGGTCACAGGCTGATGATGGTGAGGGAGAAATCTGTGCCAGATCTATTGTCACTGAATTTCGAATGGATCCTTGAGATGGACTGGAAGGCCCACTGAATGCGGAACTTTGGAGCCTTATTTGCTTTCTGCTGGTACCAATGCAGATCGGAGGCAGTGTTCTGACTGGCCCAGTAGGTGATAGTGGCTGTCTTCCCTTGCGTCATAGACAGCACACTCTGGCTTCTGGAGGCTGAAACCACCACGTTTCAGCAGAACATGACCATGTGCATATAAAAGTCACTACAAATACAGTCTAACAGAAAACAGGGTATATTTTACAGGGCTTTTAAGAAGAAGAGAGGAAAAAAGAAAGAAAGAAGGAAGGAAGGAAAGTAATAAATAAAGAAAGAAAGGAGTGAGAAGAGTAAGTTAAGTAACACTGTCACTTTGAGAATTGTCCAAGTAGTATCACCTGGAACATACAATAGTAGAAACCTAAAGAGCTCTGTTAAGGACGTTATCTTGACTTTGCCACATCTATTTTGCTTAGCCTGGATCCCAGAGAAGGCTTTTGTAAGATCCCAAAAGCAAAGGTACTTTTGATCTAAGAGGAAAGATAAATGTAGATGATGGGGACTTCTAGTTGGTTTAAACATTAGAATTTATAGATCTCTGTATTCAATGTTTTCTGTCCTCCCCTGCTGTTCACTGCTGAGAACAACCTAGTTTCTTAAGAGCTGGCCCCTTGCAGGATCAGAGGCAGGCATCAACAGCAGAGTGGAGACACAATCTGTCCCTGTCCTCTGGTGCAGTTCTCAGTCATCTGGAATAAAAAGTGGCTCAGGTCTTCAGCTTGGTTTCAGGTAGTGTTAACTCTCCCGCTCCTTATTTCAAATCAGATTGAACAAATACCTTATGTAAAATTGCCATGGAACATCTCATTCCACATGATACTGATGAGAGCAGGTCACGTAGATGTCCTGAGCAGGATAAATTGTAACTATCTTGACTGTCTAATGAAAACACCTGCTGTGCAGAGGGTGCAATGAAAACTGTACAAAAATTCATGGGGCTGTCACATTGGTGAAGGTGTCAAATTTCTTGATGTCTCAAATAAACTAATTCATTGTCATACAAGGAATGAAAGTAATTACACCTTGCCATATGCTTCAACATTTTGGAGTGTTTTGCTTTACACCATAGTCTCCAACTAACAGAATGTCAGCTAATTTATAGTAGGATATGGAAGTAAAATCTCATCTACTAGAGCTAACTAAATGTAAGTAAAGGGCTGTGTTTTTGTAGCATTTTTGTACTTCTATCACTGACAGTACACTAAAATAAAAAGTAAACATAACTAACGTGAAAATGTACAAAAGGCTTCTGATTAGAAATGATGGCATCTCCAGTATACTGTCTGTTGTACCACAATGATTTATGAAATAACTGAAAATTATAATGCAACTTTCTCCAAATTATTTCAATAAAGCAACAATAGGAATTTGTTATGATTCAGAACAAAATGTCCTCCAAAAGTCACAGAGTACAAAAGTGGGGTTCTCAGAAAGTGTTGGGTCTATGAGTGCTCTAACTTCATCTGTGGATTAATCCATTAATGAGGTCAGAAGTGGATGGGATCAATTAAGAGGCATTGGAATCTCAGGTGATGTGACCTGGTTATAGGAGTTGGATTACGAGAGTGTGACAGTATGAACTCTATCTTATTCTTGGCTCCTGTCTCTGTTTCTCTCCATCTCTCTATCTCTTGGTCTCTGTCTCTGTCTCTGTGTCACTCTGTCTCTCTCCATTTCTCTGTCTCTGTCTCTGTGTCACTCTGTCTGTCTCTGTCTCTGTCTATCTCTGCCTCTGTCTCTGTCCTTCTCTCCCTGCTTCCTAGCAATCATGAGATAAGTAGATTCCTTTTTCCAAACCTTCCTTACATCATGGTGTTTCTATATCATCATCTCCTTAAAAGCATTGCAATCAGCAGACCATGGACAGAAATCTGTGTAAACATGAGCCAAAATAAACTTCTCTTCTCTTAAAAACTTTATCACAAATATTTTGTAACAGCAATGGAAAGTTCAGTAACACAGGGTCCTAGAGGATTTATCTTGAAATTGAAAAGATGTTTCAAGTATGTAAAAGATGTAGTTAACAAATGGGCTGAATGTTTAAATTATTTTAAAAATACCAATAAAAGATGCAATGCCATGGATCCTCCTTAAAATATTCTCCATCGATTTGTCTTTACAAGGTGTGACCAAAAATTAGTGAAGCCTGCTACCAAGAACCATCTAACAGAAGGGAGCCTCTTGTATCTATTGTGATTTATCCTCACATTGTTTTTTGAGACCAGAGCTAGCTAGGTAATGTAGCATGGCCTCAAACTCATGGTGACCCTCCTGGTTCAGCTTTCTGAGTGCAGAAATTACAGGCATGCATCACCATACCCAGATCACTGTGTGACTTCTGGCTCTTCCCAAAGTCAAAAGGAGCCTGAGAGATAAACACTGTGAATTGGACGTCAAGGAACAATGATAATACAAATAAACATACTCATGAAAGAGGACTTTCAGAAAGGGGAAAGAAGAATAGGATGAGTGTGTTCAAATCAAGGGGAGATACTGTGAGGGAAACTGATGACAATGTGTCTTTTATTGTAATGTTTTTCAAATTTAAGTATTTACCTCAGTTACACACCATGTATATCATAAATATGACTTTCTTTTCAAAATGATTTCATATATAAATCTTAAAATAATAGGCAATGTATATATATATATATATATATATATATATAATCTGAGAAAATAAAAAAATTATGAAGAATATATTTTTTTTTCTTTTTGAGACAAGATCTCATTATGTGTTTCTAGCTGGCTTTGGGGTCTCATTTTAGGCTAGACTGATCTTGAACTTGCAAGAATCTGCCTGAGTTACCCTCCCAAATTGTGGGACTACAGTAGTGTACCACCACACGCAGCTCAGAAATATGATATTCTTAATTGAGATGAACTGAATCCCAGGGCCCCCATGATCTAGTCTGGATAGTGGACCTTGGATCTGGCAGGTTCTTGTATCAGAAGGTCGGTACCCAGTTCAGGGCTTGGCTTCAACCTGTCGGGCTCTGCACCTGTGGTCAGTGACCCCATGTTGCAGGAGAGGCCCAGCTGCTGCAGCCCTGACTCAGTCTCCTATGACAACACCACCCAGTCTGGGATCTAACCTTCTTCCATACTGCTTGGCGTTGTAAAAAATAACGTTACTTTTAACTGTCGTGTAGGATGTTTTACAGAATGTATCTTGAGAGTTACCTTGAATTCTGACCAAAGGGCAACATGAGCTGGAGGGAGATAAGAGACACAAATTTGCAGAAGCTTGAGTTCAGGACTGTGAGGTACAAAGACCACAGTCAACAGCAGGGCTGCTGACTGTGAACTCACAACACAGGACAGAAAGTGTGAAAGCCCTGAAAGACACAACTGAACACAATCAAGATCCAAGGCACAATCAGACATGGGTAAGGCCTAGAGCCCTTAAAATTCTTCTTCACTGGCCCAAGTCACTGGGGACTCAGATTTGAGGCTACTCCTCAATTAACTTGTGATAGAGTTTTTTTTTTCTTTTTGCAGAAAAGCTAGTGCCATAATTTGGCTTAGGTGCATCAGGGAGTGAACTCTTATGCACAGTCACACATTTCTGTACAGTTTTTTTTTCCACTGCAAAGCCCTCCACCAACCCATTTATTGGGAGCATTTGGAAGATGAGCAAGGAGATCAAAAAGGACCACAGCACCTTCAGTCTAGGATTGCCCTGAACCCCATTTGTGCCAGCTTCCAAGACTGTCATCAAAAAATTACCAAACACTTGTTGCCTAAATAAATGAAATAAATGAGACGCACATGTATAAATCTCATACCGTCTCCCCAGTGTAAAAATACTGAAAGAATAAATAAGATCCAAAGTGAACAATAGATATTGTGAAAGTAAAATACAAAGGAAGTGCTCAAAAGGCGAGAACACCTGGGATGGGGAAAGGATAAAAGGAAAAAGGAAAAAGATTATGTATCTCTATGTATAATTCATATATATATATATATATATATATATATGCATATATGTGTACAAGAGAGATAACTATGCTGCTAATCTCTGTCAGTTCACTAGAAAGAAGGGTTTGTGCTTTTGTTGTTCCATTGTTTGATCACATTTTTTATATCTACACCTTGTAATCTGAACAAGTACTTTGAAGATAACAGTATGCAGTAAATTAATCACTGTTCATATCCTATTATTTTGTTTTAAAATTCTGTATCATTTTCCCTTTTTATTTTAAAATAAAAAATGATAGGAACATATTCTGTTCAATTTTGGGGGCAAAGAAGTCTGGAAGCAGTCTCAGGGAGACACGCTCAAGTTGCAGACAGGGGGCTGCATGCAGAGGTTTTAGGGGAGACTCTGCCTCTTGTCATTCCCAGCTCCTGGCGGCTGCCCCTCTTCTTGGCCATGGCCACATCACACAGGTCTCCTTTCTGTGTTCCCATGGCTTCCCCTCTCCTATCTGTGATAACCCTCCCATTCCATAATAAGCACCGTCGAGGTCACCTTTAGTTCCTCCCTTAGGATCTCACCTTCTAAGCACCTGCATAGGCCCATCTGCCCCATAACATAATTCCTACCTTCCACAGGACAGGACCTGATATCATGGTGACCATACTCATTCTATTAAACACTAAAGTGTCAGCTCTTCCTGTGTATACACACCACTGTCTTTCTCTCTGTCTCCCTTTCCCTTCTTTTTGCCTTCATGATCTCAAATCATTTTACTTCCTCAAACTTATTCAGCTCCCTGGAGATGCTCAAATAGGAAGGCCTTGCTTGGGTTTTGCGTAAACACCTGCTCTGCCCCTATGATCACACAGGAGGAAGGTCACAGATGGTCCTCATCCATGTGGGGAGAAGCAGCCTCCACAGAGGGTGAGGAGCCATTAGTCTCTGAGGCTGTGACTTTTTTCAGGGACTATGATCTCCCACCTTCTCGGGAGGTATGAGTAGCTGTGCTCAGTAGAGTCCATCTCTACCTCCCCTTCCTCTAAATGTGTGAGAACACTTAGTGTTTGTACTGCGGGGCGTCCCCTCCCAATGGAGCGGTTCCCCACCCAGGGCAGAGTCACAAACCGATGAAATTCGTCCAAAAAAGCAATTGACTCTGTCCTTGGGAGGTTTCTGCTCCCCATATTGAGGGGTCCGCTCCAAAAGTACAAATTGACCACAGTCCAAACAAACCTCCAGAATACTTACTTTTAGGTGTTCAGAACTGAGTCATGTGTCTTGCTTCCACCCCAGACGAGCCCCCAAATGAGCTAGATTGGACCCCCGAATAAAATCCAAGGAAGCAAGGAATCAAGAAATTTGGAGCAAAGACTTTCATTTCAGGCCTGGCGGATGTAGCCCCCTTAGGATCAACCCAGAGACTGCGCGCCACAGAGACTGAAGAAAGGGATTTTAAAAGCAAGAGAGAGAGAGAGAGAGAGAGAGAGAGAGAGAGAGAGAGAGAGAGAGAGAGAGAGAAACCACAGAGCTGTTAAGCTGTTGACTTAGTCCTGACACTTAGTCCTGACAGCATCTGGAAACTGTAAAGCTGTTGACTTAGTTTTGATAACATCTGGAGCTTTTGGTGCATTTTGTTACTCACACCCTGCAGATAAACATTATCTCAGAATAGCACATCTGCAATAACATGTGGAGAAGAAAGTAGAAAGTTAATTATCTCTGGACAGCTCTTTAGCAGTAACATGTGGAAGGGGGAGAAAGCTACAAGAAGCTGAAACTTAAGTTTTTACAAAGATTAGAAACTTAACCCTATCAGCACATATAGAACAAGAGGAGGCACATTGGTTAGAGTTAAGCGATAATACTGTCAGAATTGTGGAAATGTTTTTCTGGTCATTAGGAAGTTTTGAGGAGTAAGAAGCTAGGAAGTTAGAGGAGTAAGAAGCCTCCTCTGCACCCCAACTCTCTTTCCTCCTCATTTCTAGCAGTGCAGACATCGCAATGTCTGTTTGATTTGATGCAGGCCCATGTGAGCAACACTGTGTGCTTTAGGTTGTGGCAAACGTTTGGCTTCACATAGCTACACAGAAGCGCTTGCATGTATCCCAAACACCAAGTTTTAAATGTTTGCATTAGTTTTCACACTATATCCAGCCATGTGCTATGTGTACTTTTGCTGTGGTACATCCCACCCTGATGCAGTTTGTGAGAGAGTCCCCCAGTTAATGTCTACCAGCTTGCTGTTCCTGGAGATGTTACTGAGCATCCGTGATACTGGGCCATATAGCACGGTAAATGTGAGAAGTACACTGGTAGATAAACTAAACTAAAATTAGAAGCTTATTTATTTGATTACACAGTGAACATTTCCAGTACTGAGCAGGAATGTGTGGCTGATGTTCAGGCTGTCAGTCAACAGAAACACACACAGTTATAGCACTTAAAGAAAACTATTCTGGTCAGTGCTATTCAAGTTACCTGAGTCACTCACAGTGTCACAGCCAGAGCATGAACCTCACCCTCTTTACTCCAACACACTTGGAGTCCCAGATATTCTCTTGGGGGTTCAGCTGCTTTTCTTCACTTATCCTGCATACTGAATCAATACTTAACTCAGAAAGTGCCTTGTCCAAATAAATCTGAGGAGTCCCCCTTTCTTCAGTACTCTGACTGTATTAGAAAAGCATTTTACAATGCCATCCCTTAGAGATATGTGGGAAGAGATTACCTGACAGCGTTTCTCTATTCAACCCATAATCCCAACATTGTCTGTGTGTTACAAGGTGATGGCGAAGAAAAAAGATGAAGCAGGGGAGACAGGGAAATAGGACTCTAACTAAGGGTTTCCTGGCAGTGAGAAAATGAAGAAATATGAGGTTACTTTGTCTTCCTTTCATCTGGACTCTGTGTTATCTCCGGATTTCAACATAAACTCAGGAGGTGTTTTCTGATCTGTGCCTCAGAAACTTTCTTACTCACAGCAATGCATCCATAATCATGTTTACTACATTAGAACCTCAGAATAACTAGGAAATAATAAATGGATGCCCTTCTAGTTTTTATAGTGTTGGCAGGTAAATACATGTTACCTCTGATGAAGATCTAATTAGATGCAATGAAACAATTAATAATCAACTATTTAGAAATGGAAAAACATAGTATTACAAATAAAAGTATAATTGTAACTGAAATGTAAAACTTTGTCATGAACAAACAAAATGATAGAGATCTAAATGTCTAATTAATTAACCAAACTATATTGCCTTATAAAACCAACATTTGAAAATGCTCAATTATGGGATTAACTTGAATAATATGTTATCATATTTATCTTGAACGCAGATGTCTGTAATAAAAGATTTTGCTATTCTAAAAGTGTTTCTTTGGTTGAGAAATTTATGGATTATCACTTCCTTGCTCTTTTTGACATCATCAATATTCTCAAAGATTTCTGGATTGAGTGAATATCTGTGACACTGGGACCAACACCTGCAATAGCAGAGTCACCAATGTACCAGCAATGAAGCTCTGGTATATCTAGGACTGCTGTGCCCCATAGCTGTGATATTATATTCCTAGCCTTCATGTTTAGTATTTTCAATGAAAAGTGAAATCAATGGTTGCCTGAGATCTGTTAAACTGTGAGACATGGATCTGGTGACGCTGGAGGCCCTTAAAGGAAGCAGGAGTTGGTGGAAGCAAGAATGTGCTTCGGCTCCAGTGCTAACTGCGATCCCTCCCTCACAGCCTGTGCAGAGACTGAGAAAAGAGGGAGCTGGAGAGTGGTTTGCAAGAACCCATCACTCCAAAGATTTTTTCACATCTCAACTGCCACAATTACAGCCACTCAACTGCTGAGTGTGTGAAACAAAGAAGTTGCTGGGTTCTCACAGCCTGCTCTGGAAGGGACTCTGGGATAGCAAGGATGTGCTGGCCTCATAGATCTATAGTACACTTCTTTACTTTACAAAAGTTTCTTTCAGGGACTTAAGGGGCTCATGGGCAGTGCCAAAACTAATTCGATGTCATATCATATTGGGTATACACATTTCAGGTTCACTGCCCTATGACCATTGTCTTTTTAGAACTCTAGGTTAAGTTTTGGTCTTTTCTTATTAGTAGTAGGATGACTTATTAAGAGGAATGATTTGATTTTCAAGTAAATTTTGCTTGGTAATTGATAGAATCGGATCAGCTTCACGAATACAGCAGAAAAGATTCACTCATGGCCTTAGGGTACCAAAATGAATAGGTTGCTGTGTTAAAGATCCTCCAGTAGATGGCGAACAACTCCACGTTAAACAAACCACTGAGCCCCCCCCCCCCCACTACAAACACTAGGACTGTAGAAGTGATGCTTTCCTTTGCGGGAGCCACTAAGGCAGGGAGCTCTCTGCCCAGCTCTCTAAGCTCACATGGCTGGGGCCTCTGTGCACAACGGGCCGTGTCTTCCCCATCTTCCAGTTCCTTAGTATTTATTGTTTTACTTTGTGCCTGGTAATGCACCTGAGTGTGAGGATATTTCCAGGAGGCCTCAGGGTCAGCAATGAGGGAGGAAGGGTGAGAGAGGAAGGGCCTCAACTCTGACTGTGGCTGCTCTGAGTGAAACACCAGTGACGTGGCCCGATGTATTCTGAGGCGGAGAGGACAGGTCCTATAGAACTGAAATCCTCTCAAGAGAGTCCCTAAGAGGAGAGGCAGGTGGGCAGGAAGAGTGGCTATGACTGCAGACCTGTTACCTTGCTGTTCTCCAGAGCCCTAGGCAGTGAGTGAAAATCACAGCTCGGTCCACAGAGGCTAAGGGTGGACTGTGAACTTCATGCTTCTCAGATTCTGCAGAGGGAAAGATCTAGAGGTAATGTAGCAACTCTGGGCTTTCACTGTTCATTTTCAGTGTGCCAGTTCTAAAATGCCATGTTGTGCAAGTAACTAATACCATTGTTTATTACTATGTTAAATGAATAGTTAATGTATTACATGCACACAGCAAGTAAACTATGTATTTACATGTGTAATGCATGCTCTTCAACTTTTCAGGTAGATCAGAAGCTGGGATGAGGTGAACTCTGGGATGGAGACATTTGCGGATTCTCTTCTTAGGCTCTATCCCTCAGGATCAGTGGGAACAGCACTGAGAATCTTTGGCTCACAGAGCCAGGCCAGCTTTCCAGCTCTTGTCTCTCCCACTGTGACTCCTCCTGGGCTTTCAGGTTGGTCAGCACCCAGAATGTTGAGTTCTTTCTTTCCCTGTGTCCCCTGCCAGCATGCACCATGGGGAGCTTCACTGGTTCCTCTAGATCGTCACACCCTTGGGTCAGGGGAAGAGCTCCATCCTCCTCAGCCTGGAGCCAGCATTTGGCAGCACTCAGCTATGCAAGCCTGAGTTTAATCCAGGTTTAGCTCCCTGTTCCAATCCTCGCTTTTCACTGCAGTGCTTCAAATCTATTAAGGCCTTAACTTCCCTGCCCACATTTCCTCAGATCCTGAAACCACCCTGGAACCTGGATAAAAGAGGATTTTTATCCCTGTTTTCCTAGAGTCCTACTTTTTCCTAACACAGCAAAAAAGTTTTTCTTCATATTTCTCCTCATAATCCAATGCAAGTTATCATCATAAGATTATTTTCTAAAGGACCTTTTAAAAGTCTAACACATTCATGACAGTCATCGCTGTTTTCTTCAGTTTATTCAGCAGTGCTCTGATCTGCTCTGTATGGCAAATGCAGATGAGCCTCTTCCAGTCTAGGCAGGAATAGGGATCCTGAGATTCAAGTGACCTCTGTGGAAGTGAGATGAAGCAGGCATGAAGATGGTGCACAGGTGCTGAGGAAGATTTTCATACACCTAAAATGGGAAGATGAGTGCAAAGTCTTTCTGGATTTCTTACAAAAGGAGCTTTGAGTGTACTTGAGGCATAGGCACAATACATCCCCCTGGAGATCAGGAACCCTTAGCCACAACCTTGAAAACTCCTTGTATTGAGATGCCCAGAACAGGAGGAAAGAATTTGGTTGGTTCCTTTCTACTCTATCCATGCTGCTGCACGCTTCAGAAATACTCTAACACTGAGAGCTCTGCTTATGAGTTTAAATATATCCTAGTTCTTGAGTTGTTTCTCAAGTAACTCTAACTTATCTTACAATGAAAATGGGGAGCAGGTACTTGGCTGGGTCTTAGAACAGCCGTTGGAGGAAGACAGGCAGAAACATGTGCTCCTGTTTGTGCTTGGGGGAAGCCTGGTGCTGGACAGCAGCATTGCTCATGTCCTCCCCTGCTGTCTTAGTCATGCTGTGGTAATGTGTAGAGGAACCCAGACAAGTTCACAATTTCTGCTCTCTTCATGTTTTGTCTTCTCATTTTTAACCCTAAGTTTGAAACAGCCCCTGTGTCTCCCTTCCTTCTTCTTTCTCAAAGGGATCATAACACAGCACCTTTGTCCTCACACTAAGTGTGTCCTGAAACGAAAGAACAGCAGTTCACTCTAATCATGGGAGAGCAGCCTGCTTCTCTGCTGTTGCCCAAAGGAGAAATATGTTCTCTGCAGCGGAATCTGTGCTGCCTTGGGGAGGACAAGATCCCCAGAAGACAGGAAGCCTGTACTGCAAGAGGTCAGCCCTGTAGCTGGGTCAAGTCCCTCTGCCCCTCCTGATTTGCATATCCCAAGAGGCTGCTTGAGGACGTCTTCATAGGCTGCTGATCTCACCCTGTGCAAGTTATGTCCCAGTAAGAACACAGCATGGACATGAGTGTTCCCATTTTCTTTCTTGGGCTCTTGCTGCTCTGGCTCCCAGGTAAGAAAGGGCAGCATCAGGAATTTATTCAGCTCTGAAACTTCAGAATTCCCTAACATTTTCAGGAGGTCCCATTTTGTCTTGAATAGCTATGTAGATATTTGTTATGTTTCCTATTTCAGGTGCCAGATGTGACATCCAACTGACACAACCTGCATCCTTATCTGCATCTGTGGGGGACACAGTCAAGATCAGTTGCCAGGCCAGTCAGAGCGTTAGTAGTTACTTAAACTGGTATCAGCAGAAACCAGGACAACCTCCTAAACTCCTGGTCTACTATGCAACCATTTTGCAATCTGGGCTCCCATCAAGGTTCAGTGGCAGTGGATCTGGGAAAGATTTCACTCTCACCATCAGCAACTTGCAGCCTGAAGACTCTGCTACTTATTACTGTCAGCGTTATCTTAGTTGGGTTATCACAGTGATACACGCCATGACATAAACCTCCCAGAGAAGCAGAAGTGTGAGGCTGGGCTGCCCTAGAGACACAAAGTCTCTAGCTACAGAGCAGGTTCCTCAGATGCAGCCAGGCTTTAGCGTGCCTTGGAAGGATTTGGTAGAATTGTCAAAGTAAGCTCCTATCTACTGTAGATTTCTTTTGTGTTTCTCAACCCTGATTTCAAGAAAGATGCCAGTTAGTACACTGGAGTAATGTTGAATATGGCATCATTTTTTATTTACCTGACAACAGAGAAGCTCTTCTTTGTATTCCAAGCAATAATATTTAAAATCTTTTACCACTGTTATAGATTTATTAATTAATTTTATTTTTATTTTAAGGACACTAACGCCAAACAAAGTACAACATAATATCGTTAAGCAAAACAATACAATGAAATCCATAGTGCACTGCAAAACCAGATGATAGAGATCTACTGTGGCTAACATGATCTATATTGTCATGTTCAAATTAGCTTCGCATAGCAACAGATGTAATAAATTCAAATGAAAGAAAATTGAATTAATTCAAACAAAACAGTGTAAACCATTCAGAACATCAAAACAAGATTATTCGATGTTAATAACTGGTGCAGATATGCCTCTTGTAAACCTAAATTTAGAGATCTGTATTTACAACAAAATTTAAAGTGCAGAGGTATATTTTATTCCACTGCCCCTATATTAGCATAGTAGATCATCCCTGTAAATTGCAACTCTGTTGCAACCCATCAAGATAAATTAAACTTAAAGTTCATAGTTCACATTAAGTTTGACTCTTGACATTAAATATTTCACCAAAAATCACAGGTATAAGGCCATATGTCCAAAATGTGTTATGTTACTATAGTGTCATAATACCACCATCTTGTACCTGTGCATCTTCTTTTTCCTCTTTTTTTCTGTAAGAGAATCATGTATTCCCATGCCTATAGTTTTTCCTTTTCTAGAAAAATAAAATCCTGGAGCTTACAGTATGGAACATTTTCAAAAGCTAATGTCAATATATATTGCTATGGAACACAAAAAGAAAACTAATGATTAATACATGTCGCTCCTATCAAGATTCACTTTAGAGCATCTATTATTATTCTGAGTATTCTGTCATAGTAAGGGTGTTAGATCCTTCACTGTGCAATGGTATGGTGCTCTCATAGCACTGCCTGTGTCTCAGAGGTCAGCAGATGGGTACTGATTATTTGGACTGATGTTAAGATTGTGCTGTGATTTTAAATGATGCAAGGGAGTTTTAACGTCATTTTTCCATCAGGTTACTTGATTGATGCACTCCTGTTATAAATTCTGGTGCCCACACAACCAATTGGATTTACAAGGGACCCTGGAAGTCTCACTGTTCTCTTTATCATTCAGATCCTTTCACTGTTTCACTAAAACCAGCTCAATATGTTTCTCTGCCAGTCAGGGAGCTCCCCTTTCCTGGTGTAGATCTTTTTCTGAGAAATGAAAAAAAAAAAAAAAAAAAAAAAGAAGTGGTTTCATTTTTTGTTGAAGAAAAGTATCTCCTGTTCTTATTTCAACTTCTTCATATGTGGTTTTTAGGCTGTGCCACTTGAACACCTTCCATAAACACAGCATTTCAGCCCTGGCTGAACAGTAGACTTAATTCTGAGGAAGTCAGTAGGGTGTGGCATGGTTAACACAGGATCACTTGATGTTTTCTACTTTTTCAGTCAAGATGGCAATAGCAGAGGAGGTTGCAGCCATTTTAGGGGCACAATCTTTAAGTGTCATACTTATTTTTTCAATAAAATATCTCAGAGTCAAAAGTAGCAAGCATTCCCTCTCTGTAACCCATTCCCTCCTTCAACCCATTGACAGGGTGTTTTCATGAATCGCTACTCACCAATGTTTTCTTTATTAATTTTTTGCCTGTCCAATAAGCTGTATTAATTAAGATTAGGTCTCATTCTTCTAATTCATTCCAAGCATAGAAAATGTTAAATAATGAATGTTTTCATGACCTCTGCCTCATCTACTTACTATTGGGTATCAATTAAACAAAAATTTAAAATTAATTAATATGAACATCTAAAATGCACATCAATTCCTGGTGGAAATTTTGAACACATGACTTCCTAGGAGAAGAGCTTGGCAGAGTCTTCAAAATCTATTTTCATAGTGTCACATCCAACAGTAGAGATTTCAAGCCTTTGATGAAGGCACTTGGAAAAACCTACTTTCTCAACATCTTGCCTGAAACTATTCAAACCAACTTTATCATAACATCCTGACAGGAAAACTAACTCAGTCATCATCAGCAAGTGAAGCATTATGTTATGACATCTCCATCCATTATACACTGCTCAGAAATGAAGAAAATTCCATTATTGATACACGATTAACCTGAACTGAACTAACAAGCAACTATGTGGTGTAGAAGTAGCAAGCAAGTAGGGAATCAATGCTGTGTGATTTCTTTTTGTATGAAATTCTAGAGAAGGACAAATCTAACATGTAGTGACAACAGGTAGACTCGAGTTTGAAAAATCCATGGGGTGAAGAGGAAACTGTTTAAAAAGAACAGCAGGAAAATGTGTTGCTTATTCAGGATAATTTGTTATTCCAGTGGAATTTTCCCCATGTAATTTTGAATTACATCGAATCTATAATCCACTTTGGATGGTTTGAACATTTTAGCAGCATAATCCCTCCAATCCAGGACCATGTGTCATCCTCCATTTGTTTGTGTCTTCTGTAATTTCTTTCACCACTTTCAGTGCAGTCTAACTTCTCAATATTTCTCTCCTGTGACTGTGTGAGTGTGTGTTTGTGTTGTTATGTGTTTACCTTCTTTTCCTGTTAGACTCTTTCACTTTCTCCTAAAGCTCCTGTACTCACACCTGTTGACTATGCATTCCTTTAATTCATATTTTTATTCTGATTCCATATGGCTCAAAAATTTTCTGATATGAACTTAATTTTTTGTACCTCTTATAGCTCCTCAGTATGTATTGAAAATAATGGCACAGAAATCAACAATTAACTTTACTACTTTTGGAGAAATGGCTATATGTGGAATTTTTTTCTAGACTCTACATTCTTGCGTATTCAGTTTATTTATCTTCATTCCTATGATGCCATTCACTGTCTTGCTGAAGTTCTTACTTAATTCCCCACCCAGGTCGAAATGCTAAAAGATAAAACTCAGGAGTTTAAGCATACAAGGCTAATGTTTTATTGTGAAGCTTTATAGCCATTTCTTATAAAAAATTATAAAACATAAGTTCACTCATATACAATTTTTATTGTTTAAAAATTTTGTGAATATTTTATGCCCTGTGTTTTGCTTGTATATTCTAGAGACTGCTCATCCTTTTAAATAAATCATTTGTAGATTGTTTGGTTTCATTGCATGAAATACATTTGTGTAAATATATGTATGTTTTGAACACTTTAAAGGTTAATAATATAAAGTTTTCTACCTGTTGGAAAAAGTCTCCGTTTCCCTAAATGTTTTTTAATTTACAAGACGTAATGAACATGTTGGCAGTGAACCCAGAGACTTTATGAAATTACTATTCTACTAATTTTTGGTGCACTCATAGGAATTATTTAAAGAGAAGTTATTAGAAGTAAGTGAAGCTATGACTTCTTTCTTTTAACTTGCGAATTTTATTACTTTTCTTTGTCTTGTTGTATTTTTTAGAACTTTCACCATAAAAATGATTAAACTTACCCATCCCGAAAGATGAGATACTTTGTTGGTGAATATGGTGTATTATTTCACTTCATTAGGAGTGAAAAGAGAGTTTTCCAAGACTGTTCAATTGAAAGAGCCATGTTTCATTTGATGGATGCGTTGTAATGGAACAATGCAGAGAATCATCCGAGGAATAGTTGTTGGCCTGCACAGGAAGTTGTTTCTGATTTCAGTGAAATGGAATCAGTGTGCTGAAGAGAGAGATGCAGTGCAGCTCATCTGTGAAGCTGTGGCTGTCCCCTGACCTACACCGCTGAGCCTAAGTGTGTGTCGCCCTTGGTGAATTCCCACAAGGGTAAGGCTGCATTGTTAACCTTGGGAAATGAGTACAAAACTGCAAAGGAAAAGAGTATCAGGAAGACAAATTTCATACAAAACCTTCTTTCAACCAGACACAATTATGCACCAAGGGAGACTAAGTATCATACTAGAGGTGGTAAGAATCAATGTAGGGTTACTCTTGTACTTAGTAGGATTGTATTGAAGACTACGTGGCTCAGTTAGAGATGTGGTAAGACAGGGAGACTCCAGTATCATGTTCCCTTAACACAGAGTGGAAATTTTATTCTGTGCTGTGCCCAGGGGCCTCCTGTCCTGACCATCTGGGCCTGGCTTGCACAAGTGAGGACAAAAAGAGCTCAGTGTTTCTGCAGCTTTAAGCTCAGCTCATCTAGTACTTGCTGTTTTGCATGTTCCTCCCAACACACCCCCATGTTCAGAGCCCACATCAGTGTCTGAGCCAGAGCTCTGGGGAGAACTGCACCAGGAGGACCTGGGGTGCAACACAGAAGCCCTGGATGGGTCCTCTGTCTCCTGTTATTCTGGGTCCAAGGTGACCTTACATGGAATATTTTTGCATATCGGTGAAAAGTGTTAGCTTTTTTGTTCAGTAGTACTTTTTATGTTTAATGAACATCATAATTCAAGTTCCAAGTAGAGCAATGAGCTTACCTAAATTGGGGTGACTATTCATATGACTTAGAATACAAGGCAGATTTTTCTATTTAATTTTTCAGTCTCAGATTCCACTGGTGAAAGCGTGCTGACACAAACTCCAGAAAAATCAGTCACTGTCACTTGCAGGGCCAGTGAGAGTTTTAGAATTTCCCTAGTCTGGTTCCACCAGAAACCTGGGGATGCTCTGAGGATCCTCATTTATGATGTGTTCAGCAGGTCGACTGGTGTCTCAGTCTGGTTCAGTGGCAGTGGCTCAGTGAAAGTCTTCACTCTCACCATCAGCAGCTTACAGCCTGAGGATGTTGAAGTTTATCACTGTAACCAGTATTACAGAGGGTGTCCCACATGTTTCCAATATGAAACAAAAACCTCCCTAATTATTTGTCATGATTTTGCTCATAGCAGCCTTTTACTTTATGGACAGCTGTTGTGGTTCCTGATCAGTTTAAATGTCTGTGCTTCAGCGTGGCTACCTTGTGTTTCTGAACAGTAACTTGCTGATAATATTTTGACTGATTCTTGGATTTGTCCTCACACTCGGGCATAGCCATGTTTAGAGATTGTTTTCCTCCTACTGACATCAGATCAAACTCATATCAGTGGATTCCTAGAAAGATGTACAATTTGTATCCTATAAGAGGCAGTACAACAGCCAAGAACAAACTTTCTTCTTATGCATGTGAGATTAATTTATGGTGCTTTGGTTTTCTGAACAGAAACAACTCCTCTAATTCTTCCTGGTGTTAATTTGATTCCCTGTAGTGCTGGTTTTCATTGCTATTACAGTAAAAGTTAGCTTGTGAAAACTGGTGCATTTACAGTTATGCATTTTCACTTTTCAGCATTTTGGCTAAGATTAAATGTAATTTTATTGTTTTATATATATGGGCACAACTTCTAGATCTATTCTTACATTTCCCATATTCCATATGTTATTTCCAATTTCATGTGTATCCTGGCATTCCCTGTCATTCTCCTGGTTAAGCAAAACACTGAACACAAACTTTGTTTTGAAACCCGCATGAGAGTTTGTTTTAGGCTACTTTTCTTTCTTCCTTTCATCTCTTTGTCTTTCCTCTCTTTTTAAATGGCTTGGGAATTGTGTTAGATGATTGAAACAGTCATAATGATAACCAGAAATGATAACTCTTGCTTATTTTCTTGTTTATTTACATACTTATTCATCCATCTATTAATTTCTGTAAGATAATCTGCATGTGTGACTCCAGTACTCACTGTGTAAGCTAGGGCAGTAGCGTTCATATGCCTGATGATCCTCAGAGTTCAATGTGCCTATCTTTTGTTACATAGTTAATCTGAACTATGAATATTACATTGCTTGTAATTTGAACTTTTCGGAGTAGTTTATGTCTTGTGTATGTATTCAATGCATGCTATTTCAAGATATGTGTAATTAAATCATCATGAAAAAATAATCATATGATTGAAATATAAGGACCATAATCCAAAATATGTTAAAAACTTAAATTTTAGAGCATTACAATAAAGACACATTCCCATTACTTTCCGTCACAATCCTCCCCCTTGATTTAAACATACTCATCCTATGCTCTCCTTCACACTCCTCTT
Source organism: Cavia porcellus (assembly GCF_034190915.1). NCBI lineage: Eukaryota > Metazoa > Chordata > Mammalia > Rodentia > Caviidae > Cavia > Cavia porcellus. Next base: position 42,915,182 of record NW_026947501.1, on the reverse strand, counting down.
CTGATATTGGTCCTCTCCATGGCATCTGTCAGATGACCATGGACTGATACTTCTGAATCCATGAGCCAAAATAGACAGTTCCTTACCGTCACTTGATTTTCTCAGTTACTTATCACACTGACAACAAGCTGATGGACAACCTGATGGACTATCTGATGTTCTGCACAGCGGAGTGTAAGTAGGAGAACATCACACAGGAGAAATTGGAGATGTCATGGCTATAAAGTGCTAATGTCGGGGAACCGTGAAGAAGAACTTTACTTTTTATATGTGTAAGCCATTGGCCTATGTTCTGAATCACATTGTTTCCTTATTTATGGCACATCAAGTGCCATAAATCAACATGTGCACATCAAGAGCTGCTTCTGCAACCACAATGTAATGAAAAGTCCAGTCATGGTACTGGAAGCCCAACTGAAGTCACTCACTAGCTCCTGTGTGTCCTTCTAAGCACTGGCTCTCCCTGCTTCTGCATCAAGGACCACCCACAGAGAGGTAGAGATGAGAAGCTGTGTCTCCATGTTGATCAGGGAAGGTTTCTGTGCTCTACTCAGGATAGGCTCTGATTGGTACATAGACACTACATGGCCCCATGACTAAATCCAAGCTGCAAGGACCACAGCACTATCACAGGACCTGCAAAGACCAGGAGATTCTATGGAGACTATTAAGCGCTTTAATTTTTTTTTTTCAGTTGAGCATGACAGTGCACAATCCTAGTAGTTGGTAGGCTGAGGTAGGACAATTGCTTCTGAGTTGAAAGTACTGGAGTACTTTGCCATACTGGAGTACTGGAGCCCATCCTGGGCTCCATAGCAACTTCATGCTCAGTCTTAACTGTATAATGAGACCATGACTCAAAAAAGAAAGAAAGAAAGAAAGAAAGAAAGAAAGAAAGAAAGAAAGAAGGAAAGAAAGAGAAAAGATGAAAGCCAGAAAATAAAATGTATTTTGAAAAAAAAATGAAAAAAATTATCATGTAAATAGTAGAGAAATCCACCAATAATATAAAAATCAGAGGCTTAGAGATTTTTTTATCCAAACTATGAAATTAAACATCATTTTTTTCATCAAGCAAGAGGCCTTGTGTCAAAGTCATGACAAAGACCATATCTTCTATTCAGAAGCTGGAATTCCCTATTCCTCTTTGGTGCTTCCCCGCATGTCCCCACAGCACTGCCTGTCCCTCGACCCCTGAATAGAGTTATCCCTGGCTTGAAATCAACCTGAGGCAGGTGCAGCACCTCGCCATGGACCTGGGGCTCTGGCGCTCTGGGTCCTGGTGCTTGGTTGAGGTTGAGACAGGAGCATAGTGAGGAATTGACAGGGCCAAATGGATGCAGGGGTCTGTAGTCCAGATCCTGTGTAGTGTGCATAGCATTTTCCTTTCAACTGCTCACTAAGCATGATTCTTGCTGGTGAGATGGTGAGTGAGAGGTCACTGAATCTGGGAAACGTTTGTATTTTGTTTACATCTTTGATTTTCATAAATTATTAACTGAGAAATTATATACAAGCAATGTGTTTGTTATTGTGTTTATTGGCATAGGGACCAAAATCTCATGATAGCTAGTAAATACTAAAATAATGAACCTGTAATTTATTTTATTCATCATATTCTAAGAAAAAATGCAGTGTCTCAACCTTCAAGCACTAAATAGATGGAGCAAAGTAATTAAAGATTTAAAAAATATAGATAAAAGACAAAAATATCATTACAGATAAAAGAATAGTTGTAGGTTAAATATAAAATTAAATCATAAATGAACCAAATGATTAATATGTAAACTCACTATTGATAAACAAAAAAATATAGTCTTGAAGGACTAAATTTTTTTAAAAAGCACTAAAATATAAAAGGATAAAACTAAACAATATTGATACTTTTTATTATCAACTTTACATATCAGAAACAAAGACTTTCTAGTTTTTTAGGGATCTTTTCTTCACAATTTTAGTATATTATCACCTTTTCTTTCTTTGAGAGATTATCCGTCCTCTTGGATACCTTCTACAATGAGTTACTTGTGAGTTAATAACACCTACTGCAGCAGAGTCACCAGTGTACCACCAGCCAAGCTCATGGCCAATCTAGCACTGCTGTGTCCCACAGGAGCATTATTATCCATCTATCCTTGAAGTACACTGTTCACAATAAAAACCCAGAGCAGTTGTTGACTGACAGATGTTGAAACTGTCGTACAAGAATCAACTGATCTAGATTCCTTTCAAGGAAGGAAATTTTGTTGAAAGCATGGATGTGCCTGAGTTTCCAGGCTGGCTATAATTCATTCTTCACATCTTGTACAGAAACTGAGGAGAAAGAGGTAGAGGGTGATTTGCAGGAACCCAGTGCTTCTGGGGTCTTCCCATGTTTCCACTGCATAGTTGAAACTATTAGGAAAATTGCTGAGTATGTAAGCAATGTAAGATGTTGTGGTTCTCAGGGCCTACTCTAGCAGGGGATCTGGAGTAGAGAGGATAGGGTTGGGTTTATGGTCTGGACCAAGAGCCCTCAGCTTCCAAATATTTCCTAGCACTGCACACTGCATGGTATACTAGGCCTCTTTCTCTTTACCAAAATTATATCTTTGTCATTTCAGGTCACATACTAGACTGTAACTGACCATTATCCTTTCAGAATGCCCTGTGAACTATTAGTGTTTTATCCTTGGTAGTTCATGATTTATTAAGAATTGGAAACAATTAAGTTTTCTAAAGAATTGGGTGTGGTAATGGACAGATTAGCATCAGGTTCATGAATACTGGCGAAAAATGTAGACAAAGCTTTAGGGTTCCAAAATAAATAGGTTTGGGAGGAGGCACTGGAGGGTCCGTGAACCTCACTGGGCTATGCCTAGCCACCTTCATTGAGCCCAGGGAGCTGAGGGTATGCAACATGATTTCCCATGCACTTGAGCTGAGGGAGAGCTTTGGACCTTGCTCCAAGCTGTTAGTATGCTGCCCAGCATCCTAGACCACCAGAGGAGGCATGCAAGGTCCCTCAGGTCTGACTAGCCCTTGCCCATCAAACTCTATTCAGTCCCAGGGGCCAAGGGCATGATCCCAGGTGATTTCCAGTATGCCTATAAGAAGCTTTGGAACACAACTTGAAACCCATAAATATAGGAAAATGACAAAATGAAAGACCAAAATGTACTCTCAAACCTCCAACCCTTCCCAACCAAGACTAGAAGTCAAGTAAGTAAAGAAAATATAAGCCATACACCTGAAATGCCTATAATGATAACACCTGAAATAAAGAAAGAAATATGAGAAGTGATGAAAAAACTCAAATCAGAAATAATCTCCCAGGTAAAAGAAGAAATGATAAATGTAATGAAAGAAATGCTGAACACATCTAAAGAAGACATAGTTAAAAATTAGAGGAACAATGTAAAAAGGATGGCAACCCTGAATGGACTATATAAGAAACAAACAGAATGAATAAAACAGATTGAAGGAGATATCCAGGAAATCAAAAAGTCCATTGAAATTTGGCAAAACCAATTCAACAAAAATGAAGATAGAATTTCAGACCTTGAAGACAAGATTTCAGCTAATGAACAGGAAAGGAAAGATCTTTAAAAAAAACAAGAAATCAGGAAATAACCATTGAACAGCTGCAAGATGATGCAAAGCAAAACAACATAAGATTGATCGGTATAAACAAAAAGGAAGGTGACAACACAAATGGCATCAAGGGACTATTTACAGAAGTAGTAGCTGGAAATTTCCCCAAAATTACAATGGAAGCTAACATAGAGATCAGTGAAGTGTGTAGAATTGCAAATAACCATACACAAAATAAAAGTACACTGAGACATATTATAATCGACATTGCAGAAATCCAACATAAGAAGACATTAATAAAAGCTACTAGGAAGAAGAGGGAGATTACCTATAAAGAAAAGCCTATCAGAGCCACAACACACTTCTCAGCATAAAAAATGAGGTCAAGAAGAGCATGGAATGGTGTATTTCAGATCCTAAAGGAAAATGGCTTCCATCCCAGACTAATGTACCCTTCAAAATGGATGGAGAATTAACATATTTCCATGGGAAAGAGCAGCTGAAGAACTTCTTGCTCACCAAAAACCCTAAAAACGGTACTAAAAGACCATCTAGATACACATATGAAAAAAAATGATAAAAGAAATGAAAGAGATTCTAAATATATCTAAAGAAAACACAGATAAAAAATTGGAGGAACTAAACAAAAAGATAGAATCCCTAGACGAGCAATATAAGAAACAAACAGAATACATAATGCAGATGCACAGAGATATACAGGAAATAAAAAACTCCACTGAAAGTTGTAAAAACTGCCTTAATGAAAGTGAAGATAGAATTTCAGACCTTGAAGACAGGATTGCAGCTAGTGAACAGGAAAGGAAAGATCTTTTGAAAATAACAAGGAACCAGGAAACAACAATTCAACAACTGCAAGACGATGCAAAGAAGAATAACATAAGAATGATAGAGATTAATGAAAGAGAGGGAGACAACATGAAGGATGTCAGGAGGATATTTAGAGAAGTAATAGCTGAAAATTTCCCAAGCATGAGATCAGAAACTGACATCAGGATCAGTGAAGCATATAGAACTCCAAACAGTCATAACCAAAATAAAACTACACCCAGACATATAATAGTCACCATCCCAGAAATCCAACACAAGAATAGATTATTAAAAGCTGTCAGAGAGAAAAGACAGATCACTTATAAAGGAAAACCTATCAGAATCACAGCAGACTTCTCAGCACAAACGATAAAGTCAAGAAGAGCATGGAGTGAAGTATTCCAGATCCTAAAGCAAAATGATTTCCAACCAAGACTGATATATACTGCAAAACTATCATTCAAAATAGATGGTGCAATACGATACTTCCATGACAAAGAACAGCTGAAGAACTTCATGAACACCAAACCAACCCTGCAAAAACTATTGAAAGACAGTTTAGATACACAAAGGAAAAAATCACTAAGCAAAGCAAATAATTAAACAGAACAGAAAGATAAAGATGCAACAGCAGAGAGATAACATTCCTACAATTAACCAGCATTTAAAAGTAATAACCATTAATGTAAATGGTCTCAATGCACCAATCAAAAGAAACAGACTAGCAGAATGGATCAAGAAACAAAATCCAACCATATGCTGTTTACAGGAAACCCATCTAACCCAGAAAGATACTCACAGACTGAAAGTCAAAGGATGGAAAACAATTCTTCATGCAGCAGGAATCCAAAAAAAGGCAGGAGTAGCCATTCTGTTTGCAGACAACGTGAACTTTAAACCAACAATGACCATAAAGGACAAAGAAGGTCACTACATACTCGTAAGGGGAAAACTCCAAGAGGAAGAGATAACTATCTTAAATATATACGCACCAAACTCCAGAGCACCCAGTTATATAAAACAATTATTAACAGAAATGAAAACTCAAATTATCAGTAACACAATTGTAACAGGAGACCTTAATACACCACTGACACCAAGGGACAGATCAACCAGACAGAAAATGAGCAAAGAAATAACAGAACTGAATCACACCTGTGAACAAATGGGTTTGATAGACATATACAGAATGTTCCACCCAACAACATCAGAATACACATTCTTCTCATCAGTACATGGATCATTTTCTAAAATAGACCATATATTAGCTCAAAGAACATATTTAAGCAAATGCAAAAGAGTTGAAATCATCCCTTGCATATTATCGGATCAGAGCGCTCTGAAATTAGAAATTAATGACAAAGGATACTGCAAAAATTCCACAAACACATGGAAACTAAATAACACACTCTTGAGTAATCAGTGGGTCACAGAAGAAATTAAAGAAGAAATCAAACAATACCTAAAAGAAAATGAAAATGCAGATACAACTTACCGGAATCTGTGGGATGCAATGAAAGCCGTTCTGAGAGGAAAATTTATTGCACTGAGTTCCCACATCAGGAAAACAGAACGAATACAAATAAATAACTTGATGCTACACCTCAAACAGCTAGAAAAAGAAGAGCAAGTCAAGCCCAAAGCCAAAAGAAGAGAAGAAATTATAAAAATCAGAGCAGAAATCAATGCAATAGAGACTAAGAAAACAATCCAAAGAATCAACGAATCAAAGAGTTGGTTCTTTGAAAGAATAAATAAAATCGATAAGCCCCTAGCCAACCTTATTAAAAAAAAGGAAGAAAAAGCTCAAAGTCATGCAATAAGAAATGAAAAAGGAGAAATCACTACAGACCCAATAGAAATACAGAGGATCATCAACACCTATTTCGAAAACCCCTACTCTCAAAAGTTTGATAACACAGAAGAAATAGACAGATTCTTAGAAGCATATGAAGTACCAAAGCTAGATCAAGAGGATATAAAACTGTTGAATAACCCAATCTCTGCTAATGAAATTGAGAATGTAATTGGGTCCTTGCCCACCAAGAAGAGCCCAGGCCCAGATGGATTCACTGCAGAATTCTACAAGAAATATAAAGAAGACCTAATGCCGACACTCCTCAAACTATTCAATGAAATTGAAAGGGAAGCAATCCTTCCTAAGTCATTCCTGGAAGCAAATATTACTCTAGTACCAAAACCTGAGAAAGACCCAACTATAAAAGAGAACTATAGACCGATCTCCCTAATGAACACAGATGCAAAAATCCTCAATAAAATATTGGCAAATAGGATCCAGCAAATCATCAAGAAGATTATACACCATGACCAAGTGGGATTCATCCCAGGAATGCAAGGATGGTTCAACATACGCAAATCAATAAATGTAATCCACCATATCAATAAAGCCAAAAATAAGAATCACATGATCATCTCTATAGATGCAGAAAAAGCCTTCAATAAGGTCCAACACTTATTCATGATAAGAACTTTACAGAAAATTGGAATAAATGGTCTTTACCTCAATATAATAAAGGCCATTTATGACAAACCAACAGCCAGCATCATACTAAATGGCCAAAAATTGAAAGCCTTTACTTTAAAATCGGGTACAAGACAAGGATGTCCTTTATCACCACTCCTATTTAATATAGTACTGGAAGTACTAGCCAGAGCAATTAGGCAAGAAAGAGAAATAAAAGGGGTAAAGATAGGAAAAGAAGAAGTTAAATTATCATTGTTTGCAGATGACATGATACTCTACATAGAAGACCCCCTAAACTCCATTGAAATACTCTTAGATACAATAAATAAATTCAGTAATGTGGCTGGATACAAAATCAATACTCAGAAATCAATAGCATTCCTATACACGAACAACAAAATTACAGAGAGGGAAATAAGAGAAACTGGACTATTCACATTAGCAAGCAAAAAAATGAAATATTTAGGAATTACTCTTACGAAAGAAGTGAAAGACTTATACAGTGAAAATTATAATACACTGAAAAAGGAAATTGAAGATGATCTCAGAAAATGGAAAGACATCCCTTGCTCATGGATAGGAAGAACAAACATTGTGAAAATGGCCATTCTCCCAAATCTGTTATACAGATTCAATGCAATCCCAATAGAAATACCATCAACATACCTTATAGTTCTAGAGAAATCGCTCCTAAATTTCATCTGGAACCAGAAGAGACCTAGAATCGCAAAGGCAATTCTAAGCAGCAAAGACAAAGCAGGAGGCATCACAATCCCTGACTTGAAGTTATACTACAAAGCAACAGTAGTAAAATCAACATGGTATTGGAATCAAAACAGAGCTGAAGATCAGTGGAATAGATTAGAAGATACAACCACAACTACGAACACACTCAACCACCTTATTTTTGATAAAGGAACCAAGCAGGTTCACTGGAAGAACGACAGTCTCTTTAATAAATGGTGCTGGAAAAACTGGCTCTCCATTTGCCGAAAACTAAAGCTAGACCCATGTCTATCACCATGTACTAAATTAAAATCTAAATGGGTCAAAGATCTGAATATTAAAACAGAAACACTAAATCTATTGGAAGACAAAATAGGTAGAAACCTTGGAGACATAGGAGTAGGTAAAGAATTCATGAACAGGACTCAAACCGCACGGGAAATACTTCCCAGAATCAATAACTGGGACCACTTCTTATTAAAAAGTTTCTGCATGTCAAAAGAAATCTCCAGCATAGTGAAAAGAAAACCCACAAACTGGGAAAAGATTTTAGTGAACTCTCTCTCAGACAAGGTCCTCTTGTCTAAAACATACAAAGAATTAAAGAAACTCAGACCTCCGAAATTCAAAGATCCAATCCAAAAATGGGCATCTGAGATGAATATGCAATTCTCAGATGAAGAAATGCAAATGGCAAATAAATACATGAAAAAATGCTCATCATCATAGGTCATTAGAGAAATGCAAATTAAAACCACACTGAGATACCATCTCACTCCTGAAAGAATGGCCAGGATCAAGAAAACCGACAACAAATGCTGGAGAGGCTGTGGGGAAAAAGGAACTCTCCTGCACTGCTGGTGGGAGTGTAGACTGGTACAGCCTTTGTGGAGATCTGTCTGGAGATTTCTCAAAAAGTTGGGACTGGAAATCCCATTTATTCCAGCTATTCCACTTCTAGGCATGTTCCCAGAAGAACTGAAAGCATCATACCACAGTGATATATGTGCACCTATGTTTATAGCAGCACAATTTGTAATCGCCAGATCTTGGAAACAACCCAAGTGCCCATCAACTGAGGAATGGATAAAAAAGTTGTGGTATTTCTATACAATGGAGTATTATTCAGCTATTAAAGAAGGATCACATTGAGATATTTATCAATAAATGGGCACAGCTTGAGACCATACTCATAAGTGAAATAAATCAATCTCGCATGTGTGAATACCGAATAGTTTCCCTAATGTAAGTAATGATACAAATATATAAAAATATGTGGTAATCATGATTCCCCATTAGGTGGCCTTGAAGCCTTATAAAGTTTTCACTCATTAATTAGAAAGGCTTTATTCTGGGCTTCTTGATATGAAAATATTTGAAGCTAGAGTATATGAAGTTTTACCCAAATATTTCAAGGAAAAAGACACTATGGTAACTACTATTAAGTCAGGTTATAAGGTGGTGTAGTACTAGGTTATTGAAACAGTCATGCTGTGACCTCTATTGTTATATTGTTATGTCCTGTTTTATCTCAATCTCCCCCTTATTGTTTCAAAAAAAATTATTTAGTCATTTCTTATGTTTGTCTTAATTAAAGAAAAAATTCAAAAAAATTAGGATATATAAATAGTAACTCTTTTCGATTTCCTATTAACTTGTTTTGAAGTCCTGTAGTACTCCCACGATCTTGTTTTGACTGATTAGACTCTGTTCCATTCTATATGATAGTATCAAGTTTGAAGACATAGGCAACTACTTTGAAGACAATAAGATTCACTAAGATACCCATTCTGGTTTGACTATTGTCTTCTTTGGAAGTCCTGTAATGTTTACAATGCCTAAGTTTTATTGGTCTTGTTCTCTACTGTTTTGTCCAACTTTATAATATCTAATAAGATAGACAATTCTTTTTAAGGAAACAAGGGACAACGTTGATAACCATTGTTGATAAACTTGTACTCTGTTCTACACCATGTGCTACGTCTATCCTTGGTATTGACTGACAGCTTTGTTTTGCCATATTTGACTGTATTCTTCCCCCCCCCAAAGAAAGTAATAAGCACTAAGGAGTAATAAAATCCAAGATGTGTAAATTTTGATGTAAAAAAGAGAGGGAAAAAAAAAAAAAGAAAAGGAGCTCTAACGGATATAACAGCAAGTGTGTTTGGGGGTGTTAAATAGCTGACTTTATCAATGTTTTTGGAACATTGAACACAGCTGTTTGCAGTCTCCCTGTTTGAATGTCCACCTTGTGTTCTTTGATACTGTGATTTGAGGAACTATTTTCAAGAAAATAGTGTGTAATCTACTAGCAGGTAATTTCTTACTGTTATGGTTTTTTGTTTTGTTTTGTTTTGTTTTGTTTTGTAGTTCTGTATTGCGTGTACCCTTACGCCGCTTTGGTTTGTTTTGTGTTTTTCTCTTTTTCCTCTTAAATAAAAAAAGAAAAGAAAAGAAAAGAAAAAAACCACCAAGTACGGCAGACAATTAAGCACAGTGGAAAGGTAAAGAAGCAAGAGCAGAAAGACCACCTGTCCAAAATACACCAATGTATAACAGTTATAACCTTTAATTTAAATAGCCTCAAGTTACCAATTAAAAGAAACAGACTGGCATAACAGATCAAGAAACAACATCCAACCATATACTGTCTAAAGAAACCTATCTAAATCAAAAGGGAACTCATAGAATGGAAAACAATATTCCATGCAACAGGGAAAAAAAAGCAGGGGTAGCTATTCTGTTTGACAACAATGAGAACTTCAAAGAACAATCCAAGGCATAAAGAAGGTCATTACATACTAATTAGGAGAAAATTTCAAGAGGAAGAGGTAACAATCTAAATATATATGAACCAAATTCAGGAGCACTCAGCTATACAAAACAAATATTAACAGAAATGAAAAATCAAATAAGCAATAACACAATTATAACAGGAGACTTTAACATGCTGTTGACACATAGGGACAGATCAACCATACAGATCCTTTCCTTTGCTGTTATTTAAGCAGATAAATAACAGAGATGAATCATATCATTGAACAAATGGGCTTGATAGATGTATACACAGTATTCTGTCCAACAACATCAGAATATACATTGTTCTCAGCAGCACATGGAACATTCTCTAAAATAGACCATAAAATAGCCTACAGAATATACTTAAATAATTGCAAAAGAATTGAAATTATCCAATGCAAAGAAACTGGAAAAACTTCACAAACACATGGAAATGGAATAATTCACTCCTGAGATATCAATGGGTCACAGAGGAAATTAAACAATACCTACAAGCAAATGAAAATACAAATACAACTTACCAGAATCTGTGGGATTCAATGAAAGCAGTCCTCAGAGGAAAATTTATTCTTGTGATTTCTCACAACAGGAAAACAGAAGAAACACAAATAAACAACCTCAAGCGTCACCTCAAATATCTTGATAAAAGAGCAACTCACGCCATAGCCCAAGGAAGGGAGTAAATTTAAAAGATCAGAGCAGAAATCAATGCAATAGAGGCTAAGAAAATAATTCAAAGAGTCAATGATTCTTATTTGGTTCTTTGAAAGAATAAATAAAATTGATAAACACCTAAAAAACCTTATTAAGGATAGTGAAAAACCCAAATTCATGCAATAAAATGAAAAAATGAAATCACTACAGACCTGTACAACTACAGAAGTTCATCAACAACTATCTTGAAAATCTCTACTCTCATAGGCTTGATAACACAGAAAAAAACAGACAGATTCCCAGAAGCATATGAAATACCAAAGACGGGTCAAGAAGAAGTAGAACTTTTGAATAGCCCAATTTCTATTAATGAAATTGAAAATGTATTTAATTCCTTATCAACAAAGAAGAGGCCAGGCCCAGACGTATTCACTGCGTGCAACATGATTTCCTGTGCATTTGAGCTTAGGGAGAGCTTTGGACCTTGCTCCAAGCTGTTAGGATGCTGCCCAGCATCCTAGACCACAAGAGAAGGCATGTGAGGTCCCTCAGGTCTGACTAACCCATGTCCATCAAACCCTATTCAGTCACAGGGGCCAAGGGCATGATCCCAGGTGATTTCCAGTATGCCTGTAGGAAGCTTTGGAACACCACTTGAAACCCATAAATATAGGAAAATGACAAAATGAAAGACCAAAATGTACTCTAAAACCTCCATTCCTTTGCAACCAAGACTAGGAGTCTAGTAAATAAAGAAAATATAAGCCATACACGTGAAATGCATGAGATGATAACAACAGAAATAAAGAAAGAAATATGGGAAGTGATGAAAAAACTCAAATCAGAAATAATCTCCCAGGTAAAAGAAGCATGATAAATGTAATGAAAGAAATACTGAACACATCTAAAGAAGACATAGTTAAAAATTAGAGGAACAATGCAAAAAATAATGCAACCCTGAATGAACTATATAAGAAACAAACAGAATGAATAAAGCAGATAGAAGGAGAGATCCAGGAAATGAAAAAGTCCATTGAAAGCTGGCAAAACAAATTCAACAAAAGTGAAGATAGAATTTCAGACATTGAAGACAAGATTTCAGCTAGTGAACAGGAATGGAAAGATCTTTAAAAAAAGGAATCAGGAAATAACCATTCAACAGCTGCAAGATGATGCAAAGAAAACAACATAAAATTGATAGGCATAAACAAAAAGGAAGGTGACAACATAAATAGTATCAAGAGACCAATTTCAGAAGTAGAAGCTGAAAATTTCCCAAAATTACAATGGAAGCTAGAGAGAACTCCAAATAACCATAAACAAAATAAAAGTACACCCAGACATATAATAATCAGCATCCCAGAAATTCAATATAAGAAGAGATTAATAAAAGCTGCTAGAAAGAAGAGGCAGATTACTTATAAAGAAAAGCCTATCAGAGGCACAACACACTTCTCAACATAAACAATGATGTCAATAAGAGCATGGAGTGGTGTAATTCAGATCCTAAAGGAAAATGACTTCCATCCCAGACTGATGTACCCTTCAAAATGGATGGAGAAATAAGATATTTCCATGGCAAAGAGCAGCTGAAGAACTTCATGATCACCAAAAACCCTAAAAACTGTATTAAAAGACCTTCTAGATAGACATATTTAAAAACCACCAAGTAAGGCAGACAATTAAACACAGTGGAAAGGTAAAGAAGCAAGAGCAGAAAGACAACCTGTCAAAAATACACCAATATATAACAGTTATAACCTTTAAATTAAATGGCCTCAAATCACCAATTAAAAGAAACAGACTGGTACAACGGATCAAGAAACAACATCCAACCATATGCTGTCTAAAGAATCCTATCTGAATCCAAAGGGAACTCATAGATTGGAAAACAATATTCCATGCAACAAGAAAAAAAATAAAAGCAGGGGTAGCTATTATGTTTGAAGACAATGGGAACTTAAAAGAATGATCCAAAGAGATAAAGAAGGTCACTACATACTAATTAGGAGAAAATTTCAAAAGGAAGGGTAGCAATCTTAAATATATATGCACCAAATTCAGGAGCACTCAGCTATACAAAACAAATATTAACAGTAATGAAAAATCAAATAAGCAATAACACAATTACAACAGGAGAACTTAACATGCTGTTGACACATAGGAACAGATCAGACAGATCCTTTCCTTTGTTGTTATTTAAGCAGATAAATAACAGCGATGAATCACACCATTGAACAAATGGACTTGATATATGTATATACAGTATTCTGTCCAACAACATCAGAATATACATTGTTCTCAGCAGCACATGGAACATTATCTAAAATAGACCATACAATAGCCTACAGAACATACTTAAATAATTGCAAAAGAATTGAAATTATCCAGTGCATGTTTTTGAATCATAATGCCACGAAATTAGACATTAATGATAAAAGGAACTTCAAAAACTTCACAAACACATGAAAAAGGAATAATTCACTCCTGAGAAATCAGTGGGTCACAGAGAAAATTAAACATGAAATTATACAATACCTACAAGCAAATGAAAGTACAAATACAAATTACCAGAATCTGTGGGATTCAACGAAAACAGTCCTTAGAGGAAAATTTATTCTTGTGATTTCTCACAACAGGAAAACAGAAGAAACACAAATAAACAACCTCAAGCGTCACCTCAAATATCTAGATAAAAGAGCAACTCACGCGAAAGCCCAAAGAAGGGAGTAAATTTAAAAGATCAGAGCAGATATCAATGCAATAGAGGCTAAGAAAATAATTCAAAGAATCAATGATTCAAAGAATTGGTTCTTTGAAAGAATAAATAAAATTGATAAGCACCTATATCACCTTATTAAAAATAGGAAAAACCTTAAATTCTTGCAATAAAGAATGAAAAACATGAAATCACTACAGACCTGTGCAACTACAGAAGTTCATCAACACCTATCTTGAAAATCTCTACTCTCATAGGCTTGATAACATAGAAAAAATGGACAGATTCCCAGAAGCATATGAAATACCAAAGCTGGGTCAAGAAGAAGTAGAACTGATAAATAGCCCAATTTCTATTAATGAAATTGAAAATATAATTAAATCCTTACCAACAAAGAAGAGGCTAGGCCCAGACGTAATCACTGCAGAATTCTACAAGAAACTCAAAGAGGACTTAATGCCAACTCTCCTCAAACTCTCCAATGAAAATAAAAGGGAAGAAATTCTTTCTAACTCATTCCTGAAAGAAAATATTACTCTAGTACCAAAACCTGAGAAAGACCCAACTAAAAAAAAGAGAACTACAGACTAAGCACTCTAATGAACATAGATGCAAAAACTGTCAATAAAATATTGTCAAACAGAATGCAGCAGATCATTAAGAAGATTATACACCACGACCCAGTAAGATCCATCCCAGTAATTCAGGGATGGTTCAACATACCTAATTCAATAAATTTCATCCACAGTATCAATAGAGGCAAAGATAAGAATTACATGATTATTTCTATACATACATAAAATGCTTTTGATAACGTCCAACACTTACTCATGAAAAGAACCTTACAGAGAATCGGACAGATGATCTTTACCTCGATATGATAAAAGCCATCTATGACAAACCAACAGCCAGTAGTATATTAAATGATCAAAACTGAAAGCTTTTACCTTAAAAGCAAGCACAAGAAAAGGGTGTCCATTATCACCACTGCTATTTAACATAGCACTGGAAATACTAGCCAGAGAAATTAGACAAGAGAGAGAAATGAAAGACTAAGGATAGGGAAAAAAAAACGTTAAATTATTGTTATTGCAGACGGCATGATATTATACATAGAAGACCCTAAAAACTCCATTGAAAGATTCCTAGTTATATTAAACAAATTCAGCAATGTAGCTGGATACAAAGTCAACACTCAAAAATCAGTAGCACTCCTATACACTAGCAATAAAATTACTGAGAGAGAAATAAGAGAAGCCACAGCCTTCACAATAACATCCCCAAAGATGAAATACTTAGGAATCAATCAAAGAAAAGAAGCAAAAGTTCTATTCAGGGAAAAATAATATACCCTGAAAAAAGAAATTGAAGAGGACCTCAGAAAATGGAAAGACATCACTTGCTCCTGGATAAGAAGAATAAATATTGTGAAAATCGCCATTCTCCCAAAACTTATACAGGTTATTAAACAGGTTTAATGCAGTCCAAATCAAGTATCATTAGCATACCTCAGAGATCTAGAGAAATCTCTCCTAAAATTCATCTGGAGTGAGATGAGACCTAGAATAACACAGGCAAATCTAAGCAACAAAGGCAAGTCAGGAGGCATCACAATCCCTTACTTCAAGTTATACTAAAAATCTACTGCAATAAAATCAACATGGTACTGGAATAAAAACAGACCTGAAGATCAATGGAATAGATTAGAAGATACAACCATAATTACAAACACACTCAGCCACCTTATATTGGATAAAGGGACCAAACATTCACTGGAATAAAGGTAGTTTTTTTAAATAAATGGTTCTGGAAAAACTGGCTCTCCTTATGCCAAAAACTAAAACTAGACCCATGCCTATCACCATGTAGTAAACTAAAGTCTAAATGGATCAAAGATCTAAATATCAAAACAGAAATACTAAATCTGTTTGAAAACAAAGTAGGTACATTTTTTGAAGACATAAGCATAGGTAGAAAATTCATGAAATAGAGGCAAACCTCATGGGAAATAATTCCCAGGATCAATAAATGGGATCATGTCTTACTAAAGAGTTTCTTCATGTTGAAAGAAATCTCCAGCAAGGTAGAAAACAATCCACAAATTGGGAAAAATCTTAGTGAACTGTCCCTCAGACAAAATACTTCTGCCTAGAACATATAAAGAATAAAAAAAAAATCTCATCCCCAAAATTCAAAGCCCCATTCCAAAAATGGGCATTTGAGATGAATAAATGGTTCTCAGATGAAGAAATACAAATGGAAAATAACTACATGAAAAAATGTTCATCATCATTAGTCATTGGAGAAATGCAATTTAAAACCACTCTGAGATAAAATTCTTACTCCAGAAAGAATGTTCAGGATAATGAAAACTACCAGAACAAATGCTGGAGAGACTGTAGGGAAAAAGAAATTCTTCAGCACTGTTAGTGGGAGTATAGACTGGTGCAACCACTGTGGAGGTCAGTCTGAAGATTTCTCAAAAATCTGGGACTGAAAGTCCCATTTGACCCAGATATTCCACTACTTGGAAGATTCCCAGAAGAACTGTAAACATAATACCACAGTGATATATGTGCACTCATGTTACAGCAGCACAATTTGTCATAGTCATATCCTGGAAATAATCTAAGTGCCCATCAATTGAGTAATACTTAAAAAAGATGTGGTATTTTTATACAATGGAGTATTATTCAGCTATAAAGAATGTTCATATTGAGATATTTATACATAAATGGATGCAACTTGAGACCATACCCATAAGTGAAATAAATCAAACTCACATGTGAAAATAACATATAGTCTCCTTACTGTGATTAATGGAAGAGTACATAAGATTTTATAGTAATTATGATTTCCCACCATATGGCTTTCAAGTATTATAAGGTTTTCATTCATTGGTGGGAATGGTTTTATTCTGTGTTGATTGATTTTATTATTTGCGATGACATGAACAGCTACTTTGAAGATGACAAGACATTATGGCAGCCATTGCTGATTTAATATCATCTTACTTTGATATTGCTTGTTTCCCATGCTTTTATTATTCTCTTTCCATTGCTTATATCATGTTGTTTCTCACTGGATTTTAATGTGTTATAGTATAAACAATTTTTTAAAGAAAATGAGACATTATAGTAGCCTTTGTTAATTTTCTGTTATTTGGATTTGAATGCCCTGTTTTACTTTCATTCTCCTGAATGGTTTTATATTATTTTGTTGTGTTTGATATTATTGTATTATTGTGTGTGAAGGTATGTGCAACTGTTTCAAAGAAAAGAGACATTATGGTAACTACTGTAGATATCCAAGTTGTCTTGCTGTGAAGTGCTATGTTGTTTACATTGTTCTGTTCTGATTTCTTTTGCTCTATTCTCTTTGGTTTTATTCTCTTTAAAATTAAAAAAAAATGAATAGGTTGGACATTAAAGATCTTCCACGAGATAGCAAATAGCCCTACAATAAACAAAGCACTAGAAACAGTAGGATGTAGAAGGGATGCTTTCCCAATGGGGAGCTTCTAAGGCAGGGAGCTCTCTGCCTGGCTCTCTAAGCTCACATAGCTGGGGTCCTCTGGCCACAGTGGGCCGTGACTTCTGCATCTGGCAGTTACTCAATATGTCCTGTTTTCCTTTATCATTGGTAATGCACCTGACTAAGAGGGATACACTTTCCAGAAGGATTGTTACAGGAAGAACTGTGGGTCAGCGGTGCTACAGGTGTGAGAGAACAAGGTGCACATCTCTGAATGTTGGCAGCCTTGAGTGAAACAAGGATGAAGTAACCTTGTGAATTCAGAGACAGAGGGGACAGAACTTATAGAACTGATCTAAATTCAGAAATGCAAAGTGTGCAATGAGGCAAAAAGAGAAACGTTCACTTTACTCATTGGAGAGCAACCTGATTATGCTCTGGCAGAAGGGATAAAGATGTTCTCTGATGGAAATCTGTGACACTCTGATCTGGAAGGGGACCCCAGAAAGCCACAGCTACTTCTGAAAACAGTCAGCTCAGCACCTCTGTGCACCCTGCCCTGCCCCTGCTGATTTGTGTGTGCATAGGGCACAACCAGCTGTTTACAAGGCCGTCAAATACTGAGCAGTGGTCAGTTCCTGTCAGGACACATTATGGACATGAGTATGCTTACTCAGCTCCTGAGGCTCCTGCTGCTGTGGTTCCATGGTGAGGAAAGATTATTCTTGTGATTTAGAGTTGCCTTGCTCCTCAGGGAATTCCTGCTTTAGGGTGATTGTGTTCGTATTTGTTAAGTTTCTAATCTTAGGTTCCAGATGTAACATTCAAATGACTCAGGCTCCATTCTCTTTATCTGAATCTATAGGACTTGCAAGGCTAGTGAGAATGTTGATATTGGCTTAAACTGGTACCAACAGAAATCAGGGAAAGCTCTGAAACTGCTGATATATGGTGCAGACAGTTTGGAGTCTGGGGTCCCTTTGAGGTTCAGCGGCAGTGGGTCTGGCACAGATTACACTCTCACAATCAGCAGCCTGCAGCCTGAAGAATTTGCAACTTATTACTGTCAGCAAGGTTGGTATACTCCTCCCACAGTGATACAAGCTAAATTAAAACAAGCCAGGGAAGCAGAAGTGTGAGGCTGGGTTGCCCCAGCAGCCACCCCTGCTGTGTCCAACTCCCAAGGGCAGTTCTCTGATGGAAATTCCTTGGAGGCTTTAGAAGAAGGGTAGATGATTCTTCCTTTTACCCTAAGTCTCTTTAGGTTTCTGTTGCTCCGGCAACCCAGAACTTACAGTGTCTGTCCTGTTTTCATGAAGGACATTGATGAGCACCTCTGAGCTATGTGGGTTATGGCATTATTTTGGATTCAGACAGCAAAATAGAAGCCCTTCTATGAGTTTTAAGGAAAACTTTTTAGTGAGTTGCTTCAATTTAGAGTAAATTTAAGGCTATAGAATGATTTAAAATATAGAGGCCCTTAAAACCCTGCCCACATGCTTATGCAATCTGCAATCAAATTTTGATTACATTTTTTTTGCAAACAATTAAAATGTTACACATGCAAAATCTATAGTTCACATGAATATTCACTCTTGGTGGTGTACATTTCGCCAGGATAAACAAATGTGGAGTAGCACACATGCAGCATTTTAGTATGGTGCTGTATTGTTTCACTGACCTGAGAATATTCTACCCTAAACAATATTCCTATTCATTCTCTTTCCCAATTTCCAGTAAGTGATTTGTGTTTTATGTTTCCCATACTTTTCCCTTTTCCAGAATGACAAAATCTTCCTTTTACAGTATAGATGCTTTTTTGAAGGGTAGTCTCAGTGCACAAGAAGAGCATAATTAAAAAATATTAAATAACACATCTTATGAATTACAAGTTTTTTTATTATCTATGATTATCTAGAATATCTGGGCTTAGTGAAAGTTTTGAAATAGAAGCTTTCAATTTATTGATTCTTCTCAGAAATCGCCAGATATATACAGATTTGCTTGGATTAAGGGTCTACTACCATTTTTAAACATGCAGTGGAATATTTACAATTTTTGACCCCTACCTTTAAATGGATCTGCAGGTGGAAATTTACAACTCTCACTGTTCTTCTATCACTTAGAGTCATTCACTATTTCTTTGATCCTAGCTTGAGATCTTTCTCTATTTCTCAGGTGAATACCCAACAAGCTACCTTTGGTCTTGAGCATTGTAAAGGAAAACGACCTTTTTATTTCATGCTGAAACATATCTCCTCACTTTATTTTTGCATCTTGCCATGTTATTTTCATGAGTGTGTAACTTGAACATGTCTCATAAACCCAATGGTAGCTGAGTGTGAGCACCAGGGTCAAATTCTCGGGAAGACAATGCAGGTGTCACAGTTGAGGTAGGGTCCCTAGTACACTGTTTAATTTTCCAAGTAAGGATGCCTGCATGGTTGCTCATTTCAATCACTGTAGAGACCCAGTTTTTAAGGTTGCACTATTGCTTTCCAGAAATATCTCAGATTGAGACATATGCTGTATATCCTCTGTATACCCCATTCCCTCCTTCCTAATCCCAGGGATAAAATGTTCTAAATTATCTCAAACTTTGAAGTATTTTTTCATTTCTTGTGTATCAACATTAGCATTTTCAATTTGCTATTTATGGAGTTAATTTCTAAAACACGTTAAGCACAGAAACAAGGCAAAAATAGTAATGAACAAGTTTTAATAAATAACTTAATGCACCATATTTTTTGTGTGAAGGGAGCTAAAGTGATCAACTCGATGAAAAGGAAGAATTTTGGATGTCTTAGCACAACAGTGTGTCACAGCGGTAGAAATTTATTATCCTAACACAGCCCTCCAGGGCCTCTGAGTAAGGCCCTTAAAAACAGGAATTCATGCAGTATCTTGTGTCAGATTAGTCAAGCTAGCTTCACCATAACAGTGAGAAGTATAGGATAGCATATTCATGTAAATGAAATTAATTAGAGTACAGTCTGAAATTGTTAAATAGGAACAAATTCAAGCTCTGGATACAAAGTCCGGAGATGTGACGCTGTTTATCTTTGTTGACCGTAGAAGGGCTCTGTGGTCACTCACCATGTGCTCTGAATGCTATGGCCATGTGACTGTAGTCACTCTGCAAGGACCAAGGGAACACTTATGAGAACTGCATGCACCAGGAGATTTCATTGAGTTCATTAACTGACTGAAAAATATGTTTCTTGCCTCATGGGCAATACAAAAGTGAACCAGAAATATAAGAATCAGATCCTTGGGAGATTTTACTCCCTTAACAGTAGAAAATATAATCATATATTCAGCAGACATGTGGTCCTGGTCAGTGCATGGCAGAAATATTTCCCTCTGCTCAGAACCTAGAGAACTTGCTGTGCACTCTCTAATGTTTCTCTGCCTGATTTCCAAAAGGCCTGCCTGTCACAAGTTTTCAGAAAAATTTGCTCACTGTCTCAGGACAACAATCAACCTGAAGCAGGGCAGCAGAAGCCCAGCACACCTGCAGCCTTCTCACATCTCAGCTGCCACAGTTGCAACCACTTAAGACCATTGAGGGTGAGAGCAGAGGAGCTGCTGGGTTCTCTCAAGCTACTCTGGATGGGGCTCTGAGATAGGAAGGATGGGCTGGCCTTAGTAGATCTATGCCAGGATTCTTTACTCTATAGACATTTCCTGAAGGGTCTTCAGGCACTTGTGGTCATTGCCAAAAACTAAATCTATGTCATATAATGTGGCTTACACATGTCATGTATATTGTCCTGTGATCATTATGTTTTTAGAACTCTAGGTGAACTATTGTTCTATAGTCCTTAATAGTCACATGATTAATTAACAGGAATCATTTGATTTTCTAAAAAATCCTATCTGGTAATTGATAGAATAGGATCAGCTTCATGAATATATTTGAAAAGATTCAGTCAAGACCTTTGGGTATCAAAATGAATAGGTTGTTATGTTAAAGATCCTCCATTAGATGGTGAACAACCCCACAATAAAGAAAAGGCCTGAAACTACAAACACTAAGACTGTAGAAGTGATGTTTTCCCATTAGGGAGCAACTAAGGCAGGGAGCTGTCTATCCAGTTCTCTAAACTCACATTGCTGGGGCCTCTGTGCAACATGTGCCAGGGTTTTCCTATCTGCCTGTTCTTCCATGTTTCCTGTTTCGTTTTGTGACTGATAATGCACCTGACTGTGGTGAGCTTTCCAGCAGGCCTCTGTGTCAGCAATGAAGCACGATGGTTGAGAGAGGAAGGGATGCAACTCTGAATGCAGTAAGCCATGAGTGCAACACTAGAGAATTGGCCTTATGAAACACTAGTGAGGTGGAAATGATAGATCCTGCAGAACTGGACTCCTGTCAGAGATACAGAGGAGAAGCACTGGAGGAGTCACTTAGAAGAGGGGCAGGTGGGCGGGGAAAGCGGCTGTGACAGCAGACCTGTTCCCCTGCTGTTCTCCAGAGTCATCAGCTATGATCTCAGGCTGGTCCACAGGGACAGAGAGTGTACTGTGAACTTCAGGATTCTCAGACTTTGCAGTGTGTAAGGATCCACAGGTAATGTGGCGACTATGGGCTCTCCGTGTTTATCTTCATTTGGTGAGAATTTAAGATGATAAGATATGCAAGCAATTAAAATTATCATTCATTACTGCATTAAATCACCAGTTAATGTATTGCATGTGCACAGTGAATAAGAGATAAACGTATTTATTTTTGCAATGCATGCTTTTCTTGTTTCTCAGCAGATCCAAATCCGAGTGACTCATACTCTGGGATCAAGGACATTTGCTGATCATCTTCTTGGTCTCTGGCCCTCAGGAGCAGTGAGCACAGCTCTGAGCACCTTCAGCTCACAGATCCATATCAGCTCTTTGGTCTTGCTCTCTCATAGTGTTGCTCCACCTGAACCTTTCAGCTAGTCAGCGCCCAGAGTGTTAAATACTTTTTGCACTTCCTTCCAGGCTGCAGCAGTATGGTCTGTGGTTCGGCCAGGTTCTCAGCTCCATGAGTCAGGGGAGCAGCTGCTTCCTCCAGAGTGTGGAGACAAAGCTCAGATGTCTCAACACTCTGAACCGGATCCAGCTCCAGTTTAGGTCCCTGTTCCTGTTCTCTCCTATCCAGTGCTGTGCTTGAAAATCTGTTAAGACCTTAAGTCACTTAAGACCTTAAGCTCACTTCTCAGTTGTACGCAAGTCCTGAAATCAACTCAGAACTTAAACAAGGATGACTTTTTTTCTTATTTTCCTAGAGGCTTTCTACTGCCTCATACAGCAGACAAATGTTTTGTTCCCATGGTACTTCTCTATCCACTATATGTTAGAAGCACAGGGTTATTCATTTTTAAAGGGTTTATTAATAATCTAATACATTTATGCCAGTCACCTCCGTTTTCTTCAGTTTATTCAGTAGCAGTTCTGCCCTGTTGTGCATGGCAAACATAGAACAGTGTATACCAACCTAGGCAGCATTAGAGAATGCGAAGCTCATGTTACCATCTTAGCAGTGACATACAGGAGGAATGAAGAATGTGGACAGGCCCAGAGACAGAGTTTCATGCATGTGAAATGGGATGGTGGAGCCTAAATTTTTTTTAGAAATGATTTTGAGATGACTTGAGGCTTAGAAACATTGCAGCACTCTGTATATCAAGACCCCTTGGGACCAGTCTTGAAAACACCATGTGCTGAGCTATGAAAGCAGCAGGAAAGAATTTGGGTTGTTTCTCCTGTATCCCTGCTGCTGCCCCATTCCCACTCACTACAACACCCAGACTATTTATATGGTTGAAAGTATTTCCTATCCTCTGCTGCTGTCTTATTCATGCTGTGATAGTGTGTACAGGAACGCAGACAAGTTCACAGTGTTTCCAAATCCTCCTGTCTTTTGTCTTTACATCTCATTTTATAGTCTAGCTTGAAAAAGCTCATGTGTTTCCCTTAGTTACTCCTTCTCAAAGGGATCATAACATAGGACTGTGGATCTCATGTAAAGTTTTTCTGAAACAACACTATAATCACGGGAGAGCAGCCTGATTCTGTCTAGAGGCTCAAGCGAAAAGCACATTCTCTACAGGCAAATCTGTGCTGCTCTGGTGTGGGCAGGAATCCCAGAGGACACTGAGCCCATACTGAGATGTGCTAGCCCTGCAGCCTGGCCAAACCCCTTCTAGCTCTGCTAATTTGCATATCCCTGGAGCCCAGCCAGCTACTTGAGGACTTCTTAACATGCTGCTGATCTAACCTTTGCAGATTCAGTCCCAGTCAGGACACAGCATTGACGTGATGGTTCCTACTCACTTTCTGGGCTTTTTGCTGCTCTGGATCCCAGGTAAGAAAAAATAGCACCAGGAATTTACTCAGCATTATATGGTCAGAGTTGCCTGGCATTTCAGGGAGGTATCATTTTATCAAGAATATCTATGTTGTTATTTGTTATGTTTCCCATCTCAGGTGTCAGATGTGACATCCAGTTGACGCAGCCTCCATCCAAATCTGCATCTGTGGGAGACACAGTCACCATCAGTTGTCAGGCCAGTCAGGGTATTAGCAATTACTTAAACTGGTATCAGCAGAAACCAGGGCAAGCTCCTAAACTCCTGATCTATGGTGCAACCAATTTGCAGTCTGGAATCCCATCGAGGTTCAGGGGCAGTGGATCTGGGACAGATTTCACTCTCAGCATCAACAGCCTGCAACCTGAAGACTATGCAACTTATTACTGTTGGCAGTATGATAAGCTTCCTCCCACAGTGATACAAGCCATGACATAAACCTCCCAGGGAAGCAGAAGTGTGAGGCTGGGCAGCCCCAGCTGCTCCTCTTTGTGTCTTTATCTACATAGTAGATTCCTCAGATGCATCTAGGATTTGAGGGTTAGTGGAAGGACTTGGTAGAAGGGTACAATGAACCTCCTCTATACCTTAACTTTCTTTTCTATTTATGGACTCTCCTTTAATGAAGGAAACCAATGAGTTCAGCAGAGTAATGTGGAATATAGAAATATTTTGTATTCCCAGAGCAACAGAGAAACTGTTCAATAGATTACAGACCTCAAGTTTTAAAGAATCTCATCACTTTTAGAGGTTGCTATTCTTGGAAAAATGTAAAGTTTAGAAGTGTCTTTAATACCCCCGACCCTATGTGTACACTGTACATCATCACCAGAAATTGTGTTCTGTTGTAATCTGTCAAGATCAGTTTAAACCCAAAGTCCTCAGTCCACATGAAGGGTGACTCTTGATTTTGATCATTTCATCAGAAAGCACAGGTACTATGACATATGTTCAACATTTTGGAATGACAAAATTTTTTTCATTGCACAAAATATCACTGTCTTCTACTTTTACATACCTTTATTCCTCCATTTTGTGTGAGACAATCATGTTTTCACATGTCCATAATTTTTCCTTTTCTAGAAAGGTGAAATCTTGGAATTTACAGTATGGAAGTTTTTCAAAGTCTAATTTAGAAATATAATGCTATGCAACACAAATAAAATAACGAACAATTTTTCTACAATCAGATTCACTCTACAGCATGTAATATTTTTATTCTAGTGATTTTTCTTGCAATATTTAGGGATATATGTAAATATGTTGGGGAAAATATGTTATGTATCTCTTCTTCTTTTCACATTGTGAAATTTTATTACTTCTTCTTGTCTTATTTTATTTCCTAGGACCTTCAACTTAAGTTTAAATAAAAGTAATTAAAGTGGACATCAATACTTACCCATTCTGAAGGGTAAAATATTTAGTATTTTATTGGTGAATTTGGTGTTTTTAGAGACTTCACTAGGAATTTAAAGATACTTTTCAAGAGCAGTAGGGTAAGTGCCAGGTTGTGTTTTGATTGATACATTTTAGTGGAACAGTGCAGAGAATCACCCAAGGGATAGATCTTGGCCTGCAGAGAAAGTTGTTTCTGCTATCAGTGGAAGGTATCAGTGTGCTGAAGAAAGGCAGACACAGCACTGCTCATCTGTGAAGTCATTGTGGTTCTCTGACCTACACTAGTGAACCTAAATCACTTTTAATCTTTCTAAATTCTCACAAGATTGAAATTGTGCTAGGGAACTGTTGGAATGACTGCAAACCTACAAAGAAAAAGAATGTCTTCAAGATAACTTTTTCACTTAGACTTAATTCAAGCAGACATAATCATACACCTAGGGAGAGGAGGAGACACAATAAATTTGGAGAGAAACAGTGTCCCCTTAGGATTTAATCTTGTACTTAATAGGTTTATATTGAAGATCATCTGGCTGAGTCTAGAGATTTGGCAAGATCAAAAGACACCAGGACTAAGTTGTGTGACCACAGAGGAGAAATGTTATTTTGCTGCTGTGCCAAGGGCCTTCTGTGCTGACCACCTGGGCCTTGCTTGCTCAAGTAAAGAGAAGAACCCAATGTTTCTGCAGCTGCTAGCTCAGTCCATCCAGCCCCTGCTGCTTTGCATGCTCCTCCCAATACTCTCTGCTGTTCAGATCCCATATCATTGCCTGAGGCAGAGCTCTGGGGAGACCTGAATCAGGGAGGACCTACCATGCACCACGAAAGCCTTGCTTGGCTTGTCTGTCTCTTGTTACTCTGGATTCCAGGAGAGGACTACATGGGATATTTTTGCACATCTGTGTAGACTCTCAGAGTTAGCTTCTATGTGCAGTACTGGATCCTCTGTTCAATAAGAACTGTAATTAAAGTTTATTGTACACTAATGAGCTTAGCTCTATTGAGAACACAATTGATACGACTTAGATTACATGGGTGACATTTCTATTTTATTTTTCTGTCTCAGATTTGACTGGAGAAACACTGCTACTCAGGCTCCAGCTTCCCTGGTTGTGTCTCCAGGAGAATCAGGTACTCTCAGCTGCAGGGATCATGAGCATTTTAGTAGCTCCCTAAGCTGGTACAGTCAGAAACCTGGGCAGGCTCCCAGGCCCCTTATCCATAAAGTGTTCAGTAGGACTGTTGTTGATCAGACGGATTCAGTGGCAGTGGGTCCTGGAGAGACTTTATTTTCATTAGCAGCAGCCTGCAGCTTGAATATCTTACAGTTCATCACTGTTATCAGTATTATAAGTGGTGTCCCCAGGGATACAGTGTGAAACAAAAACCTCCAGAGTCTTTGACATAATTTTGTTTATAGCCGCTGCTTCCTTTTAGATCAGCTGTTGTGTTTCCTGCTCAGCTGAAATGTCTCTGCCTCATTGTGGCAAGAAATCTTTTGATTCTGAAAAGTAACTTGCTGTTAAAATTTTGACTGATTCCTGGATTTGTCCTCATACTCAAATGCAGAGTTATGGTTAGGAATAGTTTCCTTGGCAATGGTGTCAGGTCAGACTCGCAAGGGTGGATACCTTGAAAAATACACATATAATGTCTGATAACATAAAGTACTACAACAGGCAAGCACAGACTTTCATCTTGTACACAGGATGTTAACTCATTATATTTTGACTTTCTGAACAGAAACGATTATTCAAATTTTCTTTCCTGGTATTAATTGATTCTTGTCGTGCCAGTTTCCATTTCATGACCACAAATATTAGTTCCTTAAGAAATGGTGTATTTACAGCTTGGTTTTTCTTATCATTGCTTAGTGCTTTGGCTGTGATTAAATGCCAAAATTATTTTTTATACATACTACCTCAACTGCTAGATCTATTCATTAACTTATTTTTATTCTAAATAAGACAAAACAGAAAAAGCACAATCAAAACAAGCCAGTGTAAGAGATACAGAACTTCAAAACACTATGAAATCAACAGTAGTAACCATAATGCCTTTTGATGTCTTCAAACTAGCTGTATTTAACTTTCTATATAGAAAACATCAAGCATAACTGAATACAATAGAAACCAAACAATTTATGCAATAAAGGATTTGAAAAGAAGCAAGCAAATCCAAAATGACTACCAAAATTCATCTTCCTGTCTTTGAAAGAGTTGGCCTGCCGTTAGTTTTGCCATAATCAAATAAAACAAAATGGAATAAAACCAAACCCAACAGAAGAATAGAATTTCCAAAACAGGACCATAGAGAATCAACAATGACTGCACCCCTCAGAAGGAGACGCCCTCAAATGTCACACATTGTACCTCTATCCTCTGAACCTGTGATCAAACCACTGGCCCTAGACCTGCTATGTCAGTGAAACATCAAAACACCACAGACATCCAATTGCATTTCTTCTCCATAGCTATCATCACAACCGATGTTTCCCCAGATAAGCCAGTGGCTTTTGGCGAGGGTGAGCAGGATGGTGGTTAGTTCGTTAGTGTTCTTGTTTGCCAGCCTGCATGCAGGAAGGGGCTGAGATCTGTCTGTTCACATTTGGTGGCAGCTCATGCATGGTGCTGGTTCCCAGACTGGTTTGTTTGCTAGTGTGCCCTTGTCTCCTCTACCCTTGTTCTGCTAATTGTGCTGACTCATGGGGAGAGGTTGAGGTCTCTCTGTTTCCATTTGGTGCTGGTCGGTGCATGGCACTGGTTCCCACAGGTTTTAGTTTTACAGTAATATTTTACACTTTTTATCAGAAAATATTTAGCAGTATGTTTCTGTGTGCCTAAATTCAATGAGCTGTTCAGTTAAAAACAGTGTGCTTTAGTGTAATTGAACATTTTTCTAATCATGATGGTTAAATTCACCATCAATTTCAGAAGATTGTTTTTACACTAGTTCAGGCAGTAGAGCTTTATGAAGAAGAACTTCCACAAGCTCATCTCAGCTGTGACAATTAGGAATTGTGTGTCTTTTACTGAGATGTGTACTTTCTTTACTTTTGTGGTTTATCAGTATATAAAATGAGAATTTATGCAAGTGTCGTGGATTATATGAAAACCACGAACTTCCTACGTACTCTGATTTTGTGCCAAGTAAGAATGCAAGAAAAATTGAGGTTTTGGTAAAAATTAGAAGAGAAATAAAGAGGAAAAATATGCTTTAAGAACATTAAGAAAAAATAAATCTCATAGTTTGCATTTCATAAGAATTTTTCAAAATTATACCTATATATTATGAGTTTTAAACATAAATACAATAGGATATTACAGCATTACCCACTCATTAAATACACAGATACGTAGATGGATTAAAATTTCTTTCACATTTTGTCACTCTTTGCACATCTGTGATTTTACTCTTTTGGGTATTTTCTTATTTTGGCATTTCTCAAAATTTCAAATAATTTTGGTAGTGCTTTTTATTTTTTCACATGCTTTTGAAGGTTCAAATAATTTTTATAGGTTGATACTGAGTAAAAGGAAAACTGTAATTTTAGTTGCAGAACAAACATTATCATTACAGATTACTTTTCTTTTGCTTAGGTAGGATGAGATGAAACCTTTTATAATACTTTTCTCTATACTTTCTGATTTCCCTTGCCTGTATAATGATTTGCCATTTTTTTTCCTTTTTTATAACATATTTTCATGTTTTTCTCTCCCTTCTGTTTATATCTATTCCTGGTCTAGCCTCAGGTCACCCTTCTCTGGGGTAGAATGGTGCATGACTCTTCGTGAGTTTTATTAAGCTGCGTTTCTTCACCATTTTTAACCCCTGTGCTGTGGAAAGTGCTTGGTCACAGCCCCTCCTTCACACAGCTGTGATCCAGGTCCAATCATATGGTCGCTATTGTCTTCATTAAGTGTCACTCACTTTGATGTCTTTGGCTTTTAGTGCAATAAATTCTCATTGTTGTGCTTTTGTTTTTTACATAGATTTGCACATTTATTTAATTTTCAAAAAATTGTTCTTACTTTGATAAACTGGTTTTTAACTAACCTGTTCAACCTAAAACACTTTAATTCTGTAGAGTGGCATGTATCATAATTTTTCAAGTAAAAAAAGAACAAAATATATCTGCAATTAGCAATTAGAAATTTTTCACTTAGTGATTAAGTTTCCAGAAGCAAGTGTCAGCTTTAATGTGAAGAATAAGTTTTCATGAATAAATAAGACATTTTCCATGGAACGGACAGATATTTTAGTAGTACAGGGGAACTTCTTTGGGATATAGTATTGACGTAAATAAAATTCAGTAGAGTCTGAAATCGTTAACTGTGATAGTTACCTGATCATATCATCTTGTGGAAGAGACGCCTAACTGCCTAGGATACAGCTTGGGGCATGGCTGAAGGATTTTACTGAAAAAGAAAACGACCTTAGGTGAGAGTGACAGCCGCACAGAGGATGGAAGACCCTGTAGGATGAAAAGGAAATGATAACGTGCTTCACTCATTGGGAGGGAAATGAAGAATGGAGTTTCCTTCAGGTCCTTGTAAGGAGCCCAAGGCTTCACCTTCACCTCCGAGGTGGTCTCCTGTCTTCCAGCATGGACTCTTCAGCCTTCTAAGGAAGGTCATTGAGCCTCCTGATGCAGACTGTCACGGAATCAGCAGTGAGCTCCAGGCCTTCAAGCTGCCTGAAAGCTTCAACTTTCTAGCACAAGGATAGCCCAGCTGACTCTTCCACACTTGACTGAGCAGGCAGCCGTGGGAAGCCTCCTTGTACATCCTTGTATATTCATATACTTTTTATTAACATTTGTCTCTAGTGAGCACTTGTTGACAGATTAAATAACAAAGAACTCAGGCAATGGATACAGTATCTGGAGATGAAGATGTGAGACTGTTTATCCATGGTGATGAGAGAAGGCTCTGTGATTACTCAGCATGTGCCCTGAATACTAAAGGGACAGCATGTGACCAGAGGACAAGATACAAGCTGCATGGACCAAGGAATCGACCATGGGAACTGCAAACACCAAGAGATTTCACTGAATCTATGGTTTACTGATAAAGTTTAATTTACCTTGTAAGGAGTATGAAAGTCAAACAGCATTGCAGGAATCAGATCCTTGTGTGTCTTTATTTCTCTCTGGATGGAAATTATCAAAAATTTTTCTGCAGACACATGGTACAGGCTCACATCCATGACAAAGACATTGCCCCCTCTTCAGGAACTGGACTTTCCTCCATGCACCACTTTGCTGCTACTCTGCCTGCTGTCTGATGTCCCTGCCTATCACAAGCCCTCAGCAAAGCTTGGTCACTATTTCAAGACAGGCATCAACCTGAGGCAGGTGTATCACTAGACCCTGGGTGTGTTCCTCTATTCCTTTGAATCTGGGCTCCAGCTGAGACAGGGGAGTGTGGAGACACCCACGTGGCAGGTCTCACAGGTCACAGGAGTCTGAGGCTGAGACCTCATCCAGTGTGTACAGCATCTACCACCCACTTCATCAGTCAGCATGCTGGGGAGGACTCATGCTGCGGAGACTGTGGTGTGGGACGTCACAATTTCTGGAACCCTTTTGTGTTTTGTGTTTACGTCTATATTCTATCTGTAAAAATTTGGCTCCGACTTACAGCTTTGCATTTAGCATCTCATACAGTGAAACTGTGTCCATTTCCTTTCTTGCAGCAGCAGAATTCAGAAAAGGTTTCAAAGATCTAGCCATGTTCTGTGTCTGCTTCGGCTGTAGTACATCCCAGCTTGGTGTGGTGGTGTGGAACAAACCCTTCGTAATGATAAGCAGGTTTATTTTCCTAGTGATATTGTTCATTATTGCTGTCTAAAATTATCACTTTCTAAAACAGACATCATCTCTACCCAAAACTAGGGTGGCTCCCATTAAAAATGCCAAATGCACTTTGCCAAATAAAACCAAATTAAAATGAGAACCCTAGTTCCTCAGTTTCACTGACTCATTTCTAGAGCCTAACACATACGTGGCCCATGGGCAAACCAGTTATAAACAAAAATGCACGTACTTAGAACATCTAAGGAAATTATTTTGGTCAATGCTGTTCAATTACACATTTCACTGACAGTGTTATTACCCAGCAGAGACCTAACCAAACTTGATTTCAATAGGCCTGGTGTCCCACATATTCCCTTCAATGTTCAGCTGTTGTTGTTGTTGTTGTTGTTGTTGTTGTTGTTGTTTTTGTTTTGTTTTTTTTTTTTTCTCCATTACCTCTGGATATACTAATGTCAGAATAATTCAAAGGATTCAAACTTTATTCCATAAAAGTGTTACTGTGCCATGAACACAGCTTATACCACCCTGCCTTCTGGGAGAACATGTCAGAGCTGAGTGGGATGAGGGTGACCTGACAGCATTTCTCTACTCAGTCCTTAATCCAAGTGTCCTCTGTATATTACAAGGCGATGGTGAAGAACAACAAGAAGGGGAAAGTGGAAAACGATATTATTACAACTTGGAGGGTATTTTTTCATTCTGGCAGTGAAGGATTGAGCAAGTATGGGTATAATTTTCTTTTCTTTTCTTTCTCAGTCTCATGATGGTTACAAGGCAAACTCAGAAGATATATTTTGAGCTGTGACTCAGAAATTATGTTCCTGAAATTATGAAATTATGTCAACAATATATCTATAATTATGTTTATCACCTAACAGAGAAGCTCTTAGTAAGGAGTAAATATGAAAAGGATGCACTACCAGTTTCTTTTATTCATATTATTTCAAGGGAAATATATGTATTCAATGAGGAAGCTCTACCTAGATGTAAAAACAAAACAAAGATACAATTAATCATTGAGTGCAGTAGAAAGGAAAAAAAATTCTGTCATTATTGCTGAAAGAATAATTGTAGTTTAACCAGAATCTTTTATTACAAAAGAATCAAAGGTACAGATATACACAATTAGCTCAGCTATATAGACTTAAAAGCCCATAATTTAACAAAATGTTAAAATATAAAGTGTAGTTAGAGATAATAGTTTCATTTCAATCTTAAACTTGACCACAGCTATCTAGAGCAAAGCATTTGTTGCTCTGAGAGGGCCCCGCTGTGTGTGAGCCTTATGCATTATCAACTGGTCTTTGTGTTTCTACATCATCAATCCTATTGGAAGGTTCCTGCAATGAGTTAATGTTTGTGATACTATGAGCAACACCTGCTACAGAATCAGCAATGGATCTGAAATTAAGCTCCTGACCATTCTAGGACAGTTGTGTTCTGTGATTGCAGTTGATTTCTTCTGCTTTCCTAGATCACCTTTTCAATAAAAACTTAAGTCAGTCCTTGCTGAGAAATGCAAGCTTTCAGACATGAATGTGGTGATCTCTAGTGCCCTTCATCAAAGATGTTGGTGGGGGCAGGAATGTGTCAGGGTTCTAGGGGAGCTGCGTTCCTTTCTTCTGCACGCAAGGAGGACACTGGGGACAGACAGGTGAATAGTCACTTGCTGGAGATCTGTGCTTCTGTGACCTTCCCTTGTCTAAGTTGTCAGAGCTGCAGGCAACAACAACTGCTGAGTGTGCAAGCCATGTGGGGTGCTCAATTCTCACAGCTGTTCTTAAACGTGTCAAGGAATGGAAGTGGATGGTGTTAGGTACCAGATCTAGAGCATGATCTTTCAGCCTTCCAAATATTCCTGTCACTCCACGCTGGAAGGTTCTCAGGGCGGCGTGCTCTTTGTGAAATCTATATTTTAGGAAGGGACTCATTTGAGTTTTCTACAGAATCTTGCCAGGTATTTGGTAGCTAGAGTAGCTTCATGAGTATGGCTCAAAAGATGGAGCCAAGATTTTGTGACCACAAACAAAAAAGGTGTTATGTTAAAATGTTCCATTAGATGGCGAACAGCCCTACTATAAAACACCAAGCAGGCCTCATCCTAGAAACACAAGGACTATAGAAGTGATGCTTTCCCATCAGGGAGCACTAAGGCAGGGAGCTCTCTGCCCAGCTCTTTAAGCTCACAATGTTGGGGGTTTCTGTTCATGGTTGACCATGCCTTCTCCATTTGCTTGTTCCTTAGTATTTGCTCTTTTACTTCATGTCTGGTAATGCATCTGAGTATGAGGACCTTCCCATGAGGCCACTGGATCAGTCATGAAGCAACATGGGTGAGAGAACAAGGATCGTAACTCTGAATGTGGCCAGCTGTGAATGAAACAAGAGTGAAGTGGCTTCATGTGTTCAGAGGTGGAGGTGACAGAACCCACAGATCTTGGTTCTGTTCAGAGATGCAGAGGAGAAACACTGAAGGAGTTACTTAGAGGAGGGGCAGAGGGTGGGGAAAAGGAGCTGCACTTGTGGATCTGTTACCCTGAAGTTTACAAAGCCCTCCTCAATGACTGTGGTCACTGCTTGGGCCACAGGGGCTGACGATGGCCCTTGAGAGATTCATGTTCTTCAGAATTTGCAGTAGGGAAAAATTGGGCGGTTACGTGTAAAATCTAAGTTTTCCCGATTCAATTATAATTTGCAAAAATTTAAAATAATATGTGACACAAGCCACTAAAACCACTAATTTAATATTAAATTAGTGGTTAATGTATGCAAACATCAAATAAGCAACCTGCATCTTTATTTATGTAAATCAGACTTTTTATTTTTCTACACCCATCTGAAGCTGAGTGTGTCAAAATCTAGAATGGAGACATTTTCTGTTCCTCTTTTTGGCCTCTGCCCTCAGGAGCAGTGAGAATAGATCTGAGCATCTTTAGGTAACAGATCCAAGTCAGATCTGTGGTCCTGCTCAGCCACAGTGTTGCCCCTTGTGGTTCTCTTCAGCTTGGTCAGCACCAAGAGTGTTGAGTACTTTCCTTCCTTGCATAACTTGCCAGGCAGACCATGGGAAGGGTCTGTGATTCACCCAGCTCCTCAGCCACATTGATCTGAGAGCAGCTGCTTCTTTCCATAGCCTGAGACCAGAGCCTGACAGCTTGCTCAGCACTGCAAGCCTGAGCTCAGGTCGGTTTTATGACCCTGTTCTGGACCCCTCCCATTCACTGAAGTGCTTGAAAGTCTATTAACACCTTAAATTCATTGTCCACATCTCTTTAATTCCTGAAGCCACCCTAAAACCTTGACTTTTATTCTTGTTATCCTACAGTCCTGCTCATTCGTAATATAGCACATAAAGTTTATTTTTGGATTGCAATTCTCATCCAATACAAGTTATAAGTACAGAGTTTTTCATTTTCTAAAGGGCTTATTCAAAAGTTAACACTTAACACATTCATTGCAGTCATTACTGTTTTCTTCAGTTTATTTAGCAGCAGCTCTGACCTGCTGTGCATGGGAAAGGCAGATGAGCCTCTTCCAGCCTAGAATGGAATAGGGATTCATGTTCTCCCCTGGCCTCTCAGTCATGCTGTGATAGTGAGTAAAGGTGTTCAGACAAGTTCACAGACATCACAAATTCTGCTCATTTCTTTCATTAATGTTCATTTTATAGTTTAAGCTTGAAATATTCAACTTGATTCCCTTAGTTCTTCCTTCCCAAAGGGATCATATCATAGGATTGTGGTCCTCAAGTAAATAAAGCATGTTCTAAAACATGAGAACAATATTTCCCTCTACTCATGGGAGAGAAGCCTGGATCTGACCTGTAATGCAAGGGAGAAACACATGTGCTCTGCAAGCAAATCTGTGCAGCCCTGGTGTGGACAAAAACCCCAGGGAAATCTGAGCCCATACTGAGATGGGCCAGCCTACAGATGGGCCCAAACTCATTCCAGCCCTGCTAATTTGCATATCCCAAGAGCCTAGTCAGCTACTTGAGGGCTTCTTCATAGGCTGCTGGTCTCACGATGTGCAACTTCAATCCCAGTCAGGAGACGGCATGGACATGACGGTCCCTGCTGCCTTTGTGGGGCTCTTGCAGCTCTGGGTCCCAGGACAGGAAGAATAGCACCAGGTATTTGCTCAGTAGTTGGTTGGGCATTGACTGAAAATACATTGAAATTCTGTTTAATGATGCACAATTGTGTTGATGTTTGTTGTTTCCCATTTCAGGTGCCAGATGTGACATCCAGTTGACAAAGCTTCCATTCTTATCTGCCTCTGTGGGAGACACAGTCATCATCAGTTTCCAGGCCAATCAGGGCATTAGCAGTTACTTAAACTGGTATCAGAAGAAACCGGGACAAGCTCCTAAACCCCTGAGTTTTTGGCAAACTATTTGCAGTCTGGAGTCCCATGGAGGTTTAGAGGCAGTGGGATCTGGGACAGATTATACTCTCATCAGCAGCAGCCTGCAGCCTGAGTACTTTGCAACTTATTACTGTCAAAAGAATAAACTTGCCCCTCCCCCAGTAATACAAGCCATGACATAAACCTCTTGGGAAGCAGAAGTATGAGGCTGGCCTGTCCCAGCTGCCCCTTTCTGTATATCCAACCACAAAACAAGTTCTTCAGATACATTCAGGCTTTGGAGGTCCCTGGAAGGATTTGGTAGAAGCATCCAAGGAAGCTCCTCTATACCATAGCGTTGTTTCCTGTTTCTCAACCTTGATTTAATGAAGGACACTAGTGGAATAATGTGGATTATGGCATCACTTTATTTTGAAATGCCATTAGGGATGCTTTACTATGGATTCCAAGCAATAATTTTTAAAGGTTTTCATCACTTTTAGAGATTTATTTATGTATTCTTATTTTTTCAAGAATGAAACAAAATAAAGTGCAACAGAATAAAGCCAATCATAACAAAGCAATGTAAATGAATACAAGACTTCAAACAAGATTATAGGAAATCAGCAGTGGCTACTCCTAATTTAAACATTTATATTCCAAGCAAATGTTAAAGTGCAGAGATGTTTTTAATACCCCTGCTTCTACGTCCACACAGTATATCATCACCATAAATGTTTACAATTTTTTGAAATTAATCAAGATTATTCTAAACAAAATGTCTCTAGTATACAAGAAGGTTGACTGTTGATTTCAATCATTTCATCAGAAAACACAGTATAATGACATATGTCCACCATTTTCACATGACACAGTGTTGTTCCACTGCCCTAAGTACCATTGCCTTCTACTTGTGCATCCTCTTCATCCAGCATTTTCTGTAAGTCAACCATGTCATTCCATGCCTATAGTTTTTCCTGTTGTAGGAAAACAACATCTTGGAATTTAAAGCGTGGAAGGCTTTGAAAAGTTAATCTTGAATTATACTGAAAAGGAAAATGGAAATAAAAAAATAACATATAACACATTTTGCTATTTCCAAGACTCCCCTTATAGTATCTATTATTATCTCAAATATTTATGTTTAGTAAAGGTATTAGAAACATTTCTATACAACACAATGTTGTCTTCATTGTACTGATTGTATCTCACAGGTCACCAGAAGGGTATAGATTGCTTGGACTGAATGGTAAGAGTCTATTTTAATTTGAAAACATGCAGAGGAATTGGTAAATTCTTTTTTCTTTCAAGGCAGTTTTACTGATACCTTCTTTATGTAAGTTCTAATGTCCATACAGTCAATTGGATTGATAGTTAGAGCACTAGGACTGTCACAGTTCTTTCCTGTATCATTCAGAACCATTCACTGTTTCACTGAGCTTAAATCAGTTTTTTTCTCTTCAGGGAAGACCCTTTGCCTGTGTTGATCTCTTTCCTAAGAAATTAAGAAAAGAAGAGTTGGTTACATTTCATACTGAAAAAAAAAATATATCTTGTCCTTATTTTTACATTTTTTATCATTTTTAGGCTGTGGTCCCTGAACACCTTCCATAAACAGAGCTTTTCATCCCCAGGTGAACAATAGACTTGATTTTTTAAAGACAATAGGGCATGCTCTGGTTAACTTAGGGGTCACTAGAATATTTTCTAGTTCTTCAATAAAGATGTAAAGAGCAGAGGAGGTTGAAAGCATTGTAGGTACAAAATTTTCAGTGTCATACTAATTCTTTTTCCAGAAAAATATAAGATATAGCAGTGAAAAACATTCTCTCTGTAAGGACTACTCCCTACTTCCTCACCTATTGACAGGATGTTTTCATTCATCCCTACATACCACTTTTTTCTTGATTTTTTTGTCATTTAAATAGGATGTATTAATTGAGATTATCTCTCAGTCTTTTAAAATATGTGAAACATCAAAAAATGGTAATTAACAAATGCCTTAAAGACTGTATGTATCTCATCTGGTTACCACTGGGTGTCAAACCAAATTTTAAAATCAGGTTACATGAGTATCTGAAAGGCACATCCGTTCTTGGTGCAAATGATGACTGCATGACTCCCTAGGAGAAGTGCTTGGCAGAGTCTTAAAAGCCTATTTACATCGAACAGCAGAAGAGTCAGCCCTTTGGCTAATGTGCTTGAAGTCACCTGTTCACTCCCTACCTTGTGTAAGACTATGGAAACCAGCTCCTTTCATAGTAGCCTGCCATGAAATCTGCTCAAACTATCTGCAGCACATGAAGCAGTTCATTATGATAACTCCATCCATTCAAAAGTATTCAGAAATAAACAGCATAATGTTTTTGGTACATAAAGCAACATGGATTAACCTAAAAAACAACTATGCTGTGTAAAGGTAAGAAGTCACTAGGAAATAGAAGCTGCACAATTTCTTTTGTATGAAATTCTAGAGAAGGATAAATTTAAATTATAGTGACATGTGATAGATTTGAGTTTGGTAAGTCCATGGGGTGAAGAGGAAATTGTTTAAAAAGAATGCCAGGAAAAAAAAAAAAAACATGTTTTTTAGGGCTGTTTGTTATTTCAGTGGCATTTTCTCAGTGGAATTTTGATAGAGATTACCCTGAATCTGTATTTCCTTTTGGATGATATGAACATTTTAGCAGTGTTCATTCCTCCAATCCAGGAACATGTGGCACCTTTGCACTTATTTGTGTCTCAAGTAAATTCTTTCATCACTTTCAGCGAAATCTAATTTATTGATATTCTTTTCTTGTGATTCTGTGTGCATTTTGAGTTTCTCCTCACCATTTATTTAAAAAAAAATGGGACTTTCAGCTGTAATTAACTTTATTATGTTTGTTGGAGAGACTGTGTATATGTGGGTCTACTTTCTGCACTCTTCTTTATAGCTTGTTCAGTTTATTTATCTTTGTTCCTATGGTGCCCAGCATGTTTTACTGAAGGTCTCTGATAATCTCCTGCATACTTTTGTAAACCTGGAGATAAACCGAGGCCCCTATGCACACTAAAAAAATGCACTACTATTCAGCTATATCCCCATTTCCTACAAAAGTCTTAAAATATAATTTCACTCTAATTCTGTTTGTATTTCTCAAAATTTTTGTGACTGTCCTTGTTCTTTTGGTGTTCCATATATATATATTTTTTTATTTTTGTCTTTTTTTGAGACAGGTTCTCGCTATGCGATTGAGGCTGGCTTTGAGCTCACTTTGTAGCCCAGACTGTTCTTGAACTCACAAGGATCCTCCCACCTCAGCCTCCAGAGTTCTGGGATTACAGGCGTGAGCCACCATGCCTGGTTATGTATTACTTGCATATTATAGAAATTGCCCATAACTTTAAATAAATCATTTTTAGATCAATTGGATTTCATTGCATGGAATACATTTGTGTGTATGTGTACCTTCTGAAAACCTGAACTTCAATAATATCAAGTTTCCTACTTGATGATGATGGAAAAAGTGTTTAAGTATTTTAAATATATTAGACAGAGTGAATGTCAGTACATTCACTGACATTGTCCCCACAGTCTTTTTGTTGTTGTTGTTGTTTGTTTTGTTTTGTTTGGTACTGGGAATGAAACTTATGATCTTGTTCTTGACAGGGAGGTGCCTGTGTCACTGAGCTAAATCCCTGGCCTGAACTTACAGTCATTATGTAATGATTTTTATGATGATTTTTGATGCGGTCTCAGGATTTATTTACATGAAGATATCCTTTGTTGCTTTAAACTTATAAAATGTATTATTTTGGCTGGTTTTATTATATTTCCTATTATCTTCAGCCTAATTTTAAATAAATGTGACATAAGTGGACATCCGTTTTTTTCCTCTCTAAAAGATAAAATGCTCTGTATTTTATCTGAGAATAGGATAGTTCTAGAGACTTTAACAGGAATGTAAACTGAGTTTCCCAGGATGGTTAAGGTGAAAGAGCCAGAGATTGGGTTAGTTGATGCATTGCAATAGAATGATGCAGTGAATCACCCGAGGACTACATCTTGGCCTTCACAGCAAGTTCTATTTCTGATTTCAGTGCAATGGAATCAGTGAGCTGAAGAGAGAGGCAGTGTTAGGCACCTGTAAATAATGAATATTGTACTTTGTAAATTCTCAATTTGGGAACTTTGGGAAGTCCATAAAACTCCAAAAAAAAAATAGGAAGATCAATTTCATCCGAAGAGTTATTTCAACCAGACACAATTACATGCCTAGGGAGGTGATAAGACACATTTTAGGTGGAGAGAAACAATGTCCCTGTAGGCTTTGATCTTGCTTGTAATAGGCTTGTATTGAAGAACATGTGGATGAACTTAGACATTTGATAAGGCACAAGGACACTAGCCAGGATTAAGTTCTCTGACTACAGATGAGAAATGCTCTTCTCAGACCGAGCCAATGGTTTTCTGTCCTGACTGCCTAGGCATGGCTTGCACAAGCAGGGTCAAGAAGAGCCCAGTGTTTCTGCAGCTGCAAGCTCAGCCCATCTCACCCCTGATGCTTTGCATGCTCCTCCCAACCTCCTTTGCTATTCAGAGCCCATATCATTGCCTGAGCCAGAGCTCTGTGGAGACCTGCACCAGGGAGGATCTAGCCTGCACCATGGAAGTCCCAGCTCCTCTGTCCCTTGTTTCTCTGGGTCCCAGGTGAGGGCTATTTGGGATGTTTTTATCATTTTTGTGAAAACAATCAGAGTTGGCTTCTATGTACAATACTAGTATCACTGTTCAAGATGCACAGTAATAAAAGTTTGAGATAGATTAATGAACTTACCTCTATTGAAAAGACAATTGATATTGCCTAGATTACATGAATGAAATTTCTATTTTATTTTTTCAATCTCAAATTTCACTGGAGTATCACTGTTGACACAGTCTCTAGTTTCCCTGGCTGTGACTCCCAGAGAAATAGCCACTCTCAACTATAGGTCCAATCAGATTATTGGCAGTTACTTAGCCTGGTACCAGCAGACGTCTGGGCAGGCGCCCAGCCTCATCTATGAAGTGCCCAGTATGGCCACTGGCATCCAAGCCTGACTCATTTTCAGTCTCTCCTCTCCCCATCAGTGGCCTGCAACCTAAAGAGGTTGAAGTTTATCACTTTTGTCAGTATTGTAGGGGGTGTCCCACAGGGATCCAATGTGATATAAATACCTCCTGAGATTATTGTCACAATTTTGCTCATAGCAGCTGATTTCTTTACAGACAGCTGCTGCGGTTTCTGCTCAGTTTAAATGCCTCTGCCTCTCTCTGGCATCATTGTGATTCTGAAAAGTAACTTGCTGAAAATATTTTGACTGATTCCTGGATTTTTCCTCAGACTCAGGTCCAGAGCCAAGTTTAGGAATAGTCTTCCTGATAATGTCTTCAGATTAGCCTCACATGACTGGATGCCAAGAAAGATACATATTTTGCGTCCAATAAAACAAAGCAATTCAACAGCCAAGAACAAAATTTCTTATGCATATGAGATTAACTCAATATGCTTCAACTTTCTTAAAATAAATGATTACTCAAATATTCTTTCCTGCTAATAATTTGATTCATTGTTGTGCTGGTTTCCTTGCATTACCATAAAGATTAGCTTGTTAGAAAATGGTGTATATACAGTTTTAATTTTCTCATCACTTCTCAGTTTTCTGGCAAAATTAAATGTAATTTTATTTTTTATATATACCAGCACAACTGCTATATCCATTCGTACATTCTCCCTTATTACATGTGTTACTTTCATTTTCATGTGTATCCTGGTATTTCATATCTTTCTACTGGTAGGTTATGCAAAAACACAACACAAAATTTTGTTTTGAAATCTGCATAAGAGTTTGCTTTATGGCTACTTTTCTTTTTTCCTTTTCATCTCTTTCTCTTTCCTCCTTCCTCTCTTTTACTTTGTGGAAGATTACGAAGTCACACTGAGTGTACGCCTGTAGTTGCAGATCTCCGAAGGTTTAGGTAGGAGGTTCAGTATGAGTTTGAGGCCAAACCACATTACATAGTGAGATTCTGTCTCCAAAAAAAAGGTAGATGAAAATCAACCATAATATTTACAATGTGCTGCCTTTCTGTTAGAGAGCTTTGGCGGCAGCATTCACTAACTTTTCACCATATCTCATAAAGACAAATGAATGGTGAATATTTCTAGGGGGATAAATGGCAGTGTGTCTTTCACTGTGATCATACATTTAATCACTCACCCATTTGTCAATTACACTTTGTACATATTTGAAACATCTTTTCAATTTCAACAAAGTGTTCTGCCATTCTGTGTAGTTTAGCTTTCCAGTGTTATAACAAAATATTTGAAATAAGCAGCTTAAAAGATGAGACAGTTATTTTAGCTCAGGGTTTCAGAGATTTCTGTCCGTGATCAGATAACTTCAATGTTTTTAAGCTGCTGGAAATATCAAAACATCATGGTGGCAGGAAAGCTTGGAAAAAGGAATCTGCATATCTCATGAGAGTCAGGAAGTAGAGAGAAAGTGAGAGAGACAGACAGATAGACACACACACACACACACACACACACACACACACTCACACACACAGAGTGAGAGAAACAGAGAGATAGAGATGGAGGGGTCATAAATAAAACATGGTTCACACA
This sequence comes from Cavia porcellus, assembly GCF_034190915.1. Lineage (NCBI taxonomy): Eukaryota > Metazoa > Chordata > Mammalia > Rodentia > Caviidae > Cavia > Cavia porcellus. The sequence continues at coordinate 42,873,358 of NW_026947501.1, read as the reverse complement.
GTCATATTCTACCATCCACCCACGTAAGCCATTATCCTTTATTACTTCCATCAAGTTATGACCTCATTAATGGAATAATCCTCAGATGGAATTATAGCTCTCACAAATCAGTTGTGCTTTGAAAATTACACCTTTCTGCAACTTTTGGAGAACATTCACATATAAACCGTAACAAATTCCAATTGTCACTTTCTTGAATTAATTTGGAGAACCTTGCATTACAATATTAAACTACTTCATACATCATTTTAGTATAGCCTATAATTTACTAGAGGTATCTACTTGTCAGTAGAATTTTCTAGATTTACACATAATTTATGTTACCATTTTATTTTAGTATGCTGTCAGAATAAAAATACAAAAAGATGATAAGGAACACAGACCCTTTACTTACATTTAGTTAGCATCAATAGATGACATTTTAGTTAGGTGTCCTGCTAAACTTATTCATTGTCATTCTGTTGGTTGGAGACTATGGTGTAAATCAAAGCACCAACAAACACTGAAGCCTAGGGATAGATGCAATTATATGTCATTCCTTGGAAGAGGATGATCCACCTTGAGACATCAAGATATTGGACACCTTCAACAATGTGACAGGTCGAAAAATTTTTGTGGCGTTTACATTCTACTCTCTGCACAGCATATTTCAATAGACAGTCAAGATATGTCCCATTTTTCTGTTTATCCTGTGTAATTTGTGTGCTATCATCAATATCATGTACAATGAGAAGACTTTGTGGAAAATTCATGTGATGTGCTTTTCTGCCATTATGTGATAAGGAGCAAGAGAGTTAACATAGCCTGGGACCAGGATAAAGTCCTGAGCCACTGTTGAATCCAGAGACTGAGAACTGCTCCGGAGGATAGGGACAGATTGTGTCTCCACACTGCTGCTGATCCCTGCTTCTGATACTGCAAGGGACAGCTCTTCAGAAACTTGGGAGTGCCCAACAGTGACCAGCAGAGGAAGACAGAAAACACTAAGAACAGAGACCTATAAATTCTTGTGCTCAAACCAATAAGAAGTCTTTATGGTCTGGATTTATCTTTCCTTTTACATGTGAAGTCCCTTTGTTTTGGGGATCATAAAAAGCCTTATTTATGGGATGTGGCCTGAGAAAAATAGATACACCAAAAATAAGATGATGTCTTTATTACAGCTCTTTGGGCTTCTATTCTTATGGGTTCCAAGTGAGACTATTTAGACAGAGATCAAAAGGAAATGATATTTATATCCTTAATTATCTTTCTTTCTTTCTTTCTTTCTTTCTTTCTTTCTTTCTTTCTTTCTTTCTTTCCTTCCTTCCTTCCTTCTTTCTTTCTTTCTTCTTAGGCACCATGCAGCAAATATATAGTTGCCTTTGCAATATGTTTTATGTTTGTTTAGAATACCTTATTTTCTTTTGCACTACATTCGTGGTGATTTTCATATGCACATGGTCATGTTCTGCTGATGTGTGCTTTCAGCCTCCAGAAGGGAGACTGTGCTGACCCTGTCTCCAGCTGTCCTGTCTATAATGCACGTGGAGATGGCCACTATCACCTGCTAGGCCACTCAGAACATTGCCACAAACCCACATTGATACCAGCCAAAACTATGTCAGGCTCCAGACCTCCTCATTAAATGGGCCTTCCTGTTCATCTCTTGGATCCCTTCAAGGTTCAGTGGCAGTAGTTGTGGGACATATTTCACTCTGACCATCCATAGCCTTCAGCCTGAAGATGCAGTAACTCATTAATGGTAGCAAAAATATAGTATTCTTAACACTATGCCATTAACTAGAACAAAAACTAGTTCAACCAGGATGAACAGGCAGATTGTTGCTACCCTGCTCTTCTGATTCTTGCAGGTGTAAATGAGTCATTGAACTTACCAGCACCATAAGGTTTATCAGTATAGTAGAAACCTCAGAAAAACTTCTTCATATACTACTCGCAATTCAATCCATAGGAATTTTTCCAAGTAATTGAACAGTTCTTGAAAATAAGCTCTCGTTGTAACCATCTAAAGATTTCCTTAATGTGTCTTTCACAAATTGGTAAAACTTTGCAGTTTTCTCTGGGGGCAACTATTAGTCGGTAAAGCACATTTGTACTGGAAAATTAAAAAGCAATTAGCTGGAGCATGAGGTGGACACAGAAATCATCACAGATTCAAGGTTTTGTCATCCTGATTTGAAAGAAGTGAAAATGGCTCCCATGGTCTGAGTGGATCTCTTATCCTGCATATTTGTCAAGACAAATTCGTGTCAGGGCTTCCTTTCACTATAGGAGTTTGTGCCTGAGAATTCATAAGTGCTGTGTATTGAGACATTTATGCATGAAAATCGATCAGTCACCAACAGAAAGAGAGCATTTCTGGCAAGCTGGCTATCCCAGAGAGTACATAGTTGGAAACAGAGGGAATATGATTCTGCACTTCTAGTTTTGCTACAGGCAAGGGCTCCAGGACTCTGGAGGTTGCTATCAAGTTCCCCATTTTCTCAGTGGGATTTCTTAGGCCTAAAGATGAGGGTACAAGGACACTAACCAACAAAGAAGGTGGTTTTAAGAGCCAGCACCAAGGGGACAAACTAAGGTAGCACAGTGTTTCACACCTTGATATGCATTAAAATATAGTATGTCTGGGGCTGGGGATTTAGCTCAGCGGCATAAGCGCCTGCCTTGCAAGCAGGCAGTCGTGAGTTCGATCCCTGGTACCGATAAAAATGAAAAAGACAAAAAAAAAAAAAAAAAAAAATATATATATATATATATATATATATAATATGTCATTTGTTATTGGAAAGTAAAACTCATTTTACTACCTACATCTTTTATCTACGTCAAAACTCATACTGCAGCTTAAAATCATAGTATTACATTACGCTATTATTTTATTTATAATACTTGGTATTGAAGTGTTATACTGAGCTACATTTTCAAACTCCTTTATTTTTATTCTGAGACAGGGTCTCACTAAGTTGTTAAGTTGCCCAGGCTGGGGAATCTTCCTGCCCCAAACCCTCAGAGTGCGGCAGATTATGGACATGTGCCTAGTGCAAATCTTAAGATTAGCTCTTAACATCACTGTATGTCAGGCCCAGTGTCCTCTATTTTTTTTTTTTAACATGAAGACCAAGTTCTTTTCCTTGGTTATCTGTTCTATGCTCTTATTCACTCATTCAATGAGTGAATTATAATGTGTCATCTTGACATTGGCAATAAATATTATGTCACCATAAATAGCATTTATTCATCATTTCATTTCATGATGAAATGACTTTCATCATAACTGGTCACATAAATTACATCAGTATCAATCATTCTTCCAGTGTTGCATATTTTATCCCAAAGTGAGAAATCACATTATAAAAATTGATATTTGTGGGCTGGGGATTTTGCTCAGTGGCATTAGCATCTGCCTGACATGCACATGATCGTGAGTTCGATCCTTGGTACCAATTAAAAAAATTGATATTTGTATATTGTGTTTCCAGGCATATGGACTCAATGTTGTGATTTTTTATTTTAAAGGCCATCTATTGAAACTTGGTTGCCATATGAAAGTGCTGTTCTGACATGGTAGAACCTTAGGACTTGGGCCTTCATGGGAGTAAGTGACGTCATGTCGGGCATGCATCTGAGGGATATTGGTGTACAGGGCTGTCACTCACTGTTTCCTGCCTCCATGGGGTGGGTAATTTGATTTTCTTTTCCATAGAATCAAACTGATGGGAGTCAAGTGACTATGGACTGAAACCTATGAAAGCATAAGCTAAAAGAAATATTTTATTTTCTTAAACTGATTTTCTCAGTTTCTATTTACAGTGACACACTGACCAGTTTTCTGCACAGGTGAGTGTAAGTTAGAGAACATCATAGAGAAGAAATTTCACTTATATGTTATGGTTGCAAAGCCCGAATGTCAGGAAAGGATGAGGAAGAACTTTACGTGTATGTGTGTGAGCTACTGGCCTAAGTTCTGCATCACAGTGTTTGCATTATTTATCCCATTTATTCCATGAGAATTTGCAAATCAGGTGCTGTTTCTAATATCAAAATTTAATGAAAAATCAATGACCACTGGTTCTGGTATTGGATGCTCAGACAAAGTCACTTAGCTGCACTATGACCTTCCAAGCAGGGACTCGCCCCACCTTCTGCATTAACAGCACCCACAGTGATGTTTTTTCCTCCTGTATGGCTTCCCTTTTGTATCTTTTACATATAGTAAGTGTTCATCTGATTTCAATACAATTCTTGTCATCCATAACTTGTTTTTATTTGTCCAACTAAACTGTTTCAAGCAGACACAGGTTTCTTCAGTTGAATGAAAGGCACCATAATTTGTTCCCACTAAAATAAAAAGAACTAACATAATTTTGTACTTATCTTTTTATTGAGTTACCAAGACTTTACAATTACCATGTGAAGAATAGGGGCACATCGGTAATAAATAAAATAATTTTCAATGTCAATTGCTCCAATTGGAGTAGTGGAAAAGGATTCTATGCAGGATACCTTTTAAATGAAATTTAAAGAATAGACTTAGACCTTGTTTAAAAAGAAAGGATTCAAGCAAATGGATACAGTGTGAACCTGGAGATGAGAAGCTGTGTCTCCATGGTGATCAGGAAATACTCCCTGAATACTCCCTGAATGGTACAGAGGCACCACATAGCCCCATGACTGTCCAAACTGCAAGGACCACAGCACAATCATGGGAACTGCAAAGGCCAAAAAATTTCATTCAGACTATTATGACCAATAAGTGATTTTAAAAGGTTGCTTTTTTTGGCTGGCTGTGTTGGCACACACTGTCAATTCCAGTATTAAGGATGCTGTGGAAGGGGGATTGGCATTTATTCAAAGTGCTGGAGTCCAGCCTGCACTGAATAGTAAGCTAGCAAGCTCAAGCTCAGTCTGAACTGCATGGTGAGGCTGTGTGAAGAGAGAGAGAGAGAGAGAGAGAGAGAGAGAGAGAGAGAGAGAGAGAGAGAGAGAAAATTAATTCATTTTTTATTATTTAAAGAAAGACAAAACAAAATAGAAAACAGGCAGAAATAGTACATACTTTCAAAGAAAAAATAGATAGTAATAAATCACTAGTTAATGTATACATATTGTTCCCCCACAAATAGTTGGTCAAGATACAAAAGTGGAACATATAAATGGGAATTCAACCAGGGAGACTGCAAACAGTTCTGTTCAACTATCCAACAAACCTAAGTAATATAGCTATCAATTCTATATACTTAGACATGTACACATTTATCCATATCTTCATTTAGGTTGAGACCTAAGAAAATTCATTAGATTGCAATCCTTCTCAACCAAGATTAATAATATTGCTGGATTTCACATCATAACACTCTGGAATTAGCACTGGGTACTGCAGTGTGCCTTTCTTTCCTTCAATGTATTTGTTTACTTCATCATGTGTCATAAGATCAGATTTCATAAACAGTTTATAGGATTTATGCAAGCATGAGTCTTAATATGTATTTCTTTCTTTTCTATTTTAGAGGGAGAAACAGAACAAAGCAGGACAGAACTAAAAATTTTTCTATAGACACATAAAACTAAAAACGCATATAAATCTGCTGTGTAAGGAGTTCTATCATGGCCACTGGGCTGTTTCTTGTTATCATCAACAGAATTGGCTATCTCATTAGATAAAGTATAATTGAACATATCAGTATATAACAGAATTAACAGAAATACAACTTTGTAGATAGTCTAGAGCTACAAAACAAGTAGTAATCAAATCAGAAAGGATATCATGGTGAATCATTGTCATTTTCAGTATAGTTGTCTATACTCCTCAACTTGATACCAGCAATCAAACAGTTTTCAGTAAAACGATGTCAATAATAAGCAGCAATCGAATAAGTCAAATTTAACTAAGATCAGGCAAGACACAACATTATAAGTCATACAGAGATCCTAATGGAGCTAATAGGAAATTAAAGATGACCACTGTGCTATGCCCTGATATCTTTGGGACAGCTGTCTGTTCCCTCAGATCCAGTGCTTGTATACAAACTAGGATAGAACAATTTCCAACCAATCAGAGTGGTCCCAGTAATAAGGGTTTTAATTTCTGATACACTATTAGTTATATCTTCTCTGTTTTGTTGTTGTTGTTGTTGTTGTTGTTTTTTTGAAAGACTATTCCTTCCCTTTACTCCCCCGAATTAACTGTGTATTGGGGGGCATTTTGATAGTTACCTAAGTGTTTCTGAACTTTCTGACTTTTGGGATGGATTTCTAGTTATACTTCTTCATTTATTAAAGCCTGTCTGTTCACCCTATCTATAAATACTGGTCTAGTTACCCCTATTACTCTCTGGTTCCCTATCAAATCGAGTTCCCTTTTCTCATATTTGATTTTGGTTTATATAAACATTTTCAGGCTAATTATATTTCCTATAAAGAGCCTCTCAATGGACCCTAACTCTGATCCCTTCTGCCTGTGGTTCTCTCTTTTTTCCCTTAAGTTAGTGTATCTAGGCCATCTATATTAGAAATTATATCCAACATTCTTTGCCTCATTTCTGTTGTGCTCTTTTTCTGTTATTATTCTGTCTTTTTGTCTTCTTCATTTTGCTTTGTGCTCCATTCATTATGGCCTCTCTGCCACTGTTTCTGGAATCCTGGTACTTTTCTCTCTCTTTAGAATGTCCTGCAGTATTCTCTGTAGAGTTGGATTGGTGGTTGTGAATTCCCCGAGTTCCTCTTTATCATGGAAGTACCTTGCTTCCCTATTAATTTCCAGGGGCAGTTGTTCAGGATATATCAACCTTGGCTGGAGGTTATTGTCTTTCAAGGCTTGGATTACTTTGCCCCATTCTCTTCAAGATTTAATGGTTTGTGCTGAGAAGTCCACTGTAATTCTGATGGGTGTTCCCTTGTAAGTGATCTGTTTCTTTTCTCTGACAACTTTTAATATTCTGTTCTTATGTTGGATTTCTGGAATTTTGATTATTATATGCCTCCTCCTCACCTGGCAGCAGGAGCACCAGGAGCCCCAGGAGCTCAGCGGGGACCCTCATGTTCATGCTGTGTCCTGACTGGGACTGCGTCCTGCACAGGGAGTGACCCACTTCTTAAGAAGTCATCACAGCAGTGGGCTGTGCTCTAGGCACATGCAAATCCCCAGGGCATGGGTGAGAATGGACTCAGCTGCGGGGTGGGATCATCTCAGTAATTCAGCACAGGCTCAGTGTTCCCAGGTGTCACAGGTCAGACCTGTATGTCTCTGAAGAAAAGGTTTTCAATGGAGATAACAAGTCACAGTCAGTCTGCCGTGAGTGGAGTGTACCTTTTTATTCTTTTTTTTTATTTAAAAAAAGATTAAGATAAAAGAGGGCATAAAACACAGGTGAGAACAGAACAGTTTAAGCCACATAGTGTTTTACCACAAGACAGCCCAACATAACAGTAGCTTCCATAGTGCAGAGTGTACTTTTCTCACTTCCTGCTTCATGGCACACTTTTCTTTCTAGCTCATCATGTAGTGCATCCTTTCAGGGACATGCCTCTCCAGGAGCTCCAGGAGCCTTAGAAGCTCATCATTTCCTCCTTGCTATATTCACCGAAATTTCCCTGGTGACATGGTCTTGCCTTCATCCTTCTTTGAATTTCCCTATCATCACCACTGGCCAAAAAGAATTTAAATGATGAATATTTTCCCTTAAACTTTTAATGAAATCTTAGATTACATCACATGAAAACAACTTGCTGAATCTTTCAGATTCATCAGTATTTTTATTCAGCCACTTTAGGGATTTGCCAGTGGCTCTTTCAGCAGAGACCCTCAGTTCCAAAGGTCTATGGACCAGGGAATCTACTCTGAGACAGGAAGCATGATCCTTTCTCTAACTTCTGCCCTCTTTAGGTCCACAAAGTCCATTTTTTTTGTCTTTTTCCTTTTTTCAGTACCAGAGATCGAACTCATGACTACTTGCTTGCAAGGCAGGCGCTTATACCATTGAACTAAATCTCCAGCCCCCAAAGTCCATCTTTTAGGGATTGAATTATGTCCCCAGAGATTTATATGTGAATTATGAAAATATACATATTTCACATTTAATCTCTCAAACTCTTAATAATTTGATCCCCTGTGGCAGTGTGGTAGACCAGAGCCCCATCCCAAATCCTCTTTAGCAGGATCAGCCTCGGGAGGAACCCAGTATTGAGCAGGCTCGGCTTTGCTCCTGCGCTGTCCTAATTCTCTGGGTGACAGTTGCGGGAGGTGGACAGAGGCTTCATCCTTCCTGGTTTAGCGTTGAACAGAATGCAGGGGAAGCTGTTTTTCTCATCTGGTGTCTGATTAGAACTGTGCACTTGCTTGGTCTTACTGTGTGAAGGCACTCACAATTCCCATCCACATGCCTTCCAGGAGGACCACTGTGTACATCCCTTTTCCAGCCTCCATCCCTACTTCCCTGAAGGGGTGGTTGTGTCCTCTACAGTGTCAAAGTATCAACACATCTGCAGCTCACAGGAGAAGTAACAATCCTAGCTCTCCAGCTCCTCTTCACACTCACCACTGCTTGCCCATGAGGAGAAGCTGGACGGAGGAGATGGAGGAGAAGCTGATTTTGATCTGTGCTTGGAGAGAGTCTTAGAATTCTTTCGTGAAAGCCTTCTTAGTCTTCTCATTTGTTCAGAGAATCCATTTCTTTCTCTGGAGGAGCTAATATTTTCAGGGTGAGAGGTTCAGTACTTGTCATATTGAAATGTAATTGACTGCACGAGGTGACCTGTTCTACGTGAGTCCTTCTTAGAAAAATCAATTTCAGATTGTCCTTGATTAGATTTTGGTACATTTTCAAAAAAAATAAATTCAACACTTTAATGTTTTAGCAGTTTGTGAGTTAAGAGTAGGTAATGTAATAATATCTCTAATTGGATGCACAGACAAATAATAGGAATCTGGATTATGGAAGAAAAAAGAAACACTAACCACATATCTTGGCTGTTAGGCACAGGGAAAGGAAATAGGGTGAAGGTCTCATTTTATTATTTAATTACTTATAATAGAAATCAAAGTGATGACCTCAAGCTGGCTAGGCAAGCACTGTACCACTGAGCTACACACCAGGTCCTGGGAAAGGATATATGAACTTGAGTCATGGCAAAGCCTAATTTTCACAAAATTCGCCTTCTCTCTGGTTCTCTTGGATCTTTAAAAAGTGAAGGAAAATCAACAGGTGATAAAATAGTGTTCTCATGAGAAATAAAAGTACAGAGATATGGGAGTACACAGATTCTAGGGTCATAATTCACACGAATCACAAGAGCTTATCTATTTTGTTGAGTGGACATATCCATAAAGCAGTCAGGAGCATTTTCTGAAATCTTTACTCTTGTATTCTCCCTGCATGAAAAACTAGCACTGTGTGGGTGATGCCAAGGTTTCCTGCCAATCTGTGCAGTTGCCTCGTCGTCACTGACTGTAGTTACAGTGGCCTCCAGCACCTGACTGCCTCATCTTGGAGGAAGCAATGTATGAGCAAGGCACTCTCAGCTTTTCTCCTTAAACCAAGTCTTTCAAAGAAATTTGTTCTTTACAAGTTCAAGTCGGATGGTATATGGGGTCCAGTCCTTCCCTGAGATGCTCTCCAGGTATCTTTTTTATTGTTCCTATGTCTTCTTTTAACACTCAGATTTTAACAACCACACTTTTCCTGGCCCTAAATTTATGGGGACTTTCATTGTGGAAAAATGCATGATGTTCACATTTTTCTGCTATGAATTTGTGCTCCTAATTTTCTCAGTAGTTCAGGCAAAAAGCACCCCACAATCTGAACTTTGAGTTTCCTTAAAATTTCTTCTTATTGATTAGTCCTACATTTAAGATTTCAGTCTCCCACAAAGCTTCAGACATGGGCAACTTGTTAATGCATTTCTTCCCAAAATGGAACATGCATGGTCTCTATTTCAGCTTCTAAGTGTTCTCATTTCCATCTGAAAATCTCCGAGCTGGGCTTCACCTTTTTGCATTTTTTTTCTCTTTGCATTTTTACTTGTGCTTGACTTTTCTGAGTTCTCCATAACATCTCCAATCAGTCTCAAATTATTGCATTCTTAAACTTTTGTACCTGTTTTCCCATGCCTTGATAAACTCCTTCCACAAGCCACTTTCAAAGGCTGTTGAACTGCATAATCAGTATAGGTACAGTACCAACTCCACTCTGCACACCAGTGTTTCTGTATCACTCAGTTTTTGTGATGGTGAGAGACAGACAGTTACTGACACTCACAATTTAAAGATGAAGAGTGAATTGATTTACAGTTCCAGTGTGTTTTTTATGTTTGTCTTTCTCCAGGCAGAAAAATCATGGTGAAAGGAAACAGCAGAGGACAGTTGCTCACCGTTTAGCACCCAGCCAGGAGAGTGAGAGACAGAGACCTATACACAGACAAAAAAAAAAAAAAAAAAAAAAAAAAAAAAAAAAAAAGAGATGGGAGGAAAGAAGATGAGGCAGAAGCAGAAGGAGCAGAACGAGCAGCAACATAAGAGAAATAAGGAGAAGGAAGAGAGTAATAGAAAGAGAAAGAGGAAGAAGAAAAGAACAAAATCAAGAAAAGACAAGAAAGGGAAGAAAACAAAGAGGAGAGGAAGAAAGTGAGTGAAAAGGAAGATAAGGGAGAGAAAGAGTAATCTGTGACAAGGCAAATCCTTCTTGCTTTTGAACATTCTCTTCCATCAGTACTTGTGGGAATGAGAAATTTTGTGTCTAAATGAACTCAGAGAAACACAAGCCAGATGACCACTCACATCTCTTAGATAAACCCTAAACACTCACTCCTACATGCTTCTCATATTTTGAGCTTTTTCAGAGTGGTAAATCTATGGTTAGGTGTCCTTAATCTTAATTATAAAGTGTGATGCTTCCTCCCGTTTACCTTTACTCATTTCCTATTTGTTGTTTCTTCTAAAGGAGACTTTATTTCATTTTGCTCACAGAGAAGTTTCTTATTATCCTATTGGCTGTTCCACTTCACCTTGCAGTGTGTCTCCCTCCCTTGCACCCACCAGTGATTTGCATATTGCTCTCCAGATCTTCTCTTCAGGTCTGAAAAAACAGGCTCAACTCTAACCTTGTCTTGACTGATCTGGAGTCTTCATCTCAGCTTCACAAAATGAGGCTCTCTGTCCAGCTGTTGAGGCTGTTAATGCTCTGCATTCCTAGTAAGGATAGGGGAGGTGGGGTATGAGAATGAGCTGATGCGTGAACTCTGGTTCCCCACATAGGCACATGTGTGTCCTGTGTACGATGAGCTCTGCAGGCCTTGTGCTCCAAAACTAGGCAGACGAGAAACAAGTCTGGAAGAGTGAGGGTCATGGCAGAAGGAGCAAGAGCCTATGAACTTGTCACACCTGTGACTAGGATGGAGTGGGGTGGTGTAGTGACTTTTGAGTGTTCTTTTGTGTCTTTCAATTTACTGTCCATTTTAAATTACTGTAAAATCTTTTATGGCCCTCATAATCATGAAAGTCATCCAGTGACAAATATTTAATAAAAGATAAATTATCAAAAATATCTCCTAACTTGTGGATCTAAATCTAACCTTGCATGCTTCTCTCATTTATTTAGGATGCACTGAGGACATTTTGGTGACCCAGAGTCCACTCTACTTGCTTGCCAGCCCTGAGAAACTGCTTCTATCTCCTTCACGTCCAGCCAGAGTCTCCTGCATAGTAATGAAAACATCTATTTGTATTGGTTACTGCAATAGCCAGGACAGTCTCCAAAGGGCCTGATGTATATGGTGTCCAATCACTATGAAAGAGTCTCAGACAGGTTCAGTGGCAGTGGGTCAGGAACAGATTTCACCCTGAAAATCAGCATGGTGGAGGCTGAGGATTTGGGAGTTTATTATTGCATGCAATGTATAAAAGTTCCTCCCCCAGTGATACAGCCCAAACAAAAACTTAGCTGCTTGGTCTCATCCAGCTGCCCTTATGGGTTGCTTTATTGCAGAGTAGAATGGAAGATATTCTCTCTTTCTCTCTCTCCCCCCCCCTCTGTGTGTGTGTGTGTGTGTGTGTGTGTGTGTGTGTGTGTGTGTGTGATAAAGCTGGTGCAAACTCAGAGAAAAAAAATTTCAGCTGGGTATCTGTCCCATGACTGCCTCAACTAAACTCAAAAAACCCATTTAAAGGTTCTGTCACCTGCAACAGACTTGGCATAGCAAATGCAGTAAGAGTTGTGTTGGAAGCATTTTGTGAACAAATGAAAAAGACTGTAGTTAGAGCTCAGGGTAGTCTCAAGATAATTCTCCCATCATCGCTTGACTTTTTTAATAATCAGATTAATGATCATACAATTAATGTAGAATTGGACAATATAGCTACAGTTCTGACAAGTTTTGTATAATTGTGGAAGGATAATATTTGGTATCATTCACAAATTCATATTTTTGCACTTTGCTCACTACTTCCTCATCCTTTTTACTTCTTAATGTCCCTATTAATACAGATGGGAGCAGTAGAGCTCTATGAGTTATCCCCTTGGGGCATTGTCAGAGGACAATTAGGGCAAAACATAGACTTTGAGTCTGTACATTTTTTTTACAAGTTTATAGACAATAAACTTATCTAGCTAACAATTTCATTTGCTCAAATTATAAGTGCTGTTTGAATGGAATGTTTGAAATTCTAGATGCTGGAAATTATAAATAGTAACAAAACCACAGATTATAGAACTTACTTTATATATCACCAGTATACCACAGCAGGAATACATCAGAGGCTAACTAAGGTGAAGTAAGATATTTTTTGGTTGTGTTTGATTCAGAATCGTATGGAAGTGAGTGTTGGAGGATGATGACATAGATTCTGAAAGACATTAAAATGCATTTCTATTGAAGAACCTCAGAACTTCAGGATTCTCTGCTTGAATCTGTGGACAGAGACCTTCTCCACTAGGATTCAAAAGGATCTAAGTCATAAAGGAGTATTTTAGGCCTGTAAGCATTAAATTGTATTAAGTATTTGTGTAACACATAAAGTTGAGTGACTGATTCAGAATCAGAAACCTAGCAAAGGCCTTAGTCCAAAGAGGTGGTCCAGCAAAGACATGCATCATTTGAGGAGCAACTACTGTGCAATAGTGTGGTGACTGAGCAATGGTAGGTTGTCTATCAACAAAGGAGCTGTGAATAGGAGGAATTATATCTATGGCTCGACAAGTACCAGAATCCTTTGTGTAGAAAGGAAAAAAAAAAAACAAAATGCCACAGCAAACAAAAATTCAGAGAGATAATCACCAACTCCCATGTTAGGGTTATGGGGAAAAATTCTGCCTTTGAAGGCAGTCACCTATGGCTTCAAGGTTCATGAATTCACAGCAACTGTCTCAGGGGAATCCCTTGTGCTGTGCTAGAGTTTCCCCTGTTAGACGCGGTCTCCTTTTCCAAGTGGGTTTCCATGTCTGCACTCAGGTAACATTCCAGCAAACATGGCAGGAGAACAAACACGTAGCGAGCATCACCTTGGTCTGAAGTTTCTTCTCTGAAGGTTTAGATCCTCCAGTCCTCACGTCACCCATTACCTGCTAATGCCATTCAATGCTCCTTTTGTGTCTTATTTGCTTAACGTATTAGAATTTTTCAATGTCATTTTAGCTGTTCAACTTTTTAAAAATTGTTCCAAGGGATAAAGATGCCTTTTAGTTTTGAAAAATAAATAATATTTCACAGATGGCATTTTGGCATTAAATGATCTTTCAAAGAATGACAAGTTTTCAAAAAAGTAGTAAATGCATTATCTTAACATGGTTGAGTCATTAAATAAAATGCATGTATCTTTTATTAAATAGCAATTGTATAGAAAACATGATTTTAGATTAATTCCACTGAAAAATAATTGTCAAAGCACATTTTTGAACTAATAATAGCCAGGACAATTACTTGTGCTACTATGGGGTGATCAGAGTAGAGGGATGTTTGAATAAACAGGAAGACATACCTTGTTTGGGGCTGAGCAAGTGAACCACATCAGAGCTGATGGTGCTAAGGAAATGGATTCCATGTGGAGTACAGTTAAAGTTGGATTCCTCAAGAGAAATTCCCTAGGGATACAAGAAAACTGGTTTAGAGTAAAAATAAATGTAAGGTACATCTGAAATGACAGTTCTTCTGAGTGTCATTCTTAAGGAGGGATGCACATCCTACCAGAGATCTACCGTGTTCTCTCCCACTTGGGTGAACCCTCAAGATCCCTCTCACACTGTATGGCAGGACGCTCACAGGACTCTGTGCAGAGTAAGAACCCCCCCACACACACACACACAATCCCCCTGGCATGCTTATCCTTTCAGCCTACAGGAACAGCTGTGGGTCCCCAGGGAAAAGAGGAAACCAGCTTAATCTCAAGGGACACAGCAATGGAGCCTTTGATGAGGAGCACACAGAGGCCTCAGTCACAGGGTCTGTGTGTCAGAGAGTTCAGCATTCTTCTTGAAACCTCTTCCTAGCTCTCCACTGAGGGCTTAATTCCCACACAGCCTCTAGGGAGCTGCTGTACCATCTTCCGTGGAGCTGCAGCTGAGGTTCCCTGAAGAGCTTATGGCTAGAGTAATGTCATATAATGGCTCAATAATGTCATTGGGAGCAGAATCTGGTGCATTCTGACAATTGTTACCTGATTCCCTTAGGGCACTTTTTCTGCCTTTACCAAATATCAGATCCACTAACCAATGATGAGAACCTGAATTAGAAATAGAAAGATACCTGAATTTCATGCTGTTTGGAATTTGAGCAAGTGACAGCACTCAGGAGTCTCATGGATGTGGAGTTTAAACTAATATTTTATGATTCTATTTGAACTTGCATCTCTGCTATAGATTTTAGAAATATCACTCCAGAGTATCCTGACATGATACAAGAAAATTATTGTGAAAATGTCTTGATTCACCAAGATTTAATGACTACTAAAGTATGAATCCACTTATCAAACATTACAAATTTTAAACACACACATATCCATATATGTGTATATATACATAAACACACACACACACACACACACACACACACACACACACACACGTACATATGTATGCATTAGATCTATATATTTTAGAAAAGTCTGTCCAGACGATGGAATAGAATCAGAGGAGAAGTCAGCATTTAATTTTCAACGGTGCATAGAAGACACAAGCATCAATGAGTGAAGAAAAAATGGAGTTCTTCAACAGCACTGCACACTGGTTAAAACAAACAGGCCTGAACAGAACCTGTCACCAGCTACAGCAGGGAACACATTTTTTTTTTCCTGTCCTGCTCTTGGAAAATTGTCACCATATTAAAGCCCAAACAAGTCTTATCAAGTTTCCGAAGATCAATGTTACTCAAACTGTTCTGAGGACTATTTTGCAAAGCAAAAGTAGAAGACTAACTGATAAGTTCCTGGATATGAGGAACTAAAATAACACATTTGTTTTATTTATTTATTTATTTATTTATTTATTTATTTTTTATTTAAAGAAAAGGAAACAAAAAAATACATGGAGATAAAAAAAGGGTAGAAATAATACAAACTTACAGAAAAACAAGGTAAGAAATCGCTGGTAGATAAGTTACACATTGTCATCTTAGAAATAGCTGTTTATGTTATAGAATTAAAGTATTTAGAATGACATCCAAAAAGTGACACTACAATCCATTCTGCTCTATGATCGAACAAAAGCTCAGTAATATGGTTACCAGTCCTACACATTTGTTTTACATCTCAAAGAGAGTAAGATTAAACATATCAAAAGAGAACAAAGCAGTTAAAAAAACAATTTAAAGAAATACAGATTTCAAAGCGAGCCCACTGGAGATCTTCATTGTCTATCTGTCTCTAGTTTCTTACAAATAGTTGTCCCCATCTTCACCCACTTTATATACTTATTGCATATTATAGAACTAACCAAATCATTGGAGGCTTTTTAGGTCCTCAAGTTCCAAATTAGGGAAGACAATGGTAACTACCATCGCAACTCTCATTCTCTTTGTGATAGCTGTCCCCATCTCTACATATGCTAAAATTGAACTCAAGAAACCAGTCCAGTGTCATTCTAATCAGTGAACAATAGTATTGCTAGAATTTATGTGAATTTCTACATATATATCTATCCTCTCTTTGTTATAGGGAAAACCAAGTCATAGAAAGACAGCAAAACAATTTCCTAGAAAAACATGCCATGGATAAGACATATAAGAACACAATATAGATGATCTTCTGTAGTTACTATGTTTTCTCTTGTTATTTTCAATAGATTTGACCACAACACTGGCTTATTATAGTTAAATATAGTATCACCTATTTTTATAAAAACTTAACTTTGATAGCATTGTAGGATTTGAGAGCTGTTACTAATTAATACCAGTATGGATATCCTTTACATCTTGTCATCCTCAGAGTAGTTGTCTCTACTTTTAGGGTTGATACTAACAAGCATACCAATTTCAAATAAAATCAGCCAAAGCCAACCCATAGTCTTATGATTCAGATTCAATTAAGATCAGTCATAGTAAGACTCACATTCTTTATTCTTAAGTTATGTATCTTTTTGTCATCTTCTAGTTTTTGAATTGCTTCTTTCTGGTTCCTTGTTATTTTTAAGAGACTTTTTCTTTCATGATCATATGCCATAAATCTCTCTTCAAGTTTCAGAAGGCTGTCTTTAGTTTCTGTCAAGGCATTTTGCCAGTGTTCAATGGAGTTTTTAGTTTCCTGGTATTCTCTTTGGATCTGCTTCATGTATTCGAAGTTATGTTTAAATTCTTCTCCAGAAGTTTCTCTTTCTTTTCTGATTTCCTCATTTCTTCCATCTGTGTTCTCTTGGGCGGGGCTTGTCATTTCTTTAATTAATATCTTTATATCTTGCCTCACTTGGATCAGAAGTACAGCTTTACATTCATCTATGAGATCATAAAGGTACTTTTTTAATTTTGGCTGATGCTGTGTCGAGCAATGGATGGTTACTGTGCGTGTTCTCTTCAGTATTTACTTCTCCTGGGCTTATTTTCTCATGTTGGGCAGCTGGAGATTTTTTTTTTTATTTTATGTCTTGCCATGTTTCTGGTTTCTTTCAGACTGTCCTGGGGTTCTCTGGCCCTCTCTGAATTGCTTAGGGCCTTTCAGAAGCGTGCTGACTTGAGTTTTTGCTGTCCTCCCCAACTTGCTGTTATCTAGGGTAGGCTGGGATGCAGGGGCAGTACAGGCTAGTCTCCAGCCTCTGCGCCAGTCAATCTGTAAATTAGGCTGTACTTTCTGGATGTCACTAAGTTGTGACTATTTTGTATCTGCTTATTGGGCCCCAAGCAGAGGCTTGGTTTAGCTCCAGTAGCTCCTGCCAGTTCTCTTTGTACCAGAAGCAGCTGACTAATGTCACTATGGTACAGGGTTCTGCCCAAATCCCAGCTGTTCTCTTCCAGACCTCTCAGTGACAGGAGCACCAGAACAGCAGATCTGCCCAAATCCAAGATGTCTCCCACTAGTTCTCTGTATGACGCTGAAGCCAGCACGCACTCAGGCTCTGCCCAATTTCAAGATGTCTTCCACCAGCCCTCCCTACAGGGGGACTCAGTGATGCCACCGAGCTGTAGGTTCTGCCCAACTCTAAGATGGCTGCACCAGACTCTGTGTTATTGATGTCCCCATGGTGGCAGGCACTGCCCAGTTCCAAGATGTTCTCTGGCCAACCCCAGCAGCCGTGGGGTCCCCGGTACTCACCAGGGTCCAACGAAGGTCTTCCTCCCGGGTCCACTGCACACCACGCCGCCCACTTTCCTGCCCTCCTGGCACAGCGCAGAACAGTCAGAAGTCTGCACAGCATGCACTCCCGGCACAGTGCGGAATGGCCAGAAATCTGCTCAGCATTTGGCTTTGGAGCTCCAGAGCCTTTCACGATCTCCTCTGGTGCAGTGGGACAGTCCTGGCTGCCTCTCGGGGTCCCAGGTCTCAGTTTCCAGCAGTCACCAAAAGCCAACACAGCTTTTCCTGTTGGGTCCACGGGTCAGTTTGTTGATTTAAAGGCACGGGATTTGCAGCCTCCCGTTATCAGCCTTCATAGTCTCAGCAGGACTTTAAATCCTCTAGATGCACTGTCTTGGGTAATAAGAATCATTATCCAATTGTCTGGCCCTCTCCATGTTGTCATATTCTAGCTTCTAATATGATTTCTCCGGAGAGACTCTCCGCCCGATCCCCTAGCAAGCCGCCATTTTCTCCAACCCCTAAGCCCAACACATTTGTTTTAAGCACTTGAGTCAAATATGAAATGAAAAAGTATTACAAATATCACACCACAAATGAAAATGCAAACACAACAAGTAAGAGAAAGACAGCAAGAACTGTGATGAGGATACTGTGTGCTTTGAATGCTTAGACAGTGACACCTCCATTGTGGGACTGTTTAAACAACAGCTTCCAGATATCCCAGTTCCCAAGTCTGAAAAATATCTCCTCAGTGTTGGGAATTTTGCTTCATAACAGAACCAAATTTCAACTTGAAAAAACCTGTATGGGCCAAGAGTGAGTCACAAATCCACTGTCTCCAGGGATACAAAGAGTGACCCTGCAGTGTAATCTCAGCCACCTACCCAGCACTCCACACTCAACCAGCCATGCAGGGCCTGCCTTGTCACATTACAACATAGCTCATTGTGCTTTTATAACGCAGTGAGATTACTTGCATAAACTTTCCTACCCATGGCTCTAGTACTGAAGTTTAGAAAAAGCTGTGGAAACCATAATAGTGTTCAAAAAATTGTGCTGTTTTTTATAGTTCTAGAAAATTAATTTTTCCCTATAGTTCCATTTTTTGGGCCTCAGAACCAAATAATTGGTTCTGCATTTTATTTACAGGGAACATATGTTCCAGTCTCGAAGTTTTTGTTGTTGGAACACACTTTTGGAGTAAAGTAAGTTCAATAAACAGATTGTCACTGTGTCAGTAAAGCACAAAACCTGGAGGCATCCTCCTCAACAGCCACATGTGGTGTAGCTGAGATTTTGCCCCCAGACAATACACTGTCATCTTCTGGGCCAGTGACAGTGACAAGGTCTCTTACAGAAAAACCTAAGGAAAGTGGGTTGAAAAGAAAAACTGGCATTTGGAGCTCTTCGGTGACCTAATTTCCAAGTCTGGTCCAAGGGTCCCATCATGGGGCAGTGGCAGTGGCACCCAGCCCTGAGTCCCTCACAAACTGCAGCTTCATGGCTGAGGATGCCTCTCTCACCGCAGCAGCAGCAGGGTGCAAATTGGTAGCAGTATGCTGCCTGACTGTCTTCAAGAGGGCTCCGAATACTATTGCTAAAACTAGGCACAGGGTTTTGATAAATATTCAGAATAATTTTATGTATAGAAATTTATAGAAATAAACTTCAAATTCAAAATGATGCTGTGATGGAATTTCAAACTTTTGGCCAGTGAGAAATTTTGGGGGCTAAAAAATGCACAACATTCTCAATTTCTTAGATTTTACTATGTGGTCTTTATAAAGAAGGAGATGATAGTTCACTGTCACAGAGAAAACATAGAGACATTATTCCATGTACTCTGTCTGTTCACTTCAATATTTAAACTCTCAAAGCTATTCTTTAACAATTCGCCCCCAGGAGGAAACATGTAATTGGCAAAAACACTTTCATTAATATGGTCTGACCTGGACATCTGGGTACACTGGGCCTGAGCTGAGTTACTGAGGTGAATCAGCCCTGCAACTGTGCCCAACCATGCCCAACACCTGCTGATTTGCATGTCCCCAGGACACAGCCCACTGCCTTCAGACTTTTTAACAGGCTGCTTACAACCTGGTCAGGATTCAGTCCCAGTCAACACACAGCATGAACATGAGGGTCACTGCTCAGCTCCTGGGGCTTTTGGTGCTCTGGCTGCCAGGTAAGGATGGGCAGCATTGGAGATTTCCTCAGCACAGTGTGTTCAGGGAAACTGAATTTCATGGAAGACTTCTTAAAACATAATCCTGTGGATATTTCTGTTTATGTCTCCAATGTCAGGAACCAGGTGTGACATCCAGATGACCCAGTCTCCATCCTCCCTGTCTATGTCTCCTGGAGACAGAGTAACCATCACTTGCAGAGCCAGTCAGGACATTTATAATGCTCTAAATTGGTATTATCAGGAACCAGGGAAAGCTCCTGAACTCCTGATCTATTCTGCAATCTTTCTGCAACCTGGGGTCCCATCCAGATTCAGTGGCAGTGGATCTGGGGCAGATTACACTATCACCATCAGCAGCCTGGAGCCTGAGGATGTTGCAACTTAATACTGTCTTCAGAGTGCTGCCCCCCCCCAGTGATACAAGACATGGCAGAAACCTCCCAGGGAAGCCTCATTGTGAGGCTGGGCTTCCCCAGCTGCTCCTCCTAATGTTCCCTCCTCCTGATAGCATTTCTCCGATGTAAACAGTCTTTGAAGTTCACAGGGAGGTTTTGGCAGAATGGTCAGGGAGGTTCCAGTGTACACTAAATCTCTGTCTTTCCTGCAGTGCTGGAGGCACTGACATGACAGTGGTTCTGCTGATTGAGGAGAGGACACAGCTGAGCACAGGGGAGAGAATGGATTGTGGGATTGCAGGAGCTGCTGAGATTCATCTCACAAAGTAGCAGCTCTCTCTTTCTCTCTCTGACTCTGCTTCTCTGTCTTTCTCACCTTTTCCCCTCTCACTCTTCTCCCATTCTCCTTTTCTTTGTTTCTATTCCCCTTTCCCTTTGTCCCTCTCTCTCTCTGCTCTGTTTTCCTCTTTTCTCCATGTCTCCTCTCTTTGCCTTCTGTCCTCTTTCTCTCTCCCTTTCTTCCTCTTCCCCATCATTTTCTTTCTCTCTCTTCCTCCCAGACTCTCCCTGTCTCCATATTTTCCTGTATGTCTCCCTCATTTCATTTCTGAGTCTTTCTCTCTGTCTCTCTCTGTCTCTGTCTCTCTGTCTCTGTCACTGACTCTGTCTCTGTTTCTGTCTCTCTCTCTCTCTCTCTCATTTCTCTCTCTCTCTCTCTCTCTCTCTCTCTCTCTCTCTCTCTCTCTCTCTCTGTGTGTGTGTGTGTGAGTGTGTGTGTGCGTGTGTTTCTCTTTCTCCTTCACTTTATCCCATCCCAGCCAGTGGGAATTGATTCTAGAGACTTCATATAGAGGTTCATGCCTACCCGTTCCTCTTCCTAACCCGCCCAAGTCTGGGACTGAACTTGAAGTCTTTCTGCTTCAGGTGTGCAAGGTGTTAGATGATCTGCCTGTTCCATCATCCATGCTCTGAAAAAACTTATGGGAAGTCACACCCAAATACATAGCTTGCTGCTACCTATTTAAGGAAGTTATTATGTCTTTGAATTGAATTAACCAAGATTGTGCAGTACTACGTACTATTTTCTGAAGATACAGGAAATTTTTTCAAGATCATGACTGACCTATGGATGTAACCTGAATACACATTGTTCTGAAGTAATGGTCAATTGAACACTAAGATTCTTAATGACAAGTGAAGAATAATCAGTTTTCCATATACAAATATACTGAGAAATATTCTCATCTGCAGTCATGCACTGAAGGTCACATAACAGTTTGCATTAAGGATTGAGAAAAGCTGTGATTTTCCTTCTGCAAGTTCAGAGAACGTAGGTGCTTACACACTGGACATATCTGCATCTGTCAGGAGAATGTGCATTCCAGGTCCTCTGCTTTGCCTTCTGTGATTGCTGAGCTGCATTTTTTAGATTGAGAGTGTGCAAGGAGGCACAGATATGGCTGGTGGAAGTCAGCAGAATGACAGGGAAGGTAGGCCTGTGGGGGAGATGTACATGGAACCAGATGAAGGGGTCTGCTTTCCATGTGGAGGTTCCTGTGTCTGAAATTGGATCCAAAAGGTCAATGGCAAGCAAGTCCCATTGTGGTTGAGGTCCTAATACAGAAAGCAAAAGATGTGAGAGTGAATTGAAGTGCCTGAGTCTAGAAGCCACAATTGGCATTACAGAGAGTTTGACAGTAGTCATACGGGGATCCTGGTGCTGCAGGCACAGCTGGATATGTGTTCTCGCCATTGAACCTGATCCAGATCCTCAGGGAACAGCAGTGTATAAGGTAGAAGGTGTTCAAATTTGTGCCAAGTTTATCTAGAGTCAACTTCCTACACACTGTGTATTGGCACTAGCTTGACCATAAATGGACATGCTTTCCTGGAGATACAGACAGAGAAGCTGGTGCCTGGGTTAATAAGATGCCCACTCACTCTCATAGTGAAAGAAAAAGGAGACATTTTTAATAGTTAGAGGGTGACATAGTGCCCAGCATCTGCCCTCCTGTAGCATACAGGGTTTGCTGAGCTGGCCTCTCCTCAGGGCCTCCCTGCTCTCCCTAAATTCAGGCTCAGAGGGTCTGCACTTGGTCCCCAGGAACATGATTGGAGAGTAGGGGCTTGGGTTGCTGGTTACAGGAATCCCACAGCTGACCCACTATAGATCTTTTTTCTCAGCTACAATTAACGCTTGGGTGCTTGAATATACCCAGTTTTCATGTTTCACCTAATCCAGAGTCCCAGAGTTGAAGAAAGAAAAACAAGTATTTATTAAAATACTTGTATGATAGGCAGCCTTAGGTGTTTCAGCATGCAATGTATTAAATATCAGAAAAGGATAGTATATCAAGATTTTCAAACCTGGAATAAAGTGGAGGAATTCACTCTCTTCATATGTAATAATCCTGTATCTTTTCACAGTAGCAGATTTCTTTTCTTCTTATTTTTTTTTTGAATTTAAAGAGAATAATTACCAACTTTAAAAAAAAGAAAATCAGAACAGAAAAATGCAAGCAATAAAAGACTTTAAAACAACAGGATATCAACCGGAGATACCATAATATCTCTTGTTTTCTTCAAAATAGTTGACCATACTTTCACATACAATAATATCAAACATAACAAAATGATATAAAAGCAATCAAAAGAATGAACGCAGTACATAATTTCAAATCACATAATAAGAAAAGAACAATGGTAACTATATCTCATTTTCTTCAAAATATTGCCCATACTATCACACATAATAAAATCAATTGAAACACAGCAGAATAGAACCAATCAAAACAAAAGAACAAAAGCATGACAGGCCTTCAAAACAAGATGATAGGAAACCAGCAATGGCAACCAGACTGTCTCATTTTCTTCAAAATAGCTGTTCATACCATCATACACAATAAAATGAAACAAAACAAAACACAATAGCACCAATTAAACAAGCAAATGAAAGCCTTATAATACTTCATAACAAGAAAATAGGAAACCAATCTTGATTTCCATAGTACATCCCATTATGTTCATAATAGCTGCCCATACCATAAAGCAGAGTAAAATTTAACAAAACAAGACAGAACGAGGGCAAACCTAACATAATTGTGGAAACAGTGTAAGAGTTCAGGACAAAACAGTAAAAAATTAACAATAGTTTCCACCTTTCCCTCACAGGGGTTTCCTCCCCTAAGTTTTACAATAACTATTTTGCTTTTTAATCCCATTAACTCCTTCTGTTTCTTATGCAAGAATTCACACATATGAGTTCAAACTGTTTTGGCCTAGTGATGGATGCAGTGTCAGCTTCATAACTAACAGTGAAGAGACTCCGCGGCCAGACTCGCTGGGAATCTCCACACTCATTTCCCTCATGGTGGCACTGGTGTACATTCCCACCAGCAAAGTAGAACAGTTTTGTTGCTCCAACATCAGTGCTGCCATTCCGTGCTATTCCATTTGACCCAGCTGTCTTCTTTCTAGGCCTCTTTCAAATGAGTTAAACTCATCATAATTCACGGATATGTATGCATCCATGTTTGTAGTGCCACACTGATAGTAGCTAGGTCTTGGAAACAATGTATTTGTTTATCAACAAACAATTGGAAAAAGAAAATGTGCTATCTATGTGCAATGGAGTAGAGCTCTACCAGAAAGAAACACAATTTGTAGGCAATGAACACAATTTAAGACCAGAATAATAAGTAAAATACATTGAACATACAAGCTTAAGTATCAGATGGTTTATCTTAGATGATAAAAAACCCCAAAATTATATATATATATCCCAAAATTATTTATATACATAAAATTATATATACATACATATATATATATATATATATATATATATATATAGAGAGAGAGAGAGAGAGAGAGAGAGGGAGAGAGAGAGAGTGACAGACAGACAGGTAGAGAGGAGCAGCACAGGAAATGAAGTTCAAAAATTTCCCTGAAATTATCTGTTTTGTTGTTTTAAAATAACAAAATCCCAATTTGGCAATTTATGTCATTTATTCTGCCAGGAAAAATGTCATTTAAAGTAAATTTTTGTCTTAATTTGTTTGTTGCTTCTTTTTAAGACAGTGTTTTATTTATAAATTTTGTTGACATAAGTTTAAAAACATAATACAGAGTATATTTCAATTAATGTTCTCTAATTTATTTTGTGAAAAGCTATTGATTTTTCTTCATCAAATTAAGTGCATTTTATGTTTTTCTTTACAATACCTCTCTGTATGACACTAAAATCAAGTGTAAAAATGCCCTGGGCCCATGCTTCTGAAATTCTACAAAGTACAAGGTTAAGGTACAACCCGTAGATAGCAGACAAGCATCACATTGAATGTAGCAGGACATCCTGACCTTGGTCATGGTCAGGTAGTGATGCTGTGACTGTCTTGGCAGGATTACTCCTCTCCAGTGGGGCTGCTTGACCAGAGACAGAGGGAAACAGTTCAGGTGATGGCAAACTTTTAGGTTCACACAGCAATAGAGAAGCCCTTGCATATATTCCAAGTATGAATTTTTAAATAGCTACATCCATTTGCAGGCAAGATCCAGGCATGTGATGTGTGTGCCTCCACTGAAGTACCTTCCAGCCTGGTGCAGAGTGTGGATCAGACCCTTGGTTAGTCTCTAGCAATTTTCTGTTGCAGAACATAGTACTGAGTAACCCTAAAATTGCCCTGCTAAAACATTCAATGTAAAAAATACATTGCTAATCTAAGTTAAAATTAGTAATTTAGTTCCTTGATTACACAGTGCACATTTCTAGTGCTGAACAGGCATGTGTGGCTCATGCCAGGCTGTGGATCAACACAAATACACCCATGCAGAGCATGTTAGGAAACTATTCTGGTTAGTGCTGCTCAAGTTTCCTGGTCACTCACAGTGTCAACCAATCTTTGATCCAAAAGGCCTGGTAGCCCTGGATATTTTCTTGGGGATTCAACTGTTTTCCTTCATTTCTCCCCCATGTTGAATCAATATTTCTCACAGGAAGTGTTGTGTCCAACAAAAATTGAAGGAGTGAATCTTTCTTCAGCACTGCTACTGAGTTATAAAATCAGTTTACAATGCCATCCCTCCCTGGAGTAAACCCTAGAGATGCGTGGGAAGAGGGTTACATGATAGCATTTTCTGTTCAATCCATAATCCAAATGTTGTCTGTGTATCACAAGGTGATGGAGATTAAAAGAGGAGCAGGGGAAGAGAGGGAGAGAGGGGAAGAGAGTTTGCTTGCAATGAGGAAATGAAGAAGGTTGAGATTACATTGTCTTTTTCTCTTCTTGGTACTGTGTTCAATGCTGATTACAGCACAAACTCAAGAGCTGTGTCCAGAGCTGTGACTCCGAAATTTTCTTCCTGACGGGAACATAACTATACATGTTTTTATTACATAGAGAGAATTACAAAATAACTACTAAATATTAAAGGAATGTACTGATGGTTTGTTTGAAGGTAAATACATGTCACCTCAGTGACAAAGGTCTTATTAGTTGTAATAAAACAATTAAAATTGGACTAGAAATGTAAAACCTAACAACATTACAGATAGAAGTATAATTGCAATTGAAACCTAATACTTTATAATGAACCAGTCAAATGATAAGATAAACATGTCTAATTAACACAATTACATGGTCTTAAGGAACCAACATTTTAAAAATGCTGAAAATAAGAGATAAAGCTGAAAAATATACCACCATATGTAACTTGAGCACAAACATCTGTAGCAAAGCGTTTGCTATTCTGAAAGTGTCCCTTTCGTTGTAACTTTTATGCATCTCATTGTTCCTTTTCGACTTCTTCAATCTTCTTGGGATTTTTCTGGAATGAGTCAATATTCATGATACTTTGAACAACACTTTTAACAGCAGAGTCACCAATGAACCAACAGTGAGGCACCCAACAAATTTAGGACTACTAGGTCCCACAGCTGTGATATTATACTTCTATCTTCCGGGTTTGCTATTTTCAATGAAAAGTCAAAACAATTGTTGCCTGTGAGATGCTAAACTGTCAGAGAAGAATTTGTGGATGCTGGAGACCCTTAGAGGAAGGAGGTGTTGGTGGAAGCATGAATGTGCTGAGGCTCCAAGGCTAGCTCCCATTTCTTCCTCATATTTTTTGCAGAGTCTGGGAAGGGAGAGATGGAAAGTGGTTTTCAGGCTTTCTGTACACCTGGGATCTATTTGCTTCTAAGGCTCCATAGTTGCAGAGTTGCTCACCAATGTCTCAGTAGGGGAGCTGTCAGGGTTTTCACAGGTTGTCCTGGAAAGGGCTCTGAGACAGGAAAGATGGACTGGCTTTACAGATCTGTACCATGATTCTTTAGTCTAAAGACATTTCTTTCATGGTCTTCAGGGACTTTTGGTATTTGTCACAACAAAATTTTTGTTATATCATGTGGGTTACACATGACATGTTCACTGTCCTATGACCATTAACCTTTTAGATCTCTAGATGAACTTTTGGTGTTTTGACCATTATTTGAATTTTCTATAGAATCTTGTATGTTAATTGAAGTCTAGAATGAGCTTCATGAATACTTTTAAAACAGATTTTAGTCAAGGCCTAAAAGTATAAAATTGAGCCTCCTCCATCCTAGATACCAGTTGGAATTTGGAGGCACATGTGACCCACTACAAAATGAGATATAAGAGAAATGATCAAGATAGACAGGTACTGGGAAAGATTTTCATTCACCTGAAATGGTAGGGGTAGGAATGAGAAACTTTGCCTCAATTTCTTCCAGAAACAGTTTTTGGAATGTCTGTGACATAGAAACACTTCAAGCAGCCTTTTCAGATCATGGGACAGTGAGACCCAACACTGAAAATTCTGTGCACTGTCAGTGGAAAAGCAGAAATAAAGCTTATGTATTCTTTCTGCTGTCTCCAAACTGCTGCACTGATATTAATTTTGTTAAAAGGCAGACCTGCTATGATGGTTTTAGTAATTGCTAAAGTTACTTTTATTGGCTTCAAAGATGATTTTAGCTTATTCTGAAAAGAAAGTAGAGCTATTCTGGCTGCCAGGTAAGGATAGGCAACACTGGGAATTTTCCTCAGTACAGAGCGGTCAATGCTGCTTGGCCCTTCAAGGAAGGCCAGACAATCATTGTTTATCGGGATTAGCTGTAATGATATCTGCTATGTTCCAATTATGATATGCCAGATTTGACATCCAGATGACCCATTCTCCATCCTCCTTATCTGCATCTTTAGGGGACAAAGTCACCATCAGTTCTTGCGTGAGTCAGGATATTAACAAGTAGTTAGCCTGCTATCGACAGAAACCAGGGCAAGCTCCTAAACTTCTGATCTATGGTGCAACCAGCTTGCTCACTGGGGTCCCATCGAGGTTCAGTGGCAGTGGATGAGAGACAGATTACACTTTCACCATCCACAACCTGCAGCCTGAAGATGCCGTAGCATATTACTATCTTCAGAGTTGGGAAGACCCTCACACTGTGATAGAGGCCATAACAAAAAGAACCCAGAGAAGTGTGAGGCTGGGCTGCCCAGCTGCTCCTTCTGGTGTCTCCATCCATGAAGAGCTTTGCTCAGATAAAGCCAGGCTGTAAGGTCACTGGAGGTTTTGGTAGAAGGTGGAGGGCTGCTCCTTTGCACCCTGACTCTCCTTTCTCCTCCTGAGCTTGAGCACAGACTTCACACTTCTGGTCCTGATTTAATGAAGGACATTGATGGTCACCCCTGAGCTGTGTGGGCTGTGGAGTCATATTGGATTTTATACAGCAACAGATGATCCCTGTTATGTGATCCAAGAAATAATTTTTAAATATTTACAATATGTTTAGAACTGATTTCAGTTCAGAACAAAATTTAAAGTGCAGTGATGTATGCTTCATCCCCTTTGCAGGCATACCTGCCTAATGTCTCAGTCAGTAACATCCAGTTACAATTTTGTTGCAGTGATTCATAATAAGTTTGCATTCAAATCCTCATTTCACACTAAGTTTCACTCGATCTGGATCTCACCAGCATAACAATATAGACAGTGAATAGTGCTACATACAGAACATTTTGGTATGACTCAGTTTCTGTGCTGTAAAACTACTCTAGGATATTCTGTTTTAGTCTCTTTCCTCATTTCCTGCAAGTCATTCATGTTTTATCATTCCTTTAAGTCTTTTCAAGAGAAATATATCTTCAAATTTATATGATGGAGGCTTTTCAAAAATTAATCTCACAACACATTACAGTATGGATCACACTAATGGAAATACTGAGATTATACTGTGCTTCTACAAAGTCTGTCTTCCTCTCCTCTGTTGCTTTCCTGCATAACCTGGCTAGCAACATATCCACAATTGTGGACTGAGAGAGAACCACCAAATAAGCAGTAATCATGGAATTAATACACTCCCAGTTTCTTTTCTTCATAGTATTTCAGGGGAAACATGTCTCTCATTGATGAAGCTGTCCCTAGATGAAACAAAACAACTAATATTTCAAATTTTAGAAAAGCAAAATTTTATGTCTATAGCTGAAAGAATAATTAAAGTTTCAACAGAAGTCCTTCTCACAATTGAACTAAACTGTACAGGTATACATCATTAGTTCATCAACCAAACTATAAAGACTTAAGACCTAATAGTTAAGAAACACTAAAATAAAAACAACAGCTGTATTTTCATCTTCAACTTGCCAACCTATGTGTGGAAAAAAGTATTTGCTACTCTGAGAGGGCCCTTTGTCTGTGCACTGTATGTATTATCACTGGCTCTTTTGGTTTCAACATCATTGATCATCTTGGAAGAATTGTGGAATGAGTTAAACTTGACGATATTATGAACAACACCTGGTACGGAGTCAGCAATATATCTGCAGCTAAGCTCCTGACCAATATAGGACAAATGTGTCCCACTGCTCAGTTGAGCTGTTTTATTGTCAGAGATCATGTTTTCAATAAAAACTCAAGGCAGTCCTTGCTGAGAGATGCAAAACTCTCAGACAGGAGTCTGGTGATTCCAGGTTCCCTTAAGTGAATGAGATGTTGGAGGGATCAGGAATGTGCATTCTTCTCTTCAGGACCCAAGGAGGAAACTGGCATGAGAGAAGTAGAGAGTCAAGTGCCAGAGGTCGATGCTTCTGGGACTATCCTGTGTCTCAGTTGCCATAGGTGCAGACAATTGCCAACCGCTGAGTGTGCAGGCCACTCCAGGTGCTAGGATTCTCATGGACTGCTCTTAAAAAGGGTCTGTATTATCAGATCTAGAACACGTCTGCTCAGCCTTCCAACATTCCCTGTCACTCCACCCTAGACAATCTACAAGTCAACTTGCTATTTGCCAATTTTATATTTTAGGAAAGGGAAACATTTGAATTTTCTCCAGAATCTTGCCTGGTAGTGGACACAAGAGAATCAGCTTTGTGAAAATAGATACAAAATTCAGCCCCAGGCTCTCGGAACTCAGAAACAAATAAACAAGAAAAAATAAATAAATAAATAAATAATAAGAAATAAAAGTAAAATAAAATAAGAGTGCTATGTTATAAATGGTCCATTAGATGGAAATAATACCACAATAAACCAGCAAGGAACCCTCCACCTAGAAACACAGAGACTCTAAGAGTGATGTTTTTCCATTAGGTAGCCCCTAAGACAGGGAGCTCTCTGCCAAACTCTCTAAATTCACATAGTTGGGGACCTCTGTGCACAATGGGCCATCTGCAAATTATTTAGTATTTCTTGTTTTGCTTTGTGATTGTTAATGCACCAGACTATGATGACCTTCCCAGGAAGTGTTTGCGTCAGCAATAAAGAAGGTGAGGTGTGAGATCAAGGGCCACAATTCTGAATGTGGTCAGTAGTGTGGTAAAAAAGAATGAAGTGGCCTCATGCATTCAGAAGTGGATGTAATAGATTCAAAGAAATCCACCATTCAGAGGTGTAGGAAGATGCACTAGAGGAGTCCATTTGAGGAGTGACAGGTGGGAGAGAGAGGGGCTGTGACTGCAGACCTGCTCCCCTACTGCTCTCCAGAGTCCTCAGTAATGAGCCCAGTTGATTGCTTGGTCTCCTGGAGGATGAGGGTGGACTGAGAACTTCATGGTGCTCATACAGTGTAGTAGGGAGGGATCAGGAAGTAAGGGGGCAATTCTGGGCTTTCATTGTTCATTTTCAATTTGCCAGAATTTATAATAATATGTTATGAAGTTTATTAAAATGATCATTTATTACTTCACTAATTTAACAATTACCATATTACATACACAAAGCAAAGAAACTATTTATATATTTACTTGTATAATGCATGCTTTTCATTTTCTAAGCGTATCTGAAGCTGAGTGAGTCAAACTCTGGGATGCTGACATTTACTGATCCTCTTCTTAACCTCTGCCCCTAAGGAGCAGTGAAAACAGCACTGAGAACCTTCACCTCACAGAGCCAGGTCAGCTCTATGATCCTGATCTCTCTAGAGGTTGCTCATCCTGGGGCTTTCAGCTTTGTCAGCACCCAAAGTTTTGAGTAGTGTCCTTCATTTCATGTCCTGCCAGGCATTAGCATAGGCAGGGTCTGAGGTTCACCCATATCATCAACCCAGTATGTCTGGAATTCAGCTTCTTTCTCTACAGCCTGGGGCCAGATCTCGGCAGCTCTTAGCACTGCAAACCTGATCAGGACTGGTGCAAATCTCTCTCATCCACTGCAAAGCTTTGAAATCTATTAGGCCCTTGAATTCACTACCCATTTCTCCTAGATTCCCTAAGTCACCCTGCCACCAGGATAAAGAAGGACGTGCTTCCCTTGTTCCCCAGAGACCTGCTTGTTCCTGACACAGGAGTTGAAGTTTTTCTTCAGATCACTCTTCTCTTTCCAGTATGAGCTAGAGACCCAGGGCCAGTTATTTTTAAAAGGGCCTACTATAAATTTAACAATGACCCAGGAGTCGTCTCTGATTTTTTCTGTCTATATAGCAGCTCTGACCTACTGTGCATGGCAAGTGCAGATGAGCCTCTTTACCTGAGGCAGGAGGAGGGAATTGGAGGCTCATGTGACCTCCTCAGAATGAGACATAAGTGGAATCAATGAGGTAAACAGGTACTGGGAAACATTTTTATACCTCACATGGGAAAGGGAGATGAAAAACTTTTCCTTAACTTCTTCCAGAAACACTTTTGAGACTACTTGGTGCATGGAGACATCACAGCCCTCTGGAGATCAAGAGACTCTACATTCAAACTTGAAAAGTCCAAGGGTTGAGGTTCCAAAAGGAAGAGGAAAGAATCTGGGTCCTTTTTACTGTATCCAAGGTGTTGGAGAATTCCATCGTTTTCCAACACCTAAACTTCTGCTCATCATTTTACATATTTGCCAATTCTCTCATTGTTTGTGAAGTGACTCTAACTTATCCTGCAAGGAAAACTGAGAGCATGAACATGGATGGGCCTTAGAACTGCCATTGGAGGAAAGCAGGAATAAATATATGCTCATGTGTGTCTAGCCCAGGGTTGGACAGCAGCATTGCTCGTGTCTCCTGTGCCATCTGAGTCATGCTGTGATGGTGAGTACAGGAACCCAGACCAGTTCACAGAGTTCACAAATTATGTTCTGATGTCTTTATGTCTCATTTTAGGCTCTCAGCTTGAAGCAGCCCATGTTTTCCTTCATTCTTCCTTCTCAAGGGATCATGCCATAGAACTGTAGTCCTCAAGTGAAGAGTGATCTGAAACATGAGAACAGCAGTTCACTCTACTCATGGGAGAGCAGCCTGATTTCTGTCCTGTGGCCCAAGGGAGAAACACATTATCTACAGGCAAATTTGTGCTGC
The DNA here is from genome assembly GCF_034190915.1 of Cavia porcellus. Classification (NCBI taxonomy): domain Eukaryota; kingdom Metazoa; phylum Chordata; class Mammalia; order Rodentia; family Caviidae; genus Cavia; species Cavia porcellus. The sequence goes on along the minus strand of NW_026947501.1, from coordinate 42,841,268 downwards.
CCTGGTGTGGACAGAGACTGTTGGGGCCCAGAGCATTTGCTGAGATGTACTAACATTGCAGCTGGGCTAAATTTCTTGAGCTCCTGCTAGATTACATATTCCTAAAGCTCAACTAGCTACTTGAGGACTTCATAGGTTGGTGGCCTCACCCTGTGCAGTTTCACTCCAGTCAGGACACAGTATGGACATGAGGATCCCACTCACTTTCTGGAGCTCTTGCTGCTCTGGATCCTAGGTAAGGAAGAACAGCACCAGGAATTTACTCAGTCATGTGTTTAGCACAGCTTGAATTTTCAGGTAGGTTCTGTTTTATTATGGATAATCATGTTGATATTTGTTGTTCCCCATTTTAGATGACAAATGTGACTTTCAGTTGACACAGCCTCCATCTGCATCTGCATTTGCATCCGTGGAAGACATGGTCATCATTACTTGCCAGGCCAGTCAGGGCATTAGTAATTACTTAAGCTGGTATCAGCAGAAACCAGACAAGCTTCTGAACTCCTGTTCAATTGGGCATCCAGTTTGCTGTCTGGAGACCTGCCAAGGTTCGGTGACGGTGGATCTGGGACACATTTCACTTTCAACGTTAGCAGATTGCAACCTGAATACTTTGCAGATATTACTGTCAGCAGGATGATGAGTTTCCTCCCACAGTGATACAAGCCATGACCTAAACTTCCCAGGGAAGCAGAAGTGTGAGGCTGGGCTGCTCCAGCTGCTGCTCTTTGTGTCTCAAGTTGCAGAGCAAGCAGGTTCTGCAGATGCAGCCAAGCTTTAATCACTAGAAAGACTTGGTAGAAGTGCCCAAAGAAGCTTGCCTATACCCTAACTGACTTTTCTGTTTCTCAACCTTGATTTAATGAAAGACACCAATGAGTACATGGGAGTAATGTGGATTATGGCATTATTTTGTATTCACATGGCCAGAGAGAAGTTGTTCTATGGATTTCCAGTGATAATTTTAAAGTCATTCATCACTTTTAGAGACTTATTTATTTTTATTGAAAACAATAGAACAAAGCAAAGTACAAAAGAATAAAACTAATCGTAACAAAACAAGGCAGTGATACAAACCTTCAAAACAACATAATAATAAATCAACAATGGCTACCACAATGTCTTTTATTGTCCCGGTTTAGAGATTTATATTAAAAGCAAACTTTAAAATAGAGAAGTATTTTTATATCCCTATACCTACATCTGTACAGTATACCACCATAAATTGATTGCAATTCTTCTGTAACCTATTAAGATTAATGTAAACCCAAAGTTCATAGTTCATATTAAGGTTGACTCTTGATATTGATCATTTGATTAAAAAACACAGTTATAATGATGTATGTAAAATTTTTGGTATGATACTATTATTTTACTGCACCAAATACTCCTCTCTTCTACCTTTGCATCCTCTTTTACCTCAATTTTATATTTGTCATTAATGTCCTACCATTCCTATAATTTTTCCTTCACTAAAAGATAAAATGTCGGTATTTAAATATGGACGATTTTCTTAAAAATATTCCAAAATATGTACTATGGAAAATGGAAGCAAAATATAATGAATAATACATTTGGCTACTGCCAAGACTCCCTTAATAGCATCCAATAGTATCACAAATGTCCTGGCTTATTAAAGGTGTTATATCCTTTACTATGCCATACAATGGCACTTTCATAGTACTAATTGTATCTAAGAGGTCACCAGAAGTGTACAGGTTGTTTGGACTGAATGTTGAGAATCTATTGTATTTTGGGCAGGGAATTTAGCTCTGTGGCATAAGCACCTGACAGGAAAGCATGAGGCTGTAAAAAAAATTAAAGCATACAGAGGAATTTTTAAGTTTTTTTTTTCTTTCAATGACAAATTTATTGATACATACTATATATAAAGTCTATATCCATACAGTCCATTTAATTTCTTTCTTTCTTTCTTTCTTTCTTTCTTTCTTTCTTTCTTTCTTTCTTTCTTTCTTTCTTTCTTTCTTTCTTTCTTTCTTTCTTCCTTTCCTTCTTTCTTTCTTTGTTACCAGGCATCTAATGAACTCATGACCTCACACTCCCCAGTCAGGCGCTTACCCCACTGAGCTAAATCCACAGCTTGTCAATTGGCTTTTACAGGAGGAACACTGGCACTCTCACTGTTCCTTTTCTTATTGTTCAGATTCATTCATTGTTTCTCTGAACTTAGATCTTCTCTACAAGTTAGAGAAGACCTTTTGCTCACATTGATCTGTTTCCTGAGATATGAAAATAAAAGTTGGTTTCATTTCACACTGTAAAAAAAAATAATGCTTATCCTTAGTTTTATATTTGTTTTTTAGGCTGCAATACACGAACACTTTCAATAAACACAGTATTCATATCTGGGTCAACTATAAACTTAATTAGGAAGTAGGAATTCAATAGGATGTGACACGGTAAACATAAGGGCACTAGAAAGTTTTCTATTTTTCCAATTAAAATGGCAACAAGAGAGGAGTTTGCAACCATCGTAGGTGCAAAATCTTCAAGTGTCGCACAGATTTATTTTTCTGAAAAATCTCAGATTCAGCCATAGCAAGTATTCTCTTTGTGTGACTCATACCCTGCCTTCTCATCCCATGACAAGATGTTTTCATTTATCCCTACTTTACAATGTTTTCAATACTAAATTTTGCCTTTTCAGTAGGATATATTAGGTAAGATCAACTGTCAGTCTTCTAAAATATGTCGAGCACTAAAAAATGGTAATTGAAAATGACTTAAAGACCTCTACCTCATCTGGTTACTATTGAGTATCAAATAAAAAAAATAAATAAATCAAGTAGTGTGACCATCTAAAATTCTCATCAGTTCTGCGTCACTTGCTAGGAGAATGGCTTGGCAAATTCTTAAAAACCTCTTTTCATAGTGTCCATTCAAAAGCAGAAGCTTCAAGCCTTTGGCTAACCTACTTGAAAACATATACCCATTCCAACATCTTCTGTAAGACTATGGAAACCAGCATTATTCATAATAGTCTGACATGAAAACCACCTACAGCATCTTTAACACATGAAGCAATTCATCACCATATCACCGTCCATTACACAGTATTCAGAAATAAAGAAGGTCACTTGACTGGCACATAAACAACATGACTTAACCTAAAAAGGAACTGTGCTGTGTAAAAGTAGGAAACAAAGAAGGAATAGAAGCTATATAATTTCTTTTTGTATAGAATTCCAGAGAAGAACATATTTAAATTACAGTGACACTTGATAAACCTGAATTTGATGAGTTCATGGGATGAAGAGGATCTTGGTTTAAAAAATGGCAGTAAAAATTGTTGCTTACAGAACAGAATTTGATATTCCGGTGGAGTTTTTACAGTGTATTTTTGATAAATATTACACTGACTCTGTAAATCGCTTAGGATGGTTTGAATTTAGCTGCATTAATTCCTCCAATCCAGGAACATGTGGCACTCTTCCATTTATTTGTGTCTTTAGTAATTTCCTTCATCACTCTCAGTGAAGTCTACATTATCAATATTTCTCTAATGTGTTTGTGTGCATGTTTGTGTCCTGTTATATGTTTGCCTTGTTTTGTGGCCTAGAGCTATACTCTTGTGCTTTCTCCTGAAGAATCCAAACTCATATTTGGAGACTACAATATTCAGTTAATTCATACTTATATCAGATATCATATGGATAAATGTTTTCCACTGTTTATTAAATTTCACTTTTACTTATAGTTGCTCCTTAATATTTATTGAAAAATAGGTACATAAACCTATAATTATCTTTTCTATCTTTGTGGGAATGATTGTGTGTATGTGGGCTTTTTCTCTAGACTCTTATTTATTGTTTGTTCACTTTATTTATCTTCCTTCCCATGGTGCATGGCACTGTCTCTGTTCTCTGATAATCCCACACCCACTTGGAAATGTTTGATATCAGAACAAGGGCCTTATACAAACTAAGCAAATGCTCTACTGTTGAACTTCATCCCCATTTGCTATAAAAGCCTTACAATATAGTCTTATTCTTACTCTAATTGGATTCCTCAAAATTTTTGTTACTCTCCTAGTTCTTTGATTTTTTGAACATTCTAGAAAATGCTCACGAAGTTCAACAAATAATTGGTAGATTCATTGTATTTCATTGCATGAAATACCTTGTGCATGTATATTCTTTGAAAAATTTGAACTTTAATAATAATATGTCTACTATTTGATGAACATGGAAAAATGTTAGCAACTTTTTGTGTAACTGTTAATTTAATGTTATAATTAGTATGCATTACAAAGGAGAAGATTGCACAAAATAATCATGGAAAGGAAAATACAGTTACAGATCTCATGATTTCTGATTTACGTTATTCCCTCTTTTTCTAATAGTAGTAGGAATCCAGAGGATACTAATTCAACTGAATGTATCAGATTGTAACAACTGATAATAGATTTATTATCTGAATCCTATGATTAATTTCATTTCATTCCAGTGAAAATGGGATAGCAACAGGGTACATGCAAAAAAAAAAAAAAAAGTATTTTTCTTCCCAGTAAGAGCATTTAAACAATTCTTTTGTATGTTTTATGTCCCAGTAAAAGGCACACGCTAGTATGGGCATACAAATGTCTCCCACACTTATCCCGATCACAGCTGACACTAGAGAGCTGATCAGCTTGTCCAAGGACAGCTTTTATATGGAGGACTCTGAAAAGGAGTGCTACATCTTTCTCAATTTCTGTTGAGCATAAAAAAAGTAGGGTGATCATTCAGCTTCCAAGTTAAACCTAAACAGTGATCCCCATGTTTCCTGACATCTTAGAACAGCCAGTACAATGTCATGTGTTCTTCATCTCAACCTTTCTGGGTGGATCCTTCTTTATTGATGTCTGCTTTGAATAACACTCTAGTAGTTTTACTCTAAGTGACATTTGAGGTCATTTTGCTCACAGGGGAGGTCCTCATCCTCCATTTGTCTTTTTTCATTTCATATACTAATTTTTTTCTTATCAGGGCAACTCCCAGGAGATCTGCAAGTTGTCCTCCAGATAAAAGCTTCCTTTGCAATTCTGAGATCACAGCTGAATTCTGACCTTGTGTTGGCTGATCTGGACTCCTCAGTTCCTCTTCTCAAGGTGCAGTTTGCTGCTTGGCTGCTGAGACTTCTAATGCTCGGAATCTCTTGTAAGATCATAGTGAGTTAAGGTATATGTGTATGAAGGGGTTCTATTGCTTTTCATGCTACTCTGAACACGTGTTACAGACATTATGTTCTTAACTTCAGGGAACCAATACTAGTGCCTTGTGGTAAAATTGCACCCAGACGTACAACAACCATCTCAAAAATTCAACATAAGAATAGAATATCAAAATCTGTCAGAGAAAAAAGACACATCACCTATAAAGGAAAACCTATCCTCATCACAGCAGACTTCTCAACACAAACAATGAAGTCAAGAAGAACATGGAGTGAAGTATTTTAGATCCTAAAGGAACATGATTTCCAACGGACTGATGTACTCTGAAAAACTGTCCATCAAAATGGGTGGAGAAAGAAGATACTTCCATGACAAAGAACAGCTGAAGAAGAAAAAAGCCACTAAGGAAGGCAGACAAATAAACAGAATTGAAAGATAAAGATGCAATAGCAGATAGATAATATGTGAACAATCACCAATATATAACAGTTATAACCATTAATATAAATGGTCTCAATTCACCAATTAAAAGAAACAGATTGGCAGAATGGATCAAGAGACAACATCTAAGCATATGAAACCCGTCTAACTCAAAAAGAAATTCACAGAATGAAAGTCAAAGATGGAAACAATTCTTCATGCAACAGGAACCCCCTAAAAAGCAGGGGTAGCTATTCTGTCTGCAGAAAATGTGAACTTCGAACCAGGAATGAAGAAATACAGAAGGTAACTACATACTGGTTAAGGGAAAACTTCAAGAGGAAGAGAAAACAATCATATATATATATATATATATATATATATATATATATGTCAAATTTTAGAACACCCAGTTATGCAAAGTAAGCATTAACAGAAATGAAAAATCAAATAAGCAATAACACAATTATAACAGGAGACCTTACCACGCTATTGACACCAAAGGACAGATTAACCAGATAGAAAATCAGCAAAGAAATATTAGAACTGAATCACACCTGTGAACAAAGGAACATGATAGATATATATGCAGTGTTCCATCCAATAATATCAGAATATATATTCTTCTCAGCAGTACATGGGACATTCTCTAAAATAGATCATATACTATCCCAAAGAATGTATTTAAGAAACTGCAAAAGAATTGAAATTTTCCCATGCATGTTACCAGATCATATTGTCATGAAACTAGAAATTAATGACAAAAGAAACTTCAAAAACCCCACAAACACATCGAGATTGAATAGTACACTCTTGAGCAATCAGTGGATCACAGGGCAAATTAAAGGAGAAATTAAACAATACCAACAAGCAAACAAAAATACAAATATAACTTACTGGAATCTGTGAGATGCAGTGAAATTGGTCCTCAGAGGAATATTTATTTCACTGAATTCCAATATCAGGAACACAGAACAAATACAAATAAACAACCTGATGTTACACCTCAAACATTTAGAAATACAAAAGCAGTTGAAACTCAAAGCCAAAGGAAGAGAGAAAATTATAAAAATCAGAGCAGAAATTAATGAAATAGAGACTAAGTAAACAATACAAAGAATCAATGAATCAAAAAGTTGGTTCTTCGAACTAATAAAATTGATAAGCCCCTAGCAAACCTTATTAAAAAATGAAGGAAAAGTTCAGATGCATGCAATAAGGAATGAGAAAGGCAAAATCACTACAAACTTTGTGAAAATACAGAAGATCATCAACATCTATTTCAAAAACCTCTACTTCCATAGGTTCAATAACAGAAGAAATGGACAGATTCCTAGAAATGTATGAAGTGCGAAAGCTGGGTCAAGAAGATGTAAAACTCCTGAATAACCCAATTTCTATTAATTAAATTAAAAGTGTAATTAAGTCCTTACCTACAAAGATGAGAACAGGCCCAGACATATTCACTGCAGAATTTTACAAGAAATACAAAAAAGACTTAACGCCAACACTCCACAAACTCTTCAATGAAATTGAAAGAGAAGCAATTCTTCCTAAGTCATTTTTGAAGCAAATATTACTCTAGTACCAAAACCTGAGAAAGACCCAACTAAAAAAGAGAACTACAGGCCAATCTCCTTAATGAACACAGATGCAAAAATCCTCAATAAAACTTTGACAAAATGGATGCCGCAAATCATCAAGAAGATTATACACCATGACCAAGTGGAATTCATCACAGGCATGAAGGGGTGGAACAACATACATAAATCAATCAATGCAGTCCACCATATCAATAAACCCAAAAGTAAGAATTACATGATCATTTCTATAAATGCTGAAAAAGCATTTGATAAAATCCAACACACATTAGTGATAAGAACCTTACAGAAAATTGGAATAAACGGTCTTTACCTCAATATAATAAAGGCCATCTATGACAAACCAACAGTCAGCATCATATTAAAAGATCAAAAACTGAAGGCCTTTACATTAAAATCAGTCACAAGACAAGAAGTCCCCTTATCACCACTCCTATTTAACACAGTACTGGAAGTACTAGCCCGAACAATTAGACAAGAAAGAGAAAATAAAAGGGATAATGATAGGAAAAGAAGAAGTTAAATTATCATTACTTGCAGATAACATGATACTTTACATAGAAGACCCCCAAAACTCCATTGAAAGCCTCATAGATATAATAAATTCAGCGATGTAGATGGACACAATATCAATACTAAAAAATTAACAGCATTTCTATACATTAACGACAAAATCACAGAGAGATATAAGGAAAGCCATACCCTTCACACTAGCATCTAAAAATAAATAAATAAATAAATAAATAAATGAAATACTTCGGAGTGAATCTCAAAGAAGAAGTAAAATATCTATATAGGGAAAATTATAAAATCCTGAAAATAAGAAATTGAAGAGGATCTCAGAAAATGGAAACACATCCCTTGCTCATGGATAGGAAGAATAAATATTTTTTTAAATGGCCATCCTCATAAAACTGTTATACAGATTCAATGCAATACCAATCAAAATACCCTCAACATATCTCATAGATCTAGAGAAACCACTCTAAAATTCATCTGGGACCCGAAGAAACCTAGAATAGCAAAGACAATTGTAAGCAGCAAAGGCAAGGCAGGAGGCATCACAATCTCTGAATTGAAGTTATACTACAAAGTTACTGTATTAAAATCAACATGATCTGAAGACCAGTGGAATAGATTAGAAGACACAGTCACAACTACAAACACATTCAACCACCTAATCTTTGATAAAGGGTCCAAACATGTTCACTTGAAGAACTACAGTCTCTTTAATAAATGGTGCTAGAAAAACTGGCTCTCCATATGCCAAAAATGAAAACTGAACCCATGCCTACCACCATGTGCTAAATTAAAATCTACATGGATCAAATATCTGAATATTAAAACAGAAACACTAAGTCTTTTGAAAGACAAATTAGGTAAAAATCTTGAAGACATTGGAATAGATAGAGAAGTCATGAACATGAATCAAACCGCATGGGAAGTACTTCCCAGAATCAATAACTTGGATCATGTCTTATTAAAAAGTTTCTGCATGTCAAAGAAATCTCTAGTATAGTGAACAGAAAACCCACAAATTGGAAAAAAAAAAAAAAACTTAGTGAACTGTCCCTCAGTCAAAGGACTTCTTTCTAAAACATGTAAAGTGTTAAAAAAAAAATCTGAACTCCACAATTCAAAGACCTAATCCAAAAATGGGCATCTGAGATGAATACACAGTTCATAGATGAAGAAATGCATGTGGCAAATAAATGCATGAAAAAATGTTCATCAATTGCTAATTAGATAAATGCAAATTAAAACCACATTGAGGTTCAATTTCATTCCAGAAAGAATGGCCAGGATAAATAAAATTATCAACAACAAATGCTGGAGAGGCTGTAGGGAAAAAGAAACTCCCTGGCACTGTTGGTGGGACTGTAGATGGGTGCAATAACTGTGGCGGTCAGTCTGGCAATTCTTCAAAAAGCCTGGATTGGAAGTCACATAAGACTTAGCTATTCTACTTCTAGGCATATTCCCAGAAGAACTGAAAACATCACACCACAGTGATATATGTGCATCCATGTTTATAGCAATCAGATCTTGGAAACAACCTAAGTATCCATCATCTGAGGATTGGATAAAAAAGTTGTTGTATTTTTGTACCTCTATCTCATCTATCAAGAATGATCACATTGAGATATTTATAAATAAATGCACACAATTTGAGAAAATACTCATAAGTGAAATAAATCAAAGTCATTAAATTACAGTGTGCAAATACTGTATAGTTTCCCGAGTATAGGTAATGGTAAGAGTACATAAGAGTTTATGGTAATCATGATTATCCATTACAATGCTTTGAAGACTTATAATGTTTGCATTCATTAATTTGAATGGTTTTATCCTGGTATGTTTGATTTATTATATGTGATGATATGAACAGCTATTTTGAAGAAAACAAGATGTTATAAAAGCCAGTGCTGATTTAATACCATTTTCCTCTGAAGTCCTACCATGCTTTTGTTCTTCTGTTTCCATTGGATTTATCATGTTGTATCTTATTGGATTTTATTATGTGTGATAGGATAAACAAAGTTTCTATGGAAAATGAGACAATATAGTAGCCATTGATCATTTTCTGTTATTCGGATCTGAATGCCATGTGATACTTTCATTCTCTTGAAAATGCCTCATCCCTCGCTTGGGACAGAAGGAGAGTAGAATTTAATTGAAATTTTCTAAAGTGCTTGACCCTGCCTAAATTAGTTCACTGAAGTTTTTGGCACAGTTTTGGGTGTGAAAAACAGAAGGATCACTGGGAGTGTGAGTGCTACCTGCCTTAAGGATGCTCAACCTAGAGAGAATGTAACATCTTTGTATGTTAAGAATATTAAACACGGGAGTGTGCTTCCTGACATCCAATAGGTCCAGCTTCTGTGGGTGGATGATGAGTTAGTACTTCGCTGCTTTGCTGCCTTTTATTTCTCTGCTGTGATGCCCCTCTGCCTTGGAAGCGAAGCCTCTGCAATCTGTGACTCTCAATAAATCTTTCCTTTTTTAGTTATGGGTGCCAGGTATGTTTTCACCTCAACAAGAATATTAACTAAGACTTTGTGTTCACTTTTAGTTTCCTAACTCCCGAATATTCCTGTCTCCTTTTGTAGATTATATCAGGGATAAAGTATTTTCAAGGCTGAGGACCAGACTCTAATTCATTAGCATCAAACACACACACACACACACACACACACACACACACACACACACACACACACAGAGAAAACCTAAAACAAAGCATAGAAAATGCAATGAAAGTGAACATAAACAATATTTTTCACTGTAAATATGCAATAGTTCCACATCTAGTACTCTGTTACAACATTCTGTTGTCAAGCACAATTCTCAGCTATGCTTTTCAATATTTGAAGGTTATTATCATTTTTCCTTATAACCACATCCAAACTAATTGAAGCACATTAGTTTAGTACACTTCTCAGCAGATTGTCATCCAGCTTTCTTAAGGAATGGTGCATATAAATGTATTTCTTTGTTCCACTTCTTATATGATTACTGAAGGTTATACATAAACTTAACCATAGTTACGTGGATTGTATGATACTACAAACTTTTGTTTTCCTATTGACTCAAAATGTTAATTTAGGCATAGCAACAATCTGGTAATGTGTAGACATGAGCAAAATTTATGCTCATGTCTACACGTTGGACAATTTTCTCCCACCTTTTAATACATCAAGAAATGAGCTATTCTCAGTCAGTGCAAAAGATAAAATGGAATCCATAGGGAAGTCCAATAAATTCAGAGCCCAGCTGTACTCTCTAGGAGCATTGAAGGCCACCGGTCTGTGATGACCTTCATAGCTGAGGTGATAGCAGCTCATGCATGTTCTTTGGAGAGAGAGAGTCTCCCTGAGTACTGAAAGCCTATCTCACTCCGTCATTCAGGTGCGAGAGAAGTTGTTTCTACAAATCTCTAGGAAGGTCATTCTTTGTGATCCTCCTTAACCTAGACATAGTTGATATTTGATACTCTAGTATAGTGACTTGAGATGATAAACAGAGAAAAGAGACATAAAAAGAGAGAGAGAAATTCCTACACTCAGTGTTGGTACTAAGCTTTTTAGGTGAGTGTGGTAATCCTTGAAAAATCAGATTCTATTGCGTGGACATTGTGAATGGAAACTTTAAGTTTGTGTGTTAAGAATATTAAACATCTTTGTATGTTAAGCATATTAAACACAGGAGTGTGCTTCCTGCCATCCAATAGGTCCTAAAAGCAATCCCAGAAATTCTCAGAAGAGAGTGTAAGACAGATTGAATACAAACAAACAGAAAGAAGTCAAAACAGAGTTCATGAGATGTGGCCAGAGGCAAGGAGCTGAAGCACGTAGAAGCTGCTGATGTATGGGGTAGATTTTACCCCAGAGACTCTGGATGGAGGTCACATTTAGTACCCCTTGTCCCACCTCTGAGAGATGTATGCATATCTTGTTTCCAGAGGGGTGAGTTTGTGCATGTCTTCTGTTTTTTGTCACCATATTCAGGGATATTTTGTCATAACAGATATTGGGAACTACCACCAGTGGAACTCAAGAAAGCCACTAACTAAATGTGCTCTGGTCATTTTTTTAGACCCCTCGTTTGACATTCACTACCTCATACGAAAGGATTGGTGAAAACTGAAAAAAAAAATTTGCAGTGTTTAGTGAGGTAGCTATTAGTTGATGGCCTATAATTGAAAATGACATCTCACTAGTGATATCTTACAGAGCCTCTTCATCCTAAAATATACCAGAGTCCATAAACGAGAACTGTGTACTGTCTCCTAAACCTATTACACACTTCATGGTGAATCATATGATTAATGATTAATGGTTAGGACACCCCATCATGTTTCTAGCATTTCAATTCACAGGTGGGGGAACCAATGATCAAGAGAACACAAGTGGCTTTCCCATGGTCACTGAATTGGTGACTGCTGGAAGGCTTACCTAGGTGCTTAAATGTGATCCTCCTTTGGGAACACACATCCTATGTTGAATCCATAACCTCGAAAGGAGAGAAAGGAGGAAAACAAAATAATGAGAAATGCACAGCTTCCTGGTATCACTGCCCATGCCACACTGAGCTTGAGTTTAGCCTAGTTTCAGTTGTTCACAGAAAAATTGACCTAAGTAATTTACAAATTGTAAATGAATTTACATCAATCTTTGGTATAAAAGAGAAAATGAGATTTCCTGCTTTTTCTACATCTACTCTTTTCCTTTTAACTTATGACTCATTAAGTCTTTCTCATAGTGCGTCCCATAATTCTCATTTGTCATTTTGGTATGGAAAGCAAACATGAATAACAATATTTTTCTATTCCCGTGTGTTGCGAATTTACTTTCCACTCACATAATTAGATTTAATATGATTTAATGAAACTGTTTCATCCAAGAGACTATGTAGGGGAAAAATGTTTTACTCTAGCTGCTTTTAGTAAACTATTCTGTCTTTTCTGAAAATTTACATAAAATTCTAATAAGGTGGAGACGTTCCAGGAGCAGGAAACAGGAACACCCTCACAGATCAAGTAAGTTGCCTGTGTCAGTTTTCAGTATGTCCTCTAAAAGGTCACCTTGACTGCATGACATTTGAGTACCACAAAATGATTATTTTTGAGTTCCTGGTGTCAGCATTCACACTGGGAGGACTTCAAGGAGTCACAAAGGCTGTTTCTGGAGGTGGAGCTAAAGAATCCACCTTTCTCCTTCCAGGGTGCTCCCACATTCCCCAACATATTACTCCTTCCTCCTCTCAGTCAATGCCTATCAAATCTCTCTCTGAGTGTGACTTTCCTCCTCCCTATGACAAGCACTGTTAAGATCCTGTGGGTCTTATTCAGATATTCCTTCTTCTCTCCCAATCTGATAATACTTCTCTTAATCAAATCTGCCAAGTTCTTTTTCACATAACATGTAACACCTGAAGGATGCACATATTACCACGTGGATGTATCTTGGGGTGTTGTCCAGCTATGTAAAACTCTTACCATCTTCATAAAATTTTCATCATTTAAAGCAGAAAAACATTCATAAGACAGATGTGTAAAAGCAAGAGAGCAGGACAAAGTATGATATTCAGGGTTTCTGGTCTGTGGGGATTAAGCAAAGGGGGTGCTTGTTTCACTTCCCCTAATTTGCATTTTATTGTGTGCATAAGTTTGGTAGATATTTCTCTGATTCAGAACTACAAAATATAATTTACGGTTAATTGCAATCTAAAAGACATTGGTTAAGGTAAATTAAATATTTCTTGGATTTTCTTAATATTTCTACCCAATATAAAGGAGGAGAGAGGACACCAGAACAGAGATGCCTGCCAACAAAGGCATTTCTCTATTGTCTTATGCTGGGTCCAATGATGAAGATTCCTATCAGGCTCCTGCAGTTTACTAATAAGTTTTCTAGAGGTGCAGTCCCCAGGAAAAGAAGCAGAATTGTGACCATTCTGCACTACAAAGGTCTGGCCAGGGACAGTGGTGTGACAGCAGTGAGACTCCCCCAGGCCCCAGGGGATGGATACGGAAGACACGTCTGATTCTACTTCCCATCATGTTGAACATGGCTGAGAGATTCAAGAAAGACACAGGTAAGAGACTGAGGTTCAAACTGCAGTTCAAGTTTTATCAGGATCCAAGTTACTTCATCTGGTACTCCTGCACTGGATCAGCAGGAGATAGAGACCTCTTCCTGAGAAAACATTTGGTGGTGCTTCATTCCAGGTCAGGCTGTGGTTCCCACTCACTGCTGAAGACAAAGAAGCTGGTACACTGAAGGTGCCCTGTAGAGACCTTCATTGAGAATAGTGCTTTTGACTGAAGTCATCAGTTTAGATTCCTCAGCTGTCTGTATCGATGAAATGTGGAAGTGCTTTCCAATTGGTAAAAATGATACTGGAGACTGAAGATACTAATAGGACATAGCTTGGTTAAACAGTATGTATGAAGCAAGCCTGGAGATCTCTGTAAGGGCTGAACTGTGTGTGTTGCACTGTGGAGATTCCTGTGTTATCCTCCTGCATCTGCAGCTCCTTTCCTGACTTCACGCTGCTCCTGACCATGTCTTAAGGCCTTATGACACGTTTCTATCTTCACTAAACATGGTTTTGACAAATATTCAATTTTGGTTTGAAGAGGTGAACCGACTTCAGATTCACAAATATGTTGGTAGAGAATTTCAAAACTTTTGCCAATCAGAGCTTCTGAGGTACAAAAATGCCCAGTAGCCTCACTTTCTATGATTCTACTATGTGATTCTGTTAAACAAAGACATGGGCTTACACTGTCACAAAGAAAATAAAAACAGACATTATTCCACACCCTCCACATATTAATGAAACCCTCAAGAGTCTCAAAACCCTTCTGTCCCAAAGAGGAAACCTGCTGTTGGTACAAAAACCTTTAAAGTGATCTGACCAGGGACATCTGCATACATTTGGTCTGTGCAAAGTCACTGAAGTAAGTCAGCCCAGAGGCTGTGCCCAGCCCTGAAAAGACCCTGCTGATTTGCATGTCCCTAGGGAACAGCAGTGAGGACATATTAATAGGCTGTAACACGCTGTGCAGGAGTCAGTTCCTGTCAGGACACAGCATGGACATGAGGGTCCACACTCAGATTCTGGGGCTCCTGCTGCTCTGGCTCCCAGGTAAGACAGGACAGTGCTGGGAATTTGCTCAGCAGAGAGCAGTCAGTGCTGCCTGGATTTCAATGAATTATTCTTTTAATATACTGCTGTGATTTTTTGTATTTATGTTTTCCATATCAGGTACCAGATGTGACATTGAGATGACCCACTCTCCATCCTCCCTCTCTGCATCTCTTGGAGACAGAGTCAGCATCACTTGCAAAACAAGTCAAAATATATATACAGCAAATTGGCCTGGTATCATCAGAAACCTGGGAAAGCTCCTAGGCTCCTCATTTATTTTGCAAGCAATTTGGCTTCTGGTGTCCCATCCGTATTCAGTGGCAGTGGATCTAGGACAGATCACACTTTCGCTATCAGCACTGTGGAGGCTGGTGATGTTGAAACTTGCTGCTGTCAACACTATGATAATTTCCCTCTCAGAATGATACAAGCCATAACAAAAACCACCCAGGAAGCAGAATTGTGAGGATGGCCTGCCCCACCTGCTCCTCCTGGTGCCCCCTCCTACTGACAGCATTTGTCAAATGTAAATGGGTTTGAATTTCACGGGAGGCTTTGACAGAATGGTCAGGGAGCCTCTTTTGTTCCCCAAGTCTCTATGCACTGCTTAGACCAGCCACACAGACAGACCAATACCTGTGCTAATTTCATAGAGGACACAGCTCAGCACAGGTGGGAAGCAGGGATTGTGAAGTTGCAGCAGCAGCTGAGATTCATGCCACAAAGAAAAGTTCATTTTTCTCTCTGTCTCTGTCTCTGTCTCTGTCTCTGTCTCTGTCTCTGTCTCTGTCTCTGTCTCTGTCTCTGTCTCTGTGTGTCTTTTTCTCTCTGTCCCTGCTCTTCCAATCCTCTACTGGGAATGGATACTACTCTCCCCATCTGAGGTACATTCCCATTCTCTGTAGCTAATTATTTAGGGCAGGGTTTGAATTTGGGATCTTTCTACTTCTGCCTTCCAATGTGCTGCTATTTCAGGCCTGTGTTGTCATCCAGGCTGAGCCCAAGCATGTGGTGGAAACACACACAAGATTCGCGACTGTTTCCTTTAATCTATGGAAATTAATCTGTCTTTGAATTTAAGTACCCAAGATTGCATAGTGCCATACACTATTTGCCAGTGTTGTGGGACTTCTTCCTAGGACAGCGACTGTCTTTGTGAAGTGACCAGAATACACAGTATTCAGAGGAGATGATCAATTCAATTTTAAGAGTCTTAGTCATAAGTGAAAAAGCCATGTTGTTTCCCTATTCTATCGACAAGCACTAACGATAGCACTTCTTAAGTGTAGTCAGGCTCTGAGGTCACAACATAGTTTAGTAGAAGGATGGAGAGGAGACTATGAGCTTCCTCTGTGAGTTCTGAACACAGAGGTGTTTACAGGCAGCACTTATCTTCATCTCCTGGGCTGTCCTGGAGAACGTCCATTCCAGGGTTGCTGCCTTCCCTTGTCTTCTGGCTGTGCTACCTTTTCAGCTTCTGAGAGTGCAAGCAGGCACACATATGCCTCATGATGTCAATGGAATAACAATGAAGTTAAGATTCCGGTGAGCTATACATGCCCCTGGATGAACTAGGTTCACTTTCCATATGGAGATGCCTTGGTCTGATATTGTATCAAACATGTCAGTGCCAAGCAAGTTTCCTTCATGTTCAGATTTTAACACAAATAGCAGTAGGTGTGAGTGCAGGCTAATCTGCTATGGTCTAGCAGCTGTAATCATGCATCACAGAGAAATTGGGAGTCCTCATACTCAGGGACAGTGTGCAGGAGGCATATCTGGATATACTTCTCTCCTTCTGAACCTGATTGGGACACCCAGAGAATAGCCATGGTGTGAGATAGCCGGGGTTCGAGTGTTTGGCCAAGGTTTAGTAGAGCCAAGATATTCCATGTATATTGGCACTGACTTGGCAGGAATAGAGATGGTGTCCTGGAGACACAGAAAGCGAAGACTGGTGACTGGGTGAATAAGGTGCCCACAATTGCCAAAGAGGAGAAGATCGAGGCACTGTTAATGCGCATTAGGGTGATGCACTGAACAGAGTTTGGCCTCATTTAGGACACTGGGCTTGCCAAGAAGTCCTCTCGACATGGCCTCCTCTGCAGCTCAGAAATCCAGGCTCCGGAATGTCTGCACCTGAGCACAGAAGCTTGCTAGATAGGGTGATGGTCAGGAAATCTGCCAGTTGTTGGATTTGGTTTTATTTCTTGGCTCAAATATATTGTATGATACTACAACTTATCCAGGTGTCAGGTGTAAAAGAGTCCGGATCGTAGCTCTGGAAAAAAAAATCAGTTGTTTGTTAACATTATCCTGACTGCCACCACTAGTCAGCCTTTCCTGATGATTAGTTGTGAGAAATATTAAATACAAGGAAAGAGTACAGTACCAAAAGTTTCACATGTGTGATAAAGCACAAGAGTTCACTTCCTGAGAATGAAGAAACCTGTAACTTTGCAAAGTAGATTTCTGAGTGAAAAATATATGAGAAAAATAGACTTTTTAGGGACACATTTGAAAGCAAAATGGAGTTTTTCTTGTCCAGTCATCACAAATCTCTTGAAAACACAAAGATAAAGCAATGCCTTCAGGTTGTTGCAAAGAATTTAAAATGTATATAACATGGATCTAATGCATATTCCTTTAAATAGAAAAAAAAAAAAAAACAAACAAACAATGGTTTCATTGTCAGAGTGGCACAGTAAATGTAGCACAAGTATTTACTTTTCCTTTGCTGGAATGATTTGAGATTCAGATGTCTGATAGATAATCTCATCATTTAAAATATTCTATGAAATCCAGATTGAGGTTTATTTTTGCAAAATCCCATAAGAGCAAAAGTAAGATCCTTATACTCTTTAGGGCCATTTTAATCTTTGATATTTCTCTAAATATTTTTTGTAGCGTGGCTACCAGACAGGAGCATTTCTGTCACTGGAATTGTGCTGTCTGCTCTGACACGGGTTATGTAGCAACACCACATTGGTGCAGAGTCACTGAGATCTTCCAGCTGTGCAGCTGCCCCAGCCTTGCCCACGTCATGCTTATTTGCATGCATTTAGATCACAGCCCCTGCCCTTAAGACTGCTCCACAAGCTGGTTCAACCTGAGCAGAAGTCAGTCTGAGTCAGGATAGAGTGAGGATGGCCCTTCCCCTCAAGCATAATCTAATGTCACAAAGGAGAATTATGAAGAGAGTTAAAAAAACAAAAACAAAAACAAAAACAAAAAACAAAACAAAACAAAACAACCCAAAAACAAACAAACAAACAACAACAACAAAAAAAAAAAACTGAGGCTCAATGACCTTTATCTATGCACCTTCGGGGTCGGGAATTCTTATTCGCAGTTTCACAGGAAAACGTCATCATGTATCATTATTCATTAAATGCTTCTTTGATTTTCTGAGACAGAGAATAACTTTGTGTTTTGCCTAGTGATCAATGCAGTGCCAAGTTCATAACTCACAGTGAAGAGACTCACAGCCCAGACTTACTGGAAATCTCCACATTCATTTCTCTCCTGGTTTGACTGGTTTACATTCCCACCAGCAATGTAGAAGAGTTTCTTTTCCCCAACATTATTGCTAGCATTTCTTTTTATTCCATTTGACCCAGCTGTCTTCTTTCTAGGCGTCTTCCTAAGGAGTGTAATTCACCATATTATAGGGATATATGCAAATCCATGTTGATAACAACAAACTGTTAATGTCTTGATCTTGTTTATCGATGGACAATGGGGCAAAAAAACTGTAATCAACTGAGTACTGGTTTACCATAAAGAAAAATAACTCAAAGATTTATAGGCAAATGGATGCAAGTTGAGTCCAAAATACTAAATAAAACACATCGAACACACAAGCATAAATATCATATAGCTTATCTCATATCTCAAAAAATATAATTAAATAAACACAGAAACAGGTTAACGATCAACCCTGGAAGTGAGGAAAAACTCTAAAATTCCAAATAGTACATTCTGTTGTTTCAAGTATAATTTAAAATGTGTGCCAAATTGTTAGTATATTTCATTTACCCATCAGTACAAATATGCATTGAATATAAATTTTTGTCCTTTAATTTGTTTGTTTCTTGTTTTATAAGAGAGAGTCTTTTTGTTAATG
This sequence comes from Cavia porcellus, assembly GCF_034190915.1. Classification (NCBI taxonomy): domain Eukaryota; kingdom Metazoa; phylum Chordata; class Mammalia; order Rodentia; family Caviidae; genus Cavia; species Cavia porcellus. The sequence continues at coordinate 42,822,292 of NW_026947501.1, read as the reverse complement.
ACATGTATTGTCATAATATTAAAACTGTAATATATGGTATATTAACTATTATTACTACCTAACATATTTTTCACAAAATATTGTTTTGTGTTTCATTGAAGTAAGAAAAGTGATTTTCGAGTTTTCTTTATTTATCTCCTTGTGTGACACCAAATTCTGAAGCAAGTGATGCACAGGGCCCTGATTTCTGAAATCCTAGAAAATGCAATGTCAGGAATTCACCTCTAGATGGTGGAGAAGTTCCAAAATGAACATGGCCATCCAGCTAACCTTGGCTAATCTAGGGCATTGAGAGTGGTGCTCTGACAGTGGCTCTCTCAGCAGGGCGCCTTAGGGATCCAATGGAACTGCATGACCAGGGACACGTGGAATGAGCTGCCAGAGTGCTTATCTGTGGGGAATCCCACTCTGCTCTTACTGAAAGCATGGTCCTTCTTCTAATCCCTGGCCTTTGGGTCCATGCAGCCAATATTTCTGGGAATGCGTTACATTTCTGGACATTTAGATGGTGAAGCTCTGTTCTAATCTGGATACTTTTAGAGAAAGAACCTAATAGAAGTTAATAAAGTTTAAATGAGATCACACAGAATGGTAGTACTCCCAAAGTGCTAGTGGTTTTGGAATGAGACTCAAAAGATACCTCACTTCACTACCCTCATTGCTATAGAGGAAAATATTCCTGAGCATACAGCAAAAAGGAGAGAAACCAGGAAGTGAGCTTAAAGCAAAGTGGTCACCTGAAGAACATGGAACTTTTTTTTTTCCAGCATCTAGAATTTGAAAAATACAAAATGTCTCTTGTTTAATCTTCCCGGCCCACAGTATTGTGCTCCACTATAGCAGTGTGGGCAGTCCACTGCCTCAGCCCAAACATTCTTTAGCAGTATCAGCCTTCCTTTAGCAGGTAGATGAGCAGGCTTGGCTTTGCTCCTGACCTGTCCTGATTCTACGGGTTACTGTTGGGAAAGGTGCACAGAGGATCCTTCCTCAGTGAATTTGCATGGAACACACTCCATACTCTCATTCTGAGAAAGAGGGAAAGCTCTCATTCTGTTTGGTGTCTGATCAGAACAGTGTGTTTGCTTTGTATTGATGTTTAAAGATTCCTGCCAAACTATTAACAACATCTACAGCTCAATGAGGAACAACAAGCCTGTTCTCCAGCCCCTCCTCACACACACTGCTGTCTGCACAAGATGACAGCCTGAGTCAGTGAGGTAGATCTGGAACAGGGGTCACTCTGGCCTTTAGCACACAGGGGCGAGTGGCCAGCCTCCTGTCACCACTCAGTGACAGCTTCTTCTCCCACCCAGTAATCATGGAAGCAGCCTGGGCATAGCTCGGAGAGCACAACCTCTCTCTCCATCCCCTTATCTCTTCTTACAGGACACCTGCAGTGCACTTCCGCTGCTCTCTGAGTGGACAGTTTACTGTGCTCTGTGACCCCAGCCCTGAATTCATCAGGTGCACTTGGCTTTAGTTGACACCTGGCTGTCCTCATCTTTAGAAATTATCTTTTGTTCTCTTACATATCCTGCCAACTTTAACAGACTCTTTTTCTTGCACCCATTGAATACTTAATGGAGAGATATCACTGATAAATTGTACTTAATGAAGATGAGCAAGCAAAACCGTAGCCATTCAGAATCCATGGGAGCCCTGTAAACAGAGTTCCTGTAGACATGTGCTGGGCAGAGACACCCATGTTGTCCCCACCCACACAGGAATGATATATTATAAAGTATGTGACATTAAAATTTTATTTTAATTGTTCTTTATTCTTTTTCATACTATATTAATGTGTGTCAGTCTCCTGGAACTAGGTTAAATAACTGACTCACAACTCTAAAAGCACCATATTGAGCCCAGTTTCTAGTGAGTGCAGTCAGTGGTTACCTGCTTCTAAGGCAGACATGGCTTTGCAGGATGAGCATGGAGAAGAAAAGCTGCACCTCAAAAGGAAGCCAGCAAATCAAGTACAGAAGATGAGCCCAGGCCAAGAGTTCACTTATCCAGGCCTCACTCATAGTGGCCTGTGATTCCAACCAGGTTTCACATCACAAAACGTGGGATGTTTCAGGAACATTTTAGATCTCAACTAACAAAGGGTAGAGGCAATGGCTCAGAGGCTCAGACTTGTACACTAGAGTTATAAATTTTAAAAGGTTCCAAAAATAGAAAGCTTGTCTGTCCATGCAATGAAATACTTATAATAATTATATTCCCTGTTCTTTGTATATTGGTGGGGTAATTTACACACCTTGTACATAAAGGTCAGCTACTTTTTGTTTAACTGTTAATCTAATGCTACAATTAATATGAAACACCAAGGACAGAGAACAGATAAAATAATCATGGGAAAAAATACAGCTTATAGGCCTCACCATTTCTGGTTACAAATTTTTACTTCTTACTGTTTTTAAAGGAGTAGGAATCAAAAGGATAGTCATTAAATTGTATGTGTCAGATTGCAACAACTGCTAATCAGGAATTACATATTTACTATCTGAGTCCTATGATTATTTCTGATTTCATTCTTTTGGAAAATGAGCTAGCTACTGTCTATTTGCAATAGGGAAGTATTTTTCTTCTCATCAAGTTCATTCAGACATGCTCTTGTGCATTTTAAATACCAGCTAAAGACATATGCAAGCACACACATTTAACTGCCTCCCACTCTTATGCTGGTGATCTTTGACACTAGACAGCTGGTAACCTGTTTTAAGGACCCCTTTTTTCTGGAGGCCCCCACCTTGCAGGACTGTGCAGATACCAGCTGCTTCTGTCTCAAATTTTGCTGGAACCAAAAAAGCAGCATGGTCCTTTAACTTCCAGATTAAACCTAAACATTGATCCCCATATTGTCATGACATCCGAGAGTGGCAGATACAAGGTCATGTGTCCTTGATGTCATCCTTTCTCTGTAGATCCTGCTTCCCATTAATGAAGGTATCTTGACTGAAACTCTAATTGTTTTTTCTAAGGGACATTTGATGTCACTTTACTCACAGAGGAGGTCCCCATCCTCCAGTTGTGTTTTTGCATTTCATCTAGAAAGTTGTCTTAAACCAGAACAACATATTATCCTCCAGGTAAAACCCTCCTTTGCAAGTCAGAGATAACAGACTCCTCTGAACTTGTGCTGGCTGATCTGGACTCCTCAGTTCATCTTCTCAAAATGAGGTTTTATGCTAAGATCCTGGGGCAGCTAATGCTATGGATCCCTGCTGATTGCAGGGAGACATGGCATATGTATGTTGATAGGGATCCTGCCATTTGCCAGGTTATGCTGATCAAGTGTTACAGGCATCCCATGCCTGTGAGAACTAGGGACATTTAAAAATGACCAGTGTGCTAGTGAACATCTTAAGAGAGATGTATCTGGGTTTTGTATACTATTACTATTTTTTTTTTGAAATTGATGTTATGAATGAGAATGATTATCTTTAAATAAATACTATGTGAAAAGTCACAAATATCATCATCGTTTGGAAATAACTTTGCTTCTGTCTCATTATTTCAGGATGCATTGCGGAGGTTGTATAGACCCATACTGCACCTTCCCTGTCTGTCACTCTTGGAGACCCAGCTCCGTCTCCTGCATTTCCAATCGGCCTCCCATACAGCAATGGGAAAACCTACTTTCATTGGTACCTACAAAAGCCAGGTCAGTCTGTGGCTTCTTATCTTCAGAATTTCTGACAGGAAGGCTGGTGTCTGAAACAGGTACAGTGGCAGCTTATAGGCAGTTGGTCAGAGACAAATTTCACTTTCAAAATCAGCAGAGTGGAGGCTGAGGATATTGGTGTTTATTACTGTGCTCAAAGTACAAAATTTCCTCACAAGGCAATATAGCACTGAACAAAACCCTCCCTGCTTGGGGTGGTTTAGCTGGGCTCATGCACTCCCATCTCAGGAGCAGCAGCACATGTTTTCTCAGTCTATGAGAGACAGGTGCTCAAGAGACAAGGGACTCTCTTCCCCTTAGCTTCAGCCTTAGTTTCAGCACCTCCGGAGAGTTGGAGACCTGACCTTTTGCTGCACCAGGGTGAAGAAAACAGTGAGAGAAGGCCTTTGTGCCTTTACCTGTGGGCAGCCTGCAATGATGGCAGGGACCGCTCAGCCTTGTTCTCCCTGTCTTCCCACAACTGTCAAGGAATTTTACTACCACAAAAGCAAATGATGTAGCTTAGTGCTGTGTGGCCTGGTTCCTCACAGAAGTCTGCTGGTCACTGCGTGAGACTGGACCTTGACTTTGTAGTCCAATTTTGCCCTACTACTTCCTTTCTAATTACCATCTTTGACAAAGTCTTCTCCACAAGCAATCCCCACAAAGACTTAAAATGAGAAGTGGTAAGAATAAATTTAAAGTTTAAATTATACAAATATGCTTCTGTAAATTCCTAGCAAATACAGGATTATGATGCTAATGGTCTTTGATTCCCTTCCATCTCCATTTGTGGAGTGGAAGAGGACCAAAAGCTCAACAATGTGTTTCCAAATAAACAAGAGAAAGTGATGGAGGGAAACCTTAAATTTCCTGCAACTAGTACCACGTTACTGTAAGGCGATGTTTTGAATAAAGTAAACAAGCATTATTTTTACATAAATAATGGTTACAAAAAATGAATCCAAGATTTTCATTGTATTTATATAGCGAAATTAGCTTTTCACCTATTCTTACCAAAACACTGCTCTCACATTCTCACATAAGGTTAGTACATTGCATCTAACTTAGTAAGGATTCATGGCAGTTCTCGTCTTCATGTGGCACAGTGGACGTTAATCAAATGTAAAGGGGCAGAACAATTGGACTCTGCTTCTGGTTTAGGCCACAAAGCAAACTTAAAATGATTGTCTTTTCACAGGCAGAAGATTCCAGGGCAAGTGCATTTCAACTCGCAGTATCATTTTGTTGCTTTTAAAATTGTCTGGCAGGGGCAGGAGGTTTAGCTCAGTGGGGTAAGTACCTGCTCGGCAAACATGAGGTCGTGGGTTCAATCCCCAGCACCAGAAAAAAAAAAACAAAAAAACAAAAACAAAACATAAAATTGGCTTTGTAGCTACAGAAAATGAGGAATTATCTCTATTTTGATCTACCCATTTTGTTTGAAAATTAAAGTGACTTATCTGATTATATTCTCTGTCTGTTGCTTATTCAAGTTTCCTCTGCTCATCATTATACAGATTATGTTTTATTATTATATCTTCTTTGCTTTCCTTTTCATATGTACCATTTCGCTTATACATCATTGGCACTGCAGGTTAGTTTTTGTACTGCTACTTCCAAAGTACATTTCAAAGAACAAACAAAGTTGGCTTCTTCCTTTTATTTCAAAATCATCATACTAATTTAGATTTCTTTGATTTTTCTCTTACAATGTTGCACTAATTTTCAAATTACTACCTTCAAATCTTGCATGTCACATAAAAACGTAAATTTATATGGTACCAAGAATGTCATTTTAGATAGCTCTATACCATTGCACAGGAAAGCCATGAATTCACTTCACTGAAAATCAAGTAAATGCTGGAAAGCATACAAACAATTAACAGAGTGTTCTCCATCAGCCACTGCAACACTGCAACACTGCTCCCACAGTCTCCTGTCCTCTGCAGTGTAATCAGCACATTTCTCACACACTAACCCCGAATACCTCTGAAGTAGCATAATACATGAGGAAATTTGGGACTGGAGGACCACATGAAACTGACAGTCAAGGATATAGAGACTCAGGCTGAGCTATGTGGCCTCCTCCTGCTCTGGCATTTGACTACAAGAAACAGAGACTCTTTTCCAGAAATCCTGTATAGTCTTTAGAATTTCCATGAAAATACAGTGTTAGTATAGAAATGGATTTCATCTCTCTGTTGAAAATGATGTATTTGATTTACCTTTATTATTTCACTACTTAAACAGAGACTAGAGCTGAAATGTGACTTAGTCTCCAACGTTCCTTTCCATAGTGACAGCAGTCAAAATCCGAATCCCCTGCAAAGTCAGCACAGATGTTGAGGAAGACAGGCAATGGTGTAAGGTCAAACCAAGAGAAGCTCCCTTCCTTCTTACCAAAGGTGCTAGTGCCCTCATCTCTGGATCCAAGCTCAGCTCACTGACCTTGGATGTTGAGCATATTTTACTCTGACAATTAGAGACAATGAATCTGAGGAGACTGCATGTTGTTTCTCCCATAATATGGCAAATTTTCCTCTAATATTTTTATGCCCTCAAATGTTTTTAGGACTGCCTAACTTCATTTTTGAAATGTTAGCTTATTAGACCAGGAGCCGCATTATTGTTTATAAATTCAAGTACATAAGTACTTACGTATTTTTTCTATTTCTTTATTTTCTGTACCTTACTCCTGCCACACTGTTTCTGACATACTTGGTAGGGTAGAGCCAACCATACACTGCCCAGCTGTGCCAGTGATCCTGCTTCAAGCAGAGATCAGTTCCCAAGGCCACACCCCCTTCTTATGCAACTTTCTTCATTTCTAGCACAAAAAAAAGAAGAAGAAAAAAAGGAATAATCAAGAATAATATAGGTGAGGTTGTAAATAATAGCACTGGAGGCAATCTTCCTTAATTCTCTAACCACCATCCCAAGCAATGTTCCAAGATGTTGGATTCAGCAAATGATAGATATGAGAACCATACTCAAAGACTCAGGTCACAGGCAAAGCATAGTTAGGTGACTTACCACAAAGTAGTAAGAATGGCCTCTAGTCTAATTCCCAGAGGTGTCGTCATTCACATTTAAAGCTTTGTAATAATAGTTTTTGTTCTTCATATTTCTACAAATCTTCGGTCTGCTGAGCTCATGACAAAACTTCATCTCCACTCACAGAATTGCAGAACTTTTCTAGCCTGACTCCCCAGAATTCTTCACAGTCCTAATGAAAAGCAGTTCTGCAAAATTCTGAACCCTATCATCAAACGCAATTAATGCAATGACCTCATTTCTTGATATTAATTTTCTATCAGTTAAATTTTCATGTGGGTGAGAGCAAACCTGAGAAAGCAAAATAATGCCAGAAGAACTGGTTTGGCTCATGATTTCAGAAGTGTCAGTCCATGGTCACTGGCTTAATTTTCCTTAGGATGGGAGTGAGGTAGAAATGCTGTGGTAGAACAGTGTGGCATAGAAAAGCTCCTCACATCAAGCAAACAACGAAGAAGAAGGGAAGGATGTTAAGCAAAAGATACCTACAAAGTCAATTAGAGAGACAGAGAAATCCAGACAGACAGAGACAGACTAAATGACAGACATTTTGTTTTTATTCCCTTCATTTCCCATCACTCTACTATACAGTGCAACCAACATTCAGTGTGTTGTCACTTGTGCCTGCCATGTCTGCAATTGTCCTCACATACAGAACGAAAAGTGTGTTTCTCTTATTCTTAGGTTTGTCTTAATCCAACCAAGTTGATGATCAACATTCTCTATCACAAAAATTTCACTTTTGCTCTAGAACTACACAAGATTTTATTTCTTTACATCTTAGTGGACAATTATCATTATCTTTTATAACATAGTACTTATGGTTAGATTAAAAAATATGTTTTCATAGATTTTATATAGTTTTGTGTTTGCATTTCTCTAAGACCAACAAATTTTAATCTTTCATGGAGTCAATGAGTATTTGTAGATAACATTTGGAGAAAAAATTTTTGTTCATATCTAAGGTGAATATAATTTTATTAAGTCATCTTACTATCTCATTAAGTTAGGATATCTAAAAATATTTATCATTTCTATTTGTTCTTAGAAAGTTTTTCAGGACCATGGCTATTGCGTAAATGAAAAATATGCTGAATTATGTATCACAACATATCCTCAGATGGCAGACATAGGTCATTGTTTTCATTTTTCTGTTCTGATAACTTCCTAAAGAATATGAACCATTGTAACAGTTGGGGTTTCTTTTCTATGGGAAAACACAGCAGGGCGATCACTCTTTCTTCGTAGGCATCAAGGAAAAGCTTGAGGAGACACAGAAAGTAGGAGCTTTCTAAAAGCCATTAAGTGCAATATGTGAGGCACACAAGCTTAAATATGACATGATTGCTCTTATATGGAAAAAAACCCACATGGGAACCAGGGAGATCATTTGTGAATATCTGGCAAAATGAGAAAGAGGGGTGGAGAAGAGGAGCAGAAAAAGGAAAGAGGAAAATGGAATTAAAGGGAAAAAGTGATGAAAATAGAATGTCTCCAAATCTGAAAGAAAACAAGGGTTGCAGAGAGTACAGAGGATGGGGGATAAAGACACTGAAAAAGAACCAATCAGCTGTGTGTTGTACATGCACTGCTCCCTCACAGAGTGTGGCATCTCCACACCACAGACCTGGGCTAATGAGACACAAGTCTTTTTGGGCTTGATCTTGAACAAATTCTCAGTGACTTTTGTTCTGACATTGAGTCATCTGAGACTACATAGAAAAGAAAATGCTCCATCCTAGCTCTTCTGTTAGTACATTATTCTGTGTCTCTTGTAAAAAACCAACACCAAAAAATAACATTGTGGAGAGGTTCCAGGGAAGAGTGAACAGGACCACAGTGAGAAATGAAATAAATTACCAGTGTCAGTTTTCTGTATTCCTGCAAAACATCCTTTCACTGCCATTTTTTAGTAACATGTAACACTTATTTCATAGCTCTCCAGGTCAGAATTAATGCTGAGAAGAAATCGAGGAGCGGAGAAGGCTGTACTAGTGCAGCTGGATGGTAAAGAATCTGCCTTTCAAATTCAGAGATGCTCACACATTGCCCAGTCCTTACCCTGTCCTCCCCTCATTCAGTGTTTATTTGGATCATAAAACACCCTCTCTGATTGTGACTTTGGTCCTCCCTGTGACAAGAATTACAATGATAGTACTACTCTCACTCAGATAATTCATGATCCTTTCAAATCTGAGAATTCTTGGTTTAATCACATCTGCCAGATTGCTTTTGACAGAAAAGGTAACTCTTATAGGTTCCATATATTATGACATAGATATCTCTGGGGTGTTATTAACCTATCAAAAACTGTTTCAGTTGCTCCCCAAATTATCATCCTTTAAAGTAGAATAAAGTTTAGAAAGCAGGTGTGTAAAGCAAGAGTATTACAGGCAGTTGAGTTAGTCTGAAATAGTATAGGAAGTCAGACAGGACTGGGCCCTCAAAGGAGCCAGTGCAGAAGTTCAGATACTTTGCAATCTTGGAGGAGACAAACAATTCCCACTGTGGAGCAGATCTCAAGTCAAAAAGCAAAGCAAGGACACCCACATCCTAAGGACCCGAAGTCCAAATTCTTCTATATCACACTGAGAAAGTCAGGAGTCATCAACCCAAACCCCTACAGGAAGAGTCACTGCTTTTAAGCATGCATCCTTGCTGTGTAACTTGCTTCCCTCTTTGTTCCTGATTTAATCAATTTTACTCAAGCAAAAAAAATTATTGGTTAACCATAGTCCTGTCCCACCTTACGAGTTCCCAGGTTTGTCCCATCTTGGACCCATCTCACCTTGTGGTTTTACTATATAAAAATCCCTACATAATGTAGACTATTCGGCAACCCACTCAAGAACCATTTTGTCTCTCTCTCAGAAACTTTCTTTCTTTCTATAAATATATTTTGGTCTCAACCTCTGTTGTTCTAAAAACTGATTCTTTGATTTTAGAGAGCTCAAATTCATACCAGACATCTAGTAGGTTGGGAGTTTCATTCACTTATATTAAGACAGATGGATATATCATGATATACAGGGTCCTGTTGTTTGTGGGGTTTTAGCAAAGGGATGCTTGTTTTACTTCTTCTGGTGTACATATCACCATGTGAAGGAACTTGCTAGAAGTTTCTCAGATCTTCTGCCCTAGAAAAAAGCAATCACTCACATTTAATCAGAATGAAATTGGTTAAGAAAATTGCATACTTCTGGAATTGTCTTACCATTTATATCCATTAATATAGGAGAGTTGGAAAACATCACACCAGAAATGCTCTCCAATATCATATATTTATTTATAAACTTATACTGGGTCCATGGACAAGGATTCCTGTGCAAGCACGTGTTGCTTGCTAGCAAGTTTCCTTGAGGGTCAGTGCCATGGAAATACAATAAGGTTGTGATCAGGCTGTCAAACAAAAGTCTGGCCAGGGACAGTGATAGCCATATCAGTAAGGTTCACTTAGGCTACAGAGCTTGGGTGCTAAAGACACATCTGTTCCTAATTTCCATGCAGTTAACCTGGCTGAGAGGGCCAAGGCAAAGACACAGGTGGAAGACAAGTGTTGACAATGCATTCCAAATTCCATCAGCGTCCAAGATATTGCTCCCTGAACATGTAAGATGTATCCACAGGAGAAAGCGACCTCTTTCTGAGAGGCATAGAATAATATTCATTTCCAAGTCACAGTGAGGTCCCCACTGACTGCTGAAACCGAAAGAAATGTTGCCCTGACTGTGTCTTGTAGAGACCTGCAGAGAGTACAGTTGTTTTCTGTGAAGTCATCAGGTCAGGTACATCAACTCTGCCTGACGATAAAATGTGGAAAATCATTCGAAATGACACACAAAATGCAGAACATTAGAGACTCCAAATCAGTTATAGGACACAGCCCATTTTGTTTCTTTCTATGAAAGAGCCCTGCTGCTTTGAATGGCAGCAAAACTGGTTGAAACACACTAACCAGAGATTTCCATGTTATCCTTGTGCATCTGAAGCACATTTCCTAACTCTGTGCTCTTCATGAAAATCCCTTAAGGCTATCATAAAAAAGTATAGCTATCTATCTATTTATTAAACATAGTTTTCATAATCAATTTTTATTTGAAGAAAATAAATTAAAATTCACAAATATATTGTGAGAGAATTTCAAATTTTTTGCCAATAAGAATCTTTTTTTTTTTTTTTTGGTCTTTTTTTCATTTTTATCAGTACCAGGGATTGAACTCACAACCGCCGGCTTGTAAGGCAGGTGCTTATGCCACTGAGCTAAATCCCCAGACCCTGCCAATAAGAATCTTTTGGGGTAATAAAATGCACAACACTCTCAATTTCATAGATTTTACTATGTGGCTCTTATAAAGAAGGAGATGATCTTTCATTGTTACAAATAAGAAGGAGACACATTATTCCATGTACTCATTTCTATATTTCAAGTCTCAAAGCTCTTCTGTATCTCATGTAATTGGCAGGACTATTTTCATTAAACTAGTCTGACCTGGGATATATAGGTACGCTGGGCCTGAGCTGAAGTACTGAGGTGAATCAGCCCTACAGCTGTGCCCAGCCCTGCCCAGCCCCTGCTGATTTGCATGTCCCCAGGGCACAGCCCAAGCCTTCAAAACTTTTTAACAGGATGCTCACAACCTGGTCAGGACTCAGTCCCAGTCAGCACACAGCATGGACATGCGGTTCCCCGCTCAGCTCCTGGGGCTCCTGCTGCTCTGGCTGCCAGGTAAGGTTAGGTAACACTGAGAATTTCTTCAGCACAGTGTGGTCAAGGCAACCCAGTTTTCATGGAAGAATTCTTATGACATAATCCTATGGGTATTTCTGTTTTATCCCCAATGTCAGATACCAGATGTGACATCCAGATGACCCAGTCACCAACTTCCCTCTCTGTATCTCCTGGAGAGAGAGTCACCATCACTTGCAGAGCCAGTGAAGACATTTACACTGGTTTAAATTGGTATCAGCAGAAACCAGGGAAAGCTCCTAAACTCCTGATCTATGTTGCAAGCAATTTGGTACCCGGGGTCCCATCCAGGTTCAGTGGCAGTGGATCTGGGACAGTTTACAGTCTCACAATCAGTTCTGTGGAAGCTGAAGATATTGCAACTTATTACTGTCAGCAGCTTAAAGATTCCCCTCCCACAGTGATACAAGCCATGACAAAAACCACCCAGAAGCAGAAGTGTGAGGCTGTGCTGTCCCAGCTGCTCCTCATGGTGCCCTCTCTTCCAGAAACTATTTCTCAGATGTAAACAGGCTTTCAAGTTCACTGGAAGATTATGGAAGTAGGGTCAAGGAGGCTCCTCGTACTCTAAATCTCTATCTCTTCTCTGCCCCAAGGACATGTAGGGAAAGTGGATTTTGGTACTGCATCAGCAGCTGAAATTCATACCAAAAACTAGAAATTTGTGCTCTCTTTCTCTCCTGTCTCTCCCCACCCTCTGTCTTTCTTGTTCCCTCCATCCTTCCCTCTGTTTCTCTCTCCATCTTCTCCCTTTCCTACACTCCCCTTCATTCCTCTTCCCTTCTCCCCTTATCTTTTTTCTTCCCCATCTCTCCCTGTCTCTCTTTAACTATCTAATCATCTGTCCCTCTCAGACTGTCCCTCTCTCTCTATCTTCCTCTCTCACCTTTCCTTATCCATCTTTCTCTCTCCTTGTCTCTCACCCACCCCAGCCACTGGATATTGATTCTACAGTCCCCACATGGAGGTACATTCCTAACTGTGGTTTTCCTAGTATGCTCATGTAGAGACTGAACTTGAAGTCTTTCTGCTTCAGGTACGCAGGGTGCTAAATTATGGGCCTGTGCCATCATCCATGCTCCTAACAAATTACGGGGGAGCCATGTCTAGTCAGCTTCTTGCTCTCTATTTATGGAAATCAATGTCTTTGAGTTGAATCGTGCAAGATTGTGTAGTGCCATATACTTTTTTTCCATAGATTCAGGATTTTTCTTCAAAATGTCGACTCTCCTTCTGAAGTAACCAGAATACACAATATTCTGAAGAGATGGCCAAATGAATATTAAGATTCTCAATGACAAGTGAAGAATAAAAAAGTAGTTTCCAAATTTTATAGACATGCATACTGAGAACTCTTCTCACCTCCACTTGTGCACTGAAGGTCACATAACAGTTTGCAAGAAGGATTCAGAAAAGCTATTTTTTCCTCTTGTGAGTTCATAGAGCTCAAGTGCTTACACACTGAACATATCTGCATCTGCATGGCTGCCCAAGAGAGTGTGCACTCCATGTCCTCTCTTTTGCCCTATATACTTCCTGAGCTTCATTTTTTAGATTGAGTGTGTGCAGGGAGGCACAGGCATGGCTTGTGGAAGTTAGTAGACTGACAGGGAAGGTAATACTATGGGGTAGATGTACATGGAACCAGATGAAGGAGGTCTGCTTTCCATGTGGAGCTTTCTGTGTCTGAAATTGGATCCAACAGGACAAGGCAAGTAAGTTCCACTGAGGTTGAGTCCTAACACAGAATGCAGGAGGTGTGAGAGTAAACTAAAGAGCCCTAGTCTAGCAGCCATAGTCAGCATCACAGAGAGTTTCAGAGGACTCATATTCAGGGACACTGGTTGTGGATGCTTAGCTGGAAATACACCAAAATTATAATAATTTATTATATTAGGGTTTTCCAAGACAAAACAGATGTAACACAAGATATACAAATATATACAAAAATGACAAAATTGGCTTAAGATGGTTAGCCACAGTGTTAGATGAGGAAGCTTGCAGAGGGTGTCCACACGTTGGAGGCTTCAATCCAAGGATTCAATCCAAGGCCTAGAGTTCGCCCTACTGTCTCTTGCAAGCCTGCACCAGCAGGCTGAAGGGTCTGTGACAGGAGCCTGAAAGATCTATGACAGAAAGTTGAAGAGTCTATGCCTGAAAGGTCGAGAGTCTATACTGGAAGCTGGGAGACCATGTCCAAACCAAAGACAAAGACCGGGACTCCTCCAAAGAATGAAATGCATTCATCTTTTCTCCTTCTCTTTTATACTGTATGGGTAATGAGCCACCATAGGGTGGGTCTTCTACATCCTTGGGTGTAGAGTTGTTAACCGCTTTTAATTCAGCTTCTAAATGTCTCAGGTTGACACAATCAATCAATCAATCACTACATTTATTATCATAAAGTTTATAATATTATCTGAGGCATAATATTATTTATTGATTTTTTTCACTAAAATATGGCATAAGCTTTCTTTATGCAAGAGACTCATGTTTTTCCTTTTTGGTAGCCTTGTCATAGAGAGCTCTTGGGGAGCTCACATCTCTGGGAAATGCAACTTCTAATACTTCATCTAAAATTTTCAAAAATTAACCTTGGTGACATGAGATACCAGCAAAACTTCCTACCAGCTCAAAGCATTAGCTGTATTTAGGTTACATGGCCCATCAAACAAGTGGAACTGGGAACTTCATTTTCTAGACCCCTGCACAGCAAACAAACAGGAAGGCTCTTTTCCTAGCAGTTTGACACTAGACACTTAAGTCTTCATTGTCAGGAACTCTGCCTTCTTACAGCAGCAGGTCCAGTAGAATGTGCCTGCCTTGATATTTCACCATCAGATGTGTCTTTCCCAGATGCAGACAAATTTTACACAGTCTTCACTTGTTCTACAATGAGGAACATTTTATTTTGCACTTCTCATGACAAAGATTGGCCTTGGTTTATCTATTTCTATCTCACCTTAGAGATTTCACACCACTGCCCTTATCAATAGACTTACTTATTTTCCCCTAAGGGAAACCTTCCATGCAAATCTGTGATGAATGCTAAACCCTAATCTTGCAGTTAAACATCTCAAAATGGAGCTCCCTGCTGATCTTCTTGGTCTTCTAATGCACTGGATCCTGATAAAGATGAAGGGACATAAAGAAAGAGAATGGCATGTCATCTTTATCCCATTACTTGTCATCTTTATCATGATCATGAAGTGGAGCTATATATTTCATGTTCAAAGAAGGCAATTTGATAGTAAGTGGGAAAGTCAGTTTTCTTAACAGACATTTTTTTTTTCCAGTATCAGGAATCAAACTCAGGACCTTGTGCTTTGCAGCAGGCCCCATACCGTTGAGCTATGTCCAGGCCCGAAAGTCAGTTTTCTTAATGCAGTAGTCCTTAGAAGTCACTAAGGTCAGGCAAGTGTCTGAAGGCAAATCCTCAATTTTTGTTTGCTAAATCATGGAGACAGGTATACATTATCTTTATTGTCAGGGATTTTTTCCATATGCTGGCCTAATATATGCCTAGAAAATCAAATCTCTCATAAAATTTTAAAGGCTTGTTCCTCAGAAACAAAGTTAATGTATAAATACAAAACAAATTCATTGGAGTGTGGCTGTGTAAGAGTTGACCCCGCATTCAAGTATAGTGTGAAGCCAGTCTGCAGAACACAGAGTGCAGGAGATGAGCCATGTGAACAGATTGCTGGGACTAGAGCAAGGCAGAGGTAAGTGTCTGGTCTCGAGATTCCTGGTTTCTCCATCTTAACTGGAGCACAGGTAGCCCTGAGAATGTTGTTTTCAGTGTTCTCAACAAAACCTGAGACCTTGTACTCTCAATCCTATGACACACTCCCCCCACCCACTTTTCTGTGTAAAAATAAAGACGCAGACTGTGCTGGGCTGTCACTGCTTCTTAATAAGAGAGAACAGACCTTAATCAGTCCAATATTTCCTTTTTTTTTTTTTTTTTTTTTTTTTTTTTTTTTTTTTTTGTACACGGGATCTAACTCATGACCTTGAACTTGCCAGGCAGGCACTTACACCACTGAGCTAAATCCTCAGCCCCAAAGCTTTCCTTTCATTATAGGTCTACTCTTCTGTTAATCTCCTGTCATGCCTCTCTCAGGACCAATCTGGTTGTGTGGGCAGTGGCAAAATCGATAATCATGTCTAAGATTTGGACAATTTTCTTACACGTGTCACCAAATCAAGAAATGTGCTATTCTCAGTAACTGCAAAAGGTTTAAATTCAAGGCATAGACGGATGGGTTCAAGGGCTCCAGGAACAAGCAATGGTCTTTTTGAAGCCTGAAGGCCCCCTGTCTATGATGACCATCACAGCTCTGATAATAGCATCCCATGCCTGATTTTTAACCCGGAGACTTCCTGGATAGTACAAGGCCATTTTTCACTGTGTCAGTCCTTCGGCAAGGAATGAGTGCTAGCAATATTCTTTCTGCACATCCCTAGCATGGTCCTTCTTTGTGACCTGGCTTAACCTAGACATAGTTGGCATTTGATACTCCTGTACAGTGAGTTGCCATGGTAAAGAGAAAAGAGACATACAAAGAGACAGTGAAATTCACAGTCTCTGTAGACACCAGATGCTTTTAGAGACTGTTGATGTCCTTGAAAGACGGGATCCCATTTCACGTGTTGGGGACCACAAATTCACCATAGCTTATTTTGCATGCTACCCTAAATTATAAAATGGAGGCTTGGGATTATAGGTACCACCCATTTGACCATTCCCATTAACTCTGCAGGGATGATCCCTCTTCTTCCACTTGCTAAGACTAAAACTAAAACCACTAAGTCTAAAAAACACTTCAGAGCAAAATCCTTCTTAGCCTAAAATCATCTCAGCACTCTTGAATCATTACCAGATTATTCCTGCCTGCTGAGTCCTAGGAATCTGTTTATTCTACCAATTTTGAATCCTTTTCTAACCCTCTGTTTCATGATAACCCCCAATAAACAGTGGCTGTCTTAAAGCATCACACCACTGGCCCATCCAGAGACACTGACTTTCCAGCCAAGCATCGTATATTATTCAATTTGTCTCTGTTTTTTTTTTTAATTAATTTATTTATTTATTTTTATTTTCTCCTCTCATTGTCACCTGAACACTGATGAATGGGGCTCTTGGCCAAGTCTCTGATATAATGGGCACTGTGAATGGTAACTTTTAAGGAACAAGAGCTTTTGATAACATACATTAAGAAGGTTGAACACAAGAGACTTCTCAGTGTGATCTAATAGGTCCTAAAAGCCATCACAGAACTTCTTGGAAGTGAGAAGCCAAACCAAGTTTCTTTTCCTTTTTTTTTTTTTTTTTTTTTTTTTTTTTTTTTTTTTTTTTTGTCTTTTTGAGACATGGTCTTACTATTCTGTTCAGGCTGGTTGTGGGTTCACTTTAAAGTCCTGGTTGTTCTTGAACTTGCAAACCTCTACCTGCCTCAGCCTCCAGAGTCCTGGGATTACATGAGTGGCAAATGTACCATCTTGCTTGTATTGCTAAAGCAGATTTAACAAACAAAAAGCAAAAGTTCCCAAAATGGAGCCAATGAGATATGGCAGAGTCTAGGGGCTTCAGCACCCAGAGCCTGCAGTGCTGTGGGGTAGATTCTTCCCCAGAGACTCTGGAAGAAGGTTAGAGTTTAGGACTCCTTTTTCTGGCTCAGAGAAACCTCCTCTTATTTTTCTTCCAGAGTGGTGAGTTACTGCATTTATGCTGTTTTCTCTCACCAAATTTGTGGGTAATTTGTTGAAATAGTTATTACAAACTACTTCTAATAGAGTTCAAGGAAAACCATGACTAAATGAGTTGTGGTCATTTTTAGTTCCCTCATTTAACTTTCCAATGCCTCATAGGAATGGATTGGTGAAAGTTGGAAGAAACTTTGCATGGAGTTCTGTACTGTATGGTAAGGATCCTGTTAGCTGAACAACTACTGTTGGTGACTTGTATTTGAGAATGACACCTGATTAGTGAGTGATGTCTTATACAGCATCCACATCCTAAGGTACACGAGAGTCCATAAACCAGAAGTGTGTACCGTGTGCTAATGTGTACCACATTGTCTCATTAATCCCTAGGATCCCCCATCCTATCCCAGCATTTCAGTTCAAAGAAGGATGAACCAATGCTCAGAGAACAGAGGTGGCTTTCCTGAAGTCTCTTAATTGGTGACTGGTGGTTTGAGATTGAAACCCACGTGCTTAAATATACTCCTCTTTTGTGGACACACTTCTCCTATATTGAACCCATGACTTCCAAAAGGACAGAAAGAATATAAGGAAAATAATGAGAAATCCATGCCTCCTTGGTGCCACGGCTGATACTGCACTGAATCTGATCTTAGTCTGTTTTCTGTTTTTCTCAGAAAAATTATCCTAAATCATTTACAAACTCAAAATGCTTTGGATCAGCTTTGCAGTAGGACACAAAATGGAATTCCGTGCTTTTTTCTACATCTTCTCTTTTCCTTTCAATGTATGACTCATTCTGTTGCTCTCAAGCTGTGTCCTATAATTTTCACTGTCATTCTAATATGATGCTTAAACATGAATAAAAGCAACCCTCTACTCCCAAGAGCTGGGAATTTACTCACAGACCAAGATGGTTCATGGTTTAATGAAGCAGTTTCACCCAGCAGACTGTGTAGGGAACCAAATGTCTCCTCATTGCTCTTCATTTAGAACAATATTCTGTGTCTCTTGTGAAAATTAGCAGCAAATGCTAACAACCTGGAAGTGTTGCAGTGAACAGGGAACAGGCACACACTCAGGCATCAAGTAACTTAGCTGTGTTAGTTTCCTGTAGGTCCTGCAAAACATCACTTGACTTAATGATCTTTATGATTGTTCAGTAGTTCTGAGGGTCAGAATTCATAGTGAGGTGAAATCAGGGAGTCAGGAAGGCTGTGTTTCTTTTGGACCTGAAGAGTAAAGAAAGCATCTTTCTGATTCCAAGATGCTTCCTCATTCTCCATCCACTGCCACTTCCTCCCTCAGTCAAAACCTGTCTATGTTATCAAATTCTTCTCTGAGTGTGACTTTCCTCCTCCCCATGGTAAGAATTATTATGATCATGCGGGGTTTTCTTGGATATTCCATGCTTCTCTCTCAATCTGATAATCCTATCTTAATCACTTCTGCCAGGTTCCTTTTTACATAGAAGGAAAACGTGTAGGGTGCACATAATAAGATATGGATGTCTCTGGGGTGTCATTCATCTATTAACAGCTATTAATACATCCCCTAATATTATCATTCATCAAACTAGCAAACACTTCACAAGGCAGATGAGGAAAGCAAGACAACAGATTGAAATATGACATTCAGTGTTCTCTGTTCTGTATGGATTAAGCAAATGGGGTATTTGTTTCACTTCCTCTAATTTGGATTTCATTGTGTGCACACAAATTTCTCAGAAGTTTCTCCAGGCTCCTGAGCTCAAAACAAGGATTTATCGTTAAATCTCATCTAAAATAAATTTGTTAATCAAACTTTGATATTTCTATAATTTTCTTAATATTTCTACAAATGAATACAGGAGGAGCAGGAGAAAGAAAAACAGAGGTGCCCTCTAGCAACACATATTTATCTATTGTCTTATACTGGGTCAAAGTGCAGTGATTCCTGAGGAAGATGTTGGTGTTTGCTAGCAAGTCTTCTCGGGTTTGGTGCCTGGAAACAAGAAGGATTTTGATCAGTCTGCAGTACAAACATCTGGCCCGTGACAGTAACATAAATAAGAGTAAGGTTTCCATTGGCTGAAGGGCATGCATGCTGAAGACACATCTGATTCTACTTATTTTGCTCTTGAACTGTACTGACAGGTCCAAGAAAAACACAGATGGGAGAATGGAGTTCAAACTGCATTTATTTTATTAGGATTCATGCTATTTCACCCTGCACTACTGCACTGGATCAACATGAGACAGAGACTTCTTTGTGGGAACCACTGCATCATGCTTCATTCTGAGCCAGGTTGAGTTCCTCACTCACTGCTGAAGACAAAAGCCTGGTATACTGAAGGTGCCCTGTAGAGACTTTCATTGAGGACAGTGATTTTCATTGAAGTCATCAGATCAGAGCCTTTACTTAACTGTGGCAATAAAATGTGGAAAATCTTTCCAAATGACAAAAAAAAAGTTGGAGAATGTTGGATGCAGTTATAGAACATAGCCTAGTTAGACTCTTAAGTATGTGAGAGACCTGGAGATTTGGATAAGGGCAGAATTGTGTATGAGACACTAAGTGGATATTCCCGTGTTATCCTTGAACATCTGCAGTTCATTTCCTGAGTGTGATGCCCATGACCAAGCCTTAAGGCTGTTATAACATGTGTTTAAATTCATTGAACATGGTATGGATAAATATTCAATTTTTACTAAACAAGATAACACAACTTCACATTCACAAATATGTTGTTAGGAAATTTAAGTTTTTTGCCAGGGAGAAAGTCTGAGGTTAGATGATGTCAAATAGTCTCACTTTCTAATATTCTCTACATTGTCCTTATAAAACGGACAAGATCTTACCTCATCACAAAGAAAAGGAAGAGAGATATTACTCCAAGTATGCTGTATATTAATTCCAAATTTGAAATTGTCTCCAAACTCTTCTATTAAAAAATATTCTCCAGGAGGACACCTGTGATTTGTAGAAAAACCTTCAGAGAACTGATTTGACCTGGGACATCTGGGTACATATAGCCTGTGCAGAGTCACTGAGTTGAGTCAGCCCTGCAGGTGTGCCCAGGCCTGAGTAGCATCAGCTGCTTTGCACATCCCTGGGGCAAAGCCTGAGGACTTCTTAATAGCTGCTCACACCCTGTGTAGGTCTCAGTCCCAGTCCAGACACAGCATGGACATGAGTGTCCCTCTTCAGCTTCTGGGGCTTTTGCTGCTCTGGCTCAGGTAAGATGGGAAGCATTGGGAAATTACTTGGCTTTCATGGGATTCGTCTTTTAATATACTCTTGTGAATTTTTGTTTATGTTTCCCCTGTCAGGTGTGTGATGTGACATCCAGATGATCCAGTCTCCATCCTCCCTCTCTGTGCCACTTGCAGAGAGACTCACCGTCACTTATAGAGCCAGTCAGAATATTTACATCAGTTTGGCTTGGTATCAGCAGAAACCAGGAAAACCTCCTAAGCTTCTGATCTATTACACAAGCAGATTGCAATCCGGAGTCTCATCAAGGATCAGTGGCAGTGGATTAGGGACAGATTCCACTCTCATGATCTGCAGTGTGAAGGCTGAAGAACTTGCTACATATTACTGTAAGCAGTTTTATAATTCCCAACCCACAGTGATATAAGCCATGACATAAACCTCCCAGGGAAGCAGAAGTGTGAGGCTGGGCTGCCCCAGGTGCTCCTCCTGGCTCCTCTCCTCTTGACAGCATTTCTCAGATGTAAACTGACTTTGAAGTTCACAGGGAGGTTTTTGGAGAAAAGCCAGGTTGTATCCTGTCTGTCCCAAGTCTCTACCCCCTCCTCAGTCCAGTCAACAGACAACACAGTGCCAGTGCTAGTTTGATAAAGGTCACAGTTCAGCACAGGTAGGAAGTGTGGATTATGAAATTTCAGCAGCAGCTGAGATTCATAGCTCAAAGTAAAATCTTACTTTGCTCTCTCTTTCTCTTTCTTTGTCTCTGTCTCTATCTTTTCCTCTTCCACATACTCCCTCCCAACACTCTACTGAGAACTGATTGCAAAGTCTACACTCATGATCCATTTCCATTCTGCTGTCTTGCTAATTTTCCAGGAAAGTGTTTGAACTGGGATCTTGGTGCTTCCGGCTCTTGGGGCACTGGTATTACAGACATGTGCCTTTACCCAGGCCGAGCCCAAGCACCAAGTGGAATCACACTTCAGATTCATTATTTCTGGCTTTTAATGACTGGAAATTAATATTGTCTTTGAATTCAATTATCCAAGTTTGCATAGTTGCACACACTATTTTGCCATTGCTGCAGTACTTTTCTTTCCAGGACAGTTACTGGGCATCTGATGTGACCACAATATACAATATTAGGAGGAGATGATTAATTCAACATTAAGCGTCTTCATGGCAAATGAAGAATAACCCTATTGTTCCCCTATTTCATCGATCAACTTAGAGAGCAGTTCCCACATGTCTTCAGGCAATGAGGGTCACATAATAGTTTAGTATAAGGATAGAGAGATGCTATACTTTTCTGCTAATGAGTTTGGAGTGCCTCATCTATTGGACTCTTCTGGACAGTGCTCACTCCATGCTCTCTGCTTTATATTCAGCGGGTTGTTTACACTTTTAGGTAGAGCATGGAGGCCAACATGTGGCTGATAGAAATCACAATGACTGTGAAGTTAAAATTTTGGGTGAGCTGTACATGGACCCAGAAGTAAGAGGTGCACTTTCCAAATGGAGTTGCCTGAGCCTGAAATTTAATAAAACAAGTCAGTGCCAATCAAGTTCCCTTGATGATCAGGTTTTAATACAGAAATCAGCAAGTGTGAGTGCAGGCTAATCTCTTATGGTCTAGCAGCCATGGTCATGCATCACAGAGAACTCAAGGGTCCTTCTACTTGGGGACAGTGATGCCAGAGACACACCAGGACATAGTTCCCTACCTCAGTACCTGATTTGCATGTTCGAAGAACAGTGGTGACTTTAGATACATGAATTGCAAATTTTGACAAAATTTAGCTGGGACCAGGATTTTACTCCCTGTATATTGGCACTGGCTTGACAGGAAACAGAGATGGTCTCCTGGAAAAGCAACAGGGAGACTGGTGTCTGGGTTAATAGGGTGCCCACTCATGGCTAAGAATGCCTGAAGAATCAGACACTGTTAATGCATGTCAGGGTGATGAACTGGGCAGATATTGCACTCTGTTAGGATAAGCTTGCTGAGATGTCCGCTCCTCATGACCTCCTCTGCTGTCTTCAAATCCAGACTCCAGAAAATCTGCACCTCGAGCACAGGGGCATGATGGAGAGGGTGCAGATCAGGGGAATCCGATAGCTGATATACTAATTTTTTCTTGTCTTACATTATTCCTAGGAACTTGAAGTTACACAGGAGTCTTGTTTAACCTAATCCAGGCTCCTAGAATTGTAGAAAAAAAGTTATTCGTTAAAGGCATTATGTCTGACACCACTAACCATACTTTCCTGATGATTAACTAAGAAAAATATTATTAAATATCATAAGAGAGTAGAATACCGAGATTTTAAACCTAGAATTAAGGAAAAGGATTCACTCCTTGTGAATGAAAGAGACTTGTATATTTACAAACTAGTGAATTTGTGGGTGACATATTTATAAGCAAATTGAAATTTTCCTTGGGGAGCTGCCACAAATCCATTGAAACTATACACAGAAGGCAATGCCTTAGGGTCATTTCAAGTATTTTAGAATATATTTAATGTGTATCTAATACATATTCCTTTTAATAGAAAAGAAAGCAATGGTTCCATTGTCAGGGTGGTATAGGAAGTACAGCTCTATCATTTACTTTTCCTCCACTGGAATTATTTAAGATCCAGTGTCTGATTCATAAGTCTATCATTTAAAGATTCTATCAAATAAAGAATAAAGTTTCTTTTAGCAAAATTCCAAAATAGCCATGAAAATAATAACTCTTTTTACTCTTTAGGACATTTTCAAGCTTGGATATTTATCTACATTATTCTGCCCCATGGGTGCCAAAAAATGCATATTTTTTTCTCTTAGATTGTGCTGTCTGTTCTAACATGGAGCACCTGGGGACACCAAGTGGGTGCAGAGTCACAAAGATCTGCCAGCTGTATAGTTGTACCTGTGTTGTCCAGGTCTTGATTATTTCCATGTTCTTAGATCACAGTCCCTTGCCCTTAAGACTTCTTTGCCAGCTGGTCCACCCTGGGAGGGAGTCAGTCCCAGTCAGGATTGAGAATGCATGGGAAACCTCCTACTCAGCTCCTATTGTTCCTGCCACACTGGCTCCCAGGTAAAGAGAAAGACAAGTGCAGAACTGTGGAGGTCCATATGGGCAGTGATGCCTGACTCTTAATGGGAGTATATAATACTATCGTTACTCATGTAAATATTTGCTTTTATGCTTTCTTGACAGGAGTGAAATGTGCCATTACAGATGGCACAGCTTCATCATTTGTGTCTGCATCACTAGAAGACAGTCACAACCAGTAACCAGAACAGTTATGACCCAACTTCATCATTTGTATCTACATCTCTAGAAGACAGTCACAACCAGTCACCAGAACAGTTATCCTCATAACTATCAGGGGAAAAGACCCTAAATCTCCTTCTCAGTTGCAGCAGCAGAGTTTTCAAAATACCTTCTTTTATTCAATGAAAAGAAGAAATTCATATCCCTGGATAGTCAGGTCATGGAATTTTGATAGTTGATTCCAGATGCTGCCTTTCATGGGGGATGGAGTATTTAACTCACATCACTGTTTTTTATTGGTTCCATTCCTTAGCTGGGCTGCCTTCAAGTCAGAAAGGGTACAGTGGAATGGGCCTACTGAGGGCTGCTACTCATCACTGTGTAAATAGTGATGGGAAAATAGTCAAATAATCAAAGGAAATCATGAAAATCCTACGTAGAATAATGATAATTTCTGAAAAGAGAGTGAAATCGTGCACAGAGATAAAAAGAATTCTGGTTTGAAGAATACCATAAAAGTTTTCCATAATGGTAGTGCTGTTGTGTATATACCTTTCTGCCAGTTATAAGTGGTCCTCAGAGCGGTCTAGTAAGCCCAGCATTGTTGGTTAAGACAACTTGATTGGCCTGCAACTGCCTAAGGGATTAGTAAATCACACTCCTGGGTGCATATCTAAGGGCCATGATTCTTGGTTCTGGGCAGCACCCACAGTCACAGCTCCTCCACTCTGGTGCTGTCTTCTACTCTGTTTTAGTACTGCCATTGGCCAGGCTTCTAACCATGTGAGATATTGGAGGGAAATTATAGTTCTAATCCATAATGAAAGCCAAATATGAAACTTTATATTCAAATTGCGGCATAAATCTTCCTTTTCAGGAAAACTGTATTTTTAGGGAGACCTTCTCTGTCTTCAGAGGCATAAATTGATGGGGCATGAAAGGACGTTGATAGCATGTGAGACACAGGATATCTAAGTGGATGATGCAATGATGCACACATTGTCTTTCTTGTGCAGCTAGATGGGGCTGAGCTGGACTCAGCAGAGATTAACAACCTCAGAGGAACAGCCTCCCTGGCAGCACATGTTTGCACCTGAGCTTTTAACTCAGGTTGTACATTTATAGAATTTATTCTCTTTATTTCCAAGGAAAAGGGAAGGAAAAAATGTCCCCAACGTTTAGTAACAGATTAAGATCAAGTAGATACATATGTGTGCAGAATTCAGAAAATTACTATGGACAAACTAATCGTTTTCTCCAACTGTATGAGATATAAATAATCAAATTAGGCCAGTATATATTTTTTGGGGGAGGATGTTTTGTGAAAATTTTTTAATTTTTATTTTTTAAAGAGAAAACCAAACAAAAAACAAACAAATGTAGCAGCAATAACATAAAACCAAACAATACGATAAAATATTTAAAAAGCAGATGAAAGAAAGTTAATAGTTTGTTATAAATACATATATAGATATATTTGTACACACAAAAGATAGCTACAATAATGGTATTAATAATCCTATTATTTCAAGGAAAGGAAGAGAGAGTGCTCGTATTGTTTGATCAACTTTGTCTGTCTATTATCTAGTAATCTCAGCAACTCTTTTGAAGATAACAAGGTCAGGCTAATATTAGTTGTATTCTACTGTGACCCAGTGGTCATGTTTTTACTGTTTTTACTGTGATCCATCCAAATCCCTCAATTTACAAACACCTTGATGCTCTCCACCAACACAGAAACTCTCCAGAAACACTAATGAGTACAACTAACCCATTCCGCTACTTTCCTCCTAATCCATATATAATATGCTAGGTTCTATTTTATGGTCCTGAGCTGAGTGAGCCAGAAGAGACATAACTACATCAACCCATGGTCTCCCTGTGGGTGACTTCTTCCTAGATTAGATACACACACCAGCCTGCTCCCCACCTGGACACTTGGAGATTCCGTTCATTCTCTTTGTTTGCATCACTGTGGAGGGATCAGATTTTCTTGCTATGATTGTACATTCAGCATAATGTGGAATCCTAATAAAGAGAGATTCCTCTTTAGATTTTGGAGTTCAGAATTTATACTGCTGCTATTTATATCTCTGAATTTTAGAGGAAATGGACAAAAGACTATTTGAATTAAAGAAGAATTTTTCTACACCTTCTTTTCTGCATATATGAGGACATCAGATGATGAATAGAAACCATTATTAGAGTGATAGAATTTTTAAAGCCTTATCATTAGTTATCAAAAGAAATGTAAAGTTTATCTAATACAAGCATCTTAAAGGAATACTTTGAACAATAATGTTTTCAGGAAATGATATAAGGAAACATACCTAACACCAGTATTTCTACTGCTGATTAGCACAGAAATAAAATTTACATGTTGAGCAGTGTGTAAAATGTCAAATGCTTTGAAAATAGTCCTGCAGGAGCATATACCACAGTGCTCTCTGTCTGTTTGTGTGAGGCATTTTGGAGTGTCAGGACATATGTCTTTAGATATACCTCAAAGCCTGTATCTCTGGGAAATGCAAATTCTAACACTTGCATCTAAAATTTGAAACATGTAACCTCGACAGAGATACCTTCCAATAGCATGAAATTCTGTATTGTCTTATGCTAGGTCCAAGGACAAGAATTTCTGTTCAGGCCGTTGTTGTTCACTGACAAGTTTTCTGGAGGCCTAGTGCCCAGGAAAAGCAGCAGGATTGTGATCATTCTACACTCAAAGGTCAGCCAGGCACAGTGATGTACAGCAGTGTGACTCCCCCAGATCCAGACCCCAGGGCATGGATGCTGAAGACACATCTGATTCTACTTCCCTTACTGAGAAGACCAAGAAAGACATAGATGAGAGACAGGCATTCAAACTGTGGTTCACTTTTTATCAGGATCCACGTTACTTCATCTGGCACATTTGCACGGGATCAGCAGGAGATAGAGACCTCCTCCTGAGAACTATAGCTTAATGCTGCATTCCAGTTCAGACTGCCATCCCCACTCACTGCTGAGAACAAAGAAGCTGGTACACTGTAGGTGCCCTGTAGGGAACTGCAATGATGACAGCGATTTTTAGTGTTCCTCAGGTCAGAGCCCTGAGCTGTGCATGCCAGGGAAATGTGGGAAATCAGTGCAAATGGCACAAGAGATGCAGAATTTTGGAGATGCCAGACCACTCATAGGACACAGCCCAGTTAGCATCTAGATAAGAAAGAGAATTGGAGAATTGTTTAAGAGCAGACCAGTGTGTGAGGCAGTAAGCGGAGATTCCCGTGTTATCCTGGTGCATCTACAGCTCATTCCTCACTCTGTGCTGCTCATAACCATGCCTTAAGGCCATCATAAATATATTCAGATACATTAAATGTGCTTTTGATAAATATTCATTTTTTATTGCAAGATATGGCACAAATTTCAATTCACAAATATGGTGTTAAAGAATTTCAAAGTTTTTTCAAGGAAGAAAATTTGAACTTAGATGATGCCCAGTAGTCTCAATTTCTAAGATTTTGTGACTTGTTTCTTTTAAGCAAGGACACGATCTTCCACTTTCACAAAGTAGGTGAAGAGAGACATTATTTCATATACTCTGTACAATAATTCTGAATTTTAATGTGTCTCACAACACTTCTGTAACAGAGTGGTCTTCAAGAGGAAACCTGTTGGTGGTAGAAAGCCTTCATTAAACCAGACTGACCTTGGACATCTGGTCTATGCAGAGTCACTGAAGTGAGTCACCAATGAGGCTTTACCCATCCCTGATCAATCCCTGCTGCTTTGCATGTCATCAGAGCATACAAGTGTGGGCATCTTAATAGGCTGTCACATCCTGTGCAGGTGTCAGTCCCAGTCAAGACACAGCATGGACATGAAGGGCTCGGCTCAGCTCCTGGGGCTCCTGATGCTCTGGCTCCCAGGTAAGGATGTGTAGCACTAGAAACTTACTCAACAAAATAAAGTGAGTTCTGCCTGGTTTTCATGGAATATTTCTTTTAGTATAACCCTTTGTTTGTTTGTTTGTTTGTTTGTTTGTTTGTTTTGGTGTGTGTGTGTATGTGTGTGTGTGTGTGTGTGTGTGTGTGTGTGTGTGTATGTTTAACTTTCCCATGTCAGGCACTAAAGGTGACATCCAGATGACCTAGTCTCTATCCTTCCTGTCTGCATCTCATGGAGGCAAAGTCACCATCTCTTGCAAAGCCAGTCAAAATATTTACAACAACGTAGCTTGAGTATCAGCAGAAACCAGAGAAAGCTCCTAAGCTCCTCAACTATGCTGCAAGCATTTTGGCATCCGGAGTCCCATCCAGGTTCAGTGGCAGTGTATCTGGAACAGGTTATACTCTCTCCATCATGGCTGTGGAAGTTGAAGGTATGGAAATTTATTACTGTCAACAGGCTAGCAGTTTCCCTCCCACAGTGATATAAATCATGACAAAATCACCCAGGAATTCAGATGTGTGAGGCTGAGCTGCGCCAGCTGCTCTTTCTAGTTTTCCACCTGTTGAGAAGTTTCTCAGCTGCAGCCAGGCTTTGAAGGTCACTAAGAATTCTGGTAGAAGCCATGTAGTAGGGGGTTTTCTGCACCCTATCTCTCCTCAGCTCCAGCAGCCCAGATTTGGAAACACCTTCCATCATTCCATGAAAGGTATTGATTAGTATTGATGGGTAGTTTGATCATGAAATCTTGATGGTTGATTTCAAGTGCTGTCCTGGTTGAGTAATGGATGTGTTTAATTTGTCTGACTTTTTTTTCTAAGAGGATTCAGTCTACAGTTGTCTCCCTTCAAGTCAGAAAGTGCATAGTGAATGGAGCAGTTGGGGAACTGATACTTATCTCAGGCAGCCAGGATCCAGATAGAGAGGAGAGCTGGGGACAAGTACACACTCTTTCAGGTCACACCCTAGTGACTTGCTTTCAACCAGACACCAGCTGCTCACAGCACATTTAGCTGGTGAACTCATTAATGGATGAAAACTCTGATGATCCGATCACCTTTCAGACACAAAAGATCTTTTGGAACATGTAGGGGATGCTGATATTCAGCATATTACTGTTTAGCCTGTGTCCCTTCTTTGCTTCCCCAGAGAGTCTCACAAATTATGCTCAGGAAAGACCATACAGGCCTTTCAGTGATATTCAACTTAAACTTTCTCAGTTTTACTTGGTCACCATATTTCTGAACATGCAAGCCAATTTCTTCTTGATCTGATTAAAATTTGCTGTCCCATTTGGTGTCCCATCTCATGTACTTGCTTCTAAACTGTTTCTAAATTTTCCAAGAACTACACTTAATGGTGAATGCCTAACTTACCTTATTCTTGCTGTTTTAAAAAAAGGACAGGAATAATCTAGGCTTATGTGGTTGCTTGGGGAAGGTGGAAGCATGAAGAACTAGAAATCACAACTTGTGTTCTTTTTTGAATCTCAGTCCTAATATGTGCACTGGCAGACAGAAACAGACCACAAAGGACTATATAACTTCCTCTCTCTTTATGTGCCTATGTCTGTTTTATATTTATCCTGCAGACAGCCTCTTCATTCTTTTTAGTTTGGTGTCCACCAAGGTCTATAGAGAGACATAGACAATGGAGAAGACCTATAATCTGGGTGTTATCTGCAAATTATGAACAACAAAATTTTGTCTACAAGTTTTCAGTCCACACTCAGCTCCCTCTGAGGAGAAGGATGCTGTCTGATCTAACTTGTCTTCCATCACAGGTTGACACCTACAGAGCAAAGCTCCTGCACCATTAGTGCTAGATTCCAGGAAGCACAGCAGAGGGTGCATCTGAATTTCCAGTGTACAGAAGGCAAAGGGAGGAAAGGATTTATGTTTTGTGTTTCTCATATGAGAAACAATGTAATTAATGCACCCTTCTCAAAAGAAAAAAAAATTATAAATTGGCAAGTAATATATGAGAAATACTGTTCAACATCTTTGGCTATGACTATATTTTATAATATCTTCATTTTATATATTCAAAGGGATGTTAAAAGGGGAATTGTTAGTGTTCTCTAAAGATGTCCATTGCTATACTTTGTAATCAGTGTTTGTAAGGAAAACAGTTTAATACACACATAATTTACAGTATTTATTCTGTAACAGTTGTTCAAAAAGTCAAACTTACAAAAAAAGTGCAGGGAATCTGTCCCAGAGAATTCAGCTGAGGGCCTGGATCCCATGGCAATGTCCTGCATGAGTCTACCTGAGACTTAGAGCCCATAACAATGTCTCATGCAAGTCTGTTTAAAAGAATTGTGCTAGAAAGACTCAGAGCTCAGTGGGGGAAGCTACAAAGTGTGTTCCAGTGGTATCAAGCATCTGTATCAATAGGCTGAGGGAGCTGCATTGTAGCTAGGAAATTATGATCAAAATAAGGGCCAGAGCTCAACCCAAAAGTGTAACAGCCATCCTCGGAGACAATGATGTCTAGAGATCCTCTGATGATAAAAACTGCCCATTTTGTATCAGGAAGCCAGTGTGACAAGCTTCTTCAGGAGACTGAATAGGACCAGATCTTTCTCTCTGTAAACAGGCAGTGATGCCCAAGGCACCAGAGCTGTCCCAAAACATGAACTGAAATCATGCTCAGGCACTAGGAGATCACATGCTATTCTGCTGCTGAGAATGGCAATATTAATATCAGGAAATAAGTTCACCAAGCTACTGCAGGAGAACCTAAGGCAGCATGAAAACCAGTAACACAATTTTTCCTCTCCTGTTCTCCTTTTTATGGCAACAATCCTCAGGTGGGCCTTGCACACTTAGTAACATGCTGATTCAGTTCAGCTGGTATTACAAGTTGACCACTAATTGTCAAACTACCATAGTATGTGAAAATAAATTACTACAAACATATAACTGTTAATATATGTAGTTTTACACATAAATATACACCTATACTTGTGTGTGGTTGTGTGTGTATGCTTGAGTGTACACACATTTTACCTACTGGGATATATCATCTAACTGACCACTAATCTCCCTGGACATCTAAAGGGCTACATTGTGCAGATGAAAGATGCAGTCATCTGAGCATATGAGAGCTTTGTCCAAAGTCACCTGGAAGGATATTAGGATTAAAACCTGTGTCTGTGTGAATTTAAATATGCTTTTCTCATGCAATTGATTCCTCTCACATAGGTGAGTTCTTGCACACTATTGCAGGCCTGGGAGAGTTTAAGATCATAGTTCCCAGGGACTAAGTGCCCCCCCTAGCTTCCAGCCACAGTAGACTACGTGTGGGAGGTTTCCAGGGCCCAACTAGACCGTGCCGGGTGACCTTCTTAAATCAGGGGGGTTGAAGGGACATGAGATGTGTTCCAGCAAATTGGTGCTAGACTGGGGAGACCTTTGGACCATCAAACATGGTGATTAGGATCAGCGACCTTCTTCAATCAAGAGGGCTGAGGGTCCATGAGTTATGTTCCAGCAAATCTGTGCTAGACTGGGGAGAGCTTTGGAACTTGAAACACGGTGGTTAGGATCCCACCCAGCTTCCTGGACACCAGAGGTGGCATGGGTGGTCCTGTGGGCCTGACTGCACCAAACTCAGCAACCTCCACTCAATCCCAGTAGCCAAGGACAGAGGAGGAGATTTCCAACACGCCCAGAGGAAGGTTTAGAACATCATTCGAAATACAGAAATATAGGAAAATGGCAAGATGGAAGACCAAAATGGAACCTCCAGCCTCCATCTCATCCCAAGAAAGATTAGGAACCATGTACATAGAAGAAAATATATGCTAGGTACCTGAAATACCTGATATAATAACAACTGAAATAAAGAAGCAACTCCACGAAGCTTCAAAGCGATTCAAATTAGAAATAATCTCCCAGGTAAAAGACGAAATATAAAAGTAATGAAAGCAATGCTGAACATATCTAAAGAAGATGCAGTTAAAAAAACTAGAGGAACAATAACTAAGACAAGATTGCAACTAGTGAACAGGAAAGGAAAAATTTAAAAATAACAAGGAAACAGGAAATAACAATTCAACAGCGCAAGATGTTTCAAAGAAAAACAACATAAGATTGAGAGGGATAAATGAAAAAGAAGTGGGCAGCACAAATGATATCAAGAGGCTATTTATAGAAGAAATAGCTGAAAATTTTCCAAACATGAGAATGGTAACTGACATTAGGATTAGTGAAGCATATAGAACTCCAAACAGCCATACCCAAAATAAAATTACAACCAGACATATAATAATCACAATCCTAGAAATTCAACATAAGAATAGAATATTAAAACCTGTTAGAGAGAAAAGACAGATCACATAAAGGAAAACCTATCAGAATCACAGCAGATTTTTCAGCACAGAAAATGATGTCAAGAAGAGCATGGAGCAAAGTATTTCAGATCCTAAAGGAAAACAACTTCCAACACAGACTGATGTACCCTGAAAAATCATCCTTCCAAATGGATAGAGAAATAAGATACTTCCATCACAAAGATCAGATGAAGAAATTTATGATCACCAAACAAACACTGCAAAGAATACTGAAAGAAATTCTAGATACAGATAGGATAAACCCACTAAGCAAGGTAGACAAACAGAATGGAAAGGTAAACATACAACAGCAGAAAGATAGTATGTCAACAGTAAACCAATATATAACAATTATAACAATTAATGTAAATGGTCTCAATTCATCAATCAAAAGAAACAGACTCGCAGAATAAATCAAGAAACAACATCCAACCATAAGCTGTCTATGAGAAACCCATCTAACCCAAAAGGAACCTCATATACTGAAAGTCAAAGAATGGAAAACATTAATTCATGCAACAGGAACCCTCCAAAAAACTAGTGCTAGCTATGCTGTTTGTAAACAATGTTAACTTCAATCCAAGAATGCTCTGAAGAGATAAAGAAGATCACCACATACTAGTTGGCAGAAAACTTGAAGAGGAAGATATAATAATGTTAAATATATATGGACCGAATTCCAGTGCAGCAAGCTTTACACAGCAAGTATTAACAGAAATTAAAAATTAAAAATAAATAACACAATTATAACAGGAGACATTTACACACCATTGATACCTAGGGACAGAAAAACCAGACAGAAAACTAGCAAACAAATAACAGAGCTGAATCACACCTGTGAACAAGTGGACTTTATATACCTATACAGTGTGTTCCACTCAACAACATCAGTATATGCATTCTTCTAAATAGTACATGGGACATTCTCTAAAATAGACAATATACTAGTGCACAGAACATATTTAAGTAATTGCAAAAGAATTGAACTCATGACATTCATGTCATCAGATCATAGTGCCATTAAACTAGAAATTAACGATAAAATAAAATTCAAAAACCTCACAAACACATGGGAATTGAATAGCACACAGATGTACTATCAATGAGTCACAGAGGAAATTAAAGAAGAAATTAAATAATACCTACAATCAAATGAAAATACAAATACAACTTACTGGAATCTGTGGGATGCAATGAAAGACTTTCTGAAGGAAAATTTATTGAACTGATTTTCACATCAGGAAAACAGAACAAACACAAATAAACAACCTGATGCTACACCTCAAACATCTAGAAAAAGAAGTGCAAGTCAATTCTAAAGCCAAAAGAAGGGAGGAAATTATAAAAATCAGAGTAGTAATTAATGCAATAGAGACTAAGAAAACAATCCAAAGAATCAATGAATCAAAGAATTGGTTCTTTGAAAGAATAAATAAATTGATAAATTCCTAGCCAAACTTATTAAAAAGGGAAAGAAAATGGTCAAATTCATGTAATAAGGAATGAAAAAGGTGAAATCACTACAGCTTCTGTAGAAGTACAGAAGATCATCAGCACTTATTTCAAAAACCTCTACTCTCATAGGTTCAATAACACAGAAGAAATGGACCAATTCCTAGAAACATATGAAGTACCAAAGCTGGGTCAAGAAGATATAAAACGAGAGGAGGAGCTGGGCGGATCCGGAGTGCCTGCAGAAGCCCCTTCCTTTGTCTGGAGGAGTGAATATTTCTGCAAGCAGGGAGGGATCCCAGGTGACTGAGGCACCTCGGCCTGTGGTGAGTGGCCAGCACAGTCTGCCCAAATCTCAGACTGTTCCGGACCCCCCAGGCTTCTGGGTGCAGTGAAGTGGAGCAGTGGGTTAGAGACCACTACAACCGCCTCCCCATCCCGGCTACACCTGGAGGTCTGCGGAGCTCACCGGGTGGGCGGGCCTACACTATCCCCCCTCCGCAGCCCAGCCGCACCTAGCCATCTGCGTGCAGAGGAGGAGCCGGGTGGATCCGGAGTGCCCGCAGAAGGCCCTTCCTTTGTCTGGAGGACTGTGGATATCTCTGCAAGCAGGGAGGGATCACAGGCTCCTGAGGCACTGAGGCCTGTGGTGAGTACCCTAACCCGGCTGCGATTCAAGAGCTGTGGATCTACCAAGGGGCAGGTGGGTGCACAGTGTCCCTGAGGCCCGGAACCCCGGAGTTCTGAACAAGCAAAGCAGGGCCATCGGTTCTGCAGGCCCAATGGCCTGGGGTAGAGTGGTGCCAGAGTCTCAGTAGCTGCAAACATAGAAGGGGATTTTCAACAGATCCTGAGAAGGCTTTCAAATAACACTTGAAACACAGAAATATAGGAAAATGACAAAACGAAAGACCAAATTACAACCTCAAACCTCCAGCCCATCTCAGGAAACCCTAGGAGGAATGTATTTAGAAGAAAATATATCCCATCCTCCTCATATATCAGACACAATAGCTACTGAAGTTGACAAGCAACTCCAGGAAGCTTTAAAGAAATTCAAACTCGAAATAATATCCCAGATAAAAGAAGAAATGATAAAAGAAATGAAAGAGATTTTAAATATATCTAAAGAAAACACAGATAAAAAATTGGAGGAACTAAACAAAAAGATAGAATCCCTAGATGAGCAATATAAGAAACAAACAGAATACATAATGCAGATGCACAGATATATACAGGAAATAAAAAAACTCCACTGAAAGTCGTAAAAACCGCCTTAATGAAAGTGAAGATAGAATTTCAGACCTTGAAGACATGATTGCAGCTAGTGAAGAGGAAAGGAAAGATCTTTTGAAAATAACAAGAATCAGGAAACAACAATTCAACAACTGCAAGACAATGCAAAGAAGAATAACATAAGAATGATAGGGATTAATGAAAGAGAGGGAGACAACATAAAGGATGTCAAGAGGATATTTAGAGAAGTAATAGCTGAAAATTTCCCAAGCATGAGATCAGAAACTGACATTAGGATCAGTGAAGCATATAGAACTCCAAACACTCATAACCAAAATAAAACTACACCCAGACATATAATAATCACCATCCCAGAAATCCAACACAAGAATAGAATATTAAAAGCTGTCAGAGAGAAAAGACAGATCACTTAAAAAGGAAAACCTATCAGAATCACAGCAGACTTCTCATCACAAACAATAAAGTCAAGAAGAGCATGGAGTGAAGTATTCCAGATCCTAAAGCAAAATGATTTCCAACCTAGACTGATATATCCTGCAGAACTATCATTTAAGATAGATGGTGAAATACGATATTTCCATGACAAAGAACAGCTGAAGAACTTCATGAACACCAAACCAACCCTGCAAAAAATATTGAAAGACAGTTTAGATACACAAAGGAAAAAACCACTAAGCAAAGCAAATAATTAAACAGAACAGAAAGATAAAGATGCAACAGCAGAGAGACAAGATTCCTACAATTAACCAACATTTCACAGTAATAACCATTAATGTAAAAGGTCTCAATGCACCAACCAAAAGAAACAGACTAGCAGAATGGATCAAGAAACAAAATCCAACCATATGCTGTTTACAGGAAACCCATCTAACCCAGAAGGATACTCACAGACTGAAAGGCAAAGGATGGAAAATAATTCTTCATGCAGCAGGAATCCAAAAAAAGGCAGGAGTAGCCATTCTGTTTGCAGACAACGTGAACTTTAAACCAACAATAACCATAAAGGATAAAGAAGGTCACTACATACTCCTAAGGGGAAAACTCCAAGAGGAAGAGATAACTATCTTAAATATATATGCACCAAACTCCAGAGCGCCCAGTTATATAAAACAATTATTAACAGAAATGAAAACTCAAATTATCAGTAACACAATTGTAACAGGAGACCTTAATACGCCATTGGCACCAAGGGACAGATCGACCAGACAGAAAATGAGTAAAGAAATAACAGAACTGAATCATACCTGTGAACAAATGGATTTGATAGACCTATACAGAATGTTCCACCCAACAACATCAGAATACACATTCTTCTCAGCAGTACATGGATCATTTTCTAAAATAGACCATATATTAGCTCACAGAACATATTTAAACAAGTGCAAAAGAGCTGAAATCATCCCTTGCATGTT
Source organism: Cavia porcellus (assembly GCF_034190915.1). Classification (NCBI taxonomy): domain Eukaryota; kingdom Metazoa; phylum Chordata; class Mammalia; order Rodentia; family Caviidae; genus Cavia; species Cavia porcellus. The sequence continues at coordinate 42,786,258 of NW_026947501.1, read as the reverse complement.
ATCGGATCACAGCGCTCTGAAATTAGAAATTAACGATAAAAGATACTGCAAAAATCATACAAACACATGGAAACTGAATAACACACCCTTGAGTAATCAGTGGGTCACAGAAGAAATTAAAGATGAAATCAAACAATACCTAAAAGAAAATGAAAATGCAGATACAACTTACTGGATTCTGTGGGATGCAATGAAAGCCATCCTGAGAGGAAAATTTATTGCACTGAGTTCCCACATCAGGAAAACAGAACGAATACAAATAAATAACTTGATGCTACACCTCAAACAGCTAGAAAAAGAAGAGCAAGTCAAGCCCAAAGCCAAAAGAAGAGAGGAAATTATAAAAATCAAAGCAGAAATCAATGCAATAGAGACTAAGAAAACAATCCAAAGGATCAACAAAACAAAGAGTTGGTTCTTTGAAAGAATAAATAAAATCGGCAAGCCCCTAGCCAACCATATTTAAAAAAGGGAAGAAAAAGCTCGAATTCATGCAATAAGAAATGAAAAAGGAGAAGTCACTACAGACCCAATAGAAATACAGAAGATCATCAACACCTATTTCGAAAACCTCTACTCTCAAAAGTTTGATAACACAGAAGAAATAGACAGATTCTTAGAAGCATATGAAGTACCAAAGCTAGATCAAGAGGATGTAAAATTGTTGAATAACCCAATCTCGGTTACTGACATTGAAAATGTAATTAAGTCCTTACCCACCAAGAAGAGCCCAGGCCCAGATGGATTCACTGCAGAATTCTACAAGAAATACAAAGAAGACCTAATGCCAACACTCCTCAAACTATTCAATGAAATTGAAAGGGAAGCAATCCTTCCTAAGTCATTCCTGGAAGCAAATATTACTCTAGTACCAAAACCTGAGAAAGACCCAACTAAAAAAGAGAACTATAGACCGATCTCCCTAATGAACACAGATGCAAAAATCCTCAATAAAATATTGGCAAATAGGATCCAGCAAATCATCAAGAAGATTATACACCATGACCAAGTGGGATTCATCCCAGGAATGCAAGGATGGTTCAACATACGCAAATCAATAAATGTAATCCACCATATCAATAAAGCCAAAAATAAGAATCACATGATCATTTCTATAGATGCAGAAAAAGCCTTCGATGAGGTCCAACATTTATTCATGATAAAAACTCTACAGAAAATTGGAATAGACGGTCTTTACCTCAATATAATAAAGGCCATTTATGACAAACCGACAGCCAGCATCATACTAAATGGCCAAAAATTGAGAGCCTTTACTTTAAAATCAGGCACAAGACAAGGATGTCCTTTATCACCACTCCTATTTAATATAGTACTGGAAGTACTAGCCAGAGCAATTAGGCAAGAAAGAGAAATAAAAAGGGTAAAGATAGGAAAAGAAGAAGTTAAGTTGTCATTGTTTGCAAATGACATGATACTCTACATAGAAGACCCCCTTAGCTCCATTGAAAGACTCTTAGATACAATAAATAAATTCAGTAATGTGGCTGGATACAAAATCAATACTCAGAAATCATAGCATTCCTATACACAAACAACAAAATCACAGAGAGGGAAATAAGGGAAACTGGACTATTCACATTAGCAAGCAAAAAAATGAAATATTTAGGAATTACTCTTACGAAAGAAGTGAAAGACTTATACAGAGAAAACTATAATACACTGAAAAAGGAAATTGAAGATGATCTCAGAAAATGGAAAGGCATCCCTTGCTCATGGATAGGAAGAACAAACATTGTGAAGATGGCCATTCTCCCAAAAGTCTTATACAGATTCAATGCAATCCCAATAGGAATACCATCAACATACCTTGTAGATCTAGAGAAATCACTCCTAAATTTCATGTGGAACCAGAAGAGACCTAGAATCGCAAAAGCAATTCTAAGCAGCAAAGACAAAGCAGGAGGCATCACAATCCCTGACTTGAAATTATACTACAAAGCAACAGTAGTAAAATCAACATGGTATTGGAATCAAAACAGAGCTGAACATCAATGGAATAGATTAGAAGATACAACCACAACTACAAACACACTCAACCACCTTATCTTTGATAAAGGAGCCAAGCAGGTTCACTGGAAGAACAACAGTCTCTTTAATAAATGGTGCTGGAAAAACTGGCTCTCCATTTGCCGAAAACTAAAGCTAGACCCATGTCTATCACCATGTACTAAATTAAAATCTAAATGGGTGAAAGATCTGAATATTAAAACAGAAACGCTAAATCTATTGGAAGACAAATTGGGTAGAAACCTTGGATACATAGGAGTAGGTAGAGAATTCATGGACAGGACTCAAACTGCATGGGAAATACTTCCCAGAATCAATAACTGGGACAACTTCTTATTAAAAAGTTTCTGCATGTCAAAAGAAATCTCCAGCATAGTGAAAAGAAAACCCACAAACTGGGAAAAGATTTTAGTGAACTCTCTCTCAGACAAGGGACTCTTGTCTAAAACATATAAAGAATTAAAGAAACTCAGACCTCCAAAATTCAAAGATCCAATCCAAAAATGGGCATCTGAGATGATTATGCAATTCTCAGATGAAGATATGCAAATGGCAAATAAATACATGAAAAAATGCTCATCATCATTGGTCATTAGAGAAATGCAAATTAAAACCACACTGAGATACCATCTCACTCCTGAAAGAATGGCCAGGATCAAGAAAACCAACAACAACAAATGCTGGAGAGGCTGTGGGGAAAAAGGAACTCTCTTGCACTGTTGGTGGGAGTGTAGACTGGTACAGCCTTTGTGGAGGTCTGTCTGGAGGTTTCTCAAAAAGTTGGGATTGGAAATCCCATTTATTCCAGCTATTCCACTTCTAGGCATATTCCCAGAAGAACTGAAAGCATCATACCACAGGGATATATGTGCACCTATGTTTATAGCAGCACAATTTGTAATCGCCAGATCTTGGAAACAACCCAAGTGTCCATCAACTGAGGAATGGATAAAAAAGTTGTGGTATTTCTATACAATAGAGTATTATTCAGCTATAAAGAAGGATCGCATTGAGATATTTATCAATAAATGGGCGCAGCTTGAGACCATACTCATAAGTGAAATTAATCAATCTCGCATGTATGAATACCGAATAGTTTCCCTAATGTAAGTAATGATTCAAATATATAAAAATATGTGATAATCATGATTCCCCATTATGTGGCCTCGAAGCCTTATAAAATTTTTACTTATTAATTAGACAGGCTTTATTCTGGGCTTCTTGATATGGAAATATTTGAAGCTATAGTATTTGAAGTTTTATCCAAATATTTTAAGGAAAAAGACAGGCACTATTGTAACTACTATTCTTTAAAAAATTATTTAGCTATTTCTTATGTTTATTTTAATTAAGGGAAAAATTAAAAAAAAATTAGGACATATAATGGTAACTCTTTTCGATCTCCTATTAACTTGTTTTGAAGTCCTGTAATACTCCCACGATCTTGTTTTGACTGATTACACTCTGTTCCATTCTGTGCGATAGTAGCAAGTCTGAGAGTATAGGCAACTAATTTGAATCCAATAAGATTCACAAAGATGCCCATTCTGGTTTGACTATTGTCTCCTTTGGAAGTCCTGTAATGTTCACAATGCCTAAGTTTTATTGGTCTTGTTCTCTACTGTTTTGTCCAACTTTATAATATCTAATGAGATAGACAATTCCTTTTAAGGAAACAAGAGACAACGTTGATAACCATTGTTAATAACCTTGTACTCTGTTCTACATCATGTGCTATGTCTAGCCTTGGTTTTGTCTTACGGCTTTGTTTTGCCATATTTGACTTCATTCTCTCCCCCCCAAAAAAGTAATAAGAACTAATAATTAATATTAGTGCTCCGCCTTCTAAAATATATCAAACATAGAAAAATGTTAATTCACAAATGCCTTAAAGACCTCTACCTCATCTTGTTGCTACTAATATCAACTGATCAACTTTCTTAACAGAAGACTGTAAGTTAGACAACACAATAGAGAAGAAATTGGAGTTACGTGTCATACTTGCAAAGCCCCAATGTCAGGAAAGAATGAGGAAGACTTTTGTTTTTCATATTTGTGAGCTACTGGTATATGTTCTGAACCACATTCTCTTCACGATTCATTCTACTTTATTTCATTAACATATGCAAATCAGGAGCTGCTTCTGGCATCAAAATGTAATGAAAAGCCAGTTACACCTGGTCCTGGTATTGGATGCCCAGTCTAAGTTACTCATTAGCTCCTGTGTGACCTTCTAAGCACTGAGTCTCCTCACCTCATCCATCAAGCACCATCCACAGTGAGATCATTTCCCTTCTTATCATACTTCATTATTGTTCTTTTTACACAGCATAAGTGTTCATTGAATTTGTAAACAAGTCTTGTTATCCAGAAACTTGCATGTATTTGTCCAATTCAACTTTTTCAACCTGACACAGGTGTCTTCAGTTGAGAGAAATGCATTAGAGTCTTTTTTATCCAAAACAAGAACTGCCATATTTTTGCATTTAAATTTTCATTGAGGGTCAAAATTTCCATAAGCAAGTTAAAGGTTCCATGAAAAGGATAATTGCATATGAGGAAAGATGAGGAGATTTCATTGAGACTTTTAAGTGCTTTTAAAATTATGGTTTTGGCAGGGCAAGGTGGTACGATTGCAATCCCCAGCACTCGGAGGCTGAGGTAGGATTGCTGTGAATTCAAAATTCGGGCATCCAGCTTATACTCCATGGTAAATTGAAGTTCATCTGAATTGTGTAGCAAGATCCTGATCAAGAGGAAAAAAATGGAAAAGACAGAGATAATTAAATGTATTTTGAACAAATAATGTTTATTCTACTTAAATGGTATAAAAGTTCACTGGTAATATAAGACTCAGGGTCCTTTGAGATGTTTTTCTCCAACCATAAAATTAAATATCATCCTTTCATCAGTCAACTGGCTTTGGGTCATAGTCACAACACAGACCATGCCTTCTGCTCAGAAGCTAGAATTTCCCATTTCTCCTTTGTTGCTTCTCCATGTGTTCCCACAGCCCTGCCTGTCTGTCAAGCCCTTAGCACAGTTTGCTCACTGCTTCTGGCTTGAGATCAACCTGAGGCAGGTGCAGCACTCCACCATGGACCTGGGGCTCTGAACATCTGAGTCCTGGTGTGCTGGCTCAGGTGAAATGCCCACGTGACAGGGTGCAAGGGATGCCGGGATCTGATGGCAAGACCCTGTGCAGTGTGCATAGCATCTGCCTTTCACCTGCCTAGGCAGCACGATTCTTGCTGGGGAGAATGTAAGTGAGACGTCATTGATTCTTGGATGGATTCATGTATTGTTTTGAGCTGTGTTTTCATAAGAGTTAGCTGATGCTTACATGAGATTCAGGAAGTTTTCATGAGTTGTTATTCAGAAATTTTTTCCCACAGCTAATGTGTCTATACTTGTATCTTATGACTTAGGAAGAAATCTCATACAAATAGTAAATATTAAAAGAATGAAACTGTAGTCTATTTGATTCATCATATTCTAATAGCAATTTATATTATCTCAGTAGTATAGCACTAAACAATGAACAAACTTTAAAACTTTAAAACTACGATAAAGGTAAAATTTTTATCATTATACATAAAATGATATACACATCATTATACATTATACATATACATTATACATAAAATTTTATCATTATACATATTTTATGTATAATGATAAAATTGTAGGTTAAAATTAAATTACAAATGAGCCAAGAGATTCAGATGTAAATTCATTATTGATTAACCAAACTGTGTGGCCATGAAAACCAAAAATAAAAACAAATACTAAATTATAATGGATATATCTAAATAACATTGATATTTTATATTCTTCTTGACCTTAGATGTCAGAAAAAAAAATACATGCTACTTTGAGAGGGAACATTTGTTCACCAGCTTAATATGTTATCTCCTCCCATTGCTTTTTGGAGATCATCAATCCTCTTGGATGTGTTCTGGAATGAGTCACCTGTGAGTTAGTAACACCTACTACAGCAGAGTCACCACTGTACCAGCAACCAAGCCCCTAACCAATTTATGAGTGCTGTGTCCCATAGGAGCATTGTTATTTATATATCCTTCAATAAAAACTCAGTGCAGTTGTTGAATGAGAGATGTTGAAATTGTCATTCATGAATCTAGTGATAAAGATCCCCTTAAAGGAAGTGATTTTATTAGAAGCATTGATGCGCCTGGGTTTCCAGGCTTGCTGTAGTTCATTCCTCACACCTTGTAGAGAAACTGAGGAAAAGGAGATGTAGGGTGATTTGCAGCAGCCCAGCACTTGTGGGGCCTTCCCATGACTCAGCCGCACAATTTCAACCCCTGCACAAGGGCTGAGTGTGTAAGCCATGTGCCTTGCTGGGGTTCTTAGGGCCCGCTCTAGCATGCATAGGATGCATCTGTGTTCACAGGACTGGACAATGAGCCCTCAGCCTCAATACATTTCCTAGCACTGCACATTTTGGGGCAGTCTGGGTCTGTCACTCTTTCCAAAACAACATGTTTTTCGTTTTATGTGGTCACATACTGGACTTTAACTGACCTGTGGTCATTATCTTTTCATAATTCTGGGTGAACTATTTGTCATTTATCCTTAATAGTTGCATGCTTTATTAAGAGAGAATAAATTAACTTTTTATAGAATTTTCTCTGGTAATGGACAAAATACTATCTGGTTTCTGAATACTGTTGAAAGATACAGTGAGAAGGCCCTAGGGTAACAAAATGAATAGGATGTATGCTGAAGATCCTCCAGTAGATGGCAAACAATCCTGCGCTAAACAAAGCACTAAGGTTCATCCTAGAAAGACTAGAAAAGTAGCAGTGATGCTTTGCTATGAGGGAGCCCTAAGGCCGGGAGCTCTCTGCCCAGCTCTCTAACTCACATGGCTGGGGGATCACTGTTCACAATGGGCCAAGTCTTCCCCATCAGGAAGTACCTCAGTATCTCCTGTTTTCATTTCTGACTGGGAATGCACTGGACTAAGAATGATGCCTCTTCAGGAGGATTGTTAAAGGTGGGCTGCATGCAGGTCAGCAGTGATACAGGGGTGAGAGGACAAGGTGCACAGCTCTGAACATGGAAGCTACGAGTGAAACAGAGATGAAGTGACTTGTGAATTCAACGATGCAGTGGACAGAACTTACAGAACTGATCTCTACTCAGAGATGCAAGGTATGTAATGCACCAAAAATAAAACAACAGTTCACTCCACTCATAGGTTAGAAATCTAATTCTAGTTTTGCTTAAATGAGAATGATATTCTCTGTGGGAAATCTGTGTCAAAATGGCTTGAAAAGGGACATGAGAGAAACAAGGTTCACTTCTGAAAAGAGCCAACTCTGTAGTTCTGCAAAACCCCTGTCCTCTGCCTCCTGATTTGCATATGCACAGGGCACAGCCAGCTGCTTAAGAGGCTGTTACATCCAGTGCAGAACTCAGTACCCATCAACACACAGCATGGACATGAGGAACCTTGCTCAGCTCCTGGGGCTCCTGCTGCTATGGCTCCAAGGTAAGAGAACATTGATCTTGCAATTTACTCTGTTTATAGTTGCCTGGATCTTAAGGAATTTCCCGTTGCTCCATGATTGTGCTCATATTTGTTATGTTTCTAATCTCATGATCTAGGTGTAATATCCAGATGACTCAGGCTCCATCGTCCTTGTCTGCATCTGTAGGAGACAAGGTCACCATCACTTGCAAGGCCAGTGAGAATGCTGATATTGGTTTTAACTGGTACCAACAGAAACCAGGGAAAGCTCCTCAACTGCTGATCTCTGCTGCAGACAATTTGGAATCTGGGATCCCAGTGAGGTTCAGTGGCAGTTGATCTGGGACAGATTTTACTCTCAACATCAGCAGCCTGCAGCCTGAAGATGTTGCGACTTATTACTGTCTACAATATTATGATTTTCCTCTCACAGTGATACAAGCCATAACAAAAGACAGCCAGGAAAACAGAAGTGTGAGGCTGCGCTGCCCCAGCTGGCAGCGCTGCTGTGTTCAACTATTGAGAGTATTTCTTGACCCAGCAAGGCATGGAAATCCACTGGGAGACTTTAGGATAAGGAACCATGATTCTCCTCCACACTCTAATTCTCAGCTCCAGCAGCACAGACATCACTGCACCTGTCTTGATTTAATGAAAGATGCAGATGAGTCCCTCTGAGCAGTGGGGCTGATGGCATCAGTTTGGATTCAGACAGTAAAAGAGAAGGCCCTCTATGCTTTCTAAGCAAGAATTTTTAAAGTCTTGCTTCAATTATAGAGTAGATTTAATGTCATCAAGAAATGTAAAATACATAGTTTGTCCTTATAACCCTACCCACGTGGCTATGCAGTGCATCAATTTTGAATTACAATTTTTTGTAAACAATGAGAATGATATACATGCAAAATCCACAGTTTACATGAAGATTCACTCTTGATGTTGTACATATCACCAGGATAAACTGATGTGGAACAACACATATGCAGCATTTTAGTATAAGGCACCTAAAAATTCTCTATCTATAAATTCTCCCCTATCATTCTCATTTGCCCATTTCCAGTAAGTGATTTGTGTTTTCCAGAGTGACAAAATCTCACTTTTACAGCATAGAATACTTTTGAAAGATAATCTCAGAGTTCACTGTGTTAAGGGAGAGCATAATTAAATAAAATATTTAGTAACTCATGTTTTAATTACAAGACAGCTTTTTTAACTTCTATGGTTATCTAGAATGTCTTGACATAGTAATGGTTTTAGAATACAAGATTTCATGTATGGATTCTGTCTCCAAAATCATCAGAAATATAAAAAGTTGCTTATAATAAGAGTCTATTATAAGTTTTAAAACATAAGCAGAAAGTTTTAAAATCTTTTACGCCTACCTTTCAAAGGATTCGCAGGTGGAAATTTAGAACTCTTTCTGCTCTACTGTATCACATAGTCATTCCCATTTTACTGAACCTAACATGAGTTCTTTCTCTATTGCTCAGGAGAGTGCCCAGCAGTCTACCTTTGGACTTGAGCCTTTGGACTGTAAGGAAAAGACCCTTTTTTATTTTATGCTGAAACACATTTCCTCTCCTTATTTTCACAACTTTCCATGTGATTTTCATGAGTGTGAAATTTGTACACATCTCATAAACACAGTGACTTAGCTCAGTGTGAACACCAGGCTCAAATCTTTGGGAACACAACGGAGGTGGCATAGCTAAGGTAGGCTCCCCAGTAGGCTTTTTATTTTTCCAAACAAGATGGCTACAGTAGGGTTGGTGTCAGTGAGTGTAGGGACCCAGTCTTTCAAGATGCACTATTGTTTTCCAGAAATGTCTCAGATTGAAGCTCATTCTGTTTCCCCTCTGTATACCGCATTCCCTTCTTCTTCACCCTAGCAATAAAATGTTCTTATTTATCTCCTACTATCAGTAATTTTTAATTTCTTTTTTATCAACATTAGCATTTTCAGTGGTCACAATTAATGAAGATAAGTTCTAAAATATTTCAAGAAAAGGAACAAGACAAGATAGTGGTAATCCTTAATGGATAACTTAATGAACTGTCTCATTTGTTTATAGTCAAATGTTTACTAAGGGGAATCTTAGACAAACAAGTACTGGGAGCTAAAGATTATGAGTTTTGGTGAAAATGAAGAACTTAACAACCTCTTAGCAGAACAGTTTGCCATAGGTATAAATACTTGCACTTTTACCTAACAGCTGCCCTCCCAGGCCTCTGACTAATGTCCTTGAAAACATCAGTTCACACCTTACCTGTGTCAGACAGTCAAACTAGCTTCACTGTAACAGTCAGTAGTGAGATTTAGAATATTCTTGTAAATGAAATTAATTTGTGTAGAGTCTGAAATTGTCAAATAGGAATGAATTCAAGCTCTGAACACAATGTGCAGAAATGCGACACTGCTTATCCACAGTCTCTCTGATTACTCACCGAGTGCCTTGAATGCTATGGCCATGTAAGCGGCATCACATTGCAAGGACCAAGGAACAATCATAGGACAGGCATGAGCCAGGAGATTTCATTTAATTCATTAAGTGTTTACTGAAAAATATTTTTTTGCCTCATAGATCATACAGAAGTGTATCAGTAATATAATAATTGCGTGAGTTTACTCCCTTAAGTGTGAACATTATAATGACATATTTCAACAGCTATGGTCACTGCATGGCAGAGTATTTTCCCTTTGTTCAGGACGGGGGTTCCCTGCTGTGCACCCTCTAATGCTTCTCTGCATGATCCTCAAAATTTCTGCTGCCAAAAGCTCCTCCCAGAATTTTCTCACTGTCTCAGGACAATGATCATCCTGAAGCAGGTGCAGCAGGAGCCTAGTACACCTGTGATCTTCTTGCGCCTAAGCTGCCACTGTTGCAACAACTCAACACCGCTGAGGGTGTAAGAAGAGGAGCTGCTGGGTTCTCACAGGCTGCTCTGGAAGAGGCTCTGGGACAGGAAGGATGGGCTGGCCTTAATACATCTGTGCCTGGATTATTTTGTCTAGAGACATTTATTCAGTGTCTTCATGGACTCATGGTCTTTGCAAAAAATAAATCTATGTCATATCACATGGGATACATGTGTAATGTTCACTGTCCTATGATGATTGCCTCTTTAGATCTCTAGGTGAACTATTGCTCTCTTGTCCTTAAATAGTAGGATTATTTATTTATTTGTTTGTTTTTTTCACTTTTTTCATTTGGAGAAAAAATTAAAACAGAAAAAATAGAAATAATACATAATTTCAAAAAATAACAGTAAGAAATGACTAATTGATAAATATTGTTATCTTAGAAGTAGTTTTCAAGTTATAAAATCAAAACAAAAAAATGGACAATCAAACAATGACAGTACAAACTGTCATTCTGTTTGATATACCAACAAACACTTAGTAGTATGGTATCTACCTTGCACAATTAAACATACATGCATTTATATCAACTAGAGCACTTTCCTTCCCTTTCATTATCGCAATATCATACATTTTGCACCTTATTGCTGTTTCAGTTTTTTATTTTTTTATTCTAGAGAAACAATACTATATTTTTAAAATGAGTCTGATGTACTTTACTTATGAAGAGAGTCTCAAGTTGCCTCCATTTACCTATAAAAGCCTCAAGAGCATATTTTTATAGCTGAGTAATATTGCATTGCATAAAAATACCGTATGTTTTTAATCCATTCTGCACTTGATGGGCATTTTGTTTGTTTCCAAGATGTATCTATTACAAATTGTGCTGCTATAAACATGGGTTACAGAAATTTCACCTTGACATGGTGTTTTCAAGTTTGTGGGCAAATTCTCAGGAGAGGAATAGCTGGATTGAATGGAACTTCCAACTAGATTTTTGAGGAATCTTCATACTGATTTCCACAATGGCTACACTATTCTACACTCCCACCAATAGTGGAGAAGAGTTCCTTTTTCCCCACAGCCTCACCAACATTGGTTACTAGTTGATTTCTTGAATGCAGCCATTCTTTCTGGAGTGAGATGGAATCATAATGCTCTTTTTTTGTTTGTTTGTTTGTTTTTTGTCTTTTTCATTTTTATCAGTACCGGGGATCGAACTCACGACTGCCTGCTTGCAAGGCAGGTGCTTATGCCGCTGAGCTAAATCCCCAGCCCCTTTAATGCTCTTTTAATTTGCATTTCTCTAATGACCAATAATGTTGAACATTGCTTCGTAGATTTATTTTCCATTTGCATATCTTCACCTGAGAAATGTATATTCATCTCAGAAGCCAATTTTTGGAATGGGTCTTTGAATTTGGAGGTTTGACGTATTTCTGTTTTTTTTTTTTTTTTTTTTTTTTTTTTTTTTTTTTTTTTTTTTGGAGGGGGGGCGTACCAGGGATTGAACCCACGATCTCATGCTTGCCAGGCAGGCACTTATATCACTGAGCTAAATCCCCAGCCCAGATGTTTATCAATTCTTTTTATGTTCTGGATATAAGTCCTTTGTTTGAGGGTATACTGGTTAAAATTCTTTCTCATTATTTGGGTTTTTTTTTTTTTTTCACTTTGTTGGTGATTTCTTCTGAAGTGCAAAACTTTTTAATAAGCTGAGATCCCAGGAAGATGATTTATTGGGATGATTTACTGATTTTCCATAGAATCTTTTCTGGTAACTGGTACAATAAGATCAGCTTAATGAATACAGCTGAAACCGTTCAGTCATGGCCTTAGGATACCAAAGCAAATAGGTTGCTGTGTTACAGATCGTCCATTAGGTGGTGAATAACTCCACAATAAACAGAACACCTAGGCCTTGACAGCTAGAAGAGTAGAAATGATGCTTTCTAACTTGGGAGCAATTAAGGCAGGGAGCTCTCTGCCCAGCTCTCTAAGGTCACAATGCTGGGGCCTCTGTGCACCATGGATCATGTCTTCCCCTTCTGCCAGGTCCTAAGTATTTCCTGTTTCTCTTTGTGTCTGGTATACACCTGAGTATGAGGCTCTTCCCACGAGACCACTGGGTCAGCAATGAGGCAGGAGGGTAAGATAACAAGGGCCACAACTCTGAATGTGGCCAAGCCTGAGGGAAACAGGACTGATGTAGCCTCACGTATTCAGATGTGGAGGGGGAAGATCCTCTAGAATTCCACTCAGTGCAGAGATGCAGAGGAGCAGCCCTGGAGGAGTCCCTAGGAGGAGGGGCAGGTGGGCGGGGGAAGGGACTGTGATTGCTGATGTGTTCCTCTGCTGCTCTCCAGTGTCCTCAGCAGTGAGTGCAGGTAACAGCTTGGTCCACAGGGCCTAAGGGTGGATCCTGAGCTTCATGCTGCTCAGAGTCCCCTGGGGGCAGGATCCAGATGTAATGTGATGACCCTGGGTCCTCACTATTGATTTTCAATTTTTCAGAATTTAAAATTATGTTACACAAGTAATTAAAAGTGCCAGTCATTACTACATTAAATTAATAATGCATTGCACGCACACAATTACAAGTAAGCGATTTATGTATTTATTAGTATAACACATGCATTTCATCTTTGATCCTCTTCTTCTCTACTTTTCAGGAGCAGGGAGAACAGTGCTGAGAACTTCAATTCCCTGAGCCAGGTCAGCTCCATGGTCCTCCTCTCCCGTAGTGTGGCTCCACCTGAGGCTTTCAGCTGGTCAGCAGCCAAAGTATTGAATACTTTCCTTCTTCACCCTCACTACTAGGCTGCAGCATAGGCAGAGTCTGTCATTTACATAGATCCTCAGCCCCGTGGGTCAGTGGAGCAGCTGTGTTCTTCATATCCGGGAGCCAGAGCTCGGCAGCTCTCAGCACTGCAAGCCTGACACAGCTGGGTCCAGGTCCCTGTCCTATCCTCTCCCATACACTATAGTGCTTACTAAGACCTTGTACTCACTCAGTTCCTGAAGCCATATGAGCACCTGAGTAATGAGGACTTTTCTTATTGCTATCATAGAGTCCTGATTTTTCCTAATATAGATGAATATTTTTAGTTCAGTTCATGCTTCTCCATCAAATATAAGTTAGAAGCACAGGGTCATTCATTTTTGAGAGGGTCTATTAAAAATCTAACACATTCATGACAGTCATCATTGTTTTCTTCAGTTTATTGAGCAGCAGCTCTGACCAGCTATGTGGGGCAAACACGGAGGAGCCTCTTCCAGCCTGGGCAGCATTAGAGTCCAAGCCTCATCTGACCATCTTCATAGTGACACACAGGAGGAGGGAAGAAGGAGGACAGGTACTGGGTAAGATTTTCATACACTTGAATTGGGAGGGTGAGGTCTACACCTTGCCTGCATTTCTCACAGAAACAGATGTGAGACACCTGAGGTCTAGAGACATTGCAGCCTTAGGTGAACCTTGAAAACTCCCTGTGTTGAGTATACAACACAAAAGGAAGGATCTCAGGTCATTTGTACTGTATCCCTGCTGCTGCCCTATTCCCAAATATTGCAAGAGCCACACTTCTGTTTATGGTTTTAAGTATATTCTGATTTTCTGAAATGATTCTAACTTATGCTGCAAAGAAAATCGAGAGCAATTATCACACGGGACCTTAGAAAAGCCCTTGGCAGAAGACAGAAACATGTGCTCCTGAGTGTGTCTTGGGGAAGCCTGGGCTGGACAGAAGCATTGCTCATGTCCTCCCCTACAATCTCAGTCATGTTGTGATGGTCAGCAGAGGATCCCAGACAAGTTCACAGAGCTCACAAATTCTGCTCTCTTGTTGTCTTGCCTTCTCTTGTCTTACCCTAAGTTTGAAACAGCCTGTGTGTTTCATTTCATTCTTCCTTTACAAAAAGATAATAACTTAGGACAGTGGCACTCAAGCAATGTGTGTTCTGAAACAAAAGAACAGCAGTTCACTTTACTCATTGGAGAATAGCCTGATATGTCTTGTGGTGCAAGATAGAAACAAGTGCTCTGCAGGCAAATCTGTGCTGCCCTACTGTGGACAAACAACCCAGTGGACAATGAGCCCATAGTGAGATGGGCCAGCCCTGCAGCTGGGACAAACATCTTGCAGTCCTGCTGATTTGCATATGCCAGGAGCCCAGTAGGCTACTTGAGGACTTCTTCATAGGCTGTTGGTCTAAGACTGTGCAGGTTCAAACCCAGTCAGGACACAGCATGGACATTCTGCTCACCTTCTGGTGCTCTTGTTGCCCTGGATATCAGGTAAGGAAGGGCAGCACCAGGAATTTACTCAGGTCTAAAAGTTCAGCATTGTGACATATTTCAGCGAGGTCCTATTTTATGTTGAATATCTATGTTGTTATCTGTTATATTTCCCATCTCAGGTGCCAGATATGACATCCAGTTGACACAGCCTCCATCTGCATCTGCTTCTGTGGGAGGCACAGTCAAGATCACTTGTCGGGTCAGCCAGAGTGTTAGCCGTTACTTAAACTGGTATCAGCACAAACCAGGGCAGGCTCCTAAACTCCTGATTTACTATGCTACCGGTTTGCAATCTGGGATTCCATCAAGGTTCAGTGGCAGTGAATCTGGCACAGATTACACTCCCACCATAACCGGCCTACAGTCTGAGGACTTTGCCACTTATTTCTGTCAGCAGTATAACAGTTACTCTCGCACAATGATACAAACCATGACATAAAGCTCCCAGGGAAGCAGAAGTGTGAGACTGGGCTGCCCCAGCTGCTCCTCTTTGTGTCTCCAGCTGCAGGCCAAGTTCTTCAGATGCATCCAGGCTTTAGAGTGCCCTGGAAGGATTTGCTAGAAGTGTCCAAGGAAGCTCCTCTCTACCATGACTTTCTTTTCTGTTTTTCAATTGTGATTTAAAGAAAGATAACAATGAGTACACTGGAGTAATGTGGATTATGGCATTTGTATTTACCTGGCAACAGAGATGCTCTTCTTTGGATTCCAAGGAATAATTTTTTAAAATATTTTATCACTGTTATAGATTTATTAATTAATTATATTCTTTATTTTAAAGAGACTAAAACCAAACAACATACAACAGAATAATGTTAATCTAAACAATACAATGACATCCATACTGCAGTAAAAAACAAGGTAAGAAAATTCAACAGTGGCTAACATGATATTTATTGTCTTGTTCAAATTAGCTTCCCATTGCATAATATGCAGTAAAGTCAAATGAAACAATACAGACTCAAATCAAACAAAACAAAACTGTGTAAACAATACCAAACATGAAAACAAGATTATAAAAAATTAATAATGGCTAGATCTATGCCTCTTACACTACTACATTTAAAGATCTGTAGTCACAAAAACATTTAAAGTGCAGAGTTGTTTTTTATGCATCTGGCCCTACATCTGCATAGTATATCTCACCATAAATTGCAACTCTGTCACAACCCATCAAGATAAGTTTAAACTTAAAGTTCATAGTTCACATTAAGTTTGACAATTGACATTAAATATTTCATCAAAAAATCCCAGGTGTAAGGCCACATGTCCAAAATGTGTTGTGACACAGTGTTGTTATCATACCCTTGTCTCTACCTGTGCGTCTTCTTTTTCCTCCATTTTCTGTAAGCCAATCATGTCTTCCCGTGCCTGTAGTTTTTACTTTTCTAGAAAGATAAAATCCTGAAGTTCACAATATGGATGATTTTCAAAAGCTAATGACAAAATATACTGCTATGAACACAAAAAAGGAAATAATGAATAATACATGTTACTACTACCCAAGATTCCCTTTATAGAATCTATTATTATCAGGAATATCGTGACATAGTGCAGGTGTTAGATCCTTTACTGTGCAATACTATGCTGCTTTCATAATATTTTCAAATGAAAGTCATGTAAGTAATACTAATAAAAATGTTAGGCATAGCCACACAAGCATTTGAGAATTTTTAAAGTACTTTTCAAAACAAAGTCTATGTTTTATAGGAGGTAGACGATCTACACTTTGTATTATTACACTTTTACTAAGCTATTGTGCAAATGGAAAGGGCGTCTTGCCCCTGGCTTTGTCTGACAATCACAGGTGATGTAGAAATTGGCTGGTATTACTTTGCCCCGCCATAGTCAGCAGTACATACAAGAATGCAGTGTCCTCTAGTGGCCAAATCTACTATAAGGAACTAAATTAAAATCTCAGCCACATAGAGATCCTCTGTCTCCTTCTTGTGGCTAAAATGGACACCTGCAGCGTTTCCAATCTCAGCAGCTGATGTTGCTCAGTTTACAGAGCCTAAGGGAATGAGGAGCTGGGAGGAGTCTAAGAGGCCAACCACTTCAATTTCTTCATTTTCAATGGAAAACAAAAAAAGAGCAATTAAAGGCAGAACAGGGCATTGACTTGGCCAAGACATTACAAATACCTTAAAATAAATCTCTGCTTTCCTGATGCCTCAATTAATATTTCCTGCTGGCCCAGCTCCACCCCTGAAGATGTTCTGTTCCAACTATGTCTCTGCTTTTGCCTCCGAAGGTTCCTGGACTCTGCACATGCCTGTGTGCACCTGAGTGTGTGGAAGGAGGGTGGGCATAGGAGTCCTTCCTCTGTAATTCTATAGCACCAAGGGAGCACATGCATTTTTCCTTCCTATGTTTGCCCCCCAACATGCCCTGGACTCAATCTCTCCTCTCGATGACCTCCTGGGACCGTCACCCTCACAGTCTGACAGAGACTTTTTGCCCCTGTATTCCCGTGGACAGTGAGGCTGAGGTCACTCAGCAGGCCTTCCCAGCTGTCCCATCTCTGCAGGGATTTGGAGCAGCTCTCATGGGCAGGGCCCTCAGGGGGAGGGTTGCATTGATTCCTTGAACCTCTGGACTAAGCACTGGACCCATGCGGCTTAGAAGGCATCAAATTGAGGCAGCATTTCACCCAATGACCTTGTTCTTAGCACAGATCACAGAGTCCCCAGGTTCCGTGGGTCACATTGTATTTGCTGACTTTTTGCTGACATGAAAACAGTATGCAGACAGTAATAACCATACTTATACACACTTTGCCTTTTACCACTACTCAGAGTGAGATATAGCACTGTCTGGAGCATCTCACATACCCGTTTTGTTGATTCCATCCCAGTGACATCCTGTCTCATCCACCTTAACAGGAGGCTTCCATGTTCCTGTTGTCTACCAGTGTGAACCGTATTTCCTCAGACTCCACAGCAATGGAATATTTGTATGTCTTTGGCTTCTTGCTTCTTTTGATCAACATGCGTTTTGCAGTTTATCTATGTGTTTGCAGAGACAGTAATTTATTCCTTCTATTTTGAAAAGTTCTCTATGACATGAAAATGCCAATTAGTAAATTTATTCCTGAATTCATGAGTTGTTTTAGCTTTGAGGTTGGTATTAAATTTCAGGGAGTTTTCAAAGTGTCTTTTATGGACTTGTTCATTCTCTTCCCCTGACTATATTTGTAGGACTCTAAGTGCTAAGCGAAGGAGTTGGTTGGTACTAGTTTATCTCTATCAAATGCTGCCAAGCGGTTTTATAAAACTGAGAACAAATTTACACTCTACCAGCCATGCACAAAAAGGTCTATTGCTCTGAAACCTTTCTAATAAATATTATAGTTTGACTTTTAAAAATTACACCTCTGTTGTTAGACCTGGAGGTGGCATTGTCATTAAAACTTGTGCTTCTTTGATGAGTGATGATGTTCACTAACTTTTTATTGTTTTTGAGTCATGTAAATACTATGTGGAGGGGATGACTTGTGATTAAATAACACAGTGTACACAGATAAACATGCAGTTTCCTACTTTGTTGGGTAGTTTTTCCTATAACCTGAAATAAATTTTGTCAATGTATTGATTAGGATTCTCCAGAAAAAAATTAGAATTCTCTCTCTTGCATGTATCTATCTACCTGTTTATTTATCATTTATATCTTATAGGAATATATAATATATAGAAAATAATATATAGGAAATCGTTATTTGGCTCACATGATAACTGAAGTTGAAATGATCTACAATTACTGAAACCTGGAGAGCCAGGAAAGTTTATACTTATTCTGCCCAAACAGCTGGAAATCTCTGAATGAAAAAAAAAAAAAAACAGCACACTACCCTAGTTCATAACAAAATCTTAAAAGCTCCCAGAGGGAGATTCCCTGATGCAAATCTATATTGAGGGCTCAAAAGCACAGAATCTGATGTACACAGGCCAGAGAACCATAAAACGCACCCACTTCAGAAGGAAGAGCCAAAAAATGAGAGAACTGAATCTCTTTCTTCTTCTACATTTTATTCATGCTGAGACTTCCCCAAGCTTCTATGACTAAGAGGTTTAGAGTCTACATACATGAGAACATGTAGTATTTAATCGGCTGTGTCTGGGTCATTTCACTTAGCATGGTATCCACTAGTTTGATCAGTGTCGTCAGGAATAGTATGAGTTCTGTTATATTTTATTATTGACTAATATTCTGTCATATATGTTATGTCCACACCTTGTATATTGTGAATAATTCTTACTGAACATGACAATGCAGAATTTTCTTCAAGATTCTAATTCCATTTCATTCAGATATACTCCCAGAGATGAGATTATATGGTGGTTCTATTGCAAATTTTTTGAGAAACCTCAATAACTGTTTTCTATAATTGTTGTACCAGTTTACATTTCCACTAATAGTATCACTTGATTTCCTTATTCTCTACACCTTCAACAACAGGTGGTGTTTCTTGTCTTTTGCAAAGTAATCATCCTGGTAGCTACATAGTGATATTTTTATGGTTTTTGTTTGTGTTTCTATGATGGTTAGCATGATTTTCAGCATTGAGTACTTTTTAAAATATCTATTGATATTTGTTTCCTTTGGAAATAGTGGTACTCTGACCCATTTTTAAGTGGTGCTGTTTGTTTTGTTTTTACTTTTGTTTTTGCTATTGAGTTGTGTGCATACGTATCTTAAAAATTAAATACCTGTCAGATATTTCTTTTGTAAATTCTGAAATATAGACTGAAATATCAGGCTAAGGCAGGCGGATCCTTGCAAGTTCAAGACCGGCCTGGACTACAACATGAGTCCAAGGCCAGCCTGAACCACATAGTGAGATTGTGTATCAAAAAGACAAAAAAATGTATATTCTTCATAATTTTTTTCTCAGATTATGTCTTACATACAAACATTCATTGCATAGTATTTTAAGATCTATGTCTTAATTCTTTTTGAAAAAGAAATCATATAAATGATATATATGAAGTGTGTTTAAAATATGGTAAATACTTAAATTTGAAAAAAAAAATATTACACTGAAGGACACATTGTCATCAGTTTTTCTCACAGCATCACCATTCCTTTGGACATACTCATCCTAGGATTCTTTCTGCTTTCTAAAGCAGTTCTGGAAGTCCTCTTTCTTGAGTATGTTTATTTGTGTTGCTGTGGCTTCTTGATGTCCAGTTCACAATGTTTATCTCTCAGGGTCAATTTTGACTTTGAGAATAGCTGGAAGTCACACTGTGATCTGGATATGGTTATGCATGCCTGTAATTGCTGCACTCAGAAGGCTGAGCCAGGAGGCTCATGATGATTTTGAGGCCACACTGCATTACATAGCTAGCTCTGATCTCAAACTGAGGATGTCACCATATATAAAAGAGGCTGTTTGTCTGTTAGATGGTTCTTGGTAGCAGGTTTTACTAATTTTATATCACAGCTTGTAAAGACAAAGTAATGTAGAGTATTTTGAGGAGGATCCATGGCAATGCATTTTTTATTGGGATAATGTTTTAAAAATTTAAACATTCAGCCCATTTGTTAGCTATACTTTTATACACTTGAAACATCTTTTCTATTTCAAGATAAATCCTCTATCTATACTCTGTGAATAGAACTTTGCATTGCTGTGAAAAAATATTTCTGATAAATAGTTTAAGAGAAGTGAGGTTTTTTTTTTTGTTGTTTTGTTTTGTTTTGTTTTGTTTGTTTGTTTTTTTTGTTCATGAATTGTGACTCCTGTCCATGGTCTGCTGATTTCAATTCCTTTAAGGAGATGATGATATAGAAACACCATGAATTGGAAAAAGGCATTATTTATCTTGTGATTTTGTGATTTCCAGAAAGCAAGGAGAGAGAGAGAGAGAGAGAGAGAGAGAGAGAGAGAGAGAGAGAGAAGCCAAGAATAAGATACAGTTCATACTGTCACACTCTCATCATTCAACTCCTATAAACAGTTCACATCACCTGAGATTCCAATGCCTCCTATTGGTTCCATCAAGTTCAGACCTTATTAATGGAATCCACAGATGAACTTAGAGCACTCATAGACCCATCGCTTTCTGAAAACCCCACTTTTGTACTCTGTGACTTTTGGAGGACATTTTGATTTAAGTCATAGAAAATTCTGATTGTTGCTTTATTGAAATAAATTGGAGAAAGTTGCATTATAATATTAATCAGTTATTTCATAAATCACTGTGGTATAATAAACAGTTTACTGGAGATGCCATCATTATCTATGTTAACTTTTTATTTTAGTGTACTGTCAGAGATAGAAGAACAAAATGCTGTTAGGAACACAGACATTTGTATTACACTCATTTAGCTCCAGGAGATGAGAATCTACTTTCACATCCTGCTATAAGTATTAGCTAACATTCTGTTAGTTGCAAACTGTGGTGTAAAGCAGATCACTTCAAAACATTGAAGCATAAGGCAAGGTGCAATTACTTGTCATTCCTTGGAAGAGGATGAATCAGTTTTTGAGACATCAAGACATTTGACACCTTCACCAATGTGACAGCCCTAACACTTTCTGTACAGCTTGCATTGTACCCTCTGCACAGCAAGTGTTTTCATTAGACAGTCAAGATAATTACAATTTATTCTGCTCAGGACATCTACTTGACCTGCTGTCATCAGTATCACGTGGAATGAGAAGATGTTCCATGGCAAGTTTATGTGATGTATTTTGTTCAGCCTACTTTGCAACTAGGAACAAGACAATTAACATAGCCTGAGACCAAGCTGAAGACCGTAGCCACTGATCATTCCAGATGACAAAGAACTGCACCAGAGGACAGGGACAGATTGTGTCTCCATTTTGCTGCTGATCCCTGCCTCTGGTCCTGCAAGGGGCCAGATATTCAGAAAATTAGGTGTTCTCAGCAATGATCAACAAGGGAAGACAAAAAATATTGAGAATAGAGACTAATAAATTCTCTTTAAACCAATAAGAAGCCCCATGATCTGCATTTATCTTTCTTTTCAGATTGGAAGTACCTTTGCTTCTTGGATCTTACAATGACCTTCTTTGGGATGCAGGCTGAGCAAAATAGATATGGCAAAGTCAAGATAAGTCCTTATTACAGCTCTTCAGGTTTCTACTATTGTAGGTTCCAGGTGCGACTACTTGGACGATGCTCAAAGTGACAGTGTTACTTAAATCCGTAACTCACTTTTTTCTTTCTGTCTGTCTATCTTTGTTTCTTTCTTGCTTGCTTCATTTCTTTCTCTTTCTCTCTCTCTCTTTCTTTCTTCTTTCTTTCTTTCTTTTTTCTTTCTTTCTTTTTTCTTTCTTTCTTTCTTTTTTTCTTTCTTTCTTTCTTTCTTTTTTTCTTTCTTTCTTTCTTTCTTTCTTTCTTTCTTTCTTTCTTTCTTTCTTTCTTTCTTAAAAGCCATGTGAAATTATACCTGTTTCCTTTTAGACTACATTTGTGGTAATTTTCATATGCATATGTTTATGTTCTGTTGATGCATGGTTTCAACTTTCAGAGGTGAGACTGTGCCGACCCAATCTCCAGCTGTGCTGTCTATGATGCAAGGGAAGGCAGCCACTATCACCTGCTGGGCCAGTCAGAACACTGCCTCTGAAATGCATTGGTCCAGTAGAAACCAAATTAGGCTCCAAACCTCCTCATTCAGTGGGCCTTCCAGTCCATATCAGGGATCTATGCGAGGATCAGTGACAACAGATCTGGCACAGATTTTACCCTCACCAGCATCAGCCTGTGACCTGATGATGTAGCAAGTTATTACTGTCACCAGGGATAGATTATTCTTCACACTATGCCACAAACCAGAAGAAAAACTAGTTCAGCATGGGTAAGCTGGGAGATTGGGTGCTACCACCCTCTTCTGATCTTTGCAGGTGCACATGGGTCATGGACCTCACAAACACCATGAGGTTTGGTCACCCAATCAGAGCTGAAATTTCAGAGCCATTGCTTCACATATTAGTTGCAACTTCAATTTTAGGAATTTTTCTAAATAAATGAGTAGTTGTTAAAGATAGTTCCCTTTGCATCTATCTAAGGTTTTCTTACTATGTCCTTTACAAATTGGTAAAATTTTGCATGATTCCTTGGGGGCTATAATTAGTCAGTAAGGCACATGATTTTCAAAGGGGAAATATTGTGAAATTACCAACATTTGCTTGGAGTTGAGGGGGAAAGAAAAGACGCCTGGACAAGAAGCCCTCAGCCTTGAATCATTTCCTAGTACTGAAAACAGCAGAATATTCTGGGTTCCCCACTCTTTCCCCAAACTACCTTTTTGTCATTTCATGTAGTCATATATTTGGACCTTACCTACCCTATGATCATTATCTTTTCAGATTATCTGGAGAATTATTAGTTGTTCATCCTTAATAATTGCATCGTTTATTACGAAGATGAATCATGTAAATTTCTATAGACTCCTGTCTGGTAATGGGCAGAAAAATTCAGGTTCCTGAATATGAGATTGGAGGGGAGATTCAGTGAAGAAATTAGGGCCCCAATGAAAATGTTTGCTGTTACAAAGCTTTCATTAAATGGCAAACACACCCCACAATACATAAAGCCAGAGTCCTCATCCTAGAAACTAAATAAATGAATTTTGGAATGAGTGCTGGATGTTGAAGTGAGAATTTTCCATTAAAGGAGGGAGCTCTGTGTCCAGCTCTCTATGCTCACATGGCTGTATGTTCAAGTCACAATGGGCCATGTCTCCTCCATCTGCCAGTTCCTCAGGATTTCCTGCTTTACTCTGTGATGTGTAATGTACCTGGCTATGATGCTCCTTCTAGGAGGATTCTTAAGAGTCTAAACTCTGTGAGCAATGAGACCGGACGGGTGAGAGAAGCAGGTACACAACTCTGAAGTTGGGTAGCCATAAGTCATACAGAGATAAAAATCCTTGTGAATTCAGAGAGGGAGAGGAGAGAACATGTAGATCCCATCTACATTCAAAGGTGCAAAGTGTGTTGTGAACCAAAACTAGAACAACATTGACTCTATTCATGGGAGAACAACTGGATTTTGCTTTATGGTTGCCATTCTCCCTTGTGGGAAATCTGTGCCACTCAGGCCTAGAAGTGGCCCCAGAAAACCTTGGACCACTGAGGAGATGACACAGCCCTGCAGCTGTGTGCCATTCTATCCAGCCTCTGCTGATTTGCATATGCACAGAGCACAATCCATGCCCTAAATATTTCTTCACAGGCTGCTCACACCTTGTGCAGGAGTCAGTCCCAGTCAGAACACGGCACAGACATGAGGATCCCTGTTCATCTCCTGGGGCTCCTGGTGCTCTGTCTCCAAAGTGAGAAAGGATTGATCTTATGATTTAGTCTACTTAGAGTTCCATGGTCAGAATTGCATGGTGCTACAGGGAAGTCCTGTTTTACCATGGTTGTGCTAATACTTGTTGTTTCTAATTTCAGGTGCCAGATGTGACATCCGGATGACTCAGACTCCATCCTCCTTGCCTGCTTCTGTGGGAGACACAGTCACCATCAAGTGTAAGGCCAGTCAGAGTATAGGCTATGCCTTAAGTTGGTACCAACAGAAACCAGGGAAAACTCCTCAACTGCTGATCTATGATGCAACCAGTTTGGGATCTGGGGTCCCATCAAGGTTCAGAGGCACTAGATCTGGGACAGATTACACTCTCACCATCAGTAGCCTGCAGCCTGAAGATGTTGCTACTTATTACTGTCTGCAATCTTATGGTACTCCTCCCACAGTGATACAAGCCATATCAAAAACCAGCCAGCAAAGCAGAAGTGTGAGGCTGGGCTGCCCCAGCTGCCACCCCTGCTGTGCTCAACTGCAGAGAGCAGTTCTCAGTCAGACAGGCTTGGAAGTTCCTTGGAGGCTTTAGAAGAAGGAACAAGGCCTTCTTCTATACTCCCTCTCTCTTTTTCCTCTGCTTCAGAGCACAGATATGACAGTGCATGTTCTGATTTAATGAAGACACAGATGAGTACCCAAGAGCACTTTGGATTATGACATCATTTTGGTTTCAGACAGCAACAGAGAAGCCCTTCTGTGCATTCTAAGAAAGAATTTTTAAAGACTTACTACAATTTTAGAGTAAATTGAAGGCTGTAGAAAAAATTTAAAACACAGAAGTGGCTTTTATAACACTGCCCACATGACTATGCATCATCATCAATGTCCAAGGAAAATTTTTTTGCAAATGACCAAGATTAATAAATGTGCAAAGTCCATAGTTCACGTGAAAATTCACTCTTGATATTGTACATTTTCCCCAGGAGAGACAACTGCAATACACATGCAGCATTTGGTACCATCCAATTTTGTTTTAGTGCCCTAAAAATCCTCTGAGTTCTCCACATTTATTCTCTTATTTTGTGCTTTATGATTCCCATACTGTATCCTTTTTAAAAATGACAAAAATCTTGCCTTTATAGCATAGAAGTTTTGGAAAGATAATTTCAGAACAGACTGTATTAAGAAACACAGTAATTAAAAGACATTGGTAACACATCTTTGTATTTACAAGGTTCCATTAATCCTTTCTATGATTAACTAGAATATCTTGGCTTAGTGATGGTTTTGGAATAGAAGCTTTCAATGCATTGATTCTTCTCAAAAGTCACCAGATATACATAGATTTGCATGGAGTAAGTTTCTAATACTATTTTTAAAACATGGGGATGAATATTTATGTTTTGCCCCTACCTATAATTGGATTCACAAGTAGATATTTAGAACTCTCACTGTATTTGCTTATATCACTTAGAGTCATTCACTATTTCATGGAACCTAACATGGGCTCTTTGTCCTTTGCTCAGGAGAGTGCCCAGCAGGCTATCTTTGGTTTTCAGCATTAGAAGAAAAGAAGTAGATTCATTTCATGCTGAAACATATCTCCTCTCCTTACTCTCACTTCTCCCTATGATATTTTATGACTGCAAATTGGACACGTCTCACAAACACAGTGTCTCTGCTAAGTGTGAGAAGCAGGGTTAATTGCTGGGAAGCAAACGGAGGTGGCATAGATGGGGTAAGGTCCCCAATATGCCCTTTATTTTTCCAATCGAGATGGCTGCAATAGAAGTAATGTCAGCCATTGTAGGGACCCAGTCTTTAAGGTGCACTATTGTTTTGCAGAAATACTCAGACTTGGGTGAGGAATGCAGCCCGTCTCTGTACCCACTTTCCTGCTTCCTCATCCCAGCGGTAAGATGTTCTTATCTGTTCCCTACTTTGCCATAGTTACTCATTTCTTCTCGATTAAGGTTTGCCTTTTCAATGAGTATTAATGAAGATAAGTTCTAAAACATGTAAAGCACAGAAACATGGTAAGAAGATTGTAATTAATTAGTGAAAATAAATAACATAATGAACTCTATCTCTTTGATATTCTATCAAATGCTAATTAATGGAAATCTGAAACAAAGAAACAAGTAGTTAGAGCAACTAAAACTGTTAATTCCTGATGAAAATAAGGAACTTATGAGCTCTTGGCAGATTAACTTGGCACAGGTGTAGTAATTTACTCTCCTACCTATCAGATGCCCTCCAAGGCCTCTGAATAAAGTCCATGAAAATAGCAGTACACACAGCATCCCAGGTCAGACTAACCAAAGCTACTTTATTCATAACAGCCTGAAGTGGAAACTATCTAAGTTGTCATCAGCTTATGGAGAAACAAAGGATGGTGTTGCCATGGTTAAACAGTGCACAGAAATAAAGGCCATAATATTTGTACATGGAACAAAATGAATCTTGCAGAAACAACATTCATTATCAGGTGTTTTTATGTGCTGCATCCATTGGTCTGATGATTTTCCTTTTTCATTGTTGTGTTGTGCTTGTTTCTGCCTATGAGTTGTGTTTTTCTCCCTTTAGTTTTTAATATTTCATGGATTCTGTTTCCTCTGAGGTAGGAAGACAAATGCTGCCCGGTAGGTTTTTGTTCTTGAGATTCTCCTGCGTTTTTAACTGCTGTGCTGTGGGGGTTTTGAGGATGCTGCGCCTTCACAAAACTGAGATCACTGTCCAAGCACATTCTCCCACCCTCTGCACCAAACACCGCCCACTGGGAGCTCTTTCCTTCCTTTTAGTACAATCAGTCACCGTGTTTGTACATTTTAGCTACTACTGATATCTACTGAATCTTCTCACCTTCTTGTTAACTCTGTAAACTTGTATTTAATTGCTCAATGAATTATTTTCCACCTGAAATCAGGGTCTTTACTGAAGTGAAATGAACCATCATTTTTCCATCAAAAAATACGCTTTTTTGCATTTAATATTTTTTCATTGAAAGTTAAGGTTTCCACAATCAACTTAATGTCATCGTGTGATTTCCAAGAAGAGGTAATAGTTTTCATCGGCCATATCTACTTTTGCAGTACTAATTGAAGGACCAAAGCAGGATACAATATTGGTGTAAATGAAATTTAATGGAGCAGAGTCTGAAACTGTTAAATAGCAAAGATTTCAAGCATTGGATGCAATTTTGAGATTTTTGCTACGGGGACCAGAAAACACATCTGTCCTTTCTCAGCTTGTGCCCTGAATGTTGTGGCCATGTGAGTAAAGTCAACTTGCAAGGATCAAAGAAAAAAGAATGAGACCTGTAAACATTAAAAGATCTCATTAATCCATTAAGAGTTTACTGAAAATAATATGCTTTGCCTCATAGGCCATGTAAAATTGAACCAGCAACACCAGAATCAGACCCTTGGATGATTTTATTTATTTATTTTTAAATTGGAAACTATTATGATAAATTTTAGCAGACATGTGGTCCTGGCTCTCTTGCACAGCTCAGAATTTATTTTCTCTTCAGAACTTGTAGGTCCTGCTGTGCATCCCTTGCTGCTGCTCTGCTTGTTCTCCAAAGTCCCTGTCTGTCACAAACACTCAACAGAATGAGGTCACTGTCTCTGGACAAAGATCAACCTGAATCAAGTGAGGCAGTGAGTTGCAGGCCTGAAGCTGTGGCCCTCTGAGTCCTGGTTCTCTGGATCCAGGTGAGACAGCAGGGTGTGGAGAGGCCTCTGTGACATGGCCCATAGCAGCCAGGAGTCTGAGGTTGAGACCATGTGCACTATGGTCACATCTACTGTCCACTTTATCAGCCAGCATCACACTTTCTAGAAAGAACAGTGGGGGACATTATTCACTGAGGGGCTGTAACTCAGTAAAACAATATATTTGTGTTTATAACCTTAAGGAATACTCTCAGAGTAACTAATACATACGGAAATTTTGCACAGTTAGTTCATTTTGTTGACAGTCTTTTAGGAGAATTATATGTTTCCTTAAGTGCAAAGCTATAACTAGAAGGAACAAAACAGCTCAGACTTAAAAATTTAAGAAAAGAATCCAAAAACATATATCATAATAAATAGTTAAATTAAATCATAAATGAACTGAATTATGCTGGTGTTAACTGCTAATTATCCAAAGGATAGAGTCTTTAGTACTCAAGTAAAAATTCTATGAAGTAAAGGATAAACCAGTATAACATTATTTTTTTTTTTTCTATCTTGAAATTAACATTCAGTGTCTGGAGCAAAGTGTTTGCTATTCTGAGATGGCTGCTCTCTTGTGAGTCTCGGAAGAGGAGGTGATAATACATGTGCCTGAATAAAGCTTAGGAGTCACCTCCCTTAGTACTCTAACTATATTATAAAAGTAGTTTGTAGTGCCATCCCTTAAAGGCATGTGGGAAGAGGTTACCTGATAGCATTTCTCTACTCAATACATAATCAGAACCTTGGCTGTGTATTACAAGGTGATGGTGATTATAAAGAGGAAGCAGGGAAGCGAGGGAAATAGGATTCTAACTCAGAGTTTTCTTGCAGTGAGAAAACGAGGACGTGTGAGGTTACTTTTTCTTCTCTGCATTAACCACTATATTAACTACTGATTTCAGCAATAAATTCAGGAGATGTTTCCTGATCTGTGACTCATAAATTTTCTTCCTTACATATATATATATATATATATATATATATATATATATATAAAATCATGTTTATCATTTTAGAATTCCTCAGAATAACTAGTAAATATTGAACAAATGCACTTCTAGTTTTTATAGTGTTTGAAGGTAAATATATGTTACCTCAGTGACAAAGATTTAACTGAATGCAATAAAATAAATAGTAATTGACTATAGAAAAGTAAAAACTTACAGCATTATAGATAAAAGTATAATTGCCTTTGAAATATAAAACATCCTAGTGAACAAAACAAATGAAATAATCTATGTGTATGATTAATTAAACAAACTATATAGCCTTTTTTTTTGTGTGTGTCTTTTTCCTTTTTATCGGTAATGGGGATCGAACTCATGACTGCCTGCTTGCAAGGCAGGCACTTATGCCACTCAGCTAAATCCCCAGCCCCAAACTATATAGCCTTAATGAACCAACACTAAAAAATGCCAAAAATAAGGGATAAACCTGAATAATGTGCTACCATATTTATCTTGAACATAAAAGTCTGTAGTAAAGTATTTGCTATTCTGAAAATATTGTTTATATATTATCACCTCCTTGTTCTTTTTGGACATCATCCATCCTCTTGGAAGATTTCTGGAATGAGCAAATATTAGTGATACTCTGAACAACACCTGCAACAGCAGAGTCACCAATCTACCATCAATGAAGCTCTGATAAATTAGGAACTGCTGTGTCCCATAGCTGTGATAATATATTCCTAGCATTTAAGTTCATTTTTTCAAAGAAAAGTGAAAGCAATGTTTGCTCACAGATGTTAAACTATGAGACATGAATCTGGAGATGCTGGAGGCCCTTAAAGGAAGGAGGTGTTAGTGGAAGCAGGAATGTGCCTGGGCTCCAGTGCTAGCAGTGATCCCTTTCTCATGCCCCACGCAGAGACTGGGAAGAGAGAGTTGGAAAGCAAGCGGCTTTCAGGAACTCAGCACTGGGACCTTCTCACATCTCCGCTGCCACAGTTGCAGCCAGTCACCAACCTCTGAGAGTGTGAGTTAGGGAGCTGCTGGGTTCTCATAGGCTGCTCTGGCAGGGGCTCTGGGACAGGAAGGATGGGCTGGCCTTACAGATCTATAGTGCAATTCTTCACAAACATTTCCTGCAGAGTCTTCAGAGGCTCATGGGCATTGCCAAAACTAAAGCTTTGTCAGTACCTGAGGGTTACACAGTCATGCTCACTGTCTTATTACCGTTATCACTTTAGATCTCCAGGTGAACTGTTAGTCATTTGTCCTCAGTAGTAGGATGATTTACTAAGTGGAACCATTTGAATTTTCTATATCATCTTATCTCGTATGTAATAGAATATGATCAGCTTCAAGAACAGAGTTGAAAAGATTCAGTCATGGCCTGACAGTATCAAAATGCACAGGATGCTGTGTTAAAAATCTTCCACTATATGGTGAACAACCCCATATTAAACAAAGAGTGATGCTTTCCTATGAAGGAGCCACTAAAGAAGGGAAGTCTCTGCCCATCTCTCTAAGCTCACATGGCTGGGGCCTCTGTGCACAATGGGCCGTGTCTTCCCCATTTCCCAGTTCCTTAGTATTTCCTGTTTCAAGCTGTGACTGTGTATTCACTTGACTGTGGTGAGCTACCCAGGAGGCCCCTGGGTCAGCATTGAAACAGGATGGGTGACAAAGCTACAGCCATATCTCTGAATGTGGCCAGCCATGTGTGAAACAACAGTGAAGTGTTCTGCTGTATTCCAGGTGGAGGTGACAGAGCCTATGGATCTGGACTGCCCTCAGAGATGCAGGCGAGAAGCCCTGGAGAAGTCCCTTAGAGGAGGGCAAGTTGTGGGGAGAGGGGCCCTGACTGTAGACCTGTTTCCCCTGCTGTTCTCCAGAGGCCTTGGCTCAAAAATATTCTGGCCCCCAGAGATCTGTTTACCACTTTAAGTATGTCCTAATGCTCAAGTTGTTTCTCAGATGATTCTAAATTATCCTGCAATGCACACTGAGCTCAAGAATCTGGCTGGGCGTTAGAACTGTGCTTGGTTGAAAACAAGCAGAAACATGCTTCTGTGTGTACTATGGAAGCCTGGGGCTGGACAGCAGCATTGGTCAGGTCCTTCCCTGCCATCTTAGTCATGGTGTGATAGTGAATAGACGAACCCAGAGAATTTCACAGAGTTCACAGATTCTGCTCTGTTCTTGTTTTGCCTTCTCATTTTTTTACCCTGTTTGAAACAGCCCATGTGTTTCTCTTCATTCTTCTTTCTCAAAGGGATTATAACATAGGACTGTTGTCCTCAAGCAAGGAGTGTTCTGAAACCTGAGAACAGCAGTTTCCTCTATGCATGGGAGAGCAGCCTGATTGTTTCCTATAGCCCAAGGGAGAAACAGGTTCTCTGTAGGGAAATCTGGTGTGGACAGGGTCCCCAGGGGACACTGAGCCTGTGGTGAGTAGGGCCAGCCTGTAGCTGGGACAAACCCCTTCCAGCCCAGCTAATTTGCATATCTCAAGTGCCCAGCCAGTTACTTGAGGACTTCTTTACAGGCTGCTGGTCTCACTCCATGCAACTTGAGTCCTGGTCAGGACACAGCATGGACATGAGGGTCCCCGCTCACTTTCTGGGCCTCTTGGTGCTCTGGATATCAGGTAAGAAAGGGCAGCACCAGGAATTTACTTAGTTCTGAAGGTTCACAGTTGCCTGACATTTCAGTGTGGGCCTGTTTTATCTTGAAAATCTCTGTTGATATTTGTTATGTTTCTCATTTCAGGTGCCAGATGTGGCATCCAGTTGACACAGCCTCCATCTGCATCTGCATCTGTGGGAGACACAGTCAAGATCAGTTGCCAGGCCAGTCAGAGTGTTAGTAGTTACTTAAACTGGTATCAGCAGAAACCAGGGCAAGCTCCTAAACGCCTGATCTATGGTGCCACCAATTTGGAGTCTGGAGTCCCATCAAGGTTCAGTGGCAGTGGATCTGGTACAGGTTTCACTCTCACCATCAGCAGCCTGCAGCCTGAAGACTTTGCAACTTACTACTGTCAACAGGGTAACAGTTACCCTCCCACAGTGGTACAAGTCATGACATAAACCTCCCAGGGAAGCAGAAGTGTGAGGCTAGGCTGCTCCAGCTCCTCCTCTTTTTGTCTACAGCTGCAGACCAAGTTCTTCAGATGCATCCAGGCTTTGAAGGTCACTGGAAGGATTGGGTAGAAGCATCCAAAGAAGCTTCTTCCTCCGTAACTTCCTTTTCGGCTTCTCACCTGATTTAATGAAAGATACCAATGAATACACTGAATTAATGTGGATTATGGCTTCATTTTGTATTGCCTGGCAACAGATGTGCTCTTCATTGAATTCCAAGCAATTATTTTAAAAATCTCTTATCACTGTTATTGATTTATTATTATTGTTTTATTTTAAAGAGACTAAAACCAAAGGACAACAGAGTAAAGTTAATCTGAACAATACAATGAAATTCATACTGCATTAAAAAACAAGGTAATAAAAATCAACTGTGGTTAACATTATGTATATTGTTATGTTCAAAGTAGCTTCACAAAGCATCAGATGTGATAAACATGGAGTGAGACCAAATGAAACAAAATGGAATAAAATCAAACAAAACAGTGTAAACAATACAAACATCAAAACAAGATTGTAGGATATTAATAATGGTTGCAAATATGCCTCTTATAAATCTACATTTAGAGATCTGCATCCACAACAAAAGTTAAAGTGCAGAAATATTTTTGATGCCTCTGCCTCTACATTGGCATAGTAGATCATCACCATTAATTGCAACTCTATCGCAACCCATCAGAGTAAGTTTAAGCTCCTGACTCTTGACATTAAATATTTCAGCAAAAAACCCAGGTGTAATGCACATGTCCACAATCTGTTATGACACAATATTGTCATAATCCCAATGACTTGTACCTGTGCATCTTCTTTATCCTCAGTTCTCTGTAAGATAACCACGTCTTCCTATGGCTATAGTTTTTCCTTTTATGCAAAGCAAAAATCCTGTAGTTTACAGTATAGAAGATTTTCAAATGCTAATTTCAAAATATACTGCTATGAAACAGAGAAATAAAAATAATGAATAAAACATTTTGCCACTACTGAGACTCCCTTTATAGCATCTATTATTATCCCAAAAACCCGGCATAGTAACTATGTTAGATGGTTTACTTTGCAATACTATGATGCTTTCATAGTACTTTCAAATGAAAATCATATAAGTAATACTAATAAAAATATTAGTCATAGCCACACAAGAATTAGAGAATTTTTAAAGCACTTTTAAAAATAAAGTTCTCATTTTATAGGACGTAGGTAACTTCTGTTTTTTACTCTTAAAGTTTTAAGGCGTTATTGTTAAATGGAAAGGGCATCTTGCCCCTGGCTTTGTCTGACAATCACAGGTGAGGTAGAAATTGGCAGGTACTACTTTCTTTCCCTCTAGTGGTTAAAATGAGTATGTGCAGCATTTCCAATCTCAGCCCCAGATGGGACTGAGGGGATAAGGAACTGGGAGGAGTCTGAGAGACCAAGCACTTCAATTTCTTCATTTTCAATGAAAAAAACAAAACAAACAAGCAAACAAAAAAATCTAAAGTCAGAATAGAAGAGTGACTTGCCCAAGACATTACAAACAGCTTAGAATAGATCACTGATGTCCTGATGCCTTCATTAATATTTCTTGCTGACCCAACTCCACCCTGGAAGATGCAACAATTCCAGCTATGTGTTTGCTTTCCTGCCCATGACCCTTAGACCTAGTGTGTGCATGCCTGTGTGCAAGCATGTATGCACAGGAGGGCAGCTGTAAGAGTCTTTTCTCTCTAACCCCCCAGCAGCTCATGAGCACTTGGAGTTTTCCTTCCAAAGCTTGCCTCCAAACATGCCCTGGACTCAGTGTCTCCTCTTGTAATTTCCTGGGACTGTCACCCTCCCAGTCAGACATTCCCTGCATTCCCATAGACAGTGAGGCTGAGGTCACTCAGCAGGCCTTTCCTGCTGTCCCATTTCTGACAGGGCTGCAGAGAATCTCTCAGAGACAAGGCCCTCAGGGGGAAGGTTGCATTCATTCCATGAACCTCTGGACTCAGTGCTGGACCCATGCTTCTTAGATGGCATCAGGCTGAAGCAGCAGTTCACCCAATGACCTTGTCCTTAAATAAAGATTGCAGAGTGCCCAGCTTTGATGGGTTACACTGTGTTTGCTGACTTATTGCTGGTGAATAAACAGTATGCAGTCAGTAGAAACTATACTTTGGATTTTGACATTTTGTCTTTTCCTGGGCAGGCACTGTTCCATGTGATACTCTGCTATGCTGAGCAGCAGCAGTACCAGTGAACCCCATGATCCAAAGCAGAAACAACCTTCACAGAGAGGCCTACAGTGTTTGGACATCAGGCTTTGTATTTACACTTCCTGTCATTTCTGTAAACCCCATCAGCATTAGTACATGAGACAACACTTCATTATAAAAGAGGTTCCTGTTAAGTGATTTTGCCCAAATATAGGCTGATGTATGTACCCTGAGAATATTTAACACAGGCTAGGCTAAGTTAAGATGTTCGGTAGGTTAGACCTACAAGGTTCCATGCATTTCCCCATTATGGTATGTTCAAAGCACAATAGAGTTGTTGAGATGGAAGCCAAGAAGCCCTCTGTATATCCATTGAATGCCAGTGAAACACACCAAGAGACTTTACTCAGGCTGCAATTTCCTGTGGGAATGGCCTGGTTGAGGTGAACTTCCAAAGATCCAGGTTTTCTCCCACACCCCTGGGTAGAGCCTAGCCCAGCTCATAACCGTGATCACCAGCAAGTGAATCTTCACATATGTCAGCCACTTGTGACGAGGAAGAATGTGAAGAGGACTGATGTGAGATTCCAGGGACTTTCCAACATGTAAAGGTCAGACTCAAAAAATTTAGACAGTAAAAGAAAGCAGAGTAATTAGGTAGGTGGTGGGTGAACTGAGAACAGAATCACCCAAGTGAAAGGGAGCATTCTGGAAAGGTATTGAGCAGCAGTGCCTGGCCCTTACGAGAAGGGTAAAATGCTAGAGCTGGTGACCACCTAGTTAGGTTGATTCTTCAGTAATAACTTATCATTTCCATTATGTGGTGAAGACAGAAAGCTGGTTGTCATGGTTTGAAGAGTAAAGGATGCAAGGAAGGGGTGGATGCAGGTGTAGGCAGCTCTTGGAAAGCAAGATATGAAGGGAGGGAAAGAGAGAAGTAAAGTGGACAGGAGGAGTTGAGAGCCAGAGGAAGGAGGGCTGATATTTGATAGGTGAAATCAATGGGTGGGAATGGAAGTCACTGTAGGGAAGCGGTGAGGGATAGGGCAGGGGAAGGGAGAGACAGTCTTCTGTGAGAGGGGAATGGTGAGGGTGGGCAGCAGGGTCACATCTTTATCTCCTGTGTTCTCCTCTCTGCATCTTGGCAGCTCATGGGACCCTCTGAGCTTTCACTTCTCTCAAACCAATCCCACCTCACCTAGGACAGTTGTGCTGAGTTCCAGGGAGATAGGGCAAAAAGGACTGAAGGTCTTTTCCTTTCAGTTATGTTTTAATTGTATATAATGGGATACAGTGATGCTTTAACACATGGGCTAATTTCTGAGTGGCACCTTCAGTAGGTTCTGTTCCACTCTGAATTGAAGAAAAAAATCACACTTGCTTCACACAGCACTGCTGTATTAGGATCCTGAGTATCAGGGTCATGGGAACCTTCAGTGGACTCTCAGGAAGTCCTGTATCATTCACACTACACTGGTTCGCCTCACAAGTTAGTACTCACCTGTGACAGGGATCCTCATGGCCTGAAAGCAATGGCTGTCGGGGTTTGGAGGAGACTGAAAGGACTAAATTAGATGAAGACTCACAAGACTGCCCCCCTTCCCCTGGTGCCTCTGATTTGCAGATCTCCTCCTCACACAACCCCCAACTCATCCAGACAAGGATGTGGAGCCTTGTGTGGTACCCAGGCTCTGAACACACCCTACCAACATGTTTCTGCTGGCCCCAATGTAGCTTCTTTCAGGGAAGCCTGGCTTTCTAGGGAGCAGGTGAGAAGGGAGAGCCCTGGGAGTGCCCAGTTCAGCAAACCCTGCGTCCTAGTTGAAGACAGCTCATTCCTGGTGTATAACAATGCCATGCCCTGTAAATGAGTTTCCTTTATTATCTGTTAGCAGTGATCTGGGACATCACCCTGATCCAGACACCGGCCTCCTCATCTGCATCTCCAGGAGAGACCTCTCATTCTCCTGTCAGACTAGTGCTGATGTAAGCAGAGAAATGTCCTGGATGCAGATTAAACTGGGCCAAAGACTTGAGGCCATAATATCTCATGCCACCACTGTGGCCCCAGGTTTCCCAACCACGTTCAGCAGAAGAGGAAATGCCATGAGCTATGTGTTCAGCATCAGCCCTGTGGAATCCATGGATTCTGGAGAGTATTTCTTAATGCATGACTATGGGTTGCCAATCAATCCACAGTGGTGCAGGCAGTGTATAGATCTCCTGCTGTGTGTCCCAGAGACTGGATTTCCAGGAGTCAGGCTGTACCTGGCTGACCCAGGTCCTCTTCCAGAGATAAGCACCATGTTCCTTTTTGAGTAGACAAAAAGGACAGTCTTTGTCTTACCGCTGGGTCTTTTTCCCTTTCCTATTTTCTGTTGTATTCTAATGGTCCTGTATGTAACATACCAGGCTCTATAGAGCTGCAGATGGCACCTTTCCCTGCAAACCTGGAAGATCACAGAGCCTGGCCTGAGCACCTCCCAGGTCAGCCTCAGAGGATGATGGCAGCAGGATGTGCCTGATCCACTCTTGCTCCAGCTGTGGTAACCACATTTCTGCTCCCTGTGTTTCCAGAGGGTGTGAATTCTGGTAATTTTCATTTGTAGCATTTTACTTCCATCTTTTCTTCCTGTTTTTCTCTCTCTTTTCCTCCTTGGCTTCCTGATGGCTCACAACCATGCAGCCTGAGTGGGAATCCTTGTTGCTGGAAGACCTAACATAATAGAGTAAACAAATCTACATGTTGGAGGAAACATCTCACCTGAAGTCTTGCAGGTTCTTTCTTCTTTTTCTTCCTGGGGGAGGATTCAGAAGTTTCAAGAAACATTTAATTTCCTTTCCTGCAGTGACTCCCACACTCCCCATGGACTTCACCTGTCAGATCCCAGCCTCCTTCCTCTGGTCTGCAGCTCCTTCTGGTCATGATGTGTTTCTCTTTCTCTCCCTTTGCATTTTGCTGTCAGAGTTGCCTGCACCCACAGTCACCCTTTCCTTGCTGTCCTCTCTGTCTTCAACCTACTGCAACAGCCCTCTGCTTCACCTCATGGCAGCCTCTCTTAGATTAGTTTCCTTTGCTAGCCTCTCTCTGATTAAGTTGAAAAAGTACTTGTTTTTTTCTGGATCGCAAAACCAAGGAGCCTCTACACAGCCTTACCCCTAGGTCCACATTAGGGACAATGATCCAAGAAGTCCTGCAGCCCCTAAAACCTGCGGACCAGCGACCCCTGACTCTCAGGTTCCAGCCAGCTCTCGCATCATGAATCTTCATGAATCTGTTTAGTTTTCCATGTTCTCTCTCAGAGTCATGTGATTTTGGATTCTCCTTTAGGTAGGGAGGATGAGAGGGATTAGAAGGTTGAATAATGCCCTTCTCTCTGAAGATATCCCTGTCCTCATCTTGGAGCCCATGCTACATTTTATGGCAAGAGAAACTTGAGAGCTGTGGTCACGCTGAGGGTCTTAATTTGGAGGCTAAGCTTGGATACCCGGAGAAGCCCCATCTACACACAAGTTTCTCCAGGCAGGAGAGCAGAGTGGTTGGATTTAGAAAGGCAATGTGGCCAAGGAGAAAGAGGATGGGGTGATGCAAGGAATTATCTCTGGGCCCAGAAAGGAGGATGTTGGAGCTGGAAGACATCGAAACCAGTTCTCCCTACAGCTTTCCAAAGGAAGCCACATGTTAGCTAGGGTCAGGCTTTTCCCTCCCAGAGTGGTACATAATCTGCTGTGTGGTTGGAAGTCAGTGAGTTGCGCGAGTGGTTAAGCAACCACAGGAAAGCCACACAAAGGGAGGGTGTGTCTTCCTCCTTGAGTGGACAGTTGTTCTGTCCCTTCCCCTTTGTGAAATTCGGCCAGTTTTGCCAAGAAATAGTTTTTGAAGAGATAACAGAATTCCTCTTGGGAAGAGTGTCCTGGTAAGGCCTTTTCCTTGGCTGTCCTGTGGGACAGACCCCAGGGCTCGAACTCACATCCCTGGAGAAGAGCATGGGTTTCACAATAGGAGGAGAATTAGATGGACAAGCACTATCTGAAAGAAAGTACTGAGGCAGAGACACAGGAACAGAGAGGAGAGAGGAGGAAATATCCAGGGTAATGCAAGACTCCCAAATTACAGAAATTTGGATGAGTAAAGGCTGAGTTTGACCCCAGAAGGGCTGAGTTTCATGCTAGGTCATCGTAGTAGAGAGGAGGGGCAGCAGGGTCTGTGACTGTCACACCATCCTTCTGGTTTTCCTCATGTGCATGTTTCTAGGGTGAATATGTCTACATGGAAGGAGCAGTGGAGGTCAGACAGACCTGGGCTCAAGTCCCAGCCCCAGTCCTCGCTGAACATGGGACCTGGGCAAACCACCCATTCAGGGAAAGGTTCCCTACTCTGTAAAATGGAGCCCTGTGCATATAAGGGTAGTCCGGGATGGGAGGCTGCCAGATGATGGGCCAAGGAGTACAACACCTTTACAGAAGGGTCCACCGTGCTCTGCTTCTTGCCCCCTTAAGTGTCTTACAGTGATTAGGGCGTGTGAAGAAGTGTGACTAGCCAGATGTCATTTCAAACTAAAAGTTACCAGTAATTACTGTGCAAAGCCTGGTCCCTCATCTGATGTACCTGAGCCTTTATTGAATGAGCTGAAGCTTCTTCACACTAGGTGTTTACTAACATGGGCTGAGAGCTGTAAATATGCACCTCTTCTAACTCAGAGTCATCTCTATGGACCTAGAGTGATTTCCAAGAATGAAACGATTAAAAAGTGAGACTTGTGTCTCCAGAACTCATGGCAGAAAAATATCCTTTGAGTGTGGGAGTGGGCAGCCCTTACACACGGCCGACCCCGTATCATGTACACTGACTGATTCCATGTGCTCCTCACTCCTCTGACTCTATGAGTTTCCACTTTCCCCTCTGGCTCCACACTGTTATGGGATGGAGCAGGTAGCAGCAGCTTGCCCAGGTTCTGATTGACCAGTTTGCAAAGTTGGTTAGGACAACTGGTGGATGTGAGAGATTACTGTTATTTTATGTCAGAAATAAGAAAAGCGCGGAGAAAAAGGGAAAGAAGTAAAAGAAGTGCTCAAGGAGCCAAGGGTGCTCCAAAGGAAAAGAGCAGATACAGATCCAGCGATCAGAGGGACCATGGCAAGAACAAGGGGCTGGTGGCCCCCAAGTCAGCTGCCACTGTCTTCTTACATCTTCTTCAATATTGAAGCCCGGGGCCTCCCTATATCTAGTGCTGGAAGGTTGACCTTGGATCTGGCAGGTTCTCCTATCAGAAGATCAGTACCCAATTCAGGGCTCAGCTTGATCTTGTTGGGCTCTGCACCTGTGGTCAGTTAGTCTCCCCAGCTGGCAGGTGAGGCCCAGATGCTCCAGCCATGACCTCCTATGACAACACCACTCAGCTTGGGAGATACACTTCTTCCATACTGCTAGGCCTTGTAAAAAATAACTTTACTTTTAACTGTCCTGTAGGATGTTTTACAGAATATATCCAGAGAGTTAACTTGAATTTTGACCCAAGAGCAACTTGAGCTGGAGGGAGCTAAGAGACTCAAATCCACAGAAGCTTAGGTTCAGGACTGTGAGGTACACAGACCACAGTCAAGAGCAGGGGTGCTGACCAGGAACTCACAATACAGGTCGGAATGGCTAAAAGCCCTGGAAGACACAACTGCCCACAATCAAGATCCAAGACACAACCAGACCTGCCTACTTCCCAGAGCCCTTAAAATTCTTCTTCACTGTCCCAGGTCATTGCGGATCCAGATTTGAGGCCACTCCTCAATTAACCTGTGACAGAGTTTTTTTTTTTTTTTTTTTTTTTGCAGAAAAGCTGGTGCCATAATTTGGTTTTGGTGTGTCAAGACAGTGAACGCTTGTGCACAATCACACATTGTGGGGTTTTCTGTGCAGTTTTTTCCACTACAAAGCACTCCACTAACCCATTTATTGGGAGCATTAGGGATTGACCTGAACGCCATTTGTGACAGCTTCCAAGGCTGTCATCAAAAATTACCAAAAACTTTTTGCCAAAACAAAAGAAATAAATGAGACTCATATGTATAAATCTCATACCGTCTCCCCAGTGTAAATATACTTAAAAATACTGAAAGAATAGATAAGATCCAAAGTGAACAATAGATATTGTGAAAGTGAAAGAAAAAGGAACTGCTCAAAAGGTGAGAACAACTGGGATGGGGAAAGGAAAAAAGGAAAATGGGAAAAGATTCTGTATCTCTATGTATATATAATTCATATATATATGTATGCATATATGGGTACAAGAGAGATAACTATGCTGCTAGTCTCTGTCAGTTCACTAGAAGTAACAGTTTGTGTTTTCGTTATTCAATTGTTTGATCACTTTTTTCACATCTACACCTTGTAATCTGCACAAGTACTTTGAACATAACAATATGCAATATATTAATCACTGGTAATATCCTATTAGTTTGTTTTGAAATTCTGTATCATTGTCCTATTTTTAATATTAAAATTTTAAAAAATGACAGAAACTTACTCTGTTTTAGTTTTGGGGCAGAGAAGTCTGGAATCAGTTTCAGGGAGCCCTGCTCAAGTTGCAGACAGGGGCTCTGACATGCTGAAGTTTTAGGGAAGACTCTGCCTCTTGTCTTGCCCAGCTTCTGG
This sequence comes from Cavia porcellus, assembly GCF_034190915.1. Taxonomy (NCBI): domain Eukaryota; kingdom Metazoa; phylum Chordata; class Mammalia; order Rodentia; family Caviidae; genus Cavia; species Cavia porcellus. Next base: position 42,745,654 of record NW_026947501.1, on the reverse strand, counting down.
CAGTTGCCCCTCTCCTTGGCCATGGGCATGTCACAAGTCTCCTATCTGTATTTCCATGACTTCCCATCTCCTTTCTATAATAACACTCCCCTTCCATAATAAATACCCTTGAGGTCACCTTTGGTTCCTCCCTTAGAACCTCTCCTTCTAAGCATCCTTAATTTACACCTGCAAAGGCACCGCTACCCCATAACATAATTCCTACCTTGCACAGGATAGGACCTGATATCATAGTGACCATACTCATTCTATTAAACAATAAATTGTCAGCTCTCCCTGTGTATACACACCACCATCTATCTGTCTCCATTTCCCTTCCTTTTCCCTTTATGATCTCAAATCATTTTACTTCCTCAAACTTATTCAGGTCCCCAGAGAGGCCCAAATAGGAAAGCCTTGCTTGGATTTTGCTTAAAGACCTGCTTTGCCCCTATGATCACACAGGAAGAAGGACACAGATGGTCCTCATCCATGTGGGGAGAAGTGGTCTCCACAGAGGGTCAGGAACCATAAGTCTCTGAAGCTGTGACTGTTTTCAGAGACTGTGATATCCAGCCTTTTCAGGAGGTATATGGCTGTGCTCAGTGGGATCCATCATTGCCTCCTATTCCTCTGTGTGGGCAAACATTTTGTGTGTGTTCTATGGGCTGATTGTGGGGATTAAATTTGTCAAGGTATAGAAATGAGCCTGGTATTTTTAGTTAATTTTATGAGACATTTTGAAATGGTTTGCAAAATATTATATCAGAAGCAATTTTTTAGCCCTGACTTGACTCAGTGGGGGAGAGAAATCTCTAGTTTAGTAATATGAATGCTCAATTGTCTCTGGGATTTAAACAAAACAAAACAAAACAAACAAAAACAAACAAACAAACAACAACAACAAAAAAAAGAGCTTGCCTACCTGTCTCTCTTCTGGCCTCTGACTGCCGGGATTGTTGGGAAGATGTACTTTCCTGCCTGCTCCTGGCACTGTGCCTCCAGGGAAAGTGTCCTGTTCTCAGAGTTGGCTCCTAACTGAATCTAGTGGTGAATAAGTCTTGCAGAGCCTAGTTGGGTTCTTAGACTCACAGGCTAGGTGGCCACTCTGGAAACTGTGATGGCTGTTCAAAGCTAACTTGGCTTCAAGCAGGAGAAGACAAAGAGTTCCTTCTCATCTGCATGAAAACAGACTGCACAGTGACCATTCTGCTGACACCTGGCTGTGTACAGGGAGACCTCAGTTGTATCTTCCCAAGTGGGGCCATGGGGATAAGGCAACATCGGTGTATCTCTCTCTCTCTCTCCCTCTCAGCCCAGGCTTTTCAGGATCCCCTCATCCCCATCACCTTTGGCTCCCAGCGCTGCAATAAAGTGAGCCTGCCAGGCCTGGAGGACCCTTAGAGAACAGCGATTAAATCCATCACACACGCAGTCTCCAAAACCACCTCTGTTTAACTCCCTGACCCTGAGATTTAATTCCTAGCAGTCCTGACAGGTAACCAGCTGCCCAGTCCCTCTCCCCTTGTCCTAATATCCAGAAGTAGAGCATTCTGTGTACCCTGGAGGTGAGATTCCTGGTCCATTTCTCTGCCTCCTGATGATGGGAATTTATGGGAAACAAATTTTCTCTGCCCATCTTAACCTGGAAACTTAACCCTTGATACAGACATGAGATGCTTTAAATATGCTTTGGAAATGTCAGTGTGACATGAAGAGTTGTTTTGTCTTAGACTTCATTAGAAATTTGAAGATGGAGTGCAAGGCAAACAGTGAGACAGAGATGAAAGCACCAGAACCATGGGCTGCTGTTTTTCTTCTAATTCTCTGACTCAGGTGCTGCCTGGGTGCAGTGCTACCTGGATGCAGAGGCCTTGCAACTCACAGAGGACAGGTTTCCCTGACTTAGCCTTCAGAGACCCCCAACAGCATCTCAAGGTGATTTTGTCTCCCTCATCTGTCTAAGCAGCATGGTGGTAGGTACCTCCACATCTTTGTGTAAAAACAATCCCAAATGGTATCCCAAGATGCTCATCTGTGGGGCTTCTGCAGCTTCTCCTTGGTTCTGGGGAAGTAGCTCTGACTATGGTTTCTGCCCCTTCTCTCATGGCGTGGAAGCTGAAGATGTTGTAGTGTTTCACTGCTAGTAGTATTGCATCCAGCCTTGCACACTGCCAGCTCCCCAAACCAAAACAGCCTTCTTAGCTGGAGAACTTTCCCAGTAGGAGCTGTAACAAGGAGAGATGCAATCAGTTCACATCCTGAATGTCCATATACTCAGAGTCTGTGTTTCCAGATCTGATGAAGCAGAGGAAGGTGCAGCATTGCCTCCTATGTAAACCTGATCTAGAGAAAAATTGGGCAAGAATTAGAGCCATGTCAGGGTCTATACAGATGCCTTGAACTGGGTCATTTATCGGAATTCCCTCACGCACTGCAGCACAAGGCAGCACCTCAGACCTTAGAGGCTCACAGGAATCATTTGTCATGATTTTGTGCATCATCTGAGCAGTTTCTCTGCTCCTTTGCCTGGGATGCCTCAGGCAGTTGCAGGCAGCTGGGTCTCCTGTGTCACCTGCAGAGCTCTGTCACAATTGGAATGAGCTATCAGCTGGGCTGCTTTGGTTCACTTCCTGCTGACATGTCAGTTGGAGTGGTGCTGGTAACACTTCACCTGATCCACAGGTATTTAAAGGTACATTCTTGATACAAATTTTACAAATGAAAGTGAGTTTTTATTGTGCAGGGGCACACTAGCATTAGCAACTCTGAGCAAATTTCACCAGCAATTCTGAGTAACACCAGAGATAAAATATTCCACCCTACTGGAGTGACCATACACACTGCCCACTGCATAATGCTTCATTCATTTCCTCTCCTTCTTCTAGTCTTTTTTGGGTATGATTTTTTCATTTGTATCTTTGTCTTACTAAATGTAGACATTTGTTTCTATAAAGTCTTTCTTTAGAATGTCTTTTGGTCCATCGCACAAGTTTTGGTATTTTGTATTTCCATTTTAATCTGTCTCAAAACAAGATAATTTTCTTTTGAGTTTTCCCATATCAATAGTTATTTCAGAAGCATGTTTTGAAATTATCGTATATTGTGAATTTCATAAAAATTCTCCTGTTAAACTATTATGCTTTCATACCACTGTGGCTTGAGGAGCTACTTGGTATGGTTTCAGTCACCTTAACATTTTCAAAACTTGTATTTGTTGCCTAACATGTGACCTATCTTAGAGAATTCTCTGTGTGTGCTCCAGGAGCGGTATATTATGCTGTTATGGGGAGGCAGGCTCTGCATATGTGTATTAATTTGATCTGAAGTGTAGTTTAAATCCCTTATCTCCTAATGCAATTTCTGTGTGGACCATCTATCCAGACACTGCCTTCTGAGGCTATTATTGTATTTCTGTGTCTGTATTTCCCTTCAGAACTCTTAATACAGTATTTATTTTTATGTGTAAGGGTGCCAGCACTGGGTATGTGTATATTTATAAACCTCACGTTTTCTTGTTGAATTCACCCCTTTCATGATGCAATGACCTTTTTCTTGTCTTTACTCATTTTCATCTTAAAATTTACTTTCCCTATTATATTGGTAGTAACACCTGCTTTGTGTTCATTTCTGTTTGCGTGGAATATGTTTTTTCAGGTCTCATTTGCAGATTATGTGCGCTCTCAAATCCAGGGTGGGTCTCTTTAGGCAATATATAGTTGGTTCTTATTTTTAAAAAAATTTAGGCCACTCCATTTAATATGCTCTGCTTAGAGATTTTAATCCATGTACATTAAAGGTAATTATTAAGAAAGTCTTGACTACTGCCGTTTTGTTACTGTTTTCATTTTTCATTGTTCATTCCTTTCTTTTCACTTTCTTGGAGTTTTCCTCTGTGATTTGATGATTTTCTTAGATGTGATGACTTGATTTCATTCTCTTTATCTTTTGTGTTCTGTGATTTGATGATTTTCTTAGATGTGATGACTTGATTTCATTCTCTTTATCTTTTGTGTTCTCAGATTTTGCTTTGCATTTCTCATGAGACTTATGTCAAACATCTGGTTGTAATAGACTATTTGAAACTGCCAACCACTTAACTTTGATGACATGCAAAAACTGAACATTATACTCCTCTCCTACCCAAAATTTATACTTTGATGTCAATCAAAAATTTACCATCTTTTATATTTTGTATTCTTTAATGAATTTTGTAACTGTAGCTACTTTTTTTAGTTTTGTTTTTTGATGCACCCAGCCCGCTCTGCGCCTATTCCATGGTGTCATTCACATTCTAGGTGGCCCTTATCTCATTTTGCTGCCCATGATGCCAAATTACCTCTGTAAATACAGTTAGGGACACACCAAGAATTGTGCTGTTCTAGTTATCTGGGGATTTCTCAATCTATCAAGCTGACTCTCAGGACAAATCATCACCCTCAGCATTTCAGAGTGCTGATCATTTTCAGCACAAGGGTTGTCTCAAAGCACTGACTGTCTGATGTCACTGAAATTCCCCTAAATAGCTGTGGTGAGATGGCTTGGATAATAGCAGGAACACACTGAGAATTTGTATGGAAACTAATTTGCAGCCCTTGAGATTGCCATCAAGGAGAGGACACATCTGAAGTACTATAGTTTTCACCTAGAGAAAACCTGGAGAAAAATCATCCCTACTCCCATCAAACAACAAAGAAACTGAAAAACAAGTATTAGTCAGTTTTACTAAAAGGACTCAATAATGTATTAGAATGCCTGCTGGCTGGAGTGGAGTAGAAGTTGACCTACACTCAGGTTGCTCCCTGCATGGGGGACACCTTGTAGACTGTCTTCTAAGAAGTGGAGCTACAGGGCTGTGTGCACTTCACTGTAATATAGATGACACCCAGAAGTCTCCATGATGGCAGAGTGGTTGTCATGTGATTGGACATAATAAAATACGGTTACAGAAGGAGACAAAATCCACTGTACTGACAGTAGATTTAAAATACCTGTAGTTTCCTCTATTTTTATGTGTATTACCAATTTTTAAATATCATGATGTACTAGGAAGAGGAAAAAAAAGAGTATACAGTGATTATAAAGTTTCCATGGAAATTGAGTCATTTGTGGACCAAATGACCATGCTATTAATGATTGTTCTGGACTTCTACCATGCAAAGAAGGGAAACATAGTTACCCTTTGATATGACAATGTAGTAGGAGAAAGTTAAAGAGAAAAATGAGAATCAAGTCACTATAGAAAATTTAAAAGTTAGAACAAATGTATTAATCTCCAAAATAAAGAGTTACTCTGATCATGGAAATATATTCTACTAAACTGAGGCTCTTGTCTAGTGCACAGTGTTCCCAAGAGGTGTTACCTAGATTTACTGAAATACATTTTCTTCTCTGTACCTTCAGAGTATCTACTCTAAGTAATATATCAGCATAGAGCCATCATTTCCTGTCCAGAAGATGATATTTTTATGGAATTAAACATGCTTTTATTAAGATAAGTCTTGGAGGCCAGTTAGGAAATAACTCAAGTTCTTGGTTTCTTATTCTTAGAAGGATATCTTAATAAAACTGCACAGGCCTAGACCTCAAGGACAAATGAAGACCAGAAAAGACTGATGGTTTGTCTTACAAACACCAAGAAGAAATTCATCTGAGATGAAATGTGGTCACCAGAAGCCCTCTGGGTTCCCAGCTCAGCCAAGATCTGTGCTCTGCCTCACTGATTTGCACGTTTTCCCTAGAGGCTATTTCTGCTCCTCCGAGTCCTCATGAAAGGCTGCCTGGTGGATCTGGGCAAAAAGAGCCTCAGCAGAGCTAAGATGAAACATGGCTGTCCTGACTCCTCTTTTCTGCCTTCTGCTGCTCTTGTGCCTAGGGGAGGGAGGCAGCCGCAGACACACCCCAGATACAGGAGTTCCCTTTTCCTGGTGGTGAGAGCCTCCCAGGGTCTCTGTGCTCTCTGGCTCATGGTCCTTTCTCAGAGACCCAGGGGCCCTTAGGTAAAGGGATCAGGAGAGCCCAGGTCTGCTGGAAGAAAATAGGCTGGGAACCACTCACTAACACTGATTGTGATTTGCTTCCTTTTCAGCCACCAGAGGGAGCGCTGCACTGACACAGTCCCCAGCCTTCCTGAGTGTGACTCCAGGTGAGAGAATCTCCATCACCTGCAGGGCCAGTGAAAATATTAGTGATTATTTAACCTGGTATTAGCAGAAGCCAGGCAAGTCTCCTAGGATTCTCATCTATGATGCTGATAACCAATAGCCCAGGGTCTCTGATCGCGTCAGTGGCATACAGAGTGGGACAGAATTCATTTTCAAAATCATTTGGGTAGAGAGTAGAGATGCTGGCACCTATTACTGCCAGCAGGACTAAGCAGTCCCTCTCACAGTGTTACAGCCCCATACATAAAACATCTGCACGGGAAGGTTCTGTTGTTCAACAGCTGCCGCTTTTCCTGTGCAACGTTCAACACTGTAGCCTCTGTGATGGGGGTGGGTGGGTGGATATGCGGGGTTCAGTGGTGAGGGTATGGAGAACTTGTCTTTCAGTATATGTTCTGTTGACAAAACAACCCTTCCAGACTTCAGTGAAGTCTGAGAATTAGATCTCTATGCCAGGACTACAAAGGACTTGTCTGTAACATGGTCTTTGAATTTTTTTTTCTGAGACACTTTCTAAAACATGTATTGTGCAGAGAACTAATGCACAATAGGAAGCCATCTCGAGGGAAATATGGGACATATTTCTAGTACTACAATGCTAGTAATAATAGTAAAGTGCAAAGCTGCCCCTGTGGCAACTGCCACTTACTGGTCTTGAGGCTTGCTCTGTGTGGAATGCTGGACTCCTCCAGGTGACCTAATCTCCTATGAATCCTTTATAGATAAGGAATCAGAGGTTCCTATAGGATGGCTTGCTGAAGGTACCAGCACTCATAGGTTAGAAGATAGAAACATAGTCTACTCCTCAGAACCCATAACTTCATTTATTCACTCACTAAAATGAGATGATTATTTAATGCAATAAAGTGTTTTTATAGTATATAAGTTTAATACAAAGTGTATAGCTGGTAAATATATACACACTTTGCCTTGTACCACTACCCAGAGTGAAATACAGCCCTGTCTGCAGCATCTCACATTCCCCCTTTTGTTGCTTCCACCCTGGTGACATCCTGTCTAATCCAACTTTACAGAAGGCTGCCATGCTCCTACTTCTACCAATGTGAAACTTCTTTCCTCAGACTCCACATCAATGGAATACTTGTATGTCTTTGGCTTCTTCCTTCTTTGATCAACATGAATTTTGCAATATATCTGTGTGTTTGCTTAGGTAGTAATTTATTCCTTTTATTTTGAATAGTTCTCTATGACATGAATATTCCAATTAGTAAATTTATTCTTGATTTCATGAGTTGTTTAGCATGAAGTTTGTTATTAAGTTTCAGGGATTTTATAAAGTGTCTTTTATGGACTTGTTTATTCTCTGCTCTTGTCTGTATTCTTAGGACTAAAAGTGCTGGGTGATGGAGTTGTTTGGTACTGGTTTATCTTTAGAAAATGCTGCAAGGCAGTTTGATAAAACTGAGAACAAATTTACATGCTGCTAGCCATGCACAATAATGTCAGCTGCTCTGAAGCCTTTCTTTTATTATTTTTTGACATTTAAAAATTATACTTCTGTTATCAGATCTCGAGGTGGTATTGCCATTTAAACTGATGTTTCTTTCATGAGTAATGATGCTGAATAACTTCTTGTTGTTTTTAGTCATTTGAATACTATTTGGATGTGATGAATAGTGATTAAATAAAACAGTGTCCAAAGATAAACATGCAGCTTCCTACTTTGTTGGGTAGTTCTTATGTATCTTGAAATAAATTTCTGTCATTGCATTGATTAAGATTCTCCAGAAAGAATTAGAATTATCTATGTATGTATCTATCTACCTGTGTATTTATAATTTATATCTATAATACATATGAACTTGTTAGTTGAGTCACAAGACTGAATTTGAAATGATCGACAGTGACTGCAAACTGGAGAGTCAGGCAAGTTTATACCTGTTCTGCCAAGCAGCTGGAAATCTCAGAATGAAAGTGACCAACACACTACCCTAGTTCATAGCAAAATCTTTAAAGCTCCCAGCGAGAGGTTCCCTGAGAAAAATCCATATCGAGGGCTGAAAAGTACAGAATCTGAGATCCACAGGCAAGAGAACCACTGGATGCACCCACTTCAGAAGGAAGACCAAAAAAGATGAGAGACCTGAGTCTCTTTCTTCTTCTGCATTTAAATTCTGCATGAGACTTCCCCAGGCTTCTATGACTAGGAGTTTTAGAGTCTACATAGGTGAGATCATATAGTACTTAGTAAGCTGTGTCTGGGGCATTTCACTTAGCATGTATCCATTAGTTGTATCAGTGTTGCCATGAATGGTAGGCGTGCATTTTATTTTATGACTGACTAATATTCCATCATATATGCTGCTTCCACACATTGTATGTTGTGAATAATGCTTGCTGAACATGACAAGCAGATGTGCCTTCAAGATTCTAATTCCATTTCTTTCAGAGATACTCCCAGACATGAGATCGTATGGTGCTTCTAATGCAAAATTTTTGAGAAACCTCTATAACTGTTTTCTATAGTTTTTGTATGAGTTTGCATTTTTACAAGCAGTATCATGTGGTTTTCTTATTCTACAGACCTTCAACAACAGCCATTATTTCTTGTCTTTTTGAAAATAATCATCCTAGTAGACACAAGGTGATATTTATTACGGTTTTTTGTTTGTATTTCCATGCTGATTAGCATGATTAGCAGCATTAAGTACCTTTTTACATGTCTACTGATGTTTGTTTCCTTTGGAAATAGTTGTATTCTGACCTATTTTTAAGTCGTGCTGTTTGTTTTGTGTTTACTTTTGTGTCCTGTATGTAGCTGTTCTCCTTGTAGCTCCAGACTTCAACAGTCTCTATAGGCATCTATTTTGTTCCTAACAGGCTTGCACTGAATACCATCTGGCTGAGTCTTGGTGTTTGGTGAGACTGCTTGTCAAAAAGAATAAATTTTGTGAACACAAAAGGGAAATTCTTTATTCAGGCTGAATAAAGGATGTTTTCTGACATGAACACCTGTGGGGAAGTTGGTCAAGTGTAGAGAAGATCAGAACAATGATGGCAGTGGTGGAGCTCAGCTCTCTCAGTTCTGGTTGCTTTATATGCTCCTCCGCCTGCCCTGCTGTCCAGCACCCATATCAATGCCCTGTTTTGCTGAGTGATCTGCTTCAGCAGGGACTCAGAGTGAACCATGGAAGCCTTGGCGTGGCTCCTATGCCTCCTGGTACTCTGACTCCCAGGTGAGGGAACTATGGATGATGGTTCAGCACAGATGTAGAAACTCTTTTAATGTGGGGTCCTGTGTCCTGGCACCTCTGATCAGCAAGCACAGTAATTAAAGTTCAGCGTTGATCAATGAGCTGAGAAGACACTATTGAGAAGACAACGAGTGTTACCTGAATTACATAGGTAACATTTCTCTGTTCCATCTGAGATACCACTGGACAAACCCTGCTGACTCAGACTCCAGCCTCCTTCACTGTGTCTTCCAGATTAACATTCACTCTAAGGTGCAGGGCCAGTCAGGGTGTGAGGGACTACCTAGAATGGTACCAGCAGAAACCTGGGCAGGCTCCCAGGCTCCTCATCTATGCTGTCTCCAGAAGAACCACTGGAGTTGCAGGCCAGGTCAGTGGCAGTGGGTCAGGGACAGACTTCACTCTTGCCATCAGTGTCCTGCAGCCTGAGGATGCTGCAGTTTATCACTGTTAACAGTATTATAGCGGGTGTCCCACAGTGATTCAACGTGTGACAAAAACCTCCCTGATTGTTGTCATGATATTGCTCATAGCAGATTTTTCCTATAGGACAGGTGCTTTGGTTCCTGCTCTGTGTAAATGTCTCTGCCTCAATGTGGAAACCATCTGATTCTGAAAAGTAACTTGCAGATAAGACTTTGACTGATTCCTGGATTTGTCCTCAAACTCAGGCACACAGCCATGTGTAGGAATAGCTTCAATGCTAATGCCAACAGATCAGACTCATATTAGTGGTTGCCTAGAAAGATGTACACGTTATGCCCATGAAAATAAGATAATACAATAGCCAAGAGCAAAACTGCATCCTATGCACATGAACTTCACTCATTATGCATTCTGAACAGAAACCATTCTTCCAGTTTTCTTTCCTAGCATTAATTTGATTCTTTGCAGTGCTAATTATCATGCTATTACCTTAAATATTAGCCTTTTAAAAATGGATGCATTTACAATTTTGTTTTTCACATCAATTTTCAATGTTTTGGCTGATCGAGTGCAGTGTTATTTTTCTTATATACCAGCACTGCTGCTGGATCTGTACTTACCCTTCCCACTTACTACACAGCCTAGTTCCATTCTCATATGCAGCCTGGTGTATCCCACCATGCCACTGATTTTACAAATCTCTTGACACAAATTTTCTTTTGAAACCTGCATGAGATTTTCTATTACTGCCACTTTTCCTTTTTCCTTTATATCACTTTCTGTTTCCTCATTCTTCCCCCACCCCAATGGCCTTGAACTCTAATAAATGACTGAAACAATCATAATAATAATCAGCAGTGGCACCTCTTTCTTATTTTCCTGTTGTTAGCTCACTCATTCACCTATCAATTTCAGTAAGATAATCAGCACATGAGACTCCAGCTTGCAGAGTGCAAGTTATGGCAACAATGTTTATCTGACTTGATGAACTTCATAGCTCCATTTGCTTATCTTCCACTAAATAGTTCATCTCAACTAAGAATCACTATATTCCTGAGCTGGGTGTGGTGGTGCAGTACTGTAATCCCAGCATTTGGGAAGGTAAAGCAGGCAGATCCTTACAAGTTCACGAACTGCCTGGCCTACAACATGAGCCCAAGGCCAGCCTGAACCACATAGTGGGCCCTGTCTAAAAATGACAAAACAAATGCATATTCTTCACAATTTTTCTCTTTCTCAGATTTTTTCTTACGTATATACATTCATTGCATAATATTTTAAGATTTATGTATTAAATTATTTTGAAAAGGAAATCATACAAATGATATATATGAAGTGTGATCTAAAATATGGTAAATACTGAAATTTGAAAAACATTACAATAAAGGACACATTGTCATCAGTTTCCCTCAAAGTATATCCCCTTGCTTTAAGCATACTCATTTTACTGTTTTTTTTTTTTTGTTGTTGTTGTTGTTGTTGTTGTTTTTTTCCTTTCTGAAGCATTTCTGGAAGTCCTCTTTCTTGAGTATGTTTACTTCCATTGTAGTGACTTTCTTGATGTCCAGTTCACAATGTTTAACTGTCAGAGTCATTTTGACTTTGGGAAGAGCCGAAGTCACACTTTGATCTGGGTATGGTGATGCATGCCTGTAAATCGCTGCACTCAGATGATTGAGCCAGGAGGGTCACCACCATGAGTTTAAGGTCCGGCTGAATTGCGTAGCTAGCTCTGGTCTCAAAAAAATAAATAAATAAATAAAAAGTAACAGAATAAATCACAATGTATACAAGAGGCTGCTTTCTGTTATATGTTTCTTGATAGCAGGTTTCACTAATTTTTGGTCATACCTTGTAAAGACAAAGTAATAAAGAGTATTTTGAGGACGATCCATGGCATTGCATTTTTATCGTGATTTTTTTTTTAAATTTAAACATTCAGCTCATTTGTTAACTATACCTTTTATACACTTGAAACATCTTCTCAATTTCAAGATAAATCCTATAAGACTCTGTTTTAGAACTTTCCATTGTTGTGACAAAGTATTTGTGATGAACTCTTTAAGAGAAGAGAGGTTTATTTTGGCTAATGGTTTTAGAGATTTCTGTCCATGGTCTGTTGACTTGAATGCTTTTAAGGAGATAATGATGTAGAAACACCATGGTGTAAGGAAGGATTGGACAAACGAACCTACTTATCTCATTGCCTGGAATCAGAGACAGAGAGACAGAGACAGAGACAGAGAAGTTAAGAATAAGATACAGGTCATACAGTCACACTCTCATCATCCAGCTCCTGTAACCAGGTCACATCACCTGAGATTCCAATGCCTCCCATCAATTTTATCAACTTCTGACCTCATTAATGGATTAATTCACAGATGAAGTTAGAGCACTCATGGACCCATCGCTTTCTGAAATCCCCACTTTTGTACTCTATGACTTTGCAGGACATTTTGATCTAAATCATAGCAAATCCTGATTGTTCTTTTATTGAAATAATTTGGAGAAAGTTGCACTATAATATTCAGTTACCTCAAAATCACTCTGATATAACAGAGAGTTTACTGGAGATGCCATAATTTCTAGTCTAAAGCCTTTTGCACATTTACACATGATCTATGTTAACTTTTTATTTTACTGTACTGTCACAGATAGAAGTACAAAAATACTGTAAGGAACACAGAACTTTGACTTACATGTAGTTAGCTCCAGTAGAGAGATTCCACTTCCATATCCTGCCATAACTATTAGCTGACATTCTGTTAGTTGGAGACTATGGTGAAAAGCAAATACACCCCACAACATTGAAGCATATGGCAAGGCGCAACTACCTGTCATTCCTTGGAAGAGGATGAATCAGTTTATTTGATACATCAAAACATTTGACACCTTTACCAATGTGACAGTCCCAAGAATTTCTGTACACTTCCCATTCCACCCTCTGCACAGCAAGTGTTTTAATTAGACAGTCAAAATAGTTACAATTTATCCTTCTCAGGAAATCTAATTAACCTGCAGTCATCAATATCATGTGGAATGAGAAGATGTTTCACGGAAAGTTAATGTGATGAATTTGTTCCACCTGTTTTGCAACAAGGACCAGGGGTTTTAACATAGCCTGAGATCAAGCTGAAGACCTGAGCCACTGTTCATTCCAGATGACTGAGAACTGTACCAGAGCACAGGGCCAGATTGTGTCTCCACTCTGCCCCTGATCCATGCCTCTGATCCTGCAAGGGGCCACCTCTTCAGAAACACAGGTTTGCTCAGCAGTGACCAGCAGAGGAGGACAGGAAACACTGCAAACAGAGATCTATAAATTCTAACATTTAAATCAATAAGAAGTCCCCATGATCTGTGTTTATCTTTCATCAGAAGTACCTTGCATTTGGGATGTTATAAGCGCCTTCTCTGGGATGCAGCCTGAGCAAAATAGATATGCAAAAGTTAAGATGATGTCTTTATTATAGCTCCTTAGGGTTGTACTATTGTAGCTTCCAGATGCAACTACTTGGACGATGCTCAAAGAGACAGTGTTACTTAAATCCCTTACTTTTATTTTTCTCTCTTTTTCTTTCTTTCTTTCTTTCTTTCTTTCTTTCTTTCTTTCTTTCTTTCTTTCCTTCCTTCCTTCCTTCTTTCTTTCTTTCTTTCTTCCTTTCTTTCTTCATTTCTTCCTTCCTTTCTTCCTTCCTTCCTTCCTTCCTTCCTTCCTTCCTTCCTTCCTTCCTTCTTCCTAGAAGCTCTGTAAAAATATATCCTGTTTTCTTTTGGACTAATTTGCTGTGATTTTCATATGCACATGGTCATGTTCTGCTGATGCTTACTTTCAGCCTACAGAAGTGAAACTGTGCTGCCCCAGTCTCCAGCTGCCCAGTCTATGATGCATGGGAAGACAGCCACTATCACCTGATGGGCCAGTCAGAACACTGCCTTTGATCTACATTGGTACCAGCAGAAACCAAATCAGACTCCAAAGTTCCTCATTAAGGGTGCCTTCCAGTCCATCTCAGGGATCTATGGAGGTTTAGTCTCAATAGATCTGGCACAGATTTCATTGTCACCACAATCAGCCTGTGACTTGATGATGTTGCAGGTTATTACTGTCACTAAGGATAGAGTATTCACACTACACCACAAACCAGAACAAAAACTGGTTCAGCCTGGATGAGCAGGGAGATTGGGGGCCACCACCCTCTTCTGATGTTTGCAGGTGCAGATGGGTCACAAACCTCACAAACAACCTGAAGTTTGGTCGGCCCATCAGAGCTGAAATTTCAGAGCCATTGTTTCACTTGCAAATTCAATTATAAGAATTTTTCTAAATAAATGAACAGCCACTGAAGATAGGTTCCTTTGTATCCATCTAAGGATTTCCTACTTTGTCCTTTACAAATTGGTGAAATTTTGCAGTTTGCCTTGGGGGCTCTATTTAGTCAGCAAGGCACAGTAATTTCAAAAGGCGAATACTGTGAAATTAACAAGCAATTGCCTAGAGTTGAGGGGAAGGAAAAGACCCCTGGACAAGAAGCCCTCAGCCTTGAATCATTTCCTACTACTGCAATCAGCAGGGTATTCTGGGTCCCCCACTCTTTCCCAAAACTATCTTTTTGTCATTTCATGTAGTCACATACCTCGACCTTAACTAATCTGTGACCATTATTTTTTTCTTAATTCCAGGAGAATTATTAGTTGTTAATCCTTAATAGTTGTATGATTTATTAAGAACCTGAATCATGTAAATTTCTATACACCCTTGACTGGTAATGGGCAGAATAAGATCGGGTTCCTGAATGCGGGATTGGGAGGGGAGATTCAGTGAAGAAAATAGGGCCCCAAACAAAAAGGGCTTTTGTTTTGTTTCAAAGCCTCCAATAAATGGCAAACAAACCACATAATACACAAAGACAGAGTCCTCATCCTAGAAACTAAATAAATGAATGTTGGAATGAGTGCTGGAATGTTGAAATGAGAATTTCCCATTAAAGGAGAGAGCTCTGTGTCCAGCTCTCTAAGCTCACATGGCTGGGTCTTCAGGTCACAATAGGCCATGTCTCCCCCGTATTCAGGATTTCCTGCATTACTTTGTGATGTGTATGCACTGGCTATGATGCCCCTTCCAGGAAGATTCTTAGAACCTGAACTCGGTGAGCAATGAGACAGCAAGTGTGAGATAAGCAGGTACACAGGTCTGAATGTGAGCAGCAGTAAGTCAGAGATGAAGAAGCCTTGTTAATTCAGAGAGGGAAGGGAGAGAACTTATAGATCCCATCTATATTCAAAGGTACAAAGTGTGTTGTGAACTAAAACTAGGACAACGTTCACTCTACTCATGGGAGAACAGCTGGATTCTGCTCCGTGGTCCAGTGGAGAAACACATTCTCTCTTGTGGGTAATCTTGTGCCACCCAGGCCTGGAAGTGGCCCTAAAAAAACGTACCACTGCTTAGATGATGCAGCCCTGCAGCTGTGTGCAATTCTATACAGTCTCTGCTGATTTGCATATGCACAGAGCGCAACTCACGCCCTAAATATTTCTTCACAGGCTGCTCACACCCTGTTCAGGAGTCAGTCCCATTCCAGACACGGCATGGTCATGGGGATCCCTGCTCATCTCCTGGGGCTCCTGCTGCTCTGGCTCCAAGGTGATAAAGGATTGATTTTAGGATTTAGTGGATTTACAGTTCCCTGGTCAGAATCGCCTGGCTCTACAGGGAAGTCATGTTTTACCATGCTTATGCTGATACTTGTTGTGTCTAATTTCAGGTGCAAGGTGTGACATCCAGATTACTCAGACTCCATCCTCCTTGTCTGCATCTGTGGGAGACACAGTCACCATCAATTGTCGGGCCAGTCAGGGTATTAACAACTACTTAAACTGGTATCAACAGAAACCAGGACAACCTCCTAAACGCCTGATCTACTATGCAACCAGTTTGGAATCTGGGGTCCCATCGAGGTTCAGAGGTAGTGGATCTAGGACAGATTACACTCTCACCATCAGTAGCCTGCAGCCTGAAGATGTTGCTATTTATTACTGTCAGCAAGGTTATGATACTCCTCCCACAGTGATACAAGCCATAACAAAAACCAGTCAGTAAAGCAGAAGTGTGAGGCTGGGCTACCCCAGCTCCTACCCCTGCTGGGCTCAACCTCTGAGAGCCTTTAGGGCCCAGCCAGGGATGGACTTTCACTTGGAGGCTTTAGAAGAATGGCCCCAAATTCTCCTCTACATCCTGAATCTTTCTTTTTCCTCACCTCCAGTAGCAGAGAGATTCACAGAACCTGTCCTAATTTAAAGAAAGACATAGATGAGCACCTCTGAGTAGTGTAGGATGTGGCATCGTTTTGGATTCAGACAGCAACTGAGAAGCCCTTCTTTGTATTCTAAGCAAGAATTATTAAAGATCTGCTTCAATTTACACTACATTTAAGGCTATAAAGAAAGTTGAAAATTCAGAGTTGGCCCTTATAACCCAGCCCACATGGCTAGGCAGTCTATCATCAACTTCCAATGACATTTAAAAAAAAAAAAACAATTGGGATAAAAGACATGCAAAATCAATAGTTCACATGAAAATTCCATCTTGGTGTGGTACACTTCACCAGGACAAAAAAATGTGGAACAATATAGATGCAGCATTTTGGTATGACACAGTATTTTTTCACTGACCTAAAAATCCTCTGCCTTAAAAATTATCCCCATTCATTCTCCTTCCCTGATATCCAGTGAGTGATTTGTGTTTTACCATTCTTGCATTTTTTCCTTTTCCAGAATGGGACAAAATCTTTCTTTTATAGTATAAAAGTTTTTTGGAAAAGTAATCTCAGAGTACCTTCTATTAAGCAACAGCATATTTAAAAATATTGACAAACACGTCTTTTTAGTTACAACGTTCGTTTTATATCTTGGCTTAGTTATGGTTTTGGAATAGAAACTTTCAATATATTGATTTTGACTCAGAACTCACCAGAAATATACAGATTTGCCTGGAGTAATAATCTACTACCGTTTTTAAAACTTGGTGAGGGAATTTTACAATAGTTTGCCCCTACCTTTAACTGGATTCACAGCTGGAAATTTAGAACTCTCACTGTTTTCGCTTATATCACTTAGAGTCATTCACTATTTCCCTGAACCTAACATGGGTTCTTTCTCTATTACTCAGGAGAGTCCCAGCAGGCCACCTTTGGTCTTGAGCACAGTAAATGAAAAGAGCCTGTTACACTTCATGCTGAAATGCATTTCCCCTCCTTATTTTCACATCCTGCCCTGTGATTTTCATGCCTGTGCAAATTGAACACCTCGCATAAATACATGCTTAGCTCACTGTGAACAACAGGGTCAAATCTTTGGGGGCACAATGGAGGTAGCACAGTTGAGGTAGGGTCCTCAGCATGCTCTTTATTTTTCCAACCAAAATGGCTTCATTGTAGGTGGTTTCAGCCAATGTGGGGACCCAGTCTTTAAGGTTGCACTATTGTTTTCCAGAAATATCTCAGGTTGTGGCATATGCTATATTCCTTATTCCCTCCTTCCTCATCCCAGTGATACAATGTTGTTATTTATCTTCTACTTTTTAGTAATTTTTAATTTCTTGTATATCAGCATTAACGTTTTCAATGGTCGCTATTAATGAACATAAGTTCTAAAACATGTCAAGCACACAAACATGGCAAGATAGTGATAACTAATAACCATTAATAAATAACATAATAAACTGTCTTTTTTTACAGTCAAGCATTAAGTAAGAGAAATCTTAAACAAAAAAAAATAAGTACTGTAAGCTAAAATGATCAATTCCTGATGAAAAAGAAGTTAGGAACTCTCAGCACAACAGTGTGTCACAGGGGTAGAAATTTGCTTTCCTACTTAACAGCTGCTCTCCCAGGTCTCTGAGTAGGGTGCCAGAAGTGCAGGATAGAATATTCATGTAAATGAAATTAATTACAACAGTGTCACAAGTTGTTAAAATCAAGCTCTGGATACAATGTCCAGAGATGCGAGACTGTTTTTCCATGTTGACCAGTGAAGCTCTCTGTGATCACTCACCACATGCTGTGACTGCTATGGCCACATGACTGAAGTCACCCTGCAAGGACCAAGGGAACAATCAGGGGGCCTGCATACACAAGGACATTTCAGTGAATTCTATAAGTGTTTACTGAAAAGGTAGTTTTTTTTTTTATAGGCATTATAAAAGTAAATCAACAATATAAGAATCAATATAAGAACCTCATTGGAAGATTTTACTCCCTCAAGAGTGGAAATTATAATTATATATTCAGCAAACATGTAAGTCTGGTCGCTGCCCTCTTTTCAGAACCTGGAGACCTTGATATACACCCTACAATGCTTCTCTGCCTGATCCCCAGATGTACTTCCGGTCTCAAGCTCTCAGCAGACTTTGCTCACTGTCTCAGGACAAGGATCCACCTGAAGCAGGCGTAGCAGGAGCCTAGTACACTTCTGGCCTTCTTACATCTCAGCTGCCACAGTTTCAACCGCTGAGCACTGCTGAGGGAGTGACCAGGGGAACTGCTGTGTTCTCACAGGATGCTCTGTAAGATGCTCTGGAATAGGAAGAATGGGGTGGCCTTAATAAATCTGTGCCAGGATTCTTCAATCTAAAGATATTTCCTGTAGGGTCGTCAAGAACTCTTGCTCTTACCAAAACTAAATCTATGTCATATCATGTGGTTTACCCATGTAGTTTTCTCTGTCCTATGGTTATTAGATTTTTAGAGCTCTAGGTGAACTATTGATCATTTGTCCTTAGAAGTTGTATGAGTTATTAAAAGGGAACCCCTGATTTTATGTAGAATCTTGTCTGAAAAATGATAGAATAGGTAAAGCTTCAACACTACAGCAGAAAACATTCAGTCATAGTGTTAGTGTTCCAAAATGAAAAAGTTACCATGTTTAAAGTCCTCCCCCACAATAAAGAAAACTCCGAGCTACAAACAGCAGGACATTAGAAGAGATGCTTTAACATTAGGGAGCAACGCAGGCAGGGAGCTCTCTGCCCAGCTCTCTAAGCTCAGATTACTGGGGCCTCTGTGCACAATGTGCCAGGTTTTTCCCATCTGTCTGTTCTTCAGTATTTCCTGTTTTACTTTGTGACTGAAAATGCACTTGATTATGGTGGGTTTCCCAGGAGGCCTATGTTCAGCAATGAAGCGTGACAGGTGAGACAGTGAGGACTACAACTCTGAATGTGGCAAATTGTGACTGAAACTGGAGTGAAGAGGCCTCATGCATTCAGAGGTGTAGGTGACAGATCCAACAGAAGAGGACTCCTTTCAGAGCTGCAGAGGAGAAGCACCTGAGCAGTCACTTAGAGGAGGGGCAGATGGGAGGAGAGGGGCTGTGACTGCAGGCCTGTTCCCTCCTATTTTCCAGAGTCATTAGCTATGATCACAGGTCCGAACTTGATCCACAGGACAGAGAGTGGACTGTGAGCTTCATGCTGCTCAGAATTTGCAGTGGCAGAGGATTCAGAGGTAATGTGGCGACTATGGGCTCTCAGCGTTCATTTTCATTTTGTGAAATTTAAAATGATATGTTGTGCAGCAATTAAATTTATCACTCATTGCTAAATTATACCATTTGTTAATGTATTGCATGCACACACTGAATAAGAGATGGCCATATTTGTTTGTGTAATGGATGCTTTTCCTCATTCTAAGCAGATCAGAAGCTGAGTGAGTCACACTCTGGGTTCAAGGACATTTGCTGATCCTCTTCTTGGCCTCTGCTCCTCAGGAGCAGTGAGCACAGCTCTGGGCACCTTCAGCTCCCAGAGCCAGGTCAGCTCTGTGGTCCGCATCTCTCCCAGTGTTGCTCCACCTGAGCCTTCCAGCTGCTCAGCACACAGAGTGTTGAATGCATTCCTTCTTTGCACCTTCTTCCAGGCTGCAACATGGGCAGGGTCTATGATTCGCCCAGGTCCTCAGCCCCATGAATCAGTGGAGCAGCTGCATCCTCCAGGGTCTGGAGCCAGAGCTCAGAAGCTCTCAGCGCTATGAGCCTGACACAGCTCCAATTCAGGTCCCTGTTCCTGTTCTTCCCCATCCACTGCAGTGCTTGAAAATATAGGAAGACCTTATGTTCACTGCCCACATGTTCTCAAATCTTGAAAGCAATGGAGCTCCTAAATCAAGGATGCTTCTTTTCTTGTTTTCCTAGACTACTTCTAGCTCCTAATACAGCAGATAAATGTTTTTTTTTTCAGATCATACTTCTCTATCTAATATAAGTTAGAAGCACAGTTATTCATTTTTTAAAGGGCTTATTAAACATTTAACACATTCATGGCAGTCAACCCTATTTTCTTCAGTTTAATGAGTAGCAGCTCTGCCCTGCTGTGCATGAGAAACACCGAAGAGCCTATTCCACTCTAGGCATCATTATAGAATCCAAGCTTCATGTGACCTTCTTAGTAATTACATGTAGGAGGAGCGAAGAAGCTGGACAGTCACTGGGACATGCACCTGAACTGAGAGGATGAAGCCTGAATTTCTTCTAGAAATGGTTTTGAGATGACTTCAGGCTTTGACATATTTCAGCCCTATGTAGATCAGGATCCCTACTAGTCCTGAAAAGTCAGTGTGTGAGAGTGTCAAAGCAGCAGGAAATAATTTGGGTTGTTTTTCATGTATCCCTACTGCTGCCCCATTCCCACGTACTATAATACCCAGACTATGTATATGGTTTTAAGTATTTCCTGTCCCCTGCTGCCATCTTAGTCATGCTGTGGTGGTGAGTATAGTAACATAGTAGTTACGTTTGAAAAAGCCATATGTTTCCCTTAGCTACTCCTTCTTAAAGTGACCCTGACATTAGGCCACAGCCTTCGAGTAAAGTTTGTTCTGAAATATGAGAATAATACTGTATTCATGGGAAAGCAGCCTGGTTCTGTCCTATGGCTCAAGGGAGAAACACATTCTCTACAGACAAATCTGTGCTCCCATGGTGTTGCTAGGGATACCAGAGGATACTGAGTCCATCCTAAGATGGGCCAGCCTTGCAGCTGGGTAAACCCCCTTCCAGTCCTGCTAATTTGCATATCCCAAGAGCCCAGCCAGATACTTGAGGACTTCTTCATAGACCGCTGGGGTCTCATCCTGTGCAGCTTCAGTCCCAGTCAGGACACAGCATGGACATGAGTGCCCCTGCTCACTTTCTGGGTCTCTGACTGCTCTGGGCCCCAGGTGAGGAAGGGCAGCACGAGGATTTTACTCACCTCCATATGAGCAAAGTTTCTTGACACTTCAGGGAGGTCCTGTGTTATCTTGAATAACTATGTTGATATTTGTTTTTTGTTATCTTAGGTGCCAGATGTGACATCAAGTTGAGACAGCCTGCATCCACATCTGCATCTGTGGGAGACATAGTCACCATCCATTGCCGGGCCAGTCAGGGTATTAGCAAGTACTTAAACTGGTATCAACAGAAACCAGGACAACCTCCTAAACTCCTGATCTACTATGCAACCAGTTTGGAATCTGGGGTCCCATCAAGGTTCAGTGGCAGTGGATCTGGTACAGATTTCACTCTCACCATCAGCAGTCTTCAGCCTGAAGACTTTGCATCTTATTACTGTCAGCAGTATGAAAAGCTTCCTCCCACAGTGCTACAAGGCGTGACATAAACCTCCCAGGGAAGCAGAAGTGTGAGGCTGGGCTGTCCCAGCTGCTCCTCTTTGTGTCTCCAGCTGCAGAGCAGGTTCCTCAGATGCAGCCAGGCTTCTATGGTCAAGAGAAGGATTAGGTAGAAGCATCCAAGAGAGCTCCTCTATATCCTAATTTTCATTTCTCTTCCCGGACCATGATTTAATGATGGACACGAATGAATACACTAGAGCAATGCAGATTATTGTACCATTTTGTATCACTGTTAGAGGTTTATATTCTTTGCACAATTTAAATTCCAAGCTTGTCAACAACCCTGCCCCTACATCTACACTGTACATCATTACCATAAATTGCAATTCTATTGCAATCTATTATGATTAGTTTAAACCCAAAGTCCACAGCCCACATGAAGATTGAGTCTTAATTTGATCATGTCACCATAAAACACAGGTATATGATATATGTTCAACTTCTTGGTATGACATAGTGTTTTTTCATTGCACTAAACACCTCTGTCTTCTGCTTGTACATTCTTTTATTCCTCCATGTTGTGTCCAACAACCATAGTTTCCCAATCCCATGCTTCTTCCTTTTCTCACAAGATAAAATCTTGGAATTTGCAGTATGGAAGATTTTCAGTCTAACCTAGAAATATGCTGCTATGCAACATATATAAAAATAAGAAATAATATATTTTTCTACTACCAAGACTCACTTTACAGTATCTAATATTTTTCCAGTTATTTTCTTGCAGTGCTTAGGGATTTATGGAAACTATGTTGGTAGAGATATGTTATGTGTCCTTTTTTTTTAATTTGTGGAATTTATTACTTCTTTTGTCATATTGTATTTCCTAGCACCTTCCCCATAATTTTGAATAAAAGTGATTCAAGTGGATATTCCTACATACCTAGTCTGAATGATGAAATATTTAGTATTTTATTGGTGAATATGCTGTTTGTAGAGACTTCACAACGAGTATAAAGAGAATTTTCCAAAATCATTAGCGGAAGTGCCAGGTTTTAGTTTGATTGATACATTGTATTCGAACAGTGCAGAGAATCATCCAAGGATTAGCTCTTGGCTTGCACAGAAAGTTCTGTTTCTGATTTCAGTGAAATGGTGTTGGTGTGCTGAAGAAAGGCAGACCCAGGATTGCTCATCAGTGAAGCTGTGTTGTCCTCTGATCTACACGACTGAGTCTGAATTGCTTTTGCCCTTTGTGAATTCTCACAAGAGTAAGACTGCTCTAGAGAGCTGTTGGAAAGACTGCAAACCTACGAAGAAAGAAAATGAATGTCTTCAGAAAATTTTCTCACAAAGACTTCAACCAGACGCAATCATATACCTTGGAAGAGGATGAGACACATTAAAATTTGAGAGAAAGAAAGTCCCCATAAGTTTTGATGCTATACTTAATAGGTTTGTATTGAAGACCATCTGGCTGAATATAGAGATTTGGTAAGACAGGAAGACACCAGGATTGAGTTCTGCAGCACACAAGAGAAATGCTTTTCTGCAGCTGTGCCAAGAGCCTTCTGTCCTGAACACCTGGGACATGTGAGGAAAAGAAGAGCCCAGGGTTTCTGCAGCTGCAGGCTCAGCTCCTCTGGTACTTGCTGCTTTGCATGCTCCTCCCAACACCCCCTGCTGTTCAGAGCCCATATCATTGTCTGAGCCAGAGCTCAGAGGAGACCTGCACCAGGGAGGACCTAGGATACACCATGGAAACCCTGGCTCCTCTGTCTCCTGTTATTCTGGTCCCATGTGAGGGATACATGGGATATTTTTGCGTATTTGTGAAAACTCTCAAATTTGGCTCCCAGCTACAGTAATAGCATCTCTATTTAATAAACAATGTAATTAAAGTGAAGTAGATTTATGAGCTTAGCTCGATTGAGAACACAATTGTTATGACCTAGATTACATAAGTGATGTTTCTATTTTATTTTTCTGTCTCAGATTCCACTAGAGAAAATATGCTGACTCAGACTCCAGCCTCCCTGGCTGTGTTTCCAGGAGAAGCAGCCACTTTCAACTGCAGGGCCCATGAGACTGTTATCATCTCCCTATCCTGGTTCCAGCAGAAAAGTTGGCAGGCTTCCAGGTTACTCATCTATGAAGTGTCCAGTAGTGCCACTGGTGTCCAGGCTGATTCAATAGCAATGTGTCAGGGACAGACTTTACTTTCAGCAGCAGCAGCTTGCAGCTTGAATATCTTACATTTCATCATTGTCATCATTATTATAGGGGGTATCCCCAGGGATCCAGTGTGAAACAAAAACCTCCTGTGTCTATTGTCAGAATTTTGCTTGTAGCAGCTCCTTCCTTTAAGGACAGTTGCTCTGGTTCCTGCCCAGTTTAAATGTCTCTGCTTCAATCTGGCAATACTGTGATTCTGAAAAGTAACTTACTGGTAAGATTTTGACTGATTCCTGGATTTGTCCTCAGACTCATATGGACAGCCATGTTTAGGAAAAGTTTCCCTGGCATTGGTGTCAGTTCAGACTCACAAGACTGGGCACTTAGAAAGATACACATATTACATCTGGTAAGATAAAGTAATACAACAGTCAAGCACAAACTTTCATCTTGCATGTGTGAGAGTAACTCATTATGTTTTGACTTTCTGAACAGAAATGATTCCTCAAATTTTCTTTCCTGGTACTAATTGATTCATGTGATGCCATTTCTCATTTCATTACAACAAATATTAATTCATTAAGAAATGGCACATTTCACCTTTGGTTTCTCATAATTTCTTACTCCTCTGGCTGAGATTAAATGCACACACACACACACACTCACACACACACACATCAGGGCAACTGCTAGATATACTCACTAATTTATTTTCATTATAAAGTGGATAAAGTGGAAAAAAAAACACAGTCAAAAATAGCCAGTGTAAGAGATACAGGACTTCAAAACACTATAAAATCAACAACCGTTACCATAATACCTTTTGATGTCTTCAAAATACCTGCAGATAACTTCTATATAGTGAAAACTAAGGAGAACTGAATTCAGTAGAAACAGCCACTAAGGCAGGGAGCTCTCTTCCCAGCTCACATGGCTGAGGTCCTCTGTGCACAATGGGCCTTGTCAGCAGCACTGACAATGAATGCAATAAAGGAATGGAAAACAAGTCAACAGTAAATCCAAAGTGGCTACCATAACATATCTTGCTATCTTTGAAATAGCTCTTCCTGCCATCAGATTTGACATAATCAAACAAAACAAAAGAGGATAAAACTCAACCCAGTAGAACAATGGAAATGATGTAGGACTTCCAAAACAAGACCATAGAGAATCAACAATGGCTGCAGCCCTCAGAAGGAGAGCCCCCAGATGTCACCCCTGTGTTCCACAATCCTCTGAACCTGTGATCAAACCAGTGGCCCTAGTCCTGCCATGTCAATGAAACACCAAAACACCATAGGCATGCAATTGCGTTTCGCTTCCAAGGGTATCATCACAACCCGTGTTTCCCCAGTTAAGCTGGTGGCATACAGAGAGTGTGAAGAGGAGAGTGGTTGGTTTGTTGGGGTTCTTCTTGTTTGCCAGCCTGCATGTAGGAAGGGGCTGAGGTCTGTCTGTTCCAGTTTGGTGGCGGCTCATGCATGGTGTTGGTTCTCAGACTGGTTGTTTGCTGGTGCGACTTTGTTTTCTCTATAGTTGGTCTGTAAATGGTGCTGACTAATGGGGAAAGTTTGAGGTCTGTCTGTTATCATTGGATGCTGGTCTGTGCATGGCACACTGGTTCCCACAGGTTTTTAATTTTACAATAATATTTTACATTTTTATTCAGGAAGTGTTTAGTAAGATGTTTCTGTGTGCCTAAATTCAATGATCTGTTCAGTTAAACTCAGTATGCTTTAGTGTAATTGAACATTTTTCTAATCATGCTGGCTAAATTCATCATCAATTTCAGAAGATTGTCTTCACACTGGTTCCTGCAATGGAACTTTATGAAGAAAAATTTCCACAAGCTCACCTCAGCACTGACAATTAGGATTTGTGTGTTTTTTAGTAAGATGTATATTTTGTTTGATATTGTGGTTTATCAGTACACAAAATGAGAATTTGTATGAGCATCATGGATAAGAAGAAAGGCAAGGTCTTACTACATACTCAGACTTTGTGGCAAGTAAGAATGGAAGAAAAATCAAAATTTCTGTCAAAATTAGAAGACAAGTGAAGTGGACAAGTATTCTTTAGGAAAATTAAGAAAAAATAAATCTCAGGTCTAGAATATAACCCTTAAGACCTCCAACAGTTCCGGTGAGTCCATCCTGGAAGGTCACTAGGGCAGCAGGCTCTTCATGAAATCTGTATTTTAGGAAGAGAATTCATTTGAGTTTTCTACTGAACCTTGCCTCGTAGTGGGTAGACTAGAATCAGCTTCACCAACATGGGTCGAAAGATTCAGCCAAGATTTTGGGACCACAAAGAAAATTTGTGCTATGTTATAAAGGTTCCATTAGATGGTGAACAACCTTAAAATAAAACACGAAGCAGGCCTCATCCTAGAAACACTAGGACTGTAGAAGTGATGCTTTCCCATTAGGGAGCCACTAAGGCAGGGAGCTCTCTGCCTAGCTCTCTAAGCTCACATGTCTGAGGTCCTCTGTGCACAATGGTCCTTGTCTTCCCCATCTGCCTGTTTCTTAGTGTTTCCTGTTTTACTTCATGTCTGTTAATGCACTTGAGTTATGAGGACCTTCTCAGGAGGTTTTTCAGTGAGCAATGAAGCAGGAGGGGTAAGTCACCAAGGGCCACAACTCTGAATTTGGCTGGCTGTGAGTGAAATGAGAGCGAAGTGGCCTCATGCATTCAGAGACAGAGGTGACAGATCCTACAGATCGTGATTCTGTACAGAGATACAGAGGGTATGAACTGGTGGGGTCACTTAAAGGATGGAATGCGGGCTTTAAGAGGGGCTATAATTGTAGTTCTGTTCCCCTGCTATACCTCAGAGCCCTCCTCAGTGACTGTGGTCACTGCTTGGTCCATAGGCACAGAGAGTTTCTGTAACTGAAAAACAAGGCCCCACAATGTTGTTCAAAAAACAAGGCAAGACATCTTTTAAAAGGAGCACTTTATTTTAGCTGGTACCCAGCAACACAACCTGCTGGTGAAATCTGCATAGCTGTGTGTCGATGTCCGCTCCCGGCCGGCAGGAAGGACACACGACAAAGTCTGGTAGTGGACAACCTTTTCTTTTTATTTTTCTTCTCCGTACAGCCTGCCCTGGGTTCTCCCAGCTGAAGCCTCCTCTGGTCCGCTCCCCGCGGCTCCTTTTGTGTTTCAGTCTGCCCCAAAGCCTCTACCGGTCCGCTCTCCGCGGCTCCTTTTGGGCTTTTACTTTTGGGCTTTTACCTGGCTTCTTCTTCCGCCCAGGGGTGGCACCAGTATATATACGGGTACAGTGTCCAATCATGTTAAAGTAAGCAAGGCAAGCTGATTGGCTAACATCATCAGTTGCCAGGCAGACTATATTGTTGAGCGGGTTGTTTACGCGGTAAGCAGGAAACTAACATATTTGATGGGAGGGGTAATCTACCTCAGGCTTTGCTCTTTACCACAGGCCGCACGTCCGCCGCGCAAGGCGAGCTATCACAGACGCGGCTCCCAACAGCTGTGTAACCAGGTTAGGTACCAAGGGGTTTTTAAAATGAAAAAGGGGAGGGGAACAGGAATGAGGAAGGCCTTTGTTCCCCTTTTTTGACGTCAGAGAAGTTTTGTTTGAGGTCAGAGACATTTCACAGTTGGTGGTTAGCCCGAGCTTTCCTTAATTTACAGCCCTTGGTCAGCTAATTCCAGGGATACTTGTTTCTCACAAAGGGAACAAAAGTTGACACAGCATCAATTGTCTTTCACAAAGGGAACAAAGTTTGATACAGCAAACAGGTTAGTAAGGTGATGAGGCATACAGAACAGTATGGCTACACTTCAGTTAATGTATAATAAAGTGGTTGGTGCTCCAGGGTTGCCGCTTTCAGAAAACAGCTGTGTTTTACAAGGTTACTAGGGTGACAAGCATAGCACAGGATGACAAATCTCTTTTTGGACAACAAGAGTGATCCACCTTCAGAATTTGCAGTTTGGCAAGACTGGGAGGTAATGTGCCAAATCTGGGCTCTCACTGTTCAATTGCAATTTGCAAGAATTTAAAAATAATGTTAATCTAGCAACTAAAACTATTATTTATTACTATATTAAATTAATAATGAATGTATTACATGCTAACAGCTAATAAACAATTTCGATATTTATTTGTGTAAAGCATCCTTTTCATTTTTCTAAACCTATCCGAAGCTGAGTGAGTCAAACACTGGGATGGGGACATTTACTTATCCTGTTCTTGGCCTTTGCCACTCTGGAGCAGTGAGAACAGAACCGAGAACCTTTAGCTCAGAGAGGCAGGTCAGCTCAGTGGTCCTGGTAGGGTTTCTCATTTCCTAAAGGTCCCATTAAAAATTCAACACATCCATGGCAGTCATCACTTGTATATTGGTTTCTTCAGCAGCAGCTCTAACCTGCTGTGCATGGCAAACACAGATGAACCTCTTCCAGCCTAGACATAAGTGGGGATTCTCAGGCTCATGTGCCCACCTCAGGTGTGAGACATAAACAGAATGAAGATGGTGCACAGGTACTGGGGAAGATTTTCATCCATCTTAAAGGGGAGGGTGTGCTCTGTCTGGATTTTTTTTTCCAGAAATAGTTTTCAGACTACTTAAGGCATAGACATAATGCAGCCCTTTCGGCCCAAACTTGAAAACTCTTTGTGTTGAGATACCCATAGCTAGAGGAAAGAATTTGGGTCCTTTCCACTGTATCCAACCTGCTGCACCATTCCCAAATACTCTGATACCCAGAGTTCTGTTTATGGTTTTGACTTTTTTTTTTTTTTTTTTTTTTTGTCTTTTTCGTTTTTATTGGTACCAGGGATCGAACTCACGACCGCCTGCTTGCAAAGCAGGCACTTATGCCGCTGAGCTAAATCCCCAGCCTGTTTATGGTTTTAAATATGTGCTGATTCTAACATTGCATCTGAAAAGATTCGAACTTATCTTGCAAAGAAAATTGAGAGCAGGACTCTGGTTGGGCCTTAGAACTGCACTTGAAGGAAATCAGACAGAAATATGTATTCATGCATGTGCCTGGCGGATGTCTGCAGCTGAATAGCAGCTTTGCTCATGTCCTCCCCTCTGGTCTTAGGCTGTGATAATGGGTAGAGGAGCTCAAATACATTCGAAAAGCTCACAAGTTTACCATTTTCTTGTCTTTACTACTAATTTTATAGCTTAAGATAGAAATATTTCCTTCAATTTCCTTAGGTCTTCCTTATCAAAAGGAACATAACATAGGACCATGGTCCTCAAGTAAAGCATGTTCTGAACCATGAGAACAACATTTCACTTTACTCATGGGAGAGCAGCCTGATTCTGACCTGTCACCCAAGGAAGAAAAATGTGCTCTATAGGCAAATCTCTGCCACCCTGGTGTGTACAGAGACGACCATGGGACACTGAGTCCATACCGAGATGGGTCAGCCCTGCAGCTGGGCCAAACCTACCAGTCCCGCTGATTTGCATATCCCAGGAGCCCAGCCAATTACTTGAGGACTATTTCATAGGCTGCTGGTCTCACACTGTGCAGCTTCAGTCCCAGTCAGGACACAGCATGGACATGAGGGTCCCTGCTCACTTTCTGGGCCTCTTGCTACTCTGGGTCCCACGTAAGGAAGGGGCACCTGAAATTTACTTAGTGTTCAGCACAGTAGTCATTCCGCATAGCCTCACAATATAATGAATTTAAATTTTATCATGAATAATCATGTTGATATTTGCTGTTACCTATGTCAGGTGCCAGATGTGACATCCATGTGACATAGCCTCCATCTGCATCTGGATCTGGATCTGTGGGAGACACAGTCAGCTTCATTTGCTGGGCCAGTCAGGGCATTAATGAATACTTAAGCTGGTATCAACAGAAACCAAGGCAAGCTCCTAAACTCCTGATCTATTGGGCAAACAGATTGCAGTCTGGAGTCTCATTGAGGTTCAGTGACAGTGGATCTGGGACAGATTATACTCTCACCATCAGCAAGCTGCAGCCTGAAGACTTTGCAACTTACTACTGTCAACAGGGTTATAGTGCCCCTCCCACAGTGATACAAGCCCTGACATAAACCTCCCAGGGAAGCAGAAGTGTGAGACTTGGCTGCCCCAGCTGCACTTTTTTGTGTCTCCGTCTTCAGCCCAACTTCCTCAGATGCATCCAGGCTTTGAAGATCTATGGATGGTTTTGCTAGAAGCATCCAAGGAAGTTCCTCTCTACCCTAACTTTCTTTTCTGTTTCTCAACCGATTCAATGAAGGACACCAGTGGGTTTACTGGAGTAATGTACATTATGTCATCATTTTACATTGACATGGCAATAAACTCTGCTGTGGATTCCAAGTGTTATGGATTAAAATTTGGTGGTCAACTTAACACCAGCTGAATAAAATCAGCATGGTGCGGAGCATAGATGTTCCACCTGAGCAAAGTTGCCAGCATACACAGAGACAACAGAAAACAAGAAGCTAGGCATTGTGGAATTCTCTACGTGTTGTGTTGCTGTTTTGAGTCATTGGTTCTCCTTGGAGGAGCTTCTGATGACTGGCTTCCCCACTGTGAGTTTGACCATTGTCATTGGTGGTGCCTGGCACCTTGTTGAGAGTGGCTGTGATTAACTTTGGGGGAGTTCTGGTCCTTGCATTATCACTTCCAGGCCCCAGAGGGGAAGACATGTGCAGCTTAATCTTCAGGACAAAATTGTCAGGCTGGGTTTCTGGCATGCACTCCACTACTCTTATGGTCAGAGGAGCTCAGGATCTCCCTGTTGTTGAGGATAACTGTGGTGCTTTTCAGGGCAGCTGGGGTCTTTATTATGTGTCTGACTCCTGGGCTCCAGTGCAGCACCCTCAAAATTCCAGGGCAGTTCCTTCACCCCACTGGCAGAGACTTTCTAGCTTCCTTTGACCTTTGTGCCTTTCCAGCGCAAATCTATAAAACAGACTTGTATGAGTCCTTCTCCTGGGCTCTAGACTTCTAGTTGGACTTGTGGGAGACATTGCCTTGGGCTCCAGATCTTCATCTGGATTCATGTAGTTCATTCCTGTGTGATTTAGGTCCTTGGCTGAGTATTCTATGTCTTTAGTGTTGTGGACAGTTCCTGTACTTTCTTGTGTTAACTCTGGGTGACCATGATAAAACAATATTACAAATTTTGTGTCTTGATTCTAATTGTTCTCCTCAAAAACCCTGACAACAATAAGTGATAATTTTAAAGACTTTCATCACATTTATTTATGTATTATTTTTTTCAAGAATAAACCAAACAAAGTGCAACAGAATTTACCTGATCATAACAAACGAATGTAAGTGAATATAGACTTCAAACAAGATTATAGGAAATCAACAGTGGTTACTGCAATGATTCTTGTTGTCCTAATTTGGAGATTTATAATCAAAGCAAAATTTAAAGTGCAGAGGTGATCTTTATATGCCTGGCCCTACATGTACACAATATATCATCACTATAAATGATGGAAATTTTTTGAAATTAATAAACATGAATCTAAACAAAATGTCCTTAGTTCACCTGAAGATTGACTCTTGATTTTGATCATTTCATCAGAAAATGCAAGTATAATGCTTATCTCCATCATTTTCATATGAGACAATGTTGTTCCACTGCCCTAAATACCACTACCTTCTATTTGTGCATCCTCTTTTTCAAACATTTTCTATAAGTCAGTCAGATCATTCCATTCCTATAGTTTTTCCTTTTCTAGGAAGACAACATCTTGGAATTTATAGTATGAAAGTCTTTGAAAAGCTAACCTTGAATTATAGCGATATGGAACATGGAAATAAAAATAACAAATAATAGATTTCGCTACCACCAAGACTCCCTTTATAACATCTATTATTATCACAAATATCCAAACATAGTATAAAGGTGTTAGAATCTTTACTATACGGCACAATGGTGTTTGCACAGTACTGATTGTATTTCAGAGAGTACAGATTGCTTGGACTGAATGTTAAGAGACTATTGTAATTTGAAAACATGCAGAGGAATTGGTATATTCTTTTTTTTTCAAGAAAGTTTAATTGATACATAATTTAATATAAGTCCTTATGTCTATAGATATAGTCAATTATTTTACAGGTGGGGCCTTGGAACTCTCACGGTTGTTTTCCTGTATCATTCAGATCCATTCACTGTTTCACTTAACCTAGATCATTGTCTTTCTCTACAAGACAGGGAAGACCTTTTGATTGTGTTGATCTGTTTCCTAAGGAAAAAAAGGAGAGAAAATTTAGTTTCATTACAAACTGAAAAAATTGACTATCGTCCTTAGTTTTAAATTTTTATGTCACTTTTAGGCTGTGGTACCTGAACATCTTCCATAAACACAAATTTCAACCAGGGTAAACAATAGACTTAAAATGTTTAGGAAGACAATAGAACATAGCATGGTTAACCTAGGGGCACTAGAATATTTTCTAGTTTTCCATTCAACATGGTAACAGCAGAGGAGGCTTGCAACTATTGTAACTACAAAATCTTGAAGTGTCACGCTAAATTTTTTTCCAGAAAAACTCATATATAGCCATAGCAAGCATTCTCTCTATGTGACTTGTTTCCTGATTCCTCAGTAAATTGACAGGATGTTTTCATTTATCCTTACCAACATTTTCTTCATTTATTTTTTGCCTTTTCCATAGGATGTATTAATTAATATTAACTTTCAGGCTTCTAAAACATGTCAAACATGGAAAAATGGTAATTAACGAAAACCTTAAATATCTCTACCTCATCTGGTTGCTACTGGGTATCAATTAAACAAAATTTATAACAGCAAGTAACACGAACATCTAAAAGGCACATCAGTTCTTGGTGGAAATGAATACCACATGACTTTCTAGGAGAAGAGCTTAGCAGAGTTTTCAAAAACTATTTTCATAGTGTCACATCCAGCAGCAGAAGATTCAAGCCTTTGGCTCACATGCTTGAAGACACCTGTTCACTCAATACCTTGTGTAAGACATTGTAAAACAGCTACATTCATAATAGCCTGCCATGAAAACTACTTAAGCCATCTTCAGCAAATGAAGCAGTTCATTATGATATCACCATCCATTCACAGTACTCAGAAATACAAAAGGTCACCTTTTTGGTACATCGGCAACCTGAATTGTCCTAAAAAACAATAATGTTGTGAAAAATCAGGAAGCCACTAGGAAATAGAAGTTGCATAATTTCTCTTTGTATGAAATTCTAGAGAAGGATAAATTTAAATTACGGTAACATCTGATAGACCTGAGTTTGACAAGTACATTGGCAAGAAAAGTATATGTTATTTAGTGTGTATTGTTATTTCCATGGAAATTTGCCAGTGTAATTTTGATAGAGATTACACTGAATCTTTATTTTACTTGAGATGGTATTAACATTTTAAAAGCATTAATTAGTCCAATCCAGGAACATGTGGTACCTTTCCATTTATTTCTGTCTCAAGTAATTTCTTTCATCACTTTCAGCTATATCTAATTTAATAATATTCTTCTCCTGTGAGTTTGTGTACCCATTTGTGCCCTGTCTAAATTTTTCTTCTTCTATGGCCTTTAGTTTTACTCTTGTACTTTCTTCTGAAGCAGACTATAATCAGTGAAGGCATATTTTTATTGGATATCATGTGGATAAAAATTTTCCCAGTATGTATTTCATTTCATTATCATTTCCAGTTCCTCCTCACCATTTACTGAAAAGATGGGACTTACAGCAATTAAATGTACTGTCTTTGTTGGAAAGTGTGTGTGTAAGTAGGTCTTTTCTCTGCACTCCTCTTTATAGCTTGTTCAGTTTATTTGTCTTTGTTCCTATGGTGCACAGCACGGCTGTTCTCTGATCACGCTCTGCCCATTTCTGTAATGCCAGAGATCAAACTAAGCCTGTATGTACCCTAAACCAGTGCACTACTATTGAACTACATCCCCATTCTCTACAAATATCTTAAAATAAAATTTCACTCATATTCTGTTTCTATTCCTAAAAATTTTTGTGACTATCCTAGGTCCTTTGGTTTTTATTGTATATTATAGAAATTTTCCATCAATTTAAATAAATCATTTATAGATTAAGTGAATTTCATTTCATGAAATACATTTGTGTGTGTGTATGTGTGTGAATATACACCATTTGAAAAACCTGAAATTTATTAATATCAAGTATTCTACTTGATGACAATGGAAAAAATTGTATTTACCCAAATATGTTTAACATATAAGACGTAGTGATTGCATTATATTGAACACACACTCTCTCAGTGTTTGGTACTGGGAATTGAATTCATGAACTCATGGATGACAGGGTGGTGCTTGTGCCACTGAGCTAAATCCCCTGCCTGAACTCACAATATTTATGTAATTATGTAATTATTTGATACAGTCTAGGAATGTCCTGAAACATTTTTTCTGAAACTACATGAAGATATCTTTTGTTTCCTTACACTTGTAAATTTTATTACTTTGCCTTTTCTTAGCATATTTCCTAGCATCTTCAGCATAATTTCGACTAAAAGTGAGAAAAGATTACATGCATTTTCTCCACTATGAAGGATAAAATATTCAGTGTTTTATTGGTGAATAGGATGTTTCTAGAGACCTTAATAGGAGTGTAATCTGAGTTTTCCAAGATTGTTAAAGTGAAAGGTTCAGGGTTTTTTGGTTGATGCGCTGCAAAAGAATGATGAAGAAAATCACTCAAGGACGAAATCTTGGCCTGCACAGAAAGTTCTATTTCTGACTTCAGTAAAGTGGATTCAGTGAGCTGAAGAGAGAGGCAGTCTTAAGTATCTATTAAGTTGTGGTTGTTCCCTGACCTACACTACTGAGCCTAAGGGAAGGTTGCACTTCGTAAATTGTGCATTAGGAAACTTTGGGAAAAGTCATAAAACTCCATGGGGGAAAAATGTCTGCAAGACCAATTTCATCCAGAGTCTTATTTTTAAAAAAAAATTTAAAAAATTTTAAAGATAAACAAAACAAAACAAAACAGATACAATTATGCACCTTGTGAGAGGTTGAGACACATTAGAGGTGGAAAGAAACAATGTCTCCAGAGGCTTTGATCTTCTGAAGAGTTTGTCTTGAACACTGTCTGCCTGAACATAGATGTTTGGTAAGACAGAAAGAACCAGGATAACATTCTCTGACTACAGATGAGGATTTCTGTGCTCAGACTGAGCCAAGGGTTTTCTGTTCTGACCACCTGTGCCTGGCTTGTTCAAGTGTGGACAGGAAGAGTTCAGTGTTTCTGCAGCTGCAAGCTCAGCTCATATCACCCCTGCTGTTTTGCATGCTCCTCCCAACAACCCCTGGTGTCAGAACTCATATCATTACCTGAGCCGGAGCTCTGGGATACCTGCACCAGGGAGGTCCCAGCATTCATCATGGAAGGCCTGGCTTGCCTCCTCTGTCTCCTGTTTCTCTGGGTCCCAGGTGAGGGCTACATGGGAATTTTTTCCATATCTGTGAAAACTCTCAGTATTGTTTCCTATGTACACTCGTAGATTCTATGTTCAATAAACATCATAATGCAAGTTCAATGTAGAGCAATGAGTTTAGCTCTACTTAGAAGACAATTGGAGTGATGTAGATTCCATGGGTGAAATTTCTATTTTATTTTTTCAATCTCAGATTCCAGTGGACAAACCCTGTTGACCCAGACTCCAGCCTCCTTGGCTGTGTCTCCAGGAGAAACGGCCACGGTCAATTGCAGGGCCAGTCAGAGTGTGAGTAAATACCTAGCATGGTACCAGCAGAAACCTGGGCAGGCTCCCAAGCTTCTCATCTATGATGCCTCCAGCAGGGCCACTGGTGTCCCAGCCCGGTTCAGTGGCAGCGGGTCAGGGACAGACTTCACTCTCACCATCAGCAGCCTGCAGCCTGAGGATGTTGCTGTTTATCACTGTTACCAGTATAGTAATGGGTGACCCACAGTGATTCATCATGTAACAAAAACCTCCCCAAGACAATGATCATTATTTATTCATAGCAGCTGCTTCCTTTATGGTCAGCTGCTGTGGTATCTGCTTAATACTAACTTTTGTTTCTTCCTCAATCTGAAAATCTTGTGGTTCTGAAAAATAACTTGCTAATAAGATTTTCACTAAATTCTGGACTTTGCTTCAGACTCATTTGCACAGCTACATTGAGAACATTTTCCCTGCTAATGACATTAGATCAACCTCACATAAGTTATATGTTTTATATCCAGTATAGTAAGTGAACAGAACAACCAAGAAAAATAAGTAGATTATGCACATGTGAGATTTACCCTGATAAATATTGAATTTCATCAAATTACATATCATCATCACTACCTTAATGATATATATATATATATATATATATATATATATATATTTCACATCACTAAGTGTAAGCAGTCTGAGGGTTTACAAGTTCATGCATTTTAGTGGTCTCACGGATGCCTGAGTCACCATGGCCTTTTTTGCTCCAGAAAGTATCTGATTGCCAAGTTACTCAAAACACTTCCTGTTATTACAGTGATTCCCTTTCAATCTGAGGATAAGAAATGCATCATGTACATTCATAGAACAAGGACAATTTCCTTTCAAGAACTTTATCTCTGATTGTATTGAAGTCACTGGGAATTTTATAACCTAAAAGGTGAAACAAAAGCATAAACCTAGTTATTTTCACCACCCTGCTCAGCAGTGCTGAGATGAATAAAATTCAGATGGAGGCTGAATGTTGCTCAAGGACATTTTCTCAGTCCAAGACCATGGAGGAGAGTTGTGGGGTCGGTCACGTATTCAGCCAAAGCTGCTCTTCCATGATTCTAAAGATGGGTCAGTTACAGTGCACAAAGGACGACTCAGAGCACTGGGTCCCGGACCCAGGCTACAAATATCCCCTTTGTGTACGTTCTTCTTCTTTGCCCAGAGTCTCTTTTTTCTTTTAACCTTAAAGCCCTAGTTAACATCTTTAATATACTTCACAGACTATGCAATCTATCCAGTTGAATTAATTGTATAATGTGTAGATTAATACTAAAGTACAGTCACAGGAGTGTGCAATAGTCACAAGAATCAACTTGGAACATTTTCATCACACCTGAAGAAACCCAGTATCCATTAGTGGTCAGTGTCCCTTTACTCAGAGCCCATCTTAGCCTTGTACAGATACTAAAACATCTACTGTCTTATCTATTACAAACATCATATAAAAAATTTACCTGTGTTGATGTTTTGCGATTATGTTATTTAACAAGGCCAACCCAGTCATAACATCTGGGTGTGTGTACTTTAAGAGGTCCAAGATTGTTTCAATCCATATGTATATGTGTTTCCTTTTTCCATTCATCATATGATGAATGTTTGGATAGTTGCCAATTTTAGCTCTGTGGATAGTGCTGCCATATACCCTAGTGTACAAGTTGCGATATGGACAAAACTCTTTAAACCTGGGAGTGGATTTTCTGGTTTATGTGGTTACTCTATGTCTTATCTTTTAAGGCCTCATCAAGCTGCCTCCACAAGGTGCTCACACATTAACCTCTATGATAAGAAAGGATCTCAGTGACTGAACAGCTATAGGAGCTAAAATACTGCATGTGGGGAAATAAATCTGAGTATGTCATGGATGCTCATTTGCTCCTCTGTCAGTTTGGTTTTCTACACTGTACAAACCAGCATCTGTGTTACTTTGTCTGGTAGATGCCAACTGACTCCAAATACAGAAGAGACAGGCTGAGGAGTAGAGAGAAAAGACTGGGTAGATAAGAAAGAACTGCTTCAGGGAATGATCTAGTGAGGGCAAAAACAGAAATGAGGAGCTGGATAATGGGATTTCCTGTAAGAATAATAGAGTAGGGCTGGGATATAGCTCAGTGCAAGGTTCTGAGTTTGATTCCAGGTACAAAAAAACAAAACAAACAAACAAACAAAAAAAAAAAAAAACAGTGAAAAACCCAGAAATTTGAGAAAGAAATCCTTAGTATGCAGTGAATGTGTGTTAGAATCTTGGAATTGCTTCTAGGATTGATAATCAAAATGCCCAATGTATATTGATGATTACAGCATGCTCCTTTAACTAATTAACATTTTCTTTGATTGTTCTCAGTCCTCACATAAAGCAGGAGGTTTGAAAATACAGATAGTTGTTTTTTTCAATACTTCATAGTACCAGTCTGATGCATCTCACGTAATCGTACAAAATACATTTTGCAGGCAGAAAACTACCGTGCATCCTAACCAAAGCCCTGACTTCCTCTCCCTGGGTCAGAGCCCCTCCTCCTGCCGCAGTCCACTCAGCCACAGGGATTTTGTGTCCAGAGCCTCAGACACACAACCAGCTGACACCCAAGAGCAGAAAAATCTACACAAAATAGCAACGTACCACAATTATAAAACAGAGTAGAGCAATGGATGGTAATAAAAACAAGGTTTACCATGATAATATTTTAATATATAGTGAAAATTAATTGATTTTTCTTGCCATTTTGAAATATAATATTTTACAATCATGTAGATTACACAAAAGTATAAGCATATATATATATATATATATATATATATATATATATACACACACATATATTCATGGTTGTAGTCAAAGGAAAACATAGTACAAAGTAAATATAAACTACATTTTAAGCTGTATGATTTTGGAGAAGCTCAGCAGTGACTGCTTGCATGGCATGTGTGATGCCCTGAGTTTAATGCACAGTATATATATATATATATCTATCTATATATATATATATGGATATAAATATACATATAACAGGTAAAATATCACGTGTAATTATCCAACACTGACTACAAGAGAGTGGCAGGCCTTCCAGCTCCTTAGCATTCTGCCCTGCCTAGATGTTCTATCTAGTACACCAGTCAACTCACCTTGAAAAGAATCAGGGCCCGCTTTCAACCAGAAGAGCCAAAGCACAAGGACTCTTGACACAGATTGGCCACTGCCAGGAGCTTACCAGGACCTACCACGCCTGTTTTCCCAGTGTCACATAACTGGTAACTGAATTGTTGCAGGGTAAAACAGAGTTTTACTCTCTGCTGTCACACATGTATATGTGCAGGCTGATGGAGGAAGAGAGCTAGAGAGACAGAGTCAGAGAGAGACAGAGATACAGAGACAGTGCTGTCACTACCCCCTACAACAAGAGAAGTCACTTTGATGCCAGCTGGGTCTGGGGCTGGCTTCCATATCACCAGGTCCCATTAACTACACAGCCTCATGTAGTAGAGCAAGTCAGACACAGGAGCCACCTCCCCTGTGTGCCAACCCACACCATGGCCTCCAACACTGCTGTCACTCAGCATGAGCCCTGCTGCAGACCCCCACTCCACACAGCTGTGACAGCTGCTAAAAGCATGGAACAAACTTAGATGTGTTTATTCTCATAAAAACATCAGGGCATTGGATGAGGTAGGAAGAATAGTAGTTCTTTGTTGGAATATGCACTTCCTCTCTCAGCTCAGTGCGCAGGTAACTATAGTGTCACAGATCACAAGGTGGCAGGAAACTGTAGCATCTTCTTGCCAAAGGGGTGGAATTGAATAGGGCAGGGAGTGCAGCAGGATCCTTCAGTCACTGTGCTCACCAGACAGCTGTC
Organism: Cavia porcellus; assembly: GCF_034190915.1. NCBI lineage: Eukaryota > Metazoa > Chordata > Mammalia > Rodentia > Caviidae > Cavia > Cavia porcellus. The sequence continues at coordinate 42,706,510 of NW_026947501.1, read as the reverse complement.
ACCTCCCCTTGGCATTTCACACACTGTTGCACCCTCCAGGGATTTGCATAGTGTCACTAGGGAGGACTTTCACTGCGAGTCTGAAACTGAGATGAAGGCACAGTTGTACTCTGGCTTTAATGATTAAGACTTTTCAGCTCAGCTTTAAGAATGAGGGGCCCCACTCAGTTCATGGGGCTATTAGTTCTCTGGATCCCAGTGAGGACAGGGAGAGAGGAGAAAGAGATGCAGGGAGAGGGGTGAGCTCTGGGCCCAGCTGCTGCCCATATGGGTTCTGTTCCCATGTGAGATGTGCAAGTCTTTCCTTCACCAATGGGCACAGGAGGTTTAGAGAGTGCGGGAAGTTCCAGAAGAAGCTGGCATTGGGGGACAGGTGTCATGTCCCCCCCCCCCCTTGGCCATGTGTTCACAGCAGCCATAGGAGTGGTAAATGGTGATTAAAGTAATCATGAAGTTGCTGAACACCAGTGAGTTAATCAGCAACAGGGGTTCAGAAAGTGTGGGGCTGAGGGGGTTTTGAGGGTTGATTTGACTCCCAAAGTAGAAGGCAAACCTCACATTAGGGTACCTTTTGGTGATTCACCAGGAAAGGCCAGAGGCCAGAGCGTGACAATGATTAGAGCTTGTGGCATAAACTCAGATACACCTGTGCCCCAGAACTTCGGAAATGAATGTGGATTTAGGATTAAAAGTGATTTTCCAGTTGGTCCAGTCCAGAATCTTAGAAATTATTCTCCTGATTAATTTTATTTTGATAATCTAATACCCTGTGTAACATTTTCTACACGCAAAGAAGTATTTGGATCACAATCCATGTGTTTGCCTAAGTGAAGAAGAAACAGTTCAGTTGGCTGAAAATGTGGAGAACACAGCTCATTCTGTAGCTTATCATCAGTGTGCTTATTGGTTATCTAGTAAGAAAACTGAACAGAAATTTATGAAGAACCCAAAATATATTGGCCAACCCAAACCTAAGCTAACTATGTCTGTTAAGATTGTAATTGTGGGGTTTCCAAAATCTAGGAAATCTACAGATAAGCATGTGAGGTGTCTGTCTTTTCCTCAAGCTAAAAGGACCTCTGAAACCCAGTGCCACCTCCGTAGGAAAACGGTCATCAAAACGGACTCAAAAAGAGAAAATGTAAGCAGATCAACAACCATTGAAGAACAAGGTGACGACCATCATTTTATTACTGTGACAAAACCCCTGAGAGAATCACGGGCCATATTTGTCAGGGTCCACAGTGTTGTGGTTTCAGTCCGAGGTTGGGGGCATCATGGTTCCTTGGCCTGCGGTGGGGCAGCACATCACGGTGAAGGCACAGGGCAGGGACAGCTGCTCACTTTGGGTCCAGAGGGAGAGAAAGAAGAAGAGGCCAAGGTGTCCTGATCCTCTTAGGAGGTTTCTCTGTGACCTGAAACTCCCAGTGGTTCTGTGACTTAGGTTCCCTCCTTCTCCTAGTAGCACCATGGGCCTGGGAGTAACCCTTCAACAGGGTTTTGGGACATTTTAGGTCCAGAGTACAACAAGAAGGAAGTAAAAAACACAGCCCCAGTTCAGTGCAGTCCAGGATAAAGTAGTTTTAGAAAAAAAAATCACCTCAAACCTTCAAGGACTTAAAATTTCAAAAAGTAACTCTTTGTTTATTAGATCATGTTTTTATTAGAACATGTTAGGACATATTAGAAACATATTAGAACATGTTAGGACATTTACATTCATATCAGGGAGTAGATATATACACTTAACTTATCATGTTCTTTTTATTCTTCTTTACTTTCCTCTCTCTTCTTTCCCATCATCTCTTGAACTCCTAGCTCCATTATTATGTTATCATTATTATTATCTTTTTCATATTTGAGACCCATGATGAGCCCATTCATTGTGGGGTTTGGTCCACATGAATGACACGTCTCCCTTCCTTGTACACCCCTCGCCCTCCACTACTTGGTGCTTTACCTCTTTGCAAAGAACTGAATATTATTTACCTTTATCTGTCTTCTGTTTTGCTCTTTATCTGTACTATTAATATTGTATGTGAAAAAAAACCATATGGCACTTTATCTGTTGGTTTTATGTAGCTCAATGTTATTATTGTGAGTTGCATATTTTCAATATATTTTCCACAGCAGGGAGGAAAATTGTTTTCCAATTTATGTTTATTTTTTTTATTGAGGAATTTGGCATATACAATTAGAAGTGGATAACAAACAAAAATTTATTTTAAATGAGCAACTCTGATATCAACAACCAGCTTCTATGATACAAGAAATTACCAGCTAACATTATCTGTAGTTATAGTCAAATATCCTAAACATTATATAAAATGCACTATCTACAGCATATTAAAAGAGCTTACACTAAAGTTATACTAGAATATTTTATCAGTGTAAACTACTCTAGAAATGCAGACACACACTGTTAAACAATATTCCGGTCCATGGCAGGCCGTGTACACAGTGATGGTCTCACAGATCCTATCACTTGGCGATGGCACAGCCATCTTAGTTTGTGTGTATCCACTTGGATGTTTGCAAAGTAACAGAAGTGCTTAATGTTAGATCTCTAAGAACATCTGCCCCTGCTCAATGACCCATGACTGTAATTTACAGATTACAAATGAGCCTGTGATCCCAGTGGCCCATAAGCATGAGGCAGGAAGATCACAAGTTTGAATCCAGCCTGTACAAAGTGTGAGACCCTGTCTCAAAATTTTAAAAACAAAACAAAACAATAATGAGGACGCAGTTCAGTGCAGAGGCTTTAGATTCAATACGCTGTCTCTGCCCCTCATTTTTACGCACTGGCAGGATGAAGTCCACAGTGCCTAAAGAGCTGGAGAGCTGGATCAGATCAGTCCTGTCTCCAAGACCTAAAAGAGACAGAGGCTATGAGCAACAGTGTGTCTGCAAGACCGCGCAGGACACACAAGTTTTGTACTTTTCCCACCTGGATGAAGACCACTTTGATCCCAGTCCTCCTGACATCAAAATGTGTGACTGGCTTGCACTTCAGAAATGCGGTCCTGGCTCCCTCTCCTTCACCAGAAAAACCCGTTTCAAGCGCGTGCGCCCTGCGACTCATTCCCTCAGAGCTGCATGCACTATGCGTGTAGCTGAATGCAGTGCAGACCTGCCTTTTAGCGGGTCCCCCATTGATCTTTAAATCATTTTCAGTTTCGCAGAATTGCTCATTGCTCTACAAACTGGAATCTCCTGGAAACGCGAGAAGTGGGAAAGTTACGAAATTATTCCTGGGTGAAAACATTGAGCTATGAAGTGGATAACCAAGCAGTAAAAACAATGCCCACCACCGCTCTGTGACCCTCAACATTTTACCGAGACACAGTCATTGTTGCTCACGCGCCCCCTCTACTGGTCATGTATAGAGAGACACCCTGAAGGATTTTCCTTTTTTTAAAAGTATTAAGTAGGTACCTCTTTCTTGCATATTTAAAGACATTTTTTGTTGTTTGCTACTTTGTTGAAATACAACAATCAAAACTTGTTTACAGGCACTGGATAAACAGAATAAAGTCCTGTTCCTTCTTCCAACCGAACAGGGTAGGCCTGGATTTGGAGGCTAAACTGGGATAAACGTGAATGTCTGGAACATCCCAGAAGTGTTGAGTCTCAATTATCTAGAAGCTAGGATAAAGGTCAAGACCACATTGCCTGGAGAATTCCTCTGGTTTTCAGAGAAGGCAAGGAGGAAGGAAACATATTGATAGAGGAAAAATAGAACAGAACAAACAAATGTAATCACAGTGATGTGAAGACAGCAGGCAGCAGCACACCCTACTCCAGGTGCCATGCTCCATGAAATCCTCACTGCATCAGGAGGAGCAGCTCTGTCAACCCTGCCTCATCCTTCTACCCTCTGGGTGGTTTATGTTATGGCTTGTATCACTGTGGGAAGGAGAATATAGTCCTGTCCACAGTAATAAGTCGCAGCATCCTCAGGTTTCTAGCTGCTGATGGTGAAAGTGAAATCCGTCCCAGATCTACCGCCACTGAACCTTGATTGGACTCAGACTGCAAACTGGGTGCCTCATAGATCAGGAGTAGGCCCCTTCCCTGGTTTCTGCTGGTTCCAGACTAACTCATTGCTAAAGCTCTAACTGGCCCGGCACTTGATGGTGATTCTGTCTACAAGAGATGCAGATAAGGAGGACAGAGACTGGGTCATCTGAGTATCACACTGGGCACCTGATGTGGGAAACATAAGAAGCAACGATTCACACAATCAATCCTGTTAGAGAAAATTGCTATAAAGAACCAGGCACCACTGACTACATTTGGCTAAGTAAATTCCCATTCTGTCTGTCCTTACCTGGGATCCAGATCAGCAGGAGCCCCGGGAGCTGAGCGGGGACCCTTGTATGTCCATGTCATGTCCTTACTGGTCTGTCTCCTGCCCAGGGTGTGAGCAGCCTATGAAGAAGTCCTCAGAGTGTGAGATATGCTGTGAGAGACACAAATCAGAAAGGCCTGGGTATGACTGGCACATCTTCCTGGTTTCCTGGCATCAATAACTCAAGAAAAGCCATAGGTGACACCAAGCTACACCAGACTCATTGCAGGACTGTGTTTCTCCCAGGGGCCCCCAGGACAGGATCCTTCTGCAGTCAGAAGTGTGAATAGTGAGGCACTAGTCTCTTCTTGCTTCTGCACTCACTCTTGTCCTGCTTCTTACCCATGCAGGGCAGGACAGAGCTGGAGCTCAAAAAGCCCAAGGAAAAGTGAGATGGTTATTGTGTTACTGTTAAAAAAAATGTTGCTGTCATTTAAATGTCATTGTTCCTACTCATTAAGCTTGATTGCTTTGAAGGAAACCTTTGCCTGCTGGTGTCAGAACAAGCCATGCTCTGAGAATGACATTATCCATGTAGTAGCACTGCTTGCAGCAAGTGTGGGGGAGGGGCTTGTGACTCCAAGGCCAGCACCCACTCTCAGGCACTGTAATAGATGACAGAGTTTCAGAACAGAAGCCCCAGGTCCCAGAAAAGGTCAGGGCTGCACTGCAGATTCTGCAGGACTCTCTGGTCCTAGGCTATGGATGCAGCAGCTGCTCTCCTGAGCCACAGGGCTGAGCTGTGTTCTGCCTCCACTCTGAGCCTTCCCAAGGAAGGATTATGTGGTCAGGCTATAACTACTAAAGATCCCAAAGACAACAAAATATTCAGGAGGTTGCACAGCAGGGAGGCGTGACCTACTGTGATCAGAACTCTATGAAAAACATGAGGCCTAATAGCCAGGAAGAGACCATCTCCTCTTAGGGACTTCTGTTGATAAAGGGTCAGTGTCATTTGTACTTCGCCAGAGTTTTTAAGACCAAGTATCTGTGCTTTAGATGTACAGGGGTTTTCCCGGTTATCTTTCGGAAGAATTAAAAACATGGTACCACAGTCATATGTGTGTACCAGTGTTTATAGCAGCGCAATTTGGAATAGTTCAGTCTTGGAAACAGCCCAAATGCCCATCAATTGAGGAATGGATAAAAAGTAAGGTCTTTTTCTACAGCAGAGTACTACTAAGCCATAATGAAGGATAAGCTTGGAGACTCTTACAGTTAACCTGCAACCTGACACCATACTCATAAGTGAAATAATCAAATTCACATGTGTAAATCATTGTACTGTTTCCCTGAGAGACTGAAAGAGCAAAAAAGGTGAAATGGGAAGAAATTTTTAAAAAGGAAAAAGGAACTAGGATGAGGGAAAAAGGAAGGGAAATAAGGGAAAAGGAAAAAAATACAAGATAGGTATACTATTAGTTTCTTTTAGTTTATTGTAAAGAACAGTTTGTGCTAATACCTTTTAGAGAATTTTTATACCCATATCTTACACTCTGAATAACTACTTTGTAAAGATAACAATACACAATGTATTAGCTATTGTTAAGAAATAACTTTAAGAAATTTTGCTTAGTTTTTTTCATAAAAAATAGATATGCTGTTTTTTTTTTTCTCATCTTATGACGATTTGTGATCTGGAAACTAATAGGATTTTCAGCTTGGAGGTCCCCAGTGTCTTGACTGAACTTTCCCACACATTTTCCTGAATCTTACTCTATTTTACCCACCACTGGGTCAACTATAGAAAACTATAAATAGAAAACTTAAAGAATTCTTCTGCTCAATCAGTTTTCCAAATAGGTAAGTACAAATGATAATCAGTAAAACAGGAATTCTAGAAAGAAAGCAGTCTCAAGGGTGTGATGTGACCTGAACGAGAGGCCCAAGATACAGTCCAGAGAAGAGTTCAGGTCCTGAGCAACCCAGGAGCACACAGTGTGCAGGGTGGGAGATGGAGGGCTCCTGCACCCAGCCTCATCCTGGCCATCCCAGAAAATCTTCCACAGTAGACTGGGGGAGCACAGAAACCCAGATTTTTTTTTAACTGTGAAACTTAAGAGCATTTTTAGAGCTTATGTAAGGATATTCTTAGTCAATTCCCAATTTGTGTTAATTTGATTATTTGGTTTTATTTTTTCTGTGAGGAAAAATGCCTTGCTCCTTTGCATATGTTCCTCTTCCCATCTGTGGCATCAGCTTTTAATAAAACTCCTTACCAGATAATTACCAGATTATTACCAGCTTTGCTATTGAATAGAAGAAAATAACAACAAATACCATTTTAAACTCAATGTTATAATGGGTTTCAGAGGTTAGGAAAGAAATGGAAAAGAGATCTAAAACCCGAGAGTTAACCTTTTAGGTGAACTTCAGCTCTACTTGTAAATTGGAGTCAGCACCTGAGATTCTGCCATGGTCCACGCAGAGAGAATCTGCATTGGAAGAGAGCTCAGCTCAGGTTGGCAGGAGCATGGAGCAGCTCTAAGAGACTGGGTACAAGCTGGCCCTGAGCACTAAGCTGGGTATTTGGGGAATGGTAGTGTAAAGTACTGTGCCTTGCCCTGTTCAGGGAGGGGAAGAGTCTGAGAGAGAAGGAAGCATGAAGGTGGGAGCAGAGAGAGAAAATGTCTCTATAACATTGAACTAACCCATCTTTATATATATCTTTAAGAGTGACACTGAATTTAACATGAAGAAACACTATTTGTGTGTTGCAAAATGTCAGCTTTTACTGTGTGGCTGAGAGTCTGAATAAATTTACTGTGATGTGGTGTGCAGGGAGTGTCACACTGCTTCATTCAGCATTCTCTTCCATCCTGTGTGGCTAATCTTGGATATGTTCTGGAATGTGATATGTGAGTTAATAACCTAACACAGCAGAGACACCAGTGTATCAGTAACAAAGCTCCTGAACAATCTAGCACTGCTGTTTCCCTTAGAAGCACTGCTACAGAACTGTCCTTCAGTGAAAACTCAGTGCAATTGCTGACTTACATATGTTGAAATGGTCATACATGAATTTAGTGATCAACATGCCCTTAAAAGGAAGGTGATTTTGTTGGAAACATTGATGTGCCTGATTTCAAAGCTAGCTGCAGTTCATTCCTCACACCTTGTGGAACAACTGGGGAGAAAGAGGTAGGGGGTAGTTTTCAGCAGTCCAGCACTTGTGGGGCCTTCCCATGACTCAGCTGCCACAGTTTCAACCCATGAACAATGGCTGAGTGTGTAAGCCATGTGAGCTGCTGGGCTTCTCAGTGTCTGCTCTAGCGTAGGGAGGATGGGCCTGAGTCCACAGGACTGGAAAAGGAGCCCTCAGCCACAAAAATATTTCTAGCACTGCACATTGCTGGGCAGTCTGGGTCACTTAGTTTTCTCAAAACTACATCCTTGTCATTACATGTGGTCACATACTAGACCTTAACTTATCTTGACCATTATCTTTTCAGAATTCCTGGAGAACTATTTGTCATTTATCCTTAATAGATGCATGATTAACTAAGAAGAGAACAAACTTAAATTTTTACAGAATTGTGTCTGGTAATGGCCAGAATAAGATCAGATTTCTAAATACTGGTGTTAAGATATAGTGAAGGCCTTAGTGTAACAAAAGGAATAGGATGTGTCTTAAAGATCTTCCATTCATGGCAAATGACCCTGAAATAAACAAAGCACTGAGGTCTCTTCCTTGAAAAAGTAGGATGTAGAAGTGATGCTTTCCCAATAGGGAGCCACTATCAGAGAGCTCTCTGCCCAGCCCTGAAAGCCCACATAGCTGGGAGCCTCTCTGCACAATGGGTCAGGTCTCTCTCATCTTTCAGTAATTCATTTTCTTCTATTTACCTTTGTACATGGGAATACACCTGACTAAGAAGAATTCCCCTTCCAGTAGGATTGTTAGAGGTGAGCTGTGGGTCATTAGCGATGCAGGGGGTAAGAGAACAAGGTGCACAGCTCTGAATGTGGGCAGCCTTGAATGAACTAAGGATGAAGTAACCTTGTGAATTCAGAGAAGATGGGGACAGAACTTATAGAACTGATCCCTATTCAGAGCTTCAAAGTGTGTAAAGCACCAAAAATAGAACAACAGTTCTCTCTACTCATTTTTTAACAATCTGATTCTGATCCGCAGATTTAGCTCAGTGGTCTAAGTGCCTGCCTAGCAAGCGCGAGGTGGTGGGTTCTATCCCCGGTTCAAAAAAAAAAAAAATCTGATTCTGGTTTTGCTTAAGGGAAAATGACATTTACTGTGGGAATTTGTGTTGCACTGGCCTAGAATGGGCCCTGAAGTACCACAGTCCACTTCTGATAAAAGCCAGCTCTGCACCTGTGCACAAACCTGCCCTGCCCCTGCTGATCTTCACCACACAGTGCACACAGGGCTTAAGAGGATGTAACAACCTGTGCAGAAGTCAGTTCCCGTAAGGACACAGCATGGACATGAGGAACCCTGCTTAGCTCCTGGGGCTCCTGCTGCTCCAGCACCACAGTGAGGAAAGACTGAACTTGCAATTTAATCTACGTAGAGTCACCTGGATCTTCAAGGAGGCCCTGCTGTACCTTGGTTGTGCTCATATTGGTTATGTTTCTATTCTCAGGTGCCAGGTGTGACATCCAGATGACTCAGTCTCTATCCTCCTTCTCTGCATCTGTAGGAGACAACGTCAATTTCACTTGCAAAACATGTGAGGATGTTAATACTGGTTTAAACTGGTACAAAGTGAAAACAGTGAAAGCTCCTAAACTGCTGATTTATGCTGCAAACAATTTGGAATCTAGAGTCCCATCAAGGTTCAGTGGCAGTGGATCTGGAAGAGCTTTTACTCTTACCATCAGCAGCCTGAAGCCTGAAGATGCTGCAACTGATCACTGTCTACAATATTATGATTCTCCACCCAACAGAGATACAGCTCACAACAAAAACCAACCAGGAAAGCAGAAGTAGGGTGAGGCTGGGCAGCCCCAGGTGCCATCTCTGCTGTATTCAACTGTTCAGAACATTTTTTTGACCCAGCCAGGCATGAAAGTTCTCTTGGAGCCTTCAGAAGAAAGGCTTATGATTTTTGTCCACACCCTAACACTCTTTTCTATTGCTCAGCTCCAGCAGCACTGATGTCATGGTGCCTGTCCTGATTTAATGAAAGACACAAATGAGTCCTTCTGAGCAGTGTGGGTTGTGGTATCAGTTTGGATTCAGACAGCAACAGAGAAACCCCTCTATGCTTTCTAATCAAGAATTTTTTAAAATTCTTACATCTATTTTAGAGTAGAAGTGATGTCATCAAAAACTTTAAAATACATATGATGCCTTTATAACCCTGCTGACACAGCTATGGAGTCTATCATCAACTTTGAATTACAATATTTTGCAAACAGTTAAGATTTTATATATATATATATATATATATATATATATATATATATATATATTTCACATGAAGACTCCCTCTTGGTGGTATACATTTCACCAGGATAAACCAATGTGGAACAACACATATGCAGCATTTTGGTATGACACAATATTGTTCACTGACCTAGTAATCCTCTAACCTAAAAATTCTCTCTGTCCATTACCTTTCACCTGTTTGCAGTAAGTGATTTATGTTTATCATTGCCAATTTGTTTTTCCTTTATCACAGTGACAGAATCTTGCTTTTACAGTGTAGAAGCCTTTTGAAAAGTGATCTCAGAATACGCTGTGTTAAGGAAGAGAATAATTTTTTAAAAATCAAATAACAAATATTTTAATTATAAGGTATCTTTTTTTTACCTTCTATGGATAGCTAGAATATCTTGACTTAGTAATAATTTTAGAATAGAAGCTGTCACGTACTGATTCTGTGTCAGAAATCAACAGAAATATACAAATGTGCTTGGTGTAAGAGTCTACTACTACTTTTAAACAGAGGAGAATGTTTCACAATCTTTTGCCCCTACCTTTACCTGGATTCACAGGTGGAAGTTTAGTACTCTCATTGTTCTTTTTTGTCCCACAGTGTCATTCATTGTTTCACTGAACCTAACATTTTTTTTTTCCTCTGTTGCTCAGGAGAGTGCCTAGAAGGCTGCCTTTGATCTTAAGCACTGTAAAGGAAAAAAGCCTGTTTCATTTCATGCTGAAAGATAGCGCTTGTCATTATTTTCACATAGTGCTAGGTAATGTTCTTGAATGTGCAACTTGAACACATCTCATAAACACGGTGACTTAGCTCAACGTGACCATCAGAGTCAAATCTTTGGGAAGACAATGGAGGCTGCATGATTGAGGTAGGATCCTCAGTAGGCTGTTTAACATTTACAACCAAGGTGGCTGCAGTGGAGTTCATGTCATGATTGTAGAGACCCAATCTTTAAGGATACAATATTGTTTTTGGGAAATATCTCAGATTGAGGCACAAGCTGTGTGTGCTCTGTATGCCCCATTCCCTCCTTCCTCCCAGGGATATGATGTTCTTATTTATCACACACTGAGGAGTAATTTTTAATTTATTGGTATGCAAATTAGTATTTTCAATGGTTGCTACAAATGAAAATAAGTTCTAAAGCATGTCAAGAAACACAGCAAGAAATTGATAACAAGCATTGATAACTTAATGAATTGTCTCTTTTTGCTTATAATCAAAAGTTAACTAAAGGAAAACTTAAACAAATAAAAAAGTACTGAGAGCTAAAATGATCAACTCCTGATGAAAATAATGAAATTAGGACCTCTTAGCACAACACGTGGCAACGATGTGTCACGGATGTAGAAATCTGCTATCCTACCTAACAGCTGCCCTCCCAGCCCTCTGAGTTAGGGTCCCTGAAAACAGCAGTTCACACAGCATCTTGTGTCATGCTAGTCAATCTAGCTTCATCTTAACAGCCACAAGTGGAGGATAGAACATTCATGTAAATGAAATTAATAAGCTTGGGATGCAATGTCTGGAGATTTGAGACAGTTTATCCATGTTGGCAAGGGAAGGTCACTCTGATCACTCAGCAGGTGCTCTGAATGCTATGGCCATGTGACTGAAGTCACCCTGCAAGGACCCAGGGTGCCATCATGGAATCTGAATACACCAATAGAATTTACTGAATTAATCAAGTGTTTACTGAAAACTGTTTTTGGCCTCATAGGCAATACAAAAGTGAATCAGTAAGTAAGAATCAGATCCTTGAAAGATGTTACTCCCTTAAGGGTGGAAACTATGAGAATATATTCAGCAGACATGTGGTCCTGGTCACTGCATGCCAGAGAATTTGCCCTCTGTTCAGAACCTGGAGGCCCTGCTGTGTACCCTACAAGGCTTTTCTGCATGATCCTTAAAAGCCCTGCCTGTCACAAGCTCTTAATGGGATTTGCTCACTGTCTCAGAACAACCATCACCTGAAGCTGGTTTAGCAAGAGCCTAGTACACCTGGAACCTTCTCATGTCTCAGCTGTCACAGTAGCAAACACTCAGCACTGCTGAAGGTGCAAGCAAGGGAGCTGCTGTGTTCTCACAGGCTGCTCTGCAAGGGGCTCTGGGATAGGAAGGATGGGCTGGCCTTATAGATCTGTAGCAGGATTCTTTAGGCTAAAGACATTTCCTGCAGGGTTGTCAGGGACTCATAGTGTTTGCCAAACTAAGTCTTTGTCACATTATGTGGCTTACACATGTCATGTTCACTGCCCAATGTGATTATCTTTTTAGATCTCAAGGAGAACCATTGATTTTTTGTCCTTAGTGTTAGGATGCTTTATAAGAGAAATCTGATTTTTTTTAATAGAATCTTGCCTGGTAATTGATAGAATAGGATCAGTTTCCTGATTACAGCTAAAAAGATTCAGTCATGGTGTTAGGGTACCAAAATGAATAGGTTGCTATGTTAAAAACCCTTCATTAGATGGCTAACAGCCCCACAGTAAAGAAAACTCTGAGGCCTGAACCTAACACTAGTACATTAGAAGTGATGCTTTGTCATCGCTTTAGGGAGCTACTAAGGCAGGGAGCTGTTTGCCTAGTTCTCTAAGCTCACATAGCTGGGGTTCTCTGGGCACTGTGAGCCAGGTTTTTGCCAGTCTTCCTCTTCTTCAGTGTTTCCTGTTTCACTTTGTGACAGGTAAGGCACCTGACTATGATGAGCTCCTGAGCAGGCCTCTGGGTCAGCAGTGAGGCAGAATTGTCAACAGAGAATGGGCTATAACTCTGAATGTGGCCCCCTTTGAGTGAAACAGGAGTGAAGTAGACTCATGTATTCAGAGGCACAGATGTCAGATCCACAGAAAGGAATTCCTTTCAGAGACACAGAGGAGCAGCCCCGAGGAGTCACTCACAGGAGGGCCAAGTGGACAGAGAGAGGGGCTGTGACTGCAGAGCTGTTCCTCCACTGTTCTCCAGAGTCATCAGCTATGATCTCAGCTCAGAGCTCAGTGCACAGGGATAGAGAGTGGACTGTGAGCTTCATGCTGCTCAGACTTCATGCTGTTTAATGGAGGAGTATCCGGAGGTAATGTGGCCACGATGGGATCTCATTGTTCAACTGTATTTTGCATGAATTTAAAGTGATATGTTATGCAAGCAACTAAAATTATCATCCATTATTACATTAAATCAATAGTTAATGTATTACATGCATACAGCAAATAAGACAGGTATGTATGCTTTGTTCATGCATGATTTTCTTGTTTCTAACCATATCAGAAGCTGAGTGAGTCACACTCTAGGATTAGGAACATTTTCTGATCCTCTTCTTGGCCTCTGCTCCTCAGGAGCAGTGAGCATACCTGTGAGCACCTTCAGCTCACAGAGCCAGGTCAGCTCTGAGCTCCTGCTCTCTCACAGTGTCGCTCTACCTGAGACTTTCAGCTGGTCAGCAGCCAGAGTGTTGAACACTTTCCTTCTTTGCACTTCCTGCCAGGCTGCAGCATAGGCAAGGGTCTCTGGTTTGCCCAGATACTCAGCCCCATGAGTCAGTGGAGCAGGTTCTTCCTCCACAGTCTGGAGACAGAGCTGGGAAGTGCTCAGCACTATGAGCCTGATCCAGCTCACGTTCAGGTCTCTGTTCCTGCTCTTTCTAATCTACTGCAGTGCTTGAAAATCTTGTAAGACCTTAAGCTCACTTCCCAGGTGTCCTCAAATCCTGAAACAAATTTCACACTTAAGTAAGGAAGAATTTTTTCCTTGTTATTCTAGGGTCTCCTCTTTCTTAATACAGCAGAAAAATGTTTTGTTCAGATCATACTTGTATATCCAATATAAGTTAGAAGCACTGGGTTATTCATTTTTTAAAGTGCTTATTAAACATTTAATACATTCATGGCAGGCACCCCTGTTTTCTTCAGGTTATTCAGTAGCAGCTCTGACCTGCTTTGCATGGCGATCACAGAAGAGCCTATTCCAACCTAGGTAGCATTAGAGAATCTAAGCCCCCTGTGACCATCTTAGTAGTGACATAAAGGAGGAGGGAAGAAGGTTAACAGGTATTGGGAAAAAGTTTCACACACCTGAAATGGAAAGGTGAAGTCAAAAACTTTGCCTGGATTCCTTATAGAAATAGTTTTGAGACTACTGAGGCTTACAGATAATGCAGCCCTCTCTAGATAAGGATCCCTTAGAACCATCTCAAAAACTCCATGTGTTGAGATTGTCAATCAGGAGGAATAAATTTGGGTTGTTTCTACTGTATCCCTGCTGCCTCATTCCCACATACTGCATCACACAGACTATGTATGTGGCTTAAGTGTATCATGTTTCTCACATTGCATCTAAACTAATCCTAACATGCTCTGCAAAGAAGGTCAAGACCAAGGAACTGAGCATGCTTCAGAACTGACCTTGGAGGAAGACAGGCAGAAACATATGCTAGTCTGTGTGTCTGGGAGAAGCCTGGAGCTGTACAGCAGCATTTCTCATGTCCTCCCTCGCTGTCTTAGTCATGCTGTGATTGTCATAACAGGAAGACAGCCAAGTTTAGAGTTCAGCAATTGTGCTCTCTTCTTGTCTTTAACATTATTGTATAGTCAGGTTTGAATTAGCCCATGTATTTCTCTTCAGTATTTCTCTCAAAGGGATCATATTATAGGACTGTGGTCCTCAATTGAAGTGGTCTGGAACATGAGTACAGCAGTTCACTCTACTTAAGGGAGAGCAGCCTGATTGTGTCCTTTGGCTCAAGGGAGAAACACATGCTCTTCTGGTAAATCTCTGCCATTCTGCTGTAGCAGGGTCCCCAGAAGACATTGAGCCTGTGCTGAGATGTACCAGCCTTGCCCTGGGCCAGACTCCCTCTGCCCCTGCTGATTTGCATACCCCAAGAGCTCAGCCAGCTACTTGAGAACCTCCTCACAGGCTGCTGGTCTCAAGCTGTGCAGGATAAGTCCCATTCAGGACACAGCATGGACATGAGAGTCTCCACTCTCTTTCTGGGCCTCTTCCTGCCCTGGGTGCCAGGGAAGGAATGGCAGCACCAGGAATTTACTCAGATCTTTATGGTCAGCATTGACTGATATTTCATGGAGGTCCTGTTTTATAATGAATATTTATGTTCATGTTTGCTACTTTTCCTGTCTCAGGTGCCAGATGTGACATCCAGTTTACTCAATCTTCATCTGCATCCGTATCTGTGGGAGACACAGTCACCATCAGTTGCCAGGCCAGTCAGGGCATTGTCAAGTACCTAAACTGGTATCAGCAGAAACCAGGGCAAGCACCCAAACTGCTCATTTATGCTGCAGACAGTTTAGAATCTGGGTTCCCAGTGAGGTTGAGTGGCAGTGGATCTGGTACAGATTTCACTCTAACCAGCAGCCGCCTGCAGCCTATAGACTTTGCAACTTATTACTGTCAGCAGAATTATTATAATCCTCACACAATGATATAAGCCATTACAAAAACCACCCAGGGAAGCAGTAGTGCACTAGCTGACTGGCCCAGCTGTGTTCAACTGCTGAAGGCATTTTTCTGACCTAGCCAGGCATGGAAGTTCTCTTGGAGGCTTTAGAAAGACTCAAGATAATTCTTTATACTCAAACTCCCTTTCCTTTTCCTCAGTTCCAACAGCACAGACAGCAGAGTGCATGTCCTGATTCAGCGAGGGATAGAGATGAGCACTTCCGAACATTGTGGGTTATGGGACGCCTTTTCATTCAGACAGCAACATATAATCCCTTGTAGGCATTCTGAAAAATAATTTCTAAAGACTTCTTTCAGTTTTTAAATTTAAGATCATTAAAAAATTTAAAATACCTGGGCTGCCCTTATAATCCTGCCAACATGGCTATGCAGTCTATCATCAACATCCAGTTACAATTTCATTGGTAAAAGTTAAGTTCAAAATACATGCGAAATCCCTAGTTCACATTAATGTTCACTCTTCATGCTGTGCATTTTACCAGGAGAGACAACTGCCTAATATCACACAGCATTTTGGTACGACCAAATATCACATTACTTCCCTAAAAATGCTTTGCCCAAGAATTCTCATTCAGTGGGACTTCCGGGAGAACATGGCGGACAAAAAACAGCAGCCATGGAGGCTCTCTGAGATTACCAGCTTAGAATCCAGGAGCGGTGCTGTGTGTGGAGTCCCACGGGAGGGGAGATGTACCTTGCTGACCCAGGAACAAAGTAAGATGAGAGAAACCAACTGGAAATGCAATCCTGATGCTATAACAGAAACAGATAAAATCTCAGTGCAGAAGCTGAATCCCAGGCCATTGGAAGCCGCGATTTGAATTTCCTGCTGCCAATACTGTGTCCCAATCCACAAGGCAGGGAGAGAGGCAGGCCAAAGCTCTGAGAGCAGGAATGGGCCCAAATGGTGTTGAGAGAGGGACTGGCTCGACCTGCAGTGAGTGAAATGGGGACCCTTTCATAGACTAGGAGGCTCCAACAGAGGACATTCTGGGAACAGGCAGGCTGCTGGAACACAGCCCTGCAGTGACCTTAGTCACATATTTCCCTCTCAAGCGGGAGTGGTGGGGAGTGCTTGGCCTGGTGACTCCGCGGACTAAGATCCTGTAGCCTAGCCCAAATCAAGTCCCTGCACCTGATGGTGCACCCTAGCAGTGAAGCATTCAGTAGGTTGACCTGGAGGGGCGGGCCCAGCAGAGGCTGCCCAGGTCTGTGTCTCCCTAGTACACTGCAGTGGGCGGAAAAACTTAGCTGGCAGATTTAAACAAACTGCCACAGACAAAGAGAAAAAAAAAAAAAAAAAAAAAAAAAAAAAAAAAAAAAAACTGAGCCTCCTACATACACTTATATGGAAGGAACAAAAAGTATGGGAAAAGGGAGCAACAAGAAAGGCTCCTCAGTCCCCAATCCTGAGAACACTGATCCAGGAAAGGTAAAAGCAAAAGAGAATGAAGACAGAAAACATGCAATATCAGACACGGCACCTATAGATATAAAACGTTATCTCCGGAGCCTCATAGATGAGTTCAAAAATTAAGTATTTAATGAAATAAAGCAAGAAATAAGTAGAATAGTTAGAGAAATGCTAAGCACTGCCCAAGAAAAAAACAGATGGTGAAATGGAAGAACGGAAAAAAAGGGGAGAATTGTTTGATAGAGAAAATAGAGAAAACACAGAATAGGTGAAGCAAGTTCACAGAGATTACAGGAAACTAAAAACTCTGTTGAAAGCTGGCATAACAGCTTGAAAGAAACTAAGGATAGATTATCAGAATTGGAGGACAGATTTGTAAGGTGGGAGCATGAAATGAAAAACTTCTTAAAAATAACAAGAAAACAAACAGCAATAATACAAAGTCTAGAAGATGACAAGAGGATCTATAACTTAAGAATTAAGAACATAAAAGAAGAAGTAGGGACTCAAACAAATGAACTACAAAAGCTATTCACAGAAATACTCCAGGAGAATTTCCCTAATTTAGCAAAAGGTAAAGATACTCAGATGTGTGAGGCATACAGGACCCCAGCCACCTACAACCCAAACAGAGCTACACTCAGGCATATAATAATCAAAATTCCAGAAATCCAATATAAGGACAGAATATTAAAAGCCATCAGAGACAAGAAACAGATCACTTACAAGGGAACACCAATCAGAATTACAGCAGACTTCTTGGCACAAACCATTAAATCACGAAGAACTTGGGGGGAAATAATTTAAGCTTTGAAAGATAATAACCTCCAGCCAAGATTGATATATCCTGCACAACTGTCCCTAGAAATTGATGGAAAAACAAGGTGCTTCCAGGATAAAGAGGAACTAGGGGAATATGCAACCACCAGTTCAACTCTACAGAGAATACTGCAAGATATTCTAAAAAAGAAAAATACGAAGAATCCAGAAATAGTGGCAGAGAGGCCACAATGAATGAAGCAGAAAACAAAATGAAGAAGACAAACTGACAACTAATGACAGAAAAAGAGCTCAACAGAAAGGAGGCAGAGAAGATTGGATGATAGGAACAGCTATTTTGGAGAAAATGACGTCTTAATAGGTAATACTGATTTAGTATCATCATGTTTTGAAGTCTCATCAAGCTTCTGTTCTTCTGTCTCCATTGGTCTAAACAGATTGCATCTTATTTGATTTTATTATGTATGATAGTATAAGCAAAAACATTTATAGACAAGGAGATTGTACAGAAACCATTGTTCATTTTCTGTTAGTTGATTCTAAATACCCTGTAATACTGTCATTCTCTTGAATGGTTTTACATTGTCTTGATATGTTTGATGCTACAGTATACGAAGTTATACCCAAAGACTTTAAGGGAAGAGACACTATGGTAACTACTATTATGTCGAGATTATATTGTGGTGAAACACTATTTTGCTTAAATGGCTATGTTTTGACCGGCACTGTTTTGTTGTTATGCCCTCCTTTTTATCTCAATCTCCTTTTTATTATCTACATTTTTATCCTTCTAATTAAGGGAAATATAAATAAAAATAGCAGGATATATTATAGCAACCCACTTTGATTTCCTATTAACTTGATTTGAAATTCTGTATTGCTCTCACCATCTTGTTCTGACTGATTTTCCTCTATTCTGTTATGCTAGATAGTACCAAGTTTGAAAGTCTAGGCAACAACGATGAAGACAATAAGATCCATTGTGACGCCCATTCTGGTTGACTATTATCTTCTTTTGAAGTCCTCTAATGTCTCCAATGTTTTGGTTTCATTGGTCTTATTCTTTACTGTTTTGTTCAATTTTATTATAACTGATGATATAGGCAATTCTTTTTAAGATAACAAGAGGCATTATGGTAACCATTGTTGATCACCTTGTATTTTGTTTTTACATTATGTATTATGTCCATCCTTTTGATTTGACTGACTCTGTGCTGGTATGTCACATTTGGTTTTACTTTCTTCAAAAAAAAAAAAGTAATAAGAACTGTGGGAGTAATAAAACCCAAAATGTGTAATTGTCATTGTACAAAAGAAAGGAAAAGAAATTTCTCTAAAAGATATAACTGCATATATATTTAAGCACATAAGATAGATAACCATATTACTGAGTTTTGTTGGATTATCAAACAAAACTTTTTGCAGTCTCACTGTTTGAAAGTCCCCTCTATAGGCTTTAATTTTGTAACTTCAACAACTATTTCTAAGATGACAATATGTAATTAACTAGTGATTTCCTACTGTTTAGTTTTTCTGAAATTCTGTATAACTTGTACCCTTTTTCTGTTTTTTTAACTTTTTTCTCCTTAAATAAAATTTTAAAAAAAGAATTCTCATTCACTTTTTCCCTTCATTTCTTGTAAGTCATTTGTGTTTTATTATTCCCATGCTTTTTCCTTTTATAGAATGACATACTATTGAGTTTACAGTACAGAAGCTTTTAGAAAGGTCATCTCACACTAAAAATTGTTATGGAGCAGCATAATTAAACAACATTGAATAACACATATTGTTAATTATGATTCCTTTTATACCTTCTATGCTTTTCTAGAAGTCTTTTCTTAGTGATGTTTTTGGAGTAGAAGATTTCAGTGTACTTGTTCTGACTCATAAGTCACAAGAAATATACAGGTTAGCTTGGACTAAGAATCTACTATCAATTTTAAAATACGAAAGCAAATCTTACAGTCTTTTGCCCTTACTTTTACCTGGGTTTGCAGGTGGAAATTTAGAACTCTGTCTGTTATTCTTTTGCATCAGAGTCATTCACTATTTCACTGAACCTAGTTTTGTTTTTTTCTCTATTGCTCAGGAGATTGCCCAGCAGACTACCTTAGGTGTTGAGTATTGTAAAAGAAAAGAGCCTGGCCATGCTGCTGAAATATATCTCCACTCCTTATTTTTTTCATCTTGCCATGTGGTTTTCATGACTGTGCAAGTTTACTATGTCTCATAAATACTGTGTCTCAATTCAGTGTGAATCCCAGGGTCAACTTCTGGGAAGACAAAAGAGGTGGCTTAATTAACCTAGGATCCCAGTAGGCTGCTTGCTTTTTTTGTTTGTTTGTTTGTTTGTTTGTTTGCTTTTTTAATCAAGATTGCCACACTATAGCTTGTGTCAACCACTGTGGAGACCCAGTCTTTAAGGCTGCACTATTATTTTACAGAAAAAAACTGAGATTGAGGCTTATGCTGTATCCCTAATGAATACCCCATTCCCTCCTTCTCATGCCAGGGATACTGCGTTCTTATTTATCAATTTATTTGCAGTAATTTTTCATTTCTTCTATATTAACATTTGTCATTTCAATGGGCTGTGTTAAGGAAAATAAATTCTAATAAATTGTCAAACCCAGAAACATGGCGAGAAAGTGTTAACTATTAAGGGATAGGGGGCTGGGGGTTTAGCTCAGTGGCATAAGCACCTGCCTTGTAAGCAGGCGGTCGTGAGTTCGATCCCTGGTACCGATAAAAATGAAAAAGACAAAAAACAAAACAAACAAAAAAAAAACCAAAAAACAAAAAAACTATTAAGGGATAATAAAATAACATAATGAACTGCTTCTTTTGCTTACAGTCAAATATTAATTAAGGGAAATCTTAAAGGAACTAACAAAAGTTGTGGATGCTAAAACTCTAAAATCATGATGAAAGTGAAGAACTTCTTACAGCTTTGCAGAACACTTTGGAAAGATTTTAGAGATTTACAATGAACTTAAGAGCTACCCTTTCAGGCTTCTGAATAAGGTCCTTGAAATCAGCAGTTCACACAACACCTTGGGTCAGACTAGTCAAGCTAGCTACATACCTAACAGCCAGAAGTGCAGGAAAGAATATGGGTGTAAAGGAAATTAATTAGAATCTGAAGTTGTCAAATAGGAATGAATTGCAACACGGGGCCCAATGTCTGGATATGTGAAACTGCTTATCAAAGGTTACCAGTGAAAGTCTCTGTGATCATTCACCATGTGCACTAAGTGCTATGGTCACATGATGGAACTCAACATGCAAGGACAATGGAACAAGCATAGGGCCTGCAAACACCAGGAGATTTCACTAAATTCATTATGTGTTTACTGAGAAATATGGTTTTTGCTTTGTAGGCTGTCCAAAAATGAACCAGCAATAAAGAATGGGTGATTTTACTCTTTTAAAAGTGGAAACATTTCAGCAGATGTGGTCCTGGCTCTCTTGCACAGCTCACAGTTTGCTGTCTGTTCAAAACCTGGAGGTCCAGCTGTGTTCTAATTGCTGCTGATCTGCTTGATCTCCAAAGACCCTGCCTGTCACAAGCTATCAGCAGAATGTGATCACTGTCTCAGGACCAGAATCAACCTGAAACAGGGGGAGCACTGAGGTGCAGACCTGGAGCTGTGGTTCTCTGGGTCCTGGGGCTCTGGGTCCAGCAGGGTGTGGAGAGGCCTTCGTGACAGGACCTATAGGACCTAGGAGTCTGAGGTTGAGATTGTGTTCACTGTGCACCGTCCACTTGATCAGCCAGCATCACTCTTGCTGGGAAGACCCCAGTGTAGGGCATCATTCACTGAGGGGCTCACCTGTGTTTTGTTTCTGTGTTTACATTCTAGTGATTGTGTTGTGGGCCCCAGAGCCCCGCTTACCTTTCAGTGTGTCTGAGAAAAATGGTCTTGACCACTGTCTCCACATTCCTTGTAGCAGCAGAATCCAGGACATACAGGGATGTCCTGGGTGTGCCTTGGCTTGACTCCGTGGACAACTGGGCTTTAGACACAGGATAGATGCCCCAAGTACAGTTGTAAGATAAAACTCAGTTAAAATTAGTCACATAGTTCCTCATTTATACTAGGTATGGTTCTAGGGCTGAATAGACATATGTAGCTCATAGCTAGACTATTGATCAACAGGAATGCATACACTTAAATCATTTTAGAAAATTATTCTGGTCAACACTGTTCACGTTTCCTATGTCACTCATGTTGCTATAGACGGAGCAATAACTTCCCCAAGCTGCATCCCATAAACCTGGTGGCCTGAGATGTTTTCTTGGCTCTGTACCTTTTGCTTTATTTTCCTTTGTACTGAATTAATATTTATTTCAGGATGTGCCATGTCAAAATAAATCTAAGGAATCAATCCTTTTCTATAACAGTGTTATGATTATTATAACTCCATTCTTTCTTTGAATATAATTAAGGATTGTGTGTGGTGAGGATTATATGATGGCCTTTATTCAAATCCATAATTGGGCAATTGGCTGACTGTGACCAACAGAAAGTGAGTAGGGAAGGAGGAACCAGAAAGGAAGGAAAATAACGTTATTCCAATTGTGAGCATTCTTGGATTGAGGAAGAAGGACATTAATTTTCACCTTAGCCATATTAACTGCTGCATAAAATGTAAATTCATGAGTATTTTCCTGAGCTGTAACTCAGTGAAACAATATATTTGTGTTTAGTACTTTAGGGAATAATCACAGAATAACTAATAAATATGAAAATGTCACACATTTTGTTCATTTTGTTGACAATCTTTTAAGAGAACTATGTATTACCTCTGGTATCAAGTTGTAACTGAAAGGAACTAAACACCTCAGATTTAAACATTTCAGAAAAAATCCAACAGAATATGTATCACTATAGATAGTTGAATAATTATAGGTTAAATTAAACAAAGTTATAAATAAACCAAATGATACACGTGTAAATTACTAATTATCCAAGGAATAGCGAATTAAATACTCAAGACATAAAAACTCTAAGAAGTAAAGGCTAATCCTGAGTAATATTTAAGGGTTTTTTTTTCTATCTTGAATTTGACCTTCCATGTCTGGAGCAAAGTGTTTGGTACTCTGAGAGGGTTGCTCCCCTGTGAGCTTCATGTGTTATCACCTCCTCCTCCCCCTCCTGTGTGGGCACCTTCAGACCTCTCTGTAGTTCCTGGAGTGAGTGATCATTAGGATTCTGTTAACACTGCCATCACACAGTCAGCATTTTACCAGCAGGTGAGCTCCTGCCCAAGAGAGGACTGCTGTGTCCTATAGCAGCAATGGTAATGTTCATTGTTGTCTATGAAAAGTCAATTCAGTCATTAGCCAAGAGATTTGAAAGCTGTCAGATATGAATCTGCTGACCAGGATGCACTTCGGGCAGTGGTAGGGAACCAACCTATCTTTGTGTCATTTGTTGTAATTTTTTAAGTCAAAACATCTAGAAGTTGTTGTTTTCCATACAGAAACCTCAGTATTCAGGTTAACTGCAGTGCTGATGCTTTTCATGAGTAAGTGAGTAGGTGGCTGCAGTTTGGGTTTGCAGTGCATGCACTTGTTTGCCATCACTGTCTTGGGCAAGGAGGTGCTGGTGGAACAAGAATGCACCTGGGTTTGAAGGCCAGCTCTGATCCCTTCCTCACACCCTGTGGAGAGACTGGGAGAGAGTGGTGAAGGGTCACTTTCCGGGGGCCAGCTCTTGCATGGCCTTCCCATGTCTCAGTTGCCACAGTTACAACCACTGAACAACTGTGGAATGTGTAAGCCATATGAGATTCTGAGGACCTTCTCAGGGCCTCAGTTCACATGACTGAAAAAGGAGCCTTCAGCCTCAAAACACTTCCTGGCACTGCATATTTCTGGACAGTCTGTGTCCATTACCCTTCCCAAAGCTACATCTTTGTCATTTCATGTGGTCACATAGTAGACTTTAACTGACCTGTGACCATTATCTGTTCAGAATTCCAGGAGAACTATTTGTCATTTATCCTTAATAGTTGTGTGATTTATTAAGAAGATAATAAGCTAAATTTTTTACTGAATCGTGTCTGGTAATGATCAGAATAAGATCAGATCCTGAATGCCATTGTTCAGATGAGGTCAAGGCCTTAGGGTAACAAAATAAACAGATTGTATGTTAAGGATATTCCACTAGATGGCGATCAACACCACAATAAACAAAACACTGAGGTTTATCCTAGCCACAGTAGGATGTAGAAGTGATGCTTTCACATTAGGGAGCCTCTAAGGCAGGGAGCTCTGCCCAGCTCCCTAAACCAAGATGGCTGGGGTCCTCTGTGCACAATGGCCTGTCCTACCCAACTGGAAGTACATCAGTATCTCCTATTTTCCTTTGTGATTGAGAATACACCTGACTAAGAATGATGCCCCTTCCAGGAGGATTGATAGAGGGTGAGCTGTGGGTTAGCAGCAATACAGGGGGTGAGAGATCCAGGTACATAACTCTGGATGTGGGCCGCCATGAGTGAAACAGGGATGAAGTGGCCTTGGGAATTCAGAGATGGAAGGGACAGAACTTGTAGAACCAATTCCTATTCAGAGTTGCAAAGTGCGCACTGAGGCAAAAAAAAAAAAAAAAAAAAAAAAAAAAAAAAAAAAAAAAAAAAAGAACAACAGTTCACTCTCCTCATGGAGAGCAATCAGATTCTGCTGTGGTGCAAGGGAGAAAGATGTTCTCTGCCAGAAATCTGTGCAACTATGACTTCAAAAGGAACCCCAGAGACACACTGTATGCTTCTGAAAAGTGCCAACTCTGCACCCCTGCACAACCCTGTCCTCCCCTGCTGATTTGCATGTGCAAGGGGACAGCCTGTTGCTTAAAGGCTGCCACACCCTGTGCAGGCATCAGTTCCACTTAGGACATGGCATGGACATGAGGAACTGTCCTCAGGTCCTGGGGCTCCTGCTGCTCTGTCTCCATGGTGAGGAAAGATTGATCTTGCAATTAGTCTATTTAAAGTTGCCTGGCTCTTCAGGAAGGTCCTGCTGTTCCATGACTGTGCTCATATTTATTATGATTCTAATCTCAGGTGCCAGGTGTGACATCCAAATGACTCAGGTTCCATCCTCCTTGTCTGCATCTGTAGGAGACAAGGTCACCATCAATTGCAAGGCCAGTCAAGATCCTGGCATTGCTTTAAACTGGTACCAACAGAAACCAGGAAAATCTTCGGAACTACTGATCAATGCTGCATACAGTTTGGAATCTTGGAGTCCCACTGAGGTTTAGCGGCAGTGGATCTGGGACAGATTTCACTCTCACCATCAGCAGCCTGTAGCCTAAAGATGTTGCAGCTTATTACTGTCTACAATATTATGATTTTTCTTCCCACAGTGATACAACTCATAACCAACACCAGCCGGGGAAGCAGAAGCAGGGTGAGGCTGGGCTGCTCCAGCTGTCATCTCTGATGTGTTCAACTGTTCAGACAATTTCTTTAACCCAGCAAACATGGAAGTTCACTGAGAGACTTTAGAATAAGACCCATGATTCTGCTCCACACTCTAACTCTCAGCCCCAGCATCACAGACATCACTGTGCCTCTCTTAATTTAATGAGAGACACAGATAAGTCTGTCTAAGCAGTTTGGATTCAGACTGCTACAGAGAAGCACCTTTATGCTTTCAAAGCAAGAATTTTTAAAATCTTTCTTCAATTTTAGAGTAGATTTAAAGTCATCAAAAAAATGTAAAACACATAGGTTGTCCTTATAACCTGCCTATATGACCATGCAATATATCATCATTTTGAATTACAATTTTTGAAAACAATGAGGGTAATATATATGAAAAATCTGTAGTTCACATGAAGATTCACTCTTGGTGGTGTAAATTTCACCAGGATAAACTGATGTGAAACAGCACATGTGAAGCATTTTAGTACGAAGCAACATTATTCACTGACCTAAAAATGCTTTATTCTAAAACTTCTCCTCTCTCATTCCTTTCACCCCTTTGCAGTAAGCAATTTGTGTTGTCAAACTTTTTCTTTTCCAGAATGACAAAATCTTGCTTTTACAGTATAGAAGTCCTTTGAAAGATAATCTCTGAGTACACTGTATTGAGGAAGAGTATAATTTAAAAATAATGAATAACTCATCTTCGTAATTATAAGATATATTTTTTACCTTCTATGGTTAGCTAGAATATCTTGACCTAATAATAGTTTTAAAATAGAAACTTTCATGTGTTAATGATGTGCTTGGAACAAGAGTCTACTACCACTTTTAAAACTCAGGGAACTGCTCTACAGTCTTTTTCCCCTGCCTTTAACTGGATTCACAGATGGCAATTTAGAGCTCTCACTGTTCTTTTGTGTTCCATAGAATCATTCACTATTTCACTGAACCTAGCTTGGACTCTTTCTCCATTGCTCAGGTGAGTGTGTAGCAGGCTACCTTTGGTCTTGAACATTGTAAAAGAAAAGAGCCTGTTTCATTTCATGCTGAAAGATCTCCTCTGCTTATTTTCATCTCTTGTCTTATAATTTTCATAACTGTGCTACTTGAACACTTCCCATTAACACAGTGACTTAGCTCAGTGTGAACACCCAGGTCAAATCTTTGGGAAGACAATGGAGGTGGCATGGTTGAAGTAGGGCCTCCATCAGGCTGTTTATTTGTCCAACAAAGATGGCTGCAGTAGTGTTGGTGTCAACCACTGTAGGGATGCAGTCTTTAAGGCTGCGCTATTGTTTTCCAGAAATATCTCAGACTGAGGCACATGCTGAGTCTCCGCTCTATACCCATTCACTCCTTCCTCATCCCAGCAATATGATGTTCTTATTTATCTCTTACTAAGCAGTAATTTTTAATTTCTTATGAATCAAAATTTCAATGCTTGCTATTAATGATGATAATTTTTAAAACATTTAAAGCAAAGAAACATGGCAATATACTGGTAGCTAATAAGCATCAATAGATAACTTAATAAATTGTCTCTTTTTTACACGCTAACTAATGGAAATCTTAAACAAACAAACAAACAAGTACTGGGAGTTAAAATTATCAATACTGGTGAAAATGAAGAACTTAGTGACCTCTTAGCAGAACAGTTTGCCATAGATATAGAAATTTGCTATCCTACCTAACAGCTGCCCTCCTGGGCCTCTGACTAAGGTCTTTGGAAACAGCAGTTCACACAGCACCTGTTTCAGACAGTCGAACTAGCTTTGTTGTTGTAACAGTCAGAAGTGAAAGATAGACTATTCATGTAAATGAAATTAATTAGTGTAGAGTCTGAAATTGTCAAATAAGAATGAATTTAACCTCTGAACACAATGTGCAGAGTCGATATTTTTTTTTAAATTTTATTTAAGAGGAAAAAGAGAAAAACACAAAACAAAACAGAGCGGTGTAAGGGTACACATAATACAGAACTACGAAGAAAAAAAAACATAACAGTAAGAAATCACCTGTTAATAGATTACATATTATCATCTTGGAAATAGTTGCTCAAATCACAGTATCAAAGAATACAAAGTGGACATTCAAATAGAGAGACTGCAAACAGCTGTGTTCAATGATCCAAAAACATTGATATAGTCAGCTATTTAACACCCCTAAACACACTTGCTGTTATATCCGTTAGAGCTCTCCCCCCCTCTCTTTTTTACAACAAAATTTACACATTTTGGATTTTATTACTCCTTAGTTCTTATTACATTTTTTTGGGGGGGAGAGTAAAGTCAAATATGGCAAAACAAAGCTGTCAGTCAAAACCAAGGATAGACATAGCACATGATGTAGAACTGGGTACAAGGTTACCAACAATGGTTATCAAAGATGTCTCTTGTTTCCTTAAAAAGAATTGTCTATCTCATTAGATATTATAAAGTTGGACAAAACAGTAGAGAACAAGACCAATAAAACTTAGGCATTGTAAACATTACAGGACTTCCAAAGGAGACAATAGTCAAACCAGAATGGGCATCTTAGTGAATCTTATTGCCTTCAAAGTAGTTGCCTATATCCTCAAACTTGATACTATCGCACAGAATGGAACAGACTCTAATCAGTCAAAACAAGATCGTGGGAGTATTACAGAACTTCAAAACAAGTTAATAGGAAATCAAAAAGAGTTACTATTATATATCCTAATTTTTTAAATTTTCCCATTAATTAAAACAAACATAAGAAATAACTAAATAATTTTTTAAAGAATAAGGAAGAGATTGAGTTAAAACAGGACATAACAATATAACAATAGAGGTCAAAGCATGACTGTTTCAGCAACCTCGTGCTTCACCACCAAATAACCCGATTTAATAGTAGTTACCATAGTGTCTGTCTTTTTCCTTGAAATATTTGGATAAAACTTCCTATACTATAGCTTCAAATATTTCCATATCAAGAAGCCCAGAATAAAGCCTTTCTAATTAATAAGTGAAAATTTTATAAGGCTTCAAGGCCACATAATGGGGAATCATGATTACCACATATTTTTGTATATTTGAATCATTACTTACATTAGGGAAACTATTCGGTATTCATACATGCGAGATTGATTTATTTCACTTATGAGTATGGTATCAAGCTGTGCCCATATATTGACAAATATCTCAATGTGATCCTTCTTTATAGCGGAATAATACTCCATTGGAGAGAAATACCACAACTTTTTT
The DNA here is from genome assembly GCF_034190915.1 of Cavia porcellus. Taxonomy (NCBI): domain Eukaryota; kingdom Metazoa; phylum Chordata; class Mammalia; order Rodentia; family Caviidae; genus Cavia; species Cavia porcellus. Next base: position 42,678,415 of record NW_026947501.1, on the reverse strand, counting down.
ATCCATTCCTCAGTTGATGGACACTTGGGTTGTTTCCAAGATCTGGTGATTACAAATTGTGCTGCTAAAAACATAGGTGCACATATATCACTGTGGTATGATGCTTTCAGTTCTTCTGGGAATATGCCTAGAAGTGGAATAGCTGGAATAAATGGGATTTCCAAACCCAACTTTTTGAGAAATCTCCAGACAGACCTCCACAAAGGCTGTACTAGTCTACACTCCCACCAACAGTGCAGGAGAGTTCCTTTTTCCCCACAGCCTCTCCAGCATTTGTTGTTGGTTTTCTTGATCCTGGCCATTCTTTCAGGAGTGAGATGGTATCTCAGTGTGGTTTTAATTTGCATTACTCTAATGACAAATGATGATGAGCATTTTTTCATGTATTTATTTGCCATTTGCATTTCTTCATCTGAGAATTGCGTATTCATCTCAGATGCCCATTTTTGGATTGGATCTTTGAATTTTGGAACTCTGAGTTTTTTTTTTAATTCTTTATATGTTTTAGACAGGAGTCCCTTGTCTGAGAGAGAGTTCACTAAAATCTTTTCCCAGTTTGTGGGTTTTCTTTTCACTATGCTGGAGATTTCTTTTGACATGCAGAAACATTTTAATAAGAAGTGGTCCCAGTTATTGATTCTGGGAAGTATTTCCCCTGCGGTTTGAGTCCTGTTCATGAATTCTCTACCTACGCCTATGTCTCCAAGGTTTCTAGCCAATTTGTCTTCCATTAGATATAGTGTTTCTGTTTTAATATTCAGATCTTTGACCCATTTAGATTTTAATTTAGTACATGGTGATAGACATGGGTCTAGCTTTAGTTTTCAGCAAATGGAGAGCCAGTTTTTCCAGCACCGTTTATTAAAGAGACTGTCGTTCTTCCAGTGAACCTGCTTGGCTCCTTTATTAAAGATAAGGTGGTTGAGTGTGTTTGTAGTTGTGGTTGTATCTTCTAATCTATTCCATTGATGTTCAGCTCTGTTTTGATTCCAATACCATGTTGATTTTACTACTGTTGCTTTGTAGTATAACTTCAAGTCAGGGATTGTGATGCCTCCTGCTTTGTCTTTGCTGCTTAGAATTGCCTTTGCAATTCTAGGTCTCTTCTGGTTCCAGATGAAATTTAGGAGTGATTTCTCTAGATCTATAAGGTATGTTGATCATATTTCTATTGGGATTACATTGAATCTGTATAACAGTTTTGGGAGAATGGTCATCTTCACAATGTTTGTTCTTCCTATCCATGAGCAAGGGATGTCTTTCCATTTTCTGAGATCATCTTCAATTTCCTTTTTCAGTGTATTATAGTTTTCACTGTATAAGGCTTTCACTTCTTTCGTAAGAGTAATTCCTAAATATTTCATTTTTTTGCTTGCTAATATGAATATTCCAGTTTCTCTTATTTCCCTCTCTGTGATTTTTGTTGTTTGTGTATAGGAATGCTATTGATTTCTGAGTATTGATTTTGTATTCAGCCACATTACTGAATTTATTTATTGTATCTAAGAGTCTTTCAATGGAGTTTAGGGGGTCTTCTATGTAGAGTATCATGTCATCTGCAAACAATGATAACTTAAATTCTTCTTTTCCTATCTTTACCACTTTTATTTCTCTCTCTTGTCTAATTGCTCTGGCTAGTACTTCCAGTACTATATTAAATAGGAGTGGTGATAAAGGACATCCTTGTCTTGTGCCTGATTTTAAAGTAAAGTCTTTCAATTTTTGGCCATTTAGTATGATGCTGGCTGTTGGTTTGTCATAAATGGCAGTTATTATATTGAGGTAAAGACCATCTATTCCAATTTTCTGGAAAGTTCTTATCATGAATAAATGTTGGACCTTATGGAAGGCTTTTTCCTCATCTATAGAAATGATCATGTGATTCTTACCTTTGGCTTTATTGATATGGTGGATTACATTTATTGATTTACATATGTTGAACCATCCTTGCATTCCTGGGATGAATCCCACTCGGTCATAGTGTATAATCTTCTTGATGATTTGCTGCATCCTATTTGCCAATATTTTATTGAGGATTTTTGCATCTGTGTTCATTAGGGAGATCGGTCTATAGTTCTCTTTTTTAGTTGGGTCTTTCTCAGGTTTTGGTACTAGAGTAATATTTGCTTCCAGGAATGACTTAGGAAGGATTGCTTCCCTTTAAATTTCATTGAATAGTTTGAGGAGTGTTGGCATTAGGTCTTCTTTGTATTTCTTGTAGAATTCTGCAGTGAATCCATCTGGGCCTGGGCTCTTCTTGGTGGGTAAGGACTTAATTACATTTTCAATTTCATTAACAGAGATTGGGTTATTCAACATTTTTACATCCTCTTGATCTAACTTTGGCACTTCATATGCTTCTAAGAATCTGTCTATTTCTTCTGTGTTATCAAACTTTTGAGAGTAGAGGTTTTCGAAATAGGTGTTCATGATCTTCTGTATTTCTATTGGGTCTGTAGTGATTTCACCTTTTTCATTTCTTATTGCATGAATGTGAGCTTTTTCTTCCCTTTTTTAAATAAGGTTGGCTAAGGGTTTATCAATTTTATTTATTCTTACAAAGAACCAACTCTTTGATTCGTTGATTCTTTGGATTGTTTTCTTAGTCTCTATTGCATTGATTTCTGCTCTGATTTTTATAATTTTCTCTCTTCTTTTGGCTTTGGGCTTGACTTGCTCTTCTTTTTCTAGCTGTTTGAGGTGTAGCATCAAGTTATTTATTTGTATTCGTTCTGTTTTCCTGATGTGGGAACTCAGTGCAATAAATTTTCCTCTCAGGACGGCTTTCATTGCATCCCACAGATTCCGGTAAGTTGTATCTGCATTTTCATTTTCTTTTAGGTATTGTTTAATTTCTTCTGTGACCCACTGATTACTCAAGAGTGTGTTATTCAGTTTCCATGTGTCTGCGGGATTTTTGCAGTATCTTTTATCATTAATTTCTAATTTCATAGCTCTATGATCCGATAACATGCAAGGGATGATTTCAGCTCTTTTGCAGTTGTTTAAATATGTTCTGTGAGCTAATATATGGTCAATTTTAGAAAATGATCCATGTACTGTTGAAAAGAATGTGTATTCTGATGTTGTTGGGTGGAACATTCTGTATATGTCTATCAAACCATTTGTTCACAGGTGTGATTCAGTTCTGTTATTTCTTTGCTCATTTTCTGTCTGGTTGATCTGTCCCTTGGTGTCAATGGCGTATTAAGTTCTCCTGTTACAAGTGTGTTACTGATAATTTGAGTTTTCATTTCTGTTAATAATTGTGTTATATAACTGGGTGCTCTGGAGTTTGGTGCGTATATATTTAAGATAGTTATCTCTTCCTCTTGGAGTTTTCCCCTTACAAGTATGTAGTGACCTTCTTTGTCTTTATTGTCATTGTTGGTTTAAAGTTCACGTTGTCTGCAAACAGAATGGCTACTCCTGCCTTTTTTGGATTCCTGCTGCATGAAGAATTGTTTTCCATCCTTTGACTTTCAGTCTGTGAGTATCCTTCTGGGTTAGATGGGTTTCCTGTAAACAGCATATGGTTGGATTTTGTTTCTTCATCCATTCTTCTAGTCTGTTTCTTTTGATTGGTGCATTGAGACCATTTACATTAATGGTTATTACGGTTAAATGCTGGTTAATTGTAGGAATCTTACCTCTCTGCTGTTGCATCTTAATCTTTCTGTTCTGTTTAATTATTTGCTTTGCTTAGTGGTTTTTTCCTTTGTGTATCTAAACTGTCTTTCAATATTTTTTGAAGGGTTGGTTTGGTGTTCATGAAGTTCTTCAGCTGTTCTTTGTCATGGAAGTATCGTATTTCACCATCTATTTTGAATCATAGTTTTGCAGGATATATCAATCTAGGTTGGAAATCATTTTGCCTTAGGATCTGGAATACTTCACTCGATGCTCTTCTTGACTTTATTGTTTGTGCTGAGAAGTATGCTGTGATTCTGATAGGTTTTCCTTTATCAGTGATCTGTCTTTTCTCTCTGACAGCTTTTAATAATCTATTCTTGTGTTGGATTTCTGGGATGGTGATTATTATATGTCTGGGTGTAGTTTTATTTTGGTTATGCATATTTGGAGTTCTATATGCTTCACTGATCCTGATGTCAGTTTCTGATCTCATGCTTGGGAAATTTTCAGCTATTAGTTCTCTAAATATCCTCTTGATATCCTTTATGTTTTCTCCTTCTTTTTCATTAATCCCTATCATTCTCATGTTATTCTTCTTTGCATCATATTGCAGTTGTTGAATTGTTGTTTCCTGATTCCTTGTTATTTTTAAAAGATCTTTCCTTTCCTGTTTACTAGCTGCAATCCTGTCTTCGAGGTCTGAAATTCTATCTTCACTTTCATTAAGGTGGTTTTTACAACTTTCAGTGGAGTTTTTTATTTCCTGTATATCTCTGTGCATCTGCATTATGTATTCTGTTTGTTTCTTATATTGCTCGTCTAGGGATTCTATCTTTTTGTTTAGTTCCTCCAATTTTTTATCTGTGGTTTCTTTAAGTATATTTAGAATCTCTTTCATTTCTTTTATTATTTCTTCTTTTATCTGGGAGATTATTTCGAGTTTGAATTTCTTTAAAGCTTCCTGGAGTTGCTTGTCAATTTCAGTGGCTATTGTGTCCGATATTGAGGTGGATGGGATATATTTTCTTCTATATACATTGCTCCTAGGGTTTCTTGAGATGGGCTGGAGGTTTGAGGTTGTAATTTGGTCGTTCGTTTTGTCATTTTCCTATATTTCTGTGTTTCAAGTGTTATTTGAAAGCTTCCTCAGGATCTTTTGAAAATCCCCTTCTATGTTTGTAGCTACTGAGACTCTGGCACCATGCTATCCCAAGCCATTGGGCCTGCAGAACCAATGGCCCTCCTCTGCCTGCTCAGAACTCTGCAGTTCCAGACAAGCTGGGCCTCAGGGACACTGTGCACCCACCTGCCCCTTGGAAGCTCCACAGCTCTTGAATCGCAGCCGGCTTAGGGTACTCTCCACAGGCCGCGGTGCCTCAGGAGCCTGTGATCCCTTCCTGCTTGCAGAGATATCCACAGTCCTCCAGACACACAGAGAGGCCGATACAGGCACCCCAGATCCGCCCAGCTCCTCCTCTGCACACCAATGGCTAGGCACGGCAACAAAACAGGCTGGCTGGGCTCGGGGGATAGTGTGGGCCCGCCCACCCGTCGGAAGGTCAGCAGACCTCCAAGTGCAGCCGGGAAGGGGAGGCGGATGTAGTGGCCTCTAACCCACTGCTCCACTCCACTGTACCCGGAAGCCTGGGGGGTCTGGAACAGTCTGAGATTTGGGCAGAATGTGCTGAGCACTCACCACAGGCTGAGGTGCCTCAGGAACCTGAGATCCCTCCCTGCTTGCAGAGATATTCACAGTCCTCCAGACAAAGGAAGGGGCTGATGCAGGCACTCCAGATCTGCCCAGCTCCTCCTCTTTCGATATTTTATCCACAGTCTCTCTGTGTGCTCTGAAAGCTATGGCCACATAAGTGAAGTCACATTGCAAGGACCAAGGGAACAATTTTGTGACATGCATAGACCAGGAGATTTCATTTAATTCATTAAGTGTTTACTGAAAAATAAGTTGTTTGCCTCGTAGGCCATACAGAGGAATCAGTAATATAATAATCAGATCCTTGGATGAGTTTACTCCCCTAAGTGTACAAATTATTAGGACATATTTCAACAGACATAGTCACTGCATGGCACAGAATTTTCCCTGTGTTCAGGACCTGCAGAGCCTGCTGTGCACCCTCTAATGCTTTTCTGTATGATCCTCAAAGCCTTGCCTCTCACAAGCTCTCAGCAGAATTTGTTTACTGTCTCAGGACAAGATCAACCTGATGCAGGGTAGCAGGAGCCCAATACACGTGTGACCTTCTCATGTCTCAGCTGCCACAGCTGCAACCACTCAACACTGCTGAGGGTGGGACCAGTGGAGCTGCTGGGTCCTCACAGGCTGCTCTGGAAGGGGATCTGGGCTAGGAAGGATGTGCTGGCTTTATAGATCTGTGTCAGGATTCTACAAACATTTCCTAAAGAGTCTTCAAGTAGTCGTGGTCTTTGCCAAAACTAAATCTATGTCATATCACATGGGATACACATGTCATGTTCACTGTCGTATGACCATTACCTCTTCAGATCTCTAGGTGAACTATTGGCATCATGTCCCTGGTAGGAGGATTTTATTTATTTATTTATTTATTTATTTATTTTTAATATTTTTAATTTTCTTTTTTTTTATTTAGAGAAAAAGGCACAACTGATAAAAAAAGTGTGGAAATAATACATAATTTCAAAAAATAACAGTATGAAATAACTAATTGATAAATTACACTTCATTATCTTAGAAGTAGTTTTCAAGTTACAAAATCAAAGCATAAAATATGGACAGACAATCAAACAATGACAGTACAAACTATTCTGTTTAATAAACTAACAAAAACTTAGTAGTATGGTTATCTGTCTCACACACTTAAGTATACATACAGTAATATTCTTTAGAGCAGTTTCCTTCCCTTTCATTATCACAATATTATACATTTTGCATCTTATTACTCATTCAGTTTTTTAATTATAATTTTTTATCCTAGAGAGACAAAACTAAATATAGCCCAATTTACTTCGCTTATGAAGATAGTCTCGTTGCCTCCATTTATCTATAAAAGCCTCAAGAGCATATTTTTTAATAGCTGAATATTCCTCTGCATAAAAATACGACATATTTTTCATCCATTCTGTGGTTAATGGGCATTTTGGTTGTTTCCAAAAATTATCTATTACAAATTGCGCTGCTATATAGTGGATGCACGTATATTACTCTGACATGATCTTTTCAATATTCTAGGAAAATACCCAGGAGAGGAGTTGCTGTTGAATGGAATTTCCAATCCCATGTTTCTGAGGAATCTCATTTCCAAAGTGGCCGCAGCAGTCTACGCTCCCACCAACAGTGGAAAACAGTTCCCTTTTCCCCACAGCCTCGCCAACATTGGTTATCAGTTAATTGCTTGATGGCAGCCATTCATTCTGGAGTGAGAGTAAATCTCAGCGCTGTTTTAATTTGCATTTGTCTAATGACCAGTGATGGAAAACATTTCTTCATGTATCTATTTTCCATTTGCATATCTTCAGCTGAGAAATGTGTGTTCATCTCAGAAGCCAATTTTTGGAATGGGTCTTTGAATTCGGGGGCTTGATTTTTTTTTCTGTTCGTTGTTGTTGTTGCTGTTGCTGTTGTTTTGGTTTCTTTGGGTACCGGGGATCGAACCCATGGTGTCCTGCTTGCCAGGCAGGCACTTGTGTCATTGACCTAAATCTCCAGCCCAGATGTTTTTCAATTCTTTATATGTTCTGGATATAAATCCTTTGTCTGGGGTCTACTGGCTAAGTCTTTCTCATTCTTTACTTTTCTTTTCACTTTGTTGGTGATTTCTTTTGAAGAGAAAAACCGTTTTAATAAGATGAGAACCCAGTAGGATGATTTCTTGATTTTTCCATAGAATCTTTTCTGGAAATTGATTCAAGAAGATCAGCTTCATGAATAAAGCCGAAACACTTTAGTCATGGCCTGAGGGTACCAAAGAGAATAGGTTGCTGTTAAAGACCATCCAGTAGATGGTGAACAACTCCACAATAAACTAAACACCTAGGCCTTGCCCTACAAAAGTTGGGACAGTGGAAGTGATGCTTTCAAAATAGAGAGCAACTAAGGCAGGGACCTCTCTGTGCAGCTCTCTAAGCTCACAAGGCTGGGGCCTCTGTGCACAATGGACCTTATCTTCCCCATCTGCCAGGTCCTTAGTATTTCCTGTTTCACTTTGTGTCTGGTATACACCTGAGTATGATGTGCTTCCCAGGAGACCACAGGGTCAGCAATGAAGCAGGAGGGTGAGAGAGCAAGGGCCACAGCTCTGAATGTGGCCAGGTGTGAGGGAAAGAGGAGTAATGTAGCCTCACATATTCAGATGTGGATGGGGAAGATCCCCTATAATTCCACTCAGTGCAGAGATACAGAGGAGCAGCCCTGGAGGAGTCCCGTGGAGGAGGGGCAGGTGTGCAGGGGGGAGGGGCCGTGATTGCTGATCTGTTCCTCTGCTGCTCTCCAGTGTCCTCAGCAGTTACTGCAGGTCACAGCTTTGTCCCAAGGGCCTGAGGGTGGACACTGATCTTCATGCTGCTCAGAGTCCACTGTGGGGCAGGATCTAGAGGTAATGTGGTGACCCTGGGTCCTCACCATTGATTTTCAATTTGTCAGAATTTAAAATTATATGTTACACAAGTAATTAAAAGTGTCATTCATTACCACACTAAGTTAATAATTAATGTATTGCATGTAAACAGTGAGTAAGCGATTCATATATTTATTAGTGTAACACGTGCTTTTCATCTTTCTATACAGATCTGAAGCTGAGTGACTGGAATTGTGGAGAGGGGACATTTCCTGATCCACTTCTTCTCTACCCTTCAGGAGCAGGGAGAACAGTGCTGAGAACTTCAGTTCCCTGGGCTGGGTCATCTCTGTGGTCCTGCTCTCTTGCAGTGTGGATCCACCTGAGGCTTTCAGCTGGTCAGCACCCACAGTGTTGAATGCTTTCCTTCTTCGCCTTCCCTACCAGGCTGCAGCATAGGCAGAGTCTGTGGTTCCCACAGGTCCTCAGCCCCGTGGGTCAGTGGGGCAGCTGCATTCTTCATATCCTGGAGCCAGAACTCGGCAGCTCTCAGCACTGCAAGCCTGACTCAGCTGGGTCCAGGTCCCTGTCTTATGCAGTCCCGTACACTGCAGTGCTTGAAGACCTATTAAGACCTTGTACTTACACAGTTCCTGAAGCCATCCCAGCACCTGAGTAAGGAGGACTTTTCTTATTGTTATCATAGAGTCTTGCTTGTTTCTAATATAGCAGAAAATTATTAGTTCACATCATGCTTCTCCATCCAATATAAGTTAGAAGCAGCAAAGGGTTATTCATTTTTGAAAGTGTTGATTAAACATCTAACACATTCATGGCAGTCATCACTGTTTTCTTCAGTTTATTCAGATGCAGCTCTGATCTGCTGTGTGTGGCAAACCCAGATGAGCCTCGTCAAAGCCTGGGCAGCATTAGAGATTCTGCCGCTCATGTGACCATCTTAAAAGTGAGACATAAGAGGTACAAAGAAGGAGGACAGGTACAGGGTAAGATTTTCATACACTTGAATTGGGAGGATGAGGTCAAAACCTTGCCTGCATTTCTCATAGAAACAGATGTGAGACACCTAAGGCCTAGAGACTTTGCAGCCCTCTCTAGATCAGGATCCCTTAGGTGAATATTGAAGACTCTCTGTGTTGAGGATCCAAAGCAAAAAGAAAGATCTTGGGTCATTTCTACTGTATCCCTGCTGCTGCCCATTCCCAAGTTTTGCAAAAGCCACACTTCTGTTTATGGTTTGAAGTATATTATGATTGTCGGAAATGATTCTAACTTATGCTGCAAAGAAAATTGAAAGCAATTAACTAACTGAGACTTAGAACAGCACTTGATGGAAGACAGGCAGAAACATGCGCTCCTGTGTGTGCTTGCTGGAAGCCCGGGCTGGGCAGCAGCATTGCTCATGTCCTCCCCTGCCATCTCAGTCATGCTATGACCCTGAATACAGGAACCCGGACAAGGTCACAGAGCTCACAAATTCTGCTCTCTTCTTCTCTTGCCTTCTCATTTTTTACCCTAAGTTTGAAAGAACCCAGGTATTTCTCTTCATTCTTCCTTCTCAAAACAATCATAACTTAGAATCCTGGTCCTCAAGCAATGTGTGTTGTGAATCAAAAGAACATCTCATTTTACTCGTGGGAAAACAGCCTGATTCTGTCCTGTGGCCTGAGGGAGAAACACATGCTCTGCAGGCAAATCTGTGCTGCCCTGGTGTAGACAGAGACCTCCTGGTACACTGAGTCCATAGTGAAAGGGGCCAGCACTGCAGCTGGGACAAATATCCCAGGAGCCCAGTCAGCCACTTTAGGGCTTCTTCATAGGCTGCTCCTTTCAGGCTGTGCAGGTTCAGTCCCAGTCAGTACACAGCATGGACATGAGGGTTCTCACTCACTTTCTGGGCCTATTGCTGCTCTGGGTCCCAGGAAAGCAAGGGCAGCACTGGGAATTTATTCAGCTTTGAATGTTCAGATTTGCGTGATATTTCGTGGAGGTCTTATTTTATCTTGAATATCTATGTTGATATTTCTTATGTTTCCCATTTCAGATGCCAAAGATGATATCCAGTTGACACAGCCTCCATCTGCATCTGCATCTGCATCTGCATCTGCATCTGCATCTGCATCTGGGGGAGACACAGTCAACAGCAGTTGCCAGACCAGTCAGGGCATTGTCAAGTACCTACACTGGTATCAGCAGAAACTAGGGCAGGATCCTAAACTCCTGATCTATGCTGCAACCAATTTGCAGTCTGGAGTCCCATCAAGGTTCAGTGGCAGTGGATTTGGGACAGATTTCACTCTCACCATCAGTGGTCTGCAGCCTGAGGACTTTGGAGCTTATTTCTGTCAGCAGTATAACAGTTACCTGTGCACAGTGATATAAGCCATGGCATAAACCTCCCAGGGAAGCAGAAGTGTGAGGTTGGGCTGCCCCAGATGCCCCTCTTTGTGTCTCCAGCTGCATAGTACATTCCTCACATCAGCCAGGCTTTGAAGGTCACTGGAAGGTTTTAGTAGAAGCATCCAAGGAAGCTCCTCTCTACCCTGGCTTTCTTTCCTGTTTCCCAACCTTGATGTAATGGAGGACACCAGTGAGTACACTGCAGTAATGTGGATTATGACATCTTTTTGTATTTACAGGGCAGCCAAGAAGCTCTTCTATGGGTTCCAAGCAATAAGTTTTTAAAAACTTTTATCACTCTTACAAATTTATTAATTTTATTTTTTATTATAAAGAGACTAAAACCAAACAAAGTACAACACAATAAGGTTAATCCAAACAATACAATCAAATCCATACTGCACTAAGAAACAAGATAACAGAAATCAACAGTGGCTAATATGATAATCATTGTTTTGTTTAAATTAGCTTCATATTGCATCACATGCAGTAAAGTCAAATGAAACAATATGGAATAAAATTAAACAAAACAAAACTGTAAACAGTACAGAACATGAAAATAAAATTATAGAAAATTATTAATGGCTAGAGCAATGCCTCTCACAGTCCTACATTTAGAAATCAATATTCATGAAGTGCAGAGTTGATTTTTATGTCTCTGGCCTTACATCTACAAAGTATATCTCACCATAAATTGCAATTCTGTGGCAACCCATCAAGATAAGTTTAAACTAAAAGTTCATAGTTCACATTAAATTTGACTCTTGACATAAAATATTTCAGTCAAACACAAAGGTATAAGGGCACATGTCCAAAATTTGTCAAGACACGGTGTTGTCATAATACCACTGTCTCGTACCTGTGTATCTTCTCTTTCCTGCATTTTCTCTAAGAGAACCATGCCTATAGTTTTAGAAAGATAAAATCCTGGAGTTCAAAGTATGCAAGATTTTCAAAAGCTAATGACAAAATATACTGCTATGGAAAACAGAAATAAAAATAATGAATAATATATTTTGCTACTACCAAGACTCCTTTGATAGCACCTATTATAATCACTAATATCCCGGCATAGTACTGGTGTGAGATCCTATAATGTGTATTACCTATGCTGCTTTCATAGTAGTTTCAAATGAAAATCAAGTATACTAATAAAAATGTTAGTCATAGCCACACAAGCATTTGAGAATTTTTAAAGTATTTTTCAAAATAAAGTGTATGTTTTATAGGAAGTAGATGATCTGCACTTTTTATTCTTATACTTTTGATAAGTTATTGTGCAAATTGAAAGAGCGTCTTGCCCTGGCTTTGTCTGACAATCACAGGTGATGTGGAAATTGGCAGGCAGGCCTTTGCCCTGCCCTAGTCAGCTGTACATACAGGGCAGCAGTGCCCTCTAGCGGCCAAAGCTGCTATAACGAATTAAATTAAAATCTTGACCATGTGGCGATCCTCTGTCTCTTGTTGCAACAACAGATACATGCCCCTTTTCCAATCTCAGCAGCTGATGTTGCTCAGTTTACACAGCCTAAGGGGATGAGGAGCTGGAAGGAGTCTGAAAGACCAAGGTCTACAATTTCTTCATTCTCAACAAAAAAAAAGAAAAGAGCAACTAAAGTCAGAATAGGGGAGTGACTTGCTCAAGACATTACAAACACCTTAGAATAGATCTCTGCTTTCCCTTTGCCTTGACTGCTTCCTGCAGAGCCCAGGCCCACTCCTGAAGATGCAAGTATTCCAACTATGTCTCTGCTTTCCCCTCCCATCATCATTGCTCCCAGTGTGTGCATGGGTACATGCAAATGCCTGTTTGAACAGACAGGTGGGTTCCTTCTAACCCCCACCTCCTCATGAGCATCTGGAGTTATCCTTGTTATGCTTGCTCCCAACATGCCCTGGACTCAGTCTCTCCTCTTGTTACCCATGGACATTGAGGTTGAGGTCACTCAGCAGGGCTTTCCTGGGCTGCAGAGCAGCTCTCAGAGGTAGGGCCCTCAGGAAGAGGGTTTCATTCATTCTTTGAATATCTGGACTCTGTGCTGGACCCCATGCTTCTTAGATGGCATCAGACTGAAGCAGTAGTTCACCCAATGACCTTGTTCTTAACAAATATCACAGAGTCCTCAGCTTTGGTGGATCACATTGTCTTTGCTGACTTATTGCTGGTGTGTAAATAGTATGTAGTCAGTAGAAACCATACTTTGGATTTTGACATTTTGTCTTTTCCTGGGCAGGCGCTGTTCCATGTGATACTCTGCCATGCTGAGCAGCAGCAGCTACCACTGAACCTCCTGATCAAGAGGGGAAGCGACTGCCACAGCAAGACCTGCAGTGTTTTGACATCACACTTTGTATTTCTGCTTCCTGCATACCTGTAAACCCCATTGGCGTGGGTACATGAGACAACACTTCATTACCAAACAGGTTCCTGTTAGGTGATTTTGCCCACTGATGGCTGATGTAGGTACGCTGAGAATATTTAAGACAAGCTAGGCTAAGTTATGATGTTCGGTAGGTTAGACCTACAAGATTCCATGCATTTCCCCCCCTTTGGTATGTTCAAAGCACAATGGATTTGCTGAAATGGAAGCCAGGAAGCCTCTGTATATGGATTGGATACCAATGAACCCCACTGAGAGACTTTCCTCAGGCCACAGTTTTCTCCATGGTTTCCATTCCTGTGAGTGGCCTAGTTGAGGTGAATTTCCAAGGATCACAGACCCAGCTTCTCTCCCACAGGCCTGGGTAGAGCCTTGCCCAGCTCATAACCATGTTCACCACTAAGTGAATCTTCACATATGTCAGCCACTTGGGACCAGGAAGAAAGAGATGAGGACCGATGTGAGATTCCAGGGACTTTTCCAACATATACAAGACACATGGAAAAAAATTCTAGACAGTAGAAGAAAGAAGAGCAAGTAGATAGATAGAGGGTGAACTGAGAACAGATTCACCCAAGTGAAATGGGAGCATTCTGAGAAGGAAGAGAGCAGCAGTGCCTGGCCCTTAAGAGGAGGTTAAAATGCTGGAGCTGGTGACCATCTATTTAGGTTGATTTGTCAGTAATTTATCATTCCCATAATGTGGTGAAGGCCAAAGTCTGGTTGTTGTACGTTGAAGAGTAAATGATGCAAGAAAGTGGTGGATGTGGGTGTAGGCAACTCTTGGAAAGCAAGATGTGAAGGGAGAGAAAGGGAGAAGTGAGGTGGACAGGAGGAGCTGGAAGCCAGGGGAAGGAGGGCTGACATGTTGTGGGGGAAATCAAGAGGTGGGCATGGAAGTCAGGGCAGGGAAGGGGTGAGGAGTAGTGCAGGGGTAAGGAGAGACAGTCTTCTGTGAGAGGGGAATGGTAGCATTGAGCAGCAGGGTCTCATCTTCATCTCCTGGATTCTCTGCTCTCCATCTTGGCAGCTCATGGGATCCTCTGAGCTGTTGCTTCTCTCCAATGGATCCCACCTAAGCTGGGCCAGATGGGGTGAACTCCAGGGAGATAGGGAAAAAGGACTGAAGATCTGTTCCTTTAAATTATGTTTTCATTGTATATTTTAATGAGAAACAGTGATGTTTCAACCCATGCGCCAATTTCTAAGTGGCATTGTCCATAGGTTCTGTTCCACTCTGAATTCAGTAAGAAATTCACCCTTGCTTCACACAGGGCTGAATTTTTAGGATCCTGAGTATGAGGGTCATGGGGACCTGCGGTGGACTCTCAGGAAGTCTTTATCATCAGCAGTGCCACTGTCAGCCACACAGGGAAGACCTGTGACAGGAATCCTCATGGCCTTTGAAACAATGGCTGTTGGGTGGTTTGGAGGAGACTGAATGGACCAAATTGGATGAAGACTCACAAGACTGTCAGCCCTTCTCCCAGTGTCTCTGATTTGCATGTCTATTTTTCACACAACCCTTAACCCATCCATATAGGGATTTGGAGCCTTGTGTGGTACCCAGGCTCTGAACATACCCAGTCATCATGGTCCTGGTGACCCCAGTGTTGCTTCTTTGGAGCCTGGCTTTCTAGGGAGCAGGTGAGGAGGGGGGGCTCAGGGAGACGCCAGTTCATCAAACCCTGTTGAAGACAGCTCCTACTTGGTGCATAACAATGTCATGCACTGTAAATGACAATTTCCCTTTTTACCCTTTAGCAGGCAGTGGGGTGTCACCCTGATGCAGACACCAGTCTCCTTGTCTGCATCTCCAGGAGAGACCCCTCCATCTCCTGTCAGAATAGTGCTGCTGTAAACAGAGAGATGTCTTGGATGTGCATTAAACTTACCAAAGACTTGAGGACCTAATATCTCATGTCACCACTGTGTCCCTGGGTGTCTCAGCCAGGTTCAGCAGCAGAGGAAGTGAAATGAGCTATGTCCTAAGCCTCAGCCCTGTGGAGCCCGGGGATGCTGTGGAGTATTTTTCCATGCATGACTATGAGTGGCCAGTCCACAGTGGTGCAAGCTATGCACAGAGATTACTGTAATAAGAAAAGTGAAGAGAAAAAGGTAAAGAAGCTAAAAGAAATGCTCAAGGAGACGGGGATGCTCTTAAGGAAAAGAGCGGCTACACATGCAGCAAGCAGAGAGACTGTGGCATGAACAAGAGGATGGTGGCCCCAAGTCAGCTGCTACTGTCTTCTTATGTCTTCTTCAATACTGGGTTCTGGGCCCCCTGGATCGAGTGCTGGAATTTTGACCTCGGATCTGGCAGGTTCTTGTATCAAAAGATAGGTACCTTGTGCAGGGCCCAGCTTGATCCTGTTGGGCTCTGCTCCTATGGTCAGTGAGTCTTCCTAGCTGGCAGGTGAGGCCCTGCTGCTCCAGCCATGACCTGGCCTCCTATGACAACACCACCCACCCTGGGATCTACACTCCTTCCATACTGCTAGGCATTCTAAATAATAACTTTACTTTTAACTGACCTGTAGGATGTTTTACAGAATGTGTCCATAGATTTACCTTGAATTCTGACCCAGGGGCAACCAGAGCTGCAGGGAGCTAAGAGATTCAAATCTGCAGAAGCTTAGGTTCAAGACTGTGAGGTACACAGACCATAGTCAAGAGCAGGGATGCTGACTGCGAACTCACAGCACAGGACAGAAAGAGTAAAAGCCCTGGAAGACACAACTGCACACAATCAGGATCCAAGACGCAACCAGACCTACCTTCTCCCCCGAGCCTTTAAAATTCTTCACTTGCCCAGCTGATTGGGGACCCAGATTTGAGGTCTCTTCAATTAACCTCTGACAGAGTTTCCTCTTTTTGCAGAAAATTTGGTGCCATAATTTTAGCTTTAGTGTGTCAAGCAGCAAACTCTTGTGCGCAATCACACATTGTGGAGTTTTCTGTGCAGTTTTTCCACTGCAAAGCCCTCTGCCAACCCCTTTACGAGTAGCATTAAGAAGATGAGCAAGGAGATCGCAGATGACCACAGCTCCTTCAGTCTGGGATTCCGCTGAACACCATTTTTGCCAGATTCCAAGCTGTCTTCAAAAATTACCAAACACTTTTTGCCTAAATAAATGAAATAAATGAGACTCACATGTTTAAATCTCATACAGTATCCCCAGTGTAAAAATACTGAAAGAATAAATAAGATCCAAAATGTAGAGAAGATATTGTGAACGTGAAATAGAGAGAAACTGCTCAAAAGGGGAGAACAATTGGAATGGGGAAAGGAGAAAAGGAAAAAGGGAGAAGATTATGTGTATATGTTTATGTAATCCATATATATATGCGTATATGTGTACAAGAGAGATTCCTATGCTACTAATCTCTGTTAGATCACTAGAAAGAACAGTTTGTGTGTTCACAGTTTGTTTGATCACTTTTTTATACCTGTATCTTCTAATCTGAACAAGTACTTTGAAGATAACAATAGGCATTATATTAATCAGTGATCATCTCCTACATTTGATTTGAAATTTGTATCATTGTCCTATTTTTTGATTTTAAAGTTTAAAAAATGACACAAACTTATTCTGTTATAGTTTTGGGGTCGAGAATTCTAGAATCAGTTTCAGGGAGCCAAGCTCAGGGCGCAGACAAGGGGTGTGGCATGCAGAAGTTTTAGGCGGAAACTCTGTCCCTTGCCTTTCCCAGCCTCTGGTGGCAGCCTGTCTCTGTGGCAATGGCCAAGTCACACTGATGTCCTTTCTGTGTTCCCAGGGCTTCCCCTCTCCTATCTATGCTGGCCCTCCCTCTCCATAATAAGCACTCTTCAGGTCACATTTAGTTCCTCCCTTACAATCTACCCTTCTAAGCATCTTTAATTTACACCTGTAAAGGCCCCTCTGCTCCATAACATAATTACTACCTTTCACGGGATAGGACCTGAAATCATGGTGACTGTACTCATTCTATTAAACATTGAAGTGTCAGCTCTTCCTGTGTACACACACACCACCGTCTTTCCTTCTGTGTCTCTTTCTCTCCTTTTATTCCCTTCCTGATCACAAATGCTTTTACTTCTGCAAATATAAAGAGGCTTACACAGGGAGGCCTTGCTTGAGTTTTGCTTAAAAACCTGCTCGGTCCCCTGTGATCACACAGGAGGAATGACTCAGATGGCCCTCATTCATGTGGGGAGAAGCAGCCTCCACAGCGAGTCAGGAGCCATTAATTTCTGAAGCTGTGACTGTTTTCAGGGACTGTCTCCCACTTTCTCGGGAGGCATGGACGGCTGTGTTCAGTAGGATCCATCTCTGCCTCTGCTTCCTCTAATTATGTGTAGCTCTGGCTATGGCTTCTGCCCCTTTTCCCATGGAGTGGAAGCTGAGGATGCCCTAGTCTTTCACTGCTGGTAGAGCTGCAGCCAGCCTTGCACAGTGCCAGCTCCCCAAACCAAAACAGCCTTCTCAGCTGGAGAACTTTCCCTATAGAAGTGGCAACACGATGTGCAATCAGCCCATATCTTGAATGTCCATGTGCTCAGAGTCTATTTTTGGAGAGCTGATGAAGCAGGGGAAGGTGCAGCTTTGCCTCTCATGTAAACCAGATCCATAGAACAGAAAAGTGGGCAGGAATTTGAGTCCCCTTGGGGTCTATACAGAAGCTTTGAAATGGGTCATTTATTGGCACGTCCCTCACCCACAGCAGTACAAGGCAGCACCTCAGACCTTAGAGACTCACAGGAATGCTTCACTGTCTCTTGTGGTTTTGTGCATCATCTGAGCAGCTTCTCTTCTGCTTTGCCTGGGATGCCTCATGCAGCTGTAGGCGGCTGGGTCACTTGTGTCACCTGCACAACTGTGTCACAGCTGGAATGGGCTATCAGCTGGGCTTCTTTGTTTCCCTTCCTGACATGTCAGGTGTAGCGGTGCTGGTAACACTTCACCTGCTACTCAGGTATTTAAATGTACATTCTTGATACACATTTTACGATTAATGAAGGTGAGTTTTTATTGTGCAGGGGCACACTAGCATTAACACTTCTGAGCAAATTTCACCAGCAATTCTGAGTGACATTAGAGATAAAATATTCCACCCTACTGGAATGACCATGCCCACTGCCCACTGCACCCTGCACACTGCTGCACTCATTTTCTCTTCCTTGTAGTCTCTTTGGGTATGATATTTTTATTTGAAATCCTTTTCTTTTTTAAGTGTAGACATTTGTTTCTATAAAGTCTTTCTTTAGAATGTCTTTTGGTCCATCTCACAGTTTTAATATTTTGTGTTTCCATTTCAATCTGTCTCAAAACAAAATAATATTCTTTGGGTTTTTGCATAACACTTGTTAGTTCAGGAGCATGTTTTGAAATTGCTATATATTGTGAATTTCATAAAGCTTCTCCTGTTACAGGATTATGCTTTCATACCATTGTGTTTTGAGAAGCTACTTGGTATCATTTCAGTCACCTTAAATTTTTCAAAACTTGTGTTTGTTGCCTAACATGTGACCTATCTTAGAGAACACAGGGGTGTGATCCAGGAGAGGTTTATTCTGCTGGTATGGGGAAGAATGGTCTGCATATGTCTGTTTAGTTCATTTGATTTAAAGTGTAGTTTAAATTCAATATTTCCTCATAGATTTTCCATGTGGATCGTCAGTCCAGACACTGCTATTATTATTGTATTTCTGTGTCTGTATTTCCTTTCCGAACTCTTAATAATGTATTTACTTTGTATGTGTAGGGGTGTCAGCACTAGGTAAGTATATATTTATAAACCTCATGCTATCTTTTTGTATTAACCCCTTTTAAGATGAATGACCCTTTTCATGTCTTTACTCAGTTTGCATCTTAAAATTTATTTTCCCAATTATATTGGTAGTAGCACCTGCTTTGTGTTCATTTCTGCTTGCATGTAATATCTTTTTTCATGCTTCATTTGCAGACTATGTGCGCCTTCAAATCCAGGATAGGTCTCTTTAGGCAGTGAATAGTTGGTTTTTATTTTTTAAGAAACTTATGCCACTCCATTAGAGTCTGCTTAGTCTGCTTAGAGACTTTAATCCATTTACATTAAAGGTAATTATTAAGAAAAAATTGACTCTTTCCATTTTGTTAATTTTCTCTTTTTTCATTGCTCATTCCTTTCTTTTCTCTTTATTGGTGTATTCTGTGTGATTTGATGATTTTTTGTGATGTCATGACTTGCTTTCATTCTCTTTATCTTTTTTTGTATCTGTTATGGGTTTTTGCTTTGCATTTCTCATGGGATTTATGTAAAGCATCAGGTTGTAACGATCTATTTGAAACTGCTAACCACTTACCTTTGATGACATGCAAAAACCGAAAAATTTCTACCCCTCTCCACCCCAAAATTTATACTTTGATATCAATCAATAATTTACCAATTTTTATATTTGGTATTCATTAACGAATTACTATAGTTGTGGTTACTTTTTTTAGTTCTGTCTTTCGATCCAGCCAGCAGGCCTCGGGCATATTACATGGTGTCATTCACATTCTGGGTGGGTCTTATCTCATTTTGCTGCCCAAGATACCAAGTCACCTCTGTAAATACTCTTAGGGACACATCCAGAATTGTGTAATTCTACCTACCTGGGAATTTCTCAATGCCATCTAGCTGAATCTCAGGACAAATCATCACCCTCAGTACTTCAGAGCACTGATCATTTTCGGTCATGGGTCTGTCTCAAAGCAATGACTGTGTGATGCTATTGAAATTCCCTTAAAGAGCTGTGGTGGCATGGCTTGGATAATACCAGGAACACACTGAGAAATTGTATGGAAACTGATGTGCAGCCCTTGAGATTGCCATGAAGTATGATAGATTTCCTCTAGAGAAAACCTGGGGAAAAAGTCATCCCTGCTCCCAGCAAACAACAAAGAAACTGAAAAACAAATATTAGTCGGTTTTACTAAAAGGACTCAATAAGGTATTAAAATGCCTGCTGACTGGAGTTGGGTAGAAGGTGACCTACACTCAAGTTGCTCCCTGAATGGGGGACACCATTTCACAGCCTGTCTTCTAAGAAGAGGAGTTACAAGGCCGTGTGTTTAATTGTATTTTTATTTATTTTTATTTTTATATTTTTTTAGGTACCAGGGATACAACTCATGACTGTGCACTTGCAAGGTAGGCACTTATGTTGCTGAGTTAAATCCCCAGCCCATTTAAGTATAAAACAAATGACATCCAGAAGTCTCCATGACTTCTGGAGTGGTTGTCATGTGATTGGGCATAATAAAATATGATTAAAGAAGGAGACAAAATTCAATGGACTGACAGAAGATTTAAAACACTTGTAGTTTTCTCCATTTTTATTTATATTACAAATTTTTAAATATCTCAGTGCACTAAGAAGAGAAAAACCCATAGTATAGAGTGATTATAAAGTTTCCATGGAAATTGACTCATTTATGTACAAAAAGACCATGCTATTAATGATCATGTTGGAATTCTACCAGGCAAAGAAGGGAGCCATAGTTATCCTCGGATATGAGAATGTATGGGAGAAAGTTAATGAGGAAAATGAGAATCAAGTCACTATAGAAAATGACAAAGTTAATAAAAATGCACTAATCTCCAAAATAAAGAGTTACTCTGTTTATGGAAATATATTCTAATAAACTGAGGCTCTTCTCTACTGCACGATGTACCAAGAGGTGTGGCATAGATTTGCTGAAAGACATTTTCTTCTCCATGACCTCAGAGTATCTACACTAAGCCACATATCAGCGTAGAACCATCATTTCATCTCCAGAAGATTATATTTTATGGAATTCTACATGTTTTTATTAAGATGCAGGTCTTAGAGGCTAGGTAGAAAATTACTGAAGGTCTTGGTTTCCCTAGTCTTAGAAGAAAGATGTCTTATTCCAACTACACAGGCCTAGACCTCAAGGACAAATAAAGATCAGAAGTCAGATGGTTTATCTTACAAACACCAAAAAGAAATTCATCTGGGTCCAAATGTGGTCACCAGAAGGAACTGAGCCATCTGGGTCCCCAGCTCAGCCAAAATCTGTGAGGTGCCTGTATGGAAAACATGATTTGCATGTTTTCCCTAGAGGCCATTTCTGGTCCTAGGAGTCCCCATGAAAGGCTGCTTGATGGATCCGGGCAAAAAGAGCCTCAGCAGAGTTAAGACAGAACATGGGTTTCCTGACTCCTGTTTTTTGCCTTCTGCTGCTCTGGTGCCCAGGTGAGGGAGGCAGGTACTGGGAACACACCCTAAATGATAGGAGTTCCCTTTTTCTGGTGCAGAGAGCCTCCCAGGGACAATGGGACTTTCTGGCTAATGGTTCTTTCACAGAGATCCAGGTGCCCTTAAGTTAAAGGACCAGGAGAGCCCAAGAATTTTTCCTCCTCTGCTGGAGGAAAATACACAGGGGCCCCCTCACTAATACTTGTTGTGTTTTCCTTCCTTCTCAGCCACCAGTGGGAGCGTTGCCCTGACACAGTCCCCAGCCTTCCTGAGTGTGACTCCAGGTGAGAGTGTCTCCATCAGCTGCAGGGCCAGTGCCAGTATTAGTGATGATTTAAACTGGTATCAGAAGAAACCAGGCGAGTCTCCTAAAATTCTCATTAATGATGCTAATAACCGATATGCCGGTGTCTCTGATCGCTTCATTGGCATATACAGTGGGACAGAATTCACTTTTAAAATCAGCAGGGTAGAAGCTGGAGACGCTGGCACCTATTACTGTCAGCAAGACTATGCACTCCCTATCACAGTGTTACAGCCCTGTACATAAACCAGCTGCCCTGGCGGTTCTGTGGTTTCAACAGCTGCTGTCTCTCCTGTGCAATGTTCACCATGGCAGCCTCTGTGATGGGGCTGGGTGGGTGGTTATGCAGGGTTCAGCGGTGAGGGTATGAAGGACTTTTCTTTCAGAATATGTTCTCTTGACAAAACAACCCTTCCAGCCTTCAGTGAAGTCTGACAATGAGACCTGTCTGCCAACACTTCACAGGACCTCTCTGTAACATGGTTTTGAATCTTATCGCTGAGACACTTTCCAAAACATGTGTTGTCCAGAGAACTAATTCACAATAAGAAGCCATCTCCAGGGAAATATGGAAGATATTTCTAGTACTACAATCCTAGTAATAATAATAAAGAGCAAACCTGTCCCTGTGGCAACTGCCACTTACTGCTCTTGAGGTTTGCTATGTGTTGAACACTGGACTACTCCATGTGGCCTAATCCCCTATGAATCCTCTATAGATAATTATATGTTAATTATATAGATAATTATATTATTGTATTAATTATATAGATAATTATATATTAAATACCTGTTGGATATTTGCTTTGTAAATATTTTCTTGCATCATGTGGATTTCTTTTTCTTATTCATTTTGTTTAATATTTCTTTTGTTTTGCAGAAAGCTTTTGTTACAATTGTTTAGTTTTTGTTGCCTGTGATTTTTGTGTTATATCTGAAAAGATACTGCCAAGACCAAGGTCAAGGTATTTTACACATTTACTTTCTTTTAGATTACACAGTTTCACATCTCACACATGATTCTTTAATAAACATTGAGTTCATTTTTATAGATAGTGAGGCGCATAAGTTTAATGATTATTTTGGTAGTCTATATCCATTTTTCCCAACACTATTTGTTGAAGATATTTTCCTTTCCCTTTTTGGTGCTTTTGTCTAACTTTCATTGATCTGTAGGGAAAGTTTCATTGTCTGTCTTCCAGGAAATGATATCAGTACAGGGAAGGAAGAAAAACCTAGTGCTGCTCATCTGTGCTGTGTGGCTGTCCACTGACCTACACTAGTGAGCCTAAGTGCAAGCTGCCCTTCGTAAACTCTTCAGTGTAAGGCTGCACCAGGGATCTTGGAAAAGCCTACAAAATGGCAAAGAAAAATAATATCTTGAAGACAAATTCCAATGCAAAGACTTAATTCAATTTGACACAATCAAGCACCTAGGAAGATGATGAGACACAATAGAGGTAGAGAGAAGCAGTGTCCCTCTTATGGATCAAAAACTGGTGGTCAACTTAACCCCAGCTTAGTTACATCAGCATGGTGCTGACTGTAGATGGCCCACCTGAGGGAAGTGCCAGAATAAGAAGTGATGTGGAAAGGAAGAGGAGGTGTTGTGGTTCTCCTAAGTGTTGTCTTTTGAAGCTTTCCCTGATATGAAATCCATCATTATCACTAGAGGATCTTGGGATCTTGTTTCTGAGAACAATCACAGTTCACTTTGGGGGAGCTCTGGTCCTTATGTTCATCACTGCTACCTGGCTTTGAAGCAGAAGATGTTGCTATTCAAGTCTGTGAGAAGTTTGCCATGCTGTCTTCCTCACATGTGCTTGACTGTTATCATTGGCAGAGCTCAGGACCTCATTGTCACAGAGGATGTCTGTGATAATTTTCAAGGGAGACCTGGTCCTTATTTTAAGCATTTCTTCTTGTCTCCATTGTGGAACCTTCTGCTTACTAGCACTGATTCAGCATTCCACTGGCATAGTCTTTCCAGCTTCCACCACTGACCTTTGGGCCTTCCCAGCACAGATCTATAAAACAGACTTGCATGAATCGTTATCATGGACTCTAGACCTTCAGTTGGACTCATGGGAGGCATTGTCATGGGCTCCAGGTCTTCAGCTGGACTCATGCAAAACATTGCTCTGGTATCCAGGTCCTTAGTTGGATTTTCTAGATCTTCAGTATTGTGCACAGATTACCTGCAATTTCTTGTAGATCACTCTGGGTGACAATGATAAAATATCAGTAGAAATTTGTGTCCTGTATGTAGTTGCTCTCCTTACAGATCCTCACTACAACAGTCTCTATAGGCTTCTATCTTGGTCCTAACAGGCGTGCACTGAATACGATCTGGCTGAGCCTTGGTGTTTAGTAAGACAGGGTGTCACAAAGAATAAATTTTGTGAACACAAAAGGGAAATTCTTTATTCAGGCTGAATAAAGTATGTTTTATGATATGAACACCTGGGGGGAAGATGATGAAGTGTGGAGAAGACCTACCAATGTTAGCAATACTGGAGCCTAGCTCTCTTAGCTTCAGCTGCTTCGCATGTTCCTCCCAGCCTGCCCTGCTGTCCAGCACCCATATCAATGCCCTGTTCTGCTGGGTGATCTGCTTCAGCAGGGACTCAGAGTGAGCCATGGAAGCCTGGGTTTCTGCTCCTCTGCCTCCTGTTACTCTGGCTCCCAGGTGAGGGGACTACAGATTATGGTTCAACACATCTGTAGAAACTCTTTTAATGTGGGTTCCAGTGTCCTGGCACCTCTGATCAGCAAGCACAGTAATTAAAGTTCAGCGTTGATCAATGAGCTGAGAAGACACTAGTGAGAAGACAACCGGTGATACCTGAATTACATAGGTAACAGTTATTTTCTATGTTCAGTCTCAGATACCACTGGACAAAACCTGCTGAGTCAGACTCAAGCCTCCTTGTTTGTATCTCCAAGACAAACCTTCACTATCTAGCTGGCTAGCAGGGCTAGTCAGGGTGTGGGGGGGGCTACCTAGAATGGTACCAGCGGAAACCTAGGTAGGCTCCCAGGTCCTCATCTATGCTGCCTCCAGCAGGACCACTGGGGTTCCAGGCCAGTTCAGTGGCAGTGGGTCAGGGTCAGACTTCACTCTCACCATCAGCAGCCTGCAGCCTGAGGATGTTGCAGTTTATCACTTTTACCAGTATTACAGTGGGTGTCCCACAGTGATTCAACATGTGACAAAAATCTCCCTGATTGTTTGTCATGGTATTGGTCACAGCAGCTTTTTCCTGTAAGGACAGGTACTATTGTTCTTGCTTAGTTTTAATGTCTCTGCCTCAATTTGGCAGCCATCAGATTCTGAAAATTAACTTGCTGATAAGATTTTGACTGATTCTTGGATTTGTCCACAGACTCTGGCACACAACCATGTGTAGGAATAGCTTCCCTGCTAATGCCATCAGATCAGACTCATATTAGTGGTTGCCCAGAAAAATGTACATTTTATGCCCATGAAAACAAGACAACACAATAACCATTAAGACCACACAAAGCAGAACAAAAACTAGTTCATCCTGGATGAGCAGGGTGATTGGGTGCTACCACAATCTTCTGATCTTTGCAGGTGCAAATGGGACAAGGACCTCACAAAAACCATGAGGTTTGGTCAGCCCACCAGAGCTGAAATTTCAGATCCATTGCTTCACATATTAGTTGCAACTTCAATTATAGGAATTTTTCTAAATAAATGAACAATTGTTGAAGATAGGTGCCCTTGTATCCATCTAAGGATTTCCTACTTTGTCCTTTACAAATTGGTGAAGCATTGAAGTTTCCCACGAGGGCTCTAAATAATAATTAAAGTTCAATAGTCTTAAAGGATTAATATTGTGAAATTACCAACAATTGCCTGGAGTTGAGGGGAAAGGAAAGACCCCTGGACAAGGAGCCCTCAGCCTTGAATCATTTCCTAGCACTGCAACCAGCAGGGTATTCTGGGTCCCCCAGTCTTACCGAAAACTACCTTTTTGTCATTTCATGAAGTCGTATTACTAGACCTTGACTACCCCGTGACCATTATCTTTTTAGAATTCTAGGTGAATTATTAGTTATTTGTCCTTAATAGTTGCATGATTTATTAGGGAGAAGAATCATTTAAAATTTCTATAGAACCTTGTCTGTTAATTTTCAGAATAGGAATGGGTTCCTGAATATAGTACTGGGGAGGAGGTATTTGGTGAAGACATTAGGAACCCAAAATAAAAGGTGGTTGCTACAATGCTTCCATTAAATGGCAAACAAACCCCCACAATACACAAAGTCAGAGTCTTCATCCTAGAAACTAAATGAATGAATGTTGGAATAAAGGTTAGAATATTGAAGCGAAAATTTTCCATTACTCTGTGTCCAGCACTGTGTCCGGTTCCCTAGGCTCAAAGGCTGAGGCCTTAGGTCACAATGGACCATGTCTCCCCATCTGCCAGTTCCTCAGGATATCTTGCTTTACTCTGTGGTGTGTAAAGCACCTGGCTATGATGCCCCTTCCAGGAGGAGTTTTAGAGTCTGAACTCGGTCAGCAATGAGACTGGAGGGGTGAGAGAAGCAGGTACACAGCTCTGAATGAGGGAGATCATAAGTCAAACAGGGATGAAGAAGCCTTGTGAATTCAGAGAGGGAGGGGACAGAACTTATAGATCCCATCTACATTCAAAGGTGCAAAGTGTGTTATGAACAAAAACTAGAACAACGTTCACTCTACTCATGGGCGAACAGATGGATTCTGCTCTGTGGTCCAAGGGAGAAACTCATTCTCTCTTGTGGGAAATCTGTGCCACCCAGTGCTGGAAGAGGCCCAAGAAAACCATGGACCCCTGATGAGCTGTTGCGATTCTGCAGCTGTGAGCAATCCTGCAAAAGCCTCTGCTGATCTGCATGTGCACAGAGCACAACACATGCCCTCAATATTTCTTCTTAGGTTGCTCACACCCTGTGCAGGAGTCACTCACAGTCTGGATATAGCATGGACATGAGGATCTCCACTTAGCTCCTGGGGCTTCTGGTGCTCTGGCTCCAAGGTGAGAAAGGATTGATCTTGCAATTTAGTCTATTTAGAGTTCCCTGGTCAGAGTTGCCTGGCTCTACAAGGAGGTCCTGTTTTATCATGGTTGTGATGATACATGTTGTTTCTGATCTCAAGTGTCAGGTGTGACTTCCAGATCACTCAGACTCCATCCTTTTTGTCTGCATCTGTGGGAGACACAGTCACCATTAACTGCAAGGACAATCAGAGTATAGGCAATGCTTTAAAGTGGTACCAACAAAAACCAAGGAAAGCTCCTCAAATGCTGATCTATGGTGCAACCAGTTTGCACACAGGAATCCCATCGAGGTTCCTTGGCACTGGATCTGGGACAGATTTCACTCTCACCATCAGTAGCCTGCAACCTGAAGATGTTGCTACTTAGTACTGTAGTATGCTACTCCCACAGTGACACAAACCATAACAAAAACTACCCAAGAAAGCAGAAGTGTCAGGCTGGGCTGCCCCAGCTCAGCTCCCACTGCAGCTGTGCTCAACTGCTGAGAGCAGTTCTCTGAGCCAGCCAGGTTTAGAAGCTCCCTCAGGGCTTTAGAAGAAGAATCAAGAGTCTCTTCTACACACTAACTCTCTTTCCTTTTCCTCAGCTCCGCAGCACAGACAACACAACCCCAGTCCTGACTTAATGAAGACACTGAGCGGTGTGGGTTATGGCATCATTTTGGATTCAGACAATAATAGAGAAATGCTTCTATGTGTTGTAAGCAAGGATTTTTAAAGGCTTGATTCAGTTTTTAGTGTATATTTGATCACAGAAAAATTTAAAATAGAGAGGTGGCCCTGATTACCCTGCATACATTGCTATGCTGTCTATCACCAACATCCAAGGACAATTTTGTTAAAAACAATCATGATCCATAAATATGTGAAGTCCATGGCTCATATGCAACTTCACTCTTGGTGCTGTACATTTCAACAAGGGGAATAAATGTGCAATAACACACACGCAACATTTGCTAACATGCGATTTTGTTTCACTGCCCTAAAACTCCTCTGCCCTAAAATTTATCCCCATACATTCTCCTCCAGTTCCCACCAGTGATTTGTGTCTTATTATTCCCATCACTTATCCTTTTCCAAAATGACAAAATCTTGCCTTTATAGCTGTTTTTGAAAGATAATCTGAGAATATGCTGTATTAAACACAATAATTAAAAGTATTGAATAACACATCTTTGTACTTAGAAGGTTCTCTTTATCCCTTCTGTGATTAACTGGAGTATATTGGCTTAGTGATTGTTTTGGGGTAGAAGCTTTCAGTGTATTGATTCTGGCTCAGAAGTGCTTGGAGTAAGAGTCTACTATTCTTAAAACATGGGCATGAATATTCACAATCTTCTGCTCCTGCCTTTAACTGGATTCACAGGTAGAAATTTAGAACTCTCACTGTTTTTGTTTGTATCACCTACAGTCATTCAGTCTTTCACTGAACCTAGCTTGGGTTCTTTCTCCATTGCTCATGAGAGTGCCCCGCAGGCTACCTTTGGTCTTGAGCTTTAGCTGAAAAGAAGTGGATTCATTTCATGCTGAAACATCATCTCCTCTCCTTATTCTCTCTTCTTCCTATGTTATTTTATTTTTTATTTTTATTTTTTGCTGTGCAACTTGAACTCGTCTCATAAACGCAGTGTCTCTCTGCTCAGTGTGAGCAGCAGGGTTAATTGTGGGGAAGGCAATAGAGGTGGCATAGTTGGGGTAGGGTCCCCAGTATGCTGTTTATTTTTCCAACTAAGATGGCTGCGGTAGAAGTGATGTCAGCCACTGTAGGGACCCAGTCTTTAAGGTGCACTATTATTTTGCAGAGAAAAGTCAGACTTGGGTGAGGAATGCAGCCCCTCTGTGTACTCCTTTACTGCTTCCTCATCCCAGAGGTACGATGTTCTTACCTATTCCCTACTTTGCCATAGTTAATCATTTCTTCTCTGTTAATTTGTCTTTTCAATGGGCTGT
Source organism: Cavia porcellus (assembly GCF_034190915.1). Taxonomy (NCBI): domain Eukaryota; kingdom Metazoa; phylum Chordata; class Mammalia; order Rodentia; family Caviidae; genus Cavia; species Cavia porcellus. The sequence continues at coordinate 42,649,878 of NW_026947501.1, read as the reverse complement.
ATTAATGCAGATAAGTTCTAAAACTTATGTCAAGCACAGAAACATGGTAAGAATATTGTAATTAAATAGTGATAATAAATAACCTAAGAAGCTCTATCTTTTTTGTTTTCTATCAAATCTTAATTAAGGGAAGTCTCCCTATGAGGGAGCCACTAAGGCAGGGAGCTCTCTGCCCAGCTCTCTAAGCTCACATGGCTGGGGCTTCTGTGCACAATGGGCTGTGTCTTCCCCATCTGCCCATTCCTTAGTATTTCTTGTTTTACTTCGTGTCTGGTAATGCACCTGAGTGTGAGGACATTTCCAGGAGGCCTCTGGGTCAGCAATGAGGGAGGAAGGGTGAGAGAGCAAGGGCTTCAATTCTGACTGTGGCTGTTGTGAGTGAAACACCAGTGAAGTGGCTTGATGTATTCTGAGGTGGAGGTGACAGGTCCTATAGAACTGAAATACTGTCAAGAGAGTCCCTAAGAGGAGGGGCAGGTGGGCAGGAAGAGGGGCTGTGACTGCAGATCTGTTTCCTTGCTGTTCTCCAGAGGCCTAGGCAGTGAGTGAAAATCACAGCTAGGTCCACAGAGGCTGAGGGTGGTCTGTGACCTTCTTGCTGCTCAGATTCTGCAGAGGGGAAGGATGCAGAGGTAATGTGGCAACTGTGGGCTTTCACTGTTTATTTTCAGTGTGCCAGTTTTAAATGCCATGTTATGCAAACAACTAATACCATTGTTTATTGCTACATTAAATGAATAATTTATTACATGCAGACCGAAAGTAAACTATGTATTTACATGTGTAATGCATGTTTTTCATCTTTTCAGGTAGATCACAAACTTGGATGAGTTGAACTCTGGGATGGGGACATTTGGAGATTCTCTTCTTAGCCTCTATCCCTCAGGATCAGTGGGAACAGCACTGAGAATCTTTGGTTCACAGAACCAGGCCAGCTTTTCAGTCCTTTGTCTCTCCCAGTGTGGTTCCTCTGGGCTCTCAGGTTGGTCAGCACCCAGAATGTTGAGTACTTTCCTTCCCTGTGTCCCCTGCCAGCATGCACCATGGGGAGCTTCACTGGTTCCTCTAGGTCCTCACATCCTTGGGTCAGGGGAAGAGCTCCACCCTCCTCAGTGGAGCCAGCACTGGGCAGCACTGAGCTATGCAAGCCTGAGTTTAATCCAGGTTTCACCTCCCTCACCATTCACTGCAGTGCTTCAAAATCTATTAAGGCCTTAACTTCCCTGCCCACGTCTCCTCAGCTCCTGAAATCACCCTGGAACCTGAATAAGAAAGGATTTTTTATCCTTGTTTTCCTAGAGTCCTTCTTTTTCCTAACACAGCAAAAAAAAAAGATTTTCTTCATATTTCTCTTCACAATCCAATGCAAGTCATCAACACAAGATTATTTATTTTGTAAAGGACCTTTTAAAAATCTAACACATTCATGGCAGTCATCGCTGTTTTCTTCAGTTTATTCAGCAGTGCTCTGATCTGCTCTGTATGGCAAATGCAGATGAGCCTCTTCCAGTCTAGGCAGGAATAGGGATCCTGAGATTCAAGTGACCTCTGTAGAAGTGAGATGAAGCAGGAATGAGGATGGTGCACAGGTGCTGAGGAAGATTTTCATACACCTGAAATGGGAGGATGAGGTGCAAAGGTCTGTCTGGATTTCTTACAAAAAGAGCTTTGAGTGTACTTGAGGCATAGGCACAATACATCCCTCTGGAGATCAGGAGCCCTTACGCACAACCTTGAAAAGTCCTTGTACTGAGATTCCCAGAACAGGAGGAAAGAATTTGGTTGGTTCCTTTCTACTCTATCCGTGCTGCGGCACCCTTCAGAAATACTCTAACACCGAAAGTTCTGCTTTGGGTTTAAATATATCCTGGTTCTCGCATTCTTTTTCAAGTAATTCTAACTTATCTTGCAATGAAAATGGGGAGCAGGTACCTGGCTGGGCCTTAGAACTGCCCTTGGAGGAAGACAGGCAGAAACATGTGCTCCTGTGTGTGCTTGGGGGAAGCCTGGGGCTGGACAGCAGCATTGCTCATGTCCTCCCCTGCAGTCTTAGTCATGCTGTGGTAATGAGTAGAGGAACCCAGACAAGTTCACGATTTCTGCTCTCTTCATGTTTTGTCTTCTCATTTTTAACCCTAAGTTTGAAACAGCCCCTGTGTCTACCTTCCTTCTTCCTTCTCAAAGGGATCATAACATAGCATCTTTGTCCTCACACTAAGTGTGTCCTGCAACAAAAGAACAGCAGTTCGCTCTAATCATAAGAGAGCAGCCTGCTTCTTTCCTGTGGCCCAAAGGAGAAACATGTTCTCCGCAGGGAGATCTGTGCTGCCCTGGTGTGGACAAGGTCCCCAGAAGACAGGGAGCCTGTACTGAGATAGGTCAGCCCTGCAGCTGGTCCAAATTCCTCTGCCCCTGCTGATTTGCATATCCCAAGAGCCCAGTAGGCTGCTTGAGGACTTCTTCATAGGCTGCTGGTCTCACCTTGTGCAAGCTAAGTCCCAGAAAGAAATTAGCAATGGACATGAGTCCATTTTCTTTCTGGGACTCTTGCTGCTCTGGGTCCCAGGTAAGGAAGGGCAGCGCTAGGAATTTATTCAAGTATGAATGTTCAGAATTCCCTAATATTTTCGGGAAGTCCCATTTTTTCTTGAATAGCTATGTAGATATTTGTTATGTTTCCCATTTCAGGTGCCAGAAGTGACACCCAGCTTACACAACCTGCATCCTTATCTGCATCTGTGGGAGACACAGTCAAGATCAGTTGCCAGGCCAGTCAGAGAGTTAGTAGTTACTTAAACTGGTATCAGGAGAAACCAGGAGAACCTCTTAAACTTCTGATCTACTATACAACCAATTTGCAATCTGGGGTCCCATAAATGTTCAGTGGCAGTGGATATGGGACAGATTTCATTTTCACCATCAGCAACCTACAGCCTGAAGACCTTGCCCCTTATTACTGTCAGCAGGATGATGGGCTTCCTCCCACAGTGATACAAGCCTTGACATAAACCTTCCAGAGAAGCAGAAGTGTGAGGCTGAACTGCCGCAGCTGCTCCTCTTTGTGTCTCCAGCTGGAGACAAGTTTCCTCAGATGCAGTCAGCCTTTAGAGTACCTTGGAAGGATTTGGTAGAAGTGTCCAAGTAAGCTCCTATCTACTGTAGATTTCTTTTCTGTTTCTCAACCCTGATTTAAAGAAAAATACCAGTTAGTACACTGAATTAATGTGGAATGTGGCATCATTTTGTTATTACCTAGCAACAGAGAAGCTCTTCTTTGGATTCCAAGCAATAATGTTTACAATATTTTATCATTGTTGTAGATTTATTAGTTAATTGTATTTTTTATTTTAATCAGATAAACACCAAACAAAGTAGAACAGAATATTGTTAAGCAAAACAATACAATGAAACCCATCGTGCACTGCAAAACAAGATGATAGAAATCAGCTGTGGCTAACATGATCTGTATTGTCATGTTCAATTAGCTTCGCATATCAGCAGATGTAATAAATACAAATGAAAGAAAATGGAATTAATTCAAAAAAACAGTGTAACCATATAGAACATCAAAACAAGATTATTGGATATTAATAATTAGTGCAGATACGCTTCTTGTAAACCTACATTTAGAGATCTGTATTTACAACAAAATTTAAAGTGCAGAAGTATATTTTATTCCTCTGCCCCTATATCAGCATAGTAGAACATCCCTGTAAATTGCAACTCTGTCGCAACCCATCAAGATAAATCTAAACTTAAAGTTCATAGTTCACATTAAGTTTGACTGTCGACATTAAATATTTCACCAAAAGTCACAGGTATAAGGCCATATGTCCAAAATGTATTATGACACAGTTGTGTCATAATACCACCGTCTCATACTTGTGCATCTTCTTTTTCTTCATCTTTTTTGTAAGAGAATCATGTCTTCCCATGCCTATAGCTTTTCCTTTTCTAGAAAAACAAAATCGTGGAGTTTACAGTATGGAAGATTTTCGAAAGCTAATGTCAAAATATACTGCTATGGAACACAAAAATAAAAATAATGAATAGTACATGTTGCTACTACCAATAATCCCTTGATAGCATCTATTATTATCCCGACTATCCTGGCACAGTCAGGGTGTTATATCCTTCACTGTGCAATGGTATGATGTGCTCAGAGCACTGCCTGTGTCTCAGAGGTCAGCAGATAGGTACTGATTATTTGGACTGATGTTAAGAGTGTGTTGTGATTTTAAATTATGCAAGGTAGTTTTAAAATCTTTTTTCCTTCAGGTTACTTTATTGATACACCCTTGTTATAAATTCTGATGCCCATACAACCAACTGGATTTACAGGGGACCCTGGGACTCTCACTGTTCTCTTTATCATTCAGATATTTTCACTGTTTCATTGAACCCAGCTCAGTGTTTTCTCTATCAGTTAGGGAACTCCCGTTTCCTCCTATTGATCCTTTTTTAAGAAATGAAGAAAGAAAGAAATGACTTTTCATTTTTTGTCGAAGAAAAGTATCTCCTGTTCTTATTTCCACTTTTTCATGTGTGGTTTTTAGGCCCTGACACTTGAATACCTTCCATAAACACAGCATTGCAGCCCTGGGTGAACAATACACTTACTTCTTAGGAAGTCAGTAGGATGTGGCATGGTTAAAACGGAATCACTTGATGTTTTCTAGTTTTTCAGTCAAGATGGCAACAGCAGAAGGGGTTGCAGTCATTTTTGGGATACAATCTTTTAAGTGTCATACTAATTTTTTATAGAAAAAATCTCAGACTCCAAAGTAGCAAGCATTCGCTTTGTGTAATCTATTCCCTCCTTCAACCCATGAATCCCTACTCGCCAATGTTTTCTTTATTATTTTTTTTGCCTGTCCAATAAGCTGCATTAATTAAGATTAGCTCTCAGACTTCTAAAACATTCCAAGCATAGAAAATGGTAAATAACAAATTTTTCATGATCTCTGCCTCATCTACTTACTATTGGGTATCAATTAAAAAAAATTTAAATTAAGTAATATGAACATGTAAAATGCGCATAATTTCCTGGTGGAAGTGATGAACACATGACTTCCTAGGAGAAGAGCTTGAAAACCTATTTTCATAGTGCCACATCTAACAGTAGAGATTTGAAGCCTTTGATGAATGCTCTTGGAAACACCTACTTGCCTAAAACTATTCAAACCAGCTTTATCATAATAGCCTGACAGAAAAACTACCTCAATCATCATGAGCACATGAAGCAATACATTATGATATCTCCATCCATTAAACAGTACTCAGAAATGAAGAGAAGCCGATTATTGATACATGATTAACATGAATTGAACTAACAAGCAACTATGTGGTGTAAAAGTAGCAAGCAAGTAGGGAACCGATGCTGTGTGATTTCTTTTTGTATGAAATTCTAGAGAAGGACAAATCTAATATGTAGTGGCAACAGATAGACTCGAATTTGAAAAGTTCATGGGGTGAAGAGGAAAGAACAGCAGGAAAATGAGTTGCTTATTCAGGATAATGTGTTATTCCAATGGAATTTTCCCAGTGAGATTTTGATAGAGATTATATGGAATCTATAATGCACTTTAGATGGTTTGAAAATTTTAGCAGCATTAATCCCTCCAATCCAGGACCATGTGGCATCCTTCCATTTGTTTGTGTCTTCTGTAATTTCTTTCACCACTTTCAGTGCAGTCTTAACTTTTCAATATTTCTCTCCTGTGATTGTGTGAGTGTACATTGTGTTCTGTTATGTGTTACCTTTTTTTCCGGCTTAAGTTAGACTCTTGCACTTTCTCCTGAATCTCCTGCACTCACACCTGTTGACCAAATATTCCTTTAATTCATATTTTTATTCTGATTCCATATGGCTCAAATTGTTTCTGATATAAACTTAATTTTTTGCATCTGGTATAGCTTCTCACCATTTATTAAAAATAATGTCACATAAATCTACAATTAACTTTATTATCTTTGGAGAAATGGCTATATGTGGGTGTTTTTTCCTACACTTTACATTTTTGCTTATTCAGTTTATTTACCTTCATTCCTATGATGCCATTCACTGTCTTACTGAAGTTATTTCTTAATTCCCTACCCAGCTTTGCAATGCTAAAGATAAAACTCAGGAGTTTATGCATTCAAGGCCAATGTTTTACTGTGAAGCTTTACAGCTAATTCTTATAAAAATTAGAAAATATAAGTTCACTCATATAAAAATTTTACTGTTTAAAAATTTTGTATTTATTTTAGGCCCTTTGGTTTTTCTTGTATATTCTAGAGACTGCTCATCCATTTAAATATATCATTTGTAGATTGTTTGGTTTCATTGCATGAAATACATTTATGTAAATATATGTATCTTTTGAAAACTTTAAATGTTAATAATATCAAGTTTTTTGTAACCTGATGTACATGTAAGTCTCCATTTCCCTATATGTTTTTTTTTTTAATTATAAGACATAGTGAACATGTTGACAGTGAACCCAGAGATTTTATGAAATTACTATTCTACTAATTTTGGTGCACTCATAGGAATTATTTAAAGAGAGGTTATTAGAAGTAAGTGAAGCTATGTCTTCTTTCTTTTAACTTGTGAATTTTATTACTTTTCTTTGTCTTGTATTTCCTAGCACCTCCACCATGAAAATGATTAAAGTGGACATCCCAACTAACACATTCTGAAAGATGAAATACTTTGTTGGTGAATGTGATATATTTAGAGAATTAGGAGTCAAAAGAGAGATTTCCAAGACTGTTAAAGTGAGAGAGTCAGGTTTCATTTGATGGATGTGTTGTAATGGAACAAAGCAGAGAATCATCCGAGGAATAGTTGTTGGCCTGCACAGGCAGTTCTATTTCTGATTTCAGTGAAATGGAATCAGTGTGCTGAAGAGAGAGATGCAGTGCAGCTCACCTGTGAAGCTGTGGTTGTCCACTCATCTACACCACTGAAGCTAAGTTCGTGTCATCCTTGGTGAATTCCCACAAGGGTAAGGCTGCATTGTTAACCTTGGGAAATGAGTGCAAAACTGCAAAGGAAAAGAGTATCTGGAAGACAAATTTCATACAAAACCTTTTTCCAACCGGACACAAGTATGCACCAAAGGAGACTAAGAATCATATCAGAGGTGGTAAGAATCAATGTAGGGTTACTCTTGTGCTTAATATGATTGTATTGAAGACCATGTAGTTCAGTTTAGAGATGTGGTAAGACAGGAAGATGCCAGGATCATGTTCCCTAACCACAGAGTGGAAATGTTATTCTGTGCTGTGCCCAGGGGCCTTTTGTCCTGACCACCTGGGCCTGGCTTGCACAGGTGAGGACAAGAAGAGCCCAGTGTTTCTGCAGCTACAATTTCAGCTCATCTCACCCATGCTGTTCTGTATGCTCCTCCCAACACACCCTGGTGTTCAGAGCCCATGTCATTGTCTGAACCAGAGCTCTGGGGAGACCTGCACCAGGGAGGACCTAGGTTGCAACACAGCATCCCTGGTTGGGCTCCTCTGTCTCCTGTTATTCTGGATCCAATGTGAGCATTACATGGAATATTTTTGCATATCTGTGAAAACTCTCAGTGTTAGCTTCTTTGTTCAGTAGTACATTGTATGTTTAATAAACATCATAGTCCAAGTTCCAAGTAGAGCAATGAGCTTAACTAAATTGGGAAGACTATTGGTATGACTTGGAACACAAGGCAGATTTTTCTATTTTATTTTTCAGTCTCAGATTCCACTGGTGAAAGCTTGCTACACAAACTCCAGCCTCCCTGGCTGTGTCTCCAGGAAAATCAGTCACTGTCACTTGCATGGCCAGTGAGAGTTTTAGAATTTCCTTAGTCTGGTTCCACCAGAAACCTAGGAATGCTCTCAGGATCCTCATTTATGATGTGTTCAGCAGGTCGACTAGTGTCTCAGTCTGGTTCAGTGGCAGTGGATCAGCGAAAGACTTCACTCTCACCATCAGCAGCCTGCAGCCTGAGGATGTTGAAGTTTATCACTGTAACCAGTATTACGGAGGGTGTCCCACATGGATCCAATATGAAACAAAAACCTCCCTGATTATTTGTTGTGATTTTGCTCATAGCAGCCTCTTACTTTATGGACAGCTGCTGTGGTTCCTGATCAGTTTAAAACTCGGTGCCTCAGTGTGGCTACCTTGTGTTTTTGAACAGTAACTTGCTGATAATATTTTGACTGATTCTTGGATTTGTCCTCACACTCAGGTGCATAGCCATGTTTAGAGATTGTTTTCCTCCTACTGACATCAGATCAGACTCATATCAGTGGATTCCTAGAAAGATGTACATTTTATATCCTATAAGAAGCAGTACAACAGCCAAGAACAAACTTTCTTCTTATGCATGTGAAATTAATTTATGGTGCTTTGGTTTTCTGAACAGACACAATTCCTCAATTCTTCTTCCTGGTGTTAATTTGCTTCCCTGTATTGCTGGTTTTCATTGCTATTACAGTAAAAGTTAGCTTATAAAAACTGGTGCATTTACAGTTTTGTTTATCACTTTTTAGCATTTTGGCTGAGATTAAATGTAATTTTATTGTTTATATATATGGGCACAACTTCTAGATCTATTCTTACATTTCCTTTATTCCATATGTTATTTCCAATTTCATGTGTATCCTGGCATTCCCCATCATTCTCCTGGTTAAGAAAAACACTAAACACAAACTTTGTTTTGAAACCCGCATGAGAGTTTGTTTTATGGCTACTTTTCTTTCTTCCTTTCATCTCTTTGTCTTTCCTATTTCCTCTTTTTTTCAATGGCTTCAATTGTGTTAAATGATTGAAACAGTCATAATGATATCCAGTAATTGTAAATCTTTCTTATTTTCTTTTTTATTAAAATACTTATTCATCCATCTATTAATTTCTGTAAGATAATCTGTACGTGTGACTCCAGTACTCACTGTGTAAGCTAGGGCAGTAGCGTTCATGTGGCCTGATGATCCTCAGGGTTCAATGTGTCTACCTTTCGCTACACAGTTAATCTGAACTACGAATATTACATTTCTTGTAATTTGACCTTTTCCGAGTAGTTTATTTCTTGTGTATATATTCAATGCATGATATTTCAAGATATGTGTAATTAAATCTTCCTGAAAAATAATCATATGATTGAAATATAAGGATCATAGTCCAAAATATGTTAAATACTTAAATTTTAGAACATTACAATAAAGGACACATTCCGATTATTTTCCCTCACAATCCTCCCCCTTGATTTAAACATACTCATCCTATGCTCTCCCTCATACTCCGCTTCTGATATTGGTCCTCCCCATGGCATCAAAGTGATGGTTGTCAAATGACCATGGACTGATACGTCTGAATCCATGAGCCAAAATATACAGTTTCTTATCTTCACTTGATTTTCTCAGTTACTTATCATAGTGAGGGCAAGCTGATGGACAACCTGATGGACAAATTGATGGACAATCTGATGTTCTGCACAGGGGAGGATAAGTTGGAGAACATCACACAGGAGAAATTGGAGATGCCATGGTTATAAAGCGCTAATGTTGGGGAACCATGAGGAAGAACTTTACTTTGTATGTGTGTGAGCCATTGGCCTATGTTCTGAATCACATTGTTTTCCTTATTTATTGCACATCTAGTGCCATAAATCAACATGTGCACATCAAGAGCTGCTCCTGCAACCACAATGTAATGAAAAGTCCAGTCGTGGTACTGGAAGCCCAACTGAAGTCACTCACCAGCTCCTCTGTGTCCTTCTAAGCACTGGCTATCCCTGCTTCTGCATCAAGCACCACCCACAGAGAGGTAGAGATGAGAAGCTGTGTCTCCACGGTGATCAGGGAAGGTTTCTGTGCTCTACTCAGGATAGGCTCAGATTGGTACATAGACACTACATATGACTGAATCCAAGCTGCAAGGACCACAGCACAATCAAAGGACATGCAAAGACCAGGAGATTGTATAGAGACTATTAAGTGCTTTAACAGGTTTTTTTTTTTCAGTTGAGCATGACAGTGCACAATCCTAGTAGTTGGTAGGCAGAGGTAGGACAATTGCTTCTGAGTTCAAAGTACTGGAGTCCATCCTGGGCTCCATAGCAGCTTCATGCTCAGTCTTAACTGCATAATGAGACCATGACTCAAAAAAGAAAAAAAGAAAGAAAGATAGAAAGAAAGATAAAGAAAAGATGAAAACCAGAAAATAAAATGTATTTTGAAAAAAATTATTATGTAAATAGTAGAAAAATCCACCAATAATATAAGACTCAGAGGCTTAGAGATTTTTTTTATCCCAACTATGAAAATAAACATCATATTTTTCATCAAGCAAGAGGTCTTGTGTCACATTCATGACACAGACCATACCTTCTATTCAGAAGCTGGAATTCCCTATTCCTCTTTGGTGCTTCCCCGCATGTCCCCATAGCACTGCCTCTCCCTTGAGCCCTGAGTAGAGTTTGGTCATTACCCCTGGCTTGAGATCAACCTGAGGCAGGTGCAGCATGGCACCATGGACCTGGGGCTCTGGCCCTCTGAGTCCTGGTGCTTGGCTGAGGTTCAGACAGGAACATGCTGAGGAATTGACAGGGCCAAACAAAGGCAGGGGTCTGTAGTCCAGACCCTGTGCAGTGTGCACAGCATCTTCCTTTCACCTGCTCAGGCAACATGATTCTTGCTGGGGAGATGGTGAGTGAGAGGTCATTGAATCTGGGACATGTTTGTATTTTGTTTACATCTTTGATTTTCATAAATTATTAACTGAAAAATTTTATACAAACAATATGTTTTTTATTTTGTTTATTGGTCTAGGGACCAAAATCTCATGATAGGTAGTAAATATTAAAATAATGAACCTGTAATTTATTTTATTCATCACATTCTAAGAAAAAAAATGCAGTATCTCAACCTTCAAGCACTAAATAGATAGAGCAAAGTAATTAAAGATTAAAAAATATAGATAAAAGACCAAAATGTCATTATAGATAAAAGAATAGTTGTAGGTTAAATATAAAATGAAATCATGAATGAACCAAATGATTAAGATGTAAATCCACTATTGATAAACAAAAATATATAGCTTTGAAGGACTAAATTTTAAAAAAAAAAACACTAAAATGTGAAGGGTAAAACTAAACAATATTGGTATTTTTTATTCTCAACTTGAATTTACATGTCAGAAACAAAGAATTTCTAGTTTTTTAGGGGTCCTTTCTTTACAAGTTTAGTATATTATCACCTTTTCTTTCTTTTGGAGATCATCCATCCTCTTGGATACCTTCTAGAATGAGTTACTTGTGAGTTAATAACACCTACTGCAGCAGAGTCACCAGTGTACCACCAACCAAGCTCATGGCCAATCTAGCACTGCTGTGTCCCACAGGAGCATTTTTATCCATCTATCCTTGAAGCACACTGTTCACAATAAAAACCCAGAGCAGTTGTTGACTGACAGTTCTTGAAACTGTCATACGAGAATCAACTGATCTAGATTCCTTTCAAGGAAAGAAATTTTGTTGAAAGCATGGATGTGCCTGAGTTTCCAGGCTGGCTATAATTCATTTTTCACATTTTGTACAGAAACTGAGGAGAAAGAGGTAGAGGGTAATTTGCAGGAACCCAGTGCTTCTGGGGTCTTCCCATGTTTCAACTGCATAGTTGAAACTATTAGGAAAACTGCTGAGTATGTAAGCAATGTAAGATGTTGTGGTTCTCAGGGCCTACTCTAGCAGGGGATCTGGAGTAGAGAGGATAGGGCTGGGTTTATGGTTTGGACCAAGAGCCCTCAGCTTCAAAACATTTCCTAGCATTGCACATTGCATGGTATACTGGGCCTCTTTCTCTTTACCAAAACTATATCTTTGTCATTTCAGGTCACATATTAGACTGTAACTGACCATTATCTTTTCAGAATGCCCTGTGAACTATTAGTCTTTTATCCTTGGTAGTTCATGATTTATTAAGAATTGGAAACAATTACGTTTTCTAAAGAATTGGGTGTGGTAATGGACAGAATAGCATCAGATTCATGAATACTGGCGAAAAATGTAGACAAAGCTTTAGGGTTCCAAAATAAATAGGTTTGGGAGGAGGCACTGGAGGGTCTGTGAGCCTCACTGGGCTATGCCTAGCCACCTCCATTGAGCCCATGGAGCTGAAGGCATGCAACATGATTTCCCATGCACTTGAGCTGAGGGAGAGATTTGGACCTTGCTCCAAGCTGTTAGGATGCTGTCCAGAGGAGGCATGCAAGGTCCCACAGGTCTGACTAGCCCATGTCCATCAAACTCTATTCAGTCCCAAGGGCCAAGGGCATGATCCCAGGTGATTTCCAGGATGCCTATAAGAAGCTTTGGAACACCACTTGAAACCCATAAATATAGGAAAATGACAAAATGAAAGACCAAAATGTACTCTCAAACCTCCAACCCTTCCCAACCAAGACTAGAAGTCAAGTAAGTAAAGAAAATATAAGCCATATACCTGAAATGTTTGAAATGATAACACCTGAAATAAAGAAAGAAAAATGAGAAGTGATGAAAAAAGTCAAATCAGAAATAATCTCCCAGGTAAAAGAAGAAATGATAAATGTAATGAAAGAAATGCTGAACACATGTAAAGAAGACATAATTAAAAATTAGAGGAACAATGTAAAAAAGATGGCAACCCTGAATGAACTATATAAGAAACAAATAGAATGAATAAAACAGATTGAAGTAGATATCCAGGAAATCAAAAAGTCCATTGAAAGTTGGCAAAACCAATTCAACAAAAATGAAGATAGAATTTCAGACCTTGAAGACAAGATTTCAGCTAATGAACAGGAAAGGAAAGATCTTTAAAAAAAAACAAGGAATCAAGAAATAACCATTGAACAGCTGCAAGATGATGCAAAGCAAAACAACATAAGATTGATATGTATAAACAAAAAGGAAGGTGACAACACAAATGGCATCAAGGGACTATTTACAGAAGTAGTAGCTGGAAATTTCCCAAAAATTACAATGGAAGCTAACATAGAGATGAGTGAAGTGTGTAGAACTCTAAATAACCATAAACAAAATAAAAGTACACTGAGACTTCCGGACCCTCCAGGCTTCCAGTGCAGTGAAGTGGAGAAGTGGTTTTGAGGCCTCTACATCTGCCTCCCCATCCCGGCTGAACTTGGACAACTGCTGAGCTTCCGATGGGTGGGTGGGCCCACACTATCCCCGGAGACCAGCCTGTTTTGGACTGCCACGCCTATACATTGGTGTGCAGAGGAGGGGCTGAGCGGATCTGGGGCGCCTGCATTGGCCTCCCTGTGTGTCTGGAGGACTGTGGATGTCTCGGTGGGCTGTGGGGCATCATGGGTTGTGGAAGCCCTGCAGCGTGTGGTGAGTGCTCAGCACACTCTGCCCAGAGCCCAGACTGTTTGGGTCCCTCCAGGCTTCCAGGTGCAGTGAAGTGGAGAGGTGGGTTTGAGGCATCTACATCTGCCTCCACATCCCGGCTGGGATTGGAGAGCTGTGGAGCTTCCAAGGAGCAGGTGGGCGCACAGTGTCCCTGAGGCCCAGCTTGTCTGGAACTGCGGAGTTCTGAACAGGCAGAGGAGGGCCATTGGTTCCGCAGGCCCAGTGGCTTGGGGTAGCGTGGTGCCAGAGTATCAGTAGCTGCAAACATAGAAGGGGATCTTCAACAGATCCTGAGGAAGCTTTCAAAAAACACTTGGAACACAGAAATATAGGAAAATGACAAAACGAAAGACCAAATTACAACCTCAAACCTCCAGCCCATCTCAAGAAACCCTAGGAACAATGTATATAGAAGAAAATATATGCCATTCACCTCAAATATCAGACACAATAGCTACTGAAATTGACAAGCAACTGCAGAAAGCTTTAAAGAAATTCAAACTCAAAATAATCTCCCAGATAAAAGAAGAAATGATAAAAGAAATGAGATTCTGAATATATCTAAAGAAAACACAGATAAAAAATTGGAGGAACTAAACAAAAAGATAGAATCCCTAGATGAGCAATATAAGAAACAAACAGAATACATAATGAAGATGCACAGAGATATACAGGAAATAAAAAACTCCACTGAAAGTTGTAAAAACCGCCTTAATGAAAGTGAAGATAGAATTTCAGACCTTGAAGACAGGATTGCAGCTAGTGAACAGGAAAGGAAAGATCTTTTGAAAATAACAAGGAATCAGGAAACAACAATTCAACAACTGCAAGACGATGCAAAGAAGAATAACATAAGAATGATAGGGATTAATGAAAAAGAAGGAGACAACGTAAAGGATGTCAAGAGGATATTTAGAGAAGTAATAGCTGAAAACTTCCCAAGCATGAGATCAGAAACTGACATCATGATCAGTGAAGCATATAGAACTCCAAATAGTCATAACCAAAATAAAACTACACCCAGACATATAATAATCACAATCCCAGAAATCCAACACAAGAATAGATTATTAAAAGCTGTCAGAGAGAAAAGACAGATCACTTATAAAGGAAAACCTATCTGAATCACAGCAGACTTCTCAGCACAAACGATAAAGTCAAGAAGAGCATGGAGTGAAGTATTCCAGATCCTAAAGCAAAATGATTTCCAACCTAGACTGATGTATCCTGCAAAACTATCATTCAAAATTGATGGTGAAATACGATACTTCCATGACAAAGAAGAGCTGAAGAACTTCATGAACACCAAACCAACCCTGCAAAAAATATTGAAAGACAGTTTAGATACACAAAGGAAAAAACCACTAAACAAAGCAAATAATTAAACAGAACAGAAAAATAAAGATGCAACAGCAGAGAGATAACATTCCAACAATAAACCAGCATTTAACAGTGATAACCATTAATGTAAATGGTCTCAATGCACCAATCAAAAGAAACAGACTAGCAGAATGGATCAAGAAACAAAATCCAACCATATGCTGTTTACAGGAAACCCATCTAACCCAGAAGGCTACCCACAGACTGAAAGTCAAAGGATGGAAAACAATTCTTCATGCAGCAGGAATCCAAAAAAAGGCAGGAGTAGCCATTCTGTTTGCAGACAACGTGAACTTTAAACCAACAATGACCATAAAGGACAAAGAAGGTCACTACATACTCGTAAGGGGAAAACTCCAAGAGGAAGAGATAACTATCTTAAATATATACGCACCAAACTCCAGAGCGCCCAGTTATATAAAACAATTATTAACAGAAATGAAAACTTAAATTATCAGTAACACAATTGTAACAGGAGACCTTAATACACCACTGACACCAAGGGACAGATCAACCAGACAGAAAATGAGCAAAGAAATAACAGAACTGAATCACACCTGTGAACAAATGGGTTTGATAGACATATACAGAATGTTCCACCCAACAACATCAGAATACACATTCTTCTCAGCAGTACATGGATCATTCTCTAAAATAGACCATATATTAGCTCACAGAACATATTTAAACAAATGCAAAAGTGTTGAAATCATCCCTTGCATGTTATCGGATCATAGCGCTCTGAAATTAGAAATTCATGATAAAAGATACTGCAAAAATCCCGCAAACATATGCAAACTGAATAACACACTCTTGAGTAATCAGTGGGTCACAGAAGAAATTAAAGAAGAAATTAAACAATACCTAAAAGAAAATGAAAATGCAGATACAATTTACCGGAATCTGTGGGATGCGATGAAAGACGTACTGAGAAGAAAATTTATTGCACTGAGTTCCCACACCAGGAAAACAGAATGAATACAAATAAATAACTTGATGCTACACCTCAAACAGCTAGAAAAAGACGAGCAAGTGGAGCCAAAAGCCAAAAGAAGAGAGGAAATTATAAAAATCAGAGCAGAAATCAATGCAATAGAGACTAAGAAAACCATCCAAAGAATCAATGAATCAAAGAGTTGGTTCTTTGAAAGAATAAATAAAATCGATAAGCCCCTAGCCAACCTTATTTAAAAAAGGGAAGAAAAAGCTCAAATTCATGCAATCAGAAATGAAAAAGGTGAAATCACTACAGACCCAATAGAAATACAGAAGATCATCAACACCTATTTCGAAAGCCTCTACTCTCAAAAGTTTGATAACACAGAAGAAATAGACAGATTCTTAGAAACATATGAAGTACCAAAGCTAGATCAAGAGGATGTAAAATGGTTGAATAACCCAAACTCTCTTAATGAAATTGAAAATGTAATTAAGTCCTTACCCACCAAGAAGAGCCCAGGCACAGATGGATTCACTGCAGAATTCTACAAGAAATACAAAGAAGACCTAATGCCAACACTCCTCAAGCTCTTCAATGAAATTGAAGGGAAGCAATGCTTCCTAAGTCATAGCAAATATTACTCTAGTACAAAAACCCGAGAAAGACCCAACTAAAAAAGAGGACTATAGACCGATCTCCCTAATGAACACAGATGCAAAAATCCTCAATAAAATATTGGCAAATAGGATGCAGCAAATCATCAAGAAGATTATACACCATGACCGAGTGGGATTCATCCCAGGAATGCAAGGATGGTTCAACATACGTAAATCAATAAATGTAATCCACCATATCAACAAAGCCGAAATCAGAATCACATGATCATTTCTATAGATGCAGAAAAAGCCTTCGATAAAGTCCAACATTTGTTCATGATTAGAACTTTACAGAAAATTGGAATAGATGGTCCATACCTCAATATAATAAAGGCCATTTATGACAAACCAACTGCCAGCATCATTATAAATGGCCAAAAATTGAAAGCCTTTACTTTAAAATCAGGCACAAGACAAGGATGTCCTTTATCACCACTCCTATTAATATAGTACTGAAAGTACTAGCCAGAGCAATTAGGCAAGAAAGAGAAATAAATGGGGAAAGATAGGAAAAGAAGAAGTTAAATTGTCATTGTTTGCAGATGACATGGTACTCTACATAGAAGACCCCCTAAACTCCATTGAAAGACTCTTAGATACAATAAATAAATTCAGTAATGTGGCTGGATACAAAATCAATACTCAGAAATCAATCGCATTCCTACACATGAACAACAAAATCACAGAGAGTGAAATAAGAGAAACTGCACACTTCACATTAGCAAGCAAAAAAAATGAAATATTTAGGAATTTCTCTTACGAAAGAAGTGAAAGACTTATACAGTGAAAATTATAATACACTGAAAAAGGAAATTGAGGATGATCTCAAAAAATGGAAAGACATCCCTTGCTCATGGATAGGAAGAACAAACATTGTGAAGATGGCCATTCTCCCAAAACTGTTGTACAGATTCAATGCAATCCCAATAGAAATACCATCAACATACCTTATAGATCTAGAGAAATCACTCCTAAATTTCATCTGGAACCAGAAGAGACCTAGAATAGCAAAGGCAATTCTAAGCAGCAAAGACAAAGCAGGAGGAATCACAATACCTGACTTGAAGTTATACTACAAAGCAACAGTAGTAAAATCAACATGGTATTGGAATCAAAACAGAGCCGAAGATCAATGGAATAGATTAGAAGATACAACCACAACTACAAACACACTCAACCACCTTATCTTTGATAAAGGAGCCAAGCAGTTTCACTGGAAGAACGACAGTCTATTTAATAAATAGTGGTGGAAAAACTGGCTCTCCATTTGCCAAAAACTAAAGCTAGACCCATGTCTATCACCATGTACTAAATTAAAATCTAAATGGGTCAAAGATCTGAATATTAAAACAGAAACACTAAATCTATTGGAAGACAAATTGGGTAGAAACTTTGAAGACATAGGAGTAGGTAGAGAATTCATGAACCGGTCTCAAACCGCACAGGAAATACTTCCCAGAATCAATAACTGGGACCACTTCTTATTTAAAAGTTTCTGCATGTCAAAAGAAATCTCCAGCATAGTGAAAAGAAAACCCACAAACTGGGAAAATATTTTAGTGGACTCTCTCTCAGACAAGGGACTCTTGTCTAAAACATATATAAAGAATTAAAAAAACTCAGACCCCCAAAATTCAAAGATCCAATCCAAAAATGGGCATCTGAGATGAATACGCACTTCTAAGATGAAGAAATACAAATGGCAAATAAACATATGAAAAAAATGTTCATCATCTTTGTTCATTAGAGAAATGCAAATTAAAACCACACTGAGATACCATCTCACTCCTGAAAGAATAGCCAGGATCAGGAAAACCAACAACAACAAATGCTGGAGAGGCTGTGGGGAAAAAGGAACTCTCCTGCACTGTTGGTGGGAGTGTAGACTGTTACAGCGTTTGTGGGGGTCTGTCTGGAGATTTCTCAAAAAGTTGGGACTGGAAGTCCCATTTATTCCACCTATTCCACTTCTAGGCATATTCCCAGAAGAACTGAAAGCATCATACCACAGTGATATATGTGCACCTATGTTTATAGCAGCACAATTTGTAATCACCAGATCTTGGAAAAAACTCAAGTGTCCATCACCTGAGGAATGGATAAAAACGTTGTTGTATTTCTATACAATGGAGTATTATTCAGCTATGAAGGATCACATTGAGATATTTATCAATAAATGGGCGCAGCTTGAGACCATACTCATAAGTGAAATAAATCAATCTCGCATATGTGAATACCGAATACTTGCCCTAATGTAAGTAATGATTCAAATATATAAAAATATGTGGTAATCATGATTCCCCATTATGTGGCCTTGAAGCCTTATAAAGTTTTCACTTAATAATTGGAAAGTCTTTATTCTGAGCTTCTTGATATGGAAATATTTGAAGCTATAGTATATGAAGTTTTATTCAAATATTTCAAGAAAAAAGACATACACTATTGTAACTACTATTAAGTCAGGTTATTTGGTGGTGAAACACTAGGTTGCTGAAACAGTCATGCTTTGACCCGTATTGTTATATTGTTATGTCCTGTTTTATCTCAATCTCCCCCTTATTCTTTAAAAAAATTATTTAGTTATTTCTTATGTTAGTTTTAATTAAGGGGAAAATTTAAAAAATTAGCAGGATGTATAATAGTAACTTTTTTTTTTATTTCCTATTAACTTGTTTTGAAGTCCTGTAATACTCCCACGATCGGGTTTTGACTGATTAGACTCTGTTCCATTCTGTATGGTAGTATCAGTTTGAGGATATAGGCAACTACTTTGAAGGCAATAAGATTCACTGAGATGCCCATCCTGGTTTGACTATTGTCTCCTTTGGAAATCCTGTAATGTTTACAATGCCTAACTTTTATTGGTCTCGTTCTCTACTGTTTTGTTCAACTTTATAATATCTAATGAGATAGACAATTATTTTTAAGGAAACAAGAGACATAGTTGATAACCATTGTTGATAACCTTGTACTCTGTTTTACATCATGTGCTATGTCTATCCTTGGTTTTGACAGACAGCTTTTTTTTGCCATATTTGACTTTATTGTCTCCCCCCCAAAAAAGTAATAAGAACTATGGAGTAATAAAACCCAAAATGTGTAAATTTTGTTGTAAAAAGAGAGGGTAAAAAAAAGAGCTCTAAACGATACAACAGCAAGTGTGTTTAGGGGTGTTAAATAGCTGACCATATTAATGTTTTTGGTTGGATCATTGAACACAACTTTTTTCAGGCTCACTGTTTGAATGTCCACTTTGTATTCTTTGATACTGTGATTTGAGCAACTATTTCTAAGATGATAATATGTAATCTATTAACTGGTGATTTCTTACTGTCTTTTTTTTTTGTAGTTCTGTATTACGTGTACCCTTACACTGCTTTGTTTTGTTCTGTGTTTTTCTCTTTTTCCTTTTAAATAAAAATTTTTTAAAAAGGGAATGATTTCCCGAGTTCTAAGAGGTATGTTGATGGTATTTTTATATGGATTGCATTGAATCTGTATAAAAGTTTTGGGAGAATGGCCATTTTCACAATATTTATTCTTCCTATCCATGAGCAAGGTATGTTTTTCCATTTTCTGAGATCATCTTCAATTTCATTTTTCAGTGTATTATAATTTTCCATGTACAGGACTTTCACTTCTTTCATGAGAGTAATTCCTATATATTTCATATTTTTGGTTGCTAGTGTGAAGCCTGTGGCTTCTCTTATTTCTCTTTCTGTGACTTTGTTGTTAGTGTATAGGAATGCTATTGATTTTTCAGTATTTATTTTATAGCCAGCTACATTACTAAATTTATTTATTATATCTAGCCATCTTTCAATGGAGTTTTGGGGATCTTCTATATAGAGTATTATGTCATCTGCAAATAATGATAACTTAACTTCTTCTTTTCCTGTCTTTACACCTTTTATTTCTCTCTCTTGTCTAATTGCTCTGGCTAGTATTTCCAGTACTATATTAAATAGAAGCAGTGATAAGGGACATCTTTGTCTTGTGCCTGATTTTAAAGTAAAGGCCTTCAATTTTTGGCCCTTTAGTATGATATTGGCTGTTGGTTTGTCAGAGATGGCCTTTATTATATTGAGATAAAGACCATCTATTCCAATTTTCTGCTGGGTTCTTATCATGAATGAATGTTGGATCTTACCAAAAGGTTTTTCTGCATCTATAGAAATGACCATGTGGTTCTTACTTTTGGCTCTATTGATATGGTGTATTACATTTATTGATTTACGTACATTGAACTATCCCTGCATGCCTGGGTTGAATCCCACTTGGTCATGGTGTATGATCTTCTTGATGATTTGCTGCATTCTATTTGTCAATGTTCTATTGAGGACTTTTGTATTTGGGTTCATTAGGGAGATTGGTCTTTAATTCTTTTTTTTTAGTTGGGTCTTTCTCAGCTTTTGGTACTAGAGTAATATTTGCCTCCAGGAATGCCTTAGGAAGGATTGCTTCCTTTTCATATCATTGAAGAGATTGAGGAATGTTGGCATTAGGTCTTATTTGTATTTCTTGTAGAATTCTGCAGTGATTCCATCTGGGGTCAGGCCCAGTCTTAACTGCATAGTGAGCCTGTGACCCAGAAGAAAGAAAGAAACAAAGAAAGAAAGAAGATGAGAGACACAATAAAATGTATTTTGAAAAAATATGAATTTTCTTACTATTTAATAGCAGAAAAATCCACCAATAATATAAAAATCTTTTTTTCCTCAACCATGAAATTAAATATCAGTTTTCATCAAGCAGGTGGCCTTGTGTCACACTCATGACACAGACCAAGCCTTCTGCTCTGAAGCTGGAATTCCCCGTTCCTCGTTGTTGTTTCTTCGCTTGTCCCCCAACGGTGCCTATCCCTTGAGCCCTCTGCAGAGTTGCTCACTGCCTCTGGCTTGTGATCAACCTGAGGCAGGTTCAGCATTGCACATTGGACCTGGGTCTCTGAACCTCTGAGTCCTGGTGCGTGGGCTCAGTTTGAAATGCCCATGTGACAGGGGGCAAGGAATGCAGGCATCTGAGGGTGAGAACCTGTGCAGTGTGCAAAGCATCTGCCTTTCACCTGCTGAGCCCGTGTGATTCCTACTGGGGAGACTGTGAATGAGACGTCATTGATTCTGAGTCAGATTTGTGTTTTGTTTTCATCTTTGATTTTCATAAAATGTGAATTGAGAAATTTCATACAAACAATGCATTTATTATTGTGTTTATTGGCCTAGGGACAAATCTCATGATAACTAGTAAGGATTAAAAGAATGAACTTGTGGTTTGTTTGAGTAACCATAGTCTAAGAAAAAAATGCACTAACTCAGTCATAAAGCACTAAATAGGTGGGGCAGAGTAACTAAAGATTGAAAACTAGAACAGCCAAAAGCATCTTTATAGATAAAAAAGTAATTGCATGTTAAAACAAACCAATTCATTCAAATGAAAATTCACTATTAATTGACATAATTATATAGACTTGAAGGACTAAATTTTTTTAAAAAATATTGAAATATAAAGGATAAATCTGAACAGCATTGATTTTTTTGTCTTCAACTTGAACTTATATGTCAAAAAACAAACATTTCTAGTTTTTTAGGAATATTTTGTTCATTAGCTTACTATATTATCACCTCTTCTTTGTTTTGGAGATCATCAATCTTCTGGGATACATTTTAGAATGTAGTATGTGTGAGTTAATAACACCTACTACAGCAGAGCCACTAGCGTACCAGCAACCAAGCTCCTGGCCAGGCTAGCACTGCTGTGTCCCACAGGAGCATTGTTATGCATCTATCCTTGAAGTACACTGTTCACAATAAAAGCTCAGTGCAATTGTTGACGGACAGCCCATGAAATTGTCATCCATGAATCGACATGAATGAATTGATGTGCCTAGGTTTCCAGGCTAGCTGTAATTCCTTCCTCACACCTTGTACAGAACCTGAGGAGAAAGAGATGGAGGCTGATTTGCAGGAGCCCAGCATTTCTGGGGCCTTCCCATGTTTCAAATGCAGTTTCAACCACTAGAGAAATGTTGACTATGTCAGCCATATGAGCTTCTGGGCTTCTCAGGGCCTGTTCTAGCGTGGGGAGAATAGGCCTGGGTTCACAGGACTGGACAAGAAGTCCTCAGCCTCAAAACACTTCCTAAACTGCACACTCCAGTTTATATTGGGCCCCTTTCTGTTTCCCAGCTACATTATTGTCATTTCATGTGGTCACATTCTAGACTTTACCTGACATGTGAGCATTATTTTTTCAGAATTCCACGTGAACTATTAGTCTTTTATTCTAAGTAGTTGTATGATTTATTAAGAAGTGGAATCAATTAAATTTTCTACAGAATCATGCATGGTAATGGAGAGAATAGCATCAGGTTCCTGAATACTGGTGACAAGATGTAGTCAAGGCTTTATGGTTCTTAAATGAATAGGGTGGATATTAAAGATCTTCCGCTACATTGCAAGTGACTCGACAATAATGAAAGCACTGAACTCTCATCCTAGAAACACTAGGATGTAGAAGTGCTGCTTTTCCAGTAGGGAACCTCTAAGGCAAGGGAGTTCTCTGCCCAGCTTTCTAAGCTCACATTGCTGAGGGCTGCTTGGTACGATGGACCAGCACTTCTGCATTAGTTCATCAGTGTATCCTATTTACTTTATCATTGGTAATGCACCTGTCTAACAATGAGGCCCCTTCCAGGAAGATTGTTAGAGCTGAACTGTGGGTCAGCGGTGATACAGGGGTTGAGAGAACAAGTTGCACAGCTCTGAATGTGGGCAGCCTTCAGTGAAACAGGATGAGGTGACTTTGTGAACTCAGAGATGGAGGGCACAGAACTTATAGAGACAATATCTATTCAGAGATGCAAAATGTGCAGTGAAGCAACAAGAGAAAATAAGTTTATTCATGGAAGAGAAATTTGATTCTGCTCTGGCAGAATGGAGAAAGATGTTCTTTGCTGGAAATCTGTGCCAACCTGGAATGGGACCCCGGAAAACAACAGCTACTTCTGAAAAGAGTCAACTTGGCAGGCATGCACAACCCTGCCCAGCCCCTACACACTTGCATGTGTACAGAGCACAGCCAGCTGCTTAAGAGGCTGTCATACCCTGTTCAGGAGTCAGTTCCAGTCAGGACACAGCATGGACATGAGGATGCTTTCTCAGCTGCTGGGGGTCTGCTGCTATGGTTCCATGGTGAGGAATGATTTTTCCAGTGATTCAGTGCATTTAAAGCTGCCTGGATCCTCAGTGAGGTC
Source organism: Cavia porcellus (assembly GCF_034190915.1). Taxonomy (NCBI): domain Eukaryota; kingdom Metazoa; phylum Chordata; class Mammalia; order Rodentia; family Caviidae; genus Cavia; species Cavia porcellus. Next base: position 42,626,262 of record NW_026947501.1, on the reverse strand, counting down.
CTTCATCTGCATGGTTGTGCTCATATTTGTTATGTAGTTAATCTCAGGTGCCAGGTGTGACATCCAAATGACTCAGGTTCCATCCTCTTTGTCTGCATCTATAGGAGGCAAAGTCACCATCACTTGCAAGGCCTGTGAGGATGTTGATGGTGGTTTAAACTTCTACCAACAGAAACCAGGGAAAGCTGCTAAACTGCTGATCTATGTTGCAGACTGGATGGAGTGAGGTCCTTTCGAGGTTCAGTGGCAGTGAGTTTGGACAGATTTCACTCTCACCATCAGCAGGCTGCAGCCTGAAGACTGTGTAAACTTTTCAACTTATTAGTGTCTAAAAGTTTATAAGCCTTCTCCCACAGTGATACAATTCATAACAAAAACCAGCCAGGGAAATTGAAGAGTGAGGCTGGGCTGTCCCAGCTGCCACTTCTGCTGTGGCCAACTGCGAAGAGCAGTTCTCTGACCAGCCAGTCATGGAAATTCCTTGGAAGTTTTAGAAGAAGGCTCAATGATTTATTCCACACCCTAACTCTCTTCCCTTTCCTCAGCCCCAGCAGCACAGACAGCACAGCACCTGTCCTGACTTAATGAAGGACAGAGATGAGCACCTCTGATCAGTGTGGGTAATGGCATCATTTTGGATTCAAACAGCAATGGAGAATCCTTTCTATAAGTAATAAGGAAGAATTTTTAAAGAATTCTTCCAATTAGAATAAATTTAAATCTATAGAATAATTTAAAATATAGAGGTGGTCCTTACAACATTGTCCATAGGGTTTTGAAGGCTATCATCAATTTCAGAGTACAAGGTTTTACAAAAATTAAGATGATATAAAGCAAAATCTGTAGTTCACATGAGGATTCACACTTGATAGTTCACAGGAGAAACAAATGTGGAATAACACATGCAGCATTTTGCTATGATGCAATATTGTTTCACTGACCTAAAAATCCTCTGCTCTAAAAATTATCTCCCTTCATTGTCTTTCCCCAGTTTCCAATAAGTAATTTTTGTTTTATCATTCCTGTAGTTTTCCCTTTTGCAGAATGACAAAACCTTGCTTTAACAGTATAGAAGCTTCCTGAAGGGTAATCTAAATGTACACTGTGATAAGGAAAAGCACAATTTAAAAATATTGAATAAGACATCTTTTTAATTATGAAGTTGCTTTATTGCCTTCTATGGTTGTCTAGAATATTTTGACTTTGAGATAGTTCTGGCATAGAAACTTTTGATGTATTGATTCTGTCTCAGAAATCACCAGAAATGCACAGATTTTCTTGAAATAAAAGTCTAGTATCATTTTAAAAACATGGGGAGGAGTTTTTACAATGTTTTGCCCCTAACTTTAACTAGATTTTACATAGAAATTTAGAATTCTCCATGTTTTTGTTTGTATCACTTAGAGTCATTCACTGTTTCACTGAGCCTAACAGGGTTTTTTTCTCTGTTGTTCAGGGGAGATAAGCTAGGAATCCCAGCACACTGTTCATTTTTCCCATGATGAGGGCTGCAGTGTTGGTGGTAGCAACCACTCTAGAGACCTTTAAGGCTGCACTATTGTTTTCTAGAAATATCACAGATTGAGACTTGTATTGTGTGCCTGCTGTTTAACCCATTCCCTCCCTCTTCATCCCATTCTTATTTATCTCCTACTTAGTAAGTGAAAGGGTTTTGGCCCAGGCTGGATACTATGGCCAGTAAAGCCAGGAAGCTCCTATCTCCCCCCACCCTTAGAAATTGCCTCTGGTGCCAAATTAAGACCAATGGGCTACCTGTGCATCCCTAATGCCCCCTTGGGTTCCACCCCAGACCGAGGCTACTTATGTGACTCACTGCACATGTTCCATGGAGAGATCACTGGCCCCAGGGTAGAGAGGCCACGCCCCAGGGGATGGGGGGGGTGTCTCTGCCTGCATTCCCAAAATAAAGGTTATTTATATTTTATACTTCTTATCTTTTCAGCCGCCGCTGGTCCTCCTCCTTCCCCCTCCACAGTTCTATCAGATGGTAGAGAGACTCCTCAGGTTAGTTCCCAGTTTTGAGTCCCCTGCTGTTCAGGACCAACCAGACTGCATCCTGCATTAATTCCTCACTTCTACACTCAGGAACTGTAAGCTTGGCTGCTATTTCGCAAACAACACCCACCAATTTACCACAGGTGAGAAACTCCCCCGAGACAGCCAATGAGCCAGGCTCAGGTAGATTTTCTCCCCCCTTTGCGTGGGTTCATGACCCTTTCACATCTTTTAGACAGCCCAATCGAAGGTCTTTCTGGGCAAGCGGATGTCCACTCTGGACAGCCCACACTGAGAGGCCCTCACATTTTTCCAGAGCTTTTGGGGCTTTCTGGGCAAGCCTGTGTCCATTCCTGGACTGCCCACACTGAGAGATCCTCACTTTAGAGCTTTTTAAGTTCTCATGGCAGAGTAGTTACTCTGCCCATGCAAAGTCCAACCTTAATATTTGTGATGGCCAATTATTAAGAGTTTGGAGCCACATAGCCAACCCGTTGGTCTGGGGTGCAGTGTGACAACTCTAATCCTGACAGGACATGGTCCCTTGCCTCATCTGATTGTAGCCCCATGGACTAGACTCCACACCAGATTTTATCTCAGGGACTACTTCCTGCCCCCCCCCCCCAAACCATACCTCTCTATGGCTTATCACTGCAGACAAGCTTACAAAACTCTCTTATCTTTGTTTTGGGAATGTGTCCCTTCCTGCCAGCTTCCCTGTCCCTTTGTCCCCTCCAGGATCCCTCCCCCTCCCCACACTTAAAGAGATAACAGCATCTTCCCTTGCAGCCTTTGGGAGTTTTCTCAGTGCCTCCTTTCCTCCTGGCTTCCCCTCCCACCCCCACCGTGCTGCCAGCAAACCTTTGTTTCCCATGCATGCCAACCCATCCCCCACCACCAAGATTAAAAAATGAGACCATTCAATGTTGAGATACACAAGATTTTAAACAGCTTTTTGGCCCTCACACCACGCTCCAATTCTGTGCAGTATCTCCACTCTCATGTGGCGCTTCAGGTCCACACGGGATTGATGTTTCTGCGTGCCCCCCAAACAGTTTCAGCTCCATGTGGCAACTCAGCTCCACATCCAACCTGTTCCCTGGTGCACCGCCCCATTCTGCTGTTGAGAGATACATGCAGGATTGCTTTTCAAACAGCTTTAGGCTCTCACATGCTTTTGGCACCTTGTCCTGGGCCAAGCATCCCGCGAGTGGCTCCTGTAGGCGGCTCCTGCGTGCGACTCCCGTGAGTGGCCTTTTGCCAGCTGCCAGCCACGCACCTCTGGGAGCAGATCCACACTTGGCTGCAGGCTATGTTGCACCCCCCAGCCCCACTGCCTCTGCCACAGCTGCTGCCGCCATGCAACCCCTCACTGGGGCTGCCCCTGCTGCCACCGCTGCTATCGCTACTGCCCCTGCCCCTGCAGCCCTTCATGCCACAGGCTGCCAGCTCCCTCAGCAGTGCCAGGCCATGGCCACCGCCGTCACCACCACTGTGGGCCTCCAAGCCCCACCCCCGTGAGCCATCACAGCTAAAATGTGTATTTCCCTGGGCCATCCCAGCACCATTGTCGCCTTTCCGGGTGTGATCTCGGCCCACCCCTGCAAGCTGTGTCCGAGCACTTACCCCACCCACTCTGCAGTTCCATCTCAGCCTGCTCCTGCATGCTGTGACACGGTACTCAGCCTCACTTATGTGCTGCATGCCAGATAACCTCAGCCCTGCCCCAAACATGACTATGCTCTCTCTAGAGGCAAGCTCTGTCTGCCTCAGAGTTCCAAACTGCCTTCTCACGGCTCCACTAAAACATATTTTTTTACAATTCAGTTCCACTTAAGAGAGGCTATTTTTCTTACAATTTTCTACCATTTATTCAAGGTTAGTGGCCACCTGGTAATTTTACCAGCCTTGTTTATCAATTAAAGCCTGCACTAATCTCCTGTTTTAACCACTAAAATTAAGAGATATTTATCAATTCCTTTTTGCTGAAAACCACTAGCTCTGTTCCAAGACAAGGGTTTTGTTAAAAATTCTAATGTTGTCCACCACCGGTAATGTTGCCTGTTAAATGTATTGGTTTTACTGTACTGTGTTGTCACCGATCTCCTGTTTAAGCTCTGTTCCAAGACAAGGGTTTGTTAAAAATTCTAATGTTGTCCACCACCAGTAATGTTCTCTGTTAAATTCATTGCTTCTACTGTACTGTGTTGTCGCCAATCTCCTGTTTAACAACTGGTTTACAATAACTTGAGAGTATATACTAAGTTAATAAATTTATTCATAAGATTCATAAGCCTTTACTGCAGAATGTTTCCATTAAAGCATTTTTTTCTTAATTCCACGTGGCACCCTATAAAAAAGCAGTATAACATCCAGATAAAGCCTGCTTTCTAACCAGAAATGCCAATATTAAGCTCCTACATACTTTCTTAATTCTACAGATACCTTTTACTGTACTCCAGATCTCAAGCAACAAGGCAAAACTTGACCTTCAAGCTCCACAGAGACCTTAATACGTTTTTTCATATTTTAAGTAACACTTGCAGTTCTGAGACAGACAAATCTACACAAGGTAGAGCTACCTGCCTCCCCCATGGATGATGCTCAAATGCAGCAGAAGGCATTGGACAAGAAAATGCCATGTCCTGGCGTTCTTTGAGACCTTACTCCAGGGCTGCTGGGCTATCCTGGCCACCAGAGAGTGGCTGGGCCATCCTACCTTCTAGCCTTCACAGGACAATGCCAGATTCATTACTGGCAAAAATTGCTGCCGAAGACTGAGAGGGGCTAAGGGCCAACAACAACCCGCTTTGTGGGTGTCTGTCTGAGAGTCCAAGTCACATTAAAACTCTCAAGGTAAGACATTCTCTATATTTGTGGACATAGAGGCCATATATACAGAGTTCTTACTGAGGTTTCAGACTACTATAATAAATCCTCAATGTCTGACAGAGTATTAAAGGTCAACCTATGCCAGTTACAAACAGGGCCTATTTTGTGCAGGTCCTAGTCCTAAATCTTAAAATGCTTTTATTCCCTTTTATACAGGCTGACAGATACATTTTGTCTTCTCACTTTGTTTATACTTTTTCAAGATACATAAAAGCCTTTCTCACAACCAGGGAAACAACTGATATACTTGCTAATGTTCTGTTGCAGAAAAACATTCCAAGGACTACAACCAGGTTACAGCGACCCATACCTGATATTCTTGTTAACCTCAAAAGCAATCAAAGTTGCTAGACTGCCATTCTGTTTTCACATCATTCAGGCCCTAGATCTAACCATCCTTTTCATACTCATCTCTGCCTTACCAAGGCCTCACGGCCATGACTCACAGGTTGTCATGTTTTGTTATCTACTTTGGTTCCTAATTTCTTACATTCTATTAATGATCAATTTTACAGCAGGACTCGTTAACAGTATTGCCTACAGACTCCAATGTCACATATACCAGAGACAAGCCTTACCGACCTACCTTTAAACTTTTATGCTTTCATATGGGGGAATAAGCACCTCTCATAACTTCCTAATCCCATGTTTAATTTTCAGAATTCTGCCTTACCATGGAAATGATCCTACCTCAACATCATCCTGATAGAATGACATGTCTAAATCAAAGACACCTTTCCCTATACCTCACATGGGTCCTTAATTATGACAGTGCCATGTCTCTTCATAACATCTTGTATCTTTGTTTTTTTTTTTCAGTCTAACATGTGTACATTCACCAGTGAAGTTGTCCTGGCTAAAACACCTGACACCAGCTTCTACCTAGACATCAACCATCATCGTGTCGACTCCCCTAGACCCCAGTAAAACACCCTCAGCCAGCAGGAAGTTATTAAAGAGAGAAATTTTTGCCCCTTTTCATAATAATCATATGATGGGATGTGAAAGGGTTTTGGCCCAGGCCAGATACTGTAGCTGGTAAAGCCAGGAAGCTCCTATCTCCCCCCACCCTTAGAAATTGCCTCTGGTGCCAAACTAAGACCAATGGGCTACCTGTGCATCCATAATGCCCCCTTAGGTTCCACCCCAGGCCAAGACTACTTATGTGCCTCACTCCATGTGTTCCACGGAGAGATCGCTGGCCCTGGGGTAGAGATGCCACACCCCAGGGGATGGGGGGTGTCTCTCCCTGCATTGTCAAAATAAAGGTTATTTATATTTTATACTTCTTATCTTTTCAGCCACCACTGGTCCTCCCCCCCCCACAGTTCTATCAGTAAATTTAATATCTTTTGTTTTACCATTGGCATTTTCAGTGGTTGCTATTAACAAAGATATGTTCCAAAACATGTCAAGCACAGAAACATGGCAAGAATGTGGTAACTAATAAGTGTTAGTAAATAAGTTAATGGACTTTCTCTTTTTGTTTACAGTCAAATATTAACTAAATGAAATCTTATCTGAATAAACCAATAATTACTTGCAGCTAAAATGATCAACTCCTGATGAAAATCATTAACTTAGGACCACAAACCACAACAGTGTGTCACAGAGGTAGAAATTAGCTATGCTACTTAACAACTGCCCTCCCAGGTCTCTGAGTAAGGTCCTTGAAAATGGCGGTTCACACAACATCTTGTGTCACACTAGTCAAACTGGCTTCCTTTGTAACAATCCGAAGTGCAGGATAGAATATTCATGTAACTGAAATTAATTATAATAGACTCTGAAACCATTGCACAGGAATGAATTCAAGCTCTGGATACAATATCTGGAGATATGAGATTGTCTATCCGTTGACCAGCGAAGGTCTCTGTGATCACTCACCACGTGTTCTAAATGCTATGACCACTGAAGTCACCCTGCAAGGACTGAGGGAAAAATCTCATAGGACTGTCATACACAAAGGTATTTCACTTAATTCATTAAAACTTTGCTGACAATTTTTTTTTTTTTGGTCTCGTAGACAATATAAAAATAAACCAGCAATATAAGAATCAGATCTTTGGGAGACTTTCTTCTCTTAAGGCTGGAAACTATAATGATATATTCAGCAGACATGTGGTCCTGGTCACTGCATGACAGAGAATTTTCCCTATTCTCAGGACCTAGAGACCCTGCTGTGCACCCTCTAATGATTCTCTGCATGATCCCCAAAAGCTGATAGTCACAAGCTCTTAGCAGAATTTGCTCACTATTTCAGAACAACCATCACCCTGAAGCAGTTGTAGTGAGAGCCTATTACAGCTGCAGCCTTCTCATGTCTCAGCTGCCACAGTTGCAACCACTCAACACTGCTCAGTGTGCAAGCAGGGGAGCTGCTGTGTTCTCACAGGCTGCTCTGGAAGGGGCTCTGAGATAGGAAGGATGGGCTGGCCTTAAAAAATCTGTGCCAGGATTCTTTAGTCTAGAGACATTTTCTCAGGGTCTTCAGTTACTCGTGGTCTTTGCCAAAACTAAATATATATAGTATCATGTGTTTTACACATTTTATGGTCACTGTCCTATGGTTGTTATCTCTTTAGTTCTCTAAGTGAACTACTGCACTTTTTCCTTTGTGTTAGGATGATTTATAAAGATGAATGATTTGATTTTCTATGGAGTTTTGGCTGGCAATTGATAGAATAAGATCAGCTCATGAATACAGATGAAAAAATTCAGTTATGGTCTTAGGATACCAAAATTAATAGACTGCTATGGTAAAAATCCTCCACTAGATGGCGAACATCTACACATTAAACAAAGCACTAAACCTGACTCTACAACACAAGGACAGTGGAAATAATTCTTTGACCTTAGGCAGCCACTAAGGCAGGGAACTCTCTGCCCAGCTCTCTAAGCTCACATTGCTGGGGGCCACTGTGCAGCATGAGTCAGGTTTTTCCCACCTGCCTGTTCCTCAGTGTTTCGTGTTTCACTTTGTGTCTGGTAATGCACCTGACTGTGATGAGCTTCCCAAGAGGCCTCTGGGTCAGCAGTGAGGCAGGGTGAGTGAGAGAGCAAAGGCTGCAACCCTGAATGGGGCCAGCTGAGAGTGAAAAACCAGTGAAGTGGTCTCATGTATTCAGAGGTGAAGGTAAAAGTTTCCGCAGATCTTGACTCTGTTGAGAGATGCAGAGGAGAAGTCTTGTGGGAGTCACTTAGAGTAGGGAAGCAGGGATGGAAGATGGGCCATCGTTGTAGATCTGTTCCCCTGCTGTACTCCAGAGCCCTCCTCAATGACTGAGGTCACTGCTTGGTCCACATGTGCTGAGGGGGGCCAGTGAGACTCATGTCCTTCAGAATTTGCAGTTGGGCAAGATTGGGAGGTAATGTGCTAAATGTGGGCTCTCAGTGTTGAGTTGCAATTTGCAAGGATTTAAAATCATATATTACATAAGCAACTAAAACTATCATTTATTACTACATTAATTAGTAGTTAATGTATTACCTGCAAGCAGCAAAAGAGCGAGCTACATATTTATTTGTGTAAAGCACACTTTTAATTTTTCTAAATTGATAGCAGCTAAATGAGTCAAATTCTGGGATGGGGACATTTGCTGATTGTCTTCATTACCTCTGCTCCTCTGAGAACAGATCTTAGAATCTTTAGGTCACTGAGCCAGGTCAGATCCGTGGTCCTGGTCTGCCACAGTGTTGCCATTCCCGGTTATCTCAGCTTGGTCAGCACCAAGAGTGCTGAGTACTTTCCTTCCCTGCATAACATGCCAGGCGGACTATGGGCAGGGTCTGTGGTTCAGCCAGCACCTCAGCAACATGGATCAGTGGAGCAGCTGCTTTTTTTCATAACCTGAGTCCAGCGCCTGGCAGCTCTCAGCCTGCAAGCCTGAGCTCAGGCCAGTTTTATATCCCTGTTCCAAACCTCTCCCACTATTTGTAGTGCTTGAAAGTCTGTTACGACCTTAGAGTCACTGCCCACATCTCCTTAATTCCTGAAGCCACCCTAGCACTTGAATAAGGAGGACTTTTCTTCTTGTGATCCTAGAGGCCTGCTCATTTATAACACAAGACCCCAAGTTTATTTTTGGATTGCCATTCTCCATGCAATATAAGTTAGAAGTACAGAGTTTTTCATTTTCTAAAGGCCTATTAAAAATTTAACACATTCATTGCAGTCATCGCTGGTTGCTTTAGTTTGTTCACCAGCAGCTGTGACCTGCTGTGCAGGGCAAATGCAGATGAGCCTTTTCCAGCCTGGGCAGGAATAGGGATTCCCAGGCTCATGTGCCCACCTCAGGAGTGAGACATAAGAGGAACAAGGAAGGTGGTCAGGTACAGGGAAAGATTTTGTTACACCTCAAATGGGAGGGTGAGGTTAAAAGCTCTGTCTGGATTTCTTCCAGAAGCAGTTGTGAGGCTACTTAAGGCACAGTCACAATACAGCCCTCTGGAGATCAGGAGGCCTTAGGCTCAGGCTTGAAACTTACTTGTGTTGAGATTCCCACAGCAGGAGGAAACAATTTGAGTCCTTTCTAATGTATCCAACCTGCTGTACCACTCCCAAACATTCTGAAACCCAGAGTTCTGTTTACAACTTTAAGTATGTGCTGATTCTTGCATTGTGACTGAAATCTTTCTAACTTATCCTGCAAAGAAAATTGACAGCAGGAAACTTGCTGGACCTTAGAATTGCCGTGGGGTGGAAACATGTGCTCAAGTCTGTGCTCGGGGGAAGCCTGGGGCTGGACAGCAGCATTGCTCATGTCCTCCCCTGCCTGGAATTCAAAGAGCTCATCCAATTGGGGTTCTCTTCTTCTCATTGCTTCCCCTTATAGACTCTAAGCTTGAAAGAGCCCCTTTGGTTCCCTTAATTCCTTCTTTTCAAATGGATCATAACATGGGAACCTGACCCTCTAGTAAACTGTGCTCTGAAAGGTGAGAACAACAGTTCACTCTACTCACAGGAGAACAGTCTGACAGTGTCCTGTGACCGAAGAGAGAAACACATTGTCTTCAGGCAAATCTGTCCTGGTGTGGACAGGGACCCCAGGAAACACTGAGGAGACACTGAGTCCACACTGAGTTGGGCCAGCCCTGCAGCTGGGCCAAATCCCCCCCTTTTTTTTTTTTTTTTTTTTTTTTTTTTTTTTTTTTTGGTCTTTTTTCCTTTTTGTTCGTACTGGGATTGAATTCACCACTGTCTACTTTACAAGGCAGGCACTTATGCTGCTGAGCTAAATCCCCAGCCCCTGGGCCAAACCCTTTCTTCCTCTGCTGATTTGCATATCCGCAGAGCCCAGCCAGCTCCTTGAGGACTTCTTAATAGGCTGCTGGTCTCACCCTGTGCAGGTTCAGTCCCAGTCAGGCCACAGCATGGACATGAGGGTCCACACTCAATTTCTGGGGCTCTTGCTGCTCTGGGTCCCAGGTAAGGAATGGGGACACCAGGAATTTACTCAGTGGTTTGTTCACCATAGACTGACAATACATTGAAGTTCTGTTTTACCATAAATAATTGTATTGATATTTGTTGTTTCCCACTTCAGGTGCCAGATGTGACATCCAGTTAATACAGCCTCCATCCAGAGCTGCATCTGTGGGAGACACAGTCACCATCAGTTGCAGGGCCAGTCAGGATATTAGCAATAACTTACACTGGTATCAGCAGAAACCAAGGCAGGCTCCTAAACCCCTGATCTATGCTGCAACCAATTTGCAATCTGGAGTCCCAACAAGAGTCAGTGGCAGTGGATCTGGGACAGATTTCACTCTCACCATCAGCAGCCTGCAGCCTGAAGACTTTGCAACTTACTACTGTCAACAGGATTACAGTGCCCCTCCCACAGTGATACAAGCCATGACATAAACCTCCCAGTGAAGGAGAAGTGTGGGGCAAGTGCTCCTCTTTGTGACTCCAGCTGCAGAGCTGGTTCCTCAGATGCAGCCAGGCTTTGAGGGTCACTGGAAGGATTTGGTAGAATCATCTAAGGAAGCTTCTCTCTACCCTAGCTTTCTTTTGTGTTTCTCAAACTTGATTTAAGGAATGGAACCATTGAATTCACTGGACTAATGTGGATTAGATCATTACTTTATATTGAAATGGCAATAAAGAAACTCTGTTATGGATGCCAGGCAATAATTTTTAAAGATTTTTTGTCACTTGTAGACATTAATTTCTGTATTACTATTTTTGTAAGTTTAAAACAAAACAAAATGCAGACTGGACAGAAGATTAAAGCTAATCACAACAAAATAAGGTACATGTATACAAGACTTCAAACAAGATTATAGGAAATCATCAGTTGCTACTGTAATGCTCTTAGTATCCTAATTTAGAAATGTATCATCTAAGGAATAAAAGTACAAAGGTGTCTTTTGTACCCCTGTTCCTATATTTACATAGTATATTATCATCATAAGTGACTGCAATTTTTCAAAAAATAAATCAAGACTAATCTAAATAAAATGTCCATAATTCACAGGAAAGCTGAACTTGATTTTGATCATTTCATCAGAAAACACAGGTATAATGCTTTATGTCCAATATTTTCATATGACCCAGTGCTTTTCCACTGCCCTAAATACCCCTGACTTCTATTGTGCATCTTCTTTGTCCAATATTTTCTGTTAGTCAGTCGCGTATTTCCTACAGTCATGCCTATAATTGTTCCTTTTTTGGCAGAAAAAAATCTTGGGATTTTTAAAAAACTAATCTTAAATTATACTGATATGCTATATGGAAATAAAAAATAACAATACATTTTGCTACCACCAAGACTGCCTTTATAGCAACTATTTTTATCACAAATTTTCAGGGTTCGTAAAGGCCTTAAAACCTCTACCATACAACACAATGGTGTTTTCATAGTAGTGATTGTATGTCAGAGGTCACAAGAAAGGTATAGATTGCTTGTATTGAATGTTAAGAGTCTATTGTAATTTGAAAGCATGTAGAGGAATTGGTAAATTCCTTTTTCTTTCAAAACAGTTTTATTGATACACCGTTTATGTAAATTCTGATGCCCATACAGTCAATTGGACTCAGAGGTGGAGCACTGGGACTCTCTCTGTTCTTTTTCTATATCATGCAGATTCATTCACTGTTTCACAGAACCTAGATCAGGGTCTTTCTCTATAAGTCTAGAAGATGCTTCGCTTGTGTTGATCTGTTTCCTAAGAAATTAAGAAAAGAGTTGGTTTCATTTCTCACTGAAAAATGATTAGCTCTTGTCCATATCTTTACTTTTTTTTTTTTTTTGTCTTTTTCCTTTTTATCAGTACCGGGGATCAAACTCACAACTTCCTGCTTGCAAGGCAGGCGCTTCTGCCACTTAGCTAAATCACCAGCCCCCATATCTTTACATTTTTAAATGTCATTTTTAGGCTGTGATATTTGAACACCTTCCATAAACACAGCATTTTGTCACCAGGTAAACAATAGAGGTAACTCTTAGGAAGACAGTAGGGTGTGGCATGGTAAACATAGTACCAGTAGTATGTTTTCTATTTTTCCAATCAAGATGCCAACAGCAGAGGAGTTTGCAACTATTGTAGGTAAAAATCTTCAAGGTTCAGACTATTTTTTTTGCCCTGAAAAATCTCAGATACAGAAGTAGCAAGCATTTTCACTGTGACATGTTCCCTCCTTCCTCACCCCATGGACAGGATGCTTTCTTTTGTCCCTACTCAACAATTGTTTATAGATTAATTTTTGCCTTTTCTGCAGGATGCATTAATTAAGATTAGCTCTCAGTCTTCTAAAATATGCCAAACATGGAAAAATGGTAATTCACAAATGCCTTAAATACTTCTACCTCATCTGGTTCTACTGGGTATGAACTAAATAAATTTTTTTTAAAAAATCAAGTAATATGAGCATCTAAAAGGCACATTAGTTCTTGATGGAAATGAAGACCACATGACTTCCTAGAAGAAGAGGTAGGCAGAGTCTTAAAAACTTATTTTCATAGTGTCACACCCAACAGCAGAAGATTCAAGCCTTTGGCTCATGTGCTTAAAGACACCTGTTCACTCAACACCTTGTGTAAGACATTAGAAAACAGCTTCATTCATAATAGCCTGCTATAAAACCTATATAAGTCATCTTCAGCACATGAAGCAGTTCAAACTATATCACCATGAATTCAGTAATCCTCAGAAACAAAGAGGATCATGGTATTGGTACATGGGCAATATGAATTGACCTAAAAACAAAACAAAAACAAAAACAAAAAAAAAAAAACAGAACAAACAACCAAACAAAAGACCCTTGTTGTATAAAAGTAGGAAGCGCCTAGGAAATAGAAACTCCATAATTTGTTTTCATATGAAATTCTAAAGAAGGATGAATTTAAATTATAGTAACATCTGATAGACCTGAGTTTAAAAGTCCATGTGGTAAAGTGGAAATTGTTTATAAAGAACGGCAGGGCAGTGTGTGCTAGGACCATTTGTTATTCCAGTGGAAATTTCCCAGTGTAATTTTGATAGAGATTGCACTAATCATTCACTTTGGACAGTGGGAACATTGTAGCAGCACTAGTCCTGCCAATCCAAGAACTCGTGTCACCTTTTCGTTTATTACTGAATAAACTAATTTCTTTCATAACTTTCAGTGAAGTTTAATTTATTAGTTTTCTCTCCTGTGAGTTTGTGCACATGTTTGTGTTCTGTTTAAAAGATTTCCTTCTTTTACAGCTTTAGGTTAGACTTTTTTGCTTTCTCCCAAAGCTTCCCAACTCATATCTGGATACTGTAGTCAATTAATTCTTAGTTTTATTGGATATGATGTAGGTAAATATGTTTCCAATACATACTTAATTTCATTTTCAATTCGAGTTCCTCCTCACCATTTACTGAAAATAAAGAAACTTACAGCTATGATTATCTGCATTATCCTTGTCAGAAAGCCTGTGCGTATGTGGATCTGTTCTCTGCACTCTTCTTTTTGCTTGGTCTGTTTATTTATCTTTGTTCCTATGGTGCGCAGCACGGACATTCTCTGATAATTGCCTGTATTCTTTGTAAATGCTGGAGATCAAACCAAGGCCCGTAAGCACACTAAACAAATGTACTACTTTTGAGCTACATCACCATTTCCTATAAACGTCTCAAAATATAATTTCAGTCATATTCTGCTTTAATTCCTCAAAATTTTTGTGTCTATCCTAAGGTATTTCTGGTATGTAACTATCCTTTGGTATTTCTGGTACATTATAGAAATTGTCCAACCTTTTAAATAAATTATTTGTAGATTGACTAGAGTTCATTGCATGAAATTCATTTGTGTGTAAATATATACTATTTGAAAAAAACTGAACTTTAATAACATCAAGTTTTCTACTTGAAGATGGAAAAGTGCCTATTTATCTAAATATTTTTAACCTATAAGACATAGTGAGTGTATTAGCATTGAGTGCACAGTGTTTTTTTTGTTTTTTTTTGTTTTTTGTTTTTTGTTCTTTTTTTTTTGGTACCGGGAATTGAACTCATGACCTCACTGCTTGCCAGGCAACTGCTTGTGCCACTGAGCTAATTAACTGTCTGAACCCAGAGATTTTATGTACTTATTTTTCTAGTGATTTTTGATACAGTCTCAGAATTTACTTAAAAATTTTTGCTGGAAGTATGAGAAGCTATCCTTTGTTTCTTTCAACTTACGAATTTTAATACTCTGTCTAGTCTTATTATATTCCTAGCATCTTCAGCATAATTCTGAATAAAAGTGATATAAGAGGGCATACATTTTCCTCCCCTCTGAAAGATAAAATTCTCAGTATTTTATTTGAGAATAAGATGGTTCTAGAGACCTTAACAAAGAGTGGAAACTGAGTTTTCCAAGATTGTTAAGGCGAAAGAGCCAGGGATTGGGTTGGTTGATGCATTGTAACAGAATGATGTAGAAAATCATCCAAGGACTAGATCTTGGCCTGCACACAAAATTCTATTTCTGATTTTAGTGAAGTGGAATCAGTGAATTGCAGAGAGAGGCAGTGCTGGGCATCTGCGAAGTTGCAGTTTTTCACCAACCTATACTACTGAGCCTAAGTGAATGTCGCACTTTGTAAATTCTGCATTAGGGACCTTTGGGAAAGGTCATAAAACTGGAAAGAAAAAAAAAATATTTGGAAGACCAATTTCACTCAAAGAGTTATTTCAGCCAGATATAATTATGCAACTAGGGAGAGGATGAGACACATAAGAGGTTGAGAGAAACAATGTCTCTGTAGGATTTGATCTTCTTATGAATTTGTATTGATGACCATCTGCCTGAGACGTCTGTTAAGACAGAAAAGAACCAGGATCAAGTTTTCTGACTACAGATGAAAACGCTATGCTCAGACTGAGCCAACAGTCTTCTGTCCTGACCACCTGGGCATAGCTTGCTCAAGCGTGAACAAGAAGAGCCCAGCGTTTCTGCAGCTGCAAGCTCAGCCCATCCAGCCTCTGTTGCTGTGTGTACTCTTCAAAACCCCCACTACTGTTCAGAGCCCATATCATTTTCTGAGGCAGATTGCAGGGGAACCCTGCATCAGGGAGGACCTGGTCAGCACCATGCAATCCTTGGCTCTCCTCCACTGTTACTCTTGGTCTGGGACCCCGGTGAGTGTCACGTGGGATATTTTTCCATATCTGTGAAAACTCTCTAAGGATTATCTTCTATGTACAGTACTAGCATCTGTTTTCAAGAAGCACAATAATTAAAGTTCCAGTTAGATGAATGAACTTAGCTCTATTAAGAACACCAATGATATTGTCTAGACTACATGAGTGACACTACTGTTTTATTCTATTTTTAATTTTATTTTGAAAGTAGGAAAAATGCAACAGCACAGGACAGAACAAAGCCAATTGAGATAATGCAATGAAATTGGTACAGGATTTCAGAGTAGGATACTGGGATAGTAGTAACAGGTACTATGGTATATCTCCTTAACTTCACAATAGTTGTCCAGTCAATTAGGTATAGCAAAATCAAACCAAAAAAACAACATTATAAAACCAATCAAGAGCACTGAATAGAGCAAAAGAAACATAACAAAACAGTGAAAACAACCTTTGCCTTAAAACAGAAGATAGAAGGAAATCCCCTATATTTCCTATACTGCATATGGTCATCCTCCCAAGAGATACTGAAACATCTATCCCTAGTAGCTATGTGGGGGCAGGGGTGGGATGAGGAAGGGTGTTTCATCTGATTTTCAGTGTGCATGGCAGTAGGCTCATAGGTAATGGTTCTCTTCCTGGCTCATGCTGTGAGTGCTTACCAAGAGAGCAGAATAATAAGCTACCTGAGTCCCACCATAGTCGTTCTTGGGAGCTCTGGTTCTCATGGACCATGCCACAGGTACTTACCAGGAGGGCAGGTGAATGACTTCTGTTTTATTTTTAATTCTCAGACTTCACTGGAGAAACCCAGGTGACCCAGTCTCCAGCTTTTCTGGCTGTGTCTAAGGAGAAACAGCCATCTCAACTTTAGGGCCAGTGAGAGTTTAGCAGCTCCCTAGTCTGGTACCTGCAGAAAACTGGGCAGGTTCCCAGGGTCCTCAGCTATGGTTCCTCCAACAGGTCCACTGGTGCTCTGCACACTTCAGTGGCAGCAGTCAGGGACAGACTTTGCTTTCTCCATCAGCAGCCTGCAACCTGAGGATGCTGCAGTTTGTCATTTTTACTAATATTACAGTGGGTGTCCTACAGTGATTCAATATGAAACAAAAACTCCCTGTGTCTATTGTCATGATTTTGCTCATAGCAGCTGCTTCCTTTGTGGACAGCTGCTTGGTCCCTGCTCATTTTAAATGTCTCTGCCTCAATCTGGCAAACTTCTGATTCTGAAAAGTAACTCACTGATAGGATTTTAACTGATTCCTGGTTTTGTCCTCAAACTCAGTGCATAGCCATGATTAGGAATAGTTTCCCTTCTAAGAACATCAGATGAGACTCATATGAGTGGGCACCTAGAAGGAAGTACATTTTATGTTCTATAAAATAAGACAATACAGCGGCCAAGAGCACAATTGCATCATGTCCCTGTGAGATTCACATGGTATGAACAGAAACCCCTCTTTCAGTTTCATTTCCTGGTATGAATTTGATTCCTTGCAATGCCAATTCCCATTGCTATTACCTTAAATATTAGCTTGTATAAAATGGTGCATTACAGTTTGTTTTTTCTCAACACTCCTCAGGAGTTTGAGTGAGTCTGTGTAGTTTTATTTTCTTTTGGTATCTACCAGCACGGTTGCTAGATCTGTACTTGCATTTTCACTTTCTTCCTATTCCATTTTTGTGTGCATCCTGGTATTTACCATCATTCTCCTGGCTATACAAAATGATTCACACAAATTTTCTTTTATGACTCCTTTTGTTTCTTTTCTTTTTTCCTCCCTCCTCTCTTTTTTTCCGTGTACTTACACTGTAGTGAACTATTGAAATATTCATAATTATAATTGGCAATGGTGGGTTAGGTTTAGAGTTAGGATAGTAACATACTTGCTCATTCATCTATCAGTTTCAGTAAGGTAATCTGAGCATATGGCTCTAGCACACACAACACAAGTTATTACAATAAAATTTACTTGGCTTAAAGTCCTTTACAGCTCCATATACTTACCTTCCCCCACATGGTTAATCTCAAATATCAATATTATATTATTTACAACATGCCCTTTTCTCTGTAGTTTCTTTTATATATGTCTACCACATAATGCTTTTACTTTTATGTGTTCAGAGCTTTCTGAAACAGACATTATATAAATAATATATATGAGGTGTGATCTAAAATATGATACTTAAATTTTAGAAAATTACAATAAAGACACACTGCCATTGCATTCCCTCACAATGCTCCCTCTTGCTTTAAACTTTCTCTTCCTATTGTTCTTGCCATTTTCTGAAGCAGTTCCAGAAGTCCTCTATCTTGAGTCCTTAATTCTGTTACTGTGGCTTCCTAGGTGTGTGGTTCAAAATGTGTAGCTTTCATGCTCATTTTACTTTCAGGAAGAAGCAGAAGTCACTGTGAGCTGAACGTGGTGGAGCATGCCCGCCATCACTGCACTCAGGAGACAGAGACAGGAAGATCAATGTGAGTTTGAGGTTGGGCTGCATTGTTTAGTGAGAGCCTGTCTCAAAAAAAAAAAAAAAAAACAAAACAAAAACAAAAACAAAAAAAAAACCAAAAAAAACCTATAATAATGTAGGTGAGGAAAAGTGACTATAAAGGAGAGGCTGCCTTCTGTTAGTGGCTCTTGGTGGTAACAATCACTGATTTTTTCGCACTCTGTAAAAACAAAGCAATGGGGAGTATTTTGAGGGGGATCTATGGCAATGTGTCTTTTACTATGATAATATTTTTTAAAATTTAAATATTCCTTGCATTTGTTAGTCATACCTTGTGTACATTTGAAAAATCTTTTCACTTTCAAGAAAATCCTCTAGGACTCTCTGTTATTGAGCTATTCATTGCTGACACAAAATATTTGAGAGAAGTATTTGAGGTTCATTTTGACTTACATTAACAGAGATTTCTGTTCATGGTCATCAAGCTTCAGTGATTTTAAGCAGGTGATGCATGGTGGAAGAAAGGATTGGAAAAGGCATCTGTTTATCTCATGACTGCCAGGAAGTATTTTGTCTAACATCTGAAGTTCCTTGGCTTTTGGGATCTTATAAAAGTTTTTTTCTCCGGAATGCAGCCTGAGCAAAATAGATGTGCCCAAAACAAGATGATCTTCTTACAGACCCTGGGCTTGCACTCCTGTGGATTCCAGGTTAGACTCCTTGGACAAGGCTAAAAGGAGTGCGTTATCTAAATCCCTAACTCTCTCTTTTTCTTTCTTTCTTCCTCTTTCTTTCTTTCTTTCTTTCTTTCTTTCTTTCTTTCTTTCTTTCTTTCTTTCTTTCCTCTTCAGATCCCTGTAACAAATGAATATCTTACTTTTGGAGTTCACTTTATTTTTTTTTTTAATTTTTAAAAAAGTATTCCCTATTTTTTTCTTTTAATTTTTTATTTAAGAGAATTAAATAAAACAAAATGAAAGTGAATAAATCAACTGAAATAAAACAGAGAAATGATACATTATTTCAAAGCAAGATAATCAGAAATCAACAATGGATACCATAATATATTGTCTTATCTTTGAAATAGCTGCCCCTATCATCAGATATAAAAAACAGAAAATCAAATGAAGCAGAATGAAATCTATCAAAATAAAACAATGAGTGCAATAGAGCAGTTTAAAACCAAATTAATAAAAAAATAACAATGGCTGCCACCTTCCCTTTTGAGATGTTTCTTCCCTTTCCACTTGCACAATATCTATTTTACATTTTGGATCTCACTGACTCCTTCATGTTTTATACTAGGGAGACAACATGATGTTCACCTACTGACTCTGAACAATTTCACATAAGTGCATGACTGTAAGTTACATCCATTTACCTACAGGGGCCTCATGATTATCCTTGTTTATAGATGAGTAGCTTTCCATTGTATAATAGGCCATATCTGTCTTATTTTTTTCTGTGGTTAGTGGGCAAGCTTCTCCTGCTTTTTTCTGATTCCCTGTCTCATGAAGCAGTTTTCCATCTTTGATTTTCAATCTATGAATTTCCTTTCAGGTTAATGTATTTCTCATGCACTGCATATTGATAGATCTTGTTTCTTGATCCACTCTGCTTGTGTTTCTTTTCATTGATGCACTGAGGTCATCTGCATTTATGGTTCTAGCGCAGATCACAGGTTTGTCTTTGCCATGCATTTTCCTGCCTTTGGCTTCCTACTTTTCCTCTGCATTCAACTGTCTGCCCCACTCAGTGATCCCACGTTACTTCTATTCCTGGGACTGTGGGCATTTTTTTTTCCTCTCTGCGGAATATCATTCATTACTCATTGTAGGGTTGGTTCGGTGGTCATGAATTCTTTCAGTTGTTCTTCATCATGGAAATATCTTGTTTCTAATTTTGCTCCTAAATTTTGAGAGTTTTCAGGGTACATCAGTCTGCATTGGAAGTTGTTTTCTTTCAGGACTTGAAATATTTTACTCCAAGCTCTTCTTATCTTAATTGTTTGTGTTGAGAAACTTGTGGTGATTTGGATGGGTTTTCCTTTGTAGGTGATCTGTTTCTTTTTTCCAGAAGACTTTAGTATTCTTTTCTCATGCTGAATTTCTGGGATCATGATTATTATATGTCTGGTGTAGGTTTATTTTGGTTTTGGCTAGTTGGAGCTCTACATGCCTCAGTTATCAATATATCAGGTCAATTTTCATGCTTCAGAAATTCTCTGCTACTCCTTCTGTAAACAGTCTCTTTATATCAATTTGTGGTGATTCTTGCTTTTTACTGAAATCTATCATGTTTAAATTACTTTTCTTTACTTCATGTTGCTGCAGGTGAATTATTACTTCTTGGTTTATTGTTGTTTTTGCCAGATCTTTCCCGTCGTGATCATAGGTGCCATCCTGTCTTCAAGGTCTTAAAGTCTATCTTCAGTTCCTTTCAAGAGGTTTTGTCAGGTTTCAATGAAATTTTTAATTTCTTTCCTATCTCTCTGAGTCTGCTTCATGAGACCAATTCTTCTATATATTGTTCCCTTCAGCTTGCTTCATCCTCCTGTGCTCTTCTTTTTTGTATTATTGTCTTCTTTAGATGATTTCAGTAACCCTTTTTGGTTTGTCACATCTTCTTTTACCTGAGATATTATTTCTGACATGATTTATCTTACAGAATCATGAAGTTGTTCATTTACTCCAGTTGCCATCAGGTCAGAAATTTCAAGGGTGCACCTCCTGCTTTCTGTCATGCCTATGTCTTCAGGACTTCTTCTGCTTGGCCTAGAGGCCAATGTCCATTTTGCTCCTAAATATTGACATTTTCCTGTGTTCCTCTGGACTGGCAAGTTGTGGGGTCATAGGTTCTTCTTATGTTGGTTACTTGTGCATAGTGTATGGGGGATGAGTCAGGCACCAACCCAGATTCCCTAGGAGGTGGTGGTGCACGGGGCGGTGTTGTCCTGACACTTGTGGCTACTCCAGTGTGTCTAGCTCTTTCCCTGGGCTTGAACTAGGTGTCCAATTGAGATGCCAGATGATAGCCAGCCTGTGTATTGGGACTGGTTTGGTTACTTCTCTGCACCCATGTTGGCTGCCAGCGGGACAGTTCCAGTGGCCCCTATTTTCTTTTTAAACTATATTTGTAAGGACTTTTATATGCACACAGCTATGGTCTGCTGATGGTTGGTTTTAACCTGCAGAAATGTGACTGTATTGATCGAGTCTCTAATTCTGTCTATGATGCAAGGTCTGACAGCTACTATCTCCTGCCTGGCCAGTTAGAAATCTGTCAACAACATTTGCACTAACTGAAACCAAACCAGGTTCCAAAGCTCCTCACTAAGTCCACATTTCAGTGTATATCTTCAGTTCCTTTGAGGTTTGGTGCAGTAGATCTGTGATTGATTTCACCTTCAACATAAGCAGCCTTCACCCTGAAGATGCAACCACATTTACTATTGGAAAGGGTATAGTATTGTTTACACTGTGCTGCAAACCAGAACAAAAATTAGTTCTACCTGAATGAGCAGGAAGATTATGTTTTTCCCTGCTCTTCTGATCTTGTAGCTTCAAACGGTTCATTGACCTTACCAACACCATGAGGTTTGGTCAGCTGAGCAGAGTGGAATCCTCATAACCACTGCTTCATATATTAGTTACAATTTCTTCAGCATACATTTTTTAAAAATAAATGAACAATGGTTGAGTATAATCCCTCTTTGTTCCCACTAAGGATTTCCCTAAACTTTCCTTTATAAATAGGTAAAACTTTGGAGTTTTCTGAGGGATGCTTTAAGTAAAGCACAATTGCCTTAAAGGGAGAATACCGTGAAATTAATAAGCAATTACTTGGATGTACTTGTCAGTTGAGAACACTGATCAATGTTTCATCAGCATGGCTTGAAACTAGTGAAACTGTCTCCTACTGCCTGTGCACATCTCTTGCAGTGGATATTGCTCAAGTGAGATTAGAATTAGGGCTTCTTTTCATCATTTTACCATGTGCCTGAGAATTCAGAAGGTGCTAGACATTGCGATCTTCATGCCTGAAAATGAACCCATTAGAAACAGAAATAGACACGTAGTATTGTTGGCAAGGAATCTCTCCAAGAGAAATCAGTAGCTGGAAAACACAGGAGCATAAATCCTCCACTTGTACACTTGGCAGAGTCTCGGGCTCCAGGTCTCTGGAGACTAATGTCAAGAGTTCCCAATTCCCAGTGAGATTTCCTGTGCTGCAAACTGAGTGTATCAGGACACTAACCAGCAAAGATGGTGGTTTGGGAGCTGCCCACAGGTAGACAAACTAAATGGGCATAGCATTTCACATCCTGATTTGCATATGGTAGGTCATTTGTCATCCTAAAATAAAATACACTTTTCTATAGAATTCTTTTAGCTATATTAAAACTCAAACAGAAGTTTAAAATCATGTCTTTATTTTATGTTCTTTTTTTTTCTGTACTGAGTGTTGAACCTTTTTATGAAGCTACATTCACAACAATTTTTATTTTCATTTGCAGACAGGGTTTCACTAAGGTGTTAAGTTGCCCAGGCCTGGCAACCCTCCTTCTCCAGACTTCCAGAATGCTGGAGATTACACTTCGTGTTCATTCTGTAAATCCTTCCTCTAACAGTTACTATCTCTGAGTGCCTGGACCAGTGTTGTTCTCTTAATATTCTTAATACCAAGACCAAGTTCATTTATTCAATTATCTTTGTGTGCCCTCATTCATTCATTTATTCAGTGAGTGAATGGTATCTCCTCTTGATAAAGGGATTACAGTATTATGTCCTGTTTGATGACATTTCTTTAATGATTTTTATCAGGATTGTTTGCAAAAACAATTACACCAATATTCATCATGTTTTCTAGTAGCACATATCTTATCCCAAAATGAAAAATCACATTATAAAAAGTGGTATTTCTGCATTGTGTTTCAATGCATATAAACTCAATACTATGTTATTATTTTAAAAGCTGTGTATTAACATCTGGGTTGCCATATGAAAGTGTTCTTCAAATATAGTAGAATCTTTGGGATGTAGGACTATGTGGGAGCAAGAAGGTTCTGATGAGCATGCATTTGAAGGGGTACTGGTACCCAGCCTCTCACTCTCTGTTTCCTGTCTCCATGTGTTGGACCATTTATATGACCATGCACTCCTAATCCCATATTACTTCTCTCCATAGGATCAAGTAATGGGGGTCATGTGACCATGCACTGACTCCTCTGAAACCATGAGCCAAAAGAAATATTTCTTTTTCTTAAATTGATTGCCTCAGTTAATTTTCATAGTTATAACAATCTGACTGACACACTGATCAATTTTCTTCACAGGAGACTGTAAGTTAGAGAACATAATAGAGATGAAATTGGATTTATGTGTCATACTTGTGTAGCCCCAATGTCAGGAAAGGATAAGAGGACTTTTATCATTTATATGTGTGAGCCACTGGTATATGTTCTGAACCACATTCTCTTCATGATTTATTCTACTTTATTTCATTAATATATGCAAATCCTGTGCTATTCTGGTATCAACATGTAATGAAAAGTGAGTCACATCTGGTCCTGGTATTGATTTGGATGCCCAGTCTAAGTTAATCACTAGATCCTTTTAAAAAAAAATATATAAAGAGAAAAAGAAAAAAAAAACAGAGAAAGGCTACAAGTAATACAAAATTTCAAAAAAATAAACAGTAAGAAATCACTGTGTAACCTTCTAAGCACTGAGTCTACTCACCTCATCCATCAAGCACCATCCACAGTGAGGTCTTTTTCTCTTCTTATACAATACTTCATTATTATTATTTTTACACAGCATAAGTGTTCATTGAATTTGCAAAGAACTCTTGTTATCCAGAAACTTGCATTTATTTGTCCAATTCAACATTTTCAACTTGAGACATGTGTCTTCAGCTGAGGGAAATGCATAATAGTCATTTTTATCCAAAATAAGAGCTGCCATATTTTTGCACTTAAATTTTCATTTAGGGTCAAAGTTTCCATAAGCAAGTTAAAGCTTCCATGTGAAGGATAATTGCCTATGAGGAAAGATGAGGGCATTTCATTGAGACTGTTAAGTGCTTTTAAAAGTATGTTTTTGGCTGGGCATGGTGTCAGAAGTTGCTAACCCCAGGACTCAGGAGGCTGAGGTAGGAGGATTGTTGTGAATTCAAAATGCTGGCATCCAGCTTGCACTCCATAGTAAATTCAAGTTAATCTGAATTGCATAACAAGATCCTGACCAAGAGGGAAAATAATGGAAAAGACCAAGAGAGAGACAATTAAATGTATTTTGAAAAATTAATGTTTATTACTCCTTAAATGGTATAAACTTCCACACATAATATAAGACTCAGAATCCTTTGGGTTATTTTTCTCCAATAATGAAATTAAACATCATCCTTTCATCAGTCAACTGGCCTTGTGTTACAGTCACGACACAGACCACACATTCTGCTCAGAAGCTAGACTTTCCCATTTCTCCTTTGTTGCTTCCCCGCATGTCCCCACAGCTTTGCCTGTCCATCAAGTCTGTAGCACAGTATGCTCACTGCCTCTAGCTTTCGATCGACCTGAGACAGGTGCAGTGATGCACCATGGACCTGGGGCTCTGAACCTCTGAGTCCTGGTGTGCTGGCTTAGGTGAAGATGCCCACATGACAGGGTGACAGAGATGCAGGGATCTAAGGTCCACTGTGTTTAGTGTGCACAATACTTGCCTTTCACCTGCTCAGCCCAAGTGATTCCTGCTGAGGAAACTGTGAGTGAGACATTGATTGTGGGACAGGTTCATGTATTGGGTCCACCTGTGCTTTCACACAGTGTCAGCTGCTGCTTACCTGAAATTCAGGAGACTTTCATGAGTTGTTATTCAGAAATTTTCTTCCCACAGCTAGTGTGTCAATACTTGCATCTTATGACCTAGGAAAAAAATCTAATACGAATAGAAAATATTAAAAGACTGAGACTTTAGTCTTTTTATTCACCATATTCTAATAGCAAATTATATTATCTTAGTAATAAAGCACTAAACAAGGAACAAACTGCTGAAAAATTGAAAATCAAGATAAAGGTAAAAATTTTATAATTATAGATGCAACAATAATTGAAATTTAAAATTAAATCACAAATGAGCCAAGTGATTCAGATATAAATCCATTATTGATTATCCAAACTGTATTACAATGAAAGCCCAAAATTAAAACAAATACTAAATTATAAAGGATAAATCTAAATAATTTTTTTTTCATATTCTTCTTTTCCTTAGATGTGAGAAAAAAATTAGTTGCCAGTTTGAGACGGATCCTCTGTTCACAAGCTTAACATACTATCTCATCCTCTTGTTTTTTGGAGATCATCAGTCCTCTTGGATGTGTTCTGGAATGAGTTATGTGTGAAATTGTAACACCTACTACAGCAGAGTCACCAGTGTACCAGCAATCAAACTCCTGACCAATCTAGGACTGCTGTGTCCCATAGGGGCATTGTTATTCATCTATCCTTCAATAAAAACTCAGTTCAGTTGTTGACTGAGAGATGTTGAAATTATCGTTCATTTGTCTTGTGATCAAGAGGTCGTTAAAGGAAATGATTTTGTTGGAAGCATTGATGCACCTGGGTTTCCAGGGTAGCTGCAATTCATTCCCCACACCTTATGGAGAAACTGAGGAGAAGGAGATGTACCAGCCCAGCACTTCGGGGACCTTCCCATGACTCAGCTGCACAGTTTCAATCCCTGAACAAGGGCTGAGTGTGTAAGTCATATGAGCTGTTGGGGTTCTTAGGGCTTGCATAGGCATGTGGAAGATGGGCCTGAGTTCACCGGACTGGACAAGGAGCCCTCAGCCTCAATCCACTTTCTAGCACTGCACATTGCTAGGAAGTCTGGGTCCCTTATTTTTCCCTGAAACGACATCTTTGTGATTTCATGAGGTCACATACTGGACTTTAACTGATCTATGAACATTAGCTTTTCAGAATTCCAGGCAAACTATTTGTCATTTATCCTTAACATTTGCATGATTTATTAAGATGAGAATAAACTATTTTTTTTTACAGAATTTTCTCTGGCAATAGAATAATATCTGGTCCTTGAATACTGTTGAAAGATGCAGTGAAGGTCTTAGGGTAAGAAAATGAATAGGATGCGTGTTGAAGATCCTCCAGTAGATGGCAAATAATACACTAAACAAAGCACTGAGGTTTCATCCTAGAAACACAAGGACTGTAGAAGTGATGCTTTCCTATAAGGGAGCCCTAAGGCAGGGAGCTTTCTGCCCAGCTCTCTAAACTCACATGGCTGGGGGCCTCTGTGAACAATGGGCCACGTTTTCCACATCTGGAAGTACCTCAGTATCTCCCATTTTCCTTCATGACTGGGAATGCACTGGACTAATAATGATGCCTCTTCAAGAGGATTGTTAAAGGTGAGCTGTGTGTCAGGAGTGAAGCAGGGATGAGAGCACAACGTGCAGAGCTCTGTATGTGGCAGCCGTGAGTGAAACAGGGATGAAATGACTTTTAAATTCAGAGATGCAGTGGACAGAACATATAGAACTGGTCTCTGCTCAGAGATGCAAGATATGTAATGCACCGAAAGGACAATAGCAGTTCACTTTACTCAAGGATTAGCAATCTAAATCTGGTTTTGCTCAATGGAGAATGACATTCACTGCAGGAAATCTGTGTCACGCTGGCCTAGAATGGGACCCGAGAGAAATACGGTCCACTTCTGCAAAGAGCCAACTCTGTAGCTCTGCAAAACCCTGTCCTCTCCCTGCTGATTTTCATGTGCACAGGGCACAGCCAGCTGCTTAAGAGGCTGTCACACCCAGTGCAGGACTCAGTCCCCATCAGCGCACAGCATCGACATGAGGAACCCTGCTCAGCTCCTGGAGTTCCTGCTGCTGTGGCTCCAAGGTAAGAGAAGATTGATCTTGCAATTTACTCTGTTTAAGGTTGCCTGGATCTTAAGGAAGTTCCCGCTTTTCCATGATTGTACTCATATTTGTTATGTTTCTAATCTCAGGAGCCAGATGTGACATCCAGATGACTCAGGCTCTGTCATCCTTGTGTGCATCTGTAGGAGAAAAGGTCACCATCATTTGCAAGGCCAGTGAAGATGTTGATATTGGTTTAAACTGGTATCGACAGGAATGCTCTTAAACTGCTGATCTCTGGTGCAGGCAGTTTGGAATCTGGGGTTCCTTTCAGGTTCAGTGGCAATGGATCTGGGACAGATTACACTCCCACCATCAGCCGCCTGCAGCCTGAAGATGTTGTGTCTACAATATTATGATTTTCCTCCCACAGTGATACAAGACATAACAAAAATCAGCACGCAAAGCAGAAGTGTGAGGCTGTGCTCAACTGTTGAGAGCATTTCTTTGATCCAGCACAGCATGGAAATCCACTGGGAGACTTTAAAATAAGGCACCCAGATTCTCTTCCACACTCTAACTCTCAGCTCCAACAGCACAGACATCACTGTGCCTCCTTGATTTAATGAAAGATAACAGATGATTCCTTCTGAGCAGTGTGGGTTATGGCACCAGTTTGGATTCAGGCAGCAAAAGAGAAGGCCTTCTTTGCTTTGTAAGCAAGAATTTTTAAAGTCTTGCTTCAATTTTAGAGTAGATTTAATGTCATCCAAAAATGTAAAATACATAGGTTGTCCTTAAAACCCTGGCTAAGTGGCTATGCAGTGTATCATTAATTTTGAATTACAAATTTTTGTAAACAATGAGGATGATATACATGCAAAATGCATAGTTCACAGTAAGATTCACTCTTGATGTTGGACATTTCACCAGGATAAACCAATGTGGAACAACGAATATGCAGCATTTCAGTATGAGGCACCTAAAAATCCTCTGTCCTAAAAATTCTCCCCTGTCATTCTTGTTCGCCCATTTCCAATAAGTGATTTGTGTTTTAACATTGCCAAATTTTGTCTTTTCCAGAGTGACAAAATCTCACATTACAACATAGAATCCCTTTCAAAGATAATCTCAGAGTTCACTGTGTTAAGGGAGAGAATAATTAAATAAAATATTGAATAACTCATCTTTTAATCACAAGATACCCTTTTATTTTTTTTACCTTCTATGATTATCTAGAATGTCTTGACTTAGTAATGGTTTTAGAATACAAGATTTCATGTATGGATTCTGTCTCAGAAGTCACCAGAAATATAAAGATTTGCTTGGAATAAGAGTCTACTATTACTTTTAAAACATAAGGAAAAAGTTTTACAATCTTTTAGGCCTTTCTTTAAATGAATTCGCAGGTTGAAATTTAAAACTCTCGCTGCTCTTCTTTTGTATCACACAGTCATTCCCATTTCACTGAACCTTACACGGGTTCTTTCTCTGTTGCTCAGTAGAGTGCGCAGCAGGCTGCCTTTGGTCTTGAGCACTGTAAGGATAAGAATCTGTTTCATTTCATGCTGAAACACATCTCTCATTCTCACAATTTGCCATGTGATTTTCATGACTGTGCAATTTGAACATGTGTTATAAACACAGTGACTTAGCTCAGTGTAAACACCAGGGTCCAATCTTTGGGAACACAGTGGAGGTAGCATAGTTGAGGTAGGGCCCCCAGAAGGCTGTATATTTTTCCAACCAACGTGACTGCAGTGTTGTGGGTGTCAATGAGTGTTGGGACCCAGTCTTTACGGTTGCTCTATTGTTTTCCAGAAATATCTCAGATTGAGGCTTATGCAGTGTGCCCTCTTTATGTCACATTCCCTCCTTCCTCATGGTAACAATATACAATGTTCTTATTTATCTCCTACTTAACAGTAATTTTTAATTTCTATTTTTATGAACATTAGCATTTTCAGTGGTCATGATTAAGGAGGATAAGTTCTCCAAACATTTCAAGCAAAGAAACATGGCAAGATAGTGGTAAGCCTTAATGAATAACTTAATGAACTGCCTCTTTTTGTTTACAGTCAAATGTTAACTAAGGGGAGTCTTAAACAATAAAACAAGTACTGGGTTCTAAGAGTATGAGTTGTGGTGAAAATGAAGAACGTAATGACCTCTTAGCAGAACTGTTTGCCATAGGGATAGATATTTGCTACCCTAACAAAATGCTGCCCTCCCAGGCCTCTGAGTAAGGTTCTTGGAAACGCAGTTCACACAACATCTTCTGTCAGAGAGTCAAACTAGCTTCACTGTAACAGTCAGAATTGAAAGACAGAATATTCATGTAAATGAAATTAATTAGTGCAGAGTCTGAAACTGTGAAATAGGAATGAATTTAAGCTCTGAATACAATGTGCAAAAATGCAACACTGTTTATCCACAGTCTGTGATTCCTCACTGTGTGCCCTGAATGCTATGTTCACATAAGTGAAGTCACACTGCAAGGATCAAGGGAACAATTATGCGACATGCATACATCAGGAAATTTCAATTAGTTCATTAAGTGTTTACTGAAAATTATGGTTTTTTGCCTTGTAGGCCATACAGAGTGAATCAGTAATATAATAATCAGATCAGTGGTTGAGTTTACTCCTTTAAGCATGCAAGTAATTATGACATATTTCAACAGCCATAGTCACTGCATGGCCAAGCATTTTCCCTTTGTTCAGGACCTGGGTACCCTGCTGTGCACCCTCTAATGCTTCTCTGCATGATTCTCAAAAGCACTGCCTGTCACAAGCTCTTAGAAGAATTTTCTCACAGTCTCTTAGAAGAATTTTTTCATTTCTCAGGACAATGATCATCCTCAAACAGGTGCAGCAGTAGCCTAGTTCACCTGCAGTCTTCTTATGCCTCAGCTGCCACAGTTACAACCAGACAACACAGCTGAGGGTGTGAGCAGGGTTGCTGCTGGGTTCTCACAAGCTGCCTGGAAGGGGCTCTGGGGTAGAAAGAATGGGCTGGCTTCATAGATCTGTGCCAGGATTATTTAATCTAGAGACATTTCCTCAGGGTCTTCAGGGAGTCAAAGTCTTTGCCAAAACTAAATCCATGTCATATCACATGGGATACATGTGACATGTTCACTGTCCTATGAGCATTACTTCTTTAGATCTCTAGGTGAACTATTGGTTTATTGTTCTTAGTAGTAGGATTTTTTATTTATTTGCTTTTATTTTTTTACTTTCTTCATTTAGAGAAAAAATTAAAACAGAAAAATATTAGAAATAATACATAATTAAAAAATAACAGTAAGAAATGACTAGTTGATAAATTATATATTGTTATCTTGGAAGTAGTTTTCAAGTTACATAATTAAAGCATAAAAAATGGACAATCAAATAATGATGGTACAAACTATACTGTTTGATGACCCAACAAACCTTAGTAGTATGGTATATATCTTGCACACTCAAACATCAAGTTATATAATTTAAAGCACTTTCCGTCCCTTTCATTATCATAATATCATCCATTTTGCATCTTATTGCTTTAAGTTATTTATTATTATTATTATTATTACTATTATTATTATTATTATACTACAGGGACAATACTGTATTTTCAAATAGGTGTCTGATTTACTTCACTTATGAAATAGTTTCAAGTTGCCTCCATTTACCTATAAAAGCCTCAAGAACATAATTTTTTATATGTGAGTAATGTTCTATTGCATAAAAATACCATATATTTCCATCCATTCTGTGCTTGATGGACATTTTGTTTGTTTCCAAGATATATCTACTACAAATTTTGCTGCTATAAACATGGGTGCAGATATTTCACTGCAACATGTTTTTTTTTTCCAAGTTTCTGGGAAAATTCCCAGGATAGGAATAGCTGGATTGAATGGAACTTCCAATAAGGTTTTTAAGGAATCTCCATATTGATTTCCACAGTGGCTACACCAAACTACTCTCCCACCAACAGTGGAAAAGTTTTCCTTTTCCCCGCAAACTCACCAACATTCATTATCAGTTAATTTCTTGAAGGCAGGCATTCTTTCTGGAGTGAGATGAAATCTTAATGCTCTTTTAATTTGCATTTCTCTAATGACTAGTGATGGGAACATTTCTTCATTTGTATATATTCCATTGCATTTATTTTCATTTGTATATATTCACGTGAGAACTGTGTGCTCATCTCAGAAGCCAATTTTTGGAATGGGTCTTTGAATTTGGGGGCTTGATGTTTTTCTGTTTCTTTTGGGGGGGGGTGCCAGGGATTGAACCCATGATCTACTGCTTGCTAGTCAGGCGCTCATGCTAATGAGCTAAATCCCCAGCCCAGATGTTTTTCAATTCTTTCTATGTTCTGGATACAATTCCTTTGTCTGAGGGTCTACTGGCTTAAAGTATTTCTCATTCTTTGGTTTTCTTTTCACTTTGTTGGTGATTTCTTTTGAAGTGCAAAAACTTTCTAATAAGATGAGATCCCAGGAGGATGATTTATTGACTCTCCATAGACTCTTGTATGGTAATTGATACAATTAGATCATCTTCATGAATAATGCTGAAACAATTCAGTAATGACCATAGAGTACCAAAGAGAATAGGTTGCTGTGTTAAAGATCCTCCATTAGGTGGCAAACAACTCCACAATAAATAAAACACCTAGGTTTTGACCTACGAAGCTTGGACAGTGGAAGTGATGCTTTCTCATTAGGGAGCAACTAAGGCAGGGAGTTCTCTGACCAGCTCTCTAAGCTCACATGGCTAGGGGCCACCGTGCAGTGCTGAGCAGCAGAAAGCCTCAGGTGGAGCGACCCTGGGAGAGAGCAGGACAACAGAGCTGACCTGGCCCAGGCAACTGAAGTTCTCAGCACTGTTACCCTGCTCTTGAAAGGTAGAGAAGAAGTGGATCAGGAAATGTCCCCACTCCACAGTTCCACTCATTCAGCTTCTGGTCCACATAGAAAGATGGAAAGCATGTGTTACACTAATAAATATGTGAATCACTTATTCACTGTGTGCATGCAATACATTAATTTTAACCTAATGTAGTAATAAATGACACTTTAATTACTTGTGTAACATATAATTTTAAATTCTGACAAATTGAAAATCAATGATGAGGGCCAGGGTCACCATGTTACTCTGGATCCTGCCCCCGGTGGACTCTGAGCAGCATGAAGCTCGTGGTCCACCCTCAGGCCCTGTGGACCAAGCTGTGACTTGCACTCACTGCTGAGGACACTGAAGAGCAGCAGAGGAACACATCAGCAATCACAGCCCCTCCCCTCTCCCCATCAGTCTCTGCTGCTAGGGACTCTTCCAGGGATGCTCCACTGCATCTCTGCACTGAGTAGACTTTTAAGGGTTCTCCTGTATCTAAATTTAAATACATGTGACTACATTACTCCTGTTTCCTTCATGCCTGGCCACATTCAGAATTGTGGTCCTTGTTCTCTCACCCCTCCTGCTTCATTGCTGACCCAGGTCTCCTGGGAAGCGCATCATACTCAGGTGTATACCAGACACAAAGTGAAACAGGAAATACTAAGGACCTGGCAGAAGAGGAAGACAAGGTCCATTGTGCACAGAGGCCCCAGCCATGTGAGCTTAGAGAGCTGGTCAGAGAGCTCCCTGCCTTAGTGAGTAGACGAACCCAGACAAGTTCACAGGGTTCACAAATTCTGCTCTCTTCTGGTCTTGCCTTCTCATTTTTACCCTGTTTGAAAAACCCATGTATTTACCTTCATTCTTCCTTCTCAAAAGGATAATAATGAAGGACACAGGTCCTCAAGCAATGCATGTTCTAAAATGAAAGAACAACAGTTCACTTTACTCATGGGGCAGCAGCCTGATTCTGTCCTGTGGCTGAATGGAGAAGCACATGCTCTGCAGGCAAATCTGTGCTGCACTGGTGTGGACAGAGATCCCCGGGTACACTGAGCCCATAGTGAGAGGACAAGCCCTGCAGCCTGGAAAAACCCCTTTCTGCCCTGCTGATTTGCGTATCCCAGGAATCTGGCCAACTACTTGAGGACTTCTTCATAGGCTGCTGATCTCAGGCTGTGCAACTTCAATCCCAGTCAAGACTCAGCATGGGCATGAGCATCCCTGCTCACTTTCTGGGCCTCTTGTTGCTCTGGTAAGGAAGGACAGCACTGGGAATTTACTCATCTCTAGATGTTCAGCATTGTGACATATTTCAGGGAGGTCCTATTTTCTTTTGAATATCTATGTTGATATTTGTTATGTTTCCCATTTCAAGTGCCAGATGTGATATCCAGTTGACGCAGCCTGCATCCACATCTGCACCTGTGGGAGACACAGTCAAGATCAGTTCCGAAGCTAGCCAGGGCATTGCAAAGTACCTAAACAGGCATCAGCAGAAACCAGGACAACCTCATAAACTTCTGATCCATGCTGCAACCGATTTGCAGTCTGGAGTTTCATCAAGGTTCAGTGGCAGTGGATCTGGGACAGATTTCACTCTCCCCATCAGCGGCCTGCAGCAGAAGATATTGCCACTTATTACTGTCAGCAGTATAAGATTTCCCCTTCCACAGTAATATAAGCCATGACATAAACCTCCCAGGGTAGCAGAAGTGTGAGGTTGGGCTGCCCCAGCTGCTCCTCTTTGTGTTTCACATGTAACCAGGGTTTGAAGGTCACTGGAAAGACTTGGTAGAAGCTTCTAAAGAAGTTCTGCTCTACCCTAGCTTTCTTTTTTGTTTTAAAACCCTGATTTAATGAATGACACCCATGAGGACACTGGAGTAATGTGGATTATGGCGTCATTTTATATTTACATGGCAACAGAGAACTCTTCTATGGGTTCCAAGCAATGATTTTTTTAAAATCTTTTATCCCTGTTACAGATTAATTTTTTTTTTATTTTAAAGAGACTAAAACTAAACAAAATACAACAGAATAAAGTTAATCAGAACAATACAATGAAATCAGCACTGCACGAAAAAAACCAGGTAAGAAAATTCAACAGTGGCTAACACGATATTTATTGTTATGTTCAAAGTACCTTCCCATTGCATATCATGCAGTACAGTCAAATGAAACAATATGGAATAAAATCAAACAAAACAAAACAGTGTAAGCAGTTCAGAATATTAAAACAAGACTATGAAAAATTGATAATGGGTAGGCGATGCCTCTTACAGTCCTACATTTAGAGATCTGTATTCACAAAAAAATTTAAAGTGCAGAGTATTTTTATGTCTCTGCTCCTACATCTGCATAGTATATTTTAATTGTATATGTTACTGGGAAACAATGAGGTTTCAAAAAATGCACTAATTTCTGAGTGACACCCTCAGGAGTTTCTGTTCCACTCTGAATTCAGGAAAAATTTCACCCTTGCTTCACACATTGCTGCTGTCTTAGGATCCTGAGCATCAAGGTCATGGTGACATGCAGTGGGCTCTCCAGAAGTCCTTTATCACCAGCACCACTCCTGTCTGGCACACAAGTTAGTATTCACCTGTGACAGGGATCCGCATGGCATTTACAGCAATGGCTTGTGGGTGATTTGGAGGAGACTGAATGGTCCAAATTGGGCGAAGACTCACAAGACTGTTCCCCTTCTCCTGGTGCCTCTGATTTGCATGTCTCTTCCTCACACAACCTCCAACCAATCCTTATAAGGATCTGAAGTCTGTGTGGTACCCAGCTCTGAACACACCCTGCCACCATGTTCTCAGTGGCTCCAATGTGGCTTCTTTGGACTCTGACTTTCTGGGGAGGATGTGGGGAGGGATGGCCCTGGGAGAGGCCAGTTAAGCAAAACCTGTGTCCTAATTGAAGACAACTCCTACTTCGTGCTTAACTATGCCATGCACTGTAAATGAAAGTTTCCGTTAATTTTCCTTAGCAAGGAGCAGTGAATCACTCTGACCCAGTCACCAGCCTCCTTGTCTGCATCTCCAGGAGAGACCTCTCCATCTCCTGTCAGGCTAGTGCTGATGTGAAAAGAGAGATGTCTTGGGTACAGATTAAACTTGGCCAAAGACTTCAAGCCCTAATATCTCACATCACCACTGTGACCCCAGTTGTCCCAGCCAGGATCAGCAGCAGAGGAAGTGGAAAGAGCAATGTCTTCAGCATCAGCCCTGGGGAGCCCAGGGACTCTGGGGACTTCTGCATGCATGACTATTGGTGGCCAGTCCACAGCGTTGCAGGCTATGCACAAATCTCCTGCTGTGTGTCTCAGAGACTGGATTTATATGAGTCAGGCTGTACTTGGCTGACCTGGGTCCTCTTCTTGAGACAGGCCTTATATTATTATTATTTTTTTTTTTTTGAGTAGACATAGCAGTCTCTGTCTTACCTCTGGGTCTTTTCTCCTTTCCTAATTTCTGTTGTATTCTAATGGCCATGTCTGCACTGCACCAGGCTCTTTAGAGCTGTAGACGGCAGCTTTCCCTCCAAACCTGGAAGATCACAGAGCCTGGACCTAGTACCTCCCAGGTCAGCCTCAGAGGACAATGGCAGGGGAAGGTGTCTGCTACACTCAGTGCTCTTTCTCCAGCTGCTTTAACCAGACTTCTTCTCCCTGTATTTGCAGAGGGTGTGAACTCTGGTCGTACTCATTTGTAGCCTTTTATTTCCATATTCTCTTCCTGGTTCACTCCCTCTTTCCTCCCAGGCCTCACAATGGCTCACAAACACGCAGCCTGCATGGGAATCCTTGTTGCTGGGGGAACTGACATCAGAGAGCAAACAAATCTTCATCTTGGAGGGAAAAGCTCACCTGAACTTTTGCAGTTTCTTTCTTCTTTTTCTTCCAGGGGGGAGGATTCATAAAACTCAAGAACCATTTAATTTCCTTTCCTGCAGTGACTTTCACATCCTTTATGGACTTTACCTGTCAGAGCTCAGCCTCCTTCCCCTGTCTGCAGTTCCTTCTGGCCACCACATGTTTCTCTTTCTTTCCCTTCACATTTTGCTGTCAGAGTTGCCTGCACCCACAGTTACCCTTTCCTTGCTGTCTTTTCTCTATTCAACCTACTGCAACAGCCCTCTGCTTCAACTCATGAGAGCCTCTCTTAGATTAGTTTCCTTTGCCAGCCTCTTTTTTTCTCGGTCACAAAACCAAGGAACATCTACACAGCTGTGCCCTCTAGGGCCACACTAGGGGTGGTGGTTGAAGAGGTCCTCCAGCCCCTAAAACCTGCCGACCAGCAGCCCCTGACTCTCAGGTTACAGCCAGCCCTTGTCTCATGGATCTTTATAAATATGTTTACTTTTCCATATCCTCTCTGTCTTCCAGTGAAGTGATTTTGGATTCTTCTTTAGCTGGGGAGGTTGTGGGTGGTTAGAAATTCGAATAATTCCATTCTCTCTGATCATATTCGTGTCCTCATGTCTGGAACCCATGGTACCTTACACGGCAAAGAAATTCAGGAGCTGTGATCACATTGAGGGTCTTCAGTTGGAAGCTGAGTGTGGATTCCCTGGGAGGCTGCATCAAACCACAAGGTTGTCAGGGCAGGAGAGCAGAGTGGTCGGATTTTCAAAGGCGATGTGGCCATGGAGGAAGATGATGCAGTGATGCAAGGAAAGATCTGTGGGCCAAATTAGGAGGATGGTGTGTCTGAAGCAGGAAAAGGCAAGGAAATCATTTCTCCCTACAGCTTTCCCAAGGAATCCCCCATGTTAGCTGGGGTGCAGACTTCTCCCTTCAGAACTGTCAGGTAATGTGCTGTGTGGTTTGAAGCCAGTGAGGTAAGGGAGTGGTTAAGCAGCCACAGGGAAGCCACACAAGGGGGAGAGTGTCTTTCCCTCCTTGAAGGGATGGTTGTTCTCCTGCCTCTTCCCATATTGTGATATTTTGGGCAGTTTTTCCAAGAAACAGTTTCTAGGGAGAAAACAATATTCCACTTAGGACAAGATTCTCCTGATGTGGCATTTTCTTAGCTGTTATGTGGGGGATGCCTGAGACCCCAGGGCTCAGAGCTCCCAGCCCTAGAGAAGAGCTTCTGGTTCACAATAGTAGGACAATTAGATGGACAGTCACTATCTGAAAGGAAGGACTGAGTTAAGACACAGGAACAGAATGAAGAGAGGAGGAAACAGCCCAGGCACCATAAGAAATCGAAATTACAGACATTTGGATGAGTAAAGGCTGAGTTTGGCCCCGGAAGGGCTGAGTTTCATTCTAAGGTCATCATGGCAGGGAGGAGGGGCAGCTGGGTCTGTGACTGTCACACTGTCCTTCTGGTTTTCCTCCTGTTCCTGCCTGCATGGTGAATATGTCTACATGGAGGGAGCACTAAGGGTCAGACAAACCTGGGCTCAAGTCCCAGCCCCAGCCCTCTCTGAACATGGGACTTGGGCAAACCACCCCTGTCAGGAAAGGTTCTCTTCTCTGGGAAATGGAGCCCTGTGGATATAAGGGGAGTATGGGTGGGAGGCTGCCAGATGATAGGCCAAGGAGTGCAACACATTTACAGAAGGACAGACGTGTTCTGCTTCACAGTCCCTTCAGTGTCTTAGAGTGATGAGTCTATGTGAAGTCTGACTAGCCAGATGTCATTTCAAACTAAAAGTCACCGGTAATTACTACGCTATGCCTGGTTGCTCACCAGATGTGAGTGAACCTTTACTGAGTGGGCTCAAGCTTCTTCACATTAGGTGTTTACTGACATGGGCTGAGAGCTGTAAATATATCTCTTCTAAGTCAGAGTCATCTGTATGGACCTAGAGAGATTTCCAAGAATGAAATGATCAAAAAGTGAGACTTGTGTCTCCAGGACTCCAGGACAGGACAAAATCCTTTGACTGCGAGAGCAGGGAAGCCTCAAACACAGCCAGCCTCATGTCATGTTCACTGAATAATGTCCTTTGCTCCTCACTTCTCTGACCCCATGAGTTCCCACTTTCTCCTCTGGCTCCACACTGTTATGGGATGGAGCAGGGACCAGCATCATTTCCTGGGTTCTGATTGTCCAGTCAGGTGAATTGATAAGGACAGTTTGTGGATGTGAGAATTTACTGTTATTTTATGTCAGAAATAAGAAAAGAGAGGAAAAAATTAAAGAAGCTGAAAGAAATGCTCAAGGAAATGAGGGTGCTCTGAAAGAAAAGAGTGGATACACATCCAGCATTCAGAGAGACCACAGCAAGAACCAGAGGATGGTGGCTCCCAAGTCAGCTGCAACTGTCTTCATATGTCTTGGTCAATAGTGGGTCCCCATGAAGCCTTGGATCTAGTCTTGGACAATTGACCTTGGATCTGGCAGGTTCCCCTCTCAGAAGATCAGTACCCCATTCAGGGCTCAGCTTGATCCTGTTGGGCTCTGCACCTGTGGTCAGTGAGTCTCCTCAGCTGCTCCAGCAATGACCCAGACTCCTATGCCACCACAACCCAACCTGACATCTAAACCCCTTCAATACTGCTAGGAATTGTGAAAAATAACTTTATTTTTAATTGTTCTGTAAGATATTTTACAGAGTATGTCCCGAGAGTATGTTGCCTTGAATTCTGACCTAAGGACAACCCGAGCTGGAGGGACCTAAGAGACTCAAATCTACAGAAGCTTAGGTTCAGGACTGTGAGGTACACAGACCACAGTCAAGAGCAGGGGCGCTGACCATGAACTCACAACACAGGGCGGAAAGAGTGAAAACACTGGAAGACACAACTGCACACAATCATGATGCAAGACACAACCAGACCTGCCTACTCCCCTGTGCCCTTATAATTCTTTTACACTGGCTCAGGTCAATGAGGACCCAGATTTGAGGCCTCTCCTCAATTAACATGTGATAGAGTCTTTCTTTTTATAGAAAAAGCTGTTGCCATATTTTGTGCTTTGGTGCTTCAAGCAGTGAAATTTCTCGCACAATCTCATGTTGTGGAGTTTTCTGTGCATTTTTTTTCCACTGCAGAGCTTCCACGAACCCCTTTACGGGCAGCATTAGGAAGATGAGCAAGGAGATCGCAGATGACCACAGCACCTTCAGTCTGAGATTGCCCTGAACCCCATTTGTGCCAGCTTCTAAGGCTGGGGTCCAAAATTACCAAACATTTTTACATTAAATAAATGAAATAAATTAGGCTCACGTATAAATCTCATACTTTCTCCTTAGTGTAAAAGTACTGAAAGAATAAATCAGATCCAAAATGTACAATAGATATTGTAAATGTGATATGGAAAGAAACTTCTAATTGAGAACACCTGGGAAGCAGAAAAGAGAAAAGTGGAAAAGATTCTGTATCTGTAATTCATACATGTATGTATGCATATATGTGTACGAGAGAGATAACTATGCTACTAATCTCTGTTAGTTCACTAGAAAGAACAGTTTGGCCTTTAGTTGTTTGATTGTTTGATCACTTTTTTCACATCTACACCTTGTAATCTGAACGAGTACTTTGATGATAACAATATATAATATATTAAATAATGTTTATCTCCTATTTTGATTTGAAATTCTGTATCATTGTTTTATTCTTTTTTCTTGTTAAAATAAAAAATGACAGGAACTTACTCTGTTATATTTTTGGGGTGGAGAAGTCTGGAATCAGTTTCAGGGGGCCACACTCAGGGTACAGACGGAGGGTGTGGTATGCAGAAGTTTTTCGGGAGACTTTGTCCCTTGCCTTTCCCATCTTCTGGTGGCTGCCTCTCTCTGTGGCCATGGCCATGTCACACCAGTCTCCTTTCTGTGTTCCCATGGTTTCCCCTCTCCTGTCTATAATAACACTCTCCCTCCATAACAAGCACCCTTGAGATCACGTTTAGTTCCTCCCTTAGAATCTCCCCTTCTAAGCATTCTTAATTTACACCTGCAAAGGGCCATCTGCCCCATAACATAATTGCTACTTTCCATGGGATAGGACCTGATATCATGGTGAACATACTTGTTCTATTAAAGATTAATATGTGAACTCTTCCTGTGTACACACACCGTCGTCTTTCTCTGTCTCTCCCTTTTTTTTTCCCTTCACGATCACAATTTGTTTTACTTCCTCAAATGTACTTATTCCCCTGGAGAGGCCCATATAGGGAGACCTTGCTTGGGTTTTCTTAAAGACCTGCTCTGCCGCTATGATCAGAAGGAAAGACACAGATGGCCCTCATCCATGTGGGGAGAAGCGGCCTCCACAGAGGGTCAGGAGAGTCTCTGAAGCTGTGACTGTTTTTAGGGATACTTGATCTCCTGCCAGGCTCTGGCTCAGTAGGATTCACCTCTGCCTCCCCTTCCCTTTACTGTGTAATCTTAGTGTAGGCACTGGGGGCTGAATGGAGGGATTAAATTCAGTGTATAGAAATGGGACTAATATTTTTTAGTTAAGTTTATGAGGCATTTTGAAATGTTTTGCAAAATCTTATATGAGACTCAAGTTTTTATCCCTGCCTTGAATCAGTGAGGTAGAGAAAGCTCTAATTTAGGAGTATAAACAATCGTCTCTAGGATTTAAACAAACAAACAAACAAACAACAACAACAACAACAACAAAAACAGTGCTTGCCTACCTGTCTCTCTTCTGGCCTCTGATTGCCGGAATTGTTAGGAAATGCACTTTCCAACCTGCTCCTGGCACTGTGCCCTCCAGGGTAAGTTTCAGGATTCCAGGAGTTGGCTCCTAAAGGAACCTAGTGGTGAAAAAGCCTTGCAGAGCCTAGTGGGCTTCTTAGACATACAGGTTGGGTGGCCACTCCGGTGACTGTGCTGGCTGCTCAACAGCTATCTTGGCTTCCAGCAGGAATAGAAGTAGAATTGCTTCTCATCTTCTTGAAAACAGACTACACAGTGACTGCTCTGCTGACTCCTGGCTGGCTACACGGAGAGTTTAGTTGTATCTTCTCAAGAGGGCCCCTTGGGATAGGGCAGCATCACTGCCTCTCTCTCTGTCTCTGTCTTTCACTGTCTCCCTGTCTCTCTATTTCTGTCTCTCTCTCTCTTAGCCCAGGCTTTGCAGGATCTGGGCATCCCCATCACCTTTACGTCCCAGAGCTGCAGTAAAGTAAAGTGACTGCCAGAGAACCCTTAGCGAAGAACTCTGATTAAAGCCATCACACACACAGTCCCAAAAACCACCTGTGCTTGTTAAACTGCCTGACCTTGAGCTTTAATTCCTGGCAGTCCTGTCAGGTAACCAGCTTCCCAACCCTGCTCCCTTTCCCCTGTATCCAGAAGCACAGCATTCTGTGGACTCTTGAGGGTGAGATTCCTGGTCTAGCATCTCTGCCACCGGGTAATGGGTATTTATGGGAAGCTCATTTTCTCCGCCCATCTTATACTGGAAAGTTAGCCTTTGACACAGAGATGACGTGCTTTAAATATGAAGATGCCAGTGTGACACAAACAGATGTTTTGACTTGATTTTATTAGGAATTGGGGGACAGAGTGCAATGCAAACAGTGAGGCAGAGATGCAAGCAGATTTGAACCTGTCCCCTGCCTTCACCAGGACCATGGGCTGCTGTTTTTCTTCTAATTGTCTGACTCAGGTAACACACTGTGCTGCCTGGATGCAGTTTCCTTGCAAGTTGCAAAGGACAGGTTTCCCTGACTTAACCTTGAGATACCTGGCAGCATCTCAAGGTGACTTTCTCTCCCTCATCTGTCTAAGGAGCATGGTGGTAAGAACCTCCACATCCTGGTGCAAAGAGAAACCCAAAGGTTCTCCCAGGCTGCTCATCTGTGAGGCTTCTGCAGCAAGAGACTTCTTGTAGAGCTCCTTCTTGCTTCCTGAGAAGTAGCTCTGGCAATGACTTCTGCCCTTTCTCCCATGGAGTGGAAGCTGAAGGCATCACAGTATTTCGCTGCTGGTAGTATTGCAGCCAGCCTTGCACACTGCCAGCTCCCCAAGCCAACACAGCTTTGTCCACTGGAGAACTTTCCCTGCAGGAACTGCAACAAGGAGAGGTGCAATCAGCCCATATCCTGAATGTCCACGTCCTCAGAATCTGTGTTTGGAGATCTGATGAAGCAGAGGAAGGCGCAACGTTGCCTCCCATGTAAACCAGAGTCACAGAGAGGAAAAGCGGGTGAGAATTAGAGCCGTGTTGAGGTCTATACAGATGCTTTGAACTGTTTCATTTATTGGCACTTCCCTCACCCACTGCAGCACAAGGCAGCATCTCAGACCTCAGAGGCTCAAAGGAATGATTTATCGTCTCTTGTGGTTTTGTGCATCATATGAGAAGATTCTCTGCTGCTTTAACTGGGATGCTTCATGCAGCTGCAGGCAGATGGGTCACTTGTGTCACCTTCCCACCTGACAGCTAGAATGGCAATCAGCTGGGCTGCTTTGATTCTCTTCTGCTGAGGTGCCAGTTGCAGGGATGCTGGGAACCCTTCACCTGATCCTCAGGCATTTAAATTTACATTCCTGATATACATTTTACAATTTATGAAACTGACTTTTTATTGGGCAAGGGCACACTAGCATTAGCAATTCTGAAAAAATTTCACCAGCAATTCTGAGCAACACCAGAGATAAAATATTCCGCCATACTGCAGTGACCAGGCCCATTGCCCACTGAACACTGCTTCATTCGTTTCCTCTCCTTCTTCTAGTCTCTTTGGACATGCTATTTTTTTATTTGAAATCTATGAGTTTTTTAATGTAGATAT
The DNA here is from genome assembly GCF_034190915.1 of Cavia porcellus. Taxonomy (NCBI): domain Eukaryota; kingdom Metazoa; phylum Chordata; class Mammalia; order Rodentia; family Caviidae; genus Cavia; species Cavia porcellus. Next base: position 42,583,808 of record NW_026947501.1, on the reverse strand, counting down.
TTGTTTCTGTAAAGTCTTTCTTTAGAATGTCTGTTGGTCCTTCTCCCAAGTTTGAGTATTTTGTGTTTCCATTTTAATCTGTCTCAAAACAAGGTAATTTTTTTTTTGAATTTTTGCATGACACTGGTTATTCAGGAGCATGTTTAGAAATTGCCACATACTGTGAATTTCATAAACTTTCTCCTGTTACAGGATTGTGTTTTCATACCATTGTGGTTTGAGTAGATACTTGGTGTGATTTCATTCTCCTTCAAGTTTTCAAGATTTGTGTTTGTCACCTAACATATGACCTGTCTTAGAGAACAGTCTGTGTGTGCTCCAGGAGATGTGTATTCTGAAGATATTGGGAGGCAGGATCTGCATATGTTTGTTTAGTTCATTTGATCTAAAATTTAGTTTAAATCCCATATATCCTCAAGGTTTTCTGTCTGGATCATCTGTGTGGACACTGCCATCTGCTACTATTATTGTATTTCTGTTTCTGTATTTCCCTTCAGAACTCTTAATATAGTATTTACTTTATGTGTGTAGGGGTGCCACCAGGGGTAGGGGGTGCCAGTATGGGTATGTATATATTTATAATTCTCATGTTCCTATGTTGCTTTCATCCCTTTTCATGATGCAATGGCCTTTTTCATGTCTTTACTCAGTTTTCCTCTTAAAATTTATTTTCTCTGTTATATTTATATTAACACCTGCTTTCTGTTCACGTCTGTTTGCATATAATATATTTTCCATCCTTCTTTTGCAGACTATGTCCACTCTCATATCCAAGATGAATCTCTTGTAGGCAGCATATAGTTGGTTCTTATTTTTTAAGAAATTTAGACCACTCCATTTGATATGCTTTTCTTAGAGATTTTATCCATTTATACTAAGGTAATAATTAAGAAACATGACTATTTTCGTTTTGTTAACTTCTCATATTTCATTGCTCATTTCTTTCTTTTCTCTTTCTTGGTGTATTCTTCTGTGATTTGGTGATTTTCTGTGATGTCATGACTTGATTTCATTCTCTTTATCTTTTGTGTATCTGCTATGGGTATTTGCTTTGCATTTCTCATGTAACAGACTATTTTAAACTGCTAACCACATAATTTTGAGGACGTGCAAAAACTGACAACTTTTTCATTCCTTTCTTCCCCAAATTTTATATTTTTGATTTCAGTTGATAATTTACCAACTTTTATATTTGGTATTCTTTAACAAATTATTGTAACTATAGCTACTTTTTTTAGTTTTGTCTTTTGATGCAGCCAGCAGGCCAGGGCCTATTACATGGTGTCATTCACATTCCAGGTGGATCTTATGTTATTTTGCTGCCCAAGATGCCAAGAAACCGCTGTAAATACTCTTAGGGACACACCCAAAAATATGCTTTTCTAATTACCTAGGGATTTCTCAATCAATCAAGCTGACTTTCAGGATCAAACATCACCCTCAGCACTGCAGAGTGCTAATGATTTTCAGGTCACGATTCTGTATCAAAGCACTGATGGTGATACTACTGAAATTCCATAAGTACCTGTTGTGGGATGGCTTGGAGAGCTGCAAGGACTCACTGAGAAATTTTATGGTAACTAATGAGCATCCCTTGAGATTGCCATCAAGGAGAGGACACATAGGAAGTACTATAGATTTTACCTAGAGAAACAGTGGGGAAAAATTCATCCCTGCTTCCATCAAACAACAATGAAACTGAAAAACAAGATATTAGTATGTTTTAGTAAAAGGACTCAGTAAGGTAATAAAATGCCTGCTGGCTGGAGTGGAGTAGAAAGTGACCTACAATCAGGTTGCTCCATGCATGGGGGACACCATACAGACTGTCTTCTAAGAAGAGGAGCTACAGGGCTGTGTGTGCTTAACTATAATACAAGTGACACCTAGAAGTTTCGGTGATGGCAGAGTGGTTGCCATGTGATTAGACACAATAAAATATGGGTTACAGACAGACACAAAATCCACTATATTGACAGAAGATTTAAACCACTGGTAGTTTTCTACATTTTTATGTGTATTACCAAATTTTAAACATGTTGGTATTCAAGGAAGAGAAAAAAACAGATTACAGAGTGATCATAAAGTTTCTATGCAAATTGAGTCATTTGTGGAAAAAAATGTCCGTGCTATTAATGGTAGTGCTAGACTTCTACCAAGCAAAGAAGGGAGCCATAGTTATCCTCGGATATGAGAATTTAGTGGGAGAAAGTTAATGAGAAAAATGAGAATCAAGTCATTATAGAAAATTTAAAAGTTAATAAAAATGCATTGATCTCCAAAATAAAGAGTTACTCTGCTCATGGAATTGTACTCTAATAAACTGAGGCTCTTCTGTACTGCATGGTGTCCCAATAGGTGTGGCATAGATTTGCTGAAAGATATTTTCTTCTCCGTGACCTGAGAGTATTTACTCTAAGCAATATATCAGCATAGAACAATCATTTCATCTCAAGAAGAAGACATTTTATGGAATTGTACAATCTTTTATTAAATACAGGTCTTGGAGACCTGGTAGGAAATCCCTTATGCTCTTAGTTTCCTTATTCTTAGAGAAGGATATCTTATTCCAACTGCACAGGCCTAGACCTTAAGGGTAAATGAAAACCAGAGAAGACTTATGGTTTATCTTAAAAACACCAAGAAAAAAATCATCTGGGACTCACTGTGGTCACCAGAAGGAACTGAGCCCTCTGAGTCCCCAGCTCAGCCAAGATGTGTGCAATGCCTTGCTGATTTGCATGTTTTCCCTAGAGGCCATTTCTGCTCCTTGGAGTTCTCATGAAAGGCTGCTTGGTAAATCAGGGCAAAAAGAGCCTCAGCAGAGCTAAGAGGGAACATGAGTGCCTTGACTCCTTTTCTCTGTCTTCTGCTGCTCTGGTGCCCAGGTGAGGTAGGCAGCCGCAGGGAACATACCCCAAATGACAGGAGTTCCCTTTCCCTGGTGGTGAGAGCCTCCCAAGGACTCTGGTACTCTCTGGCTCATAGTCCTTCCTCAGAGACCCATGCGCCCTTAGGTTAAGGGATCAGGAGAAACCAGATCTGTTGGAGGTAAATAGGATGGGACCCACTCACTAACACTGGTTGTGCTTTCCATCCTTCTCAGCCACCAGTCAGAGTGCTGCCCTGACAGTCCCCAGCCTTCCTGAGTGTGTCTCCAGGCCTGAGTGTCTCCATCACCTGCAAGGCCAGTGAAAGCACTCGTGATTATTTAAACTGGTATCAGCAGAAGCCAGGCCAGCCTCCTAGGATTCTCATCTATGATGCTGATAATCAATATCCAGGTGTCTCTGATCACTTCAGCGGCATACAGTGTGGGACAGAATTCATTTTCAGAATCAGCAAGGTAGAGTGGACACGCTGGCACCTATTACTGCCAGCAGGAATATGCAGTCCTTTCACAGTGTTACATCCCAGTACATAATCCATCTGCACGGGAAGGTTCTGTGGTTTCATCAGCTGCCATCTCTCCTGTGCCATGTTCACCATTGCAGCCTCTGCAATGGGAGTAGGTTGGTGCGTATGCAGGGTATGTACTGCATGGTGGGTCGCAGTGAGGGTATGGAGGACTTGTCTTTCAGAATATGTTCTGTTCACAAAACAACCCTTCCAGCCTTCAGTGAAGTCTGAAAATCAGATCTCTATGCCAGGACTTGTCTGTAACATGATCTTTGAATCCGGTCTCTGAGACACTTTCTAAAACATGTGTTGTGCAGAGAACTAATGCACAATAGGAAGCCATCTCCAGGGAAATATGGGAGATATTTCTAGTACTACAATGAGAGTGATAATAATAAAGATCAAAGCTGCCCCTGCAACTTACTGGTCTTGAGGTTGCTCTGTGTTGAACACTGCAACTGCAACTTACTGTGTGGTAACTGCAACTTACTCGTCGTCTTCAGGTTGCTCTGTGTTGAACACTGGACTCCTCCAGGTGGCCTAATCCCCTATGAATCCTCTATAGATAAGGACTCAGAAGTTCCTGTAACATGGCTTGCTGTAGGTACCAGCACTCACAGGTCAGAAGATGGAAACATATTCTGCTCCTCAGGACCCATAATTTCATTCATTTACTAAAATGAGATGATTATTTAATGCAATAAAATGTGTTTATTGTATATAAATTCAATACCAAGTGCATAGCTGGTAACTTTATACATACTTTGCCATGTACCACTACCCAGAATGAGATACAGCCCTGTCTGCAGCATCTCACATGCCCCTTTTTGTTGTTTCCAGCATAGTGACATCCTGTCTCATCCACCTTTACAGGAGGCTGCCATGCTTCTGTCTTCTATCGGTGTGAACCGTATTTCCTCAGACTCCCCAGCAATGGAATACTTGTATGTCTTTGGCTTCGTCCTTCTTTTGATCAACATGAGTTTTGCATTTTACCCATGTGTTTGCTTAGGTAGTAATTTATTCCTTTTATTTTGAATAATTCTTTATGACATGAACATGCCAATTAGTAATTTTATTCCTGAATTCATGAGTTGTTTTAGCTTTGAGTTTGTTATTAAGTTTCAGGGATTTTTAAACTGTCTTTTATGAACTTGTTCATTTTCTGCTCTACACTATATTCTTGGGACTGGAGATACTGAGTGATGGAGTTGGTTGGCACTTGTTTATTTTTAGCAAATGCTTCCAGGCAGTTTATAAAACTGAGAACAAATTTACATGCTGCCAGCCATGCACAAAAATATCTGTTGATCTGAATCCTTTGTAATATTTGTTATTGTTTGACTTAAAAATGATACCTCTGTTAGTAGACCTGGAGGTGGTATTATCATTAAAACTGATATTTCTTTGATGAATGATGATATCGAATAACTTCTTGTTGTTTTTTAGTCATTTGAATGCTATTTGGAGTGGATGACTTGTGATTAAATAGAATAGTACACACAGATAAACATGCAGTTTCCTACTTTGGTGGGTAGTTTTTATTCATCTTGAAACAAATTTTTTCAATGCATTGATTAGGATTCTCCAGAAAGAATTAGAATTATGTCTCTATGTATGTATGTAATGTATCTACCTGTGTATTTATCATTTATATCTATAATATATAGGATCTTGTTAGTTGTTTCACATGATAGCTGAAGATGAAATAATCTACAATGACTGCAAACTGGAGAGCCAGGAAAGTTTATACCTGTTCTGCCCAAGCAGCTGGAAACTTCAGAATGAAAGAGGATACCCTGGTCATAACAAAATCTTGAAAGCTCCCAGTGAGAGCTTCCCTGACACAAACCCCTACTGAGGGCTGAAAAGCATGGAATATGATATCCACAAGGAAGAGAACCATAAGATGCACCCACTTCAGAAAGAAGAGCACAAAAGATGAGAGAACTGAATGTCTTTCTTCTATATTTTTATTCAGGGTGATACTTCCTCAAGCTTCTATGACTAAGAGTTTTAGAGTCTACATACGTGAGACCATATAGTATTTGATCAGCTGTGCCTGGGTCATTTCAGTTAGCATGTTTCTACTAGTTTCATCAGTGTTGTCACGAATGGCAGGATTTGCATCTTATTCCATGACTAATATTCCATCATATACGTTGCTTCCACACCTTGACTGTTGTGAATAATGCTTACTGAGCATGAAAGTGCAGATGTCTCTTCAAGATTCTGATTTCATTTCCTTTGGAGATGCTCCCAGAAATGAGATCATATGGTGGTTCTTTTTTTTTTATTTTTTTAATTTATAGAGATTAAGATAAAAGAGGACTTAACAAAGCAGATCAGAACAGGGCAATGGACGCAACACAGTATTTCACCACAGGAAAAATGATAATTAACAGTAGCTACCAGAATGACTCTTTCTTTGAAATAATTGAGCATCACTCCATATATATAGTATAAAATCTAATAAAATAGTATAAAACCAAGAGAATGAAATTATTATACGGCATTCAGAACTAAATAACAGAAAATGAACAATGCCTACTCTATTATCTCCTTTGCCATAGAAAATTTGTTTATGCTATCACACACAATAAAATTCAATAAGATACAACATGATAGAACCAATTGAAACATAAAAGCAAAAGCATGATAGGATTTCAGAGCAAGATGATATTAAATCAGCAGTGGCTATTATAATGCCCTGTTTTGTTCAAAATAGCTGTTCATACAATCACAGATCATAAAATCAAACAAACCAGGGTAAAGCTATTCCAACTAATGAATGAAAACATAAGGCTTCAGAGCAATGTAATAGGGAATCATGATTACCATAAACTCTTATGTACTCTTACTATTTGTTACACTAGGGGGACTATTCAGTATTTATATATGTGTTTGATTTATTTTGTTTATGAGTATGGTCTCACGTTGTATTCATTTATTTTTAAATATCTAAATGTGATCATTCTGTATAGCTGAGTAGTACTCCATTGCATAAAAATACCACAACTTTTTATCCATTCCCCTGTTGATGGACACTTAGATTGTTTCCAAGATCTGGCTATTACCAATTGTGCTGCTATAATCATGGGTGAATATATATCACTGTGGTATGATGTTTTCAGTTCTTCTGGGAATATGCCCAGAAGTAGAATAGATGGGTCAAATGGGTGTATAGTGCTTCTATTGCAAATTTTTTGAGAAACCTTTATAAATGTGTTCTATAATAGTTGTACCAGCTTATATTTTCACCAACAGTGTTATGTGATTTCCTTATTCTCCACACCTTCAACAAATTCTGTTATTTTTTGTCTTTTTGAAAATAATCATCCTAGTAGTACAAGGTGATATTTATTATGGTTTTTCTTTTGTATTTCCATGATGATTAGCATTATTAGCAGCACTGAATGCCTTTAAAAAATAACTACTGATGTTTGCTTCCTTAGGAAATAGCTGTACTCTGACACATTTTTAAGTTGTGCTGTTTGTTTTGTGTTTTCTTTTGTTTTTGCTATTGATTTGTGTGCATATATTTCTGAAATATTAAATACTTATTGATATTTGATTTGTAAATATTTTCTTGCATCCTGTAGCTTTCCTTTTCATTTTGTTGAATAATTTCTTTCTTTTGCAGAAAGCTTTTGTCCCACTTGTTTAGTTTTTGTTGGCTGTGATTTTTATGTTACATCTGAAAACGTACTGCCAAGACCAAGGTCAAGGTCCTTTACCCATTTCCTTTCTTTTAGATTATATAGTTTCAGATCTCACACATGAGTCTTTATTAAACTTTGAGTTACTTTTTATAGATAGTGAGGGATATAGGTTTAGTGATTGTTTTGCTAATGTATATCCATTTTTCTCAACATTATTTATTGAAAATACTTTCCTTTCCCTATTGTGTATATTTGGTGCTTTTGTCTAATATTCGTTGCTCTGTAGGGAAAGTTTTGTCATCTGTCTCCCAGGAAATGGTAACAGTATAGGGAAGAAAGAGAAACCTAGTGCTGTTCATCTGTGCAGGTGTGGTTGTCCACTGATCTACACTACTGAGCTTTAGTGCAAGCTGCCCTTTGTAAATTCTTTTCAGAGTAAGGCTGTATGAGGGATCTCAGGAAAGACTGCAAAACTGCAAAGGAAAATACTATCTGCAAAACAAATTCCATAAAAAGATTTATTTCAGTGAGACACAATCAAGGAACTAGTGAAATGATGAGACACATTATATTTAGAGAGAAGCAATGTTCCTGTTATGCATTAAGAACCTGTGTTCAACTTAACACCAGCTGAGTTAAATCAGCATGGTTCTGAGTGTAGATAGCCCACCTGAGGAAAGTTGACAGCATAAGACAAGATGTGGAAAGGAGGAGGAGATGTTGTGGGTTCTCCTAACTGCTGTCATTTGGAGCTGTTGGTTTGGAGCTTACCCTGATATTAACTGGGTCATTATCATTGGAGGAGCTTGGGACCTAGTAGCTGAGAATAATCGTGGTTCTCTTTGGGGGAGCTCTGGTCCTTATGTTTATAACGGCTTCCTGGCTGTGAAGGGGAAGATGTGTGATGTCCACTTTCCGTGAGAAACTTGTCATTATGTCTTCTTGACATGTACTGGGCTGTCATCATCAGAGGAGCACAGGGCTTCATTGTCACTGAGGATGTCTGTGATAATTTTCAAGGGAGATCTGATCCTTATTTTGAGCATTTCTTCTTGTCTCCAGTGTGGAACCCTCTACCTATGAGCACAGATCCTTCATTCCACTGGCATAGAATTTCTACCTTCCACCACTGACCTTTGGGCCTTCCCAGCACAGATGTATAAAAAAGACTTACACAAGTCATTGTCATGGGTTCTAGGTCTTCAGCTGGACCCATGCAAGACATTGCTGTGGGATCCAGGCCCTCAGCTGATTTTTCTAGGTGTTCAGTGTTATGCTCAGATTACCTGCATTTTCTTGTAGTTCACTCTGGGTGAAATTATAAACTTGTGTCCTGTATGTAGTTGTTCTCCTTGCAGCTCCTGACTACAACAGTTTCCATAGGCTTCGATTTTGCTGCTAAAAGATTTGCACTGAATACCATCTGGTTGAATCTTGGTGTTTGGTGACACAGAGTGTCACAAAGAATAAATTCTGTGCACAAAAAAGGAAATTCTTTATTCAGGCTGAACAAAGGACGTTTTCTGACATGAACACCTGGGGAGAAGTTGTTCAAGTGTGGAGAAGATCAGCCCAGTGTTTGCAGTGCTAGAGCCCAGCTCTCTCAGCTCCAGCTTCTTTGCTTGCTCCTTCCAGCCCGCCTTGATGTCTAGAGACCATATCAATGCCTCATTCTCCCGGGTGATCTGCTTCCGCAGGGACTCAGAATGAACCATGGAAACCTCAGCTAAGCTCCTCTGTCTCCTGGTACTCTGGATCCCAGGTGCCAGGACTATGGGATGATGGTTCAGCACATCAGTTGAAACTCTTTAATACTGAGTCCTGTGTCCTGGCCCGTATCATGAGCAAGCACTGTAATTAAAGTTCCACATTGACCAGTGAGCTGAGAAGACATATTGAGAAGAGAATGGGTATTACCTGAAATACATAGGTTACATTTCTTTTCTGTATTTCAATCTCAGATACCACTGGACAAACCCTTCTGACACAGACCCCAGCATCCCTGGCTATGTCTCCTGGAAAATCATTGACTCTCATATGCAGGGCCAGTCAGGATGTGAGCAACTACCTAGAATGGTACCAGCAGAAACCTGGGCAGGCTCCTCATCTATGATGCCTCCAGCAGGGCCATTAGAATTCCAGCCCCGTTCAATGGCAGTGTGTCAGGTACAGACTTCATTCTCACCATCAGCAGCCTGCAGCCTGAGGATGTTGCAGTTTATCACTTTTACCAGTATTACAGCGGGTGTCCCACAGTGATTCAACATGTGACAAAATCCTCCCTGATTGTTTGTCATGATTTTGCTCATAGCAGCTGCTTCCTTTAAGGACAGCTGCTGTGGTTCCTGCTCTGTATAAATGTTTCTTCCTCAATCTGGAAGCTATCTGATTCGGAAAATTAACTTGCTGATAAGATTTTGACTGATTCCTGGATTTGTCCTCAGACTCAGGTACACATCCATGTTCAGGAATAGCTTCCCTGCTAATGCCTTCAGGTCAGACTCGTATTAGTGTTTTCCGAGAGAGATGTATATTTATTTATTTTTTTTAAATTTTATTTAAGGAGAAAAGAAAAAAAAGCAGAGAAAGGGTACAAGTTATACAGATTTGCAGAAAAAAATGAACAGTAGGAAATCACTAGTTAATGGATTACATATTGTCATCTTAGAAATAATTGTTCAAGTCACAAAATTGAAGCTTGTAAAGTGTACATTCCATCAATGATACTGCAAACAGTTCTGTTCAATGATCCAATAAAACTCTGTGATATCATTTTCTATCTTATACACTTAAATATACATGCAGTTATATAGTTTAGAGCACTTTCTTTTCCTCTCTTTTGTACAATTTGGGTTTCATTGCTCCCACGGTTGTTATTACTTTTTTGGAAGAGAGTAAAACCAAATGTGACATAACAGAACAGAATCGGTCAAGTCAAAAGGGTGGACATAATAGATAATGTGAAAACATAATACAAGGTGATCAACAATGGTTACCATAATGCCTCCCGCTATCTCTAATAGAATTGCCTATATCATTAGTTATAATACAATTGAACAAAACAGTAAAGAATAAAACCGACAAAACCAAAACATTGGAGACATTGTAGGTCTTCAAAAGTAGATAAAAGTCAATGAGAATAGGCATTATAATGAGTCTCATTATCTTCACAGCTGATGCCTAAATTTTCGAACCTCATACTATCCAGCAAAACAGAATAGGGGAACATCAGTCAAAAACCAGATGGTGAGAGTAATACAGAGCTTTAAATCGAGGTAATGGAAAGTCAAAATGGGTTACTATAATATATCCTGCTATTTTTTCCTTTAATTAAAAGGATAAAAATAAAAAAGTAAATAATGGAGTGGAGATTGAGAAAAAAGAGGGCATAACAATGAAACAGCACAGATCAAAACATAACCATTTAAGCAGAATAGTGTTTCACCACCAGATAATCCTGACCTAAAAGTAGTTACCATATTGTCTCTTTCCTTGAAATCCTTGAGTACAACTTCGTATACTGTAGCATTAAGTATATCAAAACAATGTAAAACCATTTAAGAGAATGACAGCATTACAGAGTATTTAGAATCGACTAACAGAAAATGAACAATGGTTTCTGTATAATCTCCTTGTCTTTAAAAGGTTTTTGCTTATACTATCGTACATAATAAAATCCAGTAAGATACAACCTATTTAGACCATTGGAGACAGAAGGACAAAAGCTAGATGAGACTTCAAAACAAGATGATACTAAATCAGTATTACCTATTAAGATGTCATTTTCTCCAAGATAGCTGTTCCTATCATCCAATCTTCTCTGCCTCATTTCTGTTGAGCTCTTATTCTGTCAGTAGCTGTCAGTTTGTCTTCTTCACTTTGTTCTCTGCTCCATTCGTTGTGGCCTCCACTATTTCTGGATTCTTGAGAGATGTATATTTTATGTCCATGAAAATAAGACAATACAATAGTCAAGAACAAAACTCCATCATATGAATATGAAATCAACTGATTATCCTCTCGGAACCCAAACCGTTCTACTAATTTTCTTTCCTAGTATTAATTTGATTCATTGCAGTGCTCATTCTCATGCTATTATCTTAAATATCAGCTTTTTAAAAAAATGATGGATTTACAGTTTTGGTTTTCACACCACTTTTCAGTGTTTTGGCTGAGATTAAGTGCAGTGTTATTTTTTTTATATATATACCCGCACTTTTGCTGCATCTGTACTTACACTTCCCACTTACTACACAGCTTAGTTCCATTTTCCTTTGTAGCCTGGTGTTTCTCATCATGCCGCAGGCTTTACCAAAATGCTTGACACAGATTTTCTTTGAAATCTCCATGAGATTTTCTATTATTGCCACTTTTATTTTTTCCTCTTTCTGTTCCATCTTCTTTTTCCCCCCAATGGCCTTGAACCCTAATAAATGACTGAAACTGTCACAATAGTAATCAGCAATGGTACCTGTTTCTTATTTTCTTATTATTAGCTCACTCATTCATCTATTAATTTTAGTAAGATAATCAGCACATGAGACTCCAGCCAGCAGAATGCATATTAGGGCAATAATGTTTATCTGACTCAATGAGGCTTCACAGCTCCATTTGCTTATTTTCCACTAAATAGTTCATCTCAATTAAGAATAGTATATTCCTGAGTTGGGCATGGTGGTGCATTACTGTAGTCCCAGCATTTGGCAGGCAAAGACAGGTTGGTCCTTGCAGTTTGGAGACCAGCCTAGCCTCCAAGGTGAGCCCAAGGCCAGCCTGAACCATGTAGTGTGACCCAGTCTCAAAAAGTGAAAACAAAATCATTCTTCATAATTTTTATTTTTTCAGATTATTTCTTATATATGTATTCATTGCATAGTATTTTAAGATTTATCTTAAAATTTTCAATTTATCTTAAAATCATTTAAATAACATATATATATATATATATATATATATATATATATATATATATATATATGGTGTTATCTAAAATATGGTAACTACTTAAATTTGAAAAATATTAAAATAAAGGACACATTGTCCTCAGTTTCCCTCACAATATCTCTCCTTGCTTTGAACATACTCGTCCTACTTTTCTTTCCCCTTTCTGAAGCATTTCTGGAAGTCCTCTTTCATGAGTATATTTATTTGTGTTGTCGTGGCTTCCTTGACATCCAGTTCACAATATCTACCTCTCAGGGTCACTTTGACATTGGGAAGGGCTGGAAGTCATACTGTGATATGAGTATGGTGATGCATGCCAGTAGTTGCTGCACACAGAACGCTGAACCAGGAGGGTCACCATGAATTTGAGGCCATTACGTAGCTAGTTCTGGTCTCAAAAAATAAATGTAAGTGAGGATAAATCACAATACATACAAGAGGCTGCCTTCTGTTAGATGTACCTTGGTAGCAGGTTTCGCTAATTTTTGGTCACAACTTGTAAAGACAAAGCATTGGAGAATATCTTCAGGAGAATCCATGACACTACATTTTTATTGGGATAGGTTTTTTTTTTAATATATGCATTCAGGCATTTGTAAACTACATCTTTTACATCATTGAAACATTTTTTTTTTAATTTCAAGATAAATCCTCTAGGATTCTGTGTTATTAAACTTTTCATTGCTGTGACAAAGTATTTGTGATAAACAGTTTAAGAGAAGAGAGGTATATTTTGGCTCATGGTTTCAGAGATTTCTGTCCACGGTCCACTAACTTCAATGCTTTTAAAGTGATGATGACATAAAAACACGATGGTGTAAGGAAGATTTGGGAAAAGGAATCTAATTATCTCAGGATTACCAGCAAGCAGAGAGAGAGAGAGAGAGAGAGAGAGAGAGAGAGAGAGAGAGAGAAAGAGAGAGAGAGACAGAGACAGAGACAGAGAGACAGACAGAGACAGACAGAGACAGAGAGACAGAGAGAGAGGCAGACAGAGAGACAGAGAGACAGAGAGAGAGAGAGAGAGACAGAGAGAGAGGGAGGAGGGAGGGAGAGAGGGAGACCGAGAGAGAGACAGAGAGAGGAGCCAAGAATGAGATACAGTTCATACTGTCACACTCTCATCATCCAACCCCTGTAACCAGATCACATCACCTGAGATTCCAATGTCTCCTATTAATTCCATCAAGTTATGAGCCCTTTAATGGGTTTACCCACAGATGAAGTAAGACCCATCAGTGGATCCATCAATTTCTGAAAACCCCACTTTTGTATTCTATGACTTTTGGGGAACATTTTTATCTAAATCATAGAAAATTTCAATTGTTGCTTTGTTGAAATAATTTGCAGAGAGTTCATTGTAATATTTGGTTATTTCATAAACCATTGTGGTATAACAGACAGTTTACTGGAGATACTATTATTTCTAGCCAGAAGACTTTTGTACATTTACACATTAGCTATGTTAACTTTTCATTTTAGTGTACTGTTAGGGACGGAAGTACAGAATGCTGCAAAAAAAACACAGTCCTTTGACTTCTATTTAGTTAGCTCCAGTAGATGAGATTCTACTTCTATATCCTGCTGTAAATTAGTTGACATTCTGGTAGTTGAAGACTATGGTGTAAAGCAAATCACTCCAAAATGTTGAAGCTTATGGAAAGGTGCGATTACTTTTCATTCTTTGGAAGAAGATGAATGAGTTTATTTGAGATGTCAAGACAGTTGACACCTTCACCAATGTGACAGCCCCAAGAATTTCCATACAGTTTTCATTCCACCCTCTGCAAAGCAAGTGTTTTCATTACACAGTCAAGATAGTTACAATTTGTCCTGCTCAGAGCATCTACTTGATCTGCTGTCATCAGTATCATGTGGAACGAGAAGATGTTCCAGGGCAAGGTTATGTGATATATTTTGTTCAACCTACTTTGCAACAAGGAACAAGAGAGTTAACACATCCTGAAACCAAGATGAAGACCTGATCCCACTGTTTATTCCAGATGACTGAGAACTGCACCAGAGGACAGGAAGAAGTTGTGTCTTCACTCTGCTGCTGATCCCTGCCTCTGATTCTGCAAGGGGCCAGCTCTTCAGAAACTCGGGTGTGCTCAGCTGTGACCAGCAGGGGAGGACAGAAAACACTGAGAACTGAGACCTATAAATTAAAATGTTAAATCCAATAAGAAGTCCCCATGTTCTGCATTTATATTTCCTCTTACATTGGAAACACTTTTGGTTTTGGGCCTTACATGAGCCTTCTATGGCATGCAGGCTAGGCAAAATAGATACAGCAAAGTCAAGATGACATCCTCATCACACCTCTTTAGGTTTCTATTGTGGGTTCCTGGTGAGACTACTTGGACATACCACAAAGTGACAGTGTTGCTTAAATCCCTAACTCTTTTTTCCTTTCCATTTCTTTCTTTCTTTCTTTCTTTCTTTCTTTCTTTCTTTCTTTCTTTCTTTCTCTCTCTCTCTCTCTCTCTCTCTCTCTCTCTCTCTCTCTCTCTTCCTTCATCTTCATAAAACCCTATAAAATATACCATTTTCTTTTAAATTTTTAGGAGGCTGGGGATTTAGCTCAGTGGCATAAGCACCTGCCTTTCAAGCAGATGGTTGTGAGTTCAAACCCAGGTACTGATAAAAAGTTTTTTAAAAATTAAAAAATATTTTTATCTGTTTCTTTTTTATCAGTACCAGGGATTGAATTCATGACCACACACAAGCATAGCAGGTGCTTATGCCTCTGAGCTAAATCCCCAGTCCAAACCCTGTTTTCTTTTTTACTACAGTTGTAGTAACTTTCATATGCACATGGTCATGTTCTGCTGATATGTGGTTCTAGAAGCGACACTGTGCTGACCCAGTCTCTAGCTGTGCTGTCTGTGATGCAAGTGAAGACAGCCAATATCACCTGCTGGGCCAGTTAGAACGATGTCTCTAATCTGCATTGTTACCAACAGAAAGCAAATCAGGCTCCAAAGCTCCTCATTCAGTGGAACTTCCAGTCCCTCTCAGGGATCCATTTGAGATTTGAGATTTGAGATTCAGTGACAATAGATCTGGCACAGATTTGTCGCTCACCAGCATCAACCTGTGGCCTGATGTTATCACAAGTTATTACTGTCATCAAGAATAGAGTATTCTTCACACTATGCCACAAATCAGAACAAAAACGAGTTCAGCCCACATAAGCAGAGAGATTGGGTGCTACCACAGTCTTCTGATCTTTGCAGGTGCAGATGGGTCACGGACCTGACAAACACCATGAAGTTTGGTCAGCCCAGCAGAGCTGACATTTCAGATCCATTGCTTCACATATTAATTGCAACTTCAATTATAGGAATTTTTCTAAATAAATGAAAAGGTGTTGAGGACAGGTCCCCTTGTTTTCATCTAAGGATTTCCTACTTTGTCCTTTACAAATTGGTGAAATTTTGAAGTTTTCCTTGTGGGCTTTAATTAGTCAGTAAGGCACAAGAGTTTCAAAGGGGGAATATTGTGAAATTACCAACAATTGCCTGGAGGAGAAAGAAAAGACCCCTGGACAAGAAGCCCTCGGCCTTGAATCATTTCCTAGTGCTGCAACCAGCAGGGTATTCTGGGTCCCCCACTCTTTCCCAAAACTACATTTGTGTTATTTCACATAGTCACATACCTGGACCTTAACTACCCTGTCATCATTATCTTTTCAAATTTTCAAGAGAATCATTAGTTGTTCCTCCTTAATAGTTGCTTGATTTATTAAGAAGAAGAGTTGTGTGAATTTCTATCGACCCTTGTCTGGTAATGTGCAGAATAAGATCAGGTTCCTGAATATGAGATTGGAGGGGAGATTCTGTGAAGATATTTGGGCCCCAATCCAAAAGGTTGCTGTTACAAAGCTTCCATTAAATGACAAACAAACCCCAAAATACACAAAGCCAGAGTCCTCATACTAGAAAATAAATGAATGAATGATAGAATGAATGTTGAAGTGAAAATTTCCCATTAGAGGAGGGAGCTCTATGTTCAGCTCTGTAAGCTCACATGCCTGGAATCTGAGGTCACAATGCACCATGTCTCCCCCACCTGCCAGTTCCTCAGGATTTCCTGCATTACTTTGTGATGTGTATGCACCTGGCTGATTCCCCTTCCAGGAGGATTCTTAGAGTCTGAACTCTGTGAGCAATGAGACAGCAAGTGTGAGACAAGCAAGTACACAGCTCTGAACGTGGGTGGCCATAAGTCAAACAGAGATGAAGAAGCCATGTGAATTCAGAAGGGGAAGCGGCAGAACTTATAGATCCCATCTATATTAAAAGGTGCAAAGTGTACTGCGAACCAAAACTAGAACAACTTTCACTCTACTCATGGGAGAACAGGCAGATTGTGCTCTGGGTCCCAAGGGAGAAACCCATCCTCTCTTGTGGGTAATCTCTGCCACACTGGCCTGGAAGGGGCCCCAGAAAAACGTGAACCACTGATGAGATGACACAGCACTGCAGCTGTGTGCAATTCTACCCAGCCTCTGCAAATTTGCGTATGCACCCGGCACAAACTATGTCCTAAATATTAATTCACAGGCTGCTCACACCTTGTGTAGGAGTCACTCCCAGTCACGACCCTGCATAGACATGAGCATCTCTGCTTGTCTCCTGGGGCTCCTGTTGCTTTGTCTCGAAGGTGAGAAAGGACTGATCTTATGATTTAGTCTATTTAGAGTTTCTTGTTCAGAATTGCCTGGCTCTACTTGGAGGTTCTGTTTTACCATGGTTGTGTTGATACTTGTTATTTCTAATTTCAGGTGCCAGATGTGACATCCAGATGACTCAGACTCTCTCCTCCTTGCCGGCATCTGTGGGAGACACAGTCACCATCAAGTGTAAGGCCAGTGAGGGTATATATGGTGTTTTAAATTGGTACCAACAGAAACCAGGGAAAGCTCCTCAACTGCTGATCTATGCTGCAACCATTTTGGGATCTGGGGTCCCATCAAGGTTCAGTGGCAGTGGATCTGGAACAGATTACACTCTGACCATCAATAGCCTGCAGTCTGTAGATGTTGCCACTTATTACTGTCAGCAAGGTTTGTATACTCCTCCCACAGTGATACAAGCTATAACAAAAACCAACCAGGGAATCAGAAGTGTGAGGCTGGGCTGCCCCAGCTGCCACCCCTCAGTGCTCAACTGCTCACAGCGGTTTTCTGAGCCAGCCAGGCTTGGAAGCTCCTTGGAGGCTTTAGAAGAAGGACCAAAGCTCTCCTCTACACTCTAATTCTCTTTCCTTGTCCTCCACTCCAGAAGAACAAATAAGACAGTTCCCATCCTTATTTAATGAAGACACAAATGAGCACCTTAGAGCATTGTGGTTTATGGCATCATTTTGGATTCAACAGCAACAGAGAAGCCCTTCTATGCAATCTGAGAAAGAATTTTTAAAGACTTACTTCAATTTTAGAGTAAACTCAAGACTACAGGAAAATTTACAATACAGATGTGGCCCTTATAACACTGCCCATATGACTATGCAGTCTATCATTAATATCCAAGGATAGTTTTGTTTTGAACAATCAAGATTAATCAACGTTCAAAGTCCATAGTTCACATGAAAATTCACTGTTGCTGTTGTACCTTTTCCCCAGGAGAGACAACTGCAATAACACACATGCGGCCTTTGGTACCATCCAATTTTGTTTCAATGCGCTAAAAATCCTCTCAAATCTCCACATTCATTCTCTTAATTTGTGCTTTACCATACCCATAGTTTATCCTTTTTCAAAATGACAAAATATTGCCTTTATAGCATAGAACTTTTTGAAAGACAATTTCAGAACCGGCTATTTACTCTCTTAAAAATGGAAATTATCAGGATATATTTCAGCAGACATGTGGTCCTTGTCCTCTTGCATGCCTCAGAATTTGTCCTCTCCTTTTAGAACCTGGAGGCCCTGCAGTGCAAAACTTGCTACTACTCTGCTGGTTCTCCAAAGCCCCTGCCTGTCACAAGCTCTTAGAAGAATGTGGTCACTGTCTCTGGACAAAGACCAACCTGAAACAGGTGCAGCAGAGAGCTACAGACCTGGAGCTGTGGCTCTCTGTGTCCTGGTGCTCGGGGTTCAGGTGAGATATCAGGGTATGCAGAGGCCTCTGTGACAGGTCCTATAGGATCCAGGAGTCTGAGCTTGAGACCCTGTTCACTATGTCCTACATGCACCACCCACTTGATCAGCTAGCATCACTGTTGCTGGGAAGACAGCGGTGTGGGACATCATTCACTGAGGGTCTCATCTGTGTCTTGTTTCTGTCTTTATATTCTAGTAATCACATTGTGGACTCCAGAGCCCAGCTTCGCTTTCAGTGTCTCTAAGAGAAATGGTCTCCACCACTTTCCTTGTACCAGCAGAATGCAGGGAAGTTTATAAAGACTCAGAAATGTGCTATGTGTGCCTCAGCTTGAGTCTGTCTACAATTGTGCTTCCGACACAGGATAGATGCTACAAGTACCTTTACAGATAAAACAAAATTAAAATTAGAAGCATAATTCCACCATTATATTAGACATAGATCTAATGGGTTCTGTCCTAGAACCCCGGTCTCCAAAGCAAGTGTACGGCAGAGGTTAAATAGAAAGAGACAAACTGTATGATTTTTAGGGCTCCAGGAGGGTCAAAACCCTTTAATTAAGCTTAAGGCTTCGAGGGTAAAGACAAAAGCTTCTCTGGATCAATCCATTTATATTAGGACCAAGGACAAAGGGTGGAGAGACTGAGGAAAATTCAGGCAATGAACAGGATCCTGGGAGTCACTTCAAAGATGTTTCCAAGTAATTAATCAAATCAGTTTAGTAGCACTCTCTTATCATGAAGACATGGTAGAAGTGAGACTGTAGGAGTAATCTTTGTAGCTGCAGGCTCTACCTAGTTAACTGGGATTGGAGACAGAGTATCCACAGCTGTGGTCTTATGTTGCCTTTGTGGTATCTCTGGCCTCACAGGTCACTACAGGCCTCCACCAGGACCAGTGATTCAAAGGGGGTCACTTACTGTACATCAGATCCCCTCACCACGCAAGGGGCCTAGACCTAGGACAGACTCACAGATAAACCTAGAAAGCCAATTAGTAAAATTTAAATCCTGCTCAGAGCTGCTTTACAGTGGCCTTCAACATAGATCCAGGGCTGAATAGAAACATGTGCCTCATGACTAGACTATTGATCAATAGGAGGGCATATACTTACATCATTTTGGAAAATTACTTTGGTCATCACTGATCAGGTTTCCCTTTTGATAAAGACAGAGCCATAACTTCCCCAACCTGCATCCCATAAGCCTGCTGGACTCAGATGTTTCCTCAGCTCTGTAGCTTTTGCTTCTTCTTCCTCTTGTACTGAATTAAATTTTTATTTTAGGATGTGTCCTGTCAAAATAAATCTAAGGATTCGATCCTTTTCTATAGCAGTGCTATGATTTTCATATTTCCATTCTGTCTTGGAATATAACTCAGCATTTTGTGGGGTGAGGATTATCTGATGGCCTTTATTCAAATTCATAATTGGGCAGTTGAATGACTGTGACCAGGAGAAAGTGAGTAGGAAACGAGGAAGCAGGAGAGGAAAACAACATTATCCTACTTGTGACTATTCTTGGTTTGAGCAAGAAGGAAGAGATGATTTTTTTTTTTCACCTTAGCAGTGTTAGCTACTGCATCAAATGTAAATTCCTGAGGTTTTTCCCGGGCTGTAACTCAGTAAAACAATATATGTTTGTTATTACCTTAAGGAATAATCTCAGAATAACTAATAAATATGGAAATGTTGCACAGTTAGTTCATTTTTTGACATTATTTTATCGGGAAACTATCTTTCCTTAGGTTGGAAGCTATAACTAGAAGGAACAAGGCACTTCAGACTTAAAAATTTAAGAATAAAATCCAAAAATATCTATTATTATATATAGTTAAATGGAATCATAAATGAACCAAATTATACAGGTTTTAAGTGCCAATTATCCAAAGGATAGAGACTTTAAAACTCAAGATATAACAATTCTAAGAAGTAAAGGCTAAACCACAATAAAATTAGTTTTTTTTTTTTCTATCTTGAAATTAACCTTCAGTGTTGGAGCAACATGTTTGCTACTCTGAGATGGCTGCTCTCTTGTGAGCTCTCAGAAGGGGAGGTGATAATATATGTGTCCGAATAAATCTTACGAGGCACCTCTATTTAGTACTCTAACTGTATTAAAGTATAAAAGTAGTTTACAATGAAATCCCTTAGAGATGTGTTGTACGAGGTTACCTGATAACATTTCTCTATTCAACCCACAATCATTGCATTGTCTGTGTATTACAAGCTGATGGTGATTATAAAGAGAAAGCAGGGAAGAGAAGGAAATAGGATTCTAACTAAAAGTTTTCTTGCAGTGAGGAAATGAGGCCATGTGAGGTGAATTTATCTTCTCTGCATCACCCACTGTATTAACTACTGATATCAGCAATAAACTCTGGCGGTGTTTCCTGATCTGTGACTCAGAAATTTTCAGTCTTACATCAATGTATTTATAATAATGCTTATTACTTTAGAGACCCTCAGGATAACTAGAAATATTAAACAAATGTACTTTTAGTTTTTATAGTGACTGAAGGTAAATACATGTTACCTCAGAGACAAACATCTAGCTGAATGGAGTAAAATAAATATTGACTATGTAGAAATGTAAAAAACTTATAGCATTACAGATAAAAGTATAATGCCTTTGAAACTTGAAATGTCCTGGTAAACAGAACAAATGAAATCAATCTACGTGTATGATGAACTAAAAAAAAAACTCTATAGCCTTAATGAACTAACATTTAAAAATGTCAAAAATAAGGGATAAACCTGTATACTGCATTACCATATTTATCTTGAACACATATGTCTGTATCAAAGTATTTGCTATTCTGAAAATCTTCTGTCATGACCTGTATATATTATCACCTCCTCATTATTTTTGGACAACATAGATCCTCTTGGGAGATTTCTGGAAGAAGTGAATATTTTTGATACTGGGAAAAACACCTGCAATAGCAGAGTCACCAATGTACAAGCAATGAAGTTCTAATAAATCTAGAACTGCTGTGTCCCATAGCTGTGATATTATATTCCTAGCATTTAACTTCATTGCTTTCAATGAAAAGTCAAAGCAATGGTTGCTCGAGAGATGTTAAACTGTGAGACATGGATCTGGTGATGCTGGAGGCCCTTAAAGGAAGTAAGTGTTGTTGGAAGCAGGAATGTGTCTGGTCTCCAGTGTTAGCTGTGATCCCTTCCTCATGCCCTGTGCAGAGACTGGGAAGAGAGACCTGGAGAGTGGTTTGCAAGAACCCAGCACTGGGATTTTCTCACATCTCAGCTGCCACAGTTGCAGCCAGTCACCAACCTCTGAGAATGTGAGCTAGGGAGCTGTTGGGTTCCCACAGGCTGCTCTGGAGGGGGCTTTGAGAAAGGAAGGATGGACTGGCCTTACGTATCTATAATGTGATTCTTTACAAAAATTTCCTGCAGGGTCTTCAAGGGCTCATGGGCATTGCCAAAACTAAATCTTTGTCAGATCATGAGGTTACACATGTTATGCTCACTGTATTATTACCATTATCACTTTAGACCTCTAGGTGAACTGTTAGTCTTTTGTCCTCAGTAGTAGGATGATTTATTAAGAGGAATCATTTGAGTTTTCTATATCATCTTATCTCATATGTAATAGAATACAATCAGCTTCAAGAATACAGTTGCAAAGATTCAGTCATGGCCTGAGAGTATCACAATGTACAGGTTGCTGTGTTAAAGAACTTCCAGTAGATGGTGAACAACCCCAAATTAAACACAGAGTGTGTCCTATGAGGCAGCCACTAAGGCAGGGAGCTCTCTGCCCAGCTCTCTAAGCTCACATGGCTGGGGCCTCTGTGCACACTGGGCCACATCTTCCTCGTTTGCCAGTTACTTAGTATTTCCTGTTTCAATTTGTGACTGGTATTCACCTGACTATGGTGAGCTACCCAGGAGGACTGGGTCAGCAATGAAACAGGATGGGTGAGAAAGCTAGGGTCACAACTCTGATTGTGGCCAGCCATGAGTGAAACGAGAGTGAAGTGCCCTGGTGTATTCTGAGGTAAAGGTGAAAGAGGCTATAGATCTCGACAGCAGTCAGAGATGCAGGGGAGAAACACTGGAGGAGTACCTAAGAGGAGGGCAAGGTGTGTGGGGAGAGGGGTTGTGACTGCAGACCTGTTTCCCTGCTGTTCTCCAGAGGCCTTGGCTCAGAAATATTCTGATGTACAGAGATCTGTTTACCACTTTAAATATGTCCTGATGATCACATTTTTTTCTCAGATGATTCCAACTTATCCTGCCATGAACATGGAGCGCAAGAATCTGGCTGGGTATTAGAACTGTGCTTGGTTGAAGACAAGCAGAAACATGCTTCTGTGTGTGCTATGGAAGCCTGGGGCTGGACAGCAGCATTGGTCAGGTCCTTCCCTGCCCGCTTAGTCATGGTGTGATAGTGAATAGACAAACTCAGAGAATTTCACAGAGTTCACAGATTCTGCTCTGTTCTTGTCTTGCCTTCTCATTTTTTACCCTGTTTGAAACAGCCCATGTGTTTCTCTTCATTTTTGTTTCTCAAAGGGATCATAACATAGAATCATGGTCCTCAAGCAAGGCGTGTTCTGTAACATGAGAGCAGCATTGTAAGAGTACACTCATGGGAGAGCAGCCCGATTCTGTCCTGTGGCTTAAGGGAGAAACAGGTGCTCTGTAGGCACATCTGTGCTGCCCTGTTGTGGACAGGGTCCCAGGGGACACTGAGCCTGTGCTGAGATGAGCCAACCCACAGCTGGGCCAAAGCCCTTTCAGCACTGCTAATTTGCATATCCCAGGTGCCCAGCCAGCAACTTGAGGACTTCTTTATAGGCTGTTGGTCTCCCCTTGTGCAGCTTCAGTCCCAGGCAGACACAGCATGGACATGAGGGTCTCCTCTCACTTTCTGGGCGTCTTGGTGCTCTGGATATCAGGTAAGAAAGGGTAGCATAAGGAATTTCCTTAGTTCTGAAGGTTCACAGTTCCCTGACATTGCAGTGTGGGCCTGATTTTATCTTTCTAGAAAAGGGAATACTATAGCCACGGGGAGTCGTGGTTCACTAACAGAAAATGAAGGAAAAAAGAAGCCACACAGGTACAAGACAGCAGTATTATGATAACACTGTGTCACAACACATTTTGGACATATAGCATTACATCTATGTTTTGTGCTGAAATATTTAATGTCAACCTCCAGTGTAGAAACCAGCACAGCTCCTTCACCCTGCTGGCATAGACTTTTCTGACTTCCACTGTTGACCTTTGAGCCTTCCCAGCACAGATCTGCAAAAGAGACTGGCATAAGTCCTTGTGGGATTTAGACCTCCAGTTGGACTTGTGGGAGGCATTGTCATGAGCTCTGGCTATTCATCTGGACTCATGTGGAACATGGGTGTGGATTAAGGCCCTTGGCTAAATATTCTATGTCTTTAGTGTTATGAATAGATTTCCTTGTGTTAACTCTGGGTGACCATTATAAAAAATAATATTATAAACTCCATGTTCTGATTCTAATTCTTTTCGGAACAACCCCTGACTATAACACACACCATTTTTTTTTCCAGAAAAACCTCACATTCAGCAGTAGCGAGCATTCTCTCTGTGTAACCCATTCCCTTCTTCTTGAATCCATTGGCAAGATGTTTTCATGTATTGATACTCTCCAATGTTTTCTTTACTAATTTTTGCCTTTTCAATAGGCTGTATTAATTAAGATTAGTTTTCAGTCTTCTAAAACATTCCAAGCAGAAACGCTTTCATGACCAGAAATATACAGATTTACTTGGACTAAAAGTCCATATAATTTTTAAAGGATGGGAAGGAACTTTCAAAATCTTTTGCCCTACATTTTTCTGGATTTTCAGGTGGATATTTAGAACTTGTACTGTTCTTCCTTTTATCACTTAGCATCATTTATCAATTCACTAAACCTAAAATGGGTTCTTTCTCTTTTGCTCAAAAGAGGGCCCAGCACGCTGCTTTTTGTTTTAAGCATTGTCAAGGAGAAGATCTCCTGCTGAAAAATACTCCATGTCCTTATTTTCACATCTTCCCATGTGATTTCCATGACTGTGTAACTCGAACACCTCCTATAAACACAATGACTTAGCTGAGTATGAACACCAGGGCCAAATATTTGGGAAGACAAAGGAGGTGGCACAGTTATCCTAGAGTCCTGGTCTGCTGTTTATTTACCAATCAAGATGAGGACACTATAGTTTGTGTCAACCATGTTAGGGACCCAGTCTTTATGGTGGCGCTATTACTTTTAAGATAAATCTGAGATTGAGGCTTATGCTGTATCATCCATTCCCTCCTTCTTCATCCCAGGGATACACAATGTTCTTATTTACCCCGAGTAATGACTGTAGTAATGTTTCATTTTTTCTCTATTAACTTAACACAGACATTTTCAATGGTGTATTAACAAAAGTAACTTCAAAAATATGTCAATTGCAGAAACATGGCAAGAGAATGCTAATTTGTCAGCCATAATAAATAGCTTAATAACATCTCTCTCTTTTGCTTATTGTCAAATATTCATAAACAAAACAAATGAAAAAAGGAACAAGTACTGGAACAGCTAAACTATGAATTCCTGATGAAAATGAAAAACTTGTTATATCTTTGCAGAGTAGTTTGTAAATAGCTTAGAAATTAACTGTGTGCCTAACAGCTGCCCTCCCAGGCCTCAAAAACAGCAGTTCACACAGCATCTTGTGTCACACCAATTCAACTAGCTTCATTCATGACAGCAGAACTGGAGGACAGAATATTTGTGAATGCAGTTAAGTAAAATAGAGCCTGAAATTGTTAAATAGCAAAGAATTCAAGCACTGGGTAAAATGTCTGGAGATTTGAGACTGTTTATCCATGGTGACCAGAAAATGCCTCTGTGATCACTCATCATGTGCTCTGAATGCAATGCCACATGAATGAAGACACCCTGCATGGATCAGGGATTTCTGAAGTCTTGGGACCTGCATATACCAGGAGATTTAACTGAATCCATTGTTGGCTGAAAAAAATGTATATATATTATCTTGTAGGCAATACAAAAACTCTCCAGCAATATAAGAATCAGATGCTTGGGTGCTTTTATTCACTTAAGGGTTAAAAATATTGTGATGTATTTCAGCAGAATGCAGTCCTTTCTCTCTTGCATGGCTCAGAATTTGTCCTCTATTCAGAACCTGGAGGCCCAGCTGTACACCCCTTGGTGCTGTGCTGCTTCTTCTCCAAAGCCCCTGCATGTCACAAGCTCTCAGCAGAATGTGGTCACTGACTCAGGGCAAGGATCAGCCTGAAGCAGGTGCCTCAGTGAGCTGCAGATCTGGAGCTGTGGCCCTCTGAGTTTTGTGCTCTGGGTCCAGGTGAGACTGCAGGGGGTAGAGAGGTCTTTGTGACAGGGCCCATAAGACCAATGAGTCTGAGGCTGAGACCGTGTTCACTGTGCCCCACATACACCGTCCACTTGACCAGCCAGCATCACTGTTGCTAGGAAGACCCTAGTGTGGGACATCATTCACTGTGGGGCTCATCTGTGTCTTGTTTCTGCCTTTACGTTCTAGTGATACCACTGTGGGCTCTAGGGCCCGGCTTCCCTTTCAGTGTCTCTAAGAGAAATGCGTTTCATCATTCTCCTTGCAGGAGCAGAATCCATGTAAGTTTCCAAAGATTCAGTGATGTGCTGTGTGTGCCTTGGCTTGGCTCTGTCTACAACTGTGCTTTAGACACAGGATAGATGATCCAATACCTTGCTAGATAAAACCCAGTTAAAATTAGATCCACAGTTCCTCAGTTATACTTGATAAAGTTCCAGAGCTGAGTAGAAATATATAGCTCATGGTTAGAGTTTTGATCAATAGAAGTGCATACATTTAAATCACTTTAGAAACTTATTTTGATATTCACTGTTCAATCTTCCTATGTCACTCATATTGTTATGTACAAAGAAATAACTTTCCCAACCTGCATCCCGTAAGACTGGTGATCTCAGTCTTAGTTTCAGATCTCAGCCCAGTTTCCTGGGCTCTGTAGCTCTAGTTTCATTTCCCCCCTGTACTTAATTAATATTTATTTCAGGATGTGTGCTGTCAAAATAAATCTAAGGATTTATACCTTTTCTGTAACAGTGCAATGATTGTTATAATTCCTTTCTTTGAATATGACTGAGGATTGTGTGTTGTGAGGATTATCTGATGCCTTTATTCAAATTCATAATTGGGCCAGTGCCTAAGACAAGGAGAAAGTGAGTAGAAAAGGAGGAAGTAGAAAGGAATGAAGACAACATTATCCCAATTGTGAGCGTTCATGTACTGAGGAAGAAATAGGAGATGATTTGTTTCATCTTAGCAGTGTTAATTGCTGCATATAATGTAAATTCATGAAGCTCTTCCTGAGTTGTAACTCAGTGAATCAATATATTTGTGTTTATGACTTGAGGGAATAATCTCAGAGTAACTAATAAATATGAAAACATCATACAGTTCATTTGTTGACAGTCTTTTATGAGAACTATATGCTACCTCATGTATGAAGCTATAACTGGAAGGGACAAAGTATCTCAGACTTAAAAATTTAAGAAAAAAAATCCAAAAAATATGAATTAATACAGATAGTTGAATAATTATAGATTAAATTAAAGCAAAATCATAATTGAATCAAATTATACAGTTGTAAAATATCCAAAGGATGAAGACTTAAAACCTCAAGATATAACAACTCTAAGAATTAAAAGCTAATGTGAATAATATTTAAACTTTTTATCCTATCTTGAGCTTGACCTGTAATGTCTGGAGCAAAGTGTTTGCTATTTTGAGAGGACCACTCTCTTGTGAGATTTCTGTGTTATCACCTCGCCTTCTGGGGTGGGGACCATCAGTCCTCTCTGTAGTTCCTGGAGTGAGTGATCATTAAGATACTGTTAACACTGCCATCTCACAGTCACCATTTTACCAGCAGGTGCGACCCCGCCCAAGAAAGGGCTATATCCTATAGCAGCAATGGTGAATTTCATTGTTGTCCATCAAAAGTCAATTCAGTCATTGGTCAAGAGATTTGAAAACTGTTAGACATGAATCTGGTGACCAGGAGGCACTTTGGCAGTGGTAGGGAGCCTATCAATTTTTGTGTCATTTGTTTCAATTTTTTTAAAAGTCAAAACATATATAGTAGATTTTTTTGTACTGAAACCTCAGTATTCAGGTTAACTGCAGTGCTGGCACTTTTGATGAGGAAGTGTGTAGGTGGCTGTAGTTTGGGTTTGCAGTGCATGCACTTGTCTCTAAAAGATTTGCCACCAGTGCTTAGGGAAGATGTTGGTGGAAGCAGGGAATTGCCTGGGTTTGAAGACCATCTCTGATCCCTCCCTCACACCCTGTGGAGAGACTTGGAGAGAATGGTGAAGAGTCACTTTCAGGAGCCCAGCATTTCTGGGACCTTTTCATATCTCAGTTGCCATAGCTGCAACCAGTCACCAACTGTTGAGTGTGCAAGCCATGCACTTTGCTGTGGGTCTCACAGGCTGATTTGGTAGGGTTTAAGATGGGGAGTATCGGAACAGGTTCACAGATCTGGGCCATCAGCCCCAGACTCCAACATTTCCTAGCACCTCACCATGCAGTACGATCAAGCTGCCTGCTCTTTGCCAAAATTACACCATTTTCAATTCATGTGGGTCAAATATCTAGAATGACCTGTGCTGGGTTCATTGTCTTTTAAGACTATCTGGTAAATTGGTAGTCTTTTGTCTGTAACATTTCCATGTTTTTTTTTTTTTTTAGTAGAATCATTTAAATTTTCTACAGACTGTTTTATGGGAGTGGGTTGAACAGGATCAGCCTTACAAATGATTGTAAAGAATTTATTGAGACATTGGGGCCCCAAACAAAAGGGTTGATGTTTATGAATAGTTTTTGAGCTTTCAAACAAATGCTTCAATAAGCAAAGCAAGGAGGCCTCATTTGAAACACTGTGATTACAGAAGACATGTTGTCCCATTTGGGAGCCACTAAGACAGGTAGCGCTCTGTCCAGCTTTCAGAACTCACGTGACTATGGATCTCTGAGGACAATGGCCAGGTGTTCTCCATCTGCCAGTTCCTTACTATTTCCCATTTTACTTTGTGATGGTAATGACTTGGCTATGATGATTTTTCTAGGAGATTTTTACAGTCTAAACTGGAGGTGAGCAGTGGCACAGAGTCAGTGAGAGAGTAAGTCCCTCAGCTGAAGTAGGAAGCAGAGTGCACAGAAGCTGACCCCACTGAGACATGCAGATGAGATGCACTGATGGTGCCCTTAGAAAAAGGAAAGCCAGGCAGGGTAACCTGTGGTTTCAGTACTGATTTCCTGCCATTGCATGCTGTCATCAAACTTGACCACAGGCCACTGTTAGGTCCATGGGACGTGAGAGTGGATGTTAAGCTTTGTGCTACTCAGACTGTGCAGTGGAGCAGGGCTGGGTGGTGATGTGACCCCTGAGGGTTCATTTGTTAATGTTCAATTTGCCAGAATTCATGGCACTATGTTACAGTAATGATAAAGCTTATTATTATATTTAAATTATAGTTTATGTTTATCAACACACAACAGATAAATAACAGTCCCGGCTCTGAGTCCTGGCCTTTCATGGTCTGTTTCTTCTTTGGGATTCAGCTTAGTTCAGAGATTAGAGGGGTGAAGTAATTTCCTTCCCTGAATTCTCTGCCAGGCATTGCCATGGGCAAGATCCCTGATCCAAACTGAATCCCCACAGACCAGTGCCAGAACCTGGCAATTCTCAGCACAGTAAGTCTGACCTCAGCCCCGATTGAAGAGTCTGTTCAAAAACCTCTCAATTTCTCTGCAGTCTGAGAGCTCTCCTGGCTTTGAATTCCTAGGCTCCTTCCATGCTTTCCAAAACCAGTAAGTAGGACTCTTCTTCATTATGATCCTGAGTCCTGCTTGTTCAAGGTCAGCAGATAAAATTTTCCTTCAGATCCTTCTTCTCCAGTCAATGTCTTTTAGATGCACAAGAAAAACTTTAAAAGGGCCCTTTTAAATTTGTAAAGTGTTCTTAACAGTCATCTCCACTTTGCTTTATGTTATTAAGCACAGGTCTGAGCTGTGGTCCTTATAAACACAGATGAGACTCTTCCAGGCTATGACAAGAACAGGGATTTGAAGGCCATGTGATCATCTCAGAATGGGATCCAAGAGACATCTAGAAGATGGGCAAGTACTGGGAAAAATTTCAAAACAGCATCTGTAAAGCTTTTCTGAGTTTTTCCTACAAACAGTTAGAAGAGTATCTGAGGCTTGGAAACACTGTAGCCCTCTTGAGGTCATGAAACATGACCAAAATTAAAAATTCTGCAAGGCACACCAGAAATAAAGAATTTGAAACCTTTTTATTGTCTTCAAGCTGCTACAGCATTTGAAAACTCTCCAAATCTCAGGTTTCCATTTATATATTTAACAACTGACAGTTTCTTCCTTTGCTTTCTAATGTGATTCTAAGCTATCCCGAGAAGAAAATGAAGACCAAGAACCTGGAAGAGCCTTCACCTGATCTTTTTGGAAGGCTGGAAAGTTATGTGCTCCTGTGAGTATTTTCTGTGTCTGAGACATGAAGCACTGGAAATCAAAATTGGTGATGCCTTCTCCTGCAGCATTAGTCATGCTGTGAAAATGTGTACAGGAACACCGACAAATTCAAATAGTTTATGAAACCTGCTCACTTCCTGGCTTCATTTTTTTAAATTTTTAAAATATGCTCTGGGTGAAGCAGTCCCTTGTTTTGTTTAATTCCTCCCCTCCAAGGTTTCATAATATACAACAGTGGTTAAGGAACAGACACAAATGTGTTCTGAACCATGGAAAGAACCATAGTTTGCTTTATCATTGGGTGAGCAGGGAGAAATAAGGCAAAATTGTGTTGCTGTGGTCTGAACAGAGAAGCCAAGAGGTCACCAGGACTATACAGAGATAGGGAGTCCAGCAGCTGTGCCTGAGTCACTCAGCCACTGCTGATTTGCCGAGGTGCAGAACACAGCCCATGCCCTAGGAATTTCTTTATAGGCTGCACACACTCTGTGCAGAACTCAATCCTAGTCAGGACACAGCATGGACATGAAGGTTCCTGCTCAGCTACTGAGGGTCCTGGTGCGATGGCTGCTAGGTAAGGATGGGCAGCACTGGGGATTTCCTCAGCACAGTGTTGTCAGTGCGACCTGATGTTTCAAGGTGTTTCAAGAATAAAGTTTAGAAAGCATATGTGTAAAGCGGTAGTATTACAGGCAGTTGAGTTAGTCTGAAATAATTTAAGAAGTCAGACAGGACTGGGCCCTCAAAGGAGCCAGTGCAGAAGTTCAGATACCTTGAAATCTTGGAAAAACAAACAATTCCAACTGTAGAACAGGTCTCAAGTCAAAAAGCAAAGCAAAGACACACACATCCTAAGGATCCACAGTCCAAATTTTTCTATATCACACTGAGGGATTCAGGAATCATCAACTCAAACCCCTATAGGAAGAGTCACTGCTCTTAAGCATGGGTCCTTGCTATGTAACTCTCTTCCCTCTCTGTTCCTGACTTAATCAATTCTGCTCAAGCAAAAAAATCTCATTGGTTAACCATAGTTCTGTACTACCTTATGAGTTCCAAGGTTTTTCCCATCTTGGACCATCTCACCTTGTAGTTTTACTATATAAAAATCCCTACAAAAGGTAGAGTATTTGGTAACCCACTCAGGAACCATTTTGTCTCTCTTTCAAACAGAACCTTTTATTCTCTCCATAAATATGTATTTGTCTTCAATCTCTGTTGTTCTGAAAACTGATTCTTTGATTTTAGAGAGCTCAAATTCATACCAACATCGAGTACGTTGGGAGTTTCATTCCCCTATATCAAGACAACTGGATAAAACATGATATATGTGGTCCTCTTGTTTGTGGGGTTTTAGAAAAGGAGTGATTGTTTTACTTCCTCTGGTGTACATACCAGCATGTGAAGGAATTTGCTAGAAATTTCTCTGATCTTCTGCCCTAGAAAAAATAAATCACTCATATCTAATCTGAATGAAATGGGTTAAGAAAAATTGCATATTTCTGGAATTTTCTTATTATTTCTATCCATGAATAATGGAGGGTTCGAAAACATCACACCAGAAATGCTCTCTAAAATCATATATTTATTTATAGGCTTATACTGTGTCTAAGGACAAGAATTCCTGTGCAAGCTCTTGCTGCTTGCAAGCAAGTTTCCTTGAGGGTCAGTGTCCAGGAAACACAGTAAGGTTGTGATCAGGCTGTCAACAAAATTCTGGCCAGTGACAATGATAGATATATCAGTAAGGTTCACTTAGGCTACAGAACTTGGGTGCTAAAGACACACCTGTTCCTAATTTCCATGCAGTTAACCTCGGTGAGAGGGCCAAGGCAAAGACACACTGGAATACAGGTGTTGACAATACATTCCAAATTCTATCAGCATCCAAGATATTGCTCCCTGTACATCTATGATAAATCCACAGGAGAAAGCTACCTCTTCCTGAGAGGCATAGAGTAATTTTCATTTCCAAGTCACAGTGATGTCCCCACTGACTGTTGAAGATAGAAAGAAATGTTGCCCTGACTGTGTCCTGTAGAGGCCTGAAGAGAATACAAGTTGTTTTCACTGAAGTCATCAGGTCAGGTACATCAACTCTGCCTGCCTATAAAATGTGGAAAATCATTCCAAATGACACACAAGAAGCAGAACACTGGCGACTCCATATCAGTTATAGGAAACAACCCATTTATTCTCTTAATATGAAATAGAACTGCTGCTTTGAATGGCAGCAGAACTGCTTGAAACACACTAACCAGAGATTTCCATGATATCCTTGTGCATCAGAAGCACATTTCCTAACTCTGTGCTGTTCATGAAAATCCTTTAAGGCTATCATAAAAAAGTATACCAGTCTATCTATTTATTAAACATAGTTTTGATAGTCAATTTGTATTTAAAGAAATTAAATTAAAATTCATAATGATATTTTGACATAATTTCAAATTCTTTGCCAGTAAAAATCTTTTGGAGTAAGAAAATTCACAACATTCTCAATTTCATAGATTTTACTCTGTGATTCTTATAAAGAAGGAGATGATCTTTCATTGTTACAAATAAGGGAGACACATTATTCCATGTACTCATTTCCATATTTGAAGTCTCAAAGGTCTTCTGTATCAGTTTACCTCCAGGCAGAAACATGGAATTAGCACAAATATTTTCATCAAACTTAGCCTAAGCTAAGTTACTAATGTGAATCAGCCCTGAAGCTGTGCCCAGCGCTGCCCAGCCCCTGCTGATTTGCATGTCCTCAGGGCACAGCCCACAGCCTTCAAAACTTTTTAACAGGCTGCTCACAACCTGGTCAGGACTCAGTCCCTGTCAGCACACAACATGGACATGAGGACACTCAGCTCCTGGGGCTCCTGCTGCTCTGGCTGCCAGGTAAGGATGGGCAGCACCAGGGATTTCCTCAGCACAGTGTGGTCAAGGCAGTCCAACTTTCATGGAGGATTTCTTATGACATAATCCTATGGATATTTGTGTTTTGTTTCCAATGTCAGAGACTAGATGTGACATCCAGATCACCCAGTCACCATCTTCCCTCTCTGTGTCTCCTGGAGACAGAGTCACCATCACTTGCAGAGCCAGTGAAGACATGTACACTCTTTTAAATTGGTATCAGCAGAAACCAGGGAAAGCTCCTAAACTCCTGTTCTATTTTGCAAGCAATTTGCTATCTGGGGTCCCATCCAGGTTCAGTGGCAGTGGATTGGGACAGATTACAGTTTTACAATCTGTGGTTTGGAAGCTGAAGATGTTGCAAATTATTACTGTCAGCAGTTTAGTGATTACCCTCCCAGAGTGATACAAGCCATGACAAAAACCACCCAGAAAAGCAGAAGTCTGAGGCTGGGCTGCCACAGCTGCTCCTCTTGGTGCCCCCTCCTCCATACAGAATTACTCAGGTATAAACAGGCTTCCAAGTTCACTGGAAGATTATGAAAGTAGGGTCAAGGGGGCTCCTCTGTACTCTAAATCTCTATCTCCTCTCTGCCGCAAGGACATGTAGGGAAAGTGCATTTTGGTACTGCATCACCAGCTGAAATTCATACCAAAAATTAGAAATTTGTGCTCTCTCTGTATCTCCTGTCTCTCCCCACCCTCTCTCTTTCTTGTTTCCTCCTTCCTTCCCTCTGTTTCTCTCTTCCCTCATCTCCCTTTCCTATTCTCCCATTCATTCCTCTTCTCTTCTCACCTTCTCTGTTTTCTTCCCCATCTCTCCTTGTCTCTCTTTAACTATCTAACCCTCTGCCCTCTCAGACAGTCCCTCTCTCCCTATCTTCCTCTCTCTCAACTTTCCTTATCCATCTTTGTCTCTCCTTGTCTCCCCCCCCCAGCCACTGGATATTGATTTTAGGGTCCCCACACTGAGGTACATTCCTACCTGTGGTCTTCCTAATTTTCTCATTTAGAGACTGAACTTGAAGACTTTCTGCTTCAGGTACACAGGGTGCTAGATTATGGACTTGTGCCATCATCCAGGCTCCTAACAAATTATAGGGGAGCCATGCCTAGCCATAGCTTCTTGTTCTCTACTTATAGAAATCAATGTTTTTGAATTGAATCATGCAAGATTGTGGAGTGCCACATAGTATTTTTCCATAGATACAAGAATTATTTTCAAAATGTTGACTGTCCTTCTGAAGTAACCAGAATACACAATATTCTGAAGAGATGACCAATTAAATATTAAGATTCTTAATGACAAGTGAAGATTAAAAATTGGTTTTTCTAAATTTTATAAACATGCATATTGAGAACTATTCTCACCTCCACTCATGCACTGAAGGTCACATAACAGTTTGCAAGAAGGATTCAGAAAAGCTATTTTTTTTCTTGAGTGTTCATAGAGCTCAAGTGCTTACACACTGAACATATCTGCATCTGTCAGGCTGCCCAAGAGAATGTGCATTCCAGGCCCTCTCTTTTGCTTTATATGTTTCCTGAGATTCATTTTTTAGATTGAGAGTGTGTAGGAAGGCACAGACAAGGCTGGTGGCAGT
Organism: Cavia porcellus; assembly: GCF_034190915.1. Taxonomy (NCBI): domain Eukaryota; kingdom Metazoa; phylum Chordata; class Mammalia; order Rodentia; family Caviidae; genus Cavia; species Cavia porcellus. Next base: position 42,549,599 of record NW_026947501.1, on the reverse strand, counting down.
CAGCAAAATGACAGGGAAGGTAGGACTATGGGGGAGATGTACATGAAACCAGATGAAGGAGATCTGATTTCCATGTGGAGCTTCCTGTGTCTGAAACTGGATCCAACGGGACAAGGCAAGAAAGTTCCATTGAGGTTGAGTCCTAACACAGAATGCAGGAGGTGTGAGAGTAAAGAGCCCTAGTCTAGCAGCCATAGTCAGCATCACAGAGAGTTTGAGAGGACTCATATTCAGGGACACTGATTGTGGATGCCAAGCTAGAAATACACCAAATTATAATAATTTATTATATTAGGGTTTTCCAAGACAAAACAGATGTAACACAAGATATACAAATGTATTAAAAATTACAATATTGGCTTAAGATGGTTAGACACAGTGTTAGATGAGGAAGCTTGCAGAGGGTGTCTACACATTGGAGGTTTCAATCCAAGGTTTCAATCCAGGCCTGGAGTTCACCCTAGTATCTCTTGCAAGCCTGCACCAGCAGGCTGAAGGGTCTGTGACAGGAGGCTGAAAGATCTATGATAGAAGGTTGAAGAGTCTATGACAGACAGGTGAAGAGTCTATACTGGAAACCAGGAGACAATATCCAAACCAAAGACAAAGACTGGGACTCCTCCAAAGAATGGAATACATTCATTTTTTTTCTCCTTCTCTTTTATACTGTATGGGTAATGAGCCACCTTAAGGTGGGTCTTCTATACCCTTGGGTGTAGAGTTGTTAAAGGCTTTTAGTTCACCTTCTAAATGACTCAGGTTGACACAATCAATCAATCACTACATTTATCATCATAAAGTTTATAATATTATCTGAGGCATAATATTATTTATTGATTTTTTCACTAAAAATAGAGCATTAGCTTTCTTTATGCAAGAGATTCATGTTATTCCTTTTTGGTAGCCTTGTTGTAGAGAGCTCTTGGGGAGCTTACATCTCTGGGAAATGCAACTTCTAACACTTACATCTAAAATTTTTAAAAATTAAACTTGGTGACATGATATACCGGAAAAACTTCCTACCAGTTCAAAGCATTGTTCCTGTTTAGGGCACATGGCCCATCAAACAAGTGGAACTGGGAACTTCATTTTCTTGGCCTCTGGGCAGCAAACAAACAGGAAGTCTCTTTTCCTAGCAGTTTGACACTAGACAGTTAAGTCTTCATTGTCAGGAACTCTGCCTTCTTACAACAGCAGGTCCAGTAGAATGTGCCTGCCTTGATATTTCACCATCAGATGTGTCCTTCCCAGATGCAGACAAATTTTACACAGTCTTCACTTGTTCTACAATGAGGAACATTTTATTTTGCACTTCTCATGAGAAAGATTGGCCTTGTGTTATCTATTTCCATCTCACCTTAGAGATTTCACACTACTGCCTTTATCAATGGACTTATTATTTTTCCCTATGGGAAACTTTTCATGCAAATAACCCTAATCTTGCCATTAAACTTCTCAAAATGGGGCTCCCTGCTATCTCCTTGGTCTTCTAATGCACTTGATCCTGATAAAGATGAAGGACCATGAAGAAAGAGAATGGCATGTAATCTTTATCCCATTACTTGTCATCTTTATCATGATCATGAAGTGGAACCATATATTTGATGTTCAAAGAAGGCAATTTGATAGTTAGTGGAAAAGTCAGTTTTCTTAATGCAGTAGTCCTTAGAAGTCACTAAGGTCAGGCAAGTGTGTGAAAGCAAATCTTCCATTTTTGTTTGCTAAATCATGGAGACAGGTATACATTATCTTCATTGTCAGGGATTTCTTCCATATGCTGACCTAATGTATGCCTATAAAAAGAAATCTCATATAAAATTTTAAAGGCATGTTCCCCAGGAATGAAATTGACATATAAATGCAAAACAAATTCAGTGGGGTGTGGCTGTGTAAGAGTTGACCCTGCATTCAAGTGTAGCACCAAACCAATCCACAGAACACAGAGTGCAGGAGGTGAGCCATGTGAACAGATTGCTGAGACTAGAGCAAGGCAGAGGTAAGTGTCTGGTCTCGAGATTCCTGGTTTCTCCTTCTTAACTGGAGTACAGGTAGCCCTGAAAATGTTGTTTTCAGTGTTCTCAACAAAACCTGAGACCTTGTACTCTCAGTCCTGTGACACACTCCGCCTACCCATTTTTCTGTGTAAAAATAAAGATGCAGACTGTTCTGGGCTGTCACTGCTTCTCAATCAGAGAGACAGTCCAAGCTTTCTGCCATGGTTTATGTCTGTGTCCCCCAGGCCTCATGAGTTTGCATTGTATATTTGTGATGTGTTCACTGTCTAGTACTTTGACTGATGGTGTCAGTGCTCCACACACATAGGGGTGGAGCCAGGATGTAATGTAATGGCAGGAAAAAGGTGTGTCCTGCTCTTTGCTGGTTTGTGTTTGCTGTTTGCAGGTTCCATGAACTGTGGCTCACCCATGCCCACCTGTTTTGGAGCAACTAAGTGTGGACTGAAACCTCCAAAATCTGTAAGACATAAACCTTTCCTTTGCCAACTTTGGGCTTCTGGTATTTTGTCTCAGGGATGAGTAAAAATTAACTAACACAGAATTTGGTACCGAGAAGCGGGGTCATTTGCTATGACTATACCTGATCATGTTTTTCAAGAGGCTTTGGAAATGGCTTATGGGCAGAGCTTGGAAAGGTTTGAACATGTCTCCTGCATGCATATAGCTGGAACAGCTTAGTCTGTTCTATAGAGCAGATTCTGGTCAGAGCTCCAGAGACCTGAAGTCAGATAGAAAGCCTCATGGTATAGACCAGGCTTGGGTGGTTTCTGCTGGAAAGAAGTACTGCATTGGTTGTTGGACTCCACATGATGTGTGTTATGGCTTGGCAGAAAGTTTGTCTGCATTTTGCTCCTGCCAAGTGACTTTGCCTGAGACTGAGACAAAGGCCAATGAACTGATTAATCTTGAAAAATACATTAAAAAGCAGTCGAACATTGAGGCTGTGGCATGGCTATTGTTTGGGGCTTTCAGCCAGCTTTATGTTTCAAATCAAGAGCAAAGAACCCAGAAGGATAATTTACAATGCTGTGAGTTTGGCTAGAAGTAAAATTCCAGGAAGGCTGTGGATTGTTGACAGAATTGAGATTTTAATTGTTGATGCGAAACAGACAGATAAGAAAGATGGCCCCAGGACATCCCAAGAAGTGGGTCCCCACCCTTTGCAGCCTCATGGAAAAGGTGAAAGAATTTATTCAGAGGAGAAGGCTTCAGAGAACCATGCTCCAGAATGGTGACAGAGGCCACATGAGGTTCCAGAATGGTGACAGAGGCCACATGAGGTTCCAAAACGTTGGCAATGTAGAGAAGCTTTTTCTAACAATCAGGCAAACAGAGCCCTGTGATCCAGGCAACTGACCCCTACAGCCAAGAGAGAGAAAAGCCTGGCTACTGCTGCAGCTGGCAGCAGACCTTGGTGGCATCCCCAAGGTGCTGATTTTAGGTGCAAGGAAAATGCATGAATTCTGAGGGTAATATAGCTTCCACCTTGATTGCAAAGGGCCTGGGAGGCCAAGCAGTGTGCCACTGAGAGGGCAATTTGTAAAGATGTAAAGGTGAAGCCAAAGGTGAATTGGAGACCCCAGAAGTTTGGAAAAGCCAGGAACGTGGATGATCCAAGGAAAGCTGCAAAAAGTAAGCAGAGAAGATTTATGAGAAAAGCTGTAGGAGCTGAAATCCCTGGAAGTGCCTTGGGGGTGGAATCACCCAAGCCTTTTGGAGCTTGTAACCAGGTTGCTTCAGATGCTGAGCATGGAACTCTAGGACTAAATGCTTGCCCTGCTGGATGTTGGACTTGCTTTGTTTCCAATGACTTATATTCCTCTGTTTGTAACTTTTGGAATGGTAATGTTTATCTTGTGCCTTTGCATTTCAGAAATGTTTAATCTTGTTTCATTTGTACAGGGACTTACAGTTAACAGTTTACCATAGATCTTGGAGGAGACTTGAGACTTGGACTATTGAGCAATGTTGAAACTTTTAGGACTTTGGCAACTCTTGGAGGTGGACTAAATGTCTTTTGTATAAAGGCTGTACATGAGTCCTGGGGGCCAGGAGTGGAATGTCATGGTTTATGTCTGTGTCCCCCAGGCCTCATGAGTTTGCATTGCACATTTGTGATTGGTTCACTGTCTAGTACTTTGACTGATGGTGTCAGTGCTCCACACACATAGGGGTGGAGCCAGGATGTGAAGTAATGGCAGGAAGAATGTGTGTCTTGCTCTTTGCTGGTTTCTGTTTGCTGTTTGCAGCCACCATGAACTGTGGCCCCCACCTGTCTTGGAGCCAACTAAGTGTGGACTGAAACATCCAAAAACTGTAAGAAATAAACCGTTTCTTTCCAACTTTGGGCTTCAGGTTTTTTGTCTCAGCAAGGATTAAAAAGTAACTAAGACATCCCCCCTTTTTTTGGTACCTTATATCTAACTCATGAGTTTGAACTTGCAAGGCAGGCCCTTACACCACTGAGCTAAATCCTCAGCCCCAAATCTTACCTTTTATTATGGGTCTACTCTTTTGTTAATCTCCTGTCATGCCTCTCTCTCAGGGCCAATCTGGTTGTGTGGGAGGTAGCAAAATTGATAATTATGCCTACACTTTGGACAATTTTCTTACATTTGTCACCAAATCAAGAAATGTGATATTCTCAGTAATTGCAAAATGTTTAAATTTTGGATGTGTTCCAGGGTTCCAGTAACAAACAATGGTCTTCTTGAACCTGAAGGCTCCCTGTCTATGATGACCACCACAGCACAGATAATAGCATCCCATGCCTGACCTTTTTTTTTTTTTTTTTTTTTGTCTTTTTTCCTTTTTATCAGTACCAGGGATCAAACTCACGACTGCCTGCCTCCAATGCAGGTGGTTATGCCACTGAGCTAAACCTCCAGCCCTCCATGCCTGACCTTTTATCCAGAGTCTTCCTGGATAGCGCAAGGCCATCTTTCACTGTGTTAGTCCTTCTGCGAACAATGAGTGCCAGCAAAGTTCTTTCTGCACATCCCTAGCACGGTCCTGTTATGTGACCTAGCTTAACCGAGACATAGTTGACATTTGATACTCCCATACAGTGAGTTGTGATGGTAAAGAGAGAAGAGACACATAAAAAGAGAGAGTGAAATTCACATACTCTGTAGATATCACATACTTTTACAGACTGTTACATTCCTTGAAAGACCGGATCCCATTTCATGTGTTGGCGACCACAAATTCACAATAGCTCATTTTGCATAGTACCCTAAACGACAAAATGGAGGCTTGGGATTATGTGTACCACCCATTTGAAAGTTTCTATTAACTCTGCAGGGATGAGCGCACCTCTTCCACTTGGTAAGACTACAACTAAAATCACCAAGTCTGAAAAACAATCCAGAGCAAAATCCTTCTTAGACTAAAATCATCTCAGCGCTCTTGATGCATTACTAAATTACTCTTGCCTGATGAGTCCTAGGATTCTGTTTCTTCTACCAATTTTGAATCCTTTTCTAACCCTCTGTTTCATGATAACACCCAATAAACAGTGGCTGTCTTAAAGTTTCACATCACTGGCCCATCCAGAGATATTGACTTTCCAGCCAAGCGTCATATAATACTCAATTTGTGTCTGCTTTTTATTTACTCCTCTCACTATCAGCTGAACTCTGAAAAATGTGGCTCGTGGCCAAGTCTATGATATAATGGGCACTGTGAGTGGTAACTTTTAAGGGACAAGGGCTTTTGATTATGTACATTAAGAAGATTGAACACAAGAGACTTCTCAATGTGATATAACAGGTCCTAATGCAATCACAGAACTTCTTGGAAGTGAGAAGCCAAATCAAGTTTCTTTTGTTTTGTTGTGTTTTTGTCTTTTTGAGACAAGGTCTCACTATGCTGTTCAGGCTGGTCGTGGGTTCACTTTAAAGCCCTGGTTGTTCTCGAACTTGCAAACATACCTGCCTCAGAGTCCAGAGTCCTGGGATTACATGAGTGGCAAATTCACCACCTTGCCTGTTTTGCTAAAGCAAGTTTAACAAACAAAAAGCAGAAGTTCCCAAAGTGGAGCCAGTAATATGTGGCAGAGCCTAGGGCTTCAGCACCCAGAGCCTCCAGGGCTGTTGGGTGGATTCTTCCCCAGAGACTCTGGAAAGAGTTTAGAATTTAGGACCCCTTTTTCTGGCTCAGAGAAACCTCCTCTGTGCTTTGCTGCCAGAGTAGTGAGTTACTGCATTTCTGCTGTTTTCTGTCACCAAATTTGTGGGTACTTTGTCATAATAGTTATTACAAACTATTTCTAATAGAGTTTAAGGAAAACCATGACTAAATGTGTTGTCATTTTTAGTCCCCTCATTTAGCTTTCCAATGCCTCATAGGTATGGATTGGTGAAAGTTGGAAGAAACTTTGCATGAAGTTTTGTACTATATGGTAAGGAGCCTGTTAGCTGAACAACCACTGTTGGTGACCTGTATTTGAAAATGACATCTGAATAGTGAGTGATGTCTTACACAGCACCCACATCCTAAGGTACATGAGAGTCCATAAACCAGAAGTGTGTAGCGTGTGCTAAGCACATTATGCACTTGATGTTTAATTGTCTCATTAATCCCTAGGATCCCCCATCCTATCCCTAGCATTTCAGTTCAAAGATAGATGAACCAATTGTCAGAGAACAAAGGTGGTTTTCCTCAAGACACCTCTTAATTGGTGACTAGTGGCTTGAGATTGAAACCCAAGTGCTTAAATATACTCCTCTTCTGTGGACACACTTATCCTATACTGAACCCATGACTACCAAAAGGACAGAAAGAATATAATGAAAATAATGAGAAATTCATGCCTCCTTAGTGCCATGGGTGATACTGCACTGAACATGAGCTTAGGCCATTTTCTGTTTTTCTCAGAATAATTAGCCTCAATCATTTACAAATTCTAAATGACTTTGGATCAGACTTTTGATTAGGACACAAAATGGAATTTTGTGCTTTTTTCTACATCTTCTCTTTTCCTTTCAACATTTGACTCATTCTGTTGCTCTCAAGCTGTGTCCTGTAATTCTCACTGTCATTCTAATATGGAACTGAAACATGAATAAAAATAACCCTCTACTCCCAAGAGCTGGGAATTTCTCACTGACCCAGATGGTTCATGGTTTAATGAAGCAGTTTCACCCAGCAGACTGTGTAGAGAACCAAATGTCTCCTCATCGCTCTAAATTTATCACAATATTCTGTGTCTCCTGTGAAAACTGACAGCAAACACTAACAATTTGGAAGTGTTGCAGTGAACTGGGAAAAGGCACACACTCAGGCATCAAGTAAATTAGCTGTGACAGTTTTCTGTAGGTCTTGCAAAACATCGCTTGACTTCAGGATCTTTATGATTGTTCAGTAGTTCTGAAGGTCAGAATCCATAATGAGGTGAAATCAGGGAGTCAGGAAGGCTGTGCTTCTTTTGGAGCTGAAGAGTAAAGAAAGCATCTTTCAGATTCCAAGATGCTCCCTCATTCTTCATCTATTGCCTCTTTCTCCCCTCAGTCAAAACCTATCTGTGTTATCAAATTCCTCACTGAGTGTGACTTTCCTCCTCCCCATGGTAGGAATTGTAATGATCATGTGGGGTTTTCTCGGATATTCCATGCTTCTCTCTCAGTCTGATAATCCTTCTTAATCACTTATTCCAGGTTCGTTTTTACATAGAAGGAAACCAGGTACGGTGCAGATATTAAGACATGGATGTCTCTGGGGTGTCATTCATCTATTAACAACTGTTAATACCTCCCCTAATATTATCATTCATTAAACTGGAAAACACTTCACAAGCCAAATGTGGAAAGCAAGAGAACAGAGTGAAATATGATGTTCAGTGTTCTCTGTTCTGTGTGAATTAAGTAAAGGGAGTATTTGTCTCACTTCTTCTAATTTTGATTTCATTGTGTGCACACAAATTTCTCAGAAATTTCGCCAGGCTTCTGAGCTCAAAGCAATAGTTTATTGTTAAATCTCATCTAAGATAAATTTGTTAATGAAACTTTAATATTTCTACAATTTTCTTAATATTTCTACAAATGAATACAGGAGGAGCAAGAGAAATAAAAACAGAGGTGCCCTGTAGCAACACATATTTATCTATTGTCTTATACTGGTCCAAGTACAGTGATTTCTGAGGAAGATGTTTGCTAGCAAGTCTTCTCAGGGTTTTGTGCCTGGAAACAAGAAGGATTTTGATCGGTCTGCAGTATGAACATCTGGCCAGTGACATTGACTTACATAACAGCAAGGTTTCCATTGGCTGAAGGGCATGAATGCTAAAGACACATCTTATTCTACATTTTTTGCTCTTCAACTGTACTGACAGGTCCAAGAAAAACACATATGGGATACTGGAGTTCAAACTGCACTTCAAGTTTTATTAGGATTCAAGTTATTTCACCCTGCACCACTGCACTGGATCAACATGAGATAGAGACCTCTTGCTGAGAACCACTGCATGATGCTTCATTCTGAGCCAGGTTGAAGTGGCCACTCACTGCTGAAGACAACAACCTGGTACATGGTAGGTGCCCAGACCTTCATTGAGGACAGTGATTTTCATTGAAATCATCAGATCAGAACCCTTACTTCTCCTTGGCAGTGAAATGTGGAAAATCACTACAAATGTCATAAATTTGGAGAATGTTGGATTCAGGTAAAGGAAATAGCCCAGCTAGACTCTAAGTATGTAAGAGACCTGGAGATTTGGGTAAGGGCAGAACTGTGAATGAGGCACAAAGTGGAGATTCCCGTGTTATCCTTGTGCATCTGCAGCTCATTTCCTGACTGTGCTGCCCATGACCAGGCCTTAAGGCTGTTATAACATGTGTTTAAATTAATTGAACATAGTTTTGATAAATATTCAATTTTTACTAAATGAGATGACACAACTTCATATTCACAAATACGTTGTTTGGGAATTTAAGTTTTTGCCAGGGAGAAAGTTTGAGGTTAGATGATGACCAATAGACTTTCACTTTCTAAGATTCTACTACATTGTCCTTATAAATATGGACAAGACCTTACATCATCACAAAGAAAAGGAAGAGAGATATTATTCTAAGTACACTGTATATTATTTCCAAATTTGAAAGTTTCTCCAAACTCTTCTATTAAAAAATGTTTTCCAGTAGGAAACCTGTGATTTGTAAAAAAACCTTCAGAGAACTGGTTTGACCTGGGACATCTGGGTACATATGGCTTGTGCAGAGTCACTGAGGTGAGTCACTCCCTGCAGCTGTGCCCAGTCCTCAGTAGCACCAGCTACTTTGCATATCCTTGGGGCACAGCATGAGGACTTCTTAATAGCTGCTCACATCCTGTGCAGGACTCAGTCGCAGTCCAGACACAGCATGGACATGAGGGTCCCCGCTCAGCTCCTGAGGTTTCTGCTGCTCTGGCTCCCAGGTAAGATGCGAAGCACTGGAAAATTACTTGGCTTTCATGGGATTCTTCTTTTAATATAATCTTGTGAATTTGTGTTTGTATTTTCCATGTCAGGTGTGTGATGTGACATCCAGATGACCCAGTCTCCATCCTCCCTCTCTGTGCCACTTGCAGACAGAGTCACCATCCCTTGCAGAGCCAGTCAGAATATTTACATCAGTTTGGCTTGGTATCAGCAGAAACCAGAAAAACCTCCTAAGCTTCTGATCTATTACACAAGCAGATTGCAATCTGGAGTCCCATTGAGGATCAGTGGCAGTGGATTTGGGACAGATTCCACTCTCACGATCAGCAGTGTGGAGACTGAAGACCTTGCTACTTATTACTATCAGCAGTATTATAATTTCCATCTCACAGTGATACAAGCCATGACATAAAACTCCCAGGGAAGCAGAAGTGTGAGGCTGGGCTTCCCCAGCTGCTCCTCCTGGCTCCCCTCCTCTTGACAGCATTTCTCAGATGTAAACAGGCTTTGAAGTTCACAGGGAGGTTTTGGGAGAAGAGACAGGTTGGATCCTCTCTGTCCCAAGTCTCTACCTCCTCAGTCCAGTCAACAGACAACACAGTGCCAGTGATAGTTTGATAAAGGACACAGCTCAGCACAGTTAGGAAGCATGGATTGTGAGACTGCAGCAGCAACTGAGATTCATAGCTCAAAGTAGCATCTCACTTTGCTCTCTCTTTCATTGTCTCTGTCTCTATCCTTTCCTCTTCCCCCTGCTCCTTCCCAACACTCTACTGAAAACTGATTGCAAAGTGTCCATCTGTGATCCATTCCCATTCTGCTGTCTTGCTAATTTTCCAGGAAAGTGTTTGAACATGGATCTTGGTGCTTCAGGATCCCGCGGCACTGGTATTACAGACATTTGCCTTTGCCCATGCCAACACCTACCACCAAGTGGAATCACACTTCAGATTCATTATTTCTGGCTTTTAATGTATGGAAATTAATATTGTCTTTGACTTCAATTATCCAAGTTTGCATAGTTGCACACACTACTTTGCTATTGCTGCAGTACTTTTCTTTCCAGGATAGTTACTATGCATTTGATGTGACCACAATATATAATATTCAGAGGAGATGATTAATTTGACATTAAGAGTCTTCATGGCAAATGAAGAATAACACTATTGTTCCCCTATTCTACCGATCAACTTAGAGAGTTGTTCTCACATGTCTTCAGGCAATGAGGGTCAGATAATAGTTTAATAGAAGGGTAGAAAGATGCTATAATTTTCTACTAATGAGTTTGGAGAGCAGAGGTACTTACATCCTGCATATATCCTCATCTATTGGACTCTTCTGGACAATTCTCACTCCACACTCTGCTTTATATTCGGCCGGTTGTTTATCCTTTTAGCTAGAGCATGGAGGCCAATATGTGGCTGGTAGAAATCACAATAATGACTGTGAAGTTAAGATTTTGAGTGAGCTGTACACGGACCCAGATGTAAGAGGTGCGCTTTCCAAATGGAGTCGCCTGAGCCTGAAATTGCATAAAACAAGTCAGTGCAAATCAAGTTCCCTTGATGATCAGGTTTTAATACAAAAAGCAGCAGGTGTGAGTACAGGCTAATCTGCTTTGTTCTAGCAGCCAGGGTCGTGCATCAGAAAGAACTCAGGAGTCCTCATATTTGGGGACAGTGGTGCCAGAGACACACCAGGACATAGCTCCCTACCTCAGAACCCGATTTGAAAGCCCGAAGAACAATGGTGGCTTTAGATAAAAGAATTGCAAATTTTGACCAAATGTAGCTGGAACCAGGATTTTACTCCTTGTATATTAGCACTGGCTTGACAGGAAACAGAGATGGTCTCCTAGGAAAACAACGAGGAGACTGGTGTCTGGGTTAATAGGATGTCCACGCATGGCTAAGAATAACAGAAGAAGGAGACACTGTTAACTCATGTCAGGGTGATGAACTGAGCAGACTCTGTACTCAGCTAGGATACAAAGCTTGCTGAGATGTCCTCTCCTCATGGCCTCCTCTGCTGTCTTCAAATCCAGACTCCAGAAGATCTGCACCTCGAGCACAGGAGCATGATGGAGGGGGTGCATATGAGGGGAATCTGATAGCTGATATACTGATTTTTTCTTGTCTTAAATTATTCCTGGATACTTGTAGTTACCCAGGTGTCATGTTTAACCTAATCCAGGCTCCTAGAATTGTAAAAAAAATGTAGTTATTTGTTAAAGGCATCATGTCTGACACTACTAGACATACTTTCCTGATGATTAACTTAGAAAAATATTATTAAATATTTATAGAAAAGAGTAGAATACCAAGATTTTTAAACCTAGAATAAAGCGCAATGATTCACTCTTTGTGAATGAAAGACACCTGTATATTGGGGCTGGGGATTTAGCTCAGCGGCATAAGCACCTGCCTTGCAAGCAGGCAGTCGTAAGTTTGATCCCAGGCACCGATAAAAATTTAAAAGTTGAAAAAAAAAAAAAGAGAGAGACCTATATATTTACAAAGTAGTGAATTTGTGAGTGACATATTTATAAGCAAAATGAAATTTTCCTTGTGCAGCTGCCACAAATCCATTGAAACTATACACGGAAAGCAATGCCTTAGGGTCATTACAAAGATTTTAGAATATATTTAATATGTATCTAATACATATTCCTTTTAATAGAAAACAAAACAATGGTTCCATTGTCAGGGTGGCATAGAAAATACAGTACTACTATTTACTTTTCCTCCACTGGAATGATTTGAGATCCAGTGTCTGATTCATGATTCTATCTTTTAAATATTCTATCAAATAGAGAATGAGGTTTCTTTTTGCAAAATTTCAAAATAACCACAAAAGTAATAACACTTTGTACTCCTCAGGACATTTTCAAGCTTGGATATTTATCTACATTATTCTGCCACATGGGTGCCAAGCAGAAACATATTCTTCTCTTAAATTTGGCTGTCTGGTCTAACATGGGGCACCTGAGGACACCAAGCTGGTGCAGAGTCACAAAGATCTGCCAGCTGTACAGTTGTACCAGTGTTGTCCAGGTCTTGCTTATTTCCATGTTCTTATATCAGAGCCCCCTGCCCTTAAGACTTCTTTGCCAGCGGGTCCACCCTGGGCAGGAATCAGTCCAAGTCAGGATAGAGAATAGATGGGAAGGTTCCCGCTCAGCTCCTATCTTCCTCCCACACTGGCTCCAGGTAAAGAGAAAGACAAGTGGAGAATTGTGGAGGTCCATATAGGCAGTGATGTCTGGCTCTTAATGGCAGTATATACTACTATCATTATTCATGTAAATATTTGCTTTTATGCTTTCTTGCCAGGAGTGAAATGTGCCATTGAGATGACCCAGCTCCATCTATTTGTGTCTGCATCTCTAGAAGACAGTCACCATCAGTCACCAGAACAGTTATCCTCATAACTACTAGAGGAAAAGACACTAAATCTCCTTCTCAGTTGCAGCAACAGAGATTTAAAAATTCCTTCTCTCATTCAATGAAAAGAAGAGATTAATATCCTGGATAGTCAGGTCATGGAATTTTGATAGTCGATTCCAGATGCTGACTTGCTTGGGTGATGGGATATTTAATTCATGTCACTGTTTTTATTGGTTTCATTCCATAGCTGGCTGCCTTCAAGTCAGAAAAGAAATAGTGAATGGGCCTACTGAGGGCTGCTACTCATCACTGTGTAAACAGTGATGGGAAAATAGTCAAATAATCAAAGGAAATCATGAAAATCCTATGTGGAATAATGATAGTTTCTGAAAAGAGAGTGAAATTGTGAACAGAAATCAAAAAATTCTGGTTTAAAAAATATCATAAAAGTTTTCCATAATGGTAGTGCTGTTGTGTACTTACCTTCCTGCCAGTGCAAAGTGGTCCTCAGAATGGTCTAGTAAGCCCAGCAGTGTTAGTTAAGACAACTTGATTGGCCTGCAGCTGCCTAAGGGATTCGTAAATCACACTCCTGGGTGCATCTCCAGGGCTCATGGATCTTGGTTCTGGGCAGCACCGACAGTTGCAGCTCCTTCTCTTTAGTGCTGTCTTCTACTCCGTTTTAGCACTGCCATTGTCCAGGCCCTTCTAACCATGTGAGATATTTGAAGTAGATTATAGTTCTAATCCATAATGAAAGCCAAACATGAAACTTCACATTCAAATTGCGGCATAAATCTTCCTTTTCAGGAAAACTGTAATTTTTTGGAGACCTTCTCTGGAGGAGAGAAAACCCTGTCTTCAAAGGCATAAATTGATGAGGCATGAAAGGAAGTTGAGAGCATGTGAGACATAGGATATTTAAGTGGATGATGCAATGATGCACACATTGTCTTTCTTGTGCAGCTAGATGGGGGTGACCTGGGCTCAGCAGAGATTAACATCCTCAGAGGAACAGCCTCTATGGCAGCACACATTTCCACCTGAGTTTTTAACTCAAGTTGTACATTTATTGGATTTATTCACTTTTTTCCAAGGAAAAAGGAAAGAAAAAAAATGTGCCAAACATTTAGAAACAGATAAAGATCAAGTAGATACAGATGTGTGCAGAATTCAAAAAATTGCTATGGGCAAAATAATCGTTTTCTCCAACTGTGTGAGATGTAAAGAATCAAGTTAGGCCAATATATATTTTTATATTTTATTTAGGGAGGCGGATGTTTTGTGAAAATTTTTATTTTTTTTTTTATTTTTTAAAGAGAAAAACAAACAAACAAAAGAAACAAATGTACCCACAACAACATAGAACCCCAAAACAATAGCAATGTAGCATTTAAAAACAAGAAGAGAGGTTAATAGTTTGTTATAAATACATATATAGATATATATGTACACACACAAGATAGCTACAATAATTATACAATTATTTCAAGGAAAGGAAGAGAGAGTGCTCATATTGTTCGATCAATTTTGCATGTCTATTGTCTGGTAATCTGAGCAACTCTTGAAGATTACAAGGTCAGGCCAATATTAATTGCATTGTACTACCACCCTGTGGCCATTTTTTTTACTGTGATCCACTCCAAATCCCTCAAATTACAAACACCGTGATGCTCTCCACAAACACAGAAACTCTCCAGAAACACTAATGACTACAACTAACCCATTCCACCACTCTCCTCCTAATCCATAAATAATATGCTTGGTTCTATTTGATGGTCCTCAGCTGAGTGAGGCAGAAGAGACATAACTACAGCAACCCATGGTATTCCTTGGGTGACTTCGGTCCAGATTAGATGCACACACCGGTCTGCTCCCCACCTGGACACCTGGAGGTTCCTTTCATTCTCTTCATGTGCATACACTGTGGAGTGATCAGATTTTCTTGCTATTGTTATACATTTCGCACAATGTAGAAACCTAACAAAGAGAGATTTCTCTTTAGAGTTTAGAGTTTACACTGCTATTTATGTCTCTGAATATCAGAGAAAATGGACAAAAGCCTCTTTTAACTAAAGAAGAATTTTTCTACACCTTCATTTCTGCATATATGAGGACAACAGATGATGAATAAAAACCGTCAGAGTGATAGAATTTTTAAAGTCTTATTATTAGTTGTCAGAAGAAATACTGTTTTATCAAATACAAGCATCTGAAAGAAATACTTTGAACAATAATCTTCTTAGGAAATGATATAAGGAAAGATATCTAACACCGTTTTTCTTCTGCTCATTAGCACAGAAATCAAGATTACATGTTGAGCAGTGTGTAAAATGTCAAATGCTTTGAAAATAGTCCTGAAAACCTACAGGAACACATACCATAGTGCTCTGTCAGTTTGTGTGAGGTATTTTGGGGTGTCAGGTCTTGTGCGTTTAGATATACCTCAAAGCCCCAGCGGTCATAAGTGAGGCTTTTTAGTGGTGACTGGATCTAGGGTGTGTGATGCTGAGATTAAGGGTGTGTGGTTACTAAATGAGTCTGATGATTGATCTGGCATAGTTCTGGGTGCTGACAGTGGGAAGCATCCTGGGTGTGAGTGCTGTCCGCAGTAAAGATGTGTAGCCTAGAGAGAATGTAACAGAAAGAGAGCGGCTTCTGGTGCTGGATGCTGCTTCATTTCTTTGCTGCCTTCTCTCTCTCTTCTGCAATGCCACCCTCCTTTGGAGCAGTCAACTACGAACTTCTACATCTAGTGAGTCAGAATAAACCTTTCCACCTTGGGTATCAGGTATTTTGTCACAGCAACAAAGAAAGTACCAAAGATGTGTTCACTTTTACTTTTCTAACTCCTGAATGTTTCTGAATCCTCTCAGTATCATGCTTCCAGAGTCTAGTATTTTCAAGGCTGAGGAGCAACATTTGATTAGTTAATATCAGAAGAAAAAAGAAAACCAAACTAAGACACACACACACACACACACACACACACACACACACACACATACACACATTATAGAAAATGCAATGAAAGTGAAGAATAAATAAAATTATATACTGTAAGTATGAAATAGTTCTTCTAGTACTTTTTTTTACAACTTTCTTCTCTAAAGTACAATTATCATCTGTGCTGTTCAATGTTTGAGGTTTATTATCATTTTTACTTTATCATTTCTTCCAAACATGTTTAAGTACATTATTTATCACATTTCGCAGCAGATACCAAGCTTTTATAGGGAATTTTGCATTTAATTGTATTTCTTTTTTGATTTCTTATATAATTAAGGCTATACATAAATTTACCAAGGTTACATAGATTATACAACACTATAACCTTTTGTTTTCCTATTGACTCATTATTCATTTTAAGGATAGGAATGATCTTTGTGAAGTGACTTGATATATTTGCCTATGCTCAAGGGATGAGGAATTCAACAATAAGTACAGGGATAACAAGCAAACAATAATCAGGTTGCTTCTTATTAACTTTTTACTGATGTGATACACTGAGAGACCAGATAAATAATCATCTTCAAATGAAGTCCAAGGCAAGTGTCACTGATAGGCCTGAGACATCACTCTGTTAGATTAAGGTCTTGCAGTTCTTACAGATGGAATTTCCTGTGAACTGTGGGATAAGTGTAGCTGCTCTGCATTTAGAGCATGTAAGAGGATTGGGATCTTCCACTGTGTTTTTGTAATAACCATTGAGAATATGGATTTTGTTTCCTTGTTTATTCCGTACCACTATCACGATGTTTGTCATCTAAAAAATTTTCTGTTTATTTGATAAATGTGAGGAAATTAGAATATATATATATATATATATATATATATATATTCATGATTATACTAATTTACTATTATGAGGTATGTTTAACTGTCCCTTCAAAGCCTCATGTAGTCATGGGATACTGGCCTTTCAAAGGCAGCACTGTCTACCGTTTGTGATTGATTGATTGGTTGATTGATTGATTGATTGATTGATTGTGGAGCACTGAGTTTACCAGTATGAGTGTTGCACCCATCCAGATGTTGGGAGCCAGCACACCGTATCAGGGAGGGAAGGAGGTGTGCTTTTCTTTATTGTCCCTTTCATTCATGTCGCTTGAAGCAGACATGAACTTTTGCTCCTTGGCTATGGCACCCTGCTTTATAGCCAGCTGAGTATGGACTGAAACCAATACTGTAAGCTAAATAAACATTTCTTTCCTTCAGCTAGGACATTGAAAATTTTTCTCAGCAATGAGAGAAAGGGATCTAATATACTTATCATTATACATTTTATATCCAGTGTTTGACACATAGGATTGTTTTTGTTTATTTCTTTCTTCCTAAAATAAGGCATACATTTTCTTTATTTGAGACCCATGTTTTACTTTTTGGGAAACCTTACAGTAGGGAGTTCTTGTGGAGTCTGTATCTCTAGGAAATGCAACTTCTAGCACTTGTATCTAACATTTGAAAGATTTAACCCAGAGACAATAGATCCTGGAAAACTTTTCTACCAGCTCAAAACAATTTTTTGTCTATTAGCACAGGGCTTATCAATACTTGTGAACTGGGAACTTCTTCCTTGCCACGGGGAGCAAGCAAGCAGGAGGCTCCTTCTCTTAGCAGTTCAACTCTAGTAACTTATGTCTTCATTGACAGGAAGTTTGCCTTCTTACAGCAACAGTTTTAATAGCATTTTTCTTGACCTAATATTTCACCATAGGACATTTCTTCCCTACAGCAGACAAATTTGCCTCAATCTTGACCCATTTTATACTGAGTAATATTTTATTTTGCACTTTTTATGAGATAATTGTCCTTAGATTTTTCAATTTCAGTGCACCTTAGATATCACACACCACTGCCTTTATCAATGAATTTACTTATTTTTCCTTCCTTGCAAATCTGTGATGAATGCTCAGCCCTAATCTTGACTTGCAACTTCTCAACATGGGGCTCCCCGCTCATCTTCTGGGGCTGCTAATGCCCTGGATCCTGCTAAGGATGAAGGGAGATGGAGAAAGAGAATGGAGTAGAAATATCCCATTTCTTGTCATCTTTATCCAGATTGTGAATTGGAGGCATATAGTTGATGTTCAAAGAAGACGATTTTATAGTTAGTGGGAAAGTCAGTTTTCCTAATACAGTTGTACTTACAATCACTAAGCCAGGTAATTGTCATGTAGGCAAATCCTCAATTTTTGTTTGCTAAATCAGAAATAGTTGTATATTATATTTATGATCAAGAATTTCATATATATATATATATATATATATACTCACTTAATGTGTGCCTAGAAAATGAATATTATCTAGAATGTTTAAAGCATGTTCTTCAGGAATATACTATATAAATGCAAAACAAATTCAGTGGCAAAATGCTGTGTCAGTGTTGACCCCACATTCTTGTCTAGAGCGAGGCCAAGTACCGGGAACAGAGAATGCAGGAGGTGAGCCATGTGGACAGATTGCCTGGACTAGAGCAAGGCAGTCCAGTAGAATGCTGGCCTCGAGTTTCCTGCTTATTAACTGCAGCACAGGTAACCCCGAGAATGTTCTGCTTTCAGTGTTCTCAACAAAACCTGAGACCTTGCACTCTCAGTGGCAGACTCTCCAGTATTTTTCTATGTATAAATAAAGATTCAGATTGTGCTGGGAAGGGCAGGCCCTAATTGGTCCAAATTCTCCTTTTTGTTATTGGACTCTGCTTTTCTTAATCTCCTATAATGGATCCCACTCAGAGTGAATCTAACAGCTCTGATGGAGGCCAAACTTAATATCATGTTTATACTTTCGACAATTTTCTCATAACTGTCACCACATCAAGAAATGTTTTACTCTCTATTAGTGGAAAATGTATCCATGGAAGGCATAAGTAAGTCCTAGTAACTTAGGAACCATCTACAACCTCCATGAACCCTGAAGCCCATCAGTCTGTGATAAACTTCATAATTCAGAAGATTACAGCTCGTGCCTGTTTTTTACAGAACCAGTCTCCCAGGATAGTGCAAGGATATCTTTCACTGTGTCCATACATCTGCAAGTAAGGAGTGCCAGAGAAGGTCTTTCTGAAAATCTCTAGGTCCTTTTTTGTGAAGTTGCTTAATCTACATATAGTTGGCATGTGATATTCTAATATACTGACTTGAGACGGTAAAGAGAGAAGAGAGATAGTAAAAGGAAGAGAAAATTTTATGCATTCAGTGTTGGCACTACATGTTTTTGGAGATTGTGGTAGTCCTTGAAAGATCAGATCCTATTTTTTGGACACTGTGCCTATTAAGCAGAAAGGGCTTTTGGTCATGTATGCTAAGAAAATTAAGCACAAAATAGACAGCTTCATGTCATTGAATAGCTCCTAAAGGAAATCACAGAAATTCTCAGAAGAGAGAGAGAGAGAGAGAGAGAGAGAGAGAGAGAGAGAGAGAGAGAGAGTAAGGCAGTTTTAACACAAATGAAAAAGCAGAAACACCCAAAATGGAACCTAGGAGATGTAGCCAGAGCCCAGGGGTTGCAGTACCCAAAAGCTGCTGAGCTCTAGGGTAAACTTTTCCCCAGAGGCTCTGGAAGGGAACTGCAGTTTAGGTCTCTTTGTCCTGACTCAGAGAAACCTACTCTGTATCTTGCTTCCAGAGTGATGGCTTATTCAATTTCTACTGGTTTCAGTCACCATATCTGTGGGTAATTTGTCACTGCAGTTTCTGGAAACAGCCACTAACTGAGCTCAAGGAAAACCCCGACTAAATGTGCTGTAGTCATTTTTAGTCCCCTCATTTAACTTTTCAATGACTCATAGCAATGGATTTGGGAAATCTGGAAGAAAATTTACATGAAGTTCTATGCTGTATGGTGAGGATTCCCTTAGCTGTACAACTACTATTGATGGCCTTTAATTAAAAATAACATCTGATGCCCATTTTTGGATTGGGTCTTTGAATTTTGGGGGTCTGAGTTTTTTTAATTCTTTATATGTTTTAGACAAAAGTCCCTTGTCTGAGGGGGGAGTTCACTAAGATCTTTCCCCAATTTGTGGGTTTTCTTTTCACTATGCTGGAGATTTCTTTTGACATGCAGAAACATTTTAATAAGAGGCGGTCCCAGTTATTGATTATGGGAAGTATTTCCCATGTAGTTTGAGTCCTATTCATGAATTCTCTACCTATGCCTATGTCTTCCAAGTTTCTGCCCCATTTGTCTTCCAATACATTTAGTGTTTCTGTTTTAATATTCAGATCTTTGATCCATTTAGATTTTAATTTAGTACATGGTGATAGGCATGGGTCTAGCTTTAGTTTTTGGCAAATGGAGAGCCAGTTTTTCCAACATCCTTTATTAAAGAGACTATCGTTCTACCAGTGAACCTGCTTGTTCCTTTATCAAAGATAAGGTGGTTGAGTGTGTTTATAGTTGTGGTTGTATCTTCTAATCTATTCCACTGATCTTCGGCTCTGTTTTGATTGCAGTACCATGTTGATTTTACTACTGTTGTTTTGTAATATAACTTCAAGTCAGGGATTGTGATACCTCCTGCCTTGCCTTTGCTGCTTAGAATTGCCTTTGCTATTCTAGGTTTCTTCTGGTTCCAATGAATTTTAGGAGTGATTTCTCTAGTTTTATAAGGTATGTTGATGGAATTTTTATTGTGATTGCATTGAATCTGTATAACAGTTTTGGGGAAATGGCAATTTTTACAATGTTTGTTCTTCCTATCCATGAGCAGAGATGTCTTTCCATTTTCTGAGATTGTCTTCAATTTCTTTCTTCAGTGTATTATAATTTTCCCTGTATAGGTCTTTCACTACTTTTGTAAGAGTAATTCCTAAATATTTCATTTTTTGCTTACTAGGTTGAAGAGTGTGGTTTCTCTTATTGCCTTCTCTGTGACTTTGTTGTTAGTGTATAGGAATGCTTTAGATTTCTGAGTATTGATTTTTTATCCAGATACATTATTGAATTTATTAATTATATCTAAGAGTCTTTCAACGTAGCTTAGGGGGTTTTCTATGAAGAGTATCATGTCATCTGCCAACAAAGATAATTTAAATTCTTCTTTTCCCATCTTTACCCCTTTTATTTCTCTCTCTTTTCTAATTGCTCTGGCTAGTAATTCTAGTACTATATTAAATAGGAGTGGTGATAAAGGACATCCTTGTCTTGTGCCTGATTTTAAAATAAAGGCTTTCAATTTTTGGCCATTTAGTATGATGCTGGCTGTTGGTTTGTCATAAATGGCCTTATTATATTCAGATCAAGACCATCTATTCCTATTTTTTGTAAAGTTCTAATCATGAATGAATGTTGGACCTTATCGAAGGCTTTTTCTGCATCTATAAAATGATCATGTGATTTTTATTTTTGGCTTTATTGATATGGTGGATTACATTTATTGATTTACATATGTTGAACCATCCCTGCATTCCTGGGATGAATCCCACTTAGTCATGGTGTATAATCTTCTTGATGATTTGCTGTATCCTGTTTGCCAATATTTTATTGAGGATTTTTGCATCTGTGTTCTATAGGGTGATTTATTTATAGTTCTCTTTTTTAGTTGGTTCTTTCTAAGGTTTTGGTACTAGAATAATATTTGCTTCCAGGAATGACTTAGGAAGGATTGCTTCTCTTTCATTTTCATTGAATAGTTTGAGGAGTGTTGGCATTAGGTCTTCTTTGTATTTCTTGCAGAATTCTGCAGAATCCATCTGGGCCTGGGCTCTTCTTTGTAGGTAAGGACTTAATTACATTTTCAATTTCATTAATAGAGATTGGGTTATTCAGCAGTTTTACATCCTCTTGATCTAGCTTTGGTACTTCATTTGTTTCTAGGAATTTGTCTATTTATTCTGTATTATCAAACCTTTGAGAGTAGAGGTTTTCAAAGTAGGTGTTGATGATCTTCTGTATTTCTGTGGAGTCTGTAGTGATTTCACCTTTTTCATTTCTTTTTGCATGAATTTGAGCTTTTTCTTCCCTTTTTTAAAGAAGGTTTGCTAGAGCCTTATCGATTTTATTTATTCTTTCAAAGAACCAGCTCTTTGATTCGATGATTCTTTGGATTGTTTTCTTAGCCTCTATTGAATTGATTTCTGGTGTAATTTTTATAATTTCCTCCCTGCTTATGGCTTTGGGATTGACTTGCTCTTCTTTTTCTAGCTGTTTGAGTTGTAGCATCACGTTATTTATTTGTATTCTTTCTGTTTTCCTGATGTGGGAACTCATTGTAATAAATTTTCCTCTGAGGACGGCTTTCATTGCATCCCACAGATTCCGGTAAGTTGTATCTGTATTTTCATTTTCTTGTAGGTATTGTTTAATTTCTTCTTTAATTTCCTCTGTGACTCACTGATTACTCAATAGTGTGTTATTCAGTTTCCATGTGTTTGTGGGATTTTTGCAGTATCTTTTATCATTAATTTCTTATTTCAAAGTGCTATGATCTGATAACATGAAAGGGATGATTTCAACTCCTTTGAATTTGTTAAATATGTTCTGTGAGCCTATATATGGTTTATTTTAGAGAATGTCCCATGTACTGCTGAGAAGAATGTGCTTCCTGATGTTGTTGGGGGGGACATTCTGTATATGTCTATCAAGTCCGTTTGTTCACAGGTGTGATTCAGTTCTGTTATTTCTTTGCTCATTTCCTTTCTGGTTGATCTGTCCCTTGGTGTCAATGGTGTGTTAAGGTCTCCTGTTAAAATTGTGTTTCTGATAATATGAGTTTTCTTTTCTGTTAATAGTTGTTTTATATAATTGGGTGCTCTGGAGTTTGGTGCATATATATTTAAGATAGTTATCTCTTCCTCTTGGAGTTTTCCCCTAATGAGTATGTAGTGATATTCTTTGTCCTTTATGATAATTTTTGGTTTAAAGTTCACGTTATCTGCAAGCAGAATGGATATTCTTGCTATTTTTTTGGATTCCTGTTGCATGAAGTATTGTTTTCCATCCTTTGACTTTCAGTCTGTGAGTATCCTTCTGGGTTAGATGGGTTTCCTGTAAACAGCATATGGTTGGATTTTGTTTCTTGATCCATTCTGCTAGTCTGTGTCTTTTGATTGGTGCATTGAGACCATTTACATTAATGGTTATAACTGTTATATGCTGGTTTATTGTTGACATGTTATCTCTCTGCTGTTGCATTTTTATCTTTCTGTTCTGTTTAATTATCTGCTTTGCTTAGTGGTTTTTTCCTTTGTGTATCTAAAATGTCTCTCAATATTTTTTGCAGAGTTGGCTTGATGTTCATGAAGTTCTTCAGCTGTTCTTTGTCATGGAAGTATCATATTTCACCATCGATTTTGAATGATAGTTTTGTATTGTACATCAGTCTAGGTTGGAAATCATTTTGCTTTAGGATCTGTAATACTTCACTCCATGCTCTTCTTGACTTTATTGTTTGTGCTGGGAATTCTGCTGTGATTCTGATAGGTTTTCCTTTATAAGTGATCTGTCTTTTCTCTCTGATAGCTTTTAATAATCAATTATTGTGGTGGATTTCTGGGATGGTGATTATTATATGTCTGGGTGTAGTTTTATTTTGGTTATGAATATTTGGAGTTCAATAGGCTACACTGAACCTGATATCGGTGTCTGATCTCATGCTTGCGGAATTTTCAGCTATTACTTCTCTAAATATCCTCTTGACATCCTTTGTGTCCCCTTCTTTGTCCCCTTCTTTTTCATTAATCTCTATCAATCTTATGTGGTTTTTCTTTGCATCGTCTTGCAGTTGTTGAATTGTTATTTCCTGATTCCTTGTTATTTTTAAAAGATCTTTCCTTTCCTGTTCACTAGCTGCAACCCTATCTTTAAGATCTGAAATTCTATCTTCACTTTCATTGAGGCAGTTTTTACAGCTTTCAGTGGAGTTTTTTTTTTGTTTTTTTTTTTTTTTTTTATTTCCTGTATATCTTCGTGCATCTGCTTTATGTATTCTGTTTGTTTCTTATATTGCTCATCCAGGCATTCTATCTTTTTGTTTATGTACTCCAATTATTTTAACTGTGTTTTCTTTAGATATATTCAGAATCCCTTTCATTTCTTTTATCGTTTCTTCTTTTACCTGGGAGATTATTTCAAATTTGAATTCCTTTAAAGCTTCCTGGAGTTGCTTGTTTATTTCAGTAGCTATTATGTCTGATATTTGAGGTGTATGGCATACATTTTTGTCTATATACATTGCTCCTAGCGTTTCTTGAGATAGGCTAGAGGTTTGAGGTTGTAATTTGGTCTTTCATTTTGTCATTTTCCTGTATTTCTGTGTTTCAATTGTTATTTGAAAGCTTCCTCAGGGTCTGTTGGAAATCCACTTCTATGTTCACAGCTCCTGGGACTCTGGCACCCAGTTCCCCCAGGCTGCTGGACCTCTGGAACCAGTGGCTTTCTTTTGCCTCTTTAGAACTCCATAGTTCCAGATAAGCTGGGCTCCAAGGACACTGTGCCCCAGCCTGCTTGCTTGAAACTCCACAGTACTTTGAGCACAGCCGGAATGGAGAGGCGGATGCCAGTGCCTCAGACCCACTTAGGCACTTCACTGCACCTGGAAGCCTGGAGGATACCAAACAGTCTGGGCTTCAGGCAGAGTGCACTGAGCATTAACCGCAGGCCACAGGCACTCCGGAACTGGTGATGCTCGCCTGCTTGCTGAGAAATCTACAGTCCTCCAGACACATGGGGAGGTGGATGTAGGTGCCCCAGACCCGCCCAACCCTTACTGTGCACCCAGATGGTGCAAGGGTCCCAAATAGGCTGAGCTCCTGGGATATTGTGTGCCCGCTTGCTTGCTGGAAACTCCACAGTTCTCTGAGCGCAGCCGGAATGGGGAGGCAGATGTCTGTGCCTCAGACCCACTTAGGCACTTCACTGCACCCGGAAGCCTCGAGGGTCCCGAACAATCTGGGCTTTGGGCAGAGTGCACTGAGCACTTAATGCAGGGCCACGGCCCTCTGGAGCTGGTGATGCTCGCCTCATACTTAAGTTTTACATGGATTGATGAAGCTATTTCACTCAAGAGATTATGTATGGGAAAAATGTCTTACTCTACCTGCTTTTAGTGAAATATTCTTTGACTCCTGTGCAAATTGATATAAAATACTAATAAGATAGAAACATTTCAGAGAGTTTGGAAGAGGCACACGCTCACAGATCAAATAAGTTATGCATATCTATTTTCTGTATATACTGTAAGATATCAGCTTGACTTCATGATCTTTGAGTATCACAAAATAATAGTTTCTTAGTTCCTGGCATCAGCACTCACATTGAGATGACTTCCAGGAGCCAGGAAGGTCTGTGCTCTTTCTGCAGCTGGAGGTTAAGGATCCATGTTTCAACTTTCAGGGTGCTCCCACAACCCTCAATCATAACCCTCAGTCAGTGTCCATCAAATCCATCTCTGAGTGTGGTTTTCCTCCTCTCTGTGATATGAACTGCTAAGATCCTGTGAGTCTCATTTAGATATTCCTTGCTTCTCTCCCAATCTGATAAACCTTGTCTTCATCCCATATGCTGGTTCCTTTTCACATAGAAGTTAACATCTGAAGGGTGAACATATTAGGATGTGGCTATCTCTTAACGAGTCATTCATTTCTCTAAAACTCTTATAATCTCCCCTAAAAGCAGCTTTTAAAGCAGAAAAAAATTCACAAGGCAGATATGGAAAGAAAGATATCAGAATGAAACATGAAATTTGGGGTTGTTGGATCTGTGGGGATTAATCAACGGGGGTGCTTGTTTCAATTCTTAATTTGGATTTCATTGTGTACAAGAATTTGTTACACATTTTTCTATTTCTGTACTAGAAAAGAGAATTTACTGTTAAATTCAATCTAAGAGGTAAATATCAATGGAAATTAAATTTTCTGAGATGCTCTTAATAATTGTCACTATGAAAAAGGAGGAGCAGAAGGCATCAGAACAGAAAGGCCTTCCAACAGCACGCAATTCTGTATTGTCTTATTCTCGATCCAAGGACAAGAATTTACTTGTCTACTGACAAGTTTTCTGGAGGTGTAGTTCCCAGGAAAAGAAGCAGGATTGTGATCATTCTGCACTACAAAGGTCTGGCCAGGCACAGTGGTGTACACAGCAGTGAGACTCCCCCAGACTCCATGGCATGGGTGATGAAGACACATCTGATTCTACTTCTCTTGCTGTTGAACCAAGCTGAGAAGTCCAAGAAAGACACAGATGGGAGAAAGGCATTCAAAGTGCAGTTCAATTTTTAACAGGATCCAAATTACTTCATCTGGCACATTTGCACTGGATCAGCAAGAGATAGAACCTCCTCCTGAGAAACATAGCTAAATGCTGTATTCCAGGTCAGGCTGTGGTCCCACTCATTTCTGAAGACACAGAAGCTGGTACACTAAAGGTGTCCTGTAGAGAACTGCATTGATGTCAGCGGTTTTTAGTGGTCGTCAGGTCAGACCCCTTAGCTGTGTGTGGTAGTGAAATGTGGAAAATCATTGCAAATGGCACAAAAGATGGAGAATATTGGAGATGCCAGATCAGTTGTATGATGTAGCACAGTTAGCCTCTCGATATAAAAGAGACTTGGAGAATTGTGCAAGGGCACAAGTGTGTGTGAGGCACTTAATGGAGATTCTTGTGTTATCCTGGTGCATCTGCAGCTCATTTCTTGACTTCGTGCTGCTCTAACCATACCTTAAGGCAGTTATAAAATATATTTAAATTCATTAAACATGGTTTTGATAGATATTCAATTTTATTGCAAGAGATGGCACAATTTTCTATTCATAAATATGAAGTTAGAGAATTTCATAGTTTCATAGTTTTTGCCGGTGGGAAACTTTGAGATTAGATGTTAGATGATGCCCAAAAGTCTCAATTCCTTTTCTCTCTCTTTCTTTGGGGAGAGGGGATGTAGGGGGATCGAATTCATGACCTCACACTTGCCAAGCAGGTGTTTATGCTGCTGAGCTAAATCCTCAGCCCCTAGTCTCGATTTCTAAGATTTTGTGATGTAGTTCTTTTAAACAAGTATATGATCACACACTGTCAAAAAATAAATGATGAGAGACATTATTCCATATACTCTGTACAATAATTATAAATTTTAAGGTGTTTCAAAACTCTTCTGTAACTGAGTTGTCTCAGGAGGAAACCTGTTGTTGGTAGAAAACTTTCATTAAAGCAGTCTGACCTGGGACATCTGAGCTATGCAGAATCACTGAAGTGAGTCACCATTGAAGCTGTGTCCAGCCTTAATCAATCCCTGCTGCTTTGCATGTCCCCAGAGCATAGCAGTGAGGGCATCTTCATAGGCTTTCATACCCTGTGCAGGAGTCACTCTCAGTCAGGACACAGCAAGGGCATGAGGGTCCCAGCTCAGCTGCTGGGGATCCTGTTGCTCTGGTAAAGATGGTAAGGATGGGCAGCACTGGGAATTTACTCAGCAGAGTAAAGTCAGTTATGCCTGGTTTTCATGGAATTCTTCATTTAATATAATCCTTTGTTTTGTGTGTGTTTAACTTTCCCATGTCAGGTACTAAATGTAGCATCCACATGACACAATCTCCATCCTCTCTGTCTGCATCTGATGGAGACAAAGTCACCATCTCTTGCAAAGACAGTCAAAACATTTATGGTGGTTTAAGTTGGTCTTAGCAGAAACCAGTAAAAGTGCCTAAGCTCCAGAATCCAAGGTCCCATCTAGGTTTAGTGGCAGTGGATTTGGGACAGATTACACTCTCACCATCAGTGCTGTGGAGGTTGAAGATGTCAGAAACTATTACTGTCAACAGGGTAGCAGTTTCCCTCCCACAGTGATACAAACCATGACAATAACCACCCAGGAAAGCAGAAGTGTGAGGCTGGCTGCCCAAGCTGTTCCTCTTGGCTCCTCCACCTGCTGAGAAGTTTCTTGCCTGCAGCCAGGCTTTGAAGGTCATACTGGTAGAAGCCATGTGGTAGAAGATTGTCTGCACTCTAGCTCTCTTCAGTCCAGCAGCACAGATTTGGAAACACCTTCCCTCATTCCATGAAAGGCATCGATTAGTATTAATGGATAGTCAGGTCATGAAATCTTGATGGTTCATTTCAAATGCTAACACTGTTGGGTAATGGGTGTGTTTAATTTTTCTCACTTTCTTTAGAGGACTCAGTCTATAGTTGTCTGCCTTTAAGTCAGAAAATGCATAGTGCAGGGAGCTGTCTAAGGACAGATACTCATTCTAGGGCAGCCAAGATCCAGTGAGAGAAGAGAGTTTGGAACAAGAATATACCCTTTCAGGTCACATCCCAGTGACGTGCTTCCAATCAGGCCCCAGCTCCAAACAGCACATTCAGCTGGTGAATTTCTTTATGGAAAAAAAAAAAAAACACTGAAGACCTACTATCCTTTCAGACACAAGATGTCTAACAGAATATGTGGGGATTTCTGACATTCGGCACATAACTCTTCAGTCTGTGTCCCTTTTTTGCTTCCCCAGCGACTTATGAGTTATGCTCAGAGAGACCATAGAAGCATTTTGATGATATTCAATTTGAATTTTCTCAAGTTTGTTTGGCCACCATATTTCTGAACAGGCAAGCCAGGTCCCTCTTGATCAGATTAAAATCTGCTGTGACATCTTGTGTCCCTTCTAACCTCCTTGCTTCTAACTTTTCAAGGAACCACACCTAATGATAACTGCCCACCTTGCCTTACACTTTCTCTTTTTAAAAAGACAATAATAGTTTAGGATTGTTTGGAGAAGGGGAAAGCATAGAAAACTGGAAATCACCAGTTGAGTTATTATTTGAATCTTGGTCCTAATGCATCCACTGTCAGTGACACAGATGACTATGAGAACTTTACAAATTATTTTTCTTTGTGTGTCTATGTTTATTTTATATTCTTTCCTCCAGAAAATTTCTTTATTCTTCTTAGTTTGGTATTCCCAACAGTATGTAGAGAGACAAAGACAATGGAGAATACATACAATCTGGGTGTTATGTGGATCTTCTGAACAACAAAATTTTGTCTGCAGGTTTCCCCTCCATACTCAAATCCCTCTGAGGAGAAGGATGCTGCCTGATCTAACTTACCTTCCATCATAGGATGATGTTTGAAGATTTATAAAGCAAAGCTTATGGGCACTTAATGTTAAATTCCATGAAGCACACCAGAAGGTGCATCTGGATTCACAGTGTGCAAAAGGCAAAAAGAAGGAGGGATTTATGTTTTGTGAGAAACAATTGAAATGAATAGACCTTTCTGAAAAGACAAATTACAAAGGGGCAACTATTATATGAGAATACTGTTCAACATCTTTGGCTATGAATATCTTTTATAGTATCTTATATAATATCTTCATTTTATATAATCATTTTATATATTTTACATATTCACAAAAGGGAATTGCTAGTGTTCTCTAAAGATATCCATTGGTATATGTTGTAATCAGGGTTTGCAAGGAAAAGAGTTTAATACCAGATACATAATTTATTATATGATTTGGCTATAGTCATCCAAAAAGTCAAACTCAACAAAGTTCAGGAAATCTGTCCACACACTAATAACCAAAAAATTCAGCTGAGGGCCTGGATCCCATGACAATGTCTGGCACAAGTCCAGCTGAAGACCTGGAGCCCAAGCCAATGTCTCATGCAAGTCTGTTTAATAGAATTGTGTTGGAAATATTCAGAGCACAGGGGTGGTTGCAAGACAGTCTGCACCAGTACAGACAAGGATCTGCACTAATAGGCTGAGGAATCTGTACTGGAACTGGGAAGTAATGTATAAAGAAAAGACCAGAGCTCAACCCAAAATTACCAGAGCCATCATTGGAGAAAATGATATCCTGAGACCCTCCAATGATGAAAACAGCTAAGTTTGTGTCAGTAAGCCAATATGACAAGCTTCTCCAGGAGTCTGAACAGCACTGGAGGTTTTACTCTGGAGAAAGGAAGCATTGCCCAAAGTAAGGACCAGAGCTCCCCAAAAATGTGAACTGAAGTCATTCTCAGGCTCTAAGAGATCACAAGCTCTATTATGCTGAGTACAGAAATGTACATATCAGGAAATAAGATCAACAAGCATCCCAGGAGAACCAAGGGAAGCCAGAGGACCACCAACACAACCTTCAGTTCACCTGGTATTACAAGTTGACCACTGCTTGCCAGGCCACCATAGTATACAAAGATAAACACTGCAAGTAATTATAACTGTTAATGTATGTATTTATGCATATACATCTTCACTTGTATATGGACATGTTTGTGTATGTTTCAGTGTACACATGTTTTACACACGAGGAGATATCATCTGACTGAACATTGGCCTGTCTGAACATATAAATTGCTCCACTGTGCAGCTGAAGGATGCAGGCATATGAGATTATGAGAGCATTACCCAAAGTCACCTGGAAGGAGATTTGGATTAGAACCTGTGTCCCTGTGAACTTAAATATGCTTTTCCCACATAGCTGATTCATCTCATAGAGTAACCTATTCCCTGTGAAATGAGGAAGAGACCACAGGAGAAGGCCATAGAGAAATAGGCATCTCTGCAATAATTTGTTTCATGCCATGCTACCTCATTTTTAAATGAGTCCTTTTTGTACATAAACACAGGGCACTCTCAACCCCAAAAAGGACACAAATGGCATTCTTTTTCATTTGAGTACAGTGACATATTTTGCATCATCCTGGTTCCTTCCTCATTTACTGTATGTTTTCCTCCCACACAGACTCACTCTTTCCCTCTTATATTATGTTCTGTGATTCTAATCAGTTTCGTAGTACAGAAATAATTAAGCAAATGAAACAAAGCCAAACTAAAACAGTCCCCAATCCTACTCCTTTTCCCATGTGACATAGCATTTATTCCTGCCTTCCCACATTTCCCCACAGTAATGGAGCTCATTGATACAATGCTTTTATACTAAAAGAAGACATTAAATTGGACACCCTCTTCTGATCATGAAACATTCCATGACTGCTGTCAAAATGGACATGAATTGGTGGGAAGGTAGAAATTTGTAGGAGCTACTCACTGAGCATGTGAAACACATTCTCCTCATTTGTGTAAGTTCCTGTGACTGCTGTATCCAACTGTCATGACCCCACTGATTTCAAAGACCACAGAGTAATTACCTCTCACTTCTAGGGCCCCAGAATCTCTGAGGTAACATAAAGAGTTGAGAGAGATGCTTTCCTTCAGGAGCGTGGAGAGGGGAGAGTTAGATTCTACTCCTTTCTAGCTTCACCATGTTCCTCTGTCCCTGTCCCATGGCACCTCCTCCTATCACTTCCCAGCCCTTTCCATTTTCCCACCTCCTCTCCAGTGGTCCCCATCATCCCTCTCCATTCTGAGACCCTTGTCTTTGTACTGGTCTCATCCAAGTATTCCACAATAATCTCCAGGTTTCAGAATCTTTAATCACATTTACTAAGTATCTTTATCCATATAAGATATCACTCCTCGGATCTAAAGATGTGCACATGGAAAACGTTAGAGGATGAGGCATTATTCTGCCCAGAGAATCCAGTCTGTCTTCTCCTCAAACATCATCTAATGCAACAAAGCAGAGTTATGAAGAGAGCTGGAAAAAAACTGAGGCTCAGTGACCGTCTAACTATGCCCTTCAGGATCAGGAATTCTTATTCACAGCTCAAGTGATGAAGTCATCACATATCGTTATTCATTTAGATGCTTCTTTGGTTTCGTGAGACAGGGAAAAATTTATTATTTGGTCTAGTGATGGATGCACTGTCAGCTTAATAACTCACAGTAAAGAGACTCACAGGCCAGACTCTCTGGGAATCTCTACAATGATTTCCCTCATCGTGGCACTGGTTTATATTACTACCAGCAATGTAGAAGAGTTTCTTTTTTCCCAACAGCATTGTTAGAGCTGCCTGCATATTCTGAAGGAGTTAAATTCAGCATATTACAGGGATATAGGCAAATCCATGTTTACAGCAACACACTGGTAACAGCTGGATCTTGGAAACAATGTGTGTGTTATCAGTGGACGATGGGGCAAAAAAGTGTGGTATGTACATAAGTGAGTGCAGCTCTGCCATAAAGAAACACAATTCAAGGCATTTATAGGTAAATGGAGGCAATGTGAGTCAAAGATACTAAATAAAATACATCAAACACACAAGCACAAACATCATATGGCTTCTCTCATTTGACAAAAAAACACAAAGATTTAAAAAATCTATAAATAAATATACATAGACACGGGGTACACAGCAAAACAGGAAGTGAGGAGATGCTCTAAATTTCCCAAATGATGCATTGTGTTGTTTCAAATGTAATTTAAAATATATGCCAAATTCTCAGTATATTTCATTTAACTATCAATAAAAATGTACGTTGAAAATAAAGTTTTGTCTTTTAATTTGTTTGTTGCTTCTTTGTAAGAGATAGGATTTTTGTTTATGATTTTAATGCCATAATTTTATACCCACAATATATGGTATATTAACTATTGCATAAACTTTTCACAAAATATTGTTTTGAGTTTCATCAATGTAAGAAAAGTTATTTTTGTATTTTCTTTATTTTATCTTCTGGGTGGCAGTAAAAACTAAAGCATAAGATGCACTGGGCAAAGAATTCTGAACTGCTAAAAAAATGCATTGACAGAAACCCACCGGTAGAAGGCAAACAAGCTCCTCATGAATATGGCCATTACTCTCATCTTGGCCAGTCTAGGTGTAGGTTGTTGAGAGTGGCTCTCTTAGCAGGGTGCCTTAGGGATCCACTGGGACTGCATGACTAGGGACTAGGGACACATGCAATGAGCTGCCAGGGAGCTGATCTGTGGGGTACCCCACTCTGCTCAGAGACTGTAAGCATGGTATTGGAGACCACTACAAAGCAAAGTGGCTCTGAGTAGGATTTAAATTTTAATAATTGGCTTTGTATATTTACCTGTGAGTCTGTTCTAGACCTAGGCCCCTTACCTGGTGACAGGAGCTGATTCATAGTAAGTGAACCTCTATGAATCATTGGTCCTGGCTAAGGCCTGTAGTGGCCTATGAGGCCAGAGATTCCTCAAAGGGCAAGATAAGGCCACAGCTGTGGACACTCTGGCTCCAACCCCAATTAACAAGGCAGAGACTGCAGCTGCAAAGATTATTCCAGTAGTCTCACTTCTACCATGTCTTCATGATAAGACACTAATTGACTTGACTCATGACATGGAGACATTCTTGAAATAACCCCAAGCTCCTGCTCACTGTCTGCACTTTCCTCAGATTCTCCACCATTTTCCTTTATCCTTATATAAGTGGACTGATGCACAGAATCTTTTGTCTTAACCCTCAAAGTCTCAAGCTTAAATAAAGGGTTTTGACAAATGATACAATTTGTCTCTTTTTATTTAACCTCTGCCATGCACTCCCTTGGGAGATTGGGGATCAAGATCAGGACCCAGTACCAGATGGTATAGAATAGTGCTCTGTGGCCTCACAGAAGTCTGCTGATCTCTGGTGTGATACCTTGGCTTTGTAATTTAATTTTTCCCTAATTCCTTTAGATTTACCATGTTTGACAAAGCATTTTCCACAAGCCATCCACAAGAAGAGGTAAACTAAGAAGTGGTAAGAATAAACTTAAAGTTTAAATTATACAAGTATGCTTTTGTAAATTCCTAGCAGATATAGGATCATAATGCTAATGGTCTTTGATTCCCTTCAGTCTCCATTTGTGGAGGGGAAGAGGATCAAAAGTTCAACAATGAGTTTCCAAAATAAACAAGAGAATGTGATGGAGGGAAAGCTTAAATTTCCTGCAACTAGTACCACATTGCTGTAATTTTATATTATGTTAAATTTTGAATACAATAAATAAGAATTATTTTTACAAAAATAGTGGTTACAAAAAGTAGATCCAAGATTTTCATTGTATTTATATAGTAACATTATCCTTTCTTCAATTCTTATTGAAACGCTGCTCTAACATTCTCACATAATGTTAATATATTACACCTAACTTAGTAAGCATTCATGGCATTTCTTGTCTTCACTTGGTGTAGTGCACATTAAGCCCATAAAAAGGGGCAGCACAACAGGACCCTGTTTCTGGTTTAGGTCACAAAACAAAGTTAAAATGACTGTCTATTAAAAGGCAGGGAATTCCAGGGTAAGTGTAGTTCAACTCAGTTGTCATTTTGTTGCTTTTACAATGGAATGGCTATGTAGCTACAGAAAAATGAGGAATTAACTCTATTATAAACTATTCTTTTGACTCATCCACTTTGTTTTAAAATTGTAGTGAATTATTTGATTATCTGCTCTATCTGTTGCTTATTCAAATTTCCTCTGCCCATTATTAACTGGGTTATTTTTTAGTATTATATCTGCTTTATGTTTATTTTTATATGTACCTTTTCTCTTATACACCACTGATATTTGAGGTTAGTTTTTGGCCTGCTACTTCCAAAGCATATTTCATAAAAACAAAGGTGCCTTCTTACTTTTATTTCAAAATAACTATATTAATATAGCTTATTTATTTTTCTCTTAAAATAGTACATTAATTTTCGAGTTACTACTTTCAAATCTTGCATGTTACATAAAAACCTAAATTTATATGGTAAAAAAAATGTCATTTTATATAGCTATACACCGTTGCATTAGGAAGCCATGCATTCACTTCATTCATAATCAAAGAAATACTGGAAAAAATGGAAACAACTAACAGAGCTTCCTTCCTTTGCAACTGCAACACTGCCCCCACAGTCACCTGCCCTCAGCAGTGTAATCAGCACATACCTCACACACCTAACACCATAGTATATATGAAGTCACATAGCACATGAGAAAATTGGATATCTGAGGACCACGTGAAAGTCATGGTAAAAGATATAGAGGCCCAGGTTGGGCAATGTGGCTGCTTTCTGCTCTGGATTTGGAGAATGAGAAACAATACCTTTTCTCCAGACAGGCTGTACCGTTTTCAGAATTTCCACTAAAATATTGTGTTTGTATAAAAATGGATTTCTTCCCTATGTCTAAAATGATACATTTGATTTACATTTACTATTTCACTCCATAAACAGATAACAGGATAGAAGTATGACTTCTTTCCTTTCCATGGTGACAGTGGTCAAATTCCCCATCCCCTGCAAATTAGATCCAGATATTGATGAAGACAGGCAGTGGTGTAAGCATAAACCAGGAGAAGCTCCCTTCCTTCTTAATGAAAGTGCTACTGCCCTCATTTCTGAATCCAACCCCAGTTTACTAGCTCTGGATATGAAGCAGATTTTACACTGACAACTAATAGCATTAAATCTGAGGAAATTGCATGTTGTTTCTCTCATAAGATAGAAAGTTTTCTTCCAATATTGTTACACCTTCAAACACTGTTAGGGCTGCCACACCTGCTTTTATAAATGATCAGTTGTGAGACCAGGAGCTCTCTGTTTGTAAACTCAAGCACATAAATACATTTTTACTGTTGTGTAATTTCTATACCCCCCCACTCCTGCCATGCTGTTTCTGATATTCTTGGTAGGCAAAGTCATCCACACACTGCCAAGCTATGCCAATGATCCTGCTCCAAAGCAGAAATCAATTTCCCATGACCACATCTTCTTCTTTTGTAACTATTTAATTTCTAGGACCAAGAAAGAACAGATCAAGAACAATATAGGTCAGGTTGTAGAAAATACCACATGAGGCAATCTTCCTTAATTCTATAACCACTATCACAAACAATGTTCCAAAGATGTTGGATTCAGCAAATGATAGACATAAGAATCATACTCAAAGTCTCAGGTCATATGCAAAGCATAGTTAATGACTTATTACAAGGTTGTAAGCATGGCTTTTAGTCCAGTTCCAGATGTGTCTTCATTCACATTTAAAGCTTCATAATAATAGCTTTGCTCTTTATATTTCTTTTTTTTTAAATTTTATTTAAGGAGAAAAAGAAAAAGAAAAACGGAAAAAGGGTACAAGTTATACAGAATTTCATAAGGAATAAACAGTAGGAAATCACTAGTTAATGGATTACATATTGTTATCTTAGAAATAGTTGTTCAAGTTAAAAATTAAAGCATACAAAAAGAACATTCAAACAGTGAGACTGCAAACAGTTTTGTTCAATGATCCAACAAAACTCAGTCATTTGGTTATCTGTCTTATACACTTAAATATATATGCAGTTATATCCTTTAGAGCATTTTCTTTTGTACATTGACAATTACACATTTTGGGTTTTATCACTCCCACAGTTATTACTTTTTTTTTAAAAGAGAGTAAAACCAAATGTGACATAACAGAACAGAGTAAGTCAAACCAAAAGGATGGACATAACAGATAATGTAAAAACAAAATGCAAGGTGATCAACAATGGTTACCATACTGCCTCTTGCTATCTTAAAAAGAATTGCCTATATCATCAGTTATAATATAATTGAACAAAACAGTAAAGAATAAAACAAAAACAATGGAGACATTACAGGACTTAAAAGAAGATAATAATCAACCAGAATGGGCGTCATAATGAATTTATTGTCTTCACAGTTGTTGCCTATGCTTTTGAACTTGGTACTATCAAGCAAAGCAGAATAGGGAAAAATCAGTCAAAGCAAGATAGTGGAGGCAATACAGGGTTTCAAATCAAGTTAAAACTTCTGGTCTGCTGAGCTTATGCCAAACCAGTCCTTCATCTCCACTCACAGAATTGCAGGCATTTCTAGTCTGACTCCCCAGAATTCTTCACAGTCCTGCTAAAAAGTAGTTCCACAAACTCATCATCAAATGCAATGAAAGCAATACCTCATTTCTTGATATTAATTTTCTAACAGTTAAAGTTTCATATGGGTGACAGCAAATCTGAGAAAGCAAAGTAATGTCAAAAGAACTGGTTTTGTCTCATGATATCAGACGTGTTAATCCATGGTCACTGGCTTTGTTTGGCTTAGGATGGTGGTGAGTTAGAAATGCTCTGGCAGAACAGTGTGGCATGGGAAAGCTGCTCAATTCAAGATAACAACTAAGAAGGAAGAAGTGATGGAGGTAAAGAAAAGAAACATACAGTCAAAGAGAAAGACAGAGAAATACATACATATATACAGACAGACAGACAGACAGACAGACAGACAGACATTCTGTTTCTATTCTCTTCAGTCCCCATGCCACCCTACTTTACAGTGCAACCAACATTCAGTCTGTTGTCATGCATGCCTGTCATTCCTGGAGTTGCCCTCATATACAGACCTAAAAGTGTGTTTCTCTTATTTACTAGGTTTATCTTAATCCAACCAAGATGATGATCAGCATTCTCTATTATAGAAATTTCACTTTTGCTCTAGAACTAAACAAGGTTTTATTTCTTTACATCTTAGAGACAGCTATCATTCTCTTTTGTAATATACCATAGTATTTTTGGTTGTATTAAAATATATTTTTATGGATTTTGTATATTTTTATTTACATTTCCATAAGACAAATTTTAATCTTTATGAAGTCAATGAGTTTTGTAGGTAATATTTGGTGAAGTATTTTGTTCATATCTAATTGGAATGTATTTTTATTAAGTTTTATCCTACTATCTCATTAAATTAAGATATCTAAAAATATTTATCATTTCTATTTGTTCCTAGAATCTTTTTGCAGACCGTCACTGTGGTATTAAGGAAAAATATGCTGAAGTATCTATGAAAACATAACCTGAGATGGCAGACCTAGGTCATTGTTTTCATTTTTTAATTCTCAAAACTTCCTAAAGAATATGCACTTTCATTACCTTTGGGATTTCTGTTCTATGGGAAAACCGATCAGGGCAATAACTCTTTCCTCATAAGCACCAAAGAAAAGCTTAAGAAGACACAGAAATTAGGTGCTTTCTACAAGCCATTAAGTGCAGTATGTGAGACACACAAGCTTAAATATGACAGGATTTATCTTATGTGAAAACTCAAACATATAAACAGGTGATAATGCAATAGGAAATAGGGAGGTCATTTTTGAATATATGGGAGAACATGAGAAGCAGATGGAGAAGAGGAGCAGAAAAATGAGATGAGAAAATGAAACCGAAGGAGAAAAATAAACAAAATAGAACTTCCAAAATTGAAAGAGAACAAATGTTGCATGGGGTACAGAAGAAGGGGGTATAAAGGAATTGAAAAAAGAACAAATCAGATGTATTTTGTACATGCACTGCTTCCCTACATGGATTCCATATATACCAGAAAAATAGGCAAATGAAACACAATTCTGTTGGGCTTTGAACTTGAACAAGTTTGAAATGATTATTGTTCTGACTTTCAGTTAGAAAACAAAATGAAATTTCCTGATTTTTTTTATATCTAGTCTTTTCCTTTTAACTAATGACTAATTATCTCTCTCATACTGTGTCATTTGTTGTCCTATAATTAATCTTAGCTAAACAGCCCAAAAGTGATTCATTCAGCATTCTAATATGGAAAGCAAACACAAATAAGTGTTTTCCTAGAACGCAAATTTTTGGGAATTTAACACATACCCGGCTGTATTGATTTAATGAAGCTATGTCACTCCGATATTACATAGAGAAGAAAATGTTCCATCCTAGCTAGAACATTATTCTGTGACTCTTGTGAAAATCGACACTAACAATATGGATATATTTCAAAGTGCAGTGAACAGGAACATATGCAGAGATGAAATAAATTACCCAGGTCAGTTTTCTGTAGTCCTGCAAAGCATCACCTTGACTTTGCCATTTTTATTTATATATTTATTTTTTTAATATTTTATTTAAGGATAAAAAGAAAAAAAACAGAAAAAGGTACAAGTTATACAGAATTTCAAAAATATAAACAAGAAATCACTAGTAAATAGATTACATATTGTCATCTTTGAAATAGTTGTTCAAGTTGCAAAATTAAAGCATATAAAGTGGACATTCAAACAGTGAGACTGCAAAAAAATTCTGTTCAATGATCCAACAAAACTCAGTAATATGGTTTTCTATCTTATACACTTAATTGTACATGTAGTTATATTCTTTATATCTCTTTCTTTTCCTCTCTTTTGCACAATGACAATTACACATTTTGGGTTTTATTACTCCCACGGTTCTTATTACTTTTTTGAAAAGAATAAAACCAAATGTGACATAACAAAACAGAGTCAGTCAAATCAAAAAGATGGACATAATACGTACTGTGAAAACAAAATACAAGGTGATCAACAATGGTTACCATAATGCATCATGCTATCTTAAAAATAATTGCCTATATCATCAGTTATAATAAAATTGAACAAAACAGTAAACAACAAAACCAATAAAACCAAAACATTGGAGACATTACAGCACTTCAAAAGAAGATAATAGTCAAACCAGAAGGGCATCATGATTAATCTTACTGTCTTCACAGTTGTTGCTTAAACTCTTGAACTTGGTAGTATCAAGCAAAACAGAATAGAGGAAAATCATTCAAAACAAGATGGTGAGAGCAATACAGGCTTTCAAATCAATAGGAAATCAATAGTGGGTTACTATAATATATCCTGCTATTTTCAATTTATTTCCCTTAATTACATGATAAAAATAAAAAAGTAAATAATAAAACAGGAGATTCAGATAAAAGAGGACATAACAACAAAACAGAATAGGTCAAAACATAACCATTTAAGCAAAATAGTGTTTCACCATAAGATATCCTAACATAAAAGTAGTTACCATAGAGTCTCTTTCCTTGAAATCTTTGGGTATAACTTTGTATACTGGAGCATCAAACATATCAAGACAATGTAAAACCATTCAAGAGCACAACACTACTACAGGGTATTTAGAACCAACTAACAGAAAATGAACAATGGTTTCTGTATAATCTCCTCATCTATAAAAGTTTTTGTTTATATTATCACATATAATAAAATCCAAAAAATACAACATGTTAAGTCCAATGGAGACAGAAGAACAAAAGCTTGATGGGACTTCAAAACAAGATATTAAATCATCACTAGCTATTATCATGTCTTGTTTTCTCCAAAATAGCTGTTCCTACCATCCAACCTTCTCTGCCTCATTTCTGTTGAGCTCTTTTTCTGTCATTAGTTGTCAGTTTGTCTTCTTCATTTTGCTTTCTGCTCCATTCATTGTGGCCTGTCTGCCACTTTTCTGGAATCTTGGTATTTTTAATTTTTTAGAATGTCCTGCAGTATTCTCTGTAGAGTTGAATTGGTGGTTGCAAATTTCCATAGTTCCTCTTTATCCTGGAAGCACTTTGTTTTTCCATCAATTTCTAGGGACAGTTGTGCAGGATATATCAATCTTGGTTGGAGGTTATTATCTTTTAAAGTTTGAATTATTTCCCCCCATGCTCTTCATGATTTGATGGTTTGTGCCGAGACATCTGCTGTAATTCTGATGGGTGTTCTCTTGTAAGTGATCTGTTTCTTGTCTCTGACAGCTTTTAATATTCTGTTCTTATATTGGATTTCAGGAATTTTGATTATTATATGGCTGGGTTGAGTTTTGTTTGGGTTGTAGGTGGCTGAGGTACTGTATGCCTCATCCATCTGCATATCTTTACCTTTTGCTGAATTAGGGAAATTCTCCTGGATTATTTCTGTGAATAGCCTTTGTAGGTTCATTTGTTTGTGTCCCTACTTTTTCTTTTACTTTCTTAATTCTTAAGTGATAGACGCTCTTATCATCTTCAAGCCATTGTGTTATTGCAGTTTGTTTCCTTGTTATTTTTAAGAAGTTTTTCATTTCATGCTCCCACATGACAAATCGGTCTTCTAGTTCAGATAACCTATCCTTCATTTCTTTTAAGCTGTTATGCCAGTTTTCAGTACAGGTTTTAGTTTCCTGGTAATCTTTTAGAACCTGCTTCACATATTCTATGTTTTCTCTATTTTCTCCATCAAACAATTCTCCCCTTTTTTCTGTTCTTCCATTCCACCATCTATTTTTTCTTGGGCAGTGCTTAGCATTTCTCTAACTATTCTACTTATATCTTGCTTTACTTCATTAAATATATCACTTTTGAACTCGTCTATGAGGCTCCGGAAATATTGCTTT
This sequence comes from Cavia porcellus, assembly GCF_034190915.1. NCBI lineage: Eukaryota > Metazoa > Chordata > Mammalia > Rodentia > Caviidae > Cavia > Cavia porcellus. The sequence goes on along the minus strand of NW_026947501.1, from coordinate 42,508,793 downwards.
ATGTCTATTGATCCCGTGTCTGATATTGCATGTTTTCTGTCCTCATTCTCATTTGCATTTACCTTCTCTGGATCAGTGTTCTCAGGATTGGGGGCCGAGGACCCTTTCTTGTTGCTCCCTCTTCCCACACTTTTTGTTCTTTCCATACAAGTGTATATAACAGACCCAGTTTCTTTATTTGTGGGTTACAGTTTGTTTGAATTGCACTGGCTAGGTGTTCCCACCCACTGCAGTGTACTAGGGAGACAGACCTGGGCAGCCTCTGCTGGGCCTGCCCCTCCAGGTCAACCTAGTGAAAGCTTCACTGCCAGGGTGCTGGGACCTGGTTTGGGCTAGCCTATTGGGTCTTAGTCTGCAGCATCACCAAGGCCAAGCGCTCCCCACCAATCCCACTTGAGAGGGGAATATGTTACTGAAGTCACTGCAGAGTCCTGTTCTGGCTAGTCTGCCCAGTCACAGAATGCCCTCTGTTGGAGCCTCCTTATCTATGGAGGGGTCCCCATTCCTCTCACTCACCACAGGTCAATGCAGGGCTCCCTGCCAGTCCCACTCTCAACTCCATTGGCCAATTTCTACTCTCAGAGGTTTTGCCTCTCTGTCCCTGCTGCTGCCAATTTAGATGTAGCTGCAGCAGCAGGAAATTCAAATCACGATTTCCAGAGGTGTGGGTTCCAGCTTCAGCGCTGAAATTTTATCTGTTCTGGTTATAGCACCGGGATTGCATTTCCAGTTGGTTTCTCTCAGCTTAGTTCATTCTTGGATTGGCACAGTATATCTCCCCTTGCTTAGGACTCCTTATACCACACCATTCCTAGATTCTAAGCTGGCTAATTGAAAGAGCCTCCATAGCTTCTGTTATCTATCCACCATGTTGTCCTGGAAGTCTGAATGTTTTTTATTATCTCAGTTGTAGTTTTGTAAAGTCTGGAAAACTCATTGCTTGAGAGGGCAGTTGGTTTCTACAGGATGATTGCTTCTACTTTGGCAGTCTCACTTTTGAGGAAGCTCTCACGTGTAGCCTGCTGGCACACGTGGTGCAGTCCAAGTCCAAGCTGTCACACTACACCTTCTACTTCCTCAACTTTGCCATTTTTAGTAACACGTAACAATTATTTCACAGTTCATGGGGTCAGAATTCATGCTGACAGGAAATCTAGGCAGTGGTTCTAGAGCTAGATGATAAAGAATCTGCCTTTCAAATTCAGAGAAGTTCACACATTGCCCACTCCTCATCCCATCCTACCCTCAATCAGTGTTTAGTAGTGTTATCAAACACCCTCCTTATTGTGACTTTCCTCCTACCTGTGATAAGAATTGCTATGAAGTACTACTCTCACTCAGATAATTTATGATCCTGACACTACTTTTTCACAGCCTGACAATACTTTTTTTTATTTAAATAGAAAAACAAAACAAAACAAAACAATAAAATGGTACAAGTAATATAGAATTTCAAGAAAAAAATATACAGTAAAAAATCACTAGTTAATAGATTACATATTGTCATCTTAGAAATAGTTATTCAAATTACAAAATTAAAGCATACAAAGTGGAAATTCAGACAGTAACACTGCAAACAGTTCTGTTCAATGATCTGACAAAATCTTAGTAATATGGTTTTCTACCTTACACACTTAAATATACATGCAGTTATATCCTTTAGATCACTTCCTTTTCCTCTCTTTTTTTTACAATAGCAATTACACATGTTGGGTTTTATTACTCCCACAGTTAATTAGTACTTTTTTTGAAGAGAAAAAACCAAATGTGACAAAGCAAAGCAGAGTCAGTTAGAACAGAAGGATGGATATAATACATGATATAAAAACAGAATACCAGCTGATAACACTGGTTACCATTATGCCTCTTGCTATCTTAAAAAGAGTTGCCTATATCATCAGGTATAATAGATTGAACAAAACAGTACAGAATAAAACCAATAAAACCTAAACATTGGAAACCTTACAGGACTTCAAAAGAAGACAATAGTCAAACCATTATGGGCATCATAATAAATCTTATTGCCTTCAAAGTGATTTCCTATACCCTCATACTTGATACTGTCAAACAAAACAGAATAAAGTAAAATCAATCAAAACAACATGGGGAGAGCAATACAGGGGTTCAAATCAGGTTAATAGGAAAAATGTTACTATAATATATCCCACTATTTTTTAAATTATTTTTCCCTTAATTGAAAAAAATAAGAAAAAATAGATCAGTTTAAAAAGGAGGGAGATTGAGATAAAAGAGCACATTGTAACAGAACAACACAGGTCAGAACCGAACAATTTAAGCATCATTGTGTTTCACCACCAGATAACCTGACATAATATTAGTTACCATAGTGTCTCTTTCCTTGTAATATTTGAGTATAACTTCGTATACTATAGCAACAAACATATCAATACAGTGTTAAACCATTCAAGAGAATGAAAATATTACACAGTATTTAGAATCAGCTAACGGAAAACAAACAATGGTTTCTATATTATCTCTTTGCCTATAAAAATTTTGTTTATACTATCACATATATTAAAATACAGTAAGATACAACATGGTAAAACCAATGGAAACAGATGAACAACAATTTGATGGGACTACAAACAAGAAGATATTTAATCAGCATTAGCTATTATGATGTCTTGTTTTCCTCAAAATAGCTATTCGTACTATCACAGACAATAAAATCAAACAACCCAGAATAAAACCATTAAAATTAATGAGTGAGAACGTTATACGGCTTCAAACCAATATAATTGGGAATCATGATTACCACATACTTTTATGTATTCTTATCATTTCTTACACTAGGGAAACTATTCGATATTTACACATATGAGTTTGATTTATTTCACTGATGATTATGGTCTCAAGCTGTGTCCATCTATTTATAAATACTCAATGTGATCATTCTTTATAGCTGAGTAGTATTCCATTGTATAAAAATACCACAACTTTTTTTATCCACTCCTCAGTTGATGGACACTTAGGTTGTTTCCAAGATCTGGCTATTACAAATTGTGCTGCTTCAAATACATCACTGTGGTTTGATGCTTTCAATTCTTCTGGGAATATGCCTAGAAGTGGAATAGCTGGGTCAAATGAGGCTTCCAATCCCAGGTTTCTGAGAAATCTCCAGACTGACTTACACAATGGTTTCACCAGTCTACCCTCCCACCAACATAGCAGGAGAGTTCCTTTTTCTCCAGAGCCTCTCCAGCATTTGTTGTTGGTGGTTTTCTTGATCTTGGCCATTCTTTCAGGAGTTAGATTAAATCTCATTGTGGTTTTAATTTCCATTTCTCTAATGAAGAATGATGAACATTTTTTCATGTATTTATTTGCCACTTGTATTTCTTCATCTGAGAATTGTGGACTCATCTCAGATGACCATTTTTGGATTGAGTATTTGAATTTTGGTTGTCTGATATTTTTTAATTCTTTATATGTTTTAGATAGAAGTCTTTTGTCTGAGGGACAGTTCACTAAGATTTTTTTTTCCCAGTTTGTGGGTTTTCTTTTCACTATGCTAGAGATTTCTTTTGACATGCAGAAACTTTTTAACAAGAGGTCATCCCAGTTATTGATTCTGGAAAGTATTTCCCATGCAGTTTGAGTCCTGTTCATGAATTATCTACCTACTCCTATGTCTTCAAGTTTTTTACCCAATTTGTCTTCCAATAGATTTATTGTTTCTGTTTTAATATTCAGATCTTTGATCCATTTGGACTTTATTTTAGTACATGGTGATAGGCATGGGTCTAGTTTTAGTTTTCAGCATAGCGAGAGCCAGTTTTTCCAACACCATTTATTAAAGAGGCTATCATTCTTCCAGTGAACTTTATCAAAGATAAGGTGGTTGAGTGTGTTTGTAGTTGTGGTTTTATCTTCTAATCTATTCCACTGATCTTTGAGCCTGATAATTCTTGTGTTAATCACATCTGCGAGATTGCTTTTGACAGAGAAGGTAACTCTTATAGGCTCCAAATATTATGACATGAATATCTTGGAGAGTGATTATTAACTTATCAACAACTATTTCAATGGCTCCCAAAATTATAATCCCTTAAAGTACATTAAAGTTCAGAAGGCATATGTGTCAAATAAGAGTGTTACAGGCAGCTGACTTAGTTAGAAATATTATTGGGAGTCAGACAGGACTTTGCCCTCAAAGGAGCCAGTACAGAAGTTCGCATCCTTGAAACCTCTGCGCAGACAAACACCTTCTGTTGCGGACCAAATCTCAAGACAAAAGGCAAAGCAAACACATCTGCATCCTATGGATGGATAGTCTAAATAATTCTTTATCACCCTCTGGAAGTCTGGAGCCATCATTCCAAACCCCTACAGAAAGAGTCATTGCTGTTAAAGCATGCATGCTTGCTCTGTAACTGGATTCCCCATTTTTTACTGATTTAATAAATTTTATCCTGGCAATTAATCTTATTGGTTATCCACAGTTCCATCCCACTTGCCAGTTCCCAGGTTTTCCCCACCTTGCATCCATGTTATCTTGTGGTTTAGCTCTATAAAATTCCCTAGAAAAGACAGAATGTTTGGCAACCTACTTGGGACTCCTTTGGTCTCTCTCTCTGGCAGAAGCTCTATTTTTCTCAATAAATGTATTTTGCTCTTTCTCTTGTTCCTAAAATTCATTGTTCAATTTTAGAGAACATGAAGTTGTACCTGACATCTAGTATGTTGGGAATTTCATTCCCTTATACCAAAAGAGCTGGAGAAAACATGGTATTCAGGATCCTCTGGTTTGTGGCATTTAAGCAAAGAATGCTTGCTTTACTTCCTCTGGTTTATGTATCAGCATGTGAAGACATTTTCTAGAAGTTGCTCTGAGTTTCTGAACTAGAAAAAATAAATCACTCTTAAATCTAATCTGAATGAAATTGGTTAAGGAAAATTGCTTACTTCTAGAATTTTCTTACAATTATACCCATGAATGCTACCAAAAATGCCCTCCAGTATTATATATTTGTTTATTTGGTTATTATGGGTCCAAGGACAAGGGTTCTTGCACAAGCTGTTGCTGCTTTCTAGCAAGTTTCCTTGAGGTTCAGTGCCCATGAAACACAGTAAGGTTGTGATCAGGCTGTAAAACAAAAGTCTGGCCAGGGACAGGGATAGATATGTCACTAAGGTTCCTGTAGGCTACAGGGTTTGGGTGCTGAAGACACATATGTTCCCAATTTGCATGCTGTTAACCTGGTTGAGAGGGCCAAGGCAAAGACACTGGTGGAAGACAAATGTTGGCAATATATTCCAAATTCTATAAACATCCAAGTCAAGCTTTGTGTCCCTGCCCATCTGCACTGTGTCCATGGGAGAAAGTGACTACTTCCTGAGAGGTATAGAGTGATATTAATTTGCTGGTCATTATGAGGTCCCTATTTGAACTCTGAACACAGAAAGAAAATGGTGATGCCCTGTAGAGACCTACACTGATTAAACTTGTTTTCACTGATGTCATCAGGCCAGGCACATCAACTCTGTTTGCCAATGAAATGTGCAAAATCATTCCAAATGGCACAAAAGATCCAGAACATTGGAGACTCCATATCACTTGTAGGTACATAGCCCAATTATGCTCTTGCCATTAGTGAGACCTGCTGCTTTAAATGGCAGCAGAACTGATCAGGACACACTAAGAAGAAATTCCCATGTTTTCCTTGTTCATTGGAAGCACATTTCCTGACTTTACATTGCTTTTGAAAATTTCTTAAGGGTATCATTCAAAATGTGTGTCTGTGTGTGTATGTGTATCTGTCTATCTATCTATCTATCTATCTATCTATCTATATTCATTAAACATGGTTTTGATAGTCAATTTTTAATTTAATAAATTAAACTTAAGATTCATGATGATATTGTGCAAGAATTTCAAACTTTTTGCCAGTAAGAAACTTTTAGGGTAAGAAAATGCGCAGCACTATCAATTTCCTGGAATTGACTATGTGGTCCTGATAAAGAAGGAGGTGGTATTTCACTGTCACAGAGAAAACATAGAGACATTATTCTGTGTACTGTGTGGATTCACTTCAATATTTAAAGCTTCAAGTCATTTCTGGAGAAATTTGCCTCGAGGACGAAACATGCACTTGGCTGAAAAACTGTCATTAAGCTGGTAAGCCCTGGGACATCTGGGCACATTGGGCTGGCCTGAGCTGAGTTCTGAGGTGAATCAGCCCTGTAGCTGTGCCCAGCCCTGCCCAGCTCCTGCTGATTTGGATGTCCCCAGAGTACAGCCCACAGCCTTCAAAGCATTTTACCAGACTGCTCTCAACCTAGTCAGGACTCAGTCACAGTGAGGACAAAGCATGGACATGAGAGTCCCCATTCAGCTCCTGGGACTCCTGCTGCTCTGGCTGCCAGGTAACAATGGGCAGCACTGGGGATTTCCTCAGCACAGAGAGGTCAATACTGCTTTGCCCTTCAAGGAAGACCAGATAGTCATGCTTTATCAGGGTTAATTGTAGTGATATTTATTTTGTTTCCATTATCAGGCGCCAGATGTGACATCCAGATGACCCAGTCTCCATCCTCCTTATCTGCATCTTTAGGTGACAAAGTCACCATCAGTTGTCATGCGAGTCAGGATGTTAATAAATGGTTATCCTGGTATCAACAAAAACCAAGGCAAGCTCCTAAAACTTATTTATCTATGGTGCAACCAGTTTGCACACAGGGATCTCACCAGGGTTCAATGACAGTGAATCAGGGCAGATTACACTCTCACCATCAGCAGCCTGCAGGCTGAAAATGTTGCAATTTACTGTCTACAGAATTGGAAGTGCCCTCACACAGTGATGGAAGCCATAACAAAAACTACTCAGAGAAGCAGAATTGTGAGCCTGGGCTGCCCAGCTGTTCTGCCTGGTGTCTCCACCTCTGCAGAGCATTGTGCAGATAAAGCCACGCTATAATATCACCGGAGGTTTTGGTAGAAGTGGAGGGACACTCCTCTGCATCCTGACTCTCCTTCCTCCTCCTCATCTGTGAGCACAGACCTCACACTTCCTTTCCTAATTGAATGAAGGACACTGGTGGTCACCGCTGAACTGTGGGCTGTGGCATCAGTTTAGATTTGTTACAGCAACAGAGGAGTGCTGCTAGAAAGAATTTTTAAAGATTTACAGCATTTTTAGAGTAAATTTCAGTTCAGAGCAAAATTTAAAGTGCAGTGGTGAAACCTTCATACCCCATGCTGCATACACCTACACAATCTCTTGGTCATTAACACCCAATTACAATTTTCTTACAAACAATCAAGATCAGTTTACTTTCATCATCCACATTGCACATTAAGGTTCACTCTTGATGTATATTTCAACAGCATAACTAAATATATAATGATTCATGATACATACACTGCCTTTTGATCATGACTCAGTGTGGCTTCTGTGTCCGAAAACTGTAGATTCTACCTGTTTATATCCTTTATCCTCATTTCCTTCAAGTCATTAACATTTTATCATTCCTACAAGTCTTTCTTATTAGGAATGAGTAACTATTCAAATTTATATTACAGAAGTATTTCAAAACTAATGTCACAATACATTACATTATGGAGCACACTAATGAAAATACTGAGTATTGTACTGTACTTCTACAAAGCTTTCTATCTCTCTTCTGTTGCTTTCTTGCATAACTTGGCTAGGAATATATCTATAATTGTGTTTATTACCTAGGAGATAACATCCAAATAATCATTAAATATAAAAAGAATGCACTCTCAGATTCTTTTCTTCATAGTATTTCATGGGAAACACAAATCTCTCATTAACAAAGCTCTACCTTTATTAGCAAAACAATTTATAATTGAATATTTTAGGAAAGCAAAATTTTATGTCACTATAGCTGAAAGAATAATTGAAGTTTAAACACAAATGAAACAAACTGCACAGATATGCATCTTTAGTTCATCAACCAATGTATGTAGACAACAACCAACTATGTAGACTTGAAGACCCAACATTTTAAAAATGTTTAAATATAAAGAATAACTGTATATAACAGCTGTGTTTTCCTCTTCAACTTGCTGACATATGTATGGAGAAAAATATTGCTACTCTGAGAGGACCCTTCTCTCTGTGCGTTTTACCACCAGCTCTTTCAGTTTCAACATCATTGACCCTCTTGGAAGGATCCTGGAATGTGTTACCCTTGGCTTTCACTGTTCATTTTCAATGTGCAATAATTTACAATAGTATGTTATGAAATGTATTAAAATGATCATTTATTGCTTCACCATTTAACACTTATCATATCACATTCACTTTGTGAATGAAACTTTTAAATATTTATTTGGATAATGCATGCCTTTCATCTTTCTAACAGACTAGGAGCTGAGTCAAACTCTGGGATGGGAACATCTGAGGATCCCCTGTTTAGCCTCTGCCCCTAAAGAAGCAGTGAGAACAGCACTGAGAAACGCTGGACCCTGGTCAAAATCTCTCCCATCCACTGAAGTGCTTTGAAATCTACTAGGCCCTTACATCACTGCCCAAGTCTCCACAATTCATGAAGTCATCCTGGCACCAGGATAAAGGAGCATGTGCTTTCCTTGTTACCCTAGACCCCAGCATGCTCCTAACACAGAAGATGAAATTTTTATTCACATCATTCTTCTCCATCCAATACAAGTTAGAGACCAAGGGCCAGTTATTTTTAAAAGGGCCTTCTATAAATTTAAAAATGACCCAGAAGTTATCCCTGATTTATTTAGGCTATGCAGCAGCTCTGACCTGCTTTAGATGGCGAGCACAGATGAGCTTTATCCTAGGCAAGTGTAGGGATTTAGAGGCTCATGTGACCCTTTCACAAGTTAAATGTAAAGGAATGAATGAGATGAACAGGTACTGGGAAAGGTTTTCATACACTTTAAATGGGAAAGAGAGGTGAAAAAGTTTGCCTTAGCTTCTTCCAGAAAGAGTTTAGAGACTATTTGGTACAGAGAGGCATTGCAACACTCTAGAGATCAAAAGATGGCACAAGCAAACCTGAAAAGTTTTGGGTTGAGATTCCAAAAGGAACAGGAAAAAATTTGTGTCCTTTTTACTGTACCCAAGCTGCTGAACCATTCCAAACTATCCCAACACCTAGAATTCGTTTGGCATTTTAAATATTTCCCATTTCTCATATTGCTTCTGAAATGATTCTGACTTATCGTGCAAAGAAAATTGAGAGCAAGAACCTGGCTGGACCCTAGAACTCTGCTTGCAAGAAGACAAGTAGAAACATGTGCACTTGTGCATGCTTGGAGAAAGCCTGGGGTGGGACAGCAGCATTACTCATGTCCTCCACTGCCATCTCAGTCATGCTGTGATAGTGAGCACAGGAACAAGTTCAAACATTCACAAATTCTGCTCTAAACTCTTTATGTCTCCTTTTATGCCCACAACTAGAAGCAGCCCATTTGTTTCCCTTATGTCTTCCTTCTCAAGGAATCCTATCATAGGACCATGGTCCTCAAGAAAAGTATGATCTGAACCATGAAACAACAGTTTGCTCTACTCATGAGAGAGCAGCTGTGGCCCAGGGGAGAAACACATTCTCTGCAGGCAAATCTGGTGGACAGATTTGTGTCCTGCTGTGGACAGAGACCCCAGGGGAGAATAAGCCTCTGCTGAGATGTGTTAACACTGCAGCTGGGCTAAAGCTCATGAGACCCTGCTGATTTGCATATCTCCAGAGCCCACCAGCTACTTAAGTGCTTCTTCATAGGCTGCTCATCTCAGGCTGTGCAGTTTCAGTCCCAGTCAGGACACAGCATGGGTATGAAGATCCCTGCTCACTTTCTGAGCCTCTTGCTGCTCTGGGTTCCAGGTAAGGAAGGGCAGCACCAAGAATTTACTCAGTAGTGTGTTCAGCATAGCCTGACTTTTCAGGGAGGTCCTGCTTTATCATGGATAATCATGTTGACATTTGTTGCTTCTCATTTCAGGTGCCAGATGTGATATCCAGTTGACACAGCCTGCATCCACATCTGCATCTGTGGGAGACACCGTCACCATCAGTTGCCGGGCCAGTCAAGGGATTAGCAGTTACTTAAGCTGGTATCAGCAGAAACCAGGGCAAGCTCCTAAACTCCTGATCTATCGTGCCACCAATTTACAATCTGGGGTCCCATCAAGGTTCAGTGGCAGTGGATCTGGGACAGATTTCACTCTCACCATCAGTAGCCTTCAGCCTGAAGACTTTGCAATTTATTACTGTCAGCAGTATGCTAGTTCCCCTCCCACAGTGATACAAGCCATGACATAAACCTCCCAGAGAAGCAGAAGTGCCAGACTGAGCTGCCCCAGCTGCTCTTGTGTCTCCAGCTGAAGAGCAGACTTCTCAGATGCATTCAAGCTTTGCAGTTCACTAGAAAGATAGTAGAAGCCTCCAAGGAAGCTCCTCTCTACACTAAGTTTTTATTTCTGTTCCTCAAAACTGATTTAATGATGGACACCAATGAGTACAATGGAGTAATGTGGATTATGACATCGTTTTGTATTCACATGACAGCAGAGAAATTGCCCTGTGGATTCCATGTAATACTTTTAAAGACTCCTCACTTTTAGAAATTTATTTATTTTTTATTAAAAAGACTAAAACAAAATACAAGAGAATAAAAACAATCCTAATGAAACACCGACAGTGATACAAAACTTCAAAACAGCATAATAGAAAATCAGCCATGGCTACTGTAAGGCTATTTATTGTACTAATTTAGAGATTTATATTAAAAGCAAAATTTAAAGTAGAGAAGTGTTTTTACATCATCATCATCACCATAAATCATCATCACTATATCATCATCGTAAATTGATTGCAATTCCTTTGTAGTTAATCAAGATTAAACAAAAAAGTTTATAGTTCACATTATAATTGACTCTGATTTTGATCATTTGATCAAAAACACGGTCAATAATCATGGTATGACAATATGTCATATTGACATATGTCAGTAATTTTGGTATGATAATATATTTTATCTGCACTAAATACCACTGTCTTTTACCTGTGCACCCTCATTCTTCTCTACTTTATGCATGTCAATGTCTTCCCTTGTCCATAATTATTTTTACTAAAGATAAAATGTTACAATTTAGCGTATGGAAAAGTTTCACAAAAATTCAAAACCTACTGCTATGGAACATGGAAGTAAGATATAACAAATAACATTTTGCTACTACCCAGACACCCTTTATAGCATCTATTAGTATCACAAATGCCCTGGCTTAGGAAAGGTGTTAGATCCTTTACTATGCAATACAATGGTGCTTTTGTAGTACTGATTGTATCTCAGAGGTCACCAGAAATGTGCTGACTTCTTGGAATAAATGCTGAGAGTCTATTATAGAATGGGAAGGGCATTTAGCTCTGTGGCATAAGCATCTGAAAGGCAAGCAAGAGGTTGGGAAAAAAAGTTAAAACATGCAGAGGAATATTTTAATTCTTTTTTTTTCAAAGAGAATTTTATTGATACACCTTTTATATAAATTCTGGTGTCTATACAGTCAATTGAATTTTTCTTCCATACCAGGGATTGAGTTTATGTCCTCACACTTGCCAGACAGGTGCTTACACCACTGAGCTAAATCCCTAGCTAGTCAATTGGATTTACAGGTGGAGCACTGGAACTCTCACTGTTCCTTTGTATGTCTTTCAAATCCATTTATTGTTTTGCTGCCTATAAGGTAGGGAGGACTCTGTGCATGTTGATCTGTTTCCTAAGAAATGAAAAAAAAAAGATTTGGTATCATTTCACATTGAAAAAATACTTTTTAAAATTTATTTTTATTTCTACAGTACATATGTAAAAGTATAGAAAAAATATGTGGCAGTATAAAGAAACATTTGTTTGGTTCACCAAAATAACCACTATTTCTTGGGATGAGTTAATTTTAAACAGGAATTGATCTACCTCTCATTTTTTCATCCCTCTTATGCAAGTGACAGTAACAACCATTGAGTATTGTTTACATACTTTTCTTCTTCAATACTATATTAACTACCCAGTATTTTCCATTATTCACTCCTGAGCTTGAAGTCATGAATCCTGCTTGTCTTCCACAGTATGAAATCTGAACGCCTTGACTTGCTATACAGAGTCCTTCATGACCCTCCCTGCCTATCTTTCCCTTTTGCTTCAGCATATTTCCTGGTGCATCAACTGAGGCATTGCATCTATATAAAAATATTTCTTTTCCTTATTTTTATATTTTCATATGTGGCTTTTAGCCTGTGGTACCTGAACATCTTCCATAAATACAGCATTTCATTCCTGGATGAACTACAGACTTAATTCATAGGAAGACAATAGGACGTGGCATGGTTAACATAGGGACACTAGAATGCTTTCTAGTTTCCCATCAAGATAGCAACAGCAGAGGAGGTTGCAACTATCGTAGGGACAAAATCTTCAAGTGTCACATGGATTTATTCTTCTAAAACATCTCAGACTCAGCCAGAATAAGCATTCTCTCTGTGTTACCTATTTCCTGGTTCTTCATCCAATTGACAGGATGTTTTCATTTATTCTTACTTTCCAAGATTTTTGTTACTACTTTTTGCCTTTTTAGTAGGATGTATTAATTAAGATTAGCTCTCAGCTTTCTAAAATATGTCAAGCACTGAAACATGGTGTTGTAGTCAGGGGTTGTACAGAGAGAACAATTCAGGTCAGGACATGGAGTTTATAATATTTTTATAATGGTCACCAGAAGTTAACACAGGAGAATGCAGGAAATCTATCCGCAACACCAACAACATAGACTATTTAGTCAAGAGTCTAAACCCCATGGCAATGTCCCAAATGAGTCCAGATAAAAATCCAGATCTCAGAACAACGCCTCCACGAGTCCAACTGGAAGTCCAGAGCCCACAAGAAAGGACTCACGCCAGTCTCTTTTACAGATTCGTGCCGGGAAGACCCAAGGGTCAGCGGTGGAAGCCAGAATGTCTATGCTGGCAGGATGAAGGAGCTGTGCTAGTGGGATGAGGGTTCTACACTGGAGCTGAGAAGTCACACTCACAACAAAGAGCGGGGCTGTCCTGAAAGGAACCACAGCTGTGCTCAGCAACATGGAGGCTCCGAGCTCCTCCGACGACAAGCACAGTCGGGTACGTGCCAGGAAGCAGCGTGACGAGTTCATCCTGGAGACCAGGCAGCACATGTCTTCCCCTCTGGAGCCAGGAAGCAATGCTCGATGTGAAGACCAAAGCTTCTCCAGGAGAACCAACAGCTCAGACAGCAACTCATAGGAGAACCAACAATGCCTCCATAACACCTCAATCCCTCTCCACACCTCTCTTCTTGTCACCTATTTATCCTGGCAACCCTTCTCAGGTGGAGCATCTTCTCTCAATGCATGCTGATGTAATCCAGCTGGCCTTAAGTTCACCACTAGTTACCAAACCACAACACATGGTAATTAACAAATGACTTAAAGACCTCTACCTCATATGATTACTATTGAGTATCAAATAAAATTTTAAAACTCAAGTAATGTGAGCATCTAAAATGCTCAGCAATTCTCAGTGGAAATGATGACCACATGACTTCCTAAGAGAATAGCTCAGCAGAGTCATAAAAACCTATTTTCATAGTGTCCCATTCAACTGCAGAACTTTCAAGCCTTTGGCTGATGTACTTGAAGACACATGTTCAGTTAAGACCTTGTGTAAGACTATGGAAACCAGCTTTATTCATAATAGCCCACCATGAAAACCACCTACAGCATTTTCAACACATGAAGCAATTCATCATGATATCACCATCCATTAAATAGTACTCAGAAATAAAGAAGGTCACATGAACCAGAACATGAACAAGAAGGTGCATGAACAACATGACTTAACCTAAAAAACAATTATGTTGAGTAAAAGTAGGGAACTGACAGGGAATAGAAGATGCATAATTTTTTGAAAAGAATTTCAGAGGACAAATTTAAATTACAGTGACACCTGATAGACCTGAGTTTGACAAGTCCCTGGGGTGAAGAGGAATCTGACTAAAAAGATTGGCAGGAAAAAATTGTTCTTACTGAGCAGAATTTATTATTACAGTCTCATTTTCACAGCGTAATTTTCAGATATAACACTGACTGGTAATGCACTTTAGATGCCATGAACATTTCAGCTGCATTAATTCCTCCAGTCCAGAAACACATGGGACTCTTCCATTTATTTGTGTTTTAAGTAATTTCTTTCATCACCCTTAATGGAGTCTAATTTATCATTATTTCTCTCCTGGGCTTTTATTTATGTCCTGTTATATGTTTTCCTAATTTTACATTTTAAAGTTATACTCTTGTGTTTTCTCCTAAAGCTTGCCAACTCATACTTGGAGACTAATATTCAATTAATTCATATTTTTACCAGATATCATATGGATAAATGTTTTTCCTCCATACAATTAATTTTATTTTTATTTACATTTTCTCCTCAGCATTTTTTGGAAAAAAAGACACATTAACATAAAATTGACTTTGCTATCTTTGTAGGAATAACCTTGTATATGTGAGTCTTCTCTCTAGAATCTTATTTATTGTTATTTCAGTTTATTTCTCTTCCTTCCCATGGTGCACAACACTGACTTACTGAAGTTCCTTGATAATACCCCACCTATTTTTGCACTGCTTGGAATCAAACTGAAACCTTTATACAAACTAGACAAATGCTCTACTATTGAAATATATTCTCATCTGCTATAAATGTTTTAGAATATAATATCATTCATATTCTATTTTTATTCCTCAAAATTTTCATGGCTATCCTAGTTCCTTTGATTTTTCTTGTACATTCTAGAACATACTCATGAACGTAAACAAATCATTTCTATATCGGTTGAATTTCATTGCATGAGATACATTTGTGCTTGTACATCCTATGAAAAAATTGAACTTTAATGATAGTATGTTTTCTACTTGACGAACATGGAAAAATGTCAGCTACCTTTTGTGTAACCATTAATTTAATATTATAATTATTATGCATGTAAAAATGAAGAATACACAAAATAATTCTGAAAAAGAAAATATAGTTATAGGTTTTACACTTTATGATTTACATTCTTCCATCTTTTTCTAATAGTATTAGGAATCAAAAGGATATTAATGCAACTGTATATATCAGAATGTATCAACTGCTAATCAGGATTTTTATTATCTGAATGCTATGATTATTTCTGGTTTCACTCCTAGAGAAAATGGGTTACCAACTGTGTATATGCAAGAGGCATGCATTTTTCTTCCTATTAAGGCCATTTGAACAATGCTTGTGTGTGTTTTATGTCCCAGGGAAAGTCATATGCTAGTGTGGGCATATAACTTTCTCCCACACTTCTCCTGGTCACAGATGACACTAGACAGCTGATCAGCTTCTTCAAGGATATCTTTTATTTGGAGGCCCCAACTGTGCAGGACTTTGCAGATGAGTGTTACTTCTTTCTCAAATTCTGTTGAGCACAAATTAATAGGGCAATAATTTAGCTTCTTAACTAAACCTAAGCAATGGTCTCCATATTTTCCTGACATGCGAGAGCAGCCAGTGCAATGTCATGTGTCCTTCATCTCAACATTCCTGGATAGATTGTTCTTAAATTATGTCTACTTTGATTGACACTTTAATCATTTTATTCTAAAGGATGTTGGAGGTCACTGTGATCACAGGGAAGATCCCCATCCTCCAGTTCTCTTTTTTCATTTTACCTACTAAATTATTTCATATCAGGATAACTCCTACGGGATTTGCATGTTGTCCTCCAGATAAAACTTTCCTTTGCAAGTTTGAGATCACAGCTGAGCTCTGATCTTGTTTTGGCCAATCTGGATTCCTCAGTTCATCTTCTCAAAATGAGGTTTCCTACTCAGCTCCTGGGGCAGCTAATGCCTTGGATTTCTGGTAAGATCAGAGAGAGGTTAGGGTGTACATGTCTTCAGGGATTCTATCACTTGTCATGCTATTCTGAACGTGTGTTAGAGACATATGTTCTTCACTTCAAAGAATGGATACTAATGCCTTGTGAGAAATAGAGATCCTGTAAGAATTGCCAATGATCTAATGACCATCTTGATTAAGACAAATGTACTTGGGCTTTGTAAATGGATCAATAAATTTTTAGAAAGGATTCTATAAATAAGAATGTATGATCATCTTGAAATAAATAATAAGAGGAAAGTCACAAATATTGTCATCATATTTGCAAATAATCTTGCATCTCTCTGTCACTATTTCAGAATGTGGTGGGGATGTAGTGTTGACCCAGACTCCACCCTCCCTGCTCATCCACCCTGGAGAGATGGCCTTCATCTCCTGCACATCCAGTCAGTGTCCTGCATAGTAATGGAGAAACCTATTTCCCCTACCTTGTACAGAAGCCAGCCAAGGCTTCACGGGTCTCCAAGCGGGATTACTGGGTTCTAGACAGGTTCAGTGGCAGTGGGTCTGGGACAGATTTCAATCTCAAATTCAGCAGGGTGGAGGCTGAGGATGTTGGAGTTTATTACTGTGTGCAAAGTACAAAAGTTTTTCACAAGGTGATGCAGCAGTGAACAAAATCCTCCCTGCTTGGCTGGCTCAGCTGCCCTCCTGTGCTGCCATCTTGGGCCCAGCACCACCGTTTCCTCCATCTCTTTGAGAGCTAGGTGCTCAGGAACCCAGAGGACTCTCTACTACTGAATGTTGTCTTCAGTTCTCCCTGCACAATTCGAGACCTGAACTTATGCAGCAGCCAGGGAGACAGAAATTGTAGGAGAAGGCCTGGGTCCCATGACCTGTGAGCAGCCTGAAATGATGGCAGGGAGAGCTGAGTGACAGCTCATTATGGTTCTCCCTGTCTTATCACCACTGTCAAGGAATTTTACTTAGCATAAAGGCAGAAGATATAGAATATTGACAATACAATTAGAAGGCATGAAATAAATTACCAATTTGCATGTTTTCCACAGCATAATGTTAGTAGTATTGGAAATATGGTACTTTTTATCTGATGGAGCTTCCTGCATTTCCTTTATCAAACACACTGAACTACCCATCTATCCTGCAAGCTCAGGTCAGTGTGCTCACTGCTCCCCAAAGTAATCACTCATGTCATTTATTTCAGTGAAGGGACAAAGGTTTTACTCTACAAGTCACCTTCTCACTGTGTGCAGATATACAGAGGCTCCTTGTAGTTAGAAAGAGCAAGGAGACAAGTTGCTGTGACACAATAGAGCTTTTTTTGTCCCTCCAGGGCACTCTTCCTTCTCGCTCCTTTTCCTGTGGAGTATACTCAGACTTCCTTGGCTCAGAATCTGATGATTGTGCCCATATATCTAGGCTATGGGGAGAAAGAGGTACTCATTAAGGCTGACACCTGAGAAAGTGACTTTTATCCTGAAGAATGAAATCTGTCACTTAAAGTGTAATTCTAACAATTTTGACCCAGGGAAAAGTTTCATAGAAGACAACTTTTTCATGGGAGGGAATGAGACAGACAAGGATGATTTGGTTCTCATAACAAGCACACAGCATAGATTCTTTGCATGCATATAGGATTCATGCTCCTAGGATAACCTGATACCAACACTGATATGACAGTATAGAGCTGTGGACAGTGATAGCAGTGGAGAGCAGCTCTAATGTGGAGGAAGCTTCTCTGGCTTGCCTGCCTCTCCACTCTTGCTGTGTGGCCTGGTTTTTCTCAGACTGCTACTGATCCCTAGCCCTAGAATTGGACCTTGGCTTTGTAGTTTAATTTCGCCATACTAGTTTCACTTCAGTTATCACATTTAACAAATTCTTCTACAGAATGTATCCCCAGGAAGAGTGGAGCTGAAAAGTGATAAAATAAATTTTGTATTAATTATTCAAATATCCATTTGCAAATTCATAGTCAATATGAAACTAATGCTAATGTTCTTGATCCTCTTCAGATACCCTTTTTCTTAATTACTTATCTCTCATTGTTGAAATAAAGTATCTGATGCCAAAAATTATGTAAGGGAAGATTTGTTTCTTAAAATTTTGCAGGTTTCCGTCCATAGTCAGAGGGAGTCCAAGGAAGAAGGAAGAAAGACAAATAAATAGTAAGAAGAAGGGAAGGAAGAAGTCAAGACAAGAAGGATGAAAATAAGAAAGAGAAAGAAAAAACAAAGGAAGAAAAAGCAAACAATGAATCAAGAAAATATGAGTTAGTTAACAGAGAAAATATCATAAAACTTCTGTGTGCCATTACACAGTGCACATCTTGTGAGAGATTTAAAAAGTAAGGACATGCATTAGTTATTTTTTACCATTGCTGAGGCAAAATACCTGACCCAAAATTAGGGAAGGAAAGGTTTATTTCTTACAGTTTTTGGAGACTTCATTCCATACTCACCAGGCTCCAAGTTAAGATGGCAAGGTAGGGTTGGCGTTCATGGTTGCCACAAACAGCAAGGAACAACCTGGCAAGAGAGCAACATCTTCTTCCCACGATGCATCATATGCTGGCTCCAGCCCTGGGCAGGTGAAATACTCACACCACCAATTCAAGCGCTAAACAACAAATCAATCACAAACACTGGATTGGACATGTCCATGGTTGCATGAAGCTTGAGGGCCATTGACATAAACCATGACTTTTCACCCCTATCTCACAAAGACTCATGCACATCCTTTACATAAACTACATTTCATCTGTCACCAAATTTGTCAATGTCCTAACAGTTTCAGCATTATTGAAAAGTCCAAGTCCCAAGTCTCATCAAGATCTATGCAAATTCTTAACTATAATCCCCTATTCAAATGAAACAAGGTTAAACATTTCCAAAATGCATAGGCAGAATATAAACTTTACCATTCCAAAAGTTATAACAGGGAAATATAAAGCATTGGAAACAAAGCAAGTCCACCATCCATCAGGGTGAACATTATGTTCTAGAATTTCATCCCCAGCATTTGAAATATTCTGATTACAAGCTCTAAAAGACTTGGGTGATTCCACCTCTGTGGTACTTCCAGAAATTTCATCTCCCACAGCTTCTCTCTTCAGCCACCTTTGCTCGCTTTTTGCAGCTTTCCTTGGATGATCCACACTCCTGGCTTTTCCAAATTTCTGGGATCATCTCTGTACCTTTGGCTTCACCCTTACAACTTTACATATTGCCCTTTCAGGGCCACACTGCTTGGTCACTCAGGCCTTTTGTAACTGGGGTGGAAGCTGTCTTAGCCTCAGAATTTGTGCATTTTCACTGCACCTGATACCAGTGCCATGTGGATACAGTCAAGGTTTACTGCCAGCTAGAGCAGTAGCCAGGCTTTACTCTCTTGGCTGTAGGAGTCGAGTGCCTCTATTGCAGGGCTGCATGAACCTGATTTTGAAGAAAAGTTTATCTATGTTGCTGCCACCCTGGAACCTGGTGCAGCTACTGCCATTATGGAACCTCTTATGCCCTCCACTGCCAATCTGGAGCATGGTGCTCTGCACATTTCTCCTTTGAGCAGAATCTTCCATATTTGAAGATTTGAGCCTGAAAATGATGGAGACTTGCTTCCTGGGATGTCCAAGCAATCTTTTTTATTTATCTACTGCCTCTCTACAATGGAATTATCAGCTTTATCTTTATAGTCCACAGCTCTCTGGCAATACTAAGACATTTTAAATTATCCTTCTGTGCTCTTTGCTCTTGATTCATAACATAAATCTGGCTAAAAGCTACCAACAATAGTCATGCCACAGATTCAATATTCAATTGCATTGAAATTTTCCTTGCAAGATTAATCAGTCCTTACCCTTAATTACTGTCTCAGGAAAAGTCTCTGGATATGAGCAAAATGCACAGAAACTTTCTGCCAAGCCATGACGTACATCAGGTGGAGTCCAAAAACCAGTGTCATTTTTCTTCTCGGCAGAAATCTCCCAAACCTGATCTTTATTGGTAGGCTTTTTATCCACCTTCTGGCCTCCTGAGCTCTGAACAGAATCTCCTCTACAGAACAGCCTCAGCTGTTCCAATTGTATGCATTCAGACGACATGTCTGAACCTTTCCAAACTATACCACAGGCTATTTCCAAAGGCTCTCAAACCACATGGTCAGGTACAGTCACAGCAATGATCCCACTTCTTTGGTACCAAATTCTGTCTAACTTTTTACTTACTGTTGAGACAAAATACATGACACCAAAAATTAGGGAATGAAACATTTATTTACTACAGTGTTTGGAGACTTCAGTCCGTATTCAGCTGGCTCCAAGGCAGGGTGGCATGGCAGGTTTGTGCCCATGGCCACCACAAAAACAAGGTGCAAACTGACTAGAGAGAAAGAGACATCTTATACCTGCCATACAACATAGGATGGCTCCATATCTGGGTGAAACAATTACACCACCAATCCAAATGCTAGACAACAGATCAATGACAAATGCTAGATTTGGTCATGTCCATAATTGCATGAGATTTGGATGCCAGTGACATAAACCATGACAGGGCACAAATGGCATTTCACACCCTTGGGACACAAGGAGAAAAACAGAATTTAATTGAAATCTTCTAACATTCCTGACACTGACTAACAATTTTCTTTCTCTTATCTGATTCAGCATTTACATCAGGAAAAGTAATGTCACCCAGACATCATTCATGTAAAGCCAGTGATAAGCAGTAGTGAGGGCCACAGTTTGTGAAAACTGAATTGAGCAAAAGGGACCATGAAACATGACGGGTTCTAAGACCCCAGAAGAGACTTGGTTGAGACCATTTAGACAATAACATCATTTAAAATAAGAATGTCTATAAAAGAATTTGAGAAGAAGAGAATAGAGCTAAGTCCATGCCACCCTGCAAGAGAATTAAAAAATCTTCAGCCTTCACAAAGGCAGAGTAGAAATCTCAGAGCAGTCCTTGGGCATCAGTGAAGGTCTCTGCATCCTTCTCCAGAGACTGGGAAATGCTTATTTTATTTATTTATTTACTTTTTCATTACTAGAGATTAAACTCATGCCCTTGTGCCTCCCAGGTAAGCGTTTATGCCACTGAGTCAAATACCCAGCCTGGAAATATTTATTTCACATTATAAATTTCCCATAAATAATTATAAAACAAAGAAAAAGAAAAACATGACCCATTACAAGGGGAAGGAGAGGGGTTTCCCAAAAATCATGATCAAAAAACAACCACTCCAGGCAGTTAGGACATTATCTTCCATGTGCCTGCCTTAGGCATGTGTAAACAGTGATGGGAAAATAATCAAAAATCAAAGGAAATCATGATAGTAGTATGTTAAATAATTATAATTTCTGTAAACATACTGAAATGATACACAGAAAAAAATTATGGCTTGAAAAATACTATACAAGTTTTCCATAATGGTTGTACTGGTGGATACTGATATTCTTGCTGATGAAACGTGGTCCTCAGGTCAGCTTTGTAAGCCCAACTGTGATGGTTAAAGCAACTTGATTGACTTGCAACTGCCTAAGGGATTAGCAAAATGATACTTGTGGTTGTGTTTGCAGGGACCATGGATGTTGTCTTTGGGCAACGCACACAGTCGCCATCCCCTCCACTGTGGTTCTGTTCCTGTACTCTGCTTTAGCATTGCCACTCTTCAGGCCTCTCTATACATGTGAGATATTTAAGGGATATGATAGTCCTAATCCTTAATGAAAGTCAAATGTGAAACTTCAAATTCAAATTGTGGCATCAATCTGCCTTTCCAGGCAAGCTGTGGTTTTATGGAGACCTTCTATGGAAGAGAGAAGACTCTGTCTTCAAGGGTATAAAATGATAGGGCAAGAGAGAGATGTCAAGAGCACAGGAGACATAGGATATTTAGGTGGATGATGCAATGATGCGGTTATTGTCTTTTGTGTGCAGGTCGATGTGGGTGAGCTGGGCTCAGCCAAGACTTTCACAGAAGAAAAGCTTCCATGCCAGCATGCATTTCTTCCAATTTATCCATTAACTCAGGTAACACATTTATAAAATTTATTCTTTTTTGCATAGGAAAAGGAAAAGAACAATTTTCCCAACTTTTAGAAATGGATTCAAATCAAGTAGGTTCATATGTGTGCAGAATTAAGAATATACCTGAGGACAAACTAATTGTTTTCTCCAAATAAGTAAGAATCAAGGTATGGCAATATAATTTTGGTGGGGTCTCCTTTTAAAAATTTTGTAAAGAGAATAGAAACAGAACAACAAAAGAATAAAACAGGAGATAACCTGCAGCAAAAGCAACAACAAAAATGTCCCCAAACAATACAATAGCAATATAGGGCTTCAAAACAAGATGATAGAATTTTAACAATGGTCCTTTGTTATGAATATATATATATATATATATATATATATATATATATATATATATATCTGTGTGTGTGTGTGTGTGTGTGTGTGTGCACAAGATAGCCAAACTAATTGTACTGCTAATGGTGTTAATTAAACACCAGGAAGAAAGTTCAATTTGGGAACCAGAGCCATGCACAGGGTACCAGTCAACTAGAACAACCAGATCCTAGCCTCTCACTGTGATTCAGTTCCACTCACAGACTGGGGGCAGAGAGAACAAGGCCACACCTGGAAGAAGCCCATTCCTGGAACCTGCACCATATGCAGGCCACCAGACTCCAGCTCCTATCAGTTTACCAGCTGGCAAACAAGAACTCTCAATTCCCTTGCCCACCTCACTGTAAAACCCCACCCCTTGCCACAAGCCACCAGCTTATCCAGAGAAACACAGGCTATGATGATAGCTATGGAAGTGAAACACAATTGGATGTCTGTGATGCTTTGTTATTTCACTGATATTGCAGGGCTGTGGCCAGGCATGATCATAGATTGAGAAGATAGTGATATGCAGTGTGGCATCTAGAGGAGATCTCTTTCTGAGGGTGTTGATTACCTATGATCTTGTTTTGGAAGTTATATGTTGTTTTCATTGTTTTGTTGGGTTGGGTTTTATTCTCTTTTGTTTTGTTTGATTATGTCAAATACAATGGTAGGAGCAGCTATTTCAAAGATAGCAAAATATATTATGGTAGCATTTTTGGATTTACAACTGGCTTGTTATGAAATCTTTTATTGCAGTCATTGTTTTAATTTTGTTATTTCTCCTCTATTCTGTTATGTTTGATTTTTACTATGTCCAAAGTTATCTGCAGCTGGTTTGAAGACATCAAAAGACATTATGGTAACCATTGTTGATTTTGTAATGATTTGAAGTCCTGCATCTTTTAAGCTGTTTTATATTGGTTTTATTCTGCTTCCGCTACTTTAAAATAAAATTTAAAAAAAAAAAAAAGAATATCAGCTCAAGGAAAGGAACAATTATTGTTCGTATTATTTGACCAATTTTAATGCCTATCTCTGCTAATTTGAGCAACTCTTTGGAAGATAACAAGTCTTGGTCAATATTAATTGCATGTTTTTGTCACTTGTGGTAACAATTTTTGCTGTAATTCACTCCAAATGTTTCCAACAGTAAACACATATCATGATGCTCTCCATCAACATAAAACCTCTCCTCTCCAGAAACACTAGTCAGTACAACTAATCCATTTCCCCACTCTCCTACTAATCCATTCACAATACGTTTGGTTCTATTTTATGGTTCTGAACTCAGTGAGACAGAACAGAAATAGCAACAACCATGTTCTTCTTGGGGATGACCTTGGTCTAAATCAAATGTACACACCGGCCTTCCCCATCTGGACACAGGGGAGGTTCCTTTCCTTCCCCTCATCTGCATCCACTGTGCAGTGATCAGCTTTCCTCACTATCACCGCAGCTTCAGCATAATGTAAATCTTGACAAAGTGAGATTGTTCTTTAGAGTTTACACTGCTGTTATTTACATCTATAGATATGAGAGAAAACTGCCAACAGCCTGTTTGGACTAAACAAGAAATTTCCTACACTTTCATTTCTGGGTTTGTAGGGACAACAGCTGACGAGTGCACACTCCCAGTGGAAGAGCTTTTAAAGCTTCATCATTAGTTATCACAAGAAATAGCAACACTTTCTCAAACACAAGCATCTCAAAATAATACTTTGGAAAAATAATATTACCAGCAAATGACATAAAAAATACCTAACATCTTTCATTCTACTCATTAGCACAGAAATCAAGTTTGCATATTGCTTAGTGTGTGAAATGTCAAGTCCTTTGACAATAACACTGCAAACTTGCAGGAGCATGTAACACAGTGCCCTCTGTCATTTTGACAGGTATTTTTTGGTGTTAGCCCCCATTTGTTTAGGTATACCATAAAGCCTTACATGGCCAGAGGTGAGGCTTTTCGGAAGCATCTAAATCTAGAGTGTGACACTGGAACTAGAGTGTGTGATGCAGTTATTGACTTCTTTGTGCAGATCGATAGAGGGTGAGCTGGGGTCAGCAGAGATAACTTCCACAGAAGAAAAGCATCCATGCCAGCACACGTTTCCTCCACCTTATCCTTTAACTCAGGTTGTACATTTATAACATTTATTCCATTTTTTCCTAGGAAAAGGGAAAGAAAAATTTTCCAAACTTTTAGAAACAGATTCAACTTAAGCAGATTCCTATGTGTGCAGAATTCAGAAAATTCCTGTGGGCAAACTAACTGTTTTCTATAAATATGTGAGAATCAAGTTATGCTAATATATATTTTGGTCAAGGTCTGTTTTTCAAAAAAATTTGAAGAGAAAAAAACACAGAATAACAAACCAACAAAAGGATACAATATCATCAAAACATTAACAAAAAACTTGCAAAATAATAGCAATGCATGATTTCAAAACAAGATGATAGATATTTAACCATGGTTCTTTGTTATGAATATGTATAGATTTATATTTAAACACACACACGATAGCTAAAATAATTGCATTACTAGTTTTATTAGTTCAAGACTGGAAAGCAAGCTAAGGTTGGGAACCATCACCATGCGCAGGCTACTGGTGAACTAAAACAAACAGACACCAGCCTCTCGCTGTGACTCAGTGCCATTCTCAGACTGTGGGAAGAGAGAACAAGGCCACATTAGGAAGCAACCTCAGTCTGTGAATGTGTGTCACACTCAGGCCACTGTTGGACTTGGAACAGCCACATCCCAGCTCTTTCCAGCTGGTAAAGAATAACTCTCAGTTCCTCATCCCACTCCAACACCCTACCCCTTGCCTTAGGCCACCAGCTGATCCAGAGAATGGCTATGATGTTATTGTGATGATAGCCATGGAGACAAAATGCAATTGGATGCCTGTGGTGCGTTGGTTTCACTAACATTGCAGGTATAGGGCCAGTGGTCTGTTCTAGATTCAGAGGATAGCAATATGCAGTGTGACATCTCAGGGAGATCTCATTCTGAGGGTTGGAGCTATTTTTGATTCCCTATGGTCTTGTTTTGGAAGTCCTATATTATTTTCACTGTTTTGTTGGGTTGAGTCTTACACTTTTTTGTTTTGTTGATTATGTGAAATACAACGGCAGCAATAGCTATTTCAAAGTTAGCAAAATATATTCTGGTAGCAATTTTGGATTCACTGTTGGCTTGTTCTGAAATTCTTTATTGCATTCATTGTTTTGTCTTTATTGTTTCTATTCTACTCTGTTCTGTTTGCTTTTTTCAGTGTCCAAAGTTATCTGCAGCTATTTTGAAGACATCAAAAGGCATGATGTTAACTATTGTTGATTTCATAATGTTTTGAAGTCCTACATCTCTTAAACTGTTTTTTTAGTAGTTTTATTCTGTTGAGGTAAATAACAGCTCATGCATGTTCTTTTTCAATCTGTTAGTCAAGTGTCAGAGAAGTTGTCTCTACTAATCTCTAGGAAGGTCCTTTTTGTGACCCCACTTAACCTAGACACAGTTGATGTTTGATACTCTAGTACAGTGACGTGTGATGTTAAAGAGAGAAGAGAGACAAAAACAGAGAGAGGAATTCCTACACTCAATGTTGGTACTAAGCTTTTTTGGCAATTGTAATCCTTGAAAGATCAGATCCTATGGCATGGACATTGTGAATGGAAACTTCTAAGGTTGTATGTTAAGAATATTAAAGACCTTTGTATGTTAAGAATACTAAACACAAGAGTTTGCTTCATGTCATCCAATAGGTCATAAAAGCAATCACAGAAATATTCAGAAGAGAGTGGTAAGGCAGGTTAAACACAAACAAGCAGAAAGAAGTCAAAATGGAGATCATGAGATGTGTCCAGAGGCAAGGCGCTGCAGCACATAGAAGCTGCTGAGGTATGTAGTGAATTTTACCCCAGAGACTCTGGATGGAGGTCACATTTAGTTCCCCTTGTCCCATCTCTGAAAGATGTACCTATATCTTGCTTCCAGAGTGGTGAGTTAGTGCATGTTTTTCTGTTTTCTGTCACCATAGTCAGGGATATTTTGTCACAGCAGATATTTGGATCTACCACCAATGGAGCTTAAGGAAGCCACTGACTAAATGTGCTGTGGTCATTTTAGACCCCTCATTTAACTATCTCATGCCTCCTCTGAATGGATTGATAAAAGCTGAAAAAATTTTTTGAAGTTCTATACTGTATAGTGAGGTAACTTTTAGTCATACAAATACCATTGATGGACTATTATTGAAAATTACATCTCACTAGTGATATCTTACACAGCATCTTCATCCTTAAATATCGAAGCGTACATAAACCAAAGACAGAGAACCCTGAAGATAGAACCCTGATGACTGCAGATAGTACTGTGTACTATCTCCAAAACATATTATACACTTCATGGTGAATCATCTGATTAATCCTTCGGACACCCATCATGTTACTAGCATTTCAATTCACAGGTGGGGGAACCAATGATCAGTGGACACAGGTGGCTTTCCCATGGTCACTGAATTGGTGATTGCTGGGATGCTTACCTAAATGCTTAAATAGTATCTTACTTTGTGGACACACATCCCATGTTGAATCCATGACCTCGAAAGGAGACAAAGGAGGAAAACAAAAAATGAGAAATGCACATGTTCCTCATACCACTGACTATGCCACATTGAACTTGAGTTTAGTCTGGTTTCAGTTCTTCATAGAAAAATTAACCTAAGTCATTTATAAACTCTAAACCACTTTGCATCTGTCTTTGGTATAAAACAGAAAATGGAATTTCCCGCTTTTTCCAAATCTACTCTTTTCCTTTCAACTTATGACTCATTATGTCTTTCTCATACTGGGTCCCCTAATTCTCATTTGTCATTCTGATGTGGAAAGGAAACATGAATAAAATATTCTTCTATTCCCATGTGTTGTGAATTTAACTTACACTCACATACTTAGATTTAATATGGTTTAATGAAGCTGTTTTACCCAAGAGATTGTGTCAGGGTTAAATTTCTCACTCTAGATTTTTTTTAGTAAATTTTTCTGTCATTTTTGAAAATTTACATAAAATTCTAATAAGGTAGAAATGTTTCAGGAGCAGGGAACATGATCAAATAAGATGAAAGTAAGTTCACAAATCAAATAACTTACCCATGTCAGTTTTCTGTATGTCCTCTAAAACATCACCTCGACTGCATGACCATTGAGTACCACAAAATGATTGCTTCTGAGTTCCTGGGGTCAGCATTCACAGTGGGATGACTTCCAGGAATCAGGGAGGCTGTTTCTGGAGCTGAAGGTAAAAAAAAAATTCACTTTTCTACTGCCATGGTGCTCTCACATTCTCTAACATATTACCCCTTCCTCCTCTCAGTCAATGCCTATCATATCTCTCTCTGAGGGTGACTTTCCTCCTCCCTATGAGAAGCGCTGTTAAGATCCTGTGGTTCTTATTCAGATATTCCCTGCTTCTCTCCCAATCTGATAATCCTTCTTTTTTTTTTCTTAATCACATCTGCCAGGTTCCTTTCATATAGCAGGTAACATCTGAAGAGTGTATATATTAGGACGTGGATGTATCTTGGAGTATCATCCATCTATCCAAAACTCTTATCATTTTCATTAAAATTCTCATGCTTAAAAGTAGAAAAAAATTCACAAGACAGATGTGTAAAAGCAAGAGAGCAGGATGAAGTATGATATTCAGGGTTCTCTGGTCTTTGGGGATTAAGCAAAGGAGATGCTTGTTTCACTTTCCCTAATTTAGATTTCATTGTATGAATAATTTGGTTAGACATTTTTTTTTGTCTTTTTCCTTTTTATCGGTACCGGGGATTGAACTCACGACTGCCTGCTTCCAAGGCAGGCGCTTATGCCGCTGAGCTAAACCTCCAGCCCCTAGATATTTTTCTATGATTCAGAATTTTTAAAAAAATTCACTGTTAATTGCAATCTAAGAAAAGTTGGTTAATGGAAATTAAATATTTCTTGGATTTTCTTAATACTTCTACCCAGGATAAAGGAGGAGCAGAGGACGCCAGAATAGAGATGCCTGCCAACAAAGGCATTTCTCTATTGTCTTATGCTGTGTCCATGGACAAAGATTACTCTTCAGGCTTTTGCTGTTTGCTAATAAGTTTTCTAGAGGTTCAGTGCCCAGGAAAAGAAGCAGGATTGTGATCATTCTGCACTACAAAGGTCTGGCCAGGGACAGTGATGTACACATCAGTGAGACTCCCCCAGGCTCCAGGGCATGGATGCTGAAGACACATCTGATTCTGCTTCCCTTGATGTTGAACTTGGATGAGAGGTTCAAGAAAGACACAGTTGGGAAAGTGGGCTTCAAACTGTAACTCACGTTTTATCAGATTCCAAGTTACTTCATTTGGTACCTCTGCACTGGATCAGCAGGAGATAGAGACATTTTCCTGAGGACCATGGATGGTGCATCATTCCAGGTCAGGCTGTGGTCCCCACTCACCACTGAAGATAAAGAAGCAGGTACACTGAAGGTGCCTTTTAGAGACATTCATTGAGGACAGTGATTTTCACTGAATTCATCAGCTCAGACTCCTCATCTGTCTGTGTCAGAAAAATGTGGAAATACATTCCAGATGGCAAAAATGATGCAGAATACTGGGGACTGCAGATAGTAGTGGCACACAGCCCAGTTAGGCAGTAGGTATGAAGGAAGCCTGGAGATCTGTGTAAGGGCAGAACTGTGTGTGCTGCACTAAGTGGAGATTCCTGTGTTATCATCCTGCATCTCCAGCTCCTTTCCTGACTTCATGCTGCTCATGACCATGCCTTAAGGCCTTTACAAAACATTTTTAAATTCATTAAACATGGTTTTGATAAATATTCAAGTACAAAAATGTCCAGTAGTCTCACTTTCTAAGATTTTACTATGTGATAATGTTAAACAAAGACATGAGATTACACTGTAACAAAGAAAATAAAGGGAGACATTATTCCACACACTCTGCATATTATGAAAACTTTAAAGAATCTCAAAACCCTTCTTTACCAGAATGGTCTCCAGAAGGAAACCTGCTGTTGATTAAAAAAAAAAAAACTTTAATGTGATTGATCTGGAACATCTGGGTACATTTGGTCTGTGCAGAGTCACTGAAGTGAGTCATCCCTGAGGCTGTGCGCAGCCTTGACCAGACCCTGCTGATTTGCATGTCCTTAGGAAACAGCAGTGAGGACATATTAATAGGAAGACTAGGCATGCAAGATAAAAATCTGGAAGAGTGAGGATTGTTGCAGAAGGAACAAGAGCCTGTGATCTTTTGACATATGTGATTAGGATGGAGTAGTGTGGTGTAGTGATTTCTGAGTGTTCTTTTGTGCATTTTGAATTATTGTCCATTTTAAACTATCTATCTATATATATATATATATATATATATATATATATATATATATATATGGCCCTCATTATCATGAATATCATTTAGGGCAAAATATCTAATAAAAGATAAGTTATAGAAAATATATCCTAACTTTTGGATCTAACATTGCATGTTTTTCTCATTCATTTAGGATCCACAGAGGATATTGTAGTGATCCAGAGTCCACTCTCCTTGCTCACCAGCCATGGAGAATCTGCTTCTATCTCCTGCAGGCCCAGTCAGTCTCCTACATAGCAATGGAAACAACAGTTGTATTGGTTCCTGCTGAAGCCAGGACAGTCTCCAAGGGGCCTAATATGTATGGTGTTCAATTGTTATGATGGGGTCTCAGACAGGTTAAGTGGCAGTGGGTCAGGGACAGATTTCATCCTGAAAATTAGCACGGTGGAGCCTGAGGATGTGGGAGTTTGTTACTGCATTCAGGGTGTAAAAGTTCTTCACACAGTGATACAGCCCTAAACAAAAACCTTGATGTGTAGTCTCTCCCATTTGCACTCATGGGTTGCTTTACTGCACAGCAGAAGGGAAGATTGTGTGTGTGTGTGTGTGTGTGTGTGTGTGTGTGTGTGTGTGTGTGTGTGTTGGTACAAACTCAGAGAAACAATGCACAGCTGAGTATCTGAACCATGACTACCTCAACTAAACTCAAGCAAACCCCATTAAAGTTTCTGTCATCTGCAACAGAGTTAGCATACCATATGCGGTAAGAGTTGTGATGGAAGCATTTTGTGAACAAATGAAAAAGACTGTAGTTAGGCTGAATATAATCTCAAGATAATTCTCCCATCATCACTTGGCTTTGTTAATAATCAGCTTAATGATCATGCAGTTAATGTAGAACTGGACAATGTATACATAGGTATGACAATTTTTATATAATTTTGGAGGACAATATTTGGTAGCATACACAAAGTAGTATTTTCCACTTCCCCCACTACTTCTTCAAGATTTTTAGTACTAAACACTCTTAATAATACAGGTGGCAGGAATTAAGCCCCACATTATCTTCAGTGGGAATTATCAGGGGACAATTAATGGAACCCTTATACTTTGAGTCTACGAAGAGTTTTATGCAAGTTTATAGAAAATAAACTTCTACGGCTAAAAATTTCATTTGCTAAAATTATCTGTGCTGT
Source organism: Cavia porcellus (assembly GCF_034190915.1). Lineage (NCBI taxonomy): Eukaryota > Metazoa > Chordata > Mammalia > Rodentia > Caviidae > Cavia > Cavia porcellus. The sequence goes on along the minus strand of NW_026947501.1, from coordinate 42,477,941 downwards.
TAGAAACATGGAAACTTTGAAAGTCTAGAAGCTTGAAGTTATAAATAGTAACAAAACCACAGATTATAAAACTTATTTTGTACAGAACCAGTATACCACAAATAGTAGGAGACAGTTTTTTATTTATGAAAATTTAATACTCCCAATTTTGTGGCCTGTGACAGGAATATATCAGAGGGTAACTAAGGTGAAGTAAGATGATTTTTGGTTGTGATTGATTCAAAATAGTATGGAAGTGAGTGTTGGAGGATGATGGCATAGACTGGGAGACATTCAAATGCATTTCTAATGAAGAACTTCAAAACTTCAGGATTCTCTGCTTCCATCTGTGGACAGAGACTTTCTCCACTAAGATTCAAAGGACTCTAAGTCATGAAGTAGTATTTTAGGCCTACAAGCAAGAAATTGTAGTCAGTATTAGTATAACACCTAAAGTCAAGTGACTGAGTCAGAGCAAAGCCTTGCTCCAAAGAAATGGTCCAGCAAAGACAGGGAACATTTGGGGAGCAACTACTATGCAATATTGTGGTGACCTGATTCCCCATAGTACATCTGTCAACAAAGGAGCTTTGAAGAAGGATAATAATATCTGTGACTCAGACAAGTATCAGAATCACTTGTATAGAAAGGCAAAATATAAAATACCAAAGCAAACAAAAATTCAGAGCGATAATCACCAACTCCCATGTTAGGAATATGAGAAGAGTTTCTGCTTTTGAAAGCAATCACCAATGGTTTCAAGGTGCATGAATCCGCAGTAAATGTCCCGGAGGAAGCTCTTGTGCTGTGTTAGACTTTTCCCTGGTAGACGGGGCCTCCTTTTCCAAGTGTGTTTCCACGTTACACTCAGGTGAAATCCCAGCAAACAGAACAGGAAAACTACACTTAGTGAGCATCACCTCAGTCTCAAGTTTCCTCTCTGAAGCTTTAGATCTCCAAGTCCTCGGTCCAACCACTGCCTGCTAATTCCATTCAGGGCTCCTTTTGTGTTTTATGTGTCTATAATTTTTGAATTTTTCATTGTCATTTTAGCCATTCAAATTTTAAAAATTGTGCCAGGCAGTGGAGATGCCTTTTATTTTTTAAAAATAAATAATATTTCACAGATGACATTTTGGCATTAAATGGGCTTTCAAAGAATGACAGGTTTTCAAAACAGTAGTAAATGCATTATCTTCACATAATAGAATCATCAAATGAATGCATCTGGCTTTTATTCAATAGCAATTGTATAGAAAACATAATTTGAATGGATTCCACTGAAAAATAATTGTGAAAATACATTTAGAATTAATAATAGTCAAGACAGTTATTTGTGCTGCTATGGTGTGGTTAGAATAGAGTGATATTTGAATCAACAGGAAGGCATATTGTGTTTGTGGCTGAGCAAGTGAACCATATCAGAGCTGATGGTACTAAGCAAATGGATTCCATGTGGAAGACAGTTAAAGTTGGGTTCCTCAACAGAAATTCCATACAGACACAAGAAAAAAGTGGTTTAGAGTAAAAAAAAAAAATGTACATATGAAGGGACAATTCTTCAAACTGTCATTCTCAAGTAGGGATGTGAATCCTACCAAAGATCTACCGTGTTCTCTCGCACACTCACTTGTGTGGCCCCTCAAGGTGCCTCCCACACTGTGTGGAAGGACACTCACAGGACTCTGAGCAGTGTAAGGGCCCCACACACAATCCCCCTGGGGTGCTTGGCCTCTCAGCCTGCAGGAAGAGCTGTGGGTCCCAGGGACAAGTGGAAATCAGCTTAATCTCAAGGGAGACAGCAGCACAGCCTTTGATGAGAACACAGAGGCCTCATTCACAGAGACTGTGTGTCAGAGAATTCAGCATTCTGCTTGAAGCGTGTTCCTAGCTCTCCACTGAGGGCTTAATTCCCACATAGCCTCTAGGTAGCTGCTGGCCCATCTTCCTTGGAGCTGCAGCTGCGGTTTCCTGCAGACCTCATGGCTGGAGTACTCCCAGTATGGTCCCTGGGAGGAGAACATTGCGCATCCTGACATCACCGTCTGTCACCAGATCCTCTCAGGGCACTTTCTTCTGCCTTTAGCAAATGTCAGATCCACTCACCAACCATCAGAACATGAATTAGAAATATAAAGATGCCAGAATTATATGCTGTTTGGTGTTTGAGCACGTGAAAGCACTCAGGAGTTTCACAGATGTGAAGTTCAAACTAACATTTTATGATTGTATTTCAACTTCACTCTCTCCTGTGGATTTTAGAAATATCTATCACTCAAGAGAATCTGGAAATGATAAGAGAAAATTATTGTGAAAAAGTATTGGTTCACCAAAATTTAAGGACTACTAAAGTATCAATCAATTTATCAAAATTAGCAATTTTGGGCTGGGGGTTTAGCTTAGCTGCCTAAGCCCCTGCCTTTTCAAGCATGCAGTTGTAAGTTCGAACCCGGCTACCAAAAAAAAAAAAAAAAAAAAAAAAAAAAAAAAAAAAAAAAAAAAAAAATTGGCAATTAAAAATTTTATATATACAAACACTTATACATATGTATGCCTTAGAGCTACAAACTCTAGAAAAGTCTATCCAGGAGATGGAATAGAATCAGAGCACAAAAATTCAGCATTTAATTTTCAACAGTTCATGGGAGAATGGCACAGATGATTTAGGGAAAATTGGAGGAACTCAGCAATGCTGCTCACTGGTTAAAACTAACAGGCCTAAACAGAACCATCACCAGCTACAGCTGGTATTCTTGTAAATTCTTAGAATAAATGAGGCCATAAATTCGTAGCATAAATGAGGCCCAAACATGTCTTATCAAATTTCAGAACATCAAAGTCGCTCAAACTGTCTGTTCTGATGAAAATGGAACCAAAGTGCCAATCAACAGAAGGTTAACTGAAAAGTTCCTAAATATGAGTGACTGAAGCAACGCATTTGTAAGAAGGACTTGAATCAAAGATGATATCAAAAAGGTATTATAAGTATCACACCACAGATGAAAATGCAAACCCAACACACCTGAGGAAGGTGGCAAGAGATGCAACGGGGAGAATCTGAACTTGAGATGCTCAGAGGGTGACATCTCCATTGTCAAACTGCTTCAAACATCATCTATTTAGTATTGGAAACTGTGCTTCATAATATAACCAAAAAATCAACTTGAAAAAAACTGTACAGGGCTGGGATTTAACTCAGCAGCATAAGCGCATGCCTTACAAGCAGGCAGTCATGAGTTCGATCCCTGGTACTGATAAAGAAAGAAAGAAAGAAAGAAAGAAAGAAAGAAAGAAAGAAAGAAAGGAAGGAAGGAAGGAAGGAAGAAAGAAAGAAAGAAAGAAAGAAAGAAAGAAAGAAAGAAAGAAAAAAGAAAGAAAGAAGAAATAAAACTTGTATGGGCCAAGAATGAGTCACAAATCTCCAGGGATACAAAGGGTGACCCTTCAGTGTAAGCACAGCCAGCACCCCAGCAGCCCACACTCAATGCAGAGGCTACCTTTGCACATTGCAACAGATATTTTGTGCTTTTATTAGGACAATGAGATTACTTACATCAACTTTCCTAAACATGGCTCCAGCACTGAAGCTTAGAGAAAGCTGTGCGAACTGTAATACAGTTCAAAAATTGCACTATTTGTTACAGTTCTAGAAAATTAAATTGTACCTATACTTCCATATTTTGGGCATCAGAACCAAATAATTGGTTTTGCATTTTCTTCAGAGGAAACATATGTTCGTTCAAGTCTCAAAATTTTTGTTGTTGGAACACACTTTTGGAGTTAACTGAGTTCAATAACGAGACTGTCAATGCATTAGTAAGCACAAGGCTTGGAAGCATCCTCCTCACCAGCCACATGTACTGTAGCTGAGATTTTCTCCTGCTGCACATATCACCATCATCTTCTGAGCCAGTGCAGGTGACAGAGACTCTTGCAGAAAAACCTAAGGAAAGTGGGTTGAAAAGAAAACCTGGCAGTTGTAACTCCTCAGTGACCTGATTTCCAAGTCTGGGCCATGGGTCTCATCATGGGGCAGTGGCAGTGGCAGCCAGCCCGAAGCCCCTCACAAACTGCAGCTACAAGGCTAAGGATACCTCTCTCACAGCAGCAGCAGTGTACAAAGTGGTAGCAGTTTGCTGCCTGGCTGTGTCTTCATGAGGTCTCCAACTATTATTGCTAAAACTAGGCACATGGTTTTTATAAATATTTAGAATATTTTTATTTATAGAAATTAAACTTTACATTCAAAATTAGGCTGTGATGAAATTTCAAACTTTTGGCCAGTGAGAAATTTTGGGGGTGAAAAATGCACAACAGTCTCAATTTCTTTGATCTTACTATGCGGTTTTTATAAAGAAGATGATAGTTCACTATCAGAGAAAACAGAGAGACATTATTTCATGCAATATGTATGTTCACTTCAATATATAAAGTCTCAAAGATCTTCTTTTACAATTTGCATCCAAGAGGAAATATGTAAATGGCAGAAACACTTTCACTAATCTGGTCTGACCTGGACTCAGGGTACATTGGGCCTGAGCTGAGTTACTGAGGTGAATCAACCTAGCAGCTTTGCAGAGTCTTGCCCAGCCCCTGGACACGGGCCCAGGGCATATCCCACTGCCTTCAAACTTTTTATCAGGCTGCTCACAACCTGGTCAGGAGTCAGTCGCACTTAGGACACAACATGGACATGAGGGTCCCCACTCAGCTCCTGGGGCTCTTGCTGCTCTGGCTGCCAGGTAGGATGGGGAGCACAGGGGGACTTTCTCAGCACCCTGTGGTCAGGGAAGCTTGACTTCCATGGAACACTTCTCATAATATAATCCTATGGATATTTCTGTTTATGTCTCCAAAGTCAGGAACCAGGTGTGACACCCAGATGACCCAGTCTCCATTCTCGCTGTCTGTGTCTCCTAGAGACAGAGTCACCATCACTTGCAGAGCCAGTCAGGACATTTATAATCCTTTAAATTGGTATCAGCAGGAACCAGGGAAAGCTCCTAAACTCCTGATCTATTCTGCAAGCTTTCTGCAACCTGGGGCCCTACCCAGAATCTGTGGCAGTGGATCTAGAGCAGATTACACAATCACCATCAGCAGCCTGGAGCCTGAGGATGTTGCAGTTTACTGCTGTCTTCAGAGTGCTGTTCCCCCTCCAACAGTGATACAAGCCATGACAGAAACCTTCCAGGGAAGCAGCAGTGTGAAGTTGGGCTTCCCCTGCTGCTCTCCTGTTGCCCCCTTCTCCTGACAGCATTTATCAGGTGTAAACAGGCTTTGAGGTTCACAGGGAGGTTTTGGCAGAACGGTCCTGGAGGCTCCTCTGCACTCTAAATCTCCATCTCTTTCTCAATCCTGGAGGCACTGACATGAAGGTGGCTCTGCTTATTTAGGAGAGGACACAGATGAGCACAGGGGAGAGAATGGATTGGGGGATTGCAGGAGTTGCTGAGATTCATACCACGAAGTAGTAATTCTCTCTGGCTCTTTCTCTCTCTCTTTCTCACCTTTTCCACTCTCACTTTTCTTCCCCCATTCTCCTTTTCTTTCCTTCTATTTCCCTTTCCCTTTGTGCCTCTCTCTATCTGCTCTGTCCTCCTCTTTTCCCCTTGTCTCATCTTTTTGCCTTCTGTCCTCTGTGTCTCCCTGTCTCCTTCTTCCCTATCACTTTCTTTTTTTCTCTCTCTCTCATCCTCTCAGACTCTTCATGTCTCCCTATTTTCCTGTCTCCCTCATTTCATTTCTGAATCTCTCTCTCTCTCTCTCTCTCTCTCTCTCTCTCTCTCTCTGTGTGTGTGTGTGTGTGTGTGTGTGTGTGTGTGTGTGTGTGTTTGTGTTTCTCTTTCTCCTTCACTTTCTCCCTCCAATGGTAATCTTCCCAGCCAGTGGGAATTGATTTTAGAGCGCTCATACAGAGGTGCATCACCACCTGTTCCTCTTCCTAATTGGCCAAGTCTGGGACTGAACTTGAAGTCTTTCTGCTTCAGGAGTGAAAGTTGCTAGATGATTCGCCTGTTCCATCATCCATGCTCTGACCAAACTTATGGAGAAGTCACACCTAAAGACATAGCTTTTTGCTTCCTATTTATGGAAGTTATTATGTCTTTGAATTGAATTAACCAAGATTGTGCAGTATTATGTACTATTTTTCTGTAGATACAGGGATTTTTTTTTCAAGATGATGACTGACCTATTGATGTAACCTGAATACACATGGTGCTGAAGTAATGATCAATTACACATTAAGATTCTCAATGAAAATTGAAGAATAAACAGTTTTCCATATACAAATATACTGAGAACTCTTCTCACCTGCAGTGATCCACTGAAGGTCACATAACAGTTTGCATTAAGGATTGAGAAAAGGTGTGATTTTCCTCCTGTGAATTCAGAGAGCTGAGGTGCTTACACACTGAACATATCTGCATCTGTCAGATTTCCCTGGAGAATGTGCATTCCAGGTCCTCTGCTTTGCCTTCTGTGCTTGCTGAGCTGCATTTTTTAGATTGATAGTGTGCAAGAAGGCACAGACCTGGCTGGTAGAAGTCAGAAGAATGACAGGAAAGGTGGGACTGTGAGGGAGATGTAGATGGAACCGATGAAGAAGGTCTCCTTACCATGTGGAGCTTCCTGTGTCTGAAATTGGATCCAAAAGGTCAATGGCAAGCAAGTTCTACTGTGGTTGAGGTCCTAATACAGAAAGCAAAAGATGTAAGAGTGAATTAAAGTACCTGATTCTAGCAGCCATAGTTATCATTACAGAGACTTTGACAGTAGTCTTACAGGGGGGGGATCCAGTGAAGTCCAGAAACTAATGTGGTCTTTCTTTCCAGCAGAACACACTCAAACCTGATCTTTATCAGTAGGCTTTTTGTCCACTTCTGGTCTCCTGAGCTCTGACCATAATCTCCTCTACAGAACAGCCTAAGCTGTTCCAGTTGTATGCATTCAGATGACATCTCTAAACCTTTCCAAACTCTACCACAACCTATTTCCAAAGATTCCCAAACCACAGGGTCGGGTATAGTCACAGCAATGACCCCACTTCTCTGGTGCCAAATTCTGTCTTACTTTTACTCATTGCTGAGACAAAATACCTGACACCCAAAGTTAAGGAAGGAAATGCTTATTTCCTACAGTTCTTGGAGTCTTAATTCCATACTCAGCTGGCTCCAAGGCAGGGTGGCATGGTAGATTTTCACTCATGGTGCCTGCAAAAGCAAGGTGTGACCCAACTAGAGAGAAAGAGGGGGAACTGCACTGCCATCCATGAGTTCCTGCACCCAGTAGCAGGGCCTGGGAGAGATTAAGATTATCTCTCCCAGTGGTAAATACCCACCTAGCTTCCATCCATACTATACTGGGCTCTGCAGGTTTTGGCCTGCCTTGACTATGCCTAGTGATCTCCTTTCAATCCAGGAAATTGGGCTACCAGAAGTGAGCTCTCACACACCAGCTCAGGTGCTGGGAGAGTTTAAGATCATCTCTCCCAGTGGTAAAGGACCCGCCCAGCTTCCAGCTAAACTAGAATGGACTTGGAAGGTTTTGCAGCCAGACTAGACCAAACACAGTGACCTCTTTGGATCAAGGGAGTTTGGGACATGTGAAATGTGTTCCAGAGCATTAGTGCTTACCCAGGACATCATCCACATAGGTTAGATGCCCGCCCAGCTTCCTAGAACACTAGAGGTGGCATTGGAGGTCATATGAGCCTGACTGTACTATGCTAAGCAACCTCCATTCAGTACCAGGAGCTGAGAATATAGGAGACACCGTCCAACACACTAAGGGGGAGGCTATGGGAAAACATTTGAAACACAGAAATATAGGAAATGACAAAATAAAGACTCAAATGCAATCTCAAAACTACAGCCCGTACCAAGAAAGCCTAGGAGCCATATATATAGAAGAAAATATATGCCATACAGCTTAAATACCTGAAATAGTAGCAACTGAAATAAAGAAGCAACTCTGGGGAGATTTAAAGGACTTCAAACTAGACATAATCTCTCAAGTAAAAGATGAAATGAGAAAAGTAATGAAAGAGATGCTGAACACATATAAAGAAGACAGAGTTCAAAACTTACAGGAGCAAAACAAAAAGATAGAGTTCCTGGATGAACAATATAAGAAACATAGAGAATACGTGAAGCAGATTCAAAGAGATACACAAGAAATCAAAAATTCCATTGAAAGGTGTCAAAACCACCTCAGTGAAAGGGAGGATAGAATTTCAGACCTCGAAGACAAGAGTACAGCTAGTGAACAGGAAAGGAAAGATCTTTAAAAAATAACAAGGAATCAGGAAATAACAATTCAACAGCTGCAAGATGATGCAAAGAAAAACAACATAAGATTGATAGGGATATACAAAAAATAAGGGGACACACAAATGATATCAAGAGGCTATCTGCAGAAGTAACAGCTGAAAGTTTTCCAAACTTGAATGGAAACTGACATTAGGATTAGTGAAGCATATAGAATTCCAAATATCCATAACCAAAATAAAACTACACCCAGACGTATAATAACAACCATCCTAGAAATCCAACATAAGAATAAAATATCAAAAGCTGTCAGAGAAAAAAGACACATCACCTATAAAGTAAAACCTATCCTAATCACAGCAGACTTCTCAACACAAACAATGAAGTCAAGAAGAGCTTGGAGTGAAGTATTTCAAGTCCTAAAGGAACATGATTTCCAACCTAGGCTGATGTACCCTTCAAAACTGTCCATCCAAAGTGGTGGAGAAAGAAGATACTTACATGACAAAAAACAGCTGAAGAAAGAAAAACCGCTAAGGAAGGTAGACAATTAAACAGAATTGAAAGATAAAGATGCAACAGCAAATAGATAGTATGTGAACAATCACCAATATATAACATTCATAACCATTAATATAAATGGTTTCAGTTCACCAATTAAAAGAAACAGACTGGCAGAATGGATCAAGAGACAACATCTAAGCATATGAAACCTGTCTAACTCAAAAAGAAATTCACAGAATGAAAGTCAAAGGATGGAAACAATTCTTCATGCAACAGGAACCCCCAAAAAGTCAGGGGGTAGCTATTTTATTTGCAGACAACGTGAACTTCAAACCAAGAATGATCTGAAGACATACAGAAGGTCACTACATACTGGTTAAGGGAAAACTTCAAGAGGAAGAGATACAAATTACAAAGCACACAGTTATACAAAGTAAGTATTAACAGAAATGAAAAATCAAATAAGCAATAACATAATAATAACAGGAGACTTTACCACACCATTGACACCAAGGGACAGATCAACCAGACAGAAAATCAGCAAAGAAAGAACAGAACTGAATCACACCTGTGAACAAAGGAACTTGATATATATATATATATATATATATATATATATATATATATATAAAATGCACCATCCTATATCATAATACATATTCTTCTCAGCACTACGTGGGACATTCTCTAAAATAGGTCATATACTAACCCAAAGAATATTTTTAAGTAACTGCAAATAATTGAAATTTTCCCATGCATGTTACCAGATCATAGCACCATGAAACTAGAAATTAATGATAAAAGAAATTTCAAAAATCCCACAAACACATGGAAATTGAATAATACATTCTTGAGCAATCAGTGGGTCACAGGGGAAATTAAAGAAGAAATGAAAAAAATACCAACAAGAAAACAAAAATATAAATACAACTTACTGGAATCTGTGGGATGCAATGAAAGTGATCCTCAGATGAATACTTATTTCACTGAGTTCCCATATCAGGAACATAGAATGAATACAAAAAAAAAAACAAAAACAAAAAAACAAAAACAAACAAACAAAAAAAAAAAAAAAAAAACAACCTGATGTTCCACCTCAAACATCTAGAAATATAAGAGCAGGCCAAACTCAAAGCAAAAAGAAGAGAGGACATTATAAAAATCAGAGCAGAAATTAATGCAAAAGAGAGTAACTAAACAATACAAAGAATCAATGAATCAAAGAGTTGGTTCTTCAAGCTAATAAATAAAATTGATAGGCCCCTAGCAACTCCATTTAAAAAGGGAAGAAAAAGCTCAGATTCATGCAATGAGGAATGAAAAAGGCAAAATCACTACAGACTCTGTGAAAATAAAGAAGATCATCAACATCTATTTCAAAAATCTCTAATTCCAAAGGTTCAACAACACAGAAGAAATGGCAGATTCCTAGAAATGTATGGAGTACGAAAGCTGGATCAAGATGATGGAAAAATCCTGAACAACCCAATTTTTATTAATGACATTGAAAATGTAATTAAGTCCTTACCTACAAAGATGAGTCCAAGCCCAGACATATTCACTGCAGAATTCTACAAGAAATATAAAGAAGACTTAATGCCAACACTCCTCATAATCTTCAATGAAATTGAAAGGGAAACAATGCTTCCTAATTCATTCTGGAAGCAAATATTATTCTAGTACCAAAACCTGAAAAAAATCCACCTAAAAAAGAGAACTACAGGCCAATCTCCCTAATGAACACAGTTGCAAAAACCCTCAATAAAACTTTCACAAAACGGGTGTAGTGAATCATCAAGAAGATTATACATCATGACCAAGTGTGAAGGGGTGATTCAACATACATAAATCAATAAATGTAATCCACCATATCAATAAAGCCAAAAGTAAGAATTACATGATCATTTCTATAAATGAAGAAAAAGCATTAGATAAAATCCAACACACATCAGTGATAAGAACCTTACAGAAAATTGGAATAGATGGCATTTAGCTCAATATTATAAAGGCCATCTATGACAAACCAACAGCCAGCATCATATGAAAAGACCAAAAACTGAAGGCTTTTACCTTAAAATCAGGCACAAGACAAGGATGTCCCCTATCACCACTCCTATTCAACATAGTAGTGGAAATACTAGCCAGAGCAATTAGACAAGAGAGAGAAAATAAAAGGGATAAAGATAGGAAAAGAGGAAGTTAAATTATCATTACTTGCAGATAACAGATACTTTACATAGAAGACCCCAAAAACTCCACTGAAAGATTCATAGATATAATAAATGCAGCAATGTTGATAGATACAAAATCAATACTAAAAAATCAATAGCATTTCTATACACTATCAACAAAATCACTGAGAGAGATAGAAGGAAGGCCACACCCTTCATCCTAGCACCCCCAAAAATGAAATACTTAGAAGATTAATGAAATAAATAAAAGATCTACATAGGGAAAATTATAAAATCCTGAAAATAAGAAATTGAAGAGGATTTCAGAAAATGGAAACATATCCCTTGCTCATGGATAGGAAGAATAAATATTGTTTAAATGGCCATTCTCCTAAAACTGTTGCACATATTCAATGCAATACCAGTCAAAATACCCTCAACATATCTCTTAGATCTGGAGAAACCACTCAGAAAATTCATCTGGGACTCGAAGAGACCTAGAATAGCAAAGACAATTGTAAGCAACAAAGGCAAGGCAGGAGGAATCACAATCTCTGACTTGAAGTTATACTACAAAGCTACTGTATTAAAATCAGCATGATGCGGGAATAAAAACAGATCTGAAGATCAGTGGAATCGATTAAAAGATACAACCACAACTACAAACACTCAACTATCTTATCTTTCATAAAGGGGACAAACCTGTTCACTTGAAGAACTACAGTCTTTTTAATAAATGGTGCTAGAAAAACTGGCTTTCCTTATGCTGAAAATGAAAACTGGACCCATGCCTATCACCATGTACTAAATTAGTATCTACATGGATCAAATATCTGAATATGAAATTAGAAACACTAAATCTTTTGGAAGACAAATAAGGTAAAAGTCTTGAAGACATAGGGGTAGGTAGAAAATTCATGAGCAGGAATCAAACGGCATGAGAAATACTTCCCAGAATCAATAACTTGGATCACATCTTATAAAAAGCTTCTGCATTTCAAGAAATTTCTAGTATAGTGAAAAGAAAACCCACAAGTTGGAAAAAATAACTTACGAGCTGTCCCTCAGACAAAGGACTTCTGTCTAAAACATATAAAGAATTAAAAAAAAAAAAAATAACAGACCTCGACAATTCAAAGACCAAATCCAAAAATAGGCATCTGAAATGAATACACAGTTCTCAGATGAAGAAATACATGTGGCAAATAAATACAGGAAAAATGTTCATCATCATTGGTAATTAGAGAAGTGCAAATTAAAACCACACTGAGACTCACTCTCACTCTACAAGGAATGGCCAGGATAAATAAAACTACCAACAACATGCTGGAGAGACTGTAGGGAAAAAGAAACTTTCTGGCACTGTTGGCGGGAGTGTAGACTGGTACAACAACTGTGGAGGTCATTCTGGAAATTCTTCAATATCTTGGATCGGAAGACCCATAAGACTCAGCTATTCTACTTGGAGGCATATTCCCAGAAGAACTGAAAACATCACACCACTGTGATATATGTGTACCCATATTTATAGCAGAACAATTTGTAATAGTCAGATCATGGAAACAACCTAAGTGTAAATCAACTGAGAATTGGATAGTTGTGGTAATTTTGTATAATGGAGTATTATTCATCTATCAAGTATGATCACATTGAGATATTTATAATTAAATGTATGCAATTTGAGACCATGCTCATAAGCGAAATAAATCAAACTCACCTGCATAAATACTGTGTTTAAATCAAATGCACCTGTGTAAATAGTCTCCCTAGTGTAAGAAATGGTAAGAGTACATAAGAGTTTATGGTAATCATGATTCCCCATAACATTGCTTCGAAGCCTTATAATGTTTGTATTCATTAGTTGGAATGGTTTTATCCTGGTATGTTTGATTTTATTATCTGTGTTGGTATGAACAGCTATTTTGAAGAAAACGAGACATTATAATAGCCAGTGCTGATTTAATATCATTTTCCTCTGAAGTCCTACCATGCTTTTGTTCTTCTGTTTCCACTGGATTTATCATGTTGTATCTTATTGTATTTTACTATGTGTGATAGGATAAAAAAAATTTTCTATGGAAAATGAGATAATATAGTAGCCATTGATCATTTTCTGTAGTTCAGTTCTGAATGCCCTGTCATACTTTCATTCTCTTGAAAATGCCTCATCCTTCACTTGGGACAGAAGAGTAGAATTTAATTGAAATTTTCTAAAGTGCCTGATGCTGCCTAAATTAGTTCCCTGATAGTTTTGGCACAGTTCTGGGTGTGAATAACACAAGGATCACTGGGAGTGTGAGCGCCAGCTGCCTTAAGGATGCTCAGCCTAGAGAAAATGTAACAGAAAGGGAGCTGCTTCTGTGGCTGGATGATGAATTAACACTTCCTTGCTTTGCTGCCTTCTGTTCCTCTGCTGTGATGCCCCTCTGCCTTGGAGGTGAAGCCTCTGCAATCTGTGACTCTCAATAAATCTTCCCTCTTTTAATAATGGGTGCCAGGTACGTTGTCATCTCAACAAGAATATTAACTAAGACTTTGTGTTCACTTTTACTTTCCTAACTCCGGAATATTTCTGTCTCCTTTCAGCAGATTATGTCAGGGATAAAGTATTTCCAAGGCTGAGGACCAGACTTTAATACATTAACATCAAACACACACACACACACACACACACACACACAAAAAAAAAAAAAAAAAAAAAACCCTAAAATAAAGCATAGAAAATGCAATGAAAGTGAACATAAACCACATTTTTTCACTGTAAATGTGAAATAGTTCCACATCTGGTACTCTGTTACAACTTTCTATTCTCAAGCACAATTCTCAGCTATGCTGTTCAATATTTGAAGGTTATTATCATTTTTGCCTTACTATCACATCCCAAATTATTGATGTACATTAGTTTAGTACATTTCTCAGCAGATTGTCATCCAGATTTCTTAATAAAAGATGCATATAAATGTATTTCTTTGTTTCACTTCATGTATGATTACTTAAGGTTATTTATAAACTTACCATAGTTACACAGATTGTACGATACTACAAACTTTTGTTTTCCTAATGACTCAAAATTTTTTTTTTATTTTAGGCATAGCAACAATCTGGTAATGTGCACTGTGGCAAAATTTATGTTCATGTCTACACTTTGGACAATTTTCTCCCACCTGTTAATACATCAAGAAATGAGCTATTCTCAGTAAGTGCAAAAGATAAAATGGAATCCATAGGGAAGTCCAACAAATCCAGAGCCCAGATGTACCCTCCAGGATCATTGAAGGCCACCGGTCTGTGATGACCTTCATAGCTGAGGTGATAACAGCTCATGCATGTTCTTTGGAGAGAGAGAGAGAGTCTCCCTGAGTAGTGAAATCCTATCTCACTCCGTCATTCAGGTGCCAGAGAAGTTAGTTGTTTCTACAAATTTCTAGGAAGGTCATTCTTTGTGATCCCACTTAACCTAGACATAGTTGACATTTGATACTCTAGTATAGTGACTTGAGATGATAAACAGAGAAGAGAGACAGAACAAGAGACAGACAGAAATTCCTACACTCAATGTTGGTACTAAGCTTTTTTGGTGAGTGTGGTAATCCTTGAAAGATAAGATCCTATTGCATGGACATTGTGAGTGGAAACTTTAAGTTTGTGTGTTAAGAATATTAAACAACTTTGTATGTAAAGAATATTAGACAAAAGACTGTGTTTCCTGTCATCAAATAGGTCCTAAAAGCAATCACAGAAATTCTCAGAAGAGAGTGTAAGACAGATTAAATACAAACAAGCAGAAAGAAGTCAAAATGGAGTTCATGAGATGTGGCCAGATGCAAGGAGGTAAAGCACATAGAAGCTGCTGAGGTATGGGGTGGAATTTACTCCAGAGACTCTGGATGGAGGTCACATTAGTTCCCCTGTCCCATCTTTGAGAGATGTACGCATATCTTGTTTCCAGAGTAGTGAGTTGGTACATGTCTGCTGTTTTCGGTCACCATATTCAGGGATATTGTGTCACAACAGATATTGGGAACTACCACCAATGGAACTCAAGGAAGCCACTGACTAAATGTGCTGTGGTCATCTGTAGACCCCTCATTTGACATTCTTTGCCTCATATGAATGGATTCGTGAAAACAAAAACAAAACAAAACAAAATTGCAGTGTGTAGTGAGGTAGCTCTTAGTTGATGGCCTGTAATTTAAAGTGACATCTCACTACTGATATCTTACACAGCTCTTCATCCTAAAATATACAAGAGTCAATAAACCAGAGCTGTGTACTGTCTCCTAAACATATCACACACTTCATGGTGCATCATCTGATTAATGGTTAGGACACCCCATCATGTTTCTAGCATTTCAATTCATAGATGGGGAACCAATGATCAAGAGAACACAGGTGACCTTTCCGTATTCACTGAATTGGTAACTGCTGGAATGCTTACCTAAGTACTTAAATATGCTCCTCCTTTGTGGACACACATCCCATGTTGAATCCATGACCTCGAAAGGAGAGAAAGGAGAAAAACAAAATAATGAGCAATGCACACCTTCCTGGTATCACTGCCCATGCCACATTGAACTTGAGTTTAGTCTAGTTTCAGTTGTTCACAGAAAAAGTAATCTAAGTAATTTACAAATTCTAAATGACTTTGCATCAATCTTTGGTATAAAACAAAAAATAGAATTTCCTGTTTTATCTATATCTATGCTTTTCCTTTCAATCCGTTAATCATTTTGTCTCACTAATAGTGTGCCCCATAATTCTCGTTTGCCATTCTGATATGGAAAGTAGACATGAACAAAAATACTTTCCTATTCCTGTGAGTTGCAAATTTACCTTCCACTCACATACTTAAATTTAATATGGTTTAATGAAGGTTTTTCACACAAGAGACTATGTAGGAGGAAAATGTCTTAATCTAGCTTCTTTTAGTAAATTAGTCTGTCTTTTCTGAAAATTTACATAAAGTTCTAATAAGGTGGAAATGTTTCAGGATCAGGGAACAGGCACACACTCACAGATCAAATAAGTTGCCTGTGTCAGTTTTCGGTACGCACTCTAAAAGATCACCTTGACTGCATGACATTTGAGTACCACAAAATGATTGTTTCTGAGTTCCTGGGGTCAGCATTCACACTGGGATGACTTCAAGGTGTCACAAAGGCTGTTTCTGGAGCTGGAGTTAAAGAATCCACCTTTCTCCTTCCAGGGTGCTACCACATTTCCCAAATATTACTCCTTCCTCCTCTCAGTCAATGCCTATCAAATCTCTCTCTGAGTGTGACTTTCTTCTTCCCTATGACAAACACTGTTAAGTTCCTATGGGACTTATTCAGATATTCCCTACTTCTCTCCCAGTCTGATAATCCTTCTCTTAATCAAATCTGCCAAGTTCCTTTTCACATAGCAGGTAACACCTCAAGGGTGCACATATTAGGACGTGGATGTATCTTGTGGTGTCATTGAGCTATGTAAAACTCTTATCATCTTCCATAAAATTCTCATCATTTAAAGCAGAAAGAGGTTCACAAGACAGATGTGTGAAAGCAAGAGAGCAGGACAAAGTATGATATTCAGGGTTTCTGGTCTGTGGGGATTAAGCAAAGGAGGTGCTTGTTTAACTTCTCCTAATTTGGATTTTATTGTGTGCATAAGTTTGGTAGATATTTCTCTATGATTTAGAACTACAAAAATAATTCACTGTTAATTTCAATCTAAGAGAAATTGTTTAGGAGGAATTAAATATTTCTTGGACTTTTTAAATATTTCTACCCAGGATAAAGGAGGAGCAGAGGAGACCAGAATAGAGATGCCTGCCAACAAAGGCACTTCTCTACTATCTTATGCTGTGCACATGGACAAGGATTCCTCTTCAGGCTCTTGCTGTTTGCTAATAAGTTTTCTAGAGGATCAGGGTCCATGAAAATAAGCAGGATTGTGACCATTCTGCACTACAAAGGTCTGGCCAGGGACAATGATGTACACAGCAGTGAGACTTCCCCAGACTTCAGGGCATGGGTGCTGAAGACAGCTCTGATTCTACTACCTTTGATGTTGAACTTGGCTGAGAGGTTCAAGAAAAACACAGATGGGAGACTGCAGCTCAAACTGCGGTTCACATTTTATCAGAATCCAAGTTACTTCATCTGGTACCTCTGCACAGATAGAGACCACTTCCTGAGAACCACTGATGGTTCATCATTCCAGGTCAGGCTGTGGTCCCCACTCACTGCTGAAGACAAAGAAGCTGGTACACTGATGGTGCCCTATAGAGACCTTCATTGAGGGCAGTGAATTTCACTGAAGTCATCAGCTTGGATCCCTCAGGTGTCTGTGTCAGTGAAATGTGGAAATGCATTCCAAATGGCATGACTGATGCAGAATACCGGAGACTGCAGATCAGTAATATGATTCAGTTAGATGGTAGGTATGAAGGAAGCCTGGAGATCTGTGTAGGGCAGAACTGTGTATGCTACACTAAGTGGAGACTTCCATGTTATCATCCTGCATCTGCAGCTCCTTTCCTGACTTCATGCTGCTCGTAAACATGCCTTAAGGCCCTTATGAAATGTTTTTAACTTCATTAAACATGTTTTTGCTAAATATGCAATTTTTGTTTGAAGAGGTAAGCCAGCTTTGGAGTCAAAAATATGTTGGTAGAGAATTTCAAAGCTTTTGACAACCAGAGTTTCTGAGGTACAAAAATGTCCAGTATTCTAACTTTCTAAGACTTTACTATTTTATTCTGTTAAATAAGGACATGGCCTTATACCATCACAAAGAAAATAAAGAGAGACATTATTCCAGACACTATGCATATAATGAAAACTTTAGTGTCTCAAAACCCTTCTCTACCAGGATGGTGTCCAGAGGAAACCAGCTGTTGGTAGAAAAACCTTTAAAGTGATTGACCAGGGACATCTGGGTACACTTGGTCTGTGCACAGTCAGTGAAGTGAGTCAGCATGAGGTTGTGCCCAGACCTGACCATACCCTGCTGATTTGCATGTCCCTAGGGAACAGCATTGAGTACATATTAATAGGCTGTAACACACTGTGCAGGAGTCAGTTCCTGTCAGGACACAGCATGGACATGACAGTCCCCACTCAGTTCCTGGGACTCCTGCTGCTCTGGCTCCCAGGTGAGACAGAACAGTGCTGGGAATTTACTCAGCAGAGAGCAGTCAGTTCTGCCTTAATTTCATGGAAATATTCTTTTAATATAATGGTATGATTTTTTGTATTTATATTTTCCATATCAGGTACCAGATGTGACATCCAGATGACCCAGTCTCAATCTTCCCTGTCTGCCTCACTTGGAGACAGAGTCACCATCACTTGCAAAACAAGTCACAATATTTACAGATACTTGGCCTGGTATCAGCAGAAACCAGGGAAAGCTCCTAAGCTCCTCATCTATGCTGCAAGCAATTTGGCTTCCGGGGTCCCATCCAGGTTCAGTGGCAGTGGATCTGGGACAGTTTACAGTCTCACAATCAGTTCTGTGGAAGCTGAAGATATTGCAACTTATTACTGTCAGCAGCTTAGTGATTTCTCTCCCACAGTGATGCAAGCCATGACAAAAACTACCAGAAGCAGAAGTGTGAGGCTCGTCTATCCCAGCTGCTTGTCATGGTGCCCTCTCCTCCAGACACAATTTCTCAGATGTAAACAGGCTTTCAAGTTTACTGGAAGATTACAGAAGTAGGGTCAAGGATGCTCCTCTGTACTCTAAATTTCTATCTCTTCTCTTCCCCAAGGACATGTAAGGAAAGTGGATTTTGGTATTCCATCAGTAGCTGAAATTCATACCAAAAACTAGAAATTTATGCTCTCACTTTCTCTCCTGTCTCTCCCCACCCTGTGTGTTTCTTGTTCCCTCCATCCTTTCCTCTGTTTCTCTCTCCCTCCTCTCCCTTTCCTACTCTCCCCTTCATTTCTCTTTCCTTCTCCCCTTCCCTGTTTTCTTCCCCATCTCTCCCTGTCTCTCTTTCACTATCTAACCCTCTGTCCCTTTCAGACTGTCCCTCTCTCCCTATTTTCCTTTCCCTCGCCTTTCCTTTATCCATCTTTCTCTCTCCTTGTCTCTCTCCCACTCCATCCCCTGGGTATTGATTCTATGGTCCCCACACTGAGGCACATTCCTAACTCTGGTTTTCCTAGTTTGTTAATGTAGAAACTGAACTGGAAGTCTTTATGCTTCAGGTATGCAGGGTGCTAGATGATCGGCCTGTGCCATCATCCAGGCTCCTAACAAATTATGGGAGAGCCATGCTTAGTCATAGCTTCTTGCTCTCTATTTATGGAAATCAATGTCTTTGAATTGAATCATGCAAGATTGTGTAGTGCCATATATTTTTCCATAGATCCAGGAATTTTTTTTTTCAAAATGTTGCTGTCCTTCTGAAGTAACTAGAATACACAATATTCTGAAGAGATGACCAATTGAATATTAAGATTCTCAGTGACAAGTGAAGAATAAAAAAATAGTTTCCAAATTTTATAAACATGCATATTGAGAATACTTCTCAACAGCACTCGTTCACTGAAGGTCACATAACAGTTTGCAAGAAGGATTCAGAAAAGCTATTATTTCCTCTTGTGAGTTCATAGAGCTCAAGTGCTTACTCACTGAACATATCTGCATCTGTCAGGCTACATGTGCATTCCAGGCCCTCTCTTTTGACTTATATGCTTCCTGAGCTTTGTTTTTTAGATTGAGAATGTGCAGGGAAGCACAGACATGGCTGGTAGAAGTCAACAGAATGACAGGGAAGGTAGGACTATGGGGGAGATGTACATGGAACCAGATGAAGGAGGTCTGCTTTCCATGTGGAGCTTCCTGTGTCTGAAATTGGATCCAACAGGTCAAGGCAAGCAAGTTCCCTTGAGGTTGAGTCCTAACACAGAATGCAGGAGGTGTGAGAGTAAACTAAAGAGCCCTAGTCTAGCAGCCATGTTCAGCATCACAGAGAGTTTGAGAGGACTCATATTTGGGGACACAGGTGGTAAATGCCTAGCTGGAAATACACCAAATTGTAATAATTTATTATATTAGGGTTTTCCAAGACAAAGCAGATGAAACACAAGATATACAAATATATAAAAAATGACTTGATTGGCTTAAGATGGTTAGCCACAGTGTTAGATGAGGAAGCTTGCAGAGGGGGTCTGTACATTGGAGGCTGAAGGATTCAATCCAAGGCCTGGAGTTCACCCTAGTGTCTTGTGCAAGCCTGCACCAGCAAGCTGAAGAGTCTGTGACAGGAGGCTCAAAGATCTGTGATTGAAGGCTGAAGAGTCTATGCCAGAAAGGTGAAGATTCTATATTTGAAGCCAGGAGACCATGTTCAAACCAAAAAAGAGTACTGGGACTCCTCCAAGAATGGAATGCATTCATCTTTGTTCCTTCTCTTTTATACTGTATGGGTAATGAGCCACCCTAGGGTGGGTCTTCTACACCCTTGGGTGTAGACTTGTTAAAGGCTTTTTGTTCAGCTTCTAAAAGATTCAGGTTGACACAATCAATCAAACACTACATTTATCATCATAAAATTTATAATATCTGAGGCATAATATTATTTATTGATTTTTTTTCACTAAAAATAGGGCATTAGTTTTCTTTATGCAAGAGACTCATGTTATTCCTTTTTGGTAGCCTTGTCATAGAGAGCTCTTGGGGAGCTTTGATCTCTGGGAAATGCAACTTCTAACACTTACATCTAAAATTTTCAAAAATTAAACTTCCTGAATTGGAAAATAAACTAGATACCAGAAAAAATTCCTACCAGCTCAGAGTATTGTTCCTATTTAGGTTACATGGCTGGCCCATCAAACAAATGGAACTGGGAACTTCATTTTCTAGGTCCCTGGGCAGCAAACAGGCAGTCTCTTTCCCTAGCAGTTTGACACTAGACACTTAAGTCTTAATTGTCAGGAACTCTGCCTTCTTACAGCAGCAGGTCCAGTGGAACATGCTTGCCCTAATATTTCACCATCAGATGTATCTTCCCCAGATGCAGACAAATTTTACAGTCTTCACTTGTTCTACAATGAGGAACATTTTATTTTGCATTTCTCATGAGAAAGATTGGCCTTGGATTATCTATTTCCGTCGCACCTTAGAGATTTCACACCACTGCCCTTATTAATGGACTTACTTATTTTTCCCCTAAGGGAAACCTTCCATGCAAATCTGTGATGAATGCTCAGCCCTAATCTTGCAGTTTAACTTCTCAAAATGAGGCTCGCTGCTGATCTCCTTGGTCTTCTGATGCGCTGGATCCTGATAAAGATGAAGGGGCATGAAGAAAGAGAATGCAATGTCATCTTTATCCACTTACTTGTCGTCTTTATCATGATTATGAAGTGGAGACATAGATTGGATGTTCAAAGAAGGCAGTTTGATAGTTAGTGGGAAAGTCAATTTTCTTAATGCAGTAGTCCTTAGAAGTCACTAAGATCAGGTAAGTTTCTGAAGGCAAATCCTCTCGATTTTTGTTTGCTAAATCATGGAGACAGGTATACATTATCTTTATTGTCAGTGATTTCTTCCATATGCTGACCTAATGTATGCCTAGAAAAAGGAATCTCATATAAAATTTGAAAGCCATGTTCCCCAGGAATGAAAAATGACGCATAAATACAAAACAAATTCAGTGGGGTGAGGCTGTGTAACAATTGATCTCACATTCAAGTGTAGCTCAAAGCCAGTCCCTAGAACACAGAGTGCAGGAGATGAGCTATGTGAATACATTGCTGGGATTAGTGCAAGACAGAGGTAAGTATCTGGTCTCAAGATTCCTGGTTTCTCCTTCTTAACTGGAGTACAGGTAGACCTGAGAATGTTGTATTCAGTGTTCTCAACAAAACCTGAGACCTTGTACTCTCAGTCTTTTGACACACTCCCCCTCCCCACTTTTCTGTGTAAAAATAAAGACGCAGACTGTGCTGGGCTGTCACTGCTTCTTAATAAGAGAGAAGAGACCTTAATCAGTCCAATATTTCCTTTTTTTTTTTTTTTTTTTTTTTTTTTGTACCCGGGATCTAACTCATGACCTTGAACTTGCTAGGCAGGCACTTACACCACTGAGCTAAATCCTCAGCCCCAAAGTTTTCCTTTCATTATAGGTCTACTCTTCTGTTAACCTCCTGTCATGCCTCTCTCAGGACCAATCTGATCATGTGGGCAGTGGCAAAATTGATAGTCATGTCTATGCTTTGGACAATTTTCTTACATCTGTCACCAAATTAACAAATGTGCTATTCTTAGTAATTGCAAAAGGTTTAAATTCAAGGCATAGATGGATGGGTTCTAGGGTTCCAGGAACAAGCAATGGTCTTCTTGAAGCCAGAAGGTCCCCTGTCTATGATGACCATCACAGCTCGGATAATACCATCCAATGCCTGATCTTTAACTCAGAGACTTCCTGGATAGTACAAGGCCATTTTTCACTGTGTCAGTCCGTCTGCAAGGAATGAGTGCCAGCAAAGTTCTTTATGCACATCCCTAGCACGGTCCTGCTTTGTGACCTGGCTTAACCTAGACAAAGTTGGCATTTGATACTCCTGTACAGTGAGTTGTGAAGACAAAGAGAGAAGAGAGACAAAAAGAGAGAGTAAAATTCACAGACTCTGTAGATACCACATGCTTTTAGAGATTGTTACAGTCCTTGAAAGACTGCATCCCATTTCACGTGTTGGGGACCACAAATTCACAATAGCTCATTTGTATACTACCTTAAACGATAAAATGGAGGCTTGGGCTTATGGGTACCAACCATTTGATTGCTCCCATTTACTCTGCAGGGATGAGCCTTCCTCTTCTACTTGCTAAGACTAAAGCTAAAACCACTAAGTCTAAAAAAACACTGCAGAGCAAAATCCTTCTTAGCCTAAAATCATTTTAGCGCTCTTGATTCATTACTAGATTACTCATGCCTGCTGAGTCCTAGGACTCTGTTTCTTCTACCAATTTTGAATCCTTTGCTAGCCCTGTTTCATGATAACACCAAATAATCAGTGGCTGTGTAAAGTGTTACATCACTAGCCCATCCAGAGACACTGACTTTGCAGCCAAGCATCATATATTACACAATTTGTCTCTGTTTTTTTTTTTTTTTTTCTTCTTATTTTTTCTTCTCACTATCACCTGAACACTGACAACTGGGGCTCTTGGCCAAGTCTCTAATATAATGGGTACTGTGAGTGGTAACTTTCAAGGGACAAGGGCTTTTGATCACATACATTAAGAAGACTGAACACATGAGACTTCTCAATGTGATCTAATAGGTCCTAAAAGCAATCACAGAACTTCCTGGAAGTGAGAAGCCAAACCAAGTTTCTTTTGTTTTGCTTTGTTTTTGGAGTGCATAGGTGCTTACATTCGGCACATATCCTTGTCTATTGGACTCTTCTGGACAATGCTCACTCCACTGTCTCTGCTTTATATTTGGTGGGTTGTTTGCACTTTTAGGTAGAGCATGAAGGCCAACATGCTGCTGTTAGAAATCACAATAACAACTGTGAAGTTAATATTTTGGGTGAGCTGTACACAGACCCAGATGTAAGAGGTGCACTTTCCATAAGGAGTCGCCTGAACATGAAATTTCATCAAACAAGTCAGTGCCAATCAAATTTCCTTGATGATCAGGTTTTAATACAAAAAGCAGAAGGTGTAAGTGCAGGCTAATCTCCTATGGTCTAGCAGCCATGGTCATGCACCACAGAGAACTCAGGAGTCTTTATACTTGGGGACAGTGGTGTCAGAGACACACCAGGACATAGTTCCCTACGTCAGAACCTGATTTGAATGCCCAAAGAACAGTGATGACTTTAGATAAAAGAATTGCAAATTTTGACCAAATTTAGCTGGAACCAGGATTTTACTCCCTGTATATAGGCACTGGCTTGACAGGAAACAGAGATGGTCTTATGGGAAAGCAACAGGGAGAATGGTATCTGGGTTAATAGGGTGCCCATGCATGGCTAAGAATGACAGAAGAAGGAGACACTGTTAATGCATTTCAGGGTGATGAACTGAGCAAACGATGTGTTCAGCTAGGATACAAAGCTTTCTGAGATGTTCACTCCTCATGGCCTCCTCTGCTGTCTTCAAATCCAGACTCCAGAAAATCTGCACCTCGAGCACAGAGGCATGATGGAGGGGGTGTAGATCAGGGGAATCCGATAGCTGATATAATAATTTTTTTCTTGTCTTACATTATTCCTAGGTACTTGAAGTTACACAGGAGTCTTGTTTAACCTAATCCAGGCTCCTAGAATTGTAGAAAAAAGTTATTTGTTAAAGGCATTATGTCTGACACCACTAACCATACTTTCCTGATGATTAACTAAGAAAAATATTATTAAATATTAGAAAAGAGTAGAATACCAAAATTTTTAAACCTAGAATAAAGGAAAAGGATTCACTCCTTGTGAATGAAAGAGACCTGTATATTTACAAATTAGTGAATTTGTGAGTGACATTTTTATAAGCAAAATGAAATTTTCCTTGGGGAGCTGCCACAAATACATTGAAACTATACACAGAAAGCAATGCCTTAGGGTCATTGCAAATATTTTAGAATATATTTAATATGTATCATATTCATTTTAATAGAAAACAAAGCAATTTTCCATTGTCAGGGTGGTATAGGAAGTACAACACTAGCATTTACTTTTCCTCCACTGGAATGATTTGAGATCCAGTGTCTGATTCATATTTCTATCATTTAAATATTCTATCAAATAAACAATAAGACTTCTTTTAGCAAAATTCCAAAATAGCCATGAAAATAATACCTCTTTGTACTCTTCAGGACATTTTCAAGATTGGATATTTGTCTACAATTTTCTGCCACATGGGTGCCAAACAGAAGCATATTTTTTCTCTTAGATTGTGCTGTCTGTTCTAACATCGGGCACCTGGAGACACCAAGTGGGTGCAGAGTCACAAAGATCTGCCAGCTCTATAGTTATACCTGTGTTGTCCAGGTCTTGATTATTTCCATGTTCTTAGATCACAGCCCCCTGCCCTTAAGACTTCTTTCCAGCTGGTCCACTCTGGGAACGAGTCAGTCCCAGTCAGGACAGAGAATGGATGGGAAGGCTCCGTTCAGCTATTGTTTCCACCACACTGGCTCCCAGGTAAAGAGAAAGACAAGTGGAGAATTGTGGAAGTGCATATGGGCAGGGATGCCTAGCTCTTAATGGGAGTATATAACACTATTGTTACTCATGTAAATATTTGCTTTTATGCTTTCTTGCCAGGAGTGAAATGTGCCATACAGGTGACCCAACTTCACCATTTTTGTCTGTATCTCTAGAAGACAGTCACTACCAGTCACCAGAACAGTTATCCTCATAACTATCAGGGGAAAAGAACCTAAATTTCCTTCTCAGTTGTAGCAGCAGAGATTTGAAAATACCTTCTATTATTCAATGAAATATTCATATCCTCGGATAGTCAGGTCATGGAGTTTTGATAGTCGATTCTAGATGCTGACTTTTTTGGGGGATGTGGTATTTAATTCACGTCACAGTTTTCATTGGTTTCATTCCTTAGCTGGTTGCCTTCAAGTCAGAAAGGGTACAGTGGAATGGGCCTACTGAGGGCTGCTACTCATCACTGTGTAAACAGTGATGGGAAAATTGTCAAACAATTGAAGAAAATCATGAAAATCCTACGTGGTATAATGATAATTTCTGAAAAGAGAATGAAATCGTGCACATAAATAAAAAAAAAATTCTGGTTTGAAAAATACCATAAAAGTTTTCCATAATGGTAGTGCTGTTGTGTATTTACCTTCCTGATGGTGCAAAGTGGTCCTCAGAGTGCTCTGGTAAGCCCAGCAGTGTTAGTTAAGACAATTTGATTGCCCTGCAGCTGCCTAAGGGATTAGCAAATCATACTCCTGATGCATCTCTAAGGGCCATGGATCTGGGATCTGGGTAGCACCAACAGTTGCAGCCCTTCCTCTCTGGTGCTGTCTGCTACTCTGTTTTAGCACTGCCCTTAGCCAGGCCCTTCCAACCATGTGAGATATTTGAGGGAGATTATAGTTCTAATCCATAATGAAAGCCAAACATGAAACTTCACATTCAATTGTGGCATAAATCTTCCTTTTCAGGAAAACTGTAATTTTATGGAGAACTTCTCTGGAGGAGAGAAAACCCTGTCTTCAAAGGCATAAATTGATGAGGTATCAAAGGAAGTTGAGAGCATGTGAGACACAGGATATCTAAGTGAATGATGCAATGATGCACACCTTGTCTTTCTTGTGCAGCTAGATGGAGGTGAGCTGGGTTCAGCAGAGATTAACATCCTCAGAGGAAAAGCCTCCATGGTAGCACATATTTCCACCTGAGCTTTCCACTCAGGTTTTACATTTATAGAACTTATTCTTTTTTTTCCAAGGAAAAAGGAAAGAAAAATGTACCAAACATTTAGAAACAGATTAAGATCAAGTAGATACATATATATGCAGAATTCAGAAAATTGCTATGGACAAACTAATTGTTTTCTACAACTATATGAGATGTAAAGAATCAAATTAGTCTAGTATATATTTTTTGGGGGGGATGTTTTGTGAAAATTTTTAATTTTTATTTTTTAAAGAGAAAAAGAAACAAAGGAAACAAGCAAAAGTAGCAGCAACAACATAAAACCCAAACAATAGCAATATAGTATTTAAAAACAAGATGAGAGAATGTTACTAGTTTGTTATACATATATAGATAGATAGATAGATTTGTACACACACAAGACAGCTACAATGACTGTACTAATACTCCTATTATTTCAAGGAAAGGAAGAGAGAGTGCTCATATTGTTTGATCAACTTTGCATATCTCTTATCTGATAATCTCAGCAATTCTTTTGAAGATAACAAGGTCAGGCTAATATTAGTTGTATTCTACTGCCACCCAGTGGTCATGTTTTTTACTGTGACCCACCCAAATCCTCAATTTACAAACACCTTAATGCTCTCCACCAACACAGAAACTCTCCAGAAACACTAATGAATACAACCAACCCATTCCACCACTTTCCTCCTAATCTGTGTATAATATGCTTGGTTCTATTTTATGGTTCTGAGCTGAGTGAGGCAGAAAAGACATAACTACAGCAACCCATGGTCTTCCTGTGGGTGAGTTTGGTTCAAATTAAATGCACACATTGGTCTGCTCCCCACCTGGACTCTTGGAGGTTCCTTTCATTCTCTTCATTTGCATCCACCATGGAGTGATCAGATTTTCTTGCTATTGCTGTACATTCAGCATAATGTGCAAACCTAATGAAAAGATATCCCTCTTTAGAGTTTACAGTTTATACCACTGCTATTTATGTCTCTGAATATTAGACAAAATGGACAACAGCTTATTTTAACTAAATAAGAATTTTTCTACACCTTCATTTCTGTATATATGAGCACAACAGATGATGAATAAAAACCATTAGAGTGATAGATTTTTTAAACCCTTATCATTAGTTATCAGAAGAAATTGTAACAGTTTCTCAAATATAAGCATCTCAAAAGAATTCTTTGAACAATAATGTTTTTAGGAAATGAGATAAGCAAAGATACTTAACTCCTTTCTTCTGCTCATTAGCACAGAAATCAAGTTTACATGGTGAGCAGAGTGTAAAATGTCAAATGCTTTGAAAATAATCATGCAGTCCTGCAAGAGCATATAACACAGTGCCCTCTGTCTGTTTGTGTGAGGCATTTGGGGGTGCCAGGTGACGTGTGTTTAGATATACCTCAAAGCCTCAGTGGTCATAAGTGAGGCTTTTTAGTGGTGGCTGGATCTAGGCTGTGTGATGCTGAGATCAAGGGTGTGTGTTCACTAAATGAGTCTGCTGATTGGTCTGGTGTAGTTCTGGGTGTGGAGAGTAGGTGGCCATCCTTGGTGCGAGTGCTGCTTGCAGTGAGGATGTGTAGCCTAGAGAGAGTGTAACAGCAAGACAGCAGCTTCTGCTGCTGGGTGCTGCTTCATTACTTTGCTGCCTCATTACTTTGATGCCTTCTCTTTCTCCTCTGCTTTGCCACCCTTCCTTGGAGCCAGAAAACTATGAACCGAAACCTCTACATCTAGTGAGTCAGAATAAACTTTTCCACCTTGAGTGTCAGTTATTTTGTCACAGCCACAAGGAAAGTACCTAAGATTTTGTGTTCACTTTTACTTTTCTAACACCTGAATGTTTCTGAATCCTCTCAGTAACATGCTTCTGGGTCTAATATTTTCAGGCTGAGGACCAGAATTTGATTAGTTAACATCAGAAGAGAATAGAAAACCAAACTAAGACACACACATTAGAGAAAATGCAATGAAAGTGAAGAATAAATAAAATTTTATGCTGTAAATATGAAATAGTTCTACTTCTCGTACTTTTATATGTTTCTTTCTAAAGCACAATTATCATCTGTGCTGTTCAATATTTGAAGTTTATTTTCATTTTTAATTTATTATTATTTTCTCCAAACATGTTTAAGCACATTAGTTAGTACATTTCTCAGCAGATACCCAGCTTTCTTAGGGAATTTTGTGATTATTTGTACTTCTCTTTTGATTTCTTATATGATTAATATTATACATAAACTTACCAAGGTGACATAGGTTATACAACACTATAATCTTTTATTTTCCTATTGATCCATGATTTCTTTTAAGGATAGGAATGATCTTTGTGAAGTGACTTGATATATTTGCCTGTGCTCAAGAGCTGAGGAATTCAACACTAAGTACAATGATAACAAACAAAGAATTATCAGATTGTTCCTTATTTAATTTTATTGATGTGAAACACTGAGAAACCTGAGAAATAACCATTTTCAAATGAAGTGCAAGGTCAGTGCCAGTGATAGGCCTGAGACACCACAGTGCTGGATTCAGGTCTTGATGTTCTTACAGATGGAATTTCCTGTGAACTGTGGGTTCAAGAGTAGCTGCCCTGCATATAGACCATGTAAGAGGATTGGGAAGTTTCACTGTCTTTTTGTAATTCTCACTGAGAATATGGCTTTGTTTCCTTGTTTGTTCTGTGCCATTATCATGTGAAGTTCTTCATCTAAAATCTTCTGTTTTCGTTGATAAATGTGAGGAAATTAGAAAAAAAAAAAAAAAAAAAATATATATATATATATATATATATATATATATATATATATATATATATAACAATGTACTGTTATGAGTTGTGTTTAAATGCCCCACAAGGGATTTCTCAGCAAGCAGGCAAGCATCACCAGTTCCAGAGGCCCCGTGGCCTGCGTTAAGTGCCCAGTGGACTCTGCCCCAAGCCCAGACTGTTTGGGACACTCCAGGCTTCTGGGTGCAGTGAAGTGGCTAAGTGGATTTGAGGCATCTACATCTGCCTCCCCATTCCGGCTGTGCTGAGAGAACTGTGGAGTTTCTAGCAACCAGGCAGGCACACAGTGTCCCTGGAGCCCAGCTTATCTGGAACTACAGAGTTCTAAACAAACAGAAGAGGGCCTCTGCTTCTAGAGGCCCAGCAGGCTGGGGGAACTGGGTGCCAGAGTCCCAGGAGCTATGAACAGAGACTTGGATTTCCAACAGACCCTGAGGAAGCTTGCAACTAATATTTGAAACACAGAAATACAGGAAAATGACAAAATGAAAGACCAAATTACAACCCAAGAAACCCTAGGAGTGATGTATACAGAAGAAAATGTATGCCATACACCTCAAATATGGGACGTAATAGCTACTGAAATGAACAAGCAACTCCAGGAAGCTTTAAAGGAATTCAAACTCGAAATAATCTCCCAGGTAAAAGAAGAAATGATAAAAGACATGAAAGGGATTCTGAATATATCTAAAGAAAACACAGTTAAAAAATGGAGGAAATAAACAAAACCATAGAATGCCTGGATGAGCAATATAAGAAACAAACAGAATACATAAAGCAGATACACAAAGATATAGAGGAGATAAAAAACTCCACTGAAAGCTGTAAAAACCGTCTCAATGTAAGTGAAGACAGAATTTCAGACCCCAAAGACAGGACTGCAGATAGTGAACAGGAAAGGAAAGATCTTTTAAAAATAACAAGAAACCAGAAAATAACAATTGAACAACTGCAAGATAATGCAAAGAAAAACAATACAGGATTGATAGGGATTAATGTAAAAGAAAGGGACAACATAAAGGATGTCAAGAGGATATTTAGAGAAGTAATAGCTGAAAAATTACTAGCATGAGATCAGAAACAGACATCACGTGAAGCTTATAGAACTCCAAATAGTCATAACGAAAATAAAACTACACCCAGACATATAATAATCACCATCCCAGAAATCCAACACAAGAATAGATTATTAAAAGCTATCAGAGAGAAAAGACAGAACATTTATAAAGGAAAACCTATCAGAATCACAACAGACTTCTCAGCACAAACAGTAAAGTCAAGAAGAGCATGGAGTGGAGTATTCCAGATCCTAAAGCAAAATGATTTCCAACATAGACTGATGTACCCTGAAAAACTATCATTCAAAATCGATGGTGAAATATGATACTTCCATGGCAAAGAACAGCTGAAGAACTTCATGAACACCAAGACAACTCTGCAAGAAATACTGAGAGACAGTTTAGATACACAAAGGAAAAAACCACTAAGCAAAGCAGATAATTAAACAGAACAGAAAGATAAAAATGCAACAGCAGAGAGATAACATGTGAACAATAAATCAGCATATAACACTTATAACCATTAATGTAAATGGTCTCAGTGCACCAATCAAAAGAAACAGACTAGCAGAATGGATCAAGAAACAAAATCCAACCATATGCTATTTATAGGAAACCCATCTAACCCAGAAGAATACTCACAGACTGAAAGTCAAAGGATGGAAAACAATACTTCATGCAGCAGGAATCCAAAAAAAAAAAAAAAAAAAAAAGCAGTAGTAGACATTCTGTTTGCAGACAACGTGAATTTTAAACCAACAATGATCATAAAGGACAGAGAAGTTCACTAAATACTCGGTAGAAGAAAACTCCAAGAGAAAGAGATAACTATCTTAAATATATATGCACCAAATTCCAGAGCACCCAGTTATATAAAACAAATATTAACAGAAATGAAAACTCAAATTATCAGTAACACAATTGTAACAGGAGACCTTCAAACGCCTTTGACACCAAGGGACAGATCAACCAGACAGAAATGAGCAAAGAAATAACAGAACTGAATCACACCGAAAAACACATGGACTTGATAGACATATACAGAATGTTCCACCCAACAACATCAGAATACACATTCTTCTCAGCAGTACATGGGTCATTCTCTAAAATAGACCATATATTAGCGCACAGAACATATAAAAACAAATGCAAAAGAGTTGAAATCACCCCTTGCATGTTATCGGATCATAGCATTTTGAAATTAGAAATTAATGATAAAAGATACTGCAAAAATCTCACAAACACATGGAAACTGAATAACACACTCTTGAGTAATCAGTGGTCACAGAAGACATTAAAGAAGAAATTAAACAATACCTACAAGAAAATGAAAATGCAGATAGAACTTACCAGAATCTGTGGGATGCAATGAAAGCCGTCCTCAGAGGAAAATTTAATGCACTGAGTTCCCACATCAGGAAAACAGAATGAATACAAATAAATAACCTGATGCTACATCTCAAACAGCTAGAAAAAGAAGAGCAAGTCAAGCCCAAAGCCAAAAAGGAGAGGAAATTATGAAAATCAGAGCAGAAATCAACGCAATAGAGACTAAGAAAACAATCCCAAGAATCACAAATTAAAGAGTTGGTTCTTTGAAAGACTAAATAAAATCAATAAGCCCCTAGCCAATGTTATTTAAAAAATGGAAGAAAAAGTTCAAATTCATGCATTAAGAAATTAAAAAGGTGAAATCACTACAGACTCTACAGAAATACAGAAGATCATCAACACCTACTTTGAAAACCTCTACTCTCAAAGGTTTGATAATACAGAATAAATAGACAAATTCCTAGAAACAAATGAAGTACCAAAGCTAGATCAAGAGGATGTAAAACTGCTGAATAACCCAATCTCTATTAATGACATTGAAAATGTAATTAAGTCCTTACCTACAAAGAAGAGCCCAGGCCCAGACAGATTCACTGCAGAATTCTACAAGAAATACAAAGAAGACCTAATGCCAACACTCCTCGAACTATTCAATGAAATTGAAAGGGAAGCAATCCTTCCTAAGTCATTCCTAGAAGCAAATATTACTCTAGTACCAAAACCTGAGAAATCCCCAACTAAAAAAGAGAACTATAGGCCAATCTTCCTAATGAACACGGTGCAAAAGTCCTCAGTGAAATATAGAGAAATACGATGCAGCAAATCTTCAAGAAGATTATACACCATGAACAAGTGGGATTCATCCCAGGAATGTAGGGATTGTTCAGTATACGTAAATCAATAAATGTAATCCACCATATCAATAAAGTCAAAAGTAAGAATCACATGATCATTTCTATAGATGCAGAAAAAGCCTTTGATAAGGTCCAACATTCATTCATGATAAGAACTTTACAGAAAATTGGAATAGATGGTCTTTACTCCAACATAATAAAGGCCATTTATGACAAACCAACAGCCAGCATCATACTAAATGGCCCAAATTGAAAGCCTTTACTTCAAAATCAGGCACAAGACAAGGATGTTCTTTATCACCACTGCTATTAAATATAGTACTGGAAGTATTAGCCATAGAAATTAGACAAGAGAGAGAAATAAAAGAGGTAAATATAGTAAAAGAAAAAGTTAAATTATCATTGTCTGCAGATGACATGATACTCTACATAGAAGGCTCCCTAAACTCCATTGAAAGACTCTTAGATATAATTAATAAATTCAGTAATGTAGCTGGATACAAAATCAATACTCAAAAATCAATAGCATTCCTATACACTAACAACAAAATCACAGAGAAGGAAATAAGTGAAACCACAGTCTTCACACTAGCAAGCAAAAAAAAAAATGAAATATTTAGGAATTTCTCTTATGAAAGAAGTGAAAGACCTATACAGGGAAAATTATAATACACAGAAGAAAGAAATTTAAGATGATCTCAGAAAATGGAAAGACATCCCTTGCTCATGGATAGGAAGAATAAACATTGTGAAAATGGCCATTCTCCCAAAACTGTTATACAGATTCAATACAATCCTAGTAAAAATACCATCAACATATCTTATAAATCTAGAGAAATCAATTATAAAATTCATCTGGAACCAGAAGAGACCTAGAATAGATAAGGCCATTCTAAGCAGCAAAGTCAAGGCAGGAGTCATCACAATCCCTGACTTAAAGTTATACTACAAAGCAATAGTAGTAAAATCAACATGGTACTGGAATCAAAACACAGACAAAGATCAATGGAATATATTACAAGATACAATAACAACTACAAACACACTCAACCATCTTATCTTTGATAAAGGAGCCAAGCAGTTTCACTGGAAGAATGATAGTCTCTTTAATAAATGGTGTTGTAAAAACTGGCTCTCCATTTGCCGAAAACTAATGCTAGACCCATGCCTATCACCATGTACTAAATTAAAATCTAAATGGGTCAAAGATCTGAATATTAAAACAGAAACAACTAATCTATTGGAAGACAATTTGGTAGAAACCTTGAAGTCATAGGGGTAGGTAGAAAATTCATGGACAAGACCCCAACAGCACAGGAAATACTTCCCAGAATCAATAACTGGGACCACCTCTTATTAAAAAGTTTCTGTGTGTCAAAAGAAATCTCCAGCATAGTGAAAAGAAAACCCACAAACTGGGAAAAGATTTTATTGAACTCCCCCTTAGATACTGGACTTTTGTCTAAAACATATAAAGAATTTAAAAACTCAGACCCCAAAATTCAAAGATCCAATCCAAAAATGGCTATCTGAGATGACTACACACTCTCAGATGAAGAAATACAAATGGCAAATAAATACATGAAAAAATGTTCATCATCATTGGTCATTAGAAAAATGCAAATTGAAACCACCCTGAGATCCCGTCTCACTTCTGAAAGAATAACCAGGATCAAGAAATCCAACAACAACAAATGCTGGAGAGACTGTGGGGGAAAAGGAACTCTCCTACACTGTAGGTGGGAGTGTAGACTGGTACAACCTTTGTGGAGGTCAGTCTGGAGATTTCTCAAAAAGCTGGGATTGGAAGTCCCATTTATTCCAGCTATTCCACTTCTAGGCATATTGTCAGAAGAACTGAAAGCATCATACCACAGTGATATATGTGCACCTATGTTTATAGCAGCACAATTTGTAAGAGCAAGATCTTGGAAACAACCCAAGTGTCCATCAACTGAGGAATGGATAAAAAAGTTGTGGTATTTCTATACAATACAGTATTACTCAGCTATAAAAAAGGATCACATTGAGATATTTATCAATAAATGGGTGCAGCTTGAGACCATACTCATAAGTGAAATAAATCATTCTCACATTTGTGAATACCGAATAGTTCCCCTAATGTAAGTAATGATTCAAATATATAAAAGTATGTGGTAATCATGATTCCCCATTATGTGGCCTTGAAGCCTTATAAAGTTTCCACATATTAATTGGAATGGATTTATTCTGAGCTACTTGATATTATTGCCTGTGATGAAATAAACAGCTATTTTGAAGAAAATAAATCATCATAATAGCTAGTGCAAATTTACTATCATCTTGTTTTGAAGCCCCACCAAACTATGGCACTTCTGTCTCCACTGGTTTTATTATGATGTATCTTGCTGAATTTTATTATATGTGATAGTATAAACAAAAATTGTTATAGGCAAAGAGATAATATAGAAACCATTGTTCATTTTCTGTTAGCTGGTTCTAAATGCCCTACAATGCTTTCATCCTGTTGAATGGTTTTACACTGAGTTGATATATTTGAAGCTTTAGTATACAAAGTTATATTCAAGTATTTTAAGGCAAAAGACACTATGGTAACTACTATTAAGTCGGGTTATTTCCTGGTGAGGCACTAGGTTGCTGAAACTGTCATGCTTTGACCTGCATTGTTACGTTGGTATGTCCTCTTTCATCTCAATCTCTCCCTTATTCATTAAAAAACTATTTAGTTATTTTTTATGATTTTAATTAAGGGGAAAAATTTTAAAAAAATTAGCAGGTAACTTGATTTGAAGTCCTGTAATACTCCCACTATCTTGTTTTGACTGACTAGACTCTGTTCTGTTCTGTATGATAGTATGAAGTTTGAGAGTATAGGCAACTACTTTGAAGGCAATAAGATTCACTATGATGCCCATTCTGGTTTGACTATTATATTCTTTGGAAGTCCTGTAATATGTACAAGGTTTAGGTTTTATGAGTCTTGTTCTCTATTATTTTGTTCAACTTTATAATACTTAGTGAGATAGACAATTCTTTTTAAGGAAGCAAGAGGCATTATGGTAACGATTGTTGATAAACATGTACTCTGTTTTTATGTCATGTGCTATGTCTATCCTTGATTTTGACTGACAGCTTTGTTTTGCCATATTTGACTTTATTCTCTTCCAAAAAAAAAGCAATAAGAACTAAGGAGTAATAAAACCCAAAATATGTAAATTTTGTTGTAAAAAAGAGAGGGATAAAAAGTGCTCTAAAGGATACAACTGCAAGTGTGTTTAGGGGTGTTAAATAGATGACATATTAATGTTTTCTGTTGGATCATTGAACACAACTGTTTACAGTCTCACTTTGAATGTCCACTTTGTATGCTTTGATCCTGTGACTTGGACCACTATCTCTAGGATGATAATGTGTAATCTATTAACTGGTGGTTTCTTACTGTGTTTTTTTTTTTTTTTTTTAGTTCTGTATTTCTTGTACTCTTACACCACTTTGTTTGTTTTGTTTTTTCCCTTTTTCCTTTTAAATAAAAAATACATTAAAAAATGTCCCCAGAAAGCCTCATGTGGTCATAGGGTACTGGACTTTTAAAGGCAACTCTGTCTATTGTTTGTGACATTGATTGTTGAGCACTGAGTTTGCCAGTGTGAGTGCTGCACCCATCCAGGTGCAGTGAGCCAGCATACCGTGTAAGGGAGGGAAGGAGAGTGCTTTTCCGTATTGTCCCTTTCATTCATGTGACTTTCAGCAGCCATGAATGTTTGCTCCTTGGCCATGGAACCCTGCTTTATAGCCAACTGAATATGGAGTGAAACCTTTAAAAACTGTAAGCTAAAGAAATGTTTCTTTACTTCATCTAGGACACAAAAAATTTTGTCTCAGCAATGAGAGAGAGGGATCTAATACACTTATCATTATAAATTTTATATCCAGTGTGCAACACATAGATTATTTTATTTCTTTCTTCCTAAAATAAACCTTACATTTTCTTTATGTGAGACTCATGTTTTACTTTTAGGGAAACCTTAGAGTAGGGAGTTCTTATGGAGCCTGTATCTCTGGGAAATGCAACTTCTAACACTTGCATATAAAATTTGAAAAGTTTAACCTTGACACAATGGATCCTGGAAAACTTTTCTACCAGGTCAAAACAATTTTCTATCTAAAACACCTGGCTCATCAATAATTGTGAACTGGGAACTTCCTTCTTTAGGCCTCTGCAAGCAAGCAAACAGGAGGGTCCTTTTCCTGGCAATTTAACTCTAGTCACTTCTATCTTCATGTCAGGAAGTCTGCATTGTTACAGCAGCAGGTTTAACAGTATTTTCCCCTAATCTAACATTTCACCATAGGATGAATATTCCCTACAGCACAGAAATTTGCCTCAATCTTGATTTGTTTTATACTGAGGAAT
The DNA here is from genome assembly GCF_034190915.1 of Cavia porcellus. Classification (NCBI taxonomy): domain Eukaryota; kingdom Metazoa; phylum Chordata; class Mammalia; order Rodentia; family Caviidae; genus Cavia; species Cavia porcellus. Next base: position 42,441,209 of record NW_026947501.1, on the reverse strand, counting down.
ATTTTATTTTGCACTTCTCGTGAGATAATTGTCCTTTGATTTTCCACTTTCACTGCATGTTAGTTATCACAAACCACTGCCTTTATCAATGAATTTACTTATTTTTCCTTCCTTGCAAATCTGTGATGAATGCTCAGCCCTAATCTTGACTTGCAACTTCTCAACATGAGGCTCCCCAGTTATCCTCTGAAGCTGTTAATGCCCTGGATCCTGCTAAGGATGAAGGGAGATGGAGAAAGAGAATAGAGTAGAAATATCCCATTTCTTGTCATCTTTACCCAGATTATGAGTTGGAGGCATATATTTGATGTTCAAAGAAGACAATTTGATAGTTAGCAGGGCAGTCAGTTTTCCTAATACAGTTGTCCTTAGAATCACTAAGGCCAGGTAATGGTCTGTAGGAAAATCCTCAATATTTGTTTGCTAAATCAGACATATTTGTATATTATGTTTATGATCAAGAATTTGTTATATACACTAACTTAATGTATGCCTAGAAAATGAATATTATATAGAATGTTTAAAGCATGTTCTTCAGGAACATAACACATAAATGCAAAACAAAATTATTGACGAAATGCTGTATCAGAGTTGACCCCACATTCATGTCTAGATCAAGGCCAGTACCAGGAACACAGAGTACAGGAGTGAGCCATGTGGAGATTGCTGTGACTAGAACAAGGCAGTCCAGTAGGTGTCTGGCCTCGAGATTCCTCCTTATTAATTGCAGCTCAGGTAACCCTGAGAATGGTCTGCTTCCAGTGTTCTCAGCAAAACTTGAGACCTTGGACTCTCAGTGGCACACTCCCCCCACCATTTATCTATGCATAAATAAAGATACAGATTGTGCTGGGATGTCACTACCTTTGAATCAATAATGTGAGGTCCTAATTGGGCCAAATTTCCCTTTTTGTTCTGGGTCTCTGCTTTTCTTAATCTGCTGTCATGGATCCCTCTCAGAACCCATCTAGCAGTTCAGGTAGTGGTAAACTTGTTTATACTTTTTTGGCCTTGAATTGTCTCACAACTCTCACCTCATCAAGAAATGTTCTATTCTTTGCTGGTGGAAAGGGTTTCCATGGAAGGTTAGTGGAAAAGATTTCCTTAGGTAAGGCCTAGTAATTCAGGAATTATCCACACCCTCCATGAACCCTGAAGCCAACCAGTCTGTGATGACCTTCATAATTCAGAAGATAACAGCTCATGCTTGTTCTTTACAGGGTCAGAGTCTCCCAGGATAGTTCAAGGCCATCTTTCACTATGTCTATCCTTCTCAATAATAAATGCCAGAGAAAGTCTTTCTGCAAATCTCTAGCAATGTCCTTTTTTGTGAGGTTGCTTAATCTACAAATAGTTGGCATGTGATATTCTAATGTACTGACTTGGGACAGTAAAGAGAGAAGAGGGATAGGATAAGAAAGAGAAAAATTCACATGTTCAGTGTTGGTACTATAGATTTTTAGAGATGGTGGTAGTCCTTGAAAGATCAGATCCTATTGTTTGGACACAGTGCCTTTTAAAAAGAAAGGGCCTTTGGTCATGTATGTTAAGAATATTAAGCATAGTAAAATGTTTCATGTCATACAATAGGTCTTAAAGGAAATCACAGAAATTCTCAGAAGAGAGAGAGTAAGGCAGTTTTAACACAAATGAAAAAGCAGAAACACCCAAAATGGAGCCTATAAGATGCAGCCAGATCACAGGGGCTGTAGTACCAAAAAGTTACTGTGCTCAGGGTTAGACTTTTTCTCAGAGACTGTGAAAGGGGCTGTGTTTAGTTCTCCTTGTCCTAGCTTAGAGAAACCTGCTCGATATCTTGCTTCTAGAGTGATGATTTAATGAATTTCTACTGGATTCTTTCATCATATTTGCAGGTAATTTGTCACCACAGTTTCTGGAAACTACCACTAATGGAGCTCAAGGAAAAGCCTGATTAAATGTGCTGTGATCATTTTTAGTCCCCTAGTTTACCTTGCCAATACCTCATAGGAATCAATAGGTGAAAGCTGGAAGAAACTTTACATGAAGTTCTATGCTGTATTTTGAGGGGCCCATTAGCTGTACAACTACTATTGACGGTCTGTAATTGAGGAGATCTGACTCGTGAGTGATGTCTTACAGAGCATCCGTATCCTAAGATACAGGACAGCGCATAAACCAGAACTGTGTTTTATGCCTTAAATATAATACACAATTAATGAAGAATCATCTGATTATTTCTTAAGACCCCCCATCCTATCCCTAATTTTTCATTTCAAAGTTCGGGGAAACAATAATCAGAGAACACAGGTGGTGTTCGCAAGGCCATTGCATTGGTGACTGGTAGGTTTGGATTGAACCCAAGCCCTTAAATATGCTCCTCTTTTCTGGACACACATCCCATGCTGAACCCATGACCTCCAAAAGAGAGAAAGGATGAAAACAAAATAATGAAAAATCCATACCACCTTGGTACTACTGCCCATGCCATATTGAACTTGAGCTTAGTCCATTTTCTGTTTTTCTCAAAAAATTTAGCCTGAATCACTTACAAATTCTCAGTGACTTTGGATATGTCTTTGGTGAAGGCTACAAAATAGAATTCCTTGCTTTTTTCCTACATCTTCTCTTTTCCTTTCAACTTGTGACTCATTATGTCCCTCCCATAGTGTGTCCTAAAATGTTCATTTGTCATTAAACTATGGAAAGCAAACATGAATAAAAATATTCCTCTATGCCCAAATAATTTGAAGTTACCTTACACTTATGAGTCAGTTTTTACATGGTTTGATGAAGCTATTTCACTCAAGAGATTATGTAGGGGGAAAATGTCTCACTTTACCGTCTTTTAGTGAAATATTCTTTGTCTCTTGTGAAAATTGAAATGAAATACTAATAAGACGGAATAATTTCAGAGAGCGAGGAATAGGCACACACTCACAGATCAAATAAGTTACTCCTATCTGTTTTCTGTATGTCTTGTAAGACATCACCTTGACTTCATATTCTTCGAGTAACACAAAATGATCGTTTTTTTAGTTCCTGGCATCAGCACTCACACTGAGATGATTTCCGGGAGTCAGGAAGGCTGTGCTCTTTCTGCAGGTGGAGGTGAAAGATCCAAGTTTCAACTTCCAGGGTGCTCCCACAACCCTCAATCATGACCCTCAGTCAGGGTCAATCAAATTCCTCCCTGAGTGTAACCTTCCTTCTCCCTGTGATAAGAAATGCTAAGATCTTGTGAGTCTCATTTAGATATTCCCTATTTATCTCCCAATCTGAAAATCTTTGTCTTCATCCCATATGTTGATTCCTTTTCATATAGAATGTAATACCTGAAGCGTGAACATATTAGGATGCGATGTGTCTTGGGGAGTCATTCATCACTCCAAAACTCTTGTCATCTTCTCTAAAAGTCTCAGGATTTAAAGAAGAAAAAAACTTTATAAGGCAGATATGGAAAGACAGAGATCAGAATGAAATACGGAATTCAGAGTTCTCTAACCTGTTGGTAATTAATCAAAAGGGGTGCTTGTTTCACTTATTTTTTTTTTTAATTTTAAGGGGAAAAAGAAAAGAAACAGAAAAAGGGTGCAAGTTATACAGAATTTTAGAAAAAATAACAGTAGGAATTCACCAGTTAATAGATTACATATTGTCATCTTACAAATAGTTGTTCATGTTACAAAATTAAAGCATATAGAATGCACATTCAAATAGTGGAACAGCAAACAGTTCTGTTCAATGATCCAACAAAACTCGTTAATATAGTTATCTATCTTATATACTTAAATATACATGCAGTTATATCCTTTAGAGCACTTTCTTTTCCTCTCTTTGGTACAATGACAATTACACATTTTGGGTTTTATTACTCCCACAGTTCTTATTACTTTTTCTGAAGAGAATAAAACCAAATGTGACATAACAAAACAGAGTCAGTCAAATCAAAAGAATGGGCATAATACATACTGTAAAAACAAAATACAAGGTGGTCAACAATGGTTATCATAATGTCTCTTGCTATCTTAAAAATAATTGCCTATTTCATCAGTTATAATAAAATTGAACAAAACAGAAAAGAACAAAACCTATAAAACTAAAACACTGGAGACATTACAGGACTTCGAAAGAATATAATAGTCAAACTAGAATAGGTGTCATAATGAATCTTATTTTCTTCACAGTTGTCGCCTATACTCTCGAACTTGGTAGCATCAAGCAAAATAGAATAGAGGAAAATCAGTCAAAACAAACTGGTGAGAGCAATACAGGGTTCCAAATCAAGTTAATAAGAAATCAAAGTGGGTTACTATAATATATCCTGCATTTTTATTTTCCCTTAATTAAAAAGATAAAAATAAAAAAACTAAATAACAAAAAAGGAGATTGAGATAAAAGAGGACATAAGAACAAAACAGCACAGTTCAAAACATATCCATTTAACCAAAATAGTGTTTCACCACCAGATATGTGGACATAAAAGTAGTTACCATAGTGTCTCTTTCCTTCAAATCTTTGGGTATAACTTCATATACTGTAGCATCAAACATATCATGAAAATATAAAACCATTCAAGAGAATGATAGTATTACAGGGTATTTAGAACCAACTAACAGAAAATGAACAATGGTTTCTGTATAATCTCCTTGTCTATAAAAATTTTGTTTATATTATCATATATAATAAAATTCAATAAGATACCACATGTTAAGACCGATGGATACAGAAGAACAAAAGCTTGATGGGACTTCAAAACAAGATGATATTAAATCAGCACTAGCTATTATGATGTCTTGCTTGCTCCAAAATAGCTGTTCCTACCATCGAACCTTCTCTGCCTCATTTCTGTTGAGCAATTTTTCTGTCATTAGTTGTCAGTTTGTCTTCTTCATTTTGCTTTCTGCTCCATTAATTGTGGTCTCTCTGCCACTGTTTCTGGAATTTTGGTATTTTTATTTTTTTAGAATGTCCTGAAGTATTCTCTGTAGAGTTGAATTGGTGGTTACAAATTCCTCTAGTTCCTCTTTATCCTGGAATCACCTCGTTTTTCCATCAATTTCTGGGATAGTTGTACAAGATATATCAATCTTGGCTGGAGATTATTATATTTCAAACTTGAATTATTTCCCCCCACACTCTTCATAATTTGATGGTTTGTGCCAAGAAGTCTGCTGTAATTCTAATGGGTGTTCCCTTGTAAGTGATCTGTTTGTCTCTGACAGCTTTTAGTATGCTGTTCTTATATTGAATTTCTGGAATTTTGATTTTTATATGCCTGGGTGTTGTTCTGTTTGGGTTGTAGGTAGCTGAGGTCCTGTATAACTCATATATCTGAGTATCTTTATCTTTTGCTAAATTAGAGAAATTCTTCTGGATTATTTCTGTGAATAGCCTTTGTAGTTCATTTGTTTGTGTCCCTAATTCTTCTTTTATGTTCTTAATTCTTAAGTGATAGATCCTCTTATCATCTTCAAGCCTTGTATTATTGCTTTTTGTTTTCTTGTTAATTTTTAAGAAGTTTTTCATTTCATGCTCCCACATTACAAATCTACCCTCCAGTTCGGATAATCTATCCTTACTTTCTTTCAAGCTGTTATGCTAGCTTTCAATAGAGTTTTTAGTTTCCTGGTAATCTCTTTAAACCTGCTTCACATATTCTATGTTTTCTCTATTTTCTCCATCAAACAATCCTTCCCTATTTTGTTTTCTGTTCTTCTGTTCCACCATCTGTCTTTTCTTGGGCAGTGCTTAACATTTCTCTAACTATTCTTCTTATATCTTGCTTTAGGTAATTAAATACTTCACTTTTGAACTCATTTTTGAGGCTCCAGAGATATCGCTTTATGTCTATTGGTGCCATGTCTGATACTGCATGTTTTCTTTCCTCATTCTCTTCTGCATTTTCCTTTCCTGGATCAGTGTTCTCAGGATTGGGGTCTGAGGAACCTTTCTGGTTGTTCCTTCTTTCCATAGTTTTGTTTCTTCCTTACAAGTGTATATAGGAGGCCTGGTTTCTTTCTTTATTGGTTACAGTTTGTTTGAATTGTGCTGGGTAGGTATTCCTGCCCATTGCAGTGTAGTAGGGAGACACAGATCCAGGCAGCCTCTGCTGGTCCTGCCCCTCCAGGTCAGCCAATCTACTGAAGGCTTCATTACTAGGGTACACTGCCAGGCGCTGGGACCTGGCTTGGGCTAGCTTACTGGGTCCCAGTCTGTGTTATCACCCGGGCTAAGTGCTCCCCACCAATCCCACTTGAGAGGGGAATATGTGACCAAAGTCACCACAGCATCCTGTTCCAGCTAGTCTGCCCAGTCCCAGAATGTCCTCTGTTGGAACCTCCTAGTCTATAGAAGGATCCTTGTTCCTCTCACTCACCGCAGCCGATGCAGGGCTCCCCATCACTCCCACTGTCAACTCTGTTCACCGATTCCCACTCTCAGAGGTTTCATGTCTCTCTCCCTGCTGTGCCAATTCAGACGCAGCAGTGGCAGCAGGAATTTCAAACCACAGTTTCCAGAGGCACGGGTTCCAGTGTCAGCACTGAGATTTTATCTGTTCCAGTTATAGCACCAGGATTGCATTTCCAGTGGCTTTCTCTCAGCTTAGTTCATTCCTGGGTCAGCCGTGTATATCTCCCCTTGCCTAGGACTACTCACACTGCACCATTCCTGGATTCCAAGCTGGTTAACTCAGAAAGCCTCCATAGCTGTTGTTATCTATCTGCCATGATGTCCCTGAAGTCTGTTTCACTTCTTCTAATTTGGATTTCATTGTGTACATAAAATTTTTTGAAATTTTTCTATTTTTATGCTAGAAAAGAGAATTTACTGTTAAATTCAATCTAAGAGCTATTGATCAATGGAAATTAAACATTTCTGAGACATTCATAATATTTTTCACCATGAAAGAGGAGGAGCAGAAGGCATCAGAACAGAGATGCCTTCCAATAGCACTCAGTTCTGTATTGTCTTATGCCAGGTCCAAGGACAACAATTTCTGTTCAAGCCATTGTTGTTCACTGGCAAATTTTCTGGAGGCTTAGTGCACAGGAAAAGAAGCAGAATTGTGATCATTCTGCATTCAAAGTTCAGCCAAGCACAGTGATGTACACAGCAGTGAGACTCCTCCAGACCCCAGGGCATGACTGCTGAAGACAGATCTGATTCTACTTCCCTTACTTTTGAAATGGGCTGAGAGGTCCATGAAAGACACAGATGGGAGACAGGCATTCAAACTGTGGTTCAGGTTTTATCAGGATCCAAGTTACTTCATCTGGCACATTTGCACTGGAACAGCAGAAGATAGAGACCTCCTCCAGAGAACCATAGCTTAATGCTGCATTCCAGTTCAGGCTGCAGTCCCCACTCACTGCTGAGGACAAAGAAGCTGGTACACTGTAGGTGCCCTGTAGGAAAATGCATTGATGATGATTTTTACTGTTCCTTATGTCAGACCCCTCAGCTGTGCATGCCAGGGAAATCATTGCAAATGTCACAAGAGATGCAGAATTTTGGAGATGCCAAACCAGTTATAGGACAGAGCCCAGTTAACCTCTAGATAAGAAAGAGACCTGGAGAATTGTGTAAGACCAGACTGGTGTGTACGGCAGTAAGTGGAGATTCCCGTGTTATCCTGGTGCATCTGCAGTTCATTCCTGACTCTGTGCTGCTCATGACCATGCCTTAAGGCCATCATAATATATATTCAGATTAATTAAATATACTTTTGATAAATAAAAAAAAAGTGCAGGGAATCTGTCCCAGAGAATTCAGCTGAGGGCCTGGATCCCATGGCAATGTCCTGCATGAGTCTACCTGAGACTTAGAGCCCATGACAATGTCTCATGCCAGACTAAAGAATTGTGCTAGAAAGACTCAGAGCTCAGTGGGGGAAGCTAGAAACTGTGTTCCAGTGATATCAAGCATCTGTATCAATAGGCTGAGGGAGCTTCATTGTAGCACAGAAGTGACGCTCAAAGTAAGGGCCAGAGCTCAACACAAAAGTGTGACTTCCATCCTCAGAGATGATGATGTCCAGAGCTTCTGTGATGATAAAAACTGTCAAGTTCATATCAGGAAGCCAGTGTGACAAGCTTCTGCAGGAGACTGAACAACACCTGATCTTTCCCTCTGGAAGCAGGAAGCAGTGTCCAAGGCAAGAACCAGAGCTGCCCCAAAACATGAACTGAAGTAATTCTCAGGCACTAGGAGATCACATGCTCTTCTGATGCTGAGAACGGCAATATTCATATCAGGAAATAAGTTCCTCAAGCTCCTGCAGGAAACCAAGGGCAGCAGGAAAACCAGTAATACCACTTTTTACTCTCCAGTTCTCCTTTTTATGTCAACAGTCCTCAGGTGGGCCTTGCACTCTCAATACCACGCTGATTCAGTTCAGCTGGTATTACAAGTTGGCCACTAATTGTCAATCTACCATAGTATGTGAAAATAAATGACTACAAACATATAACTGTTAATATATGTAGTTTTACACACACATATACACCTATACTTGTGTGTGGATATGTGTGTATGCTTGAGTGTACACACGCTTTAAGTACTGGGAGATATCATCTGACTGACCACTATCCTCCCTGGACATCTAAAGAGCTACATTGTGCAGATGAAGGATACAGTCATCTGAGCATATGAGAGAAAGGAGATTGGGATTATAATCTGTGTCTGTGTGAAATATGCTTATCCCATGCAGTTGATTCCCCTCGCAGAGGTGAGTTCCAGCACACTATTGCAGGCCTGGGAGAGTTTAAAATCATAGTTCCCAGGGGTTAAGTGCCCTCCCAGCTTCCAGCCACACTAGACTAGGCGTGGGAGGTTTCCAGGGCCCAACAAGACCATGCCCAAGTGACCTTCTTCAATTAGGGGAGCGTAGGGCACATGAAGTGTGTTCCAGCAAATCGGTGCTAGACTGGGGAAAGCTTTAGACCATCAAACATGGTGGTTAGGATCCCTCCCAGCTTCTGGACACCAGAGGCAGCCTGGGGGATCCTGTGGGCCAGACTGCACCACACTTAGAAACCTCCATTCAATCCCAGGAGCCAAGGGCAGAGGAGGCGATTTCCAACATGCCCAGAGGAAGCTTTGGAACATCAGTTGAAACACAGAAATATAGGAAAATGGCAAGATGAAAGACCAAAATGAAATCTCAAGCCTCCATCCCATCCCAAGAAACCCTAGGAGCCATATACATAGAAGAAAATATATGCCAGGCACCTGAAATACCTGATATAATAACAAGTGAAATAAAGAAGCAACTCTGGGAAGCTCCAAAGTGATTCAGATTAGAAATAATCTCCCAGGTAAAATACAAAATGATAAAAGTAATGAAAGAAATGCTGAACATCTCAAGAAGACACAGTTAAAAATCTAGAGGAATGAAAACCAAGACAAGACTGCAACTAGTGAACAGGAAAGGAAAATTTTAAAAATAACAAGGAATCAGGAAGTAACAATTCAACAGCTGCAAGATGATTCAAAGAAAAGCAACATAAGATTGAGAGGGATAAATGAAAAAGAAGGGAACAGCACAAATGATATCATGAGGCTATTTACAGAAGAAATAGCTGAAAAATTTCCAAACATGAAAATGGTAACTGACATTAGGTTTCGTGAAGCATATGGAACTCCAAACAGCCATAACCAAAATAAAACTACACCCAGACATATAATAATCACCATCCCAGAAATCCAACATAAGAATAGAATATTAAAATCTGTTAGAAAAGACAGATCACATAAAGGAAAACCTATCACAATCACAGCAGGTTTCTCAGCACAAAAAAATGAAGTCAAGAAGAGCATGGAGCAACGTATTTCAGATCATAAAGGAAACCAACTTCCAACAGAGACTGATGTACCCTGAAACATTGTCCTTCCAAATGGATGGAGAATTAAGATACTTCCATGACAAACATCAGCTGAAGAACTTCATGATCACCAAACCAACACTGCAAAGAATACTGAAAGAAATTCTAGATACAGATAGGAAAATTCCACTAAGTGAGGCAGACAATTAAACAGAACGGAAAGGTAAATATGCAACAGCAGAAAGTATGTCAACAGTAAACCAATATATAACAATTAATGTAAATGGTCTCAATTCACCAATCAAAAGAAACAGACTGGCAGAATGGATCAAGCATCAATATCCAATCATAAGCTGTCTATAAGAAACACATATAACCCAAAAGGAAACTCATAGATTGAAAGTCAAAGAGTGGAAAACATTAATTCATGCAACAAGAACCCTCCAAAAAAGCAGTGGTAGCTATTCTGTTTGCAAACAATGTGAACTTCAAGCCAAGAATGATCCAAAGAGATAAAGAAGGTCACTACATACTAATTGGCAAACTTCAAGAGGAAGATACAACAATGTTAAATATATATGCACCAAATTCCAGTGCACCAAGCTATACAAAGCAAGTATTAACAGAAATGAAAAATCAAATAAGCAATAATACAATTATAACAGGAAACCTTTACACACCATTGATACCAAGGGACAGAAAAACCAGACAGAAAATTAACAAACGAATAACAGAACTGAATCACACCTGTGAACAAATGGTCTTTATAGACGTATACAGTGTTGTCCACCTAACAACATCAGAATATACGTTCTTTTCAGTAGTACATGAGACATTCTCTAAAATAGATCATATAGTAGCCTACAGAATATATTTAAGTAATTGCAAAAGAATTGAACTAATGCCATTCATGTTATCAGATCACAGTGCAATTAAACTAGAAATTAATGATAAAAATATTTCAGAAACCTCACAAACACATGGGAATTGAATAACACACTCTTGCACAATCAATGAGTCAGAGAGGTAATTAGAAAGAAATTAAATAATACCTACAAACAAACAAAAATACAAATACAACTTACTGGAATCTGTAGAATGCAATGAAAGAGTTGCTAATTTATTGAACTGAATTCTCGTCTCAGAAAAACAGAACAAACACAAACAAACAACCTGATGCTACAGCTCAAACATCTAGAAAAAGAAGAGCAAGTCAATCATAAAGCCAAAAGAAGGGAGGAAATTATAAAAATCAGAGCAGAAATTAATGCAGTAGGGACTAAGAAAACAATCCAAAGAATCGATGAATCAAAGCATTGGTTCTTTTAAAGAATAAATAAAATTGATAAGTCCCTAGCGAACCTTATTTAAAAAGCTCAAATTCATGCAATAAGGAATGAAAAAGGTAAAATCACTACAGATTCTGTAGAAGTACAGAAGATCATCAATACCTATTTCAAAACCTCTACTCTAATAGGTTCAATAACACATAAGAAATGGACAGATTCCTAAAAACATACGAAGTACCAAAGCTGGGTCAAGAAGATATAAAACTGCTGAATAACCCAATTTCTATTAATGAAGTTGAAAATGTAATTACACAGAAGAGCCCATGCCTAGACAGATTCACTGCGGAATTCTACAAGAAATACAAAGAAGACTTAATTCCAACACTCCTCAAAGTTTTCAGTGAAATTGAAAAGGAAGCAATTCTTCCTAAGTCATTCCTGGAAGCAAATACTACTCTAATACCAAAACCTAAGAAAGACCCAACAAAAAAAGAGATAAATACAGGCCAATCTCCCTAATGAGTTTAGATGTAAAAATTCTCAATAAAATGTTCGCAAACAGGATGCATCAAATCATCAAGAAGTTATACACTATAACCAAGTGGGATTCATCCCAGGCATGCAGGGATGGTTGAACGTATGTAAATAAATAAATGTAGTCCACCATATCAATACAGACAAAAGTAAGAATCACATGATCATTTCTATAGATGCAGAACATACTTTTGGTAAGGTCCAACACTCATTCAAGAAAAAAATCCTTACAGAAAATTTTAATACATGGTCTTTACCTCAATACTATGAATGTCATCTACAACAAACTGACAATCACTATCACATTAAATGGCCAGCGATTGAAAGCCTTTACCCTATAATGAGGAAGAAGATGTGGTTGTCCCTTATCACTGCTCCTATTCAACACAGTATTGGAAATACTAGCAAGAGTGATTAGATGAGAGAAAAATAAAAAGTGTAAAGACAGGAAAAGAGGAAATATTATTTGAGGTGATATGATAGTCTATATATGAGACCCCCAAAACTCCATTGAAAGACTCTTAGATATAATAAATGCAAGGGTTTAGTTGGATATAAAGTCAATACTTAAAAACCAATAGCATTCCTATACACTAACAACAAAATCACTGAAAGAGAAATAAGAGAAGCCGTACCCTTCACACTAGTATCCAAAAAACCAAAAATGAAATAGTTAGAAATTAATCTCATGAATGAAGTAAAAGATCTAAACAGAGAAAATTATAATACCCTGAAAAAGAAATCGAAGGAAACCTCAGAAAATGGAAAGACATCACTTGTTCTGGATAGCGAGAATACATATTGTGAAAATGGTCATTTTCCCAAAACTTTCATACAGATACAATGCTATCCCAATCAAAATACCACTAATATCCCTCATAGATCTAGGGGAATCACTCCTAAAATTTATCTGGAACCAGAAGAGAACTAGAATAGCAAAGGAAATTCTAAGCAACGAAGCAAGGCAAGAGGCATCCGAATCCCTGACTTGAAGTTCTATCACAAAGCTCCTGCAATAAAATCAACATGGTAATGGAATAAAAACAGATGTGAAGATCAATGGAATAGATTAGAATATACAACCACAACTACAGATACACTCAACCAACTTATCATTGATAAAGGGGCCAAACATGTTCACTGGAAGAACGACAGTCTCTTTAATAAATGGTGCTGAAATAACTGGCTCTCCATATGCTGAAAACTAAAACTAGACCCATGACTATCACCATATACTAAACTATAATCTATATAAACTATAACCTAAATGGATCAAAGATCTGAATATTAAAATGGAAACACTAAATCTATTGGAAGACAAATTAGGTAAAAATCTTGAAGATATAGGGGTAGGTAGAGAATTCATGAACAGGAATCAAACCACATGGGGAATGCTTCCCAGAATCAATAACTGGGATCATTTTATTTAATAGTTTCTGCATGTCAAAAGAAATCTCCAGCACAATGAAAAGAAAAACCACAAACTGGCAATAAATCTTAGTGAACTGTCCCTCAGAAAAAGGACTTCTGTCTAAAACATATAAATCATTAATAAAAATTCAAAGACTCAATGCAAAATTAGGCATCTGAGATGAATCCACAGTTCTCACATGTAGAAATACAAATGGAAAATAAATACATGAAAAAATGTTCACCATCACTAATCATTAGAGAAATGCAAATTAAAGCAACACTGAAATTCCATCTCACTCCAGAAAGAATGGCCAGGATCAAGAAAACTACCAACAACAAATGCTGGAGAGGCTGTGGGAAAAAAGGAACTCTCCTGCACTTTTGGTGGGATTGTAGACTAGTGCAAGCATTGTGGAAGTCAGTCTGGAGATTCCTCAAAAAGCTGGGATTGGCCCTGACCTGAAGTTATACTACAAAGCAACTGTAGTAAAATCAACATGATACTGGAATCAAAACAGAGCCGAAGACCAATGGAATACATTAGAAGATACAACCACAACTACAAACACATTCAACCACCTTATCTTTGATAAAGGGGCCAAACAGGTTCACTGGAAGAATGACAGTCTCTTTAATAAATGGTGTTGGAAAAAACTGGCTCTCCATATGCCGAAAACTAAAACGAGACCCATGCCTGTCACCATATACTAAAATAAAATCTAAATGGATCAAAGATCTAAATATTAAAACAGAAACACTAAATCTATTGGAACACAAATTGGGTAAAAACCTTGAAGACATAGGGGTAGGTAGAGAACTCATGAACAAGACTCAAACCTCACGGGAAGTACTTCCCAGAGTCAATAACTGGGATCACATCTTATTAAAAAGTTTCTGCACATCGAAAGAAATCTCTAGCATAGTGAAAAGAAAACCCACAAACTGGGAAAAAATCCTAGTGAACTGTCCCCCAGACAAAGGACTTCTGTCTAAAACATACAAAGAATTTAAAAAAATCAGACCCCCAAAATTCAAAGACCCCATCCAAAAATGTGCATCGGAGATGAACAAACAATTTTCAGATGATGAAATACAAATGGCAAATAAATATATAAAAAAAAATGTTCAGCATCACTAGTCATTAGAGAAATGCAAATTAAAACCACACTGAGATTTCATCTCACTCCTGAAAGAATGCCAAGATCAAGAAAACCACCAACAACAAATGCTGGAGAGGCTGTGGGGAAAAAGGAACTCTCCTGCACTGTTGGTGGGAGTGTATACTGGTGCAACCATTGTGGAGGGCAGTCTGGAGATTTCTCAGAAAGCTGGGACTGGAAGCACCATTTGACCCAGCTATTCCACTCCTAAAAGCATATTCCCAGAAGAACTGAAAGCATCATACCACAGTGATATATGTGCACCATGTTTATAGCACCACAATTTGTAATAGCCAGATCTTGGAAACAACCTAAGTGTCCATCAACTGAGGAATGGATAAAAAAGTTGTGACATTTTTATACAATGGAGTACTACTCAACTACAAAGAATGATCACATTGAGACCTTTATACATAAATGGATGCAGCTTGAGACCATACTCGTAAGTGAAATAAATCAAATTCACCTGTATAAATACTGAATAGTCTCCCTAGTGTAAGAAACGATAAGAATACATGAAAGTATGTGGTAATCATGATTCCCAGTCACACTGATTTGAAGCTATATAATGTTTTCACTCATTAATTGGAATGGTTTTAATTTCGGTGGTTTTATTTTATTGTCTGTGATACTACAAATAACTATTTTGAAGAAAATAAGAGCATAATAGCTAGCGCTGATTTAATATCATCCTGTTTTGAAGCCCCATCCAGTTGTTGTTCATTTGTTTCCATTGGTTCTAACATGTGGTACCTTATTATATCTTAATGTAAGCAATAGTATAAACAAGCTTTTTATAGACAAAGAGATAATACAGAAATTGATGTTTGGTTTCTGCTAGCTGGTTCTAAATAATCTGCAATAATTTTATTCTCTTGAACGGTCTCACACTGTCTTGATAAATATGATGCTGTAGTATATGAAGTTAGACTCAAATATTTCAAGGAAAGAGTCACTATGGTAACTACTATTAATGTCAAGCTATCTGGGGGTGAAACGCAATGATGGTTAAATTTTTCAGTTCTGACCAGTGTTGTTCTATTGATATGTTCTTTTTTTTTTATCTCAGTCTCCCCCGCCCCTTTTTCTTTCCTTTTTATTTAAATTAATTTATTTCTTAGTATCTTTTAACTAAGGGAAAACTAAATTAAAAATAGTGTGATAGATTATAGTAATTTTTTTGTTTCCCTATTAACCTGATGTGAACCCCTGTAGTGTTCTCCCCATCTTGTTCTGATTAATTTTATTATATTCTGTTTTGCTTAATAGTATCAAGTTTGAGGGTATAGGCAACCATTTGGAAGGCAACCAGATATTCTATGATGCCCATTATTATTTGACTATTATCTTCTTTGAAATCCTGTAAGCTCTCCAATGTGGCTTTATTGGTCTTATGTACAGTTTTGTTCAATTCTTTTATACTAGCTGAAATAGGCTACTCTTTTTAGGATAACAAGAGGCATAATGGTAACCATTGTTGATCACCTAGTAATCCCCCCCTTTTTTTTCATTTTGTGTTATGTCCATCCTCCTGATCTAACTGACTCTGTTTTTAAAACTTTTTTTCAAAGTTTTAAAAAAGGCCAAAAAATGAAAAACAAAACAAGATGAACCAAAGAAAAACCCAATGTGCAAAGCAAAACAGAGTCAGTTAGATCAGGAGGATGGACATAGCACAAAATTTAAAAAAAAGGGGGGGGGGATTACTAGGTGATCAACAATGGTTACCATTATGCCTCTTGTTATCCTAAAAAGAGAAAAAGTTTAAAAAACAGTGGAAGTAATGGAAACTAAAAGGTGTGATTGTTAGCGTAAAAAAGAGAGGAAGGAAAGTGATCTAAAGGATATAACTGCAAGTTTATTTAAATGTGTAGGATAGAGAACCATATTGCTGAGTTTTTCTTGGATCATTGAACAGAACTGACTGCAATCTCACTGTATTAATCTCCACTTTGTATGCTTTAATTTTGTAATCTGGACAGATGTTTGTAAGATAACAATGTGTGATCTATTAACTGGTGAACTCTTACTGTATATTTTTTCTCTTGAAATTCTGTATTACTTCTAGCCTTTTAGTGTCTTGCTTCATTTAGTTTTTTTTTTTTTTTCTTTAAATAAAAAAAAAAGCTGGGATTGGAAGTCCCATTTGACCCAGCTATTCCACCTCTAGGCATATTCCCAGAAGAAATGGAAACATCATACCACAGTGATACATGTGCACTCATCTTTACAGCAGCACAATTTGTAATAGCCAGATCTTGGAAACAACCTAATTGTCCATCATCTGAGTAATGGACAAACAAGTTTTGGTATTTTTATACAATGAGTACTACTCAGGTATAAAGAATGATCACCTTGAGATATTTACAAATAAATGGACAAACTTGAGACCACACTCATAAGTGAAATAAACCAAACTCACACCTATAAATACTGTATCATCTCCCTGGTGTAAGAAATGGTAAAAGTATACAAGATTTTATAATAGTTATGATTATCCATTACATTGATTTGAAGTCTCATAATGTTTTCATTAACTAGTTGGAATGGCTTTATTCTGCTTTGCTTGATTTTATTACCTGTGAGAGTATGAACAGCTAGTTTGAAGAAAAGGAGACATTATGGCAGCCATTGCTTATTTAATATCATCTTTCCTTGAAGACTTACAATGTTTTGTTCTTCTGTTTCCACTGATTCCATTATGTTTATCTTGTTGGATTTTACTATGTGTGCACATATAAACAATTCTTTTAAATAAAATGAGATAATATAGTAGCAATTTTTTCATTTTCTGTTATTTGGTTCTGAATGCCCTGTGATAGTTTCATTCTCTTAAATGGTCTTATACTATTTTATTATTTTTGATAATATTGTATGTGAAGGTATGTCAGCTATTTCAAAGCAAGTGACATTATTGTAGCTACTATTAATATCAGATTGTCTTGTAGTGAAATTCTCTGCTGCTTACATTGTTCTGTTATAATCTTCTTTCTTCATTCTCTTTTGTCTTAATCTCTTTTTTAAAAATCCTAAAGAAAGATACACCGAGAAAAAGGATTCCTCTCACAATACCCTATTGCTTAGGAGTTGAGAAAGATACCACAGGATAAGGCCATAGGAAAATATCCATCGCTGTAGTCCATTTGTTTCATGCCATGTTACCTTATTTTTAAAATGAATCTTTTTTATACATAAACACAGGTCTCCTTAAACCCAAAAAAGACAAAAATGGCTTTCATTTTTATTTGAGGACAGCAACCTATTTTGCATCACCATGGTTCCTTCCTCATCTCCTGTATGTCTTCTTCCCATACAAATTGACTCTTTCTTCTTATATTAAGTTATGTGATTCTAATTCAGTTTTGTAGTAAATAAAGTATTAAGCAAATGAAACTAAAGTGAACTAAACAAATTCCCAAGCCTGCTCCTTTCTCATGGGCCACAGCGTTTATTCCTGCACGCCCACTTCTCCTTACAGTAAAGGAGCTCATTGATGCAATGCTTTTATACTTAAAACAGGATCTTAAATTGGACACCATCTTCCTATCATGAAATGTTCCATGACTGCTGTCCAAATGGACATGAATTGGTAGAAAGGTAGAGATTTTGGGGAGCAACTCACTAAGGGATGTAAAACACATTCTCCTCATTCCTATGTGTTCCTTGTGGCTACTTAATCAAGGTCATGGCCCTACTGATTTCAAAGACCACAAGTCAATTATCTCAGAACTCCATGGGCCCAAAGAGTCTCTGAGGTAATAGAAGGAGTTGTCAGACATGATTTCCTTCAGGAGCATGGAAAGGGGAGACTTAGATTCTGCTTCCTTCCAGCTTCCCCATGCTCCTCTCTCCCTGTTCTATGGCCCCTCCTCCCATCACTCCCCAGGCCTTTCAACCTTCTCCCCTCCTTTCCATTGGTTCCCATCTTCCCTCTCCATTTTGAAGATCCTGGTCATTCTATTGGTTTCATCCAGGTTTTCCACAATACTCTCCAGATTTCACAATATTTAGTCACATTTACCAAATTCATTTTTGTATATAAGGTATCTTTCCTAGCATCTATAGATGCTAAATGATACCTTTCCGAGGATGAGGCCCTATTCTACCAAGAGAATCTGGTTTGTCTTCCCTTCAAACATCATCTAATGCCAAAGCAGTGATATGAAGAGACTTGGAAGAAAACCGAGGTTCCGTGACCATGAAACTACACACCTTCAGGGTCAGGAATTCTTATTCACAGCTCAAGTGACAAAGTCACTGTGTATCATTATTGACTAAATGCTTTTATGATTTTGTGAGACAGAAAATAATATAGTGTTTGGCCTAGTGATGGATGCAGTGTCAGTTTCATAACTAACAGTGAAGAGACTCAGCCCAGACTTGCTGGGAATCTCCACACTGATTTCTCTTGTGGTTGCACCGGTTTATATTCCAACCAGCAATGTAGAAGAGTTTCTTTTCCTCAACATCTTCGCTAGCATTTCTTTTTATTCCATTTGACCTAGCTGTCCTCTTTCTAGGCATTCTTTGAGGGAGTTAAATTCACTATATTACAGGGATATATGCAAATCCATGTTTACAGCAACACATTGGTAATAGCTGGATATTGCAAACAATGTGTGTGTTTATCAGTGGATGAAGGGGCAAAAAGAGTGTGATATGTACACCACTGAGTACTGCTCTGCCATGAAGAAGCATAACTTGAGACATTTATAGGCAAATGGATGCAATTTGAGTCCAAAATGCTAAATAAAGTATGTTGAATACAAAAGCGCTATTATCATGTGTCTTCATATGACAGAAAAACAAATAATAAAAAATATACAAATAAATACACATAGATATGGGATTAGGGAGCAAAGAAGGTGGTGAAGTGAAGCTCTAAAATTCCAAATAATACATTGTGTTGTTTGAAATACAACTTAAAATATATGACAAATTGTCAGATTATTTCACTTAACTATCAGTATAAATGTGCATTTGAAATACAGCTTTATCCTTTAATTTGTTGCTTTTTTGTAAGAGGAATGCTTTTTGTTTATTACTTGAACTGTCATAGTTTTAAATCCATAACACACCATATACTATTATTACTTTCTAATATATTTTTCACAAAATATTGTTTTGTGTTTCATATGACTAAGAAAAGTGCTTTTCATATTTTCTTTATTTTATCTTCTAGAGTGACACTAAAATCTAAAGCAAAAGTTGCACCGGGTCCCAGCTTCTAAAATCCTAGAAAATGAAAGATCAGGAATCCACCTCTAGACGGCAGAGAAGCTCCACAAAAAAATATGGCCATCCCTCTAGTCTTGACAGTCTAGGGCACTGAGAGTGGCTCTCTCAGCAGGGTGCCTTGGTCCAATGTGGCTGCATGACCAGGGACACGTGGGATGAGCTTCCAGGGTGGTGATCTGTGGGGAATCCCAGTCTGCTCATAGACTGGAAGCATGGTCCTTCCTCCTACTCCTGGTCTGTTGCTCCAAACAGGCACTATTTTTAGGAATGCATTATATTCCCAGTTTTAGATGCTGAAGCTCTATTCTAACATGGATATTTTTAGAAAAAGAGCCTACTATAAGTGAATAAAGGTTAAATGAGATCATATACTTTGGTAGAAATTCCAAAGTGCTAATGATTTTAGAAGAAGACACATTTGAGACACCGCATTTTACTGCCCTCATTGCTACAGAGGAAAATCTTCCTGAGAACACAGCAAAAATGTTGAAATATAAGAAGACAGCCTAAAACAAATTGATCACCTGAAGGACACCATGCTTTTTTCCAGCATCTAGAATTGAAACAATATAAAATGTCTCCCCAGTCCATAATAATTTGATCCTCTGTGGCAGTGTGGGGAGACCAGTGTCCCATCCTAAACTTTCTTTAGCAGGAGCAGCCTCAGGAGGAACCTGGTAGATGAGAGGTTGGGCTTTGTTCTGGCCCTGTCATGATTCTCGGGGTAACTGTTGGGTAAACTGTTGGGGCTTCCACCTCAGTGGATTAGCATGGAACACATTGCAGGGGAAGCTGTTATCTGTTTGGTGTCTGATCAGATCTGTGTGTTTACTTGGTCTTGGTGGTTGAAGACACTCATGATTCTTGCCCAAGTATCGATAGCATCCATAGCTCACAGGAGGAGCCACCTGTTCTCCAGCCCCTCCTCTCACCACTGCTGCCTGCACAGGATGACAGACTGAGTCAGCCAAATAGATCTGGAACAGGGGTCACTCTGGCCATTAGCACACAGGGGCGAATGCCCAGCTCCCTTCACACTCAACGGTAAATTCTTCTCCAGCCCAGTTAAAGCTGACATTGAGGTCTCTGGAGATTTCAGGGAAGCAGCCTGGACACAGTTCTGAGATTACAACCTCTCTCTCCATCCCTTGAATTGTTCCTTAAAGGACACCTGCGTTGCACTTCACCTGCTCTCTGAATGGACAGTTTACTGTGCTCTGTGACCCACTGCCCTGAATTCCTCAGGTTCAATTGGCTTTAGATCACACCTGGCTCTCCCTATTTTTAGAATTAGTCATTTGTCCTTTCACACATCCTGCCCACTTGCTTCTAGTCCAATGGGGATCTTCAACAAGAGACAGAGAGAAATAGTTCATGTTATGGCAAATTTTGGAATAACACAGCAACAGAGAAGTCCTTGCATGTATTCGAAGTATGAATTTTTAAATAGCTATGTAAATTTTCAGACTAGATCCAGTCATGTGTTGTGTGTATCTCAGCTGCAGTACCTCCCAGGCAGGTGCAGTAGGAGGGGCAGACCTTGGTTAATCTCAAACAATTTTATCTTCCTAGGGATAGTACTGAGTAACCCTAAAATTGTGCTACTTAAAATATTAAATGTGAAAAGTACATTGCTAGATAAATCAAAATTAAAACCTTAGTTCCTTGATTGCACTATGCCCATTACTAGTGCTGAACAGACATGGGTGGCTCATGCCAGGCTGTGGGTCAGCACAAATGCACCATTTTACAGGGTGTTAGGAAATCATTTTGGTCAGTGCTGTTCAAATTACCTGTGCCACTCACATTGTTACAGTCAGAGCAGAGACTTCACCAAGCTTTACTCCCGTGCTCTTGAGGGTTCAGCTGTTTTTCTTTTTTCTCCCCCAACACTGAATCAACATTTATTTCAGGAAATGTTCTGTCCCAACTAATCTCTAACAAGACAATTTTTCTTTCGCACTGGGACTGTGTTAGAAAAGCAGTTTAAAAAGCCATGCCTCATTGGAGTAAACCTCAGAGATGTGTGGGAAGAGGGTTACATAATAACATTTTTCTGTTCAACTCATAATACAAATGTTGTCTGTGTATCACAAGATGATGGTGATTAAAACAGGAAGCAGAGGAAGAGAGGGAGAGAGGGGAAGATAATTTACTTCCAGTGAGGAAGTGTGATGTTACATTGTCTTCTTCGCATCTTGATACTGTGTAAACTACTGATTATTGCAGAAACTCAGGAGGTATTTCCAGTGCTGTGATTCAGATATTATCTTCCTGACAGCAATGTGTCTACAAGTGTGTTTATCATATTAGAGAAAATCTCAGAATAACTTCTAAATATTAAAGCAATGCACTGATGGTTTCTTTGGTCTCTGAAGGTAAATATATATTACCTCAGTGACAGAGGTCTTATTAGATGCAATAAAACAACTAAAATTAGACTATTTAGAAATGTATAATCTGATAACATTACAGATAAAAGTATAATTGCAATTTAAATGTAAATCTTTATCATGAGCAAATCAAATGATACAGACCTATATGTCTAAGTAATCATATTATATAGCCTTAAAAAACCAATCTTTAAAAACTGCTGAAAATATGGAATAAACTTGAAAAATTTGTTACCATGTGTATCTTGAATACAAATGTCTGTAGCAAAGTGTTTGCTATTCTGAAAGTGTCCCCTTGGTTGCGACCTTTATGCGTTATTATCTCATTGTTCTTTTTGAACCTCATCGATGCTTTTTTAAGTTTTCTGGAATGAGTCAATATTCACGGTACTTTGAACAATACCCATAATAGCAGAGTTACCAATGTACCAACAGTAAAACTCCCAACAAATTTAGTGCTGCTAGGTCACATAGCTGCGATATTATATTCCTATCTTTCAAGTTTGTTGTTTTCAATGAAAATTCAAAGCAATTCATGGCTGAGAGATGTTGAAGTGTGAGGTATGAATCTATTGATGATGGAGACCCTTAGAGGAAGAAGATGATGGCAGAAGCAGAAATGTGCCTGGGCTCCAAGGCTAGCTGTCATTCCTTCCTCACAGTCTGTGCGAAGTCTGGGAAGTGTGAGGTGGAGAGTGGTTTGCAGGAGCTCAGTACACCTGGGATCTTATTCCTCAGGTTTCACAGTTGCAAAGTTGCTCACCAATCTCTCAGTGTATCAGTAGGGGAGCTGTCCAGGTTCTCATGCAATGTTCTGGAAGGGGCTCTGGGATAGGAAGAATGAGCTGGCATTAATACATCTATACCATAATTCTTTAGTATACAAACTTTTCCTGCAAGGTCTTCAGAGACTTGTGGTATTTTCCAGAACTAAATCTGTTATATCATGTGGGATACAATGGCATATTCACTGTTCTATTACTGATAAATTTTTAGATCTTTAGGACAACTGGTGGTCTTTGTCCTTAGTAGAAAGCTGATTAAGAGAAATCATTTGAATTTTCTATAGAATCTTGTACATGAATTGATAGACTAGAATGAGCTTCGTGAATACAGTTGAAAGAGATTTAGTCAAGACATAAGAGTACCGAAATGAGCCTCTTTCAGCCTAGACAGGAGGAGGGAATTGGAGGCTCATGTGACCAACTTCAAAGTGACATACATGAGTAATGAAGGAGGTGGACAGGTACTGGGAAAATTTTTCATTCACCTGAAGTCATAGGGTTGGGGATGAAAAGCTTTGTCTCAATTTCTTCCAGAAACAGTTATGGGAATACTTGTGGAACAGAGACACTAAAAGCAGCTCTCTTCCGATCATGAAACACTGAGACCAACACTGAAAATTCTGCGCACTGAAGCATACATGTTCTTTCTGCTGTATCCAAGCTGATGCACTGGTTCTAAATTTGTTAAAATCCAGATTTTCTATGAGGGTTTTAATAGTTGCTCCAGTTACTATTATTGGCTTCAAAGATGATTCCAACTTATTTTGAAAAGAAAGTAATAGCTAGAATCTGGTTGGAGTTTAGAGCTGCTCTTCCTAGGAAGTTAGGAAAATTATGTACTCATGTGTGTGTCTGTTAGACATGAAGGACTAGAAAACATAATATATAGAGAAACTGAAGTACATTCAGAAAATGTATAAATTCCACCCCCTTTCTGTCTTTACTTCTCTTTTTAATAATGTAATCCAGAAATGTCCACTTTCTCTCCTTAATTTCTGTTTCTCCAAGGTTTTGTTATGTAACTTTGGATAAGGAGCACAAGCATAGTAATTTCTGGACTTTGAAGGGGACAGTAATTCACTCCAGTAACAGGAGAGCAGCCTGATTCTGCCCCATGACCCATGTAACAAACATGTTTTCTGTAGGAAACTTGGGCTGTCCTGGTCTGAACAGGGACCCCAGTTGTCAGGTGGCCCATGGGGCGATGAGGCAGCCCTGCAGCTGAGCCCAGCCCCACTTAGCACTTGATTTTCATGTTCTGGGGAGCACAGCCCACTGCCTTCAAAACATTTGAACAGGGCTGGGGGTTTAGCTCAGCGGCATAAGTGCCTGCCTTACAAGCAGGCAGTCCTGAGTTTGATCCCCGGTGCCGATTTAAAAAAAGAAAAAGACAAAAAAAAAAAAAAAAAATTTGAACAGGCTGCTCGCACCCTGTTCAGGACTCAGTGTCAGCACACAGCATGGACATGAGAGTCTCCGCTCAACTCCTAGGGCTCCTGTTGCTCTGGCTGCCAGGTAAGGACGGGTAGCACTGGAGATTTCCTCAGTACTAGGTGGTCAGTGCTTCTTGGCTCTTCAAAAATGGCCAGCCAATTATGGTTTTTCAGGATTAATTGTAATGGCATTTGTTATGTTTCCATTATCAGTTGCCAGATTTGATATCCAGATGACCCAGTCTCCATCTTCCATATCAGCATCTTTAGGTGACATAGTCATCATCAGTTGTCATGTGAGTCAGGATATTTACAAATGGTTATTCTGGTATCAGCAAAATCCAGGGAAAGCTCCTAAATTGCTGATCTATGGTGCAACCAACTTTCACACTGGGGTCCCACAGAGGTTCAGTGGCAGTGGAACTGGGACAGATTTCACTCTCACCATCAGCAGCCTGCAGCCTGAGGACGCTGCAACTTATTACTGTCAACATAGTTATGGTACACCTCCCACAATGATGCAAGCCATAACAAAAAACACCTAGAGAAGAAGTGTGACCCTCAGCTGCCCCGCTGCTCTTTCTGGAGTTCCCATGTACACAGAGCATTTCTAAGATAAAACAGACTCTAAGGTCACTGGAGGTTTTGGTAGAAGGTGTAGGGGAGTCTCCTCTACACCCTGGCTCTCCTTCTTCCTCCCCAGCTCTGAGCACAGAGCTCACAGCTCCTGAAGGACACTGATTTGATGGTCAACCTTAAGCTGTGTGCACTGTGGCATTATTTTGTATTTTATATAGAAACAGAGGGGCCCTGCTAAGTGTTCCAAGAAAGACTTTTTAAAGATTTATATCATGTTATAAAGTAGATTTCAGGTCAGAGGAACAAGTTCGGAGGTGTATCCTTCATACCCCATGCTGTGAACACCTACACAATCTCTTGATCATCAACATCCAATTATAATTTTGTTATAATCAATCAAGGTCAATTCACATTTAACATCTATATTTCACATTAAGGTTCACTCGATGTGTATTTCAACAGCACAACCATATAGATAATGATTAATGATATGTACAATATAAATTGGTTATGGCTGTTTGTGGTTTTTGTGTCCTGAGACTTCTCTAGATTCTACCTCTTTTTAATCCTTCATTCTCATTTCCTGCAAGTCATTCATGTTGTACCTTTCCTGTAAGTCTTCCTTCTTCAAGAATGAGTAAATATTCAAATTTATATTATGGAAGTGTTTAAAAAATTAATCTCCCAATACATTACAGTATGGAGCACACTAATGAAAATCCTGAGTATTACACTGCACTTTTACAAAGCCTGTCTGTCTCTCCTCTGTTGTTTCCCTGCATACCAGGCTAACAATATACCTATAATTGTGTTTATTATCTGATAGAGAACCTCCTGACAAGCAGTAAATATGAAAAAAATGCACTCTCAGTTCCTTTTATTCATAGGATTTCAAGGAAAAGACATGTACCTCATTGACAAAGCTCTAGCTTTATCAACAAAACAACTAATGACTGAATAGTTTAGAAAAGCAAAATACTATGTCACTATAGCTGAAATAATACATGAAGTTTAAACAGAAGATTTTATCACAAATGAACCAAACTGTACAGACATACATCATTAGTTCATCAACCAAACTACATAGACTTAAAAACCCAACATTTAATAAATGCTAAAATAAAAAGAATACCTGTACATTGCTGCTGTATTTTCATTTTCAACTTGCTGACATATGTCTGTAGAAAAGTATGTGCTACTTCACAACGGCCCTTCCGTCTGAGCACTGTATGTGATATCACTGGCTCTTTATGTTTCAACAACATTGGTTTTCTTGGAAGGGTCCCAGAGTGATTTAACCCTGGTGATACTATGAACAACACTGCTTTGGAGTCAGCAATGTATCTGCAGTTAAGCTCTTGACCAGTCTAGGACAGCTATGTCCCGTAGTTGCAGTTGAACTGTTCCATTGTCCAAGATCATGTTTTCAGTAACCATTCAGGCAGTCTTTGCTGGGAGATGCTAAACTCTCTGGCATGATTCTGATGATCCCGGGTACCCGTAATTGAAGCAGATATTGGAGGAAGCAGGAATGTGCCTGTGTTCTGAGGCTAGCTCCATTCCTTTCTTCAGAACCCATTGAGGACACTGGAGAGGGAGAGATGGAGAGTCAGTTGCTGGAGCTCTGTGCTTCTGGGTTCTTCCCATTTCTCAGTTGCCACAGCTGCAGCCAATCACCAACCACTGTGCAGGTCACATAGGGTGATGGAATTCTCACAGGCTGCTCTTGAAGGGTTTGGGGATGGGGCGATGGGGCTGGGTTAGCAGATCAAGATCATGGCTGCTCAGCCTTCCAACACTGCCTGTCACTCCACCCTAGGTGGTCTACAGCTCACCTTGTTCTTTGCCCAATCTATATCTTAGGAAGAGGAATCATTTTAATTTTTTTTCCAGAATTTTGACCAGTAGTGGATACCAGAGAATCTGCTTCACGATTGTGAGTGAAAAATTTAACTAAGATATTAGGACCACAAAAACAAAAATTAATAAGATAAAATAACAAAAATAAAATAAAATTGTGCTGTGTTACAAATGTTCCATTTGGTAGTGAACAGCACCACAATAAACCAGCAAGGAGGTCTCATACTAGGAACACAAGGACTGTAGATGTAATGCTTTCCCACTAGGGAGCCTCTAATGCAGGGAGCTCTGACTAGCTCTCTAAGCTCACCTGCCAGGGGACCTCTGTGCAAAATGGGTCACGCCTTTTTCATTGGCTAATTCTTTAGTATTTCCTGTATTACTTTGTAATTGTTAAGGTACCCAACTATGATGACCTTCCCAGGAGGTGTCTGCTTCAGCAATGAAGCAGAACAGGTGAGAGAAAAGGGCCACAACTCTGAATGTGGCCAGCAGTAAGTGAAACACGAGTGAAGGGGCCTCATGCTTTCAGAGGTGGAGGTGACAGCTCTCACAACTCAACTGGGTTCATTGATGCAGAAGAGACACATTGGAGAAATCCCTTAGAGGAGTGACAGGTGGGGGGCACAGAGACTGTGATGCAGACCTGCTCCCCTGCTGCTCTCCAGAGTTCTCAGTAATGGGTCCAGGTGATTGCTCAGTCTACAGAGGATGAGGGTGGACTGAAAGCTTCATTCTGCTCATACAGGGCAGTGGGGAGGGAGCAGGATATAATGAGACAACTCTGGGCTTTCACTGTTCATTTTAAATTTGCCAGAATTTACAATAATACATTATGAAATATATTAAAATAATCATATTCACTTCATTAGTTTAACACTTAACATATTACATGCATATTGCAAATAAGCAATTTATCTATTTACTTGTTTAATGCATGCTTTTCATCTTTCTTAGCATATTAGGAGCTGAGTAAGTAATACTCTGTGAATGGGACATTTACTAACCCCTTCTTAGCCTCTGCCCCTGAAGGAGCAATGAGAA
This sequence comes from Cavia porcellus, assembly GCF_034190915.1. Lineage (NCBI taxonomy): Eukaryota > Metazoa > Chordata > Mammalia > Rodentia > Caviidae > Cavia > Cavia porcellus. The sequence continues at coordinate 42,413,675 of NW_026947501.1, read as the reverse complement.
CATTGCTGAGAACAACTGGTCCCTGGTCCAGATCTCTCCCATCAACTGCAGTGCTTCGAAATCTACTAAGCCATTAAATTTACTGCCCACATCTCCTGGATTCCTGAAGTCACCCTGGTATCAGGATTCAGGAAGATGAGATTTCCTTGTTACTCTAGAGCTCCACCTGTTCCTAACACAAAAGATAAAGTTTTTCTTCACATCATTCTTCTCCATCCAATACGAGTTAAAGACCCTGAGCCAGTTATTTTGAAAGGGGACTACTATAAATTAACAATGACCCAGAAGTTATCCCTGATTTCTTCTGTCTTTGCAGCAGCTCTGGCCTGCTGTGCAGGGCAAGCACAGATGAACCTCTTTATCCTAAACAGGAGTAGGGATTTGGAGGCTCATGTGACACCCTCAGAAGGGAGATAAAAGAGGAATGAATGGGATGAACAGGTACTGGGAAAGATTTTTATATCTCACATGGGAAAGGGAAGTGAAAAACTTTGCCTTAATTTCTTTCAGAAACAGTTTTGGGACTACTTGGTGCATAGAGACTTCACTGCCCTCTGGAGATCAGGAGACCGCACATTCAACTTTTAAAAGTACACAGTTGGAGGTTCCAAAAGTAAGAGGAAAGAATTTGGGTCATTTCTACTGTATCCAAGGGACTAAAGCATTCCAAAGTATTCTAACACAGAGACTTTCACTTACCACTTTAAATATTTCTCAGAGCAAAAAACTGCCATAGAAGGAAGACAGGCAGAAACCTCTGCTCCTGTGTGTGCTTGAGGAAAGCCTGGGGTTGGACAGCAGCATTGCTCAGGTCCTCCCCTGCTTTCTCAGTCATCCTGTGATGGTGAGCAGAGGATCCCAGACAAGTTCACAGAGCTCACAAATTCTGCTCTGTTCTCTTTATTTCTCATTTTATGCTCTTGGCTTGAAGCAGCCCATTTGTTTCCATTACTTGTTCCTTCTCAAGGGATCCTGTCACTGGACCATGGTCCTCAAGCAAAGCTTGATCTGATAAGTAAGAACAGCAGTTCATTCTACACACAGGAGGGCAGCTTGATTCTGTCCCGTGGCGCAAAGGAGAAACACTTTCTCTGCAGGCAAATCTGTGCTGCCCTGGTGTGGACAGAGACCACAGGGAACACTGAGCCTGTGCTGAGATGTGCTAACACTGGATCTGGGCTAAACCTCATGAGCCCCTGATGATTTGCATATCCCAAGAGGCCAGTCAGCTGCTTGAGGTCTAACCCTGTGCAAGTTCAGTCCCAGTCAAGACACAATATAGACATGAGAGTCCCTGCTCACTTTCTGGGCCTCTTGTTGCTCTGGGTACCAGGTAAGGAAGGACAGTGCCAGAAATGTGCTCAGTGGTGGGTTCAGAATAACCTGACTTTTCAGGGAGGTCCTGCTTTATCATGAATAACCATGTTGTTATTTGTTGTTTCCCATCTCAGGTGCCAGATCTGACATCCAGTTGAGGCAGCCTCCATCTGCATCTGTGTCTGTGGGAGACACAGTCACCATCTCTTGCCATACCAGTAAGGGCATTAGCAATTACTTAAACTGGTATCAGCACAAACCAGGGCAAGCTCCTAAATTCCTGATATATTGTGCCACCAATTTGCAGTCTGCAGTCTCATCAAGGTTTCCTTGCAGTGGATCTGGGACAGATTTCACTCTCACCATCAGCAGCCTGCAGCCTGAAGTCTTTGAAAATTATTACTATCAACAGTATAGCAGTGTCCCTCCCATAGTGATACAAGCCAGGACATAAACCATAGCAGCAACTGAATTTATGACCACAAGCTTGCCAGGCAGGTGCTTGCCTCACTTAGCTAAATCCCAAGCCAGTCAGTTGTATTTACCAGTGGAGCACTGGCACTGTCACTGTTCCTTTTCATATCTTTCAAATCCATTCACTTTTTCACTGAATCTGTATCTGTCTTCTACAAGGCAGGGAAAATCCTTTGCACATGCTGATCTATTTCCTCAGAAATGGAAAAAAAAAGAAAAACAGGGTTGGTTTAATTTCACACTGAAAAAATATTTTTCTTTTAAATTTCTTTTTATGTTTACAGTAAATAATGAAAAATATAGAAAAATATGTGGAAATGTAAAGAAACAATTGTTTTTCTTACCAAAGAATCACTATTTCTTGAGATGAGTTAATTTTAAACAGGAATTGACCTACTTCTCATTTTTCTTCCCATTTATGCAAATGACAGGAACAACCATTGAATATTGTTTACATACATTTTTTCTTTAGTACTATATTATCTACCAAGCATTTTCCATGATTTACTATTCAGCCTGAAGTCACGAATCCTGCTTGTCTTCCACAGTATGAAATCTGAGCGCCTTAACTTGCTATACAGATTCCTTTATGACCCTCCTGCCTATCTTTCCCTTTTGTCTCAGCCCTTTTCCCTGGTGCATCAACTAAGGCACTGTATCTATATGGAAAAAATACATCTTATCCTTATTTTTACATGTTCGTATGTGGATTTTAGTCTGTGGTACCTGAACATCTTCCATAAATACAGAATTTCATCCCTGGATGAACTATAGACTTAATTCTTGGAAAGACAATAGGATGTGGCATAGGTAACATAGGGACACTAGAATACTTTCTAGTTTTCCATCAAGACAGCAACAGCAGAAGATTTTGCAGCTATTGTAGGTGCAAAATCATCAAGTGTCACATGAATTTATTTTTCTAAAACATCACAGACTCAGCCATAGCAAGCATTCTCTCCATGTAACCCATTCCCTGCTTCCTCATCCCATTGACATGATGTTTTCATTTATTCCTATTTTCCAAGGTTTTTGTTACTAAGTTTTGCATTTTTAGTAAGATCTATTAATTAAGATTAGCTCTCAATCTTCTAAAATATGTCAAGCACTGAAACATGGTAATTAACAGATGACTTAAAACCTCTACCTCATCTGATTACTATTGAGTATCAAATAAACAAAATTTTAAAAAATCAAGTAACATGAGCATCTAAAATGCTCAGCAATTCCCAGTGGAAATGATGACCACATGACTTCCTAAGAGAATAGCTGAGCAGGGTCACAAAAACCTGTTTTCATAGTGCCCCATTCACGACCAGAACTTTCAAGCTTTTGGCTGATGTACTTGAAAACACCTACTCACTCAACGCCTTGTGTAAGACTGTGTAAACCAGCTTTATTCATAATAGCCTGCTGTGAAAACCACCTACAGCATCTTCAACATATGAAGCAATTCATCACGATATCACCACTCATTAAATAGTACTCGGAAGTAAAGAAAGTCACATAACTGGTGCACAAATGACATGACCTAACCCAAAAAACAACTATGCTGTATGAAAGTAAGAAAACAATAGGAAATAGAAGCTGCATAATTTCTTTTCTAAAGAATTTCAGAGAAAGACAAACTTAAATGACTGTGACATCTGATAGACCTGAGTTTGTGGAATCCAGGGGGTAAAGAGGAAACTGATTTTTAAAAAAACATCAGGAAAACTGTTGCTTATAGAGGAGAATTTGCTATCCCAGTGGAATTTTCACAGCCTAATTTCGATAGATACTATATTGACTCTGTAATTCGCTTTGGATGCTATGAACACTTTAACTGCACTAATTCCTCCAATCCAGGAACATGTGGCACTCTTCCATTTATTTGTGTCTTAAATTCTTTCTTTCGTCACTCTTAGTGAAATTTAATTTATCAGTATTTCTCTCCTGGGATTGTGTATGTGCTTGTGTCCTGTTATATGTTTGCCTTCTTTTACAGCCTAAATTTACACTCTTATGTTTTCTCCTGAAGCTTCCCAACTCATATTTGGGAACTACAATATTCGATTAATTCCCATTTTTATCAGATATCATAAGGATTAATGTTTTTCCACTATATGCTTAATTTCATTTTTACTTACAGTTGCTCCTCAACATTTGTTGGAAAAGAAAAAGGCACATGAACCTAAAACTGACTTTTGTATCGTTTTAGGAATGACTGTGAATATGTGGGCCTTTTTTCTGGACTCTTACATATTGTTTAATCAGTTTATTTATCTTCCTTCCTATGGTGCACAGCACTGTCTTACTGAAGTTCTCTGATAATCTTCCACTCACTTTTGCAGTGCTTGGAATCAAACTGAGGGTCTTACACAAACTAGGCAAATGCTCTACTATTGCATTTTATCTCATCCCCTATAAAAGTCTTAAAATCTCATTCATATTCTATTTTTATTCCTCAAAGCTTCTGTGGCTACTTTAGTTTCTTTGATTGATCCTGTACATTTTAGAAAATACTCATGTATTTTAAAAAATCATTTATATATTGTTTGGATTTCATTGCATGAAATACATTTCTGCATGTACATGCTTTGAAAAAATTGAACTTAAGTAATAGCATGTTTTCTGTTTGATGAACATGGAAAAATTTCAGCTACCTTTTGTGTAACTGTTAATTTAATTTTATAATTATTATGGACTGCAAAGCACAAAGAATACACACAATAGTATTGAAAAAGAAGATACAGTTACAGATCTCACACTTTCTGATTTACATTCTTCCCTCTTTTTCTAATAGTAGTAAAAATCAAAAGGATATTAATGCAACCGTATATGTCACATTTTGTCAACTGATAATCAGGAGCTTTATTTTTATTATCTGAAGCCTACGATTATTTTTAGTGTAATTAATTGTGAAAATGGGCTACCAATTTTGTATATGCAAGAGGCAGATATTTTTCTTCCTTTTAAGGCCATTTAATCAAAGCTTGTGTGTGTGTTTTACATCCCAAGGAAAGGCATATGCTAGTATGGGCATATAACTGTCTCCCACACTTATCTTGATCACAGCTGACACTAGACAGCTGATCAGCTTGTTCAAGGACACCTTTTATTTGGAGGCCCCCAATGTGCAGGACTTTGCAAATGAATGCTAATTCTTTCTCAAATTCTGTTGAGCATAAAACAAATCGGTCTATAATTTAGCTTCCCTATTAAACCTAAGCATTGATCCCCATATTTTCCTGACATCAGAGAGCAGCCAGTGCAATGTCATGTGTCCATCTCAACCTTCCTGGGTAGATCCTTCTTTAGATTATTGATGTCTTCTTTTGTTGACACTCTAATTGTCCCCCCCCAAGGGATATTTGAAGTCACTTTGCTCCCAGGAGATCCCCATCCTCCACCTGTCTTTTTTCACTTCATTTACTGAGTTGTTCCATATCAGGACAACTCACATGGGATTTGTACCTTGTCCCTCAGATAAAAGCTTTCTTTATAAGTCTGAGATAACAGCTGAGCTCTAAAGGTGTGTTTGCTGTTCTGGATTGCTCAGTTCCTCTTCTCAAAATGAGGTTTGCTACTCAGCTGCTGAGACTTCCAATGCTCAGAAGCTCTGGTGAGATCATAGCGAGTTAAGATATAGGTGTATGCAGGGTTTGTATCGCTTGTTTACATGTGTTACAGACATTATGTTCTTCACTTCAGAGAACCAATACTAGTGGCTTGTGGAAAATAGGGACCCTTTAAGAATGGCCAGTGCTCTAATGAACATCTTGATTAAGATGGATGTACTTGAGCTTTGCAAATGGATCAATAATTTTTTGAAACTTCGTTATGAATAAGAATGAATGATTATATTTAGATAAATAATAAAAAAGTAACAAATATTGCCATCATATTTGAAAATAACCTTGCATCTCTCTGTCATTGTTTCAGAATGTCGTGGGGAAGCTGGGTTAACCCAGACTCTACCCTCCCTGCTCATCTGCCCCGGAGAGCCGGCTTCTCTCTGCAAGTCCAGTCAGAGTCTCCTGCGTAGTGATGGGAACACCTATTTTAATTGGCTTGTGCAGAGGCCACGCCAGACTCCAGGATGCATGATGTATCAGAAATTCAAGTAGGACCCCTGGGTCCCAGAAAGCTTCAGTGGCAGGGACAGATTTCACTATCAACATCAGCAGGGTAGATGCTGAGGATACTGGGGTTTATTACTGTGTGAGAAGTACAAAAATTGTTCACAAGGTGGTACAGCACCAAACCAAAACCTCCATGCTCTGGTGGCCCAGCTGTCCTCCTATGCTGCCACCTGGGGCCCAGCCCCTGATTTTCTCCATCTTTTCTCCATCTGCGTGAGAAGGTGCTCAAGAATTCAAGGGACTTTCTACTCCTGAGTGTTGTGTATTTAGTTCTGTCTGCACATTTTGAGAATTGACTTTCTGCAGCAGCCAGGGTGAAGCAAATGCTAAGAGAAGGCCTAGGTCCCCTGATCTGAGGGCAGCCTGCAGTGACGGCAGACACAGCTGACTGACAGCTCATCTTGGTTCTCCCTATCTTCCCACCACTGTCAAGGAATTTTACTCAGCAGAAACACAGATAATATAGATTAATGAAAATAAAATCAGAAGGCATGAGATAAATTGCCAATTTGCATATTCTATACAACATAATATTAGAAATATTGGAAACATTTTTTTTATCTGATGGAGCATCCTACATTTTATTTATCAAGCACACTGAACTACCCATCCATTCCTGGGAGCTCAAGTCATTGTGCTTGCTGGTCCCCAAAGAAATCACCCAAGTCATTTATTTCAGTGAAGGGACAAAGGTTTTATTCCACAAGTCACCTTCTCACTGTGCCCAGATATTCTAGGGCTCCTTATAGTAAGAAAGAGCAGGAAGACAAGTTGAAATGACACACTAGACACCTCTGTGTTTGTTTTATCACCCCGGGGCCATTTTCCTGCTCCTTCCCTTTCCTGTGGAGTGGACTCAGACTTCCTTGGCTCAGAATCTGCTGATTGTGTCCGTATATCTAGGCTGTGGAGAGGAAGAGGTGCCCATTATGGCCTAAGCCTGGGCAAGTAAATTTTTCATAAAAGAAAGAAATCTGTCACTTAAAGCATGGATTCCAACATTTTTGGCGCAGCGACTGGTTTCTTGGAAGACAGCTTTTCTGTGGGAGGGAATGGGGCAGAAACGGATGATTTTGCTTTTCATGAGGAGCACACAGCATAATCCTTTGCGTGCATATTTCACAGGGTTCATGCACCTAGGAGAACCTGATACCACCACTGATCTGACAGTAGAGAGCTGTGGCAGTGCTAGCAAAGGAGAGCAGCTGTAATGCAGAGGAAGCTGCTCTGCCTCGCCTGCCTTTCATCTCTTGCTGTGTGGCCTGGTTCTTCTCAGACTGCTACTGATCCCTGGCCCCAGGATTGGACCTTGGCTTTGTAGTTTAATTTTGCCATGCTAGTTTCACTTCAGTTACCATATTTAACAAAGTCTTCTGTAGAAGTGATCCCCAGAAAGAGTGGACCTGGGAAGAACTGGTAAAATAAATTTTGTTTTAAGTATTCAAATACCCTTTTGTAAATTCATAGCAGATATGAGACTATAATGCTAATATAATTGATTCTCTTCAGATATTTTTGTCTTAGTGACATTTCTCTCATTGTTGAGATAAAATATCTGATGCACAAAACTAGGGAAAGGGAGGTTTAGTTTGTACAATTTTGGAGGTTTCAGTGCATACTCATAAGGAGTCCAAAGAAGAAGGATGAAAGAGAAAGAAATTGTAAGAAGCAAGGGAACGAAGGAAGCAAGGAAAGAAGGATGGAAATAAGGAAGAGGAAGAAGAAATGAAGAAAGAAAAACTAAATGGTGAATCGAGAAAAAGTTGGGTTAGTTGCCAAAGAAAATGTCATAGAACTTCTGTGTGCCATTGCACAGTGCATGATTTATGAGAGACTTAAAAGGAAAGGGCTTGTCTTAGGTTATTTTTTACACAGTGCTGAGGCAAAATACTTGACTCAAAATTAAGGAAGGAAAGGTTTATTTTTTAACAGTTTTTGGAAACTTCAGTCCATACACACCAGGCTCTAAGGCAATGTGGCAGGGTTGCTGCTCGTGGTTGCCACAAATAGTAAGGTACAAACTGGCAAGAGAGAGAGCAACAGAGCGACACCTTCTTCCAACCATACATCATATGCTGGCTCCAGCCCTGGGCAGGTGAAACACTCGCACCACCAATTCAAGCACCAAATAACAAATCAGTCACAAAGACTAGATTTGGTTATGTCCATAGTTGCATGAGGCTTGAGGGCCACTGACATAAATCATGATATTCCACCTGTGGATCCAGAGACTCATGCATATCCTTTACACAAACTACATTTAGCCCATCACCAAATTTGTCAGTGTCCTAAAATTTTCAATATTACTGAAAACTCCAAGTCCCAAGTCACCTCAAGATCTATGCAAACTCTTAACTATAATCCCAGGTACAAATGAAACAAGGTTAAACATTTCCAAAGTGCAAAGGCAAAATATAAACATTCCAAAAGTTACAAATAGGGGAATACAAAGGACTGGAGACAAAGCAAGTGTAATATCCACCAGGGTGAACATTAAGTCCTAGAGTACTATCCTCAGCATTTTAAGCAGTCTGTTTGCAAGCTCCAAAAAATGGGTGAATATACCACTACAGCACTTTCAGGGATTTCACCTCTCACATCATCTCTCTTAAGCCTCCTCTGGTTGGTCTGTGCAGCTTTCCTTGGATGATCCACATTGCTGGATTTTCCATACTTCTGGGAACTCCACAGCACCTTTGCCATCACCCTTATATCTTTACATATTGCCCTTTCACGGGCACACTGCTTGGCCTGCCAGGTCTTTTGCAATTGGTATGGAAGCCATCTTACCCTTAGAATTTGTGCATTTCCCTGCACCTCATATCAGTGCCACGTGGATGCCACCAAAGTTTGCTGCCAGCTGGAACAGTAGCCAGACTTTTCTCTCTCTTGGCTGTAGGAGCCAAGTGCCTAGATTGCTGGGCTACATGAACCTGATTGTGAGGAAAAGTTTCTCTATGTTGGTGCCACTCTGGAACACCGTGCAGCTGCTGCCATTTTGGAAACGTACGTGCCCTTCACCACCATTCTGGAGCATGGCACTCTCCACCTTTCTCTTTGAGCAAAGGTTCTCACTTTTGCAGTTTGAGGCTGAAAATGATGGAGAACTGCTGCTTCCTGGGATGGCCCCAGGCCATCTGTTTTATTTATCTGATGCTTTTTTCACAATCAAAGTCTCAGCTCTATCTTTACTGCCCACAGCTTTCTGGGCAAAACTCAAACATTCTAAATTATCCTGCTGGGCTCCTTGCTCTTGATTCATAAAATAAATCTGGCTAAGCCCCCAACAATAGCCATGCCACTGACTTGATATTGAATTGCCTTAAAATTTCCTTTGCCCGATTAATCAGTCTTCACCCTTAATTTCAGTCTCAGGCAAAGTCTCTGCATATGAGCAAAATGCACAGAAACTTTCTGTCAAGCCATGACATACATCATGTGGAGTCAAAAACCAGTGTAGTCTCTCTTCCCATCAGAAATCTCCCAAACCTGATTTTTATCAGTAGGCTTTTTATCTGCTTTCTTGCCTCCTGAGCTCTGACCTGAATCTCCTCTACAGAAGAGCATACACTGTTCCAGCTGTAAGCATTCATGTGACATCTCTGAACCTTTCCAAACTCTACCACAAGTTATTTCCAAAGGCTCTCAAACCACATATTCAGGTATAGTCACAGCAATGACCCAATTTCTCTGATACAAATTGTGTCTTACTTTTACTTACTGCTGAGACAAAATACCTGACATCCAATATTAAGGAAGGAAGGGTTTATTTCCTACAGTACTTGAAGACTTCAGTCCATACTCAGCTGGCTCCAGGGCAGGGTGGCGTGGTAGGGTTTGCGCTCATGGTGGCCACAAAAGCAAGCTGTGAAGCGACTGGAGAGAGAAAGAGACATCTTATACCTACCATACATCATATGCTGGCTCCACACCTGGGTGAATCAGTTACACCACTGATCCAAGCACTAGACAACAAATCAATCACAATCTTTGGATTTTGTCATGTCCATAATTGCATGAGGCTTGGGCACCACTAACATAAAACATGGCAAGGTACAAATGCCTTACCCTTCCCTTGGGAAAGTAGGAAAAGAACAGAATTTAATTGAAATTTTCTAATGTGCCTGACACTGTCTAAAGACTGACTTTCCCTTATCTGATTCAGCACTTAGATAAGAAAAAGTAATGTTACCCAGATATCACACAAGTAAGTCCAGTGATAAACAGTAATGAGGGCCATAGTTTGTGAAAACTGAATTGAGCAAAAGGGACCATGAAATACTATAGGATCTAAGATTCCAGAAGAGACTTGGGTGAGACCATTTAGACAATAACATCATTTAAAATAAGAACATTTGTAGAGTAATTTGAGAGGAAGAGGACATAGCTAGGTCCATGCAGCCCTGCAGGACAATTAAGAAAACTTCAGCCTTCACAAAGGCAGAATAAAAATTCACAGCAGCCCTTGAGCGTCAGTGAAGATCTCTGCATGCTTCTCCAGAGACTGCAATATGTAAATGTTTATTTTGGTTATTTACTTATTTTTTGGTACTGGAGATCGAATGCATAACCTTGTGCCTGCCAGGCAAGTGTTTATGCCACAGAGCTAAATCCAGAGCACGAAAATGTTTATTGCAAATGATAAACTTCCAATAAAAGATTATAAAACACACAAAGAAAAAAGAAAACATGACCCTTTACAAGAAGGAAATTTTCCAAAAACCATGACCTAAAAACAACCACCTCAGACATTTAGGACATCATCTTTCATGTGACTGCCTTAGACATATGTAAACAGTGACGGAAAAGTACTCAAATAATCAAAGAAAATAATCAAAGGAAATCATGAAAGTAGTATGTGAAATAAGTATAATTTCTGCAAAGATAGTAAAATGATATGCAGAGAAAAATTCTGGTTTGAAAAATAAATACACATTTTCTATATTGGTTGTACTGGTGGATATTGATACTCCTGCCAGTGCAAAGTAGTCCTCAGGCCTGTCTAATAATTCTAGCTATGGTGGTGAAGACAACTTGAATGGCTTGCAGCTGCCTAAGTGATTAGCAAAATGACATGTGTGACTGTGTCTGCAGGAGACATGGATGGTGGCTTTGGACAATGCACACAGTCACAAGACCCTTCACTCTAGCTCTGTGCCTGTACTCTTCCTTTGCACTGCCACTCATGAGGCCTCTCCAAACATGTGGGATATTTAAGGGATATGATAGGCCTAACACATAATGAAAGCCAAACATGAAAATTAATATTCAAATTGTGGCATAATTTCAGGCAAGCTGTGGTTTTATGGAGACCTCCTATAGAGGGGAGGAGCCTCTGTCTTTAAAGTCAAAAAATGATAAGGCAAGAGAGGAGGTCAAAAGCATGTAAGACACAGGTTATTTAAGTGGATCATACAATGATCAGTTATTATCTTCTGTGTGCAGGTTGATGGGGGGGGGGCTAGGCTCAGCACAGATTAACTTCCAAGGAAGAAAAGCTTCCATGCCAGCACATATTTTCTCCACCTTATCCTTTAACTCAGGTTGCACATTTACAGTTTTTTTTTCTTTTTTGTTCATAGGAAAAGATGAAGAAAATTTTTCCAAACTTTTAGAAATGGACTCAAATCAAGCAGATTCATATGTGTGCAGAATTAAGAATATACCTGGCAACAATCTAATTGTTTTCTCCAAATATGTAAGAATCAAGTTATGCCAATATAATTTCGGTGGGGTCTTTTAAAAAATTGTAAAGAGAAAAGAAACAGAATAAATGAACATAAAAAGGAAATAAACAACAGCAAAAGCAACAAGAAAAACTCCTCAAACATTATAAGATTTCAAACTAAAATGACAGAAATTTAACAATTGTTCTTTGTTATGAATATGCATATGTGTGTGTGTGTGTGTGTTGTGTGTGTGTACACAAACAAGATAACCAAACTAACTGTATTACTAATGTTATTAGATGAATACCATGAAGCAAGCTGAGTTTGGGCAACTGAGCAACCAGTGCCATGCACAGGCTGCCAGTGGACTAGAACAACCAGTTCCCAGCCTTTCCCTTTGACTCAATGCCATTTACAGACTGGAGGCAAGGAGAACAAGGCCACACCGGGAAGAAGCCCAGTCTGGGAACCTGAGTCATGTGTGGGCCACCAGACCCCAGCTCCTACCAGCGTACTGGCTGGCAAATAAGGACTATCAATTCCCCACCACACTCCAACACCTCTTCCCATGCCTTAAGTCACCAGCTTATCCAAAGAAACACAGGCTGTGATGATAGCTATGAAAGTAAAATGCAGTTGCATGTCTGTGGTGCTTTGGTGTTTCACTAACATTGCATGTATGGGGCCACTGGTCTGATCACAGATTGAGAGGATAGTGATATGCAGTGTGCCTTCTGGGGGAGAACTCTTTCTGAGGCTTTCAGCCATTGTTGATTCCCTATGGTCTTGTTTTGGAAGTCCTATGCTATTTTCATTATTTTCTTGGGTTGGGTTTTATTTTCTTGTTTTGTTTGATTATATGAAATACAATGGGAGGAGCAGCAATTTCAAAGATAGCAAAACATATTATGGCAGCAATTTTGGATTTACTACTGACTTATTTTGAAATCCTTTATTGTATTCATTGTTTTATTTTTATTGTTTCTATTCTATTCTGCTGTGTTTGATTTTCACTATGTCCAAGGTTATCTGTAGCTATGTTGAAGATATCAAAAACATGGTAACTATTGTTGATTTCATAATGTTTTGAAGTCTTATACCTCTTAAACTGGTTTTTTGATTGGTTTTATTCTGCTTTATCCTCTTCAAAATAAAAAAATATATATATTAGTTCAAGGAAAGAAACACTTAGTGCTTATATTATTTGAACAATTTTATTGCCTATCTTTGGTAATCTGAACAACTCATTTGAAGACAATGAGGTGAGGCTAATATTAATTATATGATACTGCAACCTGTAGTCACAATTTTTACTGTAATTCACTCCAACTGTCTCAAACAGTAAACAAGTATCATGATGCTCTCCATCAACACAAAAAACTCTCCTCTCCAGAAATACTAATGAGTACAACTAGTCCATTTCACCACTCTCCTCCTAACCCATTCATGATACCTGTAGTTCTGTTTTATGATCCTGAACTGAGTGAGGCTGAACAGAAATAGCTACATCCATGTTCCTCCTTTAGATGACTGTGGTTAGATTAGATGCACACACTGACCTGCTCCCCACTTGGACACAGGAATGTTCCATTCCTTCCCCTCATCTGCATCCACTGTGGACTGAAAAACTTTCCGTGCTATCACTGCAGCATCAGCATAATGTAAAAATGTAACAAAATGAGATTCTTCTTTAGAGTTTGAACTGCTGTTATTAACATCTATAGATGTAAGAGAAAACTGCCAACAGCCAGAAACAAGAATTTTTTACCCAGTAGTTTCTGGGTTTGTAAGGACAACAGCAAATGAGTGCACACGCCCAGTGGTAGAGCTTTTAAAGCTTCATCATTAGTTATCACAAGAAATAGTAACACTTTTTCAAATACAGGCATCTCAAAATAATACTTTGGAACAATAGCACATTCAGAAAACAACACACACACATACACAAAAAAAAAAAAAACCTAACACCTTTATTCTTCTGTTCATTATCACAGAAATCAAGTGTGCATGTTGAGTAGTGTGTGAAATGTCAAATACTTTGAAAATAATCCTGCAAAACTGCAACAGTGTGTACCACAATGCCCTCTCTCAGTTTGTGAGGTATTTTTGGGTGTTAGCCCATGTGTGTTTAGGTAAATCCTAAAGCCTCCTGTGGCCAGAGGTGAGGCTTTTCTGAAGTGGGTGAATCTAGAGTGTGTGACACTGGATCTAGGGTGTGTGAAGCTGAGATTAAGAGTGTGTTATTACTAAATTAGTCCACTGGTCAGTTTGGCACAGTTATGGATGTGGAAGGACCACTTGCTTGTGAGTACTGCCAGCTTAAAGATGTGCAGCCTAGAGAGAATGTAACAGGAAGGGAGCTGCTTCAGGGGCTGGATGCTGCCTTAGTACTTTCCTGCTTCGCTGCCTTCTATTTCTCTACTGTGATGCCCCTCTGCCATGGAGGCAGCCAACTATGAACTGAAGCCTCTAAAATCTGTGACTCTCAATAAACCTTTCCTCCTTTAATTATGGGTGCCAGGTATGTTGTCATCACAACAGGAAACTTAACTAATACTTTGTGTTCACTTTTACTTTTCTAACTCCTGAATGTTTCTGTCTCCTTTCAGTAGGTTATGTCAAGGGTGAAGTATTTTCAATTCATTTTAATTCATTAACATCAAACACACATGCAAAATCTAAAACTCACAAAAATAGAAAATGCAATTAATGTGAAGAATAAACAAAATGTTTTCACTGTAAATATGCAATAGCTACTTCTAGTACTCTGTTACAACTTCTCTCAAGAACAATTCTCAGCTATGCTGTTCAATATTTGAAGGTTATTATCATTTTTGCTTTATTACCATATCCAAACTTATTGGAGCACATTAGTTTAGTACACTTATCAGCAGATTCTCATCCAGCTTTCTTAAGGAGCAATGCATATATTTCTTTGTTTGACTTCTTATATGTTTTTTTAAAGTTATACATAAACTTACCAAGATTACATAGATTTTATGGCACTACAAACTTTTCTTTTCCTATTGACTCAGGATTTTTTATTATTATCTAAAGAGAAAGAAACAAAAATATGGAGAAAAAGGGTATAAATAATACAGGATTACAGAAAAATAAACAGTAAGAAATTACTAGTTGGTAAATTACATGTTGTCATCTCAGAAATAGTTGTTCAGGTTACAAAATTAAAGCATATAAAGTGACATTCAAATAGTGACACTGCCAACATTTCTGCTCAATGAACCAACAAAATCTTAGTAATATGGTTATCAGTCCAACACACTTGTTTTTTATCTTAAAGAGGGTAAGATTAAGCATATCAAAACAGAACATAAAGAAACAATATAAAGAAATACAGATTTCAAAGCAAGTCCACTGGAGATCTTCACTGTCTATCTTATTGTCTTTAGTTTTCTTCCAAATAATTGTTCCCATCTTCACACACATTGAAAACATACTGCATATTATAGAACTAATCAAATCATTACAGGATGATGAACGCATTTTAGGTCTTCAAGATATGACATTGGTGAAGACAATAATGACTATCATAATGTCTCTCATTCTCTTCGTAGTAGCTGTCCTTATCTTTACGTATGCTGAAATTGAACTTAAAGGACTAGACTAATATCACTCTGAACAGGGAATAATAAATAGTATTGCTAGATTTTATATCATAATACTAAAGAATTAGTATTGGGTTTCTTAGTGTCTCTTCTTCTTCAGAGTATTTCTGTTCATTATATCTTGGATTATATAATCTATTCAAGTAAATAGTTTAAAAAATTCTTCCCATGTGTGAATTTCTACATTTATATCTATCCTCTCTGTATTATGGGGAAAAACAGATCCTAACAAACAGCAAAACAAATTCCTAGAGAAACATGCAATGAAAAAGACACATAAGACCACAATATTAGGTGATCTACCGTAGTTACTATGCTTTCTCTTGTTATTTTCAATAGACTTGTCCACATCATCAGGCTTAATATAGTTAAGCATAGTATTACATAGCTATTTTTATAAAAACATAACTTTGAAAAACTGTAGGTCTTGAGAGCGGTTAATAATCAAAACCAGTATGAATAACTTTTACATCTTGTCATCTTCAGAGTAGTTGTCTCTACTTTTAGACTTGATACTATCAAGCATACGAAGTTCCCATAAAATCAGCCCGGCAAAATCGCTGTCTAAAAAACCAGATTCAAATAAGATCAGTCATTGTAAGACAATGTAAGTAATACAGGGTTTCAGTTTAAGTTAATAGGAAATTAAGGATAGTTACCATGGTATAACCTCCGATTTTTGGGTTATATGTCTGTGCCCCCAAATCTGATATGAGTGTACAGACTGGAACAAAATAAAATCAAACTAAACAGAGAGATAAGACTACTGTGACTTTTAAATCCTGATACACTATTAACAGTGACCTCTGCCTTCTTTTTTAGGCTATTTTGAACTTTTCCTTTTCTCAGGATGCTTTTATGCTTTGGGTCTCACTAGCACCTTTAGTTTTTAGATTAAGGGGCCAGCCCATTGTCTATCTGAGTGTTGCTGAACCTTTCTACCCCTGAGCTTGAACTTGAGCTGTACTCTTTTACTCGCTAAAGTCATAGAGTTTTCTTTCCTTCCAGCTGTGTAGTTCTACACTGCCCAAAAGTGTCATAGCTAGTATCTGTGGCTGCTGGATGAGTTATCCCTATTTCTCTCTGGTTTCCTGTCACATATAGCTTTGCTTTCTCATCTTTGACTTTCAGTTTATTAACCTTCCTTCGGGTTAAGTGTATTTCCAATTCAGAGCACCTCTATGGAGTCTGTCTCCTAATCTACTGTGACTGTTTTTTTTTTGTTTTTTTTTTTTTGCTTTATTTTAGTGTATCAAGGCTATCTATATTAAAATTTATAGCTTACAATCTCTGCCTCATGTTTGCCACTACACTTTACTGCTATAATTTGTCCACCTTACTCCCTCATTCCACTATCTGCCCTGTTTATTGAGGCCTCTCTGCCACTGTTGCTGGAATCCTGGTATTTTTTTCTCTCTCTCTCTGGAATGTCCTTCAGCATTCTTTGTAGGATTGGGTTGGTGGCCATGAACTCCCGCAGTTCCTCCTTGTCTTGGAAACATCTTATTTCTCCATTCATTTTGAGAAAGAGTTTTCCAGGGTACATCAGTCTTGGTTGCAAATTATTTTCTTTCAGGGAATGGAGTTCCCCCCCAGCCTCTTCTTGATTTGAGAGTTTGTGTTGATAAGTCTGTTATTATTTTGATAACTTTTCCATTGTAGGTGATCTGCTTCTTTTCCTTGGCTGCTTTTAGTATTCTGTTCTTTTGGTGGATTTCTGGAATCTTGATTATTATATGTCTGGGTTTAGATTTGCTTTGGTTATTGGTGGCTGGAGTACTATATGCCTCATTTATCTGGATATCATTTCTTTTTCCTTCTTTGCAGTTCATTTTTGATTACTCCTGCTTCCTCACTCACATGCTTCATTCTTAAGTTATGTATCCTTTTGTCATCTTCCAGCCTTTGAATTGTTTCTTTCTGGTTCCTCATTAATTTTAAGAGGTTTTTCTTTCACGATCATATATTATAAATCTCTTCAAGTTTCAAAAGGCTAACATTAGTTTCTGTCAAGGCATTTTGCCATTTTTCAATGGAGTTTTTAGTTTCCTGGAAATCTCCTTGAATCTGTTTCATGTATTCTAGGTTATGTTTACATTCTTCATCAGAAGTTTCTTTTTCTTTTCTGATTTCCTCCATTTTTCCATCTGTGTCCTCTTGGGAGGGGCTTATCATTTTTTAATTAATCTTATTATATCTTTCATGACTTGGATCAGAAGTACAGTTTTAAATTCATCTATGAGGTCACAAAGGTATTTCTTTATGTCCGCTGATGCTGTGTTTAATATTGCATGATTACCTCACTGGTTCTCTGCTGTATTTACATCTCCTGGGCTTGTTTTCCCAGGGTCAGAGGCTGGAGGATTTTTTTTTTTTAATTTCTATCTCTTGTCATTTTTCTGGCTTCTTTCAGACTGCTGTGCCCTTGGGTCTCTGGCCCTCTCTGTGTTGCTTAAAGTTTTAAAGAATCATGCTGACTGAGGTTTAGCTGCCCTCCCAATTTTTTTGTTATCTCAGGTACATGCAGGCATGCAGGGATGGTGCAGGTTAGCCTCTAGCCTCTGAGTCAGTCGACCCACACTTTTCCTGAGGCTGTACTTTGTGGATGTCACAGGGTTGTGCCTAACCAGAGGCATAGCTCAGCCCCAGCAGAGCCCATCAGTTCTTTCTATGCCAGGGCCAGCTGACTGAGGCTGCCACGGCACCAAGCTCTGCCCAGCTCCAAGATGTCCTCCAGCTAGTGAGAGCAGCCATGGGACCCAATCCCCAGCACTCACTGGGAATCACTGCAGTTCTCCATCTTGGTTTCAGTCCATGCTGCGTGGTGTCCTCCCACCAAGGGCTCAGGACTCAACAATTCCCCTTATTGGTGGCTGTGGCTTCAACATAACCTTGAATTGCCTGACCCCATGGCACACCCAGCACAGCGTGGGCCAGTCTCAGTGAGCACATAGGGTTCTAGCCCTCCACTCGCATTTCCCCTTCCTCCACAGAGCTAGATTCTAGCTTGATGTGGTTTTTCCACATCTAGATCAGCATCCTGCCTCTTCAGAAAACTGTATGGCACCCAGCTTTGGCACCCAGGTGCATGGTCCTCTCCACAGGCTCCTCCGTCATGGCCAGGCAGCTCTGACTGCCACACAGGACCCTGGGACCAAATTTCCAGTACTCACCGAGAGCCAATAAAGCTCTCCACCTTGGCTCCACTTCATACTTACATCCTCCTGTCAAGGGCCTGTGACTCATCGACTTCTACTAACAGCAGCTGCAGATTCAGCACAACTTTGGCTCATTTGACTCCAGGGTACGCCCAGCACAGTGCAGAATGGGTCTCAGTGAGTGTGTTGGGCTTCAGCCCTCTACCCGTGCTTTTCTTTCATCTTTCTAATTTTATTTTTCCCTTCGGTTTCCTCCTGGCTTAATAAAAATCATTCTCCAATTGTCTGGTCCTTTCCATGTTGTCGAATTCTAGCATCTGAGATGTTTTCCCCACAGAATTCTCTATCCATCTTCCTATCAAGCTACCATTTTTTCCAGTCTCTCAGATCTTGATTCTCATACAAAACACAGCCTGCTCTGAGTTCAAGGGCTCAGCTTCCTGCAAACCTTGGTAAGGCTCCGTGACCCTCGGTTTTGATCCTTGCTATCCCACCAAGAGACTATTTATTAATCTTTTTTGAGACAAGGTCTGACTACGCTGTTCAGGATCTCCTTGAGATCAATCTGTAGCCCAAGATGGTCTCAAACTTGCAACAGTCTTCCTGAATCAACCTCGTGTACTTCTAAGGGCAACAGATAGAAGGAAGCTCAGGATGTTGGGATATAGTAACATTTCAACTATGGAGACAGCTTGCTGGAATCCTGTGACTGGGACTCAAGAGTCTATTTTGGACACACATTCAGGGCTGCTTCATTCAAAATCAAGTCATACAACACACTTGGTATGAATGAGTGAAAAACTTTACTTAAATGCTTTAAGAAGGAGCAATGTGCTGGTGAATGTTGTCAATCTTTATTGGTTCTGTGCAGATACACACAGGTTTTCCCTTCAAGTGGCACTTACAATTTTTAAGTTTTTTTTTTAACTCTTAAAAAAATGTTTTAGGTGAGTGATATTTTGAGACAGTTTCTCTCCATGGTGTGGACTCTGGCAGATGAAGAACCTGGAGCTCTGACTGAAGTCCTTCCCACACTTACAGCATTTATAGGGCTCCTATTTTTTGTGGACTTTTTGATGCACAGAGTACTAGAGATATACCTAAAGTATTTCTCCACTGTTCCCATTTGAAGGGTTTTTCAAAAGTTTACATGAAGTTCTACAGTGTGTAGTGAGGTAGCTGTTAGTCATACAATTGCTATTGATGCCTTCTAATTGAAAATTACATCTCACTAGTGATATCATCATCCTAAAATATACAAGATTCCACAGACCAGAACTGTGTACTATTTCCTACATGAATTACCCACTTCGTGGTGAATCATCTGATTGATCCTTAGGATACCCCATCATGTTCCTAGCATTTCAATTCACAGATGAGAATCAATGATCAGAGAACCCAGGTAGCTTTCCTATGGTCCCTGAATTGGTGATTGCTGGTTTGCTAAACCAGGTGCTTAAATATGATCCTGCTTTGTGAACAAACATCCCGTGTAAAACCCATGACCCCCAAAAGGAAAGGAAGGGTGAAATCACAATAATGAGAAATTTACACTTTCCTGGTACCACTCCCCATGCCACATTTCACTTGAGTTTAATATATTTTTAGTTGTTCACAGTAAAATTAACTTAAATAATTTACAAATTCTAAATGACTTTGCATCAGTCTTTGGTATAAAACAAAAAATGCAATTTCCTGTTTTTTCTATATCTACATTTTTTCTTTCAACCTATTACTCATAATGTTTCACTCATAATGTGTCCCATAACTCTCATTTGTCATTCTAATATGGAAAACAAACATACATAAAAGTATTTTTCTATTACCATGTGTGGTGAATTTACCTTACACTCACATATTTAGATTTAATATGGCTTAATGAAGCTGTTTCACCCAAGAGAACATATAGGGGAAAATGTCTTACTCTAGCTTCTTTTAGTAAATTATTCTGTCTTCTGTGAAAATTTACATAAAATTCTAATAAGGTAAAAATGTTTCAGGAGCAGGGAACAGGCACACACTCACAGATCAAACAAGTTTCCTGTGTCAGTTTTCTGTGTGACTGCTAAAACATCACCTTGACTGCATGATCATTGAGTACCACAAAATGATTGTTTCTGAGGTCCTTGGGTCAGCATTCACACTGGGATGACTTCTAGGAGTCACAAAGGCTGTTTCTGGAGCTGCAGGTAAAGCTTTCAGGGAGCTCGCACATTCCCCAAAGTATTACATCTTCCTCTTCTCAGTCAATGTCCATCGAACCTCTCACTGAGTGTGACTTTCCTCTTCCCTATGAGAATCACTGTTAAGATCCTGTGGGCTGGAGCCAGGCATGGTAGCTCATGCCTGTAATCCCAGCATTTGAGAGGCTGAGGTCGGAGGATCCTTGTGAGTTCCAGACCAGCCTGGGCTACACATTTAGCTTAAGGCCATCCTGAATTGCATAGTGAGATTCTGTCTCAAAAAAAAAAAAAAAAAAAAAAAAAAAAAAAAAAAAAAAAAAAAAAAAAAAAAGACAAAAAAATAAAAATAAAAAAGATCCGGTGGGTCTTATTCAGCTTTCCCTGCTTCTCTCACAATCTGATAATCCTTTCCTTAATCAAATCTGCCAGGTTCCTCTTCACATAGCAGGTAACACCTGAAATGTGCATATATTAGCACGTGGATGTCTCTTGGAGTGTCATCCTTCTATCCAAAACTCTTATCAACTTTCATAAAATTCTCATCCTTTAAATTAGAAAATAATTCACAAGACAGATGTGTAAAAGCCAAGAGAGCAGGATGAAGTATATTCAGGGTTCTATGGTCTTTGGAAATTAAGCAAACAGGGTACTTTTTTTCACTTCCCCTGATTTGGATTTTATTGTGTGCATAAGTTTGGTAGATATTTCTCATGGATTCAGAACTAGAAAAAATAATTTACTGTTAATTGCAATCTAAGAGAAATTGGTTAATGGAAATTAAAATATTTCTTGGATTTTCTTAATATCTCTACCCAGGATAAAGGAGGAGCAGAGGACACCAGAACAGAGTTGCCTGCCAGCAAAGACATTTCTCTATTGTCTTATGCTGGGTCCAATGACAAAGATTCCTATTCAGGCTCTTGCTGTTTGCTAATAAGTTTTCTATAGGTTCAGTGCCCTGAAAAAGAAACAGAACTGTGACCATTCTGCACTACAAAGGTCTGGCCAGGGACAGTGATGTACACAGCAGTGAGACTCCCCCAGACTCCAGGGCATGGATATAGAAGACACATCTGATTCTACTACCCTTGGTGTTGAACTTGGCTGAGAGGTTCAAGAAAGACACAGGTAGGAGACTGGGGTTCAAACTGCAGTTCAAGTTTGATCAGGATCCAAGTTACTTCATCTGGTACCTCTGCACTGGATCAGCAGGAGATAGAGACCTCTTCCTGAGAAACCATTTGATGGTGCTTCATTCCAGGTCACGCTGTGGCCCCCCACTCACTGCTGGAGACAAAGAAGCTGGTGCACTGAAGGTGCCCTGTAGAGACCTTCATGGAGAACAGTGTTTTTCACTGAAGTCATCAGTTTAGACTCCTCAGCTGTCTGCATCAGTGAAATGTGGACATGCTTTCCAATTGGCCAAAATGATGCAGAATACTGGAGACTGCAGATAGTAATAGGATATAGCTTGGTTAGACAGTAGGTATGAAGGAAGCCTGGAGATCTGTGTAAGGGCTGAACTGTGTGTGCTGCACTGTGGAGATTCCCGTGTTATCATCCTGCATCTGCAGCTCCTTTCCTAATTTCACAATGCTCCTGACCATGTCTTCAGTCCTTATGAAATGTTTCTAACTTCATTAAACATGGTTTTGATACATATTCAATTTGGTTTGAAGAGGTGAGATGTTTTCAGATTCAAAAATATGTTGGCAGAAGACTTCAAAACTTTTGCCAATCAGAGATTCTGAGGTACAAAAATGCCCAGTACTCTCACTTTCTAAGATTTTACTATGTGACTCTGTTAAACAAAGACATAAGCTTATACTATCATAAACAAAATAGAGACATTATTCCACACTCTCCACATATTAATGAAACCTTCAAGAGTCTCAAAACTCTTCTGTAATAGAATTATCCCCAGGAGGAAACCTGCTGTTGGTAGAAAAACCTTTAAAGTGATCTGACCAGGGACATCTGGGTACATTTGGTCTGTGCAGAGTCAGTGAAGTGTGTCAGCACTAAGGCTGTGCCCAGCCTTGACCAGACCCTGCTGTTTTGCATGTCCCAAGGGAACAACAGTGAAGACACATTAATAGGCTGTAACATGCTGCACAGGTGTCAGTCCCATTCAGGACACGGCATGGACATGAGGGTCCTCACTCAGCTTCTGGGGCTCCTGCTGCTCTGGCTCCCAGGTAAGACATGACAGTGGTGAGAATTTACTCAGCAGAGAGCATTCAGTGCTGCCTGGATTTCATGGAATTATTTTTTAATATAATGCCATGATTTTTTTGTATTTATGTTTTCCATATCAGGTACCAGATGTGACATTCAGATGACCCAGTCTCCATCCTTCCTCTCTGCATCCCTTGGAGACAGAGTCACTATTACTTGCAAAGCCAGTCAAAATATTTACAACAACTTGGCCTGGTATCATCAGAAACCAGGGAAAGCTCCTAGGCTCCTCATTTATTTTGCAAGCAATTTGGATTCCGGGGTCCCATCCAGGTTCAGTGGCAGTGGTTCTAGGACAGATTACACATTCACTATCAGTGCTGTGGAGCCTGAAGATGTTGGAATTTACCACTGTCAACAGTATGATAGTACTCCTCCCACTGTGATACAAGCCATAACAAAAACCACCCAGGAAGCAGAAGCGTGAGGCTGGGCGGCCCCAACTGCTCCTTCTGGTGCCCTCTTCTCCAGACAGCCTTTCTCAAATGTAAATGGGTTTTGAAATTCACTGGGAGGCTTTGGCAGAATGGTCAAGGAGCCTCTTTTGTTCCCCAAATCTCTATGCACTGCTTAGTCCAGCCACATAGACAGAACAATGCCTGTGCTCATTTCATAGAGGACACAGCTCAGCACAGATGGGAAATAGATTGTGAGATTTAAGTAGCAGCTGAAATTCATCTGTCTCTGTCTCTGCCTCTGTCTCTGCCTCTGTCTCTGTCTCTGTCTCTGGCTCTGTCTCTGGCTCTGTGTTTTTTCTCTCTGCTCTTGTTCTCTCCCAAACCTCTATTTAAAGTTGATTCTAGGCTCCCAATCTGTGGTACACTCCCATTCTTCTCTGTTGCTAATTACTTAGGACAGGGCTTGAATTTGGGATCTTTCTACTTCTGCCTTCCAGTGTGCTACTATTACGGGCCTGTGCCATCACCCAGGCTGAGCTCAAGCATATGGAGGAACCACTCACAAGATTCAGAACTGCCTGCTTTCATCTATGGAAATTAATCTGTCTTTGAATTTAATTACCCAAGATTCCATAGTGCCATACACTATTTTCCACTGCTATGAGACTTTTTTCTAAGACAGTGACTGTGGTTGTGAGGTGACCCGAATACACAGTAGTTAGAGAAGATCAATTCAATATTAAGAGTCTTAATCTCAAGAGAAGAAAGCAGTGCGGTTTCCCTATTCTATTAACAAGCATTAATGATAGCACTTCTTAAGTGCAGTCAGGCTCTGAGCTCACAACATAGTTTAGTAAAAGAATGGAGAGAGACTATGAGCTTTCTCTGTGAGTTCTGAAAACAGAGATACTTACAGGCAGCACTTATCTTCACCTCCTGGGCTGTGCCAGAGAATGTTTATTTCAGGGTCTCTGCTTTACCTTGTCTTCTGGCTGTGCTATCTTTTTTAGTTTTCATGAGTGCAAGCAGGCACACATATGCCTCAAGATGCCATTGAATGACAGTGAAGTTAAGATTCCAGTGAGCTATGCATGGACCTGGATGAACTAGGTGCATTTTCCATATGGTGCCTTGGTCTGAAATTGCATCAAACATATCAGTGCCAAGCAAATTTCCTCGACGTTCAGATTTTAACACAAAAAGCAGTCGGTGTGAGTGCAGGCTAACCTGCTACGGTCTAGCAGCCATAATCATGTATCATAGAGAACTCCAGAGTCCTCATACTCAGGGACAATGGGGCAAGAGGCATATCTGGATATGTCTTTCTACACCTGAACCTGATTGGGACACCCAGAGAGTAGCCATGGTTTGAGATAGCAGGGTTTCAAGTGTTTGGCCAAGTTTTAGTAGAGCCGAGATACTGAGATATTCCATGTGTATTGGCCCTGACCTGACAGGAATAGAGATGGTGTCCTGAAGATGCAGAATGGGAAGGCTGATGACTGCATGAGTAAGGTGCCCACAATGGCCAAAGAGGAGAAGAAAAAGAAGGAGACACTGTTAATGCACGTTAGGGTGATGTACTGAGCAGAGCTTGGGCTCATCTAGGACACTGGGCTTACTAAGATGTCCTCTCTGCATGGCCTCCTCTGCTGCTCAGAATTTCAGGCTCCAGAAGGTCTGCACCTGACCACAGGAGCCTGTTGGAGGAGGTGATGGTCAGGAAATCCCCCAGCTGTTGGATCTGGTTTTATTTCTTGGCTAAAAAATATCCAGGGTTCATGTTTAAAGGAGTCCAGGATCTCAGAATTGGAGAAAAAAATCAGTTGTTTGTTAACTGACACCACCAGTCAGCCTTTCCTGATGATTCACTCTGAGAAACATTAAATATAAGGAAAGAGGACAATACCAGGAATTTCACACTGTAATAAAGCACAAGGATTCACTTCCTGAGAATGAAGAAACCTGTATCTTTGCAAAGTAGATTTCTGAGTGACACATTTATGAGAAAAATAGATTTCTTTGGGACACATTTATTAGCCAAAAGGAATTTTCCTGTGCAACTGGCGCAAAACTATTGAAATCACACA
This sequence comes from Cavia porcellus, assembly GCF_034190915.1. Taxonomy (NCBI): domain Eukaryota; kingdom Metazoa; phylum Chordata; class Mammalia; order Rodentia; family Caviidae; genus Cavia; species Cavia porcellus. Next base: position 42,388,398 of record NW_026947501.1, on the reverse strand, counting down.
GAGAAAGCAATGCCTTAGGGTTGTTGCAAGAATTTTAAAATAAATGTAATTATGTTTCCAATACATATTCCTTTAAATAGAAAACAAAGCCATGCTCTCATTGTCAGGGTGATACAGTAAATGTAGCACTGTTATTTACTTTTCCTTCACTGGAATGACTTGAGATTCAGATGTCTAATTAATAATTTCAGCATTTAAAATATTCTATTAAGTCAAGATTAAGGTTTCTTTTTACAAAATCCCATAATAGCAAAAGCAAGAACTCCTTGTACTCTTTAGGGTGATTTCAAGCTTTAATATTTCTCTAAATATTTTTTTGTAGTGTGGCTACTAGAAGGAAGCATTTCTGTCTCTGGAATTGTACTGTCTGGTCTGATATGGGATACCTAGCAACACCAAGCTGGTGCAGTCACTGAGATCTTCAACCTGCGCAGCTGCCCAAGCCTGCCCAGGTCCTGCTTGTTTGCATGTACTCAGATGACAGTGCCCTACTCTAAAGACTTTTTCACAAGCTGGTTCAACTTGAGCAGAAGTCAGTATGAGTCAGGATAGAGAGAGGATAGGAAGGCTTCTGCTCAGCTCCTGTGGCTCCTGCTACACTGGTCCCAGGTAGAGAGAAAGAAGAGTAGGGAATTGCAGAGGCCACTATGGGCAGTGATGCTCAGCAATTTACTGGGAGTAGTGAGTAGTAATTATTACTCATGTAAATATTAGCTTTTATGCTTTCAGTGCCAAGTGTGAAATGAGCCATCCAAATGATCTAGCCTCCATTATTTGTGTCTGCATCCCTAGGAGACAGAGTCACCATCAATTTCCAGTACAGCGAGGACATTAACAGTGAGTTATCCTCATACCAACTAGGGGGAATCGCCTGAACTCCTAACCTATGAAAACCCAGGTTGCAGACAGATGTCTATCCAGGTTTTGTGGCACTGAATCTGGGACTGGTTTCACTCTCACTATCAGTGGTCTAGAGCCTGAAGATGTTGCAGCTTCTTACTGTCTACAGGATAAGACTTGTCCTCCCATGGTATCCAAGCCATAACATAAACCAACCAGGGAAGAAGCAGTCTGAGGCTAGGCTGCCAAGATGCTCCCCTTGATTCCTCCACCTGCTGAGAAATTTCTCAGTTGCAGCCAGGCTTTCAAGCTCACTGGGAATTCTGCTAGAAGGAGATTGGTAGGGAATTATCTGCACCCTACCTTTCCCCCTCAGCTCCAGCAGCACAGGTTTGAAAATACCTTTCCTCATTGCATAAAAGAAAGAGATTATTATTTCCGGGTATTTCGGCCCTGAAATGTTGATAGCTGATTTCAGATGCTGACTTGTTTGGGTAAGGGGTGTGTTTACTTTTTCTCACTATTTTTAGAGGATTCAGTCCCTGGTTGACTGCATTCAAGTCAGAAAGTGCATAGTGCAAGGAGCTGTCTAAGTACTTCTACTCATCCAAGGGGAGCCAAGATCCAGAGTGAGAGGAGAGCTTGGGACAGGAACACACCCTTCTGGGGCACAGCACTGTGACCTCCCTCCAAACAGGCCCCACCTCCAAACAGCACATTCAGGTGGTGAACTCACTAATGGAGGAAAACTCTGATGATCCAATAACCCTTCAGACACTTTTAGGTCACATGTGGGGAATGGTGACATTCAGCACATTACTGTTCAGTCCATTTCTCTTTTTTGCTTCCCCAGAGTCTCGCGAATTATGCTCAGGAAAGGGCATACAAGCATTTTGATAATATCACTTTAAACTGTCCAGGGTTTGCTTGGCCACCAGTATTTCTGAACATGCATCTTGCTCAGACGTACATTTGCTATTCCATGTGGTGTCCCATCTCATGTATTTGCTTTTAAATTGTTTCTAACTTTTCCAAGAAGTACACTTAATGGTAACTGCCTACTTTGCCTTGTGCCTGAACTTTTTATTTATTTATTTATTTTTATTTTTTGTCTTTTTCCTTTTTATCGGTACCAGGGATTGAACTCACGACTGCCTGCTTGCAAGGCAGGTGCTTATGCCGCTGAGCTAAATCCCCAGTTCCGTACCTGAACTTTTTAAAAAGTAGGAATATTCTAGGATTATGCGATTGTTTTGGGAATGTGGAGCATGGAGAACTGGAAATAACCAGTTGTGTTCTTTTTGAATCCCGGTCCTAATGTGTCCACTGGCAAAGAGACACAGACCCCTAAGGGGACTTTACAACTTCTGCTCTCTTATGTGTCTATGCCGGTTTTATAGTTTAACCTCCAGAAAACCTCTTTTTTTCTTCTTAGTTTGGTCTCCCTCAAGGTCTGAAGTGAGATGAAGACAATGGAGAAGACATACAATCTGAGTGTTATATGCATATTGTGAACAACAGAATTGTGTCTTCAGGTTTCTGCTCCATCCTCAGCTCCCTCTGAGGGGAAGCATACTGCCTCATCTAACTTTTCTTCTCTCACAGGATGAAAGTTGAATATTTACTGAGCAAAACTTCTGGGTGCTTGATTCCAGGAAGCACACCAGAGGGTGGATCTGAATTTCTAGTGTGCAGAAGGCAAAGGGAGGGAGAGATTTATATTTTGTGTGTCTCATATGAGAAACAATGGTAATGAATGGATCCTTCTCAAAAGAAGAGTTGCAAATGGGCAACTAGTATATAAGAAATACTGTTTGACATCATTATCTTTGATTGTCTTGTATAATATCTTGTAATAATATATTCATTTTATATATTCAAATGGCCATAAAGACGGGAAGGTTATTGTTCTCTAAAGACATCCATCAGTGTTTGTTGTAATCAAAGTTTGTAAGGAAAACAGTTTAATGTGGGACACATAAATTACAGTCTGATTTTGGAATAGTCTTCTGAAAATCAAATTCACAAAAGTGCAGGCAATTGGTCTAAACACTGAAGACCCAAAGCATTCAGCCTAATGTCTGGATCCCATGACAATGCCCTCCATGAGTGCAGCTGAAGACCATGACAATATCTCATGTAAGTCTGTTTCACGATCTTTTCTGGGAACACTGGAAGGCCAGTGGTAGAAGCTAGAAAGTCTGTGTCATTGAAGTCAAGGATCTGTACCAGCAGGCTGAGAAATTTGCACTGGAACTAGGAAGTAATGCTCAAAGTAGTGACCAGAGCTCAACCCAAAAGTACCACAGCCAGCCTCAGAGATAATGACATCCACAGATAACCCAATGATGAAAACAACTAAGTTCGTATCAGGAAGTCAGCATGACAAACTTCCCCAGGAGACTGAACAGCATTCTATCTTATCCTCTGGAGACAAGAAGTGGTCCCAAGATAAGTATCACAGCTCCCCCAAAATGTGACCTGCAGCCATGCTTAGTGACAATGAGATCAGGATCTCTTCTGATGCTGAGAGCAGTCACATTTATAGCAGAAAATAAGCTCAACACACTGACCAGGAGAACCAAGAGCAGCAGGAGGACCAACAACACCAGATTTTGCTCTCAGTTGTCCTTATGTTGTTGGCAACAATCCTCAGTGGGTGTCCACATTCAGTACCATACTAATTCAGTGCAGCTGTTATCACAATTTGACCACCACTTGTCAGTCCATCACCGTATATGAAAATAAATGACTACAAATAATTATAACTGTTAATGTGTGTATTTTAAAATATCCACTTACATCTGTACTTGTGTGTGGTCATGTGTGTGTATGCTTGAGTGTACACACACTTCACACACTAGGAGACATCATCTGGCTGAGCACCAGCTTCCCTAGACATTTGAAGGGATCCATTGTGCAGATGAAGGATGCAGGCATCTGAGCATTAGACAGCATTACGAAAGGTCACCTGGAAGGGGATCATGATTAGAACCTGTGTCTGTGTGAACTTAAATATCCTTTTCCCATGCAGCTGATTCACCTCACAAAGTATCCTATTGCCTATGAGATGAAGAAGAGACTGCAAGACAAGGCCAGAGGGAAATAGCCATCTCTGCAGTACATTTGTTTGATGCCATGTTACCTTATTTTTAAACTGAGCCCCTTTTGTACATAAACACAGCTCTCTAAACCCAAAACAGACACAAATGGCTTTTTTTTTCATTTGAGGACAGAGACATATTTTGCATCACCCTAGTTCCTTCCCCATCTCCTGTATGTCTTCTTCCCACACAAACTCTCTTTTCCACTTGTATTATGTTCTGTGATTCTAATTCAGTTTTGTAGTAAGGAAATTATTAACCAAATGAAACAAAGCTAAACTAAACACATCCCCAAGCCTACTCCTTTACCCTTGTGTCACAGTGTTTATTCCTGCATGCCCACATTTCCCAACTGTAAAGGAGCTCATTGGCGCAATACTTTTGTACTTAAAAGAAGATTTTAAATTGGAATCCTCTTCCTATCATGAAATGCTCCAGGACTTCTGCCAAGGTGGACCTGACTTGATAAGAAGTTCGAAATTTGGGGGAGCCACTCACTGAGGCATGTAAAGCACATTCTTGTCATTCTTGTGAATTCCTTGTGGCTGCTGTAACCAACTGCCATGGCCTCACTGATTTCAAAGACCACAGAGTAATTATCTCACAGTTCTAGGGGTTCAAAGAGTCTCTGAGGTAACACAAGGAGTTGAGAGAGATGTTTTCCTTGAGCAGGTTGGAGAGGGGAGAGTTAGATATTGTTCCTTTCCAACTTCAGGAAGTTCCACTGTCCCTGCTCTATGGCCACTTCTTCCATCACTCAGCAGTTCTTTTCATCATCCCACCTCCTCTCCAGTGGTTCCCATCTTCCTTCTCTATTCTGAGACCCTTGTAACTGTATTGGTCTCATCCAGATAATCCACAATAATCTCCAGAATTCACAATCTTTAATCACATTTACCAAGTTCCTTTTTCCATGCAAGGTACCATTCCCAGGATCTGAAGACCTGCATGTGGACCCCTTTTAGAGGAGAAGGCAATATTTCTTCCAGAGAGTCTAGCCTGTCTTCCCCTCAAACATAATCTAATGCTACAAAGCAGAGTTAGGAAGAGAGTTATAAGAAACCTGAGGCTCAACTATGCCCCTTCGGGGTCAGGAATTCTTATTTATAGCTTTGAGGGGAAAAGTTATCATGTATCATTATTCATTAGATGATTGTTTGATTTTCTGAGACATAGAATAACAGATTTGGCCTAGGGATGTGTCAAGTTCATAACTCACAGTGAAGAGACTCACAGGCCAGAGTCACTGGGAATCTCCACACTGATTTCTCTCATGGTTCCACTGGTTTACATTCCTACCAGCAGTGTAGAAGAGTTTCTTTCCCCCAACATTATTGCTAGCATTTCTTTTTATTCCATTTGACCCAGGTGTCCTCTTTTTACGCATCTTCCGAAAGAGTTAAATTCCCCATATTACAGGGATATATGCAAATTCATGTTGATAACAACACATTGGCAACAGCTATATCTTGGAAATAATGGACACTGGGGCAAAAAACTGTTATCAACTGAGTGCAGCTCTACCGTAATGAAAGACAACTTTATAACTTTATAGGCAACTGGATGGAATTTGAGTCGAAAATACTAAATAAAATTCATCAAACACACAAACATAAATATCATATGGTTTCTCTCATATGACAAAAGAATAAAAATAAAAATATATAAATAAACACACAGGTAGAGTATAGGGAGCAAAACTGTAAGTGAGGAGAAGCTCTAAAATTCCAAAATAGTACATTCTGTTGTTTAAAACACAATTTAAAATGTGTGCCAAATTGTCACTATACGTCATTTACCCATCAGTACAAATGTGCATTGAATATGAAGTTTTGTCCTTTAATTTGTTTGTTGTTGTTTTGTAAGAGAGAAGCTTTTTGTTTATGACATGTACTGTCATAATTTTAAAACTGTAACATATGGTATATTAACTATTATTACTACCTAATATATTTTTCATAAAATATTGTTTTGTGTTTCATCAAAGTAAGAAAAATGATTTTCATATTTTCTTTATTTTATCTTCTTCTGTGACAACAAATTCTAGAGCAAGTGATGCACAGGTCCCTCATTTCTGATATTCTAGAAAATGCAATGTCAGAAATTCATATCTAGATGGTGGACAAGTTCCACAATAAATAAGGCCATCCCTCTAATCTTGGCCAGTCTAGCGCATTGGGAGTGGCTCTCTCAGCAGGGCACCTTAGGAATCAAAAGGAGCTGCATGACCAGAGACACTTGGGATGATCTGCCAGAGTGCTTATCTGTGGAAATTAACACTCTGCTTAGACTGGAATCATGATCTTTTCTCTAACCCCTGGCCTTTGGGTGCACACAGCCAGTATTTCTGGAAATGCATTACATTCCCTGACATTTAGATGGTGAAGCTCTATTCTAATCTGGATACTCTTAGAGAAAGAGCCTACTAGAAGTGAATAAAGTTTAAATGAGATTACACAGGTTGGTAGTACTCCCAAAATGTTAATGGTTTTGGAATGAGACTCAAAAGAGACTCCACTACACTATCCTCATTGTTATAGAGGAAAGTGTTCCTGAGCCTACAGCAAAAAGGAGAGAAATTAGGAAGGGAGCCTAAAGCAACGGGCCACCTGAAGAACACTGATCTTCTTTTCTAGCATCTAGAATTTGGAAAATACAAAATGTCTCTTGTTTAATCTTCCCAGTCCACAATATTTTGCTCTCCTATAGCAGTGTGGGCAGTCTAGTGCCCCATCCTAACTTCCTTTAGCAAGATCAGCCTTCCTTTACCAGGTAGTTGAGCAGGCTTGGCTTTGCTTCTGCCCTGTCCTGATTCTCCAGGTGACTATTGGGTAAGGTGGTCAGAGGCTCCAAACCCAGTGGATTAGCATGGAGCACACTGCAGGGAAAGCTCTCATTCTGTTTGGTGTATGATCAGAAATGTGTGTTTGCTTGGTCTTGGTGTCTGAAAACCCTCGTGATTCCTGTCAAGGTTTCAACAGCATCCATACCTCACAGGAGGAGCCATAAGCCTGTTCTCCAGCTCCTCCTCACACCCACTGCTGCCTGCACAGGATGACAGCCTGAGTCAGTGATGTGGGTCTGGAATATGGATCACTCTAGTGAATGCCCAGCACCCTGTCACTACTTAAGAACAGCTTCTTCTCCCACCCAGTTATCAGCGAAGCAGCCTGAGCACAGCTTTGAGAGCACAACCTCTCTCTCTGTCCCCTGATCCTTTCTTACAGGACACCTTCAGTGCACTTCACCCACTTTATGAATGGACAGTTTACTGTGCTCTGTGACCCCCTGGCCTGAATTCATCAGATACACTTGGCTTTAGTTCATACCTGGATGTCTTCATCTTTAGAAATAATCATTTGTTCTCTCACACATCCTGCCCACTTTAACCCACTGTTTCTCTTGCACTCATTGAATACTTATGGGAGAGCTGTCTTGTATTTAATGAAGATGAACAAGCAAAACAGTAGCCATTCAAAATCTCCAGCATGGGAGTCCTGTGGACAGAGTTCCTGTAGACACTTGCTGGGCAGAGACACTCATGTTGTTCCTACCCAGAAAGAAATGATATATTATAAAATATTTGAAATTAAAATTAATTTTAATTGCTCTTTATTCTTTTCCATACTATGTTAATGTGATTCAGTCTTCTGTGACTAGGTTAAATACCTGACACAAAACTCTAAAAGAGCCATAATGAGCCCAGTTTCTAGTGAGTGCAGTCAGTTGTTACCTGCCTCTAAGGCAGGCATGGCTTGGAGGATGAACATGGTGAAGAAAATCACCTCCCATGACCAGGAGGAGCCAGGAAGTTAAATAGAAAGGAGGAGCCCAGGCCAAGAGCACACCTTTCCAGGACTCAACTCTCATGGCCTGCGTCTCCACCAGGCTTCACCTTCCAACACACGAAATTTTCCAGAGACATTTAAGATCTGAACTCACAGACCATAGGGACAGTGGCTCAGAGGCTCAGCTTAGACTTATACACTAAATAGTTCAAGATGACCTATAAATTTTAAAATGCTTTAATAATATAAAACTTGCATGTTAATGCATTGAAATACTTATAATTATATCACCTCTTCATTGTATACTGGTAGGATAACTCCCACAGCTTGTTCAACAATGTCAGCTACCTTTTGTGTAACTGTTAACCTAATGCTACAATTAGTATGAAACACAAAGGACAGAGAATAGATAAAATAATCATGAGAAAAAAATACAGTTATAATCCTCACACCTTGTGATTACAAATTTTTGCTCCCTACTTTTTTCCGAAGGAGTAGGGATCAAAAGGATACTCCTTAAATTGCATGTATCAGATTGCAACAACTGGTAATCAGGAATTATATATTTATTATCTGAGGCCTATGATTATTTCTGGTATCATGCTTATGGAAAATGTGTTACCCACTGTCTATATGCAATAGGGAAATATTTTTCTTCTTATCAAGGCCATTCCAACAATGCTTTTGTGCATTTTAGATTCCAGCTAAAGACATATGCAAGCACATGCACTTAACTGTCTCCCACTCTTATACTGGTGACAACTGACACTAAAGAGCTGGTCAACTGTTTTAAGGACCCCTTTTTTTCTGAAGGCACCTACCTTGTAGGACTCTGCAGATGTAAGCTGCTTCTGTCTCAAATTTTGCTGGAACCAAAACAAGCAGCATGGTCATTTAGGTTCCAGATTAAACCTAAACATTGATCCCATATTGTCATGACATCTGAGAATGGAAGATACAAGGTTATGTGTCCTTGATGTCATCCTTTCTCTGTAGATCCTCCTTCCCATTACTGAAGGTACTTTGACTGAAACTCTATTTTTTAATTTTTTTTCTAAGGCACATTTGATTTCACTTTGCTCACAGAGATGGTCCACATCCTCCGGGTGTGTTTTTGCATTTCATCTAGAAAGTTGTCTTACACCAGGACAACATATTATCCTCCAGACAAAACCCGCATTTTCAAGTCAGAGATAACAGAGGAGGTCTAACCATGTATGGGTTAATCTGGACTCCTCAGTTCAGTTTCTCAAAATGAGGTTTTCTGCACAGATCCTAGGGCTGCTAATGCTCTGGATTAGCAGACTGGGCATATGTGTGTCAGCAGGGATCCTGCCACTTACCAGGCTATGCTGATCACATGTTAGAGGCACTTTTGTTCTTTGCTTCAAGGAAATGATGCCTGTGCCTGTTAGAATTAGGCACCATATAAAAATGACCAGTGTGTTAGTGAACATCTTGATTAGCAGAGATATACCTGGGTTTTTTACACTATCACTAATTTTTTTTTTTTTTTTGCAATTGATGTTATGAATGAGAATGATTATCTTTAAATAAATGCTAAGAGGAAAGTCACAAATATTGTCATCGTTTGGAAATAACTTTGCTTCTGTCTCTTATTGTTTCAGGATGCAGTTGGGTTGTAGTGTTGACCGGGACTCCACTCTCCTGTTCATCACCCCTGGAGAGCCAGCTCCATCTACTGCAGTTCCAGAGTCTCCTGTACAACAAAGGGAAAACTTATTTGCATTGGTACCTACAGAAGCCAGGCCATTCTGTGGCTTCTTATCTACCAGATTTAAGATAGGGACTCTGGTGTCTGAAACAGGTTCAGTGGCAGTGGATCAGGGACAGATTTCACTCAAAATCAGCATAATGGAGGCTGAGGATGCTGGTGTTCATTACTGTGCTCAAAGTACAAAATTTCCCCACAAGGTAATACAGCCCCAAACAAAACCTCCCTGCTTGGGTGGTCCATCTGTGCTCATGCACTGCCATCTGGGGAGCAACAGCATAGATTTTCTCAGCCTTTGAGAGACAGGTGCTCACAAACCAAGTAGATTGTCTACCCCTGAGTGCCTTAGCTTCTGCACCACTGGGCATTGGGAGACCTGACCTTGTGCTGCACCAGGGTAAAGGAAACTGTAGGAGAAGGTCTTGGTCCCCTGACCTTTGGGTAGCCTGCAGTGATGACAGGGACAGCTGAGTGACAGCTCATCTTGGTCTTCCCTGTCTTCCCACCACTGTCAAAGAATTTTACTCAGCACAAAAGCAGATGATGTAGCTTAGTGCTGTGTGGCCTGGTTCCTCACAGAAGTCTGCTGGTCCCTGCATGAGACTAGACCATGGCTTTGTAGTTCAATTTTGCCCTGCTACTTCCTTTCCAATTATCTATGGTGTTTTACAAAGCCTTCTCCACAAGCCATTCCCATGAAGACTTAAACTGAGAAGTGGTAAAAATAAATTTAGTTTAAAGTATCAAAATTTGCTTTTGTAAATTCCTAGCAGATGCAGTATTATAATGCTAATGGTCTTTGATTCCTTTCAGTCTCCATTTGTGGAGTAGAAGAGGACCAAAAGTTCAACAATGGATTTCCAAAACAAGAGAAAGTGATGGAGGGAAACCTTAAATTTCCTGCAAATAGTACCATATTGCTGTAAGGCAATGTTTCGAATAAAATAAACAAGCATTATTTTTTACAAGACTAGTGGTTACACAAAGTGGATCCAAGATTTTCATTGCATTTATATAGCAAAATTAGCCTTTCACTTGTTCTTACCAAAACATTGCTCTCACATTCTCACATAATGTTAGTGCATTGCATCTAACTTAGTAAGGATTCATGGCAGTTCTTGTCTTCACGTGGCACAGTGGACTTTAAGCAAATGTAAAGGGCTGAACCATAGGAGCCTGCTTCTGGTTTAGGCCACAAACCAGTTAAAATGATTGTATATTCACAGGCAGAAGATTCCAGGCAATTGCATTTCAACTTGCAGTGTTACTTTGTTGCTTTTACAATTGTCTGACTTTGTAGCTACAGAAAACGAGGAGTTATCTCTATTATAAACTATTCTTTTGACTTATCCATATTGCTTGAATATTATAGTGACTTATCTGATTATATTCTCTTATCTTTTGTTTATTCAAGCATAGCTCACTGATGGTGGATATTGAGCATATTTTACTCTCACAACTAGTGATAACAAATCTGAGGACACTGCATGTTGTTTCTTTCATAAGATGGCAAATTTTCCTTTAATATTATTATACTCTCAAATGCCCTTATAAGTGCCTCACCTGATTTTTGAAATGTTCACTTGTGAAACCAGGAGCTGTATTATTGTTTATAAATTCAAGCACATAAGTACTTACGTCCTTTTCTATTTCTCTATGTTCTGCACCCTCACTCCAGCCATGCTGTTTCTGACATAGTTGGTAGGGCAGAGCCCTCCATACACTGCCAGCTGTATCAGTGGTCCTGCTCCAAAACAGAGATCAGTTCCCATGGCCACATACCCTTCATTGCAACTTCTTCATTTCTAGGATCAAGAAAGACAAAAGTTAAATCAGGAACAATATAGGTCAGGTTGCAAATAATAGCACTGGAGACAATGTTCTTTAATTCTCTAACCACCATCACAAGCAATGTTCCAGTGAAGTTGGATTCAGCAAATGATAGATATGAGAACCATTCACAAAGTCTCAGTTCATGGGTAAAGCGTTTTAAAGTCATTCGCCACAAACTACAAGAATGGCCTCTAATCCAATTTCCATTGGTGTTTTCATTCACATTTAAAGTTTCGAAGCACAGTTTTTATTCTTTATATTACTATAAAACTTTTGTTGTGCTGAGCACCTGCCAAAACTGGTCATTCCTCTACACTCACAGAGTTACAGGACTCCCCATAATTCTTCAAAGTCCTACTGAAAAGCAATTCCACACACTGCTGAACCCTATAGTTAAACGCAATTAAAGCAATGATTAATTCTTTTCAATTTCTTTTATTATTTTGAGGGTAGTGAAACAGAACAGAACAAGACAAAATATAGTCAATTGAGACAGTGCAGTGAAATTGATACAGAACATCACAACTAAGTTACTGGGATAACAGTAATAGGTATCACAATAAAATCTCATTATCTTCACAGTAATTGTTCTTTCAATCAGGTATAGAAAAATCAAACCAAATGGAGAATATTATAGAACTTATCAAAAGAGAATACTGTATAGAACAATACAATTAATCAGAGAACAGCAAAACAATGATAACGATATTTGCCTTCAAAGAGATGGTAGATGGAAATGCCCACATTAGCTATATTACATATGTTCAATCTCCCAAGAGATGGTCAGATGTCTGGCTCCCATTTGCTAAAGAGGGTACAGGGGAGGATGGAATGTTTGATTCTCAGCTGGCCTGCACTGATAGGCTCACTGCTGCTAATCAGGGAGATGTGCTGGTTGCTTGGTGTATTTTGCACATGCACTGCTTCCTCACAAAATATGGAATCCTTACATACCACAAATATGTGGTAAGAAACAAAATTGTGTTTGGTCCTGATCTTGAACAAATTCTAAGTGACTTTTATTCTGACATTGAGTTAGGAAACAAATGAAATTTCCCGATTTCTTTTTTACATCTAGTGTGTTCCTTTCAACTTATGACTCATTAAGTCTCTCATAGAGTGTCATGTAATTTTCATTTGTCATCCTACACTTAATCTTAGCCAAATGGCCTAAAAGCAATACATTCATCATTCTAATACGGAAAACAAACACAAATAAAAAGTTTCCCTAGCACCCTACCTTTTGTGAATTTACCACATACCCCAACTGTATAAGATTTAATAAAATTATGTCACCCTGAGACTATATAGAGAAGACAATGTTCCATCCTAGCTCTTCTTTTAGTACATTATTCTGTGTCTTTTGTGAAAATAGACACCAAACACTAACAATGCGGAAAGAATTCAGAGACCAGTGAACAGGAACACACTCAGTGATGAAATAAATTACCCATGTCAGTTTTCTGTTGTCCTGCAAAACAACAACACCTTGACTTTGCCATTTTTTAACAACAGATAACAATTATTTCGCAGATCTCAGGGTCAGAATTCATGCTGAAAGGAAATCAAGGAGTGGAGAAGGCTGTGCTACTGCAGCAGGAAGGTAAAGAATGTGCCTTTAAAATTCAGAGATGCTCACACATTGCCCACTCCTTATCCTGTTCTCCTCTCAGTCCATGTTTGTGTCATGAAATCCCTGCTCTGATTGTGACTTAGTTCCTCCCTGTGACAAGAGTTGCTATGATAGTTTTACTCTCATATAATTCATAATCCATTCCAAAAAAGAGAACCCTTGTCTTAATCACATCTGCAAGATTGCTTTGGACAGAGAACATTAACTCTTATAGGCTCCATATATTATGACATGGATATTTCTGGGGTGTTATTAATCTATCAACAACTGTCTTGATTGCTCCCAAAATTATCATCCCTTAAAGTGGAATAAAGTTCAGAAGGCAGATATGTAAAGCAAGAGTGTTACAGACAGCTGGGTTACTCAGAAATGTTTTAGGCAGTCAGACAGGGCTGGGCTCTCAAAGGAGTCTGTACAGGAGTTCAGATACCTTGCAAATGTGGGGGGAAACTCCTCCCACTATGAGCCAGATCTCAAGACAAAAGGCAAAGCAAATGCAACCACATCCTAAGGATGGATAGTCCAAATGATTCTTTATCACCCTTAAGAAGCTAGGAATCACCATCTAAAACCCTACAGAAAGAGTCACTGCTATTAAGCTCCACTTGCTACATAACTCCTTTCCCATTAGTCCCTGATTTAATCAATTTTTACCCAAGCGATTCATCTTACTGATTAACCATAGTTCTGTCCCACCTTATCAGTTCCCAGGTTTTCCCCACCTTGGATGCATCTCATTTTGTGGTCTTTCTCTATAAAATTCCCTAGAAAAGGCAGTCTTTGGCAACCCACTCGGGACAACTTTTGTCTCTCTCTCTCTCAGGCAGAAGATTTCATTCTCTCAACAAATATATTTTTCTCTTTCTTTTGTTCCTATAATTCATTGTTTGATTTTAGGGAACATTATTTCCTACCAGGCATCCAGTAGGTCGGGAGTTTCATCCCCCTATATCAAGGGAGCTGGATAAAATGTGATAATCAGGGTCCTCTTGTTTGTGGGATTTAAGCAAAGTGGTGCTTGTTTTACTTCTGCTTTATGTGTCAGCATGTGAAGAAATTTACTAGAAATTTCTCTGAGTTTCTGAACCAGATAAAAGCAATCACTCTTAAATCTAATCTGAATGAAATTGGTTAGTGAAAATTGCTTACTTCTGGAATTTTCTTAGTATTTTTTTCCCATTAATAAAGGAGAGTAGAAAACATCATACAAGAAATGCTCTCAATTATCATATATTTGTTTATTGTCTTATACTGGATACAAGGTCAAGTATTCCTAAGCAAGATATTGCTGCTTTCTAGAAAGTTTCATTGAGTTTCAGTGCCCAGGAAACACAATAGGTTTGTGAACAGGCTATCAAACAAAAGTCTGGCCAAGGACACTGATGGAGATTTTAGTAAGGTTCCCCTAGGCTTCAGAGCTTGGGTGCTGGAGACACATCTTTTCCCAATTCCCAAGCTGTTAACCTCAATGAGATGGCCAAGGCAAAGACGCAGGTGGGAGACAGGTGTTGACAACATAGTCCAAATGTTATCATCACAGAAGCTCTTTCTCCTTGCACATCTGCACTATATCCACAGGACAAAGTGACATCTTCCTGAGAGTTATAGAGTGATGTGAATTCTTAGGTCACTATGAGGTCCTCATTGCTGGCTGAGATGTTGCCCTGACGGTGCCCTTTTGAAACCTTCAGTGAGTACAGTTGTTGTCACTGAAGTCATCAGGTCAGATACATCAACTCTGCCTGCTGGTAAAATGTGGAAAATCATTCCAAATGGCACAAAAGATGCAGAACATTGGAGACTCCAGATCCGTTATAGGACACAGCCCAGTTAGACTCTAGATATGAAAGAGACCTTTAGATTTACATAAAGGCAGATTTGTGTGTGAGGCACTAAGTGGAGATTCTGGTATTATCCTGTTGCATCTGCAGCTCATTTCTTTAATTTGTGCCGCTCATGACCATGCCTTAAGGCTGTTATAACATATATTTAAATTCATTGAACACAGTTTTGACAAATATTCAATTTTGATTTAAAGAGGTGACACAACTTCACATTCACAAATATGTTGTGACAGAAATTTAAACCTTTTGCAGTGAGGAAATTTAAGGTAATAAAATGTTCAAAAAAATCTCACTTTCTAATTTTACTCTGTGGTCCTTATAAACATTGACAGGATCTTACATTGTCACAAGGGAAATGAAGAGAGATGTTATTATTCCATGTTCTCAGTATATTACCTCCAGATTTTAAGATGTCTTAATACTGTTCTAGAATAAGATGATCTCCAGGGGGAAATCTGTTGTTGGTATAAAACCTTCATTAAACTGTTCTGATCTGAGTACATCTGGTCTGTGCAGTTACTGAAGTGAGTCAGCCCTGCAGCTGTGCCCAGTCCTGAGTAACCCCAGCTGCTTTGCATGTTCTCAGGGCACAGCATGAGGACATCTTAATAGGCTGCCCACATCTTGTGCAGGAGGCAATCGCATTGAGGACACAGCGTGGCAATGAGGGTCCCCACTCAGCTCCTGGGGCTTCTGCTGCTCTGGATCCCAGGTAAGAATGGACAGCACTGGGGATTTCATCATCACAGGGCAGTCACTGCTGCCAGGCTTTCATGGGATTCTTCTTTTAATATAATCCTGTGAATATCTGTGTTTATGTTTCCCATGTCAGGTGCACGATGTGACATCCAGATGAGTCAGTCTCCTTCTTCGGTGTCTGTATCCCTTGGAGACAGAATCACCATCACTTGCAAAGCCAGTCAAAATACATATAGTAGCTTGGTCTGGTATCAGCAGAAACCAGGGAAACCTCCTACGCTCCTGATCTATGCTGCAAGCAGTTTGGCATCTGGGGTCCCATCGAGGTTCAGTGGCAGTGGATCTGGGACAGATTTCACTCTCGCCATCAGTGGTGTGAAGGCTGAAGACGTTGCAACTTATTATTGTCAACAGCATAGTAGTTACCCTCTCACAGTGATACAAGCCATAACAAAAACCAAGCAGAGAAGCAGAAGTGGGAGACTGAGCTGTCTCAGTTGATCCTCCTGGTGCCCCCTCCTCCTGACAGCATTTCTCAGATGTAAACAGTCTTTGAAGTTCATTTGGAGGTTTTGGGAAAAGAGACAGGGAGACTCCTCTGTACCCCAAGTCTATCTCCTCCTCATCCCAGGCACATACACAGGACAATGCCTTGCTAATTTCATAGAGGACACACCTCAAGACAAGTGGAGAATAGCGATTGTTGGATTGCAGCAACACCTGAAATTCATACCACAAAGTAGAAGCTTACTTTGCTCTCTCTGACTCTGACTCTGTCTCTATCTCTTTCTTTTATCTCCCCGTCCTCTCCACAACATACTCTGTCTGTTTGTCTTTCACTCTGTCTCTCTGTCTCTCTGTCTCTCTGTCTCTCTGTCTCTCTGTCTCTCTCTCTGTTTCTCTCTCTCTCTCTCTCTCTCTCTCTCTCTCTCTCTCTCTCTCTCTCTGTGTGTGTGTGTGTGTGTGTGTGTGTGTGTGTGTGTGTGTGTGTGTGAAGCTTATGTGGAACTCAGAGAAACAAATTGCAGCTGAGTATCTATCCCATAACAGCCTCAACTAAATTCAAACAAACCCCATTAGTAGGCCTGTCACCTGCAAGAGACTTGGCATAGCACATGTGACGAGAGTTGTGATAGACATATTTTCTGAATAAATGAACAAGAGTGTAGGTAGACCTAAGTGTAACTTCAAAGGAATTCTCCCATCATTGTTTTTTCATTAACATCAGCTTAATGATCTTGCAGTTAAATGTCAAGTGAACAATACAATGCATATCTATGTGTAACAATTTTTATATAATTGTAGAATGATAATATTTAGTATCATTCTGAAATTCATATTTTTCCACTTTGTCCACTATATCTTTATGATTTTTACTACATATTATTCTTATGTAGCAGGAATAATATTCCACAATTTATTCTCAGGGGGCAATGTCTAGGGACAATTAGTACAAATTTGAGGCTTTGAGTCTTCAACGAAGCTTTTGTAAGTTCATAGAAAATAGAAGATTCTAATGCTGAACCTCTTCCATTAGTTCAAATTATCTGTGCTATTATATACATGGATTCTTTGAAATTTCAGAAGCTGGAAATCATAAAAATAATGTAAACCTGGACTATAGATCTTCGTTTGTACACCACTAGCATACCACAAATAGTATGAGACAGTTTTTCGTTCCAAATGGTTAAGAATTTTAATTTTGGGGACTGGAGATTTAGTGGCATAAGCGCCTGCCTTGCAAGCAGGCAGCCGTGAGTTCGATCCCCGATACCGATAAAAAGGAAAAAGACCAAAAAAGAATTTTAATTTTGTGGCAGTGTGGTAAGAATATATCTGAGGTTAAGTAAGGTAAGGAAGATGATATTTGGCTGTGTCTGATGCAGTCTTGCATTAAAGTAATACTTGAAGGATAATGACATGGCCCCTGAGAGACACTCAAATATATTCTAGTAATGAATCTCAAAATTTCAGTATTCCCTTCTGCATTTAGCAATAAAGATCTGCTCCACTAAGATTCAAAAGAATGTCAGGAGTATTTTAGACCTGAAAACATGAATTTTTATTGAGCATTTGTACAAGACCTAATGTCCAGTGACAGAAACGGAGTCCAAAAACATACAATGCATCAACCTGAGAAAATTAAAAATTTAAATAAGGGACTCATCAAGGAGACAGGATGCTTACTTTGTATGTATGCTCAGCCTGTGCAAGAGGAGGGCACAGAGATAGTGTGAGTGCTACACCTGCCAGGGTTAGTGGTGCGGGAAGTGAGTTTACCCGGCTTATAATATAAGAGAGGAGAAAAGGCTTGTTCCTCCTTTTGCTCTGGCTGCTTTTGCTGGCTGCTACTTGAAGTGTTGCCTCTATACTGTGCCATCCTGTCTTGAAGCCAACTAATTATGGACTAAAACCTTCACAAACAGTAAGTTAAATAAACCTTTGTCACTTTGGGTGTCAAGCCCTTTGTCCTAGCAAGAAGAGAAAAGTAACCAATACAACCACCATCTCCTATGTTTGCCCTATGGGAAGAATGTCTGGCATTGAAGATAGTCACCCATGATTTCAAGGTGAATTAATCCACCATAAATGTCCCATGGTTTATCCTTGCAGTGTGCTACAGTTTTCCCTGTTAGATGGGGTCTGCTTTTCCAAGTGTATTCCTGGGTCAGCACTCAGACTGACATTCTGACAAACATGGCAGGAGAACCAACACCTAGTGAGCATCATCTCAGTCTGAAAGTTTCTTCTCTGGAGCTTTAGATCTCCCCGTCCTCATGTCCACCCTCTGCCTTCTACTGCCAGTCATTGTTCCTTTTGTGTTTTATGTGCTTATCATTTTTTAATTTTTCAGAGTCATTTTAGCCCTTAACCCTTTAAAACGTTGTACCATAGAATGGAGATGGCTTTTACTTTTTTAAGACAAACCATATTTCAGAGATGGAATTTTGGCATTAAATGGTCTTCCAAGGAATGAAAAGTTGTCAAGTAAGAAGTAAATGCATGGTTATAACATGACTGGGTCATTAAATGAAACACCTCTGCCTTTAATTACAGTAGCAGCTATATAGAAAGCATGTGATTTGGGTGAATTTCACTGAAAAAAAATGTAAAACATATTTCTCAACTAATAATACCCAACACAAAGGGGAGACAGCTGCAGAGGATTTGAAGAGGAGGTCACAGAGACCTCAGTCACAGGGTCTGAGCACATCAGAGTTCAGGGTTGAGCTCTGAGTCTCTTCCTAGAGGGCTTAAATTCCACACAGCCTCCAGGGAGTAGCTGTCCCTTCCTCCCTGGAGCTGCAGCTGAGGTTCCCTGCTGACCTCATGGCTGGAGCACTCTCAGTAGGGTCCCTGGGAGGAGAACCTTGTGCATCCTGACATCACCAACTGTCACCTGATCCCCTCCTGGCATTTCTTCTTTCTTTACCAAATGTCAGATCCACTCACCAACCATCATAAGCTGAATCAGAAATAGAAAAGTGCCTGAATTATATGCTGTTTGGCATTGAAGCTAGTGAAACCACTCAGGAGTTTCACACATGTGAAGTTCAAAATAATATTACATAATTGTATTTCAACTTCACTACCCTCTAGATATTAGAAACATCACTCCACACTGTTCTGAAGTAAGAGAAACTCATTGTGAAAAAAGTCGCAACTAAACAAGATTTAAAGACTACAAAAGTATGAATCAACTTATCAAAAAATCAATTTAACTATATATATATATATATATATATATATATATATATATATGTAAACCTTAGTTATAAAATCTAGAAAACTTAGTGCAGAAGATTGAATGGAATCATAGTAGAAGACATCAGGATTTAATTTTCAACAATTCATAGTATGCCCAGGCATAGATCAGTGGGGGAAAGTGGAAGTCTTCATCAACTCTTAGGCTAGTCAAACCTACCGGGCATAAATAGAACAGATCACTAGGAATAGTAGTAGCAGAGAACATGGTTTTCTCCTCTCCTGCTCTTGGAGCACTGCCATCACAAATGAGGACCAAAGCAGTCATAACAAATTTCAGAAGATCTGATTCACTCAAACTGTGATCTGAAGACAATGCAACTGAATTGAAAATCAAGGATAGAAGAGTAACTGTAACATTCCTAGATATGAGGAACTAAAGCATTACATTTGTAATAAGGATTCAGGTAAAGATGATACCAAAAGGTACTACAAGATATCACACTACAGATGAAAAGGCAAAGACAACACACTTTAGGAAGGCTGCAAGAGTTGTGATATGTTGTGCTATGCAGTGCTCCTGCTGTGGTACCTCCATTGTTGAACTGCCTCAAACACCTGCTTCCCAGGACTCCAGCTTAAAATTTGAAAAAAGTCTACTCGGTGTTGGTAACTTTGCTCCATAGTGGAACTGAAAGTTCACCTGGAAAAAAAAAATCTGTGTGATCCAAGAATGAGGCACAAATTTCATCTCTCCATGGATACAGAGGGGTGAGCCATCAGTGTAAGCCCAGCCACCACCCCTGGACCCTGTGCACTACTAGACAACATGGAGAGCTTGCCTTAGTACATTACAACCTGCCTCACTGTACTGTTTTTGAGGGGGTGTTATTTGCACAAACTTTCTTAACCATGGCTCCAGCAGTAAAGATAAGAGGAAAGCTGTAGGAACCATAATAAATTTAAAAATTTATAAAATATGTTAAAATCCTAGGAAGACCATTTTACTGTATAAGAGCAATTTTTGGGCCTCAGAACCAATTATTTGATTTTCTATTATTTCTCATGGTGAAAAATATGTTCAGTTCTTGAACTTTTTATTCTTGGAACATGATTGTAGTACAAAATGATTTTGACAACCAATGTATCACTGTATGAGTAAAATAAAAGTTTGGTGGCCATCCTCCCAAACAGCCAAGTGTGTTGTGACTGAGATGTTTCTCCTACTGAATATGTTACCATCATCTTCTGGGTTAGGTACAGTGACAGGGACACCTACAGATAAACCTAAGTAACATGAGTCAAAAAGAAAACCACGCAATCTGAGCTACTCAGGGACCAGATTTCCATGTTTGGGCCAAGGGTCCCATCCTGGGGCAGCTGCCATGGGACTTGGCTCTGTCGCCCTCACAAAGTTCAAGTGGAAGGCTGAGGATGCTTCTCTCATTACTGAAGCAGCTCTGTGCTCACTATAGAAGAATTAGCAGCCAGCTGTCCTCATTAAGTCTCTGCTTATTTGTGCCAAAAGTAGGTTGAATCAAGCTGTACATGACTAGTACATCGTCACAATGGTTCAAATGAAATTATATATTAAGTATTCTTCTGTCACTCGCTCCCTTTCAACTGTTCTAAAGCCATGCATGGTTAGAGGATGTCCTCGTAATAATGGCAGATAGGATCTTCTACATTGTTGCCCAATTATACTATTGGCCAGTGTTGTTGTAAAAATTTATTTTGATCATTCACAGCATCACATATGAGGACCTACAACTCATTGGCTGTTGGTGCACAGGATGGAGCAACTGCAGGAACTTCCTCACTGGTGTAGCACAGTAGAAATCAGCTCTGTGAAAGGAACCCTAGAGAGGCCCTGTCAGGCTGCACTGACAGATGGAGACCCGGAGGCCTCCGCTTCCTACCTCACTGTCTGCCATTTTGCCTCTGTGACCTCTACGAATCCCATCATTGTGTGCAACTTTTATTGTGCTGTAACCAATATATTTCCTGAAATCACATTTGTCTGTTGTTTTCAAGTAAATGCCTGGTATAAAGAGACAGAGGATAATTAGAGTTCCCTATACAATTGGTCTAGTTGTGAAGGAAGCATCAACTTCATAAATAAAGTGAAAAGTGCCACAAGCAAGACTTAGTGGGAATCTCCACACTGAGTAACCTTGTGGTTACAGTGGGTTTACATTCTCCCCAGCAATGCAGAAGAGGTCCTTTACCCCCAGATCCTCGCTAGAATTTGTTATTCCATTCGCCCAGGCTTCTCCCTTCTAGGCATCTTCCCAAAGCACTTAAATTCATCCTATTACAGGATACATACAGGCCCATGTTTATAGCAGCAATTTCATAGCAGTTAGATCATAGAAACTGTATGAGTCTGTTCAAAGAATGGAAAGATAAAATGTGGAATCTGTGCACAGTGGAGTGTTACTATACCATAAAAATAAACTTGAAGCCTTTGTGGGCAAATGGAAGCAACTTAAAGCCACATTAAAGTAAAATGTGTCGAAGATATAAGCTTAAATATCACATGGTTCCTGGTTTGTTTGTTTCTTTCTAGCAAGTAAGATCTCTTCTGTTTATAGTCTACCGCTTTACCAAAGTTTTTTTTTTTTTTTTTTTTTTTTTTTTGTTTGTTTGTTTGTTTGTTTTTTCTGGCCAAATGTCTGCCGCCCTTAGCCTCAGGTTCATGCAAACAATTTGGAAGCAAGCAAAAGGCAAACAATGTTTCTGTCAAGACAAAGTAGGCAATGCAGTTTTTCTTTGAAGCAGAAACTTCATGTCTGGTCTTTACAGGCAACATTTTTTGTCAGAATTTTGATCTTTTGAGTTCTGACTAGAATCTCTCATCGAGTACACTCACATGATTTAGGTCTCCTTTTTCAGCCAGTACATCAAACCTTTCCTGCCTATACCTCTTCTCACAAACCAGTTCCAAAAGCTCTGGGGCCACAGGGCAAGATAATGTCATAATAATGACTCCATTCCTGTGGCAAAATTATGTCTTTAGTTATTTTATCGTTGCTGAGACAAAATTTCTGACACCAAAAGTCAAAGGAGGCAAGATTGATTTACTCACACTGTTTAGAGGTTTTATTCTATAATCA
This sequence comes from Cavia porcellus, assembly GCF_034190915.1. NCBI lineage: Eukaryota > Metazoa > Chordata > Mammalia > Rodentia > Caviidae > Cavia > Cavia porcellus. The sequence goes on along the minus strand of NW_026947501.1, from coordinate 42,366,101 downwards.
GCTGGCTCGAAGGCATGGTGGTGAGGTGGACAGGATCACAGGACAGACAGCTCCTGTCAGGCAACAGGTGGCAAAGCAAGCAAAGGAGGGACCTTACCAGGGTCTGCTTGCCCCTTGTGTTTTATGGAGGAGAAACAGGGAGGCAGCACTCACAGCCATACTCTTAGTTTCTCTGAGCTTAGCATCGCAACATGAATCAATTCCAGTGCAACACAATTTAGACCAGGCTACCAATGAGAAAGACACATCTAACTACTACATGGGGCTTTGGGGAGAAAAGAAGACACATGCCATAAAAGTCACCAAAATGGGGACTAAGAAAGGTAGCCAAAGCCAAGGGCTGCAATACCCAGAAACTACTGAGGCATTAGGCCAATTCTTTCCCAGATGCTCTGGAAGGAGGAACCATTTTATTTTCCCCTTGTCTTGGATCAGAAAATCCTACTCTGTATCTTGCTTGCATAAACTGAGTTACTGTTCCTCTGCTGTTTTCATGCATCAGTTTCTAAAGAATTAATTGGTCATAACCATTATGTAAACTAATAAGAAATGAGCTCAAGGTAAACCCTGAATAAATGTGATGGGGTCATTTTTCTTCCCCTCATTTAACTTTCTAATGCTTCATATGAATTGGGTTGGTGAAAGGTGAAAAACTGTGCATAGCTCTCTGTGGTTTGTAGAGAAGTAATTGCTCGTAGTACAACAAACACAAATTAGCTGACTTAAAATTGACATATAACTAGTAATATCTTACATAGCATCCTCCTCTTCAGATGCAGAAGAGTCCATAATCCAGAGCACTGTGTGCTATCTTCTAAACATATTACACACTTCACAGGGCATCATCCTATTAATCCTGAGGACACCTGTTGTGTTCCTAACATCACATTTCAGAGATGCAAGAAGCAGTGATCAGAGAACACAGTTGGTTTTCCCAAATTACATAATAAGTGACCAGCATGATTAAAATGTGAATCAGGGTCCTAAAATATGCTCTTATTTGTGGACACACTTATTCCATTGTTGAGTCCATGACTTTCAAAAGGAGAAAAAAGGTAAACCAAAATAATATGAAATTCACGTTCACCTTGATCTCAGTCAATTTTCAGTATTTCTCATGAACATTTACATAAATCATTTACAAAGTATAATTAGTTTGGCTTTGACTTTGAGTTAAGAAACAAAATGAAGCTGGGCATGGTGTCACACTCCTGTGATCCCAGCACTAGGGAGAATGAGGAAGAAGGATAGTTGTAAGTTCAAGAGCAGTCTGGGCTACAAAGTGAGCCCAAGGCCACCCTGAACTGCATACTGAGTCCCTGTCTCAAAAAAGAGAAAAAGAAGGAAGGAAGGAAGGAAGGAAGGAAGGAAGGAAGGAAGGAAGGAAGGAAGAAAAGAAAGAAAGAAGGAGAAAGAAAGAAAGAAAGAAAGAAAGAAAGAAAGAAAGAAAAAACAACATTTCCAAATAGTTTTCTACATCTACTCTCATCCTCTCAACCTGTGTCTCAATAAGTCTCAAAAATTTCCCTCTCATGCTGACTGTTGTGAATTTACCACGTGCCCGGATTATTCATGATTCATGGAAGCTATTTTACCCAGAAGGTTGTATAGAGAAGAAAATGTATCATCCTAACTTTCTTTTAACAAAATATCCTGGGTCTTTTGTGAAAATGCTCACCAAACAGTAATAAGGTGGGAAATGTTTCAGAAAGCAGGAAACAGACATATACTCAGAGATCAATTAAGTTATCTCTGTCAGGTTTCTGCAGGTCTTGTAAAACATCCCTTATTTTTCCATCTTTGAGTAGCACAATGTGATTGTTTCATAATTTTGGAGGTCAGAATTCATGCTGAAATGAAGCCAGGGACTCAGGAAGGCTGTGCTGCTTCTGGAACCAGAGAATGAAGAATTTGCCTTTCAAATTCCAGGCTCTTCCACATTCCCCAGTCCACAGCTCTTCCCTCTTCTCAGTCAGTGTCTATTTATGTCATCAAATCGCATCTCTTATTGTAATTTTTCTCCTCTCGGTGAGAGTAATTGTTATGAGAGTATAACTCTTGCCAAGGTGATTCATGCTCCTTTCCAATCTGACCGATATTGTCTTAATCACATCTGCCAGGTTACTTTTGACCAATAAAGTATTGCTTATAGATTCCATGTATGACATAGATTTTTCTGGGGGTGTTACTCATATATCAACAACCATTTCCATTTCCCCCAAAATTATCATCCCTTAAAGTAGAATAAATATCAGAAGGCAGAGGTGTAAAGCAAGACAGCAGGATGAAACATGATATTCAGGGTCCTCTTGATTGTGAGGCTGAAGCCAAAGGATGCTCCTTTTACACCATCTACTTTGTGTTTCATTATGTGCAGCAATAACTGACCAGTTTATCTAGAGAGACATAGGCTGTGATGATAGCTATGGAGGTGAAATGCAATTGAATCCCTGTGATGCTTTGTTTTTTCACTGACATTGCAGGTCTAAGGCCAGTGGTCTGATTATGGGTTCAGAGGACAGTAATTTGCAGTGACACATCTGGAGAGATCTCCTTCTGAGGATTGCAGCCACTGTTGGTTCCCTATGGTCTTGTTCTGGAAGCCCTATACCATTTAAATTATTTTCTTGGGTTGGCTTTTATTCTCTTTTGTTTTGTTTGATTTTGTGAAATCGATGGCAGGTGCAGCTATTTCAAAGATAATGAGATGTATTATGGCAGGAATTTAGAATTTACTGTTGGCTTGTTTTGAAGTTCTTTGTTGCACTCATTATTTTGTTTTATTGCTTATATCCTGTTCTGCTCTCTTTGATTTTTATTATATTCAAGGTTATCTGCGGCTATTTTGATGACTTCAAGGGGGATTGTGGTAACTATTATGATTTTGTAGTGTTTTGATGTCCTGTGTCTCTTAAACAAGTTTGTTTTGATTGGTTATATTCTATTTTATCCTCTTTAGAATAAATAAAATAAAATAAAATAATCATTCCTGGATAAAAAGTGTGAGATGCAGCATAGGAAGCCCTGAGAAACTAAAAAGCAAGTAGAGGACACAGAAGAAACATTTACCCATGTCCTTTCTCCTGTTATGAAACAAAGCCTTGATTTGAAACACAGAGTATGTTTTATGTCACCTGAAGACAGAAGAGGGCCACATTCCCTATTTTCAGTCTTTCTAGTTTGCTTCCAAGCTCCTCACACCACTGCACCTATTGGGGGATTTGCATAGTGGCCTCTGAGAGGCCTTTCCCTTGAAAATTTGGGATAAATCCTCTGCTCTCACCTTGTCTGGACTTACAAGGACTCCTGAGTTTAATTTCTCACAATGAGGCTCCCTGCTCCACCTCTGGGGCTGCTGATGCTCTGTGTCTCAGGTAAGGAAAGAGACAAACGAGGACAGAGAGGAGATGGCTGGGGAGGTTGGCAGCCTACCTGTGTCCAATATGTACTGGGTTCCTGTGTGAAGTGGCAGGTCTTTCTCTTCAGTATAGGGAACTGATTTATTACATCCTACAATTAAAAAAGATTCCACAAGATCAGAGACCTGCTTCACAGTGTGGGTTGTCACATAAAAAGAGGGGGAATGGTATTGGAAAATTCTAGATTCCCTTTGTTCACTTGTGAATGTTAAATTCCATCTAACATTTGACCATTTTCATTTTAGGAGTTAAATTAAAAAGTCATATAGCCTGAAATGCACAGAAAATTAACTGTGAAAAAGATAGTAGTGTTTGTGCATAACCTTGCAGTTTTCTTTGTTTCAGGATCCAGTGGGGCTGCTGTGATAACTCAAGCTCCACTGTCCCTAGCGGTCGCTGCTGCAGAGTCAGCCTCCATCTCCTGCAGGTCTACTCAGAACCTCCTAGGTAGTAAGGGAACACTTACTTGTTTTGGTTCCTACAGACCCAGGCCAGTCTCCAAAACGCTTGATCTATTTCAATTCCAAATGAGATTCTGGGATCCCAGACAGGTTCAGTGGTACTGAATCAGGGACAGATTTCACCCTGGAAAACAGCAGAGTGGATGCTGAGGATGCTGGAGTCTATTACTGCCTGCAAAGTGAGTATGCTCCTTCCACAGTGATATGGCTCCAAACACAAACCTTCCTGCCTGGGGAGGCCCAGCTGCCAGCTGTGTTGCTTCTCTGGAGAGCAGCGCACCACATGCTCCAAGTCTGTGAGAGATGCAGGTGCTGGAGATCTCAGGGGAACACATTGCTGCACTGAGGGTTCTGCTTGTCTCCACTGCAGCTCAGGGAATTCAGGCTGAGCTACATCAATTGTGGCAAGGAATAAACAACAGGCAGGGTAAGGGGTGATCACTCACCCTCTGAACCTGGAGACGTTTTGGAAGAGACATATACACAAAGAATTGTCCTAGTGTTCTCTGCCTCAGTGCTTTGTCAACTTGGTTCAGATTTGCAGCCACACAATGAAAGATGATTTTGAGGAAAAAGACAGACACTATGGCAACTACTATTCTTTAAAAAATTATTTAGCTATTTCTTATGTTTATTTTAATTAAGGGAAAAATTTAAAAAATTAGGATATATAATAGTAACTCTTTTCGATCTCCTATTAACTTGTTTTGAAGTCCTGTAATACACCCACGATCTTGTTTTGACTGATTAGACTCTGTTTCATTCTGTGCGATAGTAGCAAGTCTGAGGGTATAGGCAACTAATTTGAAGGCAATAAGATTCACAAAGATGCCCATTCTGGTTTGACTATTGTCTCCTTTGGAAGTCCTGTAATGTTCACAATGCCTAAGTTTTATTGGTCTTGTTCTCTACTGTTTTGTCCAACTTTATAATATCTAATGAGATAGACAATTCCATTTAAGGAAACAAGAGACAACGTTGATAACCATTTTTAATAACCTTGTACTCTGTTCTACATCATGTGCTATGTCTATCCTTGGTTTTGACTTACAGCTTTGTTTTGCCATATTTGACTTTATTCTCTCCCCCCCAAAAAAAAGTAATAAGAACTAAGGAGTAATAAAATCCAAAATGTGTAATTTTGTTGTAAAAAAGAGAGGGAGGAAAAAAAAAAAAAAGAGCTCTAACGGATATAACAGCAAGTGTGTTTAGGGGTGTTAAATAGCTGACTATATTAATGTTTTTGGATCATTGAACACAGCTGTTTGCAGTCTCTCTGTTTGAATGTCTACTTTGTATTCTTTGATACTGTGATTTGAGCAGCTATTTCCAAGATGATAATGTGTAGTCTATTAATGGGTGATTTCTTACTGTTATGTTTTTTTTTTTGTAGTTCTGTATTATGTGTAACCTTACACTGCTTTGTTTTGTTTTGTGTTTTTCTCTTTTTCCTCTTAAATAAAAAATAAATAAATAAATAAATAAATAAATAAAAAAGAAAGATGATTTTGGGGAAAATATAACTATTATATATTTTTCGCTTTTATTTACGTGTTTTACTTGCTATCATACATGCACAAGATTAGTTTGATGCTCTGAAGATGCTTTCTCTCCCTATCCCTGACTTCACACTTTTTTTTTTTCTCTGCATGTGTTCCTCTTCTGTGCAGAGTCAGGCACAACACTTTACACTATTCACCTGGAAAAGAGCAGCATGATGTCAAGGGCTCCTGTCTTATCCAACCTCTAAGGCACCTGCCAAATCTCAACTGCATTGTCTTCCCAAGCGGAGTCCCTCAGCTGAGGCCACATCTGAATCTCTTTTAAACCTCAAATTTGGAAGATTTCAAATGAGAAAAAAAGAGATAAAATTCTCGACTGAAAAGCCCATTATCCCTTTAAAATTTTAGGGTTTCTTCTCAATTTTTCTCCTGTGGTTCTTGAATATTGTTATGCGCTTGTTTTAAACTGATTATTTTTGTGATACTTGTGTTCATCTTTGCTTTTATATTTCTGATGTAAAATTCCCCAGGTGACACCTGGGTGACCAAGTCTCCATAATTCTTGGAAGAGACAGTGTCAGTTTAACTAGCCAGGCCCATGGTTTAGCTTATTACCATCAGGAGCCAGAGAAACTGCCTATTTCAGAGATCTAAGCTGAAATCAGGTTGTAACCCAGGTCCCATCAACATGCAATGCCTGGGTATCGAGGACAGGCTTCACTTTCAGCATCAGCAACCTGGAATCCAAAGTTTTGGGACCTAATTTGTCAACAGTGAAGCAATGGCTGTCACAGCGATACAGGTCACAATACAAAATACCCAGGGAAGCAGAAATGTGATACGGAACTGTCCCAGCAGGTTTTCCTAATGCGTCTCTAGGTTGAGAGCTTTTCTCAGATGCTGGAAAGGTACACCTAAAGCATGTGGATTGCAGATCAGTTGTGATTTACATAGCAAGAGAAAAGACACTGCTGATATTCCAAATAGAATTCTTTTAAATAAAGGCAGGAGAGAATAGGAAGAAAAATTTTTGGATATGGAGAACAAAAATGTATGAACGAATGATCCTGCTTGTTTCTTATAGCTAGAAATATTTCACTTTAATTAAAACTGTAGCTTGCAACAAATAAACTACAAGATCCAACCTGTTAGGATTGTAATATACTCTGTAAAAAGGAAGCAGCATTGATACATGGTCAATAGTTTAATTTAAGAAGAACTGACAGAAACCTGGTGTCTCCTTGTCTTTTCAGTCTATGGTTTTGCTATCAACTAAAGCACCAATCACAACTGATCTGTGTGATTATAATTTTTTTGCATTATGAAATTATCAGGATACAAAAATGATGCAATTTATCCTGTCCAGATCCTGTCTTACATTGAGGCTTTCAAGAACAAATGCAAAGTTATGTTAAGGAAACACATTCAGAGACAGTCATCCATAAATTGTTATCCAATATTTCTAAATTCAGCTTTTTCCCAAATCTTTATAAAGCAATATTGTTTTGTGATTTTCTTGGTAATAAATTCCTTGAGTTACATTTATAACTTAGGAGGAGAGATGTGTGAAGGGAATTGATGCCTTAAGATGTACGTGTTTTGTTTTCACTTGTGTAGAAAAGTTTTGCCATAATCAAGATGTTTTAAGAAATGAGAGTTCAAATGCAGTGTTTGTGATGGACAGCCACTAGCACAGATGAGGTTGGAGTAGCCCATTAGCTCGTGAAACCCATGATGCCCCAAGAGGTTGAAATGGGAAGAAGAGCTGCAGACAGCGATATGCACTGTGTTCCTACTGGGTGCTGTCAGGTGGTTCACGGATTCGATGGTCTTATGACTCATGATGGTTAATCTGATCCCTGCTTGAAGCTGGTGTTTGCCAGAGGTTTCCCTACAAATTCAGTATGATTTTTCTTTAAAATAATTAATATCTTCTTTGATATTTTATAAACATATGCTAATTAAAATATAAAATCATGCATTATTATTTTATTGAAAGTTTAAGTTTCTATCCTAATTCATTTTCATTGTCAGAATTTTTCAGACTCATCCACCAGAGCCTAAGTCACGCTGTTTTCTGTTGCCTGTCACTTTCAGCCCATAATCTTCTGACCTTATTTTTGGTTTCTAGTTTGATGATCCAGGCTCATCTCATTTTAGTTTTCTGTTTTCTGCACCAGAAATCTGTCATTTCTTTAATAATTATTGGTTCCTTTTAGTATACATGAACATTCAAAAGAAAAAGATCTAGTTTTTGCAAAAAAAAAAAAGAATCAAACAGAATGGGCTGGGGCACTATAAGTGAGTCCAGTCACCAGCAGTGAATCAACTCTGATTTCAGTTTAAACACAGCTTGCAAGCAGCAAGTAGAAGGCAGATGTTAGGTTACTACATGATGTGTTATGTGAGTTGTATTAAGTGACATAATGTGAGGCTGGCTAATTCTAAATACATTTACGTACAAGGAATTATTTACCACAATGTAGGAACATCCTGAGGATGAGGAGAGGAGGCTCAAGCAAAGCAAGCAAAGCTAAAGGTGTCCTTTACTGGGTCACTTTGTCCCAAAGAAAGTCACTGAAGCTAGATAGGAACAAAATATATTCTTTTAACAAAAAAAAAAAAAAAAACAAGCAAAAAACACACATACAAGCTGGAAATGGTCAAATTGATCCAGGGCATTATCAGGAGAAAAGCAACTGGACTCAGATGGTCAAGGATGGCTGAATTTATCAGGGTGCTTGCATGAAAAGCAGCAGTAGCATAGGCAGAGACAAGTATTTAATTTTTAATTTGCTGTCACATATCCATAAGTTTACTATTTTAAACTGTGCCTTTACTATTTATATAACTGTGCCCTTTCGTGTGCACTAAAAATGTCCATTGTTACTTGTATGCCATTGATTCTAGAGAAAATAATTAGTGTGTTTATATACTTTCCAATCTACATCTTTATCTTTGATTGTAATCTAAAGCCACAGAACATTTTTTCCCGAGTGTTTTCCTTTTTACACTTGTGATTTTTCAACAGAGAAATTATTTGGCTTCAAATTTAATGTCTTAATTAACTCCTCCATAAAACCAATATAATTCTTTCCCAGTCTCCTATATTCTGTGTAGACATCACCCCTCTAGTGCCCATTCACTTGCATTAGATTAATATAACCTGAGAGTCCACTATAAATTTTGCTCCATTCCTATGTTATCTAGGCCTGTGTGGGCTTCAACAATGTGGCAGTGACTTCCACCCAGGTGAGTGTTTTGTTCATTCTTCACCTGATGAGACATTCTGCACAAGTGGAGAGAGGATGCCCCCATCCCTGAGATTTCATGTGGGGTCACTGCTTCCACTACACTGTTGCTTCAATACCCTAGAGTCCTCATTCTGCTGTATCTTCTTACACTACTTCTCAGGTCCCGTGGTCTTCTATGCCCTGTGTCCCAGCCTGCAGTCTCTCATTATGTTTCTGGGTTTTTTCCTTCTGATTCTCCATGATTCACATGTCCTAAACCATGTCATAAAGAGCTGCTGCCTCTTGGGATATAGAAGGGATGGGCAATGTATCAATAAGAAGATTAGAAGCCTGGTAGATTGAAGGGCAGAGTTGAGCCATTTTGTCTGGAGAACAGATGGTGTTTTGAAGTGGAAAACGTTGGGTCAAGAGCAAGAGGATGTCTGAATAGAATTCTAAGAAACACCCAACCTGTAATTCCAAAGTCTTATAGAGTTGAAAGTGTCACTGAGTTTTTTCACAGTTGGGCAGAGAAAATCCCTCATGCTGGTGGGCTTGAAGTGATGGGAAGAATCATGCACACATGGAAGATAGCAGTCACTTGTTTGAGGAAGACAGATCAGTAATCAGAGATGCTCTCTAGATGGGTCCTGTTTTCAGATTCAACAATATTTCTCAAGTGACGGTAAATATTAGCGTTTTCCTTTGTATTTTTTTTTTTTAATTTTAGGTCCCTCTCCTCCATGCTCTTCAGATCCTTCTCTCCTTCTTCCCTCTCTGTCCCTCTCTCTTTCCCTTTCTCTGCCTATCTCTCAATCTCAATCTTTGTCACATCTCTGAACTATAAAAGTAGTGACTAATCCACCAATGGTATCAAGGCATCAGGCTATATAAGTCATCTGATATGGATAATATCAAATGCAGGCGATTTGTAAACTTTATTTTAGTTTCTTGAGTTGTACTTCCCTTGTACACAGTTTTAAATGAAAGCTAACATGAAAAACATTTCCTGCATCATGAAGGAAATAAAATGGAAAAATTTTAGGCTCTGTGTCTCTTTCCTGTTACACCAGTGAAAGACTAAGAAAGATTGCAAGTTTGAACTCTGTCTGGTGAAATTAGTCAAATTCTATCTTCAAATTATAAATGGAATCGAGACATAGCTGGATAGTAGAATGTCCCTCTGACTGATCCCCATCACCAAGAAAGAAAGAAAGAAAGAAAGAAAGAAAGAAAGAAAGAAAGAAAGAAAGAAAGAAAGAAAGAGAAAGACAGAAATGGAAAGGAAAAGGAAAGGAAAGGAAAGGAAAGGAAAGGAAAGGAAAGGAAAGGAAAGGAAAGGAAAGGAAAGGAAAGGAAAGGAAGGAAGAAAAGGGAAGGGAAGAGAAGAGAAGGGAAAGAAAAGAACAGCAAACAATCTTTTCTGTGGCATAGCAGAAAAGAACACACTCTCTGAAAGAAAAACGTGCTGCCCTGCTCTGACCTAAGACATCTAGGGACACTGGGTCTGTGATGAGTTACTGAGGACCAGCCAGCTCTACAGCTGTGCCCAGCTCCACCCAGCCCCGCTGATTTGCATGTATCCAAAGCACAGCCCACTGTCTCCATAGGCTGCTCACATCCTGTGCAGGAGTCAGTCTGTATTAGTACACAGCAGAGACACGAGGGTCCCCACTCAGCTCCTGGGGCTCCTGTTGCTCTGGCTCTCAGGTAAGGATGGGCAGCACTTGGGATTTACTCATTAATGAATGATAAGAACCACAAGAAACTTGAGGGAAGTTCTTCCATCACATGATTGTTGATGTAAATATTTGTTCTTGTGTTTCCAATGTCAGACAGCAGATGTGACATCCAGATGACTCAGTCTCCATCTTCCTGGTCTGCATCTCTTGGAGACAGAGTTGCCATCATTTGCACAGCCAGTCAGAATATTTACAGCTACTTGTCCTGGTATCAACAGAAACCAGACGAACCTCTCAAGCTCTTGATCTACGTTGCAAGCAATTTGGCATCTGTGATCCAATCGAGGTTCAGTGGCAGCAGATCTGGGACAGATGTTGCCCTTACCATCAGCAGTGTGGAGGCTGAAGATGTTGCAACTTATTACTGTCAGCAGCATTACAGAACCCCTCCCACAGTGATACAAGCCATAGCAAAAACCACACAGGGAAGCGGATGTGTGAGGCTGGGCTGTCCCAGCTGCTCTTCTTGTTGTCTGCACCTTTGAAGAGGGTCTCTTAGAGGTAGCTTGGGTTTGAAATTCCCTGGGGAAGAGTAAGAAGGAGCCAGGAAAGCTACCTTGCACCCTAATTCTCTTTTCTCCTCCTTAGCCTCAGCAGTACAGGCATGACAATGCCTCTCTTCATTTAATCAAGGACACAGGTGTATTAGATATTACAAAAAGGAATTTTATCTTTTAAAAGCAAGCAATGAATGTCAAAATGCAGCCTTTCTAATGTGTGGAATTACAGTTGTTAAAGATGCATTTGTTAAGAGAAAGCAATAATAGAAAAAGCAAAAACAGGGCCTACAAATGAAAGTTTCTCTGGTTCTCACTAAGAACGAAGATCGCATTAGCCAACATAATCTAAAGAGTAATTTGAACTAATGGAGGTGATTTGAGCCAATAGCGTGGTGAAAATCTAGGAGAAATGATTGTTATAGAGATAGATGTTGGAAATGCATTGCTTTCTGCTGCTCCTCCAGTTGCCACAGCACATCTTCAGCCACAATTATGGGCTCTCTGACCTTGTGGTCCGCAGCTCTGTCTGGGGATCCTAGGCTTAAGGGTTCTGGTAGTGTTCGCTGCCTGTAGCACTTCCCCAGGTGGTTTCCACTGCCCACTTCTGCCACAAGTGTGCTTGCACATGCAGTGGACCAGCTCCAGCTGTTCACTGTGACTTTCTTGCCACTCATTGTGCATCTCCATAGGAAACTAGTCCAAGAAAATGCTCCAAGACACTAGCTTCAAAAGTGCCAATGATGACATAAAGTTATCAGAGAACATCCCAACTCACAGAATTTTCTCTCTCTCAGGTAGGTCCAGAGGCAACAGTATTTCCTTATGTGCTTCTAAAAATCATCTGCAATTTGGCATCATAGCAATAAAATTTTATAAATTGTGGATTCCATTTAAGATAATTTGCATGAAATATACATGAGTCATTTGGCAAGCAAATGAAAAAGCATTTTTATGGAATATGAAGCAGATCAAACCAAACATAGATATCATGTTATTTTCATTATTACTCAAAATTTATATAGAATTCAACAGCCTCCTTAGCATTACTGAAGTCACATTATCCTGTATGAAAATATGAACTAATACATGTAAAGCAACAGAAACAACTTAGATATACTGAGTATGAATCTGCATTTTAATAAGTTAATACATGACCTACATAAATTTTAAGAAACTGTGTTTGAGAGATCTATACATCCCTTGAAGATATATTTTATATCCTCAGTGAATCCATTAAAGGCAGTATTTATTTACAGCCACATGTCATAAACTTTTCTGTTGCTATAAAAGAATATCTGAAATCCTGGAAATTTCCCAGATACCCAAAACTATCAGCAGTGTCTCACCAGAGAGGGGAACCCAATAACAGTGTAGCATCCAGCAGTCTTGTCACCCTTGACCTCAGCATAAGTGATAAGGAGAACCCTATGCAAGTGTAAGAAGTCGGTTTATGGCAATCCCCTAAGACCACACATCTGCCACAGTGTATGTGGACCCCACCCCTAATAGTCCTCTACTTGTTATAATAAAAAAGTCATCAAAAGAGAAGATGACACTTATGCAGCAAAGAAAGTCTAAAATCTAACAAATTCAGAAACAAAGGGCATAAAACAGTCCTTCCCTTCCTTCTCTCACTTCATCCTAGCCCACCATGATAAGTAGTTCTCCTACATTATGTCCATGCTCAGCTCTTTTGTGCTTTGGAGCCAGCTAACTGTGGACTGAAACTCTTGAAAACCATGGACCCAAATGAAATTCTCCTCCTTTAAGCTGGGGGTGTTGGGCTTTTTGTCCCAGCAATGAGAAAGTCACTAAGACACAGATGTCGCTAAGCCATAGAATGTTTGTTTTGCATGGACTGGCCTTGGGTTCAAACCCTTGTACCGGGAACCCAAAGAAGTTGCAATTTATTACTGTCAGCAGTTTAATAGTTCCCCTCCTACAGTGATACAAGCCACAACAAAAACCATCCAGAGAAGCAGAAGTGTGAGGCCGGGCTGCCCCAGCTGCTCTTCCTGTTATCTCCATCTACTGAGAGTTTCTCAGATGGAGTCAACATTTGAAGGTTACAGGGAGATTTTGGTAGAAGGCAACCTTTTTTCTCCACTTCAGCCCCAACAACACCCATCTGATAATTCCTTTTTTCTGATTTAATAAACAGCAGAGATTATCACACATCTACATTATTTTGTTATAGACTCGGGGTTCTTGATTTAGTGTCTTAACCTGATTGAGGGGGCATATAATTTTAAAAAGCATGTCTGTAACTGTATGTGTAAGGCTGTTTACGCAAGAGTGGTGTGTGATTCAGCAAACTGAGTGAGAAAAGCCTTCCATCATGATAACCAGCATCATCAAATAGGCTGACAAAGCAAGAGAAATAGGGACCCTTTATCTCTTTCTCTGTATTTTACTCTTCTTGAGAGGGTACACCTTTTGTTGCCAGTGATCTTATACACCAAACTAGAAGTTTTTATACCTTTGAACTTAAATTTGAGCTGATTGGCCTCTGTTTTGGTCCTCTGGCTTTATGAGGCTTTCAAATTGAATGGAGTCCAAATCAGCTGCTACTGACTTTCTTGACCCTTCAGCCTACAGCCAGATAACCTAGACCTTGATAGCTTCTATAAGGCTCTGAGACGATGTAATAAATTCACTCACATATGCAAATTCATATTACATTGTCTCTTCTTTTTGTGGGAAAGAACATCTAGCACAAATATCACTCACACTTGCACAGCATTATAGATATGGGAATCGGGACTTTAAAATACAGAATATTAAACTCCACAGGGTGTGCTAGTCAGAGAAGCTAACAGTAGAATACAGAGTGTATCTTCTACCCCCTTCTTGCCTTAGGAATCTAGCAGTGATCGAGAGAATGCTGTCAGCCAACTGGAGGACATTGTAGGAGATGCTTCAGTTTTCACCTCTTTCTGTCTGTCTCCCTGCAATGGTCAACAAATATTGAAACCTCATTTTTTGACTTAAAAAGACCTCATGAGAAGCCTTCTCATTGCCTAAATTGTTGGAAAATATAAAGTGAAAAATCATTTTGAGAAACATGCTTCTAGAAGTAAGTAACAGGTAGTTAAGATCTGACCCTTCAATATTATTACTACTTTCACTCAGTATCTCTTGCTTGTTACAAAAATGCTTCAAAATGTATCTTAATATGCATTAAAGTTGCATACATAAATCTAGGATCCCAGCAGGAAAACTTCAAGAAAAGAATATATGGTAAGCATGAGAGTGTTACATGAATTAAAAAGCAAACATTTGAAAAGTGAAAATTCTTACTTTAAATAACAAAATAAAGCAACAAAACACTGAACAGGCACAGACTAATTTTTAATAGGAAAGTGTCTTGCTTGTCAAAATTTGTACATGATACAAATGCAAAAACACTGAACCTCCCTGTATAGTGCATGAAAATCTACATTTTAACAATATAACAGTAATGCACAGGATCTTTTAAACCTGTACTTTAGGGGATGCTTTTTTCTGCTACATATTGTTAACTAATAAAATTACTCACAATTTTTTTTTCTATTCATACCATACAATGAATTACACCTAAGTTTATTGATATTTAACTTTGTTTTCTACTTAGGGCAAACAAATATTTGAAAATATTTTAAGAACACAAATATTGACAAATGTCATTATCTACCATTATATAGTAAAATATTTAATAATTGAATAAAATAAACACTTATTTAAAACTTCAGAAATTACTAAAATATAAGAATAAATCAAAGTTATGTGACTGTGTGTTGGAGTTTAGACTTAAATCTGGCTGTGCAGCTTGATTTGAAGGTTTAAATTATTCTTTAAGAATGCTGTACTTTGGGGGTCACAGTCCTTCAGCCTTGGCACCAGGTCACACACACACAACTGTAGGCAGAAAATCACTTTAACACCTAGCAGAATAACTCAGGTTGATCAACCAAATCACTGATTACACGACCACCTCTGGTTATCACAGTGAATGCCTAGAGTGAAAACCATTGAACTCTAAGTGATCACCAATCACTATTAAGTAAAATAAATGACCAACATAAATAACCATTGACTCTTATGAACAAATGTATCTTGTTAAAGTTAATGTCACAGAGCTGGCATGTGGACAAGGGAGAATCAGGAAGGAAGCTACTCTCCACCCCTCACTGTGAGCCAGCAGGCACACAGGCAGGAGAGAAGAACACACAGGACCCACCCCAACCCATCCCTGCATAAGCAACCAGCTGATTAAGAGGAAGTGTATTACTTGATTGACTTTGCAAGCCTAAAGCCAATAGCAACTATTTAGAGCACAACAATATGCACTATAGTAACTATTGTAGATTTCCTACTTCCTTATCATTGTTTTACTTAGTTTTATTGTTCTATTTTGTTCCTTTTAAAATAAAATTAAAAAAATATATATTCTTTGGAAAAAATTAATGTCATAAAGAAGACATTGCAAGAAAATGGACTAGAGACAAATAAATTACAAATCCATTTAAAATACACATATATAAGCATATAACACATACACATCTAATTGATATATGTTGGTTGCACAAATGAACATAGACATTTATATATACTTGTATACAAGTTATGTATTTAAATATATGTTAATATACATATATAAATACATAAAAATATTACATAAATTAAATTGTTTAACATAATTCTTTCTTTTCATCTTAAAGCATCTGAGACCAAGACCAGAATGCTCTCCCTTGTTCTGTCTACAGAATTTCTTTTGCAACCATTATTACTAAATTTCAATCAACTTGGTGTTTCTTCTTTAAAAAATTTTTCCTGTTTCAGAAGAAATTCACAGAATATGAATAAGGTGATATTGACTGATTTTAAAAATTAAAGTATTGCATTCTATGAAACTCGCAGAATGTGTGTTTATATAGTAATGCTCAGATAGATGGAGTTCCAAAGATGCACACTAGAAAGATATGGAAACATGTCACCACTATGAGTGCTTGGAAGACTTGAAATCGTAAGAGTAGGTAAACTCCATGGGTTACTTCTGATGGTAACTTTGAAAAAACAAGAAGCAATACAATGTCCTGAAATCTAGGATTGGCTTACTGATTATCACACCTGGAAGGAAAGTAATGAAGGATTGGAAATGAAATTATTTTGGAAGCCTTACGACTATACCTTTCACAAATAGGCTAAGATTAAAAAATAAGTGCTTTCCACGTAAAGTCAGTCAAAGCCATTTACTGAGTAGGCAGCTGTTAACAATTAGAGTGACCCAATGCACATACAATGTGTCATGGAGTGAGTGCTGGCCACTGCTGGTGCATGATCACGAGGACCTGGTACTCTGTGCAAGGCTCACAGAGTTTAGCGATTCAGTGACTATCAATCACTCATTTTTTTTCTCAGCTTCCCCAGTGATTCTCATTAGTCATTGTCATGTGAAAGTTCAAATGTGTATTTCAATAACATTAATAGAAACCTACCTCGTTTCATATAGCCATTGGTAATTCTGAGCATAAAGCCGGACAACAAAACTGACCTCTTCTGAAGCACTGATATTGTCTTTCACATTAGGGGACTAAACTATATTTATTATGCAACTGATAAAAATTGAACTAACTAGCATTCGGAAGGCAATGAATAACTCACTTGCTATAAATTCATTTGCCTTTTTTAGCAGGCATTTTTTTCTGTTAGAAATATGATTTGAAGATTTTCTAAATGTTTCAATCAGTTTCAGGAAGTTTCTATATAACATACATAGTGAATATGTAAAAGCAAAATAACAAAATGTATCAAAATAACAAACTGAAGTGTCCATGATCTTAGCTTACCATGTACACAGACACAGTTGCCCTGATTAAAAGGAAAATAGTTATGAATTGAGAAAAGCTGGTATAAGCTACTGTGACATTCAATCATAGTCCTATCAAATGTGATGGGGACTCTGAAATCATATGCTGCTCTATGACTGCCACAAACAGAATATTTCCACCTGCAAAAGGAGGGCTTAGATCCGTACTTTTCATGACTATTGAACATCTTGAAAAGACTTCCTTCTGTTTGCTCAAGTCTGTTCTTTTGGTTGTCAGTAATTATACTAACAGATGGTCATGGCAATTTTTGAAGGAAACTGGTAAAATAATGCTTGTATGGTCATTTATATCCCAGTACAGTAAAGATAAATCATAAACATAAGGCGTTATGAAGTGGCCTCTGGTTACCGATGTTTAAGATTACGAGGACCTGGTGCATCAGGCAGGGCTCTCAGTGTTTAGTGATTCAGTGATTATCGAATTTCTTGTATAGAAGGTGAGTTGTGAGATAGTGGTCATTTGGGAGGGATAATTGGGGTTTGCTGTTATTCTTTTGTCCTCAGTTAAAAGTCTGGATTGTTGATTGATGGGATAATTTGTTTTTCTATATAATCTACCTAGTGATGGATGCAGTAGAATCAGCTTCATGAGCAACAGAGAAGAGACTCACAGGGAAAACTCAATGGGATTCAGACTCTAAAATTCTATAAGATGCAATGTCACAGAAACACCACTAGATGACACACAACACTCACAACAAATAAAAGGGAAATGTCCCATAATAGATTACTAAGGAATGGAGTAGTAACAGTCCGATATTAACAGTCTGCTCTCATGAATGAGACCTTCAGTGTAACCAGAGACATGTGGCAAGAGCTGATAGTATGCTTAATTTGGGGGGAAACTGACTCAGTACTTTGTGCTTTGAGACTGGAAGCCTGGCCTTGCTCTATTGCCCACCTGCACTGTGTCCATAGAGCCCATCTGTTAAAGAAGAAAGCATGTCCCCTGATTTGTATACTGAATCTATGCCCCAATGTGGATGCGTTTGGGAAGAAAGGCCTTTACGAATGGAATGATAACTAAATGAAGTCAAATACCTAGGAGATAATACCATAGCAGTAGCATCCTTACAAAGAGAGGTACCAGGCTGATCTCTCTTCACCCCTTCTCATAGGAATCAAGGAAAATACGGCAAGAATGTAAAAAATGAGGACAGAGTAAAACAAAATGGGTATCTTCTGGACATTGGTCTCCAGAAAAATGAAAAGGTAATATATTTAAGCTGTCTCAGGATTATTAAAATCCAAATATTACTATTCCTTTTTCCCATACTTCTCACGTTCCAAGAAGTTTATATTTATAACCCCATGAAAATGTTATTGGAATCTCAACAAGTTAATTCCAATCTACTACCTCCAGTGCAAACCACGGAAAGAATAAAGACACTAAGACATATTTACAGTTACAGGCAGCCAAGATATCTTGAGCCTGGTCCAGATGAGGGCTCATGGAACAAAGGCCTCAACCCAGGGCGTCACTCAAAATGTATTAATTCGTGAAGAAGGGAGTGGATCAAGGATGGGCGAAAGTGAGAATGATGAGAATTACCTGAGTAATGTGAGCTGTGTTTACAGGTGGTCAGACAGTGCCCCTACACTATGCAGAATGAAGGATATGCAGAAAGATCAGTCTCCAATGACAATTGAATGTTTAGGCGGTTGTTGCTTCAGTTTCTGAAATGTAAACTTTTGTGCCCTGGGAAGTCATAGCCTCTCATACTAAGGCTTGAACTCAGATGACATTTCTGAAGACATGAGGCTCTGACACCGCACTGGGCTCAATCATTTCTAGGGAGACACAGGGTGAGGAAAGAGGAAACTATCAGCTGGCTTCAAAGATTACACCTCAGTTATTTAAGTTAGCCCTGTTTACATTGCTTAGAGCCAGTTGAAGGGAAAAAGAAATAGCTTAGCCAGCTCTGGGTATTCGAGATGGGGCCAGGTTTAGCCAAAGAAGAGGTAATTTTTCTGTATTCAAGGAGAGCTGTCCAAGTAGTCTACAAGAATATTTAGTTTTCAAGAGCAGTGGAGGCAGATAAACACAATATCTTGATATTGTGATAGCAGGATCATTCAGAGGTGGCTCCTTATAGGGCCAAGTTTCGTTTCTTTTCCTTCCCTTTACTCTTTTATCATTTTACTGCAGAAGGATATACGTTTCCCCCTCAGTATGTTTCCACTGAACACAAACTCTCCTGCAGATGTAGTAGTTTCTTTAGCTATCTAGTCAGTAATGTATCAACTTAATGCACTGTTTACATGGCATCAGTGCTTGAAGATGCATATGATTGCTCCTCATTTAGACAGTGATGGGCATACAGTGTTCCATGGAAAAGGGTCACTGTCTCTTGCAGACCCAGTCAAAGTATTAAATCATCCTAGGCTCATACCGGCAGAAAACAGACTTGGATTTTGGTCTGTTCACTCACACTACTCCACGCACACCATGCCTTCTGGGAGTAGGTGGTGGGCCTGGGACACAGATCACTCTGGCAACAAACAGTGCAGTGACTTCAGGGCATGCATTCTTCCACCTGTCACTGTACAATACAAAAATTCCCCAGGTGCTGTTGCTGGCTATGAAATGCTGAGGGTCTCTGGCCATCTCAGGTGAAAAAAGACTGATGACAGTTCTAAAAGCATCTCCTCTCCTCCTCTTAAGCCTTGCTCCCTCCAGCTTGAGACTTTGTCAGTGATTATCCCATGAATATTTCTTTTGCTTCATCTAAAATTTTTCTAACTCACCCAGGTAAATCTTAATGAGAAGAGAACACCGGGGTCTTGGACCTACTCTTTAAAACCAAGAAGGCAATATTGGAAATTTATGTGACTGTTCATGGGAACTAGAAGCATAACAGCTGGAAACTATGAGTTGTGTCTTTCTTGACATCTTGACATCTTGAGCCAGAGCTAGAGAAACTCAAACAGATTTGAAAGAAAATCATTAAATTATATTCTCTTACTATGTAGAATCAGCTTGAACTTTCAGTGTTCGTGTCTCAGTCTCTCAGTGTGTTGGGATTATAGGTGTGGGTCACCATGGTCACCTCCAAGGTATTTTTATTTTTTAATTTTTTTTTAAATATCACTTTGCTCACAGGTGATACCCCTATTCTCCTGTTATCCTTTAAAACTTTGTCAACCTTGTTGTTTCAATCCACCTCATCCATCTAAGAACATGTATACTGTCCAAGGAATATCTTCTCTAATATGTATGAGACAAAATCTCATCACTACTTTGCCATGGTTGATCAGGAATTTTCAATTTGGTTTCTCAAGATCGGGTTCCCTGTTTATCTCTCAGTG
The DNA here is from genome assembly GCF_034190915.1 of Cavia porcellus. NCBI lineage: Eukaryota > Metazoa > Chordata > Mammalia > Rodentia > Caviidae > Cavia > Cavia porcellus. The sequence goes on along the minus strand of NW_026947501.1, from coordinate 42,346,066 downwards.
TTGCTAATGATCATGGTACTTGGTAAGGGCAGGAAGAAGATGAGGAAGCAGAAACACATGGAAGAATCTAATTGCTTGTCACATTTATGTTAACTATGTGTTTCAAGCTAATGTTCTTCACGCCAGGAAAAGGAATTCAATATTCAGTTTCATGAGATTTGGAAATTACTTAACAGTAAGTACTGCTTTAATGAACACTTTTAGCAAGAGAGAGGCTAATGATACCTTGTAATTTCAGTAGCAATTTTGATTTTATATATATATATATATATATATATATATATATATATATATACACACACACAGACACACACACACCACACACACACACACACACACACACACACACACACACACTGGAATTCATCCAGACTTGGTATTTATGAATGCTTAGGCTAGCAGAAAAAAAAAAGGCCATATGTGAAATTTGATTTCAGACCTTTCTACTAAAAACTCATTCTAGTCAGTATTCTAGTATTCATGCTGCTGGGGTTCAGGCTAAGCTTTAAACTCAAACAAAAACTAAGATGTCATTCTGGTTTATATTTGCATGTCTCTCCAAAGCCTTTTATACTCAAAGGCAGTGTTTTTGAAGGGTGACTGACTCATGAGGGCACTATAGCTAACTGTGAAGTTGGAGGTTGGACCTGGTTGGGAAGAGAAAGATCACTGAAATGTGACTTAGAAGAGTATATCACCCTTTGAGACATCATGACATGAGCAGCTTTTCATCAAGGCACTCCGCCCCTTTGGGGCTTCTACTGACTAAGGACTGAAACCTCTAAAACTGAGCCAAAATAGACCTCTCCTTCCTTAATTTGTTGGTGTCTGGTATGGAATCCCAGCAATGAGAAAGTGACTAAGACACATGTCCTATTTGGGAAGAATAAGAGGTGAAGGAACTCCTACTAGCCCTTCAACGTTGAATCCTGAAATCACCTCAAGCACATAAGAAAGTTGTGCATCATGAAGGGCTCTCAGTCTTTAGTGACTCAGTGATTGGTGCAGTTCCTGTCCCACTGCACCTGAGATCATAACACACTTTGTTATTAACCAAGTAGGACATGCAGGAGCTTCCAAAAGTTGAATCTTCTTAATTATATGTATAGATGAGGAACAATGGTAATTCAGTAGACATGTAGTTATGATAAAGAGGAATTTGACAAGGAAAGCATAGTGTGAAAAGGGTAAGCAATGAATGATGCAATGGATACAGTTTAAAAGGGACTGAAGCATAACTGAAATAACCCCATGAGAATGTGACATCTTTTACTTGTCAAACCTGAAGAAATTTTGCAAGGTGAAACCCAGAAAGGTGTCAAAAGTTCAGCTTGTATTTAGATTCCTGACTTCTCTGTATCCATTTCATTCTTCAGCTGAATTATCTTCCCAATAAAGCATAGGAAAATGTAATGTTCTTTGATATAAGAAAATATACACATGAATATAAGAACCCAAGTAAGATTCCCGGTAGCATTCTCCTGCCTGGGCTTACATACATATCCTAAGGACACTGAAGTTTAACAACGCATGGGATCAAAGACAGGTAAGTTTCAGCTCACCTGAAAAGGTTTATTCTCTGCCCTTCATAGCTGTTGCATGCCATTATTAAAAAATGCCAACTAAAGAAATGATAACCAAAACATACTTCAAAATGAATGATTTCCATATTCTACCAATACATGTTTCACCAAATTTGCATTAATATACTCCATTAAATTAGTATATAACAGTGTTGACCTAAAAATATTACTTATGATACTATGGTAGCAATAAAGTAGTTTTTTGGAATAAATAAGCAAAACAATTCTATTTTTAGAAATTGCCAAAGATAGTACTTTTCCCTGATGAATATAATTGTATTTTACTATTTTTAAAATTTAACTTGTGAAAAACATTTTTGTGGAATCTTCAAAACAGTAAAAATGAAAGTTGAACTAGTAAAACTCTTCCAAAAATGAAGATAAATTAAATCTCTTCAGACAAATTAAAGATGAACAGCTATGTTATCAGTAATTTTGCTCCATGAGAAATATGGAAGATAGTGTTTCATGTTGAAACTAAAGAGGTCTGACACCCACTAAAAGCACAGGAAAATGTAATGTTCTTTGATATAAGCAAATATACACATGAATATAAGAACCAGTATTGTTGTAATTTATACTGTAACCTACTTTTTATTTTTTACAGTATTAAAAATGAATAAAATGTCATCCTATGTCACTAGTTACTTAATGTATCAAGACACCATTTGTGATATTTGTCTTGGTTACTTTTCTGTCCTTGCTGAAACAAAAACCTGATGCCCAAAATAAAGGGGCAAATGTTTTTTTAGCATACAGTTTGTGGAGATTTCTGTCTATAATCAGCTGGATCCAAAGCAGAATAATGTGGCAGGTGGGCAACAATTCAGGGCAGCAGAAGACAAAAACAGCAACAAGACAAAAAATGGGGAAGCAGGCTTCTTTCGCTGCTCACTTACACTGTATGCAGACTACCTGCCCTAAGGAGGGTATAGCCCTCACACCCCTAGTTTCAGCACTAGACAATAAACAAATCATGAACTCTAGATTTGGTTGCCTTAGAAAAGTTTGCACCCCATGACTGCAGGAAACTTTATGGGGATATCTAGACTAGATATCATAGACTAGATATCTAGACTAGATATCTAGACTAGATATCATAACATAATTGCAATACGAGTAGTGTAGAAATTATATAACGTTGCACTTTTTATTAATGTGATTGAAATTAAAGATACATGAATTTAAAAATGATCATATTAATTTTGGGGTGTCAAATTTAAGTGAAAAAAAGTGAATCAACAACAACAAACTACAGCATACATGGAAAAAAAAAAGGAGATGGAAACGAAAGGTGTTAAAGTGAACTGCTGGATAGAGGAAATGAGGGTCCAAAGGCTGGAAGCAATAAAAAAAAAAAAAAAATGAATCCTTCATTGTATGCATTTACTTTAAATTTAAATAGATTAACTTAACCAAAAATAAATATATAATAAACTACATAATAAATTTGCCATAAAAATTACAACATTAGGTTATACATATATACGCTGTTTATGTCAATCTCACTTTAATTCTAAGAATCAGGATAAATACAACAGTGAAGAGGTGAACTATAATATTTCATGCAGATAACTAAAAGACAACAGGAGGAGGTAGACTATTGGACACAAAGTGTATTTTAGTTTAACACTCTTAAAAGAATCAAAGGGAGAAATGATTAAAAAAACTATTCACCAATAACATTTAATGATCACAAATAAAAAAAATTGTAAACATATATGACCAGACAGCATAGTTCTAAAATACAAGAAACACGGACTGAACTGAAGGGAGAACCTAGAGAATGAGATCATAATGGTTGAAGACTTCAGTGTGTGGTAATTCTGACAATATATAAAGAACTAGATGTTTAAATACCACATTGTTTCTCTGGTTTGGAACAATACAAATGTAAATAAGCATTAAAATGTATAACAGGCATTGAGAAGGAAATGTTCAAATGAGAAGGGGAACAAAGGCAGAGGTAGGAGGAAAGGAAGGAAGGGCCAAGAAAAAAGTGAAAAGAAATAAAACAATGGGAAAAAAATCTTGGTAAGTAAGGAGGGCAGAGGGGTTGAAGGAAAAGCAAAGGAATGTGCGTGTGTGTGTGTGTGTGTGTGTGTGTGTGTGTGCAAAATATATCCCGGACAGGTACAAGTTCCCTGTGATTAACGTTATCAATACGTATATTGATATGTAAAATGCATCGGTTTTTTTTTTTTTTTTTTAATTATGAAAAGAACTAGACATGATCAGGAAGAAAAGGGGAAAAGTCTTACCTTCGACACTGTAGACGAAGTGGACCTAACATATACATAAAGAAAACCTCAACCCCAGCGGCAGAACGCACATATTTTGATGTTCAAGTGAAACACTATCCAACACACTGCATATACTAAGCTATTAAAATAATTTAAAGATCGAAAGCATGATAATGTAATGAAGTTACAAACAATGCAAATAAAAGTGAAAAAATAACAAATACGATGAATTATAACAATACACTTTTCAAAACAGTTGTAATTTTCACTTTTCTCCCAGTAGTGCTGTCTCCGCTTTCTCAGGGCTCTTAAATTTTTGCACCACACTGAAGTGCTCCACAGCAGGGCATCCCTAACATCATCTTTCCGCACCGCCCAGAGGACAGAGATTTGGTGATGTCATCCTACTGCGCCTCCGGGCGGACGCGGCTTCTTGACGTCATCTCCAGAGACGCCACGCAGACACCCGCAGGTGGCAGGAGGACAAGTTCCGCCAAGTGGAAAGGAGGAGCCCCTCAGAGGGTGGAAGAAGGAGCTACTTCGCGGGTGGAAGAAGGAACGAAGGACTCTGCGGCTAGAAAAAGGGACGAACGACCTCTCTGGAGAAGAAGAAACGATCGACTGGGCCGGTAGAAGAAGGAAGGAATCCACTGCTCTTCTCTTTCCCTTTGACCTGCTGCTCCTTCTGAGTCATGGCGCCGTCGCTGTGGAAGGGACTGGTAGGACTTGCCCTCTTTGCCCTAGCCCACGCTGCATTTTCCGCTGCGCAGCATCGCTCTTACATGCGATTAACCGAAAAGGAAGATGAGTCACTGCCGGTGGATGTAATTCTTCAGACACTTCTGGCCTTTGCAGTTACCTGTTACGGTATAGTTCATATCGCCGGCGAGTTTAAAGACATGAATGCCACTTCGGAACTAAAGAATAAGAGATTTGACACCTTAAGGAATCACCCATCCTTTTATGTATTTAATCATCGTGGTCGAGTACTGTTCCGGCCTTCAGATACGACAGATGCTTTAAGCCAAGATGCATCGTCCTTTGACGCGTCATTGAAATTACGAAAACTGGAGTCACTGCACAGTTAAGATTTTTACAAATGGTAATCTCCGGGAGGACACAGCTGACTGTTAGTCTGGAGTGTTAAACCCTCCACCCAGTCAGTATTTATGGTGACCTTTTCGACCTGATTTTTAATAATCTCTGGCCTTTCTTTTTATACTGTTGATGATTTGTTAATGGAGTATATATCATCTATGAAATGAATCTTTGCTCTTTTATAGAGAATTTTTTTTCATTTGAAACAAATTTGTATCTTTTGTAAAAGTCACTGTTTGAATATATGAAAAATGATGGTTTTCGTCATTTTCTCATTTCTTTTGCATTATAGTTTTTATGACTAATTTTTGTGATACTGTGATGACAGCATTTTTCAGTATGGGTTTTTAGTAACATGGTTTATAGTTCTTAGCATATTTCAAAAATGGTGACTTCTCATTCTTTCTTCTGACCCTTAGCAAGTGTTTCTGCTTTTGCAGATATTTGCCAGTTTTTAATTTACCCATGACTTCTTACTCTACCCCTTCCCCATATGCAAACATCAGCTGTCCTGTTTGATCATTTCTCTGAGATTATATACAGTGAACAATGTCACTTCAGAACTGAAGAAAAATCTGTCGTAATAAATATATTTCACAAGCTCAACTTGCTATAAAACTACTTACGTTGTCTTCAATTAGCTGTAGAAGATTTCCCTGAATATGTTGTATAGAATAGTTGAAGATAAACCCCAAAGCCATTTATGATTTCATGAGCCTATGTAGAAGAGCGGAGTAATCAGTGAGCAAAGCTGCTCAAGCCAGTTTAACTTTCCAAGTCCATTACTTTATTTCATACTGAGATAGTAAGTTAGTGAAAATAAAATAAACATCAGTAATCTAAAGGAAGACATAAAGAATTTGAGCCAAGTATGTTCTACATATTTGAAACTATTTTTTTTTAATTAATGTCATTGAATTTCATAGCTTTTTATGGATAGTAGTTTTACTGTGTCCATCTTCACTGATGGTGCTGAAGGTAAAATGTTGAACTATTTTAAAAACAGTAACTTGTAAGATAATTTTGACTAAAAACTACAAGAAATTCAACTTGAATTTTTTTGTACAAGAAATTGCTAAATTGCTAATAGTGAAGTCAAAATACTGTGTAAAAAGAAACAGCCTTTTTATCAGCCTTGTCTTTTGTTTGTTCAGGTGCTGCTTGATTTTGGAGAGCCTTTTGTTTTCTTCTGTCTTGGGGCTTTCATTTCCTAATTTTTTTGTAGGACTGTTACTGAGATACTCGTATACTTTGTAATTAAACGGCTACAATTAAGTGATTTTTAAAGTATATCTACAAAGTTGTGCAACTGTGATCACAGTCAAACTTAGAACATTTCCCTAAAAGAAACTGTACCTTTTATTTCCTTCCATTACCCATCCTCCAGTTCTAGGCAATGGCTAATTTACTTTCTTTTCTTATAGATATGCATATCCTGATCATCTAATGTAAGTGGATTTATTCTGAGGTCTGAAGCAAGGGGATCATTGAGAGTTCCAGGCCCGCCTGGGCTATACAGTGTTTTGAAGGCCAGCCTGAACTGCATAGTGGAGACAACCTCTAAAAAGATTTTTTTTGTATGTATCTTTTGTGACTGACTTACCAAATAGAGTTTTCTATGTGGAGTGAAAACCTTAAAACCTTATCTTGAAAACTTACTGCATTGAGAGGAAGTATTGATAAGTCAGTAAATTTAAGGTAGGACAGCCAGATACCTAATAGGCTTCTCAGTTAATTTTCTGGTGATTTTTTTTTTTTTTTTTTTTTCTTATAGCCAAGCTTATTGACATGTCTGTAGAGCAGATTTAATCTTACCTTTTTGTACCCAGTTGAAAATTCTACTAAAAGTGATGGCAAATGATTTACCTAGAAGTCTTAAGGTGTATGTAATTTGGCTAGCACCTTATATTCCTCTGGCCAGATGGGCACTCCAAATTTCTTCATAAATACATACCAGTGACTTTCTGTTCTCTTTCAAGTACATATCAAAATAAAAGAGACATCCACTGGGAACTAATAGAGAAATAGTGAAGTGTCCTGTTATCAACAGGGAGCTTGCAGGAGTGGACAGGATCTCAGGTGTGACCAGAGACACATCAGGGAGAAGCCAAGGTGCTTGACTGCAGAGAAATCTGCAGTTCTTTGCTCAGATTGGATACCTGGAGTTACCCCCAGCCACCACCTAGTCCGAGTTCCCAAATTCCATCTCTTAAAGACTGTCTTGTGTCTCATGCATGTGTTGAAGTTTTTTTTTGTTTTTTTTTTTGGGTGTGTATTTGAAGTAAGGGAACAAAGCTTAAATGAAGTCATACAGGTGGGAGCTAATACTTTATTACTCCTGTCCTTAGATCTGGAGGGTAAAGAGGGGCCTTATCTACCTGTGATTGTATGTTCAATAAAAAGCCTTCTAATAACACTGTAAGATATATAGGTAAGAGGAGAGTCTAAAATAGAAATGAGAGTATTCTGGACCTTGACTTTGGACTTTTTAGACTTTAGAACTATGAAAAATTGTATTTCCCTTGTTTAAGCCAATTAGCCTGGAGTATTTTGCTTTTCTGTTGCTGTGGAGCAGAGTAGTAGTATCATCTCAAGTGCCTAGTAACAGAATCAGCCTCAAAAGGCACTTTGCAGACTGGGGACCCAGTTTTAATTCTCTTAATCTTCTGCTCTGACTCCTTGCAGAGAAAGATGCATCCTCAGTGTGTTTGCATTAAGCACATTTCAGATGAAATTGTTTATATCTATACTTGTTGTTCAGAATTTTATCCATTGAATAAATAACTGACTTGGTATTAATATTTGGAGATGCTCCTAATCGCTTCCCATTTAACAGTGGGGACATTGTGTGGGTCCTGTCTTCAGCATTAATCCCAGAGTCCCTCTAGAAGAGGTCATAATCACCTACAGAGCCAGGCAGAATGTTCCAGTCTCTGACTCTCTTCAGCAACAGTGAGGCCAAGCTGCAGCTCCTGCTCACTTACTGGACAGGATGACAGAGGTAGGTCAGAAAGAGGTTTCACTTTGGGTATCAGTACTGTGCTGCCATCATGACACACACCCACTCTGTCCCTACTTCAGCATAAGTTTCACTAGGTGCTTTTCTAGTGTTAATTGCTGAGGGACATTGGCCATTTTACTGGAACAGGCTGGGGGACAGCTCTGAAATCATGACTTCTCACAGCCTCCCAAATCCTCCCTTATACAGAACCTTCAGTCGTGGGCATCATTGAGCTCAGATGTCGGGTTTCTGCTGCTTTTTACACTGAAGGCAGGACAAATCAGTCACCTTTATTTCACTTTGGATATTCACCTCTTTGAGTTTAGAGGTCCTTTTTCCTCACACATGCTGGAAACTGGATCCAGGATGGTCATTGGCAGGCAGGATTCTCTTTTGTAAGAAAATGGCTAGCAGAAGGAAGCATATTCTCAGCTGCGTCTGTGCTGCCCTGATCACTGTTGTGAGGATACCTGGGGACAAAAACCTGTGCCGAGATTCTGTGCTCCTACATTCCTGATGTATAGGGCATCCACTAACAATCTGGGGGTCCCTTCAGCTTCAGTGACTAGATCTGAGACAGATTTTACTCTCATCATTGGTAGTCAGGAACCTGAATATATTGTGCAATTTATTACTGTCATCAGGGACACGGTTGGCCTCGCACAGTGTTAAAAGCCATAATAGGAACTATTCAAGAACAGAGGAGAACATGGCTGGGCTGCCCCAGCTGCCTCTCTTGGTATTTCCACCTGCTGAGGACATTTCACTGGTACAAATACATTCTAAAAGTGACTGGGTAGTTTTGGTAGAAGGAGCCAAAGAGGCTTCTCTCTCTGCTCCATACTTATCTTTCTTCTTTTTCACAGCAGCACACACAGGATAGGCTTTCCTGGTGTACAGGAATAAGAATAATATCCTAGGATTTGGAGTTGTGGTATCATATGCAACTTACTGTACAGTAATATCACTAAAGATGTGATAAAAAATAATGGTGATTGTTAAACTTAAAAAAAATTACTACACTAGAAGTCACATTGACATGAATCACACTTATAATACTCTGGCTTCTTTTGAACATATTTATGCTGTTGTTTTTCCCACTTTCTCAAATAAGTATGGAAGTACTCTGCTATGAATGTCTATAGTTGCAGTCAAAATTGCCTTTATGTCAAGGCACCATTCAAAACATTTACCGTTTTTAGTTATTTTGACTGTGGAAGAGCCAGAAGTTACACTGTGCCAGATCTGGTGAAAACAATGGGTGAGGATCCACCATAATACTTTTGTTTGGACGAAATTACTGTCAACAATGTTTTTGTTTTGTTTTGTTTTTTGTTTTTTTCCTTTTCATTGGTACCAGGGATCGAACTCACAGCTGCCTGCTTGCAAGGCAGGTGCTTATGCCGCTGAGCTAAATCCCCAGCACAGGACGTCCAGTTTTAAACACTACAGAGCAAAGCTTCTCAGTTCATGGCGGTGGAGAAGCTGGGCAGGGTATGTGTGCCAAGCAGCAACAGGTGAAGGACCATGACACCATGGCCCACACAGAAGCATCCAGGAGCGTGCATCACTACTTTGTTAGGTTTTTTTTTTTTTTTTTTTTTTTTTTTTTTAATCTAATGCAGTTGGCAATTAGAAGTAAGGGTAACAAGTGGCAACCACCTATGAAAACCCCTTCCTTGACTTTGCAAAAGAGAAACAAACTGAAAAATAAAAAGACAAAAGGTACAAAATGTTAAGTATAAATGAGGTCACTAAACTTATGAAGTACGTTTTCCTAATGTATAAATGCTTTGCTGCTGAATGTTTGTAGAGTCCTGCCACACCCTCAGGATCATTGAGATCATTGTACAGATGCAGAATTTTAGATTCAAATCAAAACAGGTAAATAATGACAGGCATTTTAACTTTGTCTTAAAGCCAAAGATGTTTAAAAAGCTGTTTTAATACACATCTTTTTTTTTAAGGTCTTTAAGAGCATTATTTAAAAGCACTTGTTGAAAACAGGGCAGGCAGACTCCCAGACCCTTGTCTGTGGTGTGTCCAGTAGCTGATGGCCCTGTCTGAATCAGTGATAGTAGGTCAATTACAGATTTCACACTCACCATCAGCAGCCTAGCAGCTAAGGACTTTGTAGTTTATCATTCTATAAGGGAACAGTAGAGATCACGAGACTCCAGACCCCAAAACAAAGTACTATCTTTCATTTGCATTCATATCTTTTCTTTTCCATGAACTGCTCCTCACAGAGGCACCAAGTCAGCCTTTCTACTGTTTTCTATGTTTCCACTGCCATCTGGAAAAAGAAGTTGGAAGAAAGAGAAATTTACCTTCATTAAGTTCATGAAAGAGCACTATTGCTTTAGACCTTCTTTGGCTTCCTGACATAAAGTGTCAAGGCTCAGAGAGGACAGGAAAACACTGTGCTCTCACCACATATCTTTCCAAAAAGAAATAGAGGCTCAGAAGCCATCAATACCCAAGTTCATTTAGAGAGTAAATAGTGAATATGTAAGAGTAATTACATTTTGAGATCTCTCGTGCTTTTCATTTTGAATTGAATTTAAAAAGTCCTCATTTGTCAAGTCACAAATGCTATAAACATTAGTTCTAGAAATTTCTCTTGGGTGATTCTAGGATATTTCCTCTGAATGCAAGGAAGAGAAGAGGGAGTCTTAGTACACAGTGTGAAGCCCTACCTGGTCTCCCCAGTCTAGCTTATATACCCCATATTGTCTTCCCTTTACATCTCAAGTCGATGCAGGCTGGAGAAGCTCCAATAATCTGGGCACTGACACACTAATACCTTCTTGCTTGACTATCTACTCAGTCTTACAGGCCTCAGAATCCTAGGACTATGGTGGAAATAAACATTTATGTTTCAGCAACACAGTAGAGTCAGTCCAGGTGTGTGAACAGTGATATCAAGGAGAAATTCTCCTTTTGAAGGTAACAACTTCGATCCAAATTAGACTTTTGAAATCAACAGTCAACAACTTGAGAAGTTCAAGGAATGTAACCTGGAAATATGAAACCATATGCAGAGCTAGAACAGAGGCCAACCTGGTTCATATGTAAAAGAAAAAAAAAAATCTTGATGAGGCTGACTTTGATGGAAGTGATCATATAGACACTTCAGAGATGGAGAAAGTAAGTTGTTAATGGAACAAGATAACAGAGAAATGCCCAGTGTCTGCTTGTTTCCTTACCAGTCAGGAAAGGTGCAATTCTTTCTCCTCTTCTATCTAAATGCATTCTTGCACAGTAGTGACAATGAATGGGAACACCCACATATTCAGAGGATCAGAAGAACAACAAAACCTTTCCTTTCTCAGACACAATCACAAGTTTCAAATGTGAAGAAGATGAAATCATTTAGTTTCAGGGATATTTTCTTTTTTTTTTTTTTTTTTTTTTTTTTTTTTTGTCTTTTTCCTTTTTATCGGTATCAGAGATCGAACTCACGACTGCCTGCTTGCAAGGCAGGCACTTATGCCGCTGAGCTAAATCCCCAGTCCCAGTTTCAGGGATATTTTCTGAAAGACGCTGTCACAGATAGAAAGACGAGAAGATCTGTTGTATCTTGAGGGCAGCAATTGAATGAGAATTGGAAAACTAAGTCTACCCCATGTTCTTTAGGGAGAACACATTTTCTCAGGCAAGTCTGTGCCATTCTGGTTAAACCTGGGATGTCTGGAGACTGTGGCCCAGTGCTGAAATACTGAGATGAGTGAGCCGTGCAGCTGTGCCCAGCCCTCATCAGGCTCCTCTTTCATTTCTCCAGATCAAAGCCCATTGCTCTAAAAACAGCTTGATAAACCTGTCACATTTCATGCAAGAGTTAAGTACCAGTCAGGACATAGCAAGAAAATGAGGGCCCCCTCTCAGCTTCGGGGTTCCTGCTGCTCTGTCTCCCAGGTAAGGGGGGACAGCCATGGAACTTTGTTCAGTCCAGTGTAGTCAGTACTGCCTGGCCCTCAGGGATGTCTCAGAAAACATGATTAATTGTGTGGCCATTTTGTGTTTTGTCCCTAATATCAGGTGCCAGATGTGACATCCTGATGATTCAGTCTCCATCCACTCTATCTGCATCTCTGCAAGATAGTGTGACCATTAATTGCCAGGACAGTCTGAGTATTAGCAAGTATGTAGCCTGGTATCAACAGAAACCAGAAGAACCACCCAAGCTCATCTATTATGTAACTATCTTGCAGTCTGGGGTCCCATTGAGGTTCAGTGGCAGTGCATCTGGGACAGGTTTCGTTCTAACCATCAGCAGCCTGCAGCCTGAAGATGTTGCAATTTGTTACTGTCTACAGTATGATAGGTTCCCTTTCACAGTGATGCAAGCCATGACACAGACCTCTCAGAGAAGCAGAAGAGAAAGGGCAAGATGTCCAGCTTCTCCTCCTGCTATATCTGTTTGCTCTGAACATTTCTCTGTTACAAAAAGCCTACATCTGATGGATTTATGTTGTATCATGGGGTGAAAATCATATGAGAAAAGAGATGACACTATAGATATTACAAATGAGAATTGTTTTAAAAAGGCAAGGTGCTTTAGTTACATGCTGTATTTGTTTTTATGTATATTTGACAGGTATTACTTGCAGATTTCAATGTCATGTACTCTAATATTTCTAAGTATGCAGTGTACATTGAACATATCAATCCATCCACATTTCTACTCTTGAGTCTCTCCCCCACCAAGGTTCTTAGCAATCATTTTTCCATTTTTTGTTGACATTTTTAAAAACTAATTTTCATACATGAGAGTGAGAGAGTCTATGATACAGTTATTATTGTGTCTGGCTATTTTATGATTCCATTTCAATCAAAGTTTTAAGTTACATTTGTGACCTATATGGAGATGGGGTTGGTGCACTAAAGGGATTTGGTTTCCTTATAATTTGGGGAGTGGGGCGATGATGTTATTTATAACAGAAATGCCTGTGGTACATTAGATAACAAGATATTGATGTATTAAGAATGGGGATCTGAGTGTGTGGTTGATAAAAGCCACAAGGAGTAGGGTAGGAACCAAGCAGAGCTATCCTTTTTCTAGGAACTTCTGCTGCCTCACTCCCCAGCTCCATCTATAGCACTAGCTCAGAGCGTGGGAGCTCAGCACAGAATCCCAGCCTGAGATGCTGGGAGGTTCACAGCCAGAGCTGTAAGGAAGGGTTTCTGAGATGGAAAAGATGAGGCTGAGCTTACAGATGTAGTGCAGGGACATTGGGCCTCCTTCCAACACCTACCACTTAGCCCCACTGGATTGCTCAGGATGCCAAGCTGTTGCTCCAAATGCATGTTGGAGCTCTTACGTGGAAATTATAACCAATAATTCTAAATGCATTGAAATTATTCACTTTTCATAATTGCTGCTTAACTGGTCATATTTTGTCCTCAGTAAGTTGGACAATTTGTCGAGAAAAATTGTTTGAATTTCTTGTACAATGAGACCTACAATGAGACAATGGTAGGATCAGATTCATGAAATTTGGTACAAAAATTCAGTCAAGGGATTGTCACCCCAATGAAAACCCTGTAAATTGCTATGTCACAGCCCATGACAAACAAAGCACAGGGCTTTGATATCAGAAACACTGGAGAAATGTAAGGGACACTGCCCACTGATCAAAGGAATCCCTGAGACATGAGAGGTCTCGGAGTAGTTCTCAGCTCTCATACTTCTCACAGGACTCTGTTTAAAATGAGTACATTTAAAACATTTAAAATGTGTATGAGCACAATTTAAAGACTGAAAAATCTGTGTGACTTCATTTTCCCAGGAGCCATATCCATATTTTCTGTAGATATTACTGCCATTTTCATAATTAGAAATTTGACATCATGTCTTTCTCAACCTGGCTTATTCCTACTGGGGCATATAATGTTTCCTCAACATCTTACCTACCTATCAAACTAAACACCTTACCAAGTCAACATCAAATTAGGCCAAATGTCTCTAAACTCCAGTGCAAAAGTTGTTCCTGCTTTTCTTCAGCTTATTGGGCACCAGCACTGTTCTGCTGTGTGTGGTAAGGGTAATGAGTTTCTTACAGAAAAAGGCAGATGTAAGAATTATAAGGTAAAAGTAGTCAGCTGATAAATGAGATTAAAGACCAGCTAGGAGAGTGGACAGTTGCTGTGGAGATTCATTACTCTAAAAAGCAAGAAGAGAAATAGGTTTGCTCTAGGTTTCTTACTGGAATGCGTATGAGAATATTATGCATACAGACAATGTACCTTTCTTGTACACATGAGCTATTAAGGTCAAGATTGAAAAGTCCATGAGGTAATAGAGGCAAAACAGAAAATCACAGAGACATGGTCTTTTCTGATGTGACAAACTGTGACACCAATTCTTAACTCACCACCAGTTTTTTTTTTATGACTTATGCACTGCTATAGTGTCAGTTGTCTCTAAATCATTTTTATTTTCTGTACAAGTTCTTAGAGGTAGTAACCAGCAGGAATTCAACCTCCATGGAAGAGCACAGAGGCATCATGTGTCTCAGTGTGTCTTTCTGGTGAGACTGAGGCACAAGAAGATGGAAAGCATGGTCGATAACATCCTACCTTAGCATTCAAAGCATTTTGTGTCAACATCTACAGAATTTACAACACTTAACTGAATTAATAAGTTGTTTTCTCTCCATAACTTTTAAAAATATTTTAATCATAAATTATGCTCATGTTTTCTGTCATTGCTCCCACCTTCAGAGGTCGTTACAAGCAATTATAGGAAAAGGGACAAAAGTGTGTGCAGAACCCTAAAGAAAAAAAAGTTGATTTCTAATTGCACTGCTAACTTCAGACTGATTCTGTCCTCTGGCCCTCAGAATGAAACAGTTACTGCAATAGATTTGGTCTTGACTACAACCTGGTCCTTTCGGCCTTTTCTGAATCAGTGAGATGCATCAGCCATGCCCACCATGCCAAACCCTGCTTAACCCTATCTGCTTTGCATATCCCCAGAGCACAGCCCACTGCCCTGAAGACTTCTTAACAGATCACTCACTCCCTGCACAAGAGTCTGTGCTAGTCAGGACACAGCATGGACATTAGGACCTAAGCTTGGCTCTTTGGGGCTTCTGATGCTCTGTAAACCAAGTAGAGAAGGGTAGCATTGAGAATTACAGAATTCAAGGGGTCAGTGGTGCCAGGCTCCCCCAGAAAGATTTCCTACAACATGATCCATTCTGTGAAATTTGTTTTTTTGTTACCCATAACAGATGTCAGATGTGACATCCAAATGATCCAGTCTCTATCATCCCTTTCTGCATATCTTGGTGACACAGTCACCATCAGTTGCCAAGCCAGCCAAGTCATTACCAAAGTATAACAGTAGCAACAGAAACAGGAAGAGCACCTAAGATCCTGATCTATTGCACATCCAACTTGAAACTCATTGTCTTTTTCAGATATTACATAAAAGCAAAAAATTATGAACGTATAGTTCATAAATAAAAGAATATAGACTAGCGCTTTGCCACATGCCTATAATTCCAGCATAGTTGTAGGCTGAGGATCACAAGTTCAGGTTAAGACTGAGCAACTATTGAGATGATATCTTATTAAAAAGGCTGGGATATAGATCATTAATAAGGCACTAGGTTCATATCCCATCACAAAAATGATAGTTATACACACAAGTTTGCCTATGCAGATAAATAGTTAGCTACACAGTCTTAACATATACATTTATATTTTGGTGAATTTCCATTTTTACTTATAAAAACACATTTATGCTAAAATCATCTGACTATAAATTCATATATGCATATACATGCATATATATTTATGAATTTTTGTACAATTTTCTTGTTCTTGATGGAAAATATGCCTCTGTTTATTCACAATTAGTAGTAGTATACATAAACAGATATGGTAGCTGTTTTGACTGGGATATTTTCCTGAAATCCTCACTTTTAAGTCTCGTATTAAATGAGCATGCCTGCTCAGAAACATGTTGTGGGATGGGGAGCCATAAGGTTTGAATGGAGATAATTTGTCTAATTTGAAAATTTAAGACATTTCAGTGTGCGGCAAATCTATGTCACCAAGAAAGCACAGGTTTTTTTTTTTTTTGTTTTTTGTTTTTGTTTTTGTTTTTCATTTAAAAGACAGTCTGAGTCTTATCTTCACAAGCAATGGCCTATCATTTGAATTTTCTAGAGATAATAACATGAAATAAATGAATCAATACAAAGCACAGAACAACTCGAAAGGTTAGAATTTGAATCATGGGTGAAACCATTTTTCTGGCTTGATTTTATGAAGAATAACATGATCTGGGTGCACGGTGTTTGTCAGAAGCTTAGATACAGAAAGTTAGGAAGTTCAATTGTTTTAATGTTTAATAATCACTCCTTTACTGTGCAAATATTATTGTAGTATCTAATTTAATTTCTTGTCAAGACTTAACATATCTCTAGAATTTGTATCTAGGAAATTTTTTGTTCTTTTAACAAATCACAGGCCATATTTACAAGTCCCAAATGCAAACTCACTAAGTTAATGTATTTATTTAGGTTATAGTTCAGGTAACTTGCTGCTAATTTCTTGTCAATATATTTTTTTCTGGAAAACTTGTAGTGTATAGGACAATGGGACCAATTAACAAGCTATCTTTTAGCCAAGAGTGACCTCAAGTAGGATGTTCACCTGCTTCCTAAAAACTTTAAATGGCAGCTGCTCAGAAGCAATCATTTGTGCATAGATTATCTATATCCATTTTCTCCTTCTACAGATAAAGATATGGAGACCTTGACATACTTTTCATTAAGTACGGCAAATTAATATTTCAGACAGTTATAATGTGACAAGGAACCCACCATCTCAAGGTAGTCTATGAATTCTTTGTAACTTTAATTATTTCAAGAACTGAGAAAAGTTTTATTCTTTAGAAATTTGACAGATTTATGCTGGACCATGGTCAAATCATTGCCTTGGTCAGGATGAGTGTGAAGAAGGGGTATCAGACCCTTGAAAAAGTTTCAGTAATTGCATCTTACAATCATTTTGTCAGGAAAGTTAGTAAATGGAATGACATCAACACATTCTGACAATTTTCAGTCTTTACAAGTATAAAGACTTCAGGATTTTAGGAAAAATCATTTGACTCACTGCTAGCATTGTGCCTTTTATTTTAATTACTTATTTATTTTCCTGTTGGGAATTGAACTCAGGACCTTCCACTTGTCAGGCAGATGTTTATGCTGCTGAGCTATATCTTCAGCCCCAAGAATTGGAGTTTTTAAATAAGTCATGGTTTATCAACCTTGACTACCCCTCCACAAAAAATTCCAGTCTAAAGTGCTTCACCAGCTATGTGCTGTCAAGGTTTATAGTGACTCAGTATAAAGAGGTCAATTATTCTCCATTCCAAGCCAGCCCAGGGAGCCCTACGATTAATTGCCATACCTCAGAGATAGAGCCGTACCCATGACTGAACAAACGAATTTCACTAATGGAGGGTGGCATAGTTAATGGTACTTTCAACTATCTTTCTTACCCAGGAAAAATGGCCCCTTCTTCCTGAGCCCCATATACTGTGCTGTGTATCAGTGAGCAAAGCGTTTTAGCAGCTGATGGCAGGTTAATTACTGTGGGTTTAATCTAAGTATGGAAGGCTGGGATTATTTTCAGTATATACATTTTCCACCTTTGTAATCCATGAGACACCATTTGAAATAAGATTGAAGTTTCTATTTAGAGTAAGGAGTAGTACAGCTATGTAGAAAACTTCAAAGACTGGTGTTGACCAAAGAACAACTTTCATAGCACATTCGTTTTTCGGATTTTTAAGGAAAATACATTCTAAGAGAAAGCAACCAATCACAATGGCAAACTTTAAATCTCCAACACTGATTTTCACAGGCTACAGCAGTATTTTCTTGAATTCTATCATCTTAATAGGACACTTTCTAAAAATAACATTTTCAAGAAATGACATTGTAACAGATTTCTTAACTTTTAGTTTTTAGAAATCACTTTTCTTTAGAATAATAGAAGTGATTTTAAATTTTATACTCTTTCCAAATAATCTTCTAAACCAGCAGTAAGACTCCACCCCATTCCATTTCTATTTGTTTTCTCATTCTTCGTGAGTTTTTTTGGTACTTTTTTCCAATTCACAAATGTTTGTGACTCCTTTCAGTAGCATGAGGTTATGAATTTGGTGCACTTAAAACTAAGAAAAAGACTTGAATTGGACAACGTCTCAAGTCAAATACAAAAAGCTGCAAAATATAAAGAAATTTAAAATATCTCCAAAATTTTAAGTATTTATTCTTATCTTCTCAGAATGTTTTTATATCAACCCAGTTCCTTGCTGTAAATTTCTTCACATCTAACTGCCAGTGCCATTCTTAAAACTTCTATTTCAAATTATTGTGCATTTTTTAAACCAAATGCTGAAATTCAAAGTATTATACTGGCATCACAGGGTGCATAAAATGCATAATTTTCAATTAATTATATCTTTTATTTATTTATGAAGGTATATGAGTGTTTTTTTCAATTTGAATTGTTTTTCAATTCAAATATTTATTAAATTGTTTCCTCTTTGAATATATTGTGAACATTTTCCTGATTTTGGTATAACTTGCATTTGATGACCAATCACAAATGAAACACTTCAGTCACCAGTCTTCGCTCATACAAGAAACAATTTACAATATTTAGTTTTTTTATTATACTCTGATTATTAAAATACATATAAAACACTTTTTAAAAACAACTGAGTGTCATGTGGGCTCAGAAAAAAATACAGTTATGGGGTTGTGACCAAAGTCTTAGGGACACATGGTTCCTCACCCTCTCCTCATCAGGTCTGATATCTCTTTTAGGTGAATATATACCTACCATAGTCAGAAATCTGAGGTATCACCTGTTGTCTCTGCAGGCATGGGACATTAGTTCTATATTAGCAGGTGCAGATATGAATTACAGGGGGATCTAAATTCTCCCTTCTAGAAGCAGCCTGGCTTTGAGCTCACTGTGAATCAACAAATATCCTACAGCACCTGCTTACAGTTCTAAGCAACTCACTGAGTCACTGACTGCTGACTGACTTTCTATAAAGGTGTCACAGAACCCTCTAAATTTTGGAAGCAAATCTAACCCCTTGAATCATCAGAAATTGAGGAGTTCCCCACGATTCCATTTCTACGCACGGTATTTCATTTTCAACGATGTGCAAAATGTTATTATTTGAGTAATCACAGGTGGTTTATCCAATCGATTGTTAGTGGCTGTTGTTTTAGCTATGGTTCTGATGTGACAAGATGTTTGTTCAAAAATTTGCTCATTTTAAGGAGATGCATGTATCTTGGTCTTTTTATTGGCTCTTTGGAGCTCAGTTTAAATTCTGGATTTCCTCAAATCTTTTAGAAAAGAGAAACCTTTAATGCCTCCCTTGATATTTAACTCCCACAATTCTAAGTATAACTGCTGATGTCAAGTATTAAATCATCTAATAACTTCCTTGGAATCCTGCTTTTTACAGTACATTTTATATAATTCACAGTTACATGTTAGTGATATAAAGGTAACACTTCCTATTAGCATCTGCTTACGTTTTCATCCTATCAAAATACCAAAATATCTCTTATTAAAGGCATGCAAGTTATATGTCTTTTTTTCATTTGATTTATTTTATTTTATTTTTTTAGTTTTATGATATTTTCATAAAATGAATTTATTTTAATTTTACTCTATTAATACAAATTGATTCATTGATATCTATATAAGTTCATATTTGCACCAGTAGAGGGAGAGATAAAAGCTTTCACATTTTGCCAAATACTTGTTACTCTGCGTCTCATTTCTTTAGGGCTTTCAATGAATAAAACCTATGTTATTTTTCTTACTATTTATTTCCAGTTACATACTAAGTTAAAAATAATACACAAGGAAATCTTAAGCATCCTCAACTCAACCTCCCTCATTGATGATATTTTGCAAAATTATAACATGGTGTAAAAACCCAGAAGCTGATTTTAATCTATTTCTTTAACTTTATATAGATTTCATAATTTATTCATGCACTTTTTATATCTGTGTATGGGTATGGGGTGTGTGTGAGAGATTTGTTGCTCTTTGAAAATATTAAAATATGTACCTTTGTCTTATCAAGATATATGCAACTGTTTCAGCATGACAAGACTCCCTGCTGTTCCTAATCAGTCACACCCTGTCCGGCTTCCATAAAATTTACCCCTGCAAGAAATACATGAAGGACCTCATGCAGTATGAACCATTTTGTGATTGGCTCATTTTGCTTAGTATAACTTCCTTGAGGTTCAACGACACTGCATATAAACAGTTTGCTCCTTTCTATTGCTGAGTAGTACATCGCGGCATCAGTGTAACACAATTGATTTTTACCTGTTTACTTGGGCACTGTTTGAGTATTATACCAGTTTTAGGTACTAAAGATAAAACTTAAATGGACCATTATGTGTAATTCTATGTGAATATAAGCGTCATTCCCTAAGGCACATGCCACAAACTTCTTTTGCTGAAATATTTTTAAAGTACATGTTCAATTATGAAAAATTCCGTACATTATTGTTTCTGATTAATATATCACGTTATACAATGTATGAGTAACCAGATTTCCTGACTCTTTATAAAAAGTGAATGATGTCACTATGCTTTCCAATTTTAGTCACTCTGCTAGGTATGTATACATTTAATATGTATTTTTCTAAAGTTTTGTTATATGTAATATTTTAAGATATCCATGACTTCTCTATGCCTAATTTCTTTGATTGGTTCTGTGTATACTTAACCTTGTTTGAATTAAGTTATTTTTGATGCTGGCAGTGACAGAGTGTGTTAATTTTTATATGTTAATTTTGAGCATTCTCTACAGTTGATGATATAGGCCTTGGGCTTTGGAGAGACAGGCAGAAGGCGACGGTGCTGCGGTTCGCAGCCATCCTTGTCCGCGGAAGTGCATCCAAGGCCGCGGTGATGTCATCAGCCGCGGCTACAAGACAGCAGGCATGGTTGGGCGGGAGAAAGAACTGTCCATCCACTTCATCCCGGGTGTTTCTGATTGGTAGAGGAGGAAGTGAATGTTCCCAGCATGCGAGTTCTGGTTACTGGTGCCACTGGGCTTCTTGGTAGAGCTGTGTACAAAGAATTTCAGCAGAACAACTGGCATACAGTTGGTTGTGGTTTTAGAAGAGCAAGGCCAAAATTTGAACAGGTTAATCTGTTGGATTCAGAAGCAGTTCGTCACATCATTCATGATTTTCAGCCTTATGTCATAGTACATTGTGCAGCAGAGAGAAGACCAAATGTCGTGGAGAATCAGCCAGATGCTGCTTCTCAGCTGAATGTGGATGCTTCTGGGAATTTAGCAAAGGAAGCAGCTGCAGTTGGGGCATTTCTCATCTACATTAGCTCAGATTATGTGCTTGACCGAACAAATCCACCTTATAGAGAGGAAGACATACCAGCTCCCCTAAATCTGTATGGCAAAACAAAATTGGAAGGAGAAAAGGCCGTCCTGGAGAATAATTTAGGAGCTGCTGTTTGAGAATTCCTGTTCTGTATGGGGAGGTTGAAAAGCTTGAAGAAAGTGCAGTCACTGTTATGTTTGATAAAGTGCAGTTCAGCAACAAGTCAGCAAACATGGACCACTGGCAGCAGAGGTTTCCCACCCACGTCAAGGACGTAGCCACTGTGTGTCAGCAACTGACAGAGAAGAGAATGCTGGATCCATCGATTAAGGGAACATTCCATTGGTCTGGCAACGAGCAGATGACAAAGTATGAAATGGCCTGTGCGATTGCAGATGCTTTCAACCTCCTCAGCAGTCATTTAAGACAAATTACTGACAGCCCTGTCTTAGGAGAACAACGTCCAAGAAATGCTCAGCTTGACTGTTCTAAATTGGAGACCCTGGGCATTGGTCAGCGAACGCCATTTCGAATTGGAATTAAAGAATCACTCTGGCCTTTCCTCATTGACAAGAGATGGAGGCAAACTGTTTTTCATTGGTTTATATACATTTGTGATTTTTTTTGTTTTAATGAAAAGTATGATACGTGGCACTTTTTAAAGAAAAAAGGAAATAGTTTTGTATGAGTACTCTTCAGTTTGTGACTCACTTTTTTCAGGTAAATGATGCTCTTGCACTAGTGAAGATGTGTAAGGAAGTTTAAAGGGCATAGATGCCTCATTTGCATTAATGATTTTTCTCTTTATCATTTTGTTCTGGTTTACTTTGAAGTTGGAATAAAATTAAGATTCTTAAATATCTGAGAGCCAGGATGAAACAGATCTGCTGTAACCTTATTTTGGATGAAATGCCTTGTTCACTACCATAACTTTCCTATTTTCAGAGTTTACTTGTTTACGCAGCTGTTGACTATTGTATGTTGATAGTTTTCAAGTGTGTGAAATTGTATAAAAATCATTGGTGTTCATTATTTGCTTGAGCTCAGATCAAATGTTTGAAGAAAGAATCTTTATTTTTGCAACTTAAGTACAATTTTTATGCTTGAGATACTTCAACATGTTATGTATAGCGGAACTCCTGCAGCCTGATACCCCTGCTTTTGTAGCAGTGTACGGTAAGCACTCAAGAGTGTGTATGTGTATTTTTTAATATAAATATATAACTGTCCTTTTCACTCCATGTTGCTAAGTGATATTTCATATGTGGTTGTACTAATAACGACCCTTGTAAGTCTTGACCACTCATGAATAATAAATACGTACCCTTGGCATGTAAAAAAAATTTAAAAAAAATAAAGTTGATGATACAGATTTTTGTTGAATGTAGGGTTTATATCGAGTGTTACTTAGTGTATAACCATCATTCTATTCACCTACTGAAATCTGTATCAGACCTAAATATTCTACTTTTGATGATGAATAAACTATTCAGTTTTCCTTTTGTAGTACTTTTGAAGACAGGTCTGTAAGCCATCTATTTATTTTCATGAAAAATAACATGCCTTTAACTACTTTAGTGCTATTATATATATATATATATATATATATATATATATATATATATATATATATATAATATCTTTGATACAAATTTGGAAATTAATTGGCTAAATATTATGCTACAGAAAGTTTTATTTAACTTTGTTAAATCTATTCCATCTATGTACTCCCTATTTAGATATTTTTGTGAATAACTGAGTAGTACTTTTATTTACTTTATTTTTCACATTTGCATTTATTTCCATTGTTGCTATATCTTTATTATAGTTGTTTTCTTTTTCTGTTTTCCTATGTGCAGTGATTTCCTCCTGTGGATTGTTTGATCAGAAAATTTGGTTCTTCTAATTGCAACAATTGACTTAGAGATCCTGTTTTATCATTAAATATTGATACAACTATAAGGCTATATATGTAGATTTATCTACATATCCTTTCTCTGTGTTTTTATATTGTGTTTTGGTTCTTATGGATTTCATTATTACTCTCCTTTACTTGAATAAATATTCTGTTAAGTAGAATCTCATTATTTTAATAAACATCTTACATTACTGTCAAAAAGGATTCTTAACCTAATTTGTTACTTTCATCATTTAACATGCAGCTGTAATTCTAAAGTTCCGTTTTCAAATTCTGCATGTAAACTATGAGAATGAAAGTCATTTTAGGTAATCATTCCCAGTCCACTGCAAAAAATTTAATTGTCTTGTCAAATTAAAATGTAAATATATAAAAAATCCTGCTTCTTGGAGTTCTAGTTTAGAATATTCAGCAAGTGGTGTTTGTGTTAACATGAGCTAAAACTAGAGAACTCAGAAACTGAGTATGTGACTGAGAGGAGAGATGAGAAAATATTTCAGTGATCTGGATTCCATCCCATTAGACAAAATAGTCATGGCTACCAGAATCAACATGGGACAATAACAGGAATGTCTGTGTGGAATGTGGAATCTAGACATCACAAAATGGGTTGGGAGGAGAGAGAGAGAGAGAGAGAGAGAGAGAGAGAGAGAGAGAGAGAGAGAGAGAATCAGAAATAGTACTAGTAAAACCTGTGGACTAAGGAGTATAGCTGTAGAAAAATTAATGAAAACATGGTAGTGGCTCACTAGGCTCCCATCTGAGTGTCAGAACAGCTGTGAAGATGAAATCCTGCATTGCTCATGTGAGCAGCTTTACTGCCTGACACTTCTGCACTGCATTCATGTCTGCTCTTTTGTAATTTGCATATTCCTCCCATACATTGTCTCCTCAAGGCTTCTGAAGCCATATAATGTGGGTTTTAGATTGCACTGGAAAGTGTCAGAGTCAAGGTCATGGGGATCCTACACTCAGCTCCTCAGTATCTTACTCCCCTGGATTTCTGGTAAAAGAAAGATTTATTCTTATTTAGGGCTTCAAATCCTTAGAATTTTCACCAAATATTACATATGTATAAGAAATGTTATTTTTTATGCTTTCCAAATATGTTGCGTTTAATTTATTTTCTGTTTCCTCCTAGCAGATTCCCTGGCAGAAATTATACTCACACAGTCTCCAGCATCCCTGTTGGTTGCTGTCAGAGACAAAAGCCAACATCACCTGCAGGGCAAGCACAGAGACTGATGATGATATGCACTGGTATCAGCAGAAATTCAGTGGTATCACTGAAATCAGTAGGAGAAGCTCCTAAGCTCCTTACTAAAATGGCTACCACTCGATTCTCTGGGATCCCCTCCCGGATCAGTGGCAGTGGATATGGAACATATTTTACCCTGAGAATTACTGATGTGCAGTCTGAGGACGCAGCACATTATTTTTGTCAGCAGGATGATAAGCAGGATGATAATTTGTGTCCCACAGTGATACACCCCATTACAAAAACCCCGTGAGTACCCTCATTGGGAAGCTTCAACTGTTCCCTAAGATGTTCAGCTCAGGACCTAGGCAATGTTTTACTGTTTGAGAGTTTTCTCCATACACAAGCACACTCACTTCCCCTTTCTGTGTTTTTGTTTTTCACAACCCTTCTCCTCCGTGCTTTTTCTGATGCATTTGAAACAGCAGAGACTAGAACAGATTTTGATACAGCAGAGGCTAGAACAGATCAAGCACACTGAGCAGCCTTATCAGTGATTGCCCCTGGAAAGCAGAGGCAAATTCCTATGGCTGAGTCACTATCTTCAGCCTGAGTCATTATTTGCACCTCCAAGGAGAGATTGGGTCAGGTCTAAGTGTCAGATAACAGTGTCAAATGTAGTTTTCCCATTCCCTCTAAGCATGCTCACTTGACAATGCTGAAGTGACCTGGAAACAGCAAAACACACATATAAAAATGTATCTAAAATGATTGCAGATTCCTCATTGTTCAGTTTTTCTTTATTTTTGCTTCATTTGCCTTTTATCTTTTTAGTTCTATTTCTTCTATTATGACAGTTAAAAGGTGCCATGTTTTCTCAGTAGATTTTCCTCCTTTTTGATGCATCTCAATTAAATTATGCCAAATTTAAAGGATTTCCCCTTACAATTGTGGCACATGCTAAGATTGTGTCTGTTTAATACACTTGTCACATGCCTCGATTTTATTTCAATTCAAAAATATATTTCTAAAACCTGTGAGGTTATGTAGACATAATGGAAAGTTTAAATTTCATTTTGAAAATCAGAAGGGTACAGAAGAAGTCTCATATCTGTGAACCATTTCCTCTCACAATCTGAGGATGCTATTGGGACCACACATGTGAAGCTCTCATTAGCCGTGACAGGACATAAGCAGTAGGCAGAATGAGAGGTGTTCACTGGGTCACTGAGCAACCAGACGTGATCCAAAGAAAGCTGAATTAAGCTCATCCTAATGCTTCTTCCTTAGTACAGTCTCAGTTAAACTCATTCAGAGTCACAGCCTCGTAATCAAGGCTCATTTGGGGGCACACACAAATAATATTATTTCCTTTTCAGTCTGGAGTTAGTAAGTAGTAATCATGAAGGTGGGTTAGTTTACTGTTATAAAGACTCTTTCTTTGTTCCCCTCCTTCACATTTCCTCTTTTTCTCATTTCTGGTCCCTTTCCTGTTCAGGGTCAGGCATAGTGTTTTGCACTAGTCCCCTAGAAAAGTCCAGCAGGTGCAAGGGATCAGCCTTTCCCAACCTCTATGGTTTAAACATGCACATGCCAAAGCCTAGCTGAATTCTGTTCCTGGGTAGAGACCTTCTACGCTGTAAAGAATTTCAATTGATGTTCAAATTTACAAAATAAGAAGTGGGAACAAAAGATAGGCCAATGCACATTCACTAAAAGGCCATTTTTCACTTTGAGATCTTTGCAACTTATATTCCTTTCTTTCCTAACTCCTGCATGTCATGTTCATCTTGATTTTTAGACTAATTTCTATTGTTTTTGAGGTCTGGTTTGTTGATGCTTCTGTATTGACAATACAGGTCTGGAAAGATTTATTAGGTCCTATTTAAAATACAAGTTTGTAATTTTAATGAACTATATGAAGAAATTTTAAGTTATGTTTTAAGATTTTATGATGAAAATGTTGGTCAGTCAAAACTTGCACATTAAATCATCACTAATATTTTGAAGATGAAAAACTGTAAAAAGGTAATTATCAAAACATAGCACAGCTGACAATGAACACTTGCCATATTTCAATGATAAATACATACAATTTCAGAAAATATTATTTAAAATTAAAGAAAATACATGATTATGGTATGGTATAAATTGATGATTTGAAATCAAAGAATGAAGTCTTGGTTTTCCTTAAGATAATGAGCTGTGTTTGAGAATGCTGTATATTTCAACACAACTAAAATTATGGTATATTAATCTCTAGTGCATTAGTTTTAGGAAATCATGGAAAAGATAGAAAATTCAAACTTTTCCATATAGAAGGTAATGCCAGTATTTTTTAAAATGATGCCAGACATGGTTGGAATCACATTAGCAAAATGGAAATCTCCAGCAAACATTTCGTTCCACAAATTTCAGGACAAAGTAAACAATAGAAAACTGAAAAATTAATAAGAAAACTTACTGTAAAATTTAGAAATCATTCAAATTTCTTCAGTAAAAGTGAAAAACAAAGTCAAAGGAGAGACACAGATAAAAAAAGAAAAGAAAGAAATGAAGGACATGATGCTTTTGGATTGCATGGAAAATGGCAGAACGCGTCAATCACGGGAGAACACAGAGAGGTGCTTCACCCACCTTCACTCAGCATCATTGTGAGAGGTGACAGAGCTGATAGATGGAACCAAGTTTCTATTTTCTCCTTTGTACCAAAAAGAGCATAGTGAATCTTACCTGAAATTTTAACTTGACTCTGACAATCTTAAAAACTAGTTCTCTACTATGTAACTCAGAACTCAGACAGGTAAAAGAAGCACAGCCCCAAACAGGTTTGTGTTTTCACACAAACCTGAACCAGTATGTAGTGTAGACACGTTATATCAATACCTCCTGCAGGAAAATGGATCATGTAACACAAGAAGCTGTGGAAACCAAAAGAGGCTGGGTTCAGACACTTTGGATAATGGATTTAAAAACAGCAATTTATCAGAGGCATTCAGGGGAAAAAAAACACTACAAAACCAGACCTATTTATTCCTCCCCCAAAAGACTTAAGAAAGCTTTTTCTTCACTTAGGCAGAGACCACATCTCAGGGCAGGCCTCGATATTTAGTAAAGCTGTCCTTTCATGAAATCAGATGGGCAAAGGAATGTTTATTTCAAGTTCTAAATTTTCAATATGGGAGTAACACACACACACACACACACACACACACGCACATGCACGCGCACGCACATGCACACACACACACACAAAGAAACAGGAAAAGTCTGATATAGTCAAGTTAAAATGAAAGCTTCATAAACTATCCCTGAAATCACAAACGTCTCCAGTTTATAAAATATCATCTTTCGTATAAATTCCTAAATAGTTGTAAAGAATGAAAACACCAAACAACTGAAACAAAGTCTAGAACAAAGTATATCCAATATCACTCATGAAAGAGAAAACATATTTTGAAAGAACAAAAGAGAAATTGGGAATTAAAAAATATAATAATTGAATTGGGAAATTCAAGACTGGGTTTCCACAGGCAAAAGAGAAGATGAGCCGGATTGAAAACAGTACTCTTTGAAATTAACTCAAGGAATAATCACAAAAACACTGAATAATAGTGAGAAGTGAGGAGATTCTAAGGTCTTACAGTTGTTTCAATTCAATATATATATATATATATATATATATATATATATATATATAACCCTCATAAGTCTCCTCAGAGGCAAGAGAAAGATCAAAGGTAACTCTAAGAGCAGAACAGGTTGTCTTCCTAATCTAAACTTGCTTGTTTGCAAGATGTGCCTTCCCCAGAGGATGTTTGCCTAATTTAAACTTGCTTGTCAGCCCAACCTTTACCTGAACCTTGCTCTTACCAAGAAATGCAACTGCCAGGTTCCTGTTCTGTAGTGCGCCATGAACCCAACCCGCCTGCATTGTGAGACCAGCAGATGTTTGCGTTTTTACAGAATAAAAACCCTGCCCTTTAGCTGTAAGGCGCTCAGTCTTCCATACTGGCTACTGGAGGCTGTGTCGCCAGCCCAGTGCTTTATTAATTTTTTTAAAATTTTATTTAAAAGGAAAAAGAGAAAAAAATAAAACAAAGCAGTGTAAGGGTACAATTAATACAGAACTACAAAAAAAAAAAACAGTAAGAAATCACCAGTTAATAGATTACAATTATCATCCTAGAGACAGTTGCTCACGTCACAGTATCAAAGCATACAAGTGGACATTCAATCAGTGAGACTGCAAACAGTTGTGTTCAATTATCCAATCAAAAACATTAATATGGGCATCTATTTAACACCCCTAAACACATTTGCAGTTGTATACTTTAGAGCACGTTTTTTTCCTCTTTTATACAACAAAATTTACATATTTTGGGTTTTATTACCCCTTAGTTCTTATTACTTTTTTTGGAAGAGAATAAAGTCAAATATGGCAAAACAAAGCTGTCAGTCAAAATCAAGGATAGACATAGCACATGATGTAAAAACAGAGTACAAGGTCATTGACAATGGTTGCCATAATGCCTCTTGCTTCCTTACAAAGAATTGTCTATCTCTTTAGGTATTATAAAGTTGAACAAAACAGCAGAGAACAAGACCAATAAAACCTAAACCTTGTAAACACTATAGGACTTCCAAAGAAGATAATAGTCAAACCAGAATGGGCATCAGAGTGAATCTTATTGCCTTCAAAGTAGTTGCCTATACCTTCAAAATTGATACTATCATACAGAATGGAACAGTCTCTTCAGTCAAAAAAGGATAGTGGGAGTATTACAGGACTTTAAATCAAGTTAATAGGAAATCAAATGAGTTACTATAACATATCCTGCCAATTTTTTTTTTATTTTTCCCCTTAATTAAAAAAATTATAAACAATAAATAAATAATTTTTTAATGAATAAGGAAGAGATTGAGATAAAAGAAGACATAACATCATAACAGTACAGGTCAAAGCATGACAGTTTCAGCAACCTAGTGCTTCACCACCAAATAACCCGGTTTAAAAGTAGTTACCATAGTGTCTTTTTCCTTGAAATACTTGAATATAACTTCATATACTATAGCTTCAAACATAACAAGTCAGTGTAAAACCATTCAAGTGGATGAAAGCATTGTAGGGTTTTTAGAACCAACTAACAGAAAATAAATAATGGTTTCTATATTATCTCTTTGCCAAAACAATTTCTGTTTATACTATCACATATAATAAAATCCAGCAAGATACATCATGATAAAACTAATGGAGACAGAAGAGCCATAGTTTCGTGGGGCTTCAAAACAAGATGATAGTAAATCAGCACTAGCTGTTATGATGACTTATTTTCTTCAAAATAGCTGTTCATTTCATCACAGGCAATAATATCAAGCAGTCCAGAATAAAGTCTTTCCAGTTAATAAGTGAAAACGTTATAAGGCTTCAAGGCCACATAATGGGGAATCATGATTACCACATAGTTTTATATATTTGAATCATTACTTACATTAGGGAAACCACTTGGTATTCACACATGCGGGATTGATTTATTTCACTTATGAGTATGGTCTCAAGCTGTGCCCATTTATTGATACATATCTCAATGTGATCCTTCTTTATAGCTGAGTAATACTCCATTGTATAGAAATACCACAACTTTTGTATCGATTCCTCAGGTGATGGACACTTGGGTTGTTTCCAAGATCGGGCGATTACAAAGTGTGCTGCTATAAACATAGGTGCACATAAATCACTGTGGTATGATGCTTTCAGTTCTTCGGGGAATATGTCTAGAAGTGGAATAGCTGGAACAAATGGAACTTCCAATCCCAGTTTTTTGAGAAATCTCAAGAATGACCTCCACAAAGGTTGTACCAGTCTACACTCCCACCAACAGTGTAGGAGAGTTCCTTTTTCCCCACAGCCTCTCCAGCATTTGTTGTTGTTGGTTTTCTTGATCCTGGTCATTATTTCAGAAGTCAGATGGAATCTCAGTGTGGTTTTAATTTGCATTTCTCTAATGACCAATGATGATGAACATTTTTTCATGTATTTATTTGCCATTTGTATTTCTTCATCTGAGAATTGTGTATTTATCTCAGACACCCATTTTTGGATTGCATATTTGAATTTTGGAGGTCTGAGTTTTTTTAATTCTTTATATGTTTTAGACAAAAGTCCCTTGTCTGAGGGGGAGTTCACTAAGATCTTTTCCCAGTTTGTGGATTTTCTTTTCACTATGCTGGAGATTTCTTTTGACATGCAGAAACTTTTTAATAAGAGGTGGTCCCAGTTCTTGATTCTGGGAAGTATTTCCCATGTGGTTTGAGTCCTGCTCATGAATTCTCTACCTAGCCCTATGTCTTCAAGGTTTCTACCCAATTTGTCTTCAAATGAATTTAGTGTTTCTGTTTTAACATTCAGATCTTTGATCCACTTAGATTTTAATTTAGTACATGGTGATAGGCATGGGTCTAGCTTTAGTTTTCGGTATGTATGTTGAACCATCCTTGCATTCCTGGGATGAATCCCACTTGGTCATGGTGTATAACCTTGATTATTTGCTGCCTCCTCTTTGCCAGTATTTTATTGAAGATTCTTGTGTCTGTGTTCATTAGGGAGACTGGTCGGTAGTTCTCTTTTTTAGTTGAATCTTTCTCAGGTTTTGGTACTAGAGTAATATTTTCTTCCAGGAATGACTTAGCAAGGATTGCTTCCCTTTCAATTGCGTTGAATAGTTTGAGGAGAGTCTGCATTAGGTCTTCTTTGTATTTCTTGTAGAATTCTGCAGTGTATCCATCTGGGCCTGGGCTCTTCTTTATACGTAAGGACTTAACTACATTTTCAATTTCATTAATAAAGGTTGGGTTATTCAACAGCTTTAGACTCTCTTGATCTAGCTTTGGTACTTCATTTGTTTCTAGGAATCTGTCTCTTTCTTCTGTGTTATCAAACCTTTGAGAGTAGAGGTTTTCGAAATAGGTGTTCACGATCTTCTGTATTTCTGTAGAGTCTGTAGTGATTTCACCTGCTTCATTTCTTATTGCATGAATTTGAGCTTTTTCTCCCATTTTTTAAATAAGGTTGGCTAGGGGCTTATGGATTCTATTTATTCTTTCAAAGAACCAACTCTTTGATTCGTTGATTCTTTGGGTTGTTTTCTTGGTCTCTATTGCGTTGATTTCTGCTCTAATTTTTGTAATTTCCTCCCTTCTTTTGGATTTGGGCTTGACTTGCTCTTGTTTTTCTATTTTTTTGAAGTGTAGCATCAGGTTATTTGTATTGGATCTGTTTTCCTAATGTGGGAACTCAGTGCAATAAATTTTCCTCTGAGGATAGCTTTCATTGCATCCCGGAGATTCCAGTAAGTTGTGTCTGTAATTTCATTTTCCTGTAAGTATTGTTTAATTTCTTCTTTAATTTTTCTCTGTGACCCACTGATTACTCAGTAGTGTGTAATTCAGTTTCCATGTGTTTGTGGAATTTTTCCAGTATCTTTTATCATTAATTTCTAATTTCAAAGTGCTATGATCTGATAACATGAAAGGGATGATTTCAACTCCTTTGCATTTGTTTAAATATGTTCTGTGAGCTAATATATTGTCTATTTTAGAGAATGACACATGTACTGCTGAGAAGAATGTGTATTCTGATGTTGTTGTGTGGAACATTCTGTATGTCTATCAAGTCCATTTGTTTACAGGTGTGATTCAGTTCTGTTATTTCTTTGCTAATTTTCTGTCTGATTGATCTGTCCCTTGGTGTCAAAGGCGTGTTAAGGTCTCCTGTTACAATTGTGTTACTGATAATTTGAGTTTTCATTTCTGTTAATATTTGTTTTATATAAATCGGTGCTTTGGAATTTGGTGTCAGAGAAGTAGGCAGAATTCAACAATATTCAAACAAGATTAAGTTGGAGTCCATTTAGTTTCTGTGAGTGAAAGAGACCTGTAGCTTTCGATGGTGGCATATATGAGTTATACCCTCAGAATGGAGAACATGGCCTAACAATCTCTATACATCTGTGGTACATTGTTTGATATTTGCAGAGATTGGCAATGGCTGAAAGATATGAAAGATGATGCTTTGTAAATAGGAGATATTTGTGAGTTCAGGTATAAAATTATCTTAGAATATATGTACCTAGACTCAATGGATATGCCTTTTAATTAGAGAAAGATAGAAAATATTTATTCTTGGGGCAGTGAAATAAGTATAGCAGAAATATGTTTTTCTCCTGATCTTAAAAATATTTGAAAATAAATTGACTTGAGATCTCTTCCCTCTAAGAATACTTGTTTGATACTCTAGAAAAAAATATTTTTTCTGAGACATCCCAATGAAGTTACAAAGTAGATTCATTCATATTAATCTGGCTGATTTCAAATATTCATAAATGCCCCTCAAGTGTCTTGTAACCTCATGGCTTCCAGTCACAGGCATGGTCTCTAGTACCCTAGTCTGATCAGTGCCATCTGGGGTCATTGAAGAGCTGTGTTGAGTCCTGAGATCAGCCAGCCCTGCAGCTGTGCATAGGCCTGCCCACTGCAGCTGATTTGCATGTGCTCAGAGTACAGCCCATTGATCTGAACATGCTTAACAGGCTGGGCATTTTCAGAGCAGGAGTTAGTTCTAGTCAAGACGCAGCATGAACATGGGGATTTGTGCTCAGCTTCTGGGGCTCCTGGTGCTCTGGATCCCAGGTAAGGAAGAAGAAAACTTTGAAGTCACACAGCAAATGGTGATCAGTGTTGATTGACCTTTCAAAAGAAATCATTTATATCATCATTCATCCTGTGTAAATTTTTTTTTTCTATTTCCAATATCAGGTACCAAATGTGATATCCAGATGACCCAGTCACCAGCTTTCCTGTCTGCATCTCTAGGAGACACAGTAACCATTAATTGCTGGGCCAGTCAGGACATAAGAAAGGATTTAGCATGGTATCAGCAGAAACCAGGGGAAGCTCCTAAACTCCTGATCTATGATGCAACCAATTTGCAATCTGGGATCCCATCAAGGTTCAGCGGCAGTGGATCTGGGACAGATTATTCTCTCACCATCAGAATACTGGAAACTGAAGATGTGGCAACTTATTACTGTTTTCAAGAAGACACTAGACCTCCCACAGTGATACAAGGCGTAACAAAAACCACCAAAGGAAGCAGAAGTGTGAGGATGGGCTGCCCCAGCTGCCCCTTCTGCCCCAGCTGATATCACTACTTTCTCAGAATGTTTCCTAGATGCAGTGGGGCATTCATAGTAACTGGAATGTTTTGCTAGAGAAAGCCAGAATGCTCCTCCGAACCTTGTATGTCTTTCTTCATTCCAGAACCAGAAATAGCAATGTATCTTGTGATATAAAGGAAAGAGCATTCTATTTAGGATTTCTAGGTTGTGGCATCTTTTGGAACTCACAGAGTAAAAAAGTAAACATGCAATTTTGACCAAAAAATTTGATTACAGACATGGTGATGCACACCTGTAACCCTAGCACTCGGGAGGCTGAGGCAGCAGGATTATCAGTAGTTCAAGGACAGCATAGACTTCATAGTGAGACCCTGTCTCAAAAACAAAACACAGAACACTTAGTGAATGCTTTCATTTGCAATAAAATGAAAGACGGATTGTCATTAATTAACCTCACACTACTCCCTCTTCCTTCAAATACATCTGTCTCATCACTATTACCCCATGATGAAGGGGTCCTAAAATCCTTTTCCATGAATGTTTTTAGTTTCCTTGTGGTGGCTGTTTTGAGATCTTGAATCAATTCAAAATGGTTGGCTTCACTGAAATTTTGATTTTAGAAAAGAGATGTTAATGATACTGCGCCATTTCTGGTGAATATGGTGAGTATGCACTGTAATGTTTGTATTTGGCAGAAATCCGTGTTAACTTTATGATTAAATACATAGAAGCAGCTACAAGTAGACACAAAGAACATCCAGAATGGGTTCATACAGTGGCAAGAATGATGGGGAAAAGGTGATTAAAGCAAAGGGGATTATTTTGAAGGTAATCTCATGACAATGTGTCTCTTTACTGCAATCATATTATAAAAAATTCTCCATCAGGCACTATTGATTATGATCAGACCTTGTGCTGCAAACACGAATTGTCTCAGTGCCAGGGATTATAAACCAAAGACACTTCACGTTAGCTGACTCTGAAAACTGGAGAGTCTCTGCTGCCTCCCCTGTACCAAGGGTTGGGAGTAGATGTCAGTGCCGTCACCTGTCGAAAGCACTTCTGCTGGTGATCCCCAGTCTTCTCATCCTACAGATTTAAATGAATATTAAAGACTCTTTCATTTTTGTCTCCTTCATCTTACAGGGTGGCCCCTACATGAGTAAGTCTAAAGCAAACCATACAAGGAAAGATGGTCCTGAGAAACAGACTTACAGAAGTAATAGTGATAGCAGGGAGTGAACAGGTAACAACGTACATTGTACAAGATAGCCAAGGGTCAGTATTTTCCAATTGGGTATGCTTGGATGTGCTTGACATATTGATGTGAAACTGGAAATACACCTAGAAACCTTCATTCACTCATACATTAACTGAATAGGAGAGAAAATGATATGCACAAATTTACACAGCAACAGTACACTGAGAATACTTCCCAGATAAAACAAAAGAGAAACAAAAAAATATTGAAAAATAAGTAAAAGAAAAAATGCAGAAAACAACCACAGAAACATAAGTAAACATCCTATTTTAAACTTTCTTTTTCCAAATACATAAATAATTTACTACTGAAAATTGCTACAGCGACCTCATTATCACCAAGAATATCCTTCAGAGCCCAAAGGGCAGACACCTCAGACTCTGAAACAATAGCAGTCATTTTAATAGGGTCCAGGAGACCTACAGAAGGTTTTAAACTCTACTTTTTATTTACAATGTTCTTGAATTGAAATTTGCATACCACACAACTCACAGACTTAGAGTAAGATTCAATATAGTTTTGCACATTGACAGGCTTGTACAACAGACAACAATCAAACATAGTCATTTTTGTTATTTCAAATCAAGACACTCTACTTGCTAACATTTATCTCCCAATCTTTCCCCACTAAATCTAGAGATTCCTTGAGCTATTTTCTAACTTCATAGATTTTGCTATTGTAGGAATTTATTTTTCAACAGAGGCCATGCTTAAAATGATAACAAAGACATTAATATATCCAAAGAAATTAAAATCCTGCAAGTGAACTCTCATACCTTACTCCATGAAACTGGAACCTGCTAGTCTACTACTCTGTTTTTTCTCTGTCCTCTTTCGTATTAAATATTTCCTGTAAGGCAGATCATTTGATGTATGACTTTTGCATCTTATTTATTGCACTTAACAATATGGTTTCAAGGCTCATCCATTTTTTTGCAAATGCCTCAAATTCATTTTTTCTTAACAACAGAGTAGTACTCCACTGTGTAGAGGTCATTTCAATCCTCTTTAGGCTGATTCCAAGATGAGCTATTATGAATAGTGCTGCTATGAACATGAGTGCACGTATGTCATTACCATAAGATGTTTTTTAACTCTTTTAAGGTGGACATTATACTTCACGTAAGTCATGACATGAAAATTAAAGGAATAGAGAAAAGATTAATAGGCAGTATTAGTACATAAAGAGTACATAAGAAGGAAGAGCAGCAATATGAC
This sequence comes from Cavia porcellus, assembly GCF_034190915.1. Taxonomy (NCBI): domain Eukaryota; kingdom Metazoa; phylum Chordata; class Mammalia; order Rodentia; family Caviidae; genus Cavia; species Cavia porcellus. Next base: position 42,309,949 of record NW_026947501.1, on the reverse strand, counting down.
ATGGTAACAAATTCTAGATAAAATTTTTATAATTGATGGTCTGCAAGATGACCAACACATACTCAGCATGTGCTCCACTGTCCCCATGGTGTACACCAAAACTAATTAAGTTGAAACTCTACCTTAACTTCCACAGATATTATTGACTTAGCTACACAGAAGTAGAAAATAGCAAAGGGAGGTTAGTGCACTTGAGAAGGATCTCAGACTGTCATGCAGTGCACACCAGCCAATCATTTTAAGGGCCTGCCATGGCAATGTATAGACAATTTATTGGGAAACCTCTTGATTTGAATGAATCTGCTTTTAATGGGTGAAGATTTTTTTGTAACAGAGCAGCACTGCTGAAATTGCTTCCTTGAGACATAAAGACTGGACAGTGGATGGTGGGTATAGCTCAGTGGTGTATAGAAGTTTGCCTAGCAAACACAGGGCCTTTGATTCATTCAACACTTAAGTTGAAAAAGAAGTGAATGTAAGTATCTTCAGAAGGACAGTTTCATATGCAATAAAATCCAGAACTGGGGGATGTAACTAAGAGACTGGTGCCAGTACCCTGGGAGGTGCTACACTCAAACCTGCCTATTGTTCGTGTGCATCACATGAAGAATATTTGAAAATACACATTAAATTCCATTTAGCTCTGGATCAGAGACTGAAGTTTTCCACATTGTGAAGGACATAACAGCCTGAGTCTGGTTAGACTAAAAAGGCATGGAGTAAAAAGGTTCGCCCCCAAACAAGTTCCCTACATGAAAGACAGCTCCATGACCTGCCCTCAGGAAACAGTTTCAGGACATTGAGGCCCCAGAGCCAGGTCCTTCTATTCTAAGCTCTTGTTATATCCACACCTCTTGGCCCAAGGAATGTCACTCTTAAGTCAGTCTTTCAAAGAATAAGGTTGCTAAAAAGCCACTGGGGAAGATCATTAAGCAGTGCACAGTTTGTCTGGAAAAAGACATTCAGATTGACTCCTTATCTCAACCAGGTGTGCAGAAGTAGTAACTGAGGTGACTAGGCACACTGAGGAAGAGAGAGGTGGACCGGAGCTTCTGTAACTTGTGCCACACAGCATCTGGTGAGTTCTCAGGATAATTTGACACAAAGGGATCACATTTTGTGAATACAAAGGGAAATTCTAAACCCACATTGAGCTGACAGCTGTCCTGACATGAACACCTGGGTAACAGCCTCAGACAGGCTGCTCTACTGGAGGGAAGAGGAGGAAAAATCTCTGCAGTTGGATCCCAGGTTACCCATCAACAATGGTCTTGCATACTGCACTTAGCCATTATCAAGGCCTGTGTCAGAGCTCTGGGTGAAATCTGTCTCAGGTCTACCCAACAAGGATTCTGATATTGAGAGTCCCTTCTGTGACTGCGTGATATAACCTAGGCACATGACCTTTTTCTCCAGCATCTTCTCCTCTTCTCTTTGCAACTTTCAAACTTCAGGTTTTGAACTAAAGCCTGTTATGGAGTGGTTATTGCTGCAAGGCTGCCAAAAATTCACCCAAAAGATGGGGTGCTACTGCCACCCTGTGGTAGTGGTTCTTTGGTTCTGTGTTCACCTCCCAGAAGCCTACCAGCTCTCACAAAGAGCATCAAACTCTATCCCCAGAACTTTTGACTTTAATTTAACATAAAAGTCACTTCCTTGGTGGGCATCACATACATATTACAGGTGACTCCAATTTTGTGAATCCAGAATAACAATTAAGACAAAAGAAATGGAACTGTGACAAAAATAACCTGGGTAAATTCCACCTCCTTTTGTTGACCCTGATGAAGTTCAGAGACACATAATGGTGAGCTCTCCACCTGGGCAGAGAGCAGTTATTCTGATACCCCTAGTCTCATTTTCCATGTCTAGTGGGAGTGACCAGCTGAGACTGCAATTTATGATGACATACAGCACAGAGATTCTTGTTCAGAATTGTTTATTAATCTTTAAATCTCTAGATAGTTATAAAAATGTCAGAGGTCTATTGAGCAACAGTAATACTTCAGCAGGACTTTACACAGTCTAGATACAGCACTGCAACAATTATGAACAAAAAGATTCAAGAGGTAGACTTTTGAAACTTTTTATTTCAGTTTAATAAGAAATACTAATATTTAATTAATTTCAAGCCTCATAAGGAGATACTTTGTAATTGATTTTCAAAAATGTACTTTTAGCAAAAGAAAGTATGCCATATTTCTTACCGTTATTTTCCATTCTGAGCAGTGGGTACAAGTGATTCTTATCAAGTATGCTTTCATTACATTCCTTTCAATCAACATAGAAATTACAATGGTCTTTCAGTTTGTTTTTGTTTTGCACAATTATTTTCAAATTTTTCTTATCTGCTTGGTGTGGTTTGTGATGACTTTCATAGGAACTACTTTTTAAGTGTGATAGCTTTGAGAATATACTCCAGCCAGGCATGGTGGTGCATAAATGTAGGAGGAGGAGAGATCTGAAGGAGAATCTGAAGCAAGAGGATCTCTAAGAGTTGTAGGCCAACCAGGGCTATGTAAGCAAGTTCAAGGCCGACCAACAAAACACATCAAGAACCTATCTCAAAAAAAAAAAAAAAAAAAAAAAAAGAGGACTAAGAATCATGATGTTGATCAAAATCACAAAATATAATGGAAGACAAAGCCAAGTGTTATAATAAGGGGTTGTACAGAGAACAATTATAATCAGGACATGGAATTTATAATATTGTTTTATGATGGTCACTGAGAGTTAACACAAGAAAATGCAGGATATTTATCCACAATGTCAAAGACACAGAATATTTAGTCAAGGGCCTGAATCCTAAAACAATGTCCCACATGAGTCCAGATAAAAATCCAGAGCTCATGACAATGCATCCGTGAGTCCAACTGGAGGTCCAGAGCCCACAAGAAGGACTCACGCCAGTCTCTTTTCCAGATTCGTGCAGGAAAGGACCAAAGGTCAGTGGTGGAAGCCAGAAAGTCTGGGCCAGAGGCGTGAAGCAGCTGTGCTGGTAGATGAGGGTTCTATGTTGGAGCCGAGAAGTCATACGCACAACAGAGATCAGGGCTGTCCTGAAAGGCACCACAACCATCTCAGCAACATAGAGGCCCCGACCTCCTCGGACAACAAGCACAGTAGGGTACTTGCCAGGAAGCCAGAGTGAGAGTTCAACCTGGAGATCAAGCTGCATACATCTTCCCGTCCAGAGCCGGGAAGCAATGCTTGCTGTGAAGACCAGACCTTCTCCAGGAGAACTAATAGCTCAAACAGCAACTCTTAGAACTCACAATGCCTCAACACCTCAATGCCTCAAGAAGCCCACAAGGCCACAAGGTCACAAGGTCACAAGGCCACAAGGCATTAACACCCTAATGCCTTGACACCTCCCTTCTCCTTCTCCACCTCTCTATTTATGCTGGCAACTTTCCTCAGGTGGGGCATCTATCCTCAGTGCCAAGCTGATGTAATCCAGCTGGCATTAAGTTGACCACCAGTTCTTAATCCATAACAGCAAGTGAATTGTAAATTGTGAATATGTCATTTATTTTTACCACATTTGATTGTCAACAACTAGATGCTTGTCCTGAATTTTAATACAATTTTTACTTAATTACACTTTCTCTTTTGTCACAGTTACAACATGAAGTATGCTCATTTCCCAGAAGATGTTCATACCAAACATTCTTGTGGCATCTGTCTTGGTTCCTTTTCTCTTGCTGCTGAGACAAAATACCTGAAACTCAACATTAGGGAAGCAAAGGTTTGTTTAACTCACAATTTGTGGAGGTTTTAATCTGTAATTAGCTGGTTTCCAGGCAGAGTTGCATGGCACAGGCACAACAGTTCAAGGTGGCAGAAGATGGCAAAAGCAACAAGAGAAAAGGAGGAGTGAACAAACCACTTTTCCTCCCTTATATTGTAAGCAGGTTACCACCCCACGGTGGGGTTAGGATGGGGGATGTAGCAATCACAAAATTGCCATGCCCTTCACTTACACAGATAGAGAATATTTATAAAGTATGAATCCTGGCTCCCTGCTGAGTAGCTTAAATTTCTAAACTTCTAAATTGACACAATGCATCAACCACACAACATCATAACATCGTTTTATTTACTAGTGTTTTTTGAATAATTAATGTTAGTTTGTATTAATTTGCCCGAGGATGAATAGTGCTTGAATTTGTCTTTCCATTATCTCTTTCATTTTACAAGACAGTGACAGTTTTTTTGAAATGATTTAATGTAGGTAAATTTTTACAAGAAAATATTAATCCAATCTTAATTTCATCACTGAACAATGGGAGAACAACCAAGTGGTTCTCCTAGTTGGTTAACATGATGATAGATAAACCGTTAGCATTTTAAAATACAGTCCTGAGAACACATCAGCATCAGACAACAGAATCTGCGAGAAAACACAGCAGAAATTCAGTCTTGCTCTTTTCACAAACAGAATCTTTTGTGATGTGCAGCTTCAAGGTGGTGGTTGCCTCACATGCAAGCAAATTAAAATCCTTTGTTTCTCAAACAGAGTCAACAGAATCCTAGATCTGGACAAAACTGGCCTGCACGGTCTGAAAAACTGAACAGAAAGAGATTTGTAAACATCACTCTGAAAAAAGGAAATATAAACTTATTTCTTGTACATTCAGTACTATTATTATAAGAAACATTTTTCCTATGACTTATGTACAGTTAATCTAATACATGCAGGGTAATTATGATGAGTTGATGGGCTACACACACACACACACACACACACACACACACACACACACTGTTATGGATTAAAAACTGGCGATCAACTTCACACCAGCTTGGTTACATCAGCATGCCACCTAGCATAGATATCCTACGTGAGGAAAGTTGCCAGCATAAAAAGAGATGTGGAGAAGGAGAAGCTATGTGTTGAGGCATTGAGACATTGTGGTTTCTCCTAAGCGTTGCTATTTGAGCCATTGGTTCTCCTGGAGAAGCTCTGGTCCTCATATTGAGCATTCTTCCAGGCTTCATTGGGGAATATGTGTGCCTCTTGGTCTCCAGGATGAACTTGTCATTCTGGCTTCCTGGTATGTACTCCACTGTGCTTGTTGTTGGAGAAGCTCGGGGCCTCTATGTTGCTGAGGATGGCTGTGGTACTTTTCAGGACAGCCCTGATCTTTGTTGTGAGTGTGACTTTTCAGCTCCAGGGTAAAATCCTCAAATAAGCAGGACAGCTCCTTTACCTCACTGTCATTGACTTTCTAGCTTTCACCACTGACTTTTGGGCCTTCGCAGCATGGATCCATAAAAGAGCTTGGTGTGAGTCTTTCTTGTGGGCTCTAGACCTCCTGTTGGACTCCTGGGAGGCATTGTTATGAACTCTGGATCTTCATCTGGACTCATGTAGGATTCAGGCCTATGGCTAAATATTCTGTGACTTTAGTGTTGTGGGTAGATTTCCTGCATTTTCTTGTGTTAACTCTGGGTGATCATCATAAAAATGACACTATAAACTCTGTCCTGATTCTAGTTGTTCTCCTCATAACCCATGAATACAACACACAGTGACCATAAATTTTAAGTTTAATCCCTGAGGCACAAAATTCCTTCTGTTTTACTTCTTCTGATACTTCACTATTAACTCCATATAAGTAAGAGACATATTTTCTCCTTGTTGATCCTGTTGGCAGGTTTTTGTGGCATTAAGTTGTCAGGGAAAGGTAGATTCTAATCCATTCTTCTAACATTCTAATGTGTTTGATAACTTACCCCAGACAGCAGACAACTGAATCAGGACCTCCTTACTGCACATCAATACTTGGCTGGGAGCTGCTTCCTTCTCTAGATTACAGGAAAGCAAACAGGCAGGAGGGCGTTGGTCTCCCGAAGTGAGCACTCATTCTAGTGCTCACTCCTTCACTGTCAGCACCCTGTGCCTTCATAGGCACAGAATCTAATACCCTGGGTCTTTGATCTATAATTGTATCTACAAATCCTCCTTCTCACTACAGATGGGAAATAGCACAGATGTTTTATTGGCTTATTCTAAGTGATAATGAATGCCTTTTGCTCCCAGGAGAATTTTATACCCTCTTATTGTGTCTTTATTTTATTCAATGATCCATGCCACATACTGCACTCATCAAGACTGTTCAAATAACAGGACTCAAACTGCACAGGAAATACTTCCCAGAATCAATAACTGGGACCACTTCTTTTTAAAAAGTTTCTGCATGTCAAAAGAAATCTCCAGCATAGTGAAAAGAAAACCCAAAAACTGGGAAAAGATTTTAGTGAATTCTCTCTCAGACAAGGGACTCTTGTCTAAAACATATAAAGAATTAAAAAAACTCAGACCCCCAAAATTCAAAGATCCAATCCAAAAATGGGCATGCGAGATGAATACGCACTTCTCAGATGAAGAAATGCAAATGACAAATAAATACATGAAAAAATGTTCATCATCATTGGTCATTAGAGAAATGCAAATTAAAACCACACTGAGATACCATCTCACTCCTGAAAGAATGTCCAGGATCAAGAAAACTAACAACAACAAATGCTGGAGAGGCTGTGGGGGAAAAAGGAACTCTGCTACACTGTTGGTGGGAGTGTAGACTAGTGCAACCTTTGTGGAGGTCAGTCTGGAGATCTCTCAAAAAGCTGGGATTGGAAGTCCCATTTATCCCAGCTATTCCACTTCTAGGCATATTCCCAGAATAATTGAAAGCATCATACCACAGTTATATATGCGCACCTATGTTTATAGCAGCACAATTTGTAATTGCCAGATCTTGGAAACAACCCAAGTGTCCATCAACTGAGGAATGGATAAAAAAGTTGTGGTCTTTCTATACAATGGAGTATTATTCAGCTATAAAGAAGGATCACATTGAGATATTTATTAATAAACGTGCACATACTCATAAGTGGAATAAATCAATCTCGCATGTGTGAATACTGAATATGTATTCACATACTGAATATGAATACTGAATATGTATTCATTCCCTTATGTAGGTAATGATTCAAATATATAAAAATATGTGGTAATCATGATTCCCCATTATGTGGCCTTGAAGCCTTATAAAGTTTTCACTTATTAATTGGAAAGGCTTTATTCTGGGCTTCTTGATATGGAAATATTTGAAGCTATAGTACGTGAAGTTTTATTCAAATATTTCAAGGAAAAAGACAGACACTATAGTAACTGCTATTAAGTCGGGTTATTTGGTGGTGAAGCACTAGGTTGCTGAAACAGCCATGCTTTGACCTGCATTGTTATATTGTTATGTCCTGTTTTATCTCAATCTCTCCCTTATTCTTTAAAATAACTATTTAGTTATTTCTTATGTTTGATTTAACTAAGGGGAAAAATTAAAAAAAAATTAGCAGGATATATAATAGTAACTTTTTTTGATTTCCTATTAACTCGTTTTGAAGTCCTGTAATACTCCCACTATCTTGTTTTGACTGATTAGACTCTGTTCCATTCTGTATGATAGTATCAAGTTTGAGGGTATAGGCAACTACTTTGAAGGCAATAAGATTCACTAAGATGCCCATTCTGGTTTGACTATTATCTCCTTTGGAAGTCCTGTAATGTTTACAATGCTTAAGTTTTATTGGTCTTGTTCTCTACTGTTTTGTTCAACTTTATAATGTCTAATGAGATAGACAATTCTTTTTAAGGAAACAAGAGACATTGTTGATAACCATTGTTGATTATCTTGTACTCTGTTTTACATCATGTGCTATGTCTATCCTTGGTTTTGACTGAAAGCTTTGTTTTGCCATATTTGACTTTATTCTGCCCCCCCAAAGTAATAAGAACTAAGGAGTAATAAAACCCAAAATTTGTAAATTTTGTTGTAAAAAAAGAGAGGGGAAAAAAGAGCTCTAAAGGATACAACAGCAAGTGTGTTTAGGGGTGTTAAATAGCTGACCATATTAATGTTTGTGGTTGGATCATTGAACACAACTGTTTGCAGTCTCACTGTTTGAATGTCCACTTTGTATGCTTTGGTACTGTGATTTGAGCAACTATCTCTAAGATGATAATGTGTAATCTATTAACTGGTGATTTCTTACTTTTTTTTTTGTTTGTTTGTTTGTAGTTCTGTATTACTTGTATTCTTACACCGCTTTGTTTTGTTTTGTGTTTTTCTCTTTTTCCTTTTAAATAAAATTCAAAAAAAAAGACCGTTCAAATATAAAAGTAGAAAATCTCAGAGGATGCTAACTTTGATGAAAGTGGTCAGAGAGTTCAAAGATGCAGGAGGAAGTAAGTCTTGGATGGAGAGGACAAGATACCACAGGGAAATGTCTAATTCCTGAATGTGTTCTTAAAAATTACAAATCATGCTATTATTTCTTCCTCTTCTACTTGATCACATTTCTCAACACTAGTGCCAATAACTGAGCACACAGAAGTAGTCAAGGAATCAGAGAAGTAACAAAATCCTTGTTGCTTACACACAGAAAAGACATAGGAAATACATGTTGGGAGCCAAAATATAACTGTGAATGTGTGGGCTGTATTCTGAGAGACACTGTAATAGAAAGAACCAAATGAGGATGCCAGGAATCTAGAGAATAAGAATAGAATAGAATCTAGAGAATAGGAATAGAATATGACAGCAGACTGATTCTTTCCTGTGGCCTCTTAGGAGAACATATTTTCAGAAAGCAAATAATTACCACTTTGATTGACCTTTAGTATATGGAGACCCCTAGAATGTTCTGAGTTGCTCTGATCAGCCAGTTTCCCCAATTTCTCCAGCCGTCCCCAACCCCTGACAATTTGCATACTTTGGGGCACATCATACTGCCTTAAAGACTCCTTTATAAGCTGGTTCCACCCTGTAGAAAAGTCAGGCCCTGTGAGAACACCAGAACACAGCATGGACATGCAGGCTCCCTCTCAGCTCCTATGACTCCTGTTCCTTTGTCTACCGGGTAAGGCAGGACAACACCACAGATTTATGCACCCCAGTGTGGTTACTATTGCCCTCTTGCATGGGAATTCTCTAGTAATATGATTAAATTGTGTTTGTGTGCGTGTGTGTGTGTGTGTGTGTGTGTGTGTGTGTATGTGTGTATGTATGTATGTGTGTCTGTGCTTTTCCAATTGCAAGGGTAAGATGTGACATCTAGTTGATCCAGTCTCAATCCTCCTAGTCAGCCTCCTTAGGAGTCCAAGTCACTATCATTTGCAAGTCCAGTCAAGGCATTGCTGAAAATTTAGCCTGGTATCAGCAGGAACCAGGGAAAGCACCTAAACTGCTGATATATGAAGCAAACATTTTGAAAGCCCGGGTCCCCTCAAGATTCAGTGACAGTAGATGTGGAACAGATTTCACTCTTACCATAAAGAACCTGGAATCTGAGGACTTTACAACTTATTACTGCAGCAGTGTAATAGTTCCCCCTCCCACATAAACCATGGCATAAACCAAACAGGGAAACAGAAGTGAGAAATCAAATGGGACCAGATGCTTCTGCTGTCACCTCTGTCTGCCGAGAGTCTACACGTGAAAAATCATGTGAATCTGGGATAGATTTTACTCTCAGCAGCAGCAGCCCAAAGAATGCTATCTGGAAATACATTACTGTTAACAGTTTAACAGTGATGCTTCTACAGTGATGCAAGTCTATAACATAAACCTTCAGGAACCAGGGAAGCAGAAGTGTTAAACTGAGTAAAAAAAAAAAAAAAAAAAATGTTTTTCCTGGTGCCTGTACCAGCTGAGAACTTTTCCCAAATGCATCCAGACCCTCCCTGCAAATCACTGGGAAGTTTAGGAAGAAGGTCTACCCTCTTTCTCTTCTCTTCCAAAGCCCTGGAAGCACAGACTTAATAATAATGCCTCTCCTCGATTAAGGCAGATCAGAGATCCCTACCTATCCCTAAAAAGTGTGCGTGAAAGCAAGCCTTTTTGATCACACAGGAGTTTATTTAATACATGGAATGAGAACATAACTTGCAGATTTTGGAATGCTTAGGTCTGATAGTTAACACAAAATCATAACAATACACAAAAAATTTCACAAACACTAGAATGAAATACAAAAATGAAAAATTCTTGTGTCTCCTTTAAGAACCTGGGGAAAAATCTACAGAAGTAATTCCAGCAGAACTGGTCTTCTGAAGGTTTGTTTGGTTTGATTTTTCCACCACTGGGAATCCACCCGACCTTGCACATGCCACACAAGTATTGTATCACCAAACTCTATCTCAAGCCTTCAGGTAATGTTTATATACAGGTCATCAGAATCTAAAAACTTACAAAATTTCAGGTGATATGATGGTTACAGAAGCTGATACTACAAGTAGAAAGTTCCCTGATGTTCCCCCAGGGAGCTAAGCACTGATAGTTTAGGCTATCTACCCACCTGGCTCTCAGACCACTCAAGGAAATGCAGACCTTGGGTTGCTGGTGATCTCTTCTGCCTTGAGAGCTCCTCAGGTGCTCACCTCAGTCCATACTCATGACAGGTTGCAGGAAATGTGCTTTCAAAGTGCTAGTAAGTTGTGAGATGGGCTCTTTACATGGACCCTGTTACTGAACTTTCAGAATGGGGTCTGGCAGGCATGACCCCAAAATACTTTCAGATGTGTCATTAGCCAGGAGGAATCTTAGCAACAAGTCTTCATAAATTCCCAAGGACAGGAGAAAATGATGAAATAACATAAGATACATGGAAGCCCAAACCAACAGATGAAAAAGGGCTTAATACACACAATAAATAGCGAAACAAGTAAAAAGGAATGTAACTTTACTTTCCATCCTAATGAAAATTGTAAAGAATTCCACACCATTGTTGAGAGGTTTGCTACAAATTCATGCCTGAATAAATAAAGGTGAACTCAGATGGGAGTATCATCTGCATAACAAAGTGAGCAATAGAGAGACTGATAAAAGAACTCCCTTAAATCATTTCTAACCTAGGCCTCTTACAGTAGTGTTTGAAAAAGTTATTGAATCCTCTCTGCTGTAATAAAACCCCCTTTGGTAAAAATTGAAATAAGAAGCCTAAAATTTATTGAAATTATTTGGGGCTCATGTGACCATAAAAAGGAAGACAAAACACAAGGGATTTATCTCTGAAAATGTCCCCCAACATTGGGAAAGCCCTGGAATGATCCTGGGGGTTTTGTCTGAGATTTTCCTACTAAGCTTGCCCAGCACAATAGCATGGCACATTGTAAATGTCTGTTGCTGTAAGGGGTGATTTTCTTTTGGGATGGGGGAGCTGGCAAGAGCCTTCCATGCTTTCAGATATGCATCGTAAACACCATGGAAATGGAATGCAAAAACAAAATTATCACAGCTTTGCTTCTGCAACTTACGCTTGAGTAAGACATATTGGATTCCTCAAAATAGAACCATAGTACTGCTGAGCTCATTCGTGCACATTTCCTTGGTGATCAAGATATTATGCTTGTGAGTGACAGAGTCATAGAGACCCAGAGAGGAAGCAGATGTATATAATAATCAGGTGCACTTTGTGTGCACTTCTGAAGCCACACACATGAAGAAGTCTTGGAAACACCATGAGGTCCTGGTGTTAGAGTTGCTGGAACTGTCACGTGTCAGTTGATGGTTCTTTCGCTCAACACAGAAAGAAATCATCAACCAAAAAAAGGGAATTTTACAATTTTCACTAACGCCATTCTTAACACTAATTAATGGAGAATATCAGCAATCAGTTTTGCCTATCACAGGTCTATTCTGCCTTCAGCCTCTGTCAAGGCCAGCTCATGCCTGACGTGATTGACTAACAATCTCTAGGTTTAAAGCTCTTCCTCTTAAAATGATTGTGCTGATCACATTACTCAGGATTGGAATCCTGAGTAGTTTTACAGGGAATTCCTACTCCACAGCACCCAAGAAAGAAATCACTAGCAAATACATGGGGCTACAGAGTAAGGCTTTATTTGTATAGAAATTGTGCTTTGGCAAATGGGGGTCATTTATACCCTAGGAAACCTTCTTAGAGAAACTGGAGATGTGTGAGGGGAATATTATTTATATAACAGCTTTAGGCCTGTGATTGGTGCAAATTAAAGGCTCCCTTTTGGTCCCAGTTGTTTTCACCTCAAGGCTTCTCTTCTGACCCTGCTGGCTGATCCAAACACAATTGCATTTCTTATCTTCAACTCTAGCCTCCACTGCTCAGGGGAACTGTATTTAAGAGCAGGTGCTTATCCAAAACACTAGCAGCTCCCATGCTGACTATTTGGCAGAAAATAAGTAGACTCTGCAGTTGGACTGGCAGCTGTCATTTTTCTGTTACAATTGCAGATCTGAAAACAGGAGGAATGGCTGTGGTAATCACAGATTACTGGGATGTAGAAATCGCAGATGTTAGGGATGGCCTCAGATCACCCTTGGATCTTCAGTTCCATAGAGATTGTTTCCTGCTGCATTTTCACAGAGGGGTAGGGGGAAAGTGTGGGGATGGGCAGCTGTGGGGGAGGGTAGCACTACTGAGAAGCCAGCTTCATCTTCTGTCTGAGTGGCCCGGCCACAAAGTAATTCAGGATTGGTGTGAGGACACTGAGGCAAGCCCTCCACTTTGTTCTTGTAATAACTTGGACCCAGAAATAAAATCCAAGGAAGGAAGAAATTAAACTTGGGTAGCAAAGGCTTTATTTAGGCCTGTCCTGGTGGCACAGTCTTTCCCTGATCAACCCAAAGACTGCACGCCCCAGGACCGGGAAAAGGGGTTTTTAAAAACAAGAAAAAGGGGGGAGAGAACAAAAGAAATCCACAAGGCCATTAGACTTGTTGACCCACATCTGGAAACTGTATTGCAGTCCACATAGCTCTGACAACCTTGGGAGTCTCTGGTGCTTTTCAAGTTACTACCATCCTGCAGGTAAACATTATCTTGGAATAGCAGATCTGCAAGAATATTTGGAGAAGAAAGTGGAGAGTTAATTATCCCAGGACAGCTCATTTTTGCCAGTAGGTGCAAAGGGGTTGAGAGTTACAAGAAGCTGAAACTTAAGTTTTACAAAGATCTGATATCTAACCCTTTTGATGCATACAGAACAAAAGGAGAGCATTGATTGGGGTTTGTGCCATAGCATTTCCCTGTAATTGCTTTGAAGCTAAGCAGTTCTTAAAAACAGAGCAGGCTCATTTTATGACAGACCACCACCAGGTCAGGAAAAGGTCACCAGAAATCCAAAATCTTTATGGCCTAGACTAGATAGATAGGTGAGGGGAGAGGAGAGACAATAAAGCCTGGTACAGAACAGGAAAACGGCAGTGTTATGTTTTTCTTTCTTTCTGGGAAGGGGGATCAAGGTCAGGTAAAGGGTTATGCTAATAAATAAATTTACCTGCACACAAGCAAGTTACTTCAAACAAGTGTAAATTAGAGGCCCATCCTGGTTTTCTTTAGCAGAGAATAGAAGCGCCTAAAAGTGATTAGCTTGTGATAACAGTGATAACCTTGTTAGCTTGTTTTAGCACCACTTCTGTTGTTTGTAGAGGGCAACAATGGTTAACATACCAATTAGGTGAGATTTTACAATTCTTTACAGAAGAGAGTATTGCTTAACATATCAATTAGGTCACCCGGAGGGAAAAAGGAGAAAAGACACACTCAGTAATCCACATTACAGGTTTGCTATAATACACATATAATGAAGCTATTTTGTTAGAGTACAACAGTTCTCAGGGTAACATAAGGGGAAGAAAGGAAGGGAGAAGAAGGGGTATGATGGCTGCCAGCATTCCCCAGGAAACAGGAAGAATCAGGCTTTTCCTTGGTCTCAGTACCAGAAATCCTTGCTTCAGGTTATATCATGTGCAATTCTAGCAAAGGTCACACTACTGTGTCAGGGTCAGCAAAACAGTCACTTGGCAGGTTATAGGAGCACTTATGGACTGGCAAGGACAAGAGGAAGAGATCTGTGTAATAATCCGGACCCCAGTATAAAATCCAAGGAAGCGAGAGCCTGAAATTTGGGGAGCAAAGGCTTTATTTAGGCCAGACCTGGTGACAAGTCTCTGGGAGCCAATTTGGAGACCAGGCACCAGAGACTGAAGGGAGGACTTTAAAAAGAGGCTGGAGGAAAAGGGGCAGGGAGAAACAAAGAAACCTGCAGAGCCATCAAACTTGTTGACCCGAATCTGGAAACTGTATAGCTATCCACTTAGTTTTGACAACCTCGGGAGCCTTTTGCGCCTCTCAAGTTACTCCCATCCTGCAGATAAGCATTATCTGCAATAACATTTGGAGAAGAAAGTACAAAGTTAATTATCTCAGGACAGCTCATTAACACTAACAGGTGGGAAGGAGTTGAAAGTTACAAGAAGCCGAAACTTAAGTTTTCACAAGGATTTTGAAATTAACCCTTTTGGTGCATTAGGGTTAAGACAAAACATTTTCCTGTAATTTCTTTGAAGCTAAGCAGTTCTTAAAAACAGAGCAGGCTCATTTTATGACAGACCACCACCGGGTCATGAAGAGGTCAACAGAAACCCAAAATCTTTATGGCCTAGCCTAGATAGATAGGTAAGGGGAGAGGGGAGGCAATAAGGCATGCTACAGAACAGAAAATGGTGGTTGTGTTTTTCTTTCTTTCTGGGGAGGGGGATCAAGGTCAGGTAAAGGGTTATGGTAATAAGCAAATCTCCCTGCACACAAGCAAGTTACTTCAAACAAGTGTAAATAAGAGGGCCATCCTACTTTTCTTTAGCAGAGAATAGAGGAGCCTAACAGTGATTAACAACCCTTGTTAGCTTGTTTTAGCACCACTTCTGTTGTTTGTAGAGGGCAACAATGGTTAACATATCAATTAGGTGAGATTTTACAATTCTTTACAGAGGAGAGCATTGCTTAACATATCAATTAGGTCACCCAGAGGGAAAAAGGAAAAAAGACACACTCAGTAAGCCATGTTACAGGTTTACTATAATACACATATAATGGAACTATTTTCTTAGAGTACAACAATCTACAAAATTAGAAATATTCTACATTTTTTTCCAGATTGTAAATGTGTCTAAAATTATTTTCAGTGGACATTTACTACCTCTAGTTTTACATGGGCATAATCCATTTAAAAAGGGAAAAATTTAGAGAATTTCACACAAGCATTTACCAAAGAAACATACATCAAATGTGTATTACAACTTGTCCTTACTAAATAGCAGTGTAAAATGTGCCTGAGAAAATGCTTATGTTAAAGACATCACAGTCAAATCATGGGAAATACTAACTTGAAAATCCTGTAAATTGTTGTTATGTCCTACCCTTGTTTCTTTTGTCTGTTTTTTCTAACTCCTCTGCTAGTATTTCCAGCACTATATCAAATAGGAATTGGGATAATGGACATCCTTGTCTTGTTCCTGATGTTAGGGTGAAGCTTTCATTTTGGATCATTTAATATGATGCTGGCTATTGATTTGTCATAGATGACCTTTCTTAGATTGTGCAAAAGACCATCTATTCTGATTTGCTGTAGGGCTCTTATCTTGAATGATTGTTGGAACTTATCAAAAGCTTTTTGTACATTTATTGAAATGACCATGTTATTCTTACATTTGGATCTATTGATATGGTCCATTACTTTTATTGATTTGATTATGTTGCATTCCTGGAATGAATCCCACCTTGTCATAGTATATAATTTTCTTGCTTACTCACTGCATTCTGTTTGCCAGTATTTTATTCAGGAGTTTTACATCCATGTTCATTAGGGATATTGGCCTTTAGTTCTCTTTTTCATTTGGGTCTTTCTCTGGTTTTGGTATTAGGGTAACACTTAATTCAAGGAGTGATTTAAGGAGAATTGCTTAAATTTTCAATTTCATTAAATAATTTGAAGAGTGTTGGCATTAAGTCTTTCTTGAATTTATTTTAGAATTTACCTGTGAATTCACAGGACCTGGGCTTTTCTTTCTTGGTAAGGCTCTAACTACGTTTTCAATTTCATTAATTGAAATTGGGTTATTCAGCAGTGTTTTATCTTCTTGATCCAGCTTTGATAATTCATATGTGTTTAGGAATATATCCATTTCTTCTCTGTTATCAAACCTATGAGAGTAAAGGTTTTAGAAGCAGTTGTTGATAATCTTCTGTATTTCCACAGCGTCTGAAGAGATTTCACCCTTTTCATTCCTTATTGAATGAATTTATGTTTTTCTTTCCTTTTTAAATAAGGTTGGCTAGGGGTTTGTACATTTTATTTATTATTTAAAGAACTAATTCTTTGATTTGCTAATTCTTTGTATTGTTTTCTTAGTCTCTATTGCACTGATGTCATCTCTGATCTTTATAATTTCCTCCCATCTTTTGGCTTTGGGCTTGACTTGCTTTTCTTTTTCTAGGTATTTGAGGGGAAGCACTAGGTTGTTTATTTGAGTTTGTTTTCCTTCTGATATGAAAATACACAGCAATAAATCTCACTCTTTGGCCTGCTTTCATTGCATTCCGTAGGTTCTGGTAAGTTGTATTTGAATTTTCACTTACTTATAGATATTATTTAATATCTTATTTGCTTTCCTCTGTGAGCCATTGATTTTCAGGAGAATATTATTTAATGTTCATGTGTTTATGGAGATTTTGCAGTTTATTTTGTCATTAATTTCTGGTTTCATGGCACTGTTATCAGATATTATGCATGGGATAGTTGCAATTTTTTTACTTAAGCATAGTCTATGACCTAGTATATTGTCTATTTTAGAGGATGACCCATGTGAAGCTGAGAAGAATGCATATTCTGATGTTGTTGGGGAGAACATGGAGAACTACTCAGCTATAAAGATGGATCACATTGAGGATTTTATACATAAATTGATGGGACTTGAGATCACACTCATAAGTGAAATAAATCACACTAAGTTGTAAATACAGTGTGATCTACCTAGTGTAAGAACTTAAAGAGTAGATAAGACACAAAATCTTCAGTAAATATTATGAAAGTTTTAAAGAACTGCTCAAAGGGTAAAAAATAACTCAGGTAGGGACAATGAGATAAAAAAGGAAAGGAAAAGAAAAAAGATATAAATTTGTGTATATACCCATAAGATAGCTAAAACAATTGTACTAATAATTCTAGTAGTTCCTGAAAAAAGAACAGTTAACATTCATAGGATTACATCCATTTTGCACATGTATATCTGGTAATCTGAGCAACTCTCTTGAAGATAACTATGCAAAATAACAACCTTAATTCTGTTTCTATGACCTCGTTTTGAAAGCCTATATTGTCATCATTTTAGGCTCTTTGTTACTGTTATATATATTTGTTTCTTTTGCTTTTTGTGTTTCTTGTCTTTTGTTTTGTTTTGTTTTTTCCCTCTAATACAGAAAGGATAGATACACATGTACTAGCTTATACATGCCTACCACCTCACCTAAAGAATTTACAAGAATTGGTTTTATTATCTGTGATGTTATGAACAGCTACTTTGAAGAAAACAAGACATTATGGTAACCATTGCTGGTTTTCTATAACCTTGTTTGGAAGTCCAATAATGCTTTTATTCTCTGTTTTGATTGGATTTAATCTGTTTCCTATTATTTGATTTCACTATTTGTGAAGGTATGGACAGCTATTTTGATGAGAACAAGAAACATTATAATAGCCATGTTTGCTTTCCTTATTGTCTAGTTTTGAATGCTTGCAGTGCATTCATTGCTTTGTTTAGATCAGTTTTATACTATTTTGCTTTATTTGAACTCATTATGTGTGAAGATACATAAAAATATTTTTAAAGGAAACAAGAAACATTATAGTACCCACAGTTGATTTCCTGTTGTCTGTTTTGAAAACCTGTGTTAATTGCATTATTTTGTTCTGATCTGCTTTTTTCTGTGTTGCTTTGTTTTATTCTGTTTAAAATTAATAAAATAAAATGAATTGTTGTATATTAAATTCACCTTTATATGGCAAACCAATCCATGAAAAATTTCTGTTTTCTTTCTGATCATCACTAGCTGCAGTCTGACAACTTGAAACTTCCTCAAGGAGGCTTGAAGTAGAGCAGCACTGACCAAGGCTGTGCAGGACAGTAAATGTCAGGACTATGAAAATAGCACTATGTGTGAAAATAAATCCCACAAACAGGGAAAAAAATCTTAGTGAACTTCCCCTCAGACAAAGGACTTATGTCTAAAACATATAATGAATTAAAAAAAAAATCACACCCCCAAAATTCAAAGACCCAATTCAAAATGGGCTTCGGAGATGAATATACAATTCTCAGATGAAGAAATACTAATGGAAAATAAATACGTGAAAAAATTTTCATCATCATTAGTCATTAGAGAAATGCAAGTTAAAACCACACGGAGATATCATCTCACTCCTGAAAGTATGGCCAAGATCAAGAAAACCAACAACAACAAATTTTGGAGAGGCTGTGGAGAAAAGGAACTCTCCTGCACTGCTGGTGGGAGTGTAGACTGGTGCAAAATTGTGGAGGTCAGTCTGGAGATTTCTCAGAAAGCTAGGACTTGAAAGCCCCATTTGACCCAGCTATTCCACTCCTAGGCATTTTCTCAGAAGAACCGAAAGCATCATACTACAGTGATATATGTGCACCCATATTTATATCAGTGCAATTTGTAATAGCCAGATCTTGGAAACAACCTAAGTGTCCATCAACTGAGGAATGGATAAAAAAGTTGTGATATTATTATACAATGGAGTACTATGCAGCTTTAAAGAATGATTGAGACATTTATAAATAAATGGACACAGCTTGAGACCATAATCATAAGTGAGATAAATCAAACTCATATGTGTAAATACCAAGTAGTTTCCCTAGTGTAAGAAATGGTACCAATACATAAATGTATGTGGTAATCATGATTCTGAATCATATTTGTTTGAAGCCATATAATGTTTTCACTCATTAATTGGAAATATTTTAATCTGGGTTGTTCAATTTTATTATCTGTGATAGTATGAATAGCAATTTTGAAGAAAACAAGACATCATAATAGCTAGTGCTGATTTAATATCATCTTGTCTTGAAGTTCCATTAAGCTGTTGTTCATCGGTTTCCATGGGATTTAACATGTTGTATCTTATTATATTTTACTATAGGTGATAGCATAAACAAAATTTTTATAGGCAAAGAGATAATATAGAAACCGTTGTTCATTTTCTGTTAGCTGGTTCTAAATACCCTGTAATTCCTACATTCTCTTGAATGGCTTCACACTGTCTTAATATGTTTCATGCTATAGTATATGAAGTTATACTCAAATAATTCAAGGAAAGAGACACTATGGTGACTACTATTATGTCAGGTATTTCGTGTTGAAACACAATGATGCTTAAATTGTTCAGTTCTGACCTGTGTTGTTCGGTTACTATGTCCTCTTTTATCTCAATCTCGCACATTTTTTCAAATTAATTTATTTTTTTATTTTTAATTAAGGGAAAACTAAATTTAAAAAATAGCAGGATATAATACAGTAGCTTTATTGTTTTCCTATTAACCTGATTTGAACCCCAGTATTGCTCTCCCCACTTTGTTCTGTCTGATTTTACTATATTCTGTTTTGCTTGATAATATCAAGTTTGAGAGTATAGGAAACCACTTTGAAGTCAGTAAGATTTACTATGATGCCCATTATGGTTTGACTATTATCTTCCTTTGAAGTCCTGTAAGATCTCCAGTGTAGGTTTTATTGGTCATGTTCTGTACTGTTTTGTTCAATTCTATTATACATGATGCTATAGGCAACTCTTTTCAAGATAGCAAGAGGCATAATGGTAATCATTTTTGATCACCTTGTATTCTACTTTTGCATCATATACTATGTCTATCCTTCTGTTCTAACTGACTCTGTTTTGTTTTGTCACATTTGATTGTATTCTTTTCAAAAAATGTAATATGAACTATGGGTGTAATAAAACCGAAAAAGTGTAATTGTTATTTGAAAAAAGAGAGGAAAAGAAAGTGGCCTAAAACATATAACTGTATATATATTTAAGTGTATAGGATAGAAAACCATATTACTGAGTTTTTGTTGGATTATTGAACAGAAAGGTCTGAAATCTCACTGTATGAATGTCCACTTTATATGCTTTAATTTTGTAATTCGGACAACTATTTGCAAGATGACAATATGTAATCTTATTTTTTTCTTGAAATTCTGTACTACTTGTACATTTTACTGCTTTGTTTTTTTCTCTTTTTTCCTTTTAAATAAAAAAAGAAAGAAAATAACACTATGTGCAGTAAGTGTAAATGACCTTCAGAGGAGAAGAAGCAGGAAGCACTGGAGGCTCCATTCATTGAAGAGCAAAAAACACATTTGACACATCCTGTACAGGAAAGGCCAGAGAGTGGGCAGAAAAGAAAATATGTAATTTCAGATCTGCATCTCTATCTGCTTCGAAAGCCATGCATGGAATGGGTGTCAGGGTGGGTGTTGAGTTTCATGGTGCTCAGGCTCCAGAGTGTGGAAGGACTAGGCACTGAGCCATCTGTTGCTCATATTCAATCTGATAGTATGCAAAATTTGTAGCAAAAATTCAAATGGTAAATCATTCATTTATTTCTTTAATAACTTATTACATTGACATAATGGAAACACAGTATATGTGTGGGTTTCACAGGGCTCCTTATATTTCTAAGCAGAACAGCACCTGAGACCAAACTCTATCACTGGTCATTTGCTGATCCCTCTCTTGTCCTTTATCACTCAGAACAGTGAAAACAGCTCTTAGAAGAGAAGGAAGAGACTCTGGGTCCTGTTTCTCAGACACTTTTCCTAGCCTGCCACTCTTGACCAGGGTTAGTGCCTGTGGGTACTGAGGACTTTCCTTCTCTGGTCCTCAGCCCCATGGAGCAGTCCTCAGCCCCATGGAGCAGGGCAGCAGCTGCTTCCTCCCCAGCCCACAGATCTTTGCAGTACAAGCCTGACCTTAGCCTGGCCTGAGATCTCTATTTTAAAACTTTCCTTAGCCAGAAAGTCTGTGATGTATTCTAATTCACAGGGCTCATTTCAACATTAGCTGAAGCCAGTATAGCCACCTGGATAATTAGAAACCTGACTCCTCTCATTCTCAGGTCCATGTTTGTTTCAACATGAGCAGATGAAGTTTCCTTCAGAGCTCTCTACCTGTTTCACCTAACACATAAAGCAAATCAATGTTAAAATAAGGCAATGTGTTTAAACAAACCCAAGAAGAGTGTCATGTTTTGTTTGGTTTATGTAGTACCATGTCTTACTTGATGTGCATGGTAAGAACATCAACCTCTTTCAGAGGTAGGTGCACAATTGTGAGACACATGTGTTCAGCTGAGAATTAGGTTAAAGAGGAGTGATGAGAGTGGAAAGATGCAACAAAAGTTTTAAGCTCTACTGAAAATATGGCAAAGAGCTCTGTTTTATTTTTCCCCTGCATGTAATTTTTAGATGACTGATCCTTGCAGAACTGCAGCTGTCTAGAGTAAACAACACATTAAACCCAAGACTGAAAAGTCTATGTAGTGATAGAGGTAAAGTGGAAACATAGCAAAAAAAGTTTTTTTTTCTGTTTTCACCAAACCCCTAGACCAATTCTAAATTGTTCAGCCTTCAGATTTTCTTTTATGGCTTGGACCTCTGCTAGAGTATTGCACTGACTGTACATTATTGAAAATTATACTGAGAAGATGTGTAAAATGAAGCAATTGGTAAGGTCTTTGATCTTATTAAGAAATCAGGCAGTATGATGTACATATGTGTGTGTGTGTGTGTGTGTGTGTGTGTGTGTGTGTGTGTGTGTGTGTGTCTGTCTGTCTGTTTGGGGGACCCTGAAGCATGAAGTCTTAGGAAATGTAATTGATTACATCCTACCTTGACATTTTAGCCATGAATGTCTAGAGAAAGTCAAACCTCTTCAAAGGGATGAGAAATTCTATTTCCTTCATTTTTTCTTTGTATTGTAGCCATGATGCACTCCCCTGTTTTCCATAAGTGCTTCCACATCCAGTGGTCACCACCACAGAATATTGGTAACAAACTGAGCAAAAGTATGCATAGAAACATGCAGAGAGAAAGACAAAGCTAATGAAGTCACTAAAGGTAGATGGATTTTGTCCAGTGGGTATCAGAGAGGAACACAATTTTTTTTTTTAACACAAGTGATCGAGCCTGATCTTGTCTGAGACCTGAGTCACTCAAGCTTTCCTGACTGACTAAAGAAAGCTAGAGCTGCAGCTGGGCCCAGCCCAGCACAAACCCTGCTGTTTTGCATGTCTCCAGAGCACAGAAGCAAGGACTTCTTAAGAGGCTGCTCACATCCAGTTCAGGACTGAGTCCCAGCCAGCACCCAGCATGGACATGAGGTCTGCAGTCAGCTCCTTGGCTCCTCCTGCTCTTGCTTCCAGGTAAGGATGGGTGCACAGGGTATTTACTCGTACAATAAATTCATTATTTCACTACTCTTCAGAGAAGTTTCCTTAAAGTCTGATTGATTCTGTTTATTTTTCCTGTATCAGGTGTGCAATGTGACATTTAGATGACCCAGTTTTTATCCTTCCTGTCTGTGTCTTTAGGAGATACAGTCACCATCAGTTGCTGGGCCAGTCAGGGCATTAGCAATTACTTAAACTAGTATTAGCAGAAACCAGGGCAAGCTCCTAAACTTCTGATCAGTTGGGCATCCAATTTGCAATCTGGAGTCCTGTCAAGATTCTGTGGCAGTGGGCCTGGGATAGATTCATTCTCACCATCAGCAGCTTGCAACCTGAAGACTTTGCAACATATTACTGTCTATAGCATAAGAGTTTCCCTCTCACAGTGATACAAGCCACAGCATCAGCCTCCTAAGGAAGCAAAAGTGTGAGGCTGGGCTGCCCCAGCTGCTCCCCTCAATGCCTCCAAACCTTTCTTAGTTGCAACCAGAGTCACCAGAAGTCACTAGAATGTTTGAAAGAAAACAGAAGAAATTTTCTTCTGAAGGTTTTGTCTCTCTTCCTTTGCAGTCCTACCAAAGCAGAGCATCAATGCCTTTCTTAATATAAAGTAAAGATTATTATATCTGAGGATTCTCTTTTGGGCTTTGTCTTAGTTACTTTATGCTCATCGCTGAGACAAAATACCTGATGCCCAAGTTGGGAAAGGAAAGGTTTATTTCTTAAAGTTTTTTGGAGGTTTCAGTCCACACTCAGTTGGCTCCAAGACAGGTGGGCATGGCTGGACCGCAGTTCATAGTAGCCGCTGACAGCAAGCTCAAACCAGTGAAGAGAAAGACACACCTTCTTCCTGCCATTACATCACATCCTGGCTCCACCCCTAAGTGGGTGTAGCACTAACACCATCAGTCCAAGCACTATACAATGAACGAATAACAAATGCACAATTCAAACTCATGAGGCCTGGGGGACACAAACATAAACCATGACAGGCTTCATTTGGAATTCACTGAGTAAAAGAGAAGATGTTCAAATTACTCTAAGCAGGAATTGTTTTAATACAGTGAATCACAACCTATTCAACAGTTTGTGCTGTCCTGAAGTATTGAGAGAAGCTGGTACCACAGATGAGATCTGCTCTGGTGCTCCCCTATTGCACATAGAAGCAAGATATGAATCCTTGACTCATAAGATTCTCTGCCTACGAAAAAGTCCAGGGATAGAATTCTGATTTTGTCACTTGGCAAAGTCACCTCTCCATGGAAATCTTTAGACTTCAACTTTCTTCTTATATCTGCAATTCAATAAGTTCTTAGTGCTCTTGCACTTTTAATCTCTCAGAAGATTATTGTTACACAGTCACCCCTACAGCAAAGCATGGATGGACAAGTTGTTCTGAGAAACTTATTTTTAAAAGTTTAGTTGATGAGGAGCAGCCTAGGATATTACTAGAACCCATTTGTCACATAATTTCTAGCTATGGAGAGGACCTCCAAATACGCTGATATGCGTGTCCATTTATTCACTACAAACATGGGATCATGTCATCCAATTTCATCAGTTCACAGATTAAACTGAAAGAAAGAAGAGAGGATAAGAAGCATGTGGAGATTTGTGCTTGGCATTTCAATCTAAACAAACTTGTGAAACCCTTCTTGACCAAACAAAATGAAACAGAAGATGCTTCTGGTGCTTCTGAAGTCCCATTGAGCAAGCAGGCAGTTATTTGTTTCTGATTTTCCCTCACGCACATGCACATTCACTTTCATTTTCTGTTTCTGTGCTTTTCCAGCCAGTGTTCCTCTTTCTGTTTTTGTCACAATTGATACAGCTGAAACAAGAATAACTTTCAGCACAATGTCCACCTGCACCAATAGTTCCTCTCTAACCATCGGCAACACCACTCGTGGCCAAGTTTTCAGTCTTTATCAACACCATCACTTCCTTTTCAAAAAAAGACAAAATAGTGACCAATGTAGATTTAGGTTGGGAATGCAATTAAGAGAATGAAAGGTAATCCTGTACTCCCTCATGTGACAGCATTCTGTGACAGAGGAGCAGCAGGACACAGATATGACACAGCACACAAAGTGGGTGCAGATTCCTAAACGTTCGTCCTGTCTTGAGTTCCTGGAACTTGTTTTATATTTACTTCATTTTTTTTTTCATTCTATTCCTACCAGTGGAATGTTCCTTATTTTTCTCTGTAGCTTTTATTTTTTCTTGGTACTTCTCAATGATATAACCTCTAATACACAAGCTTTTTCTAATTGTGATTCATACAATTATGAGTATATTTATTTTAACTTCCTTTACACACTCCATAAATTTTATTTCCATTCACATGTGCATTTCTGAACTATTATGTACGAATGACGAGATTAACTTTTATTTTGAAATTCAGAAAAGTGTGAAAGTGAAAAGTGTGAAAGTGAAAAGTGTGAAACATCCCTTCTCACTACCAGATGATGCTATTTAATTGATGATTTGGCTTTTGAAGGCTCCTCTGTTTGGCTGGGACAACAATCTCAGCAGAGTGATGGCCACGTGTAACCTGCTCACTCCTGGGCTGTGCTGCTCTCCTGCTGTGGGTCTGCTACAGCTGCTGCTTGGAGGAGTTCCACTCAGAGTGCAGAACTCAGGGCTCTTAAAAAATCTCACAATCAGCATAAAATTCTACCTGATCCGCAGCTTTGTCTGAATCATCAGGTTATGGTATGATAACCATAGAACAGGAAACATTGGGAAATTCTGAGAAAAGCACCAGAAAGTCATGGATTTCAAATTTTTCCTCTCTTGAAATATGACAATTTCACTAATATTTTTCTCTAATATATTTTTCTAATATTGTTTAGCTTTGTCAAAAATTTGGCCACATTTGATTTATTCAGTTCTAAACATTTTCTCTTAATTTAATAGTTTATCAATGTTATTTCTGAAAGTGATTTTAAAAATTGTTGTTTGGAGGTGGATTTTTATCTATTCTCTAGTTTAATAATTTTCTAGTCAAATATCAGGCTCCACGTGATTTCCTTTCTTATGAACTCCCTTCACTCTCTTACAGAATAGTCTAAGTTCTGTCATGGCAATAATCATAGTACACGGGAATCTTACACCCATTCTTCCACAGGTTGTACTGAATTATTTAGCGATTGGATCACTTTGTTCCTAGTCTGTCATATGTCAAATGTTTTTCTGAATGTATTTTATCGAAACTGATTTGTTTTTACTGAAATGTATCAATTATAAAAACTGAGGCTTTTTATTTCCTGGAGAGATGGCCAGTAATCATTTACTTTCACAGTAATGGTACAACGCAGGTCATCACATTTTCCTGATAGTTGTCTTTTTTCTATTTCTATTGCACTGAAACCAGGAACAAATGTCCACACAAATACTTGTCAGGGAACAAAATGGAAAAAACATGGCTCCATTGTTTATTCAGAGCCCAAAAGCAAGTTGTGAAATCACAGCCTGCAAAATAGGACAATGAAATGTTCCCTGATGGAGAGTCTAGAGTTTGCCCAGCACAGTTCCTGTGCACTGACCCACCCTCTCCCTAAAAGGCTGCGGGAAGTCCAGTTTCCATGAGCACCTGTTAACAAGCACAATGAAATATTTTGCAGTAAACTTACACAATTGTAAATGACTACAATTTAGCATTAGAACTTTTGTTATTTCCACACAAAAGAACCCTTCTGCTCCTTTCCAACAGCAGCCTAAGGTATCCACTATCCTGTTTTTCCATGTGTGGAATAGAATTATCTGGACATTTCCAATAAATACAATCAAGAAATAAAGATCATTGTTTGCCTTCTTTTACTTACAATGAGACTGAAACCTTTGCTTTTTATTACTGAACTATACTTCATCCTGTAGATAGATCACATGTCATTGATCCTTTCAAAATTTGTGGGTACCTGCACCACCTATAATTTTTTGTTCTCCTTAAAGACGGTTCTACCAAATAAGCTTACAAGTATTTGTGTGGACACTTTGTGTAGAGCGCACTTAAGTCTTTGTGAGCTCTATGGGATATTATAACCTCTTTCTGTCAATGTTTATTACTAAATGTTTACAGTTCATGCATTTTACAATCATTTTAGGGAGTAGTTACATATACATAATAGAGTTTGCTTCTGTTTGAATCCCTTTCCCTCCTGCCTGCCTTCCTTTCCCCCTCATTTCCTCTTCCCCTCTTAGTTTCTGTGGATATTAACTTTAGTTAGTTCATGTAATGCTGGACAATGCTGGCAATGAGGATTTTAGGCTCTCATACATGGTTTATCTTTATTCTACTTATATCCCAGTCCCCTCCCACTCACTCTTTGTCCCTCAAACCAGATTCCTTCCCACTTGCAAGAGATTATCCCTTTGTCTCCTTCTATACTTCCTTCATAATTACTTTTAAAAACTTTTCTCTTTTAATTGTTGCATTTACCATGCATCCATACATTCAAGCACTAGATGAGAATTATTTCTCTCTATATCAAAATAGTTTTTATAAAAATTACAGTACATGGATAGTATAAAAATTGTACTATCCATAGTTTATGTGAAAATATATTGTATTGTGGATTTAATTTGCATTTTCTGAATGACTAATGATTTGTTCTGATTTTCATGTTCTTAACAGACATTTAAATATCTTTAGTGATACACATTGCCCCATTTTAAACTGTATTGACTTCTTAAATATTATGATGTTTTACTCTTTTATAACATTAAGATTATCTTTTTTCAATATTTGAATTTTGTTCACATAAATTTTTTATAAATACCACCTCTCATTTTAGTGTTTGTCTTTTAACTTTCTTGGTAATATGTTCAGAAATGTTCACTTTTTAAAATTTTCTTACCAACTGCCCACAAGAAATGTGATGATAATGTACTGGAAAAATGTAGTAATAAAATATAAAAAATAAAAATTAGGAGAAAATATTTTTCAATTTAGGTGATGCCTACATACCCATGTTTTGCTTTCTACATTGAGCTTTCAAGGTAACTGGGAAGTTTGTTGAATCTAAGAACAATTTTCTCTAATCATTTTTTCTAAGAAGTTTACAAGGTATGTGTTCACCATCAGTTCTGTGATCCATTTTGAATGAATGTTTGCATCGAAAAAAAAAAAAAAAAAAAAAAAAAAAAAAAAAAAAAAACAAACACAGAGGAGTATTCAGACCATAACTGAAAATTCTAAAAAGCTATGTCCCAAAGCTACCATTAGATGGCAAGCAAACCCCATACTAAATACAGGGAAGAGCCTTGATTTCAGGAACATTGGAGCTCAAGAGAAGCACTGTTCCTTTTCAGGAGGGAAGCCCTAAGGACTTGGAGCTCTCTCTCTAGATTTCAGGGGCTCACATTTCTGCCGAGAAGGCTGGCAATGGCCATGGCTGCTGCCCATGTGCCATTTTCTGCATTTCTTCTACTTCTTTCTGATTTTCAGTAGACATGGTTGGTGACATTAAAACTTATATGAGGAGTCAAGAAGCAGAGTCTGGAACCTGGGTTGGTAACTGGCAAGCATGTGCTGGATAAGACATTCTGCAGTTCTGAAGATGCAGCAGCCACGTGCCTTGAGGCTTAAGTGCACTTACAAAATCAGAGGAGGTGAAAACTGAACACACTGAAGACTCCATTCAGCAAACTAGAAGACACTTTAGTGTGTCCCATGGATGAGAGGGCAGGGAAGGAACAGAGAAAACAGGATGTGATGTTAAGCTCTGTCCCAGTTATGCTCCCAGAGTGGACTGCATGGTCCACATGGATGGGGCAGTGCTATGCTTCATAACGAGCAGGGAATGTGGTGAGGAAGGAAATGTGGGGAAGCAACCATTGTGGCTTTGCGAAAAGTTAAAAAGATATGTCAAATATGGCTGTAATGAGTTATTTATGTGATAATTTAATATTATTTTGTGACATAATATTGTTCTGTGACATAATATTGTGTGACTTAAGATGTATGTATGTGTTTACCAAGGTCCGTTTTGTTTCAAAGAAGAACAGTGAGACAGGGATCTGGATGGGACATTTACTGATTGCCATTCTATCCTTTATCCCTCAGAGAGAACAGCACTTAGAATAGCTGGGTCCAATGTTGATGTCCTGCCTTCTCAGACACTTTTCCTGGCCTCACACTCTTGGCCTAGTTCAGGGTTGTGGGTGCCAAATGCTTTTCTTCTCTGGTCCTCAGCCCGAAGATGCAAGACAGCAGTAACTTTCTCCCCAGCCTACAGCTCTCGGCAGTGTAAGTCTGAGCTCTTCCCAGGTTTGCAGGCTCTGTTCCAAAACCCTTCCCTTAATTTTACAGTAAGAGGTCTATGCTTCCCCACTTCCATACACCTGATTTCCACTTTTGTAGAAGTCAACACTGTACCAGGGTAACTATAAATTTGATTTCATCTCATCATCAGGGCTAGTGTATTCTAATGTGGACTGGAAATGTTTCCTTCACATCCTTCTAATTCATCTAACTAAATGCTTAAAAAAGCAACATTACATTAATTAAAGTATTTTTAAATGTCTGCACAACACCCTTCATGCTTTTTCTTTGGTTTGTTGCACACATGTACTGTGTCCCTCCATATGGCAAGAATGATAATCCTCTTCTAGAACAAGATAGATGTAAGAATTATGAGCTATACATAATCAGCTGAGAAATAAGACTAAGTAGTAATGTAGAAAGTGGACAGGTTGGAGAGAACCATGATGGATGCAAATCTCCTATCTGTTCAACAGCAAGTATGTTGCCTGGGGTGAGGAGAACAGCACCCCTGTAAACAACAGCTGACTTGGAGGTACTGGGATGTATGATGGACTTTGTAACCCTAAAGCTGAGCAGCTATTTAGAGGACAACAGTATGCAATAGAGTAACTGGGAGATTTCCTACTACTTTATCACTGTTTCAATTTGTTTTATTTCTTTGTTTTATTCCCTTTAAAATTAAAGAGAAAAAAGTACCCTGAAGGACTTAGAGGGATCCAAATTGTACAATAGATACTGTGAATATAAAAGGGGAGGAAATACCTAAAAACAGAAGGGGGTGGCCATTGTTAATTTCCTACTACCATGTTTTCAAGTCCTGTATAGTTTTCATGGTTTTGTTTGACATAGTTTTGCTCTGTTTTATTTTGATAGATTGTATTGTGTGTGATAGTATATAAAGGTATTTCAAAGATAACAAGATACATTATATATGATAGCCATCATTCATATCCTATTGTCTTATTCTGGAGTCTTGTATCACTTTCATTGTTTTACTTGATTTTATGATTTATGGTATGGACAGCTATTTTAAAGACAGCATGAGCATTATGGAAGCCATTGTTGATTTTCTGTTATCTTGTTTTGAAGTCCTGTACTGCTCTCATTGTTTTGTTTCGATTGGCTGTATTCCATTTCATTTTGTTTTGTTTTGTTTAAAATAAAATTTTAAAAATGCTGAAAAAGAAAAAAATGGATATGTGCTGTGAATGATTTTAGTTCCTTGAAAAACATGATTGTAATGAAGTTCTCCAAATATCTTCCAGGAATATCTATTTAACTACTTGATCCTAAGAGACACTATAACCCTACTGAGAACACTGGTGTTAAGCCAGATATGAATGATTCAGTGTTGTCACAGAGGCAAAGCAGAAAAAAAAAGTTGAACTTTTTGTTGTCAGAAAATACTATACAAATTTTAAATTGTCCAAATCTCTGACCTCTGTTTATTGGCTGATACAGTGTCTCACATTTACTTTTTTATTCTTGTAAATTATTCAGAAAAGACATTTGTTAAGAAAAACTTTGGAGGGCGTTTGATCTCATAAAAAACACAGACAGTATCATGAGTCTGTGTGCATTTGAGGAGACTGTGGCACAGAATCTGGGGAAACACAATTGCTTATATTTTACTAAGGCATTTTAGGCATGTTTGATCAATGTCTATAGACATATGAACCACTACAAATAGTTTATAAATGTTATTATCTTTATTTTTCTTCTCATATCTTAGCTATGATATGCTGTACTCTCCTGTTTTCCTTAATTTCTCTCAGCTCCACAGGTCATGGCTTCAGAATGTGCATGAAATGAAATGAAAACCAGTACAAAAACACGTGCAAAAACACAAAGAGTGCAGGGCATCATTCATACACTATTGTTTGCATGGATTCTGCCCTGGAGATCCTGGCAGAAACACAGGCTCTGCAACAAATCATTCCAATGTGGTCAGTTCTTCTTGTCCCTTCATAGAGGTTTTCTTACAGCCTGGCTGATTGTATTAATAAGATGTTGCAATTCTTAACCATCCACAGTGTCAGAGTTGACTTTAAAAATTTATACGAGCTATAACATAAACCAAAAAGCAGAAGTGTGAGCCTGAGCTACCCCTGTTTGTCCTCTTAATGTCTCCATCTGCTGAACATGTTCTCTAGAAGCAGTTTGAAATTTAGATGACTGGAGGATTCAGTGGAATGGGTAATGGTTTCTGTTCTGCACTGTCGTTGCCTTTACTTCTGCTTATCCCTGCATCCCTGAATGTCAACTGTTTTCTTAATTTAAGGAAAATGTATGGTATCTGATTATTCTATGATGTGGCATCATTTGGAACTCAGTGAGTCAAAGAAAACTGTTCAAGATGTTCCAACAGGAGTTGTTTTAACACATTGATTTATAATATAATTACAACTTCTACTGACCTGAGGTAGTCAGAGCAGCTGATACATGAAGTGGAGTATTCTCTGGTGCTCGCCCAGATCATGGTAGCACCACAGAACAATCCACCCTGTGATCTTAAGGCTGTGTTATAACAACTAAGAGTAACATTATGATTCTGTCACTTGCCTAGAGTTTCACTTCTTGTGAGTTCGCAGACTTCACCTCTGATCATGTGTCTTCCTTTTTATTTGTATAAGCACTACACTTGGTAACTCTTTGAAACCTCATGCATAATTCTCAATTTATATCATTCTACACCAAAGCATAGAAAGCAAATTGGACATGAGAAATTTCCACTAAGAAGTGATGTTGATATCGGGGGTTGATTGCTGAGTGTGATTTGGTCCCTATTGTTCTTGGTCTCAGATTTTTATCAGTTGGAAAACATCCCACAAATGTCAAATGCGTTTCTATTTATTTGTGAACACTGGATCATATCTAACAATATCATTAAGTTGTGCACTAAATTGAAAATAAGAGAGAGTTATAGGATGTATGTGGAAAGTCACACGATGAGTTTCCTATCAACGTACACTTGGGAAATCATCCTTGACAAATCAAAAGAGAAGCAGTCTTTCCCCAGAAAAGAGATTAAAAACTTCAAAACCAAAATAATGGGTAATTTCTACAATTGAATTTTTCACATAGTCAATGTTTGACAAATAAGGCTTTCCAATAATATTCCAATCAGAAGCACATACCCGAACAAGGTGATTTCATTGGTTGCTATGGTACAATAAACAGATTTCAGTTATTCTCTATTCTCAAATATCTTGGAGATCCCCATGTGTTAAATACTTGGCCATCAGTCATGGAAGGACTTCATGAGTATACATATGAGGAAAGCATAGCTAATGAGAGTTTAAATCTTCTGGCTTAAATAAATTATGACCAGTACTTAATACATATATGCCCTGTGGTGCATCAATGAGCACATACCAATGGTAACAGTTATCAAGGGAATTACTGTGGACCAATTACTGTGGACCAGCATGTGCAAGCAATAATTCCTCTCTGGTATGTGCATTTTCTTTCCTTAAACAATATATTTCTAATCAAAATACTCTGTAGAACTAACAGTGTTTTGCTCAATGCTTTGCTACATTCCCAATAATGTAGTATTAGTCCAAAAAAACTTAATTAGAGCAAAAAGAAGACCAAAGTTTGAATGCTCAGGATCTCATCATGTCACAAGTACATTTGTCCTTAAAAACAGATGGAACTCGGTATTCGTCAAGCAAATTTGGTGTTAACTTGTTGCCCTATCAGATTTGGAGGAGATTGTGAAATACAGTGTCTGGTTTTGTTTCTCTCACATTCAGTATATTTGTGTTTTAGGGAAAGACAGGATACAAACCATTCATAGTGTAATTTACTTGCAGATATACTCAGTGTTAATGATACCAAAATATACAGGAAAAACCAAAATGAAATTCCACATGATGAAGACAATGAGAGGGGGTTTTTCAGGCTGATGAGGAGAAGGGAGCCTGAGTTGGGCCGACTGATGGGATGTCCTCAGGAAAATGATGTTTTCCATTCAGGCTTTAAACCCTAGATTCATTTACTCTATGCACCTATGATCATCTTTGTATTTAATAATTTCTCTTAAATTTCAAGTATATCAGGGCACTCACAACAGTGAATGTAAAGAAGAATCATGTCAGGGATATAAATGCTGCTCAGTTCTTTATATAACCCAATCAAACCATACACTGAAGGAAAATATCTAGAGATTTTGGTCTTACAATGAAAGAAATGGGATCAGAAGTTTTTATTTATTTCTACAGAGTGTGGCAAGAAACACCCGACTGAATCCAAGTGATGAGTAAATTTGAAAAACTCAGTGATTAAATTATATGGTCAGAGAATAGATATTCCAAACTCAGGCTTAGTGAGGGCTCTCCTGACATGAGCATGTGGGCACGGGGTACTCAAGGGCAGGAAGAGGAGGGAGGAGACTCAGCTCACCCAGACACTCATGCATTGTGTGCTCCTTCCAGGATTCCTTCCAGTCAGAGCCTATGCCAATACCCTTAATCAAATTCTGTGGCAGGTCTGATCCAGCTGGGTCCAGATTGAACCAGTGAAGTGCAGCTCTGCTAGCTGCCTCCTGGCATTGTAGCTTCCAGGTAAAGGGAACAAAGGTGGCTCTGCACATCTGTGAAAACTGTCTGAACATCATGAGATCCTGTGATCCGATTCCTCTGCTTAGCAAGCACAGACATTTGAAGGTCTGTGTAGTTCAGGAAGCTTGACTCTGCTGGTATTACAACAGGACAGATCTGGATTACAAGCATAACTTTCCTGCTTTCTCTCCCAACTCAGATATGGTAGGAGAAACTTTGATGATACAAACTTCTCTTCTCTTGTGCGTCTGCAGCGCATGAAGTACCCCTAACTGCAGGCACAATCAGAGTATTGGAGGTAACAGAGCCTCATAGATGCAGGCTCCTGGAATCCTCATCAAGTGGGTCTGACATGGTTGCTCTGTGCTGAATCAGTGACAGACTGTTATTTCACTCTCAGAAGTGATCCAGGGCTTGATGATTTTGCTGTTTATTGCCATTCTCAGTACAGTAGCAGGTGCCCCACAGCAATTCACCATGGAATTAAAAACCTCTGTAAGAATTTTATTGTGCTTTACTCATACCAGGGGCTCTCTGTACATAAGCTGCTCTGAAGTCTGCTCAGCTTAGCACACACTCTGTTTAATTGTGTGGAAATCGCATGATGATGAACAAGACAGTGCTGTACAGATTATCACTGTGACTCTTGCCATCCTCCCCTGACTTAGCTCTACATGTAAGTTGAGGAAGAAGCTCTTTGGCACTGACACTGGAGTCACATTGATGTATTTCCTCTCCATTGGGATAAAGTCTTTAGAGGTGTACAGCAATGCCTAATGCAATTATGGGGACAAATTAAGAATAACAGTAACTGCGATGTAAGAATGAACATTGTCATAATTCACAGATAAAATGGCAATGAAGGCAGAAAACAAAAATCAATCCACAGAGAACTAGGAACACTAACAGTAGAAATTACAAACCACTGATTAAAATTTAGAGCCCTAATAAAGTTTTCTGATGTAGACAAATGATAGAGGAAAAAATTAAAGTTATATTTAAAAAGCATTTATACTATCATTATTTACAATGCAATCACAAAACTCAGGAGTAAACAAAAGTATGTGTATGAAATTACCAGAATATTATTAAATAACAACATGATCATCTTCAACAATAACAGAAACAGCAAAAATCTTGAAATAAAGCATCATATTTATTGACTTCATAACTTAAAAATTTCACTTATCCTTGTTGAAGTGAAAATTTATCAGCTGATTCTCCATTGGGTAGCAGGTGTCAAGGCTGCAGGAGGACCACAGCAGGCCTCAGGAGGCTGCAGGGTGAGCCACAGCAGATGACGATACGGAACTGTGGTTTAGGGCCAAGGGAAGCCATGCTGTCCGGTACAAGGAAGAGAGCATGCAGAGATGGCCTCCATGTCATGGTGCACTGTGTATGCACATGATTAAAAGCTTCTCCTTCCCTTGTGAAACAGAAGCAACAAGGACTGAGAGGAGATGTACAAGCTGACTGTACTGACACTGTTCTTGTTCTTGAGATTCAGGGACCAGTGAAAACTGTCGAGAGGAGCCGGCCACTAAATCTCAGCAATCAGAGGGGCATAGGGTTGGTGTAAATTGCTAGCAAGGATATAGACAGTCAATGGAGACTCTAAAATATTTCTGTTTACTGATGTCTCCACTATCAAAATCTAACAGAATACTTGAACAGACCAGAATAAAACAAACATGATACAGGTAAAGTTCCACATGTCCTTGGAGAGATACTAAGGCACATGGAACATGACACACACAATGAGACATACATATGTGAACACCTGACACAACCTCTCAGTCACATTGAGACTTGAAACCCACAAGATATAGTCTGTTAATTATTTTTAAGTTATTCTGTCAGTGAATAATTGCATACGAGAGAAGGCTGATGGCTGATTAGAATTGGGTTCATCTATAGGGTTTACGTGTATTAAAACAGAAATATATGAGGAGCAGCAGTAGGATACACCCAGTCCTACTTCCATGAATTCCCCCTGTACTTTCTGTGATTAGAGGACTCTCTTCCATTCAGGCAGAAAGCCAGGGAGTCAGGATGCTGCTACAGTATGCTCTGCTTGTCTGAGATCCAGACAAGGAAATGATATCCTCCCATCATTCAAGTTCTTCCTCTCCCTCAGTTTGAAAAATCTTCCATAGGAAAGTATCTCATGGGCAGGATCTTAATTACCTCTGAGACCCAAAATGTCACAGACTTAAGGATTTTAATCTTTACCCCTAGAAAACATGTTCAAATGCATCCACATGCAAAAGCAGACAGCGTCCCACATTACTTTCTTGCAGGCAGCTCCTCCTGTGATATAACAAGCTGCCAATGAAAATCCATGCAACATGTAAGGATGATAAGACAAACTTTATTAATGGGCACTGGTGTGGGCTTCAGTGCCTCTCATATCACAAAGAAGTTTTCATTTAACCTTTTCAGGCATTTTGTCTAATCAGTGGTGATAGATAACAAAGGGAACAATGTCACTAAGTTTTAGCTACAATAACAAAAGCTCCTAGACTGAGTGTTTTGTAAAACACACACTAATTTGTGAACATTCCAGAGGTTGAGATGCCCAAGATCCAGGTGCTGTCAGACTGGAAACATCAGGAGAGATGTCCTTCCTTGAAGATTGCCACCTTTCCTCTGTGTCCTCACATGGAAGATAAAGAAAAAGAAGTCCTTTTCTTTCCTTAGGGAGCCTCTAGTTCTGTCATATGCACAGCACGCTAGTGATGTCACCTAAGTATCTAGCCAAGACCCTGCCTAAAAATACCTTCAAAACAAGGAATAGAATTTTAATGTATGACTGTAAGCGTGACAGAGACATTCAGTCTAAAACAGTCCTTGGAGTTCCAAATTAGCTTGTGAACCACAATAGATCCCACTTTACTCTTGTTTCCCAACAACCCTGTCCTCAGGCCTTCTGTGTAGAGTGGCACTAGCCTGGAAAGCCTGCAGTGTTCAACAGTGACCTAAATGAGTCACCCATAGGGTCTGTGATTGGCCGCCTGTACATCATTTCTTACTAAATTGCAGGTTCATTTCTAAACAGTCCCCAAATCTGCCCAGTGTAGTTAACAGGGTACATACTTGAACTCTCCCACTGTTGTCAAAATTTACTTAGATAGGACCTGGTCCTACTTAGGGAAACTCTGTGAAGAAATAAATTCTCTCAGCAGCACTTGCAATCTTGTAACATTAAGTTATTCCTTCTTTATTCTGTACTATTATTCTAGGAAGTTGTTTCCCTGATAATCCCTATGACCAGTCTGGACTATGTGAGATAATTATAGTGGGTGTGAAATGCATTATAAAACCTGGCCAAACATAATTTTATATTTACTGTGTGAAGGCTAAACCCATTTCTGTTTCTTTGCAGACTAAAAGTCACTGTCATTCATGTGCATTAGACTCACATTTTATTCTTCATCAAGCCATGTGACAGAGAATTCACTGATTTTAAGTCTCAGGAAAAATCAGTTTCTAGCACTTCATCTGGTATTTCAAATATTTAACCTTATGATGCAGATACCAGGAAACTATTTAGCTAGATTTCGATTGTCTTTCATTGTGAAACCTTCTGCTTTCTGTACTTACAGGGTTGGAAGTTGCTTTATCTCTCCACATTAACTGAGAGAACAAACATAGTTTGTTCAGCTCATAGAAACTCAGCTCTGAAATAAATCTTAACATCTCAGCTCTATATCCCTGGACTTTCTAGAACAGCTTGTTCAATGTCAAGTGTCCTCGTTATAAACTTTGTCCTTCAAATAATTCTGCTCCCTACTGAAGACCAATTTTACTAAATATGTACGTGTGCCCCTTTAAGGGATTTTTTTGTCACTGGGGTCCACCTTCTTCCTGTTGTCACCTTCCCCTTTACCACAAGGTGGTCTCACACCACTGCACCCACCAGGGGATTTGCATAGAGTCCCCAGGGGGGTCCTTCACTGTAAGTCTGAGATAAAAAGCTGAGCTCTAAGCTTGTGTTGACTGATCAGGCCTCCAGAGATCAGCTTCTCAAAATGAGGCTCCCTGCTCAGCTTGTGGGGCTGCTAATGCTCTGCATCCCTGGTAAGAACAGGGGAGATGAAGGAGTGGAGGGAGTGCAAAGGTCCTATTGATGGTTGTTTTCACTGAGGTCATGTGTTAGAGACATAATGTTGCTGCAAGGATGGGAATTTGAAATTTTAAGAAAATTAGTAGATTACTAATAATGACCAGGACTTTAAAAGTATTACATGAGAAAGAGACTTCTTGTGCCTTACAAATACAGTGACAAGCTTTTTTTAAAATATAATTTTGTTTTGTTTTAGAAAAACTTGTATGATATAAACAAGAAAATTAACTTAAACTAAATAATAAACAGAGTGCACAGTGCACGATGTTCACAATGTTTCCATGTAACCTTAAACTGTGTTATTGTTTCAGGATCCAGTGGGGATATTGTGATGACCCAGACTCCAAACTTCCTCTCCAAGAGCCCTGGAGAGCCAGCCTCCATCGCCTGCAGGTCCAGTCAGAGCGTTGCTGGTAGCTATAGTACCTACTTGCATTGGTACCTACAGAAGCCAGGCCAATCCCCACAGCTTCTAGTCTATGAGGTTTCCAACAGAGCCACTGGAGTCCCAGACAGGTTCAGTGGCAGTGGGTCAGGGACAGATTTCACACTGAAAATCAGCAGAGTGGAAGCTGAAGATGCTGGAGTTTATTTCTGTCAACAAAGTTTGCAATATCCTCCCACAGTGATACAGCCCCTTACATAAACCTCCCTGTGTAGGGCTGACAGCTATCATCTGTGCTGCTTTTCTATGCCTCCAAGTCGCCTTGAAGGTAGATTCTGGGGAACTCAGAGTGATGGGTTGCTGCTGCATCACTCATTTTCTTCAGACAAAGACTACTCTTCTGCAGCAGACTTGGGTGGCAGAAGCATTAGGAGACTGATGTCGTCCATGTGCCTGGTATCTTTGAGCAACTGACTGTCAGGGTTTTTGTCTGTGTCCCCCAGGCCTCATGAGTTTAAATTGTGCATTTGTTATTCGTTCAGTGTCTAGTGCTTGGATTGATGGTGTCAGTGCTCCACCCACAAAGGGGTGGAGCCAGGATGTGATGTAATGGCAGGAAGCAGGTGTGTCTTGCTCTCTTTGCTGGTTCAAGCTTGCTGTCAGTGGCTGCCATGAGCTGCGGTCCAGCCATGCCCGCCTTACTTGGAGCCAACTGAGTGTGGACTGAAACCTCAAAAAAAACTATAAGAAATAAACCTCTCCTTTCCCAACTTGGGCATCAGGTATTTTGTCTCAGCGACGAGCATAA
This sequence comes from Cavia porcellus, assembly GCF_034190915.1. Classification (NCBI taxonomy): domain Eukaryota; kingdom Metazoa; phylum Chordata; class Mammalia; order Rodentia; family Caviidae; genus Cavia; species Cavia porcellus. Next base: position 42,271,439 of record NW_026947501.1, on the reverse strand, counting down.
ATTGACTAAGACACTGACCAAGAGGACAGACAGATGTCAGTGACAGCTCATTCTAGTCTTGCCTGCCTGCCTCAGCTGTCAAGAAATTCTGTCAGTGTGACATCTGACCACTTCTGAAGATTCCTGAGAAGTTCCATACATGTAGAAAATTACCTCTCTGCACTGTAATTTTCAGATATTAATACAGGGAAATACTAAGAAATGATTTTAGCCAAATCTTTAATGTCCACACACCTTATGCTCAGGGAGAAGATGACTGAGAATAATAAATAAATCATATATGAGTATCAAAGAATTCTTTTGTAAATTATTTGTAGATGTAAGATTCTAATGACAGAAATCCCTGGTTTATGTCCATTGTCTTTTGCTGAATGAAAAGTGAATTCTAACTCCAAAAATTAGCTTTGAAAATAAACAATTAATGGACTGATGCAGAACTTGAGATCATATTTCATTTTATAGAGAAAATCACTGATATGGGTCCAAAGTGGGGAAAACTGGGAACTTAGAAGGTGCGCATATTGTTTGACTGAAGTGTGATCAGCCAGTAAGATTAGTTGCTCAGGCAAAATGGATTACATCAGGGAACCATGGGGAAGTGAGTACTTAGCAAGTGGGCATGCTTAAGAGCAGTGACTCTTTCTGTAGTGGTTGGGATGGTGACTCCTGCCTTCCTCAGGGTGATAGAGAACTTTTAAGATTATGAATTCTTAGGATGTGGGTCCATTTGTTTGAACTTTTGTTTGGAAGCCCGGCCCACAGCAGTTGCAAGGTATCTGGATTTCTACACTAGTTCTTTCCAGGACCTAGCCCTGTCTGATTGCCTATAATATTTCTTTCTAAGTCAATTACCTGTAGCATGATGATTCATTGAATTTAAAATCTGCTTCAGATGCACTAGGAAAAGAGTGATTGAAATAGAAAGAGTGTCATTATGTTATCCACAGTTCCCAGTGTCCTTCAGTTTCTGCTGTGGGGTGAGACAGCACATAACACCAAATCCCATGGAAGATGCACAGTTATGTTTTAACATAACAAGAACAAAACAGAAATAAACCCCTAAAAGACGCTGTTATCCCAAAGGTCTACACACACCATTAGAAAGGTAAAAGATGCATGATAACAAGAAGTCAAAAGAGAATACTAAAGAAAATCAGAGGACAGTGAACTTTGCTCCTTTTAACCAAAAATATTCATTGATTCTTGTGTCTGCAGCTTGCAACCATTCAATTCACAGATCAATAAAAGAATCTGTGCTCTGACTCAGTCAATGAAAAGAAAGTGTAGTCAATTTTAACAAGATATACATTTTTCTATGTTTGATAATTACTTTAGATCACCATTTCCCATGTTATCAAAAGTATGTGTGAGCTAACGGAGACAGTGAATCTGTCATCTGTTTTGTCCCTGAGACTCACATTTACCCTTGATGCTCCACACTTTGCTATTTCTAATCCTCAGTTCACCTACTTGGATATGCTATGAAAAGTAGACATTGGTACTCATTCCACCAGGCCATTTAACTTGCCCACTGCAGCTCTCACTCCAAACATCTGTCATCTTCTGAGTGAGCTGATTTTAATCCTGTTCCAAGTATCCTGTGCAAACAGCCAGTTTCTCCTTCAGAGAAACCACCTGCCCCATTGGCTGCAGAGATGTGCTGCCATGTATGGGAGAGGCAGTTACCAGTGTTGGCCACATAGGGACAATCTCACATTTCTGATGGAAAGTATGTGGTAGAGAGAAGGAGTAACAAAGGGCCCAAGGCCCAGGTATTCACTGTATTCAGGTTAAAAGTTCTCTTAGTATGGAACTAATACATAAAAGGGAACAGTACACAAGAAAAAGAAGTTGGAACTAAATCACATAAAGAAGAAACTGAAAGCTTTTTGTTTTCAAGACTTCCAGTCTCAAATTATGTTTCCTTAGTGAAATTTTTAAAGAGAAATATATATTTATGGTTCTGCTTTATGAAAATCAGTATTTATGAGATGCCCTTTAGATTTAATCATATATTTTGGTAATAGAATTTGAAAGGATTTTGCCCTAGATATGATATTTTGGCAGTGGGAGGCAGGACCAAGGGATGTTTACCTTGAGGTCACTTTCCCCTTCCCTATGACAATTTACCTGTGGAACAAAAAGAGTCCCAATCAGCTGCCTGCGCATCAGCAATGCCACCTTAAGCACCACCCCAGTCGGAAACTATATGTATGCTCCCCACACCACATTCCAGCAGAGAAAGCCAGGCTTTGGTGATCATGGGGTTTTCTCCATGTTCTTAGAATAAAGGCCATTTTTACTTTATATTTTCCCTTTATTGCACCAAAAATCCTACAAGAATTCAAAACATTACCTCTCTAGCCTACCACAGCAAGTCCTGGGAATTATGAAAGGAACAAGTTTGAAAACTGATGTTTCATTAACTTTCAGTGGAAGTGGGTTTGGGACAGATTTAAAGCATATCTGAGTCAGCCATGCAGAGCCAAAAGACCTTGCAACTGACCACCATCATCAGAGCAGCAGTCACCCTCCCTCAGGGAGGCACAGGATGAGGAGAAAGCCACGTGGCTTACAAGTGAGACAAATACAAGCAGCAAGAAGCAAGAACAAGAGTCATCCAGGGAGGTGCAAGCTTGAGATAGAACATTCATTGGTTTTGGAAACAACATTTTTATATCTTTTTAGAAGTATAAAAGCTAACCAATCTTAGAAACACTGTGATTTTCCACTTAAATATAAAATTTCATTGTAGTTTTCAGAACATTCAGGGTCCTTGGCTCCAACCACTGCATGCACTGTGCCTCTATACTGCAAATGGAAGCACAGCTGTGGGTCACTTGGTGTTGCTGCCCAGGATCCTCAAAGCCTCTGCCAAGCTGAAGATATATTTGTTTTCTTCTTTCCCTAGTATTTTGTGTTAAATTATGCTTCATACATATATTCATCAAAGTCTTTTTGAGGTAACTCAGAAATTTTCTTACTGCCAACAATAGCATTCTTGAGTGTTCTTATTAATGATCATGGCAATCTTATGCTACATGCTAGTGAGTAAATCATGATCTACTTACATAATTTTTTGCAGTGCTTGATAGGACCTTACACATTTACTTCATATTAAAACTCTAAATAGATTCAAATAAAAGAGATGTGAGTACAAAATATGGTATATAATTCAACTGAAATAACTTTGCAATAAAAGACACATTGTCATTAATAACTCTCAAAATATTCCCCTTTGCTTTGAATACATTTATACAATCATTAATGCTACTTTCTCAAATAATTCAGGAAGCATGGGTTTCTTTAAATGTATTTTCAGTTGTCTCAGTGTTATAAATCAATTCAAAATATTTCCCTTTCTAAGTAGTTTTGACTTGTGGGAAGAATCACAAGTTGTATCCTTCTGCATCCACTGAAAAGGTAGACAAAGACCCACTATAATGACTTTCAGAGTCTGCTCATTAACTGAAAGCTACATGTCAATAGCTGTCACTGCTGTTATCACCCCAGTCACATATTCATGAAAGAATATTTTCATGATTGCTTCAAAAAGTGAACAGTAGAACAGTGACAAGTAGGTTTAAAGCAAAATTAGGATTTTGAGTTTTGAGGGATTTATGGTAATGTGTTTTTACTGTAATAAATATATAAATTTAAAAATTCACAATATATTTCATCACATTTTTATACCTAAAATAGAAAATCTATTAGAAGTCAAGAAATTAAAAATATCGCCAAAGAGAACAGAATTCTTGTAGCTTATATATGAAATTGAATCTCTAATTACCCAAATGTGACAGAGATGATCTACTAGTTATGTTAGCACACTACACTGCCTACAAGACCCAACTTTTAAAATACCCCCAAAATGAGAGATATTTACCTATAATATTGAGTTTCACTTCAGGTTTGCCCCCTTTTCCTTTTATATATGTTTTTTATGATGCATTTATTTTGGCTTACAGAAAACCTCATTAGATCTTCAATTTCCGTTCAGCTGTGTGGATTGTTAGTTACTATTCAAAGAGGTGACTTTTCCAGAATTACAAGTATTCCTTTACTTTCTATTCTAGTGTCATCAGTGCATTTGGTAGTTCACCACAATGAGCTAACACCGTGATGCATCATGGCTGGATATAAAATTCTCCAATCTCGTGTCTCCAGAGACAGTTCTTTGGAAACCTCATTGGCTCATATGGAAGCAGAACTTGCCAACAGACTGATTCACTGATGTGTTGAAAACATTGTTGGAAGGTGGATTACTGGATGTGTGACCTCAAATGTATATCCTTTTCCCTGGACCTTTTATCTCTTTGCTTCTCAGTTGACATGTGATGGAATTTTTTCTTCCCCAAACCTGTGTTAAAACACACACACACACACACACACACACACACACACACACACACACACACAGTGAATCCATGGACTCCAAACTAGAAAATTCTGTAACCCTAATGCACCATTAGGTGGCAAACCAACCCCATGATGAACAAAGCACAGAGGTTTGATCTAATGAACTCTGGGGAAGAAGTAATACTCTCCAGTGAACAGTACGAATCCTAGGGCATCGGAAGTATTGGTCTAGCTCTCATGGCTCACGTTTCTGAAGTGACATTGCCCTCATGTACCACACTGTGAAATGTACGTTTGTTTCTGATCTTCACTAGCTGTGATCTGAGAACTTGAAACTTCCCCAAGGAAGCCTGAAGTATGATTAGAACATTTTCAGCATGGATCACAGGTTTGCAGGAGGGCAAAGACCAGGATTCTGAATGTGCCAGACATGTGTGTAGTAAAATGGCCTTCAGAGAGTAGGGACAGAACCCACTGAAGGCCTCATCCAGTGAACAGGAATAAACACTCTAGACATGTCTCATACAGTAAATGCAAGGATATTTGCTAAGAAGAAAGGATGTGATTTCAGATCTGTGCTTCTACCTTCCCCAAAAGCCATGTATGGTCCATGTGTCAGGGTGGATAGAGAGTGCTGAGATGAGCTGGACCCAACTCCACAGTCATGCTTTCTAACTCTTTTCTTGACCCTGAATTCTTGACCTGGTTTAAATCCTGTGGTTGTTGAGCACTTTACTTCCCTGATTCTCAGCTCCTTTAAAGCAGGACAGCAGTAGCTTCCCCCACAGCAAAGGCCAGAGCACTGCAGCTCTCTGCACCACATGACTGACCTCTGCCACCTTTGAGGCCTTTGTTTCAAACCGCTTCTCAACTCCAGGACCAGAAAGTCTGTGCTGGACTTTAATCTTCAGAGCCAATTGCCATATTCACTGTAGCCAAAATTGCCACCTGGATAATTAGAAATTTGATTGCATCTCATTCTCAGGTCCAGGCTTGTTTCAATCTGAGCAGATTAAATATTCTTCAGAGCTCTCTACATTAAAACATAAGTATAGCAATGTTAAAATAAGACAATATTTTTAAATACCAAATAAAGAAGAATCCCAATTTTGCTTAGTTTATTAACCTACGATTTCTATCTTGCCACGCATGATAAGAACACCAAGGCTCTTTCAGGGGTATGGAGGTGCATATTTGTGAGGCATAGGCGATATCAGGAAAGATTTGAGTTCTGCTAAAAAGTAGATATTGGAGAGTTGTGCTGTATTTTGTCCTTCATGTAATTGTTTGAATGTTTGAGCCTTAGAGACACTACAGCTGTCTAGAGTAAAAGATGCTTCAAACCCAAGACTGAGCTGTGTACTGATAGAGGCCAAGTAGAAAAACAGCAAAGGAATTTTCTGTTGTCGCCAGACCATTAGACCAATTTTAAATTTTTTAGCATTCAGGTTTCCTTTCATCACTTAGAGTCCTGCTACAGTTTCTTCCCCTGGCTTGTAAATTACTGCACATTATTTTGCAAAGATGTTTAAGAGGAGGTAATTGGGGCATCTTTTGTCCTCATTAAGAGCACAGGCATTGTGTGTGTGTGTGTGTGTGTGTGTGTGTGTGTGTGTGTGTGTGTGTGTGTTTAGGGATCATGAAGCATGAAGTGTTAGAAAATGTGATTATGCCCTACCTTGGTATTTTAGCTATGCTGTATCAGTGTCTAGATAAATGTAAAGCACTTCAAAGACTGAGAATTTTTATTACCTGCGATTTTCTCTTTATAGTGTATATTCTCAGATTTTCCTAAATGGCTCCCAGGTCCAAAGATCATTACCATACAATATTGGTAAGAAACAGGAAAAAAGTATGTGCAGGAACATGGTGGAGACAAAAAAAAAAAAAAAAAAAAAAAAAAAAAAAAAAAAAAAAAACTACACTACTGGAGTCAGAATGACTTTGTCCTGTGGGTCCCTGGGAGATACACAGACTTTGCTGTCCGTATATCTTATCTATCCTAGTCCTGCCTGAGACATTGATCAGTTAACCTTCCCTGAGTGTCAGAGATGAGCCAGCCCATCTGAGCAGCTGTGCCTAGCCCATCTCAACTCCTACTGATTTGCATGTCCCCAGAGCATAGCAATAAGGACTTTTCAATAGGGTGGGCACACACTGTCCAGAAGTCATTCCCAGTCAGCACACAGCATGGAAATGAGGGCCCCTGCTCAGCTCCTGGGGCTCCTGCTTCTCTGACTCCCAGGTAAGGATGGGCACTACTAGGATTTACGGAGCACAGCATGGTCAGGGATTTTTGCTTTTCAGAGGAGTTTTCTTAAAGCATGATTGATTGTGTTTATTTTTCCCATGTCAGGTGTGCAATGTGACATTCAGATGACCCAGTCACCGTCTTCTCTGTCTGTGTTTAGGAGACAAAGTCACCATCAGCTGTAGAGCCAGTCAGGGGATTAGCAATTACTTAAGATGGTATCAGCAGAAACCAGGGAAAGTGCCTACTCTCCTGATCTATCATGCTAACAGTTTTCACTCTGGAGTCCCATCAAGGTTCAATGGCAGTTGATCTGGGACAGATTTTTCTCTCACCATAAGCAGCCTGCAGCCTGAAGATTTTGCAGTGTATTACTGTAAACAGTATAGCAATTGGCCTCTCACAGTGATTCAAGCTATAGCATAACTTCCCAGAGAAGCAGAAGTGTGAGGCCAGGCTGCCACAGCTGCTCCTCCCCGTGCCCCCACCTGCTGAAAACTGGGTCACAATTTCATCAAGGAATAGACTATATTAAATGTAAGAGGTGAGTATAAGAATTATGCAGACATTTATACAAAAAGTTTCAATCTACATACACTTGAGTAATCTTCCCTCAGTGTCCCAGAAAAATCCAACAGGTCAAACTTGTCTGGATCCACTAGGTGATTCTTGACACAGACATCCACAAACAGCACAATAATTGCCTAGGTTGTTATTTTTTTAATTTTAAAACAAAAAAAAAATTAAAAAATGATATAGAATTTCCAGGCAAAATAATAGGAGATTAACAATGGTTAATATACTGTGTATTGTTACCTTTAAAGTAGTTGCATTACAAGATATAGACATGAAAGAATGATCAAATAATAAAAGCCCAAATCTTTCTTTTGCATGAACTAACAGAGATTAGTAGTATACTTGTCTACCATACATATACATATATGATACACATCATATATATATTTATCATATATATGATAAATATATTTATCATATATGTGATATATATATTTATCATATATATGATATATATATTTATCATATATATGATATATATATATGAAATATTTTTTTTCTTTTTTGTTTTCTCCTTTCTTACATCCCAGTTATTTTTTTTCCTTTTGAACAATTTCCTCCCCTTCCACTTTCACAATATCTATTATATATCTTGGATCTCATTTAGTATTTCAGTCTTTAACACTAGAAATCAATAATCTAGGATTGGAGGTTCTATTCAACCCCACTATTCCCCTTCCATATATCTTCCAAGCAGAACTGAAAACATCGTACCACATTAATATATGTTCACGCATGTTTATAGCAGCACAATTTGTAATAGCTAAATCTTGGAAACAACCCATGTTTCAATCAATTTTGTAATGAGTAAAAATTACAATAAAATATTACTCCACTATAAAGGATAAACTGGAGCTTTTATAGGTAAATGGATACCACTTGAGACCACATTCATAAGTGAAATAAATCAGACTCATATCACATTGCCTCCCTAGTGCAATGTCCAGTGTTATTTTGTAGGGCTTAGTATCAACAATTGTGACACAGCTGATTAATACAGTATTTACAAGCTGGGCATGGTGGCTCACTCCTGTAATCCCAGCACTTGAGAGGTTGAGGCAGGAAGCTCATTTGGAGTTTGAGACCAGCCTAGGCAACAAAGTGAGCTGAAGGACAGCCTGAACTGCACAGCGAGACCCTGTCTCAAAAAGACAAAAAAATACAGTATTTACATGTCCACACATATAGATATACTGATTTATAAAGTTGGTAAGCTAAAGCTGCATACTAAATTTTTTCAGAAAGACACACACACACACACACACACATATATATATATATATATATATATATATATATATATAAATGTGACACTAGAATAAATATTTCAATAAAAACAGAAATACTAATTTAATTTGAGGAAAAATTATCATAGGTGGTTCAGATTAACATTATATATGTTTAGTAATACTTAAGATATTATCTTAGTGTATTTTGATTCCTGACATAAAACTTATGTAATCAAAATGTATGCTTCAAAACATGACTATGAACAATTATAAGATTTTATTTATCTATATGCTTAATATCTGTTTATTCACACTCAATATTAATGCACAGATAGAATATATTCTTCCAGAAATTTTTCTTTGGATTTCTTGTTTGTAAAACAGTAATTAAATGGACAAACCAAACCCATAGAATCAGGATGGAGAGAATTCATTTAAGGTAAAATTAAAAATTTCAGCGTATGAAATTCCTACGAAGTAATTTACTTTCACCACCATCACCTGCAGGACCAGCACAGACATTGATAATGATATGCACTGGTGTCAGTGGAAAGTGGAAGTGATTTACTTTCAGTGAAAACAAGGCCTTCTTATTTTTCTTTGTGACTAAAGTTCTATTATGTGTTTATAGAGAAAGTAATATGAAATACAAGTATTAATAAAAAGCACAAAACTGTCAGAAAATGTAGATAATTAAATAATGGATAGAAACCCTTGTCTCAAATTGACTATGGAGAATCACACTTTTCCTGGTACGGAAATGTGCATTATAAGCTTAGCGAGAGAAAAACTGAAGCTCAATTTTCTCAAAATGAAATTTTAAAATCTCTCCTTTTTCCTGCAAACATTATTCTAATATCTATCTAATCACTTGTTTTATGAAGAATTGACAGATTTAAGATTTGGATTGAGTGAATTTTCTGGTCCTTTAGAAAATTAGAGGACAGGAGAATAAGTTAGAGGTGAGTAATTTCTAAGTTATGATATGTAGGTTGTTTTTGGATCAGTCATGCCTAACTTTATATACAAAGTGGACTTAAAATTATAGACAATAACACCAATCAATGGCTATACTTTAAATCAAGAGTAACCCAACTGTAAGAAGCAAATATCCTAGGCCCCCCTATATTCTATTGATTTAAAATGACAGGTGTGCTGTAGTGATCATATGTGTGTAGATAGTCAGCCTAAATTTCATCCTTATGTAAACAGAGAAAAACATAAAGACACAGATGTACATCCTACTAACTACGAAGTGTGCACAAGCCAGATGTTTCATATGGAGAAAAAAAAATCCTGGAGTTCAAGTTCCTGGGTTTAAGGATAAATTGCAATAAATATTCAGCAAAGTAATATTTATATTAATGTAAAATAAAAGTGGAGATGATAAGTGTAGACCATGGTTTGGGCAATGTGGAGTGATTAAGATCCACATCTCTGATTTGGATTCCATCACAATAGACAGAATAGGGCCTTGCTTACAAGGATCAACATCGAAAAGAATCCAAATAGTCATGGACTCAAATCCTGGCAGCATAGGTAAGCACAATATAACAGTATATACTGCAAATTAATGAGTCCAATTTTAGAAGAGCAAGCAATGAAGAGATGGTTACGAGTTTTTAACCTCTCTAATGTCAGAATGGACTGTGAAGATGAAATCATCCTCTGCTTGCTTGTATGAGAAGCTTTCTTCTTTGGCACTTTAATGCTTCCTCTGCATCTCATTACCATACATAACACAATTTGCATATTTCCCACATATAGTGGTCCAACAACTCTGAAGCCTTACAATGCATTCTGATGGACTGGTTGGGAAAGCAATTGCCAGCTGGAGGTCAGAGCAAAGATCATGTGGTCCCAGGATCAGATACTCTGTTCTTTCATCCTTTGCATTTCTGGTAAGAGAATCATGAATTTAAGTTTTCATAATCTCCACCAAATATTACATATTCATAAAAATGGACTTTTTGCTTTATCCAAATGCATTGAATATTATTTATTTTCCATATTTTGTCTTCTGTCAGACTCCCTGGCAGAAATTATACTCACACTGCCTTCAGAACTCCTGTCAGTGGCTGTAGATTACTAAGCCACCATCACCTGCAGGACCAGCACAGACATTGATAATGATATGCACTGGTGTCAGTGGAAACCAGGGGAAGCTCCTAAGCTCCTTATTAAAGTAGCTACCACTCAGATCTCTGAGATACCCTCCTGGTCAGTGGCAGTGGATATGGAACAGATTTTATGCTGTCAGTTCCTGACCTGGAATATGAAGGTGCTGCATGGTCTTTGTGTCAGCAGGATGATAGTTGGCCTCTCACAGTGATATTCATTTTAGGAAATCCTGGAAATCTCTCAAGGAGATACTTCATCGAAGCAGTTCAATTGAGGAAGCAGGCAATGACTTTTGTTTCTGAGTTTCCCTCATACACATGCATGTTCACTTTCATTTTCCATTTCTGTGTTTTTCCAGTTCATGTTCCTCTTGCTACTTTTGTCACAGTTGATACTGTCAAGACCGCAACACAGTGCCAACCATATCATGATCCTTTCTAAACAGAGGCAAAAATCACAAGATCAACTCTTCATACTTCATCATATTTATTATTTCCTTTTCTAAAAAACAAAAAAAGCAAAACAAAATATGAGAAAAATTGATTTAGGTAGGGATTTCAAATAATCGAATTAAAGGCAGCCCTGTCCTCCCTCTAAGAGAGCTCATGTGACAGCTCTCTTGTGCTAGACGAAGAGCAGGAGGCAGGTATAAGAACAGCACTTAAACTACGTGCAGGTTCCTCAGCGTCTGTCTTGCCTTGTGTTCCCATAATTTTCTTTTTAATCTATTATATTTCTTTGTTCTGTTACCACCAATGAAATGATGCTTCTTTTTCCCTGAAACTTTTTACCCTTTTTAGGTACATATGAATGATATCACCTCAAATTTAGAGAGTTTCCACATCTAATTGTGACATATACCGTTGTTATTGGATCCATTGAAACTACCATGCCTCAGTCAAGTTTTATCTCAATATTTATCTCAAATATTTTTGAAACCTAGATGATTATGTAGGAGCAGCAAAAACTAACTTTAATTTTGAAATTCCAAAAAGTACACAAGAAATCACCGATGTTTGTACCACCCACTCCCACAGCCACAGATGCTATGTAAGCAAGAGATTGGCATTTGATTTTGCTGGGACAGCAATAACAGCAGAGATACGTCCACATGTAACATTCAGATCCTGACAGAAACAGACACTCTGCAACCAATCTCTTCTGGCTGATCTTGCCTTGGACTTGGGTCCTTCAACCTGTCCTGAATTACTGAGACGGGCAGCCCTGCAGCAGTGCTTCGCTTGTTCAGCCTCTGCTCATTTGCGTGTCCAAGCTCATGGCACTCTTCCTTGAAAAGATTTATTAATCTGATTACATCCTGCACAGGAGTCAGTTCCACTCAGGCACAGCATGGACCTTAGGGCACCTGCTGTCTTCCTGGGACTCCTGCTCTGGCTCTCAGATAAGACCCTGAGATTTATTCAGCCCACTGTGGTTTCAATGCACCTTAAAGCCTGATTGACTATATTGACATTTCTGTTTATGTTTCCCATGCCTGGTGTGCGAAGTGATATCCAGATGACCCAGTCTCCATTCTTGCTGGCTGGCTCTCTAGAATACAGAGTCATCATCACATGTAGAGCCAGTCAGAAAGTTAACAGTTTGAATGGTATCACCAAAAACCAGGGAAAGTTCCTAGGATTCTGATCTAGCAGTTGTCCTCCCACAGTGAAACAAGGCATGATATAACTTCCCAAGAAAGAATGAGTGTGAGCATGGCCTTGCCCAGCTGGTCTTCCTGATGTCTCCAGCTGCTGAAAATGTTTTGTAGGTGCTTTCCAGACTTTGAAGGTCACTGGAGGATTTTCTAGAAGGAATCATGGATTCTCTTTGTATCATAATTGATTTTGTAGTTCAACACCAACAACCCAAATGTCAAATGCCTTCTTTATATAAAGGAAAGTGTGTGATACCTCAGGATTCACTGTTGTGGCATTCCTTGGAACTCAGTGAACCACAGAAAAGTTATTCAAGTAACCAGCAGGTAGCAGCCTTAAATATGCTTGAAAATGTTTGCATATATTACCCATGAATTCTGGGTCATATACTTCAATATTATTAAGCCATGTACTACACTGAAATTAAGATAGAATTACATGTTTTATACAGAATTTCACACTGGGAGTTTCATGTCAACATTGACTGGAAAAAATCTTCCTTGAAGAAATAATACAGAAAGGATCTCTTCCCATTAAACATTTTAAACAATTTAAAGCCAAGGAAAAAATGGGTAACTTCTCAAATTGGATGCTTTACATGGTTCAAGTTTGACAAACAAATATTATCAGTACAATTCCAATCTAAATGGTATCATTGATCGAGGTGCTCTCCATGGATTTAATGACACAATACCCTGAGTTCAGTATTCTCCATTTCCAAACATCCCAGGGGAGACCTATGAGTAAATGCCAGACCATCAGACCTGGACATCCATGTGCAAATTCTACAAGTGAGTTAATAGGAATCTTCCTAGAAAGCACATTCAAAGTCATCCCCTGCAAACCCAGAGACCTTCGCATAGCACATTCCAGCTGGCAGCTCCCACTGTGATGCAACCTGCATTCAAGTAAAAAGCCATGCAATGCATAAAGATGATGAAATAAACTTTATTCTCAGGCACAATTGCTGGTTGCAGGTCTCTCAACTCACAAAACACGTACTCATGTATCCTGATGCATCTTATCTAATTGGTGATGATCAATAAAGAACCACATCACTCAGTTTTAGGTACAACAGCAAAAGCTCCTAGACTGGGTGTTTTATAGAACACTCACTAATTTCTAAGAGCTCCAGAGGTTTTGATGCCTTATCTGAGGTGCTGACACACAGGTGCCTAATAAGAGACATTCTTTCTTTCAGATGGCCACATTTCATTTGTTTCTCATCGGGGAGATAAAGAAGTCAGTTTCTTTCTTTCCTTAGAGAGCTTCTAATTCTCTGAGGACAGCAAACCCATAATGTCACCTAATAAGGTGTACAAGGTCTTGTCTAAAAATCCTTTCCAAATGGGGAATAGAATTTTAATTTGTGACTCTCAAAGGAACACAGAACGTTAGCTAAAAAGTTATTCTGTGGTATGTACTGACGACCTTGTGAAACACAGTAGTTTCCCCTTTACTCTTTCTTCCTGAACAGCCCTTTCTTCGGCTCTTGTTTAAACGGTCAGAGTGTGGTATCCAGCAAAGTTCTCAGTGTCCAACTGTGAAAAGTGTCTGTGTGTTGAGCTGCCTGTGAATCCATTATGTCTAAGCCTCAAATTCACATGTCTTAAACAGTCTGTGCTCAACTCTGCTCCACATTCACTTGAATTCTCATACTGAGCAGGAAATTTTACTGTGATATGACCTGGTTCTATAATGGAAAAAACTGAGGAAAGGATTTCTCCACATCATTCAGAGTAATGTAACATAAAATTGTGTATTATTCATTTTATACTATTATTATGGGAACTTATTTCCTTAAAAATTCCTATCTTGAGTGTAGTATATGTGTGATAATTATAAACAGCAAAAATCTCATTATAACAACTATCCAAAAGACTCTATGTTCAATATTATTTACCTGCTTCTTGCACCCCTGGCAAGGGCCAGGAAAAGAATCAGAGCTCCCAAGATCCAGCCATGGTTGGACTCAGCAGCTTATTTTTTTTTATTTAAAGAGAAAAAATAAAGGAAATAAAAAACAAAGCAGTAAAAGGGTACACATAATACAGAATTTCAAGAAAAATACAGTAATAAATCACTAGTTAATAGGTTACATACTGTCATCTTAGAAACAGTTGTCCAAATTATAAATTGAAGCACATAAAGTGGACATTCATACAGTGAGATTGCAAACAGTTCAGTTCAATGATCCAACAAAAGTTCATTAATATGGTTTTACATCCTACACACTCAAACATACATGCAGTTATATTCCTTAGACCACCTTCCTTTCCTCTCTTTTTTACAATAACAATTACACTTTTTGGGTTTTTTTACTCCCACAGTTCTTATTACTTTTTTTGAAGAGAATAAAACCTAATGTGACTAAACAAAACAGAGTCAGTTAGAACAGAAGGATAGGCATAGTACATGATGCAAAAATAGAATATCAGGTGATCAAAAATGGTTACCATTGTGCCTCTTGCTATTTTCAAAAAGAGTTGCCTATATCATCAGGTATAATAGAATTGATCAAAACAGTACAGAGTAAGACCAATAAAACCAACACTGGAGACCTTACAAGACTTCAAAAGAAGATAATAGTCAAACCATAATAAGCATCATAATAAATCTTAATGATTTCAAAGTGGTTGCCTATACCCTCAAACTTGATATTATCAGACAAAATAGAATATAGTAAAATCAGACAGAACAAGATGAGGAGAGCAATATTGGGGTTCAAATCAGGTTAATAGGAAAACAAAAAAGGTACTATAATATATTCCGCTATTTTTTAATTTAGTTTTCTCTTAATTGAAAAAAAAATAGATTAATTTTTAAAAAAGCATGGAGATTGAGATAAAACAGGACATTGTAACAGAACAACACAGGTCAGAACCAAATTTAAGCATCATTGTGGCCCTCTTGGTAAGCACCCCAGGCTAGGGCCGGGAGCAGAACCACTGGTTCCTGTGAGCCAACCTGGATGGGGGCTGAAAATTAAACACCCTTTTCCTTCCACCCCACCCTTTAGCTTCTATGGATAAATGTCTCAGCATCTCTTGGGAGGATGACCATATTGCAGTATTGCAAATATGGGGCGTTTTCTTCTATCTTCTGTTTGAAGATAAAGTTTGTTTTCACTGTTTTGTTATGTTTCTTTTGCTCTATTCAGTACTCTCAATTGCTTTTCTGATGTTATGTTTTTGGTTTGATTTTGCTATACCTAATTGACTGGGCAACTATTGTGAAGTTAAAAAGATATACCAAAGTACCTATCACTTCCATCCCAGTATCCTAGTATGAAATTCTGTAGCAATTTCACTGCACTGTCTCAATTGGCTTTCTTCTCTCTTGTCCTGTTGCATTTTTACTACTTTCTAAATAAAATTTTTAAGATAGATTGTATATTCAAAAAATGAGGCATAAAATGATTTCTGCATTTCCTCTCCTGAAAGGGGGGTGTCAGTGTATGCAAGAGTCACATTTCTTTCTTCTCTTGAGGCCTTAGGACACAGAGTGCTTACTGATTTTAGGTTTCAAAGAAAAGCAGCTCCTTACTGTTGCCTGTGACATTTCACACACTGAACCTGGTGACACAGATAGCAGACAACTACTCAGTTAGCATTAGACCAACTTTTATGTGGAGACATTTTTGTGTTTGGGGGTTGGAAGATTGAATTTTTTTAATACAGAGTAGTGGGGAAAACAAACAGGACAGCAAATCATTGTGAAATAAATTTTAATATCTCAGATTTACATTTCATGGAACTCTGTTTTTTCTAGAACAGCTGCTTCAATGTCAAGTGTGCCTGAGATAAATTTTGTCTTAAGGATAATTCTCCCTATTACTGAAGACCAGTTTTACTGAATTTTTTAAAAAAATTTTGTCCCTTTAAGGGATATTTTTGATCTCTAGAGTCCACCCTTACCCTCTTCTCCCCTTACCCTTCACCACAATTTTGTCTCACACAGTGAACTCTATTGGACTTAAATAGGCTCTAATTGCAGAACACCTTCTCCTTGTGACTGTCAATCAGTTGTTTCTGTTATCTGCTTATGCTATTTTTGGAACCTCTATGGTATCAAGGTACAATAAAAGGCACTTATGAGGGATAACCAAAATGGTGACATGAACCTTATAGCCCATGGATAATATATACACCCAAAAATGAAACAAGGAAATTGTAATAATGAAGTAGAAGGATACAGTCCACACTGCTTTTGTGAGACCATAGGAATTTGGGGAGAATATTATGATGAGTCAGACCCAGCAATTAGAACAAAAGACTCAAATCCCTTGACCCACTCGTGGTCCCACAATGACAATTTCATCCAGTTAAATAGAGAAAAGAGAAGTTTGCAGAACTGGGTATTTGGACAAGTTCTGTTTGCAGGTTAGAATCATCTTTAAGGATATTAATAATCCAGTTTGTCTGACAGGGCTCATTTGGGGCATGCCTATGCACATGAAAATAATAGGGGGATGGAAAGACCCTGGAAACCTTATCAGCTTTTCAAGGATGGAATTGACAAGCCAGAAGCCTGTTGCCTCTTTGCCTACACTCTCCAGTGAGTTGCATGACCCTGAGGCTTGAGAACAATGGAATTTTGTCTAAGGTCCAACCAAAAAGCAATGTCTCATCCCTGGTAGATATCTAGGTTGGTCTAACAAGGTGTTCACAAAATCCAGAATTTACTAGATACTTAATGAGACTCACCAGCATCTAACTATGGTGGATCCCACTATAGCAAAGAGCTATTAGATATGTATATGATCAAGTCCACACTTCTATGAAGCTATAACTTCCTCAATCATAGGTGTACCCAATCAAACACACTGATCTTCAGGAGAAGAAGAACTCCTACCTTTACTGATGACAGAATCTGTTCATGGACATGAATTTTGTGTGGGACAAGATAACAACCAGGTTGCATGCAAATCACAAGATTCAACCTTCAGGGTGCCTCAAGGGTTATGGTTTTTCTGAACTAATGAGCTTTTCAAATATCTAGGCCTTAGATAAAAAAATCACTCAGATGGGTCCTAGCCTCCTGCTGATGCTTATTCCTAAGGTGACAGCTTTTTAGGAGGACTTGAAGACTGATGCTTGTTGGTTGACCACCAGTCACAACACAGGAGGTTTACTGTCTTGACAATATCGGCCAGGGCAAGCAGAACCAGGGTACTCGGATTGAATGAAGGATCGATATCTCATTCTGAAACAGGTCTCCAGAGGCTTCACCAAATAACCCACAGCATAGCACAGTGCATGACAAGAGTCACCAAGTAGTTAAACAACGTTTTGCCGTAAAAAGGTTATTAGGAGGAGGTAGGGGGAGGGAGGAACTTTACTGTTGGTGGGAATATAGACTGTTAAAACACTGTGGAGATCAATGTTGAAGTTCCTCAAAAAACTAGGATTGGGGTTCGCATTTGACCTCATTTATCACACTTCTGGACATTTTCCCAGAAGAATTGAAAATATCAAACCAGAGTGATACATATGCACCCATGTTTATAGCAGGAAAATTTGTAACAGCCAAACCTTGGAAACAACCCAAATGGCCATCAAACAAGGAATGGATAAAAAAAATGATATTTTTATACAATGGACTTCTACTCAGCTATAAAGAAATATTGCATTGAGGCTTTTACAAGTAAATAAATGAGACTTGAGAACATACTAATAAGTGAAATAAATCAGACTTACATGTGTAAATACAGTGTTGTCTCCCTAGTGTAAGAGACTTAAAGAGTAAATAAGATATAAAATCTACAATAGATATTGTGAAAGAATAAGAAACCGCTCAAAGAGGAAAATTAACTAGGACAAGGCAAAGGAGAAAATGAGAGGAAAAAGAAAAACATATAAATTTTTTATATATACCTAAAATAGCTAAGATGATTATACTGCTAATTCTATTAGTTCTTGAAAAAAGAAAAATTACTACTCAACTGATTAGTTAAGTTTCTGTGTCTGTACCTGGTAATCTAAGCAACTGTTTTGAAAATAGCAATATGTAATATTACAACCATGGTTAAGTATCTATCATCTTGTTTTGGAAGTGTATATTGTTATTGTTGTGAATTATTTTGTCCTGTAGTTGCTTGTATGTCTGTTTTTATTTTGTTTTTCTTTTCTGTGTTTTTTCTTACTATAAAATAAAAAATTACAAAAAAAAGATCGTTAGACATTTACCTGTAATGGCATTTTTCTTCTTGTCAACTACAATAAACTTAAATGTTCTTGTGAAGTTTAATATATTCAGATCAAAGGAAATGCCTTTATCAACAGACATTTCTAACATTGCAGAACAATTAATCTCATAACCACAGACAGATTAGTACAGTATTCAGTGATCTCAAGATCATTGTATTATTGGATGAAATCATTGAGACTCAACACTAGAGTTTCTTTCATTTTATCTGGAGGGAGTGAGAAGGGAAAACTTTCATTTTGAGACAGCCCTGGCTGCACACTTGATCATAGTCAGGTCTTTGGTTCCTTCTGAGGACAGGGCCCTGAACACAATGGCACCCTCATAAATGAGTTCTTCCAGTTTAGAATTTCACTTTTGCCTTCTGAGTTCACTTTTTGCAAACTTGTGTTGTAACACTAAAGCGAAGATCCTTAATTGGGGTCCTTTTCAAGAGCTGAAAAGTAATTTTTCACTGTGACCTTTATTTGTGCCCTGTCTGGATATCTAAAGCACCCTGATTGGTGCCCAGTCATGGAGAACATACTCTTCCTCATAGGAAAAAGGTGGCAATGCTTGGTTTCTTTGAAATAAAACAGTTTTTGAGGCTCTACAGGTGCTGCTCAGAAGAGGACCTGATTCTGAAGTATTTTTGCTAATTGCCAAGGTGAGGCAGGAGAGCATGCAGAATCCTTTCCACTGTTTCTGAGGGTCAAGAGAATTTCTGTAATGGAAATGTGGAGAAGAATAAATTGTCTACTTTGACTTGCACTCATATAGATAAGAGAGGAGAGAATGCACAGGAAGGGATGTGTTGTGGCATGGGATGAAGTCTATCATGATGTATTGATTGTACATGGAATGGCTGGACTAACAGCTTAGAATATTCACAGTATTGAGCTTTAGTGGCCTTTGGGGTTGACATCATAGTTTTATGCTTAAGTTTTCAACAAAAATTCAGCAAGGAGAAATCTTTTTTCCCCCTTAGTTGTTACTGATTATCTTCCTAGTCCATCTGTGCATCATCCATTCTTTGTAATGGAATCTGTTACATCTCAGAAGAGTTTCAATGTGCCACACAGATAATGACTCGAAAAAGAAAACAGAATTTAGTACAAGAAAAGGATCATTGGATTTATCTTAAGATTAGCAGGTTGAATTAGTCATCTTACATATGGTGACTAGAAAGCAAGACCAGGAAAATGTCCAGCATTTGGGTTCCAGACACATTGGTGGAATTTTGATTCATAAACTATCACTTTTTAATTCAAAAGCAAATATAAAAAAACTACCATGTCTGTAATACCACACAATGCTTGAAACCCATTTATTATCATTTTATCTAATCAATAGTAAAAATCAAGAGTGAAAATGTAACAGAAACAAAAACATATTACCAGAAAAAGGATGACTCACATACAGGAAAAACCTCAGAATATATTTCCATATCTGGCCACAAGAGGGGGCGCGTGCACCACCGGGATGCTAAATATATTTGGTAGGTTTCCAGAAATGTCCTGAAGTCCTAGGTGATCAAGGATCGTAATATTACTGATTCATTGACAACTTTCATAGATTATGCCTTTCACCCAGGAACAAGTTTACTTTTTTTCCCAATATATCTCATGTCCATAAGCAAGAATCACTCAGGACAAATTCAGAACGATTTGATTAGAAAAGTAAAACCAGTTCTTTAGTTAGATACAGTGAAACTAGGAATCTGCTGAGGTGGATCACAGAGAAAATACACTTGAAACATAATCCTGATTCTAGTAAAAGAGTGGTTCCTAGGTTGTAGATATGGAGTAAGGTGATTCTCATCCAGATGGCAGAAAGTCTCAAACCTACATGTTCCCTATAAGCCATGCATAGAGAACTTCAACACCTGCAGATCAGAGTAATTTTCCTCACAAGCATCATCTCAGCCTGACTCCAGAGTTTGGACTGGCATGGTCTAGCTTCCAGCTTCCCAGGAAGTATGTATAAAATCTATCAATGACTAAAATAGCAATGCAACAGAGTACAATTTAATATATTTATACCAATGGTGACATTCAGGAAGGTACAATGGGCAAAAGAGCTGTTTATCAGAGAATAATGAGAAATCACTATGCTGTAATTAATTTTCATTCAGGTTTGAATCCCCTAAGATAACATTTGAAATCTCATTTTCATCCACATATCATGACCTACTAACTGAGACCATGAATGAATCACCATCAGGCAAAGCTCGCACAGGAGATGCAGTGAGGTATGTTTCTCAAGGGAGCCTGTGTCTGCAGGCCGGGCATGTAGCTGCAGCACTGAGTTACAGATAAATATATGTGCTGACGGCCTATATTTGTGATTAAAAATGCAGTTTTGTTATGCTTTTGCTCATCCAGGATGAAGACGTTTCCAAATCTCCCTACCAGAAGGACTATGGTATGTCAAATATGATCACCAATCAAATTGCATTGATAGCCAACTACGGCTTTAGGAAAGCTCGTTTCTAGGTGGACTTGGATGACTGGTGAAGGCAGGATCGTGGAATCTGTATCTGGTCTCTGGCCCTTGTGCTCCATTGCACTGTTCCTCCACTCTTCTTTCCAGGTTCCATGGATTATGCAGGATACCAGCTCCACATGATGTAAACACTTGGAGCCAGGTGAATTCTCTGAAACTGTGAGTCAAATATGCTTGTCCAACTTTAAAATGCTCGTGTCATGTATTTTCTTCCAGAAATGGCAAAACTGTTCAATCTACACGATATTGGAATTTTTGCATGTGTATAAATTTTAATACAAGGAATGTGATGCTTATTATCCTCCAGTGTGGGAGACAAGTGGGAGCAATGACCAAGTACTGTGCGTCAGTGTTTCTGGGGACATCTTCAGTGCTTGTCAACCTGAACCACTTTTCATTTTACTGTTTTAAAACTGGAAAGTATGTGCCATCTGAGAAATATACAATATGAGAAATTTATTCCTATGGAAACACATTTTTACAAGGTCTGGTCCTTATGAGAACTGAACAATAGCACAAATCAAATTATCAGTTGTTGTTTTACTTATGTTTAGAAGACATGCTGCATACTCACTTGTAGACTAACAGTTGCATAACAGCAGTATTTTAACATTTAGACATACTTTCTACACATTTGAAGAAAGAATTTCTATTTCTTTCATAAATAATTTAAGGATGTACCTCGTTTAGGAAATAGAAGAGAGGGTGTCCCTTCCCACTCTTGTTTTCTGAGATTACTAACCAGGGAGAAGTTGAGATGGGGTCAGCTCTGAGAACTTGTGGGAGACCACACAAATGATTATGCCTAGAGTAGGCTATAATCAGCCTGGACTGTGAGGAGTTAATTCCGATATTGGCTTAAGTAGTGAGCCAGGGTGAAGCCTACATGAATCATAAGAGCACTATGGATGTCATACAGGATAGCACTGCCCCCGACCCCTGCTATTTGGCACAGTAGAGACCAGAGATACGATTGGTGAAGCCGGAGGGTCCGATGTGAGACAAACTGGCAACCAAGGACAAGTAAATCTTCCCTAATTATTTTCTCTGAACCGTAGCTTATTTTACTTCAAAAATGAGTTAAACTTTAACCATGCCTTATTCCTGGTCTCTTCTATTCTTGATGCAAGAACCTTTTGTTGCTTCTTTTACAAGCCCTGCCTGCATCAGCATCCAGTCCCCGGGAACCATATCTGTACTCCTCACCTCATACTATAGATTGCATAGCCAATAAATACTGTGTATCTGGATAGTTCATTGTCTTTGTTATCTAAGCACTGAACATTCCATTTCTGCATCTTTCCTCCGGAATTTTCCTTTACAGCCTTGTATATTATAGTAGCACCAAACAGGAGACTGAGGTTTTTCTGGAGTACTCTTTAAGAGTTGAAAATCAGTTTTACAGTCAGATTTTTATGTGTGGCCTCTCAGAGTATCCAATATACTCTGAGGGGTGTCAGGTAATGCAAAATACTGAGAATACTTGTTTTCTCCAAAATAAAATGGTTTATTGAGGCTACACAGGTGCTAGTAAGAAGTGGACCTGGTCTTGGGATATTTTTGCAACTTCTACTAAATTATAATACATTGAGATTTGGTTCTTTCCACTTTAGTTACTTAATTTGGTCTTCTAACTGACAATGATTCTGGGCTTTTACATTATTACTGAGGCCAGGGCTTTAGCTCAGTGGCTCAGTAGCTGCCTGGCAAGGGCAAAGTTGTAATTCAATCCCCTAGTAACCAGAAAAAAAAGTCTTTGGTTTGAGCACTTAGCTCAACTGCATAAGCACCTGCCTGGGAAGTGTAAAATCATGAGTTTGAAACCTAGTACCAGAAAAAAAAAAAAAAGACAACTACATGGTTACTGACTTTTTTCCACTCTTTGCATGCTTGTCCACATCTGTCCAGTTCATCAGACTGCTGCTAACAGCTGATGCCTGTGAAGTACATGGGCAGCCTGCATATCTCGCTGTACTGAAGCCTATGAAGCTGACATATCTGAGTCTCAAGTGTCACCTGATATTGGTGTAGATAAAGTCAGAAGTGAGCAGAAATTAGGATTAGTATTTCAAATAAACAACTGTACTTTTAAAATCTTTGTTAGTAGATTTTTATTTTGATTCAGGACACTGCTATTTAGTTCTATGCAACCTGAGGGTTCTAGGGGTTATAAATCCTGGAAATGTTTTCTTTTATTCCCTTTCTATTTTATTGCATTTCAGAAAAATATTAGAAAACTTAGCATGGAGAAGTCTTCTGTTCTCAATATTAACTACAAATACCATAAGCAGAGAATCTAAATCCAAACATTTTTTTGATTTTTATAGGACTACATTTTATCTAGCAGGTTCTCTGTTATATAAAATAATAACAAAGGAAATGCTATGAACATCTAAAAGAAAAAAATAACACTGTACTCCCAAGGAAAGCTTTTCTCAGGTTAAAAGAGAGAAAATACTCACTGTGAAACAATATATAGCTCTTTGGTCTCATCTGTGGTGCCTCAGGGCACCTCATCTTTGCAGTCACTGAGATGAGCCAGTGGCCACCTTGTCCAGCCCTGCTGATTTGCATGTGCACAGAGCACAGACCAGAACCCAGAGAACTCCTTCGTAGGCTGCTCATACCCTGTGCGGGACAAAGTCCCAGTCAGAGCACAGGATGGACATGAGGATCCCCACTTAGCTCCTAGGACTTCTGCTGCTCTGGCTACCAGGTAAGGATGGGCAGAGCTGGGGATATACTCAGCACTGTATTGTCAGATTCACCTGAATCTTGATGGAAGTTCTTTGCTAATGTCACTAATGATGTAAACATTTGTGTTTATGTTTCCATTGTCAGGTGGCAGATGTGACATCCACTTGACTCAACCATTATATGTCCCTTTATCATTGGGAGAAACAGTCGACCTCACTTGCCAAGCCAGAGTGTTGGAAGTAATTTGCATTGTAATTAGCAGAAACAGGAAAACTCTTAAACTTCTAGTCCGTTATGCAACCGGTTTGCAGTGTGGGGGCATCCCCTTCAGGTTTAGCGGCAGTGGGTCTGGGACAGCTTTCACTCTCACCATCTTTAGTCTGCAACTTGAAGATGTTGCAACTTATTGCTGTCACAGGGTTACAACTGGCCTATCACAGTGATGCATGTCATAACATAAACTTCCCAGAGAAGCAGAATCGTGAAGCTGGGCTGTCCTACTTTCTCTTCTGGTGCTTGCATCTGAAAAGAGTATTTTTCAGAGGCAGCCACTAACTGAAGATTATGTGAGGGTTTTACAGAAGAGGTCAAGCAAGGACCTTGACCCTTATCTCTGTTTTCTCCTTTCAAGTTCCACCAACGCAGACATGATGATGCCTCTTGTAATTCAATAAATAACACCAGTGATTACACTTTAATGGTATGTATTAGAAAAAGGCTTGAGATTAATACAGCAAATGGCAAGCAATGGTAACACTTCCAAACTTAAATATAAAATGAAATGAATAGCATGGGAATTTAATTTCTTTGTAATGACCAGATGTGTGGTAGTGAAAAGGACCTACAGAGAAAGAAAACACAAAACAAACAAGCCAGACATTGTGGTGTTTGCCTGTCATCACAGCAGTATTAAGTCAGAAGCAAGACAATTGTCATAAGTCCAAAGCAAATGTTGGATAACTTAATGACTAAAGCCAGTCTGAGCTACATACGGAGACCCTATCTCAAAAACAAAGCAAAACAAAGAAACAAACAAACAAAAATCATGCTACACCAACTACAAAAGTAGACTCTAAGAAGGACAGATTCTTCAATCCTAATTTAGAATTTCAAGAACACCTGGAAAGTAGATTCCAAGGAGAAACTGTTATTAAGAAAGTTAACTCAAAAGTGGGAAACTTTCAAAATACCTAATTTGATAATGATTAAAAGCTAGATGCTAGAAACACAAGATCCTCAAATGTCATAGTACATTTCCCATTCTAGTTATGGTTTCTCCAACTGTGCAGTCCTCAGATGTGACCAGAAAACTCAAATGTCAAGGGCTGATATTTTCCGCAGCCTCTGGTACCAATTCACAAGTCATTATCCCCCCATATCACTTTCTGAAGGTGTGCACAGATCATGTTGCATCATTTTCCTCTATCTCGATGTTTCAGAGGACATTACTGAGCATGCACCTGGGAAAAATGAATTGGAAAAAGCAGTTCAGGGAGACCTAGTTCTAGAAGTGATGGTCATTTTAGGAATAGCACAGATCAGCTCATTTCTTTTTATGCCACTATCTACCCAGCTCCTAATTTTTTTCAGGCAAGTAATAATCTCAGAATATTTTTAAGTGTGCTGTGAAGTGGAGTCCGAAAGTTGTGGTCGCAGCAAGAAAGTTCCATGGAGTCCTAGTGAATATACTAAGTTAAGAATTTAGAAGAAATTTTTAAGAATTGTTTGACAAAAACAACAGCAAAGAACAAACAAAGACAAAACATAGACCAAAATCAACCTACTGGGGAGGTAGCCTTATTTTTCACCTCCACAAAATTTATCCAGTAAGCTATATTATTGTCATCATCATTGGACTTTACAAATGCAAAATTTAGAACTGCACTAGCCCTGCTGACTGACAGTCTGTATTTATCATGTTAACATGTGACTATAGAATGATTAGGACGCTCTGCTTAGAATCTTATTTCAATCAATTAGACTCTCTTGACAGTGAGTCTCTGGAAGGACATTTCTATTTAAAAGTCTACATTAAAACTGAGTTACTTGTGCTTTTTCTTTTTGTTCTTAAAACAAAATATTTGAAACTACATTATGAGGAAAATAGTCTTTTCACGGAGTTTTAGAGGTGCCAAGATCACGACTGTGCAGGGCCATCTGCTTATCTTCTGGAAAGTACACACACATAGGTGAGACCGAGGCATGTAAGTAGACAGGAAACCATCTGTGTGCTGGGGTGGCAAACCATGCAATGTGGCCTTGCGTCATCACACCACCCCATCATTAAGAGCAGCTTACTCTTCAAGATCATCACTGATCCCTCCCACAGGCAGCACATGCAGTAACCTGAAAACCCAGACTCCAGGACAGGAGTCCTGATGAATGAGCCACATCCAGATCTTAGCACCACTAGTTTAGTTTTATTAATGCAAAATGAAATTTGGAACACTTTAAGAGTACTGTCCTTATCTAAGGATTATATATATATATATATATATATATTAATAGAATTTTCCATTCTTTTCCCTTGTGAGTAAATTGGAGCATTTTCTTCACTCCTTTAAGTGATCATGAAACTGTTGAGCTCTAAGAAATCAATGATCTTTAGTACCTGTCCCTGATCAAATGAAACTTGGAGATAGGAGAGCAACCTGCAGGTGAGCTCTGCCAGTGCTTCCAAACCACGAGCATAAAGACCCAGAGACATGATGTGCATGTTGTGTTTTCTCAGTCACTGATTTCTTTGTGGTTGTTTATCCATAATTTTTCAATAAATACTGACCAGCACTTAATTCGCACATTTACCCTTTTACATGTGTTTATTGCAAATGTATAGCATTAATAGAAATATTTAATAGTGAAGGTCTTGAGAAGTTAAAGTTCATCATATTTGAATAAAAGAGCAAAATTTGTAGCATCCTGCCTACACTTTTATAATGTAAATATTTGTGCACCTATTTCACCAAACATATTTTTGGATACATTTAAACACATAAGCATGCATTCATGTCTGTGTTAAATTTTTTTAGGATAATTCAAACATTTCTTCGTATTTCTGGACTATTTTTAGCAAACAAACATGTTTTTGTTTTGATATTTGTCAGTCATTTGAGTTCACCTAACATCATTCCACTGTATTACTAAAGGACAATCTACAACAATAGAAATCACACACTGTAAACTTCAAATGTCACAGTTCGTGGTAGCTTGTAACAGAGCAAGTCTAAAAAGTGATGTATTTTTGCTTATGAATTGTTGGGCAAAATGGTTTAAAACGTTTATAGTAACTAAGATTCAGTGGCCATGGTGGTTGGCATTGCTGTTATGTTCAAAGCTGCAAAAAATATTCATCAAGATTGCTTGCTTTTTTGTTTTGCTTCATATTTGTTAGTATTTTATTATTGTTTCTCCCTCTCTGCATGCTTCATTGTTTGTGATTAAAATTATGACATCTGAAAATAATTTCATCGAGCCAAGTAGACAATGACTGGAAATTGACAACAAATGTTAGTATAAGCAAGAAATCACTGAATGCCTTTGGAAAATAATCAGGTTGACTCTTTGTCTTTAAACTGGTAAACAGAGAGCAATGAGCAGTAAAATATCATTGAACATGTGGATTCCTGATTCATAAATTATTAACTTTTAGCTGAAAGTCAAATATAGCAAACTAATGGAATCAAAAATCGAGGCAGTGCCTGAAACCTATGTTTGATTATGGTGTCTAATGAGACAACAAAAAAAATAGGTATGAAAATGTGTCAGAAACAAGGATCTATTATTATCTATTACTAGGACAGGATGACAGTCATGAACCAGGAAAAAAGCTCCAGTTGTTTCTCCACATGTGGACACAAGAGGAGCTAAAACACAACTATGGTAGCAAGAGAAGCTCTTCCTGTGTATAGAAATGTCCTAGAAGCCTGGGTATTCCTAGAGAATACTTTTATTGATTCATTGCTTTCACTGAGGAATAATTTTGCACAATTGCTCAGCACACCTAGTGTCATAGGTAAAGTTTACTCAGCCAGATTCAGAGTGGTCTGATTAGGGAAATACTGGATAAAACCACTTCCTCTCTTTTGCAGATTGGACTAACACTTCCAACCAAGATCTGTCTCTGCCTGGTTCCAGAATTAGGACTGGCATGGTCTAGTTTCTAGGTCCTCATAAAATATGTACAAATTCTGTTGATGACTAAAACAACAATGCCAAACAGTGTATTTCTTTATACCTACACCAATGATTGTGTTCAAGAAAGGAAACTGGGCCAAAGGGCTGTATGTCTGTACTCAGTGAGAGATCACAATACAGTAATTCATTTCTTTTCCAGTCTGAATCCTCTGTGACCATGTTTGAAATCTTCCATCTATGCATAAATCATGACCTGCCTAGTTTACTGTTTTACAAATTTTATTTAAATTTAAAAGAAAATAAAATGCAGGTGAGGCAGGGACCCACAATCTTGAGTTAGTTTTTAAAATAAAGTATATGGGTACAATGATCATATTCATCATAGGGAATTTGTACATGATGTACATAGTATACCTTGATTTGTCTTTTTTCCTCCCTTTCCCCTCCTCTATTTTTAACTGCTCTTCCCTTATTAATTTACAAAGATTTCTCTTCTTTTAGCATTCTTTTCTCATGTTTCCTTTTCCTTTTCTTCTTTTAATCCTACTTAGGCCCTAGTTTCCCTTTCCTTTTGAGCAATTTCTTCTCATATCTCTATATCTCTCATAAAATTGGATTTTTATTTAGACTTTCATTTTCTTAGACCAGTGGGACAATGTGATGTTTACACATGTGTGAGTGATTTGTTTTACTTAGGAGTATGGTCTCACATCCTAGTTTTTGTAAAAGAACACAAATGGGTTGACAGCCTGCATTTGCTATACAAAGAACGTTAACTTCTGTTAATATTCATCCACATTCATATATTTCCAGATTTCCCTGTGAGGCTGGTCTGGGTAGGTTGCCCACATCTATAAACTTGACTGCATTATCAGTCACCTAGTGCATTAATAAAACTCTCTTCTGGGTGGGCCTGGGTGAGCAGACGAGGCATGATCTCAGGGCCTTTTTGTGGTCCCTGGCCCCTATCCTGCACTGTGCGGTATCCCATGGTCTTCTTCCCAGCTGCCATGGGTTATGCAGCTTTACAACACCAGGTCCATGTACCATGATGTAACCACCTGGAGCCTGATGCTATGGACTGACTTCACAGAAGCCATGAGTCAAATATTCCTCTCCTCCTTTAAGATGATGAGTATTCTGTCCCAGCAATGAAAAAGCTGACAAATCCCCATGTTGTAGAATTATTTGTGCATAGTGGTGAATTTAATGCAATAAATGTAATAGTTACCTTCATCCAGTGTGCAAAATAATTGAGAACAGTGACTGAGCACTGTGTGTCAGTTTTTTTGGGGGGGGTAATCCCCACTCCTGGTCTTGTCTTGTGACCAACCATCTATAGTGATAGTAATAGTTGCCTGACTGCTGATACTGAGTATTCCTGTTGGCAGACATTTGCTAAGGTAAACCAGTTCACATAACAGACAGAGAATTGTTGTACAACAATAACAATATTATTGAATTACTTTTTGAACATTATTAATTTACACCATTTTTCCTAGGTTGTTATGGTTTGAGTTCAGATGTCACACAAGTCTACAGCCATTGCATTCTAAAGGCATTTGATATTGGAAGCTAGATGTTTCTAGAAGCTAGATGATTCAAGAGCTTTTAGTAGAGATTTTTCAAAGTGATGGAATTTTGTGTGTGTGATATTGGGGTCAAGGGTGTGTGACTACTAAATTGGTTCACTGATTGCTTTGGCACAGTTCTGTGTAAGATTAAGGGCATCCCACCCTAGGGTGAGTGTTATCTTCCCTAAGGTTAAGTAGCTCGGGTACTATATAAGTGACTGAAACAGGGATTCTGTAAGTTGTTGCTTGTTCCTTTTGGCTTGGTATATTCTGCTTGTTCTGCTTTTCCGTGAATTGTTTTACCTCTATGATGGTCCCTTCTAAGTCATACTGCCTTGGCTGATTATGGACGAACACATTCACAAACTGTGAGTCAAATAGAACTTCCTTCTTTTAACATTATACTATTTGACTGGAGAAAAATTATAGATTTCAAATTTTTTTAGATAGTGATGATGTATTTTGAAACTACTATATTGTTCTTGCCTTTTAAATCTTTTTATTGAAATATAGTACAAAGGATACAATATTTGGTCCACTAAATCCCAATAACATATCTGAAACTGGACATAATAGAATCATCATAATGGCTACATCAAACACCTTATTTCCTTCATACAAAAGCACATCTCTTTAAATGATAATTAATCCAAAAAAGGGCCATATAAGTACAGAATAAAGTACAGGAAAACTAAACTCATTTTTACACTTCTTTCTACTTAAATCATGGTTCAATCAAGAATATTGGCCATCTGAATCATTGTGTCTCTGCACACAAAATACAAATACATAGGGCAGTGACAATAAGGGGTTTTAAATGAAATGCTTTCACTCAAAATATCATACCGAAATCCTAGCTGAGAAACAGCATGAGAGACAGAGGGATATGGGCTGTGATAACATCTTCTGCCTTTCCCATCCAAGGCACTCAGATCCCATATCCAGAGTAGTCTTGCCTCTTTTTTTCTTTTCTTTCTTTCTTCTTTTTTTCTTTCCTGTCTCTCTCTCTATCGCTATGTATCTCTGTCTCTCTCTCGCTCTGACTCTCTGTCTCTCTCTCGGTCTCTCTCTCTCTCTCTCTCTCTCTCTCTCTCTCTCTCTCTCCCTTTCTTTCTTTTTCTTTCTTTCTTTCTTTCTTTCTTTCTTTCTTTCTTTCTTTCTTTCCTTCTTTCTTTCTTTCTTTCTCTCTTTCTTTCTCCTAGTAATGACACTGATGTGCCTTGAGCTTTCCAGGCACGTGCTGTGCCACTGAGCTAGAACCTCAGCACAGAAGTTTTATTTAGGGACTCTCATCATCCATTGTGAGCCCACGGAGTCTCAAAGAAGCATATGTGAGCATGAGAACAAATGTATTTTGATGATGAGCTCTGACACCAAGTCACAAAAAGAGTTAATGAATGATAATTATGCCCTTACAGGGGCCTGGGGATTTAGCTCAGTGGCATAAGCGCCTCCCTTGCAAGTGTGCGGCTGTGAGTTTGATCCTTGGTACCGATAAAAAAAGAAAAAGAGAAAATAAAATATATGCCCTTCCACCAGAAACAGTGACATTGTCCCTACTATAGATCCAGTCTCAATTGAAAAGCATAATTTTCAGTAATGTTCTACATAATTTCAAAATGCAGACTGTTTTTCATCATCAAGTGTAGTCTTTCAAAAGTATATTCACCTTTCATAGGGTGCATGAAAATGTTCATATATAATAATGAAACTTGCATGTGACATCTTCACATGAAATATATTCCTGTTCACTTAATAGAATAAGGGCAGAGTAGTGAATTTCTCAATCTCTGCCCTATTTTCAATTTTAAAATACACAGTAGAGCAGGGTGTGGTGCTGCATGCCTGTCATTTCTGGATTCAGGAAGAATAGGCAGGAGGATTACCATGAGTTGAAGGCCAGCATGTGCTACAAAAGTGACTCCAACCCCAGCCTGCACAACATAGGTCTTAACCTTGTCCCAAATAAATAAATAAATAAATAAGTGCATATTAGGTTTAATCTAAAAGAATGCAAAGTCATCTCAGACCTTCCAAACCAAGTCCCTTCAGCACAAACACAGTGATTCACCATGTACTTATGATTCGCCATGTCACTGCCCTCCAGGTAAACCATGTTCTCAAATAAGGACTCCAGTCTTCCCTAAATCCTCTTTTTCTAACTGATCTAATGTGTCGTAGCTCTTTCTAGTGGTCAAAGAAGAGACAGCTTCAGGTCTCAATCTCAATAAACACTAAACATCTCCAGACCTATAAAAACATTACAGTGTCATGGACCTGCCTAGATATCCAAATTTTGAACCAATCAACCTGAACCTCAGCCTTCACTGCACTTCCATTGTATTGAGAGAGAAAGTCAATAAACAATATTTCTCTTGCTGTCCCAAACACGGAGTACCCATGGCAAAAGTACGCCATGATTCATGGCAAATGGAGTTATAAGCACTGTCTTCACATTTTCTTAAGATCAACGTGAAGCCAGTTTTTAAGAATGATACGGAAGCATTCATTGTATTTCTATTCTATGGAAAAATTTACAGAGAATCTGTGTTAGTTATTTAAAGATGTAAAATTCAGAAAACTGTTGGTATTGTGGGTGCTTTCTTTATCACTGATGAGAAGCAGCTGTTGCACCTAAGAGATAAAAACAATGGAGGGGGTTCTGCCCCCTCTTCTGATGCTCATTCAGACAAAGGGGTGCATCTCAGGATGATCCCTCACTACCTGCAGCATGCAAATTTGGAAGGAATGTCTGAAGTGTATCTTGAACCATTCTGAGACACACAAAATTCAGCTGTCTCTTTCCTTAGACTGCTATTTATTTGGGTGCTTAGTCAGCTCTTTAGGGTTTCCCTTGCATTCTTTTTGGTTTTTTTTTTTTTTTTTTTTTTTTTTTTTTTTTCTTTTTTTAGCTCCGAAAGAAAAAAGGCACCACTCTCTTAAGCTACAGTATTGGATCACTTTATTTTTGTTGTTTTACTTGTTATTCTGCAAATCAATATATCAGGACTTTTACATGATGACTGACTTTTTCAACTTCATTTTATGCTTATCTATATCTGTCTATTTCATCATAGTCCTGCCTGACTTCTCATTTATATAAAGTACCTGGGAAATATTTTTCAAGGGAGGCTAGAGAATATGAGAATGCTGTGCATAGTTGTTGATGTGGTATACTGATAGATTTCAGGACACAAGAATGATTATGGAAATGCAGAAAGTTAAGCACAAAGGTAGCTGATTTCAGAGAGATTCAAGGAGTCCCTTGACCTCTATTGGGCTGGAGGTCATGTGTGTTAAACTCTAACAGAAAATGTTTGTATTTTTCCTCTATGGTTTTAGACATCATAGAACACTGAGACTGTAGGAACTTTATTTACTAATTTGGTGATTAATGTTTTAAAGAATCCGCTATTTAGGATATGCATTAGGTACCAATGACTTCCTCTGGAGAGATGTGCTGTTAAAATCCTGGAGCTAAAACTCATATTCAAAACCTGGAGTTTCATCTGAAATGAAGTACCTCCCATGGTAGAGAAAATAAAAGATCTTATTGCTGAAAATATTAGCAGTAAAAAGAAATCAAGGTCTTTGCATCAGGACAATAGGAAAACCAGTTTTGAATCAACCTAATGAATTTCCAAAATCTCACTAGTCCACCTTGTATTCTTTGATACTGTGATTTGAGGAACTAATTTCAAGATGATAATATGTAATCTACTAACAGGTGATTTCTTACTGTTATTTTTTTGTTTGTTTGTTTGTTTTTTTTTTTTTGTTTTGTTTTGTTTTTTTGTAGTCCTGTATTACGTGTACCCTTACACCGCTTTGGTTTGTTTTGTGTTTTTCTCTTTTTCCTCTTAAATAAAAAAAATCAAAAAAAATCTCACTATTCCAAGATCAATGTTGAAAAATTTCAATTGTTCCCTAAAGGAGCAGGACTCCTTGGTCCTTTGTTCTTGAAGAGTTTCCTAGGTGAGTTACCAGGGTTTGTTTCACAATGTTCAAGTATCCAAGTTCTCAGAAGCCTCTATTGTTATGATACAAATGGGCCTGGCTACAGCACATCTGAAACCATACACTGATGTCATCAATATGATGTTGGCTTCATAAACATGTAGGATGTAAAAGATGTATATTAGAGAGGCTTCACCAAGATTTCAAGGGAAAGCCTGGGAAAACATGCAATGTGCATAATGAAAACAGTGGAAGAATCTGGGAACATGAATGCAAAAGTACTGTCATTCTAAGACATTGGAGAGGCCAGGAATGTGGAACAACTGTAGAAAGGCAGGGAGCAGAGACCCTCAGAGAGAGGCATGGAGTCTATTACTGGAAACACTGTAGAGATTGGGCTGTTATGCCCCTTGAAGTACAAGGCTCTCCACAACTTTCCCAGTGTGCTGGACACAGGATCACAGGATTTCATGAAGGCCCTTTTCATTTTTGGTCAATACAACTCCTGTGTACTTTTGTATTTCTTCCATTTGGAATGAGAAATTTTAAAATGTGTGATTGCATTGGAAATACTGAAATATATTTTCTTTTTTTTTTTTTTAATTTTAGAGAGGCTCAAGATAAATGTTGGCCTGGAATCTCAGAAGATACTTTGGATTTCGGCTTTGATGAACAGTGGTATCTGTTGACTCATAGAGATGGGCTAAACCCATTTTACAGTAATGAGATTGTCAGGAGTTCATTGGCTGTTTGGAATGTAATGCACTATTTAGATAAAAAATGTTCCCCAACCACACCATGTGTTTGAAAGCTGAATAGGGCATGGAGGCAGTGTACTTCTCAGTGGATCAATGGAGCTCCCTGATGGATCTGTAGGTGGATGAGCTATGAACAGGTGGCCTAGCTGGAGGTGGGTCCCTGGGGACATGACCTGAGAAAGTGTTTGCCTATATTCAAATCTGCTGTCCACTCAGGTTTTCCTAGTCAATTTATGGCCACTGGTATTTTGTTCCAGACATTAGACAATCAAAGGTCCATGACTTGACACCATGTCAGGAATTTAACAAAAGCCTCTTACTTTATTAGCCAGATCTCATTGTGCAAAACTCATTCTGTGCATATCTGCCATGTAAATAGTTTCTCCATGTTTGAATTTCAGCAATAGAAAAAGAGGAGATTTTACCAACTGTTTCTGGATTAGGTCTCTGAGTTTCTCAAACTGCTGTCTGCACTGTGGCCTTGCTGTCTGCTGGAAACTGGACAATGGGAAGGGAGGTGGACATTGCCTTAGGTACTTTGGGGTGACTTTGCTCGTTGACTTTCTCACACTGATGTGTTCAGCAATAACTGCAGAATGTGCGGGGAATGCAGCATCCTGAGGTGCCAGGCTGGGCCATCAGAGGGGATGGATAGCTCGATCCTCACTCCAGTCCTCACAGAGGAAGAATGCTTTAAACGCTTGAGCCCAGGAGTCCCACTTCCAATCAGATAGCACTCAGGATGGGCAGATTTTCCAAATTCTCCTAGATGTGGTGAGAGGGGAACAATGGGTCTCCCTCTTTGTGGCTCACTTTGCTGAACTCTGGTAGCTGCCTCACAATGCATTCTCCGGTTCTCTTGCATTTTCTGTATAACTGTGGTTAATGAACCCACCTCGTATAATTTACAAGTGGGTATATGTTCAGATTGGGAAAGCAAAATGCGTATTTGCATTCAGGTGTGAAGATACATCGTGGAAAGTAATCTTGTGTCATGCTTATAAAAGACCCAGATATCAACAATTTTGTTTTGTTAATGTTCAAAAAAATTTCAACCATAATGTAATTTAACATCAATAGTAATCTTTAAAGACAGCTATGACCAACCTAAATATTTCAGATACTCATAGAGAAAAGTCCTTGTGACTGGGAACATGCAGTTTGAAATCCTAAACCACACCCCTACATTTTGTGTCTGTAAATTGAATATACATGGGACTGAATCAATGACAGAAAACACAATTTACTTCCCTCAGTCTCTGAGATATTTATTTAACAAAAAAAACTTATTTAAATTCACATACCACCACACACTTTGGTATCTAAAGTTTTAACCTTAGTTCAGATGATTCAGTTTTTCAATGAACATCTCAAACTTCCCAAATTCCTGTCACTAAGAGATCGGAGGCACTGCAGCGCCGCATGGCAGTAAGATGTTGACTATCTTCAGTTTATAAATGTATGGTCACTTGCTTGATTTGGTCCCACAATTTGAAGTTTACTTTCAATTCCAGATGCAGGTTATGCCTGTGAGAATACAACCCTGCATAGTTTCTTTTCTGTTATGTAATTAATAAGGATTTACGAAAGAGTAGTGAGATATTTTATGCATAGACCCTGTCTTATTAAAATATCATTTTGATTTGATAGACTCTTACTTTCTTTAGTGGGTCATCACATAGAGTCCCTGATTGTAATAATACTCAAATACCCTCGATGTGGGAAGTCAGTGTTGCTTTCAAATTGACATCTAGTTTTTTCTGTGCTATTCACTCCCATAAATCGTTCTTCAAATGCTTCTTCCAGGTTCACCTTATATCTTTCCTACTTTAGATTTAGAAATAGATATTTGGTTAAGGATCAGTGGTTTTTTTTTTTTTTTTTTTTGAGCAATACTATTTTAAAAACTCTGTGTGCTTGCTGGAAACATGGTTTGAATTTCTTGAATATTAGATAAAACTACCGGTTTATTTCACTGACCAGGACACATATGCCCTTTCTGTCATGAAACAAAATGATTTCATACTATATTCAAGAATCACTCTTTAGTTCAACATTCCCCATGAAACTAAATTATGTGTTTCAACACAAGTAAAGATCTTGCTTGTGGTGATCATCCCTGAATTCATATATCTGAGCAGCTTTTATGTTCAAAACAGTTTTCTAGCCCTCATCACATGGAGATGCCTGACAGAAACACCCACACACTCACAGCCACACTAGGAATCCTCTTCAAGGACCAAAGTCGTCTATGTGCCCCACATGGGTGTCTTACTCCCTCAAGCCTAGTTTTCAACCCTGCACATGTATTCGATGATGGCCTGTAGGATTTCCTCAAGCCTTTCTTCCTGGATCTTGGATCTGAATACACTACACCTCCTCTTCAAAGTGAAGATTGCCCTGAACTCCACTTTGATCCATCTCTCCTTGCAAGGTTTTCACAACTACTTTCCTATTTGCTATTTTCATCACCTTTCTGGGCCTCTTGAGGCCTCAATCCCACCACTGAGAACTGTGTTATCATAGGAATTGAAGAGATTTGCTGATCTAAGTATACACCAGGTTAAGGAAAACTAGTCACAAGTGTAAGAATAAACCCTTGCCAGATAGAGGCTATGGGTAAGAGTAGTAACCTGAGCCACTCAGAAAACATCAGGAATTGATGTGGACACTCACTAGCTCAGCTATGAATATCATACTCCTGAAACCAGAAGGGAAAATGTTTCCTACCTTGGCTGATTTTATTGAAATTAGTTGGAAAAAACATTTCTAAACAAAAGGAGACAGACTGCCTAGCTAGACAGGTTGTGTTTCTGATGAAAAATTCCAGGTATTCTTACAATTTTTATGCCAGTTATCTAGATTTTAATATTGCTTCAATTTCACATTACAAATCCTAAGAATTAAAGCATAGAGGAAGTCAACCTGGTGTCACTAATATTTCTGTGCTGGGTGATTGGACAATTTTTCAGTTTCTGGTACTGAGTAACACTGGTAAGCCCCTCTCAGGATGAAAGAGGGGTGAGAAAAGAATGGATGAGGAAGAGATAAAAACAGCACCTTGTACCCTGTCCTTCTCAGCCTCTGGGTTTTTATATGGGACCAGAGTACAGATTCCAGATGACTTTGTAGACTGCTCACACCTCATGTGGTCATCACTCACACTCAGTGCACAGAGTGATGGGGACCTTGACTTAGATACAGGGGATCCTGCTGCTCTCCCCTCAGGTAAACGGAAAAAACTGGGAATATATTCAACCCAGTGTGGTGAGTATTGCCGAGCCTGTCAGGAAAGTCCTCTTTCATCATATTAAATGCATCTCTGTTTGTTCCTACAGTTTCAGGGCCAAGAGCCAGAGGTGACATCCACAGAGCCAACTCTCCACCCCCCAGGTCGACTTCTTAACAAGAACAGACAACCTGCCAGATCATCAAAGACCACTATGGCCAAGAAGCTGATCTCTCTGACAATTGTAATTTCTGTCCTACATTTACTCTCTAGGATTGACTGAGAATTAAATAGTCACTGAATCAAGAAGTCCACCAAGCAGTAGTTGAGAGACAAGGAAGGAGGCAAGAGTTGCTTTGAATGAGAGGAGAAATGTTCAGTTTCTGATCTACATCCAAAGCTCTATCAGACATGCAGAAGGAAAATATGAGTTGCAAGAAGGAAAATCACATCTAAGTGACATATTATAAAATTAAACCCTCCTCTACTTTTCTACCCAAAACTTCATGTTTTAGGATCAATATAGAGAGGAGTAAAACACAAATAATTGAAAAGAAAGCTAAGCATAATGAGAGGTACACTGCCAATACTGTTTCAGTTTGTGTTATTGTTAAGAGATCAGTTGGCAATTGGATTTACATTTTTGATGATTTCTAGGTGTAGTGAGATAATAGATTGATACACTGATAGATTTAATCAAAATATGAGTTGAAGCACTGAACACTAATGAATCTATATTGGATTTATTTCTGAGGAAACACAAATGTTCAATTGTCTGAACTTGTTCCCTGTTCCTGTGGATCAGTGCATGTTGAGGAAGGAAGAGACACTGATTGGACCTGGACCCTGTATCTATGGAATAGGGGCTCTAGGGAATAGGGGCACTCAAGGGGAGAAAAGGTCAGCGGAGCAGAGTAGGAGGACATGCAGAAATGTGACTTATTCATTTTAGACACTTTTTGCCTGAAAATGGATGTTGTATGTTGGCAGAGATTTTGCCAATTGTGGTCAAAACTTGTTCTGCTATTTGCTTCAGGGCAATGATGGTCTTAATTTTGTGCTATTATACAGAAAATAATTGCTCTTTTATTTCATGGTTTAACGAATATTTTATGTTTCATTGCAGGTTAAAGAATAATTGCCTATCAGGTGTTGGGAGCTCCAGTTACATCATCTACAACTCACAAGCAGAGCTGTAGCATCTTAATCTGTGGGAGCCAAAAAATTTCAGTGAACTTGGG
This sequence comes from Cavia porcellus, assembly GCF_034190915.1. Taxonomy (NCBI): domain Eukaryota; kingdom Metazoa; phylum Chordata; class Mammalia; order Rodentia; family Caviidae; genus Cavia; species Cavia porcellus. The sequence continues at coordinate 42,232,964 of NW_026947501.1, read as the reverse complement.
AGTTTCATTGAGATGTGAATGAAACTGCAGAGTAGTGACAGGGAGATTCCTAGGGAATTGACAATATTTTCTGAGTGATTCTTTTGTCATGTAGGAAACACCAGAGGCTACTTCGAATGTAATACAATGTCTAGGAGATAGATATCTAAAAGTAACATCAAATAAGAATTTAAAATTGAAAAAAGAAACTGAGATAGAGATATGAGCTGTATATTCTCCTACTTCCATTCAGTGCCATAAGTATATTGTCTGTACAGAGGTCATATCTAAATGTTTCAATAAAAGTTCAAAATCATACACTGTAATAAAAAGAAATCTAAAAAATATAATTTTGGCTTTCAAGTAGACTGCAGCAGTTTTGAAAGAGATTTCAAAATTTCATTGAGAAGTGTTTGACACATGTGGACGCAGTCACATTGCATGGATTAAAGGCATGTTTGAGCTCTCTTTCAGTTAATTAATGCCATAACTCAGCACCATGCTGTTTCTATCACTTTTACCTTTTTGGTGTTCTACACAGGCACCTGAGTCTAAGGCTGCCCACTGAAAGCTCTGTCCATAGAGTTTATCAGGAGTCTATAGAGTTGAGTGGCTCAGACAGCTGAACCAAGGCAGGGTGGAGTCACAGTGCCAAATCCAACTTTTCCTTTTTCTCTGAGTCTCAGGTTTGAGGTTTAGAAAAGAAAGTATTAGAAAGTGGTCAGTGATGCTTTCAGGTGGCCAAAGAAATGTTTGCACCTGTCTGATTTTTTTTAATAAAGTCAATATTTCAGATTATAATACATTAGAAAGATGATATAAATTCCTAATTGCAGGCACCTGTGGAGACAGTCTCCAGGGTTCCTGGCCTTGTGTGAGAGAGGGCCACCATCATCTCCAAGTCTATGGCCCTTTACTAAGCTCCAATTATAAGAACCACTTTGTCCTTTTAGAAGATGATACAAGGATAGGAGATTACACTGCCCATTTCCTTGGCATCCAATGGTCCCACTTGCCAGCTTTATTTTTTCAAAGAACACACATTCCAAGATGTCCAGTAGAACTTTCTTTGCTCATCTAGTCAAAGTAGCATCATCACAGAATTACTTATATAATGTTCTTGCCACAAACATTGATCACTTCAGAAAAGAAGTATGAATACATTCCTCTCCTGTCATAATTTCTAATACTTATGAAAAACTTGAAATGTCACGTGGCTAAAAATTTTGCAGGCTTTTACTGTCATTAGTGGAGCGGTGACCCATCCACAGTGAAAAGAACTACAACAAAAACCTCATTACCTCCTCAGCACCCCGCTGCTCTTTCTCAGAATCTAAGATATGATTAGAGGCTTTACACGAGGCAGAAATTCCAAAATCTTCTTTACTGGCAACAAGGACATTTGCTTTCCTCCAAGAAGAAGGGAAATGTAGAGATGGAATGAGGTGAAGTAGGAGGCTCCTTTCTGCACCAGCCTGTCCATAGATGCCTTGGAGGCCTGTGCTGCAGATCTTCTGAGTGGAACACTGAGTCTCAGTCTCAGGAACTGCACTGTGGAGCACAGCCTAAGGGCTAGGGGAAGCTCCATTGTCAAGACTGTTCCCTGTCTCGTGAGGAGAAATTATGGAACACTAACAGGTCTGTCTAAGACGTGAGAAATTCTTCAGAGCTACTTACTATGTTCCCAAGGTGAAGAACTGCAGAATTTATGCCAACCTGAATCCTTCCTTTTGAGGATGCTGGGATTCATTCTATTGCATTTTTTGTTGTAACACAGTGGAATAAGGTGGATATAACAAATATGAAAAGGTGTGAAGGATCCAAATGATGATGTTCTCTCATTTCTCATCCTTTTTTGTAGTTTCCACCCTTTTTTGACAACCAGAATAAATATGTAGAAAGCATGGTAACTTCATCCTCCATGACAGTATTCTAAAGCTTTATGTAGGAGCCAGAGTCACAGAGAAGAAAAGGAAGAGAATCAAGGTTGTCCTGACTGTGACTATAGAAATCTAGGTGTCCAAGACTGGGGATTTAGATAGCTGTAGAGATGGGATGACAAAAGCATCAGTGTTACCTGTGCTGTGGTCGAGGTACGAAACCTCTGGGGTAATTCTAACCATGGAAAGTGATTGATTAAAGTTGTCAAGTGGTTTGGACAGTAGGCCAAACCTGTCAACCAGATAGAGTCCTGAAAGCACAGCCAGGATCTGATGTCAGTAGTGGATTCAAAGACAGGGATCACTGCCTTCTGGTCCTAGCAGTGAGATGGTATGCATACCTTCATGGATTTTTTTATTACCATACTTGTTTTTTCCATCCTATTCCTTTATTTTAAATAAACATTGTATATTGAGGTTAATAAACTGCCCTGTCTGATTATTTGAATGATACAGCAAGTCCCAGGAATAATGACACTCCAACAACCAGTGTGAGCTGTGCAGGCACCTGGGGCCTCTGTTTGTTTCCCAGTAGAGTTTTGGAGATCTGGACTGGACACAGGAAGGCTGAGTCAACTGAATCCTAGCACTCTAGTCTGTCCCTCAGAACCCTTCTGTGAAATATGGAGATCAAGCAACATTCTTTAAAATGTTCTTTAGTTGCTCATGGGGAAACACAGCTGACCATCTAAGTGATCCACTACTCTGTATCAGGGCTGAGTGTATAGATTTCTGCTAACTATATACAGATCTTTCTTTAGCACATTTTGTGTTTTGTTTATTCAATGTGCCTGTGTGTGCATGCATTTGTGTGCATGCATGTGTGTATGTGTGTTTTTGTGACTGTTACTAGGGATATTCTGAGACAGGTCCAATGTGTCCTCACACCCAGCTAGTCCTAGGTTACTCCTTTGGTTAAAAGTTTGTCAATGGTTTCTAAATGACAAAATGTACTTCAGTCTTCGAACAATTCACAGTGGTCAAGTGAACCTGTCCATGATTTTGATACATCATCATACGTTTTAATTTCTTTCTGAGAACTAAGAAAGTATATGAAGTTTTAAAATACAAAAGTTTATTTTCTTTCTTTGGAATTCAACCTCGACCCTAGGTGATTTACTTTTCTGATGTAGGATATATCATTTGTTGTTAAAAAGAGGAAGTGAGAGCAAAGTCAAGAGTATTTTGAAATAAAAATCATTTTTAACATGTAGTTCAAAGTGCCAAAGATAACTAAAGGGGTAGTTGATAGATAAACTGTTTGGGTGGATGAAAAAGGCTTTTTTCTTGATGAAGTTCAGTGTACCTGAATTATATACATCTCACAATCAGTAGTACATGAGTTTTAGACGAAAAATTTACCTAAGGGAGAGGCTGTGATTGTGTTCCAATGAAAAATCCTTCCAAACAAAATCACACTGTTGTCTGGCTTATATCTTCAAAATCAAATGAAAGCACAAGTTTGCTTTTCAAATATTCTATGATCATAACTCAAAAGACATTTCTAGTGAAACAGGGTCTCTTATCAGAGTGATGTGTCTGCTTAGTACACTAACATAATCCTTGTTTTTCCTGAGCTTTGCTGAGTAGCTAGCTTGGTACAAAGAGCATAACTTTGCAAGCTTCTCTGGTTAGGTTGGAATGCCATTGTGTACTACTTTGTTGTGTGTCCTGGTAAAGTAAAAAAAAAAGTGTGTTAAATCATAGCAGAATAGGGAGTGAGGAAGAATCAATGCAGAAGAACCCTACGGAAATACCCACTTAAGTAAAATATATGGGGACTGGGCATATTTGCAGCACAATGTCAGCAAAGATCTTCTCACAAGTCTTTTTTATAAAAGAGTATAAATTAGTGAAAAAAACCTAATGATCAGAAACTTTTTTAAAAGATGATCAATAACCAAGCAAACAGTTATTGAACCTAAATGTTACCAATTTACATTCCATGAATCATGTAGAAGTGTCCTTATCTTCATCAGCATTGGTTGTTTTTGAAATCTTGACAATAGCCCTCATGACAAGGATTAGGTTCAATCCCATTTTAGTTTTGATTTGCATTTCCATGATGGATGAATATATGCAGCATTTTATTCTTAAAATTACTGGCCTTATTTTACTTACTGTTTTGATGATTATGTTTTCCTTTTCCCATTTGGTGTTATGTTTTGGAGTTCTTTTTTTTCTTAGTATTATACTTCTGTGGACAAATTAACTAGGTGAACTTTGTTCCCATTCTGTACATGGGCTCTCCATTCTGTTCTTTCTGATGTTGTGTAGACACAATTACATTATATGTAATTCTGTAAGTTGATTCATGATACCATTTCCTAGGCTACTGCAAATCATGTTGAAATCAATGCAGGAGCCTATTACTTCATGATTTTTTCTGTTTTTTTTTTTTTTTTTTTTAATTTAAATCAGTGTGGTCTTGGGAAGAATGTTTCTCAGAATTTACTTTGCTTCTATACTTTACTATAGCTTTTGACAGTGAGAAGGCCTCCCATGAGATCTGGCATTCAGAGACTATCTAGTGACACCTACAGACATATGGGCAAAACAGACAAGAGAATCAACAAGTGAAGGTTTGCATTCAACACACAGCATCCATACACACTATTCTTAGGTTCTCTGGTGTAGGCAGTGGACCATGTGATTAGGTAGCCCGTACATTTAGTGGCAGATGATTCTAGACTCTGGTAGAACACAAGAATATCCTTTGACTATGCCAATACTCTGCTCTACATAGACCCCAAAAGCATTAAAATTTATGGTTTAGGTTATATCTCTAGAAAGATAGTTTTGGCTTTGAATATCTACAGTGACTTTTCTTTTTTTATCATTTCACTTTCAACTGGTATCATAACTTCAAATATCCTGCTGATAAGATGTGTCTTTTATTATATGAGACAGGTTTTTTCAGTTTTCTGATGTTGGGGATGAGAAATAGGAGAAAAACCTGAGGCAGAAGGCAAATTCTTGATCCATACACAAAGAACTTCCAGTACATTCAAAACTGGATGAATCTGAGGAACTCTCATCATTCTGAGACAATGCAAAGACCAGATGGGGAAGGCAGGCTGAACACTTCTGCTTCCTTGGGGGTTTATGTTATGGCTTGTATCACTGTGGGAGGGGTGCTATCATACTGCTGACAGTAGTAAGTTGCAACATCCTCAGGTTCCAGACTGCTGATGGTGAGAGTGAAATCTGTCCCTTCTCCACTGCCACTGAACCGAGAGGGGACCCCGGATTCCAAAATGTTTGCTTTGTAGATCAGTAGTTTAGGAGCTTTCCCTGGTTTCTGTTGATACCAAGCTAACCATTTGTTTATACCCTGACTTGCCCTGCAACTGATGGTGACTCTCTCTCCTATGGATGCAGATATGGAGGAGGGAGACTGAGTCATCTGGATGTCACATTTGTTACCTGCCATGCGAAACAAAAAAAGCAAATATTCACACAATTGAGCATGATAAAGCAACACTTCTCCAGAACCAGGCAGCAGTAAAGATTTTAGGGTGAAGAAATTACCATTGTGCTCCTTCCTTACCTGGGATCCAGAGAAGCAGAAGCCCCAGAAGCTGACTGGAGACCCTCATGTCTGCACTGAGTCCTGACTGGGAGAGACTCCTGCTTAGGGTGTGACCGGTCTAATAAGTAGTTTTCAGGGTGGAGGCTGTGATCTGGGCACATGCAAATCAGCAGGGATGACACAGCTGTTGGGCAGGCTCATCTCTATAACTCAGCACAACCTCATGGTCCAAAGCACCAAAGCCTTGAGAGAAACTAAGGCAAAAGATTTCCCTATGTTCAGGAGGTTTCTTCTGATAGGACATTTCATTACAAAAAATATTGGGGAGGAACTTTTCAAAATTTAAAATGTACTTAGGTCTGTTTTTGTAATATGTATTCTACCTAGTATTCTATAGAGTGTTCTTGTGTTTGTAATGATATTGTATAATTACAGTATGAGGTTACCAGGTCTTTAACTTAATATTTGTGTTACAGACTCATAGAGACAGCAATGTGAGGAAGCCAATACTGGAAGAAGAAAAGACAAAATGTTGACCATTGCAATGGTCTTGGTGTCAAGTGTGCCCATAGTGGGTAACCAGCCTACTTTCTTTTTTTTTTTTTTTTTTTTGTCTTTTTCATTTTTTATCGGTACCAGGGATCGAACTCACGACTGCCTGCTTTCAAGGCAGGCGCTTATGCCGCTGAGCTAAATCCCCAGCCCCCAGCCTACTTTCTTATGTATAAATACTACACAGTGTCTTTAAATATCTTTTTTCCAGATGTATTGTAAAATTCCAGAATCAAAGAAAATTTCATTATATAGAGAAAGAGATAATAGAATATCTGAAAAGGGAATATTGTGAAATACATCTTTGTGTTTGTGTGTGTGTGTGTGTGTGTGTGTGTGTGTGTGGCATGTTTGTGTGGTACTGGGGATTGAACTCACAACCTTGCACTTGCCAGGCTGATGCTTATACCATTAAGTTAAATCCCCACTCCAAAATACATTTTTTTTTTTTTTTTGTCTTTTTCGTTTTTATCGGTACCGGGGATCGAACTCACGACTGCCTGCTTGCAAGGCAGGTGCTTATGCCGCTGAGCTAAATCCCCAGCCCTCCAAAATACATTTTTAAACAGTACAAAAATAATATGATTCTTTCGTGATATTCAAATGGTAGTCACTACAGACAAAATACAACTGACTGATTTATTTATTAATTTGGCCAGAAAAACTTTCTTTAACAAAAAATAAATGAATACAAAGTAAAAAAGTGATCTTCATTACATATACCTATGAAACTTAGTGAAAGTGTTCTGCGATGATGAGCATCTATTTTGTTGTAGTTCATGACAACAGAGCAGAGATTCTGGTCACGGACTTGTGTGTTGGGTGATTTAAAGTTTTAAGAACACAGAATCTGTCCCCACAAGAGGATGAAGAGACACAAAATGGACATGGACACCTGCTGCAACACCGGACTGGAACAGTGTAGTGCCGCAGGGGAGGAATCCCAGGGAGCAAATAATATGCCAGCAACAGTGTTATTTCTTACCTGACTCTAGATTTAATTTAAATCCCTGTGAGGGTATGGTCTTCTGTTTGATTATACAAAGTAGCTTATGTCATGGTGAGTCTGATGCTAATATCCATTGTTGGTTTACTGTGATTATTCTTTTACCATCATGGAGTGAAGCATATGGAGAGCAAGAATCAGAGAAAGGGAAAGAGAGGAAGGAGAGAGAGAGAGAGACAAAGAGACAAAGACAGAGAGAGAGACAGAGAGAAAGACAGAGAGAGACAGAGAAACAGAGACAGAGAGGGAGAAACAGAGAGAGACAGAGACAGAGACAGAGAAGATATGAAGAGAGAGATCAAAGAATGGTCTATGCTCTTGTATATGCTAATTCAAGGGCTGATAACTGGGCTCAGGCTCATAGTTCCCAGGTTCCCTGATTGAATTAGGAGAGTAGCTGTTTGATTGTAGAGATGGTGGTTCTCTCTGAGGGCCACAGAACCGAAAGAGCCTGCTTTTCTGTGAGTAGAGGGCTCTAATCCTTTCTTTATGGTTCTGACATGCTCTTATTGTTGTCTTTCCAGCAAAGAGAGTATTTTCCAGATCTATCACAACATCAGAAACCACAAGATACTTTGCTGACTTCTTTATTTCAATACCTGTGCATTTTATTTAATTCATTCAGTCTTAGGTGACATGACCACAACAAAAATCAATATTCTGAGTTAGAGATGTAAAGTTGAATATGATTAATCCATAAAGTAACACGAAGGAAATTTTGCACCGTAGCCAGGAAATGTTATACCAGTATTACCGATTCTACTCAGTGCTATCTTCCCTAGCTCAGCTTTCTATGGCTCTCACCTACAAAGGCTTTTCCCCATTACTTTCTTCCAGTCCTGTGGAAATCATGATTTGGTCTTCCACATCTGAAAGCTCAGCTCTGTCTTTTGCTCTACTTGTCATTCCTTATAGTATGCTACATGACTCCTGAGTTTCTGAGATTTTTGTATGTGATCTTTTTAACTTCACCTAAACTTAATCATACATTACATAAGTGCTGCAGTCTCTGACTCTTCTTGATCCCCAACATACATATCAACTGCACAAAGTAATTTTGGATCCAAAAGAACACAGTTGTAAAAGGCTGCTATGGGGTTAAAGATCATTTCACCAAGAGAAAGGAAATTCACAGGAGCATGAAGATGAGCCATTCTTCATGATTAAATACAGGGAAGACATGTTGAGGAATACACAGATGAGCCCCTGAAGATGAATTAACTCTCAAATACAATGATGACCCAGATTATTGTGCCTGGAGACTATTACATGTTGTAGGAAGAATTGGGAAGACACAGATATGGAGGCAGAGACATCAGACCTGTTATTATTGCAGCAAGCTTAGAGTCTCTGCATGTTCAGTGGAGGTTGCATGTACAGACAACTTGTCTAGCCCACAGTGGCAGGGCAGAAGCATGGGGAAGCCAGTCCTTTTTTTTTTTTTCCTACTGGTGGATGGTTTATGTATCTACAGACACACGATTAAAGTTTACTATACACGTTTTCTAAATATCCTTTAAAGTTTTCATTTAAAGCCATATATTAAGAAATAATGACCATGTAATTTGTGATATTAAAAGCATTTGTAAAATACATGTGACAAAAGACAGCTATTTAAAAGAGATTACTATTGCTATCAATTTTGGTACTATTTTTGATATTATATAGTTCATATTTTGAAATTTTTTCTGTCTTTGGTATTCTTTCTCCTACAAGATCACATTCTATCTCTGGTATATGGCTAAAATAAATCAAACAAAATTCAGTTTTAGCGTTTGAACTCACTTAAAATTAACATCATTTTTGATACTCTTAAGAAACAGTGAAAAATTTTTCACAGAAAATGTAGATCTGAAAAATATTTGACCTAATTTTCTGTTTAAAGCATGGAAACTTTTATGTTTCCTGAGACTTCACGCATTTCGGATGAAGAACAAAGAATTCATGTTCCAAGCTTGAAATACAAATTATATTTATTAACCCGAATGGCCATTAGCAAGTTTTCTAAAGCAATGGGCAGAATTTTGTGGCATTTACCCAATGTGAGCAGCAGTTGCACAAGAGTCAGACTGAAGCAGAGACTCCCTTTGGGTACTCATGGGTATCAGTGTGATTTAATTTGCATCTCTTAGAGGTGATATCACCAGGGGGATTGCTGCACAGTCTCCCTTGTTTAATCCTCAACACCTTACCCTAGGCTTTCTCCTTCAGACCTGCCTGTCTTCTCTACTTGTCTACTTTCCACGATGCCTCTTGCTCTCCCAATCTGACTTTTTTCATTTTCAGCTTGTGGAACTTTTTGCTATTTTTTTTTTTTTTGGTCATATTCACACTCTAAAGATACTTTCTCTTTTCTCTTGTAAGTTACCTATTTAACTGCTGCTTTTTTCTCTTCAGCGGCTTATTTACATTCATTGATGTTCAAATACCAAGAAACCATTCACTTCATTGAGACAGATTATTCAATTATATATATATATATATATATATATATATATATAACATTAAAATGATTCTGTCAAAAATCCCTCCATCTATTGTTATGTAGAAAACTTTTTTTTATTCCCTGTAACTTATTACACATTGCCAAAGACGCTTCCTACTTTGAATCCACTTACCTATGATTCTTGACACTAATGAAGAAATTATAGAAGATGTTTTTCACAACTCTCTTTAGGAGGTGTAATAAAATTTTATTTGATATTGGTGCCTAATGCAACCAAAATATAGGAACATTAAAATATTAGGGTTTACTGGCAGTCACATTACTCACTGCTTCAAAGATTCTGTTGTCTCTGAATCTCCCTCACAGTCAAATTGACCATAAAATGTAAACATGTTAAATGTATTCAGCACATCAACTCAGCCATGACTAGGTAACCAGACAAAATCACAGAGAAGAATTCAAAACTGGTTAAGAAATTAGCAAGACTTATATGGCAGGTGTTTTGAAAGTATATTAGGAGAATTAGCAGGAATTTAATTTAAACAATCACTGTATTTTTAATCAAAATAAGGCATGATTTTTTTTTTTACTTTTTTCCTTTTTATCGGTACCGGGGATTGAACTCAGGACTACCTGCTTGTAAGGCAGGCACTTATGTCGCTGAGCTAAATCCCCAGCCCCCAAGTCATGATTTTGAATAAAGATTTTATCCTATCTGACAAACGCTAAATTGTCTATTTCATTTTTAAGAAGTCTATGTGTCAAAAATAGTCATTTTTCAGTTGAAATCATCTTGTATCATAGCAAAACCATTAAAAGACAGCTCTGTTTTTTCTGTGAACTAAGGTTTGATTGAAACAGTAAGAAAGAAACGATAGACAAAAGGAGAAATAACTTTTGAAATAGGGCAAGTTACTAAGAGATTGGGAGATGTGGGAGGAAAGGCTAAAGGACTGGATAAAAGGGTGGGAGAATAATTGAGAGGAGCTATGTACATGGACCGATTCTCCATTAAGAATGAGATCATTATGTTGTTCCAAAATATCTAAAAACATTCAAAAAATTGTTTGAGATTTCCTCTAAACACTGACATCAACAATAGTCTTTCACCAGTTAATGCATAAAAATGAATTTTCAATCACAGTCTTAGTATCTATTGCATATCTCACACAAGACAAGCAAACCCAGAAGAGAGAACAAGAAAATAAGGACACATTGCCTACTACCCAGCCCACATGGTCTATCTTTGCCAATGGGCTGGCCAGAATCCCAAATGGTCCTCTTCAGTCTTTAATGTCAGCACTCATTGTGCTGCTCCTCTACTGGTGGCTTCCTCTGTTCTCAAATGAGAGGTAAACATGTGGAACATGAAGATGATATTTGAGAAAAATTCTCCTAGTAATTTTTCTTCACATTTTTGCCTTTGATTCTTTGACTGTCTATTATTAACAATATTACCAAGTTTTAGGTTTACTTAATTTTTATACTTTCCATAAATTCTTCAGAATTTTCCCATAAAAGTAGGCTGTAGTGTGCTTATTTAATTTGTGATGCCATTAAATATATATATATATATATATATATATATATATATATATGTGTGTGTGTGTGTGTGTGTGTGTATTCTTTTGTCTCTATTCCAGATCAATTTTCTCCATTTATTTGAGAATAATCATTGTATTCACATAGAGCAATTTTAATGGATGAAAACCTTTGTAATAATGTTTAATAGTGCAGGATGTGTACATTGTACAATTGATATAAGAGTTTGAAAGAGAAGATTTGTAAGAAAAGCATGTGGTTGTACAGATCAAAAATCTTTGGAAAAATACTTGTCCATGCAATATTAAAGGAAAAATTTATCTGAACTGACTCCCACATCTCTAGATTGAACATCATAGCTGGGCAATTCAGCCTCAAAACTAGTGAAGTACACAGGGTGTAAGGATAGCTCGGGATAGCATATCTCTCTCTCTCTCATTTAAAGTCTTTTGGATGCTGAGTCTGGCAATGAGATTCACACTAATTTTTTCCAGTCACCAAAAATCTCAGCATATTCTTCATTATTACCCTTTTCATCAGTGGCATAGCCTGTCAAGTGAATCACTGAAATTATGAAATAGTAACTAGTAGACGACTAGCCAATGAGTGACTTGTCAACAACAAAATAAGATCTGGAAAAAAGCAGTTTAGAGAAGTATTTTGAAAATAGAGGACAAGTCATTGTCTACATAAACTCTACGAAGCTATTATGTATAAGAAGGAAGGTGACAAACAAGTTAATTGCTAACAGTGAACTTGTCCAGGGCCAAGCATCACTTTAAAGTACATGAAACAATTGGAGCTAAGAAGATTTGAAATTACGTGAGGCACAGTGATTGCCAGTGGATATAGCAGGAGAGAAGATCCCAGGGGAAAATTCAAGAAAAGGTTGACAAGCAGTTAGAAATATGCAATGATTTGGGTGTGTCCTCTCAAAGTTTATATGTTGTGAGCATATGTCCTTGAGTAATGGGGAATGATGATGCAGACTTGGGAAGGTGATCTGGGTTAGATGAGGTGACAAGGATGAGGTCCTCATGCTGAAATTCGAAAGGAAAGAGAGAACCAAGCTACATGTTCCTCTCCATGTAACACATTCTCTGTGTTAGGGTGAAACACAAATCCTTCATCATTTGCTACACAGATACTGAAACCATATACTGGATTTTCATCTCCAGAGCTGTAAGAAATAAAATTATTTTATTAAAAAACGCATACACTAATGAAAAAATTCAGGCCCCAAAATTTAAAGACTCAATCCACAACTAAGCATCTGATCTCAAATGAAGATATATAAAGAGCAAATTAATACATGAAAAATTTTTAACATCACTTGTCATTCAAGAGAGGTAAACCCTAACAGACCCTGATATTCCAACTCCCCGCTGAAAGAATGATTACCATTAAGTAATAAACCAATACTTAAGTTTGGCAAGGCTGTGGAAAAAAAGAAACACTTCATTTTTGGTAGGTGTATCTACTAGTGAAATCATTGTGAAAATTAGTGTGGCGATTTCTCAAAACCTAGAATGAGAGGCCACAGTTGACCCAGGTATTCCCCTTCTAGTTATTTTCCCAGAATAATTAAAAACATCATACCACAGAGATATGTATTCTCCCATGTTTTAGCAGCATTATTTCTAATGGCTAAATCTTGGAAACAATACAAGCCCATCAACCATGAATGGATAAATTGATGTGGTATTTTAATGCAATGGAATACCTACTCAGCTACCAAGAAAGATAAACTCAAGTTTTGTATGGGTAAATTGATGCAAATGGAAAACATAATCATAAGTTGAAGAAACCAGACATTCATATGGAAACATTGCAGTGTCTCCCTATTATAAAAAACTGAAAGAGTAAATATTATGAAAAGGAAAATAAAGCTTCCTAAAAAATATCATGGATGGAGAAACGAGAAAAGAAGGAAGGAAAACATGTATGTATGTACATATACATACATATATATATATATATATATATATATATATATATATATGTTTGTTAAGATAATTGTAATACTACTAATACTTTTTATTTCATGAAATGGAACAGGTAGTACTTATACTGCTTGATCAATTATGCATTTGTCTCTGGAAATCTGAACAATTGTTTTGAAGAATACACTTTGCAATATAATTGCCATTTTGATTTTCCGATTATCCTTTGTATTGTAATACCCTGTATTATTTTTCACTGTTTTTTATTTTCTTCACATTTAAATTAAAAGAAAAATTGCAGTTTTAAGTTATAAGAACATAAAATGGCTAAGAGGAGATGTGACATATGATATCAGAGAAAAATATATATCTGAGCACTCACTGAGAAAGTTTCAAGGCCTGGTACTCACACTTGTCCCATATATCTATAAGTCTTCCTCCTTACATGTTTTCAGGTTTTTATGGTGTCTAGAGTGAATATAATGTGAGATTTATTTATTTATTCATTTTGTTATTTTAAAGAGATTAAGACAAAAGAGATCATAACAAAGCCTATCGGATCAGAACAATGCAAGCAGCCCAGCATTTTACCACGAGACAACTCTTAATTTAACAGCAACTTCCATAATGTCAGTTCTTTGAAATAGTTGAGCATAGCCTCATAAACGATATTATCAAATATAACAAAACATTATAAAACCACGCCAGAGAATGAAAGCATTAAAGGGCTTTCAGAATCAAATAACAGAGTATGAACAATAGCTACTATATTATCTCAATTTCCATAGAAAATTGGTTTATACTATCACACATAATAATATCCAAAATATACAATATGATAGAACCAAAGGAAACAGAAGAACAAAAGCATAGTAGGACTTTAGAGAAAGATGATATTAAATCAGCACCGGCTATTCTAAAATCTTGTTTTCTTCAATTTCACATTACAAACCCTAAGAATTAAAGCAGAAAAAGCCAACCTGGTGTCACTAATATTTCTTTGCTGGATGCTTGGACAATTTTTCAGTTCCTGGTACTGAGTAATTCTAGTAATTCCCTCTCAAGATGAAAGAGTGGGGAGGAAAGAATGTAATGGATGAGGAAGAGCTAAAAACAGCACCTTGTTCCCAATCTTGATCTGCATCTGGGAATTAACCTGTGTCCATGAAACAGTTTCAAGACAATTTCACAGGCTGCTCACAGTCCATGTAGGAGTTAGCCCTACTCAGGACACAGCATGGCCATGGGTCCCTGGCTCACCTCCAGTAGCTCCTGCTGTTCTCCTAGGTGAACAGGGAAAAAATGGGTAATGGGTTCAACCCAGTGGGGTAAGGGTGATAGGTGTGGACACATAATCACATTTTGTGGATTAGAGCCATTTTTTTATTTCTATTTCAGTTACTTAATGTCATGGTTCATCCTGGTGCTGTTTCTATCACTTTTACCTTCTTGATGCTTAACACAGGCTTCTGAGATGAAGCCTCAGTGGCAGTAACTCTTGTTCTCTGAGCCATCCAGAAGTCACCAGGAATACAGGTGGAAACTCATTAGCTCCGCGCGATAAAGACTACTCTTGATATCAAACGTAAAAATGTTCTACCTTTGCATATTTTCATGAAAATAGAGTGAGAGAGAATTCATAAACAGAGAAAGACAGATTACTTAGCAACAAATACCGTGTTGGCAATATTTCTTATAAATTGAGACTGTGCAGTATCTAGATCTTCATTTTATTTACTTTCACATTACAAGCTTAGAGAGTCAGCATAAAGAAAGTCATTCTGGAGTAAATAGTACTCTCTATACTCAGTTAATTTAAGCTTTTCACACTTCCTGGTGTTGGGTGGCATTGCTCATCCCCTGTTGAGATGGAATAGATTACAGTCAAGTGTATAATGATTCAGAAATTGATAAAGAGGACATTGCATGTGTGAGAAATTGAAATGATTCACTGGATTGGCACACATAATAAAGCACATTCTCTGTAGGCAATTCCATGCAGAGTTAGAGATATAACATGGGTACACTGTAATCATTTCAGTGGTGTGTATGTTACATTTACTGACACCATATGTAGAGTTGTCAACTAAGATTCCAATTTTATGTTCAAATTCATGTATAGCATATATAAAAGTATTTTATGTATTCAATTTGATTATAGTGATCTTGTAAGTTTATATTTTATAAAATGTGTTGTTTTTGCAAATTTTCCAGAATAAAAAAATACCAAAATATAAAAGTTAAGTAGATTTCTGGGTCTTTCACAAACATGCCACAATATAACTTTCCAGGATGCACCAAAACAAAGTTGGGTTTCGGAAACAAAAGACTGACAGGTGTCAGGATTTTGTAGCTAAAGAATAAGGTATAGGTGCACATAGAAAACAGCATGAGCGAGAATCTAAGAAACTCAGGACTCATGTAGCTTATTATAGAATGGCATGGAGAGCAACAGACAGAACTGAGTCACAGTGTGAAAGACCATAAATCCCTGATGTCAGCAGGACTAGAAGGAAGTGATGGGACAAAGCTTTTGAAGGTGAGGACTACAAAAAGCTGAGCTGGAGATGACAGTTCACACTGGACTTACAATCCCTTTCCATGGCAAAAATTCTACTTTGCATTGCTTTCTGGGTTACTATTCTACTGCTTTAATTCTTTCCTTTTGCCACGATCTTCAAAGACCACAGCAGAGAGACAGACTCTGCATTAAATAATATACAAATGCATCAAAATGAATACTCTGCAAACTTCCCTGTAGTTTTTGATGCTGTGATATTTCTATAGTTTCCTCTCTTTTTTGGAAAGAAAACACTAAGAGCTTGTTTATTTGCAACAACATGAAACGGATCCCTCAGAATTACAGGAAAGCAGACTAATGCAATCCAGGGAGACTTAGAAGTAACCACAGTCTCTAATGTCAAATAGGTGCTCTCCTAGTGTAACCAGGGAACCTGGGGCCTTTGCTCATGTGCAGAATTATAAACCCTAAGTTGCATCTGGTCTTTTTCATTGCCTGAGAATTTTCATTGCCTGAGGTACATTAGACCACTCTATCAGTCTTTCTCTGTCTCTCTCTGTCTCTGTCTCCTTTTTTGTATCTCTCTCTCTCTCTCTCTCTCTCTCTCTCTCTCTCTCTCATTCTATTTTTCATCTCTGATGATGAGATGTAAGCCAATAACCTTATCAGGGTCAGACTCACCAAGGGTATTTTCTGTAATTAAACAGGACAATGTACCTCACAGAGCCTTCATTTAATTCCAAAGTCGAAGAACAATACTATTTCTGTGGGCCTGTCTTTCCCTCCTGCCACTTTTCACATGGAGCACAAACACTGTCGGGCCAGAGAGTCAATGGATGCCCATGTCAATTCAAGGACTCTTTGTCTTTGTCTTCCGGTAGCATAGTTGAAACCTCGAGTTTCCTGAAAACATAAACTCAAACATAATCTCACTTATGGTCCAATATTTCTTGGTCAGTATTCGGATCCTGCACACTCAGTTTCAATTTATGACATTTCTTAAATTGAAATCATCCATCACACAAGTTGGTGTCAAGAATCTCTGTTGCACTGCCATAACTGACAAAAAATAGCCACATATTACTATGTTTAATATTTATATATAATTAGAACCAAATTTTAAAATTTAATTTATTTATTCTCAAAAAAGGACATTTTCCTGGGCAAAGTATTAAATCACTCATTTTTGTTTTTTCCTTCAGATCTGTAGAGACTACTGCTTAGAGTCCTCATCTATTCCTTCTCTGTTCCTTCATAATTGCACTTCATATTTTTTTCCTTAGCACAAGTTTGGTCCCTTTATCTGCAGAATAGGAAAAGTGTTACTTTGCCTCAGGAATTTTCAAACAATAACTGGAATCAAAGACACTGAAAGGAATTAAGGACCCTTTATCTATAAGACAGAAGGCAGATAACACAATATAGACACAAATGACATCAAGAACATTCAGAAAAGACCAGCATTCTAGCTTTTGTCATGCCAGCACAGGATTTCTCCTTTTGCTGTTTCTGCATTTGTCTACTTAGAGATGAAGTTAAAGATCTGGTAACCTATACTGTTACACTTATTGTTACATGATTTTTTTTTTTTATGAATACCAGTATTCCTCTAGGAAACCCTAACTGCAAAATGCAACACAAATGTAGTCTCAGATTCATTTTAGGATCTCAATAATTTCTCCATTTTAATAGCAAAATATTCTAAAGGGGAAATCTGCTGTCTTAGGGGAATCTGTCCTCTTTAACTCTTCAACTGTTCTGGCATCACTGGTACTATGGACTTCAGCCCTGTGCTGAGTAAATGACAGGAGCCTGTCCTGCAGCTGTGCCCAGCTTTGCTATTTGTATGTGACCACAGCACAGTCCCTGCCCTAAAGAATACTTAATAGACCAGTCACACTTTGCAGGATTCTCTGCCAGTCAGGACACAGTGCAGTCATGATGATACCCAGTCAACTGCTAGTGCTCCTGTTGCTCTAGACCCCAGATATGGAAGTAAAATAGTGGATTTTTCCACAGCCTAACATGAACGGCCTGATTCTTCACAAATGTTCTTTTTTATCATGTTCAGTTATCTGAATGTTTGCTTTTTGTTTCCAAAGAAAGGTACCCGATTTGACATCCAGATGTCTGTCTCCCCCCCTCCATATCTACATTGGTAGAAAACTGTCAGAATCAATTGCCAGGCACATCAGCTCATAAGAAAATGGGTAACTTGGCATCAACAGAAATCAGAGAAAGCTCCTAATTGTCTAATCTACTATGCAATAAATTTGGTGTCTGTTTTCCCATTAAGATTCAGTGGCAGAGGTTGTGGAACAGATTTTGCTGTCACCATCAGCAGCCTGGAGCCTGAAGGTGTTTCAACTTATTACTGTCAGCAGTATGATGCAAGTGATACACACACCCAGTGATACCAGTCATGATATAAAACCCGAAAGGAGCAGAGTGTGTCGCTGCCTTCACCACATCATCTTTGCATTGCCTTAAAATGGTGAAATTTTGCTCAGATGCATCCAGGCTTTGAATGTATTGGAGATCCTTGTGGAAGAGTCCAAGAAGCTTCTTTGCAGCAGAGGTTTCTCTCTTTGTTATCCTCAGTATCAAAGATCTGAGAAAATTCTATTTGTATAAGAAAATAAAGAGGTATTTATAGTTGAATATTAGGAATTATGATTTTGTTTGGAACTGAAAGAGGAAAAGAAATGCCAGTGTACATACTGAAAGCAAATATTATCTTTCGAGGAAGAGAATCTAATCCATCACTTTTTAAGGTTCTAGTGTTCGTTTCCAGAAAAGTAGTGACATACTTTAGGCATTGTTTGGTATTTCCTGGAATCCAAAATCATCTGCCTCTTAATGCACACAGTCACGTGGAAAGAGGTAACTGGAGAATCAACAGTTAAAGACTGCATTCAGCTGAGAGGATCCACACCTCCACCTAGGTTTTATCACTTGCAGGTCACCTATTAACTGGTGTTTGTGCCGTTTAGTCACTTACATATATAGATCAGTTTTCCAACACCAAGTCAGCTCTGCATTTAATGAGTAAAATCCACTATTGAGACAAATTATTCAATTATGCGTGTGAACTGAATAAATTTGAAATTATTTTCTCAAGGGTCAGGGATTTAGCTCAGTGTCAAAGCATCTACCTGGTGAGTATGAGATCCTAAATTCCATCCTCGAAACAAACATCAAACAATCAAAGAAAATTTTCATCAAATATCTATGCATCTGTTGTTATGTAGAATATTAGTTTATGCATTTCTTTATTTCCAGTCACGTATTACACATTCTCTCCTATTCCTCCTTTCTTTGACCCCACATTGTTCTTGGCATCATGATGCATTTCGGAAAGCACAAGTTTGCAAGTGTCTTTGAGAGGTGCAATAAAATGGCAGTGGATATATAGCAGAGAACAAACAAATAAGGAAGAGAGAACAATTAAAGTCAGGACATATTGAATTCTACCTAGTTCACACTGTCCATCTTCACTAGTTGTCTGGCAGGACATAGGAGGGGTCCTCTGGATTCATTTTATTGTCAACACTCATTGCAAAGGATACTCAATGTGACCCTCTTCATGTCAGAAATGAGAGACAAACATGTCAAAATGAAAAAGAAAGCTCAGAAAACCTCCTGCTAAGAAGTTTTCTTCACATTTTGTCTTTATTCTTTGACTATTGTTAGCAATTTTAAAATTTTAATTTTTTTGTTTTTATATTCTCCCTTTTTATAGAATTTGCCAGCTAAAAGTAAGAAATAGTGCACTTATTTGATCTTTGTTGCCACTAGAAATGCATGCAATATTTGATTTCTTTCAAGACCAATTTTCTCCATTTAGATGTGACATAATCACTGTATTCTCATATAGATATATTACTCTAGTTGAAATTTATTGTAAAGATGCTCATCAGAATAGAAGAGTATAATCTTGAGTATAGCACAGATATAAGAGAATGAGGATTTCTACAAGAGAAGCATGTGGTTGTCTAACTCAAACTTCTAATACAAATGAAATTAACTCAGCAATAATAAGGAAACAGTACATCAGAAGTGATGTCCTTATCTGTAGGTTGAATGCAGTACCTATAGAATGAGCCTCATATGTAAGTGAGGTGTTTAGGGAATACACATGGCTCAGAATCACTGATATTTTCATTAATTAAAATTCTCTGAATGCTGGTACAGCAAAGAGAATTACACTAAATTTTCCTATCACCCACAATGTCAGCATTTCCTGCATTATCATTGCTTTTAATCAGAGCCATGATGTAAAAGGAGGCTGTAAAGATAGATGAGAATTCATTGCCTAAGGGTCTATGTAGGTGCTTTGTATAAGAAGGAAGGAGAGGAGCAAGTTAACTGCCACCAGTGAAGCCTGACCAGGGAAAACTAGCAAAGCGAGTCACATGGATCAATGGGAACTAACAAGACTTGAGAGTCAGTGAGACACAAGGCATTTAGCCAGTGGAGAGATGACAGAAAGCTACAGAAAAGTATAAAGAAAGGGTTTACAGATAGCAATGATTTGGATGTGTTCTCTCTAACTTTATTTGTTGGGAACACAATGCACAAATCTTGAGTTAATTACAAACGCTTATGAAAACTTGGGGAACTAATTAGTATCAGATGAGGTAACAAGGATGAGTTCCCCATAGTGACATTAGAAGAAGAGAGAATAAGCTGGCTGTGTCTCTCCATGTTAAACCCTCCACTGTGACAAGATGAGGCAAGGATGTCCTCACCAGGGGCCAATCAGAGGCTGACGTCATGTATTCATTCACATTCTCAGCTCTAGAACTGTAAAAAATTAATTAATTTTTAAAAATTAATTATTTTCTTTAAAAATAAGATTAAAAATCAAAATAGTAAAATTGATTAAAAGGTAGGATACACAATACAAAGTTAACATCATAAAATCTCTAGTTGATACATTACATATTGCCAACTTAACAATAGTTGTTAAAGTTACAAAATAAAAGCATAAAATGTGCCTAGAGACTCAAACATTGACAGTGCAATTTCTTCTGTCCAATGATCTAATAGATATTTAGTAATACTGGCATCTGTCTTACACAATATACATACTGTTATATCCTTTAGAGCACTTTTCTTACTTTTCACTTTTAGAATAGCTATTATAGTTTTGAATCCCATTATTCTGTCAGTTCTTATTATATTTTACACTAAAGACACAATGTGATATTTCTTAATGTGAGTCTTATTTATTTCACTAATAAGGATATTCTTCACTTGCCTGAATTTACGTACAAAGTCTAAAGGTCATCTTTTATAGTTGAGTAATATTCCATTGTATAAAAATACCACATTTTTTTTCATCCACTCTTCAAGTGAAGGGCATTTTGATTGTTTCTAAGATTTAACTATTGTAAATTGTTCTGCTATGAACATGGTTGCACATATATCTCTGAGACATGATCTTTTCAATTTTTCTGGGAAAATACCCAGGAGAGGAATAGCTGGATTGAGTGGAACTTCCAATTCTAGGTTTTTGAGAAATTCCCAGACTGATTTCCAGTGATTGCACCAGTCTGTACTCCCTGCAACAGTGGAGAAGTGTTCATTTTACACTACATCCTCACCAAAGTTTGTTAACCAATTGACTGAGAAAACAAGATAAAGGAGAAAAGCTCACATCCGCAATGTGAGACCTAGAGATTAAACAATGCCATGAAAATTTTTTCCTGTTACATTGCAAAGTCAAACTCATAAAGAAAAATAAACAAAATGCTGAAACTTCTCATTTTATTTCTTTGACTTGATTCATTTCCCTCCTTTGAAACACAGAGCAGTAGGTGAACAATAGCTGGAACACGGGTAATATCTTGCTAACTCTCAATTGCCTGAAGTTTGATTAATAGAAATAGTAAAATTACAACTGTATATAATTTTAAGTTACTATGTGTCTTAGTTACTTTTTACTCCTCACTGAGACAAAATACCTGAAGCCCAAATTTGGGAAAGGAAAGGTTTATTTTTGGAGGTTTCAGTGCATACTCAGTTGGCTCCAAGGCAGGCAGGCATGGCTGGGCTGCAGTTCATGTCAGCTGAAAACAGCAAACAAGAACAAGCAAAGAGCAAGAAACACCTTCTTCCTGCCATTATATCATATCCTGGCCCACCCCTATGTGGGTGGAGCAGTGAAACCTTCAATCCAATCACTAGACAATGAACCATCACAAATGCACAATGCAAACTTATGAGGCCTGGGGACATAGACATAAGCCATGACATTCCACCCTGGGCCTCCAGGACTCATGTACATCTTTTTATACAAAAACATTTAGTCCACCTCCAAGAGTTGCCAAAGTCCTAAAAGTTTCAGCATTGCTAAACAGTCCAAATCCCAAGTCTCCTCCAAGATCTATGGCCAACTCTTAACTGTAACCCCCTGTACAAATGAAACAAGATTAAACATTTCTGAAATGCAAAAGCACAAGATAAACATTACCATTGCAAAAGTTACAAACAGGGGAATATAAAATATTGGAAACAAAGCAAGTCCAACATCCAGCTGTGCTAACATTAAGTCCTAAAGTTCCAAGCTCAGCATCTGAAGCAATCTGGTTACAAGCTCCAAAAGGATTGGGTGATTCCACCCCCATGGCACTTAAGTGATTTCAACTCCCACAGCTTTTCTCTTAAATCTGCTCTGCTTGCTTTTTGCAGCTTTTCTTGGATCATCTACATTTCTGGCTTTTTCAAACTTCTGGGTTCTCCACTGCACCGTTGGCTTCACCTTTACATCTTCACAAATTGCCCTCTCAGGGGCACACTGCTTGGCCAGCCAGACCCTTTACAATCAAGGGGGAAGCTGTCTTACCCTCAGAATTTGTGCATTTTTCTGCACCTAAAATCAGCACCTTGTGGATGCTGACAAGGTTTGCTGCTAGCTGGAGCAATAGCCAAACTTTTCTCTCTCTTCACTGTAGGGGTCAGTGGCCTGGATTGTAGGGCTCTGTTTATCTGATTGTGAGGAAAAGCTTCTGTATGTTGCCTCCATGTTGGAACCTCATGTGGCCTCAGTCCCCATTCTGGAACCTCATGTGGCCTGTGTTGCCATTCTGGAACATGGTGCTCTTGCAGCTTTTTCCTTTGAGCAAATTATTTCCCCTTTGCTGTGAGGCTGCACAGGTTGGAGACCTACTTCCTGGGAAGCCCCGGGGCCATCTTTCTTTTCTCTCTGTTTCCCCTCAGGAATCAAAATATCAACTCTGTCTTTACAATCCACAACCTTCCTGGAATTTTTCTTCTGGCCAAACTCACAGCATTGTAAATTATCCTGCTGGGCTCTTTGCTTTTGATTTGAAATATAAAGCTGGGTAAAAGCCCCCAACAATAGTCATGCCACAGCCTCAAGTTTTGATTGCTTTTTAATTTCTTTTTCAAGATTAATCAGTCCATTGCCCTTTGTCTTAGTCTCAGGAAAAGTCTCTGGGAAGGAGCAATATGCAGACTAACTTTCAGCCAAGCCATAATACACATCATGTGGAGTCCAACAACCAATGCAGTCATTCTTCACAGCAGAAACCTCCCAAGCCTGGTCTTTACCATGAGGTTTCTATCAGTCTTCTGGTCTCTGGAGCTCTGACTAGAATCTTCTCTACAGAACAGCCTAAGCTGCACCAGCTCTATGCATCCAGGCAACAGGTCCAAACCTTTCCAAATTCTGCCCACAAGCCATTTCTAAAGCCTCTTGAAAAACACGGCCAGATATAGTCACAGCAAAGGACCCACTCTCAGTACCAAATTCTGTCTTAATTACTTTTTACTCATCACTGAGACAAAATAATTGAAGCCCATAGTTGGGAAAGGAAAGGTTTATTTCTTACAGTTTTTGGAGGTTTCAGTCCATACCCAGTTGGCTCTAAGGCAGGCAGGCATAGCTGGGCTGCAGTTCATGGTGGTTTCAAACAACAAACAAGAACCAGCAAAGAGCAAGACACACTTTCTTCCTGCCATTACATGACATCCTGGACCACCCCTATGTTGGTGGAGCCCTGAAGCCATCAATCCAAGCACTAGACAATGAAGCATCACAAATGCACAATGCAAACTTATGAGGCCTGGGGGACATAGACATAAACCACAACACTGTTTGTGTGTTAATTTTTTGAAGGCGAGAGAAAACTGGCATTACAACTTTCATGAAAAGTGAAACAAAATGATAATGTTGCAAAATACAAAAACACTCACCTGACTTTGTGTCAGTGTAGTGAAGGGCTGTTTTACAGAGATTTCCAACTCCCTGAACAAGGAGGAAGAAGTGGGAGGGAAGCTCAGCTCTGGGCAGAGGAGGTCAGAAGTGACCCTTCCAAGACTGCAGTTTTGCACTCTGAGGCTTCAGGACCCCGTTCTCCCTGGAGTATCAGAAGGGGTTGAAAATGAAGCTAACGAAAACTTTGGCCTCATCTACAGAAGATACAGTCTAGAAACGACATAAACATTGAGTACATAGAAAAGGACAATTAAGCGGGCATCAAGCGGGAAGAGGCAAAAAGGATTACGGGCTGTTTAGCTGCCGCGCCTGGCCATAGGTCTGCAGAGGAGGAGCTGGGCAGATCTGGGGTGCCCTCACTGGCCTCTCTGCATGTCTGGAGGACTCTGGATATCTGCGCCCAGACTGCTGGAGTTCCCTCAGGCTTCCAGGTGCAGTGAAGGAGAGAGGTGGGTTTGAGGCTTCCACATCAGCCTCCCCATTCCCGGCTTCATTTGGAGACCTGCTGAGCTCCCGATAGGTGGGCTGGCCCACACTACCAGCCTAGCCCAGCCTGTTTAGCTGCTGCGCCTGGCCATAGGTCTGCAGAAGAGGAGCTAGGCAGATCTGGGGTGCCCTCACTGGCCTCTCTGCATGTCTGGAGGACTCTGGATATCTGCGCCCAGACTGCTGGAGTTCCCTCAGGCTTCCAGGTGCAGTGAAGGAGAGAGGTGGGTTTGAGGCTTCCACATCAGCCTCCCCATTCCTGGCTTCACTTGGAGACCTGCTGAGCTCCCCATAGGTGGGCTGGCCCACACTACCAGCCTAGCCCAGCCTGTTTAGCTGCCGCGCCTGGCCATAGGCCTGTAGAGGAGGAGCTGGGCAGATCTGGGGTGCCATCACAGGCCTCTCTGCGTGTCTGGAGGACGCTGGATATCTGCACCCAGACTGCTGGAGTTCCCTCAGGCTTCCAGGTGCAGTGAAGGGGAGAGGTGGGTTTGAGGCTTCCACATCAGCCTCCCCATTCCTGCTTCATTTGGAGACCTGCTGAGCTCCCGATAGGTGGGCTGGCCCACACTACCAGCCTAGCCCAGCCTGTTTAGCTGCCGCGCCTGGCCATTGGTCTGCAGAGGAGGAGCTGGGCAGATTTGGGGTGCCTGCATCGGCCTCTCCATGTGTCTGGAGGACTGTGGATATCTCTGCAACCAGGGAGGGTCCACAGGTTCCTGAAGCACTGTGGCCTGTGGTGAGTACCCTAACCCGGCTGCGATTGAAGAACTGTGGAGCTTCCAAGGGGCAGGTGGGCACACAGTGTCCCTGAGGCCCAGCTTGTCTGGAACTGCAGAGTTCTGAGCAGGCAGAGGAGGGCCACTGGTTCTGTAGGCCTAATGGCTTGGGGTAGCGCGGCGCCAGAGTCTCAGTAGCTCCAAACATAGAAGGGGATTTTCAACAGATCCTGAGGAAGCTTTCAAATAACACTTGAAACACAGAAATATAGGAAAATGACAAAACGAAAGACCAAATTACAACCTCAAACCTCCAGCCCATCTCAAGAAACCCTAGGAGCGATGTATATAGAAGAAAATATATCCCATCCACCTCATATATCGGACACAATAGCCACTGAAATTGACAAGCAACTCCAGGAAGCTTTAAAGAAATTCAAACTCGAAATAATCTCCCAGATAAAAGAAGAAATGATAAAGGAAATGAAAGAGATTCTAAATATATCTAAAGAAAACACAGATAAAAAATTGGAGGAACTAAACAAAAAGATAGAATCCCTAGACGAGCAATATAAGAAACAAACAGAATACATAATGCAGATGCACAGAGATATACAGGAAATAAAAAACTCCACTGAAAGTTGTAAAAACCGCCTTAATGAAAGTGAAGATAGAATTTCAGACCTTGAAGACAGGATTGCAGCTAGTGAACAGGAAAGGAAAGATCTTTTGAAAATAACAAGGAACCAGGAAACAACAATTCAACAACTGCAAGACGATGCAAAGAAGAATAACATAAGAATGATAGGGATTAATGAAAGAGAGGGAGACAACATGAAGGATGTCAGGAGGATATTTAGAGAAGAAATAGCTGAAAATTTCCCAAGCATGAGATCAGAAACTGACATCAGGATCAGTGAAGCATATAGAACTCCAAACAGTCATAACCAAAATAAAACTACACCCAGACATATAATAATCACCATCACAGAAATCCAACACAAGAATAGATTATTAAAAGCTGTCAGAGAGAAAAGACAAATCACTTATAAAGGAAAACCTATCAGAATCACAGCAGACTTCTCAGCACAAATGATAAAGTCAAGAAGAGCATGGAGTGAAGTATTCCAGATCCTAAAGCAAAATGATTTCCAACCAAGACTGATATATCCTGCAAAACTATCATTCAAAATAGATGGTGCAATACGATACTTCCATGACAAAGAACAGCTGAAGAACTTCATGAACACCAAACCAACCCTGCAAAAAATATTGAAAGACAGTTTAGATACACAAAGGAAAAAACCACTAAGCAAAGCAAATAATTAAACAGAACCGAAAGATAAAGATGCAACAGCAGAGAGATAACATTCCTACAATAAACCAGGATTTAACAGTAACAACCATTAATGTAAATGGTCTCAATGCACCAATCAAAAGAAACAGACTAGCAGAATGGATCAAGAAACAAAATCCAACCATATGCTGTTTACAGGAAACCCATCTAACCCAGAAAGATACTCACAGACTGAAAGTCAAAGGATGGAAAACAATTCTTCATGCAGCAGGAATCCAAAAAAAGGCAGGAGTAGCCATTCTGTTTGCAGACAACGTGAACTTTAAACCAACAATGACCATAAAGGACAAAGAAGGTCACTACATACTCATAAGGGGAAAACTCCAAGAGGAAGAGATAACTATCTTAAATATATACACACCAAACTCCAGAGCACCCAGTTATATAAAACAATTATTAACAGAAATGAAAACTCAAATTATCAGTAACACAATTGTAACAGGAGACCTTAATACACCACTGACACCAAGGGACAGATCAACCAGACAGAAAATGAGCAAAGAAATAACAGAACTGAATCTCACCTGTGAACAAATGGGTTTGATAGACATATACAGAATGTTCCACCCAACAACATCAGAATACACATTCTTCTCAGCAGTACATGGATCATTTTCTAAAATAGACCATATATTAGCTCACAGAACATATTTAAGCAAATGCAAAAGAGTTGAAATCATCCCTTGCATATTATCGGATCATAGCACTCTGAAATTAGAAATTAATGACAAAGGATACTGCAAAAATTCCGCAAACACATGGAAACTAAATAACACACTCTTGAGTAATCAGTGGGTCACAGAAGAAATTAAAGAAGAAATTAAACAATACCTAAAAGAAAATGAAAATGCAGATACAACTTACCAGAATCTGTGGGATGCAATGAAAGCCGTCCTGAGAGGAAAATTTATTGCACTGAGTTCCCACATCAGGAAAACAGAACGAATACAAATAAATAACTTGATGCTACATCTCAAACAGCTAGAAAAAGAAGAGCAAGTCAAGCCCAAAGTCAAAAGAAGAGAGGAAATTATAAAAATCAGAGCAGAAATCAATGCAATAGAGACTAAGAAAATAATCCAAAGAATCAACGAATCAAAGAGTTGGTTCTTTGAAAGAATAAATAAAATCGATAAGCCCCTAGCCAACCTTATTAAAAAAAGGAAAGAAAAAGCTCAAATTCATGCAATAAGAAATGAAAAAGGAGAAATCACTACAGACCCAATAGAAATACAGAGGATCATCAACACCTATTTCGAAAACCTCTACTCTCAAAAGTTTGATAACACAGAAGAAATAGACAGATTCTTAGAAGCATATGAAGTACCAAAGCTAGATCAAGAGGATATAAAACTGTAGAATAACCCAATCTCTGCTAATGAAATTGAGAATGTAGTTGGGTCCTTGCCCACCAAGAAGAGCCCAGGCCCAGATGGATTCACTGCAGAATTCTACAAGAAATATAAAGAAGACCTAATGCCGACACTCCTCAAACTATTCAATGAAATTGAAAGGGAAGCAATCCTTCCTAAGTCATTCCTGGAAGCAAATATTACTCTAGTACCAAAACCTGAGAAAGACCCAACTATAAAAGAGAACTATAGACCGATCTCCCTAATGAAAACAGATGCAAAAATCCTCAATAAAATATTGGCAAATAGGATCCAGCAAATCATCAAGAAGATTATACACAATGACCAAGTGGGATTCATCCCAGGAATGCAAGGATGGTTCAACATACGCAAATCAATAAATGTAATCCACCATATCAATAAAGCCAAAAATAAGAATAACATGATCGTCTCTATAGATGCAGAAAAAGCCTCCGATAAGGTCCAACACTCATTCATGATAAGAACTTTACAGAAAATTGGAATAAATGGTCTTTACCTCAATATAATAAAGGCCATTTATGACAAACCAACAGCCAGCATCATACTAAATGGCCAAAAATTGAAAGCCTTTACTTTAAAATCGGGTACAAGACAAGGATGTCCTTTATCACCACTCCTATTTAATATAGTACTGGAAGTACTAGCCAGAGCAATTAGGCAAGAAAGAGAAATAAAAGGGGTAAAGATAGGAAAAGAAGAAGTTAAATTATCATTGTTTGCAGATGACATGATACTCTACATAGAAGACCCCCTAAACTCCATTGAAATACTCTTAGATACAATAAATAATTTCAGTAATGTGGCTGGATACAAAATCAATACTCAGAAATCAATAGCATTCCTATACACGAACAACAAAATTACAGAGAGGGAAATAAGAGAAACTGGACTATTCACATTAGCAAGCAAAAACATGAAATATTTAGGAATTACTCTTACGAAAGAAGTGAAAGACTTATACAGTGAAAATTATAATACACTGAAAAAGGAAATTGAAGATGATCTCAGAAAATGGAAAGATATCCCTTGCTCATGGATAGGAAGAACAAACATTGTGAAAATGGCCATTCTCCCAAAACTGTTATACAGATTCAATGCAATCCTGATAGAAATACCATCAACATACCTTATAGATCTAGAGAAATCACTCCTAAATTTCATCTGGAACCAGAAGAGACCTAGAATCGCAAAGGCAATTCTAAGCAGCAAAGACAAAGCAGGAGGCATCACAATCCCTGACTTGAAGTTATACTACAAAGCAACAGTAGTAAAATCAACATGGTATTGGAATCAAAACAGAGCTGAAGATCAGTGGAATAGATTAGAAGATACAACCACAACTACGAACACACTCAACCACCTTATTTTTGATAAAGGAGCCAAGCAGGTTCACTGGAAGAACGACAGTCTCTTTAATAAATGGTGCTGGAAAAACTGGCTCTCCATTTGCCGAAAACTAAAGCTAGACCCATGTCTATCACCATGTACTAAATTAAAATCTAAATGGGTCAAAGATCTGAATATTAAAACAGAAACACTAAATCTATTGGAAGACAAAATAGGTAGAAACCTTGGAGACATAGGAGTAGGTAAAGAATTCATGAACAGGACTCAAATCGCACGGGAAATACTTCCCAGAATCAATAACTGGGACCACTTCTTATTAAAAAGTTTCTGCATGTCAAAAGAAATCTCCAGCATAGTGAAAAGAAAACCCACAAACTGGGAAAAGATTTTAGTGAACTCTTTCTCAGACAAGGGCCTCTTGTCTAAAACATATAAAGAATTAAAGAAACTCAGACCTCCGAAATTCAAAGACCCAATCCAAAAATGGGCATCTGAGATGAATATGCAATTCTCAGATGAAGAAATGCAAATGGCAAATAAATACATGAAAAAATGCTCATCATCATTGGTCATTAGAGAAATGCAAATTAAAACCACACTGAGATACCATCTCACTCCTGAAAGAATGGCCAGGATCAAGAAAACCGACAACAAATGCTGGAGAGGCTGTGGGGAAAAAGGAACTCTCCTGCACTGCTGGTGGGAGTGTAGACTGGTACAGCCTTTGTGGAGATCTGTCTGGAGATTTCTCAAAAAGTTGGGACTGGAAATCCCATTTATTCCAGCTATTCCACTTCTAGGCATATTCCCAGAAGAACTGAAAGCATCATACCACAGTGATATATGTGCACCTATGTTTATAGCAGCACAATTTGTAATCTCCAGATCTTGGAAACAACCCAAGTGCCCATCAACTGAGGAATGGATAAAAAAGTTGTGGTATTTCTATACAATGGAGTATTATTCAGCTATAAAGAAGGATCACATTGAGATATTTATCAATAAATGGGCGCAGCTTGAGACCATACTCATTAGTGAAATAAATCAATCTCGCATGTGTGAATACCGAATAGTTTCCCTAATGTAAATAATGATTCAAATATATAAAAATATGTGGTAATCATGATTCCCCATTAGGTGGCCTTGAAGCCTTATAAAGTTTTCACTCATTAATTAGAAAGGCTTTATTCTGGGCTTCTTGATATGAAAATATTTGAAGCTAGAGTATATGAAGTTTTACCCAAATATTTCAAGGAAAAAGACACTATGGTAACTACTATTAAGTCAGGTTATAAGGTGGTGAAGTACTAGGTTGTTGAAACAGTCATGCTGTGACCTCTATTGTTATATTGTTATGTCCTGTTTTATCTCAATCTCCCCCTTATTGTTTCAAAAAAATTATTTAGTCATTTCTTATGTTTGTCTTAAAGAAAAAATTCAAAAAAATTAGGATATATAAATAGTAACTCTTTTCGATTTCTTATTAACTTGTTTTGAAGTCCTGTAGTACTCCCACGATCTTGTTTTGACTGATTAGACTCTGTTCCATTCTATATGATAGTATCAAGTTTGAAGACATAGGCAACTACTTTGAAGACAATAAGATTCACTAAGATACCCATTCTGGTTTGACTCTTGTCTTCTTTGGAAGTCCTGTAATGTTTACAATGCCTAAGTTTTATTGGTCTTGTTCTCTACTGTTTTGTCCAACTTTATAATATCTAATAAGATAGACAATTCTTTTTAAGGAAACAAGGGACAACGTTGATAACCATTGTTGATAAACTTGTACTCTGTTCTACACCTTGTGCTATGCCTATCCTTGGTATTGACTGACAGCTTTGTTTTGCCATATTTGACTGTATTCTTCCCCCCCCAAAGAAAGTAATAAGCACTAAGGAGTAATAAAATCCAAGATGTGTAAATTTTGTTGTAAAAAAGAGAGGGAAAAAAAAAGAAAAAGAGCTCTAACGGATATAACAGCAAGTGTGTTTGGGGGTGTTAAATAGCTGACTTTATCAATGTTTTTGGAACATTGAACACAGCTGTTTGCAGTCTCCCTGTTTGAATGTCCACCTTGTGTTCTTTGATACTGTGATTTGAGGAACTATTTTCAAGAAAATAGTGTGTAATCTACTAGCAGGTAATTTCTTACTGTTATGTTTTTTTTTTTTTTTGTTTGTTTGTTTTTTTGTTTTGTTTTGTTTTGTTTTGTAGTTCTGTATTGCGTGTACCCTTACGCCGCTTTGGTTTGTTTTGTGTTTTTCTCTTTTTCCTCTTAAATAAAAAAAAAAAAAAGAAAAGGACAATTAATAAGTTTATAATACAGGACTTGGGAAAGAAGCACAAGACAGAAACCTCCATCAAACAAACAAAACAACGGCAGCACAATTCTTAGTGTTCAAAAGAACAGTAGAGCATTTTGGTTCCCTCAAATACAAACAGTGAAAAACTGAAGCATCTGTGTGGGTCTGTGATTTTGTATGCCAAAGATAAAAGGATCTTTACTAGTCAGATCTTTTTACTTGAGTAGACAAAGTAAAGTTCTTTAAGTTTAAAATTTTTCAGTGGTCATGAAGTTATTATTGAATGTAGAATAAGCATTAAGAAAAAATAACTCTGAGGTTTGGATATTATAAGGAAGGAAGTAAATTATAAACTGTTCTGTCGGACGAACCACCTCACATTCCTTTGTTCTCTTTCATACTTGGGGTATTTTTTTTCTAAAAAAAGTGTAAAGATCACAGTAAAAGAGGAACATCTGTGAGACTAAGCCACAATGAGCAGCTGCCTAGGAAAGTATTTTTTCAGTGCTGGAGCACTATGGGAGGAGGCTCTTTACCCTGATGACAGTAATAGTTTGCAGCATCCTCAGCCTCCACAGGGCCAATGGTGAGGATGAAGTTAGTCCCAGACCCACTGCCGCTGAACTGGTCAGAAACACCTTGGACTCAATGCAATGCTCCATAGATGAGGGCCTTGGGAGCCTGTCCTGGCTTATGTTGGAACCAGTATGCAAGACTTATGCTACCTAACTCACCTAGATCTTCCTCAACACTCTGGCGGGCCCTGCAGGAGATAGTGGCCTTCTTTCCCAGAGATACAGACACAGAGGCTAAAGACTGGATCAGCATAATATCCCCGCTGAAGCCTGGGATGATAAACACACACATGAACTGTTACAGGCACACTCAGAATTTATGATGTATAAAAACTGCATTCGAGACATGACTAAGGAATCAGAAACCAAAAGGGAATCGGAAACTTGAAATCTACAAGAAATTTTATTTTTCTGATCTTCAAGAATGTGGAGAAAAGTAAAATAAAAACGACCCTGATAAGCTTGTCCACATCTTGCAACCTCTCAACTACCTGGAGCCCAGAGCAGTAGACACAAGAGCAGGTGAGCACCAGACCCCATTTCTGAGCCTTGGACCTAAAACGTTGATCCACAAAGGCCCTGAGAAGCTGCCTTTGAAGATTGGTTCAGCAGCCTGGGCCTTTGTGCAAGGAGTGAACATGCGAATCATGTCAGGCAAATGCTGCTGTCTTTCTCCCAGGGGGAAATGAGGTTTGTAAAATGTTTCCTAGGTTAGCTTAAGTGTGTTTCTGAGGGATTTTTGACCTGTTCCTTTAAATGCTGGACTCCTGACTGGTATTAGATGATATTAGAGGAAGTGTGCTATCGCTTTTTTTTACTATGAGGATATAGATTAATCTCAGGAAATTTTAAAACCTTAAATTAAAGTTTCAGGTTACCTCAAATCCTATGCATTTTCTGCCTGTATTATTGTGACACATCGAAAGCACTAGTCTTATAAATCTTTAAAATAAGTAGCTTTTTTTTCAGGTACAAGAGCAAATTGGCCCCAGTATATAAACTGTCTATAAGCCAAACATATAATTACCATGAGGAGAAACACCTGATGAGAGAGGTAAGCATGGAACACAGGTGAAGGTTGTGAACCTACACTGATCCCCAAGGTGGCTTCAGTGTAGATGAAATGTGTCTGTCCATCTGCAAAGTGATCACTCA
Organism: Cavia porcellus; assembly: GCF_034190915.1. NCBI lineage: Eukaryota > Metazoa > Chordata > Mammalia > Rodentia > Caviidae > Cavia > Cavia porcellus. Next base: position 42,199,919 of record NW_026947501.1, on the reverse strand, counting down.
GGAGCAGGAAAGTCATCACACTCAGTTCCCTTCACAGTGGGGACACTAAGTCCTCATCTTATGTTAGTTAGTTTCTTTCTTTCTTTCTTTCTTTCTTTCTTTCTTTCTTTCTTTCTTTCTTTCTTTCTGTCTTTTTGTTTTTATAGACTTGAAGTAAGGAATCTCTTGTCTCCTGTTTTCCTACATAAACATGCAGTCTCCTCAAAATACTAGTAAGTCCTTATAAGGAAAGTTCGATTGACCTTAGACTATGATAACAATAGAATGGTTATAATTTAGAAACATATCATGCAGGTTAAGAGTACACGGAACCAACAGAAAAGAAAACCTACCAGTGTAGTTTCTTTCATAGACTACTGTTCAAATATTTTTATGTTATAAAAGAATTAGAAAAACTAATATATTCCTGGAAAATTGATCTGTTTTGTTACACATAAAAGAAGTAGTATATTATAATGTATCTTAATATATTGTAAAATTCTATTTGTTTATTTAATGATCATAGTCTTTGACTGGATGGCAAAGGGAATTCCCTTTTAACAATAAGTACAGCAAGACCTAGAGACACTACAGCCTGCAGCAGCAGGACTGGTCTCATGGCTCCTTTCCTACTATTTTCCAGTTCATTGTTACCAGCACAGGTGTTGGGCAGAAGTTTAGATGCTCTTACAGTCTCTGCACTCTCAACCACAATGAGACTGACGGTATTCTGCCTTACTGTTCTCACCCAATCTCATCCCCCTGCTGGATTTCAATTTCAATCCGAAAAGCCAGGGGAGGAAATTTTTTGTTTTGTTATTCAGGATTACTCTCTTTCTCCATAGCACTTGGTCTGAAGATATTGACAGGAATGAATTAGGGAAAAACTGGTATAGGCCACATAGGAGTTTAGCAATCTGAGTGTGTAGCTATGTCATGAAGTGGTCTTAAATGATGAAATCCAACACAACTCCAGTTCATCTAAAGGCACTGGAGAGGCTCGAGGTAGCACTTCTCAGTTCCAGCACTGATCTTGTTAGATCCTGAGAGTTTCCCAATGGTCTGTATGTTAAAGACATGGGCCCAGCATGAAACTTTTAGGAGACTTTAAGATGTGGGATATAGTGGGATATTAGTCTGTCATTAAGGCTGTGTGCTGCAAGGGAATTGTGGTAGTCTGGTGCTTTATTCACTATAGTCATTTATTTATTTTTCAGTCCATGAAGGGAATGATTGTGTTCTTCTTTGTGTACCTTCCATGTTGTTGTGTGCAAGACAGTTCCCTAGGTAGCCTGGGCTGTCTTTGCTCTTTCTCTTTTCTCCCAGGTCAGTGTGCAGATATCTGTACAAAGTACTGGGAGTGCACTATCCTGAGAGATAAGTTTGGGAAAGCTGAGTCACAGAGTGTGATTGCTAGGGCTGGGGATTTAGTCCTGTGTCATTAAAAGCCTGCCTGGTAAGTGTGAGGTCTGGTACTAAAAAAACAATAAAACAGTATAAAATAAAATAAGATAAATAAAAGCACGAGAGTGGTTCAGTTCTCACTGAGAAACAATATACTTAAATGCGTCAACAGAAGTCACACTCCTCATCGTAGAAAACCCAAGATGTGCGCTATTAAATTTTTTTCAGCTGTTGTGAATGTGGAACACACAAGGATGAGACCCCTTCTTTTTGGTGTTTTTGCTGAGCCCAAGTGATTGCTTATGATGTATCCTAGGCTACTCTGTACTTTTTGTGTACCTGTGCTTATTCAACCCACGTCATGTCATGTAATTGACATGTGTGTGTATATTCAGATTGTGAAATTAAAACCCGTTTTGACGCTCAGTTGTGAAGATACATAATGGAAAGTAATCCTGTGTCATTCTTACAAATGCCCAAAAATCTTGTTTTGTTAATGTTCAGGGAAATTTGCAAACCAAACATCCTTTTACATCAGTTGTACTCTATAAAGACAGCTACAGCCATCTGAATACATGAAATACTCACAGAGTAAAGGTTCCATGTGCATGATAACCTGCAAGTGGAGTTCTTTATCCACGTTCCTCCGCATGGTGTCAACACACAGAATGTATAAATGTTACCAAATCCATAAGAGAGGGCACAGCCTCTCAGCCTCTGAGGTATTTATTTAACAACAACAACAACAAAAAATAGTTCAAAAAACAAATCACCACACACTTAGGTATCTAAAATTTTCACTGTGGTTTAGGTGAATTTGTTTCTCAGGTGACATCTCTCAAAGCCCTCTTTAGGTCATTAGCTTCTACGGTAATATTACGTCTCCTGGCAGTAATAGGTTATAATTTCAGCTTGAAAATGTATGGTCTGGTGCTTGATTTGGTCCCACCATTTGAAGTTCACTTTGAACCCTTGATGGAGTGTTGTGCCTGTGAGGATTCAACTCTGCACAACTCCTTTTCCCTTCTAAAATTAGTAAGGGTTTATGAAGAAGTAGTGAGATATTTTGTGAGGAGTCCATTCCTGGGTAAAATATGTGTTTGAATTCGTGGAGTCATATTTGCTTCAGTGGGTCACCACCTAATAATCATTAACTGTTTGAGTATATACTCCAGATGTGGGCACTCAGGTCCCTTTCACATTCACATCAAATTTTCTTTTTGTGCCCCTCCCATTCTTTATAACACTTTTTAAATTATTCCTCCACATTCATCTTCTACTTTCCCTTTTTAAGATTTAGAACAAGATAGATCTTTAAGAATAATGGATTCTTTTTATTGAACAATGGTATTGAGAATTTATGGCTGATTTGTGGGACAATGTGTATAATTTTTCAAGATTAGGTAAAATTAGCAGTTTATTTATGAGTGAGTAAAGTTAGCAGTTTTTATCCCTTCTTTCTCTGTCTTTTCTATCTCTTTTTCCAGAGATTTCTGTCTATGAAAGAAACAAATTTACAGTATCCTTGATTCCATTCCTAAACCACAAGGTTTGCTTAAATGTCTTCCATTAAAATCACTCACTTCTTTCAATTACAGTGAAGATTTTATCTCTGATTTTCTTTCAATTTCTGTATTTGATCAGCTTTCCTTTTCAAAACCATCTCTAGTCCTATTCTTCACAAAAAGTGCCCTCCCAGAAAAATTCACACTCTCACAGCCACACTCAAACACCCCTTTCAGGACACACTCATTTCTATGCCCTGCACAGAGTCTGGGTTTGAGCCCTATGGATGCAATTCTCACTAGCCTGAAAGCCTTCCTCATCCTCTTGCTCTTGGATACCTGAGCTGAGTTCACTGCACAAACCTCTCCCGGTGAAGACTGTGTACCAGTTTTGGTCCTGCTCTCTATAGTGGACTTACCCATTCACTTGCCTTCCTGCTATTCTCATAACCTTCTTGAGCTCGACTGCCCTCAATCCATCCACTGAGTCAGTTTTGTTATTGCAACTGGAAGACACTTGTGGCAGGTAGAACAGGCCAGCTTAGAGAAAATCAGATACAAGTATAAGAATGAACAACTGGGAGACAGAAAGGATACAAAGTAGGAGCAATAACCTGAGCCATCCAGAAAATATCAAGAAATGATGTGCACACTCACTAGCTCAGTTAGGAAGACTGCATGCTTGAGATCGTATGGGAAATATATCTTCTTCCTTGAACCAGGAAGAGATTTAAAATCTATACTTTAGGAGGATTGTATTGATGCACTCATTTGGTCCAAAGAATAAAGCACATTCCCTTCAGGCAAATCCATGCAGCCTTGCTGACTGCCCTGATTCCAAGTTAAAAGAACCCTAACTGAGTGATTGAGATAACCCAGCCTTAGCTCGTGCCCAGTGCAGCTCAGCCTGTGGGAATTGGAATGTGCAACAAGAACCATTAAGGAGACTCCATAGACTGCTCATAAGTTGTGTAGCAGTGAGTCCCAGTCAGGAACAGCATGGCAATAGGTGGTTCTGGCTCAGCTACAGGTGCTCCTGTTGCACTCGTTCCCAGGCAAAAAGAGAAAACACTGGGAGTACGCTTAACCCAGTGTGTTACCTGCTGCTTAGCACTTTAGAAAAGTCATCTTTTATCCTAAATGTGCCTGTATTTGTTGTTACATTTCCCTTACCAAGAGCCAGATGTGACATCCAGATGTCCCAGTCTCCATCTCCAGCTCTACTTCTCAGGGAGACTAAGTTATTTTTCACTTGCCAGGCAATCATCTTATGACAGGTTACCTCTAATCAGATGAACCCAGAGAAAACTCCCGGACTCCTGAGCTCTTATCCATTTTGCCATCTGAAGTCCCATTGAGGTTTTATGGCTGGGGACCTGGGACAGACTTGGCTTCCTCCATCAGCTGCCTAGAGCTGAAGATGCTGCAGCTTATTATACTTCAGAGCATTAGAGCATTACACTTTCACTCTCAAGGAGTCACAAGCCCTAATGTTAATCACCCCAGAAAACTGAATTGTGAGACCATCTCTCCCAAATGCTCATCCTGTTACCTCTACCTGCTGCGAATATTTTCCACATGAAGCCAAGCTCTGAAGATCAGTGAAAGGTCCTGATAGGAATAGGCAGCAAGGATCCTTGTCATCAGAACTCCTTCCTTCTCCTTAGCCCTGGCAGGACAAACATGACAGAGCTGCTCCTATTTTTAATAGCAACTGATGCTTTTTTTCTTACCCATCAGTGTTGCAGCATCATTTGGAATCATAAAACCCAGGCCGTTACAATTAATCAAACCAAAGATTATTTTTAACACAGGAATTCAAGGGAGAACTATAGCAATTAAATAGCTTAGAAGATAAGGTATTGTAAAAAGTTGATACTAGAATTGGGGGTTCTCTGGTGATCCCCCATAGCTGCTCTGCCCTTATGCAGAGATTCTACATCTTGTGGTTTCAGACTTGTGCCTGATGTCTAACTTTGTAGTGCTGATGCCACCTGCCTCAACACCTAATCCCCTGATATCATAGTCCTCTTGGCTGCTACGGAATGTAAGATCCTTCTCTTCTGTTTTCCAAATCTTGTAAGATGTTCCAGTATTGAGCAATACTTCTGGAAACCTGAAAGACAAATGGATTCTGAGAAATTTGTTCCCCTAACAAGCAGTGAGGATGGAGAGCTGACAAGAAAGCCCAGTGTAGCTCCTATTAACTGAACTCTCAGTATCCTGTTAGAAAAGAATGGACCTGTAGTATGAGCTAACTCTCTTTTAGCATTATCAATAAGTCTGGAATCAGAGCAGAAAAATTCATCGTACTAAAATCAAAAGAACTATTTGGAAATTTGTAGCAAACTCAACAGAAATGAATATATGTCTTCAATTCACTTGATATGACTTACCTTTTACTATGAATGAAAACAATTTCCCATTCAACATTTGTCCAGAAACCCGCAGCATTAAAAATATAAACCAACCACTTGAGTTTGAAAGCTTTGATTTCATAGCTGCATGTTCACCAAGTACCACAGGATATATCTCCATAATGTTAGGAATACCTGCTAAATAGAAAGCTTAGTCAAAGTGACTGTTATAATCTATCTTAATGCATCTTAGGCCTTCAGAGCAAAATGTAAAATTTCTTTTTAGCAAAAAAAAAAAAAATCCCAGATATTCAATTCTCATCCAAAAAGTTGAAGAATGTACAAAATGCCTGACAAATTAACTGAAAATGGTACATCTTAAACAGTGACCATTTTCATACTTTGGATAATTTATCTCTCTCAATCATCCCCTCTGCAAAACACTAAATTAGGAATTGAATTGAAATGTAGGGCACTTTTATCAAATATCCAATACAATTTTTTAAAAAACAAACAGATACGCTTAGCCTGCCTCCTCCTCAGGAATCAAATGCCTTGCTGCTCAAATTTATTCTGGATGCCAGTCAACAAGTAACCTGTTAGAAATGCAAAGTACAGGTCTGTGTATGAATGATGCAAATAAGTGAGAATCTCTACCATATCAGGACACCAGTGAATCTATAAATGAAGTGAGGAAGATCTATTATAAGGGAAATTTATCAAAATGATGAGAATATTCATGATTTTTCACTTTCTGGCATGTTCTAAGCTAAGATATGCCACATAAACTATTCTAGTACAATAATGTGGAAAGTGTTTCACGATGCTTAACGGAGAGAGAAAGATAAAATAAATAATATTCACTTACAATTGTGGAATGGCTTGATTACCTCACTTTTCTCTCAGTAAATTCTCTGTCCACAGTGTGGGAAAAGTGTGAAAACAGAATCAGAGATGGATGCTGTTTGGTGTCTAGCCCACTCCTGTCCTCCATGATCTTGCAGGTCAAAGATCTTGAGAAGTTCAAAGGACTCATAGCTGTAAATTTCTCTGAGACAACTGGTCCCCAGATGGGGTAGGGGTACATTTGTCCATGTTCTTTCTTCTGCAATTTAACAATGACAGAGCTGGACTTTAAGAAAATCCCACACAATGTCCCACTGTGAGAGACCCTCTGATACTGGCAAGGGTGACACTGAATACATTTGAAAAGCATTATGTTACTGTTGAGAGTTGGAGGAAAGGCAGGAAAAGGAGAGAGACTGAGTGTGGAATGCAGATATTGTGGTGTGTTTATAGTCAGGAAGAGCTGGGATTTTAGCTGTTTAATATACTGATATTTTTTCTGCTTTATTTGTCCCACTGAGATTGTGAATGTATTTCTATATGTGGGAAAAGATACAGCTCCCAAAGCTGGGAGAGGGAGGGTGCAGATTCAGCTCTGTATGCTCAGGGTGGCTCTGGCTCGTGACTCCCGGATTTTGCCTCACTGAAGCATCTGTCACATTCCACCTCTCTGATTCCCAGAACAAATAAACAATGGGGTTTTGATATTTTAGCATTGCAGCAGCCCTCAGAAAGTAACACAAATGTGACTCAGGAAAATCAAGATGTGATCTTCTAAGAGTGCTTCTTTTTCTGCTCTGCAGTATTGCACATAAATGGCTTGGTGGGATATAGTGTGGACAGTGAAGCATAGGAGTCACCAGGGGGGAATGCAGTGAGGTCCATGGCAGTTGGTGATGAAGTGCTCATATGTCTTAGTATAAAATGACATCTTACAACTAAGGCCCTTCCAATCTTCATCATTTAACACTTACTACATGAAAATTATAGAAAGGAGAGGGAACAGTGGGACAAGAATATGGGTAGAAAAATGACCCTTTATCATACTCTCTTCCAAGACAATGACTAGGTGTGAAATAATTCTGGAATCAAAGAGGGAATTTCACTGTATCATTTCATCAGAGGCCAAGGAGTTTGACTGTGGGTGCAGATCTTCTTATGATCAGGCACCGAAGCTGCTCTGGGACACTCACACCAGGGTCTATGTCCTATGATTTGAGCAGAGGAACTGCCTTCTCCACCTTTATAGAGAAAGTGAACAAGAAATGAACTTTATAGATTCATCATCACCAGCAAAGTGAAGTGAAAAGATTGAGGTGAGCAAGAGTGACCTTTTCCTTCACTCTGATAACAGATATGGACTATTAATGTGAAGTTCTCAACAGCAGTCTAGCAAGTCTGTGGCAACCAGGTTCCCTTTGATTTCAGGCCCAAGAAAAGGCTGCACAAGGCCTGTGCAATCTTTCATCATAGTCTGCTCATCGGCAGACAGGTATTAAATTTCTATCAGTATACAACCTACAAGTGGTACTAAAGGAGAACTGGTGCCTGTATCCTATTTCTGAAGCTGACCAGGATCCCAGGAACACAGCTAAAAGTGTCATATATCACAGCATCAATTCTTTGTTTAGGACTGATCAATATATGTGACTATTCTTCTTCAAAATAGGTTTTGCCTGATGCCAATTTATTGCTTTTGTACTGAAAGCTGAAATCAGAAAAGAAGACTTGAAATCAAATACCTTAAAAATATTCAAAGTTTTCTTTATATATATATATTTTTTTTTCTCACATAATGTTAATGCAACTGCGAGTTAAATTATTAGTCTATTCTGAAGCCCAAAGGAAGTTATCAAATTGGGCCAATATGTTCTATAACTGAATGGAGGAAGAAATCCTTGTCTATAGGAAATTCTGTGCAGGTATGACGTGACCTGGTCCAATAGACTTTCTGGGAAATGCAACTGTTCCCAGTACCATCAAATCCTTGCGAATTTTCATGTTTTTAGAGCACAGCACATTGCTCCGAGGACTTCTTCAAAAGCTGCTCATATGCAGTGCAGGAATGAGTCTCCTTCAGGACACAGCATGGACAGGAGAGGCCTCACTCAGGTCCTGGGGCTCCTGCTGCTCTGGCTCCAAGGTAAAGAATGCCCACACTAGGATTTGCTGGCTCTTCTGGGAACTGTATTTCAAGGTCATTAACTGCATGGATATTTTGTTTTGTTTTTCCCTTTCAAATACCACATGTGACACCCATGTCATTCAGTCTCCAAGCTTGTTTTCTACAACTATAGGAGACACAGTCCCCATCACTTGCAGGGCTAGTAAGTACCTTAGCTATTGCTTACATTGGGACCAACAGAAACCAGGGAAAGCTCCTAAACTGCTGACCTGTGCTGCAGACAGTTTGGAAACTGGGGTCCCATCGAGATTCAGTGGCAGTGGGTCTGGGACAGATATAACTCTCATCAGCAGCAGCCTGAATTCTGAAGATTTTGACATTATTACTGTCAAAAGACTTACAGTTGACTTCCCACAGTGATACAAGCCATGACATAAATCACCCAGGAAAGCAGAAGTGTGAGTGTTGCTGCCCCAGCTGCATCTCCTACTGTTGCTCCAGGTGGGTGTTGGTCAAACATGCAGCATTTGACAGTCACAGAATGATCTTTGTAGAATGTCCGGAGCTGCTTCCGTCCCGCAGAATGAGGCACACGAACACTTTGTCTCTGCAGGCTCCTTTATTGACTGGGCTACAACCTCAATACACGTCCGTCCTTGACGGCTTCCTACGTGTTGTGCATCGGGCACTTCCTATACTTGGGCTTATATAGCTAATGTTATCCAATCATGGGATTACACGTGGGGACAGGCGATTGGGCGGCAACAAGGAAGCAATCAATCATTACCATATATGGCGGGGACAGTAAGCCGAGCAAGAACCAGGAAGCAGGATGTGTGCGCCATCTTGGGCACACGATGGGCGGGGGAGCAGCGAGGCGGTAGGCGGACGTCATCTTGTGGCTATATTCTCATGGGTAATACGGCAGGCTCCCAACAGTAGAAAAATACAGAGAGGATCCTCTTCATTATAACTTTTTATTGTTCTCTTCCCTAGCAGCCCAGACTTGAAGGTACCTCTCCTGATTTCATTAAGAATAAAAGTTGTTACATGTAAATCACCTAATTTTGTGACAACACTTGAGATTCATATAGTCAAAGGGAAACCTTTATTGTTATTCAAATCAGAAATTTTTTTAATATTGTTATTACCAGTCTAAATAATGGCCATTAAGAGAGTTAGATGGACAGGTAACCAGGGAAGTTGGTACATGCTCTATTTTTCTTTTTGGTACCAGGGATCTAACTCACCACTGTGTCCTTGCAAGGCAGGCACTTATGCTGCTGAGTGAAATTCCCAGTCCAGGAAGTTGGTACTCTAAATTGGGATTCTCTGATTTTCAACCCTCTTCACTTACATATCAGCTCCTAATGCCTTGAGGTTGAGACCTGTCCTGAAACAGAAAGTTCTGCTGGAATATTTCAGTTCATGTTAAGGAACTGCAAGGTGTGTTCATCACTTATTATAATCATGTAATGTACCTGTGCTGTGTTCACTCATGCTGGACTCTGTATTTCAGAATTTGTACAGAAAAAAAAAAATCTTCCTACACTAATTTCACAGACCATGATGAAAACGCTATCTGGGCTGGTAACATCACCAGCAGCACTTTGGGACTGAAGACTAAGGGGACTCACAATGACTGGTGCTTCTGTCCAGAGGGAGGATGGGTTCCCTGGGTGCGGAGCTCTCAACCCCATTCTCACAGGTCAGGGGCGAACAAGTTCATTTAAAGCTCAAAGCCCAAGATGAGCTGCGGAATCTGTGCACAGGCCTTACACATGAGACTGCTGAGCAATAGTGGATGGAGGAAGAGGGATAAAAAAGAGGAAGAAAGACAGAGCGCCATTGTGAAAACTGGTAATTAGATTCAGTTATCACAGAAATAGCGGTTCCTTCAATGAATTAGTGGGCTGAGCATAATGTCCATGGGTGTTGTGGATATGTTTTATGTGACAACTCTTCTTTTATACATCTAAATTAAAATTATTTAGATGAGAATATCATGGATCAAAAACTGGAGCTCTAAATACATTTCCACATGTTTTGCAGGAGAGATAAATACATATGCCACAAACAAAATGACCAGGAACTCACATAGAGGAGGCTGGACAAAGCAGAGTGCAGCCTGCCAGGCCCAGAAGCCCTGAGCTAAACCTCTCCTGGAAGCAGAGCACAGGTACTAAATTAAATTGTATAGCATTTCCTCTTTGTCTACCTCATAACTCCCCTCATAACTCCTACTCACTGGGCCACTGGTGGCCATTTTTACTGTCACCTGACAATTTTCTGCTTCATGCTTTTCATCGTGATGAGATCCTTTGGAGCCATTCCTATGCTGTTTTTCCAGGAATGAGACCAAAGACCTAAGACCCTGGCTGGAAAACAGATGCCTGACTGAAGCAAGCTTAGGTGTCATGGAGAAGTACTGAAAATAGAAGACTCAGAATCCAACCTGGGGAAGACCCTCAAGTGACAGAGAGATTCATTTAAGCTTCATTCATTTAAGCTGTCAGGAGGTGCAGCTTAAAGCACTCATAACGCTTCACATCATGTTTTGGATTATTCCTGCCATTGTAATGAAACTACATTCTGTGAAATATCAGAGTGGGTGCTGCCTTCTCTGTGACTGTGGGATGGGCACTGCTGCTCTTTTGCTGTGGATGGATCTCGAGTGTGAAGCTCTTGCCAAGGAACAGTTGGAAAGTAGCTTTGAGACTGGAGTTTTTTTAGCCAAATACAAGAGTAATTAAAAAAAGACTTTCTACTTCGCTCTGTGGAACTGACTTCCACTTAGAGATGTCTTCATGTGCTCTTTGAAAAATCCAGGCATTTGTAAAACAACTTTTTCTAAATCTCCTGCCTAATAGTTCTGTGTGGACCTTGGTTAACATAATGGAGTCTTCCCTGGGTGATTCCTCTTGCTACTCCACAGCAGAGGCTTCCTGTCATCTCTGCTGGCCCCATCCTGGATTCATCATGATCTGTTTTGAGGAGGGAACTAAAGGACCGCGTGCTCTCTTTTCCTTATCTGGATCCCACTCCCTCACAGCAGGATACTGGTATAACAGTAATAGTTAGCATAGTACAACTTGTTATCTTCACAATAGATCTGCATTCAGTCAGGTATATCAAAATCAAATAAAAATAGAACATTATAAATCCCATCAAAACAAAATATGGAATAGAGTAAAAGAATCAGAACAAAGGAAACCATTTTAAACAATATTTGCCTTCAAGAAAGAAGGAAATCTCCTGTATTTGCTGTATTGCATGAGGTCATCCTCCCAAGAGATGCTCAGATCTTTGGCCCCAGGTTGCTAATGAAAGGTGAGATGGGAGGGCAGATTCATTGTGGATGCTAACTATTGCTCTTCCTGGATTGTATGGGATCACTGGCACTGCTGGTGCTTACAAGAAAGGAGGGCTTCTCATTTTCTTGCTCTGCATCCTAAGTTTCAACATGGCTGAATCTCAGGAGATGGAAGGTAGATTCCATTGAATACACTTTTTAAATTTCCTGAGAAGATCATGTAGTTTCTAATGTTCCTTTTACTTACCATGGTGTGTAACATTGACTGATTTGTGAGTGTGAGAGATCCTTCCATGTAGGAATATTTGTCACTGTGTTTAATCCATTTATGGGCTGTTGAATTCTGTGGTCTACTGTTTTTGAGGTTTTTCATGTCTAAACATCATTCATATTGAACAATAATCTTCTTGTGGTATTTTCTAGTTATCACTTTGGTTAAGAAATTGTGCTGGCCTGATTAAGTTTGCATGTGTTCCCACCTCTGTTTTTAAAAGGAGTAAGAAATTCAAAGTATAAACCCTAACCCTAACCCTGGGCTACAAATTGGGCACAAGACTAGTCTGAGCTGCATATCAAGACCCTATGCCAAAAAGACAAAAAAAAATACAGAAAATTAACCAGGAGTAAATGTGACTGGTGATATCACAGAAAAATATAACTATGATGACTCATTGAGAAGGTTTCTGGTCTCTGTACTCAGACATACCCTGAATTTCTCCTTGAAGGAGACATGTTTTAAATCCTATGTTGCATACAGTGAATCTAAGGAGATCTCTGATGTTAGGAGGCCATGATAACCCAGCATCGTGTTTTTAAACAGTGACTTTATTTTCCGTAGGTGCAAGAAAACACAAGCAAAATTTTGAACTCTGCCCTAAATTACTTTTATGAAACACATCACAAATTTTCGTGGTGTACAACTGTGTACAGAAATCAAAATAACTGTGAACATTCACTGAGCATTCTCTCTGGATATTTTACAGATGAACAAAATCAGTATGTATACATTTTATATGGGGGACCACTTAATAATTTTTTTAAGTATCACACAGAAGGTTGCCAAGGTAAAGAGGAAATAAATCTACAGCAATACCTGCAGAACCCAGGGCATCCCAGAACCTGCCACAGCAGCTGATCTCTGGGAACCATGTGAAAAATCTTCGCATCTTTGCCAGAATCAAATTAGGCATCCTCTCAGGAGGCTCTGAGACCATCTGCAGATGTGAGGCCAGCTCATAACATCTGTACTCCCAGACTTAAATCATAAATAGAGACAAAGAAACAATCACTTTGTTATACAATGTATTGAAAAAAAGCGATGAAGCAGAAGAGCTCACCTCTGCAATGTTAGACCTACAGATTCAATAATGGTGTGAAACTTATTTCATGTTGCACTGCCAACTCAGTTTCCTAAAGAAACTTCTCATTTGATTTCTTTGATTTGGTTCCTTCTGTCCTCTGAAAAACAGAATAGATGGTGAACTATATAGCTGGATCATGGGTAATATCTTGCTGACACTCAAGTGCCTGACATTTACTTTATAGAAACTTTACAATTATAACTGTATATAGTTTTAAGTCACCGTGTTTATGATAATTTTAAAGAACAAGAGAAAATGACAATACTACTTTCATGAATAGTGAAACAAACCAATAATCTTTCAAATAAAAATCATGTGCCTGAGCTGTGTTAGTAGAGTAAAGGGCTGTTTTACTGCATTGTCAAGGTCCTTGAGCAAGGAGGCCAATGTGGGAATTAGTCCCAGCTCAGGGTGGAGAAGGTAAAAAGTAACCCTTCAAGACTGCAGCTGTGCACTCAGAGGCTTCAGGACCCCATTCTCCCTGTAGTGCCAGAAAGTGTTGAAAATGAAAAAGTAAAGAAGATTTTTATCTCATCTACAGAAGGTACAGTAGACAAAGGACATAAACACTGTAGCTGGAAAAGGATAATAAAATAACTTTGGAACAAAAATCTTGGGAAATAAGCACAGAAACAGAGACACCTGCATCAAATAAGCAAAGCACCTACATCACAATCTTTAATGTTGCCTAAAACAATAGAGCAATTTTGTTACCTCAAATGCAAATGGTGAAAAAATAAAGCATCAGTGTAATATTGTGAGTTTGTATACAAAGGATAAAATAATCTTTCCTAGTCTAACTTCTTTTTACTTAAACGGAAAAAGTTTGAAGTTAAACTGTTTGGTGTTCAAGAAGTTATTATTGAATATAGAAATGACATTGAGCAATAGTAACACTGAGGTTCTTGTTTAATAATGAAAAAAATATGTAAATCATCCTGTAGGAAAAACACAATCATTTCACCTTAGATACTGTTCCTCTCATAGGTAGGTTACTTTTTCTAAACAAGCATAAAGTTCACTACAGAAAAAGGAACATCTGTGAGACAGCCACTCTGAGCAGCTACCTGGGGAGGTTTTCATCCAGAGCTGGAGCACTGTGGGTGGAGGCTCTTTACTCTGCTGACAGTAATAGTTCACAGCAGCCTTGGCCTCCACAGTGCCAATGGTGAGGGCGAAGTCAGTCTCGGATGCAGTAACACTAAACTGGTCTGGAACTTCTGGGAATTGATTAGATGCTCCATAGATCAGGAGTTGTGGAGGCTGTCCTGGATTATGTTGAAACCAGTATATATACCTTATACTACTGAATTTTTCAAAATCTTCCTCAACACTGTGGCTGGACCTGCAGGAGATGGGGTCTTCTGTCCTTGAGTCAGACACGGAGGCTGGAGAATGGGTCAGCACAATGTCCCCACTGGAGGCTGGAATGATAAACACACACAATAGAGTGTAACAGACACACTGAAATATTATTAAGTAGGAAAATTGCATTGGATACCTCACTGATAAATAAAAAAAACAAAGAGAATTTGAAACTTTAATTCTACAAGAAATGGTATTTTTCTGATCATCAAGAATTTGAAGAAAAGGGAAATAAAAATGGCCATGATAAGCTTGCCCACAACTTGCCATCTCTCAACTACCTGTAGCACAGAGAAGTAAGCAAAAGAGGAGATGAGTGCCAAACCCCATCTCGGAGATTTGCACCTAAATGTTGATCCACAAAGCACAGGGAAGCAGCACTTCAAGATGATTTGGCCATCTGGATCTTTGTGCATGGAGGGAATTTGCAAAACAGCTCAGGCAAACTGCTCTCTTTTTACCCAGAGGGAGCTGAGGTTGTAAAATGTTTCCAAGTGTAGTTTAAGTATGTTTCAGAGGCATTTTTTACCTCATCTTGTGAATCCTAGTCTACTGATCATTCTAGATATTTGTGGAAGTGCGTGCTGACCACTTCACTGTAAGTAGATAGTTTAATCAGGTGACAGTTTGAACCCTTATATTCAAGTTTCGGGTCACCTCAAATAGTGCAAAATCTGTGCCTAATGGTGACCCCGGGAAAGCAGTAGTCTTATAAACTGTAAAATAAGAAGGCTGTTTTCAGATACAAGGAGAAAATTGGCCCCAGTATGTAAATCGTCTATAAGCCCAACCTATAAGTACCATGAGGAGATACAATTGATGAGAGAGTTAAGCATGGGGCATAGGTTAAGGTTGTGAACATATACTGGTCACTGAGCTGGCTTCAGTGTAGATGAAATGTGTCTGTCTACCTGCTCAGTCGTAAAATCAGGATGCTGACATCACTTACAATTGGGGGCACGAAAGTCATCACACCTCGTTCCTTAGGCAGTGGGGACACTCAGTCCTCATCTTCTGTTTCTTGATTTCTTTCTCTCTTACTTTTTAAATATTTTTAGTTATTGTAGGCTTGAAATAAGGGATCTCCATGCTCCCGTCCTACTTATCAGGATACAGTCTCCCCAAACACTAACACAGTCTGTGCTTTCAAAGGTAGATTGGCTTTAGAGTATGAGAGCAATAGAATTATTGTAATTTAGAAACAGACCTTGAAGGTTAAGAGTAGAATCAACAGAAATCAGTAGCTACAGAGGTGACTTATTTCATAGACTACTGTTCAAATGTTTATACATTATTAAAGATTTGTAAAAACTATTAAAGCTGAGGAAAATTGATCTGTTTTGTTAGATAAAAAAGTAGTATATTGTCATATGCATTAATATATTGTAAAATTCTTTTTTTTTTTGGAAAAGTGATCATATTACTTGAATGTATCTCTGAGGGAATTCCTTCTTAGCTGTAAGTACAGCAAAATACCTAGATACACTGAAGCCAGCAGTGGGAGGAATGGTGTCTTGATTCCTTTCCACCAGGTTCCATTTCTGTGATCTCAGCATAGGCTTTGGGCAGAGGTTCAGGTGCTTGTATAGTCTCTGTGCTGCCAACTATGTCAAGGCTGATGGTATTCTCTCTTACTGCTCTTGCCCAATCTCTATACCCTGCAGGATTGCAATTTCAGTTTGGAACCAGGAGAGTAGGTTTTGTGTTTTTTATTCAAATATTACTCCCTTTCTCCACAGAACTTGCACTAAAGGAATTAATAGGAACGAATTAGGATGAGACTTGTGTAGGATGTATGGGAAGATTAGCAATCTCAATGTGTAGCTCTTTGACAAAGTGGTCTTCAGTGGTGAAACCCACACACAACACTAGTTCATCTGAAAGAGCTGGAGAGGCTCAAGGCAGCACTGCTCAGTTACAGGTCTGATTTTGTTAGATCTTGAGTGACTCTGAGTGGTCTCTGTGTTAAAAACTTGGGGACAGGGAGGGGACATTTAGGAAACTTTTAGATGTGGGCCTGTTGGGTGCAGGCGCTCAACATACCATACCCCACCCGGGACTAAGGACCACGTCAGCTTCCACAATGCGCTACGTCCCTCTCCAAACTAGTGACCCCGTGCTCACTTCGTATTCGCCCCGTGCTGACTCTGTGGCAACCCCTGATTGGCCACAGCTGGATATATTAACCAGAGCCCGCGTCCCATTCCAGCCCTGTCTCCTCGTGAGCAGCTCGTGGCAGCCTGTGATTGTTCACGGCCGAATATATAAGCCAGAGCCCGCAACAATAAAGCGGCAGTTACCTGTTACCCACAAGAGCGTCCTCTGTCTCATTGGGGGGCTGCGCCGGTCATGGGCCTAAGTGGGATATTAGTCCTTTATTAAGGCTGCATGCTGCAGAAGAATTGTGGTACTCTAGTCCTTGATTCTTTGTATATTTACCTATTTATTTAGTACCTGAAGGTAATGAGTTTGCTCTACTGTGTGAACCTTCCATGATGTTATATACAAGACACTTCCCTATGTAGCTTGGGATGACTTTGCTCTTTCCCCCTTCTCCCAGATCAGTGTTCATCATAACTACAGAATATACTGTGAGTGCACTATCCTGAGAAAGTAGTTTGTAAAATTGGGTCAAAGAGCATGATTGCTAGGGCCAGGGCTTTAGCTCTGTAGCATAAGCACATGCCTGGCAAGTGTGAGGTCCTGAGTTGGATCTCAGGTACAAAATAAAATGCTTGATTGCTGCTTCAGTCACTGAGAAATGATGTGCTTAATCTCTTTAGCAGAGTCACACTCTTCATCATAGGAAACCCAAGATGCCTGCTTTCTAAATGTTTTTCAGTTGTTGTGAAAGTAGAATATGCATAAAGGAGACACCCTTCTTTCCCATGGCTTTGCTGAGATGAAACTTCTGGCTCACAATGCATCCTAGGCTTCACTCGTATGTTTTGTGTAACTGTATTTAATAAACCCACCTCATGCAATTTGCACGTCTGTGTATATTCAGATTGCAAAATTAAAACTCGCATTGACATTCAGTTGTGGAGTTACATAATGGAAAGTAATTCGGTGGCATGCTTTTTAATGCCCAGAAATCAATGCAATACTTATTTTGTTAATGTTCCGGAAAATCTTCAAATGTAACATCATTTTACATCAGTTGTACTCTTCAAAGACAGCTTTAGCCACCTGAATACATAAAGTAGTCACAGAGAAAAGGCTCTAGGCTCATGCAAACCTGCAATTGGCACTCTTAATCCACACTACTCTGTATTGTGTCACTACATGGAATGTATACATGTGACTGAATCGGTAAGGGAGGGCACAATGTGTATCCCAGTGTCCAAGATATTTATTTTACAAAAAAAAAAATATACTTCAAAAAAACAATTCACTACACACTTAGGTATCTATACTTTTTCAGTATGGTTCACACGAATTTGTTTCTCAGGTGACATCTCAGTCCTCTTGTGTTCCTCTGTCACTTGCAGATCTAAGGTACAGTAGCTCCGCCTGGTGGTAAAACCTTAAATAACTTCAATATGTTCATGTCTAGTACCCTGCTTTATTTTTGGATTCACCATTTGGTGACGTTCACATTGAACCAAAGATGGAGGATTTGCTGAGAGAATTCAGTGCTCCACTATTCTTTCTCTCTTCTATAATTAGTAAGGGTTTATATAGAAGAAGTGAGAAAGTTTATGAAGAGTCCATTCTTGTTTAAAATACCTGTTGGAATTCACGGAGTCACATTTTCTTCAGTGTGTCACCATGTGTAATCATTAACTTTTTTAGTGTGTACTCCAGATGTGGGCAATTAGTGGTCCTTTTAAATTCATGTCAAGTTTTTTTTCTTGTGTTCCCCTAATTCTTGGAATCACTCTTTAAATACTTTCTTCATGTTCAGCTTCTATTTTCCCTATTCATAAAATAAACAAACAAACAGAAAAATCCTGTCAGTCCACAGGCTAGAATTGAAGACTCTGAACAAGAGTTGGTACTAGTACTCTGGTTCTGAAACTCGCTAGGATCCCAGGGACAGAGCTGGAAGTGTCATATATAAGATCATCAATTCTTTGCCTAGGATTCATCAGTGTATGTGATTATTCTTCTTCTGAAGAGGTCTGGCCTAAAGCTAAATCATGGGTTTTATACTGAAAGCTGAAAAAAAGAAAAGAATATGTCGGAGAAAAAAAACTTAAAAGTATTCAATGTCTTCTTTGTATATATTTTTGGATATAACATTAACTAAACTGTTAATTACATTATTCATGTATGCTGAACCCAAATGAAGTTCTGAAATTGGCCCAATATGTCTTATGTTTTTGAATGGTGGGAGAAATTCATTGCCTAAAGGAAAATCTTTCAGCCCTGATCTGACCTGAACCAGCATATATTCTGGGCACTGGAGCTGTGCCCAGCCCTTTCAAATTCTTGCAAATTTGCATGAGCTAAGAGCACAGCCCACTGTCCTGAGGACTTTCATACCCAGTGCGGGTGTCAGTCTCATACCTGCTCATACCCAGTGCAGGTGTCAGTCTCATTCAGCACACAGCATGGAGAGGAGAAGCCTCACTCCGCTCCTGGGCCTCCTGCTGCTCTGGCTCCAAGGTAAAGAAGGACAGCACTGGGGATTTGCTGGCACTTCAGGCAACTCTGTCTTGTAAGCTGTATAAGTGTGTGGCTATTTATCTTTGTGCTTGCCTTTTCAGGTGCCACATGTGACATCCAGTTGACCCAGACTCCAGCTTCACTTTCTTCAGCTTTAGGAGACACAGTCATCATCACTTGCAGGGCTAGTGAGAATATTGGCTACAGCTTAAATTGGTATCAGCAGAAACCAGGAAAAGCTCCTAAACTCCTGATCTATGGTGCAGACAGTTTGGAATCTGGGGTCCCTTCAAGGTTCAGTGGCAGTGGATATGAGACAGATTTCACTCTCACCATCAGCAGCCTGCAGCCTGAAGACATTGCAACTTATTACTGTCAACAGACTTACAGTTCCCCTCTCACAGTGATACAAGCCATGACATAAACCACCCAGGGAAGCAGAAGTGTGAGTGTTGCTGCCCCAGCTGCATCTCCTACTGTTGCTCCAGCTGGGTGTTTTTCAAACATGCAGCATTTGACAGTAACAGAAAGATCTTTGTAGAAAAACACAGGTAGGCTCCTCTGCATCATAACTTTTTACTGACTCTTCTCTCATATCACAGAGTTGAAGCTACATCTTCTAAATTCATTAAGACTAAAATTTGTACATGCAAATCACCTAAGTTGTGACAACACTTGAGATTCAAATAGTCAAAAAGAAACTTTCATTGATATTTGAATCAGGAAATACTTATATAGATATTAGCAGGCTAAATAATGAACAGTAAGAGGCTTAGATAGGCTGTAGCCAGAGAAGGTGGTACTCTAAATGTTCTCCCCAACAATTCTTCCCTAAAATATCAGCTCCTAGTACTCTGGAGCTCAGACCTGTCCTGAAGCTGAAGAGTGTTCTGTTGTTTCTTGCAACTTTCTGAAACACCTTAGTGATGATTCTTTTCATCAGAAGGAAAGAATATGCCACATTAAAACCTTAAGGAAGATGGAGTTTATTTTTACTCATAGTTATATCCCATGTTAGGCTGGTCCATCATAGAAACAATGTATGTAGGTGTTCAAGATACAAGGAAATGTACTCAACCTGTGAAGCCAGGGGCCAGAGAGAGGAGGAAGGATAAGAAGCAGGCTTCCATCCTCCAGGTCATGCCTTGTTACCCTTGTCCAGGAAGGTCTAACATCGCAAAAGCCCATTCTGCTTCTGTATACAAGAAAGGATAAATGTGTTGCAGAGTACAGCAAGCACTTATGATACAATAAATGGGCTAGTACCTGCTTTAGAGTACATGACTCTTAGGGGGTCATGTACATGAGTACATGACTTATAGTACTTCTCCATAATAATACTCAGAGTAATGCCTGTTCCTAAAGGAAAAGAACATTTTAAGAAGATTCATGAAATAAGGTACCTGGGCGATATAAGGGCTCTATTTATTGAAGATCTGAAGATGTCAGAGAGGTTCATCGTGTATTTTCAATGTAAATTTGAACTATACACCTATCTACTAAGATCTCTTTAAAACTGTGACCCTGAGACAGGACTTATGCTTCACTTTCATAACTGAAAGAAGGGAACTTACATGGATTATGCATTTTATTCTCCAATCTATTCATTGACATAATGAAATTGACAATAATTCATGGCAAAAATAGCCTCCAAGAATAATGATATGTCCATTTCCTTTGGTCAGTTCTCTCAACACTAGGACTTCTCAGCCAGAAAGCATATTCTCTATAAGCAGAAAGTTGTGGAAGGGAAGAGGGAGACTTGTTAAAGGAAATAAAGATGGAAAGCAGGAGCCCCTTAAGCAAAACTGCCACCTAAGATGAGTACCAGAGCTGAAGCAAATCTTGAATCAGAGAAAGTTCTGCAAGGATATTTCAGTTCATGTCAATTGCAGAATGTGTTCTTACGATAATCATGCATTGTCCCTGTGGTGAGATCACACATGGTACAGTCCATGGTCTGCTCATAGTACAGAAAAACAAAATCAAAAAAAAAAAAAAAAAAAAAAAAAAAAACCCTGCCCACTGTAACTTCAGAGAGCACAGTGAAGAGGCTGTAACGCCGGTTGCATCACTAGAAGCTCAGTGGGGCTGAAGACAGGGGACTGACAATGATTAGAGTTTCTTCCAAGAGCAGGAATGAGGGCCCTGGATGCAGAGCTCTCAACCCAATTCTCCTCGGTCAGTGGTGAGCAAATTCACTTGAAGCTCAAGCCCCAGGAAGAACTGTGGAATCTTGGTGAACAGGCTTTATACATGTGTCTGCTGAACAAGGAGGAATGGAGTAAGAGAGAAGAAAAAGAGGACAAAAGAGAGAGTGCCATTGTAAATCCTGGTAAATTGGCATCAGGTATCACAGAAATAGCAGCTCCCTCACTGGTTTAGTCGACAGAGTGTAATGTCAAAACATTGGGGTCCATAGAAATTATGGGTTTATTGTTTGTATGAAATTTTCTTTTGAAGATTTAAATTAAAGCTATTTAGATGATGAGAATGTCTTAGACTAAAAATTGGAGCTCCAAATCTACTTCCATGTGTTATATAAGAGAATGAAAAACATATGTCACAAAGACAAAGACAAAAATCACAGATAATACACCAGAGGGATTGGCCAAAGCAAGGGATTGTGCAGCTCCCAAGTGTAGAAGCAGGGTGCTAAATCTCTCCTGTAAGCAGAGCAGAAGTAGTCAATTAAATCAGATAAAGTTTCCTCTTTGACTAGCTCATCGCTCCCCCTAAAAACATAAATCCTATTCACTGGAGCACTGGTGGCCATTTTTACTTTCACCGGACAATTTTCCCTTCAAGCTTTCCATCCTGATGAGATCCTTTGGAGCCATTCCTCTGCTCTTTTTCCAGAAATGATAAAGTGCTAAGACCCTGGTAGGAGAACCAGTGCCTGTCTGAAGTAGGCTTAGGTGTGATGAAGAAGTACTGAAAATGAGGGACTCAGCATCCCACCTGGGGAAGAGCCCAAAGTGACAGAGTGATGGAGGGAAGGTGACATGCAGGAATCAAATGGTGAAATTCAGCATCACAGAGCCAAGGGATACTGAGACAACTTGTCAGGTCATAAGCACGTTAGGCTTTCCTCACCATGGCAACATGGAAGGGAATTCTATTCTGACCACCCTTGTCCATTGCTGCAAATGACCTGTGTCTAACTAAAGTGAGGGATTGAGCAGAGAGAAAGCAACGGCCCTGGAAATATCATGAAGGAGCTGTGCAAATGATGAAAGGAAATTCAGAAAAGAGACATGTAGACAAGCACAGAGAAGGAATGATAGATCCGTTTTTGTTCCTATGTATGTATTGATTGATTGATTGATTGATTGATTTATGGACCAACTGGGCCAGTTTCTTTGGAGGGTCTTCTATGAGTGAAGACACAGAGGGAAGCAGTGTAGCAGAAAGGGGTTCATGCAATCTGTATTTATTGCTCTACAGCTGTGCCTTCCTGCACTTTTCCTGTCTGTACCCAGCTGTTTCTATAAGAGCATCCCCTGAGCAGAGGCAGATGGGGGAGGAGGATCCTGAAGCTGTGCCATGTGGAAGTTATTTTTTGGGACTCAACCACTGTGGGCAGGCTCTTCAGGGTTTGGAGACACAAGTGGGCAGTGAAGTCCTAAGACAACAGGTCCCTATTATGCAGAGTGAACACTGTTCCTGAGCCTCCACCACTGAAGTGGGCTGGGATGCCATCCATGAGGGTGGATGTGTGACAAACAAAGTTTCTTGGGAGGCTGCCCTGCCTATGTTGATACCAGGACAGATAGGGCTTCCCATCAGTGTAGGGGTGACTCTCACTGGCACTGCAGGTGACGGACAGGCTCTCTCATAGGGACACAGATAGTTCCCTGCCTGCTGGGTGAACACAATCTTCCCATAGGATCCTGTAATCAGAGGAACAAGGCCACATTCAGAAATGCTGGGAGACTCTATTGTAGCAGACTGTGTTCAGGATGGAAGGAAAAATCATCTCAAAGTTTTTGCTCTGAGAGACCTGCACTTTCCCTCACATCACAAGACCATCTACCAAAGGAGCTGAGGCTCCCCCAGGAAACTGTGCCTCAGGGCTCCTTTCTCATGTGAAACACAGAGGAGCAGGAGCCACACAAAGAAGCTGGTGACATCTTTTTGCCTCTCATCTTCTGGATAACCCTGTAGCGCTATGATTTCCTGGATTTTAGCTCCCATCTGAGGGTGTGGCCTGTGGTGAAGGCATAGATGCAAATCCCTGGGGAGGATAAAGTCCTGTGGTTACACCTGCCAGATTCTCCCCTGGGCCTTTTTACCATAGCTCAGTCCTACCTTGAAGAGATGCTCTGAAAGGGCACCTGTGCTGCGTTTATGGCTCGTGACAGCCATTCCTAGCCTGAGTGGAGACAGACATCTTTGGTGAAGGGGACTTGGCTCATGTGTTCATAACTCTTCATATCCTGTTACTGGATTACTCCTGCCATGGTAATAAAATCACCCTCTATGATGAATCAGAGAGGGCTCTGCCTTCCCTGTGACTGTGGGGTGGGCCCAGCTGCTCCTTTGCTGTGGATTGGACTCAAGTGCAAAGCATTTGCCAAGAAACAGTGAAAACGTATCTCTAGATTGTTTTTGTTTTTGGTTTTTGAACCAAATGCAAGGGTAACTTGCATCAGAGACCAAGATTTCCTACTTTACCCTATGGAGCTAACTTCCACTTAAAGATGTGTTATCTTCTCATTGGCAAATCCAGTGTTTTATAAAACATCTTTTCTAAATCTCCAGTCTAATAGCTCTGTGGACATTTGTTGATCTATTGGAGTCTTCCCTGCGAGACTGCTCTTGCTACTCCACAGCAGGGGCACTTCCAGTCCTCTCTGGTGGCACCATTGTAGGTTCACCATGAGCTGTTCTCTGAGGAGGAATCTAAGGGAGCATCTGCTCTCTTTCCTTGTCTGGATCCGACTCCCTCAGGTTCCTCCAGCTGTGTGGCACTCTGTCCTCAATTCATGGAACAGGGAGCTCCAGCCTTTCCCAAGGAAACCATTTCTCATGCCACCAAACAGAAAGTTGAGCTCAACTTTGATTTATGTGAGTAAGGATCACATGCTTTCACAATGTGTGCCCTAGAGACACAGCTCAGCCTTTAAGGAGTCCTAGGGAAGAGTTCAGACATCATCTTTTGTTTGATATTAGATAAGGGCTTTATAGTTAGAGATATTTCTTCAAGTGTGTCTGATGCATTCTGTTAAATTTGGGGGGGGTCTTGGATATAGCTCAGTGTATTAATCACAAGTTCCTGAGTTCGTCACTTGGTTCCAAAAAAAAATATTTTCATATACTTTTGAGTGGTAGTTTTTTTTGTTGTTGTTGTTGGTTTTGTTTTTAATTTTAAACAGAAGGTGGAGTTTAACTTTATTTTTTAAGGTAGTAAAATGCAACAGAACAGGACAGAACAAAGCCTTTTGACACAATGCAGGGAAATTGGTAAAGAACTTCACAACAGGATAGGGTCATAACAGTAATAGGTACCACACTATCTCTTGTTATCTTTACAGTAGTTGTCTATTCATCCAGGTATATCAAAATCAAATAAAAAACAGAACATTGTAACATCTATCAAAACAACATACAGAATAGAACAAAAATATCAGAATTAAGCAAACCAGTGAAAACAGTATTTGTCTTTAAGAGAAAGTAGAACATAATCTCCCATATTTGCTATACTGCATAAGGTCATCCTTCCATGAGATTATCTAATCTTGCCCCCAGGCTCTAATGGCAGGAGAGGGGAGGGAATTGGGAGTGTAGCTCACAGGAGACTAAGTTTTTCTCTTCCTTTATTGCCCACTAATCACTTGTGCCTTGTGGGTTACCAGGAAAAAGGGCTACTGCTCTGTCCCTCAGCACCCTAAGTTCCAACATGGCTGGATCCCAGGAGAAGGTGGATTTTATTTAATATATTTCCTACATTTCCTAAGAAGATCATGCAGTTTCTATTGTTCCATTTAGTTAATGTGGCGTGTAATATTGCGTAATTTGTGAGTGTGAGAGATGTTTAGCACCCTGGAATAAATCCCTTCATCATGGTGTTTAATCCTTTTATGAGCTGTTGAACTGAGCTCCTTACTATTTTTGAGGATTTTCATATCTATGCTCATCATTAGTATTGCTCAATAATTCTCATGTGGTATTACCTAGGTATGACTTAGGTAAAGAGATAGTGCTGGCCTGATTTAATTTGAATGTGTTCCCACTTCTGTTTTTAAATAGGCTAAAAAGGAGGAAGAAGCACAAAATATAAGTAAATAGTAAAAGAAGACAGATAATAGAAAGTGGGGAGGCAGATTTTTTTGCAACAGGGAATGGAACCAAATGATGGAAACAAGGGAAATGGAAAGGTGATAAAAAAAGAATTTAAAATGTATCATATATATGTTTCATCTCCCCACAAGGAAGAAAATCATTAGATGCTACAAATATGCCCTATTTGAACATAATGGACTCTGTTTTTAAATCCCTCCTGTCCATGTATTTTCTTTATGGGAGTATTATTTGATTATTTGATTATGGGAGTATTATTTGATATTACTACATTATAAAGGTATTTTTAATTAATCTGTTCAGGCTTTTGGTATTGCTGTTTGTTTCTATATAGATTGAATTTGTTTGTTTAAAAATTTGACTTTGCTCCTGGTTTAACTGATTGTATTGCAGACCTTGCTTCTAGGTTGTCCTATTTGCTGGTACATTCCCTGTAAGTGGCCTTTGTGTTCATACTTACTACTGTGCTATCTTTATAAGATTTTCTCTTTGTCTTCTTTTCTCTTTTTCCTCAATTTACAATAGAGCTTTTTGAGTCTTTTGTATTCTGAGAACAATTCATACATTAATTTTTGAACATTTTATATCCTACTTGATTTATTTGTCCTTTACTCTTCATTATTTGCTTCTATTAATTTTGGATTTGCTTTTCTTTTTTATGTAAATTTAGGTTGTTAATTTGTGAACGTTTCTTCTTCTTAATCTGAGTGCTTATTACTATTTATTTAAACTGGAATTATTTTTTGCACTCTGTAAGGTCAGGCATGTGGAGTTTCCATTTTCATTTGTCTCACAGCATTTAAAATTTTCTCTTCTTATATTTCTTCTTTAATTCACTAGTTGGCCAGATGTGTGTTTACATTCTCCTATTTATGTGTAGTGCCTATTTTCTGCTACTTTTAACATCTAATTTCATATCCTTGAATTTAAAAAAAAATACTATATGTGATGTCAATGTTATGAAATTTACTAAAACTTATGATGTGACCCATAATATTCTTATTTCTATATTTCATATATGCTGTAGAAAATGTGTAGTCTCTTACTCTTGGGCACAAAGCTCTGAATAAGTCTATTAGGTCCACATTTCCTAATAACATTGTTAAGTAGACTATTTATCAATTTTATGCCTGCATATTCTAAAGATTTTGAAGTGAGATGTTGGAGTTTCCTAAAGTTATCACATTTCCAGATGTTCATTCCAGATGTTCCAGTATTCTCTTTATGTATGTAAGTGTTCCGATAATGGAGTCACATGCATTTATCATTATCATATTTGCTCCAAGTACAGGTAAGAACAATGTGATCCATGGTGGCCAAAAATAGAAAAAGAGAAGAGAAATGACAAGTTTTTTCTTCTCTTTTGCCTCATTGACTGAGATTAAGCACTTGTTATTGCTTAGATCAGGTGATGTAACAGGTGTAAAGTTGCCTTAATATATAAAGAGTAAAAAAATGCCAGGCTTGCTGTGGCTCTACATGTTAAACCCTCCACAGTACTATGAGGAAGCAATAAAGTGCTGACCAGATGCCAAATAAATGTCGTTTTGATCTTTTCGTGTCCAGAAGGGTAAGAAATTATTTTTTTTCTCTGTAAAATATTCTATTCTAGTGCTCACCTATTAAAAAATTAGATTAAGAGAAAATGTGACAGGTGATGCGAGAGGAAAATCCAGATACAAGGCCTCACTGAGAAGCTGTCAAGGTCCTGGTACTCACATACACCTGTGTATATTTCCTAGTTTTCCTCCTTACAGGGGACATCTTTAAAGGATGTTAAGTTTATTAAAGATAATAAAATGCATTTCAGTACGGAGACTGGATGAAACCTGAATGTTGTTTTCAACAGCGATTTTATTTTCTTTAGATGCAGGATAGCACGAGCCAATTCTTCTCTTCATGGTTCTTCCACA
Source organism: Cavia porcellus (assembly GCF_034190915.1). NCBI lineage: Eukaryota > Metazoa > Chordata > Mammalia > Rodentia > Caviidae > Cavia > Cavia porcellus. Next base: position 42,172,837 of record NW_026947501.1, on the reverse strand, counting down.
CAAGAAAAATGTTGTCAGCTACATTGCTATATACAGGCAGGAAGCTCTCTGCTGATCCTCACAGAGTAGACACTCTGGAAACGTTTGTGATGAGCCAAGTTTGTATGGGAAGTTTGCACATGTTGAAAGGCAGCAGTTACTTGTCACTGTATAATAAAGAGGGTGGCAATGTAGGGAGGAAATATTTCTACAATAATTCTCACTAAAATAGGGCATCCTGTAAGGTTCACAGCAGTTGATCACTGAGAATCATGGGAAATTCCTCTGGCTTTTGTCAGAACCTAAAAGTGATTCTTCCAACATGTATCCAGAAGGGTCTGAGGTCCTCTGTTCTGGGCAGTAGCTGCCTCTTCTGCTTATAGACTGTGATGATGGCATCTAAAATTTGTCCTCAAGACTTGAATCAAAAATAAACACAGAGATAGTAATCACACTGTTATATATTGTACTGATCAAACAAGAGGTAAAACAGAAAAGTCCACATCTGCAAAGTAAGAAATAAAGAATAAATAATGCCATATATTTTATTTTTATTAGATTGCAAAATTAATTTTCTAAGGAAACAAACACAGTGAGAAATATAGTCCTTTTATTCCTTTGAATATGTTTTTTACTCTGCACTGGAAAACAAAGGAACAGGCGATCAAGAGCTGGAAGTTGGATAGTATCTTACCCACTGTCATCTGCCTGATTTTGGACTGATAGTCATTAAACAGTTATTTACTTTTAAATAAGAGTGTTGGTGACAACAGAATAGAGTAATAGAAAATGGATGATACAATTTTTGTGAGTAGTTAAACAAGTTTGTACACTTCTAAATTATAAAAACATGATTCAATTACTTGAATAGCACTGTTTTGTTCAGTTTTTGAGCACCTTCAGCAAGAAGAATGAAGTAGCCCCAGTTCTGGGTGGAGGAGGTAATAACTGACCCTTGCAAGGCTGTGGCTGTGCATTTCTAGGCCTCCAGATTCCATTCTACCAGATTTATCAGAACATGGAAAACATGACAAAGGAAGAAGACACTGATCACACCAATAGAAGGAATTCCAGAGAAAAGACATGAATGTTGAATAACCAGAAAAGGACATTAGTAATTTCAAGCTCAGAACGTTGTAAGAAACAGAAAGGGGGCAACATCCCCTTTCAATAAGCAAAACAGCTACATCACAATTCATAGTGTTGTACTGAGGATTTGTGTGACCTCAAATACAAAGCGGGAAATCATGAACTATCAGGGTGTGATGATGAATCTGTGTGCAAAACATAAAACAAAATTTACTAAGTTTCATTTTAACTAAAGTGACAGAGGAACAAAAAAATTCTTTCAGTTTAAAATTGTTCTGCAGCCAGGAATTTCTTAATGAAATTAGAAAAGCAATTGAGGTATAATACCACTGAGGTTTGGATTGATTAAGGAAAAAAGTAAATTATAAATCAGCTGCACAAATAAGGTAAGACAAATTCTCTTTCATGGTTAGGGTCCTTCTCCTAAATAAATATAAAAATCATTGCAAAAAGAGGAACATCTGTTAGACTGAGTTACATTGAGCAGCTGCCTGGGGAGGTTTTCGTTCAGAGCTGGAGCACTGTGAGAGGAGGCTCTTTATCCTGCTGACAGTAATTGTTCGGATCATCCTTGGCCTCCACAGGGTCAATGGTAAGGGTGAAGTCAGTCTCAGACTCACTGCCACTGAACCGTGCAGAAACAACAGATACTCAATTTGATGCTTCACAGATCAGGAGTTGGGAGGCTGTTGTGCCTTATGGTGACACCAGTGCAGAAAAATTGTATCATCACCATAGAAATTTATGTCTTCAACAACCTGGCTGGTCCTGCAATAGATGGTGCCCTTCTGTCCTGGGGACACTTTCAATGAGGCTGGGGACTGTATATGCAAAATGTCCCCACAGGAGCCAGGAGTAATAAACACAAGTTTATTTTAACATATTCACTTAGAAATGGCAAACTAAGACAATTTTATAGGTGACACCTGTCATCACAGTCACAGGCAGCACTAAGAAATCTGAAAACCAAAAGGTACATTAAAAGTGAAATCTATAAAAAAAGGCTTTATTTGAATTCAAAAAGAACCTTCAAACTTTGGAAATAAAAATGGTGTTGAGAAGTGGGCCCAGTACCTGCCTTCTCTCAACTACCTGGACCCCAGAGCAGCAGAAACAACAGGACGTGAACAAGAGACACCATCTCTGAGTGCATGAGTTGCATGTTGATCCCCAAAGGCCCTAAGAAGCTGCCTTTTATTGGTGTTTTCTTCTCTGAGAATCAGAAAGCACTTCCTATACTTGAATGAACATTTTCAGTAAGAAAGCAGTTACTGACACCTTGCAAATTCATTAGCAAATTGTTTTAAAATGATATGCTTTTATGTCATGAGTAGGAAAAATGAACTATATATACTATAAAATACAAACTGTCAAAAGGCTCATGTTGTTAGTGTGTGACCTTGATTTTCTCTTTTATTATTTCAGATGCAGTGGAGACACTGGGTTGACCCAGTCTCCACTCTCCCTTCCCATAACCCCTGGAGAAACAGCCTCTATCTCCTGCAGATGTAATCACAGTCTCCTACACAGTAATGGAATTACCTATTTAAATTTGTACCTGCAGAAGCCAGGCCAATCTCTACAGCTTCTGATGTATTTGGGGTTCACCCGGGCCTCTGGGGTCCCAGACAGGTTCACTGGCAGTGGATCAGGCATACATTTCACACTCAGCATCAGCCTGGTAGAGGCTAAAGAAGTGGGAGTTTATTGCTGCATGCGAATTCCATATTTTCCTTACACAGTGATACAGCTTGGAACATAAACCTCCATGCCTGGGCCATCCAAGCTGCCTTTCTGTGTTGCTGGTCTGGGGAGCCGGGCATTAGAGTCCCTAGTGCTTATGAAAAGCAAATGCTGGAGAACTCAGGGAAATGGACTGCTACTCTCCATCCCCTGAATGTCTCCTCAAGACTCACCTCTACCGCAGCAGTCCTGCATGTCACAAGGAGGAGGAAGAGTGAAGAGGTCTGGGAGACCAGGGAGCAGCCTGAGGTGATGGAGGAAATGTGAGTGACAGTTATTGGACCCCTCCCAGTCTGCCCATGTATATCGGTGATAGAACTCACTCACAACCTCACACTTGCCAGGCAGGCACTTGTGCCACTGAGCTAAATCCCCAGCATTCTAATCACATATTAATAAAATGTTTTTCCCACTCTATGTGTTGTCTCTTTACTCTTGATAGTTTCTCTTGCTGTGAAAAAACATTTTTATAAGAAGAGATTGCAGTTATTGATTCTTTGTAATACCTCCTGTGTAACTAGGGATTTAGTTCCAAAGTTTTTGCTTATACCTGTATCTTCATTAGTTCTGCTTACTTTACCTCCCAGCATATTCAGTGGTTTTTGTTTTAGTATTTAAAACTATGACCCATTTTGATTTTAGTTTAGGGTATTGTGAGAAACATGGACCTAGTCTTGGACTTCAGCGTGTGGAAACCAGTTTTTTCTAGCACTGTTAATTATAAAGTGGCTATGCTCTGTCCAGTGAAGGTGTTTGGCTTCATTGTCAAAGATAATTCAGACACATAATTTTAGATGTAGCCACAAGACTTTATAATCCGAAATCATGTCTCAACTGTATGCATTCTAACAGGCTACACAAAGAATTTCAGCTTCCACAGTTTGATGTTGTCCATTGCTTTTACTTGTTTATTTGATTTCTGTACTTCTTAACTGCTATAAAGTTCTATTCATTTATCCAAATATTTTACTTAATAACAACTTTCCATTGATATGCAACTCCATGGTTTAATAATCTTGCTTCTCTTTGTTCTGTTTTTGAAATATCTATATTGAAGTGGTAAATGGCCACCAGGGAATCATTTGTCATTTTTCCTTATCATTAATATATATTGACCTTGTGATTGCTAATGAAACATATTGGGGAATATTCCATTTATAATATTTTTATACACAATACGCAATCTGAATGTAATCAGTAAAAATGATAGAAGAGGACTCTAAAGAAAGGATTTCTTCACTGTATTTCAAAAGTGTCAGGGTTATGAAACACACAAAAGAGAAATGTGAAAGATTGGAGGAGATAAAGGGCACATGGAAATTGTAATATGGGGCCCTTGATCTGATTCCAAAATTTAAAAATGCAATAGTGAAAATACAATACAATCTAAACATTATATACATTTTAATTTTTTATATTTGATCATTACATTACATTTATATAACATAATGCCAAATCAGTGTTGAGGAAAACATATCAGAAAACAGCACTGTTTTCAGAAAGCTTTACGATTTTAAAAATATTTAAAGTCACTTCAAATAGATAGTCAATATAATCAGAAAAAGAAAAGCACGTGAGCTCTTTTTCTTTTATTTTTTTCTTTGAAAGTCACATCTCTAATAAAAAACCGAGATTCATTATATACAGCATATTCACTTTTTTTTTTTTTTTTTTTTTTTTTTTTTTTTTTGGGTATCAGGTATTAAATTTCCAACCTCACATTTGCCAGGCAGGTACGCATGCTACTGAGCTAAATCCGCAGTCCAATATTCACTTTCCTAAATTCTAGATTTTATGCCAAGGGGTTTGAAAATTGTAAGTGAATGTCTCTGAGAATAAAAAAAAATGAGGATTAGATTTCAAAATTTCTCTATGAGTATACTTTTGTTTTACTTGAGGGTATAGATACTAGGGCAGTCATGCATCCTTTGTGAAAAGTTACTTGTGTTAGTCCACACAATCTCTTCCTTTCCATGCAACTGTAAAGTTCAGTTTATCTTAGTTTACAAGGCATTGCACACACCATATCCTAAAGAAAATAAACATTAGGACTGAGGGTTTAGCTCAGCAGGCATGAGGTCATGAGTTCAATGCCTGGTGCCAGAGAGAGAGAGAGAGAGAGAGAGAGAGAGAGAGAGAGAGAGAGAGAGAGAGAGAATATTAACCTTCTGTGCAGAAAACAAACCATAAAACCCCAATACTAGTATAAAATTGGCAAACTATCAAAACAACAATTTCAAAGCTCTAGATACTGAAAAAATATTAAATTTGGAAGTAAGTGCTCTCAAAGCACTACTATGAAGACTATTATATTCACTATATTCTTTACTGTAAGTCTCCTATGAACCTGTTTTATTACTTTATTTTGTTTTTTCTTCTTATAAAAGACAGGCTGTGTAGCTGGTAGTGAGGTCAGAAAGTGTTTGTGGGAACTGCTTAGGTGTCCTGGAGTCCACTACCGTTCATCAGCCAGAACTGCACTGCTGGCAACATGAGTGATACAGCTGTTCCAAAAAGAATGTGAATTTCAGTGTGGAGTGAAGCAAAAGTCTTCAGTGTTTCCAGCCAAATGTGGTGACTGTGCAGGAGATGAACTGGGAAAAATGACAGAGGCAAACTGTAAAATTGATGGACCTGATTGGGACAACAAATAGAACAGCCAAGAGTGCATTTCTGGAAGATATAAGATTACTGAGACCATTGCTGCTCATTTATTCCCTGTATGAGACACAGAGATCCATATAGCAATGTGACAGGAGGTCCTGACAACTGCACTTCCCCTGCACTCTTCAGTGCGCACACAGGACCACCGGCGAAGCATCGTGAGCTCCTGGTGTGTGATCCAAAGTGCCCAGTCTCCAGCTTCTGCCATGGCCTGAGGATAGAGGGCAGCTCCCAGAGACATAAATTAAGAAGAAAATTAAACCAAAGTAGAAACATGTGCAATCACTTACAACAAGGAAAACAGATTTCCCCAAGGCAGTTAAAGTTTTCAAATTTAAAGTGCTGTACTATGACAAAGAATTTAAGAGGAAGATATGAAGTGATTCAACCAAGAAAGATTTCCAAAGAAGTGAAAGCTATGAAAAAAACACCAACTGGAAATTCCAGAGCAGAACAGTAAAATGGGGCAATTCCAAATTCACTAGATAGGTATATACAGGTTAGGGATGGCAGAGTCAGCTTTATGGATGCTAAAGAAAATGGAAACAGGGAAGTGATGGACTTAGCAATTTACTGAGATTATTGACAACTGTGTGTCAGACTCAAAAAGCAGAAAAAATTTTGAGAGAAAATTGGCAAAACCTTGAAATGTACTGAAGCTCAGTGATTTATAGATCTAAAATATTTTCAGACAGATGAGTTGCTGACATCCGATGAAAAAGAGAAAGTTTCCAAGAGGGAAAAAGTAAAAAAAAGATATTAAGTTTTCATTACAAACAGTGGAGGACAGAAGACAGGGGAATGGTATATTTCAATGCTGAATGGAAAAGACCATACTCATAAGTGAAATAAATCAATCTCGCATGTATGAATACCGAATAGTTTCCCTAATGTAAGTAATGATTCAAATATATGAAAATATGTGGCAATCATGATTCCCCATTATGTGGCCTTGAAGCCTTATAAAATTTTCACTTATTAATTAGAAAGGCTTTATTCCGGGCTTCTTGATATGGAAATATTTGAAGCTATAGTATATGAAGTTTTATCCAAATATCTCAAGGAAAAAGACAGACACTATGGTAACTATTATTCTTTAAAAAAATTATTTAGTTATTTCTTATGTTTATTTTAATTAAGGGAAAAATTTAAAAAATTAGGATATATAATAGTAACTCTTTTCGATTTCCTATTAACTTGTTTTGAAGTCCTGTAATGCTCCCACGATCTTGTTTTGACTGATTAGACTCTGTTCCATTCTGTGGGATAGTATCAGGTCCGAGGGTATAGGCAACTACTTTGAAGGCAGTAAGATTCACTAAGATGCCCATTCTGGTTTGACTATTGTCTCCTTTGGAAGTCCTGTAATGTTTACAATGTCTAAGTTTTATTGGTCTTGTTCTCTACTGTTTTGTCCAACTTTATAATATCTAATGAGATAGACAAATCTTTTTAAGGAAACAAGAGACAACGTTGATAACTATTGTTAATAACCGTATACTCTGTTCTACATCATGTGCTAAGTCTATCCTTGGTTTTCACTGACAGCTTTGTTCTGCCATATTTGACTTTATTCTCCCCCCCAAAAAAAGTAATAAGAACTAAGGAGTAATAAAATCTAAAATGTGTAAATTTTGTTGTAAAAAGAGAGGAAGGGGAAAAAAGAGCTCTAACGGATATAACAGCAAGTGTGTATAGGGATGTTGAATAGCTGACTATATTAATGTTTTTGGATCATTGAACACAGCTGTTTGTAGTCTCTCTGTTTGAATGTCTACTTTGTATTCTTTGATACTGTGATTTGAGCAACTATTTCCAAGATGATAATATGTAATCTATTAACAGGTGATTTCTTACTGTTATGCTTTTTTTTGTAGTTCTGTATTATATGTAACCTTACACTGCTTTGTTTTGTTTTGTGTTTTTCTCTTTTTCCTCTTAAATAAAAAAAAAAAAAAGAAAAGAAGTCGCCAAAAATTCTACATTAAGAGATGTTTTACATCAAAAGAAAGCTAAACTAAACACTGCTTCAATGTAAACACAAATGAAGAGAAATTATTATATGTAAGAACACCATTTAAGTAATCCAAGAAGAAAGGCTCCAGTTCCACTAAAGACAATTATCTAAATTCACATGAGGTAAAAACAAATGAAGGCTTCAAAAATACAATAGAAACAAGAAGGAAGAAAAGAACAGACAAAAATACTACAACTTGTAAGACATTCACATCCAGTACAAAAACACACCTCTGTGGCAAACCATAGGGAGACCTTGTGGGCTATAGGAGGTACTATATAGATCAGGCTGGGGAATAAGAGGCATATGGGAAATCTGATGTTTAATTCTATAGCTATGTCTGAAACATTCCTAAATAAAAGTTCTAATTTTTGCACATTAAATAGATATGTTCTGTAGATATGTGTGTATTATCATTTAACCAGTTAGTGTCACTTTTTAACAAATATCTACAAAAGAAATAAGAAACACCAAATAAATATGGATACAATCTTAATAATGAAAAACAATGCTTGAGTTTTTGAAATGTTTTGAAGCGCAGATGTCTCATGATGCTTGGTCAAACAAGATCCCTTTTCTTGTCCCATTTCACTTTAATACTAGTTTTTTCAAGCAGCTGCATCAAAAAATTTGCATGTGGTCCCCAAGTGAGGCCCTGCACTGCAGGACTCAGATAAAAGCCCATCTGTACTATTGCCCTGACTCATCAGCGTTCCTCAGTTTAGCTCAGAATGAAGCTCCTTGCTCAGCTCCTGGGGCTGCTGATGCTCTGTATCCCAGGTAAGGCTGTAGGGAGGAGATTGGGGTGAGAGGGTGTCTGTGGGGCCACCCTAGTGCCCAGGGGTATTCTGTGCATGAGTGGGATGAGTTGCTTCACCTCCACGATGCTGCATGTGCTGTTTCCACCTGTGAGAGTGAGAATGGGAGGCATGGGGCTGAGACCTGTGTGATAATGACTGTGATATGCAGCAGAATGTTAGGGATGAACTGTGCAATTCTTTTAAAAATTAAATACTGTAGTGTACACATCAGCATTATAAATCATAAAGCCTGAAAATAACGCAAAAATACTATGCTGAAAATGATCAAAAATGTTGCACATGACCTTCAACTTCTCTCATTGTTTCAGGATTTATTGGGGAAGTTGTGCTGACCCAGACTCCACTCTCCCTGTCCATCACCCCTGGAGAGTCGGCCTCCATCTCCTGTAGATCCAGCCAGAGCCTCCTGGATAGTGATGGAGACACCTATTTGTATTGGTACCTGCAGAAGCCAGGCCAGGCTCCAAAGCTCCTGATTTACGAAGTTTCCAACAGGGTTACTGGGGTCTCAGACAGATTCAGAGGCAGTGGGTCAGGGACAGATTTCACCCTGCAAATCAGCAGCATGCAGTCAGAAGATACTGGGGTTTATTACTGTTTTCAAGGTACACATGTGCCTCCCACAGTGATAGAGCTCCGAACATAAACTTCCCTGACCAAGGATGCCCAGCTGCCTTCTTTGTTGTTTGTCTGGAGAGCAGCATAGCAAAGTCTGGAGTCTATGTAACAGGAAGATGCTGCAGTTCTCAGGGGATTATGTTGCTCTTGAAAGCTCTGGACCATGTGTGACTCAATTAAACCTCAAACATCACCTGCTTATTAACTGTCAGCTCACGGACACTTTGCATACCACAGACAGATGGAGAAGGGGGGTGTCTCTCCTGCTAATGATGACAGTATTATATAAAGGCTCGATCTTGTATGTTTTTTAAAATTTTTGCATTAAATATGTTATCCTTAAATAATGCACAAACAGATTTGTGCAGAACATTTTGAGATTTACCAAGGTTTGTTTCATTTTGATACTTTGGTCCATTTACAAGAACTGGGTCTTGACACTGAACAATGTACCCAGCCCTTTTCTCCATTTCCTTATTTTAAGATTAGCTGTCACTAAGGCTTAGTCATTGGGGCTGGTCACATAATTTTGAACCTCTTGTCTCAATCTTTCAGTGTAGTAGGATTAAAGCTGTGTCTCACCTCTCAATTTTTCTTACTTAAGATTTACGCTGTGTTTTGATTCTTAAAACCCTATTTTAATCCTTATTTTGACACAACTCCTTGCCTTGAACTTGTGATCTTTCTGCTTCAGCCTCACACATGTATGCACTACCATGTGTGCCTTGATTACTATCATCCTGTTTCAAGAGAGGTATTTTCTATGATTCCCAGCTTCTTCTTCTGTTTTCCAGTCATGGTCTCATTATAGAAAAATGGGAAAGACTACGTCCTGAACTACTCATCCTTAGGGGAATCTGTCTAAATTTCCTGTGCAGAGTCCTGAGGTCATGTCGCTATTTCACTATTCAAAACATCAATGCAACTGAAGGGGGTTTCTTAAACTTGTTTTCCCCCAAGAAGTCACAGAAATATACATATACATATACATATATATATACGTATATATATATATATATATACGTATATATATGTATATATGCATATATATATATATATATATATATATATATATATATATATATATATGATTGTGTGCACAGAACTGATGGAGAAACATGCACAGGATGTGAGATTCCTGTCCTTCTTCCTCAGTGCATCTGCTCTGTCTTCTCAATCAGATCTCAGGAGATGTTTTTTAGAAAAACAAGGCTCAACTAGATTTTAGTTTCCCAGTTGGCTTTCTGACACTGTGCCAAGTGAAAACACATTCAGTTTCAAATTTGGTAAATATAAGAGGTCAACAAAATGCTACTTGAGTTTCAGGTTAATTAGAACAAGATTCCGACTCCTTCTGAAATTTTAGATCATATAATTCTCTTTTCCACCCCATTGTTTTCTGATGCTACTTATATTCCGAAATGCATGCTTTCTTTTTAACACTTTCTGTTTGTAGATCCACATGTAATTTTAAGAAATGGCAAAGAAGGAGCTTATGTATCCATCACCTAATTCCGCTCCCTGATGTAACTTGCATGTTATTCCAAGAGGAAACTAATGTTGATATAGTCCACTAACCTGGTTCAAATTCCAGTGGATGTACAATGTGTAATACAGTTCTTTTTATGTAACATGTTTTTATTGAGGTGTATATGTACATATGTGTGTACGTACATAGTCCATAAAAAGGCAAGATACTTCCTTTTGCTAACCACTCCAGTTTCTGAAAGGAATATTTTATTTTCTGTTTCTTAATTAACAAATATTTTAAATATTTGTTTTGTAAGACAAGCTGTTTGAAATACATATGCATTATTGGCTGGCCAAATTTAAATTAGTTAGTAAATAACATAAAGATTACCACACATATTTATACACTTCTTTTTTATAGTAAGAACAATGTCAATCCTTAATGATTTTCAAGATAGAAAACATTATTATTAATGAAAGTCATAATAATGTGAAATGTATGTATAGAAGTTATTCTCTTTATCTCTCTGAAATTATGTTTCTTTTTCTTTAAGTACTTTAATGGTTCATATTCATTTTGCAAATCCATTCTGTCAATGTTGTATTTTCATAGATACAAGCAACATATCTTGATCACATCCTACCTCCCATGTCCTCCCTCATATCCTCTTTATCCCTCCTGTTGATTCTCTTCATATGTAAGAGCATTATCTCCTCAAAATTTGTGAGATTTTTTTCCAGAATCCAAGAATTAGGGAAGCTGATAAGCACTCCCACTCATTGACCCTGTTCATGGACAGTGTCTCACATTTATTCTTTTTATGGCTAAATAGTACTCCACTGGAAAAAAATATCGCATTTTCTTTATCAATTCTTCGGTTGATGGGCATGTGGGTTGTTTCCAAGATAAACTACTAAAAATTGTGCTACTATAAGAATGAGTGTACATATATCACTGTGGTATGATAGTTTAATTCTTCTGGGAAGAAAGTGAGAAGAATAGTTAAGTTCAATGGGACCTCCAATCCTAGTTTGTTGAGAAATCTCCATATTGATTTCCAGAGTGTTTGCATCAGTCGACACTGCCACCAATAGTGGAAAAGTTTCCTTTTTTCATGCAGTCTCTCCAGCATTTGTTATGGGTTGACTTCTTAATAATAGTCATACTTGCCAAAGCCTATCTCAGCGGCAAAGTGCCTGCTTGGTAAGCAGAATGGCATGAATTGCAGCCCCTCTATACTCCCTACCCCCAACACAAACAAACCAGTAACCATTCTTTCCAGAATGAGGTGAAATCTCAGTGCTGTTTTGATTTATATTTCTTGAATGGCAAGTGATTTGGGACATTTTTAAAATTTTATTTAAAGAGAAAAAATATAAAACAAAAAAGGGTGACATTTTTAAAATATATGTTTATTTGCTGTTTGTATTTATTCATCTGTGAAGTGTGCATTCATCTAAGATACCCAGTCTTGGATTGGATTTTTAAATTTGATCTGATTTTCTTGAGTTCTTTATATGTTCCCAGTAATATTCTTTTGTGTGAGAACAGTTAGCACATATTTTCCCCACATTGTGATATGTACCTTTACACTGTTGGTGGTTTCTTGCTGTGGAATTTTTTTTAATTAGATAAGATCCCAGTCATTGATTCTTTGTGATAGTTCCTGTGTGATCAGGGTTTTATTCATAAAAAAATTTGCCTACACCAATGTCTTCAAGATTTATATCTATTCTATCTTCCAACAGATTTAATGTTTCTTTTTAAATGTCTCAATCTTTGATTCATTCCAATTTAACTTAATGCATGGTGAAAGACGTGGGTCTGACTTTAATCTTTGTCATTTGAACACATAAAATTAAATTCAGGTGTTTAATAAATATTTTAACCAAAAAAGAATATACTAAGGATATCCTTCAATAGCAAATTTTAACAGAGTTAGGGATGTTTAAATGAGTGCAGGTATATTTTCACTTGTAAAAGAAAGATTGCAATATGTCATAGGAATGTAACATTTGTAAAGGAATTGTAATATGTTAAAAGATTGCAACATGTTATATGCAATATATCATATGATATATGTTAGCATATCAAGAGCATATTCTAAAAGTGTACATTGAAGTGTTGGAAAATGAACATTGTGCTAGAATTACAGGAGGTTGTGTGTAGAAAAAAAAAGAAGAAGAAATACCCATTGAACCCATGAAACAGACGAATGTTCACAGGACAGAAATGAGGTTGTTAACAGCACAGGGAATGCTGTGGGCCAGGAGGCTAAGGCTGTGGTATCTGGGAACAGAAATGCTAGTAGTAGGAGGAGTAGCACTCTTTCTCACAGGAGGAAGCAGGGAGCCCTTTGACAGGGTGTATTATGGGTTGCTTTTTCCTTGAAGCTGTTCTTTAGAGGTTCTGAGTAGTTTGTAGTAATTAAATATCTCATAGTAAAATCCTCTCAGCTGAGACAGTTACATGCAAGAGCAATGGTGACTCCACACTGGTAGCTTGATTGTTTTGTTGCTAATTATTTTGCTCATGAAAGAGGCCTGTTATGGCTCACAACATGAACACCCTTCCTCATCACCAAAAGTTAAGCGAAGGCTATGACTAGTGATGAAAGGCTGTAACCCCTGCACTCTGGAGGCTGAGGCAGAAGGATCACAAGTTTAAGCTCAGCTTAGGCAATATGGGTATTTAACAAGACCTTCTCTCAAAATACATTGTAGAAAGGGCCTGAGGATGTTTATAAGTGCAAAGGCTCTGGTACAGGGTAAGGGGTGGGCAGAAAACCTTAGACCAAATAAACACAAGAGGAGATGCTGACAAAAAGTATAAAGAGATCCATATAACAGAAGGCAGAGTTTCCAGGATTCTGATGTGGAAACCTTGTCTGGTGGGCCAAAAATTTACTAAATGCTTTATCTCTTGGCATAACTTTGCTCAGCACAGCATGGGTTAAATATACATCTGTTTTGTTTCCATCTCTAGATTCTAGCAGCAGCATTCCTGTCCCAAGTCTCTCTAGCTTCTCCCTCATTATCCATAAGAGACCACATCTTCATTATCTTCCCAGAAGCAGCAATTCTAGGGACAGACATTTATCCACAGGGGTTGCTAATATTCCTAAATGCTTAACCTTTTAGCCAGAGACAGATCAGACTAGAACACAACAATCTAAAATTCATGGTATTATTGGATAGAATCCTTGAGTCTTAACATTAGAGGTGTGTGTGTGTTGTTTCATCTAAACTAGTAGGGAGGGAGTGAAGAAGGTAAAACATTTGCCTCAAGACTGACCTTCATAAAAACTTGTACATAGTGAGGTCTTTGGTTCTTTCTAGGGACTGTGCTCTGGGTACCATGTCACCCTCAAAAATCCCAGCTTTCATAGGTAAGTCTTTTCTGCCCACTGCTACAGACAACTAGGATTTTATTTCTGTCTCTGTTTTCCAAACACAGAAGACACTTTCCACTGCAATACTTAAAACAGAGGACTTTAACCTTCCCCAAATCTGCCTACATTGCAGTACCTACAGGGGATTTTCATGTTTCCAATGGAGAAATTCTCCCTGCAAATTGATATAAATGCTAAACTGTATTCCTGATTTCTTTCACCACCAACTGGGACTTCTCAACTTGTAGATGCTTGCTCATCTTCTGGGGCTGCTGGTGCTCTGGATCCCTGGTAAGGACAGAGCAATTCGAGGAAGTCAAATGGGCTGGGAGGGTGAAATCTGTGGCCCTCTCCTTCCCATGTCTCTGCAGTATCCAGGTGTGTGGATTTCAAGTCCTGTTCTGCAGATTCCACATGTACTGTATTAGATTATTGACAGGCAGGATGATTCAGGAAGAAGCAAGGACCCTTGACTGGGGAAATGACTGAGACGGGAAAATGGAGATGGTGGAAGGGATATCCAGATGCATTTTAAAAATAGGAATGATACCTACAAAATAATTAACAGGAAATAAATAATAAAAGGAAAATCATAAAAATGACTCACAATGTTTATGCAAGATCTTCCATGTTGCTTTTATAATTTCAGGATCTCAAAAGCATATGGAGATGACCCAGACTTAACTATCCCTGTCTGTCAGCCCTGGAGACCCAGACTCCATCTCTTTCAGGTCTTATAAAGGTGTGCGAGGTTATCAGGAATGCAATTATTTTTCTTAGCAACTGTAGCATCCTGACCATTCTCTATGGCTCTTAATCCATTGAGATTTTAAGGGTTCTTTGGAGTCTCAGAGAGGTTCTGTGGCAGTAGATCACTGATTTCACTGTAAAAACCAGAAGGCTGGAGGCTACAGATGTGGGGTTTATTACTGTGTTCAGGCTACCTGCAGTACATACAGCTCAAAAGCAGAGCTCACAATGACACATCCTAGAACACAAACCTTTCTGCTGGAGGTGGCCCAGCTGCCACATACATGGCTGTGGGAGAAGAGATTTGGGGAAGTTGGGGGAACTGTGTGCTGATCCTTGTATCCTGTATGGTTCTGGGATAACGTGGAACCTCATGTTTAGGTCTGCTTCTCTGCAGCCCTGGGTGAGACAGTGAGGTGGACCACAGGCCATTTGACAACCAGAATTGTCTGATAGTTCGTACCGATGCCTTTTTGGCATATATTTTTCAAGGCAATTTAGTCAGCGTAACAGACACAAAATTGTTGTAGAAGTGTAAAAAAAAATCATTTAAACATAATTTGAATATTGCAAATATTTTACTATTGATTTTTAAAGCATGTTATGCCTGTGCCTAGTTATCCTCCCAGTCTATGGCCATAGCATCTTGAATGCACCTGATCTGGGAAGCTGATCCCCCACCAACATTTCATGAGGTTAGAGGTGGGGCTTCTTGGAGGTGGCTGGATCTGTAGTGTGTGATGCATGGTTCAAAAGTGTATGATTACTAAATGGATCCACTGATTGTTTTGGCTTATTCTGTGTAGGATCACGGGTGTCCCCCACCCCCTCTGTGTGGGACTGTTTTCCCCAGGGTGGGTAGCCTGGGTAAAGTATAAAGGACAGAAAGAGGGTCTCTGGTAGCTTGTCACTTGTTGCTGGTGGCTAGTTCTTCACTGTTGGCTTTCTTCTGCCTACTCTGCCTTGACATGAATTATTTGTCCTCTGTAATTTCCCTCTGCCAACCTAGCCTGACCTGGAGACAACTGATTAAGGACAAAAACCTCTACAAACTATGAGCCAAAGAAGCTTCCTCCATTAACTTTGGATTTTTGGAATTTTGTCTTACCAAGAAGAAAAGTAACTAACACATACCATAGAATTTCATAATATTGGAAATCGTGTTTTTCTACTCTTGTATCTCTTATCACATTAGAAAAAGCAACCCACAGAAGTTACTCCTGGGAAAAATATGTTTTATTATAACTAGTCCACGCATTAGAGCCAGGCTTGGAGCACATCTCTAATCCTAGCATTCAGGAGGCTGAGTAAGGAGGATCTCTATGAGTAGGAAGCCAGCTAGGAATACATAAGTGACTTCAAGGCTAGGTGAACTACATAGCAGACTTTTTTTTTAAATAAATAAATATATGCACACACATACATATTATATTTACTCTACAATACGAATGCAATTAGTTACCTGGAACTTAGAAGTCACCCTTATCACTGCTCTTTGGGTAAAACAGGTTGTCAATTAAGGACTGCTGGCCTCCTTAAATCCTTTCTTTAACAGATCTAAACTGTCACAGCTCCTCCTAGTGGTAAAAGGGGGAATAGCTTCAGGTCCCAAGCCTGTGAGGAAATGAACACTATTAAAAAAAAATTATACAGTATCAAGAAATACCTAGCTATAGGCATTTTGAACAGATCAATGAAAGTCCATGAACTCATTGTACTTTCATTTGTTGGGAGGGGAATTTAATAAGCAAATAAAATTATACTGCAGCCCCAAACTATGATCTCTCTGAGTTCTCACCACAAATGTACTGCCATGATGTACTGCAGGTATTGTCAAACTTCCTTGAGGTGAACATGATGTCAGTTTTGTAGGACAAATATGGGCGCATTTCTTCTATTTCTATTTCATGCAGCAGTCTGAGGAAGATTTATGTTTATTCTTTAATGGTATATTAAAATTTAGCAAACAGATTATCAGCAAAATGATTGCTTTCTACATCACTGATGAAAATTGGCTCTTGCATCTAGGAGAAAAAAAAATGAAGTGTTACGTTCTCCTGTGGTTCCTATCCACATAATGTGGTGCTCCTCAGGATGGCAACCACAAACTACAGTCTGAGCCTCTGCAGGACATGTCTTCATGTCACTCATAACAGCTGTCACTTTTTTCTCAGACTGTCTTTCTGATAGCTTAGTCTGCTGTGTTGGATTCTCTTCTTGAGTTCCCTAGAAGACAGTTTCACCTCTCCTGCTAAGCTACCTTCCACATATTGAATATTTGTCTAATTTAGTCATTTCAATTGTTGTTAGAAATATCGGTGTTTCTGGCCTTTCACATGGTTACTGAATTTATTCCCCTTAATTCCATGCTTGCCTATATATATTTTTTTAATTCAACAGAATGCCTCACACCTGCTGGTGTGGATCAAGCCCCTGGAGCAGCTTCTAAGCGCTAGTGTTCTGAAGGGCACAGGATGAAGTCTCTGACATTGAAGTTTGTGTGTAGATAAACTTCAGATACAAGCACAAATTAGATCATAGTGATTCAAATGAGCCACTGCAGTTTTAAAAATCTTCTTCCCTAGATTTTATGCCGTTTCAGGTCTCTACTTTTTAAATTTATTTAACTTGATGGTTCTGGTGATTACAAATCATGGAAAGTGAAAATCTTTATTCCTCTTCTGCTTCATGTAATGTAATGGAGAGCAGTGTTGTTACCTTACTGAACTGGGATTATCAGGGAAGCTTAGCATATGAAGACTTCTGACTCAACAATAACCACAAGGACCACAAATAGGGAACCTAAAATACAAGTCTATGATTTCAATGGGCTGGAACCATATCTGGTGGCCCATATGGTATATGGAAGAATCACAAGAGAACGTCTTATGAGCATCTAAAAGATCGAAACAATTCTGTTCTCAAAAGAAAAGCTGACTGATTTTGTCCTCTCACTAATGAGAGAAACTACAAACTTCAAGTAGATTTCTATCACCATGACTTCATCTGGATCTCCTGGGTCACTGAGCTTGTGCCAAGTTACTGAGAGAAGTCAACCCGAAGCTCACTCCTATCTGATTTGCATGTGACCAGAGCACAGCCCAGGGCCTTTAGGACTTCTTTGCTGCTCACACACTGTGCAGGAGTCAGTCCCCATCAGGACACAGCATGGGATGAGGGTCCCTGCTCATGTCCTGGGGTTCCTGCTGCTCTGGCTATAAGGTAAGGATGGTAGCACTGGAGACTTAATCAGCATTGTATGATGAGAGCCACCTGATTTTTTAGGAAAGTCCTTTCATAAAGTAATTGGTGATGTAAATAGTTGTTTTTATGTTTCCACTTTCATGTGGCAGATATTGTGATACCTCAGATCATGGAATAAAATCCAAGGAAGCAAGCAATTAAGAAATTTGGAGTATGTAGCCTAGTTCTAACAAATGCACCTCCTTTCTGTTCAGTATACACCATTTCAATAGAGATTAAAATTCCATTGCCAGTAAAGACTTAAGTTTCAGCTCCTTGCAAATATCCCCTCACCTCCCCATTCTTTTTAGGTTAAGTTTCCATTTCCTGTAAAACCCTTAAGTTTCAGTTTCTTGTAATCCCCCCACCACCATCAGCCTATCTGTAATAAAATGTGCTGTTCCTTAAGAAATGTTTAGCTACAATGAAGTTACAAGAAGCCCAGATGTTATCAACCTGTCAAAGTTCACAACATTCCTGTGGTTTTTCTGTTTAAAAAAACCCAACCCTTTAGCTGTAAGGCATGCAATCTTCCATGTTAGCTCCCTGCGTTGCCAGGCCTGGCCTAAAATAAAGCCTTTGCTACCTAAATTTTAATTTCTTGCTTCCTTGGATTTTATTCCGGGGTCAGAGCTATCACATTTGGGGGCTCATTCGGGATGGAAGCAAGACCCCCAACTCAATTCTGAACACCTAAAAGTAAGTACTCTGGAGGGATTAATTAGACCACGCTCAGTTCGTACTTTGGGAGGGGACACCCTCAATTTGGGGCGTGAGGACCTCCTGAGGACAGTCAATTTTTTTTTTTTTTTTTTTTTTTTTTTACGGATTTCGTCTATTTGTGACTCTGCCTCGGTAGGGGATCCACTCCACTGGTTAACTTGTTAATTCCTCCAGATCCCACAATTTGACCAGTTCCAAAATTTGACCAATTTTTGAGCAAAGGCCATTTTTTGCTGCAGCTTGTCTTGTCTTGTATGTCTGTCTGTGTGTCCATTTGGTCTAATTGTTCTTCTTTTGGTTCCCCAAATCTAACAGAACATTCTCTCCTAGGAACACCTTCTACAAGCCCAAAATGGACAAAGGGATTTAGATATTTATGTTCAGTGTTTTTGTACATTATAATTGTCTGCCTGTTTGAATTTGTTACTAAATTAGGGGCTCATTGACCGTTTCTGTTGCAGGATCCATATGGCTTATTATATAAAAGGTTCATAATAAAAAATTATTTCTCTAGCTCACCAAACACAAAACAACCTTTGTTTGTGTCTTTAATGTTTGGCACCTTGTTTAATATTTTAGTACTCAATTGATTACTTGCAACCTCGGCATGCCTTTTAAAAAGTATTTTTCTTCCTGCTTAAAATGTAAGCATATATGCACATATATATGTATATTTATGGCTTCTAAAAATCATATCAACTTTACCAAGTAAAAACCAGGTCACACTGTAATTAAGCCAGTTAAATGGTTACAGTTTTTTTTTTAAATACAGAATTTTAATGTGGCAAAATGATTAAATATGTTTTAGACTTCAAAAGTGTCACTTCAAGGAATTTGTTAAAGGTTTTAATGTTGTCTAAAAAGCAAGGGAAAAAGGTAATTGATTGATAATAAATAAAAATAAAGGGTGGTTTTGTCTTAAAGTAAAAATGTAGAAGAGAAAATAATTTCTGTGGCATGGCTATTGTTGGGGCTCTAAAGCAGCTTTATGTCGCAAATTAAGAGCAAAGAGCCTAACAGGGTAATTACAGTTTGGGCGAGGGGAATTTCCAGAAATGTTATAAATTGTAAAAACAGAGTTGAGATTTTGATGTTAAAAAATTAATCTTTTACTGGAAATAGCCAATCTAAATTTAAAAGAAATAACTATTGTGCCTAATGTGAGTGATTATATATAAAATACAAATTCTTGCATATGCTGTAGACATCTAGGAGATTATGTGACAAAATTAATTTTGTTACCCATGAAAAAGCCCTTTTTTGTTAAGCATATAATTTCAGTAAAACCATGGCCTGCCATGCGGCACCCTGGGACAAAAAGCAGTGTGCCATCCAGATGAAGCCTGCTCTCTGATCTGGAATGCCAAAACCATGTTTTCCTTTTGTTGCACCCCAATTGGACAACCAGAGGTAAGGAGGTTCCCCCAGTATCAGCAGTTGTTCTCTTTGCAACTCAGTCCACGCCACATGTTAGACAAAAATTGCAAAGTTTTGAGAGATTTGAGAAAATGCCCCTTAGTCAGTTAATAGAGAAAGCACAAAATGTCTTTGAGAATAGAGAGAATTTACAAGAAGCTACGAACAAGCAGATAACCAAGATATTAGAATTGCTCTATGAGAGAGAAACTTAAAAAAAATAGTACGGGAATTTCTGGGAGCAGTTGAATACTGTAGGTTATGGATACTAAATTTTACTGAAACAGGTAGCCCCCTATATGACTCAGTTAAGGGAGAAACTCAAAATTCATGGAAATGGACTGATGAATGTGAACGGGCCTTCTGGCTGCTCAAGTGGGCCTCAACAGAGGCTCCAGGCCTGGGACTCCCTGATGTTACCAAGCCATTCACCTTTTCCATAGATAAACTCAGGGGCATTGCCAAAGGAGTCCCAACACAGGATATTGGCCCTTGGAAGAGGCCTATAGCCTACCTCTCCAAAAGACTTGTTACGGTAACAGGAGGATGTCCTCCCTGCCTGAGAATGCTAGCTGCTCTGGCAAGGTTACCTAAAGAGGCTAAAAAACACACTTATGGACTGAAGATTTCTGCAGTGACATCCCACAGTTTAGAGACTCTTATGAAACCCCTCCTAAAAAGTGGCTCTCGAAGCCAGAATTCTACACTATCAGGCCCTGCTTCTAGACCCAGAGTCAGTGGTATTCATGACCTCTTCAGCCTTAAACCCAGCCACCATTATGCCTGATGACAACCTGGAGATAAAGAATGCATCTCTACACGAGTGTGCTGACATCCTCAATCTGCAGCAGAACTTATGATCTGATCTCATTGACCAGCCTTTAGGAAATGCCGAGAACTATTTCACCGATGGGAGCAGTTTCATCCAGGATGGCAAACAAGTGGCTGGAACAACAGTGACCAGTGAAAAAGAGGTACTCTGTGTTAAGCAATTAGAGCCTCGCACTTCTGTCCAAAGGGGGGAATTCATTGCTTTGACTGAGGTGCTCAAGTTAGCTATGGGAAAGAGTGTAAATATCTGTACAGACAGCAGATATGCTTTTGATACTGGACATGTGTATGGAGCCAACTATCAAGAACGAGGTCTCTTAACCTCAGCTGGGACTAAGAAAAATAAAAGGCTCCACAGATCCTAGACTTGCTGGCAGCAGTCTGGCTGCCTCAGGGGGTTGCTGTTATTCATTGCAAGGTTCATGAGACAGGAGATGATCCCATCAACCTAGGAAACAATTTGGCAGATCAGGCTGCTCAAAACATAGACACTACCTCAAAGGTGTCAACCAAGAAGATTTCTGCTCTGATATTGATTCCTCCCACTTTATCAGAACTGGTCTATACAAAGAAGGATCTGCAGTTAGCATCTCAACATGGAGTTCAGTCCTGTGCATCCCTCTCTTGTTCTAAGTTTAAAGATTATCTAAAGATCATGTTTATCTTTAGAGGTGTTCCAAGATTTCTTGGTTGTATTGTTGTCTATTTCCTGTCATTGCTTGCATGGCATGATAAAAGTATTCTAAGATGTCAAAAACGAATTAAAAAAATTGGAAGGTGCAGAGAGACACACAGAGAAGGAAGGTTATCCATAAAAAAATTCAACCTCAAAATAGTATCCTCTGGCTGGATATTTGTTGAAGTCATAAACATAACATCATGATGACATCTACCAGGGTCACTGAGTTTTAGATACTGGGCACTCTCTCAACTGTTAGCCCAACTATTCCGTGAGCAATAGATGCATCCTTGTAGGCTTTCCTCTTATCAACAATTCATCACTTCTTGTGTAATTCCCCCACTTTTATTTACACTGGTTCATGTTCTAATTAAATAACATTTTCTTCTCCAAATTTCCATTACAAAAATGCTTTTAGCTTTCAGCTACAGAGGACGTGATTCCAGTTGCTCTTCAGGCTCAACAAGGCAGTTGAAAAAATATCCTGGTACCAGGTAACCTTCTGAGTGCACCTTTTTCACCTCAATACAGTGTTTTATTTCTGAGAATCCAAGAATCCTCAGCTTTGTATTCTGAGGCAGAATAGATTTTTCATTACCTGGCATTCCAAAGGTTACTGTGGATACACTGAGAGGACAGATAAATGCCACACTGGAAAACTCACCTTCACTTTTCTGCTCTGTCTAAGTCTCCCTCCCACCTATTTGATCATCACAGATATCAATGGTGGTGTTTGATGATTTTGGAGGAACAGAATACCCTCTCCTTTCTCTCCTAAACCAGGTACATCCTGGAGAAGTGTATAAAAAAATTGAAATTCTTCCTGTCAGTGTGTGGAATAATGCATCTAAGTTAAATTACTGCTGTTACATAATTGTCAGCATACCACAGAGTGCATAGAATAGCTTCTAAACATAAGTAAACAAATGGCAAAATAAATCGTGTTGCTGTTATTACCTTTGGATGAGATTTTTGTTCTTTTTTCCCTGGATGTTCTGTTTCAAAACAGTTCTTTTAGGAAAAAAAAAAAATTGCAGTTTGGACTTCCGAAGGATTTTCCTACATGCCTCAGCTAGATGTTCTACTTTAAAATTAAGAATTTGCAGTACACTGTGCTGTGTAGAAATATTTCAGAAGACTACAGTCCCCTATCATACAGATAAGGCAGCAAAGCATTCCTGGAAGAGATGCTAAATCTTGGAGTGCATCAGGGAGAACACAGCTGCATGAGCTGATCCTCATTATGCAGCCAGACTGCGGGGAAGATTCAAGTCAAGGCTGCAACAGTTTGGAAGAACTGCATTGTCCCTCTGGCCCACTGCTGTCAACTGTGAGAGTGAGAGACTGATCAATTCATCTCTCTTGTGATTTTGAGGACGCAGGGGACATCATTCTTCTTGCTAAGCTGGAGTACAGATAAAGAGAAAGTTATAACCAAACACTACAAATTTTAGCAAATATGTGGAAAATGTTTCTGCATGTCTGTTGATAATATAAATTAATAAATCCATGATGGAAATATTGTAGAGATTCCTCAAAATACTCAAAGATAGAATAACTATGTGATCCAAGTATCTCACTCCTAGGGTTATTCCAAAGGAAATCAAGTTAGCATACAGAACAGATAACAGTGCAGGTGTTTATTAGAGGTTTATTTACAATAGTAAGCTATGGAATTAGTCTGGATTCATCTGTATTAGCAGTTGAACTGGTAAGACATCTATGGTATGTAGATACAGGAAATTATCAGTTATTCAAAGGAGAATACAGTTCTGTCATTGGAAGACAAATATATCTTTTTTAAAAAAACAATCCTGTTAAATAAAATAAAGCCAGACAATTACAAGCATAACATGTTTACTTTCATACATTTTCTTTGTTTTTTTTTTTTGTTTTGATTGTTTTGATTTGTAGCTAGTACAAAATACCTGACTCCCACAAGGTAACGCAAGAAAGGCTTATTTTAGCTCACAATTTGTAGCAGCTTTACAGAAGCTTTTTCTGGCTTCATGTTAGGAAGGTATGGCAGAAGAGAAACTACTCATGGCGAGGCAGGTAGAAAGCAACACATGTTTTTATTATTTATAGTCAGTTTTTATGGCATTCATGCTATAAGATCATTGTTTGTTTTCACCAACGTATTATGAGCTGTACCTTTTGTAGTTTATGATGTATAATTTACGTTCACTCCAGACACCAGTCTGTTAACATAGTGGTATAATGTCAGGCCCACTTTGCACCGAATGAGTCTTTTATCTTCAGTATGTCCATCAGCAAAACCAGGAATGGTGAAAAACCAATCAGTGGACTTAACTAGGATTATGCATCCATGAACCAAGTTTTCCCAGTAGCCCTCACCTATAGATTGTAATCATTTGGGGGAACATTTAGATATAATCCATAAGGTATGTGGAAGCTAAACTAGGAAAACACACATTGTATATAATGGAGAGATGATTAGGTACTAAGAATGATGAGGGATAAAAAAAAAAGAAAGAGAGAGAGAGAGAGAGAAGAGAAAAAAGAGAAGACAAGAAAAAGAAAAATATACATGAAGGGCTCATACTGTCTATATGCATATATATATATATATATATATATATATATATATATATATATACTTCCATCAACTAATGCAACACATGTTTTCATTCATAAGTCCCAATATCCAAGTGAGCTTTTGGTTAGGTTTGAAAAGCTTACCATTTTTTATTTGCAATCATCTCATTGGTCTAGCTGAAAAGAGTGACTCAATAAAGTGTAAGCATTGGAAAATTTTAAAAGTCGAGTTTCATTTGCTGACCAATGAACTTTATCAGTGAAATTTACTTGGAGATTGATCATTTTCAATTGTGGCCAATTTGAAAGGTCTAGTCACAGTGATTTCAATATTTTCTTGTCTCTAGTCCTTCAGATGTGTTTCTGAAAAAAGTCTAATAATCTGTCATAGTCAATATTAAAAATCATTTAATTCAATTTTTCTGTGCCAAAGTATTATGAGCTGTGGCACAGTACACTGTAGCAGCTCAGATAATTTACCCTCTCTGATTGCCATCCTCATGACATTGTTAATTGACGCAGTGGTGTGATTTCAGTTGAATTCAAATGATTGACAACTGTCAAAGAAAATCCATGCCTGTATAATGAGAAATAATCCAGAACCATAAGAAATTCTTGAATTAATTTGATATTTCGTCAGTCATTACATCACACATATGTGCACATTTGTACCTAACAACATATGAAGTGAAACAGGTGTACCTATGATTACACTATAAACATGTAGGCATAATGATGCAAACTTTGCTGTTTTAATCAAGGAGTATTTAGATTTAAGTTCTCAAGATCTTCATGAATTAATTACTAAATATTTATATTAAATCTGTGCATGTAAAATAAACCATTTCACAAAAGAGTAGATGTATAAATTTGTGTTGGTCAGTATTTCATGAATAATTTTAGATAAACAATCACACAGAAATAAGTGACTGAGAACATTCAACATGTACTTCATTTTCTTGGATCTTCAGGTAGAGTTTGGCTGCACTGGCAGAGCTCACTTACCAATTGACTAATGCACACTGCGCATCATGTCTCCACAAATTGTTTGTTCTGGAAAATGCTAATAATGATGGTTATTTGGAGTCACGTAGTTTCACAGTCTGTTACAGGAGTGAACAATATATCCCCAAATTCCCAAATTTACTCATAGACAAATATTTGAGCTTTCTATTGACAAATATTTGTGTAAATTATACTTAGGCAAAGTTAGTTAATGCAAAATTTTCCAAATTTCATTTTGTAGCAGTTAAAAATGGAGATCAGTGGTGATAAGTTTCAGATGTGACCTATTTAATATGACTGTTGACTGAAGGCTGGGTTCTCATTGCTGACACTGAAGAGAGGGCGAGCCATTAAGTGTTGGGGCCTGGTGTGGGACATCAGGTTTACCACAGGTGCTGCCTCTTGAAGGGATCAGTGCTGATCTTACAGAGTGGGTTGCTCTTAATACAAGGTGCTGTGCGGAAGAGAAGCCAAATTACATGCTTGGCAGCCCCAGGTTGCAGCTGGTTTCCATCACACTTACTTGCCATATTCTGACACAAATGGCTGTTTTCCTTAGCAGAGGACAAGCAGGTGGGCCTGCACAATGTTGACCATGAAACCTCCAAAATTCAGTGAAACAAATATTTTGTTTTCTTTTTAATGTATTCAGTTTCAAATATTTTGTGATAGTAACAAAAAAGAGACAAGTACAGGTGCACCATATTTTGATGTGTGGCTTTAAATAGAATCTCCTACATCTTTTGGTATCTCCTAGATGGAACATCCACTTCTCAGCAGTGTTTTAGGTAGCACCCAAGCTGACAAACTGTTTGCTGAAGATTATCACATCTTTAAAAAACAAACACAAATGCTCCTCAAAGTCTTCCATCAAATACAAGTAGAAAAAATGCTTCCAGATTAGTCCTACAAAGCTGGTATCACCTTGCTCTCAAAGACAGATAGCAACTCAAAAACTAAAGGAAAACAGTAAACCAAATTTTGATTTAAAGTACTTCAGTAAATTCTTAAAACCTTAAAAAGCACATTGAAAAGCTTATGACACATAAACAATTTGGTTTCTTTCCAGGAATAAAGAGATGGTTCCTCATATGCATTTCTAAAAGTATGAGAAAAATCAAAAATAGAAAGTAAACCAAAATTCACATGATTATCTCAATATGTATGCCGAAAGCTTCTGACAAATTCTATACTCACTCTCTATAAATGTGCTGAATAAATGGGTACAGAAGAATCTCACATTGCCAGTTGAGCAATTTGAGCAAAGACATTCTCAAAAATAAATTTGCAAAAAAATATGGGTTTTACTCCAGGGTAAGTACCTTGATTCCTGCGTGTGCAAAATCTATATCTATATCTATATCTATATCTATATCTATATCTATATCTATATCTATATCTATACCCACATCTATATAAATGCTTTTATAATAAAAGTAATTTAATTATGTATAGAAGACTTTTCTGTTTTAAAATATTAAATTAAAATATATTCTGTTTTTTAAATATGTGTACCTTTTGTTTGCACAGATTTTGTCAGAGCAATGATTCTTCTCACTGTCACGTGTATTGGAAATGATCAAAACTCTGACTTGGATAAACCGCAGTAGTGTTACTAAATGTAAGTTTATTTTTCAGAGAGACACAAATGTGGCTGTGTTTCTGCTTGTGCCTCTGTCCTTTTGACTCTGTCAGTGCTGTGGGAAAAGGAGAGGTTGGCTGGATATGCTATTTTATATCTGAATGCCCCCCCCAATTCCTAATGCCTCCTTTGGGGCTTTTGTGTGTGATTAGATCATGGGGTACTGATAAGCATCCATGGATGTAATGGCAGTACTTTTGGGATGGGTGCTCAGAGGGAATGCAGCTTTAAATGGCAGTAGAAATGTTATATATATATTTTTTTTAAAAATGTAGGAGAATACGATAGTAAAAAAAACTAGAATCACAGATAATTGAAAAATAAAATCCTGGCAATGTGGAAATTATCTCCAGGGAAAAGTAGTGACTTAACAGAAGGTGATGAGAGTGTGTAAATAATTCAGTCAAATATGTAGCATTAGTAGTTTTTTCAGGTCTCAAAGGGTCAGGGCTTATACAAGGCTTTTTCCCTACCAATTGAACAAGTAACAAAATTGTTATACATATTCAGATTGAAGAATGCCAGATCTGTGGAAACTTGAGTTTGGGTAGTGTCTGGGAGAGAAATCCTGACTTGGGAGGGAAAATCACAGGGCCTCCAGGGTGTGATTCACAAGGGAACCTGAGACAGTGAGTTACTTGACTGAACTAGCGGATCCTGGAGCTATGGCATTCATCTAAGAGTTAAGCTTTTTCTGTGTTTTATGTTTCCCACATGACACACAGTTTCCATTTTTAAGTCAGTAAATAGTAATGTGATTTATCTTTACCAGCACTAGGATGTCTCCCAATTCAACTGACATACAGTACATGGGCATTGTTCTTCAACACTGGTTGAAAAAATGTTACATTTCTTTCACTGAAACACATCTATATGCAGAAAAACCCCAATGCCATGCAGATTGGTCAGTTTTTTCACTGCCAGAGTGAATACGTGGCATTCACATGATAATGCAGGAGAGGAATATTTGGCTCACAGC
This sequence comes from Cavia porcellus, assembly GCF_034190915.1. Classification (NCBI taxonomy): domain Eukaryota; kingdom Metazoa; phylum Chordata; class Mammalia; order Rodentia; family Caviidae; genus Cavia; species Cavia porcellus. The sequence goes on along the minus strand of NW_026947501.1, from coordinate 42,145,217 downwards.
TCATAGAATTCAGCTGGCTGCCATGATGCAAGGAATTGGTGTAAAAAAGCTGCATAATTCATGGGGACTGAGAAGAAGAGCAGAGTAATATCACCATGGAGGACTGAGTCCACGGATCAGATACAGACCGAAGGTCGCACATCCACCACTCATCTAGGCCCACCTAGAAATAAGTGTTCTTTATGTCCTGGGTGGCTGCCAATTTAGTCAAGTTGACAATTACATGTAACCTACCAAGAGAATCCTGTCAGGGAAACATGGACATGTCTTCATCATGGAAGAACAGGATCAGAAAAAATCCGGTTTTTATGATTATTATAGACTGTCAACCAAATCTGTTTCTGTGCTACTCGAGGTCACAGGTGCCTGCCTGCCCTGCAACCACCGGATACCTTGAGAAAGATGCTTCACATCGTGAGTGAGTTATGCCTGAGAGTGATACAAATATGTTCTCAGGATGGGCAAGTCATGACCTATGAGTGAATCTAAACTTTCAAAAATGTTCTTAGAGAATTTGTACCTGAAAGAAAATGAATTGCAAATATCAATTTTTCACTGAATACTGAGACAAAGCTCTTTTGCCCATTTTTTTCTTATACATATACATGTATGCACAGTTTTTGCATTATCCTTTGATCATAGATAGGTTTTTCACATCCTCCCTGAGGAGGTGAAAGCTAGATTATGGCCAGTCCTAACTCTGGAGCCAGGCTGAGACAACCCTTATGAGGAAACCTCAGTTTGAACTGCAGGTGTTCAAACCCTATATGCCTAGCCTATTGCAAACTATTTTTTCCTCTATTCATTGTCTAAAGCCCAGGGACTCAGGCCTCACACTTTTTTGTTAGACTAACAGTTACTGTTCAAGTGTATTTTCTTTGTGATCCATCTCAGAATCCTCATAAACAATATCCTTTTCACTCTATGTGACAGAAGAAATTGTTTTAGCAATACTTCCCTGGTCTGATCATTCTGAGTCTGTTCTGAGTGAACTTTGTCTATGGAATATAAGGTCTATTGGAAAAATGGTCAAATTACTCCTGTATGAAAAGGGTCAATAAATTAGTAAAAGTACCATCCAGCATTACCCAGGGTACCAGGATATTCCTAGACACCTTCAGAGCCTTCACTACTCTCACAGTTGTGTACTTTCCCCTTTTGTGGCACCATGTGTAGATACAACCCGTGGCTTTTCCTGTACACAAGAGCTGTTCCTGTTTTGGTAATATATACTGGTTTCTGACACATTTTTACACTTTTATGTTGTTTGATTAGACATAACAAACATGAATATGCTTCAGTTATTGTTCAAATATTCATTTGTTATATTTGCTTTTTAATTAAAAGTGAACAGGTATTGAATGATGATTCTCTACCATATGAAATTCCAAATCCTGATGAGATTTTCCTGTTCGTCCCTCTCTAGTTCCTAGTTAAAAGACTCTAAAGTCATCTTGATTATTTTTGGAGAATTTCAGTGATTTCTTTCTTATGCTAACTTTTTTTTGTATATTTCCAGTCATTATCTGCATGGCATTATGAAAATATTGTGAAATGTCATAAATTTTAATACAAAAATGGAGGATGCAGACAAAGAGAGACAATACAAAGATTACCAGTAACAACTTCAGGCCAAGAAAAGCGATTTCATCTGGCTAGATATTTGTTGAAACTGTAAACATATCATCAAGATGCCATTTCTCAGGGCCACCGCAACTTAGATACTTTGCTCTCTCTCAACTGTTAGCCAAACCATTCCATGACCTACAAATACTTCCCTTTGTACACTTTCTTCTTATCACACAATTCATTCCTTCTGGTGTAATCTCTCCCCTCTATTTATACCTGTGCATGTTCAGGGCAAGCAACATATTCTTCCCAAACCTTCCATTACAAAAATGCTATTGGCTTTGGGTTACAGTGGACATGATTCCAGTTGCCCTCCAGTCACTACTGGAAGTTTCAAAAATATCCCAGCACCAGATCATTTCTGACTAGAACAACTTATGCTCAAATAAAGTGCTTTATATCGGAGAAATCCTGCATCCTTGCATTGGTCCTACCAAGCAGCATGCACTTTCCATTACCTAATTTTACCTAGCATCCTCAATTGTACCTGGGATACACATTGAGGACAGAGATAAGGACACACTGGAAAAGTTATCTTCAGCTGTCAGGTTTGGCACTTCTCACCTTCACTCTAGTTGACCATCTTATATTACAGGTGTGGTGCCTGTGTGATGATTGTAGAGGGAAGGGACTTCCTCTCTTGTTTCCTAAACAAGGTACAACCTGGAAATATTAATGAAAAATTGAAATTATTTCCTTAAACATGGATAATGTGTCTAAAAGTTAGAGCACTGCTGCTATACAATGGTGGTGTACAAAAGAGTGAATGGCTTGTCTTTGACATGCAGGTAAACAATGTCTGGTAATGCAAGTCATGTTGCTGATTTTATTATTTTCTTGGAGAAATCTTTTTGCTATTGTTGCTCTTTTTTTCTGCTTTCAAGCCATTATTTTAGTAAAGAGATTTGCAGGCCAGAAATTAGATGGATTTTTATGCATATCTTAGCTAAATATTTTACTCTGGAATTAATAAACTGTTTCAGCATGCTGTTTAGGAAAAAAAAAAAGATTTCAGAGGACTAAAACCACTTACAGTATAAATAAAGCTGCAAAGTATTCCTGGAGGTGGTGCTAAATCTTCAAATAGACCAAAGGAACTGGGCCTCACCACACAGCCAGTCTGGGAGGCAGATTCAAGTTGAAGGCTGCAACAATTTGGAAAAATTTCACTGCTACAGTCAGCTAAACTCACAGTGAGAGACTGATCCACTTTCCAGCTCTGTGACTTTGAGAATTCAGGAGGTCATTCTTCTTGCTTAGCTGGACACACAGATGAACTGAAAGATACATTCAAAAACTACATTTTTTTTTTTTTTTACTTTTGGAAAGAAAAACAAGAAAAAGGGTAGAAATAATACAGAATTTCAAAAAACAATAAGAAATCAACACTAGTTAATATATCACATATTGTTGTTTTAGAAATTGTTCAAGTTACAAAATCTTAGAATAAAGTGGAAAATGTTTCTGCATTTCAGGAAGAATGTAAATCATAAAGTTATAGTGTCAAGCAGAGTAGAGATCCCTTCAAATACTCCAAATAGAACAGATATGTGATCCAAGAATACCATTGTTGGGTATATTCCAATGGAAATGACTTCTGCGTACAGAACAGATAGCTGTGTACAGCACATCATTATTCATATTAGTGTTCACAATAGTAAGTTATGGCTTCAGCCAAGGTTTCCATCAACAAAGAATGGTTAAAATAACTGTGGTGTATAGACACAGGAATTTGTCTTTTATTCAAAAGTGAGAATAAAATTCTGCCCTTTGAATTAAAGTATATTCACATGCAGGGAAGTATGTTAAATGAAATAAGCCAAATAAAGAACGACAAGTATGGTATATTTACTTTCATATGTTGTCTTTGTATCTCCCTCTCCACACGGAAAATAATACTTGTTACCCACAAGTTAAAGGAAGAAAGATTTATTTAAACTTGCTATTTTTAGAGGCTTTTGACCATATTTGCTCTCTGAAATTCACGAAGACATGGAAGAAGAGAAATGGCACATGGCAAGGTGGACAAAGAAGCAGCACAAATTCTTCCTTTTTTCATTTTTTATTTTATTCACACTCTACGGTTATTTGGTTCCGCCCTCATCCAGGATACGATTTTTCTCTCTAGTAAAACCACTACCCACTCCAATGGCGCTGATAAGCCAGGGAGTGGACAAATCTAGTATCACATACACAAGGTTCAATGAATTCCCAGAGCCCCACTTATCAGAAGATAAGGTTTTGGGTGAGACTTCTAGATATAAGGCATAGCATAAATGGAAGTTAAGTAGAAAAATCTGTGTTATGTATAGTAAATTTATGATGAGATGGTAGGCAGAGGGAGAGAGAGAAAGGAGACAAGTAAAAGACAGACAGAGAGATAGAAAGACAGAGACAGAGACAGAGACACAACAGAAAGGCAAGAGACAAATAAAGGAAAAGGAAGAGGACAAAATCCAGAAATATGGACTTTAAGGAATCATGCTCTGGGCATGCATTGAAATATGTAGACTTCTATTAATTTATGCAGTGCATATATATTTACAATGATTAGAATTTGAATACAAATATCAGTAGCCATTTGAAACTTTGGTTAAATTTGAAAATGTTATTGTTTGATATTTTCTATCCCCTCATTGGTGAGCTACAAAGAGTAATTAAGTGAAGTATAAATAGTGTATAATGATAACAATTGAGATTCGCTGGCTAGTCAATGACATTTGGATAGAAAATTTACTTGGAGCTTCATAATTTTCAACTTTGCCATGCTGAAGATTCCAGTCACTGTGTTTCCAATGTTTTCTTATCTCCAGTCCTTCATACATGTTTCTGCAAAAGCCTAATAATGTATCACAGTCAGTATTCAGTGTCATTAAACTGAATTTCTCTGATCAAAGGTATCCTCAGCTGTGACACTTGGAATTTACATTGCATGATCTTCATTCTCCCAGTATAACCTTGACTGGCACAGATATATGATATCAGTCAAATTCAAATAACTGACAAGCATCAATGCAAAACTGAGTCAGTAAAATGATAAATAATCAAGAAACAGAAAAAAAATTTGAAATAACCTAATGTGATGGCATAAACATGAATGCATATACTTTAGAATGTCCAGACAAAAACATATCTAGTAAAAGAGGTGCAACTATATTTGCATTATAAATGTGTAAACACAAGGAAAGAAAGTTTGCTCTTCACTCAACAGTTAGTTTTACCTCTCAAGATCTTCATGAATTAATTATTACATATTCATTTTAAGGCTGTACATTGTTTGAAAAACCGGGTATATAAAGGTTCAGATGTGGAAATTTTGTGTTGGTTGATTTTTGAAGAATAATAATTAACTATTGAGGACTTGACAGGTAGCCAATATTCTCTGTGTGCATAGTAATCAGCAGGTTAATCAAATGACTCAGTGTTAATCTTCAGCTAATGCGGATCTTGCCATGGAATGTCACAGCATCACAGAAAACATAAAGGGCTTCCTCCAAGCCCTCGACTCAAGTTATAATTTCTGGTCCCCAATATTTCCCCTTCTTTTTTAAAATAATCACAGCAGTTGAAACAGTGTACAGATTATAATGTCAATCATAGCAACAAATTTATTCTCAAGAGTTTATCAGAAGCCCTGTGTCATCACCAGTGTGTAAAGCTCCAGTTCTGTCTCCTTTAGCTTTTTCCATTACACTGGTTTCGCTGCCTGCATGGATTTTAGTACTGTGGTGATATTTGCTTTCCTCCAGGGTCATCCTCCAAAATATTCACCCTGGAGGTCAGGACGAAAACAGGCTCCAACACATGGCTAGGATGTTCCTTCTTCCACAGAAGCACATTCTGCGAAAGAAGTCATAATGGTATTTCATCATCTGTTAACACACAAGCATTCCCTGGCCCCCATGTTATTAACTGCACTAGGAAAACTTGATTTTCTATTTGGATATTGTTTTGTAGGTTTTGAGTGAAATGTGTGTTCACTGGTTTTGTCCTTTTGGCAATGGAATTCTAGTGGAGAATATTTCCTTTCTCCAAAAAGGTTTTACCAAATTAAGGAAAACATACAATTGTGCATGTGGAGATTAACATATTTCTTCATTTGGTTTTTGTAATTGTGTTTTAAAACTATTTTTTGAGAAAAGTGAGAATGTATTACTACATCATAAATGCCAGAATGAAAAGGCAGATTTTGAAAAACAAAAACTGAAGGCTAGAAATTACTCCTAGGGATCTGGGATAATGATTGTGACTGACTGATTCTTAGATCTCCTTTACTTATGGAGTCTGATATTTCATAATATGCTCTCCTTTTTTAGCTATTTCAGCTAAATAGGGTAGGGATTTTTGTACAATTTATTATATTTTTTAATGACCCATAACTCTTGGAGCTGGACACTCCCAGAAGGGTTTGATGCCAATTCTCGTGTCTAGCTTACTACTAGAGCATTCTTTTATATTTCAATTATAATTTTCCACTGAATGTTCAAGAGTTAGTTAAACTGAGATGTGTATTAATTAAAATTAACCTCTTACTATCTATAAAGTCAGTTAAGTTTCTTCAAGAAGTACTTTGAACCATGTTAAGGGCCTCTCACATCTTCTTTCAGTGCCAGCCATCAGAACAAGTCACAGCCTTTCCTTGACCAATTGCTTTCTATGAAAGCATGGAAACATTTCTCCCAGTAATCCTCCATTAGCACATTGGTTGCTGCATTCACAGACCCAGGGTCCAACAGTCCCCTTGATCAGGAGGTTGTTTGACTCATACAGAATGTGACTCTTGAAAGATGTCTCAGAAGAGCTTCCCTCATGCGCTAGGTCTTCATTTAACTTGTCAGACATAGGCCAACAAGATTTTGACAATCTTCTTAGTCTAGTTCATTTTCTAGACTTGGTCTTCAAATCTCAGTCGTTGAAAAGCCATAAGAGAGGGTCAGTGGCATTAGCATTATAGTGAGAAAAGTGAGTTTCATTATTATAATTTACTTTGTATATCCAACAATTTGAAATACAAGGAGAAGACTGCTACTTCTTACCAACCATTGTCTTGGTTGAATCCTTGTAGAGTACTAACAAGCAACAGTTACAGCTTATAAAGAGAACTTGAGATCAAGAGCCACAAGTAATATTTTAGACTAATAATTATGATGAGATTAGTTTTGTAACAAATTAAATCTCCATTTGGGGTTAGAATAAAAATTTTAGTTAGTCATCTCTAGTACATACGGGGCTATTGTATAATTTGTTATCTTTAATGAGATGTGATTGGATTTGATAAATTGTCTGGACTGCATAATGTCTCAGTATCTCTAAATATAGAAATGTTTAGAAACATAACAATAGCAATTTTTATAAAATTATTTTTTCTCAAGTAATTTTATGTTGGTTTGACATATATCTTTAATTATAAGTACATTAAGAACAAGAGAAAAGGCAGATACTGAATCTAAAAGCAAAAGCTTGGCACTATAAACTGTGCAAGTTGTACATTTCAGAAGACCTTTGTATGTATTATGCATATACATATTTAATAAACCATGAGATTAACAATAATGACTCATCATATCCAAAAGCAGAATTTAATTTAGTTTTGTATTGGAACATCTTAAAACATGAAACCTTATTCTTTTACCCACAAGAGTCTTAATCTTTTTACAATGACCAAAATATACATATTACGATAATGTATTTTACAATGTTTATAGGGGTTTCTCTCATAAGACTATGGCATCCACTAGGTTCTTCTTACTGAAAAAAATTGAAGTAAGTATTTTCCAGGCATCTACTCCCTTATTCACTATAGATGGTACTCTACAATTGTACTCCTAAATATAAAGGGTCCTCATTTCATTAATTTAAGAAATTTCTGATGACCTTTGAAGATCATAAAAAATAGCACATTATTTTTCACCAATGACATATTCTTGAGTTATTGTACACACACATACATACATAATACATTTGTATAACCAAAGTTCACCTCATATATTTTATCAGACAACCTGAGTGGCAGCATTTCAGTAGTTCTAATGTGATGCATACATCAGTTTAAATTAGAGACAAATATTTTAAAAATCCAAAAATAAAAATGATTAAAAATTTGTTTAGCTGAAACAAAACCACTGTAAGTATGGTAGCCAGTTAAACATTGGACAGTTTGACAGACAAACACACATATGACAATTTCTTTATAAAATTAGAGTGCACTCATATGTATTCAGCCAAGTTGACTTCTAATAAATAGCCTAGTCAGAACTTGTTGTAAAATCAAATGATAGAGATATGTTTTAATAAAAATTAGAAGGAATTAAATTCTTTTACTCATAATCAATGTTTTTGTATTTTATGTTTTTTGAGAATTTTGGAAACTCTGTGCCCTTTTTGTTTAGCTGCCTGTTGAGTCATGTTTATTCCTTCATAGCTTTTGTAACATACATTTTGGTTTAAATAACATTTGTGGTGTTCTTCTTTGTAAGAGTTAATGTAGCTTGGGTTATCAAACTTTTATCAGATTTTGTTTTTACATCTTGACAAACTTTAGATAATTTTTAAGGTTTTTGGGTGCCTTGACTGATTTATTGGCATGTTTTTTAACTTTAATTTGTATTGTTAAAAGCCAATTAAAGAATGATAACTTTGAGCAGTTGTAAATGAAAGATCAGACTGTGAATTGCCTCCTGTATAACAGGGACTTCAGAAACTTGTCACCCTGCCAGTTGTGGTGAAGGAAAGCAAAGAGGGTAGAGTCGCTTTCTGCTACTTGATTCCCCTGGCAGCCTCCCAGCATTGCCACTATTAGACCAAAGGTGAAACCGCTGGGTTTGTGAGAGGGATGTGGACAGGGCACCAGGAACAGGCAAGCATGCATAAAAGACATGAGAAAAATGAGATAAACAACATGATGTTTTCACAAAGCAGGCATTTGTGTTCCATACTCCTCCCCTAGTAGCTAAAAACCCCATGATTTATATGACTGGTACATATACCACGCCAAAAATTGGTACATATGCTGTATCCAAAAATTCAGGAGGTGTGGACCAATTAGCTTTTCTAAAACCCTCAGTAGATTCTCAGTCTCTCACAGGATTCAGTAGTGAAGCAGTTGGCTTTTTCTCTTTCTTTAAATTTTTTCTCCCTTGTCCTGCACTGAAAGAGAAACTTTGGGGAGATTAGTATTTAGGGATCTAAAACAGGTTTACTAGGCCTCAAGCTGAAAAAAGTCACAGAAGAAACAGTTTTTCCTGTGCTGTGAGCATTCTTTACAATTTTTCCCCTTCTTATCCATATTTTGAAAAACCAAGGTTTCTGCCTGCGGAATCATGGATTATACTTAATAATTTTTGTAACATTTTTCTCATCTTATAGGTGCTAACTCCTGTTTGAAATGGCTTCACCTGTATGAAAAGTGATTGTACATATCTTTGCTCTTTTGTTGATAATTTTGGACCAGTTAATCCAACTAATGGAACAATTTCTGAAGCACTAACTACCTCTTTCCATTTATTTGGAGCTCTGTGAGTCCACAGAGTCTTTCAGTCACCTCGTGGCCTCTCCTTTCCATTCTGGTAGATTTTCCCTCTGGATCCTAATCAGATGGTTCTTCTTCCAGGACCAAATATCAGGGAGCTGCCCAAGATCCTCAAAAGCCTGTATGAGGGATATGAGGAATGGTGAAGAAAAAACCATAAAGAAATACAATAATTCATAAAACAAAGGCTGGGAAGGCAATGCCTGAAGCATGGCAAAGACAAAAACAATCCAGTTTAGCCACTGTTTAGTAACTGTACACAATATTTGGAGGGAGTAGAGGATGACTTAGAGGGTAGCCATGATCTTATATTGAGAAGGATATTATGTTGATGAGTATCCTTCAGATGAATCAGACAAGATCAATAATCTTAAGATAATAAAGGTCTTTCCCTTGATCACCAGTGAATCAGGGTACCACTGAAGATATCATTAAGGCCTCTGGGCCTTAGTCTCAATTTTTAATTTGTGGTTCTCCAAGACTGATAAACAGTTACTCAAAAATTACTGACTAAACAAATCAGTAGGAATTTTTCAAAAAGTAAAAGGAACATGAATGCAGGAAAGGAAAAAGGAAAAAATGGAAAAGAGAAAAGAAGCAAGTTAGCTATACTAATAGTATCTTTTAGTTCACTAAAAAGAAAAGTGTATGCTAATACCACTTGGAGAATTTTTATGCTCATATTTTGTGGTCTGAGAAGCTATTTGAAAATAGCAATATGTAATGTAATAATCATTGTTATCATCCTACTATTTTGTAATCAATTTTTTTTTTATTTTTTCTACAGGAAAAAAATAGAAATCAGTCCCTGAGAACACTCAGCATAAACTTCATGCTCCTAGATCCTCATGTCTGTGGTTTTACTACACCAGCAGAGCTAACTTACCACCTATCTAATGTAGGTTACTGGACTCCAGACTTTCTGTGGTCAGGGCGGAGTATAAAAGAGTGATGAGTAATGGGATCAACATTCTCATGATCACTTACTAGAGTGAACAGGAGGCTCCAATTTACTCTCACAGGAAAATATTTAATTCTATTGACAAATATTTGCATGTATTACCCTTAGGAAAGGATGGTAATTTTAAAAAATTCCAAATTTAATTTGTTATCAATTAATACTGTAGATAAATGAGGTTAAGCTTTGGATTTTTTTTTTTTTTTGTATGACTAGTGTCTTAGATGCTGGGTTTTCACTGAAGCCACTAAAAAGATAGAGAACCCTTGAATGATGGTGCTTGCTACACAATGGTGAGGTTTACTGCTTGTTCTGAAACTGGAAGGGATCAGTGCTGATCTTACAAATTGTGCTGTTCTCAGAGAGAGAGAGAGTGTGTCATGATGAAGTGAATCCACAGTACATGTCTGACAACACCAGCATACAGCAGCTTTCTTTCCTTGGTCTAAACTGTATTTTATAAATACACAGATTTATATTCTTTATTAGTTTAGGAGCAGTATCATCACGTGTTTTTGGTTGGAGCTGAGAGGAAGAAAGAGATGAGGCAAAGACCCTGTATGACACTTTTGCTGAAATCTTCAAATGACTTTCAAATTCTGGCTCCATCTAACACATACTCTTAACAGGTACAGGCACCAAGAATAGAAGCAGGGGCAACCTAGCCTTACACTTCGGCTTCTCTGAATGTTTTAGGTTATGGCTTGTATTGCTGTGAGACCAGAACTTCTACCTAGTCGATAGTAATAAGTTGAAACATCTTCAGCCTCTACAACATTGATAGTGAGTGTGAAATCTGTCCCAGATCCATTGAACATGGATGGGGCCCTAGTTTCCAAACTGACTGAATAATAGATAAGAGGCTTGAGAGCTTTCCCAAATTTCTGCTGATACTAGAGAAAATACTGATTATACTTCGGCTGGTTCTGCAAGTGATAGTGACTTCACCTCCTAGTGAAGCAGACATAGATGGAAACTGAGTCAACTGGATGTCACATCTGCTACCTGACATTAGAAGCATGAAAACAATTAATTACATGATCAATCACATTTATAAAATAACTTCCCTCAAGATTCATGTGGCTCTGACTACACAGTACTGAAAAATCCCTTTGCTGTCCATCCTTACCTGGTATCCAGAGCAGCAGGAACCCCATGTGCTGAGTGGAGACCCTCATGCTCATGCTATGTCCTTACTGAGACTGACTCCTGCACCAGGTGTGAGAAGCCTATGATGAAGTCCTCAGGGTATGGGATGTGGGCACATGCAAATCAGCAGGAATGGCTCCGGTGAGCACAGCTGTAGGGCTGGTTTCTGTCAGTAACTCAGCACAGGTTCAGCTCCCCCAGGCGACCCTGACTATTACCACACTGGTATAGATTTGGTTGCAGAGGATATGATCTCCCTAAAGACCTGAGGACAAAATTAGACTGCTTTTTTTTTTTAATACAATATTGTTTCCTTTCTTAGATTCTCATTACATCTTCAGTTCGTCTTTTCAATAGCAAAGTAACTGCTACACAGAGCACAATTCCCCAACACTCACAGAAATTTTTCTCAGGTTCCCTGAGTTCAGTACATGTTGCTACTATTGAGAAAATTGGTTGTCTCTGGATTCTGGTTCACAGACAACTTTACTGAAGGAATGTGCTGAGGTAGAAGACAAGAATAATAAGCTGTAGTTTACATAATTTATAATCAAATGAGCCATCAATTTTCATCATATTTAAAATGAAAGACATGCCGCAAACAGAAAACTTAGGAAAGAATACAAATCCATTGGCTCATTTGAGTATCTAAAGTCTTATTTATGCTTATGTTTACAATTTCTTTGCCTCATGGTATAAAAGTGGTGTGAGGCAGTGAAGTCATATTAAATGCTTGGTCATCCCACCATGTAGTTATATTCCTGCCTACTTTCATGTCACAGTCTAACAACAATATCAATATCTTTACCAGAGGACAAGCAGATGAGCTTGCACAGCCTCAAACTTGGAAATCCTGAAACTGAGAGAAACAAATCTCCTTTTATTTTAATGTACTCAGTTTTAAATATTTTTATAGCATTAAAAAAGAAAAAGATAGCTACATCATTTTTAAGGTATAACTTAAATATAAATGGCTTTCAATAAATTCATTGACTGTAGAGAGTCTCAGAAACTGAAACTTCTTAATATTGCTTCTTAATTCTGTGCATCACATGTTAACACGCTAAAATGCACATTATCATTCAATATGTCTAATGCGATTCTGAAGATTTACAGTTATAAAATCTCACTAATTCTAATGCTTATGATTTTGCATTCTGGACAAATTTTGTGTAGATTAAAAATAATGCTACAAGCATAGTACGTTTGTCTTGGATTTTATTTTGTCAAGAAAATTGTGTTTTTATCAAATGATTCTTACATACTTCAAGTAAATTTTTGACTTGATTTTGGCAGTATGACTTCATAACACTTGCTAGTTTTGACAATGGTTATATGTCACAGCATGAATAAAAAATACTGTGGAGGTATAACCTACCTGACAAAATATTCAGGTGGGGGAAATACTGTGTACTAAGAAGTCATTTTATATGGTATATTCCTATAATCACTAAATCTTCTGCAATTAGTTTTCCCTGAAATGATTGTTCCAACTCATTTTTCCATGAAAATTCTCAAAGAAGGACCTCTGAGATTTGGAAATCAAGGAGAAATGTATAACATGCTCTACACATACGTTCAGAGAGAGACAATCACCTGTGACATTGTATTATAGGCTGCAGGTAACAACAGTTCTTCCATACCTGGGTTTTCAGAAGCCCACATGTGTAGAGGAACCAGAATGTCAGTGGCAGTTGTGTTCTGACCTCTGGGAAGATCAAAAATATTACATTTTTTTAATCATCAAAACGGAATGTGGACTTTGGAGAATTGTTTCCTAATTTGTAAATATCTTTACAAAAGCAATTCCTGCTGGAATTTATGTTATAGAAATTCCTGAGCTTCTAAAGTAAGAGAAAAACTCATCTCTAGATTTCATTTTATTATTGCTGTTGCTGTGTTTTTTGTTCACTCTGCTTTGTTTTAAAAACAGGGTCTCACTGTGGAGCTCAGGCTGGCCTTAAAGTCCTTAGGAAGTCCAAGATTTGCATTGGATTAGTGACAACCATCTTGCCTCAGCCTCTCTACCACTGTGGTTACAGGCAAGCTCCACTGTGTCCCTCTCTTTCTGTGTTTTGTGTTTTTTCTGAATATCTCTTTCAACACTTGTGTTTACTAAAAGAAGTTTAAATTATAGTTCTATGTATTTTATTTTATATTTCTGCTAGAAAAAGCTACCATTGCTTGCCTTTTGTTTATGAATCTCCAGTCTTGTTCTAATCACCACTCCTAAAGTATAATAATTTGTGTACTATACTAGTACAGGAGAGACATGTCATGCCTGTATGGATTGAGAGGAGAGGAGAAAACAGAGGTAATGGTCAAGTCCCCTGCCTGACCACTTGCTAAAAACTTCAAATTATTTTCAGATCCTGGCTGAATGTGAGAAACACTATCATCAGGTGCAGTCACTAGGAAGAAACACAAATGCAGCTTGGCCTCACTTTTGCTTCTCTGGGAGGTTTATGCTATGGATTATATCACTGTGGGATGCCAACTGTTAACTTGTTGACAGTAATAAGCTGCAGTATCTTCAGTAACTAGGTTGCTGAAATCTGTCCCAGAACCACTGCCACTGAACCTCGAGGGGACTCCAGACTGCAAAATGGTTGTGAAATTGATTAATGGTTTAGGAGCTTACCCTAACTTCTGTTGGTACCAGTGTAAATTATTGCTAATACCCCGGCAGACTCTGCAAGTGATGGTGACTTTGTCTGCTATGCACAAACTGATGGAGACTGGATCAACTAGATGTCATATTGTTGTGGCCTAGCTCTAAACACTGCGCCTCCTTCCTGTTCCATATGCACCATCTCAATAAAGATTAAAATTCCATTTCCAGTAAAGACATAAGTTTCAGCTCCTTTTAAATACCCCTCCCAACCCGCTTCCACATGCTTCTGCAAGGTGTGCTGTTCCAGGAAAATGTTTAACCACAGAGTACAACTGAATATACCAAGAATGTTATCTGAAGGAGGTTGATAGCTTTGCAATTTTTAGCTTTAAAACTCCATCCTTAGCCTCTGAGGCTTGCAGTCTTCCATATTGGCTACTGGAGGCTGCATTGCCAGGCCTGGCATAAAATAAAGCATTTGCTTCAAATTTCTTATTTTCTTGCTTCCTTGGATTTTATTCCGGGGTCAGAGCTATCACATTTGGGGGCTCATCTGGAATGGAAGCAAGACCCCCTACTCAATTCTGAACACCTAAAAGTAAGTACTCTGGAGGGTTTATTTAGACCACGGTTAGTTCATACTTCAGGAGGGGATGCCCTCAACTTGGGGCGCAGGAGCAAGCTGAATCTAAATTCAGCACACCCCTTAGCCTTGTACTTGATCACTTCAAGGAATCCAAGGGGCGGGCTGAGGGATACTGGAAAAGAGTTCATAAAGCCAGATTAACAACTTTTGTCACACAAGAATGGCCATTAGGGACCCAGGGTGCCTGGCCCCCCTCCAGGTCTTTTAACATGGAGACAACACAAGCTGCTTGCCCATATATTTTTGGGCCCCCTGCTCACCCTGACCAAATTGTCTATATTCAGATCTGGATAGACATAATTTATGATGTCCCTTCCTGGATTAAGACCTCTTGCAATGGAGTCATTGAGGCCCTCAAACAAAAAGTAAAACCCATGAAGCAGCCTTCTGATCCTACTGTACCTCCGGTCCTGCCCTCCAAAGAAGACCCCCTTGGCCTGCTGGAGGCACCCCCACTGCCTCCCCTGTACCCGACTTCTGACCCTCAAACTGACTACACTGCTCCATCCCTGCCACGTCCTGTTCTCACCCACCGACACCTGCAGCCTGAGGCGTCTTCAGAGCAAAGCTCTGAGCTGGTTCTGCTTTGTCCATTATGGGAAGTCCCTTGGCTGGACAGGAGCTCAATGTTTGTGCACACCCCTTTCTTGTTTTCAGACCTTTATAGTTGGAAAGCCCCAAATCCTCCAATTTCAAAGGATCCTGAAACTCTGATTAACCCTTTTAGAATCTGTATTCTCCACCCATCGTCCCACTTGGGATGTTGCCAACAGATCCTGTGCATCCTCTTTAAGGCCAAAGAGGGACTATGCATTTGCACTCCTGGGGAAAGAGGAATCTGAGAACCAGACAGATTACATCCACTGATCAGCAGAGGATCAAACACCTGTTTCCTTCCTCCCGACCTAACTGGGACCCTAATAAAGTCAGAGGTAAGGTATGAGGGCTCTCGATTATTATCACCTGAGGCTTCTAGACATGCTCCATGCTGCCACCAAGAAGCCCACCAATTTATCTCGAGGCACTGAGGTGAGACAATTAGTCAATGAATCTCCTGCTATGTTTTTAGAACGCCTTCTCGAGGCACATAGATTACATACACCAATTAATCCAATGGCACCTGAAAACACATGAGCAATTAATATTGCTGTCCTTTCCCAGTTGGCCCCAATGTTAGGAGTAAATTACAGAAGCTTGTGGGATTTGAGGGAATGCCCCTCAGCCAGTTAATAGAGATACCACAAAAGGTCTTTGAAAACAGAGAGAATTTACAAGTAACTACCAACAAGAAGATGACCAAGATGTTTGAATTTCTCTGTGAGAAAGAAACTAAGAAGCCAACCCATAGCAAGAAGAAGGAAGCTCAGAGACAATGACCTCCACTACCTAAGGAACAATGTATATATTGCAAGGAAATGGGACATTGGCAAAGAGATTGTCCAAGGATAAAGGCTAAATTAGAGAGAGAAGCAAAAATCTTGTTGTCTCAGCAATGAGGAGGTCAGGGCTCGCTGCCACCCCCCAAGCCCTGGATAACCCTTTAATTTGGGGGGGGGGGCATCCAATGGACTTCCTGGTAGATAAGGGAGCCACTTATTCTGTGTTGACCCAAGCCTTGGGAAAATTGTCTGAAAACTCAATTAATGTAATAGGAGCCACAGGGGGACAAAGATCATACCCAAAGTTGACCGTTAGTTTGGCTTGACCAGGCCATAAGTTAGCCCAGCACATTTTCTTATGGGTACCAGAGTGTCCAGACCCCCTCCTAGGATGAATGGACAGACCCACATTCCAGGGTCACGGATCAACTGATTTAGACTCAGTTACCACAGGGTTATAAAAACTTGCTCACCCTTTTTGATGAGGCTTTGGCTAGAGATCTCTTGGGTTTCCAAGAACAACCCAAGGCAGTGCTTCTACAATATATGGACAACCTGCGGATAGCCTCATCCACCTTAGAGTCCTGTTAAGAGGCGACAGGGGAGCTACTAAAAATTAGGATGATTAGTTCATAAGGTTTTGGCCAAGAAAGTCCAATTGTGTAATCAAACCTTGACGTATTTGGGCTACGAGTTACAGGGAGGAAAAAGATCTCTATCCAAAGAAAGAATGCAAGCTACATTTCAGATTCCAACCCCAGAAACTAAAAAAAAATCAAGTACAGAGTTTCTGGGAGCAGTTGGATACTGTAGGCTATGGATTCTAAATTTTACTGAGATAGCTCACCCCCTGTATGATTCCCTTAAGGGAGAAACTCAAAATTCATTGAACTGGACTGATGAATGTCAACAGGCCTTCCAGCAGCTCAAGTGTGCCCTGACAGAGGCTCCAGCCCTGGGACTCCCTGATGTTACCAAGCCATTCACCTTGTTCATAGATGAACTCGGGGGCATTGCCAAAGGAGTCCTAAACCAGGACATTGGCCCTTAGAAGAGGCCTTTAGCCTACCTCTCCAAAAGAATTGTTCTGGTAACAGGAGGATGACTCCCTCCCTGAGAATGATAGCTACTGTGGAAATGTTACTTAAAGAGGCTAAAATCTCACTTTGTGACAAAAGATTTCTGTGGTGACCTCCCTCAGTTGAGATACTCTTGTCAAAACCCCTCCTAAAATGTGGCTCTTGAATGCCAGAATTCTACACTATCAGGCCCTGCTCCTAGACCCAGAGTCAGTGGTTTTCAAGACCTCTTCAGCCTTAAACCCAGCCACCCTTGTGCCTGAGCATGACCCTGAAGTTCAGTGTGTGCCTCTCCATGAGTGTGCTGATCTCCTCGAAATGCATCAGAATCTAGGGGCTGATCTCACCAAACAGCTATGATCTCAACATTTGGGGAATGCTGATAACTACTTCACTGACAGGAGCAGTTACATCTAGGATGGCAAGTGAGTGGCTGGAGCAGCAGTGACCACTGAAAAAGAGGTACTCTGTGTTAAGCAGCTAGACCCTGGCATCTCAGCCCAAAATGCTGAGCTCATTGCTTTGACTGAGGCACTCAAGTTAGCCACCAGTAAAAGGGTAAATAACTATACTGACAGTAGATATGCTTTTGATACTGTACATGTGCATGGAGCCATCTATCAAGAGTGAAATCTCTTAGCCTCAGCCAGGACTAAGATGAAAAATGCTCCACAGATTCTAGACTTGCTGGCAGCTGTCTGGCTACCTCAGCAGGTGGCTATTATTCATTGCAAGGCTCATTAGACAGGAGATGACCTCATCACCCTAGGAAACAATTTAGCACACAGGCTGCTTGAAAAATAGCAACCACATCAGAAGGGCCAACCAAGGATGTAACTACTCTGATGTTGATTCCTCCCACCTTATCAGAACTGATCTATACAAATAAAGACCTTAAGTTAGCATCTCAACTTAGAGCAAAGTCCCTCACCCAGGAGGTTGGTACCAATTACCAGACAAGAGAGTGCTGTTACCTGAGGCATTAGGACATGAGCTGCTACACCAGGCTCACCAAACCACCCATTTAGGGGGGAAATAAACTTGCTGAATTATTCATAACTCGGTTTTTAATTCCAAGACTCTCCAAACTGACCGCCCCTTTGAGATCCAGATGCCCACTGTGCTTGTTAGTCAAGCTGACAAATAGCTCCCCATTGGAGACCATGAGGCACTGAAGAACTTCCCCAGGAGAACACTGGGAAGTAGACTTTATACACATGGTAAAGCCTGGTTTACAGGGACACCACTATCTCTTGGTATTAATAGACACCTTCACTGGCTGGGTAATCTCCTCTACTTTCAATCATTCTTCTCCTCTCCTTTCAATCATTCTTCTCCTCTTATTTAGAAAGATTTAGCTCCATCTTATCCCCCTTTTTTCATTTTTTATTTTCTCTTCCTTTTTCCATGCCCCTTTTAATTAGTCTTTACTTTTGAGCATTTCTTCCAATTTGATAAATCCTGCACAATTTTGTTCTTACTTACACTTTCAGTTTCTGAGACCAGGGAAACAATGTTATATTTACACATATGTGAGTGATTTATTCCATTGAGTATGATGTGAAGGTCCACGTATTTTGCAGAGAGACACATATATGTTGACTGCCTATGTATGTTGTGAAAAGCCATACCTATTCTGCCCCTACTCATCCATGTTGAAGACGTTTCCATATTTCTTCGCCTGCATGGTGTGGGTATGTTAAACATGTTCATTAACTTGACTGCACTGGCAGGCACTAAGTTCATTAGTAAAGCTCACTTCTAAATGGGCCTGGGAGAAGGATGGAGGCACAGTTATGGGGTGTTTACCTGGTCCCTAGATTCTTCCTCCACTGTGCTCTTCCTGTATTCTTTCCTTATGAGAAATATATAATAGGGAAAATTAAGATTAATGTCATCCCCTCAGGGTCTCCAAATTCAGTCAAGTACCCCACATCCAGATGGCCTACTCCTGGGTCACACCCCTTGACACCCTGTGCTTTCCTCACCCAGCTTGGGATATCTGTCTCTGCTAACACCTAATGGCAGGCTTCCTCAAACCTGACATTCTTCAACCTAATGTTCATAACAGTTGTCTTACTTGTTGTATTCCTATAGAAACTGACTTCTAAAAGTCCGGGCCCTCATCAGACCCAGAAGTTTTAGACTAAACCTAGAAAGATTACTGATGATATGAGTTTGAGTTTCTTAAATACCCATGTTATCCTCTTATATGTTACCACTGTCCTGTGGAAAGAATTTCCCATGTTGCTAGAACTGGATCTTTGTACTCTGTGTGATTTATTCTATAGATTTCATTCATCCTGTTCTTCAACCTTCTGAAGTAGCCTGACACTGTCACATAGAATCTGGTAGACTTTTGTATAATGTTGCCCATCTGTACATCCCAACATACCCACAGTCTCCCAGTACTACCTTCCCTAAC
This sequence comes from Cavia porcellus, assembly GCF_034190915.1. Lineage (NCBI taxonomy): Eukaryota > Metazoa > Chordata > Mammalia > Rodentia > Caviidae > Cavia > Cavia porcellus. The sequence continues at coordinate 42,125,810 of NW_026947501.1, read as the reverse complement.
ACCCAAAGATACAATGCTGTTTATGTCATGGCCAAAGCTATGAGACATATATAAATGTATATATTTCTATATATAGTCATGCGTATCTTCTTTCTTGACAGTAGCCAAGAGATTTCAACTTCTCAAAAGCTATATTTATACTGTGTCAATTCCAGTACCTACCAACTATACTTCACCTTCACAGCTTCTCCAGTCTGGTGAATCTTAGAATTTGATTTATTTCTTCACTTTATGTTTAGATCATTCTCATTTGTAGAATATTTTACTCACTTATCCAATTACTTAACTTGTCAGAGCTGTTTATGGGTTCTCTCATGTCACTAAACTCCATGATCTTATTCTTTGTCAAGTTATCAACTTCCCATTTAAGAATGGCCACTGGAGAATAACTTTTCATTTAGGGATGGACAGAATGTCTTTCTTCAACATTTTTACTGGGTAGAACACTTTAAAAATAACTAAATTACGTTGGGCATGACATATGCTCAGAAGTTGGGAAGCTGAGGCAGGACCATCTCAGTGATTTCTTTGACAACTGGATTAAATAGTGAGAACCTGTCTCAATAAAAGTAAAATAAATAAAAAGTACTAAATTTTTTAAAAGATAACAAAGAAGGAAAATGAAGATAGGAGAAAAGAGTACTAAGTAAAAAATATTTTTTCAAAAAGTCCGTAAATATCAAGTTGATGAAAGTAGCTGATATCTTCAACACCTGGTGCTGGTTTTTCCAGCGTTGAGAGCCCATGCTGTTTATGCATCAATATGGCTTCCACCAACACTGCATAAACAATGCATGAGAGAGGCAAAAGAGACACAGCTTCAGTCCCTTGGAGCAGCCCTTGAGAAAGCAATGTTTGGAGGTTTGTGAGTGAAGGCAAACCTCCAGTGAAAAGGGTCCTCAGCTCATGAACTTAGTTCTTTCCAGAATTCTGGCTGGAAATAAAATTAGAGGATCCTTGAAACAAATTTCTGCTTAAAGTCAGCACTGAACATAACTGCTGAATTAGATTCAACTTGTGACCAGAATTGTGGAAAGAATTCCATTCTTGAACTAAGATATCACTGAATATACACCCAGGAAGTTAGAGAAGCAAGAAATATTAAATTTTGACAGAGACAAATCAAAAATATCAAAGGTTGAAACTTTTCTGCTTGAACACAATATGTTATGTGAATTCCAACTTCTCAAACATTCTGATTTTGGGGTTTTGTGCTGATATAGTGCACTGCACTTGCTTGTAATTTCTGAAAAAAATATTTAGAAAAGATATATTTGATAGGAGAAAAACCCTTGGAGGGTCTTTGAACTCATTAAGAACATTGGGAGTATCATGAGTCCACATATGTTCTAGAAGATTAGGACATAAAGAGAGGAAAAATTTAATTTCTTGTGTCCTAGCTTGGCATTTCTGCCATGTTGGATCAATATCTGTGGGCATTTAAGCCACTTCAAAAAGTTTGAAATGCTATTATGTTTTTTCCCCATTTTTATATTTTAGCCATGATACATTGCACTCTCATATTTTCATTAATTTTTCCAAACTCCAAGTTATTGTCATAAAATTATTAGTGAATAACACAAAAGATGCATATGAGGAGCTAGGAGAGTGAACGCATCCCTCATCACACCACTGTTTGCAGGGATTCCTCCCTGTGCACCTGTCAAAAACACATTTGCTGCTTCACATCTGACAGTGCTGGCCTTGCCTGGGACTTGGGTCTCTTAGCCTTTCCTGAATTACTGCGATGAGGCAGCCCTGCAGATGTCCCAGTCCTCCTCTGCCTTTGCTCATTTGCATGTCCAAACTCACATACTTGTGTCCTGAAAGTTTATTTTTCTATTTACACCCTGTCAGCAGGCAATCCCAGTCAGCACACAGCACAGACATGATGGTTTCTGTTAACTTCCTAGGGCTCCTGCAGCACTGGCTCCCAGGTAAGGATGGGCACCACTGGGGATTTCCTCAGCACAGTGTAGTCAGTGTAGCCTGGTTTGAAAAAAAGTTTTCTTAAAACCCGATCATTTGTACTTTTGTGCTTATGTTTCCCATTTTAGGTGTGCAATGGGACATCCAGATGACCTAGTCTCATCTTCCCTTGCTGCTCTCTAGGAGACAAAGTCACCATCGCTTACAGAGTCAGTCAGAATATTAACAGCAATTTACATTGCTATTAACAAAATTCAGGTAAAGCTCTTAGGATTCTAATCTATGCTCCAAGCAAATAGCACTCTGTGGTCCCACTTTGATTCAGCAGTGTTAGGTCTGGTAAAGATTTCACTCTCAACATCAGCAGCCTGAAGCAGAAAGATTTTGAGAATTACTACTGTCTAGTATGGGAGTTGGCCTCCCAAACTGATACAAACCATAACAAAATCTCCAACGATTAGACTCTGTTCCATTCTTTATGATAGTATCAAGTTTGAGGGTATAGGCAACCACTTAGAAGGCAATAAGATTCACTGAGATGACCATTCTGGTTTGACTATTATCTCCTTTGGAGGTCCTGTAATGTTTACAATGTTTAGGTTTTATTGGTCTTATTCTCTACTGTTTAGTTCAACTTTATAATACCTAATGAGATAGACAATCCTTTTTAAGGAAGCAAGAGGCATTATGGTAACCACTGTTGATAACTTTGCACTCTGTTTTTACATCATGTGCTGTGTCTATCCTTGGTTTTGACTGACAGCTTTGTTTTGCCATATTTGACTTTATTCTCTTCCAAAAAATGTCATAAGAACTAAGGAGTAATAAAACCCAAAATGTGTAATTTTTTTTTGTAAAAAAGAGAGGGAAAAAAAGTGCTCTAAATGATACAACTGCAAGGGTGTTTAGGAGTGTTAAATAGCTGACCATATTAATGTTTTTGGTTGGATCATTGAACACAACTGTTTACAGTCTCACAGTTTGAATGTCCACTTTGTATGCTTTGATACTGTGACTTGAGCAACTATCTCTAAGATGATAATGTGTAATCTATTAACTGGTGGTTTCTTACTGTTTTTTTTCCTAGTCTGTATTAGTTGTACCCTTACACTAGTTTGTTTTGTTTTCTCTTTTTCCTTTTAAATCAAACTTTTAAAAAGTCTCTAAGGAAGCAGAAGCATGAGGGCTGCCATAGCTGCTTCTCCTGATGCCTCCACCTTCTGAAAATATCTTCTACATGTACCCAGGCTTTGAAAGTCACTGGGGGATTTTGTAGAAGAGTTCAGGAATTCTCTCCTGCACCATCACTGTCGTTCCTTATCCTTAGCCCTAGCCACACTGAATATCAGCACATTCTTAAAATACCTGGGGATTCACTGTCTTGGAGTCACTTGGAAATCTTTGATTGAAAGACAACCTACTCGACTTCAGAGAACATGACGGACAGATAGCAGCAGCTACGGAGGCTCTCTGAAAGACCCAGCTTAGAATTCAGGAATGGTGCAGAGTAAGGAATCATAAGCAAGAGGTGATATGCCCTGCTGACCCAAGAACAAACTGGGCTTAGAGAAACCAACTGGGAATGCAATCCTGGTGCTATAACCGGAACAGAAAAGCCTTAGTGTGGAAGCTGGAGCCTGCACCATTGGAAGCTGCGATTTGGGTTTCCTGCTACTGCTGCTGCATCTGCATTGGCTCTGCAGGGAGAGAGACGTGCGAAAGCTCTGAGAACAGGAATCTGTGAACGGAGTTGAAAGCAGGATGGGTGGGGAGCTGTACATTGACCTGCGGTTAGTGAGAGACACTGGGACTCTTCCACAGTCTAGGAGACTCCAACAGAGGACATTCTGGGACAGGGCAGACTTGCGTTAACAGGGCGCTGTAGTGACTTCAGTCACATATCCCCCTCTCAAGTGGGATTGGTGAGTAGTGCCTAGCCTACATGATGCTGCTGGCTGAGACCCAGTAGGCTAGCACAACCCAGGTCCCAGCACCTGAAGGTAGGTTAACCCGGAGGGGAGGGCCATGCATAGGCTGCCCGGTTGGCAACTTCCTGGTGCGCTGTAGTGTGCAGGAACACCTAGTTGGCGCAATTCAGCCAGACTGTGGCCAACAGGCAAGGAAGCTAGGCCTGCTATATACGCTTGCATATATAAGGAACAAAGAATATGGGAAGAGGGAGCAACAAGAAAGGCTCCTCAGCCCCCAATCCTGAGAAAGAAGCAATAGCAGACACAGCACCAATAGATATAAAGTGCTATCTCCAGAGCCTCATAGTCGAGTTCAGGAATGAAGTTATTAATGACCTGAAGCTAGACATAAGCAGAATCTTTAGAGAAATGCTAAACACAACCCAAGAAAAAACAGACGGTGGAATGGAAGAACAGAAAAAGAGGGGAGAATTGTTTGATGGAGAAAATAGAGAAAGCATAGAATACATGAAGCAGGTTCAAAGAGATTACCAGGAAACTAAAAACTCTATTGAAAACTGGCATAACAGCTTGAAAGAAACTAAGGACAGATTATCTGAATTGGAGGGCAGATTTGTAAGATGGGAGCATGAAATGAAAAACATCTTAAAAATAACAAAGAAACAAACAGCAATAATACAAATACAAGAAGATGATAAGATGATCTATGACTTAAGAATTAAGAACATAAAAGAAGAAGTAGGGACACAAACAAATGAACTACAAAAGTTACTCACAAAAATAACGCAGGAGAATTTTCCTAATTTAGCAAAAGGCAAAGATACTCAGTTGTATGAAACATACAGGACCCCAGCCACCTACAATTGAAACAGAGCTACACCCCAGCAAATAATAATCGAAGTTCCAAAAATGCAATACAAGAACAGAATATTAAAAGCCATCAGAGACAAGAAACAGATCACTTACAAGGCAACACCCATCAGAATTACAGCAGAATTCGCGGCACAAACCATCATATCATGAAGAGCATGGGGGGAAATAATTCAAGATTTGAAAGATAATAACCTCCCACTGAAATTGATATACCCTGCAAAACTATCCCTGGAAATTGATGGAAAAACAAGGTGCTTCCAGGATAAAGAGGAACTAGGGGAATATGCAACCACCAATTCAACTGTACAGAGAATACTGCAGGATATTCTAAAAAAGGAAAATACAAAAAATCCAGAAATAGTGGCAGAGAGGCCACAATGAATGGAGCAGAAAACAAAATGAAGAATACAACATGACAACTGACAGAAGAAGACATCAACAGAAATGAGGCAGAGAAGATAGGATGATAGGAACAGCTATTTTGGAGAAAATGATGTCATAATAGGTAATACTGATTTAGTATCATCTTGTTTTGAAGTCTCATCAAGCTTTTGTTCTTCTGTCTCCATTGGTCTAAATAGGTTGTATCTTATTGGATTTTATTATATGTGATAGTATAAACAAAAACTTTTATAGACAAGGAAATTATACAGAAACCATTGTTGATTTTCTGTTAGTTGATTCTAAATACCCTGTAATACTGTCATTCTCTTAAATGGTTTTACATTGTTTTGATATATTTGATGCTACACTGTACGAAGTTATACTCAAAGATTTCAAGGAAAGAGACAATATGGTAACTACTTTTATGTCGGGATTATCTTGTGGTGAAACGCTATTTTGCTTAAATGGTTATGTTTTGATCTGTGCTGTTTTGCTGTTATGCCCTCTTTTATCTCAATCTCCATTTTATTATTTACTTTTTTATTTTTATCCTTTTAATTAAAGGAAAATAAATTAAAAATTGCAGTATATATTATAGTAACCGACTTTGACTTTCCATTATCTTGGTTTGAAGCCCTGTATTGCTTTCACCATCTTGTTTTGATTGATGTTCTTCTATTATGTTTTGCTTGATAGTACCAGGTTTGAAAGATTAGCTGTGAAGATAGTGGGATTCATCATGACGCTCATTCTGGTTGACTATTATCTACTTTTCAAGATCTGTAATTTCTCCAATGTTTTGGTTTTGTTAGTTTCGTTCTTTACTGTTTTGTTCAATTTTATTATAACTGATGATATAGTCAATTCTTTTAAAGATAGCATGAGGCATTATTGAAACCATTGTTGATCACCTTGTATTATGCTTTTACATTGTCTATTATGTCCACCCTTTTGATTTGACTGACGCTGTTCTGTTATGTCACATTTGGTTTTCCTCTCTTCCAAAAAAGTAATAAGAACTGTGGGAGCAACAAAACTCAAAATGTGTAATTGTTATTGTACAAAAGAGAGGAAAAGAAAGTGCTCTAAACCATATAACTTCATGTATATTTAAGTGTATAAGATAGATAATGATATTACTGAGTTTTGTTGGAACATTGAACAGAACTGTTTGCAATGTCCACATAAGTTTTAATTTTGTAACTTGAACAACTATTTCTAAGATGACAATATGTAATCCATTAACTAGTGGTTTCCTACTGTTTATTTTTTTTTGTAAATCTTTATAACTTCTACCCTTTTTTCTGCTTTTTTTTTCTTTTTTTCCTTAAATAAAATTTAAAAAATGTAATAAAAAAGACAACCTACTCAATATACTCTAGCAAGAATTGTTTTAACACAGTGAGTTACAATCTAACTTAGTTTTTATAGTACTGAGATAACTGATAACTAGAAACTAACTGTTCTCTGGTGCTCCCAGAGAAACTGTGATCTTGAGGCTATGGAGAAAATCCAAGATTAGTGTTATGTCTGGAACCCTTGCCTATAGCACATATTCTTGAGAAGTTTGGAGAATTTCCAACCCTCATATTGGATCATATATCTACTTAGAGATTTCCATTAGCATTACACCTGCTCTGTCTTTGAAAATTCACAGGTTTGCCTCTGCTTAGACATGTATAGCTTTACAGATTTGTCTGTAGTACAGCTCTACAGACAATTATAGAAGGAAAACTGGATACCAAAACTTCCTTTGAGAATTGATGATACTTTTGGAAGTTGGTAGCAGACTGTGCAGGCAGTCCTTCGTTTTTCACTGTTGGGGCATTCTACACAATGTAGTCCATCAACTGACTTAGCGCAACAATGAGAACCAAAGCATGTATGCTCAAGATCTCCTCATGTCACAGCTACACCTGTGTGTACTATTATATATATATATATATATATATATATATATATATATGAATCTATTATTAATCAAAGTTGATGCCTCACTGCTGTTCTACCAGATGTAGGGGAGACTGTGAAACACACTGCCTGCTTCTGTACTGCTCATAATCAGCGTATTTCTGTTTGTCAAAGAAAGTGTATAAACGATTCACAATGAAATTTGCTTACTAATGTGCCCAATGTTAGTGATATCAGCAAAAAAGGAAAACCTAACCTGGATCCCATGCTGATGAGGACAGTAAGAGCAGGTTGCCAAGGAATGGGAAACCCGAATCTGAGCTGAATGATGGGGTTCTCTTAAGCAAAGTGATGTTTTTCACCAAGTGTTCAGAATCTAGCTCCTTTTAATCATTTCAGCTGTAGTCATTTTTTAGCACTCCTTAATATATGATTGGTGGCCTTTAATGATTTCTCACAATGTCTGTTATTAAGGGAACTCAGTGAGCACACCAAACAGTAAAGAAAAGTCATGTATGAAATATAAATTTTGGACACATTTTCTTTTAACCAAATCCCACCAGACACTGAATGAAATACCTGGGAATGTTGATATTACAGCAAGAGGAATGGGACAAGAGGTGGATATTTATCTCTAGATACATTATGCCAAAGTCCATCTGGCTAAGTCTAAGTAATAGATGAAATTGGAGAACTTAAATATTAAATTATGTGATCAGAGAAAAGAGTTTCAAACCTCAGGTTGGCAAGAGCCGTTTCTCACATGAGCACCTGGGAATGGGCTGATGTAGTACAGAAAGAAGGAGCAAGAGGAGTCCCACTGACCTGGCTACTCACACTTTGTCTAATTCTCACACCTCTCCCTGCAGGCAGAGTCAGTGTCAATGTGTGTGACCAAGCTCTGGGGCAGTTCTGCTGCAGACTCAACCAAGGAAGCCCAATGTCCTCCTCCACCTCCAGGTGTGCTAGCTTCCAGCTGAGGGCAAGATGGATGTTTCTGCACATCTGTGATAGCTGTCTTACTACAATGGGATCACGTGACATGATCCCTCAGGTCCCCAAGATGCTTCAAGTTCTATATGGTTCCAGCGTCCTGGCAATAATGAGATGACACCTAGCCTGATCTAGATTTCTTTTCAGATACAACCAGATAAATTGTGATGATCTAAACTCTTCTTGCCTATGTGTGTGCCTGTGGGAGACACAGTGACTCTCATCTGCTGGTGCAATCTGAATGCTAGAGGCAATGTAGCCTGCTAACAGCTGGGACCTGGGCAGGCTCCCAGAGTCCTCATCTCAGGGGGTGTGACTTGATCCCTGGTGTCCTAACTCAGTTTTTTGGAACTGAATCAGTAACACACTTTTCTTTCAATCTCAGTACAGATTTGAACATTGATGAGTTTTCTATTTACTTCCATTCTCAGTATAGTAGGAAGTGACCCACAGTGATTCACCTTGGAAAGAAAATCCCTGTGAGAATTTTGTTGTATTTTGCTCAAACCAGATGATTGCTGTATAGACAGCTGCTATGGTTTAGACTAATCTTAGCACCTACTCTCTTTAATCTAAGAGAAAATACATGATTATGCAAGAGATAGTGCTGAAAGGATTTCCAATATGATACTTGTACATTTCCCCTGATTTACATCTGGAGGCTAGCTTAGGAATGAATACAGAGCCAATGACATCGATATACTACAACACCACTGTGAAAATGCCTTTACACCTACTCAGTAATATCTAATGTAATAAGGTGAGTAAAATAAGAATAACAGGAACTGAAAGGGAAACATGAATACATTCATAATTCACGAAAAGATGCTTACATAGACAGAACATAAAAAGCAATGAATATAGAGCTAGGAGTACCAACAGAAACAACAAATCAGCACATTCACAAATAGCACACAAAAATAGGTTGGTTCTTATACAAGCATCAGAGGAAAAATTACATTTACTTTTCTAAAAAGCACTTATAATAACATTATTTTCAGTAGTATCTCAAACTTTATGAAAACCTACATGTGTGTGTGTCCTAGCCTGAAATTACCCAAATATTCTTAAACATCATCATCTTCTTCATCTACATCAGCACCATCTTCAAAATAACAGCAGCAGAAACTAAGGGAATAGAAAATGATATGTACTTCAGTGACTAAGAAGAGCCAATCCTCATCATTATTTGAGGTGAAAATTCATCAGCTGATTCTCTATTGGTTAGCAGGTGTCAAGTCTGTGGGAGGACCACAGCAGGCCTGGGGAGGCTGCAGGATGAGCACTAACAGCCAAGTGCAGGACTGTGGTGCTGGGCCAAGGGCAGCCACGGTGTGCAGAGATGGCCCACATGCCATGGTACACTGTCCCTGCATGTGATTAAGAGATTCTCCTTCCCTTGTCAAGCAGAGGGGAAGCTGGGTGAGATCAGATATGGGAAGGGGCCTCCTTTACTCTGTTCTGATTCTCCTTTTCGTTCTTGTTCTCGTTCTCATTCTCGTTCTCGTTCACGTTCTCGTTCTCTTTCTCGTTCTCGTTCTCGTTCTCATTCCTGTTCCTGATCCGGTTCCTGTTCTTGATCTTGTTCCCATTCCTGTTCCCATTCCTGTTCTCTTTCTCCTTCTCGTTCTCTTTCACATACCTGTTCCTATTCTTGTTCTTTTTCTTGTTCTTCTTCTTGTTCTTTTTCTTCTTGGTCTTATTCTTGTTTCTGTTCTTATTCTTGAGGTTCAGGGACCACAGAAAACAGTGCTGAGGGGAGCCAGCCCTGCATCTGTGGTGCTGGTCTCTTAAACTCTTCCCTTAGCTTTTTACAAAGTCTTCTTTAGTGACAGATTTCTGGGGCCAACTCTGTGTAAACAGATGGAATTGGAATTAAGAGGAAGAGTAGACTTAGGCAGGCTCTGTTCTGCCTCCTCTGGCTAAAGCACCTAATAATAATGATGGAGTCACACAATGAGTTTCTGCTCCCAGAGCTTCGAACTGAGTGAAATTTCTGTATCTGAATGCCAGAAACAAGCTTAAGAAGTCCATGATGTGTACCGGAACACACATGTTCGTAAGTGAATAAATACGCAAGACACCTTGTAATGCAAGTTTCTGAAATCAGAGAGACTTTAAAAATTGAAGTATCATTAGCACACACATCCATTACACAGTCTGTACTAGATCTATCCAACTGTGTGTCTGTCTATCTATCTATCTATCTATCTATCTATCTATCTATCTATATTTGTCATCTCTTAACCTATTTATTTAGCTAATATTTCATTTTCTAGCTATTGTTTCATTAATTGTCTTGTCAGTATACCAGATAATTCCTTGATTCTAAATGATAAACATGCATTTTATAAAACATTGCTTTGAAGAATATTAAGAATATTCTTCTTGTGGGACACATTCTAAAGGCCTTTTATAACAACTTTGAAAGAATTACATAGGGATAATCCCCAAAATGGAAGTGCACGATTTTTTTAGAGTAACACCGGAGAAGAATTACAAAAAAGATGTAAGTTTAAGAATTTAATATACTGTTTATTTAAAAAGGAAGTTCAGCACTATGACATGGTAACCTTCCAAGTTAACGTTTTCCTCATGGATATTAAGGAGGAGCACGTTGAACAGATCTAGGTAGGCATAGCTATTGTCCATATCAAGACAAAAATAACTAGGAATTGAGAAGTTGTGAGCAGGAGAATGAAGAGCAAATTGTGCCTTCGAACTCAATGTAACTTTAGATTTAAAATATTTCTCCACATATCGTTGATAGTTAACTGCTACCCATAAGTATAAATGATTGCATGGGAGCAAACTAAGAGCAATGCATATTATATGTCACAGTAATGTTCTAAATTTTTATTTTTTTAAACTGCATAATCGTGATAGATACTTTTAGTTTGATATTTTCACAGACACAAAGAACAAGTCACAGTCCATAAGAGCCGTGGCTGAACTCTCACTGCAGACAGCTGGCGTGAGGGCCTGCTGAGGTAAGGTTAATCCCACTGGATGGATGAAATCTCATTATGAAGGAAACTGTAATTCCTAAATTGATGAAGATTTGTTTGGGACTTGGAGTAGCATTATTAAAACTTTCTGCTCACCTAAATAATGTCAATAAAGCAAAAATACTCTAATTGTCTTAGAAAACTAAGATGAGTATGAAAGGAGTTTCAAAACAGGGAGTTGTGACACAAAATGTTGCTTATGTCAGATAGGAAGAAGCCCTAGAACTCAGCACATCCCACAAGATGTGCCCAGATCTGAGGAGTGGGAAGAAATTCATGCTGTACTCCACCGACATCAAATTGTTTATTGAGGTTTTCCAAATTGTTATGAAGAGATAAGACTTGATCTGTGTGTGCTTTGCAGAATGCAGTAGTGGGTGTAGATAACAAGATCATCTACAGCGAAGTTCTCTGCTTGCTGCACAGTGCAGCCATCTGTCTTCAGGGAGATGCTGTCACTACACAGTGGGATCAGAGAGGGGCCTGGTCATCTGCGCATAGCTGCTCTTCCTTGTACCCACATTATTAGGACTCATGAGTATTATTACCCTTAACATAATCTCAGCAAGAGTATCATGACTGCATGGATTCTGAGAAATAAATATGAGCCAGAAAGAAAAGTACCCCTGGGTGATAGAATTCTGATTCACTTTTCTCTTGAACCTTGTGTCATCATGCACCTCTGTAGGTGAGGAGGCATTAAGTAGAATGAGAGACAGATATGGTCCTAAAGACTTCCTATTTTGTTTCCCACAGGCTCCAAATAAAAGCCCTATAGATTGTTTACAAGACCAGTGATGCAGAGCCACAGTAGTTCAATTTCCGAGCACAAGAGAAAGAGAAACTTTAGATTGTCAGTTTGCCCACTTCCTTTGCTGAATGAGCACCTGGCATGGGCTGCATCAGTGCACACCAGAAGAGGCCAGTGTCTCTGTAGCTAGCACCCACATGGCCCCACTTGTTTTGCCTGCTCCTCCAAACCCACCTTCCAGTCCTCAACCCATAGCAATCCATGGGCCACAGCTCTGTGGAAGACCTGCTTCAACCTGGACCCGGAGCAAACCATGGAAGCTCCAGCATGCCTTCTCCTTCACCTGTTCCTCTGGATCCCAGGCGAGGGAACATTGCATGGCCCCACGATTCCCTATAGCATTAGGGTGTGTGGTCTGGGGCCTCTACTCAGTGAGCACAGTGATAAAAGCTGAATTCATTACATTGACCCTGACTCTGTTTTTAAGAACAGAGGCACAATATAGACTGCATGGGTGACATTTTTGTTTATTCATAATTTTAGATATCACTGGAGAAATTGTGATGACCCAAACTCCATCCTTCACACCTTTGTCACCTGGAGAAAGCACCTCCTTGAACTTCGGGGCCAGTCAGAATGTGAGCAGCTTCCTAACCTGGTACCAGAAGAAACCTGGGCAGGCTCCCAGGCTCCTCATCTATGGTGCCTCTAGAAGGGCCACTGGTGTCCCATCCTGGTTCAGTAGCAGGGACAGACTTCACTCACACCATCAGCAGCCTGCAGCCTGAAGTATATTACAGTTTAATCTTGTCAACAGGGCTCTACTGGGTACCACTGTGATTCAGCCCCCAACAAAAACGTCAGAAGTCTTATTTGCCTCCACTCCCTTCCCCACCTGCAGTGTAACTGCTTCTTGTATAAAAAAGCCTACATTTTTACAGCTTTTGATTTCTTTTTATATCTGAAAAAAGTTGCAAAAATATAAAAATCACACTTCATTCACATTTTCAATGTGCATTCTTTTTTGAGCAGCTTTCACTCCCAAATAAAATATAAGAGATTGACAAGGACCTTATCTGCATGTAGTGTCAACTAAGTGAACTCCTCGGAGAGTTTATAAATACCTCCTGCTTGTGCAAGAAGTCACAGTGGATATTTGTGTCGCAAAATCTTTGTAACAGGGATAGTAAAACTTACTTTGTCAGCATAATGCACGGAATATAACACAGCATACTGGAAAAATTATTAGAAGTGAGAAAGTTAAAAGGAACTCTTTTTGATAGGTTGAAAAAATCTGTGTTATTAAAATGTATTACTCTAACAGTTTTGACTTCAGATTTAAGTATTCCTGATTGCATAGTTTTGCACACAATTACCTCCTTTGCCCTAGACATGTGGGATGTGTCTTTCAGGACACTGACTGTCCTTGGAAAGTGTTTTGATACAGACATTGTTTACAGAAGCTGTTCTATTCACCATAGTACACAAAGGATGGGTAAAGATCAAAGTGATCATTTTCTTTTCTGAGTGCTTAGCAGTATGACAAAATGACAACAAAGTACAATAAAAGTTTTAATGAAATCCTGGGAAACTGTCAGTGTCAGGAAGCACATTCCATGGTCATCTTTCTTGTGAGCGCCTAGATGCAGGGGTCCTTCCCATACTATTTAAGTTCCCTGCTGAGTATCCTGTTTTCTGACTTTTGCATGAGTCATTGATAACTAATTTCCTTTCAGGATTACTAGAGACGTGTGATGGAGGAGTGTAGTGAATCACGGAGCAGACTGCATTAAAGAAGAGATATTAGCTAGGCATGGTAGAGAAAGCCTGTAATCCCAGCCCTCAGAAATGAGGGCAAAGTGCTTGTAGATTTGAGTCCATCTAGAAAAATTAACGCTTTAGTGAGAAACTTCTCAAAACACAAACTAAAAATGGACACCAAATACATCTCAAAACAACAATTTTGAATTCAGTCACCAAAAATAAAAAGGAAGCAGAGGAGAGATGAATAGATTTGTTTTACGATATTTTTCTAAAGAACAACTCAGCTTCGCTGAAGGAAAAGCTTGGGTTAAGAACGATAGAGGCTATGGATAATCATAGAATACCTCATGGAACATTATCACAGAAATATGTAGTGGCCACAGATCGACACAAATAAAGAGAGAGAGGCAGAAGACCAGAAAAAGAAATGGGAAGAAGAAGAAAAACAGAAGAAGGAGAAAGAAAACAAGAGAAAAATGAACAGGACACGGAGAAGGAAGGTCTTCACAGCAAAAAGAAATAATAGTAACATTAACAGAAGCAGAAGTGATATACACTGTAGGTGTGATTTCCTGCAGTGCTGTGTTGTGTGGTCAGGGCCTCCAAATTCATCCAGCTCAATGGTCTAGCTCTGTCTGTGCGCAATCTCCAGGGTCCATGGGCCCCTCTCATCCTAGACCAGGGTTTCTCTCCTTGGCGTCCTTAACGCCAGATTTCCCCATGCTTGATCTGTCTCCACCAAAAGACACTGCAAATTTGCACCCTTCATTTGCTCTATCCCTGAGGAAAAACTATTTTAAAACTCAGAGCCTGCTGAAACTCTGTAGCTGCAAAGCTATTCGACAAAAACAACCGTTTAGAGCTGAGTTAGTGACTGAATGTTATCTCACCTTTTCCCTAAGGCTTCTATTTTCTCTGGAAAAGTTTTCCAGTGTCATTAATTCACTTTCACAACATTTGACTTTTACAAATGCCTTAATGCTGTGATTTTTCCCAAATGTAGAAATCAGACTGTTTATATCCAGTAATCTCACTGCACTTTCTCTGTTAGCCCCTATTAACGTACGCCAAATAATCTACATTTTCCAAACTTTTTGGAATCAATCAAAATAGTAAAAAACAGAAGTCCCTTGATATAAATTGTCTGAAGCACAAAACTTATAAAATGCATGTTTATAAATAAGTATGATTTATGAGCTGGAATCAAAATAGATAGATAGATAGATAGATAGATAGATAGATAGATAGATAGATAGATCAGCTCTGGGAGGCCACATTCTTGAATATCTTTAATGTTTGTTAAAAAATATGATGGATGCTGCCACCAAGTACTAGGTAAGTGAGAGATGGGGTCATTGCGGCACAGTATGTCTGCAGGCACAGCATTCACCAGATCTGTCACTGTGTGACTTCTGGCTCTTCCCAAAAGTGAAAATTACCATAAAAAGCAGGACATTGCAAGAGCCATGACAATAGAACTAAAGACACCCAGAAAGGAAGATTTCCAGAACTGCTTCAGAATGGGCAAGTATGATATAAATGTGTCCAACATAAAGGAGAGTATCTTGAGGAGAATTCTTTTACTTTAATATACTTTTTGGATTGGGTCTATAAATATGGAGGTCTTAGTTTTTGAATTCTCTATATATTTTAGATACTAATTCTTTGTCTGAGGAACAGCTGGAAAAATATTTTATCTCTGGTGCTGATTATCTTTACTGTGCAAAAACTTTTTAGAAAGATGAGACTTAAGTTGTAGATTCTTTATACTCCCTGTGCAATGGAGATTTTGTACATAAAGTGTTTGTCACACCTATGTTTCAAGAGTTCTGTTTATTTTATTTTCCAGAAGATTTAGTGTTTACATTTTCGTATTTAGAATATTGATCAATATTTGATTTTAGCATAGTGAATGTTGAGACATCAAGACTTAATTTTTTCTGTGGAGGTGCAATGTCAGTTTTTAAATCACCATTTGTTAAAGAGGGTCTTTCTTCCAGTGAAGGCATGGTCCCTTTGTCAAAGATAAGATCAATCACAAATATTTATGTGTGATCACAGGACCTAATATTGAGTAATCAAATCTGAATGGTATAGTTCTCTACCAGACCAGAGACCAGGCCAGGTCAGTGACTGTAGCAGCAGCGGCTGGGAGTCCCGCCTAGGATGCAGGAAATTTCTCCCTGACCTGGGGACCGGGCCAGTTCCCGACCGACTGGACATGTGAGAGGAGCAGAGGGGGCTGGGAATTCTGCCAAGCCTGAGGGGACACTCTTCCCTGGCCTGGGGTCCAGGCCGTGGTTCCCTGCCAGGTCCAGTGAGTTGGGCCATAGCAGGGAACCCCATCTCAGGCTGATGGAACTCTCTCCCACACCTGGAACAACACTTGAAGCTCCAAAATACAGGAAAATGACAAAATTAAAGACCAAAATGCAGTCTCAAACATCCAGCCCATCCCAAGAAAACCTAGGAGCCATTTGCATAGAAGAAAACACATGCCACATGACTGAAATACCTGAAATAATGGTAACTGAAATAAAGAAGCAAGTATGGGAAGTCTTAATGGAATTCAAACTAGAAATAATCTCTTAGATAAAAGAAGTAATGATAAAAGAAATGAAGCAGGCACTAAACATAAAAATTGGAGGAACTAAACAAAAGGATACAATCCCTGGATGAACAATATAAGAAACAAACAGAACACATAAAACGGATGCAAACAGATATACAGGAAATCAAAAACTCCATTAAAGTTGTAAAAACCGCCTCAATTAATGTGAAGATGGAATCTCAGACCTCAAAGACAAGATTGCAGCCAGTGAACAGGAAAGAAAAGATCGTTTAAAATAACAAGAAATCAGAAAATAAGAATTCAATGCCTACAGGATGATGCAAAGAGAAACAACATAATATTGATAGGGATAAATGAAAAAGAAGGGAACAACATAAAGGATGTCAAGAGGGTATTTGGAGAAGTAATAGCTGAAAATTTCCCAAACATGAGATTGGAAACTGATATCAAGATCAATGAAGCATATAGAACTCCAAATAGTCATAAGAAAAATAAAACTTCACCTAGACATATAATAATGACCATCCCAGAAATTAAACAAAAGAAAATAATATTAAAGGCTCTCAGAGAGAAAATACAGATGACCTATAAAGGAAAACCTATCAGAATCACAGCAGACTTCTCAGCATAAACAATAAAGTCAAGAAGAGCATGGAGTGAAATATTCCAGATCCTAATCTAGTCTTATGTACACTGCAAAACTGTTCTTCAAATTCAATGCAGAAATAAGATATTTCCATGACAAAGATCAGCTGAAAAACTTCATGATCACGAAGCAAACCCTGCAAAGAATACTGAAAGACAGCCTAGATACATTTAGGGAAAAAACACTAAACAAAGCAGACAATTAAACAAAGTAGAAAGATAAACATGCAACAGCAGAAAGACAGTATGTCAACAATAAACCAATATATAACAGTTCTAATTATTAATGTAAATGGTCTCAATACACCAATTAAAAGAAACAGACTGGCAGAATGGATCAAGAAACAAAATGTAACCATATGCTGACTACAAGAAACCAATCTAACCCAAAAGGATACTCACAGACTGAAAGACAAAGGATGGAAAACAATACTTCATGCAACAGGAATTCCTCAAAAAAGCAGGGGTAGCTATTCTATTTACAGACAAAGTCAACTTCAAGCCAATAATGATCATAAGAGATAAAGAAGGTCACTACATACTGGTTAGGGGAAAACTCCAAGAGGAAGAGATAACTATCTTAAATATATATGCACCAACTCCAGAGCACCCAGTTATATAAAACAAGTAATAACAGAAATGAAAAACCAAATCAGCAGTAACACAATTCTAACAGATCTTAACACACCATTAACACCAATGGACAGATCAACCAAACAGAAAATCAACAAAGAAATAAAAGAACTGAATCGCACCTGAGAACAAATGGACTTAATAGACATATACAGAGTATTCCACCCAACAACAACAGAATACACATTCTTCTCAGCAGTACATGGGTCATTCTCTAAATTAGACCATATATTAACTCACAGAACATATTTAAATAAATGCAAAGAGTTGAAATCATCCCTTGCATGCTATCAGACCATAGTGCTATGAAATTAGCAATTAACAATAAAAGATACTGAAAAAATCCCACAAACACATGGAAACTGAATAACACATGCTTGAGTAATCAGTGGGTCACAGAGGAAATTAAAAAAGAAGTTAAGCAATACTTACAAATAAATGAAAATACAGATACAACATACCAAAATCTGTGGAATGCAATGAAAGCAGAATTCCCTTGATCTAAATTGTCTGAAGCACAAAACTTCTAAAAAGTACATTTATATATAAGTACAATCTATGAGCTGGATTCAAGATAGATAGATACATAGATAGATAGACATACAGATGGATCACTTCTGGGAATTCACTTTCTTAAGTATCTTTAGTGTGTGGTTAAAAATGTGATGTATGCTGTTGTAGTCTGAATGGTATGCTATAATCAGCCTGGACTGTGAGGATTGGCTTAAGTAGTGAGCCAGGGTGAAGCCTACATCAATCACTAGAGCACTGTGGATGTCATACAGGAGAGCACTGCCCCTGACTCCTGCTATCTGATACAGTAGAGACCAGAGATATGATTGGTGAAGCTGGAGGATCCGATGTGAGACTAACTGGCTACCAAGGACAAGTAACCCTTCTCTTTTATTTTCTCGGAATTGTAGCTTATTTTATTTAAAAAATGAGTTAATCAATAACCATCCAAACCTTATTCCTGGTCTCTTCTCTTCTTGATGCAAGAATCTTTTTTTGTTTCTTTTACAAGCCCTGCCTGCATCAGCATTTAGACCCCAGGAACCATATCTGTACTCCTCACCTTGTACTATAGATTGTGTAGCCAATAAATACTGTGGATCCGAAAGGCTCACGGTCTTTGTTATCTAAATACTTAACATTCCAGTTCTGCATTTTTCCTCCTGAATTTTCATTTAAAGCCTTGTATAGTAGCATCAAACAGGAGACTGGAGTTTTTCTAGGGTCCTCTTTAAGAGCTGAAGATCACTTTTTCAGTGTGATCTTTATGTGTGTCCTCTCAGTGTATGCAATAGACTCTAAGGAGTGTCGAATAATGGAAAATACTGAGAATACCTGTTTTCTCCAAAATAAAACAGTTTATTGAGGTGACATGGATGCTAGTAAGGGTGGACTTTGGTCTTGGGATCATTTTTCAACTTTGACTAAACCAAAATACATTGAGATTTGATTCTTTGTATTTTAGTTATTTTATTTGTTATTCTAACTACCGATAATTCTGTGTTTTTACAGGATTACTGAGGCCAGAGATTTAGCCCAGTGGCTCAGTCCCTGCTTGACCAGTGCAAGATTGTGAGTTTGATTCCCTAGTATTCAGAGAAAAGAAGAAGAAGAAGAAGAAGAAGAAGAAGAAGAAGAAGAAGAAGAAGAAGAAGAAGAAGAAGAAGAAGAAGAAGAAGAAGAAGAAGATCATCATCATCATCTTTGGGCTTTGTATTTAGCTCAGCTGCATAAGGACCTTCCTAGCAAGTGCAAGGACATGAGTTTGATCCCTGGTACCAGAAAAAAAAAAAGAAATAAAGCTACATGATTATTGACTTTTTTCAACTCATTGCATGCTTGTCTACATCTTCCCACTTCATTAGACTGCTGCTAACAGCTGATGTGTGTGAAGCACATATGGCAGCCAGAAAACCCTGCTGTCCTGAAATCCCAAAACTTGACATATCTGAGCCTAAAGTGTCAGCTAATATTGAGGTAGATAAAGTACATAAATGAGTAGATATTAGATATAGTTTTTCAAATAAACCACTGGACTTTTAAAATTTTTTTACAAGATTTTTATTTTGATTCAGGACACTGCTATTTAATTCTATGTAGCTTGAGGATTCTAAGGATTATAAATCATGGAAATGTGATCTTTTATTTCTTTTCCATCTTATTGGGTTTCATAAGAGTAGTAGAATCCTTAGCATGGAGAAGACTTCTGTTCTCAATATTAACTAAAGGTACCATAAGCAGAGAACCTAAAACAAGCCAATCTTTGATTTTTGTAGGACTACATTGTATCTAGCAGGTTCTCTGTTAAATAAAAATAACAAAAGAAAATGCCATGAACATCTAAAGAAAAAAAATAACACTGTACTCACAGGAAAAGATGGCTGATTTTGTTCTCAGGTCAAAAGAGAAAATACCGCTGTGAAAAAATCTATAGCACTTTGGTCTCATCTGGGACGCCTCAGGGCATCTCGCCTGTGCAGTCATTGAAATGAGCCAGTCTAGCAGCTGTGGCCACCTTGTCCTGCCCTGCTGATTTGTATGTGCACAGACCAGAACCCAAAGAACTCCTTCATAGGCTGCTCACCCCCTGTACAGGACTGAGTCCCAGACAGGACACAGTTTGAACATGAGGGTCCCCACTCAGCTCCTAGGGCTCCTGCTGCTCTGGCTACCAGGTATAAATGGGCAGCACTGGGGATTTACTCAGCACTGTATTGTCAGAGCCACGTGAATCTTGAGGGAATTTATTTTCTAATGTGGTTAATAATGTAAATATTTATGTTTATGTTTCCATTGTCATGTGGCAGATGTGACATCCAGTTGACTCAGCCAGCATCTATCCCTTCATCATTGGGAGAAACAGTCACTATCACTTGCCAAACCAGCCAGAGTGTTAGCAATAATTTACACTGACAACAGCAGAAACCAGGGCAAGCACCTAAACACCTAGTCAGTTATGCAGCCACTTTGCAGTCTGGCATCCCCTCCAGTTTCAGCTTCAGCGGCAGTGGATCTGGGACAGCTTTCACTCTCACCATCAGCAGCCTGCGGCCTGAAGATGTTGCAGGGTTACAGTTGGTCTACCACAGTGATACAAGTCCTAACATAAACCACCCAGAGAACCAGAAGTATGAAGCTAGGCTGTCCCACTTTCTTTTCGTGGTGCCTTCATCTGAAAAGAGTGTTTCTCAGAGGCAACCAATATCTGAAAGTCATTTGAGGGTTTTATGGAAAGGGTTAAGCAGGGACCTTGACACTTACCTCTATTTCCTTCTTCCAAGATCCATCAGCACAGTCATGATGATGTCTCTTCTAATTCAATAAACAACACCAATGATTACAATTTAAGGGTATGTATTAGAGCAAGTCTTGAGATTCACACAGCAAATGGCAAGCAATGGCAACATTTCCAAACTGAAATATTAAAAGAATTGCATAGAATGGGGATTTAATTTCTTTGTAATGATGAGATATGTGTTAGTGAAAGAGATATTCAAACAAAGAAAACATAAAACAATCAAGTCAGAAATTGTGGTGCTTGCCTGTCTTCACAGCAGTAATAAGTCAGAAACAAGACGATTGTCATAAGTCCGAAGAAAATGCTGGATTACATAATGAATTTAATGCCAGTCTGAGCTACATATGGAGAACCTATCTTAAAAAACAAAGCAAACACCAACCACAAAAGTAGACACTAGAAATGACAGATTCTTCAATACTAATTCAGAATCCCGGGAAACCTGAAAAGTAAATTCCAAGAAGATATTGTTTTAGGAAGGGTAATTCAAATGTAGGCAACTTTCAAAACACCTAATTTGATAATTATTAAAAGCTAGATGGTAGAAATATAAGATCCCCAAATGTCAGAGCACATCTCCCACTCTGCTTACGGTTTCTCCAACTGTGTGTTCCTCAGATGTGCCCAAAAATCTCAAATGTGGAGGGTTGATGTTCTCTCCAGCGTGTGGCACCAATTCACAAATCTTTATCTCACCGTATCACTTTCTGAAGGTGGCACAGATCATGTTCCATCCTCCTCTATGTTTCAGGCAACATTAGTGAGCATGCCCATGGGAAAAATGAGTTGGAAAAAACAGTTCAGGGAGAACTACTTCCAGAAGTGATGGCGATTTTAGGAATTGCACAGATCAGCCCATTTCTTTTTATGCCACTATTTACCCAGCTCCTAATTTTGTCAGGTAAGTAATAATCCCAGAGTATTTTTATGAATGCTGTGAAGTGTAATCAGAAAGTTGTGGTCACAGCAAGGAAGTTCTATGAAGTCATAATGAATATACTATGTTAAGAATTTGGATGAAATTTTAAAAAATTGTTTCACAAAATCCACACAAAAGAACAAATAAGCACAAAACATAGACCAAAATCATCCTACTGTGGAGGTAGCCTTATTTTTCATCTCCACAAAATTTGTCCAGTAAGCTGTATCATTGTCATCATCACTGGGACTTTACAAATGCAAAATTTTAGAAGCCCATTGGCCCTGCTGACTGACAGTCTGTATTTATCATGTTAACATGTGACATATAGAAGGGTTAGGACGCTCTGCTTAGATGATTATTTCAGTCAATAAGACTCTCTTGACAGTCAGTGAGTGTCTAGAAGGACATTAATATTTCAAAGTCTACATTAAAAATGGTTTACATATGCTTTTTCTTTTTAGTTCTTAAAACAAAATACTTGAAACAGTACAGTATGAAGAAAATATACTTTTTTCACTGAGTTGTAGAGGTGCCAAGATCACGATTGTGCAGGGTCATCTCCTAGTCCTCTTGTAAGGACACACACATCAGAGAGACCGAGGCGTATGAGTAAACCGGGAATCATCTGTGTGCTTGACAGGCCAAACAGGCAACGTGGCTTCACGTCATCACACCACCCCCTCATTAAGAGAAGCTTACTCTGCAGGACAGCACTGATCCCTACCATAGGCAGCACCTGCAGTAACCTCACTATTCCACACCAGGGCCCAGCACTTAACAGCTCTCTACCTCTTCAGTGGCTACACTGATAACACAGCGTAGAGGACAGGAGTCCTGCTAAATAAGCCACATCCAAATCTTAACACCACTAGTTTCCATTTTATTAATAAAAAATGAAATTTGGAACACTTTAAAAATACTGTCCTTGTCTAAGAATAATATACATATATATTTTTAATAGAATTAACCATTCTTTTCCCTGGTGAGTAAATTGGAACATTTTCTTCAGTCCTTTAAGTGATCATAAGACTGTTGAGCTCTAAGAAATCATTGATCTTTAGTCCTATCTCTGATCCAACAAAACTTGGAGATAGGAGAGCTACCTGCAAATGAGCTCTGCCAGTGCTGCCAAACCATGCACATGAAGACCCAGAGACATGATGTGTGTGTTGTGTGTTCTCAGTCACTGATTTCTTTGTGGTTGTTTATCCATAATTTTCAACAAATACTGACCAACAAATTATTTGCACATTTACCCCTTTATATAAGTGTTCATTATAAATGTATAGCCTTTATATATTTAATAATGAAGATCATGAGAAATTGCAATTAATAATATTTGAATAAAAGAGTAATATTTGTAGCATTCTGCCTACACATTCATAATGTAAATAGGTGCACCTAGTTTACCAAATATGTTTTTTGATACATATAAACACATAAGCATGCATTCAAGTCTGCATTAAATTTTTAGGTTAACTAAAGCTTTTCTTTTTATTTCTGGACTATTTTGAGCAAAAAAACCACATGTTTTTGCTTTGATATTTGTCAGTCATTTGATTTCAGCTAACAACGTTCCACTGTGTTATTCAAGGACAATATACAAGAATAGAAATCACACGTTGTAAACTTCAACTGTCACAGTTCGTGGTAGCTTGTAACAGAGCAAGTCTAAAAAGTGATTTATTTATTGCTTATGGGTAAAACAATTTAGAAAGTTTACAGTAACTAAGATTCAGTGGCCATGGTAGTTGGCATCACTGTTATGTTCAAGGTTGCAACAAATATTCATCAAGAGGAAATAGCTTGCTTTTTTGTTTAACTTCATAGTTGTTAGTATATATTATTTCTCCCTCTCTTCATGCTTCAATGTTTGTAATTAAAATTATAACATCTCAGAATAATTTCCTCATGTCATGCAGATAGTGGCTGGAAATTAACAACAAATGTTAGTATGAGCCAGAAATCACTGACTGTCTTTGGATAATAATCAGGTTGACTCTATCATATTTAAACTGAGAACAATGAGCAGTAAAATACCATTGGACATTTGGATTCCTGATTCATAATTTATTAACTTTTAACTGAATATCAAATATAGCAAACTAATGTAACCACAAATCAAGACAGTGCCTGAAATCCATGTTTTATTATGGTATCTAATCAGACAACAAAAAGTAAGTGTGAAAATGTGTCAGAAACAAGGAGCTATTGTTATGTATTATTAGGACAGGATCACTGTCATGAAACAGGAAAAAGCTTCAGGTGTTTCTCCACATGTGGACACAAGAGGAGCTAAAAGCACAACTATGATAGTAAAGGAAGCTCTTCCTGTGTCTAGAAATGTCCTTGCAGCCTGGGTATTACTAGAGGATACTTTTACTGATTCATTGATTTCATTAAGGAATAATTTTGATCATTTTCCCAACACACCTAGTGTCATAAGTAAAGATTACTCAGGACATACTCAGAGTGGTCTGATTAGGGAAATACTGGCTAAAACCACTTCCTCTCTTTTGCAGATTGGACTAACACTTCCAAGCAAGCATTATCTCAGCCTGGATCCAGAATTAGGACTGGCATTGTCTAGTTTCTAGGGCCTTGGAAACTATGTAAAAAATTTGTCGATGACTAAAACAACAATGCCAAATGGTGTATTTATTTATACCTACACTAATGTTTATATTCAAGAAAAGAAAATGGGCCAAGGGGCTGTCTGTCCATAGTCTGTGAGAGATCACAGTTTGGTAATTCATTTATCTTCAGGTCTAAAACCTCTGTAACCATGTTTGAAAGCTTACATCTATCCATAAATCATGACCTGCCTAGTTTATTTTTTATTTTATTTAAAAGAAAATAAAATCCAGGTTAGGCAAGGACACACAACCATGAGTATTTTTTTTTTAAAAAATTAAGTTTATGGGTACAATGATCATACTCATCATAGGGAATTTGTACATGATGTACATAATATATCTTGATATGTGTTTTTTTCCTTCTGTTCCACTCCCTGATTTTTAAACCCTCTTCGCCTCTTAATTGCAGCTTTCTATCCTTTTATCACTTTTCTCATGTTTTCTTTTCTCTTTCTTCTTGTAACCCTACTTAGTCCCTAGTTTCCC
Organism: Cavia porcellus; assembly: GCF_034190915.1. NCBI lineage: Eukaryota > Metazoa > Chordata > Mammalia > Rodentia > Caviidae > Cavia > Cavia porcellus. Next base: position 42,101,062 of record NW_026947501.1, on the reverse strand, counting down.
TTCCTTTTGATCAATTTCTTCTCATATCACTGTATCACTCTTACAATTGTGTTTTTATTTACACTTTCAGTTTCTTACACCAGTGGGACAATGTGATATTTACACATTTCTGAGTGATTTATTTCACTTAGGAGTATGGTCTCACAGCCCTAGTTTTTGAAAAGAACACAAATGTATTGATGGCCTACATTGCTATAAAAAGAACGTTAACTTCTGTTCCTACTCATCCACAATGCATACATTTCCAGATTTCCCTGTGAGGATGGACTTGGTAGGTTACCCACGTCCATAAACTTAATTGCATTGTCATTTACCTAGTGAATTAATAAAACTCCCTTCTGGGTGGGCCTGGATGAGCGGAGGAGGCATGTTTTCAGGGACCGTTTGGGGTCTCTGGGCCCTGTCCTGCACTCTGTGGTTTCCTCTGCTCTTCTTCCCAACTGCCATGGGTTATGAAGCTTTATAACACCAGGTCCATGTACCATGATGTAACCACCTGGAGCCTGATGCTATGGACAGACTTCTCAGAAGCCATAAGTCAAATATTCCTCTCCTCCTTTAAGATGATAAGTATTCTTTCCCAGCAATGGAAAAGTGGACGAATACCCATATTGTGGAACTCTTTGCATAGTGGTAAATTTTAATGCAATAAATGTGATGGTTACTTTCATCCAGTGTGCAAGACAATTGAGAACAATGACTGAACACTGTGTGTCAGTTTTATTGGGGGACTTCATCATTGGTGATCATATCCTGTGATCAACCAACCTTGGTGACAGTGATAGTTGCCTGACAGCTGATACTGAGTATTCCTTTTGGCAGACATCTGCCAAGGTAAGTCAGTGCATATAACATTCAGAGAATTGTTGTACAACAGCAACAATATTGTTGAATTACTTTTTGAATGTTACCAACTTATACCATTTCCCCTGTATGCTGTGATTTGAGTTTAGATGTCACCCAAGTCTATACCCATTGCCTCCTAAATGCACTTGTTGTTGGAAGCTAGATGTTTCCAGAAGTTAGATGATTCAAGAGGCTTTAAGTAGGGATTTTTGGAAGTGGTGAGATATTGAGTGTATGATATTGGGGTCAAGAGTGTTTGACTACTAAATTGGTTCACTAATTAGTTTGGCTCATTTCTGTGTAAGATTAAGTATGTCCCACCCTATGGTAAGTGCTATCTTCCCTAAGGGTAACTAGCTTGGATAGTATATAAGGGACAGAAACAGGATTTCTGGTAATTGTTGCTTTTACTTGGTATATCCTTGCTGGTTCATTCTACTTGTTCTGCTTTTCCACGAACTGTTTCACCTCTCTGATGTTCCCTTCCAAGTCACCCTGTCTTGGATACAGCTGATTATGGAATAAAACATTTACAAACTGTAAGCCAAACAGAACTTTCATCTTTTAACATACTGAGTGTAGAAAAATTATACACTTCAAATTTCTTTTTAGATAGTGATGATGTAGTGTGAAACTACTATATCTTTACTTTGAAATCTTTTTATTCAAATATAGTACAAAGGACAAAATAATTGTTCCACCAAATCCCAATGACATATCTGAAACTTGAACTAAAAGAATTCACCATAATGGCTACATCCAACCCTTGATCATCTTCATACTAAGCTCATCTCTTTAAATCATGATTAATCCACAAATAATGGCCATATAAGTACAGAATGAAGTACATGAAAACTAAACTCATGTTTTTATCACTTCTGGCTATATAAAGTATGCTTCAATAAAGAATACTGGCCATCTGACACATTGTGTCTCAGCACAAGATCTATAAATACATAGGGCAGTGACAATAAGGAATTAAATGAAATGCTTTTACTCAAACACATTTAAATTGAAGTCCTATTTGAGAGCCAGAGCAGAGCATGGGAGACAAGAGGAGCTGGGCTGTGATATTGTCTTCTGCCTTTCCAATCAAAGACACTCAAGTCCCATCTCCAGGATAGTTTTGCCTTTTTTTTTTCTTCTTTTTTCCAGTACCAGGGATCAAACTAACAATCTAACGCTTGCTAGGCAGGCATTTATGCTGCTGAGCTAAATCCCCAACCCCTTCTTTCTTTCTTTTTTGTTACTAGTAATCAAATTCATGTCCCTTGAGTTTGCTAGGCAGGTGCTGTGCCACTGAGCTAAACCCCAGCTCAGAAGTTTTAATTAGGGAATCTAATCAGCCAGTGTGAATCCAATGAGTCTAACAGAAGCATTTGTGAGCATGGGGACAAGTGTGCTTTTGAGACGGACTCTGATAGCAAGTCATAGAAAGAATAAATAAATAATAAATACGTCCTTACACCAGAAACTGTGACGTTATACCTACTAAAGATCCAGAAATCAGTTTCACAGCATGATTTTCAGTAATGTTCTGCACAATTTCAAAATGCCGACTGTTTTTATTAACAAGCATAGTATTTGAAACATGCTACTTGCATTCAGTTTTCACAGGGTGCATGAAAATGTTCATAATCTAATTTTGAAATCTGCATATGGTATCTGACATGGAATATATCCCTGTCCATTTGATAGAATAAGGGCAGAGTAGTGAATTTCTATATCTCTGCCCTATTTTCAATTGTAAAGTACGGAGTAGAGTAGAGTATGGTGGTACATGCCTGTAACTTCTGGATTCAGGAAGAATATGCAGGAGGATTGCCATGAGTTGAAGGCTTGATGTGCTACAAAAGTGACTCCAACCCCAGCCTGCACCACCTAGGTTTCAAACTCGTCTCAAATAAATAAATAAATTAAAATTAGATTTAAGCTAAAAGAATACGTATTCACCACAAGGCCTTCAAACCAAGTCCCTTCAGCACAAACACAGTAATTCACCATGTACTTAGGAGTCCACATGTCACTGCTCTCCAGGTAAACCATGTTATCAAGTAAGAACTCCAGTCCTCCCTAAATCCTCTTTATTTAACTGATATAATGTGTCATAGCTTTTTCTAGTGGTCAAAGAAGAAACAGCTTCAGGTCTCAAGCTCCAGTGAAATACATACAACGCACCACCAGCACCATAAAAATATTATAGTGTCATGGACCTGCTTAGGTATTCAAACTTTGAACAAATTAACAAGAATCTCAGCCTTCATTGAACTTCCATTGTATTGAGAGGGAAAGTCAATAAACAATATTTCTCATGTTGTACCAACCACCGAGTACCCACTGCCAAAGTACTGCCGTGACTCAGGGCACATGGAGTGATAAGTTCTGTCTTCATCTTTCTTGAGATCAATGTGATATCAGCTTTTCAAGAAGGATATGGAAGTGTTCCTTATATTTTATGTTCTATTTTATGGAAAAATTTAAAGTGAACTTGTGTTAGTTATTTATAAAGATGTAAAATTCATCAAACTGTTGGTAATGTGGGTACTTTCTTCATCACTGATGCGAAGCAGCTGTTGCACCTTGGTGATAAAAGCAATGGAGGGGGTTCTGCTCTCTTCTGATACTCATTCAGACAATGGGGCGCTTCTCAGGATGATCCCCTCGTACCTGCAGCATGCACATCTTGAGGGAAATGTCTGAAGTGTATCTTGTACCAGCTTGCGACACAAAATTCAGCTGTATCTTTCTCTTAGACTACTATTTGTTTGGGAGCTTAGTCAGCTCTCTGGGTTTGCTTTAGGATTCATTTTTCTTTTTAGTTCACTAGAGAAAAAAAGCCACCACTTCCATTAAGCTACCAAACATCCAGTGTTGGTAGCTTAATAAACATCCAGTTTATTTTTCCTTATGTTACTTGATATTCTGAAAATTGATATATCAGGATTTTTTACATGGTGACTAACTTTTTTTCAACTTCATTTTATGCTTATCTCTATCTGTCTGCTTCACCAGCATGCTATATAACTGCTTATTTATATAAACTACCTGGAGCAGTCTACATCTTCTGCTGTCCTGAAATTCCCCAGAATGACATCTCTGAGGGTGAAGCATTTTGTAATACATGGGTAGATAAATTTCAGAGGTAAACAGGAATTAGAATCAGTGATTAAAATGAGCCACCGGGGTGTTTTTTTTTTTTTAATTCTTTTCTAGATTTTTTTTCAGGATTCTACATTTTATTTACATTTAATTTTAAAATTCTTGTCAATGCAAATCACTGAAAATGCAATATCCTTTTGTTTTTCTATCTTATTGCATTCCTGCTGAGTAGAGCTGATAACTTACTGTACCAAAACTGTCAGAGTCACAGCACGGGAAACACTTATACTCTCAAGATTAGCAACATGTCTCAAGTGCTGGGGACCTAAAAAATGTGATTTAAGGGTTGTGCTGTGATGATCATTTAAGATAGGAAAATAACATTGATGTCAAAGGAAAAGGAGATTGATTTTGTCTTCTGATCACAAGAGATAAAATATTACCTGCAAAATTTGTACTTTTATAGTCTCATCTGGGACAGTCACCAATTCTGTGCTGAGTTACTGAGATGAGCCAGCCTTGAAGTTGTATCCAACCCTGCCCAATCCCTGCTGATTTGCATGTGCACAGAACACAGCCCATGCCATTGGGACTTCTTCATAGGCTGCTCACACCTTGTGCAAGAGTCAGTCCCAGTCAAGACACAGCATGGACATGAGGGTCCCCGCTCAGCTCTTAGGGCTCTTGATGGTTTGGTTGCCAGGTAAGAATGGGCAGCACTGGGGATTTCCTCAAGACTCTATGGTCAGAGCTATCTGAATCTTTGGAAAGTTCCTTTCTAATGTGAATAATGATGTATATATTCATGTTTTTCTGTCCATTGTCAGGCTGCAGATGTGACATTCAGTTGACTCAGTCTCCATCTGAAGCTGCGTCTTTAGGACAGAAAGTCAGCATCACTTGCAAAGCCAGCCAGTGTACTGGCAGTAACTTACACTAGTATCAGCAGAAACCAGGATGAGCTCCTAAACTTTTTTTCTATGTTGCAAGCAATTTGAAGTCTGGGTTCCATTCGAGGTTTAGTGGCAGTGGATCTGGGACAGATTTCACTCTCACCATCAGCAGCCTGCAGCCTGAAGACGTTGCGACTTATTACTGTCAGCAAGGATACAGTAGGCCTACCACAGTGATACAAACCATAGCACAAACCTCCCATGAAAGCAGAAGTGTTGAAACTGGGCTGCCCCAACTTCTCTTCCTGGAGTCTTCACCTTATATGAGTGTTTCACGGAGGAAGTCAGGATCTGAAGGTACTTTGAAGGCTGTAGAGGAAAGAATATGTGGAGTCCTTGACCCTTACCTCTATTTTCTCCTTCCCTGCTATATGCATAGAGGCATATTGATGCCTTGGCTGACTTAACAAAGACACAAATCATAAGAATTTAGGAGTATGTTTTAGAGCAAGTGTTGAGTTTCATACAACAAAAGGCAAGCAATGGCAAATATTTCAAATACAAAAATAAAATAAAGATTTAGAGTGAGAAACTAATTCCCTTTCAATGAGCAGAAGTATGGTGCTGAAAGAAACAAAACTAAAAAAAAATGATCTGGGCATTATGGCACTTGCCTGTACTCATAGCAGTAAGACAGTTGACACAAAGTGATTGTCATAAAACAAAAGCTAACCTTTATATAAGCAATGACTGTAGAGGCAACATGATCTACATAGTGAGCCCCTGAGTAAAGAAAAAATAAAATACTCTGCAACAGCACAAACAAAAGTAGATTCTAGAAAAAGTCATTTTAGAGTCCTACATCAGAAGCCAAAGAACATTTGAAACATAAATGCTATACAGAAATTGTTTTAGAAAATGCAATTAAAATATTGCCAACAACTTGTGAAAGGTCACACTTTATAGTGCTTAGGAAAGAAGACACTAGAAATGAAAGAGCTTCTGAAGTTTCCCCTGAAGCCAGAGCACATCAACCACTGACATTATGATCCCACCAAACTTGAGGTCCTCTAATGCATCTTGAAAATCCTGACATGGAAGTGCTGATGTTATCCACAGCATACAATACAAATTCTCAGTTGATTCTCCATACACCTCTCTCTTTGAAGACGTGTACAGATCACACTGAGTCATCCTCCTCCAGCTCTAAGTCTCAGAGGCCCTTCTTTAATCACTTTCATGGAAAAATGAGTTGGAAAAGCAGGTCATGGAAGCCTACATTCAGAAATTATGATGACATAGGAATAATGCTTATCTGTATTTTCTGAAGTGAAATCATTAAGATTTTGTTTCAACAACAAAAGTGCCATAAAGTAACAGTATTAATGGAAAGGCAAAACTCTTAATGAACCGCACGAAAACCATTGGACAAAGCACAATATATTTATTGACAAAACACAAACCGGTGCCCACTGCTTGCAGATGATGGCAACTGAGTTACAAAAGTAACTTAACACCTGAATTGTTTGATTGATTTTGCAGGTCTAAAGCCTATAATCTGAGCATCTATCTAGAAGGTAACAATATGCAACATAACTACCATGAGGCATTTCCTTCAGCTTAGTTTTTTAAAATCTAATATTGTTCTCAGCATTTTGGTTTGTTCTTTTCTATTGTTTCAAATTATTCCCTTCAAAATAAATAAAAAATCTTATCCAAGAAAATAATAGAAAAAGAAACATGATTCATGTTACCAGTTGTTGTTTACTTATATACTGAAGACAAGGTATGTACCCAGTTGTAGACTAAGGATTGCAGAAAAGCAGATTTATGACTTGTAAATAAAGCATTATACATATTTGAAGAAAATAATCTAAAACTTTTATAAGAATTTTGAGGATGAACCTGGTTTAGGAAATAGGGGAGATGGTATCCGTTCCCAGTCCTGAGACTACTAACTGGAGAGAAGCTGATATTGGACTAGACCTGAGAATTTGTGGGAGACCACACAATTGACTATGCCTGCAGCAAACTGTAAGTAGTCTGGGGTGGGAAGACTTAACCCCACAATTAGCTTGTTCCTACATGAGTCATCAAAGCACTGTGTATGACACTAGAAATAAAATCCAACCCCTGCCAAGAGCCACAGCCGAGAACACAGATACGTTCAGTGATGACTGGGAGTCTGATATGCGATAACACAGCAGCCAGGGACAGGTGACTCTTCCCAACTTTTTCCCCCTGAATTGCAGTTTATTGCATTTGAAAAATAAATTGATCATTGACCATGACCAATTCCTGGTCTCTTCACTTCTTGATGCAAGAATTATTTGTTCCCTCCTTTCCAAAACCATCCTGCATCAACATCTTCTCCCCAGGAACCATACATGCCCCCTCACCTCATACTATAGGTTCCACAGCCAATAAGTACTGTGGATGAAGCTGCAACAGGGCCTTTTCTGTATTAGCACTGAACATTGAAGTTCTGTACCTCAACTCTACCTTGATTCTGAGTTTTCCTTTGCAAATTGCATCATTGCAGCAAAGAGGGCATCAGGTTCCATGCTGAGGTCAGTTTTCAAAGTGCCTTTAATCTGTGTCCTCGCAGTTTATCCAAAGTGTGCTAAGGTTTTCCAGGTAATGGACAATGTACTCAACCAGGTAGGAGAAAGCTGAAGATGCTTCTTTTCCCTTTTATAACACAGTTTATTGAGACTATACAGATGCTGGTCCAAAGAGGACCTGAACCTGCGTTATTTTTGCAGCTTTCAGTGGTCAGGGTAAAGAGCAGCTGGAGTGAGGCTCACGCTGTCAGGAATCCAAGAGGGTGTCCGTAATGAAATGTGGGGAAGAATAAATTATTTACTTTGTTCTTCTCTTGTATAGATAAGAATGGAGAGAATGCATAGGAAGGGATGGGTTGTGGCATGAGAGGAAGTCTATCAGGGAATGTATTTATTGCTTAGGGAATGATTGGGCCAACAGTTTAGAAAGTTCACACTAATGAGATTCCATGGTCCTTCTGGTTGGCATCATGATGTTATGTTTAATTTTCCAATAACTATTCAGCAGGAATTTTTTTTATCACATAGTTTTCACCAATTATCTTCCTATTGTCTCTCCCTATAAGCATCCTCCAATCTTGGTAATCGTATTTGCAACATCTCAGAACCGTTTTACAGTGCCACACAGAAAAGAACTGGAAATACACAACAGAAGTCAGTACAGGTAAAAGGGCACTGTATTTATTTGAAAAGTAATCAGGATGACTGTATCTTCTTTGAAAAACTATGAGAAAGAAAATAAATGAAATTTCCTTTCCAAGCACATTGGTGAAATCTTGATTCAAAAGCTAGTAACTTCTCATTTAATACCAGGTATAACAAACTAATGTAACCTCAATGCCATGCAGTGCCTGAAACCCATTTGTGATGGTTGTATCTAATCAAACAGCAAAAAGTGAAGTTTGGGAATGTGCCAAAAACAAGTATATATTACCATAAAGATAATGGCCATCTCATTCAGGAAAAAAAAAAAAAAAAAAAAAAACAGTGTTTCTTTACACATGGTCACAAGAGGGGGCAAGTGCACATCTGTGAGGGAGGAAATGCTCTGCAGGTGCCCAGAATTGTCCTGGAATTCTGACCATCCTGGGTAGTATTACTGATTCATTGCACTCTTTTACAACTCATCCTTTTCCTCCAGGATCAACTTTATCCAATTTTTTGTCAACAGATCTCATGCCCTAAAGCACTGTTACTCAGGACAGACTGAAATTGATCTGGTCAAAAAATATTGGCTAGAACCATTCTTTGTCATACATGGTGAAAAACAGAGCCACTGTAAGTCCGCGGAGTTGGCTCACAGGGAAAATACACTTGAAACATGATCCTTATTCGAACAAAAAAGCTTGGGCTAGGGGCTGGGGATTCAGCTCAGTGGCATAAGCGCCTGCCTTGCAAGCAGGCAGTTGTGAGTTCGATCCTCGGTATCCTGGTACCCATAAAAGGAAAAAGACAAAAAAAAAAAAAAAAAAAAAAAAAAGGTTGGTTCCTGGGTCCCTGGATTATAGATAAGGAATTAGGTGATATTTCTTCAGATGAGAGAAAGTTTAAAACCTACACATTCATTCTTGGTCACAGATAGAAGCTTTGAACACCTGAATATCAGGCTAATGTTTCCTCCCTTGCATTGTCTCAACCTGGCTCAAGAGTTAGGGCTGGCATGGTCTACTTTCCATCTCCTTGAAAACTATGTTCAAAATTTCTCAGTGACTAAAAGGGCAATGCAACACAGGGCACTGTTGTATATTTACACCAGTGATGACACTCAAAGAAAAGAGGTACGTCTAAATCCTCAGTGAAAAATCATTGGGTTGCAATTCATTTCCGTTCAGATGTAACTCCTCTAAGATAGCTTTTGAAATTTTATTTTATTTTATTTTACTATTTTTTTTAACCAGGGACTGAACTGATGACCCCACACTTGCCAAGCAGGCACTTGTGTTGCATAGCTAAATCTCCAGCCAAAATTTTATTTTCATCCATAGCTCATGACCTGCTCACCCTGGATCACAGTTGGATCATTACAAGTCAAAGCCATCTCATGAGCCATAGTGTAGTATCTTTCTTGAGATAGCCTATATTTGCAGTTCAGGAAGATACCTGCTAGTCAGAGTTTCACAGAAACATATGTGAACTTACAGCCTGTATTTGTGATTAAAAGTAATGTTTTGTTCTCCTCTTGCTCATCCAGGACAAAAACATTTCTAAATCTCCATGCCAGGATTACCTTGGCATGTTAAATGTGACCATCACCTTGATTGCCTTGGGAGCCACTAGAATATTAATAAAGCTTATTCTAGGTGGCCCTATAAGTGTAGTGATGGTAGGATCATGGAATCTGAATCTTTTCCCTAGTCTTGCCCTCCACTGAGCTGTTTCTTTACCCTTCTTCTCAGTTGCCATGGATTATGCAGCTTCATTACACCAGTTCTACTTCCCATGATGTCACTCCTTGGAGCGAGCTGCTATACATTGAATGATCTGAAGCTATAAGTCAAAAATTCCTCTCTGACTTTAAGATGTGTATGTCATGTATTCTGTTCAGGCAATGACCAGTCCCCATGGTATGGGACTCTCTCTACAGATAAATGTATTTTGACAGAAGAAGTATTATGGCTATCTTTGGGAAATAACAGAGAAAAATGATGGTGTTACATATTTATGCTTTATTGGGAGATATCCTCAGTGCTGGTCAAGATGAATCACTTTATTATTTACTGTCCTAAAGAGAGAAACTGCATACCATGGGAGAAACATACAATATAGGGAATGCTTAACCCTTAGATGAATGCCATCCCACTGCAATCTTCACATTCAGTAAAATACTTCACATCCTCAATGTCCTCCTTGTGAATCACACCCCAGGATGACTTGTGCTTTCCTCAACCAAGTCATGATTTCTCTCTCAGGCAGCACCTTATCTCAGGTTTCTTCAAATCTAATGTTTCAACAGAAAATTTTATGGGAATTTTCTTACTTGTTGTACTTCTGTGGAAACAGACCTTCACGAGTCCTTATCCCTGGGAAACATGAAATGTTTTCTCTGATATAAGGTTGATTTAGTTACTTCAACACTCCTGTCACCTTTGCTAAGTTCACCAATTTTCTCTGGAAAAAGTTCCCTATATTACCAGGATTCGATATTCCAATCATATGTGATTCTTTCTAATGGTTTTATTACCCTTCTCTATTTAAAAAAAATAATATTTCTACCGCTCCCTAAATGCCCACTCCCTTGTGTACTCACATAAAATGCATTGGCAGCACTCATGGCCAATGAATCTGAGACACAGTATCAGACCCTCACCCTTTAAGAAAAGTGAAATTTATTTTGGCTCACAGGTGGTAGACGTTTTAGCCTATAGCCAGCTGGATACAAGCAAAGACAGTATGATAGAGTAGAAACAGCTTGTGGCATAGCAGTCAGGAAGCTGAGAGCAAACAAAGGACAAGGGCAGGTGGTAGACACTTCGTGACCACATTCCCAGCAATCCACCTCCTCCAATCAGGCTTCACCTCCCAAATCACATTTACTTTAACCTTAACCATAGTGGACCAATCCACGGATGACTATCAGTTTTGTGATTCAAACACTCCTTAAAGCCCTTTGGGAGGGATTCCAGACAGAGGAAAGCATCCAGACATCAAATAGAATAGGACAACCCATTGTCTTGATGACCAATAGCACGGACAGAGTGTAAAAACAAGACTTTAAGAATATACACTGCAACGTTTGCATTTCTTGGGGAAACAAATTCATAGATTGTATCATTACTCCTGTTCATCAAAGTCATAGTTTGATCCCTGCCTACCCACATGTTGATGACAAGACTAAATGCTCTGACACGATCTTGGCACACATATTTAGAACACATCTTGTACACACATGTAGAAAACAGAATATCATTTCATTTAATATTTCAGAACAGAAACTCTTCTCCAAGTATTTCATTTATTTATTATTTATTTTATTTTTTGCATTACTGCAGAACCCAGGGTACCTAAACTGAATAAGTACCATATGTTTTGCACACTTATTTTAGAGACAGGATTTAATTAAGTTTCTAAATTGATCATAAAAAATTCTCCTGTACTGCTTTATTCACAGTGTTTATCATGAACAAATGTGGAATTTTGAGAAAGGCTTTTGCTATCGATATCAAGACAATCATGTAACTTTTATATTTTCTTTCTGTTTTTGCTTTGTCTTGTATTTGTGTGTTCACATAGAATGAAATTTGTGTTCCTGGAATGAAACTATATTATTCATATTTTGTATGATTTCTAGTGTGTTATTTAATTAAACTTGTAAGAATTTCCTGGAAAATGGTGCATCAAAATTTGTTCCATTCTTTTCCTTTTTCTTGAGTCATTAACTGGTTTTGAGATCAAGATGATACTGGTCTTGTAGGATGAATCTGGAAGCATTTCTTCTCCTTTAATTACATGGAACACTTGTAGGAGCATTTCTGTTCAATTTTTAAAGATGTAATAAACTTTATCAAGAATGATTGAGAGCTTGGTTGCATTCGGAAACACCAATGAGAAGTATCTGCTTCATCTAGAAGATGCCAAGGAATGTAGAAGGCTCTGTTTTGCTATGTTCCCCACCCAGACATTGGGTGTTTCTCAACATGCTACATGGTAACTACAGTGTATAGATGCAAAAGAAAAAGTCTGACATACCAGCTTGGTACAAAGCACTCAGCTCTCCCTTTCTTTCAGGCAGCCTATTTTTCTGGTAGCTTGTTCTGCTGTCTTCAATTACTCTGGGATTCTCTTCTTTAACACTCTTGAGAAAAATGCCATCACCCCTAGTAAGCTACCATACACTCAGTGTTGATTCTCTCTGTCTTCATTATTTTACTTTTTAATAAAAGTATAAGTATTTCTGAACTTACTCACGTTTGGTGGCATTGTTTCTATTCCGTTCCATTCTTATTTATCTCTGTCTACAATATCAGATGCCGCATACCTGCTGATCTGGATGAAGCCCTGGGAGCTGCCTGTGTGCTAGGTGGTTTCCTGAATTCCCCTAGGATGACATCTCTGAGAAATAAGTGTCTCACAATATAGGAGTAGAAAAACTACAGAGGTAAGTAGAAATCAAATTTAGTGATTGTGAAGTATCCTTTTTTAGATATTTATTTGATTTCAATACTCCACTCTTTATTGTAGTTCAATTGTAAGGTAATGATGATTACTCATCAAAGAAAGGCAGTCTCATCTTCATCTTTACCTTGTTACATTCCAGCAGAGTAGGGCTGATTACTTACTAGTGGAGGATAATCAGGAAGCGTTGGCACAGGGAAAACGTCTTCTTTCAGTATTGACCAGCAGGGGCCACAAACAAATGACCTAAAAAAATCATATATATATATATATATATAATTTTTTATTTCCCCTTGATTGCACTATAACAACTAGGTGCTATGTTGTATAGGAAGACAAGTAAAGAAGATGTGATGAGCACCAAAACAGCAAAACAACGCACTAAAAGAAAAAGCAGGCTGATTTTGTCCTCTGATCATATGGGATAAAATACAGACTTTAAACAAATCTATAGCATTAAGGTTGCTTCGAGTACACACAGAGTCACCGTGTGTATACCCAGTTTCTGAGAACAGTTTGTTCTGCAGCTGGGCATAGCAGCCCATTCCTGCTGTTTTGCATGCACACATATCACAGCCTAGGGCCCTGAGGACTTCTTCATAGGCTTTTCACATCCTGTGCAGGACTCAGTTTCTGTCAGAACACGGCATGGACATAAGGGTCCCCACTCAGCTCCTGGGATTCTTGTTCTTCTGTCTACCAGGTAAAGATGGGCAACCCTAGGTATTTACTCAGCACTGTATGGTCAGAGCCACCTGAATTTGAGGGAAGATATTTTCTCATGTGATTATCATCTAATATTTGTTTTTATGTTTCCACTGTCAGGTGAAGATGTGATATCCAGTTGACCCAGTCTTCCTCTGTGTCTGTGTCATTAGGAGAGAAAGTTACCATCACCTGTCTAACCAGCCAGCGTATTAGCAATGATTTACACCGGTATCAGCAGAAAATTGGGAAAGCTCCTAAACTTCTCATCTATGGTGCAAGCAGTTTGGAGTCTGTGGTCCCTTCAAGGTCCAAAGGCAGTGGGTATGGGAGAGATTTCACTCTCACCATCAACAGCCTGGAGCCTGAAGATGCTGTGTCTTTTTACTGTCAGCAAAGTAATAGTTGGTCTAATAGAGTGGTACACATAATAACAAAAACCACCTACAGAAGCATAAGTGTGAGTGCAAACCACCCTAGTTTCTCTTCCTATTGACTGCACATAAGAGTGTTTCTCATTTGCAGCCAGAATCTGAAAGTCATTTGAAAGTTTAAGAGAAGGGGTGAGGCATCATCCTTGATTCTTAACTCTGTTTCCTCCTCCCCAGCTCTAGCAACACAGACATGAAAATGTCTACCTTAATTGAATAAAGGACATAAATCATTAGGCCTTTAGAGTATGGATTAGAGCAAGTGTTGAGATTCATACAGCAAAAGGCAAGCAATAGTAGTTATTTCAAGCAGAAATATAAAGTAAAATACATAGAATGAGAGTTTAAATTCTTTGGTGTGATCAGAAATTTGATGCTGAAAGAGAATTTAAAGAAAGCACAAAACATGGAATGAGATAGACACTGTGAAAGTTGTTTGTAATCACAGCAATAGGACGAGGCAAGATGATTGTTGTGAATCTAAAGCTAGGCATGGGCTACATAATAACATTAAGGCTAGCCTGAGACTCCCAAAACTGTGAGGTGAAGTAAATTTCTCCTTTAAATACAGAGTGCTGGATTATTTCTCCCACCTGTAAACAGAGGGCGTGTTTACTCTCACCATTCTTAGTGCTGAAAAATCAATCTGGCCTACATTGTTAAAATGCTGGAATTATTCATTTATAGGGAGAGGCAATTTTTTGTGTTTATGCTAGAAATATTATTCCTCAGTTCTAGAGATATTATAAGGAAATGTAAAATTCACTTCTAACAAAGAAAAATTTTAACAAGACTTTACACATTGAAAATGTAAGAGCAACAGATTATAACAAGATAGCAGCAATAATGATCCTATACTTTTAAAATCTTTATCCCTAAATTTCTCTAGAATTTGCAACAATTTCTCAAACTTCTTTATAGTACACTGTAAAAGACAAAAGAATTGACACTTCTTGTGAGGAAATGTGTGACATGTATTGTGGTTCTGTTGATGGGGTGTATTACATTTATTGATTTCCTTATGTTAAACCATCCCTGCATTCCTGGAATGAATTCTACTTGGTCGTGATGTGTAATCTACATGTTAATTTGCTGCATTCTTCTTGCCAGTATTTCATGGACGATCTTTGCATCAGTGTTTATTATTGAGATTGTTCTCAATTTCCTTTTTAGTTGTGTTCTTCCCTGGTTTTGGTAGAAGAGTAATACTTGCCTCCACGAATGACTTAGGGAGGATTGCTTCCTTTTCAATTTTATTGAAGAGATTAAGGAGTATTGGCATCAAATCTTATCTAAATTTCTTGTAGAATTCAGTTCTGAATCCATCAGGACCTGGGCTTTTCTTTGTTGGTAAGTGTTTAACTACGCTTTCAATTTCAATAGCTGACATTGGGTTATTTAAATTGTTTAATCTTCTTAGGTGAGTGTTAGTAATTCATATGTTTCTAGAAATCTGTCCATTTTCTCTGTGTTTTCTACACAATATGAGTAGATATTTTCAAAGTAGGTATTCATGATTTTTTGAATTTCTATAGAATTTGTAATAATTTCCCTTTACAGCTTTTACTGTGAGAATTTTTTTTCTTGATGAGGTCAGCTAGAGTTTTGTCAATTTTGTTTATTCTCTCAAAAAACCAGCTTTTTGATCCACTAATTCTTATTATTGTTTTTTTACAGTTTCAATTCCATTAATTTCTGCTCTGATCTTTACATTTTCCTCTCTCCTATGAGACTTGTGTTTTACTTGCTCTTCTTTTTCTAGAAGATTGAGATGAATCTTTAGCTTTTTTATTTGTGCTCATTCTGTTTTCTCGATATGACAATTTATTGCTATATATTTCTTTCTTAAACCTGTTTTTATTTCATCCCACAGATTATGGTATGGTGTGTCTTCATTTTCATTGAACTGCTGGTATTCCTTTGTTTCTTCTTTAATTTCATCTGTAGCCCACTGGTTGTGCAGAAGATTGTTATTTAATTTCCAATGTATTTATTCAGGTTCTGCAATTTCTTTGCCACTAATTTCTAATTGCAGTGTGCTGTGGTCAGATACGTTGCATGGACTACTTTCAAAATGTCTGCATTTAGTAAACAATGATTTATGGGATAATATATAATCTATTTTGGAAAATGTCTCAAGTACAGCTGTGAAAAATGTGTATTCTGATGTTTGGGTGGAACACTCTATAAACATTTACTAAGTCCATTTTCTCATAGGTATGATTCAGTTCTATTATTTCTTTGTTGGCTTTTTGTTAGATGATCTATCTCTTTGTGACAACGGGATAATAAGGACTCCTTTTATAATTGTGTTCTTGTGTATTTCTTTTTCATGTCCATTTGCATTTGTCTTATACAGTTGGGTGATCCTTATTTGGTGGTATATATTTATAATTGTTAGTTTTTCATCTTGAATTTTTACTCTAACAATTATGTAGTGACCTTCTATATCTTTTAATCATTTTAGGTTTGGAGTTCACATTGTCTGCAAATAGAATAGTCACCTCTCATTTTTTCTGGGTTCCTGTTGCATGGAATACCTTTTCCATCCTTTCCCTTTGGGTCAGATGTGTTTCTTGTATACAGCACATTATGCCATCATGTTTCTTGATCCATTCTGTCAATCTATTTATTTTGATAGGTGAATTGAGGCCATTTTCATTTATTGATATGACTGATATGTACCAGCTTGACTTTGCCATGTTATATTCCAGTTGTTTGCTTTCTGCTTTTCCCCCTTTTTAATTACTTGTCCTACCTGGTGGTTTCATTCTGTTGTTCTGGAGATCATGGTTATTTTTATCTCTGTTGGGTATGTCTTTCAATACTTTTCCTAGGGTTTTGTGGACATGGATTAACTCAGTTGTTCTTTGTCATGGAAGTATCTTGTTTCACCATTAAATATGAATGAAAATTTTGCTGGATACATAAATCTGGGTTGAAAGTTGTTTTCTTTTAGAGGTTGAAATACCTCATTCCTAACTCATCTTAACTTTAAGGTTTGTGCTAAAAAGGCTGCAGTGATTATAATAGAATTTCCTAGATAGGCGAGTTGTGTATTTTCTCTAACAGCTTTTAGTATTGTGTTTTTGTGTTGTATGTCTAGGATCTAAATTATTATATGTCTGGGTGTATATTTATATTGGTTTGACTGTTTGCCCTTCTATATGCCTCACTTATCTGCATATCAGATTTTTCCCCATGTTTTGGAAATTTTCTGCTTTTCTGTGAATAGTTTACCTATGTCATTTGCATTGACTCTTGCTTCTTCACTAATTCGTATTAGTCTTATATTGTTTCCCTTGTTGTCATTTCATGCTGCTTTGTTATTTTTTAAACTTCTTTACTTTCATGATTGCTAATTGTGACCTGTTTGAAATTCTGTCTTCAGCTCCATTTAAACAGTTTTTGCAGCTTCAAATAGATTTTTTTTTTATTTTTTGGATGTCTCTTTGAGGTTGTTTCATGAATTCTGATTGTTTTCTACTTTGTTAATTCAAGGTTTCAATCAGTTTACCATGTTCCTATACCTTTTTATGTATTTTTTCTCTAGCTGCACTGAGCAAGTCCTTTAATGAGGTTGTTATTTCTGTCTTTACATGAGATATTATTTCTCATTTGATTTCCTCTGTAGCCTCATAGAGTTATTCTTTTATTTCACTTGTTATCTTTTTCAGAGATTTCTGGTATGTTACTTTTGAAGTCCTCTATTTCATTGTCTCACGTACTTGCTCCTGATGGACTAGATATTTAAGATTACATTTTGCTTTTTTGCTTTGATATTTTCCCCTTTCAGGTTAATATGTGGTCCTTCAATCTTATTAGTTTCAAATGTTGGTAGTGTGTATCTTAGGGTCCTACTGTAAAGTTGATGTTTGTCCAATTGTTGAGTCCCACATGAAGAGGTGGGCCAGTCACCTGAATTCCCCCTGCAGTACCTATTAGGTGAGTCCTGTATTCTTCCTAGGCTGAAAAGCCTATGAGTATTATGCAAATAAACCTTTAGTACCTGCTGTTTTTATGTCTTCAGGTGGTTCAGAGTCACCATATCTCACTTTTATAGTTTGATTTTCGTGGAACTCTATCGTGTCTCTTGGTGTCTCATAGGCCCTTTTATTTTCTCCAGGTTGGAGAAGGCCTTCCTGGCTCCCTCCTCTACCTATCTGATATTCTCTGTGTGGAGGAAGCACTCACTCACCCTCTTACCAAGCTTGCCAATGCTCTACTTCCAGAGGGGCTTTGCTATTGTTCTTGTTTACCTAGTGAAGGTGGCAAACACTATTCCTATTTTAGGGGCAAACTTACCTTACTGAAGGAAGTCTGCTGAGTTCTTCTATTTGGATGAGGGGTTACTGAACCATACATGGATACAGCACAGTTAATCCATGATAGCCCAAGGTTCCTGGGGCGGAGAGCCAAAAATCAACAGCACTAGTAGGTCCAGGAGGTGGGGAATCTCCAACAGCAGTGGTGAGACTGCAGGGGCACACCCCACTGGCTGTAGTTCCTGAGTTCTGAGGTCTGGCCTGGCCTTGGGCATAACTCACTGGAGTTTCTCGGTCCTGTGCGGTGGTCTGCTGGAATGGTGGATATCACGGGAGCACCTGGGTTAAATTTATATTTAATAAATTATTCAAAAATATTTATTCAATACTTCTTAGAATATCTTACTTTGATGGGTTACCCAAAATATGTTCACATTAATTTTCCATGTAGAAACATACATAAAATTCTATATTCCATTTATTTCTGTTCCTTAAAAATTTTCTTTTTTGGTATCAGAAGTAGAATTAGGACCTCATGCTGGGTCAGCTGGGGATGCAGCTGTTGAGGACCCAAGCCTTCTGAGGGGAACAGGCTGGTGGAGAGCTCTAAAGTCACATCCTACACTTTTGTGCTCCCACTACACTAACCATTGTACACCTCTTCTGTATCTCCTCTCTATCACAAATTGGAGCCTTCAGTAGCTTTTCTTTAAATCCTTCTGTGACTTTAGGACATTGATTCTTGCACACTTGAAAATGGTGGTTTTCCATGATTCAAGGGTCATTCCCTACACATATTCTATTCTGAAACATAGGTGATTCAATTACATGTATTAGTCTATAATTGTGATCCATGAATGTTCACGCAAGCATCACTGTTGGTAAGTCGTGATTCTTTTGGAACCCAGGAAAAGAATAGCAAATCTTAAAAACGTATATGTGGCAACTTTTACCTGTGTGAACAGTGACTCAGCCAACATGTACACCACGAATGCTGGCAGAGGAACCCTCACTGACAATTGGCTCTGGCATGTCTGTGAAGTGAACATACAGTCACTGAGCCCCATGCATTGCCTTGTGTGATGGGAAATAGCAGGGAAGAAGCTGTTTTCACATAGCAAGCTCTGGGATAACACTTGTCTCCCCTCAGCCCCTGGAGCAATTGTCCATCTCCCTGACACCTGCCTCATTGGTGTTCACTGAGTGCTTGGTTCAGTAAGTGTCCTGAGCAAGAAAATATCTTCACTGGGCTCTACACAGATGAAGCTCAGTCCAGTTTTGTGGATTCTTAGTCTCTAGGATATAAATGAGACTTCAAGGTGAAGGAAGAGGTGATACTTTTAAAATATCATGTTTAATGGAAGTTTAAATTCATGCCCTGAATTGCCAATTACTGTCAACTTAGGTTAAATTGTTACATTGTTATTGATCATAAGTTGACTGCAGGATACAAGATGAGTGCAAAAAGACAAATATCAAAAATCTGTGTTGCCTGAAAAAGTTTGCAGTAAGTGTCAGGACAAAATTTTATCATCAAAATATACTGAGGGAAAAATTCAATGAGTTACAAAGTAGACAAGTACCAAGATATAAAAGAACATTAATTAATATGTAAGTCTGTGTGCTGTATTTCTTTATAATATGGCTGCATAGTACACAGTTGTATCAATAAAACCTATAAAATATAAGTATTTTTAACATCTCAAGATTATATAATCACTAAGTTCTTTAATTATTTAAAGAAGATGAATTTTCTTTCTAAGCAGAAATACTACTGTCTGAGACAAGGCTCTGGGTAAGCCATCAAACCCCTCTGAGTCTAGCACTATTCTGGCCTCTTGGACCACCAAGAACAGTTCTGGTAACAAGCACTACCTGAGAGCCAGCCCAGCTCAGGGTTTTGGGGCTCTCAGACCCCAAAACTGGCTCAGGAATTTCTCCCAATAAGTTTCTGTGTGTGTTCCTGATTTCTGTTCTTGGATTTCCTGTGGGACAGCATCAGTGACAGCGTCTCTGGTCCTCCCAGGTTTTGGCCCCACTGCTTAGGATAGAGCAGCTACTTCTTCTTCAGTCCAGGACCAGAGCCATCAGCTGTCAGCCCTGGTTTGAGGCCCCTGTTCAAAGATTCTCCCACTCACCCCAGTGCCTGAAAAACTGACATGGCACTAAAATCACAGACTACATGATTGCACTTTCTACAGCCATGAATGCCCCCCAAGCGATTGGAAATTTGACATTGTTGTTAATCTCGCTGACAGGCTTTTTCTTACTCCACCAGATAAAGATGTTCTGGGAACATGGTGCAATATATCTGTTCACTTAGAAACACTGATTAACTTAAAATATAGCATGACTATTAATGTCTGTTAGTTCACCCCAAAAAACAGTTGGCGTTTTCATTATTTGATTGTTTGAACATATTTCATGTCTATATCTT
The DNA here is from genome assembly GCF_034190915.1 of Cavia porcellus. Lineage (NCBI taxonomy): Eukaryota > Metazoa > Chordata > Mammalia > Rodentia > Caviidae > Cavia > Cavia porcellus. Next base: position 42,080,710 of record NW_026947501.1, on the reverse strand, counting down.
GTTATATGAGAAATTACATTAAAGATAACAATATGCAATATATTAATCAGTGTTAATCTATTATTTTGTGTTGAAATTGTAAGTCATGTCTTGTATTTTTTATAGTTTTTAAAATTAAAACCAAGCGGCAGAAGTCTTCACTTCCAGCCTCTTTCTTCAGTTTATGCAGTTCCAGCTCTGCTCTGATATGCATGGGGAGCACAGGTGAGCCTCTCGCTGTCCAGGGCAGAATCAGGAATGTTGGGGCACTTGTGCATGCCCAGCACAGCGCGAAACGGATCTCAGTGAGCTTCCTGTCCAATAAAGTATCTTTTAAGTCTAACACAGTATATCCAGTTCATGCAGGAGGCAGTAGGCTAAGTAAAGTGTAAGAATTTGAGACCACTGGGTGAAGGATTACAACCAAATTGTTTACAGCTCTTAAGTCGTGGACCAATCTATATTCATTGGTTCCAGGTTTATGAAGCAGCAGAAAAGGTGTAGTTTATGGGGACTAATAATCTCAGTATTCTCGCTTCTAAGAACCTCTGTACATATTGTTTGATTCCTTTCCTAGCTTCCATGATCATTGGGTATTGCTGTCAGAGACTGGGGTGATAGTGTCCACTCCCCATGCTGAATCCAAGAAGGGAGGCTAGGGATTAGGATATAATTCAATAGTGCTTGCAAGTGAAAAGTCATACCTTCGATTTCTGGTACCAAATAAATAAATAAATCAAGAAGGTCAGGGCATATATGGATGTTGGTCCCTGATCTCCCGAATTTATTAGGCAATATTCCTCTTGTGTAGGAAAAGTTCCTGCAACAACACAGGCCTCAGATGAGGGCTCTTCTCCAGCAGTTAAGATAGATTCTGAGGCAGTAAAAGAAATGTGAGCTCACCGCTTGAATGGTCTCAGCCCAGGAGAGGAGAAGGACAGTCAGTCATAGTGTAAAGTAATGGCTGACCAGGTAGCACCTGAGCTGAACCTGCAGCATTTCACAGAAAGACTAAGTGGTAGATTGGCCAGTTGCCCCTTATATGTTTATATTTTTTTTTCTAAGAAGTGTAGTCAATGGTTGAGTAACTACAGATATATCAACACCTGTGTCCACCAGGAGCTAAACAAGTCTTTTCCCTACATTTGCAGTAAATATGGATTCCCTGGAGCTGAGAGACAAGAGATCTAATAATTTGTCATTCTGAAATTTCCCCTTTATCCACCATAAGCACTTTCTTTTTCTCCTGTAGCAGTTTTGCACACTCTCATTTCATGTGTCCCTTCTTCTTATAACAGGTACTCTGATCTGGATCTAGTGCAAGGTGTTTCCCTCCCAGTTCCAAACTGAGGCTACATCTAACAATTGCTAACATAGCTTACAGTCATTCCTCTCCAAGATTTCACTTATTTTCCTTTGTTATGATATACCTTTGAGTTAGCTTGACCTAATGAGCCATAGCCAGGACTGCAAACCTATCCAACTTTGTAACTTGTGGCATATATGGTAGATAAAAAAGTAACAGTGTTCCTCCACATGTGGCAACAAGACGGTGCAAGTGCACTCCTGTGATGGCAGAGAAGGTTCTGGGTGTATGTAGAAATGTCCTGGAGTCCTGGATAATGCTGGCTTGTTCTATTACTGGTTTACTGTTCATGTTCATAGCTTACCTGTTCACCCAGGAATAACCTGCCCATTTTTACAAGGCTTCATATCCATGGGCAAGGATCACTCCAGGGAAAATCAGGACATTCTGATCACAAACTATTGGCGGAAACCATTTCTTCTGTCACATATGGTAAAAAGATGAGTGTTTGTGGGTCTTATCAGATGTTTCACAGGGAAAATAAACTTTAAAAATGACACTTATTCTAATAAAAAAGAGAGTGAGGACTGGGTCTCTGAGTTGTAGACAACTGTTAAGGTGCTCCTGATCCAGGTGAGAGAAAGTTTAAAACTTACAAGTCTGCTATATGCAAGGAAGGCATGCAGAGCTTGAAATTTGCAGATCACACTAATGCTTCCTCACAAGCATCATCTCAACCCGACTTCAGAACGATGACTGATCACAGCACAGCTTTCAGAGCCTTGGGAACCACATATAAAATCTGACAGTGACTAAAGAACAAGGTAAGTAAGAAAACTAAGCAAAAGTCCTATGTCTCAGAGTACAATGAGAAATCACCCTGTTGCCATTCATTTTGTTTTACATGTAAATCCTCTAAGATAGAGTTTGAAATTCTGTATTCATCCATAAATCATTACCAGCCTTGTCTCCGCCCATTTCTAGGCACAGCACACTCATGAGCCACAGCTACGTGTCTTTATCAAGGTAGGCTGTACCTGCAGGCCAGACAGGCACCTACAAGTTCAAGTTGTAGAGAAACACATATGTGTTGACAGTTTCTATTTGTGATTTAAAATGTTTCATTCTGAGTTTGCTCATCAAGCATGAAGACATTTCCAAATGTCCCTGCTAAAATGGTCTTATTAAATTAAATATGATCATCACCATGTTTCCATTGGCAGTGACCTAAGACAGTAAGAAAGCTTATTTCTACGTGTCCCTGGATGAGTGCTGAGGGCAGGATTGTGGGGTCTCCATGTGGTGTTTGGCCCCTGCCATTCTTCTGTTCTTCTTCCTAGTTGCCATGGGTTATGCAGCTTAAATACACCAAATCCATGCCCCATGATGTAATTACTTGAAGCCAGTTGCAAAGGCCTGTATTCTCTGAATCTCTGAGTCAAATATTGCTGTCCTGCATTAAGATGCTCTTGTCTGATATTTTTCAAGAGCAATGAGAAAACTGACTCATGCCCATGGTATTGGATTATTTCTGCATATAGGTGAATTTTAATACAAAGAAATATAATGAAGGTTTTCATCCCGTTTAAGAGACAAGTTAGAACATTGACTGAGTTCTGTGGGTCAGATTTATTGAGGGACAACACAAACTCTGGTCAAGCTGAATCAGTTCTCTTTAAAATTTCTTAAAAATGGAAAAAATGTGCCCTCTGAGAAACACCCAACATAGGAAAAATTTAGATCTTAGATGAATTCCATCTACTCAATACCATGAACTTCAATCAAGTACTTCACATCCTGAATGTGCATCTCTTGAGTCACACCCCTGGGTGAACCATGCTTTCCTCATCCATTTCAGGGTTTCAGACTCAGGCAGCACCAAAGCCCAGGTTTCCTCAAATCTGAAATTTTTCAACCTAAAAATTTATACAAATTATATTACTTGCTATATTCCTAGGGAAACAGACTTTTACAAGGCTTAGTCCTTATGAGACTTCAAAATCTTACTAATGAGATGAGATTTACCTAGATACTTAAACTTTCATGTCATCTTCTGTTAAGTCACCACTTCTGTCTGGAAAGAAATTTCATGTTGTCAGTATTTGATTTTCCAAAAATGAGTGATTCCCTCTAATCATTTTATTATTTTTTCTCTAAACTTTAAAAAAATACATTTCTAGTGCTACCTAAAACCTTACTTTCTTGAGTACACAATGCCAAAAATACTGCCACTACTCATGGCAAATAAATCTGTGTGCAGTATTTTATTCACTTTATCAATATGAGACAGAGTACTGAATGGGTATCCTTAATTTAAGGAAAGAGAGGTTGATTTCTCCTGAAGGATTGTACAGGTTTCAGCCCATAGTCAGCTGGCTCTGAGGAAGGGCGGTAAGGCAGAGGAGAAGCAGCTCATTGTATGGAACTTAAGGAACACAGAGCAATCAAGGGAAGTGGAAAAGAGGCAGACACTTCCTGACTATGTCCCCAGTGACCCGTCCCCTGCAATCAGGCTTCACCTCACAAAGCACATTCAGCTTCAGCTCAACCGTAGTGGACCAGTTCACTGATACAAACTCTACCAATGCCAAAAGCATGTTAAGAGGAATTCCAAACAGAGAGGGCATCCAGACATAAACCATAATAGGTCCTCTCAGTGTCCCCATGACAGAATCCGAGGGACAAGAATACAAGTAAATACACTGCGTGTGTCTCCTTGAGAAATAAACTGCCAGGTAATATCACTACTGCTAGGTATCAAAGATATAGTTTGGTCACTATCAACATACACATCATTGAGAAGAATAATTGGTCTGAAACAATCTGTACAAGCAAAAAGTGCACATATTTAGAAAACAGAATAACTGTTTTTAAATATTTCAGAACGAAAATTCTATGCTATATATATTTCTTTTTTTTAACTTTTTTGCACTACTGCAGAATCTGGGGACATGCACTGACTAAATATCAAATGTTTTGCATATTTCTTTTAGAGAAAGAATTTGGTTAAGCTGCTAAATTGACCATGTGAGATTCTTCTATACTAGTTTTTTCATAGTATTTATCATGGATGAATATAGAATTTGGTCAAAAATTTTTACTATACATGTTGAGATAATTATGTGACTTTTTTCTATTCTTGATTTTTCTGGTATTTCTTGATTTCATATGATGAGACATCTCTGTATTCTCTTAATGGAACCAAATTGATCACATTCTATAAGTTTTTAATATGGGATTCAACTAAATTTTTAACACTTTACTGGAAACTTTTATATCAAAATTTGGTACAATCATTTACCTTTTGTTAAGTCACTATGTGGCTTTGAGATCATGGAGATACCAGCTTTGTAGGATGAATATGGAAGCATTTCTTCTGTTTTTATTTCATTAAGCATTTTGAGGTGTATTGTGCTAGTTTTCTAAAGAAATGTAAACTTCAGCAAACTGATTATCAGCTAGGTGCTTTCTGAATCACTCATGATAAATGTTTTCTCCATCTAGGAGAAGCCTTAATAAGTAGGGGATTCTGCCTTACTATTCTCCGCATCCAGACATTGGGTGCTTTAACACGGAACACAGGAACTACAGTGTATAGGTGAAGAGGGAGATGTCTGAAGTATCTCCCTTGTTGGCTCTGTACCCAGAACTCAGTTTTCTGGCCCAGACTGCCTATTTATCTGGGAATTTAATTTTCTGCCTGGAATACATTAGGATTTTCTTCTTTAGCCCCTTGAGGAAAAGGACAGCACCCTCACTCAGTAAGCTAGCACACATGCAGTGTTGGTTTTCTCTACCTCCATTGTTTCACTTTTAAATCATGATACCAATATTTCTGGGCTTATGCATGCTTACTGACTTTTTCCTCTTCATACCATGCTTGTTTATGTATGGCTGCCTCACTAGACCACCCTATACAGGCTGATTTATATGCAGAACCTGGAGGAGTCTGCATGCTCTGGTTTCTTGAAGTCTCCCAGTATGAAGTCTGGGAGTGGAATGTTCTCGTAATACGTGGGGAAGTAAAGTGCAGAGTGAAGTAGAAATCAGATTTTAGTGATTCAAATGAGCCACTGGATCTTCAAAGTCTCCTTCCTTAGATTCTCTTTTGTTTCAATTCTCTGCATTTAACTGTGGTATAACTTGAAGCTTCTGCTGATTACAAATCAAGGAAATGCAATCACTTATTCATCTTATACCTCATTAAATTCCTACAGAGGAGTGTGGATCACGCACCATGGCAAAATTAGCAGGGAACCTTAGCATGGGGAAGATTTTTCTCTCAGTATTAACCACAACTACCATACACGAGGAACACAAATATGTATTTGTGCTCCCACCGTGGTACAAGCCATGATATAAAACTCCCAGAGAGGCAAAAGTGTGAGCCTGGGCTTCCCTACTTTCTCTTCCTGTTGCCTGTACCTGATAAGAGTGTTTTTCAGATTCAGTTTCTTAAGGATCTGAAGGTTTTACAGAAGGGATCAGGCCTTGGCCTTTAATTCAGTTTCCTCCTCCCAAATGCCAGCAAAACACACATGACCATGCCTCATGTAATTTAATAAGGACACAAAATGCTACACTTTGAGTTTTTGTATTAGAGCAAAATTGGAGATTCACATAGAAAACCACAAACAATAGTAGCTCTTTCAACCAGAAAGGTAAGGTAAAATACAGAAAATGAAAATTCCAATTACTAGAAATATGATATTACTTTCAATGACAGGAAATGTGACACTGAAAGAGACATATAAAGAAACAAAACACAAAACATATAATGAGTTGGACAATGTGGGAGTTGTCTGTAATCATAGCAATAGGGAGGTTGAAGCAAGTTGATTATCGTAAATCTAAAGCTAGCCTTGGGCTACATAATGATTTTACGGCCAACTTGAGATACATAGTGAGACGTTATCTCAAACACAAACAAAAACAACAACAGCACCAAAACCCACAGCAACTACAACACAAGTAGATTCTAGCATATGTGATTCTCAAACTTCAGTAGCCCAGGAAAACATGCAACATAAATTCCAAGCAAAGAATATTTTAGTGAAGGTTATTAAAGTATAGAGCACAACTTGTGAAAGGCCAAGCTTTATAGTGAATTTAAAAAGATGCTATGTGCCAAGGATTTGTCTCAGTGGCTCAAGTGTTTACCTCATAAGTTCAAGGTTGTGAGTTGGATCCCTGTTACAAAACAAAACAAAATGAAATAAAACAAAACAATGTTGAAAAATCCAGATCCTCTGACATTCCCCTATAATGCATAGAAAACCTACAATTCACATTACATAGTCCTCAGATGTGACTTGGAAACCCATATGTGGCATTGATGGTGTTATCCAAAGCACAATGTCATAGGGGTTCTCCACACACATCTCTCCCTGAAGGTGTGTACAGTTCATGCCATATCATCCTCCTGTAGCTCCATGTCTCAGAGGTCTTTTTTTGAGAATTTTCAAGGAAAAATGTGTTGAATACAGCAGTTCAGGATTCTGATGATGATTATAGAAGTACTGCACATCTGCTTTATTCTCAATGCCAGTATTTCCCCCACCTTAGGATTTTTCAAAAGAATTTTATCCCCAGAGGATATTTAAGCAAACTTTTCAGTGAAATCAGAAGGTTGGAAAATCATGAAAACATCATAAAGTCACACAAGCAAAAGAAAGTTGAGAATCTTCATGAAATACGTAAGAATTAATTGACAAAAGTCCAGCAACTCACTTGACAAAACCAAACCACAGTGAACCTGGCATAGCATTATTCTCCAACTATACAGAATTTATCAAGAATACAAATCATTATTAGTATCTTTGAGATTTCACAAAAGCAGAATTTCAGAGTCTCTTCATACAAACTTAGTGAAAATCTGAGTTTTAGCTTATAAACATGTGCCCAAGCAAAGATTAAGAAGTGATGTTTAGGAGTGTCTTTCAGTTATTGGGAATCAATTTAGAGTCAGTGAATCTATTGAATGTCATTTCTATTTAAAGTCACACACTAAAACACTGATGCACCTGTACTTTTCTGGGGTTTGTTTTTAATATAACAAAATACTCAAAGTGGAATATATTACAAATAAAATGGATATATTTCACTCAATTTTGAGAGTTACATGTTCAGGATAATTCAGGCTGATATGCTTGTACTGTGCTAAGGACACAGCCATCTCAGTAATAATGTGGCATGTAAGTAGGAAGGAAACCAGCTGCATGCTGGGGTGGCCAAGCATGTCATGTGGCTTCGCTTCATCACACAACCCTCTTGTTAAAAGCAACTCAGTTTGTAAGGTCATCACTAACGCTTTCCAGAGTAAGCACCTGCAGCAACCTGTCCATCTTACACCAAGCCCCAGCATTTAACAGCTAGCTCTTTAGTGTTCGAAGTGAGAAGCCAGGCTTCTGGACAGAAGTCCTATAGATAAACCACATTCAAACATTAGCTCTACTTATCTCCTATTTTTGCTACAAAATGAAATTTGGAATATTTGACAATTACTATCCTTATGTAATGATAACATACACAGACATTTGTTGATACAATATTCAAATATATTTTTGTAAATTAGAACATTTGGAGAATTTTAGCCACTCCATAGCTGATCTTGAGAATGTTCATGTCCAAGGAATCATGACTCTTTTGTATTTTCTGCGCGAACAAAGTATGGACACAAAACGAGTAGCCTGTATTAGACAACTGGAAAATAAGCTCTTCAAGTGTAGCCAAACGAAGACCATGGTTATTCTGGAAAATAAAGTACTTATTGATTATTGTCAGTCACTGATTTCTGTGTGGCTATTTATCCATCATTATTCTTCAAATATTGACTAACACAAAATTTCCACTATCCTTTTATCTATCCTTTTATATGTGTTTATGTTAAATATATCTTTTATATAAATATTTAGTAATCAATTCATGAAGATTTTTGAGAAGTTAAAACTAATTAATGTTTGAACAAAAGATCAAAATTTGTATCATTTTACCTATTTGTTTATTTTTTTAAATATTTTATCTTTTTTAAAAAAATAAACAAATAGGTAAAATGATACAAATTTTTTATTTTTATTTTTTATCTTTTTCTTTTTTATCAGTACCAGGGATTGCACTCACGACCACCTGCTTGCAAGGCAGGTGCTTATGTCGCCGAGCTAAAGCCCCTACTTATTTGTTTATAATGTAAACATAAGTGCACTATTTTACCATATATGTTATTGGATATACACACATAAACACACACACACACATACATATGTATATCTTGACTACATAGAAATGTTAAGCTAATTCAAGGACTGTTTTTGTGTGTTTCTGGATTATTTCTCATTATTCAAATATAGTGTTGTTTTGACATTTGTCAGTCATTTGAATTCAACTCAACTCATTCCACTGCATCAGCCAAAAATACTTTGGAAGTATAGAAATTGTGCAGTGTAAACTTTAAGTGTCACAGTTCGTGGTACATTAGCACTGAGAAATTCACAATTCTGTGACACTGAACCCTCACTCTGACAGATTATCAGAACTTTGTTGAAGCACATCTGAAGGATTAGAGACAAGAAATATTAGGAGCATCGCCACTGGACCAAAGTTGAAATTGATGAGTCTCTATGTAAATTTCACATTGAAGATCATTAATGAGCAGATGAATCTCAATCATTAACATTATCCAACACTTACACTTCACTGAATCACTTTTCCCAGCTGGACCAATGACATGATGGCAAATGCAAAATAATAGGCTTGCCAAATTTAACCAAAGGCTCACATGGCTACTAATACTTGTTTTTAAATTCTAATTACTGTAAACAAGTATGTATTTCATAAATTAATGGTTGAGCACATGGATACATGTGTACAACACGAGTCCTTCAAGTACATTTTTCTATTTTCCGTCCTTGTCCTCTTTTCTCCTCTCTCTTCTAACTCTTTCATTATTTATTTTTCTCCCCTCACCATTCTTAGTCCCTAATCATCCCCTCATTACCTACAGTGCAATATTTTCCTATTTTAGATTTCACATTTTATAGTCAGTGTTTGCAAGGACAATAATTACATACAGGACATATGATTCCTAATATTATTTATAATGGTCACTGAAGGATTAGAATACAAAGAAAGTGCAGGAAGTCTGTCCACAACACTAAAGACCTAGAATATCCAAGTGACGATGAGAGCAGCCAATTTTATATCAAAGAAGAAGCTCCACAAACTTCCTCAGGGAAACCAACATCTCCAAACAACAACATAATTTAGGAGAACCAGCAATGTTCTCTTCCTCTCCAGGTTTACTTTATACTCTGGCAATAGTCTTCAGGCAGGCTATCCATGCCTAGCATTATGCTGATTCAGTTTAACTGGTATTTAAGTTGATCACCAGATACTAACCCTCTACAGTGCAACTCTGGTAAACTTGATAACCATACACATTTCCTTAAACCATAACCTTTAGTGTGGAAAGTAAATATATCTTGGTCTATTCTGATTTACATGAATATAATACATATGTGCAATTCTTGTTGCACTCATTTCACACCAAAAGCAAAACAGTTAAAAATGTGTACAAATTTCAATGTTAAAACACAATACTTTGATTAATTAACTGGTTATAAACATAAAATGCATTAAAATCATACTTAAAGGATTATTAAAATCAAAATCCTTGCTTCTATCAACTTTACTCATGCAGTGGCAAGACTAAAAGAGGAAGCATCTCCAACAATTAAAATATGCTCTTCTTCCCTTCAGATGAAAGACTTTAGTTCATTTTATCGCTCTGTTTTTCTTAACAAGTACTCCTCTTCTCTCTTTCATCTTTGCAAGCCACAGCTTCACTAGAGACTTCCATTTGGCCAAATGTTTCAAATTACTCTACTGGTTCTTGACTCTAAATTTCCAAAATAAATCTGCTTAAACTCTCTTACGTAACCTTGCTACCATCCCAACTGTAGACAACAACAAAATTTTTCTGCCACACTAATATCTCTAAACACAAGCAAAATGAAGACCAACTTTCAGACCCAAACCAATATGCTAGGTGGGATCCTGCAGCCAATGCATTCTTCTTAGTAGAAGCATCCTGAGCTTCTTTATGACCCGACACTGAGAAAATGCATAGAACCTAAGATTCAGTATCCTGCTAAATGGCATGTTTGTAGTATACTTACAGCTGCAATAAATTTTCATCAAGAGGAAATCCATTTTATACAGGTTGGCCTGTATTTGTTCCTTATTATCTTCCTAGGGTCTCTCTGTCTCTGCATCCTATAATCTTTGTTATTCAGTTTGTGAAGTTTCAGAATACTTTCATCATGGTATCCAGGAAATGACTGGGAATAGACAACAAAAAGTTAGTATAATCAAGAAATGACTAAATTTCTCTGGAAAATAAGCAGGATGACATCTTACTTATGAAACTGGGGAAGAGAAGTTATGAACAAGAAAATCCCATAGGATTTGGAATTTGTGGAGGAATGACCATTCATAAATGTTTAACTTCTAACTAAAAGGCAATACAACAAACTAACCATAATACCAGAAAATGACTGAAAACCATCACTGATTGGTGTATCAAATCGAACAACAAAAAATTATTGTCAAAATCTGTCAAAAATAATCACATTTCATTAGAAAGAGGATACCTGGAAGGATACAGGAAAAACCAATGGTGTTTCTCTGTGTGTGACCACAGATGATGGAAATACACAATTGGGAAGGGAGAGAAGGCTCTATGAGGGTCTAATTACATCCTGCACTCCTGGATAAGTCTGCATTGTACTATTACTGATTCATTTTTACCTTGTATAGGTTATTCCTCTGATCCAGGAATAATCAGTCCCATTTTCCCAAAGGCCTCATGTTCGAAAGCAAGGATCACACAGGACAGACTTAGAATGTTCTGGTCGTAGAAGTATTGGCAAAAGCAATTATTTTGTCCCACATTGAAAAAGGAGTGCATTTGTGAGTCCGATGTGTCACAAAGGAAACATACCTCAAGAATAACACTTATCTACCGATAAAAAAAGAATATAACTTATTCTACCAAAAAGAGAGTGAGGCGTGCGCCCCTGAGTTGAAGAGAGTGGATACAACACTCCTCATCGAAGTGAAAGAAAGTTTAAAACCTGTGTGTCTGTCATTGGCAGGTACACTAGGCTTGCCCCCCCCGCAGATCAATACTGCTTCCCCACAGGTATCATCTCTTCCGGCTCCAGAGACAGCACGAACTTGGTTTGACTTCCAGCTCCTCAGTAACCATGTACAAAACCTTTCAGTGACTAAAATGACAATAAGAAGCACTGCATTTCAGTAGACATATACCAATTGTGACATTCAGGAAAGAAAACAGCAAAAGAATTCTCTCTCCATACCTAATGAGAAATCACAATGCTGCAATTCAGTTCTCAGGTATGAAGTCTCTAAGAACGTATTTCTGTTTTTATATTCATCCATAACTCATTACCTGCCCAACTTTCAGCCAAGAGTTGGACAATCCACAGGCATAGCCAACTCATGGGCTATACGAAGGCATCGTTCTCAAGGGAGCCTGTGACTGCAGATCAGACAGGACCCTACAATCTTGAGCATTTTGAAGAGAAACACACATGTGTTGACAGCATATATTTGTCATTTATAAAACAAGAACTTTTTGTTCTGATCCCGCTAACCCTCAACACTGTGCCTATGTTTCCACACAGGTGTTTTTGAACAGAAAAGAACATTCCTATTCTAATTACCAAATACCACGTAAGGGTCTCATTATGAAAGATGACAAATCCTGAGAGGGAAAAAATTCAATTTCAGTAACAAAGATTTCAAAGCAAGGAAATGCATAGTGTTTTAATGCTTTGTCCTAATTATCTACGAGGAAATTTGAATTGTACAATTTTACTTTATTTGTATATCAACACTATGCTTTCTATCAGAACTATTTAAAACACTGTTTCAGAGTTATAAATGAATGGATTAATCAGCTTACTTCTTAGTGTTACATAATACTGAACACACATAGACATGCACACATGTATACTCAAGACATAGATGTTTAATTTGGCTTATGGTTATAGAATTTCAATCCCTGATCAGTTAGCTGCATGTAGAAACATAGCAGAAGGGCATGATGAAGCAAAACTGCTTAGTCCTTATCATTCAGGAAGCATAAAAGGGAAGAACTGTCCTATGATGGAATGGGCAGGGACACCGAGTGAGTTTTAGTTATTATCCTGACCAATCTGTACACTTTCCCACGGCACATTCAGAACCAAAACTAGTAGGATCTACCATGATGGTCACATTTAACCTCTTGTAAATCCTTTCAAGGCACAACTCCTTAAATCACACTTCATCCACAAATAAGCGCCATATAAATACAGAATAAGTGCATGAAAAATACACTCAAATATATTATCACTTCTGACTATTTAATTATCTTTTGATCAAGGACACTGACCTTCTCATCCATCTTGTGTCTGCACCATGTAACTACAAGCACATATCTAGAGACAAGAAAGTTGAGATAAAATATATCTTACTCAAGGATAAAAATCACTTTTTCATATTAAAGTGATGTTATCTGTGTCACAGTTCTATGTGAGACCTAGAAATTGAGAGACAGAAGAAGGTTGGCTGTGACACCATCTTGCTCTCTTTACCTCCTGTGGCAGTCACATCCTATCTCCAGGGAGTTCTTAATTAGGTAACTGGTTATCCAGACATTGCACAGAACATCAAGTAAAGCATTAGTGAGTATGGGAACAAATGTATGTATGAAATGATTTCTGACTGCAAGTAATGCAGAAACAAACTAACAACTTCATTGCATAAGAAACTGTGATGTTATGCCTAATAAAGATCCAGAAATCAATTTGAAAGCATAAATTTCAGTAACATTTTACAATCTTTCCTAATGTAAACTATTTTTATTATCCAGTGTACTCTTTCAAATAAGCTATCCCTGATCACTTTTTACAGGATACATGAAATTATGGGTATTTAATTTGAAAATTGTGTGTAAATTATTTATATGAAATATATTCCTGTTCACTTAATAGAGTAAGGACAGACTGGCCAATTTCTCTTCTGCACACTACTTTCAATTTTAAAAGCACAGAAGCACCAGGTGTGGTGGCACATGTCTATCATCCTGTATTCAAGAGTCACAGGCAGGATTGCTATGAGTTCAAGGCCAGGTTGGGCTGCCTCAGTGACTTGAAGCTCAAAATGCACTATACAACAAGACCTTGCTTCAAATAAATGGGTAAATAATAACATTTTAGCTTTACTTTTTACAACACAGCAGCACTTTAATCCTTCTAAATTAGACCATTCTATCACAACAACCATGAGTCACCACGCATGTAGGAGTCACCCTTGTCACAGCTCTTCAGGTAAATCAGGTACCAGGTAAGGAAGTCAGTCCTCTCAAAGTCCACTTCCTCTCATAGAACTTAGTTGGCACAAGTCCTCCTGTCAAAGTGGCAACATGTACAGCTCCCAAATTCTTAATACCATCACTGTAAAAGATTACACAGTAATCATTACACAGTATCATGAATGTGTCTAGATATAGAACTTTTGAACAAATCAACCAGAATCCCTGCCCTCATTGAACTTTCATTTTATTGAGAGAGAAAGACAATAAATAAGTCAAACTTCTCCTGCTGCCCCAAATTCTTCTCTCACTAAGTGTCCTCTCCCAAAGTACTGCCTTGACTGGGGTAAAATGTGCGATGGGTGTTGCCTTCACACTTTCCTGAGATTAGCATGATACCAGCATTTTAGAATAAATGTAAAAGCCTTTCTTCTATTTCTGTTTCATGGAAGAAGGTGAAGAGAACTTGTGTTAATTCTTAAAGATGTAGTAAAATTCAGCAAACTTATGGTAACTGTGGGTGCTTTCTTCATCACCATTAAAAAGTGGCTGCCATGTCTAGAAGATATGAAAATGCAGCATGTTCTGTTTACTTCTGCTGCCCATCCAGACAAAGGGGTGCTTCTCAGGCTTGCCCCTGATACTTGCAGGATGCACATCTGGAGGGAAATGTCTACATGTCTCCCATACCCACCTGCTACACAGAACTCAGCTATCTCTGCCTCTCTCTGTCTCTCTCTGTCTCTCTCTCTCTCTCTCTCTCTCTATCTCTATCTCTCTCTCTTTTTCAGAGTGCTATTTTTTTGGGAGCTCAGTCAGCTGTCTTGGGTTACATTAGGATTATGTTTTTTTTTTTTGTTTTGTTTTGTTTTTAGCTCATTAGACGAAAAGTTGCCACCCCCACTAAGCTGCCACATATTCAGAGTTGGTCCCCTCAATTTTTGTTATTTCACTCATTATTGGGAATATCAGTATCTCAGGGCTTTTACAAGGGTTTTGACTCTTTTACATTTCATTCCATGCTTACCTATATATGTCTACTTCACCAGACTCCTACCTACCTGCTAATGAACATTAAGTACCTGAAACAGCCTGCAGGCTTTGTTGTCCTGAAATCCTCCAGGATGATAACACTGAGTGCCCAGTGTATTGTAATATGGAAGTAAACAAGTTGCAGATGTAAGAAGAAATCAGATTTAGTGAATAAAATAAGTCACTGGGCTTTTTGTCTTATTCTTTAGATTCTTCTTTTGTTTCAGGATGTCACATTTTAATTTCATGTGATTTGCGGATTCTGATGATTACAAATCATGAAAAGTGCAATCTCTTATTCTTCTTCCAACTGATTACATTTCAGAAGAGTAGAGCTGATCCCTTGCTATACCAGAAGTGTTAATGAACCTTAGCATGGGGAAGACCACTGCTCTCCATATTACCAACAAATATCAACTCAGAAACTATGAAAAGAAAATCTGTTCATTGTGTGGGATTTTGCTTCTTGTAGCAGTTCCATTAATACTGGAAAGATAACAAAAGACGATTTGATGAGGATTTAAGAGAGAAAAATAACATTGTACTCAGATGAAAAGCAAACTGATTTTGGTTTATGGTCACAAGGGACAAAATACTCGCTGCAAATTATTTTGCATTTTTATGGTCTCCATTGGGATGCCTGCTGTCACCAGCGTTGTGCTGCCATACTGAGATGAGCAAGTTCTGCAGCTGTGTCCATCTGACCAGCCTTGCATGTACAAAAAGCATTGCCCAGGGCCCTGGAAGCTTCTTCATAGGCTGCTCAGATCCTGTGCAGGAGTCAATCGCAATCAGCGCTCAGCATGGACAAGATGATTCCACTCAGCTCCTTGGGCTCGTGCTGCTCTGGCTGCCAGGTAAGGATGGGGATTTACTCTGCACTGTAGTGGTCAGAACCACATGAATCTTGAGGGAAGTTCTTTTCTCATGTGATTAAGATACTAATATTTGTTTTTATGTTTCTACTGTCAGGTGGAAGATGTGACATGCAGTTGACCCAGTCTCCCTCTGTGTCTGTATCTTTAGTAGAGTAACCATCACTTGCCAAGCCAGCCAGGATATTAGCATTTTTTTTACACTGGTATCAGCAGAAATATGTAACAACTCCTAAGCTTCTTATTTACAGTGTAAGCAATTTGCAATCCCGGGTTCCTTTGAGGTACAGTGGCAGCAGTTCTGGGACAGATTTCACTCTCACCATCAGTAGCGTGGAGCCTGAAGACATTGTGACTTATTACTGTAAACATAGTTATGGTACTTCTCCCACAATGATACAAGCCATAACATAAACCTCCAAGAGAAGAAAATGTGTGAAGTTGAGCTGTTTTCAGTTTCGTTTTCTGATTCTTCCACCTGAAAAGAGTGTTTCTCAGATGCAGGGAGGATCTGAAGCTCATTAAATGTTTTAGAGAAGTGGCCAGGCAGGGTCCTTGCACCACAACTTTGCTTCCTCCTCCCCAGTTCCACAAACATAGACATGAAGATGTCTCTCCTAATCTAATAAAGACACAAATCATTACACTTTAGGAGTACAGATTAGGAGACTTGAGATTCACCCTTCAAAAGACAACACAATAGTAACTATTAAAAAAAATACAGTGAAATACATAGAATGTGAATTTATATTGCTTTCAATGACCTGAAGTGTGAAATTGAAGGAGACTTTAAAAAACAAAACATAAAACCCAGAATGAGAAAGATATTGTGAAACTTGTCTGCAATCATAGCAATAGGGCAGATGAGGCAAGATGATTGTCCAATATCCAACAAAAGTAGAGTCTAGTAGAAATGACTGATTCTGAAGCACCAGAAGCTCAAGTAGACTTGCAAAATACATTCCAAGCAGGAATTATTTCATACAGGTTATTAGAAAATAGCAACTTGCTAAAGGCCAAATTTTATAATGATACAGAAAGAGAATCTGGAAATACAAAATCCCCTAAGCCTCCCCCACAACCCTGAGAACATGGACCACTCACGTTTCTGTCCCTCTCACCATGCCGCCATGAGGGAGGGCTGCAAAACCCAGGTGTGGGAGACTAATGATCTCTGAAGCCGATAGCACATTACAGATAAATCTTCCCCCACATCTGTCCCTGAAGGTATGTACAGATCACAATGAACCATCTTCCTCCAGCTTCATGTCTCAGAGGTCCTTCTGTGAGCATCTGAACAAAAACAAAAAAAAATGAGTTGAATAAAGCAGCTCAGGAAACCTACTTCCAGGGTGATGATGATTGTAAAAATACAGCATATCTACCAATTACTTTATATGCCAGTATTTCCCCTGGCCTACAATTCATTAAATAAGTACTTCCCCAGAATATTTTTAAGAGTGCTATTTAGTGAAATCAGAAAAATGAGGTCACTTCATGAAAGCATTGTGAAGTCATGCTATCACTAGAAAGTCTATACTTTTCATTATATATATATATATATATATATATATATATATGAATTTTTATATAATTGACCTATTACAACAATCCTGTTGATGAAGCCTAAACCTACAAAATTTGGACATAAGATATTTTTCATCTGAAGAAAATTTATCAAGAAGACAAAATAATTATCAACATCAGTGAGGTTTTGCAAAAGCAAAATTTTAGAATCTCATCACAACTACTGAGTGACAGTCTTCATTTTAGCCAACTAACATGTAATTTACAGAAGAACAAAGGAGCAGTGGTTTATAAGCTTCTTTCAGTTAGTGAGAACCTCTTCAGATGCACTGAACCTACAGAATGGCATTTCTACTTAAAGCTAGATATCAAAAAATGATGCATCTGTAATTTTCCTTTTTTTAAAAAAAATTGTATTTAAAAGGAAAAAGAGAAAAAAACAAAGCAGTGTAAGGGTTCAAGTAATACAGAACTACAAAAAAAGTAAGAAATCACCAGTTAATAGATTACACAATATCATCTTAGAGATAGTTGCTCTAGTCACAGTATCAAAGCATACAAAGTTAACATTCAGAGAGACTGCAAACAGTTGTGTTCAGTGATCCAACCAAAAACATTAATATGGTCAGCTATTTAACATCCCTAAACACACTTGCAGTTATATCCTTTAGAGCACGTTTTTCCCTCTCTTTTTTACAACAAAATTTACATATTTTAGGGTTTAGTACTCCTTAGTTCTTATTACTTATTTTGGAAGAGAAGAATGTCAAATATGGCAAAACAAAGTTGTCAGTCAAAATCAAGGATAGACATAGTACATGATGTAAAAACAGACTACAAGTTTATCAACAATGATTACCATAATGTTTCTTGTTTCCTTAAAAAGAATTGTCTATCTCATTAGATATTATAAAGTTGAACAAAACAGTAGAGAACAAGACCAATAAAACTTAAACATTTTAAACACTACAGGATTTCCAAAGGAGATAATACTCAAACCAGAATGGGCATCTTAGTGAATCCTATTGCTTTCAAAGTAGTTGCCTATACCCTCAAATTTGATACTATAATACAGAATGGAACAGAGTCTAATTAGTCAAAACAAGATAGTGGGAGTATTACAGGACTTCAAATCAAGTTAATAGGAAATCAAAAAAAGTTACTATATCTTGCAATTTTTTTAAAATTTTTCCCCTTAATTAAAAAAAACATAACAAATAATTAAATATTTTTTAATGAATAAGGAAGAGATTGAGATAAAAGGATATAACAACATAACAGTACAGGTCAAGGCATGACTGTTTCAGCAACCTAGTGTTTCACCACCAAATAACCCGACTTAATAGTAGTTAACATATTGTCTGTCTTTTTCCTTGAAATATTTGAATATAACTTCATATATTATAGCTTCAAATATTTCCATATAATGAAGCCAGGAATAAATCCTTTCCAATTAATAAGTGAAAACATGACAAGGCTTCAAGGCCACATAATGGGGAATCATGATTACCACATACTTTTATATATTTGAATCATTACTTACATTAGGGAAACTATTCGGTATTCAAACATGCAAGATTGATTTATTTTACTTATGAGTATGGTCTCAAGCTGAGCCCATTTATTGATAAATATCTCAATGTGACCCTTCTTTATAGCTGAGTACTAGTCCATTGTATAGAAATACCACAGCTTTTTTATCCATTCCTCAGTTGATGGACACTTGGGTTGTTTCCAAGATCTAGCGATTACAAATTGTGCTGCTATAAACATAGGTGCACATATATCACTGTGGTATGATGCTTTCAGTTCTTTTGGGAATATGCTTAGAAGTTGAATAGCTGGAATAAATGGGACTGCCAATCCCAGATTTTTGAGAAATCTCCAGACTGACCTCCACAAAGGTTGTAACAGTCTACACTCCCACCAAAAGTGTAGAAGAATTCCTTTTTCCCCACAGCCTCTCCAGAATCTGTTGTTGTTGGTTTTCTTGATCCTGGCCATTCTTTCAGGAGTGAGATGGTATCTCAGTGCGGTTTTAATTTGCATTTCTCTAATGACCAATGATGATGAACATTTTTTCATGTATTTATTTGCCATTTGTATTTCTTCATCTGAGAAGTGCGTATTCATCTCAGATGCCCATTTTTGGATTGGGTCTTTGAATTTTGGGGGTCTGAGTGTTTTTTTAAGTCTTTATATGTTTTAGACAAGAGTCCCTTGTCTGAGAGAGAGTTCACTAAAATCTGTTCCAAGTTTGTGGGTTTTCTTTCACTATGCTGCAGATTTCTTTTGACCTGCAGAAATTTTTTAATAAGAAGTGGTCCCAGTTATTGATCCTGGGAAGTATTTCCCGTGTGGTTTGAGTCCTGTTTATGAGTTCTCTACCTACCGCTATGTCTTCAAGATTTCTACCCAGTTTGTATTCCGATAGATTTAGTGTTTCTGTTTAAATATTCAGATTTTTGACTCATTTAGATTTTAATTTAGTACATGGTGATATGCATGGGTCTAGCTTTAGTTTTCAGCAAATGGAGAGCCAGTTTTTCGAGCAACATTTATTAAAGAGACTGTTGTTCTTCCAGTGAACCTGCTTGTCTCCTTTATCAAAGATAAGGTGGTTGAGTGTGTTTGTAGTTGTCGTTGTCTTCTAATCTATTCCATTGATCTTTGGCTCTGTTTTGATTCCAGTACCATGTTGATTTTACTACTGTTGCTTTGTAGTATAACTTCAAGTCAGGGATTGTGATGCCTCCTGCCTTGCCTTTGCTGCTTAGAATTGTCTTTGCTATTCTAGGTCTCTTCTGGTTCCAGATGAATTTTAGGAGTGATTTATTTAGATTTATAAGGTATGTTGATGGTATTTTTATTGGGATTGCATTGAATCTGTATAACAGTTTTGGGAGAATGGCCATTTTCACAATGTTTGTTCTTCCTATTAATGAACAAGAGATATATTTCTGAGATCATCTTCAATTTCTCTTTTCAGTGTATTATAATTTTCCCTGTATAGGTCTTTCACTTCTTTCATAAGACTAATTCCTAAATATTTCATTTTTTGCTTGCTAATGTGAAGAGTGTGGTTTCTCTTATTTCTCTCTCTGTGATTTTGTTGTTAGTGTATAGGAATGCTATTGATTTTCTGAGTATTGATTTTGTATCCACCTACATTACTGAATTTGTTTATTATATCTAAGAGTCTTTCAATGGAGTTTAGGGGATCTTCTATGTGCAGTATGATGTCATCTGCAAACAATGATAATTTAACTTCTTCTTTTGATATCTTTACCTCTTTTATTTCTCTCTGTTGTCTAATTGCTCTGGCTAGTACTTCCATTACTATATTAAAGAGGAGTGGTGATAAAAGACATCCTTGTCTTATACCTGATTTTAAAGTAAATCCTTTCAATTTTTGGCCATTTAGTTGTTGGTTTGTCATAAATGGCCTTTATTTGATTGAGGTAAAGACAATCTATTCCAATTTTCTGTAAAGTTCTTACCATGAAAGAATGTTGGACGTTATCAAAGGCTTTTTTGCATCTATAGAAATGATCATGTGATTCTTACTTTTGGCTTTATTGATATGGTGGATTACATTTGTTGATTTATGTATGTTGAGCCAACCTTACATTCCTGAGATGAATCACACTTAGTCATGGTGTATAATTTTCTTGATGATTTGCTGCATCCTATTTCCCAATATTTTATTTAGGATTTTTGTGTCTGTGTTCATTAGGGAGATCGGTCTATAGTTCTCTTTTTTAGTCTGGTCTTTCTCAGGTTTTGGTACTAGAGTAATATTTACTTCCAGGATTGACTTAGCAAGTATTGCTTCCCTTTCAATTTCATTGGATAGTTTGAGGAGTATCGACATTAAGTCTTCTTTGTATTTCTTGTAGAATTATCCAGTGAATCCATCTGGGCCTGGGCTCTTCTTTGTAGGTATGGACTTAATTACATTTTCAATTTCATTAACAGAGATTGAGTTATTCAGCAGTTTTACATCCTCTTGATTTAGCTTTGGTACTTCATATGTTTCTAAGAATCTGTCTATTTCTTCTGTGTTATCAAACCTCTAAGATTAGAGGTTTTTGAAATAGGTGTTGATGATCTTCTGTATTTCTGTAGAGTCTGTAGTGATTTCACCTTTTTCATTTCTTATTGCATGAATTTGAGCTTTTCTTCCCTTTTTTAATAAGGTTGGCTAGGGGCTTATAGATTTTGTGTATTCTTTCAAAGAACCAACTCTTTGATTCGTTGATTCTTTGGATTTTTTTGTTAGTCTTTTGTATTGATTTTTGCTCTGATTTTTGTAATTTCCTCTCTTCTTTTGGCCTTGGGCTTGACTTGCTCTTCTTTTTCTAGCTGTTTGAGGTGTAGCATCAAGTTATGTATTTGTATTCGTTCTGTTTTCCTGATGTGGGAACTCAGTGCAATAAATTTTCCTCTGAGGATGGCTTTAATTGCATCCCACAGATTCCGGTAAGTTGTATCTCCATTTTCATTTTCTTGTAGGTATTGTTTAATTTCTTCTTTGATTTCTTTTGTGACCCACTGATTACTCAAGAGTGTGTAATTCAGTTTCCATGTTTTTGTGGGATTTTTACTGTATCTTTTATCATTAATTTCTAATTTCAGAGCGCTAGGATCCGATAACATGCAACGGGTGATTTCAACTGTTTTGCATTTGTTTAAATATATTTTGCGAGCTAATATATGGTCTATTTTAGAGAATGATTCATGTACTGTTGAGAAGATGTGTATTCTCATGTTATTGGGTAGAACATTCTGTATATGTCTATCAAATCCATTTGTTCCCAGGTGTGATTCAGTTCTGTTATTTCTTTGCTCATTTTCTGTCTGGTTGATTTGTCCCTTGTGTCAATGGTGTATTAAGGTCTTCTGTTACAATTGTGTTACTGATAATTTGAGTTTTCATTTCTGTTAATAGATGTTTTATATAACTGGGCGCTCTGGAGTTTGGTGCATATATATTTAAGATAGTTATCTCTTTCTCTTGGAGTTTTCCCCTAACGAGTATGTGGTGACATTCTTTGTCCTTTATGGTCATTGTTGGTTTAAAGTTCACGTTGTCTGCAAACAGAATGGCTACTCCTGCTTTTTTTTTTTTTTCCTGCTGCATGAAGTATTGTTTTCCATCTTTTGACTTTCAGTCTGTGAGTATCCTTCTGGGTTAGATGGGCTTCCTCTTAACAGCATATGGTTGAATTTTGTTTCTTAATCCATTCTGCTAGTCTGTTTCTTTTGATTGGTGTATTGAGACCATTTACATTAATGGTTATTACTGTTAAATGCTGGTTTATTGTCGACATGTTATCTCTCTGCTGTTGCATCTTTATCATTCTGTTCTGTTTAATTATCCGCTTTGCTTAGTGTTTTTTCCCTTTGTGTATCTAAACTGTCTTTCAATATTTTTGTAGGGTTGGCTTGGTGTTCATAAAGTTCTTCAGCTGTTCTTTGTCATGGAAGTATCATATTTCACCATCAATTTTGAATTATAGTTTTGCAGGGTACATCAGTCTAAGTGGGAAATCATTTTGCTTGAAGATCTGGAATGCTTCACTGCATGCTCTCTTGACTTTATTGTTTGTACTGAGAAATCTGCTTTGATTCTGATAGGTTTTCCTTTATAAGTGATCTGTCTTTTCTCTCTGACAGCTTTTAATAGCCTATTCTTGTGTTGGATTTCTGGGATTGTGATTATTATATGTGTGGGTGTAGTTTTATTTTGGTTATGACTATTTGGAGTTCTATATGCTTCACTTATCCTGATGTCGGTTTCTGATCTCATGCTTGGGAAATTTTTACCTATTACTTCTCTAAATATCCTCTTGACATCCTTTATGTTGTCTCCTTCTTTTTCATTACTCCCTATCAATCTTATGTTATTTTTCTTTGCATTATCTTGCAGGTATTTAATTGTTATTTCCTGATTTCTTGTTATTTTTAAAAGATCTTTCCTTTCCTGTTCACTAGCTGCAATCCTGTCTTCAAGGTCTGAAATTCTATCTTCACTTTATTGAGGTGGTTTTTAGAACTTTCAGTGGAGTTTTTTATTTCCTGTATATCTCTGTGCATCTGCATTATGTATTCTGTTTGTTTCTTATATTGGTCATCTAGGGATTCTATCTTTTTTTTTAGTTCCTCCAATTTTTTAGCTGTGTTTTCTTTAAATATATTCAGAATCTCTTTCGTTTCTTTTATCATTTCTTCTTTTACCTGGGAGATTATTTCGAGTTTGAATTCCTTTAAAGCTTTCTGGAGTTGCTTGTTAATTTCAGTAGCTATTATGTCCGATATTTGAGGTGAATGGCATATATTTTCTTCTATATACATCACTCCTAGGGTTTCTTGAGATAGGCTGGAGGTTTGAGGTTGTAATTTGGTCTTTTGTTTTATCATTTTCCTATATTTCTGTGTTTCAAGTGTTATTTGAAAGCTTCCTCTGGGTCTGTGGGAAATCCACTTCTATGTTCACAGCTCCTGGGACTCTGGCACCCAGTACCCCAAGCCCCTAGGCCTGTAGAACCAATGGCCCTCTTTTGCCTGTTTAGAACTCCATAGTTCCAGATAAGCTGGGCTTCAGGGACACTGTGCGCCCACCTGCTTGTTAGTAGCTCTACAGTTCTCCAAGTGCAGTCAGAGTGGGGAGGTGGCTGTAGATGCCTCAAACCCACTTATGCACTTCCCTGCACCTGGAAGCCTGGAGGGTCCCGAACAGTTTGGGCTTGGGGCAGAGTGTACTGAGCACTTACTGCAGGCGGTGGGGCCTCTGGAACCTGCGATGCTTCCCTGCTTGCTGAGATATCCACAGTCCTCCAGACACACAGGGAGGTGGATGCAGGTGCCCCAGATCTTCCCACCCCTTCCTCTGTACCCAGACGGTGAGTTGCAGGAGTCCCAAATAGGCTGGGCTCCGGGGATAGTTTGTGCCCGCCTACTTTCTGGAAACCCCACAGTTCTCCAAGTGCAGCTGGAATGGGGAGGCCGATGTAGATGCCTCAAACCCACTTATCCACTTCACTGCAGCCGGAAGCTTGGAGGGTCCCGAACAGTCTGGCTTGGGCAGAGTGCACTGAGCATTTACCGCGGGCCACGGGGCCTCTGGAACCTGCGATGCTCCCCTGGTTGCTGAGATATCCACAGTCCTCCAGACACATGGGGAGTCAGTTGCAGGCCCCCCAGATCTGCCTAGCCCTCTACTTTTCCTTTTTTGTAACTATAAAAATATTTAAAATTGAGTTTGTTATACATAAATTGATTTGATTTCACTCAGTTTTGGAGGTTACACATTTAGGATTGTGCAGCCCCATCTACTCTTTCTATGCAAAGAACACAGCAATCTCCTGAATGTGGCATGTATGTAGGTAGGAAACCAGCTGCATACCTTATTGGCCAAGCCTGGACTATCGCTTTTCTTCATTACACCACCCTCTCTTTAAGAGCAGCTTACTTTGTAAAATCAGCACTAAAGCGTACCAGAGACATCACCTGCACTGAACTCACCACGCTGCACCAGGCCTCAGCATTTGCAGGTGCTCACCTCATTTTTGCCTGCAGTGAGAATGCAGCCTCTGTGACCAGAATCCTATTGGATAAGCCACCTCCAAACCCTAACATCACTTATCTCCACTTTTAACTGGTATAAGAGGAAATTTGGGATATTTAACAGTTACCATCCTTATCTAAGGATAATACACACAAGTACTTGTGAATAGGATGTTTAAATATTTGCCTGAGAGGGTAAATTGGAGCACTCAGGGCATTTTATTCACTCCTGTAACTGATAATATGATTGTCACTCGTTAGCATTGCCTGAACAATCAAATCTGGAGATAAGATGAACAGCATGCAATAGACAAATGGCAAGTGAGCTCTTCCAGTGCAACCAAACTGTGAGCATTAAGATGCAGGATAGTATAGTACTTGTTGAGTGTTCTCAGTCACAGATTATTGTGTGGCTTTTATCAATCATTATTCTTCAAATTTCAACTGACACAAAATATCAACATCTAACCCTCTGCATAACTGTATATTTAAAATGTGTAGCAGTTATAAACTATTTAGTATTCAATTAATGAAGATCTTGGGAAGTTAAACTAATCAATATTTGAGTAGAAGAACAATGTTGGCAATTTTGTGCCTATACACAGGCACACATATTTCACCAGATGTTACTGGATAGACGTGCATACAAACACATGCCTTCATGACTATTTTTAAATGTTTGGTTAATTCAAGCATTTCTTTCTTTTTCTGGATTATTTCTCATTTACAGACACAGATTTGCTTAGTTATTTTTTATTTGAACTTGACTGACATCACACCACTGCGTTAGCCAAGAATGCCCTGAGAGAATGGAAATCACACAGTGTAAACTGTAAATTCACAGCTTATATGCAACATAGGCAAAGCTGAAGAAATATGCAACATAGGCAAAGCTGAAGTTTTCGATCAGTGTCATCCCCCTACGACCTCCAAATGCAGTCAAGTACCTCACATCCTGATTGTGCTCTTTATGAGTCTCTATGCTGCATTCCCTGTGCTTCCCACACGCAGCTCAGAGTTTCTCTCTCAGGAAGCACAAAACTTCATGGTTTTCTCAAATCTGACATTCTTCAAACAAAAATTTTATAGCTATTGCCACATTTCTCATATTTCAATGGAAGCAGACTTTTACAAGGCCAGACCCCTGGAGATCTGAAAAATTACTGACACTATAAGGATAGTCTTAGCTACTTAAACACTCACATCACCTTCTCTTAAGCTACTGCTCTACCGTGGAAAGAATTTTTCACACTGTTGATCTTTTTAAATGTTTGTGGTTCCCTCTAGGGGTTTTATGATTTTTCAATCTTTAAAGTAAATAACATTTGCACTGGTGTCAAAATCCCCACAACTTCTGGGTACCTACACCAAATTCACTGCCAATCTGAGAAAATGGATATGTATATCATGGTTTACTCTTTTACTTGAACCTGCGACACAATAACAGACATCCACTATTTAAAGAAAGAGAAGTTTATGTGGCTCACAAGTGTTAGAGGTTTAAACCCATAGCTAGGCTGCTCCAATAGAGGGCAGTATGGCAAGGGAGAAGCAGCTCATGGCATGGTAGTCAGGAAGCAGGGAGCAATCAAGTGAGAAGGGAGAAAGATGCTTCCAGATCACACTGCCAGTGACTTACCTTCTCCAACCAGGTTTCACCTTCCAAAACACTCGTAGCTTAAACTCAACCGTAGTGGATCAGTCTGCTGATGACTATCAGGTTTCATGATCCAAACACTCCCAAAAGCTGCCCAGGAGGAATTCTGGGGTGAAGGACATCCATACATATCCCACAATAGGTCTACTCAGTGCTCCAATGACCCACAGCATGGACAGAGTTAGAAAGACAAGGGCATAAGCAGATACACTGTAACACATGTGTCTCTTTGAGAAATAAATATGCTCAGGCAAGCAGAAACATTGAAACAGCATCCAGGATTTGGGGCAGATTTATTTACTTAGAGGGGCACTGACTGAAATCATTCCCAGCATATCATGCCTGCAGCTTGCATGTGGTAAGCAAGCAGGAAGTACAGAAGCTCAATGACTTGCTATGTTTTGTGTTTGAATGTCTGCCCAAAGCCTCATGCGGTCATGGAGGGCAGACCATTTGAAGGCAGCTGACTCTAGCATTTGTGATTGGTTTATCGTCTAGTGGGTCTGGTAGACAGCCTAATGGTGCTAACTTTAAGATTTCAACAAATATCCAGCCACAGAAAATCATTGCTTTTGGCTTGCAGTTGTTACTGACAATCTTCATGTTGTCACTCTGTTTCTGTATTCTCCAATTTTGACAATTAAATTGTGGACATCTCAGAATATTTTCATCAGGCAATGAAGAGAATGACTGGAAATAGACAAAAAATGTTACTGAATGTATGGCACCACTGGAAAAGAAGATTTACATTTTTGTCTTTAAACTGGGAACCATAAGATGATGAATGTGAAAATCTCATCAGGATTTGTAATTGGATGCAGCAGGGGAATCACCATTCACAAACTATTAAGTTTTATTGAAAAGAGAATATTAAAAAAGTAAACAAATTTCTGACCAATGGCTGAATCACATTAATGAGTGTTATATGTAAACAAATTTTTAAAAAAATATAAATATGTGCCAGAAACAAGTACATATAATCAGAAAATGGGTGTCTGTTATGTAAAGGGGGAAAACAAAATCAGAGTGTTTTTCCACATGTGGCCACAAGAGAGGGGAAGTGCACAACTGAGATGGCAGAGAGGGCTCTGCAGATGTCTAGAAAAGTCCTGGAGTCCTGGGTGATGCTGGATCACACTATTACTGTTTCATTGTCCCATTTCATAGCTTATCAACCAGTGCGGGGGGAAAACAGAACAGTGACTGAGTACCAGAAGGCAGTTTTATTGGGGACCCTCCCCAATGCTCTTCAAGCTGAATCACATTATGTTTTACTGTCTTTTAAGTAGAACCTCTGTGCCATGAGGAATATACATCAGAGAAGCTAAAAACCTTAGAAGAGTGCATCCACTCAGCACCTCCATATTCAGTGAAGCAGTTCACAGCCAGAATGACCTTGTTATTCACATTCTTGGATTCCCTGTGCTTTCCTCACCCAGTTAAGAATTTCTCTCTCAGATATCATATAGGAATGGGCCAGACTAATGTCATCTTAGTTCTCAGCCAATACAGTAGCTATAACAAACAGCTAAGGACCTGTTCTCACAGTTGTTTCTTGCAAACGTAACCTCATGAGCCAAACTGTGAAACCTCATGCTGGCTTTAGCCTGAGCAGTTGTAAGATGATTGATCACACCCTGCCCTCCACACTGGATGCAAATTACCCTCTGTGCCAGCCAGATTCCAAAACAACATATTTCTTGCCCATTTCTCTCTGGAACAAAAAGGTATGTGAGGGTTATTTGGTTGCCCTTCATTTGTCCATACACCAGTATTTTGCGGGACACCCAATGCTGGCTAAAAAATCTTGTTTGTGCTCACTCTCTGCCTGCATGGGTGATTTCTTGTGTTTTCTTCTCTACCATAACAGCATCACCAAACTTCATGGTTTCCTCAAATCTAACATGCTTCAACTTAAAAATTTATAGCAATTGTCTTATGTATTCTATCCCTAGGGAATCAGATCTTAAGGCCAGGCCCTGTGAGACCCAAAAATCTTACTGATGCTATGAGTTTGTTAGTTACTGAAACACTCACTTCACCTTCTGCTCAGTCACCACATTTCTTTGGAATGAATTTCCCATGTTTCCATGATTGGGTTTTCCAACCATGTGTGATTCCCTTAAAGTTTTCATTGTCTCTTCTCCAAACTTTTAAAATAAATTACATTCATCCTGTTGACTAAGACTCTGATCCCTCTGAGTACAACCCCAAATGTATGCCCATTACTCAGGCCAAATAGGTCTGTGGATATTATTTTACCCATATTCTTGTATCAGAGACATAATACAAGCCACTCATAATTTAAGGAACATAATTTTATTTTGGCTCACAAGTTTTAAAGGTTTCAGCTTATAGCCAGCTAGTTCCAAGAAAGCTCAGACTGACAGAGGAGAAACAGTCCATGGCATGACAGTCAGGAAATGGAAAGTCATCACTGGAGGTGGGAAGATATATGCTTCTAGACCACACCTCTAGTGACTTCTCCAATCAGGCTTCACCTCCTAAATCACATTTATCTATTGTGATCAGGGGTTGCAAGGAGAAGAAATACATACAGGACAGATAATTTGTAGTATTTTATTGTGATCACCCACAGTTTAATACAAGAAAGTGCAAGAAATATGTTCAGAACAGTAAAGACCCAAGGGAATGTAGCTGAGACCCTAAATCCCACAGCAATGAATCCAGCTAAAGACATAGAGCTATGAAAATGCCTTCCATGAGAGCAACTAGAGTCCTAGAGCCCACAACAATGACTCATAAAAGTTCATTTAAGCTATCTGCGCTGGGAAGGCTCAAAAGTCAGAGGTGTAACTAGGAAGTCTATGAGGGTAAAGGGTAAAGATTCTCTACTGAGCCAAGAAGTGATGCTCAAAATAAAGACCAGGGCTCCCTCGAAAAGTATCACAGACATCCTCAGCGAGAGTGAGGTCCTAAGCTCCTCCACCAAGGGGAACAGCCACATATATGTCAGGTAGGACATGTCAGGACAAACTTCTGTACGTTAAAGAGCACACATCATCCCCTTCAGATCCAAAATGTGATGCTCAACATAAAGACAAGTGCACCCCCAAAGTGAACTGCAGGCACACTCAAAAACAAGGTCCTGAGCTTCTCTGGTAATACCGGCCAATTTCATGTCAGGAGAGCAAGCATGACAAGGTTCTTCAGGAGAATCAATACTCAAAACTACAGTACTCACTCAGAAGGACCCACAATGTTTATGCTTCCTCTCCACATCTCCTTTTGTGATGGTAACTTTTCTCAGGTGGGCCATCTACACTGATTCAGTTCTGCAGATCTTAAGTTGATCACCAGTTTATAATCTACAACAGCTATAAACTGAACTGTAGCAGCAGGGACACTGCAACAATTGATCCCCTTAGAAATAAACGTTCATGTAGTATCACTGCTGCTATTTGTCTAAGTCAACTGCTGCTATTTGTCTAAGTCATAGTTTGGACAAGCACCAACCCACAGGTTATTGACCAGAATCACTTCTCTAAAATGATCTGTACAAACAACAGGTACACACATTGAGAAAGAAGAATATCTTTACATTTAATATTTAAAACAGAAAGCTCTTCTCCATGTATTTCATTTGTTTTTTAGGTTTTGCAATGCTGTAGAACCCAGAGTACTTACACGGTGGAAAATCCCAAGTTTTTAGCATACTTTGTTTTTTTAAAGGTACTAGATTATATTGCGAATCTAACAATGTGAGATTCTTCTGTACTAGTTTCTTCAGGGCATTTATTGTGAAAGAATGCATAACTTTGTTAGAGGATTTTGTCATACATATTGAGATTATCAGATGGCTTTTGTTGTTTCCTTATGTTTTTGCATTTCTGATATTTATTTTTTTTCTGAAGAATCATCTTTAGTCCTTGAATGGAACTAGATTGATCATATTCTATAGTTTTTGAATGTGTTAATTAACATTTTCTGAATTTACTGCAAACTTTAAATTAAAGTTTGGTTCATTGTTTTCTTTTTTGTTGAGTTGCTTTCTGGTTTTGAGATCAAGATGATATTGGATTTTTGGGATGGAATGTGCAGCATTCCTTATATTTCGATTTCATGCAGCACACTGAGGAGCACCTGTTTGATTTTAAAGATATGCTGAACTGCATCAAACTGAGTATCAGCATGGGTGTTTGCTGAGTCACTGATAAGAAGTGATTGTTCCACCCAGGAAATACAAAAAAAAAAAAAAAATAGGGGATTCTGCTTTGCTCTCCAGGCCACTCAAACTGTGGGATGCTTCTCAACATGGCTCCAGCACCTGCAGCATGTGGGTCTTTAGGGAAATGTCTGCAGTGTTTACCATTCCAGCTTGGTAAGTAGCATTCATTTCTCTGTCACTCTTGTTCCACACAGTCTGTGTGTCTGGTAGTTTTGTCTGCTATCTTGGATCACATTAACATTCTCTTCTTTAACGCCAAATTAAAAAGCACCATCATCAATAAACTGCCCCTCGTTCAATGTTGATGCTTTGTGCTTTCATTATTTTGCTTTTTAACAGAAATATCAGTAATTCTGAGATTTCAAATGTTTGCAGACTTTTCTTCTGCTTCATTCCACGCTTTCTTGTGTCTGTCTATATTACCAGACTCTCACATATCTGCTTCTTTATATGAAGCAGCTGAAACAATCTGTGTGATTTGATTTCCTACAGTACCCCAGGATGACATGGTCTGAGAGTAAAATATCTTGTAATACATGGGAGTAAAGTGCAGAGGTAAACAGAAACCAAATTTTAGTGATTCACAAGAGTCACTGGAATTTTAAAAACTTCATCCTTAGATTTTGTTTAGTTTCAATACTATCTTCTGCTGTTCATTGTGCTTTAACTTAATGGTTCTAGTGATTATAAATCATGGAAATGCAATGTATTATTCCTTATTGCATTCCTGAAGAGTTCTGCTGAAAAGTCTTTGTAGCAAAAATGTCAGGGAACCTTAGGGTGGGGAACATTTCTGCTTTTCATATTAATGTCAGGTATGACAAACAGGGAATCTAAAGCTTCTTTTGTCTTTCTATGACTGCACTGTGTCTAATAGGTATTGTATTGTATGGGAAGGTAAGGATCTAAGAGAGAAAAACAACATGGTACTCAAAGGAAAAGCAGCCCAATTTTGTCCTCATATCAAATGTGAGAAAATACAAACCACAAACAAATATATACCAGTGTGGTATCACTGGGGACACGTGTGATCACCAAAGCCATGCTGAGCTACTAAGCTGAGCCAGTATTGCAGCTGTGTCCATCCATAAAACCCTGCTGATTTGCATGTCCCAGGAGTACAGCCCATAGCCTTCAAAAATTTTTAATAGGCTGCTCACACCCTAGGCAGGAGTCAATCCCAGTCAGGACACAGCATGGACATGAGGGTCCTCACTCAGCTTCTGGGGCTCCTGCTGCTCTGGCTACCAGGTAAGCATGGGCAGCACTGGGAATTTCCTCAGCACTGTATGGTCAGAGTCACCTGTTGCTTTAAGGAAGTTCTTAGTTACTGTGATTAATGATTTAAATATTTGTTTTTGTCTCTCCATTGTCAGGTGGCCAATGTGACATCCAGTTGACCCAGTCTCCCTCTGTGTCTGCGTCTTTAGGAGAGAAAGTCACCATGACTTGCAAAGCCAGCCAGGGTATTAGCAATTACTTACACTGGTATCAGCAGAAACCTGGCCAAACTCCTAAACTCTTAATCCGTTATGCAACCACTTTGCAGTCTGGTATCCCCTCCAGGTTCAGTGGCAGTGGATCTGGGACAGATTTCACTCTTGCCATCAGCAGCCTGCAGCCTGAAGATGTTGCGACCTATTACTGTCAGCAGAGTAGCAATTTGCCTCCCACAGTGATGCAAACCATAACAAAAACTTCTCAGAGAAGCAGAAGTGTGAAACCAGGCTGCCCCTGTGTCTCTATCTTGTGACCTCATCTTATCTGACTGTTTCCTCAAATGCAGCCAGGATTTGAAAACAACTTGAGGATTTTAGAAAAAAAAAACTTCAGATCCAACCACAGAGACTTCAGGATGTCCATTCTCAGTTAATAAAGGACACAAATCGCTACTTTAGGAGTCTGGACTGGAGCAAGTGTTGAGATTCATACAACAAAAGGCAAGTAACAGAAGCTATTTCAAGCCAAAATATTCAATGAAATGCACATAAAATTAGAATGTTAAATTTCTTTAAATAAATAGAAGTATGATAGGAAGGAAACAAACCACAAAACACAGAATGAGTTGGATGTTGTAGCACTTGCCTGTAATCATAGCAGTTGAGGTAAGGTGATTGTCATTAAATAGAAACTAGGTTTGGGCTAACTAACAACTCTAAGACCAGCCTGAGTTACATAGTAAGCAACTCTTTAAAAAATAAAGCAAAACAAACAAACAATACAGCAATGGCCACAGGAAAATTAGTTTCTAGAAATGATTGATCTTATTGTTCTACTTCAGACATAAAAGAATAACTTCAATAGAAATTCTAAGCAGAAATTCTTTTAGTAAATGCAATTAGAATATAGACCACAACTTGTGAAAGTTCACGTTTTACAGTGATTAGAAAAGCAGATGCTGGCAGCACAAGATCCTCTGATGTTCCCCTTGAAGCCAGAGCACATCCACCACTGACTTTAAGGTCCTGCCAACCATAAGGTCCTCAGATGTGTCTTGAATATCTAGCTATGGAAGTGCTGGTGTTCTCTGCAGCCTATATTGCAGCCACCCAGGTGATTCTCTACACACCTTTCTCCCTGAAGGTGTATACACATTATGTAGCAACATCTTCTTTCAGCTGTAAGTCTCAGAAGCCCTTCTTTGACAATTTCCATGGAAAAAGGATTTGAAAAAATTAGTTAAAGAAATCAGAATCAGAAGTGATATTGAATATAGGAAAATTGTGTATCTCATAATCCCTTTGTATTCTCAATAATTTCTCCAGCACAGAATTTTTTCAGGTAAATAACAGCTCCATCATACTTTACCCATGCTTTGAATTTAAATCAGAATATTGTGGTCACAACAAGAATGCCTCCTAAAATCATAGTATAACAAAAAGGCAAGAATTTGTATGACATGTCAAAGACTCACTGGACAAAGCACAGCTGTCTTTAAAAAAAAAAAAAACTGTCATGGTTTATGTTTGTGGACCCCCAGGCCTCATGAGTTTGCATTGTGCATTTGTGATGCTTCATTGTCTAGTACTTGGACTGATGGTGTCAGTGCTCCACCCACAGAGGGGTGGAGCCAGGATGTGATGTAATGGCAGGAAGAAGGTTTGTCTTGCTCTTTGCTGGTTCCTGTTTGCTTTTTCAGCCACCATGAGCTGCGGCCCAGCCATGCCCACCTGCGGTGGAGCCAAATAAGTGTGGACTGAAACGCCCCAAAACTGTAAGAAATAAACCTTTCCTTCCCAACTTTGGGTTTCAGGTATTTTGTCTCAGCAATCAGTAAAAAGTAACTAAGACGGAATTTGGTACCGAGGAGTCAGGTCGTTTGCTGTTACTATATCTCACCATTTTTTTCGAGCAGCTTTGGAAATGGCTTGTGGGCAGAGTTTGAAAAGGTCCGGACATGTTGCCTGAATGCATGGAGCTGCAGCAGCTTAGGCTATTCTGTAGAGGAGATTCTGGTCAGAGCTCAGGAAACCAAAAGGCTGATAGAAAGCCTCAAGGTAAAGACCAGGCATAGGGGGTTTCTGCTGTGAAGAAGGACTGCATTGGTTGTTAGACTCCCCATGATGTGTGTTATGGCTTGGCAGAAAGTTAGTCTGCATTTTGCTCCTGCCTAGAGATTTTGCCTGAGACTGAGACAAAGGACAATGGACTGATTAATCTTGAAAAAAATTAAAAAGCAATCAAACATTGAGGCTGTGGCATGGCTATTGGTAGGGGCTTTCAGCCAGCTTTATGTTTCAAATCAAGAGCAAAGTGCCCAGCAGGATAATTTACAATGCTGTGAGTTTGGCCAGAAGAAAAATTCCAGGAAGGCTGTGGATTGTAAAGACAGAGCTGAGATTTTGATTGTTGATGGGAAACAGAGAAATTAAGAAAGATGGCCCCAGGGCATCCCAAAAAGCAGGTCCCCAACCTTGGCAGCCTCATGGCAAAGGTGAAAGAATTTATTCAGAAGAGAACACTGCAGAGCACCATGCTCCAGAATTGGGACAGAGGCCACATGAGGTTCTAGAATGGCGGCACTGTAGAGAAGCTTTTTCTCACAATGAGGCAAACAGAGCCCTGCAATCCAAGCAAATGACCCCTACAGCCAAGAGAGAGAAAAGCCTGGCTACTGCTTCAGCTTGTAGCAGACCTTGGCAGCATCCACATGGTGCTGA
The DNA here is from genome assembly GCF_034190915.1 of Cavia porcellus. NCBI lineage: Eukaryota > Metazoa > Chordata > Mammalia > Rodentia > Caviidae > Cavia > Cavia porcellus. Next base: position 42,046,040 of record NW_026947501.1, on the reverse strand, counting down.
TTTTAGGTGCAAGGAAAATGCACAAATTCTGAGGGTAAGAGGGCTTCCACCTCGATTGCAAAAGGCCTGGCAGGCCAAGCAGTGTGCCCCTGAGAGGAGATTTTGTGAAGATGTAAAGGTGAAGCCAAAGGTGCAGTGGAGACCCCAAAAGTTTGGAAAAGCCAGAAATGTGGATGATCCAAGGAAAGCTCCAAAAAGCAAGCAGAGAAGATTTAAGAGAAAAGCTGCAGGAGTTGAAATCACTGGAAGTGCCATGGGGGTGGAATCACCCAAGCCTTTTGGAGCTTGCAACCAGATTGCTTCAGATGCTGAGCATGGAACTCTGGGACTTAATGTTTGCCCTGCTGGATGTTGGGCTTGCTTTGTTTTCAATGTTTTACATTTTCCTGTTTGTCACCTTTGGAATGGTAATGTTTATCTTGTGCCTTTGCATTTCAGAAATATTTAACCTTGTTTCATTTGTACAGGTGGTTACAGTTAAGAGTTTGCCATAGATCTTGGATGAGACTTGGGACTTGGACTTTTCAGCAATGCTGAAGGTGTTAGGGCTTTGGCAACTCTTGGTAGTGGACTAAATGTCTTTTTTTTAAAGGATGTACATGTGTCCTGGGGGCCAAGTGTGGAATGTCATGGTTTATGTATGTGCCCCCCCAAGCCTCATGAGTTTGCATTGTTCATTTGTGATGGTTCATTGTATAGTGCTTGGATTAATGGTGTCAGTGCTCCACACAAATAGGGGTGGGGCCAGGATGTGATGTAATGGCAGGAAGAAGGTGTACCTTGCTCTTTGATGGTTCCAGCTTGTCCAGAATTTAAAAACATCATGAGGATGTGTGAGATTTTACACAAGCCAAGTTTCAGAATCACATTAGAAGTCCTGAATGACAATCTGCATATTAAACATGATGTGTGGGATGATTAAGAAACTATTTGTAAAAGTTCATTTCAATTAATGAAAATATTTTTAAGCTCAGTGAATCACTTGATATACATTCCTATTTAAAGTCTTATTACTTAATGCACTATACTTTTCTTTTTGTTGTTGCTATAACAAAATATTTAAAGAGTACATTATAAAGAAAATAGTGATAAGAAAGTAGATGTTATGGGTATCTAAGCTAGAAATATAGCACAGGACACAAAGCAAAAACAGGCTGAATTTAACTTCAGACAAAGGAGATAAAATACAAACTACAAACAAACGAGTATGGTCTCATGTGGGACACCTGGGATCACCGTTCTTGTACTACTGACTGAGATGAGCCCATTTGGCAGCTGTGCCCAGTCCTGCCCAGCCCAATTGATTTGCACAGAGCACAGCCCACGCACTGGGAACTTCTTCATAGGCTGCTCACACCCTGTGCAGGACTCAGTCCCAGTCAGGACATAGCATGTACATGAGGGTCCTTGCTCAGCTCCTGGGGCTCCTGCTCCTCTGGCTCCCAGGTAAGGATGGGCAGCACTGAGGATATACTCATCACTGTATGAAGACAACCACCTGATTCTTTAGGGAAGTTCTTTTCTCACGTGATTAAAGATGTAAGTATTTGTGTTTATATTTCCACTGTCATGTGGCAGATGTGATATCCATTTGACCTAGTCTCCATCTGTGCCTGCATCTTTAGGACAGACAGTTGCCATCACTTGCCAAGCCAGCCAGAGTATTGGCAATAAGTTAACATGATATCAGCAGAAAACTGGGGAAGCTCCTAAGCTTCTTATCTACTATGCAACCAGGTTACAGACTGGTGTCCCTTCAAGGTTCAGCAGCAGTGGGTCTGGGACAGATTACATTCTTACCATCAGAAGCCTGCAGCCTGAAGATGTGGGGATGTATCACTGTCAGCAGTATTATAGTTCTCCCACAGTGACGCAATCCACAACATAAACTTCTCAGAGATGCAGAAGTGTGAACTGAGCCACCCCAGCTTCTCATATTGATCTGATGCCTGCATCTGATAAGTGTGTTTCTCAGGTAAAGCCAGAAACTGAAGGTCAGTCAAAGGTCTTAGAGAAGGGAACAGCCTGAGTCCTTGAATCTTACCTCTGTTTTCTCCTCCTAGCTCTAGCAACACTGATACATTATTACAGTATCTGGCAAGGGAATATCTGGCAAGGGAAATCTTCTCTCAGACTGCACCTCTCCTAATTTAATAAAGTAAAAATTAATTACATTTTAAAAGTATGGAGATTCATAAAGCAAAAGGCAATCATTAGTATCTTTTGCAAGCATAATATAAGGCAAAATACATAGGATGAGAATTTGAATTCTTTTCAATAACCAAAAGTGTGGTAAGGAAAGAGATATTTAAAAAAAGCAAAACACAAAGCAATGAACTGGACATTGTGGAATTTGCCTGTAATTATAGGGGTAGGACGGTGGAGGCAAGATGACTGCAAATATGCACAGGTAGCTTTCGGCTGCATAAAGATTTTAAAGTCATCCTGATTTACATGGAATGACCACGTCTCAGAAATGAAACAAAACAACTTCAAAAACAAACAAACAAACAAAAAGCACAGCAACAACAACTAAAATATTTTCTAAAAATTAGTGATTCTGAATTTTCAGCAGCTCAAGAAAACTTGCATTATAAATTCCAAGCAGGTATCATTTTAGTAATGATTTCAAGAATACAGACAATCCAATGTGCAAAGCAAAATTTTATAGTAAATAGAAACACAGATCCTAGAAATACAAGAACCTCTGATTCTTCCCCCACAAGGTACAAAACATCGACCCCTCATGTTATTGTCCATCCAGCCATGTGCTCCTCAGGTGGAATTTGAAAACCATGTGTGTGAGATCCCTGATGTCCTCATCAGGCTATAGCACATCAAGTGATTCTGCACCTACATCTCTCCCTAAAAGTGGGTATTCAGTGGGTATGAATTATCCTTCTCAAACTCAAAATCACAGAGTCCCCTCTTTGAGCATTTGCACAGAAAAATGAATTGAAAAAAGCAGTTCAGGAAACCTACCTCTAGCAGTGATAATGATTAGAGAAATACAGTACACCTATTGACTTCTTTTTAATTTTTTTTTATTTTAAAGAGACTACAAGAGGACATAACAAAGCAGATCAGAACAGAACAATTTAAGCAACACAGTTTTTCACAACGCAACCCGATATAATAGTAGCTAACATAATGTTTCCTTCCTTGAAATAGTTTAGCATACCTTCATACACAATAGTATTAAAAATAACAAAGTAGTATAAAACCATTAAAGAGAATGAAAGTATTACAGGGCATTCAGAACCAAATAACAGAAAAAGAACAATGGTTATTGTATTATCTCATTGTCTATAAAAGATTTGTTTATATTACCACACATAATAAAATCCAATAAGATACTGCATGATAGAACCAATGGACACAGAAGAACAAAAGTATGGTAGGACTTCAAAACAAGATGATACTAAATCAGCACTGGCTTTTATAATGTATTGTATTCTTCAAAATAGCTGTTCATACAGTTACAGATAATAAACTCAAACCCAGGATAAAACCATTACAACTAATGAACAGAAGCATTATAAGGCTTCAAAGCAATATAATTAGGAATCATGATTACCATAAACTTTTATGTACTCTTAGCATTTATTACACTAGGTAGACTATAAGGTATTTGTACATGTGAATTTGATTTATTTCACTTATGAGTAAGGTCTCAAGCTGCATGCATTTATTTATCAATATCTCAGTGTGATCATTCTTTATAGCTGAGTAGTACTCCATTGTATAAAAATGTCACAAGTTTTTTTTAATCCATTCCTCAGTTGTTGGAAACGTAGGTTATTTCCAAGATCTGGTTCATTACAAATTGTGCTGCAATAAACATGGGTGCACATATATCACTGTGGTATGATGTTTTCAGTTCTTCTGGGGAATATACCTAGAAGCAGAATAGCTGGATCAAATGGGACTTCCAATCCCAGCTTTTTGAGAAATCTCCAGAATAACCTCCAAGGTTGCACCAGTCTACTCTCCCACCAAAAGTGCAGGAGAGTTCCTCCCCACCCCCAGACTCTCCTTCGTATCCGTTATTTCCCCCCAGCCTACACTTTCTCAGGTAAGTACTAGTCCCAGGGTATATGTAAGGGTGCTATTTAATGAAATCAGAAAATATAGGTCACATCATGAAAGCATTGTGATGTCTCACTGTCAACAGAAAGCAAAGAATTTTCATGAAATGTGTGAGAATCAATTGACAAATAAACAGCAACTCTCTTGAGAAAACCAAAGCCCACTAACTCTGGATGCTGCATTATCCTATATCTACACAAAATTTGTCCAAAATACAAAGTCACTATCAGCAAAGATGAGGTTTAACAGAAGGACTGATCTCTTCAGAAGTACTGATGATGATTTGCATTGTAGCATGTTAACACATGACCTATAAAAGGATTAAGAAGCAATGTTTAGATGTTTCTTTTCAGTGAGTGAGAAATTCTTTAGTGTGAATGGATCTATTGAATGGCATTGTTATGTAATGTCACACATTAAAAAATGATACACCTATACTTTTCTTTTTGGTTTACAATGAGAAAATGTTTGAAACTGAGAATATTATACATAAAATAGATTTGTTTTACTCCATTTTGAAGTTTAAAAGTTCAGGAATTTTCAGGCCCATCTCCTTGTCCTTGGGTAAGGACACAGCCTCGTCTATCAGATGGAGGCATGTAAGCAGGAAGGGAACCAGCTACATGCTGGGGGGTCATGCTTGTCACATGCCTCCATTTCATCACCCCACCCTCTCATATAGGAGCCCAGTGTGCACCAGCAGCCCTGATACCGTCTGGAGGCTTGACCTACAGTAACCTCACCATCTCGTGCTGGACCCCAGCATTCAACATCCCTCTGACTCCTTAGGGACTGCAGGGAGACCCAAGCCCAAATCTTAATGCCATTTATCTCCAGTTTTTATGGATAAAAAATGTCATGCAAACTATTTTACTGTTGGCATCATTTCCTAAGGACAGTATGCAATTATTTGCCAGTAGAATGATCTAGTATTTGCCTGCATGGGCAAATTTGGGCATTTTGTTCACTCTTGTAACTGATCATAGGAATGTTCACCTCTGAGTAATCATCACGCTATTATCTTCCTGAACCAAAAAGCCTGGAGATGAATGAGGAGCCTATATTAGACTAGTGGCAGAGCTCTGCCAGGGTATCCAGACTGCAAACATAAAGATCCAGGAAAATTAATTAAATTCTCAGACACTGACTTTTTTGTGTCCCTTTAGATAACATTATTCTTCAAATACTGACCAACAGGAAATTTCCGTACCTACTCCTTTGTGTAATTGTTTATGTTATAAACAGTTTGTGTAACTCTTTATATTATAAAATGTAAATGTAAACATTCAATTCATGAAGACCTTGTGAAGGTAAAATTAATTCATGCTTGAATCAAAGAGCAAAATTTGTATCATTGTGCCTACATGTTTAGAATGTAAACATAACTGCGCGTATTTTACCAGATAAGTTACTGGATACACACATACACATGTATATGAATTCATGACTATGTTGAATGTTAGGTAAATTCAAGCATTTCTTTCTGTTTTGGAATTATTTCCTACTATACAGACAGTTTTGCTTCGACGTCTGTCCATCATTTGAATTGAACTATCATCATCCCACTGTGTTAAGTCAAAGATGTCCTCAGAGGATGGATGTGTAAACTCCAATGTGCACAAACATGATGGCAGAGAAGCCTCTGCCACATTCTAGTTTTGTCTTAAGGATCCTAGATAATGCTGGATTGCTGACCCATTGTCCTCTTTCATAGCTTATCCATTTCATCCATGAGTAATTTTGCCCACTTTTCCTAAATGCCACCTGTCCAGAGGCAAGAATCACTCATGACAGATTCAGAAAGTTGCGATCAAAAAATTGTTGGATAAAATCAATTCATTGGTCACACACAGTGAAAAGGAGAGCATTTGTGAGTCAGCTGAGATGCACCACAGGAAAATACATGTGAAAAATAACACTTCTTCCAAAAAAAAAAAAAAAAGTGATGCCTAGGTGCCTAGGTATAATGTGTCCTCATCCATATGACAGAAAGCTTAAAAATATACACATCTGCCATAGATCAGGAATACAGGGCATGAGCACCTGAAGAACAGACAAACACTTCCTCATAGGTATCATCTTAACCTGGTTCTAGAGACAGCACTGGCTTGGTCTGAGTTACAGCTCCTCAGAAACCATGTAGAGAATCTGTCAGTAAACAGAAGGACAATGCAGCACAGGACATTTCCTTTATTTGTACCAATGGTGGCATTCATTAAAGAAAAATGGGCAAACGAATTATACCTCAGTAATCAGAAATCACAGTGGTTTTTTTCGGGTATGAGTTCTTTAAGATCAAGTATGAAATTTTATATTCATTCATAACTCATGACCTGGCCTACCTGAGACCATGGTTGAAAAATCCCCAGGGAAAGCTTACTCATCAGCCACTGCCAGGTTTCATTCAAGGGGGCCTGTGACTACAGCTCAGGCAGGTTCCTTCAACCTCAAGTTTTGTGTTTTTTTTTGTTTTTTTTTTTTTTTCTTTTTTGTTTTTATCGGTACCAAGGATCGAACTCACAACTGCCTGCTTACAAGGCAGGCGCTTATGACACTGAGCTAAATCCCCAGCCCTTAATCTCAAGTTTTTTACAGAGAAACTCACTGTTGTTGACAGCCTATATTTAGGCTATTTTATATAATAATAATAATAATAATAATAATAATAATAATAAACACTTTGTTCTGAGCCTATTCATCTAAGATGAAAACATTTCCAAATTTCCCTGCCAGAATGGTCCTGGTAGGCTGGATATGACCATCAGCTTGCCTGTGTTGACAGCCACCTAGGGAACTAATAAAGCTTGTTTCTTGGTGACACTGCATGAGTGGTGACGGCAGGACCGTGGGGTCTTTCTCTGCTCTCTGGCCCTGTCCTCCATGGTGCTGCTTCTATGCTCTTCCTTCCAGTTGCCATGGATTATGTGGTTTTATTATATCAGCTCCATATACCATGATGTAACCACATGGAGCCAGCTTCCATGTACTGAATTCTCTGAAGCTATGAGCCAAACATTCTTCTCCTCCTTCAAGATGTGAATTACAGGTATTCTGTTCCAGCAATGAGAAAACTGACAATTCCCAGGGTATTAGATTCTTTCTGCATATAAGTGAATAACTGAGAACAGTGACAGTACTATATTTCAGTTTTATTTTGGGAAATACCTGGTCTTGATCAAGCTGAATCACATTACAACTGACTCCTCTGAAAACAGAAACTGTGGGCCATGTGCGAAATGTATACCACAGGAACTGCTTAGGTCTTAGATGAATGTCATGCACTCAAGACCTCCAAATTCCATCCCGTACCAAGCATCCAGAATGTCACCTTTGCTTATGTCACTGTATTTCTCTGGAAACAAATTTTCATGTTGTCAGGATTTGATTTTTCAATTATGTGTGACTTTTTTCAATTCTCTTATTACTTTTTCCTCCAACCTTTTAAACTAGCATGACATTATCAATTAGTCTTTTAGCTTCTCTTACTGTTCCTTGTCTGCAAACTCCAGTGTTTCTAGTCTTTTTTAAATACAACCTTCCCTAACACCAACAGACACATTTCTAGTTATATAACAGACCACAAGCACAAAATATATTTAAGTGTGAACATTTTCTATACGTATCAATGTGTCTTTTCTTTCTTATCAGAGAACCTCTAGAATTTCAAAGTCAGAAGCTGTACTTCTTAAACAAAATTTATTGGTGTATTTTAGATATACAACTGATCACATTCATGACAGGGACTCTGATCTCATACTTGATACACTTTGATTCTTCTTTTTTTTCCCCAACTCCCCTTACTGAGGAGATGATGAGACACTCTAGGAGGGAATGAGGTTCTGGCCCTTACCAAAGGGAAACCACATAAACTGGACTTCAGCTGTGGCTGCCCCAAATCCTGGCCTGATCAGAGGATAGGTTCTCACACTGAGCAGAAGGAAGCACGACCTAAGTAAGAGCTCCTTTTACACACTGAGAGAGTGTGGAACAAAGTCTCTAGAACTCTCTCAGTAAAAGGGTAATGAAGATTTTACCCTGTTCATTCTTATCATGGGAAGTTTCTTCCCTCAGAAATCACAAAGGTTAATGCGGTCTCTTAGGAAATCACAATACAATAGATATGAAACTGTAACAATAGATCATTGGAAGTTTTATGTTCACATCTCTGGCATACAATTATTTGTGCTTTTCCTCCTTCTGAAATGGGGCTATCCATACTCTGTATGCAAGACACGCTTATCATTCTCCTTGTCAGATTTTCTACAGATGGCTCCTGCCATTCAGTACTTGCAGGATGAAAGCTGCTTCCATCTCCAGATTATCTGGGATCAGAGGAGCCAGGATGGCCACTTGCCTAGCCCTGAATCCCAGCCAGGTCCTTCTGCATTCTCTGGAAAGCTGTGTTTTCTGACAGTTACAGGTCCTGTGTTCTTCATCTAAACATTCATGTTCACCGACAAATTTGACTTAATTTTTATTTGTTTGCCTCCATGGGGCTTTTCATGCCCCTTTGCATACAAAATAAATCCCCTTTCTCCAACTGACTCTTTATCCTTCACCTACCAATCATGTTGCACCACCAGCCCACAGAGGATTTGTATATTGTCCCTGAGGAGGACCTTCTGTTTAAAATTTCAGAGTAAATCTCAGCCTTTATCTTGCCTCAACTCATCATAGTTTCTCAACTCTCAAAAATGAGGCTTCTTGTTCAGCTCCTGGGGATGCTCATGCTCTGGTAAGGACACAGGGAGAAGAGGAAGATGATGTGTAGCTGTGTGTGTATATGTATTGAGGGAACCCTCAGGCTTGTCATGTTTATTCTGACCATGTGTTAGAGACATATACTTCTTGCTCTATGGATTAAAATTTGTTATTTTGCCTGGTGAGAATCAAGAACCACCTAAGATATGACCAGTGCTCTGATGAGATTTTGAGTAAGAATAAGGTCCCTTTGTCATGTACCTGAAGTAGCAAATGTTTTTTAATGTTGGATTTTTTGTCATGAATAAGATAGAGTACCTTGATATAAAAATAAAACTCCTGAAATTGGCTTTTGAAGTTTGTGTCTCACCTTGAATCTCCCTGTCATTTCTTTGGATCCACTGGGGAGATAGCAGTGACCCAGTTTCCACTCTCCTTGCCTGTCACCCTGGGAGAGCCGGCCTCCATCTCCTGCGGGTCTGGTCAGAGCCTCCTACAAATACATAGAGTCACCTACCTGTATTGGTACCTACCGAAGCCAGGCCAGTCATCACCAGGTCTGATCTGTGAGAATTCAAAGCAGTTCTCTGGGGTTTCAGAGAATTGGGGTCAGATTTCACACTCACAGTCAGCAGAGTGGAGGCAAGGCATATTGCTATCTCCCACAGTGATTCATTGTCAAACACAAATCACACCCCCCACCCCCGCTTGATCAGGCCCAATAGATCTAACATCTTCTTCATCTGGGGAGCACAGTCTCTGAGTCTCTGGAGACATCTGCATGTTATGCACTGCCTGTCCAGGTGCCAGGAGCCGCAAGCTGGCATTACAGAGTATGGTACATGTTTATTGACCATCTAAGCCATCAGATAGAAGAGAGAGAGAAAGCTGAAGGGAAGGATGTACTTATAACCTCTACCTTAGTATGCCATCTACAGAATATTTTTGAGAGCCACATGATAAAGGAGGATTCATAGCAATGACCAAACTGGTTCAGTTTGGGTTTAATTTTGTTGTAATACTAATGTTCATGTAACTGAATAATTCCATGCTTTATACCCTCTTTTCCTGCTCTCCCCTGTACTTTCCCTCTTGCTCTGAACACTAGGCTCCCCTATGTAGGGCCAGACATAGAACTGTTCCTGTGGTTAAAATTATAGATAAAATTTTAAAATGAATATCAAAGCTTGAAATAACTACTGAGATTAAAATGTATGCTATGTTCAAAAGGGAGAGAGAAGGGAGTGTGAAAAAAATAAGAATGAAGACATGATATGTAGAAGTACATATTCGCTATAGTGAATGCAATCCTTTTATGTGTCAAATATGCACTAAGAAACATCTTATTAAAATGATGATACAAATCAATATTTTTCCCAACAGAAAATAATAAAGTTACGGGAAGCAGCTGTAAAGTAGACCATGTACAAATTTTGGCCGAGGACAGGGTCAGTGCACCATCACCCCATGGGTCACAGTGCCTGGAGTAGGCAGGTTGCTGGTGTTGGGATTCACAATATTAAGCCCAATGTAGTTCTTGGAAGTAATCATGGAGTTTAATGGACCCTACCTGCGCTTCAGGGCTGCACTCTGATTTTGTGGCAGCTTCATGGAGATGTGCTGCATCAGTCAGGCTCTGTGCTTTTACTAATGTAGTACTCAGGGGAGCTCCTGTCCACAGGTACTTTCTACCACACCACATGTCCTGACCTACTCAACTCAGGAGGCCATATTAGAATTCCCAAAGGTAGATTCTGGCGAAATGATATACCTGGGCTGACTTGAGGAACAATGGTCATTTGGGAGGTACCATGGGTTCACAGTACAAAAATGTTGGCCAGAAGGCTAAGCTGGGGCTAATTTCCATTAAAAATAGTAGCTCAAAGCCCATATCTCATATAGAAAAAAGATGATCGATTTAATGCCACATGAGAAGAAACCCCAGGAGAACGTTTTTCCAATCCCAGACCGTAGCAAATATTCCAAGAAAAAAAGCCCATCTTTGTGTTAAAGATACAGCTCAAGTCTAATAAATTGAGGAAGCTCTGTGCAACAACCAAACCGAAACTGAGCTCTCTTATTCCATAGCAATGCCCTGTGCTGGCCGGGCCAGAGGCTCTGGTGCCACTCAAATGTATAAAATAATGAGTGGACACCACCACAAACAAATCAACCAGCAAACAGAGGGAAAACATGAGCTCATCTACACTGTCTTGGTTTTTTCTCTGTACACCATCTTCTTTTAATTTCCTTTAAAGTTTCCAAAGGTCAATATAAAATTGATTTTTAGAAAGATCCATTTTGATCTTTTTTCCTATAAGTGTTGCAAGAACTTTGATGATGAAATAAGATTTGTTACATCCTAAAACATGAAATGGAATCACATTTTAATTAAGATAAATAAGAATTCCAGCCTTTCTATTAACTGTTAAAAAATTAAACATTAGATCAATCAAAACATTATTATTAGTGGTCATAAAGACATTATAAATCAATTTTAAACACTTATGAAATGATTATGATCATGGCCATAATAGTTAATAATGGATTTTCATTTCTTAGTGCTAGTCAGATTTGCTTTAAATATAGCAATGTAAAATTGTTTTTAATGATATTATTTATCCAAGAATAAGGTATGCTATTGTATTATGGTAGAAATAAGAGAAGAATTGAGTTAAAATGAAATATCCTGCCTTTTAAAAAATAAACTGTACTTGAGATGATAGCATAATCTAGAATCTCATATTCAATACAATCAAAATGCAAGTATTTGCACTGTATTTTCACCTTCATTGTTTAGACAAAAATTTCTTGGAAGATGGAAATCTCAACCTCAATCTTTCTGACTAAAAAGTGACTTATTTTCAATGAGTTTGTGCCAGATAGGGTCAGAAAAACATTGTCATGGTAGAAATTTCCAAAAATTATTTCTCCAAAGAGGCATAAAGACAGAATACTTAAAACTGTTTAAGAAAACCTTTGTATAAACTCTGGAAATCACCTTAATTACTACAAAGAAAAAAAAATTAAAAAGCAAATCTGAAAACAGTGAAAAATTAGTATGTACAAGAATGATACAATCACTTTTCCTGTCGCATCACAGTTTTATTAAGGTATCTCTTTTTCCGGGAAAAATGTGTTATATTAACATTATTTGATTCTTTTTTTGTCTACTTATGACCTGCTTCCATAGTATCCTCATCTCCAGACTTCCAAGTCAGACTGCCACTGTTCACTCGTCTTGCTCACTCTTCACTAACAGCACTTCTTCACAGTACCTCAAATTTCCCATAATCGCCTACAGTTCTGTCTTCTACAACATGAAAAGACAGAGTATTGTCAGATAAAAGCAAAATAAAAAAAAAAAGAAAGGAAAGAAAAGACAACATACTGATAGAGATTCGTCCTATGGGTGTAGTCACCTACCTTTAATTGGAGCCTCAGGCTTTCAGTTTCTTGGAAAGTATGTCTCAACCATGTGACTTCAAATCTGTCCCCAATAGCATTTCAACTTTCCACATTTGAAGGAGGTCACCACTTGTACCTGCCTGTTTGATTTCTTTAAAATTTAAGTGGTAGAAAATTCTTTTCATTAACCAAAATTCTGACATAGAAACAGCTGTCTCTTACTGGTGCTCTCATGTTATAAGTTTTCTTTCTCTTGTTTTTTGAGGCATCAGTATTTTAATCATAAATACTCTTTAGGTAGTCATTTTTCATTTAAGAGTAGGTACGATTTACCTCTGGAATATTCTTATTGGCAATACATATTAAAATTATTAAATTCTGAACAGAAAAATGAGAGGATTCCGAGAGAAAGAGGCTATTCCTTAAAAGTCAGCACTTTAGAGGAATGATCAAAGTCTCTAACTTGGTTATTTTAACATAAAAAGGACAAAAAAAAAAAACCCCAGAATTTCAAAACAAGACAGTAGGAGAGTAACAATCATTAATACATTGGGTATTGTTATCTTCAGGGTATAAGACAAACATATGAAATAGTGACCAAACAATATTAGTACAAACCCTTTCTTCCTAGATGTTTTTAACAAGGATTTCCTTAGTTATATTTATTATAAAAATTAAACATACACTGACCTTTTACACTCCTAACCAGGTGCACTGAAAAGAGCTATCCTTTCTTTACTATTATTGTCCAAAATATGCACCCTGAATTTATTCAGTAGAAAAGGCCTAAAAGTCTGAAAAACGATAATTGAAAACATAAAAAAAGGAAGAATACAGACATATCAGATTGGAGGATCTCAATAAGACAATAAAACTGAATGCAAAATGTGCACCTAGATTTCATCCTGGAACTTAAATGGCGTGAGTGAGAAAACGAATTTTATTATTGTGCATTTTCTGGTTTTCATCATTGATCTAAACTTACGTATGTCATTTGTATTAGAGGAAGGTGAAGGAAAAATATACTGGAACATACTTCACTATTTTGTAAAATTTTTTTCAAAGTTAAAACAATTTCAAGATTAAAATACACAGAATAACTAATGAAATAAAAGAGTATGTGGTTTTAGTAGGCAATTAAATAGTTAACACTAATTTGCCTCCTTCCTTTACTTAGTTATATTCTCTGTTAAAGATAATCCTCCCTCTCACTATCTATAGTGTGTCGTTCTGACTGCTTGTTCCCATGTATACCTAATATCATTTGAAAATTCCAGTAGACATTTCTGAGAATAAGAAATCCAAATATTGTGCCTTAGTATCTGTTTAGACTACGATTTTGTGTCACCTGAGGGTTAACTCACAAGATTTTCTATAGACAAGTTGCAGAAGCTCCTCTCTATGCCCCGCCTTGGTGTGCCTCCTCGGTTTACCTCATTTCAGTTTGCAGAGCACTTGCAGACAAGGCATTTGGAAGAGACTGCTGAATCACCTTCACATAAATGAAAAACCATAACAACAGAAAACTAAATATTAAGCTGAAAAAATATTGAAAACAATTACGCATCTAGAAACTACTAATGACATAAAACAAATTGAGATATGTAATCTTTTGAAGAATTTTTCACATACAAGTGGACAGAGCTTGTGGTGTTTCAGCAAAACTGCTCAATCACTAGTACTTGCAATGATGGGTGGACAACTCTTGGTGATCTTGGGGTAAAGCAGAAAACAGAAGTCTTTGTCCAGAAATTTTTACTTCATAAATAAAAGCAAAGGAATATTCTCTTGACAAACACAAATGAAAGGAATTGATTATTGGCAGAAAAAACATTCAACAAATCAAAGAAGACAGGCTTCAATCATAAGAAATAAGAGTGATGTAAATCCACAGGAAGAGTTCAAAATTGATTAAGAGCTGAATGCAGTGGCACAGCAACTGCCTGGCAAGCGCAAGGGCTTGAGTTCAATTCCTAGTTAAAAACAAACAAACAAACAAACAAACAAAAAAACAAAACAAAAAAAAAAAAACTGCTAAGAACCAAGAAGGAATCTAGAACCAAAGCACCCACAGTAATTTATTTCATGTTCCTGTCTAGGAAAACAAGAGTGTTCTGGCAATGCTGGAAGGGAAATTACTTGGGTCATTAAAAGAGCAGCTGTGGACTGGGAAGAAACATAAGGGAGTCAGTCTGTGACTTTGATGTTACTCTGTACTTTAATTAGGATGGTCAGTGTCCATAAAACTATATTAATGTTTCACATTTAATGACTCTGCCCCCCATATTTTACGTATTTTATGTGTTTTATCATAACTTATCAAATCTAAACTCTTTGAAACAAACATCTACAAAAAGAAATCATGATTACCCAATATTTATACAAGCCAATCCTTACTAAAGCAAAAGGTAAATTATGAGTATTTTCTTAAGGACTAGAGAACAGATAAAAGGACTAACAAGAATCATTAAGGTATGTGCCATCTGAGGCAAAAGAGTTCTAAACACCCCAGTAATGCTTAAAACATAGAATAGGCATTATGTCACTGCTTATATGACAGATTTCCACATCTCTGCGTCTCTTTCCATTTCAACTCACAGATTCTCTCACATGATTGTCCATACCAGGGGATTTGCATATTGTTACCCAGGACATTCTGTGCTTGTCTGACATAAAAGCTCAACTCTAACCTTACCTTCACTGACTGGATGTCCTCTGTTAATTTTCTCAAAATGAGGCTGTTTGCTCAGCTCTTGGGAGTGCTGATGCTCTGCTTCCCTGATAAGAACAGGGGGCTGTGAGGAGGGGTCCAGGGTGGGAAGGTGAGTTCTGGGACTGGTTCCCTGCATGTGGTCTGGCCACCAGTAAGGGGCACAGGTCTTCTCATCCAGGAGGTGACATACAAGTTTTAAATCTGTAAGTGAAGAAGAATCCAGAAGAAGCAAGGATCTGTGATTTTGTGGATGACATTACAGAGGGAAAGAGGCTGATGTGAGTGAATCCTAGACTTGCCCTCGTGACACACTATTCTTGAGTTCTTTTAAAATTGAGTATTTCGGTGTATAATTCAAAGTCACAGAAATGTACATAAACTAAAATATATGGTAAAAGGAAATAATGAAAATTATTCACAAAATGTAGGCTTACCCTTATGTTTCTCTGTCACTATGCCAGGATCCTTGGGGAATGCTGTGTTTGTCCAGACACCAGTCTCCCTCTCTGTCACTACTGGAGAGTCAGGCTCCATCTGCTACAGGTCTAATGAGACAGCCTCCTCCAGACTGACAGTTACACCTACTTGAGTTGTTTCCTGCAGAAACCAGGGAAGTCTCCCAAGCTCCTGATGTACATTGTCTCTAGATTGCACTCTGGGACCTCAGGAAAGTTCAGTGGCAGTGGATGAGGGTCAGATTTCACCCTGCAGATCAGAAGGGTGGAGGCTGAGTATGCTGGAGTGCATTACTGCCAACAACTTACACATTTCCCTGCAATAGTGATACAACTCCAAACACAAAACTTCTTGCTCAGGCTGGTTGGCTTGGGGTGGCCTCATGGGTTGCTTCTCAGAAGAGCAACAGAACAGAATGTCAGAACTTGCAGGAGGAAGGTGCTGGCACACATGGGGAGCAGGCTATCTCTGATGCACTAAACCATATGTGTCTCAGCTGCAGTTTAGGCTCTGTGTCACATCTCCGTGAGATGTGACATGGTATAAACTATGGGGAAATTGAGGAGTGTTTGCTTCATGTCTGAACTACCAAGCATGACGGAAATGAAAGTTAAATATAAGCTCATAATAATGCTTTTGGCTGTAATATGTTCCCAATCAAGTGAACTGCATTTTGGGGTAATTTGTCACAACATAAATATCAACACATTTTTTGGCGTTTGCTTTCCTCCAATACTTGCTATTGCACATGCAGCAGGATTAGTTCCTACTTTAAAGATGCTTTCACTCTTCACCTCACCTCAAACTTCCTGTTTTTCTTGGCACATGCCCCCCTCCTTGGTAAGGCCTACCAATATATATTTTGCCCTATTCTGCTCAGAAAAGGATTAAAGTTAAAACTTTTTTAATTACATGAAAAATGTTGAAATGAAACGGATGCTTGAAAATCGCTACAGTTCTAATTCAAAAATAAAATATCTAAGGGTACGAGAATTATAGTTCATAAAATAAATGCCATATAGATTAGAATTGGGTGAGTATAACATAATACATGCCAATTTTCACCTACGGGGAGGAAATAGAATTAAGTTTTTCATTAGCAGCAGTACAGTAAAACCTGCAGGATACCTGGTAGTGGTTGGTGTTGGAATAACAACCAGACTGCAGCTCATCTGGTTTTTTGGTGATCATGCTGGAAGTATAGGGGTCTGGACAGGAACCCAGATGAAAATTACGTGTTTCTGGAGAAGAACAATGAAATGCCATATTCTTTGTCTGCACTAAAGTATTTGCAGTGCAAAGACGTGGCCGGCTTCATAGAATTGCACATCATTCAGGACTCTAGGTCTTTACTGGTACAAGTGCTAGTGAAGCTCCTGTCCACATTCACTTTTTATTGTAATACCTCTTCTAGTGAACACAATGGTATTCTGATGTTTTTGCCATCCCATGTCTTAAGAAGAGTCCTCCAAAGAAGCAGTCTTCAGTAAGGATGTGCCTGAGATCCAATCAACCAAGGCAACTCTGGGCACTGCAGGATTCAGCTAGGTATTGTTTCTTGGCAGAATCTCTTCATGATGGCCAGGCCAGACCATCTGGTGACACTCAAATTTAGAAAGTATCAGTGAAAAAAAAAGTTGAAATTCAACTGTCTCCAACTATGTGTTCTTATCATCAAAGAGTAGAAACAGAAATATTCTCAGTGAAGTAGAAACAAAATAACATTTTAAAATAAACTTTTATTTAAAAAGTCCAACACACACCAAAGGAGTAATAGATAAACAAATTAAAATGTGAAAGCAGAATTCCAAAATTTATGAGATGCAAAAACGGTGATAAGGGGAAATAATTAACTGTAATAAATATATTAACAAAGAAGATAAATACAAACAAAAGCCTATTTTCATATTTTAAGAATAGTAAAAATGAGAGCCAACTAAACACAGGCTTAATGGAAAAAAAGAAATAAAACTTTATACAAGAAATAATAGAAGAGTAATAAAAAATGAAACTAGAGTTAGTTCTTTGAAAGATCAAAAAATTCAAAGTCTTTAGTCAAAAAATACATGATAACTAAAAAAAAGGAAATTAATGCACATAAATAAAATGAATTATAGATTTCTTTTTTATAAGGTAACATTATGAACTCTGGTTTACAAAATTTTTGATAAGCTTGCATGAATGGAAAATTCTTAGAAATATTAATCCTTACAAGGCAAAGTCTTCAGGAAATATAAAATATAAATACTTTATTATTTTAGTAAGATTGCATATGTAAACAAAAAATTCGCAGCAGAGAAACTCCAGAAATACTTGGCTTCTTTGGAATGGTCTACCAATGTTTAAAGAACATGGAATAGAATTCATTTAAATCTTCCAGAAATATGAAGCAAAAGAAATATTTCATAAATCATGCATAAAACCTGCATTACCATATCTGGCTATTTCTACAGAAACCAGAAAAATACTGAAAGAAAAGTACAAACCAGTATCAAATAATATTCATTTAAAATAATTAATATAATCTAATACATTAAACTTAACAGTATGGACACAACTGAAGCTGGAATTTACTACTGCTGTGAGTGGTCATAATACCACTGTGTTATTTCTGTAAACTAAAAAACTCAGAGCTATAGGGTAAGACTGGGCTGCATCTTCTGTAATTCAGAAAGCCTGAGTCCCAGGCACAAATGCATACAATGGAGACAGAGTGAGGCTGAGCTTATGTTTACCCTTCCGTCATCATGTCTGTAGCCTAAGAGGGACCAAGGACCCCGTACTTGCTTATGGCTTACACTAGGGCAAGACTATTGCAGCTCAAAGGGCCAATAAGTATTTTGTCTGAATGTGGCTAAGGCACCGATGGGACATACAGCTCAGCTGCAGCTTTACTGTTTTTCTCTTAGACTCAGAGAATCTGTTGTGCTGATCCTTAGACAAGCAACACACAAGGGCAGCTGGACCCATGGTGCCACGCAGGAAGGTGTGTGTTTGGGGCTGGGTCACTGTGGAAGGACATTGAGTTTGCATACAATAATAAACTGCCATATCCTCTGCCTCCACCCTACTAGTTCTCAAGGTGAATTCTGTCCCTGACCCACTGCCTCTGAACCTGTCTGAGACCCCAGTGTATTGATTAGATACCAAATATATCAGGCCCCTTGAAGACTGGACTGACTTCTGCAGGAACAAATACAAATAGGCATTTCCATTACTAGGCAGGAAGCTCTGACTAGATCTGCAGGAGATGGAGGCCGGCCCTCCAGGGGTGACAGGGAGAGAGAAGTCTGGGTCACCACAGCATCTCCATCAGATCCTGAAACAATGACAGATAATTGCAAAGTCATTTATAAATACTATATTTCAAAGATTCACTTTTTGTTATTTATTTCAAGTTAAATCATTTTTCATGTGCATGTTTTTCATTTATAGCTCCCAAATAGTCTTTATCTTACAAGAATCCAAAAGAAATAAGGCTTAAAAAACAAACCAATCTGTAGAAATCACCTCTAACATCCCTTTTCATTTATGTCAGTTACTTGTAAAACCTATGTCCTTATTCTTTGTGGGGTGTCCCCACTCTCAAAGCTCTAAGGATCATATGCCCATTTGGGGGACAAGCTTCAAATCTCTCATGAGAGCAAAATACAAAGGACCACTTACCTCACCATCCCACCCCACCTGTTCCTTTCCTCATGATCATCTGAGCTTACCAGAGATCCAGAGCATTAGCAGACCCAGCAGCTCAGCAGGGAATCTCATTGTAAGAATTTGAAGTGAGGACTCCTGAGCAGTCAATGGAATATTACAGCTGAGTTTTTATCACAGACTTGCAAGAGAAAGCTCTCCTTGGGGACAGTATGCAAATTCTTTATGGGTGCAATGGTGTAAAACAGCCAGTGGAGTAGGACAAATATCTGCCCTGTGAGTAAAGTAACATAAAATGTCATTTTGTTTCAAAAAAAAAAACTGAGAGATGAAATTTATAGCCTGGTTTGGAGAAAATTTGAAAATTTGTCTTTTTTTTTTTCCTCAGTTCTTCTATATTTTCCCGAGTCCACTTAATTATCCCTTTGTAATAAGTTTGAGTTTCTGCAATCATATTGTGATTGCTATTTTTATTGACATTTGCTTAAGTTACCTAAGTTCTGTCTTTTTAATGACATAATACACAGAATAAAAGATATAGATCCCAGTTTTACGATTGAATAGTTTTATATATGTTCATGAATCAGATGGAAATGTAGACCATTTCAGCATTTCGTAATGCCTCCCCATGCTTATTTTCAGCCTATAACCTATCAAATTAACCATTATTTTGACTTCTATCACAGTAGTTTGGGATTTCATGACTTGAACTTCGTATAAAATGAAGTAAGCATAGTTTGTGTGTCGATTCTTTCTTGCTTCCTTACTATTTTGGAAACCTTCATTTTTACAGTAGATCCAAATTCCTGAATATTGTTTTTTATGATTCTGGAAGGTTTCTGCTTCAGTTTTATGTTGGGCAGGTCTGCAAACAGTGCCTTCTTTTCACTGGTGTATCCTTTGTTTGTATAGTTGAAGATCAATTTCTCTGTTTATTGTATTATTTTTAGAATTTTTAATTTCAGTATTTAAATATCAATTAATTGTTTTCCAGCCTCTCATTTAAGTTATCCAATGACCTTTTATGATTCTATACAGTGACATATTTTCTTAGTGGTACATCAAGATTTTGTTGGTACCTTTGTCGTTCAGTGTTTGAATCATATATCTAATGAGAAGCTTCATTGGCTTTATCCTGAACAGGTTTTATTCAGTTTCTTTGGTGTAAAAATTCATGTATTACTTTTAATTTGAAATATTTTTTTCATAATTCTCCAAATAGTTCAATATTTATTATATAAATGGACTGAAGAGCATGGCCTTACTGCCCACTCAGATTCTAATCCACTTCATTTGCCAAGAAACTCCTAGTTTGTGGTCTTCCCAGTGTTTTTAATACTGCAGATCTGTTTATCTGACTAACAGTGGAAGGTGCCAGTCCCATAAATGGATCCAAAAACACCCCAAAACTTCAGGAAAACTGCAAGATTCTATGCAAAACGAATTTAAAGAGTATTGCATCAAGATGCTGGGATAAGTTTGTAGCCTAATTTTAGAAATGGTACAAGTAACTTTAAAATATAGAATGAGGGTTCTGAAACGTGGCTCAGTGCTCTGGCATTTGCCTCATATGTGCAAGACTGGGTGCTGGGTTTCAATCATCAGTACCACATAAAGAAAGGCAAAAGAGAAAAAAGTTGGAATCTTTCTTCACACATTAATGAGAAGACAAATTCTAAACAAAGACTGAATCTTAATATGTGTTTTCATGATCCTATGAACAGTATTGTCATGATTCTATGAACACTTGGTAAAACATACAGGTTTGGAGAAGAAATGTGTATATATATATATATATATATATATATATATATATATACTGTGTATGTGTATATATATATATATATATATACTGTGTATATATATATACAGTATATATATATACAGTATATGTATATATACAGTATATATATATATATATATGTGTGTGTGTGTGTGTGTGTGTGTGTATTAAATCAAAAAGGAGATGATTTCACTACCAAATAATGGGATTATAATTTGAAAATGAAGAATAAAATACAATAACATTTGCAAAATTGTTTAATAAGAAATTGTGCTCTTTTCACATTGTAATAATTATGTCTACATCGTTAAACTTTTTAAAATTTGAGATATAAAAGTTCATTTAAAAGTACAAAGACTGGTGGTGGAAGACAACAGAACACTGTTGAGGGAAGACAATACAGGCTATAACATGCAGAAACATTCAGAAACAACACTGGCACCAACTGACTTCAGGCTGTGCTATTGCTTCGTGACATGCACTTTGAAAGCAGATGAAGGTAGTGTCTGCCAGAAGACTCAGATGCATAATTATCTTCCATTTTTGAAACTACCAAAGATTTACAGAGAACTCTATGCGTAATTTATGAATATGTCAATACTTATTAAATTATCAATCTGAGTCCGTGGACTCATTGATTCAGTGGGTTATAGTATATTTCATCCTTATTTTGATACACCAAGTTTTCTATTGTGCTATTCAAAGTCATTTATTCGTCATAATCATCAATACTTCCCTTGAAGACAGCTTTCCTCTCTCTCTCTCACACACACACACACACACACACACACACACACACACACACACCTGTGACACTCTGATAACCTATTGTGGTCATCACCCTCTTTGCGCCTTGGAATAAGTCTCTTCCTTTTCCTGCATATACTCTGTCTGCTACACTGGTAACTTTACTGTTTTGCTTCCATTGTCTCCTCATTTTGGATCCCCACACTGAGCCAACTGTCCAGCCACTCCAATAAGAGGACATATTATGCACCCCACTGTGCATGCCACTTACCACCTAGGGCTGCCACCTTCAATTTTTTATCTGCCTCTCTCCTTTCCCCACTGTTATATTGACCCAGCATTGAGAACAGTGTTCTTATGATCTTATGAACAGTGTTTTCATTATCCTATGAACAGTGTCCTCATGATTCTCTGAACAATTGTTAAAACAGGCAGGTTTTGAGAAGAACACAGTAGATTCAAGATCATGAGTGAATGCTTGTTAGAGAGAGAACATCCTCTTCTGAAAACACCAGACTGTGTTAAGAGAAGAAAGAGAGCAGAAGTAACAATCTTAAGCATCCAGAAAACATCAATCAAAGATGTGTAATTTGCAACAGATCTTGAAAGCAAGATGATATTCCTCATATGGGAAGAAAGAAAATGCCTCTCCTCATTTGGCTTTGATGGAATTAATGGAAAAGACATTAATAAAGCAAATAAAAGAGATTGATTAGGTAGAGATGTTAAGTGAGTAAAAACAGATCCTATGCTTTTCAATCCTAACAACCTGTAATTTTTGTTTTGTTTTTCAAATTTACTCCAAGGACCTGAGCAAAACAAAGAAAAGTGGAAACCTCTGTCCACCTGAGCCAAATGCAAGGAGCATGTAAACTTTCTTGGACTTTCTGAAATTGTGTCTTAACCAATAGTCCCTGCTATACATTGACCAGTAGACAAGGAAGCATGTGCTGAGAGTAGCAGAAATCACAATAACGTGCTACAAACAAGATACTAGAAAGATGCAGCCCTATGGCTCCCACAGAGAAGCATATTCTCTGTAGGTTAATCTGCAATACCCTGTTCTTAGCTGTGACATATGAGGACACAGTCCACTGCTGAGTCATTGTGATACACCAAGCCTACAGCTGTGCCCATCCTTCCCAGCCCTGCTGATTTGCGTGTGCCGAGAGGACAGCTCAACACACTGGGAACTTTTCAACAGGTGGATCATACTTTGTGCAGAAGCCAGGCTCAGACATGACACAGCATGGATATGAAGGGTTGTGTTCCCTTCCTGGGTCTCCTGCTCCTCTGGTTCCCCAGTGAAGAAGGAAAACACTGGAAGTTTGTTCTGGCTGGTGTGGTTAGTGCTTTTTTGCCCCTGAAATATTTCCTCTTTCGGTGTATTTAATTTTGTCAACATTTTTTTTCAGTCTCAGATACCAAATGTGACATGCAAATAACTCAATCACCATACCTGCTAGATCTCTTGGAGGCAGCATCACTATCACTTGCCAGGCTATTCAGTATATTAGCAATGACTTAAATTGGTATCAACAGAAATCAGAGAGAGCTCCTAAGTGTCTAATATATTATGCATCAAATTTGGATTCTGGGGTTCCATCAAGATTCAGTGGAGTGGATCTGGGACTGATTACACTCTCACCATCAGCAGCCTGGAGCCTGAAGATGTTGCAACTTATTACTGTCTATAGTATCAGAGTTGGCCTTGCACAGTGACACAAACCACGACATGAATTTCCAAGGGAAGCACAAGTGTGAGGCTGGGCTGCCCCAGCTGCTTTTGGTAAATTCACCTCCTGAGAGTGTTTCTCAGATGCAGCCCAGCTTTGGAAGTCTTTAGGAAGATGGTTGTGGAAGAATCTAGTAAGGCCCCTTTGCCCCTTCATTCTTTCATCCTACTTATCCTTACCATTTCAGGCGTGGCAATGCCTCTCAACACCTAACAAGGACAGAGGTTATCACACCTCACTAGTTAACATCATAATGTCACTTTTGATTCACATAACATAAGACAAGCCACTATAAATGTCTCTGATAAGAATTATGTTTGTAGACAAAATGAGAGCATAAACCATGGTTTCTAAGGTGCTGGGGGAATTGGTAGTTAGAGAAGCTGATGCCTGAAACAAGAGATTTTCTGCTGCTTCCTTAGAATCTTGAAATCACCAGAACTAAAAGTATAGGCTTACAGTGCTGTGATCTTCAGACCTGTCCTGAAAGTCTGTGGCCGAGGTACTGATGCTCTCAGCTAACCACAGCACATTGCTTGTGATTTTCCTGGGGTCATATGTTGCTTTCAGTGGTCAGTAAATATCAAATCTTCCTTTTCTGACCTTGAATTCACACAGTAGAACCCCTTGAGATGAAAATCTACAGGATATCATAGAAGAAATGAATTTCTCAAAATAATTTTCTACAAGTCATGGTAATGATAGAAACTGATGACCTCACATAATGATCATTTTTACCTCAGCATACGGTATTTTGAGTTAGGAGGTAGGTTCAGAATACATTTGAGTGGGACCCCAGACCTGCAGGTCTGGGTCACAGAAATAAACATGACCATGTTTAATTCCCCTACCTTAATATCCACTTCAGTCTGCTTTGGTCTGACTCGTTGCTAGGGACCGATTAACCAAATGAAAGACCTCTTCATCCACTCCTCTTTGACACTAAAACTGACTGAGCTCTCATGACCACCATTCCCAGGTGTTTTTAGGGGTCTCATGGTAGCTGCAACCCCCCATATAGAGATTTCAGTATTACTTTCCATCTGCTGCTTTGGAAACACCAAATCTGAAGACATTAATGACCATGGGATTGAGAGAGGATCTCTAATTCTAAAAATCATGGTTCACATTAACAGTGAATAGAAAATATGAGGAAACATCTACAGCATTCAAGAAATTTCAGGATCTAACACAGATTTGCATAATTTTAAGCAGTGCTTGGAAGCAGTCTTTTACTACAGTGAGGAGGGAGTAAGCATGAACTTGGACAGATTTGTTGAAGTAGTTGGACAGAACATTCATTACTGCAGTAAGACAGATTGCTTAGCTCCAGAAGATAAGTTATTAGTGACAGATTCCGATCTCTTTTATAAATATGGACTTCCTTTATTCCTTTATTTTATATTTTATTGCATTTCCTCTTAACACTAAAAGCATCAAGAAATTAGAGCAAGGGGCATAGGATTGGCTCAGTGGTACAAGCGCCTGCTTGCTAAGGATGAGGCCCTGAGTTGGAACCTTGGTACAAAAAAAATAAATAAATAAATAAAAATAAAAAAAATAAATAAAAAAATAAAAAACAGAGAGAGAAAAAACAAATCCTTGGCATTCTGAAAATTATACTTTAAAACTAAAAAAAAATTATTTCATAAATATTTAGGGTTTCAGCTAAGGCTATACACAACACACACTGTCACACTTGGAAATGTAGCAATGAAGGCATGTGTGAATCTGAAAGGAGCGTAATAACACCCTCCTCCAAAGACTTTACAATGATACTGTCACATGGACCCCTACAGGTGAGTCTGTGCTGCTCTGCTCTGATGAGGGGCAGCTGGGGACTTTTGTTCTCTGAGGAGCTGCAAAGATGAGCCCTTCCTGTAACTGTGCCAGCACTGCACACAGCCTGCTGATTTGCATTTGTGAGAGCCCAGTTCACTGCTTTTTGAAGACCTCTGAATAGGCTGACTGCACAGGAGTCAGCTCAGTTGGGACATAGCAAGGACAGGAGAGGCCACACTTAGCTCCCAGGACTCCTGCTGCTCTGGCTCCCAGCTAATGAAAGACAACACTTAGGAATTACCATCCTTAGTATAGCCAGGTCTACTACGTGATCCTCAGAGAAGTCATCTTTCATCACAATTAAATGTGCAGATGTTTGTTTTCATGCCTCTAATCTCAGGTATGAGACATGACACCCAGATGACCCAATCTCCATCCTCATTGTCTGCAGCACCAGGGAATAAATTCACTATTGCATTTCAGCAGGTCAGAGAATTTGGCAATACTTAAACTGGTACCAGAAGAAATCAGAGGAAACCTCTCAATTCATCTATAAAGGTAGCCAGTCAAGAAACTGTGATTCCTTTGAGATTCAGTGGCAATGGACCTGGGACAGATAGAATG
This sequence comes from Cavia porcellus, assembly GCF_034190915.1. Lineage (NCBI taxonomy): Eukaryota > Metazoa > Chordata > Mammalia > Rodentia > Caviidae > Cavia > Cavia porcellus. Next base: position 42,020,350 of record NW_026947501.1, on the reverse strand, counting down.
CACCCATCGACAGCCTGCAACTAGAAGATGTTACAACTTATTACCATCTATATCAGGGTAGTTATCTCCATACAGTGATACAACTCTCTGATATTTTGGCGCTGATCTGTTAGTCTCCCTCACCTCAGCTAGTAAAATTTAAATTATTTTTCTCTGTGTGTCCAGCTAGACCTGAGCTCCATTCATCATTTTTAGTAGCTGGTCCTCAGCAAGGCCTTTTAGTGTCTTTCTTAATTTCTATTTTTTCTACTTCTGTCCCTGCATTTCCTGCTGGTAATAAATATGCTGTCTGCAAAGGATGATGTGTGGGTTAGAAGCACGTCCTGACCCAGTAGGAAAATCACTGTTTTGGGAAGGTATCTCTGCTCTAAATTCTTGCCATTTGTTCTGTCTTCATGTGCATGAAACTTAAAGAAAGTCAAGAACTATGCAACATTCCTTTATGAATCACTTTTTCATTGGAGTAAAACAGTAATTCCTACTCTAGAGTCACAGAATTGAAATCACCATGAACTAACACCTCTGCACCATGAAGTCTACATCAGATACAGCACAAGAAACATCTCCCTCTCCTTAAATCCCACAGAGCAAAGGCCATGATGTTTACTTTTCCTTCAACTTCCTTCTCTCATAAGTCTGTCTTCCAGAGTAACTTGTCATCCAATGACTGTGATTCAAATTCCAACTTCCATAATATAAAAAAATACTTTTTCTTGGAATGTCCATTGTGGCTTTTGTTTTGTTATAAAATTACAAATAATGACACAACTCAGGTGCCTCAAATTTAAAAATCTGTGTTATTAATGAAATCAAGTGAAGTCCTGTGATATGTCTGCTGCTGAAACTGAAGGGAGGGAAAATATTTAAGATGAGTATGAACTTCTTCAAGCCCTTGACAGAAACTTCCCAGAGGCATTCAAAGCCAGAATGCATCTATCAAACATTTAGAGCAGGTGAGGATACCTGGAGAAGCAATTGGGGCAACCCAGTCTCACACTTCTGTTTTCTTGGAAGTTTATGTTATGGTGTGTATCACTGTGGGAGGGAAATTATGTTGCTCTTCATAATAACAAGTTACATCTTCAGGCTTCAGGAAGCTAATGATGAGAGTGAAATCTGGGCTGGATCCACTGTTACTGAACTTCTGTGGGTTCCATGAGTGCAAATCATGCACATAATTGATAAGAAATTAGGAGCTTTCCCTGGTTTGTGCTGGTACCAGTTGAAGTAACTTGTAATATCTTGACTGACTGGCAAGTGATTTTCACTTTTATTCCTCAAATGCAGACAAGGAGGATGGAAACGTGATCATGTGGGTGTCACTTCTGGCACCTGAGATTGGAAAATTAAGTGCAAGTATCTATGAGATCAATCATTTTACAAAGTGTTCTCTGAAGGCAAAGGACTCTGACCACACTCAGCACAACATATCCCCAGTGCCATCTTTCCTCTCCTGGCAGTCGGAGCAGCAGGAGCCAAGGATCTGAGCACTAACCTGAGCATGGACATGAGTCCATGCTGTGTCCTGACTGGGCCTGACTCCTCCAATGTGTGTGAGCAGCCTATTAAGAATTTCTCAGTGGAGTAGTCTGTACTATAAGGAACACATAGATGAGCAGGGGCTGAGTAGACCTAGCCACAGCCACAACGCTGGCTCATCTCAATAGTTTAGCAAGTTTCCTGGACCCTCCATTGTCAACAAAGTTAAAAGCACATCCCATATAGGCCTACAGAAATGCACTCCTATCTGGGCAGCCAAATGACAACATTAGCATCATATCCAGTATGTATTGTGCCTCTTGATTCCTTCTAGATTCTTTGATTCCCTCTATGAGAAGAAGCTGTGAGATATAACACAACTAGAACTGCAAGAATTGTGTGTGTGTGTGTGTGTGTGTGTGTGTGTGTGTGTGTGTGTGTGTTTGAGACAAAGTCTTGCTATGCAATTCAGGCTGGCCTTGATTTCACTTTGTAGCTCAGGCTGGTCTCAAACACATAACTGTTCTCCTGCCTCAGCATCCCAAGTTCTGGGGCAGGCACCACCACTCCCAGCTAAGAATATTTAAATGTCGCTTGCATTTGCACAGTGAGGCACAATTATGGACAGCCAGAGCAGCTCTGTCTATATTCTCATTCCATTATAACCTTAATACAGAGTTCTTAAGGGCAACACAACCATTCTGTGGACATGATTGATAAGGAAGGTGAGCTCTGTCACTGAGGTCCTATTATCTCCAACCAGTCATTTTATCTCACTCCTTTTATGAGAGCTCTGTCTATTCTTTTTGCCAAGTTCATCCAAAATCAAAGTATTTCTCACTTCATGCCAGATTAAGTATGAACGCCCTTCTGAGCTCTACTTTGGGTTGCAGAGATCTATGCCTGGTAGTCTTCAGATGATTCAGAGTACTATTCCTGAATTCAGTCCTCTTGGAAACAATATCACTTCTATATAGATAGAACTTATTTCAGTACCTAGTCTCCATTCATGTCCCTGAACTTAGAATGTTATTTAAATAGACACATATTTAAGGAATATAGGGCCCAAATGAATTAAAGACAGAACAGGGAATATAGAGCAGTGAAAATAGAAACCATACATAGGAGGCTGGATGAAGCGTGGGGATGCGGAAAGTGTTCCCAAATGGTAACAATGGTATCCTTGACTCAATGTAGACACCCAAGGGCAGGATGACCCAACACAAGGGATCGATATCAGGCTCTCCTGTGTAGGAATCACAACCATTCATGATGACAGAACCATGCATGATGAGGATGCCTATGCAAGGACCACAAAGATGGTGACGGTGGACCAGGTGTATGGTTATATTTGGGGAAATTTGGTACAATTGAAATGTAGATGATGATGACACCCAGGGATTTGGCTATAAGTTGGGAATTTGTTCAAATATGTTATTAATTTAACCACCATACTTAGAACTAAGATTTTTACTGTTATAGAAAGGAGTTACTTATGTAAATTAAAACTAAATAAAGTCTGTGGCTTTTGGAATTTTAAACAGAGACTCGTGCATCTGTAAACAGGTGTATGTTATGTAACTCTTTCTGTAGAAAACATGTAAATATATAATTTTACCTTGGAGGAAAGTCTCCTCTGTGACCACAAAGCACTCTCAGTTTCTAAATGATGTTACTTGCTTAGAAATCAGTAATCCTTAGAGAGATGTTTGCATGACTGTGATAATGGAAATACAAGACAAACTTAGACCAACCTGAAACTCTCTGGGAAGCACCACCTTCATCTACAGCCATAGCCAAATCATCCTGACTAAATGAGGGGACAGAAGTCATGCCAAAAACGACAAGGTTCAGCAGGAAGAAGACAGTGTTACCTCTCCATATCCCTGCCTATTGTGGACTATAATCTGAGCACCCATATGTAAAAAGTGTAACATCCACTAGCTTTCTAACTAATTTAGAGACAGAATGTTTAATGTGGTATAAAGTACTGTTATTTGGCTGGTGCTAATGCAATGTGATGAGGGTTCTTAATATAATAAGAAATTAAGATTCATCTCAACCAGGAGATGGAGAAAGTAAATGGAGACAAGGCAGAGAAGCCCACTAGAACAATTCTACAGACCCATTTATCTCTAGCTTAAACTTTCTGAATTATGAGAAAGCAAATTTAAGACCTTGTGCTAGTGTTATGTCAGCAATAATATATTGCAGGATGGGTTAATCAAAACTAATGAGGAAAAAGTCAATCTAAAATTAATCTAAATTCTTTTGATGTGTTTTCAAATGAGTTTTAGAGTTCATGGCTCAAAGCATCATTTTCCTTCTTACGTAGAGGAACTTGATATAATTTATGATGAGGAAACAAATAAAACATATTGCGAACAAATGTGGCAAATAAAAGGTAGTTATTCCCAATCTTACTATTATTTTTATTACAAAGTGTGTGAGCTGTCCTGTGTGTGTTCTGTGTCCTGTACTCATTCATTAATTAAATTCCATTCTATGTCCAGATTGCAACTAAATTAAATGTCTTAATTTGTAGTTGAATTGAAGTGTCTTATGATTAATATAGAGAACTGATAATATTATGAGGCTTTGAATTTGATGTACATATTAGCTTGTAATTTCCATTGTTCTCCATGTTGACCATAGAAAATTTTAAACAATGTTTATTCTACATTTTGCCTCTTTTTTTCTTGGTAAATAAAAAATCTCGCAGTTTCAAGTGTCATTTTTAACCTACACTACTTGAAGAAGGTAAGAAAATTTTTGTATTTAAGCAAATAAAAATTTTAGAAGGAGAATTTGAGTGGAGCACTTGCTCTGGTAACACATATTTAGCACCAAAATCCAATACTTCCTGCTTCTCCATTCTGGCTTAAAATTGTTTCAGTTAAATATTAAGGAAATCTATAGTATGTGTGCTCATAAAGCCTGGAGCTATGTACTAGTTGCTCATATATGAGATGTTTGTTTATATTGGAGCTGGACTTCTAAGCATATGATCAGGTAGGTAAACTCAGTGTTATGGTTTGAAAACTGGTGGTCAACTTAACGCCAGCTGGATTACATCAGCATGCATTGAGAGAAGATGCTCCACCTGAGGAGGGTTGCCAGGATAAATAGGTGGAGAAAAAGAGAGGTGTTGGGAGGGATTGAGGCATGAAGGAGGCATTGTGGGTTCTCTTACCAGTTGCTATCTGAGCTGTTGGTTCTCCTGGAGAAGCTTTGGTCTTCACATTAGCATTGATTCCTGGCTCCGGAGGGGAAGACATGTGCTGCCTGGTCTCCAGGATGAACTCCTCACACTGCTTCCTGGCACGTACCCGACTGTGCTTGTCGTCATAGAAGCTCGGGGCCTCTGTGTCACTAAGGACAGCTGTGGTGCCTTTCAGGACAGCTCTGCTCTTTATTGTGAGTGTGACATTTTCGCTCCAGTGTAGAACCCTCATCCCACTAGCACAGCTCCTGCATCCTGCTGGCATAGACTTTCTGGCTTCCAACGCTGACCGTTGGGTCTTCCCGGCATGAATCTGTAAAAGAGACTGGTGTGAGTCCTTCTTGTGGGCTCTAGACTTCCACTTGGACTCGTAGAGGCATTGTCCTGAGCTATGGGTTTTTATCTGGACTCATGTGGGACATTGCTGTGGGGTTTAGACGCTTGAATAATTTATCTATGTCGTTGGTGTTGCAGATAGATTTCCTGCATTCTCCTGTGTTAACTTCCGGTGACCATTATAAAAATATTATAAACTCCATGTCCTGATGTGAATTGTTCTCTGTGTACAACCCCTGACTACAACACTCAGATAATGGTCAACCTGACAGAACAACAAAGACCACTAAAGTCAAGGAGATGAACTTTCTGAAAAATGAAATCTGTGTCCTGAATTTCTTCCCTAACGCTCGCTTAGATTAAGTATTCACCAAATCTAGCTGTGCTTCACACAGTACTTGAGAGATGTGGAAGGACACTAGAATTGCTCTGAATAAGAGGAGAAATGTTCAGGCTTCCATCTATAACCAGAGCTCTGAGTTAGAGCATGAGGAAGGAAAATATGAGTTACAGAAAGGAAAAGTACATAAAACTACATATTGACAAATTATTCTCTTCTTCACTTTTCCCACCACAACCTTATGTTTCAAGAGAAAGATAAGAGTAAAGCATAGATAATGGATAAAACCTAAGAAAGATGAAAGGTGCTCTGGCTATAGCAATTTCAGTTTGTTTTCAGGTGTAGCATCACTTCCTTATTGAATTATGTTGGGTGGTTTCTAGTTGTAGAGACATGGTACACTGAAATATCAATGTATTTAATCAAAATACGACTTGAGAAACTGCACATAAATGAATCTACATTTGAATTAATTTCCTGAGGAAATGCAAAAGTTCAGTTGCCTGAACTTGTTCCCTGCCCTCTGGAAGAATCCATGTTGAGGAATGAGGAAACACTGAATGGACCTGAATCCATTCCCCCACTTGCTCTTGGTAATGGCTGTGCTGCAGGAGAGAAAAGATCAAAAGGAGCAGAGAAGGAGGAGCTCCAGAAATATAATTCTTTATTTTTGTATAACCCTTGCCTTACAATGACATTTCTAGGCAGCCAGAGGTTCTGTTCAGTTTGCTCAAAATATTGAATGTTAAGAGAGTCATGGCACTGATTCTCTTAATTTTATACTGTCATAAATGAAATAATTATCTTATTATTTGCATGATTTAACAAATGTTTTAAGCCATATGTGGCACCACATGACTCAACACCATTCGCATAATGCAGGAAGCCAAGAGAATCCAAGCCCTCCCTGTGAGTGGGTGGCATGCAGGCCACTAGTGGGAGAAGTAGACGCCAGCCACTTCAGGAACACAGACTTTGAGGCAAGAAGAGCCGAGGTCTCCTTTCACCTTCTAAGTGACCAGGAGATCTCTAGAAACAGGTGCAGTGATAACTATTGAAATACAATAAAATTTAAGGTTGCAGCATTTAGTGTTCCCTTGAGTTTGCAGGCTTAACGCTGGTAGTCTGATCATCTATTCAAAGAAAAGAATAATAAGTTGAAATGAAGCATCTAGGAGGAATCTCCTTTTGAAGGTGGTAGTCATTGTTAATTCGCTATTATCTTGCTTTGTAGTTCTACATTATTTTCATTGGTTTGTTGGGCTGGTTTTATTCTTTTCTGTTTTGCTTGATTTTATTATATCCAATAACATGGGCAAATCTTTCAAATACCACAAAATATATAATGGCAGTTATTTTGCATTGACTATTATCTTGTTTTAAAGTCTATAATTGCATTCATTGTTCTCTTCTTATTGGTTCTATTTTGTTCTGTTTTGTTTGGTGTTTAGTATCTGAAAGGATGAGCAGCTATTTTGAAGACAAGAGAATTTATGGTAATCATTGTTGATTTCCTATTATCTTTTTGAAGTCCTGTATCCCTCCCATGATTTCCTTTTGGTTGTCTTATTGTGTTTTATTTTCATTCATTTTATTATCTCTAAAGTAAAACTTATCAAAAAGAACCAAATATTTTAAATTTCATTTTCAGTAAAATGAAGGATTGCCTGAAACATGCAAGATCTAGTTATTTCATTTACAACCCACAAGAGGAGCTATTGGAATCTTAGGTCTGTTGGAGTCAAAGAAATTTCAGAGAAAGTGATATGTTCATTGAGAAAGTAATCCAAAATGAATTGTAGCAAGAGGGTGATTCATAAGGACATCAAAACATCTCCTTAGTGTGTGTTTTGTCATGAGCAAAACACTGGAGGGCTGATTTGGATGTACTGAGATGTCTAGGAGATAGATATCTGAAAGGAACACCAAATATGCACTGAAAATTGAGAATAGAACCTGAGACTGAGATATGAATTGTGCATTCTACTAACTCTACTCGGTATCATGAATATATTCTTATATACTCATATGATATGTGTATGTTTCAGTACAGCTTTGAAGTTATATGATGACATGACCAAAAAAATGTAACAATGTAGATTTTGTTTTCAAATTTACTGCAGCTGTTTTGTAAGAGAGATGAAAATTTTGTTGAGAATTATAATTTGAATGTTATATCTTGACACACAGGGAAACATAATCACATTTGATCCATTAATAGCATTGCTGAGTTCTCTTTCAGTTATTTAATGTCATAGCTCAGCACTGTGCTCTTCCTGCCACTTTTACATTCTCTAATGCTTTACACAGGCTTCTGAGGCCAAGGCTGCCTCACTGAGATCTCTGCTCATAGAGTTTTTCAGGAGACTACAGCGCTGAGTGGCTCAGAGAGCTGAACCAAGGCAGGCTGGATTCACAGTGCCAGTTCCTACTCTTCATGGTTCTCTGAGTCTTAGATGTAAGGTTTAGAAAAGTTATTACATAAAATAACACAATGACATTATCATATGGAAGGAAGATATTGTCTAAATCTGTTTGATTTTTTCATAAATTAAAACAATGTTTCTGATTTTAGTACATTATAAATGTGATGTGAATTCTGAATTAAAGGTGCCTATAAAGACACCATGAAGACACAGTCTCCAGGATTTCTGGTCATGAGCAAGAGAGAGGGCCACCATCAGCTCCAAATACATGGTCCTTTATTAAGCTCCAACTAGAAGAACTCCTTTTCCTAGTACCAGCAGAAACACAGAAAGTATCTTATGCTGCTCATTTCCTTGGCACCCAGCTGCCATCTTCCTGGTTTGGCAGCAGTGAGTGGTGAGATATTTCACTCTCACCATCAGCTGCAGCTTGAAGATATGGCAGATTATTGCTGTCATCTCCCAAATTGCTACAGCCTGGGACACAAACCATGGTCCAGGTCAGGGAGTCTTTGCTGCACCAGGTGCTTAATGTCCAGTGCTGTTTCTGTCTCATTTGTCACACAAGCTATGTCTCCAGCATAATACTGGAGGAATGTGCAGGTTTCAAAGGAAGATGAAGAAGAAAAGCCTATTCTGAGTCCTTTGTACAAGAAACCATGACAAGATGACTCTGTAATAACCTATCATGGCCTTGTGCTGCCCCTTCAGGAGATTTTGCAACACTGAGACTGTGTTTTCAAGATAGATGGATTTATTTTTTTAATGTAAATTAAGGCTTCTTCTGCATCGTTTAGATAAAAGGGTAGTGCGTTAATCCCTATACCTGATGATACTGAGCTTCTCTATTTTATTTTATTATTTTATTTTATCTTTGGTTTTTCATTTTATCCTTTTTTTTTTCAAACATCTTGGGAAATTGGACCATACACATTAAATTTCTCAATCATGTATATAGTCTTGGGGCTTTTTCCCATATTCCCATTTGCTTATTTTCAAGTCCTTCTGCATCTGACTTAAATCTGCATGTCTCACTCCTCTACTAGCCAGCTAGGATTTTGCAATCTGCATATTTTCTGTGGCCTTTATTGTAATAGTGGAATCTCTCTTCGAGTTTAATCATTTAGATCATTCCAGTCTGCTACCATCTCATATCCCACATCCTCCTCCTCATCTTCTCCTCTGTAAGCACAGCCCAAGGTGCTCACTGCCCCTGTCCACAGATCCCACAGTTACCTCTGCGCATGTGACCAGTATCCCTGAGGCTGTGACCAATAAATTGTGGATCATCCAAAGACTTTAAATCATTTGGCACTGTTCTATCCTCATGTAATCTGGATTCCCTTTCCTAGTTAGACATTTAAACATTTTAACATTTATCTTTAGATATTTAAACATTATGGCTCTACGATATGTGTTGCACTGTTGTAAGTAATTAATGCTATTAAAATGATTCTAAGCCATAAATAATTTCTTGATATCTTTTGGAAAAATAGAGGTGCCCTTCAAATGCATGTCTGTTGACCAGTACACTGGGCAATAGAACAAACTTTTATGATGCCATTAAAATGTAGATTCTCTCATTCCAATTGAAGGAATGATGCTTTTAAGACCAGTTGACACTTAAAGTATACATGTTTTCTAGAAATTTAATGATTCTAATGTTCTCACACTAGGCATCAATAATGTTGGTCTGAAAGAAAAGAGTATGAGTTCAAATGAAAATCCAAAGGCTTGGATGCTAAAAAATTAAATTCAATTTTTGATGACTCAATTCACTTAAGTGTATAACTGTAATTAAACTAGGGAGCATTTCTCTGATGATGAAAACAATTAATTAAGATACAATATAAATACGCTTGGGGAAGTGGTATATTTTAATCCACAGATAATCTCTTTCCTATAATTTTACATGTTCTATATTTGATATTATGATTCCTTGTCTAATATCACAATTGATTCAATGTTTTATGAATACTTTTCCAAAAAAAGGTATCTTCAATTTAGACACAAAGATTACTTTGTCTGACTTTCAGGAGGTTTCTGTGTTCCAGACAGAATTCATGTGTCAAATTTTTAATATCTCTGTGGATTTCCACTTTGCAGATACCTGATACGATGTCAGTTTTTCAAAAACTTTGTGGGTACCCAGTTATTGGAAAAAAAACATTATGGATGTGAAAAGTCTCAGGTGAACAACTTCTAGACTCAGGGAAGTTAAATCTTTTGTGCTTGAGATTTTCTGATAGACATTTCAAGTAATCACGCTTACCACCATTTTATTCAAAGAAAATATCTTTCACGCTGTCCAGTAGAACTTTCCTTGCTATCCTGATGCAAGCAGCAACATCACAGAATTACTTAAATACTCTATAGCATGACTGTGTATCACTTCAGAAAAGAAAAAGGAACACATACCACTCTTGCAACAATTTCTAATTTTTATAAAATATTGAAGTACCACGTGGCTGTATAAAGTCAGGGATCACCTGCACCCTGCTGATTTAAATATTTCTTACATAGAAACCACAGAATGTTCAGAGATCTTTTTTAGGGGTGATTTCAAGAGATCTGTTTAGTGTGAGGCAGAGCTCAGAAAACACAATGAATTTTCAAGTTCAAATTCCTACTTTCCTAATGTTCTGTGTCACAAGTCAGAAAAAAGGAAACTCAAAATGAATATCCTTTTTGCTCTAGAAATTGATATTAAGTTAAGTGTGTGGTTACTGTTTATGTGTACTTTGTGAGGTGATGTCCCTGTATCTCTATTTGTAGTAACTTCTATCATCTCTTTTCACCCCTTCTCCATGACCTAGTGTCCCATGGACAAATTGTGTTCACCCAGTTTCCAGCATCCCTGGTTGCTTCCCCAGAGGAGAAGGTCACCATAACCTGAACAGCCAGCTCCAGTGTAAGCACTAAGGACTTTTACTGGTACCAACAAAAGGCAGGAGCCTCATCAAAGCTCCTGGTTTATGAAACATCAAACCTGACCTCAGGATTTCCAGCTTGCTTCAGTGGAAGTAGGTCAGGGACTTCTTTCTCTCTCACAATCAGCAACATGGAGGCTGAAGATGTTGCAACTAACCTATTACTGCCAGCAGTACCAGCACTCACACAGTGCTACTGATGGCAACAAAAACCCCATCAGCTCCTGAGGGCCCAGCTGCTTCTTCCTCAGAGTCTATGATATGATTAGAGGCTTTATATGATACAGAAACTCCCACATCTTCTTATAGGAGTCATGGACATTTGGCTTCCACCCAGAGGAACAGAGATTTAGAGACAGGAAAGATGGGATAAGATGAAAATTAGGCTCTGTTCTGTAGCAGCCTGTCCAGAGAAGTCTTGGAGGTTTGCAGTGCAAATCTTCTGAGTGGGACACTGATTCTCAGGTTAAGGTACTGGACCGTGGAACAAATGACCAGGGCTTGGGGTAACCCTGCTCCCAGGACTCTTCCCTATTTAAAGAGGAGCAATGTTGGAAAACTAATTGACCTGTCCCAGAGCTGAGTAAATCTTCAGAGAAATTGGCCATGTTCCTAAGGTAAAAAATGCTGGAGTATATGCCAACATCAGGTCTTGCTTTTGAATGCTGAGATTATTATTAATGCATTTTTGTTGACTATATATCACCCTGGAATTAGGGGGTAAAATAAATATTAAAATATAAAATCTCATTTTTGGCCTCTTCTTTTAGTTTCTTGACCTTCATTGAGGGTCTGCCACCTTGAATAAATATGTGGAAAGCATGACATCTTAATCCTCAGAGACAATGATCTCTGGATTTCTGTGCATCCCAGAGCCACAGAAAGCAAATTCTAGAGACTTGAAGGTGCCCCGACATTGACTGCAAAATTCAAACTGCCTCAGATTGTGGTTTGAGCATGGCGTAGATATGAGAAAACAAAAGCATCAGTGGTACCTATGCTGTGGAGTTTGTATTGAGCCTCTGGGGGTAATTCTGCACTGAAGTAGGCATTAGGGCATGGGAAGGCAGCTGGACAATAGGACATAACCTGTCAATCAGGGAGACCTGTTAAGTCTCAACAAGGATCTCATGTCAGAAGACAATGCAAAAGACAGGCGCAAGTAACTTTAGGGGACTGCTGCCATCTGGCTCTTGTAGAACTCTGGCTGGGATGCAGTGTGTGTATTCATGTGTTTTCTTTTCTTGCTTCACTTTTTCTTCTTTTCTATCTTCTTTTACTTCAAATAAACATTGCATTTTCAGGTCCAACAATTGTCCCATCTGATTCCTGGAACAGTACAATGAGAACCTGGAACCACTGGACAATTCAACAGCCTGTGTGTGCTGTGCAGTCAGATGGGGCCCGTGTAGGACTTCTGGGGAGTTTTTGAGATGTGGACTGTGTCTTCTGTGCTACTGCCTCAGGGGTACTGCATGAACTGAATCCTAGCACTCTATTCTATCTCTCAAAGTCCTACTGTGAAATAAGGACTCAAGCAAGTAAAATGTTCCTGCTTTCTCATGGTGAAACACAGCTGATCATCTAAGTGGTCCACCACTCTCTATGAGAGCTGACTATATAGGTTTCTGCTACTTAGACATAGATCACTTTTTAGCATATTTGATTTATCTGTTTATTCTAAGCATTAGTCTTTGTGTGTGTGTGTGTGTGTGTGTGTGTGTGTGTGTGTGTGTTGAGTTGTGTTACTAGGGTTATTTTGACACTGATTTTCACTAACTCACTAAGTCGCTGGGCTCATATTGTGATACTCCTGCCTTAGTTTCCCAAAGTGTTAGCATTGCAGTTGTTTGCCCATAGCCCCAGCTAAATCAAGTTTATTCTATTGTGCCAAAATGATTTTCAGTGGTTTTCACATGAGAATCAGCACTGGTGTCTTTAAACAGTTTTCACTGGTCAACAGAATCCGTCCATGATTTCAGTGCATCAGCACAAATTTTAATTTGTTCATCAAAACTAGTAAAGTCTAGAAATATATACATTTAATTTCTTTGTTTGGATCAACTAGAAATGCATAGTAATTCCCGTTTCTGATGTAGGGTATATCATTTGTGGTTAAAAAGAAGAAGTGAGAGCAAACTCAAGAGTATTTTGAAATAAAAATCATTGAAGCATGCAGTTCAAGAAGACAAAGAAACCTGAAGAGGCCCTTAATGGATAAACCATTTGAGAGGATGAAATAGCTTGCTTTCCTGAGGACTTTTAGTGCACCTGTATCATATACAGTTTCCAGTCAGCACTACAGGAATTCTAGACAAAAAAAAATTAGCTATGGGAGTGGCTGTGATTATGTTCCAATTAAAAATCCTTCCGTACAAAATCACACTGTTCTCTGGCTTATATCTTCAAAACCAAATAAAACCACAAGTTCGCTTTTCAAACCTTGTATGATCACACTTCAAAGACATAATTCTACTGAAACACGGTCTTTTATCACAGTGATGTTTTTGCCTATAACCCTAACATAATCCAAGCGTTTTCTTGATCTCTTCATTACTGAGTAGCTGGCGTCGTGCAGAGGGCGCCCCCTTGCGACCTTCTCTGATTAGATTGGAATGCTGTGTTGTACTACTTTGGTGTGTGTTCTGGGAAGGTTATACAACTGTCTTTAACCATATCTAAAATTTGGTAGTCGGAAAGAATTCAGAACATACCTGCAGACAGACACTGAGGTAATATATATGGGGAATGGGCATATTTCCAACACATAGGATCAGCAAAGGTTCTTCTCGCAAGCCTATTAAAAAGTGGCAGTAGTAATAAATAACCTAATGATCAAAAATTATAACAAAAATGATCAGTAAACATGCAAAAAGACAATCAACCCAATGGTACCAACTTACATTCCATGAGTCTTGGAGAAGTTTTCTTATCTTCATTTTTTTTTTTTTTTCATTTTTGGAAAACTTTACAGTAGCCCTTGTGCCTAGGATGAAGCTGAATCTCACTACAGTTTTGATTTGGATTTCTGCGATGGACAAATACGTGTAGCATTTTTTCTCACACATATTGGCCTTCCTTTTCTTATTCTTTTGATAATTATGTCTCCCTTTCCCCATCGGTAATTGTATCCCCTTGGGGGAATTTTTGGTGTTATGTTTTGGGGTTCTTCTTATATTCTAAATATTAATCATCTGTTGAAAGATTAGCTAGCAAAGCTTTGTGCTCATTCTGTACACATGCTCTCTACTCTGTTCTTTTGGGATTTGTACAGAAGTATTTATATTTCATGAAATTCTATAGGTTTATCCTTGATACAGCTTCCTGTGCTACTCGAATCATTCTTGAAATCACTCTACGTGCCTAGCACTTTTAATCCTGGGTTTGTAGTGAGTTTTTTTTGTTTTGTTTTGTTTTGGTTTGGGTTTTTTTGTTTGTTTGTTTTGTTTTTTGCCATCAGATACTGTGTTAATTTTAGCACTGCTTTTTCTATTCAGAATTGCTTAGGCTACCTTGTTTTGTTTGTTTCTTTGTTTTGTGCTTGTGTGTGCTTGCAAATAAATTGTAGAATATTAAGTTCTGAGAAGAATGGCATTGCTGTTTTAGTAAGAATTTAATTGAATTCAGAGAATGCTCTTTAAAATATAACCATTTTAGCAATATTAATTCAACTGATCCATGAATATGGGAGATCCTTCCATTTGCTTAAATTTTACACTTTACCTCTTCAGTAATCTGTAATTTTTTTAGAGTTTTTTATCTTCTGCTTAGATTTATTCCTAGGATTGTTTTCCAGTGAGATCATTATTGGCATACAAATATATGAATTTTTATGTGATTATTTTATTCCACTATTTAGTTGAATTTGTTTAGCAGAGGTAAAGTTATTATGTTTTACAATTTAGGATCACATCTATAAATACAATTCACTTTGTCTTTTCCTATTTTGTATCCAATTTGTTACTTTCTTTTGTGTAATACCTGGACCAAACTTTCAAGTACCTATGTTGAAAAAGAATAGTAAGTGTGAATATATGTACCTCATTCAAGATCTTAAAAGGAAATATTTTAAATTTTTCTCTATCCAATATATTGCTTTGTATCAGTTTCTTAGCTGTAGACTTAATTATATTGAAGTTCCAGAGTTTCTTTCGGTTTAACTATGAAGTAATATTAAATTTTATCAAAGGATATTTTTTCTACATCTATTGAGAAGATCATGTGTTTTATTCGATTATATTTATTTAATATATTTAATTTACTGATTGCTATATAAGAAACTTTCTTTCATTTTGGACTGAAACTAACCTAATCATGGTGAATAATTGTTACTTCTTTTTGCAAGATTTGTATCTAGGACTTGTATCAATATTCCACAATGATATTGAACTGTACTTTTCATTTATTATTGAGTCTTTATCTAATTTCTTATCAGAGTAAATATGACTTAATAGAATGAATTTGGATGTTTTCCTGCACTTTTCATTTGTGCTTGATCTATATTGCTGACGAGCTTTTCCAATGATTTATAATTTTACTATTGAGCTTCTTTACAAAATTTCTGCTTAGTTTTTGTTCAGAATCCCTGTTCATTAAAATGTTTTTTCGTATCCTGAATTGTCCTCTTTATTTCATTCGGGTGTTTTATACTGTTCGTGTTCACTTATGAAATTAAGATAACATCCAATAAATATAGAAGAGAAGATGAATAAAATAATAAAGTTATTCTAATGTGACAAAAAGATAAGGAATCAAACATTAATAATAAAATTTTATCAAGAAAATGAAACACTTTAAATGATGAAAATAGAGAGGACAAGTGAAAAGGTTAAGGTAAACAATAGAACCAAAGCAAAAATACAGAAGCCAAACGTAAAGAATAGATAGCAATTCCTCCTGACTGGGGAATCTGGTTTAGAGGGGCAGAGTCGATCTGCCAGTGGAGAGGTGGGTATTAATAAGAAGCCTCCTAGACCTGTTTGTTTCCTTTCCTTGTGTGTCAAACCAGATAGGACCACTTCCTGGCTGAAGTCTGCTATTTCTGACTCCATAAAGGGAGACAATGTTCACTGCTCCATGGGGTCTGGTTCCTTTGGAGGATTTCCATTTGAATTGCCTGAGGGCCTGGCAGTTGACTCACTGGTAGCCAGGTAGCTTCATCTCCAGGCCACATCCCGAACATGCAGGGCCATGCACATTCATTCTGCCTCTTCTGTCTGGGTGCCCAGCCAGATGGAAATGACCAGGTAGGCAGTGGGATCTCTTCACATGAATATGAGATTGGTGGCCTTTGGGCCATGCAAGATGAGCATTCAGTCTCTCCAGGGTCCTCAGTGGACATGGCCATCAACAGCATCTCTGCGTATACAGACAACTGTCAATGTTCTGCAGGGTCCGCATTTAGGGAATTGTAACCTGGCACATGAGGACATGTCCTCAGCACAAATGAATGCACACAGTACACCTCTACATGGGGCAAATGGGCAAGAGGAAGTGACTGCAGGTCCCTGAGAACCCTCAGAGCTAGATGAGGAATTAATTCACCAAGTTTTGCCCTGGATAAGTGTACATGAAGATCGATTGCTCTGTAATTATCCTGCTCAGTTGTGCACTATTCTCAGACACACTGCTCTGGCTGCTGTTTGCTAAGGGTAGGCCTGTGACTATTCTCAACACTGTCTCTTTCACAGTCTCTGCTGTCTGTTTCTGAAACATCCCAGTGACCTCCTGTTCCACATTCCCTTCTGTCAAGACTCCCTTCTATGGTTCTTTCTGCCTGTTCAGTCCGTCATGGGGCCCACCCACATCCCTAATTCTGATGTCTTCAAATCTCCATTTACTTGGGATAGAACAGGCCCTAATAATGGGTCCCCTTTCAGATGTCATCTGTTGGATACCTATCGATGTGTGCAAACTTCAGTGTCAGGTTGTCCTTTAGGTGGGATTCCTTCCAGTCAAGTTCCTCAGATAGGGTAGTAGCTCTATAGGGACTGTGGCTTTTCCCTACTGAAAATATCACCAGCCAGCTTGTAATAAGGGAGTTGGTGTGTTTGGCTCTTTCCCCTTACACTTTGGTATTTTGATCACTACTTTCCATCCAGAAAGCTAGGATAATTAATAATCATTTCAATAACAATTTGTAATTGAAGAAAACTCTTTTCTGTGTTGCTGTCAGAGATTTCCATGCTGTACACTTCCTTGTTATCTTGCTTTGATTTTTAAGGGGCAGTACACAACAGTCAGTGAATAAAAGAAGATTTTATATCTGACTTTTAGTTTTTGTTTAGAAAAGCCTAGAGTTGTTTTTCCATAGACTGATAGAGAGAAACTGATTAGCAGTCTTATAGACAACTAAGAAGAAATTGTATTGGACTGGATGTGAACAAGGAATAATAGTTGAAAAAAGAAAAATGTTTCATGTATCACATTCATGAATCATTCACAAAAATGTAAGCCAATGGGAAAATTATACCTCAGGTTTGAGACATTGGTTTATCATCTGGTTTAAGGACTAAAGGACAGTCTATAGACACTCTTGTCAGTTGTATCCCACAGAACACTGAAACAGTCAAAACAGAAAGCTGTTGTTCTGAAAACTTGCTTACATGATAAAAAGGATCCTTTGGCATCAATGCAGAACAGAAGAGATAGATGGTATGACCCCAAAAGACACCATGCTCAGCAAAATATTCCTCAAGAATCTTTAGAGGAGATGAACTAGGTCAGAGATGAGATTAATTTTCATACCTGAGATGAAGGTGACTCCACAGCCCATGTATGTCTCATGTAAAAATCCTAAAAGGACAAGCCTGGCCAGTCCTTGTGCCTCAACAAAATGCTTCAGCTGGAGAGATTACCACAGTGTGTCTCATAGTGGGCTCTGCACAGATATCTAGGCCTGGACCCATGCTGGTCTCAGGTTGGATAGGATATGATCATTAAAGAATATCATGAGGCTCTGTTGATGTTCTGAAAATTAACCAGGATCTCAAAAGGTGAATAGAAAAAGATACTTTCACTAATATGAAGCTATCCCTTCTGCCCAGTTTTCTATCTTGAATGTACCTATTTGCATGAATCTGTGCAGGTGTGATATTCTTCACTATTGCTTTTCATATTGAGAGGCTGTCCACACCTCTTGATGAGATAGGAAGCTAAATGAAGTTGATCCTATTTATGGAGCCAGGAAAGAACGGTGAGTATGATCAAATGTGAGTCTCAACGACAGGTCTCAAAGCCTTGAATTCCAATCTGGGAGGAAATGTGGGTTTTTTACTTTGTTCCACCTTGTTCACTGTCCTGCTGATGCATGTCAATCGTCAGTGAATAGAGAAAAGCTCAAGGCCTGAGTTCAGTTTCATCATTCATGCTCTTATTCACAGCTAGTTCTTGTGTCATTTCCCCATGTGCAGACTATTTTAAGGATAATAAATGACATATGAGATAGGCTTTTAGCAATCTTTCCAACAATTAGATACCTCAGTTTTACATGAGTGCGATTCACTCTATGGATTTATACAGAGGTCTGTAGATGTTCCTGGACTGACCCAGTTCTCTTTCTTTGCTCACAGGTAGCTATCAAAAATGTCAAGTGTGCTAGGAGTGCAAGCTCAGAACTTCCAGGGTGGTGGAGCTGGTGGGAAGAGTCTGGGCTCTGCTGTACTGTCGCCATCAGAAACTAATGCATTTATTTTTTTTTAATTTTTTAAAATTTTATTTAAAAGGAAAAAGAGAAAAACACAAAACAAAACAAAGCGGTGTAAGGGTACAAGAAATACAGAACCACACACACAAAAAACAAACAAACAAACAAACAAAAAACAGTAAGAAATCACCAGTCAATAGATTACACACCATCATCCTAGAGATAGTTGCTCAAATCACAGTATCAAAGCATACATAGTGGACATTCAAACAGTGAGACTGCAAACAGTTGTGTTCAATAATCCAACCAAAAACATTAATATGGTCAGCTATTTAACACCCCTAAATACACTTGCTGCTGCATCCTTTAGAGCTCTTTTTTTTCCCTCTCTTTTTTACAACAAAATCCACACATTTTGGGCTTCATTACTCCTTAGTTTTTATCACTTTTTTGGGGGGGGAGAATAAAGTCAAATATGGCAAAACAAAGCTGTCAGTCAAAACCAAGGATAGACATAGCACACGATGTAAAACAGAATACAAGGTTATCAACAATGATTATCAACAATGTCTCTTGAGAAACTAATGTATTTCAAACTTTGATTCTAAGTGACCACTGTGAAAGTTCTGGGAGTGTTGTAACCAGAGAAACTGAACTTCTAGCATTCTTACCGATGCTGAAGCAGATCTGCCATTGATGCTATAGACTGGCTAACCATCTGGCCCCAGACCTGTCCACAAAGCTTACAGATAGAAGGCTACTGCCCCCAGTATTGCAGCATCCTGTCGACAGATTCTCTAGTGCTTTTCTGTGTCCACACTTCTGCTTTCATGTGTCAATGAGTATTAAATCCTCCTTTGCTGATTTTTGAATCTTACATGAAAATCTCTCACCAATAAATTCTATAGGCTACCATAAAAGCAAAGTAATTTCTGAGAAATGTGTTTTCAGATATCATGGCAATAATAGAGAGGTGAACATCAGAGAACCAGTCTGATCACTGCCACTACAAATCTCAGAAATCCTGCAGTTAGAGGACAGCACCATCACCACTGGAAGGTGCTTCCAGTGTTACCTGCAAATCTGGATTTGCAGCAGGAAGCATGATCATGATTTCATAGACTAAAGGGAAAAATTGAATTTGCACAAAGTATATAGTGCTGGGAAATATTAGAGGTCAGATTTGCATATACTGAAGGGACTCTGAGCTGTCTGTTAGAGACTTCAAGTGTGTGTTTAAAATGCAAACTAATGTCCTTCAAGTTTGGGTACATCCTGTGTTCACATGTGTGCATATATGTAAGGTATAATCACTGTAAATTGACATAAAGTCATGCAATATTGATGATTAATATGTGAGTCATTTAATACAAATTTGAAATGTGTTAACTCTGAAAAGGAATTAAGTTAGTTATGATCCTATTTTTTTTCTGAAACATGTATGCCATTAGTGTGTTCTGGCGTGTTGAGTCACAATTTAGTGACTATAGATGACAATAACCCAAGCAATGACAAATAGGAAGGACATCAAAAGATAGACGGAGATAGAAAAGAGTGGAGGAGAAGTAAATTTAAAGTGAACTAAGGTCTTTAATATAAATATCTTAACTCTGTAGCATGAATACGTTATATGTGCATAAATACTAATAAAATGAAACTTTAAAGAGATGTTATGTTGGATGCAGGGCTGTATGGCAGCTCTGACCTGGCATTTCCCATTCAGAACTGGGAATTTCTGATCCTTCATTTTGGACATGACATCAGTGTGCATAAATGTGTAGTACCCCAAATGTCTGACTGAAGTGACTTTATATTAAAGTAATTTTCATGTTTCACTATGCAATTCAGGCTTGCCTTTATCTCACTTTGTAAGCCAGGGAGGCCTTGAACTCAAAGCCAGCCTGCTGCCTCAGCCTCCCAAGTTCTGGTATTTCAGATGTGGGCCACCACTCCTGGCTGTCCAATTAAGTTTGTTCTTTTCCTTTTAATATTATCCTAACCTTACAGAGTTATGCAAATGGATATGTTTTACTCCTTGAAAATATGAGAGTATATATAGTTCCATTGAGCTTATTTGAAATACAACTATAGGCTTCCAGGAGAATATGGTAGATAGATAATAGCAGCTACAGAGGCTCTCTGAGAGAGCCAGCTTAGATTCCAGCAATGGTGCGGTGTCCAGAGTCCTAAGCAGGGTGAGTTATACCCTGCTGGCCCAGGAACAAACTAAGCTGAGAGAAATCAACTGGAAATGCAATTCCAGTGCTACAATGAAACAGCTAAAGTCTCAAGGCCAAAGCCAGATCCCACGCCTCTGGAAACCACAGCTTGAATTTTCTGCCACCACTGCTGTATCTGAATCAGCACAAAGGAATAGAGACATGAAAGCTCTGAGAGTGGCAGTTGGTGAACTGCACTGAGAGCAGAGCTGGCAGGGAGCGCTACATCAACTTACAGTGAGTGAGATGAACGGGGGCCTTCCATAGAGTAGGAGGCTCCAACAGAGGACATTCTGGGACCAGGCAGACTAGGCAGAACAGGATACTGCAGTGACTTCAGTCACATATTCCGCTCTCAAGCAGGATTGGTGGGAGAACTTGACCTGAGGGATGCCATGGACTAAGACACAGTAGGTTAGCCTAAACCAGGTGCCTGTGCCTGGCAGTACACCCTACTGCAGTGAATCCTTCAGCAGGTTGACTGACCTGGAGGGACAGGCACATCATCGGCTGCACAGATCTCTGTCTCCCTAATACACTATAGTGGGCGGGAACACCTAGCCAGCATGATTCAAACAAACTGTAACTGACAAAGAAACAAACTGGGCCTCCTATATATGATTGTATGGAAGGAACAAAAAGTATGGAAAGAGAGGGCAACAAGAACGGGTCCTCAGTCCCCAATCCAGAGAACACTGATCCAGGAAAGTTAAATGCAAAGGAGAATGAGGACAAAAACATACAATATCAAGGACGGCACCAATAGACCATTTTAAAAGTGAAGTATTTAACCAAGTAAATCAAGATATAAGTAGAATAGTTAAAGAAATGCTAAACACCCCCCAAGGAAAAACAAATGGTTGAATGGAAAAACGGAAAAAAAAGGGGGAGAAATGTTTGATGGAGAAAACTGAGAAAATGTAGAATACAGGAATCAGGTTCAAACAGATTACCAGAAACTAAAAACTCTATTGAAAGTTGGAATAACAGCTTGAAAGAACCTAAGGATAGATTATGTGAACTGGAGGACATTTTTTTTTTTTTTACTTTTTCCTTTTTATCTGTTCTAGGGATCAAACTCATGACTGCCTGCTTGCAAGGCAGGCGCTTATGCTGCTGAGCTAAATCCACAGCCCCTTGATTATATTTTTGAGGACAGATTTTTAATATGGGAGCATGAAAGTAAAGACTTCTTAAAATAAAAAGGTAACAAGCAGAAACAATGCAAATGATAGAAGATGATAAGAGGATTGTAATTTAAGAATTAATAACGAAAATGAAGAAGCAGGGATACAAACAAATGAACTGCAAGTCTATTCATAGAAATGTTGAAGGAGAAATTCCCTTATATGGGAAAAGATAAAAATACTCAGATCTATGAGGCATATAGGGCCCCTGCCACCTACAACCCAAACAGAACTATACCCAGGCATATAATAATAAAAATTCCAGAAATCCAATATAAGAATATAATATTAAAAGGTGTCAGAAACAAGAAACAGATCACTTACAAGGGAACACCCATCAGAAATACAGCAGACTTGTCAGTGAAAACCATCAAATCATCAAGAGCGTGGGGCGAAATAATTCAAGCTTTAAAAAACAATAATCTCCAATCAACATTGATATATCCTGAACAATTGTCCCTAGAAAATAATGGAGAAACTAGGTGCTTCCAGGATAAAGAGAAACTAGGGGAATTTGCAACCTCAAATTCAACTCTACAGAGAATACTGCGGGACATTCTAAAAGAGAAAAATATCAAGATTCGAGAAACAGTGGCAGAGAGGCCACAGTGAATGGAGCAGAAAGCGAAATGAAGAAGACAAATTGATAATTAATGACAGAAAAAGAGCTCAAAAGAAATGAGGCAGAGAAGGTTATATGGTATGAAGAGCTATTTTGGAGAAAACAAGACATCATATAGCTATTGCTAATTTAATATCATCTTGTTTTGAAGTCCAATTAAGCTTTTGTGCATCTGCCTCCATCGATCTTAACATGTTGTATATTATTGTATTTTATTATATGTGATAATATAAACAAAACTTTTATAGACAAGGAGATAATAGAGAATCCATTGTTCATTTTCTGTTAGTTGGTTCTAAATACCCTGTAATATTGTCCTTCTCTTGAATGGTTTTACATTGGCTTGATATGTTTGATACTACAGTATATGAGGTTATTCTCAAAGATTTCAAGGAAAGAGACACTATGGTAACTACTTTTATGTCGGGATATTATGTGGTGAAACACTATTTTGCTTAAATGGTTATGTTCTGACCTGTGCTGTTTTGTTGTTATGTCCTATTTTATCTCAATCTTCTTTTTATTATTTTTTTTTATTTTTATCTTTTTAATTAAGGGGAAAATAAATAAAAAATATCAGGATATATCATAGTAAACCACTTTGATTTCCTATTAACTTAATTTGAAATCCTGTATTGCTCACACCATCTTGTTTTGACTGATTTTACTCTATTCTGTTTTGCTTGATAGTACTAAGTTTGAGAGTATATGCAATAACTCTAAAGACAAGATTCTCTGATGCCTATTCTGGTTTGACTAGTATCTTCTTTTGAAGACCTATAATATCTCCAAATTTGAATCTTTTGTTCAATTTTATTATAACTGATGATATAGGCAATTCTTTATAGATAGCAGGAGACACTATGCTAACCATTGTTGATCACCTTGTATTCTGTTTTTACATTATGTACTATATCTACCCTTTTGATTTGACTGACTCTGTTTTGTTATGTCACATTTGGTTTTATTCTCTTAAAAAATTAATAAGAACTATGGGAGGAATAAAACCCAAAATGTGTAATAGTCATTGTAAAAAAGTGAGTAAAAGAAAGTGCTGTAAGGTATATAACTGCATGTATATTTAAGCGTATAAGATACATAACCATATTACTGAGTTTTTGTTTAATCATTGAACGTAACTGTTTGCAGTATCCCTGTTTGAATGCCCACTTTATATGCTCTAATTGTCTAACTTGAACAACTATTTTTAAGATGACAATATGTAATCTATTAACTAGTGATTTCCTACTGTTTTTTCTTTTTTTGAAATTCTGTATAACATACACCTTTCCTCTGTTTTTTTTCTTTTTCTCCTTAAATTAAATTAAAAAAAATTAAAAAGATGTTACATTTTAAAGTTTAACCTGAACATTATATTTTGGTACCATGTTGCTACAAATAAATATTTCAAGCAAACATGGATATGCTATTTTCATATGAATTACCTAAAAGTGAATCCTACACCTTTTTTTGAAATCATATAAAAGAGGTATGCCTTGAATAAATCTCAATTAAAGCATTCTTTCAGTGTTATATGTAAGTTACTTATAAGTTATTTCATTTCTTGTCTTAACTTAGATTGATATACTTAAAAATGAATCACAGAACAATATTTGTCTTTCTTTTTTCAGGGATATAAAATACATTTCAGATTATTTCCCTTTTCAACGCAATGGATTCTAGGGAAATTGGATTTGCACACTGATTGTGTTGTTTCCAATTGGTTTTACATTTTTCTAGGAATATATGTATAACATTCTAGGTGATTTTAGCGTTTAAATTCTGAAACAGAATATTCTGTGTCTATAATTTTAAAGTATTAATGAGTCATTGACCCTAGACTGTATTTTAGATGCACTGGGAAAAGTGTGATTGAAAGGAGCCCGAGGAATAGTGCAGCACAGCTCGAAACCTTCAGCCCCAGTGTGACTGACAGCCCCCATGTCCTCCAGTTTCTGCCATGTAATGGGACAGGAAATAAGGTCAAATCCATGGGAGGTTCATGATTATACTGTAATGTATCAAAACCAAACAGAAACAAGCATCTAAATGATGCCGTTGTACCAAAGGTGTACACACCATTAAAAAGTAGAAAAATACTTGAGTAAAAGAAGCAGAAAGAGAACACCAAGGAGATTCGGACCACAGTGCATTTTTCTCCTTTTAACGAAAAATTCTTACTGGTTCTTCCTGGTGCTGCAATCTGCATCCACTTAACATAGGGGTCAGTGAGAAGAATCTTTGCTTTATCTCAAGTTCATGAAGACAATTTCAGTAGGCAGCACTTTACTATGCTTTATAATTATTTTAAAACAGAAGTGCATATGATATAAAGTATTTATATACTAAAGTAGATACATGTTTCATCTATTTTATTGCTGAGATTCACAATTATTCCTTAGTGTTGGAGACTTAGCATTTTTTAACCCTCAGTTTACAACCTTGGGTGCAGATTGAAAAGTAGACATCTGTGTTGATATCTCCAAAGCATTTTACATTTCCACTTGAGCTCTCACAGCAAAGATATTTCTGCTTATAAGTGCATTGTTCCTAAACCTATTCCAGGCATGATGCACACAAGAGCCATTTCTCCATTCAGGGAAATCACCCCTTTTGCTGCTGTAATCTGTCATCATCTATCAAAGAGGCAATCACTATTATTGGTCACTCGGGAACCACTCACATTCCTGGTAGAAAGCAATTGATAAACACAGTTATAATTAGGAGCTCGTGAACCTGGTATTGATCATATTGAGAGTAAAGCTTCTTTAAATAAAGAACTAACACATACTAGGGTAGAGTAGTGAGGGAGAAGGAGCTATAATTTAGCAATACAAATAATTTAGCTCAGTGGCATAAGCACCTGCCTTGCAAGCAGGCAGTCGTGAGTTCGATCTCTGGTACCGATAAAAAAGAACATTACTAATTGTTAGATAAGCATTCAGTTTTAATCATGTATTTTGGTAATGAAACATCCCCATTTTATTTTTCAGTATGCCACAAAAAATCCTGAAAAATCTAAGAAAAGAAAGTTTGGAAACTGATGCCAATTAAGTGTGAGTGACAGTGACTTTGAGACAGATTCAAATCTCACTCAAATCAGCACTGTGGTGCCAGAAGACCTTGCGGGTATCCACTGTCAACACGGCAGCAGTCACCGTCCCACAGTGAGATGTGTTCAACATAAACTGCACAGGGACTCATACATATGAGTCTGGGATGCCTTGGCTGATCCTTCTGTTGCCTGAAAATGCTGAGAGAATTGTCAGATGGAATAAGACTATGGTGTTCACTGGAAGATTTGGAGAAGAGAACAGGAGACTCCTCTGTGCCTCGACTCTCTTTCCTCATGTTCATTCTCAGCAATACAGGCATTACAGTGACTCCTGGTGTAATAAAAAATGCCCGTTACTGCACTTAATGAGTGGTGGTTAGATTAAGCGGTGTTTACCTATGTAGTAAAAGAGGAGCCTGTCAAGATAGTTGAGAAAATAAGACTTTTTAAATATTGGTAGCAGATGTCTAAACTGCAGCTTCAGAAATGTCCGTGGATATGGTTGTCAAGGTTGTGGATAAAAACCAAATGTAATACTTGAGCAGCCACTCTGACTTATTTCACTTCACATTATGTTGTCACATCAGAACACAAGCTCAGATTTCGTGTGGTTTGTCTTATCTGAAATGCACAAACACATGCATACATTAGGTAAACTCATAGAGAAATAGAAAAATAAAATGGAGATAAACAGAAAGTGGTGAGTTCAAATACTCCCCCTGATTATATATTATGCTGTTTAAAAGCTCAATGTGCATGGCAATTTTTTTTTCTTTTTACTGCTAGTTTATTTTAGTTCATTGAAAATAAAGCTCGATATTCTTTTCTTTTCTTTCTTGTAAGAATTTTGTAGATGTACATCTTGTGCTCTGAGTAATGTTTTTGAAGACAATGACACTGTGAAATGCTGCTCGTATCTTCTTCCTATTATGAAATATTGTTTTCTTTTCTCATGAAACATAAAAAAGAACAATAACAAATGTCAAATAATATAAATGAAGAATTTTCTGGTGCACCATTGAAAGTGAGAGAATACCTGCCAATGAAATTCAAATAATAGTTGAAATACACTAAAAAGATCCCAAATAACAGTTTTCCAAATGCCAGAGAGATTCAATAGCCAGGCAAAGATATACCGGAAATAAGAGATTCTCTGGTGCCCTTTCAGACACCAGAGCACCTTTGCCAATGAAAGTATGGCCAGTTGAACTCTGTGAACCTCAGACCTGACTGGAAGACTAGGCCTGCGATGCTGGGGTTCTTCTCCACCTGTAGCACCTCACCTGAGATTACAAAGCCCTAACCTTCGCCCAGTGTGCAACTATGCTTAAGGATGGAAAGTGTTGAATCAGCCTACTCTACCTCTAAATCCAGATGAAGTCCCTCATTGGGCATCATACAGGACACTAGGTAAGCAAGTGTGGCCAAGGAAATGTGCTTCTGAATTGAGTGTGATGATAGTAATTCAACATCTGCCCATCCTATATGGTCATTTTCCCCAAATCACTCAGAACTGTGTCACATTGGACACATAATCTACAGAATGTGAAAAATAGCATGAAATGTGTAAGGTCCAATTTAAAAGAAAAAACCATATCTTGACAAAACAAAAAGTGAAAGCAACGAAATATGACATAGCACTATTTCTGTTTCAACCCAAAGTGTTCCTAGCACTCAACAACAGTAACAAAATCAGTGAGAGTGTATAGCATGGTGTAAGTGGAGGATCAGCTTGGATACACTGAACAAGAATCCCCATTGTAACAAGTGGTATGTATAAAGTATAACAGCTTATGTTTAGGAAAACTCACTGAACACAAAGAGATTATTTTGACTTTCAGTGCCTCTTGGGAGAAAGTGTCACCTTCAGTTGCCAGGCCAGTCAGGGCATTAGAAATTACCTAAACTGGTATCAGAAACCAGAGAAATCTCCTATTCTCCTCATCTATAATACTAACAATCTGTACACTGGGGTCCCATCAAGTTCAGTTGCAGTGGATCTGGGACTGATTACAGTCTCACCATTAATGACTTGGACCTTGAAGAATTTTCAACTGATTACACTCAACAGCATTGCAGTTGGCCTCCCACAGTGATACCAGCCATGACACAAACCTCCCACAGAAGCCGAAGGGTGAAGCTGGGTGGGCCCAGGTGCTGCTTGATTGCTAAAAACTTTCCTTGAGTAGCCAGGTTTTCAAAGTCACTGGAGGATTTGGTATAAGATATCAGAAATTCTCTTCTTAATCACTATGTTCTTCCCTCCTTTTCAGTTGTATCAAACAAGAGTATCAAAGCCTTTCTCAGTACAAAGGGAAGATTATTACATCAGAGTATTTCTTGTTGTGATCTCATTTGGAACTCACTGAGTACAAGACAAGATATTCAACTTATTCCAAGCAGAAATTGGTTTAATACAAGAAATCATAACCTATTCAATGGTTTTTGCTCTTCTAATTTAGTCAGAGAAGCTGCTGCTACAAATAGGACCTTCTCCGGTCTCCCCCTTGACTGCATAGCACTAAAGACTGAGCCATCAAGACTTATGATTCTCTATCCTGCAGAAAATTCAGGAATAGAATATTCACTTCATCACTTGCCAAAATGACCTCTTCATGGAAGCCTTTATTCTTCAACCTTGTTCTTGTGTCTGTCATATCTATCTGCAGATGTCTGTAAATTGTATCTTTTTTCTTTTGAACCTGAGGACTATTGGAACACAGAATGTCTGATGCAATAAGGTAGACACAATAAGAATAACAGTAACTTAAGGAAATGAATGAACACTACCATAATTGATGCATAAAATGGGTATGTAGCCAGACAATAAAAATCAATGTGCAGAGAAGCAGGAGAATTAAGTGTAGAAACAGCACATCTGCAGATTCAAAAACATTGCACAAATGAAAAGTTTGTTTTTATATAAAAACTGCAGAGTGAAAATTAGTCACTTTTCAAAACAGCATTTACAGTACCATCAATAACAATATAATCACATAACTCAAGAGAAAACAAGTAAGCAGAGATCTCTCAGCCTGAAGTAACCAGAATATTACTAAACAACAGCATCATTATCATCATTAACAATGGGAAACAAATATTAAGGAAATAGGACATCATATTTATTTTAGTGAATTCAAAATGTCACTCATCATCCCTTTTGAAATGAAAATTCATCAGCTATTATCCATTATATAATGGGGGTCAAGGCTGTGGGAGGACTGCAGCAGGCCTGAGGATGCTTCAGGGTGGGCACTAGCAGACCCTTGTGCAGGACTGTGGTGCTGGGCCAAGGGCAGCCATGCTGTGCAGCAGAAGACAGGAGAGTGTGCACAAATGCCCTCCATGCCACGGTGCACTGTGTGTGCACGTGATTATCTGTTTCTCCTTCCCTTGCCTAATAGAGGGCATAAGGACTGAGAGGAGATGTGAAAGGGGACTGTGCTGACACTGTTCTTGTTCTTGAGATTCAGGCATCAGTGAAAAGACTGCTGAGAGGATCTAGTCTCTCCTCTGTGGTCATGGTCTCTCACACTTTTCCCCTAGTGCTCTGCTAAGGGAAGCCCTATTGGGTGCTGATCACTGTCCTTCCCTGGATTCCTGGCCTGCAAATCATGGACATGTCCTCTGGTCCTGCCTAGTGGTCCATGTCATGGCTCAGGACAGCAGCTGCCTCCTCCTCAGCCCAGGAACAAAGTCTAGCAGCTCTCAGCACTGCAGGCTTGGACTCAGCCATGGCATAAGGCCCCCTGTAGACCTGTCTCTTATTTTCTAGTACTAGAATGTGTGCATTGGACTCAGGTTCACAGACCCAAATTCTGTGGCTGCTGAAGTCAGCACTGTCACTTGAGTAACGGTTCGAAATCTGACTTCGTATCTTTCTTAGGATCTGTATTTATCGAATCTAGAAAAATACTCTTTTCGAAGCCATTGTCACTATATAGCATGACAGCATAGCAATGTTTAAAATAGTGCCCTGTGTTACTACACATTTCAAGATTTGGTAAAAACCAATGGTATCTGAATAAAGATAATTTCTGTCATGAAAAATGTTAAGACTTTTTTTTTTTTACTTTGAATGTCCCATTGATTGTATGCCAACAATAAAAGATAATTTTTTATTTAAAGGATCACCTGCTTATACTTGAATTTAGCAATTACCTATCCTCTCAGTGTTACTGATATTTAAACAAAACAAAGTAAATCTATAAAAACAAAATAATCCCAAGGGCTACAAATTTAAATCATAGATGAAACATGTCTTCAAGGGTAACGCAAGGAGTTACACTTGGTGTAGTGAGGGTAGCCTATCAGAAGATATTTTGGAATTTAATTACTTTAAAATGGTGTTGAAAATCACTCCCTTGTGCTACAAGTTTTGTTGTAGCTAATACCTTCCTTATATCAACATAACCTTACAATTTGGATTGAGTAAATTTCTTTATGTTTTGAGAAATTAGAGGACAATATTATATATTAGAATTGCATAATATTTGTTAAAATAATTTAGACTGTTTCTTAGAAAATCATTTCCAATATTTTGTAGTCAAAATCTCACAGAAATTGCAGTAAAACAAAACTAATTAACACAGTATCCTTCAATTACTAGTGTCTTGAAATGGAACATACAAAGATGCTAAGACCATCCTCATCCTACTAATCATAAGTGGAAGCTATACTGCAGAGATGTGGCACAAGCTATTGTTTTGAATTTGTTTCACATAGATGAACAAATATAGAATAAGAGACACACAATAGTCAGTATGAAAAATTAACAAGAGATTCATACCCTATGGGAAATCCAGCAATTACAATCTAATAAAAGGATTCATTGTGATTTTAAATTATTTGTAGAACTGAATGGTTTTGCTGTACGTAATTGGAAAGACTTACCCTTGAGTGATATTAAGTCATTGCCATACTCAAGGGTGACCTTGACAAAGATGAATCATGGCACTGGAATAATTTGGAGATTTGAATCTTTTTTATTTCAGTTGATTTTAACTGTTTTCCAGGCATTAAAACTAAAGGGATTTCAGAGTTAGAAGAAAAATTATTTGAATAACTGGTAAGAGTAGAGTTTTTCAATAAGACGATGTAGGAAATCCTAAGATTCTCAAATGAGTTTCATGTTACTGAGCAGGTTGTTTTTACTGGTTAAGGGATGTTATACATAGATACTAGTCAATAACCATTCCCAGGCATAGCAACAAGTCCCATGGAAAATGTCATGATGTCAGAGATGGAGGACTATGCATAGGATAACCACAGGGAGTCAGAAGTGGTTGAAGCAGTGCTATTGCCTGACTTGCCAAATTAGTGGACACCTTCTATAAACCTCAGAGTGGTGACCATGTATCATTGACAGGATCATACTATTAACAATTATTAAGTTAACTACTGTGAATATAATCCAACATGTGTGTGAAACAATGGTTGTTTTCTAATACATGCATTTTCTTTCCTGAAAAGTACTGTTTCCAAACAAAACATTTTGTTAATTATTCACTACAGTATTCAGAATTCAAATTTTTTGTATAATATAAAGTTAACCTTTTGAAATTCAACTTACAGCAAAACAGAATCATTACCTACATAATATTGAGCTTTAGTTCTGCTCTGTATTTTACCATTTAACACATACTTATTCTGGTCTACTTTTATTAGTTTACAACCAAAGTCATTGGAACTTCAATTTGACTTCAGTTTGTGGAATAAGGTATTTGCTACTCAGAGAGAGTTCCTTTTACCAACATTAGAAATCCTCTCTTCCTCCTTCTGCTTTAACATTTTCAATCCATTTGTTAGTAAACAATCACGAGTTAATCCTGTGATGTGTTACAATTCACCAATAAAAGCAACTCCAAACCAGATGCCTGATCTGGAAGAGTATGTTCTTGCCACAAATTCTTCCCATTTCTTTGTGCTTCCCAACTGCCAGGGAGTGAGATTTCTTCCCTTAAGCCTTTGTACATTGCCATATTTTCACTGGAGCCAGCTGACTAGAACTTGAGACATCCGAACCTTTGAGCCATAAGGAACCTCTCCCAGTGACAGAAAATTAACTAGGAGAAATTTTATGATCTACCTCTGCACAGCAGTGATGAGTATGGCCAAATCAAATCTCCAATGGATCCTGAGTTCCTGTCTCCCATTCTTGTAATCATACAACACTGTACAGGAATACAATGGTATCCCTGTATTCACCATCTTTAGAGGGAAAAGGTGGTTAATAAGCAGGGATATTCTGAATTCTGGGGGACAATATGCCACTTTCCTTATTGTGGTGCATGTATGATATGAAGGGGTGTAGAGATGATATGTAAGAGCCACAGTGTACACTCCTGGCTTCTTTTCCTGCCTCAGTTGTTCCACCTACCTCAGCATTCACACTC
Organism: Cavia porcellus; assembly: GCF_034190915.1. NCBI lineage: Eukaryota > Metazoa > Chordata > Mammalia > Rodentia > Caviidae > Cavia > Cavia porcellus. The sequence continues at coordinate 41,988,493 of NW_026947501.1, read as the reverse complement.
TCAAGCTTGGAGCTCTGTGTGGAACCCTCACCTGAGCTGCTGGGTTTCCACAATATTCTGTGTGAGAGATTCTGTGCTGGAAATGCTGGGGCAAGTTAGCCCTCTCTAAATCAGGGGACCACGCTCTCTAATCAGGCTTGTTTCATTGCTCAAAGCAGTCTATTCCTCTAAAATATCATCTTAGGACCCTCATGTTGAACATATGGACGAAAACTTCTACTACTCCGAAGACCACTGTGTTTTCAGAATTTCTGGGTGACTGATACTTGTCCTTAATTATACAGAAAGTTTGCAAATAAGAGAAATTTCTTGGGTTTCTAATAGAGTCTATTGATTGATACCATAGCATCAGATTTATGAAAACGTTATGAAAAATCAGTCAAGCACTGGAACTGCAAAATGAAAATTCAGTGTGATAATATGTCTCAAATCTGCAAGTAGATGGCAAACAAACAACAAGATAGACAAAGCACACAGTTTAAGAAATGGGACTTTCTTTGTTCAAAAAGTATTTCTGAATGCACGGACACGTCTACCCAGCACTCAGGTCTCATATTCTGATGGGCTTCGATCACAAAAAAAAAAAATTTCTCCATGTGCCGCCTCCTGGTTATTATTTATTTTTAATGATCTCCAATAGCCTCACTGACAAAAAGATCCTTCCAGAAAGTGGCTTGGAGGACCTAGGACTTGAGGTAGGCATGGGGCGAGGGTGTGCAGAAAAAGAAGATCACAGCCTTGTGCAGCAAAGTGCTGGTGTCACAGACGCAGAAATGATGCAATGATCTTGTGAAATCCAAATAGGAGACTCAGAAGCTCCTAAGGTCTTCATTCAGGGAATAGGAAGAGACAGAACAGACAATGTACCTTCAGGAGGAGACAGGAGAGGTCAGAGGGAGAGTAAATGAGAGTTCTGATCCAATGCCAAGTCTATGCGCAGAGTCAGCCACACACATAGTCTACAGGTGTCAGGAGCGTCTCAAGCTTTATGAGGCCTGGAATGGCTTTTCAGTGTCTATAGGCAGTTTGTTAAAATTTAAAATGATACCAGAGAAATAAAATTATCAATTATTTTAAATTATTTAAATTTTTATTAGATGCATACAATAAACATGGTTGGACAAGATTTGAATGTTTTTCTAAGCAAAGCACAGCCTGAAAAAGTTAAGTGTTTTAGATGGGATATTTCTTCACTTTCACATTTTAATTCATTTTTCTGTGCACATGACATGGTTGGTAAAGGCAACAAGTCCAATAATGGGTCAGTGGATTGATTCTGCGCTTGTGGAGATCAAATATTTTCCTCCCCTGATCCTCAGATCCTTGGCTCAGGAAAACAGCAGCTGCCACCACAGACCAGAGCCAGAGCCCTGCAGCTCTCTGCACTACAAGCCTAACTGCAGCCCTGGTCTGAAAGTGTTGTTCCATTTTCTGCCATTATATCAGTGCTGGAAACTCTGTGCTTCCCTCAGAGTCACTGCCCCTGTCTTACCCTCAGAAGACAGAAATGCTGCCTAGAGAATTAGGACTCTGAGTGCATATCATTCTCAAGATGTGGCTTGTTCCTACTTAAACACATAAAGCTGTACATGTTTTCAACTATTCTAACTTAATACATAAGCAAACATTAAATTAGAAATATTGAAAAAGCAAGAATCCCAATATTCCTTTGGTTTACTGAGCACCAACTATGTCTCACTGTGCATGAAAAGGACAACAAGCATTTTCCAGAGCAAGGGAGATGCAAGTATAATGAGGCCCATGTGACCTTCATAGAAATTAAATTAAATAGGAGAGTTCAGGGCAGGCAGTGCTCTGTGGGATTTTCATTCGTATAAAATAATAGTAAAGAGTTTTGTCCCATATATTTTCCTGGGATTTATATGGGAATACCTAACTCACAGAGAAGATGTAGTCTTCTGGAGGGCATGAGGAATTAAGATCAAGATTGTAAAGTGCATGCAGCACTACAAGGGAAGAGGAAAATTACAGGGAGAATAATAGGTCATTTCTGCTATCACCAAACTGTGACAGAAATTCTGAATTCTCCAGTAGCTATTTCTGTTTAGTGTTTTAAGGAGCTGCTACAGAGTTTCCTACTGAATTTTAAATGAATACTAAATATTCTCAAAGATACCAAGAGGAAGAGACTGGCAGAAACTTTGACCTCAGTGGAATATGAGCATTATCTTGTGTTTCCTTGCACATGATCGGGGAGACTGAGGCAGGAGGAAAGGGAAGCCATAGAGGTCAATGTCTAACTTAACATTTTAGTCCTGTTACATCAATGTCCAGAGAAATCCAAGCAAATTTCCTCCGATTGCAAATTTTCCTCCAATCTCAAAGGCTCATTAACTTACAATTGTGAGTTTAATAAACAGAGAAGTTTGTGTAGGACCATGAAAACCACAGGAGAACAATAAATACACTTCTAACTGTAGACTGATTTTGTCCCATGGTCCGTGAAGAAACACAAACTCTACAAAATTCTGGCATAGCCTGGTGATGTCTGGGACTGGTTCCCTTGATGTTTCCTGTATTCCTGAAATGAGAGATCCCTGTAGCTGTGTCCAGTCATGCTCAATCCTCTTTGTTTGCATTACCAGAGCACCACCCACTCCTTTCTTGATAAGCTCAGCATGCTTTGAGCTGGAGTCAATCCCAGGCAGCACACAGCATGGACATGAGGATCCCTATGCAATTCCTGTGGTTCCTGATGCTAGAATGCCCAGGTAAGAAACGGTCACACTGGGTAAGACTCAGCCAAGTGCTGCATCCGTTTGCAAGGGAGGATTTTTAAAGCATGATTGATTGTGTGGATTTTTCTTTTTATATTTGCTATGTCATCCAGATGATGCAGTATTCATCATCCCTGTCTGTGTCTGTTGGAGTCAAGGTCAGTTTCAGGTGCCAGGCTAGTCAGAGCATTGGCACTGAGTTAGACTGGTATCAGCAAAAAGCAGGAAAGACGCCTACACTCCTGATCTATCATGTATCCAGCTTACACTCTGCTGTCCCATCAAGATTTAGGGGCAGTGGGTCTGGGACAGATTTCACTCTCACCATCAGCAGCCTGCAGCCTGATGATTTTGCAAATTATTCCTGTCAACAAAATTACAGTTCCCTGCTCAGAGTGATACAAACCATGAAAAAAACCACCTAAGGAAGCAGAAGTGTGAGACTAGGTTGGTCCTGCTACTCCTTCTGACAGAGATCTACTGAGAACACTTCCTAAATGCAGCCACCCTTGAAAGTCATTGAGAGATTTTGTTAGAAAGGACAGGAAATCAATTGTTCACCATAATTTCCACAGCATAATCATGGCAAGTATCTTCTGATTGACAGCAAACTGTTATGAGTAAAGATTTGGGGTTCTAGTTTCATTTGCAAATCATAGAGTAAAAGAGAAGAAATTCAGGTTGATCCAGTTAGGGACATTTCAACACAGAGTATTACAGTACACAAGATTGATTTAGACGTTTTTTATTGTCCCGGGGAAGTCAGAGAACCTCTTAACAAAAAAAGATTTTTCTGGTGATTACACAGAATACACTAAAGTCCGGCCTTCCAGTTCTTCCTGTCACTTGCTAGAAGCTCATCTCCGAGGCTTCAGGATTAGATGCTCTTCACATATCAAACTACTAGTTTTCAAATACACTGAATCCTATTCCTGACATTCCTTCTCAAAATCATTTACAAGAAAGCATCTCAGGGTCACAATGTGAATTATCTCCAAATACCTGGATGTCACAAACATGAGGATTCCAAAGCCTATCACAAAGAAAGTTATCCTGGAAGGAAAGACAATGGAAGCAATATGAGGAAAAATATATTTCACTGTAGATAATTATCTTTTTATGCTTTCCTATTTCATTATAATTTATTTTTAAATCCTCCTCATTTACCTCAGCTGGTCCTGTGAATCACAAGGGAAAGTAATGTAGCTCTGGAACAAAGGTTTAGTGAATAATCTTGGGACTCCATGAGTTTGAGAAGAGGGCACAAGTATTTCCATTATTTGAAGTGATAGCAAATTGCTGTGGTTATTAATGCCTGTTCATTCAAAGTTCAGGAGACATACACTTCTATTAGTAACTAGATGCACTAGGCAGGAAAAGTTCTGTAGCTAGGAAGAGAAGAATCCTACTAGAAGGAAATGAAGATACAAGAAAAAGAAAGAGGAATACAGACTAAGAGTTTGTGTTTCTCATAGCTGTTGGCAGGCTGAGGCGTCAAGAGTCAGAGCAGCTCTCTTCTGAATCTTGTTCCATGTGCACAAAGTAAAAGATTAACATGGGATTATGGGACATACACAGGTCTTGCCCTGCTGCACTCTCTCATGGTGTAATGTTTATGGGTGAGTTTTGATGTGCTTAGGCCCACTAGCAAAGAAGATTAAGTAGCATCCTTGACTATTCCTTTCAATGCACTTCCTTTAAGAATTAAGCAATTTAGTATATTATTTACTAAACTACTTAATGCTTGGGGTAGGCTATTGTTCTTCCTCTGTGCAGGACACAAAATGATACAAATTGATTCCTGAAAAATGATGACTTTTCAGCATCAGAAAGAAGGAAATGGGAAAATTTTCAAAAAGTAGCATAATTATGAAATTTTTTGGGCTCAGAAGACATTTCCTATAGCATTTCCTAATTATTAAGGAAATTTACAAAAAGAAATAACTTGTGTGAGGATGGCATTGCTCATAAAACCTGTGATCAATGTATTAGGGGCATTAATAAGAATCTTCCTGGAAGGAATATTCAAATGCATTCACCTACAAAACAAAGCAAATTCCCACAGAATGTTCCCACTGGCTGTTCTCTCTGTGATGTGACATGCTGCGAAGTTAAAAGCTAGCCAACACATAAGGATGAAGCAAACCTTATCTTTAGGCACAGGCCTTGTTTATAGGGCCTCTCAAGTTGCAAAACAAAAACTGATTTATTCTGCTGATGCATTTTATCTAATCAGTGGTGAGGGATACCAAAGAAACACATTGAAAAGTGTAATAATTCGGACCCTGGTATAAATCCAAGGAAGCAAGAGACTGAAATTTGGGAAGCAAAGGCTTTATTTCCAGGCCTGAAAATGAATCTCTGGGAGCCAATTTGGATACTGCGTGCCAGAGACTGAAGGGAGGACTTTAAAAAGAGGAAAGGGGGGGGGGCAAAGAAACTTGCAGAGCCATCACACTTGTTGACCCGAATCTGGAAACTATATAGCTGTCCACTTAGTTCTGACAACCTCGGGAGCCTTTGGTGCCTTTTGAGTTACTCCCCTCCTGCAGATCAGAATTATCTGCAATAGCATTTGGAGAAGAATGTAGAAAGCTAATTATCTCAAGACAACTCGTTAACACTAACAGGTGGGAAGGGGTCGAAAGTTACAAGAAGCTGAAACTTAAGCCTTCATAAGGATTTGAAACTTAACACTTTTGGTGCATTAGGTGTAAGCCACAACATTTTCCTGTAATTCCTCTGAAGCTAAGGCACATTTTATGACAGACCACCACCGGATCAGGAAGAGGCCACCAGAAACCCAAAATCTTTATGGCCTAACCTAGATAGATAGGTAAGGGGAGAGGGAGGCAATAAGGCGCCATATAGAACAGAAAACGGCGGATATGTTTTTCTTTCTTTCTGGGGAGGGGGATCAAGGTCAGGTGAAGGGTTATGCTAATATGTAAATCTCCCTGCACACAAGCAAGTTACTTCAAACAAGTGTAAATTAGAGGGCCAGTCTAGTTTTCTTTAGCAGATAATAGAAGTGCCTAACAGTGATTAACAACCCTTGTTAGCTTGTTTTAGCACAACTTCTGTTATGTAGAGGGCAACAATGGTTAATATTTCAATTAGTTTATGTTTTACAATTCTTTACAGAGGAGATCATTGCTTAACATATCAATTAGGTCATTGAAAGCGAGAAGGAAAACACATACATAAGCCGTGTTTCAGGTTTTGTTATAATACACATATAACAAAGCTATTTTCTTAGAATACAACATTCCCAACTGATTTTAGTCAGTGAGACAAATCATTGACTCATTGACATCTGTTTGTAACCTTGCATGTGTCTTTAAAATCATAAGCTTTTAAGATCTTTGACATAGTTTTTCAACTTGTTTATAATACAAGGCCCAGGAGGAGGATTAACAAAGGTCTTGCAGCTGTCTTTAAAGCTGTTAACCAAAAGGAGAAAGAAAACCAACATTTAAATTTACTCTGTTTTATCATACAAGTAACAATTTTAAGTCAGACAGAGTCCTCGTCAGGGTCTCTACAAAGGAGGAGGACACAAGATTATCAGTTACAATAGGCAATCTTAAGCTTTAAAGAGTCCTTGGAAGAAATGACAGTTCCCTTATCTGCAGGCTGATTGTCTTTTGAAGCTGGGACCTGCTTGCAGCTGGAATGATGAAACCAGGCAGGCTTTCAGCTACGTTGACAGTCCATTGCAGCTCAAGAGATTCATGGTCAGGTCGCTTTTCTAGTTGCCTAGGCTCTCCAGCTCACAGTGGACAGCAGCAAAATAAACAGTGGATGGAAGTCAGAGCTAGCTGAAAAGCCTGGGGGGGGACTTAATAAGATCTTGATTAGTTAAATCAGTTAATTTTTAGAAATTTTAAGAATAAGAGGAAGGTCTCTCATATAAAACATCAAAAGAGGAAATATCTGCAACATAGGGTGTCGGTGTCGCTCCCGGCCTGCAGGAAGAACACGCGACAGATTCTGACGGTGTGCAATCTTGCCTTTATTTGTCTCCGCGTGGGCCCCGCGAGGCCTCCGCTCTGCCACCAGCCCTTTCTCGCCGGTGGACTTTCTCTATCTCTCTCTGTGCTTCCTCCTCGTGGCGGGAGAGGCATTCACTTTTATAGGGTAACAGTGGCCAATCAGTTCAAAGCGCGCGATGCGGGCTGACTGGCTAACATCAGTTGTTGCTAGGCAGACTATCTTACAGAGCGGGTTGTTTAAGTCGCCAGGGCAATCAGGGGGCAGGAAGCAGGCGCCAACTTGGCTCACTCGATGGGAGGGGTAACTTAGCTCAGGCTTTGCTCTTTTCTACAGGCCTCACGTCCGCCAAGTAAAGCGACCGGTGTCGGCCGCGGCTCCCAACATCTCCCCCTATTTTATTTAGTTTGAATGAATGTATGCATCGCAGCCCGCCCTGGATCGAGTGCAGAGGCTTATGCCCTGTGTTGAGGCCCACCGTAGGCCCTTGGCTTGGACCCTGGTCGGCCGTCCCCGGGTCCACCAAGGCCTTGAGACCCTCGTCCTTTTTCCAGGGCCAGGAGTGAACTGGACGGAACCTGGATGCACATAGGCATGCACTCATGCCCCTCCGTGTGATCCCCTCGGAGAGACATCTAGATCTGGGCAGATTCTAGTAATCCAGCGGCTTTCGTGCAGTATGGGGTAGGGCCTGGCTTAGGTCAAGTCGTGCTGGGGAGGCACGCTCTTACCTGTCATTGACTCACCTACCCTGCTGTGTAGTGTCAATAGGGAAGGAGTGCGGAAGACCCGCCACATCTAGACCCGGTCGTAGGCCAGTCGAGCGAGCCATGCGTAAGCCTGGGGGTCATTGTGCCCATCACGGGCTGCTGCCAGGGCCGCATGGGCAACCAGGTGTACTTGACGCCGGGCCGCCGCAAGGCGCCCATTAATAAATGATGTGACCCATCGGAGCAAGCATGGTCCTATAAGTAAGAGCAGAAGCAAGGAGCACAGGGGACCTAACAATGGTAAAATATAGGGGAGCAAGCCATTCCAGGCTCCCCAAAAGGGATTGTCTTGTAGTTCTTTTCTTCTCTTTTCTAGGTCTTCTTGCAGTTTCTTTAATCGGTCTCGAACGATTCCGGACTTGTTGGCATAAAAGCAGCATCTTTCCTGTAAGGCAATACAGATACCTCCCCTCTCTACAGTGAGTAGATCTAGGCCCCTTCTATTCTGCAGAACAACCTCTGCAAGGGAATCAATTTGATCTTGTATCTCCTGAAGGGTTCTCTCAACTATAGACATGTCTTCTATCAATTGCTTGGATAACTGAGTATATTTGGTTAATGAAACTCCTAGGCCCGCAGTCCCGGCGGCCAGGGCTCCAGTTATCCCCAGACAAGCCAAGAGAGGTAAAATCAGCACATCTCTCTTATGTCTTTTTATAAAGGTGTCCACAGCTGGGATGGGCATGGGTTGGTCCCCAGGGACAATACCAATGTCAGGCAACAAGTAAGCTAGGCCACATAGGCCGGTCCAATTACTGGGCAGGTAGGTATAAGCATGACCATTGCCGCAAGCAAATACTTTGCCAAAGGGGGCACATAGCGGCGAGCTACTACTTACATTGGTTATGGACTCACACGAGGCGACTGCCAGCGCTCCAACAACAATATCATAACTATTATTTTGTGGGTACTTTTGGAAACAGGATGCATTAAACTGCCCCATAAACTGGACCTGAAATGGAGGCCCATGTGAGCAATTATAGGGTGTGCTATAATTGTAAGGTTCACTTTCATAGTCTCTAAACGGCATGGCCAGCGGCCATGATTCTCCCATCATCATACACAGCCAACAATCGGAGGCCAGCCCTGGGTCAGTAAGATTGAGTGCTTTGTGGGTAGCCTCTAATATGGATTCAGTAGCGGGGTCAAGGTTAATGCCTCGGGATTTTGGGCGTAGGAATGGATGGTAATTGACTTCAGGGAACGGATTTAATTGTTCCCATCGCTCGATGACCTGTTCCTGCCGGTACTGGTCTTGGACCCCTCCACCGTCAGAGATGTGAACGGGAGCGGTCATAGACCAACAGACCGTTTCTCCAACCTCTCCATTACAACCTGACTGCATGAATGGAGAACTGCCTACAGCAGCGGGAATATGGTTAGGGGCAACAGGGCTTTTAGTTGTAGTTAGCGTTGCCATCCAATAGGTTGTACTCTTAAGTTTGCATTGTTTTGTCTCTGTATAGCATGTAACATGCATGGATTCCTCAAACTTAGTGCAGGGACATGTGGCGAGATCACCAGGCCCTGAGGGACTCACCTTAGGCTTAAGTATGCACTGATAGGATGGTTGACTAAATCCTCCTGCAGTGGAGGGGTACACAACTGAGAATGCTGTTTTATCCCCACAATCGGTCCCTGGTCCTTTTTTGGCGCTAGGTGGTATACTGCTTACCGTGCCACCTCCGCAATCGCACGGACTGCCAAGAAGGCTCGTGCGAAGATCTATTCCAGAAGCGGGGCCCCCCAGCCCCGCATGTACCATACTTATCCTGAGGAGTGCTAGGACAACGCCCCCAACGAAAAAAGCAGCCTTTTTCGGGTTCATCTGGCTGTCAGGCCTGCTGCTGGTCTCCGGCAGGACAGGATTAGTCTTCAGTCGAAGGGCTTGTCGCACGCGTCAGTCTTTCTGGGACCCACAATGGTTCTCGTCCCGGTTCCTGCGGGAAAACACAAACCGCACCTCGGTTCCAGCTGACTACCGGATCCGGGCCCATCCATTGTCCCGTCAGGACATCTTTCCATTTTACCCATCCCTTATTGCTAGGAGATGGATTACAATGCTCCATAGCCGGGGGGTGGTTGTTATTGTTCAGGTTTAAAAAATTGTATGTGAATAGTGCCATGGATAGCCGTGCCTTTGGGGGCAGGCCCTGGCCTACTCCCCCTTTTTGTTTATATAAGATTTCTTTGAGGCTTTTGTGAGCTCTTTCAATAATTCCTTGGCCTTGAGGATTATATGGGATCCCATGTTTTAAGTGTACTTCCATAGTCTTACAGAACTCATTGAAGGCTTTTCCTGTATAGGCTGGTCCGTTATCTGTCTTTAATATTTTGGGCTTGCCCCACGCGGCCCAAGCCGCTAAGCAGTGATTGATCACATTAGATACCTTTTCACCTGTCTCTGCAGTTGCGAATATAATATGAGAACAGGTGTCCGTGGAGACATGGACATACTTAAGAGATCCAAATTCTGTTATGTGTGTGACATCCATTTGCCAAATATCGCCAGGGATCAACCCTCTGGGGTTAACCCCCATTGATATGGCAGGCGTGTGTGTGGCGCATGAGCCGCACAGTCGCACGATGTCCCGCGCGTCAGCCCTGGAGATGCGGTACTGGTTGGCTAGCGTCCTGGCATTGACATGGAATTTGTCATGGAACTGACAGGCTTGCTCTATTGGAGATAACATATTGAAAATCCATAACGGGCGAGTGGGCACGTCAGCAGCCGCATTGCCCTGTACCATGGGCCCTGGTAGGTGTGTATGTGCTCTTATGTGAGTGATGTATATTTTGTTGTGTCTATTTATGAGCAATGTCTGGATAGACAAAAACAAGTTAGTTACTTTGGAGGTTGGTTTAATTGGGCCTGCAGTCTCAAGGACCTGCATGGCATTGACAACATATTTTGAATCAGAAACAATATTAAGGGTCCCTGGGAACTTCTCGAGGACGGTTTGTACAATTTGTAACTCCACCACCTGTGGTTGATCTGGTTCAAACTGTATGTTAACTGGAGGCATGCCTGAGACCACATAGGCCCCTATCCCGGTTTTTGACCCATCAGTATAGACTGTTGTTGCAGGAGTAAGGGGTGCAGGGGCGGTGATTTTTGGAAATATCACCGGATGTTGAGTAATAAACTGTAGTATAGGGTCCTTAGGGAACTGATTGTCTATCTCCCCAAGAAATACGCATCTCAGGATGGCCCAAGTATCTATGCAAGCAGTCAGAATTTTTATTTGAGAAGCGGTATAAGGCACCCGAATAGCGTGAGGCGTGGAGCCAAAATGCTAGATGGCTCTACTATGTGCCTCCAGAGCCAGAGAAGCAACTGCTTCTGGGTAATGTTCAATAATCTTGGCAGGTGAAACTTTAGGGTGCACCCACAGAAGTGGTCCTTTCTGCCAAATCACTGCCGTGGGCTGGGAACTGGTCTGCAACAAGCAGACCTCAAAAGGCTGTTCTGGGTCAATTCTCTGTAATGTAGCTTTGCTTAGGGCCTCTTCTATCTTTTTTAGAGCAACTCTGGCCTCTGGGGTGAACTTTCTAGGGGAGGCAATATCCGGATCCCCTCTTAGGAGATCAAACAGGGGCTTTAAGTCCGAATTAGGGATGTGCAAGTAAGGTCTGATCCAATTTATATCCCCCAGTAACTTTTGCATGTCATTTAGGGTTGTAAGATTATCTGTTCTGATGGTTACCTTCTGTGGAGAAATGGATGTAGGGGAGACTTTGGTACCCAAGTAAGTCACTATGTCTCCTCCTTGAATCTTGTCAGGGGCAATATGTAGATTAGCCTTTCTCAGGGCCTCGACCAACTGGCGGAGCATATTATTCAGCATGTCTGGGTCCCTGCCGCTGAGCAAAAGGTCGTCCATGTAATGCACACATCTTATCTTGGGAAAGGATTTCCGTAGGGGGGCCAGTAGGTAATCAAGGTAAATCTGACACATAGTGGGACTGTTGGCCATACCTTGGGGTAGCGTTATCCACTCGTATCTGAGATCAGGGCTTTCTTGGTTAATGGTGGGTAAGGTAAAGGCGAACCTATGGGTGTCCTCTGGATGCAGGGGGATTGAGAAGAAACAGTCTCTAAGATCTATAACATAAATTGGCCAAGACTGAGGGATGGCTGAGAGAGCTGGCAGCCCCCTCTGGACCGCCCCCAGGGGCTGCATCTGCGCATTGACCGCCCTTAAATCATGGAGCAGCCTCCACTTGCCTGATTTCTTTCTAATAACAAAAACAGGGGTATTCCAAGGGGAGGTTGATGGCTTTATGTGCCCTGCCTGAAGCTGGGTTTTGACTATCTCGGTTAACGCTAAAAGCTTCTCCTTGGGTAGGGGCCACTGAGGTACCCAAACTGGACTCAGGGACTTCCAAGTGATCTTAATTGGAGTAGGCAGGAGAACTTCCTCAGCGGCCCCTAGGAAAAACCCAGCCCGTGTCTACCTTCCCTTTTCTCTACAGGTACGGGAGATGTCCGGCCCTGCAGGGCAGAGCCCAGGCCCTTGCCGGGAACATATCCCTGATTTTTAAGTATACCCTTGGCTTGAGGAGAGCAGGTGGATGTAAGAGTGACATCCATCTGAGTGAGGATGTCTCTTCCCCACAAAGATACCGGCAGCTGTAGAACAAAAGGTTGAAAATGTCCTTGGTGACCCTCCTCATCACACCAAGGCAGGGTCACGGCACTAACCTGGGGGGCAGCCACCATCCCCAACCCTTGGAGTGTGTTGTCAGCTGTATTGGTGGGCCAGCTAGAAGGCCAGTCCCTCTTGGAGACAATGGAGCGGTCTGCCCCTGTATCCAGGAGTCCTGTTATGTTTCTACCATTAACCCTGAGCGAGAGCATGGGTCTTTTATCAAGAGTCATATGAAGTCCTTCAAAAATTTCTCCAGAGGAGCCAAAACCCTGATCCCCTCTAACCCGTTGTCTAGACTGGAATCTCTCATGGAGACTGGGGAGCAATAAAAGTTGTGCTATCTTATCCCCCTCATTAATCACCATGGTCCCTACATGAGATTGGACCATAATCTTAATGTTTCCTGTGTAGTCTGAGTCTATAACCCCAGGGAGCACGGTAAGGCCCCGGAGGGCTGTGGAGGACCGTCCAATCACTAAACCAACTGACTTTTCAGGTAACGGTCCCTTGAAGGTGGTCCCGACCACCTGAACGCCCATATCGGGCGTTAATAGGAGTCTGGAGGCGACACAGAGGTCCACGCCTGCTGACCCAGGGGTAGCCCTTGTGGAGGGCTGCCACTTTGTGTTGTCCTGTCTAGGGGGCGGGGGCCCGTCCATAAGGAGGGCCCCCTCTGGCCGTTTTTTGGCTCCTGAATCCCCCTGCCACTAATGTGGTTTCCCTGGGCATCAAAAACTGATCTGCAATCTTTCGCTTTGTGTGTTCCCTTCCTGCATCGTTCACACACGCCTATTGGCCCTTCCCGTGTATTAACACTGTGCGGACAGTCTCTCCTAATATGCCCTGGTTCCCCGCAGCCAAAACATCCTTTGGGCTTACGATCTCGCTTAGGTCCGGAAGCACCCTTAGCTTGTGCTGTCGCGGCTACAAAGGCTGCCGCAAGCTTTGCTGCAGTCATCTGCCCTCCAATCTCCCTACAAATCCTAATCCAAGCATTGAGATCCTTGTTTTTATGCGGGGCAAGAGCCGCTTTGCACTCCGTTGTGCATTGTTCAAAAATGAGTTGTTTGATCAGGGGCTTTGCCACTTCTTGGTCTGAAAAAACTTTATCAGCCGCGTCCTGCATCCTAGCCACGAAATCAACAAATGGCTCTGTGGCACCCTGTACTATCTTTGAAAGGCATAATGAGGCCGCCCCCGCACCGTTCACCTGTTTCCATGCGCAGAGCCCAATATTAGAGATTTGGTCATACACCTCATTGGGGAACTGAGTTTGGTCATCCCTATATTGACCTGAGCCCTGGAGCATATCTTCGTTCCACCTTGCATGCCCCCTGTTAACATTCTTTTCTGCTTGCTCGATGGCAAACTCGGCATACCAGGCTCGCCAATCAAGATAACTACCCGAAGGAAGGCACGCCTTGGCCAGCTGCATCCAGTCACCCGGTGTAAGAGGCTGAGAGGCAAGATTCTCTAGCATAGCTATGGTATAAGGAGCTGTGGGCCCGAAGGTCGTGACAGCGCTTTTTAATTCTCTGATCTGCTTTATTTCAAACGGTTCCCAAACATTGCGCCCTTTGCCTGGGGCCATTTGCACAGGGTATACTCCATAAGGACCGTAATCTAGTCCTTGCATCGGTGGATCCCCTCCGAACCATCGTTCACCCTTCCATAACTGCCCATGAAAATACCGTCTGCCCCGCGGCGCGATGTCATAGGACGGTGGTCGCGACAGAGTGGAACGGGGCGTCACTTCCTGTGCTGGCTGAGAGAAGGGAGGGTTCCCTGTAGCGGCCTCTCGGCGGGGAGCCGCTTCTGGAAAAGAGCTCCAGGGCGGAGCGGATGGCTCTCTATCTCCTCCCCGCCAGAGAGCGCTCGGGGGCCCTTTCTCCTCTCTCTGCTTTTCCCGGGCGGCGCACGCACACAATTCCAATTTGCGGCGCAACTCGGCATAGGGGTTTTTGGCCTCTCGGCTTCCTGCCCCACCTTCTGGTTCCTCCTCGCTATCTAAGTCGGAGGACTCTAGAGCTTGGGTGTCCTCTATCTTTCCCTGGATTTTTTCCCCCTGGACAGATCCCTCCCGAGAGCATTCCGACTTTGCCTGCTCAAAAGCCTTGCGTGCGTCTATGATTTCCGCGTCTCTAACTGCCGACGGGAACCCCTTCCCCTCCCCTTCAAGGCACGCATGTATCATTTCCCACAGGGGGCGAATAGCCGGCAAAATATCCCCTTCCAATTCCGCCGAGGCGAGGTCCCCGCCTAACTTCTCCCATGACGGCAGGTTTAAATGCCCCATGGGTAAAAACCAGGGAGCCACCCTATCTACCTCTGCTATGAATAGTTCCAGTGTTTTTTGACTTACCCTGAGGTCTCTAGCTTTTAAAAGCTTTCTAAGGGCCTTTACCAAGGGCCGCGCCTCCGCGCTCGGTAAATTACCCATCTCTAACCTCTAAGGGCTGTAACTCACCGCGTGTGACTTAAAGAACCCGTCACCTACGCGTGAGCCTGAGGGGAGTCTAAAAGCCCTGTAGGTGCGCGCCACCCAGAGCCCAGGCTTATCCCCACTCACCTGTCCGGCAGCACCACGCTGGAGCGTTGCACACCACCGCCGTGTCTTGGGGTTGATCAGTCCCCGTACGGGCCACCAAATGTCGGTGTCGCTCCCGGCCTGCAGGAAGAACACGCGACAGATTCTGACGGTGTGCAATCTTGCCTTTATTTGTCTCCGCGTGGGCCCCGCGAGGCCTCCGCTCTGCCACCAGCCCTTTCTCGCCGGTGGACTTTCTCTATCTCTCTCTGTGCTTCCTCCTCGTGGCGGGAGAGGCATTCACTTTTATAGGGTAACAGTGGCCAATCAGTTCAAAGCGCGCGATGCGGGCTGACTGGCTAACATCAGTTGTTGCTAGGCAGACTATCTTACAGAGCGGGTTGCTTAAGTCGCCAGGGCAATCAGGGGGCAGGAAGCAGGCGCCAACTTGGCTCACTCGATGGGAGGGGTAACTTAGCTCAGGCTTTGCTCTTTTCTACAGGCCTCACGTCCGCCAAGTAAAGCGACCGGTGTCGGCCGCGGCTCCCAACAATAGGGTGTGCATCATGCACACGAAAGGGGCAAAAGGAAAAGAGACTCACCCAGTTTTCCCAGTTTTTAAGGCCATTAGTAATTATGGTCTTTAAAATCTGACTTATCTTTTTACCTCTCCTGAACTCTGAGGCCGGTAAGCCCAATGGAGTTGTCTAATTGATCTGCAAAGCTTAGGTTAATTTGAGTTACTAGGCTATAAAAGCCAGGCCATTGTCAGAAGCCACGGATAAAAAGGGAGACCAAATCAGGTAAACTGCTATCAGAGCTGACTCAGACTAAGTAGAAAACGCTTTTACCCATCTAGTGAAAGTATCAACCATTATAAGTAAACACATATCTTTGAAGTTTAGGCTTTTTTATTTTTGTAAAATCTATTTTCTAGTGTTTTCTAGGCATAGTCCCATGATAACCAGTGGTTTCTATTTGTTGCAGTTCTTTTGGATTTACCAATTGGCACTGAGGGCATCTAAAACTCACAGACTGGGCTAGCTTGATATTAGCCCCCAGGGATCTCTCAGAAGTTGAGCTACCATATGCTAGTCTTTTCAAGTGCAAATGGGCTCTGAGAAAGAAAGTAGGTGGGATCAGCAGTAATGTCAAACTTATCTCAATCCCCACTGATTTTGGGGATTTCTGGCTGTCTTTTGAAAGGTGGCACTTGCCAAATTATTTCCCTGTATAACAAGATCTTTCTCTGCCCAATGGCTTATACAGCAGATGGTAGCCACTCTCCTTGGCATCTAGATGGCAGCCAACAAGTCCAAATTTGGGGAGAATTTTTAAACTTTTGACCCCAGAAGCCAATAAACACCATTTTTGATAAAAACAACTTGAGGACTCCATGTGGGCAATGAGTTTCGCCCACTAGGCTAATGTCTCTAGCTCTAAGGTTTGTTCTCATAGAATCTGAGCGTGTATAATGGCAGCTCCTGTGACCCACTCACCTTGATAGATGTAACTACTTCTATTGGAGAAGTAGGATGGAACTCCAGATAGTGGCTTATCCGCTAGATCAGGTTGAAGTCCTGTGAGGTGATCCATGACCTCAGTATAATTGTGGTGAGGAAAGGAGGGGTCGTCCTCAGCCAGCAATGTAGCCGAGTTTGAAGCTGCTGTTTCCAGAAATAGTGCCTGATAATGCATGGCTCGAGAATTAGACATCCATTGGTCTGGTGGGGCCTTGATGAGAGAGTCTCCAGCAAATAGGAGGAAACAAGAGTATGTGTCCAAAAGTTAATTTTTAGCCCTCCTTTATGAGGGCCCACACAGGAAATCACTGCAGACAGGGTAGCCATCTGGCTGCCACAGAATCAAGTCTCTTGGAAAGATAGGCAATAGGCCTCTGCCAGGGTCCCAAACTCTGGATCAGACCTGGGACTCCTAGAAATTTTGCACTTGTCTTTTAGTCACAGGAACTGGAATCTGTTGGATGGCTTGCAACAACCAGTGCAGTCTTTCTTTGTGTAGACTGGTTCTGACAAGGTCGGAGGGACTAGCATCAGAGCAGTTACTTTTTCGGTTGGCTCCTCTGATGTGATTGCTACTATTTGAGCATCCTGATCTGCCATATTGTTTCCTAGTGTGAATAACAGCAACACACTGAGGCAGTCAGAATGCTGCCAAGCAAGTCTAGGATTTGTGGAGCATTTTTTTTTTTTATCTTATCCCTGGCCGAGGTTAAGAGACCTTGCTCCTAATAGATGGCTCCATGTACATGTATAGTAACAAAAGCATATCTACTATCAGTATAGATGTTTACTCTCTTTCCCATGGCTAGTTTTAGCACCTCAGTCAAAGCAATGAGCTCCGCCTTTTGAGTAGAGGTGCCAGGCTCTAACTGCTTAACCCAGAGTACCTCCTTTTCAGTGGTCACTGCTGCCCCAGCCACTCATCTGAGGATCTGGATGAAGCAGCTTCCATCTGTGAAATTCCTCTGGTGGTCATCAGGCATAAGGGTGGCTGGGTTTAAAGCTGAAGAAGTCTTGAAAACTACCAACTCTGGGTCTAGGAGCAGGGCCTAATAGTGTGAAATTCTAGCATTCAAAAGCCATTTTTCAGGAGGGGTTTTGATACGAGTCTCTAAACTGTGGGAGGTCACTACAGAAATCTTCTGTCCAAAAGTGAGTTTCTTAGCCTCTTTTAGTAGCATTGCCACAGTGGCCAGGATTTTGAGGCATGGATGCCACTCTCCTGTTACTGGATCAAGCCTTTTGGAAAGATAGGCTATAGGCCTCTTCCAAGGGCCAATGTCCTGGGTTAGGACTCCTTTGGCAATGCCCCTGAGTTTATCTATGAAACAGGTGAATGGCTTGGTAATATCAGCGAGTCCCAGGGCTGGGGCCTCTATCAAGGCCCACTTGAGCTGCTGCAAGGTCTGTTCACATTTATCAGTCAAATTCAGTGAGTTTTCCCCTTAAGGAAGTCATATAGGGGGTGAGCTGTTTCAGTAAAATTTAGAATCCACAGTCTGGAGTATCCGACAGCTCCCAGAAATTTGCACACCTGTTTTGTAGTTTCTGGGAATGGGATCTGAAATATAGCCTGGACTGTTTTTTTAGACAAAGTCCTCTTTTTTTTTTCTGCAATTTGTAGCCCAGATGAGTCACAGCCTGATAGCACGATCAGGTCTTTTTAGCCGAGACTTTATAGCTAAATTGCCCCCAAAGTTCTTAATAGTTCCTCAGTTGCCTCTGGACAAGCTTACAAGCTTCTAGGGGGTCGAGGTTATTAGCAAGTCATCCACTAACTGGATGAGCACTATCTCAGGGTGTTCTTCCCTAAATAACAAATGATCTCTTGCTAATGCCTCATCAAAAAGAATAGGAGAATTCTTGTAACCCAGAGCAAGAGGCAAAGTGAAGAAAGCATCTTTCAGGTTCAGAACAGAGTACCATGTGTTCTCCAGACTGAGGAGGCTGAGCAGGGTGTAAGGAATTTGCACTGCTGGATGCAGACTCAAAACTCATCCATTAACCTCTCGGAGATCCTGTACAGGGTGATAGTCATTTGTCCCTGGCTTCTGGACTGGAAGCAAGGGCGTGTTCCAAGGAGAGACACAAGGAATGAGAATATCATTTTCTCTTAGCCTCTGTATGTGGACTTTCCGGGCCTGCAGGCTTATCACGTATTGCCACAAGAAGATGGGACACACTTGGGATAAGATTTCCACCACAAGGGGAACCTGGTTAATTGCTAGCCCTGGAGGATTGTCTTCTGCCCAGACTTTTGGAATCTCCAGTTTTTATTTACTTAACAGTTTTAACTTTAAGTCAGTTTGTGATGACTCAGGTACACTGGACAAATTTCCCAGGTAATTTTTTCCTGTTTTAAAAGACCTTTTGTGCTATCTCTATTAACTGGCTGAGGGACATTTTCTTAAAACTCTCAATCCTTTGTAATTTTTGTCTAACATGTGGGGCCGACTGAGTTGCAAAGAGAACAACTGGCTATACTATGGAAACCTCCTTACCTCTGGATGTCCGATGAGGGTGGGACAAAAGGAAAACATGTTTTGGCATTCCAGATCAGAGATCAGGCTTCATCTGGATGGCACACCACCTTTTGTCCCAGGGTGCCACCTGGCAGGCCATCATTTTACTGAAATTACATACTTAACGAAAAGAGGCTTTTTCATAGGTAACAAAATTGTGCTGCATAATCTCCCAGATGTTCATAGCACATGCAAGAACTTGTATCTTACCTCTATTATCACCTATAATCTCATATGAATGGAAACACTTTGCAGCAAAGGTTTACCAATCTTATAAATAAATATACCAAAACTGATCTAATACTGTCAAATGCTGAACACATTTACTTCTTGGCAAACCTGTTATTTGCAATACTATAAACCAAGGCAGATAAAATTCACATCCTCCCGAGCTTTTTATAACTTAAAATAAACCCCAAGTTTTATCTTCTTTCACATTCTGGCACAGCCATACATTTTTACTTGAAGACAAACCACTTTCTTTGTCCCTCCTTTTTACTATTACCAGTAAATTACCTTTTCTCTCACTTCTCAGTCAACATTAAAACTCTCAACAAAACCCTTGAAGTCACCTTTTAGTAGTCTAAAACATATTTAATTATTTTATGTGTTTTTACCACATTAAAATGCTGTAATTAAAAAAAACTGTAACCTTTTAACTGGCTCAATGACAGAATGACCTGGTTTTTACTTGGTAAAGTTGATATGATTCTTAAAAACCATATATATATATATATATATATATATATATATATATATATATGCACCTATGTTTCATTTTAACCAGAAAGAAAAATACTCCTTTTAAATGGCATGTTGAAATTGCAAGCAATCAATTGAGGACTAAAATATTAAACAAGGCACCACAACATTAAAGACACAAACAAAGGTTGTATCATGCACAGTTTGCTGAGCTAAAGGAAATGATTTTTTATTATGAACCTTGAGTCTAACAAGCCATATGGATCAAGCAACAGAAATGGGCAACAAGCCCCTAAGTTAGTAACAAATTCAAACAGGTAAACAATTCTAAAGAACAAAAACTCTGAACATAAATATCTAAATACCTTTGTCCATTTTGGGCTTGTAGAAGGGTTTCATAAAAGAGAATGTTCTGTTAGATTTGGGGTAACCAAAAGGAGAACAATTAGAAAAAATGGACACACAAACAGACATACAAGACAAGAAAAGCTGCAGCAAAATGGCCTTTGCTCAAAAATTAGTCAAATTTTTGGATCTGGAGGAATTAACAATTTAACCAACAGAGCGGTTCCCCACCCAGAGCAGAGTCACAAATGGATGAGATCCGCCCGTAAAACCAAAAACCAAAAACCAATTGACTCTGTCTTCGGGAGGTTCCTACTCCCCAAATTGAGGGCATCTCCTTCCCAATGGAGCGGTTCCCCACCCAGGGCAGAGTCACAAACGGACGGAATTTATCCAAAAAACCAATTGACTCTGTCCTTGGGAGGTTCCCACTCCCAAATTGAGGGTGTCCCCTCAAAATTACAAATTGACCACGGCCCAAACAAACCCTCCAGAGAACTTACTTTCAAATATTCAGAAATGACTCTGGGGTCTTGCTCCCATCCAGGGAGAGGCCCCAAATGTAATAACTTGGAACCCAGTATAAAATCCAAGGAAGCAAGAGACTGAAATTCGGGAAGCAACGACTTTATTTCCAGGCCTGGTGACGAGTCTCTGGGAGCCAATTTGGAGACCACGTGCCAGAGACTGAAGGGAGGACTTTAAAAAGAGGCTGGAGGAAAATGGAGGGGGGAACAAGGAAACCTGCAGAGCCATCAAACTTGTTGACCCGAATCTGGAAACTGTGTAGCAGTCCACTTAGTTCTGACAACCTCGGGAGCCTTTGGTGCCTTTTGAGTTACTCCCCTCCTGCAGATCAGAATTATCTGCAATAGCATTTGGAGAAGAAAGTAGAAAGCTAATTATTGCAGGACAGCTCGTTAACACTAACAGGTGGGAAGGGGTCGAAAGTTACAAGAAGCTGAAACTTAAGACTTCATAAGGATTTGGAACTTAACCCTTTTGGTGCATTGAGGGTAAGCCACAACATTTTCCTGTAATTTCTCTGAAGCTAAGGCACATTTTATGACAGACGATCACTGAGTCAGGGAGAGGCCACCAGAAACCCAAAATCTTTATGGCCTAGCCTAGATAGACAGGTAAGGGCAGAGGGGAGGCAATAAGGCGCCATACAGAACAGAAAACCTCGGTTATGTTTTTTTTTTTTTTTTTTTTCCTTTCTTTCTGGGGAGGGGGATCAAGGTCAGGTAAAGAGTTATGCTAATAAGCAAATCTCCCTGCACACAATCAAGTTACTTCAAACAAGTGTAAATTAGAGGGCCATCCTAATTTTCTTTAGCTCTTTAGTGGAGAATAGAGGTGCCTAACAGTGATTAACATCCCTTGTTAACTTGTTTTAGCACAACTTCTGTTATGTAGAGGGCAACAATGGTTAACATTTCAATTAGGTAAGGTTTTACAATTCTTTACAGAGGAGAGCATTGCTTAACATATCAATTAGGTTATCAAAAGCGAAAAGGAAAACACATACATAAGCTGTGTTTCAGGTGTTGTTATAATACACATATAATGAAGCAATTTTCTTAGAGTACAACAAAAAGGAATCAAGATACTACTTTTTTTTTTTACCTACAATAACAAAAGCTCCTAGAATGCATGTTTATATGACATACAGTCATTTCTCAATTGTAAATAATCTGAGATGCCCAAGATTCTGCGGCTGATAGGCTGGATGCCTCATAAGAGATACATTCTTTCTAGCAGATGAATGTGATTCTTCTGTGTCCTCAATCTGAAGATAAATGTAAAGAAGTCGTCTAATTGCTTCCCTTACAGAGCCTCTTGATTGAAATGTGGGGAGAGGAGGAAGAGGAGGAAGACCAGCAGCGGCTGAAATGATAAAAATTATAAAATATAAATAACCTTTATTTTGGGAATTCAGGGAGAGACACCCCCGATCCCCTGGGGAGTGGCATCTCCACCTCGGGGCTGAAGATCTCTCCCATAGAACAAGTGGAGTGAGGCAAGTAAGTAGCCTCCACTTGGGGTGGAACCCACGGTGGCATTAGGGATGCACAGGTAGCCCACTGGTCTTAGTTTGGCACCAGAGGCAATTCCTAAGGGTGAGGTGAAATAGGAGCTTCCTGGCTTTACAGGCTACAGTATCCAGCCTGGGCCAAAATCCTTTCACCTCTAAGCATTCATGAATGCAGCACCCTAGTGATATCATCTCATTATTTCCCCAGGACCTGCCTAAAAGTACCTTCGAATAGAATACAATTTTAGTGTGTAATAGAATTTTAGTATGTAATGGTAAGAGGGACACAGACCTTCAGTCTAAAACAGTCTGTAAGATTTACAAATTAGCTTGTGAATCACAATAGACTCCTCTTCTCTCTTCTTCCCCAACAACCCTTTCCTTAGGTCTTTTGTGTCAAAACTCAGAGTGTGGAGCCTTTCAACAAAGTTCTCAGTGTTCAGCAGTAACCTGAGTAGTCAGGGACAGTAACTGTGTGTTGATGCACATGCATATCCTTTATTTCCAAACCACAATTTTAATTCTAAACAGTCTGTGGCAAACTGCCCCACATACAGGCCAGGATGCACCCTGGAATTCTCATGCTGAGAAGGAAATTTTACTCTGCTATGTCCTGGTTCTCTTCTGGGAAAAACTGAGGAAAGAATTTCTCTGCATCACTCAGAGTAAAGTAATGTAAAATTATGTCTTGTTCATTTTATACCATTATGGGAACTTAGGTCCTTAAAAATTCCTGTTTTCAGTCTGGATTATGGTAGGTAACTATGAAGTTTATAAATATCATTATAAATCTAAACAAAAAATTTCATATTCATAATTTGAGGCGCAAAATGTTTTCTGATTTTCCTCAAATGAAAAGGGGCAGTCAACTGTGTGCAAGAGAGACATTCATTTTTTGTCATGAAGCCCTGTGACAGGCAGCATTTTTTGACTTTAGTTCTCAGGGAAAAATTTTGAACACTTGCAATTGACATTTCACACATTTAACTTGATCACTCAGCCGACAAATATTTGGCTGGTTTTCAATCACCTTTTCCTTGGAGAGCTATCTCTATTTGAGGGGTTCCAGTTGTTGCTTTTTTTTTTTTCATCCTAGAGAATAACTGGGAAGACAAACAGAACAGTTCAATTAAGTAAAACTTAATGCTTCAGATATACATTTACTGCAACTCCACTCTTTCTAGGGTAGCTGATTCAAGTCAAGTGACTTTAAGTTAAACCTTATACTAATGATAATTCTCCTAATGATAATTACTGAAGAGCAATTTTACTGATTTTTTATTTGTGTCCTTTTAAGGGATATTTTTCATCGCTGCCACCCACCATCTTGCTGTTGTCTCCTTCTATTTCACCACAAGATTGTCTCACACCACTGCACCCACCAAGGGATTTGCATAGAGTCCCCAGGGAGGTCCTTTCCAGCAAGTCTGAGACAAAAAGCTCAGCTCTAACCCTGTGCTGACTGATCAGGGCTCCTGAGATCAGCTTTTCAAAATGAGGTTCCCTGCTCAGTTTGTGAGGCTGCTAATGCTCTGCATCCCTGGTAAGGATAGGGGATACATAGGAGGAAGAGGAATTGGAGAGTGCAGGGAGGTCCTATTAATGACTGTTTTCATTGTAATCATGTATTAGATACATAATCTGTGCTGCAAGGATGGGAATTTGAAATTTTGATTGAAGGAATTTATAGGTTCCTAACAATGATCTGGATTCTAAAAATATTATTTGAGAAAGACATCTTTTGTGCATTCTAAATACAATGGGAGTTATTTTGGCTTTATTTTTAGAAAAAATTGTGTAATATTAACAAGAAAGTTATCTTAAAATAAAAAAAAGTAAGAGGAGATTGTGCAAATTGCTGACCATGTTTAAAGGTAAACTTAACCTATTTTATTGTTTCAGGATCCAGTGGGGACATTGTGATGACCCAGATTCCAAGCTTCCTCTTCATCAGCCCTGGAGAGCCACACTCCATCTCCTCCAAAGCCGGTCAGAATGCTGCTAATAGATATGTGCATTGGTACCTACAGAAACCAGGACACTCACCAAAAATTCTTATCTATCAGGTGTCCAACCTGACCTCTGGAGTGCTAGATATGTTCTCAGTCAGTGGGTCAGGGATATGTTTCACACTGAAAATCAGCAGGGTGGAAATGGAGGATGCTGGAGTTTATTTCTGTGAACAAAGTCGGTATACACTTTCCACAGCCCCAAACACAAATCTCCCTGTGTGAGACTCACCAGCTGTTACATGTGCTGCTTAAGAGTGCATGAGAGCAGTGAGGCATCCAACCTACGCCTGTCTGAAAGGCAGATACAGAGACACTCAGGGGGACTGTCCTCTGTGTTCTTTATCCAACATGTTGTGTTTTGCAGCAGCCCTGGGGGGGGTGCAGAAATAACAGGAGACTTCTGTGTTCTGTGTGCTTGGTGTCTTTGAACAACTTATCAAGAGGACATCGAAACTTCAGTCTCAGCTCATCCTAGTATTTTCTGTCTGCCTCAGGCTTCAAGAAATCTGGACAACATGACAAACAACTACTTCTGAAGACCCTTGAGAACAGAAGTTGAACATTGTAGGCAGTTACCATTCTACACTGTTCTCAGAATACAACATTGAAAGATGCTAGAAAATGATTTTTACTAACATATTAAACATCTATGCACACTATAAACAAGGAGAGAATAGGTGAAAAAGATTAATAAAATATGCCTGAGCTTTGGGTATTCAAGAATCATTTGTAAACTCACAGTAGCTACAGGATTCCAATGCTATAAATCAGTTTTACCTCAATTATCTTTTTATGAATGAAAGATGAGTGCTAAGAATCCACAAATGATGTTTACAAATAAAACAATAAATTGAATGATGGAGCACTAGATGTTTAATTCATATATCTCAGAATTGGAGAGTTTTCTGTCTTATGTGAATTATGAATTGTAAAAATCGAATATGTTTTTATGTTACAAACACAGTGGATATATAACTTGTAGAGTAAATAAATAATCACAGGAAATAGGGAGACAGATCTTTTACAAATAGGAAGTGCATCAACAGCTAGAGGGAAACAGAAAAAAAGTAGAGGAAATGAGATGCAAAAAGAATTTAGATATGTCATTTAAGTGTCCTTCTCTCTAGCATGAATATAATCATTACATAGTATATACCTATTAAAAATGTCTTTAAAAAATGTGAAGTTCTAGAGTTTATCCTAAACATTGTATATTTGGTACCATATCCCTATTAAATAAATATTTCAAGCAAATAAAATATATCATTTTATCATGACTGTAGAGAGGCTACATTGTCTCCATTTTTGTCCCGGACACATCCAGTTGACAATGTGATGGGAAAAAGTGCAGGCCTGAAACATTTTACCTACCCCATGGTAAAAACATGACATCTTGTAAGTCAAGAAATAAACAAATCATATAATCTGAGCATGTGCAATTTGAGTTTCTTTGTTCTTTATCTCAGTGAAAGCTATTTTTTTGGCTGGCTGGGTTGCAGCCATTTACTGACCCTTAGTTTAGGCGACCTTTTATTTTTCCTTTGCTTGTAGAACCACAACATCTGACCTCATTATTACCTAACACTAAAATCTACATTTGTGTTGTAATCATATAGAAAATTTATGCTTTGAATAGATCTGAATTAAAACTTTTCACCAGTGTTATACCTTGGTTACTTATAAGTCATTTATTTCTTGTCCTAAGTTATATCGATATACTTAAAAATAAAGCACATGCCAACATGTATCTCTTTCTCTGGTCAGGGATATAAAATTCATTTCAGATTATTTTCCCTTTTAATGCAATGGATTCCAGGGCAAGTGGGTTTACACACCGAATGTGTCATTTCTGGGTGGATTTACATTTCTCTAGAAATATCTGTTTCGAATTCTAGTTGATCTTAGCCTTTAAATTCTGAAACAGAGCTGATAAGTCTATCATTTTAAAGTACTAATGAGTCACTGAACATAGACAGTGTTTCACATGCACTAGGAAAAGAGTTATTGAAAGTAGGCAGAGGAATAGTCTAGCACAGCGAGGCAACCTTCAGGGCCTGTGCCAGTGACAGTTCCTAATCCTCCAGTTTCTGCTGTGGGATGAGAAAGGAAATAAGGCCAAATCCCATGGGAGATGCATGGGATTATATTTTAACAGTCAAGGCAAAACAGAAACAAACACTTAAGTGATACTGTTGTCCCAAATGTGTACATACCATTAAAAAGTTAAAAAATAGATGATTATAAGAAGCCGAAAGAGAACACCAAGGAGAATCAGATCACAGTGTACTTTACTCTTTTTGATGAAAGATGCTCCCGGGTTCATCATGTAGATGCATTTTGCAACCATGCAACACACAGGTCAGTGAGCAGAATCCTTGCTCTGACTTAGTTCATGAACAAGAAGTGTCCTCAATTGCAGCAGAGGATATTTTCCGATCCTTGATAATTAATTTACAGCAAATTCTTCACTTGACCTAAAGTATTTATATGCTGAAATAGAGAAAGTTTTCATATGTTTTGTTGCTGAGACTCACAATTACTCCGTGGTGTTGGATATTTTGCTTTTTCTAATCCTCAATTCACATCCTTGGGTACAGATTGAAAATTAGACATTTGTGCTCATTTCTCCAAAGCCTTTACTTTGCCCATTGTATCTCTCTCTCCAAATATCTTTCTCCTTCTGAGTGTGCGGATCCTAACCTTGTAACTGGTATGACATGCACAACAGCCAATTGTCACAGTAGCACTCTTTTGGCTGCTGTGATCTGCTGTCATCTATCAAACAGGGTACTACCAACTATGATCACTTGGGGACAGTCTCACATTACTGATGAAAAGTAATTGATAAACACACTCATAGTAAGGTGTTTGTGATGCTGGTGTCTATTATGCTCAGGGCAAAACTTCTTTTAAGGAATTAACACTTACCAGGACAGAGTACAGAGAGAGAAGGAGATGAAATTTTTTTTTTGTACCTGTGATCTAACTCATGACTGTGCACCTGCAAGGCTGGTGCTTATGCTGCTGAGCTAAATTGCTGGCTCTAGGAGCTGAAATTGAGTTATACAAAATTATTCACTGAATATATATATATATATATATATATATATATATATATATATAATCTTATAGTGTAGAGTTTTGCTTTGTTACTGTCATTTTTGAAGGAAACATCTCCATTTTATTCTTCAGTCCACCACAGAATGTCCTGAGATTTCTAAAAGGAATAAGTTTGGAACTTGATGCCCATTAAATTAAGTGTGAGTGACAGTGACTTTGGGACAGATTTCAATCTCACCTGAATCAGCACTATGTAGCCAGAATCCTTTCCAAATTTCCACGGTCATCAACACAGCAGTCATCCTCCCATAGTGAGGTGTGTGCAAAATAAAATATGCAGGGACTCACACATATGAGTCTGTGATGTCTTTGCTGCTTCTTCTGTTGCCTGAAATGCCAAGAGCATTTTTCAGATGGATTAAGAATATGGCATTCACAGGAAGGTTGGGAGAAAAGGGCAGAAGTTTCCTCTGCATCCCATCTTTCTTTACTCCTGTTCAGTATCAACAATACACATTTAACTATGACTCCTGATTTAACAGAAGGTACAGGTTATTGTATTTGATTAGTCACAGTTATAGTAAGAGCTGAGACATAAATAGCAAAAGAATATCCACAGCACAGTATTTGAAAACAGAAAACTGTTTAAATATTGGTAATATATACTTTACAGCTTTAGCAATATCTGGGAATATGATAGTAAAAGTTATGCATGCAAAGCTAAAGGAAATACTAGAGAATCATGTCTGATTATTTCATTTAACATTATGTTCTCAGGTCAGAAACAGAAACTCCAATTTCACATGTTTGTCTTGTATGAGACAAGACACACACATTAGGTTTCCACATAGAGAAAGGGAAAAATAGAATGGAGATGAACAGAAAGCAGGGAGTTCAAATGTTTCCCCAATGGACATATTGTGTTGTTTTAAAAGTACTACAATCTATATGGCAATCTTTCACCGATACTGACAATTTATATTAGTCCATTGAAAAGGAAGTTCTGTATTATTATCTTTGTTTTCTGTTAAACATTTGTCGGTGTATATCTTATATTCTGAGTAATTACTTTGAAAAGTATGACAACTGTGCATCACTATTGGTATTTTCCTATTATTTTATTATCAAATTTTATTTTATTTTCCCGTAAAAGAAAACAAAAAGAACAAAAATAAAAGTCTGATAACATAAATTAGGGACTTTTTGGTTTTCTATTGGAAGCCAGAGAACCTCTGCCAGTGAAATTCCAGGTAACAATTGTAATACACACAGACACACACACACACACACACACACACACACACACACACACACACAAAAAAACTTTTTGAAATGTCAGTGTGACACAATGACTCGGCAAACATATGTAAGAAAGAAGAAACCCTCTGGTGCTTTCTCAGATGCCAAATGTCTTTGCTGATAAAAGTGTGGGCTGTACAATTGTGAAAATTTCAGACCTGTCTGGAAGCCTGAGCATGAGGGTGCTGGAGTCCTCTGCCTGCAGCAGCTCACCTGTGGTTAAATATTCCACGCCTCTGTCCAGTGTGCATTTGTACTAAGGGATGGAAAATATTGAAGCAGAAGACTCTAAGTCTGAATGTAAACAAAGCCCTATAATGAATCATCCTCTTTTGACACTTGTCTCAAGGAATGGTTGAACATGTAGCAAACACACAGGAGACTATACAGAAAAAAGGAATTTAAACAAGTGACAAGGATAGTGATGACGGCAGATGTTGATCATGATGACTGATGATGATGATGTAGATTTGGTAGGTAACAATCTTATTGTGAAACATCAGATGCATTAAAACTTGCAAAGTTATGTTTAACCAGAAAGAGAGAGAGAGAAAGCAAGCAAGAAAGAAAATAATGCATTCGGCAGACCTCAAACTCAAAGAGTTTGTTGCACCCTTTTTCTGGAATGTAGTTACTCAGCATTTATGGACAAAAATCAGAATAAAGCTGAGACAGGAAGATTGATTACAGTAGGCTGTGCCTCTTGAGGATGTGTTCTGATCCACCAGTGGTTGATGCTCAAGTCCTGCGAGTGAGTGAAACTCAAGAATGTGTCACGATGGTGTGTGTAATGGAGGATTTTAGTGGGATTACAAACTAGGTTAGGTTACAATTTTCCCCTAAAATGACTTGAGTGAAGCACCCTTAGGCAAAATTTAGTTGAAAATAAAAATGACATGCTTACTATTTCCCCAAGTTGCCCCAAATTTGGCAGTTTTTGTCGTCTTATAATACACTTGAATATGTTTGCAAGTATTGTCAGAGTATTGGATCACTGAGTATTTGATATGGAAGGAAATGAAAAAAAAATGTTTTAAATATGTAACAGCCATTTTGGAAAAAGTTAAATGACCAAAACCAAAACAACATAAATGATACAATAACAGAAGTAAAAGCATAATTGTAAATGTAATTCTAATTTCCATTAATATAAAAATGCTGTGAGGCTCAACATTTATCTAGAGGATGACAGAATCCTCAGAATCACTGGCAGGTGGTGACAAGTGTAAAGCTGCAGGTCCACCTTGCAATGCTGAATGAGAAACTATATGTTAGTAAGATAACGGGGCATCTATGGAACCTCTAATAAGATATATCTTAACAGATATTTCACTAAGCTAATAATAACTTACCCCAATGAGACTTTTAAAGAAGAGTTCTATATAACATCACATATTAAAAACCCATTCAGCACTATTTTATCTTAATAAGATAACACAATGTTTTGATAAAACAAAAATTACAAAACCAGGAAGTAAGTACTATTACTGAGGATTTGGGGAGCCTCTTAGTTCTTGCACATAGCTCATTAAGTTGTAACAGTAGCCATCTGATATGAAAAATAGAATTTCCTTTCATCAGAAGTGTAAAAGTAAATGTGTCACACGATTCTGAAATTTAAATTCAGGTATATACCACTTAAAAGTTGAGACAGACAAAACCTTACAGGTACTCCCAACTTAATAGACACATTATATAAAACATCCAAACGATAGAACTAACTTGAATGTTTGTCTAGACATAAGCAGATATGCAAATATTATATTATATGCTAAAATGGACTATTTTTCAGATTTAAAAGGTAAAACTGAAGATAGGTGAGAAAGCAGCATGAGACATCTGAGCTTCCAAACATCTCAAAGACTCAGTCATTGCTTTTCATTAATAAGATTTTTCCATATTTATATGATTTTTCTTATTTCTTTTGTAGATACTTGTTAGAAGTGACACTAAATTCTTAAATTATAATAAACATATATGTACAGAACAGAGATATTTAATGTGCAACAAAAACAACTTTTGTTTAGGAATGTTTCAGATATAGCTACAGAATTAAAACATCAGATTTCTCAGTTCAGCTTTTCAACATGAAGTTGCAGGCTCAGTTCCTGGGACTACTGATGTCCTGGACCCCTGGTAAGGACAGTGTGGCATGAAGAAGGAGAAAGGAAGAGGAGGGTTACATTTCTTGTCATGTTTGTACTGACATACATAAGAGACATATTATTCTTTGCTCCAGAGAAATGAAACTGGTGTTTTCTTCTCTAAGAATCAGAAAACACTACCTATACTTGAATGAAGATTTTCAGAAAGTAGTTACTTACACATTGTGAATGCATTAGTAAATTGTTCTGAAATGCCATGCCTTTGTGACATGAGTAGAAAAAATGAACTATGTATAGTACAAACTACAAGCTATCAAAAGGCTCATGTTGTTAGTATTTGGACTTGAATTTCTCTTTCATTATTTCAGATACAGTGTAGATCCTGAACTGACCCAGTCACCACTCTCCCTTCCCATCACCCCTGGACCAACAACTTCTAATCTCCTGCAGATCTACTCAAAGCCTCTCGCACAGTAATGGAATCAGCTATTTAAATTGATACCTGCATAAGCCAGGCCAATCTCTACAGCTTCTCATGTATTTGGGCTTCAATTTGGCCTTTGGAGTCTCAGAAAGGTTCACTGGCAGTGGATCAGGGACACATTTCACAGTCAGAATCATCCCAGTAGAGGCTGAGGAAGTGGTAGTTGCTCAGTGAATGCAACCTCTACATTTTCCTTAAACAGTGATACAGCCTGGAATATAAACCTCCTCTGTGCCTGTGCGTCCCAGCTGCCTTTGTGTGTTGCCAGTTTGGGGAGTTGGGCAGCAGAGTCAGGAGTGATTATGAAAAGCAGATGCTGGAAAACTCAGCGAAATGAATTGTTACTCTCCATCCCCTGAATGCCTCCTGCATGTCTCTCACCTCTCCTGCAGCAATCTTGCATGTCACAAGGGGGAGGAAGATTGAAGAAGTCTGGGAGCCCAGGGAGGAGCCTGAGGTAAAGGAGGAAATGTGATTGACAGTTATTGGACTCCTCTCTGTCCCCCCTCAGAGATCAGGATATTAACTAGGCATAAAAACCGGACAAATGGTAAAGCTAAGTAACTACGCAAGTTGACGTGAGGTTGGAAATCATTGGCTTGTTTTTACACAATAAGCCTTCTAATATTGGAAAATTGTTATTTTCCTACATATATAGCTTCTTGCATTCCTTTTCCCACATATACTAAGATGCCTTTCCATTTTCATGTTTCAGAAAGCACTCTGCATAACCTATCCTAAGGGAAGCATGGCTGAAGGTAATTAATAAACAATGCTACTGTATTGAGTATGTTTGTGAATTCATACTTGATGCAAAATTTTCTTGCAAAACTACTGACATATTCAAGTAACTTTTTCTGCCAATTGTAACGGGAATTCTAACAACTTTAAAAATGGGCTTTGAGCCAACTAACAAACACCAATAGTGGCCGCTTAAGCTATTGAACAGTGCTGAATACCCTCAAGATAGGAATTCCAGTTAAAAGCATCCAGCTCTCTGCTCTGTCATAAGAAAGCAACAAAGATTTAGCAGCCAGCTCATTCTTCCCACCCCCTGCAGCCCCATAAAGAACCCACACCTCCCTACCTGCTGTAAAAGATTAGCAATCACCAAAAGTGGTGGGGGGGCTGGAAATAGGAATTCTACTCAACAGAGTTATTCCTCTTCTAGATATCTGTAACTCTGGATGAGCTAAATATATCATATTACAATGATAAATACCTATTTTCATAGCAGTGAAACTCATATTGTCTAAATCATGAGAGTGGCTGATACATCATTCAATAGATGAATGCATCAAGAAAATGTGGAATTTGTATACTATAGAGTAGAAATTTATCATGAAAAGTGTCAATCTAAGTAATTTGTGAGAAAATAAATGTACCTTGAAAGCATAATGTTAAGTGAAATAACCCAGACACACTAGTTTGAGTATCGCATGATTTATCATATTAGTATATGATAGTATTAGAATCGTATATGAAATTCAACTTATAAATAAGAAGAAAATAGATAGATAATAGGAAACAGGGATGTATATATTTTTGCAGAATTGGCCTAAGAGATGAAGACAGTATATGGGAGGGAAGAGAAGGAAGGAATATAACAAAGTAACATGTTTATAGCTTGTTTTTTTTATGTAAACTCTGATGGAGAAATAGAAACAGTCTAGAAATGCATTTTTCTAGGTGACAGTTCTTTTGTTCTTAATTCAATCTTATTTCAGGCCAGCCTTTATCAGGCATAGAAAGTTAAATATTATATGGTTTCTCCTATATGAGAAATTGATATGAAATGTGGAGGTGGACTTTATAGAGTGGGGAAAGATACTTGGGTGTAGGAGACACAGGAAGACAAAAAGTGGTAATGTTACAGGCAGCTGAGTAAGTTAGAAATATTATATGTAGGCAGACAGAGCTGGGCCCTCAAAGGAGCCGGAGAAGAAGTTCACTTACCTTGTGGCCTTAGAAGAGATAATCACGTTTGGCTGTGGGCCAAATCCCAAGACAAAACATGAAATAAGCCCACATCCTATGGATCCACAGTACAAATAGTTTTCTATTACCCTGAGGAAGTCAGGAGTCAGCATCCACCCCCTACAGGAAGTCACTGCCGTTAAGCCTGCCTGCTTACTATGTGACTGGCTCACCCAATTGTTTCTAATTTAATCAACTTTACCAGAACAATTAATCTTATTGGTTGACCACAGTTCTGTCCTGCCTCATATCAACCTTGCAAATTCCCTTTTTTCCCCACCTTTACCTATCTAACCTCATGATTGTACTCTATAAAAGTTCCTGAAAAACAGAGTCCTTGGCAACCCACTGGGACTGGGGACACCTTCTGTCTCCCTCTTAGACAGAAGCTTTCTTTCTCTTAGTAAATATATTCTATCCTTAAACTCCCTTGTTCCTAAAATTCATTCTTCAATTTTAGAAAACACAAACTCATACCAGACTTGTAGTTTGGGAGATTAATCCCCCTGTATCAGCAAGGGTAGTGATGTGATGCTGGTTGATATGCAATATGTATATGTACCAATTCCCCAAAATGAATATAAGTATTACATATTTTAATTGTATATATATATATATATATATATATATATATATATATATATAGAGAGAGAGAGAGAGAGAGAGAGAGAGATAGATATAGATATAGATATAGATATAGATAAAGATATAGATAAATATTAGGGATATAACTCACTTACAACTTCGAACTTTCCAGGCAGACACTTGTGCCACTGAGCTAAAACTGTTTTTCTTTCTTTTTATTTTTTCTTTTTTTATCGGTATCGGGGATCAAATTCATGACCAACTGCTTGCAAGGCAGGTGCTTATGCCACTGAGCTAAATCCCCAGCCCCAACTGAGCTAAATCTCCAGCACTCTAATCACATATTAATAAAATGTTTTTCCCACTCTGTGTGTTGTCTCTTTACTCTTTTGATAGCCTCTCTTGCTCAAAAAAAAAAAAAAAAAAAAAAAAAAAAAAAAAAAAAAAAAAAAAAAAAACACTTTTTAATGCAATGAGATTCCAGTTATTGATTCTTTGTAATATTCCTGTGTAATTGGGGATTTAGCCCAGAAAGTTTTTGCCTATACCTGTATCTTCAGGAGTTCTGCATACTTTACTTCCTAGCAGATTCAGTGGTTTTTGTTTTAGTATTTAGAACTATGACCCATTTTAATTTTAGTTTAGGGTATTATGAGACATGTGGATCTAGTCTTGGACTTCAGCATGTGGAAAACCAGTTCTTCCAGCACTGTTAATTGTAATGTGGCTATGCTCGTTCCAGTGAAGGTGTTTGGCTCCATTGTCAAAGATAATTCAGGTACATAACTTTAGATGTAGCACAAGCCTTTATAATCAGAAATCATGTCTCAACTGTATAAATTCAAACAGGCCACACAAAGAATTTCAGCTTCCACAGTTTGATGTTTTCCAGTGCTTTTACTTGTATATATGATTTCTGTACATTCCTAAATGCTATAAAGTTCTATTCATTTATCCGAATATTTTACTTAATCACAACTTTCCATTGATATGCAAATCCACAGTTTAATAATCTTGCTTCTCTTATTCTTTTTTTTTTTTTAAATATCTACACTGAAGTGGCACCAGGGAATCATTGTCATGTTTCCTTATCATTAATCAAATATATTGACCTTGTAATTGCTAATGAAACACATCATGGAATATTCCATTTATAATATCCTTATACATAATATGCAATCTCTATGTAATCAGTAAAAAATGTTAGAAGAGGACTCTAAATAAATGATTTCTTCACTGTATTTCAAAAGTGTCAATATCTTGAAACACTCAAAACAGAAATGTGAGATATTGGAGGAGATAAAGGGGACATGGAAATTGTAATATGGGGCCCTTATTCTGATTCCAAAATTTAAAAATGCAGTAGTGAAAAT
This sequence comes from Cavia porcellus, assembly GCF_034190915.1. Classification (NCBI taxonomy): domain Eukaryota; kingdom Metazoa; phylum Chordata; class Mammalia; order Rodentia; family Caviidae; genus Cavia; species Cavia porcellus. Next base: position 41,953,788 of record NW_026947501.1, on the reverse strand, counting down.
ACAACACAATCTAAACTTTATATACATTTTAATTTTTAGATGTGATCATTACATTATGGTTATATAACATAAAATAATGCCAAAGCAATATGGAGGAAAATATATTTTAAAAAGCACTGTTTTCAGAATGTTTTATGATTTTAATAAATTTACTTCAAATAGATAGGTAATATAACTAGAAAAAGAAAAGCATGTGAGCTCTTTTACTTTCATTTTTTTCTTTGAAAGTCACATCTCTAATAAAAAACCCAGATTCATTATATATAGTATATTCCTTTTTTTTTTTTTTTTTTTTTTTTTGGTACCGGGTATTAAACTCCCTACCTCACAGTGGCAGATGCTAATGCTACTGAGCTAAATATTCACTTTCTTAAATTGCAGATTTTATGCAAACGGGTTTGAAAATTGTGAGTGAATGTCTGTGAAAATAAAAAAAAAATTGAGGATTAGATTTCAACATTTCTCTAGGAGTACACTTTTCTTTTACTTGAGGGTGTAGATGCTAGGAAAGAACCCGTAGAGTGGCATATTTTAATCCACAGTTAATCTCTTTTATATACTTTTAACTGTTCTATACTTGCTACTCTGATTCCTTGTCTAATATCACATGGGATTCAGTGTTTTATGAATACTTCTCCAAATATAAGGTTTCTTTCAGTTTTAGACAAAAAGATTACTTTTGTCTGACTTTTAGGAAGTCTCTATGTTCCAGATGGAAATCATGTGTCAGATTTTTAAAATATCTCTGGGGATTTCCACTTTCCAGATATCCTGCTAGGACGTTAGTTTTTCAAAAAAATTGAAAACTGGTGGTACCCAGTTTTATTGGAAAAAATTGTGGATGTGCAAAGTCTCAGGTGATCAATTTCTAGACTTAGGAAAATCGTATCTTTTGTGCTTTAGATTTTATGATAGGCATGTCTAGTAGTCATGCTTACCAACATTTAATTCAGAGAAATCATCTTTCACACTGTTCATAAGAACTTTCCTTGCTAGTGTGGTCCAAACAGCAAAATCAAAGAATTGCTTAAATGTTCTAGACCATGACTGTATCACTTAAGAAAAGAAAAAAGGAACACATCCTACTCCTGCAACAATTTCTAATTGTTATGAAAATCTTGAAGTACCACATGGGTGTATAAACCCAAGGAGCACCTGCTCCCTGCTGATTTCCACATTGCTGACATAGAAACCACAGAATGTTCAGAGATCTTTTTAAAGGCTGATTTCAAGAGATATTTTTATTGTGAAGCAGAGCTCAGAAAACACAATGGGTTTTCAGGATCAAATTCTTACTTTCCTAATGTTCAGTGTCACAGGTAAGAAGAAAAGGAGAGTCAAATGAATATCCATTTTGCTCTAGAAATGTAGATTTAGATTTGTGATTATTGTTTCTTGTATTTTATGATATGACATTCCTGTATCTCTATTTCTACTAACTTCCATCATCTCTTTTCATCTCTCCTGCATGACCATAGTGTCCCATGGACAAATTGTGCTCACCAAGTCTCCAGCATCCCTGGCTGCTTCCCCAGGGGAGAAAGTCAGCATCACTTGCACAGCCAGCTCCAGTGTAAGCACTAGCACTTTTACTGGTACCAACAAAAAACAGGAGCCTCACCAAATCTCCCGGTTTATTAAACATCAAACCAGTCCTCGGGATTTCCAGCTCTCTTCAGTGGAAGTGGGTCAGGGACTTCTTTCTCTATCACAATCAGCAAGGTTGAGGCTGAAGATGTTGCAACCTATTACTGTCAGGAGTACCAGAACTATCCACTCACACAGTGCTACAGATGGCAACAAAAAACCCCATCAGCACTAAGGGCCCACCTGCTTCTTCCTCAGAGTTTATGCTATAATTAAAGGGTTAACATGAGACAGAAACTCCCACATCTTCTTTACTGGATCCATGGACATTTGGCTTCCTCCAAGAGTAAGGGAGATGTAGAAATGAGAAAGATGGGATTGGATGCACAAGGAGGCTCCGTTCTGCAGCATCCTGTCCATAGAGGCCTTAGAGGTTCGCAGTGCAGATTCTGTGAGTTGGACACTGATTCTCAGGTTAAGCTGTAATGTGGAACAAATGCCCAGAGCTTTGGGAAACATGCTTCTAGGACTTTTCCCTATCTCATGAGGAGCAATGATGGAAAACTAACAGGCCTGTCCCAGAGCTGAGTAAATCTTCAGAGTCATTGGCCATTTTCTGAAGGCGAGGAACGGCAAAGTATATGCCAACCTCAGGTCTTGCTTTTGAATGCTAAGATTATTATTAGTGCATTTTTTGACCATATAGCACCATGGAATTAGGGGATATAATAAATATAAAAATTATGACAAAAGTCTCTCATTTGTGATCTCTTCTTGTAGTTTCTTGCCCTTCATTGAGGGGTTGCCACACTAAATAAATAGTTAGAAAGCATGACACCTTCGCACTCAGAGGCAATGATCTCTGGATTTCTGTGGGTCCCAGAGTCACAGAAAGCAAATTCAAGACTTGAAGGTGCCTAGACATTGACTACAAACTCAAACTGCCTCAGCTTGTGGATTCAAGGTGGCATGCATCAGAGAAAACAAAAGCATCAGTGGTTCCTGTGCTGTGGCGTTTGTATTTTGCCTTTGCAGTATTTATCCACTTAAGTAGGCAATTAGGGCATTACAAGGAGGCTGGAAGGGAGTGCATAACCTGTCAATCTGGAAAACTATCAAGTCTCAGGAAAGATCCCATCCTTGCTGTCATGTGAGAAGAGAATAATGCAAAAAACAGGGACAACCAACTTTAGGGAACTGCTGCCCTCTGGCTCTTGCAGAGGTTGGGCTGTGATGCAATGTGTATATTATTGTGCTTTATTTCTTTTCTGGCTTCACTGTTTCTTTTTTTCCATCTTCTTTTATTTCAAATAAACACTGAACTCTCAGGTTCAACAACTGTTCCATCTCATTCCTGGAACCTTATAGCGAGACCCTGGAATCACTGGACACTCCAACAGCCAGTATGTGCTGTGCAGTTGGATGAGGTCCCTGTGAGTCTTCTGGGGAGTTTTTGAGATCTCTACAGGTTCTTCTGTGCTACTGAAACAGGGAGACTAAATCAATTGAATCCTTGCACTCTATTCTATCTTCAGAGTTCTATTGTGAAATAAAGACATCAAGCAACTAAAGTGTTCCTGCTTTCTCATGATGAAATGCAGCTAATCATCTAATTGATCTACCACTCCCTATGAGAGCTGACCATATAGATTTCTGATACTTAGACATAGGTCACTTTTTAGCATATTTGATTTATCTATTCTATGCCTGAGTCTGTGTGTTTGTATGATTGTGTGTGTTGTGTTGCTAGTATTATTCTGACAGTGATTCTCACTAAACCACTAAGTCACTGTGCTCACACCTTGATTCTCTTAACACAATATCCTAAATCTTTGGCATTGCAGTTGTTTGTCCACAATCCCTGTTAAACCTAGTTTATTATATTATGCCAAATGGATCTTCTGTGGTTTTCAAAAAATAATCAGCACAGGAGTTTTCAAACAATTTACACTAGTCAGCAGTACATGTCCATGATTTCGATGCACCAGCAGAACTTTTAATTTCCTCATGAAAAGCTGTAAAATCTAGAGGACTCTCTCTCTCTCTCTCTCTCTCTATATATATATATATATATATATATATATATATATATATATATATATTTAATTTCTTTGCTTGCAATTCCACTGGAAATGCATAGCAATTCCCATTGCTGCTGTAGTGTATGTCATTTCTTGTTAAAAAGAGGAAGTGAGAGCACACTTGAGAATATTTTGAAACAACAATTGTTGTAAATTGCAGTTCAAAGAGACAAAGATAACAGAAGAGACTGTTAATGGATAAACCATTTGGGAGAATTAAATAGGCTTTTTTCGTAACGACGTTTAGTGTACCTAGATTATATCCATCTTCCAGTCAGCACTACATGAGTTTTAGAGAAAAAAAAAAAAATCACTAAAGTAGAGGCTGTGATTATGTTCCAAAGAAAAAGCCTTCCTTACAAAATCACACTCTGTTCTCTGGCTTATTTCTTCAAAACACAGTGAAAGCACAAGTTCGTTTCTATGATAACACCTCATAAGACATATTTCTCTTGAAACACGGTCTCATATAACAGCGATGTTTCTGCCTAGTCCACTAACACAATCCTAGTGTTTTCCTGATTTCTTCTTTACTCAGTAGCTGTCGTGGTGTAGAGGGCGCTCTCTTGCGACCTTCTCTGGTTATGTTGCAATGCTGTGGTGTACTAGTTTGTTGTGTGTTCTTGGAAGTAAAACTGTGCATAATCATTTCTAAAAAATAAAGGTAGTGGGGAAAATCAGTGGAGAACAACCTTGCAGAAAGACTACTGAGGTAATATATATGGGTAGTGGGCATATTTCCAACACATACGATCAGCAAAAGTCTTCTCACAAGCCTTTTAAAAAGTGGTAATAATTAGAAAGAAATAGCCTAATGAGCAAAGATTATCACAAAAATGATCAATAAACATGTAAAAAGGCAACCAACCTCAGTGACATCAATTTACAATCCACGAGTCATGGAGAAGTGGAAATTTTTTCCCACATGTACTGGTCTTATTTTCCATATTCTTTTGATAATTATGTCTCCGTTTCCCCATCCGCTAATTGTATCGTTTTGAGGGATATTTGGTGTTATGTTTTGGAGTTTTTATATTTTCAATATTACTCCTCTGTTGAAAGATTACCTAGAAAAGCTTTATATCCATTCTGTGCACGTGCTCGTTATTCTGTTTTTTACTCTGTTATTTGTGGTACTGTGCAAAGTATTTATATTTCATGCAATTCTGTAAGCTTATTCTTTATATAGCTTCCTATGCGACTTGAAATCAATCTTGAAGTAACTGTTTGTGCCTAATACTTTTTTTAATCATGGATCTGTAATGTCTTTGTAATCAGATATTGTGTTAACTTTAGTACTAATCTATCAATTCAGAATGTCTTAGGCTATCTTGTTTTGTCGGGTTATTTGTTTTGTGTTTGTGTGCTTCCAAATAAATTGTAGAATTCTTGTTTTGAATTCGAAGAAGAATACCACTGCCATTTTAGCAAGAATTTAATTGAATTCATATAACTATTTTCAAAATATAACCAATATTAGCAATATTAATTCAACTGATCCATGAACATAGGAGATCTTTCCATTTTCTTGAGATTATACAGAATTCTTGAGATTTAACTAAAGAGTTAAACACTCTTCAGTAATTTGTAATTTTTTATAGATTTTTTCACCTTCTGATTAGATTTATTCCTAGGTTTGTTTGACAGTGAGTTCATTAGTGGCATACAAAAATATGAATTTTTGCATGTTGAAAATTTTATGTAGCCATTTAGTTGACTTTGTTTAGAAGATCTAAAGGTACTATGTTGAGCAGTTCAGGATTACATCTGTAAATACAATTGACTTTTTCTATTCCTATTGGTATCACATTTTTATATTCTTTTATTTAATATCTGAAGCAAATTTTCAAGTACCTATGTAGAGCAAGAGTAGTAAAGGTTAATATGTTTATCTCATACAAGATATTAAAGGAAATTTTAAAATTTTATCTATCCAATATATTATATAGTATCAGTTTCTTGTTTGTCACCTTAATTATATTGAATTTCCACAGATGCACAGTTTCTTTTTGTTTAACCATGAAGTAATATTAAAATTTACCAAATGATATTTTTCTGCATCTAATGAGAACATGTTTTTTATTGGATTATATTTATTTAATATATCTCATTTACTGATTGCCATATGAGAAACTTTCCTTGCATCTTGGAATGAAACTAACCTGTTTAGGGTGAACAATCATTACCTTTTTTTGCAAGCATTCATTTCTAGGACTTTGGCTCAATACTATATAAAGCTATTGATACGTACTTTTTGTTTTTCTAATTTTGTTATCAGAGTGAAGATGAATTCAGCGAATGAATTTGAACATTTTCCCACACTTTTCATTTCTGCTTTATGTATACTGCTAAGGAGCCTTTCCAAAGATTTGTAAAATTTTATTATTGAGCTTCTTTCAAAAATTTCTGCTTAGTGTTTGTTCAGAATCCCTGTTCATTAAAATGTTTTATCGTCTCCTGAATTGTCTTCTTTTTTCATTCGTTTTGTTATTTTTATACTGTTTGAGTTCACTTATGAAATTAAGGTAATATCCAATAAAGGTAGCAGATAGGATGAATAAAATGATGAAGTTAATCAAATGTGAAGCAAAGCAGTGAGAAATCAAAACTTTAATGATAAATTATATTTTATCAAGAAAATGAAACACTTTAAATGATGAAAGTAGGGAAGGTGGGTGAAAAGGTGTAAGGTAAAGAATAGAACAGAAGGAAAAATACAGAAGCCAAATGTAAAGACTGGATGGCAATTCCTGCTGACTATGGAATCTGGTTTAGAGGAACAGAGTTGATCTGCCATTGGATGGGTTGGTAATAATAAGTAGCAGCCTAGACCTATTTTCTTCCTTTCCCTGTGTTTCAAACAAGATAGGACCACTTCCTGGCTGAGGTCTGCTGCTTCTGACTACCTAAAATGAGACAATGTTCACTGAAACATGGGGTTGGTTTCCCTTGGAGGATTTCTGTTTGTGTAGTCTGAGGGCCTGGGAGTTGAATCACTGGTACCCGGGATGCCTTGTCTCCAGCCCAGCCCTGGCCATACCTAGAACACTCAGGGCAGTGATCATTCATTCTGCTTCTTCTGTCTGGGTACCCATCTACATTGCAAATGACCAGGCAGCCAGCAGGATCTCTTTGCATGAATATAAGATCCGTGGCCTTTGGGCCATGCAAGGTAAGCATTCAGGCTCTCCAGGGTCCTCAGTGTACATGGCTATCAACAGCATCTGTGTGTGGATGGACCACCATCCATGTTCTGCATGGTGCACATTTAGGGAATTGTAACCTGTCACATTTGGACAAGTCCTCAACACAAATGCATGTAGACAGTGCACCCGGACATGGGGCAAATGGGCAAGAGGAAGTGACTGCAAATCCCTGAGAACCCTGAGAGCTGGGTGAACATTTAATTCACCAAGTTCTGCCATGTATAAGTGGATATGAATGTCTTGTGCTCTGTAATTATCCTGCTCAAGTGCACACGTCTCAAACACACTGCTCTGCTTTTGTTTGCTAAGGGCAGGGCTGTGGCTATTCTCAACATTGTCTCTCTCAGTCTCTGCTGTCTGCTCCTAAAACAACCCAGTGACATTCTGTTCCATATGCACTTCAGTTAAGACTCTATTCTATGGCTCTTCCTTCCTGTTCACTCCATCAAGGAGTCCACCCACAGCCCTAATTCTGATGCCTCCTAATCTCCATTTGCTTGGGAGATTAGGCCCTAAAAACAGGTCCCCTTTCAAATGGCATCTGTTGGAGACCTGTGGATGTGTGCACAATTCATTGTCGGGTTGTCCTTCAGGTGGGATTCCTTCAGATGCAATTCCTCAGCTGGGTTAGAAGCTCTGAAGGTACAGTGGCTTTTCCCTACCAAAAAGAAAACCAGCAAGGATGTAGTAACAGAAGTTGGCTTGTTTGGCTGTTTCTCCTTACACTTTTGGTGTTTTGAACACTGCTTCCCATTCAGAATGCTGGGATAATTAATAATCATTGGAATAACAATTTATAATTTGAGAGTACCATCTCTGTGTTTCTGTTACCAATTCCCATGCTGTTTACTCTTCTTTTTATTATCTTGCTTTGATTTCTAAGGAGCAGTAAATTGTCTGTGAATGAAAGAAGATTTTATATATGAATTTTGTTTTTTTAAAAACAAGCCTAGAGCTGTTTTTCCACAGACTGATAGAAAATAACTCATTAGCAGTATTGTGGAAAATTAGGAAGGAAGTTTATTGGATTGGATGTGAACAAGGAATAATAGTTCAAAAGGGAAAAATGTTTCATGTATCACTTTCATGAATCATGCACAAAAATGTAAGCCAATGGGAAAATCATATCTCAAGTTTGAGACATTTGTTTTTCACTTGGATTAGGGACTAAAGTACAGTCCATAGACATTTTTGTCAGTTTTATCACACAGTAGATTGAAACAGTCAGGACAGAAAGCTATTGTTCTGAAAACTTGCTTACATGATAAAAATAATACTTTAGCATCAATACAGAACATGAGAGATAGAGGGTGGTACCCCAAAAGACACCATGGCCAGTGAAATTTTCAAGTATCTTTAGAGGAGATGAACTAGGTCAAAACGGATATTAATTTTCATACTTGAGATGAAAGTGTCTCCACAGCCCTCATACGTCTCATGAAAAAATCCTAAATGGTCAAGTCTGGCCAGTCTTTGTGCCTCAACCAAACACTCCAGCCAGAGAGATTGCCACAGTGTGTCTCAGAGTGCTCTCTTCACAGATATCTGTGCTGGGCTCAGGTTGGGCAGGGTATGATCACTGATGAATATCATGAGGCTCAGCTGAAGTTCTGAAAATTAACCAAGACCTCAAAGGATGAATAGAAAAAGGGACTTTCACTAATATGAAGCTATCTCTTTTGTCTACTTTTCTATCTTGAATGAGCCTAAGGTATGAATCTGTGAAGGTGTGATATTCTTCATTATTTTTTATCATATTGAGAGGCTGTCCACACTTACTGATGAGGTAGGAAGCTAAATCTATTTGACCCTATTTATAGACCCAGGAAAGAACTGTGAGTATGAGCAAATGTGAGTCTAAACCACAGATCTCAAAGCCTTTACTTCCATCCTGGGAGGGGAATGTAAAACTTTCTTCCACATGCGTGAGGAGCACTTTGATCATGGCCCTGCTGATGCCTGTCAATCTTCAGTGAATAGACAAAAGCTCTAGGCCTGAGTTCAGTTTCATCCTTCATTGAAAAACCCTCTTATTCACAGCTAGTTCTTGTGTGCAGTTTCCTTGTGTGATTTCCCCATGTCTACACTCTTTTAAGGATAATATATTACATACAAGACAGGCTTTTAGCAAACTTTCCAACAGTAAGATCACTAAGATTTACATGAGTGCAGTTCGCTCTGTGGATTTATACAGAGGTCTTTAGATGATCCTGAACTGACCCAGTTTTCTTTCTTTGCTCACATGTAGCTATCAAAAATGGGAAGTGTGTTAGGAGTGCAGACTCTGAACTTACAGGGTGGTGGAGATGTGAAAGAGTCTGAGCACTGTCCCCATCTAAAATTGATGTATTTCAAACGTTGATTCTAAGTGACCACTGTGAAAGTTCTGGGAGTGTTGTAACCAGATATCCTGAACTTCTAGCACTCTTACAGGAGCCGAAGCACATCTGCCATTGATGCTATAGGCTGGCTAACCATCTGGTCCCCAGACCTGTCCACAAAGCTTAGGAATAGCAGGCTACTGCCCCCAGGATATTAGGATCCTGTTGACAGATTCTCTATGGCTTGTCTCTGTCCACAAGTCTACTTTCATGTGTCAATGAGTATTAAATCTTGCTTTATGGATTTCTTAATCTTACATGAAAACCTCTCACCAATGAATTATACAAAAATAATAAAAGGAAATATTTTCTCAGAAATGTGTTCCAGATATCATGGCACTACTAGATTGCTAAACATCAGAGCACCAGTCTGATCACTGCCACTACAAGTCTCAGAAATCCTGCAGTTAGAGGATGGCACCAATACCCCCTGAATGTGCTTCCAGTGTTACCTGCAAACCTGGATTTGCAGCACGAAGCATGATCATTATTTCATAGACAAAAGAGAAAAAAGAATTTGCATAAAGTATAAAGTGCTGGGAAATATTAGAGATCAGATTTGTATATACTGAGGCAACTTTGAGTTGTCTGTAAGAGATTTCAAGTGTGTGTTTAAAATGCAAACTAATGTCTTTCAAGATTGGGGACATCCCATGTTCACCTGTGTGCATATATGTAAGGTATAATCACTTTAGATTGACATACAGTCATGTAGCATTGAGGATTAATTTGGGAATCATTCAATACGAATGTGGAATATGTTAGTTTTGAAAAAGTAATTAAGATAAATTTGATCCTATTTTTTCCTGAAACATGTATGCCGTGGCTGTGTTCTGGTGTGTTGAGTCAAGGTGTTGTGACTATGCATGACAATAATGTCCCATACAAGTCAAAAAATAGAAAGAAAGATAGTGAAATTGTTACCATAAAGAAATGATGTTTGAGAAGTTAAATGTTAAAATTAACTTAAACATAATTCTGTGCATATTTGTATTGAATATTACAAAATGTTCCTTTATATACTCCATTTTTATATTTTTTATATATCAGTTTCAAATGAATTAATAAATATCCTTAAAAGGGAACAATTGCCAGCAAAAAACATAGTAAAACATTTCTAAAATGATCGGTGATTTTTATTCACTATTATTAACTTATTATTTATTATCAGTGTGATGTATTCCCTGATACAGAAAGTTAAGTGATGTTCAATAAAGAGGATGGGGAAGTGTTCTTAGCAAGTTAAATGGTGACATTTGGCATGTCAGCCTCAGATAAATCAAATCCACTTCTAGAGCCCATCATGGACCTTCATCTCTACCACCATAACATTTGCAATCACTGATGGTGGTGACTGACTGACATCTGCGCAGTGTGTCACTGTGTCACTGCAACCACTGAGACTGTCTAGTTCACTGGTGTACTTTATTAGAATCTATGTGAGAAGTCATGGTTGTAAATATTGGCCCATTTGGAAATCTCCACCCCAGCAATCAATCAATTGATGTTTCCCTGGCCTTCATGTCTGCTTCCATATGAAGTCTGCATAATTTGCAAAGCTAGTATTCAGTGCTATTGAATTGGTTAACTCTCCATGAAAAATCACTGCAGAATGCAAATCTTCATATCTATCCAGTGCTGTAAATTTAATCAGCTTGTGCACAATATTGGTTTGTTAAAAAATAATGGCCAAATTCAGTGACTTCAACACTAGATTCATTTTGTGATCAGGAATGCACAAATTGAAAATTGTGAGGTTGAACAGAAAGGGCTTCTGTTTGGAGTCACATGTGAGCACGAGACTCTCCTATCAGCTTGTGCTATGTGATCTGTATCAAGGATGAGGGCTGTGACCCTCAAGGGACCACATCATCATAGCAAATTAAAGAGTCAGGAAAATCTGTAGAGTGCACTGAATGGACACATTTGAGTACAGTCACATCCAGTGTAGTACAGAATTTTGATTTATTTCCCTTGATGGTTCCTAAATTTCTAAAAATTTTAACACACTGACTTATCAAACATGTGCTCCTAATATGGAAAAGCAACTATAATTTCAACATTGATGTTCTTAAATGTTTTCAAATCTACTTTTGAATAAGAGAAAAATAAAGCTGTTGGTGATTTTAATGGATGACCTTGATCTGTGATTAAGCAATCATATGGGAAAATCTCTTTAACTGAAAAGTGTCTCTGAAAATGTGATTTTAAAATCTTCTATGTGTTTCCAATACACAATTGTTTTTCATTTGGTAGGTTGCAGGTGGTCCCATATAAGCTATTTTCTTTTGAATTTTATCTTATTCTGAGAATAATTGTCAGCTACAAGACACATTGTTATTTGGGCCAGTAATATTTAATATATGTACAGCTTTTAATATTTTGGGAGTAATTTATCTGTTTTTATTTGGTTAAGAATATTTTACATTTGTTTGTTGCTGTATAACTTCTTGCAAAAATTTCAGTAAACATCAGGCAATTTATATTTTTTATGTTTTATGTTTGTGTTTATTATGTTTAATGTTTTTATGTTTACTTTATGATTTATTAATATTATTGTGATAATATAGTATGTGCATGTAATACACAGAAGCAAATTCAAGTATATTCTGGAATTATCTCTAAACTAGAAAACTTCTGAAATTTTGGAAAATGTTGACCACAAAGAGTGATACAATATCAGATTCAAATCATTATCTAGATGCTGTTAATATTCTCACAATTTCTTCTTTGATTTCATTCTTTTGGGCAGCATTTTGTTAGGGATAGGTCCTCCAATAGGATTTGGATTTCACATAAGGATGACACTGTATCAGCTTACATCTGCCTAGGCACCAGGAATTGGGAATCTATAACTGAAGTGCTGAGTTCAGTTGACAGCATCCACACACTAAGCCTGCACTTTCTGAGCAGGTCTGAGGATGACGGATTAGGTAGACTGCACACCAGGTGACTGATGATTCTAGATTCTGGAGGGGTTATAAAGGATCCCTTGTCTACATGACTTTTGGCAAGGGACACCAGAAAATTTAAATGCTGTGGCTTAGATTCTTTGCCTAGAGAGACCATATGTGTTTTGAATGCCAACCTTGGCTTTTCTTTCCTCTTTCACTTCCTAATAAAATTATAATTCCAAATATTCAGCTAAAATATTGCTTTATTTCCTAACATTAAAAGAGTTTTTGTCAAGTCTTGATGTTGGAGATTAGAAGAAGTAGAGAAACCTATGGTGCAAAGAGCTGATATGGAGGAGGGAGACTGGGTCATATCTGGTAACTAATGTTGAAAACAGAAAAGAAAATATACACATAATTAAAGATGATAAAAGAGAACATTTCCAAAGAACCAGGGAGCACTGAGAACATGAGGAAATTTCCAATGTTCTCCTTCCTTAACTGGGATCCAGAGTAGCAAGAGCCCCAGAAGCTGACTGGAGATCCTCACTGTGCACAGAGGCTTCACTAGAGAGACTCCTGCTCAGTGTGTGACCAGTCTATTAAGTAGTCTTTAGGGTGGGGTCTGTGCTCTGATAACATGCAAATCAGCAGGGCTGGGCACAGCTGCAGGACAAGCTACTGTCATTAACTCAGGACATCCCCACAGTCCATAGCACCGCTGTGGCCACATCAATTAAAGACATCAGATTATCCTATGGATGGCAGGATTATCCTCGGAGGATATTTTGTTATAAGAAATCTTGGGGAAATATTTTTCAGACCTTAAAATGAATATAATTGTAATTGTAAACCATTTGCAATTAGTGTTTATAGAGCAATACTTATGCTCATAAAGAACACATTTCACAGTAAATCTCACAGTAGGAAATTGCCATGTCTTTACCTTACTCTCTAAATTTACAGACCCATGCAGAAGCAGCAAAGGGAAGAAACCTGTGTTGTGACTTCAAGAGTGGGAATGGTGGTCTGAGAAGAGTGGTCTTGGTATCATTTGTGTCCATGATGGATCACATACCTCCTTTTTACAGATAAAGCTACACAATGTTTTATAACCATGTTGTCCTTGGCAGACATTTGGTGATGTTAGAACATGCCAGCTTACAGAAAACCAGGTCTATGTGTAAGTATGGGTACTTGGTAGAGAGGGGATACAGAACAGAAGCAATACCTTTGGCCACTCAGAGAACATTTAAAATATATGTGCATGCTCACTAGTTCTGCTATGAAGAAGATGCTCCTGAGACCAGAAAGCCAAACATTTCCTACCTTAGCTGACCTTATAGAAAATAATGGGAGAGAGCATTCAAAAACAGAGGAAGACAGGTTACTTACCTGCAGATACAGTGTTAGTGATGAGAAATTCCAGCCTTTCTTTTAAATCGGGACTGCAATTATCTAGATTTCAATCTTGCTTTAGTTTTGCACTACAAGCTTAGAGAGTGACTATAGAGGAAGCCACTTTGAGCTCAATAATACTCTTTTTACTGGGAGCTTGTAAACATATTTTGGTTCTTGGTGTTGGGTGACATGCTCAGGCAGTGTTGAGATGGAAGAGAGCTTAGAAAAGAATATAAGGACTTAGGAAGGGATAGAAATGACACAGAAAATTTGGGGCAATGAATGGATGCACTCGTTTGCACAGAATAAATCACATTCCCTGAAGGAAAATCCATGGGGAATTAGAGATATAACATGTCCTCATAGTCCTCACCTGAGTGATATGTATATTCAATATATGGATACCATATGTAGGACTTTCAATTAAGATTTCAAATTACATGTTCACATTCATACACAGCATATATAATGTAATTTCTGTATTAAGTTGCCTATAGCTGTCTTCAAAGAAAAAAAATTAGTAAAAATATGTTATATGCGTGAATTTTCCTGAACTTTAACAACAACGAAAAAGTGTTAGAGTGATTTCTCGGCCTTTCATGAGCATACTACAACATAACTTTCCAAGTGTATCTTCGAAGATTGGAGCTGAGCAGCCAAAAGACTTACAGGGATAGGATTTTGTAACTGAATAACACACATCACATAAGTATAGCAAAAGCAGACAGAAAAGTATATCAGAAACTCAGGTCATGTCTCATGTTATAGGGTATGACACGCAGAGATAAAGAAACAGCTGAGTTACGGACTGGAGTAGCACATCCCTGATGTCAGCTGAATTAGAAATTAGTGGTGAAGCAAAACCAATTAAGGTGAGGGCCACAGAAATCTGAGCTAGAGAGGACAATTCAGAATGGACTTGCAAACCTAGACCATGCCACTATGTCTACACTGCATTGCTTAAGAAGTTATTATATAATTTACCACTCTAATTTGAATTAGTGTTTTATCCTTTTGCCAAGATTTTCAAAGGCTGAAGCAGAGAGATAAACTCACTGCCTGAACATCTGCACATGTGTCAAAATGAAGAAGTCAGCAAACATTATTGCCATTTCTATGTTGTGATCTATCTGTTGAATCCTCTCTTTTCTGTCTTAAACAAAGCACGAAGATCATATTGTACACAACGACATGGAACAGATACCCCATAATTACCATGTAGCAGATAAATGTATTTCTGTTACCCTAAGAGGCAACCGCAGACTCTACAGTGAAATAGGTGCTCTCCTAGTGTAATCAGAGATCCCGGGAATTTCGTGCATGTGCAGAGACATAAGCATGAGTGCATCCAGTCTTGGCTACTGCATGAGGATTTTTAAATAAAAGAGCACAATCCATGTCTTGAGTCTCTTTTTGTCTGTCCCCTTCCCACTCTCACTGATGATAAGAACCAACAACATTATCAGCTGCAGGCTGATCAAGAATATTTTATATAATATACAAACCTAACACTGTACCTCACAGCCATCATTTAATTCTAGAGTTAGGTGAACAATACCATTCCTATAGGTCTATTCTTCTCTACTGAGACCTCTACCCTGGAACATGATCACTGTAGGGCCAGAAGGACAATGAATGTCCACGTTCATTCAGTGACTCTTCATCTTCCTACTGGGACAGGGTACAAGGTTGTGCAATAAAAGACGAGTTTCCTCCAAAGACAAACTCAAATTTAACCTCATTTTTACTCAGTTATTTCTTGGTCCATATTTGGAACTAGAGCACTCAACTTCAATTTACTATGTTTCGAAATCCTGAAACCACCCATCAAGTAACTCAGTGACAAGAATCTCTTCTGTGTTGTCTTAAAAACAAGCTGTTGTATATCTGTTTCCACTGATTTTAACATGTTGTATCTTAATATATTTCACTATATGCTATAGTATAAACAAAATTCTTTATAGGCAAAGAGATAATATAGAAACTGTCGTTTGTTTTCTATTAGCAGATTATAAATACCCTGTAATTCTTGCATTCTCTTGAAAGGCTTCACACTGCCTTGATATGCTTGATATAATAGCATATGAAGTTACACTCAGATAATTTAAGGAAAGAGGCACTACGGCGACTACTTTTATGTTAGATTGTCTGGTGGTGAAACACAATGGTGCTTGAATTGCTCAGTCCTGTCCTGAGTTGTTCTATTACAATGTCCTCCCTTATCTCAATCTCACCCCCCTTTTTAATTTTTTTTTTTTTGGTCTTTTTCCTTTTTATTGGTACCGGGGATCGAACTCAAGACTGCCTACTTGCAAGGCAGGCACTTATGCCACTGAGCTAAATCCCCAGCCACACCCCCCCTTTTTAAATTAATCAATTTTCTCTATTCTTTTAACTAAGGGAAAACTAAATTTAAAATTATGGGACATATTATAGCAACTTTTTGTTGTCCTATTAACCTGACTTGAACCCCAGTATTACTCTCTCCATCTTGTTCTGTCTTATTATTATATATTCTATTTGGTTTGATAGTATCAAGTTTGAGGGTATAGGCAACCACTTTGACGGCAATAAGATATACTATGATGCCCAATATGGATTGACTATTATCCCTTTTTGAAGTCCTGTAAAGTCCTCAGTGTAGGTTTTGTGGTTTTGTTCTGTACTGTCTTGATCAATTGTTATACCTGATGATATAGACAACTCAGTTTAAAAATAGCAAGAGGCGCAATGGTAACTGCTTTTGATCACCTGGTATTCTATTTTTGCATCATGTGCTATGCCCACCCTTCTGTTCTAACTGACTCTGTTTTGCTTAGTCACATTTGGTTTTATTCTCTTCAAAAAAGTAATAAGAACCGTGAGAGTAATAAAACCTTAAAAGTCTAATTGTTACTGTAAAAAAACAGAGGAAAGTAAGGTGGACTAAGGGATATAACTGCAGGTATGTTCGAGTGTGTAGGATGGAAAACCATATAACTGAGCTTTTGTTGGATCATTGAACGTAACTGTCTCCAATTTCACTGTATGAATGTCCACATTATATGCTTTAATTTAGTAATATGGACAACTGTTTCTGGGAAGATAATATGTAACCTATTAACTGGTGATTTTGTACTGTATATATTTTTTCTTGAAAAAATGCATTATTTGTAACCTTTTATTGCATTTTATGTCCTTTCTTTTTTCTTTTTAAATAAAAAATAGAGTCTGATCATAGCAGAATACCTTTGAATATGTTTAACATATCTATTGATGACTTTGTTATTTTTTTACTCTTCCATTTTGTCTCAAAGTAGAAAGTTTTCCTGTGAAAAATGTTAAATTAAACACTTTTATTTTGTCCCTCAGATCTTTAGAGACTAATTCTTAGAGCTCTCAACCATTCTTTCTATATTCCTTAATACATACACTTTATAAATTTTTCCTCCTTACAGATTTTGCCCATTTATCTTCTAATAAATGAAAATGTTATTTTGATTGGAGAAATTTCAAACAATTTCATAAACAACAATTCTTAAAGGTATTAAATAGCACTTACCAATAGTACAGAAGGTAAGTACACCAACACTAACACAAATGATACCAGGACCATTCTGAAAAGACCCAAATCCTGCTTTTGTTGTCCTAGCACAGGCTTCCTCTCCTTGCTCCTTCTGCAAGGGTCTGTAAACTTAGAGAATAAGTTAAAGACCTGGTAACCTATACCACAAGAATTACTGTAACATGTGTTCTTTTTGAGCACCAGTATTCCTCTATACAACTCTAGCTGCAAAATGTAGTAATACTGTAGAACCAGATTCATTTTAAAGTTCTCAATAATTTCTCCATGTTTTTTGTAACAAAATATCTTAAAAGGAGAAACCTGCTGTCCACTAAGAAACCTGCTCTCTTCCACTGATCTGGGAACACTGGTGCTGTGGACCCTGGGCTGTGCTGAGTTTGAACAGGCGCCTGTCCTGCAGCTGTGCCCAGGCCTGCTGATTCGCATGTGAACACACCATAGCTCACTGCCCAGAAGACTGCGTAATAGACGAGTCACACATCAAGCAGTAGTCTCTCCTAGTCAGGACACAGTGCAGATGTGAGGGTCTCCAGTCAGCTTCTTGGGCCCCTGCTGCTCTGTATCACAGGTAAGGAAGGAGAACAATGGAAATCTCCTCAGTCCAGTGTGCTCACTGTTACCTTATTCTTTAGAAATGTTCTTTTTTATAACCTTCAATTGTGTGAATGTATTTTTTGTTTGTTTGTTTGTTTGTTTTCAACATTAAGTACCATGTGTGACATTCAGATAACTCAGACTCCCTCCTCCATATCTACATCAGCAGGAGAGACACTCACAATTAATTGCAAGGCGAGTCAGGGCATGAGCATATGGTTAGCTTGTTATCAACAAACAGGGAAAGCACCTAAACACCTAATCTACACTGCAACCAATTTGGAATCTGGAGATCCATGAAAGTTCAGTGGCAGTGAATATGGGATAGATTTCACTCTCACCATCAGCAGCCTGCTGGCTGAAGATGTTGCCATTTATTACTGTGTACAGCATAACTGTTTCCCTCCCACAGTGATAAAACCTATGACATAAACCTCCAAAGATGCAGAAGTTTGCACCTGGCCTTCACCACCTGGTCTTTGCATCGTCTACAAATAAAAAAGGTTTTCTTCAGATTCACCCAGGCTTAGAACGCCCTGGAAAATCTTGTAAGAATGAACCAAGGAGCTGTTTTGCACTACAGGTTTCTCTACTTCTTCTCATCCCCAGCAACAAAAACCTAAGAAACCTTTTTTTTTATATCAGAAAAGGCAGAGATATTTGTAGCTCAATATTTATAATTATGGTTTATTAATAACTGAAAGAGGAAAAGAAAAGCCAGTGTCAATATTCAAAGCAAAATTTATCATTGTAGGTATAGAATCTATGCCACAGTTTTTGAAGTTTCTGGGGTCCATCCCCAGAACTATAGTCATGTAATTTACGAATGGCTTGGAGATCTCCCCAGAATCCAGAATTATCTGCAAAATAATGTAGAAACACACTTAGACAAGGTGACTGCAGAATCAACATGTGTAATGCTTCAGAACACAGATAGCATCCACTCACTACTCTGAGCACTTATCACATGTAGACTACCTATTTACTAATGCTGTTCACTCTTTACTCTCTTATTTATACTGATCAATTTTCAAATACTAAATTAGCTCTTATTCCAAGAATTATTCCATTTAAGATACACTATTTAATTTTATTTATCAACTATCTTTAAAAGGATTTTGTCAATTATCTTTGCATCTGTTTTCATGCTAGACATTAATTTATACTTTTCTTTTTTCCCAGTTACTTAAAACACATTTCCAAGTATTCCTTCTTTCTTTAAAACCACTTAGTCCTCGATTCCAGGCATTGATGAAGCAATTCTGAAAGTCATCTTTTGCAAAGTGTCTCTAGTAGTTATATTAAAATCACAGTGGACATTGGTGTCTAATTTTACCAACTAATGGCAGGATCATTAGAAAATTATGGTGTATTACCATCCATATTGTGCTCCCCATCATGTACCGTGTCGCCTCTGGCTCTCTCTCACTATCAAAATGACCGTGAAATGTAAATATATTGAAATGATTTAGGATATCAGATATGACCATGCAAGTAGAGAAAGCCACAAAGTGGAATTCCATAACTTTTTATGAAATTAGCAAGATCAATGTGGCAGTTATTTTGGAAGCAGATTGGGAGATTAGCATAAGATTAATTTAAACATACAGTGTATTTTTATCAAATCCTGAACATCTTTTAGAATTAAGTATGTAACCTTAGGCTCAGCTGAAATTCTGTAATACAATTGAGGCTTTTTAGAAGTCTAATTGGCCAATTGCCTTATTTCCTTCCCCTAGCTGTCTAATTAGTAATCGCCTCAGTAAAAAGCAACGATGAACAGTCAAATTAATCTTGAAGCAAATAATAACAATACATTATACCAAAAGATGGACTTGATCGTTAATATTAATTTCATATATATATATATATATATATATATATATATATATATATATAAAATAAGTTAAAGTGAGATAGATCTTTTACAGTTAGGAAAGGGACCAAGAGATGGGGTGAAATGTAAGAAAGCAGATGTAGGTTTAAAGTGCAGTCGGGAAGACCTGTGCATATGTACCAAATCTCCTCAAGGAATGATAACATTATGTCCCTCAAATGTAGATAAATATAAAATGAAAAATGAACAAAAATGAGTGAGGTTTCCTTTAAATGCTGGAAGAAAAATATTATTTTACCTTTTTACACAGAAAAACAAATATGAGTTTTAAGTCAGGAGTTCAGAATCTATTGCATATCTATGAGAGAAAAAACAAGGAAGAAACAACAACAAAAAAATGAAAACACATTGCCTACTACCTCATTCACACTGTCCATCTTTGCTAGTGCACTAGTCCGAAATCAAAAAGACCTTCTTTGATTTTACTGTCTGCTTTCCTTGTAATGTTGCTTAAGATGGGACTTCTTGCATTCAAAAATGAGAGATAAATATGTGAAAAAGAAAGAGAAATTTCATAAAATTTACAGATAATGTTTTCTTACCATTTTGCCTTCTCTTCTTTGACTGCTTATCAGTGATTTTAATAATTTTTAATTTTATTGACTTTTAAATTCTTCTATGTCGTTACTATTTTCTTATGTAAAGTAAGCCATAGTTCACTTCTTTGATCTTTGCTGTCACTAAAATATACTTAATACTTTTGTGCTCTATAAAGTATTTTCTCTATTTCCTTTAGAAATAATCAGTATAGTTGCATGAATTGATGTTTCTGGTTGAAAGCAATTACCAAAGGTTTAATTATGTAGAAAATACTACTGAATGAGCTTCCACTATAGGATGAGTCCAGGAAAGAGAAAAGTATAGACAACTGCAAAAAATAGAGGACAAGACGATATCTATTCAGTGGCCTAGGCAGGTTTTATGTATAAGAAAGGATGGGAGTGCAGTACCTGCACCAGTGTAGATTGTACAGAGAATCAAACAGTTCAAATCACATGGAAGCCTGGGAACTGTGTAAGTAGATTTGATTTTGAGGAAGACAATGCCATGATGGGAAAACATAAAAGCAGAGAAAATCACAAAAACAAAAAAAAAAATTGTAATGAAGGGCCTCCTCATATTAAGGAAACTAAAATGGTTTTGGTGTATTTTACCCCGCATTTTTATGTTGCATCCTAATGTGAAAATCCTTGGATTAATGGGCAATGATGAAGCAGACTTAGGATTTCGCCAGGATCAGATGAGGTAACAAAGATGAGGTCCCCATAATGACATTAGAAGAGGAAGAGAGAAAGGAGCTGGCTGTGTCTTGCCTTCCATGTAACACCCTCCACAGTGACAAAATGAAATAATTAAGTCCTCACCTGATGTCAAACAAATGCCGATACCATGTGTAGGACATATCAACTCCAGAACTTTAAGAAATACATTTGTATCCATTAACAAACTTTTCATTCTACTATTTAGTAATAAAAAGAAAACAAAATGGAGTAAGAGGAGATGAGACAGATGTTGTGAGAGAAAAATATAAGCATGAGAACTCATTGAGAGTTTCCAGGACCGGGTTCTCACACATCCATAGACTTCATCCTTTCTGGAGACGTTTTTTATGGATGTTGTGTTACCTAAAATGAGAATGAAAGAGCTTTAACATGCAGAGCCCATGAGAACTCAGTGTGATGTTACTCAAGAGTGAATTTGTTTTCCTTAGGGGCAAGAAAATACAAACTAGGACTTTTGAACTCTGCTCTAAATGACTCCTATGAGCCAGACCACAGATGTTTACAGATGTTCACAGCTCTGAAAAAAGTAGGAAGGTATTTGCAGAGATTCCCAGATCATTCTATGTGAAGCTGTTGCTGAGGAGCACAATCAGTCTTTACAGTTTTAAACATGAGAACACAGTAAGCGTTTTTATAATAACACGGAGAAGAATGAAAATGTAGTGAGAACATAAATGTGTAGCCATTCCCACAGAGCCCAGGACATCTAAGGAACTCCCTCAGCAGATGATCACTGGAAGCATGGGAAAATCCTCTGTTCTTTGCCTGAATCAAACTAGCTGGCCGCGCTCACAAATGTGCAGAAGACTCTGAGACCCTCTGTAGATGACAGTAACTGCATCTTCTGGGGCACGGGCTGTAAAGCTGTAGTCCGAGTTCTGCTCTAAGAACTGAATCATAGTGGAAATGACAAGACACAGAGTACTATGCAACTGATTTACAAAACTAGACCTGGAACAAAAAACTCATCTCTGCAATGTGAGAACTAAAGTATAAATAATCCTGTGAAATTTATTTTATGTTGCTTTACAAAAACGTGTTCCTAAAGAAACACAAACCCACTGAAGAAACCACACATTTCATTTCTTTGATTTGGTTCATTTCTCCCCACAGATACACAGAGTAGCAGGCGACCTAGAGCTGTGACTCTGACATCTCACTGACTCTCAACTCCTTGATGTTTAATGGACAGAAATCTTTCAGTTACAACTGTATATATTTTAAGTTACTATGTTGGTGCAATTTGAAGTAGAGGAATAGAAATCTGCTAATACAAATTTCTTGAGTAGTGAAACAAGGTCTTAAACTTGGTAACTATAAAAATGGGCCTCCCTCAACTAGCTGGGGTCAGCACAGTAGAAACAACAGCAGATGAGCTCCAGATCTCATTTCTCTAACCTGGACTCTGAGGACCATCCACAGAGGGCTGGGAGCTGCCTTCTAAGAAGCTTTAAACACCTGACAGGCTTGCACATTGAATGAGCACACAAATTATCTCTGGGAGAATCTGGTTTCGTTTGACTCAGAGGCAATTAAAGTTTGTAAAATGTTTCCTAGCATAGCTTAAGCATTTTTATTGGGGTCAGTGTATGGCCTCTTCCACTGGATCCTATTGACCTTAATTGTGTGAGACTATGTTTGGAAAAGTGCATCAGCAGTTGCTTTACTATAAGCATATAATTAGTGTCATAAAACTTTGAACCTTTAAATATAAATTTCACTCCACTTTTTTAAAAAAAAGTCATTTTGTCTTGTCATTACTGCCCAATAGGGAAAATGCTATTTTTCCTCTATTTGTTTTTTATTTTAGTTAAAAGGAAAAAGAGAAAAAAAAGCAGTGTAAGTGTACAAGTAATACAGAACTACAAAAAAAAAAAAAAAGAAAAGAAACAGTATGAAATCACCAGTTAATAGGTTACACATTATCATCTTAGAGATAGTTGCTCAAGTCACAGTATCAAAGCATACAAAGTGGACATTCAAACAGTGAGAATGCAAACAGTTGTGTTCAATGATCCAGCCAAAAATATTAATACGGTCATCTCTTTAACACTCCTAAACGCACTATTTTTATAAAGGTATAAAATACAATGATTTTTTAAGACAGAAAAAAAATTGACCCAGAGAAGAAAATTGGATTGTGAAACCTATAAACACCATGAGGAGACACAGTAGATGAAAGAGATAAGCATGGAATGTAGATGAAGTCTATGAACCCGTGCTAATCAGTGAACTGGCTGCAGTGTTAAAAAGATGACTCTGTTCCCCTTCTCAGTCCTAAAGCCAAAGATGCTTAAATGACTACCCCTCAGAAGAGGCGCAGGTATCAGGCCCTGTTGCTCAGTGGGAACACTCAATCCTGATGATTCTGCTAGTTCAAATTTTTCTTTTTATTGAAACCTTGAAGCAAGAAATTCCATGTTCTGCTGTAGCAGGATACAGTTTAAAAAAAAAAATCAGGAGGAGCTGTTTAACTAAAGTTAGATTGACTTTGGACAATGTAATCGATGGAGTGATTTTAAACTAATAACATTGATTAGAAGCTAAGAGTAGAAGGAATGAACAAAAGTAAGATCTAGAAAGTTGTTTTATTACACTCACTCCTGATCAAATCATTATATATTATCACAGAATTTTAAAAAATTATTATTTTCCAGTAACACTGATCTGTTCTGGAAGATACAAAAAAATAGAAAGATTCATCATGGCTGTGTTTAGGAAGAACAATTCTGGAGTTTCTCAAGGATAATCATCTAAAAGAGACAGATTTCATTGTCCTAAACTATTATATTATTTTAAAATATATACATTATTATTATATAATTAACAAAACATTTCAGGATCTCTACAGGAAGTCCCTACCAGCTCTAATCACAAGGGAAGTCTTAGTGATATTGAATTGGCACCAACAGGATAGATTTCAGTATTCCTTTCAACCAGCTTCCAGCTCAGCATGTTTGTTAGGCAGAGGTTCAGATGCTCATGCAATGGCTTCACTATCAGCCTTGCTGAGGCTGAGGATATTCTGCCTGCTGCTCTCCCCCAAGTTAATTTGAATTCCCTACAGGGTCACAATCATATCACCAAACCCCAGTCAGCAGGTTGTGAGGTTGTTCATTAGCAGTTTCTTCCCTTCCTATAGCACTTGCACTAAAGACATTAACATGGGTGAATGAGGGTAGAACTTGTGTAATACTCAAGGGGAGCTCAGCATTCTCAATGTGTGTCTATGACACAGTGATTATAAATGCTGAAATTCACACTTAATGCTAATTCTGCTACAGCATCCTAGTGAGGCTCATCTAAACACTGCTCTTAGGAACCCGAGTGTCTCCTTATGTTCTGTGTGTTAAAGACTTGGATGCAGGTTGAGGGCTAAAGGAGACTTTAAACTTGGGATTTAGTTGGAGGTTGATCAGACAGGAAGGCTGGGTGCTGGAGGGAAGTTGTGTGATTCTCACTCCTTCATCTTTATTTCTGTCCATGTGTTGATTTGCTGTGCTACATGAGCCACAGGTATGGAGTCACCCTGCAGTAAACTGGAACCCCCAGATCTGTGAATCACAATAAACCCACACACTTTATGAATTTACTCACTCCAGTATTTTTTACCAATTACTGTCATACTTGTCAAGAAAAACATTTTCATAGGGGATACGTAATTTAAAGAAATATTTTTAGTCACTCAAAGAGACAGAAAATGGACAGAAAAGCTTACATACAATAAAGACCACACACACACACAAAAAAAAAAAAAAAAAAAAAAAAAAAAAACCCTGTGGTCCCAGATCCCAAAGCTCTGTCTTACATGAGTCCAATTGCACAGCTAGAGACCATGACAATGTCTCATGGAAACCTGTTTCATGAACCTGTTCATAGAATACCCAAATGTAAGCATTAGAAGGCAGAATACCTTTGCCAGTGTGATGGAAGCTCTGTGGCAGGGGGATGAGGGTTCTCCACTGAAGCCAGGGAATGACATTCAAAATCCAGGACCAGGGTTCCCTGTAAAAATTTCTACAGTCATCCTCACAGATACTGAGGTCCTGAGGTCCTCTGATGATCAGCAAGTCAAGTTCATGTCAGGAAAGAAGCTCATCAAGGTCCTACAGGAAAAGCTACGGCAACAAGAGAACCAAGAATATTCTGGAAACCATAAATATCACACTTTCCTCATTGTTTCCTTTTATCTTTGGCAACAAACTTTAGGTGCACCATCCACACCTGTCGATGTTGCTCCTGGCCGGCAGGAAGGACACACGACAAAGCCTGGCAGTGGACAACCTTTTCTTTTATTTTTCTTCTCCGTACAGCCTTCCCTGGGATCGCTCCCAGCCGAAGCCTCCTTTGGTCCGCTCCCCGCGGCTCCTTCTGGGCTTCTACTTCCGGGCTTCCTCTCCCCCCCCAGGGGTGGCACCAGTATATATACGGATACAGTGTCCAATCATGTTAAAGTAAGCAAGGCAAGCTGATTGGCTAACATCATCAGTTGCCAGGCAGACTATATTGTTGAGCGGGTTGCTTACGCGGTAAGCAGGAAACTAACGTGCTCGATGGGAGGGGTAATCTACCTCAGGCTTTACTCTTTACTACAGGCCTCACGTCCGCCAAGTGAGGCGACCGGGCTCGGGGCTGCGGCTCCCAACATCTCCCCCTTTTTTATTTTTTTTATAAATGTGCGCATCGTAGCCCTTCCTGGACTGGGTGCAGAGGCTTATGCCCTATGCGTAGGCCCACCGTAGGTCCTTGGCTTAGACCCTGGTCGGCCGTCCCATGGTCTGCCAAGGCCCTGAGGCCCTCGTCCTTTTTCTAGGGCCAGGCACAAACTGGACGGAACCTGGATGCACACAAGCTTGCACTCATTTCCTCTCCGTAAAGAAATCCCCTCGGAGAGAAATTTAGACCTGGGCAGCATCTAACAGTCCAGCGGCTTACGTGCAGGATGGGGTAGGGCCTGGCTTAGGTTGAGTCGCACCGGGGGAGTACGCTCTTACCCGTCATTGACTCTCCTACCCAGCTATGTCATAATTTTTTAGAGGAGGAGTGTGGGAAGCTCACCGTCCCTAGACTCGGTCGTAGGCTAGGCGAGCGAGCCATGCATATGCCTGAGGATCTTCTTGTCCATTTCGGGCTACCGCTATTTCTATTCATCTTGTTGGTTGGTCTGTGATGGATCTCCGGTAGGGCAGGTCTGATCTTCAGTCGAGGGCTTTGTCGCCCGTGTCAGTCTCTCCAGTACCCACAGTGGTTCTCGTCCCGATTCCTGTGGGAAAACACAAACCGCGCCTCGGTTCCAGCTGACCACTGGATCCGGGCCCATCCATTGTCCTGTCAGGACATCTTTCCACTTCACCCACCCTTTATGGTTGGGGGAAGGGTTGCAGTGCTCCACGGCTGGGGAGCAATTATCATTATTTAAATTTAAAAAATTGTGTGTGAATAGTGCCATGGATAATCGTGCCTTTGGGGCCAGGCCTTGGCCTACTCCCCCTTTTTGTTTTTGTAAAATTTCTTTGAGGCTTCTATGAGCCCTCTCAATGATTCCTTGACCTTGGAGATTGTATGGGATACCATGTTTTAATTGAACCTCCATCATTTTGCAGAACTCATTGAAGGCTTTGCCTATATAGGCTGGTCCATTATCAGTTTTTAATATTTTTGGTTTGCCCCATGCGGCCCAAGCCGCCAGGCAATGATTGATCACATTAGACACTTTTTCACCTGTTTCTGCTGTTGCGAATATGACGTGAGAACAGGTGTCTGTGGAAACATGAACATATTTAAGAGTCCCAAACTCCTGTATATGTGTGATGTCCATCTGCCAAACATCACCAGGGATCAAACCTCGAGGGTTTACTCCCATCGGTATGGCAGGTTTGTATGTGGCACAGGAGTCACATAGTCGCACGATATCTCGTGCATCTGCTCTGGAAACATGGAAATGGTTTGCTAGTGTCCTGGCATTGACATGAAACTTATCATGGAAGGCACGGGCTCGCTCGATTGGTGTTAGTAAGGTAAAAATCCATAACGGGCGAGTGGCAGTATCAGCAGCCGCATTCCCCTGTGCCATGGGCCCCGGCAGGGATGTATGTGCTCTTATGTGGGTGGTGAAGACCTTATGGTGTCTGTTCTGAAGCAATGTCTGGATAGACAGGAACAGCCCAGCCACTGTGGAAGTGGATCTAATTAAACCGGCAGTCTCAAGCACTTGCATAGCATTGACCACATACCTAGAATCGGAGACAATATTAATGGCTTCTGAGAACCGTTTAAGAATCATTTTAACGATCTGTAGTTCCACCACCTGAGGCTGATCAGGTTCAAATTGTATGGTAACCGGGGGCTTGCCTAGGATCACATAGGCGCCTATCCCCGTCTTGGAGCCATCTGTGTATATTGTAGTTGCTGGGACTAATGGCTCAGAGGCAGTAACCTTTGGAAAAATTATAGGGTGCTGAGTGACAAATGACAAGATAGGGTCTTTAGGGTATTGATTGTTTATATCCCCATGGAAAACACATCTCAGAATGGCCCATGTATCTATGCAGGCAGCCAGGGTCTTGATCTGGCTGGCGGCATAGGGTACTCGGATGGCTTGTGGTCCTGAGCCAAAATGTTGGACAGCTCTATCATGCGCCTCAAGGGCCAATGAAGCGACTGCCTCCGGGTAATGCTCTATGACTTTTGCAGGTGAGACCTTAGGGTGTATCCACAGTAATGGTCCTTTCTGCCAAATCACCGCTGTGGGCTGTAGACTAGTCTGTAGCAAACAGACATCAAAGGGTCGCCCTGGTTTAATTCTGTGTAAGGTAGCCCCACCTAAGGCTTTTTTCACTCTCTGTAAGGCAGCTCTTGCCTCAGGAGTGAGCCTCCTGTGGGAGGCTATATCTGGGTCTCCCTTCAGAAGGTCGAACAGGGGTTTGAGAAATATGGCCTAATCCAATTAATGTCTCCCAATAGCTTTTGCATGTCATTTAGGGTCCTAACGCCATCCGTCCTAATGGTGACCTTCTGTGGAGAGACTAGCATAGGGGAGATTTTTGCGCCTAAGTAGGTCACCATTTCTCCTCCCTGAATCTTGTCGGGGGCAACATGCAGATTAGCTTGTCTCAGGGCCTCGACCAACTGGCCGAGCATATTATTTAGCATGTCTGGGTCCCTGCCGCTGAGCAAAAGGTCGTCCATGTAATGCACACATCTTATCTTGGGAAAGGATTTCCGTAGGGGGGCCAGTAGGGAATCAAGGTAAATCTGACACATAGTGGGACTGTTGGCCATACCTTGGGGCAGCGTTATCCACTCGTATCTGAGATCAGGGCTTTCTTGGTTAATGGTGGGTAAAGTAAAGGCGAACCTATGAGTGTCCTCTGGATGCAGGGGGATTGAGAAGAAACAGTCTCTAAGATCTATAACATAAACTGGCCAGGACTGAGGGATGGCTGAGAGAGCTGGCAGCCCCCTCTGGACCGCCCCCAGGGACTGCATCTGCGCGTTGACCGCCCTTAGATCATGGAGCAGCCTCTATTTGCCAGACTTTTTCTTAATTATAAAAATGGGGGTGTTCCATGGGGAGGTTGACGGCTTAATGTTTCCTAATCTAAGTTGTGTACTGACTATTTCTGACAAGGCTAATAGCTTCTCCTTAGGCAGGGGCCACTGAGGTACCCAAACCGGATCATTTGACCTCCAGGTGATTTTGATCGAAGTGGGTAGGAGAGCTTCTTCAGCGGCCCCTAAGAAAATCCCAGCCCTTGCCTACCTTTTTTGTTCTCTACTGGTATTGGGGATGTCCGACCCTGTAGGGCATTGCCCAAGCCTTTGCCGGGGGTATATCCCTGGTTCCTGAGTATATCCTTAGCCTGGGGGGAGCAGTTTGACGTAAGCGTGACATCCATCTGAGTGAGGATGTCCCTTCCCCATAGAGACACTGGCAACTGCAACACAAATGGTTGGAAATGGCCCTGATGACCCTCCTCATCACACCAGAGCAGGGTTGAAGCACTAACCTGAGGAGCTGACACCATCCCCAGGCCCTGCAGCGTGTTATCTGCAGTGTTGGTGGGCCAGTTGGAAGGCCAAACCTTTTTGGAGATAATGGAACGGTCAGCTCCTGTATCTAGGAGCCCTGTTATATTCTTGCCATTGACCTTAAGTGAGAGCATGGGCCTTTTATCAAGTGTCATATGGAGTCCCTCGAAGACTTCCCCTGAGGAACCGAAACCTTGACTTTCTCTAATTTTCTGCTTTGAGGGGAATCTCTTGTGGAGACTGGGGAGCAGCAAGAGCTGCGCTATCTTGTCTCCTTTATTGATTACCATAGTACCCACAAGAGATTGAACCATAATTTTAATGTGTCCTGTGTAGTCTGAGTCTATGACCCCCAGGACTACTATGAGACCCCGAAGGGCCGTGGAGGATCTCCCGATCACCAGACCCACGGAATTTTCGGGTAACGGTCCCTTAAAGGTGGTTTCAACCACTCGAACACCCATATCAGGCACTAATATAAGTCTGGAGGCGACACTGAGGTCCACACCTGCTGACCCAGGGGTGGCCCTTGTTGAAGGCTGCCATCCTGAGCTGTCCTGTCTCTGGGGCGGGGGCCCGCCTGTGAAGGGGGCCCCCTCTGGCCGTTTTTTGGCCCTCTAGCATCTCGTCCACAAATACGGTTGCCCTGAGCATCAAAGACCGACCTACACTCCTCAGCTTTGTGTGATCCCCTCTTGCATCACCCACAAACATATGGTTCTTCATTCCTAGGGCGAGGCCTAGCATCTGCATTGTTTGGGCAATGACGTTTAATGTGTCCTGGCTCCCCGCAGGCAAAACACCCTTTAGCCTTACATTCCCCTTCTAACCCACGAGGTCCCCTCTGCTGTACAGCCGCGGCCAGGAGAGCAGCCACTCCCGAGTTGGAGAGCGGCCCCCCTATCTCTCTACATATCCTAATCCAGGTGTTGAGGTCCTTGTTCTTATGAGGAGCTATCGCTGCCTTGCACTCCTTTGTACATTGCTCAAAAATCAGCTGCCTTACCAGTGGTCGAGCCACTCCCGGATCAGAAAATATCTTATTGGCAGCATCTTGCATTCGGGCCACAAAGTCAACAAATGGCTCTGTGGTACCCTGAATTACTGGGAAAGAACCCTGCGACTCCTTATCGAGCGACTTAGGCTCCTGACAGCTGGTCTCTTTGGCCTCCTTGCCATTCAACTTTCCCTCGTCCTCGGAGTCAGACAACTCCGAGGCTAGAGCTCCGTCCTTCTCCTTAGCATCTTTGTTCCCCTTGACGGGCCCCTCTCGGGAGCTCCCCGACTGGGCCTGCTCAAATACCCTGCGTACTTTTGTAAGCTCTTGAGAGCTTTCTCCACAACCACCCTCGCTCTTAGTGTTGCTACCTAGCATGTTTCCCATCTTTTAATATGTTACTCACCGCGTGAGGCCCAAGGAATCCGCCACTTACGCGTGAGCCTGAGGGGAGTCTAAAAGCCCTGTAGGTGCGCGCCACCCAGAGCCCAGGCTTATCCCCAACTCACCTGTCTCGCAGCTCTGTACTGGAGCGTTGTCCGCTGTCACGTCTCGGGGGTGATCAGTCCCCGTGCGGGCCTCCAAATGTCGATGTCGCTCCTGGCCGGCAGGAAGGACACACGACAAAGCCTGGCAGTGGACAACCTTTTCTTTTATTTTTCTTCTCCGTACAGCCTTCCCTGGGATCGCTCCCAGCCGAAGCCTCCTTTGGTCCGCTCCCCGCGGCTCCTTCTGGGCTTCTACTTCCGGGCTTCCTCTCCCCCCCCAGGGGTGGCACCAGTATATATACGGATACAGTGTCCAATCATGTTAAAGTAAGCAAGGCAAGCTGATTGGCTAACATCATCAGTTGCCAGGCAGACTATATTGTTGAGCGGGTTGCTTACGCGGTAAGCAGGAAACTAACGTGCTCGATGGGAGGGGTAATCTACCTCAGGCTTTACTCTTTACTACAGGCCTCACGTCCGCCAAGTGAGGCGACCGGGCTCGGGGCTGCGGCTCCCAACACACACCCAGTGCCATGCTGGTTCAGTTCCACTGGTTCTTACAAGTTGACCACCATGTGTCAGTGCACCTCACTGATGAAATCTGACATTTGGGATGTTCCACATTTACTCTAACACACAGTAAAAGCTGCCCCAATATTTTAAACATTGAATAAATCCTGATGACACTGACTCCAGATCCTGTTAGTGTGATAAGTCAAATAATTCAACAAAGGCAAAGACATTATTCTCTAGCTTCTGTTGTCCATGGAGAACATGTACTGAGAGATCTTGCAAATTACTGTAGGAAATGCTGTCAGCACTGCTAGGAGAATGTTAGGGATACTCTGTGCTTCAAGTGTGGCTGAACAAATACCCCCTTCCTCTGTCTTTCTTTGTCTACTTATTCAATAACCATCTTCATGATTACAAACCTAATGCAAGGAACAGCAAGATTTGCAACTTTCTATTGCCACTGGTAGGAGAGAGATGGCATCCTATCCGTGAAATACAGATTAAGTAATTAAGTGTTTTGTTTATATTATTGTTGTTAAGGCTTTTGTCCAAGTGATTAGAGAGTGCTTATGACAGACATCAGTTACCAGGGAAGTGGGAACCTTGCTGTGACTGTAACTGATCTTATGGTTTAGGAGGTTTTGAAAGTGGTTTGTTTGAGGGATCTTGGAAAAATCTGTGGAGGCATGCTAGAGAACGTGAGAATGCTATAAGCAGCAGTTCACATGCAATACTGATGGATTTCAGGACACAAGAATCGTTATGGAAATGCATAGAGTTAAATCCAGAAGCAGCTGATATCAGGTGGATTTAAGGACTCAATTGGCCCCTATCCTGGAGGTCATGTGTGTTAAATTCTGAAAGAAATCATTTGTATTTTTCTCCATTGTTTGAGACATTGTAGGAAACTGAGACTATAGAAATTTTGTTTATTGATTTGGCCATTAAAGATTTAAAGTATCCCTATCTTTAGGCTATGGAATAGGTACTTTCACTTCCTTTGCAGAGATGTACAGTGAATACCCCATAGGAAAAATCCCATATTCAAAACCTGGCATTTCACCTGAAATGAAGAAACTAATATGTTATTGATAATAAAGGGTCTTATTGATGAAAATATTAGCATTAAAAACAAAATCTATGCCTTGCATCAGGGCTATTGGAAAAAGTATCAAGTAATATGTATTTCTATAATCACATTAATTCCAAGTTCAATGTTGAAAAATTTTAATTCTTATCTTAAGGAACAGGACTCCTTGGCCATTTGCTCTTGAAGGTTTTACTAGGTGATGTTTTCTAGTGTTTGTTTGACAGTGTTCAACTATCCAAGTTCTCAAAAGCCTCTATACTCATGATGAAAATGGGCCTGGGTACTGCTCATCTGAAGGCAGACACTGCTGTGATCAATGTGGTGTTGCATTTATACACATTTAGAATGTCAGAGATGTCCATTAGAGAGGCTTCACCCAGATTTCAAGGGTAGACCTGTGAGACCATGAAGTGTGACCTGTGAAAACAGTACAAGAATCTGCAAACATGAACACAAAAGGACTGTGTCACTCTAGGATGCTGGAGAAGCCAGCAATATGGAACAACTGTGGAATGACAGGGAGCAGAGACCCTCAGAGAGAGGTATGAATTTGTCAACTGGAAACACTGTAGGGATTGCACTGCCATGCCCCTTGAGTACAAGGCTCTCCATAACTTTGCCAGAACACTAGTCACAGGATCACAGGGTTTAATGATTGTCCTTTTGGTTGTTATTCTGTAAAAATCCCGTCTACTTCTGTATTTTTCCTTTTGAAATGAGACAGTTGAACCTGTAGGATTGTGTTGGAAGTACTGAAGTAGATTTTTTTTTAATTTTAGATATTCTCAAGCTAAACGTCAACCTGGAGTCTCAGAAGACACTTTGGACTTGGACTTTGTTGCACAGTTAAAACTGTTGACTCATAAAGATGTGCTAAACTCACTTTATATAATGAGTTGGACAGGAGTTCATTGGCTTCCCCGAATAAAATGTTGTTTTTTTATATAAAAATATTCCCCAACTGCAACTTGTGTTTGAAAACTGAATTGGTCACGGAGTCATTGTGCTCCTCCGTGAATCAGTGAAGCTCCCTGATGGATCAGTAGGTGGCTGCTGTATGAAGAGGTGGCTCCTGGCTGGAGGTGGGGCCCTGTTGATGTGACCTGAGAAAGTGTACATCTGTCTTTGAATATCTGTCCTATCAATGGTTCTTACTCCTTTCCTGGTCACTGGTATTTTGTTCTAGGAATTAGACAATAGAAGGTCCATGACTTGACTCCATTTTACAAATTTAAACAAAAGTCTCTTAGGTTACTAACCAGATCTCATTGTGCACAGCTCATTCTGTGCATACCAAACACATGTTTGTATTTCAGGGATAATTTAGAATGGGATTTTACTAACTGTTTCTCAGTTAGTTCTCTGACTCTCTCAAAAGTGCTCTTGTGACGGTGGCCTGCAATCTCCTGGAAACAGGACTGTAGGATGGGATGTGGACAGGTCACTGCCTTAGGCACTTTGGGCTGACTTTGCTCTTTCCATTTCTCACACGGAAGTGTTCAGCAATAACTGCAGAATGTGCTGGGACTTCAGCATTCTGAGATGCCAGGTTGGGGCATCTGGGTGGGAGAGGGCGATCCCTGATCCATTCCTCACAGAGGAAGAATGCTTTAAATACTTCAGCCCCAAGAGCCACTCTTCCCATCAGATAGCACTCATGATGGGCAGGTCTTCCAAATTCTCCTAGATAAGGAGAAAGGGGAACAATGACTCTCCCCTTTCTGAGTCACTTTGCTGAGCTCTGGCACCTGCCTCACAATGCATCCTTGGGTTCTCTTTCACTTTTGTGTGGTTAATAAACCCTTCTCTTTTAATATACATGTGTGCATATGTTCAGATTGGGAAAGCAAAACAAATATTTATATTCATGTGTGAGGTTAGTTCATGGAAAGTAATCTTGTGTCATGCTTCTAAAAGGCTCAGAAATCAACGGTTTTGTTTTGTTAATGTTCAGGATAATTTGTAACCATAATGCATTTTAACATCAGTTGTACTCTTTAAAGACAGCTTTGACCAACCAGAATACATCAGATACTTACAGAAAAAAATAGCATGTGATTGAGAACATACAATCTGAATCGTAATCCACATTCCTACCTTTGTGTCCTTACATGTAATATGCATGGAACTGAATCAATGACAAAATGCACTTTATTCTTGTAGTCTATGAGACATTTATTTATCAAAAATAACTATTTCAAGACACAAATCACCATACACTTTTGTATCTAAACTTTTTTACCGTAGTTCAGGTGAATCAGTTTTTCAAATCACATCTCAAACTTCCCAAATTTATGTCACTAACTGATCTAAGGTTGGAGCGCCTCCTGGTGGTAATAGGTTAACTATTTTCAGTTTATAAATGTATGGCCAGGTGCTTGATTTGGTCTTACATTGACACTCACTTTTAACCCGACATGCAGGTTATGCCTGTGAGAATTCAACTCTGCAAAGTTCCTTTTCTCCTTTGTGACTAGTGATGGTTATAAAGGGGTAGGTAGATTTTATGAATAATCCACATCGGATTAAAATATCATTTTGAATTCTTGGAGTCTATTTTCTTCAGTGGGTCATCACATAGAATGCCTGATTGTTTTAAGACTCACACACGGTTGACCTGGGCAATCAGTGTTCCTTTAGAATTTACACCTGCTATTCTTCGTATTTTTTTATTTTGTCTGCACTATTCTCTTCTATAAATCATTCTTCAAATGCTTCTTCCAGGTTCATCTTATGTATTCCCTATTTATATTTAGTAATATTTACTTGGTTAAGGATTTGTGGGATTTTATTGAACAATAGTATTTAAAAACTATGGGTGATTGCTGGGAACATGGGTTGATTTTCTCCAATATTAGGTAAAATTACCAGTTTATTTCACTCACCAGGACACATATGACATTTTTATCATGAAACAAAATGATTTCACACTGCATTCCAAAATCACTCTTTAATTAACTACTCCCCATGAAAACATATTAGTTATTTAATTATAAACAAAGATCTTGATTCTGATTATCATTCCTGGATTCATGAATTTGAGCCCTTTTACTGCTCAAAACCAGTCTGTGGCCCTTATCACAAGCAGTTCCCTAACAGAAACACCCACACACTCACAGCCACACTAGGAATTCTCCTCAAGAACCACGGTCCTCACTGCGCACGGCGTGGGTGTTTTCCTCCCCAAGTCTGGTTTTCAACCCTGCACATGTACTCCCTAATGTCCTGGAGGCTTTCCTCATGCCATCTTGGGTCCTGGAGCTGAATCCCCTGCACCAGCTCTCCAAAGTGAAGACTTCCCTGCACCCCACTTGCTCCTGCTCTCCTTGCAGGGTTTTCACCATTACTATCCTACCTGCTATTTTGATCACCTTTCTTGACCTCCAGTGGCCTCAACCCTGCCACTGAAAACTGTGTTATTGTTGGAATTTGAAGATATTTGCTGATGTAAGAACACCCGGTTTATAGAAAATGAGGTACAAGTATAAGAATGAACCCTATGCTGATACACCTATGGGTAAGAGTAGTAACCTCAGCCATCTAGAAAACAACAGAAATTGGTGTGGAAACTCACTAGCTCAGCTATGAAGATCATACTCCTGAAACGAGAAGGGAAAGTGTTTTACACCTTTATTATTTAAACTACTGGTAAAATACTTTTCTAAACAGAGAAAGACAGACTGCCTAGCTAGAGGATAGTGTGCTACCAATGACAAATTGCAGGTGTTCTTAAAATTTTGGACTGCATGCACTGTCTCAGGATTTTAATCTTGCTTAAGTTTCACATTATAATACCTAAGAATTAAAGCAGAGGAAGTCACTCTGGTGTCACTAATGTTTCTTTGTTCGGTGCTTGGGCAATTTTTCAGTTCCTGGCACTTAGTAATACTGGTAAGCCCCTCTCAAGATGAAAGAGGGGTGAGGAAAGAATGTAATGGATGAGGAAGAGCTAAAAGCACCACCTTGTTCCCAGTCCTGATTGGCATCTGGGAATTGACCTGTGTAGAGGAAACAGTTTCAGGAAAATTTCACAAGCTGCTCACATTCCATGTAGGAGTCAGCCCCACTCAGGTACAGCATGGCCATGTAGCCCTGGCTCAGCTCCAGCAGCTCCTGTTGCTCTCCTCCTAGGTAAATAAGGAAAAATCTGGCAGTGTATTCAACCCAGTGGGGTATGTGCTGCTTAGCCCAACAGGCAAGTCCTCTTTCATCACAATAAACATATCTACATATGTTCCTAAGATTCCCCACCAACAGCCACAAGTGACATCCACATGGTCAAATCTCTATGATCCAGTTTTCCTTCGCAAGGAGAACAGTCAACCTGCCAGGTCATCAAAGACCTCAATGGTGAAGGAGCTGATCTCTCTGACAGAAGCCACTTCTATCCTACATTTACTATCTAGGATTGAATGAAAATTAATGATTCACTGAATCAAGCTGTCCAACAAACATTAGTTGAGGGACAAGGAAGGAGACAATAGTTGCTTTGAATGAGAGGAGAAATTATCAGTCTCTGATCTATACCCAGAGCTCTGTTAGGCATGCAGAAGGAAAATATGAGTTGCAACAAGGAAAACTACCTCTAAGTAACATATTTTCAAATTAACCTGTATTCTTATTCTTTGTCAAAACTTCATGTTTTAGGAACAAGATAGAGAAGAATAGAACATACAAAATGAATAAGAAAGCTAAGAATTATGAAAGGTGCTCTGCCGCTAGTGTTTCCAGTTTGTTTTCATGTATGATATCAGTTGGCGATCGAATTTATAGTTTTGGCGATTTCTAGGTGTAATGCGATGGTGGATTGATACAGCGATGTATTTAAACAAAATATGATTTGAGATACTGAACATTACATGTATAATGTAATTATACATACTGAACATTACATGTATAATGTAATTATACATACATTAATGAATGTATATTGGATTTATTTCTGAGGAAACACAAATGTTCAATTGCATGAACTTGTTGCCTGTCCTCTGGATCAGTCCATGTTGAGGAAGGAAGGAAGGGACACTGAATGGATCTGGACTCCAACCACCCACTTGCTCTGGAGAATGGCAGCGCTCCAGGGCAAAAAGATCAAAGGAAACAGAGTAGAAGGAGCTGCAGAAATATGACTTCTTCATTTGTTTATACATTCCATGACTGAAAATGGATGTTCTATATGAGCAGAGATTTTGTTCAGTGTGGTCCAAATTTGTTCTGCTATGTGACTCAGGGCAATGACGCTCTTAATTTTTGTACTTGTTACATAGAAACCATTATTTCATGGTTTAAGAAATATTTTATGTTTCATTCCAGTTTAATGAAGAATAACCAACCAGGAGTTGGGGGCTTCAATTACTTCATCTATAAACCACAGAAGGATATGTAGCCTCTTAGGTCTGTGGGAGCCAAAAAATTTCAGTGAACTTGAGAGGTACATTGAGATAGTGTCCATTGAGAAAGTGAGGAGGAGGAATACAGTGATTCTTAGGGAAATGATCATATTTTCTGAATGTGTGTCATCATGAAGGAAACAACAGAGAGCTGGTTTGGGAAAATTGAAATGTCTAGGAGATAGATATCTAAGTGGAACATCTAATAAGTATTTAAATTTGAAAAAAAAAGCCTGAGGCAGAGGTATGAGTTGCCTACTGTCCTAATTACATCCAGTGACAGGAATATGTTCTATATTCTGGTATAATTAGGATGCTTCAATAAAACTTTGAAATCATGAGCTGACAAGAAAAAAAGTTTAACAAATATACATTTTGTTTTCAAGTTGGCAGCAACAGTTTTGTAAGAGATTTGGAAATTTGATTCAGAATTATAATTTTAAGGTTATGTCTTGACACGTGTGGACACATAATCACATTTCGTGGATTAAAGACATTTTTTATTTCTCTTTCAGTTATTTAATGTCATGGTTCATCTTGGTGCTGTTTCTATCACTTTTATCTTCTTGATAATTTACACAGGATTCTGAGATGAAGGCTGCCCACTGAGAGCTCTGCCCATAGATTTTATCAGGGGAGTATAGTGCAGAGTGGCTCAGACAGCTGAACCAAAGCAGGCTGGTGTCATAGTGCCTAATCCTATTCATCCTTCTCCTCTGAGACTCTGGTATGAGGTTTAGAAAGTTATTATTTAAAATTCAACAGTCATATTATCATGTGGAAAGAAAAAATGTTTACACCTGTCTGATTTTTCAATAAACAAACATAATATTTATGATCTTGATACATTAGAAATGTTGCATGAATTCGTAATTACAGGCACCTATGGAAACACCATTAAGAGGCAGTCTCCTGCATTGCTGGCTGTGTCTGCAAAGAGAGGTCCACTATCAGCTGCAATTCCATG
Organism: Cavia porcellus; assembly: GCF_034190915.1. Taxonomy (NCBI): domain Eukaryota; kingdom Metazoa; phylum Chordata; class Mammalia; order Rodentia; family Caviidae; genus Cavia; species Cavia porcellus. The sequence goes on along the minus strand of NW_026947501.1, from coordinate 41,915,423 downwards.
GTCATTTATTAAGCTGCAACCAGAAGAACTATTTGTCTGTGTAGCAGAAAAAAAAAAAAAAAAAAAAAACAAGGATAGGGTCTTAAACTGCTCATTTCCTTGGTATCCTCCGGAGACTCTTGAGAGATTTTTATTTTGAGAAGATATTTTCCATATTGTCCAGTATGACTCTCTTGGCTAGTTTGGTCAAAGTAACATCATCACAGAATTACTGAGATAATGTTCTTGCCACAAATGTATATCACTTCAGAAAAGAAGTAAGAACATATTCTTGTCTTGTTAGAACTTCTATTGTTTATGATAAAGTTGAAGTCATACATGCGTGTATGAGCCAGGGAGCATCTGCACCTGCTGATTTGCATATCTCTTTCTCAGAAACTACAAGATGTTCAGATTTCTATTTAAAGCCTGATTTTAAGAGATCCCTTGAGCCTGAGGCAGAGCTCAAAAAACACAATGGATTTTCAGGCTCAAATTCTCCCCTTGCTACTGCTCTGTGTAACAGGTAAGAAAAAAAGGAAACTCAAACCTGAGCCTCCTTTTTGAATCGCAATTGAGATTAAGGCAGAATTGTAGTTAATGTTCCTGTGTGCTATGCGATGCGACATCCCTGTGGCTCTGAATGTACTAACTTCTATCATCTCTTTTCTTCTCTCCTCCATGAACACAGTGTCCAGGGGACAAATTGTGCTTACCCAGTCTCCAGCATCCATGGCTGCTTCTCCAGGGGAAAAGGTCACCATCACCTGCAAAGCTAGCTCCAGTGTAGGTACTAGCTACTTGCACTGGTACCAACAAAAGCCAGGATCCTCTCCCAAGCTCCTAATTTATGAAACATCAAAACTGGCCTCGGGAGTCCCAGCTCGCTTCAGTGGGAGTGGGTCAGGGACTTCTTACTCGCTCACAATCAGCAACGTGGAGGCTGAAGATTTTGCAACCTATTACTGTCAGCAGTCTAGCAGTTACCACCCACAGTGATGCAGACCACAACAAAAACCCCATTAGCTCCTCAGGGCCCAGCTGCTTCTTGCTCAGGATCTAGGGCATGATTAAATGCTTTAGATGAGACAGAAACTCCTGATTGTTTTCTGCTGGGGCTAAGGTTGTATGGCTTTCTACAAATGGAAGGGAAATGTAGAGATGTGCAATGATGTAAACAAGGAGGCTTTTTTATGTGACAGTCTGTCCAGAGAAGACTTGGAAGCTATGACACAGATATCCTAAATGGGACTCTTTTTCACAGCCTAAGATATTAAACTGTGGAACAAACGCCCAGTAGTGGTGGAAGCCCTCTTCCCAAGATCTTCTCTATTTCATGAGGAATAAGGAAAGAAAACTAACAGACCTGTCCCACAACTTAGTGAATCTTCAGAGACAGTGGCCATGTCCCCAAGGTGAAGAACTGCAGAGTTTATGCCATCATCAGTCCTTACATTGAGAATGCCAAAAATATTTTATTGCATTTTGTATTGTATCACAGTGGAATAACCTCCAGCATAACAAATGTGAAAATGTGTAAAGGATCCAAAATGTGACAAATTTCTCTCATTTGTGGTGCCTATTGCATTTTCTATCAGTTTTTTTGAGCCAATGACGCTCAGATTACTCATTTTTGTTTTGTCCCTCAGATCTCTAGAGACTACTCCTTTGAGTCCTGATCTATTCCTTCTGTGTTCCTCACTATAAGCACTTTATATTTTTTTCCTTATGACTGATTGGGTCCCTTTATCTTCTGAATAGGGAAAGTGTTACTTCGCTTCAGGAATTTTCAAACAATGCTGGAAACAAAACACTGAAAAAAAAATATGTAGCATTTATCTATAAGACAGAAGGCAGGTAACCCACCATAGACACAAATGACACCAAGACTATTTGGAACAGACCAGCATTCAAGCTTTTTTCATCCCAGCACGGGTTTCCTCCTTTTGCTGCTTCTGCATATGTCTGTAAAATTAGAGATGAAGTTAAAGACCTGATAACCTATACTGTTAGACTTAGTGTTACATGCATTTTTTTTCTGAATACCAGTATTCCTCTACAGAACCCTAACTGCAAAATGTAATACAAATGTAAATTCAGATTCATTTTAGGATCTCAATAATTTCTCAGTCTTAATAACAAAATATCCTAAAGGGAGAAATCTGCTGTTCTTAGAGAAATCTATACTCTTTAACTGTTCTGGCATCACTGGTCCTATGGACACTAGGCCTGTGCTGAGATAATGACAGGAGCCTGTCCTGAAGCTCTGCCCAGCCCTGCTATTTATATGTGACCACAGCACAGCCCCTGCCCTGAAGACTTCTTAATATACCAATCACACCCTGTAGGATTCTCTACCATTCAGGACACAGCGCAGTCATGAGGAAACACAGTCAACTTCTGGGGCACCTGCTGCTTTAGATCCCAGGTATGGAAGTAGAACAGTGGAAATTTCCACAGCCTAACCTCATCAGCGTGAAATGATTCTTCAGAAATGTTCTTTTTCATCATGTTCAAGTATCTGAAAGTTTGATTTTTTTGTTTCCAATGATAGGTACCTGATTTGACATCCAGATGACCCAGTCTCCCTCCTCCATACCTGCATTGGTAGGAATCTGTCACAGTCAATTGCCAGAAACATCAGATTATAAGAAAATGGGTAACATGGCATCAATAGAAACCAGGGAAAGCTCCTCATCATCTAACATTCTATGCAGCACATTTGGTGTCTGGCATCCCCTCAAGATTCAGTGGCAGATGGCGTGGAACAGATTTTACTGTCACCATCAGCAGCCTGGAGCCTGACGATGTTGCAATTTATTACTTTCAGCAGTATGATGCCAGTGATACACACACCCAGTGATACAAGACATGACATAAACCCCCAAAGGAGCAGAGTGTGAGGCTGGCTTCACCGTACCTTCTTTGCATTGCCTTGAAATGGTGAAATTTTGCTCAGATGTATCCAGGCTTTGAATGTACTGAGAGATCCTTGTAGAAGGTTCAAAGAAGCTCTGTTGCAGCAGAGGTTTCTCCCTTTCTCTTCCTAAGCATCACAGATCTAAGTAAATTCTATGTATATAATAAAAGGAAGAGGTATTTATTACTGAATATTAGGAATCATGATTTTGTTTGGAGCTGAAAGAGGAAAAGAAATGCCACTGTACATACAGAAAGCAAACATTATATTTCTAGGGAAATAATCTAATCCATAGCTTTTTAAGGTTATAGTGTTTATTTGCATAAAAGTAATGACATCGTCTAGGCATTGTTTGGTGATCTCCTGGAATCCAAATCATCTGCCTCTTAATGCACACAGACACGTGGACAGAGGTAACTGGAGAATGAACAGTTAAAGAGCTGCATTCAGCTGAGAGCATCCACACCTCCACCTACACTATATCACTTGCAGGTCACCTATTCACTGCCATTTTGTGCCCTTTTGTCACTTACATATATCGATCAGTTTTCCAACACCAAGTCAGCTCTGAATTCCATGAGTAAAATCCACTCAGATGAGATAAGTTATTCAATTTTATGGGTGAACTGAATAAGTTTGAAATTATTTTGTGAAGGGCCGGGGATTTAGCTCAGTGGCAAATCATATACCTGGTGAGTGTGAGATCCTAAATTCGATCCTTGAAACAAACAACAAAAATCAAAGAAAGACTTTATCAAATATCTGTGTATGTATTATTATGTAGAATATTAGTTTATGCATTTCTTTATTCCCAGTCACTTATTACACATTGTCTCCTATTTCTCCTTTCATTTACCCCACCTATCCCATCATTCTCAGCCTCATAGTGCATTCGCAAGTGTTTTTGAGAGGTGTAATAAAATGGCATTGGATACACAGCAGAGAACAAACAAAGGAGGAGGAGAACAATTAAAGTCAGGACATATTCACTTCTACCTAGTTCACACTGTCCATCTTCAGTAGTGTTCTGGGAGGAAATAGCAGGGATCTTCTGGAAGCATTTTATCATCTACACTCATTGCACAGGATACTCAGTGTGGTGCTCCTCAGGTCAGAAATGAGAGACAAACATGTCAAAATGAAGAAGAAATTTCAGAAAATTTACTGCTAAGAAGTTTTCTTCACATTTGGTTTTTATTCTTTGTCTGAATATTGTTAGCAATTTTAATAATTATACTGCTTTTTGTTTTTGTATTCTCCCTTATTTTTTATAGAATTTGCCGGCTAAAAGTAATAGTGCATTTATTTCATCTTTGCAGTCACTAGAAATGCATGCAATATTTGATTCTTTTCAAGACCATTTTTCTCCATTTAGATTTAGATTTGACATAAAAACCGTATTATCATAGATGTATTACACTGGTTGAAATTTATTGCAAAGCTTAATGGCACAGAAGAGTATAAATTTTAATATAACATGGATATAAGTGAAAAAGGATTTCTACAAGAGAGGCATGTGTTTGTCTAACTCAAACATTTATGACAAATGAAATTAACTCAGCAACAATAAAGACAGACAATAAAGAAACAGGAAATAAAGAGGATTAAAAACAAAGTTGAAAAACATTAAAAAGTAGGATACACAATTCAAAGTTAACATCATGGAATCTCTAGTTGATACATTACATATTGCCACCTTAAAAGTAGTTGTTAATGTTATAAAATCAAAGCATAAAATGTGGCTAGAAACAAACATTGGCAGAGAAATTTCTTCTGTCCAATTATCTACTAGAAATTGGGTAATATGGGGAGGTATCTTACACATTATACATACCGTCACATCCTTTCCTTCCCTTTTCACCTTTATAATAGCTATTATACTTTTTGAATCCCACTATTCTGTCAATTTTTATTATATTTTACACTAAAGAGATAAATTGATATTTCCTAATGTGAGTCTTGTTGATTTCACTAATGAGGATATTCTCAACTTGCCTGAATTTACCTACAAAGGTCTAAAGGTCATGCTTTTATATTTGAGTAATATTCCATTATATAAAAATGACACATTTTTTCATCCACTCTGCAGTTGATGGACATTTTTTTTTTGTTTCAAAGATTTAATTATCGCAAATTGTTCTGCTATGAAAATGGGTGCAAAGGTATCTCTGTGACATGACCTCTTCAATTTTTTCTGGGAAAATGGCCAGGAGAGGAATAGCTGGATTGAGTGGGACATCCAATTCTAGGTTTTTGAGGAATCTCCATGCTGATTTCCACAGTGATAGCACCAGTCTGTACTCCCTGCAACAGTGGAGAAGTAACCATTTTTCCCTGCACCCTCACCAAAATTTGTTAACCAATGGACTGAGAAAACAAGATAAAGCAGTAAAGCTCACCTCTGCAATGTGAGACCTAGAGACTAAACAATGCTGCGACATTTATTTCCTGTTGCATTGCAAAGTCAGACTCCTAAAGAAAAATAAACACAATGCTGAAAAGTCTCATTTTTTTTTCTTTGACTTGATTCATTTCCCTCCTTTGAAACACAGAGCAATAGGTGAACAACAGCTGGAACACGAGTAATATATTGGTAACTCTCAATTGCCTGAAGTTTGATTTATAGAAATTGTAAAACTACATCTATATATAATTTTAAATTACTATGTTGGTGATAATTTTAAAAGGCAAGATAAAACTGACATTACAACTTTCATGAATAGTGAAACAAAATTGTAAATTTCAAAAATACAAAAACACTCACCTGTGCTGTGTCAGTAGAGTGAAGGACTGTTTTATTGAGTTTTCCAACTCCCTGATCAAGGAGGCAGAAGTGGGAGGTAGGCTCATCTCTGGGCAGCAGAGGTCAGGAGTGACTATTTCAAGACTGCAGCTGTGAACCCTGAGGCTTCAGGACCCCTTTCTCCCCAGAGTGTCAGGTGTTGAAAATGAAAACGAAAACTTTGGCCTCACCTACAGAAGTACAGTACAGAAATGACATAATCATTGAGTAGCTGGACAGTTAATAAATTTAAGAAAATTAATATGTTTAGAACACAGGACTTGAGAAAAAAGCACAGTGACAAAGACAGCTCCATCAGACAAATAAAACAATTGCAGCACAATTCATAGTGTTGAATAGAACAGTAGAGCATTTTGATTCGCTCAAACACAAACAGTGAAAAACTGAAGCATCTGTGTGAGTATGTGATTTTGCATACAAAGGATAAAAGGTTCTTTACCAGTCTGATTTTTTTTACTTGAATTGACAGAAAAATAGTTTTCTTTAATTTTAAATTTTGTCAGTGTTCATGAAGTTATTATTGAATTTAGAAAAGGCATTGAGAAACAATATCTCCTAGGTTTGGATTTAATAAGAAAGGAAATAACTTATAAATCATTCTGTAGGAGGAATGAGCTCAAATTAATTTAGATGTTTTCCCTTTCACAGTTGGGGTACTCTTTCTAAACAAGTGTAAAGATAATAGCAAAAAGAGGAACATCTGTGAGGCTGAGCCACAGTGAGCAGCTAGCTGCCTAAGGAGGTTTTTGTTCACATCTGGAGCACTGTGGGGGGAGGCTCTGTACCCTGCTGAGCAGTAATAGCTCACAGCATCCTCAGCCACAACAGGGTCAGTGGTGATGGTTAAGTCAGACCTAGCCCCACTGCAAAGAATACAGTCAGGGACTCCTTGGACTCAATGCAGTGCTCCATAGATCAGGGATTTGGGAGGCTGTCCTGAATACAAGGCTTATGATACGGAACTCGCCCAAATCTTCCTCAACACTCAAGCTGGCTCTGCAGGAGATGGTGGCCTTCTGTTCTGGAGACACAGACACAGAGGCTGGAGACTGTGTCAGCACAATGTCCCCAATGTAGCCTGAAATGATAAACAAACACAATGTTTGGTACAGATTCATTCAGACATTATGATACAAAACAACTGCATTGGAGACACCACAGAGGAATCAGAAACCAAAAGGGAATTTGAAACTTAAAAGATACAAGAAATTTTATTTTTCTGATCTTCAAGAACATGGAGACAAGGAAATTAAAATTGGCCATGGTAAACACGCCCACACCTTGCCATCCTCCCACTTTCTGGAGCCCAGAGGAGCAGACATGAGAGGAGCTGAGTGCCAGACCACATATCTGAGACTTGAACCTAAATGTTGATACACAAGGTTCCTGAGAAGCTGCCTTATAAGATCTGTTTAGCAGTCTGGGCCTTTGTGCACAGAGGAAACATACAAATCAACTCAGGCAAATGCTGCTCTCTCTTCACCCAAAAGGAACTAAGGTTTGTAAAATGTTTCCTAGGACAGCTTAAGTGTTTTTCTGATGGATTTTTTTACCTGATCATTTAAATGCTGGACTCCTGACTTAGATGATATTTGTGGAAGTATGCTTTGACTGTTTTACTACAAGGATACAGATTAATCAAAAGAAATTTCAAAACCTTAAATTCAAGTTTCAGGTCACCTTAAATAACACAAATTTCTGTCTTTAATTATTGTGACACAGGGAAAGCAGTAGTCTTATAAATATTTAAAACAAGTTGGCTTTTTTCAGATACAAGGAGCAAATTGGCCACGATATGTAAATTGGCTGTAAGCCAAACCTATAAATTCCATGAGGAGATAACGTTGATGAGATATGTGAGCAAGGAACATAGGTGAAGGTTGTGAGCCTACACTGATCACCTAACTGGCTTCAATGGAGATGAAATGTGTCTTTCTACCTGCTCAGTGATAAAACCAGGATGCTGTCATCAATTAAACTCAGGGGCAGGCGAGTCATCACAAAGGGTTCCCTTCACAGTGGGGACACTCAGTTCTCATATTAGTTGCTTTCCTTTTTTTTTATTTTATTTTTTTTTCTTTTCATTTTTATACTCTTGCAGTAAAGAAGCTCCTATCTCTTATTCTCCTACAGCAGGATACAGTCTCCACAAAACACTAGCAAGTTCTTATAAGCAAAAGTAGATTGAACTTAGATTATGATAACAATAGAATGGTTGTAATTTAGAAAAATATCATGCAGGTTAAGAATAGAGGGAACCAACAGAAAACAAAAGCTACCGGGGTAGTTTCTTTCATAGACTTCTGTTCAAACATGTACAGGTTATGAAAGAATTTGAAAAAAAATATTAGATTCCAGGAAAATAGATTTTTACATATAAAAGAAGTAGTATATAATCATGTATATTAATATATTATAAATTCTATTTTTATATAGTTATCATAGTCTTTGACTGGAATGTCAAGGGAATTCTCTTTTAGCTATAAGTACAGCAAGACCTAGAAACACTAAAGCCTTCAGCAATAGAACTGGGATTTTGTTTCCTTTTCACCATTTTCCAGTTCATTGTTACCAGCACAGGTGTTGGGCAGAGATTCACAATGTCTTACAGGCTCTGCACTGTCAAACCCAATGATGATGAAGTCATTCTGCCTTACTGCTCTTGCCCAATCTCATTACCCTGCTGATTTTCAATTTTAATCTGAAACCCAGGGAAGGAAGTTTTGTGTTGTGTTATACACGATTATTCTCTTTCTCTGAAATTAACAGGAATGAATTAGGGCAAAACTAGTATAGGTCACTTAGGAGCTTAGAAATCTCAATGTGTAGCTATGTCATGAAGTGGTCTTAAATGATGAAATCCACACACAACTCCAGTTCAGCTGAGGAAGCTTGAGAGGCTGGAGCAGCACTTCTCAGTTCTACAACTCATTTAACCAGATCCTGAGAGTTTCCCAGTGGTCTGTATGTTACATATTTGGGCATAGTGTGGGACTTTTTGGAGAGTTTAAGATGTGGGGTATAGTGGGATATTAGTCTGTCATTAAGGCTGTGTGCTGCATGGGAATTTTGGTATTCTTGTGCTTTATTCTTTATAGTTATTTATTCAAATTTAAGTCCATGAAGGGAATGATTGTGTCCTTCTGTGTGCACCTTTCATGCTGTTGTGTACAGGACAGGTCCTTGGGCAACTTGGGCTGTCTTTGCTCTTTCACTTTTCTCCCAGGACAGTGTGTAGATGTCTACAGAAAGTACAGGGATTGCACCATCCTGAGAGCTAAGGTTGGGAACACTGGGTCAAATGAGCATGATTGCTAAGGCTGAGGAGGTATTCCTGTGACATAAGAGCCTGCCTATTAAGCTTGAGGTCCTATGTTTCACTCCAGTACAAAAAAAAAAAAAAAACTATTAAAGTAAAATAGTAAAATAAAATAACAGCACAATTGCTGCTTCAGTCCTCAGCAAGAAACAATGTGCTTAAATGCTTCAGCACAGAGTCACACTCCCCATCATAAAAAAAAAAAAAAAAAAACAAGAAGCCTGCTTTTTAATTTTTTTTCTGGCTACTTTGAATATGCAACATACACGGATGAGACCCCTTCTTTTTGGTGTTTTTACTAAAACTAAAAAGCCCAAGCAACTGGCTCATGATGCATCCTAGGTCACTTTTGTACATTTTGTGTATCTGTATTTATTCAACTCATGTCATGTAATTTACATGTGTGTGTTTATTCAGATTGTGAAATTAAAACTCGTGTTGACATATGGTTGTGAAGATATATGAGGGAAAGTAATCTTGTGGCATGCTTACAAATATACATAAATCTTGTTTTTTTTTTATGTTCAGAGAAATTTGCAAACCCAACATCCTTTTAGTCAATTGTACTCTGTATAGACAGCAGCAGCCATCTGAATATAGGGAATACACAGAAAAAAGTCTCTGAGTTCATTGGAAACAGCAATTGGAGCTCCTAATCCACACTGCTCCACGTGATGTCAATAGAAGGAATGTATACAAGTGACTGAATCTGTAAAAGAGGACACAATGTGTATCTCACATTGTTCGACATATTTATTTTACCACAAATCTACTTCAAAAAAATACAAATCACCACATACTTAGGTATCTAAACTTTTTCACTGTGGTTCAGGTGAATTTTTTTTCTCAACTTAACATCTCCCAAAGCCCTCTTTGGGTCATTAGTGTATCTAAGGTACTCCCTTTCCCCCCTGGCAGTAACAGGTTATATATTTTCAGTTTTTAAATGTATGTTCAGTTGCTTGATTTGGTCTGACTCTGTGAAGTTCACTTTTAACCCCTTATGGGGACTGTGTTTGTGAGAATTCAATTCTGCACAATTCCTTTTCCCTTCTATAATTAGTAAGCTTTTATGAAGAAATAGTGAGATATTTTGTGAAGAGTCCATCCCTGGATAAATATCTGTTTGAATTCATGGAGTCACATTGTATTGAATGGGTCACCAGTATAATGGTTAATTGTTTCAGTCCAGATGTGGGAAGTAAGTGTCTCTTTGAAATACACATCACCTTTTTTGTTCTCTGTGCTCCTCTCCTTCTTTAAATCACTCTTTAAATTCTTCCTCCACATTCATCTTCTATTTTCCCTCTTCCAGATTTAGAAAAAAAAATAATATATATATATATATATATATATATATATATATATATATCTTTAAGCATCAGGGATTCTTTTTATTGAACAATGGTGTTTAGTATTTAGGGGTGATTTGTGGGACAGTGGGTATAATTTTTTCAGGATTGAGTAAAATTAGCAGTTTACTTCTCAGTGGGTAAAGTTAGTTTTTTTTTTCCTTCTTTCTCTGTGTCTCTTCTATCTCTTTCACCACAGAAATGCATATCACCTTTCTGTCTATGAAAGAAACAATTTTACACTGTCTTTGATTCCATTCCAAAACCACAAGGTTTGCTTAAATGTCCTCCATTAAAGTCACACACTACTTTCAATAACAATGAAGATGTTAATTCTGATTTTCTTTCAATTTACATATTTGATCAGCTTTCCTTTTCAAAACTGTCTCTAGTCCTCTACTTCATGCACATCGCCCTCCCAGAAGCACCCACAATGGCACAGACTCACTCAGACACATCTTCCAGGAAATGGTCATTTCTATGCCCTACACAGATTCTGGGTTTGAGAACCATGGATGTAATCCACCCCAGCGAGAAAGTCTTCCTCATCCTCTTGCTCCTGGGTCCCCAAGCTGAATTCAGTGCACCAGCTCTCCCAGGGGAAGACTGTATTCCATTTTTGTTCCTGCTCTCTATAGTGACTTTCCCATCCACTTGCTTTCCTGCTACTCTCATTACCTGCGTAAGCTCCACTGCCCACAATCCATCCACTGAGTCAGTTTTGTTGTTGCAACTGGAAGATACTTGGTGCAGGTAGAATAGGCCAGTTTAGAGAAAACCATATACAAGTATAGCAATGAACAATTGGGACAGAGAGGATACAGAGTAGGAGCAGTAACCTGAGTTATTATCCAGAAAACATCAATAAATGATGTGCACACTCAATAGATCAGTAATGAAGACTGCATGCCTGAGATATTATGGGAAATGTATCTTCTACCTTGATCCAGGAAAAGATTTAAAATCTATACTTTAGGAGATTTGAATTGACTCACTCATTTGGTCCCTAGAATAAAGCACATTCCCTACAGGAAAATCCATGCAGCCTTGATGACTGCCCAGATTCCAAGTGAAAAGAATCCTTTCTGAGAGATTGAGATAATCCAGCCTTAGATTTGCCCAGTCCTGCTCAGCCAGTGGGAATTGTCATGTACCAGGAGAAACACTGAGGAGAATTCATAGACTGTTAGTAACTGGTGCATTGGTCAGTGTCAGTCAGGACACAGCATGGCAAGAGGGGTTTGGCTTAGCTAAAGGGGCTCCTGTTGCACTGACTCCCAGGCAAAAAGAGAAAACTCTGGGAGTATACTTAACACAGTATGTTACCTGCTGCTTCGCTCATTAGAAAACTCCTCTTTCATCCTAAATGTGCCTATTTTGGTTGTTACATTTTCCTTGCCAAGAGATAGATGTGACATCGAGATATCCTCGTCTCCATTCTCCAGCCCTGCTTCTCAGGAAGACAAAGTTATCATCACTTGCCAGCCAGTCAACTTGCAAATGTTACCTTAATCAGATTAATCTAGGCAAAACTCCCAGACTCCTGAGCTCTTACCCATTTTGCCATATGAGGTCCCAATGAAGTTTTGTGGCAGGGGACCTGGGGCAGACTTCGCTTCCTCCATTAGCAGCCTGAAGCTGAAGATGCTGCAGCTTATTACAGCAGTTACAGCATTACACTTTCACTCTCAAGGATTTACACGCCATAATGTTAATCACCCCAGAAAAGAGACCATCTCTTCCAAACCTTCTGAGAACATTTTTCACATGTAGCCAAGCTTTTAAGATCAGGGGAAGGTCGTGGAAGGAGTAGGCAGAGAGAATCCTTGACACCAAAACTTTTTCCTTTTCCTTTTCCCTGGCAAGGCAAACATGACAGAGCTGCTTCTATTTTTAATAACAACTGAGGCTTTTTTTCCTTACCCATCTGGGAGGCAGAATCATTTGGAATCATGAAACACAGGCCATTGCAAATAATCAAACCAAGGACTATTTTTAAGACAGGTAACTCAAGATAGAACTATAGGAATTAAATAACTTAGAGGATAAACTATTGTAGAAAGTTGATACCAGTATTGAGGATTTTTTGTTGATCCTCCATAGCTTCTCTGCCCTTAAGCATAGATTCCACATCCTGTGGCCTCAGACATGACCCTGATGTCGAAATTTGGAGTGCTGATGTCACCTGCCTCAACACTTAAACTCCTGATTCTCTAGTCCTTATGGATTTCTGGTCAGCTGCCTTTGGTTACTATGGGACTTAAGATCCTTCTTTTCTGTATTCCAAATCACACAAGATGTTTCATTATTGAGCAATACTTCTGGAAACCTGAAAGACAAATGGATTCTGAGATATGTGCTCCCCTAACAAACAGTGAGGATGAAGAACTGGCAAGAAAGCCCATTGTTGTTCCTATTGACTGAACTCTCAGGATCCTGTAAGAAGAGAATGGACCTGTAGTATGAGCTAACTCTCTTTCGGCATTATCAACAAGTGTGGAATCATAGCACAACAATTCATCATACTAAAATCAAAAGAACCATTTGGAAATATGTAGCAAACTGTTAACAGAAGTGACTGTATTTCTTCAATGCATTTGATATGGACTTCCTTTTACTTCATATGTAAATAATTTCCTTTCAACATTTGTCCAGAATCCTGCAGCAGCATTAGAAATATAAACAAATCACCTGAATACAGAGCTGAGTCTTAACCAGGTGCAACAGGATATATATACACTGTTAGGAATCCATGTTAAATGGAAAATTTAGTCAAAGTGATCTTAATACTCATAATCTATCTTAATACATCTTCTGCCTTCAGAGCAAAATATAAAAATTTCTTTTTTGGCAAAAAAATGCCAGATACTCAATTTTCATCCAAAAATTTGAAGAATTTTTCAAAATGCCTGACATTAACAGAGAATGGTACATCTTTATGATGACCATTTTCAGACTTCGTATAATTTTTTTCTCTGAATCATCCCCTCAGCAAATCTGCTTTCCAAGGTGAGGGAACAGATTAAATGGGAGGCTGAGGCTGATCCTGTTAGAACCACAGTCATCCTTTCCCAACCTTATGGCTGAAAGCCATGACCCTCAGAGAAATCAAGAGAGCCCATGTCTTTTCTCTGAAGGCAGCTTCTGCCCACATGTATGTGAGACACCTTCGAGTTGTCCTTGCTTCTGCATAGGAACAATGACAATAACCACAGTACACCCTCCTATGTGACCCTTTCTGAATGTAGACCGATTAGCACTGGATATTTCTAAGAAGTGAAGTAAGTGTTCTGGACCAATGTGCAGCTTATCAAGACACAGAGAAACTATGGAGGGTTTGAGAAGTTGGGGAATGAAAAAATTCTAAGGTGTATTATGCACTGTACTAACCTGTGATGACAAATGGGATCACTATGTACTGGGAAGTGATATCAATAAAACAAAATTTTAAAAAGGGAAAATGGAACAGAAAATAATTAACCACCATTAAAACCATAGAACCAAAAAAAAAAAAAAAAAAAAAAAAAAAAAAAGAGGACAGAGGATGGATAGCAGTATTGTGGGGAATATTTGCACAAAGAGTTGATAAGCTGATATCTTAATAGACTAAGGTTTCCAAGGGACCAAGCTCATAAAGGCTGTGAATAAGTTTTATAGGAAATGATCATTTGGAGATGTTCAACAGGGGCAATTAGATGGGGAGGGTACATTTAATTAACAGAGTGCGATACAAATTGCCTCCCAAGTGCTCTGATTAGACGAGCTAGAGGGAGAATGAACACAGGAGGAAGACAGAAATTCAGAGAAGAGCCTGAAAAAACTGGCATAGCCAAAGAGAGCTATAGCTTGAGATGTTGGAAGAGGGAGAGAGTTCAGTGTGCCCTACACCCTCTGCTGAATGCCCGACCTCTAGCACTCCTATGTGGGGTCAATGAAGCTTACTCAGGACTCTAGACAAAGGAATCTCTGAAAACACGTTACTATTTGAAGGAAAGATTTTGGTATTTTCTTACAGTGGCCATTATACACTAACATAAATGGGACCCAGTGAAAATCCACACAAAGCTACTCTGAGTCTTTGCAATTTGACCTTGTGATTTCTAACATTCCACAGAATGGGTTTGTAGGATTTAGTATGTACAAAACCATGCACAAATCACCACAAGTTACATTGAATCACAGAAACATTTAGAACAAACAGTCCTCAGTTTTGCATAAAGTGACATGTGATGAATAGTATCTTCCAAAGCCTCCTGACTTAACTATTGAGTGGAACATTAAAAGCTAACTGATTTTTTCTAACAAATGTATTTTATGTTGGATCACTGTCTTGAACAACTTTTTCTATTTGGATTTCTTCTTCACAGAGCATGTAAGTTCCGTGTCTACCATGGTTACTTTACTGCATGGGTCTAGATTTAAAATCAGGTCTCCATTCCTCAAATTTATAATTTTCCATGAGAGCATTTTATTTTATTTTTTTTTTATCGGTACCAGGGATCAAACTTACGAACACCTGCTTGCAAGGCAGGTGCTTATGCTGCTGAGCTAAATCTGCAGCCCCTAATACATGAGTTTTAGACAAAAAAAAAAAAAAAAAGAAAAAACACAACAACAACAACAACTAAGGGAGAGGCTGTGATTATGTTCCAATGAAAAATCCTTCCATACAAAAATCACACTCTGTTCTCTGGCTTATATCTTCAATAACAAATGAAAGCACAAGTTTGCTTTTCAAACCTTCTATGATCACACCTCATAAGACATATTTCTAGTGAAATACTGTCTCTTATCACAGTGATGTGTCTGCCTAGTACAGTAACATAATCCTTGTTTTTCCTGACCTCTTTGCTGAGTAGCTGGCTTGGTGCAAAGAGCATACTCTTGCTAGCTCCTCTGGTTAGGTTGCAATGTCACACACAGTGACACACACAGTGTCACACACAGTGACTTTGTTTTGTGTCCTAGGAAAGTAAAAAAAAAAAGTGTGTTTAATCATATTTAAAAATAGGGAGTGAGGAAGAATCAATACAGAAGAACCCTACCGAAATATCCACATAAGAAAAATGTATGGGAACTGGGCATATTTGCAAAAAATGTCAGCAAAGATCTTCTCACAAGTCTTTTATAAAAGAGTATAAATTAGTGGAAAAAAACCTAAGGATCAGAAACTATTTTCAAAGATTATCAATAAACATGCAAAAAGTTATTGAACCTAAATGCTACCAATTCCATGAACCAGGTAGAAATATCCTCATCTTTACCAGCATTTGTTGTTTTTAGAAATCTTGACAATAGCCTTCGTGATGGGGATGAGGTTGATTCCCATTATAATTTTGATTTGCATTCCCATGACGGATTAATATATATGCAGCATTTTTTCTTAAATTTACTGGCCTTATTTTATTCATTCTTTTAATGATTATGCTTTTCTTTCCCCATTTGGTGTTATGTTTTGGAGTTCTCTTTATGTTCTTAGCATTATAATACTTTTGACAGATTAACTAGCTGAACTTTGTTCCCATTCTGTACAGGGGCTCTTCATTCCATTCTTTCTGATGTAGTGCAAACACATTTACATTACATGTAATTCCATAAGCTGATTTATGCTATCATTTCCTATGCTACTGGAAATCATTCTTGAAATCAATACATGAGCCAATTACTTCATGATTTTTCTTTTTTTTTTTTTGAATCTGTGTGGTCTGAGAAGCATGTATCACAGAATTTCCTTTGATTCTATTCTTTACTATAACATTTTTTAGTGAGAAGGCCTCCCGTGATGTTTGGAATTCAACAATGTGTATTGATACATACAGACAGGCATAGGTGCAAAAGTGACAAGAGAATCAACAAGTGAAGGTCTGCAGTCAGCAGACAGCATCCACACTCACTATGCCTATGATCTCTGAGGTAGGCAGTGGACCATGTGTTTAGGTATCCCATACATTTAGTGGCAGATAATTCTAGACTCTGGGAGAACACCAGAATATCCCTTGATTATGTCAATACTTTACTATAGATAGACTCCAAAAGCATTAAAAGTTATGGTTTAGGTTATATCTCTAGAAAGATAGTTTTGGCTTTGAATATCTACAGTGACTTTTCTTTTTTATTTCACTTCCAAATGGTATCATAACTTCAAATATCCACCTGTAAAAATCTGTGTCTTTTATTATACGAGACAGGATTTTTCAGGTCTCTGATTTTGGGTTGAGAAATAGGAGAGAAACCTGAGGCACAAAGCAAATTCTTGATCCATGCACAAAGAACTTCCAGTACCTTCAATACTGAATGAATCTGAAGAACTCTCAACATTATGACACAATGCAAACACCAGGTGGGGAAGGCAGGCTGATCACTTCTGCTTCTTTGGGGGTTTATGTCATGGCTTGTATCTCTGTGGGAGCGGTGCTATCATACTGCTTATTACTTAACACTTCTGCTTCTTTGGGGGTTTATGTTATGGCTTGTATCACTGTGGTGCTATCATACTGCTGACAGAAATAAGTTGCAACACCTTCAGGTTCCAGGCTGCTGCTGGAGAGAGTGAAATCTGTCCCAGATCCACTGCCACTGAACTGAAGAGTGGATCCCGGATTCCAATTTGTTTGCTTTGTAGATGAGGAGCTTAGGTGCTTTCTCTGGTTTCTACTGATACCAAGCTAACCATTTGTTTATACCCTAGCTTGCCCTGGAACTGATGGTGACTCTCCTATGGATGCAGATATGCAGGAGGGAGACTGGGTCATCTGGGTCACATTACCGGCCATGCGAAACACAAAAGCAAATGTTCACACAATTGAGCATGATAAAGCAACACTTCTCCAGAACCAGGCAGCACTAGATATTTTAGGATGAAGAATTACCCTTGTTCTCCTTCCTTACCTGGGATCCAGAGCAGCAGGAGCCCCAGAATATGACTGGAAACCCTCATATCTGTGCTGAGTCCTGACTGGAAGAGAATCCTGCTCAGGGTGTGACTGGTCTATAAGTATTTTTCAGGGTTGGGGCTGTGCTCTGGGAGCATGCAAATCATTAGGGCTGACACAGCTGTTGGGCAGTCTCATCTCTATAATTCAGCACAGCCTCACGGTCCAGAGTACCAGAGCCTTGAGAGCAGCTAAGGCAAAAGATTTCCTATGTCCAGGAGTTTTCTTCCTAGAGGATATTTCATTACAAAAAAATATTGGGGAGGAACTATTCAAAATTTAAAATACACTTATGTCTGTTTTTGTAATATATATTTTGTACCCAGGATTTTATAGAGTATACTTGTGTTTGTAATGATACTGTATAATTTACAGTATGAGGTTACTAGGTCTTCAACTTGCTCTGTAAGTTACGGACCCATAGAGGCAGCAATGTGAGGAAGCCAATAGTGGAAGAAGAAAAGCCAAAATGTTGGTCTTTTCAATGGTCTTGGTGACTTGTGTGCCTGTAGTGGGTCACCAGCCTACTTTATTATGCATAAATGCTACTCAGTGTCTTTAAATATCTTTTTTCCAAATGTATTATAAAATTCCTGAATCAAAGCAAAATTTCTTTATATCGAGAAAGAGATAATAGAATCTCTGAAAATGGAATAATATGAAATATCTGTTTGTGTGTGTGTGTGTGTATGTCTGTGTGTGGGGTGTGTATGTATGGTACTGGGGATTGAACTCACAAGCTTGCACTTACTAGGCAGGTGCTTATGCCACTAAGCTAAATGTCCACCCCAAAATACATTTTTAAAGAGTAGAGAAGTAATATGATTCTTTTGTGAGATTCAAGTGGTAGTCTATACAAACAAAATACAAATGATTGATTTATGTATACCTTTGCACAGAAAACTTCTTTCTTTAACACAAAATAAATGAACACAAGGTAAAAATATGTGATCTTCATTACATATACTGATGGAACTTATTGGAAGTGCTCTGCTACGATCAGAATCTATTTTGTTGTAGTTTATGACAACAAAGCAGAGATTCTGGTCACTGACTTGTGTGTTGGGTGACTTAAAGTTTCAATAACATAGAATCTGTCCCCACAATAGGATGAGGAGACACACGGAGTCTCACAGACCAAAGGATATGCCAGCAGCCATGGTATTTCTTACTTGACTCTAAATATAATTTACAGCCCTGTGAGGTTATGGTTTTCTGTTTGATTATACACAGTAGCTTATAGTCATGGTGCGTCTAATATTAATATCATTTTGGTTTACTGTGATGATGATTCTTTTACCATCAGGGAGAGAGGCACATGGAGAACAAGAATCAGAAAGAAGGAGAGAGAGGAAGGGGAGAGAGACAGAGACAGAGACAGACACAGAGAGAGACAGACAGAGACAGAGAAAGAGAGACAGACAGAGAAGATGGGAAAAGAGAGATCAAAGAATGCTCTGTGCTCTTGTATATCCAAATTTGAAGGCTGATGGCTCTCCTCAGGCTCTTGGTTCCCAGGTACCCTGATCAGGTTAGGAGACTAGCTGTTTGACTGTAGAAATTGTGATTCTCTCTGATGGCCACAGAAAAGAAAGTGCCTGCTTTTCTGTGAGTAGAAGACTCTAGTCCTTTCTTCATGGTTCTGACATGTTCTTATTGTTGTCTTTCCAGAAAATAGAGGATTTTTCAGATATATCACAGCATCAGAACCACAAGATACTTTGCTGAATTCTTTCTTTCAATAATTGTGCATTTTATTTAATTGGTTCAGACTTAGGTGACATTAGCAAAACAAAGATCAATATTCTGAGTTAGAGACATAAAGATGAATATTATTAATCCATAAAGCAACACCAAGTGAATTTTGCACTGTGGCCAGGAACTGTAGGTCCAGTGTTACCGATTCTCATCAGTGCTGTCATCCCTAACTAAGCTTTCTGTGGCTCTCACCTACAAACACTTTTTCCCATCACTTTCTGCCGGACTTGCAGACGTCATGATTAGGTCTTCCACACCTGTAAGCTCAGCTCTGTCTTTTCCTCTACCTGTCATTCCATATAATATGCTGCACAGCTACTGAATTTCTGAGATTTTTGTTTCTGATCTTTTGTATATTCACATAAACTCAATCATTACATTATAGAAGTGCTGCCATCTGTAAGTCTTCTTGATACCCAACATACACATCAACTTCACAAAGTAATTTTGGATCCCAAAAGAACACAGTTGTAAAAGGCTGCTATGGGGTTAAGGATAATTACACCAAGGGAATGTAAATTCACTGGAGCATGAGGATGAGCCATTCTCCACGCTAAAATACAGGGAAGACATGTTGGAGGATGTACAGATGAGCCACTGAAGATGTATTAACTCTCAAATACAGTGATGACCCAGATTGTTGTGCTTGGAAACTGCTACATGTTGTAGGAAAAATTGGAAAGACACAGACATGGAGGCAGAGACATCTGACCTGTTATTATTGCAGCAAGCCTAGAGTCTCTGCATGCTCAATGCAGGTTGCACCACAAAGTGGGATAGGGGAAGCATGAGGAAGCCAGTCCTGTTTTTTTTTCCTACTGGTGCAGCTGGTATCACTTTGGTGGATGTTTCATGAATCTACAGACACATGATTAAATTTTACTATATATGTTTTCTAAATATTCTTTAAAATTTTCATTTAAAGCAATATTTTAGGAAACAATGATCAATAATTTGTGATATTAAAAGCATTTGTAAAATACATGTGATAAAAGATAGCTACTTAAAAGAGATTACCATCAATTTTGGTACAGTGTTTGAAATTATATACTCCATATTTCTAAATTCTTTCAGTTTTTGGTATTCTTTCTACTGCAAGATCACATTTTCTCTCTGGTATATGGCTAAAATAAATTAAATAAATTTCAGTTTTAGGATTTGAACTCACTTAAAATTAATATCATTTTTGATAATCTTAAGAAACAGTGAAAAATTATTCCCAGAAAATGTTGATCTGCAAAATATTTGACCTATTTTTTCTATTTAAATAATGAAAAACATGGAAAGCATGGAAACTTTGCACCTTACCTTTGCTTCTTCCTCCCCAGCTGCAGAAATATAGACATGAAAGATTCCTCTCCTAATCTAATAGAGGACAAAAATCATTACACTTTAGGAGTACAGATTAGAGGAAGACTGGAGATTCACCCAGCAAAAGACAACACAATAGTAACTATTACAAAAAATACTTTAAAATACATAGAATGTGAATTTAAATTCCTTTCAATGACATAAATGCGAAATTGAAGAAGACTTTAAAAAACAAAACATAAAACATAGAATGAGCAAGACATTGTGAAACTTGTGGCAGTTGAGGCAATTTGATTAACCAAAATCTAACAAAAGTAGATTCTAGAAATGACTGATTCTGAAGCACCAGAAGTTCAAGTAGACCTGCAAAATAAATTCCAAGCAGCAATTATTTCATATAGGTTATTAGAAAATAGCAACTTGCTAAAGGCCAAATTTTATAATGATTCAAAAAGAGACTGTGGAAATACAAAAGCCCCTGAAGCTCCCCCAAAACCCTGAGAACATGGACCATTTGTGTTTCTGTCCCTCTCACCATGCCGCCATGAGGTAGCACTGCAACAAACATGTGTGAGAGCATGATGGGAGCTCTCTGAAGCCCATAGCACAACATCACAGATAAATCTCTCCCCACATCTGCCCCCAAAGGTGGGTACAATTCACAATGAACCATCTTTCTTGATCTCCATGTCTCAGAGGTGCATCTTTGAGCATCTGAACAACAAAAAAAAATGAGTTGAATAAAGCAGCTAAGGAAACCTGCTTCTGGGGTGATGATGACTGTAAAAATACAGCATATATGCCAATTACTTTATATGCCAGTATTTACCCTGGCCTACAGTTCATTAAAGAAGTACTTCCCTAGAGTATTTTTAAGTGTGCTGTTTATTGAAATCACAAAATTGAGGTCACTTCATGAAACCATTGTGAAGACACGCTATACACAGAAAGTCAATAATTTTCATTGTATATATGTGAATTTTTATATAACTGACCTATCACAACTATCCTCTTGATGAAGTCTAAACCTACAAATTTGGACATAAGATTTTTTCCATCTAAAGAAAATTTGTCAAAAAGACAAAATAATTATCTACATCAGTGAGGTTTTGGAAAAGCAAAATTTTAGAATCTCATCACAACTATTGAGTGACAGTCTGCATTTTAACTTATTAACATGTAATTTACAGAAGAATTAAGAAGCAGTGGTTTAGAAACTTCTTTCAGTTAGTGATAATCTTTTCAGATTCATGAACCTACTGAATACCACTTCTACTTAAAGATAGATATCAAAAGAAAATGCATCTGCAATTTTCCTTTTTTTTTGTTCCAGTAAAAAATATTTAAAATGTTTGTTATATGTAAATTGAATTGGTTTCACTCAGTTTTGGAGGCTACAAATTCAGGATTGGGCAGCTCCATCCTATGCAAAGAACACGGCCATCTCTAGAAAGTGGCATGTACATAGGTAAGAAACCAGCTGCATACCTTAGTGGCTGAGGATAGACTATGGCTTTTCTTCATCACATCATCCTCTCTTTAAGAGCAGCTTATTTTGTAAGATCAGCACTAAAGCCTCCCAGAGACATCACCTGCACTGAACTCATCACGCTGCACAAGGCCTCAGCATTTGCAGGTGCTCTACCTCATTTTTGCCTGCAGTGAGAACACAGCCTCTGTGATAAGTATCCTATTGGATAGGCCACATTCAAAACCTAACATCACTTGTCCCCACTTTTAACTGATGTAAGATGAAATTTGGTATATTTTGCAATTACAATCCTTATCTAAGGATAATATACACAAGTACTTGTGAATAGAATGTTCAAATATTTGCCAGAGTGGGTAAATTGGAGCACGTAGGGCATTTTGTTCACTCCTGTAACTGATAATAAGAATGTTCTACTCCAAGTAATTGCCACTCTTTAGTATTACCTGAACAATCAAAACATGGAGATAAGATGAACAGCATGCAATAGACAAGTGGCGAGTGAGCTTTTTCAGTGCCGCCAAAATGTGAGCATGAAGATGCAGTGTAATATAGTACTTGTTGAGTGTTCTCAGTGACAGATTATTGTTTGGCTTTTATCAATCATTATTCTTCAAATGCTGATTGACACAAAATACCAACTTCTAACTCTCTGCATAACTGTATATATGAAATGCATAGCAGTAATATAACTATTTATTAATCAATTCATGAAGATCTTGGGAAGTTGAACTAATCAATATTTGAGCAGCAGAGCAAAGTTTGCATCCTTGTGCCTATATACAGGCACACCTATTTTACCAGATATGTTACTAGATATACATGCGTACTACCTCATGCCTTCATGACTATTTTTAAATGTTAGGTTAATTCCAGCATTTCTTTCTGTTTCTGGATTATTTCACATTTACAGACACAGATTTGTTTTGTTATTTGTCATTTGAACTTGATTGATATCACACCACTGCATTAGCCAATGTCATAGTTTATGTGTTGCCCAGGCCTCATGAGTCTGAATTGTGCATTTGTTATTAGTTCATTGTCTAGTGCTTGGATTAATGGTGTCAGTGCTCTATCCACAAAGGGGTGGAGCCAGGATGTAATGTAATGGCAGGAAGAAGCTGTGTCTTGCTCTTTGCTGGTTCAAGCTTGTTGTTTGCAGCCACCATGAAAGGCAGCCCAGCCATGCCCGCTTGCCTTGGAGTCAACTGAGTGTGGACTGAAATATCCAAAAACTGTAAGAAGTAAACCTTTCCTTTCCCAACTTGGGCTACAGGTATTTTGTCTCAGGGACGAGTAAAAAGTAACTAAGACAGCCAAGAATGTCCTCAGAGAATGGAAATCACACAATGCAAACTTTAATATTACAGCTCATGTTGCCTGGGCACAGAGCAATTTAACAAAGTTGAATACTGATTATGGAGGATTGTCAGACTTTTGCAGAAACACATCTGAGAAACAGATGGTTAGAAAATATAGAAAACATTGTGACTAAACTCTTGAAATTGGCCAAAGTTGAAAATGATGAATTTCCAAAGAAGTTTTTCATCTAAAGTTCATCAATGAACAAGTGAAACTCAGTTATTAACATTGAATCACTCTTGCCATCTGGGCCAATGACGTGAGGATAAACACAAAATAATAAGGTTTTACACTATAACCAAAGGCTCAAATGGTTACTGATAAGTTTGTCAAATCTTAGTATAAACATGTATGTATTGCATATATTAATGTGAGTCATTCCTGGTTTCTAATCATCCCTCCATTATATGTGAGGCAGAGTTTTCCTATTTTAATTTCCTCACCTTATGGCTTATAGATTAAGTGTTGCCACTCAACATCACTCTCTCATAGGTGAAGAATACTGGTAGTAATAGGTGAAGAATATTGGTAGTGACTGGATCATGAAAGCGTGTCCTGGATCAGTCCACTGATTGGTTTTTCACAATTCTGGGTGTGTACCTTGGATGTCATGGACCCATCCTGGGTAACTTTTGAGTGATACTACATCACTGTGTTAAGTTCACAGTGTTCAGAATGAAAGTATGTCATTCAGGATAAACTCCAAGAGTCCCTGTTCATGCTACCTTAGCAATGGAACCTTGGTGGAACAAACCAGTGGGCTTATACTTTGAATATTGTAAAAATGGGAGAAGAAGGAAGTGGTGCTGCTTCCAACTGTCTCACCATGAGCTATGTCTCCTCCGCATACCCCTTTGCCATGGCTTCATGACTTGGTCAAAACTGACTACAGATTACTACCTAAAATAAACCTTCCTTCCTTTCCCTTGTGGGTATCAGGTATGCTGTGTCAGCAACAAGAACAAAACAAAGACAACATATGCAAGTGAACATACTGTACTTGTCATTTTTGTGTGGCTTCTTTCATTTACCATGATTCCCTTTTTTTAAAAATATTTGCATTCAAATGATATATTGTCATTCTCTTTTATAAATAACTTATTCCCTCCTATATCTCTATACCATAGTTGTTTAATCCATTAATCTGTAAATGGAAACCTCGGCTGATTCCTTAGTTTACTATAGTGAATAATGCTCTACCAAAGACATATAGTGTATACAGGTATCTGATCTGTATGGTGACTTCATATTCTGTGTAATACACCTGGGAGTGGGGTACTTGAATCACACAAGTGTTCTATTTTTAGTATTTTGAGTGATTTCTATACTTCTTTGTATCATGAGTTTACTGATTTCCCACCAGAAATGTGGATGCATTTTCTACATACTTGTAATATTTAAGGATACCTTTCTGTTCATCTGTGAATCCAACTTAGCAAAAAGAAGACATGTCCTGAATCCTCCAAATGAAAGGGCAGATGAGTGTATCAGTCTCTGATTTGGTGAGGCAGTGGGACAATTCAGTTCTCCCAGAATGTTGCAGCCTTGAGCTAGAATCTTCCTCCATGTCTGGCTGTGTTGTGAGGATCAGCTTCAGTAGATGTATCTTCCTTATGGTCTCTTAGCAGATTTAGCACCACTTCCAGGAATGCTTTGCAGCCTTACCTATACTGTAAGGGACTTTACTCCTCTGAAATGTCTCTTTCTTCATAATTCTGCATGCTCAAACAATTTATTAACTCTGAAATAAAACATCCAGCTGAAGTATGCATAAAACTCCTTCTAAACTATAGCTTGATAATTTATTTTCTAAAAAATGTTTTCAAAACAGTTAATCTCAAGAAAGAGAACAAAAATGTCATACAAAGAAATAATAAAAACAGGAACACAATTCACATCACCATTTGTTTTGTTCTTAAATTTTGAAGTACTTCATGGTGTACTATGTATTCTGTAACTACAATAAATGAACTTTTAGACACAGTATTCCACATGATTCAGAAGAGAGGAATTTTTTTTTCATAAACACATTAAGGTTTTATGTGGTTTAAAAATGATAGTACAGCGTGTTCAGACCCTCCAGAATCATCACACAGACACCACAGTTGTTATCTGAGATGATCAACTGGGGATAAATTGAGACTGAGCAAGACCTGAGAGCTGAAAGCCAGTTTCCTAGTGTCATCTTTATCTCTGTCTTCTAGGTGTTTCCAGTGTAAGCTTAAAGATGCCCAGCAGTGGAAAATGTGGTCTGGCTCAAAAAACAAACCTGTGAATACTTGGTGTTTCTAAATTAAAACAATGTAGTAAGGTGTTAAAGTTGCCTATAAGAAGGAGATCTGGTTCTGGGATATTTTAACAACTTATAGCGGTGCAGATTGAGAGCAACAGGAATCATGGTCCCTATGCCTGAAAGCAAAGAGCATTTTTTAAACAAATGCTAGGGAAGAATATGTTCCATATTTCACTCGTATAAATAAGGGAGAAATTGACACAAAATGTATAAATTGTGTGATAGTAGTGAAGTCTATAAATGAATATATTTATTATTCATAAAATAGTTGGGCTAACAGCTGATAAAATATACAACACCTAAAATTCAGTGGCCCTGGTATATGACATCATGGTGCTACCCTTAAGGTTTTAACAAATATTCAATCAGATGAAAACATTCTTTTTTGGCCTGAAGTTGTTACAGATAGTCGTCACTGTGTCTTTGTCTGTGCATCCTCCAATTTTTGTAATTTGAATTGTGACATCACAGAATATTTTCATCACGCCACGCAGATAATGACTGGAAACAGGCAATAAAAGCCAGCAGAAACAAGAAATCATTGAACATTTTCTACAAATAAGCAGGGAAATTCCATAGTGCTTAAACTGGGAACTTGAGAGCAGAAAGCAGAAAACGTTATCATTTTTGGAAAGAGAAGTTGTAGGGAAATCACCATTCATAAATTTTTAACTTTTAATTCAAAAGCAAAAATAAAAGTCTAATGTAACCATGACAACGGTCAGTAACTGAATCTGACCTATGATTGTTGTAGCTAATGAAACAAACGACCAAAAAACAAAAGAAAACAAATGAACAAAACCCGAAGCAAACAAACAAATCTGAAAATGTGTTGGAAACAAGTACATATTTCCAGAAAAAAGAATGGCTGTTGTGTACCAGGAAAAAAAAAAAACTACAGGGTGTTTCTCCACATGTGGTCAGAAGAGAAAGCAAGTGTACACCTGAGATGGCAGAAAAGGCTTTGTGGGTGTCTAGCAATATCCTGCAGTCCTGGGTAATGCTAGATTGCACTATTAATGCTTCTTCTTTCTCCGATAAAAGAGCTTAGCACTTTGATGAAGGAATAATTTTGCCTGTTTTTTCAATGGATTTCATGTCCATAGGCAGAATTCACTCAGGACAGATTGAAAATAACATTATCAGGGAATTATTGTTTAAAACCCTTCTGTTGCATGTAGTAGAAAACAAGGTGTTTCTGAGTCAGTTGACATGGCTCAGAAGGAAAATACATTTGAAGATTAATCCTTAATCTAACACCAAAAGAAAGAGGCCCGTGTCCCTGGGTTTTTAGACAAGGAACAAAGTGCTCCTCATCCAGGTAGGAGAAAGTTGGCTGTAGGCCAGGCACATTGGGCTTGAACTCTCATGGATCAAACTATTTCCTCACAGGGATCACCGTGGCCTATTTCAGAGCTAGGACTCGGCATGGTCTAGCTTCCAACTGCTCAGGGACTATGCACAAAATGTCAATGGCTAAAAGGACAATGCAAAAGACTTCATTTCAGTACATTTGTACCACTGTTGACAGTCAGGAAATGAAATTGGTAAAATAGCTATCTCTCGGTACACAATAAGAAATCACAAAGTTGCAATCCATGTCCCTTCAGGCCTGAATCCTTTAAGACCATATTTGTAACTTTATTTTTATCCATAAGTCATCACCATCATCTCCCCACCTAGACACTGTGATTGGGCCATTCCCATCAGAGTTCACTCATGAGCCACAGCATTATGTCTTCAAGAGGGAGCCTTTGCCTACGGCACAGGCAGGTCCCTGTGTCTTTGAGTTGCAGGAAAGCACACACGTGTTGACAGTCTATGATTGTCATTTAACATAGAGAAGCTTTGTTCTCACCTAGTTCATCCAGGTTGAGAACTTTTCCACTTCCCCTATCCGGAGCATCTGAGAAGGCTAAATGTGATCATCAGCTTGTTTGCATAGGCAGCCACTTAGTGCATTAATAAAACTAACTTTTAGCTGGATCTGGATGAGTGGTGAAGGCAGGAATGTGGGGTCTCTATCTGGTACATGTTCCTATTCCTCTGCGGTGCTGCTCCTCTACCCTTCTTCCCAGCTGCCACGGGTTATGCTGCTTTATTGAACCAGCTCCATGTCCCATGATGTAATCACTTGGAGCCAGTTGCTATGGACTGAGTTTTCTGAAGCTATGAGCCAAATATTCCTCTCCTATTTTAAGAAGTGCATGTCAGGTGTTTTGTTCCAACAATGGGAAAATTGACCACTACAAATGATAGCAGTTTCATGCTTTTTATAGATGAATTTTTATGAGGAAATGTGATGGTTATTTTCATCCAATGTGGGAGCCAACTGAGACCAACTGGGAACTGTGCATCAGTTTTAATGAGGTCATTCCCAGTGCTGCTCAATTTGAATCACTTTACTACATTCTGCCTTAAAAGTAGATGCTATGTGATATGTGAAAAATATGCAACATAGGGAAAGCTGAAGTTTTAGATCATGACATCCACCAAGGACCTCCAACTGCAGTCAAGTACCTCACATCTTGAATGTGCTCTTCTTGAGTCTCTACGCTACATTCCCTGTGCTGCCCTCATGCAGCTCAGTGTTTCTCTCTCTGGAAGCACCAAACTTCATGTTTTTCTCAAATCTGACATGCTTATGACAAAAATGTTATAGCAATTTTCACATTTTATATATTTCAATGGAAACAGACTTTTACAAGGCCAGACCACTGTGAGATCTGAAAAAAATACTGACGCTATGAGATAGACTGAGCTACTTACACGCTCACATCACCTTTTCTAAATTACTATTTTACCTTGGAAATAATTTTCATACTGCTTGTATATAATCATTTCAAATGTGTGTTATTTCCTCTAGTGATTTTATTATTTTGTTTCAATCTTTAAAGTAAATAACTTTTGCACTTGTGCCAAAATCCCCACAACTTCTGGGTACCTACACCAAATGCACTGCCATTAATCAGAGCAAATGGATATGAACATGATAGTTTACTCACTTTCTTAAATCTGTGACACAATAACAGACATCCACTTTTTAAGGAAAGAGAAGCTTATGAGGCTCACAAGTGGTAGAGGTTTCAGGCTCCAGCAGAGAGCAGTTTGGCCAGGGAGAAGCAGCTCGTGTCATGGTAGGCAGGAAGCAGGGAACAGTCAAGTGATAAGGGAAAAAGATGCTTCCAGATCATACTGCCAGTGACTTACCTTCTGCAACCAGGTTTCCCTTGCCAAAATACTCATAGCTTAATCTCAACCATAGTGAAATCAGTCTGATGATGACTGTCAGTTTCCATGATCCAAACACTCCCAACAGCGCCTCAGGAGGAATACTGGGGTGAAGGACATCCAGACATAAACCAATAGGTATACTCACTGTTCTTATAAGCCACAGCATGGACAGAGTCAGAAGGACAAGAGCACAAGCAGGTATACTGTAACACATATGTCTCCTTGAGAAATAAACATGCTGTGGCAAGCAGAACCATTGAAACAATACCCAAGATTTGGGACAGATTTATTTTCCTAGAGGGACACTGACTAAAATCATTCCCAGCATATCATGCCTACAGCTTGCATGTGGTAAACAAGCAGGAAGTACAGAAGCTCAATGACTTGATATGTTTTGTGTTTGAATGTCTCCTGATGCCTCATGCAGTCATGGAAGACAGACCATTTGAAGGCAGCTGACTCTAGCATTTGTGATTTGTTCATCATCTAGTGGCTCTGGTACATAGCCTCATGGTGCTAACTTTAAGGTTTCAACAAATATCCAGCCACAGAAAATCACTGCTTTTGGCTTGCAGTTGTTACTGACAATCTTCATGTTGTTACTCTGTCTCTGTATTCTCCTACTTCTGTAAGTGAATTTTGGACATCTCAGAATATTTTCATCAGGTGATGCGGAGAATGACTGGAAATAGACAAAAAATGTTACTGAAAGTAAGGCATCACTGAACACCACTGGAAAAGAACAAGGATGACATTTTTTGTTTTTAAACTGGGAACGATAAGTTGAGTGTGAAAATCTCATCGGGATTGTAATTGGATGCAACAGGGGAATCAACGTTTACAAACTATTAACTTTTAATTGAAAAGAAAATATATAAGAGGCCCAGCTTCTCTCTTATATAAGCTTACTTATATAAGGAACAGAGAAGAAGAGGCAGCATGGGAAGAGGCAGCAACAAGAAAGGCTCCTCGGCCCCCAATTCTGAGAATCAGGCAATAGCAGACACCGCACCAATACACATAAGGCGCCATATAGAGAGCCTCATAGACCAATTCAGGAATGAAGTTATCAACGACCTGAAGCTAGAAGTAGGCAAAATAGTTAGAGAAATGCTAAGTACCACCCAAGAAAAAACAGGTGGTGGAATGGAAGAACAGAAAAAAAGGGGAGAATTGTTTGATGGAGAAAACAGAGAAAGCATAGAATACGTGAAGCAGGTTCAAAGGGACTACCAAGATACTAAGAAGTCTATCGAAGACTGGCATAACAGCTTGAAAGAAACTAAGGACAGACTATCTGAACTGGAGGGCAGACTTGTAATATGGGAGAATGAAATGAAAAACTTCTTAAAAATAACAAAGAAACAAACAGCAATAATACAAAGACAAGAAGATGATAAGAGGATCCATAACTTAAGGATTAAGAACATAAAAGAAGAAGTAGGGACACAAACAAGTGAACTACAAAAGCTACTCACAGAAATAATCCAGGAGAATTTTCCTAATTTAGCAAAAGGTAAAGATACTCAGATGTATGAGGCATACAGGACCCCAGCCACCTACAACCCAAACAGAGCAACACCCAGGCATATAATAATAATAATTCCAGAAATTCAATACAAGAACAGAATATTAAAAGCTGTCAGAGACAAGAAACAGACCACTTACAAGGGAACACCCATCAGAATTACAGCAGATTTCTCTGCACAAACCATCAAATCACGAAGAGCGTGGGGGGAAATAATTCAAGCTTTGAAAGATAATAATCTCCAGCCAAGATTGAGATATCCTGCACAACTGTCCCTGGAAATTGATGGAAAAACAAGGTGCTTCCAGGATAAAGAGGAACTGGGGGAATTTGCAACCACCAATTCAACTCTACAGAGAGTATTGCAGGATATTCTAAAAAAAGAAAAATACAAAGAATCCAGAAATAGTGGAGGCCACAACGAATGGAGCAGAGAACAAAGTGAAGAAGACAAACTGACAGCTACTGACAGAATAAGAGCTCAACAGAAATGAGACAGAGAAGATTGGATGATAGGAACAGCTTTTTTGGAGAAAATGACATCTTAATAGGTAATACTGATTTAGTATCATCTTGTTTTGAAGTCTCATCTAGCTTTTGTCCTTCTGTCTCCAATGGTCTAGATAGGTTGTATCTTACTGGATTTTATTATGTACGATAGTATAAGCAAAAACCTTTTAAAGACAAGGAGATTATACAGAAACCATTGTTCATTTTCTGTTAGTCGATTCGAAATTCTCTGTAATGCTGTCATTCTCTTAAATGGTTTTACATTGTTTTGATATACTTAATGCTACAGTATACGAAGTTGTACTCAAGGATTTCAAGGAAAGAGACAATATGGTAACTACTTTTAGGTCAGGATTATCTGGTGGTGAAACACTATTCTGCTTAAATGGTTATGTTTTGATCTGTGCTGTTTCGTTGTTATGCCCTCTTTTATCTCAATCTCCACTCCGTTATTTACTTTTTTATTTTTATCCTTTTAATTAAAGGAAAAAATAGCAGGATATATTATAGTAACCCACTTTGACTTTCCATTACCTCAATTTAAAGCCCTGTATTACTCTCACCATCTGGTTTTTAACTGATGTTCCCCTATTCTGTTTTGCTGGATAGTATCAGGTTCGAAAATTTAGGCATCAGCTGTGAAGATAATGAGATTCATTATAACGCCCATTCTCGTTGACTTTTATCTACTTTTGAAGACCTGCAATGTCTCCAATGTTTTGGTTTTGTCGGTTTTATTCTTTACTGTTTTGTTCAATTGTATTATAACTAATGATATAGGCAATTCTATTAGAGATAGCGGGAGGCATTATGGTAACCATTGTTGATCACCTTGTATTATGTTTTCACATTATCTATTATGTCCACCCTTTTGACTTGACCGATTCTGTTCTGTTATGTCACATTTGGTTTTACTCTCTTCCAAAAAAGTAATAAGAACCGTGGGAGCAATGAAACCCAAAATGTGTAATAGTCATTGTACAAAAGAGAGGAAAAGAAAGTGCTCTAAACTATATAACTGCATGTATATTTAAGTGTATAAGATAAAAAATGATATCACAGAGTTTTATTGGATCATTGAACAGAACTGTTAGCAGTATCATTGTTGGAATGTCCACTCTACAAGCTTTAATTTTGTGACTTGAACAATTATTTCTAAGATGACAATATGTAATCCATTAACTAGTGATTTCCTACTGTTCATTTTTTTTCTGCAAATCTGTATAACTTGTACCCTTTCTCTGTTTTTTTTTCTTTTCTCCTTAAATAAAAAAAAAGACAAAAAAAAAAAAAAAAAAGAAAAGAAAATATAAAAAAATGAAACCAAAATTATGACCAGTGACTTAATCCCATTTATGAGTGTTATGTCTAATCAAATTTTTAAAAATTTATAAATATGTGCCAGAAACAAGTACATATTTCCAGAAAATACATGGTTGTTATGTAAAAGGGAAAAAAAATAATCAGAGTATTTTTCCACATGTGGCCACAAGAGGGTGGAAGTGCACAACTGAGATGGCAGAGAGGGCTCTTCAGATGTCTAGAAAGGTCCTGGAGTCCTGGGTGATGCTGGATCACACTATTACTGGTTTACTGTCCCATTTCATAGCTTATCAACTGGTGCAGGGGAAAACAGAACAGTGACTGAGTAGGGTAAGGCAGTTTTATTGGGGGCCCTCCCCAATGCTCTTCAAGCTGAATCACATTACTTTTCTGTCTTTTAAGTGGAACTTATGTGCCATGTGAGAAACATACATTAGAGAAGCAAAATCTTAGATGAGTGTATCCATTGAGCACCTCCAAATTCAGTGGAACAGCTGACAGCTATAATGACCTTGTTATTCAGATTCCTGGATTCCCTGTGCTTTCCTCACCCAGTTAAGAATTTCTCTCTCAGATGTCATATAGGAATGAGCCAGACTAATGTCACCTTAGATCTCAGCCAATATAGTAGCTATAAAAAACGGCTAAGGACCTGTTCTCACCATTGTTTCTTGCAAAAAAAAAAAAAAAAAAAAACCCTCATGAGCCAAACTGTGAAACCTCATGCTGGCTTTAACCTGAGCTATTGTAAGATGATTGTCACACCTTGACCTCCACCCTGGATGCAAATTACCCTCTGTGCCAGCCAGATTCCAAAACAACATATTCTTGCCCATTTCTCTCTGGAACAAAAAGGTATGTGAAGGTTATTCAGTAGGCCCATTGTCCACATCAAAATACTTTGAGGAACACACTCTGCTGGCTAAAAAATCTTGTTTGTTCCCACTCTCTGCATGCATTGGTGATTTCTTGTGTTTTCTGCTCTGTCATAAGAACATCACCAAACTTCATGGTTTCCTTAAGTCTAACATGCTTCAACTTAAAAATTTATAGCAATTGTATTATGTGTTGTATTCCTGTGGAATTAGTTTAAGGCCAGTCCCTTCTGAGACCTGAAAATCTTACTGATGATATGACTTGGATTTAGTTACTGAAACACTCACTTCACCTTCTGCTAAGTCACTACATTTCTTTGGAAAGAATTTTCCATGTTTCCAGGATTGAATTTTCCAACCATGTGCGATTCCCTTTAAGGCTTACATTGTCCCTTCTCTGACATTTTAAAATAAAACCCTGCTCCCTCTGAGTACCACACCAAATGTATGGCCATTACTCAGGCCAAATAGATCTGTGGATGTTATTTTACCCACATTCTTGTATCAGAGACATAATACAAGCCACCCATAATTTAAGGAACATTAGGTTTATTTTGGCTCACAATTTGTAAAGATTTCACCTTATACCTAGCAAGTTCCAAGGAAGCTCAGATTGGCAGAGGAGAAACAGTCTATGGCATGGCCGTCAGGAAGTGGAGAGTAATCACGGGAGATGGGAAGGAGATATAGGCTTCCAGACTACACCTTTAGTGACTTCTCCAATCAGGCTTCACCTCCTAAATCACATTTATCTATTGTGATCAGGGATTTTAAAGAGAAATCTACATATAGGACTTAGAATTTGTAGTATTTTATAATGGTCACTGACAGTTTAATACAAAGAAGTGCAATAAATCTGTTCAGAACAGTAAAAACCCAAGGGAATATAGCTGAAACCCTATATCACACAGCAATGAGACTAACTAAAGACCTAGAGCCTATGAAAATGCCTCCCATGAGAGTGAATGGAGTCCTAGAGCCCACAACAATGACTCATAAAAGTTCATTTCAGGTATCTGCACCGAGAAGGCCCAAAAATCAGAGGTGTAAGGTAGGAAGTCTGCGAATGGGATGAAGGATCTGTGCTAGCAGGTTGAAGATTCTCTACTGAGCCAAGAGGGGATGCTCAAAATAAAGACCAGGGCTCCCTCAAAAAGTACCACAGACATCCTCAGTGACAGTGAGGTCCTAAGCTCCTCCAACAATGAGAACAGCCAAGTACATGTCAGTAAGTCAGCATGAAAAATTTCTCCTGAAGGTTAAAGAGCACACATCATCCCTCCAGAGCCAAGATGTGATGCTCAACATAAAGACAAGTGCACCCCCAAAGTGAACTGCAGGCACACTCAGCAACAAAGTCCTGAGCTTCTCTGGTAATAATGGCCAATTTCATGACAGGAGAGCCAGCATGAAAAGGTCCTTCAGGAGAATCAACACTCCAAACAAACAGCACTCACTTAGAAGGATGTACAATTCATATGCTTTTTCTCCACATCTCCTTTTATGATGGTAACTTTCCTCAGGTGGGTCATCTACAGTCAGTACTGATTAAGTTCTGCAGATGTTAAGTTGACCACAAGTTTATAATCTACAACAGCTATAAACTGAACTGTAATAGACTAATCCACTAATGTCTGTCACAGACCTATGATCTAGTCACTCCTATAATCCCAAAGCGGAAATTCAGAGGTGTGAACTCCTCAGGTAGGATATAACAGGTCCAATCCATGTCCCCTTTTCCCACAGCACAGACAGGGTCAAAAGAACAATAGAACGAGCAGATACACTGTAAAAATTGGTCCCCTTGAGAAATAAAGTTCTGCGTAGTATCACTGCTGTATTTGTCTAAGTCATAGTTTGGACAAGCACCAACCCACAGGTCACTGACAAGGATCGTTTCTATGACATGATCTATACAAACAACACGTATATTCATTGAGAAAGAAGAATGTCTTTTGATTTAATATTTAATACAGAAAGCTCTTAACCATGTATTTCATTTCTTTTTTAGGTCTTGCAATGCTGTAGAACCCAGAATACTTACACTGAGGAAAATCCCAAGTTTATAGCATACTTATTTTTCTTAAGGCACTGAATTAAATTTCTAAACTGACAGTGTGAGATCCTTCTATACTAGTTTCTTCAGAGCATTTATTGTGAAAGAACACATAAATTTGTCAGAGGCTTTTGCCATACATATTGAGATAATCAGATGTTTTTTGTTGTTTCCTTATGTTTTTGCATTGCTGTTTTTTTTTGTTACAAAGAATCATCTTTATTCCTTGAATGAAACCAGATTGATCATATTCTATAGACTTGTAATGTGCTAATTAACTAACTTTTTCTGAACTTACTGAAAATTTTAAGTTAAACTTTGGTTCATTGTTTTCTTTTATGTTGAGTTGTTTTCTGGTTTTGTGATCAAGGTGATAGTGGATTTGGGGGATGGAATGTGCAGCATTCCGTGTATTTCTGTTTCATGCATCACACTGAGGAGCACCTATTTGGATTTTAAAGATGTGCTGAACTCCATCAAACTGGTTATCAGAGTGGGTGTTTCCTGAGCCACAGATAAGAAGTGACTGCTCCATCCAGAAAATACTAAAAAACAGGGGATTCTGTTTTGCTCTCCTGGCCACTCACACCATGGGGTGCTTCTCAACATGGTTCCAGCACCTACAGCATATGGGTCTATAGGGAAATGTCTGCAATGTTTCCCATTCCAGGCTAGTAAGCAGAACTCAGTTCTCTGTCACTTTTTCCACACAGTCTATTTGTCTCATAGTTTCATCTGCTGTTGTGGATTACATTAAGATTCTCTTCTTTATCCCCCAAATGAAAAGAACACCACCCTCAATAAACTGCCACATGTTCAATGTTGATCCATTCTATTTTCATTATTTTGTGTTTTTTAAAATAAATATCATTAATTTTGA
The DNA here is from genome assembly GCF_034190915.1 of Cavia porcellus. NCBI lineage: Eukaryota > Metazoa > Chordata > Mammalia > Rodentia > Caviidae > Cavia > Cavia porcellus. The sequence goes on along the minus strand of NW_026947501.1, from coordinate 41,879,499 downwards.
AATTTCAAATATTTTAAGTTTTTTCTTCTGCTTCACTACATACTTGCTTGTGTTTATCTATATTATACTCCCACATATCTGCGGCTTTTTATGAAGCAACTGAAACAGTCTGTGTAATCTGGTTTCCCACGGTACCCTAGGATGACATTTCTGAGTGTAAAATATCTTGTAATATGGGAGTAAAGTGCAGAAGTAAACAGAAATCAAACTTTGTTGATTCACAAGATTCACTGGAATTTTAAAATCTTCATCCTTAGATTTTCCTTTAGTTTAAATAATATCTTCTGCTGTTCATTGTGCTTTAATTTACTGGTTCTAGTGATTATAAATCATGGAAATGCAATCTTATTCCTCATTGCATGCCTGCAGAGTTCTGCTGAAAACTTCTGTAGCAAAATTTTCAGGGAACCTTAGCATGGGGAACACTTCTGCTTTCCATATTAACAGCAGGTATGATAAACAGTGTATCCAAAAGTTTCTTAGATCTTTCTGCACTATATCTAAGAGGTATTATGTTGTATGGGAAGATAAGGATCTAAGAAAGAAAAACAACACTGTACTCAAAGGAAAAGCAGACCTCATATCAAATGTTAGACAATACAAACCACAAACAAATCTAATACCAGTGTGGTCTCACTGGGGACATGTGTGATCACCCATCTCACGCTGATCTACTGAGTTGAGCCAGTCTTGCAGGTGTGTCCCTCCATAAAACCCTGCTGATTTGCATGTCCCAGGAGTTCAGCCCACAGCCTTCAAAACTTTTAACAGGCTACTCACACCCTAGGCAGGAGTCAGTCTCAGTCAGCACAGAGAATGGACATGAGGGTCCCCACTCAGCTTCTGGGGCTCCTGCTGCTCTGGCTACCAGGTAAGCATGGGCAGCACTGGGGATTTCCTAATCACTGTATGGTCAGAACAACCTGTTGCTTTAAGGAAGTTCTTTGTTACTATGATTAATAAGGTAAATAATTGTTTTTCTGTCTCCATTTTCAGGTGGCCAATGTGACATCCTATTAACCCAGCCTCCCTATGTGTCTGCATCTTTAGGAGAGAAAGTCACTATCACTTGCAAAGCCAGCCAGGGTATTAGCAATAACTTACACTGGTATCAGCAGAAACCTGGCAAAACTACTAAACTCCTAATCCGTTATGCAACCACTTTGCAGTCTGGTATCCCATCCAGGTTCAGTGGCAGTGGATCTGGGACAGATTTCACTCTGGCCATCAGCAGCCTGCAGCCTGAAGACGTTGGGACTTATTTCTGTCAGCATAGTAACAGTTGGCCTCACACAGTGATACAGACCATAACAAAAACTTTTCAGAGGAGCAGAAGTGTGAGACCAGGCTGCAACAGTTTCTCTTCCTTGTGACTTCATTTGATCTGAGTGTTTCTCACATGCAGCCAGGATTTGAACATAACTTGAAGCTTTTAGAATACAGTTCAGGCAGAGTCCTTTCTCCCATCCAACCTTAGCACTTCAGGATGTGCATTCTAAGTTAATAAAGGACACAAATCACTACAGTTTAAGAGTATGGACTCGAACAAGTGGTGAGATTCACACAGAAAAAGGCAAGTAACAAGCTATTTCAAGCCAATATGTACAATGGAATGTGCATAAAATTGGAATGGTAAATTCCTTTAAATAACTAGAAGTATGATAGGAAAGAAACAAAACACAAACCACAGAATGAGTTGGATGATGTGGCACTTGCCTATAATCATACCAGTGGAGGTAAGGTGATTGTCATTAAATAGAAGCTAGGTTTGGGCTGCCTAACAACTGTAAGATGAGCCTGAGTTACATAGTAAGCAACTCTTTCAAAAATAAAGTAAAACAAACAAACAATACAGCAATGACCACAAGAAAATTTGTTTCTAGAAGTGATTGATCTTACTGTTCCAATTCAGATGTCAAAGAATAACTTCAATATAAATTCTAAGCAGAAATTCCTTTAGTAAATGCAATTAGCATATAGACACAACTTGTGAAAGGTCACGTTTTTCAGTGATTAGAAAAGCAGATGCTGGCCATGCAAGATCCTCTGATGCTCCCCCTGAAGCCAGAGCATCTACCAGTAACTTTAAGGTTCTGTCAACCAGGAGGTCCTCAGCTGTGTCTTGAAAACCTAGCTATGGGAGTGCTGGTGTTCTCCACAGCCTATAGTGCAGCCCCCTAGGTGATTCTCCACCCACCTTTCTCCCTGAAGGTGTATACACATCATGTAGTATCATCTTCCTTCAGATATAAATCCCAGAAGCCTTTGTTTGAGCATTTCCATGGAAAAATGAGTTGTAAAAAAGCAGTTAGGTGAAATATACTTCCTGAAGTGATGGTGATTATAGGAAAATCGTGTACCTCATAATTCCTGTGTATGTTAGTATTTTCTCCAGCACAGAATTTTGTCAGGTAAATAACAGCTCCAGCATATTTTACCCATGCTCTGAATTTATATCAGAATATTGTGGTCACAACAAGAATGCCTCATAAAATCATAGTTTTACCGGAAAGACAAGAATTTGTATGACATGTAAAAGAATCTTTGGACGAAGCACAGCTGTCTTGAATAAACAAAACCAAAAACAACCAAATGCAGATGCAGCATTATGCACCACTTCCACACACTTTACCAGAATGAAAAGCCATTACCAGGATGGGTGAGATTTTACACAAGAAAAGTTTCAGATTCACATTAGAAATCCTGAATGGCAATCTGAATATTAAACATCGTGTTTGGTGTACTCTTAAAAGTTCAATTAATGAAAATCTTTTTAAGCTCAATGAATCACTTGGAATACATTCCTATTTAAAGTCATAATATGTGATGCACCATACTTTTCTTTTTGTTGTTGCTATAACAAAATATTGAAACAGTACATTAAAAAGAAAGTAGATTGTTTTCTCTAAATTTTTGAGGCTACATATTCAGGAATATGCAGGCCCATCTTGTACCCTAGTAAGAACTCAGCTATCTCTTTGATAAAGTCTCATACAATTAGGAAGGCAAGCAGCTAAATTCTGGGCTATAATGTGGCTTTGCTTCATCACATGACTTTTATTAAGATCAGCGTACTCCATAATGTCTGTGCTGATCCTTTTCAGAGGCAGCACTGTAGTAACCTCACCATCTCTGATTGGGTTCCAGATGTTAAGTATTCTCCATCTCTGTAGTGGCTGCAATGAGAACCCAGTCTCTATGACAGAAGTTCTTTTGGATAAGCCACATTCACATCTTAGCACCTCTTATATCTATATTTTAATTGATACAAAATTAAATTTGAAATCCTTTAAAATAACTACTCTAACCCAAGAATAATACACATGAATAATACACAGAATGATCAAATATTTGCCTATGCAGGTAAATTTGTGCATTTTGTTCACTCAGTGTAACCGATTATAGGAATGCTGGGCTCCAAACCTCCACCGCTCTTTAGCATGTGCCTTTGATCAAACAAAACCTGAAGATGGGTGGAGTAGCCTACATTATTCAAGTGGTAAGTTTTCTGTGATAAAACACTTTTTGGAGGCTACACTGGTGCTAGTAAGAAGAGGATCTGGTCTTAGGATAGTTTTGTTGAACTTCCTGTGGGGAGGTTGTAGAGCAATTGGAATCATGTGCACTGTTTATGAAAACCGAGAGCATTTTTATAATAGAAATGTGGGTAATAATAAGTTCTTGTCTTTGACCTGCAATAGTATAAATAAGAGAGGAGAGAATGCACAAGAAGGGAGGTGTTGTGGGATGAGAGGGAAATCCATTAGGAGATGGACTGATTGCTCATGGAATGGTTGGAATAACAGTCTAGAAAGTTCACAGTAGTGAAGATTCAGTGGCCCTGGTGGTTGGCATCATGGTGTTATGTTCGAGGTTTCAATAAATACTCAGAAGGAAGAAATCATTTTTGGCTTTGACCTGGCAGCTGTTAATTATTTTCTTCCTGTTTTATCTCCTTCCTTGCATCCGCCAATCTATGTAATGTAACACCTCAGAATAGTTTTATCATGCCACACAGACAGCAACTAGAAATAGACAACAGAAGTTAGTACAAGGAGATGGACACTGACTTTCTCTGGAAAACCAGCTGGATGACTCTTTCATCTTTCAGCTGGTAACTAGATAGCAAGGAGCAGGAAAATATCCAGCATTTGAATCCCAGACACATTGATAGAATCCGAATTTATAAACTACTATCTTTTAACTGAAAACCAATTGCAACAAATATGTAACTAGAGTACCAGGCAATTCCAGAAACTCAATTGTGAGGGTTGTATCTAACCAAACAATCAAAGCCAAGTGTGAAAATGCGCCAAAAACAAATGGGTATTTCCGGAAAGAGGACGGTTGTCAAATACAGGGAACACTGCACAACATTTCTCCACATGTGAGCACAAGGGGGCACAAGGACACCACTGTGAGGGCAGAAAAGATCCACAGGTGTCTGGAAACTTCCGGCAGTCCTGGGTGAGCCTGGATAGTATTGCTGATTCGCTGTCCCATTTTGTTACAGGTCAGCTGAGTTAGAAATATTACAGGTGATGAGACAGGGCGAGGCACTTGAAGGAGCCAGTGCATAAGTCTAGATATCTGGCAACTGGAGGGAGACAAACACCTCCTGCTGTGGGCTAGGCATCAAGATAAGAGATCAAAAAATGCATCCATATCCTAAGGACTGATATTCTATCTTCCTATCCCAAGTACACCCTGAGAAAGTCAGGAGTCACTTTTCCAAGGGAAGAGTCACTGTTCCCTAAAAATGCCTGATTTCTAAGTAATTCACTTCCCCGTTTGTCCTTAATGTAATCAGTTTTACCTAAACTATTAATCTTATTAGCTAACCATAGCTCTGTCCCACCTTATGCCCGTCTGGCTTGTGATTTCCCAGTTTTCCCTACCTTGAAACCATCACACCCCATGCTTTTACTCTATAAAGTCTTTGCAAATGAGTCCCTGACAAACCTGTTGCGATAGCTTCTTTCCCTCTCTGAGAAGGAAGCTTTCTTTCTCTCAATAATATATTCTGTTCTTAACCTCACACTGTTCCTAAAATTCATTCTTTGATTTTAGAGAACAAGAACTTAATACGGGACCTAGTAGAAGGTCAGAAGTTCAATTCAGCAATAATCTTATCCCTTTATCCAACAGACCTTATGTCCATAAGCAGGGATTGCTCAGGACAGACTAAGAATGATCTGATCAGAAGATGATTGGCTAAAATCAACTCTTCAGTCACATACAGTGAAAAGCAGAGCCTCTATGAATCTGATGAGTTATGAGGAAAAATACACTTGGCACATCATCTTTATTCTAATAAAATAAAGAGTAAGCCCTGACCTGGGCCTCTGTGTTGCAGATAAGGAATAGAGTTCTCCTCACCAAAGTGGGAGAAAGTTTAAATCTTACATGCTCCACATAATCCAGGGATAGAGGCTCTTAATACCGCAAGAGAAATGTTTCCTCACATATATAGTCTCAACTTAAAATTAAGACTGGCATGGTCTAGCTTCCAGCTAAACCAAACTAAATGACAATGCATCTCAATGCATCTCGGTGTATTTACACCAATGGTGACATTCAGGAAGGACAACTAGGCAAAAGAGTTCTCTCTCTCTCAGAACACAATGAGAAATCACAAAGTTGCAATTCATTTTCTTTCAGGTATGAATCCTCTTGATAATATTTGAAAATTTGCATTCATCCATAAATCATGACCAGCTCCCCCCAAGACCATGGCTGGACCATTCCCAGGCAAAGCCCAAGCACGAGCCACAGAGAGGTGTCTTTCCTGAGAGCACCTGTACCTACAGTTCAGGTAGGTACTTGCATCTTCCAGTTGCAGAGAAGCAGGTGTGTTGAGAGCCTTTATTTGTGACCAAATGTGATGATTTTTCCTGACCTACATCATACGGGAAAAAAAAATTCCAAATTTCCCTGCCAGAATGGTTTTTGTAGGTTAAATATGATCATCAGTGTGATTGCATTGACAGCCACCCACTGCATTAGTAAAGCTTATTTCTAGGTGGATCTCTATAAGTGTTAAAGGCAGGATCATGGTGTTAGTATCTGGTCCTTGTCCCCTGTTCTCCAATTTGCTGTTCCTTTGCTCTGCCTCATGGTTATGCAGCATCATTACACCAGCTCCATAAACCATGATGTAATCATTTGGACCCACTGCTATGGATTGAATTCTCTCAGGCTGTGATACAAATTTTCCTTTCCTGTGATAAGATGTGCATGTAGGTATTTTGTTCTAGCCATGGGAAAATGAACCAACCCAAAAAGTCCTGAACTGTTTCTGTGTATAGATGTATTCTAGTGAAAAATTGTGATGGTTATTTTCATCCATGGTGGACTATAAAGAGATCAGTGACTGATGCTGTGTGTCAGTTTTATTGGAGGGCATCCCCTGTTCTTTACTATTATTTAATGCCTTAAAAATAGAAACTTTGTGCCTTGTGAGAAATATACAGCATCAGCAAAGCTTAAATCTTAGATGTATCCCATCCACTCAGGAACTCCAAATTCAGTTAAGCACCTCACATCTTGCATGCCACCCTCATGAATCACACACTAGGATGCCCTGTGCTTTCCTCACCCAAGTCAGGATTACTTGCTCAGACACACTGAACTTCCTGGTTTCTTCATGTCTGACATGCTTAAATGTAAAAATTTACAATAATCTTACTTATTACATTCAAATGGAAACAGACTTTTAAAAGGCCCTTGTGAAGCCTGAAAATCATACCAATGCTGTGAGATTGACGCAGATACTCCAACACCCAAGTCAGCTTCCATTAAGTCACCACTTTATCCAGAAAGAATTCTTCATGTGGCTGGCTTTTGTTTTACCAAATATATATGATTCCTTCTAATGACTTTATTATCATTTTCTGCAATCTGTAAAGCCATAAACATTTCTACTGATGCCCAAGATCCCCTTCCCTTGAGATCTTCCATCAAAAGTGTTGCCATTAATTAGGGCAAATGGATCTGTGTGTGATACTTTATGCATTCTGTTGAATCTGATACACAACACTGGGCATCCACAATTCAAGGAAAAAGTTCATATTGTCTCTCCAGTTATAGAGGTTTCAGCCTATAGCCAGCTGACTCCAATCAAGGGCAGCATGACAGAGGAGAGTAGCTCATGTTATGGCAAATAAGAAGAGGAGAGAAATCAAGGGAGGAGTAAAAGAAATACACATTTCTAGAACACACCCTCAGTTACACACTCCTGTGACCAGGCTTCACTGCCCAAATTGCATTTAGCTTAACCCAAAACCTAGTGGACCAATCTATTGATCACTATCATTATAATCCAATCAGTCCAGAATCCCTTCAAAGGGATTCCACTGTGAAGGGCAACAGACATAAAGCACAACAGGTCCACTAAGTGTCACCAGTGTCCAAAGCATGGACAGAGTCAGAAGGACAAGGGATAAGCAGATACACTGCAATACTTGTATATCCTTGAGAAATACACTCATGCATAGTCTTACCACTGTTACTTATCCAAGTCATAGTGTGATCATGACCAACACACATCAGTGAAAACAATAATTGCTCTAGCACAATCTGTGCAGATAAAAGGCACACGCATTTTAAAAACAGACTATCTTTTCATTCAATATTTCAGATCAGAAACTTTTCTCAACATATTTCTTTTATTTTTTTTAATTTTATGCACTTCAATCAACACAAAGTAATTATACAATTTCAATGCCAAAGGTTTTCATATTTCTTTTAGAGACAGAATTTGGTTTAACTGCTAAGTTGACTATGTGATTTTCTTCTATTTTGGTTTCTTCCCAATATTTATCATGAACAAATACACAATTTTGTCAAAGGCTTTTGTTATACATGTTGAGATAGTCAAGTGACTTTTATTTTTTCTTTCTATTTTTTTGTTTTTCCTGATATTTGATGATTCACATAACATAAAGCCTCTCTGAAATGCTGGAATGAAACCAAACTGATCATATTCTTTAAGCTTTTTAATGTGTTATTTAAGTAAGTACTGAAGAATTTAGTGAAAAACTTTACATCAAAATTTCGTGCACCAAAATTTGGTGTGTTGTTGTTGAATCACTGTCTGGCTTTGAGATCAAGGTGATCTCAGCTTTTAGAATGAATCTGGAAGCAAACTTCTTATTTCTATTTCTTGGAACACTTTGAGGAGCATTGAGGTTAGTTTGATAATGGCAAACTTCATCAAACTGACTGTCAGCCTGGCTGTTTTCTGAAGCATTGATGAGAACTGGCTGCTCCATTCATGGATACCAACCACTTTAATGTAACTTGCTGTGTCCCACTGACCACCCAGACACTGGGGAGCTTCTCAACAGGGCCCCATTCATTACAGTGCATGGATCAATTCTGAAATGTCTGAAAAGTCTTCACACAAGCTGGATACACCGAGATCAGCCAGCTCTTTCTCTCTGAATGCTGATATATCTGCTAGTTTATTCTGCTGCCTTGGATGACATTAGATTCTCCTCTTTGATCCCCCTAGAGGAAAAGGATACTACGCTCAATGTACTACCCCATGTTCAGTGTTGGTCATCTCTACCTTCTTATTCCACTTGATGATCGAAATATCAGTATTTGTGGGATTCTACATATTTACTGACATTTTCTCCTTTATCCCACTCTTCTTTATGTCTGTCTACATAACCAGACTGCCATATACCTGCTGGATTATATGGAGCACCTGGAGCAGGCTGTATGCTCTAGTTTCCTGAAGTCCCCAAAGATGGCATCTGTGAGTATACAGTGTCTTTTAAAAAAATATTTAAAAGGAAAAAGAGAAAAAAAAAAGAGGTGTACGGGTACAAGTAATACAGAACTACCAAAAAAAAAAAAAAAAAAAAACGGAAGAAATCACCAGTTAATAGATTACACATTATCATCTTAGAGATAACTATCAAGTCATAGTATCAAAGCATACAAAGTGGACATTCAAACAGTGAGACTGCAAAGAGTTGATTTCAATGATCCAACCAAAAACATTAATATGGTCAGCTATTTAACACCCCTAAACACACTTGCTGCTGTATCCTTTAGAGCACTATTTTCCTTCTCTTTTTTACAACAAAATTTACACATTTTGGGTTTTATTACTCCTTAGTTCTTATTACTTTTTTTGGGAAAGAATAAAGTCAAATATGGCAAAACAAAGCTGTCAGTCAAAACCATGGATAGACATAGCACATGATGTAAAAACAGAGTACAAGGTTATCAACAATGGTTGTAATGTGGGGGTAAATAAAATGCAATGGTGAGTATAAATTAGAGTTTAGCGATTTACAGGAGCCACTGGAGCTTTAAAATCTTATTCCTTAGTCTTTTCCTTAGCTTCAATGCTCCACTATTTATCTCAGTTTATTTTGTGGGTTCTGATGAATAAAAATCACGGACATGCAGGCTCTGATTCCTCTTATACCACATCACATTCCTGCAGAGGAGTCTGATGAACAGGTAGAATGTCAGGAACCTTAGTATGAGAAATCTTCTACTCTCAGTATTGACCACAGGATCACAAGCAAAGAACAGAAAAGGAAAAAAGCCCCAAAACACACAAACAAACAAAAAGAAAGTGAGTCTTTGAAATTTTTGGGACAGCACTGTATCCAGTACAAAAAGGGATACAAGGGGTGTTAAGAAAATAGATGTGATGGGAATATAAGCTAGGAATATAGCACAGTACACAAAGCAACAGAAGGTTGAATTTAACCTCAGACAAAATGGATAAAATACAAACTACCAACAATATGGTCTCATTTGGGACCCCTGGGGTTACAATGCCTGTGCTAATGACTGAGATGAGCCAGTTTGGCAGCTGTGCACAGCCCTGCTCAGCCCTGTGATTTTCATGGGCTAGGAGCACAGCCCATGCCCTGGGGACTTCTTCATAAGCTGCTCACACCCTGTGCAGGACTCAGCCCCAGTCAGGACACAGCATGGACCTGAGAGTCCTTGCTCAGCTCCTGGGGCTCCCAGATAAGGAAGGGCAGAACTGGGGATCTCCTCAACACTGTACAATGAGAGCCACCTGAATTCTTTAGTGAAGTTCTTTTCTCATGTGATTCACAATGTTAATATTTCTGTTTATGTTTCCACTGTCAGGCGGCAGATGTGATATCCAGTTGACCCTGTCTGTGTCCATCTGTGAATGTATCTTTAGGAGAGACAGTTGTCATCACTTGCCAACTAGCCAGGGTACTGGCAATAAGTTAAACTGGTATCAAGCTTCTTATCTATTATGCAATCAGGTTAGAGTCTGGGGTCCTTTCAAGGTTCAGCCACAGTGGGTCTGAGTCAGATTACACTCTTACCATCAGCAATGACAAAGAGGAATTCAAAACTGATTTAAAAATTAGCATGAACTATATGGCAGGTGTTTTGAAAGTATGTGAGAAGATTTAGCAGGAGTTTAACCTAAACATTCACTGTATTTTTATCACATTTTGGCAGAGTTTTGAATAAAGTTTTTAACTTCTCTGACACACCCTAAATTTTCTAATTAATTTGAGGTTTTTTAGAAGCCTATGTGGCAAAAAGATATGTATTTTGGAGATTACTCTTCTTGTATTGTGGCAGAGTCCTTTAATATGGCTCTGGTTTTTCTCTGGACTACGGTGTGATTGTAACAGCACCAAAGAAATGATACATAGTAGGAGCAAAATCTTTGGCAAATGGGCAAGTTACCAAGAGATTCAGGGAAGTGGGAGGCAAGGCTAACTGATTGGAAGAAAGGGTGGAAGTATAATTGAGATGAACTATATACATGGACCACATCTCCATTAGGAATGAGATCACTATGTCCTGCAAAAATATGTAAACAAACAAAAAAAATGGATAAAACCTGATTGAGTTTTCCTTTAAATACTGCCAACCACAGTATTCTTTCAACAGTTTATGCAGAACAATAGTGATTTTTCAATCAGGATTTTAGTGTCAGTTTCATATCTAATGCCAGACAAACAAATACAGAAGAGAGAACAATAGCATAAGGACACACAGCCTACTATCCAGCTCACATGATCCATGTTTGCCAGTGGGCCAGGACCTTAAAGGGTACTCTTCAGTCTTTATTGTCAGGGCCCATTGCACTGCTCCTTAATTTGTGACTTCCTCTGTTCTCAAGTGAGAGGTAAACATTTGAACATGAAGAACAATTTGAGAAAACTTATCCTAATGCGTTTTCTTCATATTTTGCCTTCTCAACTTTGAATACTATTAACAATATTATCAAATTTTAATTTTAGTTGTTTTTGTATTTTTCTATAAATTCTTAAAACTTTCCCAGAGAAGTAAGCCACAGTGCACATGTTTGATATTTGCTGCCATTAGAAATACTGTTTTAGCTCTGTGCAGGACTGATTATCTCCATTTATGACAGACATAAGCATTTTATTCACATAGGTCAAAATTTATCAATGAAAGCCATTGCAATAATGTTTAACAGCGTGGAATCTGTAGGATGTGGAACAGATATAAGAGAAAAATAGAAAGAGGGAATTCGTAAGAGAGGCATATGGTTATGAAGTTCAGACATCTAGGAAAAATGAAACCCATCCTTGTAATGTTAAAGAAAAACTGTTCATAATTTGTTTGCTGCATCTCTAGATTGGATACAGTAATTGTGCAAATCAGCTTCACATCTAATTGAAGAGCATAGGGAGTATGGATGTCTTAGAATAGCTGATCTTTGTGTCATTTAAAATCTTCTGGATGCTGGGTCTCTCAATGAGACACACTAATTTTTCCAGTCACCAAAAATCTCAGTGTATTCTGCATTATTAGTGAATTTCATCAGTGGCATAACATGTCGAGTGAATAATAGAAATTATGAAATGGCAACAGTAAACCTAAGGACAGGGAGTGAGGTTTCAGCAACAAGATAAGATCCAGCAAAGAGATAGTTAAAGAAGCATGTGAAAATAGGGGAGAAATCAGTACCTACCTAAACTCTGTAGGTATTTTGTATTAGAAGGAAGGAGAAGAGCGAGTTAATTGCTAACAGTAAACTTAGTCAGGGAAAACTATCAATTTCAAGTACATGAATCGATGGGAACTAATAAGATATGAAATTAAGTGAGACAATGCAATTTCCAGTGGACATAGAAGGAGAGAAGATCATAGGGGGAAAAAAAGCAAGAAAGGGTTGCTAGGTGGTTAGAAAAATACAACAATTTGAATGTGTGCTCTCAAAGTTTAGATGTCGGAAGCATAATCCCCATGTACTTGAGTAACGGGGAATGATGATGCAGACTTGGGCAGGTGATCTGGGTCAGATGGGATAACAAGGATGAGGTCCTCATGGTGCCATTCAAAATGAAATAGAGAACCCAGCTACCCATGTCTCTCCACCTGACACGTTCACTATGTTAGGATTAATCATGAAAGCCCTCACCATTTGCTAAACAGATGCTGAAACTATGTATTGGATTTTCATCTCCAGAGCTGTAAGAAATAAATTCCTTTTACTTAAAAAATACATGTACAGTATTGAAAAAGTCAGGCTCCCAAAATTTAAAAATTCAGTCCAAAACTGAAAAGCTAAGGTGAATATACACTTCTCAGATGAAGAAATATAAAGAGCAAATAAACACATGAAAAAATGTTCAGCATCACTGGTCATTCATGAGATGCAAATTATAATAGCAGTGATAGTTCAAATCCCCCCTGAAAGAATGGTTACCATCAAGAAAGCAACCAATAACAAAGACTGGCAGGACTGTGGAGAAAAAGGAGCACTTCTTCATTCTTTGCAGGTGTGTATACTGGTAAAACCATTTTGGAAACTAATGCGGAGAGTCCACAAAACACTAGAATTAGAGGTCACATTTGGTCCAGTATTTGCCTTCTAGGTATTTTCCCAGAAGAATGAAAAACATCATAACACAGAGATATGTGTTCTCCCATGTTTACAGCAGCACAATTTGTAATAGCTACATATTCTTAAGACATCTACTTAAGACACAGAGGGGAGCAGTGCATCAGAAAGGGGCTAATGCAGTCTGTGTTTAGTGTATTGGAGCTGTGCCTTCCTGCTCTTATCTTGTCTGTGCCCATCTGTTTCTATCAGAGCAGCCCCAAGCAGATGCACATGGGGGAGCAGGGCCCTGAAGCTGCCCCATGGGAAGGCTATTGTTTGGGACTTAACCACTGTGGGCACACTCTTCAGGGTGTGGAGACAGAAGTAAGAAGTGAAGTCCTCAGGCAACAGTTCTCTAATGTGGAGAGTGAACACTGTTTCTGTGCCTCTGTCCATGAAGCAGATTGAGACCCATTCCAACAAGGTGAAGTGTGGTAAACAAGGTCCTTGTGAGGCTGCCCTGGCATGAGCTGGTAACAGCCCATATAGTGCTTCCCATCACTCTAGAGGAGTCTCTCACTTGGGCTTCAGGTAATGGACACACTCCCTAATTCTGTGTGGTAAGAGGACTGTACTTCCTCTCTTTTCACAAGACCATCTACTAAAGGAGCTAAGGATCTCCCAGGAAACTGGGCTGTTTTCTCACCTGGAACTTAGAGGAGCAAAAGACACAGGAAAGTATCTGGTGACATCTCCTTCCTCTCATCTTACAGAGAACACCTTGGCCCTACAAGATTTCCTATTTAGTAGCCTCTGTCTAACCGTGGAGACTGTGGTGCAGACACAAATGCAAATTTGTGGAGGATGAAGGCCCATGGTTATACCTGGCAGATTCTCCCCTGGACCTTCTTGCCATAGCTCAGGCAAACCCTGAGGACTTCCTCTGTTAAGGGTCACCAGTGCGATGCTTATGGTGGTGTGACAACCACTCCCAGCATGAGTGGAGACAGATGTCTTTGGTGCAAAGAGGCGCAGGAAAGTGTTCAGATGTAATATTTTGTGATATTGCACATGGCCTTTATATTTAGAAATGTTTCTTCAGTTTTGGCTGGTGCACAGAGTTAGATTCTTTATAGGGCTTTGGAAATAGCTGTGTCTGAAGCCACTGCCTTGCAATCACAAGTTCCTAAGTTCAATTCCAGTACAAACAAACAGAAAAAAATCTTTACATACACTTTTAATTGATAATTGTTTTTGTAAATCATAAACTGAAGGTAGATTTTGCTGAATGCATTTTCATGCAGTTTCTAATGTTTCATTCAGTTAACGTGGCATGTAAACTGTCTGATTTGTGACTGTGAGGGATCCTTACAACCCAGGAACAAATCCCTTTGTCATGGTGTTTAATCCTTTTATGGGCTAATAAATTCAGTTTCCTAATATGTTTTGAGGATTATCATATTTATGTCTATCATTCATATTGAGCAATAATTTTCTTCTGGTATTTGCGAGGAATGACTTAGTAAAGAAATGGTTCTTGCCTGATTAATTTGGAATGTGTTCCCACCTCTGATTTTCAGGAAGATAAAAAAAGGACAAATTCAAAGTATAAAAAAAGAGCAAAGGAAGACAGATAAGTGAAAATATGAGGTAGATTTTTTTCAAAATGGAATGGAAACAAGAAACGGAAACGGGGGAGAGTAAAAGATAATGAAAATAATGTAAAATGTGTTATATACATGTGCCAATTCTCTAAAGGAAGTTAATCACTAAGTTGTGCAAATGTGCCCCTTTTTAATGTATAATAGACTCAGCTTTCAAATCCATCCTGTCCAGGGTTTTTCTTTATGGGAGTAGTTTTGATTACTGAGTCGATATACTTATTTTAATATATTAAATATTTTATTATGCTTAAGCATTTGGTGTTTCTGTCTGTTTATATTTTATTGATTGTACTTGTCTATTTTAATAAATTGGCTTTGATTCTGATTTAATACACTGCATTGCACCCCTTTCTTCTAGGTTTTCCCATTTGCTGGGATAGTCCCTTTAACAAGTATCTTTTGTATTCATAGTTATCACTGTGGCATCCTTTATGAGTGTCCTTGATTGTCTTCTCTATTTTTTTCTCAATTTGCATGAGTGTTTCGAGTTGTTTTATCTTCTGAAAACAATTCATATTTTTCTCTTTTAAAACCTGTAATATCCTATTTGATTTTTTCTGCTTTACTTTTTATTATATACTTCTATTAATTTTGGATTTGATTTTCTTTTTTATGCAAAGTTAGGCTGTTAGCTTGTGATCTTTTCTTTTTCTTAATGTGTGCTTATCACTATCTACTTACACTAAAATTATTTTGCCTTGTATAAGTTTATACATGTAGAGTTTCCATTTTCATTTGTCTCAGAGCATTTAAAATTTCTTTACTAATATTTCGTGTTCAATTCACTGTTATTTCATACATGTGTTTAATTTTCTTATATTTACATATACTACAATTTCCCTCCTATTTTAACTGTATTTTCATATTGCTGAAGCCAGAAACATAATAGATGTGATTTCAATGTTCTGAAATTACAAAAACTTATAAAGAGATCCATAATATTGTCAATTCTAAAATATTTCATATATTCTAGGAAAAATGCATATTCTATTATTCAGTACAAAGCTCTGAATAAGATGCACTTTTCTGGTAGCATTGCTCAAGTCAATCATTCTTTATCAATTTTATGTCTTCATAATCCAATGATTTTTCAAAAGTGTGATGTCAGAGTTTCCTAACTTTACTGCATTTCCATTAAGTTTTCATTTCAGATTTGCCAATATGGAGACATACACATTTATGGTTATTATATTTTATCTATAACCTTTAAGAATAATATGACACATAGTGGTCACAAATAGAAAAAGAGAAGAGGAATGAAGAATTTGTATCTTCTCTTCTGCCTCATTGATTGAGATGGAGATTTTGTCATGGCTTAGATCAGATGAGGTAAAAGGCATAAAGTTCCCTAAATGGTTTTAGGAGTGGACAAGAATATCAGACTCGCAGTGCCTCTCCATGTTAAACCCTCCACAGTGCTGTGAGGAAGCAAAAAATTTCTGACCAGATAGCAAGACAGGGATGACTTGTGGACCTTTAGTCCCGGAAGTGTAAGAAATGCATTTATTTTATTTAAAATATTGCACTCTAGTCCTCAGACATTTAAAAAAAGCTAGATTAAGAGAAGTGATAGATGATATGAAAGGGAAATACAGATAGGAAGACTTCCTGAGAATGTTTCAAGGTCCTGGTACCCACATACACACCAATGTAGTTTCTTGCTTTCCTCCATGATGAAGGCATCTTTAAAGGATTTTATGTTTTCTGCTGAGAATATAGTATGTTTCAGCACTTAGCTAAGAATAACCCTGGTAATTTTATTCAACAGTGATTTTACTTTCCTTAGGTGTAGGATTGTACAAGCCAACTGTGCCCTACATGATTCTTTCGAATCAGAACTCAGATGCTGACTGCTATACAGCTGTGTACAGGCAGAAAGCTACCTGTTGAGCCTCACAGTGTATACGCTCTGGAGAGGTTGGTGATGACCCAAGTCGGTACAGATAAACTCTATTTGTTTCAACACAGCACTTATTTGCCACTGTATCATAAAGAGATTGACAATGAAGGGAGATTATAAGGCTACAGAAATTCTCACAAAAACAAGAACATCTCAAGCAGTTTCACAGAAGCTGATCACTGGGAAACAGGGAAATTTCCTCTGGGTTTTGCCAGAACCTAGAAAAGTGGTTCCTCCTACACAAATCCACACATGTCTGAGATCCTTTGTGGTGGGCAGTGGCTGCCTCTTCTGCTCACAAACTATGATGCTGGCATCTAAAATCTGTACTCAAAACATGAAAGGTAGATAGACACAAAAATGTTATCAAACTGTTATATCTCATAATGGTCAAAAGGGATAAAACAAAAAAGTTCACATATGCAACATGAGAATCAAAATAAGACATAGTGCTATGAAAATTATTTCCCATTAGATTCCAAAATGAGTTTTCAAAGGCACAAAAAAACATTGAGGAAACTAGTCCTTTTATGTTTTATTTTTACCCTGCACTGGAACATAGAGCAACAGGCCATCAAGAGCTGGAACAGTGAGAATATTTTGCCCACTCTAGTCTCATAAAGTTTAACTGACAGAAACTATACGGTTATTTACATGTATGATTTTAAATCACCGTGTTGGTGACAAAAATATTGAGTAACAGAAAACAGGTAATAAAATTTTCCTCAGTAGTTAAACAAATTTGTAAACTTGGAAGCAATTAAGATATGCATTTCATGCGATTTTATTATTGCAAAACACTGTTTTGTTCAAATTTTGAGCTCCTGCAGCAAGGAGGGAAAAGCCTTAATCAGCCCCAGATCTGGATGAAGGAGCTAATAACTGACCCTTGAGAGTCTTTGGCTGTGCACTTGTAGGCCTCCAGATTCCATTCTGCCAGTTTGATCAGAACATAGAAACCATGACAAAGGAAGAAGACCCTGAACACACCATTAGAAGGAATTCCAGAGAAAAGTAATGAATGTTAAATAGCCAGAAAAAGGCATTGGTAATTTCAGGCTGAGGCCTTTGTGAGAAACACAAAGTGGGAAATATCCATTAAATAAGCAAAAACTGGGCTGAGGAGCATGATTGCTCTTCAGTCCTCAAAAAAGGAAAGATGTGCTTAAACACTTAAGCCTCAAGAGTGGCTTCCCCACAATATAAAATCCAAGGTCACTGCTTAATAAATTTCTTCCCACTCTTGTAAAGTGGGACGTGAATGGGTGAGATTCACTTCTTTCTGGGTATTTTTTCTGCGCTCAAGTGACTGACATATGATGCCTTCTAGGATTCTGTTTTACATTTTCTGTGCCTGTGCTTAGTAAATCCACCTGATGTTACTTTCTTTTTGCATATGTTTAGATTTTGAATCCAAAACATGTATTTTCATTTAGTTGTGAATGTACATAATGAAAAGTAATTCTGCCAAATTCATACAAAATACCCAAAAATCAATTTAAGTCTTATGCTTTCTAATGTTTGGAAAAAATTTGCAAAATTAAATTTACAAAACTATATTCTTTAAAGAAAGCTATATCCAACTTGAATACAAAAAATACTGTTAAGTAGGCTGGATGTGGATGGGAATATAAAATTTGACATCCCTACATATGGTGTCAGTACATGGAATATACATGATTGAATTGAAGACAGAGTGCATATATTATATCTCAAAGTCTTTAGATACATATTAACCAAAAAATTAATTTCAAGTAATGAATCACCACATATATAGAGATCACTTTTTTCTTGTGGTTCATGTGAATCAGTTTCTCAAATAGCATTTCGGTTCTCCCAAGTATCTTGGTCATTTCCAGATCAAAGATCTACACCGCCTCCTCATGGTAAGCGATGCGTAACTGCAGTCTCTAAACAGATGGTCAGTTACTTCAATGTGGTGCTACCATGCAGTGATGTTCAGATTGAACCTGGAGAGAGGTTGTGCCTGTGAGAATCCAGTGCTGCACAGTTCTTTTCCCTTTTACAAGTATCCAGGGTTTGTGGAGAAGAAGAGTGATGCTTTATCAATTGTCTATTTATGATTATTTTTTTTTGTGCCCCTCGTATTCTTTGATGGCTTCTTCCAGGATCATTTCCTATTTTCTTAATTCTATATTTAGAAATAGTATTTTTAAGAATCAAAGATTCTTTTCATTGAAAAATGGTACTTAGAATCATTGGGTGGCATCATTTTCTCTAGATTAGTTAAAATCAGCAATTTTTCTCTCCAATCACAGTGACTCTTATCACCTTTCTGTCAGTGAAAGGAAGAATCTACACTACTTGTGATTCCATTCCAAAGCCACCTTTACTTAAATTCTCATTAAAATCACTTACTTTCTTCAATAACAATGAGATCTTGTTTGTGATTATAAGTCAGGAATCTATATGTTTGATCACCTTTCCTGTTTCAAAACCAATCTCTAGTCAACTCATCGCCTGCAGTTCCTGTGGAGAAACATCACCCTCACATTCACATGGGGGGCATTTCTTCCAGATGTGGCATTCAAATGACCATGTCTCCATCCTCAGGGTCTGATTCTCATGGGGAAATCTCATCACCACTTACCAGGATGTCAGACCACTTGCAACAGCTTAGCCTGGTGTCAGCAAAAGCCCAGGGAAGGCTTTCAGAGTCTTGATTTAAATATTTATTGATTTCTTTATAGCTTGTGAGATTCTAATTTTCTAAAAAAATTACCAACTATGGTTTCTTATGTTGAAAACAATCATAATTTTCTTCTCTTTTGATATTATATATATATATATATATATATATATAATTTGTGTGTTAAATGAAGATGTATGAAATTTCAACATACAACTTTTAACAGAAATTCAGTGGTTCTGAGAAAAAAAAATCTCATTAACTGAAAATGTCTGCTGACATAAGATCTTTAAATGTTCTGTGTGTCCCACTATCCTGTTAAAACACAGGTTCTTATTCATAGGTCCCAGGTGCTCTCATTTACTCTACTTTACTTTGGATTTCACCTTGTTCTGAGAGTAATGTCAAGTTTGTACTAGGTACATTCCCTGCAGAAAAGCAGGATTATACTAAGGACTGCATATTGCATTTCTTGTTTTTCTGTTTTTGTTTTCAAGAATATTTATAGATTTGCTTGTTGCTCTATATCTTTATGCAAAAGTTCCCACATAACTCCTGCATTTTAATTATCTTAAGTTGTGTTTAGGATTTATATTTTATGATAATAATTTCATATTTGCTGATAATGGTGAGAAACACATTCAGGTCTCTCCGGTACTATCTCTGGATAGTAGAGGAAAACTGAGATTTGGGACAATGGTGACCACACTGAGTGGTCCAATGTCAGTGCCCAATCATCATTGTGACCTTTGGAAGTACATTTCTCAGAATTTCCTTTGCCTTATATTTTACTGTAGGTTTTCTCAGTGAGAGAGCCTCCCATGTAATATGGAATTCAGACAAGGATGACAGAATCTCCAATGACACCTACACACAGACACGTGGGGAGAAGAGACTAGAGAATCAACAAGTGAAGGCCTGCATACAGAACACAGCATCCCTACACTGCACCAAGGATTTCTGAGGTGCCCTGTGGACCTTATGATGGGGTAGCCCATCTGTTTAGTAGCAGAAGTTGCTGTACTCTGGGAGAGCAAGAGACAATCTGTTGAATATGTCACTACCTTTCCAGCAATGGAACACAGAAATTTTAAAAGTTAAAACCTTCATTCTTTCTCTAGAAATACAATTTTTACTTTGTCTACCTACTGAGATTTTCCTTTACATCCTTCACTTCTAAATGATATCAAAACCCCTAATATTGCACTATAATAATCTGTGTCTTTTATTATAACTGTTTTATCATGTCTTTGATGTTCTGGTTGAGAAGCAGAAGAGAAACCAGTGGTGCAAGCAAACTGCCTGGCCCTTCTACCAAGAAATATGAGTACCTTTCAAAGCTGGAGGCCTCTGAGCAACGCTTTCAGAATTTAGAGACAATGCAAAGACAAAGTGGTGAAGGCCAGTCTTCCACTTCTGCTTCTCTGGGGATTTATGTCATTGCGTGTATCACTGTTGGACTCGTACTGTTATGGTGTTGATGGCAACAAATTGCTACATCTTCAGACTCCAAGCTTCTAATGGTTCAGTGATGCACTATCACTGAACCAGATCCTAAATTGGTTGCAGAGAAGATTAGAAGCTTAGAGTTTTCTCTTATTTATTTTGATATCAAACTAGCCATTGCTTATTCCCTGAGTTGCCTAGCAATTGATGGTGACTGTCTCTCCTATTGATGCAGATATGAAGGAGGAAGACTGGCTCATCTGGATGTCACATCTGGTACCTGCTGTGGCAAACAAAAAAGCAAACATTCACACAATTGAACGTTATAAAAGAGAACATTTCTGAAGAACTAGGTAGCACTGAGCACATTAGGCTGAGGAGATTTCCATTGTTTTCTTTCCTTACCTGGGATCCAGAGCAACAAGAGCCCCAGAATCTGACTGGAGACCCTCACTGTGCATGGAGTCCTGACTAAAGAGACTCCAGTTCAGGGTGTTACTGATCTATTAAGTAGTCTTCAGGACAGGGGCTGTGCTCTGCACACATGCAAATCAGGAGGGCTGAGCACAGCTGCAGGACAGGCTCCTCTCAGTCACTCATCCCAGTCCAGGTGTCACCTAACAGCTAAGGACAACAAGTTTCCCAGTGGAGAGCTGGTTTCTTACTAAAGGTATTTTGTTACATAATATATTGGTGGAAATTTTTCAAAATTTAAAATGAATCTAGGACTATATTTCTAATATGTTTTGCAGTTATGGTTCTACAAAAGGATACTCGTGCTTGGAAAGGACATATGAAGCAGTAAATCGTACTGTATGAAGTTACCAAGTCCTTGACTTATTATCTAACTTTTTGTACTCATGCACCAGTAGCAATAGGAGGAAGCCAGTGTCAGGACAAGAAACACAAATGCAGATCCTTGCAGAAGGGCCTTGTAGTTATTTGTGCCCATAGTGGGTCACCCGTCTTATGTACTATAGATAAATGCTACTCAATTCCTTAATATATCTTTTTTTTCCCAGATGTGTTGTAAAATTTCTCAACCATAGCAACATTTTATTATGTTGAAGATAAAAAGTGATATTGTCTGTGTTAAGGAAAAATGTGAAATATGTGTGTTAATGAGTATTGAATTAATATGTGAGAGTTTAAGTGGTTGTCGCAATAGACCTGTAGGGAAAAATAAAACTGACTGATTTATCCATTCCACTGCTCAGAAAACCTTCTTTATGTCATGGAAAATGGATGAAAAATATTAAAAAAGTGATCTTCAGTAGACATAACTCTTAAGCTGAGTAAAAATTGTCCTGCTCTTGTCAGAGTCTGTTTTCTTATTTATGACAAGAGAGTACCAATTAAAGTTACTGAATCATTTGTTTGGTGTTTTCAAGTTTCCAGATCAGAGTAAATTGAAGTTGAGTGCCCTAGGTTAACATATGGACCATGGAGTAACCGGCCATGAGGGAGAATATATTCGAGTTTACATTTTTAGGAAACATCAGACTTCAAATCTGGCAGTGTGTTCCATCTCCCTCAGATTGTGTTATTACAGGAGGATCAAGAGTCAGAAATTGGACATGGACACCCACTGTCCCACTGACCATGAAGAATGGTAGTGCTCCAGGTGAGGATTCTCAGGGAGTGCAACAAATATTTCAGCAGCATGGTTATTTTTCATCTGACTCTAAAATGAAAGGAAAGCTCCATGATGTTAGGATATTCTGTTTGATTTAACAACTTAACCTATGTCATGGTGCTTCTGACACTGACAATGTAGGTTTATTATCACGATCCACTTGTCATTGGAAAAAGAGAGGGAGAGAAAGAGACAGAGTGAGTAACAGTGACAGAGAGACACAGACAGAGAAAAAGAGAGCAAAGGAGAGAGAGAAAGAGAGAGAGGATAGAGACAGAAAGAAAGGGACAGAGAGAAAATGATAGAAATGATAGAGATATCTTCAAAGAATGATCTGTTTTTCTTGTCTATTCAAATATTCTAGGGCTTGTAGCTCTGCTTAGTCCTACAGTTCCCAGGTTCCCTCATTGAGGAGATCACCTGTTTGACTGCAGCCATTAGTTTTTCTCCTGAGGGCAATGTGAGGGGATGTCTATTTTCCAATGAGTGAGGACTGGGCTCTTCTTTCCGTCGTTCATGCCATTCTCTTATTGTTATCTTTCCAATAAAGAGAAAATTTTATAGATATTTCACATCCTTGTGGTTGTATATCCTCAAACACAAGATCATATGCCGGCTTCTTCATTTTGATATGTGCGCATACCATTTAGTTGCTTCTGTCTTTGAAGATGTCATCATGATAAAAGACAAGTATTCCAGGATATAGAGGTAAAATGTATAATATTAACCCATGAATAAATGCAAAGCAAAAATGTTGGACTGCTCAAGAATTGTATGGAGTTTACAGACTGTTTCCTCACTATGCCATCTCCAGCTCAGCATTCTGGGGCCCTCATCTTCAAAGGCTTATGTCCATCACTCTCTCTAGTCCTACTGACATCAGAATTTGGTGTCCATTCCTGTAAGCACAGCTCAGTCTCTTGTTCTGTGTGACATTCTACAGAGTAAGCCTATGTGACTCTTGAGGTTCTGGGGTTTTTGCTTGTACCCTCTGCTATCTTCAACTTCACTCAATCATTACATTCCTGATATCAAGCTACCTGTGTGGTTTCTTGTTCCCTAATATATATATCAACATCACAGAACATCTCAAAGGCCACTGCAGGGCCATGGATCCTTTCACCAAAAGGAATAAAATGCAGCGACTCCTAAGTATGAGTCACTCTACATGCTAATATGTAGGGAAGAAATGTTGAGGGTGCACAGAGAGGGCCCTGAAGATGGATTAACTCTAAAATAGAAAGATGTCCCTGATGACACCACTTGGGCAATCTCTATGAGTTGTATCAAGTACTGGGCAGACACAGATATGGAGGCAGCAATATCAGACGTGTTCCTAGAACACCATGCCTAGGGTCACTACAATGACAGTGGAGACTGCAATTACAGCCAACTTGTCTATCCCAGCACTGGAAGCCAGTCTTGCTTTTACTGCTGCTGCAGCTGGTGTCTCTTTGGTAGATTGTTCATGAATCTACAGACAATTGATGGTTTCTTGTATAGTGGTTCCAATTTTTTTAAATTTTCATTTCAATTAATATTCTCCCTTAGGAATGAATGCCATGAAATTTATGATGTTAAAATACATGTGATAACACATAGCTATTTAACACATTACAATTGCTATCAATTTGAGTATTTTCATTCTTGTTATAGAGTCTAGATCTTTAAATTCTATCTTTGGAATTATTTTTACTAAAAGGTCAGATTCTTTCTCAAGTGTGTGATTAAAATACATAATATAAAAATTATAATCTATGGCTTCATATTCATGTAAAATTAACATCATTTTTGAAAATGTTAAGAAACATTGAAATGTATTCCCAGAAAATATTGCTCTAAGCAATATGTGACCTACTTTTCTATTTAGCGAAGGGTTCTTTTATGTTTGGTGCGATCTGACACAATTAGGTGAAAAATAAAATGTGCGTGTTTCAAGTTTGAATGATAAATTATGATTAAACTCAATGACACTTATCAAGTTTTCTACAACAACAGGCAGAAATGTGTGGTATTTGCACAAGGTGAGCAGCAGTTGCACAGGAGTCAGACTGAAGAAGAGACTCCCTTGGAGGACTCCTGGGTATCAGGATTTAATTTGTAGGTATAAAAGCTGATACCACTAAGGTGATTTCCATACAGTCCAACTTCCCCAAGGCCATCTTATACCCTAGTCCTTCTCCTTCAGACTTGCTTGACTTCTCTAACTTTTCTGTTTTCCAGGATGGGCCTCCGCCTCCCATTCTGACTTTTTGCTTTTCTACCCTGTGGTCTTATTTAGAATGATACTGCTTTCTCCTTGCTATTTCTCTAGGTCACTCTCACTCTCACAGATCTTTTCTCTTTTCCACTGCAGGCCATTTAACTCTTGCTTTTTGCTCTTTATTCTTTTATTTGTATTGATTGATTTTAAAATAGCAAGAAAACATCTACTGGGTGAAGACACATTATTCTATGTTTATATACCAACTGAACACATCTAAAACGATATTTTTCAAATATCTGTGCATCTACTGTTATGTAGGACATTAGATTTTACTTTTCTTTATTCCGCGGAACTTTTTCTGCATTTCCATATGTTTCCCCTACTTTGAATCCACTTTGCCCATTGTTCTTGGCACTCATGAAGAAATTCTTAAAGTTGCCTTTTGCAAGTGTCTTTAGGAGGTGTAATTAAATTACAGTGGATATTGTTGCTTAATGTGACCAGTAATGCGGGGCCATTAAAACTGCATGGTGCATTGCCATCCACATTAGTTACTAGATCAAGGATCCTGTGGCTTCTGGCTCACTCTCACAATCAAATGACCAGGAAATGTAAATGTACAGAATGGATTCAGGGCATAGACTCAGTCAAAAGGATACAACCAGAGATAATCGCTAGGAGGAATTCAAAACTGAGTAAGAAATTAGCAAGATCTATGTGGCAGAAATTTTGGAATTACACAGAGAGAATTTAGCACAAGACTGATTTACATATTCACTGTCTTTGTATCACATCCTGGTTTTAGTTTAGAATAAAGTACATGACCTATCTGTCACAATTTAAATTTTCTATTTCATTAGGGCTTTTTTAAAGGTAAATGTGGAAAACTAAATTAAATGTTTTAATTTACATTTGAAATGAGGAATCTTAATGATAAATATATGCAATCTAAATAATATCACAAAGCTTTGAATTTGATATACATATTAGCCTAAAATTCTCATTAGTCTGTATGTTGACTATAGACAATTTTAAACAATATTTCTTCTATACTTCCTAGTTTTTGTTTTGTAAATTAAAATGGTGTTGATGTTTCCAGTCTCATGTTCAATCTACAATACATGAAGAAAGTAAGGGACTTTTGGTGTTTAAGGTTATAAGAAATATAGAAGAAGAATTTGATTGCAGTTCTTGATCTAATAACACATATTAAGCACCAAAATCCAATTTTTTCTGCTTCCGCATTAAGTCTCCCATGCTTCAGTTACATATTAAGGAAAGCTTTAGAATGTGTGCTTATAAAGCCTGGAGCTGTGTATTACTTGCTCACACATGAAGTGCTTAGCTCATATTGGAGCAGGACTTCTAAGCATAATAGCAAGTAGTTGAAATCAGGTAACAGCCAACCTGCCAGAACATCAAAGATTACTATCGCCAAGACGCTGGTCTCTCTGACAGATGCAATTTCTGTCATAAATTAATGCTCTACAATTGACTTAGATTAAATAGTCATCAAATCAAGCTGGCTACCAAACCGTACTTGGGAGATATGAAAGTGGTAAAGAGTTGCTTTGAGTGAGAGAAGAAATGTTCAGTCTCTCATCTATAACCAGAGCTCAGAATTAAGGCATGGGGAAGCAAATTGAGTTATAAGAAGGCAAAATACTTACAGGTGACATATTGAGAAATTAACCTCTTTTCCAGTATTTCCTCTGAAAGCTTCACATTTTAGATAAAAGATCTAGAACTATAAATCATAAATAATGGATAAGAAAGCTAAGCATAATGAGAAGTACTTTGTCATTAGTGGTTCGTTTCTTTTCAGGAAAAGCCTCAATTTGCCATTGAATTATATTTTGAGTGTTTCCATGTATAGCGAGACGGAGGATTGGCACATCGATGTATTTAATCAAAATATTATGCAAGCCCCTGAACATTAATAAATCTATATTGAATTTATTTTCTGAGAAAACAGAAATGTTCAATTGCCTGAATTTGTTCCCTGTTCCTCTGGTTCAGTCTATGTTGAGAAAGGAGGAGACACTGAATGGACCTGGGCCCAGGTCCCCCTCTTGCTCTGTGTAATGGTGTGTTCCAGGGGAGAAAATTTCAGAGGGAGGAGAGTAGGAGGAGCTGCAGAAATGGGATTTCATTTCTTATACACTCCTTGCCTAAAAATAGATGTTCATTGAGGGCATAGGTTCTGTTTAGTGAACTAAAGACTTGTTCAGCTAACAAAGTCCCAGCACTGTTACTCTTAATTTTGTTCTGTTATATACAAAATCATTACCCTGTTATTTTAGGGTTTACAAATACTTTACATTTGATTCCACTTAAATGAAGAATTGCCTGCGAGGACTTGGGAGCTCCAGTTATTTCACCTTTAACCCACAAGAGAAGCTGTGCATTTTAGATCTGTTGCAGCCAAGGAAAATTCAGTGAACTTGCGAAGCTCTCTGAGAAAGTGACTAAAACTGAAAAATTGTGACAGGGTGATTCCTAAGTAATTGATAACATTTTCTGAGTGTGTCAAGAAGGAAAAATCAGAGGGCTTCTTTGGATGTACTAAGAAGTCCAGGAGACAGATTTCGAAGTCAAATATAAACTGAAAAAACAAATGGAGATAAAGATATGAGCTTTATAATCTGCTACTCCATTCTGTGCCATAAATATATTCCACTTACTGAGGTAATAGGTATATGTTTCAATAAAACTTTAAAATTATAAAGGGACCTAACCAAAATTTTTAAAAAATTAATTTTTATTTTGCAATTTAGTGCAGGTGTTATTTAAGAGATTTTTTTTTGAAAATTAGATTTGATGGTTGTATATTGACATATGTGGACACATAATCACATTTCATAGATTGAACACATTTTTGAGTTCTCTTTCAGTTGTTTAACGCCTTATATAAGCACAGTTCTTTTTCTATCACTTTTATCTTTTTGATGCTTTACACAGGCTCCTGAGGCTAAGGCTGCCCACTGAGAGCTCAGCACATAGAGTTTATCAGGGGACTACAGCAAAGAGTGGCTCAGGCAGCTGGCTAACCCAGGATAGAGACACAGCACAATTCATCCTCCTCCTGTCCTCTGACTCTCAGGTGTGACGATTAGAAAGTGAACAATGACATTATCACAAGAAAGGGAAAATTTGTTTAGACCTGTCTGATTTTTTATAAAGTCATTATTTTTGATTTTAAGACATTAGAAATTTGACGTGAATTCCACTTACAAGAACCTGTAGAGATATCGTGAAGACAAAGTCTCCAGGATTTCTGGCTGTGTCTGCAAGACAGAGGGCCACCATCAGCTCCAAGTCCAATAACCTTGATTGAACATCAAAAAGAACTCCTTGTCCTAGTAGCAGAACAAACTAGGATCAGATCTTACACTGCTTACTTCCTTGGCTTCCACCAGGGCCACATATCAGCTTTTTATTCAGAGAGGACATCTTCCATGCTGTGCAGTAGAACACTCCTGGCTTACCTAATCAAATTAGCATCATCACAGAATTACTTAGATAATGTGCTTTGCACGAATGAAGATCACTTCATAAAATAAGTATGAACACATCCTGCTCCTGTCGCAATTTCTATTTTTTATGATAAAGTTGAAGGGTCACATGGCTGTATGAACCAGGAAATACCTCCACCCTGCTTATTTGAATATCACTTGCTCAGAAACCACAAAATATTCAGAGTTCTTTTTAAGGGATGAACTTAAGGGATCTCTTTAGCCTGAAGCAGATCTCACAAAGCATAGTGGATGTTCAGGCTGTGATTCTCCTTTTCCTACTGCTCACTGTTACAGGTAAAAAAAAAGAAAAAAGAAAAAATGGAAACTCAAAACTGAGCCACTTTTTGCTATGGACATTGAGATTAAGGCAGGTTATTGGTTACTGTTTCTGTGTGTTGCGTAAGGTGATATTCATGTGTCTATATCTGTACTAACTTCTATATTCACTTTTCGTCTTTCTCCCTGACCGTAGAGTCCAATGGACAAATTGTGTTCACCCAGTCTCCAGCATTCCTGGCTGCTTCCCCAGGGGATAAGGTCACCATCACTTGTAAAGCCAGCTCCAGTGTAAGCACTACCTACTTGCAATGGTAACAACAAAAGCCAGGAGCCACTCCAAAGCTTCTGGTTTATTGCATACCTGAACTCAGGAGTCCTGGCTCATTTCAGTGGGAGTGGGTCAGGGACTTCTTTTTCTCTCAAAATCAACAATGTGGACGCTGAAAATTTTGCAACCTATTACTAAAGCAGTGGAGCATTACTCCACCCACAGTGATACAGCCCACAACAAAAACCCCATCAGTTCCTCAGGGCCCAGCTGCTTCTTCCTCAGATTTTGTGACATGAGTAGCAGCTTTAAGTGAGGCAGAAAGTCAAAACTCTTTCCTAGTAGAACCAAAAATGTTTGCTTTCCTCCAAGTAAGAGAGAAATGTAGAGATGAGAAAGATAAGATGAGTTGAAGAAGGAGGCTCTGTTCTTTCCAGCCTGTCCAGATAAGCCTGGGAGGGCAGCAGTGCAGCTTTCCTGAGTGGTAACCTGATTCTAAGGTCAAGATCCTGGAGTGAGAAACAAATGTCCAGGAGTTTGGGAAACCCTGATCATGGGACTCTTCCCTATTTCTTGAGGATTAGTGATGAAAAACTGACAGGCCTGTCCCAAAACTGAGGAAATCTTCAGAGAGAGTGACAGTGTTCCCGCGGTGAAGAACTTCAGAGTTTGCATGATCATCAGTCCTTACATTTGAGAATGCCTAAATTATTTTATCACATTTTTGTTGTATGACAGTAGAATAAGGTGAGTGCAAGAAATACGAAAAGGTGTAAGGAAACCAAATTAGGACAACGTTATCTCATTTATCAACCCTTCTTGTAGTTTCTAGCCATTCTTTTGAGGGGATCACACTGAGACTAAATATGTCTAAAATATAACAACTTCATCCCAGTGTCAGTAACTGGCTCTGTGAGCTATCCAGAAAATATCAGGAATAGAGGTGCACACTCACTAGCTCAGCAATAAAGCCTTTACTCTTGAGAACAAGAGGCATAATGTCCTACATTAGCTGACCTTGTTCAAAATAATGGAAGATAAAATGCATAAACCTAGGGAAACAAATTGTATAGCTAGAAACACAATGTTTGTGTTGATAAATGCCAGCCCTTCTTTTATATTGGGACTGCATGATCTTACTTTACCTTTACTTTACAAGCCTAGAGAGTTAGCATAGAATCACTCTGAGCTAAATAGTACTCTTTTTCCCTGGTTCTTGTAAACGTTTTTTGAGTTTCTGGTGTTGGCTGACACTGCTCAACACTGTTGAGATGGAATGGATTATAGAAAAAAGTATAATGATCCACGAAGAGGTAAAAATGACACTGTATGTTTGGGACATTGAATTGATGTACTTGCCTCACCTACAAATCTTGTTGAATTACAGATATAATGTTTGTGCACTTCCCTAGATTCAATTACATGAATATTCCACATTCTGACACCAGATCTAGGGTTGGCAACTAAAATTTCAAATTTTGTGTTCACATTCACATATAGCATATATAAAGTATTTATATATTTAACTTGGTTATAGCTGTCTTGAAAGGGTACAGTTAAGTAAAAATACATTTGCTTGCAAATTTTCCTTAACAGTCACAACAAAAATATAATTGTTAATTAGATTTCCAGACCTCTTATAAGTGATCCATGTCATATCTTTCCATGATGTACCTGCAAAGGGTTGGAGTGCGAGGAACAAAAGACTCACAGGTGACAGGATTTTGTAGTTGAAGGACAAACGTTTATCTGCAGATAGAAAAGTGCATGAGCAAGAAACTCAGAATCTCAGGACTCATGGAGACTATTATGGAATGAGATGCAGAGCAAAAGACAGAGCTGAGTTACATTTGGGAGACCTAACCCCTCATACCAGAGGATGAACAGGAGTTGTTGGAACAAAGCCTTTGAAGGTGAGGGACACAAAAAGCTGAGCTGGAGATGACAGTTCACACTGGAATTGCAAACCCTGACCATGGCATTAGATCTCCTTTGCACTGTTTATAAGTTACTACTGTAGTACTTCACCTCTCCAATTTGAAATATTGGTCTTTGCTTTATGAAGATCTACAAAAACAGAAGAGACACAGATTCTCTGTTTTACAGTAATATGCAAAAGTATCAAATTGAAGAAATATGTAAACTTCCCTGTTGTTTCTGATGCTGTGATATTTCTATTACATCCTCTCTTCATTGGTCAGACAACAGCACAGGAGTGTTACACACAATGATATGGAATAGATCTCTTAAAATTAGAGGAAAGCAGACTGATGATTTCCAGTGAGCAACAGAGGCAACTAGCATAGCTACAGTTAAATAGGTTCTCTCATGGTGTAATCAAGGAGCCTAGGAATTTTGCGCATGTGCAGAGCTGTAAGTTCTGAGATACATCCAGTTTTGCCCATTGCCTGAGGATTTTCATGTGTTAGCCCATGCCTTTAAAAGTGTCTCTGTCTCTATCTCTCTTAGATGATGAGAGGTAAGCCACTACCATTATCAGTGTCAAACTTACCGAGGATATTTTCTGTAAAACAACAGAACACTGTTGCCCACATATTCTTGATTTAATTACAGAGTCCGATGAACAATACCATTCCTGTGGGCCTATCCTTCCTTCCTGAGACTCTTCTCCTGGAAGACTATCACTGTTGTGCTGGAGGAAAAATGGATGTTCATGTCAATTCAGTTACTCTTCATCCGCTAGAGAAAGAGTACAGGGTAGTGCATTTGAAGACTCGAGTTTCCTCAAAACTTTACGTCAAATATAATTGTATTTATGATCTGTTATTAGTAGGTCCATATTGGATCCAGGCTAATCAATATATATATCAGTACCAGGGATCGAACTCAAGACCATGAGATGTGAGTCAGGCGCTTATGCAGCTGAGCTAAATCTCCAGCCCTAATTTACTATATTTCTGAAACTTGAAACCACCTAATACAGAAATTAGTGACAAGAATCTCTGCTCTGTTGTCATAAATGACAGCAAAATAGATGCTGGTCATAGCAGGATATCTGTTAATTTGTTTAAAATTTATATCTAATGAGAATAAGTTCTTAAATATTTACTCCTCCATTTTATCCAAGAGCATGAAATTTTCTTGAAAAAAAGATCAAATTATTATTTTTTTCTTTTGTCCCTCATATCTGTAAAACTAACATTTAGAATTCTCATGTATTCCTTCTGTATTCCTTAATACACTCACTTTATAGATGTTCCTTATCTCAGATCTGTCCCCTAATCTTAAATGGGGAACCTGATATGTTGATTCTGGAATTTCAGGATACTTCTGGAAAGAAAGATACTTAAAATAATTTAGTATCATTTACCAATATGACAGAAGGCAGCTAACCCACAAAAATCACAAAAGACATCAAGACCATTCTGAAAAGACCAGCATTGTTGCTTTTGCCCTCCAAACACAAGCTTCCTTTCTCTGCTGCTTCTGCGTGATCTATAATCTTAGAGAGTAAGTTAAAAACCTACTTACCTGTACTGTAAGAGTTACTGTGACATGCACTTTTTCTGTACACCAGTATTCCTCTATAGATCCCTAACTGCAAAATATATGACAAATGTGGATCCAGATTCATTTTAGGATCTCAATAATTTCTCCATTATTTTTAAAATAAAGTATCCTAAAGGGATAAACCTGCTGTCCATAGGGAAAACTATTCTCATCTCTCAACACTGGTTCTGTGGACCCTGGGCTGTGCAGAGTTTTTGACTGGAGCCTGTCCTGTAGCTGTGCCCAGCTCTGCTGGATTGCATGTGACCAGAACACAGCTCACTGCCTCAAATGACTATTAATAGACTTATCACACCTGAGTAAAATTCTGTCCCAGTCAGGACTCAGTGCAGACATGAGGGCCTCCTGTCAGCTTGTGGAGAACCTGCTGCTCTGGGTCCTAGGTATATAAGAAAACTAGAATCCACCTGAAGGCTACATATTTACACATCCCTATTATGCTCAGTTATACCTGGTTCTTCAGAAATGTTCTCATTTATTATGTTCAATTGTGTGAATGTTTATTTTTCCTATGTTAGGTAATAGATATGAAATTCAGATGACACAAACTTCCTTCTCCATATCTGTATCTGTAGGAGAGAGAGTCATGATCAATTGGAGGGTGGGTCAGGTCATAAGCAAATGGTTAGATTGGTATCAAAAGAAACCAAGGAAAGCTCCAAAATTTTTAATCTACTCTGCAACCAATTTGACATCTAGTGTCCCATCAAGGTTCTGTGACAGTGGATCTGGGACAAATTTCACTCTCATCATCATCAGCCTGCAGCCTGATGATGTTGCAACTTATTACTCTCTACAACATAGCAGTTTCCCTCCCATAGTGATACAAGGCATGACACAAATCCCCAAACAAGCAGAAGTGTTCAGCTGGCTCTTGTTTACTGCTGTTTTTGCCCTTTAGTCTCTAATTTATATTGAACATTTTTTAAGTACCCTGCTTTCCAAGAATAAAATCCAACTAACTGATACACATTGTCCTATTTTATGTATCAACTTAATATGCTTAAAATGCTTTGTCAAGGCCCAAGGATTTAGCACAACATCATAAACACCTGTCTGCAAAGCACAAGGTCATGAATTTGACACCTGTACCAAAAAAAAAAAAGATTTTGTAAACTGTCTGTGCATCTATTGTTTTGTAGAATATTAGTTTATTCATTACTTTATTTAAAGTGATCTACTACACATTGCCAAATATTCCTCATTTCTTTGATCCCACGTAAAGCCCATCTTTCTTGGCATTATGAAGCATGTCTCAAAGCACTGTTTTGCAAATGTCATTGAGAATTGTAATAAAATTACAGTGGATACTTATGCCAAATGCTATGAATAAAAGGCAAGATCATTAGAATATTATGGTGCATTATCATCCACATAATTCATTGGATCAAGGACCATGCTGCTTTCAAATCTCCCTCACTGTCAAAATGTTCATGACATGTTAACATGTTGGTGTTCAGGAAATCAACTTAATCATCACAATGCATCCAGAGACAATCAAAAGAGAAATTCCAAAACTGATGAAGAAATTAGCAATAACTAAATGGCAGGTATTTTGGAAGTGTATGGAGAACATTTACCAAGAAATAAATTTAAGCATGCAATGTTTTTTATTATCATATCCTGAACATAATTTAAAATAAAGTATGTAACCAATTAGGCATGCATTGATTCTCTAATTCATTTCAGGATATTTTAGAAATCTGTGCGGCCAAAATTTATTTATTTGATTAATCTTCTTGTATCTTAGTCATTAAAAGATGGCTCTGGGTTTCCACG
Organism: Cavia porcellus; assembly: GCF_034190915.1. Taxonomy (NCBI): domain Eukaryota; kingdom Metazoa; phylum Chordata; class Mammalia; order Rodentia; family Caviidae; genus Cavia; species Cavia porcellus. The sequence continues at coordinate 41,845,799 of NW_026947501.1, read as the reverse complement.
GTCTGAGATGTTATGGAAAACCTCAAGGTAAGCAATACACAATAGAATAGATGGAGATAGATCTTTGTAAATGAGCAAGTTACCTAGTGATTGGGGTAGGATGGAGAAACGGTAGGAGAAAACGTTGGAAGTAGAACTGAGGTGAGCTATGCACATCTATCACCTCTCCATGAGGAACAAGATCATCGTGTTCCACAGAAATGTATAAACAGAAAAAAATAATAAAATGTGATTGATAATTTCTTTAAACACCACCAATCATGATACTCTTTTACCAGTTTATACTGAAAGAAAAATGAACTTTGAGTCAGTGTGTTATCATCCCTTACACACTCAACAGAAGACAAACATATAAGGGAGAGAGAACCATTAATGTCAGGACATATTACCTCCTACCTAGTTCAAAGTGTCCTTTTTCATTAGTGTTCTGACTGGAAATCAAAAAGATTCTCTTGCATCATTTTATCAGTGCCACAAATTTATTTTTTGCTCAATTTGGCCCTTTCTCTGTTCAGAAATTGCATATAAACACATCTAAACGAAGACATTTCGGGATACTTGCTAGTAAAGAGTTTTCTTCACATTTTGTATTCAATTCTTTGTTTGCCTATAACTAGCAATTTTAATAATTCTTAAGGTTAGTTGTTTTTATTTTACCCCTTAGTTTTTAGAATTTTCATACAGCAAATAGGAAATAGTGCACTTATTTGATCTTTTTCACCAGTAGAAATGAATGCAATATTTGAGTCTTTTCAAGATCATTTTTCTCCATTTAGAATTTAAATAATCACTGTATTCTCATAGATTTATTTTTATGGTTAAATATTGTGGCAAAAATGCTAAATAGTATAGAAGAGTATAAGGTGGGGTTGATACAAGAGAAAGCAAGAAAGAGGATTTCTATAGGAGAGACATGTGATTGTACAACTCAAACATCTAAGGGAAATGAAACTCATGTAGCAATTAAAAAAAAAAGATCAGGAGTGATTTCCTTATCTCTGGATTGGACAGAGAACCTGTATCAATTAACCTCACATCTAAGTGAGGTGGATAGGGAATACAGACCGCCCAGAATCACTGAACACTTCATCAATGTAAAGTTCTCTGAATTCTGGTCCCGCAATGAGAAGCAAACTAATTTTTCCTGTCACCAAAAGTGTCAGCATTTCCTGTACTCTCATTGCTTTCCATCAGAGGCATAGAACTTTGAGAAAATAAAAGAAATTATGAAATTGGAACACATAGACAACAGTCAGTGTCTGTGCTTTCGTGAATGGATAAGATCCAGGAGAAAGAAGCTTAGAGTATATGAAAATTGATTAGAAAGCCATTGCCTCTCTGAGAGTCTATGCGGGTGCTGTGTATAAGGAGGAAGACGAGGAGCAAGTTAATTGCCACCAGTGAAGACTGACTATGGAAACCAATGATGTAAATCACATGGATCAATGGGAACTTAGAGGACTTGAGGGTCAGTGAGACACAAGGCTGTTCAGCCAGTGGAGAGAACAGAGAAGACTGCAGAAAAAAAATCAAGGAAGTATAGACAGTTAGAAAAATGGAATGATTTGCTAATGTTCTCTTAAAATGTATATGTTGGGAATATAATGTCAAATCCTTGAGTTAATTACAAATGCTTATGAAAACATGGGGAACTAATTAGGATCAGATGAGGTAACAAGGATGAGTTCCTCACTGTGACATTAGAAGAGGAAGAACGAACAAGCTAGCGGTGTCTCTCCCTGTTACACCCTCCACCATGACATGATGAAGCAAAGAGGTCCTCACCAGGGGCCAAACAGAGGCTGACATCATGTATTCACATTTTCAGCTCCAGAATTCTAACAAATAAATTTCTTTTCTTTATAAAATATTTACCTCTAATTTTTATTTATAAGAACAGAAAATTGAGCTGGGCATGCAAGATCCTGAGGCAAGAGGATCTCTGCAAGTTTGAGGGAAGCCTGGCTATAAAGTGGGCCCAAGACCAGCCTGAACTGCATATCAAGACCCTATCTCAAAAAGATAAAAAAAAAAATCCTGAAAATTAACCCAGAGTAAATATGACAGATGACATCAGAGAAAAATGTAACTATGAGGACTCAGTGAGAAGATTCCTGGTCCTGTATTCACACACACCATCTGTGTTTCCTAGACTTCCTACTTGATGGAGACATATTTTTTTTATTTAGAGAGAAAAAACAAAAAAAAGTGAAAGGGTACAAGTAATCCAAAATTTCAAAAAAAAAAAAAACAGTAAGAAATCACTAGTTAATAAATTACATATTGTCATATTAGAAATAGCTGATCATTACAAAATTAAGCATACAAAGTGGACATTCAAACAGTGAAACTGCAAACATTTGTGTTCAATGATCCAACAAAAACTTAGTAATATAGTCATCTATCTTACACACCTAAACACACTTGCAGTTGTATCCATTAGAGTAATTTCATTTACTGTTTTTTTTCAATAACACTTAAACATTTTGGGTTTTATTACTCCCCCAGTTCTTATTACCTTTTTTGGAAGAAAATAAAACCAAATGTGACAAAACAAACAGAGTTGGTCAAAACAATGCATGGACATACCATAGTATAGGATGTAAAAACAGAAAACCAGGTAAACAACAACGGTTACCATAATGCCCCTTGCTACCTTAAAAAGAATTGCCTATATTGTGAGGTATAATATAATTGAACAAAACAGTACAGCACAAATCCAATAAAACTTAAACATTGGGGCCATTTCTGAACTTCAAAAGAAGATAATAGTCAAACCAGGGTGGGCATCATAGTGAATCTTATTGTCTTCAAAGTAATTCCCTATACCCTCAAAATTGATAATATCAAACAGAACAGAATAGAGTAAAATAACTCAGAACAAAATGGTGAGAGAAATATGGGACTTCAAATTCAGTTAACAGAAAATCAAAAAAAGTTACATAATACATCTTGAATTTTTTTAAAATTTCCCTTAATCAAAAAAATACTAAAATATTTTTAAAAGGGTGGAAATTCAGATAAAAGAGGAGACGTATTTTAAATCTTAGGTTCCCTAAAGTGAATCCAATGAGAGCTCTAAAGGTAGGAGGCCATGAGAACCCAATGCCATGTTTTTAAACAGTGAGTACATTATTTTGTAGGTGAAAGAAAGCACAAACAATTACTTTTGAACTCTACCCTAAATGACTTCTATGAATCACACCAAAAATTTTCATGGTATATAGCTATGTATAGACATCACAATAACTTCAGAGACTCACTGAGCACTCTCTCTGGAAATTTTACAGATGAACCAAATCAGTATGTATACATTTTATACGGGAGATGACTGTACAGCTTTTTAAAAGTATCACACAGAAGGTTTACACTATGGGGGGAAAATAAATCTGCAGCAGTTCCTGTAGAACCCAGGGTATCTCAGTACCTCCCACAGCAGTTGATCCCCGGGAAGCATGGGAAACTCCTCTAGTCTTTGTCTGAATAAAACTAGATGACACATACGTCTCAGCAGACTCAGAGACCCTCTCAGATGGCACTGGCTGATCATTCTGGGACACAGGCTGTGAGGACAGCATATGACATCTGTCCTCCAGAGTTAAATCATAAATAGAGACAAAGGGTAGAATCAGTTCATTATGGAATACATTGATACAAAAAAGAAATGAAGCAGAAGAGCTCAACTCTGCAATATGAGAGACAGAGATTAAATAATGCCGTGAAACCTATTTCATGTTACATTGTCAACTCGGCTCCTAAAGAAGAGTAAACAAACTGAAGAAGGTTCACATTTCATTTCTTTGATTTTCTGTCCCTCTGTTTAAACACTGAGCAGAAGGTGAACTACCACTGGAACATGGGTAATATCTTGCTGACACTCAATTCCCTGACATTTGCTTTATAGAAACTGTATAATTACAACTGTGAATTGTTTTAAGTCACTGTGTTTCTGATAATGTTTAAAGAACAAGAGAAAATCAACAATACGACTTTTAGGTATAATGAAACAAAATGGTAAACTAGCAAATATAAAAGCATGCGCCTGAGCTGGGTCAGTAGAGTGAGGGACTGTTTTTCTGTGTTTTCAAGGCAGAAGTGTGAGGGAGGCTCAACACTGGGCATTGGAGATAAGAAGTGACCCTTTCCAAGACTGCAGCTGTGCACTCTGAGGCTTCATTGTCCCATTCTCCCTGTAGTGCCAGCCGGTTTTGAAAATGAAAAGGAAAAAAGACTTTGGCCTCATCTACAGGAGGTACAGCACAGAAACAACATAAACACTGAGTAGCTGGAAAAGGACAATTAATAAGTTTTAAACACAGGACTTGGGAAAGAAGCACAGAGACAGAGACAGCTCCGTCAAATAAACAAAGCAAGTACAACATAATCCTTAATGTTGCATAAAAGAACAGAGCATTATAGTTACATCAAATGCAAATTGTGAAACAATGAAGCATCAGTGTGAGACTGTGAGTTTGTATGCAAAAGATATATGAGCCTTTACTAGTCAAACTTATTCTTACTTAGACAGAAAAGGAATTTCAAGTTAAACTTTTCAGGGTTCAAAAGGTCATTAGTGAATACACAAATGACATTGAGAAATAATAACACTGAGGTTCAGATTTAATAATGAAGAAATAAATTATAAATCATTCTGTAGGAAAAACACACACTCATTTTAGCTTAGATACTTTTCCTCTCATAGTTAGGTAACTTTTTTTTAAGTAAGTGTCAAGTTCACTACCGAAAAAGGAACATCTGTGAGACATTGTTCACAATAAGCAGCACTGTAGGGAGGTTTTTATCCAGAGCTGGAGCACTGTGGGAGGAAGCTGTTTACCCTGCTGATGGTAATAGTTTGCAGCTTCCTTGAGCTTCACAGGCCAATCATGAGGGTGAGTCAGTACCAGACCCCAGGCCACTAAACCTGTTTGGAACTCCAGGGAATTGATTAGATGCTACATAGATCAGGAGTTTGGGAGGCTGTACTGGATTATGTTGAAACCAAAACATATAATTTATACTACTGAACATTTCACAATCTTCCTCAACACTATGGCTGGCCCTGGAGGAGATGGTGGCCTTCTGTCCTGGAGACACTGACATGGAGGCTGGAGACTGGCTCAGCACAATATCCCTACTGGAGCCTGGAATGATTAACACAAACAATAGATTGTAACAGATTCACTTAGACATTGTTAACTAGGAAAATAACATTGGATACCACACTGATAAATCAAAAACCAAAAGGGAATTTGAAACTTAAATTCTACAAGAAATGCTATTTTTCTGATCTTCAAGAATGTGGAGAAAATGAAAATAAAAACGGCCATGACAAGCTCGCCCACACCTTGACATCCTTCAACTACCTGGAGCTCAGAGCAGTACACACAAGAGAAGGTGAGTGCCAGACCCCATCCCCGAGACTTGGACATAAATGTTGATCCGCAAAGGCCCTGAGACGCTGCCTTTAAGATGATTTGAACAGCAGGGATCTCTGTGAAATGAATGAACATCCAAATCAGCTCAGGCGAACTCTGCTCTCTCTGGGCCCTGCTTGCAGAGATATCCACAGACCTCCAGACACAAGGAGAGGCCAATGCAGGCGCCCCAGATCCGCCCCTGGGCACATATTCTTAACCCATATGAATTATTTTTGACTGTCTCTTGCCTTCCTTTCTCTCCTCTTCCCATTATCTCTAGTTCCTTACCAATTGGCAGTGGATTTATCTCCTTATTTCATATTATCTCTCTTATTTTGCTCTTGAATCTACTTATATTTTGGATTACAAATAGAAGACAAGCAATGTGATATTTGCTATTGTGTATCTGATTTATTTCACATAACAAGTGGTCTCAAGATGAATTCATTTTCTTGCAAATGATTCAATTATTTTTCTAGTCCAGTAGTACTCCACTTTGCACAAATGCCACATCTTCTAATCCATTCATCTGTTGATGGACAAACAAGCTGCTTTCAAAATTTAACGCTTAGCAGTTGTGTTGCTATAATCATGTATATGCATGGCCCACTGTGATATGATGTCTTCAGAATTTTTTGGTAGATAACTACAACAGGAAGGGCAGGGTGAAGCAGATTTTCTATTTTAGTTTTTTTTTTTTTTTTTCAGAATATCTTTACAGACTTCCATACTAGTTGTACTCATTTACATTTCTACCAACAAACTAGAACGGTTCACATTTTCCCTACATGCTCACCAATCTTTAATATTATTTGATTTTTACATAGCAGCCATTTTTTTCTGGAAAAAAATGAGATCTCAATGTTTTAGTTTGCATTTGTCTCAGCGTGAGTCATATGCATTTATTATCTATTTGTTTTTCTAAAAATTAAATCCTTTAGTTACCCTTTTTTGACTAACTTTTATTAAGGAGATCTGTTTCTTAAAGTAATTCACATATTGTCAGTATTAGTCTTTTTCCTGATGAGCAAGGGCAAAGGTTTCTTCCCACTCTACACCTAGTCTTTTCCCTCTTCCAGCTGCTTCTTTAACTGCACAGAAGCATTTTAATTTGATAAAACTTAGTTTGTTGTTTCTTGATGTTATTTGTGGTCCAAATGTGTGTCTGTTCAAAAAGTCTAATTATGTTTGTGTTCTTCAAGTTTTTACCTACGTTATCGTCCAGAAGAATATGTGTTTCATGTTTATAAATGCAGATATTTGGTTCTTTTTAAATAATATTTTACTACTTAGTTGCGAATGTAGTGTAGGTTCGGATTTCTCGTGAGTATAACCAGTTTTTCAAATTCCGTTTGTTAACGTGACTGTCTTTCCACCAGCTAATGTCCTCACCTCATTCCTTAAGAGTCAGAAGAATGGATGTGTTAAGGATTTTTTCTTCATCCTCTATTTTATTCCATTGATTCATGTGAATGTTTTTATAGCCAGTACCATTCCATTTCTATCACTGTAATATATCATGAAGTCTGAGATTATGATACTTCCTATTTTACGCTTGTTGCCCAGAATTGAAATTGCTATTTTGAATCTCTTCTGAATCCACAGAAAATTTAGCATTGTTTTTCCCAGTCTTGTTAGGAATGCTGCTGATATTTTGATTGGTATTACATTAAATCTGTATATCTGCTTTAATATCATAGCAATTTTGACAACATTGATTTTGACTGCCCAGAAACGCGAAATAACATTTTTAATTTCTGATGTTGCAATGTGCTCTTCTATCTCATTTCCAGGGAGCCATATTTTTCATTATGCAGATTTTTTAATAATTCCTAAGCAATCAATTTTCCTTGAACCCAGGCAAATCTTATTATTTTCCTAATTTCGTTTTCAGGAAGTTCATATTTAGGGCATGGATAATTCTGGCTTCTGATTGTTCTGTTTAGTATAATTATGTCTAGAGGATGCCGGGTGCCTCCTAGTGACAACACTAGGGCAGTAAAAGGTAGAGATTGACAGAGGAAAGGTGATGTTATGTGCCAAAATTAACCAACAAAATTAACTCCCCCAATGAGTGGCTCATCTTGAAAGCCACCAGTGAAGTCTTTGGATGACTGTGACACAGTGTGACCACAAATCAAAGAAAATCTTGAGCCATATCCAGCCATTCTGAACCAACTTGAACCTTTCCACATTCTTCACTCACAGAAAGAGTATGAGAGAAAAAAATTGCACATGAAGCTGCTGCGTTTTCAGTCAATAGTATTACACAAAAATACAAAGAAAATAAAGAGATGTGGTAAGGTAAAGTAAAATATGGACCTACATATTGGATGTCTTGGGCTATAGAAAACTACAACAATATTTTACAAAGTGAAAATATACTTTGAAGCAGAATATGTGACAAAAATACCATGTAAGTCAGGAACAAAACCATAAAAGCGTTGAAATCTTGAATTCCCCTTACCCGCATACTAAAATTGTCTTTTTTGCAAGAATATAACAATGATTTTGCTTTGTTTCTGTTGATTTTCAGTTATTTAAAAGGAAATTTTTATAATATTCTCGCTGAGGTAAAATTAAAACACAACCAGATTGAAAACTAATAGTTCCAGAATTAAACAGTGCACACCCTACTTCCTACCCACCCTCATGGCAGTTAGTTAATTTTAAGTCTCTTTCTCCCTTTTGTTGAAGATCCTTGACCTATTGTACCATCATCCCCAACATGTAATGTGGAAGAGACAATGAAAATGTTCATATAGGGCCAGTTAATAAATGTGACAGTTGGCTTTTCGAACAACTTCCAAAGTGAATATGGACAAGCCCAGCTTAGCACTGTCTGACAGCTCTATGCAACCACAGTGTGCAAACCTCCCTGAGGACTTTAACTCATTGCTTACTTTTGAGAAAGATGGGCAGGCTGTGGTTACACTGAAAAAAGCAAACAATTAAGCTTTGGTGCCATACTGGACATGAGCTGAAAAACACAAGTAGAATCGAAGACACCTGCTATGCATTTAGATCTGAACCACCAGAAAATTTGCAAAGATGTCTTCTTAGATGGAAAAGCAGAAAAAATCAAGTTGGGTGCACTAGAAATCAGAAATAATTGGAGTATTTTAGAACTCTGGCATGTCGTCAGACACCCAAGTGGTGACTCTGGCATATGTGTGATTCTGGAACTCAGAGAAGCAGTCACAGCAGCAGGCACCCATTCTGGGGTACAGCGTGAGATCAAAAGTCAATGATTACAAATGGCTGAAACAAGGCTGTGAACTGGCATTGAACTCCAATACATGAGTGTCAGGAAATGAGTAGAAACCAGTAGCAGAAAATGAGGAGAGTCTACCCGGGTGAGAATTGTAGAATAATTATATATATATATATATATATATATATATATATATATGTGTGTGTGTGTGTGTGTGTGTAATAACTTAATAGTATTCTAAGTCATAAGTCCTACCTCCATGTGTTGATATGTACAGAGCTGTCTAAGTATCTCATTTTCCTTTCAATTGGCTCTAAGCAATGTAAACAGGGATGGCTGAGATGCTGATGTGGAATATTTGGAGCCAACCAACAACCTTGTTTCTTTGCCTGTGTCTCTATCTAAAAGTTGACCGCAGTACGGTAATAGAGCAAATGTCTTAGGAATGCTCAGTTTTGCATCTCAGCAATATATGCACACTCATGTAAGTGATAGACTGTGATAGCTCAATCTTATAAACAGCCCTTATGCTGTTTAGGTGATTAATGGATGAAAAAAATGTGTTTAATACAATAGAGTACAGCTCTGCCATAAAAGAGAATAAACTTGAGACATTTTTAGGTAAATGAGTGCATCTTGTAGAATATTGTGTTCCAAACACAAGAAAATAAGCTGTGACTTCCCAAGGCAAAAAAAAAGTTTCCACATCAGAATCATAGCACCTCCCCACTTAGTGTTAAACTCTACCTCAATTTTGCTTTATAGATTGCTTTTTTTTGCGCACCATCTCTTTACATATGGCAGAGATGCTTTCCAGCTACCTACATCTCTTGTGTTACTCACCATAGTCCTCACCATTCTCTCCATCATATCCTCGGGCCTCTCGGTTCTTCAAGAATTAATCATTACTGGTTTATGTGCTGGTTTGAAGACCACTTGATGAACCCCCATCTGGACCAGTTTCAGTACACCTTGGTCCTCCACAACTGTAAACATGTCTTAGTAGTATCTTTACTATACTTGTGAGTTACACTGGATGTTGTAGATTGGAATTTAGTCATTGTGTTGCAAAAATTTCCATGCAGCACAATCATCTTTGAAAATGCCTGTTTCTATAATATATGGCAAAGCATAGCTATGTGTTCACATCCATATTAAGACGGAAGACAAAGCCAGCACCCTGGAGAGCTCGCAGGGCCATTGTGTTTTCAGTCTCCACTGATTTCAATTCACCTGAATCACACTGCACCCTAATCTTTATGTATTTAAAACTTTTAGCTTTACAGAAATCACAGGCTGGCTGCCTTATATTAGAAAAACTTGTGAAACATTATAACACACTAGATCAACTAGAATCAAAAAGACAGCAGAGAAATGTGAATGGTAGAGAATGAATCAAGTGAGGAAAAGTATGAAGACAAGAAATGGAAACATGAAAAGACGCCACCTTCTAAGGCCATTATTTTTCTTTCTTTTAAAAAAATCCATGAGATACAAAGCCACCTTTATCCTGAAGATATCTAAGAACACAGGAAACATGTGAGACCGAGTTTACACCTAATGCATGGGTGGACACTTACAACAGGCTGAGAATTCATTCTGTGCATCATTTGGGACCCTAATGTAACTTGAGGATCAAAACTGTGAACCAGCAGGAAACTTCACCCTGTCCTTCCCCAAACTAGGAACTAAAGACAAGGCTTTATAAGCTGAGAAATGGAGAGAGAACTAAACAAGGTCTCTCAGGAAATTGATGCCTGAAAGCCAACACTTTATGAATATTTTCTCAAATACATACCTGGTTCAGGATTTTTCCTCTTTGAAATCAGTGTAAGATAGCCTTAGAGAAGAGGTGCCAAAGGGAAAACCTCTCTCCTAGAAGTCAAAAAAATCCTAAATTTGCAAGAAAAATTAACATTTATTTTCCAAGGTCCAGTAAACCAAAAGCCAGAGATGTCTCATATTCTAAAACAAAAATAAAACTTACCTATGAATGCAAAATAATAGAAATTATGGAGAGTAAATATTCTTCCCAGATGTTAGATTCCAAAATTGTGAAAGTAAATTTAACAATTGATAAGATAAATATAGCATGCAAAATGCAGGAAAAATGAAATGTCTATAAAAGATTGGGAAACTATATAATTGGCATATCAGAGAATATTATGTAAAACACACATTGCTAAACAGATACCAAAACTTTACATTAAGCCAGACCTATTATTGACAACAAAATGTATTTTAGGCCTTTCATTTCACCAATTTGAACTGAAAGTTTATTTGGTTTTGAATAAATACTTTTATGAAATTTGGGATATAAAAGGAATAAATCATATTTCATTCAATCGTAACTTAGAACTATTCAGATCCACTAATATTAAAGAGAAAAATAGCACAAAGGAAGGTCCTCATATCCAGTGACAAGAATATGAAAGATGAGCAAATGTACCCTAATCCAGTCTTAAAAGTTTTATTTTCTCTACATCTTTGTTTAAATGTATAACTTGACTTTGTTACTGCTTTAATGAGCATAATTTTCCTATTACATTTACTATTAATTATCAAATTTAAGCAGATAGAGAATGAGACCATAAATCCACAAAAAATCAAGTAATGATGGGTTCATCTTACATGCACACTGAGAAAATAACCAATCTAACATTTTTTTAAAAATTTTTCATTAAAGGAAACATTACAATTCTTTTTACTTCTTCTGCCACGAACTGAATTTCCACAATTCATAAAGGGTGTGCTAAGTACCTGAGCTATCAAAGAAAATGATGATAAAATTTTGAACTGAAAATATCAGCCTTTGATCTTCTCACAGCATTGGTGTCCAGAAGTCTGCAACAAAAGTGACTGAGCATCTCTGACCCAGCACCTTTTCCATTGTGACCACCTTAGCACAGAAAAGCAGTAAGTGTCAGCCCCGGTGCAAGCTTTTCTGAAACACAATTGTGCATGGAAATTTCTCTTACTCTGTGCACTCATGACTCTGCTCACCCAACATCCATGTAAAGAATGCAATAGTAGAAAAAAAATTTTTTTTCTATGTTGTACAGAAAAATAAGATGAAAGCAAAATTTTCCCTAGTTCATTAGTGCACTGATCTCCAGGAAATTCGTGCCTTCAAAAACTTTTTATGAATCTGATATGGAAAGAAAAAGATGAGTACGACAGGATACTCACCAGTGTAAAAACTAACTGTTGGAGATTTCATGTTCTCTTACATAGGAAATAATTCTCTCTGGATGGAAAAGATAGAACTTTTGCCCCTGCCAAGCTATTTTCACTTCAGTTCCATTTTGGTAAATCACAAGGACCAGGACAAAACTACAGCTCTTATGTTTCTAATATTCTCTACTGACCTTGGTAACAGCAGATGCCAGAAGTTGTTTCTTATCTAATTGTAATATTAGTCATAAAACACTCAGAAGATCAATTGTGGTGAGTTAGGAACACTTTCATTTCCTTTCTGTGCAGGGAGTAGTCCAAGTAGTGTGGCATTCCCGCTCCCACAGACTGCCCTGCATACACACCACGTGGACTGAACTCTGAAACCACATTCAGAGGCAGGGCAGGGTACACTGCAGCTCCCCTACAGATGCCACTTGCACAGTGTGGCTCTTCTGCCCACTGCAGAGGAATATGTGGGCTCCATTCGTACTGGCATTCCTCCAAACATGGAAAATTTTGTACCTCACTTGGTTCACATAAGAGGTCTCCCACCCTGCTCTTGCCTCTTACCACATGCTTCACCCATCATGGTACTTGCCTAGTGTTCCCCAGGGAGGGTCTTCCCTCACCAGTTTGAAACAATAACATTGCACTCACTGCTTGACTGATCAAAATTCTACAGTTTAATTTCTCAAAATGAGGCTCTCTGCTCAGCTCCTGAGCTGCTAACCCTCTGGCCTACTGCTAATAACAGGGAGAGATGAAGAAGGAGAATCTGGTGAGAGGGTGAGCTCTGGATCCACTATTGTTCACCTCTGATCCATTCACATGGGATGGATGCAGATATTGTTCTCCAAGATGAGTGTGCAACATTTAAATCAGTGATAGTGAGTGAGATTCCATAGAGAGCAAGGGCCTCAGGTCTAGTGAAGGCTGACATGTCAAAAATCAGTGGCTGATATCTGCAAATGTTTCTAGAGGGCCCTGTGTGATTGCAAACCTGGCTCCACTGAACATTTCCTTTATATATTAAATCCAAATTATAATTTAGCTTTAATACACAAAAATGCAAAAATATGAAAATGAAGTAGACTTTCTCCTTCATTATTTTGGGATACACTGAGAATAGTGAGATGATCCAGATGCACTCTCTCATTCCTTCCAAAATGGAGACCCAACCTCGGTCTCCTGCAAGTCAAGGCAGAACCTCTTAAATAGTGATGGAAGCGTCTATTTATCTTTTATACACAAGCCAGTCCACTCTCCACAACATAGGATTTATAGAATTTTTAACATTTGAGACTCAGGTTCAATAGCTATGGCTCAGGGACAGATTTAACACTTAGAATCAACAAGGTGCAAGCTGAGGATGCTGGAGTTTGTTACTGATTGCAAAGTGTACAAGTTTCACCTTCAGGGTTAGAGTCCCAATAAGACCTCTCTGCTTGGGGTACCACATCACTCATGTGCGATTTGTCTGGGGAAAGATAAATTGACTTGGGAAAAGAAAATTGTCCAACGTTTTTGTAACAGAAAAATTTTGGTGCATGGAGAGCCACAGGTTTTAACTAACATCTATATTTCCTGATGCATGAGCTACTTACCAATCCATTAATGACCTTGTCTCTTGCAAAGGCTTTGGCATGGCAAACATGGAATAAAACAGAGATGACCCAGTTTCTGCAAGGTCAGTCGGTAAGACTCAGTGTGAAGAGTCTATAAGTAACAAGGACCTTTGCACAGGTGAGCAGAAAGAGGACAATAAGGGTGACTTCTTTGCAAATTTTTGGCGTGTTATTAAAGTTGGAATATAAATGAAAGTACATACATGCAAAATGACTTTAGTAGAAATAATGAATAAAAAGAAAATGTTGTAAAAGGTCCATTGTATTTGTACTTAATCTTGTACTTTACGCTTATTACATCATCAGTCATGGAAAAACCTAACGTTCTGAGTTGTATCTTCAGGAAAACAACAAAGATCTCAGTGTAAATGACCCCATAATTTGGCAAGGGAAAGGAAAATTCTCTATGCTGAAATATTACAAAGTATTCTGTTCTTTAAAAAGACATGTGCTCTTCAGAAACTAGTTACACAAAGTGACTGCAGGGACTTATCAGAGCCTCCTGATTGACTGCTGCCCAGATGAGTAGCCATCACCCAGTAAGTTCCTGTTCTAACTCTCTTCCCACATGGAGATATGACTACTGGGTAAGCTGGTCATACAGGCTTGTTATGTCAGATCAGGGCACTAAGCAAAGTGATAGTCACAGAAAAAAAGACAGCATTGACAGAGATAAGACCAGTGTATTCCCAAGACCAGACACAAAGAGTAACATTATGCTTAGAGATCCCAAACCAAGCACTGAGAAACCTGTGAGACAGAGCCAAAGGAATTTACAATGACTGTGACAAGTGGAGTCTGATGTAGAGGCAGTGATGGAAATCCCTGAGAGAATAAGCACTCTCCCAGGACCTTACAGTGAGCTGAGATCTGCATCCACAGAAGTTCAATCCTGCAGGCCTCTAGTGCTACTGCAGTACAGGCACAAGAGCTCTTTGTGCAAAACACGAATTCACACTAAATTTTCAAGCTGGAGAGAGACTCTAAAGATGAACAAACTGGATGAGTAATCACTGAGACTGGAGAACACAGTCCAGCTCTAGAGAGATTACTTCACACCAGGCCATAAAAACTATTCCTTTTAAAGCCACACTGCAAGCCAGAAAGAAGTAAAGCGAGAGAGAAAAGTCATCATTATGGCACACAAGGGTGGGGTTATCACCTAATGCCTGACCACAGTGCACCAGTAAGTTTGTCAGCCATGTGGGACAGGCTGCATAGAATTTATACACGAAGGCACACAGAGAACAGAAAGCTGAGCACGGTAAACTTGGTTGAGCAAAGAGCAGAGCCTGCAACAGAATCCCTGCTGGAAACCTGTTTGCCACTGGTCATTGACAGAAATGGGAGACCTGCTATAGCTCTAAGGTCCCTTGAAGGTCCTGAGAACTGCATCCTTTGTACCTTGTTCTGAAGTGTGTGTGTGTGTGTGTGTGTGTGTGTGTGTGTGTGTGTGTGTGTGTGTGTGTGTGTGGTTCTACTTATGCATACAAGTGTTGCCTGTAAAACACTCCACATGGTAACTCACCTGTGACTCCTTCAAAGGATGCTTCTGAATCATCCAATCCAGCTTGATTTTCTGTTTTAACTCATACGCATGAACTTTAGTATAAGAAATGGAAAAAGTTAATGGGATCCAAAAGTAAAATAATTAATGTAAGAGCAAAAGGGAGCAAATACCTGGTAGGGAAAGGTGGAATCTATTGTCCATATCTTATTCTCTTATCTTGAACTCTTGCATTGTTTACACAATTTTGTTATGTTTGATTTTGTTCTATCTTGTTTTGTTAGATTTTATGCTGTCAGATGTTAGGGGAAGCTATTTTGAATATAATGGGATATTTTATGGTAATCATGGTTTCCTCTTATATTGCATTGAAGCCTTATAATGTTTTCATTCACTGATTTGACTGATTTATTGTTTTGGATTTTTAAAAAAATTTTGTACCTGGGACTGAACTCATGACGTGGTACTTGCCAGTCAGGTTCTTAAGCTGCTGAGTTAAATCCCCAGCCTTGCTTGAATTTATAATGTGTGATCTTATGAACAGCTATTTTGAAGAAACTGAGACATTTTGGCAGCCATTGCTGGTTTACTATCTTCTTGTTCTGAAGTCCTACCATGCTTTTCTTTTTCTGTTTTGATTGGTTCTATCCTGTTGTGTAGAGTAATGATATAAACAAATTTTTGAGGAAAATGAGGCATTGTAGTTTATTTTTTGTTATTTGGTTTTGAAGTCCTGCAATGCCTTCATTCTTATGAGTGGTTTTATAATATTTTGTTATGTTTGGTATTGTTGTGTGTGAAGGTATACTCAACTATGTCGAAGAAAAGATAATTATTTTAGCTACTGTTGATGTCTGCTTGTCTTGTTGTGAAGTGCTGTGCTGCTTGCATTGTTCTGTTCTGATCTGTTCTGTTCTCTTTTGTTTTATTCTCTTCAAACTAAAAAAAAAACTTAAAAAATATATTCATTATTATAAATCAATACACTTTGTTAGAGTTCATATTTGAAAATCAAATGGGGATTTTTAGAGAGAAATATCACTGTGGAACAAGCACCAGAGCATTGAAATGCTGCTCACTCTGGCGATTTAGAAAAAGGCCAGCAATGAAGGAATGAAAGGAACTCAAGGTACAGGAAAGGCTAGAGAGAGATTCTGTCCTACAGCTTACAAACCCAAAGCACCTGACAGTGTGCTGATTTCAGTGCTGGATTCTAGAGATGTATTTTAACTGATGCAACTATAAAGTAATTAATTCCTCATTCAATGCCTTATTTTATAAATTAGGATAAAACAATACGAAAGTGGTGAAAATATCTTGGCTGAATATTCCTCCAACAAAATCTCTAGGAGAACAGGAAACTCTTTATCTTCTGGTCAGCCCTGCAGATTTCCTCATGCATCAGTGGGAAAACAGTCTTTTAGGCAGCGGAAGGAAGTTTGAAAGCCCTGGGCCACATGGGGAACAAGCAGTTGGGGAGACAGTTGAGCAGAAAGGGAGTTTATGTTTGAGGCAATTCTTAACTCTGCTGACAGTAGCAAGGTGCAACATTTTCAGCCTGCCTACTTCTAATGGTGAAGTGAGATCTGAGTGAGACACACCGCCCTTGAACCAGTCTGGGATCCCAGATTCCCAGTTGGATGCCTCTTAGATGAACAATTTGGGAGATTGTCCTGGTTTCTGCTGGTACCAGGATAAGTAGTTGTAACCATAGTGAAGAAGACTCTGGCTGAACTTGCAATGGATGGTGGTGCTCTCTCCAGCAGACATGCCAGGAAGGCTTTAGATTAGGTCATCACATTGTCACTGCAGACATCTGCTATCAGTAATGAATATTGATCATATATACATAAACATACAAGATTTATCTCATACAAATAAATCAATTTAACATTTAAAATATTCTCTTGAACAGCATTCTAACTTAGCATGCATTTGTGTTATTAGAAATAGTCATCCTTTTTCACTGCTTCTTAAAGTTATTTTCAACTATACAAAGGTAACACTTTTAGCAGATGGTGGAAATTTACTATTTCTCTCCAGAGACCCGGTTGGGAAAACATCTTGCTGTCCTGTCTGTTGCAATGTTGGTAAGAGTATATATATATATATATATATATATATATATATATATATATATATATCTGTTCAGTTCAACAAGCTCAACTGAGTTAGAGACCTATGCAAAGAAATCAGCAAATAAGGAAGCAAATTGCAGGGGTCTTGGGCTGTGAACACAACTGGTTATATCAAGAGCCAAAAGTGTGATTGCAGAACAATTGTTTGAGTGATCAGAAAGAACACAGAACTTAGAAGCTCTAGTATTGCAAAACCACTTGATGCTATCACAAAAGGCCTTTGCTTTAAATCAGAAAATGCATTTAAATAGATTGTTTTACAGAAATCACAGGCTTTCTGCCTTGTATAAGCAGTACTTGTGAAGCATTAAAACACACTAGAAAATCAAAGACAAAAAGACAAGAAGAAAATGGATGAATCATTAAAGAACTAAGGAAGAAAAGGGAAGAAGAAAAGACAGGGAAACACAAAAAGATGATAACTTCTAGGGCCAGTTTTTTACTTTGTTTGAAATAGTGTCTCAGAAATCCAAAGCCATATAGATTCTGAAGCTACTGCAGAACACAGGAATCACTTAAGATCCAGTTTCCAACCTATGTGTGGGTGGACATCTACAAGACACGCTGAGAATTCATTCTTGATTCCTGTGGACGTGGATATAACCTGAAGATCAGAATTGTGAGCCAAATGAAAATGCAACTTGTCCTTCACAGAAGTAGGAACTAAATCAAGGCTCTAAGCAAGTTGAGAAATTGAGAGAGAAAAATGCAAGATCTATTGGAAACTAATGTCTTCAGACTAATACCACCAATAATATATTCTCCCAAAATACATGGTTTAGGATTTATTTGCTTTTAAATCAGTGTAAGATAGCCTTACAGATGAGGTGCCCAAGTGAAAATGTCTCTCATGAAGGGAAAGACCACAGAAAATTCTCAAGAAAAATTGCATTGTAATTCTTTCATTTTTTTAATTTAAAAACAATGCAAAAGGGATAAAAATGATACAGAATTTTAAAAAATAGTACAAAATTAACACCAGTTAATACATTTCACATTATTATCTTAAAAGAACTTCTTCCAACTTTAAGATCTTTGTCACAAAAATGATCAAGCAATTAAACAATGAAAAAGGAAACTTGTATCTGATGAACTTATAGAGATTAGATATATATTTGTAAATCTTTTATATGTATACACACATACACATACACATACACACACATATATGTAGAACTACTATGATTGTTTGTGTCTGGGTGTCCTTCCAAAGCCTCATATAGCTAAGGAGGCAGCTAAGCCTAGCATTTGTAATTGGTGCATTCTGTAGCTCTGAGCTTAGCAGTGTGATTGTTGTACCCAACCAGAGCCATGTAACTGGCACACAATAAAAGGGAGAGAAGGAGGAGGGGTTTTCTATTTCTTGCCATTTTGCTCTTGCTCTTTGTGGCCATCGTGCATAGTTGAAACTCAATCACATCTCTGTGCCTTGGAGCCAGCTGAGTATTGATGGTATCTTCCAAAAGCTGTAAGCTACATAAATCTTTACTTCTCCAGTTTTGAGGGTTGATATTTTGTACCAGCAACAAGAGAAAAGTAACCAAGATGCCTATGACACATAAACTCTTTTCTCTTCTTTCTTTTCTTCTTTCCCCTATCCCAGTTGCTCTTTCATTTTGATCATTTTGTTTTCCTTCAAAGGATGACTATAATCAAGAAATCAGCCAATAACAAATACTGGTAGGGCTGTGGGGAAAAGGAACACTTTTCCCCCATTGGTAGGACTGCAGACTGGTGCAATTTATATTTCAGGACACCCCAACACGACAGATTTCTGACATTAAAATTAAGTATGAATAAAATATAATAGAAATATCAAAGAGCCAAACTTCTGTTCAGACCTAATTAGGAATTGTAATCATGTATTTCACAAACAATGTATAACACACATATTGTGTGCAAATTATAGGATACTAAAAAGGTTGAAAAAATATTGAGGTGTGGATGCAATTAGCATCTCAAGGGCTACATGTCAAACACATATTTTAAAACTGATTTCAAAACATTACCATTAAACCAAAGCTATTATTGACAGCCAAAAACATATTTTAATTTTTCCATTTAATTGGTTTTACTTGACCATTTATGTTCTTCAGTAGATCACTTTCTGCAATATTGTTTTGGTTCCATAAAATATTAACCTCATAATTCAACTCAATTTTCACTGTGGGCTACACAGATGCTATACTATAATATGAAAGAGAAAAGTAGCACATCATTTAAGGAAGTTTCTCATATTCAAGGACAAATTTATAAAAGATGAGTACATCTGCTTAAAATTAGTCTTATACAAGTTACTATTTTCTTCACATTATAGTTTAAACTTATTATTTATCTTTATTACTGCTTTTATGAGTATGAATTTCATTTCATTTATTAGCAGTTACTCAAATTAAGCAGACATAGAATAAGGTTTTCAGCATCTAAAAAATCATGTGAACATGACTGCTTTATTTAGAAAATGAAGACTAACAAAAGTAAAAATGACATTTGTGGTGCTTTTAATCATAATTAAGGGAAATGTGACAGAATAGCATTTATTTTTTCTTCCATAAATCAAGTTGCCACAGTATGTACTGTGTGTTGATTCCCTGACCAATCATAGAAAATGTTGATAAAATTTTGAACTACAAAATACATAGACTTATCTTCTCCCAGCACTGTGGCCCTGAGGTCTGCAGTGAAACTCCCTGAGCAGAACTGAACCAATATTTTTTTCCTTAATGCCCACCTTGGATAGAGGCCCCGGAAAATGTCAGTCATATATGAACTTTGACCTGAAATGTTAAACACTTGACTCATTCAGGCTGTGGTAAAGTATGAAATCTCCGTTTGCTCTGTGAACTCAGGACTCTGATTGCCCAATATTGATAAAAACAATGGATATATATAAAAAGAATTTTTCTATGTATTTCAGGAAAATAAAGTGAATGCAAAATTATCATTAGTACTTTTGTGCAATGATCTCAAGGAAATTGTTCATGTCAAAGTATGTTGATGAATCCGATAAAGAGAGAGAGTGAGACCTATGACAGGATACTCAATAAGTGACAAAACTAATTGCTAGAGATTTCATGTGCTCTTACCTAAGGAGTAATTCTTGGGGGATGAAAAAAACAAAACTTCTGCCCCTGCCAACCTCCTTTCACTTCAGTGTTTATTCACAAGTTACAGTTAAAGAGTACACCCAGCATGTTTCTAACAGGCTTCTACTGCACTTGGTAACAGGAGTACCAGAAACTGTTTGCTAGTTCCATACCATAATATCAATCATATAAAGCTCAGAAGATCAATACTTGTGCAGTAGCAGCTGTTTCTTTTTCTTCCTAGGAAGGGAAGAATTCAAATAGTGTGGGCTCTCCGCTCTCACAGACTGACCTGCATATACAACACATGGACTGGTGTCTGGAATCACCTTTATGGGCAGGGCAGGATGCATTGTATCTCTCTTAGGGATCCCATTTCCACAGTGAGTGCCTTCTGCCTGATGCTGCAAAAAATGTGAGCATTTTTCCTATTGTCTGCTCTAACACGGAAAATGCTGCACCTCACTCAGCTCACATAAGAGGCTTCCCACTCAACTCTTACCTCTTTCCACCCATTATAGGATTTGCATAGTGTTCCCAAGGGAGGGTCTTACTTTGTCTGTTTGAAACAGTGACTGAACACTCACTTTGCTTGACTGATCAGGACGCTTCAGTTTAACTTCTCAAAGTGAGCCTCTCATCTCAGCTCCTAGGTTGCTAACACTGTGGACATCTGTTAAGAACAGGGACAGATGAAGAAGGAGAAGAAGAAGGAGAAGAAGGAGGAGGATGAGGTAGGGAGGAGGAGGAGTAGATGGGGAGAAGGAAAAGAAGAGTAGAAGGACGAGGAGAAGGAGAAGAGAAGGAGGAGAAGAGGACAAGGATGAGGAGGGGAGGAGGAAGAGAAGATGATGATGAGAGCAAGAGCTCTGGGGATTTACAGTTGCCCATGTCTACTCCATCCACATGTGAGGGCTGCAGATCTTCTCCAGGACAGGTGTGTGATATTTAGATCAATGAGTACAAGGGAGATGCCAGAAAGAGGAAGGCCTGGCATCTGGTGAAGTACAAAGATTCTAGAGGGCTCTTTCTGGTTAAAAAGCTGTCACCCACTTCAACACTGAATATTTTCCCTTCATATTTTAAAATAAAAATAAATTTAGTTTGAAATGTACAAAAACAAAAATTTTAAAAATGGACTCATGCTTCTCCTTCACTATTTTCGGATACACCAGGAATAGTGAGATGACCCAGAAACTATGATCCCAGTCCATCACCATTGGAGATTGGACATCCATGCCCTGCATGTCGAGTGTGAGCCTCGTATGCAGTAATGAAGGCATCTTTTCATTCCTTACACAGGAGCCAAGGAACCCTCCACCTGCATGATTTATAAGAATATTTAACTTTAGGTACTCAGATAGGTTCAGTTGCAGTAGGTAAAGGACAGATTTCACATGCAGAATCAGCCAGGGGAAAGCTGAGGGTGCTGGAGTTTATTACTTTATGCAAAGGGCCATACCACTTGCCCTCTGTTCTATTTTTCTGAAAGCAGCATAGACAGTTTTCTGAAGCTTCAATTACTAGGAATGGGTAAAAAATTCCAGCAAATGATCTATAAAGATTATTTCCTGTCAATCCAGATAACGATTGATTTTGTGACCAAATTGAAAGCCAGCAAGAAGGAGTAAAGGGACTGAGAAAAGTCATCACAATGGCACACAAGGGTGAGCTTACTACCTCCAGCCTGACCACAGGAGACCAGTGAGGCTATGAGCCAAACAGGAGAACCTACAGCAGAATCTCTGCTGGGAAACAGGGATTTAGTGGGACAAAGAATGGTGACCTGCCTGAGTTCTCAGGTCATCAAAAGCTCTCTCCAGCCTTGGCAGGTTTTACATGTGCGTACATGTGTGTTTGTTTCTGTGCCTGTGCCTGTGCCTGTGCGTGTGTGTGTGTGTGTGTGTGTGTGTGTGTGTGTGTGTGTGTTTTGCTTCTATATTTTGGGGTTTTTATTTGTTGAATGCCAATGTTTGTATATTTGATTGTGGTTCTACATACGTGTACAAATGTTCCATTGTTGCTTCTAAAGCATTCTAGGTGGTAACTCACCTGTGCCTCCTTCAAAGGGTATTCTGGATATTACCTAGTCCTGCTTGATTTTTTGGTTTAATGGTTGGACTTTCTCTCCATCTCTTTTCTCATCTCGAACCTTCCTTACCTGAATTATTTTTCCACTTATCCCTTCTGTCTGACAGCTCTTCCATCTTCTATTTAATACTTATTTTTGCCTCTCTCTGTCTAACCTATTCCTCTCCTTTATGCAGAGGAGTATACACAATAACAGTAATTTAAGTTCTATAGTATTGTAACATAACACATTTATAAGTTCCACATCAAGAATTAATTTTGTGCTGCTAAAATAGTGCATCTTGGGTCCGATGTTTTGTTCCATTTCTCTATTTCTTCCTTCAGAATCCATTGGATCTCACCCCCATTCTCTTATCTCCCTGTTCCCCCACTTGCACAATCTCATGCTACCCTTTTCCTCTCAATTTTTTTTATTATGGAAGCTATTATTAAAACTTAACGTTCCTGTTTTTTTTTTCTATTTTACAGTGCATGTGAGGGTTTATCACAGAACTGTAAATGAGATTTAAATGTTGTTTTCTACAGTGTTTTACATTTTTCTGTAAAGTTCTCCTCCAACTAAAGTTGTTATATTGTCTTTTAATGTAAGTTTTCTTCTAGTTTATAAATTGGGTAGTAAGACTGCTTCAAGATTGCACTAAATTTGTACCTATAAATTGCTCCTTTTCCTCTTTTCTTTTTTTTTTCCTCACACATATTCTGTCGAACTCCCTCCCTCTATACAGCTATTTTGTATGTAAATATGTCAAAAAATGACTTCTTTATTGTCATGAATTTTCTTTCTTTGTAGTCTCCTGTTTTTCTCAATTTTTGCAATGATTTACTTTTAAATCATTATTTTGTATCTTAGTGTCTTCTTTCTGTCCTTTTTAACATTTTTGTATTCTTGCTTTATTGTAAAACTATAAAACTTGCTAAACTAGCTCTACGTTATATAGTTACATAAGACTGGTTCATTGCAGGCAGATAACAGTACCTACCTCCTGCTTGCATTTCAGTGCTATGAGTCTGTAGCAGCAGGTCTTTCTAGCCCAACCAACCTACAGCATTCCACATAAAGGCACAGGAATAATGAGAAACAAGTTAATAATTAGCCAAATCTTCTATAAGTGCTGAACATCTCAGATCTATGAAGTGAAGCAAGTGTTCAGTGAAGAACTCAGAAGTCAAATGATAAAATGTTTGAAGACATCAGGAAGAAAGTGCATACAATATTCATCAAACTAGTAATTTAAGTAAGTACAGGAATTTTTAACTAATAAAATGCTCAATACACTTAAATAAAACACAAACTGTTCACTGAATTCACATGCAAGACATAAATGGATGCCCTAGGAAAAATTTTCTGGTTAGATGACAGAATGAAACAAAATTCCTGTAAATGAGAAGTACAATGGAAAGCTATGACCAATCAGAAGACAAAATAACAAACCTTCAGGACAAGAATGATGTAGCAATTGACACAGTGATACTCCCTGAAACAAAATAAATTATGAGAAGTTGATTTGAGAGCTCATAGAAGATTCTACAAAACCTAACCTAAGCATTTCAGGAGACAGTGAAGGATTGGAAAAGTAAGAAAAATTTATTGCAGAAAATATTTAAATCTAGACTCTGAAACAGAGATCTAGATAATGAGGCATTTAAAACTTCCAATAGATATGATCAGAAAAGAATCTCTCCACAATATATTATAGAAATGTCCAGAAAATCAGAACAAAGAAATAATGCTAAAGGTTATGAGACATATATTAAGTAATTTATAAAGACAAACCTATCACAGTAACAACAGTTTTAGACCAAAAGATATCGGAGAAGTATATGAAGTTAAACTCAAATTTAAAAATGCTTTAATTGCATTATAATATTCTACACAATATATTCAGAAATTTAGAGGCAAATAAAAAATATACATGACAAAAAAATCTTTAAGTATTTCATGACCATGAAACCTGCACTGCAACAGAGAAGTTACACACAATGAAGAAATAGAGAAATTAACAAAAGAAAACACAATGACTGAAACACCATGTCTTTGAATAATAGCTCACAATTGAAATGTCTTTAAGAATGACAGTTTCTGAACCACGGCCCACAAAACTGAAAATCATAGACATGCAAAAATAAATTCATCCAGATGTGGTGGTGCAGGCTTGTTATCCTATCACTTGGGAAGCTAAAGCAGGAGGATCCCTGAAATCCCAAGGCAAGCATAGTTTCAAACTGAGTTCAAGGAGAGTGTGATCTGCAAAGTAAAATCATATTAAAACAAATACCAAAGAGAAAACACATTAATTCAAGTGTGAATGGAAATAGTGGAAATCACACAGAACAAAATCTCTAACCAGAGTTCACATTGGGAGTTCGAAAAACATATTGAAGAAATGTGTTACAAACAACACTATGAAGAAAAGTGGAAAAAAAATCAATCAACCATAAACATTGCCATCTCATTATATTTTGCATGCAATGGAAATCATTCAAGTCATCTTGAAAATTTAGCATCAGGACAGTAATATTGACAAAATGTGCATTTTGATTTCATTAATATGTTCTCATTTATTTGGTTTTCAGTAAATAATTTACTGCAAATTTGTATAAACCAACTCATATTTTACCTAAGACTGCTTGTATAGTTCAAATAACAAGCCAAACTGTAAAGACATTCAGGGACAACTTCATTTCCAAGGTCAAAATATGATAGCAGACAAAATATGCCCAATGTACTTTCCATTACATTCTCATATTTGAGAGACTTTAGAATCTTGCTCCAGGTCTGTTGCAATGGACATAAACTTATTTTTTTCATTTTACTTGCTACAGTTTACTCAGGTTAAACAGATGAAGAATAGACCCTTACAATTCCAAAAATGAAGGGAACTGGAATTAAAAAAATTAAGATGTTATGTGCATATATCTGCTCATCACAATGAATGCAGGCATGATGAGATGCAAACACATGCTAAAAAAACACATAAAAATTTAAAAAGAACAATATAAGTCCAGAAGTGCCAAGTAAGTTATCATAGGAACTTTTCCATGTTTTTACAGCAAACATAAATACTCAGAAGACAAGGTCATCTGATCCAGATGATGCAAGCATGTTATCTTAAAATTCTGGGAAGTCAAAGCAGATGACAAGTGCCAGGTTCAGATGCCTAATTTAGTGACTTAAGGGAACTCTCACTCAAAATATTTTAAAAAATCAATAAATTGGCCCAGGGATATAGCTTAGTCAAAAGGTCACGTATTCAAACCCAAGTGCTGGAAAGCAAAAATTAAGAATTAGTTGGATCAGGAGAAGGCAAGGGAAAAATATTTGGAGTATTTTATTTATAATGAAAGCAATCATGAGGAAGAGATCATTTTCCCACAATTTTGAACGGATGAGCTCTAGTTCTTAGACTATCATATAAAAGTACCATAAAGTTAAGGCTTGCAAAAATGAAGTTTATCCCCCCATATATTTAGAGAAAGGAGTCTGAAATTGATGTCCCTGAGCAGATCAAATACAACACTGTTTCCTAGGATCATCCTGGCTGAAACCAGTCATTCCTTCAAAATATTCATAAACATTCAAAAAGACTCGAATGGGCCTGATATACTCATATGGAGTCTTACTTTACAGAAAGGAATGCACCTGCAATGTGCCTAGCACTGGAAAAACTATGTATAACTAGGATTTTTAATGATCATTAGGAAAATTTTGCCACATTCATTCTGTGTAAGACTTTAGGGGAGTTGCTATCTTAAGAAATATATTCATTAATTTGATGTATATGTGTGTCTTGTGTCTATAAAAAGATATACTCATTTATATATGGACACATATTTATGTACAAGGATAAATGTTTGAGAATTCATAATTAAATGTATTTAATTTGATATCTTTATGTACATAAATATGACGATTTTTAAGAAATTTGAAAAATATACCAAGAATTTCATATTCATGATATAAAGCAAAACTTTTCAACATTTCGATTTAACTTCCAGAAGATTATAGAATATTTATCTGAAAGAAACACATAATTTCTTTCACATTAAGTGCTTTTATGAAGCAAAGCCCATAATCTAGAAAAAAAGACAACTGTTTGTGACACACTTATAATAGTCTTGCAGTTTACATAGAAACAGTGGTGGGCAGAATTTTCAGTTTCACCCCATGTTGCTGGGAAGAAATCCCTGAAGATCATTATTTGAAAAGTTTTTTTTTTTCCTACAGAGCTAGGGTGATGGCCAAGTGGAGGCTGACCTGAGTGCACGCGCGCGTGCGTACACACACACACACACACACACACACACACGCGCGCGCGCGCGCGCGCGCGCGCGCTCTAGGGAGTGACTGCCTGTCGAGTGGACAGGGAAAGACTGGAATATAGAAGACAAAACCTATCCTTCACCAGGGTTGACATCTAAACAACACACAGAGAGGCTACACAGAAAGGTGTGGTTCTAGAACGTGGTGCGGCTGCTGAAACCAATTTGGAACACATTGTGTCTGCTGCCATACTGGAGCATGGTGATCTGCAGCTTTTTCCTCCAAGCAAAGTCTCTCCTTTTTGCAATTTTGAGACTGCAAAAGGTATTTTTTCTTGTGTTGTCATTAGGTCATCATTTATATATTTATGTTCCTTCTCAGCAATTGAGATCTCCTCAGCTCTGTATTTTCAGTCCATAGTTTTACTGGAGTTTCCTCTCTGGCCTAACTCACAGCACTTTAAATCACTCTGTTAATTCTCTTTCCTTATTCATTCTCAGCACAAATCTGTCCAAAAGCCCTCAACGATAGCATTGCCAACATCTACACATTCAAGCATCTTGATATTTCTTTTGCCAGATTAAGCAGTGCACTATTCTTAATCTTAGTCTCAGGGAAAATCTCTGGAAATTATGTAAATCCAGACAAACTTTGTGCAAAAACCTAACATGCATCATGTGGGCCTCATCACCCAACACAATTCTTCCCAGCAGAATCATCCAGAGCCTGGACTTCATTGATTTTCTGGTCTGAGTTTCTGAAAAGACCTCACATATACATCAGTCTGAGACATTCCGGTGCTAATTTTTCAGGCAGTATCTATGAACCTTTCCAAACTCTTTCCACAAGGTATTCCCAAAGGCTCTTGAAACACAGGATCAGATATAGACAAAACAATTACCTGACTCCTGGTAACAGTTTTTGTGTTGGTTATTTTGTTGTCATTTCTGAGAAAAAAAAAATATCTGAAGCCCAAAATGAAGAAAGGAAAGAAGTCTTTAGTTTACTGTTTGTGCAGGTTTTAGTCCATACTCAGCTGGCTGCAAGGCAGGATGGTATGGCTGAGGGGCAACCATTTGTCATGGCTGCAGTAGCTATCAAAACCTACAAGAGAAAAAGGAAAAAAAAGTACTTCTTTTCTTCCTTTATATTTTAAGTTTGTTTCGTGGTTTATGTTAGTGGCCTCCAGAGTACATGAGCTTTAATTGTGCATTTGTGATTGGTTCATTGTCTAGTGCTTAGATTGATGGTGTCAGTGCTACATCCACCTAGGGTTAGAGTGAGCATGCAATGTGTTTACAGCTACCATGAACTGTGACCACGCCGTGCTACCCTGCCTTGGAGCCAACTGAGTGTGGGCTGAAACCTCCAAAAACTGTGAGAAATAAATCTTTCCTTTCCCAACTTTGGACATCAGCAATTTTGTCTCAGTGATGAGTAAAAAGTAATTA
The DNA here is from genome assembly GCF_034190915.1 of Cavia porcellus. Taxonomy (NCBI): domain Eukaryota; kingdom Metazoa; phylum Chordata; class Mammalia; order Rodentia; family Caviidae; genus Cavia; species Cavia porcellus. The sequence continues at coordinate 41,817,829 of NW_026947501.1, read as the reverse complement.
AGATGTGGAGTCATTGCTGTGAGTATACCTGACCATGCTTTTTGAGTGACTTTGCGAATGGCTTATGAGCAGAATTTGGAAAGGTCTGGACATGTCACCTGGACGCATAAAGCTGGAGCAGCTTAGGGTGTTTTGTAGAGGAGATTCTGGTCAGAGTTTAAGAGATTAGAAGGCTGATAGAAAAACCTGATGGTAGAGACAAAGCTTGGGAAGTTTCTTCTGAGAAGAAAACCTGCATTGGTTGTTGGACTTCCCACAATGTGTGTTATGGCTTGGCAGAAAGATTGTCTGTATTTTGCTTATGCCCAGAAACTTTGCCTGAGACTGAGATTAAGGGCAATGGGCTGGCTAATCTGGCAAAGGAAATTTCAAGGCAATCCAATGTAGAGGCTGTGGCATGGCTATTGTTGGGGCTCTTAGCCAGCATTATGTTGCAAATCAAAAGCAAAGAGCCCATCCAGATAGTTTAAAATGCTGTGAGTTTGGTCAGAAGGAAAACTCCAGTAAAGCTGTGGATTGTAAAGATAGAGCCAAGATTTTGATTGCTGAGAAGAAACAGAGAGATAAGAAAGATGGCCATATGCATCCCAGGAAGCAATGGGTCACAAACGTTTGTAGCCTCAAAACTGCAAAGGTGAATGAATTTTCTGAGAGGAGAAATCTACAAAGCACCATGCTCCAGAATGGCACCAGAGGCCACATGATGTTCCAGAATGGTAGCAACTTAATGAATCTTTTCTTCGCAATCAGATTCACAGAGCTCAGCATTCCAGGTAATCGCCCCCTACAACCCAAGAGAGAGAAAAGCCCAGCTACTATTCTATCTGGCAGAAAAACTTGGCAGTATCCACATGGTGCTGATTTTAGGTGCAAGGAAAATGTACACATACTGAGGGTAAGATGACTTCTATCTTGATTGCAAAGAGACTGGGAGGCGAAGCAGTGTGTCCATGGGAGGGCAATTTATAAAGATGTAAAGGTGAAGCCAAAAGTGCAATAGAGACCCCAGAAGTTTTGAAATTCCATGAAACTGGAAATCCATGGAAAGCTGCAAAAAGTGAGCAGAGAGGGTTTCAAAGAGAAGCTGCCAGAGCTAAAAATCCCTGGAAATGCCCTGGGGGTGGAATTACCCAATCCTTTTGGAGCTTGAAAACACATTGTTTCAAATGCTCAGCATGGAATTCTAGGACATAATGTTCTATGTTGGACTTGCTTTGTTTCCAATGCTTTATATTCCCCTGTTTGTAACCTTTGGGATGGTAATGTTTATCGTGTGCCTTTGCATTTCAGAACTGTTTAACCTTGTTTCATTTGTACAGAGGGTTACAGTTTAGAGTTTGCCATAGATCTTGGAGGAGACTTGGAACTTGGACTTTTCAGCAATGCTGAAACTGTTAGGACTTTGGTAACTCTTGGAAATGAACTAAATGTCTTTTGTGTAAAAGATGTACATGAGTCCTGAGGGCCAGAGGTGGAATGTCATGCTTTATATCAGTGGCCTCCAGGCCTCAGGTGTTTGCATTGTGCATTTGTGACTGGTTCATTGTCTAGTGCTGGGATTGATAATGTCAGATACACCCATATAGGGGTGGGGCCAGCATACAATGTAATGGGTAGAAGAAGGTGTGTTTCTCTCTTATTCCAGTTTCTGCCTTGCTGTTTGCAGCTGCAATGAACTGCGGTACCCCTATGCCACCCCTCCTTGCAACCAACTGACCATGGGCTAAAACCTCCAAAAACTGTAAGAAATAAACCTATCCTTTCCCAACTTTAGGCATCAGATATTTTGTCTCAGCAACCAGAAAAAAATAACTAAAATGTGGGTCTTGCACTCATTCCATCTCTCTGTCCTCCTCTTGCACAAGCTGTTGATAATTTAGAAAGTAAGGACCCTGTTCTCCTTCTGAATCTTTTAGTCAAACTTCTGACCTTCTCAAATGGACACAATAGACAATATCCTAAAAAAGCATTGGGTTGTTCTTTATAGTCTTGGACAGAGAAATGCTGAGTTACTCAGTTAACTGTCTAGAATTCAAATTGAAAAATGTATTAATTGTAATAGATGCTTTCTGGGAATTCTTTTTCTTTTCACACACAACAAAATGGATGCCCAGGCATTCCAGCACCATGTTGATTATATTGTCCAAAGAATTTCTTCAGTTTTCTCTGTAGTATTTCTTTTAGAATTTTTTCAATTTTATTAGAAAAAATTCTGAAGATTTCAGTGTACAAACATCACACATACTTTACATTTTTTCCTTACATGTAGTGATGTATGCTACTGTGCATTGTGCCTAAATTATCATCATTTTCTAGTTATGCAGATATAAAATTGATATTTTACATTAAGCTTGAATCTAATGAGTTGCTATTTCTCTTAATTCTATTCCCTTCTCTACGTGTTATTTGGGATTTTCTCTGACACAGTCCCTGTGAGTTATCCTTCTAACTCTTCATTTTGAGCTTTGATTATTTGTTGGTTGGGATGTGTTGCCTTATTCAATGTATGGGCTTCTACAACTTTAGAGACATCCATTGATATGAGTGATCACGTCCCTGTAGCACTAAAATTGTTTCTGCAGCCAGCACAACTTCTAAGACTGAGAAAAACTCTAAAAACAGTGGAAGTATCTTCCCATAATGTTGATATTTATAACTTCTAAATTTCCAAATGTAGACAGAAAAGCTAAAATTGACCAGGGACCACTGCACCTGACCATAAAGGCAACAGGTAAAGAAAAGCTCACAGACAGCTTACAGAGGTTACAGTTTCATGTTGATTCACTGTGGGATACAAGATATTCATCATCTGACAATAATAAGCTGAAATATCCTTAAGCTCCAGGCTTCCCATGGTGAGAGTAAAGTCTGTACCAGACCCACTGTCACTGAACCTTGATGGGATGCCAGGGGCCCTTAGATGATCAGTCTCATAGGCTGCCCAAGTTTCTGCTGGTATTGGAATAAGTAGCTGCCAACATTATGGCCAGCCTTGCATGTGAGGGTGGCTGCTTCTCCTGGTGCCAATAGCAGGGAGGCTGCAGGCTGTGTCCTCACAGTTTCTACACAGGTATCTAAGCCTGGAAATAAAGAAGAGGAATTTCACAATCTAGATCTTATCACTGCCTTCCCAACCAAATGAGGAGCACTTCACCATACTGAGCTATCATCATTTTTCATGCTAAACAGAGCTACCAGTCACAGAGATAACATTGAAAGGGCTGTCACAGAAATGCAAGCCACACCATGTTGCCTTCACCTGGGCACCACAATAATAGGAGAAAAAGGAGCCAAGTCAGAGCTGCTTCTGTGTCTGACTCTGGTGCCCCCTTGAGGCAGATTTTCTTCAGAGCTGTGTGTCTAGCATTGTTAGAGCTCAAAGTAGTAAGGTGGGTTCAGAAAGAGGACGCATGCAAAGCATTTGAAGAGGAGTGACGTAGGCTTCCAGCTAGTAGGTGTTTGTCTCCCACAGTCAGAGGAATGGAGCTGTGAAGAATCTGATGCTTCATCTGTTCCACCATGTTCATTCTATGAATAGGAAACAGACTCACACCATGCAAGCTCATTAACTTGGTTCATGAAACTGAATTCCCAGTTTCGTGCCATCACTTGAACCATCATTTCTATACACTATAGCCACTTCACAGTTGGGCACTTGACCAGTTCATACCCAGAAGGTCATGTTAATAAAAAACACTAAATCAGATTAAGGATAGAATTTCTTTCTTACAGTTTCATAATTTAATTTCTTTAATCTTTGTTTCTTTTTACCATACCATGTACCTACATTCTTCCAGATTTGGTTGGTACAAGCTTGTGATAAAAAGGAAATGCAGCCCTGATTCTTTCTAAAATGAACATGCATAGACCTTTCTTCCACTGAGTAGCTGCATCAGATGAAATGAAATGGTGACCACATATCTCCAGTTCAGACTCTTCTTGCCTTTGCTGTCTAGTGATTTTTCCTGAAGCTTTCTTACCATTAAAATGCAAAGTAATTTTCTGTTCATAATATTTTTTTTGGATGGAGCAAAGGTTAAAGCACCCTATAATGATGATCATCAGACCCCAGACATAAGGACAGTGACCATGGAAATATGAATCCACTAAGGAATGTGTAATGCCTCACCTGCCAAAATAACTAGCACTAAAAATGCAGTAAAATGTTTTCTGCAGAGATCCTGATGGTGCAATATGCTTATAACATTAGAAGCAAAAATTTATCTATCTATCTATCTATATATATATATATATATATATAATATTGAATATTTGTAAAAATGAATAAATGTACTTAAGAATGTCTTTTCAGTTTAAAACATAACCAATAAAAATAACCTTAAAAATTATAAAATGGTAGCTATAAACATTAAATGAAACACATATTTCCTTCAGGAATGGTTGTTAAAGAGCTCAGGCACTCTGTGTAATACTACACCTCTCACTGAACAGGAAAGTTAGAAAAAAAATTTTGTTAAAAGTGGGCACTTGCTGTCATTTGATGCTCAGATTCGTGTGCCATCTGCCCACAGAAGATTGATTACCAGCCTTCCTTTCATAATAGCATCGAATATATTGCCTGCCACACTGAGGTTGAAGCTCCAGGACTGCATATCTGCCATCAGTATCTCAGAGAAATGGAGCTGTGAAGAATCTGATGCTTCATCTGTTCCACCATGTTCATTCTATGAATAGGAAACAGACTCACACCGTGCAAGGTCATTAGCTTGGTTCATGAAATTGAATTCCCAGTTTCGTGCCATCACTTGAACCATCATTTCTATACACTATAGTCACTTCACAGCTGGGCTCTGAAGTTCTTATATTATCAAGCCAGGACACACTTATGAATGGGTTCACTCATTCCACTGCTGAGAAGAACAAGGTGTCAACAAAAACAAAGTAAATAAAATATTAAACATTTTTAGATAGAAAATTTTCATATAATTTTATCCTCTTAAATACTCATTTAATGTTATTTATCTGAATTAACAACATTGATGTACCACAAACTTTACAACCACTTCTTAGGTCTTACTTCCTTCACGGAAACCTACTGGTATAGGGGTATGAATTTCCCGACTGATATTTCTGGTGCATGCTCGTGTTCTCTAAAATCAAAGAAGAAATTTCAGGAACAATAGAGGTTAAGAGTAGAATATATTTATTGATAGAAAGAAAGATTCTGTCTGAGAGAGACAGAAGGACTCCTGAGTGGGTTGCCAAGGGCTCTGTCTTTTCCAGGGACTTTTATAGAAAAAAACCATGGGTTCAAGTTGGGGGAAGACTGGGAACTCACAAGGCACATGTACATGAGGCGGGACATAATTATAGTTAGCCAAAAAGATCAATAGGTCAGGTAAAATTGATTATATTATCTACAAATGGGGAAGTGAGTCACATTGCAAGCAGGCATTCCTAAGGAGCAGTGACTCTTCCCTAGTGGGATGGCAACTATTTAGGGTATCAATCCTCAGGATATGGGTGAATTTGCTTGGTCTTTTGTCTTGAGGTCTGGCCCACAGCAGGAGGCTTCAGTCTACCCCACTGTTTCCAGGTGTCTGACTGGCTGCACTAAGGACCTAGCCCTGTCTCACTGCCTATAATATTTCTAATCAACTCAGCTACCTACAACACTACCTGAAATATCAGGCACTCTAAGAAGATGAAAGAGATTTAGATATCTGAGATTTGGTCATCACTGTGAAAAGGAGGCTAGCAGTCTGGAACTTAAAGTTCATATGTGAACATACAAGGCTTCCACCTACAAGAGATGTGGAGATTCTCATGCTCAAAGTAATCTCCCTCAAAAGCCCACACTCCTGATGGAAAGAACACCTTAGACTTACCAGAGACAGTCATAAGGGAGATGGAATTTTTTGCATGGATTGAATGGGGTGATGGCAGGAATATGGGTGATAAGGAACAGGATGCCCTAAGGGGAATAAGAAATCAACAGCTTCAGAGACAAAAAAGGTAGCCTAGATGGTAAGCAAAGGGGAAAAGAGGAGGCCTGGTAAAAATCATAGACAACATGGAGAGGTCAACACTGACCACACTGGTATCATCCACAAAGCCCAGGAAAAACTAAATTCTGGAGCTGCAAATATAGCACATTGCTGTAGTATTTTGCTGCCTTGTAAAAATTCAGGAGCGGGGCTGGGGATTTAGCTCAGTGGCATAAGCGCCTGACTTGCAAGCAGGCAGTCGTGAGTTCGATCCCTGGTACCGATAAAAACGAAAAAAAAAAAAAATAAATAAATAAATAAAAAAATAAAAAAAATAAAAATTCAGGAGCAATCTAAGCAGCACAGTCTAAAATAAAGGAAATAAAAGACAGGAGAGAAAGGGATGGGAGAGAAATGGAAGGAAGAGTAGGGAAGGATTTAAGAGGAGAGGGGATAGAAAGGAGAGGAAAGGAAATCACATGTCTGTCTTCATTCAGACCAGTCTCTTCTGAACCTTCAGGGTGTAGATCTAGACAGCAGGAATTTTCAAAGCTCCCAATAAGATTGCAAACACATCATGCAAGCATGGGAGCCACAAATAGAGGCTGAGAAATAACACTGAGTTTCAAAGCATTATGAGAAACACTTGAAGAGTGACAGCAAGGGAGTAATATGATTGTTTTTCACTTTTTTTAATACATTACTCTGCTTGCTGTGAGAAGCAGAATCAACCACCTGCCTATGAATTTATTCCCATGCAGGTGGATCTAAGAAGAAAAACCAGTACTTACCATGCACTCATTACATGTCCAGCTACTATCCTGAGTAATTAGTTATATAGTATTTTATTAACCCTTAACAAAACATAATAAAAGCTATTAATATGCACTTGCTTCAAGTGAAAAAAAAAACATATCTTGGAAAATGTTAAGTAGTTAACCTACATTCACATAATTGTAATAAAATCAATACAAGACTCGACTCATGTCCCTGGGCTGAACTCCTACTGAAAATGCCATATCTCCTGCAAGTGACAGTGACATTGCTGTAGAGAAAATGCATCCATCTGCTAAGGAATTGTTAGGTTTCTGATTTGAATTAGAGACATGGGCTATATGATGGTATTAGCATGATTCCATTCCGATCTGAAATAGCATCAAAATGCTAAAGAGTGCTCAAGCCTAAGGTGATCCCATGATGCTGGTGAATTCCTCAAGCTATTGCCAGGATGTCACATTCTGTATCCACTGAGAAAATTGTCCACCCAAGTCCCAAACCACACACTAATCTCATTGTATCACTGTTTATGCATAGTTTCCACTTTGAGAGGAAAGACCTGTGTGACTTAACTATTTGTATTTTCTACTCACTAAATGTTTACTCAGCACATACTTCAGAGAGAAGTGATCTACTTGCACACTAAAAAAAAAAAGCGTAGTCACACTTAGGAACTGAAAATTTTCCCTATATGAAATGTTCTTATATTCATGCACTAAGATCTTTCTATTCACCTGCAAATATCTAAGAAATAGATTTCACGCTCTACTGCAAATATTTTTACTTTTAATAAAACTTACAGAGTATCTTAGTTATTTTTTACTCTTTGCTGTGAGACAAAATACCTGATGCCCAAAATTGGGAAAGGAAAAGTTTATTTCTTATAGTTTTTGAAGGTTATGATACATACTTATTTGGATCCAAGGCAGGGTGGCATGGCAGGACCACAGTTCATGGTGGCCACAAACAGCAAGGTGGGAACTGGCAAGAGAATAAGATATGCCTTCTTTCTTCCATTACATTGTATGCTAGCTATGTGGGTGTGGCACTGACACCATAATTACAAGCACTAGACAGTGAACCAATGACAAATTCTCAATGCAAATGGGTGAGGCCTGGGGACCACCAACATAAAACATGACATAGAGGTACAAGTTCCATAGGTTCCAATCTACCCATTCTGTGTATATCCATAAGATGTTTTCTGAAATGTACTGCTAGGTATCTACCCCATATTTTGGTTAAAGGACAGTTCCAGTAATCCTAATAGTTCCCAGTTCCCAGAAGCCCTTTTTGCTCATCCCAAAGATAGATCTGAACTACACATATGCCTGCATGTGAATGAAGGATTCATGTTTTCCCAGTGATCCATGCCTATGTTTATTTAATGGGTTTTGGCTATTTCTAGTGCTCAAATTCATATGTATGCTCAGAAGATATTAAGTTCTTGGTAGGAAGCCACTTTATTTTCCTTGACACAACACCTGTGTCCTTCATGGTCACACTCAGTGCATCTGTGCTTCTGTTGCTGACATCACTAGACCAAGCCAGTTAGGAAATAACTGTTTCAGTCAATATTTGTAACACTCAGAAGACTGAGACAGGGATAGAGCCTGGATGCTTCAAGAATCTCAAACAATTATAAGTGCTGTATGACACTCTTGCTCCTTCTTGTATCTCTGGGTCCCAACCTATATGCTCAATTCCTACTTAAAGCAAGCATATTAATGGGATTAGGTAGCAACTTGTTTTCAAGGAGGCAAAAATTCTTTAAAATAAACACAGAATTTTATTAATTAACACAAGCTGTTAAAACTGAAGGGCATGTGCTATTAAATACAAAATCCTGTTCATAATTACAGGTCAGCACATTTTCCCATTCATGTTTGAAAAGCAGAAAGGGATATTCAGAGAGAAATGTCACTATGGAACAAGCATTAGAAAATGAAATATTGCTTGTTCTGGAGATGGGGGAAAAGGTCACCAGTCAAGGAATGAAAGAAACTCGAGATACAGGAAAGGGAAGGAGACAGATTCTGTTCTACAATGTAAAGATGGGAAGTGGAAATATGCTAATTTCCACTTTTGAATCTGGTGTTGGATTTTATCTTATGCAACTATAAATTAATTCCACATTTTATAGATGTGAGTCTCTAAATTATCATAAAACAATAAAATACTAATACAAATATTTTGGCTGGATTTTCCTATAGCAAAATATCTAGCAAACAGGAAGCTTCTTTATGTTCTGTTCAGCACTGCAGACTTCCTCTTGTACCAGGGGAACACAGTCTATCAGACAGCAGAAGGAAATGTTCAAGCCCTGGGCTTTTCAGGAAGAAAGTAGCTGGTGAGACCCTGAGAGGAAGTTTATGTTCCAGGCTGAAACACTGTGGGAGGGGTACTAAGAGTCTACAGACAGTAATAATCCACCACATCTTCAACTTGAGTGCTGTTAATGGTGAGAGTGAAATCTGTGTGGGACCCACTGCCACTGAACCTGTCTGGGACCCCAAATTCCCTGCTTGATGCCCAGTAGATGAGTAGTTTGGGAGGTTGTTCTGTTTTTGCTGGTACCATAATAAGAGGTTCTCATCAACAACATTGTGTAGAAGACTTTGGCTGGACTTGGAGCGGATGGTGGCCCTTATCAAGCTGACACTTTCAGGGAGGCTGGAGACTGGCTCATCACATTGTCATCACAGACACCTGCAATCAAGAATGCACAATGATTCTACACACACACACACACACACACACACACACACAAACACTTTTATAAATGTTGAAATATATCCATTATTCTGTTGACACTAGTACTATTGTCAGTTAATTTATTATTGGATCGTATTACCTCTTATTGTATTTTAAAATTATAAATTTAACTCTACAAAGACACGATTCTAAATGATTTTTAAACTGTCCAACTTCTCACCAGAGACCCATAGTAAGAGACATGCAAAGACCTGGATCTTCAACCTCATCTTGCTCCTCCTGACTCCTCGATGGGGCTCAAATCTCCTTGCAAAGGCTTCCTTTATAAAGTCTGAGAAGTTGGGATCGTCCTGGAGGAGCTTATAAAATTTATATTTAAATAGAGAATCAAATTACATGGGCAATGAGATATGAAACTAACAGATTAAATCAACAGCCAAAAAATACCTTCACAGAAAATGTACTTAGGTGACAACAAAAACACAGTATTCAATTCAGAAACTCAGAGATCATTTTAGAAGTTCTAAAATTACCACTAGATGGTCTAGAACTTTGGTCACAAACAAACAAACAAACAAACAAACAAAAATAAAATAAAATAAAAACAGATTTAAACAGACTATGTATATTACAGGAATAATAGGCTGGCTGATTCACATCAACACACTGAGTTGCACAATAAAATATGCTAGAAAAAGATTTTAAGTAATAAAACAGAGAGAGATGGAAAGAGGGTCAAACAAAAAGAATGAAAAAAAAAGAAAATGACTACTTCTAAACAAGTTCATATTTTTGATGACCAACACAATGTCTGTTTTCCAAAGTTCCTGATGCTGAGGAACACAGGACATGGCTGAGCTCCAGGGTCTCCCCATCCATGAGCCACAGAGTCAGGTGATGGACTCAGAATTTACCCACTGAGGAGCCTCAAGAGGCCCTAATTTCAGCTGGGGGCTGGGAAGAGTGCAGATGAGTGTGAATCAAGAACAGACAGATGACTTTTCTTTCCACAACTGCTGAGAACTAAAGAGCACGATTCAGGTAAATTGAAAAGTGGAGAGAGAACAAAAAGATAAAACTTAATTGGGAAATAATGGCTTGAGAACTATACTGCCAAAGGGTTTTTTTTTCTTTCTCCAAAATCAACTGGTTTGGAGAACATAGAAATCCACAGTTCTCCAATTAGTTTAAAATAATGTTTCTCATTACCAGGTATCAAGTTAAAACCTCCATGGAGGAAGACATGAACGTGCTAATTCTCTAAGAAGGTTGACAAATAACTTTTCTATGGTAACTAGGGACTCATAGTTTCTCAAAGCAAAAGGACAAATGGAGTATAAATGAAAAATAATACAAATTGTATAGCAAAGAGTTCTTTCTGAGTATTAGGTGGGTAATCATAATAACATATTTTAAAAAAGAAAAGTATGAATTGAGAATAAAGTATAAAGCTATCATTATATTCAAAACGTAACAAACTATAAAATTGAAAGCAGGGACTGTGGATTTACCTCAGCGACATAAGTGTCAGGCTGGCAAGTGCAAGGTCATGAGTTTGATCCCAGGCAACAAAAATAAAAATAAAAAATAAGTTATTTTGAAAAATTAAAACCAGATTTGTCTACTGGAGATAATTGGAATTTCAGTGCAACTCATACCAAATACAAATTATTTAATTTGTCTTGTTTTTTAAGAGCAAAACAGGAATACTTAAAACTTAGCATTAAATATGTTTTGAGTTTTCCACTTTACAAATTTTATTCCCTTTATATTTTCTCTAAATAATATTTGCAATTTGTTATATAGGAGACATTATTAAAATAAATTCTTGTAATCCAGTTCAAAAATTAGGTTAGATTGATAGAATACCATCATATGAGAGAGATAGAATGTGGATTGAGAAAGTTCCTGATTTCCGAGGATAAGACAATTAAAAAGATGACACACGGTGTACATTTACGCCTGATGAGCAGTCATATCCTCCATTTCTATGCTTAAATTCATAATTTGGCTTTGTGTCTCTTTGAGGAGCTCAAACTTATTTGAGCACATGGAGAAGATGTTTTTAAATATTTAGGAAATCAGATATGTAAACATGTTTTCCTCTCTCCAGACAAAGCAGATTTTTCCACCTGTAAAGTTCTTTTGGCATGAGTGTTCTTATGCAATCAACTCATTAAAACTTGTTCCTAAGATTCTTATTGTTTAGAGACCATATGGCCACATAAAATAAAAATAATCATAATCTTTTATTTCTAATAAAAGGAAAAGTATATATAGTTTCCCATTTTCCAAGAAACCACCAAATGACATTGACAACAATACACAGTGGATATGTTAGACTTCTTGGGTGATCATAAAATATTATACACTTAATACATTATAAAAATCACAAGATTATCCCCTTTCAGCATGAGAAGCCAGAAGGCCTGAATAAAAGCAGCCTGATCCAGTGCACTTTCCCACAGTGAGCATCTTGCAAAGAGGTCTAGGAGAAAGTCAGAGGTTGAAACTCTGTGGAGATGTTAAGAATTGTGGCTCTTACAGACTTTTGTTATGTGTGCCATTGTCTTTAATTTTGTGGAAAGATGATGGTGGCAAAGAGGAAATGCTATTTTTAAAACTTAACCTTTCTTATTTTTTTTTTAGAGTTGTATGTGATGGTTCGATGTTTATAAATCACTGTAAATGAGTATAAAAAGCTGTTTCTTAAAATGTTTTACATTAAACTGTCAAGGTCTCCACCAAAATTTGTTGCCTATATCTTTTAATGGAGGTTGTCTTCGAGTTTATTTGCTGGATACAATCTCCATGAAGACTGCACTACTTTGTTTCCTACAGATCACTTCCTGTTCTCTTTCGCTTTTACTCTAAAGTATCCAGTCAAACCCTCTCCTCTTCACTTTTCTATTCCTACAAAAATAATATCAGAAAAAAAGTGGTTTCTTTCTTTTCTTGGACTTTTTATTTTTAATTCCTGCTTTTCTCAAATTTTCTTCTTTGATTTATTTTTAAATCGTTCTTTAACTTGTATCTTAGAAACTTGTCTATAGCATTTCTAAACTTTTGTATTCATGTGTGATATGGTTCAAGTCTGAATGTCCCCCCAAACTTCATGTGGTCAAGGGGTGAGCTTCTAGAGTCTGTGAAAGAGTCATAGTCCAATGCTGGGTTTATAGGTTTCAGTGTTACACCCAAGTAGCTGTGGCCTACATACAGTATGACAGACATAAAAGTCTTCTCTCTGTGCTTCTCCCGTACTGCTGTTGTTACTTGTGCTGTTTTATGTCCCATGTGGTATTGCCCTCTGCCATGTGCCACTTTGACTTGGAGCCAGTTAATTTAGGAATGAAACCTCTACAAAGTGTGAATCATTCTTTCCTTATTTTTTGGTGTGAGGTATTTTGTCCCAGCAAGGAGGGAAAATTAACCAATACAGAATTTGGTACCAGAGCAGTGTGGTTTGTCCTGTGTCTGTATCTTGTCATGTGGTTCAAGAGCCTTTGGCAATGGCACGTGAAAATATTTAAGAATGGTTTAGAAATATCATTTATAATGATAGAGAGCTGCAATGGCCAAGGCTGTTCTTAATGGGAAATATGGTCAGAGGTCAGAAGAACAGAAAACCAATAAGGACTAAGTTAAGGAGGTTTCTGTTGCTAACAAGAATTATACTGATTGTAGGACTTCAGAAGATGTGTGTTATGGCTTGGAAGACAGATCATCTGAGTTTTACCCATGTCTAGAGACTTTGACTGATACAGAGGTTAAGGTCAGTGCACAACTAATCTGGCAGAAGAAACTTTAAGGCAGTCTTGTTGGTGGCTTTTAGCCAGATTAATGTTGGGAATCAAAAGAAAAGAGCCCAGCAGGATGATTTATAACATTGTGAATTTGCCCAGGAAATATGTTACAGTAAAGCTGTGAACTACCAAGATAAAGCTGAGATCTCTAAAGTTGCAAATGTATGGTATAATATAAAAGATAACTTTAAGGAATCACAAGCAGCAGTGAGTCTCCATGCTATGCAGCCTCAAACTGAAAAACTGGAAGATTTTGCTTTGAGGAGAAAGCTGCAGAGCAACCTGTTCCAGAATGGTAACAGAGGACAATGAGTTTCCAGAATAGTTAAACTTGTATCAGATTCTAAAATAGTGGTGGAGTAGAGAATCTGTTCCTCCTCAAATGTCTAGAATTTTTCAGTCATCCAGTAATCTGATTCCTACAGCCAAGACAGTGGAAAGTCTGGCTAATGCTGCAAATAACAATACACATCAGCCTTATCAACAATACACCTCACCCTTATCTACATGGTGCTGGTTTTAGGTGCATGAAGAACACAAGAGTTCAGAGGTTAAAAAGGCTTCCACCCCAATTTCAGAAGGTCTGGAGGCCAGGCAGTGTGCCTGTGAAGGGCAGGAGTAAAACAGTGAGTGTAAAGCCAAAGATGTGGTGAAGACTCCACAAGATTAGAAAATCCAGGAGAGTGGGTTACCTAAGCAAAGCTGCAACGATTCTGCAGAATATGACTAAGGGGGAAGTCATGGGGGTTACCATGATGGGAAGTGCATAGAGGTGGAGTTACATGAGATTTTTGGAGCTCAGGATTTATGACAAACAGCTTAGGATGTTCCACATAGAGCTGTAGCATTTAGTGCTTGCCTTGTATTTTGGATTTCCTCTCTTTCCAGGCCTTTGTATCTCTCTATTTCTACCTTTTGGAATGGAATTTTTACCATGTAGCTTTAAACTTGGAAGTGTTTAACTTTTCATTTGTATCAGGTTCACAGCTAAGAGTCAGCCTTAAAACTCAGGGAAGTCTTTGGACATGAGTCTTTATGTAAAGGTAAAAATGTTAGGATTTTTGCCACTCTTAGACTCAGAAAAAACATTTTTTGCATAAAGCATGTGCGTGAATCTTTAAGAAACTGTGGTGGAATGTTACTATTTGAGTCTGCATGTCCCTAAAAACCCTCAAGTGGCCAGTGGTTGGGATTCTAGACTTTGTGAATGACTCATGGTTCAATGCTAGGATTATGGGTATCAGTGTTACACCCACATGGGTGTGGCCTACATACAATATAAGGGTAAGATTCTGCTCTCCATGCTCCTCCCCATTTGCTGTTGTTGCTTGTGCAGTTTTCTTCCTCCATCCACTCTTGCCCTCTGTCATGTGCAACTTGCCTTGGAGCCAGCTGGACATACACTGAAAACTCCACAAACTCTGAAATATATAAACCTTTCTTTGCTTAATTTTGGGGGTCAGGTAATTTTTCCCAGCAAGAGAAACAACTAACCAGGACAGTGAATTATTGAAAGAGTAGAAAACTTTCTAAACTAACTCTACATTATATACCTATATATGATTAGTTCTTTGCAAGTAGATATTACAAGTACCTGTCCTCTGCTTGCATTTCAGTGCTAGTGATCTGTAGCAGCAGGTCTTTCTAGACCAATTAACCTACAACACTCAAAACCACAGGAATAATGAAATGTAATCAATAATATACCGGAAAATTTTATTATTCCCAATAGCTGACAGCTAATAAAATGGAAAAAAAATTCTCTAGGAAAGAACTCAGAACACAAATGGTCAAATATTTGAAGAGATCAGAGAAGAAAATGCATAAAATGTCCTTCAAACTCAAATAATACATACAAAAGCAAGGGGATGTTTCTAACTAGTGAGATGTACAGAATCCTTAAAACAGACATAAAGCTGAAAAACTGAATAAGATATGAATTAACGTCCTTTGAAAGAATTAATATTTGTATCAAAGAATAAAGAAGGACTCACTGCAACTGCATAACCAGACTGGGCTTTAAGTTGGGTTCAAGGCACGCTTGAAATGCACAGCAGAAACCTATCTCCAGATATATACCAAAACTTAAAAAACAACAATAATTCATGTGTAGACTGATGGGTAATGATGTTAAATATGAAATTATATTCATCATGTTAAGTCAGTGTGCTTTCTTAGTGTTCATGTTTGAAAGTCAGATGAGGATATTCAGTAAAAAATGACACTATGGAAAAAGCACCAGAGAAATGAAATACTGCTCACTCTGGAGATGGAGGAAAATGCCACCAGTCAAAGAACGAAAGAAACTCCTAGTACAGAAAAGACTAGAGAGAGAGTTTGTCTATAACATACAAATTGAAAGCACCCTGCAATACACTGTTTTCAGTCAGGTGATGAATATAATATAAGTAAAGGAACAAATATAAAGAAAGGAATCTCTCATTTCTACCCCACGAGTTGGTAAATTATTATAAAACAATAAAAAGTTAATACAAACATCTCGACTACATTGTCCTATCACAAAGCATCTAGGAGACATGAAGCCTCTCTATCTTCTACACAGTACTACAGACTTCCTCATGCAACATTTTAGACACCTTCTCTCAGGCAGCAGGAGGAAGTTTTCAAGCACTGGGCCACATGGAGTGCAAGCAGCTGGGGAGAGCCTGAGAGGAAGTTTTTGTTCGAGGCTGAATCACTGTGGGAGGAGCACTAATAAACTGCTGGCAGAAATAATCTGCCACATCTTCAGCCTGCAGGCTGCTGATGGTGAGAGTGAAATCGGTGCCAGACCCACTGCCACTGAACCGGTCTGGGACCCCAGATGCTCGGGTGGATGCCCAATAGATGAGCAGTTTGGGAGATTGGCCTGGTTTCTGCTGGTACCAGCTTAAAAGATGCTTGTTGTTACCACTGTAAAAAAGACTCTGGCTGGACTTGCAGTGGATGGTGACTCTCTCTCCAGGCGACACAGCCATGGTGGCTGGAGACTGGGTCATCACAATGTCACCAACGACACCTGCAATCAGGAAAGCAAAGTGTTATACATGGACATACACATACAAGCTTCATCTTATTAGTATTGTAATAAATCATTTAAAATGTACATAAATGCTACTGCAAATTAGTACACACTTGGGTCATGTTTTTAATCATTGTACTTTAAAATTATAATTTTAACTCCATAAAGATACTATTCTAAGTGATTTTGGAACTCTCCAGATTCTCACCAGAGACCCAGAGCAACAGGCACATAAAGACCTGGATCTTCGACCTCATCTTGCTGCCCTGACTTCCTGATAGATCTCAGATCTCCTTGCAAATGCCTTGTTTATGAAGTCTGAGAAGTTGGGCTGGCCCTGGAGGAACCTATGAAAATTCATCTTTACATAGAGAAGCAAATTGCATGGGCAATGAGTTATGAAAGTAACTGATTAAATCAGGAACCGAAAATACCTCCATGGAAATTGAACTTGTGGGAGTTAAAAAAATGAGTAGTTCATTCAGAAACACTAAGATCATTTTAGAAGTTCTAAAATTAAACCACCTGATGGCCTATGTAAGGACTTTAGTCTCAAATCAACAAAACCAATTCAAATGAATTTTGCATATTACAGAAATAATAGGCTAACTCCCTATCAGCACACTAACACAAAAAATATGCTAGAAAAACCAATAATATAAAAAATAGAACAAAAAAAGAGAGAGAGACAGAGGGAAGAAATAGGGAAAGACAAGAGGAAACAATCTCTAAACAAATTCACATTTTTAATGACCAAAAGAATGTCTGCTTTCCAAAGCCACTTTTATCCTGATGGTGAGGAGCACAGGAATTGGCTGAGCTCCAGAGTATCCCTGTGCCTGGGCCACACACTCTAGAGATTTAAGCTGGGGGCAAGAAGAACTCCATGACAGTGTCAATCAACAACACACAGATGACTCTACTTTCCACAGCTACTGGGGAATGAGGATAGGGATCCAAGTAAATTGGAAAATGGAGCAAAACAGAAAAACAGCATAAAATATAATTGGAAAATGATGGCTACAAGGCAACATTGCAAAACTATTTACTACAAACACACCTAGACTGGGTAAGATAGAAATCCACAAACATGAAATTAGTTTAAATTGGCAGTTCTGACAATTAGGTACCTAGTTAAAGTCTCCCTGAAGGAAGACACCAACATTCTCATTCCCTAAGAAGACTTACACATAATATGTCTACTGTAAATAAACCATAAATTGAGATTAATGGAAACCCAAATCAAAGTAATTTGAGTGGGAATGAAATATAAGCAAAGAATTTGTTGCTCCAATTGATTGAAAACATTTTTAGAAACATGATTTATAAATATATTGAAATTCAAAATAAATTATAATACTATAGGTATATTCAGAACATAAAAAGCTAAAACATTTAAAAAAATATTAATCAATATTAACCAATTGAAATCTCAGTGTATCTCATATCCAGTAAAATTATTTAACAGAACTTGAAGTTTAATATCAAGCCAGAAATATTTTGTCCACCAGAGATATTAAGTTTTCTATTAATTCAAGTTGGCTTTACTTCATATTTAATTAATTCTATTTTTTGTGTATAAAATATTATTATAATAAATTACAACAGGATATTAAATTTTCATAAAATTATTAGGATAACATCATATGAGAGATATCCTGCGGGTTGAGGAAGTTCCTAATTTCCCAGGGTATGAAAACAAAGAATAAGTGAAACTGTCTACATTTATCCCTCACAAGCTGGCATTTTCTCTAGAGCTTTGTTCCAATTCATAACTTGCCTTTGGTTTTGCTTTAAGGAGCTCAAATTTCTTTTCTTTCATTTCACTTATTAGTGCTTGTTCAAGGTAAGCAGGTGGATAAGAGGGTCTTCAATACCCAGGATAATCAGACATAAAAACAGATCATCCCCTTTCTGGACAATGCAGGCATTTGCAGCTGCCTAGTTCTAATTCGAGTGTTCTTAGGTATTCTACTACCTAGATGCATGAGAGGACTATACCTAACACTTGTTCCTCATACTCTCAGTGTTTAGTGGGCATACACACAAATAAGTTAAAAATAGGCATACTCTTTTATTCATAATGTAACGGAATACCTAGTTCCTCATTTTACCACAAGTCACAATAGACAGGGGATCACAAAAGAGAGGGATACATTAGACTCCTTGGACTATCATAAAATTATTACAAACTTTTAGACTGAAAACAACAGAGGATTACCCTCTCTCAGCATGGGAGACAGGAAGCCTGGAATGAAATTTGCTCTTCAGCTCTGATCCAGCTCTGTTGCTCACAATGAGCTTCTTGGAAGAGGCCTAGGAGAAAGGCAGGCAGAGGTCCAGATTACCCTAAGACATTCAAAGACTGGTCTTTTCTGCCTCTTATGTATGGTATCACCTTTTACTCTGTGGACAGGTGATGGTAATGACCTAGAATATGTGGCCAGAAGGAGGAAATTTGGAGAGCTTTTCTCCATCTTCATTCAGAAAATCATGAACATAAAATTATCTCTTGCCCATTCTGTGCCATACCAAAATGGTTCTCCTCTTCAGAAATGTTTTTGATTAATCTGATATGGAGAGACAGAAATAAGCCCAACAATACACTAGTTTAAAAAGTAGTTACCAGGAAGTTTAATATTTACTGTGTAAATTATAGTTCTCCCTAGAAGAAAAAAATAGATTTTTTACAACTCAGTTCTTTTGACTTAAGCATCCTTATGGAGTATAATTACTAGGCCTGGGGAAAATATTCTACCATTGGTTTCTAACATTCTTATAATTTGTTTGGTAATTGCAGATGTCAGAAGCTCTTAACTAACTCCATCTTCTTAATGAGAAAAAACACAGATGATCAGCACTTGTGAAGTAGGATATATCTGTTTCTCTCATAAGCAGGGACAGAAGTAAGCATGTTGTCTTTTTTCCTCCCAGACACTGATTTGGAAGAAAACATGTTAACTAGGATCTCTTCTGCAGGAGGGTCACATGCATTGCCATCCCTACACAGGTCCAAAATTTCAGACTCGGGTCTTTCAAATCCCTGTCCAAATAAAATGGAGTATTTCTCTTTGTTTTTCTTTTTAACATAGAATAAATCTTACCTTCATTGGTTCATGCAAGGGGCCAACAATCCTGGCCTTGACTTCTCCCATGTCACTCAACCAGCAAGTTTCAATAGCATGCCCTGGATAAAATTTTTCCTTGCAAGTCACAGATCTAATAATTTAGGAGGAAGCAGTTGGTGCAGCTAGGCTCACTGACCCATGGCCTGATGAGGTTTGTGTAGGAGTCTGAAGCACTGAAAGAGGTAAATTTTAATATTGCTGACAGTAATAATTGCCATAACTTCTGCTTTGGCGTTGTTTATGGTTTGAGGGAAGTCTGACACAGACCCATTGCCACTGAACCAGTCGGGGTTCTGAGATGCCTGAGTGGATGCCCAGGGGGTGAGCAGTCTGGGGGCCTATTCTGGTTTCTGCTGACACCAGGATAAGTGATTACTACTTTGTTTGCTCCAAACAAGACTCTTGCTGGATGGAAAATGATGGTAACAATCTCCCCCACAGCTGCAGTCATGGAGCATGGAGTCAAGTTTACCATGATAGCTCCATAGGCCACTGAACCAAAAGTACAGAAGGATCATCCACTGCCTACCCCCAAAGGCACCCAAATGCAAACAAATTGTCATACACACATTGCAGTCTACAGTGTAAAATTCATTTTAAATTGTTATTAACAGTCAGCATGCCCTTCAGTCCTTAATGGGAAAAGTTTTTAGCCTATGATATCATAAACATATATTTTCTCTTATACAGATCTTACTCTGAAGACATTGCAGTTTTAAATTTTCAACAGAGATCCATAGGAACAGAACTAGTAAATCCTGGGTCTCAGATACCATCTTGCTTATCCTGTCTCAAAGACAATTCCTTTTTCACTGCAAAGTCCTTTTTAACAAAGTCTGGGGAGGTGATCTGGAGTTATGGTGACACATGCAAAATGATCAAAAGAAGAAAATTGAATTACCATTGTATTGTAAAATTATCTGACATGTATCAGGAGGTAAAAAATAATACAATCATCTGAGGTGTAGTCGTGTGATTAAAAAAGCCATTGCACTCAAATTACGAGATTTGTAGTCAACTTCAAAACTCTGTTACTAAAAGTCAGTGAATTTACTAACCTGTCTATACTAAGTCAAAAAATTGTTTGAAATGGATGTAGTATCCAAAAAAATGGATGGCCTAGGTTCCTTAGATTAATAATCCTGATGAAATAATATAACCTAAAGAAAAAAGGGAAAGGACTCAGAGAAAGAGAGAAGAGAGAGAGAGAGAGAGAGAGAGAGAGAGAGAGAGAGAGAGAGAGAGAGAGAGGAGTGGATGGAAAGGAAAAGAAAGAAATAAAAACAAGAAAGGAAAGAAGAAATAAGAAAAGAAAGGAAGGAGGGAAAAGAAAAAAGGAAGGGAGACAAAAGCAAAGAAAAATAAAGCCAAATAGAGACTGGAGAGTAAGAACGAAGGAGAAAAGGAAAAGGAAGAAAAAGAACAAATAAGGAATAAATTAAAAAGGGAAGGAGGAAGGAAAAAAAAAGGGCAGAAGGGAGCAGCTGCAACTTGAAAGGAAAAAAGAAGAATCTCTTAAATATAATGTAAAGTAACTTTCAAACCAAGATTCTCTACAGAGAAAAATGAGACTTCAAATGTAATACACAGAAGAAAATAAAGAACATATCATCAATACTTTCACACAAAGAGATGATCATAAGTTCTCCATAGAGAAGAAAAGTGGAAGCCAATGAAGATTAGAAAGCACCAAGGATGGTTGGTAACCAAGGAAAAATGATATTGAAATCTTTTCATGGATGACTGACTAGGTCATCAGAAACTTTACCAATATTTTGTGGAGTTTATATCACGTAGAATTAAAATTATCAGAATAGTAATGGGGATACTTTAGAGAAGAAAATCCAGATAGTACCTAGACAGAGTCACAGCAGCCCACTGAGGAGGTCACCATCTTTCCTGCTTCCTGGTATCCCCTCCACCCTGGTAGCACTAACGCTCTGCTATCTACCAGGGTCATCAGTCCAGGATTAAGAAAATGAGCATGTGGTTTAATAGGTAGAACATTAAACACTTTGTTGAATTTTTACTTCTAAACTCATATTTTATTAGTTTTATTAATGTACACGTATAATAAATATTTATAGTATGAGGAGTAGGTACATACTTTTAACCTATCAGAATTATTTTTGACTGCTGCTTTCCTTCCCTTCTCTCCTCTTCCCACTATCTCTTGTTTTCTTACCAATTGGCAGAGGATTTATCTCTTCATTTTGTATTATCTGTATTATTTTGCTCTTCGATCTATTTATATTTTGGATTTCAAATAGAAGACAAACAATGTGGTATTTACTACTGTGTATCTCATTTATTTCACCTAACAAGTGGTCTCAAGGTATCTTCATTTTCTTACAAATGATTCAACCCTTTTTCTAGTCCAGTAGTACTCCAGTGTGCACAAATGCCACATTTTTTAATCCATTCATCTGTTGATAGACGCATGAGCTGCTTTCAAAATTTAATGCTAATAGTTGTGTTGCTATAATCGTGCATGTGCATGAATCACTGTAACATGATGTCTTTAACTCTGTTTGGAAGATAACTAGGACAGGAAGAGCACGGTCAAGCAGATTTTATATGTTTGCTTTTTTTGCAGAATCTCCTTACAGACTTCCATACTAGTTGTCCTCATCTACATTTCCATCAACAAACTAGAACAGTTCACTTTTTTCTCTACATCTTCACCAATATTCAGTATTATTTGATTTTTATATGGCAGACATTTTTTCTGGAAGAAGATGAAATCTCAGTATTGTTTAAAATGCATTTTCCTCAGGGACAGTGATCTATATTTACTATACATTTGTTCTTCTTCTGAAAGCTCTTTGTCCCTGTCAGTTATACATTTTTGATTGATATTTTTGGAGGTCTATTTCTTAAAGTTCTTCACATTTTGTCAGTATTAGTCTTCTTTCTGAGGAGCACAGGGAAAAGATTTCTTCCCATTCTACACTTTCTTTTCCCTTTTCTGGCTTCTACACAGAAGCATTTTTATTTTGATACAATTTAGCTTATTGTTTCTTAGTGTTATTTATGGTACAAATGGGTGTCTGTTCAAAAAGTCTATTTATGCGTGTGTTCTTGAAATTTTTACCTACATTATCTTCCAGCAAATTATGTGCTTCAAGTTTTAAAGCTCATGCTTTTGATTTTTTTCATTGTTTTTCCACCTGGTGAGGAATGTGGTTGAGGTTTCAAACTTCTCATGAGTGTATCCAGTTCTCCCAATGTCATTTGTTAACTTGGCTGTCTTTCCATCAGCCAGTGTTACTCACCTCTTTCTGAAAGATCAGATGAATGGATGCTCCCAGAGCTGTTTCTGCCTCTTTTGTTTCATTGCATTGACCATTGCTTCTGGATTTGTAGCCAGTACCATGACCATTTCTGTCACTATAGCTTTGTAATATATCTCAAAGTTTGGGATTGTGATGTTTCCATTTTACTCTTGTTGTCCAGGATTGAAATTGCTTTTCTGGATCTCTTGTGGTTCCATGTAAATTGCAGGATACTTTTTCTTAGTCTTGTGAGGATGATGCTGGTATTTTGGTTAGTATTGCATTAAAACTATATGACTGCTTTAATACCAAAGAATTTTCACAACATTCATTTTTACTGTCCAGAAGCAGGATATAATATATTTATTTTCTGATGTTTCAATGTGATCTTCCAACTTCTTTTCCAGACTACCGTAGTTCTTATTTACAGATCTTTTACTAACTCCTAAGCACTTAACTTTCCTTTAAACCATACAAATATTATTATTTTCCTAATTTCTTTCTCAGGAGGTTCATATTTTGGATATGGATAACTGAGGCTGGTGATTGTTCTTTTTAGTATATTTAGGTCTGGAGGAAGCCGTTCGCCACCTAGTGAGAACATGCAGGCTGTACAATGAAGAGGTCCACAGAGCAAAGCTGTTGTTCTTTGCCAATCACAAGCAACATTAACTCCCAGCCAATGAATGGCTCATTTTTTTTTTATTTAAAGAAAAGGAAACAAAAATAAAATATGTGAAGATAAAAAAAGGGTAGAAATATACAAAATTACAGAAAAATAAATGGAAGAAATCGCTGATTGATAAGTTACATATTGTCATCTTAGAAATAGCTGTTCAGGTTACAAAATTAAAGTATTTAAAATGACAGTCAAAAAGTGACACTGCAAACAGTTCTGCTCAATGACCGAACAAAAACTCAATAATATGGTTATCAGTCCTACACACTTGTTTTACATCTCAAAGAGGGTAAGATTAACCATATCAAAACAGAACAAAACAGTTAAAAGTACAATTTAAAGAAATACAGATTTCAAAGCAAGTCCACTGGAAATCTTCACTGTCTATCTAACTGTCTCTAGTTTCTTACAAATAGTTGTCCCCATCTTCACCCACATTATATACATATTGCATATTATAGAGCTACTCAAATCATTACAGGATGATGAAGGCTTTTTAGGTCTTCAAGATCTAACATTAGGGTAGACAATAATAACTACTATCGCATCTCTCATTCTCTTCGTGGTAGCCATCCCCATCTTTACATATGCTGAGATTGAACTTAAGAGACTATCATTCTGATCAGTGAATAATAGTATTGGTAGAATTTTTATCATAATGCTACAAATTAACATTGGGTTTCTTAGTGTCTCTTCTTCAGAGTATCTGTTCCCATAAATATATTTTTTTAATCCCATGTGTTAATTTCTACATATATATCTCTCCTCTCTGTATTATAGGGAAAAACAAATCATAACAAGACAGCAAAACAAATTCCTAGAAAAACATGCAATGGATAAGACATATAAGACCACAATATAGGTGATCTTCCATAGTTACTATGTTTTCTCTTGTTATTTTCAATAGATTGTCCACATCATTGACTTAATATAGTTAAATATAGTATTCCCTATTTTTATAAAAACACAGCTTTGAAAGTGTAGGATTTGAGAGCTGTTAATAATTAATACCAGTATGGATATACTTTACATCTTGTCATCTTCAGAGTAGTTGGAATGGCTCATTTTGAAAGCCACCAGTGAAGTCTTGGGATGACTGTGACACACTCAGAATCAGCAGAGTGTAAGTTGAGAATGCTGGAGTTTCTTATGGTTTGCAACG
Source organism: Cavia porcellus (assembly GCF_034190915.1). NCBI lineage: Eukaryota > Metazoa > Chordata > Mammalia > Rodentia > Caviidae > Cavia > Cavia porcellus. The sequence goes on along the minus strand of NW_026947501.1, from coordinate 41,793,320 downwards.
TCTACAGGATCCATCTACAGGGTTAGATTCTCAATAAGATCTTTCTGCTTGGGTGGATTTGTGTCCTTATGTGATGCTACTACTCTGGAGAACAGCAAGGACAGCTTTCTGAAGGTTTTGTAATAGACTGAGATTGATGCATTGAGAGCTACAGGTTTTAACAAACATCTATATTCCCCCAGTGCATGAGCTACCTTTCAACCCATTACTGACCTTGTCACTTACAAAGGCCTTGGCATGGCAAACATGGCAGAAAACACAGATGACTCCTTTTGTGCAGTGTCAGGTGACAAGACTGCATGTAAGGAGTATATAAGTAACAAGAACCTTTGCTCAGGTGAACAGAAAGAGGACAGTGAAGGTGACTTCTTTGAAAATTCCTGGGGTGTTATTAAAGTTGGAATACAAATCAAAGCACATGCATGCAAAAAGACCTTAGTGGAAAAATGAATAAAAGGATGATATTGTAATAGTCCTATTGTATTTAAACTTGTATTTTTCTCTTATTTCATAACCAATCATAGAATAACCTCATGTTCTGAGATTTAGCTGCAGGAGAGCAACAAGGATCTCAGTGTAAATGACCCCATGATTTGGAAAGGGGTAGTAAGCTGGTCACACAGGTTTACCACTTCCCACTTCAGATCCTGGCACTAAAACAAGTGAAAGCCACAGGAAAAAAGACAGCAGTGACAGTTGTAGGACCAATGTTTTCCTAAGAACAGATACATTGTGCTTAGGGGCCCAGAGCCACACACTGAGAAGTGCATGAGACAGAGCCAGAAGAATTCATAGTGACTATGACAATTGGGGTCTGAGGTGGAGAAATCAATGCAAGCCCTGAGAGAACAAGCACTCTCCCTGCTCACCTCACAGTGAGCTGAGCTCTTAATCCTCAGCAGTTCACTCCTGTAGACTCTTTAATGCTACTAAATTACATGCAAAAGGGCCCTTTCTGCAAAGGGCTGATTCACACTAAATTTTCAAGCTGAAGAAATACTCTAAAGATGTACAACCTGGACAGATAATCACTGAGACGGGAGAACACAGTCCAGCTCTATATCTAGAGAGATTACTTTACTCAAGCCCACAAAAAATAAAAATTCATTTTCTAGCCACATTGAAAGCCAGCAATAAGGAAATATACAGAGAAAAGTCATTGGAAAGATGCACAACAGAGTGTCAGCACCTCCTGCCTAAGTGCAGGGTACCAATGAGGCACCAGCCTTGGGTGACAGGCTGAGTAGAACGTGGACACAAAGCACAGGAAGATGAATGAGATAAACTGAGTGGAGAAAAGAGCAGAGCCTGCAGCAGAATCCCTGCTGGGAACCTGTTTGCTACCTGTCAGTGGCAGAAACAGGGAAAACCTGCTGGAGTTCTGAAGTCAGCAGAGGCTCCAAAGGACTAGAGCCTTTGTAGGTTTCTCTAGGGTGTGTATGTGTATGTGTGTGCGGGGGGGATGTCTAAGTTTTCCTTCCTATGAGTACTAATGTTCTTCTGTTTCCTATGAAGCTCTCCATGTGTTAATTCACCTGTGGCTTCTTCAGATGGTGCTTTTCAGTGGTATTCAATCCGGCCTGATATTCTGGTTTAACTGTTGGTTTCTCTCTCCATCTGTTTTCTCAGCTCTTACTTTCAATCTCATTTTTCCTGATCTGAATTATTTTCCACCTCACACCTTCTCCAATCCATCAGGTCTTCCATCTTCTAATTTGCGCTTAATTTTTGCCTCTACCTTAAACATATTCTGCTCTTTTATCTACAAAAAAAACTAAGAGTATTCAATATGCAATAGCATCATAACAGAGTACACTCAGGTTCTCACCACCAAGAGTTATTTCATAGTGTTTCTGAAATAGTGTTTGCTGGTCACTCATTGTTCCCCATTTCGCTGTGTCCTCTTTTGGATCAATGTAGGTCTCTCCCCACCGTCACTGTCTCACATCCTTCCCCTCCCCTTACACCCTCGCACGCTCCTCACCCTCCCTCATATTTTTTGAATATTGAACGTATTAGTAGAACATAACTTTTGGTTTTTCTATACTTTAGTGTGTATATGAGGAGCCCATACATATAAAAGAAAACTGTAAATGAGTTTAAAATGTTTTCTAAAATGTTTGGAATTGACCTGTCAAGTTTTACTTCATCAAAGTTTGTCATATGATCTTTCAATATAGCTTTTCTTTGAGTTTATAAATTGGATAGAATCTCCACAAAGACTGCTCTGCTTTTCTACCTATGTGTCCCTCACTTTTTTCACCATTATATGCATTTAAAAATAATATCAAAACTGATGTGTTTCTTCTATTATAGTGTCTTTGTTTTAGTCTCCTGTTTTTCTTAGTTGTTCTTTTAATTTAATTATATATTTATCATGTACCTCACCATCTTTTCTCAGTCCTTTCTAATCATTTGTATTCTTGTATCATTGTAAAAATAGAAAACTTGCTAAACCAGATCAACATTATACCCCAACATATGACTGGTTCTTTTCAGGTGGATGTTTCCAGTACCTGTCCCCTGCTAGCAGTTCAGTGCTGGGGATCCCTAGTAGCAGGTATTGCTAGACCAACTAACACACAACACTCAATATAAAAGCAAAGAAATAATGAGAAATAAGTGAATCAGATACCTCAACATTTTATAGCTTTCCAACAGCTGACAGAAAATAAAGTGGACAAAATGTGTCTTGGAAAGACCTCACAAACCAAGTGATCAAATGTTTGAAGAGATCAACTGAAAATATGCATAGAATATTTGATGAACTCAAAGAAGATTTTCATAAGCAAAGGACTGCTTTGAAATAAGATGTTCAACACACTTAAAGAAGACACAATGAGATGACTGAATTAAATTAAATCTATGCAAGATAATAATTAACTGCGTTGGGAGGACTTTATAGTTATATCAAAGAATAAAGCATAACTTTTGGAAATGAAAGACACAACTGCAAGCCATGCCAGCAGACCACACCAATCAGAAGATGAAATATCAAAACTTGAGGAAAGAATGATATAGTAGACTACTGGGAGATTCTCCTTTATTCAAAAGAAACCAAGACAAGTTGATTTGAGAGATCATAGAAGACTCTAAAAGTCATAAGCTAAGAATTTGAGAAGACAATCAAGGGCTAGAAAAGAAAATAAATCTATAAGACATTACTCTCTAAAATTATTGCAGAAAAATTTCCAATATGACAAAGAAATGCAGATTCAAATAATATGATTTTTAAAGCCCCAAGTAAACAGGACCTGAAAATTTTCTCTGCACAACACTTTAAGGAAAAATCAAGAGAATCAGAACGAAGGAAGAATACTAAAAACATGACAGATGTATGAAGTAATTTACAAAGAAGAATCCTATCGGAGTTATGCCACATTTGTCACTATAAATTTAAGGCCAGGAGAGCTTTGAGGAGCATAGAAAGTCCAAAAAATAAAACTTTCAATGCACACTGTAATATTCTACAAAAATATACTTCCAAATCTAGGGAAAAATAGAAAATTTTTGTGACAAAAGCTTTTTAAGCAGTTCATGACAACTATTCCAGCATTACAAAAAGTTAAAAATGGATCAAGGAAAAATCTAAAATTCAGTAACAGGAAAATTTTGTAATGACCGGAAGTAGTCAATATCTTTCAGTAAAACCTCCCAATGTGAATGCACTTATGTATAGTATTTTAAGATCATAGACTTCAATATTAAATATTCTAGACATGCAAAATTAAATTGAGCCAGGATCAGGGATGCATACCTGTGTTTCCATCACTTGAGAGGCTGAGGCAGGAGGAACCTTGCAACTTAAAAGCCAGCCTGAGATACCAATTGTGTTCATGCCCAGGTTAAACTGCAGAGTGTAAACCTATCTCCAAAAAATGCCAAAATAAATGGATAATTCTTGTGAAGACTGTGCCTGATACTAAATACAAAATTATATTCATCATTAAAAGTCAGTACATTTGTTAGCATTAATATTTGAAAAGCAGAAGTAGATATTCAGAGAGAAATGTCACTGTGGAACCAACGCCACAAGAATGAAATGCGGCTTGCTCTAGAGATTTTAGAAAAGTTCAACAGTCAAGGGATGAAAGGAACTCAAGATGTGGAAAAGCGAAGATACAGAGTTTGTCCAACAGAATACAAATGGAAAGCACCTGCCATAGTTTATGTTCTTTAGTGGATCAGTTTCTGCAATATTGTTTTGTATCCATATAATATTAACCTCATAATTCACCTCAGTTTTCACTGTGGGCCTCTCAGATACTATATTATGAAAGAGAAAAGTAGTCTATGATTTAAGGAAGTTTCTCAGATCCAAGGACAATACTTTGAAAATGAGTAAATCTGCATAAATTTAGTCTTAAAAAGTCAGTGTTTTCTTCAAATTGTGGTTTAAATTTATTATTTTTATTTGTTACTACACTTAGGAGTATGAATTTCTTTCATTTCATCTACTAGCACTTAATCAAATTAAGCAGATATAGAATAATGTCTTAAAGTCTAGAAAAATCATGTAAACATGACTGTTTATTTAAAATACACAGACACACAAACTAAAAATTCACATATTATTTTGGTTTCCATCATAATTAAGGGAAATATGACACAGTACCTTCTCCCATAAGCTAAGTTGCCACAGTGCATACTGTGTGTGTTGATTACCTGAGCAATCATAGAAGATGTCAAGAAAATTTTGAACTGAAAAAACACACAGGCTTATCTTCTCCTAGCAATAGGCCCTGAGGTTTGCAATGAAACTCCCTGAGCAACTCTGAACCAATATTCTTTCCTTAATGACTACCTTGGATAGAGGCCCTGGGAATGGTCAGTCATAGATGCATGTTGTCCTGAAATACTAAACATTGGACTCATTCAGGCTCTGGTAAATTATGGAAACTCCCATTGCTCTGTGAACTCAGGACTGTGGTTGCCCAAAATCCTTGAAAATAATGAGTATACAGAGAAATAATTTTTCTATGTTTATCAGAAAAATAAAGTGAATGCAAAATTACCCCTAGTTCTTTTGTGCAATGATCTCCAGGAAATTGTTCCCGTCAAAGTATTTTGATGTATCTGATTTGGAGAGAAAATGAGGAACATGGCAGGATACTCACCAGTGCATTAAAACTAATTGCTGGAGATTTCATGTGCTCTTACCTAAGAAATAATTCTCCATGAATGAAAAAGATAGAACTTTTGCCCCTGCCAAGCTCCTTTCACTTGAGTGCCCCTTTTAGTTTTAATCACAAGGTCCAGGAAAAGACTACACCCAGCACGTTTCTAACCGGCTTCTATTGCTCTTGGTAACAGTAGTTACCAGAAACTGCTTGCTAGTTACATACCATAATATTAATCATACAAGACTCAGAAGATCAATACTTGTGAAGGAAGAGCTTTCATTTTGTTTTCCAAGGTAGGAAAGAGTCCAAGTAGATGGGCTGTCCGCTCCCACAGCCTGACTTGCATACACACCAACAGACTGGACTCCAAAACCACCTTCAGGGGCAAGGCAGGGTGCACTGTATCTCTCTTAGTGATCCCATTTTCACAGTGAGTGCTTTCCACCTTCTGCTGTTGAAAATGTGAGCATTTTTCCTATTGTTATTCCTCCAAACATGGAAAAAGTTGTACCTCATTCAGTTCACAAAAGAGGCCATCCACCCATCTCTTACCTCTTTCCACATCCTTGCACCCAATGGGGATTTTCATAGTGTCCCCCAGGGAGGGTCTTTACTTGTCAGTTTGAAACAATGACTGAGTACTACTTTGCTTGACTGATCAGAATGCTTCAGTTTAACTTCTCCAGTGAGGCTCTCAGTTCAGCTCCTGGGCTGCTCACACTGTGGACATCTGGTAAGAACAGGGACTGATAAAGAAGGAGAATGGGGTGAGAGGTCGACCTCTGAGTATTTACCATTGCCCATGTCTGCTCCATCCATGTGTAAGGCCTGCAGGTCTTCTCCTTCAGGACAGGTGTGTGACATTTAGATCTTTGACAGTGACAGAGATGCCAGAAAGAGCAAGGGCCTGTGATCTGGTGAAGTGTTAACCTCAAAATCAGGAACTGTTACCTGCAAGAGATTTTAGTGGGCCCTTTGTGGTTAAAACCTCGTGCCAACTTCAACATTGAATATTTGCCCTTTATTATTAAAATTTAAAAATTTAGCTTGAAATATACAGAAAAAGAAAAATTTAAAAATGAACTCATACTTGTCCTTCATTATTTTGGTATACACTGAGAATAGTGTGATGGGCCAGATTAGACTCTTCCAGCCTATTACCAATGGAAACCAGAATTCCATGCCCTGCAGGTCAAGTCTGAGCATCACGCTCAGGGGTAAAAGCAGATTTGGCCTTACAAACAAGCCAGGCCACACTCCGCCTATAAGATTTATAAGAATATTTACTTTTAGGGATTCAGAAAGGTTCAGTTGCAGTATGTAGGACAGATTTCCCACACAGTATCTGCCAGGTGGAAGCTGAGGATGTCACAGTTTATTACTGTGTGCAAGGGGCCATATCATTACCCTCTGTGCTACTTCTCTGGGAAGCAGCACAGACAGTTGTCTGAGGCTGTGTAAGAGAAACAAGATGGTGCACTGAGAGCAACAAACTGTAACTAAGGTCTGTGTCCCCAGTGCTTCAGCTACTTAACAAACACAATCCCCTGATGACCTTGTCATTTAAAAGGGCTTCACAGGACAATCATGGCAAAAAAAAAGAGGTGATCCAATGTCTTAAGATTCAGTAGAGAAGACTGAGTGGGAAAGACTGCATAAGTAACAAGGACTTATGCTCTGGTGAAGACTGAACAGAAAGAGGATGACAGTGAGGATGACCTCCTTGGAAATTCCTTTAAATTTATTAAACTTGGAATATAAATCAGGTAGCAAACATTAAAAAGACTGTATTTTAAGTAATTTAGAAAAAATATGTTAAAGGCCTGTAATATTTTTATTTATACTGGTACTTTTTCTTAATACATAATCAGTCACAGAGGTACTGTACATTCTTCTGAGTTTTACCTCCAGGAGAACAACAAAAATCTCAGAGAAAATGGTCTCATAGTTTTAAAGAGGAGAGTCAAAGTACCGATGTTGAAATATCCAAGAATTTTGTATTCTGTAAAATAAATTTTTCTCACTGAAATCTAGAAACTCGGGGTAACAGCAGGGGCTTATCATAACCTGCTGGCTCATTGGTGCACAGATTAGCAACCAACACCAGGAGCCCTCTTTCCCTACTGCTCCCACCTGCAGACACAGAACCTGAGCAAACTGCCCCCAAAACAGGGCACTATGGGCACTATGCCTTGTTTAAGCCAGAGAATCTCAAAGACACCAGTGACAGAGTTAGGACCACTGTGTGTCTTAGAACAGAGACAAGGGACACCATCGTACTCAGAAACCCACAAACAGGCATTAAGAAATCTGTGAGACAAAACCTCAGGGACTTGCAGTGACTGTGACATGTGGGGTGCTGAGGTGGAGAAAGCAATGCAAAGCCCTGGGGACCAAACACACTGCCACATCCCTCAAGGCAGCTGAGTTCTGCACCTGTGACAGTTCTTTCAGCAAGCCTGCTGCTACTAAATAATCTGTCTGAGGGCTCTCTTCTACGGAGCTCTAAGTAGCACTAAATTTACCAGCTGGGAAGAGATTGCAAAGCTGAACAACCTGGACAGGAATGAATAACACAATTCACCAATGTGTCTGTGGAGATTACTTCCTGCCAATCCATAAAAGCCATTGATTTCCTGACCAAATTGAAAGCCAGTAAGAAGTAGGAAAGGGACTAAAAAAAGTCATCAGAATAGCATACAACAGTGGGATTATCACTTTCTGCCTGATCATAGGGGACCAGAGTTTGCCAGCCATGGGGGACAGGCTGAGTAGATCTTGGACAGAGAGCACAGCAAGCTGAGCAAGATAAGGTGGATAAAGCAAACAGTAGAGCCTGCAGTAGAATCCCTACTGGGAACCTGTTTGCTACCTGATGGTGAGACAAAAAGTGGTGACCTGCATGAGCTCTGAGGTCAACATAGGCTCCCTCTAGCAAACTGCAGCCTTTATAGGTTTTGCCTCTGTGTGTGTGTGTGTGTGTGTGTGTGTGTGTGTGTGTGTGTGTGTCTGTGTGTGTGTGTGTGTGTGTGTGTGTGTGTGTGCACGTGCGCCATGTTTTGGAGGTTTTTATTGGTTGAGTGCCAGTCCTTTGTATGTTTGGTATTCTGGCTCTACTTTTGGAATGGTTGTTACATAGTCCATACACTCTGTATAATATAACAGCTCTCACAGAGCAGGAAGCTATGGAAGGTAACTTTTATAAAAAAAATTGGCCGTTGTCATATGATCCTGAGACTAATGCACTGTCAGCCCACAGATGACTGACCACCAGCCTGCCTTTTTATAAAGTGTCAAATATGTTGCCTGCCATAACAAGATTGATGTTCTAGGACTGCAAATCTGCCATCAGTACCTCAGAGGAATGGAGCTTTCAAGAACCTGAGCCTCCATCCATCCCACTGTGTTCATTCTACAAGTAGGAAACAGGCTTACACTGGACAAGGTCACTTGCTTTGTTCAGGAAACAGAATTGAATTCTCAGTTTACTGCCATCACTTGACCCAACCCTCAATTCTGCATGTTATAGGCACCACACAGTTAGGTCCTGATGCTCTAACATGATTAGAACATGACACACTTGTGAATGGGTCCATTCATTCCACTTGTTAAGAAAAATATGGCACCAACAAAAGCAAAATAAATAATTTTTTAAACAGGATTTTGCCACAAGTTGAAACATTTCCTATTGATATTCCTTTGTTCATTATATGCTCTTTCAATAATTACAATACTGATATTTTCAGGCAGGCAATTTTCAGATTAATTTTACCTTTCTAAATGCTTCATTTAATGTTATTTATCTGAATTAACTGTATTTGCATACCTCGAACCTTAGAAACACTACATAGGTCTTTCTTCTCTCACCCTAACCTATCTGAGTTATCAGGGACTCCAGAAAGGGGAATGAGATTTAGATACCTGTGATTTGGCCATTGCCATGAAGAAGAGGCTAGCAGTGTAAAACTTATAAATCCTACATTAAGGTACCCTACAAGAGGTTTGAGAGATTCTCACAATCAAAATTCTTCCCATACAAAGCCCACATTCTGAGGGAAAGAACACCAGACTCCCGAGAGCCAGAGCCATAATAGGGATGGAATGTTATCTTGGCTTGGATGGCATTATGGCAGCAAGATGGGTGATAAGGAGCTGAGGACCGTAGGTAGAAGAAGAACTCAATAGCTTCAGAGACAGAAAGGCAGCCCAGATGGTAGGCAGAGGAGAGAAGAAGAGACCTGGTTAAAAATCATAGGCAGTAGGGAGAGGTCAACACTGACCACACTGGCACCATCCACAAAGCCCAGGAAAATCTCAGTTCTGGAGCTGCAAGGATAGCACAATGCTATACTTTTATGCTACCATGTGAAGTCTCTGCATCCATCTAAGGAGCACAGTGGACAGCAATGTAAACAAAAAGGGGAGAGCAAGTGAATGGAGAGAAGCAGAAGGGAGGAGAGAGAAGGAATATAGAGTGGAGGGGACATAAGGGGAGAAAAGAAAGGAAAGGAAAGGAAATAAAATGAAATGAGAAGAAAGGGAGGAGAGGAGAGGAGAGGAGAGGAGAGGAGAGGAGAGGAGAGGAGAGGAGAGGAGAGGAGAGGAGAGGAGAGGAGAGGAGAGGAGAGGAGAGGAGAGGAGAGGAGAGGACAGGAGAGGATAGGAGAGGACAGGAGAGGAAAGGAGAGGAAAGAAAAGCAAAGAAAGAGATCCTATGTCCAACTTTATCCAGACCAGTCTCTTCTGAACCTTCTGGATGCAGATCTAGACACCAAAAGTTTTCAAAGCTCCCCCACAAGATTTCAAATACACCTTGCAAGAAGAGGAGCCACAAACAGAGGCTGAAGAAAGACACTGAGTTTCAAAGCACGATGAAAAACCTTTGAAGAGTGACAGCAAGAGAGTAATATGATTATTTTTCACTTTTGAGCTTTTTCATTTTATACATTAGTCTCCTGTGAGAAACAGAATCAACCACTTGCCTATGAATTTGTTTCCATGCAGGTGGATCTAACAAGAAAAACTTGTACTTACCATGCACTCATTCCATATCCTGCTACTATCCTGAGTAATTAGTATATAGTATTTATTAACCCTTAACAAAACATCATTAAAGCTATTAATATGCTCTTGCTTCAAATGAGAGGAAGAAACTTGTAAAATGATAAGTAATTTACCTACATTCACACAACTGTAATCAATTCAGTACAAGACTCTACTCATGTCCCTGGGCTAAGCTCCTACTACTGACCATGCCATAGCTCCTGCAAGTGACAGGGCAAGTGCTGTCCCGACAATGCATCCATCCTGCTAAGGAGCGGTTAGCTTCCCAGTCACTAATAGAGACATCAGCATAGCGATGATATTAGCATGACTCCATTCTGATATGAAATAGCATCAAAATTCTAAAGAGTGCTCACACTCAAGGTGATCCCACAACACTGATAAACTCTGAAAGCTAATATAAGGATGTCACCCTCTGTACTCACTAAGCCAATTCTTCACCCAAGTCCAAACCACATACCAATCTCATCATCTCACTGTTTATACAGTTACTACTTCGAGAAGAAAGAGCTGTGTGAATTTATACAGTTACTACTTCGAGAATAAAGGTCTGTGTGAATTTAGTACTTGTATTTTCTACTCACTACCTGTTTACAATATTACCCAACTCAGCAATTACTTCAGAGAGAAAAGATCTTCTACTTTCATACTAAGAAAACAGTTAGTTACACTTGAGAATTGGAATTTTTCCCTATATGAAATGTTCTTAATAAAGTCACACACTAACATCTTTCTATTAACCTTTAAATATCTAAGAAATGTATTTCATGCCCTACAAGATATATTTTTATTTTTAAGCAATGTTTACAGAGATAAAGTTGCATAAGCTCTTATCTACCCACTGTGTATATATCCATAAGATGTTGTCAGAAATGTACAGCTATGTATACCCCATATTTTGATTAAAGGACTGGTCCAGCATCCCTGAGATTTTCCAGATCCCAGAAGCCTTTTTTGCACAGGCTTCTCTCATCTCAAACAGATCTGAACTGCGCATCCACCTCCACATGGCTGAAGGCTGCAGGTTTACAGATAATCTGTGTCCACATTTCCTTTAATGAGTATTGGCTATTTCTATCACTCAAATTCATATGTATTTGGAGTAGATATGAAGTCCTTGGTAGGAAACCCCTGTGTTTTCCTTGGCAAAACACACGTGTCATCCATGGGCAACACTCAGTACATTTATATTTCTGTTGTTGATGTCGCTAGATCAAGGTAGTTATGAAATAAATTTTCAACCTGTATTTGCATCACTAAGGAGAAGAGGCAGCAGGATCACAGTAAGTTTTTAGGCCAGTCTGGGATACATAGTGAAGTAAAAGACAGCCTGGACTACATTGCAAGACTATGTCTCACAAAAATAAACAAACAAAAGAATCACATTCAAGGAGGGATCCTGAAGAAGCTTCAGGAATTTCAAACCATTATAAATAATGTATGAGCCTCTCACTTCCTTCTATGTCTCTATGACCCAAACTAGGTGCTCAATTCCTTCTTAAATTGAATGCAGTACTGAGAATAGTTTAGCACTTTGTGTTTGAGGAGGCACAAAGTTCTCTGTCAATAAGCACAGATTTGTATTAATTAATACAAGCTCTGATGAATAAACGACATGTGCTACTAAATACAAACATATTCGTCATTACAGGTAAGCACATTTTCTGATTCACATTTGAAAAGCAGAAAGAGATATTCAGAGACAAATGTCACTGTGGATCAAGCATCAGAAAATGAAATGCTGCTTCTTTTGGAGATGGAGGAAAAAGCCACAGGTCAAGGAGTGAAAAACAATTCAAGATAAAGGAAAGGGAAGAGATAGATACTGTTCTACAATGTACAAATAGAAAGCACCTGACAATATGTTAATTTCAGCACTTGAATATGATACTGTATTTTGTCCTTTGCAACTATAACTAATGAATTCCTTATTTCACTGCTGTGAATTTGTAAATTATTATAAAAGAATACAAAAATAATTCAAGTTTTGGTTGTATTGGTTGTATTTTACAATAGCAAAATATGTAGCAGACAGGAGCCTCTTTATCTTCTGCTCAGCACTGCAGACTTCATCTTGCACCAGGGTGACACAGTCTATCAGGCAGCAGGAGGAAGTATTCAAGCCCTGGGTCAGAGAAGGACCAAGCAGCTTGGGAGACCCTGAGAGAAAGTTTATGTTCAAGGCTGAGTCACTGTGGGAGGTGCACTAAGAGTCTTCAGACAGTAGTAATCTGCCACATTTTCAGCCTGCAAGCCGCTGATGGTGAGAGTGAAATCCGTGCCAGGACCACTGCCACTGAACAGGTCTGGGATCCCAGATCCCCTGACAGATGCCCAGTACATGAGCAGTTTTGGAGACTATCCTGATTTCTGCTGTAACCAGAATAAGAGAGTCTCATCAATATCACTGTGTAGAAGACTCTGGCTGGACTTGCAGTGGATGGTGATGCTCTCTCCAGGAGACACAGCCAGGGAGGCTGGAGACTGGGTCATTACAATGTCATCGCAGACACCTGCACTCAGGAATGCACAGTGATTTTACACACACACACACACACACACACACACACACACACACACACACACATAATTTTTATCCTATTAAGTTTGAAATATATCTATTAGAATGTTGTCACTTGTTATTCTGAATTAGTATATACCTGGGTGATATTATTTCTCATTGCATTTTAAAATTATAATTTTAACTCTACAAAGATACAAATCTATATGATTCTGGAACTGTCCAATTTCTCACCAGAGGCCCAAAGCAACAGATACATGAAGACCTGGATCTTCGAGTTCATCTTGCTGCCCCAACTCCCTGATGGAGCACATATTTCCTTGCAAAGGCTTCGTTTGTAAAGTATGAGAAGCTGGGCTGGCCATGGAGGAGCCAATGAAAATTCATCTTTACACAAAGAAGCAAATTGCATGGGCAAAGAGTTATGAAAGTAACTGTTAAACAAGAGCCAAAAATACCTTCACAGAAAATGTACGTAGGAGGCAACAAAAACACAGCAGTTAATTCAGAAACTATGAGATCATTTAAAAGGTCTAAAATTACTAACCCCTAGATGGCCTAGGACTTTGGTTGTAAACAAAAACAGATTTAAACAGATTGTGCATATTGCAGAAGTAATAGGTTGGCTGCTTCACATCAATGCACTGAGTTACACAGTAAAATATGCTAGAAAAAAGGTTAATAAAAAGTAAAAGAGAGATAGGAGAGAAAAATGAAAAAGAGAATTTCTAAAAAAAAAAAATACAGATATTCGATGACCAACCCAATGTCTGTTTTCCAAGTCACATTTTTCTTGATGATGCAGAACACAGTACATGACTGAGCTCCAGAATCTCCCCATCCATGAGCCACAGAGCTGGGTGATGGACCCAGAACTCACCCAGTGAGGAACCCCTGGGGGCTGTAATTTAAGCTGAGGACCAGGAAGAATACAGATGAGTGTCAATCAAGGACAGACAAATGACTGTGCTTTCCATAGCTACTGAGAACTAAAACGAGAGATTCAAGTAAATTAAAAAATGCAGCGAGAATAAAAGAATAAAACGTTAATTGGAAAATAATGGTTACAGAGCTACATTGCCAAAGATTTTTTTTTCTCTAAAAATGCCTGGTTTAGAGAACACAGAAATCTACAGTCAACTGATTATTTTTAAATAACCTTTCTCATGACCAAGTTCCAAGTTAAAATCTCCATGGAAGAAGACACTAGCATCCTAGTTCCGTAAAAAGTCTTACAAATAAATTTTCTATGATAACTAGGGTCTCATGGCTTCACATAGAAAAATGATAAGTAGAATACAAATAGAAATTATGTAGCAAAGAGCTCTTTCTGAGTACTACATTGGCAATCACAACAATATTTTTAAAAAACAATTTAGAAAAGTATTAATTGAGAATAACTTATAAAGCTATAAGTAAATCTAAATTTGGATATAATTAAATCAAAAGAAAAGCTGGATATAATTAAAACCCCAGTATAACTCAAACCGAATACAAATTATTTAATTGGTCCTGAACTTTTAAGGGCAAACTAGTAATACGTTGGTTATCAAATATGTTTTAATTTTTCCACTTTATCAGTTTGATCTCATCCTATATTTTTCTTAATTTTTGCATTTTTAAAATAAGAAACATCATTAAAATAAATTCTTGTAATCCAGTTCAAAAATTGTGAAAGATTGCTAGGATACCATCATATGAGAGAGAGATAGAACGTGGATTGAGGAAGTTCCCAATGTCCAAGGGAAACACAATAAAGGAGGAGTGAAACTGTCCGCATTCACACCTAACTCAGGGCCCTATCCTCCACTTTTTCCACTTTTCCACTTTTTCCACTTTTTTTTTGGCTATGCTTCTATTTGAGTAGATCAAACTTATTTGAGCAGACGGAGAAGAGGTTCTTAAATATCTAGGACAATCAAACATGTAAACATATTTACCTCTCTTCAGACAAAACAGATTTTTCTGCCTGTCAAGTTTCTCTTGACATGAGTGTTCTTATGCAGTCTGCTCACTAGATCCAGCAGAGAACTGTATATAACACTTGTTCCTAAGATTCTCAGTGTTTAGAAACCATATGGACACATAAGATAAAAATAGTCATAATTTTTAATTTGTAATGGAAAAAAAAATACATAGTTTCGCATTTTCCCACAAACCAACAAATGCCACTGACCACAATACACAGTATGTATGTAAGACGTCTTGGACAATCATAAAAATATTACAGACTTATAGATTAAAAACAACACAGGATTATCCTCTCACAGTGTGGGAGACAAGAAAGCTGGACTGAAAGTCGCTCAGTAACTCTGATCCTCCGCACTTTCCCACAGTGAGCATCTTGGAGGGAGTCCTAGGATAAAGTCAGAGGTTGAAACTACACCGAGAAATTAAGCATCTTGGTTGTTGCAGACTCTTGTTATGCATAGGCTCTCCTTTTGCTGAGTAGCCAGATGATGATGGTGGCCCAGTATCCATTGCAGGAAAGAGGAAATTTGGGAAGTGATTTTCCATCTGGATTTAGAAACACAAGTGCACAAAATTATTCTTTGCTCATTTTGTGCAGTATCAAAGCAGTTCTTGTCTAGAAATGTTTTTGATTAATCTGATATGTACAGCAAGGGAAAGGTGTAGAAATGCACTAGTTTAAAAAGTAGTACCAGCAAGTTCATATTTACTATGTAAATACATTTTTTCTCAATGACAGATTTGTCCACTTCTCAGTTCCTTTGACTTAAGTATCCTTAGCAATCAAATCATTAGGTCACGGGAAAATAGTCTATATACTAATGGTTTCTAATGTTCTTGTTAACGTTGATACTAAATGCAGATGTCAGAAGTTCATAACAAAACTCCATTCTAACATGTTCATGCTAGGAAACACTGACAATCAGCACTTGTGAAGTGGGTCTTGTTTCTTTCTCTCATTAGCAGGGAGGGTCTAGGTAAGATATCTTTTATCCCTCCAGACACTGCTCTGGATGAATACATGTGTAGTCTAGGATCTTTAAGGTAGGAGGGTCACATGAACTGTAGCACCTATGAAGGCCCAGACCTCAGACTGGGATTCAGACAGCATGGAATTTGTATCTTTTGCTTTTCATTCTAATACAGAATATAGTTTAAGTTACTTGGCTCTCATAAGAAACCTATAATCCTTGCTAGATTCTTCCCATGTCACTTAATTAGGGAACTATTAGAGTGTGCCATGGAGAAAATCTTTTCTTACCAATCATAGATCTAATAACTGAGGAGGAAGCAGCTGATGCAGCAAGGCTAACTGACCCACAGCCTGTGGGAGGATTGTGTATGAGGCTGAAGCACTGTGAAGGGAAGTTAGAATATTGCTGATAGTGATGATCACCCACATCTTCTGCTTGGAGGTTGTGTATGGTGAGACTGAAGTCAGACACACACCCACTGCCACTGAACTGGTATGGGACACCAGTTTCCCAGGTGGATGCCTAGTAGATGAGCATTTGGGGGATTGTTCTAGTTTCTGCTGGTACCAAGCTAAGTAGTTGATAATGCTACTTTGAAGAATCTGGCTGGACTTGCAGCAGATGGTGGCACTCTCTCCAACAGACACTTCCAGAAACCCTGCAGACTAAGTCATCTTTATGTCACAGTGGGCACCAGCAAATGAGGAATGCATAGTAATTGTATACACACACACACACACACACACACACACACACACACACAGACTTAATCTTATAAACATTGAAATAAGTCCTATAAAATGTAGATGCTAAAACTAATGTCAGTTATTATATATTATTATATACTTGGTTCGCACCATGTTTGTACTGCATTTTAAAAATATAATCTTAACTCTACAAAGATATCACCCTACGTGGTTTTGGAACTGTCCAATTTTCCACTAGAGATGCAGAACAACAGGCATATGAGCACCTAAATCTTTGACTTTATTTTGTTGCCCCTGACTCTGTGATAGAGCTCAAATCTCTTATAAAGGCTTTGTTTATAAAGTCTAACTGGACCTGGAGGAACTATGAAAATTCATCAGTAAACAAGGAAGTAAATTGCGTGGGCAATGTGTTATGAAACGAATTTATTAAATCAAGAACCAAAAATACCTACAAGGAAAGTGAACTTGGGTGACTACAAAACACAGTAGTTAATTCAGAAACTCTGAGATCATTTTAGAAGTCCTAAATTTAGGAGCTGGGGATCTAGCTCGGCCCCATAAGTGCTCTAAAAACACACCTGCTCTAAAAGCACAGAAATAAAAAATCATCAAATTAGTTTCAGATAATTTTTTTTTCTGATGAGCAGGTACCAAATTAAACCTCCCTGAAGGAGGACATTAACATCCTAATTCCCTTAGAAGTCTTATGAATAACACTTTTATGGTAAATAACCAAAAGTGAATTATGAAATCTCAAAATAAAAAGATAATTTGATTATCAGTGAAAAATAGTAAAATTTATACAGCAATTTGTACTTTCTAGGTATCAGACTGGCAACCATGAGAACATTTTTGAAAAAATAATTCATAATTATATTATAATTCAGAATAAAGTATAAAACTATAGACATTTTCCAAGCAAAGGAAGGTAGGAAATTGAAACAAGATTTAATACTGGATGTAATTGAAATTCAGAACATTTCATACCAAATAAAATCTTTAAATTGATCTTTAAGTTTTAAGAGCAAGCCAGAAGAAGTGGTTACCATTGGTTCCCGAGGCTGGGCAGCCTGGGGTAAGTGCCCGCTGAACTTTCCCCCTGAGTCCAGCTAGTTTGGGACCCTCACTTGGCCCCAGACAGGGAACTTCCTGGCTTATGGGCGCACTGGACCAGTGAGGCGGGTTCTGAGCCAGCCTGCAATGAGTTCCCTGCTCCTGGCCATGCTTTGTGGACTCTGGAGTTCTAAGCCAAGTGGGCACCATGGGTTCCAGAGGCAGGGCTTGAACCGGCCTGCCCCACCACCTGAGACCCTCTCTCAATCCGGGGAACTAGGTGGCCAGTCCCAGGAGCTGAGAGCATAGAAGAGGGCTTTCAACAGACCCTGGGGAAGCCTTGGATTAATACTTACTTGAAACACAGAAATACAGGAAAACGACAAAATGAAAGACCAAAATACAATCTCAAACTTCCAGTCCATCCCAAGAAACATTAGGAGCCATGTGCATAGAAGACAATATACGCCATACACCTGAAATATCGGATATAATAGCAAATGAAAAAAGAAGCAACTCTGGGAAGTTTTAAAGGAATTCAAACTAGAAATAATCTCCCAGGTAAAAGAAGAAATGATAAAAGAAATAAAAGAGATGTTTAACATATCTAATGAAGACACAGTTATAAAATTGGAGGAGTTAAAAAAGATAGAATCCCTTTATGAGAAATATAAGAAACAAACAATGCATAAAGAAGATGCAAAGAGATATACAGGGAATCAAAAATTCCTTTGAAAGCTATAAAAACTGCCTCGATGAAATGAAGATAGAATTTCAGTCCTCGAAGACAAGATTGCAGTTAATGAACAGGAGAGGAAATATTTTTTAAAAATAACAAGGAACCAGGAAATAACAATTCAACAACTGCAAGATGACACAAAGAAAAACAACATCAGATTGATAGGGATAAATGAAAAAGAAGGGGACAACATAAAAGATGTCAAGACAATATTTAGAGAAGTAATAGCTGAAAATTTCCCAGACGTGAGATCGGAAACTGCATCAGGATCAGTGAAGCATATAGAACTACAAAGAGCCATAACCAAAATAACACTACACTCAGACGTATAATAATCACCATCCCAGAAATCCAACATAAGAATATTATAATAAATCTGTCAGAGGGAAAAGATAGATCACTTACAAAGGAAAACCTATCAGAATCACAGTAGACTTTTCAGCACAAACAATAAAGTCAAGAAGAGCATGGAGTGAAGTATTCTAGATCATCAAGTAACTGATTTCCAACCTAGACTGTTGTACCCTGAAAAACTGTCCCTCAAAATTGATGGAGACATAAGATACTTCTATGACAAAGAATAGCTGAAGAACTTCTTGATCACCAAGACAAACCTGCAAAGAGTATTGAAAGACAGTTTAGGTACACTTAGGGAAGAAAAAAAAAAAAAAAAAAAAAAAAAAAACACTAAGCAAACCAGACAATTAAACAGAACAGAAAGATAAAGATGCAACAGCTAAAAGGTAACATGTTAAAAATAAAACAACATATAACAGTTATAACCATTAATGTAAATGGTCTCAATGCACCAATTAAAAGAAATAAACTGGAAGAATAGAGCAAGAAACAAAATCAAACCATATGCTGTCTACAAGAAACCTATCTAACCCAAAAGGATACTAACAGACTGAAGTCAAAGGATGGAAAACAATACTTCATGTAACAGGAACCCCCCCCCAAAAGCAGGAGTAGCTATTCAGTTTGCAGACAATGTGAACTTTAAATCAATAATGAACTGAATAGATAAGGAAAGTCACTACACATTGTTTAGGGGAAAACTTCAAGAGGAAGAGATAATTATCTTAAATATATATGCACCAAATTCCAGAGCACCTATTTATATAAAATAAGTATTAACAGAAATGAAAAAGCAAATTATCAGTAACATAACAGGAGACCTTAACACACCATTGACACCAAGGAACAGATCAACCAGACAGAAGATCAGCAGAGAAATAACAGAACTGAATCACACCTGTGAACAAATGGACCTGATAGACATATAAAGAGTTTTCCTTCCAACAACATCAGAATACACAGTCTTCTCAGCAGCACATGGGTCATTCTCTAAAATAGACCATATATTAGCTCACAGAACATATTTAAATAAATGCAAAAGAGTTAAAATTATCCCTTGCATGTTATTGGATCATAGCACTATGAAATTAGAATTTAATGATAAGAGGTGCTGCAAAAATGCCACAAACACATGGAAACTGAATAACACAAACTTGAGCAATCAGTGGGTCAGAGGAGAAAGCAAAGAAGAAATTAAACCATACCTACAAGCAAACGAAAATACAAATACAACTTACCGGAATCTGTGGGATGCAATGAGAGCCGTCCTCACAGGAAAATTTATTGCACTGAGTTCCCACATCAGGAAAACAGAATAAATGCAAATAAATAATCTGATGTTACACCTCAAACCTCCAGAAGAAAAAGAGGAAGTCAAGCCCAAATCCATAAGAATAGAGGAAATTATAAAAATCAGAGCAGAAATTCATGCAATAGAGATAAAAAAAAATCCAAAGAATCAATGAATCAAAGATTTGGTTCTATTTGACTTTATTCTCTCCCCCCCAAAAAAGTAATAAGAACTAAGGAGTAATGAAACCCAAAATGTGTAAATTTTGTTGTAAAAAAGAGAAGGAAAAAAAGTGTTCTAAAAGGTACAAGAGCAAGTGTGTTTAGGGATGTTAAATAGCTGACCATATTAATGTTTTTGGTTGGATCATTAAACACAACTGTTTGCAGTCTCACTGTTTGAATGTCCACTTTGTATCCTTTGATACTGTGACTTGAGCAACTATCTCTAAGATGATAATATGTAATCTATTAACTGGTGATTTCTTACTGTTTTTTTTTTTTTGTAGTTCTGTATTACTTGTACCCTTACACCACTTTGTTTTGTTTTGTTGTTTTTCTCTTTTTCCTTTTAAATAAATTTTTTTTAAAAAAGAAAGAATAAATAAAATTGATAAGCCCCTAGCAAACCTTATTTTGAAAAGCACAAAAAAAAGCTCAAATTCATTCAATAAGATATGAAAAAACTGAAATCCTACAGACTCTATAGAAATATATAAGATCATCAATACCTACTTGGAAAACCTCTACTTTCATAGGTTTGATAATACAGAAGAAATAAATTCATAGAAACAGATGGATTACCAAAGCTAGGTCAAGAAGATGTAAAACTGCTGAATAACCTAATCTCTATTAATTAAATTGAAAATGTAATTAAGTCCTTACCTAAAAAGAAGAGCCTAGGCCCAGACAGATTCACTGCACAATTCTACAAGAAATACAAAAAGACTTAATGCTGACACTTCTCAAACTGTTCAATGAAATTGAAAGGGAAGAAATCCTTACTAAGTCATTTCTGGAAGCAAATATTACTCTAATAACAAAACCTGGGAAAGACCCAACTAATACAGAGAACTATAGACCAATCTCCCTAATGAAAACAAATGCAAAAATCCTCAGTAAATATTGGCAAATAGGATGGAGCAAATCATCAAGAAGATTATATACCATGACCAAGTGGGATTCATCCCTGGCATGCAGGGATGGTTCAACATACATAAATCAATAAATGTAATCCACCATAACAATAAAGCCAAAGGTAAGAATCACATGATCATTTCTATAGATGCATAAAAAGCTTTTGATAAGGTCTAACACTCATTTATGATAAGAACCTTACAGAAAGTTGGAATAGATGGTCTTTATCTCAATATAATAAAGGCCATCTACAACAAATCAATAGCCACTATCATACTAATGACCAAAAACCGAAGGCCATTACCTTAACATCAGGCACAAGACAATGACATTCCTTATCACCGCTCCTATTTAATATAGTACTGGAAATACTAGCCAGAGCAATTAGACAAGAGAGAGAAATAAAAAGGGTAAAGATAGGAAAAGAAGAAGTTAAATTATCATTGTTTGCAGATGACATGATACTCTACATAGAAGACCCTTAAATCTCCATTCAAAGACTCTTAGATATAATAAATTCAGCAATATAGCTGGATACAAACTCAATACTCAAAAATCAATACCATTCCTATACACTAACAAGAAAATCACAGAAAAGGAATAAGAGAAGCCACACCCTTCACACTAGCAACTAAAAAAATGAAATATTTAAGAATTACTGTCATGAAAGAAGTGAAAGACCTATACAGAAAAAATGAATAAAGAACTTGAAGATGATTTCAGAAAAACAGAAACACATCCCTTGCTCGTGGATAAAAAGAATAAATATTGTGAAAATGCTCATTCTCCCAAAACTGGTATATATATCCAATGCAACCCCAATAAAAATATCACCAAAATATCTTATGGATCTAGAAAAATCAATCCTCAAATTCACCTGGAACCAGAAGAAATCTAAAATATCAAAGACTGTTCTAAGCAACAAAGGCAAGGCAGGAGGCATCACAATCCCTGACTTGAAGTTATACTATAAAGCACCTGTAGTAAAATCATCATGGTATTGGAATAAAAACAGAGCTGAAGATCAATGGAATAGATTAGAAGATGCAACCACAACTACAAAAACACTCAACCACTTCATTTTTGATAAAAGGGCCAAATATTTTCACTGGAAGAATGACAGCATCTTTAATAAATGGTGTTGGAAAACCTGGCTCTCCACATGCTGACAACTAAAACTAGACCCATACCTATCACCATATACTAAATTGAAATCTAAATGGATCAAATATCTGAATATTAAAAGAGAAACACTAAATCTGTTTGATGACAAGTTGGGAAAACACCTTGAAGACATAGGGGTAAGTAGAGAATTCATGAACAGGAATCAAACTGCACAGGAAATAATTCCCAGAATCGATAACTGGGATCACCTCTTAGTAACAAGTTTCTGCACACCAAAAGAAATCTCCAGCATAGTGAAAAGAAAACCCACAAACTGGAAAAAAAATCTTAGTATACTGTCCCTCAGACAAAGGACTTCTGTCTAAAACATATAGAGAATTAAAAAAAAATCAGACCCCCAAAATTCAAATCCAAAAATGGGCATCTGAGATGAATACACAATTCTCAGATTTAGAAATAAAATGGCAAATAAATACATGAAAAAATGTTCACAATCATTACTCATTAGAGAAAAGCAAATTAAAACCACACTGAGATTCCATCTCATTCCTAAAAGAATGGCTAGGATCAATAAAACCACCAACAACAAAAGCTGGAGAGGCTGTGGGGAAAAAGCAACTCTCCTGCACTGTTGGTGGGAGTGTAGACTGGTGCAATCATTGTGGAGGTCAGGCTGGGGATTTCTCAAAAAGCTGGGATTGAAAGTCCTATTTGTTCCAGCTATTCCAGTTTTAGGCATATTCCCAGAAGAACTTAAAGTATCATACCACAGAGATATATGAGCACCCATGAGTATAGCAGCACAATTTCTAATAGCCAGATCTTGGAAACAACCTAAGTATCCATCAACTGAGGAATGGATTAAAAAAGTTGTGGTATTTTTATACAATGGAGTACTATTCAGCTATAAAGAAGGAACACACTGAGATATTTATAAATAAATGGGCACAGCCTGAGACTATATTCATAAATGAAATAAATCAAACTCAAATGCATGAATACCAAATAGTTTCCCTAGTGTAAGAAATGATAAGAATACATAAAAGTGTATGGTAATCAATATTCCCCATTATATTGCTTTGAAGCCTTCTAATGTTTTCACTCATTAATTGGAATGGTTTTATTCTAGGTTGCTTGATTATATTGTCTGTGGTAGTATGAACAGCTATTTAGAAGAAAACAAGACATCATTATAGCTATTGCTAATTTAATATCATGTTTTTAAGTTCCATCAAGCTTGTGTTCTTCTGTCTCTGTTGGTCTTAACATGTTTTATCTTATTGAATTTTATTATATGTGATAATATAAACAAAAGCTCTCCAGATTCTCACCAGAGACCCAGAGCAATAGGCATGTGAAGACGTTGATTTTGACCTCATCATGCTGCCCATCGTGGAGCTCAAATCTCCTTGCAAAGGCTTCATTTATAAAGTCTGAGAAGTTGGGCTGACCCTAAAGGAGCCCATGAAATTTCAACTGTAAATAAGGAAGCAAATTACATGAGCATTGACTTATGAAAGTAACTGATTAAATCAAAAGCACGGTTCTAAATACCCTGTATTTCTTGCATTCTCTTGAAAGGCTTCATACTGTCTAGATATGCTTGATATTATAGCATGCAAAGTTATACTCAAATAATTTAAGGAAAGAGGAACTATGGTGACTACTATTATGTTAGATTATCTGGTGGTGAAACACAATGATGCTTGGATTGCTTGGTTCTGCCCTGTGTTGTTCTATTACAATATCCTCTCTTATCTCCATCTTCCCCCTATTTTTAAATTAATCTATCTTCTCTCTTTTTAATTAAGGGAAAACTAAATTTAAAAATAAAGGGACATATTATAGTAACTTTTTGTTGTCCTGTTAACCTGACTTGAGCCCCAGTATTGCTCTCCCCATCTTGTTCTGTCTAATTATTATATATTCTATTTTGTTTGATAGTATCAAGTTTGAGGGTATAGACAATCACTTTGAAGGCAATAAGATATACTATGATGCCCAATATGGATTGACTATCATCCTTTATTTTGAAGTCCTGTAAGGTCCTCAGTGTAGATTTTATTGTTTTTGTTCCATAGTGTTTTGATCAATTCTATTATACCTCATGATATAGACAACTCAATTTAAAAATAGCAAGAGGTACAATGGTAACCACTTTTGATCACCTGCTATTCTATTTCTGCATCACGTGCTATGCCCACCCTTCTGTTCTAACTGATTCTGTTTTGCTTAGTCACATTTGGTTTTATTCTCTTCAAAAAAGTAATAAGAACCATGAGAGTAATAAAACCCAAAAGTCTAATTGCTACTGTAAAAAAGAGAGGAAAGTAAGGTGGACTAAGGGATATAACCGCAGGTATGTTCGAGTGTGTAGGATGGAAAATCATATAACTGAGCTTTTGTTGGATCATTGAATGGAACTGTCTCAAATTTCACTGTATGAATGTTCACTTTTTATGCTTTAATTTGGTGATATGGACAAGTGTTTCTGGAAAGATAATATGTAACCTATTATGTGGTGATTTCATACTGTATGTATTTTTTTCTTGAAATACTATATTATTTGTACCCTTTTACTGCATTGTTTTTTTATGTCCTTTCTTTTTTGTCCTCTTTTTATTCTCTCTTTAAATAAAAAAAGGAAAAAATACCTATACAAGGAGCTGGGGATTTAGCTCAGCGGCATAAGCACTTGCCTTGTAAGCTGGGAGTCGGGCGTTAATTCAGTACCCGGTACCAATAAAAAGGAAGAAGAGAAAAAAAAAAAAATACCTATACAGAAACTGTATTTTGGTAGCCATGAAAACACGATACTTAATTCAGAATTTCTAAATTACAAACCATTAGTTGGCCTATGTAAATATTTGAATCTCAAATAAACAAAAACAGGTTCAAATGGATTTTGCATATACAGCGAAAATAGGCTAGAAGCTTGACATCAACTCACTCAGTTATACAATAAAATGTGCTAGTAAAAACAAAATATAAAAAATAAAACAAAGAACATGAATGAAAGGTAGAAGAAGAAAAAGAAACACTAAAAAAATCTATTTCTAAGCAAGTTTATATTTTTTATGACCAACACATTGTCTGTTTACCAAAGCCACATTTATCTTGACACTGAGGAAAATAGGACATGGCTGATCTCCAGGGTCTTGCCATGCATGAGCCACAGAGCCAGGAGAATTCAGCTGGCAGGCCAGAAGGACTGTGTGGAAATGTGAATCAAGAACACTCAGAACTGCTTTAAAAGCTACTGGGAAATGAGTAGAGGGATCCAAGTGAATTGGAAAATGGAGACAGTGAGAAAAACAAGATACATTTTTTTGAAAATTAATGGCTGCCATGCAACACTGCAAAATAATTTACTCCAAAAACACCTGGTTTAGAGAACAGAGAAATCAACTATCATGAAATTAGCTTAAGAATGCATTTCTGACAATTACATACCCAGCTGACACGCTCTGAAGGAAGACATTAACATTCAAATTCCCTAAGAAATTTTACAAATACTTTTTCTACAGTAAATAGAACACACATGGCTATTCAAGGCGTCCAAAAGCAAAAAGATAATTTGAGTAGGAATGAAATATAAGTCAAAGAATATATTGTAGGTGTTAGGCTGTCAGTCATGACAATATTTTTAAATAACTACTTTATTAATATATTGGAATTCAAAATAAATTATACTACTATAGATATATTCACAGCATAAAAAGCTAGAAAATTTTTAAAAAGATTAACCCACATGCTACAACTGAAATTTCACTGTATCTCATCTCCAATAAAATTCCTTAACTGATCTTTTAGATTTAACATCAAGCCAGAAATATTTTTGGTCACTAAAGGTTTCAGTTTTTCCACTAAATCAACGTGGTCTCACCTTGAATTTTAATTACTTATTTTTTTGTATACAAAAATTATTAAAATAAATTCTCCTAATCAGATTCAAAATTTGCATAAGATTACTAGGATATCAGCATAGGAGACAGAGCTTTAGTATGAGTTGAGGAAGTTTATAATTTTCAAGGGCATGAAAACACAGAATTTTACCACTAATAAGTGGGCATATCCTTTAGCTCTTTGTTTCAATTCATAACATGGCTTTGTTTCTGCTTGGAAGAGCTCAAATTTCTTTTCTTTGGTTTCACTTATTAGCGCTTGGTCAAGGTAAGCAGATGGAGAAGCATGTCTTCAACATCCAGGATAGTAGAAAGGTAAATGTATACCTCTATGTGGAGAAAGCACACTTTTCCAGCTGCCAAGTTCTATTGACTTCAGTGTTCTTATGAGGTCACCTCACTAGAACTAGGATAAAACTGGAGCCACCACTTGTTTCTCACATTCTCAGTGTTTAGAGGTCGTATGCACACATAAGTTAAAAAGAGTCATAATATTTTATTGGTAATGAAACATAACACCTAGTTGCTCATTTTCAGACAAACCACATTACAGAAATAATAACAATACACAGTAAATACATTACACTACTTGAACTATGATAAAAATATTACAAACTCATAGCCTATAACAACAGAAAATTATCCTCTCAAAGCATAGAAGGCAAAAAGTCTCAAATGAAAGTTGCTCATCAGCTCTGACCCAGCACAGTTTCCCACAGTGTGCATCTTGGAAGAGGCCTAGGAGAAATTCAGGCATGGAACTGCATTACCCTGAGACATTCAAAGGCTTGGCTTTTTGCCTCTTATGTATGGTATCACCTTTCACTCTGTTGACCCACAGTGGTGGTGGCATAATATATGTGAGGAAAAAGAGGAAATTTGGGAAGCTGTTCTCAATGCTAATCAAGAAAAACATGAGCATAAAATTATCCCTTTCTAATTCTTTGTAGTGTGAAAGGAGTTCTTGTCTTCAGAAAAGTTTTTGGTTAATCTGATATGTAGAGACAGAAATAAGTATAACAATGCACCGGGTTTTAAAATAGTTACCAGGAAATTTATATTTACTCCCTAGAACAAAAGGACAGATTTTTCCACAGCTCAGTTCCTTTGACTCGAGTGTACTTGTGTATCTAAGCATTAGATCTGGGGAACATATTCTATCTACCACTGGTTTCTAACATTCTTATAGTTTGCTTGGTAACTGCAGATGTCAGAGGCTCATAACTAACTCCACTCCATCATGTTAAAGCTAGAAATCTCTGATGATCAGTACCTGTGAAGTGGGAATTGTTCCTTTCTCTCATTAGCAGGGAGAGAGCCAAGTGTGCTGTCTTTTATTCTCCCAGGCATCAATCTGGATGAATGCATGTGTATACTAGGATCTCTTAGGTAGGAATGGCGCATGCACTTGTGGTCCCTACACAGGTCCAGACTTTCAGACTGGCTTCTTTCTGAGCCTTGATTCAGACAACATTATGTATCTCTCTTTTAGTTTCCTTCCAACACAGAATATAGTTTGTATTCCTTGGCTCCTATAAGGGGCCTATAATCCTTTCCTTGACTCTTTCCATGTCAGTCAACCAGGGAATTTTTATAGTGTGCCCTGGTGAAAATCTTTCCTTGCAAATTGCAGAGCTAATAACTCAGGAGAAAGCAGTTGGTGCAGCAAGGCTTATTGGCCCATAGCCTGGGGAATTTTGTGTAGGAGTCTGAAGCACTGTCAGAGGGTAGTTATAATATTGCTAACAAAAACAGTTGCCCACGTCTTCTGTTTGGAGGTTGTTTATGGTTTTATTGAAGTCAGACACAGATCTACTGCCACTGAACTGGTCATAGACCTGAGATACCTGGGTGGATGCTATTGTCTTTGCTCCAAACAAGATTCTCACTGGGCCTAGAATCCATGGCAATGCTCTCACCTACAGTGGCAGTCACAGAGCCTGGATTCTACTTTACCATGATATCTCCATAGACCTCTGAACCAAAAATACAGAAGGATCATCCATTGCCTACCCCCACACACTGAAATGCAAACAAATTATCATATACACATTGCACTCTCTCATGCAAATTTCATTTTAAATTGTTATTAAATTTGGCACGTATTTATTTCCTTACTGGAAAAGGTTTTTATCCTGTGATATCTTACAAATATTTTTGTACTACAAAGATATTACTCTGAAGACATATCACTATTTAATTTCTCACTAGATCCCCACAGGAACAGGGCTAGATGGACCTCAATCTCCGACATATCTTGCTTATCCTGCCACCTGTGGCAATTTCTTTCTTACTGCAAAACCCTGATTTATAAAGTCACGGTAGGTGGGCTGGACATGCAGGGGCCCATGCAAAATGATCAAAGAGAAGAAAGTTGAATGGATGTTGGACTGTAAAATTATCTGACATGTGTTAGGGAACAACAAAATAACACTATTACATGAAGTACAGTTGTGTGATTGAAAACATACCACTCAGTTTACAAGCTTCCAGTCGACTTAGAAACTCTGTTAATAAAAGTCAGTGGATTTATTAAAGAGTCTATAATAAGCTAAAAATAATTTAAATGAATGCAGTGTGCAAAAAATATTATGGCCTAGCCTAATTAGATTAATAGTCCTTGTGAAATTATACAACACAAAGAAAAGAACGAAAAGACTAAGATAGAGAAATAATTAAATGGATGGAAAGAATGAGAAAGAAAGAAAGAAAGAAAGAAAGAAAAAGAAAGAAAGAAAGAAAGAAAAAAGAAAATTGAAACAGAAGAGGAGAGGAAGGATGGAAGGAAGGAAGGAAGGAAGGAAGGAAGGAAGGAAGGAAAGAAAGAAAGAAAGAAAGAAAGAAAGAAAGAAAGAAAGAAAGAAGACAAAACAGCCAAATAAAAATGAAGAGGGACAAAAGGGAAAGAGGTAATGAGAAAAGGAAAGAAGAATGAAGAGGCAAGTCATAGTTTATGTCTGTGTCCCTCAGGCCTCATGAGATTGAATTGTGCATCTATTATTCATTCATCATCTAGTGCTTGAATTGATGGTGTCAGTGTTCCACCCACATAGGGGTGGAGCCAGGATGTGATGTAATGGCAGGAAGAAGATGTGTCTTTCTATTTACTGGTTCCAGCTTGCTGTTTGCAGCTGCCATGAACTGCAGCCCAGCCATGCCCACTTGCCTTGGAGCCATCTGAGTGTGGGCTGAAATTTCCAAAAACTGTAAGAAATAAACCTTTCCTTTCCCAACTTGGGCTTCAGGTATTTTGTCTCAGCAATGAGTAAAAAGTAACTAAGACAGAATTTGGTACTAAGGAGTGGGGTCGTTTGCTGTGACTATATCTGACCATGCTTTTCCAGAGGTTTTGGAAATGGCTTATGAGCAGACTTTGGAAAGGTTCAGACATGTCGCCTGGGTGCATAGAGCTGGAGCAGCTTATGCTGTACTGTAGAGGAGATTCTGGTCAGAGCTCCAGAGACCAGAAGGCTGATAAAAAGCCTCATGGTAAAGACCAGACTTGGGAGGTTTCTGCTGGGAAGAAGGATTGCATTGCTTGTGGGACTCCACATGATGTGTGTTATGGCTTGGCAGAAAGTTTGTCTGTGTTTTGCTCCTGCCCGGAGACTTTGTCTGACACTGAGACAAAGGCAATGGACTGATTAATCTTGAAAAAGAAATTAAAAAGCAATCAAATGTTGAGGCTGTGACATGGCTATTGTTGGGGGTTTTCAGCCAGCTTTAGGTTTCAAATCAAGAAATAAGAGTCCAGCAGGATAATTTGCAATATTGTGAGTTTGGCCAGAAGGAAAATTTCAGGAAAGCTGTGGACTGTTAAGACAGAGTTGAGATTTTGATTCCTGAGGGGAAACAGAGAGATAAGAAAGATGGCCCTGGAGCATCCCAGGAAGCGAGTCCCCACCCTGTGCAGCCTCATGGCAAAGGTGAAAGAATTTGGTCAGAGGAGAAGGCTTCAGAGTACCATGCTCCAGAATGGCAACAGAGGTCATGTGAGATTCCAGAATGGTGACAGAGGCCACATGAGTTTCTAGAATTGCGGCAGCATAGAGAAGCTTTTTCTCACAATCAGGTAAACAGAGCCCTGCAATCCAAAGAACTGACCCCTACAGCCAAAAAAGAAAATATTCTGGCTACTGCTTCATCTAGCAGCAAACCTTGGTGGCATACACAAGGTGCTGATTTTAGGTGCAAGGAAAATGCACAAATTCTGAGGGTAAGATGGCTTCCACCTCAATTGCAAAGGGCCTGGGAGGCCAAGCAGTGTGCCTCTGGGAGGGCAATATGTGAAGTTGTGAAGGGGAAGCGGAAAGGTGCAGTGGAGACCCCAGAAATTTAGAAAAGCCAGGAACGTGGGTGATCCAAGGAAAGCTGAAAAAATCAAGCAGAGAGGATTTAAGAGAGAAGCTATGGGAGCTGATATCCCTGAAAGTGCCATGGGGGTGGAATCTCTCAAGCCTTTTGGAGCTTGTAACCAGACTGCTTCAGATGCTGAGTGTGGAACTCTAGGACTTCATGTTTGCCCTACTGGATGTTGGACTTGCTTTGTTTCCAATACTTTATATTCCCCTGTTTGTAACTTTTGGAATGGTAATGTTTATCTTGTGCCTTTGCATTTCAGAAATATTTAACCTTGTTTCATTTTACAGGAATTACGGTTAAGAGTTTGCCATAGATCTTGGAGGAGACTTTGGACTTAGACTTTTCAGCAATGCTGATGCTCTTAGGACCTTTGCAACTCTTGGAGGTAGACTAAATGTCTTTTGTATAAAGGATGTACATGAGTCCTGGGGACCAGGGCTTGAATGTCATGGTTTATGTCTGTGTCCCCCAGGCTTCATGAGTTTGAAATGTGCATTTGTTATTCATTCAATGTCTAGTGCTTGGATTGATGATGTCAGTGCTCCACTCACATAGGGGTGGAGCCAGGATGTGATGTAATGGCAGGAAGAAGGTGTGTCTTGCTCTTTGCTGGTTCCAGCTTGCTGTTTGCAGCTGCCATGAACTGCGTCCCAGCCATGCCCACCCACCTTGGAGCCAACTGAGTGTGGACTGAAACCTCCAAAAGCTGTAAGAAATAAACCTTTCCTTTCCCAATGTGGGCGTCAGGTATTTTGTCTCAGCAATGAATAAAAAATAACTAAGACAAGGCATAAAGAAAGAATAAATGAAAGAAAAAAGGCAGGAAGGAACAAATGGCAGTCAAGAGGGACTTAAAGCAGAAGAGAAAGCAGAAAATATTCTTAAATATAATGAAAAATAACTTTCAAACAATGACTCTGTACACAGAAAAATGAGTCTTCAAAGTTAATACATAGAAGAACAGAAAACACATATCAATACTTTCACACAACCATAGATGATCATAAGTTCTCTGGAGAGAAGAAAAGTGACAGCAGGTGAAGATTTGAAAACACCAAGGATGGTAACCAAGGAAAATATTATTTAAATCTTTTCATGGCTGACTTACCAGGTCATCAAAAATTAAAACAATATATTACAGAATTTTTAACATGCAGAAGTAAAATTATAATGACAGCAAAATTTAAAGACTACCACCTGTAGCATCATGATGTAAAGAATGCTAATGGGGATACTTTATATAAGAGAAGCCAGAGGGTACCTGAGACAGAGCCACAGAAGCCCATTGAAAAGGTCGCCATCTTGTCCTCCTTCCTGGTGTCCCTCTGCCTAGGTAGCACTAACACTGTCCTATCCACCAGGGTCATCAGTCCAGGATTAAGAATGCAGGTGTGTGACTTAATAGGCTTGAACGTTAAACATCTTGTTGAATTTTTTGCTTCTAAACTCACATTTTTATTTGTTGGGTTTGTAAATGTACACTTATTATAAATATTTATAAGTACTGTGAAGAGTGGGCACATATTCTTAGCACATCTGAATTATTTTTTACTTCTTTCCCTCCTCTCTATTCTCTTTTCACTATCTCTAAGTTCCTTACCAGTTGGCTGAGGACTTATCTCATTATTTCATATTATCTGTCTTATTTTGCTCTTGAATCTATTTATATTTTGGAATTCATTTATAAGTCAAACAATATGATATTTGTTACTGTGTATCTGATTTATTTCACCTAACAAGTGGTCTCAAGGTGCATTCATTTTCTTACAAATGATTCCATCCTTTTTCTAGCCCAGTAGTACTCCACTGTGCACAAATGCCACCTTTTTTTTAATTCATTCATCTGTTGATGGACACAAGCTGTTTTCAAAATTTAATACTCAGCAGTTGTGTTGACATAATCATGTTTATGCATGACTCACTGTAATATGATGTCTTCAACTGGTTTTGGAAGATAACTAGTGCAGAGTCAAGCAGAATTTCTACTTTTAGTTTTTTGCAGTATCTCCTAACAGATTTCCATACTGATTTATTCATTTACATTCCAACCAACAAACTAGAATAGTTCACTTTTTTCCCACATCCTCACCAATATTTGGTATTATTTGATTTCTATATGGCAGCCACGTTTTTTCTGGAAATAAAGATGAGATATCAGTGTTGCTTTAGTTTGCATTTTTCTCAGGGAAAGTAATATATATTTACTATCCATTTGTTTTTCTGAAAACTCTCTGTCCCTCTCAGTTACCCTTTTTTGACTAACTTTATTTAGGAGGTCTGTTTCTTAAAGTTCTTCATATATTGTCATATATTAGTTTCTTCCTGATGAGCACAGGGAAAAGGTTTCTTCCCATTCTACACATTGCCTTTCCCTCTTCCAGCTGCTTCTTTAACTGCACTGAAGCATTTTAATTTGATACAATTTAATTTGTTGTTTCTTGATGTTATTCACAGTGTAACTGGGTATCTGTTTCAAAAGTCTATTTATGATTATATTATTCAAATTTTACCTACGTTATCTTCATGAGATTATGTGATTCATGTTCAAAAACCCAGACTTTTGATCCTTTTTAAAAAATATTTTACCACGTGGTGGCAAATATGGTTTAGGGTCAAACTATATGTGATAATATAAACAAAATTTTTTATAGGCAAAGTGGTAATATAGAAACCATTGTTCATTTTCTGTTAGCTGGTTCTAAATACCCTGTAACACTTTCATTCTCTTGAATGGCTTCATATTGTCTTGATATGTTTGATGCTATAGTATACAAAATTATACTCAAATATTTCAAGGAAAGAGACACTATCGTGACTACTATTATGTCATGTTATCTGGTGGTGAAACACAATGATGCTTAAGTTGTTCAATTCTGACATGTGTTGTTCTGTTGGCATGTCCTCTTTTATCTCAATCTCCCACTTTTTTTCATTTTCTTTAAAAAATTAATTTATTTTTTCTTATTTTTTAATTAAGGGAAAACTAAATTTTAAAATCAGGATATATTATAGTAATTTTTTTTTGTTTTCCTAATAATCTGATTTGAACACCTGTATTGCCTTCCCCATCTTGTTCTGACTTATTTTACTATATTCTGTTTTTATTTATAGTATCAAGTTTGAGGGTATAGTCAACCACTTTGAAGGCAATACGATTTACTATGATGCCCATTATGGTTTGACTATTATCTTTTTTGAAGTCCTGTAAGGTCTCCAATGTAGGTTTTATTGGTCTTGTTCTGTACTGTTTTGTTTAACTCTATTATACGTGATGATATAGGCAACTCTTTTTAAGATAGCAAGAGGCATAATTGTAACCATCGTTGATCACCTGGTATTCTGTTTTTGCATCATGTACTATGTCGATCCTTCTTTTCTGACTAACTCTGTTTTGCTTTTTCACATTTGATATTTTTTTCTCTTCAAAAAAGGTTATAAGAACTGTGGGAGTAACAAAACCCAAAAAGTGTAATTGTTATTGGAAAAAAGAGAGGAAAATAAGGTGATCTAAAGGATATAACTGCATGTATATTTACGTGTGTAGGATAGAAAACCATATTACTGAGTTTTTGTTCTTATTATTGAACAGAATTGTTTGCAAACTCACTATATGAATGTTCACTTTGTATGCTTTAATTTTGTAATTTGGACAACTGTTTCTAAGATGACAATATGTAATCTATTAACTAGTGATTTCTTACTGTATATTTTTTCTTGAAAGTCTGTATTACATGTCCCCTTTTACTGCTTTTTTTTCTCTTTAAATAAAAAAAAGAAAATTCCTGGGGGTTACTAAAGTTGGAATGTAAATGAAAGCACATATAAGCAAAAAGACTTTAGTAGACATAATGATTGAAAACAAAATTTTTCCAACACCTCTGATGATTGGTAGCATTTTTAGCAATAAAGTATTTTTAATATAAAAATTAAAAAATGTTGTAAAAGACCTATTGTATTTGTATTTAATTTTGTACTTTTCTCTTTTTACATAATCAGTCATTGGAGAACCTTATGTTCTGAATTTTATCTCCAAGCCTACAATAAGAATCTCAGAGTAAATGACCCCATAATTTGGCAGGAGAAAGGACAATTATCTATGGTGAAATATTGCAGAGCATTCTGTTCTTTAAAAAGAAATATGCTCTGCAGAAACTGGTATCCCAAAGTGACTTCAGGGACTTATCAGAGCCTCTTGATTGACAGCTACCCAGTGGAGCAGCCATTGCCCAGTGCCCTCCTGTGCTAACTCTCTTACCACCTGAGTAAGCTGGCCATTCAGGCTTGCCACTTCAGATCAGGGCAGTAAGAAAAAAGACAGCAGTAACTGAGGTAGGACCAGTCAGTGTATTAACAAGAACAGGCACATGCTTCAGGATCCTGAAACAAGCAATGAGAGATTTGTGACACAGAGCCACAGGAATTTGCAATGACTATGACAAGGAGAGTCTGATGTGGAAAAAAGAATTCAAATCTCTGAGAGAATAAGCAATCTCCCAGCACATCACTGTGAGCTGAACTCTGCACCCACATAAGTTCAATCCTGCCGCCCTCTAATGCTACTAAATTACATGCAAGTGGGTCCTTTCTACAAACCACTACTTCATACTAAATTTTCAAGCTGGAGAGAGACTCTAAGGATGAACAAATTGGATAAGCAATCATTGAAATGGAGAACAAAGTCCAGCTCTGTGTCTAGAGAGATTACTTCATGCTAGGCCATAAAATTTATTCATTTCTGGGCCACACTGAAACCCAGCAAGCAGTAAAGTGACAGAGAAAAGTCATCACAATGGCACACAAGGGTGGAGTTATCACCTCTTACTTGACCATAGTGCAACAGTGAGATTGCCAGAAATGCAGGGACAGGCTGCATAGAACTTGGACATGACTGCACACAGAGCATAGAATGCTGAGCAGGGTAAACTGAGCCTGCAACACAATCCCTGCTGGAATGCGATTTGCCACCTGTCATTGATAGAAATGGGAGACCTGCTCTAGCTCTAAGGTCCCTATAAGGTCCTGAGGACTGCATCCCTTTTAGGTTGTTCTGATGTGTGTGTGTGTGTGTGTGTGTGTGTGTGTGTGTGTGTGTGCATGCGTGTGTGTGTGTCTGTGTGTGCATGACTGTGTCTGTGTGTCTGTGTGTGTGGTTCTACCTATACATACAAGTGTTCAGCTATTGCCTGTAAACACTCCATGTGGTAACTCACCTGTGGCTCCTTCAAATGATGCTTCTGAATCATCCAATCCAGCTTGATTTTCTGGTTTAACTGGTGGTTTCTCTCCTATCTCATTTCTCACTTTCCTCCTTCAATCTTATCCTTTATTTATCTGAATTATTTTTCATCTTACACCTTCTACAGTCTGTCAGCTCTCCAATCTTACATTTTGTGCTTATTTTTCCTCTCCTTTTCTAATTATTCCACTATTTTATCCACAAAGAAATAAGATTAATAAATGTTCTACAGTATTTTAACAGAATATACTCATTCTAAACACAAAGCTTTGTTGAATAGTGTGGCTAAAATAGTGTGTGTTGGTCACGATTTGCGACCATTTATGTTTCATCTTTTAGGATCCACTTAGAGCTCTCCCCACCATCACTCTCTCAGCTCCTTCTCCTTGCCTTGCACACATACTCTCTCCTCTCCCTCTCCTGTAGGTTTTGAACATTGAGCCTATTATTACACCTTAACCTTTGTGGCTTTCTGTACTTTAGTTTGTATGTGAGCAGCTTATGTTTATAAAAATACCGCAAACCAGTTCAAAATGTTGTTTTCTAAAATGTTTTTCATTGAACTGTCAAATTCTCCATCACCAAAATTTGTTACACAGTCTTTTTTTAAAATGTTATTTGAAGAGAAAAAATAAAATAGAAAAAAGGGTAGAAATAATATAGAATTTCAAAGAATATTAACAGAAATCACTAGTTGATAAATTACATGTTGTCATTTTAGAAATAGTTGTTCAAGATGCAAAATTAAACATACAAAGTAAGCATTCAAACTGAGATTTGAAACAGTTCTGTTAAAAAATCAAACAAAAACTTAGTTATATGGTTGTCTGTTTTACACATTTAAACGTACATGCAATTATATACTTTAGAGCATTTTTTTCATCTCATTTTTAAAAATAGCATTTACATGTTTGGCTTTTATTACTCTTACATTTGTTATAACTTTTTACCCTAGAGACTCACTTTGATATTTATTAATAGGATTGTTATTCATTTCACTTATGAGATACTCTCAAGTTGCCTCCATTTACCTATGAAAGTCCCAAGATCATACTTTTTATAGCTGTGTAATATTTCATTGTATGAAAATACCACATCTTTTTCATTCACTTTGGTTTTGGTGGGCATTTTGGTTATTTCCAACATTTAGGTATTAGAAGTTTTGCTGCTATGAACATGGCTGCATGTATATCACTGAGACAAGACCTTTTCAGTTTTTCTTGGCATATATCCAGGGCAAGGAGAGTTGGATTGAATGGAACTACCAACTATAGACTTCTGAGAAATCTCCATACTGATTGTCATAGTGCCTGCACCAGTCTACACTCCCACCAACAGTGGAACAGTGTTCCTTTTTTCCTGCAGCCTCGCCAACAATTGTTATAGTTGATTTCTTGATGGCAGCTCTTCTTTCCAGAGTGAGATGAAATCTCAACGCTGTTTTAATTTGCATTTCTCAAATGTCAAGTGGTGGTGAGCATGTCTTCATGTATTTATTTGCCATTTGAATATCTTTATCTGAGAAATGTGTGTTCATCTCAGATGCTCATTTTTGGAGGGGGTCTTTCAATTTTGGGGGTTTGATTTTTTTGCATTTTTTGTGTGTTTTTCCTTTTTATCGGTACCAGGGATCACTGAACTCATGACTGCCTGCTTCCAAGGCAGGCACTTATGCCGCTGAGCTAAATCCCCAGACCCATGTTTTTGCATTCTTTATATGTTCTGGATATAAGTCTTTTGTCCGAGGGGTTGCTGGCTAAAGTTCTTTCCTGTTCTGTGGGTTTTCTTTTCACTCTGTTGGTGATTTCTTTTGAAGTGCAAAACCTTTTCAATAATATTAGACTGCATATGTTGATTCGTTGAAGTATTTCCCAGTTTGTATTTTTCCATGAATTCTCTGCCTACTTCTATGTCTTTACAACCTCTTCCTACCATGTCTTCCAGTAGATTTAGTTTTTTCTATTTTTAATATTAATAACTTTGATCCATGTAGGCATTAGTTTTGTGCATGGTGATATTCATGGGTCTAGTTTCAGTCTTCATCATGTGGAGAAGCAATTCCTCCAACAGAATTTATAAAAGAGGCTATTCTTTCAAGTGAACATGTATAGTTAAATATACAAGTAAACGTGTATAGTTAAGCCCATTTGTCAAATATAAGGTGGATGAGTGTCCTTTTGGTTATATTTGCATCTTTTAATCTGTTCCACTGATCCTAAGATCTTTTTCTTTGCCAGTACCATGCTGATTTTATTTCTGTGGCTTTTTAGTATAGTTTGAAGTCAAGAATTGAGATGTCTCCCACCTTGTTTTGAGGCTTAGAATTGCCTTTGCTATTCTAGGTTACTTCTGTTTCCAAATTAATTGTAGGAGTGCTTTCTCTAGATCTGTGAGGTATGTTAATGATATTTTCATTTGGATTGTATTAAATTTGTATAACACTTTTGGGAATATGGCCACTTTCATAATGTTGGTTCTTCCTAGCCAAGAGCAAGGAATATAACTCCATTTTCAATATCTTCCTCAATGTCTTTTTTAGCATAGCATAATTTTCAGCATATAGAACACTTACATTCTTAATTAAGTTGATTCCTAAGGTTTTAGTTACTTTTTACTCATTTCTGAGACAAAATACCTGAAGTCCAAAGTTAGGAAAGGAATGGTTTATTTCTTACAGTTTTGGGAGGTTTCAGTCCATATTCAGATGGCTCCAAGGCAGGGCAGCATGGTAGAGCCACAGTTCATGGAGGATGCAAACAGCAAAGCAGGAACTGACAAAGTAGCAAGATTCTCCTACTTCCTGCCATTGCAATACATCATGTCTCCACGACTATGTGGGTGTAGCATTGACACCATCAATCCAAGCACCAGAGAATTAAACAATCACAAATGCACAATGCAAACTCATGAGGCCTGGGGGCCACAGACAGAAACCATGAGACCAAGTATTTGTTTTTTAGTTGCTATTGTGAAAGGCAATATTTCCATAATTTCTCTCTCAGGGAAGTTTTGTTTGTGTACAGGAACGCTCCTGATATTTCTAGAAATCTGTCCATTTTCTCTTTTTTCCACTCTATGTGAATGCAGATTTTCAAAGTAGATTTTCATGATCTTTTGAATTTCCAGAGGATCTGTAGTAATTTCCCACTTTTCAGTCCTAATTGTGTGAATTTGGGTTTTTTCTTTCTTTTCCTTGATAAGGTTAGCTAGAGATTTTTCAGTTTTGTTTATTATCTCAAAAAAACAGCTTTTTGATTCATTAATTATTTGTATTGCTTTTTTTTGAAATTACATTGATTTCTGCTCTAATGTTTAAAATTTCCTCTCTTCTATGAGCTTTGAGTTTAATTTGTTCTTGGATTTCTAGAAGCTTGAAATGGAGTATTAGGTGATTTATTTGTCCTCATCCTATTTTCTTGATATGACATTTTATTGTTATCTATTTCCCTCTTAAGATTGCTTTCATTGCATCCATAGATTACAATATATTGCTTCTGTGTTTTCTTTTAACTGTAAGTATTGCTTTATTTATTCTTTAGTTTCATCTGTGTCCCACTGGTTGTTCAGAAGGTTGTTATTTTATTTTCATGTATTCACACAGGTCTTAAAATTCCTTTGCCATTAATTTCTAATTACAGTGGGCTACTGTCAGATATTACACATGGAGTAATCTCAGTCCCTTTGTGCTTATTTAAGAATGTTTTATGGGATGATATTGAGTCTGTTTTGTAGAATGCCCCATGCACACCTGAGAAGAATATGTATTCTGATGTAGTTCCATAGAACACTCTGTAAACATCTACTAAGCCTATTTGCTCACAGGTATGATTCAGTTCTATTATTTCTTTGCTAACTTTGTGTCTAGTTGATCTATCTCTTTGTGATGGGGGGTGGGTTTAAGGTCCCTCATTATAATTGTGTTCTTGTGTATTTGGTTCTACATGTGCATTTGTATCTGTCTTATGTAATCGGGTGCTCCTGTATTTGGTGTGTATATAATTATAATGGTTCTTCATCTTGAAGTTTTCAACTAATGAGTATGTAGTGACCTCCTTTATCTCTTTTAATCATTCTAGGTTTGAAGTTCACATTGTCTGCAAATAGAATAGTTACTCATGCTTTTTCTGGGTTTCTGTTGCATGGAGTACTGTTTTCAATCCTTTCACTTTTCAACTGTGAGTTTTCTTTTGGGTCAGATGTGTTTCTTTTATACAGCATACAAAACTCAGTAATATCATTATCTAACTTATACACTTAAATATACATGCAGTTATATCATTAAGAACACTTTCTTTTCCTCTCTTTTGTACAATGACAATTACACATTTTGGGTTTTGTTGTTCCCACCGTTCTTATTACATTTTTGGAAGAGAGACGAACCAAATGTGACATAACAGAGCAGAGTCAGTCAAATCAAAAGGGTGGACATAATACATAATGTAAAATCATAATACTAGATGATCAACAATGGTTACCATAATGCCTCCCGCTATCTCTAATAGAATTGCCGATATCATCAGTCATAATGAAATTGAACAAAACAGTAAAGAACAAAACCAGCAAAACCAAAACATTGGAGACATTATAGATCTTCAAAAGTAGATAATAATCAACCGGAATGGGTATCATAATGAATCCCACTATCTTCACAGCTGTTGCCTAAACTTTTGAACCTGGTACTATCAAGCAAAACAGAATCGAGGGACATCAGTCAAAACAAGATGGTGAGAGCAATACAGGGATTTAAATCAAGAAAATGGAAAGTCAAAATCGGTTACTATAATATATCCTGCTATTTTTTATTTATTTTTCCCTTAATTAAAATGATAAAAATAAAAAAAGTAAAAAAGTATATAATGAAGTGGAGATTGAGATAAAATAGGGCATAACAGCAAAACAGCTCAAATCAGAACATAACCATTTAAGCAAAATAGTGTTTCACCACAAGATAATCCCGACATAAAAGTAATTACCATATTGGCTCTTTCCTTGAAATCTTTGAGTATAACTTCGTATACTGTAGCATCAAATGTATCAAAACATTGTAAAATCATTTAAGAGAATGACAGTATTACAGGGTATTTAGAATCAACTAACAGAAAATGAACAGCGGTTTCTGTATAATCTCCTTGTCTATAAAAGTTTTTGCTTATACTATCATACATAATAAAATTCAATAAAATACAACCTGTTTAGACCAATGGAGACAGAAGAACAAAAGCTTGATGAGACTTCAAAACAAGATGATACTAAATCAGTATTACCTATTAAGACGTCATTTTCTCCAAAATAGCTGTTCCTATCATCCAATCTTCTCTGCCTCATTTCTGTTGAGCTCTTTTTCTGTCATTAGTTGTCAGTTTGTCTTCTTCATTTTGTTTTCTGCTCTATTCATTGTGGCCTCTCTGCAACTATTTCTGGATTGTTCGTATTTTTTTCTTTTTTAGAATATCCTGCAGTATTCTCTGTAGAGTTGAATTGGTGGTTGCATATTCCCCTAGTTCCTCTTTATCCTGGAAGCACCTTGTTTTTACATCAATTTCCAGGGATAGTTGTGCAGGATATATCAATCTTGGCTGGAGATTATTATCTGTCAAAGCTTGAATTATTTCCCCCCACACTCTTCGTGATTTGATGGTTTGTGTGGAGAAGTCTGCTGTAATTCTGATGGGTGTTCCCTTGTAAGTGATCTGTTTCTTGTCTCTGACAGCTTTTAATATTCTGTTCTTGTATTGGATTTCTGGAATTTTAATTATTATATGCCTGGTTGTTGCTCTGTTTGGGTTGTAGGTGGCTGGGTTCCTGTATGCTTCATACAACTGAGTACCTTTAGCTT
This sequence comes from Cavia porcellus, assembly GCF_034190915.1. Classification (NCBI taxonomy): domain Eukaryota; kingdom Metazoa; phylum Chordata; class Mammalia; order Rodentia; family Caviidae; genus Cavia; species Cavia porcellus. The sequence goes on along the minus strand of NW_026947501.1, from coordinate 41,751,917 downwards.
ACACTAAATTAGGAAAATTCTCCTGGATTATTTCTGTGAGTAGCTTTTGTAGTTCATATATTTGTGTCCCCACTTCTTCTTTTATGTTCTTAATTCTTAAGTTATGGATCCTCTTATCATCTTCTAGTCTTTGTATTATTGCTGTTTGTTTCTTTGCTATTTTTAAGAAGTTTTTCATTTCATTCTCCCATATTACAAATCTGCCCTCCAGTTCAGATAATCTGTCCTTAGTTTCTTTCCAGCTGCTATGCCAGTTTTTGATAGAGTTTTTAGTTTCCTGGTAATCTCTTTGAACCTGCTTCACGTATTCTATGCTTTCTCTATTTTCTCCATCAAACAATTCTCCCCTCTTTTTCTGATCTTCCATTCCACGATCTGTTTTTTCTTGGGTGGTGCTTAGCATTTCTCTAACTATTCTGCTTATGTCTAGCTTCAGGTCATTAATAACTTCATTCCTGAACTTGTCTATGAGGCTCTGGAGATAGAGCTTTATATCTATTGGTGCTGTGTCTGCTATTGCCTCTTTCTCAGGATTGGGGGCCGAGGACCCTTTCTTGTTGCCTCTTCCCATATTCTTTGTTCCTTATATATGCAAGCACATATAGGATACCCAGGTTCCTTCCCTGCCAGCCACAGTCTGATTGAATTGCCCCAGCTAGGTGTTCCTGCCCACCACAGCACACCAGGAAGTTGCAGACCAAACAGCCTATGTGAGGCCCGCCTCTCCAGGTCAACTTCAGGCACTGGGATCTTGGTTGTACTACCCTTCTGGGTCTCAGCCAGCAGCATCTTGTAGGCTAGGCACTGCTCACCAATCCTGCTTGAGAGGGGTATTTGTGACTGAAGTCACTGCAGTTCCCTGTTCCCGCAAGTCTGCCTGGTCCCAGAATGTCCTCTGTTTGAGTCTCCTAGACTGTGGAAGTGTCCCAGTTTCTCTCTCTCACCGCAAGTCAATGCACAGCTCCCCACCCATCCTGCTTTCAACTCTGTTCACCGATTCCCATTCTCAGAGCTTTTGCTTGTCTCTCTCCCTGCCGAGCCGATGTAGACACAGCAGTGGCGGCAGGAACCCCAAATTGCGGCTTCCAATGGCGCAGGCTCCAGCTTCCACACTGAGGCTTTTCTGTTCCTGTTATAGCACCAGGATTGCATTCCCAGTTGGTTTCTCTCAGCCCAGTTCATTCTTGGGTCAGCAGGGCATATCTCCACTTGCTTATGATTCCTTACTCCGCACCATTCCTGAATTCTAAACTGGGTCTTCCAGAGAGCCTCTGTAGCTGCTGCTATCTGTCCGCCATGTTCTCCCAGAAGTTGGCTTAGGCTACTCTTGATGGGAAATTTTGTCACAGGTCAGAAGACCAGAAAACCAATAAAGACCAAGTTAAGGAGGTTTCTGTTGCTAATGAGAATTATATTAATTGTGGGACTCCATATAATGTGTGTTATGGCTTGGAAGACAGATTGTCAGCATTTTACCCATGTCTAGAGACTTTGACTCATACTGAGGTTAAGGATATTGCACCAACTTATCTGGCAGAAAAAAATTTCAAGGCAGTCCAATGTTGAGTGGCTTTTGTTGGTGGCTTTTCGCCAGATTAATGTTGCCAATCAAAAGCAAAGAGCCCAGCAAGAGGATTTAAAGCATTGTGAGGTTGTCTAGGAAATACGTTGCTGTAAAGCTGTGGACAACAATGAGAGCTGAGATCTCTAAACTTGCAAATGTACAAGATAATATAAAAGATAACTTTAAGGAATCACAAGCAGCAGTGAGTCTCCATGCTATGCAGCCTCAAACTGAAAAGTGGAAGATACTGCTTTGAGGAGAAAGCTGCTGAGCACCTTTTTCCCGAATGGTAACAAAAGACAATATGGTTCCAGAATAGTTACAGTTGGATAAGTTTCTAGAATAATGGTGGAGTGGAAAATCTTTTTCTAAGCAAAATGTCTAGAATGTTCAGTCATCCAGTTACCTGATTCCTATCACCAAGAGAATGCAAAGCCTCGCTAATGCTGCAAATAGCAATAGACCTCAGCATCATCTACATGGTGCTGGTTTTAGGTGCATGAAGAACACAAGAGTTCAGAGATTCCACTCCAATTTCAGGAGGCCTGGAGGCCAAGCTGTGTGCATGTGAAAGGCAAGATTAAAACACTAACTGTGAAGCCAAAGATGTGGTGAAGAATCCAGAAATTTGGAAAAGCCAGGAGAGTGGATTATCTAAGCAAAGCTGCAAGAATTGTGTGGAATAGCCCTAAAGAAGTTATGAGAGCTACTATGATGGGAAGTGCATAGAGGTGGAGTTACATGAGACATTTGGAGCTCACAATTTATGACAAATAGCTTCAGATTTTCCACGCAGAACTATTAAATTAAAGGTTGGCTTGCTGGATTTTGGATTTATCCTGGTTCCCGGCTTTTGTATCTCCCTATTTCTACCTTTTGGAATGAGAATTTTTTAACATGTGCCTTTAAATTTGGAAGTGTTTAACTTTTCCTTTGTACCAGGTTCACAGCTAAGAGTCAACCTTAAATCTCAGGGAAGTCTTTAGACATGAGTCTTTAAGTAAAGGTAAAATGTTAGGATTTTCACTACTCTTGGACTCAGAAGAAACATTTTTTGCATAAATCATGTGGGTGAATCTTTGGGAAACTGGTGGAATGTTACTGTTTGAGTCTGCATGTCCCTAAAAACCCTCAAGTGGCCAGTGCTTGGGCTTCTAGACTTTGTGAATGACTCTTGGTTCAATGCTGGGATTATGGGTATCAGTGTTACACCCACATGGGTGTAGCCTACACACAATATAAGGGAAAGAGTCTGCTCTCCATGCTCCTCTCCATTTGCTTGTGAAGTTTTCTTCCACCATCCACTCTAGCCCTCTGTCATGTGCAACTTGCCTTGGAGCTAGCTGGACATGCACTGAAAACTCCACAAACTCTGAAATAAATAAACCTTTATTTGCTTAATTTTGGGGGTCAGGTAATTTGTCCCAGCAGCAGAGAAAGCTATCCAAGACAGTGGATTATTGAATTAGTAGAAAATTTCTAAACTAACTCTTCATTATATACCTGTATATGATTAGTTCTTTGCAAGTAAATATTACAGTACCTGCCCTCTGCTGGCATTTCAGTGCTAGGGATCTCTATGGGCAGGTCTTTCTAAACCAATTAACCTATAACACTCAAAACCACAGGAATAATGAAATGTAATCAATAATATACCAGAATCTTTTATAATTCCCAATAGCTGACAGGTAATAAAATGGAAAAATTTTCTCTAAGAAACAATCCAGATACCAAATGGTCAACTATTTAAAGAGATCAGAGAAGAAAATGCATAAAATGTTCATCAAACTCAAATAATATGTACAAAAGTAGGGGAATGTTTCTAACTAATGAGATATGCAGAATCCTTAAAACAGACATAAAGCTGGAAAATTGAGTAAGACTGTGCAAGATATGAATGAAAATCCTTTGAAAGAATTTCTGATTGTACCAAAGAATAAAGCAGACTCACTGCAACTTCAAAGCCAGCCTGGGCTTTAAGGTAAGTTCAAGGCCCACTTGAAATGCACAGCAAAAATCTATCTCCAGATATATACCAAAATTTAAAAATAATAATAATAATTCATGTGAAGACTGAAGGGTAACAATGTTAAATATGAAATTATATTATGACTTATCACTGTAAGTCAGTATGCTTGCTTACTGTTCATATCTGAAAATCAGATGGGGATATTCAGAAAAAATGACACTATGGGAAGTGCACCAGAGAAATGAAATACCGCTCACTCTGAGATGGAGGCAAAAGCCACCAGTTAAAGAACTAAAGGAACTCTTGGTACAGGAAAGACTAGAGAGAGATTTGGTCTATAACATACAGATTAAAAGCACCCTGAAGTACACTGATTTCAGTCTGGTGATGCATATCATCCAAACAAATATAAAGTAAGGAATTTCTCATTTCAATTCCATGAGTTGGTAAATTATTATAAAACAATAGAAAGTTAATACAAACACCTAGACAACACAAAGCTCTGATCTGGCGCTATTGCCCACAGTGAGATTCTTGGAAGAGGCCTACAAGAAAGGCAGGCAGAGGTCCAGATTACCCTGAGACATTCAAAGACTGAGCTTTTCTGCCTCTTATGTATGGTATGGTCTTTTACTTTGTGGATAGATGATGGTGGTGACCTAGTATATGTGGCCAGAAGGGAAATTTGGGGTGGTTTTCTCCATCTTCATTCAGCAAAACATGAGCATAAAATTATCCCTTGCCCATTCTGTGCCATACCAAAACCATTTTCACCTTCAGAAATGTTTTTTGATTAACCTGATATGGAGAGACAGAAGTAAGTCCTACAATGCACTAGTTTAAAAAGTAGTTACCAGGAAATTTATATTTGCTATGTAAATTATAGTTTTCCCTAGAAGAAAAGGATAGATTTTTCCTCAGCTCAGTTCTTTTGAGTTAAGCATCCTTCTGAAGTATAATCATTAGGTCTGGGGAAAATCTTCTACCATTAGTTTCTAACATTTTTATAGTTTGTTTGGTAAATGCAGATGTCAGAAGCTCTTAAGTAACTCCACTCCATCATGTTAAGGAGAGAAAACACAGATGATCAGCATTTGTGAAGTAAGATATGTTTCTTTCTCTCACAAGCAGGAGCAGAGCTAAGTATGCTGTCTTGTATCCTCCCAGACACAGTCCTGGAAGAATACATGTGTAATACAGGATCTATTGGGCAGGAGGGTCACATACACTGTGATGCCTACACAGGTCCAGAATTCAGACTGGGGTCATTCAAATCCCTGCTGCACACAACATGGAGTATATCTCCTTGTTTTTCTTTCTAACACAGAATATATCTTACATTGCTTGGCTCACACAAGGAGCCTATAATCCTGGTCTTGACTCCTCCCATGTCACTCAACCAGGGAATTTCTATAGGGTGCCATGGAGAAAAATTTTCCTTGCAAAACACAGATCAAATAATTCAGGAGGAATCAATTGGCGCAGCAAGGCTCACTGACCCATGGCCTGCAGAGGTGTGTGTAGGAGTCTGAAGCACCAAGAGAGGGAAATTATAATATTGCTGAGAATAATAATTGCCCACATCTTCTTATTGGGTGTTGTTTATGGTTTGAGTGAAGTCTGACACAGACTCACTGCCACTGAACCAGTCATAGATCTGAGATGCCTGGCTGGATGCCCAGGGAATGAGCAGTCTGGGGGCCTATTCTGGTTTCTGCTGACTCTAGGATAAGTCGTTACTACTGTCTTTCCTCCAAACAAGACTCCAGCTGACCGAAAAATGATGGTTAACAATCACTCCTATTTCTTCAGTCACATAGCTTGGAGTCTAGTTTACTATGATATCTTCATATCTTGATCTTCTGAATCAAAACTACAGAAGGATAATCTATTGCCTATCCCCACACACCCAAATGCAAACAATTTATCATTCACACATTTCAACTTCCATGTAAAATTCATTTTAAATTGTTATTAATAGCATGTAAGAAGGTCCTTACTGGGAATAATTTTTACCCTATTATATATTAAAAATATTTTTCTCCTATACAGATCTTACTCTAATGACATTTCAGTATTAAATTTCTCATCAGGGATCCATAGGAACAGAGCTAGTAGATCCCAGCTAGCAGACACCATCTTGCTTATCCTTCCCCAGAGACAATTCATTTCTCACTGCAAAGTGAGAGGAAGTGAGCTGAACATACAGTCTCCATGCAAAAGCATCAAAAGAAGGAAATTGAATTGACATTGGACTGTAAAATTATGTGACATGTAACAGGAGATAAAAAGCAGAATACAATCATCTGAGGTGTAGCTGTGTGATTAGAAAAGGCACTGCTCTCAAATTATGAGCTTTACAGTGAACTTTGAAACCCTGTTACTAAAAAGCAGTGAATTTATTAAGCTGTCTATACAAAGTAAAAAATAATTTGAAATGGGTACAGTATCCATAAAAAGATTGCCTAGGGTCCTTACACTGATTATCCTGGTGAAATAATATGACAAGTAAAAAAGAGAAAGGGCACAGAGAGAGAGAGAGAGAGAGAGAGAGAGAGAGAGAGAGAGAGAGAGAGAGAGAGAGAGAAAGGAATGGATGGAGAGAAATAGAAGGAAAGAAAGAAAAACAAGGAAGGAAAGAAGAAAGAAGGAAATGAAGGAAGGAGGGAAAGACAAAAGGAAGGAAGACAAAAGCAAGCAAAATAAATAAAGCCTAAAAGAGAGTGGAGGGAAAGATGGAAGGAGAAAAGGAAAGGAAAGAAAAGGAATAAAGAAGGAAAAAATTAAGAAACAAAAGGAGAAAGGAAAAAAGGGCAGAAGGGAGTGTCTGCAAGTTGAAGGGAAAGAAGAAGAGCATCTTGAATATAATGTAAAATGAAGCTCAAACCAAGACTCTGAACAAAGAAAAATATTAGACTTCAAAGGTAACACATGGAAGAGCAGAAAGCACATATCATCAATACTTTGACACAAGCAGAGATGATCATAAGTTCTCCAAAGAGAAGAAAAGTGACAACAGATGAAAGTGTGAAAACACCAAGGATGGTAACCAAGGAAAAATATTAGCTTAATCTTCCCATGGCTGATTGACTACATCATCAAAAATTTTACCAATATTTTATGGAGTCTATATCATGTAAAAGTAAAATTATAAATACAGAAAAATGTAAAGTTTATCACCTGTAGCATCAAGGTAAAAAGCATACTAATGAGTTTACTTTAGATAAGAGAATCCAGATGGTAGCTTAGACAGAGCCCCAGCTGCCCACTCAGAAGGTCGCTGTCTTTCCTGCTTCCTGGTATCCCCTGCACCTGGGTAGCACTAACACTTTGTTGAATTTTTGTTGTTAAACTCATATTTCTGTTATCAATGTATACTTACAATAAATAATTAAGGAGTAGGTGCATATTCTTAACCCATCAGAATTATTTTTGACTACATCTTGCCCTCCTTTCTCTCCTCTTCCCACTATCTCTTGTTTTCTTACCAATTGGCAGAGGATTTATCTCTTTATTTTGTATTATCTGTCTTATTTTGCTTGAGTCTATTTATATTTCGGATTTCAAATATAAGACAAAGAATGGGACCTTTATTGTTGTGCATCTGATTTATTTCACCTAACAAGTGGCCCCAAGCTATATTTATATTCTTACAAATGATTGAATCCTTTTTCTAATCCAGTAAGACTCGAGTGTGCACAAGTGCCACATTTGTAATCCACTCATCTGTGATGGACACATGAGCTGCTTTCAAAATTTAATGCTTTGCAGTTGTGTTGCTATAATCATGTGTGTGCATGAATCACTGTAACACGATGTCTTTAACTCTGGAAGGCAACTAGGACAGGAAAAGCAGGTTCAAGCAGATTTTCTATTTTTATTTGTTTGCAGAACCTCCTTACTGACTTCCATACTGGTTGTACTCATCTACTTTCCACCAACAAACTAGAACAGTTCACTTTTTAATCCACATCTTCACCAATATTTAGTGTTATTTGATTTTTATATGGCAGACATTTTTTTTTCTGGAAGAATATTAAATCTCAGTATTGTTTAATTTGCATTTTCCTTAGGGCCAGTGATCTATATTTACCATATGTTTGTTCTTCTTCTGAAAGCTCTTTATCCCTCTCAGTTATATATTTTTGATTGATATTTTTAGAAGGTCTGTTTCTTAAAGTTCTGCACATATTGCCAGTGCTAGTCTTCCTCCTGAGGAGCACAGGGCAAAGGTTTCTTCCCATTCTACACTTTCTCTTTTCCCTTTTTCGGCTTCTTCTTTGACTGTACAGAAGCATTTCAATTTGATACTATTTAATTTGTCATTTCTTGGTGTTATTTATGGTACAACTGAGTGTCTGTTAAAAAAAGTCTAAGTATGCTGTGTTCTTGAAGTTTTTACTTACGTTATCTTCCATGAATTATGTGATTCATTTTTTAAAGCTCAGGTTTTGATCCTTTTTTATTGTTTTACTACATCGTGACGAGTGTGGCTGAGGTTCAAACTTCTTGTGGGTTTAACCAGTTTTCCTAATGCCATTTGTTAATATGACTGTCTTTTCATCAGCCAATGTTACTCACCTCTTTCTGAAAGATCAGATGAATGGATGGGCCCAGAGCTGTTTCTGCATCCTCTACTTTGTTCCATTGATGTACACTAGCAAATAGAGCTTCATTATGTTTGTATAATGCCAAATTATCTGTAATGCTGCCTACTATTCGGTATGTGTTTTTTTCCCCTCTGGTTGACCTAACTGATAGGTTAATCCATGCTCCTCTCCATAAAGAATTGTAAATCCCTGGGAACCTTACCTAACTGTTAACCACTGTTGCTCTCTACAAATAACAGATGTGGTGCTAAGATAAGCTGACAAGATTGTTAATTACTGCGAAACTTCTCTGTTCTCTGCTAAGGGAAACAAAGATATTCCTCATTAGCAGATTCTTGATCCACACCTGTAACACCTTTACTTTGTAAACTGTGATATGTACATAAAGACTGCAAGTTTAGAGGAGCATCACACAGCTTTTGCAAACTCCAACTGCACTGTGTCACTGGGCCCAGGACACAATAAATCAGTGCTGCCTTTTAAAAATATTTTTTGCCTTATTTTTAAAACTTGAGTTTGGGGGCTCGTTTGTGGATTACAAGACTGGGCTTCCATTCCAAAAGACTTTGCCTAGGCCTATGTCATCAAATTGCTTCCTACATCGTCTTCAAGCAGATTATGAGCTTCAGATTTTCAAGCCCAAGTTTTTCATGCTTTTTAAAAATTATTTTTAAAAAATGGTGATGAATGTAATTTAAGTTCAAACTTCTTGTGGGTATAACAAACTTTACTAATGCCATTTTTTACCGTGGCTCTCTCTCCATCAGCCAATGTTATTCACCACTTTCTAAAAGATCAGATGACTGGATGTGCCTAGAATTGTTTCTGCATCTTCTATTTTGTAGCATTGACCCATGTATGTTTTGTAGCCAGTACCATGACAATTTCTATCACAGTAGCTTTTTAATATAACTTGAAGTTGATGATTGTGATTTTCCTGTTTTAGTCTTGTTGCCTAGGAATGAAATCGCTATTGCGGATCTGCTCTGGTTCCATATAAACTTACCTTTGTTTTCCTGGACTTGTGAGAAATGCTGTTGTTATTTTGATTGATTTCGTATTAAATCTGTATATCTGCTTTAAGCATAGGCATTTTCACTGTATTGGTTTTGATGCTCCATGAACAGAAAATGACATTTTTATTCTCAAATGTTACAAAGTGCTCTTGATCTCCATTTCCAGACTACTATACTTTTTTCATTATGCAAACTTTTCACTTTCTGGGTTAGGGTATTTTCTAAGCTTTTAATTTTCCGTGAAAGCATAAAAATATCATTATTTTCCTTATATTTTTTTTTCAGGAGTTCATAATTAGGGCACAGATATTTGTGACTTCTGATTGCTGTTTAGTATAAGTAGGTCTGGCGGAAGCCGTGCGCCACCTAGTGAAACAAGAGGGCAGTACAAGAAAGAGCATCACACAGGAAAGGTGATGCTTGGGCTAATCAGAAAAATTAACTCCCAGCTGATGAATGGCTCATGTTGAAAGCCACCAGTGAAGTCTTGATATCACTGTGCCTACAATACAAAGAAAATCTTGAGCCAGCTCCAGCTATGCTGAACCAACTGAAGCATTTTGTTATTCGTCACTCACAGAAATCCTGTGAGAGAATAAAATGGTGCTTTAAGCTGTTGGATTTGCAGTAATAATTTTGACAAAAATATAAAGAGAGCAAGTGCATGGAGTAAGTGAAAATCAAATGTGGCAAACATGTGGATGTCTTTGGGTTCTATAAAACTACTACAATATCTTACCAATATAGTTTGACATGAAATATATGAACATAAAACCATGTAAGTCAGGAAGAATGCAGATCACACCTTGAAAAGTCCTTGAATTATCAAAGGCATAAAAATAGTAATATTTAAGTCTTTTTAACCAAAATAATGAGAATGATTTTATTTTTTTTCTTTTAAATTTCAGTTGGTTACACAGAGGTTTAAAAGAATAACATTACTGAGATAAAATTAAAGCACAATCACCCAGCTTTTTCACTTTCCATTCTTCTCTGCAGCACTTTTAGGGACCATGCCCCCAGTGGTGCACACATGATCCGGTGGAAGATACATCACTTGTGGTCGAGAGTGACTGGATGCAGCAGAGTTCATGCCTGGCTCTGGTGGTGAATACCTGTGTAGAGAACAGCATTTGCAAAAGTTATTTCAGTTCTGGGCCATGAGATACAAACTCATCATATATTACAGCCCATCCTGTGAGACATAAATGCAGGAAAAAAAAAAAACAAATTGAGGGTAGAGACTTAATGACTTTGTTTTGTTACACAGTTAAATAAAAAAATCAATAAATATATAATTAAAAATAAAACATTTCCAAAGGTGATTTTTATAATCGAATTTGTTTGCAGGTGCACCCCATCAACTTGTAGGCATTTTGTAGGAAAATACTGCAGAAAACTACATCACTGTGAAACTGAAAACTCTCCAAGATTGTATCCATGTGTTTATATGATTTTTGGTGATCACGTTAGCTTCCTGATGTTCCCAGGAAGAATTCTCATCTAACTTTGTCATTTCAGTGAGGTAAGAAGTAACTGTCAAAACATACCTCTTTATCACACCCATGAGAGGAGAACATGGAAGCCAGAACATTGATGACTTCATGAGGTCACTTAGTTCTTGGCAGAGCTGAGTTTACATCAAATTTATCGACTGTTAATTTTGTCTTTCCATCTTACCTCAAGACATTCAATTTAAAGTGAAGGCAAAAAACCCTATATAAACATAGATGTACTTGTCAAACTACATAAATGTAAATCATTTACTCCCAGAATTTGCACATGAAATTAAGCCTGCTCTCTCCAAATCTTGCCTGTGAAGTTAAAGCTTTTCTTATAAACCTTATCCATTTCTCATAGAAATGACTTGTACTTTTTATTCTGTATGTATGAATTGAAACATATTTCTGCAGGATATATTCAGGTAAAAATTTACCATAATATTTTTGAGCAATGTATTCATGTAAAATGGACACTCTTAGAGGATTTCCTCAAAGATACCTTTCTTCATATTTTCCCCTATTGCACCAAATGGAAGTGATAGTGGGTTTTCTCATCTGAATTTGATAGAAGCAGTAAATAAAATGTCTTCAGTTTGCAGCAAGACCAAAGTCTCAGGCCAACTCAAGATCTATCACTAGCAATGCTTAATTATAACCAACATAAATCCCGGTCCCAAACATGTCCAAAGTGCACACCTAGTGTAGTTTAGGATACTGACCAAAAGCAAATGTATGTACTGCTAAGCCCAGATATTTACTAAGTGCCTCTGGTAGCTTTGTAAAAGCTATAGGCTACAATCCTCCTCAGGAACCCATATTAATTTATTTAATAAAACATTTAGTCATGCAGTTTGAATAGGAGGTTTTAAATTATAAAGGAGAGAACCCTCCAGAGGGATTATGGGACCTTGGTAAATTCTTTTTCATGTCTGAGTTATGACATGAGCAAGGCTTGCTCAACCACACAGCCCCTTGCATGATGGGCTGCCTCTCCAAAACTAAACAAGGAAGCCGACAGCCAGGAACTAAAACCTCCACATCTGTAAATCAAGAGAGAGAGAAAGAGACAGAGACAGATATAAACAGTGAGAGACAGAGAGAGAGAGAGAGAGAGAGAGAGAGAGAGAGAGAGAGAGTTTTCTGTTTATGGAAGCCTGGTTCACAGTAAGACCTTTAATATAACTACTCTTTCTCAATAAATTGTTCACCATTTTCAGTTTTGTTTCTAACTATTGATGCTGGTATCTGTTGCTTCCAACAACAGTGCTAATACAATATTCTACTTGAAAGCTGAATTATTTAGTGAGTGAATTTCTACTGAATCCAGTTAAGTAACTTTCATGAAGGGACACTGGACTTTTCTCAGAACATTCCTCATAGTAAACGATGTCAACTTCCCAAAGTATTTGTATCCAAGGTAAGATGTTTACTCTCTGGAATTATCCCCAACACTTGTTAGGATTTTTCTCCAAAAGAACTTTTGTTCCTAAATTTTCTCCATAGAACAAGAGTTTGAAAGTTAATAATTCTAGAATTTAATGGTGCATTCCTTACGTTAATCTCACTCTCAAGGCAGACAGTAAATATCAACAGCCTGTTTCTAGCTTTCCTTGAACATCCTGTACCAAGACTACAATTGTGCCCAACATGTCATGTGAAAGAGGCAATGAATATTTTCATTATAGAATCATTGATATCTATTATGTGATTGTTAGGCTCTGGAACAATTTTCAAAGTACTTGTGAAACCCATTTTAACATTCTATGATACTTCTATGCAATCACAATATGCCTCCCTTGCTGAAGACCTTAACCCCTTGGCCACTGTAGAGGAAGATGGGCAGTCTATTGTTATACTGTAAAGGCAGAACAAAAAAGCTTTGCAGCCATACTTGAGGCATGAGGCAATATAGAATAGTAAAACTGAAGACACTTGCTCTACACATAATTCTTAGCCAACAGAATGTGAAGATGGCTTCTTAGATGAAAAAAAAAAAAAAAAAAAAAAAAAAAAAAAAACCTTTATATGCGGTACTGGGAATAGGATTAAATCAGAATATATTAGAGATATAGCATATCACTGGACATTTAAATGACAGTGATCCTTGTATATATGTGATTCTGCAATTCCAGAAACAGCCTAAGCAGTAGCCACACTTTCAGAGAGATCAAGAATAAATGACTCTAAACAGCTGAAGTCAAGTTGTGCCCTGGGCCCTAACCTCAATACACTTGAGTCAGGAGATTAGGAGAGGCCATCAATGAAAATTAGAAGGGGAGTCCACCCAATTGAAAATTGCATAAAAATTTAACATTACTATAGTGTAATCCTAGCCTGTCTCCATATATTGCATTGTACTCAACTGGCTAAGATATCTCTTTTCCTCCTCAGTTGGCTCTGAGCAATGTAAACAGGTCTAGCTGAAGTACTGATGTGTAATCTTTGATGCCAAGCAACAACCCTGTTTCATGGCCTGTGTCTCCCTTTAAAAGGTTGACCATAGAGGGAGGATACAGCAAATGCTACCAGAATGTCAGTTGGGTTTGAGCCTCAAGATAATGGGCTATGACTTCACAAGGAAAAAAAAAGTTTGCACAACAGAACTGAAGCACCTCACTTGAAAGTGCTAAATGGTACCTCATTTGTGTTATGCAGATTGTCCTTTTGCATATTGCAGAAGCACTTAATGGCTTCCTACCTAGCTCAGCTTCTGTTAGTCACAGAATTCCTGTCATTCTCTCCATCACTCATTTTCATCCTTCAGCCAGTCTCGTCTTCGTGAATTAATAAATACTTGGTTAGTGCTGCGTGGTGGACTTGTTCCATGAACTCTCATCTGCAGTGGCCTCAAGACCCCTTGGCTGCCCATAACAGGAAATATATCTTAGTGTCTTTATTCTGGTTGTGAGTTACACTGGAGATGGTGTATTTAAAGCAACTCATTGGGATTCTAATAACATTTCCATGGGATTAGAAATGTAAACTTTTCCAGGCCTCAAGGATGGAAAAAGTGACCCCATAGAAAAAGCATCTCAGGCTTTGTGGCTAGAGATATCATGAGGATTTAATCTGAGCTTGGTGTGGAAGAAGTAATGGCACCTTACTGGATATCAGGTCATGATAAAAGAAAGAACTCAGCACCTTCAGAGATCAGAAAAGAGGCCAAGGGAGTAGGAGGAGGACAGGAGAGGAAACAAGGTAAGAAACACTTACAACATGGCAGGTGGAGGACAGATGCCCTGTCACTATGAGGGAAATCCTGAATATGCCAATTCTGACTATGGGTGCACGTCAGTTGCAGACCGAATTTTTAGGCTGTTCACAACTGGTTCGATTCCACAAAAAAGAAAAACCCATCCCATTCACACCAGCCTTCTCTCCTCCATCTGCCTGGCCATGGATCCAATACTTGATAAATCTCACACTTATCCACAGATTCCACACACAGCACTCAAGGATCAAAGTCACTGACAGAGCCCTGGAGGCCTGAATGAGTCCCCTGTTGTGATGAGAACGATTTGAGGAGTTAAGAAAAGGAAGTAATTTTACTTTTATTTTTTTTTAAATATTCTAGTACTGAGCAAAAGAAAGTGATCATTAAACACCTATTTATAAATTTGCTTCCTATGTGACTGGATCTACATAAACAATAATAACTTACATATGCTATGCTAATCATTTTTCAAGGATATTTCAGTATTCTCAGCTTTCAATTGAGTCAAGGATATTTCAGTATTCTCAGCTTTCAATTGAGAAATGGAAATTCATAGGGGATTCACTGGATACAGTTTCAGATTTTAATCATCACTTTGGGCTAAACTCTCACCGCACATAATATGGCTCTTCCTGCTGGGAGAAAACATTCTAGCTAGAAAATTCCTTCTGCTTGGCTACCAGAAGGATGCAAGTGAAGAGGTCAGCATGTGGGCTGGCTTTAGGAGGACTCCACTCTGCTCAGAAATACCAGTCAGGTGTTCCTGAGCACACAAGCCTAAGGTGAGTCCTGGGCCCAGATGGCATCACTATGGCTAACACCTAGGCATCCTCTCTGTGGGCAATGTGGAGAGTCCCCCTAACCCCCTGGTCACACACCAGCCTCCCTCAAGACCTTTCACACACAGTTACCATTCGTATATGAAACAAGCAGATGGGTGACTGGGATTTAGGTCTGTTAGAGTGCTTATCTAGCAAGGATCTAGCACTGTAAAAACAAAAAGGAAACATATAAATTGTTTTTTATATTTGGTATAACATATCTTTTTAAGATAACACCCAAGCTAAAATGTAACAGTTCTATGCAGTGCCCAAAGACAGAAATCAACTTTAATTTTTGCACTAAGAAAATCTTTAGTCACAGATAAAACTTGATTTTTTTCCTATATATTTGTAATTCACATATCATGCTCATTTGATTGACTTCCAAGGAGCTCAGAGCTAGATTTTATGTTCAGTTACAAAAGTTTTTCCACTTAAGTAAGGTGTAAAAGGAAAACTTTTAATGCAATAAAAACTTCTTTCTGAATGACTGTTTCTATAATATTTAGCAAAGGCAAATTATTTGTTCACAACTATATTCAAGTTATAAGACAAGGCAGCACCTTGAGTGCTCCCAAGGCCTATATATGGACATTTTCCATTCACCCCAAAGTTACCTGAACTACACTGCTGCCTGCTCTTTGTGTAAATGCTCGACTGCTTCAGATGCCCACTCAGCATATTTCCTTCAATATGGAACAGCAGAAATTTGTGAGGTCTAAAATCACTGTTTGCAAAGCATGAGAATATTGTTCCCTAATATGCCTCAGTGTAAGTGCTCAAGTCTTTTTTAAAGTGACTATAATGGCAAATAATTAGTTCATTGTTCCCATAGACACTCTAATTTGCTCTGCCTAAACACTGAATTTAGTTGATTCCTGTGAGACGAGGAGACTGGAAGGCAGACTCAAATAAAAACACAGTTATACCCATCATTAGTGAGAAGTCAGATGAGGAACCTTGACAGGCAGATGTGATGTTGGAAGAAGTGTCAGAAATATGAAATGGTGCTGGCTCTGCGTTTAGAGGAAAAGGTCTACTGGCCAAGGAATGCAGGAGACACTCAAGCAATAAGAAAGTCAAGGGAAAGATTATCTCCAGGGGGCAGCAGGATGTCTGGATGTTATCCCACAAATCTGAACAACAGAATGATAGCATGTCTTATTTTAATGAATTGTATCAGTATCTGTTGCCAGGAATGACCATCACATTCGTCATAGGAAATGTGGACCAGTACATAATGTATCATAATTCTTGTTCTTTTCGCATTCCCTTCCACTCAATCCTTCTTCCCATCTCTATTTACGTTTCTATTGTTTTCCTCCCATTCTTTACATATTTTTATCCCTATTTCCTTCTTTCCCATTCCCATGCCCCCTCCTTTGTTCATCTTTCCTTTAGACATTTTCTTCCTGATCCCTAAAATATATCCTGCATCTTAATCTTTATTTAGACTTGGGGTTTATCATCTAAGAAAAACAATGCAATATTTAAGCATGTGTGTCCAATCTATCTCTTATAAAATTATTTCTCAAGATGTGCCCATTTACATAAAATGTCTCAACTTTCTCCTTCTGTATGGCAGAGCAGTATTCTATTGAATGCAAAAACTACATTTTCCTTATCCATTAACCTGCAAAAGAGCATAGAGGCTGTTGCCAAGACTGCATAGATTGCTGTGACTGAATTCCAAAATGAGAATCTGAAATATAAACAGCAAAGAAATATATGAAAAAGTGTACGACATCATTGGCCAATCAAGAAATGCGAATTTAAACAACATAAGTTTTCATCTCAATCTAGAATAAAGTGGCTATTGTCAAGTAATCAACCAATGACAAATGCTGGTGAGGCTACAGGGAACAAGAACACTTCTGCACTATTGGCAGGAGTTTAAATTGGCATAACCATGCAGGAAATAAGTATGCAGATTCTTTAAAAAATATAGAAGTAGATGATCCCTTTGGCCTAAGTCTGTCCATTCTAGATATCATATCAAATTTAAACTGATGAATTTCTTGTGTTAAAGCATTTGAACTTGTAGTAAATGAAAACGAAAAGAATAGAAAACTAACACAGAGCTCTTTACTACATTTCACATGAATTTCTCAAAACAAAAGAATAAACAAACAAGGATTGGCCTTGATTTGTACTTAGTTCTGAAAAATACCTCATGCGTAAGCCAGAGCACTATCACTCAGGCAGCAGGAGAAAGTGTTGAAGTCCTGGACACTGTGGGGAACTAGCAGCTGGGGAGACCCTGAGAGGAAGTTTATGTTTGAGGCTGAATCACCGTGGGAGGAGCACTGTAATGCTGCACACAGTATTAATCTGCCACATCTTCAGCCTGCACCCTGCTGATGGCGAAAGTGAAATCTGTGCCAGACCCACTGCCACTGAACCACTCTGGGAGTCCAGTTGCCTGCGTGGATGCCCAGTAGATGAGCAGTTTGGGAGACTGGTCTGATTTCTGTTGGTACCAGGCAGGATAAGTAGTTCTTGTGGGCAACACTATTTAGAAGAGTCTGCTTTACGGCGAATGGTTGCATGTTCCTCTGAAGACACTGCCAGGGAGGCTGGAGACTGGGTCACCACAATGTCACCTCACAAACATGCAAACAAGAATAAATGATGATAGGGATCTGGAGCACCTGCATCAGCCTACCCGTGTGTCTGGAGGACTGTGGATATCTAAGCAAGCTGGGAAGGATCGCAGGTTCCAGAGGCACCGTGGCCTGTGGTGAATGCTCAGCACACTCTGCCCAAATCCCAGACTGTTCGGGACCCTCCAAGCTTCCGGGTGCAGTGCAGTGGAGAAGTGGGTTTGAGGCCTCTACATCCGCCTCCCCATCCCAGCTGCACTTGGAGAACAGTGAAGCTTCCAACTGGTAGGCGGGCCCACGCTATCCCCTGAGCCCAGCCTGTTTGGGACTCCCACACCTAGCCATAGGTGTGCAGAGGAGGGGCTGGACAGATCTGGGGCGCCTGCATCAGCCTCCGCATGTGGCTGGAGGCCTGTGGATGTCTCAGCAGGGAGTGGAGCATCACAGGTTCCAGAGGCCCTGCAGCCTGTGGAGAGTGCTCCACATCCCGGCTGAGATTGGAGAGCTGTGGAGCTTCCAAAGGGCAGGTGGGCGCATAGTGTCCCTGAAGCCCAGCTTATCTGGAACGATGGAGTTCTGAACAGGCAGAGGAGGGCCACTGGTTCTGCAGGCAGAGTGGCTTGGGGTAACGTGGTGCCAGAGTCTCAGTAGCTGCAAACATAGAAGGGGATTTCCAACAGATCCTGAGGAAGCTTTCAAATAGCACTTGAAACACAGAAATATAGGAAAATGACAAAACAAAAGACCAAATTACAACCTCAAACCTCCAGCCCATCTCAAGAAACCCTAGGAGCAATGTATATAGAAGAAAATCTATGCCATTCACCTCAAATATCAGACACAATAGCTACTGAAATTAACAAGCAACTCCAGGAAGCTTTAAAGAAATTCAAACTCGAAATAATCTCCCAGGTAAAAGAAGAAATGATAGAAGAAATGAAAGAGATTCTGAATTTATCTAAAGAAAACACAGATAAAAAATTGGAGAAACTAAACAAAAAGATAGAATCCCTAGACGAGCAATATAAGAAACAAACAGAATACATAATGCAGATGAACAGAGATATACGGGGAAAAAAAAAAAAAAAACTCCACTGAAAGTTGTAAAAACCGCCTTAATGAGAGTGAAGATAGAATTTCACACCTTGAAGACAGGATTGCAGCTAGTGAACAGGAAAGGAAAGATCTTTTAAAACTAACAAGGAATCAGGAAACAACAATTCAACAGCTGCAAGACGATGCAAAGAAAAATAACATAAGAATGATAGGGATTAATGAAAAGGGAGACAACATAAAGAATGTCAATAGGATATTTAGAGAAGTAATAGTTGAAAATTTCCCAAGCATGAGATCAGAAACTGACATCAGGATCAGTGAAGCATATAGAACTCCAAATATTCATAACCAAACTAAAATTACACCCAGACATTTAATAATCACCATCCCAGAAATCCAACACAAGAATAGATTATTAAAAGCTGTCAGAGAGAAAAGACAGATCACTTACAAAGGAAAACCTATCAGAATCACAGCAGACTTCTCAGCACAAACAATAAAGTCAAGAAGAGCATGGAGTGAAGTATTCCAGATCATAAAGCAAAATGATTTCCAACCAAGACTGATGTATCCTGCAAAACTATCATTCAAAATTGATGGTGAAATACAATACTTCCATGACAAAGAACAGCTGAAGAACTTCATGAACACCAAACCAACCCTGCAAAAAATATTGAAAGACAGTTTAGATACACAAAGGAAAAAACCACTAAGCAAAGCAGGTAATTGAACAAAACAGAAAGATAAAGATGAAACAGCAGAGAGATAACATGTCAACAATAAACCAGCATTTAACAGTAATAACCATTAATGTAAATGGGCTCAATGCACCAATCATAAGAAACAGACCAGCAGAATGGATCAAGAAACAAAATCCAACCATATGCTGTTTACAGGAAACACATCTAACCCAGAAGGATACTCACAGACTAAAGTCAAAGGATGGAAAACAATACTTCATGCAGCAAGAATCCAAAAAAAGGCAGTAGTAGCCATTCAGTTTGCAGACAACATGAACTTTAAACCAATAATGACCATAAAGGACAAAGAAAGTCACTACATACTCGTAAGGGGAAAACTCCAAGAGGAAGAGATAACTATCTTAAATATATGTGCACCAAACTCCAGAGCACCCAGTTATATAAAACAACTATTAACAGAAATGAAAACTCAAATTATCAGTAACACAATTGTAACAGGAGACCTTAATACACCATTGACACCAAGTGACAGATCAACCAGGCAGAAAATGAGCAAAGAAATAACAGAACTGAATCACACCTGCAAACAAATGGATTTGATAGACATATACAGAATGTTCCACCCAACAACATCAGAATACACATTCTTCTCAGCAGTACATGGATCCTTCTCTAAAATAGACCATATATTAGCTCACAGAAAATATTTAAACAAATGCAAAAGAGTTGAAATCATCCCTTGCATGTTATCAGATCATAGTGCTCTGAAATTAGAAATTAATGATAAAAGATACTGCAAAAATACCGCAAACACATGGAAACTGAATAACACACTCTTGAGTAATCAGTGGATCACAGAAGAAATTAAAGAAGAAATTAAACAATACCTAAAAGAAAATGAAAATGCAGATACAACTTACCAAAATCTGTGGGATGCAATGAAAGCCATCCTCAGAGGAAAATTTATTGCACTGAGTTCCCAAATCAGGAAAACAGAACAAATACAAATAAACAACTTGATGCTACATCTCAAACAGCTAGAAAAAGAAGAGCAAGTCAAGCCCAAAGCCAAAAGGAGAGAGGAAATTATAAAAATCGGAGCAGAAATCAATGCAATAGACACTAAGAAAAAAAATCCAAAGAATCAACGAATCAAAGAGTTGGTTCTTTGAAAGAATAAATAAAATCAATAAGCCCCTAGCCAACCTTATTTTAAAAAGGGAAGAAAAAGCTCAAGTTCATGCAATAAGAAATGAAAAAGGTGAAATCACTACAGACCCTATAGAAATACAGAAGATCAACACCTATTTCAAAAACCTCTATTCTCAAAAGTTTTATAACACAGAAAAATAGACAGATTCTTAGAAACATATGAAGTACCAAAGCTAGATCAAGAGGATGTAAAACTGTTGAATAACCCAATCTCTGTTAATGAAATTGAAAATGTAATTAAGTCCTCACCTACAAAGAAGAGCCCAGGCCCAGATGGATTCAATGCAGAATTCTACAAGAAATACAGAGAAGACCTAATGCCGACATTCCTCAAATTATTCAATGAAATTGAGAGGGAAGCAATCCTTCCTAAGTCATTCCTGGAAGCAAATATTACTCTAATACCAAAACCTGAGAAAGACCCAACTAAAAAAGAAAATATAGAACGATCTCCCTAATGAAGACAGATGCAAAAATCCTCAATAAAATACTGGCAAATAAGATGCAGCAAATCATCAAGAAGATTATACACCATGACCAAGTGGGACTCATCCCAGGAATGCAAGAATGGTTCAACATACATAAATCAATAAATGTAATCCACCATATCAATAAAGCCAAAAATAAGAATCACGTGATCATTTCTATAGATGCAGAAAAAGCCTTCGATAAGGTCCAACATTTATTCTTGATAAGAACTTTAGTGAAAATTGGAATAGATGGTCTTTACCTCAATATAATAAAGGACATTTATGACAAACCAACAGCCAGCATCATACTAAATGGCCAAAAATTGAAAGCCTTTACTTTAAAATCATGCACAAGACAAGGAGGTCCTTTATCACCACTCCTATTTAATATAGTACTGGAAGTACTACCCAGAGCAATTAGGCAAGAGAGAGAAATAAAAGGGGTAAAAATAGGAAAAGAAGAAGTTAATTATCATTGTTTGCAGATGACATGATACTCTACATAGAAGACTCCCTAAACTCCATTGAAATACTCTTATATACAATAAATAAATTCAGTAATGTGGATGGATACAAAATCAATACTCAGAAATCAATAGCATTCCTATACACGAACAAGAAAATCACAGAGAGGGAAATAAGAGAAACTACACTCTTCACATTAGCAAGCAAAAAAAATGAAATATGTAGGAATTACTCTTATGAAAGAAGACAAAGACTTATACAGTGAAAATTATAATACACCGAAAAAAGAAATTGAAGATGATCTCAGAAAATGGAAAGACATCCCTTGCTCATGGGTAGGAAGAACAAACATTGTGAAAATGGCCATTCTCCCAAAACTGTTATATAGATTCAATGCAATCCCAATAAAAATACCGTCAACATACCTTATAGATCTAGAGAAATCACTCCTAAATTTCATCTGAAACCTGAAGAGACCTAGAATAGCAAAGGCAATTCTAAGCAGCAAAGATAAAGCAGGAGGCATCACAATCCCTGACTTGAAGTTATACTACAAAGCATCAGTAGTAAAATCAACATGGTATTGGAATCAAAGCAGAGCCGAAGATCAATGGAATAGATTAGAAGATACAACCACAGCTACAAACACACTCAACCACATTATCTTTGATAAAGGAGCCAAGCAGGTTCACTGAAAGAACAACAGTCTCTTTAATAAATGGTGCTGGAAAAACTGGCTCTCCATTTGTCGTAAACTAAAGCTAGACGCATGTCCATTACCATGTACTAAATTAAAATCTAAATGGGTCAAAGATCTGAATATTAAAACAGAAACACTAAATCTATTGTAAGACAAATTGGGTAGAAACATTGAAGACATAGGAGTAGGTAGAGAATTCATGAACAGGACTCAAACCACAGAGGAAATACTTCCCAGAATCAATAACTGGTACCACTTCTTATTAAAAAGTTTCTGCATGTCAAAAGAAATCTCCAGCATAGTGAAAAGAAAACCCACAAACTGGGAAAAGATTTTAGTGAACTCTGTCTCAGACAAGGGACTCTTGTCTAAAACATATAAAGAATTAAAAAAACTCAGACCCCCAAAATTCAAAGATCCAATCCAAAAATGGGCATCTGAGATGAATACGCAATTCTCAGATGAAGAAATGCAAATGGCAAATAAATACATGAAAAAATGCTCATCATCATTGGTCATTAGAGAAATGCAAATTAAAACCACACTGAGATACCATCTCACTCCTGCAAGAATGGCCAGGATCAAAAAAACCAACAACAACAAATGCTGGAGAGGCTGTGGGGTAAAAGGAACTCTCCTACACTGTTGGTGGGAGTGTAGACTGGTGCAGCCTTTGTGGAGGTCCATCTGGAGATTTCTCAAAAATCTGGGATTTGAAGTCCCATTTATTCCAGCTATTCCACTTCTAGACATATTCCCGGAAGTACTGAAAGCATCATACCACAGTGATATATGTGCACCTATGTTTATAGCAGCACAATTTGTAATCACCAGATCTTGGAAACAACCCAAGTGGCCATCAACTGAGAAATGGATAAAAAAAATGTGGTATTTCTATACAATGGAGTATTATTCAGCTATAAAGAAGGATCACATTGAGATATTTATCAATAAACGGGCACAGCTTGAGACCACACTCATAAGTGAAATAAATCAATCTCGCATGTGTGAATACCGAATAGTTTCCCTAATGTAAGTAATGATTCAAATATATAAAAGTATGTGGTAATCATGATTCCCCATTATGTGGCCTTAAAGCCTTATAAAGTTTTCACTTATTAATTGGAAAGGCTTTATTCTGGGCTTCTTGATATGGAAATATTTGAAGCTATAGTATATGAGGTTTTATTCAAATATTTCAAGGAAAAAGACAGACACTATGGTAACTACTGTTAAGTCGGGTTTTTTGGTGGTGAAGCACTAGGTTGCTGAAACAGTCCTGCTTTGACCTGTATTGTTATATCTTCTTTTATCTCAATCTCTCCCTTATTCATTAAAAAATATTTAGTTATTTTTTATGGTTTTTTTAATTAAGGTGAAAAATTAATTAGCAGGATATGTCATAGTAACTTTTTTTGATTTCGTATTAACTTGTTTTGAAGTCCTGTAATACTCCCACTATCTTGTTTTGACTGATTAGACTCTGTTCCATTCTGTATGATAGTATCAAATTTGAGGGTATAGGCAACTACTTTGAAGGCACTAAGATTCACTAAGATGCCCATTCTGGTTTGACTGTTGTCTCCTTTGGAAGTCCTGTAATGTTTACAATGCTTAAGTTTTATTGGTCTTGTTCTCTACTGTTTTGTTCAACTTTATAATATCTAATGAGATAGACCATTTTTTAAGGAAACAAGAGACATTGTTGATAACCATTGCTGATAACCTTGTACACTGTTTTACATCATGTGCTATGTCTATACTTGGTTTTGACTGACAGCTTTGTTTTGCCATATTTGACTTTATTCTCTCCCCCCCAAAACAGTAATAAGGAGTAATAAAACCCAAAATGTGTGGATTTTGTTGTAAAAAAGAGAGGAAAAAAAAGAGCTCTAAAGGATAAAACAGCAAGTGTGTTTAGGAGTGTTAAATAGCTGACCATATTAATGTTTTTGGTTGGATCATTGAACACAACTGTTTGCAGTCTCACTGTTTGAATGTCCACTTTGTACACTTTGATACTGTGATTTGAGCAACTATCTCTAAGATAATAATATATAATCTATTAATTGGTGATTTCTTAGTGTTTGTTTGTTTGTTTATTTTGTAGTTCTGTATTACTTGTACCCTTACACCGCTTTGTTTTGTTTTGTGTTTTTCTCTTTTTCCTTTTAAATAAAATTAAAAAAAGAATAAATGACGATCATAAGGCATCCATATAAAATACTTTTCTCATATAAATATTGCAAATAAAAATTTAATATACTCAAATATATTCTAATTTAACACACATTTTTGTTTTTATTAGAAATATTCATTGTTTTCCACTTCTTAAAGTTATTTTTGAGTGCTACAAAGATATCACCCTGTGGAGATTGTGAACTTTTACAATTTCTCACCAGAGACCCAGAGCAACATAGCCAGGAGGATGGGGTTCTAGGAAACCATCTTGCTGTCCATTCTGTTGCAGTGCAGTTCAGAGCTTATTGAAAAGTCTTCTCTTATAACATCTATGCAGCGGCACTGAGGTGGGAGAGACTTATGCAAAGGAACCAGCAAATAAGGAAACAAATTGAAGGGGTATTGGGCTGTGAAAGAAACTGATTAAACCAAGAGCCAAAAATGCCATTACAAAAAATGTGTTTGTGTGACTAGAAAAAACACAGAAGTCAATTTAGAAACTCTGGTATTGCACTTTCACTAGATGGATGACAGAAGGACTTAGTTTCAAGTCAAAATGTATTAAAATGGGTTTAGTTTTGCAAAATCACATGCTAGCTGCCTTATATTAATGTCTTGTGAATTACTATAGCACAATAGAAAAAAAGACCAAAAACAAAGCAGGGAGAAATAGGAATAATTGGAGAACAAGTTAGGAGAAAAGGAATGAAGAAAAGAAAGGGAAACACAAGAAGATGCCGTTTTCAAGTGCAAGTTTATTACTCTCTTTGAAAAACGTATGACTGAAATCTAAAGCCACTGTTTCCCTGAAGCTATTGTATAACCGGGGAAACACTTGATACTCAATTTTCATCTCATGCTAGGTGGACAGTGAAAGATTGGCTGAGGATCCATTCCGTGAATTTTGCGGGATCCAGATTGAACCAGACAGTCTGAGTTGTGAGGCGAACTGCATTCTGTCCTTCCCACAACTAGGAACTAATAACAAGACTCTAAATAAGCTGAGAAAAGGGCAGAGAAAAAACAAGATCTCTCAGGAAATTAATGATTGAAGACCAGCACTACCAAGAATATTATCTTAGAAAAAAAGAAATGACTGGTTAAGGATTTGTCCATGGTGAAATCAGTGGAATATAGCCTTACAGATGAGTGCCCAAGTGAAAACTTGTCTCCTAGAGGGCAAGCCCATCTTCAATTTGCAAGAAACTCTACAATTTAATTTTCAAGGACTAGTAGATCACAAAGTCACAGGTTTCTGATATCACAAAGAAAAGTGTAATATAGGTTTAAATGCAAAATAATAGAAATGATAGACAACAAATGTTCTACCATGATATTAGATTCAGGAATGCTGAAAACCAATTTAACAAACAATTTAAAAAATATATGTAGCTTGAAAAACACTGTAACATAAAAATGGTTGTAAGAGATTGGGCCAGTGTTTATCACTGACATCTCAGGGAATATTGTGTCCAATTCACACTGTCAAACTGATCTTAAAACTTTACATTTGTCCAGACCTATTATTGACAACCAAAATGTATTTTACTTTTTTATTTAATCAGTTTGAACTGACCATTTGTTTTGCTTTGAAAAGATACATTTCTTCAATATTTTGGATATAAACACATTAAATTCATAAACCATTCAAGTTTCACTGAAAACTACTTAAATATTTTAATATGAAAGAGAAAAATATCACATGGTTTAAGGAAGGTCTTCAGATGCAAGGGCAATAATATGGAAGATGAGTAAATCAGCCTTAATCCAGTATTAAAAGTTATTATTTTCACTACAACTTTATTTAAATTTATAACTTGACTTTGTAACTACATTAATGAGCACAAATCTATTTCATCTAATTTACTATGAATTATTGAATTTAAACAGATAGAGAATAAGACCACAAAACCCCATACAAATCAAGTAAACAAGATTACTTCTCAAATGCAGGCTGAGAAAACTAGAAATCCACACTTTTTGTTTTATTTTTATTATCAATTAAAGTAAACATAGCAATACTTATTACTTATTCTACCAAAAACTGAATTTCCACAGTGCATACTGAGTGTGTTGAGTGCTTGAGCTGTCAAAGAAAACACCAATAAAATTTTGAACTGAACACAACACAGGTTTATCTTTTCCCAGCACTGGGGACAAGGAGTCTGCAGGGAAAGTCCCTGAGCAGCTCTGACCCAGCACCTTTTCCATGTGAACACCTTAATGGATGCATGTTGTCCTGACACTGAAACACTGGACTCCTTTTGACTCTGGTAGTGTATGCGATTTCTGCTTGCTCTGTGGACTCAGGACTGCGGTTGCGCAAAATCTATGAAAAGAATGAGGTGGTAGAGAAAGAATTTTTCTAGATGTTACAGCAAAATGAAATGAAAGCAAAATTATCCCTAGTTCTCTTGTGCAGTGCTCCCCAGGCCATTCTTGCTTTCTATATCTTTTGATGAATCTGATATGGAGAGAAAGAGATGAATATGACAGGATACTCACAAGTGTATAAAAATTAATTGCTAGAGATTTTGTGTTCTCTTACCTAGGAAATAATTCTCTATGGATGAAAAAGATAGAACTTTTTCCCCTGCCAAGCACTTTTAATTTGAGTTCCCACTTGGTTTAATCACCTGTCCAGGAAATATTACACCTCTCATGTTTCTAACATTCTCTACTGCACTTGGTAAGAACAGATTCCAGAAGTAGCTTGCTAGCTCCACACTGTGATATTAAAGGTACAATACTCAGAAAATCAATCTTGGTGAGGTAGGAGTTCTTTCATTCCCTTTCTAGGCAGGGAAGAGTCCAAGCAGTGTGGCCTTTCCACTCCCACAGACTGACCCTCATATATACCACATGGTTGGTATCTGGAACCACCCGCAGGGTGTGGGCAGGGTGCACTACATCTCCGCAACAAATCCCACTTTCACAAAATGGATTTTCGGCCCAGTACTGCAGAATATGTGGGCTTGGTTCCTATTGGTCTTCCTCCTAACACAGAAAACTTGATTCACATAAAAGGCCTCCCACCCTGCTCTTGCCTCTTTCTACATGTTTACTACACCCATTTGAGGGTCACCAAGGAAGTGTCTTCCTTTGCCAGTTTGGAACAAAAGTGCTGCACTAATTTTGCTTTGCTTATCAGAATTTTTCAGTTTAAGTTCTCAAAATCAGGCTCTCTGAACAGCTCCTGCGCTGCTATCACTGAGGCCCACTTTTAAGGACAGAAAGAGATGAAGAAGGAAAATAGGCTCAGAGGGTGAGTTCTGGGGATCCACCTCTGCTCATATCTTAACTGTCCACGTGTGAGGTCATGACCTCAGGGATGAGCCTGTGCCATTTATATCTGACAGAGTGAGAGAGATGCCAGAAAGGAACTGAAGTCTGGAGAAGACTGTCACATTGAAACTGGTGTCTAATATTTGCAAATGATTCCAGAGGACACTTAGTGATTTTTAACCTGGCTCCATTTCAACATTGAATATTTTCAGTTATATACATTACTTAAAATAATAAATTAGTTCAAAATAAAAAATGAAAGACAAAATTATGAAAATGAACTCCTGATTCTTGTTCATTGTTTTGGGGTACACTGAAAAAAGTGAATTGGCTCAGAATCCCAAACAACTGTTGGCCCTCAAAGAAGGATGTTGGCCAAGAGAAACTGAGGAGTTTGATAATGTATCACTCAATATCTGACATACAATTTTTTGTGATTCAGGCCACGCATACAAAGTAAATATTAAATAATCCCATGTGTCTTGTCCAATACTGCTATTAAAGTCTGTATGTGCTCACCTTTCAGAGCTATTATCCTATCAGTAGATGTGATGAAAGATGGACAGGTGACAGTCATAGATGAAAATCAGTACAAATACACTTTACTGACCACTGAATGTAAGATGAGAGAGAAGAGTAAAATCAAGGAAAAGAAACATGTATTTGCACCTGAACTACCAATTAACTTGTATTGATGTCTTCAGATGGGAAAGGAGAGCAAAGCAACCCTGAGAGGCAGTGGGGCATGAGCAGTGGGTCATGTTACAGCTCTGAGATGTCATCAGACCTCCCACCTGCACCTTAAGCCTAAACTTAAATCTATCACAACCACAGAGCAAAAATTTTATAAACAGTGTTTCAGGTTTCAAGTAAAATCTTAAATGATTTTGAACTAAGCATAAACCTTCCATTGACAATGATTGTAATAAAATGTTACAAACACACGTATAACTTGTGGAATCAATGCCCCCCCCCCAGGTGGAAGGTATGGAAAGTTGCTTTTAAAGAAGCACACATTACCTTTCTTCTTCCAGTCAACTTCAAGCACTGCAAGTTCCTAGAGCCTACCTATTCTCTTTAAAAGCACATATTTATTGTAATATTTTGTTTACCACACTGTATTCTAGTTCAAGAATTGCAGAACTGCCAAAGAGATCTCAGCAAGCTCTAGACATTCAATCTGTCCCCTATTTTCATTCTTTATATTGAAAATAGGCTCAGATAGAACATTTTTGTGCAACATCATTTCCATTGTCCGACTGTGGGTCTGTGCTTTTTTAGTGATTGGAATCCAGTCTTACACTCACACTTTTGTGCAGCCAAGTACAACACCCAAGCTGTTCTCCACGTTACAGAAACTCTAGTGTCTTGAGTTCTAATGATCTTAAAATACCCACTTATAATCTTGTACTCAACCCAGCTACTGATCTTGACCCTCATGATTAAAGTTCTCCACTTCCATACACCAGTGAAAAAGTCTCAAGGTTCTCATCAGAGCCAGAGGCACAATGTACTCAAGCCTGATTAGCAAGGTGATGGTGCCTGGCAGGTAAGGGAGATGTGATGAGGTCATGAGGAGCAGCAGAATTCAGCAATTTGTGGGTCAAAATTCCGGCCCAGGAAGCAGACTCCAGGAAGACAAGGAGTTCTGGTAAGAGACATAGTTAGACAGTAGAAAGCAGGCAGGGTAGGTCAACTACATCTCTTTGCAAAATCAGGAAAATCCCAATTCCAAGGATGCAGGTATAGCTCAGTGGCAGAGTACTTCACTAGCATGCAGATGTCCTGGGGTCAGTCTTAAACATAGACAATCAAACCAGAAAAAAAAAAAAAAAAAACATTCCTATCTTCATAAATAATGAGAATCTGTGAAACATATGTGGGCAGGAGGAGTATTCAGATTTCTCCAACAGGTTCCAAACAAAGCAACCAAGGACAGGAAGCAACCATGAGGCCTTGTGACTATGGCAATGCATCAGGGCAACAAGAAATCACTGAATACATTAAGAAGAGAGTTGATTTGATATGTTTCTTGTTTGCTTGGGGGCAGAAATGTATTTCTTATCATTACTTTTTGTTTCACATGAGAGATGGGTCATTCCTGTCTTCAAATGGAAAAATCATGGCACTGGGGATGAGTTCCTGACTTACACAGCATAGCTAAGATGAAGAGCTCAGTATCTCAGCCTGGGTCTGACGTCTTCTCCTCGCCTCCTCCACAAGGGAGAAAACTTCTGATGACACAAGGACACCATTTACACTTAACAAGATGGTAAGTTTTCTGGTTTCAAATGATAATCTCAGACCTCACAAGACTAATTAACTCTCAGACAGCACCAGAACATACACAAAAGACTAACATGAGTCAGCGACTCCAGTGACATTGTCAAGGCTTACATCTAGGAAGCCATGCTTTGTGCCTCTGAATAGAATGTGAACCTTGGCTCCAGCCATATTCCTGCATCACCACTTCAAGCTGCCTTGTGTTCAAGAAAGAATCACATAAATCCTCTTTGAGAATTTCCTAAAAATTATAATTGAGAGTATCACTCAACTCAATACTGAGATAGCTCCCATGTATTCCCACAAGATACAAATGAACTTCAGCATTTGTACTAGGAAAACTATTAGCCAGATATAAGGACAGGAATTTTTCCCCAGTAAAGAAATTTGTAATTTAATACACTGCTTTCTTTTCATTGGTTTCTGAGAAGCTCAGTAGTAGAGCATGCCACATAAGTTTATTTTCTAAGAGTGATTGAGATAGTAGTTGTACGTTTGAACAATGCATTCTCCCTCTCTCTCTCTCTCTCTCTCTCTCTCTCTCCTTCTCTCTCTCTCTCTCTCTCTCTATATATATATATATATATATATATATATATATATATATATATATATTATATATATATATATGTTTCAACACATGTGTCACTATGTATTCCCAACCATTTCCAACTTACATAACAGATGCAACACCAATAGACATTCCCGGGTGCTCTGTGTAGTCAGTCTACATTCACTCACCACAGAAAGACTTGAGCCATCCTGCTGTCTGCAATGTGCTCAAAAGCTCTAAATGGTTCAGATGCTCACATATGTGCTTCCTTTAATGTGCACAGCTCAAATTATTTAAATATCTGTGCTGTTTTTTTTTCAAATGTGCTTCATGTTTTATCTTGTTTTGTTTTGCTTTTGTCTTTTTGAGATAGGATCTAACAATGTATTTCAAGCAGCCCTTGAACTCACTTTGTAGACCAGGCTGGCCTCGCAGTTGTAATAATCCCCTTGTCACTGCCTTCCTAGTGCTAGGATTACAGGTTCCACGATTTCTGGCTTACATCAGTTGTTCCTATTATTCTAATTCTGTAGGTACCTCCTTGGTAGGTAAAGTATCATCTTGACATGTCCCACTTTATCTTTGAATGGCACTGCCCACATGAGATGCTCTTACCTGGTACCACTCAACAGGAGTTTTGTGCAGGTAGACACCAGTACACCAAGAAATACAAGAAAAGACCATTTCCTAGGGAGACATTTTAAGATTATTTCGAGTACTTAACTATAAGTGGACCATGAGACTCCTCTTCTATGCTGTGTCTCTATGCTTCAGAATACAGAAGATACCTACATTTGTTTTAAAATCAAAGTATGAATGGAATTAGACACCACATTTTTTCCATTGGGGCACAGTTTCTCATCCTCTTTGACAGAATTCTGATAATTAATTGAGAATAGAAGACTCAAAAGTAGATTCTGGGGAATACAAAAAGTGATCCATCACCAAGGTTGGCACCTAGAAAGCACAAGAGAGGCTCCATGGATTCTGTAAGAGGGGACAGGAGATGAGATGTTACTACATGGGAAGATGAAGGACAAAGACCCTGGGACACATCTAGGACCTGAAAAGAGACACATTCCATTCTAGATCCTCCAAAGTGAATGTAGAGCACTTATCTCACGTGGACAAGGACCTAGTGCTGTAAAAGCAAGAATGACGCAGATAAATTGTTTTATACTTTTTATAAATTACATTTTAAGATGTCAGGAAAACACAGAATTTAACAACTTCTGTTAAATTAAAAATATTATTATTATTATTATTATTATTTTGATATTGGACATTGATCTCATGATTTTGTGTCTGCCAGGCAGGTACTTTTGCCACTGAGCTAAATCCTTGGGCTATTATCTCAAATGCTTATGCTCAGAAAATCTTTAGTCACAGTTACAAATTGAAAGTTGTCCTGTATGTTTGCAATTCATATATTGTACTATTTTGGTTGGATGCCAAGAAGCTTAGAATTCCATTTCATATTGTTTTAAGTTTTTTGTTTCATTTAAGAATGGTTTACAAGACAGCATTTGCATGCGGAACAAGCCACCTATCTGGATGCCAGTTTCTGTATTGTTTGGTAAAGGCACAGCTATGTGTTCACATCATAATAAGGATGTAAGATGAAGGAAGCCCCCTGGAGAGTTTCCAGGGACCCTATGTGATCAACTTCCACTTACCCGAAACTCACCTGATCCACATTGCTACCTGCTGCTTAGTAAAGGCTCTGGTGCTTCAGATTCATATATCCTTTAGTATGGAACAGCAGAAGCTTCTGAGGGCTCAGAACATTATATGCAAAATATGAGAATCTTGATTCCTACTATGGCCCAGTGTAGATCCCCAATTTGTATTTAAAGTGACTATATAATTGCAATTACTTAGTACACTGTTCCCACAGAGACTCAAAATTTCCCTGGACCAGGAACTTAATTTGATTTATCCCTGTGAGATGAGGAAAAGTGAAGACTCAGATAAACACAGACTTATACTCATCACGAGTGTGAAGCCAGATGTAAACACTTCAGAGAGAGGTGTGATGCTGGAAGAAGTGTCATAGAGATGAAATAGTGCTGGCTCTGCGTTTAGAGGAAAAGGGCTACTGGCCAAGGCATGTGGGAAACCTCAAGCAGTAAGAAAGGCGAGGGAAGGATTCCCTGCGTGAGGCTCCAAATGGAAACACAGCCTGAGACCGTCTAGGTTTTAGCCCATTAGTCTGAACAGTAAAATGATGAAATGCACTTTTTAATGTTTTTTACCAGAATTTTTTTCCATACATGAAGATCAAATGCACTGTAGGGAAACTGCACCTGTACATAGTAACACAGGCTCTTCCTTGTTTCCCTCTCCTTCCTTTCAGTCCTTCTTCCCCTCTCCACTTTCAGAGCTGTGATGCTATTGCTTTCCTTCCATTCTTTTCATATTTTTTAATTCCTAATTCCTTGTTTCTCATTCCTATGCTCTCTCTCTTCTTGATCTTCCAATTTGAACATTTTCTACTTCCTAAAAACTCTCCTCCATGTTGGTCCTTATTGAGCACTTTGGTTTCTCACACAAGAGAAACAATGCAATATTTAAACATCTATTTCCAATTTATTTCACTTAAAATTATGTTCCAAAGATGCACCCATTAACCTAAAAATCTTTCAAGTTTATCTTCCTTTATGGCACAGTAGTACTCTACCTGGTGTCTATAGAAAGCACATTTTCTCTATTTATACATCTGCTAATGAGTATATGAGCTGTTTCTAAGCTTTAGCTATCACAACATGTACCACTTAAATGGGGGTGCATATATTCCTGTGACCCAATCAAAACTGAGCATCTGAAATAAATACACTTCTTAGATGGAGACTTTCAAACAAAAAATATATGTGTGAAAAAACCTTCAGTGTCACTCGTTATTGAAGAGATGCAAATTAAAACAACATTCAGATTTTATCTCACTCCGGAAAGAATGGCATTTATCAAGAAATCTACCAAAAATAAATGCTGGTGAGATTGTTACATATGACCACAATGGAAATCAGTAGATAGACTTCTCAAAAACTAGAACTAGACTTTCCATTTGACTCAATATTTCCTTTATAGATAAATTGACAAAGGAGTTAAACTGGTGAATATCTTATATTAAAGTCATTGAGCTTGTAGAAACTAATACATAAGAAATAGTAAACTAATACAGAGGTATTTATTAAATTTCCTACATGGCACTCCCATAACAAAAGTGTAAAAATCCACTGAGATCCCTTATGTCTTAATATCTTATATTAAAGTCATTGAGCTTGTAGAAACTAATACATAAGAAATAGTAAACTAATACAGAGGTCTTTATTAAATTTCCTACATGGCACTCCCATAACAAAAGTGTAAAAATCCACTGAGATCCCTTATGTTCAACAAACCTGAAAATAACTCACATTTAGACCAGGGCACAGTCTCTCAGGCCGAAGATAGAAGTATTGTACCGGCTCAAAGAACAAGCAGCTGGGAGACCCTGAGAGGAAGTTTATGTTCGAGGCTGAATCACTGTGGGAAGAGGCACTAAGAGTCTGAAAACAGTAATAATCTGCCACATCTTCAGCCTGCACCCTGCTGATGGTCAAGGTGAAATCCCTGCCAGACCCACTGCCAGTGAACCGGTCTGGGATGCCATATGCCCGGGTGGATGCCAAAAAGATGAGCAGTTTGGGAGATTTCCCTGGTTTCTGCTGGTACCAGGCTAAGCAGTTCTTGTTGTTAACACTATATAGAAGACTCTGGCTGGACTTGCAGTGGATGGTGGCGCTTTCTCCAGGAGTCACTGCCAGGGAGGCTGGAGACTGGGTCATCACAATGTCACTGCAGACACCTGTAAACAGGAAAGGAAAGTGAGTACACATACTTGTACCTATGAGATTTTTGTCATATATATTTTGAAATTAAAAAATTGAAATATTCTTTGCATTGCTATTCTCAATTAGCACATATTTGTGTTCTTATTAGAAATAGTCACTCTTTTCTACTTCTTAAAGGTATTTTTCAGTGCTATGAAGACATCACACTGACGAGATGGTGGAACTTTGCAATTTCTCACCAGACACCCAGAGCAACAGAGCCAGGAGGATTGGGGTCTGGATCACCATCTTGCTGTCCTTTCTGGTGCAGAGCAGGTCAAACCTCAATGGAAAGTCTTCTTTTATAGAATCATTGCAGCTGTACTGGGCTGGGACAGACCTATTCAAAGGAACCAATTTTAAAAAAGGAAGCAACTTGCAGTGGTACTGGGCTGTGAAAGCACTGACTGTACAAACAGACAAAAATATCACAACAGCATGTATGTTTGGGAGACCAGTGGCTTTCACTTGCCAAAACCCAAAAATACTAGTGGCTTTATAATTTTTGAGCAGTTTAGAGACTCTTATACATCAACATCACTAGATGGCATCATGAAAGGACTGAATTCTAAATCCAAAAATGTGCTTAAATGGTTTCAGGTTTGAGAAATCGCACATTAGCTACTTTACAGTAACAATTCTGGTGAAACACTAATACATCCTAGAAAAACAGGAACAAAAAAGACAGGAGAGGGGAAAAGGAACAGGTAGAAAATGAGTACAGAGAGGAAGAGGATGAAGAAAAGAGAAGGAAACACAAAAGAATGCTACCTTCTAGGTGACCTCTTTTACTCTTTTGCTGTTTTATTCTTTACTCTCTTTTACTCTCTTTGAAAAATATCTCTGAAATCCGAAGGCACCTATGTGGTGAAGCCACTGCGGAGCACAGGAAACAGTTCAGATCCAGTTTCCACCCCTGTGCTTGGGTGCACAGCAAGACAACAGGTTGAGAATTCATTCTGTGAATCTTGTGGGACCCTGATTTAGCCTGAGATTCAAAATTGTTAACCAAAGGGAAACTGCAACCCAACATTCCTACAACTAGGAACTTAAAACAAGACTCTAAAAAAGATGAGAAATTGAAAGAGAAAACCAAAATCACTCTGGAAACTACTGGAAGCAAACCAGCACTGCCAAGGGTATTTTCTCCCCAAATGCCTAGTTTAGGATTTGTCCACATTGAAATCAGTGTAAGACAGCCTTACAGATGAAAAGCCCAAGCAAACACTTCCACAGTCTAGGGAAAGACCCTGCTAAATTCTTCAAAGCCCTTGCAATTTATTTTGAAGCTAAGTGACCCAGAAACTAGAGATGTTTTTCTTTAAATTTTATTTTAAAGATGGTAAAATTAAACATAAATAAACAGAACAAAACAGATCAGAACAAAAATGTAAGAGACACAGATTTCAAAGACAACAGATCTTCACTGTCTATGATATGGTCTCTTGTTTTTTCCTAAGATTTCTTACATACCAAAACAAAAATATAATTTAAATATGAATGAAAGATAATAGAAATCACAGAGAGCAAAATTTCTTCTCAGACTTTACATTCAGCAGTTGTGAAAATGTATTTGACCAAAAATTTTTACAATAGCTTTTGTAAGTAAAATATAACAAAGAAAGTAAATGCACAAAATGAATTCTCAATGTAAAGATTGGGAAAGTGTGTATAATTCACATTTGTATTATATATGTCCAACACAAATATCAAATGAAGTTCTCATGTCAGAACTTTACCAACAACACAATCCTGGTATTAGCAACCAAAAATGTATTTAAATTTTTCCACTGAATCTGTTTAATCTGCCCATTTATTTGGCATTGAATAGTTCCTTTTTTTAAGTTAAAAAAATATTAAACACCTAACCAAATTCAGGTTTCACTGATAACTATTCACATACTGTAATGTAAAAGGGAAAAATAATTTGTGGTTTAAGGAAAGTCCTTACATAGATCTCCAAAAATATAAAGCATGAGTAAGTCTGTCCAGTATTAGTCTTCTCAAGTCTTTATTTTCTCTACATCTTTCTTTAATTTGTAACTTGGATTTGCTACTGCCAAAATGAGCATAAATTTCATTGCTGTCATTTATTATTAATAATTTAATTTAAGCAGATAAAAAATAAACTTTTCAATATCTAGAAAGATCATCTAACCGTGACTTCTTCTCACATGCAGACTCCGAAAATTAAAATATAAATATCCTTCTATTTTTTTGTCATTAAAGGACACATAACAGAACACTTTTATTTATTCTACTGCAAACTGAATGCACAGTGCCTACTAGATTAGTTGAATACTTGAGCTGTCATAGAAAATGATAATAAAATTTTGGACTGGAAACGACACAGGAAACTTCTTTCCAGCACTGGGGGCTTCTGGCAGCTCTGACCAGCACTTTTGAGACACAGTGGATGGCAGCCCTGGAAAATGAAGCCACTGATGAGATAAATGTTTTCTTGAACAATTTTATTGTAATAAGACACCCTGTGAATGTGCTTCTCTGTCTCTGTCTCTTGTCTCTCTCTTTCTCTCTCTCTCTCTCTCTCTCTCTCTCTCTCTCTCTCTCTCTCTCTCTTTCTCTCTCTCTCTCTCTTTCTGTGTGTGTGTGTGTGTGTGTGTGTGTGTGTGTGTGTGTGTGTTGGGGCTTAAATCTAGGAGATGCACTCTGAGCTACATTTCCAGTCCTTTGTATTTCTCTGATTGTGTGACTGGTTCTCACTGTGTTGTTCAGCTGCCCAGTTTCAGCTCCACCTGCGCATCCTCCTGCCTCAGCCTCACTGTGGGTGGGTTTAACTTCTGAATGTGTGGGCTCTTTCCAAAGAGTCTGAGAAGGTGAAATATTAATTTTTTGACCTGTCTGGACTATTAAGCCCCTATTGCTCATCTGTCTCACCAGGATCAGTAGTAAATGAAATGAAATAAAATAACTTTCAGCTCATTGGAGCAGTCACATGACAAAGTTCTAAAGCTTAACACACATGGGAAGGAGGCCACGAATTGTTAGCATCAGACTTGTACACGCATTGTGTCAGCTTTTGTATTCTTGTCCTTGGAAATAAAGAAGCTCTATTACTCACATGCAGTTTGGAGGTGTTGTATGGAAGAGAACCGGCATCTTAGGTGAGACATATCAGATTTTAAGAATTAATTTTAATATTGAATAATTAAGAATATAATTATAGCAATAATCTTCTGAAAGCAAAATTAAAGCTAATGTTACCCTGATTAAATCAATTAATAAACCACACATTGAGTTCTGAATGTTTTTGGCTTGATTATAAGCTGATTTGAGTGATTTTACAGTGTCTATAAAATGTATTGGGATGTCAATTTTATACAGCTCATTAATGCTTTATTTTTCCATTAGTTTCCTTTACTGCTTAAAGAATATCAGTTTTATAATTTATTTCCTCACTATCCGCTCATAAGTTCCAAGTCAGGAGTATGGGAAGAGCCCTTTGCTGTCTGATATTTTCAGTGATACTTAGTTTGTCTATTTGAGTTCTAGCACCTAGCATGGCTGACTGTGATCTATGGGTCTTTACATAGCAGCTGTGAGCATTCTTGAGGAATTTGCATAGAGCTGTCCTCCTCAAGACATTGCATTTGGGCACCTCATTTACCACTTTCAAGGTTAAAAATTTCCAATCCTTTTGAAGCAGACATTGTTGAAATATAGATATTCTGCCATATTGGTCTACACTCATTACATTCAAGAAAATCTTGTCTCTTTTTTTTGTAATTTTCTTATTTCCCAGTGTACATAGAGCCCTCTTTTCACTTCACAGCAGCTGCAGGAAGGGTAATTTCTACTGTCTCTTTGCTGTTTTCTTCACTCACAGAGAGCCCTTGTGAGCCTGCTTAGTTTAGGGCCCCAGGAGTCTGTGCAGAGCGAGCTCTGCCACAGGATTCTGGTGTGTGGCCCTGCCCAGGGTGGGGACTGGAGCTCCTGTTTGCTGTGCTCTTCAGGACTTTCTGGATGGAAGTGACAGCAGCTCAGGCAGGTTTGGTGACACATAATAAAAAATGAGTCCCAAATTGGTCCCTTCCTATTGTGTTTCCTCTTCTCTTCTCTCCCCTCTCCTGCCTCTTCTTCCTGCTTTCTTTCTTCACTTGTCCTCCCATTCCCTTTTCTTAGTTCTCTCCTTTGTGTGCTTTCTGTGCCCTGTTTTATTATTTCACAAGGATTGCAGTTCTGAGGTGACCAGGTGTCACTGTGTAACGTCAGCCCCTTAAATGTATTTTTGACTTGCAGCTAAAGCTCTCTGCATCACATCTAGTGGCTGTAACTGGAGATTTCTGTTGGCTTTAGAGCTTCTAGTTTGTCCTCTGTATCTGTTTCTGTCACACAAATACATTTTCTGTGATGATATTTTGACTCTGTCTCAGCCAGTTTCCCAACACAGTGAACATGTCTAAGAAGAAACCAGTTACTCTTGTAATTTGAAACTCAGGGAACAGATTTACTCTGCAAGTGAGTGCTTCTGTAGGTCATGTGAATTTTTGAGTAGAAATTCATTGTAACTCTTGTGATATCCAGGAGTGATATAACCTGAGCCATTTTAGGAAAGTCCCAATGCTTGGCAGTGAACTATTGTGGGCTTCCATAAACAAGTGAACCCTAAGCGCCCTGTTCTGCAGTGCCTGGCAGAAGGTGGCCTCATGAGACACTTGTGGAGAGGGGTAAGATCATCCTCATGCTTGCTCACAGTAGAATCAGTTAGCCTCTCCTCTTGTGGAGAACACTGCTCTGTGTGGAGACCAGTGGACCCATCGAATGTGCCTGGCTGAGGGGGCTGGTTCTGAATAGAGTGAGAGTAAGAACAAATTGTAGATGGTTCATTTTCACCACTACCCCTTTCAGTTACAAGTCAGTGGTGAGTTTTTTTCCTCTACTGTGTGACACGTTTACATATGTGACCTCTGATGGACCTTGGCTCCAGCCCTGAAATGCAAAATGGAGATTTTGCCCCAAGTGTGCACTTACCTGGCCAGCAGGCTGCAAAGCTAGGTGCAGGGGCAGCAGCTCCATGCACACGTGCACATGTACACACACACACACACACACACACACACACACACACACACACACACAGAAATGCACATCCTTTCCTGGCCCTGCCCAGGGTATAAGACACAGCAGAGCTCACCTGTGAGCAGAATCAGCTTTTGGGGAGAGAGGTAGACCTGCTCTGACTGGAATTTACTTCTCTCACCACATAATTTCTAATTCAGTATTAGAAAATCCAGAAAAATACTTCTGCCATCTAACTTTCTCAGGAAGAGAATTCTAGACTTTGTTTCACTTATTCGGCTGTTTTTTGTGTTTTCCTTCACCAACTTTATTTACTTACATTTAATGTGATCCAATGTTTTGATCTCTTGTCCCTTTTATTTCTATGACTCATTTTCTTATTGTTTTATCATGCTGTTTATCATTTTCTCAGTCCCCCTTTAAGCTTATTATATTATCAAATCCATTGTATTAATTTGTCTTTCTAGTTTATTATTTTTACCCCTCTCCTATTTTTATAGTTAATACATTTGTTAAATTTGACTGGTATTTAGTGTATTTCTATGTCTTGCTGAGTACTGATAGAAAGACAAGGCTTAACACATCTATAAATTCCCTGTCCAACTGCTATGGACCAGTGGGACAAGTTTCCCGAGAATTCTCTTGCCCCTTTTCATCTTGTTATATTAGTGGGTTCTATAGTATTCATGTGAAAAATGAGGGGGCATATTCTGTTTGCAAGTCACTCTTGGATTCTGATGAGATCAGATTCATAAATTGAGTACTCAGCTGTGCCTACTGGATTGACATGGAATATGTGATAGAACCTAGCGCATACTTGGACGGTATCATTACTAATCATGGTGTTAGCCTTCCACAATGCACCTTTTCTCCATATTGCAATTGGATCTGTCCCACAGTTTAAAGTCCAGAAGGGACCTCTTTACCTCTGTGGTACTTCCTGAGGTGTAGGCTGGGTCTCCCATCCTGTAAACCAGGCTGAGGGAACTGTGCCCACCACTTCATCTTCATCCTATAGTGAAACTTACATAATAAGGGAGAAAAGGCAGACTGAGTACAAATGTTATACACTGATTGCCTCTCATTAACCATCTCTGGTTTACATGCAAATTAAAAAATAATAGAATTTGCAATGCTCAAGGAACCTGTGGAAGTCAGCCATATCCTCTTTCTTGATGTGTCAGAGTCTGCACAGAATGCAGGTCCTCATGCTCTTTTGTTTTTCTATTTAGTTGTGGACAGAGGCCTTTTCTGCACCCTGATGTACTAACAAACTCTTGCAGTGCGCACAACAGCACAGGAGACCAGCTGGGCCTCCCAGCCAGGGGGGATTTTGCACAGGGCTACATCACTGTGGGAGGACATCCTGTAGCTTGATAACAGTAATAAGCTCCAGCCTCCTCAGAATGAACCCTGCTGATTTTGCGTGTGCAATCTGTTCTTGATCTACTACCACTGCACCTTTCTGGGACCCAAGAGTGCTTTTTGGAACACTTTTAAATCATGCCCTGTGGAGCCTTGTATGGCTTGTGTACCACTATCTCAAATAGGTGTTTCCATCACAATGCTGGAGGCTCTGGTTGGACCTTCAGGAGATGGAGGCTGGCTCTCCAGGTGTGATGGACAGAGAGAGGGGGGTCTGAGTTATCTGAATATCTCCTGTGGACCCTAAATCATTAGAGAGAAATACGCAGTCATGTACAGGCATCATGATTCATTTTCATATTTCTCCATTATTTCATATTTAAAGGTAAATTATTTTTGTGATTTTCATATACAGGAAAAAGTGTTCACTTATAATACGGTATCCAACATTTGTACCTCCTTGAGAATTAATGTGCATCATCCTTCTCTTTCTTTGTGACATCACCACCTCACCAGAGCTCCCAGCTCCAGTAGAATCTTACTCACACAGACCTCAAGCTCATGTTCTCATCCTGTCAAAGAAGGCTTCAGTCTTTGACATGGAGAGAACATTGCAGGAAACAGTGGGATCCCATCCCATTCACTTGCTCACCATCCTCATCTCCCTCCATCCTTACCAGGGATGCAGAGCATTAGCAGCCCCAGACATGGAGCAGGAAGCCTCATTTTGAAATGCAGAAGCCAATATCCAGATGAGTCAAGGCAAGTTGAGCTTTTATACTCATTTAGGAGATCTGGGATCTAGGTCAGGACCCAATAACCTGTGTGTGTGCAGCCTCCCTGTGTGCTCTCCAGACAGCAGTACTGAGAAACCTCAGTCCACAGGATAAAGGGTGTGGTTTCACATTGCAGCGATTTCACCTTGCAATCTGTCAAGCTCAGTTAATTAAAAGAATTCTTTTTTTTGAGGAAGGAAAGCTTTGTTTCCCTATGGAAAAAATGTGCTAACATTTTTTTCCATTCATGCATCCATTTTTCCATTGAAATCAGCATCGTCTCTTGACAGACAGTGCAGAAGGCAGGAAATTTTAAAGGTGTTATTTTATGAAGAGACCTTTTTTGCTTGCTTAATGTGTACCAGGAGAGCAGATGTAGTGAGTGGTATCAGGTGGAGCACATGATGATTGGGCAGTGCCATGTAAAGATATAATGGGGTGCACGAGGATGAGATCCTCACCTACAGCTGAGATATCTACAGAATTACAACAGAAATAACTGAGGTACATTCTACAAAATGAAAAAAAAAAAAAGAAACACTTTTTCCCTAGAACAACACAGCAATTTAAATAATCTGTGGTGTCCACATTGAAAGAAAGCTGCATATGAGCATCTGAGACATCTAAAGCATTTATGTAGGGTGCAGGCAGTGATGAGTCTCCAGTGCATTTGAGGTGGGTGAACAGAGTGTACCCGGGAAAGCCAATGGGTGCTGGTACTGCCTTACAGCTGGAATATGTTTTTGAACACACAGTTACAAATGTGTAAAAATCAATAGAAATAAATATTTAAAATGTGGCTTTTCATAAATATAAAATTTATTCCTATCCACCTGTCCTAAAAAGGAAAAAGTTCTGTGATTGTGGCTATGCTGTAACATTGAGCATTATGCAAGCCCATACAAAGAAAATAATATGTTGAATTACACAATTCTCACCTGGGGGAAAATTCCTGTGATTCTCTCTGGCTAACTTTTCTCTCTCTGGAAATTTCATGGGATCTGTTAAGTACTGAGTTGGGTAATATTTTCATTTTTAGTTTCACTGAAAATTCAAAGAGGATTTGTGTGATCCTTTCTTATGCAGGTGGCAACACTGAATACACAGCATTAAATGGAGATGCTGGAGTATGGCCCAGTGCTGAGGAGCACAATCCACCCAGTGGCCACAGCAGGTGGCCTCTTAACAGCTGGCCTTGAGCATGTCACCCTAGTTCCTGCCTCACTTTAGTTGTGCATCTCTGAAGGTCCTGATGCTGTCTGAGAGCATGTAGAGTAATATGAGGGCTGAAGTCTTCCATTGCAACCAGAAAATTTCACCATCCTTTTAAGGCTTAATGGAGTCATTCTCTGGCCAGAGGTTTTTGTCTCTGTGGAGGAGGCATGGAGATCATTTCCGACCCAGGATGAGATCCTCAGGTCTTCATCTTAGGCATTCTGTGTAAGTCAGTGTATTTTTCCCAGTTTTGTGATTTTCATTTGAATGTAGGAATGATCCATCTCTCCCCTTAAACGTGAAATAATAATAAAAATCATTTATTTGAAAACAAAGAGAAATGCACAGCAAGTCAACTCTCTGCTTAAATTATTAAGTGATTTCTCTTTGTCCTGACTTATTGTCATGGTCCCTATGCAAGGCCCCATGGTCGGTAGCCATCCTTGGCTGCTGTGTTTGGAATCTGGTGAAGTCTGAACACTCCTCATG
The DNA here is from genome assembly GCF_034190915.1 of Cavia porcellus. Classification (NCBI taxonomy): domain Eukaryota; kingdom Metazoa; phylum Chordata; class Mammalia; order Rodentia; family Caviidae; genus Cavia; species Cavia porcellus. The sequence continues at coordinate 41,708,955 of NW_026947501.1, read as the reverse complement.
TCCCAATACATGACCACAGATTCAGAGGCGACTGGTCTAGTGATGGATGAAGATGGGAGTTTTCTTCTGCCTGTTTTATTGTAGATGATTAAGACTGACCCAGCACCTCCACATCCTAGTGAAACACTCTGCCACTGAGCTGTACCTGCAGTGGTAGATTTGGGATTTTTCTCATCTCTGTAAGCTGATCCAGTGTGATCAGCCCTGCCTGCTCTTTGCTGTCTAACCTTGTGTCCTACTGGGACTCATTGTCTACCCAGTGCATGTTTTCTGGGTCTGCTTTTCGATCCTGAGACTACTGAATTCTTCTCCTGCTCATGGACTCATGACTCATGACTTCATTGCCAGGTGCCATTGCCCTTGCTAATCAGGCTTGAGTTCATTCCCCACTGTGGCTCTGATGCTGGTGAGAGCCTGGGCGATTTTTTTGTTTTCTCTCGAGAAGGCAGGACTTGAATGGTAGGAATTTAAACCTGAGCCTTTCATCACTGGTTGTGACTGAAAGCCCTGAGTTTTTACACATGATTACATTGTTCTCAGGGCCGGGCTGCTCTTCACAGTGAAGATACCAGTCTCAGGTTCATAAAATCCTTCATGTGCTTGGAGCCCCTGGTACATGGGACAGACTAGGGTGAGGCCAGTGAGGCATTTGTTTTGGGTGCAAACTTGAATTAAGTGCCCACATCTCTGTCACTTGGATGATTAACTTTTAATGCAATCCAAAATTGTGCAAAAGGCATCTCATAGGAAAAAATCAGAATTATTGGTAAAAACAAGATCTTCCTTATGAACAAATAAATATCAACAAGGATAATGTGATATTGTGGCAATATGATATTGGTAAGATTATTTGATTTATGATTTTGGTTTGTTTCTGCTACCAGTTGCAATCAGTGGCTGGGTCGATAGCAGCATTACATATATGTATTGCAAGATCATCAGGGCCCAAGACACTTGACTTCTGTAGCATGGAGAATGGATTGCATGCTGTACATGCTTTCCTTGGCTAGGGCAGAGATGTGTGCTGGGGTTAATTCTAATGATTGCAAGAGAAATGGATCACATTAGGAGTACAGAAATGATGTTTCACCAGTGTTCTGTATGAGAAAGTTTCCAATAAATAAAATGAAAATAATGGACACATTAAATGCCGAGAGCTTCCTGAGATAGCTGTGGCAGGTCTGCTAGTGCTGATTTAGGTCCCAATGTTGTAAGCAAAATATTGCAATAAACAGTTTGAAAGAAGCTGAACATTGATGGCAACTTGCAGTGCATGGCTCTGACCAGAAGAGGGCAGCACATGCACACTTCTGTAGGTGAAGCCTTTAGTTTCTTCCCCCTGCTTAAAGGGTTGTGATCCCACAATTGAAACAGTGTGTCCTCTTTTATAGCAATGATCCTCAAGGGAAATTTCCTTTCAGTGTAATATAGGTTAGGTTTACATTTGAAAACCGAAGTCTTCTGTGAATGTTATTTTGTCTCTGGGGCATGAATCTCCTCAGTTCCTTTTAAAAATCTGAGTAGACAGGGGCTGGGGATTTAGCTCAGCGGCTTAAGCACCTGCCTTGCAAGCAGGTGGTCGTGAATTCGATCCCCGGTACTGATAAAAATGAAAAAGACAAAAAAAAAAATCTGAGTAGCCAGTCCTTCTTGGCCTGCCCTGTGGATTTCTCTTCATCTCTTTGCTTTGAGCACTTACAGTCTGCATTCATATCTTTACACTGGCCTTGTTCTTGTAGTTGTTCCTGGTAGCTCAGTGCAGTTACATGATCTGCATAATCCCTCCTGTGCCTCTGGGTTAGGAAAGTGTGAGCCTGTGGCTGGCAGATCCTCAGGATTTTAAGCTGCTCCCTGACTCTCCTTGCTGCTTCCCTTCAACTCCCCTGAGCTCACAACAGATGGTTTCAAATTCTCCAGTTGCTCAGATTCAACCAGTGGAACAGTTGCCCTGAATTTCACCTTGTTCTCATTCCACACATCCTGAAAGACAAAGAAATTTAAGTGTTTTGCCTTTAAAATACAGTCACAATCTGCCTACTTTTCACTACAGCATCTGGTGGGTCAAAGTTGTACAGAAGATTGACCTCGGAATGGAGAATTTTCTTTTCTCTCTCTCTTCCATGGCACAGGTCCACGACATCAGCTTCAGGGTTGGAAGGTCCCAATCTCTCTAAAGCAGATATTTTTGCAGTATAAATCTTTGGTAGCATTGAAAATGACCTAGGATCTCAGGAGGGTTTGATGACAAACAAAAAGATGGGTTTGAAATTTGCCCTTTCTTTTCTCATTCTTCTTTCCTCTCCCCTTTCCTGCATCTTCCTCTCTGCTTCCTGTCTTTGCTTGTCCTCCCCTTCCCTTTTGTTAGTTCTCTCTTTGGTGTTGTTTCTCTGCCCCTTTTATTACCTCGTAACTATTGCTGGTCTGAGCTAGCCAGGGTGTCACTCTGTAAGACCCAACACCTTTAGGTATATTTTTTATTTGAAGCTAAAGCTCTGTGCACCACATGTAGTAGCTGTAACTGGAGAGCTTCTCAGTTTACCTTCAGGCTGCATCCCCATCTTGAGGCTCCTGCAAGGAACCCCTCACCTGTGGTTTCCAAATCCTGGAGGCCCCTCACATTCCCCTTCTGTGCCCCTGCTTTCTTCCATCTTCACTGATGGCAACATTTCATCTCTCTGCACTTTCTTCAGAGTCGTGATCATCTGTGCAGCCTCCCTGTCTGCTCTCCTGATGTCAGCGCTGTGTAACCTCAGTCTGCACTGCTGATGTATGTGACTCTGCACCCCACATCTTTCTTCAGATCTCCCAGTCTCAGTTAATGAATAAAAAGTAAACAGAGAAGAGAAACTTTGTGCCCCTATAGGAAGAATTTTCTACCTAATCCTATTCATATATTCATTTTAACTTGAAATTCCGTGCCCACTGTGAGCATAAATATACATTAGCAAAGAAGAGTTTCCCAGGCCACATATAATTGTTTAAAACACAAAAGCATCTGTGCATGAGTCATCTCTTCCTAACTTGCTTGTTCTGCCAGAGTATACTAGAAACACACAGATGTGTTCAGTGTTGCCCACCTAAGAGCACAGGGTGATATGAGCTTTGCCATGCACTGTAAAGGTTTGAAGGGGATCCACAAAGATGTTTGTAATTATGGTATCTCTAGAATTTGATCGGTAGAATTTGCCAAGGTAGATTCTGAAAAGGGGGAAAATCTCACTTTTCTCTAAAGTTGGGTAACAATTTGCTCAGTTTAGATGTCTCTCATTAAAGGAAACATGACTATTGGTGGTCAGGAATGTGTAAAACATGCTTTCATGGTGCAGGCAGCAGCATGATTTAGGTCTTTTCTTGTTGAGGGAAGGTTGCTTCAATGGGCCATCTAGGAAGTTTCAAGGGTACAGACTTTTCTGTTAGCTGATTAGAGCTGTGGAGACATAGCCATGCATTTGTGAAAGAAATAAATACTTAAAGGAAAATGTGCCTTCATTCTTAGCAAAATTTACCGGAGCGAACCTCCCCTAAAAAGAAAATAATTTTGCACTGGGACATTTGTACTTTTGTCATATCTCTGACCACTGTGCATCTAATGTAAGTAAAAGCATATGTCAGGTAGCACAATTCTCATGTAGGGAAAATTGCAGTTCTCACTGTGGCTGAAGGCTTTCCTAACACAAGAGTTAAAGTAATTTCTACCTCAGGAGTTTACACAGGAGCCATGTTTAAGGAAGTCGGTGAACCCTTGAAGAATGTTTCTATGGAAAATGCAGAAATGCTTGTGACACTTTACAGTACAAATGGTGGCCTTGCATGGACACTATCTGAGTGCAAAGTTCACAAACACATGGTGTGTCAGTTGGACAATGGATTTAGTGGACACAGCAGTGGCTTTGATGATTGTCAGTTTGGGCTCCAGCTCACTGCTCACACCCACCCTGATGCTTGCAGAGCAGACCAAGGTTGTGGGACAGCAATCCACAGGCTCCTGCTCCATCTGCAGTTGGAAACTTGCCCGGCCTGTCAGCTGGATGGTGGAGACCTTGGGCCTGCACATTTCTTCTCAGGTGTGGGAGTGTGTGAAGGTGGGGGGAGGCAATCAGCTCCTAGAGCAGGATAGAAACTTGAATTTGGATTTGGTGAATTATATGTGATGTTAAGTAAATTAGGTAACTCTTCCCATGCATTGGATTTCTCATCTGGAAATTATAGCATGTCTGGCATGTGCTGTGACAAGTAATATAATAGCATGGGAGAGTTCCTGAGCATAGAATCTAGCAATGCACCAAGTTGTTAATAATTTTTGTTGCTCAGATTCAGTTTCCAGGAACCAGATTTACACAGAGGTGACCAATGAGCAACAGCTACAACAATAGCAGCAAACACAGCTGCCACCAGAGAACACCGCAGGGAAAGGCAAGGAAACCAGTTCTCTGCTGATGATGTTGTAAGTTTTCTGTTTCTTTGGAAATGCATCATAGTTGGTCCTTAGGTCGCCATCTGTGGTTCCCACTGTGTGGCCTCTTGGTGGGTGGCTGCAACTGGAGGCTCCTTCCTAGTTGTCCGCTATACCATTCCCCTGAGAGTGATGGCAGGTGATGGCGTGTTTCCATTATGCCACTGTCACTCATTTCAATTTCATGTTATAAACCCCATGACACAGTTTGTTCCGTTTTGGCTGCATAATCAATAAACTATTGAAGAGACTGAAATAATGAGAACATTCTGTGTATCTCTCCTGGCTGCAGCCTTGCTCCATGTGACTTAAAAGTTTTGGCCCTCATTTTCCCTGTGCCTGCAGAACATGCATCAGCATCTCCCTTAATGTGGAACCACTGCTGGGGCTCCCTGATGTCTCACACACCTCACATTTCCTTCTAACGTCTCATTTTTCTGAGCAGACTCTTAGATTGAAAGTTGTTTCTCAGTATTTTTAATCTTTTGTTCCTTCTCCTGCTTCCTCCCCTGCCCTTTCCTACCCAGTCCTTTCTCCTTGACTTAGTGTTTCTGACACATGTGCTCTCCCCAGCACATTCCTCCCTCATGTGTCTTTCTGTCTATGTGTTTATCCCTTTCCAGTGTGTGCTATGGCTGCACAGGGTTTGCCGGCCTGCTCTTCACAGTGAAGATGCCAGGTTCATGTGAATAAAATGCTCCATGTCCTTGGAGCTCCTGGTACCTGGGACAGACTAAGGTGAGGCCAGGGAGGCATTTGTCTTGGGGGCAAACCTGAAGAAAGTGCCCACATTTCTGTCACTTGTATGATTAACTTTAATGCATCCAAAGTTGTGCAAAGACCACCTTCTAGGAAAAAATCAGAATTGTAGAGGAACACAAGATCTGCCTTGTGCACAATTAATGCCCTAAGGATGGTGGCAGTATGATATTGCTAACCCTATTTTGGTTGTGTTTCTGCCACCAGTTGTGATCGGTGGCTGGGTTGGTAGCAGCATTGTAAGTGTGTACTGCACGATCATTAGAGCTCAACACACTTAACTTCTGTAGCATGGAGAATGGCTTGTGTGCTATGCGTACTGCACTTGCCTGGGCAGAGCTGTGTGCAAGGGTTAATTTTAATGACTGCAAGAGAAAGGGATCAACTTAGGAGGATGATGGAAATGATGTTTCACGAGTGTTCTGTGTGAGCCCATTTTCAATATACAATGGAAACAAGGGACACATTAAATGCCTGGAGCTTCCTGAGATATCTGTGACAGTTCTGCTGGTACTGAATTGGGTCACAGTATTGTAAGCAAGATACTGCAGCAAATAGTTTGAAAGAGGTTGAAATAAGTTGCTGGACACTTGCAGTGCATGAAGCTTCCCAGAAGAGGGCAGCACATGCACACTTCCGTAAGGCGAAGCCTTCAGTTTCTTCCTCCTCTAGGGGCTGTGATCCCACAAGTGAAATTATTTGGCTGGTTTTATAGCAAAGATCCCCAAGGGAAATGCCCTTCGTAGGTAAAGTTTCCATTTGAAAACTGAAAAATCGCGCTATTAATATTATTGTGGCTCTGGGGCATGAATTTCTCTCAGTTCCTTTTTTCTTTTCCTTTTTTAATGATAGCCAGTCCTTCTTGGCCTCCCCATGGATTTCTCTTCATATCTTTGCTTTCCACACTGTGTTACCTTCCAGGTGCCAGTCAGTTTTCATCTGTTTTGATCACCGAATCCTTTGGGTTTGCTACTTGTAGCTCAGTGCAGTTCCCTGATCCCCAAATCCCTCCTGTGCCTCTGGGTTAGGACATCACCAGCGGGATGGCTGGGGACTCCTCACAATTCTAATTTGCTCCCTTCCAAGTTCTCAGTCTCCTTTGCTGCTCATTGCTGCTTCCCTTGAACTCTCCTGGTTTCACAACAAATGGTGAGAAATTCTCCAATTCCTCAGATTGAAACCAGTGGAACAGGCGCCCTCACACAACAGATCCAAAGAGACAAGGCAGTTTATTAGTGTTGCCTTTAAAATATATTCACCACTCTGCCTCCATTTCCTATAGCGTCTGCTGGGTAAAGGGCAGGAAGAAGACCTCAGAGGGAGAGTTTTCTTTTCTCTCTTCCATGACTCAAGTCCTTGGTGCTCTGCTCTTTTCCTCAAGCTTCCGGGCAGAGGCCTCAGCTGCAACTTGTTGTTCTGATTCTTCAGCCTCTTTCTGTCACACAGAGCAGGCTGTGCTGTGCTGCTCCCCAGACAGCAGTGCAGGAGGGCAGCTGGGCCTCCCCAGGCAAGGAGGTTTGTGTTTGGGGCTGTAGCACTGTGGGACGAGTATGTATGCCTTGCTGACAGTAATAAACTCCAGTGTCCTCAGCCTCCACCGTGCTGATGTTGAATGTGAAATCTGTCCCTGTCCCACTGCCACTGAACCTCTCTGGGGTCCAAGATTCACGTTTGGAGACCTGATATATTATTCCTTGTGGAGCCTGTTCTGGCTTATGCACCACCCAACTCAAATAGATTTTTCCATCACTATGCAGGAGGCTCTGACTGGACCTGCAGGACATGGAGGCTGGCTCTCCAGGGGCAATGGTTAGAGAGGGGGGGGGGTCTGGGTCATCAAAACATCTGCGTGGATCCTAAAATGATGGAGGAGAAGTGAAATATCAGGAATGAACATTATGAGCCATTTTGATAGATTTGAAAGATTTTTAAATTTGAGCTTGCCTCCAAGGTTTCTAATCACAAGAACCCCTCTAGAATTCATTTCAGCATCCCTCTATATCTTTGTGGCAATCTTTATCAGAGGGCAGTTCTTGAGTGCCTAAGGAATTTTCTTCACTTGCCGATCTAACCTCACACACCCACGCTTCAACTCAGCACTGCACATCTCGTGTATGGACAGAACTGATCATGTGTTGTCAGACTCCGAAAGTCACCCTCTCATCCCACAACCCACCTCATCTCCCAGTGTCCTTACCAGTGATCCAGAGCAATAGCAGCCCCAGGGGCTGAAGAGGGAGCCTCATTCTGAGAAACTGAACTGAAGAGTCCTGATCAGGCAAGGCCACCTTAGAGCCAGCTTTTATCTGAGGCTTGCTTGGGAAGGTCCTCCCTGGGGACAAAATGCAAATTCCCTGGTGGGTGCAGTGGTGCAGAAAGAGTGCAGAGCATGGAGGGAGGCTTCTCATGTGGGCCCAGGGGTATAAAATGTCCTCTGTATGCTACAGTCCATGCTGTGAGCTGCAGTGGGTACAGGGATCCCTGGGAAAATCTGATTCTGCAGTATTCTGCAGTCCTCAGAGCTGTGCCCATTCCAGACAGGACTGCAGTACCCAGGATACAGGGTGTGTGCAGTTCAGTCTCTGGGAGAGCAAGTCTCATGCCTCCTAGTCTCCTGGAAGAGGAAGAAGTAATTCTCCCTTCACAAGGATGCAGTTTTAGCATTTTCTAGCATTAATAGGGCCTAACAGCGCTGAAAAGCCCTTCGTTGTAACCAGTGGAACATTCATCATCTTAGAAGTAAGAATTACAAATAATCTTTTCCTTGACCTAGAAATTAAATGACATAGGAGCACTAAAATCAAAAGAATATGATACAGAGAATAATATTTGTCTTCAAGTTGGAGACCAACAACTCTGTTAAGCGCAAGAGATAAAAAAAATATTCCTTATACAGTGGATGTGAAATTCCTTGTGACTAGATTTTTAAATTTGTAAATATCTGTTCAAGCTTGTTTTGCACACACACACACACACACACACACACACACACACACACGTAGACAAACACATCAGTTATGTTTTAGGCAAAGATTTCTCTTAGTTTTATAGAAAATAAGAGAAATAATTGATAATTCTTTTTTCTGAATGATCATAATGCAACCTTTTCTTAGCTACTCTTTGTTTTAAATGATGTTGAACAGCCATGGTCCATCATTTTAAGAGATATTCTCTATATCAGAATGTCACCATTGAATCTAGGGTTCTAATGGCTCAGGGTAATTTGAACCAATGGCTGCCGTGGTCCTGGAGTTTATCTGAGATGGGAGAGAGTAAAGCCATGCTGTCCTTAGTCAATAAGTTTGTGTTATTTTTTATGATAGCCCAAAGCTGCAGTGTGCCTCTCACACATTTGGAAAAGAATGTTTGGGGTAAACTTAGTAAATAAGGTTGCTACAATGTCTCTTTTTATTGTAATAAGACACCCTGTGAATGTGCTTCTCTCTCTGTCTCTCTCTGTCTCTCTCTCTGTCTCTGTCTCTCTCTCTCTCTCTCTCTCTCTCTCTGTCTCTCTGTCTCTCTCTCTCTCTCTCTCTCTCTCTCTCTCTCTCTCTCTCTCTCTGTGTGTGTGTGTGTGTGTGTGTGTGTGTGTGTGTGTGTGTGTGTGTGTGTGTTGGAGCTTAAACCTCGGAGATTCCCACTGAGCTACATCTCCCATCCTTTGTATTTCTCTGATTGTGTGACTGGGTCTCACTGTGTTGTTTAGCTGCCCAGTTTCAGCTCCACCTGTCCATCCTCCTGCCTCAGCCTCACTGTGTTTGGTTGACTGTCATTCACCGTCTTGGGTGGCTTTGCCTTCTGAAAGTGCGGGCTCTTTCCAAAGAGTCTAAGTAGTTGAAATATTCATTTTTGACCTGTCTGGACTATTAAGCCCCTATTCCTCATCTGTCTCACCAGGATCAGTAGTAAATGAAATGAAAGAAAATAAACTTCAGCTCATTGGAGCAGTCACATGACAAAGTTCTAAAGCTTAACACACATGGGAAGGAGGACACGAATTGTTAGCATCAGACTTGTATACGCATTGTGTCAGCTTTTGTATTCTTGTCCTTGGAAATAAGGAAGCTTTAATACTCACATGCAGTTTGGAGGTGTTATATGGAAGAGAACCAGCATCGTAGGTGAGACATATCAGATTTTAAGAATTTATTTTAATATTTAATAATTAAGCATATAATTATAGCAATAATCTTCTGAAAGCAAAATTAAAGCTAATGTTACACTGATTAAATCAATTAATAAACCACACATTGAGTTCTGAATGTTTTTGGCTTGATTATAAGCTGATTTGAGTGATTTTACAGTGTGTATAAAATGTATTGGGATGTCAGGTTTATACAGCTCATTAATGCTTTATTTTTCCATTAGTTTCCTTTACTGTTTAGAGAATATCAGGTTTATAATTTATTTCCTCACTATCCTCTCATAAGTTCCAAGTCAGGAGTATGGGAAGAGCCCTTTGCTGTCTGATATTTTCAGTGATACTTAGATGTCTCTTTGAGTTCTAGCACCTAGCATGGCTGACTGTGATCTATGGGTCTTTACATAGCAGCTGTGACCATTCTTGAGGAATCTGCATGGCTCTGTCCTCCTCAAGACATTGCATTTGGGCACCTCATCCACCACTTTCAAGGTTAAAAATTCCCAATCCTTCTGAAGCAGACATTGTTGAAATACAGATATTCAGCCGTATTGGTCTGCACTCATTACTTTCAAGGAAATTTTGTCTTTTATTTTTTAATTTCTTACTTAGAGCCCTCATCACTTCACAACAGCTGTGGGAAGGGTAATTTCTACTGCCCTTTGTTGTTCACTTCACTCACAGAGAGCCCTTGTGAGCCTGCTTAGTTTAGGGCCCAGGAGTCTGCACAGAGTGAGTTCTGGCCCAGGATTCTGGTGCGTGGCCCTGCCCAGGGCGGGGACTGGAGCTCCTGTTTGCTCTGCTCTTCAGGACTTTCTGGATGAAAGTGACAGCAGCTCAGGCAGGTTTGGTGACACATAACAAAAAATGGGTCCCAAATTTGTCCCTTCCTATTGTGTTTCCTCTTCTCTCCCCTCTCCTGCCTCTTCCTCCTGCTTTCTTTCTTCACTTGTCCTCCCACTCTCTTTTGTTAGTTCCCTCCTTTGTGTGCTTTCTGTGCTCTTTTTTATTATTTCACAAGGATTGAAGTTCAGAGTGTCACTGTGTAACGTCAGCTCCTTTAGATGTATTTTTGACTTGCAGCTAATGCTCTCTGCATCACATCTAGTGGCTATAACTGGAAAGTTCCCAAGTTGGCTTTAGAGCTTCTAGTTTGTCTTCTGTATCTGTTTCTGTCACACAAATACTTTTTCTGTGCTGATATTTTGACTCTGTATCAGCCACTTTCCCAACACAGTGCACATGACTAAGAAGAAAGCGGTTACTCTTGTAAATTTGAAACTCAGGGAACAGTTTTATTCTGCAAGTGAGTGCTTCGATAGGTCATGTGAATTTTTGAGTAGAAGTTCATTGTAACTCTTGTCATATCCAAGAGTGATGTAACCTGACCCATTTTAGGAAAGTCCCAATGCTTGGCAGTGAACTATTATGGGCTTCTGCAAACAAGTGGAACCTAAGCGCCCTGTCCTTCAGTGATTGGCAGAAGTTGGCCTCAGGAGACACTTGTGGAGAGGGGAAGGTTCATCCTCATGCTTGCTCAGAGTAGATTCAGATAGCCTCTCTGCTGGTGAAGGACATTGCTCTGTGTGGGTACCAGTGGACCCATTGCATGTGCCTGGCTGAGGGGGCTGGTTCTGAATAGAGTGAGAGTAAGAACAAATTGTAGATGGTTCATTTTCTCCACTACCCCTTTCAGTTACAAGTCAGTGGTGAGTTTTTTTTTTTTTCCTCTACTTCTGATGAACCTTGGCTCCATCCCTGAAAGTGCAGAATGGAGATTTTTACCCCAAGTATTCACTCACCTGGCCAGCAGGCTGCAAAGCTAGGTGCAGGGGCAGCAGCTCCATGCACACGTGCACATGTACATACACACACAAATGGACATATGCACACAAACACACACACACACACACACACACACACACACACACACACACACACACAGAAATGCACATCCTTTCCTGGCACTGCCCAGGGTCTGAGACACAGCAGAGCTCACCTGTGAGCAGAATCAGCTGTTGGGGAGAGAGGTAGACCTGCTCTGACTGGAATTTACCACTCTCACCACATAAGTACTAATTCAATATTAGAAAATCCAGAAAAATACTTCTGTCATCTAACTTTCTCAGGAAGAGAATTCTAGACTTTGTTTCACTTATTCTGCAGTTTTTGTGTTTTCCTTTACCAACTTTATTTACTTACATTTAATGTGATCCAATATTTTGATCTCTTGTCCCTTTTATTTCTATGACTCATTTTCTTATTGTTTTATCATGCTGTTTATCATTTTCTCAGTCCCCTTTTAAGCTTATTATATTATCAAATTCATTTTATTAATTTGTGTTTCTAGTTTACTCTATTATTTTTACCCTTCTCCTATTTTTATAGGTAATACATTTGTTAAATTTAACTGGTATTTAGTGTATTTCTATGTCTTGTTGAGTGCTGATAGAAAGACAAGGCTTAACACATCTATAAATTCCCTGTCCAACTGCTATGGACCAGTGGGACAAGTTTCCCGAGAATTCTCTTGCCCTTTTTCATCTTGTTATATTAGTAGGTTCTATAGCATTCATGTGAAAAATGAGGGGTCATTTTCTGTTTGCAAGTAACTCTTGGATTCTGATGAGATCAGATTCATAAATTGAGTACTCAGCTTTGCCTACTGGATTGACGTGGAATATGTGATATAACCTAGCGCATACTTGGACGGTATCATTACTAATCATGGTGTTAGCCCTCCACAGTGCACCTTTTCTCCATATTGCAATTGGATCTGTCCCCTAGTTTAAAGTCCAGAAGGGACCTCTTTACCTATGTGGTACTTCCTGAGGTGTAGGCTGGGTCTCCCATCCTGTAAACCAGGCTGAGGGAACTGTGCCCACCACTTCATCTTCATCCTATAGTGAAACTTACATAATAAGGGAGAAAAGGCAGACTGAGTACAAATGTTATACACTGATTGCCTCTCATTAACCATCTCTGGTTTACATGCAAATTAAAAAAGAATAGAATTTGCAATGCTCAAGGAACCTGTGGAAGTCAGCCACATCCTATTTCTCAATGTGTCAGTGTCTACACAGAACACAGGTCCTCATGCTCTTTTGTTTTTCTGTTTAGTTGTGGGCAGAGGCCTTTTATGCACCCTGGTGTACTAAGAAACTCTTGCTTTGTGCACAACAGCACAGGAGACCAGCTGGGCCTCCCAGCCAGGGAGGATTTTGCACAGGGCTGCATCACTATGGGAGTACATCCTGTACCTTGATAACAGTAATAAGCTCCAGCCTCCTCAGAATGAACCCTGCTGATTTTGAGTGTGCAATCTGTTCTTGATCTACTACCACTGTACCTTTCTGGGACCCAAGAGTGCTTTTTGGAACACTTTTAAATCATGCCCTGTGGAGCCTTGTATGGCTTGTGTACCACTATCTCAAATAGGTGTTTCCATCACGATGCTGGAGGCTCTGTTTCAACCTTCAGGAGATGGAGGCTGGCTCTCCAGGTGTGATGGACAGAGAGAGTGGGGTCTGAGTCATCTGAATATCTCCTGTGGACCCTACATCATTCGAGAGAAATATGCGGTCGTGTACAGGCATCATGATTCATTTTCATATTTTCTCCATCATTTCATATTTTAAGGTAAATTATTTTTGCAATTTTCATATATAGGAAAAAGTGTTCACTTATAATACAGTATCCAACATTTATACCTCCTGGAGAATTAATGTGCGTCATCCTTCTCTATCTTTGTGACATCACCACCTCACCATAGCTCCCGGCTCCAGTGGAATCTTCCTCACTCACACAGACCTCAAGCTCTTGTTCTCATCCTGTCGAAGAAGGCTGCAGTCTCTGGCATGGAGAGAACAACACAGGAAACAGCGGGATCCCATCCCGCTCACTTGCTCACCATCCTCATCTCCCTCCATCCTTACCAGGGATGCAGAGTATTAGCAGCCAGACACGGAGCAGGAAGCCTCATTTTGAAATGCAGAAGCCAATATCCAGATGAGTCAAGGCAAGTTGAGCTTTCATCTGGGACTTGCTGGGAAGGGCCTCCCTAGGGACTCCAAGGAAGTGCCCTGGTGGGCACAGTGAAGGGCAGGAAGGGAGGCCTCTCTCATGAGCAAAGTTGTTTCAAATCTCAGAATTTGGGGGAAAAGCAAAAGAGAAAATATCCATGTGGTGTCCAAACTAAGAGGAAAGATCCCATTGTGAAAAGCAGAGGTCCCTACTGAACCATGGTGCACAGTGCTCTTCCCTAGTAAGGAAAACACTGCCACCTCTAGTTACAGCTCAGCAGAGCAGCTCTGCGCTAGTGACAGCATGGAGATTGGAGAGAGCTTCTGGCAAATGTCATTTCTAGGTGAACCACTGAGATGTTAGTCTTCAAGGGCCCAGTGGTTACATGCCATGGGGCACTGATCTCAACAAATTTTGCCAGGAACATAAAAAATATGTCTGTTTCAGCTAGAGAACTAGGTGTCCTGTTGAAGGCAAGTGGAGAAGAGGATAATGATTGTGCCTTAGGTAGTAGATATTCAATTCCTGGCATTGGTTTAATTGATGAATATTCTGTCCTACTTCTCCCCATAGAGAGATTTTAATATGAGTTTGAACATATATTAGCATGTAAATGGGTGTTCTATAAACATACATTTATATAGAAATATATCTCTCTGATTATGAGTGTTTACATGTTAATGTGTTATCTATTGTATGTGAATAAATGAATATGTATCTATAAATGTATATAGATAGCTATAAAGGAGTGCACATAAGTGCATTCTAATGTGCTAGATTAATTAATATTGTTCTTGGAGGAGTAATTCCTGTGAAATCTTTTCTACATTTAGGATTTTGAGGCAAGTTCTCACTTTGTAGGTCAGGCTGGCCTTGAGTACACTGTGTTGCCCAGGCTAGGGTCAAGCAGGTCAGCTACTGATCTTGGTTCCATCAGAGTCTGATCACTCGCTGCACAGACACCTGAGAGTCTGAGGTCTCTTACTGTTCAGAGGCTGTGGGTCTGGAAGACCACTGTTTCTATCAGCAGCTTGTAAGCTAAAGATATGACATAATGAGTGTCACTATTGTTGTAATCATTCTCACTGTGTGATTCATCCTGAAGCAGAAACTCAATTTAGTGTCCGTCTTGCTGCTTGCTGACCATGTCATATGGGAGTTTCCTCTCTCCATCTGCCTTAGACTATGTTCCATTCCTCCTGATAAGAAAGGTGGCAGCATTCAGCAGAAAATTAAAGGTACTGGTGTGCCTTACACCCTTTATTATGGAAGAGTCTCAGAGGAAAACTCAGTAAGGGCACCCATATTACTCTTCTATTTCTACCATAAGATTTCACATGAATTTATGTCTTTAACATGCAAAAGTCATCATGTTACAGTTTGGCAGGTCAGAAGCCTTCTTCAGTGCTCAGTGTGACAGAGCCAGGATGCTGTCAGGATGCGCTCACTCTGGAAGATCCAGGAGGAAATCTGTCCTTCATCTCTTAGGTATGTCGCTGAGCCTGTATCCCTCATCTTCCCAGTTCCCAGCTCCATTTTACATCTGGACCCCTTGCCGGGTTACACCTAGGTGTTCATCCTCCCTGTGTGTTGTCCCCATGTCAGCGCTGAGAAACCTCAGTCCACAGGAAAGAAGGTTGTGATTATGTGTTGCAGAGATTCTGCCTTGCTGTCTTACAATCTCAGTTAATTAAAAATATTCCATTTTTGAGGAGGAAACCTTTGTTCCCATGTGGTAATAATGAGCTAATTGATTGCATTCATGCATCCATTTTCAATTGGAAATCAGTATTGACTGTTCTTAGCCAGCAAAGACAGTGAATTTGAAAGTTGTTTTTCTATGAAGAGGTCTTTCTTTGCTTGTTTACTTTGTACCAGGAGAACAAACATGTTGATTGGCACCACATAGAGCCCATAATGATGGTTTCAATGTGGTGTAAAGATACAGTGGGATGCACCAAGATGAGATCCTCACCACCAACTGAGCTATCTATGAAGTTATGATAGCAGGAATGACTGATGTACATTCCACAAAATTAAAAAACACATTTTCCCTAGAAAACACAGCAATTCAAATAGTTTGTGGTGTCCACACTGAAGGAAAGCTCCTTATGAGCATCTGAGACATCTAGAGCATTTATGCAGCTTGCAGGCAGCAGTGAGTCTCAGGTGGGTTTGTGGTGGGTGAACAGAGTTCACCTGGGAAAGTCAATGGATTCTGGTCCTGCCTTGGAGCTGGAAGATGTTTTTGGACACACAGCTTACACATGTGTCAACATCAATAGAAATAAATATTGGAAATGTGACTTTTCATGCATGTAAAATGTATTCTTATCATCCTGTCCTTAAAAGGAAAACGTTCTGTGATTTTGGCTCTGCTGTAGCACTGAGTTTTATGGAAGCCCATATGATGAAAATAATGTTAAATTCCACAGTTCTTACCTTTGGGAAAATTCCTGTAATTCTCCCTGGCTAACTTTTTTTCTCTTGGGGAATTTCATGAGAGTTGTAAAGTACAGAGTTGGGTAATATTTTCGGTTTCAGTTTCATTTAAAATTCAAAGAAGATTTGTGTGATCCCTTCTTGTACAGGTGGTGACACTGCATACACAGTATTAAATGGAGATGCTGGAATCTGGCCTCAGGCTCAGGTGCACAATCTACTCAGTGGCCACAACAGGTGGCTGCCATAAGTTGGCCTTGAGGATGTCACCCTAGTTGCTGCCTCACCTTAGTTGTGTGCCCCTGAAGGTCCTGATGCTGTCTGAGAGCCAAGTAGAGTAATGCAAGAGCTGATGTCTTCAGTTGCAACCAGAAAATTTCACCATCCTGTTAAGGCTAGACAGAGTCTTTCTCTGACCAGAGGTTTTCTTCCATGTGGAGGAGGCTTGAGATCAGTGCAGAACCAGGATCAGATCCTCAGTTGTTTGTCTTAGCCATACTGTGTAACTCAGGGAATTTTTTCCATGCTATGATTTTTCATTTGAATGTAGGAATGATCCATCTCTCGTGAGAAACAGAAAATAATGATAATACAAACTCTTTCCCCCATAAATCCAATAAAAATATACATCAAATCAATGCTGTGCTTAAATTATTTGGAGATTTGTTTGTTCTGACTTACTGCCATGGTCTGCAGGCCCCAAAGTTGGCTGCCATCCTTGGCTGCTGAGTTTGGAATCTGGTGCAGAACCCTGAACACTCCTCATGTCCTGGTCTGTGTCCACAGATTCAGAGGAGACTGGTCTGGTGATGGATCAAAATGGGAGCTTTCTTCTCTCTGTTTTATTGTGCATGTTTAAGACTGACCCCAGCACTTCCACATCCTAGTGAATCAGTCTACCACTGAGCAGTCCCTGAAGCCCTGGATTTAGGATTTTTCTCATCTTTGCAAGTTGATCAAGTGTGATCGGCCCTATCTGCGCTCTATTGTGTAACCCTGTGTCTTGCTGGGCCTCCTTTTCTCCCTGTGCCTTTCCTCTGTGCCTGTTTTTTTTTTTGTTGTTTGTTTGTTTTTGTTTTGTTTTTTTGTTTTTGTTTTTTTTGATACCACGGATCAAACTCAGGTCTTTGTGCTTGACAGGCAGGTACTTAAGGCACTGAGCTAAATTCCCAGCACTGGGTCTGCTTTGTGACTCCTAGATTGCTGAATTCTCCTTCTCAGGGCATCATGACTCATTACTACTATGCCAGGTACCATTGTCCCTGCTAATCAGGCTTGAGTTCATTCCCCCTCATGACTGTGACTCTGGTGAAACTCAAAACATCATTCTATTAATGTTATTTTGAAACTCGGACATGAATCTCTCCCAGTTCCTTTTACTTTTTTTTAAATCTTAGTATCCAGTCCTTCTTGCCCTCCACTGTAGATTTCTCTTCATCTGTTTGCTTTGCTCACTCTGTTACCTTCGGGTTCCCAGTCTGTTTCATCTGTTTACACTCACCTTGTCCTTTGGAATTGTGCCTCATAGCTCAGTGCACATCTCTGATCTCCAGAATCCCTCCTGTGCCTCTGCTTTAGGACATCATTAGCTGGAGCCTGGGGACTTCCTAACCTGTTCCTTTCCAAGTCCTCAGTCCCCTACTACTCATTGCTGCTTCCCTTCAACTCTCCTGGTCTCACAACATATGGTTTCAAATTCTCCAGTTGCTCAGATACAAACAAGTGGAACAGTTTTCCTGAATTTTACCTTTTTCTGACACATCACATCCAGAAAGATGATGCAGTCATTTCTTTTGCCTTTAAAATACAGTCACCATCTGCCTCCTTTTCCTGCAGCATCTGGTAGGTCAAGGGCCTGCAGGAGGAAGACCTTTGAGTGCACAGTTTTCTTCTCTCTCTTCCTTGACACAGGTCCTTGTTCCTTTGTTTTCTTCCTCACTCTTATTCTCTGCCAGAGGCCTCAGCTGCAACTTCTTGTTCTGGTTCTTCCACCTCTTCCTCGCACACAGAGCAGGCTGTGCTGTGCTGCTGCCCAGACAGCATTGTAGAGGGCAGCTGGGCCTCCCCAGGCAGGGAGGTTGGTGTTCGGGGCTGCATCACTGTGGGATGAGCATGTCTATGTTGCACATAGTAATAAACTCCAGTGTCCTGAGCCTCCACTGTGTTCATTTTGAGTGTGAAATCTGTCCCTGACCCACTGCCATTGAATATCTCTGGAGCCCAAGATTGCTGATTGGAAACCCTACAAATCATGCCTCTTGGAGCCTGGCCTGCTTTATGCACCTTCCAACTCATATAGGTGTTTCCATTACTATGCAAGAGGCTCTGACTGGACCTGCAGTAGATGAAGGCCGGCCTTCCTGGGGTGATAGACAGAGTGGGGTCTGGCTCAATACAGTGTCTCCCATGGATCTAAAATGATGAAGGAGAAGGGTGAGATCACTTTCATATATATCAGTCTGAATTTTTTTTTGTCATTTTGATTTGTGTGCAAAAACATTCAGTTTTAAGAATGGGCCCCTAAACTAGCAGCCACAAGGGAACCCATAGAGTTCACCTGAACCATCTCTGTCTTTTTTGTGTAAAATCATCATTGTTCCCTCTGGAATCCTCCTCACTCCACAGACCCAGCCCTTTCTGGTATGTGCTGCAAAACAGGCAGCCCATCCCACTGTTTTCTGAGCACATCTGGATAGCAGAGGGTTGCAAAGCCCACCTCTCACAACTGAACTCCCCGTGTCCTTACCAGGCAGGCAGAGCATCAGCAGCCCCAGGAGCTGAGCAGGGAGCCTCATGTTGAGAAGCTGGACTGCAGAGTCCTGATCACTCAAGGCGTGGTGACTGGGGAGCTTTTATCTCAGGCTTGCATGGGCAGTTCCTTTCTGGGGAGCAAGATGCAAATTCCCTGGTGGGTGCAGTGGTGTGGCAATAGTGAAGGGCATGGCACTAGGCCTGTGCTTTGAACAGGATAATGGAAAATACTCTGTTTTTGAAGGGAATTTGGTAGAGACACAGTCCATGTTGTGTGCAGCTGTGGGCACGAGGACCCCATCATGTAATTCTGCACCTACAACAGGAATACAAGTCCCCCAAGGCAGTACCCTGACCCTAGGACATGTGCCTGTGTGTTCAGCTCAGTGTCCAGGAGGGTTGTTCAGCCTGCCCTTTTCAGCCTCTGTCCTTGCTCTGAAGAAAAATGCTCCTTACACTGCTCTTCAGAGATTTCCTCCACAGCAGCGCAGAGGGGGACTGTAAAGACTGCGGCCACTGCTGTTTCCTTATAAACTCTGTGAGGATTAAAATTCTGTTAGAAATAGTTATTCCTGAATTGGTGGTTAAACTCCAGAAAAGCACCCATGTTGAAAGAAATTACCTGTTTCTTTCTGATGAATATGTTACAACCTTGTGAAAGTCAAGTGGAAAATTTAAAAAAATTATGTCTTCTATAATGAATATAAAATTCTTGTTAAGTACATTTTAAAAATTTGTGAATACTCTGTCTCAAATTGTGCCAGTTAATATTTATCAAATCATATTCATTTAAATAAAAACTCATATATACTTGCTTATAAAATTATATATAAATATATAAATGTGTAGATGTGTATATTCACATCAGATTAATAAAAATGCTTCTTGATCTAAAAATTCCCCTGAAGTCCTGTGCATGGAGGAGGGATTATTTCATAGCCGTCTTTCTAAGTGGCCATAAAAGTTCTCCTCATCATGTGTTTTATTGTCCTAGCACTGTGCACCCGCAGTGCTTGTGTTAAAAGGAGCCCACATGTGAGGACATCAGGGTGACCCCAGGCTTCTTCCTGTCTCTGCACAGTGTGAATGAGTGAGCAGCTCAGGCCAGGATGATCCTGGGAGCAGTGCTGGGTCTGATCTGCTGAGGGATTTCAATTTCAGACTCCTTCTTCCAAGCCAGGGAAACAAGGCTGGTCCTGAAAGCCTGAAGGCCATGGTATTTGTTTTTAAATTATGGTGCCAGAAACCTGGAGCATCCTTTCAAAACTGTGAATTTTTGTTGGAAAATAAATATTTTCTCATGTTTTCTTTTATAAATACAACACAAAACATATTTCTCTCTTCCTTTCTCTTCCACCTCCTTCATATTTTCTTGTGCCCTGTGCTTGAGATTGAACTCATTGCCTTCATCCTAAGCTATATCCTCAGCCTCTTTTATTCTTATGTTTAATATTTTGATGCAGCATCTCCTTGAGTCACTAAGTTAGCCATTTTAGGCTTGCACTTGCCATGTTCCTGCCTCAGCCTCCGAGAATCCTGGGGTTACAGTTATGTGTCATCTTGCTTGGATGTCTGTGTCTTCTGAGTGCTAACATCTTTGTAAGCATGTACAAAAGTTCCTATGATGCATTGCTTGGCTTTTCTAGACCATGCTATTGTTCATTTTTAAATTTTATGTATTTTTATTAGTGCATGCTTGCAGGACTTAATGACTGCATTCATCATGGGCAGTGGGCCCATGTCCAGGACGTATCCTAATTCTTATTTCTCCTTTCCCTCATTTTTAAATTCCTAAGGGTCTGTTCTTCATGTGTCAAACCTAAGTTACCAGTAGCAATTAACATGAAAGACAGTAAGCTGATGATCATTGGACAGGCACACAGCAAAGTTCTAAAAGCTTACAAAGGTGAAGAGAGGATATGAAAACCTGATGGAAAATAACTTGGACATATTCATTCATTTTCATATTCTTCCCCTTGGAAATTAAGGAGTTCCCAAATCTGTGTACAGTTTGACTGTGCCATATTATATTATTTGAGCAGTTTTGGATAAAACTTGAAAGAGATTTTAAGTATTTATAGCTCACTGTCTATTGAAAGCAAAGCAGATTGAGAGACCATGTTAATGAAACAAAAGCACACGTTTTCTCAGTAACAATACTGTGTTCATACTAAATTTTCAGCATCTGTTGAATAGTTTATATTGCATGTAAAATACCCTGAGATGTCACTTTTCTTTTTTGTACTGAGAATTGAACTGAGGATCTAGCTCTTGCAAGGCGAGCGTGGCCTACTCATATATCCATGGCCCAAGATGTAAATTTCATGGGGTTTATTAATGAGGTTAACTACATTATTTGTTTTCTGCACATTTTTACAAAGAAATCTTTTTTGGCCCTGTGTTAAATCTTTTGTTTAAAGGTTTTTTTTAACAGAAAAAGAAGGTACAGAAATAGATATTATATTGTGAAGCCCAAGGCATTATTCTCCATTACAAATATGGTAACAAAAAAATCAATAAATTAAATGAACCAGCACTAAACAAAGTAGTTTAAATTTAATTCAGGCTGCATAGCCATGAAATGGTCTGACTCCAGGATTTTGCAAATTAGGTGATTACCTAGAACAAGAAAATGCCCACCATTCTGGCTATGAACTGCCTTATTTCCTTTTGAGAGAAAATATGTGTAATTTTCTGTCTAATATTTCATCAAGCAACAACAGAATAACTTGAAGAAAGTGTTTCTCAAAATGAAGGTCAAAGGCCCTAAAGAATTCTCCCATGGGATCAGTCACAAACATTTTAAACCAGCTCCCCATGTGAATATTGTACATTCTGAAAAGCCCTCCAGGAAAAACTATGGTTATAGCAAGATCACAAGCAAATTACTTGCATTTGAGAGTTCTCTACAAGTGTATGTTGTGAATACTGCTCTTCATTTTAAAACACATTTCAGGCATGGAGGGGAACATGTACAGCTTGCAAATGGTCATGTGACTGTATCTCTACATTTTCCTTTGACGTTTTCATTACTTTCAAACTTAGCTATTGGAAGAAAAGACAATGTATGGCTATAAGCTTTGCAAAGTTATATTTCCAATAAATGAGTGCTCTAACAAAGATAAAATATATTGTATTTAATGCCTACAAATTTAAAAATCATTCTACATTTAAAATTAGATAGAGTACTTACCATTAAATTGTCCCAAGATTCTACCATACTAACTCATTTAGAGGATGATGGTTATTTTTAAAATCCTTTACATAAAAAATGGTACTAATCTTGACGCTGTGTCTGACAACTCTTTCCAAAAATGCTAAGCCCTAATTTTTATAAAAATTTCTTAAAGAGCACTGTCCCTGAAATGAATATTAACACTTATTTCATGTGTTATCCTAGCAAACAAATTTAACTAAGGGAATACAACAATGATATTTCTGCTTTTTGTAGATGCATTCAAAATTGTTGTTATTTTCTGGATGTCCCTGAAGACTATATAAACTGGGAGCCAAAAGTATAGGTAATAAGGTTTGGAAAGAAGCAAGCATAGTGATGACATTGTACTTAAAAAGAAAGTTATATTCCCATATCATAAATGACAAGAAAAATCATCCAAATTCTGTTTGCACTGAACAAGTAGAATGTGTTTACCAGTTTAGTTAACAAGAAAGTGCATCATCCTTATTTAAATAAAATCATAAACAACAACTCTATCAGCAACAACAAAATATGCAGCATTTTCTATTATACACTAACAGAATCTTGTGTTACATCTAAATACATGTACAAAAAACACATTAAAATTAACCTCCAAATAATTGTTAAATGGCTCACTGAATCCGTATTGGTAACAAGCTTTTCTGTGCATTTAATGGCAACATAATCAGAACACACAATTAGAAAATGAAGATCAGACCCGTTCTTCTTCACCAATGAAAGAGGACTAATATCCTCAGAACCTGCAAATCACATCCATTGCTCTTCCTCACAATGTCTTTGTCATCTGGTGTGACCTGGACAGGTGCACTAGTAAACTGAGGGTCAAAGTTGTCCAGAAATAGTTGGTTTGAAGGGAGGCACCAGCTGCTCCATCACGTTCCAGTTAGCATCAGGATGGTCCTGAATGTCTGAAAATCCTGTCTGAGGATGACAAACCAGTCCCTGGGTCCTTGTCCAGAAAATTCTGCATGACACTTGTGGTTTCTACAGCCAAACAATGTAGTATGTGAACCTTTCTTACCAAAATGAGTTGCACTAATAAACAATTGACTTTTGATCAGGAGTGTCAGAGTTCTCCGCAATATGAAAATGGAGACTCTCCCACCATCATCATGAATATTAGCACTCAGAGTCTACCAGTCCACACTGAACCCATAAACTTCTCTACTTATAATGTCAGGCACAACGTATGTAGCAGTGCCATGGAAACTGTGGTCATACTCCAGGCCCTACTCCTTCCTTACACATGCAATAGTCAGTGAGCTTAATGTGCCTTGCTGAGTCCAGTGATAAACTGTCTAATGTTAGGTATCTGTAAAGGATCCCTCACTGGCGAAGAGAGTTCAATGCTAAGCTGATCTCTGCAGAGTAAAACCCAGCCTGTGGCTCAGGGAGGTTTCTTTGTTGCTGCATATGAAGTGCAAGGTCTCCTCTGCCGACATGGTCCAGAGCAAAACTCAGACTGCTTTCGGTCTTAGAGCAAGAATGCAGTCCAATGACAAAAGGATGGTTCCATAACTGCTCCAAACTTGGCTTTGTGTTTGTTCCCAATGAAATTTGATGAATTCTTTTGTCACACTTTCATTGAAATATTCAACCTTCTTTTTGTAGTTGAACCAAGAATACTTTCCCATAACTTCCTCTGCCTATCCCCTGTAGCAAAGTAAAGTCCTGAAGAGCTAACCTAGGTAATGGTTTGCCACTTGTCCTAGAGTTCTTTTCCTCCTGGTCTTCAGCAGCTTGTTCCACACTGTTCTGATGTGAAGGACCAGACAAATTCCTTGTCTGTGGAGGGTCTGGAGATGTGTGTGGTTCAATCATCAGCATCACGGGTTCTGGTGGCAAAGAATGCTGCCCACAATCAAGGGTGACAAGTGTGTGACACTTCTTATGCAGCAAGAGTTTATAGTGGATGCACTCCCATGCCTGTTGTGCAGACCCCCTACATGATCAGAGCAGAGGGTACAGTGAGCACCTGCTGAAGCATCTGGCTTGAAATCTATGGCCATTGGCACAAGAAAACTTCCTACTGAGGCTGCAGCTGTGTGGGGATGGATGCTTCTTCTGCATGAGGCCTTTTAGGGTGTAATGATGTACAAGGTAATGACTAGATTAAGAGTTCCTCCTCCTCCTTCAGTTCAGGCAGCCCAAAACATTCTTCTAATTCCAACTGAGGGGATCCAGTACCTGGTTCTCTTCCCTCTCAGCCCATTCTGTGGTGAAAAGCTGTTTATTATCCAAAGCACACATATCTGGAACTTCATCACAGAGCCCGACAAAGGAGAAGGAAGTCCCCAAACAGGGTTTTGCAATAGCTCTTCCCATTAGCAGGGCCTGTCACATGCAGATGTGTGTCATGGAATTGCTTGAGAAGAAGGGACCATAGTAGAGTTTACATTTCAGGAAACTTGGCACCAGGGACTCGGGGAGCACATGTGGCCTGATGCCTGGATGGACCACACTGGCTGGAATTGCATACTGAGGAGGGTTCATGAAGAACAATACAGGAATCTAAGCAGCTAAGCTGATAAATTTGAAATTGTAATTAACTGAGTTCAGGACCACTTGTGAACAGACCCCTTCACCCCCATTTAAAAGACCAAATAAGTGGCACTGAACTGGAAAGTTACAGAGCTTTTAAAATAGAGAACCACAAAAGACATCCTAGTGGAAATAATTTAGCTACAATTTTACATTAATTTTTGGTTGAGGCCTGTATCCTGCTTCATTTCTTGAGCACGTTTTTTCCCCCCTGTGGGTACAGCTCATTCTTTTTTTGTCATGGGACTTCTACCCTGAGTAATTTTCCATTTTCCTGGGTCAAATACAGGGCACTAGTTCAATGCAGGTGTCTAGATGGCATCAGTTATTCCAAGCTACAACATTCCCCACTAATTTTAGTGCATGAATCAAATCCTTGATTCCTGGTCATCCTTTTAAAAGTCATTGTCTTCATCTATATTTTGCAGATCCTTGTAATGCAAACATGTTACCCTTAATTTAATTGATTGGATTTGGCTTTGGATATAATGCACTAAACAGTTTATCATGCAAGGACCAATAGCAATGGCCAGCAAGAGGAAAACCAAGGGTCCTGCTAGAGCTGATTGGATTGGTCAGCCATGAGGTGATAGAAAACAAATTTGCATATCAACTCTGTTGAAGATGTCTCTCATTTTTCCTATCAACTAGGCGCTTTCTGAGCTGATTAAGAGTGTTCTTAAAAACAACAAGGTTTATCAAGGACAAGGCATAGGATCCCACCCCTCCCCCGCTCTTCTAAGAATAAAACTTCTAGACCTCACCATTTCTGAAGGACCATGTCAGCCAGGGAGTTTAGAGACTCCTCCAGGTGATGAACATTTTGTTCAACACTGCCCAGATCATGGTCTATTTTTGCTTGGTATCTGGTAATTTTGGTCTCCCACTATGAGGGTTGTGGTTCCTATTGCTGTGGAACTAGCTACTCCTAATCTCAAAAGGGCAGGAATTAGGACTGGGGCCCTCTCTTTTGTGAGGTTGGGTAACCCCATATATTTTCTCCCTTCTTTTCCAGAATACCAGTATACTTGGGGAAGAACATGAGTTATGATACAGAGTTTATGGTTAGGTCAAATAAAGACAGTCAGATGAGTGCAAGGAGTGAGGCCATTTGTACAGGCAAACCAAGTTCCCAATAGGGAGACTACATGTTGGTTGAGGGGGTAAGAGACATTTGGTACATATGCAGTTGAATTACAATTGATTCGAAATGGGGAGCACTTTAAGTGGAAATTTCCAGATTTAGTTCAAACTCCAGAGCCCTGAATGTTTCCCAATGTGAGGGACTTAGTTTCCTGTCCCTACCAGTATGAAGAACCAGAATCAAGGATTGAGGTGTTTACCATCTGGGTAAGTGGATTTAGGGCCTGCATATTTTGAGTTTTACTTTGAATCCAGTTAGTTGGAGTCTCTGGTATTGCAGGCATGAAATGGGAGTGATGAATCCAATGGCTCTTTCTGGTCACCTTGAGGGCCGTGGGAGTACTCAAGGTGCCTATACAGGGTCCTTCAGAGCAGGCATCTAGGAATGTGGGCTGTCTCTTTCTGATGTAAATTTAATCACTATGTTGAGCTGCCAGTGGGTAATCAGGTATTTCAGAATGGTTTAGTGGCCCAGAACAAGAGGCGGGTCTAGCACAGAAAGAGCTTCAGAGTGTGACAGGACTTAACAAGTTCCCCATTATTGATGGCAGCCAACTTATTATGTTGGGTATGGGGATCAATGAGAGCAGTTGGCCATCCACGGCCTCAAAAGTATTAAATGTCCTGAAGGAGGGGGATACATTGCACATGCAGAAGGCCAAAAAGAATGAGACTTACCCAATTTTTGCCAGGCTTAGGAGCCAGTTTTGAAATAGTTTTCTTGCTACTTGGTATGAACTTTGAGGTCAAAAAGCACAATGTAATTTCCAATTGATTTCTAAAACTGCTGCTCAATTTTGAGTGATCTGAGCTATGAAATCTGGGCCACTCCAACCCTAGGGAGGTGAGCAGTCTGATTCACTAGCTCATAGATGAGTTTCTTATTTTTGATGAGAGCTCATTCAGTCCAAGGGGCAAATCCTTCAGCCCACCCACTGAATGTATCTACGAGAACTAAATGATATCCTGAGCCCATTTCATTAAAGTCTATTTCTCAGTGATCTCTAGGGCTAGGTACTCATTGTCTCCTTTGAACCTCAGTGGTGGCAAGCATAGAGTTCACCTGAAGTCATTGTGATCATTTTTGGCTGATCTCTTTAGTCTCTACTTGCCCAGTTTGGTTCCCCCAAGTGAGTGGCCCAATGGGTCTCCTGGATGGCCTGGGGGTCCAATGATCTACCAGCCTTGCAGAGAAAGTTGGGGTTCAAGACTCTTGGCTGGTCTCAATTCTGAATCTGAATAAGATTGACTTGAATAGCATGGGTGACTAGAGAGCTTGGGGAGCATTACAGACACCACTGGTTGTAGTGCTACCTTAGGGAAGGCATTTTCATGAGATATTGTGGTGTCTTCTTATTGGTGCCCAGAACAGAATATAATGGCAAACTTTTGGGGCAAACAAATGACAACCAGAAGGTCTAAAATCTTGGGAATATTCTTGATCTTTGTTCCTGCTGAGTTAATAGTTTTCTTTCCTGATAAATGGCCTCATGCACATGGACAGTAGCAAAAGTGCACTAACTATTTGTCTTCATCTTAGGGCTTGAGTAAGGGCTATCCATTTTGCCTGCTGAGATGAATTCCCAACCCTCAAGTTTGGTCCCATATTACCTCAGTTTCAGTGGTCATGGTAGCTCCTGCTTTTAGAGTACCTTGGGGAGGTAGCTGCTGCTATCTGTGAAAAAGTTGGGCAAGCAGGACATGTCAGGTCAGCTCAGAGGCTTGAGACTGCGTCAGTAATATGCATACAATTATATATCAGCATTGAGGGGTCATCATCAGGCAGGAGAGTCGCTGGGTTGACGGCAGAGGTAGACAGGAACTCGATGTAGTCAGTATCCAGTGAAAGGACTTGGTATTGGACAATGTAATTATTGGAAAACCATCTATCAGGAAGTGACTACAATATTGTCTCTACAGTATACCGGGCCACTGTTTGGAATCTCTAGCCAAAAGTCAACTTAGTGGCTTCACTGGTGAGTATTGCAGTGGCTGCAACTGTCTGTAGGCAATTGGGCCACCCTTCAGCCATGGGGTCTAATCACCAGAACAAATAGGCAGCAGACCTCTTTCAGTGTCCTAGGTACTGGGTTAAGACACCTTTTGTTATCTCATGACTCTTGGCCACATGTAATTGGAAAGGTTTGGCTAAATCATGGAGAACAAGGGCTGGAGCCTTCATGAAAGCCTGTTTTAAATCACTGAAAGTTTGTTTCTCTCTCCAGGTTTTAAGTCCCGTGGTTCATCTTGATTGTTGAAGACCTTTTGGGCTATTTCCACTAAATCTGAGAGTACCTTACCTTTGAATCTTTCTAGCCTTTGAAGCTTTTTTTAAATATCTGAGGTGCACTGGGAAAAAACCACAATTTTAGAATTTGACTATTCTAGACATGTCTAGATGCCTCCAGACATAAAGGTGTATAAATACAATATGCCTTAGGAGATGCTCCAGGAATGCAGATGGCCATTTAAATTCACAAGAAAGTTTGGAGCTTCTCTGGGTAAACAAGTTCACCATAGGAAGAGGCTCGCCAATGAAATTCCTGAAGATGTGTTTTAACACAATGAAGGACAACAAAAAAGCAGAAGCAGTCTGACCCAGTCACACAAATAACAGATGAATAATAAACATTAAACCATTGACAAGATTAACAAAACAAATTCACAGATGAACATACTGACACCAAGAACTAGTTTTACCTTATGACCTACTAGTCTCAGCCAAATTCCTGTTCTGAGAACAAATGAAGGTGATTTTAATGTTGTGTCCAACATTTCCAAAGACTCATAAGAGGCACCCCAACAAAAATTGAAACAATCTTACTCACAAGGATCTGGAGTGCTCCCTCCAAATTAACGTCCAAGGATTTTGGTTTCTCTATGAAAAATAAAGAGACCTCAGAAGAACTCTTTGTAGTCCCCCTGAGTAACAATTGCCTCAAAGAGAGGCTTGGATCCTATAATCAAGGGTGAGACCCCAAATGACGTGGGTTCATGAACAACAATATAGAAATCCAAGTAGCCAAACTGATGAATTTGAAATTTAATTGAGTTCAAGACCATTTGAACCTCTCCCCATTTCAGAGTACAAACAAGTGGCATTGAACTGGAAACTTACAGAGTTTTTAAAATAGAGAACCACAAAAGACATCCTGTTAGAAAAAATTTAGCTACAATTTACATTAATTTTTGGTTGACACCTGCATCCTGCTTCTTTTATTGAGCAGGTTAAATTTTCTTTCGTGGTACAGCTCATTTTGCTTTTCTCTTTAGGCTTCTACCCTGAGTAATTTGCCATTTTCCTGGGTCAAATACAGGGCACTAGTTAAATGCAGGTGTCTACATGGCATCAGTTTTGTCAAGATACAACAACTATGAAGTGGTTTTCATAAGGGATTGGCTCAGGGTGTAAGGACACTGGGTTTCTTAGTGATTTTCAGGGTCTGGTGGCTGTGGTTTTCTGTTCCCAGCCTGGACTTCTTTGGCTTCTAAGGTTTTGTGGATGCCTGTCAAGAGACCTGTCCATAGCTACTGGGAGTCTCCTGGCCCAGTGAAACTTCCTCTGTGATCTTTAGCTTTGTGATGTTGTAGGAAATTGGGTTTGGGGAGAATTCACATGGGTATGTTGGATTTCTTCATCAGTTGAGGTCATCCTGGAGACACCTTCCTTAGGGAGTCCTGGAGGGTTGATTTGATCCCACAAGGTGCACTGTGCCATCTGGATGAAGTAAACAGTCTCCTCAGGCTTTAACATAAACTTTCCTTGCCTGGGGTTCTAAACCTGCAGCTTCATTATGTGGAGAAGCAGCCCATTCTGCTCACTGTTGAGCATCTCTGAGCAAGTGGGCTCAGGAGGGTGCTGTGACTACATTGTGATGCTTGGTAACATCAGATCCCAGTTCTGTTTGGTCAGGTTGCCAAGGAAGTGAGGTGGCATTTTACGGTTCTGTGCCCCTAGCGGGCTCACCAATCTCCCCTCTTCCATGGCCCATCTTTCTCTTCATACTGAATAATCTAGCTACTTACTCATTTTGTTGTATTTTATCTAAGTATATGGGAATAATTTGATCTATACATTATCTGTCTGTTACTTTCTTATTTTTGCATTCCTGGAGTTTGTATCTTGTGTCTCCACAATGAACTATAGATGCATCCACAGACTGTTTTTTTCTGATACAAACTGAATATTTCTCGAAGTCACAAGATTTTTCAGGTTGGACTCTCCCTTGAGCTCTTGGCTTAGCTGCCTAGAGTTCTGGGATTACAGCCACACACACCCTCTATTCTAATCCAGTGTGCTACTTAGAAAGAGCTCAACTAGGATGCCTTTTGGTGATACAAGGCCCTGGTGATATCTTTACATTTAAGTCAACCTGTGTACATTGACATTTTGCATGTGGTATGCACAGTGCTGTTGGGTCTTTTCCATTGAAGGAGCATTTTCTCTGAAGATACTGTGCTGGGGATTTACAGGTAGATAGTTGTTAAATTTAATGTGCTTTTATTTCCTGATTCTATTTTCATCTCCTTTTAACTCAAAAGTAGTGCAACTTTCTAGAAAATTTCACAGTAACTTTCCCTTAGAGATATCAATGTTTGGTTCAGAGTCTTACTTCTGCAGTAGCAGTGGTGGATTCATACCAGTTGGATGCTTTCACGTGCAGAGAGGTGATTAATTATTCATCCTGAGCTAATGAACTTAGTACCAAAGTAGAGTATTCAGTTTAGTGACAGAGAGTGTATGTCTGAAACTGTATGTTTGAAAGACTGGAAAGAGCTAATGGGAATCGGCCCTTGCTGATCATTACCTTGGGGATGGCCACTGCTATGAAGATGATGCCTCACTGCTCTCCTGCTTGATTGGTACTCTGTAATGGCAAATAAAGCAGCAATAGTCAGATTGGGACTGTCAACTGTTTTCTTCATTTTAGGTGTGATTTTCAGGAAAACGTGGAGTCAGGTCAGTGTGCGGTGATTGTATGGCAGATATCCTCTCTAATGCCTATAAAACATCACCCCAGTGGTCATAAAGAACACACATGTATGGCATTTAAATCATTTTTCTACTTCTGACAATCAGCTTATGTACTTTGTGGCACCTGTAGGTGTTTACCTTTTCTAGATGCATGTAGTCTGTTCCTTGTTTGAAGAGCAATTCCAATCAGTGAAACTGTGTCAATGATAGTGAATTGACATAAAGTAGAGCCTCAACCTCCCACACTGTGAGAGAGCAGCCCTGTGCTGAATTCATGAATGGGCAACTTAAAACTCCCAGCTGAACTGAGTCAGCTTGGCTCTGGTATGGAAAGAACATCTGAGGATTGTTGCCAACAGCCCGAAAGGAGAACTGGAGTGGAAGATGGGGCTGTTTATTCTCCTTGAGAAGCTATTATCGCTGCATTTCCTGATATGAACTTACCTGTCCTCATTGTCAGAGCAGCTCCTGTCCTGTCACTGAGGATGGCTGAGGTTCTTTTCAAGGGAACTTGTTCCTTCCCCTCAACTTGGCTTCCTGGTTTCAAAGCTGAGGTCTCTCCCTGATGACACTGATCCTTCACTGTGCTAGGAAGGCCTTTCTGGTTTCCACCATTGACATGTGGGCCACTGAGTGCAGATTCTTGATACAGACTTGCATAAGATATTGTCGTGTCCTCTAAGCTGAACTTATGTGTGGTATTGCGTGAGTATAAGCTGAGCATATGTGTGCTCATGGGCTCTAGGTGTTTAGCTGGGGTAGTGTCATGAAGCACAGTGCCATGGGATATAGGCCTTACCTGGGTTCTTTGCATGTCTAGTATGTGCATGAAACTCCCCCACAGTTTTGCATTGGACTCTTTGGGTGAATATTAGAAAATAATCCTCCGAATGATGTATGCTGAGTTAAATCTCTTCCCTTTCACACCCTGAGTATAAAATGAAATTTTATTGTCTATATAAAGATCTAAAGCCAAATGGGTAGACTGGCCCATGGCTATAATTCCAATTTGAACTGCGGTCAAGTTGGAAAAATTAGCAAGATCATTTTTTAAAAAAGATTCAAATGCATTGGGGTTGTAGGTCACTGTGAGCGGGCTTCCCCTAGCTTACAAGAGGCTCTGGATTGCATGCCCAGGGCCACCACACAAGGAAAACAAGCTGTAAAGCTACATCTATTACCATGGTCACTCATTTGGCAGAAAATTAACCTCACAGTGCAGTAATATGAGTATCCTCAGATACTCTAAATCACAAGGTGATTCATTTCAACAGTGCTTTTCTTTTCATCCACTTAGTTGGATCAAAAGAAAACTTTCAAATCCATTCTAATAAAAACAAAACCCCTGACAAATGCCATTTACATTCAATTAAATGTTCACTCTCAAGTGCTCAGTTTTACAATGATGATACATTTATAATGACTTAGTGTCTTTCAAAGAAAACTAATTTACAAAATTAAGGTAAGGTACAGATGTCTTCTGGAGTTTCCTGAGGGTACACATTATATTAACTGTCACTTGTGTCCAATGATTTGATCACTCAAAATGAAAATTTAGTTGTTTTCACAGTTTTTTTTATAATTCTTTTCTTCAGAGTGTTTTTTACAGCTAACAAGTCCACACTCTAGATAGAGCTTGTCAAGTGTGTAGTTTGTACCATTTTCATTCATAGTTGAGTTATCAATTTTTTGGGTCTGTTTTGATATAGGGTGTTGCTATGCAGTTCAGGCTGGCCTTGAACTCACTCTGTTGCTCAGGCTGCCATGATATTTGCAGTGATCTGCCTGCTTCAGCCTCCTCAGTGCTGTTTTCATGTGGGAGTCACTACACGTGGCTCTATTTTTGAATCTCTAGAATCTCTGACTGTGTGGTCCATGATCCTTAAAGAATCATTGGTAAAGCTATTTAAATTGTGAGTTATTACTGAAACACACTGTCTCATTCCCACCACTGTATTATTTTCTTTTACTGGTTTCTTTCTTTTGATTAACTTCTCAATGTTTCTGTAGCTGTTTTGCTCATCATGAATTTCTTAAATGACTCTTTGCTATGGAAATTCTTTATTTCTTCCTAAATTTGGAAATATGTTTTAGTAGGTAATTATTATGTGCATTGATTTATTCTAATTTAATGTACTCCTTCAATCTCTCCTGGCCTGAAAATCTGTGTTAAGAAATCTGCAGTTATTCTTATAGATTTATCTTTATAAGTTATTTCATATTTCTCTCTAATGAATTTTAGTGTTTTTTCTTTGTTGTGATTTGTTGGATTTTTCCACAATGCAGTGTGGAGAGTTTCTTTTCTGGTTGTAGCTACTTGGAGTTTTAAATGCCTCATTATCTGGACATCCATTTCAGTGCCTATATTTGAAAGTTTTGTGCAGTAATTTGGGGGGGGGATAAGAATTTTAGACCTTACTGTGTTTCTCCAGCCTTTCATTGACCTCTGTGATGCTTAGGTGATATATTTAGAACCATTTGTGTTGGGCAGGGTTGGAGCTCTAATTTTTCCCTTATCAAAGTTGATTAGACTATTTAGAGTCTTTTTATTTTTGCAGAAATGTAAGAATCAAAAATTTAATCTATGTGAAAAAATGATGTTGACAGTGTGATACGGCATTGTGTTTTCTGACCATTTTATTTTCTTCTATTCATTTTTGGTTTCATTCTGAATTTTATTTTTATTAACTGCCAGATAGCTATTGGGGAGGTGTAAAATTTTGAGGCATATTATTGGCTAGTGTTTCTTTGTTCCTGTGTTTTTCTTCTGAATGGTGTAGGTCAGTTAGGCTAGAAACTTCTGCCAATAGAGATAACAAACACTGAACTGTAAAGAGAGGACAGTTTATGGTAATATCTACCCACAAAGAACGTTATAGCGTTTAAGACATACTGGCACTGAAACTGGTTTATTTAGAATATGTGTGTTCTCTTGATGCTGCTATGGTAATTCTTATGTATCAAAAAATCTTTCTATTTCTACTCCATTTGTCTCTTACTAGCTGCCAATTGTTGAGGCAGGAACAGAGAACTTTTAGGATTTCTGTGAGATCTGTTGTCATTTCACCATTTTGATTCCTAACTGCATGGATTTGAGACTTTTCCTTCCTCTTTTTGATAAGGAATTTTTTCCATCCTATTTAATCTTTCAGAGAAGCAACTATTGCATTCATGGATTTTTGCTTTGATTTCTTAGTTTCCATTTCTTTAATTTCTGTTATGATTTGTAATTTCCTCCTTCATATGATCTTCAGCATTAACCTGCTCTTCTCTATCTATAAGATTGCAGTTCAACAGTAAGTTATTTATTTGAGCTTGTTCTGTTTTCCCGATATGTATATTCACTGCTAAACATTTCCCTCTTAGGACTACTTTCAATGTGTCCTGTAATTTCAAGTATGGTTTTACTACTGTTATCTTGTAAGTGTATAAATTGTCCAATTTCTTTGTTAATTTCATCTGTGACACATTTGCTTTTTTAGGATAGCGTTATTTAATTTCCATGTGTTTATGGATTTCTTGTGGTTTATCCCTGTCTCTCTGTCTCTCTCTCTGGTTCTCTCTCTCTCTCTCTCTCTCTCTGGTTCTCTCTCTCTCTCTCTCTCTCTCTCTCTCTCCCCTTTCTTTCTTTTTATGTATCTGGAATTGCACTCCATACTTTGCACTTGCCAGGCAGGCACTTATTCCTCTGAGCTATATCTGTGGTCTAGTTCTTTGGTTTCCTTTGCCATTGATTTCCAATTTCATTGTTATGTAATCCGATAATATGCATGGGATAGTTTCAGTTGAGTTACATATACTTTAGTTTGTTCTATGAGAATATTTTCTATTTAAGAGTATGTCCCAGAAAAAGTGTCAGTGGAGCCCTGTTGTGTTTAAGGAACTCATTAGTATTTGTAAAACTATTTCATTTTCTGATAAAGATTATTTTTATTACTGGGTATGGTCACCGGGTCAGTTGAGAAGAGAATAATAAGCTCCTGATGTCAGGTACAAGAGAGAGAGTTGCTGCAAGGTACAGAAAGGCTTGTGTGCTGTAATTGCCTGAGGATGGGGATAGGCAAGAGGATGGGAAGAACACTGGGAATCAAGCTTGATGAACTAAGCAAATGACCTTGAACATCATATCCTGAGGAAATAATGCTACATGTGAGGCATCAGATTCTTCAGAGTTTCAATGCTCTGAGGTATTGCAAAGAGATCTACACTGCACAAACAGCCCCACACTCGCACAGCCAGTGTACTTGAGTTTCTGTTAGTTGCCCAGATATCAGTTCCTGCTACTTCTGTTTCTTAGAAACAGCTGGTCACTGTGATGCACAGCTGGTCTTATGAAACATATTACAAAAACCAATCAAAGACAGCCATGTGCTCTACCTCTCTACTTCCCATTTGAAACCCCATAAAAACTTCTCTGCCTGAGTCTCAGTGGTAGCTCAGTTCACAAATGCTTTTGCTTGTCAATAATTTGGTTTCCAAACAGAAGCATTTGGCAAAATTCTATTTGTTTACAAACTCTTCATCTGGTGACCAACATGACTGTGTCAATCTATTTTAGACAGATGCAACTGTGGCCATTTTCCCCAGAATCAGGGAACAGATTAAATTTGTCAACTGACATACCACTGTAGTTAGCCCAAAATATGTCACTAAAAGTGACCATTTAAAAAGATTTCTACACTAGCAACAAAGTCTTTACACTAAAACCATCCATAAATTTAGCACAGAATAAAACAAAAAGCCCAAGAGAAACGGGGGAATAAAAGGCAACAGAATGCCTCCCGAATCTCTCAGCTCCATGAAGCCAATCCAGGGTATAGAGAACAGGATAAGCCACACATGGGAATTACTTCAAAGGAGGTTGGAAAACAGATCAGAGAGGTACACAGAGGGACCACAGAAGACATAACGAAGCAGATAATGGAAGTAATAACCAAAGTGATCCAGAAGCTTCCAGAAGACACAAATAACAAACTAGCTGAGCTAAACAAAACTATACAAACCATAATAACAAGTTTAGAAAAAAAAAAATTGGAGTCCATAAAAAGGTTAAAATCAGAAATCCAGGTGATTAAAAATTATATTGAAAGTTTGGGCCGCAGAAATGACCAGTGTGAGAACAGAATTTCAGAACTCAAAGGCAGTGATGCTTTCAGAGACAAACTACACCCACCAACAAGACAACATGAAAAATGGACTCAATCGCTGGATGACACAAAAAAGCCTATGAGTAACTGGAAAAAGTGATAAATCAGAAGATAACACAAACAGCATAAAAAAGATTCACAGACATAATGGCGGAAAGCTCCCCAAATACAGGAAAAGAAACAAGCACACCAATAAGTGAGGCATGACCAAAAGAGAGCTTATTATACTTTTAGTACCAGAAACCTATCACAGGAGACAAACTCTTAAGTGCTATTACAGAAAAGCAACAAATCACATGGAAAGGTAAAAGCATTAAAATTATACCAGACCTCTCAACACAGAACTTCAAGGCCAGGAGGAAGTTTCAAGCTCTAAAAGATAACTTCCAAACCTGACTTACGCATCCTGCAAAACTCTCCTTCATAACTGATGCAGACATAAAGTATTTCCATTACAAGAAGACAAGATATTCATGGCCACCAAACCAGCATTACCAAAAAATTTCAACTGACTTGAAAATAACAATCTCTAATTATTGTGCTTTCAAATTTTGTTTGTTTGTTTTTTCTCTTTAAAATAAAATAGATTTAAAAAGAAACAAAAACTTTAAGGGTATTTCTGGAAAACAACAATAAAGCCAACAATGTCAATAAGTCAAAAAGAATGAATATACCCGGTGTGATGAGCAGTTAAGCAAAAGAAAAAAAAGGAAAGGAATATCAACAAGAATAAGTCGATAGTTTTCAGTAAAAACTCTCAGTGTGAAATGGTTTCAATTCCCCAGCCAAAAGACACAGACTGGCAGAACTGATCCAGAAACAAAATCCTATGATACGCAGGAATCAAGAAACACATTTAATTCAAAAACAAATTCACAGATTAAAGATCAAAAGATGGAAAATAATATTCCATGCAGGAAAAGAGAAAGAAGTAGTAACCATAACTTTGTTTTTTATTTAAAAGGAAAAAAAAAAGAAAAACAAAACAAAACAGTATAATTATACAAGTAATACAGAATTACACAAAAAGGTAAGAAATGATAATAGATTACATATTGGCATCTTAGAAATGGTTGTTCAAGTTACAGGATTAAACCATACAAAGTGGACATTCAAACAGTGAGACTGCAAACAATTGCGTTCAATGATCCAACAAAAATTTAGTAATATGTTCATTTATCTTAACACACCTAAACACACTTGCAGTTGTATCCTTTAGATCAGTTTTTTTTCTCTGTTTTACAACAAAACCCAAAATGTGTAAATTTTGCAGTTATCCTAACTTTAGACAAAGTGGACTTCAAGCCAAAACTAGTCAGAAGAGACAAAGAAAGTCGCTACACATTGGTGAAGTGAATAATTCCATAGGAAGGGATGACAATTATAAACACACCGAATACTAACATGCCCAACTTCATAAAACAAATACAGACATGCAAAGTCAGATAAATATTAATGAATGGCAAAGTAGGATCTCAGTAATAACCCACTGTCAAAAACAGATCAGTTAGAGAACTGGGCTCCCAAATCAGGCAAGATGCAAAATTGCTCAAGGTGCAATTTATTATTGTCAGCTTACAAGACGAAAAGTCCTGTTTTTCCAGGGATTTACTCAGTGGCATAAGCACCTACCTGGGAAGTGTAAGGCCATGATTTTGATCCCTGATTCCAAAAAAAAAAAATAAAAAAGTTCTGTCTCGGATGGCACCATGACAAGGCTCACTGGAGGACTGTGAGATCCATTTGTGGAGTGTGAACAGCACATAAAGCAGAGGATGGTAGAGCAGAAAATGTAAGTACATTCCATGCCTAGAAATGTTCTACTTCTCTGCTGCTGTGTAACAAGTCATATCTAAGCTAGTGGTGACCAACAACCACTATTTATACCTGATCGTGCCTTCTTGGGTCAGGGGCTTGGGCAGTCTTTGTCTCCCATGCAGGGAAGCTCTCTTGGTTGGGGATGGCTGGGGCTTTGGTTCTGACTGTGGGAGAAGTGCTGTGGTTTTCTTTCTCCATAATATCTCTGGGGCTGGCATGTTTTTTAGGTTCCTCACCAATGTGTATGGCAGCTAGAGTAGAGGATGGCTATTCCAGCTGCAGATGGCCACCAGACACCACTCCCTCTCCACAGTTTACATGTGACTAGTACAGGCTTCCTTTCAGCACAGAGGCTATGGGGAGTGGGCTTCTTACTTGGTGGCCTGTTCCTTCACAGCAAGAATTTCACAAAGCCCAGGTGGAAGCTGCAGTCTCAGGATGTAGCTTCAGAAGATTCCAAGCACTGCATCTGCCATATACATGTATTCTACCACTGAGCTGCATTTCCAGGCCTTCATTTTTTGAGTCTGGGAATACTAAATTGCCCAAGCTGCCCACGGTAAAGCTAAGTGTCCAGGCTCCAGAGTGGTTGGGATAACAGACACATGCCACTGATCTCAGCATATTATATTCTTTTGCTTAAGCAAATCCCTAAACCCAGTCCAAATTTTAGGAAATATTGGAATCACGGTTTACAAGGGAATGAGTTTAATTCAGGACAAATAATTTATAGGATTATTTTATAGTAGTCACACAAAGAGTCAAATGCAAGTGTGCAGGAGATTTGTGCACATACTAGAGACACAAGGATGGGGGTCTGGATCCCAAGGCAATGTTTATATGAGTCAAGTTGAAGACCTTGAGCCCATAGCAATATCCTCCACAGGTCCAAATGGAAGCCTAGAGCCCACCAAAATGTCTCAAAAAAATTCTATCAAGGATATGCACTGAGAAGGCCCAAAGTCAGGGGTAGAAGCTAGAAAGTCTGTGCCAGCAGGTGAAGTAGTGTGCCAGCAGGCTGAGGGATCTGCACTGAAGCCAGGATGCTCAAACTGAGTACCAGAGTTTCCCCAAAGAGAATTACAGTTGTCCTCAGCTATGGCCAGGTCCCAAGCTCTTCTGATCCTAACAGCAGAGTTTGTATCAGAAAAATCAGCCCAACAAGCTTCTCTGAGATCAACAGCGCCAGCTGTTCCTTTCCAGTTCTCCATTTATGCTGCTGGCAACAACTCAGATGGGCCTTCCACATCCAGCACTACACACTCGGTTCAATCGGGTGTTACAAGTGGACCATTAGTTACTCCATTACAGGAGTAAAACAATTCTCCATGCAACAGGAACCCGGAAAAAAGCAGGGATAGCTATTCTCTTTGCAGATAAAGTGAATTTCAAGTCAATACTGATTAACAGAGAGAAAGCTCACTATATCCTTGTAAAGGGAATAACCAAGAGGAAGAGATAAACATAAATATATATGCACACATAACAGTTCACCCAACTATGTAAAACAATTACTAACAAACATGAAAAATCAAATAAGCCCTAATACAATGTTACTGGGAGACCTCACTACTCTACTGTGACAAAAACACAGATCAACTAGACAAAAAAACACAAAATCAGTAATGAAATATGGGTACTACATCAAACTTTTGAACAAATGGACTTAGTAGATGTCTATAGTGTTTTGCTCCACAACATCAGAATATACAGTCTTTTCAGCTACCAATAGGATGTTTTCCACCTACTGGCTCATAGAATATACTTGAATAAATACAAGGGATTTGAAATTATCCTATGCATACTCTCAGACCAATGTGCAATGAAATTGGAAATCCATGCCAAGGAAACCACAAGAACTTCATAAATCCATAGAAATTAAAGAGCACCCGACTGACAACCAATGGGTCACAGATGAAATTAGAGAAGAAATTAGACGGTTTCTACAGTTGAATGATAACAACAATACAACATACCAGAGCTTGTAGGAAACAATAAAAGCATTCTTAAAAGGGAAATTTTTAGCAATAAATAAAAATATCAGGAAAATAGAGCTAGTGTATAGAAAAAATTCAATGCTGAACCTCAAATTTCTAGAAAAAGAAGAGCAGGCCAAGCCAAAAGCTCGTATGTAGGAGGAAATTACAAAGATCAGAGCAGAAATTAACACACTGGAGACTAAAAAATACAATACAAGGAATCAATGAATCAAAGAGCTGGTTATTTGAAAGATTAAATAAAACTGACAAAACCTTAGCCAACCTTATCAAAATAAGTTAAGAAAAGACTAAAATCCACACAATTAGGAAAGAAAAGCGTAAAATCACCACAGACTGCAGAAATGCAGAGAAACATGTATACCTACCTGGAAAACTTGTATTCTAATAAGATGGAAAATTCAGAAGAAATGGAGAGATTCCTAGATGCATGTGAATTATCAAAGCTGAATCAAGAAGATATAAAAATCCTAAATAGTCCAATATAAATAAATAACATCAAAGAGGTAGTTAAAAACTTCTCAACAAAGAAAAGCCTAGGCCTGACACATTCACTATGGAATGCTACAAGAAATTTACAGAAAACCTAATGTTACTACTACTTCAAACTCTTTAATGACATTGAAAGGAAAGCAAGATTCCCAAATTCATTCCTGGCAGCAAGCATTTCCTCAAACCCAAACTAAAAGAATTCTAGGCCCATCTCCCGAATGAACACTGATGCAAAAATCCTGAATAACATACTGGCAAACAGACTGCAGCAAGTCATCAAGAAGACTGTACACCATGATCAAGTGGGATTCATCCACAGGATGGGGGAATGGGTCAACATACTTAAATCCATAAGTGTAATACACCATATTAACAGAGCCAAGGACAAAAATCACATGATCATCTCAACAGATGCAAGAAAAGCTTTTGACAAAGTCCAGCAGCCGTTCAGGATAAGAGCCCTACAGCAAAGCAGAATACATGGTCTTTATCTCAATCTGATAAAAACCATCAATGACAAACCAACAGCAAACATCATACTAAGTGGACAAAAAATGAAAGCTTTTTCTCTAAAATCAGGAACAAGCCCAGGATGTCCACTGTCTCCACTCTTATTCAATATAGTCCTGGAAATTTCAGCTGAAAGAATTAGAAAAGAGAAAGAAACAAAAAGAATAAAGATAGAAAAAGAAAAAAGTTAAATTATGGTTATTTGCAGATGACATAGAAGACACCAAATATTCCTCCAAAAGACTACTAGATTTAATAAACAAATTCAGTAATGTAGCTGGTTACAAAGTCAACACTCAAAAATCAGTAGCCTTCCTGTACTCACTGAGAGAGAAATCAGGGAAACAATATCTTTCACAATAACATCCAAGAAAAAAAAAAAAAAAGAAATACCTAGGAATTAATCTAACAAAAGATGTAAAAGACCTCTACATTGAAAACTACTGAACTCTGAAAAAGAAATTGAAGAGGATATTCGAAAGGGAGAGATATCCTGTGCTCTTGGGTAGAAAGAACCAATATAGTGAAAATCGCCACTCTTCCAAAACTGTTATACAGATTCAATGCAATTCCAATCAAAATCCTAAGAGC
The DNA here is from genome assembly GCF_034190915.1 of Cavia porcellus. NCBI lineage: Eukaryota > Metazoa > Chordata > Mammalia > Rodentia > Caviidae > Cavia > Cavia porcellus. The sequence goes on along the minus strand of NW_026947501.1, from coordinate 41,667,952 downwards.
ATATCTCACAGAAGTAGAGAAAACAATCCTAAAATTCATCTGGAACTAGAAAAGCTATAGAATAGCAAAGTCACTCCTCAGCATGGAGACAAGACAGGGGGGCATCACAATCCCTGACTTGAAATTATAGATAATGCTACTGTGACAAAAGTACAGTATTGGCAAACAACAACAACAACAACAAAAATAATCACACCTGAAAATCAGTAGAACATATTAGAAAAACCAGAAACAACCCCAGACATACTACGCCACCTTATCTTATCAAAGGTGCCAAACACATACACTGGAAGAAAGATTGCCTCTTTAATAAATGGTGCTGGAAAAACTGGCTCTATACCTGCCAAAGATTAAAACTGGACCATATCTTTTACCAGGTTCTAAGCTAAAACCAGAATGGACGAAAGATCTGAATATTAAAACAGAAACATTAAATCTGCTAGAAGATAGAGTAGATAAAACTCTTAAAGACGTTGGTGTAGGCAAAGACTTTATGAACAAAACCCAGATTGCATAGGAACTATCACAAAGAATAAACAACTGGGATCTCACCCTATTGAAAAGCTTTTGCAAACCAAGACAAACCACCAACACAGTGAAGAGGCAACTCACAACAAGGGAGAAAATGTTTGCCAGTTGTACCTCAAAGGATAGTAATATCAAGAACATATAAAGAACTAAAGAAAAAAAATTAGTCCTCCCAGATTTGAAGACCCAATCCAAAAATGCGCATCTGAGATGAATACACACTTCTCAGATGAAGAAATACAAGCAGCAAATAAATATGTGAAAAAAATGTTCAACATCACTGCTCATTTGAGAGAAACAAATTAAAACAACACTGAGATTCCATCTCACCCCAGAAAGAATGACTATTGCCAAGAATTCAAGCAAGCACAAATGCTAGAGGGGTTGTGGGGAAAAAGGAATCCTTTTTCTCCACTGCTGTTGGAAATGCAGACTGGTGCAACCACTTTGAAAATCAGGGTGGAGATTCTTCAAAAAACTAGGACCTGAGGTCCCATTTGGCCCAGCTATTCCCCTTCTGGGCATCTTCCCAAAAGAACATCATACTACAGTGATATATCTGTACTCATGTTTATAGCAGCACAATTTTTAATAGCCAGATCTTGGAAACAACAAAAATGGTCATCCTCTGGGGAATGGAAACAAGATGTAGTATTTTTATACAATGGAGTATAAAGTCAGAAAGAAGGATAAACTGGAGACTTTTATAGTCAAATGGATGTAACTTGAGATCATATTCATAAGCGAAATAAGACACACATGTGTAAACATCATATTGTTCAGTGTGAAAACCTAAAACAACATATGTATATGTATGCAAAAAGTAGTTAAAATACTTCTACTACTGATTTCTCCTGAGTTCACTGAAGAGAAATATTTGTGCTGGTACTGTTTGGACAATTGATTGCAGATTTCTTGGGCTCTGGGTGAATGATTTTGGGATGACAATGCACCATGTATGTATCATTGTTGCCTCCTGATTGATGTCTTTTGAAATTTTGAGGGTTTTTTCTCCTTGAAATAAGATGGATTTGAAAAACACAATCCAAGTCAGAAGAGAATTGACTCCACTTTCATTGAGCAGCGAGGCCAAGAATTTGCAGCCCACAGTAAGACGGATGTCTTCATGTGGCTTCTCAAGTGCAGAATGTCTTTCCTGGTATGTAGCATTCAACTTTCAGACAGAAACACATTAAAGAATACAACCATGATAGGATTTATGAAATGGAGGGGGTACGCACCGGGCTGTGATGTAACATTCCTGGTACAGGATGGAGTCTTTTAAGAGTGAAGGCAAGAAGCAGTACTTGCAGAAATCTAAAGACTAAATTTATACTAGAGGGGTTTCCCTGAGATACTATTTGTATTTCATTACAGAAAATTCCATACTCAAAAGCAGACTAATAAAGGTGGGCATGGTGGCACACGGCTGTAACCACAGCACTCGGAAGACTGAGGAATGAGACCCAGCCTGGCTACACAGTGAAACCCTGTCCCAGAAAACAACAAAAAAGACAAATCCTCACAGATCTCACCTGACTTCAACTGTCACCAGCACACATGATTTTGTTTCATCTATGTCCTGAGCTGTCCCTCTGGACATCACATGATCTCACTTGTTAGGACCTCAGCAGTGGAAATATAGCCTGTAAAGGGCCTGTATGGTGCAGTCCCTCAAATATCTAGAAATAAACATTTACAGCCTGAATACCCAAATTAGTGGACACAGATTCCATTTTGACTTACCTCTGCTGAGATGAGACGGAAGTGTGCTGCATGCTAAAATTTTCATAGATCACAAAGAGAAGCCAAAGACAGGACTAGTGGGCAAATTCGGAGAGAACACTGAACACACACAGGAGAGAGTAATGCAATAAAGATTCCAAACAGTTCTCCATGAGCGAGGAGGAGGCGGGAAGAGAAGGCAAACGATGCTCTTGTTTTACTTTTAACAAAATGGAGCTGGGAGTAGAGCTCAGCTGTACCATATTTGTCTTCCTTGTAACACTCACACACACACACACACACACACACACACACACACACTCCAGGTTAGAGGGCTGAAGCCTTAGTGATTAACATCTCTCCAGCTCTATAGCTTTTGAAATGCTACAGTACTGTTATACCACTTTATGAGAGACTTCTGTCCACCTGAAGACAAGAATGTGGACTATAGGACAGTCTCAGGTCATCAACTCAATTACCCCCATTAAGAGGAAAGGCCTGTGCTTTCCTGTTGGCCTCCTCTGAAAGGGAAGGGTGAGATGTCTAAGTATTTATAATCAAATCACAGGGAGCTGTTGCCAAATGGGGTGAAAGTAAGGCTCTCATGTGACACAGGATGGTTTTCACTGGGGTCCTTGAGGCGTGAGAACAGTTCACATGTGGATTCCTAGAGGAAGATAGGATGCCTGAATTGAACAAACCCCCAAACAGTGTGAGCAGATTTCAGACCCTCCATCTGGGAGCAGCCCAGGCGGGGCTGAGTGGAGGTGACCCAAGGCACCCCTGAGAGCCACCCCTGCAAGCTGTAGAGGTGAGGACTCTCCAGGACTTCCCAGAGGAACTGCTTGCTTCCTTCTGCTACCTCCACCCACTGTGTGTTCCTGCTCTGTCAGGTGTCACGGGTCTGAAAAACTGTCCTCAAGTAGCACCACAGGTCCTTTGTACTCATGGGTTCTACATTCAAGGAGTGAACCAACTGCAGACTGAGAATATTTCTTTAAAAATCTGCATCTGAATTGGTTTGTTGATGTGTGCTTATACTTCCAGCACTGTGAGGCTGAGGTTTAAGTCCAGCCTAAGCAATTTAGCAACTTACTGAGACCGCCTCAAAATACAAAGGGCCGGGGACAGAGCTTAGTGTGAAGGCCCTGGATTGCACCTCCAGCACCTTGGTGAGGGACGTTGTATCTGTACTGAATACATGCAGATGTTTTTTCTTGTATCTCCTAAAGAGCAAACTACTATTCCCATAGCATTGCCACTGTATTAAGTGTAAGTTATCCAGAGAGGACGCAAAGCATCTATGCAGGGACACATGCAGGTTATACAAATATGATGTATATTCTACCAGGGCCCGAGCAGCCATGGCTCTTGGGATCCTTGGGGTAAATTCCCTCATGAAATACGACAGATGACTGGAAGGCAAAATCACTGACTAATCATTGTCACTAGGGAATTAAGGCCAGGAAATGAGACATAAATGCATGTGGGATATTTGAAATGCATTAAGTGATATGTGGGTGTCCAGAATAGCAGCAGCAATAGCACTAGGATATGGACCATCTACTCACCTACCACCCAGGGACACACCAAGGAACGCTGGAGAGTCTGGCCTCTTCTCTCTGCTCTGCAAACCCCATTCAAAAACACAGTTTGCAGGGAAAAAGGTTGAGAACCAAGAGCTCAAACCCATGATTACTCTGAGATGCGCCATGTGAAACTTGAAAACAGGAGGGTAACACTGTATGAACAAAGGGTCTGACACAGCAGGCAAAGCTGAGCTTGTCAGTGTCCCACCCCCAACTGTGCTGGGGGCACCTCCCCGCCCTGGTCTAACCAGGCCCAATCTTCAGCAGGACCCCATCTTCTCTTGCCTCATGCCCAGCTACACTTATGTCATCCAGCTTTCTGTCCGGTGATTTCCATAGCGACACTACCTTCAGAGAACCTGCCTGGAGCAGGAAGCAAAACAGCTGTGCCTGAGACAGGGATTTAGCTCAGTGTCATGAGTGCCTGCCTGGCAAGCATGAGGTTATGAGTTCGATGTCTGGTAACACACACACACACACACACACACACACACACTCCAGCCACACTTAACTTTTAACAAAATCTTGGCCTATTCAAAGAACTCTTCATTGGCAGTGAAAAATGATTCAGAACTTTATTGAAAGAAAGCAATAAATAATACTGTGATTAAAATAGTTCAAAAGTATATATATGTATATGACTGTATACTTTGTTACATACTCAGAAAATTCCACAAAAATTAATAGAAAAAGGGCAGTAATATGGATTGTACAAGTGAATTGTATGTATAAACCAAATTATTTTTTTTCTTTTTCTTTTTCTTTTTTTTTCTTTTTTTTTTTTTGTCTTTTTCGTTTTTATCGGTACCAGGGATCGAACTCACGACGGCCTGCTTGCAAGGCAGGCGCTTATGCCACTGAGCTAAATCCCCAGCCCCTGCATAAACTAAATTAAAAAGGCATGCTGCCTCTACCCATGTATCAGTTGCACAATAAATAACATGCACCATGATCTGACTCCTTCCTTGCTGGCTTTTTAATATGCCAGTGAAAAGCAAGTTGCTTTTGCTACTTGTTCAATCCAAAATGGCTATGTCATCAAAATCTAAAAATGTATGACTAGTTGAAACATGTTTATAAACCAATGTAAAAAGGTGACTGACATATGAAAAATAAGGCCTTGATTAGTTAGAGTTGTACAACTTTATTTTCAGGGTTTCCTGCTCTCATCTGCTCATGCACCAATGTCTGTGAGATGTGAGCACAGTGCTCAGTGATTGGTCCTCTAAGAATAGCTGGAGGCACCTTCCACATGCTCACAGGAAAGAGGCAGGGAAGGTGCCAGGCTGGGGTCCACCCCTGGCCACTCCAGCCCTGCTGAGAGCAGCTCCAAGCTCATGGCTTCTGGTCAAGTCTCTGAAGACAAGCTCCCCAAGTCCAGAGACAGGATGGGGAAAAGGGAACCAGTGCTAAGAAAGTTCTATAGTGCTCTGGTGCAACGGTTCAGTCCGGACTTTATTAGACTCTGATTTCTTGCTAAAAAAAAGAACAGTTAAGGTCAGTCAACCTCAAAATATGACAACTGCTTGGAATGAAGTCTTCTGATTTTAAAATGACTGATGTAGAGCAAGGTGAAGGATAATGCACATTGCTTATGTCACAACAATTTTATAAATGTAGTAAACTGGGCTGGGGATTTAGCTCAGTGGCATAAGCACCTGCCTTGCAAGCAGGCAGTCCTGAGTTTGATCCCTAGTACCGATAAAAACAAAAAAGACAAAAAAAAGTGTAGTAAACTAATTTTTTCAGGGATGGCTTATCATTAAAAAGTTAAATAGTAATAATTACAATATGTGCACAATTTACAAAAGCCGTGTATTTGTTCATAGGGTTTATACATACAAGCATTACAGTACATTCATTTGAAAGACTAAAATTAGATATAAGAACATGAATTGCTTCCAGAGATATTTATAGCCTAAACATAGATGAAAAAGTAAGTAACTATATAAATGAAAAGTCCTAAGTTTACAAAAATAGAAGAAACATTAAATTCTAAAATATTTTCTGTATGTTATTGATGAATTTTTCACTAATTAAAAACTCTGTTATAAAATATCTTAGGAGTCCATATAACAAGTATTAACAGATAGCGATTCGACTGAATTAAAAAACGTAGTCTCTGTTGGATTCAAAATGCTGCATATCATCTGTAGAAGTAGTGCAGGAAAACTGGAAGATAAAAACAAACAGAAAGCCTCTCTTAACACAAACCACCTGGAAAAGGACCATGACTTCAGACACACACGCTGGGGCCCACTTCCCCAGGCCTCCTGCCTCCTCCCTGCTGGAGCGTCAGCAGACAGAACACTGAGGACCCTGCTCATGGACTAGAGAGGTTTTACATTTTGTGACAGTTTTAAAAGTTAAAGTTAAAAGACTATGGAGCCCATCCCAGATTCCAGCTGAGGCACTGAACACAAGCACAGTAGGCAGAGCTCCAGCTGGGGTTCTGATCACGGGTCAATGACACCTCTGCCATCAGTCAGTCAGAGCTCTAGACCATGAGGACACAAGTGGCTCACTGGCGCCCAGGCATGGCAATGCAGCTTTGTGTTTAAAATGTCTGCCATGTATGGTGGCACGTCTGCAATCCCGTATGTCAGAAGGCTGAGGCAGAAAGATTGCAAGTTTGAACAAGGACTAGATGATCTAGGAAGACCCTGTCCCCACTAAAAAGGGGATGGGGTGCTAGGGATATAGCACAGTGGGAACACTCTGGGTTCAATTCCCCATATATGTGTGCGTACATGTGTGTTTGTAACAAAGCCAGTATAGGAGCTGTGTACCACTGTGTATAAACACAGTGGAAGAGATGCTTCCCAATCTCAGGCTCTGGCCTCCTGGTGTGGTCAGCTTTTGGGGTGCTTTTTTCCTCAGTTGCTGCTTTCCTGCCCACCCCCCAACAATGGCATCAGCAGATCATCACTTCAAGTGAGTAGGCATTTTTAGCTTTTAGGAAAAAATGGGAACGAATGTGTTTTTCTTTAAAACTGGAGACACAAGGGAGACAGGAGAGGGGAGGTAAAAAGATTTAAGATGTCCTAGTACAGGTACCAACTCTCCATGATGAATTTAAGTACAACTAACTTACTAATAAAAATAAAAGTTAACAGAACAAAAATGACACACAGCCCTCTTTATGGTCAGCTAAAAACCAAAATCGCCTTGATGGGTACAGAGCTACTATTTCTGTCATTTTGAAGTTCCCCATGTAAATTGGCATGGTCTAAACCCACACTGTTAGCCCTGTTACAGCTTCACCCTGCTGTACAGGGATGATCTCCAGGGATTACGCTGCTCTCTACTCACCAACAGGAGGCTTAACAGGAGGAAGTCCTGGTTGTCGCAGAATCCAACTTCTGTGTTTCTGATACACTGCCTGTTCCAACAACCATGAGAGGAAGTGTGCAAAAACAAAGTGCTGTTAGTTTTAACACTTCACACGGGGCACAGGTAAGACACACATCTCCACACCTACAATGGTGTCTACTGAGGAATCCTAAGACTGCCTGGGAGAGTGAGGCAAGAGCATCAGAGGGCTGCCCAGAGTGGTTCTGTCACCACCCAAGGGGACACTGGCACCTAAAATAGCAATAGGGCCCCTTGGAAGTGCAAACCACCTCAGTGTGCACATACAGAAAGGACAACCACCTAACATAGCTACTCTGCAGCTCCTTAAGCCACACTTTGATATAGCAACTGGACTTTTCCTTGTGCCCTACAGCTAGACCTCCAGGAATGAATGGGGTGAATCAGCAGCATGAAGGGGAGGAGGGAACCCCAGCTGCTCTGCAGGCATTGCTCTCAGGGTGGGTTGCAGGCAAAGAGGCACAGCCCAGAGGCCATGGCCAGTGCTTCTCAGAAGACTAAAGCTTGTCTCAGTTTCTACAAAAAAGGATGGAGAACACGGAGGCAGGGGTCCTTGTTTGACAAACACTGGGTGGCTAAACAGGCAGTACAGCCCTGTCACAAACTGGGTAAAGAGCTTGCAACATCTTCTGCAGATATTTACACTCCCAGTTGTACAGTGTTTTGTTTTCCTGCAAGTATACCAGGAATACTTCTTAGCAACATCTTGCCATAGCTCTAGAAAAGACAGATAGCTGGCCGTGTTGGTAAGACTGGGCAGTCATTGTAAACCTTCATTCTAAAGTCTAGGAGACATGCTGTAATTTATCTTATACTCTCCACCTCACAAGTCATTTGTAACAGTCCACCTTCTTACCAATGTGGCATAGACATCTTCTATGTAATTTACCCTGACAACTTTTTCTATTCAATCCATTTAAATTTAGTGTTACACAGTTTGCCTGCACATGCCTGTAATCCTAGCACTCTGGGAGGTTGAGGCAGGAAAACTCCAAGTTCAAACCAGGCCTGGACAATTTAACAAGACCCTTTCTGGATAATAAAAGAAGGGGTGGTGTGTAGTACAGGTAGAAGGCTCCCTCCCCAGTACCACCCCAAACCCCAAAACAACAACCACAACCACAAAAATGCCACCAAAAAAACAAATCAACAACAAACAAACTCATTAATACTACCCTTTATTTTTGTTTTGTTTTGTTGAAACAAGGTCTCCCTGTGTAGTTCACACTGGCCCTACAATCCCTGTGAATTCGAGGCTGGTACTGAGCTCTCAGCAACCTTCCTGCCTTAGCTTCCCCAGTGCCGGGATTACAGGTGATCTCCACACCCAGCTATGTTAATATTGCTTGCAATGTTCAGAGAGAAAATGTGATTCTTATAGTGAAACAGAAATTGAAGGTACAGGGAAAACAACAGAGTACTCATTTAGACTATTTAGTAAGCCAATGGAAATTAAGCTCAAGGCCCGTCACAGCTTACTTACTTATCTATTTTATTTATGATACAAGGTCTTCCTATGAAGCTCAGTATAGCCTTAACCTGGATTTATGGTTCACATACATCTCAGATTCATGATTTTCCTGCCTGAGCCTCCCAAGTACTGGAATTACAGGCATGCACTTCCACGCCTTGCCAACATTTGTAAGACACCTTGAGGGAGAAAGTGTTAATTCTTAAGAACTTACTAGTTAAAAGACACATTGGAAAGTGTTCAGCTTTAAAAAGTTTATATAAATGTATTTTTCTCTGATTTTCATACAGGCAAGAAAGAGAAAAAAGGAAAACTACCTACACAGGGGGCTAACAACAGGAAACTTGTAAAAACCCCACTGGTACAGTTTATACAGCACAACCATGTACATCAGGAATGAGAAGGAATGAAGTCTCCACCTAACACTGAGATTGTCAGCAATGCACGAGGCTCAGGACTCCATCAGCTTCACCCACATGACACATTGAAGCATCAAAATCACATTACTATGATGCCCAAGTTACAGATATGGAAACTGAGGCACAGCACAGCTGCATGACTTGCTCAAGGTCATGTCCCTGCTACCACAAGAGCTGGATGTGGATGTGGGCTCTCTCAGGACCCTATCAGTGCCTTTTACTAGGTGGGCAGGACTGTCAGGGACTCAAGGTCTCCTCTCAGCCAACTGCACTCTTCAGTCAGCAGTTACATAAGGGCCATCCCGACTGCACTGGAAAGGTCAATGCCTTGCCATCTCTCACTGAGAAGGCAGCAGGGCTGCCCTAGCGGTCTCCACAAGGCTTCTGCCTTCTTCCCTGTCCCTCTTCAGGTGGCACAAGGTAAGTATATGGAAAGATAACACTGGAGGGAAGGGAAAAGGAAAGACAGAGTTGGCAGAACCTGGAAGTTGTGAGCTAAAGTTTACTCCGCCATTTCTTCTAGTGTGGAGAGAAGTCCCAAGTGTCACACTGCAATTTTCCTGGCAAGCCAGTGCTGCCTGCCACACACTGCACCCCACAGGTGCATCAGCCTCAGCCCTGAGAGCACAGATGGGTGCTCCACTTTATTAGTTGGGCAAGGATGCTAAGGTTCAACCAGACAGATTTTTTTAAAATTCTCTTATTGTTGTTAACCATTTTCCAACAAATGTTAGGGCTAATCCTGAACCATTGACACCTGGGCATGCAACCAAATTCAGATGCTTTGTAACACATACAATGGCCACTCTAGGTAATTATTAGCGCGCACATGCTCCCAGCCAGTGTTGCATTACATGGCCCACCACATACCATCCATCTGGATCTCATTGGGCTGCATAGAGCAGAAAGACTTGGAAGAAGAGACTCGGAAGTTTGCAGGGAGTGTCTCTGATGACCCAGTTGCCACGCCGTGAATGGCCTTTTCTCTAACCTTCTCTCTCCATGAAGGTGCTCTCCTAAAGTGTTTGTCATCCTCCTGGCAAATGAAAACACAGAACAGGCACACTCTAATAAAGATAACTGTCCTTCAGAAGGACTCCTAAGCCCCTGACTGTTTTGCTTTACTTAGCCTTTCCTGGTGACCTTCCAATGTGCTGCACACACTGGAACTTCAGTGTGAGAGGAAACATGATTACATTCCTGCTGGGCCCCAACTGGAGAAACGAGGGCAGTCCTGGGCACCAGGGATGTGATTTTCTCACCCATCAGAATATTTTATTTCTTACTGTGGACAAGCTCTTGCCTGCTATATAATGTACTTTTATTTATTTTCAAAATATTCTGGCTACAAATAATCCAACAAATGCTTTGCTTCCAGATTCAGCTTCCATCTTCTTTGTGAAAATCAAGTACTCTTGGAGCTCACTGAAGACAATCGTAATGTATGGCAACAGGTGAGTTATGATTTAGCATGAGGGGAAATTTAATATACTTTTGAAAGAAACCTTCCAAACAGAAGAACTGGGGCAGGACAGTCAGCTGTCACCAAAACACAACTTAAGACTTTGATCGCAGGCTGCAATCTGTTTGACAATATAGAAATAATTTTTGAAGGTTGCCAAAAATTAAGTAGTGGACCAAGAGCAAGGATCAGTAGTAGAGCACTCAACTGGCATATGTGAAGCCCTGAGGTTGATTCCTAGCAGTGAGAGGAGAAAAAAGCTGAAAACTTACGACATCAAAACGTCTGACAGTCCCAAGGACCAAAAGGTCGGCAAATTCTTTGTCCAAGACATTTCGAGCCTGAAGTAACAAAACAACAACTAAATATATCTGAAGGATGTTACACATTACAATTTTTTAAAACAAAGACTTCAAAGACTCACATGCTTGCAACACAAACTGGAAAGAAAAGATAGTGAAAAATCAAGCATTTGCTTATTTTGAACTACCATATTATAGATTAGTTATGGAAAGTGATTACTAGTTGTCTAGAGTTAAATTTTCTCTCCATTCAAATGAAAAATAAGTATTCTAGAACCACAGAAAAACCGAACACTGTGGCTAAGCAGACAGAGGCACAGACTCCGTTGTCACCTTTCTGTTCTCTGTCGGGATCTGTAACAACAGGGCCAATGTGTTGTAATCGAAGGCTTCATCTAAGGCCAGCTGCGCGCCATGAACCCCACTCTCTATGAGGTTGTTTGCATATTCTTTAAGGCCAATGGATATGACCCAGCGAATCACTCGATCATTGCTCCAAACAAGCACATCTGTGAAAGAACAAAACAACTGTAAATGTGGCTTCAGAAAACCTCTTCATCATACATGTCCTGCAATGCAGGGGAAAGATTCCTAGCATGGATCTTGATCCCTCAGCTCCTGAAAATGGACTCCACACTCACAAATACTGACAGACACACACCTAGACACAGCTGTTTTGGTTCTGCCTCATTCTAATAAAAACTTTCCCTTTAGAAGCCTCCCCTAGTGCACTCAGGTGTCACAGTAAGATTGTGGATGGGATATATTCAGGGAACAATACAGCATGATTGGCTGAGGATGTAGCTTGGTGGCAGATCACTTGCGTAGTATGTACAAGGCCTGGGGTTCAATCCTAAGACTGCAAAAACATCAGGCTGAGGGTCAGAGTCAGACCTAGCACGTATAAGCATGTTTCCTACACAGACCCCAGGGTCTCCTGATATGCTTCTCCATCATGAAAGGGGCAGATACCATGACAGTTCAGATACCTTGCTGAGTTCAACACAAACTCTTTGCTTCTGACCTTCTGACCTTCGTTTTCTTTTACTTTTTCTTGTTGTTGTACTGGGAATCAAACTCAGAGCCTTGTGCTTACCAGGTAGGTGCTAAGCCACTGAGCCATACCCCAGCCCCTGTGCTTCTGAAGCTTTGGTCATATCAACATCTTAATATATTACAAAGAAAGAATTTTAAAGACATTCCAGCATACTAGATTTTGGCAATCGTATATCATACAAAGATAATTATTAAATGTATTCTATTACAGACCAAAAAATTGCCACTCTGTAAAAATATATCTGACCACCAATCTTTTCAAAGACTGCTTTTGCCAACTGACAAAATATGGAGAGGGGATATAGAAAACAAATTAAATGGATTAATACATTTCATGTCTGATTTTTTTTCTCAACTTTGTTTTGGTACCAGGGATCAAACTCATGACCTTGCACTTGCCAGGCAGCTGCTCTGTTGTTGAGCTATATCCCCGGCCATGACTTTCTTTTCTAAATAGACCTCAACGTATTCTTTGTTTTAAAAGAATTAAAACCCAGGCCTTGCACAGACTAGGCAAGTGTCCTACCACAGGGCTACATCCCTGGCCAATAGATAATCCTTTATTTTATTTAGAAAAAGACATCAGAATGAGGATGAAAATAACAGAACCACGATGCAGCCTGAATGAATCAACTATGGAAGACTTGACACAGTGCTTGATCATTATTCAGTAAGTCTCATTTCTTCTCATCACTGCAGTGCTATTAGTAACTACCGAGAATTCTGAGAGACTCTCGTGAGCATGACATTCAGTGTTGTCTTCAGAGAAAATGCCTGTCCCTGTCATACTGAGGGGGCTGCCATGCCCTCTCCTACCTCCTGGCCTGTTTCTGACATGTCTTTCCTTTGCCCACAGGACACTCTGTGGTTTCTGTAAGGACTGCAATCCCAGTTAGTATGGGTGCTGTGGCAGGAGGGTCACAGGTGTAATCCCAGACCAGGGTACTTAGTGAAATTCTGTCTCAAAATAAATAAATAAATTACAAAATTATGGGTGCTAGGCTATTGGTTGCCTTGACCTCTCCCTCCCTCTGGGAGCAGAACTGTGTGCCCTGCATGCTGCCACAGGCCTTAGAAAAAGCTCCCAAAGCTGTAGTTTTGACCTCTATCCAGTAAGCAAAAGGCAGTGGCTTGTTTGCCTTGCTCTGATCTAATAGCATAAGGCAGCATCTCTGAGAGAGCGTATACAGTGTACAACAACAAAAGGAAAACTACATGAAAGAATGCCAGCACCAAGAGGGTAGCCTACAGACTGAGATAAGCACACACTGTCTCAGGGCACCCCTTTTCATACCTCCTCTTGTTATCATGCCAAGCCAGTTGTTTCCACTTAAAAGTCTTCCCTGATTTATTTTTTTGTGGTACTAGAGACAGAAGCCAGAGCCCTGAGCATGCTAGGCAAGTCTTTTTTCACTGAACTACATTCTTAGCACCCCTAATTTTCAAATCTAGTTTTAGTGTTCTGAGACAGGGTCTCACTAAATTGCCAGGTCGGCCCTGAATTTGTGATCTTCCTGCCTTAGTATTCTTAGTAGCTGGAACTGTAATTTGTTTAATTTCCAGATAAATGTATGATTATTTTGTGCTTTTTTTTTTTTCAGTCCTAGGGATCAAACCCAGGGCAATGCAAGTGGTAAGCAAGTGCCTTATCACTAAGCCCTTGATTTCTTTTTGAGGTACTCAGGAATAAACACAGGGATTTGCACTGAGCTGCATCTCTAGCCCTGTTATACTTTTCATTTTGACAGAAGGTTTCACGGAGTCCAAGCTGCCTGGGCTAGGCTTGTGACTCTGCTGCTATATCCTCCCAGAGTGCTAGGATTGCAGGTATGTGCCAGCTCAGCTGGCTGCTATACTTTTTCAAACAGGCAATCACCCAGGCTGCCTGGGAAGCAGCAGGCATGTGCTGCATCCATCCGGCATAATGTACTTGCCTTTAACTACATCCTGACTTTCTTCTCTTCTTCTTTCCAGTTCTTTCCAATCATAATTTAACCTTTTCAGGCACATAAGTCCACACTGGAAGCTGTTCCTATTTACAAAATAAGGGGTTATTTAACGGTGGCAATGTGAAGTCTCTTGATCCGTTAGGAAGAAACACTTGCACTGCCTCACCTGTGAAAACTGTCAACCATTTTCAGCCGCCCCCGCAGGTCTTTCTTGGTCAGGTGGTCCAGCATCCGAGCATCCACAAGGCACTCCATGAAATAGCTTCGGTACTGAGGTAGGCCCAGGCTGGGCAGCCACTCATTGCCAATCCACTCGTGGTCCATGTCCCCATATGCAAGTGTCTGATTTCAACAAATGAGTGACATCAGTTCAGATTTTTAATCTAGACAACATTCTTAAAGGCTAAATGAATGACAACATTGCTTTTCATAATTTCTAAATATTTGGTCTCCCATTCCTACCTTTTCAAATTCCTAAAGTTTTATCCAACAGAAATCATATTGGCAAAATTTTATGACTCATTTAGGACAATTTACCAAGCTATAGAAAAATCATACCTGTCTATAAATTCCTTTTCTGAATTAGTTTTCAATATAATAATATAGGAATAAAGAATGATCATGACTCATGAACAAGTTTGAAGAATCAATTCAAATCATTCAAATGAGCTCTAGCTGGTTTTAATTTTATTTTTAATACTTTGTCTTCCTAAATGACAAGTGTATTTGAAAATCAGGAAAAGTAAATTTAAAATGATAAACGAACAACTAATGAGACTAAGAACAAAAACAGAAAAATACAATTAAATTTAGAAGACTTCAACACTCCTCTCTTAACAACTGGTTCAATGTGCCAATCAAAAAACCAAAAAGGACTAAGAAAAGGAAAACAATCAGGAAGGCTACAGACAAAAACAATACTGTCAATCAATCTGACCCAGATATAACTTACACTTTTTCCTTTCTTTTTTTTTGGGGGGGGGGTACTGGGAATTGAACTCAGGACCTCATGCTTGCAAGGCAGGTGCTGCAACACTGAGCTAAATCCCCAGCCCCTCCCCACAACCTTTAAAGACAGAGATTCCCATTATATTACCAGGATTGAGTGCAGTGGCTATGCACAAGCACTCCCTATGCAAAGAGATATTGATGCCACTCTTAGTATGATGTCCATCTTAGTTTAATGCCCAATTGTCATAGGACATTATAACAGCCAACTTCTGGGCTCAGTCTCTTGAGTTTTGGCAACTACAGGGGTGCATCATCACATCTGGCTTCAGGACGTACTTTTTTGTGGTGTGGTATGGTGGTGCATGCCTGTAAACCCAGCACTCAGGAGGCTGAGACAAAAGTATTTCGAGTTTGGGACTAGTCTGCACTACACCAAAAATAAGGAATCATGGTAAGTAGGTTTACTGACTCAGGAATAGGTTGGTTCACCAACTGAGGAGGAAAAAAAAAAAATCAATGAAATTTGCCCAATTACGAGATCAGCAAAGAAAGCCATGTCTCATAATACCTTATGTGGCACAAGATCCATCATTCAGTTATGAAACTCAGCATTCTAGGACGAAAGACCCACCGCCTCAATCTATTAAGGGTCATCTACCAAAAGCCTGCAGCTAAAAACCTCACAATGAGGGACCAAATGTCTCCCTGAACGGAAAGAAGCACAAGGGGTGTCCACTGTCACCGTTTATGTTTGGCTGTGCTGGAGACCTGGCCACTGTAATGGCAGGAAAAACATAAAAATGGCATGAGTTGAGAAAGACATAAACCTCTCTTTATTAGTAAATGACACAATTATCATTGTTGAAAAAGTCTATGAAATAGCTATTAGGATTTATACATGAATTTAGCAAAGCTGCTGAATATACAATGAATACACAAAAATTAACATTTCTAAATATACAAAATGAACTGGAAATTGAGATTTTAGAAGTATCTTATATAATGGCACTAAACTGCATAAAATCCTTAGCAACCAATTCAACAGAATATGTCCAAGGTCTGTACAATGAAAAATAGACATGATATACAACCACTTCACAGAGAATGGTTCGTTATGCTCTCCAGCTAAGGAAGATTAAATTACATTCACAGGAATCCTAAGGTACATTGAGGAATCCTTTAAAATAAAAACTATCCATTCCCATCCATCCTCTCCTGGCTTGAACTCAGGGTTTCATACCTGCTAGGCAAGCACTCTAACCTGAGCTACATCCCCAACCCCTTACAACAGGGTCTCACTAGGCCCAGGCTGGTCTCTAAGTTGATATCTTCTAGCCTCAGCCTCCTGAGTGATGGGATTACAGTCATAAACCACCATGCATGGCCTCCATGTTTGGTTTAGAACAATGGATTCCACTCTAGTATTTTATTTGTTCCAGTCAAGATACAAGGGATGGCTCAGCTAAGAGGAATGTTCCAATTCTAACAGAAAAGATTTCATAACTTTCTTTAAATGATGAGTGACAAATATACCACTATGGTAACCATTAAGATACCTAACAATGTTACCATGATGCAGTCCTTTGAGTCATACTTTCATGGGCCTGGGATTCACAGCCTGAATATTTGATGTTTTCTGGCCTGCTGACTATGCTCTCTTCTAATGAGTAGAAGAAATCTTCCAAATAAAAAGCTGTGCGGAAGCAAACCCTCCATATCTCTGTTTACTACTTTTGCAGTTGCTGATAATGCAGATTCTGACAGCTCAGACTCAGTTTGAGGGAGAGCCTCCTCCTCTCCCTGGCTGCCACCACAGCCTTCTGAAGAAGTGTGCAAAGGGACCTCATGCTCCAAGCATGGACAAGTCACGCTCAGTCTCAAGGTCAGTAAAATGCGAGCTCCATGAGAGTGGGACTGCAGCTGTCCTGCTCATTAATGGCTCCTGGCAGCTGGCACAGCCTTCTTACACAGCCAGTCATATCTTACATCTGATATGCGAACAGTTCTGACCACACTTGAGTGTTCCTTCCAAAGCTCAGTCAGGAGTGAGGCCACCCAGTGCCAGCACGGGCAAAGCACAATGCTTTGTGCTAGCATAGCTCTGTCCTAGCAGCTCTGTCTGGGAAAGGATGGTGGCAAAGTGCACCAAGCTTCTGCAGAACATTGCATGTGGGGTAAATCTGGAATCTTCTGCATGGGCCCCTTTTATATGGTCACTGCAAAAAGCAAATGTTAAGCTTATTCAACTACACTTTATGTCTCTGATGCTATTTCATATTGAAGTGGTGACCATATTCTACTTTGTCTTTTGGAATATATTGAAACTTACGTAATTATGAAATGCACTGCTTAATTCACTGATGGTCATTGTTGGTCCTGTAGAGAGACCTCTAACTAGGTGAATTTAAGTGATTCTAGAGGCAGGGAGTATCTAAACCCAGGGAGGGAAACCCAGTTAGTAGCTATTCTCTTTCTTCTTAGTTTTTGTTTCTAAACTTTTTGTAATTTTGAGACAGGATTTTACTATGTAGTTTAGGCTGACCTTGAACTCATTATGTAGCCTATGCTGGTCTCAAATTTGCAACAAACATGCTTGATCAACCTCCCAAGTCCTGGGATGACCCATATGTGTCACCAAGTTCCACCTCTCTTTTTTTTCAAATGAACAAACAAAACAAACAACCAAGTGCTATAACTGAATAACCTTTAGAAATGCAAACAGAAGCAACTGTTTCAAGCATCATCTTGGAATCAGCAAATTCTAATCTTAACTCATTTATACTTGCTTTCAGACATATGCTAACTCTTCTGAGCCCCCGAATACCATGCCCCTGGGAAAAGCTGAAGAACTACAAGTCCCCTGGTACTGCACTGTGCCCACCAAAGACCCAAGAGGGCAGAGGGATGCTGGGAATTTAACCAAGTCATCTGACTCAGACACTGTAAAACATGGGGCAGAGCTTTCTGTGTAGTGAAGAGTTAGGCAGCTGAAATTCAATCTCTGTGAAGTGATAAGCCTTAATTTCTGAGAACTCCATTACTAAGATCTTTAACTCAACACAGTAGGGCAGTACTTAGTCAAATAACAATATAAAGACATAGAGGGAAAGGCCCCATGCCAACTTTCAGGTTTAGAAGTGTATTTCATGATTTTTTTCAGCAGTACATTTTAGAACAAAACTAACCCAGCAACGAACTACATGTACATAAACTCAGGAGTTGCCTAAACCAGGGGACTTTGTATAAAAGATTCTATTCATAAATAAAACAACCTTCGTTCAAAGTAATTTCCATGATCCCATATGGGAAATGTTCAAAATTATCCATGAGATGTAATCTTTAATCCTGTGATTTATTTGATTACATTCTTCAAGTCATTAATGATACTATGAATAAATTAAGGTGTGAAAAACACCTACTAAAGCAGGTCACACAAGTTTACATCCTCAATTGCTTTTTGTTGCTACAGAGTGAAGAAATATTATAGAAAGACTCCAACCTTATCCAGCTTCCCTCCTCATCTTCCTGATGTTAGGTTGTTAGGAATGTAAAAGAACATAACTATTAGTATTAGTGAACTTTAGTAGTGTAAGCAAATTAATTCTGCAGGGAACATGCACCTTGACTGAGTGAAAAACATTCAAAATATCAATGCCTCATGCAAAAACTCATGAAAATCCAAGAATTTCAATTTTCCATGCAAGGAGCAGACTTTTTCCATGCCAACTAACCTCATACAGTAGACTGTTGGCGTTAGACAACCACAACGCAGTGCTCAATGGAGGTCTCTCCAAAAGGAGAAGCAAATTACATCTTCTCTAAATGGGGCAAATCTATAAACTAAATTCTTGTAAAAATCTAAAAAATGCAAATACGACTATACGCTATGAGCTAATAACCTAAAAAGAACACATTATATTTGAAACAAATGCAAATTAACTTTTGTTTTCAACAAAAGACAAAGTCTGGAGTAGGAAACCCACTTTGGAACATGAGCTGCAGGGCTGACTGACCATCTGAGATGTGGCTGCGAGTGTTTCCATCTCTTCATGTGTTAACCAGACATTTCCTGTGGCCTAAGGTGACCCCAGTGCACCAGCCACATCCAGGGCAAGGGAAGCATGACAGAAAGGAGAAGGACGCACATATGAGCCACAGGCACAGTAAGGAGCCACGAGGCAAAGGTCACTCTTTGCACATTTTCATTTCATGCACCCACAGAGAAAGCCAGAGATCATTAACACAGGCTCATCCTCTTTTAAACAATAACAGTGTGATCGGAATATAAGGAGAACAGCACACAATTTCCAGATCACATGCTTAAAAGTATGGATGAGAACATACTTTATATTTCTGAAAAGTTACTTTCCCCAGTAACTGATGATTCAATAGACAGTATTTTCAATAGTCTCACCATGTTGGAGGTATAGCTCATGATAGGGTTTTTGCCTGGCTCTCCCAAAGCACTAGGTTTAAGCCTCAGTACAGCAAAACAAAAGAATAAAACAAAACACACAGAAAGCAGTCTCACCCCAACACAGGCTAACAACAGGATGCTCTGGCCTTGGCTTCCTGTGGCTGCTTTCAGCAGATGATCCAAAGCCAGAGGAAGCCCAGGAGGCCAGGGCACAAGATAGTGAGCACAGGAGAGCCAAACAATGCAAACACCAAAAACAAAGCACTTGTCACCATCTGAGTCAAACCTGAGACTGATGGCCACTCTGCTAGCCCACTGTAAGCTCCCCAAGAACAGCAATTTCTGTGTTTGTAACTGGTGATATGGAGAGTCTTTCTGATGTGAGGTCTAGTCCTTGCCAATAGTTCAACTGAATCACAGAAGCTCCCTTTTGAAAGAGGGTTCTTAAAAGCTTTGAAAAAGCCATGCAGCATCTTCATTTCTACAAAGCCCACATTAATGTGGAAATAGCTGCAGAACAGACTGATACTGGTTACAAAACATTCCACCAAGGGAAAGTGTTCTTTGGCCATACGTTAAAAAAAAAAAAAGGCTTATTGTTCATTTTCATAATTCTCTAACAACAAAATCTTCACACTTTTTTGTGTATAAAGTTACTGTAGGCAGACCTTGCTCTGCTGCTCAGAAGGATGTCTACACAGCTCTAAGAGTTTGTTGAACATCTAAATGAAAAACCCCTGAACTTTGCAACTTAAGAGCTGGCCTGCTCTTCCCTTCTAATAACCACCAATGTTTCATCAGAAGAGTCACCAGGAAGCTCTTTGAGGGCTCTTCACTACTCCCCAAGTGGACAGCATCTTTGTGAGCACAGGCATGGTTGGACAGACACATGCAGCTCCCAAGACCCAGAGCACCTGCTGGTGCCGTGACACACAACCACAGTGCATCTAGGAAACTCAGCATTTTTCCTCCTTTAGTTCTTGTAGGGAAAAAAAGACATCCACAAAGAAGAGAAGCTTAGAACCGTCCAGGAACCAGTGGATTTCTGGGAGGTGACCACCCCTTGTTAGCATGTCAACTGTATGTCAGTGGCACCTCTGGACTGCCACAAATTACAGTTACTCTGTAAGTCCCGCCTATATGTGCAGTGATGCAGATGCACTCACACGCACAAGACTGAAGGAAAGAAGCCACACACAACAAAGTAAGGGCAGCCCAACCTAGTTTATAGCCAAGGGGCCGTAGCCAGGTGCTTATTTATGCCCGGGGATTGTATGCAAGGGTTTATACATTCCTGGGCTTATCTGTATATTTTGCTACCTGTATACTTGAAGAAAAACAATATTTTCTGCAAATAATTTGCTTAGCAAGTACCTTTATATACAGTACAAGTGCTAATTATTGTTTAAACTATGAAATAGAAATCAAAGTTCAAGGATAGAATACTACTTAAAATACTAACTTTTCCTTCCTCAAGAGGTCCTTAAACTTACTCAATTTTGACAAATTCATACATATGTTTGTGACAATCAGTTTTCTACCTTTCAAAAAGCCTTCTTTCTTAAACGAGGCCTTTCTAACCAAGTTTTATTCATTTATGTAATTATTTATTTTTTGGTCTTTTCTGAAACGGGATCTCATTACGCAGTTCAAGCTGTTCACACTGTAACCCACTGGCCTCGAACTCACAGTGATCCTCCCACCTCAGCCTTCTGAGTGCTGGAACTACAGGCATGTGCCACCACGCCTGGCTTTAACCACACTTTTACACAAGCAGTTCACACATTTTCTTTGGATCACTCAACCCCTCCAAGTTAGGGGCTGTACTATGCTTTCCTTAAATTTTAAGTTGAAACCACCCTGTATGATTAGGAAGCAGCACGGAAACATTAGCAGGCCACTGCTTTTGTGGGCTCTGCCTTCCTCCTCCACAGAGGGCACACAGAGCCTCTGTGAACATACCTTTTTCAATGTGGGTGGAGCCGAAGGGCTGGTGAGCCACAGGGTTTCCTGGATGGCCAGCCGCAGCTTCAGTCTGTGCAGAGGGTGGCTGATGCCAATCTCTTGCTGGATCTGTCTGTCTGACAGAGCTGACATGATGGCCCCACTTTTCACATTTGCTCTGCAGGCAGCCACATAGCAAGCAGGCATCCCAACCCAGAGCTAGAAACAAGAATCAAAAGACCAGAACATCAGGTAGAGACAGGAGATGCACGACAAGCTTGTGTTATCATAGCATAGGTCTCTGTAGTAAAGGGATGTACCTCCAGCCATTCAACCACGGTTGGCCCGTCCCACTGTGAAAATGGTAAGCCTTGCCTCTGGGCTTCCTCCAGCAACTCAGGCCTGTGAAAAAGAAGACATTCAAATTAAAGAAGCACTGTTACACATCCAACAAGTTAATGGAACAGTCTCTGAGCATTTTCAAAAGTATAACACATATTCTCAGTTCCTTTTATCTTCTACAGTTTTAATGTTATTAACATCATCCTTGTAATGACAGTCACACACATACTATGGAGAATGCCTGAGAAAATAAAAAATGCTACAGAGTTCTCTTGATTCCCAGTCAAATCACCATTACTTCAGAGAATTGAAGAATTACTACCAACTTATAAAACTCAAGCAGAATTTTCATATCCAAGGTAGTAAGACAATTAGGGGAAAACATGAAACCCTACTTCAACAATGAAGAAACAGTATCTAGGAAGAGGAAACCACACCTCAGTTGAGACATCAGTGCCTAACTTTGTGAGAGACTTTAAAAAACAGTGTTTTTGGGGGGTGGTGGTGGTTTGGGGAATGTTGAGACAAAGTCTTGCTATGTATGTAGTCCAGGTTGGCCTCAAACTCTGTGTAACCAGTCTCCCCCAGTGCTTGGATTATAGATGTGTTTCATACTCCCAGCTGTAATGCAGACTTTTAACCACAAAAAGATTATCGTCTAATACAGCAAACAAGTAACAGAGGACAGTTTCTATTGTACACTGTTCTTTAAGTAAACGGGTACTTGATAAGTCACTGGGTCATTCTGTGGTTTTAACCCATTGATCTCTTCTTTAGCCAGCCAAAGTTCCCAACACCTCCTTCAATGCCGAATGTATCACCTGCACAGAAACTCATGCAATACCAAGGCAGTACTGCAGGGAAGTGGGTAGGTGAGTCTTGCATGCACTCCGTAATGTGATTTGAGGTTTCATATATGCTTTATTTCTAAAGACTCAAGTCACACTTTTACTATACTAACATCTCTAAAAGTGACTTGTGTAACACAGTTATGTGAAACAGTAACATTGTAAGCATGGTAAGTCTGACATTAGAACACAAAGGACAAGTATGTTTCAGATACACAAACACCGAAGAAGAAGAAAAAGGAGAAGGAGAAGGAGAAGGAGAAGGAGAAGGAGAAGGAGAAGGAGAAGGAGAAGGAGAGGAAGAGGAAGAGGAAGAGGAAGAGGAAGAAGAAGAAGAAGAGGAAGAAGAAGAGGAAGAAGAAGAGGAAGAAGAAGAAGAGGAAGAGGAAGAGGAGGAGGAAGAGGAGGAGGAAGAGGAGGAGGAAGAGGAGGAGGAGGAGGAGAAGGAGAAGGAGAAGGAGAAGGAGAAGGAGAAGGAGAAGGAGAAGGAGAAGGAGAAGGAGAAGAACAACAACAATTTTCTAGTTGAAACAAGCAAAGCTATTCACAGAGAAACAGATCAGCAGAAGTGTGCTCCTAAGTACAAGAAGTAGTAGGCTACTGTCATGGTTTATGTCTGTGGCCCCCAGGCCTCATGCATTTGCATTGTGCATTTGTGATGGTTCATTGTCTAGTGCTTGGATTCATGGTGTCAGTGTTACACCCACATAAGAGTGGAGCCAGGATATGATGTAATGGTAGGAAGAAAGTGTATCTTGCTCTTTGCCTGTTCCTACTTGCTGTTTGCAGCCACCATGAACTGTGACCCAGCCATGCCCACCTGCCTTGGAGCCAACTGAGTGTGGACTGAAACCTCCAAAAACTGTAAGAAATAAACTTTTCCTTTCCAAACTTGGGCTTCAGGTATTTTGTCTCAGCAACGAGTAAAAAGTAACTAAGACAGAATTTGGTACCGAAGAATGGGGTTGTTTGCTGTGACTATGCCTTACCACGTTTTTCGAGAGGCTTTGGAAATGGCTTGTGGGTAGAGTTTGGAAAGGTTTGGATATGTTGCCTAGATGCATAGAGCTAGAGCAGCTTAGGCAGTTCTGTAGAGGAGGTAGTGGTCACAGCTCAGGAGACCAGAAGGCTGATACGAAGCCTGATGGTAAAGACCAGGCCTGGGAGGTTTCTGCTGGGAAGAAGGACTGCAGTGGTTGTTGGACTCCCCATGATGTGAGTTGTGGGTTGGCAGAAAGTTGTCTACATTTTGCTCATGTCCAGAGACTTTGCCTGAGACTGAAACAAAGGGCAATGGACTGATTAATCTTGAAAAAGAAATTAAAAAGCAATCAAATGTTGAGTCTGTGGCATGGCTACTGTAGAGGGCTTTTAGCCAGCTTTATGTTGCAAATCAAGAGGAAAGAGCCCAGCGGGATAATTTGCAATACTGTGAGTTTGGCCAGAAAGAATATTTCAGGAAGGCTGTGGATTGTAAAGACAGTTGAGATTCTGATGGCTGAGGGAAAACAGAGAAATAAGAAAGATGGGCCGGGGGAATCCCAGGAAGCAGGTCCCCACCCTGTGCAGCCTCACTGCAAAGGTAAAAGAATTTTTTCAGAGGAGAAAGCTGCAGAGCACCAGGTTCCAGAATGGTGACAGAAACCACATGAGTTTCCAGAATGGTGACAGAGGCCACATGAGCTTCCAGAATGGTGGCAACATAGAGAAGCTTTTCCTCACAATCAGGTAAACAGAGCCCTGTGATCCAGGCAACTGACCCCTACAGCCAAGAGAGAGAAAAGCCTGAGTACTGCTCTAGTTAGCAGCAAACCTTGGCAACATCCACATGGTGCTGATTTTAGGTGCTAGGAAAATACACAAATTCTGAGGGTAAGATGGCTTCTACCTCAATTGCAAAGGGCCTGGGAGGCCAAGCTGTGTGCCACTGAGAGGGCAATTTGTGAAGACATAAAGGTGAAGCCAAAGGTGCAGTGGAGACCCCAAAAGTTTGGAAAAGCCAGAAACGTGGATGATCCAAGGAAAGCTCCAAAAATCGAGCAGAGAGGATTTAAGAGAAAAGCTGCAGGAGGTGAAATCCCTGGAAGTGCCTTGGGGGTGGAATCACGCAAGCCTTTTGGAGCTTGTAACCATATTGCTTCAGATGCGGAGCAAGGAACTCTAGGACTTAATATTCATCCTGCTGGATGTTGGATTTGCTTTGTTTCCAATGCTTTATATTCCCCTGCTTCTAACTTTTGGAATAGTAATGTTTATTTTGTGCCTTTGCATTTGAGAAATGTTTAAACTTGTTTCATTTGTACAGGGGTTACAGTTAAGAGTTTGCCATAGATCATGGAGGAGACATGGGACTTGGACTGTTCAGCAATGCTGAAACTTAAGACTTTGGAAACTCTTGGTGGTGGACTAAATGTCTTTTGTATAAAGGATGTACAAGAGTCCTGGGGGCCAGGGGAGGAATGTCATGGTTTATGTCTGTGGGCCCCCAGGCTTCATGTATTTGTATTGTGCATTTGTGATGGTTCATTGGTAGTGCTTGGATTGATGGTGCCAGTGCTATACCCACAGAGGGGTGGAGCCAGGATGTAATGTAATGGCAGGGAGAAGGTGTGTCTTGGTCTTTGCCTGTTCCTGATTGCTGTTTGCAGCCACCATGAACTGTGGCCCAGCCATGCCCTGGAGCCAACTGAGTGTGGACTGAAACCTCCAAAAACTGTAAGAAATAAACCTTTCCTTTCCCAACTTGGCCTTTAGGTATTTTGTCTCAGCAATGAGTAAAAAGTAACTAAGACAGCTACCAAACCTGGCTACAGAGCTGCTATGACTCATTTAAGGAAACAAGAAACACACACACACACACACACACACACACACACACACACATACACACACAGAAAGAGAGAGTGTGTGACAAACATACAGAGAGACAGACAGACAGACAGACAAACAGACAGACAGACTGACTGACCCCAAGAAGCAGTGTAAATCCATTTCTGGGTAAAGATCTGAAATTCTGTAATACTAAGTGAGGGTCTCTCCTGGATGCTGTGGCCAGGCCAGGGAAGAGGAAGACTACTGCTGTAGGTCAGAAGCACTTCTAGATTATGTGCATATTCAAATAGACTAAGTAAGAACTATGTCCTCAGTAGTCTAAAAATGATTTTGTTGATGTTTTCATTATTTGTGATGGTACTGGGGATGGAACCAAGCACTCATTGAACTAAACCGCCAGCCATTTGTACTATACTTTTTATCTTGAGACAGTTTCTTAAGTTGCCTAGAACAATGGTATTGTCATCATAAATGACCCTCCTGCCTGGACCTCCCAGGTAGCTCGGATGATTAAAGGTACATACCATTGCACAGCTGTATTTTGTGAAAGTACATACCAGACATGCACTGCGAACAAGAACAAGGCCCACTACCTGAAGCTTGGTATAAACTGCTGTTGCCTTTACTTACACCTTCCTCCTCCTTACACCTGCGTCCAGATGCAGCAGTGGGAGTGGTGTGAAGGTAGCAGAAGTAGGATGATGCATTCAAAAGTCATGGGATGTTAGGAAATAACACAGAAGACCCTGGCTGGGGAGTTGGCCCAAGTTCCACCTACAGGTAGCTACACCTCCCCTACCAGGTAGTTTGTGGACTACGAGATTGGGCACCTAACCTTGGTTAACACGATAGGTGGGCACATTAGAGTCCAGTTTTCTTGAGAGTTGTTCCCAAAAGTGTACAGAAGGATCCTGTGTTAAGATGCAGAATCTGGAGCCTGCAGACACTTCTGCGCACCTCTACTCTGGCTCTTTGCAATGTTTGGTGATATGCACAACTACCTTCCTTTTACACTGGGTATTGAAACTGGATCTCTTTTGCTTGCTACTGCACATACTTAGTACAGACACCCATTTGTCCAAATCTGTGACCTCCAAGAACTAAACGGCTTCACAGTGTTTACTCACCTACCTGACTATCCACTTAGGTAAGGTTATCCGTCTACCCATATGATTAGTTTGGAATAGGAGAACCACCTATTTCCTCCCCCTCTACTAAAGCTGCAAACATTTAAGCTTTAGCAACATTCATTCTTTTCTTGCTCAACTTCCCAAATAATAACTCTTCCAGCTCTGAGCCCCAAAGCTTCAAGCAAGGTAATCAAGCTGGGTATGGTGGCATCATCTATAATCCAGCATGTGGGAGATGAAGGCAAGAGGATTACCATGAATTCAAGGCTAGTCTGGACTACATAAGGAGCCCCCAGGGGAAAAAAAAGGAAAAATTTAAAAAGAGCAAATAAAAACATAGTAACCAGTGTGGGGGGGGGGCATACTCTGCAGAATGTCCATCATCTGTCCACACTGAATAGCCACCAAGGGCATCTGAATAATATGTCAGTAATCCTAGATGTTGATGTGTCATATCCACCAACTCCAGAAGAAAACCCCTTTGGTTTCTTCTGATATTTGCTTGCTCCTGGGCTGTGAGATATCATATCCCAATAGATGTGACAGGCAGGCCAAGCTGGGGCCCTTTGCAGAAGGTGGCTGGGCACTAGATTGCTCTGTTCCTGACATTGTCAGAGCTTCTTTTCTTCAGCTTATAGCTTCTCCCATAGAACCAAACACTAGACACCAGGGTTGATTTTTATAATATCTGCTCTAATGCCAGGATGATGGTACACACCTGTAATCCTAGCACTTTGGAAGCTGAGGCAGGAGAATTGCTATGAGCTGAAAGTCAGCCTGGG
The DNA here is from genome assembly GCF_034190915.1 of Cavia porcellus. NCBI lineage: Eukaryota > Metazoa > Chordata > Mammalia > Rodentia > Caviidae > Cavia > Cavia porcellus. Next base: position 41,640,833 of record NW_026947501.1, on the reverse strand, counting down.
TTACACAGTGATTTCAAGGCCAACCTGAACAACACAGTGAGACCCTTTTTTAAAAAAAGAAAAGGAGGCCAGGAATTTAGCTCAGCAGCATAGCACCTGCCTGGCAAGTGCAAGGGCATGAGTTTGATCCCCAGTACCAAAAAAGGAAAAGAAACCAAACACACACACACACACACACACACACACACACACACACACACACACACAGAGAGTATCTGCTCTAATGCAAACTGATATGGGAACCTTCCTGCCTTTAAATTAGAGACTGGGGGCTGAGTGTAGCTCATTAGTAAAGCACTTGCCCAGCCTTCACAAGGTGCTATGTTTGATCTGCAGCACCAACATGTATATACATGCATACATACATACATACATACATACATACATACATACATACTGTTGGAGGAGGCAGCTATTTTAGATTCTGTCATACTAATGATGGAGCTCAGGGCTTTAGCATACTAGGAAAGTGTTCTACAGCTAAGCTGTATTCTCTCGGACCAAAATACACTAAATTCTCTGGGGAACAAATGCATAAAATAAAAGTTACGTGAAGGCCAGGGATTTAGCTCAGCAGCTTAAGGGCCTGCCTGGCAAGTGTGAGGTTGTGAGTTTGATCCCTGGTACAAAAAATGCCATGTAATCTATGAATTATGATATATTTTATAATGTAGGCAAAAGCACAATGGTAAAGCTGCCCTTCATTTCAAGAAGCTTGTGCGAGTTTCTGCAGAATAAACATTATCTAAGTGACATATAGCAAGAACTTTAACTCTCCATAGTAAATACATGACTGTATTTCCAAGAGATGGGACACTTTTCAACTTCAGGGGTCTTGCACAAGGGCTAAGGAGACCCTTTCTCATGGCTGCAGCTCAGGCTCACATTTCACATGCTAGTCACAGTGTGAGGAAGAGTACTGGGGACCAGTGTGTTGTTTTGACAAGTGAGGAATGGAAGCAACTTTTCTCACCAAACAGAAATATACTCTTGGGAAGTTTAGCAGAGAACCCAAAGCTGGTAACACCAGCACTCCACACTATATGATTCAGAGTACCACTGAGTATGGCTCCATGTGTAACCAACTTCCCACAGCAAATGCACCACAATGCCACGCAACCGGAAGGAGAGCACTACAAAGACAAAGGTGAGTTGGAGATCCATGTTTTGAAACTTCACACAGCATTCTATGAGCTGATGAACGGACTCCAGTCTGAGTCATGCTGATAGTTGCATTGACTACTGAGCACCTCAAGTGTCAGCAGAGCATCAAATTCTTCCAGTAATTCTCAGAGAGCATGAGTTCAGCTGGTCAACATGTGCACTGAGTCCTGGGAACCCTCCTTCAGTCAATGTGATAGGCTAGTGGTTCAGCGGCAAGGAGCATGACCTACAGCCAAGTTAGGGCTCATCACAAGAAGTACTGTATTTCTGAGAAAGTACCAAAGTGTTGAACTGTACTCTGTATTCACAGAACAGTTTTTTATTACATCAAGAATGCTCAAAGTAGCTGGATGTGGTTGTGCATGCCTGTAATTCCAGCACTTGAGAGGCTGAGGCAGGAGGATCATTGTGAGTTTGAGGTCAGCCTGAGCTACAAAGTGAGCTCAAAGCCAGCCTGAACTGCATAGTGAGACCTGTCTCAGAAAAACAAAAACAAAAACAACAAACAAACAAAACAAAACAAAACAAAACAATAATGCTCAAAGTATTAAACTGTACCCTGTATTCACAAAATACTTTTTTCTTCAAATCAATTACAATTCAGGTTATCTGACAGATATCACAAAACTGCCCACCATAGTCAGATGACTACTTTAGAATTTTCCCTATGAACTTTCTACTATGGTTGAGAAATCACATATGCATCCCACATAGAACTATAAAGTACAGAGCAAAGACCCATTCTTAGACACCTTGAAACAGCCACAACAGATGTTTGGAGTAAGCAGCATAAACTTGAATCTCCTTGCTACTGAGAAATCTCCCTCCCTACCACCACACACACACACACACACACACACACACACACACACACACACATGCGCGTGCGCGCACACAAACCTGTAAACTTGCATGCCTGGTGTGCAATTTAATCATGTGTTTGGGCAAATAATTCAAAGCCTGTCCTGAGGGTGCACACACACTTCTTGAGAGTTAGAAAGTCAATTTTTACAACAGGGAAACATTTTGGTTTTCTGTTTTTTGCTTTTATTGTGGTACTGGGGATTGAACCTAAGGCCTTAATGCGTGCTAAGAGTACTACACTACCGAGCCACATCCCCAGCAAAATAGCCAAACATATTAGGAAAATTATTTCTTCTCTTCCATGAAACATAAACTTCAGAAGGCAATGGGGTGAATGATCAAGCTGTGCTGCTGTTGTTTTTATTACATTGAAATGAGCACGTGAAATAAAAGACACTGGCAAAATCTAGGCAACACTATTTCTTTAGCATGGTTTCGAGAGGGAAAATGACTAGCTTTAATATTAAGCTCCACAAAGCCAACTGCTCATTGCTTAAATTATTATAAAAGACTTTTACACAGTTCAGATTTTGTGGTTAAATGGTACTATAAAATTCTATTTACAGAGCACCAAAGATTGAGTATTTGTATAGAATGTTTCCATAACAGAATTTCACCTGCAATGGCATGTCATCACTGTTGAGCTGCTTAAAACAGTTACTATGGTCAAGTGCGGTGGCACATGCCTGTAATCCCACCACTTGGGCAGCTAAATCAGGAGGGCTGCTGTGAGTTCAGTCCAGCCTGAATTACAAAGTGTGATTCTTGTCTCAAAAAATAAATGAATAAAATAAAAAACAAAAGACTCATTATAATATGAAAAACTTCATATATAAGTTAGCTATGAAATAAAAGACAGACAATAGAAGAAAAAAGTTATTGTAACTCAGCATGGAAAATATATCTAAAGGAATACTTCAACTTAGTACAATTGTGTTCCATCTTTTATATGTGTTTTGGCTTATAGTCTGGTATGTTTGATATATATATATATATATATATTTTTATATATATATATATTGATATATATATTGATATATATATTGATATATATATCTTATATTTTATATATATATATATATATATATATATATATATTTCTTTTTAATAGTCTTATTTTTAATCTGTATACATGACAAGGGTTTATAAGAGAAATGCATGAATGGGATTCTGGCAAAATACAAGGATGGTGGAAAATAAAGAATAGAAATGTGTCATGGACATGTATCAACTCCCAAGAACCAACATGATTATTATGTACTGCAAACACATACCAATAGAAGTTTAAAAAAAAAAGGCAGTCATGAATTCAGAGAAGACAACTAAAATGAGTGAGATTTCATAACTTTCCAGCAGAAAGGGTTCCTAGGGATTCGAGTGCAACGCTAGTGTCAGGGCCTTTGCACTCTGAGTTCCACACAGTACTGGCTTCACTGAGAAGTGGACACCTGATGTTTCCCATATACAAATTTATCCAAGAACCCACCAACTTTCACCTTTTCTCAAGAACAGTGTGCCCATCTTACCTTAGGCTTTCAAACTTTCCCTACTGTCAAGTTCAAATTGTACCTCTTAGACATTACATACTGTCTGATTTTGTTGCAGAAAGCTTTTTGATTGATATTTTATTAATCATCTCACTAGGAAAATGTCTCAACCTATCTAGTTCACTTATAACTCTAGTTTTGGGTGTGATCAGCTTACACAACCAATCCTACATCAGAGAAGTGTACATACTTCCCTGATATGTTGGTGCCTGTGCTCCCCTATGCAAAATCATTCGGAACAGTATATATTATTTTCAGAATCTATCTTTATGTGGGCCTAGGGATGGTATGTCAAGCCAGTACGCTCTCACTTATACTCCACTCCTCAGCCCCTTAAGATTTAGTAGAGGATTATAGTTCAATAATACACTGTAAAGTAGAGATCCAATCTCAGATAAAATGTAAAATTATATCACGGTAAATGCTTCTGGAGGACCACTTGTGTAAACAATAGAAGTCACCACAGTGACCTTAATTATAGCTTATTTAGGACTTGTGTCCATGTTTTAAAACATATACATGCACATATATAATTCTATCAAACTGAGAAAAAGCCACACGATGCATGAACAACTGTAACAGTCATTTGACAGTTGAGAAAACTGAAGCCTAAGCTAAATAACTTTGTCAGACAGCTAACTAGAGAATTAACCAGGATTCAGCGGCCAAAGCTCAAATGGCCAAGCCTAACTATTACCCATTCTATCATCTAGAGAGACAACTCTGCAAAGGAAGATTGAGAATACACATGTGAGTTCAGTCAAAGTTTCCAAATGTCCTCTGTTCTCCAGACATGATGGCTTAAAACAGGCTTTAGGTCAATGGAGGCAAACCTATTGCATGCATGTTGCAGCAAGCTCTTTGTACCACTGAAAGCTCTATCACTGCTTTAGGTTCATCTTTCAAAAGACAATGTATTTACAATAGCTAGAAATTACACTTACAATCAGCTAAGAATGATGGTTAACTCAGAAAACTGTTTCATGAGATGGAGAAATAACAAAAAGCTTACTTTTTTTGAAGTTGATGATTTTTTTCATCCTTTCCTCCCAATTTGCTAAGTTGGAAGGCATCCTGAGATGAGTTTTCCGTTTCAGAAACAACGGCTACAAAAGAGAAGAAAAGCCCCCAAATTTAGAGTAAATTAACATGGCAAAGTTATATGTTTCACAAATAGGAAGAAGATTCTGCAGGTAGAGAGCTGAATCATTTCTGAAGGGTAAGCTTCCGAGCAAACACATATAAATGTTCAAGCGTATAAATTAGCACATAAGAGGGTTATTCATTCACGCCAAATGAATTTCCACTGCTCTGCTTTGTTTCACACGTGGGCAAACTGGGCTGTCAGAAGAACGCTCAGCCATGACTCCTCGTGGGCACTGGAAACCTGCGGCAGGCACATAGGAAAAATCTCACGCTCTCCCAAACCCAGCAGTTAGGACAGCTGCCTAAAACCGGCCCACCTTGTCTTGGTGATTCTTTGCCAGTTTGTCCAGGCAGAACCTTTTTCTTTTTGCCAAACAAACGACCAGTGGAGGACTTGATGCTCTTCTTCTTTGGGGCTTTGTGGAGCGCGTCCTGCCTGCTGTCACTGGTACTGGGATTGTTCACAGGACCTTCCTGGGAGCCTGTTGAGCTTCAAAGAAATAAAATGGATTTTTACCACCCTCTTCCCAGATCCACAGTCCATTCACAGGTACAAGAACAGTCTGCATTTTTAATATTCCTACCTTCAACTTCCTAAAAAACGTTTCGAGTCTCTTACACACAGTACAATATGCATTGTGATGCAGGGTCCCAGTAATGCTTCCACAGACCTGTGTCTGGAAAGCCAAGATTCTGATGTGCTCCCTGCTCAGAGCAGGCCTGTACTCTAGCCTGCCTCGTTTGGACACATAAGGGAACACCCTCTGCAGGGGCCTTGCTCAGGCACTGAGGGATGCACTCAGTCAACAGGAAAGAAAACAAGGTCTCAGAAGCCTGACTGTAATTGTAACTTATTTAGGAATTGTGTCCATGTTATAAAACATATACATGCACATATATAATTCTATTGAACTGAAAAACAGCCACATGATGTATGAACAACTGTAACTGCCATTTGACAGTTGAGAAAACTGAAGCACAGGATAAGTAACTTTGTCAGAGACACACAGCTAACTAGAGAATTAACCAGGATTCAGCGGCCAGAGCTCAAATGTCTAAGCCTAACTCTTAACCACTCTGTCCACTAGGGAGACAAGTCTGCAAAGGGAGACTGAGAATAAATGTGTGAGTTAAGTCAAAATTTCCAAATGTCCTTGGTTCTCCAGACATGATGGCTTAAAACAGCCTTTAGGTCAGTGGGGGCAAACCTATGGCGTGCATGCTGCAGCAAGCTCTTTGTATCACTGAAAGCTCTATCACTGGTTTAGATTCATCTTTCAAAAGACAATGTATTTACATAGCTAGAAATTACACTTACAATCAGCTAAGAATGACTGTTAACTCAGAAAACTGTTTCATGAGATGGAGAAATAACAAAAAGCTTACTGTTTTTGAAGTTGATGATTTTTTTCATCCTTTCCTCCCAGTTTGCTAAGTTGGAAGGCATCCTGAGATGTGTTTGGTGTTTCAGAAACAACAGCTACAAAAGAGAAGAAAAGCCCCCAAATTTAGAGTAAATTAACATGGCAAAGTTATATGTTTCACAAATAGGAAGAAGATTCTGCAGGTAGAGAGCTGAATCATTTCTGAAGGGTAAGTTTCCGAGCAAACACATATAAATGTTCAAGAGTATAAATTAGCATATAAGAGGGTTATTCATTCAAGCCAAAAGAATTTCCACTGCTCTGCTTTGTTTCACATGTGGGCAAACTGGGCTGTCAGAAGAACGCTCAGCCATGACTCCTCGTGGGCACTGGACACCTGCAGCAGGCACATAGGAAAAATCTCAGGCTCTCCCAATCCCAGCAGTTAGGACAGCTGCCTAAAACTGGCCCACCTTTTCTTGGTGATTCTTTGCCAGTTTGTCCAGGCAGAACCTTTTTCTTTTTGCCAAACAAACGACCAGTGGAGGACTTGATGCTCTTCTTCTTTGGGGCTTTGTGGAGCGCGTCCTGCCTGCTGTCACTGGTACTGGGATTGTTCACAGGACCTTCCTGGGAGCCTGTTGAGCTTCAAAGAAATAAAATGGATTTTTACCACCCTCTTCCCAGATCCACAGTGCATTCACACGTACAAGAACAGTCTGCATTTTTAATATTCCTACCTTCAACTTCCTAAAAAAAGTTTCGAGTCTCTTACACACAGTACAATATGCATTGTGATGCAGGGTCCCAGTAATGCTTCCACAGACCTGTATCTGGAAAGCCAAGATTCTGATGTGCTCCCTGCTCAGAGCAGGCCTATACTCTAGCCTGCCTTGTTTGGACACATAAGGGAACACCCTCTGCAGGGGCCTTGCTCAGGCACTGAGGGATGCACTCAGTCAACAGGAAAGAGAACAAGGTCTCAGAATCCTCACTGTAATTGTAACATATTTAGGACCTGTGTCCATGTTATAAAACATATACATGCACATATATAATTCTATTGAACTGAAAAACAGCCACATGATGTATGAACAACTGTAACTGCCATTTGACAGTTGAGAAAACTGAAGCACAGGATAAGTAACTTTGTCAGAGACACACAGCTAACTAGAGAATTAACCAGGATTCAGCGGCCAGAGCTCAAATGTCTAAGCCTAACTCTTAACCACTCTGTCCACTAGGGAGACAAGTCTGCAAAGGGAGACTGAGAATAAATGTGTGAGTTAAGTCAAAATTTCCAAATGTCCTTGGTTCTCCAGACATGATGGCTTAAAACAGCCTTTAGGTCAGTGGGGGCAAACCTATGGCGTGCATGCTGCAGCAAGCTCTTTGTATCACTGAAAGCTCTATCACTGGTTTAGATTCATCTTTCAAAAGACAATGTATTTACATAGCTAGAAATTACACTTACAATCAGCTAAGAATGACTGTTAACTCAGAAAACTGTTTCATGAGATGGAGAAATAACAAAAAGCTTACTGTTTTTGAAGTTGATGATTTTTTTCATCCTTTTCTCCCAGTTTGCTAAGTTGGAAGGCATCCTGAGATGTGTTTGGTGTTTCAGAAACAACAGCTACAAAAAAGAAGAAAAGCCCCCAAATTTAGAGTACATTAACATGGCAAAGTTATATGTTTCACAAATAGGAAGAAGATTCTGCAGGTAGAGAGCTGAATCATTTCTGAAGGGTAAGTTTCCGAGCAAACACATATAAATGTTCAAGAGTATAAATTAGCATATAAGAGGGTTATTCATTCAAGCCAAAAGAATTTCCACTGCTCTGCTTTGTTTCACATGTGGGCAAACTGGGCTGTCAGAAGAACGCTCAGCCATGACTCCTCGTGGGCACTGGACACCTGCAGCAGGCACATAGGAAAAATCTCAGGCTCTCCCAATCCCAGCAGTTAGGACAGCTGCCTAAAACCGGCCCACCTTTTCTTGGTGATTCTTTGCCAGTTTGTCCAGGCAGAACCTTTTTCTTTTTGCCAAACAAACGACCAGTGGAGGACTTGATGCTCTTCTTCTTTGGGGCTTTGTGGAGCGCGTCCTGCCTGCTGTCACTGGTACTGGGATTGTTCACAGGACCTTCCTGGGAGCCTGTTGAGCTTCAAAGAAATAAAATGGATTTTTACCACCCTCTTCCCAGATCCACAGTGCATTCACATGTACAAGAACAGTCTGCATTTTTAATATTCCTACCTTCAACTTCCTAAAAAAAGTTTCGAGTCTCTTACACACAGTACAATATGCATTGTGATGCAGGGTCCCAGTAATGCTTCCACAGACCTGTATCTGGAAAGCCAAGATTCTGATGTGCTCCCTGCTCAGAGCAGGCCTATACTCTAGCCTGCCTTGTTTGGACACATAAGGGAACACCCTCTCCAGGGGCCTTGCTCAGGCACTGAGGGATGCACTCAGTCAACAGGAAAGAAAACAAGGTCTCAGAAGCCTGACTGTAATTGTAACTTATTTAGGAATTGTGTCCATGTTATAAAACATATACATGCACATATATAATTCTATTGAACTGAAAAACAGCCACATGATGTATGAACAACTGTAACTGCCATTTGACAGTTGAGAAAACTGAAGCACAGGATAAGTAACTTTGTCAGAGACACACAGCTAACTAGAGAATTAACCAGGATTCAGCGGCCAGAGCTCAAATGGCCAAGCCTAACTATTACCCATTCTATTATCCTGGGAGAACACTCTGAAAAGGTAGACTGAGAATACATGTGTGAATTCAGTCAAGACTTCCTAATGTCCTCTGTTCTCCAGACATGATGGCTTAAAACAGGCTTTAGGTCAGTAGAGGCAAACCTATGGCGTACATGCTGCAGCAAGCTCTTTGTATCACTGAAAGCTGTATCACTGCTTTAGGTTCATCTTTCAAAAGACAATGTATTTACATAGCTAGAAATTACACTTAAAATCAGCTAAGAATGACTGTTAACTCAGAAAAATGTTTCATGAGATGGAGAAATAACAAAAAGCTTACTGTTTTTGAAGTTGATGATTTTTTTCATCCTTTCCTCCCAATTTGCTAAGTTGGAAGGCATCCTGAGATGAGTTTTCTGTTTCAGAAACAACAGCTACAAAAAAGAAGAAAATTCACCAAATTTAGAGTAAATTAACATGGCAAAGTTATATGTTTCACAAATAGGAAGAAGATTCTGCAGGTAGAGAGCTGAATCATTTCTGAAGGGTAAGCTTCCGAGCAAACACATATAAATGTTCAAGCTTATATATTAGCATATAAGAGGGTTATTCATTCACGCCAAATGAATGTCCACTGCTCTGCTCTGGTTCACATGTGGGCAGACTGGGCTGTCTGGAGAATGCTCAGCCATGATTCCTTGTGGGCACTGGACACCTGTGGCAGGTACATAGGAAAAAGCTCATGCTCTCCCAATCCCAGCAGTTAGGACAGCTGCCTAAAACTGGCCCACCTTGTCTTGGTGATTCTTTGCCAGTTTGTCCAGGCGGACCCTTTTTCTTTTTGCCAAACAAACCACCAGTGGAGGACTTGATGCTCTTCTTCTTTGGGGCTTTGTGGAGCGCGTCCTGCCTGCTGTCACTGGTACTGGGATTGTTCACAGGACCTTCCTGGGAGCCTGTTGAGCTTCAAAGAAATAAAATGGATTTTTACCACCCTCTTCCCAGATCCACAGTCCATTCACACGTACAAGAACAGTCTGCATTTTTAATATTCCTACCTTCAACTTCCTAAAAAACATTTCGAGTCTCTTACACACAGTACAATATGCATTGTGATGCAGGGTCCCAGTAATGCTTCCACAGACCTGTGTCTGGAAAGCCAAGATTCTGATGTGCTCCCTGCTCAGAGCAGGCCTGTACTCTAGCCTGCCTCGTTTGGACACATAAGGGAACACCCTCTGCAGGGGCCTTGCTCAGCCAGTGAGGGTTCCACTCAGTCAACAGGAAAGAGAACAAGGTCTCAGAATCCTCACTGTAATTGTAACATATTTAGGACCTGTGTCCATGTTTTAAAACATATATATGCATATATATAATTCTATTGAACTGAAAAAAAACCACATGATGTATGAACAACTGTAGCAGTCATTTGACAGTTGAGAAAACTGAAGCACAAGCTAAGTAACTTTGTCAGAGACACACAGCTAACTAGAGAATTAACCAGGATTCAGCGGCCAGAGCTCAAATGGCCAAGCCTAACTATTACCCATTCTATTATCCTGGGAGAACACTCTGAAAAGGTAGACTGAGAATACATGTGTGAGTTCAGTCAAAATTTCCAAATGTCCTCTGTTCTCCAGATATGATGGCTTAAAACAGGCTTTAGGTCAATGGAGGCAAACCTATGGCGTGCATGCTGCAGCAAGCTCTTTGTATCACTGAAAGCTCTATCACTGCTTTAGGTTCATCTTTCAAAAGACAATGTATTTACATAGCTAGAAATTACACTTAAAATCAGCTAACAATTACTGTTAACTCAGAAACCTGTTTCATGAGATGGAGAAATAACAAAAAGCTTACTTTTTTTGAAATTTTCGATTTTTTTCAGCCTTTCCTCCCAATTTGCTAAGTCGGAACGCATCCTGAGATGAGGTTTCTGTTTCAGAAAGAACAGCTATTAAAAAATCAGAAAAGCCCCCAAATTTACAGTAAATTAACATGGCAAAGTTATATGTTTCACAAATAGGTTGAAGGTTCTGCAGCTAGAGAGCTAAATAATTTCTGAAGGGTAAGCTTCCAAGCAAACACATACAAATGTTCAAGAGTGTAAAGTAGCACTTATGAGGGTTATTCATTCACGCCAAATGAACGTCCACTGCTCTGCTTTGGTTCACACATGGGCAGACTGAGAAAGCAGACTGGGCTTTTCTGGAGAACCCTCAGCCATGACTCCATGTGGGCACTGCGCACCTGCGGCAGGCACACAGGACAAAGTTCACGTTCTCCCATTCCCAGCAGTTAGGACAGCTGCCGAAACCCCACCCACCTTGTCCTGGTGATTCTTTGCCAGTTTGTCCAGGCCGACCCTTTTCCTTTTTGCCAAACAAACGACCAATGGAGGACTTGATGCCCTTCTTCTTTGGGGCTTTGTGGGGCGAGTCCTGCCTGCTGTCACTGCTACTGGGATTGCTCACAGGACCATCCTGGGCACTTTTTGATCTTGAAGGAAAGAAAATGGACTTTTACCACATGCCCTCTTTAGAACTCCACAGTCCACTCACATGTACCAAAACAGTCTGCATTTTTAATATTCCTACTTCAACTCCCTGAAGATCCTTTCCAGTCTCTTACCCACAGCACACTATGCATAGCAATGCAGGGTCCCAGTAATGCTTCCACAGACCTATGTCTGGAAAGCCAAGATTCTGATGTTGCTCCCTGCTCAGAGGAGGCCTGTACTCTAGCCTGCCTGGTTTGGACATCTAAGGGAACACCCTCTGCAGGGGCCTTGCTCAGCCAGTGAGGTTTACACTCAGCCCTCAGGAAAGAGAACAAGGTCTCAGAAGCCAGAAGAACTGGAATTCCACCTTCCCTCTCAGCAGCTCCTGCAGGCTGGTTCCTTGGATCCTGCTCTCCTGCAAAGTGAGAGCTGTACTATCTCTCAGGACACTGTGGAGACCAATGTGCCTGCTTGATCCTACTGCCTGGTATGGAACAAAAGCTTCTAAGAGGAAGTGTGGAAAACAACAGTGCATAAGTAACCAAGCCTTCATGGCCTCCTGATGGAACATGCTTCCTAAAGGGATAGGGACAATGTGGGACTCTCAAGAGCTTAGAAGACCCAGAGTGTGGGAGGGTACCTGAGAGGCACCGATTGTCCACAGAATAGCACGATCCAGAACCTGCCACATCCGTGTGGCAAATTCTTCACCAGGAATAGAAAGAAAGTTCTTAAAAGAAGTGAGTGTGTGGGATCTGAAGAAATGGAGCTTTTCTCTCAAGTGCTAATTTCAAATAATTCCTATTCTTTCTAAACTTTGCCCAAACAGATGGCCTTTTCCACTGGATGTCACTACAGCCGCAGAACAGGAGAACACATTCTAGGTCTAACGTTTAAATAATCACAACCAAATGAGCTTGCTGAGAATTCTTTAAAAACTTGGTTTTTCTCACAGGAAAAGATTAATAGATGTTCTTAAAAACTAAGACAAGCAGGTTTCTCAGGGGTCTGGTGGCCTACGAGACCTGCTCCTTACTTTTGCATGTCCCTGATGTCCTCGTGGCTGACTATTTGCAATGCCCCTGTGTGCAGCCTGTCTAGCTGAAGGGACTTCGGAGAGGAGAGAGGGGAAGTTTCACATTTTATCGTTGTCTTGTCATCTCGTTCTTCTTCTCTGCAAGCTAGCAACTGAGGAGTGAAAAAACAACATCAGCTAACAGTACATTATAAGAAAACACATCACATAGGCTTTAAATAACATAAACTGACTCAAAACCTATTAACTAAACTTTTTACCTGTCCTGAGAAGTCTCATTTTAATTGAATGCCAACCTGAAGGCCTGTTTGTCTGGGGGAAATGGACCACATAGCAGAGAGAGAGTAGGGCAGGTTGACCTATAGCCTTCCTTCATGGAAGCCCCGGGAAGCCCAGGGACAGCATCACCCCCCCTTCAAGATTCTGTTCTCCGTACAACCTCAGGTACCTCTGAGGATAGTTACTGAGGGACAGTGAAGTCCTAAATGAAGCCTGTTCACTGCACTTTATCACTTCAGGTTAACAAAGTTACTCTCATTACTGAAGAGCCTGTGACACATATCTTCAGTTACTGATGTCACTCAAAGGAACACTAGTGGGGGCCGAAGCCTCAGGGAAACTGTCAATACTTTTACCTCTAGCAAGAAACAAGACAAGGACAGCATGAGCGAAGACCCAAATATGCATGTGTGTGGCTTCTGTTTCTCACTGTGTGGACCAAATGTTATGAGCAGAAGCATTTGCATGCAGCCTAAAACCCTACTTCCATGTGGCTTCATAAAACAATCCTGGGTTTTGGATTTGCATATTATCTTTTTTTGAAGTCCTGCAATGTCTCCAATGTTTTGCTTTTATTGGTTTTGTTCTTTAATGTTTTCAGTTTTATTATAACTGATGATATAGGCAATTCTTTTTAAGATAGCAAGAGGCATTATGGTAACCAATGATCATCACTTTGTCTTCCGTTTTTATATTATGTACTATATCCATTCTTTTGATTTGACTGACTCTGTTTTGTTATGTCACATTGGATTTTATTCTCTTCAAATAGAAAGTAATAAGAACTGTGGGAGTAATAAAACCCAAAATGTATAATTGTCATAGTAAAAAAGAGAGGAAAAGAAAGTGCTCTAAAGGATATAATTGCATGTATATTTAAGTGTATAAGATAGATAACCATATTGCTAAGTTTTTGTGGGATCATTGAACAGAATTGTTTGTAGTCTCACAGTTTGAATGTCTACTTTATATGCTTTAATTTTGTAATCTGAACAACCATTTCTAAGATGACAGTATGTAATCTATTAACTAGTGACTTCCTACTGTTTATTTATTTTTTTTGAAATTCTGTATCACTTGTATCCTTTTTCTGTTTTTTTTTTTTTCTTTTTCTCCTTAAATAAAAAAATAATAATAATCCTGGGTATATTATTAAAAGAGGGTCACGCAGACCCTGGGATTTCTTTTAGGGGATGGCCCATGAGTATGCCTATGTGTTGAGGAAGGCAGGACTGTGGAAATAGTGCATATGTGAACTCTTTCAGGGTCTGGTTAGGCCCTGTTTAGAAGGTTGTTATTTTCGGGTTTTGAAGCAGGACTAGATTTCATGAAACATTCATGGTGAACAACAAGTGGTGAATAGTTAATTTATTTATCTGTACAATGGTATAAAGGATACAGATTCCATTATAGTCCTGTAGCAGCTCACTGAAGACCACCTAGACTAGTGTGAGCTGAGAGCATTTAGGATATAATATTTTTTTGTCTTTTTCCTTTTTATTGGTGCTGGGGATCGAACTCACGACTGCCTGCTTACAAGGCAGGCGTTTATGCTGCTGAGCTAAACTTCCAGCCCGCTAGGATATAATCTTAACAGATAAACAGATAAATTCTGTATCTTTCTCTCTTTTTTTTGAGATAAGGTTTCATTATACAGTTCTGGCTGGCCATGAACTCACATGATAGCCCAGGCTGGCTTCAAACTCCAGCAGTCCTCCCTTATCAGCCTCCTGAGTGCTGGGATTACAGGCATATATCACCTTATCTGGCTCTCATTTCTAATTGTAGTAACAAAACAAAAGACTGTCGGGGGCTGGGGTAACCAGAGCTCACTTACTTAAGCTTGTTTGAGGCCCTGTGTTTAACCGCCAGCAATCTCATCTCTAAAAAAGTCCATCAAGCTTGAAATCAACAACATGAATCACAAAAGTTCAAAAAAACTTTTTGGGAGGGAAAAAGAAATCAAACTTAGGACATTGTTTGCCAGGTATCATTTAAATTTCATGTTAAAATAATCATTTGTTAAAATAGAAAAGAAAAAAGAAGAGGTAAGGCACTATACGTATGCTCCACCCACAAAAAGAGATTCTTGCACCAAGACTCCCCTACACTAGCCCCTGCTCTGCCCAGAGCCTTCCAGGCTCACTGAACCAGGTCTTCATTCTGCCTCTGTTCTCTTGTGGGAGGAAAGCACAAGGCTAGGGCCCACTGCCTTGTCTCAGACATGTCTACAAGTGCCAAGAAGTCACCTTAGTCTGCCCAGTAAAACTGAAATGAAGAAGTAACCATCCCATATCGCTCTTTGTCTGGCCCATATTTGCTGTCCTTAGACTCACTGCTAGGCTAATCTTCACAGCCAGCCCAGAGCAAATCTTCTCAAAGTCACCAGGCTGCATGCTGAGGAGAGATGACTAGTGAACAAGAGGAGGCCACAGTGTCTGAGTCTAAGTCAACAGACTGCTTCCTTTGCTGAGAAATTCTTACTGCCAAAACCAAAATATCCAAACCACACTGAAGTCCACTGAACAGAGGTAAGCTCTGAGGCCGGCTGCTGGTGAAAGCGCAGCATCTCACTTTGGGCAGGCACAGATCAGGGCCATTCCAAGCAGCACTACTGTGTGGATCACTACCTCACTTACAAGAGAGCAAGCCATGGTTCCACTGGGCCAAGGAACAGCTCCCAGGCCAGGAACTAATCAGCAACAGAGTGAGGATCTGTACCCGTGTCCTTAGTAAATTTCCCTTCTGCTCAGCCACATAGAGAAGCTCACACACAGCTGCTGAGGACAATCACCACTTGGCACCTGCAGCAGCACTGCCCCACAAGTGTACCACCAGGAAGGCAGGAAGCATGAAGCGGGCATGGCACAGGGCCAGAGGCAGCAGGCATTAGGGGGAGCTTCTAGATGGACAGAAAGAAAACCCCACAATTCCCACTGCTCCCAGGGTACTGCTTTTACTTTCAAGTTTTACTCTGAGAGGGAGACTCCCAGCAGATCAGAGCATCTTGACAAATCTAGGCCCAAGGGAGAAATGGTCCTGGTTTTGAAATCAAAACACACTTAACTCCTACCTGCTCTGCACATCATGTGATCTAAATTTCAGTTTCCACATCTGTAATTGGGGGCAAGCACAGCAACTGGTTTCTCACAGGGATATGTTTGTGGACTAAATATAGCAAAAAAATGCCCAAGCACTGAGTTTGGCACCTGGCAGAGAGCAGTGCTTACTAAGTTCTAGCCTTCCATATCAGAAAAAACTAGTTTTCCTCAATCTAAAGCCTATGGCTCTGCTTCAATCATTCCGTCCTTTCAAATCCTAAATTCTATGTCTATTACACACATGCATGCAATGGTTAGAGGCAAAAGCACTGAGTGAAGCAAACACTGACATCTGTCCCCATGTTCCATGGATGGCTGATTGCCAAGAGAACAGTAACTTGTGATGTGGCAGGTCAGTTTAAACATTTCCAATGAAACATCACTTCTTCATTGCAATATATTGACAACATTACACTTATGTGTGACATACTATACTCTTCCATGCATTAGGGAGATACAAAGCTATGCTCACTTACTGGAAAATTTACCTTTCTATGATGTTTCCTTAAGTTGCTAGGCTAACAAGATGCATGCAAAGAAATAGACACCAGATTTATGACACGATTTAAAGCTAAAAATTCAAGGATCTACTCAGGCAAATATATTACAATATGAAGGACAAGACAGAAATAAGAGAGACAGGATTTAGAGAAAATATAACTGGAAATCAAATAATCTTTTATCACAAATTTAAATCTAAGTTATCCAAGATTTATTAGAAAACACTATAAATTACTACTCAAAGAGCACATTCTATTTGAACACATGCGATTTAAAGCAAGACACTGTATAGAACAAAGGGCCCTGATAACCACCTACTCTCTAATATTCCCATGATGACAAGGATGTTACAGCAACATCTATTATAAAACTGAAGAGCCAGGCATGGTGGTGCAGACTTGTAATCCCCGCATTTGTGAAGCTAAGCCTGGAGAACTGCCAACCTGCACTACATGAGTTCAAAGCCAGCCTGAACTGCATGGTGTCATCCTGTCTCAGAAAAACACAAAAAACTGAACAAACTTATTTTTAGTTAATCATTTTTTGTGCAATGCAGTAAAATCTTCACCTAGAATATGATTTACAACTTCCTAAAATATATCATTTATCCCTCGTGCAGTGGCATACACATGAAATCACAGCACTCTGGTAGGCTGAGGCAGGAAGGCTGCCAAGTTTGAGCTCATCTTGGTGATTTAGCACGATCCTGTCTCACAATAAAAAATAATACTGAAAAAAAAAAAAAGGGTCATGTGTGTATCTCAGTGCACAGGCCTAGATTCCATCCGAGATACTGTGGAATACAAAGGAGTGGAATGGAATGGAAAAAAAAAAAAAAAAAAAAAGAAAGAAAGCTAGGCATCCTAAAATACGTAACAATAAAAGCTAGCACAGTACTAGATAGGAGGCATTTTAATTAAAAAGTAGTCCATTAAAGACTATAGCATATGCCCTATAAGTTGATGAGATTTAGAATTCTGATTATAATCAATAAAATCTGATTCGTATTGTCTGTATAAAGTTCCCATAAATTTTACACTCAGCAGTGGCCCCTCCCCTTGCTCCTGCAGTATGCAGGGTTGAATCCAGCTGGGCCACTCAACAAACTACACTGCCAGCCACGTTTATATTTTTATTTTGACATAGCACATTGCTAAACTTCTCATGCTGGCCTCAGACTTAAAATCCTCCTTCTTAGCTTCCCTAGTAGCTGGCATTACAGGCATGTGCCACTGCAGTGAGCCCAGATTATTTTTTAACCTAGGAAATACTTCACTCATGAATCATGCAGATCCTGTACAATCTAAGGAAAAACATTCAACCAATTATATCTTGCTTGTAACCACATTGACAAATTATATATTAAATATAATTGATCACTACTGAGCAAAATACATTTTTAATGACAAAAACCCCAAGCCCCACTAATCAGTCATAATCCAGCTCAGACTCACACGTGCTTGCCTGGTTAGCTGTGCAGAGCCATCACAGAATGGGGAGGGGCTGAGAGGGGAGCTTCATGGACAAACTACAAATTGATAGGGACCTGAGGCCTGGATTAGAATTGAATCTGGAGATGGTTAAAATAAAACAAACACAAGGGTGGCATAAGAAATCAAAACCAACAATGGAAGCACACAGACCGTCAGCCAGCATGCTGAATTAGAGATCCAGGAAGAAAGAGTTTTCCTCCGTGGTTGTGTGTGGTACTGGGAATAGAAGGCAGGGGTACTCTAACACTGAGCTATGGTCCCATATTTTTTTCCTTTTAATTTCAAAACAAGGTCTTGCTAAATTGGGCAGCCTACCCTTGAACTTATGATTGTCTGCCTCAGTCTCCTGGGTAGCTAGAAAGATAGGGTTCACCCACTATGCTTGGGATACTCAGCTCTTTTTGAGTCAGTGTCTTCCTAAATTGCCCAGGCTGACCTTAAACTGGCAAACCTCCCACTTCAGTCCACAAGTAGCTGGGATTACAGATGTGTTGCTGCACTTCTTTTACAAATACTGGAAAGAAGGACACAACTGATAAATGAGATTGTCAAAAAGATGAAAATACAATGCCAGGCTTGGTGCCACATGTCTGTAATCCCAGCATGTGAGAGGCTGAGGCAGGAGAACTGCCATGAGTTCAAGGCCAACTTGAATTACACCACAAGATCCTTTTTTCAAAAAACCAAACACTAATAAATAAAATAAGTTTGAAAAGAAGAAAAAGGGTCAGGGATATAGCTCCATGGCATAGCACTTGCCTGTCAAGCAGAACATCATGAGTTCAATTCATAGTACCAAAAGAAAAGAAAAAAAGAAAAGAAAATGGTTTGGTGAGTGGTTTGGTGCTTGCCTAGTATGTGAGAAACCCTAGGTTCAAACCCAATATGTCCAAAAAAAAAAAAAAAAAAAAAAAACCAGGAAAAGAAAAGAAAAATATTGCTCAGTTAGTTAACAGTATAAATTATAAATACATCCAAATGTCACAAAACAGACTGCTGACACTGAACATTCCACTAAAATGACTTGCTTAATTTGATTATATTCTGGCTAAGAATGCCACTAAAAAGTAAAATGTATAGCAAGAGAAATAAAACCAAAGATACAAGTACAGGTGCAAAGCAGAATGTTGTAAATACAATTTCACATGAAATGAGATCTCATAGGCAAGATAAGCACAAAGCCTAAACTACCCAAAAACTATTCACACATTAGAGCTGATGTAACATCCAAAATTCAATACCATACCTCTGTGCCTGAGGAAAAATATGAAAAAATTAGAAGACACCTGATAATGCTCCCTTTGCCACAGTCCCAGAGAATACTCACATCTCTTTAGCGAACTCAAAGCACAACTAGTACTGAAAATCCTTGTTTAAGGAGTGCATGTACTTGAGAAGCTGAACATAAAGAACACATGATGACAGCCAAGAAGCTGCAAAGATGAAGAATCCACATGAGGGTGGAGGACAAACTCCCATAAACTAAGTGGGAAAAGCTGGGCAAGTTCTCCTCTACCTTTTTAAAAGACCACAGAAAAGGAGAAATTTCTCAACCAGGGGGAGGAAGTATGTCACGATCTGACAGCAATACTGTGTTGTATTATTCATATTTATACTCATTCAACAGTGCAAATGCTGAAAATAACCGACCAAGGAAAGGACAAAAAAAAAAAAAAAAAGGAATCATTATCCTTAACACTCCAAGCACTCAACATTATGACAACCCTGTAATTTTTATCACTTATTTCATGAACATCTCGTTCCAATTTCTTGTTCATCTCTTCAGACTTGATGAGATCCTTTCTTGCTGTGTCAAGATTTTCTTGCAGCTCTGACACATGGCTGGAAAGTGCAGCCAGGAGCTCCTTCATCTGACTCTGCTCTTTTGAATGTTTGTGTATGACTTCTTGGAGCACAATTATTTTGGCAAGGTCTTCCTCATGGCTTAAGGAGCCAGCAGAAGATCTCTGATGGGTAAAATGGACACTCTTAAATAACCTTAGTGTACTACCAAATAAAATACTTTTGAACATAGGGACTATCAAAATGGATTTATGCCATCTGTTGGATGATAGGACTCTCAACAATCACTTTAGCTGGAAGCAGGCCATTCCAGCAACAGCATCCAAATAGCATCACACACGAACCACAAAATATAAGAAATCAGCAACAGAACAAAGAGAGATCTCAAGGACTTACCTTTCCATTAGTGCTTGGTGTTTCTTCTTGTTCATGGTCAAGCACTCCATCTCTTGGTGATTTTTTCTGATTATTCTGTTTTTTAAGAGTCATTAGCTACAATCGAAAACTGAGTATGAGACTATAATAACTTATGGAAGAGTAATGAGTAAAGACAGCAAAATTCCATTTGGAAAAACATAATTCTACAGTGCTGAACATAGTATAAAAAAGACAGTACATGCCAAAGCTGACCATCCATAGCAGAACCAGATTACTAGAAACAGAATGTACTGACTGCTTGACAACAAATTTAGAGATTCTTGCAATCTGAAATAAAAATCTAATCCAAAAGTATTACAGGCTTCACACTGTTTTTTAAGAGATTAAAATAAAATAATTTTCCCTTTTCAGGGCTAGGATGATGTCCCACAATTACCTCCTTGTGCGTGGCGCCCAGTTCCTCTTCTAACAAGCTGCACCTTTGCAGTGCTACACGTAATTGCTCTCGCACCTGAAAAGAGTTGAGTTTTTATATGCATACGCACACTTTCCATATAGTTATCCTGATATTGATGAAAGGCATATAATAAAGTACTTTCAATGTCTTTCATTGCTAGTACTGTCAAGAAAATGTCCTTGTTAATGGCTTTAAATATTAAGGCCGGGAAACTCTTGTTCCTAAATAAATGAACACTATCCAGTTCTTAATGGGCAGTCAATATTCAGAAATAATCAATTGAAGACTCACATTCCAGTTAGTGTTTGTTGATTATGCAGAACATTGCCTTTTAATACAGAAAGTCTGTTTACAAGAACTCAAAAACTTAGCAAACCTTAAAGGTAAACAAATACATGCAAAGTCTGCCATGAACCCAGCAAGTGTAAGAACCCAGAACCACTAGTGTAGCTCATGTACCTTTTCGTCCAGGGTCTTGTGGTGGTCAAATAAGGATGTCAGTGCTTTTCGCACTTCCATCTCTGTGGACACATCTGCAGGACACCGCGCCTGCCGCTTCATCACAGTCGTTTCGAGAGAGCATTCATGCCTGAAGACAAGGAACTCCAGATGTTCCAGGAGCAGCTGAAACCAGGCCAAAGGGGGCGTGTAAAGAGCACCTTCAATTTCACATTCAAATCCTTCATAATCTCATGGTCAAACAAGTTCAAATTCCTACAATTCAGTAGAGTTAGGTAAATTTCCCTCAATTGTATTCGAATGTCATGAATTTCCATCACTAATTTCTTTTATTAACAAGAAGGTCTCATTTTGTAGTCTAGGCTGGCTTGAGGACTTACTAGCTAGCCCAGGCTGACCTCTAACTCAAGACATTCCTGGCTCAGAATGTTGGGATTGAAGGCATATGCCACCATGCTTTGCCTTCTATCACAAATTTTAAGCAACATTTAATACTGAACACACTCTACAGAAGGAAAAAGCACAAAACACTTAAACCAGAGCTCCACTGACCCTCATGTTGTTCCTTTCTGCTTTCAGTTCAGCAATTTCTTTTTCCCTCTCAAGCAGCTGTTCCCTGCAAATGTTGAGCTCTTTTGCAAGCGTTGAAAACTCCTGCAAAGCAGCAAAGTAAAGGAATAAATCAACACATACATGAATAAATTAAAAAAAAAAAAAAAAAAAAACCTCTTAAGCAAGACTTCCATTGGCCTCATAGTCCACACACACAGGCAACCCAATCTCAAGATACATGGCAAAGGATTCCCATTCTCCTCCAGAGAAATGGAGATCAACCATTTGCCGTAAGGTGACATAGGTATTCTCAATGGAATGAGAGTCTAACCCAGGCCATCTGACTTCCCTCCACCCTGGCACTGCTGAAAGCACAGCAGGGGATAATGAGTGTCCAGGTCCACCTCTTTAGACTTCAGGAAATAAAAGCATTTTCCTCAATTGGCATCCCAAAATGAAGCATCTGAAGACATTTGTAAGTCAGTCACAGATCTGAGACCTAGAGCCCTTAGAGAAATCAAGGAAAAAAGGCCTAGAAGGTCACTATCCAATTCTAGTCCCCTCTCTATTCTGATTTTCCCTTAGTCCCTATAGTCTCCCTGAATCATTGGAGCAAAGTCAACTATGAAGAATGGGCTTACTGCTAGGACTAGGAAGCCTTTTGTATTCTCTGTAAAGGCATTCTCAAAACACTATGCATGCAGCAGTGTAGGAGATCTTGCAAAAGGCAGAGAGAAGCTGCAGGAGTCCTGCAGCACTGTTCTGTGCTAAACCTTGTGTTATGACACCGGTTCACAGATACCACAAATGAACTGAATTGAGCAATGTGAATTTGGAGCAAAGCAACTCTGAAATAAGTAAAATCATCTGCCAGTGTTTCTGGCTTTAGGTGCTTTTCCTTTAAAAGACAAGAATAAAGATCTACCGGATAAATAATCAGTCCTTCAAAAGAACATGTGCTTGAGCTAGATAATTCTAGAAAGCTAGTTTAAAACAGGCGATGCTCTTACAGGGCACTGGTAGCAATTGTTTGCAGCTCACAGTCAATCTCATCACAGAAAGCACAGGCCCATGAAGTCTGCTTTAACCAGACCACGACTCATGTGCCTATGTGAGCCACAGTGAGATTGGGCAAGTAAAGTGAGAGAGAAATAGAGATGACACTGCCACAGAAAGCACTGGAAAAGAGCAAAATTTCTTTTAAACTAGTTTTTCTTCTCCAAAAAATCATGACTGTGGGTGAGCCGAACTTAGCCTGGCAGGAACTTTGCAGCCTGCTCCCCAGGGAGACCTGAAATGATGAAAACCACTCTTCAAAGCTTCTGGAAATGGCTCAAAGGATAACAGCAAATGAGGAAATTATCTATTCAAGAAATATCAGGAATAAGGCCAGGAGTCCATGGTATTTGAATTAGGACTTCTATTTGCCTCCCCCACCCAGCTCAGCATAGCGGACTCCTCCAGCCAAAAACACAGGACCCTTCACCAGGCCAAAACCATGGTGGCTCCCCAGATAACAACATAGAGATTCTTCTCCCCAGGCCAGCAGAGCCTTCTCTTTCCCAGCTAGCAACACATGATTCTCATATCCAGACCAACTGAAGGCCCCTTCTTCCCCCAGGCCAGCAAGGTAAGGTCCTTTCCCCAGGCCAACAACACAGGCTCTGCTCCCTGGACCTGCCATGCAGGATTGTCTCCTCACACTCAAATGCCCCCTCACCAAGGCCACTAACATAGGGTCTGCTTGCTCCTGCCTGCCAACCAGGTAAAAATCATCCAAATGTGTCTTAAAACCTGACAGAGTTCCAGCCAGTGTTGAGACATCTTCATAGGCCCAAAGCCAACCTTCAGGAATGGGACTTGTGGATGCGAAGCAGTAGGGGAAAGGGTATTGGCCAGCCGGCCATCTAGACTTCTGTCATGTTCTCTACTAAGTGTGAGCTCTTCCCTGTGGTACAGATTTCTCCTGTAGATGCCAACACGGCCCTGATCGAGGTACTAACTGGCATCGGCCATGGTGATAAGCAAGAGCTCACTGTCAGGTCACCTAATAAGTACCATTCCTGACAGAGTGTGCCCTCTCTCTAATGGAATCTTTTATCAGAAAGATTCTGGGGCAGGTAGAAGAAAAGTAGACTCAAATTACTCTAAGTCAAAAATCAAATCAATTCTATTCACACACCTATCACATCAATAGGTGGACCTGCCTCTAGGCCTGCCTGAATTGAGGGCCTTGAATTTTTCTCATTTTGTCTCTCTTGCTGCAATCTGGCTCACCTTTGGTGACTTACTGCCAATGCTCCCTCTTTGACCATGTCCACAACAGACTGTATCATTCTAGCTAAGGTCTGTTTCATTTACTAGATTCCAAGTTGTTTTTTTGTCATACCTGCTTCGTTTTACCGCCAGTCCCTGTTACTATGGATGTTAATCTGTCTCTAAGTATCATGCTCACTTATTTTGGCAGTTTTGGCAGATTCTCCACCCATCTGTGATCGAGTGAAATAGGCACCTGTTTGTGAGTAGTCATCTCTGTAAGCATGTCTTAGTATTATCTATTTTTAAGCACTGTGGAATCTAGTTTCATGCTCATCTAGATGAGGAGGCTTTATGTTGTTAGCAGTCTCCCTCTCCCAGTCACTTCCAGCTACTATAAAAAAAAAAAAAAAAACTACCATAGTCATAGGCTGGGTATTAATAAACAACACATAATTATTTCTGACAGTTCTAGAGGCTGCAAGTCTAAAATCACATAGGATACAATGTTAACTTAGGATACAATCTTAAATTAGGATATATAACATATGATATAATCTTAACAGATAAACAGACAAATTCTGTATCTTTCTCTCTCTTTTTTGAGATAAGGTTTCATTATACAGTTCTGGCTGGCCATGAACTCACACTGTAGTCCAGGCTGGCTTCAAACTCCAGCAGTCCTCCTGTATCAGCCTCCTGAGTGCTGGGATTACAGGCATATACCACCTTGTCTGACTCTCATTTCTAATTGTAGTAACAAAACAAGACTGCTGTGGGCTGGGGTAATCAGAGCATGCTTACTTAGTATGTTCAAGGCCCCGTGTTTAACGTCCAGCAATCTCATCTCTAAAGAAGGCCATCATGCTTGAAATTACTAACAAGAATCATAAAAGTTCAAAAATATTTTTGGGAGGGACCCAAAAATCAAACTTAAGACCATGTTGTTTACCAGGCATCATTTAAAATTTCAGGTTAAAACAATCATTTGTTAAAACAGAAAAGAAAAAAGAAGAGGTAAGGCACTATACTTATGCTCCACCCACAAAAAGAGATTCTTGCACCAAGACTCCCCTACATTGGCCCCGCTCTGCCCAGAGCGTTCTAGGCTCATTGAACCAGGCCTTCATTCTGCCTCTGTTCTCTTGTGAGAGGAAACCCAAGGCTAGGACCCACTGCCTTGTCTCAGACCTTTCTACAAGTGCCAAGAAGTCACCTCGCTCTGCCAGGTAAAACTAAAGTGTAAAAGTAACCATCCCATACCAGTCTTTGTCTGGTCCATATATGCTGTCCTTAGACTCATTGCTAGGCTAATTTTCATAGCCAGCCCAGAGCAAGTCTCCTCTAAGTCACCAGGCTGCATGCTGAGGAGAGATGACTAGTGAACAAGATGAGGCTACAGTGTCTGAGTGTAAGTCAACAGACTGCTTCCTTTGCTGAGAAATTCTTACTGCCAAAACCAAAATATCCAAACCACACTGAAGTCCACTGAACAGAGGTAAGCTCTGAGGCCAGCTGCTGGTGAAAGCGCGGCATCTCACTTTGGGCGGGCACAGATCAGGGCCATTCCAAACAGCACTACTGTGTGGATCACTACCTCACTTACAAGAGAGCAAGCCATGGTTCCACTGGGCCAAGGAACAGCTCCCAGGCCAGGAACTAATCAGCAACAGAGTGAGGATCTGTACCTGTGTCCTTACTAAATTACCCTTCTGCTCAGCCACATAGAGAAGCTCACACACAGTTGCTGAGGACAATCACCACTTGGCACCTGCAGCAGCACTGCCCCACAAGTGCACCACAAGGAAGGCAGGAAGCATGAAGCAGGCATGGCACAGGGCCAGAGGCAGCAGGCATTAGGGGGAGCTTCTAGACTGACAGAAAGAAAACTCCGCAATCCCCACTGCTTCCAGGGCACCGCTTTTACTTCCAAGGTTTCCTCTGAGAGGGAGACTGTCAGCAGATCAGAACATCTTGAAAAATCCAGGCCCAAGGGAGAAATGGTCCTGGTTTTGGAATCAAAACAGACTTAACTTATACCTGCTCTGCACATCATGTGATCTAAATTTCAGTTTCCACATCTGTAATTGGGGGCAAGCACAGCAACTGGTTTCTCACGGGGATGTGCTTGTGGACTAAATATAGCAAAAAAATGGCCAAGTACTGAGTTTGGCACCCGGCAGAGAGCAGTGCTTACTAAGTTCTAGCCTTCCATATCAGAAAAAACTGTTTTTCCTCAATCTAAAGCCTATGGCTCTGCTTCAATCATTCCCTCCTTTCAAATCCTAAATTTTCCATCTATTATACACACGCATGCAATGGTTAGAGGCAAAAGCTCTGAGTATAGCAAGCACTGACATCTGTCCCCATGTTCCATTGATGGCTGATTGCCAAGAGAACAGTAACTTGTGATGTGGCAGGTCAGTTTAAACATTTCCAATGAAACATCAGTTATTCATTACAATATATTGACAACATTACACTTATGTGTGACATACTATACTCTTCCATGCATTAGGAAGATACAAAGGTATGCTCAGTTACTGGAAAATTTGCCTTTCTATGATAGTTCCTTAAGTTGCTAGGCTGACAAGACGCATGCATAGAAATAGACACCAGATTTATGACACGATTTAAAGCTAAAAATTCAAGGATCTACTCAGGCAAATATATTACAATACAAAGGACAAGACAGAAATAAGGGAGACAGGATTTAGAGGAAATATAACTGGAAATCAAATAATCTTTTATCACAAATTTAAATCTAAGTTATCCAAGATTTACTAGAAAACACTATAAATTACTACTCAAAGAGCACATTCTGTTTGAACACATGCGATTTAAAGCATGACACTATAGAACAAAGGGCCCTGATAACCACCTACTCTCTAATATTCCCATGATGACAAGGATGTTACAGCAATATCTATTATAAAACTGAACAGCCAGGCATGGTGGTGCAGAGTGTAATCCCAGCATTTGGGAATCTGAGCCTGGAGAACTGCCAACACGTACTACATGAGTTCAAAGCCAGCCTGAACTGCATGGCGAGATCCTGTAACAAGCAGATGAACAAAGCTCTATAAAAATAAAAACAGAAATAATATCTTAGATAACTACAGAGATGGTGAGTGACTCTAGAACTATATGGATAAAAAGATAAATAAAGAGCTTAGGGAAACAATGGAGACCATGAATGCCTAGCACAAGAAAGAAATATTGTGCTCTGAGTGAATGATTTGGGGATGATAATGAATAATGTATGTGCCATTGTTGCCCTGATTGCTGTTTTGAAATTTTTGTTTTAGTTTTTTTTTTTTTTTTTTTTTTTTTTTTTTTTTTTTTTTTTCTCAAAATAAAATGGGTTTGGGGGGAGAGGAACCAAGAAGAAATAGATTCAAACAGATATCCAGGAGATTATAGAAGATGAATTACAGTTAGCAATCATGGAAAGAAAGATTTCTTAAAAGAAGCAAAGGACCACAAAAAAAAAAAAAAAAAAAAAAAAAAAAAGTCAATCCAGTGGCCACTAAATGATGCAAAGAGGAATAATGTAAGATTGACTGGAGTCAATGAAAAAGCAGGAGATACCACAAATTGCTTAAACTTGTTCACAAAAGTAATGGGAGAAAAATTCCCAAGCAGGGTAAAAAAATTCAACACAGAGATAAGTGAAGAAATTAGCCATTATAAAAACTCCAATTCACCACTACAAAAACAATCTATACAAAGGCGTATTATACTCAAAATTCCACAAATTCACCACAAGAACAGATTATTAAAAGTTGTTAGAGAAAAGAAACAAATCACTTATAAAGAAAAGCCCATCAGAATCAGCAGACTTCTCAACATAAATGCTCAAGTTAAGGAGAGCTTGGAGTGAAGCCTTTCAAGCCCTAGAAAACAACCTCCAAACTAGATTGATTTACACTGGAAAACTAACTTTTAAAATTAATGAATAAAACTTTCCATGATAAAGAACACCTGAGGAAACCCACGAACACCAAACCAGCACACCAAAATGTTCTGATGGACATTCCTGAAAGACATATTAAGGACTACAACTCCATGAAGAACAACAGAATCAATCAACCAGGCAAGGCAAGCAATTCACAGAGGAGGGAAAAAGAGAACGAATGATAAGAGAATAACCATGAAAAGATAAGTCAATACATAGCAGTTATAATCAATGTTAATGGCCTCAGTTCCCCAACGAAAGAAACAGACTGGCAGAATGGATCAAAAAGCAGGATCGAAGAATATGCTGCATACAAGAAACACATTTTATTCAAAAAGAAATTCACAGACTGAAAGGTCAAAGGATGGAAAACAATACTCATGTAACAGGAACCTGGAAAAAAGCAGGGGTAGTTATTCTATCTGCAGACAAAGGGATTTCAAGCCAAGACTGATTAAGAGACAAAGGTCACTGTATCCTTGTAAAGGGAACAATCCAAGAGGAAATGATAACAGTCATAAATATATATGCACCAAATGCCAACCATGGAAAACCCAACTATACAAACAAATATTAATAGACATGATAAGCAAAATATGTGCTAATACATTTATAACAGGGAATTCACTATCCCACTGTCACAAATGGGTGGATCAACTAAACAAGAAAATCAACAATGTAATGTCAGAACTGAACCAAATTGTTAAACAAACGGATTTAGCAGATTTCTACAGTGTATTCCACACCAGAACATCAGAGGACACATTCTTTTTGCTGCATATGCAACCTTCTCCACAATAGGACACATTGTAGCTCACAGAACATGCTTAAAGAAATGGAAAGAAGTTGAAATTATTCCAGACATATTATCAGCCCACAGTGCAGTGAAACTGGAAATCAATGGCCAACTACAAGATTCATAAACATATAGATATTCAATAATACCTTCCTGGATAACCAATGGGTTATAGATGAAATTAAATAATATCTATAATTAAATGATAATGCCAATACATTGTAACAGAACATAAGGAACACAATGAAAGCAGTCCTAGGAGGGAAATTTACAGCACTGAATACCTATAGCTGAAAAACAGAGCAAGCTCAAATAACCTACTGTTGAACCTCAAGCTTTTAGATCAAGGGCAGGTCATGCCTAAAGCTTGTAAAAAGGAGGATGTTATAGAGAACAGAGCAGAAGTTAAAGCAATGGAGACTAACAAAATAATACAAAGAATCAATGAAACAAAGAGTTCTGTGTTACATTAAATGAACTTGACAAACTCTCAGCCAACCTTATTAAAAACAAAAAAGACCCAAACACATACAATTGGGAATCAAAAGGTGGAAATCACAAGAAGCCCTACAGATATTCAGAAGATCCTCAAAACCAAACCTACTTTCAGAATGTGTATTGTAAGATAGAAAACAAAGAAGAAATAGACAGATTCCTAGTTACATATGAATTACCACAGCTGAATCAAGAAGGTATAAAAATTCTAAATAAATCAGTATCTGTCAGTGAAAGTGAAGATGTAATTAAAAACCCATCAATAAAGAAAACCCTAGGCCCTGACAGATTCACTGCTGAACACCACAAGAAATTTAGAGAAAACCTAATACTACTACTTCAGTCTCTTTTAAGAAATTGAAAGAGAAGCCATACTCCCAAATTTATTCCTGGAAGCATGTATTATCCTGATACCAAAACCAGAAAGGAATCCAATCAATCCTTGACTGCAAATTATACTACAAAGTTATTGTGATAAAAACTGGCAAAACAAAACAAAACAAAACAAAACAACCAGACTCAAGGATCAATGGAACAGATTTTAAGATGTAGAAACAACTCCAGCATACTCAATCATCTTATCTTTGACAAAGGAGCCAAACATATTCACTGGAAGAAAGATAGCTTCTTTAAGAAATGGTGCTGGAAAAAACTGGCTTTCCACATGCCAAAGATTACAACTAGACCCATATCCCTTCCCAGGCATTAAGCTAAAATCCAAATAGCTCAAAGACTTCAATATGAAAATAGAAACAACTCCAATCTGCTGGAAGACAGGTAGAACTGAAGACTTTGGTATAGGCAAAGATCTCATGGAAAAAAACCCCAATTGCAAAGCTTCTATCAGAAATAATCAACAACTTGGACTGCATCTTATTCAAAATCTTTTGAAAAGCAAGAGAAACTACCAAGAGAGTGAAGAGACAACCCACGCGATGGTAAAACATTTTTGCCAGCTGTTCCTCAGACAAAGGATTAATGCCTAAAATATATAAGGAGCTCAAAAATACAGAACCACCCCCAAATTCAAAAAATGGGCATCAAAAATGAACAGACCCTTCTCAGATGAAGAAGTAGAAATGCTAAAGAAATACATGAAATACATGATAAGGGGCTGGGCATTTAGCTCAGTGGCAAAAGCACCTGCCTTGCAAGCAGGTAGTCGTGAGTTCGATCTCTGGTACCTCTCTCACTAAGTCACCTCTCCCATTAAATAGGCACCAGAAAAGCTAACATAAAAGAATAAACAATGGGGGCTGGGGATTTAGCTCAGCAGCATAAGTGCCTGCCTTGAAGCAGGTGGTCATGAGTTCGAGCCCTGGTACCAGTTTAAAAAAAAAAAAAAAAAAAAAAAAGAATGAACAGTGTCAGGGGTAAAGATGATATGCGCACTGACTTCTCACATGCTGTTGGTGTCAGTACAATGCCACTTTTAGCAATATCTCTTAAGGCTGAACAAATGCATGGGATATCTATCACTCCACAGTTCTCTGCTTTTTTTTTTTTTTTTTTTTTTTTTTTAAGGATCCGAGGGCCAGGGATATAGCTTAGTGGCACAACTCCTGTTTGGCAACACAACGTCCTGAGTTCAAGTCCCATTACCTCCCCCCAAAAAAAGACAGGTTCTCAGTATAAAGCCCAAGAGGGGCGCAAACTCGCAGTCTTCTTGCCTCAACATTCTGCCCTGCTGAGTTTATAGGCATATGCCGCCATGCTCAGCCATAGCTTCACTCTCATACACAAAAGAAATAATACACAAGAATACTCAGGATAGAATTGATAAAAACTGGAATCAACCTGAATGTTCATGAATAGAAAAGAACAAATTTTGATATATTGGTATGCTGGATTACCAAACAACAGATGAGAATAGGCAAAAAATATAGGACACAGGTAAATCTCATGAACAATGAAACAACCAAGAAACACAATATAGGTACTATTTTACTTCATTTAGTCAAGAAGAAGCAAAAATAATCAATGGTGAGAGATCAAGACCATTGTTAGAATTGGAGGAAAGGTACAAGGATTCCTCATTTAACCACCAAGTCCTATTCCTGTCAGTACAGCGTTAAAAGAATTAGTTGCTAAATGAGGAGCTGTATATAGTACATACATTACAACACTCAGCACAAAGAAATGGTCAAAGGAAACTCCAACTTGATGACTGTGCCTTTATTTGCACAACTTCTATGCAGTATATAATGTACAACAGAACATGAAACTACAGTACCATAGAGTACCATCAGAAAAAGTATAGTACTGTATAAACATTACAAACTAAAAAAAAAAAACAAAAAAACAAAAAAACAAAAACAAACCATTGAGAGTCTCTGAACCAGATGTGCAGAACTTTACAAAAAATAAAAAAAGAGGAGGCATAAGTCTGAGCAGCAGGGAAGTCCAAACAGTTGTTAAGCAGGTAATTAAATGAGAAACACCTGTACTGGAAACTAGGCAGGGGCTTCCAGTGTTTCATTTTGATGTAGGAACTGTTTCTCAAGTGTGTTGGCTCTATGGAAAATTCGCTGAGAAGATTTCTGATATTTGCTATAGTTGGGGGCCTTCATTCTGAGGAGCATTCTCTGCTCTCTTTTTATTTTTTATTTAAGACAACTGCTAAGTTTCTCAGGCTGGGCTCAAATTTCTGATCCTCCTGCCTTGGCCTCCCTAAGGGTTGAAGATTCCAGGAATGCACTACCATGCCCAGCCTTTTACTTCAATTTTTAGAAGTAGGGCACATTCTGACCTGCCTACCTAATGTGCCAAAAGTACACCGGGCACTTACTTGACAGGCCTCTCTAGTCAAACAACTACCAAAGATGAGCCTGATTCCAGGAAAGGAAAAGGACCAAAACAAGTTTGTTTCATGGTTTCTGTGCTTTCTGAAATGCTGCATCAGGTGCTCAGATGGTGACGGGACCTGGTGGCATCATCACATTATGCACTAAACTAAGCATTTCCAGGCTGCTACACTGAGAACCCCCCAGAAACAAATCACCAGGCAACCACCTCATCAGCAGGTGTGACAACACCCACTGCCTGAAACCAACTCTACAAAACTCCTGTCACTTCCCTCTCAGGTCCTGCCTGCCTGTTTTTTCCAAAAACTGAATAGATTAACTATGTATTAGATAAACTGTAGATCTATCTCAAATTATAGTCAATATATTACAAAAACAAAACTAAACCATCACAAATTTACAAATACCTGTATATACTATAAAATCCTTCACATAAACTGCTCCCCATTACCTCCCTACACAAATACAAGTTGGCCAGTTCTTATAATCTTCTATAGTAAAATCTGACCTAAATAAACTCTGACATTTATAAGATTCCAATGAGAAAAATCTTAATGTGACTAGGAGGGATGGAGCTCAGTGACAGAGCACTTAGGCAAACACAAATGAAGCCCTCCTTCAACCCTATGCTCCACAAAAGCAAACAATTTACTGATTCTCTAACCAACAAAAGAAACATATAGCACTAACATCAAATTATTGTTTCTAAAAAGGAAATTCAAATGCTTGGCTTAATCTTTCAGGAGAATTGACTATAGCCAACAAATACATTAGGGCTAGTGTTCATTTGCCGATTTATCACTGCAGACTCATCATGACAGCATAGATGTATGCTTATTCAGGTCTACCTGAATGGACCAGAAAGGCAACTATTATGAACAAGTAAAATGGTACTCGATGGCTTATAAACACCTAAATAATAAGCTACTTATCTCCCACTATGCTGTGTACCATTTACCTTACATTTTTCTAGTTTTACTATGTTCTCCCTTCGCATGCCATTCAGTCTCCATTTAATTCCACAAGAGGCAGTTTTGAGATACTGGGCTGAATGTAATATAATTAAAGAAAGAACTACAGTTGTTTCCAACTTTGAGGTGGTTTTTACTTTTATATATTTGTTTTTGGTACTGGGGATCAAACTCATGACTTTATGCTTGCCAGGCAGAAGCTTATGCTGCTGAACTAAATCCCCAGCCCAGTTGTTTTAAACTTAGAAGTCTATTCTAAAAGGAGAAAGTTTCTAAAGAATAAATTTCCAGTTTTCTATCCCTTATTACAAATGTGATTTACAAACACCGGTATTCTGTAAAGATAGTCTGTAAAAATTTTTCTCTGTGAAATCAATCCTTGTCTACCAAATTTCAAGGGCTAGAGATAATATCTCAGCAGCAACAAGCATCTGCTTGGCAAGAGCAAGGTCCTCAGTTCGATTCCTGATACCAAAAACAAAACAAAAAAAAATTATTATCTACTAAATTTCATTAGAAAACTGCAAATCCTTGAGATACAATCCTAAACACACATACAATTCCTGAGATACAAGCCATGGGAAGCCTACATTAAGCAAGAGATCTCACAAAACAGAATCAAAGAAACCAAGGACCATGCCGCTTGGTTGTTGTTTCAAGTCTTTTTAAAAAACCTTCAAAGTGCATTCCCAAATCTTTAGCAGTTCCTCAGTGAAGAGTGAAAGTAGTAAGATATTTTCACATGACTTTACAGAACACTAGTTTGTTTGCCCTAAGTAGCTGAATCCCCAGGAACTCTGCATGCGCTTACAAACACTAGGAACTATCATTTGACAAGTGGTTGGTTACACAAAATATACAGGTACAAAAACAAAAGATGGTACCACAGAAAGACACGTAACAGAAAAAACCTGTAGTTTCAGGTGAAAACCACACATACCTGTGGAAGCGCAGTATTGAGTTGTCTCTGCAACGAATCTCTCTCATGACCAACCTCGAGTAATTTCCCCTGCGTCAACGCCAATGTTTCTTGAGTCTCTATCAGTGTGCTCTGAGCAATGTATGTTTCTTCTAGCATGGACATCATGTGCTGTTCAAAATGGGAATCTGCATCTGGTTGTGAAGGGCAGCCAGATCCATGGTTTTCACTTCCTCCTGAAGGGCCTTCTTCACTGATGGTGGGCATCACCTCACACAGCATTTTGGAACAAAAACACAGGACTAGTCATTATACAGAAAATACAGGTTCCCACAAATCTACAACTTTATGAGTATCTGTAGCTAATAAAGGAAAGCTGACAATCTCTTTATTCACAGATCTGTTATTCTTTGGATGCAAATACTCTGTGAAGATACACCCAGGCACCCATTAAATGCAGAAAGCCACCACATGAAGACACTAAAGAAGACAACAACGCTGGGAAGATGTAAGGCCCAAAGAGAGCTACTTATTTCTCCTATAAAGAATACAGCAAACCATGTGAGGTTTTGTTTGCAAAAGCAAACTTTTTAGTTTTGAAAACAAGTGCGCTTCTGTTACCTAGTTTTTTCTATTTCCTGGTAGGGGCCCATTCCACTCAATCCTTTTTCAGGAAAAGCACAGAAGCAGTATACAGCCAGGAAAACTGACAAGTACAAAATCCAACAGGCATCTTACATATTACATCTTATTGACTGTGTGCAGTCAGCTCCTGGGAAGGCCTGCCTGAATTCTTGGGCTTAATTTAGTGAACACAGAAAGGAATTGGATTTGCTATGGCTCAAGAGAGATGTTTTTCAAGGACTGCAGTGGCTGTTCAGTCAACCTAACTTAAGTTTACAGCTAAAAAAAAAAAAAAAAAAAAAGAAGGCTTCACAATGGAAATACAGCAGGTCAGTACAGTGGAGAATGGTTAGGAAGGAAAGGTGAGAGGTATGATCATGAGAGGCTATTAAGTGTGTCACATAGACAGACGGGCCTAATGAGGGCGACAGGGATCGCTGAAGACTTCCAGGTAGTACCCCAGGCAGGTGCGACCCTCCAACAAGAGATCCCCGCGACCGCACACCTGACCACAATGATTTCTAGCACCTCACCGGGTGCTGTACAAGTTCTGGCCCCACTTACCCTAGAGCTTTCCAGGACGCGGCCATACAGGCGAGTCCACAGTGCCATCACTGGGGTCTCCTGGGCAATGTGCAGTGGTTTAGAATCCGTCCCTCGAGACCTAGGGGGTCCTGCTAGCCGCGAGCAGGACCAACCGCCAGCGCAGGACCAACCGCCAGCCAAGCGCTGAAGCTTTGCCCCCGCCCACGCCCACCCCCGGGTGACATTTGGCGGGTGGCCCCTGGCCAGCTCCAACCTTCCTGCCTCAGTCTCCCGCTCCTTACCTTGCGCGCAGTCTTTTTAAACATTGCGATATAAAACAAAAACCATTCTTAAAAAGCAAAAAGGGTTCAGTTGACTTAAGAGTTGTCACCACGAAGAAAAAATAACCCCAAGCGATAACACACGTGAATTAGCTCAGTTTAGCTGTTCTGCAGTGTGTACACATATCAAAATATGTGACAGACTGGGCGACGTGGCACACACCGCTATTCCCAGCTCGTGGGAGGCTGAAGCAAGAAGAATGCTGTGGGTTCAAGGACAGCCTGAACTACACAGCAAAAGTGTCTCAAAAATCCAAGGAACAAAACAAGTAGCATGTTACCAATCATAAATATAGACAAATTTTGATCCTGCCAATTAAAACTTGAGGAGGGGAGTCTGGGAGTGTGTCTCAGTGTCAGGGTGCCTGACTAGAGCGTGTGTGAGGGTCCTGGTTCTGTACCCTGCACCACAGAAAAGTGGGAGGAAACATCACATGGAGAAATCACCAAACGTGGGTCCCTTGATTCTTCATGCCATCAGGTTTGCATCATTTATCAAGCAAAGCACCTTCTGGGCACCCAGCAGTCACCTAGTGGAGAAAGGGACTCTGTGGTCAGACACAGACCATGCCAACCACCAAGTAATGAAGACTGGATGGTCTGTGGAGACTCTGGTGACACCACAAGCTTGATAACCTAAAGAAACAGTGTCCCTTCAGTTTTGTAGGTCTGGATCTGGCAAGGGTCTTCCTGAGCTAAAGACATGGTATGGCCAGGCTGCCTTCCTTTCTGCAGGTCCAGTGGAAAATCCACTTCCTCCTGCCTCCAGTTTCTGGAGGGACTTGTGGATTCTGTCCACTTTCCTCAACTTCAGAGCTGGCAGTAACAGTCAAGGTCCTCTCCCATCCCACCACGGTGACTCTGAGCTCTTAGCCTCCCTTTGCTTCTTTTTCATTTTTATAGGTACTGGGGATCGAACTCATGACTGCCTGCTTGCAAGGCAGGTGCTTATGCCACTGAGCTAAATCCCCAGGCCCCTCCCTTTGCCTCTTGAAGACCCCTTTGGATTATGCTGGGTCGACTCAGAAATTTCTAATCTCTGTTGGACAAGTTTGTTTTCAGCAGGGTGTGGCAGCATACATCTATAATTCTAGCTGAGGCAGGAGGATTGCTGCAAGGCGAAGATCAGCCTGGGCTAGCTACATAGAAGTTCAAGGCCAGCCTGAGCTATGAAAAAGACCCTGTCTCAAAAAGCAAACAGACAACAAGATATATTTTCGTTATGGTAAAACACACACAAAACTTCCCATCTGAACCATGTTCAGGTGCACAGGTCGGGGGCATTAGGTATGCTCACACTACTGACCAGCTGTCCCCATGTCCACCTCCAGAATGTCCTCATCTTCCCACACTGAAGCTCTGCCCCCTTAACCACTGATTCCTCAGCGCCCTCTTCCTGCTTCCATCTGCAACCGAATTCTCCCGTGCCAGACAGGACATTCTCACAAATCCCGGGGATGACAACGTGGGCTTCTGTGGGAAGTCACTGTTCTGCCTGGAAAAGCGCCCTGGGCCTACTGAGTCTCACAGTGCACCTGAGAGGTGGGATTTCCTTATTTACTAGGAGGAAGTTTCATTAACAGAGAAATTAACCACATTAAATCTAGATGGCTTGTTTATGGGAAATCTTACAGAGCAGAAATGACAACTGAGCTGTCTGGCTCATGGAATTTTTAAATGTTCATTGAATAAGCACTATTGTAACAATGATAATGTTGGGGGAAAAACAACCTCACCACGCAGCCTGTGTTTACTGTACTTGAATGACTATATTCCTTACATGGCATCACCTTCACAATCATAATCAAAAGCAAGGGGTCTGTTTCCGTGGCAGAAAATGTCAGCAGAAAGAAGAAAAAACAGAATTCACAACACTGGATGGAAGCAAGGACCTGAAGGCATCTTGGTGTCTCCAGAAAAGCCAGTTACTCAATGTATCACTGTATCACATTGCAATACATGCTCAAATCATTCCATGCAGTTGTTGCTTTGAGCTGGGTCTTGTTATGTTGCCTAGACTGGCCTGGATTGTCTGGGCTCAGGCAAGCCTCAAAGTGCTGAGACCAAAGGCATGTGACACTGTGCCTGGCCCATCCAGCTGGGAAGGTGTGTCCTGGCACTTGAGCATGTGAAATGCTTCTAGCAAGCACCTGACTAGAGAGAGAGAGCTGTCTTGTCTTTTGGTTTTTGGAAGAGGAGGACTCATTATCTAGTTCAGGCTGGCCTCAAACTTTCAGCAATTCTCCTGTCTCAGCTTCAAGAGTGTGCCACTTCAGCTAGTTGAGGTGGCTGTTTTTAATCCTCCTCAGATAAAGAAGCTGAATATCTGCAAGCCAGTGTAGGAGGCAAAGCACCTGCCCACTCTACCAGCGTCTGCAGGGTGCAAGAGCACAGGGCACAGCTCTGGGGCACCTGTGTTCTCTTCTTGGTTACACAATCTGTAGCTGGAGGTAATAATGAAGGTGGAACCAGCTGTTCCCCACCAGAGCCCTCCCTCACCAGTCATTCCACATGCAGGGCCAGCACCCGGGACATGCTCCGTTAACTTCCCATGCAGTCCCTTTCTGGACATCTTTGGTTGAACAAGGACCAGCAAAAGTATCTTCCACACACAAGACAAGAAGTTTCACCTGCTCTCAGTTTTCCTTCTCTGTGTGCACTTCAGAGCTGCCCAAAGTGGCCATCAGAAACTGCAGTGCTTCCCAGAGACCCTTGCTGCCTCCATACCATGAAATCACTCCTCATGGCTGGGCCTCAACAGAGAAAAGCCTGCTAACCTCTGACCTCCAGCTTCCAGTGGCTGAGAGCACAAAGGGGCCCAGAAACCCAGTCCCAAGTTGTTCCTCAGACTAAAGGGGTCCTTGAGATCAAACTTAAAAATTACAGATGTATGACTCAGCAAAATGGAAAGGGACCTGTCCACTTTGTGTCCGGGGTCTGCAAGGCCCCTGCCACATCTATGGTCACAGAGCAAATGGGTAAACAGTGGGCAACGGAAACACTGTTGCCATATATCCCGTATCATGTCACACCCGAGTTCAAGATCTGCCCACCCTCTCCAACAGGTAGCAGCAGCTTCACTGGTAGACAGTTCCCTTCTCCCACCCCCAAACTATAGTCATACATGAGAGTCTCCACACTGGGGACCCCTTGATGCACCAAATTTTTTGTGGGAGGAGAGATGGACTCTCAGGATTGTATCACACAAGCAACACTGGCAAAGTTCTGCTATCAAGGTGGAGGCAAGGCAGGGCACTGGGGATGCTGCTGCCAGCTCAGAGGCTGGAGGGGCTTTTCAGCTGGGCTTCCACAGGAGGGCCCAGCAGGCAGGGTATGAGTGGAACCAGGTTTTCAAGCCCTGCTCCTGGCTCCTGCTGGCAGGAAGAGTCAAGGGACCTCACCAGACAGCAAGGACAGTGCCCAAGGCTCAGGGTTCTGGGCCTGTCCCTACACCAGGACTATGGCTGCAGTAAGCTACTCTCAGCTCCTGCAAACGACACGAACATAAAAGCGTTGCACAGCTATGATTTGCATTGTGCTTCCCTTGCTTCCAGGTATAACAGAGTGCCTTTTCCCAAAGGTTCAAAGCCCTCTTGTGCTGGCACTGGGTCTGGGAGCTGCCCAGGAAGGAAGGTCTGCCTGTCCACCTTGGAGGGAGCACCAGCTCCCTTGCCACTGCCCTGGGGGTTTCCAAAGAGGTGGCTAGTCCCTCATCCATGATTGTTCCTTTTAAAGCAGACTGGACAGAGCCCAGGGCAGGTCCAGGAGCCAGGCCCTTGCTGCAGACACCAGCTCCTCTGCCCAGGCTCAGCACTTCCTTCAGGCCCTGAGGTGTGTGAGCTGAAGGAAACTAATGCCTCTGACTACACGGCAACCACTGAAGGATTCATTTTGAGAGCTGCAGCTCAGAAGTGATTGCTAAATATGGCATTTTCTGTTCTGATTGGAGACTTCCTTCAAATAAAGATTTGAGGGTGCATTTCAGGTGATAAAACGTGCCCTTGAGAAGGGGACTTTGCTTCACCTGAGAAGCAGCAGGATGGCACATTGGCTGGAGGGTGGTCCAGGCCAGGTCTCTCACGGAATGCAGGACACTGACACCCACAAAGGCACTTTCAACTCCAGAACAAAGTGACCAAGTATCAAAGCAAATCACACAGCAAATCAGTTAAAAAAAAGAAAAAAAAAAGGTTTATTCGGAATATTTGATTTTTAAAAAATCATACGTATGAGGTATACTACAGAAATCCAGATACAGTAAGTTGTATGTAAAACCCAACCTAATAGTGGGAAAAGCAAGACTGCAGAAATCACTTCCAGAGAGAAAACATGCACATCAGGACCACCAAGTGTCCCCAACAGTCATAACATTTCCGTGGATCTGTCCCCCAATCATGTGCACCAACAAGACTGGCCCTGGTGTCTCAGGAAGGACAGGTATTCCCCCTGCAAGTAGCAGGCAGTATGGACAGAGTGGCTTAAAGAGACCACCGTGACACAACGGGAAGGAACACTTGCTTGTTCCCAGTCGTATTTTAGCCAACTCAATCACATTTTAATAACTAAACACGAGATTTTGGCAAAATGCACAACCCCCTGATGAGGGCGTCCTTCTGGCAGTCCACAGCAAGGTACCTGCCTCCCCAAACTGGGGGCCATCCAGCCACACATGTCACCCCCCCTGCATGAGCAGACAGCCATGGGAGCAGCCCTGGGTGGCACCCAGGCCCAACACTAGCTTTAAGCTCACCTCTAAGCCCAGGGCCCTTCACTGTGGGCCAGTGTGTAAGACAAGCAGTGAGGGAACAGTGGAAGGACGTGGTGACACCTAGCAGGGCAGGAGTCAGGGGTCAGGAGAGCCATGGAGATAGGGATAAGACAGGGGCACAGGAGAAAGCCTCGCACAACCTTGGGTCACATGGGATGAGATGGGGGGGTGTCCCACCTGACAGGGGAGCCAGCACCCCTCCAGGGGTTCCCACCAGTCTTACTCTTGACCCGGGTCTTCCCTCCACTTCCGAACACTGCTGCCCCACAGAGCTTATGTAGTCAGCCACTCCCAGAGCTGCAGACATGGACATCAGTCCTGGGAGACCCAACAGTCATGACAAACATACAGACAACATGCACTGCTGACCTCAGGAGAGCCACAGGTACCTGAAGTGGCTACACATGACAAGGCAATTTGGCAAAAAAAAGAAAAAAAAAAAGTTCAAAAACAATCACCAAAGTCCTCCTAGGGAACACGATTACAATTTATTAGCACATTCTGTGGCATCAACATTTTCAAAAGCATCAGTAGAAGTATTAAATATAAAATCAGTATGTATATTTCCCTCCTCACCCTCAGAAAACAGAACAAAAAATACAAACCCAAAACCCCAAACCAGCAAAGGCATGATCTGAAGTGTGATTCTGTACAGGCCCGCAGGGCAGGCGGGCCGCCTACTGCCACATCTCCACATAGTTGGCCGGGAAGAGCCCGTACAGGCGCTTGCACACACTGCGCTGCCAGCCTTCCTCATGCATCATTTCTATGTTGCTGATGATGTCATCAGGGTCAAAGGAGATTTCGTCACCACGCGCTGGGAAAAAAGCAAAGAGAGAGACACAAATGGAAAACATTTCCAGGGGGGCTGGGAGGAGCATGCAGCAAGAAGAAGGAGGCAGCCACAGCCCGTGTAAGGCTGGGATGCACAAATGTGAGCGGCGTCTTCCAAAAACATCCACCCTGGCCAGACACTGTTTTTGAGAAATGGCCAGGATGGGTGGGAACTTGCCTTCCTTCCCACCTTCACTGGGGGAGTGAGGAAAGGGTGCCACCACTGACAGGGCACAGGGGGACGAGGACATGTAGGAGGGGTGGTCAGGGTGGGTGGTTCTGAACACAGGAAGGGGTCTAGAAAGAAGCCCAGGTGACGGGCTGGAACACAGGTCACGGGATGAACTCAAACATATGTACAGATGCCAAAATATCAGAGAACCCATTGAAGAATAAATAGAAACATGTGTGCTGCTGGGCATGGTGGTGCACATTTGTAATCCTAGCAGTCGGGAGGCTTACACAGGAGGATCACATGGCACAAGTTCAAGGGCTACATAGTGAGTTTAAAGCCAGCATCAACTCTATTTCAGGTGATAAAAAGGTTTTATCACTTGAATAGAGACCCTGCCTCAAAAGAAAAAAAAAGCAAGAGAAATGTATAGATAGGGGAATAAATAATAGCAGGTGCAGAAAGGCCACGCTCTGCCTTTGACCGCCCCCACTCAGTGGGGAGGAGGAACTGGGAAGCTACTGTCAGGGAAGGCCAAGTGAGGCTGAGAGAAGACAGGACCTGGGGGGCTCACCATAGCGCCTCTCAGTCATCAACTGCTACTGGAGTGGTGTGGATTGGCAGGTGATAGTGACCAATGCCACAGAAATAACATACAGGGTAGGGCAGGGATTTATCTCAGTGGTGTAAACACCTGCTTGGCAAGTACAAGGTCAGGAGTTCGATCCTGGGTACCACAAAAAAGACAACTCAGCACAGGGAGGCACCGAATTGTATCTGTGGCCTTCCTACCATGCGAGCACCAACTCTGCTGGGCCCTGGCCAACTGTGGAAGGACACGGCCCAGGAACAGGGCCAAACAGGACCAACGCCGAGGGGTGTGTCATGTGCACAAGAGACCTCCCAGAGGGTGGAGAGTGCTGGAAGTACTCATATGAGACCCTGGATGTCCTAGACATGCACAGTGCAGTTTTCGAGTTTTGTTTTCTGTATTTTTGTAATACTAGGGAGGGAATGGGGGCCACCTGCAGGCGTTTCACAGAGCTACATCCCCAACACATCTATTTCTTTGGAGACAGGGTTTTGCTAATTCACCCAGACAGGGTTCAAATTTGCATTCCCCTGTTTTGGTCTCCCAAATAGCCAGGATTGCAGGTACGTGCCATCATATCAAATGGGGTTTTTAGGGACAATGGGGACCTTGCAGGTCCCCGATGGATCTGAGAATAAATGTAATTGAAGTGGTTAAGTGCATGAGTTTGTACATGCACACATGCAGAAAATTAGGACCTGGTTGAGACATGAGAGTCCTTGTCACTGTACTGGGAGTTTTTCTGTAACTGAAACTGTTTCAAAATAGAAACTGCAGCATCACTGGAAAAGTCAGATTCTTAGGGGCTGAGTTGGCAGGAACAAAGGGCAGAAGTTGCTCAGGCGCCTCACCAGCCTGGTAGTCCTAAAGTGCGATGGCTGTGATGCCCAGGTCGTTCTCATACTCGTCATAGGTGTTCTCTTCTGAAAGGAAATGGGGACAGATGAGCAGCAGCTGGTACCCACCTGTACCTCCCCACTGTAACTGCTTTTCACACAATGATTCCCAAGATTTGGGGCAGGAGCACTTGCTAGGAAAAAATCTCAGTGAGTGAGCTCCACTCTGAGGGCAGCAGGAGAGAGGAAAGGAGGCACCTCCTGGAAACTCAAGAGAAGACTCTAGCTTTCAAGAGCAAGTCCATGGACTCCCAGCTCTGCCATCACCCAGGGAACATGGCTCTCATGACCATTTTGAGAGTATAACTTTTAAAATGCAAAATATCTAGCATCATCAGGGAAGTGAATAAGAGAAGGGACAGGGCAATCAATGCCTGTGACGCTGTCAAGGTAAGAGGCCTCCCCCCCCGTCACGTGTGTTCTCAGCCCAAGTGGCTCCTGCCCTCCATACCGACCACATTACCACATTGCTCCATGTGGGATAAGGGGTCTGTGCTGGACCTGGCGTACTACAGGAAACCTCAGTATTAAAGGACAATAAGCAAAACTGCAGTGTTCACCTAGATCAGGGGCAGAAAACCTTTTGGAGACCAACTAACTACTCAAACTGTAACACAAAACCCACTTATGTATCACAAAGTGATAATGCTGTAATTAAACCTGAATACCGAGGTTTTAGTTTACAAAAATAACCTAATTCAATGTTGGGTTTCTGGCGG
The DNA here is from genome assembly GCF_034190915.1 of Cavia porcellus. Lineage (NCBI taxonomy): Eukaryota > Metazoa > Chordata > Mammalia > Rodentia > Caviidae > Cavia > Cavia porcellus. The sequence goes on along the minus strand of NW_026947501.1, from coordinate 41,597,797 downwards.
GACTTGGATTGTGAGCCAACAGAGAGGGCTCTGCGCATACCCACTGCAGCAGGCATGCTATAGGTTCACCACACTGACCTAAGTGAAACACCTGCACCATCTTCAAGCCGCAGAAAGTGTCACCTTTAAGGTTGTCCTGCAGCAGACAGGTGCTTGATGTCCAGAGGAAATGCCACAGTAACAGAAGCCCGTTTCCTGACTCCAGACCTATCCCCAGGTTCCCTGTATCCCAGAATACCAGGGACCTTCCCAGGACCACTGCTGCCACTGGAGACCACTGTGCCTAGGGCCATTCTAACAGGGAAACAAAGAGTTCGGGGGTGGGGGGTGTGAGCAGACAGGAACCCTGAACACATTCTTCATGGGGAATAATGCTGGGTGGGATCTCTCAGAGAGCCCCATTCCCAGGAAGGGCATGGGAGCGTGGGCACAGTACCTGCTTGATAGTGGCCAGAGGGTTTGGTGGTGTCCTAGATGGCTTCCGGATCATAGCCCAGGCTCTGCTAACTGCTGGCCTGTGGGAAGGTAGTTTGTGGACTCTGCACTGTACACATGCTAGGGCTCACTTTCACTTGCAGGACCTCTGCGTTCAAGGAGGCTGCATCCTGAAAAGGAACAAATGGACATATCCTGTGGCCTGGCTGGCACCTACAAAGTTTACAGCTACACTGTCAATGCCACCTAAGACATGGGGACTTATTTCCTAGCTTCGGCTGGGATTGAGGAAAAGGACACTAGTCAGGAAGGCATCAGTTCAAAGTCCTGACTGACCTCTCATCCAGGGAGCCCTAGTCCTTATTACCCCCAACACTCCCAAATCCTGAAGGGACTGAAGTCCACTCTCCTCACCAGGAACCATACACTCCCCAAACTGCATCCCCAGGGCTCGAGTCATTCCATCCTGAGTTCAAATTAGCCTGTTTGTATTTTAGGTCTCAGGTTTCTGTCCTGTCCAGTGCTGCCTATCAGCACCAGCCAGCAGCTTCTTGTCTTCTAACCAAATCCTCCGCACAGAGTGAGGCAAGGGAACCACCAAAAGAACCATGTTCAAAGACAAAGGTACTCAGAGAAAATACACACCTTATAATTTAAAACTGCGTGACTAAAAAATTTTTTAAATAAAAAAAAACCATATGACTTCTGAGTTCTAACAGGCATCCTGAAGCACACATTAACATTGGCTCCAATGTTTCTGACCAGGTGCCCTCTGTGGGTCACAAAAAACAAGGCAAGTGGTCAGGAATGGCACTTGCAGGATGCTGCTGGGAGGCCTGGCTTTCTCTGGATTTGGGAGTAAGACCAGGAATACCCAGGCCCGGCCCTGTGCATCTCCATAGCTTTCACGGGTCTGTAACCTCCCTGTGTCTTGAGTCCTCAGCAGTTGCAATTCACTGACACAAAGTGCTACTTAGATAAAAGAGTAAATGTGCAGCCCAGAGTGGCTATGGGGGAAACAGGAAACAGGACAAGGGCCACAGTGGAGGGGGAGCCAGGAGCTGTCAGGCAGGTTAGCATCTGAGGGACAAAGCAAGATCGCAGGTCTGTGAGAGGCACCAATGTGGCACAGAAGGGAGGTGTCTGGGAACACACCATCAGAGCCACAGGAGTGACACTGGTGGTGGCGCCTCAGTGCCAAAGGAGGTTGGTTCCCATAAAGAAGTGCAGCCAGCTCAACACACACAGGCTTGTGAAAGAAGACCAACAAAACCAATGTGACTGAGCATTTGGCATCCAGCAACTTACCCAGGGCTGTAGGGAGACAGTGACCCACTCCTCAGCTGGCAGTCTGACTGCAGGGAGGTGCAGAAAGGTAAAGAAGGGCAACGGGGAGGATGCCTCACTCCAAGGATGCCATCCCTGAACCCTGCCACACCACAAACCCAGTGTGGGCACAGAGCACAGCACGTCAAACATCCACACGGGCACTGCAAAAAGTTCAAGACTCCTTCACGAACCAAACAAAAACACCCACCTCATAGATGGGGCTGGAAGGCTGCCTCTCCTCAGCTGAATGAGGAGTGGGGGACTCAGGGGGTGTTTCCTTTTTGGCTCTGGCTTGCTCCTGCAATAGAAAAATAGCAACCAGAAGGTCATGACTGTCTCGATGACACCAGCAACTCAGAAAAGGAAGGTACCTTAGCCTGAAGAATGGGCCTGATGCAACAGCAGACAGTGTCACACATCCTAGAGAAGGAGCTGCTGCAGCAAAGGAAAGTCATGCAGTCAGCAGACCACCTTGAGAGGAAAGACCTCGGCGGCCTGCAGCACTTCGCGGTGCCACGCCTGGAAGATGCACTTCACTGGGCACTAGGCACAATTGCAGTGCTGGCGCTGGCCTATAGTTCGCTGTGGAGTCCTCACTCACTGAGGGGATATAGATGATGAGTTGATGCTGTAGTGGACTGAGGTTCTCAGGGACCATGACGTGAGGGGACTATATTATGAGTGGGAGGAAAGTGTGACTCTTTGGCCGTCATGGATACAATGCAGTAGACAAATAATGCCCCCTGCTCTGATTCCATGGTCGGCCCAATGTCATCACGAGGTCCTCATAAGACAAGGAGGAGTGTGACAGGCAGTCAAGACATGTGAGGATGGAAGCAGAGTCTGGAGTCACACGAGCCAACAAACACAAGGGCCTCTAAAAGCTAGAAAAAGGACAGACACACAGAGCCTGCAAAGGAATGCAGCCCCTCTGACACCTCTGGGGATTCCTGAGTGCCACAAGTGAAGAATGTGTTGTTTCAAGCTAAGTGAGGGTGACCTGAAATGGCAGCCACAGGAAACACACTGATGGCCTGCATGCTCCAGGGAGGACTGTGGAGGACACACAGCCAGGGAACTGTAGAGGCATAATCTGAACCCCAGGTGCCCATGGCACACCCCCCCCCCCATGGGACAACGAAACACTGTCTCATTTTGTTGGAAAGCAAAGCAGGCCTGGTCCTTGACAGGGCTCTGCATCGCTGTGGACTAGCCTGACCTGCAAGCATTTGTCACCTGGAATCCTACACAGGTTCAAAACCCAAGGCCTGAGTCCCGGGCAGCCGTGAAGGGCAGGACTGGGCCCACCAGCCTCAGCACCCAGGCCCCTGGCTGCAGGGTAACTGGATCACTTCACAAACACAGCTGCAGGCCGAAGGGCCTACCTCCAGCCCTTCCCAAACCCAGCTGGGTGAGAAGCCTCCTCAACAGCAGCCACCAGACAGTGTGGATTGACACATAGGCTTCTCCTGCCAGGACGCACTGTGCCAACCTGTCTGGGGTGCTCCTAAGTAACGGAGGGGGTCCACCTGAGACTCAGCACACTCCTGGGGAGGAGGTGGGGGCCTGTAAACAGAAAAGGACTCAGCAAGCAACCTGCAAAGAAAGGGGCTAAACAATAACTACCCTACTCGAATCTCTCCTCTCAAGCAAGCAGGTCAAACTGTTGTGTCCCAGATGACAGAGATTAAAATCCAGTCATGAAATAAGGAAGGCCCCAATTACGTGAAAAAAAGACGAGACAGCAAGTAAAGAGTGCCTGTGTGTATTCGGGTGTTCTGTGACAAAGAACAACAAACAAACACCTTACTTTATAGAAACTATGAAGGAGAGGTCATTAGGTGTTTCTAGTCACTAAGAACAGGAAAACAGTGTTGTCACGAACCTCTGCTTCCCATCACGTGCCTGCCTGTACTAAGGCAAATCGGGTCTTGTTCATTAATGCCTCCGTTCCCAGCACCCCTACCTCTGCACACCGACCTCCTCCCGCTGGGGATTCTTGGAACCCAAGCACTGCTGTAAGGAGAAAACATCCAGAACCTCACTTGGCCCAGCAGCTTCGTGTACATTATTTCAGCCTCGACTGCTCAACTACCCAAGAGAACCAGCCAGGCTGTCAGCCATGGGTCCTGATGAGCAGGTGGCAGAGCAGAGCCAAAGCCCGCCAAAAAAGAGAGTCCTTGCACTCTGTCCAACCTCCACGGCCTCTGTAACCTCTTCTTCTAGTCAAAGTGTGCAGACCACAGGGAAAAGTGGCAGACCAACCCGAGGTCAGGGCAGGCCACCTTGGCAGATGGGTTTGGCCGACCCCTGCCAGCCTGTGTGGCTGACTCTTTGAGTGGAAAACACTTTCTACTGAGAACTTCTGGGAATGCGGAGCAAAGTGGCAGCCACCGCAAGCACGAGCACCCCCTTGGCCACGCATGTTCACGCGCTGGGCCAGCTTCTCTGTCTCCACCTCCAGCTTCCTTCGAGCCTCCTCCTGCTCCTGCCTTTCCTTGGCCATCCACTGTGCTCTCTCCACTTCCACCTGTCCTCCTGCCTTCTCTCTTTAGTGAGATTTTCAAACTTTGCCCTCATGTTGCTGGCTTTGCTGGCTCGCTGTAGAGGAAGGAAAGAGGGCGTCTGCCTCACAGCACCTCGGAACACTTCCCTGGGCTAAAAGCCCAAGCAGGGTGACCTTCTGCAGCAACAGTTGGCCCCACCAAGAGCTCACACTTCTCCCACCCCACTGTGCTCAGCCTGCCAACTGGGCCAGCTCTCTACACTGTATGTAGCAGCACTTGTGTCTGAACCTTGGCTTCCCACGTATTCTTTTCTGAGATGATGGGAAGTGAACTCCAGAGCTCTGAGCTACATCCTCAGTCATTTTTATTTGCTTTGTTGAGACGGTCTCATTAAGTAGCCTAAACTGGCCTCAAACTTTTGATCCTCCTGCTTCAGGCTTCCCAGTAGCTAGGACTACTGGTGTGAACCAGCACAGCCCTGCTGGAATACTTTTACATAACCCATCATCACATTACTTGCCACCACGTGCTGAAAAAACAAAGAAGCAGGCATCCTTAAGAAAAGATGCAAGTCTATTGTTGTTAAAGAAATTTTAAAAAAAGATACTGATTTTCAGCAGATTTTGACCTTTACATATGCATTTTGGGTGTTTCGTGTGGCAGAAATGGGATAGTCATAAAGCACTCCTGTGCATCTCAGAGAACAGCCTCTCTGCACTAGCTAAACGGTTTTCTTATGGAACATGATTTTCCCTAAGATAACAAGTGGCAGACAAACTCTGGTTATGCAGATTTGGGGATCTGGCAGACACTTCCTCCAAAGTAAATGAATCAAATCATTCTGTCAAATGTCAAAACTTATAGCAGTATTTGTTACCCACAGGAAAATTAATGCTTTCAAGCAGAATTAAAGAGTTCTAGAAAATTAGTAGGTGCCAGAGTGAGCATTGTCACTTAAAGACTGCACCAAGGAGATGGAGAACAAATGTGATTTTCTTCAATAGTATAATGAAAGGGATCAATCGCAGGACAACAAGGATAATCTGTAGGTCTACTGTTTTTTTAATGGCTGCAGCATGATGTTGTCACTCTGGGGAAGCTTCCCAGGATGCAGAACTAGCCTTTAAGGAAAGATGGCCCACACGCACCAGGCAAAATACAGAACACCATAGTGACCCCAAGGACACCAAGGGCCCTCCCTTCCCACCTGCTGGTCCACCTGTGTCCAGTTTGCCTTAACTGTAGAAGCAATCTGGCCACTGCCACAGACAAAATGTGGGAGCAGATATGAGACCCCAATCCACCATCCTCTAGTAATGGGATTTAGAAAAACATAAAATGATGTCATTCCCCTAAATTTTCTTATTCTGGAACTCACAGTAGTTTTTTTAAAAGCAAACTTAATAAGCAGACTTACCATAGTTTTATTTTTACATGAATTGAAAACTTTCCTCCATTTTAATTTAGAATACATACCAATAAACACATCCAGCTCCATGGAGGCTCTCTGTGGTCCTCAATGACTTTCAAAGTGCCAAGGTGGTCTGGGACCACAGAATCGGGAAGTGATCCAAGGCACCTGCAGCGGAGCTACAGTAACTCTGAGCTCCACTCCCCTCCTTCTTCTCCTCTCCCTGCCCCCTCACCCCACTGAGACTTGAGCCCAGGGCTCTTTCATTGTGTAATGTTTCTTGTGACAGTTCTCACTGAGTTGCCAAGACAGCACTTGAACTTGCAATTCTCCTGCCTCAGGCTCTCAGAGTGCTGGGGTTCTGGGCACATGCCACCTACTGGCAGGTATTTCCTCTGAAGTGAGCAAAAGTGGGCCTCTGCTTCCCAATTTTAAGTGGACCCCCATTCACAGGGACTCTGGTGTAGGCTCTGTTGTGAGAGTTACTTTCCGAAGCAAAGAGGGGTTAACTGTGTCTCCAGGGTCCCTGCAATGTAGGGGGCAGGGTTATGGGGGCAGTCACACATGTCCCTCTGCTCCTGGCTGTTTCTCCAACCTTGCTTTTCCTCCTGGGATTTTCCCTAGACTTTCCTCCAGAGAAGACCAAATAGCGCTTTGGCTGTGTGGGTGACACTCACCAGCTTGAACAGGGACAGTCTTCTAGTAGGCAGACGATACCTGTGCCACACCTTCAAAGGTCGACGCACTCTGCAGAGAAGGAAAAAGAAATCAGAAGTGTGCTCCTCTGCCCCTCCCTACCTGCGGAAATGCTACAGCCTCCCCAGATCCCTCAACAGACCAGGCAGCCTAAGTTCTGCCCCTGTGTTCTGCAGATTCGCGGAGGTACAGCCACACACACTGCTGACCATTAGTCAGTGTCACAGCCATCTGCTCAGGGACAAGCCACCTCTGTGCTGCTCAAGCCTGATCAAGCCTGCCCCCGCCCTGCCTACAAGCCTCTGCTGTGTGGGGACAGGTCCTCAGAACACACAGGCCTGCCTGGCCAGATGTTCCACGTGGCTCTGTAATTGGGATGCCACCACTTTATTTCAACTGGGCTCTCAGCTACACCCCAGGGAAACCGCTGTGACATCAGGCCCTAAACCGCAGGACCTAGCACAGGCTGATGGGGTTCTTAGAAACTAATGACCTTCCCCAGTTCCTTTGAGAGCTGCACCACTGCTGATGGGAGCACCGTGCTCCAGCTCAGGATGCTCACTGCTTCCCCACATGGCACACTAGAGTGCAGCCCAAAGAGGCAGCCCCTCGAGGTAGCAAAACCACACTTCCCTGCGGCACAGGCACAGATGGCTCCAGCTGCCCAAAGGAGACCAGAAAGGAATCTGGCTCACATCCATCCTCCCCTGTGCCTATCCTTTCACAGGGGAGCCAAAAAGCCCACCCCAAAGGACTCCCACCTTGGCCAGAGCAGTCACCTGTCCTCCTAGCCGCCATGCCCAACAGATCTAGCTGTATAGCTCTTAAGGGCCTTTGGCCTAGACTTATCTCTGCTGAGTCTAAGCTTTGGCTACTCAGCTTTCCTGACTAAACCTTTCCCTTTTCCCAAACCTACTGACCTTGGACAGTCTGCCACCTTTTCTAGAACAATCCCTGCCCAGCTGTCCAGGTGACTCCTGCCTGCCCTGTAGCCTCAGGGTAGCAGTGAGATCACTGCCCTGGTTCCTGCCCTCTGCTTTGGGAGGGTGGCTCCAGTCCTCTCATCCCAGTTCCTGCAGTGGAGGCCTCTGGCTTGCTGCTCAGGCAGGGGCATCTCTCTGTCCACATCCACTCCCCATCCATATCACCTCCCACACCATCCCTGTGCTCAGCCTTCCTCACAGTGACTCCGTCACCAAGACCCACCTCTGCTCTGCATGCTGGAAAGGGAAGCCAGTCTATACGTGGGACACAGGCATCCTCCCACTGAGCTACACTCCAGCCTGTGACTGCCTACAGACCACAGCCTCTCGCACTTGCCACCTTCCTACCCATATAAACCTTGCTCCATCCTCCTTGTCCTGTCTGGCCTGGCTCCAAGATTCACAAGAGCAACTACTCTTGCCCTTGATCCCCTCATGCCTATTACAGCCAACCTTGTCCAAGACAGGACAGGCTGGGCATTTCCAAAACAGAAGGTCACTGGCCTCACATTGATCTCCATCACCACAGAGACAACTGCAGACTCGAGTCCTCAGCGACCCATCATATTTTTAGGACAGCCTCATAGCAAAGCCTGGGCCCTGGCCAGTGGCCTCACTTAGAAAGCACCAGGCTCCATGACAGCACAACAGTTCCAAGGGGGAATCATGATGCCTCATGCATAGGGTTACAAGAGGCAATGCCAGCCTCGCATGCTTACTTCCACGGCGTTTACAAGCCCAGCGGTCATTGGTTACCACTGGCATCAACCACAGACAAGAGACAGAAACTTCCTCAACTCCCAACCGCAAAGCCACAACTTCTGACTCTCTCACTCATTAGCTCCTTCCGTCCTCCTAACCCAGGGGCCCCAGCCACCAGATACTTCCTGGAGTTCCCTGCTGCCACCTCGAGGAGCCTCCTTGCCCAGCATCCTCTGACCTGACACTTCCATCAGACAGGCGCAGCCCTAAACTGGACGAACTTCAGGCATCACAAGCACTTACCACACATGCTCATCCAAATTCTCCAGCTCCACAGTCACCCCACTGGCCACTTGGCTCCTCCCTCCTCCTGGGCCCTTGAAGACAAACCCCAGCCCAGCCACTTGCCACCTTTACATCTATAACATCAGATGCATCTCCCATTGCAATTCCAGCCTAAGACAATACCTTGTTCAGGCCTCTGGGGCCACCTCTTCACAGCAACCTTAGACCATCTCCCACGATGCAGACAGGGGCTACTCAGGGCAGATGCCACTCTTGTCCTCTGCCTGCTAAGCCCATCCAGGGCTCCAGAGTCCCTTGAACAACTTGAGGACCTCACATGGTTTGTGCGGCTCCCTTCTCCAGCCCTGCAGTGATCCCTCAATCCCCCACACTGAAATATATGCTGTGCCCTCTGCTCTGTACTCTCTTAGCCCTGACTTTCCTAACAAACTCTTCCCAGCTCTTCAGAACTGGGCTGTGACTAGTCCTTTCTCCAGACCCCTCGGCCTGTGCGGTGTGCCCCAGGGTTCTCCCATGGACCCTGGTGACATGGGGAAGTGCCCGAGGAGAGGCTGTGAGGTCAGCCACAAGCTGTATAGGAACAGAGCTCTAAGGCTCCACCATGCCACCCACCACTACAGCCAAGGGCAGGATGACCCTACAAATGGTCTCACATTAACTCAATTCCCAGTCTGATTTACCATTCATAATCAAAGTTCAAACAGCAGTATGATCCAGTGACAGCTCCCTCACTGCCATGCTATGGCCAAGCACTCAAGACTGGCTAGTTCAGACCTCGACTGGGAGCCAGTCCACTGCTGCCGTAGTGACATATGCCAGCTGAGTGGGTAGATGGCCAGAACCACGAGCACAGTGCCTACCTGATGGTAGCTACAAACAGCAACTGACACAGAGTGGGGGCTGCAGGAATCCCTGGGCCTGCGGGCAGAAAGTTCCACATCTGGAGCTGGACAGCCTTACTTTATCCATCTGATCTTTCTGCACCCTCTCCTTGACACTGAATCCTTTGGAATAGTCTGGAGGTGACAAAATACAAGATTTACTCTGAGGCAGAGGACAGGCCCGGTCCGAGATGATCGCAGGTGCATGCAGATAGGGCTCAAACAGCCCAAGAAAATGCACCCTGGCAGAAAGAACCAAGAACCGCCACAACACAGGCTTTCCGGAACAGGCAAGTTGCGTCTGACCACAATGTCTAGTGCACAGGCAGGGAGCAGGATAGGCGTGGGCATGCTTCTGGCATTCTCCTGGGGAAAGGGCGGAGACGGGCAGCAGGCTGGCAAGAAATAAGCCAAGAAAGGGGCATAGGAGGCCTTTGCGATGGGACACTTCACTAGCACAGTTTTCCACACCAACCACAGGGCTTACGCTCATCTGTTTCCTACGCAACCACTCTACCCAGCACTAAATACAGGCTCAGTCGCAGTTTGTTTTCTTGCTTTTTAAAAGAAAGAAAATACTCCACACCCAAGCACTGCGCAGGTCCTATTACTGCGCTCAAAGCCCGCACTCTGCCCTTCACTGCTGGATATCATCGTTCAGCCGGTGATGGGTCCAGGTTCTCGTAACCAAGGCCTCTGTTGGAGAACTTTGATGGGAAGTGTGACTGCTCTAAGGAATATGCGTCAACTATCTGGAATTCCAGTGTGTGGCCCCAGAAAGGTTACTTTCCAGCTGTGTGTACACACTGTGTGGCTACATGTGAAGATCCTACACGTGGGTGGTGTTACAAGCAAAAAAATCAGAACAAACAAAACTACCCACCCCTGTCTGAAAAGCACCACTGCTACAATGAAACACAGAAATCACACAGAACACGCATTTCTCAGCCCTCACTGCTACGAACCCTCTGATGGAAGGGTCAGAGGTGCTGGAACTAAAACCTCTCTTTCTTAACCTCAGAGGCAACAAGGCCTGGCATGATGACCCAAGAAGTCGTGGTCAAAAGCAAGCAAACACGCAGAAGGTTGTTAGAAGACCACCCCAGAAACCTGCGAACTATAATTTCTACCCCAACTTTCCTCTGAAAGGTCAAAAGGGGGGAAAAAGAGAATGGGATAAACGGGAACTTAGTTTCAATGGGTTGAGGATGCCCAATGGTCTGACAGCTGGTGAGCAGGAGAGCCTGCTAGAGCACCGAGGTGAACCCTGAAGCCTGTGCTGGAAGTGGCTGTACCGCAAGGGAGTGTGGGAAGAGGCAGGAGGTGGGGACTGTGCCTTGGTGGGATTCGTGCATGGCCAGTCTTTCCTTATATTCAGGAGTCCCACAGTGGAGGAGTCCTGCCGCTCGGACTGAACACCAAATTTGCTTCCGAAACCAGTCTGATAATCTGGAAATCCACATGTGATAAAAAGGGCTTCCTTTACCTATGCTCACCCAGTAAAGGACCACTCCTCTTGTGCCCAGAGTGTTTCTATATTATGATAAACAATTCCTTTGTATCTGGTCCAGGCTAGCCTACCTGTCACAATACAACTCAGGGCATGTAGCCAAGTATGTAACATTTTGTTACTTGCTTTGTATTGCCCACTTTTAAATTGTATACTATGCTCTCTGTAAACTCAGGAGTTGCTTTTGTGGAATTATCCTGCACCAGTCCCCTGGTATCAAGATCCAACAGTCTGCCAGCATGAAGATGAAATGCTGCCTTCTTAAACAATCAATGAATGAATGCATGAATAAATGGGAAGGGAGTACAGCTCTGTAGTTGAGTGCTTGCCTAGAGTGTGCAAGGCTGTGGGTTCAATCTGGAGTACTGCTGGTTAAAACACACACACACACACACACACACACACACACACACACATACACACACACACAAAAACAAAACAAAACAAAACAAAACCACTTTCACAGTCTGGCAGGCACCACAGTCAAGCACATCCAGGGCAACGTGGCTTCCTCCCCAGAAGGCTGCTGCACATCAGGCTCAGCTAATGTATTGTAGCCACATACTCCCCATCTCGAACAATTCTCTATGCCACACAGGAACGCATTCTTCAAATAAGCTATCCTAAGAACAAAATGAATACTAATAACAACAGCAGCAGCAGGAGCCAGGCACCATGGTGGGCATATGGGCACACTATCTGCTCTGCTTCCCACCCAGCCCCATGAGTGAGGGATTACCATGACTCCCATTTCACTTGGAATAGAAATTCCAAGACAGCTAGGATGTCAAAAAGTCGGAACACAGACTGAGGCCTGTCCACATCCAGGCCTCTGCCTGCCATGAAACAAAATGAAGGAAGGGGCTAATGGCCCTGATCCAAAGGGAATCAGAACAGGCTCAAGCTTGAGCCTGCCAGAAGATCTGGACCCAGCCTGCAGCCCTGAAAAGGAGGGCTCCACAGGAAGAACTCTGAGCAGCACTTGCCACAGTGATATATAGGAAGGGAAATGGGTGGGAGTGGTCCCCATTGGCACATTCTTAGGCAATAAATTTAAGGGTGTCCTATGCCCAGGGCACTTAAAGAAGGACCCCAGTCCATCTGGTAAGTAGACAGCAACACAGGGATCTCTAAGCCCATGTGAGAAAGGCCTTTCTTTACATGCTACTACCCCCCTTTCTCACCCAGCTGGCTCAGCCTCTCAGAGCACCCCAGGGGAAGAGGCCTCGGCTCTTCTCTAGACATCCCTCCCAGCACACTGCTACGAGTGACCCAAAGGACACACATAGCACCAGCACCATCTGGGGTGGAAGGCACTGTGCTCAGCAGAACTCGGGGTCACTTCTTGTGCCCATCACTCACCTGGTCAACTCTGTCCATCTGGACACCAAACTTGCCTCCAAAACCCCGGACCGAGTCGACTTGAGAGCAGTGCTTAGCAAGTTTCAACTGATATTCATGGCCAACAGCTGACTAGAAGAGAGTCCAAAAATAAAATATCACAGACTCACGCCTAGCACAACATTAACAACCCAGGTGCAGGCATTTCCTCCATGCACCCATGGCCAGAATCCCGGGAGAAACTGCAGCCTGAGCCATTGAGTCTCTGGTGCAGGGTTCCTCCAATGCAGCTGCAGGGCTCTCACACCACAACGCCTGACCTAGAGTGGAGCTTTGGATGCAACAGGGCATGGAAAAAAGAGATAATGGCAGCTGACCACACAATTCCTAAGAGCCATTTACATGGACATTGCTGGCAATACATTTACTCTCTTGAAAAAAGGCTTTTTCATACTGTAAGAACTACAAATCAGGACAAAAAATATTTATTTTGTCAATACACTAAAGCATAGAAAGGTCTATTTTAGTAATAACACAGACTCAGAATCAACACCGATGTATGCATACAGTGTAGACAGGGTACCAGCTGCTGTCACCCAAACTGGCTCATTCCAGAGTCGCAATCACCAACACTGTCAGCTTGCAATCATACAGGGAGCACAGGTTCAGGAATCTTCTGTATGTTACATGTCCACCAGGTAGTAAAGTAAGGAAGCAGAGTCTGCGGTTTTGGCATGCTTCACCTTGAGGTCTGCAAATCCCAGCCTCAAGAGCAGCCCTCTCCAGCAATGACATTCTTCGGAACCCAGCTGTGTCTCTTCACCAGCACAGTGTCTCTGGTTGTGTCTATGATTCTTCCACCCAGTGCAGCCACCTTGATAGATCCTGTGACCACAATGCTGCCTTGGGCCCAATGGTTGAGCACAGTTAAGACCCAGGCTTCCAGAGCTAATCCCACAGTACATAGTCCCCCAGGACCCCTCCATGGGTGCTAAGGACAGGCAACACAGTGACAGGTGTGGGAAGGACACACACACATCCAAACACATATGCCCACGCCCCATTGGTACACATCCTGACCTTAGCCACCTATGCCAGTTTACCTGGCAGATGCTTGGTCTGGCCACTTGGGCAGTGTTCAGCACATCAGTGAGGCTCAGCAGGTGGCCAATCTTAAGTTATTTTTCTTGTTGCTGAGATAAAATACCTGACACCCAAAGTTAAAGGAAGAAAGCTCACAGATTGTAGAGGTTTCAGTCCATAGCTGGTTCCAAGACAGGATTGTACATGGCACAGGGGCAAAAGTTCAGAGCAGTAGAAGATAGCAAAAGCAAGCAAACAGCCTTAATAGCATCTTTCTGACCATTTTATACTCTAGGCTGCTAGGATTAGGGCGCTGTCAAACCAACCAGTATCACACAGCCTTAAACCCAGCATCACCCACTCTAGATACAGTCACTTCCAAAACAAACCCTATGATTGCATGAGGCTCTGGGTTACCACGATGCCAGCGCAACACATGGCAGGAGCCACATGACCAAACGCCCTTCCATCATCACTAAACCTAAATGACAGCTGTAGGGATAAAAACAACTGAGAATTAAGCGTTCAGCTTGTTGTAAATCTTTATAAACATCACCCTTTGATTTCAAGTACTTTAATGATTTAATAAATGTTTCAAATCATTTAGTAGAGGGCTACCTTGTCATGTTTTGGGGCAAATGCACAGCATAGAAGATGCAACTCCTCCTATGTTAGGAGGCTTAGAAAGCAGTCACCTTTATCCATAGCACTTTAAGTTGGTTCTGTAAGGTTTGTTGTTATAGAGAACAATGACACATCTGCAGATACCAATAAGATGCTGTTTGTAACTTCAAACCTTCAAGGGCTTTTAAACAATTATTAAGAATGGATGCATTTTCCAGAGAGAATGAAAATAATCATAAAATTTCACTGAGGTTACAAAGTAACTGAGAGATGTTGTTGGGAGCCGCGGCTATGCTAGGCCACCATGCATAACAGCCATGGGGCCTGTAGGAAAGCCTGAGCTTTCCTGAGCTAGATTACCCCTCCCATCGAGGGCGCCAAGATGGCGCCTGCGTCCCTGCTTCCTGGGTGTCCTTGCCGCGTAAACAGCCTGCCTCACAGAATAATCTGCCTAGCAACAATTGATGTTAGCCAATTAGCTTGCATTACCCGCTTCGCTTTGATTGGGTGCTGTGACTGCATATAAGCGAGTGCCTCTCCCGCCATGAGAGGAGAAGCACGGAAGGAGCCGCGGGGAGCGGACCGGTAGAGGCTTCGGGGCAAACTGTGTGGAGAGAAAGAAAGAATAAAGAAAAACATAACTTCTGCCAAACCCTGTCGCGTGTTCTTCCTGCCGGCCGGGAGCGACACCGACATCTGGTGGCCCGTACGGGGACCTGATCAGCCCTGAGACGTGGCAGAAGACGACATTCTCCGATACAGTGCTGCAGGACAGGTGAATAGAGGATAAGCCTGGGCCCTGGGTGGCGCGCACCTACAGGGTTTATAGACTCCTCTCAGGCTCACGCGTAAGTGGCGGGTTCCTTGGGCCTCACGCGGTGAGTAGAGCATAGCAAACACGTAACAAAAAGCATATTAAAAATGGGAAACATGCCAGGTAAAGATACTCAGCCCCTGGTGCAGGTCCTTCGGAGGCTCTTAAAATCCAGAGACCTCAAGGTGGGACGCAAAACTCTAGAAAACTTCCTTGAAGAAATCGATAGTTTCGCTCCCTGGTATTTGCCTACGGGGCACCTAAACCTGCCCTCCTGGGAGAAACTAGGTAGAGACCTTGCCCTAGCGGAGCGGGAGGTCAGAGCCTCGGTCTCTGCTCGCCCATTGTGGGAGATGATATATGCATGCCTAAAGAGTGAGGGTGGTCATGGGGAAGGCTCTCAGGAACTTACAGAAGTACGCAGGGCGTTTGAACAGACCCAGTCAAGGAGCTCCCGAGAGGGGTCCGTCAAGGAGGACAAAGGTACAGAAGAGGAAGACAGGGCTCAAGCCTCAGAGTCGTCAGACTCCGAGGAAGAGGGAGACTTGAATGACGGGGAGGCCAGAAGGGCCGACTGCCGGGAGGCTAAGCCAAGTGATAGGGAGGCACACGACTCTTTCGCTGCGTTGCGCCGAGAACTGCGCTCCGCTCAACTAGGCTTACGGAAAAGCAGAGAGCTTCTGAGCGCCCCCTGGCAGGGGAGGGAGACAGAACCTTCCGCTCCGCCCTGGAATTCGTTCCCGGAAGCGGTCCCTCGCCGCGAGGCCGCCTCATGGGACTTCCCCCCTCTTCAGTCAGTACAGGAAGTGACGCCCAGGCCGCCATTTCCTGCTCAACTGCGGCCGCCATCTTATGATGCTCCGCCGCCGGCAGGGCGCTACTTCCGCGGACAGCTGTGGCAAGGAGGACGTTTGTCTAATGGGGAACACCCGTTGTCAGGGATAGATTACGGCCCCTATGGGATATACCCTGTACAGATAGCCCCAGGCCAGGGACGTAATGTGTGGGAACCCTTTGAGATAAAACAGATCAGAGAACTTAAGAGTGCTGTTACAACCTTCGGACCCACTGCCCCATACACCATTGCCATGTTGGAGAACCTATCCTCCGGGCCCCTTACCCCTGCAGATTGGGTCCAGTTGGCAAAAGCATGTTTGCCCTCAGGTAGTTACCTAGACTGGAGAGCCTGGTACGCAGAGTTCTCTGCTGAACAGGCCGAGAGGAATGCCAATCGGGGAAACCGAGGATGGAGTAAAGATATGCTCATGGGAGAAGGCCAGCATGCAGATGACCAGACTCAGTTTCCCGGCGCTGTATACGAACAGATTAATAATATAGGGCTTCGTGCCTGGAAACAGGTAAGTGGTACCGGACAGCCTCTCTGTGTCTCTCAAAAATTGTTCAGGGCACTACAGAACCATTCATTGACTTTGTGCCCAGGAAGCAGGACGCAGGCGCCATCTTGGCGCCCTCGATGGGAGGGGTAATCTAGCTCAGGCTTTGCTCTTTCCTACAGGCCCCATGGCTGTTATGCATGGTGGCCTAGCATAGCCGCGGCTCCCAACATCTCCCCCTACTTTATATTAAATGAATGTGCGCATCGCAGCCCGTCCTGGATTGAGCGCAGAGGCCTATGCCCTGAACTGAGGCCCACTGCAGGCCCTTGGTTCAGACCCTGGTCAGCCACCCCTGGGTCCACCAAGGCCTTGAGGCCCTCGTCCTTTTTTCCAGGGCCAGGAGCGAACTGGACGGAACCTGGATGCACATAGGCATGCGCTCATGCCACTCCGTGTGATCCCCTCGGAGAGGCATCTAGACTCTGGGCAGAATCTAGCAATCCAGCGGCTTTCGTGCGATGTGGGGTAGGGCCTGGCTTAGGTCGAGTCATGCTGGGGTGGCATGCTCTTACCCGTCATTGACTCACCTACCCTGCTATATTGTCACCTTAGGGAGGAGAATGAGGGATGCCCGCCATATCTAGACTCGGTCGTAGGCCAATCGAGCAAGCCATGCGTATGCCTGAGGGTCATTTTGTCCATTTTGGACCGCTGCCAGAGCTGCGTGGGCAACCAAGCGGACCTGTCGTCGGGCCACCGCAAGGCGTCCATTAATAAACGATGTGACCCATCTGAGCAAGAATGGTCCTATAAGTAAAAGCAGAAGCAGGGAGCACAGGAGGCCCAATAATGGAAGCAGATAACAACCTCTGCAAGGGAATCAATTTGATCTTGTATCTCTTGAAGGGTGGCCCCGACAAGAGACATGTCTTTCACCAATTGCTGAGATAATTGGGTATATTTAGTTAGTGAAACTCCCACCTGCAGTCCCAGCCGCTAGGGCTCCCGAGACCCCCAGGCCAACCAAGAGAGGCATAATCACTGCATCTCTTTTATGTCTTTTTATAAAGGTGTCCACAGCCGGGATGGGCATAGGCTGGTCCCCAGAGATAACACCTATGTCTGGTAACAAATAAGCCAGGCCGCACTGGCCAGTCCAATTACTGGGCAGGCTGGTATAAGCAAGACCATTACCACAAACGAATACTCTGTCAGTGGGCGCACATAGCGGCAATGAGGCTTCACTTATATTATGTAAGGGGTCACTACTCACACACTGATATGTGGTTTGGCTAAACCCCCCCGCACTAGAGCTGAATGCAACAAGGTATGTCGTTTTGTCTCCACACTCAACCGGAGAACCACCCCTCATTCCGTTATGACCTTGAGTTGGAGCAACTGAAACAGTGCCAATTAAAATAATTTTTAATTAGACTAACCAAAGCTGTGCTCCAGTCTGAACTAAGAATTCCAACCCTCCCTCCTCCAGCACTACAACAGCTCTTGCAGCTTGTGTTTCTTGGACAAAAGCCCTTCCCAGCCTGAGAACCTCCTTCCAAGCTTCCATTCTAGGTCTCCTAGGCCTAACGGCCACATCCCGGATGGCAGTGAGAGGGATGATGGTGCAGTGCTCTCAAGCTCTACATGGGACTCCTGCCTCCTCCTCTAGGTGAAGACCCATCTGCCACCAGGTGAGCAGGACCTATACAATGCCCCTCAAATGAGAATCACCTTGAACCTCCTCTAGATGCCCAAGCATGACAAGAACTTCCCAGATGTTAAAATCAAAATGGATCAAAGACCTCAATATTAAAACAGAAACACTAAATCTGCTGGAAGAAAGAACAGGTAGAACTATTGAAGACACAAGGGTAGGAAAAGACTCTATCAACAAAACCTATTACTCTGCGTGGAGGCACATGCCTGTAATCCTAGCACTGGGGAGGCTGAGGAAGGAGGATCACCACGAGTTAGGGGCCCACCTGGTCTACATAATAAGTTTAAGGCCAGTGTGAACTACACAGTAAGGCCCTAACTCAAAGAAAATAAATAAATAAATAAAACAAAACAAACAAAAAAACGTAATCACATGGAAAATATTATAAAGATTCAACAACTGGGATCTCATCTTACTAAAAAGCTTTTGCACACCAAAAGAAATGATCAACAGAATAATGAGACAACTCACAGAGTGAGGAAAAAAATAGCCAATTGTTTCGTATCAAAGGACTAATAGCTAAGGAGGGGTATAGGGGCTGAAGGGAAGCAAGGGGAATGTGGAAAAAAATGAATCAAGGTACGCTATGTTCAGGTACAAAGTTCCTATGATGAATGTGATCATCATGTGTATCTAAACTATACCAATAAACTTAATAAAAATAAATAAACATACATGAAGCCACTGTATTGAGCCCCACCAGCCCCCTAAAAAGAATTTCCCGGCTGTGATTTGCCTTTGGCAGATTTTAAAGAGCAGATAAACAAGCCTTAGCACTGAGAGGCATGACCAGACAGTCTGGTCCCAATCATCCATTCACAGATGAAAAATTACACTGTGTGCATGGCCGCTTCCTGCCCTGAGCAACACACTGTCCTCCATAGGGCAGCTGCCTAGAGGCAGAAATCCAGGAACCACAGGTTTAGTCACTGGAAAGGACAAGAGCCACTGTGGGGCCAGCAAAACTTCCATTCACCCCAAGTTGAAGATGAAATAGTCAGCTGCCTGCCTCTTTCAGTTTCATCAGGGAAAAGAGTTACGCCTATCAGATCATCTTTCTGCAGACCAGCATCACAAGCTGGGAGGGGAGACCTTCCACCTGGCTTTATACCATCAGGCCTAGTGGTTCCTGCCACATGCAGAACACAAGGGAAAGAGGTGAAGGACTCCCCTGAGAAAGGCCTCCTACCCCTAGTTCCCGAGCTTTCTGCAATTTCCTTTTCTAAGACAGATGCAACACTAAAACTTTGACTTCAGTTTGTTTGTTTGGTTGGTTGGTTTTTTTGAGACAGGGTCTTGCTATGTAGTCCAGGCTGGCCTTGAACTCACAGTGACCCCCAGCCTCTGTAATGCTGGGATTACAGACATGTACCACCACAACCAGCTTGGCTTCGGTTTTTAATTGAACTTTTTTTAGTGCTCAGCCTAAAACCCAGGGCCTTGTACTTGCTAAGAAAACACTCGACCACTGAGTTACATTCCTAGCCCCTGACTTTTGTTTTTCAACAATGAAAATTTTTTCAGAAAACTGTTGGTGCTTCTCCCTCCAACTTCCCACTCCTTTTCAGTAAAGTGGTTTTACCCTTAGGACCCCGGGGAAAGAACATTAAAAAGTTCACAATACACAACACTTTCTTCCCAAGTGATGAATGCCTGCTTGCAAAACTCTACTTAAAACACAATAAGCCAACACCGAGTGTCCAGACATTTGGAATGCTTCTGTCTATAAAAAGATTAAGGGTGAAAACAGACATCTGCTGCCAGGCCCTCTGGGAAAATCTATCTTTCCAGAGCTTTGTAGAGTACCTCAGGAATCCTCCCCAGCATAAAAAGGTTTTAGGAAGATCTTCATCTTACTAATTAAAAAGCTCAACACAGGAACTTAATAAAGATTGGGGGGGGGCGCATAAAAAGAATTTAGATGTTACCCACATGCACCAACTGCCCATGAAGAATGTCATCACTGTGTATTGCAAATGTATACTAATAAAAATTTAAAAAAAATTAAAAGTGACATGTTTCAAAAGACAACTACACAGCATTACTTAATGGAAACAGAAATGACTGCCTTAGTTGCATTTCCTGTCTGCTATAATCCTGGTACCTTTCCATTCTTTATTCTAATTCACAATGCTGCTAAGAACAATACAGTTCTATTATTGTTAGTTTTTATAAGTGATTTAAGGGAAACATTCTCTGAAGGGATCCCTGATGAGCCTGGGAGGAAAGGCCAGTGTTATAGGTACTGTCTGTCACATGAGCCACATGAGAGACGTGTGCAGAGATGGAGCCCACAGGAAGCAGACTGAACTCCCAGTGACCACACAGTTCCTGAACAGGGAACAGGAATTCAGCTCCCATGCTGGCCAGTCCACCAACACACAACCTAGTCCCCAAGAGCACACATCAGCCTCAATGGGCACCACACTGCTCCATGGAACACACTGTGGGGAAAATGAAACGTCCTAGCAGAGTAACCTGAACCAGCGCTTAGCTCTCCACCCAGGAAAGAGAGTGTGGTCCTGACTGGCCTTCACTTTCCTACCTAGGTCCTGACCCAGCTATTGCTCTTTCTCTTTCTGCAGTCCTGGTGGATTGCTTAGTACATTCTGGCTACTACATTGTAAGTATAGTCATGGTGCATCTTCAAAAATCTACCCAAAGAGCAAGTTAAAAAAAGAATTAAGATATGTTATGCACACGTACTAAGTCCCTGTGTTGAATGTCATCACTGCAAATGTGTACTAACAAAAAGAATCTCCCCAAGGGCAGCCAGTGATGGGCTGAAACCTACACTCATTTATTATCCTATCAGCATGTTAAGTTTCAAAGCTCAAAAAAACAACTGACTGGAAAATGAACTTCTAATCCAAAGTGAAAGACTCTGGACCCCCACCTCATACCATGCACAAAAGTTAATTTAGGCCTGGGGATGTAGTTCAGTGGTGCAGCCTTTACCCAGCATGTGCAAAGCGCTGGTACAATCCCCAGCACAAATAAATAAGTAAGTAAATAAATGCATGTCTTAAATCGGTTTAATTTTTTGAGACCATAAATTTGACAACAGTTTCTTAGAAGTAACACCAAAATTATATAGAAAAACAAAACAGACTGGACAAAAGTTAAAACTCTGCTTAAGACATAAGTGAAAAGATGACTGACTCACTGAGAGAAATCTATTTCCAAACTATATATCTAGAATATATAAAGAATTCTTTTAATTCCATAATTAGAAAAAATACACACCCGCATTTAATAACAGATAAAGGAGCTGGGCACAGTAGCCCACTAGGTCCAGCATTCCATATGCTCAGGCACGAGGCTCATGTGAGTTTGGAGTTCAATACTGGCCTGGACAAGACAAAGAGATTCCTATCTTATTTAAAAAAAAAAAAAAAAAAAGTGGGGCAGGGCCCCAGGGGGAGGTTGGGGATGTAGTTCAGCGGTACAGAAGACGCTTAGCTATGTGAGGCCCTCATGGGATGGGTTTAATCCCCAACACTGCATCAAAAAAAAAAAAAATAGTAATAAGAGAATTAGAACCCTCCTTCAGTCCTGGTGGAAATGGAAAACAGGCAGTTCTTGGAAAGGTTAAACAGCTACCATATGACATAGAGATTCTTCTTCTAAGTATACACTCAAAAGAAATCAATGCACAAGTTCATATAAAGACTTGTACATGAATATTCACAACATCATTATTCATAATAGCCAAGAAGTGGAAACAATCCAAAATCCATCAACAGACAAACAGATGTATAAAGTGTGATATAGTTACCAAGTGGAATAGCATTCCTCCACAAAAAGGAATAAAGTTATAATACATGCTACAATGTGAATGAAGCCAGACACAAAAGACCACATACAGTAATATGATTCCATTTATATGAAACATCTAGAGTTGGCAAACCTACAGAGACAAAAAGTACAATAATGGTTGCCCCAGGCTAGAAGAAGGGGAGACTGGGAAACATGGCTGGGGTACAGGGTTTCTTTTGAAAAACATAAAGAACTGCTCTGGCTATGTTGCACAGGTTGGCCTCCAACTGCTGGGCTCAAGCAATCCTGCATCCTCCTGAGTAGCTGGGACAACAGGAGCAGCCAGTCTAGGATTGCTGAATTAATGACACAGTTCCAAAGTGCATAGCGATGAGGGCCACACAACTCTCAGAATAGAATGAAAACCACTGACTTATACACTCTGAATGGGTGAGAGTATGGCATGCAAATTATATTTCATTAAAACTGTTACAAAAAATTACTGCTCAAAGATAAGACTGTTACCAAACACCATTAATACAAACTTCTCTTGCAAAAAAAAAAAAAAAAAAAAAAAAAGTCCCCCCCCCACACACACACAGAGTGTGGAGAGACAAAATAATCCTGCCTTGAATAAACAGGGTGAAAAACTCTGCTAGGAAAGCATGCTGTAAGACATGGGGTAAAAGCACCCATTCAGAATCGGCTTTCCCTGAACTTCACTGCAGACAGCTCAGAAAAAAGCCAAAAAGGAGCAAAAAAGCATCTGTTGAAGCCACAGTAGATGTCACAAGGCCCACTCTTACTCAGAGGAAGCCTCTTATAACAGAGCACATACTTTTGGGTTCATGCCTAAGCAGAGAGCAGTGGCTTTGCTTGGCACAGACACCAGTGAAACACAAGCTGATGGGCATTCAGTCTGCTGCTATCAGTTGCCCAGGTCAAGGAACAGTGCGACTCAGGGCACTAAAGGCACTAGTAAAGAAGCACACATTCAACCACATGCCAGAGCACCTACTGCATGGGGTAGGTCAAATGTCTGAATCACAAAGTCTGCTTACTCTAAATGTAAAATGCTTTAAAAACAGGTCCCATAAAAAGTCAGCTTTCAACAGTCACGGTGGCACATGCCTGTAGTCCTGCTACTCAGGGGGGAGGCTGAAGCAGGATTTCAAATTCAAGTCCAGCCTGCACAACTTAGAAGACCCTGTCTCAAAAAAATTTTTTTAAGGCTGGGGAGGTAGTAGAGCACTTGCCTAGCATGCTCAAGGCCCCAGGTTAAAAAACTCCAGCACTAAAGGAAAAAAAAAAAAAGATGTCATCTTTAGACAGGATAAACTTACAGTTATTGGAGACCTGATATGAAAAACAGCTCTGTATCTCCCAGCTCTTTACTCCTGCATACCTCAAAGTCCCTAAAACCTAAGGCTGCTTCCTTGTTTCTTCAATTTCTTCTGACATACTTTCCCCACTCAGAGAGAGAAGGAGCACTGACTCAAGGCCCTGGAGTGGGTGACTCACTGTAGTTCAGAAATGGACTATTCAGCCCTCCCTCTCCACAGCCTAGCCTAGCCTGGCAAGGCCAGCTGGACAGAACTGCTATCTGCATCAGCTGTTAGGGTCTCCTGGGTCACACTCCTGACAGAACGCCCAGCCAAGTCAAAACTGAGCATATCCTGCAGGCACCTCAGGTGCATGGCCAAAAACAGAAATTCCGCCTCAAGTGGCCCCAACAGGGCCCCTCACACCCAAACCCTCCAGCTGGGCGGCTAAGGTCGCTCTGGTGCCAGACCTGTCCCATCCACGGAAACACAGAAGCGAAACACACCCAAGCACCTTTCTGGTGCCTTGGCACACACCCAGGAGGGAGGGCCTGTTCGAGATTCCCAGCTCCCCTGCGCCGCAGCATTTCAACTGACGCCATTTACTAACGTCTCTCAGTTGTGCATGGCCGATCCCGAACTCCCGCCCAAGGCCCGACCGCCACACACAGCGCCCTCCGACCTCCACCCCTTTCCAGGCCTCCAACTCCTCCCCAGCCCTTCTGACCCCCGCCTCTCCACTCGGACCCCATCCACCTACGCCACCCTCTGGGATCCCGAACACCTCCGGTGCAGGGTCCCTCTCCGGGATTCTAGACCCCCTGACCCGCGAGCCCCTCCCCCTCAGACCTACACCTCCCTAGTTCCCGGGGGCCCCAGCACCTCTGTCTCCAGGCCCCTCCGCCCCAGAGTCCTGACCCACTCCCCGCGAGCTCCTCCTCCGCCCAGGTGCCCATTCCAGACCCGCTCCACCAGTGCCTGGGATCCCCACCACCTCACTTCCTGGCCCCCTCCCGAGAACCCTGAGCCCCTCCTACCCGCTGGACGCCTCGGACGCGGATGCATGACAGGATAGCCTCGCCTGCTCTGCCGCGACCAGCTCAAAACCGCAAGCGGAAGCGCGGTGAGACGGCCGCTTCCTTCCTGTTCCGGGCGCTGCTTCCACCGCCCGTTGGGGCTGCCCGTCCCAGCCGCAAGAGCTACGCCCGCTCAACACCACGGGACCCCCGTAGGTCCGCCACAGTCCCGCCTCACCCGCAGCTCTCACAGAGCCCGCTCACTTCCGGTTCGCTGGGGGCGGGGCCGCATCCGGGTCTGCGCGAGGTCCCGCCCTGGCCCCGACCCCTGTCCGCACCAGGGCTGGGGCGCTTGGGAAGCCACAGGCGCGGGCCGGCCTGTGGAGGCTGGAGGACGTTCTTACCTAGAACGGGTATGTTAAGAGAGCTGCAAAGTAGACAATCAAGCCTGGGGTTTCTGCACTCATAGTCCCGCCCTGGCGAGAAGTGAAAAATGAGCCACACAAGGGGGAAGTAGTGCCCCGTCCCTCAAGCACTGAGGACTCGCACCCAGTGACTGTGACCATTCTGCAAGAGGGAACATGCCTCTACACCCTCCAGCCCTCATTCATCCCTCCACTCATTCTTCCAGCCATCACCCACACACCCATCACTCATTCACTCACTCCTCCATTGCCCTTCCCTCCCCACCCCTTTCTCCCTCACTTAGTGCTTCTTTCACATGTGCTCTCCCCAGCCCATCCTTCCCTCATGTGTCTTTGTTTCTCTGTGTTTATCCCTTTCCAGTGTGTGCTGTTACTGCACAGGGTTAGACGGGCTGCTCTTCACAGTGAAAGTGCCAGTCTCATGTGAATAAAATCTTCCATGTTTTTGGATCCCCTGTTACGTGGGTCAGACCAGTGTGGAGTCACTGAGGCTTGGGTGCAAAACCGAAGAAAGTCCCCACATCTCAATCATTTTTATGATAAACTTTAAAGTATCCAAAGTTGTACAAAGGCCACCTCAGAGGAAAAAATCAGAATTATAGGTCTTCCTTGTGAACATATAAATGTCAATAGCAATTGTGGCAACATGCTATTCCTAAGGCTATTTGCTTGGTGATTTTGGTTGAGTTTGTGCCACCAGTTGCGATCAGTGGCTGGGTTCATAGCAGCATTACAAGTGTGTATTGCAGGATCATTAGAGCCCAGGACACTTGATTTCTGTAGCATGGAGAATGCCTTGTATGCTGTGCATGCAGGGGCTGTGTGTGCTGTGGCTGGGGCAGGGCTGTGTGTGAGGGTTAATTCTAATGACTGCGAGTGAAGCAGATCTCCTTAGGAGGATGATGGAAATGATGTTTCAGGAGTGTTACGTATGAGCCCATTTTCATTATAAAATAAAAATAATGGACACATTAAATGCCTGGAGCTTTCTGAGATATCTGTAACAGTTCTGCTGGTGTTGAATTGGGTCACATTGTTGTAAGGAAAATATTGCAATAAATAGTTTGAAAGAATCTGAACCGAGTTGCTGGGCACTTGCAGTTCATGAAGCTGACCAACAGGGAGCAGCACACGCACACGTCAGTAGGTAAAACCTTTAGTTTCTTTCTTCTGCTCAAGGGGCTGTGATCCCACAAGTGAAACTTTTTGGCTGGTTTTATAGCAAGGATCCCCAAGAGAAATTTCCTTCTCGTGTAATTTAGGTAAGGTTTCCATTTGAAAACTGAAAAATCGCTCTATTAATGTTATTGTGGCTCTGGGGCAAGAATCTCAGTCCTTTTTTCTTTTCCTTTTTTAATGACAGCCAGTCCTTCTTAGCCTCCCCATGGATTTCTCTTCATATCATTGCTTTCCATACTGTGTTGCCTTCCAGGTCCCAGTTTGTTTTCATCTGTTATGCTCACCGAGTTCTTTGAGTTTGCTCCTCGTAGCTCAGTGCAGTTCCCTGATCTCCAGAATCCCTCCTGTGCCTCTGGGTTAGGACATCATCAGCTGGATGGCTGGGGATTCTTCACGATTCTAATCTGCTCCCTTCCAAGTCCTCAGTCCCCCTGATGCTCATAGATGCTTACCTTAAACTCTCCTGGTTTCAGAACAAATGTTGACAAATTCTCTAATTGCTCAGATTGAAACCAGTGGAACAGTTTCCATGAATTTCACATTGTTCCCACACAACTGATCCCAAGAGACAATGCAGTTTATTAGTTTTGCCTTTAAAATACAGTCACCACTCTGCCTCCTTTTCCTATAGCATCTGGTGGGTAAAGGGCAAGAAGAAGACGTCAGAGGGAGAGTTTTCTTTTCTCTCTTTCATGACACAAGTCCTTGGTGCTCTGCTCTTTTCCACACTCTCCCTGGAAGAGGCCTGAGCTGAAACTTTTTGTTCTGATTCTTCAACCTCTTCCTCTCACACAGGCTGTGCTGTGCTGCTCCCAGAGAGCAGTTCAGGAGGGCAGCTGGGCCTCCCCAGGGAGGGAGGTTTGTGATCGGGGCTGTATCACTGTGGGAGGAGGAAGATGTGTAACTTGCACACAATAACAAACCCCAGCTTCCTCAGCCTCCACCCTGCTGATTTTGAGTGTGAAATCTGTCCCTGAACCACTGCCACTGAACCTCTTTGGGGTCCAAGATTCACGTTTGGAGACCTGATAAATTACTCCTCCTGGAGCCTGGCCTGGTTTATGCACTATCCAACTAAAATAGGTTTTTCCATCACTAGCCAGGGGGCTCTGACTGGCCCTGCAAAAGATGGAGGCCGGCTCTCCAGGGGAGACAGAGAGAGTGAGGTCTGGGTCATCACAGTGTCTCCTTTTGATCCTAAAATGATAGAGGGGAAGTTAAATGTCAACAACCAACATAATAAGCCATTTTGATAGATTTGAAAGATTTTCAAATTTGAGATTGCTTCCAAGATTTCTAATTACAAGAACACTTCTAGAATTCATTTCAGTACATCTCTCTTTCTTTGTGGCATTCTTTATCAGAGGGCAGTTCTAGAGTGCCTCAGGAATTTTCTTCACTCACTGATCTAACTTCATACACCCACGTTTCATCTCTGGACTGCACATCTCATGTATGGACAGAACTGATCAGGTTTAGTTGGGCCCCGAAAGTCACCCTCAAATCCCATGCCCCATCTTATCTCCCAGTGCCCTTACCAGTGATACAGAGCAGTAGCAGCCCCAGGAGCTGAAGAGGGAGCCTCATTTTGAGAAACTGAACTGAAGAGTCCTGATCAGGCAAGGCACCTTAGAGCCAGCTTTAATCTGAGGCTTGCTTGGGAAGGTACTTACTGGAGAACAAAATGTAAACTCCCTGTTGGGTGCAGTGGTGCAGAAAGAGTGTAGAGCATGGTGGGAGGCTTCTCATTTGAGCCCAGTGATACAAAATACCCTCTGCGTTTGGGGGATAGCAATAGAGCTACAGTCCATGCTGTGAGCAGCAGTGGGTACAGGGATCCCTGGGAAAATCTGATTCTGCAGGAGGGGCACAGTGCTCAGAGCTGTGCCCATTCCACATAGGACTGCAGTCCCCAGGATACAGGGCATGCAGATCAGTCTCTGGGAGGGGAATTCTCATGCTTCTTAGCCTCCTGGAAGAGGAAGAAGCAAGTCTCACTTCATTAGGACTCAGTTTTAGAATTTTCTAGCATTAACAGCATATGCAGCTCTGAGAAGCCCTTTGTTGTAACCAGGGTTACTTTCATCATCTTAGAAGCAAGAATTACAAATAATATTTTCTTTACCTAGAAATTAAATGACATAGGAGCACTAAAATCAACAGAATATGTCTTCAACTTGGAGACCAGTATCTCTTTTAAGGGCAAAGATGGAAGAAAAATATGCCTTATATAGTGGATGTGAAATTCCTTGTGACTAGATTTTCAAATTGGTAAATGTCTGTTCAAGCTTGTTGTCTTGCAGATACACTCCCACACACTCACTCACACACACACATACATGGGCACACACCATTTTTATGTTTTAGGCAAAGATTTCTCTTGGTTTTATACAAAATAAATGGGAAATAATTGATACTTCTTTATTCTGAATGTTCATAATGCAACCTTTTCTTAGCTACTCTTTGTAAAGAGACATTCTCAATATCAGAATGTCACCATTGAATCCAGGGTTTTAATGCCTCAGGGAAATTTGAATCAATGGCCACCATGATCCTGGAGTTTATCTGAGATGGGAGAGAGTAAAGCCAAGCTGTCCCTAATCTATAAATTTGTGTTATTTTTTATGATAGCCCAAAGCTGAATGTTTGGGGTAAACTTAGTCAATAAGGTTGCTACAATGTCTGCTTTTATTGTAATAAGACACCCTGTAAATGTAGTTATCACACTCTGTGTGTGTGTGTGTGTGTGTGTGTGTGTGTGTGTTGGAGCTTAAACCTCGGAGATTCCCACGGAGCTACATCTCCAGTCCTTTGTATTTCTCTGATAGTGTGACTGGGTCTCACTGTGTTGTTCAGCTGCCCAGTTTCAGCTCCACCTGTCCATCCTCCTGCCTCAGCCTCACTGTGTTTGGTTGACTGTCGTTCACTGTCTTGGGTAACTTTGTCTGCTGAATGTGTGGGCTCCTTGCAAACAGTCTGAGAAGTAGAAATATTCAATTTTGGATCTGTCTGGACTCTTAAGGCGCTATTTCTCATCTGTCTCACCAGGAGCAGTAGTAAATGAAATGAAAGAAAATAAATTTCAGCTCATTGGAGCACTCACATGACAAAGTTCTAAAGCTTAACACTCATGGGAAGGAGGCCACGAATTGTTAGCATCAGACTTGTACATGCATTGCGTCAGCTTTCCTATTCTTGTCCTTGGAAATAAGGAAGCTTTAATACTCACATGCAGTTTGGAGGTGTTGTACGAAAGTGAACCAGCATCTTAAGTGAGACTTATGTCAGATTTTAAGAATTAATTTTAATATTTAATATTTAAGAATATAATTTAGCAATAATCTTCTGAAAGAAAAATTAAAGGTGATGTTACACTGATTAAATCAATTAATAAACCACAAATTGAGTGATTTGAGTGATTTTACAGTGTGTATAAAATGGGATGTCAGTTTTATACAGCTCATTAATATTTTATTTTTTCCTTTAGGTTCCTTTACTGCCTAAAGAATATCAGGTTTATAATTTATTTCCTCACTATCCTCTCATAAGTACGAGTCAGAAGTATGAGAAGAGCCCTTTGCTGTCTGATATTTTCAGTGATACTTAGTTTGTCTCTTTGAGTTCTAGCACCTAGCATGGCTGACTGTGATCTATGGGTCTTTACATAGCAGCTGTGAGCAATCTTGAGGAATCAGCATGGCTCTGTCCTCCTCAAGACATTGCATTTGGGCACCTCATCCACCACTCTCAAAGTTAAAAATTACCAATCCTTCTGAAGCAGACATTGTTGAAATACAGATATTCGGCTGTATTGGTCTGCACTCATTACTTTCAAGGAAATCTTGTCTTTTTTTTAATCTCCTTATTTCCCAGTGTACTTAGAGTCCTCTTTTAACTTCACAGCAGCTGTGGGAAGGGTCATTTCTAACTGTCCCTTTGCTGTTCTCTTCACTCACAGAGAGCCCTTGTGAGCCTGCTTAGTTTAGGGCCCCAGAGTCTGCACAGAGTGAGTTCTGGCCCAGGATTCTGGTGCATGGCCCGTGTCTAGGGCGGGGACTGGAGCTCCTGTTTGCTGTGCTCTTCAGTACTTTCTGGATGAAAGTGACAGCAGCTCAGGCCGGTTTGGTGTCACATAACAAAAATGGGTCCAAATTGGTCCCTTCCTATTGTGTTTCCTCTTCTCTTCTCTCCCCTCTCCTGCCTCTTCCTCCTGCTTTCTTTCTTCACTTGTCCTCCCATTCCCTTTGGTTAGTTCTCTCTTTTGTGTGCTTTCTCTGCCCTGTTTTATTATTTCACCAGGATTGCAGATCTGAGATAGCTGGGGTGTCACTGTGTTGCCTCATCCCCTTCAGAAGTATTTTTGACTTACAGCTAAAGCTCTCTGCATCATATCTAGTAGCTATAACTGGAGAGTTCCCAAGTTGTCTTTAGAGCTTCTAGTTTGTCCTCTGTATATGTGTTCATCACACAAATACATTTTGTGTGATGATATTTTGACTCAGTTTGTATCAGTCACTTTCCCAACACAGTACACATGTCTAAGAAGAAAGCGGTTACTCTTGTAAATCTGAAACTCAGGGAAAGAATTTCTTGTGCAAGTGAGTACTTCTGTAGGTCACGTGAAATTTTGAGTAGAAATTCATTGTAACTCTTGTGATATCCAGGAGTGATGTAACCTAAGCCATCTTAGGAAAGTCCCAATACTTGGCAGTGAACTATTTTAGGCTTCAGAAAACAGAGTGGACCCTAAGCGCCCTGTCCTAAAGTGCCTGGTGTAAGGTGGCTTCATGAGACACTTTTGGAGAGGGGAAAGATCATCCTCATGCTTGCTCAGAGTAGAATCAGTTAGCCTCTCCGCTTGTGGAGGACACTGCCCTGTTTGGAAACCAGTGGACCCCTCACATGTGCCTGGCTGAGGGGGCTGGTTCTCAATAGAGTGAGAGTAAGAACAAATTGTAGATGGTTCATTTTCTCCACTACCCCTTTCAGTTACAAGTCAGTGGTGAGTTTTTTTTTTTCTCTCTACTTTGTGAGAAATTTACACATGTGACCTCTGATGAACCTTGGCTCCAATCCTGAAAGTGCAGAAAGGAGACTTTTGCCCCAAGTGTGCACTTATCTGGCCAGCAGGCTGCAAAGGTAGGTGCAGGGGCAGCAGCTCCATGCACACCTGCACATGTACGTAGACACACAAATGGACGCACACACACAGACACACACACACACACACACACACACACACACACACACACACACACACAGATATGCACATCCTTTCCTGACCCTGCCCAGGGTCTAAGACACAGCAGAGCTCACCTGTCAGCAGAATCAGCTTTTGGGGAGGGAAGTACACCTGCCCTGAGCTGGAATTTACCACTCTCACCACGTAAGTACTAATTTAATATTAGAAAATCCAGAAAAATACTTCTGTCATCTAACTTTCTCAGGAAGAGCATTCTAGAGTTTGTTTCACTTATTCTGCTTATTTTTTGTGTTTTCCTTTACCAACTTTATTTACTTACATGACTTATTTGAATATTTTTTATTATGCTGTTTATTTTATCATTTTCTCAGTCCCCTTTTAAGCTAATTATATTATCAAATTCATCTTTATTAATTTCTGTTTCTAGTTCACTCTATAATTTTACCCTTCTCCTATTTTTATAATTGATACATTTGTTCAATTTAATTGACATTTAGTGTATTTCTATGTCTTGTTGAGTACTCATGGAAAGACAAGGCTTAACACATCCATCAATTCCCTGCCTAACTTCTATGGACCAGTGGGACAAGTTTCCCGAGAATTCTCTTGCCCCTTTGCATCTTGTTATATTAGTGGGTTCTGTGGCATTCCTGTGAAAAATTAGGGGTGAAAAATTAGGGTTCTGTTTGCAAGTCACTCCTGGATTCTGATGAGATCAGATTCATAAATTGGGTGCTCAGCTGTGCCTACTGGATTGACGTGGAATATATGATAGAACCTAGCGCATACTTGGCCTGTATCATTACTAATCATGGTGTTAGCCCTCCACAGTGTACCCTTTCTCTGTATTGCAATTGGCTCTGTCCCAAGTGACAGATCCAGAAGTGATCTCTTTTAAAGTCCAGAAGTGACCTCTTTACCTTGGTGGTACTTCCTGAGGTGTAGGTTGGATCTCCCATCCTGTAAACCAGGCTGAGGGATTTGTGCCCACCACTTCATCCTCTAGTGAAACTTACATAATAAGAGATAAAAGGCAGATTGAATACAAATGCTATGCACTGATTGCATCTCATTAACCATCTCTGGTTTACACCCAAATTTAAAAAAAGAATAGAATTTGCAGTGCT
Organism: Cavia porcellus; assembly: GCF_034190915.1. Taxonomy (NCBI): domain Eukaryota; kingdom Metazoa; phylum Chordata; class Mammalia; order Rodentia; family Caviidae; genus Cavia; species Cavia porcellus. The sequence continues at coordinate 41,566,090 of NW_026947501.1, read as the reverse complement.
CAAGGAACCTGTGGAAGTCAGCCACATCCTATTTCTCTATGTGTCAGTCTACACAGAACACAGATCCTCATGCTCTTTTGTTTATCTACTTAGTCTTGGGCAGAGGCCGTTTCTGCACCCTGGTGTACTAAGAAACTCTTGCAGTGTGCACAACAGGACAGGAGACCGGCTAGGCCTCCTAGGCAGGAGGATTTTGCTCACGGCTGCATCACTGTGGGAGGACCTATAACTTGCTAACAGTAATAAACTCCAGCCTCTTCAGCCTGAAACCTGCTGATTTTGATTGTGCAATCTGTTCTTGATCTGCTGCCACTTCAGCTTTCTGGGACTCCAGAGTGCTTTTTGGAACATTTTAAAATCATGCCCTGTGAAGTCTTGTATGACTTGTGTACCATTATCTCAAATAGGTTTTTCCATCACTATGCAGGAGGCTCTGTTTGGACCTTCAGGAGATGGAGGCTGGTTCTGCAGGTGTGATGGACAGAGAGAGTGGGGTCTGACTCATCTGAATATCTCCTGTGGACCCTAAATCATTAGAGAGAAAGATGCGGTCGTGTACAGGCATCATGATTCATTTTCATATTTTCTCCATTACTTCATATTTAAAGGTAAATTATTTTTGCAGTTTTCATATATAGGAAAAAGTTTTCACTTATAATACAGTATCCAACATTTGTACGTCCTTGAGAATTAACGTGCATCATCCTTCTCTTTCTTTGTGACATCACCACCTCACCATAGCTCCCAGCTCCAGTGGAATCTTCCTCACTCACACAGACCTCAAGCTCTTGTTCTCATCCTGTCAAAGAAGGCTGCAGTCTCTGGCATGGAGAGAACAACACAGGAAACAGTGGGATCCCATCCCATTCACTTGCTCACCATCCTCATCTCCCTCCATCCTTACCAGGGATGCAGAGCATTAGCAGCCCCAGACACGGAGCAGGAAGCCTCATTTTGAAATGCAGAAGCCAATGTCCAGATGAGTCAAGGCAAGTTGAGCTTTTATCTGAGACTTGCTGGGAAGGGCCTCCCTGGGGACACCAAGGAAACACCCTGATGGGCATAGTGAGCGGCAGGAAGGGAGGCCTCTCTCTTGAGCAAAGTTGTTTCATATCTTGGTATTTGGGGGAAAGCAAAAGAGAAAATATCCATGTGGTGTCCGGCACTAGGAAGAAGGATCCCATTGTGAAAGGCAGAGGTCCCTGTTGGAACATGGTACACAGTGCTCTTCTCCAGTAAGGAAAACACTGCCATCTCTATTTACAGCTCAGCAGAACAGCTCTGTGCTAGTGACAGCATGGAGCCTGGAGAGGGCTTCTGGCAAATGTGGTTTCCAGGTGAACTTAGTCTTCAAGGGCCCAGTGGTTATACAACATGGGCTACTGCTGTCAACAAAATTTGCCAGGAACATTAAAAAAACAAACAAAAAACCCCCCCAAAAACCCCAAATGTCTGTTTGAGCTAGAGTACCAGGTGTCCTGTTGAGGTCAAGTGGAGAAGGTGACAATGATTGTGTCTTAGGTAATCGATATGCAATTCCCAGCATTAGTTTAATTGATGAATATCCTGTCCTACTTATCTCCATAGAGAGATGTTAACATGAGTATGAAGATATATTAACATGTAAATGGGTATACTATGAACATATGTTTGTATAGAAATGTATCTCTGATTATGAGTGTATACATGTTAATGTGTATCTATTGTATATGAATAAATGAATATATATATATATATATAAATGTATATAGATAGCTATATATGAGTGCACATATGTGCATTCTAAAGTGCTATATTAATTAATATTGTTCTTGTAGGAGTAATTCCTTTGAAATATTTTCTACATTTGGGCTTTTGAGGCAGGTTCTCACTTTGTAGTTCAGACTGGTCTTGAGTTCACTGTGTTGCCCAGGCTAGGGTCAAGCAGGTCAGTTACTCATCCTGGTTCCATCAGAAACTGCTCAGTCACTGCACAGACACCTGAGAGTCCTGGGTCTCTCAGCAGTTTAGTGGCCATGAGCCTGGAAGAGATTTCACTGTTACTATCAGCAGCTTGTAAGCTGAAGACATCACATAATGACTGTCAGCAGTGTTGTAGTCATTCTCCCCTTGTGATTCATCCTGGAGCAGAAACTCATTTTAGTCTCTGTCCTGTTTCTTGCTGGTGATGTGACATGGGAGTTTCCTCTCTCCATCTGCCTAAAGACTATGTCCCATTCTTCCTGATAAGATGGCAGCATTCAGCAGAAAATTAAAAGGAATGGTGTCCCTTACACCCTTTATTATGGAAGAATCTCACAGGAAAACTCAGGGCACCCACATTACTTTTCTATTTCTACAGTAAGATTTCACATTAAATTATGTCTTGAACATGTAAAAGTCATTATGTTACAGTTCTTGAGGTCATAAGTCCACCTCAGTGCTTAGTGTGACAGAGCCAGGATGCTGTCAGTATGTCCTCACTCTGGAAGATCCAGGAGGAAATCTGTCCTTCATCTCCTAGATATGTCTCTGAGCCTGGGTCCCTCATCTTCCCAGTTCCCAGCATTTCACATCTTGACCCCTTGCCAGGTCACCTATGTGTGCAGCCTCCCCGTGTGCTGTCCAGATGTCAGCGCTGAGAAACCTCAGTCCACAGGAAAGAAAGGTGTTACTGTGTGTTACAGAGATTCTGGTTGCTGTCTTTAAATCTCAGTTAATTAAAAATATTCCATTTTGGAAGAGGAAACCATTGTTCTCATATGGTAATAATGAGCTAATTGATTGCATTATGCATCCATTTTCAATTGGAAATCAGCATTGACTGTTCTTAGACAGCAAAGATAGTGAATTTCAAAGTTGTTTTTCTATGAAGGGGTCTTTCTTTGCTTGCTTAGTTTGTACCAAGAGAACAGACATGTTGATTGGCACCATGTAGAGCCCATAATGATGGTTTCAATGTGGTGTAAAGATACAACGGGATGCACCAAGATGAGATCCTCACCTCCAACTGAACTATCTATGGAGTTATGTAAGCAGGAATAACTGATGTACATTCTACAAAATTTAAAAAAAACACATTGTCTCTACAAAACAGCAATTTAAAAAATAAATAGTTTGTGGCATCCACACTGAAGGAAAGCTCCTTATGAGCATCTGAGACATCTAGAGCATTTATGCAGGTTGCAGGCAGCAGTCTCAGGTGAGTTTGTGGTGCGTGAACAGAGTGCATCTTGGAAAGCCAATGGGTGCTGGTCCTGCCTTGGAGCCAGAAGATGTTTTTGGACATACAGTTACACATGTGTCAAAATCAATAGAAACAAATTTTGGAAATGTGACTTTTCATAAAAGTAAAATTTATTCTTATCATCCTGTCCTTAAAAGGAAGATGTTCTGTTATTTGGCTCTGCGGTAGCACTGAGTTTTATGGAAGCCCATATGAAAAAAATAATATGTTAAATTCCACAGTTCTTACCATGGGAAAATTCCTGTTATTCTCTCTGGCTAACTTTTTTTCTGTTGGGGAATTTGTTGGTAGCTGTTAAGTACCAAATTGGGTAATATTTTCAGTTTCAGTTTCATTGAAAATTCAGAGGATTTGTGTGATCCCTTCTTGTACAGGTGGTGACACTGCATACACAGTATTAAATGGAGATGCTGGATTCTGGCCTTAGGCTCAGGTGCACAATGTACCCAGTGGTCACATGAGGTGGCCTCCTAGCAGTTGGCCTTGAGGATGTCACCCTGGTTGCTGCCTCACCTTAGTTGTTTGCCGCTGAAGGTCCTGATGCTGTCTGGAAGCCAAGTAGAGTAACTCGAGGGCTGAGGTCTTCACTTGCAACCAGAAAATTTCACCATCCTGTTAAGGCTGGATGGAATCCTTCTCTGGCCGGAGGTTTTCTTCCCTGTGGAGGAGGCTTGGAGATCAGTGCAGACCCAGGATCAGATCCTCAGTTCTTCACCTTAGCCTTCCTGTGTAAGTCGGGGAATTTTTTCCATCATATGATTTTTCATTTGAATGTAGGAATGATCCATGTTTTGTGTGAAACAGAAAATATTGATAACATAAACTCTTTCCCCCATAAAACCAAGTACAATATGCATCAAATAAATGTTGTGCTTAAATTGGGGATTTGTTTGTCCTGACTTAATGCCATGGTCCGCAGGCCCCAAACTTGGCTGCCATCTTTGGCTGCTGAGTTTGGAATCTTGTGCAGAATCCTGAACACTCCTCACGTGCCGATCCATGTCCACAGATTCAGAGGAGACTGGTCTGGTGATGGATCAAGATGGGAGCTTTCTTCTCCCTGTTTTATTGTGCATGTTTAAGACTGACCCCAGCACCTCCACATCCTAGTGAAGCACTCTGCCACTGAGCTGTCCCTGCAGCCCTGGCTTTACAATTTTTCTCATGTTTGCAAGCTGATCAAGTGTGATACGCCCTTTCTGCTTTCTATTGTCTAACCCTGCATCTGGCTGGGCCTCCTTTTCTCCCTGTGCCTGTTCTCTGTGTCTGCTTTTTTTTTTTTGGTACCACGGATCAAACTCAGGTCTTCATGCTTGCAGGCAGGCTCTTAAGGCACTGAGCTGAATCCCCAGCCCTGGGTCTGCTTTGTGACTCCTAGATTGCTGAATACTTCTCATTCTCAGGGCATCATGAAGCATTACTACTCTGCCAGGTGCCATTGTCCCTGCTAATGTTTTTTTTTTTTTTTTTTTTTTTTTTTGGCTCTGGGGCATGAATCTCTCGCAGTTCCTTTTACTTTTTTTTAAATCTTAGTATCCAGTCCTTCTTGGCCTCCACTGTAGATTTGTCTTCATCTGTTTGCTTTGCACACTGTGTTACCTTCAGGTTCCCAGTCTGCTTTCATCTGTTTACACTCACCTTGTCCTTTGGAATTGTGCCTCATAGCTCAGTGAAGATCTCTGATCTCCAGAATCCCTCCTGTGCCTCTGCTTTAGGACATCATTAGCTGGAGGCTGGTGACTTCCTAACCTGTTCTTTTCCAACTCCTCAGTCCCCCATCACTCATTGCTTCTTCCCTTCAACTCTCCTGGTCTCACAACATATGGTTTCACATTCTCCAGTTGCTCAGATACAAACAAGTGGAGCAGTTGTCCTCAATTTTATCTTTTTCTGACACATCACATCCAGATAGACGACAGAGTCATTTGTTTTGCCTTTAAAATACAGTCACCATCTGCAGCGTCTGGTGGGTCAAGGGCCTGCAGGAAGAAGACCATTGAGTGCATAGTTTTCTTCTCTCTCTTCCTTGACACAGGTCTTTGTTCCTTTGTTGTCTTCCTCACTCTTATTCTCTGCCAGAGGCCTCAGCTGCAACTTGCTGTTCTGAGTTCTTCCACCTCTTCCTCTCACACAGAGCAGGCTGTGCTGTGCTGCTCCCCAGACAGCATTGCAGAGGGCAGCTGGGCTTCCCCAGACAGGGAGGTTGGTGTTCGGGGCCGCGAGTATGTGTATGTTGCACACAGTAATAAACTCCAGCATCCTTAGCCTCCATCATGTTCATTTTGAGTGTGAAATCTATCCCTGACCCACTGCCACTGAATATCTCTGGAGCCCAAGATTGCAGATTGAAAACCCTATAAATAATGCCTTGTGGAGCCTGACCTGCTTTATGCACCATCCAACTCAGATAGGTGTTTCCATTACTATGAAAGAGGCTCTGACTGGACCTGTAGTAGATGGAGGCTGGCCTTCCTGGGGTGATGGACAGAGTGGGATCTGGGTCAACACAGTGTCTCCCATGAATCTAAAATGATGAAGGAGAAGGGTGAGATCACTTTCATATATATCAGTCTGAATTATTTTTGTCATTTTGATTTTTTGTGCAAAAACATTCAGTTTTAAAAATGGGCCCCTAAACTCGCAGCCACAAGCGAACCCAAGAGTTCACCTGAACCATCTCTTTTTTGTGTAAAACCATCTCTTTTTTGTGTAAAATCATTATTTGAGGATACAGGTCCTCTGGAATCCTCCTCATTCCACAGACCCAGCCCTCTCTAGTATGTGCTGCAAAACAGGCAGCCCATCCCACTGTGTTCTGAGCACATCTGGGTAGCAGAGGGTGTGCAGAGCCCACCTCTCACAACTGAACTCCCCGTGTCCTTACCAGGCAGGCAGAGCATCAGCAGCCCCAGGAGCTGAGCAGGAAGCCTCATGTTGAGAACCTGGACTGCAGAGTCTTGATCACTCAAGGCGTGGTGACTGGGGAGCTTTTAGATCAGGCTTGCATGGGCAATTCCTTTCTGGGGAGCAAGATGCAAATTCCCTGGTGGGTACAGTGGTGTGGCAATAGTGAAGGGCATGGCACTAGGCCTGTGCTTTGAACAGGATGATGGAAAATATTCTGTTTTTGGAGGGAATTGGTAGACAGAGTCCCTGCTGTGTGCAGCTGTGGGCCCGAGGACCTCATCATGTAATTCTGCACCTACAACAAGAGTACAAGTCCCCCAAGGCAGTACCCTGACCCTAGGACATGTGCCTGTGTGTTCAGATCAGTGTTCAGGAGGGTGGTTCAGCCTGCCCTTTTCAGCCTCTGTCCTTGCTCTGAAGAAAAATGCTCCTTACAGTGCTCTTCACAGATTTCCTCCACAGCAGCGCAGAGGGGGACTGTAAAGACTGCGGCCACTGATGTTTCCTTATAAACTCTGTGAGGATTAAAATCCTGTTGGAAATAGTTATTCCTGAATTGATGGCTAAACTGCAGAAAAGCACCCATGTTGAAAGAAATTACCTGTTTATTTCTGATGAATGTTACAACCTTGTGAAAATCAAGTGGAAAATTTAAAAAAATGCCTTCTATAATGAATATAAAATTATTGTTAAGTACATTTCAAAAATTTGTGACTACTCTTTCAATCATATTCATTTAAATAAAAACATATATAATATTTAATATTTATCAATCATATTCATTTAAATAAAAACATATATACTTGTTTATAAAATTATATATACATATATAAATATGTTGATGTGTACGTTCACATCAGATTAATAGAAAGGCTTCTTAATATAAAAATTGCCCTGAAGTCCTGTGCGGATGGAGGAGGCATAATTGCATAGCTGTCTTTCAAGTGGTCATAAAAGTCCTGGTTATCAGTGTGTTTTATTCTCCAGGGTGCTGTGCCTCCGCAGTGCTTGTGTGAAAAGGAGCCCCCATGGGAGTACATCTGCGCGACCTCAGGCTTCTTACTGTCTCTGTGCAGTGTGAATTAGTGCATGGCTCAGTCCAGGATGATCTCCGGAGCAGGGCTGGGTCAGATGTGCTGTGGGATTTCAATTTCCGATTCTTTACTCCAAGCCAGGGAGACAAGCCTGGTCCTGCAAGCCTGAAGGCCATGGTATTTGTTTTTAAATGATTGTGCCAGATATGTGGAGCATTCCTTCAAAACTGTGAATTTTTGTGGGATAATAAATATTTTCTCATGTTTGCTTTTATAAATACAACACAAAATGTATCTCTCTTCCATTCTCTTCCACCTCCTTCAAATTTTCTTGTCCTCTGTGCTTGAGATTGAACTCATTGCCTTCACCCTAAGCTATATCCTCAGCCTCTTTTATTCTTATGTTTAATATTTTGATGCAGCATCTCCTTGAGTCACTAAGTTAGTCATTTAGGCTTGCACTTGCCATGTTCCTGCCTCAGCCTCCCAGAATCCTGGGGTTACAGTTATGTGATATCTGGCTTGGATGTCTCTGTCTTCTGAGTGCTAACATCTTTCTAAGCACATACAAAAGTTCCTATGATGCCTTGCCTGGCTTTTCAAGACCATGCTATTGTTCCTTTTAAATTTTGTATATTTTTATTAGTGCATGCTTGCAGGACTTAATGACTGCATTCATCATGGGCAGTGGGCCCATGTCCATGACGTATTCTAATTTTTTATTTCTCCTTTCCCTCATTTTTAAATTCCTAAGGGTCTGTTCTTCAAGTGTCAAACCTAAGTTACCAGTAGCAACTATCATGAAAGACAGTAAGCTGATGACCATTGGACAAGCACAGAGCAAAGTTGTAAAAGCTTACAAAGGTGTAGAAAGGTGTAGAGAGGATATGAAAACCTGATGGAAAATAACTTGGACACTTGGACATTTATTCATCTTTCATATACTTGCCCTTGAAAATTAAGGAGTTCCCGAATCCATGTACAGATTGACTGTGCTATATTATGGTAATTGAGCAGTCCTGAATAAAACTTGAATGAGATTTTAAGAACTTGTAGCCCACTATCTATTTTTTTTATTTATTTAAGAGGAAAAAGAGAAAAACACAAAACAAAACAAAGCAGTGTAAGGTTACACATAATACAGAACTACAAAAAAAAACATAACAGTAAGAAATCACCTGTTAATAGATTACATATTATCATCTTGGAAATAGTTGCTCAAATCACAGTATCAAAGAATACAAAGTAGACATTCAAACAGAGATACTGCAAACAGCTGTGTTCAATGATCCAAAAACATTAATATAGTCAGCTATTTAACACCCCTAAACACACTTGCTGTTATATCCGTTAGAGCTCTTTTTTTTCCTCCCTCTCTTTTTTACAACAAAATTTACACATTTTGGATTTTATTACTCCTTAGTTCTTATTACTTTTTTTTGGGGGGGGGGAGAGAATAAAGTCAAATATGGCAAAACAAAGCTGTAAGTCAAAACCAAGGATAGACATAGCACATGATGTAGAACAGAGTACAAGGTTATTAACAATGGTTATCAACATTGTCTCTTGTTTCCTTAAAAGGAATTGTCTATCTCATTAGATATTATAAAGTTGGACAAAACAGTGGAGAACAAGACCAATAAAACTTAGGCATTGTGAACATTACAGGACTTCCAAAGGAGACAATAGTCAAACCAGAATGGGCATCTTTGTGAATCTTATTGCCTTCAAAGTAGTTGCCTATACCCTCAGACTTGCTACTATCGCACAGAATGGAACAGAGTCTAATCAGTCAAAACAAGATCTTGGGAGTATTACAGGACTCCAAAACAAGTTAATAGGAGATCGAAAAGAGTTACTATTATATATCCTAATTTTTTTAATTTTTCCCTTAATTAAAATAAACATAAGAAATAGCTAAATAATTTTTTTAAAGAATACTAGTTACCATAGTGTCTGTCTTTTTCCTTAAAATATTTGGATAAAACTTCATATACTATAGCTTCAAATATTTCCATATCAAAAAGCCCAGAATAAAGCCTTTCTAATTAATAAGTGAAAATTTTATAAGGCTTCAAGGCCACATAATGGGGAATCATGGTTATCACATATTTTTATATATTTGAATCATTACTTACATTAGGGAAACTATTCGGTATTCATACATGCGAGATTGATTTATTTCACTTATGGGTATGGTCTCAAGCTGCGCCCATTTATTGATAAATATCTCAATGCGATCCTTCTTTATAGCTGAATAATACTCCATTGTATAGAAATACCACAACTTTTTTATCCATTCCTCAGTTGATGGACACTTGGGTTGTTTCCAAGATCTGGCGATTACAAATTGTGCTGCTATAAACATAGGTGCACATATATCCCTGTGGTATGATGCTTTCAGTTCTTCTGGGAATATGCCTAGAAGTGGAATAGCTGGAATAAATGGGATTTCCAATCCCAACTTTTTGAGAAACCTCCAGACAGACCTCCACAAAGGCTGTACCAGTCTACACTCCCACCAACAGTGCAGGAGAGTTCCTTTTTTCCCACAGCCTCTCCAGCATTTGTTGTTGTTGGTTTTCTTGATCCTGGCCATTCTTTCAGGAGTGAGATGGTATCTCAGTGTGGTTTTAATTTGCATTTCTCTAATGACCAATGATGATGAGCATTTTTTCATGTATTTATTTGCCATTTGCATTTCTTCATCTGAGAATTGCGTATTCTTCTCAGATGCCCATTTTTGGATTGGATCTTTGAATTTTGGGGGTCTGAGTTTTTTTTAATTCTTTATATGTTTTAGACAAGAGTCCCTTGTCTGAGAGAGAGTTCACTAAAATCTTTTCCCAGTTTGTGGGTTTTCTTTTCACTATGCTGGAGATTTCTTTTGACATGCAAAAACTTTTTAATAAGCAGTGGTCCCAGTTATTGATTCTGGGAAGTATTTCCCATGAAGTTTGAGTCCTATTCATGAATTCTCTACCTACTCCTATGTCTCCAAGGTTTCTACCCAATTTGTCTTCCAATAGATTTAGCATTTCTGTTTTAATATTCAGATCTTTGACCCATTTAGATTTTAATTTAGTACATGGTGATAGACATGGGTCTAGCTTTAGTTTTCAGCAAATGGAGAGCCAGTTTTTCCAGCACCATTTATTAAAGAGACTGTCGTTCTTCCAGTGAACCTGCTTGGCTCCTTTATCAAAGATAAGGTGGTTGAGTGTGTTTGTAGTTGTGGTTGTATCTTCTAATCTATTCCATTGATCTTCAGCTCTGTTTTGATTCCAATACCATGTTGATTTTACTACTGTTGCTTTGTAGTATAATTTCAAGTCAGGGATTGTGATGCCTCCTGCTTTGTCTTTGCTGCTTAGAATTGCTTTTGCAATTCTAGGTCACTTTTGGTTCCAGATGAAATTTAGGAGTGATTTCTCTAGATCTATAAGGTATGTTGATGGTATTTCTATTGGGATTGCATTGAATCTGTATAAGAGTTTTGGGAGAATGGCCATCTTCACAATGTTTGTTCTTCCTATCCATGAGCAAGGGATGTCTTTCCATTTTCTGAGATCATCTTCAATTTCCTTTTTCAGTGTATTATAGTTTTCACTGTATAAGTCTTTCACTTCTTTCGTAAGAGTAATTCCTAAATATTTCATTTTTTTGCTTGCTAATGTGAATAGTCCAGTTTCCCTTATTTCCCTCTCTGTGATTTTGTTGTTTGTGTATAGGAATGCTATTGATTTCTGAGTATTGATTTTGTATCCAGCCACATTACTGAATTTATTTATTGTATCTAAGAGTCTTTCAATGGAGCTTAGGGGGTCTTCTATGTAGAGTATCATGTCATCTGCAAACAATGACAACTTAACTTCTTCTTTTCCTATCTTTACCCCTTTTATTTCTCTTTCTTGCCTAATTGCTCTGGCTAGTAATTCCAGTACTATATTAAATAGGAGTGGTGATAAAGGACATCCTTGTCTTGTGCCTGATTTTAAAGTAAAGGCTTTCAATTTTTGGCCATTTAGTATGATGCTGGCTGTTGGTTTGTCATAAATGGCCTTTATTATATTGAGGTAAAGACCATCTATTCCAATTTTCTGTAGAGTTTTTCTCATGAATAAATGTTGGACCTTATCGAAGGCTTTTTCTGCATCTATAGAAATGATCATGTGATTCTTATTTTTGGCTTTATTGATATGGTGGATTACATTTATTGATTTGCATATGTTGAACCATCCTTGCATTCCTGGGATGAATCCCACTTGGTCATGGTGTATAATCTTCTTGATGATTTGCTGCATCCTATTTGCCAATATTTTATTGAGGATTTTTGCATCTGTGTTCATTAGAGAGATCGGTCTATAGTTCTCTTTTTTAGTTGGGTCTTTCTCAGGTTTTGGTACTAGAGTGATATTTGCTTCCAGGAATGACTTAGGAAGGATTGCTTCCTTTTCAATTTCATTGAATAGTTTGAGGAGTGTCGGCATTAGGTCTTCTTTGTATTTCTTGTAGAATTCTGCAGTGAATCCATCTGGGCCTGGGCTCTTCTTGGTGGGTAAGGACTTAATTACATTTTCAATTTCAGTAACCGAGATTGGGTTATTCAACAATTTTACATCCTCTTGATCTAGCTTTGGCATTTCATATGCTTCTAAGAATCTGTCTATTTCTTCTGTGTTATCAAACTTTTGAGAGTAGAGGTTTTCGAAATAGGTGTTGATGATCTTCTGTATTTCTATTGGGTCTGTAGTGACTTCTCCTTTTTCATTTCTTATTGCATGAATTTGAGCTTTTTCTTCCCTTTTTTTAATAAGGTTGGCTAGAGGCTTATCAATTTTATTTATTCTTTCAAAGAACCAACTCTTTGATTTGTTGATCCTTTGGATTGTTTTCTTAGTCTCTATTGCATTGATTTCTGCTCTGATTTTTATAATTTCCTCTCTTCTTTTGGCTTTGGGCTTGACTTGCTCTTCTTTTTCTAGCTGTTTGAGGTGTAGCATCAAGTTATTTATTTGTATTCGTTCTGTTTTCCTGATGTGGGAACTCAGTGCAATAAATTTTCCTCTCAGGATGGCTTTCGTTGCATCCCACAGATTCCAGTAAGTTGTATCTGCATTTTCATTTTCTTTTAGGTATTGTTTGATTTCTTCTTTAATTTCTTCTGTGACCCACTGATTACTCAAGAGTGGGTTATTCCGTTTCCATGTGTTTGTGGGATTTTTGCAGTATCTTTTATCGTTAATTTCTAATTTCAGAGCGCTGTGATCCGATAACATGCAAGGGATGATTTCAGCTCTTTTGCACTTGTTTAAATATGTTCTATGAATTAATATATGGTCTATTTTAGAAAATGTTCCATGTACTGCTGAGAAGAATGTGTATTCTGATGTTGTTGGGTGGAACATTCTGTATATGTCTATCAAACCCATTTGTTCACAGGTATGATTCAGTTCTGTTATTTCTTTGCTCATTTTCTGTCTGGTTGATCTGTCCCTTGGTGTCAATGGCATATTAAGGTCTCCTGTTACAATTGTGTTACTGATAATTTGAGTTTTCATTTCTGTTAATAATTGTTTTATATAACTGGGCGCTCTGGAGTTTGGTGCGTATATATTTAAGATAGTTATCTCTTCCTCTTGGAGTTTTCCCCTCACGAGTATGTAGTGACCTTCTTTATCCTTTATGGTCATTGTTGGTTTAAAGTTCACGTTGTCTGCAAACAGAATGGCTACTCCTGCCTTTTTTTGGATTCCTGCTGCATGAAGAATTGTTTTCCATCCTTTGACTTTCAGTCTGTGAGTATCCTTCTGGGTTAGATGGGTTTCCTGTAAACAGCATATGGTTGGATTTTGTTTCTTGATCCATTCTGCTAGTCTGTTTCTTTTGATTGGTGCATTGAGACCATTTACATTAATGGTTATTACTGTTAAATGTTGGTTAATTGTAGGAATCTTATCTCTCTGCTGTTGCATCTTTATCTTTCTGTTCTGTTTAATTATTTGCTTTGCTTAGTGGTTTTTTCCTTTGTGTATCTAAACTGTCTTTCAATATTTTTTGCAGGGTTGGTTTGGTGTTCATGAAATTCTTCAGCTGTTCTTTGTCATGGAAGTATCGTATTGCACCATCTATTTTAAATGATAGTTTTGCAGGATATATCAGTCTAGGTTGGAAATCATTTTGCTTTAGGATCTGGAATACTTCACTCCATGCTCTTCTTGACTTTATTGTTTGTGCTGAGAAGTCTGCTGTGATTCTGATAGGTTTTCCTTTATAAGTGATCTGTCTTTTCTCTCTGACAGCTTTTAATAATCTATTCTTGTGTTGGATTTCTGGGATGGTGATTATTATATGTCTGGGTGTAGTTTTATTTTGGTTATGACTATTTGGAGTTCTATATGCTTCACTGATCCTGATGTCAGTTTCTGATCTCATGCTTGGGAAGTTTTCAGCTATTGCTTCTCTAAATATCCTCTTGATATCCTTTATGTTGTCTCCTTCTTTTTCATTAATCCCTATCATTCTTATGTTATTCTTCTTTGCATCATCTTGCAGTTGTTGAATTGTTGTTTCCTGATTCCTTGTTATTTTTAAAAGATCTTTCCTTTCCTGTTCACTAGCTGCAATCCTGTCTTCAAGGTCTGAAATTCTATCTTCACTTTCATTAAGGCAGTTTTTACAACTTTCAGTGGAGTTTTTTATTTCCTGTATATCTCTGTGCATCTGCATTATGTATTCTGTTTGTTTCTTATATTGCTCATCTAGGGATTCTATCTTTTTGTTTAGTTCCTCCAATTTTTTATCTGTGTTTTCTTTAGATATATTTAGAATCTCTTTCATTTCTTTTATCATTTCTTCTTTTATCTGGGATATTATTTCGAGTTTGAATTTCTTTAAAGCTTCCTGGAGTTGCTTGTCAACTTCAGTAGCTATTGTGTCTGATATATGAGGAGGATGGGATATATTTTCTTCTAAATACATTCCTCCTAGGGTTTCCTGAGATGGGCTGGAGGTTTGAGGTTGTAATTTGGTCTTTCGTTTTGTCATTTTCCTATATTTCTGTGTTTCAAGTGTTATTTGAAAGCCTCCTCAGGATCTGTTGAAAATCCCTTTCTATGTTTGCAGCTACTGAGACTCTGGCACCACTCTACCCCAGGCCATTGGGCCTGCAAAACCAATGGCCCTCCTCTGCTTGTTCAGAACTCCATGGTTCCAGACAAGCTGGGCCTCAGGGACACTGTGCGCTCACCTGCCCCTTGGTAGATCCACAGCTCTTGGATCGCAGCCGGGTTAGGGTACTCACCACAGGCCGCAGTGCCTCAGGAGCCTGTGATCCCTCCCTGCTTGCAGAGATATCCACAGTCCTCCAGACAAAGGAAGGGCCTCCTGCGGGCACTCCGGATCCACCCAGCTCCTCCTCTGCACGCAGATGACTAGGCGTGGCTGGGCACAGGCCGAGGTGCCTCAGGAACCTGGGATCCCTCCCTGCTTGCAGAAATATTCACTCCTCCAGACAAAGGAAGGGGCTTCTGCAGGCACTCCGGATCCGCCCAACTCCTCCTCTGCACGCCGATGGCTATGCGCGGCTGGGCACAGGCCGAGGTGCCTCAGGAACCTGGGATCCCTCCTCCTCCAGACAAAGGAAGGGGCTTCTGCAGGCGCTCCGGATCTGCGCAGCTCCTCCTCTGCACACTGATGGCTAGGCGCGGCTGGGCACAGGCCGAGGTGCCTCAGGAACCTGGGATCCCTCCTCCTCCAGACAAAGGAAGGGGCTTCTGCAGGCACTCCGGATCCGCACAGCTCCTCCTCTGCACACCGATGGCTAGGCGTGGCTGGGCACAGGCCGAGGTGCCTCAGGAACCCGGGATCCCTCCTCCTCCAGACAAAGGAAGGGGCTTCTGCCCAATACCTTCTGGGTCGGGTATCCGGGGTATCCTTTTTCAGTGCTTGGAGGTTTCAGTCCACACTCAGTTGGCTCCAAGACAGGTGGGCATGGCTGGACCGCAGTTCATGGCGGCCGCCAACAACAAACTCGAACCAGCAAAGAGCGCCCACTATCTATTGAAAGCAAAGTAGAAGGGGAGGCCATGTTAATGAAACCAAAGCACATATTTTCTCAGTAACAATACTGTGTTCATGCTAATTTTTCAACATCCATTGAATAGTTTATATTGCATGTAAAATACTCTGAGACGTCACTTTTCTTTTTTGTACTGAGAATTGAACTGAGGATCTACCTCATGTAAGGAGAGCATGGCCTACTCTGTATATCCATGGCCTGAGATGTTAATTTCATGGGGTTTATTAATGAGGTTAATGAGGTTATTTGTTTTGGGCACATTTTTACAAAAAAGATTTTTTTTGGTCCGTGTGTTAAATCTTTTGTTTAAAGGGTTTTAACAAGAAAAAGAAGGTACAGAAATAGACATTATATTATGAAGCCCAAGGCATTATTCTCCATGACAAATATCATAACAAAAATACCTATCAATTAGGTGAACCAGCACTAAACGAAGTAATTTCAATATAATACAGGCTGAATATCCATGAAATGGTCTGACTCCACAATTTTGCAAAGTAAGTGATTGCCTAGAACAAGAAAATGCCCACCATTCTGGCTATAAACTGCCTTATTTCCTTTTGAGAGAAAATATATGTAATTTTCTGTCTAATATTTCATCAGGCAACAACAGAATAACTTGAAGAAAGTGTTTTTCAAAATGAAGGTCAAAGACCCTAAAGAATTCTTGTGTGGGATCAGTCACAAACATTTTAATCCAGCTCCCCATGTGATTACTGTACATTCTAAAAGCCCTTTAGGAAAAAGTACAGTTATAACAAGATTCTAAGCAAATTACTTGCATTGGAATATTCTCTACAAGTGTATGTTGTGAATACTTACTTCTTTTCATTTTAAAATACATTTCATGCATGGAGGGGAACATGTATAGCTTGCAACTGATCATGTCTCTGTATCTCTACATTTTACTTTGACGTTTTCATTACTTTCAAACTTAGCTATTGGAAGAAAAACAATGTATGGCTATAATCTTTAGAAAGTTATATTTCCAATAAATGAGTGCTCTAACAAAGATAAAAATATATTTTATTAAATGCCTACAAATTTAAAAATCATTCTGCATTTAAAATTAAATGGAATACTTACCATTAAATTGTCCCAAGATTCTACCATACTAACTCATTTAGAGGATGATGGCTTTTTAAAAATCCTTTACATAAAAAATGTTACTAATCTTGATGCTGTGTCTGACACGTCTTTCCTAAAATTCTATGCACTAATTTTTATAAAAATTACTTAAAGAAATCTGTGTCTGAAATGAATCTTATCACTTATTTCATGTGTTATCCTAGCAAACATATTTAACTAACAATGATGTTTCTGCTTTATGTAGATGTATTCAAAATTGTTGTTATTTTCTGGATGTCCCTGAAGACTATATAAACTGGGAGCCAAAAGTATAGGTAATAAGGTTTGGAAAGAAGCAAGCATAGTGAAGATATTCTAATTAAAAATAAGTTATATTCCCGTATCATAAATAACAAGAAAAATCATCCACATTTTGTCTGCACTGAACAAGTGGAATGTGCTTACCAGTTTAGTTAACAAGCAAGTGCATCATCCTTATTTAAATGAAATCATAAACAACAACTCTATCAGTAGCAATAAAATACGCAACATTTTCTATTATGGACTAACAGAATCTTGTGTTACATCTAAATACATGTACAAAAGCACATTAAAATTAGCCTCCAAATAATTGTGAAATGGCTTACTGAATCCAGATTGGTAACAAGCTTTTGTTTGCATTAAATGGCAACATAATCAGAACACACAGTTGGAAAATGAGGATCAGATCCGTTCTTCACCATTGAAAGAGGACTGATATCCTCAGAACCTACAAACTCACATGCATTGCTCTTCCTCGCAGTGTCTTTGTCATCTGGCGTGACCTGGACAGGTGCACTAGTCAATTGAGGGTAAAAGGTGTCCAGAAGTAGTTGGTTTGAAGGGAGGTACCGGCTTCTCCATCATGTTCCAGTCAGCATTCTGAAAGAATAGATGGTCCTGCATGTCTGAAAATTCTGTCTGAGGATGAAAAACCAGTCATTCCCCTAGGTCTTTGTTCAGAAAATTCTGCAGGACATTTGTGGTTTCTACAGCCAAACAATGCAGTATGTGAACCTTTCTTCCCACAATGAATTGCAGGAGATAAATGATTGATTTTGGATCAGGGGTGTCAGAGTTCTCCAGACTCTCCCACCATCATCATGAACATTAGCACTCAGAGTCCACCAGCTCACACTGAACCCATAATCTTCTCTACTTATAATGTCAGGCACAAGGTAAGTATCAGTGCCACAGAAACTGTGGTCAAATCTCCAGGGCCTACTCCTTCATTACATATGCAATAGTCAGTGAGCTTAATGTGCTTTTCTGAGTCCAGTGGTAAATTGTCTAATTTCAGGTATCTGTAAAGGATCTCTCACTGGTGAAGAGAGTTCAATGCTAAGCTGATCTCTGCAGAGTGAAACCTGGCCTTTGGCTCAGGGAGGATTCTTTGTTGCTGCATATGAAATACTAGATCTCCTCTGCTGACATGGTCCAGAGCAAAAATCAGTCTGCTTTTTGTCTGAGAGCAAGAATGCAGTCCAGTGACAAAAGGATGTTTCCATCACTGCTTCAAACATGGCTTTCTGTTTGTTCCCAATGAAATTTGATGCTCTCTTTTGTCACAACTTTCATTGAAATATTCCACCTGTTTTTTGTAGTTGAACCAAGAATACTTTCCCATAACTTCCTCTCCCGATTTCCTGGAGCAAAGTCCTGAAGAGCTAACCTAGATGATGCTTTACCACTTGTCCTAGTGTTCTTTACCTCCTGGTCTTCAGCAGCTTGTTCCACACTATGCTGATGTGAAAGAACAGAAAAGTTTTCTGTCTGTGCAGGTTCTGGAGCTGTGTGTGGTTCAATCATCAGCATCATGGGTTCTGGTGGCAAAGAGTGCTGCCCACATTCAAGGGTGACAAGCGTGTGGCACTTCTTATGCAGCAAGAGGTTACAGTGGATGCACTCCCATGTCTGGTGTGCAGACCCCCTACATGATCAGTGCAGAGGGCACAGTGAGCACCTGCTGAAGCATCTGGCTTGAAATCTCTGGGCATTGGCACAAGAAAACTTCCTGCTGAGGCTGCAGCTGTGTGGGGATGGAGGCATCTTCTGGATGAGGCCTTTTAGGGTGTAATGATGTACAAGGTAATGACTGGATTAAGGGTTCCTCCCCCTCCTTCAGCTCAGACGGCCTGAAGGTTTCTTCTAATTCCAACTGCAGGGATCCAATACCTGGTTCTCTTCCTTCTCGGCCCATTCTGTGGTGAAAATCTGTTTATTTTCCAAAGCTCACGTATCTTGAACTTCATCACAGAGCCCGACAAAGGAGAAGGAAGTCCCCAAACATAGTCTTGCAATAGCTCTTCCCATCAGCAGGGCCTGTCACATGCAGATGTGTGTCATGGAGGTGCTTGGGAGAAAGGGACCATAGTAGAGAAACCTGGCACCAGGGGCTCGGGGATCGCATGTGGCCTGATGCCTGTACTGACCACCCTGCCTGAAATTGTGTACTGAGGTGGGTTCATGAAGAATGATACAGGAATCCAAGCAGCCAAATGATAAATTTGAAATTTTAATTAACTGAGTCCAGGACCACTTGTGTTCAGATCCCCCTTACACCCCATTTCAAAGACCAATTAAGTGGCACTGAACTGGAAAGTTACATAGTTTTTAAAATAGAGAAGCACAAAAGACATCCTGTAGGAAATAATTTAGCTACAATTTTGCATTAATTTTTGGTTGATACCTACATCCTGCTTTGTTTGTTGAGCAGGCTGTTTCCCCCCCCCCCCCGTGGGTACAGATCATTCTGCTTTTCTCATGGGACTTCTACCTTGAGTAATTTTCCATTTTCCTGGGTGAAATACAGGGAACTAGTTAAGTGCAAGTGTCCAGATGGCACCAGTTATGCCAAGCTACAAAGTTCCCCCCTAATTTTAGTGCATGAATCAAATCCTTGATTCTTGGTCATCCTTTTAAAAGTCATCTCCCTCATCTATATTTTGCAGATCCTTGTATTGCAAACATGTAACCCTTAATTGATTGGACTGGACTTTGGATATAATGCATTAAACATTTTATCATGCAAGGACCAATAGTAATGGCCAGCAAGAGGAAAACTAAGGGTCCTTCTAGAGCTCAGAGTAGAGTAATCAGCCATGGGGTGACAGAGAACAAATCTGCATATCAACTCTGTTAAAGATACCTCTCATTTTTCCTATCAACTAGGCACTCTCTGGGCTGATTGAGAGTGTTCTTAAAAACAAGATTTATCAAGGGCTAGGCATAACACCCCTGTTTTAAACATAGGAGATCTAGATCTCACTGTCTCTTCAGGACCATCTCATCCAGAGAGATTAGAGACTCCTCCAGGTGATGAACATTTTGTTCAAGTCTGCACAGATCTTGGTCTATTTTTTGCTTGGTATCTGGTAGTATTGGTCTCCCACTATGAGGGTTGTGGTTCTTATTTCTGTGGAACTGGCTGCTCCTAATCCCAAAAGGGCAGGAATTATGAATGGGGCCCTCTTTTTTGTGAGGTTGGGTAACCCCGTATGTTTGCTCCCTCCTTTTCCAAAATACCAGTACACTTGAGGAAGAAATGAGCTATGATACAGAGTTTATGGTTAGGTCAGTAAAGACAGTCAGATGAGTACAAGGAGTGAGGTCATTTGTACAGGCAAACCAAGTTCCCAGCAGGGAGACTACCCGTTGGTGGATGGGGAAAGAGACATTTTGTACATATGCATTACATATGTACAAACATATGAATTACAATTGATTCAAAATGGTGAGCAACTTAAGTGGAAATTTCCAGACTCAATACAAACTCCAGAGCCCTGAATGTTTCCCAAAGGGAGGGAATTAGGTCCCTGTCCCTACCAGTATGAAGAACCAGAATCAAGGTTTGAGGTGTTTACCATCTGGGTAAGTGGATTTAGGGCCTACATTTATGGATTTTTACTTTTAGTCCACTTAGCTGGAGTCTCTGGTTTTGCAGGCATGAAATGGGAGTGATGAATCCAATGGCTCTTTCTGGCCTCCTTGAGGGCTGTGGGAGTACTCAAGGGGACTATATAGGGTCCTTCCAAGAGGGCATCCAGGGATGTGGGCTGCTCTTTATGATATAAATTTAATCATTATGTTGATCTGCCATGGGGTCATCAGGTATTTCAGGAATGGTCTAGTGGCCCCAGAACAAGAGGTGGGTCTAGCACAGAAAGAGCTGAAGAGCCAGATAGGACTTAACAAGTTCCCCATTAGTGATGGCAGCCAACTTATTATCTTGGGCATGGGGGATCAAAGAGGGCAGTTGGCCATCCATGGTCTCAAAAGGACTAATGTCCTGGAGGTAGGGGGTACATTGCACATGCAGAAGGCCAAAAGGAAGGAGACTTACCCAGTTTTTGCCAGTCTCAAGACCCAGTTTTGAAATAATTTTCTTGTTACTTGGTCTGAACTTTAAGGCCGAGAAGCACAATGTAATTTCCAATTGATTTCTGCTCAATTTTGAGTGATCTGAGCTATGAAATTTGGGCCCCTGTCAGACGACAAGGAGGTGACCAGTCTGAATTGATGCACTATCTCATAGAGGAGTTTCTTAATTTTGATGAGAACTCATTCAGTCTGAGTGGCAAATCCTTCAGTTCACCCATTGAATGTATCTAAAAGAACTAAGTGATATCCTGAGCCTATTTCATTAAAGTCTATTTCTCAATGATCTTCAGGGCTAAGTCTTCATTGTCTCTTTCTAACATCAGTGGTGGCCAGCTTAGAGTTCAATTGAAGTCATTGTGGGCATTTTTGGCTGATCTCTTTAGTCTCTACTTACCCAATTTACTTCCCCCAAGTGAGTGGCCCAATGAGTCTTCTGGATGGCTTGGGGGTCCAAAGATCTGCCAGCCTTCCAGAGAAAGTTGGGCTTCAAGGCTCTTGGCTGGTCACAATTCTGTATCTAAATAGGATGACTTGAGTATTATGGGGGACTAGAGAGCTGCAGGGAGCATTACAGACATCACTGGTTTTAGTGCTACCTCAGGGAAGGCATTTTCATGAGCTATTGTGGTGTCTTCTTGTTGGTGCCCCAAACAGAATATAATGGAAAACTTTTGGGGCAACCAAATGACAACCAGAAGGTCTAAAATCTCGGGGATATTCTTGATCTTTGTTCCTACTAAGGTTAATAATCCTCTTTCCTGATAAATGCCCTCATGCACATCGATCCTAGCAAAACTGTACCACCTATTTGTCCTCAACTTAGAGCTTGAGTAAAGGCTATCAGTTTTGCCTGCTGAGATGAATTCCCAACCCTCAAGCTTGGTCCTATATTACCTCAGTTTCGGTGGTCATCATAGCTCCCGCTACTAGAGAACCTTGGTGGAGGTAACTGCTCCTGTCTGTGAAAAGGATGGCTTCAGGCTGGGCAAGCAGTACATCAGTCAGGTCAGCTCGCAGGCTTGAAACTGAGTCAATAATATCCATACAATTATGTATCTGCATTGAGGGCTCATCATCAGGTAGGAGAGTCATTGGACTGAGGGCATAGGTAGACAGGAACTAGATCTAGTCAGTATTCAGGGAAAGGACTATTAGACCATGTGAGTATTGGACAACTATCTATCAGGAGGTGACTACAATAGTGTCTGCACAGCATTTGGAGTCACTATTTGGAATCTCTGGCCAAAAGTCAACTTAGTGGCTTCCCTGCTGAGTACTGCAGTGGCTGCAATTGTCTGTAGGCAATTTGTTCACCCTGTAGCCATGGGGTCTAATCGCCAGAACAAATAGGCAACGGACCTCTTCCAGGGTCCTAGGTACTGGGTTAAGAGACCTTTTGTTATCTCATGACTCTTGGCCACATGTAATTGGAAAGGTTTGGCTAAGTCATGGAGAGTAATGGCTGGAGCATTCATGAAAGCCTTTTTTAAATCACTGAAAGTTTGTTTCTCTAACTCAGTGCAGGTTTTAATTTCCATGGTATATCTCAGTTGTTGAAGACCTTTTGGGCTATTTCCACTAAATCTGAGCATACCTTTGAATCTTTCTAGCCTTTGATGCTTTTTCTTTTTAAAATATCTGACGCACACTGGGAAACAAATGCAGTATTTAGGATTTGTCTATTCTCAGG
Source organism: Cavia porcellus (assembly GCF_034190915.1). NCBI lineage: Eukaryota > Metazoa > Chordata > Mammalia > Rodentia > Caviidae > Cavia > Cavia porcellus. Next base: position 41,543,666 of record NW_026947501.1, on the reverse strand, counting down.
TGCCTCTAGACATAAAGTTGTATAAATACAATATGCCTCTAGGACATGCTCCAGGAATGCAGATGGCCATTTAAATTCACAAGAAAGTTTGGAGCTGGGTAAACAGGTTCACCAAAGGAAGAGGCTCTCCAATGAAATTCCTGAAGATGGTTTTGAACAATGCAGGGAGACAAAAAAATCAGAAGCACAGTGACCTAGTCACACAAATAACAGATGAATAACAAACATTAAACCAGTGACATACAAGATTAACAAAGCAAATGCAGAGATGAACAGACTGACACCAAAAACTAGTTTTACCTTATGACCTACTAGTCTCAGCCAAATTCCTGGTCTGAGAACAAATGAAGAAGATTTTAATGTTGTGTCCAACATTTCCATAGACTCACAAGAGGCACCCCAACAAAAATTGAAACAATCTTACTTGTAAGGATCTGGAGTGCTCCCTCTAATTAACATCCAGGGGTTTTGGTTTCTCTTTGAAAAATAGACATTCCTCAGGGGCAAGGAAGAACTCTTTGTAGTCCCCCTGAGTAAAAATTTCCTCAAAGAGAGGCTTTGATCCTATAACCCAGGATAAGACCCCAAATGAGGTGGGTTCATGAACAACAATATAGGAACCCAAGTAGCCAAACTGATGCATTTGAAATTTAATTAACTGATTTCAGGAGCACTTGTATATAGACCCTCTCCCCATTTCAGAGTCCAAACAAGTGGCACTGAACTAGAAACTTACAGAGCTTTTAAACTAGAGAACCCCAAAACACATCTTCTTAGGAACAATTTAGCTAGAATTTACATTAATTTATGTTTAATATTAATTAATTCTTGGTTGACGCCTATGTCCTGCTTCTTTTGTTGAGCAGGTTAATTTTTCTCTTGTGGGTACAGCTCATTGTGCTTTTCTCGTGGGACTTCTACCCTGAGTAATTTTTCCATTTTCCTGGGTCAAATACAGGGCACTAGTTAAGTACAGGTGTCTAGATGGCATCAGTTATGCCAAGCTACAACACATTATGAAGTGGTTTTTATAGGAAGTTCGGGGCGTAAGGACACTGAGTTTCTTAGTGTTTTTTAAGGCCTGGTGGCTGTGATTTCATGTTCCCAGCCTGGACATTTTTGGTTTTCTAAGGTTTTTATGAATGCCTGTCGGGAGACCTGTGCAGAGCTACTGGGAGTCTCCCGGCCCAGTGAAACCTCCTCTCTGATCTTTCGCTTTGTGGTGCTGTAGATATTTGTGCTTGAGGAGACTTCACGTGGATATGTTGGATTTCTTCATCAATTGTGGTCATCCTGGAGACACCTTCCTTAGGGAGTCCTGGAGGATTGAGTTGCTCCTACAGAGTGCACTGTGCCATCTGGATGGAGGTTTCCTCAGGCTTTTACAAAAAACTGCCTGGGGTTCTAAACCTGCAGCCTCATTATGTGGATAAGCAGCTCATTCTGTTCACTGTTGAGCTTCTCTGGGCAAGTGGGCTCAGGAGGCTGCTGTGACTACATTGTGATGCTTGGTAACATCAGATCCCAGTTCTGTTTGGTCAGGTTGCAAAGGTTTGGTCTTGGGATTCCAGGCCCTTAGCCCCCTCACCTGTCTCCCCTCCTCCATGGCCCATCTTGCACTTCATACTAAATAATCTAGCTACTTACTCATTTTGTTGTATTTTATCTAAGTATACAGGAATAATTCGATCTATATGTCATCTGTCTATTACTTTCTTACTTTTGCATTCCTGGAGTTTGTACCCTGTGTCTCCACAATGAACTATAGGTGTATCTTCAGACTGTTTTTTCAGATACACACTGAATATTTTTCTAAGTCACAAGATTTGTCAGGTTGGACTCTCCCTTGAGCTCTTGGCTTAGCTGCCTAGAGTTCTGGGATTACAGCCACACACACCATCTATTCTAATCCAGTGTGCAGAAACAGCACAACTAGGAATCCTTTTGGTGATATAAGGCCCTGGTGATAGCTTCACATTTAAGTCAATGTGTGTGCATTGACATTTTGCATGTGGTACACACAGTGCTGAGGGGTCTTTTCCACTGAAGGAACATTTTCTCTGAAGATACTGTGCTGGGGATTTACACGTAGACAGTTGTGAAATTTAGTGTGCTTTTCTTTCCTGATTCTACTTTCATCTCCTTTTAACTAGAAAGTAGTGCAACTTTCTGGAAAATTTCACATAACTTTCCCTTAGAGATATAAATGTTTGGTTCAGAGTCTTACTTCTGCGTAGCAGTGGTGGAATCATACCAGTTTGTTGCTTTCAGGTGCAGAGAGGGGATTAATTATTCATCCTGAGCTAATGAACTTAGTAGAAATGTATTCAGTTTAGTGACAGAGTGTGCATGTCTGAAAGTAAGACCTAACTGGAAAGAGCTAATGGGAATCATCCCTCGCTGATCATTAACTTGGGGATGGCCACTGTTATGAAGATGATGCCTCACTGCTGTCCTGCTTGATTGGTACTCTGCAATGCAAATAAAGCAGCAATAGGCAGATTGGGATTGTCATTTTTTTTTTCTTTTTAGGTGTGATTTTCAGGAAAACCTGCAGTCAGGACAGTGTGCTGTGATTGTATGGCAGATACAGTCTGTAATGCCTAGAAAACATCACCGCAGCGGTCATAAAGAACACACATTTATGGCACTGAAATCATTTTTCGGCCTCTTCTCCCAATCAGCCCATGTACTTTGTGTCACAGGTGGGTGTTTACCTTTTCTGGATGTGAGGAGGGTATAACCATTCCACATGTAGTCTGTTCCTTGTTTGTAGAGCGATTCCAATCCGTGTAACTGTGTTGATGATAGGGAAGTGATGTAAAGTAGAGCTTCAACCTCTCACAATGTGAGAGGGCAGCCCTGTGCTGAATTCATGAATGGGCAACTTGAAAGTTCCAGCTGAACTGAGTCAGCTTGGCTCTGGGTATGGAAATCCCACCTGAGGATTGTTGCCAGCAGCCTCAAAGGAGAACTGGAGTGGAAGATGTTGCTGTTGAGTCTTCTGGAGAAACTTCTCATGCTGCATTTCCTAATATGAACTTACCTGTCCTCACTGTCCGAGCAGCATCCTCCCTGTCACTGAGGCCAGCTGAGGTTCTTTTCAAGGAAACTTGTTCCTTCCCCTCAGCTGGGCTTCCTGGTTTCAAAGCAGAGGTCTCTCCCTGATGGCACTGATCCTTCACTGTTCTGGAAAGCCTTTCTGGTTTCCATTATTGACCTCTGGGCCATCGAGTGCAGATCCTTGATACAGCCTTACATGAGATATTGTCATGTCCTCTAAACTGAGCATATGCATGCTATTGTCACGGGTTCTGGGTGTTTAGCTGGGCTAGTATCATCAAGGACAATGCTGTGGTATACAGGCCTTACCTGGGTTCTTTGCAAGTCTAGTGTGTGCATGAAACTCCCCCACAGTTTTGCATTGGACTCTTTGGGTAAATATTATAAAATAATCCTCCAAATTATGTATGCTGAGTTAAATCTCTTGCTTTTCACACACAGAGAATAAAACCAAATTTTATTGTCTATATAAAGACCTAAAGCCAAATGGGTAGACTGGCCCATGACTATAATTCCAATTTAAATTTGTGGTCAATTTGGAAAAATTAGCAAGATCATTTCTTAAAAATGTTTGAAATGCACTGGGGTTGTAGGTCACTGTGACTAGGCTTCGCTTAGCTTATAAGAGGCTCTGGATTGCATGCCCAGGGCCACCACACAAGGAAAACAAGCTGTAAAGCTACATCTATTACCATGGTCACTCATTTGGCAGGAAATTAACCTCACAGTGCAATAATATGAATATCCTCAGATACTCCAAATAGCAAGTGGATTCATTTCAACAGTGCTGTGCTTTTCATCCACTTAGCTGGATCAAAAGAAAACTTTGAATCCATTCTAATAAAAGCAAAACCCCTGACAAATGCCATTTACATTCAATTAAATGTTCACTCTGAAGTGATCAGTTTTACAATGATGATGCATTTATAATGACTTAGTGTTTTCTTTCAAAGAAAACTGATTTACAAAATTAAAAGGTAAGACATAGATGTCTTCTGGAGTTTCCTGAGGGTACACATTATATTAACTGTCACTTATGCCCAACAATTTGATCACTCAAAATGAAGATTTTAGGTGTTTTCCCAGTTTCTTTTATAATTCTTTTCTTCAAAATGTTTTTTACAGCTAACAACTCCATACTCTAGATAGAGCTTTTCAAGTGTGTAGTTTCTACAATTTTCATTCATACTTGAGTTATCAATTTTTGGGGTCTGTTTTGATATAGGGTTTTGCTATGCAGTTCAGGCTGGCCTTGAACTTACTCTATTGCTCAGGCTGCCATGATATTTGCAGTGATCTGCCTGCTTCAGCCTCCCCAGTGCTGTTTTCATGTGGGAGTCACTACACCTGGCTCTATCTTTGAATCTCTGACTTTGTGGTCCATGATCCTTAAAGAATCATTGGTAAAGCTATTTAACTTGTGAGTTATTACTGAAAGATACTGTCTCATTACCACCATTGTATTATTTTCTTTTACTGGTTTCTTTCTTTTTTTCTTTTGATTAACTTCTCGGTGTTTCTGTAGCTGTTTTGCTCATCATGAATTTCTTAAATGACTTTTTACCATGAAAATTCTTTATTTCTTCCTAAATTTGGAAATACATTTTGGTAGGTAATTATTATGTGCATTGATTTTTTTCTGATTTGATATACTCCTTCAATCTCTCCTGGCCTGAAAATCTGTGTTAAGAAATCTGCAGTTATTCTTATAGGTTTATCTTTATAAGTTATTTCATATTTCTCTCTAATGGATTTTGGTGTTGTTTCTTTGTTCTGATTTCTTGGATTTTTCCTCAATGTGATATAGAGAGTTTCTTTTCTGGTTGCAGCTACTTGGAGTTTTAAATGCTTCATTATCTGGACGTCCATTTCAGTGTCTAGATTTGTAAGTTTTGTGCAATAATTTGGGGGAATAAGAGTTTTGGACCTTATTTTGTTTCTCCAGCCTTTCATTGACCTCTGTGATGCTTAGGTTATATATTTAGAGCCATGTTTGTTGGGCAGGGTTGGAATTCTAATTTTTTTCCCTTATCAAAGTTGTTTAGATTGGTCTGAGTCTTTTTATTTTTACAGAAATGTAAGAATCAAAATTTTAATCTATGTGAAAAAATGAGGTTGACAGTGTGATACGGGGTTGTGTTTTCTGATCTTTTTATTTTATTCTGTTCATTTTTAGTTTCATTCTGAGTTTTATTTTTATTAACTGCCAGATAGCTATTGGGGAGCTATAAAATTTTGAGGCATCTTATTGGCTGGTGTTTCTTTGTTCCTGTGTTTTTCTGCTGAATGATGTAGGTCAATTGGGTTAGAAACTTCTGATAATAGAGATAACGAACACTGAACTGTAAAGAGAGGACAGTTTATGGTAATATCTACCTACAAAGAACATTATAGCATTTAAGGCATACTGGTATTAGGCCTTGTCAAAATTTCTTATAGAATTCAGGCCCTAGGGTTTTCTTTGTGTGTAGGTTTTTAATTACATTTTCAATTTCATTGACTGAACCTGGTTTATTTATTTATTTATTTATATTTATTTTTATTTTTTTTTATTTAAAGAAAAGGAAACGAAAAAAGAAAAAAATACATGGAGATAAAAAAAAGGGTAGAAATAATACTAAATTACAGACAAACAAAAGGTAAGAAATTGCCAGTTGATAAGTTACAAATTGTCATCTTCAAAATGGCTGTTCAGGTTATAGAATTAAAATATTTAGAATGACATTCAAAAAAGTGACCCTACAAACCATTCTGTTCTATGGTCGAACAAAAGCTCCGTAATATGATTATCCGTCCCACCTATTTGTTTTACATCTCTAAGAGGGTAAGGTTAACCATATCAAAACAGAACAGAACATTTAAAAAAAAATAAAAAATAAAAAACAATTTAAAGAAATACAGATTTCAAAGCAAGTCCACTGGAGATCTACCTTATCTAACTGTCTCTAGCTTCTTGCAAATAGTTGTCCCTAACTTCACCCACTTTATATACTTATTGCATATTATAGAACTAATCAAATCATTACAGGATGATGGAGTCTTTTTAGGTCCTCAAGTTCCAAATTAGGGAAGACAATAGCAACTACCATCGCATCTCTCATTCTCTTTGAGATAGCCGTCCCCATCTCTGCATATGCTGAAGTTGAGCTGAAGAAACCAGTCCAATGTCATTGTAATCAGCAAGCAATAGATTGCTAGAATTTATATTATAATGCTACAAAATAAGCCTCTGGTTTTTCAGGTTTCTTCCTCAGAGTATTTGTTCCTATCCTCTCTGTATTATAGGGAAAACCAAGTCATAACAAGACAGCGAAACAATTTCCTAGAAAAACATGCAATGGATAAGACTTATAAAACTATAATATAAATGATCGTCCATAGCTACTATGTTTTCTCTTGTTATTTTCAATAGATTTGTCCACAACACTGGCTTATTATAGTTAAACATACTTACACCTATTTTTATAAAAACTTATCTTTGACTGCATTGTAGTATTTGAGAGCTGTTACTGATTCATACCAGTATGGATATCCTTTACATCTTGTCATGCTCAGAGTAGTTTCCTCTACTTTTAGGGTTGATTCTAACACGCATACCGATTTCAAATAGTATCAGTCAAGGCCAACCAATAGTCTTATGATTCAGATACAATTAAGATCAGTCATAGTAAGACAATGTAAGTAATACAGGATTTCAGCCTAAGTCAATAGGAAAGTAAGGATAGTTACCATGGTATAACCTGCTATTTTTGGTTCTAGAGGTCTGTGTCCTCAAATCTGACATGAGTGGACAGACCAGAACAAATTTAATTCAATCTAAATATGGCACTAGGACTACTGTGTCTTTTAAATCATTATACACCATTAGCAATGACCTCTGCTTTTTTTTTTACATATAGTTTCAGAGCTGTCTCTATCAAAGACTAGCTTACCGTCTCTGCCTCATGTCTGCTACTCCACTTTTCTGCTATATTTTGTCCACCTTATTCCCTCATTCCATTGTCTGCCCCGTTCACTGAGGCCTCTCTGCCACTGTAGCTGTAATCCTGATTTCTCTTCCTCTCTTTCTCTGTAATGTCCTTCAGCGCTCTCTGTAGGGTTGGATTGGTGGCCACGAACTCTCACAGTTCCTCCTTGTCTTGAAAGTATCTTATTTCTTCATTAATTTTTAGAGAGAGTTTTGACGGATATATGAACTTCGGTTGCATATTTTTTTCCTTCAGGACTTGGAATATTTCTCCCCACTCCCTTCTTGACTTAAGAGTTTGTGTTGATAAGTCTGCTGTTATTTTGATAGATTTCCTGTTATAGGTAACCTGCATCTTTTCTCTGGCTGCTTTTAATATTCTGTTTTTTTGGTGGATTTCTGGGATCTCGATTATTATATGCCTAGGCGTAGATCTGTTTTGGTTGTAGGTAGCTGGCGTTCTGTATGCTTCTTTTATCTGGATATCATTTATTTTTGCTATATGTGGGAAATTTTGCTTTAATATATCTGTGAATATTTTTTGTATTTCATTTTTGGATGTTCCTGCTTCCTCACTCACATTCTTTATTCTTAGGTTATGTATCTTTTTATCATCTTCCAGTTTTAGAATTGCTTCTTTCTGGTTCCTTGTTATTTTTAAGAGGCTTTTTCTTTCACGTTCATAAGCCCTAAATCTCTCTTCAATTTTCAGAAGGTTGTCTTTAGTTTCTGTCAAGGCATTTTGCCAATATTCAATGGAGTTTTTAGTTTCCTGATATTCTCTTTGGATCTGTTTCATGTATTCTGTTATGCTTAAATTCTTCCTCAGATGCTTCTCTTTCTTTTCTGAATTCCTCAGTTCTTCCATCTGTGTTCTCTTGGGTGGGGCTTGTCATTTCTTTAATTAATCTCTTTATATCTTGCCTCACTTGGATCAGGAGTACATCTTTAAATTCCTCTATGAGATCATGTAAGTACTTTTTAATTTCGGCTGATGCTGTGTCGAGTAAAGGATGGTTACTGTGTTTGTTCTCTTCAGTGTTTAGTTCTCTTGGGTTTATTTTCTCCTGTTGAACAGCTGGAGATTTTTTTTTTATTTTTATCTCTTGTCATGTTTCTGGTTTCTTTCAGACTGTCCTGGAGTTCTCTGGCCCTCTCTGAATTGCTTAGGGCCTCTCAGAAGCATGCTGGCTTGAGTTTTTGCTGTCCTCCCCAATTTGCTGTTATCTGGGGTAGGCTGGGATGCAGGGGTGGTACAGTCTAGTCTCTAGCCTCTGTGCCAGTTAGTTCCTAAATTAGGCTGTACTTTCTGGTTGTCACTGAGTTGTGACTATTTTGTATCCGCTTATTGGGCCCCAAGCAGAGGCTTGGTTTAGCCCCAGTAGCTCCTGCCAGTTCTCTTTGAATCAGAAGCAGCTGAGTAATGGCACAGGATTCTGCCCAAGTCCCAGCCGTTCTCTTCCAAACCTCTCTGTGATAGGAGCACCAGAAAAGCAGCTCTGCCCAAAACTAAGATGGCTCCCACTAAGTTCTCTGTGTGGAGCTGAAGCCAGCAAGTAATCAGGCTCTGCCAGGACTCAAGATGTCTTCCACCAGCCCTCCCTACAAGGGGACCTGGTGATGTCACCAAGCTGCGGTTTCTGTCGCCAGGCTAATATGTCTGCACCAGACTCTGTGTTATTGATTTCCCCGTGGTGGCGGGCCAGCTGTTCTCTGGCCAAACCCAGCAGCCGCAGGGTTCTCTGTACTCACCAGAGTCCGGTGCAAGTCCTTGTTCCGGGACCGCCGCACACCAAGCTGCCCACTTTTCCCACACTCCCAGGACAGTGCGGGGCGGTGCACAGCGTGCGCTCCCAGCACAGTGCTGACCGGTGAGATATCTGTGCACCATTTAAATTTGAAACGCCCGCGCTTTGTACGTCCGCTCTGGTGCAGCGGTGCAGACTTGGCTGCTACTTGGAGTATCGGTCCGTTTCCCGCAGTCCCCAAAAGCAACTCAGCTTTTCGTGCTGGGTCCACGAGTCTGTTTGTTGATGTAAGTGCGTGAGATTTGCAGCCTCCCGTTGTCGGCAAAGGTCTCAGCGCGACTTTAAATCCTCCAGCTGTACTGTCTTGGTTAATAAGAATCGCTATCGATTTGTCTGGCCCTCTCCATGCTGTCTTTTTTTCAAACCTGGTTTATTTAGAATTTTTGGATTCTTTTGATCCTGCCATGATAATTCTTATGTATCAAAAAAGTCTTTCTATTTCTACTCCATTTGTCCCTTACTAGCATGCCAATTGTTGAAGCAGGTACAGAGAACTTTTAGGATTTCTGTGAGATCTGTTGCCATTTCACCATTTTGATTCCTAACTGCCTGGATTTGAGTCTTTTCCTTCCTTTTTTTGATAAGGAGTTTTTTGCATCCTATTTAATCTTTCAGAGAAACACCTGTTGCATTCATGGATTTTTGCTTTAATCTTTTAGTTTCCATTTCTTTAATTTCTGTTATGATTTGTCATTTCCTCCTTCATATGACCTTTGGGCTTGACCTGTTCTTCTTTAAGTTTGAGGTTCAGCAGTAAGTTATTTATCTGAGCTTGTTCTGTTTTTCTGATAAGTATATTCACTGCTATATAACTTCCCTTTTAGGACCATTTTAAACATGTCCTGTAATTTCAAGTATGCTGTACTACTGTTATCTTTTAAGTATAGAAATTGTCTAATTTCTTTGTTAATTTCATCTGTGACACATTGGCATTTTAAGATGGCATTATTTAGTTTCCATGTGTTTATGAAGTTCTTGTGGTTTATCCCTTCTCTATGTCTCTCTGTCTCTCTGTCTCTGTCTCTGTCTCTCTCTCTCTCTCTCTCTCTCCCCTTTCTTTCTTTTTATGTATCTGTAATTGCACTCCCTACTTTGCAATTTCCAGGCAGGCTCTTATGCCTCTGAGCTATGTCTGTGATCTAGTTCTTTGATTCGTTTTGTCATTGATTTCCAATTCCATTGTTATGTTATCTGATAATGTGCATGGGATAGTTTCAGTTGAGATATCTAATCTATTAGAAGAATATTTTCTATTTAAGAGAATGTCCAAGAAAAATTGTCAGTGGAGCCCTGTTGTATTTATGGAACTCATTAGTATTTGTACAACTATTTCATTTTCTGATAGAGACTATTTTTAACACTAGGTGTAGTCACTGGGTCAGTTGAGAAGAGAATAATAAGCTCCTGATATCAGGTACAAGAGAGGAGAGTTGTTGCAAGGTACAGAATGGCTTGTGTGCTGTAATTGCCTGAGGATGGGGATAAGCAAGAGGATGGGAAGAACACTGGAAATCAAGCTTGATGAACTAAGAAGATGACTTTAAATATCATATTCTGAGGAAATAATGCTACATGCAAGGCATCAGATTCTTCACAGCTTCAGTTCTCTGAGATATTGCAAAGAGATCTACACTTGTTAAACCAGATAGTAGAGTAGCAGAAACAACCTCACACTCCCACAGCCAGTGTACTTGACTTTCTCTTAGTTGCCCAGATAGCAGTTCCCGCTACTTCTGTTTGTTAGAAACAGCTGGTCACTGTGATGCACAGCTGGCTGTATAAAACATATTATAAGAACCAATCAAAGACAGCCAAGTGCTCTACCTCTCTACTTCCCTTTTGAAACATCATAAAAGCTTCTTTGCCTAAGTCTTCATGGTCTGACATCATTACAAGGATTGATTCCTTCTCACTTACCATCAGTGCAAATAAATGTACCACTGTGTGGTTTTGGTTTTTCTGTTTGCCATAGCAATACCATGGTAGAAAAAAAATCTTTGAAGATAATTGAAAGGGGAATGTTAGCAGTTTTCTGGGAAACTTGCTCTTCATAGGACTGACCTAAAAGTGGCAGCAAGGAGCTGTCTCTTTTAAAAGTAATGTTTGAAAACTTGGCCCTACCCAGAAAGAGCTGTGATCTTCTACGAGGCACAGAGTTTGGGCGGTTTATAACAACCTGCCCTAAAGACAATTCTACATTCATTCAACACTTTAATTTTTACAATTGTGAAAGAAAAAGGGACTCTTAGAATACTTCTAAGATGTCCTTTTCTCTCCTATTCTTTGTCTCTCTGTCTCTCTCTCTCTCTGTCTCTGTCTCTCTCTGTCTCTCTCTGTCTCTCTCTGTCTCTCTCTCTGTCTCTCTCTCTCTGTCTCTGTCTCTCTGTCTCTCTGTCTCTCTCTCTCTCTCTCTCTCTCTCTCTCTCTCTCTCTCTCTCTCTCTCTCTCCTCCCTTTTCCTATCTTTTTCTCCTTCCCACAGGTGACTCCTACTCCACAGCCTCCGGTGTGGGTTTCACCTTGTGTCTCGACTTCTGAGAATTGGGTTAACTTTTAGGGACGAGTCTGCTCTCATCTACTTGCTCTCATTTCCTGGTAACCTCACCTCTATCCTTAAGTTTGCATCTCAAGTACAAATCACTTCCCAGACCTCCAGAATCCTGCATATGCAGGTGCCCAGGACAGTTGTCTGGAGGTTTGGGGCCATCTCAATTCTGGAAATATGTTCCACTGCAAGTTCTTATTTCCTTTTGTTTCCCAGTGTTGCTTTTGTCTGCTTTCCTATCCAAGGAGGCTTCATATAAAATTCTCTGGTGGCTCATTTCCAGATATAAGGCTGTCTTTGACTTTTTTTCCTGTCTCAGTTCATGTCCACGATGTCAGCAAACTTATTTGCTTTGAATTTAAAGTATTACCAGAATCTCCCCACCTTTCAAAACAGCTTCAGTTAGGATAGGGAAATCAAAGCACATACTGACTTGGATAGTAGTATTAGAGAAACTTTTAAATGTTTACTTTGTAAGCTGTCAAAACTCCAAATATGATAAACAGACAACAGCTGTGCCTAGTATCAAACTTTTCATTGCTCTTATCTTACATTTCACTCTGAGGATAGCCAGGGAGAATTTCAGAAAATGGAGAAAAGTGAGCATATTGAGATTCACCAGCCACCATGAGGATGAGTGTAGATAAGAGGCACATGACTTAATTCTGGCAGAGTTAGGTCTAGATGTCTTGTTTGCCTGTAAAAGCTTGGAAAGAAAGATCCTTGAGGAGATTAAAACTTCATTATGTTTTCCTGACTGATAATGCAGAACAGGGAGAAAAACTGCTCATAAAATTCAAGTCCAGTTGCTGTTAATTGCTGTGAAAAACTTTCTCAAGGTTTGTTTGCTATCTTTGTGTGGTAGCTGTATTCCTGGATATCACCAAATAAAGATCATTCAACTTCTCTCATGTCAACACCAGTATGTGATGAGGCAGGGTGACAATTCAGATACTCACCTTCGCCTTGCTACATTGATGAGAGAGATGTCACAGGACCAAATTTTCTTTAATCCAGAATCTTTAATCACCATGGAGTCAGTAAGACCAAGAGCCCTGCATGGGCATCACTTCCCGATGATCCATGGAGTCTCAGGAACTCACCATAGACATCCCAGAAATTATCTCCTCCCCCCTTTGCCCTTATGAGATGTGGGAACCTCTCTAGGATCAGCAGACAGGCTGAGAGGACCATGCATGGTCACCATATCCTTGCTGGTTTATCATGTGATATAACGAAAGAGCAAGATTGATTATAAATGAAGCGAGAATTTCAGTTTACTAGTCATTTTATTGTGTGTTTTATTTGGCTTTATACAGTTTTATTTAAAAAACTCAGACATTTTGGGGCTCAAAGGCACCCTGGAAGAAAGTTTCAGCCTTCTGTCTCTGTGTCACAGCCCTCAACTGAGCACAGGTCCTGGCTGCTCTGCTGTTTTCCTCACTCTCAGGCCTGGGCAGAGCCCTCAACTGCAACTTGTTCTGAATCTTCAGCCTCTTCCTCTCACACAGAGAGTCTGTGCTGTGCTGCTCCCCAGACAGCAGTGCAGGAGGGCAGCTGAGCATCCCTAGGCAGGGAGGTTTGTGTTCAGGGCTGTAGCACTGTGGGAGCATCACCTGTACCTTGCCAACAGTAATAAACTCCGATGTCCTCAGCCTCCACCCTGCTGATTTTGAGGGTGAAATTTGTCCCTAATCCACTGCCATTAAACCTCTCTGGGGTCCAAGAGTCCTGTGTGGAAGCATGATAAATCATGTGCTGTGGAACCTGGCCTGGCTTGTGTACCACACAATTCAAATACGTGTTTCCATCACTATGCAGGAGGCTCTGACTGGATCTGCATAAGATGGAGGCCGGCTCTCCAGGGGAGACTGACAGAGATAGTGGGGTCTGGGTCATCACTACATCTCCTGTGGATCATAAAATGATGAAGGAGAACGGAAAGTCTCATACAAACATTATGAGTCATTTGCATACTTTTCCTTTTTTTTGTACACATGAAAGCAAATTATGTTATTTTAATATACAATGAACAAATTTCAATTTTGAGATAGTTCTCAAGATGTCTAATCACAAGGAACTAACTAGAATTCGCCTCTGTATCTATGTCTTCCTTCATGTCTGTCTTAAAGAGAGGACTATTCCTGAGTCTTTTGGGAATTTTCTTATCTTGGTTATCAAACCTCACACACCCATGCTTCCAGTCAGGGCTGCACATCTCACATACGAACAGAACTCACCCAGACAGCAGTGGATGGAGAAATTCACCCTCTCCTCCCATGAACCTCCTTGTCTCCCTGTGTCCTTACCCAGCAGCTGAAGAGGGAGCTTCATTTTGAGAAATTGAGCTGAAGAATCCTGATCAGTCAAGGCAAAGCTAGAGCCAGCATTTATCTGAGAATTTCTTCAGAACGTTCTTCCCGGGGAACAAAATGCAAATTCCCTGGTAGGTGCAGAAAGAGTGCAGAGCATGGTGGGAGGCTTCTCATTTGAGCCCAGTGGTATAAATTACCTTCTGCATTTGGCAGAAAGCAATAGAGCTACAGTCCATGCTGTGTGCAGCAGTGGGTACAAGGTTCCCTTGAAAAATCTACATCTGTAGCAGGGACAGAGTGCTCAGGGCTTTGCCCATCCAGGCAGGACTGCAGTCCCCAGGATACGGGGGTGTGCAAAGTCTCTGGGAGGGGAGGGCTCATAATCTTTAGCCTCTTGAAAGAAAAAGAAGCAATTCCTCCTTTTAGACTCATTTTTAGTGTTTTTAGCATTAACAGCATGTAGCAGAACTGTGAAGTACTTCTCATGTGACCAGGTGAACCCTTACCCACGTAGAAACAAGATTAGAAACAATTTTTTCCTTGACTTAGAAATTAAATAATGTAAAGGCACTAAAATCAACAGAATATGGTAAAGAGAAACCAAGCCTGTCTTCTAGCTGGAGGCCAATAACTGTTGAAGGCAAGAGGAAATGGAAAAAATATGCCTTTCACAATGGATATTAAATTCCTAATAAGGATATTGTAAGATTGTAACTATGTGGCTATGCCTATTTCCATGTAGAAATGTGCATGGGTTTATACCTTTATACATAGATATACACATACATATACATATACACATACATATATATAGAGAGAATCACCTGACATATTAAACACGATTTAAATTCAGTTAACTAGTTCCACTCTAAAATTTTCAATTTAACAATGAGGATGCATTTATAATGGCATAGTTTTTTCTAAATAAAACTATTTTACAAAATTAAACTATGCAGTACAAATTTCTTTTGGAATTGTTGGATACACATTATGGTAACTCTTCCTTGTGCCCAAAGATTTGATCAATCAAAATAATAGTTCCAGTTGTTTATGAAATATGTTTTATAATTTATTTCTTCCATATGTTTTTATTGCTAATGAATCCATATTCTACATAGTACTTTTGCTCTGTGTAGTTTCCATTGATTTCATTCATTCTTGAATTATCAATTTCTTTAGGTCTTTCCTGATACAGAGTTTTGTTATAAAAGATTGGTCTTGAATTTGCAGAGATTCTCGTGCCTCAACCTCCCAAATTCTGATTTATATGCGGGTACCACCACACCTGGCACAAATTTTGAATGTCTAGAATCTCTGACTTTGTGTTCTATGGTCCTTAAAGTATTTTTGTAAAGACATTTACATTGTGAGTTATTACTGAAAGAAATCAACAAATTCCTATCTCTACATTCTTTTTGTGTTGCTGATTTCTTTATTGTTTACTTTTGTTTAACTTCTCACTTTATGTATTCAGGTTTGATTGTTATGATTTTATTTTCTTAAATAATTCTGTAATGGAATTTCTTTGTTTCTTCCTAAATTCAGAAATATATTTTGGTAGGATACAATAATGTGCATTGAATTATTCTTTGAAGTTGATTACACCTCCTGACCTTAAAATTTATGTTGAAAAACCTGCTGTTACTCTGATAGGTTTGTCTATAGAAGTTACTTGTCATTTCTCTCTATTGGCTTTGAGGATTCTTTCTTTGTTCTGATTTTGTTTGATTTTTCTATAATGTGCTGTGGAGAGATTCTTCTGTGGTCTTATCTACTCAGGGTTTGAAATGCCTCATTATCTGGATGTCTATTTCAATGTCTACATTTGATAGTTTTCTGCAATAGTTTAGGAACCAACATTTTTTAGACCTTTACTTTCTTCTTCCAGCCCTTCACTGCCTTCTGTAGTTCACAAGTTATGTCTTTAGACCCAAAGTATGAGCTCTCAAATCAGGTTCTCATGATTTCTTTTGTTTCAAGGAAAATTGAGTCATCCAATACATCCTTCGTGTCCTCAAGTCCTGATATTTTCTCTTCTGATTGGTCATGTCTGTTGTCATGGTGCTCAGTTGTGCATTTCATTTCCAGCAACTGTGCTTTCTTCTTTTCTATAAGTTTTTTCCTATGATGTTCACTTCTATCCTGCATCATCTTATTGCATTCAGTCTGCTGTTTGTGACCTCTTGAAGCCTTTTGAATATCCTATCAATTGAAATGTTCATAACTTTACTTCCTTCCTCTTTGAGCATTGAGCATTGTGTGCATTTTCTTCTATAATTGCTTTAAACATTCTCTATGTTGGTGGCTACCAGATAGCTTCCAGGGTGCTGTAAAATTTTGAAGCATCTTGCTGTCTTACTTTTCTGTGTTTTTGTACTCAGTGTTGTAGGTCTGTTGGACCAGAAACTTCTGCTAGTAGAAGTAACTAGCACTGAGTTGCAAGCAGAAGACAATTTTGTCTAATATCTACCTGCAAAAAATTTATCATGTCATGGAGAGCTAGTTTAGCAGATTTATATTCTCACATTATCCAGGAATAGAAGACTAGAAATGATAGAGAAAGGGTTGTGAGATAAAACATAGGAGAAAAAAGGAGATAAAAATAAATCATTGGAGAGAAAATTGAGAAAAATAGGAGGCTGAAAATAAACAAAGTCCAATAAAAGAATAACATCAAGTACATTTTTTTTTCCTTTTGGAAACAAGTGCTTTTATTTCAGAATGAGCTTTTTTGTTTTCTTTTGCTTTAAAGGTAGTAAAATACAACAAAACCATACAAAATGAAGCCAATCAAGACAGTGCAGTGTAATTGGTACAGAACTTCAGAGCTGGATACCAGAATAACAACAGTATATTTTGTTGTCTTTACAATAGTTGTCCATTCAATCAGGTATATCTAAATCAAATCAAAAACAAAACATTATAAATTCAATGAAAACAGAATATTGAATAGGGTGAAACAATCAGAACAAAGCAAAACAGTAAAAGCAGCATTGGCCTTCAAAGAGAAGATAGAAGGCGATCCCCATATTTGCTAGAGATGCTCAGATCTCTGGCCCCAGGTCAGCATATTCAAGCTAACAGTGCAATCATTTAGTTGATTTATGTGCCTTAGTTGCTATCAACTCCAGCTGGCCTGGAAACTATCCAGCTGCTCATGGGCGTCAGGGGACACCGCTAGGCTCACAGGAGACACTAAATTATTCTCTATCTGGCACATGCACAGCTTGCTATTGCCGCTTACCTGGAAGGATGTCTCATTGATTTCTTGGTCAGCCTGCAAAGGTTTCGCTTGGCTGATCTTCAGGAGATGCTGACTTGTTCTCTCCTGGAGAACCTGCTGCTTGCTAGTGCCACTTACCAGGAAGGATGGGCAGACATCAGTTTTTGATGGTATTTTAATATGCATAAAAATGGAAAGAGAGACAGACTTTGACAGGATGCAAGTGGGATTGGAGGGAAAGTAGAAAACTTAGAGTTTTAGAGGTACAAATGTAGTACATTCTTTATGGATCTTTTATCGAATTTATAAGCTAGAAGAAACCTACATTAAAGACCTAAGGAACAATTTTTGGTGAGGGAGAACTTGAGGGATCAATATATAGCATTGTATAAAAGAACATTAAAACTCAGTTTTAGGTGTTTATAAACATCTGCCCCTCTACTCATTCTAAAGTAGACAAAACCAGGAAGATGTAGTTCCAATAACACATTTAATATACTAGAAACTAAGGGGAAGGGTGAGGGTACTATGAGAGTGTGTGAGGGGAAAGGAGGTAAGAGGACGTGGGGAGGGAACTGAGTGGATGCTGAAAGAGGAAACAGAAAAGGACCACAATATGTGACCTCAAAAACACTAATTGTAGAAACAGTATGAAACAACATTGGAGAGGAGAATTGTAATTTGATGTGTTACAATGCAATAGAACTTAAGGTTTCTCTTAAGAGTTTCCACATGAAAGAGAGCAATAGGTAGAAAGGGAGAGGAATAAAGAAGCCAAGCTATAAGGTGGGAGAGCTGATACACAGGATAAAGTACCATGGGAAAGTAAATCAGGTAAAGAAAGGAGATTGTAGATGAGACTGACCACTGGGTTTGCCTTTGATGAACTTGATGTTTGCAGTTGTCTCTAGTTGAAGTTTGTTCACATTTTCTATGTTTGTTAGTTTAATTACTAGGCTGATGCTTAAAATTTTCTGTGCTGTGTCATTTAATTGCTATCATTTACAACTCTTAGGAATTGACTACATCTCATAACTATATTGCATGTTTAGCTTTTGAGTTTTGAGTGTGTTGCAAGATTCTATCTCTTCAATTTATTTGGGATGAGTAGTTGCAGCCTACTTGGCTTAGCTCCCTATTTTTAAAAGTGTTCCACTGAGTCTTATGACCCTTAGGCAATCTTAGTTGTAGTATAGCAGGAATAACAGCTGGCTAGCAGAATTATAAGGTGGTGTATTTAGCAATAATGATAACATTAAACACAATCTAGGAAATGACAAAATGAGTGAAGCAATAATTTTCAATCTTTAACTGTATGAACTAGAATTGTGGTTATATAACAAAACCTAAAATGAACTGGAAAACTGTATGCATTAAAAAGCCCTCAATGTGCCTCTTTTAGCCTCAGTGAGGAAAATGTGAAAGGGACTTGTGGGAAAAAAGAAAGAAATGGAAAGAAAGAGATGGAAACTAAAGTTTCTGGACAAAGCAGGATCACCCAGACTTGGGGAAAGTGGTGCAAAAGATAGGAGAGAAAGAGAGAAGGAATAAGTGAAACAGAGAACAGGAGAGAACTGCAACCACCAGAAAATGGGAAATTATGTTTCTATTCATATAAGTGGAAGATCAAACAATAAAGAAAAAGAAATTGGTCAAGGAAGAAAGAGAAAAAAACAAAAACAAACAAACAAAAAAACCTGTTCCCTTCAAGGTGTGTCTCTGCTACCACTAGTAGAAAGTATGTGGGGACAGAGTCTAGATCCATGCTGATTTATCCCAGCAGGCCAACAGTCACTTTATGGTGAGGCAGTGTATAACCTCAGTGAGCCTCAACTTTATTTCCACTGAAGAGGATGCTGATTCCTGACCATGACGCTGGCACTGGACTTGTTCAGCCTGCAGCAGTCAGTGTTGGTTCTGTGGGCTTGAACTTAGCTGGGAGCCGGTAGATGGAGGCAGCTGTTTTTCTGATTGTGCATTTTAGTTTGCCCCTGTTAGGGTTTATATCTGGATGTTCCCCCAAATCCTCATGTAGTCATGGAGGTGGGCTTCTAGAGTTTGAGCATGACTTTCAGTCCAGTTCGGGATTTAGGGGTGTGACTGCTACATTCAAGTTGGTGTGGCCTAGGTACAATATAAGGGACAGAGAGTCTTCTTGGTACTCTCCTCCCCTTTTTTTATTGTTGCTTTTGCTGTTGCCAACCTCATGATCTGTTGAACTCTTCATGTGCAACTGTGTCTTGAAACCTGCTGATTTTGGGTTGAAGCCTCCACAAACTGAGCTAAGTAAACATTTCCTTTCCTCCTTTTGGTTGTCAGGTATTTTGTCTTAGCACCAAGAGAAACGTTACTAAGTGAGGTCTTTTTCAAAATGGCTTCAGGCCAATCGCACTCTCCCTTAGATGACCTAATCCACACCACTCACCAGGTAGTGTGGGCTGCTGAATGCACTGCACTTCTTGTTCTCTCTACCAAAGTTTCTTGGTTACCAGGATTCATGCTGTGTGTCCCAGGTTTGAGCAGTTCCTTCCTGCAGTGAGTGCTGTCACAGGGAGAACGTGCCAGTCTCCACCCTCTCAGTCTCCTCATCATGAGCTCTGTAAATTCATCCCTGCCCATTGTGCTCCTGATCAATGGGTCAGATTAGTGTGAGGATCATCCTGCATTTATCTTAGTCCACAATTTAAGCAGCAATGCCAGTATTCCTTGGAACAGTTGCTTCACATCTTGATAGAATAAAAAATAGCATAATTAATATGGCAATAACCCCAGTGTGAAAAAAGTGAGATTTCAGTAATAGAACAATGATTTGAATAGAAGAAACACTGATGTTTTGTGTCATAAAAATATGATTTGGTTAGTGACTAGTGAGTAGCAAAACATTGAACTTTAGCTGTTTTACATTGCGGTGATGCAGCATTTGAACAGTGGTTGGATTTTGTGTGTTTGCATGTGTGTCTGTGTGTGTACTTCCTGTACTGTATTCAGTGGTCTGAGTAATCAGTGAGAGTCAAATTCTAGGCCTTAAATGTCAGAGCACAGGCAGCAGAGCTGCTGAAATGCACAGAATGGCTTTTGTGCTGTAACCGCCTGAGGATGAGGTGGGTAAGAGGTGCAGTTCAAAAGGTGGGAAGAGCACCAGGTATGAAGAAGGAAGATGCTTTTCACCGCTGTGCTCTCCACGGGCCTGCGTCCCACAGGTAACACAGGAATAATGGTACATGTGACGCATCAGGTTGTTCAGAGTTTCAATCCTGTGAGATATTGGATGCATTTGCATAGTCATTAAACTGGATACAATATAAAAAATCGGAGGGTGGATTAAACATTTCAGTACCTTTGAAAGAAGTAATCCGAGGAAACACCTTGCTAGGAATTTGCACTGCATGAGAATGAGCAGCAGGGGGCAGCACTGCCCATTTCTTTGTGAGCCTCACCTTAAAAATCCTGAACTTGCCTGTGGAAAATCTCTGATTCTGAGGAAGAAAAAGACAGTGGTGGTCTCCAGTGTACTGGCGCTCTATACTACTTGATTTTGTGCAGTTTTCGTGTGGAAATTTACCTCTACTCAAGCTCAGTTCCTGGGACACGGCAGGTAGGCTTGTGGTGCTCAGCTATATTCCCGACCCTCTTGCATTTTCTAGTGATTTTTTTTTTATTCTTGCACGTGTGCCCATTTTTTTTTAAAGTTACCTTAAAAATCTCCCAATTACCTAGAGATAACCTCTGATTTTGTCGGAGAAAAGTATCATTTGGTGCTCTATTATATTTATATTTGCACTCATTAATATTGTACAGCTATTGGATTGTATGCATTTTCTGCTACAGTTTTTTTTTTTTTTTCCTTTTTTACTACTTGTGGTTAGCGGGTTGGTTGAGAACAGAATAATAAGCTCATAATATCAGGCAAGCAAGGAGAGATATTACAAGGCACAGCATATCTTATGTGTTGTAATTTCCTGAGGATGAGGGTAGGTGGGAACATGGGTTCAATTAAGAGGAAGAACCCTGGGAATCAAGCTCGATGAAACAAGCAAATGACCCCGCTTTGTATTCTAGGGAAATAATAGTACATATGAGGCATCAGGTTCTTCACAGCTTCAGTGCTCTGAGCCACTGTAAAGAGATCTGCACCTGTTAAACCAGATCGCAGTGTAGCAGGAACAGCCCCGCAGTGCCACAGCCAGAGTACCTGAGTTTCTATTTGTTTCCCAGATAGCAGTGCCTGCTATTTCTGTTTCTTAGAAAGCACTGCTCACTGTGACACAAAGCTGGTCACTGTGATGCAAAGCTGGTGACTATGATACATAGTGTAAGAATCTATCAAAGACAGCCGAGTGCTCTACCTCTTACTTCCCTTTTGCAACCTCATAAAATCCTCCCTCCCTGAGACTCTGTGGCTTGAGATTGTTGTAAGACTGATTCCTTGTCACTGCCCATCCATGCAAATAAATCTGCCTCTGAATCCTTTGTGTCATTTCAAAGTTTCTGTTTGCCATAGCAATAGCATGGTAGAAAAAAAAAAACTGAAGACCATTGAAAGGAGAATATTAGCAATTTTCCATGGAACATGCCTTTCAAGGACTGACCAACAGGTGGAAGAAAGTGGCCATCACTTATAAGAGTAATGTTCGAAATTTTGCCCCTGCCCAGAAAGAGCTGTGATTTTCATGAGACACAATATTTGCCCCATTTATAACAACTTGCCCTAAAGGACATTTGTACATTCATTCAACACTTTAATTTTACATTTGTGAAAGAAAAAGAGATTGTTAAAACACTGTCTTGACTGTAGAATTTCATTTTCTCTCCCTTTCTGTGTGTCTTTCTGACTCAGACTAACTCTGTCTCTCTGCTTTGGTCTCTCTCTCTCCCTTTTCCTCTTGTTTTCTCCTTCCCACAGGTGACTCTTACTCCACTGCCTCCAGTGTGGGTTTCTTCTTGTGTCCTGATTTCTGAGAATTGGGTTACCTTTTAGGGCCCAGTCTGTCCTCATCTACTGACCCTCATTTCCTGGTGACCTCACCTCTCTGCCTATATTTGCTTCTCCAGTTCAGATTACTTCCCAGGGCTCTAGCATCTCAAGTGCTGGCTGGAGGTCTGGTGCCATCTCAGTATGGGAAATATTTTCCACAGCAAGTCCTTATTGCCAATTGTCTCCCAAAATCTTGCTTTTTCTGCCTTCTCATCTAAGAAGGCTTCATTGCAAAATCTGTGGTGGCTTCTTTACAAATACAAGGCAGTGTTTTGTTTTTTCTGTCTCAGTTCATGTCCAGGAAGTCAGCAAATATATTCCTTGTCATTTTAAAATATGACCAGGATATTATTACCTTTCAAAAAGCTCTAATGAGGAATTGGAAATAAAATCATGTGCTGATTGGGAATACGGTACTACAGGAACTTTTTAATGTCTACCTTGTAAGCTCCCTGGAAGGCAATGAAGAGCAAACAAGCATCAACTATACCTATTGTCAGAGGCTTCATTTGTCTCATTTTAAATATAAGTTTGAAGATGGTAGTGGTCTTTGATGAGGGGACATGTGAGTTACCTGCCTTAATTCTAGAAGTATTAGTTCTCCATGTTTTGTTTGCCTGTAAAAAGCTTGGAAACAAAGATCCTTGTGGAGACTAAAACCCATATATCTTTGTGAGTGGCAATAGAGAACAGAGGCAAAAATGTCACATAAAATGCAAGTCTAATTGCTGCTAACTGCTGTGAGACATTTTCTGAGAATCTGTTTGCCCTCTTTGCATGGTACTTTTATTCTTTGATATCACCAAACATGGATCTTTCAACTTCTCTCATCCCCAGTATGTGATGAGGCAGAATCACAATTCAGGTGCTCACTTTTGCCATGCTACATTGATGAGAGAGATGTCACAGGACTGGAGTTTCATAGGGGCCAAGATCTTTACTCACCATGGAGTGAGTAAGACCAAGAGCCCTGCATGAAGCATCACTTCCCGATGACCCATTGAGTCTCATGAAGCCCAACATTGCAAGCCCAGCAATGGCA
Organism: Cavia porcellus; assembly: GCF_034190915.1. Lineage (NCBI taxonomy): Eukaryota > Metazoa > Chordata > Mammalia > Rodentia > Caviidae > Cavia > Cavia porcellus. The sequence goes on along the minus strand of NW_026947501.1, from coordinate 41,520,729 downwards.
TTCTCTACAACTCTAGCCTTCTGAGATGCAGGTAGCTCTCCAGGAGTGACAGAAAGACTGAGATGACAAAGTTTGTACACCATGTCCACACTGGATTTTGACATGATAACATGGAAGTGCAAGATACAATACAAGCCATTGCTAACTTATCAATTATTTTAAGCTAAACTCATTGCAAAAGTGATTTATTTTCATTCTGTTCAATCAAAAAATCGAACTTTTGAAGCTCAAAGGAACCCTTCATAGGCAGTTCCAGCCTTCTCCTTTTGTGTCAGAGCCCTCAGCAGAGCACAAGTGTTTGTTCCTCTGTTGTCTTCCTCACTCTCAGTCCTGGACAGAGCCCTCCACTGCAACTTGTTCTGATTCTTCAGCCTCTTCCTCTCACACAGAGCAGGCTGTGCTGTGCTGCTCCCCAGACAGCAGTGCAGGAGGGCAGCTGGGCCTCCCCAGGCAGGGAGGTTTGCGTTTTGGGCTGTAGCACTGTGGGAGGAACATGTGTACCTTGCATACAGTAATAAACCCCAACATCCTCTGCTTCCACTTTGCTGATTTTGAGGGTGAACTCTGTCCCTGACCCACTGCCACTGAACTTCTTTGGGGTCCAAGATTGCTGATTGGAAGCCATATAAATAATTCCTCTCGGAGCCTGTTCTGGTTTATGCACCACCCAATCCAGGTAGGTGTTTCCATCACTATACAGGAGGCTCTGACTGGCCCTGCAGGAGATGGATGCTGGATTTCTAGAGGAGACAGAGTGGGGTCTGGGTTGTCACAATGTCTCCAGAGGATCCTAAAATAATGATGGAAAAGTTTAATGTCAGTTACAAACATCATGAGGGAGTTTTATACTTTTTTTCTTTTTTGTAAATATCAAGCTTAAATATTATGTCATTTATATAGAATGAACAAATTTGAATTTTGAGATAACTCCCAATATTTAATAACAAGGATTCATCTAAAATTCATCCCTCTATTCTTATCTTTCCCTGAGTCAATCTTAATCAGTTGGTTATTACTGAACCTTTAGAAATTGTCTTAATTCCCTGATGGAAATTCACACATCTTTGCTTCAAGTCAGGGCTGCACATCTCAGGTAGGTACAGAACTCACCCAGGCAGCAGTAGGATCCAGAAATTCAACCTTTCCTCCAGTGCCCCTCCTCGTCTCCCAGTGTTCTTACCAGTGATCCAGAGCAGTAGCAACCCCAGGAGCTGAACAGGTAGCCTCATTTTGAGAAATTGAACTGAACAGTCCCAACCAGTGATCAGTCAAGCCAAGGTAGAGCCAACTTTGATGTGAGACTTTCCTGGGAAGGTCCTCCCTGGGGGTGCAAATTCCCTGATGGGTGCAGTGGTGTGTAAAGTGTGAAGAGCATGGTGTGAGCTTCTCATATGAGCCCAGTGGTGTAAAGTACCCTCTAAATTTGGAACAAACAATAGAGCAAAATCCATGCTGTGTGCAGCAGTGGATACAAGGACCCCTTGGAAAATCTGCATCTCCAACAGGGATACTGTTCTCAGGGCTCTGCCCATCCCAGACAGCACTGCAATCCCCAGGATACAGGGGTGTGTGCAGATCAGTCCCTGGGAGGGGGACTCCTGTGCTTCTAGGCCTCCTGGAAAGGAAAGAAGAAATTCTCACTTGATGAGAAATCATTTGTAGTTTTTTTTATCATTACTAGCATGTAGCAGAGCTCTGAAGCCCTTCTGACCAGGTGAACACTCATCATCTAGAAATAAGATGAGAAACAACATTGCTTGATCTGGAAATTAAACAGCATAAGACCACTAAAGTCAACAAGATATGTACAGAGAAAAAAATATGTCTTCCATCTGGGACCTAGTAAATCTATTGAAGTCAAGACTAAAAAGAAAAGCCTTATGTTATAAGTAGTGCACAGGAAATTCTTCATTAGTAGATTTAGAAATTGGTAAATACATTGTCATGTCTCTCTGTCTCTGTAGATATGTATATTATGATATCTATCTATGCATGTATATATCCATCTATTACCTACCAATTGATTTATCAAAATCTTTCTTAAGAAAAAGATTTCTCTTGACTTTATACAAAATGAACAAGGAATAATATATTATGCTACTCTTTTCTGAGTGATCATAAATCATCCTTCTCATTTCTAGTCTTACAACAGATACTGAGCAGCCATGGTCTGTAGCTTAAAGAGACATTCTAAGTATCTGAATGTCACTATTGAATCTGGTTTTTTAATGTCTGGATGTCATTTGTATTAATGGTTGATACTTCCTGGACCTTATCTACCATGGTAACTATGGAAAGCTGTCAATGTCAGACTTTCCCCACAGCCATGAGAAATTAAGCCATGCTGTTATCAGTCTGTAAGAACACTGTATGTTTTATGACAGTCCAAGAGCTTCAGTGTACGCCTTACACATTTGGGAAAGTGGGTATATGGAAAACTAAGCAAGTAAGGAATTTGTAACGTGTGCTTTTATTGTAAATAAAAGACTCTTTGCATGTGCTCATCATTCTGTGTGTGTGTGTGTGTGTGTGTGTGTGTGTGTGTGTGTTTAAACCTGAGACATTCACAATTAGCTAAAACACCAATCTCTTGTATTTCTTTGATTTTGAGAGTGGGTCTCACTGTGTTGCTCACTTGCCCATTTTTGGGTCCAACTGTCTATTTTCCTTTCTCAGCCACCACAGTGCTGGGGTTACAGGTGTGCACCATGTGTCTTGGGTGATTTTATCTTCTGAGTGTATGTGTTATTTTTGAATACTTCAAGATGTTGAAAAGTTCACTTATTGGACCTGTCTGGACTCTTATGGCCCTATTCTTCATTTGCTTGCAGGAATCAGTAGTAAGTGAAATGGAAGAAAATAAATTTCATTTCCTCAAAATTCTGTGTATTTGGGGGAAAAGCAGTAGAGAAAAAGTCCATGTGGCATCCAGCCATGGCAGGAAGGATCCCATTATACAGGCAGAGTCTATTGGAACACTGTGAAAAGTTCTCTTCCCCAGAAAGAGAAACCACTCCTTGCACACAAATCCTGCTCATCACACCAGCTGTCTGCTAGTGACACTGTGGAGCCAGGAAATGCTTCTACAAATGTCATTTCCAGGTGAGCTACTGTGATGTTAGAAAATGTGTCCCCATAGACTTCCTGGCCCAGTGATTTATCTCCTTATGGGTACTGCTGTCAAAAGAATGGACAGGAACATAAAAAATATTCTTATTTCAGCTAGGTAGGTGACCTGTTGAATGCAAGTGGGGATGGGGAAAATGATTGAGCTTTAGGTATTCAGTATGCAATTCCTGGGCAGTGGTAAATGTATTGCCCTAGTTATTTCCATGCGGAGATGTTAACTATAAGTCTGAATACATGTTAACATGTACATGTGTATATTATAAATATTTATGTATAAAATGTATCCATATTTGAGTATTTTATATTAATTTGTATCTATTTATATACACACATGTTTGAATATACATCTATAAATGAATATGCATTGGTATATATAAATGCATATATGTACACACTCACTTATTAGGTTAATCAAAACTGTTCTGAGCTTAGTGATTCCTTTAAAATCTACCTTTTGGGGGCTTTTGAGGCAGGTTCTCACTTTGAAGTTCAGGCTGGACTTGCATTCACTGTGAAGCCCTGGTGAGGGTCAAGCAGGTAAGCTGCTCACTCTGATTCAGTCAGAAACTACTCACTCACTGCACAGACACCTGAGAGTCTGGAGTCTCTCACCATTCAGAAGCCATGGGTATGGAGAGGATTTCACTGTTACTATCATTACTGTTAAGACATGGCACATAATGATTGTCAGCAGTGTTGTAGTTATTCGCCCCTTTTGACTCACCCTGGATCACAAACTCATTTTATTGTCTGTCTTGCTATTTGCTGGCCAAGTGACATGGGAGTTTCACTCTCTCCAACTGGCTAAAGACTGTGTCCCACTCCTCTGATAAGAAAGTTGACAGGGTTCAGCAGGAAATTAAACGGATTAGTGCCCCTTACATTCTTTATTGTGGAAGACTCTTACAGGAAATCACTAAGCACTTTCATATTACTTTTCTATTTCTACAATAATTTTTGTATGAAATTATGTTTTGAACATGCAAAAGTAATCAGGTTACAGTTCCGCTCAAGTCCATCTCAGTGCTCATGTGACTGAGCCAGGATGCTATCAGGATGCATTCACTCTGGAGGATCTAGGAGGAATCTGTCCCTCTTCACCTCCCAGTGGCATCCCCAAGCCTGTTTCCCTCATCTTCTTGTCTCCCAGCATTTCCTCTCTTGGCCCCTCTCCAGGTCACACAGGTGGGTGTGGTCTCCCTGTGTGCTTTCCATAAGTCACTGCTGAGAATCCTCAGTCCACGGGAATGAAGGGTGTGATTTTGACCTGCAGAGATTCTCCATTACAGTCTTTCAACCTCAGTTAATTAAAACAATTCTGTTTCTGAAAAGCAAAAACTTCCAATGTGCTAAGTGATTCAATTCATGCATCCATTTTCAATTGGAAATAAGCCTTGACTGTTCTTTGAAGCATAGAGACAGTTAAGCTGAGTCTCACAGACCACTTAAAATTGTTGAAGTTCTGCACTAGATCTTCAAGTTGTCTCTGTGTGAAGCAACTTTTCTTTATTTGCTTGGTCTGCAGGTGTTTAATGTGATAACAGATGTGCTGCATGGTACCAGGTGAATCACATGGTGATGTGGGCTGTGCCATACACAGATGTAATGGGGTCACCGAGATGACTGCTTCACCTACACTTGAGAAACCCACAGAATTATGACAACAGGAATAACTGATGTGTACTCTACAAAGGTAAAAAAAAATTCATATAGTAAGACAGCAATTCAAATAGTTTGTGATGTTCCCATTATAGGAAAGCTTGGGATGAGCATGTGAAACATCTAGAGTACTTTGCACAGTGCAGACAGCAGTGAGTCTCAGGTGAGTTTGTGGTGAGTGAACAGAGCACACCCAGGAATGCCTATGGGTGCTGGACCTGCTTTACAGACCAAATAGGTGTTTGAAAACATATTTATACATGTGCCAAAATCAATGGAAATATATATTGAATGTGTCACTTTTCATAAATGTAAAATTTACTCCTATAAACTACTCTTAATAAAAAATAGTTCTGTGATTGTGGATATGCTTTAGCACTGAGATTCTTAAATAACAATACCAAGAAAATTATATATTATGCTATACATTACTTGCCTGGAAAAGAGTTCCTGCTCTTATGTCTGTCTGTTTTTCTAATACAAATTTTGAAGATTGTTTCTCTCAGGAAATTGCATGGGAGATGATAAGTAAGGAATTGAGTATTAGACTCCATGATACCTTCACAGAAATTTTTTTAATTTTTTATTTAAGGAGAAAAGAAAACAAAAACAGTTAAGGGGTACAAGTTATACAGATTTACAGAAGAAAAAATGCGCAGTAGGAAATCACTAGTTAATGGATTACATATTGCCATCTTAGAAATAATTGTTCAAGTCACAAAATTAAAGCTTGTAGAGTGGACATTCCAACAATGATACTGCAAACAGTTCTGTTCAATGATCCAATAAAACTCTGTGATATCATTTTCTATCTTATACACTTAAATATACATGCAGTTATATAGTTTAGAGCACTTTGTTTTCCTCTCTTTTGTACAAAGACTATTACACATTTTGGGTTTCATTGCTCCCACGGTTCTTATTGCTTTTTTGGAAGAGAGTAAAACCAAATGTGACATAACAGAACAGAATCGGTCAAGTCAAAAGGGTGGACATAATAGATAATATAAAAACATAATACAAGGTGATCAACAATGGTTACCATAATGCCTCCCGCTATCTCTAATAGAATTGCCTATATCATTAGTTGTAATACAATTGAACAAAACAGTAAAGAACAAAACCGACAAAACCAAAACATTGGAGACATTGTAGGTCTTCAAAAGTAGATAAAAGTCAAACGAGAATGGGCGTTATAATGAATCTCATTATCTTCTCAGCTGATGCCTAAACTTTCGAACCTGATACTATCCAGTAAAACAGAATAGAGGAACCTCAGTCAAAAACAAGATGGTGAGAGTAATACAGGGCTTCAAATCGAGATAATAGAAAGTCAAAGTGGGTTACTATATTATATCCTGCTATTTTTTCCCTTTAATTAAATGGATAAAAATGAAAAAGTAAATAATGGAGTGGAGATTGAGAAAAAAGAGGGCATAACAGCAAAACAGGGCAGATCAAAACATAACCATTTAAGCAGAATAGTGTTTCACCACCAGATAATTCCGACCCAAAAGTAGTTACCATATTGACTCTTTCCTTGAAGTCCTTGAGTACAACTTTGTATACTGTAGCATTAAGTATATCAAAACAATGTAAAACCATTTAAGAGAATGACAGCATTATAGAGTATTTAGAATCGACTAACAGAAAATGAACAATGGTTTCTGTACAATCTCCTTGTCTTTAAAAGGTTTTTGCTTATACTATCATACATAATAAAATCCAATAAGATACAAAAAGAGGGTCTATATGATCTTTTCTCGTACAAAAAGAGACAGTGTATGCACAGTATTAAATGATGAGGATGGAATATGACCTGGAATCCAGGTATACAATCTACTCAATGGCCACAAAACGTGGGCTCCCAGAAGTTAGCGTTGATGATGTCACTGGAGCTGCTGATTCACCTTAGGCTTGGGTGATGTGAAAGTCTTGATGCTGTCTGAGAGCTGAGTAGAATCTTGTAAGAATTGAGGTCTTTATTTTACATAAAAACTTAACCATTCTGAGGAGTGAAGGCCACAGGTTTTTCCCCTGTGGGGGAGGCGTGGAGTCTACTTCAGACCCAGGCTGATATCCTCAGCTCTTCAACCCAGACATCCTGTGTAAATCAGGGAATTGTTTCCAATGCTGTGTTTTCTCTTTTCAAGGTAGAAATGTGCATTTTTCATGTCAATCACAGAATAATAATGATAAAAACTCTTTTCCTCTAAAAAGAAAGGAAAAGATAAAACCCACATCAAATCAACTCTGATTATTCAGCAATGTCTCTTTGCCCTGATTTATTGTCATGATTCCTATTCCCATACTTGGTTGCCATTCTTAGATGCCTTACTTGGTGTCTGGTGCAGGACTCATGTCCAGATCCCTGTGCACAGATTGAGAGGAGACTGCTCTGTATATGGGTGGACATTGGATCTTTCTTTCTTTCCTTCCTTCCTTCCTCCTATCTCTTGTTATATTGAGGGGTGTTTGAGATAGACCTCAGGACTTCTGCATCCTAGTGAAGTGGACTGCCACGAATTACAACTACACCCTGAAGTTGGAATTTCATGAGCTCTGCGGGTACATCTACTGTGATCTGCCCTGCCTGCTCTCTGCTGTGTAACTGTGTATCTTAGCAGACCTTCTTTTCTCCATGGAATCTCTTTTCTGGGCCTGCTTTTTTACCCATGGATTGCTGAATTCTTGTCCTCCTCATGATTTCATGATGCCTCACTTCCTCGCCAGGTGCCATCACCCTTGCTAATCAGGCTTGAGTTCATTCACCATTGTCACCCTGGCCATGATGACAGCCTGGTGCCTTTTTCACTCAGAAGCCTGGATCCTGCAAGTGGAGGGCTTGCCTCCTGAGAACCTTTCATTACTATTTGTGACAGGAACTGTGCACCATTTTATTCAGGGATCATTCTGTCCTCAGGGCTGGTGTCCTCTTCACAGTGAAGATGTTAGCCTCATATTTGTAAAATTATCCATGTTCTTGGAATCTCTGATTCTTGGGACAGACTAGTATGACCCAAGTGAGTCATTTGCCTTGGTTTTAAAATATAAGAAAAAGCCTAAATCTCAGTCAGTTTTATGAATAACTTTTAATGCAATCCAAAGTTGTGCAAAAACTACCTCATAGGGAAAATTCCGAATTGTATGCCAAAATAAGATCTACAACTGGAACAATAAATATCACTACTGCCTTCTTTATATAGGGGTAATATGATATTTTTAAGGTTATTTGACTGAAGATTTTCCTTGTGTTTCTGTCCCAGGTGTGACCAATGGCTGAGTTGATAGCAGCATTGTAAGTGAAGATTGCAAGATCATTAGAGCTCAAGAGACTGGAGCTTCTGTAACATGGGGAATGGCTTGTTTTCCACATTCGGATGGAGATGGGGGGGTGTGACTGGATTCCAATGACTGCAAGAGCACTGAGTCACATTAAGTGGACGATGAGAATGATGTTGAAATATATGTTTTGTTTGAGTCTACATTCAATATGCAGAATGAGAATAATGGGAAGATTAAATTTCTGGAGCTTCCTGAGATCTCAGTAGTAGTTCTACAAACATCAAAGTAGATCACAGTTGTGTTGTAAGTGTGTAAGGAAAATATTGCTGGAAGTAGTATTTTGAAAGAGAATGAACAATCTGCTTGGAACCCGCAGTGCATGGAGATGACCAGCAGAGGGCAGAGCCGCAAACGTCTTTCAAAGCAACCTTGTGTCCCTCCCACCTGCTCAAGGAAAGCTGATCCCACAGGTGAGACTGTGTTTGAAATACTCTGTAACAATGATCCTCAATGGGAAAATTCCTTTTAGTTTAATATTGTATAAGTTTATCGTTGTAAACTACAAAATCGTTCTTTTTTTTGACAGCAACAATTTTATTTTTAGAGTTCTCCTCTACATGAGTAATTTTCAAAGTCTTTTCAAAATAGCCACTTACATATGCATTATTACACTTAACTATGATTATTTTCACACATTTAACAATAACCATGAATACTGACTGCTTTCCCACATTGCATACATAGGCTTGGACCACAATATGACATCACTCTGATAGTTAGCAATTCTGTCAGCTGAACTCTCACCAAATACTTCTTACATGCATTTACTCGCCAGTGTGAAGGGAATTGTATGTTTTTAAAAGGGAAACACTGCAGCAAAAATTTCAATACTGTTCACATACATAGGTTTTCTCCTTTGTGTACATAATTCACCATTTGATGATGTTTTTGTATGCTAAATGCTATACACTGTTGTTCACATGCATAGAACTACACAGAGGGAGTTCTTTTATGTAATTATAATCTTTCTGGTTTTGGAAAGGTTTCCTACATTCTTTATGTTCATAGGTTTTCTTCCCAGTGTGGGATCTTTGATGTTATAAAGTGAGAATGTATCAACAAATCCATTTACTCATTTCTCATATAGATAGGGATTTTTTTTATAGTGAATTCTTTTTTATACAAAAAAGCTACTACTATAGCTAAAATACATCACAAATTGCTTATATCAATGGAAAGGCTTTATTTTCAGCACTTCTGCATACTGAATGTTTTGGCATATTGGTTGTACCATAGAGGTTCTACATTGTGTGAGTTCTTTCATGAATGATAAGGTGACTGCTTTGACAGAAAGATGTCCCACATTGTTCACATACAGAGGGTTTCTCCCTAGTGTGAGTTCCATCATGTGCATTAAAACAATAGGCTGTACGGAATGCTTTTCCATATTTGTTGCACACATAGGGTTTCTCCCCAGTGTGAATTCTTTCATGAATAATAAGGGTACCATTTTGACTGAAAGATTTTCCATATTGCTTACGTACATATGGTTTCTCCCCAGTGTGAAGTCTATCATGTGCTTCACAGCCAGAGTATGTACTGAATGCTTTCCCACATTTGTTGCGCACGTAGAGTTTCTCCCCAGTGTGAATTCTTTCCTGTATTTTACATGCTGAGGCACTCACGAATGCTTTCCCACATTTGTTGCACACAAAACGTTTCTCCCCTCTGTACATTCTTTCATGTGTAATGAGGTTATTATTTTGACTGAAAGATTTTCCACATTGTTTGCTTAAGTAGGGTTTCTCCCCAGTGTGAATTCTATCATGTGTGTTACAATCTGAGGCTCTCATGAATCTTTTTCCACATTTGTTGCATACAATAAGTTTCTCCCCAGTTTGAATACTTTTATGTCTTTGACAGCTTCTGTGTGTACTGAATGCTTTCCCACATTGATTGCATTTATGTTTTGTTATCCAGCATGAAGTTTTTAAAGGATTTTAAAGCAATTACTGTGAGATAATGCTTTTGCACATTTCTCAGTTATATAATATTTCCCTCCACCATATTTTCTAACATCTTTTTCAAAATGGTATGAAGAAATAAAACTATTCTCATAGTGGTTTTGTACATATGAATTCCCCAAGCAGTGATTTCTTTCATGGATTTGAACACTGTTAGGTAATGCACAGACTTTCAAACTTTTCTTACTTAGAAAGTTTTCTGCCCAGGGTGAGTTTGTTCACTAAAGTCAGAGCTGTCCTCCTCACATTGAACATATTGACAGCGTCTCTCTCCAGTCGTCTTTACTTCATGCTTCTGAAAGGACTCAAAATCATTGCAGATCACTATATCTTCATTATGTTTATATTGCTGTTCATCGTCTGTCAAATAATTGTCTTCATCATATCTTAGATTTCTTGAAAAAAATGTCCTCTTCTTTAAGTTGCTGATTATGCCATATTCTTCCATTGTGATGCTTGAGGGTTTCCGAGGATGCTTTGCAGGCCTCAGTAAGAAGTCACAGAAACTAGAAGTGCGCTCAGCTCCAGGCTCTCAGCACCAAACTCGTAGTAAGCACTTCCTCACCACAAAATCATTCTTAAAAAGTTATTTTATCTCTGGAGTTAGGGTTAAGGTTAAGGTTAGTGTGCAGGTTGGAGGTCTGATGGAATCTCAAGACTGGAATTTGTTCCAGTCCTCACTCTCTGTGTTGCTTTTGTCTCCCTTCCAGACTAGAAGACATCAATGAAAATTCTCTTGAAGTTCAGGTTTGAATATGTGGCACTCAGCCTCAGTTTTGCTTTTTCTCTCATATCTCACATTCAGTATGTCAGTAAGTTTATTTGCTGTGAGTTTAAAATACGACCAGAATCTGTCCATCGTTCACCACATCTACTTCTAGGTCAGAAGATCTCAAAGGTGAGCACAGAAACACTGGAAAAGAAGCAGCGGAGGAGACTCTTGAGACGTTTTTGTATTTATTTTGTGAGATTAGATGAAAGGCCAAGAATAGTGCACCAGATATCAATTGTCCCTTTACCAAATTCAGTTTCCTCTGACTCTCCATTTAGCTTTATCTTTTTTTTTAAAATTTTATTTAAAAGAAAAAAGAGAAAAACACAAAACAAAACAAAGCGGTGTAAGGGTACACATAATACAGAACTAAAAAAAAAAAAGTAAGAAATCACCTGTTAATAGATTACATATTGTCATCTTAGAAATAGTTGCTCAAATCACATTATCAAAGATTACAAAGTGGACATTCAAACAGAGAGACGCAAACAGCTGTGTTCAATGATCCAAAAACATTAATATAGTCAGCTATTTAACACCCCTAAACATACTTGCTGTTATATCCGTTAGAGCTCTTTTTATTCCCCTCTCTTTTTTACAACAAAATTTACACATTTTGGATTTTATTACTCCTTAGTTCTTATTACTTTTTTGGGGGGGAGAGAATAAAGTCAAATATGGCAAAACAAAGTTGTCAGTCAAAACCAAGGATAGACATAGCTCATGATGTAAAACAGAGTACAAGGTTATCAACAATGGTTATCAACGATGTCTCTTGTTTCCTTAAAAAGAATAGTCTATCTCATTAGATATTATAAAGTTGGACAAAACAGTAGATAACTAGACCAATAAAACTTAGGCATTATAAACATTACAGGACTTCCAAAGGAGACAATAGTCAAACCAGAATGGGCATCTTAGTGAATCTTATTGCCTTCAAAGTAGTTGCCTATACCCTCAAACTTGATACTATCATACAGAATGGAACAGAGTCTAATCAGTCAAAACAAGATCGTGGGAGTATTACAGGACTTCAAAACAAGTTAATAGGAAATCAAAAAGAGTTACTATTATATATCCTAATTTTTAAAATTTTCCCCTTAATTAAAACAAACATAAGAAATAGCTAAATAAGTTTTTTAAAGAATAAGGGAGAGATTAAGATAAAACAGGACATAACAATATAACAATACAGGTCAAAGCATGACTGTTTCAGCAATCTAGTGCTTCACCACCAAATAACCCAACTTAATAGTAGTTACCATAGTGTCTGTCTTTTTCCTTGAAATATTTGGATAAAACTTCATAAACTATAGCTTCAAATATTTCCATATCAAGAAGCCCAGAATAAAGCCTTTCCAATTAATAAGTGAAAACTTTATAAGGCTTCAAGGCCACATAATGGGGAATCATGAAAATCCTTTAAGACATTTAGCTTTATCTTAAAGGATTTTCAAAGTAATTTTCACAGTCACTAAAAATTTACTCACTGTCATGAGGTGGAGGAATGAGGTGCATCTGTTAATCCTAGAAGTAGTAGGCTGAAACTTTTTTTTTTTTTTGGCCTGAAAAGCCTTTAAAAACCTTTGTGAAGACTAAAATCTTTCATATCTTATTGGGAAATAATGGAGAATGGAGGCTCCAATTAGCCATAATATTTTTTTGCAATTTCTAGCAAATGCTTTGTGAGATTTTCTGAGAATCTATCTGCCCCTTTCCCATAGCAGGTGAATTCCTGGATCTCACCCAATGCAGATCCTTCTGATTCCCTCAGGTCATCACCAGTGTGAAGTAAAGCAGAGTCTCATTTTGGATGCTAACCCTAGTCTTGCTGTACTGATGAGCAAGGTGAGAGGTCACCAGAGTTTCTTTAAACTGGGATATTTATTATTCATGGATTCAGTAACCACTGAGAGCCCTGCATCATGATCCATGTAATGGCACAGGGACCAACCTTGGAACCTTGGAAGTGATCGCTCACCTCTGCCCTTGTGAGCTGGGAGCAGCTCTCCAGGAGTGACAGGCAGGCTGAGGACAATGCATGGCTTATAACCCCCTACTGCATGGTGACATGATAAGAGGGCAGTAAAAGATAACCAAGCCTTTAAAAGATTTCCATCTTATGATCATTTGCAGCTAAATTCATGTCTGTGTGTTTGTTTTGGTTTTATCTAGTTTCATAAGGGAACAGAAGTTTCAAGGCCAAAAAACAAGTGGAGTCAGCTGCATCCTTCTCCCTCTGTGTCAGAGCCCTCAGCAGAGCCTAGGTCCTGGCTGCTCTGCTGTTTTCCTCACTCTCATTCCTTGGCAGAGGCCTCAGCTGCAACCTGTTGTTCTGACTCTTCAAACCCTGCCACTCACACAGAGCATTATGCGCTGTGTGCTCCCCAGACAGCAGTAAACGAGGGCAGCTGGGCCTACCCAGGCAGGGAGGTTTGTGTTCAGGGCTGCATACTTTGGGAGGAGTGTGCCTGGCTTGCACACAGTAATAAACCCCAGCATCCTCAGCCTCCATCCTGATAATTGTGAGTGTGAAATCTGTTCCTGAACCACTGCCACTGAACCTGTCTGAGATGCCAGAATATTGGTTGGAAACCTGATGAATCATGCCTGTTGGAGCCTGGCCTGTTTTTTGCACAACCCAGTTCAAATAGGTTTTTCCATCACTATGCTGGAGTCTCTGACTGGAACTGCAAGAGATGGAGGCTGTCTCTCCAGGGTCAAAAGACCAAGAGAATAAGGTCTGGGTCATCATAATGTCTCCTGTGGATCCTAAAATGATGGATGAGAAGTCAAATGTCAGGAACCAACATCATAAACCATTTTAATAGATTTCTGTGTTTTGTCTCTATCAAGTGAAATTAGCATATTTATGTTAATGTACAATGAAAGATTTTCAAATTTGAGATTTGTCCCAAGTTTTTAATTACAAGCTTTCTAGAATTCATCTCAGCACCCCTCTCTGTGGCAATCTTTATGAGAGGCCAGGTCCTGTTTGCCTCAGGAATTTCCTTTACTCACTGATCTAACCTCACACACCCATGCTTTGCATCAGGGCTGCACATCTCATGTATGGACAGAACTGATCAGGTGGCAATGGAACTCATAAGGCACCCTCTCACCCCGTGTGTCACCTCATCTCCCAGGGTCCTTACCTTTGCTCCAGAGCAGTAGCAGCCCCAGGAGCCAAAGAGGGAGCCACATTTTGAGAAATTGAACTTAAAAGTCCTGATCAGTCAAGGCCAAGGGAGAGCCAGCTTTTATCTGAGACTTGCTTAAGAATGTCCTCCCTGGGGACAAAATGCAAATTCCCTGGTGGGTGCGGTGGTGCAGAAAGAGTGAAAAGCATGGTGAGAGGCTTCTCATGGGAGCCCAGTGGTATAAAATGTCCTCTGTATGTGGAGGAAACAATAGAGCTAAAGTCCATGCTGTGAGCAGCAGTGGGTAGAAGGATGCCTTGAAAAATTTCTATCAGGGACACATTCCTCAGGAATCTGCTTCTTAGCTTCCTGGAGGAGAAAGAAGCAATTCTCACTTCGTGAAAACTCATTTTTTAAAGCATCTTCTAGCATTAGCAGTGTGTAGCAGAGCTAAGGAGCCCTTTTTTCAGCAATGTATCCTTATTTAGGGATTTATAGGATCCAAGCCTCTCTTTGAGGCAAATTATTTCTTAGGGGGACTGCTGAGAGATGTTCCTTACCCTCAAAGAATCTTCATTTCAAAGAGAAATCAAAACCCTGGATGCTAATTTGGAGCAAGCAGTCCAGATCCTTACCAGTAAGACTTTTTGTTTAGGTTGGGTGCCCTTGTGAGTCTTTGGAGACTTTAGATGCCATGTTAAAGTCTCCAAGACTGTTTACAGACAGGACATTGGCTAGAACGTGTTGGCCTTAGGGTCAAACTAGTTCTTGCTGTCAGTCTGTTAGTCTCTGTCTTTGTTTCCTTAATCTTCTTTGTCACCAGTTTAATGTTTGTTATTCATCTGATTTATGTAATTGGGTCAGTCTGCTTCTGCTTTTTGTTGCCCCAATGTGTTGTTAACCATATTCAGGAATTTTATCAGAGAACCTCTTCCTATAGTGAACCTGCTTACTCAGGGAAGCTCCAAACATTTTTGTGAATTTAAATGGCCCAGGTTTGGAGTCTCTCAGCCTCCAGAAGGGACTTTTAACTTCTCTCTGTGTTAGCAGGTCTATCTCAGCTCTCTGAAAAACCACAATGCTGCCACTACAGTTGCCACTGTTGCCGTTGCCATGGGCACCCCATCCAGTAAGAGAGGTGCCTGCAGGCTCCACTCTGCCTCATGCCCATGCACCCTGAAACCTGAGTCCTGGCTGTCTCTGGACTCCCCCTGCAGAAAATAGCTCCATGCCCCCTTCCTCCTCCCTGTGCTGAGTAATCAGCTGGAGAAGGCACCTTAATAGTTTCCTGCCCAGCCACTGCCAACCCAGCAGCAACAGAGTCTGCTGGAGCCAGAGCTGGAGCCACAGCCAAAACCTGTGCCACACAGTGGAGGCAATGGTGGCTTCCAGCTCTCTGGGGCCAAAAGCATGGGTAGCAGCATGGCTTCCCTGGTGGGCAGAAGCCTGTCCAGCTCCAGTGCCCCTTTTCTCAGCTTGTCCCCCAGGACTCTCGTTTGCCCTATCCAAGGTAAGCAGGCTCTCCTATGGTTTTGCCAGAGTTGTTTGTGTACTTTTTAAAGCAGCTTTACAGGAGCCCACTGATTTGTCTAAGCAGAGGTAACTTAGGGACCTGACAAGGCTCCATCAATGTTCTTGGAGGGCTTCCTAGTGGCATATCTTATTTATTGACCTATTCATCCAGAGAAAATTGAGAATAGATGCACTCTAAATATTGCATTTGTCTCCCAGTTGGCCCCAGTTATTAAAAAAAAAAAGCTTCAAAGGCTAAAAAGATTCAAAGGCACTCTGAAAGTAACTTTCAGAGTTCATAAAGTAGCCCAAGATGTCTGCAACTATTGAAATTTTCCATGCGACTTGACACCTGGACTGAGCCAGGAAAAAAGCTTTCAGTGATTTAAAGCAGGATCTCATAAATGCACCAGTCTTTGTTCTCCATGACTTAGCCAAACCTTTCCAATTCCATGTGTCCAAGAGTCATGGGATCACAAAAAGTGTCTTAACCCAGGACCTAGGACCTTGAAAGGGGGCCTGTCAACTATCTTTCTCAGAGATCATACCCTATGGCTGTAGGGTGGCCAAATTGACTATGGACAATTGCAACCACCATAACCAAAGAAGGCTCTAAATTGACTTTTGGACAAATACTCTAGATAATGGCCCCAAGTGCTGTGGAGACACTGTTGCAGTTGTCTCCTGATGAATGACTTTCCAAAGCTTGCATTGTCCAGTACCAAAGCCTTCTACTAGATACTAACTGCATCTAGTTCCTGTCTGTTTCTGCCCTCAGTCTGGCAACACTCCTTAATGATGATAATCCCTTATTGCTGATACATACTTGTATGGACATCTTGACGCAGTTTCAAGCCTGCAAGATGACCTGACTGATGTTCTGCTTGGCCTAAAGCAAATCTTTTCACAGAGGGCAGCAGTTTCTTCCACCAAGGTACTTGAGGGGCAGGAGCAATAGTGACAATGGAAACTGAGGTAATTTGGGCCCAAGCTTTAGGGTTGGAAGCTTCATCTCAGCGTGTAGAACTCATAGCCCTTACTCAAGCCCTAAGATGGGGACAAATAGTTGGTATACTTTTGCTGCTATCCATATGCATGGGGCCATTTATCAAAAAGGAGGGCTATTAACCTCAGCAGGAACAATGATCAAGAATGATCCTGAGATCTTAGGCCTTCTGGCTGCCATTGGTTGCTCCAAAAGTTTGTCATTATGCACTTTTTGGAGCACCAATGCGAACACACCCCAGTAGCTCACAAAAATGCCCTTCCTGATAAGATACAAAAGAAGTGGCACTAAAACCAGTGGGGCCTATAATGCTCCTCCCAGCTCTCCTTCCAGGCTACTCAAGTCATCCTGTTCAGATTCAGATTTGAGCTCAGCCAAGAGCCCAAAAGCGCAACTATCTCTGGAAGGCTGATACACCTTACTGGATAGGTGAATTATCTCAGGATCATTGAGTCCCCAGATCATCCAGGAAAGCCATTTGCCACCTGTGGCACCCGAATTGGTCAAGCTATCTTGCTTAAATAAAGAGGTTATCCAGAAATACCCACAATGTCTTCAAGTGATCCCTAAGCTGGCCACCACTGATGTTTGAAAGAGACAACAAAGACTTAGCCCTAGAGACCACTGAAAGATAGACTTTATATAAATACCTTTTAGTTCTCATGAAAGCATTCACTGGGTGGACTGAAAGATTCACCACTTGCACTAAATCAGCTTTCATCATAGCTAAGAAACTCCACAATGAAATAGTGCCTCTATTCAGTTTGCCCACCTCCCTGGGGTCTTACTATGGCCCAGCTTTCATAGCTCAGATCACTTAAAATTTAGCTGCATCTTTAAAAGTCAATTAAAAATTTCATTGTGCCTACTGGCCTCAAAGTTCAGGCCAATCAGAAAAAATCAACAAGATTTCAAAACTCTTTCTCGAGACTGGCAAATTCTGGGTAAGTCTCCTTCATTTTGTCCTTCTGTATGTACAATGTACCCCCTACCTCCAGGACATTACTCCTTTTGATGCCATGTATGGTGGACTGCCATCTTTGATTCCACATGTCCAACGTGATAAGTTGGTTGCTGTTAATAATGGGCAACTTAAGTCCTTATAGGCTCTACAGCCTTTTTTGCACTCAACCCACTGCTTATTCTGGGGCTACCAGACCATTCCTGAAAGAGCTGATGACCCCCTAGCAGTTCAACCTGGTGATCAAATTTACATCAAAAGTTGAAAGCCCACATCCCCAGTGCCCACTGGGAAGGACCCTATCTAGTCACTTTGAGTATTCAAGGTTGTCAGAAAGAGCCTTTAGATTCATCATTCCCACTTCAAGTCCACAATATGCGAGACTCCTGCTAAGTGAACTAAAACTCCAAAGATATAGGCCCTAAGTCTTTTTATATGCATAGCTAATATTGAACTCAGATGGTAAACACCTCAAACCTTGATTCTGGTTCTTCATGTTGGGGGGGATAGGAACCCAAGTCTCCAACTCTGGAAAATATTCAGGGCTCTGGACTTTGTATTCAGTCTGTTACTTTCCCCTTGGAGTGTCCCCCATTTCAAATCAATTATAATTCAACTGTGTATGTGCAAGGTCTAAGATCTCTGTGTCTCTTATCCCCTCAACGAGTATTTATCCTCCCAACTGGAAACTTGGTGCCTGTACAATAACCTCAGTCCTTGTACCTGTTTGACTGTCTTACTGGACCTAACACTAAATTCTATATCTTAACTCATGTCCTTCCTCAAATGTACTAGCATTCAGAAAAAGAAAATAGGAAACATATGGGGTTATCTAACCTCATGAAAAAGAGGACCCCAGTCCTAATCCCTGCCCTTTTGGGATTAGGAGTAGCTGGTTCCGCAGCAATAGGAACCACAGCCCTCATAGTGGGAGACCAAAATTACCAGATAATAAGCAGAGAAATAGACTGTGATCTAGGCACACTTAGACAAAGTGTTCATCACCTGGAGGACTCTCTAAACTCCCTGGCTGAGATGTTCCTTCAGAACTAGTGATGACTAGACCTCCTATTCTTAAAACGGGGGGTCTATGCCTAGCCCTGTTGTTTTTATACCAACCATTTAGGAGTTATTAAAAGCAGTCTTAATTAGCTCTAAATGAGACTAGCTGATTAAAAATTAAAAAACATCATCAGAGTTGACACATTTACAGTAACAATAAAAAGATGATTTTTAAAAAGATGACCAAAACTCAAGGATTTGATTCATATACTAAAATCAGTGGATAATGTTGTGGCTTGGCGTAACTGACACCATTTTGAGCCCTGCATTTAACTAGTGCCCTGTATTTGACCCACAAAAATGGAATATTATTTGGGGCATAAGTCTCATGAAAAAGCATAATGAGCTGTACCTTCAGGAGAAAATTTAATCTGCTCAACAAAAGAAGCAGGATACAGGTATCAACAAAATTTAATGAAAGATTACAGCTAAATTTTTTCCAACAGAATGTCTTTTTGTGGTTCTCTGTTTAAAAGCTTTGCAATTTTCCATTTCAGAGCCATTCAGTGGGACCCTAATAGGGGTCCACCTGAGTCATCGCTGAACTCAGCTAATTAAATTCCAAATTTATCAATTTGTCTTCTTGGATTCCTACATTGTTTATGAATACAGTTCAATTGCCAGCATATGATGAATCAGAATCACAATTTGGATGCTCACCTTTGTCTTGCTGCATTGATTAGAAAGACATAACATGATGGACTTTTTTTTTAGGCCAGAATCTTTACTCACCATGGAGTCAGTAAGACCAAGAGCCCTGCATCATGTACCACTTCCTAATGATCCATGGAGTCCTACAACATCCAACATTGCAATGACAGCAGTAATCCCTTTAATGTTGCCCTCCTGAAATGGGCACAGCATACTAGGAGTCCCAGTCTGGCTGAAAGGACAGTGCATGGTGCCAATATCCCACTGGATTATCATGACATGAGGAAAATGCAAAAGAAAGTTCCAACTGTGGAAGCCATCTCACCTTGTTAGTCACTTTAGCTAAATTCATGGTCAATTTCGTTTGCTTTTTTTTTTTCCAGTTGCATAAAGAACAGAAGTTTTAAGGCATTAAAGAACCTCTGGAATTGAGCTTCATCCTTCTCTCTCTGTGTCAGCATCCTCAGTAGAGCAAAGGTTCTTGCCATTCTATTGTTTTCTTCACTCTTGGACTTGGGTGAAGTCTTAGTGGCAACTTGATGTTCTTATTCTTTAGCCTATTCCTCTTACACAGAGCAGGCTGTGCTCTGCTGCTCCCCAGAGAGTGAAGGAGGGCAGCTGGGCCTCCTTAGGCAGGGTGATTTGTGTTCAGGCATGTATCACTGTGAGAATTTCATGTGTAGCCTGCAAACAGTAATAAACTCCAGCATCCTCAGCCTCCACCCTGCTGATTTTGAGTGTGAAATCTGTCCCTGACCCACTGCCACTGAACCTATCTGAGATGCCAGAATTCAGGGTGGCAGTAAAATAAATGAAGCCCTGTTTGTCCCTGCCTGGCTTGTGCACAAGCCAATAGACATAGGTTTTTCCATTGCTATGTAGGAGGCTCTGACTGGAGCTGCAGGAGATGGAGGCTGGCTCTCTAGGGGAGACAGACAGAGAGAGTGGGGTCTGGGTCATCCTAATGTCTCCTCTGTATCCTAAAATGATGAAAGAGATTTGCAAGGTCACATACAAACATCATGATCCACTTTCATACTTTAGCTTTCTTGGCATTATCAAGGTCTATTACTTTTATAATTTTAATTTAAAAAGAAAAAACTTTCAATTTTGAGGTAACTAAGAATGCTAATCACAATGATACCTCTAGAATTCATCTGAGCAGTCCTCTCTTTCTTTGTGGCAATCTTCATCAGAGGCCAGGTCCTTCATCCTTTAGGAATTTTCCTCATTCACTGATTTAACCTCACATACCCATGCTTCAAGATAGGGCTGCACATCTCAGGAATGGACAGAAATCTTTTGGGTGGCAGTGGGATACCGAATATCACCCTCTGACTCCATACCCTTCCTCATTTCCCAGTGTCCTTACCAGTGACCCAGAGCAACTGCAGCCCCAGGAGCTGAAGAGGGAGCCTCATTTCGAGAAATTGTACTGAAGAGTCCTGATCATTCAAGGTCAAGTTAGAGTCAGCTTTTATCTGAGACTTGCTTGCAAAAGCCTCCCTGGGGATAAAATGCAAATTCCCTGGTGGGTACAGTAGTGCAGAAAGAGTGAAGAGCATGGTAGGTGGTTTCTCATGTGAGCCCAGTGATATAAAATATCCTCTGTATTTGGGAGAAAAAATGGATCTACCGTCCATTCTATGTGCAGCAATGGGTCCAAGGAGCCCCCTGCATCTGCAGCACCATACCAGGGCTTATAGCTCTGTCCATTCCATACAGGACTTCAGTCCCTAGGATCCTGGGCTGTGTGCAGATCAGTCTCTGGGAGGGGAAGTATCATGGTCCTTAGACTCCTGGAAAACACACAATCAATTATTAGTTGATGAGAATTCATTTTTAGCATTTTCTTCCATGAGCATCACAGCAACAATGTTGTGAAGCCCTTGTCATGTGACCAGTTGAACTCTCACGATCTGAGACACAACACAACGTGTTATATTTTCCATTACCTAGCAATTAAACCACATAAGAACACTAAAATGAACAGTGTATGGTACAGAAAAAGAGATATGTCTTTCAGCTGGGGACCAATAACTCTCTTGAAGGTAAGAGCAAATAGAAAAACAAATACCTTATATGATGAAAGTGAAATTCTTTGTGAATGGATTTTGAAATGGTTAAATATCTGCTCAGGCCTGTTTCCATTTTTATACATGTATGCAGATATATGCATATATATATATATGTCACACAGAAAAATGATCAGTGATTCAGTTGATAGCATCATATTAAGTGCGATTGCAAGATCATTAGAGCACAAGACACTGGAGTTTCAGCAACATGGAGAATGGTGTGCATGCTGTACTGGAGTAGAGACGGGGGCTGGTGTGAGACTGGATTCCAGTGACTACAAGAGCACTGCGTCATGGAAAGAGGATGATGGAAATGATAATGCACAAAAATGTTCCATGTGAGTCTACATTCAATATGCAGAAGGAAGATAATGGGAAGATTAAACGTCTAGAGATTCCTGAGATTTCAGTGCCAGTTCTACCGCCATCGAAGTAGATTACAGTTGTGTTGTAAGCCTGTAAGTGAAATCCTGCAGTAAGTACTAGTTTGAAAGAGGATGAACATGTGGCAGGGAACCCACAGTGCACACACATGACCAGCAGAGGGCAGAGCGCGCACAGGTCTTTCAAAACAGTCTTCTGTTTCTCCCACCTGCTCAGTGAGAGCTGATCCCAAAGGTGAGACTGTGTTTGGACCACTCCATAAGAGTCATCTGCACCAGGAAATTTTCTTTTGGTTTAATACTGTTTAAGTTCACATTTGTAAACTTAAAAATGATCTTAAAACGTTATTTTGTCTATGAGGTTAGGGTTAGGGTGCAGGTAGGAAGTCTGTTGGCATCTCAGAAGTGTAATATGGCCCACTCTTCACTGGGTGTGTTGCTTTTGTCTCCTTTCCTATTTAAAGCTATCAATGCAAACTCTCCGGTGGCTCAGGTTCAAATATATAGTGCTCTTTCTAGGTTTGATTTTCTCTCATATCTCACACTCAATGCCATCAAAGGTTATTTGCTCTGATTTGAAAATATGACCAGAACTGTCCAAAGTTCACCATATCTACTGCTCGGTCAGAATCCCATAAAGGTGAGCTCATAGAGACTTGGATAGAAGCATCCGAGGAGGCTCTTGGGGACTTTTCTATTTTTACTTTGTGATCTTAGGCTAAAGGCAAAGGATAATGTAGCAGATATTAATTGTCCCCTTACCAAACTCATCATTTTCTCTCATCCTATATTTAACTTTGGGAATATGGTTTGTCTTGCAGGATTTTCACAATAATTTTGGCAGCCACTTTTGATGTACCCAGTGTCAAGGGGATAAGTTAGAAGAATGAGATGCGCTTTTTAACCCAGAAGTAGTAGGCTAAAACTTTTTGTTTCCTTAAAAAAAAAAACAAAAAAACTTAGGTGAAAAAACTCTTGTGGAGAGTAAGACCTCTGTCTTAGTGGGTAATAATGGAGAATAGAGGCTCAAATTACCCATAAATCTCATTTGCCATTGTTGTCAAATGCTATGTGAAATGTTCTGAGAATCCATCTGCCCCCTCCCATAGCAGTTGCATTCCCAGCTCTCACCAAATGCAGATCCTTCAGATTTTCTCAGGTCATCACCACTGTGTAGTGAAGCAGAATCTCATTTTGGGTGCTCACCTTGACCTAGCTGCACTGATGAGCAGGGTGTGACATCACTGGAGTTTCTTTAAGCTGGGACATTTATTAATCATGGAGTCTAGGAAGACTGAGAGCCCTGCATCATGATCCATGTAAGGGCACTAGACCAACCTTGGAAGCCCAGAAGTGATCTCTCTCCTCTGCCTTTGAGAGTTGGAAGCAGCTCTCCAGGAATGACAGGCTAATGCTTGGCTACTAATTCCCCACTGGGAGGTGACATGATAAGAGCACAGTGAAAGATAAAGTACCACCTTTATAAGTGATTTCTATTTTATTAATCATTTTAGCTAAATTTGTGTTTGTGTGTTTGTTTTGGTTTTGTTTAATTTCATAAAGGAGCGGAAGTTTCAATGCCCAAAGGAACCTCTGGATTCAGCTGTATCTCTCTACCTCTGTGTCAGAGCCCTCAGCAGAGCACACAGTCTGCCTGCTTTGCTGTCTTCCTCACTGTCATTTCTGGGCAGCGACCTTAGCTGCAACTTGTTCTGAGATATTTATCCTCTTTCTCTCACACAGAGCAGACTGTGCTGTGCTGCTCCCCAGACAGCAGTGCAGAGGGGAGCTGGGCCTCCCCAGGCAGAGAGATCTGTGTTCCGGGCTGCATCACTGTGGGAGGAGCACGTGTATTTTGCACACAGTAATTAACTCCAGAGTCCTCAGCCTCCACCCTGATTTTGTGGGTGAAATCTCTTCTTGAACAACTGCCACTGAACCTGTCTGAGATGCCTGCATACTTGATGGAAATATTATAAATCACACCCTTTGGAGCCTGGCCTGGCTTGCGTACCACCCAAGTGCAAATAGGTGTCTCCATCACTATTCAGAAGGCTCTGACTGGACCTAGAGCAGATGGAGGTTGGCTGTCCTGGGGTGACTGACAGAGTGGAGTTTGGGTCATCCCAATGTCTCCCAAGAATCCTAAAATGATAGAGGAGAAGTGTAAAGCGATTAGAGACACAATGAGTCATTTCCATACTTTTCTCTTTTTGTCATTATCAAGCTAAATTATTACTCTTGTTTTATTATACAAGGAAAAGATTTAAATTTTGAGATATCCCCCTAAGATTTCTAATCACAAGTACCGCTTTAGAGTTCATCTGAGCATCCCTCTTTCTTTGTGGAAATCTTTATGAGTCTATGTCCATGTCCTAAAATTTAGAAATTTTCTTAACGCCCTGATCTAACCTTGCACACTCATGTTTCAAGTCAGGACTGCACATCACAGGTATGTAGAGTACTAACCATGAGCAATTGGACCCCAAATCTCACCCTCTTACCCATGCCCCTCCTCATATCCCAGTGTCCCTACCAGTGATCCAGAGCAGTAGCATCTCCAAGAGCTGAAGAGGGAGCCTCATTTTGAGAAACTTAGTTAAAGAGTCCTGTTCAGTTTAGGCAAGGTACAGCCAGCTTTTATCTGAGACTTGCTTGAGAAGTTCCTCCCTAGAGACAAAAAAGCAGATTCCCTGATGGATTCTGTGGTGCAGAAAAAGTGAAGAGCGTGATGGGAGGATTCTCATGTGAGCCTAGTGGTATAAAATACTCTCTTCATTAGGAGATAAATAAATGGGAAAACAGCAAATATGGATCCTTCGAAACAACCAGAAGAAAAACAGTAAAATAACAAAATGCATTGAACACCTTATTGTCATAACCTTGAATGTGAATATTTCAATTATCCAGTTAAAGCTGCATATTTGCAATTCAGTTGAAAAAAACAAGATTCTTCTTCGACATATGCAGGAACTACATGTTGGTGGCCAAGATATATATCAAGTGAAAGTGAAAGAATAGAGCTTGACATTACAATCAAATGGAATCCAAAGGCAAATAGAATTACCTGTATTCATATTTGAATAAACTGGTTTCAAGAGGAAATTTATTTACCCCCCCATGAATAAATGGTAGCAGTTGTAAATATATATGTAATGCATATTGGAGAACTCACACTTATAATACAAGCATCAGCAGAGATAAAGTACAAGGCCAAAACACAGTGTCAGTGGGCAATTTCTTGCCTTTAGTCTCACAAATAGATTGATCTTACAGACCAAAAAAAAAAAAATCAACAAAGAGACATCACAGTTGAATATAGCATGGACTTAAAGTACTTAATAGACATCTATGGTATATGACATCCAATAGATGCAGAATATATTGCACTTTCACAAGAACACAGATCTTTCTCTGAAATAGAACACATTGGAGGCCAAAAAGAGAATCTTAAACTATACAAAAAACTGAAATATTTTTTCCTTTTATTAGGACTATAGCTGAGTGAAAAAAGAAATGAACAGTAACAGAAACTGTAGAAAACATGCAAATACATGGTGATGGAACAATGTACTTTGGAAGAAGCAGGGAGTCATTGGAAAATTTTAGGAAAAGGAAGGAAAAATACTTAGAATCAAGTGAAAACAGAAAGAGAACCTATCAGAAATCAAGAAATACAACAAATGTAGAATCAAGTATGTCCTTTGTAAGCCTGTTTTCTCATGTAAATTGATGGCAACTGACTAGATGAGGTGTGAGGTTGATGCTCAGTGTCAGAGACAGTAGAAGCAGATCTGTAGTCACAGAACCAGATCACAGCCCAGAGGGTATAAAGCATTTCATGCTATTATGAGAGACAGAATCTGAGGGGCGATCATTCTTGAAACTCACAGTTCATTGCACACAGTGGAGTAAGTACCAGCTTTTCAAAAATCTGTGTTGTTCAGCTAGAGCCCTGATTGATCTGTGAAGGCATGTAGAGAGGGGAAAATAATCTTGCCTTAGATGACTGATGTGTAAGCTCTAGGCAGTAGTTTAAATTGTTGAATATCCTGTCCTACTTATCTCTGTAGAGACATGTTAACTGTAAGAGTATAAATAATTATTTACATATAAATGGATGTAGTCTAAATATGTATTTGTATAGAAATGTGTTACGTACATATATGTGTCTACATCTATATTAATGTGTATATATACATATATAGCTATATAAGATGCATTTATACATACTCATGTATTTGATTAATCAAAATAATTCTTAAGAAAACTTCCTGTGAAACCATTGTTTTGGGGATTTTGATACTTGGTCTTGTTCTGTAATTTAGGCTGGCCTTGAGTTGTCTTGAGTCCAGGCTAGCCTGGAGCCTTCAGAGATCCTCCTGCCTCCTCTTGCTGAGTGATGGGATTACAAGCATGCTCCACCACCAGGTTTTCCCTAAAATCTTATAGAAAATTAAAAAGGGATGATTATATGAACCCCCCGACTTCCCACGGAAGTCTGGCCGGGTTTCCCTCTCTTCACTGTGCATATTCCTTAGAGCCCATTTCTCAAGTCATAGTAGTTGTGGGCAGGGTAGAGTCTATTTTCTCTTTGGCTCACACTTCACTTAAACTGATCCCTGCAAATCCCAGTTTAAATCAGGGCTCAAGGAAGCCTCTCAGAGTGAGTTCTGGATTTGTGTCCTGCTCTCTGGCCTGGGTAGGTTGAAACCAGAGCTCAGCTGTTTTCTGTGCTGTTCAATAGCTTCAGGGTAAATGTGGCTTCAGCACTCAGTCAGTTTTTGGTCACATGTAATAAAAAACACATCTAAATTTAATACTTTTCCTTTTCTTTTCTGCTCTTTCCCCTTATTTTCTTACCTCTCTTTCTATGCCTCTCTTTATTGTTTTCTTGCTATTTTTGTTGGTTAGTTTTTCTTCCTAGTGCAATTTTTC
This sequence comes from Cavia porcellus, assembly GCF_034190915.1. NCBI lineage: Eukaryota > Metazoa > Chordata > Mammalia > Rodentia > Caviidae > Cavia > Cavia porcellus. Next base: position 41,494,129 of record NW_026947501.1, on the reverse strand, counting down.
AGAGTTTTGTCATGTCTGTTAGAAGTCTGATGATTCTAAAAAGTAAAGACTCATGGGACTGGGGATTTAGCTCAGTGTCATAAGCACCTGACTTGGAAGCAGGCAGTTATGAGTTCGATCCCTTGTACTGATTTAAAAAAAAAAAAAGAGTAAAGACTCCACTCAGGAAAATATGTTTGATTGAAAACTAAAGTGCTTCTATTTATCATCTAGTGCATTGTAAATACTAGCATCTATCTTGATTTTAGTGCTGTGAAGCTGACTTCCGTATCTGTCCTTGTCACACAAACACACTTTCTTTTATATTGTTTGCTCTTAATTCACAATAGCTATTTTGCCAGTCTTCTGGCCATATCTATTTCAGACTGAAGGGCCTGTGGTGACACCGTGATGACCCAGCCTCTAGGCTTTCTGACTGTCTGTATAGGAGAGCTGGTCATCATGAACTACAAGTCTAGCAAGAATCTATAGTAGAACCTCCAGCTGGTGAATTTTTCAGATACCATCAGATACTGCTCACCCACCAGACATGCACCTGGGAATCTGGGGCCCCTCACCTGTTCAGTGGCACTGGGTCTGAAAAAAGTTTTAGTGTCACTATCAACAGTGAAAGATATGGCACGTTGTTATTGTCAACAGGGTTATTTCATACACAGACTGCCAACGTGATTCATGCTGAAACATAAATCCTTTCAGTGTCTGCTCTGCTGTTTGCTGGCCATGCTGTGTGAGAGTTACCTACTGTCCATCTGCATAAAGACTCTGTCCCCTTCCTCTTGATAAGAATGTTGATGAGACTCAGAAAATCAAATGGATTGAGTTCCTTACATCCTGTATTATTATGGAAGAGTCTTAGAGGAAAACTCAGTAAAGAACTCCACATTAGTTTTCTGCTTGTACAATAGTATTTCCCATGAACTTGTGACTTGAACATCTAAAATCCATTTTACCATTCTGAAGGTCATAAATACAAGTCATAATTCAGTGGAATAAACTCAAGATTCTGTCATATGCATTCACTTTAGAGGGTGCAGGAGGCAATCTCTCTTCAGGTCCTAGAGGTATCCCAGGATCTTTGTCCTTCATCTTCCTATCTAGTTAACATTTCAACTTTTGGCCCCTCTCCAGAATCTGTGCAGCCTCTCTGTGCTTTCTAGATGTCAACCTTGATGAATGATCTGTTTTTGTGTTCCACAGATTCTACTTTGGAGTCTTCCATTCTCAATTAATTATCAGAATTCTGTTTTTAAGGATGAGAAACTGTGTCCCTATGGAAAAACTGTAGTATCTAATTCCATTCATGCACTGATTTTAAATTAGATATAGGCATCCTGTCTACTCTGAATCATAGAGACACAATGAAGAGTCCAAGTATCATGGACTACTTAAAATTCAGTACACCACAGGATCTTAAATTGTCTTCCTGTGAAATGGCCTTTTCTTTTGTTTCTTGGTGTACTGGTGTCTACCTGAAGAAAGGACCTGTTGAGCGGTACCAGGTAAAAGCATGTGGTGTGGTCAGTGTCATGTAATGATACAGTCCGACACATCAGGGTGACACTTTACCTACAATGGAATTAGCTACAGAATTAGACCAATAGAAATAACTGATGTAAACCTGGAATGATTGTACCTGTAATCTCCACACTAGGGAGGCCATCACAAGGGGACAAACAAACAAAATATCATAATAAATATGTAGTTTTAAAGAGAACATGCAGCCTGTGGAACTTGCAGTGCATGAAGTTGACCAGAAGAAGGAAACTTATGCGTGCTTCTTTAACAGCAACTTTCCGCACCTTCCACCTGCTATGGAGCATGAATCCAACAAGTGAAATTTATCTCAGAGTTGTAACATGATTCACTCCTCATGCTGACTATCTCTCAGGGTGGCTTTCCTCTCCTTTCCCATATAAATACATGAATGCAAATTACCTGGTGGTTCAGGTGCAAATATATGGTTCTCATCCTTGATTTTACTTTTCTGTCACATCTCACATTCAGTATGTCAGTAAAGCCTATCTGTCCTGATTTTCATCTATGATCGGCACCTGACCATCTTTCATCACATCTACTGAGAACAATAGCTCTGAAAAGTGAGCACATACAGACATTAATAGCAGCATTGGAGGAGGATCGTGGGATTTTTTAATATTTATTTGTAAGCGTGGCCCAAATCCCAAAAAATAGTATATCAGATATCAAGTGATCTTTTATCAAACTCTTCCGTTTCTGTTGGCCTGCAATTAACTTTGGGGGGGACAACAGTTGTCTGGGATTATGGGTCATTGAACTTTTTCCATTGTACCCCTGAGATATTGCAGGAGAATCATGAGTTCATTTTCATAATTTTCTCTTTCATTGTATATTTTGAACTAATTTATTATTTTGACTATGATGTATAACCAAAAATATTCAATGTTGAAATGGAGCCAGATTTAAAATCACTAAGGGTCTTCTAAAATCATTTGCAAATATCAGCCCCCAGTTTCAATGTGATAGTCTTCCCCAGATTTCAGGTGCTTTCACTTTCTGGCATCTCCTTCTCTCATAGATTTAAACGTCATCCTTGAGTACACGACCTGCAACCCTCCCACACTGACAGATCAGATATGAGCATTGGTGGATCCCCAGAGCTCACCCTCTCACCCTGCTCTCCTTCTTCCTGCCTCTCTGCCCTTACCAGTGGGCCACAGTGTTAGCAGCCCACAAGATGAGCAGAGAGCCTGATTTTGAGAAGTTAAACTGAAGAATTCTGATCAGTGAAGCAAAGTTAGTGCAGCACATTTCTTTCAAATTAGCAAAGGAAGACACTCCCTGGGTGACTCTCTAAAGGGTACAAACATGTGGAAAGAGGCAAAAATATGGTGAGAGGCCTCTTACCTGAAAACTGTGATGGACAAGGTTTTCTGTGTTAGGAGGAAGCCCAATAGAATCAATCCCACATATTCTGCAGCATTGAACAGAAAACCCCCATTGTGAAAGTAGGATCTGTTGGGGAGATGCAATGCACCCTGCCCTGACCCTGAAGGCAATTGCAGAGTTCAGACCATGTGGTGTGTATGTGAGTCAATGTGTGGGAGTGGAAAGGCCACACTGCTAGGACTCTTCCCTGCCTAGGAAGGGAATGGTAGAGCTCTTACCTCAGCAGGATTGATCTCATTTCTGGTACCTTTAATATCACTGTGTGGAGCTAGCAAGTAACTTCTGGGATCTGTTGTTACCAAGTGCAGTAGAGATTGTTAGAAACATGTTAGGTGTAATATTTCCTGGACCTTGTGATTAACACCAAAAGGGAACTCAAGTGAAAAGTACTTGGCAGGGGCAAAAGTTCTATCTTTTCCATGCAGAGAGAATTATTTCTTAGGTAAGAGAACATGAAATTTGTAGCATTAGTTTGCACACTGGTGAGTATACTATCATTTCATTTCTTTCTCCCCATATCAGATTCATCAAAAGAGGTTGAATGCAAGAATTGCCTGGAGATTAGTGTACAAATGAACTAGGGATAATTTTGCTTTCATTTGTTCTTCTATAAAATCTAGAAAAAAATCTTTCTCTACAACCTCATTCTTTTCATAGATTTTGGGCAAACACAGTCCTTACTCCACAGAGCAAGCAGAGATACCATACATTACCAGAGCCAGAAGGAGTCCAGTGTTTCCTATGTCAGGACAACGTGTGTCCATTCAAGGTGTTAAGTACGGAAAAGGTGCTGGGTCAGAGCTGCTCAGGCACTTACACTGTGGATTTCCAGACCCTGTCTTGGGAGATGATCAACCTGTGTTGCTTTTGCTTCAAAATTTTATTGGTGATCTCTATGTCAGCTGAAGCACTCAACATACCCAGTATACACTATGGAAATTCAGTTTGTGAAAGAATAAGTAATACGTGTTTTTATGTTTCCTTTACATGAAAATGAAAATAATACAAAAGGTGTATTTCTAATTTTCTCAGTCTGCATGTGAGAAGTAATTGTATTTACGTGATTTTTCTGGAGTATTATGGCCTTCCACTCTATCTCTTTAAATTTAATAATTGATAATAAGTGAAATGAAAGAAATTTGTGCTCATAAAGTAGTTACAAATCAAATTATAAATGTAAACAAAGATATATCAAAAATGATAACCTTTAAGACTGGATTAGGCAGGTTTACTCATTTTCCATATTCTTGCCCTTGGATCTGAGGACCTTTCCTAAACCCTGTGCTATTTTCCTCTTTTGTATTAATGTATCTGAGCAGTTCTAAGTGAAACTTGTATGTTTTATTAATTTAATGTGTTTATATCCAAAATATTTCAGAAATGCATCTATTCAAAGCAAAACGAATGGTCAGTTCAAGTTTATTAAATGAAAAAATTAAAATACATTTTAGTTGTCATTTATAGGTCTGGACAAATGTAGTTTTGAGATCAGTATAACAGTGTGCATTGGACACAATATTCCCTGAGATGTCAGTGCTAAACACTGGTCCAATCTCTTATAAGCATTTTTATATTACAGCATTTTACAAGCTGTATTTACTGTTTTTGTTCAATTTATTTTCAGTATTCCTGAATCTAATATCTGGGTAGAACATTTGTTGTCTGTCATTTCTATTCCCTCGCATTCAAATTTAAATTACGCTTTTCTTTTGTATATTAGAAATCTCTGACTTTGTGATCTAGTGGCTTTTGAAAATTAAATCGTAAAGTTTCTTGCAAATTGAAGATTGTCTTGCATTCAAGGGGACAGGTTTTCCCTTGGGTGCCTCATCTGTAAGGCCATCTTTCACTTATTTCAAAGTCGATAAATCCATCATCAGGCATTTTTTCTTCTGAGAAAATATTCTTGGTAGATTTAGTCTATAGTCACGATTTTCCTGAGAGATCTTTTTTCTCTCTCAGTTTCTCAGCTTTTAGTCTTGTGTTAGTTCCTAGTTTTGGGAAGGGCAGAATGCTGTTATCCTTTGGCTCGCAATTCAAATTCTCATGTTCAATCTGGGTACCACAGGATTCATAGAATGAATCCTCAGCTCATCTTTCGCTGTCCACCTATGCATGAGATGAAAATTGAGTATCAAGTTTTTCCTGTGTTATTGAGTAACTTCAGGGGAAAAGTGGTTTTGGATTTCAGACATAATTTTTTCAAAGAGAGTAATAAACTTGCCCTAGAAAATGGCATCTTCTTATGTTTCCCTTTCTTTTCTTCATCCCTTTTCTCTCTTAACTTGTTCTCCTCTTGTTCCTATTTCTCCCTGCTGTGTTTTTGGTCTTTTTTTCTATTGTGCTATAGTATTTCACAAAACTTGTTAATATAAGGCAGTTACCCTTTCTGCCAATCTAAACCCATTTAAATACATTTTTAAGCTTGAAACTAGGTCCTTTGTCATGTCATCCAGTGGATGTGCCATAATAGAGCCTCTAAATTGACTTCTTTGATTTTTCTCTGGTCACACATGCACATTTTCTGTAATGGTATTTTTGGTACATGTTTTAATCAGCTCCTTTCACAGCCCAGTACCCTTGCAGTTTGCTTTCTTATTTGCTCCTTGCTTTGCATAGGTATCTCCCAGGTCAGTGCAGCTGCAAAGATGCTATAAGAGAAGCCTTTTCAATAGAGTCTGAACTGCATTGCCACAGAAGGGACAGCAAGATGGTTTGTCAGACCCCAATGCTCCTGACTGTGTTGCTCTGGGTCTCTGGTGAGAAACTGAAAAGCGCCACTATCTCCATAGAATGATGTCATTGTAGCATTGAAAAATAACTTTAAGAAGTTGAAAACAATGACTATTTCTGATAAAAACATAAATATGTGTTACCACAGAATAGCTTTTATATACTAAATGTTTAATTGCAGTATTTATATTTGAAAAGTCTTTTATGTTTATGCCTGTATGACCACCATTCATTCCTGATTGCAGGTGTCTGCAGTGACATTGTGATGACCCAGTCTCCAGCTTCCCTGGCAGTGTCTCCTGGAGAGAGCGCCACCATCCACTGCAAGTCCAGCCAGAGTCTTCTATCCAGTGGTAACAACAAGAACTACTTAGTCTGGCTCCAGCAGAAACCAGGGCAATCTCCCAAACAGCTCATCTACTTGGCATCCACCAGAGAAACTGGGGTCCCAGACCGGTTCAGTGGCAGTGGGTCTGGCACAGATTTCACTCTCACCATCAGCAGGGTGCAGGCTGAAGATGTGGCAGATTATTACTGTATGCAGGATTACAGTGCTCCTCCCACAGTGATTCAGCCCCGTACATAAACTTCCTCTCAGTATCTCCCCAGCTGCTTGCTCATGAAGAAGCCCAGGGCTTCAACACTTCCTCCTGCTGCCTGAGAGTCTGTGCTCTGGAGTATGCATGAGATATTTTGCAGAGCTTAGTATGGATTAAAGCCACTCATTGGTTCTTGATTCTTTTGGTATGAGAAATTCATATGTGAAATGTAAAAAAGAACTCTGCCTTTGTTTCATATTCCTTATGTTTTAATTTTCTACACAAGAAATTTATTTTAACACAAGAAATATTTTACACAAGAAATTTATTAGTTTAACATTTTTGTTATATATAGAAGGGAGAGAATAAAGCCAAAGGGTTCATCTAACTCTAATATATGGACCAATTTCCGTACTGATTTCCAGCATGATTATGCCAACTTAAACTCCTGCCAATATTGGAAAAGTGTTCTTTGCTCTGTAGCCTCACCAGTTTTTGTCATTGTTTGATTTCTGGACAATAGCCACTTTCTTGTGGATGGAGATGAAACTTTGTGTTGTTTGAGTTTGCATTTGTTGAATGATAACTGATGTTGTGCAATTTTTCATATATTTATTTGCCGTTTATATTTCAGATGCATTTTTTGATTGAGGCACAGCAATCTATTGCATACTCGTGCATGTGGTGCACTTTTTGATAACTCAGTCTTGGAAAGAGCCTATATGCTCTTTTTCAGATCAATGAATAAGGAAAATGTGGTTTGTATGTTCAATGTAGTACAGATTTGCCATACAGTATACAAAATTAGAGTCATTTTTAGGTAAATGAATGCATCTAAATAATTTTATATGACAGTGACTGAACCCACATTTTTAAACATTGCATTGTTTTTCTTAGATTAGAGACTCAAAGCCTAAGTAAGGATCAAGATGTAGGATAGATTTTAGGAATCAGGAAAAAATATTCAAAAGGGAAAGGAAACCAGGGACGGGGCATAGGGATGAGAAAGTAGGAAATACAGATTTAAACTATGAAAAGCATGAAAGGAAAGCAATAGTAACACAGTTCTGTAAATGAAGAAGTTAAGAAGGATTGAGTGGAAGGGAATGGGAAAAAAATAAGCATTATGATACACTGTGTACTGGTACAGATTGTCTATGATGAATGTGATGATTATTCCTGGCAACAGATACTGACACAATTCATTAAAATAAGAAATGCCATCTTTCTATAGTTCAGATTTAGTGGGAAAATATCCAGATGTTCTCATACCTCCAGGAGAGAGTCTTTCTCTTGCCTTTCATGCTGCTTGATGTCCTCCTCATGCCTTGGCCAGTAGCCCTTTTCCTCTAAACACAGAGCCAGCACCAGCTCATCTCTCTGACATTTCTTGCAGCATCGCACCTTCCTCTGTAGTTTTCTCATCTGACTTCACGCTAATGATGACTATAACTGTGTGTTTAGCTGAGCCTGCCCTCCAGTCCCTCATCTCACTGGAATCAGCCAAATTTAGTGTTTGGGCATGGCAAAGTTTGAGTCTCTTTGGGAACAATGAACTTAGTATTTGCCGTTATAGTCACTTGAACACAAAATTGAGCACTTACACTGGGGCACACTAGGAAGCAATATTTTCATACTTTTCAAATAGTGATTTGTGACCTCACAAGCTTCTGCTATTCCATACTGCAGGAAAAATGCACAGTGGGCATCTGAAGAAGCAGAGCATTTATATAAGAAGCAGGCAGCTGTGTGATTCAGGTGAGTCTGAGATGAGTGGAGGTTGACCATATATGGACTTTAGAGCACTCAAGTGTGCTGCCTTGTCTTATAACTTCAATATAGATGTGAACAAATAGCTTTGCATTTGCCAAGTATTATACAAACAGGCATGCAGAGAGAAATTTGTATTGCTTGAAATTTTGTCTTTTAAACATTACATAAGCGCAAAAAATTATAACTGAACATAAAATCCATCTCTGCGCTTATTGGAAGCCCATCAAATGGGCATAATATGTGAATTACAAATATGTAGAAAAAATCAAGTTTTATATGTGACTAAAGATTTTCTTAGTGCAAAAATTAAAGATAATTTATATCTTGGGGCACTTCATAGAACTGTTACATTCTAGGTTGGTTGATATCTTAAAGCATACTTAGTACAAAACAAAAACACAGAATTTATATGTCTCTTTCTCTTTTTTCCATTCCTAGGAACTTGCCCGTGCTAGGTAAGTGCTTTAACAGACCTACATACCAGTCACTCATCTGCCTGTTTCTTTTAAGAATGGTGGATATGTGTGGAAGGTCTTGGGGGAGGCAGGTATGTGACTTGGGCATCAGGGGGATTCTCCACCTGGCCCACAAAGAGAGGCTGCCTAGGTGTTAGCGCTAGTGATGCCATCAGGGCTTTGGATTTACCTCAGAATTGTGGGCTCAGAAACACCTGACTGCTATTTCTGAGCTGAGTGGAGTCCTGCTAATGCCTGCCCACATGCTGAGATCTTCACTTGCAGCCTTCTGGTAGCTGAGCAGTGGCATTTCCTGGCCAGCATGCTTTCTCCCTGCAGGAAGAGCCATACTATAGGGGTGAGAGTTTAGCTCAGAGACAAGATTAAAATCTGCAACTGCATCCAGTGAATCTCCTGTGAGTTTTCATTTCTCACTTGAAAGCTAGGAATGATGAAATTGCCTTGAAGGATGAATAGCATAGCATATATGAGTTTCTTAGCATTGTTTATGTAGAGCCTGTCACCTGGGAAGCAAATTTATAAATAGGTGTAAATGAGAACTTTCTTTTGCTCAGTACTAGCATATTCTTTTAAAAAATCAAAATAAAAGTGAAATTACTGTCTTTCCTTAACTTGTCAAATCTTTCTCATTGCACCAGGGAACTCATTCACAATTCTAGGGCTCTGTCTGGGACTTTGGTCCTTGACTTCTGTGTTTGAAATCTATGGATAAATGTGAGATTTGTCAAGGACTGTATCCATAGTCAGGCAGATGGAAGAGACAGGGCTGGGTGGAGATGGAATGTGATTTTCTTCTCTCCTTCTTTGTGAGATGGAACCAGTTGTGGACAGGACTTTCACAACGTAAGAATGGGCTCTGTAACTGAGTTGCACCCATAGTCAGAACTGGCATATTCAGGAGTTCCTGAGTAGTGACAGGGCATCTGTCTTCTCCCTGTTTTGATATCAGTATTTCTTACCTTGTTTCCTCTCCTCTCCTCAACCTACTCCCTGGGCCTCTTTTCTAATCTCTGAATGTGCTAAATTCTTTTTGTTCATATGATCTTGGGCTTCCTTGAGGTCCAGCCAGGTGACATTACTTCTTCCATGTAAGCTCAGATTAAATACTCACAATGACTCTAGCAGCAGCCAAAGCCTGTGATGCCTATTCTAAGGGGTCATTTTTCCATCCTCCTTGTGGCCTGGGAAATGTTACGTTTGTAATCCCATGGAAACATCATTAGAATCCCAATGAGTTACTTCGATTTTACTATCTCAAATGTAACTCACACCAGGAATGAAGACACTAAGATACATTTACAGTGACAAGCAACCAAGGGGTCCTGAGTCCAATCCAGATGAGTGTTCATGGAACAAGGCCTCCACTGATCACTAAACCAGCATTTAATAATTCATCAAAATCTGACCAGCTTGAGGATGAGTGATGGAGAGAATGACAGGAATTATGCAACTAACATGATCTGCACTAGATAGCTAGCCAGAAAGCACCTGTGCAATATGTAAAGAAAATGGTGTGCAAAAAGACTAATCTGAGTAACATGAATGAGGTACTGGTGAATCTTTGAGAGTCAGGTACTTTAGATCTGTTGTGCAAAGTTTTTTTTTTTCTTTTCTCTTCTTTTTTTTTTTTTTTTTTTTTTTTTTTTTTGGCCTCCGGAAATCGTAGCCCATTATCTTGAGGCTCTGGTAGCATCTGCTCTACCCTCACATTATGGTCAGCCTTTGTGAGGGGGACATAGGCAAAGAAACGCAGCTGTCACTTGGCTTCAGAGATTACACATCAGTACTCCAGCCAACATTATTTACATTGCTCAGAGCCAACTGAGGAGGAAAGGAGACATCTTATTCAGTTCTGTACTTTGATACAGGACTAGCATTATATTATAGTAGTGATAAATTATTATACAATTCTCACTTGGGTGTTCTGTCCTTCTCATTTTCAATTATGGCTTCTCCTCATCTCCTGACATATGTGTGCTGAGGTTAGGTGCCAAAGTACAGCTTGGCTTCTGCTGTTTGCACTCATTTATTCTTGATCTCCCCAAAACTGTGTCTTCTGTTTAGACAACTTGCCAACCTTCAGAATCACACATATATCAGAATCATAGGCATTAAGATATTCAGTGATATGCTATATTTCTAATACAGTGCAATTGAGTCCAGATTCCCAGAATCCCAAACATGGTTTTGTCTGTTTTCCCATGTAAGAAGCTATCTTCAAATTCTGGTGGCCGAGAATTATGCGTATAGCTAGTATCTTCAGTTTTACTAGCCTCTCTTACCTCATGTCCAGTATGCCAGGAAAGCTTATTTGTTCTGCAGTTACAGTATAACCACAGACTACCCATCTTTCTCTACAGTGGCCAATGGGTTAAGGTCTTCAGTGTAGAAGCACATTGTGATTTCTTAGAAGAATCAGAGAATGTTAAACTAGGTTTAATAGTAATTTGAAAATTTTTCTAGAGCCTAAAATCACATAACAGATATTAACGATTCCTATAATGAAATTATTTGTGGCCTATTCCACTTGATATTTTGGGGAAAATGGTAGTCTTAGTAGAAGATGTTCAAGGAAAACTAGAAACAGACTATTTAAATTTATTTGCTGTCTTGAATGTGAGATCAATGAGGGGCATACACTGCGAAATTCTAGAATTACAAATTCTCAACCTCTAGTTATATGGAGAAAATTTAGGAACAATGCTTCTTTTGGAGCAAAATCCCAGTAAGATTTGTGAATAATAATAGAGAGTTAGAACCTCACCTTTTATATTGGTATCTTGAGAAGTTGAAATCAATTGCTATGTGACATATTCTTAGAAATGTTCACTGCCCCTTAATGTAAGTTGTTTAACTAGATTCCGGAGTAATTCACTCACTAAATATTGCAGCCTTCAAGTAGAATGTTGTATTAGCACTCTTTTTGGAAGCAACACATACCAGTCTCAGCAGTCAGAAACAAAACTGAAAATGGTGAACAATGTATTGAGGAAGAGTAGTTATACTAAAGATCTTACTGTGAACCAGACTTCCATAAAGAGAAAAGTCTCTTTCTCTGTCTCTGTCTCTGTCTCTGTCTCTCTCTGTCTCTGTCTCTCTCTGTCTCTCTGTCTCTGTCTCTGTCTCTCTCTCTCTCTCTCTTTCTCTCTCTCTCTGTCTGTCTCTGTCTCTCTCTCTCTCTCTCTCTCTCTCTCTCTCTCTCTCTCTCTCTCTCTCTCTTTCTCTCTGTCTTGGTCTTTTTCTCTCAATTTAGAATTGTGGAAGTCTCAGTCCCTGGCTCATGGCTTCCTGGTTTAGTTTTGAAGAGGCAGCCAATCATGCAAGGGAGCGTGTGGCTGAATAAGAGTATACCAAGCTCCCATAGTCCATCTAGAGGGCTCCTTCCTTTAAAATGTAAAGCCTCCTATTCACATGGCATGATTAAATATTTTATTACATAAATTCATATGGCTTCCTGGGGAGATTGTAGCCTATAACTTTTACAAAGGTACCAGAGCACTTGGTAAATATCTGGGCTTAGCAGTAGGTAAATTTGCCTTTGGTCATTATCCTAAACTAGATTAAGCGTACACCTGGGGCATGTTTGGGACCTGGGATGTATGCTGGTTATAATTAAGCATTGCTAGTAGTAGCTCTTGAGTTGACCTGAGACTTTGGTCTTGCTGCAAACTGAAGACCTTTTCTTTACTGCTTCTATCAAATTCAGATGAGAAAATACACTATCACTTGTACATAGTGCAATACGGGGCAATAGAGAAAGGTAGCTTCAAGGAAATCTTCCCAGCATGTCCATTTTACATGAATTCGTTGTTCAGAAATATTGTGGTAAACTTTTATCTGAATGTGTCATGCAGAAATATGTTACAATTACAATTCACACACAGAGAATAGAAAGTACAAGTCATTTCTATAAGAAATGCATAAGGTTTGTAAGAGAAGTTTTAAACCTCACAGACAACATTGGGAGAGAGAAGGCTTAATTTCAGGTGCAACTTCTGTGAGTAAATGATTTATATTTATATAGTTTTACAAATGAATCTAGACTTATATAGATTTTTTGCCTATAATTTAAACTGAATCAGTCTTGAGGTAAGATGGAAAAACAAAATTAACAGTCGATACATTTGATGTAAACAGCTCTGCCAAGAACTAAGTGACCTAATGAAGTCATCTGTGTTCTGGCTTCCATATTCTCCTTTCATGGGTGTGACAAATGAGGTATGTTTTGACAGTTACTTCTTACCTCACTGAAATGAAAAAGTTAGATGAGAGGACTTCCTGGGAATATCAGGAAGCTAAAGTGATCACCAAAAATCATATAAACACATGGATACAATCTTGGAGTGTGTTCAGTTTCCCAGTGATGTAGATTTCTGCTCTATTTTCCTACAAAATGCCTGCAAAATGATGAGGTACACATGCACCAAATTCGACTATAAAAATCACCTTTGGAATTGTCTTATTTTTAATTATGTATTTATTGAATTTTTTATTTAACTGTGTAACAAAACAAAACAAAGTCATTAAGTCATTACCTTCAATTTGGTTTTTTTCCTGCATTTATATCTCACAGTATGGGCTGTAATATATGATCAGCTTGTATCTCATGGCCCAGAATGAAATATCTTTTGCAAACACTGCTCTCTCCAGGCATGTGCTCTGCTGCATACAGTCACTCTCAACTGAAAGTGATGTATCTTCCACCAGATTGTGTGTGCACCACTGGTGGCAAGGTCCCTACAAGTGCTGCAGAGAAGGATGGGATGATTGTGTTTTAATTTTAACTCAGTAATGTTATTCTCTAAAATCTCTGTGTAACCAACTGAAAATTAAAAGAAAAAAAGTAAAGCTGTTCTCATTATTTTGGTTAAAAGACTTAAATATTACTATTTTTATGCCTTTATGACAATTCAAGGGCTTTTCAATGTGTGATCAACATTCTTCCTGACTTACATGGTTTTATGTTCATATATTTCCAGTCAAATTATATTGGTAAAATATTGTAGTAGTTTTATAGAACCCAAAGACATCCACATGTTTGCCCACACTTGACTTTCACTTACTCCATGCATTCGCTCCCTTTTTATTTTTGTCAAAATTATTACTGTAAATGCAGCAGCATAAAGCACAATTTTATTCTCTCACAGGATTTCCATGAGTGAAAAATACAAAATGCTTCAAGTAGGTTCAGCATGGCTGGAGCTGGCTCAAGATTTTTTTTTTTTTTTTTTGGATTTTAGCCACAGTCATCCCAAGACTTCACTGGTGGCTTTCCAGATGAGCCACCCATTGGCTGGGAATTAATTTTGCTGGTAGTTGGCACAGAACATCACCTTTCCTCTGGGACCCACTTCCTTTTACTGCCCACGTGTTCACAGTTGATGGTGCATGGCTTCCTCCAGACCTATTATACTAAACAATCAGAAGCCACAAATATCTGTACCCCAATTATGAAACCCTGAGAAATAAATGAGAAAATAATGATATGTGTATGCTTTCTCGGAAAATTAAATGCTTATGAAAAGTCTGCATGATGAAAACTGTTGTAGTCTGGAAAAGGAGATCAAATAGCATTTTGCAACATCTGAGAATAAAATGTTATTTTCTGTTCCTGGAGAGTCAAAATCAATACTGTGAAAATTTCTGTGCTTAAATCAGATATTTATATTTACTGCAATACCAATCAAAATAACAAGACTAGGAAAACAACATTAAATTTATGTTGAATCAGAGTACATCCACAATAGCGATTTCAATCCTAGGCAACAAGACTAAAACAGGAAAATCGCAATCCCAGACTTCAAGATATATTAAAAAGCTACTGTTATGGAAATGGTCATGGTACTGGCTACAAAAACAGGCACATGGATCAATGCAAAAAATAGAAGATGCAAAAATAATTCTGGGCACATCCAGTCATCTGATCTTTTAGAAAGGGGTGAAAAACATTGGCTGAAGAAGAGACAGCCACAGTAAAAGTGACATTAGGGAAACTGGTTACACCCCACCCACATGAAGTTTGAACTTAAACCACATTCATCACCACGTTTTAAAACAATTTTTAAAAAGCATGAAAAGTCTGGGCTTGAAAATGTGAAGCACATAATCTGCTGGAAGACAATATAGGAAGCGATTTGATGACATAGGCCTAGAGAAAGCCTTTTTGAAGGGAACCCCAGTTGCTCCAGAAATAACATCAAGAAACAACCAATAAATTATAGTAAATTGAAATGCTTCTGTGAAGTTAAGGAAGTAGCCAAAAGGGAAAAGTCAGCATGTAGAATGGGAAGAATTTTTTTTCTTTTTTTTAGCGCTACCAGGAATTGAACTCATGACCTCAGGCTTGCAAGGCAGGGGCTCATGCAGCTGAGCTAAATCCCCACCTATGGGAAAAAGTCTTTGCCCCATGCTCATCAGGATGAAGACTAAAACTGACACTATGTGAAGGAGTTTAAGAAACAGACCTCCTAAATAAAAGAGTCAATCAAACAAGGGGAACTGAAAGGAATTAGAGCTTTAAGAAGAACAAAGGATGGTAAATATATATCACTGGCCCTGAGAAAAATGCAAATTAAAACAACACTGAGACTTCGTCTTCTTCTAGAAACAACACATGCTCTGTAGAAATCAAATAGTACCAAATATTGGTGAGGCTGTGGAGAATACGAACTGGTCTATCTTCCTGGTTGAAATGCAAACAAATACTACCGGTATGGAGCGCTGTGTGGAGATGCTGCAAAAAGAAAAAAGATAGAAATTGTGATTGACTCTCCTGTCTTGTTCAAGATATACTCCATAAAGTGTTCAGGACATCATATTCCAGTGATTCGGGCATACACGTGTTAATAGAAACATAATTACTACACATTAAATTTTGAAATCAGCTCATATGTCCATCAACAGATGAATGGAATAAAAAAGTATTTATGCACGATGGATGGAGCACTATTGAATAAGAAAATGCACTGAGTCCTTTGTAAGAAAGTGAATTCACCTGGAGACAATTTGCTGGGTGAAACATATGAAACACATAATCATAAACATCATGTAGCTTGTCTGATATAGGAACTCCAAAATACAAACGGTTAAAGAGCAAATAAGACAGATAATACAAAATAAGGCGATAAATAATCTACAAATTTAAAAGGGAACTAGACGTGGAGGAAAGAGGAGACAAAGGAGGTCAAAGCACTCAAAAATAATTCAGATGTCTTGCGTACATGTGCCTACTCCTCACCACACATATAATTGAGTACAGTAATTATACACTAATAAACACAACAGATAAAAATATTAGTTTAGAAATAAACAATTCAATAAATGCTTAATATTCTTGTCTATGAAGTCACACATGGTTTTCTTAATTCTGGGCTGATGACCCTGGGGGATAGGAGAGTGTTAGTGCTATCTAGGCGCAGGGGATACCGGGAAGCAGGAAAGGATGGTGACCTTCTCAGTGGTAGCTGTGGGTTTGTCTAAAGTCCCATCTGCCATCTCTTATGTAATGTATGCCCACTGGCATTCTTTTTAGCATGTGCTGCCTTTAAATATGTCTTTATATACTTTCTTTGTACATGTTACAAACTCCATAATATATTGTTATAATTTTTGATAACCTATTCAGTCAGCCATGAAAAGATTTCAATAACATTTTTCCTTGATTACCAGCCTTGCTGTTTTCAAATCTCTATCTGCTGTTACTTTTCTTCTCTCTGGAGAACTTATGATCATCTCTGGTTGTGTGAAATTATTGATGATATGTGCTTTCTGTTCTTCTATGTATTACCTGTGAAGTCTCATTTTTCTGTGTACAAAGTCTTGTTTTGAAAGTTACTTTACGTTATATTCAAGATGATTCTCTTTTTTGTTCCCAGGTGACAGCCCCTAGCTCTTTCCTTTTTTTTGTTTCCTTTCTCTCTTTTCTTCATTCCTTCTCATTCTTCTTTCCTGTTCTCCTTTGGTTGTTCTTCCTGTGTGTCTGTCTTTCTCTTCCTTAGCTTGTTTTTGTGTTTCTTCCTTCTTCCCTCCTTCCTTCCTTCCATTTGTCCATTCTTTCACTTATCTCTTTTTTCTTTCTTTCCTTCTCTTCCTTTCCTCTTTTGGTCCCTCCTTTTTTCCCTGAGTCCTTTCTCTTTTCTCTTCATGTTATGTTATTTCTACACAATTCTTAATCTGAATATACTTGGCCATCTTTTTTTGGGTACTACATCCTTTTTTAATTATTTGTTTACTTCGTATAGACACTGTTCTTTAATACATCTACTGGCTTTAGTAAAAGATTTTCTAAATTGGCCATAAGGCTAGTAAGTTAGTATGTATTCTAGTCACACAACTACACTTCAGGGAATAATATATTTTTTTGTCTCCTAATAAATGTCAGATACTTTAACAGTCTACTGTCCATACAACTTGCTTTCCTTTTGCTCATTTTGCATGAGCCCCTGCAGGCCCACTCCACCTGCCCAGATTTTATAAACAAGAGCTTTGCAGTGACCTATAAACTGCATTAGGCAGCATGGTCCGCAAGTTGGTGTCCAAGACTAGGTCCTCCTAGCCTTGATCCTGTGGGTCTCTGGAGAGAAATTAATCACTAAAATCACCTCAGAATAAGATCTGTATATTTGAAAAATATTTTAATATTTCATAAGATAAAAACAATTCCTAGTTATGACCTAATTTTATACCTAATTTAATAATTTTTAAAATGTTTACAAGACAGATTGTAATGCACGTGTGATAATTTGCTTCCATTTGCTTTTGAGTGTGTGTGTGTGTGTGTGTGTGTGTGTGTGTGTGTGTGTGTGACCCTTATCTATTTCTAACAGCAGGGATTTATGGAGATATCACAGTGATCCAGACGCCAGGCTCTCTGATGGAGGATATAGGAGAGATCTTTATCCTCAATCATCAATTGTGGATCCAGCAAGAGTCCTTTTTTGAAACAATGACAGTAGGAAATAGTTTCCTTAGTATCAGCAGGAACTAGAACAGTTTCTGAGGCTTCTCATTCCCTGGGCTTCCACCCGGGCATCTTAGATCTTGGATGGATTATGTAGCAGTGGGTGTGTGTCTGACTTCACTCAAAACATAAACCACACCCAATTTGAAGATGTGGATGATATTTTTAATCAACAATATTATATCTTCCCTGTCATGGGGGCTTCAGCCTCATACAAAAAACTTCCCAGCCCATGGGTCAGTGCACCATGCTGCACCTGTAATTCCTTCTGAGTTCAGATTGGAATTTGTAGGGAATGAGTTTCCTTAGGTCACACTATAGAATGTCTCTGACTGAGTGACATGGGAAGAGTCAAGCCAGGATTATAGGCCTCTTTTGTGAGCTAAGTAATATAAAATATATTCTATATTAGAAGGATAACAAAAAGACATGGAATTCATGCTATCTGGACCTCAATCTGAAAGTCTGTAGTGTAGGAGCCATAATGCCTGTGACCCTCCTGCCTGTGAGATCATAGGATACACATGCATTCATTCAGATCAGTGCCAGTGTGGACAAAAGACACCCTAGTCAGCTCCCTCCCTGCTAATGAGAGAAAGAAACCAGGCCTGCTTCACATCAGAGTTTTCTGTCATTGACATGATGGAGTGGAATTGGTCAAGTGCTTCTGTCATCTGCTGTTACCAAAGGAACAATAATAATGTTAGAAACTAGTGTAAGATAGAATATTTTCTCCAGACCTCGTGTTTAGACTTCGTAATTACACTCAATCAATAAAACTGAGAGATGAAAAAAAAATTAATTTACAGAGAATTAAAATTTACATAGTGAATATAAACTTCCTGGTTTTTAAAGTAGTGCATTGTTATACTTATTTCTGTCTCTACATATCAGATTAATCAAAAAATTTCTGAAGACAAGAACTGCATTGTCTGTTGGTTTCGGTACTGGAGTTCCAACTCACAAACTAAAATTTCCAGGCAAATGCTTTGAGCTCCTGTGTAAATGCTTGGCCCTAGAACTCCTCTATTATTTTACGGAGTGAGCCAGGGATAATTTTATGCTCATGTTTTTCTGAATTAACACAGAAAACTCCTTTTGAAAGGCCCTCTTTCTTGCCATGGAAACTGGGCCACCACCATCACCTGTCTATAGAGTAAAAGGCAGTGCCATACATAAGGTAGAGCCAGAAAGACCCCAGTCTTTGAATGTCTCAGTATAATCTGGACCTCTGCCTGACTTTCTCCTAGGCTTCTTCCACAATGCTCACTGTGGGAAAGTGTGCTGGGTCAGAGCTGCTGAGCCACTCTCATTCCAGATTTGTAGCCTCCCATGATGTGAGAGGGTAATCTTCTGTTGTTTTCAGTGTACAAATTTGTAACTATTTTATTACAGCACAAGGAATTGAATATACCTACTGTGTATTGCGGTCACAGCATATTGTGGTTTTCAGGAAAATGAGGACCATGTATTCTGTTTTATTTTATTAGAAATTAAAGATGATGGCTGTTTTTATTTTTTGTATGTGTATGTTCTATAAGCACTGAGAATGTTGGGAATAAGTGTTAGGTAAAGTCTGCTCCTGGGTCTAGTGAGTTACCTGCCTAAGAACCCATGAGTTGAAAGGACTTGGAAGCTGGAAAATTCTGCTTTGGAGAAAGGATGATATGTTTACATGTCTGATTTTCCTGGATATTCAAGACCCTCTTCTCCATCTGCTGAACTTCAACAAGCACTAGAAAAACAAAATAAATTTGAGCTACTTGAAGCAGAAACAAAGCCAAATTATGATCTAAGACAAAAATCTAGAGGATTTGCAACCTTGCTAGGGTAAAGATAGACAGTTTCAATCATTCTTTGTTTTCTTATGCTGGAAATAAGTAACTGCCTCATCCCATATTGAAGCTCTGTTTCATATCATGGTATTCTAGTAGACTTATGCAACTTTTGAGTTGAGTTAAAAGACTTTATTATAGGGGGCTGGGGATTTAGCTCAGTGGCTTAAGCAGCTGTCTGGCAAGCTCAAGGTCATGAGTTCGATCCCCTGCACCAAAAAAAAAAAAAAAAAGACTTTATTATGATAGTATTTTATGCACAAAAATGTAAAATATATTTATGAAAAATAAAAGGTGAGATCAAATTGATTCAGTGGAAAAATTAAAAACAATAATACTCAGACATATGTCTAGCTTGCTGATAAAATGTTAAGAACAGTTAAATAATTTTATTGGGTATGATTTACACTGAAAATTCAGTAGTATTCTATTGGCTAAACTTTTTCTTAATTTTCTAGCTTTCTATGTTCTACAGAATTCTAATATTTTCTAAATTACAATCATTTGTAAATTATAGTTCTAAAAGTATTTTTATGATTAATGATCTCACATATGTTATGAGCTTTTTGTTCAATAATTTCTATTATTTTCAGTCATATTCAATTTATATTTTTGTTCTGCACTGGCACAAATCTCAATTTTTGGTCTATTTACTGTTGAAAAATTATTTGAAAGATTTAGGCAATTCGACTATTAGTGTCTTCCCCCAGGGCAAATGTAAATTGGTACCTAACCTTTGGAATTGCTATATTAAATTAATATGATTGTTGATTTCTGTGTTCTCTAATGGTGACATTGTGATGACCCAGTCCCCATTCTCCCTTTTAATGACTCCTGGAGAGAGTGCCACCATGTACTGCAAGTCTAGTCAGAGTCTTTTACACAGTGAAGTTAAAAGGAACTACTTGAGCTGGTACTAGCAGAAACCAGGGCAATCCCCCAAACGGCTCATCTACTTGGCATCCACCCTGGAATCTGGGGTCCCAGACCGGTTCAGTGGCAGTGGGTCTGGAACATATTTCCCTGGCACCATCAGTGGCGTGCAGGATGAAGATGTGGTAGATTACTACTGTCTGCAGGATTACAGTGCTTCTCCCACAGTGATTCAGCCTCAAACATAAACTTCCTCCCAGGGTGTCTCCAGCTGCTTGCTCCTTATGCGGCTGAGGGCTTAACTACTTCCTCCCACTGCCTCAGAGACTGTATCTCCTCTGAAGCATGAGGAAGTCTCCAGGTCTGAGCAGAAGATAAGAGGTGCATGGTCTCCTAGATACTTTGTTATAGAGAAATATGGCCATGATATTTGCATGAGTTTCGCAGTGCTTTATTATAATTTACAAATGGAAGGCACTGAAATGAGAAATTCATTACTTCACAGCTGCATAGCACACCTAAGTGAAGTGTTGTAATCACCATCACCTAAGTGAAGTGTTGTAACCACCATATTATCAGGTGCTTTCCATTTGTATGATATATGACTAAATCCACCTCTTGCCTTCCTATTTTTTGAGTGTCTTTCATTCTGCCACTAATTTCCTCCATCTCCAGAGCAAGCAGCTTTGCTTTTCTCTGGTGCTTGTTCCACAGTGAATATCGCTACCAGCTTTTCAGATATGAACACTAACAAAATGTACTGGCTTGGAGTGATGAATATAGTTTTGAATTTAATATTACATATCCTTCACACTTCACATGAATTATCCATTTGGGGCTTTGTTGAGTTATGTTTTATTTCTGCACTTCAAACTGGATTTGAACTCAGTATGCAGCCCAGGTTGGCTCAGAAGTTGCACGGATCATCCTGCTTCAGCCTTCTGAGGGCTGGGATAAAGTGTGAGGCACAAAGCCTGGCTCAACTTGATTCAAGCACCTAAAGTTTCTGCCCTTGTGTTCTGTGATGCCTAAAATATGTTTGAAGAATATTACAATGTGCATTGAAATTTTATTGTTCTTTTTGGATATGATACATTCCTCCAAGCTCACCTGATCTAATTTTTTTTTTTGCTACATGTGCTGTTATTCTGGTAGATGCATCTTTACAAGTTATTTGATATATCTCTGATGGCTTTTAGTATTCAGTATTTGTTCTGAATATTTTGGAATTTTCTGTAATATTTTCTGCAGAGATTCTTTTAAGGTCCAATCTGCTTGGGGTTTTAAACACCTTAACATCTGGATCTCCATTTCAGTGTCTAGACTGGAAACCTTTCTGTACTAATGACGGAGAATGAATTTTTGAGAACTTTACTTTGTTTTACAACCCTTCATTTTTCTCCTGCAATGTATAGCTTATGTATTTAAGTCTCCTATGAACTGTCAAATTGTCTTTTCATATTTTTTGAATGATGTTGTGTCACCAATTAAAGTATTGCATCATTCTACTCTTCACGTTTTAATATTTCATGTCCTGATTGGTCCAGTCTGCTGGCAGGGCTTTCCATTGTACTTTTCATTTCTATGAGTTGTGCTTTATTCTTCGGTATACCCAGAAATTCTTTACAAGGACTTTCATTCCCATCTTGCATAGACTTAATTAAATTCACCCAGCTGTTACTGTCTTCTTTAAGCGTTTCAACTTCTTTTCAGTTAAATGTGTTCCTCTGTTTATGAAACCCTATTTGAGTTCATTGAACTTTCTAAGCATTTTCTTCCTTGAGCTCTTCAAACATTTGCCCATTTTGATTCTGAATTCATTCCTAGACACACTTACTCCAGTTTTTGGGTTGTCAGCTGTTGGGAAGTTACAAATTTTGAGGCATCTTATTGATGTATTTTATATAATTATTTTGTTTTTATATTGAGTGTTGCAGTTTAGTCAGGTTAGAAAGAGCTGCTCTTTGGAATCCCTAGCACAGAAAAGAAATCCCAGGACAGTTGCTGGTAATTCCTAACTGAAAAGAACCAATCATGTGTTGGTGTATAATGTAGCACTGGTTTAGCATTTTTTCTAGTCTTACAGTAACCCAATGTCTTGGTTATTTTTCTCTCTTGGTTGAGACAAAGAAAATGATACTAAAAATTAAGTAAGTAAATATTTTGACCTCAGAGTTTGTGGAGTTTTCAGTTTATAAATAGTGGCTCCAAGGCAAAGTGACATACAGCAGAGGATAATGTTAATGTCTGCAGAAAACTACAGAAGCAACAACAGCAAAAGAGGATGAGCATGGAGGCAAGACTCTTTCCGTTATATGTGTGTTTAACACAGATACCCAAAATACCAGCACAGGACCATGAGTAATTCACAAACTCTAGAAGCTCATCCCCATGACCACTAGGGATATCATGCCTGCAAACCTAACATTACACCACCGTATCTCAAAGATTCATGCTCATACTTTGTGCAAAAACTGTTTTAACTATGTCCAAAGTTGATGAAAGTTCTAACATTTATAGCATTACTTAAAGACCCAAGTCCAAAGACTCCTCTGAATTTTAAGGCCAACTCTTAGCTGTGAACCGTTTACCAATGAAAAGTTAAACACTTCACTGTTCAATGGTAGACAACAAATATTTGCATTCCAAAAGGAGAAACAGAGTGATATAAAGGATTGGTACTGAAGGAAGTCCAAAATCTAGTAATGCATAATTGAGTTCAGTAGTTCCACATGGAAAATCCGTAGCTCACTGTGGCCAATTGTGAGTTCCAAAAGTCTCATGTAACTCCACCAATACACACTTCTCATCATGGAAGCTCCCTTGGATGATTTTGTGGGCCTGTTCTGCACAATCCCTGCAAATTTTTGTAGAAGATCCTCTCTCCTTGCTTTTCCAAGACTCTGGGCCTTTCACTGCATCTTTCACTTCACACACACTGTTTCACCTGCTGCCCTCTCATGGGCTCACAGCTTGGGTTTTGAGGGCTTCTGAAATTGGTGTGGAAATCTTTTCAGCCTCTGAACTCTTGTGTTCTCTATGTACCTAAAAGCACCATTTGGGTTATTCTGAGGTCTCTTGCTACTTGGACTCATAACAAATTTTCCTCTCTCTTGGCTGTAGGAGTCAGGGAAACCATTGCTGAACACTTTGAACCTGATTCTGCAAAATGAATTATCTCTGCCACTGGCATTCTGAAACCTGGTGCACCTGCCAACATTCTCAAAGTATATGTAGCCTCTGTTGCTATTCTGGAGCATGGTGTTCTGCAGCTTTCTCTTCAAAGCAAAGTGTTTCTGTTTTTCACTTTTGAGGCTTCATAGCATGGAAACTCACTGCTGCTTGGGTTACTCTAAGGTTATCCTTTGTCTTACAACTTGACTATGGATATGGGCACATAGCTATGGCTTTACCAAATAATACAGAAAGAGGTATCTAGAAAGGTGGCTTGTACCACATGCAAATTTTGTCTTGTAAACCTTACTTAAGTGGAAAAAAATTAAAACAATATAAAATGAAATTCTGGGCTTCTTATAAACCATTCTAAAGAGCATAATATAGGAATTGCAAACATATAGGACAAGATTCAATTTTTAGGTGTGACAAAAGATTTTCTGACTGTAAAAATTGAAGATAATGGACCAGGGATTTATCGCAGTGGCAAAAGCACCTGCCTGGCAAGCACAAAGTCATGAGGTCATTCTCCAGTATCAAAATAATAATAATAATAATAATAATAATAATAATAATAATTCAGGCCCTTCACTGAAGCTGTTAAATTATATATTTTCCTGACATTTTAAAATGCAATTTTATAAAAAGTATAAAATCAATTTATCTCTCTCTTTCTTGCTTTTACAGCACTAGGTCCTTGTCCAAGTGAGATAAGTGCTCTACCTTCACATTGGAGGATCCAGGAGGGAATCTGTCTCTTTGCAGGCCCTAGAGCTATCCTAGGGTTTCTGTCCTTCATCTTCCTATCTAGTAACATTTTATCTCTTGGCTCCTCTTACAGAATCTATGCAGCCTCTCTTATGCTTTCTAGGTGGCAGCCTTGGCCAAGAATCGGTTTTTATATTCTACAGATTTTAATTTTGAGTCTTCCATTCTCTGCTAATTAATCAAATTCTGTCTTTGAGGATGAGAACCCATATCCTCAGTGGAAATAATGTGCCATCTAATTCTGTTCATCCTTTGATTTTAAATCAGATATAGACATCTTCTGTATTCTTAAGCATAGAGACACAGCAAGGAAGATGAGTCTCACAAGCCACTTATAATTAAGTACACCAAAGCATTTTAAATTGTCTCCCTTTGAAATGGTCTTTGGTGTTAGTTCTTGGTGTTCTGGTGTCTACCTGAAGAAAAGGCCTGTTGAGTGGTACCAAGTAAAAGCATGTGTGGGCAGTGCTGTATTAAGATAAAGTGGGACACATCAAGATGATACTTTAACTACAATGGTGGTGGCTACAGAATTAGGCCAATAGGAATAACTAATGTAAGCCATTCATGGTGGCACCTGTAATCCCAGCACTCCGGAGGCAGTGACAAGAGAATTGCTGCAAATGTGAGGCCAGCCGGGTCTACCAAGTGAGTTCAAGGGCAGCCTGAAATAAGGAGTGAGACCTGTGGCCAAAAGACAAAAACAAAATAAAACCTGATATACATTTTTAAAAAACAGTATAGCAATTTAAATGATTTGAGCTGTGCACATTAAAGGAATTACATATGCATGCATCTGAAACATCTAGAGATTTTAAGCACATTGCAGGCAGTAGGGTGGCTCACTACTTTCTGTGGTGAGTGAATGTAGACTGCATAGAGAACCTTAGATAGTCTATGGATGTTGCATCTGCTTTAAAAGTTGAAAATGATTGTGTATATTTTATGCATGTGTGGAAATGTATGGATATATATGTTGAGAATGCAATGTTCACAAGTGCAACGATTATCTCTGTCAATCTCTCTTGGAAAGAAAATTAAGGTTATGTAACATGCTCTACTCCTGAGCTTCTCAGAATTTAATGAAAAGAATGTATTAAATTACATATTATTTTACTGAGGAAATTTCTTGTTCTTATGTCTGGCTAATGGTTTTCCTAGCACAAATGCTGAAGATAATTTGTATCTTTTAGGATTACATAGGAGCTGGTCAGTATAGATTTGATACTCTCAGTTATCATTTTATAGAAAACTCAAAAAGAAGATTTATACAATTCTTTCTTGAATAAATGGTAGCACTGTATAGACAACTTGAAGAGGGGATGCTGGTGTATGGCTGGAGCCAAGGTGCACAGTCTATCCAGTTGCACAGAGCATGGCCTCCTTGGAGTAAGCTCGGGAATGTCACTGGAGTTTCTGATTCACCTTAGACTTTTGTGGAAATCTTTTCAGCCTCTGAACTCTTGTGTTCTCTATGTGCCTAAAAGCAGCACAATTTGGGTTATGCTGAGGTGTCTTGCAACTTGCATTCATAACAGGTTTTCCGCTCTCTTGGCTGTAGGGGTCAGGGAAACGATTGCTGAACACTTCGAACCTGATTCTGCAAAATGAATTATCTCTGCCACTGGCATTCTGAAACCTGGTGCACCTGCCAACATTCTCAAAGTATATGTAGCCTCTGTTGCTATTCTGGAGCATGGTGTTCTGCAGCTTTCTCTTCAAAGCAAAGAGTTTCAGTTTTTCACTTTTGAGGCTTCATAGCATGGAAACTCACTGCTGCTTGGATTACTCTAAGGTCATCTTTTGGATTCTCCTTTTTCTTCTCACAATAACCAATTCAACTCTATCTTTTTAGTCCATAGCTTTACTGCAACATTTTTCCTGGACAATCTCACAATGTTTTCAATCATTGTTCTTGGTACTTTGCTTTGGATTCACAACATTAATTTGGCTAAAATCCACCAACAATGTCCATTCCTCCCCTCAACTTTAGTCTCCCTTAATATTTGTTTTGTCAAACTAGGTATTTCACTAACTTTATTCTCAGTATAGGCAAAGTCTCTGGACATGGTAAAAATGCAGGCAAACTCTCTGCCAGCCATAACACATCATCTCGGAGTCCCCCAACCAGTGTAATTCTCCTTCCTAGCACAAAACTCTTGAGCCTGGTCTTTACTGGTTTTCTGATCTTCTGACCTCTGACCAGAGTCTACCATATGGAGCAGCCTAAGACATTCCAGCCCTATGCTTTCAGGTGATATCTCAAAAGTTTGTAAACTCTTGTCACATGCCATTCCCAATGGGTCTTGAATGACATAAACTGATACAGATACAGAAATAATAATACTCCTCTGGCAACAAATTCTGTCTTGTGTTTCCTTTTGTCTTCTTGCTGGGACAAAATTAAGCAAGGAATGCTTCAATTAGCTCACAATTTGTGGAGGTTTCATTCCAAAATCAACTGGATCCAAGGCATATTGCTGAGTGCAACACATCATGGTGTCAGAAAACAGCACAAGTACAATAAAAAAAAATTGAAGAATGATGCTGGGACTTGTAGATCCAACTAAGAAAGCAACTATCTAGCCTTCCTGGTGGGTTTCACAAGCTGTATGCACACCAGCAAGAGAAAAGTCAGCTCCTCTTGTGAGCCTAATAGTCTGCAGGCTGAGAATCAAAGAAGTGTCCTCCCCTGCCTAGCAAAGGGATAGTACTGAAAACAGATGAAGGAACTGATAGCAATACAGATACCTAAAGCAATTAAATACTTGTATTGTCCGGTTGATTATATAGGATTAGGGCCAGTGCTCTGAACATCTCCCTGGAAGATGATAGTATGCAATATAGCAAATATGGTGGATTTCTTTCTCTCTTATCTTTGAAGTCCAATATTGTTTTCACTGTTTTGCTTTATTCTGATTAACTGTCTTGCCTCATTTAATATTCTGTGTCAACTGGTTTTATTGAGTGTTGTTTTTGATTTGATTTTTCAATACCTGGTGGAATGGAAAACTAGTGTGAAGATAACAAGATATACTAGAATGGCTATTATTGCTTTTCTTGTATTCAGCCCTGAGGTGCTGTACCAATTGTGCTGCATCATCTTGAGAGGCTTCGTTATGACTTACTTTGTTGAATTTTGCCATCTTTAATTTTTTATTTAAGTTGGAGGAGCATAGAGAAAAGATTCTAAATATCCCCCATATTGTGAGTAGATCATGCTCAGTTGGGTGTAGCAGTGACATGAATAAATCCAGCTTAGGGTCATGAGTCTTTCACAAATTTGGGACGTCTGCCTCATGACCACAAAAGACTTTTTGGACAAATATAAACTCAAATCTAAACACACAAAATTAGAAAGCATACAGAAATTTTTTTATGATGCAAAATTAAAAATGATTTAAAAAGACATCAAAGATGAAAAATTGAGAGAAAAAGTAGAGTAAAAATAAATGAATTCCAAAAGAAGAAAGAAATCATTTTTTATGATATTATTTTCATAGTACTAGAAAGGTGGACTTAATGAGGAGGTTTGACAGCATACATAAGACAGGAAAACTAGAAAAGGCAAAGGAGTGTTTTATAGGTTGAAAGTAGCGCAGTCACTGTGCAGATTCTATCTAATCGATAAACTAGAAGAGAACCTAAATTAACATACCTAGGTAGAGGCCGCGGATTTAGTTGTACAGCATAAGCGCCTAAAAAGCAAAGGCTAGGCCCTGAGTTTGATCCCTGAGGCACGCGTGCGCACACACACACACACACACACACACACACACACACACACAAACACAGAAGACCTAGGTAACAAATTTCAATGGAGACCTTGACAGGTTAATGCAAATGATGTAGAAAACTACATTAAAATCCAATTTACAGTTGTTTGTAAATACAGAAGCCTCACCTGCACTCTAAAAGCAAAAGGTGGACAGTTAAGTTTCAATAATAGTTTCTAACTTCCAAAGGAATGGAGAGGCTGAGGGTATTGAGATAGTGTGTGAGGGGAGAGACAGGGAGATAAGAGAAGGAGAGGCGAGACCTCAGGGGATCCAGAAAGAGGAAACAGGGAAACAGGGCACAATCCATGACTCAACAAACACTATTTTAGCAACACTTTAATGGCCCTTGGTGAGGAGGATCCTAAATGTGTTGTGTTAAAATACTATAGAATCTTAATTATTCCTTATGATTTGTAGATGAAAGAGAAATAGGTAGCAAGGGAGAGGGAAAAATAAGTACAAAATAGAAGATGAAAGAATTGACAAGAGAAGTTATAAGAGGGAAATAATTCTGATAAGGAGATAATCAGAATGAAGTTGAGAAATGAGAAAAGAGATAGGGAGAGAGAATCTAAACACTGAACAAAAAAAAAAAAATCAAGCCAGATTGGATAATATGCCAAAAATCCTCTGAAGGAGGCACATGTGTCTTGCCACATGGAATGCTCCCCAAGAAACATTAGAATATTTGTATATATAGGTAGATCCACAACATTAAATACACAAAGGCCTGGCATTGAACCAATAAAGAAACACAACACATACAAGAAAACACACACACACACACACACACACACACACACACACACACACACACACTTATAACAAGCAACAAATACTGCAGTCCACAGCAGCTTCTGGTGACCTTAGAACTGGGGGGCATGTCTCCCTTGTTTAAGAACTCATAGGTGGCACACAGGTTCCCCGTTGGGATTCTGCTGCAGACTCTGCTGTTTTCTATCCTGAGTTTACCTTGTTTAGATTTCTGTTCTTTGTATGCTCTCACATCTAAGCTTTAGACATCATGTCCCCCATGGCTTGCAAATTCATTGGTTCATCATGGTCTCACAGGAGCTGATAACCCTAACCTTGTGCACCATCTAATGGCTTTTCTCTGTCCCTCATTTCTAGCTGGCTTTCAACGTGGCCAGGAAATAAATGGTTTTTATGGCCTGACATAAAGTAATCTCTATGGACACTGAACAAGATTGTTACTTACATTGCTAGTGATTGCTTGTCAGTTTAGTCAGGGTTACAGTTTCTCTCCAGCTGGTAAATTTAGTGATATTTAGGGTTCTTCAGAAGAATGTCCTCATTCAAGTAATTTAATAGCCTCTCACAGAAGCTGTAAAGAACTGTACCACGTGCAGAGCTCAGTTGCCCTGTGGGATGTGACAGAGTCCTTGGGCCTACAGGGCTTTGCGGTCCTTTCTTTACCTCAGCACCCCACATTTCACAGCCTCTGCAAATCCCTAAGGTTGTGTCTCCCAGACTCCTCAATTCTTGGTTCTGGTCAGTAAGCATGATGGTGAGCTTTTTTCTGCTCTTGGGGACACACTAGTTTTATCTCTGTCATTGTTGTCCTGATTCTCTAGCCTATAGTTGGCTTAGTTCCCTGATCTGATGAGTTTCTCCCTTGTGAACTGTTGACTCAAGGCTTCTGGATCCCAGTGAGAGAAGAATAGGACAGGAAGGCACTGGGAGATGGCTGCTAATTTGCCACTAGTGATTCAGGAGACTCTGATAAGTTCCTGCTGTTACCTGCATAACTAGTTTCCAATGTATTCCTTTTTAAAGAACAGATTACATTAGTATATTTCACAGTAGGTACTTGTCCTTTGCTATAGTACTGGGACATTTTTTTCTGAGATGCTTATTGGTCTCTTGTTGATAAAACTCCCAAGCATTTGAGATTTTTCTATGAATGGTTAATTATTAATAGAGAAGTCAAATTTTAAATACAAACATTTTAGACCTCTTACTTAATTTTCTTTTCATTCATTCTTTCAAGGAAAATAATTTTTGCATGTTTTGCTTTGACTTACTTTCTGACGTTCTTAAAATCCCTGGAAATGTCCAGGAAGTCACCATTAGCAACCTCCACTCTGTGTTCAGTATTCACCAGAGCGCATGTCCTTGTTACTTATAACCTCTTTTGCACTCACTTTTCTCCATTGACCCTGAAGACATTGGGCTGTCTTTCTTTTCTGATGTTTGTCATGCCAAAGCTATTGAAAATGACCAGGGCTTTAATGGATGATGCTAGATATGTAGCTGAGTCACCCAGGGAATACAGATCTTAGTTACATCTTGTTGCTCTTAGTTCACCAACTGCATTCTCTTACACAGCCTCAGAAAACAATATGTGCTGCTCTTCAGACAAGTAACATCTGAGGACAGTGGGCAATCCCAAGCAGAGCGGTTGGATTGTGACTTTAACCATACAGGAAGAACTTGTTTAGTTTGCACTCAGTAATAAACTCCAACATCATCAGCTTTCACCCTGCTTATTCTGTGTGTGAAATTTGTCTCTAATCCACTGTCACTGAACTTGTGGATTCCCAAATTTAAAAGATCTTATAAGTAATCTATACTGTAAGGTGGCCTGGCTTGTGTGTAAGATGATTCCATCTCTATGTGGGAGTCTGTGACTTGACCTGCAGGGGATGGAGGTCGAGTCTCTAGTAGTGATGGGCTGTTAGAGAATAGTCTGGGACATTTCCCTATTCCCAGTGTATCCCCAAATAATGAAGCAGAACTATCAGTTCATTTTTAATAATTTTTCTCTCTTTAGTATATTTCATGATTAAATTTTTGGAATGGTATATAAAAGATAAACATTCAATGTTGAAATTGGAGCCAGCTTTGCTATCATAGAGGGCCCTCTGGTATATATCAATAACTAGGAGCCCTTGATTTTGATGTGACATTCTCAATGTGTCCCAGGCTATTGAACATTGTGGACTCTCCTTAACTCTCACAGATCTAAATATCACATTCCCATCCTGGAGAACAAATTCTTCCTATTTGGACGGAATAAATATTTCCAATGGTGAATTCCCAGAGTCATCCTTCTCACTCTATTCTCCTTCTTCATCTCTCTCTGTTCTTGCCAGTGGGCCACTGTGTTTGCAGCCCAGGAGCTCAGCAGAAAGCCTTATTTGGGGAAGTAAAACTGAACAACTCTGATCAGTGAAGCAAAGTTAGTGCTCATCTTTTTTGGAAACTTGCAAGTACACCTTGCCTGAAGGATGTGCAAATCCCCTGATGGGTGCAAGCATGTGGAAACAGGCAAGAGATGGAAGGGGGCCCTCTGATGTGAAGCAAGTGATGTACATTTTCCAAGTTGGAGTAATACCGACAGGAGGAAAGTGCACATTTTCTGCAACAATGTACAGAAAATCCACACTGTGGAAGTGGGATCTGTAGGGAAGATAAAGTGCACCCTGACCAGTGCTTGTGTTCCAGAGTCCAGACCATGTGGTATATGTGCAGGTCAGTCTGTGGGAGTGGAAAGGCCATTCTGCTTGTATCTTCCCTGGACAAGATGGGAATGAAAGTGCTCCTACCTCATTACCCTTAATCTTCTGAGTCTTGTAACTTTAATAATTTCATGTGGTGCTAATAATGATTCTCTGGCATTTGCTGTTACCAAGTAACTCAGAAGTGTGCTACAAATGTGTTAAGTGTCCTTTTTTTCCTGAACATTGTGTTTAATAATAAAGTGAATTCAAATGAAAGGAGATTGATAGGTGGAAATAATTGCATCTTTTTCATCCAGAGAGAATTATTCGTTGAGTAGGAGAATGTGAATTACCTAAGAATCAGTTTTTTCAGGACTGGGTATCGAACTCATGACCACAAACTTCCAAAGCAGGCGCTTATGCTGCTGAGCTAAATCCCAGCCCATCCCAAACAGTTTTTTATAAACTGGTAAGTATCAAGCTATATTCATTTCTTTCTCTCCATATCTGATTAATCAAAAATTTTGAAACGAAGAAGTGGAGGTCATTGCACAAAGCAACTAGAAAAAAATTTGCTGTCATTTTATTTTTCTGAAATGCACAGACAAATGGTTTCTTGACCTGCTTGTTCTTTTCATTGTGTTGGGCAATCACAGTCCTGAGTCAACCCTGCAAATGGTGATTGCATGCATTACCAGAGCTGCGAAGAGACATGTATGTTAAAACTTCAAGACAACATTCGTCTATGCCTACATTTTCCGGGGCTGCCATCACTGTATCTCTATCAATAAAAGTGCTGGTCAGAGCTGTTCAGGGACGTTCATTGTAGGGACGTCCCATGCCACATCAGTACTTCCTACTGCTGCCTGAGAGACTGTGTGCTGGTCTAAGTGTGAGTTATTTTCAGATTAGCTGAAAATAATGAGTCACAGTGTCTCTTTACAGTTTTGTTATGGGAGGTTCATGTGGGAAATGTAGTTAAGACCTCTGTATTAGTTCACTATTTCTTATGTATTAGTTTAGTACAAGGTCAATGACTTTAATATAAGATATTTACCAGTTTAAATCTTTTGTCAATTTATCTAGAAAGGAAATGGTTGAGTCAAATGGAAAGTCTAGTTCTACTTTTTGAGGAGTCTACATACTGATTTTCATTGTGGTCATACCAGTTTTTACAGTCTCACCAGCATTTGTTATTGGTAAATTCTTGATAAATGCCTTTCTTTCTGGAGTGAGATGAAATCTCTCTGTTCTTTTAATTTGCATCATTTGAGTTATGAGTGACAATGAACATTTTTTCATATATTTATTTTCTGTTTGTATGTCTCCATCCAAGAAGTGTATTTATTTCAGATACTCAGTTTTGATTGGGTCACAATAATATATGCACCCCGTGTAAGTGGTGCATGTTGTGATAGCTAAAGCTTAAAAACAACCTATATGCTCATCAGCAGATGTGTAAATAGAGAAAATGTGGTTTCTGTACAGGTGGAGTACTACTGTGCCATAAAGCAAGATAAACTTGACACATTTTTAGGTAAATGGGTGTATCTTGGGAACATAATGTTAAGTGAAATAAAATTAATGCATATATTTAAAAATTGTATTGTTTCTCTTGTGTGAGTAACCCAAAGGCTCAATACAGACCAATATGGAGGAGAGCTTTTAGGAAATAGAAAGAAAATGTTCAAATTGGAAGGTAAAGTAGAAAGGGAGTGTAGGGATTGGAAAAAAGGAAACAGGAATTAAAACTATGAAAAGAATGGAAGGAAAGCAATAGAAACACAGCCCTGTAAATGGAGAGGGGAAGAAGGACTGAAAGGAAGGAATGGGAAACAAGGAAGAACCTGTATTAGTATATACAGGTGCCATTTCCACACAGTGAATTTGATCATTATGCATGGGAACAATTACCGTTAAAAACATTAAAAATTGCATTTCATCATTTTACTGATCAGACTCAATGGGATAAAACTCAGATGGTCTCAGGCTGGGTTTCCATTTGGAGCCACAAGCAGGGAATCCTTCCCTTGCCTTTCTTGCTGACTGAGGTTTCCTGTGTGACTTGGCGAGTAGCCCTTTTCTCTAAACTCAGAGCGAGCAGCATTTCACCTCTCTGACCCTTCTTCCAGCATCTCACCTTTCTCTGAATATTTTTCATCTGACTTCACACTGGTGATGAGTATAAGCCTGTGTTCATCTGAGTCTTCCCGTTTCCTCATCTCACAGGGATCAGCGACATTTAGTTCCTGCTCAGGGGAAATTTTGAGTCTCTACGGGAACAGTGTACTAAATAACTGCACTTACACCATCACTTTAATTAGGAGTTGAGGATCTACACCGGGTCATAATATGAAATAATATTCTCATACTTTGCACATAATGGTCTGATACCTCAGAAGCTTCTGCTGTTCCATACCAAAGGAAATATGCATAGTAGGCATCTGAAGAATTGGAGCATTTACTACGGAGCAGGCAGCAGTGTGATTCAGGTGAGTTTGGGGTCAGTGGGAGTTGACCACATGGGGTCCATTGGAGCTCTCTGGGGTGCTGCCTTTGTCTTACAACTTGAGTATGGATGTGGACACATAGCTATGCCTTTACCAAATAATACAAAAAGAGGCATCCAGAAAGGTGGCTTGCACCACATGCAAATTTTGTCTTGTAAACCTTACTTAAATGAAAGAAAAAACTTAAAACAATATAAAATGAAATTCTGAGTTTCTTATAAGCCATTCTAAAGAGCATAATGTAGGAATTACAAACATATAGGACAAGTCAATTTTTAAGTCTGACTGAAGATTTTCTGACTGTAAACGTTGAAGATAATGGACCAGGGATTTAGTGCAGTGACAAAAGCACCGGCCTGGCAAGTACAAAGTCATGAGGTCATTCTGCAGTATCAAAATAATAATAATATAATAATAGTAATAATAATAATAACAATAATAATAATAATAATAATAAGAAGAAGAAGAAGAAAAAGGAGAATTAAGGCACTTCACTGAAGCTGTTAAATTCTGTGTTTTCCTGACATTTTAAAATGAAATTTTATAAAAATATAAAATCAATTTATCTGCCTCTTTCTTGATTTTACAAAAGCACCAGGTCCTTGTCCAAGTGAGATAAGTCCTCTGTATTCAGATTGGAGGATCCAGGAGGGAATCTGTCTCTTTGCAGGTCCTAGAGCTGTCCTAGAGTCTCTGTACTTCATCTTCCTATCTAGTAACATTTTATCTCTTGGCCCCTCTTACAGAATCCATGCAGCCTCTCCTGCTTTCTAGGTGCCAACCTTGGCCATGAATTGGTTTTTATATTCTACAGATTTTAATTTTGAGTCTTTCATTCTCTGTTAACTAACTGAATTCTGTCTTTAAGGATGAGAACCTGTGGCCCATTAGAAACAATGTGCCATCTAATTCTATTCATGCTTTGATATTAAATCAGATATAGGCATCTTTTGTATTCTTAAGCATAGACACAGCAAAGAAGATGAGTCTCACAGGCCACGTATAGTTAAGTACACCAAAGCATTTTAAATTATCTCCCTATGAAACGGCCTTTGGTTTTAATTCTTGGTGTACTGGTGTCTACCTGAAGAAAAGGCCTGTTGAGTGGTACCAGGTAAAAGCATATCGTGTGAGCAGTGCCGTGTAAAGATAAATTGGGACACATCAAGATGATACTTTAACTACAATGGTGGTGGCTACAGAATTAGACCAATAGGAATAACTGATGTAAGCCATTCA
Organism: Cavia porcellus; assembly: GCF_034190915.1. Taxonomy (NCBI): domain Eukaryota; kingdom Metazoa; phylum Chordata; class Mammalia; order Rodentia; family Caviidae; genus Cavia; species Cavia porcellus. The sequence goes on along the minus strand of NW_026947501.1, from coordinate 41,459,082 downwards.
TGGTGGCACCTGTAATCCCAGCACTAGGGAGGCAGTGACAAGAGGATTGTTGCAAATGTGAGGCCAGCTGGGTCTACCAAGTGAGTTCAAGGGCAGCCTGAAATACGGAGTGAGACCCTGTCCCATAAAGACAAGTACAAAATAAAATCTGATGTACATTAATAAAAACAGTATAGCAATTTAAATGATTTGAGCTGTGCACATTAAATGAAGCACATGTGCATGCCTCTGAAACATCTAGAGACTTTAAGCACATTGCAGGAAGTAGTATGGCTCAGTAATTTCTGTGGTGAGTGAATGTAGACTGCATAGAGAACCCTGGATTGTCTACAGGTGTTGCATCTGTTTTAAAAGTTGAAGATGATTGTGTATACTTTATACATGTGTGGAACCATATATATATATATATATATATTGCATTGTTCACAAGTGCAAACAATTATCTCTATCAATAGGTTATGTAACATGCGCTACTCCTGAGCTTCTCACAATTCAGTGAAAATAAATAATGTATCAAATTACAAATTATTTCACTGAGGAAATTTCTTGTTCTTATGTCTGGCTAATGGTTTTCGTAGTTCAAATGCTGAAGATCATTTGTATCTTTTAGGATTATATAGGAGCTGGTCAGTATTGATTTGAGTGATACTCTCAGTTATCATTTATAGAAAACTCAAAAAGAAGATTTATATAATTCTTTCTTGAACAAATGGCAGCATTGTATAGACAACTTGAAGGGGTGATGCTGGAGTATGGCTGGGGCCAAGGTGCACAGTCTATCCAGTTGTGCAGAGATGGCAACTTACCTTGAGTAAGACTGGAAATGTCAATGCAGTTGCTGATTCACCTAAGACTTTTGTGAATGTCCTGGTGCTGTCTGAGAGCTGATTTGTCTTGTGAGAGCTGAGATTTTCATTAGAAACCAGAAAACTTACCATCTTGTTAAGTGTAGATGGTGTCATTGTGTCATCAGAGGTTTTCTTACCTGTGGAGGAGGTGTGGAGAACACGTCAGACCCAGGCTGAGATCCTCAGCTCTTGGTCTTAGCCATCCCGTGTATGTCAGGAAATCAACCCCAAGTGCTGTGATTTTTCACTTGAAGACAGAAATAAACCATTTTTCATGTGAGACAAAAAGTAATGATAACCCCCCCCCCCAACCCAGGCCAACAAGAAACACATCAAATCAACTCTCTGCTTAAAGTATTCAGTGAATTGTTATTGCCCTGAGTTATTGTCTTGTCACCAGGCTTCAGGGTTGCTTGCCACTCTGGACTCCTGTGTTTGGAGTCTGTTGGAGAACTCTGAACCCTCTTCAAGCCCAGATCTGTTTCCACATATTCTAGTTATTGATGAAGATGGGAATTTTCCTTTTTCTGTTTTTATTGTGTATGTTTAGGACTGACTGCAAGACATCCGCTTGCTGGTGAAGCACTCTGCCACTGAGCTGTACCTGCAGACTTCGTGATCTGTGCAAGTAGATCTAGTGTGATCTGCCCTGCCTGCTCTGTACTGTCTGTGTATCTTATCAGAACTCTTTTCTCCTTGGAGTCTGTTTCTTGGGCTGCACTTTGAGCCATGAGTTGCTGAATTCTGCTGCTCCTCATGACCTCATCACAACTCAGTTTCCTGCTAGGCACCATTGCGCCTGCTTGAGTTCATTAAACTTCATGACTCTGGCCCTGATGAGAGCCTAAATGCTTTTTTCCTGGTGTGTGGAAGTGGAGGGCTTACTCATGAGAGTCAAGGTCAGTAGCTGGGTTAAGAGCAGTATTATAAGTGGGTATTGTAAGATCATTAGAACACAAGACACTAGATTATCTGTAACATGAGATTAGCTTGGCTGTTGTACTTGGCTGCAAAGAAGGGTGGGTATGAGACTGGATTCCAGTGACTAAAAAAGCAGAGACCCACAATAGGTGGCCAATGGAAATGATGTTGTACAAAATGATCTATATGAGCCAGTTTTCAATATATAGAATGAAAATATGGGACAGATTAAATGTCTAGAGATTCCTGAGATGTCCAAGGAATTTTGCAGGTGTGGAAATAGAATACAGTGCGGTAAACAAAATATCACAATAAATATGTGTTTTTATAGCGAATATGCAGTCTCTGGGAACTTGCAGTGCATGAAGCTGACCAGAAGAAGGAAGGTAATGCATGCTTCTTTAAAAGCAACTTTCCACACCTTCCACCTGCTAGGGGGCCTGGATCCCACAGGTGAAATTATGTTTGCACCATTTCACAGCAATCATCCCCAATGGAAGGTTTCTTTTTAGCTCAATATCATTTAAGTTATTACTTGAAAACTGCAACATTGTTTATGAAATTCTTGCTTTGTGGTTGAGGTTAGATTTTTGCTCTCTGTGTGTGGTGATAGATTTAGGTTTAGGATTTAAATGCAGGTCTGATGGCATCTCATAGTTGTAACACGATCCACTCCTCATGCTGACTGCCTCTCAGGGTTGCTTTCCTCTCCTTTCCCATGTAAACACATGAATGCAAATTACCTGGTGGTTCAGGTGCAAATATATGGTTCTCATCCTTGGTTTTACTTTTTTGTCACATCTCACATTCAGTATGTCAGTAAAGCGTATCTGTCCTGATTTTACTCTATGACCAACACCTGACCACCTTCCATCACATCTACTGAGGACAATAGATCTGAAAACTGAGCAAACACAGACATTAATAGCAGTATTGGAGGAGCCTCATGGGATTTTTTTAATATATACTTTGTAAGCTTGGCCCAAATCCCAAGAAGAGTATATCAGATATCAAGTGATCTTTTATCAAACTCTTCAGTTTCTCTTGGCCTACATTTAACTTTGGGGGGCAATAGTTGTCTGGGATTATGGATGACTGCACTTTTTCCAGTGTACTCCAGAATAATGAAGGAAAATCATGAGTTCATTTTCATAATTTTCTCTTTCATTGTGTATTTTGAACTAATGTATTATTTGACTAAGATGTATAACCAAAAATATTCAGTGTTTAAATGGAGCCAGATTTAAAATCACTAAGGGTCTTCTAGAATCAATTACAAATCAGCCCCCAGTTTCAATGTGACAGTGTTCCCCAGATTTTAGGTGCTTTCACTTTCTGGCCTCTCCTTCTCTCATAGATTTAAACGTCATCCTTGAGTACAGGACCTGCACTGTGATCTGTGCAAGTAGATCTAGTGTGATCTGCCCTGCCTGCTCCCACATCCATAAATCAGATATGAGCATTTTTGGATCCCCAGAGCTCACCCTCTCACCCTGCTCTCCTTCTTCCTGCCTCTCTGCCCTTACCAGTGGGCCACAGTGTTAGCAGCCCACGAGCTGAGCAGAGAGCCTGATTTTGAGAAGTTAAACTGAAGAATTATGATCAGTGAAGCAAAGTTAGTGCAGCACATTTCTTTCAAATTATCAAAGGAAGACACTCCCTGGGTGACTCTCTAATGGGTATAAACATGTAGAAAGAGGCAAAAGCATGGTGAGAGACCTCTTACCTGAAAACTGTGATGAACAAGGCTTTCCATGTTAGGAGGAAGCCCAATAGAATCCAATCCCACATATTCTGCAGCATTGAGCAGAAAACCCCCATGTGTGAAAGTAGGATCTGTTAGGGAGATGCAGTACACCCTGCCCTGACCCTGAAGGCAACTCCAGAATTTAGACCATGTGGTGTGGATGTGAGTCAGTGTGTGGGAGTGGGAAGGCCACACTGCTAGGACTCTTCCCTGCCTAGGAAGGGAATGGTAGGGCTCCTATATCACCAGGATTGATCTCTGATTCTGGTATCTTTAATATCACAGTGTGGAGCTAGCAAGCAACTTCTGGGATCTGTTGTTACAAAGTGCAGTAGAGAATGTTAGAAACACGTTAGGTTTAGTATTTCCTGGACCTTGTGATTAACACCAAAAGGGAACTCAAGTGAAAAGTACTTGGCAGGGGCAAAAGTTCTATCCTTTCCATGCAGAGAGAATTATTTCCTAGGTAAGAGAACATGAAATATGTAGCATTAGTTTGCACACTGGTGAGTTTACTATCATATTCATTTATTTCTGTCCATATCACATTCATCAAAAGATTTTGAATGCAAGAATTGCCTGTAGATTAGTGCACAAATGAACTAGGAAAAATTGGGTTTCATTTTATTTTCTACAAAATCTAGAAAAAAATTCTTTCTCTACCACCTCGTTCTTTTCATAGATTTTGGGAAAACACAGTTTGGACTCCACAGAGCAAGCAGAGGTTCCATACACTACCAGAGCCAGAAGGAGTCCAGTGTTTCATATGTCAGGACAACGTGTGTCCATTCAAAGTGTTAAGTATGGAAAAGGTGCTGTGTCAGAGCTGCTCAGGCACTTACACTGTGGATTTCCAGCCCCTGTCCTGGGAGATTATCAACCTGTGTTGCTTTCACTTCCAAATTTTATTGGTGTTTTCTGTGTCAGCTGAAGCACTCAACACACCCAGTAGGCACTGTGGGAATTCAGTTTGTGGTAGAGTAAGTAATACGTGTTTTATGTTTCTTTTAAATTAAAATAAAAATAATACAAAAGGTGTATTTCTAATTTTCTCAGTCTGCATGTGAGAAGTAATCATGTTTCCTTGATTTTTGTGGAGTATTATGGTCTTGCTCTCTATTTAAATTCTGTAATTAATAGTAAATGAAATGAAAGAAATTTGTGCTCCCAAAATAGTTACAAAGTCAAATTATAAATGTAAATAAAGATATAGCAAAATGAGAACTTTTAAGACTGGATTAGGGCAAACTTACTCATCTTCCATATTCTTGCCCTTGGATCTGAGGACCTTTCCTAAACCCTGTGCTATTTTCCTCTGTTGTATTAATATATCTGAGCCGCTGTAAGTGAAACTTGAATGTTTTATGAATTTAATGTGTTTATATCAAAAATCAGAAATGAAACTATTCAAAGCAGAACAAATGGTTAGTTCAGGCTTATTAAATGAAAAAAATTAAAATACATTTTTGGTTGTCAATAATAGGTCTGGGCAAATGTAAAGTGTTGAGATCAGTTTAACAGTGTGCATTGGACACAATATTCCCTGAGATGTCAGTGCTAAACACTGGTCCAATCTCTTATAAGCATTTTTATATTCCAGCATTTTGCATGCTGTATGTATTTTACAAATTTTTTGTTCAATTTGTTTTCAGCATTCCTGAATCTAATATCTGTGTAGAACATTTGTTGTCTGTCATTTCTATTACTTTGCATTCAAACTTAAATTACACTTTTCTTTTGTATATTAGAAATCTCAGACTTTGTGGTCTAGTGGCCCTTGAAAATTAAATCATAGAGTTTGTTGCATATTGAGGATGGTCTTGTGCTCCAGGAGACAGGTTTTCACTTGGGCACCTCCTCTGTCAGGCTATCTTCCACTATTTTCAAAGTGGATGAATCCTGAATCAGGTATTTTTTCTTCTGAGAAAATATTCTTGGTAGTTTTGGTCTATAGTCATGATTTTCTTGAGAGTTCTTCTTTGTTCTCTCTCCATTTCTCAGCTTATTTAGAATCTTGTTTTTAGCTCCTGGTTGTAGGAAGGACAGAATGCTGTTATCCTTTGGCTCACAATTCAAATTCTCAGGTTCAATCTGGGTACAACAGGATTCACAATATGAATCCTCAGCCCATCTTTTGCTGTCCACCTATGCATGAGATGAAAATTGAGTATCAAGTTTTTCCTGTGTTATTCAGTAGCTTCAAGGTGAAAGTGTCTTTGAATTTTGTACATAGTTTTTTCAAAGAGACTAATAAACTTGCCTTAGAAAATGGCATCTTCTTGTGTTTCCCTTTCTTTTCTTCATCCCTTTTCTCTCTTACCTTGTTCTCCACTTGTTCCTATTTCTCCCTGCTGTGTTTTTGGTCTTTTTTTTTTCTAGTGTTCTGTAGTATTTCACAAGTCTTTTTAATATAATGCAGCTAGCCTGTGATTTCTGCCAAACTAAACCAGTTTAAATACATTTTTTTACTTGAAACTAAGACTTTCTGTCATGCCATCTAGTGGATGTGCAATAATACAGCCTCTAAATTGACTTTGTTTTTTTTTTTTTTTTTTTTTTTTTTTTTGTTTGTTTGTTTTTCTTGTCACACAAACACATTTTCTGTAATGGTATTTTTGGTTCTTGTTTTAATCAGTTCCTTTCACAGCCCAGTACCCCTGCAATTTACTTCCTTATTTGCTAGTTCCTTTGCATAGGTCACTCCCAGTGCAGCTGCAAAGATGCTATAAGAAGAGCCTTCTCAATAGGGTCTGAACTGCATTGCCACAGAAGGGACAGCAAGATGGTTTGTCAGACCCCAATGCTCCTGACTGTGTTTCTCTGTGTCTCTGGTGAGAAATTGGAAAGCTCCACCATCTCCACAGAGTGATGTCATTGTAGCATTAAAAAATAACTTTAAGAAGTTGAAAACAATGACTATGTCCGATAAAAACATAAATATGTGTTACCACAGAATAGCTTTGTATATACTAAATGTTTAATTGCAGTATTTATATTTGAAATGTCTTTTATGTTTATGCCTGTGTGATCACCATTCATTCCTGATTGCAGGTGTCTGCAGTGACATTGTGATGACCCAGTCTCCAGCCTCCCTGGCAGTGACTCCTGGAGAGAGTGCCACCATCCACCGCAAGTCCAGCCAAAGTCTTCTATACAGTTATGACAACAAGAACTACTTAATCTGGTACCAGCAGAAACCAGGGCAATCTCCCAAACTGCTCATCTACTTGGCATCCACCCGAAATACTGGGGTCTCAGACCGGTTCAGTGGCAGTGGGTCTGGCACAGACTTTACTCTCACCATCAGCAGGGTGCAGGCTGAAGATGTGGCAGATTATTATTGTATGCAGACTTACAGTGCTCTTCCCACAGTGATTCAGCCTCGTACATAAACTTCCTCTCAGTATCGCCCCAGCTGCTTGCTCACTACAAAGCCCAGGGCTTCAACACTTCCTCCTGCTGCCTGAGCGACCATGCTCTGGTGTATGCATGAGATAGTTTGCAGAGTTTAGTACAAATTAAAGCCACTCCTTGGTTCTTGATTCTTTTGGTATGAGAAATTCATATGGAAAATGCGGAGCTCTGGATTAGTTTCATGTTCTTTATGTTTTTATTTGCTACAAGCTCAGATAATTTAACATATGAATTTCTTTATTTTAACAGTTTTGGTGATATCTAGAAGGGAGAGACTAAGGCCAAAGGGATCATCTAATTCTAATTTTTTTTTTTTTTACCAATCTCCATACTGATTTCCAGCATGGTTATGCCAACTTAAACTCCTGCCAATATTGGAAAAGGGTTCTTTGCTCTGTAGCCTCACCAGTTTTTGTCATTGTTTGCTTTCTTGGCAATAGCCACTTTCTTGTGGATTGAGATGAAACCTTGTGTTGTTTGAGTTTGCATTTGTTGAATGACGTTGGGCACTTTTTCATATATTTATTTGCTGATTATATTTCAGATGCTCATTTTTGGAATCAGCCACAGAAATCTATGCACACTCTTTTATGTGGTGAACTTTTTGATAACTCAATCTTGGAAACAGCTTATATGCTCTTTTGCAGATTAATGGATAAGGAAAATGTGTTTTGTGTGTTCAATGTAGTACCTCTTTGCCATACAGTAGAATAAATTAGAGTCATTTTTAGGTAAATGAGTGCATCTAAATAATTTTGTATGAGATTGACTGGACACATATGTTTAAATATTGCATTGTTTTATTTAGACTGGAAACTCAAAGCCTAAATAAGGATCAAGATGGAGGACAGATTATAGGAATCAGGAAGAAATTGTTCAAAAGGGAAAGTAAACAAGGGAGGGGACATAGGGTTGAGAAAGAAGGAAATACAGATTAAAACTATGCAAAGAATGGAAGGAAAGCAATAGTAAAAAGTTCTGTAAATAAAGAGGGGAAGAATGATTGAGTGAAGGTAATGGGAAAAAAATAAGCGTTATGATACGCCATGTACTGGTACAAATGGTCTATGATGAATGTGATGATTATTCCTGGCAAGAGATACTGATACAATTCATTAAAATAAGAAATTTCATCTTTCTACAGTTCAGATTTGGTGGGAAAATATCCAGACATTCTCATACCTCCAGGAGAGAGTCTTTCCCTTGCCTTTCACGCTGCCTGATGTCCTCCTCATCACTTGGCCAGTAGTCCTTTTCCTCTAAACAGAGCCAGCACCAGCTCATCTCTCTGACATTTCTTGCAGCATCACACCTTCCTCTGTAGTTTAATCATCTGACTTCACGCTAATGATGAGAATAACTGTGTGTTTAGCTGAGCCTGCCCTCCAGTCCCCTCATCTCACTGGAATCAACCAAATTCAGTGTTTGGGCATGGAAACCTTCGAGTCTCTATGGGCACAATGAACTTAGTATTTGCCATTATAGTCACATTAAAATGGAATTGAGCACTTACACTGGGGGCATACTAGGAAGCAATATTCTCATACTTTTCAAATAGTGATTTGTGATCTCACAAGCTTTTGCTATCCCATACTGAAAGTAATATTCAGTATGGGCATCTGAAGAAGCAGAACATTTATATAAGGAGCAGGAAGCAGTGTGATTCAGGTGAGTCTGAGTTGAGTGGAGCTTGACCATATATGGATCTTGGGAGCGTTCAAGGGTGCTGCCTTGTCTTATAACTTCAATATAGTTGTGAGCAAATAGCTTTGCCTTTGCCAAATATTATACAAATAGGGATGCAGAAAGAAGTTTGTATTGCATGAAAATTTTGCCTTTTAAACATTACTTAAGCAGAAAAAAATTTATAACTGAACATAAAATCCATCTCTGCACTTATTGGAAGTCAATCAAATGGGCATAATATGTGAATTACAAATATATGGGAAAAATTCAAGTTTTATCTGTGACTAAAGATTTTCTTAGGACAAAAATTAAAGATAATTTCTATTCTGGGGCACTACATAGAACTGTTACATTCTAGGTTGGGTGATATCTTAAAGGATACTTTGCACAAAACCAAAACACAGAATTTATATGTCTCTTTCTTGTTTTTATATTCCTAGGTCCTTGCCCATGCTAGGTAAGTGCTTTAACAGACCTACATCCTAGTCACACATCTGCCTGTTTCTTATAAGAGTGGTGATTGTGTGTGGAATGTCTTGGGGGAGGCTGGTGTGTGACCTGGGTTTCAGAGAAACTCTCCACATTGCTCACAGAGAGAGGCTGCCGAGGTGTTAGCCATAGTGATGCCATCAGGGTCTTGGACTCAGCTTAGGCTTGTGTGCTCAGAAACCCCTGGCTGCTATTTCTGAGCTGAGTGGAATCCTGCTAATGCCTGCCCACATGCTGAGATCTTCACTTACAGCCTTCTGGTAGCTGAGCAGTGGCATTTCCTGTGCAGCATGCTTTCTCCCAGCAGTAAGAGCCATACTATGTGTGGTGAGAGTTTAGTTCAGAGACAAGATTAAAATCTGCATCCAGTGAATCTCCTGTGAGTTTCCATTTCTCACTTGAAAACTAGGAATGATGAAATTGCCCTGAAGGATGAATAGCATTGCATATGTGAGTTTCTTAGCATTGTTTATGTAGATCCAGTCACATGGAAAGCAAATTTATAAATAGGAATAAATGAGAACTTTCTTTTGCTCAGTACTAGCATATTCTTTTTAAAAAATCAAAATAAAAGTGAAATTACTTTCTTTCCTTAATTTGTCAAATATTTCTCATTGTCCCAGGGAACTCATTCACAATTCTAGGGCTCTGCCTGTGACTTTGGTCCTTGACTTCTGTGTTTGGAATCTGTGGATAAATGTGAGATTTGTCAAGGACTGTATCCATAGTCAGGCAGATGGAAGAGACGGGGCTGAGTGGACATGGAATGGGTTTTTCTTCTCTCGCTTCTTTGTGGGATGTAACCAGTTGTGGAAAGGACTTTCACAGCCTAAGAATGGGCTCTGTAACTGAGGTGCACCCATAGTCAGAACTGGCATATTCAGGAGTTCCTAGGTAGTGACAGGGCATTTGTCCTCCCCTTGCTCTGATATCAGTGATTCTTTTTGTTCATATGACCTTGTGCTTCCTTGATGTCCAGCCAGGTGACATTACTTCTTCCATGTAAGCTCAGATTAAATCCTCAGGATGACCTCAGCAGCCAAAGCCTGTTATGCCTTTTCTAAGGGGTCATTTTTCCATCATCCTTGTGGCTGGGAAAATTTTACGTTTGCAATCCCATGGAAACGTTATTAGAATCCCAATGAGTTACTTCCTATCTATCATCTCCAGTGTAACTCACATCCAGAATAAAGACACTAAGGTATATTTACAGTGACAGGAAACCAAGGGGTCTTGAGCCCATTCAGATGAGAATTCACGGAACAAGGCCTGAGCTGAGCACTAAACCAATATTTAATAATTCATGAAAATCTGACTGGCTTGAGGATGAATGATGGAGAGAATGACAGGAATTATGTGACTAACATGATCTGCACTAGATAGGTAGTAAGAAAATACCTCTGCAATATGTAAAGAAAATGGTGTGCAAAAAGACCAATCTGTGTAACATGAATGAGGTCCCAGTTCATGTTTGGGAATCAGGTACTTTAGATCTGTGGTGCAAAGTTTTTTTTTTTGTTTGTTTGTTTGTTTTGTTTTTTTGTTTTGTTTTTTTTTTGTTTGTTTGTTTTTTTTGCCTCTGGAAATCACAACCCATTATCTTGAGGCTCAGACCCAACTGAAACTCTGGTGGCATTTGCTCTACCCTCCCTCTATGGTCAGCCTTTTAGAGGGTGATAGGATTATTTCCAGAAGATGAAAAATATTTCCAACAGATGAGGAATATAAAACAAAAGAGGCCTTTGTTCTGGGAACACGGGGAGGGAGGACTGGCATGCTGGCCTCTAGAATCTCGCGATCTCTCTCACAGGGACACGTGGCATGGGGGGATATAAGTAGCCTAAGCTTAGGGCAGTGCCCTAAGGCCATTAGAGATGCACAGGTATTTCATTGGCACACGTTTGGAGGCAGGGGCAGGTTCCGAAGGGTGGGGGGGGGCTATAGGGCTACAGGTAAATCTCTAGGGGCGGGGGAGGCAGGAGCTCCATAATTCTGGCTGAGGCTTTTCTGGCTACAGTGTCCGGTCTGGGTCAGCAACCCTTTCAGAGGGGGACACAGGCGAAGAAAGGCAGCTGTCACTTGGCTTCAGAGATTACACATCAGTACTTCAACCAGCATCATTTACATTGCTCAGAGCCAACTGAGGAGGAAAGGATACATCTTAGTCAGTTCTGTACATTGATAAAGGACTCGGGTTATATTATAGTAATGATAAATTATTACACAATTCTCACCTGGGTGTTCTCTCCTTCTCATTTTCAGTGATGGCTTCTCCTCATCTCCTGACACATGTGTGTTGAGGTCAGGTGCCAAAGCACAGCTTGGCTTCTGCCATTTACACTCTTTTATTCTTGATCTCCCCCAAATTGTGTCTGTTACTTAGACTACTTTGCTAATCTTCAGAATCACACATATACCAGAATCATTGCCATTTAGATGTCCAGTGATATGCTATATTTCTAATATATTTCAATTCAGTCCTGATTCACAAAATCCCAAACATACTTTTATCTGTTTTCCCACGTAAGAAGCCATCTTCAAATTCTGGTGGCTGAGAATTATGTGTATAGCTAGCATCTTAAGTTTTACTAGTCTCTCTTACCTTGTGTCCAGTATGGCAGGAAAGCTTATTTGTTTTGCTTTAGAGTATAACCACAGACTGCCCATCTTTCTCTAGAGTGGCCAATGGGTTAAGGTCTTCAGCATAGAAGGCACATTGTGATTTCTTTGAAGTATCAGACTATAAAATATAAACTAGGTTTCATAGTAATAAACTACTATAAACTATATTTCATAGTAATTTGAAAATTTTTTCCAGAGCCTAAAATCATATAATAGATATTAACGATTCCTATTATGAAATTATTTCTGGCCTGTTCCACATGATATGTTGGGGAAAATGGTAGTCTTGGTAGAGGATGTTCAAGGAAAACTAGAAACAGACTATTGAAATTTACTTGCTGTCTTGAATGTGAGATCAACAAGAGGTGTATACTGCTAAATTCTAGAATTACAAATTTTCAACTTCTAGTTATATGGAGAAAATTTAGAAACAATGTTTCTTTTGGGGCAAAATCTTGCCATGAACCAGTCTTCCAGAGAGACAAAAGTCTCTGACTGTGTCTCTGCCTCTGTCTCTGTCCCTGTCTCTCTCTCTTGATTTATAATTGTGGAAGTTTCAGTCCCTTCCTGTTGGCTTCCTGGTTTTGTGTTGGAGATGCAGCACATCGTGGAAGGGATTGTGTAGCTTAGCAAGACTTGCTCAACTCATGACTGAGGCATGAAAAAAGAAGATACTAATGTACCATAGCTCCTCTGGAGGGCTCTCTTTTAAAATGTAAAATGTCTTACTCAAACAACCTGAGCAAATATTTTACTACATAAATTAAGATGTGTTCCTGGGGAGGATTCCAGCCTATAACTTTTACAAAGGTACCAGAAGCGCTTAGTAAATCTCCGGGGTTAGCACTAGGTAATTTTGCCTTTGGTCAGTGTCTTCTACTAGACAGGAGGTACACCTGAGACATGTATGAGACCTGAGGTTTATGCTGGGTAAAAGTAAGCATTGCTAGTGGTAGCACTTGGGTTGGCCTAAGACTTTGTTCTTACTAAAAACTGAAGACATTTTCTTTACTGCTTCTATCAAATTTGGAAGAGAAAATACACTACAACTTCCACGTGGTGTAATAGGGGGCGATATGAAGCCAGGTAGCTTCACGGAAATCTTCCCAGAGTGTCCATTTTACATGAATGTGCTCTGCAGAAATATTATGTTGAAGTTTCATCTGAATTTGTCATGCAGAAATATGTTACAATTCACATACACAGAATAAAAAGTACAAGTCTTTCTATAAGAAATAGATAAGGTTTTTAAGAGAGGCTTTAAGCATCACTTCAACATTGGAAAAGAGGAAATTTAATTCCTAGTGGAAGTTATTGGAGCAAATGATTTACATTTATATAAGTTTAAAAACAGATTTACATTTATATAGGTTTTTGGCATAGACTTTAAAACGAATAAGTCTTGAGGGAAGATGGAAAGACACAAAATTAACAGTTTAAAAGTTTGAGGAAAATCTCATCTCTGGCAAGAACTAAGTGACCTAATGAAGTCATTTGTGTCTCGGTTTTCATTTTCTCATCTCAATCATGTGATAAATGAGGTGTGTTTCTAACAGTTATTTTGTTCCTCACTGAGATGAGAAAGTTAGTTGAGAGGTCTTCCTTGGAGTGTCAGGAGGCTAGTGTGATCACCAAAAATCATATGAACACATGGATACAAACTTCGATAGGGTTCAGTTTCCAAGTGATGTAGTTTTCTGCTTTTTTCCCTACACAATGCCTGCAAGAAGACGGGGTGCACCTGCAAACAAATTCCACCATAAAATCACCTTTAGAAATGTCTTATTTTTAACTACATATTAATTGAATTTTACAACTAAGTAGTAAGAAAATAAAACACAGTCATTAGTCACTACCAACAATTTGGTTTTATTTCATGCATTTATATCTTACAGGATGGGCTGCAGTATATGATTAGCTCATATCTCATGGCCCAGCTTTGAGAAGTCTTTTGCAAATAATGTTCTCTACACACATATACTCCACCACAGCTAAGTCTGTGATGTGCTGCATACAGTCACTCTAGACTGGAAGTGATGTATCTTCCACCAGGTTGTGTGTGCACCACTGGGGTGCATGGTCCCTACAGGTGCTGTAGAGAAGGACAGGACCAGAAAACTGTGGGTGATTGTGCTTTAATTTTACCTCAGTAATAGTATTCTTTAAAATCTCTGTTTAACCAACTGAAAATTAAAAGAAACAAAGAAAAATCATTCACATTATTTTGGCTAAAAAGACTTAAACATTAGTGTTTTTATACCTTTATCATAATTCAAAGACATTTCAATGCTTTCACTGTCTTCTTCCTGACCTACATCATTTTATTGTCTTACATTTCATGTCAAATTATATTCTTACTTTGTAAAATATTGTAATAGTTTTATAGAGCCCAAAGACATGCACGTGTATACTAGTATTTTACTTTAACTTACTCCCTGCATTCTTTACTTTTTTGTTTTTAAGTAAAAATTTTGACTGCAAATGCAGCAGCTTAAAGCACAATTTTATTCTCTCATATGTTTTCCATGAGTGAAGAATATGGGATGTTTCAAGTCGGTTTAGAATGGCTGGAGCTGGCTCAAGGTTTTCTGTGGCTTTCTTAGGCACAATGAGTCACAGTCATCCCAAGAATTCACTGGTGCCTTTCAACATGAGCCACTCATTGCCTGGGGGTTAATTTTGGTGGTGATGGGCAGAGAACATCACCTTTCCTCTGTGACCCTCTTGCTTGTACTGCCTGTGTGTTCTCACTAGGTGGCGCACGTCTTCTTCCAGACCTAATTATACTAAACAAGAATCAGAAACCACAAATATATGGACCTCAGTTATGAACCTTCTGAGAAAGAAAATAGGAAAATAATAAGATTTGTATAGTTTAAAGGAAAGTTAAATGCTTAGTTATAATCTAACTAAGAATATTTAAAATCTGCGTAATAAAAACTATAGTATTCTGGAAAATGAGATCAAAGACCATGTTGCAACATCAGACAATAAAAATGTTATTATTTGTTGGTGGAAATTGAAATTCAATACTGTGAAAATTGCTATGCTATTAAAGCAGACATCTATATTTAATGCAGTACCCACCAAAAATAACAACAGCATTCCTAACAAAGGTAGGAAAACAACCTTAAGTTTTTATTGAACCAGACCAGATCCAGAATAGCGATTTCAATCTTAGGCAACAAGAGTAAAACAGGAAACATCACAATACCAGATTTCAAGAAATATTACAAAACTACAGTGATAGAAATGGAAAGGTACTGGCTACAAAAATAGACACATGGATAATGGAACAAAAACGAGGATGCAGAAACAAATCTCATCACATCCATTCATTTGGTCTTTCAGAAAGAAGTGAGTGACACTGGATGACGGAAAGAGAGCCATGTTAACAAATGATATTAGGACAACTGTGTACACCCATGAGACATTTGACCCTAAATCATGTTTCTCAACAAGTGATAATATACAATAAAAGAGGATCAACAGCGTGGGCTTTAAAACAGAAACACAGAATCCGGAAGATGATATAGGTAATGACTTGAGGACATATGGGCACAAAAACTTTTTGAACAGAAACCCCGTTGAGTGAGAAATAATGTCAAGAAACAACAAATTAAATTGCACCAAATTGAAATTTTCTGTGTAGTTAAAGAAGCAACCACAAGAGGTAACACACTGTGTAGAACGGGAAGAAACCTTTGCCCTGTGCTCATGAAGAAGAAGACTAATACTGACAATATGTGAAGAACTTTAAGAAATAGACCTGCTAAATAGAAGATTCAATCAAAAATAGGCAACTAAAAGGAACAGAAAAGTTTTAGAAAAGCAAACAGATAATAAATATACATCACTGCCTCTGAGAAAAGTGCAAATTATAACAACACTGAGATCCCATTTTGTCCAGAAACAATGCTTCCCTTATAGAAATCAAATGATACCAAATATTGGTGAGGCTGTGGGGAATAAAAACCACTCTACTTTGCTGGTGAAAATGCAAACTTGTACAACCAATGTGGAGCTCTATGTGGAGCTCTTTTAGCTGCAAAAAGCTAAAAATAGAAGTTCTGCTTTACTCTGCTCTCCTTCTTCTATCTGTCTTCCAAAAAGTGTTCAAGATATCATTTTACAGTGATTCACGCATACACATGTTTATAGCAACACAATTGCCAAGAATTGAATTTTGAAAGCAGCTCATATGTCCATCCAGAAAAGTGGCTCATACCACAAGCAAAGTTTGCCTCGTAAACCATACTTAAATGGAAATAAAAATTTTAAAATATAAAATGGAGTTCTAAGCTTCTTTGGAGCCAATGAAAAGTACGTAATAATATAATTTGCAAACATATAGGACATGATTCAATTTGTAACTCTGACTAAAGGTTTTCTTAGTGTAAAAATTGAAAATAATGGGTTGGGAATTTAGGTCAGTCACAGAAGTGCCTGTCTGGAAAGCACAATGTCATGAGTTAGATACCCAGTACAAAAAAAAAAAAAAAAAAAAAAAAAAAAAAATATATATATATATATATATATATATATATCTTCAGGCACTTCACAGAAGCTGTCAAATTCTGTGTTTGCTAATATCTTAAACTGTAATTGAGTAAAAAATAGAAAATCAACTTAAATGTCCTTTCTTGCTTTTGCAGTACTAGGTCCTTGCCCATGCTACATAAGGGCTCTAACAGAGCAACATCCCCATCCCTTATCTGCCTGTTTCTGATTCACATGGTGCTATGCATCAACAGTCACAGGGGGAGAGCCTGTGGCCTGGGGCTCAGATGAACTCTCCACACTGCCCTCTAAGGGATGCTGCCTAGGAGATAGCCATGACGATGCTATCAGGGTCCTGGACTCACCTTAGGCTTCTGACTCACAAACAACTGGAAGCTATCTCAGAGCAGAGTGGAGTCCTGCTAATGCCAGCCCACATGCTGATGATTTCCCTTTCATTCATAAAACTAACCATCCTGTAGCTGAGCTGTGGCGTCTTCTGGCCAGAATGTTTTCTCCCAATGAGAAGTGTACTATGTGGCATGAAAGTTTAGCTCAGAGCCAAGAATAAAATCTTAAATTGCATCCGATGAATCTTGAGTGAGTTTAATGTTTCCATTTCTCACTTGAAATGTTGAAATACTAATAGCTCACTAACAGCTCTTATAAATTTGTCACAGTGATGAGTAAAATGTCCTGCATAAATTACTTGGCATTGTTAATTAAATGCAATCCCAGGGGAAGTAAATTTATAAATAGATGTTTAATGACTACGTTCTTTCACTCAGTACCAGATTAATCTTTAAGAACAATTAAAATAAAATTAAATTAGTTTCTTGTCTTTATTCTATAAAACTTTACAAATCTTTTTTTTTTTTTTTTTTTTTTTTTTGCCTTGCCGTCATAGCGTCTTATCTTGAGCCTGGAACGCAGCTGATATTCCTGCAGTATTTGCTTTGCCATCCCACTGTGCTCAGCCTTTTAGAGGGAGACTCAGGTGAGGAAACAGGCTGCCACTTGGCTTCAAAGCTTCCACATCAGCACCTCAGCCACCCCTATTTACATTGTTCAGAGCTAACTGAAGGGAAATGGAAATGCTTAGCCAGCTCTGTGCATATCAGCACATGGTGATAGGGCCAGGTTTAGCTAAGTTGTGTGTAATTGCTCTTTATTTAAGGAGTGATATTCCACTGGTCCTCTGCACTTGCAGTTTAGGAACCTGGAGTTTGGTATTTAACTGTAAATTGTAGCTGGAAATCCTGCATCATCACCTGTAGGTAAGAGTTTTCAGAGGATCAGCATTCTCTTGAGATAGATGGCCTAAATCTCAGGTATTTAAGAGCCATCTATGTCCTTGGAATCCCTAACACAGGGACAAGATTAAGGTGAACTGAGTCGGGCCTACAGTTTAAGAACTTGCCCCTATGTTGATCATTCGTATTAATAATTTTTAATGTATCTTTTAAAAAGTATGAAAATGATTCCAAAAGCTCACTCAGCATAAAATAGTAATGTTTAAAGCAAAGCTAAATCAATTATGCAAATTTTTAAAAATATAGTGATTTTCTTATATTGTGACAGTGTTACTTGAAATAAAATTTGTCAAATGTTATATAATGATAATAATAATAATAATCCAATAGGAGTCTGTGTATTTTCTTGGGTTTCTGTCAATAGATAAAGTCAGAGGTGTGGTGGGTAATTAAATCAGAGTTAGAAGAATGTAACTAAAATCATGAGCATGGAAGACAGCAGAGCTTCTGTAGGGTAGGGAATGGCCTGCATGCCACTCCTGTGTGAGGATGGGGTGGGTACGATAGTGCATTCAAATGGAGGACACCTCACAGGGAAGTTTGATGAAGTACATTAATAACTTTGCAAAAAATACTCTGTGCGAAGCTGTTTCCTACATGAAGAATGAAAATAGTGACACTGACAGGGCATCAGTTTTAGCAAAGTTTCAATACACTGAAATAATAAAGATAAATCATGAAAGTAGAACACAGGGAAGCTGAAAAAAATAGAAAAGATATTCTGCAGCTTGACACAGCGTGTTCTTTGGAACCTGCAATGCACGAACTTGGCCAGCAACTGGCAGCAGGTTTCCAGCTTTTAAATGTTACATTCCCCCTCCTTCTTGCACAGGGCGAGCCGTGATCCTGCAAAGGAAACAGTGGTAGGGTCTTTCAGTATCAACCAGCACCAACAAAAAGCTTCTTTTACTTAGCATTTTAATTTCATATTTGTAAATTGAAAAGATATTCTCCAACTATTAGCTTAGGGACGTCGCTCTCAGTTTAATTACTGCATAGGAGGATCGTTCTTTTCATTCTCTGGGGTGTCGGTGGGGAGAGGGTTCTCCTCATCTCTTGACACTTGTGTAGTGGGGTTGGGTGCCAGATCACAGCATTTGTGCAGCTGTTTGCACTCATTGGGTCTTGACCTCACTCTGTATCCCAGAATGTGTGTCTCTTGCCCAGGCTTCTTCCCTGAGCTCCAGAACCACAGATATGCCAAAGTCACTGCAAGTGTGATGGCTGGTGACATGTCAGAATACTAATATATTCCATTTTAGTCTTCATTCCTAGTGCTGGTGAGTTGCTGTTGACTACTTTCCCATTTAAGAAGACATTTTTGCAAATTTTCTGGTGACTCAGAACTTTATGCCTAGCAGGTGTCTTCGATTTTAGTTTTGTTTCTCCTCTCACATGCAATATGGTATAAAAGCTTATTTGTTTGGTCTTTACAATATAAACAGTCTCCCCATTGTTCACTACAGTGGCCAATGGGCTATGGTCATCACGATGGGAGGCACATTGTGACTGTCTAGAATCATCAGAAAATGTAAAGATGCAATACTTGATATTTACTTTGACAGTTGTTCTACAAGTCAAAAATCATGTAATAGATATCAACTATCCCTATAATCCAAATTTTCATTCTGTCTTCCACATTATGTTTTGGAGATAATGGTAGTCTTGGAGGAGGATCTTCAACAAAAAGGAGAAAGAGGCTATGAAAATTTACTAACTTTCATGAGAGTAGGTTGTAGAGAGCATGAGAGCAAACTGTTTACTTCAAAAACTATCAGTTTTCAGTCTCTTTTTGCATGCAGAACACTTAGAAACAAATGTCTTTTTAGACCATTTGTCCTAATAAGTCTTGTGAGTAATGGTGGAGAGTAGGAGGCTCACCTTAGCCATAAATATCTTGAGTAGTTCACATCATATTCTATGTAAAGTGTCCTGAGAAAACCCCAGTTCCCTCTTCATTGTAGTTTTTTGTTGTTGTTGTTGTTGTTGTTGTTTTGTTTTGTTTTGTTTTTTTGTTTTTTTTTATTGGATTCCAGACTGATGTATTCCCTAAATCATTACTGTCTTCAAATTGAGTGCTGTGTTCACATAATTTTTGGAAACATTCAAAGCAAGCCTTAAGAGTCAGAAATAAAAATGAAATTTGTGAAAAATTTATGGAAAAAAAAGAAGAGTAATACAGATATCTCAGTGTAAACCAGCTTTGTAGGATTGTAAAAAAAAATTGAGACAATCAATTTAGTTCCCTCTTCATTGTACTTTATATTTTAATGGATTCTAGACTGATTTAATCCCTAAATTATTACACTCTTCAAATAGAATGCTCTGTTCACATTATTTTTTGAAGCATTCAAAGCAAGCCTTAAGAGTCAGAAATAAAAATGAAATTTGTGAAAAAATTATGGAGAAAAAAGAAGAGTTATACAGATATCTGAATGTAAACCAGCTTTGTAGGACTGTAAAAAAAAAATATTTGAGACAATTAATTTATTAAAAAAAAAAGCTTCCTTTTTTTGGCTTACAATTGTGGTGATTTCAGTCCATGGCTGTTGGCTTCCTGGTTTAGTTTTGGAGAGGTTCCACATCATGGAAGGAAGTGTGTGGCTGAGCAAGGTTTGTTCATTTCTTGACTGAGACATGAAAAAAGGGGTCACCAAAGTTCCATAATCACTTTTGAGGGCTCTCTGCTTCAAAACGTATAATCTCAAACTCAAACACATGATTTATCTTTCACCACATATATGAGGATTGCTGTTGGGGGAGAATTCTGAATACAGTAACTTTTACAGAGATACCAGAAGGATTTGGTAAGTCTCAGGACATTGAATTTGGTAAATTGTCCATTGGTCATTATCCAGAACTAGACGGGGGCTATGCCTGGGGCATGCTTGGGACCTGGAGTCTATGCTGGGTATGACTAAGCATTGCTAGTGGTAGCTCCTGAATTTGCATAAGACTCTGGTCTTGCTGCCATCACTAGAAATTTTATTTACTCATATTAGGTGAGTAAATCCCCTATCACCACCACATGATGTAATAGGGAGCAATGTGAAGCCAAGTATATTCACGGAGCATCTCAGAATGTCCATTTTACATGAATGCATTGTGCAGAAATATTATGTTAAAGTTTTACCTGAATGTGTCATACAGAAATACATTAAAATTCACATGGTTATAGAATAGAAAGCACAAGTCATTCTTTGAGAAACAGTTAAGATTCATAGGAGAAGCATTAAACTTCACAGACAACATTGATAGAGAGAAACTTACTTTCTGTTTCAACTTACTTGAACCAGTGTGAAGCTCTATGTCAGCGTCTAATGAAATACAGTTACATTTAGGTAGGTTTTGTTAGGCTGTTGTCTCTAGACTGTAAGCTTGATAACTGGTGAGAGAAGTTGGGAAGACAGAACACTAACGATCAATATATTTGATTTAACCTCAGCTCTGTCAAACACTAAGTAATCTTATGAAAGCATTTGTGTTCTGGCTTCAATTTCCTCATCTCAAGGGTGTGATAAATGAGATACATTTTGATCTTCAGTCTCTAAATCCCTTAGATGAGAGGTGTTCCTTGGAACTTCTGGATGCTGCTAGTGTATCAGTAAAAAGCTTAAGAACTTATGCAAACCCATATAGAGACTGTGAAAATTCTCAAGGATGTGATTTTCTGCTCTGTTTTCCTTCATGATACCTGTAAGACGATGGTTTGAGCCTGCAAACACATTGCACCATAAAAATCAGCTTGTATAATGTCTTACTTTTAATTGTATGTTTATTGAATATTACATTTAAGTGCTTAGAAAACAAAATACAGTCATGGCTCATCACTTTCATTTCAATATTCTTTCATGTGCTTATATATTACCGCACAGGTTGCAGTGTATGCTGGGTTCAATTTCATGGCCCAGGACTGACAAATCCTTTGAAAGCGCTCTTCCCCACAAACATATTCATCACAATAGCCAGCAGTGTGCTCTGCTACTATATGCTTGAGGACCCCAAATGATGGAAGTTCCATCAGGCTGTGCTCATGCCACTGGGACAACATGACCCTGACAAGTGCTTCAGAGAAGGATGAGACTGGAAAACTACGATAAATTGTATTTTAGCTTTATCTCAGTAATACTAAAAATCTCCTTTGAACAAACCAGAAATCAAAAGAAAGTAAAATCATTAGGGTTAGGGTTAGGGTTAGGGTTAGGGTTAGGAAAATTTTCAGCTATTACTTCTCTAAATATTCTCTTGGCATTCTTTATGTTGTCCACTTCTTTTTCATTTATCCCTATCAAACTTATGTTGTTCCTCTTTGCATTATCTTGCAAGTGTCGAATTGTTATTTCCTGATTTCTTGTTATTTTAAAAATATCTTTCCTTTCCTATTCACTGGCTGCAATCTTGTCTTCGAAGTCTGAGATTCTCTCTTCACATTCATTGAGGTTGTTTCTACAACTTTCAATGGAGTTTTTGATTTCCTGTATATCTCTTTGCATCTGCTTTATGTATTCTGTTTGTTCTTATATTGTTCATCCAGAAATTTTCAGGGGTTGGTTGAATCCTCTTCTGGTAACTATATCCCTAGCCTCATGGATCTATCTTTTTGTTTAGTTCCTACAATTTTTAAACTATGTCTTCTTTAGATATGTTTAGCATCTCCTTTATTTCTTTTATCATTTCTTCTTTTCCCCAAGAGATTATTTCTAGTTTGAATTCCCTTAAGGCTTCCCAGTGTTGCTTCTTTATTTCAGTTACTATTATTTCAGGTATTTCAGTTATGTGTCATGTGTTTTCTTCTATGCACATGGTTCCTAGGTTTTCTTGGAATGGGCTGGATGTTTGAGATTGCATCTTTGTCTTTTGGTTTGTCATTTTCTATATTTTCATGCTTCAAGTGTTGTTCCAAGTGTGGGGAGGGTTCTGCCAGCCTGGGATGAGGTTCCCTGCAGTGACCCCACTCACTGGACCTAGCAGGGAACCACGGCCTGGCACCCAGGCAAGGAAGAGAGTTCTCCCAGGCTGGGATGGGATTCCGTGCGGCTTCTCCACTCACTGGTCCCGGCAGGGAACTGCAGTCTGGTCCCAGACCAGGAAGAGAATTCTGCCAGACTGGCATGAGATTCCACACCGCTGCTTTCTCACCTGTTCAGGCAGGCAACTGAACCCTGGTCCCCAGGCCAGGAAGAGAGTTACCCCAGGCTGGGTTGGGATTCTGCACCACTGCTCCACTCACTGGTCCTGGCAGGAGACCCTACATTAAACTTTTTAAATCCAGCTACAGACAGCAAGTTGACCCCTGCAGAGCTTTACTGGTCAACACTCAAGGATAATGTTCAACACAGAGTTCAAATGCTTTGGAAAGATATCAGTACAGGAAAATGGGAAGGACCAGTACAGCTAATAATATGAGGATGAGGTTATGATTTTGTCTTAACAGGTGATGGATCCATGAAGTGGCTGCCATCAAGGAACATACAGCCCTGGCAGGAAACTAGGCTGATCCTGGAGACTATTCCACATGATGGCTTCCACCATCTGGGCCCTCTAGAGAATGATTCTAACAGAGGAAACTCAGCCCCAGAGAAATGTCAATCAGCCAGAGAATCGACCTCCAGCTCCCCCAAGAGACCAAGAGGGAGGACAAGTGATTCAGTGGAACAACATCCAAGCAAGGATCCATGAGGCTAGGGATATAGTTACCAGAAGAGGATTCCACCAACCCCTGAAAATTTTTGATTACCTTAATTGCCTTGTGGGCAGTATCTGTATATGTGACACCTGTTTCAGGAGTGGGGTAATGGACTTATGTCTCTGATCCAACATTACTCAGACCCATTACTTGAGGAGGTTCTCTACCTGAGATTACTCTTGAACTAGACTTGTCTTCCTAAATTGTGCCATTAAAAAGCCACTCGTTTCTGCATAACTCCCTTGCCTTATAACAAATCTATGCATCCTTGGGAGGATATAAAGAAACATATACAAGGAGTTATTCATCA
Source organism: Cavia porcellus (assembly GCF_034190915.1). NCBI lineage: Eukaryota > Metazoa > Chordata > Mammalia > Rodentia > Caviidae > Cavia > Cavia porcellus. The sequence continues at coordinate 41,435,546 of NW_026947501.1, read as the reverse complement.
AAATGTTACTATGGATATTGATGCACTCCAAAAGAGGTTTTGTCAAGTGTATCAACAAACCCAAAAAGTTAATGAACAAATTCAAGTTCGAGACAAATTTTCTGATGCTTTAGATCAATTAAATCCATTCAACTATCTGAAGGCACATTTTTGGCTTCATGTTTTTATTCATGGAGTAATCTGTGTGTTTCTCCTTATTCTACATGGTCTGTCGAAGAGAAGACAAGACAGGCCTACTCCTAGACAACATTCAACCATGCCTCAAGTGATCCAGCTCTTGTTACAAAAACAAAAGTGAGGAGATGTAGGAGCCCACTATGAAGTGGCTCTGAGCAGGATTTAAATTTTACTGATTGGCTTTCTCTGTTTATCTGTGAGTCTGTCTTAAGAATAGGTCCCTTGCCTAGCAGTGGGAGCTGATTCACAGTAAGTGAACCTCCATAAATTGCTGGTCCTGGCTGAGGCCTGTAGTGGCCTGTGAGGCCAGAGACACCTCAAAGGGCAACATAAGGCCACAGCTGTGGACATTCTGGTCCAACTCCAATTAACAAGGTAGAGATTGCAGATGCAAAGATTACTACTACAGTCTCACTTCTACCATGTCTTCATGATAAGACAGTTCTACTAATTGACTTGATTCATATCTTGGAGACATCTTTAAAGTGTCTTCCAAGGTCCTGCTCATCAAATGCACTTTCTTCAGTTTCTCTGCCCTTTATCCTTGGTCTTAATATAAGTAGACTGATCCAGAGAATCCTTTGTCTTTACCCTCGAAGTCTGAAGCTTAATTAAGAGTTTTTGACCCTCTTGGAGCCCTAACAATCATACAATTTGTCTCTTTTTATTTCCCCTCTGCCATACACTCATTTGGGAGATTGGGGATCTAGGACAGAACACTTTATTCTTCCATTTTCAATTAATTAAAAGAATTCTGTCTTTGAAGATGAGAAATTGCCCCACTGTGGAAACAATGTGAAATTTAATTTTATTCATACATTGATTTTAAAAATCAGATATAGGCATCCTCTTACTTTGAAGCATAGAGACACAGCAAAGAAGATGATTCTAATGGACCAGTTATAGTTAAGTACTCCAAAGGATCTTAAATTGTCTTTCTATGGAATTGCCTTTTCTTTTATTTCTTGGTATACCGGTATCTTCCTGAAGAAAAGACATGTTGAGTGTACCAGATAAGAGCATGTGGCATGGTTGGTTCCATGTAATGATACATACATTACAGTGGGAGACATTAAGATGATACTTTACCTACAATGGAGGTGCCTACAGAATTAGACCAATAGGAATAACTGATGTAAGCCAAGCATGGTGGCACCTTTAATCCCAAAACTAGGGAGGCAGTGCCAAGAGGACTGCTGTAAATATGAGGCCAGCCTTGTCTACAAAGTGAGTTCAATGGCAGCATGGACTACATAGTGAGAACCTGTCTCCAAAAACAAAAACAAAACAAAATAAAATCTGATGTAAATTTTTAAAAAACAAAAGAAAATTCCATAGAACAACACAGCAATTTAAATAATTTGAGCTGTGTACATTAAAGGAAACATACATTAATAAATCTGAAACATCTAGAGATTTTAAACACAGTGCAGGCAGCAGGGAGGCTCAGATGTGTCTGTGGTGAGTGAATATAGACTGCAGAGTGCACCTGGGTATGTCTAGGGATGTTGCATCTGTTTTATAGCTTGAAAATGGTTGTGGATACATAATTATGCATGTATCAAAAATGTAGAAAAATATATTGAAAATGTATTGTCCATAAGTGCAATGATCATTCCTGTCAATCTATCCTAAAAGCGACAGAGAAAGGTTTCTGTGGCATGCTCTAGTCCTGAACTTCAAAGAAGCAAATGAGGAGAAAGTAATGTATTAAGTTGCACTTTTTTAAATAGGGAAAATTTTCTATTCTTATGTCTGGCTAATGGTTTTTCTAGTAAAGATACTGAAGATCATTTGTATCTTGTGGGATTACATGGTAGCTGGTCAGTACTGAGTTGAGTAATACTCTCAAGAATAATTTTAGAGAAAATTTATAAAGAAGATTTATATGATTCTTTCTTTAAAAAATGGTAGCAGTGTTTAGACAGCATTAATTGGAGGTGTTGGGGTGTTGCTTTGGGCCCTGGTGTACATTCTATCCAGTAGCACAGAGCATGGATTCCTAGAACTTAGCCTTGGCAATGTCACTGAAGTTACTGACTCACCTTAGCCTTTTGTGAATGTCCTGGTGCTGAGAACTGAGCATCCCTTTGTGAGGGATGAGGGTTTTGTTTGCAAGCAGAAAATTTACCACTTATTAATGTAGGTAGGTGTTGGGAGCCGCAGCCCCGAGCCCGGTCGCCTCACTTGGCGGACGTGAGGCCTGTAGTAAAGAGTAAAGCCTGAGGTAGATTACCCCTCCCATCGAGCACGTTAGTTTCCTGCTTACCGCGTAAGCAACCCGCTCAACAATATAGTCTGCCTGGCAACTGATGATGTTAGCCAATCAGCTTGCCTTGCTCACTTTAACATGATTGGACACTGTATCTGTATATATACTGGTGCCACCCCTGGGGGGGAAAAAGAAGCCCGGAAGTAGAAGCCCAGAAGGAGCCGCGGGGAGCGGACCAGAGGAGGCTTCGGCTGGGAGCGATCCCAGGGCAGGCTGTACGGAGAAGAAAAATAAAAGAAAAGGTTGTCCACTGCCAGACTTTGTCGTGTGTCCTTCCTGCCGGCCGGGAGCGGACATCGACATTTGGTGGCCCGCACGGGGACTGATCACCCCCGAGACGTGACAGCGGACAATGCTCCAGTACAGAGCTGCGAGACAGGTGAGTTGGGGATAAGCCTGGGCTCTGGGTGGCGCGCACCTACAGGGCTTTTAGACTCCCCTCAGGCTCACGCGTAAGTGGCGGATTCCTTGGGCCTCACGCGGTGAGTAACATATTAAAAGATGGGAAACATGCTAGGTAGTAACATTAAGAGCGAGGGTGGTTGTGGAGAAAGCTCTCAAGAGCTTACAAAAGTACGCAGGGTATTTGAGCAGGCCCAGTCGGGGAGCTCCCGAGAGGGGCCCGTCAAGGGGAACAAAGATGCTAAGGAGAAGGACGGGGCTCTAGCCTCGGAGTCGTCTGACTCCGAGGACGAGGGAAAGTTGAATGGCAAGGAGGCCAGAGAGACCAGCTGTCAGGAGCCTAAGTCGCTCGATAAGGAGTTGCAGGGTTCTTTACCTTGGGGGCTGTTCCCGGAAGCGATCCCTCGCCACGAGGCGGCCGCCCGGGAGCTCCCTTCCTCTTCGCCAGAACAGGAAGTGATGCACGGGCCCCCATTTTCCGCCCAATCACGGCCGCCGTCTTATGCTCCGCCGCCGGCGGGTCGGTATTTTTACAGGCGGCTTTGGCAGGGGGGACGTTTGTCTCATGAGGTACATCCACCACCTGGGATAGATAGTGGCCCCTACGGGATATTTCCTGTACAAGTAGCTATGGGCCAGGGATGCAATGCATGGGAGCCTTTTGAGATAAAGCAGATTAGAGAACTTAAAAATGCAGTTACAACCTTTGGGCCGACTGCGCCTTACACCATTGCCATGCTGGAGAACCTGTCTTCTGGGCCCCTCACCCCCGAGGACTGGATTCAGCTGGCAAAGGCGTGTCTGCCCTCGGGCAGTTACCTGGATTGGCGAGCCTGGTACGCAGAGTTCTCTGCAGAGCAGGCTGAGAGAAATGCCAATCGGGGAAACCGGGGGTGGAACAAGGAAATGCTTATGGGAGAAGGTCGGCACGCTGATGATCAGACTCAGTTCCCCGGCGCTGTCTATGAACAAATCAATGCCATAGGGCTCCGCGCCTGGAAGCAGGTGAGTGGCGCCGGAACAGCCTCCTTGTGTCTTTCAAAAATAATTCAGGGTACCACAGAGCCATTTGTTGACTTTGTGGCCCGAATGCAAGATGCTGCCGATAAGATATTTTCTGATCCGGGAGTGGCTCGACCGCTGGTAAGGCAGCTGATTTTTGAGCAATGTACAAAGGAGTGCAAGGCAGCGATAGCTCCTCATAAGAACAAGGACCTCAACGCCTGGATTAGGATATGTAGAGAGATAGGGGGGCTGCTCTCCAACTCGGGAGTGGCTGCTCTCCTGGCCGCGGCTGTACAGCAGAAGGGACCTCGCGGGTTAGAAGGGGAATGTAAGGCTAAAGGGTGTTTTGCCTGCGGGGAGCCAGGACACATTAAACGTCATTGCCCAAACAATACAGATGCTAGGCCTCGCCCTAGGAATGAAGAACCATATGTTTGTGGGCGATGCAAGAGGGGATCACACAAAGCTGAGGAGTGTAGGTCGGTCTTTGATGCTCAGGGCAACCGTATTTGTGGACGAGATGTTAGAGGGCCAAAAAACGGCCAGAGGGGGCCCCCTTCACAGGCGGGCCCCCGCCCCAGAGACAGGACAGCTCAGGATGGCAGCCTTCAACAAGGGCCACCCCTGGGTCAGCAGGTGTGGACCTCAGTGTCGCCTCCAGACTTATATTAGTGCCTGATATGGGTGTTCAAGTGGTTGAAACCACCTTTAAGGGACCGTTACCCGAAAATTCCGTGGGTCTGGTGATCGGGAGATCCTCCACGGCCCTTCAGGGTCTCATAGTAGTCCCGGGGGTCATAGACTCAGACTACACAGGACATATTAAAATTATGGTTCAATCTCTTGTGGGTACTATGGTAATCAATAAAAGAGACAAGATAGCGCAGCTCTTGCTGCTCCCCAGTCTCCACAAGAGATTTCCCTCAAGGCAGAAAATTAGAGAAAGTCAAGGTTTCGGTTCCTCAGGGGAAGTCTTCGAGGGACTCCATATAATACTTGATAAAAGGCCCATGCTCTCACTTAAGGTCAATGGCAAGAATATAACAGGGCTCCTAGACACAGGAGCTGACCGTTCCATTATCTCTAGAAAGGATTGGCCCTCCAACTGGCCCACCAACACTGCAGATAACACGCTGCAGGGCCTGGGGATGGTGTCAGCTCCTCAGGTTAGTGCTTCAACCCTGCTCTGGTGCGATGAGGAGGGTCATCAGGGCCATTTCCAACCATTTGTGTTGCAGTTGCCAGTGTCTCTATGGGGAAGGGACATCCTCACTCAGATAGATGTCACGCTTACGTCAAACTGCTCCCCCCAGGCTAAGGATATACTCAGAAACCAGGGATATACCCCCGGCAAAGGCTTGGGCAATGCCCTACAGGGTCGGACATCCCCAATACCAGTAGAGAACAAAAAAGGTAGGCAAGGGCTGGGTTTTTCTTAGGGGCCGCTAAAGAAGCTCTCCTACCCACTTCGATCAAAATCACCTGGAGGTCAAATGATCCGGTTTGGGTACCTCAGTGGCCCCTGCCTAAGGAGAAGCTATTAGCCTTGTCAAAAATAGTCAGTGCACAACTTAGATTAGGACACATTAAGCCGTCGACCTCCCCATGGAACACCCCCATTTTTATAATTAAGAAAAAGTCTGGCAAATGGAGGCTGCTCCATGATCTAAGGGCGGTCAACGCGCAGATGCAGTCCCTGGGGGCGGTCCAGAGGGGGCTGCCAGCTCTCTCAGCCATCCCTCAGTCCTGGCCAGTTTATGTTATAGATCTTAGAGACTGTTTCTTCTCAATCCCCCTGCATCCAGAGGACACTCATAGGTTCGCCTTTACTTTACCCACCATTAACCAAGAAAGCCCTGATCTCAGATACGAGTGGATAACGTTGCCCCAAGATATGGCCAACAGTCCCACTATGTGTCAGATTTACCTTGATTCCCTACTGGCCCCCCTACGGAAATCCTTTCCCAAGATAAGATGTGTGCATTACATGGACGACCTTTTGCTCAGTGGCAGGGACCCAGACATGCTAAATAATATGCTCGGCCAGTTGGTCGAGGCCCTGAGACAAGCTAATCTGCATGTTGCCCCCGACAAGATTCAGGGAGGAGAAATGGTGACCTACTTAGGCGCAAAAATCTCCCCTATGCTAGTCTCTCCACAGAAGGTCACCATTAGGACGGATGGCGTTAGGACCCTAAATGACATGCAAAAGCTATTGGGAGACATTAATTGGATTAGGCCATATTTACATATACCAAATTCAGATCTCAAACCCCTGTTCGACCTTCTAAAGGGAGACCCAGATATAGCCTCCCATAGGAGGCTCACTCCTGAGGCAAGAGCTGCCTTACAGAGAGTAGAAAAAGCCTTAGGTGGGGCTACCTTACACAAAATTGAACCAGGGTGACCCTTTGATGTCTGTTTGCTACAGACTAGTCTACAGCCCACAGCGGTGATTTGGCAAAAAAGACCATTACTGTAGATACACCCTAAGGTCTCACCTGCAAAAGTCATAGAGCATTACCCAGAGGCAGTCGCTTCATTGGCCCTTAAAGCGCATGATAGAGCTGTCCAACATTTTGGCTCAGGACCACAAGCCATCCGAGTACCCTATACCGCCAGCCAGATCAAGACCCTGGCTGCCTGCATAGATACATGGGCCATTCTGAGATGTGTTTTCCATGGGGATATAAACAATCAATACCCTAAAGACCCTATCTTGTCATTTGTCACTCAGCACCCTATAATTTTTCCAAAGGTTACTGCCTCTGAGCCATTAGTCCCAGCAACTACAATATACACAGATGGCTCCAAGACGGGGATAGGCGCCTATGTGATCCTAGGCAAGCCCCCGGTTACCATACAATTTAAACCTGATCAGCCTCAGGTGGTAAAACTGCAGATCGTTAAAATGATTCTTAAACGGTTCTCAGAAGCCATTAATATTGTCTCCGATTCTAGGTATGTGGTCAATGCTATGCAAGTGCTTGAGACTGCCGGTTTAATTAGATCCACTTCCACAGTGGCTGGGCTGTTCCTGTCTATCCAGACATTGCTTCAGAACAGACACCATAAGGTCTTCACCACCCACATAAGAGCACATACATCCCTGCCAGGGCCCATGGCACAGGGGAATGCGGCTGCTGATACTGCCACTCGCCCGTTATGGATTTTTACCTTACTAACACCAATCGAGCGAGCCCGTGCCTTCCATGATAAGTTTCATGTCAATGCCAGGACACTAGCAAACCATTTCCATGTTTCCAGAGCAGATGCACGAGATATCGTGCGACTATGTGGCTCCTGTGCCACATACAAACCTGCCATACCGATGGGAGTAAACCCTCGAGGTTTGATCCCTGGTGATGTTTGGCAGATGGACATCACACATATACAGGAGTTTGGGACTCTTAAATATGTTCATGTTTCCACAGACACCTGTTCTCACGTCATATTCGCAACAGCAGAAACAGGTAAAAAAGTGTCTAATGTGATCAATCATTGCCTGGCGGCTTGGGCCGCATGGGGCAAACCAAAAATATTAAAAACTGATAATGGACCAGCCTATATAGGCAAAGCCTTCAATGAGTTCTGCAAAATGATGGAGGTTCAATTAAAACATGGTATCCCATACAATCCCCAAGGTCAAAAAATCATTGAGAGGGCTCATAGAAGCCTCAAAAAAATTTTACAAAAACAAAAAGGGGGAGTAGGCCAAGGCCTGGCCCCAAAGGCGCGATTATCCATGGCACTATTCACACACAATTTTTTAAATTTAAATAATGATAATTGCTCCCCAGCCGTGGAGCACTGCAACCCTTCCCCCAACCATAAAGGGTGGGTGAAGTGGAAAGATGTCCTGACAGGACAATGGATGGGCCCGGATCCAGTGGTCAGCTGGAACCGAGGCGCGGTTTGTGTTTTCCCACAGGAATCGGGACGAGAACCACTGTGGGTACCGGAGAGACTGACACGGGCGACAAAGCCCTCGACTGAAGATCAGACCTGCCCTACCGGAGATCCATCACAGACCGACCAACAAGATGAATAGAAATAGCGGTAGCCCAAAATGGACAAGAAGATCCTCAGACATATGCATGGCTCGCTCGCCTAGCCTACGACCGAGTCTAGGGGTGGTGAGCTTCCCACACTCCTCCTCTAAAAAATTATGACATAGCTGGGTAGGAGAGTCAATGACGGGTAAGAGCGTACTCCCCCGGTGTGACTCAACCTAAGCCAGGCCCTACCCCATCCTGCACGTAAGCCGCTGGACTGTTAGATGCTGCCCAGGTCTAAATTTCTCTCCGAGGGGATTTCTTTACGGAGAGGAAATGAGTGCAAGCTTGTGTGCATCCAGGTTCCGTCCAGTTTGTGCCTGGCCCTAGAAAAAGGACGAGGGCCTCAGGGCCTTGGCAGACCATGGGACGGCCGACCAGGGTCTAAGCCAAGGACCTACGGTGGGCCTACGCATAGGGCATAAGCCTCTGCACCCAGTCCAGAAAGGGCTACGATGCGCACATTCATAAAAAATAAAAAAGGGGGAGATGTTGGGAGCCGCAGCCCCGAGCCCGGTCGCCTCACTTGGCGGACGTGAGGCCTGTAGTAAAGAGTAAAGCCTGAGGTAGATTACCCCTCCCATCGAGCACGTTAGTTTCCTGCTTACCGCGTAAGCAACCCGCTCAACAATATAGTCTGCCTGGCAACTGATGATGTTAGCCAATCAGCTTGCCTTGCTCACTTTAACATGATTGGACACTGTATCTGTATATATACTGGTGCCACCCCTGGGGGGGAAAAAGAAGCCCGGAAGTAGAAGCCCAGAAGGAGCCGCGGGGAGCGGACCAGAGGAGGCTTCGGCTGGGAGCGATCCCAGGGCAGGCTGTACGGAGAAGAAAAATAAAAGAAAAGGTTGTCCACTGCCAGACTTTGTCGTGTGTCCTTCCTGCCGGCCGGGAGTGGACATCAACAGGTAGGAATGTTCTCTGGCCAGAGGGTTTCTTCCATGTGGAGGAGACATGGAGCTCCCTTCAGTCCCAGGCTGAGATCCTCAGCTCTTCATCTTAGCCATCCCATGTAAATTGGTGAATCTTCCCCAAAGCTGTGATTTGATTTGAAGGCAGGAATAACCCATCTCTCATGTGAAATACAAAGAAATGATCAGAAAAACCTCCTCCCCCTAAAAGAGAAGAAGCACATGAAATCAACTCTGCTCAAAGTATTCAGTGATTCCTCTTTTCCCTGACATACTGTCCTGGATGCTAATCCTCATGGTTGTTTACCAGCATTGGCTACTGTTTTTGGAGTCTGGTAGAGAGTTGTGAAAAATCCTCATGTCCAGTTCTATTTCCACAGACTGTGTTTATGGATGAAGATGGGAGTTTTCTTTTTTCTGCTTTTTTGGTATATGTTTAAGACTGACCCCAGGACCTCCGCATACTAGTGAAACACAATGAGCTATACCTGCAGTCCCGGAATTGGGATTTTCCTGATCTCTGCCAGTAGATACAGTGTGATCTGCCCTGCCCGCTCTCTACAGTCTAACTGTGTATCTTACCAGACCTACTTTTGTTCCAGGAGTCTCCTCCCTGGGCCTGCATTTTGACCTACAAATTGCTGAATTCTGTTGCTCTTTATGGCCTCATCACACCTCACTTCCTGCCAGGCACCATCACTCCTGCTAATTAGGCTCCAGTTCATTCCCCATTATAACTGTAGCCCTGATGAGAACCTGGTGGCTTTTCACTGCTTCCAGGAAGTGGAGGACCTTAATCATGAGCACTGCTATCAGCAGCTGGGTTGAGAGCAGGATTGTAAGTGGGTATTGCAAGATCATTAGAGCACAAGACTCTAGAGTTTTTGTAACACGAGAACAGCTTGGGTGCTGTACTTGGATGAAGAGAGGGGTGGGTGTGAGACTGGATTCCAATGACTAAGAGAACAGCATCACGTTAGGTGGACAATGTAAATGATGTCGCATAAAATATTCTGTATGTTCCTGTTTTCAATATATAGAATGAATATAATGGACAGATTAAATGTCTAGCACTTTCTGAGATGTCTGTGGCAGTTCTGTAGTTCTTGAACTAGAATACAGTGTGGTAAAAAGAATATCACAATAAATTTGTATTTTTAAAGAGAATATATAATCTCACTGGGAAATTGCAGCACATGGAGCTGACTGGAAGAAGGGCCATTATGTGCATTTCTTTAAAAGAAACTTTTCACACCTTCTACCTGGTAAAGGGGTGTTGATCCCACAAGTGAAACTGTTTGTACGATTTTACAGCAATTATCTCCAGTGGAAAATTTCTGTTTAGTTCAGTATCATTTAAATTTTTACTTGAACACTGAAAATTGTTCATAAAATTTTTGCAGTGTTGTTGGGGATAGATTTAGGTTTAAGCTTAAGGTGCAAGTGGGAGGTCTGATGGTGTCTCAGAGTTGTAACACGTCCCACTCCTCATTCTGACTGCCTCTCAGGGTTGTTTTTCTCTCCTTTCCCATCTAAAGACATCAATGCAAATTACCTTGTGGTTCAGGTTCAAATATATGCCTCTCACCCTTGATTTTACTTTTCTGTCATGCCTCACATTCAGTATGTCACCAAAGCTTATTTGTCCTGATTTTCATCTATGACCACAAGTTTCCCACCCTTCATCTCATCTCCTGATAGGACAAGAGGTCTGAAAGGAGAGCACATGTAGACGTGGATATATATTTTAGCAGAGGCTCATGGGATTTTTTAATATATATACTGTGTGAGCATGGACGAAATCCCAAGAATATCAGATATTAAGTGATCCTTTATCAAACTCTTCATTTTCTCTTGTTCTACATTTAACTTTGGAGAGTAATAGTTGTTTGGGATTCTGTGTCACTGCACTATTTCCAGTGTAGCCCAAAACAATGATGGAGAATCATGAGTTCATTTTCATAATTTTCTCTTTTATTGTATATTTCAAGCTAATTTATTATTTTGACATGGATGTGTAATGGGAAATATTGGGTGTTGAAATTGAGCCATCTTTGCAATCACAAAGGATCATCTCCAATAATTTGCAAATATCAGCACCCAGTTTCAATGTGACAGTCTTCCCCAGATTGTAGGTGTTTACCCTTTCAGGCATCTCCCTCATTCTCCCAGGTCTAAACATTACAGGCTCATCCTTGAAGACACAACCTGCACTCCTCACACATGGACAGATGAGATATAGAAACAGTGGATCCCCAGAGCTTGCCTTCTCACCATATTCTCCTTCTTTATCCCTCTCTCTCCTAATCTGAGGGCCACACTGTTAGCATGCAAAGAGCTGAGCAGAGAGCCTGATTTTGAGAAGTTAAACTGAATAATTCTGATCAGTGAATCAAAGTTAGTGCAACACTTTTGTTTCAACCTGGCAAAGGAAGACCTTACCTGGGGGACAATATGTAAATCCTCCAATGGATGTAACCATGTGGCAAGAGGCTAGTGCAGGGTGGGAGCCCTCTCATGTGAACCAAATGAGGTACAACGTTTTCCATGTTCAGAGGCATGCCAATATTAATGAAGCTCACATATTCTGCAGCGATAGGCAGAAAAGCCCCACTGTGAAAGTGGGATCTGTTGGGGAGATGCAGTGCACCTGCCCTGCCCATGAAGGGAATTCCAGGATGCAGACCATGTGTGTATGCGGCTCTGTGGGAAGGGGAAGGTCACTCTGTTTGGACTCTTCCCTCCCTAGGAAGGGAATGAAAGGGCTCCTACCTCACCGGGATTGATCTTCTGAGGCTTGTACCTTTAATGTCACAGTGTGGAGCTAGAAAGCAACTTCTGGTATTTGTTCTTACCAAGTGCAGTAGGGAATGTTAGAATCACAATGGGTGTAATATTTCCTGAACTTGGTGATTAGCACCAAAAGGGAATTCATATGAAAAGAGCTTGGCAGAGGCAAAGTTCTACCTTTTCCATGCAGAGAGAATTATTTTGTAGGTAAGAAAACTCCGAGTCTCTAACAATTATTTTTTATAAACTGAGGAATATCCTGTCATACTCTTCTCTTTCTCTCCACATAAGATTTATCAAAAGATTTTGAAGGCAAGAATTACATGGACATCATTGCACAAATGAACTAGCGATAATGTTGCTTTCTTTTTATTTTTCTGTAAAACTTAGAAAAATTCTCTCTCTACTACCTCATATGTTGCATGCATTTTGGGAAACCACAGTCCTGATTCCACAAAGCAAGTGGAGATTCCATACATTACCAGAGCCAGAAGGAGTCCAGTGCTTCATATGTCAGGACAACATGTGTTCACTCAAGGTGTTCAGTATGGAAAAGGTGCTGGGTCAGAGCTGCTCAGGGATTTTCACTGCGGCTTCTGGCCCCCAGTTCGGGAGAAGATCAACCTGTTTTACTTTCAGTTTAAAATTTTATTGATGTTTTCTGTAACAGCTCAAGTACTCCACATACACAGTATGCACTGTGGGAATTCAGTTTGTGGGAGAGAAGTAAACAGTACTGTCATGTTTCTTTTAATTAAAAATAAAATAAATTCAAATGGTGATTTCTAACTGTCTCAGTTTGCATGTGAGAAGCAATAATGTTTACTTGAGTTTTCTAGGGGTTTATGGCCTTACTCTATATCCATTTAAATTCAGTAATTAATAGCAAATGAAATGAAAGATATTTATGCTTATTAAAGCAGTTAGAAAGTCATCTTATATATTTAAACAAAGATGTAGAGAAAATAATAACTTTTCAATTTGGACAGAGTTACTCATTTTTCATAATCATGTCCTTGGATATGAAAAACTTCCATAAACTGTATGCTCTTTTCATCTTTCATATTGGAATATCTGAGTAGTTCTAAATGACCCTTGAATAGATTAACTTAGTGTGTTTATATCCAAAAGTATTGCAGAAAAGTATCTATTCAAAACAAAATAAATTGTCAGATCAAACTGATTAAATGAATATATATTTTTAAATCAGTATGGGGGTTTGAATTCACCACCGCAGGTTTGCAAGGAAGGTGCTTATGCCACTGAGCTAAATCCCCAGTCTCAAAGTGAAGAAATTAAAACAGATTTTTGTTGTCAACAATAAGTCTGGCTTAATGTAAAGTGTTGAGGTCAGTTTAACAATATGTGTTGGACATGATATTCTCTGAGATGCCAATAAATAACACTTTCCCAATCATTTACGAACGTCTTTATTTTGCTGCATTTTGCATTATATATATATATATATATATATATATATATATATATGTGTGTGTGTGTGTGTGTGTGTGTTATAAATTGTTTGTTAAATTTTTTTCAGAATTCATGAATCTAATATCCAGGTAGAGATTTTGCTCTTTTTCATTTCTCTTATTTTGCATTCATTTTCTTTTTGGATATCAGAAATCTCTAATTTTGTGATCTACTGCACTTTAAAAAATAGTCAGGTTTCTTTAGAATTTAGGATGGTCTTGCCCTCCAGGAGAGAGATTTTCACTTGTACACCTCATCTGTAAGCCTATCTTACACCGATTTTAATGTGGACAAATCCTAAACCAGGCATTTTTTTTGGAGAAAATATTCTTGGTAGTGTTGGTCTGCAGTCATGAATTTCCTGAGAGATCTTGTTTGTTCTCTCTCCATTTCTCGGCTTATTTAGAGCCTTTTAGTTCCTAGTAGAGGGAAGGACAAGTTGCATTTTACCTTGGGTTCACAGTTCGGATCCTCAGGTTCAATCTAGGTCCCACCAGATTCACAGAATGAATACTCAGACTGGTTATGCTGTCTACATATGCATGAGATGATAACTGAGTCTCAAGTGTTTCCTGTGTTCTTCAGTAGCATCAGGATAAAGGTGCCTTAGCAATTCTGACATAATTTTTTCAAAGAGAGTAAAAATATGGCCCTAAAAAGTGGCATCTTTTTGTTTCCCTTTCTTTTTTTTTATCCCCCTTCTCTCTTAACTCATTCTCCACTCTACTATCTCTCCTTGCTTTCTTTTTTGTCCTTGTTTTTCTAGCATGGTTTACTGTTTCACCACTGTTGTTAATACAAGGCAGATAACCTGTAATTTCTGCAAAGTTAAACCCTTTTAAATACAGTTTTTGACTTGAAACTAAGACCTGTCATCATGACATTTAGTGGTTTTACAATATTAGTGCCTCTGAATTGATCTCTGTTTTACTTCTGGTCACACAAGCACATGTTTTGCATTGCTATTTTTGGCTCTTGGTTTAATGAGTTGCTTTCACAGCCCAGTACCCCTGCATTCTGCTTTCCTATTTGCTGAAACATTTGCATAGGTCTCCCCCAGCTCAGTCCAGCTGCACATATGCTATAAAATAAGACTTTTCAATAAGGTATGAACTGCAACACAACAGAAGGGACAGCAAGGTGGTGTCCCAGACCCCAATCCTCCTGGCTGTGTTGCTCTGGGTCTCTGGTGAGAAATTCCAAAGTCCCACCATCTCCTCAGAGTGATATCTTTGTAGAGGTCAAAAAATCGTTAAGAAAAAGTGGAAAATAATGACTATTTCTAGTGTCAGCATAAATATGTGCTAACCCAGAAAAGCTTTCTATTATATTAAATGTTTAATTGCATTATTTTTATGAGAAATTTTTTTTTATTTTTATGCATGTAGGATCACCATTTTTTCCTCATTGCAGGTGTCTGTGGTGACATTGTGGTTACCCAGTCTCCTGGCTCCCTGTCAGTGACTGTTGGAGAGAGCACCACCATCTGTTGCAAGTCCAGCTAGAGTCTTTTATCCAGTTTTTACAAAAAGAACTTCTTATCTTGGTATCAGCACAAGCCAGGGCAATCTCCCAAACTGCTCATCCACTATCCATCCACCTGGGCATCTCAGGTTTGGTAGCAGTGGGTCTTGCACTGATTTCAGTCTCACTATCAACAATGTGCAGGCTGAAGATGTTGTAACTTATTACTGTTAGCAGCATTGTGATGCTCCTGCCACAGTGACTTAGTCTCAAACATAAACTTCCTCTCTGGGTCTCCTCAGCTTCTAGCTCCCCTTCAGCTCAGGACTTCAACACTTCCTCCCTCTTCCTGAAAGACAGTGCTCTGGCCTATTCATAAGATATTTTACAGAGGTTAGTGCAAACTGAGGTGACTCTGTTTCTTCATTATTTTGTTATAGGAAATCCATATGTGAAATGTAAAGAGCTCTGTACTCATTTTCTATTCCTTATGTATTCATTTACTACAAGATCAATTGCTTTAACACATGACATTCATCAGTTTAACTCTTTGGGGAAGATATCTAGAAGGGAGAAACTTAGGCCAAAGTGATCTTCTATTTCCAATTTTTTGAAAAGAATCTCCAAACTGATTTCCAGTGTGGTCATTGATAGAACTGTGGGGGGCAGCAGCTGAAAAGATAAGAAAATTGAAATATACATGACCTTTATTTTAAGAATGTGGAGAGAGACCCCCCAACACCCTGGAGTGCAGCATCTCCACCCGGTGTTGGTGATCTCTCCGTGGAACACATGAAGTGGAGGCACACATGTTACTTAGGTTGGGGGTGGTGCCTGAGGAGCATTAGGGATGCACAGGTACTTGTTTGGCACCAGGGGCAAATTCCTATGGGTGGGGAAGATAGGGCCACAGGCAAATTCCTAGGGTTGGGGGAAATGGAGCTCCTTGGTTTTGCCTGAGACTTTACTGGCTATAGTGTCCCGTCTGGGCCAAAACTCTCTCATATCCCATCTTATGATTATTTATATGAGGAAAAGGGATGGAGATTTATTTTATTTACTGCTTCCTGCTGGAAGGGGGTGCTGTACTGGGGTATAGAGGAGTCAATGGGATGACAGCTGATGCCCATGTAGAAGCTGGTGCCAGGTGTTTTAGCTAGGACAACTTCACTGGTGAATGCACATATGTTAGACTGGAAAAACAAAGAGACAAGATGTTATGAGGAGGCATGGTATTGTCATATTTAAGGAACCAGGTGAGGTAAAAGGAAAGGTACCTTTGATTTAGATATGTCATTTTATCAGGACCGTGTTGTTGTAGAAACATTTCCATGGTAAAGCAGAATTCTGAAAAATAAATGTGGGGTTATGAGGAGTGAAATTATGAGAGCTGATCACCTCCCCACATCTGAAAGGATAAAAGTTAAGACAGTAAGTAGGTAAGGCTTGTCTCTGGTATGCATGATGTTGGAATGTTTAGGAAATACTGTTAAGAGTCCTGCTGTAAAAAGAATAAGAAATTAGAAACCAAATTGGATAACAAAACATTACAGCCTGAGAGTGGTGGTTGTGAGGCCTTGGTAAAACAGATATGAGTAGGCAAAGGGATGGTTAGATCTAAGGCTAGAAGGGTACCACTTAGCCTGAGTGATGTGAAACCAGGATGGCAGTCTAACAACTTTGATCACTGTTGAGGTTTCCAAGAGTATCAGATATGGGTCACTGTAACCTTGTTGTAGTCCTTGGAATGATTTGCTGTAACAGAACTTTAGCAAGTATATCAGAAGTTTTCCTGGTTGTGGGAAAGGCTGCTATGTATCCTGAAAAAGTATAAACAAAGTGAGAAGACAAAATTTATCTGTCAGACTTGACCAAGGTTTTATCTGAAAAATTGGTGAACAAGAAAGGAAGGGGGTGGTTTATATCACTGAGGAGAGTTTTGCTAACAATAACAGGTGTAAGCTGTTGAGGCCTCAGTGTCTGGGTCAGCCTGTATAAACACAAGGGAATAAAAAGCATTTTTAAGATTTAGGACTGTAGAGTGAGGGTGGAGGGGAGATTTGGCACCACTGGGTGGATTGCGAAGAAGCAGTCTGGGACCTGCACAAAATAGGCCCTGTTTGTAGATGGTATATGTTGACCATCAAATATCCCCTAGAGATTGAGGACTTATAGCAGCCTGAAAACTCAGGAAGAACTTTGTATATATGGCCTCTATGTCCACAAATATAGAGAATGTCCTACCTGAAACTTTTAGTGGGACTTGGACTCTGAGATGGACATCTTAAAGTGGGCTGCTGTTGGCCCTGAGCACTGCCAGTCTTCAGTAGCAAGTTTAAGCAGATCTGTCGGCAATGAATCTGGCAGTGTTGGCATTTCCTATGAGGGTTGGAAGTTTGAATGGCTTGCCCACAATCTAGTGGCTAGGACAGTCCAGTAGCCCTGGGGTAAGCTCTCAAAGGAATGCCAGGATGGGGCACTCTTTTGCCCAATGTCTTTTCCTGCATTTGAGGCATGGTCCATGGTGGGGGGGCCAGGCAGCTCCACCTTGTGTCAGTTTACCTGTTTCAGAACTCCAAGTGTCACTGTTATCTGTGCTGCTGAAAATATGAAAAGCCATAGTAAGCAGGTCTCTGTGGAGTTTGAAGGTCAAGTTTTGCCTTTTTGTTTGGGATTTGGACTACAGTAGAAAGTATGTTGTGAATTAAATAAGTATGCAGGAGTCAAATATAATCAACAGGGTATTTATGACTTTAGTAATGGTGTTTCATAAGGAGGACAGGTCTAGAGAATTTTAGGAACTGGAATGTCATTTATGTCATATAAGAGTATCTCTTTATGTTGTTAAAATGTTTAATGCCATCTGATTTTTGGAGGATGGCATGTTTAATTATTTTTTTATCTTTTTATTTAGGAGTCAAATCAACTAAGGTGTTGTTTAATATCAGTTGAATATAGTTACCTGGTTGGGTGGAGGGCTGAGCCAGGACAGGTAGACAGGCTGGGAAAGGTTTAAATTTGGCTTCTGCCACAGTGTTGGTTTTGTTGTTTTGCATGTTTCATATAACACTGGTCTTGGAAAAGAGCTAGTGGTTCCCAGCAAAAGGAATGTATAATTATTTCTTAATTTTAGAGACGTTAATGACTACGGTGTCCTGTCTTAGCCAAAACTCTTTCAGTCATAACAACTTAAACTCCTGCCAACATTGGAGTAAGGAGCACCTGCATCAGCCTCCCCGTGTGTCTGGAGGACTGTGGATATCTCAGCAAGCAGGGAGGGATCGCAGGTTCCTGAGGCACTGCGGCCTGTGGTGAGTGCTCAGTGCACTCTGCCCAAATCCCAGACTGTTCCGGACCCTCGAGGCTTCTGGGTGCAGTGAAGTGGAGAAGTGGGTTTGAGGCCTCCACATCCACTTCCCCATCCCGGCTACACTTGGAGAACTGCTGAGCTCCCAACGGGTGGGCTGGCCCACTATCCGCAGAGCCCAGCCTGTTTGGGCCTCTTGCACCTAGCCATCTGTGTGCAGAGGAGGGACTGGGCTGATCTGGGACACCTGCATCAGCCTCCCTGTGTGTCTGGAGGACTGTGGATGTCTTGGCGGGTGGTGGAGCATCGCGGGTTCTGGAGGCCCTACAGCCTGTGGTGAGTGCTCAGCTCACTCTGCCCAGAGCCCAGACTGTTTGGATCCTTTCAGGCTTCCAGGTGGAGTGAAGTGGAGAGGTGGGTTTGAGGCGTCTACATCTGCCTCCACATCCCAGCTGCAAATGGAGAGCTGTGGAGCTTCCAAGGGCTAGGTGGGCACACAGTGTCCCTGAGGCCCAGCTTGTCTGGAACTGCAGAGTTCTGAGCAAGCAGAGGAGGGCCATTGGTTCTGCAGGCCAAGTGGCTTGGGGTAGCGTGGTGCCAGAGTCTCAGTAGCTACAAACATAGAAGGGGATTTCCAACAGATGCTTAGGAAGCTGTCAAATAACATTTGAAACACAGAAATATAAGAAAATGACAAAATGAAAGACGAAATTACAACCTCAAACCTCCAGCCAATCTCAAGAAACCCTAGGAGCAATGTATATAGAAGAAAATATAGGCCATTCACCTCAAATATTGGACACAATAGCTATGGAAATTAACAAGAATCTCCAGGAAGCTTTAAAAAAATTCAAACTTGAAATAATCTCCCAGGTAAAAGAAGAAATGATGAAAAAAGAAAGAGATTCTGAAGATATCTAAAGAAAACATGGATAAAAAATTGGAGGAACAAAACAAAAAGATAGAATCCCTAGACAAGCAACATAAGAAACAAACAGAATACATAATGCAGATGCACAGAGATATACAGGAAATAAAGAACTCCACTGAAAGTTGTAAAAACCACCTCAATGAAAGTGAAGATAGAATTTCAGACCTTGAAGACAGGATTGCAGTCTTAGAACAGGAGAGGAAAGATCTTTTAAAAATAACAGGGAATCAGGAAACAACAATTCAACAACTACAAGATGATGCAAAGAAAAATAACATAAGAATGATAGGGATTAATGAAAAAGAAGGAGACAACATAAAGGATGTCAAGAGGATATTTAGAGAAGTAATAGCTGAAAATTTCCCAAGCATGAGATCAGAAACCGATATCAGGATCAGTAAAGCATATAGAACTCCAAATAATCATAACCAAAATAAAACTACACTCGGACATATAATAATCACCATCACAGAAATCCAAAACAAGAATAGAATATTAAAAGCTGTCAGAGAGAAAAGACAGATCACTTATAAAGCAAAACCTATCAGAATCACAGTAGACTTCTCAGCACAAACAATAAAGTCAAGAAGAGCATGGAGTGAAGTATTCCAGATCCTGAAGCAAAATGATTTCCAACCTAGACTGATGTATCCTGCAAAACTATCATTCCAAATTGATGGTGAAATACGATACTTCCATGACAAAGAACAGCTGAAGAATTTCATGAACGCCAAACAAACCCTGTGGGAAGCCGCCTATGATGGCGCCCATTTCCTGCTTCCGGGTTCTTCCCGGCCTGAACAAGCCCGCCAAATTGTCATGTCTGCCCAGTTACCCGTGACGCTAGCCTATCAGCTTGTTAGACGCGCTTCTCTGTGATTGGATACTGCTTCCCCTTATAAGAGGTTGTTCCTGCCCCCAACGGGCGGAAGAGGAACCAACGTTGAGGGTGGCGGACCTTGTTAGGTCCGGTTCGCTGTACGCAATAAACTTTGAGAGCTGATCCTGCTCGAGTCTGGCCTCCCACGGCTCCGGTCATCTGGTGGCCCGTACGGGGAAAAAGGTAAAAGACTCAGCGACATGTCTCTTTGGCCGGGAAGTGCAATTGCTGTCGCCTGCGGTACGACGTAGGACCTGGCCCAATAACAACGGAAGGCCCCGAGCGCCTCTTCTCTTCACCCTGATTAGCTACGTGAGATACAGCGGTTCCCGGGACAGGTGAGTACTGGATCGCCTGGGTTGGGTGGACGCACCTAACAGATTTTGAGCGCCACACGGGTGGACGCCGGTCTTTTTTTTTCTTTTCCCTTGCATTTGTTTCGCTTTCGCTTCGCCATTATGGGCAACGCTGCTCGCAAACCCCTCGCTGACTCCCTAAGAGTCCTGCTGCAGACCCGAAGCATCTACATAAACCGGGTCACCCTTTCGAGATTTCTGGATCGTGTTAATGAAATTGCCCCCTGGTTTTGGCCCATGGGCTCTCTAACCCTCCCGTCATGGGAGAAGTTAGGAGGGGATCTTAGATGCGCCCGAGAAGAGGGACGCTTGGATCCCATGGTTTTACCCCTGTGGGAACTGATTAGGGCTTGTCTGACGGACGAACGAACCCCCGGGCTTTGCTCAGCCCGACAGGCTCTTGACAAAGCTCGATCCGAGTGCTCGGAGGAGCCCGAAGTCACACCTGACTTTGGGCCTCCAGAGAAACACAAAGGCTCCGATTCTGATTCGGATTCGGAAGGCTCAGAAGAGGAGGTCGTCTTTGCTAAGCATGACCCTCCTACACCGTTAAAAGAGGAACTTAGGGCTCGGGAAGATAAAAAGGGGAACCAAACACCACCCTGCCCGAGCTACTCCGCTTTGCCGGAGGAACTTAGGTCCTTCCGCTCCTTGGCAAGTTCGCGACCCACGATTGCCCCCTTCAGGGCGCCAGACCCCACTGCACCGCCGTGGCGGGAAGAGGAGTTGCTCCCTGGGCTGCCACCTCTGCCCGTGGCCGCCGGAGGGCGCCCACAACCTATGGCACCGCCCTGGTTAGAGGGAGAGCTACTTCCTGGGTTGCCTTCTTCGCCCCCATCTGGGGAGGGAGGAGGACGTTCCTTCCACCAGAGGGTATGGTCGCGGCTTCCCTTTGAGTGTTCCGGTCTCCATGCATTCCCGGTACAAGAAGGAGGCAGGGGAGGAGGAGGATATTATGAGCCCTTAGAAATTAAACAACTTAAAGCTATCAAGGACGCAGTTTCAGCTTATGGGCCCAATGCGCCATTTACCATGGCACTTTTAGAGGCATTGGCAGGTCTGCTTTTAACTCCTGGAGATTGGACCCACCTGGCACGCGCCTGCCTCTCCCCCAGACAATATTTAGATTGGAAGTCCTGGAATGAGGAATTCTGTGTAGAGCAGGCGGCAGCCAAGAGGGAAAATAACCAGAGAGAGTGGAACAGGGATATGCTATTAGGGCGAGGAGCCTTTGAGGAAGATCAAACTCAATACCCTCGCCAGGTTTATGAACAAATTAGCCGCTGTGGCCTCCAGGCCTGGAGACGGCTGGCTGGAAAGGGAGAACATAAGGGCCACCCATGATATTAATCATTGTCTTGCAGCTTGGGCTGCTTGGGGAAAGCCCAATATACTAAAAACAGACAATGGTCCTGCCTATACCAGCAAAATTTTATGACATTTTGTCAACGAATGGAGGTCACTCTTAAACATGGCATTCCTTACAACCCCCAAGGACAAGGCATCATTGAGCGATCCCATCGGACACTCAAGGGTGTCTTACAAAAGCAAAAAGAGGGGATAGGCCACGGCCTAACGCCCAAAGGAAGAATATCATTGGCACTCTTTACCATAATCATTCCCCTGCCATGGAACATAGCAATCCGTCCCCAACCAACAAAGGGCTGGTTAGATGGAAAGATGTCCTTACAGGACAATGGATGGGCCCGGATCCAGTGGTTAGCTGGACCCGAGGTGCGGTTTGTGTCTTCCCACAGGAACCAGGCTGCGAGCCGCTGTGGGTCCCGGAAAGATTGACGCGAGCAGTAAACTCCCCACCAGTTCCTGATAAAGCACAGGAGGATAAGCCCGCGGACACAAGTCAACTCGACCCTTCTGGGACCGACGCTCAGCACCCAAGACCATCTACAAACTAAAATGTCTGGTTTGGAGCTTTTTCTATTCCGTAGGTTCCTATTAATCACCCCTGTTCGCACAAATTTGACCAACACTGTTAAAAATATGACAGCTTGGCTGCAAGACACCTACCTGCCTAAGTTTCACAATTTGTCCCTCATAGTCGGTCAGGAACTTGACAATATGGACGGTATCCAACTAGGTCCAGTCAGGTTCGATTTATCAACTTTAGGCAGTGTTATAGCCAGTTTGTGGGAACGCGTCACCTCCTGGTTCTCCTGGCCCAACCTGACTACTTGGATCCTGATTGCCGTGGCCATCCTAGTGGGGCTTGTGGTTATTAAATGCTTGTTAGATCGCCTCATACAAACTCAGCAGCAGGTTAAGATCACAGCCATGGCAGCCATGCAAATGGCAGCAGGTGGCCCATCAGGCCAGCAGGCCGCCGCATATCTCCTTCACATTGCAGAACATCAGCTATAAGAGATGAGTGGGCAAGCCAATGACGGGTAAGACGGGAAAAGCCCTCCCGGTCAACCTAAGACAGGCTCCACTCAAATATACATGGCCTATAAGGCCAGGGGTCCCTCCCGGAGTCAAATTATTGGCATTGAGATGCGAGACCAAGGGTACTGCAGTGCCATCCGCCACAAAGGTTGGGGGGAAGGCAGGAATGAATGTCTATATGCATCCAGGTTCGGTTCACAAAAGCCTGGCCCTGCGAAAAAATGAACCACTCACCTTGAGCATGGTCCTGGCGCAAGGATATGCACAAAACAGGGTGATGCACAGCAGGGTATAGACCTCTACATTCTCTCATGCCTTGGCCTACAAGGTAGGCCCACTCCTAGGTGTCTAACAGCAACAAGGTCATAGACACCTTGGAGGGACCCACAGACCATCCTATTTTAATAAATAAAAAAGGGGGGGATGTGGGAAGCCGCCTATGATGGCGCCCATTTCCTGCTTCCGGGTTCTTCCCGGCCTGAACAAGCCCGCCAAATTGTCATGTCTGCCCAGTTACCCATGACGCTAGCCTATCAGCTTGTTAGACGCGCTTCTTTGTGATTGGATACTGCTTCCCCTTATAAGAGGTTGTTCCTGCCCCCAACGGGCGGAAGAGGAACCAACGTTGAGGGTGGCGGACCTTGTTAGGTCCGGTTCGCTGTACGCAATAAACTTTGAGAGCTGATCCTGCTCGAGTCTGGCCTCCTGTCTCCCGCGGCTCCGGTCAAAACCCTGCAAAAAATATTGAAAGACAGTTTAGATACACAAAGGAAAAAACCACTAAGCAAAGCAAATGATTAAACAGAACAGAAAGATAAAGATGCAACAGCAGAGAGATAACATGCCAACAATAAACCAGCATTTACCAGTAATAACCATTAATGTAAATGGTCTCAATGCACCAATCAAAAGAAACAGACTAGCAAAATGGATCAAGAAACAAAATCCAACCATATGCTGTTCACAGGAAACCCATCTAACCCAGAAGGATACTCACAGACAGAAAGTCAAAGGATGGAAAACAATACGTCATGCAGCAGGAATCCAAAAAAAGGCAGGAGTAGCCATTCTGTTTGCAGACAATGTGAACTTGAAACCAACAATGACCATAAAGGACAAAAAAGTTCACTACATCCTTGTAAGGGGAAAACTCCAAAAGGAAGAGATAACTGTCTTAAATATATATGCCCCACACTCCAGAGCACCCAGTTATATAAAAGAACTATTAACAGAAATGAAAACTCAAATTATCAGTAACACAATTGTAACAGGAGACCTTAATATGCCATTGACACCAAGGGACAGATCAACCAGATAGAAAATGAGCAAAGAAATAACAGAACTGAATCACACCTGTGAACAAATGGGTTTGATAGACATATACAGAATTTAACATGCAACAACATCAGAATACACATTCTTCTCAGCAGTCCATGGATTATTCTCTAAAATAGACCATATATTAGCTCACAGAACATATTTAAACAAATGCAAAACAGTTGAAATCATCCCTTGCATGTTATCCGATCATAGAGCACTGAAATTAGAAATTAATGATAAAAGATACTGCAAAAATCCGGCAAACACATGGAAACTGAAAAACACACTCGTGAGTAATCAGTGGGTCACAGAAGAAATTAAAGAAGAAATTAAACAATACCTAAAAGAAAATGAAAATGCAGATACAAATTACTGGAATTTGTGGGATGCTATGAAAGCCATCCTGAGAAGAAAATTTATTGCACTGAGTTCCCACATCAGCAAAACAGAATGAATAGAAGAGCAAGTCAAGCCCAAAGCCAAAAGAAGAGAGAAAATTACAAAATCACAGCAGAAATCAATGCAATAGAGACTAAGACAACAATCCAAAGAATCAATGAATCAAAGAGTTGGTTCTTTGAAAGAATAAATAAAATAGATAAGCCCCTAGCCAACCTTATTAAAAAAAAGGGAAGAAAAAGCTCAAATTCATGCAATAAGAAATGAAAAAGGTGAAATCACTACAGACCCAATAGAAATACAGGAGATCATAAACACCTACTTCGAAAACCTCCACTCTCAAAAGTTTGATAACACAGAAGAAATAGACAGATTCTTAGAAACATATTAAGTACCAAAGCTAGATCAAGAGGATGTAAAACTCTGTTAATGAAATTGAAAATGTAATTAATTCTCTGTTAATGAAATTGAAATCTCTGTTAATGAAATCGCTGTTAATGAAATTGAAAATGTAATTAATCCCTTACCCACCAAAAAGAGCCGAGGCCCAGATGGATTCACTGCAGAATTCTACAAGAAATACAAAGAATACCTAATGCCGACTCTCCTCAAACTATTCAATGAAATTGAAAGGGAAGCAATCCTTCCTAAGTCATTCCTGGAAGCAAATATTACTCTAGTACCAAAACCTTCGAAAGACCCAACTAAAAAAGAGAACTAGAGACCATTCTCCCTAATGAACACAGATGCAAAAATCCTCAATAAAATATTGGCAAATAGGATGCAGCAAATCATCAAGAAGATTATACACCATGACCAAGTGGGAAGGCAAGGATGGTTCAACATACGTAAATCAATAAATGTAATCCACCATATCAATAAAGCTAAAAATAAGAATCACATGATCATTTCTATAGATGCAGAAAAAGCCTTCCATAAGGTCCAACATTGATTCATGATAAGAACTTTACAGAAAATTGGAATAGATGGTCTTTACCTCAATATAATAAAGGCCATTTATGACAAACCAACAGCCAGCATCATACTAAATGGCCAAAAATTGAAAGTTTGTACTTTAAAATCAGGCACAAGACAAGAATGTCCTTTATCTCCACTCCTATTTAATATAGTACTGGAAGTACTAGCCAGAGCAATTAGGCAAGAGAGAGAAATAAAAGGGGTAAAGATAGGAAAAAAAGAAGTTAAATTATCATTGTTTGCAGATGACATGATACTCTACTTAGAAGACCCCTAAACTCCATTGAAGGACTCTTAGATACAATAAATAAATTCAGTAATGTAGCTGGATACAAAGTCAATACTCAGAAATCAATAGCATTCCTATACACAAACAACAAAATCACAGAGAAGGAAATAAGAGGAACTGCACTCTTCACATTAGCAAGCAAAAAAATGAAATATTTAGGAATTACTCTTACAAAAGAAGTGAAAGACTTATACAGTGAAAATTATAATACACTGAAAAAAGAAATTGAAGATGATCTCAGAAAATGGAAAGACATCCGTTGCTCATGGATAGGAAGAACAAACATTGTGAAAATGGCCATTATCTCAAAACTGTTATACAGATTCAATGCAATCCCAATAAAAATACCATCCACATACCTTATAGATCTAGAGAAATCACTACTGAATTTCTTCTGTAACCAGAAGAGACCTAGAATCACAAAGGCAATTCTAAGCAGCAAAGACAAAGCAGGAAGCATCACAATCCCTGACTTGAAGTTATACTACAAAGCAACAGTAGTAAAATCTACATGGTATTGGAATCAAAACAGAGCTGAAGATCAATGTAATAGATTAGAAGATACAACCACAACTACAAACACACTCAACCACCTTATCTTTGATAAAGGAGCCAAGCAGGTTCACTGAAAGAACAACAGTCTCTTTAATAAATGGTGCTGGAAAAACTAGCTCTCCATTTGCCAAAAACTAAAGCTAGACCATGTCTATCACCATGTACCAAATTAAAATCTAAATGGGTCAAAGATCTGAATATTAAAACAGAAACATTAAATCTATTGGAAGACAAATTGGGTAGAAACCTTGAAGACATAGGAGTATGTAGAGAATTCATGAACAGGACTCTAACTGCACAGGAAATACTTCCCAGAATCAATAACTGGGACCACTTCTTATTAAAAAGTTTCTGCATGTCAAAAGAAATCTCCAGCATAGTGAAAAGAAAACGCACAAACTGGGAAAAGATTTTAGTGAACTCTCTCTCAGACAAGGGACTCTTGTCTAAAACATATAAAGAATTAAAAAAAAAACTCAGACTCCCAAAATTCAAGATCCAATCCAAAAATGGGCATCTGAGATGAATAAGCACTTCTCAGATGAAGAAATTCAAATGGCAAATAAATACATGAAAAAATGTTCATCATCATTGGTCATTAGAGAAATGCAAATTAAAACCACACTGAGATACCATCTCACTCCTGAAAGAATGGCCAGGATCAAGAAAACCAACAACAAATGCTGAAGAGGCTGTGGGGAAAAAGGCACTCTCCTGCACTGTTGGTGGGAGTATGGACTGGTACAGCCTTTGTGGAGGTCAGTCTGGAGATTTCTCAAAAAGCTGCGATTGGAAGTCCCATTTCTTCCAGCTATTCCACTTCTAGGCATATTCCCAGAAGAACTGAGAGCATCATACCACAGTGATATATGTGCACCTATGTTTATAGCAGCACAATTTGTAATCACCTGATCTTGGAAACAACCCAAGTGTCCATCAACTGAGGAATGGATAAAAAAGTTGTGGTATTTCCATAAAATGGAGTATTATTCTATTATAAAGAAGGATCACATTGAGATATTTATCAATAAATGGGCACAGCTTTATACCATACTCATAAGTGAAATAAATCAATCTCGCATGTGTGAATACAGAATAGTTTCCCTAATGCAAGTAATGATTCAAATATATAAACATATGTGGTAATCATGATTCCCCATTATGTGGCCTTGAAGCCTTATAAAGTTTTCACTTATTAATTGGAAAGGCTTTATTCTGGGCTTCTTGATATGGAAATATTTGAAGGTATAGTATATGAAGTTTTATTCAAATATTTCAAGGAAAAAGACAGACACTATGGTAACTACTATTAAGTCGGGTTATTTGGTGGTGAAGCACTAGGTTGCTGAAACAGTTATGCTTTGACCTATATTGTTATATTGTTATGTTCTCTTTTATCTCAATCTCTCCCTTATTCTTTAAAAAAATCATTTAGTTATTTCTTATGTTTGTTTTAATTAAGGGGAAAAATTAAAAAAAATTAGGATATATAATAGTAACTCTTTTTGATTTCCTATTAACTTGTTTTGAACTCCTGTAATACTCCCACAATCTTGTTTTGACTGATTAGACTCTGTTCCATTCTGTATGATAGTATCAAGTTTGAGGGTATAGGCAACTACTTTGAAGGCAATAAGATTCACTAAGATGCCCATTCTGGTTTGACTATTGTCTCCTTTGGAAGTCCTGTAATGTTTACAATGCTTAAGTTTTATTGGTCTTGTTCTCTACTGTTTTGTTCAACTTTATTATATCTAATGAGATAGACAATTCTTTTTATGGAAACAAGAGACATCGTTGATAACCATTGTTGGTAACCTTGTACTCTGTTTTTACATCATGTGCTATGTCTATTCTTGGTTTTGACTGACAGCTTTGTTTTGCCATATTTGACTTTATTCTCTCCTGCCCAAAAAAGTAATAAGAACTAAGGAGTAATAAAACCCCAAATGTGTAAATTTTGTTGTAAAAAAGAGAGGGGGGAAAAAAAGAGCTCTAAAGGATACAACAGCAAGTGTGTTTAGGGTTGTTAAATTGCTGACCATATTAATGTTTTTAGTTGGATCATTGAACACAACTGTTTGCAGTCTCACTGTTTGAATGTCCACTTTGTATTCTTTGATACTGTGATTTGAGCAACTATCTGTAATATGATAATATGTAATCTATTAACTGGTGATTTCTTACTTTTTTTTTTAGTTCTGTATAACTTGTACCCTTACACCACTTTGTTTTGTTTTGTTTTTTCTCTTTTTCCTTTTAAATAAAATTTTAAAAAAAATATTGGAGAAAGGGTTTTGTTTCCTGAAGCCTCACCAGCATTTGTTACTGGTTGATTTCTTGATAATAGCACTTTTCTTCTGGATTGATAGGAAATCTCAGTGTTGTTTGAATTTGCATTCTTGAATGTCTAGTGATGTTGCACAATTTTTCATGCATTTATTAGCTGTTTGTAGTTATCCATCTAACAAGTGTCTCTTTTTTTTTTCAGATGCTCATTTTTTGATTCAGTCACAGTGACATATGCACACCATGTATGTGATACACTTTGTAATAGCTAAATATTGGAAACAGTCCATATGCTCTTTAACAGATTAATAGATAAAAAATGTGGTTTTTGTTTTCAATAGAGTACTGCTGTGCCATAAAGGAGGATAAACTTTAGACATTTTTAGCTAATGGTTGTATCTTGAGATAATAATTTTAAGTGAAGTAAGTTGGGCACATATGTTTAAATATGCCTTTTTTTTTTATGTGAGAAACCAAAAGTCTACATAAGGATCAAGATGGAAGATCGAGTTGGAGAAACAAGAAGAAAATGTTTAACAATTAAGGTGAACAATGGAGGAAGCATAGGAATGGGAAAAATAGGGATTAAAAATATGAAAAGATGAAAGGAAAACAACAGAAATGCTTCCGTAAATGTAGAGGTGAAGAAGGATTGAGTGAAGGCAATGGGAAAAAAGAAGGATATGATTCAGTATGTACAGTTACAAATTCCTTGTGACGAATGTGATGGCTCCTTTGGCAAAGGTTACTGATAAAATTCATTAAATAGGAAACGCCATCATTTTATAGTTCAGGTTCAGTGAGATAACATTCAGATGCTCTCATACCTCCAAGAGTGAGTCTTCCCTTTGCTTTTCTTGCTTCTCAAGGTCTCCTGCATGCCTTGGCCAGTAACCCTCTTCCTCTAAACTCAGAGCCAGCACCATTTCATCTCTGTGACACTTCTTCCAACATCATACCTTCCTCTGGAATTTCCTAATCTGAGTTCACTAATGATGACTGTAACTGTCTTTTTAGCAGAGCCTGCCATCCAGGCCCTTCATCTCACAGGAATCAAACAAATTCAGTGTTTGGCAGAAGAAGTTTTGTGTCTCTGTGAGAACAATGGATAAGTAATTGAAATAATTGAAGTGGAATTGAAAACCTACATTGGGGCACAGTAGGAGACAAGATTCTCAGACTTTTAAAATAGTGGTTTGCAATCTCAGAAGCTTCTGCTATTCCATATTGAAGAAAATATGAAACTGGGCATCTGAAGCAACAGAGACTTTACATAACGATCAGGCAGCAGTGTGATTCAGGTGAGTCTGGGATTAGTGGAGGTTGACCACACTGGCCCTGGGAGCCCTCATGGGTGCTGCATTTGTCTTATAACTTGAATGTGGTTGTGAACAGATAGCTATGAATTTTCCAAGTATTATAGAAATAGGTATTCAGAATGGTAGTTTGTATTGCATACAGATTTTGTCTTGTAATCCTTACTTAAACAGAAAAAATTATAAGTGAACAAAAAGTCTAGCCCCGAGCTTCTTGAAAATCAATCAAATGAACATAATTGTGTAAATTACAAATATATAGTAAACATTCATGATTTTTACTATATAAGTACCCCGTGACCAGCACTGGGTCTGTAGTGTCGTTTTAAAAATTTAATTTAAAGAAAGACTAAACAAAACAGAAAATGGCATTTAACTGTGAGTAAACCTTTTTTTGTGCAAAAATTGAAGATCATTTCTGTCTTGGGACACTGAATAGAACTGTTAAATTCTAGGATGGGTGATATCTCAAAAAGATATTTTAAACTCTTGTAATCCACAAAGAAGCCCCCAAACTCAAGTTCAAAAATGAGGCAAAAACATATTTTAAAAAGCAGCACTGATTTATTTTGCCCTGGTCCCAGCAACACAGTGTAGTTGGATATTGCAAAAGCTGTGTGTCTCCCTCCTCTACCCTTGCCTCCCCTCCAGTACCTATCACAGCTCACAAAGTAAAGGGCATGGGTGTGGATCAGGAAATGAGAAATTCCTTGGTCCACTAAGGAATGAAGAAGACCTTTGTTTCCCTTAGGAAAGACAGAGAAGTCTAGCAGCAATTAACAACCTTTTGTTACCTTAGTTTAGCACCACATCTGTTATGTGTAGAGGGCAGCAATGGTTAACATATTAATTAGGTAAGATTTTACAATTCTTTACAGAGGAGAGCATTGATTAACATATCAGTTAGGTCACCCAGAGTGAGAAGGGAGAAGGGGAAGGGAAACATACATACAGTACAGCCATTACAGGTATTTTGGTATAATACAAGTATAATGAAGTTATTTTTTTCTAGTGTACAACAAAACAAAATACACAGAATTTATTTCTCTTTATTGTTTTTTACAGTTCTAGGTCCTTACCCATGCTAACATAAAGCTACATCCCTGCACACATTTGCCTGTTTCTTATACAAATGGTGACTGTGTGTGGAAGGTGTTGGCCGAGGCTGGTGTGAGGTGTTGGCAGAGGCTGGTGTGTAGCATGGAGAGTTCAGGTGAACTCTCCATGCTACCCACAGAGGGAGGTTGCCTAGGAGTTTAGCCATGGTGATGCCATCAGTGTCTGTACTCACCTTAGGCTTGTGTGCTCAGGAACACCTGACTGCTGTTTCTGAGCTGAGTGGAGTCCTGCTAAAGCCAGGCCATATGCTGACCTTTGTACATGCAGCCTTCTGATAGCTGAGCTGTGACGTCTTCTGGCCAGAATGTTTTCTCCCAGCAGGAAGACCCATAAAATGTGGGTGAGAATTTAGCTCAGAGACAGGATTAAAATCTGAAACTGCAACCCGTGAATCTCGTGTGAGTTTATAATTTTCATTTCTCACTTGAAATACGGGAATACTAATAGCTCTTATAAAATTGTCTTGAAAGATAAATAGAATAGCATATGTGAGTTTCATAATGTTTAATGTAGATCCAGTCACATGGAAAGTAAATTTATATATAAGTGTTTTATGAGCACTTTCTTTTGCTCAGTACTAGAATATTCTTTTAAAAAATCAAACTAAAAATGAAATTACTTTCTTTCCTTAAACTCGTCAGAACTTTCCCATCACAACAGGGAATTGATTCACAATTCTAGGGCTCTGTCTGTGACTTCAGTCCTTGATTGCTGTGTTTGGAATCTGTGGATAAGTGTGAGAATTTTCAAGGACTGGATCCATGGTGAGGCAGATGGAAGATACAGGCTGGGTGGAGTAGAAATGGGATTTTCTTCCTTCACTTTTTGTTGTGAATAGGAGTTTTTTAAATTTTATTTAAAGAAAGACTAAACAAAACAAAAAAACAGAAATAACACATACATTGAGAGGAAAAAAATAAACAGTAAGAAGTCACTAGTTGATGTTTACATATTGTTGTTTCACAAATAGTTGTTCAAGATACAAAAATGAAACATGTAAAGTGGGAATTCAAACAGTGAGACTGCAAACAGTTCTGTTCAACTGTCCAACAAAAACTTAGTAACATGGTTGTCAATCATATACCCTTAAACATACATGCAATTATCCATATCTTCATTTGTGTTTAGATTAAACAAACTAAAGCAGCTTAAAATCATTCTGAAAAGAATGATAGTATTGCTGGATTTCACATCATGAAACACCGTGAGCAGCACTGGGTACCATAGTGTCTTTTTGAAAATTTAATTTAAAGAAAGACTAAAAAAAACAGAAAATGGGTAGAAATAATACCTAATTTCAAAGAAAAAAATAAACAGTAAGAAATCACTAGTTGATGATTACAGATTGTCTTCATACAAAGAGTTATTCAAAATACTAAAGTGGAGCATATAAAGTGGGAATTCAAACAGGGAGATGGCAACCAGTTCTGTTCAACTATCCAACAACAACTTAGAAATATGGTTATCGATCCTATACACTTAAATATACATGCAGTTATACATATCTTCAAAAATGTTGAGATTGATCAAACTCAAGCAGGCTAATATCACTCTGAACAAAGAATATTACTATTGCTGGGTTTCACATTATGACGCTCCAGAATCAGCACTGCGTATTTTAGTCTCTTTTTCTTCAAAGTATCTGTTTATTTCACCAAGTGTCATAAAATTAGTTCTCATAAACTGTTTATAGATTCTAAACATGCATGAGATTAACATCTATTTCTATCATTTCTATATTAGAGGTAGAAACAAAACAAAGCAAGACAAAACAAAACAAAACATATTCCTACAAACACATGAATTGAAATAAACATAAAAAACCACTGCACAGAGTTTTACCATGGTTCCTGTGTTGTCTTTTGTTATCTCCATAGAGTTGGCTATATCATCAGACATGGTATAATTGAATATATCAGTACATAACAGTATTAATCAAAACACAACTTTGTATGTAATACAGAACTTCAAAACCGAGCAGTTATCAAACCAGAATGTGTATCATACAGTCTTGTCATCTTCAGTGTAGTTGCCTATACTCTCAGACTTGATACTATCAATTATATCAGTTTTGAAAAAAATCTTCTCTGCCTCATTATTGTTATGCTTTTTTTTGCCATCTGCTTATCTTCTTCATTCTGTTTTCTCCTCCATTTAATGAGTCCTCTCTGCCACTGTTCATGGAATCCTTGTACTTTTCTCTCTCTCTCTAGAATGCTCTGCAGTATTTTCTGTAGTGTTGGATTGGTGGTTGCTAATTTCCCAAGTTCCTCTTTGTCTTGGAAGCATCTTGTTTCTCCATTAATTTCTAGAGACAGTTTAGCAGGGTATATTAATCTGGGATGGGGTTATTATCTTTCAGGGCTTGGAATATTTCGCTCTAGGCTCTTCTTGACTTGATGGTTTGTGTTGAGAAGTCTGCCATTATTCTGATGGGCTTTCCTTTATAGGTGATCTCTTTCTTGTCTCTAACAGCTTTTAATTTTCTGTTCTTTTACTGAGTTTCTGGGATTTTGAATATTATATGCATGTGTGTAGCTCTGTTTTGGTTGTAGGTGGCTGGAGTCCTGTATGCATCATATATCAGAATATCACTTTATTTTCCTACGTTTTGGAAGTTTCATTACTTATTTCTGTGAATAACCTTTGTAGTTCCTTTGTTTGTTCCCCAGCTTCTTCATTCACATTCTGTATTCTCAAGTTGTAGATCCTCTTGTCTTCTAGCCTTTGTATTTTTACTGTTTGTTTCCTTGTTATTTTTTAAAAGTTTTCCCTTTTGTACTCCCACATTGCAAATTTGTCCTCCAGTTTGGATAATCTATCCTTAGTTTCTTTCAAGCTGATTTGCCATCTTTCCATAGAGTTTTTAATTTCCTGATGATATCTTTGTATCTGCTTCATGTATTCTATATATATTTTTTTTAATATTCTTCATCAAATGGTTCTCTCCTTTGTTTGAGTTCCTCCCTTCTTCTGTCTGTGTCTGCTTGAGGGATGCTTGGTATCTCTTTTATTAATCTTCTTATATCTTGCTTTACTTGACTAAATATTTCACTTTTGAACTTGTTGGTGAGGTCCTGATTATATCTCTTTATATCCACTGGCAGTGTGTCTAATATTGCATGTTTGTTGTTCTCATTATCCTTTGTATTTATCTGTCCTGGATCAATATTCTCAGACTTAGGACCTGGAGACTATTTGTTGTTGCTTCCTCTTCCCATCTTTTTTCATCTTCCAGGAGGCCCCAGTCTTTTTCTTTGTTGGTTATAATTGTTCTGAAGCATGCTGACTAGATAACCTTTCCCACTGCCGTGTGCTAGGGAGTTGCAGAAAGGGACAGCATATGCTGACCCCTCCCCTCCAGATCAGTTCTCCTTCTCCTTCTCCTTCCCTCCCTGGATCTCTGTTCTGATCTCTGAAGTTGCTTAGTTCTTTCTCTTGTGATCTTGTGCTTCCTTGCTGCCCATCAGGTGCCATAATTTCTTCTATATTAAGTTCAAATTAAATCCTCATGATGACTCCAGCCTCAGCCAAAGCCTGACATGCTTTTTCTACAGGGACTCTTTTTCCATCCTCTTCGTTGCCTGGGAAAGTTTATATTTGTAAACCCATGAAATGTTATTGGAATCCCAATGATTTTATTCCAACCTAAAATCTCCAGTGTAAATGACAACCAGAATAAGGACACTAAGACACATTTACAGTTGTGGGAAGCCAAGGGGTCCTGAGGCTAATGCAAATGGGAGTTCAAAGCACAAGTCCTCCATCCAGCACAAAGCCGGTATTTATTAATTGGCCAATAAAGGACTGGCTTGAGAATGAGTGATGGATAGAATGACAGGAATTATGTGACTAACATGAGCTGGGCTAGTTAGGTAGCTATAAAGCACCTCTGCAATATGCAAAGAGAAGGGTGTGCAAAAAGGTCAATCAGCATAACACAAAGGAGGGCAAAGGAGGAGGCATTTAATGTTTCTGAATCAGGTGCATTAATTCTGTTGTGCAAACTTTTTTTTTCCCTTGGCAAGTGATGGCCCATTGTCTTGATGCTTAAACCCAAGTGACATTCTGGTATCATTTTTTTCTATTCTCCCTCTATGGTCAACATTTAAGAGGGAAACACAGGGAGTGAAACAGAGCTGTCACTTGGCTTCAAAGATTACATATCAGTACTTCAGCCAGGCCTGTTTACATTGCTTAGAGCCAACTAAAGGCCAAAAGAAATATCAATTGAAGGGAAAAAAGGAGATATGTCATACAGTTATGTAAAAAGAAGTATATGGAGAAAAGAGAAGGTTTAGTATTATAGTAATATTAAATTATTACATAATTATCAAACATGTATAATAAATTATTATACAATTCTCACCTGAGTGGGCTCTCCTCATTTTCAGTGATGGATTCTCCACATCTCCTGATTCTTGTGTATTGAGATTGGTGCCAGAGCACAGCTTGGCTTCGGCTGTTTGCACTCACTGACTCTTGATCTCATCCTGTATCCCTGAAAGTGCATCTCTTGCTTAGGCTGCTCCATGAGCCTCAGAATCACATGTGCACCAGAGTTATTACCATTTACATGTCTGGTGACATGCTAGATTTCTAATATATTCCAATTAAGTCCTGATTCCCAGTACCCCAAAAGTTGGTTTTGTCTGTTTACCCATCCAAGAAGACATCTTCAAATCCTTGTGGCTCAGAATTATATGTGTATAGCAGCTGTCCCCAATTTTACTATTCTGTCTCACCTCATGTCTAGTATGGCAAGAAAGCTTATTTGTTCTGGCTTTACACTATAACCACAGTCTGGCCATCTTTCTATACAGCATCCAGTGGGTTAAGATCCTCGGGTGGACCTCACCATTGGTGTGTAGAGGAGGGGCTGGGCAGATCTGGGGTGTCTGCATCTGCCTCCCTGTGTTTCTGGAGGACTGTGGATATCTCAGCAAGCAGGGAAGCATCACAGGTTCCAGAGGCCTCATGGCCTGTGGTGAGTGCTCAATGCACTCTTCCCAAAGCCCAGACTGTTCGAGACCCTCCAGGCTTCCGGGTGCAGTGAAATGGATAAGTTGGTTTGAGGCATCTACATCCACCTCTGCATCCCGGCTGCGCTTGGAGAACTGTGCAGCTTCCAACAAGTAGGTGGGCACACACTATCCCTGGAGCCCAGGCTATTTGGGACTCCTGCACCTCACCATCGGTGTGCAGAGGAAGGGCTGAGTGGATCTGGTGTGCCTGCATCCGCCTCCCCGTGTGTCTGGTGGACTGTGGATATCTCAGCAATCAGGGGAGCATCACAGGTTCCAGAAGCCCCGCGGCCTGTTGTAAGTGCTCAGTGCACTCTGCCCCAAGCTCAGACTGTACAGGACCCTTCAGGCTTCCAGGTGCAGTGAAGTGGATAAGTGGGTTTGAGGCATCTACATCCGCCTCCCATTCCAGATGCGCTTGGAGAACTGTGGAGCTTCCAACAAGCAGGTTGGCGAACAGTGTCCCTGAAGCCCAGCTTATCTGGAACTACAGAGTTCTAAACAGGCAGAAGAGGGCCATTGGTTATACAGGCCCAGTGGCTTGGGGTAACGTGGTGCCAGAGTCTCAGGAACTGTGAACATAGAAGGGGATTTCCAACAGACCCTGAGGAAGCTTTCAAATAACACTTGAAACACAGAAATATAGGAAAATGACAAAACAAAAGACCAAATTAAAACCTCAAACCTCCAGCCAATCTCAAGAAACCCTAGGAGCAATGTATATAGAGGAAAATATATGCCATTCACCTCAAATATCAGACACAATAGGTACTGAAATTAACAAACAACTCCAGGAAGCTTTAAAGAAATTCAAACTCGAAATAATCTCCCAGGTAAAAGAAGAAATGATTAAAGAAATGAAAGAGATTCTGAAGATATCTAAAGAAAACACAGTTAAAAAATTGGAGGAACTAAACAAAAAGATAGAATCCCTAGATGAGCAACATAAGAAACAAACAGAATACATAATGCAGATGCACAGAGATATACAGGAAATAAAGAACTCCACTGAAAGTTGTAAAAGCCACCTCAATGAAAGTGAAGATAGAATTTCAGACCTTGAAGACAGGATTGCAGCCTTTGAACAGGAAAGGAAAGATCTTTTAAAAATTAGAAGGAATCAGGAAACAATTCAACAACTGCAAGACGATGCATAGAAAAATAACATAAGAATGACAGGGATTAATGAAAAAGAAGGGGACAACATAAAGGATGTCAAGAGGATATTTAGAGAAGTAATAGCTGAAAATTTCCCAAGCATGAGATCAGAAACCGACATCAGGATCAGTGAAGCATATAGATCTCCAAATAATCATAACCAAAATAAAACTACACCCAGACATATAATAATCACCATCCCAGAAATCCAAACAAGAATAGATAATTAAAAACTGTCAGAGCGAAAAGACAGATCACTTATAAAGCAAAACCTATCAGAATCACAGCAGACTTCTCAGCACAAACAATAAAGTCAGGAAGAGTATGGAGTGAAGTATTTCAGATCCTAAAGCAAAATGATTTCCAACCTAGACTGATATATCCTGCAAAACTATCATTCAAAATTGATGGTGAAATACGATACTTCCATGACAAAGAACAGCTGAAGAACTTCATGAACACCAAACCAACCCTGCAAAAAATATTGAAAGACAGTTTAGATACACAAAGGAAAAAACCACTAAGCAAAGTAGATAATTAAACAGAACAGAAAGATGAATATGAAACCGCCGAGAGATCACATGTCAACAATAAACCAGCATTTAACAGTAATAACCGTTAATGTAAATGGTCTCAATGCACCATTCAAAAGAAACAGACTAGCAGAATGGATCAAGAAACAAAATCCAACCATATGCTGTTTACAGGAAACCCATCTAACCCAGAAGGATACTCACAGTCTGAAAGTCAAAGGATGGAAAACAATACTTCATGCAGCATGAATCCAAAAAAAGGCAGGAGTAGCCATTCTGTTTGCAGACAACGTGAACTTGAAACCAACAATGACCATAAAGGACAAAAAAAGGTCACTACATCCTCGTAAGGGAAAACTCCAAGAGGAAGAGATAACTATCTTAAATATATATGCCCCACACTCCAGAGCACCCAGTTATATAAAACAACTATTAACAGAAATGAAAACTCAAATTATCAGTAACACAATTGTAACAGGAGACCTTAATACGCCATTGACACCAAGGGACAGATCAATCAGACAGAAAATCAGCAAAGAAACAACAGAACTGAATCACAGCTGCAAACAAATGGATTTGATAGGCATATACAGAATTTTCCATGCAACAACATCAGAATACACATTCTTCTCAGCAGTCCATGGATCATTCTCTAAAATAGACTATATATTAGCTCACAGAACATATTTAAACAAATGCAAAAGAGTTGAAATCATCCCTTGTATGTTATCCGATTATAGTGCTCTGAAATTGGAAATTAATGATAAAAGATACTGCAAAAATCCCACAGACACATGAAAACTTAATAGCACACTCTTGAGTAATCAGTGGGTCACAGAAGAAATTAAACAATACCTAAAAGAAAATGAAAATGCAGATACAGCTTACCAGAATTTGTGGGATGCAATGAAAGCTGTCCTCAGAGTAAAATTTATTGCACTGAGTTCCCATATCAGGAAAACAGAACGAATACAAATAAATGACTTGATGCTACATCTCAAACAGCTAAAAAAGAAGAGCAAGTCAAGCCCAAAGGCAAAAGAAGAGAGCAAATTATAAAAATCACAGCAGAAATCAATGCAATAGAGACTAAGACCACAATCCAAAGAATCAATGAATCAAAGAGTTGGTTCTTTGAAAGAATAAATAAAATCGATAAGCCCCTAGCCAACCTTATTTTAAAAAAGGAAGAAAAAGCTCAAATTCATGCAATAAGAAATGAAAAAGGCAAAATCACTACAGACCCAATAGAAATACAGAAGATCATCAACACCTATTTTGAAGACCCTACTCCCAAAGGTTTGATAACACAGAAGAAATATACAGATTCTTAGAAACATATGAAGTTCCAAACCTAGTTCAAGAGGATGTAAAACTGTTGAATAACCCAAACTCTGTTAATGAAATTGAAAATGTAATTAAGTCCGTACCTACAAAGAAGAGCCCAGGCCCAGATGGATTCACTGCAGAATTCTACAAGAAATACAAAGAAGACCTAATGCCGACACTCCTCAAACTATTCAATGAAATTGAAAGGGAAGCAATCCTTCCTAAGTAATTCCTGGAATGACTCTAGTACCAAAACCTTCGAAAGACCCAACTAAAAAAGAGAACTAGAGACCAATCTCCCTAATGAACACAAATGCAAAAATCCTCAATAAAATATTGGCAAATAGGATGCAGCAAATCATCAAGAAGATTATACACCATGACCAAGTGGGATTCATCCAGGAATGCAAGGATGGTTCAACATACGTAAATCAATAAATGTAATCCACCATAACAATAAAGCCAAAAGTAAGAATCACATGATCAATTCTATAGATGCAGAAAATGCCTTCAATAAGGTCCAATATTCATTCATGATACGGACTTTACAGAAAATTGGAATAGATGGTCTTTACCTCAATAAGATAAAGGCCATTTTTGACAAACCAACAGCCAGCATCATACTAAATGGCCAAAAATTGAAAGCCTTTACTTTAAAATCAGCCACAAGACAAGGATGTCCTTTATCACCACTCCTATTTAATATAGTACTGGAAGTACTAGCCAGAGCAATTAGGCAAGAGAGAGAAATAAAAGGGGTAAAGATAGGAAAATAAGAAGTTAAATTATCATTGTTTGCAGATGACATGATACTCTACATAGAAGACCCCCTAAACTCCATTGAAAGACTCTTAGATACAATAAATAAATTCAGTGATGTAGCTGGATACAAAATTAATACTCAGAAATCAATAGTATTCCTATACATGAACAACAAAATCACAGAGAGGGAAATAATGGAAACCACACTCTTCACATTAGCAAGCAAAAAAAATGAAAATTTTAGGAATTACTTTTATGAAAGAAGTGAAAGACCTATACAAGGAAAATTATAATACACTGAAAAAAGAAATTTAAGATGATCTCAGAAAATGGAAAGACATCCCTTGCTCATGGATAGGAAGAACAACATTGTGAAAATGGCCATTCTCCCAAAACTGTTATACAGATTCAATGCAATCCCGATAAAAATACCATCAACATACCTTATAGATCTAGAGAAATCACTCCTAAAATTCATCTGGAACCAGAAGAAACCTAGAATAGCAAAGGCAATTCTAAGTAGCAAAGGCAAGGCAGGAGACATCACAATCCCTGACTTGAAGTTTTAATACAAAGCAACAGTAGTAAAATCAACATGGTATTGGAATCAAAACAGAGCTGAAGATCAATGGAATAGATTAGAAGATACAACCACAACTACAAACACACTCAACCACCTTATCTTTGATAAAGGAGCCAAGCAGGTTCACTGGAAGAATGACAGTCTCTTTAATAAATGGTGCTGGAAAAATTGGCTCTCCATTTGCCGAAAACTAAAGCTAGACCCATATCTATCACCATATACTATATTAAAATCTAAATGGGTCAAAGATCTGAATATTAAAACAGAAACACTAAATCTATAGGAAGACAAATTGAGTAGAAACCTTGAAGACATGGGAATAGGTAGAGAATTCATGAATAGAACTCTAACCGCACGGAAAATACTTCCCAGAATCAATAACTGGGACCACTTCTTATTAAAAAGTTTCTGCATGTCAAAAGAAATCTCCAGCATAGTGAAAAGAAAACCCACAAACTGGGAAAAGATTTTAGTGAACTCTTTCTCAGACAAGGGACTCTTGTCTAAAACATATAAAGAATTAAAAAAAAAAAACTCACACCCCCAAAATTCAAAGATCCAATCCAAAAATGGGCATCTGAGATGAATACGCAATTCTCAGATGAAGAAATGCAAATGGCAAATAAATACATGAAAAAATGCTCATCATCATTGGTCA
Source organism: Cavia porcellus (assembly GCF_034190915.1). Taxonomy (NCBI): domain Eukaryota; kingdom Metazoa; phylum Chordata; class Mammalia; order Rodentia; family Caviidae; genus Cavia; species Cavia porcellus. The sequence continues at coordinate 41,394,802 of NW_026947501.1, read as the reverse complement.
TTAGAGAAATGCAAATTAAAACTACACTGAGATACCATCTCACTCCTGAAAGAATGGCCAGGTTCAAGAAAACCAACAACAACAAATGCTGGAGAGGCTGTGGGGAAAAAGGAACTCTCCTACAGTGTTTCTGGGAGTGCAGACTGGTACAACCTTTGTGGAGGTCATTCTGGAGATTTCTCAAAAAGCTGGGATTGGAAGTCCCATTTCCTCCAGCTATTCCACTTCTAGGCATATTCCCAGAAGAACTGAAAGCATTATACCACAGTGATATATGTGCACCTGTGTTTATAGCAGCACAATTTGTAATCACCAGATCTTGGAAACAACTCAAGTGTCCATCAACTGAGGAATGGATAAAAAAGTTGTGGTATTTCTTCACAATGGAGTATTACTCAGCTTTAAAGAAGGTTCACATTGAGATATTTATCAATAAATGGGCGCAGCTTGAGACCATACTCATAAGTGAAATAAATCAGTCTCGCATGTGTGAATACCGAATAGTTTCCCTAATGTAAGTAATGATTCAAATATATAAAAATATGTGGTAATCATGATTCCCCATTATGTGGCCTTGAAGCCTTATAAAGTTTTCACTCATTAATTAGAAAGGCTTTATTCTGGGCTTCTTGATATGGAAATATTTGAAGCTATTGTATATGAAGTTTTATCCAAATATTTCAAGGAAAAAGACAGACACTATGGTAACTACTATTAAGTCGGGTTATATGGTGGTGAAGTACTAGGTTGCTGAAACAGTCATGCTTTGACCTCTATTGTTATATTGTTATGTCCTGTTTTATCTCAATCTCCCCCTTATTCTTTAAAAAATTATTTAGTTATTTGTTATGTTCGTTTTAATTAAGGGGAAAAATTTAAAAAATTAGGATATATAATAGTAACTCTTTTTGATTTCCTATTAACTTGTTTTGAAGTCCTGTAATACTCCCACGATCTTGTTTTGACTGATTAGACTCTGTTTCATTCTGTATGATAGTATCAAGTTTGAGGGTATAGGCAACTACTTTGAAGGCAATAAGATTCACTAAGATGCCCATTCTGGTTTGACTATTGTCTCCTTTGGAAGTCCTGTAATGTTTACAATGCTTAAGTTTTATTGGTCTTGTTCTCTACTGTTTTGTTCAACTTTATAATACCTAATGAGATAGACAATTCTTTTTAAGGAAACAAGAGACATTATGGTAACCATTGTTGATAACCTTGTACTCTGTTTTACATCATGTGCTATGTCTATCCTTGGTTTTTGACTGACAGCTTTGTTTTGCCGTATTTGACTTTATTCTCCCCCCCCCTCAAAAAAAGTAATATGAACTAAGGAGTAATAAAACCCCAAATGTGTAAATTTTGTTGTAAAAAAGAGAGAGAAAAAAGTGCTCTGAAAGATACAACAGCAAGTGTGTTTAGGGGTGTTAAATAGCTGACCATATTAATGTTTTTAGTTGGATCATTGAACACAACTTTTTGCAGTCTCACTGTTTGAATGTCCACTTTGTATGTTTTGATACTGTGACTTGAGCCACTATCTGTAAAATGATAATATGTAATCTATTAACTGGTGATTTCTTACTGTGTTTTTTTTTTTTTGTAGTTCTGTATTACTTGTACCTTTACACTGCTTTGTTTGTTTTGTTTTTTCTCTTTTTCCTTTTAAGTAAAATTTAAAAAAAAATCCTCGGGGTGGGAGACACATTGTAATTGCATAGAAATATCAGAGAATGTTTGAGTTTCATACATGCTTTGAAAATCATTCCAAAGCCTAACAATCACATAACAGATATTAACAATTCTTATAATGAAAATGTTCATTACCTCTCACATTGCATGTTGGGGACAACTTTACTCTTGGTGGAGGATATTCAAGGAAAGCTAGAAACAGACTATTGAAATTTACTAGCTGTCTTGAGGGTGAGATCAACGTGAGTAGCACACTGCTAAATTCTAGGATTATTAATTTTTGACCTCTTGTTATATGGAGAAAATTTAGAAACCAATGTTCTTTTGGAGCAAAATCGTAGTAATTTTTGTGAATAATAATGGAGAGTAAGAACCTCACCTTGGCCATAAACACGTTTGGAAGTAAATCAATTGCTATGTGGTATGTTCTTAGAAATGTTCACTGCCTCTTCACGGAAGTTATTTAACTAGATTCAGAAGTAATTCACTCACTATATATTGCAGCCTTTAAGTAGGACGTTATATCAACACTGTTTTTGAAAGCAACAGATACCTGCCTCAACAGTTAGAAACAAAACTGAAAATGGTGAACAATGTATTGAGAAAGAGTAGTTATACTAAAGATCTTACTGAGAACTAGTCTTCCAGAAAGCAAAAGTCTCTGTCTAGTTCTGCTCACACTCTGTCTCAATGTCTCTTGGTTTACAATTGTGGAGGTTTCAGTCACTAGCTGTTGGCTTCCTGGTTTAGTTTTGGAGAGGCAGCACATCATGGAAAGGAGTGTGAGGCTCAGCAAGGCTTGCTCATTTCATGATTGAGACATGAAAATAGAGGATACGAAACTCCCATAGTCTCTCTGGAGAGCTCTGTCCTTTAAAATGTAAAATCTCCTACTCAAACTACATGATCAAATATTTTACTGCATAAATTAAGATGGGTTCTTGGAGAGGATTCCAGCCTATAACTTTTACAAAGGTACCAGAAGTACTTGTTGAATCTCCAGGCTTAGTAGTAGGTAAATTTGCCTTTGTTCAGTGTCCTAAACTATATTGGGGATATACCTGGGACATTTTTGGGCCTGGCGTCTATGCTGCATACAGTTAAGCCTTGCTAGTGTTAGCTGTTGAGTTGGCCTGAGACTTTGGTTTTGCTTCCAACTGAAGACATTTTCTTTACTGCTTCTTTCAAATTCAGATGAGAAAATTCACTATCACTTCCATGTGGTACAATAGGAGGCAATATGAAGCCAGTTAGCTTCATGGAGCATCTTCCCAGAGTGTCCATTTTACATGAGTGCATTGTGCAGAAATGTTATGTAAAAGTTTTATCTGAATGTGTCACGCAGAAATATGTTACAATTCATAAACACAGAATAGAAAGTACAAGTCGTTGCTATGAAGAATCAATAAGGTTTATAAGAGAAGCATTAACCTTCACAGACAACATTGGGAGAGAGGAAACAATTCCTGGTGCAACTTCTTGATCAATTGATTTACATGTACATAGGCTTACAAATAGATTTACATATATATATATATATATATATATATATATATATATATATGTGTGTGTGTGTGTGTGTGTGTGTGTGTGTGTGTGTGTGTGTATGCCTATTGTCTTTAGACTTTAAACTGAATAAATATTGAGGAAAGGTGGAAAGACACAAAATTAACAGTTGCTAAATTTGATGTAACCTCAGCTCTGCCAGGAACTAGGTGACCTAATGAATTCATTTGTGTTCTGGCTTCCATTTCTGGTTTCAAATGTGTGATAGATGAGGTGTGTTTTGACAGTTATTTCCTTGAGCAAGTTGGTTGAGAGGTCTTCCTTGGAGTGTCAGGACGCTAGTGTGATCACCAAAAATCCTATGAACACATGGATACAAACTTCGATAGGATTCAGTTTACCAGTGATGTAGTTTTCTGCTCTATTTTCCTACACAAATGCCTGCAAAAGGATGGGGTGCACCTGAAAACAAATTCCACCATAAAATCACCTTAAGAAATGTCTTATTTTTAAGTATACATTTATTGAATTTTACATTTAAGTAGTAAGAAAATAAAACAGAGTCATTAGTCACTAATCTCAATTTGGTTTTATTTTATGCATTTATATTGTACAGGATGGGCTGCAATATATGATTAGCTCATATCGCATGACCCAGGATTGAGAAATCTTTTGCAAACAATGTTGTCTACACACGTATTCTCCACCAGAGTAGGTCTGTGCTGTGCTATATACAGTCACTCTAGACCAGAAGTGATGTATCTTCCACCAGGTTGTGTGTGCATCACTGGTGGGCCATGATCCCTACAAGTTCTGTACATTAGGATGGGACCGGAAAACTGTGGATGACTGTGGTTTAATTTAATCTCAGCAATAGTATTCTTTAAAATTTTTGTTTAACCAACTGAAAATCAAAAGAAATAAAGTAAAATCATTCTCATTATTTTTGTAAAAAAGACTTAATATTAGTATTTGTATGTCTTTATCATAACTCAAGGACATTTCAATGCTTTCACTGTCTTCTTCTTGACTTACATGGTTTTATTGTCTTATATTTCATGTCAAATTATATTCTTACTTTGTAAAATATTGTAGTAATTTTATAGAGCCCAAAAACATGCACATGTATACCAATATTTTACTTTAACTTACTCCATGCATTCTTTCCTTTTTTTTATTTTTAAGTAAAAATTTTGAATGCAAATGCAGCAGCTTAAAACACAATTTTATTCTCTCATATGATTTCCATGAGTGAAGAATATGGGATGTTTCAAGTCGGTTCAGAATGACCAGATCTGGCTCAAGATTTTCTTTGAATTGTAGGCACAGTGAGTCACAGTCATTCAAAGACTTTACTGGTGGCTTTCAAAATGAGCCATTCTTTGGCAGAGGGTTAATTTTGCTGGTGTTTGGCACAGAACATCACCTTTCCTCTGTGAACCTCTTCCTTGTACTGCCTGAGTGTTCTCACTAGGTGGCGCATGGCTTCTTCCAGACCTAATTATATTCAACAGAATCTGAAGCCACAAATATGGGGACCCCAATTATGAACCACCCTGAGAAAGAAATTAGGAAGATAATAAGATTTGTATGGTTTAAAGGAAAGTTAAATGCTTAGTTATAACCTAATCGAGGATGTAAGAAACCTTCCTAATGAAAACTATAGTAGTCTGGAAAATGATATCAAAGACCATGTTGCAACATCAGACAATAAAAATGTTATTTCTTGTTGCCAGAGATTCTAAATCAATACTGTGAAAATGTCTATGCTACTAAAGCAGACATATAGATTTAATGCAGTACCCACCAAAAATTAAAACAGCATTCCTCACAAAAGTAGGAAAACAACCTTAAGTTTATGTGGAACCAGAACCGATCTGGAATAGAGATTTCAATCCTAGGCAACAAGAGTAAAACAGGAAACATCACAATCCCAGACTTCAAGATATATTACAAAACTACAGTGATAGAAATTGCAAGGTACTGGCTACAAAAATGGACACATGGATAATGGAACAAAATCGAGGATGCAGAAACAAATCTCATCACACCCATTCATTTGTTTTTTCAGAAAGAAGTGAGTGACACTGGATGACAGAAAGAGAGCAACATTAACAAATGATATTAGGACAACTGGGTACACCAATGAGACATTTGACCCTAATCCCTATTTCTCACCAAGTGCTAATGTATAATAAAAGAGGATCAACAGCCTGGGCTTTAAAACAGAAGCACAGAATCTGCTGGAAGATGATGTAGGTAATGACTTGAGGACAAATGGGGGCAAAGACTTTTGAACCGAACCCCCATTGTGTGATAAATTACATCAAGAAATGACAAATTGAGTTGCATCAAATTGAAATTTTCTGTGTAGTTAAAGAAGCAACCACAAGAGGTAACAGACACTGTGTAGAACGGGAAGAAACCTTTGCCCTGTGCTCATGAAGAGGAAGACTAATACTGACAACATGTGGAGAACTTTAAGAAATAGACATGGTAAATAGAAGAGTCAATCAAAAATGGGTAACTAAAAGGAACAGACAGGTTTTAGAAAAGCAAATAGATAATAAATATACATCACTGCCTCTGAGAAAAGTGCAAATTATAACAACACTGAGATCCCATTTTGTCCAGAAACAATGCTTCCCTTATAGAAATCAAATGATACCAAATATTGGTGAGGCTGTGGGGAATAAAAACCACTCTACTTTGCTGGTGAAAATGCAAACTTGTACAACCAATGTGGAGCTCTATGTGGAGATGCTGCAAAAGGCTAAAAATAGAAGTTCTGCTTTACTCTGCTCTCCTTCTTCTATCTGTCTTCCAAAACGTGTTCAAGATATCATTTTACAGTGATTGAGGCATACACATGTTTATAGCAACACAGTTGCTAAGCATTGAATTTTGAAAGAATCTCATATGTCCATCCAGAAAGGTGGCTCATACCACAAGCAAATTTTGCCTCATAAACCATACTTAAATGGAAATAAAAATTTTAAAATATAAAATGGAGTTATAAGCTATTTTGGAGCCAATCAAAAGTGCATAATATATGAATTGCAAACATAGAGGACATGATTCAATTTGTAACTCTGACTAAAGGTTTTCTTAGTGTAAAATTTGAAGATAATGGGCTGGGGAGTTGGGTCAGTCGCAGAAGTGCCTGTCTGGAAAGCACAATGTCATCAGTTTGCAATCCAATACAAAACAACAACAACAACAACAACAAAATAGATAATTTATACCTTCAGGTACTTCAAGATGTCAAATTCTGTATTTTCTGATGTCTTAAATTGTAATTGTGTAGAAAATAGAAAATCAATTTAAATGCCTCTTTCATGCTGTTGCAGTATTAGGTCCTTGCCCGTGCTACAGAAGGGCTCTAACAGCATTACATCCCCACTGCTTATCTGCCTGTTTCTTATTCACATGGTGCTATGCATAGACAGTCACAGGGGGAGAGCTTGTGGGCTGGAGCTCAGATGAACTCTCCACACTGCCCTCTGAGGGAGGCCACCTAGGAATTAGTCATGATGATGCTATCAGAGTCTTGGACTCACCTTAGGCTTCTGTGCTCACAAATACTTGGAAGGTGTTTCTGTGCTCACAAACACTTGGAAGCTGTTTCAGAACAGAGTGGAATACTGCTAATGCCAGCCCACGTGCTGATGTTTTCTCTTTCAACTGCAAACCTAACCATCCTGTAGCTGAGCAGTGGCATCTTCTGGCCAGAATGTTTTCTCTCAGTGAGAAGAAGTGTACTATGTGGCATGAAAGTTTAGCTCAGGGCCAGGAATAAAATCTTAAATTGCATCCAAGGAATCCTGAGTGAGTTTAATGTTTCCATCTCTCACTTGAAATGTAGAATGATAGCTCTTATAAATTCGCTACAATGATGAGTAAAATGGCCTGCATAAATTACTTGACATTGTTAGTTAGATGCAATCCCAGGGCATGTAAATTTATAAATAGGTGTTTAATGATCACTTTCTTTCACTCAGTACCAGATTAATTTTAAAAACAATTAAAATAAAAATTATTTTCTTGTCTTCACTCTTCAAAGCTTTGCAAACCTTTTTTTTTTTTTCTTCCTCCCTGTCATAGCTTCTTATCTTGAACATGGAAGGCAGCTGATATTCCTGCAGTATTTGCTTTTCCATACTACTGTGCTCAGCCTTTTATAGGGAGACTCAGGTGAGGAAACAGGCTGCCACTTGGCTTCAAAGCTTCCACATTAGCACCTCAGTCACTCCTATTTACATTGTTTAGAGCCAGTTGAAGGGAAAAGGAAATTTTTAGCCAGCCCTGTGCATATCAGCACATGGAGATAGGGCCAGGTTTAGCTAAGGTGAGTGTAATTGCTCTTTATTTAAGGAGTGTTATTCCACTGGTCCTCTGCACTTTCAGTTTAGGAACATGGGGTTTGGAATTTAACTGTAAATTGTAGCTGAAAACACTGCATCATCACCTGTAGGTAACAGTTTTCATAGGATCAGCATTCTCTTGAGATTGAGGGCCTAAATCTCAGGTATTTAAGAGCCATCTATGTCCTTGGAGTCCCTGACATAGGGGCTAACCTAAGGTGAATTGAGTGAGACATTTACCTTGGGCCTAGAGTTTAAAACTTGCCCCTATTTTGTTGATCATTCATATTAATAATTTTCATGTATCTTTTAAGTATCAAAATGGTTGCAAAAGCTCACCCAGCATAAAATAGTGGTATTTAAAACAAAAGCTAAATCTATTATGCAAATTTAAAAAAAAACATAGTGATTTTTTATATTATGACAACGGTATTTGAAATAAAATAAGATTTATCAAATGTTATTTAATGATAATAATAATAATCCTATAGGATTCTGTGTATTTTCTTGGGTTTCTGCCAATAGATAAAGTCACAGGTGGGATGGGTAATTAAAGCAGAGTTGTAAGACTGTAACTAAATTCATGAGTATGGAAGACAGCAGAGCTGCTGTAGCGTGGGGAAAGGACTGCATGCCACTCCCGTGTGAGGATAGGGTGGGCGAGATAGTGCATTCAAACGGAGGACACCTCACAGGAAATTTGATGAAGTACATTAATAACTGCAGAAAAATACTCTGTGAGAAACTGTTTCCTACATGAAGAATGAAATAGTGAGATTGACAGGGCATCAGTTTTACCAAAGTTTCAATACACTGAAATAATAAAGATAAATCATTAAAGTAGAACACAGGGAAGCAGGACAAATAGAAAAGATATTCTGAAGCTTGCCACAGCATGTTACTTGGAACCTGGAGTGCAGGAACATGGCCAGAAAATGTCAGCAGGTTTCAAGCTTGTAAGTGTTGCCTTCCCCCTCTGCTTGCACAGGGTAAGCCGTGATACTGGAAAGGAAACAGTGGTAGGGTCTTTCAGTATCAAGGAGCCCCAACAGAAAGTTTCTTTCACTTAGCACTTTAATTTCATATTTGTAAATTGAAAAGATATTTTCCAACTATTGGCTTAGGAACATCACTCTCAGTTCAATTCTGCCTAGGTGGATCCTTCTTGCCATTCTCTGGGGTGGCAGTGAGAGAGGGTTTGTTGTACTCTAAGAAAGTAGCTTCATCATTTTGTGTATTATAGCAAACCTGTACCGCGGCTTACTAAATGTTTTCTTTTCTTAACTGATATGTTAAGTGACCCAATTGATATGTTGAGCAATACTCTCCCCTGTAAAGAATTGCAAGAATTTCACTTAATTGAAATGTTAATCACGGAGCTGCCCTCTACAAACAAGAAGAGTGGTGCTAAAACAAGCTAACAAGGGCTGTTAATCACGGGTAGGCGCCTCTAGTCTTCGCTAAAGAACTAAAGAAGACAAGAAGGCCCACTAATTTACACATTGTTTGAAGTAGTGTGTTTATATGCAGGGAGATTTGCCCATGAGTTTAACCTTTTTACCTAACCTTAGTTACTCTTCCCACAAGATAGATACTCGCCGTTTTCCTGTTCTGTAGCGCGCCTTATTGCCTCCCCCCACCCACCTATCTGGGCCATAAAGAATTTGGGTTTCTGGTGACCTCTCCCCGACCTGGTGATGATCTGTCATAAAATGAGCCTGCCCCAATTTTAAGAACTGTTTAGCTTCAAAGAAATTACCGGGAAATACTGTGGCCCAAACCCCGATCGGTGCTTTCCTTTTGTTCTGTATGTACCAATGGGTTAGATATCAGATCTTTGTAAAACTTAAGTTCCAGCATCTCATAACTCATGACCCCTTCGCACTCACTGGCGAAGACAAGCTGTCCTAGGATAATTAACTCTCCACTTTCTTCCCCAAATATTGCTGCAGATGTGCCACTCTGAGATAATGTCAGTCTGCAGGATGGGAGTAATTTGAGCAACACCAGGAACTCCCGGGACTGTCAGAGCTAAGTGGACAGCAATACAGTTTCCAGATGCGGGTCAACAGGTTTAATGGCCTTACAGGTTTCCTCCCCACTTTCCCTTACTTTTAAAAACCCCTTTCCCCAGTCTTGGGCGCGCAGTCTTTGGTTTGATCTAGGAGAGACTGTGCCGCCAGGACTGGCTCAATAAAGCCTTTGCCACTTAAGTTTTGGACTCTTGTTTCCGTGGACTTTATACCGGGGCCCACGTTATAACATTTGGGGGCTCGCCCTGGATGGAAGCAAGACTCCAGACTCATTTCCGAACATCTGAAAGTAAGTGCTCTGGAGGTTTTGTTTGGGCCGCGGTCAATTTGTAATTTTGAGGGGACGCCCTCAATTTGGGAGTGGGAACCACCCGAGGACAGAGTCAGTTGGTTTGTCGGACAAATTCTGTCCATCTGTGAATCTGCCCCGGGTGAGGAACCACTCCGTTCGGAAGGGGACGCCCTTAATTTGGGAAGTGAAGCCCCCGAGGATGAAGTCAATTGGTTTTTGCCATTTGTGACTCCGCCTGGGTGGGGAACCACTTCATTAGTTAAATTTGTTAATTCCTCCAGATCCCAAAATTTGACTAATTTTTGAGCAAAGGCCATTCTGCTGCAGCTTGTCTTGTCCTGTCTCGTCTTGTGTGTCGGTCTGTGTGTTCATTTGTTCTAATTGTTCCCCTTTTTGGTCACCTAACTCTAACAGAGCCTTCTTTCTTAGGAGCTCCTTCCTGGAATTCGGAGTGGGCAAAGGTGATTCCGACCGTTTGCCTAGTCTCTGTAGTTTTTCTGTTTAACCCTAACTTTGCCTTTTAAGTTTTTTTTTCCAGCAAAACCAGCGACACCACCAGCTATGGGTCAGAACGAGTCCATTATGGGTCGGAACGAATCTGTTCCCAGCACTCCCCTTAGCCTTGTCATTGACCACTTTAAAGAATTCCAGAGGCGAGGTGGGAGATATGGGGAAAGGGTTCGCAAAGCCAGACTAACAACCTTTGTCACACAGGAGTGGCCCCTGGGGACCCAAGGAGTCTGGCCCCCTTTTGGGTCCTTTGATATGGAGACAGCTCGAGCGGTCCGCCAGTATGTATTTGGGCCCCCCGCTCACCCCGATCAGATTGTCTATATCCAGGCTTGGATAGATACAATCTATGATGCTCCCCCTTGGATTGAGCCACTTCCGAATGGAGTCCTAGCAGCCCTCAAACCGAAATCCAAGGCTGAAGAGGAGACCTCCAAGCCCAACGCACCTCCAGTCTTACCTCCGAGCGAAGACTTCTCCGACCCGCTAGACATCCTTCCCTTACCCCCTCCCCCGTATCCTGCCCCTGAGCCACAACCTGACTCCACCTCGCCCTCCCCGCCTCGGCCCATTCGAACCCGCCGCCACGCTCGACCAGAGGGACCTCTGGAACAGGGCCACGAGGCAGCGCCACTGTGTCCTCTGCGGGAGGTCCCAGCCCCGAGTGGGGGCTCCATGTTTGTGTACACCCCCTTTTCTTTCTCTGACCTCTATAACTGGAAAAGTCAGAACCCCCCTTTCTCGAAGGACCCAGAATCTCTGATTAGCCTTATAGAGTCTGTTTTCTCCACCCACCTTCCCACTTGGGATGACTGCCAGCAGATCTTACGCATCCTTTTCACGGCTGAGGAAAGGATGCGAATCTGCGCTTTGGGGCAAAAGGGAGTCCGAGAACCGGATGGATCTCCATCCACTGATCGGCAACGAATTGAGCACTTGTTCCCCTCCTCCCGACCCGAGTGGGACCCTAACACGGATGCAGGTAAGAAGGCTCTCGATGAGTATCGCCTGAGGCTCTTAGATGCACTTCGTGCGGCTGCTAAGAAGCCCACCAACCTTTCCCGAGTGAGTGCAGTGCAGCAGTTAGCCGATGAGTCTCCAGCGGTGTTCTTAGAGCGCCTTTTAGAGACCTATAGATTATATACTCCAATCAATCCGATGGCACCCGAGAACGCACGAGCAATTAATATTGCTTTCGTGTCCCAGTCGGCCCCTGATATTAGGAGAAAGTTACAAAAGCTTGAGGGATTCGAGGGAATGCCTCTCAGCCAGTTGGTCGAGGTCGCACAAAAGGTTTTCAACAATAGGGAAACCTTGCAAGAAACAACAACCAAAAGGATGACTAAAGTACTGGAATTACTTTGCGAAAAAGAAGCCAAGAGGTCAGCTAACCCTAGGAAAAAGGAAGCTCGAGGTAAGCGACCTCCTCTAGACAAAGAGCAATGTGCGTACTGTAAGGAGATGGGACATTGGCGTAAGGATTGTCCAAAGTTAAAGCCTAAGACAGAACGAGAGACTAAGGCCCTGTTGTCTCAGAAATGAGGAGGTCAGGGCTCGCCGCCACCCCCCGAGCCCCGGATAACTCTCCAAGTGGGGGGGCAACCGGTGGACTTCCTAGTCGATACAGGAGCTACCTATTCTGTGCTGACTCAACCATTAGGAAAACTGACCAAGCAATCTGTCAATGTGATAGGAGCTACAGGGGGCCGAAAATCGTACCCAAAGGTGACAGCTAGTCTGGCTCGACCTGGACATAGACTGGTCCAACATGATTTTCTCTGGGTCCCTGAGTGCCCGGATCCCCTTTTAGGGCGGGACCTTCTACATAAATTACAGGTGCAAATTGACTTTGTTACGAATGAACCTAGACTGAAGCTAGGGACTGATACCCCCTCAAAATCAGAGGGTATTAGAGTGTTGGCTCTTGTCCCAGAAGGAGAAAGTTACCGCCTGCTGGGAAGTTTGTCTGGTGCACCCGAGTTGTCACGGACTGACTTAGAATTAGAACTGCTGAACAAATGGAAACAGGAGATTCCAGAAGTCTGGGCAGAAAACAACCCTCCAGGGCTAGCAGTCAACCAAGTCCCCCATGTGGTAGAACTCTTGCCTCAGGCACGCCCCATCTGCTTAAGGCAATACCCAATAAGCCTGCAAGCCCGGAAAGGAATTAAAGTCCACATACAGAGACTAAGAGACAATAATATTCTCATTCCTTGTGTCTCTCCCTGGAACTCGCCCTTGCTCCCAGTTCAGAAACCGGGGACGAATGACTATCGCCCTGTACAGGATCTCCGAGAGGTTAATAGACGAGTGCTGACTCTACACCCAACAGTGCCAAATCCTTACACCCTGCTCAGCCTCCTTAATCCGGAGAACACCTGGTACTCTGTCCTGGACTTGAAGGATGCCTTCTTCACCCTGCCTCTTGCTCCGGTGAGTCAACCCCTATTTGCCTTCGAGTGGACTGACCCAGATACAGGGGTAAAGGAACAGCTGACCTGGACACGTTTACCTCAGGGCTACAAGAACTCTCCCACCCTTTTTGACGAGGCGTTAGCAAGAGATCTCTTAGGATTTAGAGAGGAACACCCCGAGATAGTGCTCCTTCAATATGTAGATGATTTGTTGATAGCCTCAACGTCCCTAGAAACATGTCAAGAGGCAACTGAGGAGTTGTTAAAGACTTTGGGACGATTAGGCTATAAAGTCTCGGCTAAAAAGGCTCAACTGTGTCGCCAGGCCGTGACTTACCTGGGCTATAAATTACAAGAAGGAAAGAGGACTTTATCAAAAGAAAGAATCCAGGCCATATTACAAATCCCATCCCCAGAAACTAAGAAACAGGTGCGGGAGTTTCTGGGAGCTGTCGGATACTGCAGACTATGGATTCTAAACTTTACTGAAATCGCTCGCCCATTGTATGACTCTTTAAAGGGAGAGACTCAAAAGTCGCTCGACTGGACAGATGAGTGCGAGCAGGCTTTCCAACAGCTCAAGCGAGCTCTGACTGAGGCTCCAGCCCTGGGGCTCCCTGATGTTACTAAACCCTTCACCTTGTTCGTAGATGAACTCAGAGGCATAGCAAAAGGGGTTCTGACTCAAGATATTGGCCCTTGGAAGAGACCTATAGCCTATCTTTCTAAAAGACTCGACCCAGTGGCAGGAGGGTGGCCTCCGTGCCTGAGAATTTTGGCCGCTGTGGCAATGCTACTCAAAGAGGCTAAGAAGCTCACTTTTGGACAAAAGATTTCTGTGGTAACCTCCCACAGCCTAGAGACTCTTATTAAAACCCCCCCAGAAAAATGGCTTTCAAATGCCAGAATTCTACACTATCAGGCCTTGCTTCTAGACCCAGAATCAGTAGTTTTCAAGACCTCCTCAGCTCTAAACCCAGCCACTCTCATGCCCGACGATAACCCAGAAAACCAACAGATGCCTCTCCATGAGTGTGCTGACATTCTCGAGTTACAGCAGAACTTGCGAGCTGATCTAACCGACCAGCCTTTTAAGGACGCTTACAATTATTTCACCGACGGAAGCAGTTTCATTCAGGACGGGAGGCGAGTGGCCGGCGCAGCAGTGACCACCTAGAAAGAGGTACTCTGGGCTAAGCAGTTAGAGCCTGGCACTTCTGCCCAAAAGGCAGAGCTCATTGCTCTGACAGAGGCATTAAAGCTAGCCTCAGGAAAGAGGGTAAACATCTACACAGACAGCAGATATGCTTTTGCTACTGTACATGTACATGGAGCTATTTACCATGAACGCGGTCTCTTGACCTCGGCCGGGACTAAGATTAAAAATGCCCCACAGATCCTAGACTTGCTAGCAGCTGTCTGGCTACCTCAGCAAGTCGCTATTATTCATTGCAAGGCACACCAAGTGGGAGATGACCCCATCATCATAGGAAACAATTTGGCCGATCAGGCTGCCCGAAAAATAGCAACCACATCAGAGGGGCCTGCAGAGGAAATGACTGCCCTGATGCTAGTCCCTCAAGCCTTGTCAGAGCCTGTTTATTCGAAGACAGATTTACAGCTAGCATCTCAACTTGGAGCCAAACCCCGCACTCCAGGGGGCTGGTATCAGCTGCCCGACAAGCGAGTGCTGTTACCCGAAGCACTAGGACGAGAGCTTTTGCAGCAAGCTCATCAGGCTACTCATTTAGGAGGAACTAAACTAGCAGAATTGTTCAGAGATCGATTTTTCATTCCAAAGCTCTCCAAACTAACTGCCTCTCTGAGCTCTAGATGTCCACAGTGTTTGTTGGTCAACCCAACCAGGAAACCTCCACTGGAAACCACCCGGTATCGAGGAACCTCCCCAGGAGAACACTGGGAAGTGGACTTCACGGATATGGTAAAACCTGGCTTGCAGGGACACCGCTATCTCCTGGTGATGGTAGACACATTCACTGGCTGGGTAGAGGCCTTCCCCACTAAGTCTGAGTCAGCCCTGGTTATAGTTAAAAAGCTACTACATGAGATTATACCCCGATTTGGCCTCCCATTATCAATGGGGTCCGACAATGGCCCGGCTTTTATAGCCCAAGTTACTCAAAAGTTAGCCCAAGTATTGAAAATCAGTTGGAAACTCCATTGTGCCGATCGGCCACAAAGCTCGGGACAAGTAGAGCGCATGAACCGGACCATTAAGGACGCTTTGACTAAGCTGTCTTTAGAAACTGGTGACAATTGGGTGAGCCTTCTTCCCTTTGCATTGCTGAGGGCCAGATGCACCCCATATATTTCTGGGATCTCCCCCTTTGAGGCTATGTTCGGGAGACCCCCACCTATAGTTCCTAAGTTGTCAGAAGACAAATTAGCCGAAGTAACTAACCAAGATCTCATTAAGTCCTTACAGAGTCTCCAGCCTGTACTGACCTCAATTCACCGGCTGTTCAGACAAAAACATCCGAACCCCCCCTTGGGAACGCTGCCCCAAGCGTCAATTGAGCCAGGAACGTCGGTCCTGGTGCGACGACACCACCGGGATTCGCTTGAGCCGCGCTGGGAGGGACCGTTCACCGTGGTGCTCAGCACTCCCACCTCCGTCAAGGTAGCAGGAAAGACTGCGTGGATCCACCACACACAAGTCAAACCACTGGAAGCTACAGACGACGAAAAGGGTCCCCGATGGACAGTACAACGGACTGGTAACCCATTAAAGTTAAAGTTTGTAAAGGACTCTCAGCCATAAAATTATGTCTGTACTATGGTATTTGGCTTGGTGCTCGATTATAATTGTAAACCCCGGGAATGGGGACTGGATTGTTTCAGACGAGAAAACTAAAAGGGAACTAGGGAGAGCTAAAGGCACGATAAATCAAGTCACCATTGACCTATGTATACTTTTCAATGGGATAATAATTAATGATGACAGCCCAACTGGCAGGGTAGGTGGGTCGGTCCACCGTAACCTCTGCTCGGGCCGTGGGCCTAAAGCTCTGCAAGTTATGTTCCAACTCAAGCAGGCATCCCTGTATGTATGTCCTAAAAACCAGCCTGACCCCAATTATAATGTGTACTGTGCCTCCGATCCAAAACATCAATATTGTTATTCGTGGTCATGTGTCACAGGAGGCCTAGATGGATACTATAACTCTGAAAAGTATCTCGCTGTCAAGTACATAGGAAACAAAAACTGTTATGGTGTTTATACTTGTAACCCAGTCCAGCTGACCTTTCTAAATCCAACGGATTTTAGGTGGCTGGGGCAGGGACTTACTTACGCTGTTAAAATTTATAAATCTGGACATGATCCTGGAATTAGTATCAATATCTTATACAAGCCACCTAGAAAGCCTCCTGTAGTCATTTACAGGAGAGGACGCCGCCCAGTGACAGCCCCCACTCAGAAGGCACCCATTAATTTCCCACTCAGTCGACCCCGGAGGCACACTCCGACGACTAAAGTGACTGAGGCCACATACAATGGGAGCATTTACCACACAGACCAGCCCCAGATAAAGCTGTGTAAATGGAGGGGGGAAGGGGGCATCCCATACTGGATAGAGATTAGAGTGCCTAGCCTCGATCCAACCTCGATGCAACCTTCAACGAGGGCTACAAAAACTGGTTTGAGAAGGTCTAGACGGGCACAGACTGAGCCCAAAGCCTCCGCCCCACCTTCAATGATAGCGGAAATATTCCAACCTTTGGAAGTAGCAGCTGAGCTACTTAACAGTTCCCTTGATAGCGATTTAAAAATCCCATGCTGGCTGTGCATGTCCCCAGAGCCCCCCTTCTATGAGGGCTACATCACGGTCACTGATAAACTAGCCTCCGATCCCTCTAGATGCAAAATGCTCCTTCCCCAATCGCTATGGAAAGGCACCAGTTTAGAGGGGATAACTGGTACCTGCATATATCATTTTAGCCACACAGCCCCTGAGTATTGCGACCTTTCTCACTCTTATCGCATCACAGGAGCTGGTGACGCTACTCCCCTAATAGCCCCGGCCAGCCATTGGTGGGCTTGTACTTCAGGATGGTTCCCTTGTATGATTTCAAAAAAGTTCGTTGTTGACCAGGATGAGGTGTGTGTACTAACCCAGGTTCTGCCTAGAATCTACTGGCACTCCGAGGAAGAAGGGAACCGGGCTCTCATCTCAGCCAGTCACCAGATCAATAAGAGAAGTCCAGCCCTCCCTATTATGGCTGGGATCAGTGTATTCTCAGCCCTCGGGATGAGTGCTGCGTCCATGGGAGTTAGCATACACCAATACAATATGCTATCTCAACAGGTAGATGAAGAAATAAAAAGAGTCCAAAATGCTATTGAGGCCTTAGAGAGTTCAATGGACTCATTAGCTGAAGTAGCTCTCCAAAATCGCAGAGGACTAGACCTCTTGCTTGCTGAAAAAGGAGGACTGTGCTTGGCCCTGGGAGAGCAATGCTGCTTGTACGCCAATAAGTCTGGGGTAGTTAGACAAAACTTAGCGGAACTCCAAAGAGGCATACAAGAAAGAGAGAGACTAAGACAAGGAGCTCTAGGGTGGGCGGAGCAAATGTTCTCCTTCCCACCGTGGATAACCAACATAATAGCGACCGTAGCCGGTCCTATCATTGTGATTCTAGTGCTAGCCACTTTGGGCCCCTGCATAGTAAATAGGCTGACTGCATATGTCAAGCGTCAGGTACAAAGTATAAAATTAATGATGGTCAGGCAACAAGCGTATGAGCTTGTCCCCAGCAGACCTTAAGTACGGCCAAGGATTTGGCCCAGAAGTCACAACATCAGAGGGGAATGTTGTACTCTAAGAAAGTAGCTTCATCATTTTGTGTATTATAGCAAACCTGTACCGCGGCTTACTAAATGTTTTCTTTTCTTAACTGATATGTTAAGTGACCCAATTGATATGTTGAGCAATACTCTCCCCTGTAAAGAATTGCAAGAATTTCACTTAATTGAAATGTTAATCACGGAGCGGCCCTCTACAAACAAGAAGAGTGGTGCTAAAACAAGCTAACAAGGGCTGTTAATCACGGGTAGGCGCCTCTAGTCTTCGCTAAAGAACTAAAGAAGACAAGAAGGCCCACTAATTTACACATTGTTTGAAGTAGTGTGTTTATATGCAGGGAGATTTGCCCATGAGTTTAACCTTTTTACCTAACCTTAGTTACTCTTCCCACAAGATAGATACTCGCCGTTCTCCTGTTCTGTAGCGCGCCTTATTGCCTCCCCCCACCCACCTATCTGGGCCATAAAGAATTTGGGTTTCTGGTGACCTCTCCCCGACCTGGTGATGATCTGTCATAAAATGAGCCTGCCCCAATTTTAAGAACTGTTTAGCTTCAAAGAAATTACCGGGAAATACTGTGGCCCAAACCCCGATCGGTGCTTTCCTTTTGTTCTGTATGTACCAATGGGTTAGATATCAGATCTTTGTAAAACTTAAGTTCCAGCATCTCATAACTCGTGACCCCTTCGCACTCACTGGCGAAGACAAGCTGTCCTAGGATAATTAACTCTCCACTTTCTTCCCCAAATATTGCTGCAGATGTGCCACTCTGAGATAATGTCAGTCTGCAGGATGGGAGTAATTTGAGCAACACCAGGAACTCCCGGGACTGTCAGAGCTAAGTGGACAGCAATACAGTTTCCAGATGCGGGTCAACAGGTTTAATGGCCTTACAGGTTTCCTCCCCACTTTCCCTTACTTTTAAAAACCCCTTTCCCCAGTCTTGGGCGCGCAGTCTTTGGTTTGATCTAGGAGAGACTGTGCCGCCAGGACTGGCTCAATAAAGCCTTTGCCACTTAAGTTTTGGACTCTTGTTTCCGTGGACTTTATACCGGGGCCCACGTTATAACAGGTTCTCCTTATCTCTAACACTTTGTGTAGTGGGGTTGCATGGCAGATCACAGCATTTCTTCAGCTGTTTGCACTCATTGGGTCTTGACCTCACTCTGTATCCCAGAATGTGTATCTCTTGTCCAGACTTCTTCCCTGAGCTCCAGAACCATAGATATACCAAAGTCACTGCAAGTGGATGACTGGAGACATGCCAGAATACTAATATATTCCATTTCAGTCTTGATTACTAGTGCTGATGAGTTGCTTTTGAGTACTTTCCCATTTAAGAAGACATCTCTGCAAATTTTCTGGGGACTGAGATCTAAATGCCTAGCAGGTGTCTTCGATTTTAGTTTTGTTTCTTCTCTCACATGCAATATGCAATATATTGTAAAGCCCAAATTTTTTTTGGTCTTTATAATATCAACACAGTCTCCTCATCTTTCACTACAGTGGCCAATGGGCTGTGGTCATCAGGATGGGAGGCACATTGTGACTGTCTAGAAGCATCAGAGAATGTAAAGATGCAGTGATTCATATTTACTTTGACAGTTGTCCCATAAGTCAACAATCATGTAATAGATATTAACTATCCTTCTAATCCAAATTTTCATTCTGTTTTCCACATTAGGTTTTGGGGATAACGGTAGTATTGGAGGAGGCTCTTCAGCAAAAGGGAGAAAGAGGCTATTAAAATTTATTTCCATGAGAGTGGGTTGTAGGTGGGGAGCAAACTTTTTACTTCAAAAACTGTCAGTTTTCAGTCTCTTTTTGCATGCAGAACACTTAGAAACAAATGTCTTTTTAGACCATTTGTCCTAATCAGTCTTATGAGTAATGGTGGAGAGTAGGAGGCTCACCTTAGCCATAAATGTCTTGAGTAGTTAACATCATAAAGTGTCCTGAAAAATCCCAGTTCCCTCTTCATTGTACTTTATTTTTTAATGGATTCTAGACTGATTTAATCCCTAAATTATTACTCTCTTCAAATAGAATGCTCTGTTCACATTATTTTTTGAAGCATTCAAAGCAAGCCTTAAGAGTCAGAAATAAAAAT
This sequence comes from Cavia porcellus, assembly GCF_034190915.1. Taxonomy (NCBI): domain Eukaryota; kingdom Metazoa; phylum Chordata; class Mammalia; order Rodentia; family Caviidae; genus Cavia; species Cavia porcellus. The sequence goes on along the minus strand of NW_026947501.1, from coordinate 41,375,052 downwards.
GAAATTTGTGAAAAAAATTATGGAGAAAAAAGAAGAGTTATACAGATATCTGAATGTAAACCAGCTTTGTAGGACTGTAAAAAAAATATTTGAGACAATTAATTTATTAAAAAAAAAAAGCTTCCTTTTTTTGGCTTACAATTGTGGTGATTTCAGTCCATGGCTGTTGGCTTCCTGGTTTAGTTTTGGAGAGGTTCCACATCATGGAAGGAAGTGTGTGGCTGAGCAAGGTTTGTTCATTTCTTGACTGAGACATGAAAAAAGGGGTCACCAAAGTTCCATAATCACTTTTGAGGGCTCTCTGCTTCAAAACGTATAATCTCAAACTCAAACACATGATTTATCTTTCACCACATATATGAGGATTGCTGTTGGGGGAGAATTCTGAATACAGTAACTTTTACAGAGATACCAGAAGGATTTGGTAAGTCTCAGGACATTGAATTTGGTAAATTGTCCATTGGTCATTATCCAGAACTAGACGGGGGCTATGCCTGGGGCATGCTTGGGACCTGGAGTCTATGCTGGGTATGACTAAGCATTGCTAGTGGTAGCTCCTGAATTTGCCTAAGACTCTGGTCTTGCTGCCATCACTAGAAATTTTATTTACTCATATTAGGTGAGTAAATCCCCTATCACCACCACATGATGTAATAGGGAGCAATGTGAAGCCAAGTATATTCACAGAACATCTCAGAATGTCCATTTTACATGAATGCATTGTGCAGAAATATTATGTTAAAGTTTTACCTGAATGTGTCATACAGAAATACATTAAAATTCACATGGTTATAGAATAGAAAGCACAAGTCATTCTTTGAGAAACAGTTAAGATTCATAGGAGAAGCATTAAACTTCACAGACAACATTGATAGAGAGAAACTTACTTTCTGTTTCAACTTACTTGAACCAGTGTGAAGCTCTATGTCAGCGTCTAATGAAATACAGTTACATTTAGGTAGGTTTTGTTAGGCTGTTGTCTCTAGACTGTAAGCTTGATAACTGGTGAGAGAAGTTGGGAAGACAGAACACTAACGATCAATATATTTGATTTAACCTCAGCTCTGTCAAACACTAAGTAATCTTATGAAAGCATTTGTGTTCTGGCTTCAATTTCCTCATCTCAAGGGTGTGATAAATGAGATACATTTTGATCTTCAGTCTCTAAATCCCTTAGAGGAGAGGTGTTCCTTGGAACTTCTGGACCCTGGTAGTGTATCAGTAAAAAGCTTAAGAACTTATTATGCAAACGCATATCAAGACTGAAAATTCTCAAAGATGTGATTTTCTGCTGTTTTCCTTCATAATGCCTGTACGACGATGGTGTGAGCCTGCAAACACATTGCACTATAAAAATCAGTTTGTATAATATTTTACTTTTAATTGTATGTTTATTGAATATTACATTTAAGTGCTCAGAAAACAAAATACAGTCATGGCTCACCACTTTCATTTCAATATTGTTTCATGTGGTTATATTTTAACCGCACAGGTTGCAGTGTAAGATTGGTTCAAATTTCATGGCCGTGGACTGACAAATACTTTGAAAGCATTCCTCCCCACAAACATATTCACCACAAATGGCCAACAGTGTGCTCTGCTGCATACAGTCACTTGACAATCCCAAACCGATGGAAGTTCCACCAAGCTGTGCTCATACCACAGGGAGAACATGCCCCTTACAAGCGCTTCAGAAAAGGATGAGACTGGAAAACTGCAATAAATTGTTTTTTAGTTTTATTTTAGTAATACTAAAAATCTCCTTGGAACAAACCAGAATTTGAAAGAAAGTAAAATCATTCTTTTTATTTTGGCAAAAAGGACACATATAAAGAGTCACTTTTTATACCGTTATAGGTAATTCAAGTGTTTTTCAATGCTTTCATTGCTTTCTTCCTGATTTTCATAGTTTTATTGTCATGTACTTTGAATCAATGGGCATATTTTCACTATTTAAATATTTGTAGTTTTATATAGCCAATGACACCCATATGCATAGCCATATTTTGCTTTATTGCACTATATATACTTGTTAATTTTGTATTTTTGTATAAAATATTGACTGGTAATGAAAAAGGGTCAAGCAAAATTTTACTCTCTCACACTGTTCTTGTTAGTGAAGAATCTGGGAATGGTATAAATTGGTTGAGAAGGGTTGGTACTGGGTGAAGAGTCCTCTTTGCATTTTAGCCATGGTGCCTACAAGAGTTACAGTCATTCAAAGGCTTCACTGGTGGCTTTCAAGATAAACCACTTACTGGTTTAGAACCAATTTTTAACTTTTATTTATTTTAAAGATAATAAAACAAAACAAAACAGAACAAAGGAAATCAGAACAGAACAATGCAAGCAACACAGGATTTCAAAACAAGACAACAGAAAATCAACAGTGGCTACCATAATGTCCCTTGTTTTCTTTGAGACAGCTGTCCATCCCTTCACACAGATTGTTTGGAATTAATTTTGTTGCTCTGTGAATCTCTTCATTATATATCATCTGCATTCTGATGAGGTGGCACATGGATTCCTCTGAAGCAAAATACTAAACATAGTCATCTGAAGCTGCAAATACCTGTATCTCAATAATTAAACCTCTGAAAAAGAAATTAGGGTAATAATGATATTTACAAAGGCTTCAAGGAAAATTAAATGTTTAGGAATTAACCTAATCAGGGAAGTGAAAATCTATGCAATAAAACCATGGTACTCTGAACAAAGGAGATTCAGGAAAATGATCCAACGTCAAAAAATCAAAAAGTTCTTTCCCTTTCCTGAACAGTCAAGATCAATGTTGTCAAAATTGCTATGCTACCAAAGCAGATATATAGATTTAATGAACTATTAGTCAGAATACCAGCAGCATTCCTCACAAAACTAGGAAAAGCAATCCTGAAATTTATATGGAACCAAAACAGACCCAGATCAGTGATTACAATCCTAGGCAATAAGGGCAAAATGGAACACATCACAATCTCAGAATTCAAGATATATTCCAAAGCTACAGTGATAAAATAGCTACAACAACAGACACGGTTCACTGAAACAGAATAAAGGATGCAGAAAAGACTCTGGGCACACCCATTCATCTGATCTTTGAGAAAGGGTTGAAAAGCATTTGCTGGTGGAAAGACAACCTCTTTAACAGATGGCATTGGGAAAACTGGTTACACACATGAGAAGTTTGAAGCTAAAGTCCTATTTCTTTCCATATAGTAAAATGAAGTAAAAATGGATCAAAATCATGGGTAATGAAAAAGAAGCCCTTAACCTGCTGTGAGGCAATATAGGAAAAATTTCGAAGACATAGACAGAAAGAATTTTTCAAACAAAACTCCAGTTTCAGAAATTGCATCAAATTAAAATGCTTTTGCACTGTTAAGGAAACAACTAACAGAGTAAAAACACATCCTGCTGAATGGGAAAAATGTCTTTGTAATACATACGCACATCAAAACCAAGACTAATACTAAAAAGATTTGAAGAACTTTAAAAAAATAGACCTTCCAAATAAAAGAGCCAATCAAAATGTGTAATTGAAAGAACAGTCCTCACGAGAAAAAAAATAGTTAATAAATACATAAAGATATATATATATATATATATATATAACAGAAAAATGCATATTAAAACAACACTGGTATTCCATCATTTTCCAAAAAAATGGCTGTCATTAGGAAAGTAAATACAAATATAGGTTTATCTATGAGGAAAAATGAAACTTTCTACTTTTTTCGTGGCAACGTCAACTATTACAACCACTTTGGAATTCTGTATGGAGAGTCTGCAGAAATCTAAAAATAGAAATTCTGATTGACCCAGCTCTTTCTGTTCTAGTTATCTTCCCCCAAAGAATTCAGGACATCATACCACAGTGATCCTTGCACAGGCTTGTTCAGAGCAGCAAAACTCATAAGCACTAAATCTTGGGAGCAGTTGGCATATTTATCAGCAGGTCAGTGGATCAATGGATAAAATAATGTAGCATTTATGCACAATAGAATACTACTGAGTCATAAACTTGATTGGGTCATTTCCTAAACTGGATTAGGAAAATGAAAGCATGTGACAATTATGTGATGCGAAATAAATCAGAGACCCAATCATAAATATCTTATTATCTTATATGTGAAATCCAAAGTGGAAAAAAATTCAAATCAAAATATGACATAATAGAAAATAGGGAGATAAGTCCTCTGAAAATTAGTGGAGGGAAAGGAGGGCAAGAGGAAATCAAAAATAATTAAGATGAGTCAAGTACATGTGCCAGCTCCTCAGAGTACATGTGATTAAGTACAGCAAGTGTACATAAAAACCAACAAATAACATAGAACCTTAGAAACAAAAATTCAACAAGGTGTTTAATCTTCTTGCCTCTTGAGTCACACACTGGTTTTCTTAATCCTGATTGATGACTCTGGTGGATAGGAGAGTGTCAGTGCTACCTAGTCGGAGGGGATACCAGGAGGCAGGAAAGGATGGTGACCTCCTCAGTGGGCAGCTGCAACTCTGTCTAAGGTACCATCTGGCTCTTCTTATGTAAAATGTCCCCACTAGCATTCTTTTTAACATGATGCTACAGGTGGTAGTCTTTAAATTTTGCTGACTTCCTTTTACTTCTACACGTTATGAACTCCATAATGTTTTGTTGCAATAATGATTACCTAGTTAACCAGTTATTAAAAAAGTTAAATGACAAAGTATTGGATATTTTTCCTTGGTTACTGTTCTTGGTGTTTTCAAGTCTTCATCTATTGTCATTTTTCTTCTTTCTGGGGAACTTATAACCATTCTGGTCATGTAAAATATTGATGATGTGTTCTTTCAGCCCTTGTGTTTCTAGAAGGTGATCTGTATTATGTTTTCAAGTCTCATTTTTCTGAGTACAGATTTATTTTACATTATTTTCAAGATGTTTCTCTTCTTTTCCCTCAAGTATGATCCTCTCTCTTTCTCCCTTGCTTCCTTTTCTTCTTTCTTTCCTGTGTCTCTTCATTCTTTCTTTTTCCTTTTAGTCTTTTCTCTTTGTTTCTGTCTTTTTTTCTTTCTTTAGTTTCTTTCTATCTTTTTGTTTCATGTTCTTTCTTTCCCTCCATAGCTCTTTTCCCCTCTCTCTTTCTCTGAATCTTTTGTCTTTTCTCTTTATATTTTACTATTTCACCAGAATTGTTTATCTGAGGATACTAGGTTGTCCTTTGGATACCATATCCATTTCAAATTATTTTTGACCTAGAAAATACATTCATTTAATAAATCCACTGGCATTTAGAGCTATTTTCTAAGTTAAATATAAATCTAATAACTTGACTGCAGTGTAATTTTTATTCACATAACTACAGTTCATGTGATAGTATTTTTTTGCATAATTCTACAGTTCATTGTCTATACAGTTGGTTTTCCTCATTCTCCTTTTGTATGAGTCCCTGAAGGCCCTGTCCACCTGCCCAGGTCTTATAAACAAGGGCTTTGTAGTGAGAAAAGGACAGCATCAGGCAGCAGTGTCAGGGATGTGGGATCTCAGACCCATGTTCTTATTGTTGTGCTCCTGTGCGTCTCTGCTGTGAAGCTCAGTACTGAAATCTCTTTAGAGAAATATTTGCATAGTTGAAAAAATGTCTGAAAGATATCATAGGATAAAAACTATTCCCAGTATGGACCTAATTATGCTCAGACTTTTAATATTTTAAAATGAATTTTATAAGATTATAACGCATGCATGATAACTTGTTTGCGTTTAGTTGTGAGTGTGTGTCTGTGTCTGTGCATCAGAGGGTGTGTGTGGATGATGCTTATCTATTCCAGTTGCAGTTGCAGGGGGCTATGTTGATACCACAGTGATCCAGACTCCAGGCTCCCCAACTGAGGCTGTAAGAAAGACTGTTAACACCTTAACACCAACGGCAGACCCAGCCAGAGTAGTTTATAGAGCAACAACTCTACTTACTCCTTAGCCTGGTGTCAGCAGAAACCAGGACAGGCTCCCAGGCTGCTCATCCCCTGGGCATCCACCTGGGCATCTCAGATCCCTGACTGGTTTATTCGCAGTGGTTCTGTGTCCAACTTCACTCAAACCATAAACAACCGCCAAGCAGAAGGTGTGGATGATTTTTATGGTTGGCAATATTATAACTTCCCACTCATAGTGTTTCAGCCTCATACCCAAACCTCCCCAGTTCATAGGCCAGTGAGCCTGCTGCACCAGCTGCTTTCCTCCTCAGTTATTAGATCTGAGATTTGCAAGGAAAGATTTTCTCTGTGGCACACTATAGAGATTCCCTGGTTGAGTGATATGGGATGAGTAAAAGCCAGGAATATATACCTCTTATGTAGCCAAATAATTTAAATTATGTTTTGCATTAGGAGAAAAATAAAAGTGATATATTCCATGATGTCTCCAGCATGTGACAGAAAGACCCCAGTCTGAAAGTCTTGATCTGTGTAGGGATCACAGTGTGTGTGACCCTCCTGTCCAAGAGGTCCTAGAATACATATGCATTCATCCAGATCAGTGTCTGGAATGATAAAAGACAGGATACTCATCTCCCTCTTACTAATGAGAGAAAGAAACATATCCTACTTCACAAGTGTTGATCATCAGAGTTTACTGTCATCAACATGATAGAGTGAACTTAGCTTAGAGCCTCTGACATCTGCAATTACCAATGAAATTGTAAGAATGTTAAGATAAGCATTAGATGCAATATTTTGTAGACTTAGTGACTAAACTTCATAAAAGAGCTTCATAAACTCAAGTCAAAAGAATTATGAGGTTGAAAACTGTCTTTTTCAATTAAAGGGGACTATAGTTTCATAGCAATATGAACTTTTCTGACAACTATTTTTAAATGAGTGCATGGTTATACTTATCACTTTCTCTAATATCAGATGAATTAAAAGATTTCTTAAGACAAGATCCCTTTTGATAATGCACAGAATGAACCAGGCATGATTTTATGTTCATGTATTTCTGAATCAACATGGAAAACTTTCCTAAATTTCTTCTTTCTAGGATATTGATCCACCACTATCACCTGTCCACAAAATAAAAGAAAATGGCCACACTTAAAAAGAGCCAGAAATAGCCAAATCGTCCAGTATCTCAATGTAACTCAGACCTCTGCGTTACTTTCTTCTAGGCCTCTTCCAAGGTGCTCGCTGTGAGTCTGAACTACTGAGCAACTCTCATTGCAGACTTCTTAACTCCCATGCCGGCAGCCATTAAGCCTAGGTAATTTTCAATAAGTTTCTAATATTTCTATGCTATCCCAAGTAGTCTAATACACCCAGTGTGTATTGTGGTCACTAGCATATTGTGGTTTTTCAAAAAATAGGTACCTAAATATTCTATTACAAATAAAGTATTATAATATCTTATGTGGTTATGTGATCTCAAAACACTAAGGCTGTTAGGAACAAATGTTAGGTAAAGTCCGTTGCTGGGCTTAGTGATTGACTGCAGAAGAACACTCAATTGGAAAGGACTTGGCAGATGGAAAACTCTGCTTCATCTAGAGAAAGACAGATCTCTACGTTTATGACTGTCCTGTGTTTTTAAGACCCTCTGCACTGTCTGCTTAACTTGAACGAGCACTAATAAGTGAAATGAAAGAAATTAAAATTTAGCTTCTTAAAGCAGAAACAAAACTAGTTATTTATGACTTTAAATAACTAGAAATATGACAACTTACTAAGAATGAAAGCAGACAGTTTCACTCACCTTTGTATAGTTTTCCTTGGAAATTAGAAGCTTCCTCAACCCATATTGCATATTTCTCTTATACAATGATATCTAGTAATCTTAAGGAACTTTTGAAATGGATTACACAAAATTATTTAAGAAAAATTCAGAGTGAGATCAAATTTATTAAGAATTAGGATGTTTGTGTCTTCCTTCAGGGAGGTTTTAAAACTTGGTACCTGGTCATCAGGAATGTTATCTTAATCTAATTGGGGGATTGTTGCTTTCTACATTCTCTAAAGCAGGTGTTTTTGGCATATAAACTTTGGAGTGTAGTTCTGCAGCCATGGTTTCCCTAGTAAATTTTGTCCTTTTATTCTCTCTCCATTATCCAATTTTCTTGGGTCCCTCTCCTCTGTTCCCAGGAGCGGTGGAAAGCAGGGTAATCTGTGTGCTTAATTCACACTTCAGTAGAACTCTTCAGGCCCCCAGCTTAAATGTCCTGGCTCTGGGGCTCATGCACAGGGAGACACTGTGGCTCAGTCACGTCCTGTGTTTCTCAGTATCAGGATAAATGTGGCTTTGGAAAACAGACATTGCTTTTGTCATAGAAAATATGAACTTCTATAGTAGTAGTCACTTTCTTTTTGTCTTTCTCTGTGTCTATCATCTTTCCCTCTCTCCTCTTTGTTTTATTTTTTATAATCTTTTTTCGAGCATATTTTATTGTGTAATTCAGGGAGTCAGGGGCAACAAGATGAGGTCAAGGATCCAGGTCTTCACGTGCATGTTGCTCTGGGTTTCTGGTGAGAAATTGAACAGCTCCAAAATCATTAAGAATTGTATCTTTGTAGACTTAAGTTATAATTTTAAAATACAATGAGAAATAATAAGAACCAAGTGTATACTAATTGACAATCTTATTAGTGTCAGCATTTTAAAGGCAGTATTTTAATATTTATAAGATAAAGCCTCTGTGTGTGTGTGTGTGTGTGTAATTACTATGCATTTCTGATTGCAGGTGTCTGTGGTGACATTGTGATGACCCAGTCTCCAGCCTCCCTGGTTGTGTCTCCTGGAGAGAGCGCCACCATCAGGTGTAAGTCCAGCCAGAGTCTTTTTACAGTGGTAACAAGAATATTTTAAGCTGGTACCAGCAGAAACCAGGGCAATCCCCAAACTGCTGATCTACTGGGCATCCACCTGAGCACCTTGAATCCCAGAGCGGTTCGGGGCAGTGGGTCTGGCACAGATTTGACTCTCACCATCAGCGGCCCGCAAGCTGAAGATGTGGCAAGTTATTATTGTTGGCAGGGTATTAGTGCTCCTCCCACAGTGATGCAGCCTCGAACATAAACTTCCTGCCAAGGTCTCCCCACCTGCTTGCTCCCTGTGTGACCCAGGGCTTGAACATTTCCTCCTGCTGCCTGAGAGACTGTGTCTGCCTGATGCATGAGGAAGTCTGAAGAGCTGAGCAGAAGTTAAAGGGCTCTTTGTCTGTGAAATATTTTGCTATAGGAAAATACAGCCAAGCTATGTGTTTTAGTTTTGTATTGTTTTATTATAATTTACAAACTCAAATTTTTGAAATGAGAAATTCATTAGCTATACTTGCATAGGACAAAAATCCAATACCAGATTCAAGAGCTGAAATAAACACATTGTAAGGTGCTTTTCATTTTCAGATTGTAAGACAGAATCTATCTCTTCCCTTTCCTGTATCTTGAGTTCCTTTCATTCCTTGACTGGTGGTCTTTCCTTTCATCTCCAGAGAGAGCAGCATTTCATTTCTCTGAAGGTTGTTCCATAGTAGCATTTTTCACTGAATATCCTTTTCTGCTTCAACTGTAAACCAGAAACTGTGCTTACCTCTAATGATGAATTTAAGTTTCTATTTAATAGCACATGATCCCCAGTCTTCACAGTTTGTATTAACTAATAAAATTCTGTGTTTGTTGATGGAGAACTTTGTGCCTCCTTGAAAACAAGGTACTCACTAATCCCATTAATGTGTTCACTTTAAATAGGAATTGAGCATCTAGGTTTCTCATAGCGACACAGAAGAGAGCAAGAGTCTCATATATCATTTATAATTGTTTGAGATTCCTAAAGCATGTTCAGGCTCTATCCTTAAATGTGATTTTTTTGTTTGTTTGTTTGTTTTTGTGAGATATGGTCTTGCAATGTAGTCCAGGCTGGTTTTGATCACTAGGTTTCTCAGACTGGCCACAAACTTACTGTGATTCTCCTGCTTCGGTATACTGAGTGCTGCAAATACAGGCTGAAATAGTTATTTCCTAACTTCCTTGGTCTAGTTATGTCAACAACAGAAGCATGAATGTACTGTGTTGTCCGTAAAGGACACAGGCTGTTGTGTGATGGACAATACAGTGGTTTTCTTTTTTTTTTTTTTTTTTTTTTTAATTTTTTATCAGTACCAGGGATCGAACTCACAACCACACTCTTGCAAGGCAGGCAGGCTGAAATCTATTTCCCCTCTATTTCCATCGCACCCTCTTCCTTCTAATTCTCTCAAATCCCTTCTCCTCTCGTTTGTTTCCTTTGCTTTCTACTGTTCTGTTTAGATTCATCCAGGACCTTCACATGGTAGGTAGCAAAACACTACAGCATTGTGCTATCTTTGCAGCTCCAGAATGTAGTTTTTCCTGGTCTTTGTGGATGATACATGTGTGGTCATTTTTGACCTCTCCCTGTGCCCTCCATCTTTTCTGCCTTTTTTTCTCTGAACTTGTTGAGTTCTTCTCCCCCTTAAAGCCTCCTGCTCCTTATCACCCATCTTCCTGCCATCAAGCCTTCCAAGCCACGCTAAGATTCTGTCCCTATTAGGACTCTGGCTCTGGAATGTGTTCTTTTTCTCAGGAATGTGGCTTTTGCAGTGGCACAACTTTTATCATTAGAATCTCTCACACCTCTTGTAAGTGGAAGTCCTGTGCCTTCACATATGAATTGCAAGTTTCAGACTGTTGGCCTCCTCTTTACAGTGATGACCAAATGTCAGGTATCTAAAACTCATTCACCTTCCTGGAGTCCCTGAGAGCTCAGGTAGGTTAAGGTGAGAGTAGGAAGACCTATGAGGTGGGTGTAAAATTTGAGGTAAACCAATGTTGTTAATTCAGATAATAACATTTAATGAAATATTTTAAAAGGTTAAATTAGTCTGAAAACTGCCTGTTTGAAAGACATCAAACTTTTGTATTGAAAGCATATAATGAACAAAGAAATGTCAATAAGAAATTTTTCATCTTGTGGCAATATCCTGTTAACATACTATTTCATTTTGTGTTTGCACTATGTTTTTCTCACCAGGTGGAATGAATTGACCCATTCACAAGTGTATCCTCCCTTGATCATGTTAAAACTTAAGGGCCCAACTGTGAAGTGCGTATAATGTGCAGAATTGAGGATGAGTTCAAGGGATGGCAAGAGATCTGGGAACCACGCAAATGACCATGTACAATGTGAGCCTGTTTCCTACTCATAGAATGAACATGGTAGGATGGATGGAAGATCAGATTCTTCACAGCTTCATTCCTCTGAGGTACTGATGGCAGATACGCAGTCCTGGAACTTCGATCTTGGTGTGGCAGGCAACATATCTGATGCTATTATGAAAGGCAGTCTGAAAAGTTGTACTTTATATCATGAATATGAAATTATTGGTATTTACAAAATTTGTGAATAATATGTCATATTTAAGTCCATAAAGATATCAAATCATATACATTTAATTATGAATTATGATACATTCTTTTTTGTATATAAATATACATATTCACATAAAAATGAGTATTTCTGTGTGTAGACATATATACATCAAATTAATCAAAATATTTCTTAAGGGAAGAACTCTCTTGAAGCCCTATACAGAAGGAATGAGGTATAATTTTAAACTACTCTTTTCTTAATGATCATTACAATCCTGATCATAAGTAGTTTTTCATTTGCTAAGCATTGTGCAGCTGTGCTCCTCATTGTAAAGGAGGAGTCTCTATGTGAGTATATTAGGCCCAACTAGTCATTTGGGATGTGTATGAACAGTTTCAGTGAATGACTGGATTCAATCAGGATGATCCTAGGAGGCCTTCCAGGATCCCAGGAATGCAGGTTTGTGTCATGTGGCTCAGATGACCTTGTCTTCTGAGTGTTTTTTTTTTTGTTTTTTTTGTTTTTTTTGTTTTTTTTGTAAAAACTTGGAAAAGTTCCTGTGATTAATTACTCGGCACTTCTAGATTTATTGTTCCTTTTAAAATTTTTATGAATTTTATTAGCATATGTTTGCAGCTCGTACTGCCTGCATTCATTGTGATGGGCAGGTGCATGTACATAGCATATCTTAATTCCTTTTAATTCCTCGTCCTTTGTTTTTGGAATCATAAGCATGTGTTTTTAATCTATCTATCCTGAGTTAATTGTAGCAATTAATTTGAAAACAAATATGCTTGAATTCATTGAAACAGTCCCAGAGCAAGATTCCAAAGTCTCTCAGAAATGTGAAGCTATGAGGACATAATGGAAAATATTTTGGGCACATTTAGGCAGCTATCATACACTTGCCCTTGGAAATGGAGGCGTCCCTGAATCCCTGTACAGTTTGGCTTCTTATTTGAAGTATTCAAGCAAGCTTTATTAAAATTTGAGTTGGACTAATATAAAAATTTTCAATAAATAATTTATTGAAAACAAAATAAATGGGGAGCTCGTATTAATGAAATCAAAATACACCTGTTGTAAATAATATTACTTTATTGATGCTAAATTTTCAAGATCAGTTGAACAATTTTGATTTCATGTAAAATATAGTGAGATGGCAATTTTATATGGTTGATTTTTTTTATTTCGTTCACTTTTTTACATAATGCTGTTTGTAATTCATTTGTTCAATGTTTTCCCAGCTCCCAAATATGAACTCTGGTTAAAGCTTTTTATTACATGTGATTTCCACTGTTTTCTTTCATTCTTGAATAAATGATGGTTTTGTTGGTATTTTTTAGAATAGGTTTTTGCTCTGCAATTCAGGACGGCTTTAACTCACTTTGTAACCCATGCTTGCCTTGGAGTTTCATCCTCCTGCCTCAGCCTATCAAGTGATATGGTGACAGGCGTGTGCAACCATTACTGGCTGAATTTAGCTTCAGGCACCAGGGATACAGACTTTAGTTACAATTTGTTGCTCTCAGTGCATCATCCTGTTTCCTTTACACAGCCTCAGACAAATGTCTGTGCTGTTTCCCCAGACAAGTAGCACAGAGGGCACTGGTATGGCACCTTGTACACAGTAATAAACTCTAACATCCTCAGCTTCCACCTGTCTTATTCTGCATGTGAAATCTGTACCTTACCTGCTGCCATTGAACCTGAGTCCCTAAAGGTAAATATTATTATAAATCCTATAGGTGGAGGGTAGCCTGGCTTGTGTGTAAGGCACAAAGATGCTTTGACCCCTGAGTAATACGCTCAGATACAACCTGCAGGGGAAGGAATTCTGGTATTCAGTGGTGATTTGCTGGGAGAGTAGATTCTGGGTCATCATACTATTCCCGGTGTATCCCAAAATAATGAAGGACAAGCATGAGTGCATTTTAAAATCTTACTCTTTTTCTATATATTTCAAATTAAATTTTTTATTTTAATATTTAAAGGGAAATACTTATTGTTGAAGTTGGTGGCAGCTTTTTAACCAGAAAGGGCCCTCTATAATTTCTTGCAGGTAACAGTCCCTGATTTTGATGTCAACACTTCACAAGATGCCAAGGTTATGGTCTTTCTGACATCTCCGTCACTGTCACTGATCTAAATATCACATGCTTGTCCTGAAGGAGAAGACATGCAACCCTCACACGTGAATGGAGCAGACATGGGCAATAGTGGATCCCCAGTGCTCACCCTTTCGCATGATTCTCCTTCTTTATTTGTCCCTGTTCTTACCGGATGTCTACAGTGTTAGCAGCCCATGAGCTGAGCAGAGAGCCTCACTTGGAGAAGTTAACTGACGCATCCTGATCAGTCAAGCAAAGTGAGTGGTCAGTCGTTGTTTCAAACTGACAAGGGAAGACCTTCCCTGGAAGATACTATGCAAATTCCTTATGGGTGAAAGAATGTGGAAAGAGGTAAGAGATGGGTAGGAGGGCTCTTATGTGAACCAAATGAGGTACAACTTTTTCCATGTTTGGAGGAATAACAACCGGAAAAATGCCCACATTTTTTGCAACAGCAGGGAGAAGGCACTCACTGTGGTAATGGGATTCCTAAGGGAGATACAGTGCACCAAGCCTTGCCCCTAAAGATGGTTCCCAAGTCCAGTTTATTGGTGTGTATACAGATCAGGCTGTGGGAGCAGAGAGCCCACACTACTTGGACTCTTCCCTGCCTAGGAAGACAAAAAAAAAAAAAAAAAAACAAAAAAAAAAAAAACAAAAAAAAACAACTCTCCCCTCACAAGTACTGATCTTCTGAGTCTTGTATGATTAATATTATGGTATGGAACTAGCAAACAGTTTCTGGTAACTACTGTTACCAAGAGCATTAGAAGCCTGTTAGAAACATGCTGGGTACAGTCCTTGCCTGGACCATGTGATTACACACTAAAAGGGGCACTCATGTGAAAGGACCTTGGCTGGGTCTATCTTTTTCATCCATGGATAATTATTTCTTAGGTAATAGCACCAGAAATTTCTAGCAAGTAGTTTTTATGCACTGGTGAGTATCATGTCATACTCCTTTCCCTCCATATCAGATTCATCAAAATACATTGATGGGAACAATTTCCTGGAGATCATTGCACAAAAGAAAAATGGAGAACTTTGACTTCACTTCATTTTTCTGAAAAACATAGAAAAATTCTTTCTCTGCATATTCATTCTTTTCATGGATGTTGGGCCAACACTGTCCTGAGTTCACAGAGCAATTGCAGATTTCATACTTTACCAGAGCACTTACCAGACAAGTGTTTAGCATTCCTCTAAACATGCGTCTATGAATGACATTTTATGCAGCTTGTATCCAAGGTGGTCATTAAGGAAAAATATCAGTTCAGAGCTGCTCAGGGAGTTTCATTGCAGACCTCAGGGCCCATTGCTGGGAGAAGATAGGCCTATGTTTTTTTTCAGTTCGAAATTCTATTTACATCTTCTATGAATGCTCAGATAATCAACACACATGGTACACACTGTGGCAACTTAGCTTATGGGAGAAAAAAGTAAAAGGTACTCTGTCATTTGTCCCTTTATTATGATTAAAACTAAAATAAAATGTGAATTTTTAATTTTGTGGGTCTGTGTGTTCTAAATAAAGAAGCAGTCATGTTTACATGATGTTTGTAGACATTTAAGACCTTATTCTATATGTCCTTAATTTGACTAAGTGCTAGTAAATGAAATGAAAGAAATCCATACTCATTGAAGTAGTGACAAATATAAATAATAAGTTTAAACCATAATTTGAGGAAAACACTAACTTTTTAAGACTAAATTTACACAGATTTATTTATTTTCATATTCTTTTCCTAGGATCTGAGAAACTTGCTTAAATTATATGCTATTTTTCTCTTTCATATTATAGAGCAGTATCTGAGTAGTTCACAGTGAAAACTGAGTTGATTAATAAGGTTAATATTTTATGGATCCAAAACAATTTTGTAGAAAATGGTCTACTAAAAGAACATAAGGGTCAGTCAAACAGATTAAATGGAAAAATTAAAATATGTTTTTGGTTGCCAGTAATAGCTTTGGTGTAATGGTAATGTTTTGAGATCAGTTTAGTAATTTGTGTTGTGACAGTAATTGAGATGCCAATTACATACACCCCTCAAGGTTTTCTTAAATGTTTTAGTATCCTGTGCTTTGCATGAAATATGTGTTACATATTGTTTGTTAAATACGTAATTACAATCCTGAATAGAAAGTCTGAACAGAAATTTGACTCTCTCTTATTCTATTTTATTCATAATTAATTTTTTGAGATGTCAGTAATCAGTGGCTTTGTTGTCTGCTTGCCCTTGAAAAACAAATTGTAGCAGTCTGCACTCCCATCAAATGTTGAATAGCCCACAGGCCTGCCAATATTTGTTACTGACTAAATTCTTGATGACTGCCATCCTTCAAAGGGAAACAAAATGCTCAAAAGGAAAGAACAGACGGCTTAGGGAAAAGGAGAAAAGAAAAAAGCTAAAAGAATTATGTGAATAGGTGTCTTGTTTACTCTTCTCTCATTGCTGGAACAAAATAATGACCCTCAAAATGAGGGAAGGAAAGATTTATGTAGCTTACAGTTTTTGGAGGATTCAGGCCAATCGTAGCGGCTCCAAGGCACAGTGGTGTGGCTGAGTGTCAACTGTTCATAGCAGCAGCAAACAGCAAGAGCAAAAGGGTACAAAGAGAAAAGGCCTCTTCCTTCTCTCCTTTACATTGTATGCTAGTTACCTGGTCCTACTGGGGTGCAGCATTGAAACTGCCAAACTGAGAGCTAGACAATTCACCAATCACAAATACTAATCTTAGCTGACTCCTTACCTACATGAGGCTTTGGAGGGACACCCAGACACAAACCATAACAGTAGGTGTACAGATAAATAAGTAGGTATATATAAAAGATATATAAATATACTACTAATCTCTGTAAGCTCATCTGAAAAAAGTTTGCAGTTTTACTGATTGCTTGATCCTTTTTTGTGACAAATCTTAAAATCTGAATAACTACTTTTAAGTTAATAACGTGAAAAATGTTATCTAGTGTTAATTTGCTACTACTTTTTTGAAATTCTGTATCATTTTTATTATTTTTTCTTTGATTTTAAATTAAAAAAAGAAAAGAAAAGAAATTGTAAGTTTTCTTGAGAATTTACACTTGTCTTGCCCTTCATGAGAGACATTTTCACTTGATCACCTCATTTGTAAGGTGATGTTACACTGATTTCAATGTGACTAAACTTTAAACCATTAATTTTGTGAGAACACATCCTTGGTGGTGTTCATCTACAGTCATTAGTTTCCAAACAGTTCTTGTGTTTTTTTTCTCTCCATTTCTCAACTTGCTTCAAGCCCTGTTTTTAGTACCTAGTTCTGTGAAGGATGAGCTGCAGTTTCCCTTTGGCTTACAATTCTGATCTTCAGGTTATATCAGGGTCCACAGGAATCAAGATGAATTCTCAGCCTGTCTTGTAGCTCTCCACTCATACATTTGCTGGAAACTGGATCCCAAGTGATTCCTGTGTTCTGCAGTAGATTCAGGATAAAGGCAGCTTTGGATTTCAGAGATATGTTTTCAAACAGAGTAAAAATCAACCCTAGAAGTTAACATCCTTTTTCATTATTCTACCTTTTTTATCCATTTTCTCCCTTAATTCTCCATTCATTCCTTCTTCTCCTTCTTGTATTTTTTGTCCTTTTTAAAATCATTTTTTAGTATTTCATAAGAGCTGTTAATACACGATAGCAAGCCTGTGGTTTATGTAAAGCTAAATCCATTTAAATGTATTTTTTTATTTAAATCTAAGGCTTTTTTGATGGCATCTAGTGGTTTTGCAGTATTAGAGCTTCTCAGTTGACTTCTGTGTTCTTTCTGCTCACTCAAACACATGCTCTGCTATGGTATTTTTAGTTCTTGATTTAACCACTTGCTTTCACAGCTCAGTACCCTTGCAATTTGCTCCTTATTTGCTGACTGCTTTGTATAGGTCTCTCTCGCAATAGATTCTATTAAAAAAACAAAACAAACAAACAAACAAAAACCTTTGCAATGATTTCTGACCTGCATTGCACCATATAGGACAGCAAGACGGTGTTCCAGACCCAAATCCTCCGGGCGGACTCTGTTGCTCTGGGTCTGCGGTGAAAAACAGAAAATTTCCTCCATCTTTTCAGACTGACATCCTTGTGCAGTTGAAAATAACTTTAAGAACAACTTGAAAGGAATGACTATTTCTAAATAACCCAAATACATGCTAATTCAAAATGTTGTTCAAGATAATATTATAAATGTTTAACTGTTTCATTTATATGAGAAAAATCTTGTATGTTTATGTGCTTATGATCATTATTCATTCTTAACTATAGGTGTCTTCCGTGGCATTGTGATGACTCAGTCTCCAGGCTCATTGGTAGTGTCTGTTGGACAGAGTGCCACCATCCACTGCAAGTCCAGCCAGTGTCTTCTACACAGTAATTTCAATGAGAACTTCCTGTTACTGTATCAGCAGAAACCACCACACTGTCGCAAACTGCCCATTTACTGGGCATCCACCCAGGGGTCTGGGGTCCCAGATCGGTTCAATGGTAGTGGGTCTGGCAGGATTTCACTCTCACCATCAGCAAGTTACAGGCTGAAGATGTGGTGGATTATTACTGTCTGCAGGATTATAGTGCTCCTCCCACAGTGATTCAACCTCAAATATAAACTTCCTCTCAGGGCCTCCCCAGCGGCTTACTACCCTTGTGACCCAGGGCTTCAACACTTTCTCCTGCTGCCTGAGAGACTGTGTCCCCCTGATACATAAAGAAGTCTGCAGCACTGAGAGAAGATAATGGGGCTCCTGGTCTCCTAGCTGCTTCGCTGTAGGAAAACACAGCCAAGACATTTTCATCATTCTGGTATTTTTTTTATCATAATTTAGATACTCAAGGCATTGAAAGTAGAAATTCATTACTTTATAGTTGTATGGGATAGAATCCATCACCAGACTCCAGGACTGAAATCACAATACTGTCAGATGTTTTCCATTTATGCTGTAGGACAGACTATATCTCTTCCCTTTTCTGTATCTTGAGTTCCTTTCAACTCTTAATTGGTGGCCTTACTAAAATCTCAAGAGCAAGCAACATTTCATTCTTGTGGTGCTGGTTCCATAGTGACATTTGTCTCTGGATATCGACTTCTGCTTTTCAAATATGAACACTAACAAATGTACTGATTTATAATGATAAATATAATTTTGTATTTAGTATCAGAGCAGTCTTCACATGAATTATCCATTTATTTTGGCATTTTTTGGAGATAGGTTTGCATTCTGCAGTTTAACTTGGCCTTTAACTCAACTGGAATCTCAGGCTGGCTTTTAAATTGCAAGGTTCCTCCCGCCTCAGCCTCTCAAGTGATGAAAACACAGGAATGCATCACTTATCCTGGCTCAATTTAATTTTGCATGTCTAGAATATTTGATATTGCAGTCTATGATTTTAAAATACTATCTGTAAGTGCATTCACATTGGGAGTTATTACTGAAAGATATTGACTATTTCCTGTCATTGCAAAATTTTTTAAGTTACTGAATTTTTTATTTTTTCCTTGATCCATTTTTCACTTTTTTTAGTGTTGGAATAGTTGTCATGAACTTCTTAAAAGCAAAAGTTCTCTATGTTTCCCTAAATTTGGAAATATATTTTTTAGAATATCACAATGTTCAATGGAAGTTTTATTTTTTTAGACTTTCTATACTCCTCCAAGCTCTCCTGGCCCAAAATTTATACAGACAAATGTGGTAAAGCTCTGATAGAATTCTCCTTTGTAAGTTACTTGATACATCTGTCATGTCATTTAGTATTGTTTCTTTGTTCCGATTTTCTTAGATTTTTCCTTAAAGTGTTGTGCAGAGATAATTTTCAGGTCCTGTTTACTTTGCGTTTTAAACATCATATTATTTGGATCTACATTTCTTTGCCTATATTGGAATGTTTTGTGCAATTATTATAGGGAATAAATGTCGCACAGGTTTACAATCTTTTCTCATCCTTGATTGTCTTCTTGAATAGCTTATGATTTTTAGAGTCTTCTATGATCTCTCAAATCAACTTGTCATTGTTTCTTTTGAATGAAGGAGAATCTCCCAGTCATTTACTATATCATTCTTTCCTCAAGTTCTGATATTTCATCTTCTGATTGGTGTGGTCTGCTTACATGACTTGCAGTTGTGTCTTTCATTTACAGAAGTTATGCTTTGGTATAACTATAAATTCTTTCCATGGCAGTTCATTTCTATCTTGCATAGTTTTAATTGAATTCAATCATCCCATTCTGTCCTCTTTAAGTGTGTTGAACATCTTCTTAATTAAAAGCATTCTTCTGCTTATGAAAATCTTCTCTGAGTTCATTGAATATTATTCACATTTTCTTAGTTGATCTCTTTAAACGTTTGATCCCTTTGTTTATGAGTTCTTTCCAGGACACACTTTGTCCACTTTATTTTCTGTCAGCTGTTGGAAAGATATAAAATTTTGAGGCACCTGATTCATTTATTTCTCATTATTCCTGTGCTTTTATATTGAGTGTTGTGTGTCAGTTGGTCTGAAATATCTGCTGCTAGGGATCTCTTGCCCTGAACTGCTAGCAGGGGACAGGCACTGGATATACCCACCTGCAAAGAACCAGTCCTATGTTGTAGTATAATGTTGATCGGATTTAGCAAGTTTTCTACTTTTACAATAATACAAGAATACAAATGATTAGAAATGACTGAGAAAAAACAGTGAGGTACATGGTAAAGTTATAATTAAAATAAAGAAGAACGACTAAAAAGCAGGAGACTAAAAGAAAGACACTATAATAGAAGAAAGAAGTCAATTTTTTGATATTATTTTACATGCATATGATGGTGGAGAAAGGCAGGGACCCATAGGTAGAAAAGCAGAGTGTTCTTTATGGAGATTACATCCAGTTTATAAACTAAAAAAAAAAACTTTATTAAAAGATCATATGACTAACTTTGATGAAGTAAAACTTGAGAGGGCAAAACTGAATGTTTTATAAAACACTTTAAATTCACAGTTTTTTTTTTTAAGTATAGCCCCTCACATGCTCACTAAACTAGAGAAAACCAATAATGTTCTAATAATAGGTTCAATATTCAAAAAATATGAGGGAGAGTAAGGAGATTGTGAGGTGTAAGGGGAGGTGAGTCATTAACAGTGCGGAGAGACCTAAGTAGATCCTAAAAGAGGACACAGCGAAATGGGGCACAAGGAGTGACCAGCAAACACTATTTCAGCAACACTGTGAAATAACTCTTGGTGGTTAGAACCTGAGTGTACTCTGTTACCATACTATCATTTATTGAATGCTCTTAGTTTGTATGTAGATATAAGAACAAAATAGGTAGAAAAAGAGAGACAAAAAATTAGCACAAAGTATAAGATTGAAGAGCTGATAGAGTGGAGAAGCTATAAGGTGGAAAATAATTCAGATAAGAAAACGATGCAATTGAAGGTGAGAGGTGAGAAAAGAGATGGAGAGAGAAACCAATAGTTAAACCAGAATATTAGGCAGGATTGAATACCATTGAGAAGCACCATCTGAAGAAGCTACAGGTGAATTAACACATGGAGAGCTTCATAGGCAACAGCACAACATTTGTATACTTAGGTAGAACCATGTCGACACTCCACACACACACAGACACACACACACACACACACACACACACGCACTCACACACACACACACACACACACACACACACACACACACACACACCCTAGAGAAACCTACAAAGGCTCTAGTCCTTAGAAGCCTCTGCTGACTTCAGAACTCCAGCAGGTCTTCCCTGTTTCTGCCACTGGCAGGAGGCAAACAGGTTCCCAGCAGGGATTCTGCTGCAGGCTCTGCTCTTTGCTCCACTGAGTTTACCTCACTCAGCTTCCTGTGCTCTGTGTTCAAGTTCTACTCAGCCTGTTCCCCAAGGCTAGTGCCTCACTGGTGCCCTGGGATTAGGCAGGAGGTGCTTAGCCCACTCTTGTGTGCCATTGTGCTTACTTTTCTCTGTGCATTTTCTTCTTGCTGGCTTTCAATATGGCCAGGAAATGAATGGTTTTTGTGGTCTGGGAGAAAGTAATCTCTCTAGACACAGAGATGGACTGTGTTCTCCAGTCTCAGTGATTGCTTGTCCAGGTTGTTCATCTTTACAGTCTCTGACCAGCTTGAAAATTTAGTGTGAATGAAGCCTTTGCAGACAGGGCCCTTTTGCGTGTAATTTAGTAGCCCTAGAGAGCTGCAGGTGTGAGCAGTTGTTGGTGCAGGGATCACCTCAGTGTGAGCTGCTGGTACAGTGTTTGTTCTCTCAGAACTTTCGGTTATTTTCTGTGCATCAGAACCCACTTGTCACAATCATTAAAAATTCCAGTGGCTCTGTGTCACAGACTTCTCAGTGTGTGGTTCTGGGCCCCTAAGCATGGTGTTAGCCTTTGAATCTGTTCTTGGGGATACAGTGGTCCTACCGCTGTCATTGCTCTCTTTTATTCTGTGACTTTTATTCTGTGACTTTCACTTGTTTTGTTCCCTGAGCTGAAGAGGGAAGTGGCAAGCCTGTGTGACCAGCTTACTCAGGGGCCACGTCTCCAGGTGGGAAGAGAGTTGGGACAGGAAGGGAATAGGCAATGGCTGCTCCTCTGGGCAGCTGTGAATCAGGAGGCTCTAAGTCCCTGCAGTCACCTTGGGATGCCAGTGTCTGAAGAGCATATTCCTTTTTAAAGAAGAGGACACTGTGGCTTATTTCATTGTAGATAATTTGCCTCTCCCCTGACAAATTATGGGCTCATTTACACCAAGATCTTTGTTGCTGTCCTGGAGATAAAACTCAATGACTCTATGACTGGTTATGTAAGGAGAAAAATATGAGTTTAAATACAAATATGATAGGCCTTTGAAACATTTTCTTTTTATTCTTTATTTCTACTAAAGTCTATTTACATCTATGTGCTTTGATTTATATTCCAACTTTAATAACATCCCAGGAATTTGTGAAAATGTCACCCTTACTGATCTCTTTCTGTTTGCCTGAAAAAAGGTCCTTGTTACTTACAGACTCTTCTCACTCATTCTTGTCACCTGACACTGTACAAATGGGGTCATTTCTATTTTCTGTCCTGTATGCCATGCCAAGGCCTTTGCAAGTGACAAGGTCATTAATAGGCTGATTGGTAGCTCATGCACCCAGGGAAATACAGATGTTAATTAAAACTTGTAACTGTAAATGCACCAATTTCTTTTATTCTCTGCCAAAAAAAGTAGTAAGAACTGTGGGAGTAATAAAAACCAACATGTATAAATTTTGTTGAAAAAAAGAGAGGAAATAAGTGCTCTAAAAGATACACTGCAAGTGTGTTTAGGTGTGTTCAGATAGATGACTATATTACTAAGTTTTTGGTGGATCATTGAACACAACTGTTTGTAGTCTCACTGTTTGAATGTCCACTTTGAATGCTTTAATCCAGTAACTTGAACAACTATTTCTAAGATGACAATATCTAATCTCTTAACTAGTGATTTCTTACTGTTTTTTTTATATTCTGTATTACTATTACCCTTATACTGTTTTGTTTTGTTTCTCCTTTAAATTAAAAAAAAAAAAAAACAAAAAAACAAAAAACAAAAAAACCTTCAGACAATTGTCTTTGCTGTTCTCCAGAGAACTACCGTCACATAAGGGCACTGGTCCCCTCAAGCTGAAAAGACTTATTGGGACTCTAAGCCTGAAGATGGAACTTGATGACCTTGCAGACCATAAGAATCTCCAGCATGCTCAGCTTCTACCCTGCTGATTCTGAGTGTGAAATCTGTCCCTGAGCCACAGGCACTGAACCTATCTGAGTCCCAAAAATAAAAATTCTATAAATCCTGTGCTGTGAAGAGTGGCCTGGCTGGCAAATAAGAGACAAATAGATGCTTCTATCACATTTAGGAGGTTCTACCTTGACCTGCAGGAGACAAAGGTCGGGTCTCCAGTGTGGAAGGAATGGAAATGTAAATCTATGTCATAGCACTATTCTCAGTGTATCCCAAAATAATGAAGGAGAAAGGCTACTGCACTTTCATATTTTTGTGTGTTTAAATCTAAATTGTAATTTGGGCTTAGATATATAAATGAAAACTATTCAATGGAGCCAGCTTTGCAATTACAAAGGGCCATCTAGAGACATTTGCAGATATAAGCCACTGATTTTGATGTGACAGATTTCACTAGACTCCAGGACCTTGCTCTTTGTGGCATGTTACTCTCTGTCACTGATGTAAATGTTACACGTCCATCCTGGAGAACAAGACCTGCATCCCTCACAAGTGAATGGGACATACATGGGTAATGGAGGATCCAGAGCTCATGCTCTCACCCCATTCTCCTTCTTCATCTCTCCCTGATCTTACCAGAGGACCAAAAGGTTAGCAGCTGAGGGGCTTAGAAAGAACCTCATTTTGAAAAGTTAAACTGTAGAATTTTGATCAATCAAGCAGTTAGTACATTGCTTTTGTTTCAAACTGGTGAAGGAAGACCCTCCCTGGGGGACACTAGGCAAATACCCTAATGGGTGCAACCATGTGGTAAGTGGCAGGAGCAGTGAAGTACATTTTCCATGTTGGAGGAATGCCAGTATGAATAAAGGCCACATATTCTACAGCAGTAGGCAAAAGACCCACACTGTGAAAGGAGAGATGCAGTGCACCCTGATTCCAGAGTCCCGACTATCTCGTGTGTATGCAGGTCAGTCTGTGGGAGCATGAAGGCCACTCTGCTTGGACTCTTCTCTGGCTAGGAAGAGAATGAAAGAGCTCCTACCTCACCGGGACTGATCTTTTGAGTCTTTTATGATTATTATTAAAACATGGAGCTAAAAGAACTTCTGCCATCTGCTGTAGCCAAACATAGTATAGAATGTTAGAAACGCGACAGCTGTAGTCTTTTCCTGGAAATGTGATTAATAATAAAAGGGAACTCAAATGAAAAGAGCTTGACAGTGGCAAAAATTCTATATTTTTCATTCATAGACAATTACTTTTTAGGTAAGAAAACACAAAATCTCTAGCAATTAGTTTTTATACACTGGTGAGTATCCTGTCAAACTCATCTGCTTCTCTGCATCGGATTCATTAAGACATTTCAAAAGCAAGAATTCCCTGGATATCATTGCACTAATGATCTAGAGATAATTTTGCTTTCATTTTATTTTTCTGTAAAATGTAGAAAATTTTTTTCTCTATAATCTCACTTTTTTCATGGATGTTGAGAAACCACAGTCGTGATTCCGAGAGTAAGAGAAGATTCCAAGCATTATCATAGCTGGAATGAGTTGTGCTTCAGGACAGCACGCATCTATGGCTGAAGTTTTCTGGGGCTTTTGTCTAAGGTGGTCACTGTGGAAAAGTTGCTGGGTCACAGCTGCTCAGAGACTTTCATGGTGGACTTCTGGACATCAGTGCTGGGAGAAAAATCAAAAGGTGTTGTTTTCAGTTCGAAATTTTGTCCTCATCTTCTGTGACACCTCAAGTACTCAGCATGCCCCACGTGCATTGTGAAAATTTGGTTTGTGGTAGAATAGGTAAAAAGGATTTTCATGTTTCCTTTAATGAAAAATAAAAATAAAATCAATTTTGGAATTTTTTAAATTTTCTGAATATGCATGTGAGAAGCAGTCATGTTTACTTGATTTTTTTGGTATTTCCTTCTTTATTATTAATCTTTTTAAATTCAATAATTAATAGCAAGTGTAATAAAGAAAATTTGTACTCATTAAATAAGTAAGAAAGACAAATTATAAATTCAAACAAAGATGTTGTGAAAGTAATAACATTTAAAACTGGATTAGGGCACATTTACTCATCTTTCATATTCTTGTCGCTGGATATGAGAACCTTCCTTAAACGATGTACTATTTTTCTCTTTTATATTAGAGTTTCTGAATAATTCTGTGTGCCATTTGAATGGATTATGAGTTTAATGCTTTTATATTAAAATATTTCAGAAAACTCTTTATTCAAAACAAAATATAATTTCAGCTCCAACTGATTACATTTTTGGTGATCAATAATAGGTTTGGCTTAGTGAAAAGTTCTGAGATCTGTTTAACAATGTGTTTTTGACATAATATTCTCTGAGATGCTAATTATATAGAGTTGCCCAATCTTTTATAAGCATTTAAATTTTTTTCATTTTACATTCTATATCTATTTTATAAATTTTAAAATTCACTTTCACAATTTTCAAATACAAGATCTGGGCAACATTTTGCTCTCTATAAAACTACAATTTTCCATTCACAGTTAAATTATATTTTTGTTTTGGACTGTGAGATATCTCTGGCTTTTCGTTTACTGGACTTTAAAAATAAGTGGTTAGATTTCTTGCAAATTTGGGATAGTCTTGACTTCCAGGAGAGAGGTTTTCCTTTGGGCCCCTCATCTGTAAGGCTATCTTACACTGATTTCAAAGAGGAAAAATCCTGAACCAGGCGTGTATTTGAGAAAAGATTCTCCAAATGTTGGACTGCAGGCATAAATTCCCTAATACACCTTGTTTTGCTCTCTATCCATTTTTCAGCTTACTTGATGTGTCGTTTTTATTTCCCAGTTGGGAACAGGACAGGGTGAAGTTTCCCCTTGGTTCACATTTCTGATCCTCAGGTTACGTTAGGGTCTCACAGGAATCACAGAATGAATTCTCAGCTTGTGGTACTGTCCACCCACGCATGAGTGGAAATTGGATCTGAAGTGTTTCATGTGTTCTTCAGTATCATCAGGATAAAGGCAGCTTTGAATTTCAAAGATTTTTTTTTCAAAGAAACTAAAAAACTAACCCTAGAAGGCATGTTTTTGTGTTTCCATTTCTTTTCGTTATGTTTTTTCTCCCTTAACTCATTATGCACTTGTTCCCAACTCTATGTACTGTGTTTTTGGTCCTAGTGTTTCTGTTTTGTTTTAGTATTTCACCAGAGTTGTTAATAAACACTTGTGATTTCTGTAAAACTAAGTATTTGAATAAATTTTGTGACTTTAAAATAAGGCTTTTCGTGATGTAATGTAGTGGTTTTGCAGTATTAGAACTTCTCAGTTGCCATCTTTTTTTCTGGTCATGCAAACACATGCTTTGTCTTTTGAGTTCTTGGCTTAATCAGTTGCTATCAAAGAAAATATTCCTCAATTTGCTTCCTTACCTGTTACATCCTTTGCATAGGCCTCTCTCAGCCATATCCATCTGCACAGATTCTATAAAAGAAGCCTTCGAAATGAGGTCTGACCTCCATCCACTGGAAGGGACAATAAAATGGTACCCCAGACTGATTAAAATAAGTGATATCATCATTCTGTAGCTCAGCTTCAGTGGGTTAACATCCAGACGCTCTCATGCCTCCAAAAGCGAGTCTTTCTCTTGCCTTTCTTGCTGCTTGAGGTATCTCACAGGCCTTGGCCAGCAGCACTTTCCCCTAAACTCAGAGCCAGCACCATGTCATCTCGCTGCCCCTTTTTCCAGCCTGTGAAGTTTCCTCAACTGACTTCACACTAATGATGAATATAACTGTGTTTTTAGCTGTGCCTGCCCTCCAGGCTCTTCATCTCACAGGAATCAACCAAATTCAGTGTTTGGGCAGGGGAAAGTTTGAGTCTCTATGGGAATAGTGAACTAAGTAGTTGCAATTATATATTCACTTCATAAGGGAACTGAGCACCTACACTGGGCATAGTAGGAGACAAGGTTCTCATATTTTGCATATAATGGTTTGAGACCTCAGAAGCTTGTGATGTTCCATGCTGAAGGAAATACACATATTTGTCATCTGAAGCAACAGAACTTCGAAATGAGGAGCAGACAACAGTGTGATTCAGGTGAGTTTGGGATGACTGGAGATTGCTCATGTAGGGCCCCAATCATACTGAAGGGATTTGTATTATCTTATAACTAATATGATTGTGGACACATAGCTGTGCCCTTGCCACATATAGGAACAGACATCCACAAAAGTGCTGGTGTTGCATGCATATTTTGCAAAATGAGGGGTTAATTCCAATCTGCCACTTGCGGTGCAAGTTACTAGCAGAAGAGAGACACTAAGATATATTTGCAGTTATGGGTAGCTCATGAGCCCTGAGTCTGGTCCATATGAGGGCTTATGGAATACGTCCTCAGACCAGTACCTACTCAGTATTTATTAATCCGAGAAGAAGTGAGTGCCTCCAGGATGAGTGATGGAATTGTGGAAATAATGTGATATGTAGATATGTAATGTAGGTATGTAATCATAAAGTGCCTCTGTAACATGCAAAGAGAAGAGTATGCAGAAAGGCCAATCGGCATAACACAAGTGTAGCATTTAATGTTTGTGGCCAGGCGCTGCAGTTCCCTCCCATTAGCAAACATGTTTTGCCTTGGGAAATCACAGCCTTTTATCTTGAGACTGGAATCCAAAATCAATTCTAAGATGTTTGTTCTGCCATCCTTTTTCAGTCGGTCTTTCAGAGGGAGACACGGGCAAGGAAACAAGGATGTTGCTTGGCTTCAAAGATTACACATCAGTATTTCTGCCAGCCCTGTTTACTTTGCTTAGAGCCAACTGAAGGGAAGAGGAAAAAACTTAGCCAGCTCTGTTACATATTAGTACATGGAGACAAGGCCATGTTTAACATTAGAATAATATTAAGTTACTACAAAACTATTATACATAGATAATAAGTTATTCTACAAGTCTCACTTGAGTGGGTTCTCTTTCTCATTCTCTGGTGGTGGTTTCTCCTCATCTCCTGACACTTGTGTGCTGGTGTTCAGTGCCAGTTCACAGCCTTGTTTCAGCCATTTGCAATCATTGACTCTTGATCTCACCCTGTATCCCCTAATGTGTGTCTTCTGCTGAGACTGCTTCCCTGAGCTCCAGAATCACACATATGCCAGAGACACAGTCAGTTATATGTCTGGTGACATGCCAGAGTTCTAAAATACTCCAATTTAGTTTTGATTCCTAGTGCCCAAACTTGGTTTTTTCTGCTTTCCCACCTAAGAAAACACCTTTCCAAATTTTCTGGTGGCTCAGATGTAAATGCATAGCAGGTGTCTTCCATTCTAATGTTGTTTCTCCCATTGTCCAATATGACAGCAAAGCTTATTTGTTTGTCCTTTTCATTATAACACATGTTAGCCCATCTTTCTCTATAATGAGCAATGAGTTAGGGTCCTCACGGAGGGAGGCACATTGTGGTAGCAAAGAAATGTCAGAGAATGTTAAGCTGGGATTGTCTGTATTAACTTTGGAGGTTGTTCTAAAAGCCAACTGTCACATAATATATATCAACTACCCCTATAATCCAAATTTTCAATGTCTCATCCACACTCTATGCTGCGGATAACGGTAGTCTTGCTCAGGGAAATTCATCAAATGGTAGAAAGACTTAAAATTTACTAATTTCCATGAGCGTGTGTTTAAGGTGGGGAGTGCAATATTTAATTCTGCAACTATTTGTTTTCAACTTAATTTTGTTTTAATTTTACCTCAGAGATAATATTCTTTTTAAAATCCTTTTAAGAAATTAAAAATCAAAAGAAACAAATCAAAATCATTTTTTTTATTCAGACAAAAAAGACTTAATATCAGTATTTTTATGCCTTTAAGGGCAATTCAAGGAGTTTTCATTGCCATCACGGGTTTCTTCCTGACTTATATGGTGTTATTACATATTTTCATCAAAGTACATTTTCACTTTATAAAATACAGGTGTAGTTTTATATAGCCCAAATACATGCATATGAAGGCCCATATTTTACTTTACCTTAACCACATCTCTTTATCCTCTGTGAATTTTTGTGTAACAATAGTGAATGCAAACGAAGCAGCTTTGTGTACAGTTTTTTTCTCTCACACTCTTTCTGTGAGTGAAGAATGTGGCAAGATTCAAGTTGGTTTTAATGGCTGGAGCTGGATCAAGATTTTTTTTGGATTGTGGTCACACTGTGTCGCCGTCATCCCAAGACTTCACAGGTGGCTTTCAAGATGAGCCACTCAGTGGTTGGGAGTTAATTTTGCTGGTGATTGGCAGAGAACATCACCTTTTCCTCCGTGACCCTCTTCCTTGTACTGCCTACGTGTTGTCACTAGGTGGCGTATGGATTCCTCCAAACCTACTTGTACTAAATGGAGCACTCACAAGGCACAATTATTCGTACACTAATTATGATCCTCCTGAAAAAGAAATTAGGAAAATACCAATATTTGTATAGCTTCAAGGAAAGTTAAGTGCTTAGTAATTAGTAAAAGATCTGCATGATAGAAACTACAGCAGTCTGGAACAGAAGGTGGAAGAGCAGCACTTTGAAACATCAGAAAATAAAAGTATTTTATCCTGTTTCTGGACAATCAAACTAAATGCTGTGAAAATTCCTCTGCTATTAAAGCAGTCATATAATTTTAATGTAAAACCAATCAAATTACCAGGAGCATTCTCACAAGACTGGGAAAAACAATCCTACAATTTACATGGAACCAAAAGAGATTAAGAATAGCAATTTCAATCCTGGCCAACAAGAGTAAAATTGGAAACATCACAATCCCACACGTCAAGATATATTACAAAGCCACAGCGATAGAAATGGCCTGGTACTGGCTACAAAAACAGACATGTATCAATGGAACAAAGTAGAAGATGCAGAAACAGCTCTGGGCCCATGCATTCATCTGATCTTTCAGAAAGAGGTGAGTAACATTGGCTGATGAAAAGACAGTCACATTAACAAATGGCATTAGGAAAACTGGTTACACCCACGAGAAGTTTGAACCTCAGCCACATTCATCACCATGTAGGAAAACAATAAAAGAAGATCAAAACCTGAGCTTTAAAAAATGAATCACATAATTTTTGGAAGATAACATAGGTAAAAATTTCAAGAACACAGCATATATAGACTTCTTTTTAACAGACACCCAGCTGTACCATAAATAAAATCAAGAAAAGGCAAATTAAATAGTATTAAATTGAAATGCTTCTGTGCAGTCAAAGAAGAACCCGAAAAAGGGAAAAGAGAAGGTGTAGAATGGGAAGAAACCTTTGCACTGTGCTCCTCGGGAGGAAGACTAGCACTTGCAATATGTGAAGAACTTTAAGAAACAGACTTCTAAAAATCTCAGTCAAAAATGTATAACTGAGAGGGATAAAGAGCTTTCAGAAGAAGAACAAACGTTTAGTAAATATAGATCACTGGCCCTGAGAAAAATTCAATTTAAAACAACACTGAGATTTCATCTTCTTCCAGAAAAAAATGGCAATCATATAAAAATCAAATAATACTAAATAATGGTGAAGATGAGGAGAAAAAGTGAACCGTTCTACTTTGTTGGTGGAAATGTAGATGAGTACAACTAGTATGGAAGTCGGTAAGGAGGTTCTGAAAAAAAGGAAAAACAGAAAATCTGCTTGACCCTGCTCTTCCTGTCTTCCTTTAACAGAGTTAGAGACATCGTGTGACAGTGACTCATGCACACACATGATTATAGCAACACAACGGCGAAGCATTAAATTTTGAAAGCAGTTCATGTGTCCCTCACAGATGAGTGGATTAAAAATGTGGCATTTGTGCACCTGGAGTCTTACTGGACCAGAAAAAGGATTCAATCATTTGTAAGAATATCAATGTAACTTGAGGCCACTTGTTAGGTGAAATAAGTCAGATACGAAATAATAAAGGTCCCATTCTTTGTCTTATATTTGAAATCCAAAATATAAATAGACTCAAGAGCAAAATAAGACAGATAATACAAAATAAAGAGATAAATCCTCTGCCAATTGGTAAGAAAACAAGAGATAGTGGGAAGAGGAGAGAAAGGAGGGCAAGATGCAGTCAAAAATAATTCTGATGGGTTAAGAATATGCACCTGCTCCTCATATTATAAATATTTATTGTAAGTATACATTGATAAACCTAACAAAAATATGAGTTTAACAATAAAAATTCAACAAAGTGTTAGTGCTACCCAGGCGCAGGGAATACCAGGAAGCAGGAAAGATGGCGACCTTCTCAGTGGGCAGCTGGGGCTCTGTCTAAGCTACCATCTGGATTCTCTTATCTAAAGTAAACCCATTAGTATCCTTTTTACCTTGATGCTACAGGTGATAAACTTTACATTTTTCTGTATTTATAATTTTAATTTTACATGATATAGACTCCATAAAATGTTGGTAAAATTTTTGATGATGTAGTCAATCAGCCATGGGAAGATTAAGCTAATATTTTTTCCTTGGTTACCATCCTTGGTGTTTTCACACCTTTATCTGTTGTCACTTTTCTTCTCTTTGCAGAACTTATGACCATCTCTGGTTGTGTCAAAGTATTGATGACATGTGCTTTCTGCGCTTCTATGTGTCACATTTGAAGTCTAATGTTTTTCTTTGTTCACAGTCTTGGTTTGAGCTTTATTTTACATTATATTCAAGATGCTCTTCTTCTTTCCCTTCAACTTGCAGACCCTTCCTTCTGCCCTTTTTTCTTTCTCCCTTTGTATCTTAATTTTTTCTTCTTTATTCCTTTCCTTTCCTTTCCTTTTCTCCTTCTTTCTTTCCCCCCAGTCTCTTTTAGGCTTTATTTTTCTTTGCTTGCTTTTGTCTTCCTTCCTTTCTTCTTTCTTTCCCTCCTTCATTTCTTTCTTTCTTTCTTATTTCCTTCCTTGTTTTTCTTTCTTTCCTTCTCTTTCTTTCCATCCATTCCTCTCTCTCTCTCTCTCTCTCTCTCTCTCTCTCTCTCTCTCTCTCTCTCTCTTCCTCTCTCTGTCTTTTCTCTTTTTTATTTATGTCATATTATTTCACCAGGATAATTAATGTACAGATACTAGCCCATTCTTTTATGGATACTGTACCCATTTCAAATTTTTTTTCTTTGTGTAGACAGGTTGATAAATTCACTGACTTTTAGTAACAAAGTTTCAAAGTTGACTGTAAAGCTCATAATTTGTGTGCAGTGCCTTTTCTAATCACACAACTACACCTCAGATGATTGTATTCTGTTTTTTATCTCCTGTTACATGTCACATAATTTTACAGTCCAATGTCAATTCAATTTCCTTCTTTTGATGCTTTTGCATGGAGACTGTATGTTCAGCTCACCTCCTCTCTCTTTGCAGTGAGAAAGGAATTGTCTCTGGGGAAGGATAAGCAAGATGGTGTCTGCTACCTGGGATCTACTAGCTCTGTTCCTATGGATCCCTGATGAGAAATTTAATACTGAGATTTCATTAGAGTAAGATCTGTGTAGGATAAAAGTATTTTAATATATAATAGGGTAAAAAATATTTCTAGTAAGGACCTAATTACATGCTATTAATAACAATTTAAAATCAATTTTACATGTAAATTTGAAATGTATGTATGATAAATTGTTTGCATTTTGGTGTGTGGGGCTGGCAATAGATTATCCTTCTGTATTTTTGATTCGGTGGCCTATGAAGATATTATGTAGACTCCAAGCTCTGTGACTGAAGAAATAGGAGAGATTATTACCATCATTTTTCAGTGAGCCAGAGTCTTGTTTGGAGCAAAGACAGTAGTAACTACTTATCCTGGTGGCACCAGAAACCAGAATAGGCCCCTAGACTGCTCATTCCCTGGGCATCCAGTCAGGCATCTCAGATCTATGACTGGTTCGGTGGCAGTGAGTTTGTGTCAGACTTCACTCAAACCATAAACAGTGCCCAAGAAGAAGATGTGGGCAATTATTACTGTCAGCAATATTATAACTTCCCTCTCTCAGTGCTTCAGACTCCTATACACAACTCCCCAGGCCATGGGTCAGTGAGCCTTGCTGCACCAATTGATTCCTCCTGAATTATTTGGTCTGTGTTTTGCAAGGAAAATTTTTCTTCATGGCACCCTATAGAAATTCCCTGGTTGAGTGACATGGGAGGAGTCAAGACCAGGATTATAGGCTCCTTGTATGAGCCAAGTAATGTAAGATATATTCTGTGTTAGAAAGAAAAACAAGGAGATATACTCCATGTTGTGTGCAGCAGGGATCTGAATGACCCCAGTCTGAAATTCTGGCCCTGTGTAGGCATTACAGTGTATGTGACCCTCCTGCCCAATAGATCCTGTATTACACATGTATTCTTCCAGAACTGTGTCTGGGAGGATACAGGACAGCATACTTAGCTCTGCTCCAGCTTATGAGAGAAAGAAACATATATTAATTCACAAGCGCTGATCATCTGTGTTTTCTCTCCTTAACATGATGGAGAGGAGTTACTTAAGAGTTTCTGACATCTTCAGTTACCAAACAAACTAAAAAAAATGTTAGAAACTAATTGTAAAAGATTGTCCCCAGACCTAGTGCTTATACTGCATAAGGATGCTTAACTCAAAAGAACTGAGCTGAGGAAAAATCTATCCTTTTCTTCTAGGGAGAACTATAACTTACATAGTAAATATCAATTTCCTGGTAACTACTTTTTAAACTAGTGCATTGTGGGACTTATTTCTGTCTCTCCATGTCAGGTTAATCAAAAACGTTTCTGAAGATGAGAATTGTTTTGGTATGGCACAGAATGAGCAAGGGATAATTTTATGCTCATGCTTTTCTGAATGAAGATGGAGAAAAACTCCCCAAT
This sequence comes from Cavia porcellus, assembly GCF_034190915.1. Taxonomy (NCBI): domain Eukaryota; kingdom Metazoa; phylum Chordata; class Mammalia; order Rodentia; family Caviidae; genus Cavia; species Cavia porcellus. The sequence continues at coordinate 41,341,035 of NW_026947501.1, read as the reverse complement.
TTTCCTTTCTGGAAACGTATACTAGGTCACCACCATCATCTGTCCACAGAGTAAAACGCGATACCAAACATAAGATGCAGTACAGCCCAGTCTTTGAATCTCTCAGGGTAATCTGGACCTCTGCCCGCCTTTCTCCTAGGCCTCTTCCAAGAAGCTCACTTTGGGCAACAGAGCTGGATCATACCTGAGGAACAACTTTCATTCCAGACTTCCTGCCTCCCATTCTGACAGAGGGTAATCCTCTGTTGTTTTCAATCTATAAGTTTGTAATATTTTTATGATAGTCCAAGGAGTCTAACGTATCCCTCTGTATTGTGATCCCCTGCATATTGTGATTTATGGTAAAATGAGGAACTAGGTATTCTGTTCCATTATGAGTAAAAGATTATAACTATTTTTAACTTATTTGTGTGTACATCCTCTAAACTCTGAGAATATGAGGAACAAATGTTAGGTATAGTCCTTTCCTGCATCTAGAGAGTGGACTGCATAAGAAAACCCAAGTTAGTATAACTAGGCAGCTGCAAATGTCTGCTTTGTCTGGCTATCCTCAGTATTGAAGACCCTCTAATCCACCTGCTTACCTTGGACAAGCACAAATAAGTGAAATGAAAGAAAAGAAATTTGAGCTCCTTAAAGCAGAAACAAAGCCAAGTTATGAATTGGAACAAAGCTCTAGAGAATATGCCAGTTTGTGAGGGATAAATGTAGACAGTTTCATTCATTCTTAGTTTTCATGCCTTTGGAAATTAGGAAATTCTCCAACACATATTATATCCTTTGCATGATGTTATTCTAATAATTTTATGAAAATTTTAAATCCTATTATGAGAATTTACTATAATAATAATTTATATACTACAAACCAAGAATAATTAAAATATGAGGTGAATCAAATTGAATCAAATAACTTAAAATCTCTGGTGCTCAAAAGTATTTCTGGCTTGATATTAAAGCTTCAAGATCAGTTAAATAATTTTACTAGCTATGAGATATACTGAGATTTCAGTTGTATCATGTTGATTAATATTTTTAAGATGTTCTAGCTTTTTATACTCTGAATATATCTATAGTATAATTTATTTGAATTTCAATATATTTATAAATTATTTTTCTAAAAAATGTTTTCATAATTGACAATCAAATAAGAACAAAACATTCTTTGCTATATATTTCATCCCCACTCAAATTACTTTTTGATTTGGGTTTCCATGAATCTCAATTTGTGGTCTATTTATAGTAGACATATTATGTGTAAGACTTCTTAGGGAATGAGAATGTTAGTGTCTTCCTTCAGGGAGAGATTTTAACTAAGTTCCTGATTGTGAGAATTTCCATTTTAAACTAATTTTGGGTTAGTTGATTTCTAACTTCCCCAGTCCAGGTGTGTTTGTAGTAAATACTTTTGCAGTGTTGCTTTGCAACCATTAATTTCCAATTATATTTTATCTTGTTTTTCTCTCTGTATCCAGTTTCCAAATTACTTCAATCCTTATCCTCATTTGCAGTAGCTGTGGAAAGTAGAGTCATCTGTGTGTTATTGATAGACACTGCCACGGAGCCCTTCTGGCCCCAGATTAAATCTCTAGCCTGTGTGGCCCATGCATGGGGAGATTCTGGAGCTCAAGAATCTGTGCACAGCCAAGTCCTGTGCTCCTCAGCGTCAGGATAAATGTGGCTTTGGAAAGCAGACATTGTTTTAGTCATAGAAAATGTGAATTTGTTTAAAGATTGTTTCCTTTTGTCTCTCCCTTTTTTTCCCCTCTGTCTCCCTCTTTTTGTTTTATTTTTTATATTATTTATTTTTCTAGCTTGTTTTTAACTCGTGTGCTGATAGCCTATTATTTCTCTAATCTGCAAAATCCATTTGATTTGGTTTTTTTTGATTTGAGACTGTAGTCCTTACATAGGCCATCTGGTAGCTTGTAATTTTAGAACTTCTAAAATGATCTTAGAGTTTCTGAATGAATTACTTGGTTTTTTAAGTCTCCTAAGATCAGTTTCTATGGAGGTACTTTTGGTTCCTGATTTAATCAGTTACTTTAATAACTCATTGTCCTTGCAATTTGTTTCTCTATGTAAAGATAAATTTTCATAGGCTCCTTCAGGGCCAGCCCATCTTCTCAGACTTTATAAAAAAGGCCTTTGCAAGGAGATCTGAGATCTATCAGGAAGTCAGGGGCAGCAAGATGAGGTCGAAGATCCAGGTCTTCACATGCCTGTTGCTCTGGGTCTCTGGTGAGAAACTGAAGAGTTCCAAAATGACTTAGAATAGTATCTTTATGGAGTTAAAATTATAATTTCAAAATACAATGAGAAATAATATGACCTAAGTATATACTAATTTACAGTAGCATTAATGTACATTTTAAAGTTTTATTTCAGTACTTATAAGATGAAGCATGTATGTGTCTGCCCGTGTATAACATTTTGCTTTTCTGATTGCAGGTGTGTCTGGTGAAATTGTGATGACCCAGTCTCCAGCCACCCTGGCTGTGTCTCCTGGAGAGAGAGTCACCATCCACTGCAAGTCAAGCCAGAGTCTTCTACACAGTGTTTTTAACGAGAATTTTTTAAACTGGTACCAGCAGAAACCAGGGCAATCCCCCAAACTGCTCATCCACTTGGCATCCACCCGAGCATCTGGTGTCCCAGACCGGTTCAGTGGCAGTGGGTCTGGCACTGATTTTACTCTCACCATCAGCAGCTTGCAGGCTGAAGATGTGGCAGATTATTTCTGCCAGCAGAGTATTAGTGCTCCTCCCACAGTGATTCAGCCTTAAACAAAAACTTCCTCTCAGGGTCTGCCAGCTGCTTGCTCTCCATGTGGCCCAGTACTTGAACACTTCCTCCTGCTGCCTGAGAGAAGGTGTCTGAACTGTTGTATGAGGATGTCGGTAGTACAGCGTAGAAGATAAAGAGGTTCCATGTCTCCTAGATGCTTTGTGATAGGACAATTTAGTCTAGGTATTGTTTTATAATAATTTACAACTCATGGAATTGAAATGAGAGATTCCTTACTTTATACTTTTTTGGATGATATGCATCACCCGACTGAAATCAGTGTATTGCAGGGTGCTTTTAATCTGTATGCTATAGACTAAATCTCTCTCTAGTCTTTCCTGTACCAAGAATTCCTTTTGTTCTTTGACTGATGGCTTTGGCCTCCATCTCAGAGTGAGTGGTATTTCATTTCCCTGGTGCTTTTTCCATAGAGTCATTTTTTCTGAATATCCCCTTCTGATTTTCAAATATGAACATTAAGAAAGCATACTGACTTACAGTGATAAGTCATAATATAATTTCATATTTAACATAATTACCCTTCAGTCTTCACATGAATTATTATTTTTTTTAATTTTGGTATATATCTGGAGATAGATTTTTGCTGTGCATTTCAATTGGACCTTGAACTCACCTTAAAGCCCAGGCTGGCTTTGAAGTTGCAGTGAGTCCTGCTTTATACTTCGATACAATCAGAAATTCTTTCAAAGGATGTCATTCATATCTTGCACAGTCTTATTCAATTTTTCAGCATTATGTCAGTTTTAAGGATTCTGAACATCTCATTAGTTAGAAACATTCCCCTGCTTTTGTACGTATTATTTGAGTTTGATGAACATTTTATGCATTTTCTTCTCTGATTTCTTCAAATATTTGACCATTCGGTTTCTGGGTTCTTTCCTAGAGAAAAATTTTCCATTTTATTATCTGTCAGCTATTGGGAATTATAAAAGTTTCTGGTATATTATTAATTACCTTTCATGATTCCTGTGGTTTTGAATGTTGTAGGTTAATTGGTTTAGAAAGACCTGCTGCTAGAGATCGCTAGCAGCAAGCAGAGGGCAGGTACCATTAATATTTACTTGCAAGGAACTAATCATATATAGGTATACAATGAGGAGTTAGTTTAGAAATTTTCTACTCATTCAATAATCCACTGTCTTGGATAGTTTTCTCTGCTGCTGGGACAAATTACCTGACCCCCAAAATTAAGCAAAGAATGGTTTATTTATTTCAGAGTTTGTGGAGTTTTCAGTGTACATCCAGCTGGCTCCAAGGCAAGTTGCACATGATAGAGGGCAAGAGTGGATGGAGGAAGAAAACTGCACAAGCAACAACAGCAAATGGGGAGGAGCATGGAGAGCAGACTCTTTCCCTTATATTGTGTGTAGCCCACAGCCAATGTGGGTGTAACACTGATACCCATAATCCCAGCATTGAACCATGAGTCATTCACAAAATCTAAAATGCCCAACCACTGGCCACTTGAGGGTTTTAGGGACATGCAGACTCAAACAGTAACATTCCATCACAGTTTCCCAAATATTCATCCACATGCTTTATGCAAAAAATGTTTCTTCTGAGTCTAAGAGTGGTGAAAATCCTAACATTTTAGCTTTACTTAAAGACTCATATCCAAAGACTCCCCTGAGATTTAAGGCTGACTCTTAGCTGTGAACCTGGTACAAAGGAAAAGTTAAACACTTCCAATGTTCAAAGGCACAAGTTAAAAAATTCCCATTCCAAAAGGTAGAAATAGGGAGATACAAAAGCTGGGAACCAGAGGAAACCCAAAATCCAACAAGCCAAGCTTTTAATTTAATAGTTCTGTGTGGAACATCCTAAGCTATTTGTCATAAATTGTAAGTTCCAAAAGCCTCATGTAACTCCATCTCTATGTACTTCCCATCATGGCAGCTCCCATGACTTCTCTAGGCCTATTCTGCACAATTCTTGCAGCTTTGTTTAGATAATCCACTCTCCTGGCTTTTCCAAACTTCTGGATTCTTCACCACATCTTTGACTCACTCAGTGTTTTAATCCTGCCTTTCACATGCATAAAGCTTGGCCTCCAGGCCTTCTGAAATTGGAGTAGAAGCCTTTTTAATCTCTGAACAACTCTTGTGTTCTTCATGCACCTAAAACCAGCACTGTGTAGATGATGCTGAGGTCTATTTCTATTTGCAGGATTAGCCAGGCTTTCCACTCTCTTGGCTATAAGAATCAGGTAACTGGATGACTGAACATTCTAGACCTTTTGCCAAGAAACAGATTTTCTACTCCACCACTATTCTGGAACCTGATCCAACTGTAACTATTCTGAAACCATATTGTCTTCTGTTACCATTTGGGAACAAGGTGCTCTGCAGCTTTCTCCTCAAAGCAATATCTTCCAGTTTTTCAGTTTGAGGCTGCATAGCATGGAGACTCACTGCTGCTTGTGATTCCTTAAAGTTATCTTTTACATTATCTTGTACATTTGCAACTTTAGAGATTTTAGCTCTATTTTTGTAGTCCACAGCTTTACTGCAACATATTTCCTGGACAAACTCACAATGTTTTAAATCATCTTGTTGGGCTCCTTGCTTTTGATTTGCAGCACTAATCTGGCAAAAAGCCACCAACAAAAGCCACTCCATGTTAGACTGCCTTGAAATTTTTTCTGCCAGATAAGTTGGTTCAATACCCTTAACCTCAGTATCAGGCAAAGTCTCTGGGCATGGGTAAAATGCAGACAATCTGTCTTCCAAGCCATAACACACATTATCTGGAGTCCCACAATTAGTGTAATTCTCATTAGCAACAGAAATCTCCTTAACTTGGGCTTTAATGGTTTTCTGGTCTTCTGACCTGTGACCAAATTTCCCATCAAGAGTAGCCTAAGCCATTGCAGCTCTATGCTTTAAATGATCTTTCTAAACCATTCCTAAATCTTTTCACATGCCATTGCCAAGGACTCTTGAACCACATAACGAGATACAGACACAGCAAAAACCACACTCCTCTGGTAGCAAATTCTGTCTTGGTTATTTTTCTCTCCTTGCTGGAACAAAGTGCCTGACACTGAAATTTAAGGAAGAAAGTTTCATTTAGCTCACACTTTGTACAGCTTTCAATCCTAAATTAACTGGTTCTGAGACAAAGTGGCACATGGCAGAGGGCAATACCACATGGGGCAGAAAACAGCACAAGTAACAACAGCAGTATGGGAGAAGCACAGAGAGAAGACTTTTATGTCTCTCACACTGTATGTAGGCCACAGCCACTTGGGTGTAACAGTGAAACCTGTAAACCCAGCATTGGACCATGACTCTTTCACAGACTCTAGAAGATCACCCCTTGACGACACGAGGTTTGGGGGGACATTCAGACTTGAACCATATAACAAAGAATACAAAAGTTTAGAAATGCCACTGAAAATTTTCTAAGATACAAGTTAAAGAAATATTTAAAAATAAATCAAAGAAGAAAAATTGAGAAAAGCAGACAGTAAAAAGAAATGAAGTCCAACAGAAGAAAGAAACCAGTTTTCTTCTGATATCATTTTTGTAGGAATTGAAAAGTGAAGAGAAGAAGAGGGTTTGACATGATACATGAAAGTAAAAGCAAAATAGGAAAGGAAGTGATCTATAGGTAACAAAGTAGTGCAATCTTCACCAAGATTGAATCCAGCTCGTAAATTTGAAGGCAACCTACATTAAAAGATATAGGTAACAAGTTTTGGTGGAGACCTTGACAGGTTATTGTAAAACATTGTAAAAAAAACAGCATTTAATACTCATTTACTGTGATTTATAAACATCGAACCATCACATACACTCTAAAATAAATTTTTAAAAAACTCAGAAAGGCTAAGTTTTAATAATAGTATTTCGTCTTTACTACTATCATCTGGTCACACAATTAAAGGAGATGGCACACATAAGAAAAGTCTGGAAGAGCCACAATTCTTAATATCTCCACATAGTTTCAACCTCTATTTTCTCCTAGGCCTCTTTTATTTTAATTTTATTTAAGGAGAAAAAGAAAAAAAAAACAGGAAAAAGGTACAAGTTATACAGAATTTCAGAAAAAAAAACAGTAGGAAATCACTAGTTAATGGATTACATATTGTCATCTTTCTTAGAAATATTTGTTGAAGTTACAAAATTAAAGCTTATATAGTGGACATTCAAACAGTGAGACCAAACAGTTCTGTTCAGTGATCCAACAAAACTCAGTAATATCATTGTCTATCTTATACACTTAAATATACATGCATTTATATTGTTTAGAGTACTGTCTTTTCCTCTCTTTTGTACCATGACTATTACACATTTTGGGTTTATTGCTCCCATAGTTCTTATTACTTTTTTTGGAAGAGAGTAAAACCAAATGTGACATAACAGAACAGAGTCAGTCAAATCGAAAGGGTGGACATAATAGATAATGTAAAAACATAATACAAGGTCATCAACAATGGTTACCATAATGCCTCCTGCTATCTCTAATAGAATTGCCTATATCATCAGTTATAATAAAATTGAACAAAACGGTAAAGAACGAAATCAACAAAACCAAAACATTGGAGACATTACAGGTCTTCAAAAGTAGATAATAGTCAACCAGAATGGGTGTTGTAATGAATCCCACTATTTCACAGCTGTTGCCTAAACTTTCGAACCTGGTACTATCAAGCAAAACAGAATAGAGGAGCATCAGTCAAAACAAGATGGTGAGAGCTATACAGGGTTTCAAATCAAGTTAATAGTAAATCAAAGTGGGTTACTATAAATATCCTACTATTTTTTAATTTAGTTTTCCCTTAATTAAGAGGATAAAAATTAAAAAAGTAAATAATAAAATGGAGATTGACATAAAAGAGGGCATAACAACAAAATGGCACAGATCAAAACATAACCATTTAAGCAAAATAGTGTTTCACCACAAGATAATCCCGACATAAAAGTAGTTACCATATTGTCTCTTTCCTTGAAATCTTTGAGTATAACTTCGTATACTGTAGCATCAAATATATCAAAGCAATGTAAAACCATTCAAGAGAATGACACTATTACAGGGTATTTAGAATCAACAACAGAAAATGAACAATGGTTTCTGTATAATCTCCTTGTCTATAAAAATTTTAGTTTATAGTATCACATATAATAAAATCCAATAAGATACAACATGTTAAGACCAATGGAGACAGAAGAACAAAAGCTTGATGAGACTTCAAAACAAGATGATACTAAATCAGCATTACCTATTATGACATCGTTTTCTCCAAAATATCTGTTCCTATCATCCAATCTTCTCTGTCTCATTTCTGTTGAGCTCTTTTTCTGTCATTAGTTGTCAGTTTGTCTTCTTCATTTTGTTTTCTGCTCCATTTATTGTGGCCTCTCTGCCACTATTTCTGGATTCTTTGTATTTTTCTTTTTTTAGAATATCCTGCAGTATTCTTTGTAGAGTTGAATATTCCCCTAGTTCCTCTTTATCTTGGAAGCACCTTGTTTTTCCATCAATTTCCAGGAATATTGTGCAGGATATATCAATCTTGGCTGGAAGTTATTATCTTTCAAAGCTTGAATTATTTCCCTCCATGCTCTTCATGATTTGATGGTTTGTGCCAAGAAGTCTGCTGTAATTCTGATGGGTGTTCCCTTGTAAGTGATCTGTTTCTTGTCTCTGACTGCTTTTAATATTCTGCTCTTATATTGGATTTCTGGAATTTTGATTATTATATGCTGGGTGTATCTCTGTTTGGGTTGTAGGTTGCTGGGGTCCTGAATGCTTCATACATCTGAGTATCTTTACCTTTTACTAAATTAGGAAAATTATCCTGGATTATTTCTGTGAGTAGCTTTTGTAGTTCATTTGTTTGTGTCCCTACCTCTTCTTTTATAGTCTTCATTCTTAAGTTATAGATCCTCTTATCATCTTCTAGTCTTTGTATTATTGCTGTTTGTTTCTTTGTTATTTTTAAGAAGTTTTTCATTTCATGCTCCCATATTACAAACCTGCCCTCCAGTTCAGATAATCTATCCTTAGTTTCTTTCAAGCTGTTATGCCAGCTTTCGATAGAGTTTTTAGTTTCCTGGTAATCTCTTTGAACCTGCTTCACGTATTCTATGTTTTCTCTATTTTCTCCATCAAATAATTCTCCCCTCTTTTTCTGTTCTTCCATTCCACCATCTTGGTTTTTTCTTGGGTGGTGCTTAGCATTTCTCTAACTATTCTGCTTATGTCTAGCTTCAGGTCATTACTAACTTCATTCTTGAACTTGTCTATGAGGCTCTGGTGATAGTGCTTTATGTCTATTGGTGCTGCGTCTGCTATTGCCTGTTTCTCAGGATTGGGGGCGAGGGGCCTTTCTTGTTGCTCCCTCTTCCCATATTCTTTGTTCCTTATATATGCAAGCCTATTTAGGAGGCCCAGCTTCCTTCCCTGTTGGCCACAATCTGATTGAATTGTGTCGGCTAGGTGTTCCCGCCCACCACAGCGCACCAGGGAGTGACGGACTGGGCAGCCTATGGGAGGCCCACCCCTCCAGGTCACCTTCAGGTGTTGGGACCTGGGTTGTGCTAGCCTACTGCGTCTCAGCCAGCAGTGTCATGTAAGCTAGGCACTGCTCACCAATCCCACTTGAGAGGGGGATATGTGACTGAAGTCACTACAGCACCCTGTTCTGGCAAGTCTGCCCGGTCCCAGAATGTCCTCTGTTGGAGCCTCCTAGACCGTGGAAGAGTCCCAGTTTCTCTCACTCACTGGAGGCTGATGCACGGCTCCCTGCCCATCCTGCTTTCAACTCCATTCACCGATTCCCATTCTCAGAGCTTTCGCGTATCTCTCTCCCTGCCAAGCTGATTCAGATGCAGCCAAATGGGCAGGAAACCCAAATCGCGGCTTCCAGTGGTGCAGGGTCCAGCTTCCATGCTGAAGCTTTATCTGTTCTTGTTATAGCACCAGGATTGCATTCCCAATGGTTTCTCTCAGCCCAGTTCATTCTTGGGTCAGCAGAGCATATCTCCTCTTGATTAGGATTCCTCACTCCGCACCATTCCTAGATTCTAAGCTAGGTCTTTCAGAGAGCCTCCATAGCTGCTGTTATCTGTCCACCATTTCCCCCGGAAGTCTCCTAGAACTCTTTCCAAAATGCTCACTGTGGGAAAGTGCACTGGATCAGGCTGCTTTCATTCCAGCCTTCTTGCTTCCCATGCTGAGGGGGGATAATCTTGTGCTTTTTATAGTTTATAAGTGTATAATATTTTTATGATCACCCAAGAAGTCTAACACATCCACTGTGTATTGTGGTCAGTATCATTTCATGTTTGTTGGAAAACAAGAAACTATATATTCTTTTTCTTTTATTAGAAATAAAAGTTTATGATTAATTTTATTTTATGTGGCCATATAGTTTCTACACAATGAGAATCTTAGGAACAAGTATTAATGAGTTGATTGCATAAGAACACTCATGTTAAAGTACTTTACAGGTAGAAAAATCTGCTTTGTCTAGAGAGAGGTAAATATGTTTACATATCTGATTTTCCTAGATATTTAAAAACCTCTTCTCATCTGCTCAAATATGTTTGAGCTCCTCAAAGAGAAACAAAGCCAATTTATGAATTTAAGCATAGAAATGGAGGATGTGGCTGCTCATTAGGAGTGAATGTACACCATTTGTCAGGTTTTTAATTGTCTTAGACTTGGAAATTGTGAACTTTCTCAATCCACATTCTACTCTCTCTCATATGATGGTATCCTATCAGTATAACATAATTTTTGAACTGGATTACAAGAATTAAATTTTAATAATGTCTGCTATATGAAAAATTGCAAATGTCATTTAGAGAAAATATAAAGGGAATCAAATTGGTAAAGTGAAAAACTCAAAACATATTTAATATTAAGTATTAAGTATTCCTAGTTGGATCTTAAAAGTACAAGACAAATTAAATAATTTATATTTGGTACGAGTTGCACTGAGATGCCAGTTATCTCCAGTAGACAAATCTAGTTTTAATTTTTAAAAATAATTTATTTTTTATTTTTATTTTTGGTACTTGGAATCAAATTCATGGCCTTGCACTTGACAGCCTGTTATCATGATTGCCAACCTAATATCAAAAAGAGCTCTTTGCTGTACAATTTCTATTATTTTCCATTTATACTCCATTTATCCTTTTGCTTTGAGAAGGCATGATCTCTAGTTACCATAAAAATTTATTCATAAACTTTCTTAGGGAATTAGGATGTTCGTGTCTTCCTCCATGGAGATTTTAACTTGATACCTGTTAATGAGAAATGTTATTTTAAATTAATTGGAGAACTGTGGATTTGCATGTTCTCCAAACAAGGTGTTTTTGGAGAAAAAAAATACCTTTGGCAGGGTCGCTCTGAAGCCATTATTTCTTAATTAAATTTTATCTTTTTCTTTTTCCACTTTTCAATTTACTTGAATTCCACTTTTTAGTTCTCAGTAGTTGTGGAAAGAAGAGTCTTCTGTCTGTCCTTGATTTACACTTATCTGCACTCTTCCTATCACCCAACTTAAATTAGAGCCTCCTGTGGCTCTGCAGAAGGTGAATTCTGGGTCTATCACCAGGCTCTGTGACTCATGCAGAGGGAGACCCTGGAGCTCAGGCATGTCCTGTATTTCTCAACCTCAGGGTTAATATGGCTTGGAAAACAGACATCTTTGTTGGTCATCAAAAACATGAACTTGTTTAGAAGTAGTCATTTTCTTTCTTTCTTTTTTTGTTCCTTTTATTCTGCCCTCATTCCATCTCTCTGTCTTTATTTATAATCTTTTTCTAGCATATTTTATTGGGTAACTCAGTGTGTTGATGTGAAGCAGCCAGCCTATTATATTACTGTAATATACGTAATCTGTTTTTGTTTGTGACTAAAATTTCAGGACATCTAGTGTTAATTTTAGGAGTTCAAAAATGATTTCAGAGTTTCTGAATTAACTGTTGTGTTTTTGTTGTCACCTAAGTACATTTTCTGTGAAGGTATTTTTTGGCTGTTGATTTAATCAGTTAGTTTCATCACTCATTGCCCATGCAATTTGCTTTACTATTTAAAGATATATTTTCATAGGCTCCTCCAAGGTGAGCCCACCTTCCCATACTTTATAAGCGAGGCCTTTGCAAGGAGATCTGAGCTCCATCAAGGAGTTAGGAGCAGCAAGATGAGGTCAAACATCCCGGTCTTCAAATATCTGTTGCTCTGGGTCTCTGGTGAGCAGTTGGACACTTTGAAAATCATTGAGAGTCATATTTTTGTAGAATTAAATTTATAATTTTAAAATGCAATGAGAGGTATTATGACTCAAGAATAAACTGACAATAGCACTAGTATCAACATTAGAATGGATATATTTCAACATTTATTAAAGTGTGTATGTGTCTACAAGCACTGTACATTCCTGATTGCAGATGTCTGCAGTGACCTTGTTATGACACAGTCTCCAGCCTCCCTTACAGTGTCACCTGGAGAGAGCAACACCATCCACGGCAAGTTCAGCCAGAGTCTTCTATACAGTGTTATTGATGAGAAACTCTTATCATGGTACCAGCATAAATCAGGACAAACTCCCAAACTTCTCATCTACTGGGCATCAAGCAAGGAATCTGGGGTCCCAGACAGGTTCAGTGGCAATAGGTCTGTTACAAATTTCATTCTCACCAATACCAGGATTCAAGGTGAAGATATGGTGGATTATTACTGTCTGCAGACTCTTAGCACTCCTCCCACAGTGTTTCAGCCTGGAACATGAACTTCCTCTCACTGTCTCCCCAGCTGCTTTCTCCCTACAAGGCCCAGGGCTTGAACACTTCCTTCTGCTGTCTGCTAGACTGTGTTCCCCTGATACAAGAGGAAGTCTGCAGGGCTGAACAGAACATAAAGGAGTTCCCTGTTTGCTAGATATTTTTCTATAGGAAAATCTAGCCAAAATATTATAAAATATGGAATTCATCAATTTATAGTTACATAAGATAAAATCCAACACCAGATTCAAAACTGAAATTAACATATTGTCAGGTGCTTTCCATTTGTACGTTGTAGGACAGAATCTGTCTCTTCCCTTTCCTGTATCTCGAGTTTCTTTCATTCCTTGACTAGTGGCCTTTTCCCTCATCACCAGAACAAGCAGCATTTCATTTTCTAATGCTTGTTCCACAGTGACCTTTCTCTCTGAATATCCCTTTCTGCTTTTCAAACGTGAATTAGAAAATGTGTGCATACCTGTAATGATGAACATAATTTTGTATTTATTAGCACATGCCCTTCAGTCATCACAGCTTGTATTAATTAATAAAATTCTATGTTTATTATAAAGAATTTGTGCCTCCTTGAAAACAAGTTGTTACCTAATCCCCTTAATGTGCTCACTTTACATAGGAATTGACATCTATCTTGAGCCCCAGAAATACAGGAGGGTGCAAGAGTGTCATACAGCACTTACAATGGTTTGAGATTCCTGAAGCATCTTCAGGATCTATCCATAAATGTGATTTTCTGTTTGTTTGTTTGATTTTGTGAGACATGGTCTCGTAATGTACTCCAGGATGGTTTCTCTTTACTATATAGCCCAGACTGGCCACAAACTTAACTGTGATCCTCCTGCCTCAGTCTTCCAAGTGTTGCAAATACTGACTGAAACAGTTGTTTCCTAATTGCCTTGGTCTAGTGGTGTCAGCAACAGAAGCACAGATGCACTGAGTGTGATCATGAAGGACACGGGATGTTGTGTCAACAAAAATAAAGTGGCTTCCTACCAAGAACTTAATAGCTTCTGAGAATACATATGAATTTGAGTACTAGAAATAGCCAAAACCATTAAAGGAAACATGGGCATGGATCATCTGGAAAACCTGAATCCTGCATCCACATGCAGGCATATGTGTAGTTCAGTTCTTGTTGTACTCTAAGAAAAAATAGCTTCATTATATTTGTATTATAGCAAATTACCCCTAACATAGCCATACTGTATATATGTTTTCCTTCTCCCTTTGGGTGACCTAATTGATACGTTAATCAATGCTCTTCTCTGTAAAGAATTGCAAACTCTTACCTAATTGATATGTTAACCATTGTTGCCTCTACAAATAACAGATGTGGTGCTAAAATAAGCTAACAGGGGTTGTTAATTACTGTTTGACTTCTCTATTCTCTGCTGAGGAAACCAGGATGTTTTCCTAATTTAAACTTGTTTGAAGGGTAACTTGCTTGTATGCAGGAAGACTTCCTTGTTAGCACAACCCTTACCTGATTTTGTCCTCCCCCCCAAAAAAAGTAAGCTTGCTTTCTGTTCTGTATTGCTGTTCTTTAATGCACTGTACTGCTTCCTCTTCCCCTTCCCCCTTCCTATCTATCTAGGTTAAGTTTCAATTTCCTGAAAGGCCATAAAAGCCTTAGGTTTCAGTTTCTGGTAACCCCCTTCCCTACCTGGTGGTGGTCTGTCATAAAATGTGCCTGTTATAAAATGTGTTAATTGCACTATTCTTAAGAAATGCTTAACTTCAAAGAAATTACAGGAATAATGTTATGGCTTAACCCTAACCAATGCACCTTCTTTTGTTCTGTATGCACCAAAAGGGTTAAGTTTCAAATCCTTGGAAAAACTTAAGTTTCAGCTTCCTGTAACTTTCAACCCCTTCTCACATGTTAGTGCTAACAAGCTGTCCCGAAATAATTAATTTTCTAATTTCTTCTCCTTGAATGTTACTGCAGATGTGCTATTCCCAGATAATGCTTATTTGCAGAATGGGAGTAACTTGAAAGGCACCAAAGGCTCCCGATATTATCAAAACTAAGTGGAGAACTTTACAGTTTCCAGACGAGTCAACAGCTTAACAGCTCTGTGGGTTTTTTTCTCCCTCTCCTGCTTTTAAAATCCCCTGCTTCAGTCTCTGGGGCACACAGTCTTTGGGTTGATCCTGGAAAGACTGTGTTGCCAGGCCTGGGAATAAAGCCTTTGCTCCCCAAATTTCAATCTCTTGCTTCCTTGGATTTTATTCTGGGGTCTGAGCTATCACAATCTTTTGGGATGAGAGAAGTCTGAGCAAATAGAGCTTCTGGGAACCTGGGAAGTGTCAGGGGTGCTGGACCTGCCCTTTAACCAAAATATGGGGTAAATACATAGCTGTACATTTCAGAAAACATCTTATAGATGTAAACAGAATGAGTAGAGTGAAGCCTATGTAACTTATACTTCTGTGTCATGGTTTATGTAGGTGGCCCCAGGCCTCACACATTTGCACTGTGCATTTGTAATTGGTTCATTGTCTTGTGCTGGAATTGATGGTGTCAGTGCTACACCCAACAGGAAGGGGAGGGGGGTGGAGCTGGCATACAATGTAATGCCAGGAAGAAGGTGTGTCTTGCTTTCTTGCTGGTTTTCAACTTGTTGTTTGTAGCTGCCTTGAACTGTGGCCCTGCCATACCTCCCTGACTTGGAGTCAACTGAATATGGATGGAAACCTTCAAAAACTCTAAGAAATAAATCTTTCTTTCCCCAAATTTAGACATCAGGTATTTTGTTTCAGCAAAGAGTAAAAAGTAACTAAGACACTCTGTAAGCTTTATTAAAAGTAAAAATATTTGCAGTAGAGCATGAAATCTATTTCTTAGATATTTGGGGGTGAACAGAAAGATCTTAGTGTATGAACATTTCATATTGGGAAAAAAATTTCAGTTCCTTAGTGCAACTAATATTTTTCTTAGTATGAAAGTAGATCATTTCTCTCTGAAGTAAGTGCTGAGTAAACATTTAGTGAGTAGCAAATACACATAGTAAATTCACACAGCTCTTTCTTCTCAAAGTGACAACTGTGCATAAACAGTGAGATGATGAGATTATTGTGAGGTTTGGAAATTGTGTGGAGAATTCACTCAGTGGATACAGAAGATGACATCCTGGCAATAGCTTGAAGAATTCACTGGTGTCATGGGATCACCTTCGGCTTGAGCACTCTTGAGCATTTTGATACTATTTCAGATTGGAATGGAGTCATGCTAATATCATCATGTATGCCTATCTCTCTATTTGAAACCAGAAACCTAACAATTCCTTACCAGGATGGATGTATTTTTCTGGACAGCCCTTTCCCTGTCACTTGCAGGAGTTTTGGCATTTTCAGTAGGAGTTCAGCTCAGGGACATAGTCTAGTCTTGTATTAATTTTATTACAATTGTATGAATGTAGGTAAATTACTTAACATTTTCCAAGCTTTGATTTCTCATTTGAAGCAAGTGAATACTAATAGATCTTATTATGTTTTGTTAAGCATTAATAAAATACTATATAACAAATGGCTCAGGATAGTAGTTGGATATGTAATGAGTGTTTAGTAAGCACTGTTTTTTCTTGTTAGATCCACCAGCATGGAAACAAATTCAAAGGCAATTGATTGATTCTGCTGATCACAGCTAGCAGAGTAATGTATTTTTAAAAAAGTGAAAAACAATCATATTACTCCCTTGCTGTTACTCTTCAAATGTTTCTCCTAATGCTTTGAAACTCAGTGTCTTCCCTCAGCCTCTGTTTGTGGCTCTCATTCTTGCATTATATATTTAAAATCTTGTTGGGGAGCTTTGAAAATTCCTGCTATCTAGATCTGCATCCTGAAGGTTGAGAAGAGACTGGTCTGAATGAAGGCGGACGTGATTTCTTTCCTTTCCTTTTTATCCTTCCCTTCTCTTTCCTTCACTTTCCCTTCCTTCCATTTCTTTCCCACCCCTTCCTGTCCTGTCTTTTGTTTCCTTTGCTTCACATTGTGCTGCTTAGATTGACACAGAGACTTCACATTGTAGCAAACACTACAGCAGCATGCTATCCTTGCAGCTCCAGAACTTAGTTTTTCCTGGGCTTTATGGATGAAACCAGTGTGGTCGGTGTTGACCTCTCCCTATTGCCTATGATTTTTACCAGGCCTCCTCTTTCCCTGTGCTTACCATCTAGGCTGCCTTTCTGTCTTGAAGCTGTTGACTTTTTCTTCCCCTTAGGGACTCCTTATCACCCATCTTCCTGCCATAAATCATTTCAAGCCATGTTAAAAATCCCATCCCTCTTATGACTGGCTCTGGTGAGTATAGAGTATTCTTTCCCTCGGGAGTGTGGGCTTTGGAGGGAGAGAACTTTGAGCATAAGAATTGCCACATCTGTTGTAGATGGAAACCTTGTACATTCACATATGAACTTTAAGTTCCAGACTGCTAGCCTCCTTTTCACAGTGATGACCAAATCTCAGATATCTAAATCTCATTCATCTTCTTGGAGTGCCTGACAGTTCAGGTAGTGTTGCAGGCAGCTGAGTTTGTTAGAAATATTATAGGCAGTGAGACAGAGCTGGTTCTCAGTGGAGCCAGTGCAGACACCTGGCAACTGTGGGAGAGACTGAGGCCTCCTGCTGTGGGCCAGGCATCAGGACAAAAGACCAAACAAATACACCCATATCATGAAGATCGATACCCTAAATAGTTCCCATCCCCCTAGGGAAGAGACACTGCTCTTTAGGAATTCCTGCTTTCAATGTGACTCACTTCCCCATTTGTCCCTAATATGATCAATTTTAACTGACTTATTGATCGTTTTGGCTAACTAGTTGTGTACCGCCTCAAGCCTATGTGCCTTGTGAGTTCCCAGTCTTCCCCCACCTTGAACCCATGGTTTTACTCTATAAAAGTCCCTGGAAAAGACAGAATCCTTGGCAACCCACTGGAGACTCCTTCTGTCTCTCTCAGATAGAATCTTTCTTTCTCTCAATAAATATATTCTACTCTTAACCTCCATTGTTCCTGAAATTTCTTCTTTGATTTTAGAGAACACAAGCTTGTACCAGACATAGCAGTCAGAAATTTCATTCCCTTATATCAGTAGGTTACCTTGAAAGAAGTAATACCTATGAAGTGGGTGTAAAATTTGAGGTACATTAATGTTGTTAATTCAGATAAATAACCATAAATGAAGTATTTAAAGGGATAAAATTAATCTGAAAATTGCCTGTCTTAACAATGTTTAGAATTTGATTTATTTTATTTTTGTTGGCACCTTGTTCTTCTCAGAAGTGCAATGAATGAACCCATTCAAAGTGTGTCCTGTCTTGATAATGTAAGAATTTCAGAGCTCAAGTGTGAAGTGGCTATAATGTATAGAATTGAGGGTGGGTTCAAGTGATGGCATGAAACTGGGAATTCAGTTTCATGAACCAAGCTAATGAGCTTGCACAGTGTGAGTCTGTTTCCATTCCTCTGAGTTACCCATGGCATATATGCAGTCCTAGAACTTCAGCCTCAGTGTGGCAGGCAACATATTTGATGCTATTATGAAAGGAAGGCTGATGGTCAATCTTCTGTAGGCTAATGGTGCATGAATCTGAGCATCGTATGACAGCAAGTGTCCACTTTTTTGTAAAAGTTACCTTTCTAACCTTCCTGCTCAGTGAGAGATGTCATATTATACAGAGTGCCTGAGCTCTTTAACAACCATTCCTAAAGGAAATATGTGTTTCATTTAATATTTTAACTATAATTCTATAATTTTTAAAATACTATTTTTATTGGTTACATTTTAAACTTAAAAGACATTCTTGACTATATTTATTCATTTTATAAATGTTCAATACTGTATATATACGTAGTGATATAAATATTTGCTTCTAATGTTATAAACATATTGAACCATGAGAATCTCCCAGATAATATTTTATTGCATTTTCAGTACTAGTTGTTTCAACAGGTGAGGCATTACATTTTCCCTAGTGGATTCATACTTCCATGGACACTGTCCTTATGTCTGGATTGTGATGATCTTCATCATAGGGTTCTTTAACCTAGGTTTTGATCCATCCCCCCATATATTATTATGAACAAAGAATAACTTTGCATTTTAAGTGGTAAGTAAGCTTTAGGAAAAATCACTAGACAGCAAAGGCAAGAAGGGTCTGAACTGGAGATATGTGGTCAACATTTCATTTTATTGAATCCAGCTACTCAGTGGAGGAAAGGTTTATGCGTATTCATTTTAGATAGAATTCAGGCTGCATTTGTTTTTTATCACAGGCTTATACCAACCACATCTGGAAGAATGTAGGTACATGGTATGATAAAAAGAAACAAAGATTAAAGAAATTAAATTATGTTACTGTAAGAAAGAGATTCTATTCTTAATCTGATTTAGTGTTCTTTATTAACATGACCTTCTTTGTATGAACTGGTCAAGTGCAGAGTAGAAGACAAACACCACTATAGCTGGAAGCCCACCCCGTTCCTCTCCAAATGCTTTGCATATGTCCTGTTTCCGAACCCACCTTACTACCCCAAACTCTTAGCAATGCTAAGCACAGAGCTCTGGAGAAAATCTCCTGGCGGGGGGGGTGGGCTCCACACTCAGATATGGAAGCAGCTCTGACTTGCTCCTTTTTCTCCTATTATTCTGGTGCTCAACTGAAGGCAACATGGTGTTGTTTGCATGTCTGTGACACCCTTTCAATGTTGTGTCTGTGTGACTGGTAGCTCTGTTTAGCATGAAAAATGATAGCTCAGTACAGTGAGCCACTATCCCCATAGCAGCCACTCTCACATGCAAGGCTGGCCAAAATGTTGGCAGCTACTTGTTCCAATTCCAACAGAAACTTGGGCAGCCTCCCAATAGCTTATCATCTATGGTGTATCCACCATGGCTTCTGGCATCTCATAGATGTTCAGTGACAGTGGGTCTCATACAGACTTTACTCTCACCATGGGCAGCCTGGAGCTTAAGGATGTTGCAGCTTATTACTGTCGATGATGAATATCTTGAATAACACAGTGAATCAACATGGAACTGCAACCTCTGTAAGCTATCTGTGAGCTTTTCTTTACCTGTTGCTTTTATGGTCAGGTGCAATGGTCCCTACTCAATTTTAGCATTTCTGTCTGCATTTGGAAATTTAGAAGTTATAAATACGAACATTATGGCAAGATACTTTCACTGTTTTTAGAGTTTTTCTCAGACTTAGATGTTGCATTGGCTGCAGAAACGATTTTGGTGCTACAAGCACCTGATCACTCATATCAGCGAATGTCTCTAAAGTTAGAGAAGCCCATAGATCTAATAAGGCAATACCACCACAACCAACAAATAATCAACGTTCAAAATGAAGAGTTAAAAGGATTACTCACAGACTTTGTCAAAGAAAATCCCAAATAACATGAAAAGAAGGGTGTAGAATTTAGAGAAATAGCAACTCATAGATTCATGCTTAATATAAAATATCAATTTGATATCTGCATATCTAGAAAAATGATGATAATTTACAGCACCATGTACAATAGCATATACCACTACATGTAGGGAAAAAACACAAAGTATGTGTGATATTTGTACACTGAAATCTTCAGAAATCTCTCTAATAAAATTAAAGAAATTCTAAAAGCAATACTACAGAGAAAACTGAAGAAATTCTCTGGACAATATAATCTACATGGTGCTGGAAATCCTGGGCATCCATTTTGTTGTGTGTGAAAAGAAAAGAATTCCCAGAAAGCATCTATTGTGATTGATATATTTTTCAATTCGAATTCTAGACAGTTAACCGAGTAACTCAGTATTTCTCTATCCAAGAGTATAAAAAACAACTTAGTGCTTTTTTAGAATATTGTCTATTGTGTCCATTTGAGAAGGTCAGAAGTTTGAGTAAAAGATTCAGAAGGGGAACAGGGTCCTTACTGTCTAAATATCATCAGTTTATGCAAGAGGAGGACAGAGAGATGGTATGAGTGCAAGACCCACACAAATAGAATAACACACTTAGTTTTTTTTTTTTTTTTTTTTTTTTTTTTTTTTTCTGGTTGCTGATACAAAATACCTGATGCCAAAAGTTGGGAAAGGAAAGGTTTATGTCTTACAGTTTTTGGATGTTACAGCCCATGCACAATTGGTTGCAAGGAAGGGTAGCATGGGGGTGCCGCAGTTCATTGCAGCTGCAAACAGCAAGGCAGAAACCAGAAAAAGAGATAAAATGTGCCTTTTTCCACCTATTACATTGTATGCTGGCACCACCACTATATGGGTGTACCACTGACACTATCAATCCCAGCACTAGACAATGAACCAATCACAAATACACAATGCAAACGCATGAGGTCTGGGGGCCACTGACATAAACCATGACATTTCACCTCTGGCCCCCAGGACTCATGTACATCTTTAATACAAAAGACATTTAGTTTATCTCCAAGAGTTACTAAAGTCCTAACAGTTTCAACACTGTTGAAAAGTTCAAGTTCCAAGCTCTTCCAGGATCTACGGCAAACTGTAAAGTGTAACCCCCTGTACAAATGAAACATAGTTAAACAGTTCTGAAATGCAAAGGCACAAGATAAATGTTACCATTCCATAGGTTACAAACAGGGGAATATGAAGCATTAGAAACAAAGCAAGTCCAATATCTAGCAAGGTGAATATTATGTCCTGGAGTTCCATGCTCACCATTTGAAGCAATCTGTTTTCAAGCTCCAAAAGGCTTGGGTGATTCCACCCCCAGGGCATTTCCAGGGATTTTAGCTCTGGCAGCTTTTCTCTGAAACCCTCTCTGCTCACTTTTTGCAGCTTTCCTTGGGTGATCCACGTTCATGGAGTTTCAAAACTTCTGAGGTCTCCATTGCACTTTTGGCTTCACCTTTACATCTTTATAAGTTGCCCTCCCATGGGCACACAGCTGGGCCTCCTAGGCTCTTTGCAATCAAGATAGAAGCCATCTTACCCTCAGAATTTGTGCATTTTCCTTGCACCTAAAATCAGTACCACGTGGATGATGCAAAGATTTGCTGCCAGCTGGGGTATAGCTGGGCTTTTCTCTCTCTTGGCTATAGGGGTCGATTGCCTGGAATGCTGGGGTCTGTGAATCTGATTGTGAAAAAAAGCTTTTTTATGTTGCCGCCATTCTGGAACCTCATGTGGCTGCCACCATTCTAGAACCTCCTGTGGCCTCCGTTACCATTCTGGAGCATGGTGCTTTACAGCTTTCTCCTCTGAGAAAATTCTTTCCCTTTTGCAGTTTTGAGGTGGTGACCCATTTCTTCCTAGGATGCATGTGGCCATCTCTCTTTTCTCTCTGTTTTCTTGGCAATCAAAATCTTGGCTCTATCTTTACAATCCACAGCTTTACTGGAGTTTTCCTTCTGGCCAAACTCATGGCATTTTAAACTATCTGGATGGGCTCTTTGCTCTTGATTTGCAACATAAAGCTGGCTAAGGGCCTCAACAGTAACCATGCCACAGCCTCTACATTTGATTGCCTTGAAATTTCCTTTGTCAGAATAATCAGTCCATTGCCCTTAATCTCAGTCTCAGAAAAAGTCTCTGGCCATGAGCAAAATGCCGACAATCTTTCTGCCAAGCCATAGCACATATTGTGGGGAGTTCGACAACCAATGCAGTCTTTCTTCTCAGAAGAAACCTCCCAAGCCTTGTCTTTACCTTAAGATTTTCTCTCAGCATTCTGGTCTGCTAAACTCTGACCAGAATCTCCAGCAGCCTAAGAAGTTCCAGCTTTATGCATCCAGGTGACATGTCCAAAAGTGTACAAACTCTGCTGACAAGCCATTTTCAAAGTCATTCAAAAAGCATGGTCAGGTATATTCACAGCAATGACTCCACATCTGGTGCCAAATACTATCCTAATTACTTTTTACTCATCACTGAGACAAAATTTCTGATGTCCAAGTTGGGAAAGGAAAGATTTATTTCTTTCAGCTTTTGCAGGTTTCAGCCCACACTCAGTTGGCTCCAAGGCAGGGTAGCATGGCAGAGCCACAGTTCATGGTAGCTGCAAACAGCAAGGCAGAAGCTGGCAATAGAGAGAGACATGCCTTCTTCAACCAATTACATTGTATGCTGGTTCCAACCATAGATGGGTGTAGCACTGACACCATCAATCCAAGCACTATACAATGAAACAATCACAAGTGCACAATTAAAGCACAAGACGCCTATAGGCCTCTAACATAAACCTTGAAACCCACTTAAAAACATAAAAAAAGAAAAAAAGCATTTTTTTCCTTTTTCCCTTTTTCTCTTGTAGGTTTTGGAAGCTACTGCAGCCATGACAAATGGTTTCTCCTCAGCCACATCATCCTGCCTTGCAGCCAGCTGAGTATGCACTGAAACTTGCACAAAGTGTAAACTAAAGACACCTTTCCTTTTTCATTTTGGGCATCAGGTATCTTGTCTCAGTGATGACATCAAAATAACCAACACAAAATTTGGTGCAAGGAGTCAGGTAATTGTTTTGACTATATCTGACCCTGTGTTTCAAGAGCCTTTGGAAATATCTTGTGGAAAGAGTTTGGAAAGGTTCATAGGTGTTGCCTGAAAGACTAGCACTGGAATGTGAGGGCTGTTGTATAAGGGAGGTCTTTTCAGAACTCAGACCAGAAAATCAATAAAGTCCAGGTTCTGGAGGTTTCTGCTAGAAGAAGAATTGTGTTGGTTGATGAGGTCCACAGGATGCTTTGCAGAACTTTTGTCTGGATTTACCTAATTTCCAGAGATTTCCCCTGAGACTAAGATTAGCATTGTTTAATTTGGCAGAAGAAATATCAGAACACTTGAAAGTTGAGATGTTGGCAAGGCTATCTTTGAGGGCTGTTAGACAAATTTGTGTTGAGAATGAATAGGGAAATAGCCCATAGAAATCTCAATTGCTGAGAAGGAACATAAATATAAAATTATTACCTAAAGGCATCACAAGAAACAACATGCTTTCATCTTTTTCAGTCTCAAAATTGCAAACAGGAGAGACTTTGCTTTGAGGAAAAAACTGCAGATCACCATGCTCCAGTATGGCAGCAGACACATTGTGTCCCAAATTGGTTTCAGCAGCTGCACCACATTCCAGAACCACGCCTTTCTGTGTAGCCTCCCTGTGTGTTGTCCACCTTGGTGAAGGATAGGTTTTGTAGTCTGTATTCCAGTCCTTCCCTCTCCATTCCACAAGCAGTCACTCCCTAGGACAGGTGTGTGTGTGTGTGTGTGTGTGTGCATGCGTGCGCGCACACACACACGTGTACACGATCAGGTCAGCCTCCAATTGGCCATCACCCTAGCTCTGTATGAAAAAAAAAAATCACCACACTTTTCAAATAATGATCTTCAGGGATTTCTTCCCAGAAACATAGGGTGAAGCTGGGAAAATTCTTCCCACCACTGTTTCCATGTAAACTGCATGAGTATTACAAGTGTGTCACAAACAGTTGTATTTTTTTCTAGATTTCTGGCTTGGCTTTATAAAAGCACTTAACGTGAAAGAAATTATATGTTTCTTTCAGATAAATATTCTATAATTTTCTGGAAGTCAAATGGAAATGTTGGAAGTTTTGCTTCATATCATGAATATGAAATTCTTGGTATGTTTTCAAAATTTCTTAATAATTGTCATATTTATATGCAGAAAGATATCAAATTATATGCATGTAATTATGATTTTTCAAACATTTATTCTTGTATATAACTATATTTATCCATATATAAATCAGTATATGTTTTTATAGAAATAAGACACACGTATACATCTAACCAATGAAAATAATTCTTAACAGAACAACTCCCCTAAAGTCTTACACAGAATAAATGAGGCATAATTTTCCTAATGATCATTAAAAATCCTATTTATAAATAGTTTTCCAGTGCTAGGCTTCTTGCAGCTTCATTCCTTGCTTTAAAATAAGACCCCATATATGAGTATATCAGGACCATTCTAGTCTTTTTGAATGTTTATGAATAGTTTGAAGGAATGACTGGTTTCAGTCAGGATGATCCTATTTGATCTGTCAGAGACATCAATTTCAGGCTCCTTGATCTACAGCTGTGAGTGATGAACTTCTTCTTTGCAAGCCTTAAGTTTATGGTACTTTTATATGATAGTTTAAGAACTACAGCTCATCCATTTAAAATTGTGGGAAAATGATTTTTTTCTCATGATTGCTTTTATTATAAACAAAATACTCCAAATATGTTCCCCTTGTCTTCTGATCCAACGAATTTTTTGTTAATTTTTGTTTTCTAGCACTTGAGATTCAATACTTGACCTTTTGACTAAGCTGTATCACTGGGCAAATTTATTGATTTTTTTTTATATATTTTGAGTGAGAGTTCCCTTAAGTCAGTAAATTAGGCATCTGAAGCTGGCACTTGCTATCCTACTGCTTTGACTTCCCAGAATTTTAAGATTAGAGGCTTGCATCATCTGGATGGGATGACCTTGTCTTTGAGTATTTATGTTTGCTATAAAAACATGGAAAATTTCCTACGATAACTTACTTGGCAATTATGGACTTTTATTGTTTATTTAAAAATTTTATGTGTTTTTATTGGCATATGTTTGCAGCTCATAATGCCTGCATTCATTGTGATGAGCAGATACATGTACATAACATATCTTAACTCCCTTTCCCTTCATTTTTGGAATTGTAAGGGTCTATTTTTCATCTGTCTAAGCTGAGTTCATTGTAGCAAGTAATATAAAAAAAATAAGTTTATGTCCATTGCAGTAGACCTGAAGCAAGATTCTGAAGTCTCCCAAAGATGTGAAGATATGAGAACAAAATGGAAAACACTTTGGGCCCGTTTAGTCAGCTATCATATATTTGCCCTTGGAAATGATGGTATCCCTGAATCCCTTTATAGTTTGGCTTGTTATTTTAAGTATTCAAGCAATCTTAGGTAAAATATGAGTTGGTTTATACAAATCTGCAATAAATTATTTATTGAAAAAAATGAAGAGATCATATTAATGAAATCAAACGCACATGTTGATACTATTACTGTCGAGATGCTAAATAATCAAGATGACTTGAGTGATTTCCATTGCATGTAAAATATAGTGAGATGGCAATGTTTATGGTTGAATGATCTTTTTTTTCTGATTTTTTTTCACTTTTCTACATAGTGTTGTTTGTAATATATTTCTTCAATATGTTTTTCCAACTCCCAAATGTGAACTCTGGTTAGAGATTTTTGTTCTGTGTGATTTCCACTGTTTTCATTCATACTTGAATTAATGTGTTTTCTGTTTGATATTTGTTTTCATATGATTTTGCTTTACAGTTCACGCTCTCCTTGAACTCATTTTGAAACCCATGCTTGCCTTGGGGTTTCAGGGATCCTCCTGCTTTAGCCTTCCAAGTGATAGGATTATAAGCCCGCACCACCACATCTGGCTGAATTAATTATTGCATGTTTATGATTTTCAGTTTTGTGGTCGGTGAATCAGAAACTAGTATTCTTAAAGGCATTTCCACTGTGAGCTATTATTGAAAGACATTGAGTAGTTTCTGTCATTGCATTATTTTTCTTTTGTTCATTTCTCTATTCCTTCATTTTGTGTAACTTCTCACTGTTGCAGAACTACTTAAAGATTTTTTGTCATATATATTCTTTATTTGTCTCTAAATTTCTGAAGATGTTTTTGTAGAATATTATAATACAATTAAAGGGTTTTTTAAAAAATTTTATTTTAACTTGATATACTTCTCCAATATCTTTTGGTCTAAAACTGCTGTTACTCTGATAGGGTTGTCTTTATAAATTACTTAATATGTCTGTCATAACTTTTAGCATTATTTCTTTGTTCTGATTTTATGGAATTTTTCTATAATATGTAGAGAGATTCTTTTCTGGTCATATCTATTGGAAGTTTTAAATGCCTCATTATCTATATCTCTGTTTCAGAGTCTAGATTTAAATATTTTCTCAAATAAATTATTCTTTATTTTCACACCCTTCATTTTCTCTGGAATGCTTAGGTTAGTTTTTGTAGAATCTCTATGAGGTCTCAAATCAACTTCTCATGATTTGTTTCAGGGAGTATCACTGTGTCACCTGCTACATCATTCTTGTCCTAAAGGTTTAATATTGTGTCTCCTGATTGGTCATAGCTTTCCATTGTACTTTTCATTTCCAGGAGTTCTGTTTGGTTCTGTCATGTAACCAGAAACTTTTTCCTAGGACATTCATTCATAACTTGCATGTAAATTCAGTGAACTGTTCGTGTTTTATTTAAGCATATTGAGCATTTTATTAGCTAAAATTATTCCTGTACTTACTTACATCCCTAGTGATGAATATGCTATGCACTTTCTTCCCGATCTCTTCAAACATTTTGTCTTTTGACTTTTGAGTTCTTTACTGAACACTTGCTTCACTTCTTGGATCTGAGCTGTTTGGGATTTATAAAAGATTTGGCTAATTATTGATTTATTTCTCACTATTCCTGTGCTTTTATGTGGAGTGCTGTAGGTTGGTTGGGCTAGAAAGACCGGCTGCTAGGGACTCATAGCACTGAAACACAAGCAGAAGATAGGTACTGTTAATATCTGCCTACAAAGAACCAGTCATATGTAACTATGTAATCTAGAGCTAGTTTAGCAAGCTTTCTTATTTTTCAGTAAAGCAAGAATGCAAAAATCTTAAAAAGGACAGAAAGAAAACTCTACGATACAAAATAAAGAAGGATTTAAAAGTAAATAATAGCAGAAAAATTGAGAAAAACAGGAGACTACAAAGAAAGAAAATGCATGAGAATAAAGAAATCATTTTTTGATATATTTACACACAAAAATAGCTGGATAGAGGGAGGGAGTTGGACAGAATATGTGTGAGAGTAGAAAGAAAAGCAGAAAAAGAGTGATTTATAGGTAGAAATTTAGTGCAATCTTTATGTAGTCTTACTACCCAATTTATAAAATAGAAGAAATACATTAAAAGACAACATAACAACATTTTTTTGGAGGAGAACTTTACAGAAAAATGTAAAACATTGTAGGAAACAACCTTTAAATCTCATTTACAGTTTTGTAATAAACCCTCATACACAGTAAAACAGAAAAAAAAAAACAGGAATATTAAGTTTTAATAATAGCTTCCACATTCAAAAAAGAATGGAGAGGGCAACGGTAGAGCGAGATTGTGCCAGAGTGAGTTGTGTAGAGCGCGTTGGGGCGGGGGGGGGGGGCAGGGAGATAAGAGAATGGGGGTGAGATCCAATGAATTCAGAAGGAATAAACTGGGAAATGCAACACAACTGGTGACCCAAGATACACTATTTTAGCAGCACAAAAAATAATTCTTGATGTGGAAGGTCTAAATGTGTTATGTTATAATACTATAAAACTTAAATTACTCCTACTGTGTATACTACTTCGTATAAAGCAGAGGAATAGGTTAGAAAGTGTGAGGCAAATATAAGTATTAATTAGACTTATTAATTAGATGGAAGAGCTGTCAGACAGAAGAAGGGATAAGGGGGAATATAATTCAAGTAAGGCAGGTGGGAGGTGAGAAAAGAGATGGAGAGAGAGTCCAACCACTGAACCAAAAAATCAAGCAGCACAAGGTAAAATCCAGAATACCCTGTGAAGGAGGCACAGATGAGTTACCCCATAGAATGCTTCAGAAGCAACATTTAAACATTTGTACACATATGTAGAACTACAATCAACTATACAAACATTGGCATTCAACCAATAAAAAACTCCAAAATATAGACGAAAAACAGACACACGGAGACACAGAAACACACACACATACACACACGTAAAACCTACCAAGGCTGGAGAGAGCCTTTGATGACCTGAGAACTCAGGCAGGTCACCACTATTTGCCCCACTAAATCCCTGTTTCCCAGCAGAGATTCTGTGTAGGCTCTCCTATTTGGCTGACAACCTCACTGGTCCCCTGTGGTCAGGCTGGAGTTGTTAATTCCACCCTTGTGTGCATTGCGATGACTTTTCTCAATCCCTTTGCTCCTTCTTGCTAGCTTTCAATTTGGTCAAGAAATCAATGGTTTTGTGGATTGACAGGAAATAATTTTTATAGATCATTTGCTGGACTGTTTTATCCATTCCTAGTAACTGCCTCTTTCTCTTACAAAGCCTCAGACAACTGTCTATGCTGCTTCCAGAAAAATAGCACAAAGGGCCGTGGTATGGCCCTTTGCATATAGTAATAAACTCCAGCATCCTCAGCTTCCCCAGGCTGATACTGCATGTGAAATCTGTTCCTTATCTACTACAACTGAATCTATCCGAATCCCTAAAGTTAAATATTCTTATAAATCATGCATGTGGAGGGTTCCTTGGCTCCTGTGCAAGGCATGAATAGATGCTTTCATTACTGCGTACAAGGCTCAGACTCGACCTGCAGAGCATGGATGTCCAATCTCCAATGGTGACGGACTGGGATCCTATTTTTTGGGTAATCTCACTATTCCTAGTGTATCCAAAAATTTTTGCTTTTGCACGTTTCAAACTCAATTTATTTTTATTTTAAAATATAAAGGGAAAATATTCAGTGTTGATGTTGGTGACAGCTTTTTAACCAGAAAGGGCCCTCTAGAATATTTGTAGATAAAAGTCCCCAAATTTGAAGTGAATGCTTCACTAGATGCCAAGCCTTCCTCTTTCTGGCATCTCCCTTGTACTCACTGATCTAAATATCACACGCCTACCCTGGAGAACATCTGTAGCCCTCACATGTGGATGGAATAGACACGAGCAATGGAAAATCCCCAGAATTCCCCATCTCTTCTTCCTCTTCTTCTTCTTCTTCTTCTTCTTCTTCTTCTTCTTCTTCTGCTTCTGCTTCTGCTTCTGCTTCTGCTTCTTCTTATTCTTCCTCTTCTTCCTCTTCTTCCTCTTCTTATTCTTCTCCTTCATCTGTCCCTGTTCTTATCAGATGTCCACAGTGTTAGCAGCCCAGGAGCCGAGCAAAGAGCCTCACTTTGAGAAGTTAAACTGAAGCATCCTGATCAGTCAAGCAAAGTAAGTGGTCAGTCATTGTTTCAAACTGACAAGGGAGGACCCCCCCCCCCCGCCCAGACACTATGCAAATGCCCTAATGAGTGAAAAGAGGTAAGAGATGGGTCGGAGGCCTCTTATGTGAGCTGAGTGAGGTCCAGCATTCTGCATGCTAGAGCAGACAATAAGAAAAATGCCCACATTTTCTATAGCAGCAGGCAGAAGGCACTCACTGTGGAAATGGGAGATACAGCGCACTCTGCCTGGCCCCTAAAGGTGATTCCAGATACCAGTCCATGTGTTGTATTTGCAGGTCAGTCTGTGTGAGCGGAGAGCTCACACTATTTGGATTTTTCCCTTCCTAGGAAAAAAAAGAAACAGCTGTTATCTCACAAGTATTGATCTTCTGAGCCTTATATGGTTAATATTATGGTATGGAACTAGCAAACAGTTTCTGGTACTCCCGTTACCAAGTGCAGTAGAAGCCTGTTAGATACATGCTGGGTGTACTCTTTAACTGGAACTTGTGAATAAACACTGAAGTGAAAGGGGGTTGGCAGGGGCAGAAGTTTTGTTTTTTTCATCCCCCAAGAATTACTCCTTAGGTAAGAGCACATGAAATTTCTAGCAATTAGTTTTGTCAACTGGTAAGTATCCTGTCATATGTCTCACTCTCTCTCCTTATCAGATTCATCAAAATACTTTGACGTGAACAATTTCCTGGAGTTCATTGCACAAAAGTGCTAACGATAGTGTTACATTCACTTTATTTTCCTGAAAAACATAGAAAAATTCTTTTTCTATATACACATTATTTTAATTGATATTGGGCAATAAGAGTCCTGAGTTCACAGAGACAATGGAGATTCCATAGTTTACCAGAGCCTGAATAAGTCAAGTGTTTAACATTTCAGGTCAACGTTTGTGTATGACTGCCATTTTCCGGGGTCTCTATCCAAGGTGGGTATTAAGGAAAGAATATTGGTTCAGATCTGCTCAGGGAGTTTCACTGTAGACCTCAGGGCCACAGTGCTAGGAGAAGATATGCCTGTGTTTTTTGTAGTTCAGATTTTTATCAACATTTTCTATGATTGCTCAGGGAATCAACACACAGTATACACTGTGGCAACCTGATTTATGGAAGAAAAAGTAAGTGGTAATCTGTCACATTTTCCTTAATTATGATTAAAAGCATAATAAAATGTCGATTTTTTAATTTTGTGAGTCTTCATGGTCTAAATAAAGAAGCGGTCATGTTTACATGATTTTTTAGATGTTGAAATCCTTATTCCACATCTGCTTACTTTGAGTAACTGCTAATAAATGAAATGAAATTGATACTCATAAAAGCAGCAATAAAGATAGAAAATTTAGGCTACAATGTGAACAAAACAGTAACTTGTTAAGATTAAATTTAAGCAGATGTACTCATCTTTCATAAATTTGTCCTTGAATCTGAGAAACTTCCTTAAATCATATGCTATTTTTCCTCTTTCATATTATAGTATAGTATCTGAGGAGTCCATAGTGAAAATTGAGTTGAATTATGAGGTTAATATTTTATGCACCCAAAAATATATTGCAGAAAGTGATCTACTGAAGAACATAAATAGTCAAGGCAAAGATTAAATGGAAAAATTAAAATATGTTTTTGGTTGTCAATAATAGCTTTGGTTTTTTTGAAATCAGTTTAACAATATGTGTTTAACATGTAGCCTTGAGATGCTAATTGCATCCAAACATTAATGTTTTCTTAACCTTTTTAGTATCCTGTGCTTTGCATGCAATATGTGTGCTATATATTGTTTGTTAAATACATATTTAAATTATTGAGTAGGTCTGGACAGAAGTTTTGCTCTTTGTTATTTCTATTATATTTTATTCATACTTAATTTTTTTTTGGTTATAGAACATCGGAAATCTGTGGTGTTGGGATGCCCTGGCCCTTGAAATATAATTTGCATCAGTCTGCACTCCTAAAAATGGGGAAAAATGGGAAAAGTATTCCTTTTCCCCACAGCCCTGCCAGTATTTGTTATTGACTGATTTCTTGATTATAGCCATCTTTTGAAGGAAAACAAAATGCTCAAAAACAAAGAGCAACTGGGATACGGAAAGAAGAAAAGAAAAGACTTTATGTGTTATGGGGCATCTTGGTTACTTTTCTCTTGTTGCTGGAACAAAATACGGACTCTCAAAACTAGGGAAGGAAAGGTTTATGTAGCTTTCAGCTTTTGGAGGATTCAGTCCATACTCAGCTGGCTCCAAGGCTCAGAGTTGTGGCTGAGTGTCAACTGTTCATGGTGCCCACAAAGAGCAAGAACAAAATTGCAGGAAATAGAAAACACCTCTTCCTTCTCTTCCTTTTACTGTATTCTAGTTACATGGCTCTGATTGGGTGCAACTATCACAGTGCTAAGCTCAGAGCTACAGAATGCACAATCACAAATGCTAGGCTTTGCTGCCTCCTTAACTTCATGAGGCTTTGGAAGGACACCCAGACACAAACAATCATAGTAGTTCTACATACACAAAAGTGTGTGTGTGTGTGTGTGTATATATATATATATATATATATATATATATATATATATCTGTGTGTGTGTATATAAGTGTGTGTGTGTATATATATATATATACATATATAAGATAGACAAATATACTTCTAATCTGTGTAAGTTCATCAGATACAACAGTTTCCTTTTTCATTGTTTAATTGCTTGATCATTTTTATGACAAAAATCTTAATGTCTGAAGAACTTCCTTTAAAATAATAATGTGAAATGTATTAACTGGTGTTAGTTTTGTACTATATTTTAAAATTATGTATCACTTTTATCCTTGTTTTTAAATTAAAAAATGAAAGAAAAGACAATGTAAGTTTCTTGAGAATTTTCTGTGGTCTTGCCCTTCATGAGAGATATTTTCCCTTGGACACCTCATCTGTAAAGGCTATCTTACATTGATTTCAAAGCAAATAAATCCTAAACCATGTATTCTGGGAGAAAATATCATTGGTGGTGTTAGTCTGTACTCATTATTTTCCAAATAGATCTTGTGTTTTTCTCTCTCCATTTCTCAACTTGCTTGGAGCCTTATTTTTAGTTCCTAGTTCTGTCAAGGACAAGTTGCAATTTATCTTTGGCTCACAATTCTGATCTTGAGGTTATGTTAAGGTCCAGGAATCAAGAATGAATTCTCAGCCTGTCTTATAGATGTCCACTCACACATAGGCTGGAAACTGGATCACAAGTGATTCCTGTGTTCTGCAGTAGCTTCAGAATGTATATGGCTTTGGATTTCAGAGATACTTTTACAAGCAAAGTGGAAAAATAGTCCCTAAATGTTATCATCTTTTTGTGTTTACCTGTCTTTTCTTCATCTCTTTTCTCCCTTAGTTCTCCAATGATTCATCCATCTCCTTCTTGTCTTTTTTGTCTTTGATTTTCTAGTGTGTTTTAGGGTTTCAAAAGTGCTGTTAATACAAGGCAGCAAGCCTGTAATTTTTGTAAAACAATCCATTTAAATGTATTTTTCTGATTTAAAACTAAGGCCTTTTGTGATGGCATCAATGGTTTTACAATACTAGAGCTTCTCAATTCTGCATTCTTTCTGATCTCTCAAACACTTGTTCTGCAGTAGCATTTTTGGATCTTAATTTAACCAATTGTGTTCACAGCCCAAGACCCCTGCAATTTGCTTCCTTATTTGCTGATTTTTTTTTTTTTTGCATAGGTCTCTAACTCAGTTGAGCTTGTTGAGCTGAACAGATTTTATATATATTTGAGATGATTTCTTACCAACATTGCACCAGACTGGACAACAAGATGTTGTCCCAGACCCAAATCCTCCTGGGTCTGGTGCTTTGGGTCTCTGGAGAGAAATAGTAAATTTCTACCATCTGCTAACCATGACATCTTTGTGTAGTTGAAAATAATTTTAAGAAGCAGTGGAAAAGGATGACTATTTCTAATAATACAAATACATGCTAATTCATAATTCTGTTCAAGAGAATATTTTAAATGTTAAATTGATTTATTTATATGAGATAAATCTTGTATGTTTATGTATATATGATCACTATTCATTACTGATTGCAGATGTCTGCAGTGACATTGTGATGACCTAGTCTACAGCCTTCCTTGCAGTGTCTGCAGGAGAGAGAACCACCATCAACTGTAATGTCAGCCAGAGTCTTCTTTATTATGGTTACAATTACTTATCCTGGTACCAGAAGGCACCAGGACAATCTCCCAAACTGTTCCTCTAAGAGGCATCCAACAGGGAATCTGGGATCCAGACTGGTTCAGTGGCAGTGTGTCTCACTCCCATTTCATTCTCACCATTAGCAGCATGCAGGCTGAAGATGTTGCAACTTACTACTGTCAGCAGTTATGAATTTCCTCCCATAGTGATTCAGCCTTGAACATAAACTCCCTTTCAGTGTCTCCCCAACTGCTTACTCCCCATGTGGCCCATGACTTGAATACTTCCTCCAGCTGACTGACAGACTGCGTCTTCACTGATGCATGAGGAAGTCTGCAGGGCTGAGCAGAAGATAAAGGGGTTCCTGTTCTAGACACTTTATTGGAGGAATATTCAGTCAAGGTATTTTCACCACTTTTGTATTGTTTTATCATAATTTAGAAACTAAAGCACTGCATGAGAAATTAATTACTTTATAGTTGCATCGGTTAAAATCAATCTCCAGAATCCAGTTCTGAAATCAGCAGATTGTCAGCTGCTTTGCATTTGTAAGCTGTAGGACAGAATCTCTTTCTAGCCTTCCTGTACCTTGAGCTCCTTTCATTCCTTGATTGCTGGCCTTTTTCTAAATCTCCAGAGTGAGCAGCATTTCACTGCTCTTATGCTTGTTCCACAGTGACATTCCTCTCTAAATATGCCCATTTGATTTTCAAATACAAACACCAACAAAGTGTACTGATTTATAATGATGAATATAATTTTTAAATGTTTTTTTAAGTTGGAAGAGAATAAAACAAAAGAGAACAAAACAGATCAGAGTAGAATAATGCAAGCAGCACAGCACTTCACAACAAGACAAGCAGGCATCAACAGTAGCTACCTTAATGTCTCTTTTCTTTGACATAGTTGAGCATACCTTCACACGTAACAACACCAAACATAACAAAATATTATAAAACCACTCATAGCAATGAAAGCATTACATTACTTCAAAACCAAATAACAGGAAATGAACTATAATGCTTCATTTTTCTCAAAAATTTGTTTATATCATCACAAATAAAATCAAAACATGACAGGATAGCAATCAAAACAGAAAAAAAAAAAAAAAGAAAAGCATGGTACGACTTCAAAACAAGATGCTAGTAAATCAGTGATGGCTGCCAAAATGTCTCAGTTTCTTCAAAATAGCTGTTCATAAGATCACATATAATAAAATCAAACAGGGCTGGTGATTTAGCTCAGCAGCTTAAGCACCTGACTGGCAAACACAAGCTCATCAGTTCAGTTTCAGGCACAAAAATTTTTTAAAAATCCAAAACAATAAAATCAATCAAATCAATGAATGAAAGCATTATAAGGCTTCAAAGCAATATAAGAGGAAACCATGATTACCATAAAATATCCCATTATATTTAAAATAGCTGCCACTATCATCTGCCAGCATAAAATCTAACAACACAAGATAGAACAAAGCCAAACATAACAAAATTGTGTAAACAACGCAAGAGGTCAAGATAAGAGAATAAGAAATGGACAGTAGTTTCCACCTTTCCCTACCAGGTGTTTACTCCCTTTTGCTCTTATATTAATTATTTTGCTTTTGGATCCCATTAACTCTTTCTGTTTCTTATACTAAGGTTCATGTGTATGAGTTAAACCAGAAAATCAAGCTGGATTGGATGATTCAGAAACATCCTCTGAAGGAGTCACATGTCAGTTACCACATGGAGTGTTTTACAGGCAACAGCTGAACACTTGTATGCATAGGTAGAACCACACACACACACACACACACACACACACACACACACTCACACACACGAACTTCAGAACAATGTACAAAGGATGCAGCTCTCAGGATCTTCTAGGGACCTTAGAGCTAGAGCAGGTCTCCCATTTCTGTCAATGGCAGGTTGCAAACAAGTTTCCAGCAGGGATTATGCTGCAGCCTCTGCTCTTTGCTCAACCAAGTTTACTGTGCTCAGCATTCTGTGTTCTGTGTGCTGTCATGTCTAAATTCTACGCAGCTTTTCCCCCATCGCAGGCAAACTCACTGGCGCACTGTTGTCTGGCATGAGGGGATGACGCCACCCTTCTGTGTCACAATGATGACTTTTCTCTGCCACTTTACTTCTTGCTGGCTTGCAATGTGGTTTGGAAATAAATTGTTTTTATGCCCTAGTGTGAAGTAATCTTTCTAGACACAGAGCTGGACTGTGTTCTCCAGTCTCAGTGATTGCTCATCCAGTTTGGCCATCTTTAGGGTCTCTCTCCAGCTTGAAAATTTAGTGTGAATTAGTGTTTTTCACAAAGAGCTCTTGTGCATGTACTACAGTAGCACTAGAGGGTTGCAGGACTGAACTTTTGTGGGTGCAGAGCTCAGCTCACTGTAAGGTGCTGGGAGAGTGCTTATTCTCTCAGGGCTTTACATCATTTTCTCCACATCAGACTCCACTTGTCACAGTCATTGTAAATTCCTGTGGCTCTGTCTCACAGATTTTTCAGCGCTTAGTTTGGGATCTGTAAGCATAATGTTACCCTTTGTGTCTGTTCTTGGGAATACACTGGTCCTATCACCATCACTGCTGTCTTCTTTTCTGTGGATTTCAATTGGCTTAGTGCCCTGATCTGAAATAGCAAGCCTGTGTGACCAGCTTACCCAGTAACATGTCTCCAGGAGGGAAGAGAGTTAGGACAGTAACGATCTGGGCGATGGCTTCTCCTCTGGGCAGCAGTCATTCAGGAGTCTCTGATAAGTCCCTGCAGTCAGTCACCTTGTGTTACTAGTTTCTGCAGAGCACATTTCTTTTTAAAGAACAGAATGCTCTGTAATATTTCAGCATAGAGAATTTTCCTTTTCCTTGCCCAATTATGGGGTCATTTACACTGAGATCTTTGTTGTTTTCCTGGAGATAAAACTCAGAACATTAGGGTTTTCCATGACTGATGATGTAATAAGCAAAAAGTACAGGATTAATACAAATACAATAGACCTTTTACAACATTTTCTTTTTATTCATTATTTCTACTAAAGTCATTTTGCATATATGTGCTTTCATTTATATTCCAACTTTAATAACACCCCAAGGATTTGCAAAGAAATCACCCTCACTGTCCTCTTTCTTTTCACCTGTGCAAAGGTCCTCCGTTAGTCATAGACTCTTCACACTGAGTCTTATCAACTGACCTTGCAGAAATTGAGTCATCTCGGTTTTCTTCCATGTTTGCCATGCCAAGGCCTTTGCAAGAGACAAGGTCATTAATGGGTTGGTAGGTAGCTCATGCATCAGAGAAAACTTATAGTTAAAACTTGTAGCTCTCCATGCACCAAAATCTCTCTATTACAAAAATTTTGGACAATTGTCTTTGCTGTTCCCCAGACAAATTGTACATAAGTGCTGTGGTACCCCCAAGCAGAGAGGTCTTATTGGGACCCTAACCCTGAAGGTGGCACTTGTACACCTCACAAGCAGTAACAAACTCTAGCATCCTCAGCTTCCACCTTGTTGATTCTGAGTGTGAAATCTGACCCTGAGTCACAGCTACTGAACCTGAGTCCCAAATGTTAAAAATTCTATAAATCCCATGCTGTGGAGGGTGGACTGGCTTGTACATAAAAGACAAATAGATGCTTCCCTCACTATTTAGGATGTTCTGCCTTGACTTGCAGGAGATGGAGGTTGAGTCTCCAATGTGGAAGGAATGAGAGTGTACATCTGGGTCATAGGATTTTCTCAGTGTATCCAAAAATAATGAAGGAGAAAGGCTACTTCATTTTTATATTTTCACATTTTTGTTATTAAAGCTAAATTATAATATGGACTTTAATATATAAAGGAAAATGTTCAGTGGAGCCAGGTTTGCAATCACACAGGGCCCTCTAGAAACATTTGCAGATATCAGCCACTGATTTTGACATGCCAGCCTTCACTAGACATGAGGCCCTTGATCTCTATGGCATTTCACTCACTATCACTGATCTAAATCTCACACACTCATCCTGGAGAACAATATCTGCATCCCTCCCATGTAGATGGATCAGATGTGAGCAATGCTGGATCCAGAGCTCATCCTCTCACCCCATTCTCCTTCTTCATTTCTCCCTGTTCTTAGCAGCGGGCCAGAGGGTTAGCAGCTCAGGAGCTGAGCAGAGAGCCTCATTTTGAGAATTTAAACTGTAGAATTTTGATCAGTCAAGCAATGAGTGCAGTGCTATTGTTTTGAACTGGCAAGGGAAGACCATCCCGGGGTGGGGGGTACTTACTAGGCAAGTACCCTGATGGGTGAAGCATGTGGTAAGAGGCAAGAGCATGTCGGAGGCCTCTGATGTGAACCAAGTGAGGTACAACATTTTCCATGTTTGGAGGAATGCCAATACTAACGAAGCCCTCATTTTCCTCAGCAGTGGGCTGAAGAGCCACAGTGTGAAAGTGGCATCTGTAGGCGAGCTGCAGTGTACCCTGCCCTGCCTCTGAATGTGGTTTCAGAGTTCAGTCCACGTGGTGTGTATGCAGGTCAGTCTGTGGGAGCGGGAAGGCCACATTACTTGGATTCCTCCCTGCACAGGAAGGGAATGAAAGTGTTCCTAACTCATGAGGATTGATCTTCTGAGTCATTTATGACTAATATTACAATTATATAAGAAACAACTTCTGGCATCTGCTGTTACCAAGGTCAGTAGAGAATATTAGAAACATGATAAGTGTAGTCTTTTCCTGATCCTTGTGATTTATACCAAAATGAAACTCAAGTGAAAAGAGCTTGGCAGGGGCAAAAGTTCTATCTTTTCCATCCAGAGAGAATTATTTCCTAGGTAAGAGAACATAAAATCTCCAAAATTAGGTTTTACACTGGTGAGTATCCTGTCATAGTCATCTCTTTCTCTCCATACCAGATTCATCAAAACATTTTGAAGGCACGAATTTCCTGGCGATCAGTGCACTAATAAACTAGGGATAATTTTGCTTTCATCTTATTTTTCTGTGAAACATAGAACATTTTTTCTCTACTATCACATTCTTTACATGGATGTTGGGTGAACAGAGTCATGAGTGCACAGAGTAGGAGAAGATTCCATGCATTGCCTTAGCTGGACTCAGTTGTGTTTCAGGACAGCATGCACCTGGGGCTGACATTTTCTGTGCTTTATCTAAGGTGGTCACTATGGAAAAGGTGCCCTGTCAGAGCTGCTCAGGCACTTTTGTTGCGGACTTCTGGACACCAATGCTGGGAGAAGATTAAAGGGTGACGTTTTCAGTTCAAAATTTTATCATGCTCTTTGATAGCTCAATTACTTAGCACACCCTGTATGAATTGTGGAAATTCAGTTCGTGGCAAAAGAAGTAAAAGGTATTGTAATGTTTCCTTTAATGAAAAAAAAAAAAAAAAAAACAAAAACAAAAACAATGTTGGATTGGCTATTTTCTCAGTATGCATATGAGATGCACCCATGATTACTTGATTTTTCGTGGGTCTATTGTCTCATTCTCTATCTGCTTAAATTCGATAATTAATAATAAATGTAATGAAGGAAAGTTATGCTCATTAAAGCAGTAACAAAGTCAAATTATAAATTTAAACAAAGATGTAGAGAAAATAAAACTTTTAAGACTGGATTAGGGTACATTTACTCATCTTTCACATTCTTGTCACTGGATATGAGGACCTTTCTTAATCCATGTGCTATTTTTCTCTTTAATATTAGGGGATCTGAGTAATTCTAAGTGACGATTGAATGGAATATGAGTTTAATGCTTTAATATCCCAAATTGCATAAAAGTATTTATTCAAAACCAAATAAAATTTCAGTTCAAACTGGTCAAATGAAAAACATAAAATACATTTTGTTGTCAATAACAGGTCTGGCTTAATGTAAAGTTTTGATATCTGTTTAGCAATGTGTTTTACATAATATTCTCTGAGATGCCAATTATATAGAGTTGCCCAATCTTTTATATGCATTTCATTTTCCTGCATTTTGCATGCTATATTTATCTTATAAACTGTTAAATTTGCTTTCACAATTTTGGAATCTAACATCTGGGAAGAACTTTTGCTCTCCATAATTTCTATTATTTTGTGTACATAGTTAAATTTTATTTTTGTTTTAGAATGTGAGACATCTCTGGCTTTTGGTTTACTGGACATTGAAAAATACATGGTAATTTTCTTGCAAATTTAGAATGTTCTTGACTTCTAGGAGAGAGGTTTTCCCTTCGGCACCTCATCTGTAAGGCTTCCTTACACTGATTTCTAAGAGGAAAAATCCTGAACCAGGTATGTATTCTTTTTTTTTTTTTTTTTTTTTTTTGCCGGTGCCGGTACTGGGGATCGAACTCAGGATCGCTTGCTTGCAAGGCAGGTGCTTATGCCGCTGAGCTAAATCCCCAGCCCCTGAGAAAATATTCTTAAAGTGTTGGCTTTTAGGCATGGATTTCCTGAGAGACCTTGTTTTGTTCTCTTTCCATTTCTCAGCTTACTTAAAGCCTTGTTTTTGGTTCCCAGTTGGGGGAAGGACAGGGTGATGTTTCCTGCTGGTTCACAGTTCTGATCCTCATGTTACATTGGGGTCCCAAAGGATGCACAGAATGAAATCTCAGCCAGTTGTAACTGCCCACCCATGCATTAGTTGTAAACTGGATCTCACATGTTTCCTGTGTTCTTTGATATCTTCAGGGTAAAGGTGGCTTTGTATTTCATAGATTTTTTTTTTTCAAAGAAAGAAAAAGATTGCCTTAGAAACTGGCAGCTTTTTGTGTTTCCAATTCTTGTCTTCATTCTTTTCCTCCCTTGATTCGTTCTCTACCATTCCCAATTCTCTCTGCTGTCTTTTTGGTCCTCGTTGATCTAGTGTGTTATAGTATTTCACAAGTGGTGTTAATATAAGGCATCCAGCCTGTGATTTCTTTAAAGCTAAAAGTTTTAAATACATAAAGAGCAGGGGGCAGTGTGATTCAGGTGAGTTTGAGATCAGTGGAGATTGACAACACAATGGCCCTGGGAGCTCTGCAGGGTGATGCCTTTGTCTTCTAACTTGGTATGGATGTGAACACATAGCTATGCCTTTGCCACATATTATAGAAAA
This sequence comes from Cavia porcellus, assembly GCF_034190915.1. NCBI lineage: Eukaryota > Metazoa > Chordata > Mammalia > Rodentia > Caviidae > Cavia > Cavia porcellus. Next base: position 41,300,189 of record NW_026947501.1, on the reverse strand, counting down.
AGGCATCCACAAAGATACTTATGCTGCATGGAAATTTTTGCAACCCAATGAGTAAATTCCAATCTACAACCTCCAGTGTAACTCACAACCAGAATAAAGATACAACCAAGACATGTTTACAGCTGTGGAGGGCCATGGTGTACTGAATCTGGTCCAGATGGGGGTTCATGGATGTGGTCTTCAAACCAGCATGTAAACCAGTAATGATTAATTCATGAAGAAGGGAGTGGCGGAGGATATGATGGTAACATGAGTGATGTAGGTAGCCAGAAAGTACCCCTGCAATATGTAAAGAGAGAGTGTGCAGAAACGGGAATCTATACAGCAAAATTGAGGTAAAGTTTAACATTAAGGGGACAGGTGCTATGTTTCTGATGTGGAAACTTTTTTTTTTGTTTTCCTTGGAAAGTCACAGCCTCTTTTCTTGCAGCTGGAACCCAATGACATTCTCCAAGATGCACTGGTTTACCTAAAAGTGTCTCAAGTTTATTCTCCTTTATGGTACAGCTGTACTCTATTGTGTGAAAAAAAAAACATATTTTCTTTATCCATTAATCTGCTAAACAGCATAAGGGCTGTTTATAAGATTGAGCTATCATGGTCTATCACTTACATAAGTGTGTATATTTTGCTGAGATGCAAAACTGAGCATTGCTAAGGCATTTGCTCTATTATCGCACTGCGGTCCACTTTTAGATGGAGACACAGGCAAAGAAACAAGGCTGTTGGTTGGCTCCAAATATTCCTCATCAGCATCTCAGCCATCCTTGTTTACATTGCCTAGAGCCAATTGAAAGAAAAATGAGATACTTAGACAGCTCTGTACATATCAACACATGGACTAGGACTTAAATACTATTATTACATATATATAATATAATTATTTTACAATTCTCATCTGGATAGACTCTCCTTCTCATTCTCTGCTGGTGGTTTCTCCTCATTTTCTGACTCTTGTGTATTGGAGTTCAGTGCCAGTTCACAGCCTTATTTCAGCCATTTGTAATCATTGACTTTTGATTGCATCCTGTAACCCTTGGTGCCTGATGCTCTGACTATTTCTCTGAGCTCCAGAATCACACATATGCCAGAGCCACCACTTAGGTGTCTGGTGACATGCCAAAGTTCTAAAATACTCCAATTTAGTTCTGATTTGTAGTGCCCACAACTTGCTTTTTTTTTCTGCTTTTCCATCTAAGAAGAAGACTTTGCAAATTTTCTGGTGGTTCAGATCTAAATGCATAGCAGGTGTCTTTGATTCTACTGTCTCTCAGCTCATGTCCAATATGGGACCAAAGCTTACTTGTTTGCTCTTTTCACTATAACCACAGTCTGCCCATCTTTCTCTACAGTAGGCAATGAATTAAAGTCCTCTGGGAGGGAAGCACATTGTGGTTTCATAGAGCTGTCAGTCAATGTTAAGCTGGGCTTTTCCATATTTGATTTGGAGGTTGTTCCAAAAGCCAACTGCCATATATATTAACTGCCCCTGTATGAAAATGTTCATTGCCTCTTCCACATTACATGCTGGGGATAATGGTAGAATTGGTCGAGGATCTTCAATAAAAAGAAGAAAGAGACTTAAAATTCACTAACTGTCATGAGGGTGGGCAGGAGGTAGGGAGTGCACTGTTTAATTCTGGAACTATTAGTTTTCAATCTGTTTGTGTTTTAATTTTACCTCAGCAAGAATGTTATAAAAATTTCCTTTAAAATAACTGAAAGTCAACAGAAACAATGAAAAATTACCATTTCTATTCTTGCAAAAATCTTAAGATTAATGTGCCTTTAAGAGGAATTCAAGATTTCAATGCTTTCATGTTTTTTTTTTCCTGATTTATATGGTGTTCTCGTCACATATTCTGCTTCAAAGTATATTTTCACTTTGTAAAATACTTTTGTAGTTTTCTATAGCCCAAGACACCCATATGTAGGTCCATATTTTACTTTACCTTGCCATATCTCTTTATTTTCTTTGTATTTTTGTGTAACACTATTGACCGCAAACGTAGAAGCTTCATGTACAATTTTTTTTTTTCCTTTCACACTCTGTGAAGAATGTGGAAAGCTTCAAGTTGGTTCAGAATGGCTGGAGCTGGCTCAAGATTTTCTTTCCATTGTGGTCACACTGTGTCACACTCATCCAAAGACTTCACTGGTGGCTTTCAAGATGAGCCACTCGTTGGGGAAGTTAATTTTGCTGGTGAATTTTGGCACAGAACATCACCTTTTCTCTGTGAATCTCTTCCTTGTACTGCCCAAGTGTTGTCACTAGGAGGCACACGGCTTCCTCCAACCTAATTATACTAACCAGAGCAATCAGAAGCCAGAATTACCCATACCCTAAATATGAACTTCCTGAAAAATAAATTAGGAAAATAATAAGATTTGCATGGTTTCAAGGAAAACTGAGTGCTTAGAAATTAGTAAAAGATCAGCATAATGAAAATTATGGTATTCTGGAAAAGGAGATAGAAAAATGCATTGCAACATCAGAAATTAAACGTTATTTCCTGTTTCTGGGCAATCAAAATCAATGTTGTCAAATTTGCTATGATATTAAAGCAGATATACAGATTTAATATAATACCAATCAAAATATTAACAGCATTCCTTAAAATACTGGGGAAAACCTAAATTTTCTGTGGAACAAGAAGAGATTCAAAATAGCAATTTCAATTCTGCTCAACAAGAATAAAACAGGAAGTACCATAATCTCAGACTTTATGATATACGCAGGAACAACCCTTAACACATTCATTCATCTAATCCTTCAGAATGAGGTGAATGACATTGGCTGATGGAAAGAGAGTCACGTTAACAAATGGAATTTGGAAAACTGGTTATAGCCATGAGAAATCTAAACCAACACTACATTCACCACCAAGTAGTAAAATATTATAAAAGAACCAAAAACCTGCATTTATAAACATGAAACACATAATCTTCTGGATGATAACATAGGTAAAAATTTGAAGAACACAAGCATAAATAGACTTTTTGAATAGACACTTGGTTGTAAAATAAACAACACCAAGAGACAACAAACTAAATTGTATCAAGTTAAAATGCTTCTATGCAGTTAAAGAAGCAGCTGGAAGAGGGAAAGACCAGGTGTAGAATGGGAAGAAACCTTTGCCGTGTGCTCATCAGGAAGAAGACTAATACTGACAATATGTGAATTACTTTAAGAAACAGACCTCCTTAATAAAAGTTAGTCAAAAAAGGGTAAGTGAAAGGGATATAATTTTTAGAAAAACAAACAGATAATACACACATATGACTGACCCTGAGAAAAATATGAACTAAAAGACTGAGATCTCATCTTTTTTCCAGAAAGAATGGCTGCTATGTAAAAATCAAATAATACTAAATATTGGTGAGGATGTGGGGTAAAAGTGAACTGTTCTAGTTTGTTGCTGGAAATGTAGATGAACACAACTAGTATGGAAGTCTGTAAAGAGATTCTGCAAAAAAACTAAAAAGAGAAATTCGGCTTGACCCTGCCCTTCCTGTTCTAGTTACCTACCAAAAAGAATTGAAGACATCACATTACAGTGGGCCATGCATATACATGATTATAGCAACGCAAGTGCTAAGCATTAAATTTTGAAAGCAGCTTGTGTGTCCATCAACAGATGAATGGATTAAAAGATGTGGCATTTGTGCACAGTGGAGTAGTACTGGACTAGAAAAAAGATTGAATCATTTGCAAGAAAATGAATGCATCTTGAGACCACTTGTTAGGTGAAATAAATCAGATACACAATAGCAAATATCATATTGTTTCCCTTCTATTTGAAATCCAGAATATAAATAGATTCAATAGCAAAATAAGACAGATAATATGAAATGAGATAAATCCTCTGCCAATTGATAAGGAAACTAGAGATAATGGGAAGAGGAGAAAAAGGAGGGCAAGAGACAGTCAAAAAATAATTCAGATGGGTTAAGAATATGTGCCCATTCCTCATCGTACTTATAAATATTTATAGTAAGTTTACGTTAATAAACCTAACAAATAAAAATCCAAGTTTAGAACTAAAAACTCCAACAAAAGGTTTAACATTCTAGCCCATGAAAATGCACATTTTCTTTCTTAATGAGGCCTGATGACCCCAGTGGATAGGGGAGTGTTAGTGCCAGGTGAAGGTGATAACAGGAAGCAGGAAAGGATGGCAACCTTCTCAGTGGGCAGCTGTGACTCTGTCTCAGGTACCCTCTGGCTTCTCTTATCTAAAGTATCCCTATTAGCATTTTTCACATCATGATGCTGCAGGCGGTAGTCTTTAAATTTTGCTGTCTTTATAATTTTACTTCTGCAGGTTTTAAATTCTGCGATGTATTGTTACAACTTTTGATGACCTAGTGAGTCAATCATGAAAGGATTTAAGTAATATTTTTCTTTGGTTACCATTCTTGGTGTTTTCAAATCTTCATCTGCTTCATCTGTTCTCTCTGGAGAACTTATGATGGTCTCTGGCTGTGTGAAAGTAGTGAGCATATGTTCTTCCTGCTCTTCTTTATAGTACCTTTGAAGTCTCATTTTTCTGTGTACAGATTATTGTATTGAAAGTTATTTTTCATTATTTCAAGACAGTTTTCTGCTTTCTCTCTAGGTTTACGTACCTCCTGACTGCCCTTTTTTCCTTCCTCCCTTCTTTCCTTCATTTATTCTTTCTTTATGCCTTTTCTTTCTTCTTTCCTATTCTCCTTGCTCTTTCCCTTCTGTCTCTCTATTTTTCTTTGCCTGTTTTGTATTCCTTACTTTCTTATTTCTTTCTTCCTCTCCCTCTTCCTGTTTTCTTTCTTTCTTTCTTTCTTTCTTTCTCTCTCTCTCTTTCATGTATTCTCTCTTTTTTCCATCCATTTTATTATTTTCTCTCTCTCTCTGAGTCCTTTCTCTTGTTTCTCTATGTTATGTAATTTCATTAGTATTATTAAATTAAGAAGGCTAGGCCATCCTTTTTATGCACATTGCATCCATTTAAATTATTTTTAACTTAGCATAGACTCTTTAATAAATCCACTGACTTTTAGTAACAGAGTTTCTAAGTTGACTGTAAAGCTTGTAAATTGAGTGTGGCATATTTTTCAGTCACACAACTGCACTTCATGTGGTAGTATTACTTTTTGTTCCCTAATACATGTCAGGTAATTTTACAGTCCAATATCCATTCAACTTTCTTCTCTTTGCTCGTTTTGCATGGGCCCTTGAAGGTCCAGGTCACCTGCCCAGACTTTGCAAACCAGGACTTTGCAGTAAGAAAGAAATTGCTTCAGGGGGCAGGATAAGCAAGGTGGTTTCTGAAACGGAAGTCTACCTAGCCCTGTTACTGTGGAGATCTGATGAGAAATTAAATAGACAAATGTCTTCAGTGTAAGACCTGTGTGGTACAAAAATAGTCTTAAGATATTGTTATGGATTAAGAATTGGTGGTCTGCCTAATTACAGCTGGATTACATCAGCATGGCACTGAGTGAAGATGCTTCATCTGAGGAAAATTGCCAGCATAAATAGGTAGTGAAGGAAAAGGAGGATGTTGAGACATTAATGTATTATTGTCCTGAGGTATTGTGGGTTCTTCAGTGAGTTGCTGTTTGATCTGATGGTTCTCTTGAAGAAGCTGTGGTCCTCACATCGAGCATTTCTTCCTGGCTCCAGAGGGGAAGAAGTGTGAAGCTTGCTCTCCAGGATGAACTCATCATGCTGGCTTCCTGGCATGTACCTGACCGTGCTTGTTGACGGAGGAGTTTGGGGCCTCCATGTCACTGAGGATGGCTGTGTACCCCTGGTCTTTGTTGTGAGTGTGACTTCTCAACTCCAGCATAGAACCTTCATCCCACCATCACAGCTCCTTCACCCTGCTGGCATGGACTTTCTGCCTTCCAACTCTGAACTTTGGGCCTTCCCAGTACGAATCCATAAAAGAAAGTGGCATGTGTCCTTCTTGTGGGCTCTGCACGAAAGTTGGACTTGAGGAAAGCATTGTCATGAGCTCTGGGTTTTAATCTGGACTCATGTAGGATATCACTGTGGGATTTAGGCCCCTGACTAAAATATTCTATGTCTTTGATGTTGCAGATAGATTTCCTGCATTTTCTTGTATTAACTCCTGGTGACCATAATAAAACAATATTATAACCTCCATGTCCTGATTCTAACAGTTCTGTGCAAAACCCCTGACTACAACAGATATCACAGGATAAAATCTATTGCCACTAAGGACCTAATTATGTGCCAACTATTAATAACGATTTAAAATGAAATTTACATGACAGACTGCAATGTGTTTATGATAATTTGTTTGCATTTGGGTGTGTGGTGGTAGGCAATGGATGATCCTTCTGTATTTTTGATTCACTGGTCTATGGAGATATCATGGTAAAGTAGAATCCAGGTTCTGTGACTGCACCTTTAGGTGAGACCATTGCCATTAGGCCCAGTGAGAATCTTGTTTGGAGCAAAGACAACAGCATCCACCCAGGTATCTCAGGTCTATGACCAGGTCAGTGGCAGTGGAACTGTGTAGACTTCAATAAAACCATAAACAACCTCCAAACAGAAGATGTAAACAATTGTTGCTGTCAGCAATATTATAACGACCCCTTTCACAGTGCTTCGGACTCCTACATGAACTTCCTCAGGCTATGGGCCAATGAGCCTTGCTGCACCAACTGCTTGCACCGGAATTATTAGTTCTGCAATTTGCAAGGAAATATTTTCTCCAGGGAACACTATTGAAATTCCCTGTTTGACGACTTGGAAAGAGGCCAAGCAAGTATTTTAGGCCCCTTATATGAGCCAAGCAATATAAACTATATTCCGTGTTAGAAGGAAAACAAAAGAGACATACTCCATGTTGTCTGAAAAATGGATTGAAAAGATCTTAGTCTGAAAGTCTGGACCTGTGTAGGAACCACAGTGCATGTGACCTTCCTGCCTGAGAGATCCTAGGATACACATGTATTCATCCAGATCAGTAGCTGGAAGAATAAAAGACAGCACACTTGGCTCTTTCCCTGCTAATGAAAGAAAGGAACACGTCCCACTTCACACGTGCTGATCATAAGAGTTTTTTAACTTTAAAATGATTGAGTGGAGTTATTTAAGAGCCTCTGCCATCTGCAGTTACCAACAAAGTATAAGAATGTTAGAAACCAGTGGTAGATATAATATGTTCCCCAGATCTAATGCTTCCATATACAAGTACATTCAAGTCAAAGGAATTGAGCTGTAGAAAAATCTATCCTTTCCTTGTAGGGAGTAAATATAAACTTCCTGGTAACTATTTTTTTTTAACTAATGCATTCTTATACTTATTTCTGTCTCCACATATCAGATTAATCAAAAACTTTTCTGAAGACTAGAACTCCTTTCACACTGCACAGAATGAGCAAAGGATAATTTTATGTTCATGTTGTTCTGAATCAATATGGAGAACACTTCTCAAATTTTCTCTTTCTCCTCACATATCTTTTGCTACCACCACCATCAGTCCACAGAGTGAAAGGGGATACCATACAGAAGAGGCAGGAAAGCCAAGCCTTTGCATGTCTCAGGATAATCTGGACCTCTGCCTGACTTTCTCCTAGGCCACTTCCAAGATGCTCACTGTGGGAAAGTGTGCTGGGTCAGAGCTGCTGAGCAACTTTCATTCAAGACTTCTTGCCTCCCATGCTGTGAGAGGATAATCTTCTGTTGTTTTCAGGCTATAAAATGTGTAATATTTGTATCATATTTCAAGTAGTGTAATGTATTTACGGTGTATTGTGGTCATTTGTGTAATGTGGTTTGTCTGAAAATGAGGAACTAAGTGTTATGATTCATTACCAATAAAAGATTATGACTATTTTTAACTTATGTGTGCATATGTCCTCTAAACACTGAGAATGTGAGGAACAAGTGTCGGCTCCAGTTCTCTCCTGGTTCTAGTGAGTTGACTAAATAAGAACAGTGAAGTCAGTAGAACTTGGCAGCTGGAAACCTTTTCTTCCTCCACAGAGAGGCGAATGTTTACACTTTTATTGTACTGGATGTTGACTTCTCCATCTGGTTATCTTGAACAATCACTAATAATTGAAGTGAAAAGAAATAAAATTTGAGCTTCTCCAAGCAGAAACAAAGGCAAGTTATGAACTGAAACAAAGAGCTAAAGGATATGCCCACTTGTTAGGGCAAAATGTAGACAGTTTCACTCATTCTTTGTTTTCATGCCCTTGGAAATTATGAACATCTTCAACTCAAACCAAAGCTCTGTCTCATATGATGCTATCTTAGTAATCTTACGCAAATTTTGAATCTGATTAGGAGAATTAATTTTAATAATATTTTGTATACAAAAAAATAAAAAGTAATTAAAGTACAAGGCGAGAGCAAATTGATTCAGTGGAAAAATTAAAATCTTTAGTGGTCAAAAGTATTTCTGTCTTGATGTTAAATCTCCAAGATCAGTTAAGAAATTTTATTACAGGTGAGTTACAATGACATTTCAGTTGTAGCAAGTGGGTTAAACTTTTTAAAAATTTTCTAGCATTTTGTGCTATACCTATATTATTATACTTTATTTTGGATTTCAATATATTAATAACTTTTAATAAAAATGTTTCCATGATTGATAGTCTAACACCTACAACATATTCTTTGGCTTATATTTCATTCCTACTAAAATTATCTTTTTTATGTGTGTTCTATTTACTGTAGAAAAAGTATTTGTAATATTTCTTAGGGAATTAGAATGTTAATGTCTTCCTTCAGGAGGTTGTCAGCTGGGTTCCTAATTGTCAGAAACGTCATCTTAATTTCATGATAGTTAATTTCTCTGTTCTCTAAACTAGGTGTTTTGGGAGTAAATACTTTGGCAGTGTTGCTTGGCAGTCATTAATTTTCAATAAAATTTTATCTTGTTTTTATCTCTTTCTCCATTTTTCAATTTATGTGGCTCCTTCTGCTCATTTCCAAGTAGCTTTTGGAAAACAGTTGTCTGAGTCTTCTTGATTCACACTTCCACGCAGTACTTCTGGCCCTCAAGCTTAGATCTCCTGGCTCTGTGTCTCATGCATGGTAAGACCCTGGAGCCCAGCCATATCCTGTTTTCCTCAGTGTCACCATAAATGTGGCTCTGGAAAATGGACATCGTGTTGGTCATAGAAAATGTGAGTTTGTTTAGACGTAGAGGGATTTTTTAATGTTTCTTTTTTTTTCTTCTGCCTTTCTTCCATGTCCTTTGTTGTACTTTTTTTTATTCTTGTTTTTAATAGCATATTTTATTGTGTAACTCATTGTGTTGATGTGAAGTTTCTAGGCTACTTTCCCTGTATATGCAAAGTCCATTTGAATGTTTTTGTATATTTGAGATTAAAGTCCTTACTTAGGCCATCTAATGGTTTGTAACTTTATAACTTTTGAATTAAGTACCAAGTTTTCATGGCTACCCAAGTACAATTTCCATGCAGGTATTTTCGACTTTTGATTTAATCAGTTACTTTCATAAGTCAATACTCATGCAGTTTGCTTCCTTAATTACAGATGAATTTTCATAGGCTCCTCCAGGGCCAGCCCAATTTCTCAGACTTTATAAACGGGGCCTTTGCAAGGAGATTTGAGCAGGGTGTCAGAGGGTGCAAGATGAGGTCAAAGATACAGGTCATTGCATGTCTATTCTTCTGGATCTCTGGTGAGAAACTGGACAGTTCCAAAATCACTTATAATAATATCTCTATAGAGTTAAATTATAATTTTAAAATGCAATGAAAAATAATATGACCCAAGTATGTGCTAATTTATAATAGTAGCAGTGTCTACATTTTAAAGGTTTCATTTCAATAATTATAAGATAAAACATGGGTGTATGTGTTTGTTTATAAGCACTATGTATTCCTGGTTGCAGGTGTTTGCGGTGACATTGTGATGACCCAGTCACCAGCCTCCCTGGCAGTTTCTGCTGGAGAGAGTGCCACCATCCGCTGCAAGTCCAACCAGAGTCTTCTATACAGTGGTAATAACAAGAAATTTTTAAGCTGGTACCAGCAGAAACAAGGACAACCTCCTAAACTGCTCATCTACTATGCATCCACCCGGGTATCTGGGGTCCCAGATAGTTTCAGTGGCAGTGGATCTGGCATGCATTTCACTCTCACCATCAGCAGGATGCAGGATAAAGACTTTGCAGAATATTACTGCCAGCAGGGTATTACTACTCCTTCCACAGTGATTCAGCCTCGAACATAAAGCTCCTCTCAGGGTCTCCCCGGCTGCTTGCACTTCATCTGGCCCAGGGTTGAACACTTTCTCCTGCTCCCTGAGAGACTGTATCAGAGGAAGACTGCAGAGCTGAGTAGAAGATAAAGAGAATCCAGGTCTCCTCGATTCTTTATTATAAGAAAATACAGCCTAGATGTTTGTATTAAATTTATACTATTTTATAATAATTTACCAACTCAAGGAATTGAAATGCGAAATTCCTTACTTTATAGTTGTGTAGGATAATATCCATCACCAGACTCCAGGGATGAATTCAACATATTTTCTGGTGCTTTCAATCAGTATGCTACAGCATAATATCTCTCCGTCTTTCCTATATCTTGAGTTCCTTTCATTCTTTGACTGGTGGCCATTTCCTTCATCTCCAGAGCGAGCAGAATTTCATTTCTCTGATGCTTGTTCCATAGTGACATTTCTCTCTGAATATCCCTTCTGCTTTTCAAATATGAACATAAAGAAAATGTACTGACTTGCAATGATAAATATAATTTCATATTTAATGTCACTAACATTCAATCTTCACATGAATTATCATTTTTTTATATTTTGGTATTTTTTGGAAATAGGTTTTAAATATGCAGTTCAAACTGGCTTTGAACTCATTTTATTTCATTTTATGTTATTTAAAGAAACAATAAACAAAACAAAAAGGGTAGAAATCATACATAATTTCTAAGAACATATAAACAGTAAGAAATCACTAGTTGATAATACATATTATTCTCTTACAAATAGTTGTTCAAGTTACAAAAGTGAAGCATACAAAGTGCACACTCAAACAGTGAGAATGCAAACAGATCTGTTCAACTACCCAACAAAAATTTAAAGTCCAGACTGGCTTTGAAGTTGCAGGGAGCTGTGCTTTACTCTTTGGAATAACCAGAAATTCTTTACAAGAATGTTCGTTCAAATATTGCAGAGTCTTACTGAATTCCATCTACTATTTTTGTGTTCTTTAAACTTGCTGAACATCTTTTTAGTTAAAAACACTCTTCTTATGTAAATATTTTTTGAGTTTAATGAACATTTTATGCATTTTGTTCTTTGATCTCTTAAGATACATGAACATTTGGTTTCTGAGTTCTTCCCTAGAGAAACTTTTCCACTTTATTGTCTGCCAGCTGTTTGTCATTATAAAATATTTAAGTACCTGTTTGATTTATTTTTCATTATTCCTGTGCTTTTCTTTGAGAGTTGTAGGTTAGTTGGTCTAGAAAGATCTGCTGCTAGAGATCCCTAACACTGTAATGCAAGCATAGGACAGTTACTGGCAATATTGACTTGCCAAGAACAAATCATATATAGGTATATAATGCTGAGCTAGTTTAGAAAGTTTTCTACTCTTCCAGTAATCCACGGACTACATTAGTTTTCTATCTTTGCTGAGACAAAGTACCTGACATCCAAAATTAAGCAAGGAAAGTTTTATTTATTTCAGAGTTTGTGGAGTTTTCAGTGTGTAACCAGCTGGCTCCACAGCAAAGTGGCACATGACAGAGGGCAAGAGTGAATGGCTACAGAACACTGCACAAGCAACAACAGCAAAAGGGGAGGAGCATGGAGAGCAGACTCTTTCCCTTATATTGTGTGTAGGCCACACCCACTAGGGTGTAACACTGACACCCTTAATCCCAGCATTGGGCCACAAGTCATTCACAAAGACAAGGAAGCCCAACTCCTGGCCACGTGAAGCTTTTTAGGGACATCTAGACGCAAATTATAACATTCCACCACTGCCTCCCAAAGATTCATGCACATGCTTTATGAAAAACATGTTTCTTCTTTCCAAGAGATGCTAAAACCGTAACATTTTAGCTTTACTTAAAGACCCAAATCCAAAGTCTCCCCTGAGATTTAAGGCCAACTCTTAACTGTGAAACCTTGTATAAATGAAAATTAAGCACTTCCAAAGTTCAAAGGCAGAAGGTAAAATTTTCCATTACAAAAGGTAGAAACAAAAGGATACAAAGGATTGAAACCTAAGGAAGACCAAAACCCAGCAGGGCAAACACTAAATCCTTGTGGTACATTGTGAGCTCCAAAAATCTCATGTAACTCCTCTATGCATTTCCCATCTTGGTAGCTCCTGTGACTTCCCTCTTAGTCCTTCTGTCCACAGACCTTGTAGCTTTGCTTAGATAGTCTGCTCTCCTGGCTTTTCCAAACTTCTGGAGTCTTCACCACACATTTGGCTTCACACTCACTGTTTTACTCCTGCCCTTCACACCACACTGCCTGGCCTCCAGGCCTTCTGCAATTGGAGAGGAAGCCTTTTCAACCTGTGAATTCTTGTGTTCTGTATGCAGCTAAAACCAGCACCATGTAGATGATACTGTGATCTGTTGCTAGTTGCAGCAGTAGCTAGGCTTTCTGGTTTCCTGGCTGTACGAATCAGGTGATCAGATCAATGTGCACTCTGAACCTGATGCTGAGAAACAGATTCTCCACACCACTGCCATTCTGGAACCTGGTGCAACTGTAACTATTCTGAAACCTCATTGGCCTCTGTTGTTATTCTGGAACTTGGTGATTTGCAGATTTCTCCTCAAAGCAAAGTCTTTCACTTTTGCAGTTTTGTGACTGCATAGCATGGAGACTCACTGTTGCTTGTGATACTTTAAGGTTATCTTTTATATTCACCTGTCCCTTCTCAACTTTAGAGATCCCAGCTTCATCTTTTAGTTTACCACTTTACTGGACCATATTTCTTGGTCCTTACAGTGTTTTAAATCATCTTGCTGGGCTCTTTGCCTTTGATTTGCAACATTAATCTGGCTAAAAGCTATGAAAAATGGCCATGTCTCAGCTCAACACTAGACTGCCCTGAAATTTCTTTTGCCAGATTAGTTAGTCCACTCCTCTTAATCTCAAAGGCAATGTCTCTGAACATGGGAAAAATGCAGACAAACTTTCTGCCAAGCCATAACACATGTGATCTGAAGTCCCACAATCAGTATAATTCTCCTTCCCAGTAGAAATGTCCTGAGCCTGGTCTTTATTGCTTTTTGGTTTTCTGACCTCTGACCAGAATCACACATCCAAAACAGCCTAAGCCAGTCAAGTTCTATCCTTTTCATTGAGATTTTCAAAGCTGTCTAAACTCTTCCTGCATACCCTTCTCAATAACTTTCGAACCTCATGACCAGATACAGACACAGCAACAACCATACACCTCTGGTACCAAATTCTGTCTTGGTAACTTTTCTCTTATTACTGGGACAAAATACCTGACACTCAAAATTAAGGAATGAAAGGTTCATTTAACTAACACTTTGTGAAGTTTTGAATCCCAAATCAACTGGCTTTGGGCAAAGTGACACATGGCAGAGGGCAACACTACATGGTACACAAAACAGCACAAGTAACAACAGCAAAATGAGAGAAGCACCGAGAGACTCTGACTCTTTCTGTCCCTTATATTGTGTGTAGGCCACTCCCATTTGGGTGTAACCCAGACACCCATAAACCCAGCATTAGACTATGAGTCTTTCCCAAACACTAGAAGCTTGCAGCAAGACCACATAAGGTTTTGGGGAGTATTCAGATTTGCACCATATCACACAAGAACACAAAAAATCGGGAATGCCACACAGTAGTTTCTAAGATACAAGCTAAAAGAGAATTTAAAAATAAATCAAAGAAGAAAAATCGATAAGAGTAAAAATAAATGAAGTCCAACAGAAGAGAGAAATCAGTGTTTTATGATATTATTTCTGTAGGCATAAAATTGTGGAGAGAAGGAAGGGTTTTGATAGGATACACACAAGAGTAAAAGAAAAAGAGGAGAGGTAGTGATTTATAGGTAGAAAAGTAGTGCAGTCTGTATGAATATTCTATCCAGCTCATATACTAGAAGCGAACCTATGTTAAAAGATTTAGCTAACAAATTTTGGTGGAGATCTGAAGAGCTTAATGTAAAACATTGTAGAAAACAATATTTAAAACTCATTTACAGTGGTTTATAAACATAGTACCCTCACATATATTCCAAAATAGAAAAAAATCAGAAAGGTTAAATTTTAAAAATGGCTTCTACATTTAAAAAAGTCTGGGAAGGGTAAGGATAGTGTGAGTGTGTGAGGGGAAAAGAAGCTGGCAAGAGAATGGGTGGTGGGAGAGACCAAACTGGATCCGGAAAGAGGATACAGCGCAATGAGCACAATTCCTTACCCAACAAACACTATTTCAGCAGCACTATAAAGCAACCCTTGGTGCAGAGGATCTGAATGTATTGTGCTAAAATACTATAGAAACTCTGTCACTCACTCTTAGTGGTTTGTGTATAAAGCACAGAGACAGGTGCAAAGAGAGGCAAAAAATAAGTACAAAATACAAGACAGAAAATCTGACAGACAGGAGAAGGTGTGAGGGGGAAAGTTATCCAGGTAAGGAGAGGATGAGAATGGAGTTTGGAGGTGAGAAATGAGATGTGGAGACAGAATCCAAACATTAATCAAAAAAAATATCAAACAAGATTGGATAATATCCGGAAATACTCTGTGAAGGAGGCACACGTGAGTTACTGCATGGAGAGCTTTCCTAGCAACATTAGAACACTTGTACACAAATGTAGAACAACAAATGCAAATATATGAACTCCTGGCATTAAACCAAAAACAGTCACAAAATGATGGAAAAAGTCTCATGAACACACACAGACACACACACAGACATACACTGACACATACACAGACACACACAAATACACAGCAGAGAAACCTGAAGTGGATGCAGTCCTCGGGAGCCTCTGTTGACCTCAGAGCTCAGGCAGGTTTCCCTTTTCTCCCTCTGAAAGGCTGCCAGCAAGATTACAGCTGAGATTCTGGTGCAGGCTCTGCTGTTTGCTCCACCTACTTTACCCTGGTCAGCCTTCTGTGCTCTGTGCTCCAGTCAGTTCTGTGCAGCCTGTCTCCCGTGGATGGCAACTTCACGGGTCCCCTGTGATCTCACAGGAGTTGCTGAATCCAACCTCATGAGCCACTCTGATGAGTGTTCTGTGTCCCTTTACTTCTTCTTGCTGACTTTCAACTTGGCCAGGAAATGAATGGTTTCTATTGCCTGGCAGGAAATGATCTCTATGAACACTCAGCGGGATGTTTGCTACATTCCTAGTAATTACTTGTCAGGTTGTTTAGCATGACATTCTCTCTCCAGCTTGCAAATTTAGTGTATTTAGGGCTCTGCAGAAGACAGCCCTTGTGCAAGTAATTTAGTATCAGTGAGGGATGCTGGAAAGAACTGTCACAAGTGCAGAGCTCAGCTGTCCTGAGGGATGTGGCAGAGTGCTTGGTCCCCAGGGCTTTGCAGTACTTTCTCCACCCCAGAACCCCTCATGTCACAGCCACTGCAAGTCGCTAGGATTATGTCTCACAGATTCCTCAGTGTTTGGTGCTGGATCACCACACGTGATGGTGACCTTTGTCTCTGTTCTTAGGGGCACACTAGTCCTCTCTCTGTCACTGCTGCCCTGGTGATTCTCTGGCCTGCACTTTTTCTAGGGCCCTGATGTGAGGAGTCTCACCCTTGTGAATAGTTTGCTCAGGGCCTCTGTATTCCAGTGAGAGAATAATCAGGACAGGAGGGCAATGGGCGATGGCTCCTAATCTGGGCACCAGTGACTAGGGGCTCTGCTAAGTCATTGTTGTCACCCTGGGTAACTAGTTACTACTGTGTCTTTTTAAAAGGAACAGAAAACACTGCCATATTTCAGAGTAGGTACTTGTCCTTTCTCCTGCCAGATTATGGGGCCATTTTCTCTGAAATCCTAGTTGTTTTCTAGGAGTTGCTCCCACAAGAATGTGAGATTTCCCTCTGAGTGGTTAAGTATTAAAGGAGAAGTAAAAGTGTGAATATAAACATTATAGGCCTTTTATATAATTTTGTTTTTAACAGAATCATTTTGATTATTTCACGTAAAGTTTTTTTTTTTTTTTTTTTAATGTTTTTTTGGTTGAAATGTAAACAAGTACAACCACTATGGAACTCTGTATAGAGATTCTGCAAAAAAATAAAATAGAAGTTCTACTTGACCCTGCTCTTCCTGATCTACTTATCTTCCAAAAAGATTTAAAGTCATCATATTACAGTGAATCATGCATACAGATGATTACGGCAATAAAACTGGTAAGCATTAAATTTTGAAAGCAGCTCATGTGTCCATCAACAGATGAATGGATTAAAAATGTGGTGTGTATATACAATGAAGCACTACTGCAATAGAAAAAGGTTTTAACCATTTGTAAGAAAATGAATGCACCTTGAGACCACATGTTAGGTGAAATAAATCAGACACATTACTATAAATATCACAGATGTCTTATACATGAAATCTAAAATATAAATAGATTCAAAGGCAAAATAAAACAGATTATATGATATAAGGACATAAACTATCTGTAAATTGGTAAGGAAATTGGACATAGAGAGAATACAAGAGACAGCAGGGCAAAAGGGAGTCAAAGTAATTTAGATGGGTTAAGTCCATGTGCCCACTCCTCGCAGTGCACGTAACTAGGTACAATACGAATACATTACCAAACACCTTACCAAACACCTCAAATAAAAATACAAGTTTAGAAGTACAAAATTCAATAAAGTGTTTAGTGTTCTAGCCTATTAAGTCACACGCTGATTTTCTTAACCCTGGATTGATAACCCAGGTGAATGAATAGGAGAGTGTTAACCCTACCTCTGCACAGGGGATACCACGAAGCAGGAAAGCATGGCGATCTTCTCAGTGGGCAGCTATGACTATGTCTAAGGTACCCTCTGGTTTCTCTTATTTAAAATATCACCACTAGCATTCTTTTTAGTTTGACACCTCTGTTGATAGCCTGTTAATTTTTCTCTCTCCATAAATTTTACTTCTACATGTTATGAGCTCTCTGATACATTGCTACAATTTTTAATTACTTAGTCAGCCAGAAATGAAAAGAAATAGCAAACAGACATTTCTGCTGGGTTACCATTCTTGTTGTTTTCAAATCTTCATCTGTTGTCCTCCTTCTTTCTGGAGAATTTACAACCACCTCTGGGTTTCTGAAAATACTGATGATACATACTTTCACCTCTTGTATGTATTACCTTTTGCAGTCTCATTGTTCTGCTCACAGAATCTTGGTTTTAAAGGTGCTTTACATTCCAATCAAGGTGTTTTACTTTTTACTTCTCAAGTATCAGCCCCTCCATCCCTTTGTATTTTCCTTTCTCCCTGGCATCCTTCTTTCCTTTCTTCTTTCTTTTCCTCCTTCCATCTTTCCTTCCATCCTGTGTCTTTCTCTGTCTTCGCCTGTTTTTGCCTTTGTGTCTGTTTCTTTAGTTTCTTTTTGTCTTTCTGTCTTTTACTGTTTCCCTACTTCTCTTTCATTCTTCTTTCTTTCCCTCCATAGCTCTTTGTCTCTCTTTGAGTCCTTTGTCTTTTTTTCTTTATATTTTCACACTGCACAAGGACTATTAATCTGAGTATTCTAGGCCATTCTTTTATGGATAATGCTTTCATTTCAAATTATTTTTTGACTTAAACACTCTTTAATAAATCCACTGACTTTAAGTAATACATTTTCTAAATTGATGTAAAACTAATAAGTTGAGGGCAGAATATTTTCTAGTCACACGAGTATGACTCATGTGATATTTTTATTATTTTTGTCTCCTGATGAATTTCAGATAATTATACAATCCACTGTGCATACAATTTAATTCTATTTTGCTCATTTTGCATAGGCCCCTGCAGATCCTGCCCACCTGCTCAGATTTTATAAACAAAGTCTTTGCAGTGAGAGCGGAACTTCATCTGGGAGCAGGAGAAGTAGGATTGTGCCCCAGACACAGGTTTACCTAGCCCTATTCCTGTGGGTCTCTGGTGAGCAATTAATTACTAAAATCTCTTCAGAGTAAAAGCTGTGTAGTTGAATAATATTTAGTAATACGATAGGGTAAAAACTATTCCAAATAAGGACCAAATTGTGTGCTGACTTTTAATAACAGTTTAAAATGAATTCTATATGAGAGATTGTAAGGCTAATTTGGATGTGTGTGTGTGTTTGTGTGTGTGTGTGTGTGTGTGTGTGTGTGTGTGTGTGTGTTATCCTTCTCCGTTTCTGGTTGCAGGGACCTATGGAGATATCATGGTAACACAGACTCCAGGCTCTCTGACTACAGCTGTAGGAGAGAAATTTACCATCAACTGTAGCTCCAGCGAGAGTGTTTTTTGGAGCAATGATAGTAGGAACTACTTAGCTTTGTAATAGCAGAAACAAGAACAGGCCTCATGGCTCCCCATCCCTAGGCATTCACCAGGCATGTAAGGTGCCTGACTAGTTCAGTGGCAGTGGGTCTGTGTCAGGTTTTGCTCAAACCATAAACAAACTCCAAGGAAAAGATATGGGTGATTCTTACTGTCATCAGTATTATAACTTCCCTCTGACAGTGCTTCAGTCACATGAAAAACCTTGCTAGGTCATGGGTCAGTAAGCTTTCCTGCATCAGTTGCTTCCGTATGAATTATTAGATCTGCAATTTATAGGGAAAGATTTTTCTCTAGGCATGCTATAGAAATTTCTTGGTTGAGTAACATGGCAAGAGTCAAGTCCAGGATGGTTGGCCTCTTCTATGAACCAAGTTCTATAAACTATATTCTGTATTAGAAAGAAAACCAAAAGAGTTAAACTTCATGCCATCTTCAGGAGGGGTCAGAAAGACCCCAGTCTGAAAGTGTGTACCTATGTAGGAACCAGAGCGCATGTGACCTTCCTAAGAGATTCTAGGATGCACACGCATTTCTCCAGATCAGTGTCTGGGAAGATAAAAGTCACCCTACTCAGTTTCCCCGCTGCTAATGAGAGAAAAAATCAAGTCCCACTTCACAGGTGCTGATCATCAGAGTTTTCTGTCATTAACGTGCTGGAGTGGAGATAGTTAAGAGCTTCTGACATCTGTGGTTACCTCAGGGACTCTAGAAATGTTTGGAGCCAGTGTTAGACAGATAATTTTCACTGCCATCTTCTGTTCACAGAGTAAAAGGAGTTGCAAAACATAAGAAGAGCCAGGAAAAACCAAATCTTTTAGGGTCTCAGTGTAAATTACAGCTCTAATCTCTTCTCAGTCTATTGGCTATGATTAACTGTAGATCCCCAACTGACTTTCGTCTAGGTCTCCTTCCAAGATGCTCATTGTAGGAAAGTGTGCTTGGTCAGAGCTGCTGAGGAAATTACATTTCAATCTTCTTGCCTCCCATGCTGAGACAAGTTAATCCTCTGTTACTTTCAGTCTGTAAGTTTCTAACATTTCTATGACAGCCAAGGAGTCTAACATATTCACTATGTATTGTGATCACTAGTATATTGTGGGTTTGTGGAAAACTGAGGAACTAAGTTCTCTGCTTTAATACAAATAAAGAAGTATGCTTATTTTTGTCTTATGTGGTTATATGTTCTCCAAACACTGAGAATGTGAGGAACAAGTCTTAGGTATATTTCTCTCCCAGATATGGTGGGTTGACTTAATAAGACCACTGGAGTCAGTAGAACTTGGCAGGCATTTGCTTCATCAGAAGAGAAGATTTGTTTACCTGTCTGATTTTCCTGGATGTTGAACACTGTCTTCTCCATCTGGTTACCTTGAACAAGCACTAGTAAGTTAAATGCAAGAAAATAAATTTGAGCTCCTCAAAGAAGAAAGAAAGCCGAGTCATTTTTTTTTTTTTTTAGAGAAAAAAAGCAAAACAGAGAAAAGGGCAGAACTAATACAGAATTTAAAAAAGTAAGAATTCATTAGTTGACAAGTTACATATTTTTATCCTAGAAGTCATTGTTCAAGTTACAAAATCAAAGCATAAAATGTGGACAAGCAACTGATGTCTGTACCAACTATTCTGTTTGATGAATCAGAATCATCAAAAGCAGAATGGATGAAAAAGATGTCGTATTTTTATACAATGGAATATTATTCAGCTATAAAAGGATGATTAAGAGGCTTTCATAGATAAATGGAAGTAACTTGAGACTATCCTCACAAGTGAAATAGATCATACTCCCATTTGTAAATATCATATTATCTCGCTAGTATAAAAATAATAAAAAACTGAAAGTAATAAGATACAAAATGTATAGCACATACTGTAATAAGGAAAGGGAAGTAAAGTGATCTAAAGGATACAAAGCCAAATTATAAACTTAAACAAAAGTCTAGAAGACATGCCAACTTTTAAGAGTGAATGTAGACAGTTTCATACATTCTTTGTTTTTTGTCCTTGGAAATTAGTAACTTGCTCAACACAAACTGTATTTCTCTGTCTCTGTCTCTGTCTCTGTTTCTGTCTCTGTCTCTGTCTCTGTGTCTTTCTGTCTGTCTGTCTGTCTGTCTGTCTGTCTGTCTGTCTCTCTCTCTCTCTCTCTCTCTCTCTCTGTCTTCCTCATATGATGGTATCCTAGTCATCTTAAGCAAATTTTGAATCTGGTTAAAAGAATTTATTAAAATAATTTTATATATAAAAAAGCAAAAAATCATTTAAGAAAATATAAGGAATATGAAATTGACATGGAAAATTTAAAACATAATTTGATAGTTAAAGGTATTTCTGGCTTGGTGTTAAAATTTCAAAATAAAGTAATAATTCTATTGGGTATGAGATGCAATGTGATTTCAGTTGCGTCCTGTTGGTTAATCTTCTTCTTCTTTTTTTTACTTTTTTATGTTTCTATTCTCTAAATATATTACATTCATTCTGAATTCCAACACATTTATAAATTATTATTCTAAAACTATTGTCATGGCTCATAGTCTGTTGCCCAAAACTAAGTATTTGATCTATAATTTGTATTATTTTTCTTTTAGACTCAAATTATCTTTTTGCACTGGAATGGCATAAACCTCAATTTGTGGTCAATTACTGTCAAAAAATTATTTGTAAGACTTTTTTGGCAATTGAAATGTAAGTGTCTTCCTTCAGGAAGCATTTAACTGGATATCCAGTAGTTAAAGTGTCATTTAAAACTAATTTTATGACTGTTAATTTCTCTGTTCTCTAAGCTGGATGTTTTTGGAATAAAATACTTTAGCGGTGTTAACTCGATTTTACCTGTTTTTTTTTTTTTTTTTTTTTTTTTTTTTTCCTGTCTCTCTCCATTTTCCAGTTTACCTCTGCTCTGTTCCCGTGGCTGTGAAAAGCAGTCTTCTGTGTGTCCTTGATTTACACTTACATGGAGCCCTTTTGGCCCCTAGCTAATTTTCCTGGCTCTGTGGCTCATGCACGGGGAGACACAGGGAGACACACAGGAGCCACGTCCTGTGTTCCTCAGTGTCAGAATAAATGTGGCTTTGGAAAAAAGATGTTGTGTTGCTCATAGAAATCATAGAAAATATGAATTTGTTTAGAAGAAGAGGATTTCCTTTTGTCTTTCCTCTTTCCCCTTGATGTTATCGCATACTTTACTGTGTAACTCAGTGTGTGTTGATATGAAATAGCAGCCTACTATTTCTGCAATATGCAGAATCCATTCGAATCTGTTTTTGTTTATTTGAGACTAAAGTTCTTACTTAGGCCATATAGTGGCTTTTAATTTTAGAACTTCTAACATGATCTCAGAGTTTCTGTATTGACTACTGTGTTTTTGTAGTCATCCAAGTTTACTTTCTAGGTGGGTATTTTTAACTCTTGATTTAGTTACTTTGATATCTCATACCCATGCAACTTGCTTCCCTTTTTACTAATGAATTTGTATGGTTCCTTCAGGGCCAGCCCCAATTCTCAGACTTTATAAAGGAGTCCTTTTCAAGGATATCTGAGCTCCATGAGAGAGTCAGAAACAGCAAGATATGGTCGAAGATCCAGGTCTGCATGTGCCTTCTGTTCTGGGTCCCTGGTGAGAAACTGCACAGTTCCAAAATCACGCAAAGTAGTAACTTTGTAGACTTAAATTGAGAATTTTAAAATGAATGAAAAGTTATGTATACATTAATTACCCACGTATATACTAATTTACAGTAGCATTATCATCAACATTTTAGAAGACATATTTTAGTACTTATAAGATTAAAAGTGTGTATATGTGTGTGTGCACAATCACCTTGTAATTCTGGATTGCAGGTGTCTGTGGTGACATTGTGATGACCCAGGCTCCAGGCACTGTGGCAGTGTCTGCTGGAGAGAGCGCCACCATCCACTGCAAGTCCAGTGAGAGTGTTCTACACAGTGGTGTCTACAAGAATGCTTTAAGCTGGTACCAGAAGAAACAAGGACAGTCTCTTAAACTGCTCATCTTCTGGGCCAATACCTGGGCACCTGGGGTCCCAGACCAGTTCAGTGGCAGTGGGTATGAAATGGATTTCACTCTCACCATCAGCAACATGCAATTTGAAGATGTGGCGGATTATTACTGGATGCAGGGTATTATTTCTAGTCCCACAGTGATTCAGCCTCGAACATAAACTTACTCTGAGGGCCTCCTCAGCTGCTTTTTCTCCACTGGGTCAAAGAATTGAGCACTTCCCTGGCTGCCTGAGAGACTGTGTCTCCACTGATGCATGAAGAAGTCTGCACAGCTGAGCAGAAGATAAAGGGGCTCTTGGTCTCTTCGATTCTTTATTATAGAAAAGAACAGACTACATGTTCATTTTAGTTTTGTATCATTTTCTAATAATTTATACATTTAAAGCATTAAACTGAGAAATTAATTACTTTATAGTTGCCTAGGTCAAAATCCATCACCAGCCTTGAGGGCTGTAGTCAACATATTGTCAGGTTTTCCCACTGGTACACTGTAGGACAGAATAGCTCTCTAGCCTTTCCCTTGTCTTGAGTTCCTTTCACTTCTTGACTGGTGGCCTTTTCCTGCATCTCCAGGGCAAGCAGCATTGCGTTTCTCTGGCGCTTGTTCCATAGTTTCATTTCTTTCTGAATATCCCCATGTGTTTGTCAAATATGAATATTTAGAAAATGTACTGAGTTTAAATGAGAAATATAATTTAGTATTTAATATTACATAGTCTTCAGTCTTCACAGGAATGGTTGATTTTGGGGCATTTTTTCGGAGATAGGTTTTTAACTATGAAGTTAAATCTGGCCTTGAACTCAATATTCAGCCAAGGCTGCCTTTGAAGTTGCAGGGATCCACTTACCTCTGCTTACCAAGTGATGGAAATACTGGAATACATCACCGCTCCTGGGTTAATTTTATTTTGCTTATCTAGTATCTTTGAGTTTGTTGTCTGTGATCTTAAAACGTTATTTGTCCAGGCATTTACATTGGGAGTTTTTACTGAGAGATATTGACTAATAGCTGTCATTGCATTATTATTGCTCTTCTGATTTTTAAATATTTCCTTGATCTACTTATTAATTTTCATAGTGCTGAATTAGTCGTCATGAACTTCTTAAGGGGATTTTTGTCACAGAATTTCTTTATTTTTCCCGAATTTTGGAAGTATATATTTTTTAGAATAGTACAATGTGCACTGAAGTATTTTGTTGTTATTGTTGTTGTTGTTGTTTTTTGTTTTGTTTTGTTTGTGACTTGATATCATCTTCCAAGCTGTCTGGAGTAAAATGTGTGTTGATCAATGTTGTGTTAGTTTTCTAGGTTTGTTTTTATAAGTCACTTCACACAACTGTCAAAGATTTTAGTATTCTTTCTTTACTTTGGTTTTCTTAGATTTTTTTTTTTTTTTTATAAAATATTGTGGAGAGAATCCTTTCTTGTCCTGTCTACTTGGGGTTTTAAACATCTTATTATATAGATCTCGATTTTCATGTCTAGATTCGAAAATTTTCTGCAATAATTATGGGGAATAAATTTTTAGACTTTGTTTTACAGTGCTTCATTCTCTTCGTGATTCTTAGCCTATGTCTTTTAAAGTCTTCTCAAGTCACTTTTCATGTTTTCTTTTGAATCACAGTATCACCGCCTGATTTGCTACACTATTTTTGTTCTCAAGTTTTGACATTTCATCCTCTGATTGGTCCAGTCTGCTGGCATGGCTTGCAGTTTTGTTTTTCATTTCCAGGAGTGGTGCTTTATTCCTTGGTATAACCAAAAATTCTTTCCAAGAATATTCATTCACATCTCTCATAGGCTTAGTTGAATTCAGTCAGTCTTTTTTGTTTTTTTTAAGCATTTTGAACATCGTCTTAGTTAAAAACATTCCTCTGCCTGTGGAAATCTTCTCTGTGATCATTGAACATTCTATGCATTTTCTTCCTTGATCTCTTCAGTCATTTGACCACTTGGTTTCCGAATTGTTTCCTAGACACACTTTCTTCTTTTAATTTTCTTTCGTCTGTTTGGGAGATAAAAAAATTTTAGGCACCTGCTTGACTTATTTCTCATTATTCCTGTGCTTTTATATTGAGTGTTGCAGATTAGTGTCTAGAAAGACCTGCTGATAGGGTTTCCTAGCACTGAACTGCAAGCAGAGATCAGGTACTGATAATATCCATTTGTAAATGTAGGGTTATAATGTAGAGCTAGTGTAGAAATTTTTCTACTCTTACAGTAACACAAAACAGAAAAGATGAGATATCACTGAGAACAGACTGTGAAATACATGATAAAAAGTATTTATAAATAAAACAAAAGAGAAAAAATGGAGAAAGGGACAGACTTTGACAGGATTTTTGTAAAATTAGAAGGAAACAGGGAAAAGAAGGGATATATAGATTAAAAACTGGTGCTACCTTTATGGCAATTCTATAAAATTTATTCATATAATTTATTTATTTATTTTAAAGGTAATAAAAATCCAACAAAACAAAACAGAACAAAACCAAATTGACAGGTGAAAGCAAAACATTGTAAAAAGCAACATTTTAAACTCATTTATAGTTTTTTTTTTTTTTAATAAATACAGGCACCTCACATACACTACAATAGAGAAAAACAGAAGGGTTAAGCTATAATAACAGGTTCAATACTCAAAAAAGACTAGGGAAGATGAGGGGAGTGTGAGTGTGCGAGGGGAGGGGAAGGAGGTGAGAGAGTGACAGTGGGGAGAGACCAAATAGGGTGCTGAAAGAGGAAACAGGGAAATGGGGCATAATTCATGCCCCGCAAACACTGTGTTAGCAACACTGTAAAACAAGTCTTGGTGCTCAGAATCCAAATGTGTTGTATTAAAATGCTGTAGAACTTCAATTAGTCATAAAGATTTGTGAATAAATGAGAGGAATAGGTAGAAAAAGAGAGGCAAGAAATAAGTACAAAATATAAGATGGAAGAGCTGACAGACTGGAGAAGGTGTAAGGTGGAAAATAATGCAGATAAGGGAAGGATGAGATTGAAGGAGGGGGCGAGAAATGAGACAGAGAGTTACACCCAGAAAATCAGGCAGAATTGGATACCATTCAGAAGCACCTTCTGAAGGAGCCAAGGGTGAGTTACCACGTGGAGTGCTTTACAGGCAACAGCAGAACATTTATACCTATAGGTAGAACCACGTACACACACACACACACGCACACGCGCGCACACACACACACACACACACACACACACACACACACCAGGAAAACCTACAAAGACTGCAATCATCAAGGGCCTCTGGTGACCTGAGCACTAGGGTAGATCTCTGGTTGGTTTCTTTCACTGACAGGTGGTAAACACGTTCCCAGCAGGGATTCTGCTGCAGGATCTGGATCTGCTGTTTGCTCCACCCAGTTTACCTGGCTGAAGTTCCTGGGCTCTGTGTGCAGTCAAGTCCAAATTCTACTCTGCCTGTCCCCCACAGCTGGCAACTTCACTGGTCCTCTGTGGTCAGGCAGGAGGTGATAAGCCTACCTTTGAGTGCCATTCTGATGACTTTTTTTTTTTTTCTGTCCTTGTATTTCTTCCTGCAGTTTTCAATTTGTCCAGGAAATGAATGGATTTGTGGTCTGGCAGGACATAATCTGTACAGACACTGAGCTGGACTGCTTTATCCACAACAAGCAGTTGCTTGTCCAGGTTGTTGAGCTTGACAGTTTCTTACCAGCTGGTAAATGTAGCAGTATTTCAGGTTCTCTAAGAGCCTTCATGCATGTAATTTAGCAGCATCTGAAGAGAGGGAGAGAGAACACTCCGGGGTGCAGAGCTCAGCTGCACTGCAGCTTGGCAGAGAGCAACTGGTCTTGCAGGACTTTGTAGTGTTTTCTGTAATCTCATTCTCCACATGCCACAGTCCCTGTAAATCCCAGTGGTTGTTTCTCATAGATTTCTCATTGCCTGGTGTTTTGTTTTCAGTATGATGGCGACCTTTGTCTCTGTTCTTGGTCCTCTCTCTGTCCCTGCTGTCTTTGTGATTCTCTGATTTGCACTTGACTGCCTTCCCTGATTTGAGGCAGCCCTCTCTATTGTGAGCAGTTAACTCAGGGGCTCTGTATCCTAGTGAGAGAACAATTAGGGCCAGAACACCCTGGGCAATGGTTGGTAGTCTGAGCATTAGTGAGTCAGGAGGCTCTTCTATGTCACTGCAGTTACCCTGGGTAACTAATTTCTGCTGAGTGTGTTCCTTTTTAAAGACCTGAATGTTCTGTTATAGTTCAGAGCAGATGCTTTTATGCTCCCTTGCAAAATTAATGGAGTCATTTATTGGGATATTATTGTTGCTCTCCTGGAAGTAAAAGTCACAAGCACGTGAGCATCTTCCATTACTGTTTAAGTAATAAGAGAGAAGTAAATTTAAAATACACTCATTCTAGGCCTTTTATATAATTTTCATTGTATTCACTATTATTATTATTATTATCATCATCATCATCATCATTACTAGTATGGGCATTGAATTCACGACCTCATGATTGCTAAGCAGGTTCTTGTAGCACTGAGCTAAATCCCTGACTTTATTCATTATTTCAAATAAAGTTTTTTTTCTATGATCATGTATTGATTCATGTTGCAACTTTGAAAACATCTCAGGAATTTGAAGGAAATCACCCTCACACACCTTCTCTGTGTGTTCAATCTTTAGTAGCTTACAGGAATTTGTTAATGAAAGGGTTTTGGCCCAGGCTGGACACTGTAGCTGGTAAAGCCAAAGAGCTCCTATCTCCCCCACCCTTAAGAATCCACCTCTGGCACCAAACAAAGACCAATGGGCTACCTGTGCATCCCGAATGCCCCCTAGATTCCACCCCAAGCTGAGGCTACTTATGTGCCTCACTCCATGTGTTCCACAGAGAGATCACCGACCCGGGGTGGAGATGCCGCGCCCGGGGTGGGGGGGTCATCTCCCCGCATTCTCAAAATAAAGGTCATTTATATTTCATACTTCTTATCTTTTCAGCTGCCTCCGGTTCCTCAAAGTTCTATCAGTTAATTCTGGACTCTTTTTCAGTCTTATCTACTGACACTACAGACACTGAGTCTATCTCTTTTCTGCCTTGTTTCTCATGCCAACGACATTGCAAGTGACAAGGTCATTCATTAATGGATTATGTTTGATAGCCATGTGAGGCACCTGTGGAATACTGACCTTAGTTACCACTTCTTGTGCTACGTGTGTCATCCTCTTTCTCTTCCACAGCCTCAGATGACTGTCTGTGCTGCTCCTCAGAGAAGTAGCACATGAGGGCAGTGGTCCATCACAAGCAAGGAAGCTGGATTGGGACTCCTAACCGGGCAGGAAAACATTTGGACCTTGCACCAGTAATAAACTTCAAAATCCTCAGTTTTCACACTGCTGAGTCGGACTAAAAAATCTGTCCCTGATACACTGTCACTGCACCAGATTGACTCCCAAAAGTTAAAACTTTCTGAAGGGAAGACTTCCCTGGAGATAATTGCAAAAAAGAATGAAGGATAATTTTGTTTTCATTCTTCAGAAAAAAAAAAAAAAATCCCCACCTATTTGTTCTTTTCAATGGTTCTGGGCAAGCACAGTCACGAGTCAACAGAGGATAATGAGATCCCCTACATCACCAGAGTGTAGCTTTTAATATTTCAGGAGAATACGCTTGTATGACTGACATTTTCTGGGGCCTCCACACATGGTGGTCTCTATGGACAAGGCGCTGGCTCAGAGCTGCTCAGGGACTTTCATTAGGACTTCAGCCCCCAGGGCTGGGAGAGGACCAAGCTGTGCTGCTTAGTCCTTAACCATGCTGTAGTTTTCTATGCCAGTGCTGGTTATCAACACACCCAGGGTGCACTGTGGAAATTCAATTTGTGGTTAGAAAACGCAAATAGTACTTTCATGTTGCCTTTAAATTAAATAAAAATATAATACAAGGTGAATTTTATTTTTGTGAGTCTGTATTTCAGAAATAGTCATCTTCCCATGATTTTTCTAGTTGTTTGAGATTTTGTTTTGTTGCAATTAAATAAGTAAAATGAATGAAATGAAAGGTATTTGTGCTCATTATCACAATAATAAAGTCATATTATAAATCTAAAGAAAGACAGAGATAATAATAACTTGTTACACTGGATTTTGACACATTTACTCATCTTTCTTATTCTAAAGTCTGGATCCTTAAATCATATGTTGTTTTGTCTTGTTAATATTAGAGTATCTGAGTGGTTCTAAGTGGAACTTGACTTGGATGATGAGTTTAATAGTTTATATATCTGAAAAAAATATTGTAGAAAATTATCTATCCAAAACAATAAACTGTCAGATCAAACTGATTAAATAAAAAAAAGTAAAATGCATTTGGGTTATCAATAACAGTTCTGGAATAATGGTGAAGTTTTGATATCAGTTTCACAATTGTGGTGGACAGAATATTCCCTGAGCAATCAATTAAAGACAGTTGCACAATCTTTTCTTAACTTTCTTAGTTCCCTGTATTTCATATGCAATATGTATTTTACAAACTGTTTATGAAATACGTTTTCCAATTCTTAAATCTAAAGTCTGGGAAGAACCTTGGTTCTATTAATTTCTATTATTTTTCATTCAGATTTAGTTTACACTTTTGCTTTTGAATATTAGAAATCTCTGACTTTGTGATCTGTTGTTCCTTGAGAATAACTGGTAAGGTTTCCTGAGAACATAGGATGGCCTTGCCCTTCGTGAGAGGATTTCATTTGGTCATCTCCTGCATAAAGCTATCTTTAACTGATTTAAATGTGAACACATTCTACACCAGGTATTTACACCAGGGAGAAAACATGGTTGGAAGTTTTGGTCTGCTGGCATTATTTTCTAAAGAGATCTTGTTTCATTCTCCTTCCATTTCTCAGCTTACTTAGAGCCTTGTTTTTAGATCCTAGCTGTGGGAAGAACAGGCTGCAGTTTCCCCTTGGTTCACAATTCTGATCTTCAGGTTAAATCAGGGGCCCAAAGATTTAGAGAATAAAATCCCCCGTGGCTTTGTTGCCGTTCACCCCCTCATGGTTGTGTGAAGCTGGATCTCAAGTGTTTCCTGTGTTGTGCAGTAGTTTCAGGATTAAGGTGGCTTCAGATTTCAGAGATTCTTTTTCAAATACAATAAAACTTTGGCCCCAGATAGTGACATATTTTTGTGTTTCTCTTTCTTTATCTTTTTCCTCCTCCTCTTACTTCTCTTTCTCCTGTCTTATTTGTCCTTGTTTTTCTAGTGAGTTTTTGCACTTTACAAGGGTTGTTAATATAAGGTAGCTTGCCAGTGATTTCTATAAAACTAAATGCTTTTAAATACATTTTTGACTTGAAACTAAGCCCTTTCGTGATGCCATCTAGTGGCTTTGACATATTAACACTTCTAAATTGATTTCTGTTAAATTTCTGGTCACACAAACACATGTTATGATTGTATTTTTGGCTTTTGGTTTAACCAGTTGCCTAGTATCCCTGCAATTTGCTTCCTTATTTGTTGGTTCCTTTACATAGGTCTCTCCAAGCCCAATCCAGCTGCACAAATGCTATAAAAGAAGCCTTTGAGACGATTTCTAGAATATGTCCTACCAGAAGGGAGAGCAAGATGGTGTTCCGAATCCCAATCCTCTTGGCTCTGCTGCTCTGGGTGTCTGGTGAGAAATTGCAAAGTTCCGCCATATCCTGAGTGATAATTTGTTGAGTTGAAAAATAATTTCAAGACGGGGAAAAAGTGACTGTTTCTAATAAGAACAGAAATATGTGCTAACTCAGAGTTGTATTAGAAAGAATGTTTTAAATACTTAAGTGCAATATTCACATGAGAAAAAAAATGTTGCATGTATGTGTATGTGTGTAGAATCACTATTCCTGATTGCAGGTGTCTTTGGTGACATTGTGATGACCTAGTCTCCTGGCTCTTTGACTATGATTCCTGGAGAGAGCACCATCGTCCACTGCAAGTCCAGCGAGAGTCTTCTATACAGTGGTTACAATGTCTTATCCTGGTACCAGCAGAAACCAAGACAATCTCCCTAACTACTCATTTACTTTGCATCCAACCAGGCATCTGGTATCCCTGACTGGTTCAGTGGCAGTGAGTCTGGCACAGAATTCACTCTCACCATCAGCAACATGCAGGCTGAAGATGTGGTAGATTATTACTGTCTTCAGGGTACCAGTGTTCCTCCCACAGTGATTTAGCCTTGAACATAAACTCCCTCTTATGGTCTCAGTCTCGTCAGCTGCCTGCTCCCCATGTGGCCCTGGACTTAAACACTCCCTCTCACTGCCTGAGAGACTGTGCGCTGGTGCAGGCACGAATTATTTTGCAGAAGATAGTTGAAAATTAGGGGTCTCAGTGCCTTTTTACTCTTTTGTTATGGGAAGACCATATTGAAAATTTAGTAAAATTCTCTGTGGTAGTTTTCTGGTTTTTTTTTTTTTTTTTTTTTTACATATTAATTTACTGCAAGTTTAATGGTTTTAATATAAAAAATCATCATTTTAACTCTTGGGAAGATATCTATAGGAAAAATACTTGGGTGAAAGTCATCTTCTAATTCTAGTTTTTTGAGCAATCTCCATACTAACTTCCATTGTGGTCATACCAATTTGCACTCCTAACCATAGCTAAGAAGGCTTCCTGTTCCCTACAGTCTCACCAGCATTTATTATTGGCTGATTTCTTGATAGTAAACATTTTTTTTCCACAGTGAGATTGGATCTCAGTGTTTTTTTTTTTTTTTAATTTGCATTTCTTGAATGTCCTGTGATGTTGAATATTTTTTGCATTATTATTTGTGTTAGTATTTCTTGATCTATGGAGTGTTTATTTGATTCAGAGGCTCATTTTTGGAAACAGTCTCTCAGTATATGCAGATCCATGTAAGTAGCCCACTGTGTGATCACTCAATCTGGGAAAAAGCCCATATGCTCATTAGCAGGTGGATGGAAAATAAAATGTGGTTTGTATGCACAATGAGTACTGCGTTGCCACAAAGGAGGACGAACTTGAGACATTTTTAAGTAAATGGGTGCCTCTTGAGAACATAATTTTAACTGAAATAAATAGTGCATAGGGTTTTTTTAGACATAGACTTAAATATTGCACTGTTTCTCTGGTCTGAGTTTTCCAAACTCTAAGGATAAAAATGGAGGATAGATGTCAGGAACTAGGAAGAGAAAGTTCAAATGAGAAGGTAAATAAGGGAGGGGGCATAGGGATGAGAAAAAAAGGGAATAGGGATTATGAAATAAAAAGGACGGAAGAAAAAAAAGAAACAAAGTTCAGTAAATGGCAAGGAAGATGGATTGAAAGAAAATTGCTTAGAAACAAAGTATGTTGAGGTATTATATAAAGGCACAAGTTCAGTGTATTGAATGTGATTATAGTTTGTGTCAAAAGGTACTGATAACTGAGGGACCATAGTATGTGGGATGATGGTCTAGCTAAAATACAGAATTAACATCTTAAACTGCATGCAGTACCTCTGTGTGAGCTTAAATTTTGCATTTCTCGCTTGAAACATGGAAATACTAATAGTTTATAAAATCACTGCATGGCATAATCAAAATTCCATACATGAATTACTTAGAAGTCTTGTTTAGATCTAGTCACATGGGAAGCGAGTTTAATAGATTAAACACCCATAAATAGGTGTTTAATGGGCACTTTCTTTCACTGAGGGTGCAGAATAATTTTTAAAAACAATCAAAATCAAATTAAGTTATTCTTTCATCTTCATTCTTAAAAGCTTTCCCCTTTTACCTGGAACCTCATTCATGATTCTAGGTGTGAGTTGTATCATTTACTACTGTGTTTGGTATCTTGTGGAAAAGTTAAAGAATTACTTATCTGGTCCACACTAAGGGGGTGAGAAGAGACAGGGTTATATGGACATAGCAATAGGCTTTTCTTTTCTTGCTTTTTGTGGAATGGAGCTCATCTTGGCAAGGTCTTGTGCAGTTTGAGGAAGCACTCTTTCACTGAGCTATAGCCCCAACCAGAACTGGGATGTTTATGAGTTTCCAGGGCACGGGCCTGCCTCTTGCTGTCTTTCTTCCCATGCTTCCCCTCCTCTTCTCTTTCTACTCCTATGCCTCCTTTCTGATCTCTGAATGTGCTGAGTTTTTCCTCCCCTTATGAACATAGGCCTCTTTTCTGCCCAAACAGATGCCATCACCTCATCCACATAATTCTCCAGTTTAATCTCCATGATGACTCTAGCCCTGGACATATAGCCTGAGATGCCCATTAAGTTTGGGAACCTGGGGTTTGTAGGGTTGCATGTAGAGCCCTTAGAAACAAAGAACCTTTGGGAGCATAAATCCTATTGAGTCTTGGAAACAGTGGTAGAGAGTAGTAGGCTTACCTTAGCCATAAATATCTTGGGGAGTATCAATTGCTATGTGTATCATCCTTAAAATACTCCTGACCTTGGTACATGACAGTTATTTTACTTGATTCTAGAGTAATCACATCACTATTTGAAGCTGCCTGCGTGCTGGATGCTGTTTTAATGTCACTTTTTGAAGCAAAGGAAGCCAACTTTATCAGTTATAATAAAAATGAAATTTGTGAAAAATATATGGAGAAAGAAGCATAGTTCTACCAGAGATCTGTGAACCAGGGTTTTCTGTATGATAACAAAGCATTTGACACCACATAGAAAGAGAAAAGTTCTTTTCCTTACAATTGTGAAATTTCATTCCATGACTCCTGGCGTCCTGGTTTTGTCTTTGGAGAGGTAGCACATCGCGGAAGGAAAGGAATGAGTGCACAGATAAAACTTGCTCATCTCATGGCTAAGGCATGAAAAAAGGGAGATCAAGGTTTTATAATCTCTTTGGAGGACCACCCCTATAAAAAGTAAAATTTTCTCCTCAAACAACTAGATAAATCATTTTAACACATATATTCAGAAGGACATTTCAGGACGATTCCAGGAATTCTAACATTTACAAAGGCACCAGAGTGGCTTGGTGAATCCCTGGATTTTGCAGCAGGCAGTTACCTTTGATCATTATCCTGAACTAGACTGGGGATATACCTGAGACACATTTGTGTCCTGGGGTCTATGCTGGGTACAATTAAGCATTGTCACCGTTGATTCCAGAGTTTGGCTCATACTTTGGTCTTGCTGGCATCAGAAGACATTTTGT
Organism: Cavia porcellus; assembly: GCF_034190915.1. Classification (NCBI taxonomy): domain Eukaryota; kingdom Metazoa; phylum Chordata; class Mammalia; order Rodentia; family Caviidae; genus Cavia; species Cavia porcellus. The sequence goes on along the minus strand of NW_026947501.1, from coordinate 41,266,495 downwards.
TCGCTGCTTTTCTCAAAGAAGGGTGAGAAAAAACCCTGTCACCACCACATGATGTACTAGAGTGCAATGTGAAGCCAGGTAACTTCATTGAACATCTTCTCAGTGGGTCCATTTTACTTGAATGCACTGTGCAGAAATATTATGTCAAAATTTTATCTCAACATGTCATGCAGAAATACGCTAAAATTCACAAACATATGGAATATAAAATATAAATAATTGCTATGAGAAATAGTTAGGATTTTAAGTGGAAGTTTTAATCACAGACAACATTAGGAGAGAGGTACCTTACATCCTGGTGCAAGTTATATGAACAAACGAGAAACCTCATGCCAGTGTTTAATGAAATACATTTACAGTTTTACAGTTAATTAGGGTTTTCTTTATTCTGTTGTATCTAGATTTTTCAACTGGTTAAGTAGTGAGAGAAATAAACAGATGATCACATTTGATTTAACCTGCCAACAACTAAGTGACCTGGCAAAGGCCTTTGTGTTCTGGCATCTATCCCCTTTATATCTCACGGGTGTGACAGGTGAGGGACCTTTGGACATTCACTCCCCAAGTCACCTAGAGACAAAAGTTAGATGAGAGGTCTTCTTTGAAATTTCAGAACAGGAGTGTGATCATCAAAAATGAAATAACTCATGGATACAAACATTAAGACTCTTCAGTTTCCCAGTGGTGTAATTTTCTGCTCTCTGTTTTCCTACAGAAAACCTGCAAGATGATAGTGTGTTGTCAGTGATTTAAGCAAATTTGACCCCAAAAAGCAACCTTGAAAATGTCTAATTTCTAACTACATATTTATTTAATTTTCTGTTTGAGTGGTAAGACATCAAAACGCAGTCATATCCCACTACACTTATTTCTGGAGTTTTTCATGTGTTTACATTTTATGGGATGGGCTTCAATATATGGTTGGCTCAAAACTCATAATCCAGGACTGAAAGTCTTTTGAAAATACTCTTATCCACAAACTTATTCACTGTACTCTGCTGTACACAATCACTAAGCTCACAAAGCTACGGAAGCACTGTCATGTAGTGTTTGCACAATGGGAGCACAGGGCCCCTATGGGCGCTGCAGGGAAGGGACTGGAAAACTGTAATTAACTGTTTTAATTACCTCAGTGAAGGTATTCTTTAAAAAAAGTCTCCTTTCAACAAACCAAAAATCAAAAGAAATGAAGTAAAATAATTATATTTATTCTGGAAAAAAGACAAAGCTGTTAGTATTTTTATTCCTTGAAAGACTTGTACTTTTCAAGACTTGTACTTTCATTGCTTTCTTTCTGTCTTATTGTCATATATTTAACATCAATGTATGTTTTTACTTGGTAGATAAATATTGTAGTTTTATAGAGCCCAAAGACATCCATATTTATACCTATATATTTCACCATATTTCATCTATTCACCTATTCCCTTCTTATTTTGTGCAAGAATATTGACTGCAAAAACAGCAGCTTAAAGGACAATTGTTTTCCCTCACACTATTTTAGTGAGTGAAGAATGTGGGAATGGTTCCAAATGATTGGATCAAGATTTATTTTTGAATTGTACCCTTGCTGTCTACCAGAGTTACAGTCATCCAAAGACTTCACTCGTGGCTTTCAAAATGAGCTACTCACTGCTTGGGAGTTAACTTTGCTGGTGATTGGCAAAGAACCTCAGCTCCTTACTCTGTGAGCCCCTTATTATACTGCTTGAGTGTTCTCACTAGGTGGCGCTTGGTTTCCTCTGGAGCAAATTATACTAAACACAGCTATCAGAAGCCACAAATATCCATACTCCAATTATGAACCCACTGAACAAAATTAGGAAAATAATAACATTTGTAACGGCTTCCAGGAAAATTAAATATTTAGGAATTAACATAGCAAGGAAGTGAAAGATCCGCACAATGATATGTATGGAACTATGAAAAAGGGGATAGAAGAGAACATGGCAACATCAGAAATTTGAAAAGTTATTTCCTTTCTCCTGACAATCAAAATAAATTTTGTCAAAATTTATGTTCTACCAAAGTAAATATATAAATTTTATGCAGTACTAATCAAACATTTGTGCATTACCAATAGCATTCCTCACAAGAATCAGAAAGACAATCCCATAATTTATATGGAATCCAAGCAGATGAAAATAGAAATTACAGCCCTAGTCAACAAGAGCAAAACAGAAAGCATCAGATTCTCAGACTTCAATATAAATTACAAAGCCACAGTGATGAAAATAGCATGGTACTTGCTATGAAAACAGACACTTGGATAAATGGGAAAAAATAGAGGATCTAGAAACTCTGGGCACATCTTTTCATCTCATCTTTCAGAAGAGGGTGAAAAACATTTGTTGATGGAAAGACAGGCACTTTAACAATTGGCACTGGGAGAAATGGGTGCACAAATGAGGAATTTGAATCTAAACCCATATTTCTCACTATGAAGTAAAATACAATAAAAATGAGTCAGAACACCGGGCATTAAAATAGAAGTGCTTACTTTGCTTGAAGATAATATAGGTAAAAGGTATGAAGAATGAAAAATAAAAGCTTTTTGAATGGATCTCAGGAGTACCTTAAGTAACATTAAGAAAAAGAAATGCAATGTTATCAAATTAAAACACTTGTGCACATTTAAGGAAACAATGAAAAGAATGTCAGGACAGTCTCTGGAAGAGTAAAAATGTCTTTGCCACATACTCATCAACAGAAGACTAATAGTAAAAAGATATAAAGAAATTTAAAAAATGGACCTTCCAAATAAAAAACATGAAACATGGGAAATTGAAATGAGCACACAGCTTTCAGAAATAGAAAGTGTCAATAAATGTATAAAAAAAAATGTGTATGGCCTTGAGGAAAAAAGCAAAGTAAGACAACACTGAGAATCCATCTTCTCCCAGAACAAAAAGGTTATCATGAAAAAATAAAATAATACCAAATATTGTTGAGGCTGTTGGGAAAAATGAACCCTACTACTTTGTTGGTGGAAATATTATCTAGAACAATCACTGTGGAACTCTGTATGGAGGTTCTGCAAAAATACTAAAACTAGAAATTCTGCTTGACACTCCTCTTTCTGTTCTAGTTTTCTTCACCAAAAGTGTTAAAGGTACCAGAATACAGTGATCCATACATGCACATGTTCATAACAGCACAAATCATAAACACTAAATATGGAAGCAGCTCATATGTTCAACAGGGGAATGGATAAATATAATGTGGTATGTGTTCACAATGGAGTGCTAGAGAACCATACAAAAGACTGAGTCATTTGTAGGAAAATGAATGTACCTTGAGACCATCTGTTAGGTGAAATACATCATACACACAATCATCAATATGACAATGCTTCTCTTATATGTGAAATTCAAAATATAAATAAACTAAATACAAGAAAGTAACATAATGCAAAATAAAGAGATAAATCTGCTGCAAACTAGCATGAAAACTAGAAATAGAGGGAAGAACAGGGAAAGGAGGGTAAGAGACAGGAAAAAAATAACTAACATATATTATATGCATGTGAAAACTCCTCACAGTAGTCATAACCAACTACAGCAAATGTAAATAAATAAAGATAAGAAATACAAATACTAGCTTAGAAGTAAAATATTCCACAAAGTGCGGAATGTTCTAGCATATTGTCACTCACTTATTTTCTTGATCCTGGCCTGATGAGGATCTCCAGTGGACAGGAGAGTGTTAGTGCTACCTAAGGGGAGGGGATACCAGGAAGCAGGACAGGAGGGCGACCTTCTGAGGTGGCAGCTGTGACTCTGTCTAAGGTACCATCTGGCTTCTCTTATCTAAAGTACCCCATTAAAATTCTTTTCAGCATGATGCTACAGGCGTTGGTCTTAATTTTGCTCTCTTCATATCTTTTATTTCTACATGGTATAAACTCCATTGCATATTGTTATAGTTTTTGATGACGTGCTCATCCAGTCATTGAATGATTCAAATACAAAAAAGTTTTGCATTTTTCCTTGGTTACAATTCTTGGTGTTTTTAAATCTTCATCTGCTGTCCTCTTTCTTTATTCTGGAGCAGTTCAGATGATCTCTGGCTGTGTAAATGTATTGATGATATATAATATCAGCTCCTGTACTTCTAAAAGTTATTCCATGTTACTTCTGTGGTGTCATTTTTCTGAGTGCAGAATTCTAGTGTGAAAGTTATTTTACATTTCCATGCTGTTTCTCTTCTCTCTCAGGTGCCAGCCCCTCCCTCCTTTGCTGCCTTCCTTCCTCCCTCCCTGCTCCCTTCTTTCCTGCTTTCTGGTTTCCTTTTTTTTCCTACTGGTCTCTCTGTCTTTCTCTTTCTTTGGCTGCTTTGTTTCTAGTTTCTTTCTCACTTTCTTTCTTTCTTTTTTTACTTTCTTGTCCTGTTTTCCTTCTTTATTTTTCTTGTGTCTTTCTTTCCGTACATATTTATCTGTCTTTGTCTTAGTGCTTTGGATTTTTGTTTATGTTGTATTATTTCACCAGGATTATTAACCTGAGGATATTAGGACCTCCTTTCTTTGGATACTGCATAGATTTCAAATTATTTTTGAATTTAGCATAGACACACATCTTTAATACATCCACTGACCTTTAGAAATAGATTTTTTAAGTTTACCGTAAAGCTAGTAAGTTGAGTGCAGTGTGTTTTCATCACTCAACCACACTTCATGTGATAGTACCTTTCCTTTGTCTCTTGACACACATCAGATACTTTAAAAGTCCGCTGTCCATACAATTGGATTCTCTTTTCTCATTTTGGATGAGGCCCTGCAGGCCCAGACCACCTGCCCCTATTTTATAAACAAGAGTTGTGCAGCGACATACAGACTGCTTTAGGCAGCAGGGTCAGCAAATGATGTATCAGACCAGGTCCTCCTAGCCCTGCTCCTGTAGGTCTCTGGTGAAAAATTAACTACTAATATCTCTTCAGAATAAGATCTGTACAACTGAAAAAATATATTTAAGGTTTCATAGGATAAAATCTATTTCAAATAAAGACCTAACTATGTGCCCAATTTTAAAGTCATTTTAAAATGAATTTCACATCACAGATTATAACGCATGTATGATAATTTGTTTGCATTTGCTTATGAGCATGTGTGTTTCTGTGTCTGTGTGCATGCATGCGTGCGTGTGTGTGTGTGTGTGTGTGTGTGTGTGATCCTTCTATAGTTCTGATTGTAGAGGCCTAGGGAGATATCATAGTGACCACTTCTCCCGAATCTCTGATGGATGTTGTAGGAGGGAACTTTACCATCAATTGTAGCTCCAATTAGAGTGTTTTTTGTAGCAACTACAGTAGGAACTACTTAGCTTGGGATCAGCAATAATAAGAACAGGCTCCTATGCTGCTCATCTCCTGGGCATCAACCTGGACATCTGGATCTTTGATCCATTCAGTCACAGATGTCTGTGTCTGACTTCACTTTCAACACAAAGAACCTCTAAGTAAAGATGTGACAGATTATTAATGTCAGCAATATTATAACATCCCTCTCACGGGCCTTCAGCCTCATGCAAAAACTGCCCAGGTCATGGGACAGAGAGCCTTGCCACACCATTTGCTTTCTCCTAAGTTCATATTTGACATTTGCAAGGAATAATTTTCCCTAGGGCACACTATAGAATATCTCTGACTGATTGACATGGGAGGAGTCAAGCCAGGATTATAGGCTTCTTAAGTAAGCTAAGCAGTATAAAATATATTCTGTATTAGAAATAAAACCAAAAGACAGAACCCATGCTTTCTGGATCCCACTCTGCAGATCTAGACCTGTGTAGGACCCTCTTTCCCAAAAGATCCGAGGATACACATGCATTAATCCAGATCAGTATCTGGGAGGATAAAAGACACCCTACTGAGCTCCTTCCTGCTAATGAGAGAAAGAAACAAGACCCATTTCACAGATGCTGATGATTTTAGTTTTCCATCGTAAACACAATGGAGTGGAGTTAGTCAACAGCCTTTGGCATCTGCAGTGACCAAGAGAACTGTAAGACTGTTGGGAACCAGTGTTCCCAACAATATTTTCTGCAGGCCTAGTGATTAGGCTCCATAATTAAACTCAAGTAAAAAAAAAAAAATCAGAGGGGCTGGAGGTTTAGCTCAGTCATGAGTTCAATCCCTGGTACCGATAAAAAGGAAAAAGATTAAAAAAAAAAATCAGAGAGGTTGAAAAATCTGTCTTATTTTTTTCTAGAGAGAAGTATAATTTAGATAGTAAATGTGAGCTTTCTGGTAAGTAGTTTTTAACTGTTGCATTGTTGTACTTATTTTCAAAAACTTTTCTTAAGACAACAACTCCTTTGATACTGCACAGAATGATAAAGGGATAATTTAGTTTGAGTTTTTCTGACTAATTAAAAAAAATTTTTTTTTCTCAAATGTCCTTTTTTTTGCCTTGGATATTTGGCCATCACCATCAATTGTCCACAGAGTAAATGGTGATGCCATACATCAGAGGCAGAAAGAGCTGAATCTTTTAATGTCTCAGGGTAGTTTCATCCTCTGCCTGACTATCTCCTAGCCTCTTCCCAGATGCTCACTGTGGGAATGTGTGTAGGCTCACAGCTGCTAAGCAACTTTCATTCCAGACCTTTTGCTTCCCGAGCTTTGAGAGGACAATCCTGTGTTGTTCACAGTCAGTAAGTCTCACATATTTTTATGATAGCCCAAGGAGTCTAATGTACCACTGTGTACTGTGATTCCTAGCGTATTGTGGTTTCTGGGAAAATTAGGAACCATGTATTCTGCTCTATTTTTTTCAGAAATTAAAGACTATGACTATTTTTGTCTTATGTATATGTATGTTCCCTAAACAAAGAATGTTAGGAATAACTGTTAGGTAAAGTCCTTTCCTGGGTCTAGTAAATTGACTGCATAAGTACAGTTGAATCAAAAGTACTAGGCAGATAGGAAAGACTGCTTTTTCTGGAGAGAGGCTGATATGCTTACCTGTCTGATTTTCCTGAGTATTAAAGACTCTCTTCTCCGTCTGCTTATCTTGAGAAAGCACTAACAAGTGAAATGAAAGAAAATAAATTTCAGCTCCTAGAATCAGAAACAAAACCCAATTGTGGATTGAAACAAAGATCCAGGGGATATGCCAGCTTGTTAAGGGTGAACGTAGGAGGTGTTACTCATTCTTTGTTTTCTTGACATTGGAAATTAGACATTTGCTCAATCCACATGATATCTCACTTTCATATTGTGGTATCCTAGAAATCTTATGCAAATTTTGAATTGGGTTACAGCTATTTGTAATAAAAATATTTTACATAGAAAAAACCAAAAATAATTAAAACACAAAGTGAAACCAAATTGATTCAGTGGAAAAATGAAAACTTATTCAGTGGTCAAAATTATTTTTAGCTTGCTGCAAAAATATCAAGAGCAATTAAATAGCTTTGTTGATACACTGAGATTTCAGGTGCACCCTGTTAAGCAATCATATTTTAAAAGAAATTTTTTAGCTCTCTGTGATCTGAACGTATCTATAGAAATATAATTTCTTCTGAATTTCAATATATTTATATTGTTCTAAAAAAGATGTTACAATTGACAATCAAACACCTAGAACACATTCTTTGCCTATAATTTCTATCATTTTTCACTTGTACTCAAAAGATCTTTTGCTTTGGGATGGCATGAATCTAAAACTGTGGTCTACTTACTGGAGAGAAATTATTTGTAATACCTCTTAGGTTATTGGAATGTCAGTGTCTTCCTTCAGCGAGGATTCAACTGGGTACCTAATTGTTAGAAGTGCATTCTAAGCTAATCTCACAATTGTTAATTCTCTGTTCTCTAAACTAGACGTTTCTGGAGTAAAATACCATGGCAATGTTGCTTTGCAACCATTAATTTCCAATTAAATTTGTTGATTTTATTCTGCATCCATTTTCCATTTTACTTGGATCCCTCTCCTTAGTTTCCATTAGGTATGGAAAGCAGAATCGTCTGTGTGTCTTGATTCACACTTTCACGGAGCCTGTCTGGTCCCCTGGCTCTGTGTGTCATGTCCAGGGAGATTCTGGAGCTCAGCCAGTTCCTGGTTTCTCAGCATCAGTATAAATGTGGCTTGGGAAAGCAACTACTGTTTTTCTCACAAAAATATGAATTTGCTTAGACGTAGATTTCCTTTTGTTTTTCCCATTTTTCTTCCTTCTTTATTCCTCTCTCCTTTGTTTTATTTGTTATAATCTTGTATTTTCTACCATGATTTTGTGTGTGTCTCACTGTGCTGGTATTAACTAGCCTATATATTTTCCACTTGAATCAGTTTCTGTTCATTAGATATGAAAGTTTTAGACGACCCAATGGTTTATGATTGTTCTAAAATGATGTAAGAGTTTCTGAAATAACTACGATGTTTTTCTTGTCAGTGAAGTATACCTTCTGTGTAGGTATTTTTGGAACTTGATTTGATCAGTTACTTTCATATCTCATATCCATGCAATTTGCCTCCCTATTTACTGATGAATTTTCATAAGCTATTCCTGGGTCAGCCCAACTTCTCAGACTTCATTAACAATTGCAAGGAGATATAGGCAATTGCAAGGAGACCTGAGCACCATCAGAGAATCAGGGGCAGCAAGATGTGGTCGAAGGTCCTGGTCTTCACAAGCCTGCTGCTCTGGACCTCTGGTGAGAAATTAGACGGTTCCAAAATCACTTAGAGTAGCATCTTTATAGAGTTAAAATTGTAACTTTAAAATGCAAAGAAACATAATAAGATCCAAATATACGGTAATTTACAGTAGAATTAGTGTCCACAATTTAAAGGACATATTTCAATATTTATAAGATAAAGCCTGTGTATATATGTGTGTGTGTGTGTGTGTGTACAATCCCTATGCATTTCTGTCTGCAGTAGTCTGTGGTGACATCGTGATGACCCAGTCTCCCACCTCCCTGGCAGTGACTCCTGGAGAGAGCGTACCATCCACTGCAAGTCTAGCCACAGTCTTCTATACAATATTAACAAAAAGAATTACTTAGCATGGTACCAGCAGAAACCAGGACAATCTCCCAAAATGCTTATCTACTTTGCATCCACCCGGGAATCTGGTGTTCCAGACCCGTTCAGTGGCAGTGGGTCTGGAACGGAATTCACTCTCACCATCAGCAAGGTGCAGACTGAAGATGTGGCAGATTATTACTGCCAGCAGGGTATTACTACTACTCCTACAGTGATTCAGCGTCAAACATAAATTTCCTCTCAAGGAGACCTTGAGCTGCTATTTCTCCACTTGGCGCAGGGCTTCAACACTTCTTCCCGCTGCCTGAGAGTCAGTGTCCTCATGATGCATGAGGAAGTGTGAAGTGCTGAACAGAAGATAAAGGGTCTGCTTGTTTCCTAGATGCTTTGTTATTGGAAAATATAGCCTAGATGTTTGTGTTAATTTTGTAATATTTTATAGTAATTTACAAACTCAAGACATTGAAATGGGAAATGTTTTGCTTTATACTTGCAGAGGATACTATCCATCAGCAGACTACAGGCCAAAATCAACATTTTGTCAAGTGCACAAAGGGAGGGATTGTGACAGAATATGTGTGCAAGTAGAAGGAAAAGAGGAAAAGGAGAGAAATATATGTACAAAGTTGGAGCCGTCTTTATGGAGATTCTTTAAAATTTATAAACTAGAAGAAAACCTTTATTAAATGACAATATAACAGATTTTGGTGAAGGGGAACTTGATAAGTCAGTGCAAAACATTGGAGAAAACAACATTTTAAACTCATTTTCAGTTTTTTAAAATAAACTTAGTCTCCTCACATATACTCTAAAATAGAGAAAACCAGAAAGTTTAAGCTATAATAGTAGGTTCAGTATTCAAAGATAGGAGAGTGAAGGGAGGGTGAGTGTGTGAGGGGAGGGGAAGGAGGGGAGAGAGTGACAGTGGGGAGAGACCTAAGTGGATGTGAAAGAGGAAACAGGGCATGGGGCACAATTCGTGACCAGCAAACACTATTTACCAACACTATAAAACCGATATTGGTGCTTAGAACCCCACTGTGTTGTTGTAGAGAACCTCAGTTGCTCTTAGTGGTTTATGTATAAAACACAGAGATAGGTGCAAAGAGAGAGGCAAAAAATAAGTATAAAACAGAAGATCTGACAGACACGAGAAGGCATAAAGGGGAAAATAATTCAGGTAAGGAGAGGATGATATTGAAGGTGGGAGGTGAGAAAAAAGATAAGGAGACATGAGTCAACCATTGATCCAAAAAAATCAAGCAAGATTTTGAAATATCCAGAATTATACATGAAGGAGGCACATGTGATTTACGACATGGAATGTTTCCAAGCAATATTTGAACATTTGAATGCGTAGATAGAACAACAGATCCAAATATACAAATTCCTGGCATGCAACCACAGAAACCCCCAAAAGATAGAAGAAATTACAAGGACACAAACACACCTACTCACATGCATGTGCACGTACACACACACACACACACACACACACACACACACACACACACACACCCCAGAGAAACCTACAAGGCCCTAGTCTTAGGAACGTCTGCTGAACTCAAGCAGGTTTCCCCTTTCCCCCACTGAGAGGATGCAAAAAAGGTTCCTGCCTGGGATTCTGCTGCAGGCTCTGCTGTTTGCTGCACCCACTTTACCCTGGTCAGCTTCCTGTGTTCTGTGTTCAGTCAGGTGCAAGTTCTACTCAGCCTGTCCCCCATGGCTGGTAATTTCGTAAGTATTATGTGGTCTCACAGGAAGTGCTGACTCCAACTTCATGCTCCAGTCTGATGAGTTCTCTGTCTTTTTTCTCTTATTGTTACTTTCAACTTGGCCAGAAAATGAATGGTTTCTATGGCCTGACAGGAAGTAATATCTATGGGCATTCAGCTGGATATTTGTTAAATTGCCAGTACTTAATTGTCAGGATGTTCAGCATAACATTCTCTCTCCAGCCTGTAGATTTAGTTCTCTTAGTGCTCTGCAGAAGAGAGGCATTTTGAATGTAATTTAGTGGTAGCTGAGGGATGCTGGAAGAACTGTCCTGGGTGCAGAGCTCAGCTGCCCTGAGGGATGTGGCAGAATGCTTGGTCCCCAGGGCTTTGCCGTGCTTTTTCCACCCCCAGAATCCCCATGACACAGTCACTGCAAGTCCCTAAGATTATGTCTCACAGATGTCTCACAGATTCCTCAATGTTTGGCTCTGAATCACTAAGCATGATGGTGATCTTTCTCTGTTCTTAGAGACACACTGGTCCTCCCTCTGTCTCTGCTGTGATTGTGATTCTCTGGCCTGCACCTGGCTTAGTGCCCTGATCTGAGGAGTCTCTCCCTTGTGAAAAGTTAGCTCTGGGGCTTCTGTAACCCAGTGAGAGAAGAATCAGGACAAGATGGCACTGAGCAATGACTGCTAATCTGGGCACCAGTGAGTGAGTCAGCAGCTCTGCTAACTCCTTGCTGTCATGCTGGGTAAGTACTTTCTACTGAGCGAAGTCCTTTTTAAAGAAAAAAAAAATATTTCAGAGTAGGTATTTGTCCTCTCTCATTTAAGATTATGGGGACAATTTCTCTTAGATCCTAGTTACTGTCCAGGATGTAAAACTCACAAAAATATGAGATTCCCTTATGAGTGGTTCAGTATTAAGGGAGAAGAAGTACAAGCTTAAATGCAAACATTATAGACTTTTTATACAATTTTATTTTATTGGAATCATTGTGGTTATTTCATGGAAAGTCATTTTTGCACGTTTGTGCTTTGATTTATGTTCTGACTTTAATAAAATCCAAGAATTAGCAAGGAAGTCAACCTCACTATCCTTGTCTTTGTATTCTTTCATCAACAGAGCATAAAACCTTTTTACTTGTGGACTATTTCTCACTCAGTCTTATCTACTGATTGTGTGGAAACCGAGTCTCTTTTCTGTTGTGATTTTCATGCCAAGGCCACCACAAGAAACAAGGACTTTAATGCACTGTACTTGTTAGGTACCTGAGACACCCAGGAGATACAGACCCTACTTACAACATTTCACTCTCAGTGCACCATCTTCCTTCTCCTATACTGCCTCAAACAGCTATCGTCAGTGCTGCTGCTTAGACAAGTAACAGATGATAGAAGTGGTCCACCCTAAGAAGGGATGTTGTGTTAGGACTCTAACTCTACAGGAAGAACTTATGGACATTGTACACAGAAATAAACTCCAACATCTTCAGCTTTCACCCAGTTGATTCCTTGTGTGAAATTTGTTTCTGACTCACTGCCAGTGAACCTGAGTCCCAACAATTAAAAGATCTTATAAATCCTGTACTGTTTAGGGTGGCCTGGCTTGTGCATAAGGCACAAATAGATGATTCCATCTCTAAATAGCAGGCTGTGCCTTGACTTTCAAGAGGTCTCCACTATGGATGGAATGGGAGAGTATATTCTGGCTCATTACATATTTTCAGTGTCTCCCAAAATATTGAAAGAGAAAGGTTAGTTGATTTTCATAATTTTCACATCTTTAGGTAGTTAAATTTGAATTATTACTTGGACTTTGATATATAAACTAAAAACACCAATGTTGAAATTGGAACCACTTTGCAGTCACAAAGGGGCCTCTAGCATCTTTTGTAGTTGTCAGCTCCTGATTAGGATGTGAGTCTTCAGCAAATCTCTGGTCCTTGCTCTTTCTGGCATCTCCCTCACTCTTACAGATCTAAATGTCACACACCCATCCTGGAAGCCAAGAACTGCACCAGTCACACAAGAAAAGAGCAGACATGGACAGTGGTGGATCCCCACAGTTCACCCTCTCACCCCATTTAAGTCTCGGTTCTTACCACAGTGAAGAGTAGTTCTTAAATCAGTCTCTGCTCTTACCAGAGTGTTAGCAGACCAGAAGCTCATCAGAGAGCCTCAATTTGAGAAGCTATTAAAGATTTCCGATCAGTCAAGCAAACTTAGTGCTCACTTTTATCTCAGCCTTGCAAGTGAAGACCCTCCCTGGGGGTCATTATACAAATGCCCTGATGAGGGCAAGTGTGTGGAAAAAAGCATGAGCACAATGGGAAGCCTCTTATGTGAATCAAGTGATGTACAACATTATCCCTATTTTGAGGAAGATTTTAACTGCAAAGCTCTGCAGCAGTGCTCACACGGTCCACATGTAAAAGTGGGATCCGTAGGGCAGACACAAAACACTCTGTCCTAATCTCCAGCATTCGAATCATGTGGTATGTATGCAGGTCAGTCTGTGGCAACATGAAAGCTACTCTGCTTGATCTCTGCTGTGCATAGGAAGGGATTGAAAGAGGTCCTATGTCATAAGTATTGATCTTCTGAGTCTTGTACCATTAAGATTACGGTTGGTGAAACACTATTTTGCTTAAATGGTTATGCTTTGACCTGTGCTGTTTTGTTGTTATGCCCTCTTATTTAAATCTGCTTTTTTAATTATTTACTTTTTATTTTTATCTTTTTAATTAAGGGAAAAATAAGTTAAAAATAGCAGGATACATTATAGTAACCCACTTTGATTTCCTATTAACTTGATTTGAAACCCTACATTGCCCTCACCACCTTGTTTTGACTGATTTTCCTCTATTCTACTTTGCTTGATAGTACCAAGTTCAAAAGTATAGGCAACTACTGTGAAGACAATAAGACTTACTATGACGCCCATTCTGGATGACTATTATCTTCTTTTAAAGTCCTGTAATGTCTCCAATGTTTTGGTTTTATTCTTTACTGTTTTGCTCAATTTTATTATAACTGATGATATAGGCAATTCTTTTTAAGATAGCAAGAGGCAGTATGATAACCATTGTTGGTCACCTTGTATTTTGTTTTTACATTTTCTATTATGTCCATCCTTTTGATTTGACTGACTTGGTTCTGTTATGTCACGTTTGATTTTACTCTCTTCAAAAAAAAGTAATAAGAACTGTGGGAGTGATAAAACCCAAAATGTGTAATTGTTATTGTATAAAAGAAAGGAAAAGAAAGTGCTCTAAAGGATATAACTGTATATATATATATATATATATATATATATATATATATATTAAGTGTACAAGATAGATACCCATATTACTGAGTTTTGTTGGATCATTGAACAAAACTGCAGTCTCACTGTTTGAAAGTTCACTGTATATGCTTTAATTTTGTAATTTGAACAACTATTTCTAAGATAACAATATGTAATCTATTAACTAGTGATTTCCTACTGTTTATTCTTTCTGAAATTCTGTGTAACTTGTACCCTTTGTCTGTTTTTTTTTTTCTTTTTCTCCTTAAAGAAAATTAAAAAAAAAAAAAAAAGATTACGATGTGGAACTAGCAAGCAACTTCTGGTGCCTGCTGTTACCAAGAGCTGCAGAGTGTTAGAACACTGATAAGTGTAGGTGTTTCCTGGATCTTGCAATTAAACACCAAATGGAAACTCACGTGAAAAGATCATGGCAGGGTCAAAATTTCTGTCTTTCATCCTTAGAGAACTACTTCATAGGTAAGAGAACATGAAATCTGTAGCAGTTAGTTTGTATTATCTGGTGAGTATCTTGTCATTCTCATCTCTTTCTCTCTGTGTGTCAGATTCATCAAAACACGAAGGGAAGACTTCCCTGGAGGTCATTGCATAAAAGAATGAGGAACATTTGTGCTTTCATGTTAGTTTTCTGTAAAACATAGTAAAATTCTTTCTCTAACAACTCAGTCTTATCATGGATTTTGGGCATCAATAGTCATGAATCCACAGAGCATAACGAGACCCCATACATCACTAGAGCCTAGCGTTTAATACCTCAGGAGAATATGCTTGTAAGACTGACATTTTCCGGTGCTTCCACACAAGGTGGTAACTATGGACAAGGTGCTGGCTCAGAGCTACTCAGGGACTTTCATTAGGACTTTGGTCCACAGTGTGGAGGGAGGATCAATCTGTGCTGCTTTCATTCGAGGACTGTGTTGCAGTTTCCTATGATGGTGCTGTTTATCCACATACCCAGGGTACACTGTGGTAATTAAATTTGTAATAGCAAAGGTAAAAATATTGTCATGTTGCCTTTAAACATAAATAAAAATAAAATAAAAGGTGGATTTTTATTTTTCTGAGTCTGTATTTGAGAAACAGTCAAGTTTATATGATTTTCCTAGTTACTTGAGAACTATTCTCTATTTGTTTAAATTGAGTAAGTACTAGTAAATGAAGGGAAAGAAATTTGCACTCATTAACACAATAACAATATCAATTGTAAATCTAAACAAAGCTTGGTAGACTGGATTTTTACACATGTACTCATTTTTCCTATTCTTGACTGTGGATCTGAGGACTTTCCTTAAATCATCTGCTATTTTTCTCATTCATATTATAGGATCTGAGTAGTTCTAAATAAAACTTGGCTTGGAAGATGAGATTAATATTTTATATATGTGGAAAAAGTATTGCAGAAAATGATCCATTGAAAACAATAAATGGTTGGTTCAAGCTGATTAAATGGAAAAATTACAGTGCATTTTGATTGTCAATAATTGTTCTGGAATAATGATAAAATTTTTGTATCAGTTTAAAAATTTTTGGACATAATATTTATTGACATGCCAATTATAGACACTTGTGCAATCTTTTCTTAACTTTCTGAGTTTCTTATGTTTCACAAGCAATATCTCTTGATAAATTGCTCATGAAATACATTTTCATGATTCCTGAATGTAAAGTCTGGGCAAAACTTTTGTTCTCTGTAATTTCTATTGTTTTTCATTCCTTTTTAGATTGCACTTTCGTTTTTAGATTTTAGAAATTTCTGACAATGTGGTCTACTGGCCCTTGAAAAATAAATTCCTGAGAATTTAGTATGGTCTTACCCTTCATGAGACAGGTTTTCACTTTGGCATCTCGTCTGTAAGGCTACCTTACCCTGATTTCAAAGTGGCCAAGTCCTAAACCAGGAATTTTGGGAGAAAACCTCCTTGGCAATCTTGGTCTGCTATCTTTAATTACCAAAGAGACCTTGTTTTGCTCTCTCTCTATTTCTCAGCTTACTTAGAGCCTGATATTAATTCCTAGGTGTGGAAAGGACAGGCTGCGGTTTCCCTTTGGTTCACAATTCTGATCCTCAGGTTTAATCAGGTCCCAAAGGATTCAGAGAATGAATTCTTGACCTGTTTTATAGCTGTCCACGCATATATAGGAGTTGGAAACTGCATCTCAGGTATTTCTTGCGTTCTTCAGTAGCTTCAGGTTAAAGATGTTTTTTTATTTCACAGAGTATTTTCCAAATTGAATAAAATATTTGCCCTAGAAGGTAGCATCTTTTTGTGTTTGCCTTTCTTTCGTTCTTCCATTACTTCCCTTAACTCATTCTCTACTCATTTCTACTTCTCTTTCCTGTCTTACTTGTCCTTGTTTATCTAGCACTATTTAGTAGTTTACCAGGGTTGTTAATAAAAGATAACTAGCCTATATTTTCTGTAAAATTAAAACCATTTAAATACATTTTAAAACTTGAAACTAAGGCGTTTTGTGATGCCACCTAGTAATTTTACAATATTAAAATCTTCTATATATCTGGTCATGAAAACACAAGTTCTGCAATGGGAGTTTTATCTGTTGGTTAAACCAGTTACTTTCACAGCCCAGTACCACTGTAATTTGCTTCCTTATTTGCTGGTTCCTTTGCATAGGTCTCTCCCAGCCCAGTCCAGGAGCACAGATTCTATAAAAGAAACCTTTGCAATGAAATCTGAACTGCATTGCACCAGACAGGACAGCAAGATGGTAGTGCCCCAGAATCCAACCCTGTTGGCTCTGGCTCTGTTGCTCTGGGTCGCTGGTGAGAAATTCCAAAGTTCTACTATTTCCACAGTAATACTTTGTTGAGTTAAAAAATTAGTTTAAGAAGTAGACAAGAATGACTGTTTCTAATAAAATATAAATATGTGCTGAGAAAAGCATTCAAAAGAATATTTTAAATGCTTAATTGTAACATTTATATGAGAAAAATTTGTATGTATGTGTGTGTAGAATCATTATTCATTCCTGATTGCAGGTGTGTGTGGTGACATTGTGATGACCCAGTCTCCAGGCTTTCTGGCAGTGTCTGCTGGAGAGAGCATCACCATTCACTGCAAGTCCAGCCAGAGTCTTCTACATAGTTATATCAGTGAGAATCTCTTATCCTGGTACCAGCAGAAACCAGGACAATCTCCCAAACTGCTCATCTACTGGGCATCCTCCCGGGTATCTGGAATCCCAGACCGGTTCAGTGGCAGTGGTTCTGGCATGGATTTCACTCTCACCATCAGCAATGTGCAGGCTGAAGATGTGGCATATTATTACTGCCAGCAGGGTATTAGTGCTCCTCCCACTGTGATTCAGCCTCGAACATAAACTTCCTCTCAGGATCTCGCCAGCTGCCTATTCCCCACTTACCCCAGGGCTTCAGCACTTCCTCCTGCTCCCCGAGAGACTTCACTGGTGCACGCTTGAGTTATTTTGCAGAAGTTTATTGAACATAAAGCATCTCAGTGTCTCTTTACTCTTTTGTACTTGGAAGGCCATATGGGAAATGTAGTAAAAATTTCTATTTCTTGTGTATTAATAATTCAATGGCATTAGAATATAAAAGCCATCATTTTAACTCTTTAGGGTAAATATGTGGGAAGGAAATATTAGGGTCAAAGACAGTCTAGTTCTATATTTGAGGAATCTGCATGCTGATTTTCATAGTGTTTATACTAATATGCACTACTATAAACAGCAGAGAAGGCGTCTTGTTCTCTATAGCCTCACCAGCATTTGTTATTGATTCATTTCTACATAATGGAGATTTTTTCTGGAATGTGATGAAATTTTAGTATTGATTTGATTTACATTTCCTGAATGATCATTGATGTTAAACATTGTCCCATGTACTTATTTGTTGTTTGTATTTCTTCTCCTAGAAATGTGCTCATTTCAGAGGCTTATTTTTGGATTGGGTCACAGCAATATATGCACACCTTTGTAAATGGCACAGTTTGTGACAACTAAGTGTTGGGAATAGTCTACATGTTTATTAGAAGAAGAATGCATATAGAAAATGTGGTGTTTCTACACAATGGAGTAATATGCTGCCATATAGAACCATAGACTTGAGACATATTTGGGTAAATGTGTGCAGCCTGAGAACACAATAAGTGAAATATGTGAGACATACACATTTTAAGATTGCAGTATTTCTCTGGGGTGAGAAAGTCACAGTCAAATTAAGAAGCAAACCAGAAGACAGATTTAGACCAGCAGCATAAGTAGAAAGAAAGTGTTCAAATGGCAAGGTGAACACAGGAGGGACATGGGGTTGGAAAAGAAGGGCATGTGATTAAAAATTTTTAAAAAAATAATGGAAGGAAGGCAATAGGAATAAAATTCTGTAAATGGAGAAGGAAAGAATGATTGAAAGGAAGGGAATGGGTAAAAAAGATGAAGTACAATATATTATGTACAGGTACAAATTTTCTAGGTTGAATGTAATTATTACGTATGTCAAATGTTACTTATAAAATTCCTTTAAAGAAAAAATTCCTGTTTGGAGCCTCCCGGAAAAAAAAAAAATTATTCCCTTGACTTTCTTGGGGCTTGAAGTCTTCTGCTTTTCTTGGCCAGAAGCCTTTCTCCTCCAAATTCAGAGCCAGCAGAGATGTAGCTCTCTAACATTGGTTCCAGCATCATATTTTCCTTTGCATTTCCCTTCTCTAACTTCACACTAATTAGTATAATTGTGTGCTTAGTTGAGCCTGCCCTCCAGTTCCCTCATCTCTCATGAGTCAACCAATTTCAGTGCCTTGGGAGGGGAAATTTTGAGTCTCTATGGGAACAGGGTACTAAGTGCACTCTTTTACAAGATAAGGACAATGAAATTAATGAGTTGACAGACACTCAATGAAAAGGTAAATAAATGTATTTCCTGTAAGAAATAAAATAAAAGAACAAGAGCCTATGAGAGATCACTGTTGCTGTACTGGGTGACATGGCCTGCAAGCTGTACCTGTTTGGTGATGGTGTAGGTATGTTAGTGTGTTCAAATGAATGGAAAGTTTGATAAACTAAGTTAATAACCTTGCACAAAAATATTCTATGGGATTCTGTTTTCCACATGAAGCATGAAAAAAATTAGAGAGATGGAGTGGTAGTTTCATTGGGATTTTAATACACTGAGATAATAAAGGAAGATAATGAGAGATCACAGTGTGACAGGGAAAATATTTAGAGATATTCTGAAGGTGTACATCCCATCTTCTTTGGAACCTCTATTGTAGAAATCTGGCCTGCAGAATCCAGTAAGTATCCACTTTACAAAATTAACCTTTCTACTCTTCTTATGTAGGGAAAGCTGTGATTCTACAAAGGAAACAGCGTTAGGACGATTCCGTATCAACCAGTCCTCACAGAAAGCTTTCTTTCACTTAGTATGTTAATTTTATAATTGAAACTGAAGTGATAGTCTAAAACTGTTGGCTTGGCAGTAGGATGGCATTTATTAGTTCAATTCTCACCTGGGTGGTCAGTCCCTCTCAGTCTCAGGGGGTGGTTTGACCTCATTTTCTCACTCATGTATTGGGGTCAGGTGCCAGATTGCAAGCCAGCTTCAGCGGACTGGAATCATTGCCTCTTGATCTTACTCCATATCCCTAAATGTGTGTCTCTTGCTTAGGCTGCTCCCCTGAACTCCAGAATCACACATATTTTAGAGTCACTGCCGATGATATGCCTGACAACATGCCACCATTCTGATATATTCAACTCTGGTCCTGATTTTTACTGCCATGAACTTGCTATTGTCTTCCTTCCCGTCTAAGAAGACACCTTTGCAAATTTTCTATTGGCTCAGATCTGCATATAGCAGGTGGCCTCAATTTTGCTTTTCTGTCTTACCTCACGTCCAATAAGACAGAAAAGCTAATTTGTCCTTCCTTTACAGTGTAACCATAGTCTTCTCATCTTTCACTACAGCAGCTAATTGGTTAAGATCGTTGAAATGAGAACCATGTTGTGATTGCTCAGAAGTATCAGTGAGTGCAAAAGTGAAGTTGTATTTACTTTGATAATTGTTTAAAAAGTCAACAATCATATAACAGAGAACAAGTATCCTTATAATCATAATATTCATTCTCTCTCTGTATTACTCTTTGGCTATAATGGTAGTCTTAGAGCACGCTCTTCAAGAAAAGGGATAAATTTGACTACTGAAATTTACTAGCTGTCATGAGAACTGGCTAGAGTCGGGGAGCACACTGTTTAGTTCTAAAACTGTTAATATGTAACCCCTTGTTGCACATAGAATACTTAGAAATAAAGGTCCTTTTAAACCATAAATCCTAATAAGATTGTGAGTAATGGTGGATAGTAAGAGGCTCACCTTGGTCATAAATACCTGGAGTAGCTGACAGCAACTATATACACTTCAGTATATGAAGCATCCTGAGAAAACTTATGTCTCCTCATCATGGCAGTTAATTTAGTGGATTGTAGAGTAATCCTATCATCAAATAATGCTGCCTTCATATAGGATGTTGTGTTGGCATTGCTTTGGAAGCAACAGAAGTTAACTTTAAGTGTTAGAAGCAAAAAAGAAACTGGTTTAAAATGTATGGAGAAAGAAGAACAGTTCTATTGGAGATACCTCTGTGAATCAGCTTTCCAGAACAGTGACAAAACATTTGAGACAATCAAACTAGAAGTACAAAGTTTGTTTTTGTTTTTTTTTTTCCTTACAATTGTGGTGGTTTTAGTGCATAACTTTTGGATTCCTGGTTTTGTCTTTGGAGAGACAGTATATCAAGGAAGGGAGTGAGTGAACGAACAAGACTTGCTCATCTCATAGTTAAAGTATGAAAAAAAGGAAGCTCAAGGTCTCCTAGTCACTTTTGGGGACTCTCCCATTCAAAACTTCAAACCTCCTATGTAAACATCTGGTAAGTTTTTTTTTGTTTGTTTGTTTTTTACCACATGTATGAAGACAGGTCTTTGGGAGAGAATTCCAAATAGTATAACTTTTACAAAGACATCAGAAGGGCTTGGAAAATCCAAGGTCTGTGCTGGGTATCACTAAGCATTTTAGTGGTGGCTCCAGAGTTTGCCTAAGACTTTGGTCTTGCTGCCATCAGTAGGCATTTTCTTTATTGCTTTTCTCAAATTAGGATGAGAAAAACCCCTATCACTACCACATGATATAATAGGAAACAATGTGAAGCCAGGTAGCTTCACTGAACAGCTTCTCAGAGTGACCATTTTATTTCAGTGAACTGTGCAAAAATATTATGTTAAAGTGTTGCATCAATGTGTCGTGAAGAAATATGCTAAAATTCACATACACACAGAATATGTGCTAGAAGTCATTGCTATGAAAAATAGATAAGGTTTATAGGATAAGGTTTAAACTTCATAGACAACATTGGAAGAGAGAAAAGTTACTTTTTTGTGCAACTTATGTGAACAAATGAGAGGACCCATATTAGTGTCTGATTAAATATTTGTACATTTATTTAGGATTTTTTAAAACCTGTTGTATCTAGACTTTAAATGGGCTAACTGTTGAGGGAAGGTTGAAAGACACAAAATTACAGTTGATATATTTGATGTAACCTTAGGTCTGCTGATGAAGGTATTTGTGTGCTTGATTCTATTTTCCCAACTCAAGGATGTGGTGGATGTGGTAGATGAGGTACATGTTGACATTCAGTGTACACGGCACTAAGATGGGAAAGTTAGATGAGAGGTCTTCCTTGAAACTTTAGATTGGTAGTGTGATCACCAAAAACCGTATGACCACATGGATACAAACATTGAGTGTTCGATTTCCCAGTGATGTAATTCTTTGCTCTGTTTTCCTGCATAATGCCTGCAAGATGATGGTGTGAGCCTACAAACAGTTTTGACCCTAAAGGTCACCTTTGCAAATGTTTTCTTTCAAGTACATATTTATGCAATTTTATGTTTAAGTGGTAAGAAAATAAAACAGTCATTTCTTATTACTCTCATTTCAACTTCTTTCATGCATTTATATTTTATAGGAAGTGTTGTAGTAAATGGTTGGCTCAAAACTCATGGCCCAGATATAGAACGTCTTTGCAGTCTGTTCTCCAGAAATGTACTCATCACCAGAGCCAGGCATGTGCTGTGCTGTATACAGTTACTCGAGGACCCAAAGTGATATACATTCCACCAGGTTTTGTGTGCCCCACCTGGGAGGTCATGGTCCCTACAAGTGCTGCAGAGAACTAAGGAACCAGAAATTGCAATGTATTGTGTTTTAGTTTTAGCTCAGCAATAGTATTATTTCAAAAAACTCCTTCTAACAAATTGAAAATCTAAAGAAACAAAGTAAAATCTTTCTCTTTATTCCCAGCAAAAGGACTTATGTATTAGTATTTTTATGACTTTCTGGAACTTCAAGGTCTTGAAGCTTTCTTCCCGAATTACATGGTTTTATTGTCATGTATTTCATATCAAAGTATATTTTCACTTTGTGATATTGTTGTAGTTTTATATGGCTCTTAGACATCCATGCGTAGGCTCATATTTTACTTTGCATTACTTATTAATTTATTCCTTTCGTACTTCTGTGTAAAAATATTGAATTCAAAAGCACCAATTTAAAGCACAATTTGATCCTCAAATATGAATTTTGTGAGTGAAGAATGTGGAAATGGTTCAAGCTGATTCAGAATGGCTGGAGCTGGCTCAAGATTTTCCTTGGTTTGTGGTCACACTGTGTTACAGTCATTCAGTGACTTCACTGGTGCCTTTCGAGATGAGCCACTGACTGGCTGGTTTTTATTTTTATTTTTATTATTTTTCTGAGTCTGTACTTAAGATGTAATTATGTTTATATGATTTTTCTAGCTGTTTGTAACTTCACTCTCTGTTTAAATTGAATAAGGAATAGTAAATGAAAGAAATTTGTTCTGCTTAACAAAATAACAAAGTCAAATTATAGATCTAAACAAAGGTGTAGAGAAAACAATAAGTCTTTCTTACGGCAGGTTAACTCATCTTTCATATTCTTGACTATGGATCTGAGGATATTCCTTAAACCATATGCTATTTTTCTCATTTGTGTTAGAGCATCTAGGTAGTTCTAAATGAAACTTGAATTGGATGATATGTTTAATATTTTATATATCTGAAAAACTATTGCAGAAAATGATCTATCCAAACAATAAGAGTTCAAGCTAAATGGATTAAGTGGAAATTTTAAAATGAATTTTGGTTGTCAATATTAGTTCTGGATTAAAGGACAAGTTTTGAGATCAGTTTCACAATTTGTGTTGGACATAGTGTTCCCTGAGGTGCCAGTTATAGGCACTTACCCAATCTTAACTTTCTTAGTTTCTTGTATTTCACATGCAATATCTATTTGATAAATTGTTTGTGAGATATGTTTTCACAATTTCTGAATCTAAAATGTCAGAATTTTTGTTCTCTGAAATTTATATTATTTTCATGCACACTTAAATTAAACTTTGGTTTTTGGATATCAGAAACTTCTGAATCTGTGCCTACTGGCCCTTGATAATTAAGTGGTAAGATTTCCTGAGAATTTAGGATGGTCTTGCCCTTCACGAGGAAGGTTTTTACTTGAGTACCTCAACGATAAAGCTATGTTTAACTTTTGTGAGTGTGGACAAATCCTATAGTAGGTATTTGGGGTGAAAATATCTTTGGGAGCTTTGATCTTCTGTCATTAATTTTTTAAGAGATCTTGTTTTGTTCTCTCTCCATTTATCAGCTTACTTAGAGCCTAATTTTTATTTCCTAGTTGTGGGAAGGACAGGTTGCAGTTTCCCTTTGGTTCACAGTTCTGATCCTCAGGTTAAATCAACCTACAGAAATCAAAGAATGAATTCTCTGTCTGTCCTGAAGCTCTCCACTCACTCATGGGGGTGGAAAGTGAATCTCAAATGTTTCCTGTGCTCTTCATTAGCTTTAGAATGAAGGTGGTTTTGGATTTCAGATTTATTTATTTAAAGATATTAAATAGCTGGCCCCAGAAAGTGGAATCTTTTTGTGTTTCCCTTTCTTTTCTTCACCCCTTAACTCATTCTCCATTCATTCCTTTTTCTTCCTCCTGTCTTTTTTGCCCTGTTTTTCCCACCATGCTTTAGTATTCCACCAGAGATGTTAATACAAGTTGCTAGTCTGTGGTTTCTGTAAAATTAAAAGTTTTAAATGCATATTTTTGACTTGAAACAAAGGTGTATTGTGATTCTATCTAGTGGATGTGCAATATCAGATCTTTTAAATTGACTTTTTTTTTTCCTGGTCATGCAAACACATGTTCTGAGATGGTATTTTTGGCTCTTGGTTTAATCAGTTGCTTTCAAAGCACAGTACACTTGCAGTTTGCTTCCTTATTTGTTGGGTCTTTTACATAGTCACTCCCAGCCCTGTCCAGGTGCACAGATTCTATAAAATACACCTTTGTATTGACATCTATCACACGTTCTGTCACACCAGACAGGACAGCAAGATGGTGCCCCAGACTGGAATTCTCCTAGCCCTGCTGCTCTTGGTCTCTGGTGAGAAACTGCAACCATCATCTCCTGAGGGTGATGTATTTGTAGAGTTGAAAAACAAGTTAAAGAAGTGGGAAAGAATGACTATTTCTAATAAGAGCACAAATATGTGATAACTCAGAACAGCTTTTAAAAGAATATTTAAATGCTTAATTGCAAGATTTATATGAGGAAAGTTTTGTATGTTTGAATGTGTGTGTAGAATGACTATTCATTTCTGATTGCAGGTGTCTCTGGTGACAATGTGGTGATCCAGTCTCCAGGCTCCCTCTTGCTGTCTGTTGGAGAGAGTGCCACCATCCACTGCAAATCCAGCCAGAGTCTTTTCTCCAGTGCTTACAAGGTGAACTATTTATCCTGGTACCAGCAGAAACCAGGACAATCTCCCAAACTGCTCATCTACTATGCATCCACTCGGGCATCTGGGGTCCAAGATCGGTTCAGTGGCAGTGGGTCTGGCACGGATTTCACTCTCACCATCAGCAAAGTGCAGGCTGAAGATGCTGGGAGTTATTACTGTCAGCAGAATTATGATACTCTTCCCACAGTGATTCAGCTTCGAACATAAACTTCCTCTTATGGTCTCCCCAGCTGCTTGCTCCCCCCATGACCCGAGGCTTCAACACTTCCTTATGATGCCTGAGGGACAGTGGCCTGATCTAACCATGAGTTATTGTGCAGAGCTTAGCAGAAAATAAGGCTTCTAAGTGGCACTTTACACTTTTGTTATGGGAATTCCATAGAAATATGGGAAAATGTAGTAAAGATCTCTGTGTTAATTTTCTATTTCTCATGTAGTAATATAAGCTCAGTGGCTTTAGAATAAAAAAATCATTTTAACTCTTTGGGTAAGATACATAGAAAGGAAATACTTGGGTCAATGGAGCATCTAGTTCCATATTTTCAGGAATATGCACACAGATTTTCATAGTGGTTATACAAACATACACTGCTTCAAATAGCAGAGAAGGGGTCTTATTCCCTACAACTTCACCAGCATTTGTTATTGGTTGATTTCTTGATAATTATATTTTTTTCTGAAGTGTGATGGAATCTCAGTGCTGTTTTGATTTGCATTTCCTGAATGACCAGTGATGTTGAACATTTTCTCATGTACTCATTTGTTATTTGTATTTATTTTCCTAGAAATATACTTATTTTAGAGGCTCATTTCTGAAATGGGTCACAGCAATATGTGCACACCCACATAAGTGGCACATTTTGTGACATCCAAATTTTGGGAACAGTCCATATGCTCTTACAAGATGAATGCATAAAGAAAATGCAGTTTGTTTTTCCTTCACAATTTAGAACTAGTCTGCCATAAAGAGGGATAAACTTGAGATATATTTGGGTAAACGTTTGCAACCTAAGAACATTGTAATAAGTGAAATATATTGGACATACACATTTAAATGTTGCAGTATTTCTCTGGGATGAGAAGCCACAAACAAATTAATGACCAAACCAGAGAATAGATTTTGGAAAGTAGGAAGAAAATATTCAAGTGTGAAAGGTGAAGAAAGGAGAAGGCATGGAGTTGGAAAAGAAGGATATAGGCATTAAAAAGTTTTTTTTTTTTTTTTTAAAGAATGGAAGGAAAGAAATAGAAATAAAGTTCAGTAAATGGAGAGGGGGAAAAAGATTGAAAGGAAGGGAATGGGTAAGCAAGATGAAGTATGATATATTATGTAGTGGTACAAATTCCCTATGATGAATGTGACTACTATGTATGTCAAAAGTTACCAATAAAATTCATTAACAACAAAAAAAAGAAGTTCCCATTTGGAGCCTGTAGGACAGAATATTTTCCTTGTCTTTCTTGCTGCTTGACGTCTTTGGCTTTCCATGGCAAAAAGTCCTTTTCCTCTAGATTTTGAGGCATCACAATTTTATCTCTCTGACACTACTTCCAGCACCACGTCTTGCTCTGAATGTTCCTCATCTGACTTCACATTAACAGTCAGTATATCGTGTGTTTAGTTGTTCTTTCTCTCCCGTCTCCTCATCTCATACGAATCAACCAATTTCAGTGTTTAGGGTGGAGAAAGTTACAATCTCTATGGGAAAAATGTAAAAATGCAACTGCTGTTATATAGTTGTTTTACATAGGAACTCAGCTTCTACACTTGGACATAGTAGGAAACAAGAGTCTCATACTTTGCATATAATGGTGGTTTGAGACTTCAGAAGCTTCTGCTGTTCCATACTGGAGGAAATATGCACTGTGAGCATCTGAAGCAGCAGAGCATTTACATAAGGAGCAGGCAGCAGTGTGATTCAGGTGAGTGTGAGATGAGTGGAGATTGACAACACAGGGGCTCTAAGAGCCTTCCTGAGTGCTGCCTTTGACTTATAGCTTGAGAATATGGTTTGAACACATAGTTATGCCTTTGCCAAGTATTATAAAAGCAGGCATCCTGAAAGGTGATTTGTATGGCTTGCAAAATTTGCCTTGTAATCTTTACTGAAACAGAAAAGAAATTTAAAGTTGAACATAAAATATAGTTCTCAGCTTCTTGGAAGCCAATGATGAGCCAATCATGTATTTTATAATATATGAATTGCAATCATAAAGGACAACATTCAACTTGTAACTATGACTAAAGATTTTCTTAGAATACAATTTGAGGATAATTTTTTGAAGCACTAAACAGAAGCTGTTAAGTTCTGAGTTGTGTGATGCCTTAAAAAGTAAGTTTCTAGAGATCCAAAACAGAATTGACAGGCTTCATTTTTATTTTTAGAGTACTAGACATTCAATCTTGGGCCTTTTCCATGCTAGGTGAGTGCTCTACCCCAGAGCTACATCTCCATCACCCATCTGCCAATATCTTATATGGTGACTGTGTATGGACAGTCAAAGGGAGAGGCTTGTGTGTGGCCTGGGCTCAGGTGAACTATCCACACTGCCTGCAGAGGGAGACAGCATTGGAGTTAGCCGTGGTGATGCCATCAGGGTCCTGGACTCACATTAGGCTTATGTGCCCTTGAACACCTGGATGCTGTTTCTGAACTGAGTGGAGTCCTGTCAGTGCCCGCCACATGCTGATGTTTTCACTTGCAACCTGAAACCTAACCATCCTGTAGCTGTACAAGGCCTGTGCTGGCCAAAATATTTTCTCCCAGCAGGAATAACCATGTTCTGTGTGATAAGAGCTTATATCAAATACAATATTAAAATCATAAGCAGCATCCAGTGAATTTTGCGTGAGTTTAAAGTTTGCATTCTTCACTTGAAATGAAATATTAATAGCTTGCATAAAATCACTGCACAGAGTATATAGAATACAAAACATAAACTATTTGGTTCTGTTGCTCAGATCCACTAACATGGGAAGCAAATTTATAAATAAGATTTTAATGCACACTTTCTTTCACTCAGTGTACAGAACAATATTTATAAAATAAAAATATTAAATTATTCTGTTGCCTTAATTTTTCAGAGCTCTCCTCTTTTACCTGGAACCTCAATCATGATTCTAGGGCTCCGTCTGTGACTTGTGCCCTTTACCGCTGTGTTTGAGATCTTGAGAAAAGTGTGAGAAATACCAAAGTCTGGTCCACATCCAGGGAGTGAGAAGAACAGGCCTGGATGGACATAGCAATCGGATTTTCTTTTCTTGCTTTCTGCAGGATGGAAATCAGGTTCTGTACAGCTTGGATAAGCACTCTGGCACTGAGTTACACCCTCAGTCAGAATTACAGTGTTCATGAGTTTCCAGGTGGTTACAAAGCGCCTGCCCTGCTTCTCCCTTGCTATGTGTCTTTCTTACCTTTCTTCCCCTCCTCCTCTCCTCTTACTCCCTATGCCTTCTTTCTGATCTCTGAATGTTCTGAGTTCTTCCTCCTTTTATGACCTTGTACCTCTTTGCTGTCCAAACAGGTACCATCACCTCATCCACATCAACCTCCAATTAAATCTCCATGATGACTCTAGCCCTAGCCATAGCCTGAGATGTTCTTTCAGCTTAGAAAACCTGGGATTTGGATGGTGAGCAATTCAGTGATGAGTTGTAGCTGGAAGCCCTGCATCTTCACCTGTGCGCTATAGTTTTCATTGGACCCGTGTTCTCTTGAGAGTGTTGGCTTGAGTGTCAAGCATTTAGCAAATGTAAAATGTTCTTGGAGTTCCTGCTCCAGAACCCAGACTAAAAATGAAGTGAGTGAGACATTTACCTTGAGGACAAGTTTTAATATTTGCCTTTCCATCTAACAATACATATTTGCAAAATTTCTTATGGTTCAGATTTAAATATATTGCAGATTTAAATATATAGCAATATATATTGCTAAAATCATTTTACCACATATATGAAGAAGGGCCTTTCAGGAGGATTCCAGGAACTATAACTTTTAAAATGATGAAAGAAGGCCTTGGTAAATCTCGTGGATTTGCAGTAGGCTAATTTGCTTTTAGTCATTATGCTGAACTAGACTGGGGATTTTACTTTGGTTTCTCACCTCACGATCAATGTGACAGAAAAAGTTATTTGTTATTTCTATGCAATCTAACCGTTGTCTGCCCATCTTTCTTTATAGTGGCCAATGTGTTAAGGTCATCGGTATGGAAGGTACTTTTTGATTGCATAGAAGTATCAGAGAATGTTAAAGATGGTCATTTACATTTACTCTGAAAATTGTTCTAAAAGTCAAAAATTGTGTGATAGATATCAGCTATCCATACAATCAAACTTTTTATTCTCTGTCTGCATTTGTTTTTGGAGATAATGATAATCTTGAAGGAAGATCTTCAACAAATGTGAGAAAGTGACTATTGAACTTTACTAGCTGTTATGAGGGTAGTCTTGAGGTGGGGAGGTTTCTGTTTAACCTTAAAACTATTAGTTTGCAACTTCTTTTTGCAAGTAAAACACTTAGAATCAAAGGCCCTTTTGGAGCATAAATCCTAATGAGTTTTGCAAGTAATGGTGGAGAGTAGGAGACTTACCTTGGCCATAAAGACGTTGGGTGGTTCACATCACTTCCTATGTGTATCGTCCTCAGAAAACTTCTGACCTCGCTTTGTAACAGTTATTTTGCTGGATTCTAGAGTAATTACTTCACTAAGTGATGCTGCTTTCATTTTGGATGCTGTATTAACAATTGATTTTGGAAGTAATGAAAGCTAAGCTTATCAATTAGTATTAAAAGTGAAGTTTGTTAAAAAAAAACATGGAGAAAGAAGAATAGTTCTCCTGGAGATCTCACTGTCAACCATCTTTACAGAATGATAACAATCAACTTAGAGAGAGTTGAGTCCTCATTTTTCTTACAACTGGAAAATACCAGTCCATGACTCCTGGATTCCTGGTTTTGTTTTTGGAGAGGCAGCAAACCACTAAAGGGAACAAGTAAACAGATAAAGTTGCTCAATCTCATGGCTAAGACATGAAAAAAGAGGGAGGCAAATTTTTCATAATCTCTTTGGAAGACTTCCCCTTCACAGCTTAAAAACATTCCTCAAACACTTGCTAAAATCATTTTACCGCATATATGAAAAAGGGCCTTTCAGGAGGATTCCAGGAACTATAAATTTTACAAAGATCAAAGAATGCCTTGTTAAATCTTGTGGCTTTGTAGTAGGCAAATTTGCTTTCAGTTATTATGCTAAACTAGACTGGGGACATGCCTGGGATCTAAGGTCTATGCTGAGTACAAGTAAGTATTCTAGTGGTAGCTCCTGAGGTTGATTAAGACTTTGGTCTTGTTGCAATTAGAAGGAATTTTCTTCACTGATTTTCTCAAATTACAGTGAGAAAAATCCCTATCAACACCACATGATGTAATAGGAAGCAATCTGAAGCCAGGTAGCTTCATTGAACATGTTTTCAGAGTGTCCATTTTACTTGAATGAACCATGCAGAAATATTATGTTAAAGTTTTATCTCAATCTGTCATGAAGAAATATGTTCACTTTACACACACATGGAATATAAGGTACAAATCATTGCTATGAGAAATAGTTAAGATTTTATGAGAAAGGTTTAAATTACAGACATCATTGGGAGACAGGAACCTTACTACCTGGTGGAACTTATGCAAACAAATGAGAAGCTCCATGTCAGTATTGTTTTACATTTAGCATCAGTGTATGTTTTCATGTTGTAAAATATTGTTGTAGTTTTATAGAGTTCAAAGATATCCATATTTATATGGATATATTTTAATTTGCCTTACATCATTCATTCATTCTTATTCTGCAAAAAATATTGACTACAAACACAGCAGGTTAAAGTACAGTTTTATTCTCTCACACTATTTTAGTGACTGAGAAGTGTGGGTATGGTTCAAATGTGTTGAGAATGTTTGAATCAAAATTTATTTTTGAATTGTACCCTTGCTCTCTAGCAGGGTTACAGTCATCCAAAGGCTTCAGCACTGGCTTTCAAAATGAACTACTCATTGGTTGGGAGTTATTTTTGCTGACTATTGGAAAAAAACGTCAGCTTCTTACTATGTGAACCCCCTTTTTTGCTACTTGTGTATTCTCACTAGGTGGCCCTTGGCTTCCTCTGGAGCAAACTATACTAAACACAGCCATCAGAAATCCCAAATATCCATACCCCAATTATGAACCCACTTAAAAAGAAATTTGGAGAATAACATTTGTAATGGCTTCGAGAATAATTAAATGTTTAGGAGTTAACATAGCAAGGAAGTGAAAGGTCAGCATAGTTAAATCTAAGGAACTATGAAAAAGGAGATAGAAGAAAAAAGGGCAATATAAAAAAATCAAAAAAAGTTATTTCTTTTTTCCTGGACAATCAAAATCAATTTTTTCAAAAGTGCTATAGCTCCCAAAGCAGATATATAGATTTTTTGCAGTGTTAGTCAAAATACCAACAGAGTTCCTCACAAGACTAGGAAAAACAATACTAAAATTATATGGAATGAGAAGGGATCTAGAATACAAATTTCAGTCGTAGTCAACAAAAGCAAAGCAGGAAGCATCATGATATTAGACTCCAAGATATATTACAAAGGTACAATGATACAAATAGCATAGCACTGGCCACAAAAGCAGACACATGGAACAGTGGAACACAGTAGAGGACGCAGAAATCCTTAGCACATACATTCATCTGCTCTTTGACAAAGAGGTGAATAACATTTGCAGATGGAAAGACAGCCACTTTCATAAATGGCATTGGGAGAACTGGATATACACAAGAGAAGTACACCATGCATATTTATCACCATGCAGAAAACAAGATACAAAATGAATCAAAATACTGGTCATTAAAACAGAATGTCTTAAACTTCTGAAAAAAAATATAGGTAAAATGTGTGAAGACATAAGAATGAAGATTTTTTTAAACAAAACCTCAATTGTACCTTAAATAACATCAAGAATCAATAAGTCAACTTATATCAAATTAAAACACTTCTGTACATTTAAGAAAATAACAAAAAATAACAGGAATGATAAAAACATCTTTGCCACCTATTTAACAACAGAAGACGAATAGCAAACATATATAAAGATACTTGTAAAACAGACATTCCAAATACAATAGACAAGGAATAGTGGGCAGTTGTAACACAAATTCTCAGAAGAACAAATTTGCAATAAATATATAAAGAAATGTGCTTGGATCTGAAAAAATGCAAATTAAAACAACAGTGTGATTCCATTTTATTCCAGAAAAATGGCTGTCATGAAGGAATCAAATAATATCGACTATTTGGTGAGCCTGTGGGGAAAAAGAACTTAACTACTTTGTTAATGGAAATGTTAACTAGTACAACCACTATGGAGCTCTATATGGAAATTCTGCAAAAATAAAAAACTAGAAATTCTGCTTGATTCTGCTTTTCCTGTTCTCGTTATCTCTACCAAGAATTTTTAAAATATCATAATACAGTGATCCTTGCATATACATGTTTATAGTGGCACAAATCATAAGCGCTAAATATGGAAGCAGCTCATATGTTAAACAGATGAATAGATAGAAAAACATGATATTTATACACAGTGGAGTGCTACAGAACCATGAAAACCTGAGTCATTTGTAGGAAAATGAATATAGCTTGAGACCATTTGTTAGGTGAAATAAATTAGACACACAATCATAGGTATCACATTTATTCTCATATATATGAAATGTAAAATATAAATAAAATAAAGATAAAAAGAAAGATGTTGCAAAATAAAGAGATAAATCCTCTGTAAATTGGCATGGAAACTAGTCATAGAGGGAAGTTCAGAGAAAGGAGTACCGGAGACAGTAAAAAATAATTAAGATGTGTTATATGCTCGTGACAACTCCCCACAGTATACATAGCTAAGTACAGCGAGTGTAAATTAATAAACATAGCAAAAATATACAATACAAGCTTAGAAGTAAAACAAAATTCAACAAAGTGTTTCATGTTCTAGCCTATTAAGTCACACATGTATTTCTTAATCCTGATTGATGACCTTGTTGCATAGGAAAGTGTTAGTGCTACTTAGCTGAGGGGATACCAGGAAACAGCAAAGGATGGCGACCTTCCCAATGGACAGCTGGGACTCTGTCTAAGGTGCCATCTGCTTCCCTTATATAAAATGTCCCCAATAGCATTCTTCTCAGTATGTTGCTGCAGTTGGTAGGTGGTCTTTAGATTTTGCTGTCTTCATACATTTTGTGTCTATGTGTCATAAACTGCATAATATATTGTTACAATTTTTGATGACCTAGTCATCCAGCCAGCAAAAGATTCAAATAATAAAAAATTAGACATTTCTCCTTGGTTACCATTCTTGGTGTTTTCAAATCTTTATGATCTTTTCTTTTTCAAATCTTTGTCATCTTTCTTTTTTTCTGGTGAATTTATGATGATCTCTGGTTGTGTAAACATATTTATGATATGTTCTTTCATCTCTTGTATGTCTAAAATTATTGCTTATTACCTTAGGTGTCTCATTTTTTGAGAACAGAATTTCAGTTGGAAACTTATTTTACATTATTTTCTTGATGATTTTCTTCCTTCTCCTCAAGTGTCAGGCCCTCCCTCCCTCATTACTTTCCTCTCTCCCTCCCCTGTTCTCTTCCTTTCTCTCCTTATTTCTTCCTTCTTTCCTTTTTTTCTTTATTTCCCTATTTCCTTCTTTCATTCTGTCTTTCTTTATGTTTCTTTGCCTATTTCCTTTCTAGTCTTTTTCTAGTTTCTTTTTCTTTTTCCTTTCTTACTTTCTTTTCTTACTTTCCTTATCTGCTTGGTTTCTTTCCATCCATCTGTCTTTCTTTCTCACTAAGTGCTTTCTCTGTTTTTGTTTATGTGGCTTTATTTCACCAGAATTATTAATCTGAGGGTACTAGGATACCTTTTTTGGATATGTATCCATTTCAAATTACTTTTGAATTCAGAATAGACATTCTTCTTTAATATGTCCATTGTCCTTTATTACTGAGTTTCTAAGCTGACCATAAAGCTAATAAGTGGAGTGCAGTGTGTTTTCGAGTTTCACAACCACAATTCATGTGATAGCAATATTTTGTCTTTTAATACACATCAGATAGTTTAGTAGTCTACTGTCTATACAATTTTCTTTGCTTTTCTCATTTTACACGAACTCCTGCAAGCCCAGCCCACCTGCTCAGATTTGATAAATAAGAGCTTTGCAGTGAGAAAGGAACTGCCTTAGGCAGCAGAGCTCATCTAGTGTCCTAGATGAGGTCCTGCTAGCCCTGTTCCTTTGAGTGTCTGGTGAGCAATTAAATACTAAAACCTCTTTAACATAACATCTGTATAACTGAAATAATATTCCTAATATTTCAAAGAAAAAAAAAACTACTCCCAATAAGGGCCTAAATATGTGCCCATATTAACGACATTTTAAAATGTGTTTTAAAGACAGATTGTAAAGAGTGTATGATAATTTGTTTGCATTTGCTTGTGTGTGTGTGTGTGTGTGTGTGTGTGTTGTGCTTGCATATGATCCTTCTGTATTTCTGCGGCCTATGGAGACATCATGGTATTCTAGACACCAGACTGTCTAATTGAGGCTGGGAAAAAGACCATGACCATCAATTGTAGGTACAAAGAAAGTGTTTTTTGTAGCAAGGGCAGCAAGAACTACTTATCTTGGTATCACTAGAAACTAGAGCAGGCTCCCAGTATGCTCATCTTCTGGGCATCTAATTGGGCATCTCAGATCTCTGATAAGGTCAGTGGCAGGGGATGTGTGTCAGACTACACTCTTACAAAAAACAACCTGTAAGCAGAAGGTGTGGGTGACTATTACTGTCACCAATATTATAACTTCCCTCTCTTGGAGCATCAGCTTTATGCAAAAATATGCCCATGCCATGGGTCAGGGAGCCTTGCTGTACCAGCTGCTTCATCCTGAGTTTGGATTGGGGTTTGCAGGGAATGATTTTTCTTAGGGTGCACTATAGAATTTCTCTGACTGAGTGACATTGGAGGAGTTAAGGTCACGTTTTCAAGCCTCTTACGTGATATTAGTAATATAAGATATATTCTGTACTATAAAGACAACAAAAAAGCATAGAGTTCATGCTATCTGGATGCCAGTCTGAAGGGCTGTACCTTGTAGGGTCCAGGTGCATGTGACCCTCCTTCCCAAGATATCCCAGGATACACATGCTTGCATCCAGATCAGTGTCTGGGAAGATAAAACACACTCTACTCAGCTCCCTCCCTACTAATGAGAGAAAGAAACAAGACCTACTTCACAAGTACTGATCACCAGAGATTTCTGCCATTAACATGATGGAGTGGATTTAGTGAAGTGTTTATGACATCTAAAGTTACCAAGGGAACTATAAGAATGTTAGAAACAAGTGTTAGAATGTTTTCCACAAGTGTAGTGATTAGACTCCATATTTACACTCAAGTCAAAAGAACTGAGAAGTAGAAAAATATGCCTTTTTATCTAGAAAGATATGTAATTCACATAGTAAATAAAAACGTTCCGGTAAGTGCTATTTAAAATGTTGCATTATTGTACTTATTTCTGTCTTTACATGTCAGATTAATCAGAAATTTCTTAAGACAAGAACTCCTTTGATACTGCACAGAATGAACAAGAGATGATTTCTATTTCATGTTTTGCTGAATTAACAAAGAAAACTACTTCTCAAATGTTGTCCTTTTGCCATCTATACTGGGCCACCGACATCAACTTTTCCACAGAGTAAAAGGCCAACTTCATACATAAGAAGAGCCACAAAGAGCCCAGTCTTTGAATGTCTCAGGGTAATCTGGACCTCTGCCTAACTTTCTCCTAGGCCTCTTCCAAGTTGCTCACTGTAGGAAAGTGTGCTGGGTCAGAACTGCTAAGCAACTTTCATTCCAGACTTCATGCCTCTCATACTTTGAGAAGTTCATCCTGTACTATTTTCAGGCAATAAGTCTGTAGTATTTTTATTATAACTCAAGGAGTCTAACATACGAGTTGTGTATTATGGTCACTAGCATACTGTGCCTTGTGGGAAAATGAGAAACTTGTATTCTGATCTATTTTTATTAGAAATTAAAGATTATGAAACTTTTTATTTATGTATGTGTACTATAAACACTGCGAATGTTAGTAATAAGTGTTAGGTAAAGTCCTTTCCGGGGTCTAGTGAATTGACTGCATGAAACAGTTGTGTTGAAACGACTTGGCAGATTGAAAAGTCTGCTTTGTCTGGAGAAAGGCTGGTATGTTTATATGGCTGCTTTTCCTATATTTTGAAGACCCTATTCTCCATCTGCTTAACTTGAACAAGCACTAATAAGTGAAATAAAAGAAAATAAATATGAGCTCCTCAAAGCAGAAACAAGTCAAATTATGAATTGAAACAAAAATGTAGAGGATAGGTCCACTTGTTAGGGGTAAATGTCAACAGTTTCACACATTCTTTATTTTCTTTTCTTTGTAAAGTAGGAACATCCTCAACCTGTACTATAACACTATCTCATATCATGGAATCCTAGTACTCTTATGCAAGTTTTGAATTGGCTTATAACAATTTATTATAGCGTTTTATATATTTAAAAATTAAGAAAAATACAAAGTGAGACCAAATCGATTCAGTGGCAAAATTAAAACATATTTGATGGTCAAAGGTATTTCTGTCTTGTTGTTAAAAGTTAAAGATCAGTTAAATTAATTTATTTGGTTTGAGATTAGCTGAGCTTTTAGTTGTGTCATATTGGTTAACTTTTATGATTTTTTCTGGTCTTCTATGTTCTGAATGCTTCTGTAGTGATATAATTTAGTAGGAATTCCAATTTATTTATAAATATTTTTTCTGAAATTGTCATGATTTACAATTTGTCACCTAGAATGAAGTCTTTGTTCCATAATTTGTATTATTTTTCAATTATACTAAAATCATCTTTTTGCTTTGGAATGCCATGAATCTCAATTTGTAGTTTATTTACTGTACTTACTTATTTGTAGACTGCTTAGGGAATTAGAATATTAGTGTCCCCCTTTAGAAGGTTTAATCTGGATAACTAATTGTCAAAAATATCATTGAAAAGTAATCTAGTGGTTGTTGATTTCTCTGTCCTCTAGTGCAGGTGTTTTTGGAGTAAATACTTTGGCAGTGTTGCTTTTCAAACTTTATTTTCCAATAAAATTTTATTTTCTCTCTTTCTCCATTTTCCAATTTACATGGGTCCCTCTACTCAGTTAGCTGCGGAAAGCAGAGTCATTTCTGTGTCCTTGATTCTCATTTACATGTAGTTCTTCCTGCCACCAGCTTAAATCTCCTGATTCTGTGGCTCATTCATAGAGAAACTCTGGAGCTCAGCCATGTCCTGTGTTCTTCAGCATCAGGATAAATGTAAGTTTGGACAGCAGACATTATGTTGGTCATAAAAAGTACTTATTCATCTAGAAGTAAAAGATTTCTTTTGGTCTTTCCTTTGTTGCACCCTCTTTTTACTTCTTTCTTTGATTTGTTTTTATATTATTGCTTTTTCTAACATATTACATTGTGTTGATATAAAGTAGCCAGCCTATTATTTCTGTATATGCATAATCCACTTGAATCTGTTTTTGTTTATTTGAGACTAAAGTCTTTTCTTAGACCACCAACTGGTTTGAAATTTTAGAACTTCTAAAATGATCTCAGAGTTTCTGAATTAACTATGGAGTTTTGCAGTCACCCAAGTTCACTTTCTCTGTAGGTATTTTAGGTTCTTGATATAATCAGTTCCTTTCATAATATAGTTGCCAATACAATTTACTTCCATAATTACTGATCAATTTTCATATACTCCTCCTGGGCCAGTCAGGCATGATAAACAAGGCCTTGGCAAGGAAATCTGAGCTCTATCAGGGAGTCAGGGAGAGCAAGATGAGGTCAAAGATCCAGGTCTTCATGTGCCTGCTGCTTTGCGTCTCTGGTGAGAAATTGGAGTCAAAACCACTTAGAGTAGTATCTTTTAAAATTATAATTTTAAAATGAATGTTAAGCAATTTGACCCAACTATATATTAATTTACAATAGCATTAATGTCAGCATTTTAAAGAGTTTATTTCATTTTTATAGGACAAAGTTAGTGTGTGTGTGTGTGTGTGTGTGTGTGTGTGTGTACAATCACTGTGTATTCCTGATTGCAGGTGTCTGTGATGACACTGTGATGACCCAGTCTCCAGGCTCCCAGGCAGTATCAGCTGGAGAGAGCACCACCATCCATTGCAAGTCCAACCAGAATCTTCTACACAGTGGTTTCAATGTGAAACTATTTACATGATACCAGCAGAAACCAGGACAATCTCCCAAGCTGCTCATCTATGGGACATCCAACTGGGCATCTGAGATCCCTGACTGGCTCAGGGGCAGTGGGTCTGTGATGGATTTCACTCTCACCATCAGCAGCATGCAAGTTGAAGATGTGGTAGGTTACTACTGTAAGCAGGCTCTTAATGCTCCTCTCACAGTGATTCAGCCTCAAACATAAACTCCCTCTCAGGATCTTCCCAGCTGCTTGCTCTCCACATGGCTGAGGGCTTGAACACATCCTCCAGCTGCCTGAAAGAATGTGTCTTCACTGATGCATGAGGAAGACTGCAGGTTTTAGTGGAAACTACAGGGGCTCCTGATTTCATAGATGCTTTGCTATAGGAAAATGTAGAGAAGATATTTGTATTAGTCTTGCATCTTTCATAATAATTTACAAAATCATAGCCTTGAAATGAGAAATTCATTAGTTTATACTTGTGTAGGACAAAATCAAGCACTAGACTCAAGAACTAAAATGAACATGGTGTCAGGCGACTTTTCATTTGTGCACTGTAAAATGGAATCCATTTTTTAGCTTTCTTGTATCTTGAGTTCTTTTCACTCCCTGGCTTGTGGTCTTTTCCTCCATCTCTATCATGAGCACCATTTCATTTTGTCTGGTGTTTGTCAAATAGTGATATTGTTCTCTGACTATGCCTATCTACTCTTCAAACTTGTACATTAAGAAAACGTGCTTCCACTAATGATAAATATAGTTTTGTATTTAATAGCATATACCTGTTAATCCTCACATGTCATATTAATTAACACATTCTATGTTTAGTGATGGAGATCTTTGTGCCTCCTTGGAATCAGGGTGCTAACTAATCTCATAAATGTGTTCACTTTAAATGGGAATTGAGCGTCTACACGTTTGCCTAACTTCATGGAGGAGACATGGGACTTGGAGTTTTCAGCAATGCTGAAATTTGATAACTGTTATGTAGGACTAAATTCCTTTTATATAATGAACATTAGCCTTTGAGGGCCAGGACAGAATGTTTGACCTATATTTATATAATGTTGATAGACTTAATGCTGGCTGCTAAGGATTTTTAAAGCTATGTTATAATGTACCATGTTTTGAAATAATAAGAATTAAGATGTCTTTGCATCTGAAAACTGGCTTAAACAAATGTGTCTGGTTACCAAGTTGACCAGGGGTGGATTGTTATGGTTGAGACATTGTGCTAAATTGAGAAATCTAGATGATTAAGGTATTCAGCATCCCTCTGTCCTGGGTGTTAAGGGCATGCTTTACTTCTCTAGCACATCATCTATTTTGTCAAGGTGAGGAGGTCAGAAGTTTAACTAAGTGATTCAGCAGGGAGCTAGAGTTTGGCTTTGTAAATATCCCCAGCTTGTGCAACAAGAGACAGGGTATGACTGCAACATCTTGAGAAGGGGCATAGCTTGCTTACAATGTAAGGAAGGAAAACAAGCATCCTCTCCTCTTTTACACTTTTTGCTTTTGGTAAATGCCCTAGCCATCATAAATGTTTTCCCCTCTGCCCTGCCTTGGAGCCAGCTGAATACGGACTGAATCCTCAACATATTGCAAGCTAAATAAACCTTTCTTTCCTTCAGTTTGGCCATCAGATATTTTGTCTTAGCAATAAGAATAAAGTAACCAACACAGCATCACAGAAAAATAAACTGAAAATTTATCATAGACCTAAACACAAAATGCAGTTTTATATTTTCTAGAAGATAGAAGAAATATAGAAACATCTTGGAACCAACACAGTTGCCCATCAACCGAAGAGTGGGTAAAAGTGTGTGTGTGTGTGTGTGTGTGTGTGTGTGTGTGTGTGTGTGTGTGTGTTTAAATATAATGCAGCACCATTCAGCCATAAGAAGTGTAAACTGGAGACTTTTATAGGTCAAGGGATGCAACTTGATTCCACACTTACAAGTTAAATAAATCAGATTTATATAAGCATCAGATTGCCTCCCTAGTGTGAGAAGATGGAAGAGTAAATATTGTACATGGATACTAATTTTGGAAATAAAGTTACATTAGCTTTCTAAAGTTTTTTCATCTGTTTCAAAATTGTTTAATCATTTTGAGTTTTTTTATTTTCATAGAAAATTGTTATCTGCAAGTGTTTCACATTAAAATGTTTCTGAAATTTATAATTTCATATTGCTCTTTAACAAGATTTATCACCATTTTACATTTGAATACTTTTGTAAACAATGCATTTTGGTTTTGTTTATTACCATTAAGTATAAATATAACTGCTTTTCAATAAACATTTTGTAAAAAACTAGCAAAAGAAAAAATAATCTTGCATGGTGATAACTTGGAAGATTTTTCTTTGATGCCTGCAACTCCAGCAAGATCAAATGAGAGCAGGTCTCCAATTTAAGAACAAGCAAAGCTTCCCTGAACTAATTTGCGCATTGCATCATTAGGCAACATTTGAGCTTGTGCAAAGCAACTTTTAAGGCAGCTTTCACGGCACTGTAAGGTATAGCTCAATTCTCACAGATGGAGTCAAAGGCTCCCTTGCTGTAGTTGCTGCTGCTCTTGGTTCCAAGTGAGGGCATAGGCAAACATTGAATACACTTACACTGGAGAAAGTCACCCGTGCTACCAATCTAATGAGTCTGTGTTTGTTGTGTACGTTTGTTATTCCAGGCTCCTCTGTGAGATATAATACTGACTCAGTCTCCACCCTCCCTGAATGTGTTTCCAGGGCAGAGGGTCATCATTTCCTGCAGGGCCAGTAGGAATGTTAATATTGTTGGTTTTGCCAGTGCTATGCACTGGTATCAATTTAAGCCAGGGCAGCCTCCCAAACTCTTGATCTCCGTAGGTTTCTATCTACAGTCTAGGGCGGCTGACCAGTTTAGAGGCAGTGGGGTCTGGGACAGACTTCACTCTCACCACTGACCATGTGGAGTTTGAGGATGCTGCAAACTATTACTGTCAGCAGAATAAAGAGCTTCCTTCACAGTGTTTCAGCGCTGAACAAAAACCTCCCAGGGAGCAGCTCACTGAGGCTCAGTCTCACAGATGCTTCACCTTACCCAGCTCTATTTTGTGTTTATAAGCTTGTTGGAGTAATGGAATCAAACAAGAAGTTCCTAACCTGGTGTGTGTCTGTCATGTATATGTTTTATGGTTTTTTGATTTTCATACTTAAGAATTCATTATTATTTCTCAGTGTGTTTTCTAGATTCAGTAGTGTTTTGTTCAGAGAACAATTTTGAAGTTTAAAGAAGTTTTTCTCAGTAATATCAACTTAAATTGCTTTAAACCATCAAGATTGTTATTATTCATCTATATGTCAGAAATGGTTTTTATCATCAGTATAATTCTAAGTGTTTCACCACTGCTATTTGCTTGAGCTCATAAAAAGCTTACTGAAGCTGTTTTGGAAACCAAAGTATTATCATGTAATTATAATT
This sequence comes from Cavia porcellus, assembly GCF_034190915.1. Taxonomy (NCBI): domain Eukaryota; kingdom Metazoa; phylum Chordata; class Mammalia; order Rodentia; family Caviidae; genus Cavia; species Cavia porcellus. The sequence continues at coordinate 41,224,821 of NW_026947501.1, read as the reverse complement.
GCTGATTTGATTTTGAGTTTTTCTTTGTGTGTGTTTTCAAAGTAAGTGTTCAATTACAAATTTATTGCTTGTTTTTTCTTTTCATTCAAAGTTCATGTCCATGTTTCTGTATCTTCCAAATGTGAGGCCAAGTTTTTTTCTATCTGTTTTTTTCTCTTTTTCTATTTGCTTTAACAATGAGGAAAGAATAGAATCCTGAGACCTTTGTGTACATATTGACTATCATGGAGGTTTCAGGTGTTACCTCTTCCAACCCTGCTTGGTCTCCTTTGCGCTTCTGCATCTTCCCCAAAGGGAGCCACAAAGTGCATAAAAATTATCCTTTATAACATTTGATTCAGACTATGTATATATTTCTCTAATAAATCAGTAGAAGAAATACAATAAAAATAACAGCCCACGTTGAGATTAACAAAATTGATAAATATTTATATTTGACAATGAAAAAAAGTTACAAACTGCAAGTTTCAAGAATAGAACCAAGGACTTTACTTTGGGCTCTACTAATATTAAAGGACAATCAGGAAATGCTGTGAACATGATGGCAGTATAATTGACATATCTGTTAGAATGTATGTGTTCTTTGAAAGATAGAAACTACCTGTACTTACAAATTATGCTTCATCTATTGAAGGGATTCAATTCATAATGAGGAATATTGGGGAAATGAATAAAAAAATAAACTTTTCAATTCTCAGTCACAGTTATCAATTCTCAGTTCACAGTTCTCAGTCACCCCAGAGGGTATGGGTACTGTTTGAGCTGGTGGCTGACTTTGATATCATTCATATGATGCTGGCTTTTCAAGAAAGTGGATGCAAAAGTTGTGGGTTCAGAAAAAGTTTTACCTCAATATCAGAAGAAGGCCTGGGAGACCGGATATCTGCTCCTGAGAGCATACAACTGTGATAGTGATGCCAAAAATGCAGTGGGCATCCCAGAAATTTAGAGAAGTCAAGCATGAAATGTCTAGTGAGGGAATCCAGAGGCAGTGAACAAAGCCATCCCAAGCAAGAGGGCATGAGGACTGCAGGAGGCAATGTTGTAAGGGTGCGTCCTTTTGAGACCCTTTTGGAGCTCACATGTAGCATAACTTGGCCTGTGTAAGTAAAAGACTTAATGTTCACCTTGGTAAATCTCAGTCTTGCTTTGGTCTGTATCCTTTGTATTCCCTTATTCTTCCTTTTGTACTGGAAATGTTTATCTTGTATCATTATGTGTTGGCAGTAGTTAATTTTCTTTTTAATTTTTAAGAGTGCTCACAGCTAAGAGTCTGCTTTTAGCTTCAAAGAGATTTCAGATTTGAACTTCTCCAACACCAGAAGCATTAAAACTGGTGATTTCCAAGGATGGAATCAAAGTTATTTTTTTCTTCAAAAGATAGACAAAATTTTTTGGGTGCTAGGGAACAAATTTTATGATTTAGAGCAAAAATGTCCTGCCAATTCCCTACATATTCAGAGGTGATGTTTTTGGAAACATATGGTGCCATGATCATCAGTGGATTAAATACAGAGAAAAAAAATCTCTAAGAATGTTTGCTATTTCTTCATTTATATATTTGGAATATTATTCAATAAAATTGAAGAAAACCTATGAAAATGAAAAGCCCTAAAATGTGAAGGATTGAACATTTAAGTATTATAATTATGTCAGTTCTTCATAAAATAGTATACTGATTTAATTGGGTGAACATAAAAGAACATTGTCATGCTTTAGAAATGGAAATTTAGAAGCCAATTCTAAGTTTTCTATGTGAAAACCAAGTACTGTAGTTACAGGAATCTGGAGGCAGCATCAGAATGAGTTTTCACTCTATGGATGTCTCTGCCAGGGTAAGTCCAGCGAGGATGTTCATTGGAACAGATGTGCATGTTTAGAGACAGACCAAAGCACAGACCAAAATTTTTGATGACAAAGGTGACAGTAGGAATTACATGGATAAGAGCTTGTTAAAAAATAAATGTTCAGCGTCACCTATATGTATGAACAGTCGTCCTGGAAGACTGAGTAAAATGGCTGACATCATCAACTGAATCGAATACAATAGGAAATGAAGTGGACAGACCATGTAAGTTTAGAGTTTTGCAATGTAAAAGCATTGCACAAGTGGAAGAACTGACTCTGAGCATGTATATCGCTCTGATCCACCTGTAATCTCCAAATACATACAAATGTGTACTAAACCAGATATACAATGACATTCATTGTAACATGGGTGATAGCTTCAAAGTGGAAACAGCCTATGTACCAATCAGCAGCAGAATGAATGAATGAGGAATAAGCATGCAGTGAAATACCAATAACAATGCATGTATTACAAACTATTAGTGTAACTAAATACATCAATGAATCTCACAAACATAACAATGTAGGAAAGTAGAAACTTAAGAGCTTATTATCCATAGCTCTATTTTCATAAATCCCTAAATTGTCAACATTTGAACATTACTGAGAGTTTAGAATTTCCATTAGGAAAAATGGAACTAATGACTTGTTATTCTTGATTGACAGCATTTTTTTTTGTGTGTGTCATACAGCTTGAATATACTGTATTTTTTACTGCTTGAATTTCCTTTGACAAATTGTTAATAAGGCAGCCTTCAATTGTATGGATTAGAATATTGCTTTAAACATACTGTCTTAAACTTTTCAAACTTTGTTGCTAGTGTATGGTACTGTAATCTTGATTTGTTTCCCATAATCTTCACAGGATTTGGGAATTTTCAGTCGTTATTTCTTTAAATAAGAATTTATCTCCCCATTTATTTATTTTACATGTGGATTCCCATATTGCACATATTAGAATGTTTGACTCTGTTCCATCAGCTCCATATGCTTATTCCTTTTTCCTTATTCTTTGTGGAGGAGATAACTTCCAGTGATCTGTATCCCTGAGATCAGAGATTCCTTCTCTACTTCTCTTAAAGTCTGTATCTACTTTTTCATTTCATTTAGTAGTCTTTAGTTTCAGAGCTTCTGTTTAGATGGAAATGAAAAGCTAGTACAACGATAACCTTTTTTTTTTCATTATAGGACAGACTTATAAATGTGGAAATGAATGTGATTAAGCAGCCTGAAATGCTTTAAGGTCAAGCCAGTCGAGATGGGCACCGAGGCAGGTATATATGATAACTGCAGTCCCATAGCTGTAGTTGTGTTCACTGAGGGTTCCAAAATTCACGCTACTTGTCACAGAAGTTAGAAAATAAAAAGAGAGAAGACTTTGGCCATGCTTATATAATGTACTATAGAAAAGGCACATGAACACTGCATGACGAGGAATGGACTGACTTATTGTAAACTGAAAACAGCATTTAATACTTGAGATAAAGGGAAAGACAGAAATATCTGAATAAAATTAGGAAAAAAAGAACTATATCACAAATCTTAAGTTTTTCTGAATAAAAAGAAATGGTGTTTTTGTGAAATTAATCAAATATAAACAGTGGTAAAATTTTAAAATTAAAATGAGAATGTAAGTTTATACTAGAAAAATACGGAGGGAACAGTTTATCAAATCATAATTGTTTTTTGTGAATTGACTGAGAAAACTGTTCTTTCAGTTTTAAAAATGTCTCAGCAACAATCTATTAAACCTACAAAGTGTATTGGAACATTGAGTTGCCCTTGTATTTCAGCACTCACCTCTGAGCTCCCAAGAGTGATGAGTGTTTTTCTCAGACCAGGAGCTGTGCCTCCAGAGAAGAGCATGAAAACAAACCTGAACGCAAACCTCACCACCAGGGTGGCCCAGTTGCTAGTTCAGTGAGCTGACAGCAGATTTTCTGTCTGTGTGAGAGACGCACACTGGAGAACTCAGTGGAAGAGTTTGTGGCTGAGGTCTGGGTCCCATAGGAGACTGAAGCACTCAATCAAAAGCTGTTATTTTGTCTGGGAATTTAGCTCAGGGGCTCAAATGCTTGCCTTCTAAGCACAAGGTTGTGAGTTCAATTCTTGTGTGTGTGTGTAGGGGGGGGGGCTATTATTTTAAGCAGCAGCAGCTTTGCCTGGCAGAAACAGCAGGAGACTTCTGGGGCCTGTGTGTCCTTTGAGGAAACACACATGTTGGAAGACAAAAGTGTGTAAAACTTATCTCTCCTTGCCTTATTTACATGCTGCATTAAGTTGGCAGATGCCTGGGGAATAAAAGTGGACCACATTTTAGAGTTTAGGAATTTTTTTGATATACCTTTGAAGAGGTTAATGATTACTAATGTTGAGAAGTTGAATTTAAAAAAAAAAATTTTCAACGCCCTACTTCTCCTCTTCCCACTGTGTTACCATACGGCTTCTGTATAAACTGCACAGGGAGGGTTAACAGAACAGTGGAATCACAGAAAGCATTGTCTCAGGAGATGGTTCTGGTGAGGTTCATTGGTAATTATTTAGAGAGAGTTGTAAATGCCTTAGTTTGGTCTGTCCGTTCTCTGCTTCTGGCTGCATGTAATCACCTGCTTGCATGTGCATGTGCCCCTGCCACAGTCTTCCACCACTCTCTACGAGATCTTTATTGGAAAAACGCCAACACAGGTGCATAAGAAACTCCAATACAGTGGCCTATATCAACCTTTTATCTTTATTAAGATACCTAATGAGAAATTACCACAAGAAAATGAAAATAAAGATATAACAACTCAAACCTTGTGAGGTACAATGAAAACAATCATATGAAAGTATAACAGTGAGGCTGATATTAAAAGGAAAAAAGAAAAGGTACAATACAGAGTACAACTGGCACAATGGATGCACAGTAGAAGATTAGTGTTGTGCATCTGTCAAAATTCAGCATCTAGTCTCAATAAGTTCAGAAGAAATGTGGGCTTTGTATAAATACACACCTGTGTAAAACGTGATGATTGTGAAAAAGGGATTAAAATATGGTAGTGATTTAGTGTTTGTTTATGTTTTCTGGCTTTACCAATATGAATGTATGTTTAGCACATTCCTGCCTGGGCTATGTCTATGCTTCAGAATTGTATCAGTGTTAACAAGAGAAAGAGACTTAATGCAAGGGAAATAAACATACAGGGATTTGCATGGCAGGGATTTACTTGACAGGTGAGGAAGAGTCTAGGAAGGCTGTTTGCTAACTGGAGAGGTGAGGATCCAGGCAAAATCTGAAGGCCTGGAACTCAGTGTAGTGTCCTGTGTAAATCTGTATCAGGAGGCGGAAGTGTCTGTGCTGGAAGTCAGGGGTGATCTACAAGGTGAATTTGAAAACTAGAGTGTCTCTGAAGAAATAGAAATGAGCCTTCATTCTATGTTTACTCCATTCAGGCAACACATCTATTTGCTGGTGCAATTCTCACATAATGTGGGTCTTCTGTTTCCAGTAAATTTGCTCAGACACACCTGGAACATTGGTGATCCAGTTAGTTGGACGTTTTTTACTCGTTCACAAAATTCATTAATTATCACAAGAACTATTACATGAAATTGAATAAAGAAATAATAAATAATAGATGACATATTTAATAAATAAATTCAGTTTTTCATTTAACATAATTTGAGCTGAAGCTGTTTGCCTACTTTGAGTCTCTGTATAATTAGATATAATCTTACCAGGAAATAAACTGTATAAATAACAAGTAGCTGATTCTCAGCCAAAAGCAGCAGCTAAGGGTGAGACAGTCATAGGCTGCCAATTGATTACACTATGTACAAATAAGGCAAATACTGAATACAGCAAATCATAGTTATTTTCACCCTCATTTTTGTTTTCTGGGTTAAAATGTTCCTTGCTCCCAACATCAGGTGAAGCTCCCTGGACTTTCTTTTGTTCTGAGTGCTATCCAACTCCTGTATCACATTTTCTTCTAAAAACTGTTAAAATGAAAGTTATTCTTTTTACAGAACAAAAAAGTGGTTTTCTTGCCTTCTCTTCATTTTGTGCACAGTATCTGCTAGAAGAAACAAAATCAAGATGCCTCCAAGAACCTGGTTGAAATGCAGAAAATAGATGAGAGGCATTTTCAGTGACTCTTGTGCATAATTAATCTTGATAGCGAGTCCTAAGATTAACCAAGGAAATTAACCCCTGTAGTATTCAGGTTTCATTGAGCCTATGAGAATGATCATGGAGACTCAGAGTTCTTCAAGGTGAATATTCAACTTCAACCAAAATCCTATTTATGTTGTTCTGTCTCCTAACAGAGATGACTGAAACAGATGGGTGGAAATTATATCGTTATTTAAAGACGCTGAGCTTTTGTGTCTACAGGCCTTCTGTTTGCATATCTGTTTCACAGAAACTGCTTTACTCTGAAGGTAACATTGCAAAGCCATCCTTTCCAGGAAGGAGGCATTTTCTAAAAAAAGCCATGATGGATTCAAAAGGTCAACTCTATTGGCCTCTGCCTCTCTGTGTTGAGGTGAGAGAAGATTTAAATGAAATGCTATGGTTTGGATGAGTGCCATTCACAGGACCACATGCTTGCTTTGGTTTCTACCTATGTTTCTATTGAAAAAGAATAGATACTTTAAGACAGCTAATGCAACCTAATCTCTCCTCTTCCCTTTCACTTCCCAGCCTCCATGAGGTGATCAGTTGTTTGGCCACACGCTTACACTCTGATGCACTGCCTTGCTAGAGGCCCTCAAAGAAGCGACAACCAATTACACCCTGAAATCTCTTGAAGTCTGAGCCAAACCAAAGTCTTCCTCTTCTTAATTTGATTCTCTCATGGGCTTGCTATAGTTATGAAAATCCAATAGCACACTTGAAACCTAGCTTTCTTTCATAACTGTTAGAATCAAGAAACCAGACATCTGCAGTAACAATGTACTTCCCTCACATTAGTCTTTGCGTAAAATATTCTACTAAATCTATTTAAAAATGATTCCTATAATAGAATATTCATAAAGTCAGAAACCCACTTGCCTTATATCACTTAGTTGTTTTTTTTTTTTTTTTTTTTTTTTTTTTTCTCAGTCTTTTACATGCATAGCAGAAAACTAACTGACCTGGCTTCTAGGCTTTGTCGAGGTGTCTCCTGTAGAGTGAGTCACCATCAATTGCAAGGCTAGTGATAATGGAGACAATAGCAGTAAACACTCGATCCAGTATGCAATGCAAAGTCCATCTAACTTCCTCATTCATAGCATATCCATTCTGACTCTGGAAATTGCATATTGATTCAGGGACTTGTACATGAGATCTAATGAGATTCTAAACTGTCTCAATGTATTTCCAGTGGGAAGTGATCTTCTCTACAGCGCACATGTGTTTGGGAAGTGAGATGCCAAAGAAAATATGGAGAGATATCTTGAGATATAGTTTATTAAGATGTTAACAAACTGGTATACGATTAACCAACAATTATCAGAGAAAAACCGTAGTGATTGTAGGGTGACAGGACAGTTTCCAGGAGGCCCAGTGGCTGGTTCCAGACCAGTATATCACCAGAAGATCTGGTGCTGGGATAGACAGGATATCATTAGGGATAATGCAAAGTGTCAACAGGGCTCTGGTTGCCCTGCAAAACTCAGTGGTGTCTGGTTGGACTACAGCATGTCACCTAGCTAAGTTTCATGTGCAGGTTGCAGGAAGGGACTTTTAAAAAGAATACAGCACTGACATTTACTTGGTTAGTTTTATGGTGGGACCAGCATTCCAAGGAGACACTGATTTAACATAGGAAAATGGAGGCAGAGCTGTGATAGCATGAGTTTGTCTGGTTACCACTATCATCAGATAATATTTCTCTAGACATTCTTGTTTCTTTCCACACGTGAGTGCTTTCACTTGGCAGAGTCTTGGAATACAAATGGGATATTTCATGGTTATAGTGAGTATTTTTTTATTTTTTTTTTAGTTTTTCTCAGGCATAATCCAAAAGGAATGAAAGAAATAACCCAATTCAGCTGCTTTATTTTTTGAGGAAAACTACCTAAGACTCAGACATTCTGGCTATGAATTATTTGGCAAAGCAATAAGATATTGGTGGAATTGAAAAACTATTCAGAATCACTTATACACTTTTATGTCCACAAAATTGAAAATTTCTTGCGGCATTGATTCCTTTATAAATGAAGAGATCATGCAGGTAACTTTATTTTAGTATACTGAACTATATAAAATAAGTTTTATTAACAGGCAAAGGGCTGGGCATTTAGCTCAGTGGCATAAGTACATGCCTTCCAAGTACATAGTTGTGAGTTTGATCTCAGGTACAAAAGCAAACAAACAAACAAAAAACAAAAACAAAAAAAAAACAGTCAATGGAAAAAAATTGCAATGAAGAATCACTTATGTGCTATATAGGAGCTTAGGAGCTTTTATATTTGTCTAATATTCTTTTCATGTGATGTTTGGGTTATCTCATATTTTAAGAGGTAAAAGAAAAACCTCTGATAGTGAGAATATCTGCCTCTTTTCTCCTGCAAAGATGGGATGCCTAGAGCTGTTCAAGGCCAGCTCTCCTGTGGAAATGCACACTCTAGCCTCTGCAGGCCAGCTCATAGCTTCTTCAGGCTAGCTTAGTGTTCATCAGCACGTGCACTGTTTACTGCTCTGAAATTTGTGGTAGTGGATGGACTTCACTTGGTGTCTTGGGACCTTCAGTGTTCCAACTGAATTTGATCCTTGAGTAGTCCTGATTTGTCCATCTTTACAACCCAGAAGCTAAGGATGGTGACTCTAAGGACTGGCAGACCAGGCTAGGAGGCAGAAAGAGTCTATCCCATTTACCTTGCCAAGGAAACAGTGAAATAACAGTGCTGTCTGTGGGAGCATCCGGAGTATGCTGCACTGGCTTTGGTACCATGCAGATGGACAGATCCGCGTGATTCACAACTTCAAATGTTAGTCCAGTTTCCAAGTTTTTATCTGTATTCCATATCATATGTCTTATTCTTTCTTATTAGACTATGCTTATTAGACAATGCTTATTAATGCATTTTGATTCACTGTAAAAAGCATTTCCCAAGGGAGATAAAGATCATTCCTCATTAGAAACAGGACAGTGGTTTTTGTGTTTGTGTTTGTTTTTTTTGGTTATGGGCTGGCAAGGGGCGTGAGGACCCCAGCCAAGGCTGGGGTGCTGCAGCACATGGTCTCAGCCTGCTAACAGTGTTTTTTCCCTTTTTGAAAATTACTTCTTTTCCATTCTAAAATAAGCTGAACTTTAGTAAGTGTGATAAAAATGGGGTGACTAAATTGAAGAAAAATGTTTTACAGTTAAGAACCCACTGACCCTATTCCTCCTCAAAATACTCTTCCCCCTTTACTTTGAACACCTTTGTCACTTTCTGAGGCAGTTTTGACAGTTCTCTTTGACAGTTATTCATAAGGCCCACAAGCTGTACCACTGAAGATCCTTCTATTTCTTGAATAATTTCAGATATTTACTTGTCATGATCATTTTAAAATTAGGGAAAAGTTGGAAAAACTATAGTGCTGTCTTACAAATTTGATGGATGAAGATGCATCATGTTTTCTTGAGCCTGCACTTCACTGGATTTCAGTCTGAAGCATCATCCAACACTTCTTTTAATCATATATGTTAAAGACACAGAAGTTTTCTAGAACTGCTTCAAAACTGTAAGAATAATGCAGAAAGTGTGTTTGATACAGGATCGAGTATTTTGAATGGAATTTGTGGTAATGTGCCTTTCATTGTAGTAATTAAATTTAAACACATATTGTAAATTTGCTCCTCATTTTGTATTATTTCAAAAGACATAAAATTTTAATTTGAGGGACTAAAGTTTCTTTGAGATAATTTATAGCCTTATGGTATGAAGCCACAACTTATTACATCACTTGATAACTCCGATGAATTAGGAGGCTGGGGTTCACTGGAACAGATCACAGCCTTCATGTTATGCATGAGCTATTTACTTGGATATTTGTTGTTGTTGTTGTTAGTAACCTCAGCTCCTGCTGGAGGAAACAAGAGCAAGTACTCCCTTTGAGCAATGAGCACATCTTCTCTGAGATGTTTTACATAGTGCATCATTAGACAGTGGTCCATCCTGTGCAAAGCCTCTATAAAGACAGCTTTCAAGGGCCTGTGAGGAGTGATTTATAGATCAATTCTCAGAAATGGAGTCAAAGGCTCCCTTGCTGTGGATGCTACTAATTTTGGTTCCAGGTGAGAGATGCAGGGAGTTGTTGGATACACTTGCAGTGGACACACTCACTGTGGTCATCATTTCTTTCTGATTCTCGGGGTTCTCAGTCACTAGAATTAAACAATTTTTCTCGATTTAAGTTTCCAAACTACTATCTGTTCTTGCTTAATCAAAGTGCTCTCTGTGTCTACCAGAGGCATTATCACATTATAATGGTCTCAGTGATGGTTGGTTGTGTGTGTCTATCATTCAAGGATCCTCTGGGGGCATAGTGCTGACTCAGTCTCCAGCCTCCTTGACTATGTCTCCAGGGCAGAGAGCCACCATGGCCTGCAAGGCCAGCCAGAGTGTTAATATATTAGGTGATCTCCATAGTATGAACTTTTATCAACATAAGCCAAGACAGTCTACCAAAACCCCTGATCCATGCTGCACCCAATCGAGTCCCTGGGTTGCCTTACCAGTTTAGTGGCAGTGGGTCTGGCACAGACTTCACCCTCACCATTGACTCTGTGGAGGCCAAGGATGTTGCGAACTATTACTATCAGCAGGATAAAGAGCTTCCTCCCACAGTGCTCTAGTGCCGAACAAAAACCTCCCCAGGCAGCTGCTCACTGAGGCTCATCCTTGCAAAAGCATCACTTTCTCCAGGGAGCTCTACTTTGTGCTTCTAGGGTTGTTTGCGTGAAGGGGTCAAACGATGACATGGGAAATTCTTTTTTTAAGGAAATGTTTATATACAGTTTATGTGTACATAACAAACACTTTCATCATGGGAATTTATAAATGTGCACTACACAACTTGATTCCTACACCAATGTTCTCAAGTGCTCTGTTTATTGCATCTTCCAGCAGATTTACTGTTTCTCTTTTAATCTTTAAACTTTTGATCTATTTTGATTTTAGTTTAATGAATGGTGAAGGATATGAAGATATGGGTCTAATTTTAACCTTTGGCATGTGGCATTATTTTTTCTTTGGCATTATTTTTCCTGCACCATAAAATGAGAAATTCTTTACCTGATGTGTGTGTGTGTGTGTTTCACTATGTGTTTAGTAATTTTATGGTTTTGTTACTTAAGACCTCACATTATTTTCTTTTTCTAGAGCTTTCATTTCAATGAAATGGTGGAAGATAATAAATGAAGAAACAGCATTTCTGGTGATTTTCCTTCCTTTCTCCTCTACAGTTTTTGACCCGAACAGGGTTACCATGGCCAATAATGTCCATTTCGTGTTTCCCTGTTCTCAACCCTTCTGCATGCACAGAATCACAGAGAGTTTCAATCTCAGTGCAATGCGACATGCATGTTCCCTACAAAAACAAAGTCATGTGTAGCTCTATTAATGCACAGATATTCTTCTATTCCTTTTTTAGTGAAGACCATTGGTCTTTCAACCCACCAAGTTCCTGCTACTTAAAACCTCCCAACACATAGGTCAGTGACAAGAATCTGCACTATGTCAGCACATCGAAAAACAACCTGGATCCACATTTAGTAGAGTGTCTTTTACTACGTTTCAGATTTATTTTAGTGAGGATCATTTTCTTCTGATTTTCAGTTTTGCCCTTTATTATATTTCCTGGGTATAGAAGAAAACTCAATCGTTTTTTATTATGTCTCTCAGGTCTGATATGGCTACTGCTTTAAATGCTAATCTTTTCCTTCTGAATTCCTTAATTCAGGACTCAGGTTACATGCAGTGTGACCAAAGCTACAGTGTATGTCTACATTAAGAAAATCTTAGGTTGTAAGAGATCTATTACTTGTCATTCATCTGAAAACTCTCTCTTTTCCTCTGAAGATTCTTACCTCCTTGTTCGTTTCCCTTTCTGCAGCAGTTCTAGAAGCCTCAGCATCAGAAATATGTTTTCTTATGATTTGGAGCCTAGAAATTTGATATCAAGGTGTCAGCAATGTTTCTCTTTTCTGAGGTCTTTTGGCTGAGATATGATTAGCTATTGGTACATTCACATAGTCTTTCTATCTGAAGTCCCTAAATTCTGATTTCTTTTTGCTTATTAATGCATGTCATATTGGATTAGGACTCAATCATCCGACCTCAGTCTACTGTGAACACCTCCTTAAGTATCATTTCTCCAAATACAGACAGACACATCCTGAGTTATCATGAACTTTGAGATAATGTGTGAAACTTGAGGTAACACAAAACAACACAGAACAGGCAGGAATATCCAAAAGTGAGGCTCTGCTGTTTTCATTCCATTTCATAATTTCAAGTTTCATAAGTTCAAATTTGTCCAGTCCCTTTGTGCCATTCACTTTGTACCTGGAAGATGTTGATGTTGCCCAAAATTCATTGGTGCTCTTACTTTTTGCTTTTTTTCTTCCTTTTTTTAAAATAAGTACCAGGGATCAAACTCATGACTGTGAGCTTGCAAGGCAGGTGCTTATGCCGCTGAACTAAAAATCCCCTGTCCCTATTTTTCCTTTTCTATATTGCATGAATGTGTGAAGAAGTCCTCTGATAGTTTATGGCTATTCCAGTCTTGATTAAAACATAAGCATAAACTCATGGAGTATCTCAATGGTTGATAACAAATTAAAATGACTAATTACTTTGATACTCAAAAATACCCCCATGGATGCAATTGGTGTTCCATTCAAAGTGGCTTCTATTTTGCTTTGTTATGACACCTTCATTCTTTGAGCCAATCTTCAGTTTCACAAGGGTTCAAAGCTGATCTTGCATTATCTCCCATACAGAAGTAGACATTCATCCAAAGATGAATGACTGATTTTAAAAAATAACTATATTTATAAAACATGAGTGATTCTTTGGGACTAGAGGGTAATTTATTATATACAAGGGAAAATTATCTGTCTTTTATCTCTCTGTCTTCACAGATACATATTTTTTGGTCTTTCTAAAAATGACATGAGTTTAACCTTAAGTCATTAGAACCATTCTACAAACTTAGAGTTTATATAAAATATTTCTTTTTTAAAAAGTCACTTCTTGATTAATCTGTCTGTTTAGATCAATCCTAGATGTCTTCAAGTTTATATCTTCCTTGTACAAAACTCCTCCCTCAGAAAACTCACTTTTTCTTGTCTGATACCCCTCCTGTGGCCATTGTCATCTTTGTGACCCTTCTATAGAAGTCTCTTTCTTCCTGCTTTGGTCTGATAGCTCATCAGCAGACACCTCCCTATTAGAATTTTTTTCTTTATTCTACCCCTCTGGACAGGAACACTGAGCCAACAGTTCCTCATCTCCAAGTAGGATCATCCTAGTGACTCCAAAGTGGCTGTAACAGGTGATGAGGGGATTATACCTGTACTTTCCTAGAAGCTTGTTTCTTCATGTAGATTGGATTACACAGAGTTAAACCTAGATATTGAAAGGTGTGCTCCCACAGCATTGGAAGAAATTTGGTGATCAAACAATATGCAGATATTGAGAACATAATAGAGTCAAGAATCTGACTGAGAATTTGGTAGATAAAGTGCCCTCATTAATGAAGACAATAGCTTGCCTTCAGGTTGAATATGAGCAATATTCCGAGACCTACAGAGAATATCAGACAAGGGTATGGGTAACAACAAGCTGATCTTGGAAGGGAACTTGTAATTATTTGATGGAAAGGAAGAAAATCCCTAACCATGGATGGATGGTTTTGATAAAAGTAGTTTTCCCAGACCATTCACAATTGTAAAAGACATGCTATTTAACTGGAATTGACATGCTAGTAATAACTGAGCCTATATTTTCCTTGTAAATCATGGGTCTTAATGTTTTTGTGTTATTTTTCAACTTCATAACAAGTGTATCAGGAAATCAGAGCAAAGGTGAAGCCTCAGAGTCTTCAGCAATGCCCACTTGTGAACAATGGAAGGAACTTGTATACTTACCTGCACTATGTGGAGACTGTACCTTATCTGACAGCCCCTGTGATGCCTGGACAGGAGAACAAGGAAAGGTGTAGCAATAAATGCCATGCTAATCATGAGATAATGCAAGGATGCTGTCCTCTGATCTCCAGAGAGAAGCATATTTTCTGCAAATTTCTCTGGGAACACTGTTCCATAGCTATAGATGAGCCAGGTTTTCAGCTATTCCTTTTCTGCCTAGTTTCTGTTGATTTGCAGTGCCCCAGAGCACATTCCACTGCCTCAATATCTGCCTCATAGACTGGACACAATCTGTTAGGACTCACTCTTAGTCCAGTCACCTCATGAATGTGAGAACCCCAGCTTGGCTCCTGGGATTACTGCTGCTCTGGATAGTAAGTAAAGGTAAGAAAAGGGAATTTATTCAGCCCAATGTAGTGAGAGTTTCATGCCCTTCAGGGGAATCTTCTTGGTTACTAAGATGGAAAATTGTGTTTATGTTTCCCATATCAGGTGCCAGATGTGCCATCCAGGTGACCTAGTCTCCATCTTACCTGTATGTCTCTCTGGACATAGAGCCCCCATCAACTGTCAGGATAGTTAGGGCACTAATAGGTACTTATATTCGTGCTAGCAGAAAGCAGGGATAGCTCTTAAGCTCCTGATCTATCCAACTTCTGATATGAAATTGAGAATCTCATCTAGGATCACTGGCAGTGGATTCAGGGTTGCATTACTCTCTTATCATCACCAGGCTGGAGCCTATAGATTTTGCAACTTTTTATTGTCAACATAGCAGAAGTTACCTTCTCATAGTCATACAAGCCATGATATGAACTTTTAGCGAAGCAGAACTGTGAGGCTGGGCTGACTCAGCTGCTTGTGCTGGTGCCTGCTCCTGGGGAGAACATTTCTAGAGTACAGCCAGGGGATGACAATCACTGGGTGGTTCTGATGAAGGTTTCCAGGGGAGTTCTCTGCCCTCTAATTCTCTTTGTACGCCTCCTGCGCAGCCCCAACAGAACAGACACAACAATGCTTCTCTGTATATAACAAAGGATAGACATTGTTAGATATGAAGAGTCTGTGTTAGGGTCACGCTTTTAATTGACACAGTAAAACAAAAGCCACTGTGGCCACTTAAAGCAGGGATAATTTTGATGCTGGTAAGTGAAATTTATACCATAGTCATTATAGGTGGCTTTAATTCATGATTTCATGGTTCTCTCCTTGCATCCACAGCTTATTTGCCCCTGAATATATAGACTGCTAACACTGTGGCCCTCAGTTAAGCCTGAAAAACCCAGAGTTTTGTAGTTACCATAATGTCAGATGTTGTTTAGTGGTGGCTGAGAATGGAAAAAGATGTTTGTTCATGCGAATTAGTACTATCTAAGAAGAGCAGTCATTGTGCATGAGGCAGGTAGCCTTAAATACAACTGTAAGAGAGAGAAAGAGAGAGAGAGACTTAATGCAGATAGAACAGAAGAGGAAGGTCATGTGAACACGAAGGATGGAAACAGAAGTGATGCAATCACAGTCCAGGAAAACTGCAGGCACTGAAAACTAAATAAAGGAAGACACTCCCTGAGAGCTTCTGAAGGTTCCTGGCTGCACGCTAATCTTGTCTCCTTGTAGCTGAATAGAATTCTCATCTTCATAACTGTAAGAGGTTACATTATTTTGTTTCAAACCACCAAGGTTTGGTAATTAGTTATCACGGTGCTCAAAAACTAACATGAACAACTCAAGAAAAATCCAAACTAAGGCTGCTTTTCTTGTTTGCAATCTTCATGCTCAACTTTCTACTCTTACCCATCAAAGGATTAAAAAAAAACACATGAAGCTCCATGGAATATATATTATATATTATACTGAGGCACCTGGTTGTTGTAGACTAAATATGATGACTTATGGTAAAAGAAAAATGACATCTAGATAATATATTGCATAGTATATTAACACCATGACATTACAGGTTGCATAATTAGTAGTAGTTATCTTGTATAAAACACTTATAATATATTCAGTATGTTGTGGTTAAATCCTCAGGTCATTGTTTGTAATATTGAGCAGTTCATTTCACAGAGAACAGAGATAATCACTGAGCATGCAAATAATTTGTGAAAAGTCACATGGTACATGTTAGAATGAATTTGAATCCACATCTTTCTGTAGTTATACATTTTGTTTCCCTTTGGCCATTTTCACCACAAAAATGAATCCATATCTTGTAAAGCAGAAAGAGAGACAATACAGAGTATATTATGAAATTCACAGCTCCTGTTGCTTGATAATGCTGTGATCCCAATCTGCATTCTTGGCCCTTTCTTTGGTTCCTCAATGAAACAAAAATTTCTTCAAGACTTCCTATTATTGATCTTAAATGTGAAGGCAGGGCATATTTCTTACATCTCCTCTTTCCTTCTCTATCACTATAACTCAATTGTTTTCTCATAATGTATCCTGCAAGTCCTACTGAAAAGTAAAAAGGGACAAACAAGAAGCAAACTAACCCCACTCCTTTCTATACAACTTCCATAGGAGCTGGCCCCAACTCCCACATATGCAGGTTCACAAGATAAAAAATTTTTCACCTAAGAACTTAGGTGCCAGCACTCCTTATCATAGAATACCGCATGTCACTTGTTCAAATTGGCATCAAGTAATAACCCTGTGGAAATATTTGGGAGAGCAGAGTGTGAGCCCCTGCTAGTCAGGAGAAGCCATTCTGTCTCTTTCTATGAGTGACTTATTGGTGCTTTAACAAACCACCAAAATATCACTGCCTTTAAGAACTGCAAATTGTTTAACTCAGTGTTCTGAATGTCTGAATTTTCACTGAGTTAAAATTCAGAATTCAGTAGGGCTATGTTTTTTCTGGAGACGTTAAAGGATCTTATTTTCTGCCTTCCACATCCCATTCACTCATTCCATGGTCATTCTGCTATCTCTTTCCATAGACATGGCCTCTCTCATTGTGACTCTTGTGGCCATTTGAATTTATGTCAGTCTGATCAGGTCTCCCACTCTCAAATTTCTTAAGTGAGAGAGCAACATTAACTACTATTTTCATTCAAGTTGTGTATTTGTCACTTAGTGGAATGATACTAAGCACTTATGTCTCATCCCGTCATACAATCTATCAAAGACCTAAATGTAAGACCTGATTCATTAAAACTACTAAAAGGAATCATAGAAGACACTGAAAGAGGCAATGATTCTCTGACTGAGACCCAGATAATTCATAAAACAGAAACCAGACCAGACAAATTATGTTGCTTCTCCACAGCTAAGGAAACACTGAGCAGAGAGAAGACACTGCATACAGAGCCGGTTTAGACCTTTGCCAGCCATTCATCTGAAGAGTAATAGCAGAGGAAACTCAAGAAGCTTAAAAAAGACCATATAAATTATTTTTAAAAGTTCAAATATTCTCAAGTGAAGATGTATAAGTGATTAGTACAATATGTGAAAAAATGTTCATATGTTTTGCCATCAGAAAAATGCAAATTAAAACAACTTTGAGACTTCAAACTACTCAGAATGGTTATAAAAGCAAAATAAATAAAGGTCAAAATAAAATAAAATTGCTTTTGAATTTAATGCATAAAAGAAATCTTTATAAAATATTTTGCTGATGTGAATTAGAAAGGATGCTATGGATGACAGTATAACAGCACCCCAAAAAACTGAAATTATAGCTACTATAAGATTCAGCTATGCCACTTCTAAGTGTATACCCAAAGAAAATGAAGACAGCACACAATATAGATGTTAACATGCTCATTTTATTGCTGCCATATTCATCAAACTCACTGCTAAGGAGTCAAACAGGTACAGGACAGAGGGTTGCACCCTGGAATAGCCCCTCACCTGCTAGACCAGCCTCTTCCCAGGATCCTCCAACATCATCTGCCCTCTAAATGGCTGCAGGGTCCAAAAGATCTGAACTGAATTCACCAGGGACGTGTTGGCAGGGGTTGCATCTCAGGGAAATTTCCCAGGTGACATGCTTTTATATGCTTTGTTGAAAAAAAAATTGAGTTTAAAGCATCTAGATTGCAGAACTCATGCTTAACTTGTTAGGGCTCTTATAATTGGATAAAAGAACAGATAATTTTGATGCATTTATCACGTCTGACACCACTGGTCAGCCTTCCATGCTGATGAAATTTGAGTACTACTGTCAGATAGAAGAAAGACAGAGTTAAAGACGGGACGGGATCCTCAAACAAATGATAATGGGCATCATTTTAGTCCAGTGGAATAACAGCGATCTGCACTTTTGAATAACATTAGATCTCTTAGGGAAAAACATTCAGTAAAGGAGTGCCTTGTTTTTCCTGGGCATCTGAAGTAGATTAGTTGACACTCAACAGAATGGTCCAAGGCTATTACAAAATGATTTTGAGTAAATCTAAGGTGGTGCTGGGACTTTGCTCATTTAAAAAAATCAGTTCTGTAGCCACAGATATGTCCTAAGTAGAGCATGTAATATCTTCCTGCCTCTAACAGAAACATTTGCTAGTAAGTTGAAAGTTTACTTGCCATGATTTTTTAAATATTGTTTCCAAAGTAAAGCATTCTAAAAAGTCTTTCTGTGTCTATGAAATTGTTTATGTATCTAAATCTAGATTCCTTGTGTGCTGTCACATTTCCCCACATATTCTCAGTAAAAAAACATTCCTTAGAAGAAATACATTTTGGAGGCAAATCTGTGGTCTCCTGGTGTGACACGGGACACCTGTGGATACTGGGTGAGTGATGAGTTACTGAGGTGTGACAGCACTACAGCTGTGTCCCACTCTGCCCAGCTCCTCATTTGCATGTCCCTAAAGCATAGACACTTAACAGGCTGTTCACACCCTGCACAGGACTCAGTCTGAGATTGGACACAGCATGGACATGAGGGCTCCTGCTCAGCTCCTAGGGCTCTTGCTGCTCTGCCTCCCAGGTAAAATAGGACAGTGACGTAGTACACATTCAAGTGTACACATTCAAGGCAAAAACTTTTCTAATATGATTAGTCTGATGGATTTTTGTTTTTATGTTTCCAATATCAGGTTTCAGATGTGACATTCAGATGACCCAGTCTCCATCTTCTCATTCTGCATCTGTAGGAGACGTTGTTACCATCAATTGCAAGGCCAGTCATAACATAGGCAGCTATTTAGCCTGGTATCAACAGAAACCAGGGAAAGAGCCTAAATTTCTGATATATTATGCATCTAGATTAACATCTGTGATCCCCTCCAGGTTCAGTGGCAGTGGATCTGGGACAGACTTCACTCTCACCATCAGCAGCCTGCAGCCTGAAGATGTTCTAACTTATTTCTGTCAGCAGCATAATAGTTACCCTCTCACAGTGATACAAGCCATAACAAAAACTACCCAGAGAAGCAGAAGTGTGAGGCTGGGCAGCCCCATTGCTCTTTCTGACACCTTTAGCTGTTGAGAGTGTTTCTGAGATGCAGCCATTCTTTGAGGAACACTGGGCACCATAACTCTTTTCCCTTTTACTCAGCCCCAGTCATGCATACATAATGATATTCTGATTTATCTTTTCTTTGTACTGGGGATCAAACTCATGACCTGGTACTTGCTGGGAAAGTGCTTCTACTACTGAGACAAACCCCCAACTTATTCTTCAGACTTGTAAAGGGCTCAGATCATTGCACTCAAAACAGTTATGTTTCAATAAGAGTGGGGCTTCTTACAGCAATAGACAAGTCACAGTGGGAATTTCCAAGTACACTTTAGGAGAGGGACCTGGTGTCTACTCTGTCATCCCTAACTGGCTAAGTGGGTCAGGCACTCTTATAATTTTGTTCCACAAATAGAATATTCTATGATGTTTTCCCAGAAGACTGATCATATCTATTACTGAAATTGCAGACCCTGAACCTTCTGGTCCTCAGACCTCTCTGGGAACCCCAGGTTTGGATACCAATGCTGACAGCTGCCCTGAAACAACAGGTGATTATCCACTCATCTCTCTGTGGTGCCTGCTACTATTAAATCCTCTTTTGCTGGTCTCTGAAATCATGCAGGACTCTCAGCAGAACAGTTTTGGACCATGAGGTCCTGTTAGGAATTTTAGTAATATCTCAGTTCACGAATGCTCCCATTTACAAACAATTCAGTTTGCAACAAAAGCATTTGGGAACATTTTGCTTCACTTTGCCAACTCTACATCAGAAGACAAACACAACCATAGCTATCTTCCTTTCACAAACACAAAAGCAAACAGCTTCCCCCAATTAGTAAAATGATTCACAAACCAACGCACCACCATTTATAAGAAATCATATAACAAGAAGAAATTCCTAGACATGAACTTCCCTACTTGATGGTGAGTTTGTATGTGTGTGTGTGTGTGTGTGTGTGTGTGTGTGTGTGTGTGTGGTACCAGGGATCAAACTCACAACTGCATGCTTTGAGGGCAAACAGTTATGCTGCTGAGCTAAATCCTTGACTCTGATAGTAAGCTTTTAAGGACACAGTGATCCAATGTTGTCACTCATGCTCTTCGATATCTCCTGGATATAGGTTGAAACTCAATCTGAGGAATGAGAGTTCAAGTATTATTGGCAAGTTTGGTATTTTATTTAAACACTTCATTGAAATACATTTTAAAGATGTAAGGAGAAATTACTAAAATCATTTAACACTGCTCTTAAGCAAATGGATAAATTTAATCAAAATTCATTAAACATGACATCTCCCTTTTCCTTAAGAAGCAAAGGACAGCTATTCAATTTCAATACAGAACACAGAAGTGTCATTTACATTTCAGCTTAAATTGCAAGACAGCAGCCTGTAGTTGACATCTACTGACCAGTGCTGGCATTAAAAAAGGCTCTGAACATGCTTAGGAAGCTCTGTTTAAAGGAGCACTAACCCTATACATACTAGGCATAATATTAATCAGTTAAGGATTTTTCCTTATTTCTAAACTAAGGTAAGCCAAGAAATTTAGTATTCATGAAAATATAGAAAAGTCTTTAAAACATCTCATTGACTAAGAATGATGAAACCAAATCTATAGGTATGTCCATAGTTTGGATAACTGAGCTCCCACAGTGAGTCCTCTTCATAGACACGTTCCACAGTGAATGGAAAGGGCTAAAGAGAGAGGCAGAGGCAGGAACAGTGTTCACTCTCCACATTAGGGATCTATTGCCTGAGTACCCCACTGCTTACTTCTGTCTCCAAACACTGAGGATACCACCCACAGTAGTTGAGTCCCAAACAATAACCTCCCATGAGGTAGCTGCAGAACCCTGCACTCCAATATGCCTGTTCTCAGGGGCTGATCTGAACCGAAACAGTTGGACACAGTCAGGAAATAGCCAGGAAGGCACAGCTCCAGGGAACTTAACACAGACTGCGTGCACCCCTTTCTTCTGCACTGCTCCCTCCTGTGTCTTAAGTCATAAAAGGTACTTCAAAGACATAGGCCCAACTACTCAATCAATACATACACACATACATACATACAAATCAGTATTAATTCCTTCCTCTATCTTTGCTGGTTCACATGTCTCTTTTTTGAATTTCCTCCAGTCATTTGGACATCTCCTTCATCTTTCCAGGTGCTTTGCTTTCTTTCTTCTCAGTCCCTAGCTTTAGGTAGATGCAGGGCATTTGCAGCAGTGGCCCAGTCAGCCTCAGCTTCACTTCCTATTTGCCCCTGGGTGAGAAGAGGCTAACGGGCTCCTGCCCTGACAGGTTGTCTAACTTTCCCTTTGCTTGGTGATGCTGAACTTCACCTTGTGATTCCTGGCTGTCATCTTGCCTCCATCACTCTGTCACTTTGGGGTCTTCCCCTGGTGGGATGCTGAGTCCCTTATTTTCAGTACTTTTTCTTCATAGCTAAGCCTGCTTCAGTCAGGAATCTGTTCTCCAGCCAGGGTGTTAGCATTTTCTCATTCCTGGAAAAAAAAAAGCTAAAGAAATGCTTTAAAAGATTCAGTAGGATGAACAGACATGAAAGAAATAATTTTCAGGTAGAAGTAAAATGACCACCAGTGGCCCACTGGACATGATTTATGTGTAGGGAGGATGATGAGGTAAGAAATTAGGAAACGCTATGTAATTTAATTAACTATCTTTAATATGCTTTAAATTGACTGATAATATCAACACATGATTCCATTATAATGAAACAGAATATGTCATTGATGTTCATAACAGGCATTGCTTCAAAGTCAGTCATGGGGAATTGAGTCTATACTATAGCTATTAATTGACCTAGGGATTCTGATAGTCAGGGAAGTTATTATTAGATAAAGGTTTTTATTAGTCTATTGCTTATTGACCAATATTCAGGAACAGTTTAGCAATACTGATTATACTGGGTTGTCTGTTCTCATTTTCCCAACATGACCATCTGTGGGGAAGTGAATTTTTCGGAACAATACACACTTCTATGTTTCCCTAAAAAATTCATCAAACCTGTTCTCTCCTGAGATTTGGAATTCAGTAAAGGAGAATCCAACACTACACCTACAAGGAGACTGAGAGAGCGGTGACTAACAGAAAAACAAAAGAAAGATACTGCAAGCAGTTAAAAGCATTAGAACCACAACTCTGGGTTTTCAGGAATTTTGAGGGCCATGAGTAAGAACTGTATACTTTACAGCAGAGGTCCTATGAGAGAGCATTGGAGAATCAGTTTCCAGTATGACTTTCTCTATCAGAATCCCTAAGTCAATTAAAGCATATAGTTTAGAATCAGATTTCCTATGCCTGCCTCCAACAGCGTCTGGTAAGAATGCCTATGGCTTTTTCTGTATGGCTGTAAGTTCCATGTGATGCAACAACCAGTATTCTCCAAATATGACTTTTTTTTTTTTAATGAAACATAGAAAAGCATTGTCAGGTCTGTGATGCCGAGAGTGAGCAGAAAAGTCTTAGGATACAGATGAGACCCAACTGCTTCTGCTAAGAAGATGTTTTAGTGATCATCAAAACATCATTTTATTTGAGAAGCTCTCTCATCAGCAGGCGAAGACACCAGAGGAACAGCAGTGGCAAACCAGTATGCCCATTGGCTTTTCTGGCTGGTTTATGTTATGGCTTGTATTGCTGTGGGACGATGCTCAATAGTACTGCTAACAGTAATAAGTTGCAAAGTCTTCAGGCTGCAGGCTGCTGAGGTAAGAGTGAAATCTGTCCCAGATCCACCACGGCCAAATGTTAACCCTAACCCTAACCCAAACCCTAACCCTAACCCTAACCCTAAACCTAACCTTAACCCTAACCCAAATTTTCTACAGCATAGATCATCAGTTTAGGAGCTTTTCAAGGTTTCTGTTGATACTAGTGTAAAACAATATTAAAACCCTTACTCCATTCCTCCATGGTCAGTGGTCACATGTTTAAAGCCTGTGTACAAAGATTCTGCACATCATCTTGGGGGCTTGAGCTTCAAATGAACTTGCTCGCCCCTGATCTGTGAGAATTGGTTTGAGCACTCTGCATCCAGGGTATGCATCCTCCCTCTGGGCAGAAGCACCAGTCATTTTTGCCCCCCCTAGTCTCCAGTCTCACTGAGCTGCTGGTGATGCTTCTGGCCATACAGCCTCTTCATAATGCTCTTTGAAGTTAGGGTGGGCCTTTTTTGTCCCAATACAAACAGCAGATCACAGACTGTAGCATGTGTGATCTCAGCACAGTGACAATGCATGATTATAATAAGAGGTGAACACACCCCATCGTTCCTTGACAGGAACTGAAATATCTTCACAAAATTTTTTGTTTCCAAATTTGCTTCAGCTCCAATCCTCATCTTTGGTAGCTGGTATGATGACAGGGTCCCTAGTATCCATCTTCCCTTCCTGTGTCAATTTTTCCTCTTCCCTTTCACAAATTTCTGCATGTAGGGACTGTGCTGTCTGTCTGATAAGTCCTAGTGCTGAGAGAACTGACTTAAGAAAATAGACAAACCCTTATTCTTGGATGCTGTCTGTGCTCTGAAATCTTGTCAGTTCTAGTATGTCTATGAGTAAGTTGATTGAGAAAATTCATAAACCATGTATGTTTCCTTTACTATTCTTTCATTTATGGAAGTGAAGCATAATTTCTATCTCAGGGTCACAGTGTTACAGGCTCTTAATAAATAGGTATACAGTGTAAAATTTACATTTAGAATACAAGATGAGCCTCTGTTACATCTTCAGATGTTCTGCATAGAGATCTCCCATATCTCCAAGCTGCTCTATTTCATAATCTTCTTGAATTATTATTATTATTATTTTCGCTTCATTGAAGGGCAGTACTCTTAGTATTATTGAGAAGTGAAAGGTCCCCCTAATTGTCACTTGTTCTCTGGTGGGCACTTGGCTGTTTATTCTATCATAAGTATTTGCTGTACTCCGCAGTGGATTCAACCTTTTTGTGTTCAGAAGCAAAATGGACTGTTGGGCTGTTAGGCCTTCCTGGAAGAGGGTCACAGAGCACAAAATGCAGGGTGTGCACCAGCTTCCTCATCCTTCCTCGTCTCTCTACCTCCTGGCTTCACAGCCTGAGTGTCTTTCCTTGTGGCATGTACACCAGCTACTCTGTGTTGCAGAGAGGAACCATATGGAATAAAGCGATGAGTCAAAATAAACCTCTTTTTTAAAATGTTTAATGTGACATATTTTTGTTCCAAAAATGAAAGAACCATCACTAACGTGTTGCAGGCAACTGCCAACAACAACAGCACATCCTGGTGCTTTCAGGATAGGTCCCAGCTCTAAGGAATTAGGAGCTGTTATGTTATGGGGAGAGCCCCAGAGAATCTCTATTTATTGTAACAACTTCCTTGACTATCAATGCCCCTCTAATCCTCTTAATGGCCATTATTTAGAGTGAAAATGCTTGTATTACGAAATTCCTGATTGAAATATCAATAGTGAATTCTCTTTGACTATATGAATCTCAAGAATTGTCAAAAATTAAGTGACTGAGGTGCACCAAATTCTATTCTTAATAAAATCATGAGAGGAACTGTCAAGTCTGTGCTACTAGGAATGAGCAGACTTAATGCTCATGATGCAGAGAAGCTTCTCCACCTTTTTTTTTTTTTTTTTTTTTTTTTTTTTTTTTTTTTTTTTTTTTTTTTTAATCAGTACCATGGAAGGAACTCAGAATGCCTGCTTGCAAGGCAGGTGCTTATGCTGCTGAGCTAAATCCCCATCCCCTTCTCCGCCTTTTTCTACAAAGACATTTCTGTGATCATTAAAGGCTGCATATATTTGAAAAACACTCAGTTGGTGCAGCCATTAGAGATGCAGCTGGGGCAGCCCAGACTCACACTTCTGCTTGCGTGGACGGTTTATGTCATGACTTGTACTACTGGGGGAGAATAACTGCTATCCTATTGACAGTGATAGTTCCAAGATCTCCAGCCTACACAGCACTGATGATGAGAGTGTAATCTGTCCCAGATCCATTGCCACAGAACCTTAATGGGATTCCTTATCTCAAACTGTCTGCAGCATGGATCAGGAGTTTAGGAGCTTTCTCTTGTTTCTGCTGATACCAACTTAAGCTGTAGCCAGTATACTCACTATCCCTGCAAGTGATAATGACTGTGTCTCCTACAGATGCAGAAAAGAAGCTTGGAGACTGAGTCACCTGTATGTCACATGTGGCACCTGTAAAAGGAAACACAAAACTAAATATCCACACAATTAAACATTTTACAAGACATAGTTCCCTGAAGAGCCAGCAAATTGCCAGCGCTGTTCTTGACCTTGGAGCCAGAGCAGCAGGAGCCCCAGGAGCTGGGTGAGGGCTCTCCATTCCATGCTGTGTCCTGAAGGAGACTGACTCCTGCACTGGGTATGAGCAGGCTCTGAAGAAGTCCTCAGAACAGTGGGTTGTGCTCTAACTACATGGAAATTAACAAGGGTTTAACAGGGCTGGGCATAGCCACAGTGCCCAGAACACAGTTGTAGTAGGTGAAATCAGGGCCACACAGGTTTTCCTATAGACAATGAGTTTCTTCCACCATTTGCCTACAAGAAATATATAGGGACAATTTCAGAACTTCATTTGACCTGCAGCATAGATTAATAATCTAACTTGCAGTTGCATTAACATTATATAATAAAATATTTATAAAGAAGACATTAAATATTTTAAATTATTTTCTCCCTTAGATCTTTTCTGATTTCAACTTTAGGTACAAAGGTAATCATTTAACATTAGGACAGCCCTCTTTAGAAGAGGGTTAATCATGTATATTGATGAAACCTAGAAAAAGAATTGATCCTCTGATATATGACACTTTTACCTCTGTCCCCAGATCCTAAGGAACCAACTCTCCTTCAGTATCTCTGCTTCTAGCTTGTGGACACTGAGGATATTAATACTTAGCTACAGATGGCCAGACTATGATGAGAAAATTGCACAGTCCTTCTGCAACCTCTTGGGACCTGAACTTGAAGGGAACCTGCTTGTCACAGACTTGCTAGACTACTGTTAAGAACTTCACATTGATAGTCCCCATCGGTTATCTCTGTGAATGAAACAGCCACTATTGAGGTCCTCAATTTCTTCACTTGAGTTGGATGATGATATATCATCAACCTCATCTCTTCCTCACAGTGATTCTGAAGGCAGCTCTTCTTGCACAGCGAGCAGACCATAGACCCTAGAGAGAGTGTCCAGGAACAACCTTGGTGCATGGCTGTGGGAAGATCTGCACCTACAGCCAAATCCTTGGCCTCTAATGAAATGATCCAGAGAAATTGTCTCTGTGTTTACAGGATTACTTCATATCCAGTCATCCTTCTTTTGAAGCTGGTATGTTAGAGGGCCCTTTTAGTATCAGTCTTCTCTTCCTGTTTCACTGTCCTCTTCCTACCTCCCTGTTTTCTTTCCCTTCTGTATTTTTCTGCATGTAGTAAATGTTAAATGAGAATTCTTAGAAGGATCTTACTAATATGATATTATTTTATACTAAGAGACAAGAATGCTTCTTCTACAACTGCCAAGGGCATCATTGTAGTGCCTTACTAATGACTCCTATGCTTCCATCATGCAAACTAAACCCCACAAACTCATTTATGTGTAACATTGGAAAGCAGAAAAAGAAGGCAACAAGCACTCTTAGCAAACTTCATTTGAAGTTTCCTTGAGATGCACTCATGTTACTTTCTGACCGCAGCTGTAATGCCAAAATATGAATGTTTTGTGCAAAACCACCTTGTCTCTCTCTCTCTTTATTTTTTTTTTTATTTTTTATTTTTTATTTTTTTTGGAATCAGAAAGGAAGAATCTGACATAAGCTTCAGTGAGTCAATATCCCGGTGTCTAGTGGCAGAGCTCCAACTGAGCATACAGAGCTGTGTCTGTGCTCTTCCTCTCCCAGCATTGGCAGCTGAACTTCTTTGTGGCTTTGGCCCCTCACTCCAGAGTTCCTCTGTGGTCACCAGGACTTGTTGCATTCTGTCTGTGTTAACTCTCCCTCTCTCTCTCTTGAATGGAACCTGCGACCCAGAGTTCTATTGCAAGGTAATCCCAGCATCTACAAATCCTTATTTCATAGCCAAAAAAGGACTTTTCTCATGTATGCAAATATATTCACAATCTCAGTGGGACAAAAAACCAGAAACAATACTAAATCTATTAAACAGCTAAAAGTCCAGCTATTCCTATGTATAAACACTCCAATATTTTTATTCCTCTCTCTCTCTCTCTGTTTCTCTCTCTCTCTCTCTCTCTCTCTCTCTCTCTCTCTCTCTCTCTGTTTCTCTCTCTCTCTCTCTCTCTCTCTCTCTCTCTCTCTCTCTCTCTCTCTTTTTTTTTTCTTCTCCTTTGGTCTCTTTTCCTCCACTTCTCAGCAGTCACAAAATACTTCTTTAGTGTATAGTCTTCAACCACGCCAATATTAGAGGGCCTCATACACTGGTACTTTGTGTGGAATTTGCTTAAAGTCCTCTATGTCATTGTTATTTTGCAGAAGGAAGAACACAAGCAAAAGTACCTCTACCCTGTCTGGAGACCAACTATCTGGGAGAAAATTAATAGGCTATGAATCATTTCATCTGTGACCTTCAGTCTCAAGGAGGCTATGAATGGACTACAACAAACAGCATTCATCTGACTCCATTTTCACACTTTCAGTTCACAGTGGACAGAGCATTTGGTGAGACATCAAAGTGGTGATTAAGTTGTTCCACAATTTAAAAAGACTATTATTTAATTTATTTTCAGTTAAATCCATTAAACATTTTGAAAAGCTTTCCACGTTTTATATGAGAATTGATTATTATGTGTCTTAATATTATATGTTAGCTCAGAACATGGAAGAAATTCATAAATTACCAATATTATGGTCATTTTGTTAAACTTCCCTTTAAATATAGCTTCACTTTATGTAGATTCACTGTTATCTTGATATGACCCAGAGTCTCATCTATTGGTGTCATGCACGGACTTTTATTTTGAGTGTCAAATGAATTAATTCTTAAAAGCATCCACAAGTATTTTGAGTAGCAAGTCATTTGATTCTTAAAGAGGAGGCAGGTCATATCTGTCTATTTATGTTTAAAATATTCTACTTGATTGCTGATAAAAAGTGTACTATATTTGAATGCAATTCCTCATTTTTGTTTACTGTATGAGTTAAAAGTTTAGTGTTATACTTATTTGTTATGCTTGTGTAACACAGCAAAGAACTTCAACACATTTTAGGGGTCCATTCCTTGTTTAGTTTGTCTAAGCAACAGTGACCCTCTTGAACTTTCTGTTATCAGCTCTCTGACATCAATATCGGATTGAAAATATGTATGTCTCAGAAATGCCACTTCTTCCATGTTTTCCTACAGAACATCTCAGATATGCATCCTTTTTTGAGATTCAGATCATATTGGAGAAAATTTAGTACCAAGTATCACCTGAGGGCAGATGCAGACAGAAATCTGGTGAATGGATTATTACAAGTAAAGTACTGCAAGCAGATATGAGGGTCAACTGGGCTTCTAGGGCAACTCACTCTGGGAAAGAATCCTTATTTACAATAACCACTTCATTTATTACTACTATCCCTAAGCCATTCAATGAATGTTGTTTATTCTCAGATTCCTTATGTTAAAACAATCCCTGTAGGGGCTGGGGATTTAGTTCAGCAGCATATGCACCTGCCTGGCAGGTGTGAGGTCATGAGTTCAATCCTTGGTACCACACACACACAGACACACACACACACACACACACACACACACACACACACACACACACAAAATCCCTGCTCACAAGAATGGCTTCTGTTTGAATCTGTATATCCCAATTAATGTGACAAACCAGGGCCTTTAGATGTATATAATTTTGTTCTCAATGAAATCAATAAACACATTAATATGTTTGTGGTGATGGAAATGGGCAGAAGAAAGAGCTGAGATGTAGAGGAGAAGCACTGAATCTTTCTAGCAAGAACTTTGTGATCATCGGTGCCACCTGTTTCTGAGAAACCATCTCATTACATGGCATCACCATAAGGGGCAGTTGGTGGCAGCTCAGCCTCACACTTCTGCCTTTTTAGATGGTTATGGCATAGCTGGTATCACTGTGGGAGGGCAATTCCAAGTCTGTAGACAGTAATAAGTTGCAATATCTTCAGGCTCCAAGCTGTTAATTGTAAGAGTGAAATCTGTCCCAGAGCCCTCACCTCTGAATCTCGACGGAACCCCGATTTCAAACTGTCTGCCTCATATATCAGCACTTTAGGAACTTTTCTTGGTTTCTCTTGATATCAATGTGAGCTATAGCCAATATGGTCACTGGCCCTGCAAGTGATTGTGACTGTGTCTCCTAAAGCTGAAGAAGATGAAGCTGTAGTCTGGGTCACCTGAAGCACTTGATATTGAAAGAAACAAAAAAAAATATATCCACACAATTAATTATGTTACAGTTTTTTCCTTGAAAACAAGCACTGACCACACTGGGCTAAGCAAAGTCCCAGTGTGGCAATTAGTTACCTGGTAGACAGAGCAGCAGGAGCCCCAGGATCTGGGCAGAGACCCTCATGCCGATGGTATGTCCTGATTAGCACTGACTACTGTACAGGTTTTGAGCAGCCTTTTAAGTCCTGATCAGGGATGGGGTCTGCTCTGATCACACGCACATCAGCAGGGTAGGACAGGGATAACATAGCCTCAATGTTCAAGATCTGTAACTCTCCTAGATCAGACTAAGGCAGCATGTACAACTTAGAAGCATTAATAAAAATGTACTTATCGACACTGTATATTTTCTTTATTAAATATACAGAGGGTTGAATACAGAATTTACAGTTGCAAAGCATAAATAATAAATCAAGAATTTAAATAATACGTTATCATTGAAAACTTTTGTAGTGGAAAAGTACATAAATCATAAGTGAAAAGATTTCAACAAATTATCATAAAATAGTCAAAATTCAGTGCGTAACAACCAGTGCTAAAATCTAGGCCCTGCTTTTTCTGAAAAGTTACCTGAGTACTAAATTTTAAGAAATAGAATTTAGCATCTTTTAAACTTTGTATTAGGGCCTGGGGATTTAACTCAGTGGTGTAAGCTTCTTCCTGGTAAGCATTACGTCCTGAGTTTAATCCCTGGTAATCCTCCTCACACACACACACACACACACACACACAAATCAACAACAAACTCTGTATAACTAGAATAACATACTGTATGCTTTACTGTAAGTGACATTTTATTTGGCATTAAGTTTATGAATCTCATATAAGTTATTATAGTATAAATCATGTTTGTACTTTTAAAACTGTTTTCTAAATGATTAAATATGTTAATGTATTATAGTATATATCTTTATTCTGACCTTGTTGAATGTTTTCTTCATATCTGGTTTATTTAATGTAGGTAGTGCTGTCATGAGATCATCACATATTTTGTAATACAACTTCCATTCTGTTGTATATATATGGTGGATATGTATTGAATTACAGGGTGTGGATATGTTTATTTTCAGTAGAAAATTATAAACTACTTTTATTATTGATGTACTATTATACATACAAGTCAAAAGCACATGAAATTACCCATAGCTCATTTTCCTTACCAATATTCAGTATTTTTACATTGCTAATAATTCATCCATCTAATGGCTTGGTAACAACAACATTATATTATCTAATTCCCAACATGTTAAGCGGATTAGATAATTGCATTATCTAATGTAATAAATGTCAACTTAGTATCTCTTCATTATGGTAATTGTAATAGGCTGACTTGAAGCTCTTTTCTGTTGAAATTTGTTGGAAATATTGCTGTTCATCACATACTTTAATTTAGAGATAAATTTGGTACATTTGAAAGTTTTAATGTTTATCGACTGAATTTGCCTTGTTCTGAGGCAAAAACAGTATGGTTGAAGGTGTGCATGGATGAAAGCTGCAAATGTTATGGCAGCCAGAAAGGAGAGAGACAGATGTGTGAGAGAGAGAGAGAGAGAGAGAGAGAGAGAGAGAGAGAGAGAGAGATCACAGGGTGATGCAATCTTCCAGGTTATGCCAATAGCGCACCATCAGTTTTAACAGGATGGGTTCACCTGTGGTTCACTCCACAAAATTGATTCAACTGCCTGTCAAATGTCAGTTTTTAAAGACATGAAACTTTCAGGGGAAAACTCTAGATCTGAATCATCATCTTCTTTTTTTATGGATAGAAGATTTATCATGTCCATTTCTTTATGAAAACACATTAAACTAAAGATTCATCAAAATTTTAAAAGTACGAGGATTGATGAAAATCCCAGGTATGCAGTCTCCTTTGAGAATCTAAGCAAACTTTTAGTTTTAAACTCCTGCAAAAAAATGAAAACATAAATTTAAGTACGCTTCACACACAAAGGCAGGGTCAATATTCCCCTTCCCTAAGGAAGAGCAGGCTCTAAAGGAACAGACCCAAAAGAAGAATAAAAACCAGCGGGGTATATACTAAAAACTGGAGTTTCATGTACATATCTGGGACAAATTATGGTGAGTTGTGATCTCTAAAGGGCTCGGACAGTCCTGCCCCTATGACATTGCCAATGTAGCCCTTGTGGCCTCTCTTGAGCACATTTTGCTCACTCATCCTGGATTTCCACTGCAGTTCTATCTGGTTCCTGCCAATTCCATGTGCAGGTTTCTCCACTGAGTGATCAATATTACCTTCACAGTTGCACATGTTGAAGTCTCATAGATACATCCGGGCCTCCCACAATTTCTTGCTTTTTACTTCTACACATCTGAGCCAGTGATGAGTGGGATATTTTTGATTCCTAGAAAGCCCTGGAAATATCTTTCTATACTCTATATAAAGTATCTGGTTTCTTTTTTATTCTAGTATTCCCTACAGTCAAGCTCTCAAACACCCTAATATTGTAGGTGCTGCTTTTCTGATGATACCATGTGTTACATTTTGTGTTTGGGTGCGCCCACCAAGCCTCATGCAAACATGGACATGGCTGAAACTAGCATCTGTGTGTTGGTTCATTGTCTATCACTGAGACTCTAGGTGTGAGTGCTGCACCCATCCAGGGTTGGAGCTGGCATACAGTGTAAGGTCAGGAAGGAGATGTGCTTTCCCCTGTTTTGCTCTTTTGCTCTTGCTCTTTGCAGCTGCCATGAACAGTTGACCCTCCATCACACCACCCTGCTGCATATGAACTGAAACCACCAAAACTTCAAGAAATTTGTCCTTCCTTCCTTCATGTTGGGTGTTAGCTGTTTTGTCTCAACAACTAGAGAAAAGTAACCAATGCATGTTGTATACATTCCACTTTGTCTTCCTGTTTCTCATCATTAACTTGACAAAAATCTTCTAGCATTATTCATGAAAGTGAGCGTCACTATGGAATTTGTCCTAAGAGAAAATATATAGTAATGAATTGCCATATCAGGAAAACAGAGTCAGCACAAATAAGCAACCAAATGCTATAACGAAAGCTTTTTAAAAAAAGATTAATTCAAGCACACATCTCATAGAAGAGAGAAAATGATAAAGATCAGAGCAGAAAATAATGCAACTGAATCTAAGAAAACAATACAAAAATTAATGAACCAAAGACCTGGCTCTTTGTAAAACTGGTTAACCTCTAGCCAACCTTATCCTGATAAAGAAGGAAAAAACTCAATTTTATTAAATAAGGAATGAAAAGAGTGAAATTACAACAAATCCCACAGAAATCCATAAAATCATGAACATCTACCCTGAAAAGCTTTATTCATAAAGGGGAGAAAACACAGAGGATATGGACTGAGTTCTAGAAACTTACGAATTGCCAAATCTGAGTCTAGAAGATATATCAATTTTGAGTCACCCAATATTACCTACTGAAAATGAAAATGTGAATAAAAGCTTATCAACAAAGAAAAACCCAGGTCCTGATGGATCTATGAATGAATTCTATAAGCAATAAAGAAAATATTTAATGACAGTATTCCTTAAACTTTTCAATGAAATTATAAGGCAATAAATTCTTCCTACCTCATTCCTGGAGGCAAGTATTACTCTGAAACTAAAACCAGAGGAAGAGTCAAACGTAAGGAAGAAATACAGGCCAATACCCCAGTGAACACAAAAATTCTCAATAAAATACTGGCAAATAGAATCCAGCAAATCATCAGGAAGATTATACATCATGATCAAGTGGGATTTATCCCAGGAATGTAGGGATGGTTTAACATGCACGAATAAATAAATATAATACAGCACATCAACAGAGCCAAAGATAACAATCACATTATTTTCTCAATACATGCAGCAAATGCTTTTGATAAAATCCAACACTAGTTAATGATAAAAAACCTTCAGAAATTTGGAAGAGATGGTATCTTCCTCATGCTGATAAAAGCCATGTATTACAAACTCACATCCAGCATTATAAGTAGTCAAAAACTAAAGCCTTTCACTCTAAAATCAAGAACAAGACAAGGATGTCCACTATCACCACTCCTATTCAATATAGGTCTAGAAATGTTAGCTAAATCAATGCTGAAAGAGAGAGAAATAAAAGGAATAAAGATAGGAAAGAAAGAATTTAAATTATCACTATTTTCAGATGACATGATACACTGCATAGAAGATCCCCAAAATTTTAAAAGTCTAATAGAGTTGACAAGCAAATATGGAAGTATACCTTGATACAAAGTCAACACTCAAAAATCAACAGCACTCCTGTACACAACCAAACAATTCACTGAAAAAGAAATTATGGAAATGGCACCTTTCACAATAGCATCCAAAACAATGAAATGCTTAGCAATCAACCTAACAAAGCATGTAAAAGACCTACACATTAAAAACTATAGTAATCTAAAAAGGGAGATTGCACAAGATGTCAGAAAATGAAAAGATACTCTTTGCCATGTGCATGTTCACTCATTGTACAATGATGCAGAATGTTCAAATGATCTTTAAAGGTAATGTCTTAGGGCTGTTGAAGAACATCCTGCAGATCCACCTCTTATAGATGGAGTCTGGGCTCCCTGAATATGGTTCCTGCTGCTCTTGTTTCTCAGTATTTGAGAGGATGCCAAGTATTGGACAAACTCACCATGGCTGTTGCAGTCAGGGTTTGCAAGGAGAACAAGACAGTACAGGAAACAGAATTTTGTTATTATTTTATGATAGTAACCGAAAAAGTCAAATATGAAAAAAAATAGTTAAGAAATTCTGTCCACACCTTAAACACCCAAAGAATGCAGCTGACGGACAGTATCCCATGCTAACATCTTACATGAGTTCAGCTTGAAGACCCAGAGCCTAAAGCAATCCCTCCCACAAGTCCAAATGGGCCTAGAGCCCATAACAATGACTCAATCAAGTCTGCTTCTCAGAGATGCACTTGGAAGGCCCAAAGGTCAGCAGTGAAAAGTAGAAGGTCCATGCCAGCTGTAGGAAAGATTTGTACCAGTAGGCTCATGGTTTTGCACTGATGCCAGGAAGCAAAGCTCAAAGTAAGGACAAGAGGTCCCCCAAAAAGTACCTCAGCCATTCTCATTGACAAGGTCCTGAGCTTCTTGGGAGATGAAAAAGCCAAGTTCATATCAGGAAGCCAGTGTGACAAGATTCTCCTGGAGACTGAGCAGCCCAACATCTTTCCCTCTAGAGCCAGGCAGCAATGCTCAAAGTAACTGTCAGAGTCCCCCAAATTCAATTGCAGTCACTCTCAGCAACAGTGAAGTCCTGAACATCTCTGACAATTAGAACAGCCAAGTTCATACCAGGAAATAAATTTGACAAGCTCCTCCAGGAAAACCAATGATAGTAGGACAACTGACTAAATCCGAAAGAACTGAAAAAATAATGCTTCTTCATCTTCAGTTCTCCTCCTTATGTTGGGAACAATCCCCAGGTAGGTTCTGCCCACATTCAGCAGAATGCTGATTCAATTCAGCAGGTATTACAAGGCACCCACCACTTGTCAGTTCTCTACAGTGGCAATTATTACTTTCTGTACAGCTAAGATCTTGGTCTCTTGAAAAAAAAAAGGAAAGAGACTCATCCCATTAAGAAGATCTTGTTTTCATTTTTTGAATTACAATCAATTATTTTTTTTTAAAATTTGGCACGTATTCCATACATGAAGCTCACTTTCATTGTAGGAATAAATTCATGTACTTGACATATCTCTATTCTTTTCATTTCCATTTCCTTAGCCAAAAGACTTTCTCTCTGCATTTCTGGAGTCCCTTTCGCTTTTTTTTTTTTCTTTATTATTGTTATTCTTTTTAGGTCATGTTTGCTACATGTCATGATTATTTTCAGTGTGGGTGTTTGATCCATATGCAAGACTCATATCAAATCTTTTTATGTCCCTTTCCCTCACCTTCTGTCCTCTCCCTGGATCACTTGGACTCATTCCCATCTGCAAAACTCTATAACCCTAATTTCTTTCATCAATCTTTTATTTTGATCTTTATTCAATATTTTGATATTCAAATGCGAGAAATCACATGGTATTTAAACTTGCGTGTCTGTTTGTCTCATTCAACGGTATGTTTTTTATGCTCAGCTTCTCAGTTTGAATCTCTCTCTTACCACACATGGCAATGTGTCACCAAACACTTGGTTTCCTGGGTCCATCAATTACATCCAAGCTCAAAAATGCTTAATCTAGAGGCTTTGATAAGGTTTTCCTAAGATCTTCTCTGTCACCATTGTCTTGAGAATGAAAGAACGAAGATAAAGATGACTATCCCCATTCAGGGACAAGATGTCTCAGACAACACTCATGGGCTGATTATTCTTGGAGGTGTGCAGAATCTGAGATCTGGTGAGTCAGAGAAGATAGAGATAGATTCTAAGTCAAATTGGCTCCATCTCTGCCTCCCAATTTAACGATTTCCCCTTACTGTGGATGGCACATTTAGTGAGGGATGAATGAAAAGACTAAAATATCAATGTATGAAATGACTCATTAATTTGTATCTTTCAATTCAGGGGCATTTAGAGCTATGTTCAAAATTTTTTGTATGAAAATTGATTTTTTTAGCATATTTTGGTACAGGACTTGAGAGACATGCCTTAAAGTATAAATGTTGAAACCATTTTGGTTAATTTCTATTAAAACAGCTTACTGACTTATGTAGATCATTTGATAACTTTTTAAAATGTAGACCCTTGCCTATAGATGAAGAATACCGATTTCAATTTTACATTTTTAACAAGCTATTTTATTTGGTATTGTACATGCTACTTCTGGCTTCTGAAAAACATTTCAGCAGGAGACATTTCATGATGAAGGTAAAGAAAGGAATACACACACACACACACACACACACACACACACATACACACACATATTTACCCAAGCCTGTTCTTAAATAATTGCTATATGTTAATTCAGTACCTCATTTCACCTTTATTATATGTCTTAGCTTTTTGTGCTGATTGAAGATTAGCTGATAGTAAAGAAGAAACACACACTATGGGTCCAAATCCTTACTGAGCAAAGTTTTGAGAATCAAGCAATATTGGCCATTTTTCAGAATTGTTGTGTTTTTTTTTTTTATGTGTGTTTTCCTAAGAACTGATGAAATTTGCAAACACTTTTGAGATCTGGAGGGCAGAGTGGAGAATTCAATACCAACTCTTACTTGGGTGTTCTACAGGGAGAGAAGTGGTGAATGGAGAAACACAAGTGAGATACTGAAGATGGACGAGATCATCACCGTCCACAACCATTAGCTTCATGACAGGTCTGACCTCTTGGAACTGGCACCTTAGGGCAGAGTGCTCTGAGAGGGCAGGAGACAACTTCAGTTTCTTGCATCAATCTCTCTGCTGCCAGAAGGATCCTTAAGCCATGGCACTAGTTTAGACTCAGATTTCCTATATTAGAACAAACTCTTCTTGGAATATCTATACTGACTTCCACTTACTATGTAAATTCTAACTGTTGTAATAACCCAGGGATCCATAATATAAAAAAATCTCTTCTTAATTAAATGAGGATGGGCATTCTCTTGTGTGATAGTGGGGTGAGGAGAGGATGAAAGCTAGGGTACAGTGGAGCCTCACTGTATCCTTTTACTAAAACACTTCAGAAGACCCCAAATTCTGGTTATACAGGAGAAATGGTTTCAGCAATTGATGGCAGCTGGGTCAGCCCAATCTCACACTTCTTCTTCCCGAGAAGGTTTATGTCATGACTTGTATCACTGTGGGAGGCTCCTCAAAATGCGGTAGGCAGTAGTAAGCTGCAACATCTTCAGGCTCCAGGCTGCTGATGGTGAAAGTGAAATCTGTTCTGAATCCACTGTTGCTGAACCTTGTTGTGACCTCAGATGCAAAACTGTCTGTGTCGTAGATCAGCAGTTCAGGAGCTTTCCCAGGTTTGTATTGAAACAAATTTAAGGTGTCTAAAATATTCACACTGGTGCTGCAAGTGATGGTAACTCTGTCTCCTACAGTTGCAGAAAGGGAAGTTGGAGAATGGGTCACCTGGATGTCCCATCTGGTACCTGGCATTGGAAACACAAAAGTAAATTATCTATATAATTAATCATCTTATAAGAGGACTTCCCTGAAGAGCAGCACCGACCACACTGGGTTGAGCAAATTTCCAGGTGTGCCCTTCCTTACCTGGAAGCAAGAGTACCAAGAGCCCAACAGCTGAGTGAGAACCCTCATGTCCATGCTGTGTCCTGACTGAGGCTGACTTCTGTGAACCTGTGAGTAGCCTTTAAGAAGATGTCAGGGTAGTGGGCTGTGCTTTGGGCACATGCAAATATGCAGGGGCTGGGCAGGGTTGAGGGCAGCTGAAGTGCCCAGGGCTCCCAGTTGTTCTAGGTCAAACCAAGTCAACACAGAATTACCGGCAGAGAATGAGTTTTCTCTGAGTTCATTCAGTTACAAAAGACATTTGGGGAACAACTTTCAAAATTTGAATTTGACCTGTTTCTCAATGTATAGTCTATTTAGCATGTACTCTAATATTTTGCCACATGCATAATTATTTGCAGAGATATCTTATGTATATTGTTAATATTGTATCTTATGAATATTGATAATAGATCTTCCACTTCCTCTTAGATATTTCATGTGTGTGTGTGTGTGTGTGTGTGCTGTGTGTGTAGTGGGAATGAAGTATTCTTTAGTATAGTTACCATTGTGCATGAAAGTTTTCCATGTTTTATGATAAATAGTACAGTTATCATGAATATGCTAAGAATATTAAAAATCACTTGGTAATCACTCTAAGCTATTGGTGTCCATAGAGATGCTCAAGTTACTGCAGGTGCACAATGATAATACCATTTTTTCTCAGGGAGCGTGGCAGTCATAAATCCACAATTGTGTTAAACTACAGTGCACTTTCATACCCAGTGACCCTCTGCATTATTTTTGGCTTGGAGACAGTCAGAGTGTACACTTGCTCTGTGATTTGCTAGTATTTTTTGTGACTCAGTAGCACAGAGTGATTACTGTGGTATCAGGCCTGATAACTGAAACAAAAATATGTTTCTTCCTTCAACTTTGTCAACCTAGATCAGGATAACAAGAAATTTCAGGAACAATTCTTGCTGTGAGGTCTCCTAAAATCAACTGTCTCCAGTGTAAAAGTCCAAGAACCTGTCAGCTGGTGAGTGCCCAGAGCCCTTCATTCTCTGTTCGTGGAAGTTCCAGTGTTGCCTCTCTGCAGATACCTTTAGGAACAGCAGGAGATCAGGGGAGCCTTGGGAAAAGGCCAGCTCAGCAAATCATCTTTGCTCAATGAAGGTAACTGCTGTTCTGTGCATTGCAGACAGTTTTAATATACAGAGAGAAATAGCACATATACTAATAGAATGAACTCAAAAGATTGAAACTGTTAGATGTAACTCCTTTACCTGTACCCTAAAAACTGCAGTCATCTCCAGAAGCAGAAGATTAGTAGCAGCTGTGACTTCAATATCTGGCATTATACATTGGAGCCTCCAAGTGCCTGGTTAGTGAAATACTGTATGTGGCTGACCATGAATTAAAGACTTGAATAAACGTCTGTAGATTCTCCTGGGGCCTGAACTTGATGATTTCTTGTTCACTCCTGACCTGCCAGATTCCATCTGAGAGCTTCACATCAAGGAGGCTGATAACCCATGTGTTTTCTGTGTGCCACTCAGAGTCACAGGTGGTATCCTCAGCCTCTCCCTCACTGAAACTGATCATTTTCCCCAGCCTTCCCTTTCTTTCACTGTGCTCTCTCTAAACAGTGAAGGCAGCTATTTCTGCACAGAGAACATACAACAGTCCCTGCAATGGTTGTTCCCAGGTCAGCCTCAAAGCCTCAGGGTAGGAAGAAATCATCCAAACTGCATATCCTTGACTCCAGCTGGAATAACCCAGATGTATGTTTCATGTCCTTTGAGAACTGGCTTTTTACTGTCCATCTTGTCTTCAAGCCTCACTTTCTGTTGGGAGCCGTGGCACTGTCAAGTCATCAGACGCGGTGATTGCGAGGCCTGTGGGAAAGTACAAAAGCCTGGGCTAGATTACCCCTCTCATCGAGCCCGCCTGTGTGGCACCTGTTTCTTATCACCCCACTAAGTTCCCGCCTCACAGGGTAGTCTGCCTAGCTATTAATCCTATATATAGCCAGTGCCTCCACCCCCGAGAGAGAGAGAGACTGAAGCACAAAAGGAGCCGCGGAGAGCGGACCGGTAGAGGCTTCGGGGCAGACTGTATAAGGAGAGAATAAAGAAAAGCCTGACCACCGCCAGACCTTGTCGTGTGTCTTTCCTGCCGGCCGGGAGCGGACATCGACATTTGGAGGCCCGCACGGGGATTGATCAACCCCGAGACGCGGCGGTGGACTGCATTCTCCTACACAGTGCTGCAGCTGCAGGACAGGTGAGTAGAGGATAAGCCTGGGCCCTGGGTGGCGCGCACCTACAGGGTTTGTAGACTCCTCTCAACCTCACGCGTAAGTGGCGGGTTTCTTGGGCCTCACGCGGTGAGTATGAAACATAACACCAGAATTTAAGGTAATAAAAGAGTGTAAAACATAAACATAGAAGTAAAAATAACAGAAGATATATTAAAAATGGGAAACATGCCAAGTAAAGATACACAGCCTTGGTGTTGGTCCTTCGGAGACTCCTAAAGTCCAAGGACCTCAAGGTGGGGCGTAAGACTTTAGAAAATTTCCTTGCAGAGATTGACAGCTTTGCTCCCTGGTTTCTGCCTACAGGGCATGTAAACCTGCCCTCCTGGGAAAAGTTGGGCAGAGACCTTTCCCTAGCAGAGCGGGAGGGTAGAGCTTCAGTCTCTGCTCGTCCATTGTGGGAAATGATACACACGTGCCTAAAGAGTGAGGGTAGTTACGGGGGGAGCTCTCAAGAACTTGTAGAAGTATGCGAGGTGTTTGAACAGGCACAGTGAGGAAGCTCCCGAGAAGGGTCCGTCAAGGAGGGCAGAGATACAAAAGAGGAAGCCAAGGCGCGGTTTGTGTCTTTCCGCAGGAATCGGGACGGGAGCCAGTGTGGGTCCCAGAGAGGTTGACGCGACGGGTCCCTCGACTGAAGATCGGGCCTGTTCCACCAGAGGCCAACCGCAGACCCAACAACAAGATGAGCCCTAAAAGAACTGCAGGACAATCCCTTTTTGGGGGCCTGGAACGGCTTGCTCCCCTATGTGCTACCCTTGTATACGCATGGCTCGCTCGCATGGCCTACGACCGCGTTTAAAAGTGACAGGCTTCCCACATTCTCCTCCCTAGACAACAACATGTAGCAGGGTGGGTGAGTCAATGACGGGTAAGAGCGTGCCTCCCCAGCACCACGACTCAACCTAAGCCAGGCCCTACCCCGTTCCGCTCGAAAGCCGCTGGATTGTTAGATAAATTTCTCTCCGAGGGGATTCGTGGAGAGAAATGAGTGCATGCCTATGTGCAACCAGGTTCCGTCCGGTTCATTCCTGGCCCTAGAAAAAAGGACGAGGGCCTCAGGGCCTTGGTGGACCCTGGGACGGCCGACCAGGGTCTACGCTAAGGGCCTACGGTGGGCCTCAGTTCGGGGCATAGGCCTCTGCACTCTATCCAGGACGGGCTGCGATGCGCGTAGCCATCATTTAAAATAAAATAGGGGGAGATGTTGGGAGCCGTGGCACTGTCAAGTCATCAGACGCGGTGATTGCGAGGCCTGTGGGAAAGTACAAAAGCCTGGGCTAGATTACCCCTCTCATCGAGCCCGCCTGTGTGGCACCTGTTTCTTATCACCCCACTAAGTTCCCGCCTCACAGGGTAGTCTGCCTAGCTATTAATCCTATATATAGCCAGTGCCTCCACCCCCGAGAGAGAGAGAGACTGAAGCACAAAAGGAGCCGCGGGGAGCGGACCGGTAGAGGCTTCGGGGCAGACTGAAGCACGGAAGGAGCCGCGGAGAGCGGACCGGTAGAGGCTTCGGGGCAGACTGTATAAGGAGAGAATAAAGAAAAGCCTGACCACCGCCAGACCTTGTCGTGTGTCTTTCCTGCCGGCCGGGAGCGGACATCGACAACTTTCCTCCTTTTTCCACTATTTACTCCTTGCAGTTAGTGCAGTGTCTACCTAGGGAACCTTCAGGCTGAATGAATCTGGCTATCAACACTTCCAGCATCCTATTCTCATGACCCTGACTATTGAAGGTTTATTGTTGCTGATGTTGCTTTTGGAAATGGTGGTTTTCTTTGTGATTTGTTTTAAATCTAGAACTTCCTCCAAAAATTCATATATACACTGGTTGGAATTTGGAAACTGATGTGATCTCCCGGTAGCTTTAATAATCAGTGCATTCATCCATTGCTAAGTTCAGTAGCCAGGAGTTGGAGGCTGGTGGCAAGTGGGTCACTGGGTCCATGACCTCAAAGGGAAATTCTTATGCCAGAGTTTTTCCTTCTCTTTGCTTCCTAGCTGCCATGTGATGAGTGACTTTTCTTTACTATGTCCTTTTGCAATATTGCTTCTGCCTCTCAGCCAGCCAACTAAAACTGTGAGCCATAATACTGTCACACTTTAAGTCATAGTTGTCATAATCTTGTGCCAGCAGCAGAATTTGACTAATGGTCTGGGTAAAA
The DNA here is from genome assembly GCF_034190915.1 of Cavia porcellus. Taxonomy (NCBI): domain Eukaryota; kingdom Metazoa; phylum Chordata; class Mammalia; order Rodentia; family Caviidae; genus Cavia; species Cavia porcellus. The sequence continues at coordinate 41,182,363 of NW_026947501.1, read as the reverse complement.
GGAGACGTGTAGGTGATTAAACATACCTTACTTGTAAAAGTTTTCTTTAGAATTTTATTGTAAATCCTTGGATCCTATAAGCAGTACGTTATCCAGTACAGGAAACTTGGAAGATATACTTGAGTTAAGGATTTCAAGCTTGGAAAAGGATCCTGAATAATTTGGAGGAGACCAATATAAATGCAATATACCCCCTAGAGGGAGCAAGAGGCACACAGAGATGCAATTTGATAATGAAAGTGAATGTTGGACTGAGGAGGGGAAAGGATCATGAAGCACAAAATGCAGATCTGGAAAAGCAGGGAATCAGAAGATATCCCTGTGAACCTCTTAAATCAACATAGTCATCATGACATCTTCACTTTAGCTTAGCGAGAAGTCTGTTCTCCTGAAACTCTGTTAAACAATTGGTGCCCTGGAAAGTGAATGTAATAATGATTAATTATCAGAGTACAATGGGAAGTCTATGTATTGTCTCTCTGACTTGGAAGCTATGTTCTAATTTCTCTAAAATTTCTTTCTTGTAATTTTCCCAAGAAACTGTTCACATACTTTCATTCTTATGAAGTTTAGAAGTCAAAAGTGATTCAAAATCAATTTGGAGTCAGATGTATGGAGAGAGGAAGCTAATAGAGAATGATCAGTAAAGTACTGTGGGCTGCTTCAAGCATTAGCACTTAAATCAGAGCTTCCAGGTCAGGTCTGAGCTCCATGGCATTTAGAATCAGCATCCTACAGCCTAAGTGCTCTGAGGAAGCACCAGAATAACTATTTCTGGTATCAACTTCTCTGGCTTTCCCGAGCCTTTCAATTGGTGTAGTTTACCTTAAAATTCCCTGTATTAAAACTACCCCTTCTTATTCTACTTACACTAGCCTCTGTGTGACTGCATAAATCACACGTGACAGGGAAATCCAGGGGTCTCAGATGTAATAAGTTCTGCTGTTACTGAAGTAAGTAGAGGCATTGTCATGACTGTGCTACTAGAGTGAACAAAGAAGTTAGGATAGAGAAGAGCCTCCTTGACTCTTACCAAGACTCCTTTGTCCTCAGAAAACCTTGACTGTACCTTAAAATATTCTCACAGGTGGAAGCACCCGGAGAAGGACCTGAGTAGCCAGACTTCACACTTCAGCTTTCCCAGTTGGATCACATCAAGGCGTGTGTCACTGGGTAAATGGAGAGATACTGCTACCGTGTTGACAGTAATAAGCTGCAACATCTTCAGGCTCCAGGCTGCTGTGGGGAGAATGAAATCTGTCCCAGACTCACTGCCAGTGAACCTTGAAGCGATCATGGATTCCAAAATTTCGGCACCAAAGATTAGCAGTTTGAGAGTTTCCTCTGGTTTCTATTGATATCAATGTATGCTATAGTTATTGTCCTCACTGGTGATTCAAGTGATGGTGACTATGTCTCCTGTTACTTCAAAAAATAAAGTCAGAGACTGGGTCACCTGGATGTCACATCTGGCACCTGGCATTGGATTCCCAAAAGCAAATATCCACACAATAAATCACATGGCAAGTGTACTTCCCTATAGAGCAACATTGATCGCAATGCTGCTGAGCAAGTTCCCAGGGCCACCATCTTTTTCTGGCAGCCAGAGCAGCAGGAGCCCCAGGAACTGAGTGGGGACTCTCATGTCCATGTTGTGTGCTGATAAGGCCTGAATCTTGTACAGGATGTGAGCAGCCTTCTAAAATGTCTTCTGGGCATTGGGTTGTGCACTGGGGACACACAAATCAGCAGGAATTGAATAGGGCTGGGCAAAGCTGCAAAACCAAGTTCTCTGAGTTCCTTGGTCAGATGAGGGAAGCACACACTTGCCCATGCAAACTAAGTCCTCCCTCCCAAGTCCAGTCAATTATAAATGACATTTTGGTATCTGCATCCAAAACTTCAATGTATCTAGGTCTCTGAGATCAGCCATGTGCAATTTAAGAAAAAGTACTACCACGGATCACCTGGATGTTTCCCTGAGCTGTGCTCCCTGCTTCTGAAAGTTCAGATGCTGTTACTTTCAAACCTGGCTTTCTGTATAGCAGGCAAGCTGGGTGGATATGGAAGACTCCAGTTTCAAATCCGTCTTCCTTAAGGCTGCTTGCTGCCCTCTACCTTAGTTGGATATGTGAGTGTTTTGGAAGCTGCTCACATAGAACTTTAGTGCCATTAGCAATTAATCCTCTCTCATTTCTGTAGTTAAAATTCCAATTACTCATGCAACTAGAATAGGAGAGGGCAATTTTGAGTCAGGTTACTGGGAAGGGAGAGAAGAATCACTGAAGAAGAGGTTCATGCAATATGCATCCTTGCCCATTAGTATGGAAAGGCTCAGTTGCACACGTGAAGGCTTGAAAGAAGCTTGGAGATAGGCTTTGGTTTAAAAATATCAGCAGGAGAGACTGAGTTTAAGTTCAGGATCTGGACTGTGAGAGGCAGAGATCACACAAAGCTACGAATTTCACCTTATCGTCCTGTTTTGCTCTGCCTTATATTTTACTGGCCTTGTACTCATCTCAGAAATAAAATGGTCTCATGGAAGAAATATATTTGAGGAATGAAGACCTGAGTTTAAATCTAGACCCCAGCACTCTTAACCACTTGTTATTGAAGTAACTGTGGTAAACTCTGATCCTAGGTTCTCGGTGAAGTGCAGTAACAAATGTACCAAAGGTTGTTCGGAGACTATGATCTGATGTAAAATATATTGGTTAGAGAAAAGTCAATTAACTTCTTATTCACCACTAAATAGTTGAAGTGAGGTAACTTTGTAAGATGTTATTTATCACATACCATTTTATACATAAATGAAGACTGTTGCATGTGCTTGACTTCCTGGCAAGTGAGGATGGCTTTGTCTCCTTGAGAAGCAGAGCTGGAGAATGAAGTCTAGGTCATCAGGATGCTATATGTGGCTCTTGGTATGGGAAATATAAGAGCAAATATACACCATTTATTATAATGAAAGAGGACTTTCCTAAAGGGCTAAGCAACATTTAACTCCCTGGGCTGAGTAAAATGCAAGTGTTTTCCCTTTTTCCTTGGGGGCCAGAGCACAGGAGACCTTGTAGCTGAGCAAGGACCCACATGGCCATGCTTGTGTCCGGATGGGTACTGACTGCTACACAAGGTATGAGCAGTCTATGGAGTCTCCTCAGTGGTTCGCCGGCACATGCCAATTCCCACTGGCTGAGCAGGAGTGTGCATGAGGGAAGTCTGGATTATCTCACTCACCCAAGGATTCATTTCCCTTGGAATCTGGCAGTCAGCAAGGCCATATAGGTTTGACAGCAGGAAGTATGTTATATTCTGGGGATCAAATGAGTACATCAATTCAGCACTCCTAAAGTACATTTGATTTTAATCTCTTAATGGGTCAGTGTAGGAGATATTTCCCCATATGATCTTAGGAATGTGGTCTTCATACCTGAGCTAGAGAGTGAGTACATCTTTGCTTGATAATTTTTGGATGATTCAGGTTATTGCTTCTACTGTGTATCCTCTCTCTACCAAGTGTTCATTGTTATACTTGTATGTGGCTTTCTCTATTCTGAAATGTTCACGATCACCAAATGTCTACCAGCTTCAAGGACAACACAGTTTTTAATGACTTGATTTAGGCCAGTGCAGCTCAAGCAGGATGATGAGAATAGGAAGTAGGAAAGTGGATGTGAAACCCATCACGAAGAGCTAGAGCAAACTGAGTTGCAGTCTTCTCCTGGGAGAGCTGGAGCAGTGAGCTCAGCTCATAGATCCAAGAGGGAGAGGATGAGGAAGGCTTTCAAGCTGGTGAGGATTACATCCATAGGGCTCGAACACAGGCATTAGGAAGGGCACAGAAATGACTGTCATCCTGGCTCTGAGTGTCTGGATGTTTCTGGGAGGGCACTGTGGTTGAGGAGGAGGACTAGAGACTGGTATAGAACAGTAAAGCTGATCAAACATATAAATTCAATAATGATAATCAGAACCAAGATATTTATTCTGATTGAAAGAAGTGAGTGATTTTAGAGAAGAATATTTAAAAAAAAACTCTTATTGAATGGAATTGAAGACAGTGTAAAATTGTTTCTTTCATAGAAACAAAGGTGATATGTATTTTTCTGGTAAAAGAGTTAACAAAGACAGTGAGAAAAAATGCAAAAATCTGCTAATTTTACTCACTGAGAGATAAACTGCTAATTTTACCTAATCTTGAAGAAATTATCCTCACTGTCCCACGAGCCAGTCAAAATGTTTGAACACTATTTTTCAATAAAAAACCTTTTCCTTAAAGAGATATCTATTTCTAAAACTAGAATAAGAGAAATAGAAGATGAACATAAAGGAAGCAATTAAAGAATGATTCAAAGAATGAGTAGAACATAGCCAAAAAAAGTAGATATCAATTTAAAAGGGACGCTAATTGTCCACATCTGGGGTGTGTGAAAATTAAAACAATTAGTGATTATATGTGGTGACCCACTGAAGAAAATGTGTCTCCATGAACTCAAACATATTTTAACCAGGAATGGACTCTTCATAAAATATCTCACTACTCCTTCATAAGCCCTGACCAATGATAGAAAAGAAAATAAATTGTGCAGCACTGGGTTGTCGCAGGCACAATCTCCATCAGGGGTTCAAAGTGAACATCACCAAATGGAGAAAGCAAATCCAGTAATTGTCCATGCATTTACAGCTGAAGATATTTCACCTCTTACCGCCAGGAGGCGCTCTCTTAGATCTGCTAGTGTCAAGGATTGGGAGGACTGAGATGTTATTTGAGAAAGAGATTCCCCTGAGTCACAGTGAAAAAGTTTCCATATCTAAGTGTGTGGTGATTTTTGGCGTAGATTTTTGTTAAATAAATATCTTAGAGACGGTGAGAAACACATTGTGCCCTCTCTCCTCAATTCAATAATGTGTATATTCCCATTTATTGACACCATATGTAGGTGTGTGGATTAACATTTCAAAATTGTGTGTTCACATACACGTAGAGCGTTTTCTCTGAGAGTATTTTATGTACTGAGCTTGGCAACTGACTTAAAGAGCACAATTGATGTAAAAGGATTTGAGTTTCATAAGTTTTCCTAAAGAAAAGTGATTACAATGATTTCTGGACCTTTTATCAGCATGTTACAAAATTCCTTGCCAAGATGTACCTTCGCACCTGAATGCCAATCCATGCTTTGCTTTCACAATCTGAACATAAACACACAAATAAATTACATAATGTGGGATTATTAAGTGCGGTTACACAAAAAGTATAAAACAAGCCTAGTATGCATTGTGAGCCAGTTGCTTGGGCTCAGAAAAGAAACCGAGAAAGAAGGGGGTCTCATTCACGTATGTTACACTTTCACAACAGGCAAAAAAAAATTAGAAGCAGGCATCCTAGGTTTTATATGGTGGGGAGTGTAACTCTGTGCTGAAGTGTTTAATCTCATCTTTTCTCTGTGAGGATTGAAATAGCAATCATTTTGATTGACCCAGCTTTCCCTACTTCATATCTCAGGACAGTGCACTCTCAGTACATCCTGCAATTATCATGAGCAGTGACCTGGGAGAAAAAGGAAAGAGCAAAGGCAGTCCAAGCTACCCAGAGACCTGTCCTGTACACAGCACCTCCCATAGTAAACTTTCCAGAAGACTCCATGGCCACAGTGCAAACACTGCTTTGGGTCAATTCAGAATACTAAATGAGACACAGTTAAACCCCCTCTATCTGATATTATCTCTACATAGACAAACATGGGGAAATTATTTTCAGGAAAAACATGCACAGTAATGAGCTGTACACAATAAGACATGTCTAACAAAAAGACTCTGATTTTTTTGTTTTTTAATTTTATTTAAAGAGAAAAACAAAACTGAAAAAAGGGTGTTTAAAAGTAAACGGTAAGAAATCACTAGCTGATAAATTATATATTGTCATTTTAGAAATAGTTATTCCATTTAGAAAATTAAAGCATGCAATTTAGAAATTAAAACAGTGGCACTGCAAACATTTCTGTTCAATAATCCAACAAAAACTTATTAACATGGTCTTCTTCCTTTTTTTTTTAAATTTTTATTTTGAAGGTAGTAAAATGCAACAGAACAAGACAGAATAAAGCCAACTGAGAGTGTAGTGAAATTGGTACAGGACTTCACAACAGGTTACCGGGATAGCAGTAATAGGTACCACAGTATATCTCTTATCTTCAGAATAGTTGTTCTTTCAATCATGTATATCAAAATAAAATGACATACAGAACAATATAGAACTTATCAAAACAGAATAGTGAACAGAGCAGTACCATTAATCAGAATAAAGCAAAACAGTAATAAAAATATTTGCCTTCAAAGAGATAGGAGAAGGAAATGCTCCTTATTTGTTATGGTCAACCTCCCAAGAGATACTCAGATTTCTGGTTCCCATTTGCTAATGGGGGGCAAGAAAAGGCAGGTAGGGGAAGTGGGATGTTTGACTCTTAGCCTGTGTACCAGTAGACTCGCTATTGCATAGCAGGGAGGCAGGCTGCTTGGTTTCCCAGCACCCTAAATTCCAACATGGCATGGATCTCAGGAGATGCTGGTGGTTCTCTCCCTGGAGGGGCCACAGCCTGCCATACCACAGCTGATTACCAGGGAAGAGAGCTGCTTGCTTGGTTTCCCAATACCCTAGTTTCCAACATGGCATGGATCTCAGGAAATGCTGGAAGTTCTTCCCCTGGAGGGACCACAGCTTGCTATACCACAGCTGATTACAAGGGAGGGGAGATGCTTGCTTGGATTTCCATCATCCTAAGTTCCAACATGGTGTGAATCTCAGGAGATGCTTGTAGTTCTCTCCCTGGAGGGGTCACAGCCTACCACCCCCCACAGCCACTTACCAGGGAGTAGAGGTGCTTGCTTGGTTCCCAGAAGCCTAAATTTCAACCTGGTATGTATCTCAGGAGAAGTGGTTGCTCTCCCGCTGGAGGGGCCGCAGCTTGCCACCAGTAACATAGTTTTATATTTTGAACACTGAAACACACATGCAGTTATACAATTTAGAGCACTTTCTTTTCCTCTCTTTTTTACAGTAGCATTTACACGTATTGGGTTTTATTACTTCTACAATTCTTTTTACCTTTTACACTAGAGAAACAATCTGATATTTATAAATATGATTCTTATTTATTTCACTTATGAGGACAGGCTTAAGTTGGCTCCATTTACCTATGAAGTCCTCAAGAGAATCATTTTATAGCTGAATAATATTCCATTCTATAAAAATTCCATCCTCTTTTTCATCAACTTTTCCCTTTATGGGCATTTTGGTTATTTCCAAGATTTAGCTATCACAAATTGTGCTGCTATGAACATGGGCACACATATATCTTTGTGATATGACATTTTCAGCCTTTCTGAGAAAATATGCAGGAGGGGAATAGCTGGATTGAATGGAACTTCCAACCCTAGTCTTCTGAGAAATCTCCATACTAATTTCCATGGCAGTTGCACTAGTCTACACTTCCTGTAACAGTGTAGCAGTGTTCCTTTTTTCCAAACAGCCTTGCTAACATTTGTTATATGTTGATTTCTTAATGGCAGGTATTCTTTCTGGAGTGAGACAAACTCACAAAGCTGTTTTAATTTGCACTGCTTGAATGACCAGTGATGCTGAACACTTCTTCATGTACTTATTTGTCATTTGTATATCTTCATCTGAGAAACATGTATTCATCACAGATGCCCATTTTTGCAGAAAGTGTTTGAATTTGGGGGGCTTGACATTTTTCTATTCTGAATATAACCTCTTTGTCTGACAGGTTGCTGGCTAAAATTCAATCCCATTCTCTGGGTTTTCTTTTCTCTTTGTTGGTGATTTATTTTGAAGTGCAGAAACTTTTCAATAATATGAGATCCAGTTTTTGATGCTTTGAAGTGTTTCCCATGCAGTTTGTGTTTTGTTCATGAATTCTTTGCCTACCCCTATGTCTCCAAAACTTCTACCTACCTTGCCTTCCTGTAAATTTTGTGTTAGTGTTTCTTTTTTTAATATTTAGGTCTTTAACCAATTTAGACTTTAGTTTAGTGCATAGTGGTAGGCATAGATGTAGATTCAGTCTTTGGCATGTGGAGAGCCCATTTTTCCAACACATTTAGTAAAGAGGCTTTCCTTCCTCCAGTGAACATTTTTAGCCTCTTTGTCAAGTATCAGTTGGCTTAATGTCTTTGTAGATGTGATTGTATCTTCTAATCTCTTCCACTGATGCTCATGTCTATTTCTTTGTTGGTACCATGCTGATTTTATCACTGTGGCTTTGTAGTATAGTTCCATGTCAGGCAATGAGATGCCTCCTTCCTTGAACTTTGTTGCTCAGAATTGCCTTTGCTATTCTGGATTTCTTCTGTTTCCTAGTGAATTTTAGGAGTGCTTTTTCTAGATATGTGAGGTATGTTAATAGCCTTTTAATTGGGATTTCATTAAATCTGCATTACAGTTTTGGGAAGATGCCCATTTACACAATGTTGGTTCTTCCTAACCAAGAAATATCCTTCCAATTTCTAATATCCTCTTAAATCATCTTTTTAGCATAGCATAATTTTCAGCATATAGATCTTTTACATCCTTAGGATGAATCCTAAGTATTTAATTTTTATGTACTATAGTTGAAACAATATTGTGATTTCTATCGGTTAGTTTTTTTTTTTTTTTTTTTTTCAGTACAGGAATACTATTGATTTTTGAGCACTGACATTTTGTCTACCTACACTGCTGAATTCGTTTTTTTTCCCTCTCATAGTCTTTTAATGGAGTTTTTGGGGTCTTCTATATAGAGTATCATGTCCTCTGCAAATAGTGACAATTTAACCTTTTTCTTTGCTATCTTTATTGCTTTTATTTCTCTCTTTTGTCTGATTTCCCTGTCTAGTATTTCCAGAAATATATTGAATACGAGTGATGATAGTGGACATTCTTGTGTTGTTCCCAATTTTAGAGTGAAAGCTTCAAGACTTTGCACATTTAGTATAATATTGGTACTCGTTTGTCATAGATGGCCTTTGTGAAATGTAGGTAGACACCATGTATTACAATTTTCAGAAAGTTTTTATCATGAAAATGTGTTGGACTTTATTGAAAGCTTTTTATGTTTTTGATCATTCTGCTTCCTTAATATGACAATTTATTGCTATATATTTCCCTCTTAAGACCTCTTTCATTGCATCCCATAGATTACACTATGTGGTTGTGACATTTTCTTTGAATTGTATTACTTTGTTTCTTTTTTAATGTCATCAGTAGCCAACTGGTTGTTCAAAAGGTTCTTATTTGATTTCTGTGTATTTATGCAGGTTATGCAATTTTTTTTACCATTAATTCCAATTTGAGTGAAGTATGATCAGATATTGAACATGGAACAATTTCAGTACCATTGCATTTACTTAAGAATATTTTATGGGATAATATATGGTCTATTTTGGAGAATGTCCTATGTGCATCTGAGAAGAACGTATATTCTGATATGGTTGGGTTGAACACTCTGTAAACATCTACTAAGACCAATTGCTCACAGGTATGATTGAGTTCTATTATTTCTTTGAAGACTTTTTGTCTAGTTGATCTGTTGCTTTGTGACAATGAGATATTAAGGTCCACTGTTATAATTGTGTTCTTGTATATTTGGATTTTCATGTCTATTAGTATTTGTTTTACATAGTTTTGTGCTCCTGTTATTTGATGCATATAATTGTTAGTTCTTCCTCTTGAATAGTTCCACTAATGAGTATGTAGTGAGCTTCTTTATCTCTTTTAATCATTTTAGGTTTGAAGTTTACATTGTCTGACAATAGGATAGTTACCCTGTTTTTTTTTTTTCTTTCTGTGTTCCTGTTGCATGGAATACTGTTTTCCATTCTTTGAGTTTTAATCTATGAGTTTCTTTTTTGGCCAGATGTGTTTCTTGCATGCAGTGTATTGTATGGTCAAGTTTCTTGATCTATTCTGTCAACCTATTCCTTTTAATAGTTGAATTTAGGATATTTGTATTTATGGATATAACTAATATGTACTGGCTCGACTTTGCCATGTTATGTTCTCATTGCTTGCTTTCTGCATTTCCACCTTGTTTAATTGGTTCTCCAATTTGGTGGTTTCTTCCTGTTGTTGTTCTGGCGGTTGTGGTCATTTTTAATCTCTATCTATTATGTCTCTAAATACTCTTTTTATGGTTGCTTTGGTGAGCATGAATTTCTTCAGTGGTTCTTTGTCAAGTAAGTAACTTATTTTTCCATTAAATTTGAATGAATGTTTTGTTGGCTGCATCAGTATGGGTTGAAAGTTGTTTTCTTTCAGGGTTTGCAATACCTCACTCCAAGTTTGCCTTTACTTGAGGGTTTGTGCTGAAATGTCTTCTGTGATTCTAATGGGCTTTCCTTGATAGGTGAATTGTGTCTTTTCTTACAACTTGTAGAATTCTGTTTTTGTGCTGCATGTGTGGGATCTTAATTATTATATGGTGAGCACTGAATTTTTGTCTACCTACATTGCTGAATTCGTTTTTGTTTTTTTTTTTTTTTCCTCTCATAGTCTTTTAATAGAGTTTTTGGGGTCTTCTATATAGAGTATCATGTCCTCTGAAAATAGTGACAATTTAACCTTTTTCTTTGCTATCTTTATTTCTTTTATTTCTCTCTTTTGTCTGATTTTCCTGTCTAGTATTTCCAGAAATATATCGAATAAGAGTGATGAATTCAATAGAAATTTTTCTTTCTTGGATGTCTCTTTGAGTTTGTTTCGTGAATTCTGCTTGTGGAATAGTGACGGAAGTCAATCTCTTGTTCCTGCTGTTATCTGCATATCAGATTTTTGGGGAGTTTTTGGGGAGTTTTCTATTACTTCTCTGAATATTTTAGTTATGCCATTTTCATTCACACCTACATTTTCACTGATGCCTATTAGTATTTTATTGTATCTCTTGGCATCATTTTGAAGCTGCTAGACTGGCATTTCATGTTGCTTGGTTATTTTAAAAAGTTCTATCCTTTCATGATTGCTAATTGAGATTCTGTTCTCAAGATCTAAAATTCTATCCTCAGGTTCATTTAAACAGCTTTGCCAGCTTTCAATAGAAATTTTTGTTTCTTGGATGTCTCTTTGAGTTTGTTTCATGAATTCTGCTTGTTTGCTATATTGCTCTGTGAAGGTTTCAATCAGTTTCCAATTTTCCTATACTTTTTAATCTAATTTTTCTCTAGCTGCATAGAGCAATTCCTTTATTAAGGTTGTTATTTCTGTCTTTACATGAGAGATTACTTCTAGTTTGAGTTCCTCTATAGCCTCATGGAGGGTTTTTTTTGTTTTGTTTTGTTTTGTTTTTTTTTAATTTCACTTGGTATCTTTTCAGAGATTTCCACTGTGTTACTTTTGAAGTCCTGTATTTCAGTGTCTCCTGTACTTGCTCCTGGTGAACTAGATGTATGAAATTGCATTTTCTTTTTCTTTTTGCCATTTTCCCCTCTCAAGTTAATATTGGTTCCTTTAGTTCCACTAGTATCAAATGTTGGCAATGTGTATCTTGGTCTCATACTGTAAGGTTGATTTTGTCCAATTGCTGGATCCCAACATGAAGGGATGGGCCAGGTCACGCCCTTGAATTCCCCCTGTAGGGACTGTTGGGTGAGTTCTATATTCTTCCTAGGCTGACAAGCCTAGGAGTAGTGATGGAAGTCAAGCCCTTGTTCCTGCTGTTATTATGTATTACGGTTGTTCAAGGTCACCAGATCTCCCTGTTTATAGCATTTGTCTCAGCTGGGACCCTACTGTGTCTCTGGGTCTCCCACAGAGTCCCTCAATTTTCTCCAGGTTTGGCAAGCCCTTATTGGCATCATCCTCAACCTACCTGATATTCTCTGTGTGGAGGAAGAATTCAGCAACCCACTGGCCAATGTTGCCTATGGCTTTCTTCTTTAGGGGGCTTTGCTAATTCTCTGGTTTACCCACTGAAGGTGGCAAACTCTATTCCTAGCTTAGCGGCACTCTCAACTCACTGATAGAAGCCTGCTAAGTGCTTCTGTTTGGATGAGGGTTTACTGATTCTCTACTCAATACTGCATGATTAATCCACTGCTGTTCAATGTTCTGGTGGGAAGTGTCGAAGCCAAAGTTCAACTGCAGTACTAGGTCCAGGAGGTGGAGGGGGACCCCAAAAGAAGCAGTGGGACTGTGTGGGTGTGCCTCATAGGCTCAAGTTCCTAGGTCATCAGGGGGATGCCCAAGATTTCAGGGACATGGGAGGAGCCTGGTTCTGGCCCCACCCAGGCATGCCACTGGCTGCAGTTTCTAGGTCCCACAAGGTGGTCTGCTGGAATAGCGGAGGTCTTGAGAGGGGCCTGGGTCTAACCCAGTTCCATGTGCACCACTGGCTAGAGTTGCTGGGTCCCTCGGTGTGGTCTGCTGGGACAGAAGAGTTTGTGAGAGGGGTCACGGAATCACTGATTGTTTTTCAATTCTCTTTATATAGCCAAGCCATCGACTTTCATAATCTCATCCCTGGAACAAAATACGAATGGCCAGGAGTTGACTGAATGGACCAGAGAGAGAAAATAGGACTCACAGAATGGAACACATTTCCCAGGTAACATCCCCAGTGATCTGAATCCAGTTGGGTCAGCAATTAGCAGCAGTGATAAGCTGTCAAGAGATATGTCCCTCAGAGGACTCAGAAGCCAATTTCCACAGTGTTTCCTCTTGCAGAACTGAGGGTCTCTCTCTGCATGTCTCTGCTTTTTGTATAAGCTTTTTTCAGATGTTCCATATTACTGACTTATCCAACACCTAGGAGCAACACTGCAATTTTTTGTTCAATTTAATGGATTTCTGCAGAACTTTCACAGGATACACTGCACACCCTCCCATGTCCTCCACTGAAAACTGAGTGAAGACCTTCTGGTACACAACTTTGATATTCAGCACAACTATATAATAATAACAACACATTAATGACATCAAGATCTTTCACCAAGTGGGCAGTCAACATGCCTCTTTGCATCATGGCTGGAGAGGCTTTTAAATTCTGCAATAGCTGAGCACTGTGAAACAGATTCTGGAAAGCATCTATGAGGTCAGAGTTCATGAGGAAAGAAGCAGAAGGATTCTCTTCTCAAATAAATGATTTAACTGTATTTATCTTTGACTTTGTAATGAATGGCTCCTCCTTAAGTCTTGAATTTTCTCAAGCAATCATTGCCATAGTCCTGTTGCAAAGACTTTGGATTCTTTATAATGCTAGTGTTTTCAGCAACCAGACTTTCTTTTACTGAATTTGGCAGATGCTTTCTATCTCATGAAACTGAAGTCTTTTACTTGGCTCTCTACTCCTGGTTTGTACTGTATATCTAGCAAAAGTCAGCCATCACTACCAATGCCACAACCTAACTATTGGAGTGCTTCATCATTGGATTCATTAATCTACCTCCCTTTATCTCATTTTCCCACAAAATCTGAGGACAGACAGAAGTAAAAAAAAATTTCTGACACAATATACCACAGGTGATTTCCAGCCCAAATGTCAATGGAGCCCCTGTTCCTACCTGAAATCAGCTGCCCTTGGCTTTAACTCTCTGCATTCCTATCATCATGTTTGTGTCCAAAAGCCTATCAGTATTGTACATCAATCACTACTCACAACATACTAGTGTTTCTGTGGCCTCACACTCCTCCCACAAACACATTCCCAAAACTCCAAAACATCAAGTGCAGAGTAAGGTTCTTAGTTTTTGGTACTGATGGCTGTCTTAAGCATTTTCTCATCAATGAGACTAAATAACCAACACTAAGAATTTAAGAAATTATTAAGCATGTCTTCCATGTTTCAGGGGGTAGACAACGTCTTTCTCCTACTAGCTGTAATAGAAATTTGATCATCATGGCCAGTACTATGATCTAGGTTCTAATCTTGCAGGTGGCTGTTAAATAAGTACTCTGAAAAAGACAGAGTGAGAAGGTAGAAACTATTTGATGTGATTTTCAGGTATTTACTGAGCCACAACTGAAGATGAACCTTTCCCTAACATTCTGGTTGCAGTGCTGACAGCATTCCATGTACTGAATTGAAGGTTTCTCTCCCTTAGTGTATAAGCTCCATGGTCAGTAGATGCAGGAAACTGGTCTTTTTGCTTTTGTTTGATTATTATACTTATAACATGAACAGAAAAGCAAGTGAGTGTCATTGGGATTTATTCAATTTTTAAAATACTTGGGCAGCTCTTCCTGTGAAATTCATACTTCCTAAGTGTAAATTAAAATTCTTTGGTGGAAAAGAATTCTAGAGCATGTAAATTTATAAAGACTGCATGTTTATTATGACTCAAAAACTTGTGGACTCCAGTTTACTGCATTGTGGTTCCATTGTTTTCACTCTGTTGTGAGGTGACACATCATGGAATGTGCATGAAGCAGAGCAAAATCAACTCCTTCAATCAATCAATCAATCAATCAGTCAATCAATCAATCATAAAGGACCAGAGTATGATAACGCCCTTGTAGCACACAGGCTTAGTGATGGATAAATCTTATTGTAGACCCATCTTATACTTTCCTAAAGATTCTACCCTGGGCCCATGTCTTCAAAACACAAAACATTTCCAGGGAGAACTCTGCATCTAACAAAGTCAGTCCGGCAGCTGAGCAGTGCTGCTTTGAGACTCTCCATTCTTTTAACTGGAACTAGGACTGTGTGTGGGTTTCACAATTTAAGAATAATTGTCAGATAGCTAAACATTGCTTCCCTTGAGGTGCTACACAAGTTTCACCCTAATTCATTCCTTTTGATTTCATAAGTACGAGTGTTATGGCTAAAGGGTATAATCATGAAGAAAGAAACTCTCCTGGGTTTCAGATTGAAATTGTTATCCTGCTGTGGACTGAGATTGGGCAAGACCCGTGAGGTAGAATGCCATCAGCCTCATTAAAGTGGATGGAGCAAAGATTATAAGAACATTTGAACCTCTGTCCAACACCTATGCTGAGGCGATTAAACTGAAACATGGTTTTAGGAATCTTGATACCAATCCTGATGCTGCTGGTTTCAATGTCTCTAGGTCTTTTGCTGAATTTACAGCTAAGATGGAATTCCTTTTGATATCCAGTCAAAGAGTTAGATAACTAGGTAAAAACAAGAAAAAGAGATTTAAAAAATTAAGATATGTAGCAATATACTACTTCCTTTATATCCAACAAACAGATCAATTTTCCTGGGCTCTAATAGTTTTTAAAATTTTTATTAACATATAAGTATTTGAATAGCACTCTATGAAATAAATCACTTTTGTAGATTTTGTTTTCTATTGATTCCATATTCTCTGAGTCTCCAGTATAGTTTTTAATTAAAACCATTCTATTGCTTTTGTAGTTTAAGTTAATCTAACTTTGCTTACAAGCCCTTGCTAGAGTTTAGGGGGACTATATTTTGCTATAGTAGAACAAGAGACAGGGAATTCCTTACTCTGAGGTTACAAAAAACAAAAAAAAAGGGAAAGAAAGAAATGAACTAACAGAAAGATGAGAACTGAGGGTCCCCACTGTGAAGGGAACAGGTTGTGATGACTCTCCTTCCTCCTAGTGTAACTGATGAGATCATCCTTGTTTTAGAACTGAGCAGGTGGACAGACACATTTCCTCTACACTGAAGCCAGCTCAGTGATCAGTGTAGGCTCACAACCTTCACCTATGATCCATGCTTACCTCTCTCATCAGCTGTTTCTCCTGATGGCATTTGTAGGTTTGGCTCATAGCCTATTTTCATATTGGAGAAATTTGCTTTTTATATCTGAAAATAATCCAGCTTTTATTAAAGTTTTATAAGATTAGTGTTTTCCTGGTGTCAATATAATTACAATCAGAAATTTTGTACCATTTGAGCAGACCTGAAATTTGAATTTAAGGGTTTAAACTTTCCTGTGATTAAACCATATCATTGTAGTGAAATGGCTGCAGTGCACTTTCACAAATATTATCTAAGACAGATAAAGAGACTAAGATTCAAAGGTACAAGTCAAAAATTGCCTTAAAACACACTTAAGCTACAATGGGAAACACTTTACAAACCTCAGTTCCCTCTGAGTGAAAAGAGAGCAGCATTTGTCTGAGCTGATTTGCATGTTCACTCCTTGCACAAAGGACCAGGCTGCTCAAACCATCTTAAAAGGCAGCTTCTCAGGCTCTTTGTGGATCAACATTTAGGTCTAAGTTTCAGAGATGGGTTCTGGAACTCACCTCTGCTTGTGTCTACTGCTCTGGGCTCCAGGTAGTTGAGGGATGGCATGGCCATTTTTATTTTCCATGTATGAAGATTCTTGATCAATGGGAAAATAGCAACTCTTGTGCAACTTCAAGTTTTAAATTCCCTTTTTGTTTCTGATTACTCAATTTTGCCTGTTACTGCGATGACAGGTGTCACCAATGCAATTATACTACTTTGTAATGTCTGAGTGACTCTGTTACAATCCATTGTGTGTGTTTATATTCCAGGCTCCAGTGGGGACATTGTGCTGATCCAGTCTCCAGCTTCCATGTCTGGGTCTCCAGGACAGAAGGCCACAATCTCCTGCAGGGCCACCTAAAGTACTGAGGAAGATTTGGGAGAGCTCCGTAGCATACGTGTTGTGTACTGGTTTCAACATAAGCCAGGACAGCCTCCCAAACCCTGATCTATGGAGCATCATTTTGAGCCCAAGGAGTTCCAGACCAGTTCAGTGAGAGTTGGGCTGGGACAGACTTCACCCTCACCATTCACCAGGTGGAGGGGGAGTATGCAGTTAACTATTACTGTCAGCAGGGTAAGGAACCTCCTCACACAGTGCTCCAGCGCTGAACAAAAGGCTCCCCAGGTTAGCTGCTCACTGAAACTCAGATTCATAGATGTTCCTCTTTCTGCAATGATTTTGGAATTGTCTAAAAAAATGCCCAACAATGTAAGGGAATACATGTAAACTAGTGTGTACATGTTTTTCCTACAGGATGATCTATGTTACTTTATTCCTGATTAAATTCAAATCTAAAAGTTGATGTTAGTGCCTTTCTTAGAGTCAGTAATAACTTCTTGAGCTCTGAACAATTTTAAACTTACACTAAACTTTTCTCTGTGAGTTCAAGTAAAGAAGAAGTTTGACTAGTAAAGTCTTTTATATTTTGCCTAAAAACTGACAGTCTCAATCTGATGCTACATTTTTTCACCATTTGTCTTTTAAGAAAAAGAAAAAAAAATTACTGATTTATGCAACACTAAGAATGTGATGTAATTGCTTTGTTTATTTAATGGCGATGTCTCTATCTAAGTTCTTTTCCCAAGTTTCGAGTTTTAAATTTATTATCTGTCCTTTTCCAGTTACTCAATGCTTATAACTTTTCTATACTCTTCCTTCCATACATGAGGCCAAAGTCTTTAGTTTTCCTCTTCAACCTCTTCTGACACTACAGCTAGAATGGAGCCCAGAATCCTCATAGTGCACAGCTGCATTCTTGGAAGGGTTACTTCTTACCTCATCTCTCCTGAGCTGGGCCGACCTCACACTTCTGCCTCCTTGGTCACAAAGCTCAACATCTCAATAAAAGGGCCCTTCGCTGTACTGACACAGCTCTGATTCACATTTTTATACTTTGCAAGTTTACAGTTTTGTTTCTCTATTTGTGACAATTATATTGTAGTTCTATTTTCCTATAAAAATTGTCAGAAATATGATAGCATAAAACTACATACAGTTGGAATTGTATAATTTGTAAAAGTCAAATTTCATTCAACTGAGAGTCCAAGAAGACATTACTGGTGTTCTTACTGTTTTTTTTTTTCCTGTTTCTCTGTGTTTCAAAGGTGGGAAATAAAGGAAATCAAAGAAATAAAATGTGAAGCCTGAGTTTTCAATGTAACATGAAATAATTTTCACACCATTGTTTAATTTCTAGCTCTCACATTTCAACGGTGAGCTTTTCAGCTTTATCTCTTGCCTTATCAATGCATTGCACAGCAAGCTGATTTAGTCTTTGTCCCCCTCTATGACTCAAGTCTTAAGGACAGATGTCACATGCTAGCCTCATAGCCTGTGTCCCAGAAGAAACTGCCACTGTCATTTAGAGCGGGTCTCAGAGGCTCCTGAGATGAAGGAGTCACCTACTTTGGTTCTGGCAGAGACTAGAGGAGTTTCCCTGCTTCCCCGTGATCAGCTCCTGAGGGAGTTCCTGGGTACTTTGAGAATTGCTGTTGATTTATTTCCTCTATACTTTGGCAACCTTCTGTGTGGTACCAGAAAAAATCCCTACTGTGTTCACCTATATTAAATCTATACATACTGATTTGGATTATCAGTAATATTTTAAGAGAGAGTGCTCACTGAGGCTCCACAGGTATCCTGCTGTCTGTAAACAGCTGTACAGCAGGCAGCATCTATGGTTCATTAATAGGAATCATTTAGGGCAGAGTCAAAAGTCTTGGTTCCTGCTTTCCTGCATCTTCAGAAAGTCAAGCCCCTGTTTTGTAACATGGCACTGGGTTCTCATGGCCTCTTCATTTGATCTCTCATTATATTCACTTTAGGCAACATAAGACTCTTGAAATATGTTTCCATCAAGGAGGAAGCCTAGAAAATACACAGGGTGTTTGTGAGTACCCGGACTAGAAAACTTCTCAATGAATCCTCATATTTACATTTTCCCTGACATAGTCTATAGCATTGCCTCTTGGTCCATTTTCTGTTTTCTTATTTTGTTTTCTGTTGTTGTCTTTTGTTTTTGTCTTTTAGAGTGAGGGTCCGATTTTGCAGCAGTGTTGAGCTCACTTTGTAGTCAAGGCTGCTTTTGAACTTGCAGTGATTCTCCTGTCTCAGGCTCCCTTGTGCTGGGATTACTAGCATGCATCACCTTGGTTGGCTCCTTTCCTTGCTTTTATAGCTAAAATGTAGTGTGAAAATTTTAAAGAAAAGAAATTTACTTGTTACAGTTCTACAGCTGAAAAGGTTAAAACATGATGTCAGCTTCTGTTTGGCCCTTGGTGAGGGCTTTCTTTCTTCATCGTGTCATGGTGCAGGGTGTAACATGGAAAGACGCAGCTAGCTTGTTCTCTTCCTCTTCTAATGTCACAGTTAGGAACTCAGCCTTGTTTCCTCATCTGACCCTAATTAGTTCCCCAAGTTTTCATCATCATTTATAATTAACTCAAAGACTTGGGCATTGTGCTCCCGACATATGAATTTTGTGCAGACATATCCAAATCATTGCAATTATCTAGCTATCTGTCAACCCTTCTTGAGTTTTGCTCTGTAATCTTCTCTCCTCTCTCCACTGTCTAAATATCCTGTGTCTCACTGACTCTCAAGTCTTCTTAGTTTCCATTGATCCATGTAACTCACATTGCTGGTTTGCCTGGTCAGGCTTCACGGGTGGCAGTTAACTTGCTCCTCTCCTTCCTCCTTATGCACAGCACCTACATAAACACTTAGCTAGGCAATGGCTTCTCTTTTATCTTCACAGCCTTCTGTAACCCTCTTTCTGGTTCTGTTCCTTTTCTTGAAAGCACATACACTGGCTTTTTGTGTACTTGTCACAATTTTGCAATGTCTGTAATCCTCTCAACATGCTACTCCTCTGTTGAAAGCAATGAAAATACAGGCACGTTTTTGGTGACAGGAAAAATTTGTGTTGTTCTCATTGCTGTAGCAGTTTTCAGTGAACTTTAAATTGATTAAGAGATCAGTGATTCTGAGCCATGTATATTCCCCACATACTTCACTTAGATGTGAGGCTCATTCATGCCCATTTGGAAAAGAGTCTCCATATCTCTGTCCAACCTAGAGATAAGGAAATCACAACTGATCTATTTTTCTTTATTATTGCTGAATGAACTTCACTTTTCTTAGATGTTTGAGTTGTACAATCACCTTCCTCTTTTATAGAAACTCTCTTTCTGTCTTTCATTTTTATCAGTGCTGCATTATAATTTTCTCTGCTATTGAGAATTTTTGCAATAACTTTAACCATGAAAATAAATCGATAGTAATACATTGATTATTTTCAATGCAAATGGAGAAAATTCATCCTGAATAGTGTCAAACATTGCATCCATTTCTAGTGGTAGCAAAGATCAAAGAAGTGCACCATCTCCTACTTTCAGTGTGAAAATTGTAAAAATCTAAGGGAGAGTATAAAAACAGCTAAAACTAAAAATTATTAAAATTGTTAATAATAAGCAATTAGAGAACAGAAGACAAAATGGGAAGAAAACTTATCAGCAGTAAGTTTTCTGAAGTTTCTTCTTCATTTGGACATGTTTGCCCATCATTTCTGAACAGAGGAAGGCCCACATTGAGCACCAGTGCAATGCGTGTTGAGGGTCTATTTGGCTTCTGACCAGAACACTAGCTAAGATAGACAATGTGAGCTAGGTAGGAGGCAATATGCGCTGACTTTAATTGTTCTCTCTTCCTTATTCCTTAGTCCTTTGTTAAACATGCAACAGATACTAACAATCAGATTCAAAATTGATTTTTTTCAGTGATAACTGGTCAAAGAGTATTGGATGGCAATGTTTAAAGGAATTATCAATCATGTTTGCTCAGATTCTACATAACAATATTTTTAAAGATGTTTGACAAAATTATTTTAAAATATTGAATTGGCATATAGAATTGAATAACGTTTCTCAGCCAGGTTTATTCTTGGAATGCATGGTCGAATTGGTATTTGAAAACTGATCAATATAATTAGAGGCTAAAGGGCAAAACAGCAGCAAGTTGGTGACCTGCAAGTGATTAAAGCCTAGATATAGACAGTGGATGGTCTCGGCTGATGGCAACACTTTACCTGTGGATTTTCTAGTCACTTCAGCGCACTGTCCACATGTCTGTCTGCATTAAGTGACAGATGATTCAGAATCCTGGGAAGAGAGACTACCAAAAAAATCCAAAAATATGTCACTAAATTTTTTTGGAATGGATTCCAGAATGTTTAAAACTATGGCTTAAATATTTTCCCTGGAAGGATCATTTTTGCTTTGAACATTGCCATTTATTTTCCTCTTGCAATTCCAAATAATACCATAAAACCCAATATTCAGCTATAAATAAATGTGCATTTTTCTTATTTAAAGAGAGGTTTCTCAGGTCTCTGATGCTTGGGATAAGAAGGAAGAGAGAAACATGAGGTGCAAAGGAGCTTCTTGACCCCTCTATGAAGATTTTCAGTACTTTAAATTTCTGGATCCATGTGAACAAACTCTTGCCATTTTAAACAATGCAAAGACCAATTGATGAAAGTAGCCACACACTTCTGTTCCTTGGGGGGTTTATATCATGGATTATATCACTGTTGGAGAGGAACTATCATATCTAGATAGTAATAAATTGCAACAACTTCATGCTATGGATTATGAGAGTGACATCTGTCCCAGACACACTGCCACTGAACCTTGATTGGACTCCAGATATCAAACTGTTTGCACAGCAGATTAGAAGTTTAGGAGCTTCCCTGATTTCTGTTGATACCAAGCTAACCATTTAACTATGACCAGACACTTTGCATTGGATGGAGACTGCCTCTCTTATCAATGCAGTTATGGAAGAGGGAGACTGGGTCATCTAGATGTCACATCTGGTGCCTACCATTAGAAACAAAAACCAAACATTCACACAATTGAACATGATAAATGAGAGCATTTCCAAAGAATCAGGCAGGATGACCACATTAGGCTCCATTGTTTTCCTACCATAACTAGGAGCCAGAGCAGCAGGAGCCCCAGAAGCTGACTGTAGACCCTCATGTCTGTGCTGATTCCTGACTGGGAGACATTCCTGTTCAGGTTTTGACTGGTCTATTAAGTATTCTTGGAGGGCAGGGGCTGTGCTCTGGGAACATTCAAATCAGCATGGCTTGGAACACCTTCAGGACAAGCTCCTGACATCAACTCAGCACAGCCCCAGGGAGCATAGCACCAGTGTCACCAGATCAGGTAAACAGAATAGTTTTAACATGGATAGCAGAATTCTCCCTTTAAGTCCTTTTTGTTACAAACAAAGTTAATGAAAACATTGAGATTGTAAAATAAATCTGGTTCTACAGTTGGAATATATTTTGTAGTTAGGGATCAATAGAGGAATACTGGCACTCGAAAGAACACATGCACAGTAACTCAGAGTATAGGTTACCAGGTCTTAAACTTACTCTCTGAGTTTACAGACCCATGCAAATGCAGCAAACAAAGGAACACCATGCTGAGAGGACAAAAGCATGAGTGATGGTCTTTTCTTTTCTTTTTTTTTTTTCTTTTTTATCAGTACCAGGGATCGAACTCATGACCACCTGCTTGCAAGGCAGGTGCTTATGCCACTGAGCTAAATCCCCAGCCCCAGTGATGGTCTTTTCATAATGGTTCTGGTGTCATTTGTGTCTAGGGGATTTAATTGACTACTGTCTTATTTATTGACCAATGCTATGCAACTTCTTTAAGTGTCTATGTTTTCACATATATTCTAAAATTCAGGAATCAAAATAACATTTTCCCAATTTAGGAGATAAAGGGACATAAAATGTAATGAGGAAAAAATATAAAGTGTGTGTATTAAGGAATACAGAAGGAATAGGTGAGAGCTCTATGCATTAGTCTCTACAGATCTGAGGGAGAAAACAAAAATGAGTAATTTAACCCTTTGACAAGGAAAACTTCATGCTGTGAGATAAAATGGAGGAGTAAAAATGAAATAAGTGATCTTCTTTAGATATAATCATTAAACACAGTAAAAAGTGTTCTGCTATGATCAAAATGTATTTTGTTGTCATTTATGACAACAGAACAGAGATTCTTGTCATTGAGTTCTGTGCTGGGTGGTTTCAAGTTTCAGAAATATAATAAATTGAATTTGAGTGTCATGGATACAATTATGGAATACGGAATAACTTATTATAATGGAGATTTTATATTTGAGTTTTTCTTTTGAGGAAACTCAAGTCTTTCATTGCACTATCTTTTACTCTGTCCCTGCTGGAGGATGAAGAGTCACTGAATTAAAGTGGACTTCTATTGTCCCACTCACCATGAACCGTGGTGGTGTTGCAGTGGAGGAGTCTCAAGAGAGCAAGATAGGACTTCAGGAATGGATTTTTTAACCTGACTTTAGAATTAAATGAAGGATTTGTGAGGTACAGTGTTCTGTTTGATTATAGAAAATACCCTTGGTGAGCCTGATACTGATAATGTTATTGGTTTAACTCCGTTCATCAGAGAGCGAGACAGACTGACAGACAGAGAAAAACTCAAGTAGTAGACTATGCGTTTTTATATGACAATCCTCAAGCATTGGCAAAGACTGCAAGCATCTCAGGATTATATATATGCACATGCACAAAGTTCCTAGGAACTCTGATTAGTCTATTAGAGGACCTATTTGACTTTAGAGACTGTGGGTGCCTCTAAAGGTCACAAGAGAGCATCAATCTGTTTTCCTGTAATTTCAAGAGATCTATTCCAAGTTAATGCATATAGTGTGCTCTTCATGTTTTCTTTCCAAAGAGGAGAAGATGTAAATAGATAGACCACAACATGAGAAACTACAAGGAAGTTTCCTGACTTCTTCATTTTAATCCATTTGCACATTATTTAATGCAGAGTGTCTATCTCTCTGCTTCAGTCTTTGAAGATCTTGGCAAAAGAAAAGACCAAGAGGCTGGAGATTTTCCTCAACAGCATAAGCGCCTGCTTGCAAGCATGTGCTCATGAATTAGATCCCCAGTACCAAAAAAAAAAAAAAAAAAAAAAAAAAAAGGAAAGACCAGTAGTTAAAGTAGTGTAATAGTAACTCATAAAGCAATGCAAATTAGAATGTGTGCTATGCTCAGAATTTGTAAGTCCAGTGTAAATTGTCTTCTCCAGTTAAACTTTTTGTGGCCCTTACCTTACAAGGCTTTATTATGGATGAAGAGCTGATGGTCAATTTAACACCAGCTGAATTAAATAAATATGGTGCTGAGTGTAGATCTTCTACCTGAGGAAATTTTCCAGCATAGCAACATGGAGAAGGCAAATGAGGCATTATGATTTTCTCCAAGTGTTGCTATTTGAGCTGTTCATTTTCCTGGAGGAGCATATCAAGTCTGGCTTCCCCAGTGTGTGTTGGACCATTGTCATTGGAAGAGTTTGGGTCCTTGTTGGTAAAAATGGTTGTGGTTCACTTTGGGAGAGCTGTGGTCCTTACATGGAGCATCACTTTCTGGCTCTGGAAGGGAAGATATGTGCCATTTAATCTCCAGGATAAAATCATCATGCTGGATTTCCGGAATGTACTCAACTCTTTTTAATCATTAGAGGAGCTTGGGACCTCCATGTTGCTGAGGATGGTTGTCATTCTTCTCAGGACAGGTCTGGCCCTTTTTTTGAGCATGACTTCTTGGCTACACTGGAGGACTCTCATCCTAACAGCTCAACTCCTTAACCCTGTGGGCATAGGCTTTCTAGCTTCCACAGCTGACCTTTGGGCTTCCCAGTGTGGATCCATGAAACAGCCTGGAATGAGTCCTTCTTGTGGGCTCTAAACTTTCAGCTGTATTGTGGGAGGCATGGTTATGGGCTCTAGGTTTTCATCTGGACTCATGCAAGATATTGCTTTGGGATCCTGGCCCTTGGGTGAACATTTTGTGTCTTTAGGGTTGTGGACAGATTTCTTGCAGTTTCTTGGGTTTAACTCTGGGTGACCATCATAAAACAGTATTATAAATTGTATGTCCTGAATCTAATTGTTCTCTTCACACCCTGACTACAACAGACTTTGCCTCTTCACTTCCTTCTAGTCCTACAAACATCAGGGATTTGGTCTTCCACTCTGTAAGCTCAGCTCTGTCTTTTCTCTGCATGTCATTCCATATAATATACTACATGAGTCCTGAGTTTCTGAGATTCTTGCTCATGCCCCTTTTCTGTCTTCAACTAAACTTTGTCCTTCAGCTACCAAGTCCTGACACCTGTGAGTTTTGGGTTCCCCAAGCTTAACTTTGTGTATGTACATAACCGAAAAGTGATGTTGTAGCATACTTAAGAAAGGCACAGAAACAAACTAAACAGTTAAAACTTATATCTTTGTTGTTTCTGCTCAGGAAAACATGAAAAAAATAACACATTTTTACTAAACTATATTCTTTCAAGAGAGCTATAACCAAATTGAATACATAACTGCATTTATATACTCTATTTGAATGTAAACACAAAATTTGAAATCTTAGTTAACAACCCTACATATGTTGTCAGTATATGAAACATACATGTCACTGAGTTGAGGAGAGTATACACATCACGTATTCTAATTCTGCATGGGTTTGCCATCAGAGAATGCACTTTATTCTGTGGGCCAAACGAGTACAACATTTCACTGTCCCACGTGTACAGTGTAATTTTTATATTTTCCTGGGTCATTATATTCTTCTCTATACTCTCTTCCATCTCTAAAGAGGCTGAGAAGGATCACCCAAAACAGGAACTGAAAAAAGTATTCAAGCATGCAGTAAAAAGAGCATTACTGAAAACAGAATGTTTTATTTATTGTGAATCTCTATGCTTTTAATATAAAAGTAAGGTAAGATATAAAATGTAGAAAATGCTCAGTGCCAATTTGTAAGAAAGGTTGCCATTTATAACACCAAGTCTGTATTTGTAGCTAAGCAATATGTCTTTCTCTGTTTATGAATTCTATTTCCCTCTACTCTCAATAAGTAGGACTTGACCTCAATAGTACAGTCTTCATCCCTGAGCTAGTGAGTATGCACTTATATTCCTGCTGTTTTCGAGATGATTCAGAAAGCCAGAGTTACTGCCACTAAGGATGGAGGTGTCATATTTTCCACATGTTCATCTTGAATGCCAGCCCCTTAAAAGAAGGGTTACAAACCACAAGAAGGGACCATAAATAAGAGAATTTTGTCATAATTTAGATCCTTTGCACATTTTCTTATGTGCTATATCCACATTATTCCACTGTGATACAATAAAATTACTCAATGAAAATAATTTTGGCATTCTCAAAAGGAAGGATTGATGATGGATTCAACTCTGAAATTCTTCAATTTTGAAATACAGTCACTGTGTCTGAAGATTACTAAGATCTAGGACAGGCCTGTTAGTTTTCCATCACTGCTCCTCATAAAAGAGGGAACAATCCTAGGCGCACACTTGCCCCAAGGTCCTGGGAATTTGTTCCACAGTTTAGTATCTTAACCTGAGAATCAAAGTCCAACTCAGGGTATCTGCACCACACCCCTGCAAGGCTTCTTTGGACAGGCTGCTATACAAGGGAGCCTCCTGGTTCACCTCATTTCATCTTTCCCATCTCTAGATTTCCTTTCCTCTTGGAGGAAGCCAAACCTCCTCAGCTCCACTAGAAAAGAATCAGGAGTTTCTGTCTCACGCCAAGCCTCTAATGATATCATAGACTCTGCAGAAGAAGCAGCTGGGCCTGGGGGGCTGATGGGGTTTTTGTTGTAGTCTGTATCACTGTGGGTGGATCACTCTCCCACTGCTGACAGTAATAAGTTGCAAAATCTTCAGCCTCCACGTTGCTGATTGTGAGAGAGAAAGAAGTCCTTGACCCACTTCCACTGAAGCGAGCTGGGACTCCCGAGGCCAGGTTTGATGTTTCATAAATTAGGAGCTTGGGAGAGGCTCCTGGCTTTTGTTGGTACCAGTGCAATCTGCTAGTGCTTACACTGGAGCTGGCTGTGCAGGTGATGGTGACCTTCTCTCCTGGGGAAGCAGGCATGGTTGCTGGAGACTGGGTGAGCACAATTTTTCCATTGGACACTATGCTCAAGGAGGAGAGATGAAAAGATATGTTAGAAGTTGGTACAGATAGATACACAGGAATGTCACGTCACACAATACACAGAACAAACCCCCTTAATCTCAATTTCTATAGTAAAAGGAGGATCAGTTTTGAGATTTCTTTATCCTTACCTGTGACACTGAGAAGCAAGAAGGTGAGAATTTGACCTTGAAAAACCATTGTGCTTTCTGAGCTCTGCCTCAGGCTAAACACATCTCTTAAAATCACCCCTTAAAAACATTTCTGAGCATTTTGTGGTTTCTGAGCAAGGGATATGCAAATCATCAGGTTGCAGGTGCTCCCTGGCTTATTCAGCCATGTGATACTTCAAGTTTTTCATAAAAATTAGAAAGTTTTACAGGAGAGTGATGATCCTAGTTCTGTTCTGAAGTGATTTACATTCGTGGCAAAAATATCTAAGTCATTCTGTGATGATGCTACTTTGATCAGGGTAGCATGGAATGTTCTACTGGACAGCTTGGAAGGTATTTTCTCTGAATAAAAAGCTGATTAAGAGGCCCAGTTTGATGCCAAGGAAATTATCAGTGTAAGATCCTGTCCTTGTTTATTCTGCTACCAGGAAAAGGAGTTCTTGTGGTTGGAGCTTAAATAAAGGACCATGGAATTGGAACTGATGGTGGCCCTCTCTCTTGCAAACACAACCAAGAAGCCTGGAGACTGCGTCTTCATGGTGTCCTACAAGTGTCTGTAATTATAAATGGGTTCTTTCACATTTCCAATGTATTAAGATCTGAAATATTGAGTTTATCAAAATATCAGACAGGTAAGCAATTGTTTCCTTCCACGTGATGATATCAATATTCACTTTTAAACAATTACTTTTCTGAACCTCACACTGGAGACTCAGAGATCAGGAAGAGGAGGAATTGGTACTTTGACTCCATCCTGCCTCAGTCCAGCTGTCTACGCCACTCAGCACTGTGTCTCCTGAGAAATGCTATGATTAGAGCTCTCAGTGAGGAGCCTAGGTAAATCGTTAGAGAATAGAAGAGTCATAGAAAGCTCACAGTGCTGAGCCATGGCATTAAATATCTAAAAGATTACTCAAAAATGCCTTTCATCTAGGAAATGTGATTATGTGTCCTCAAGTGTTAAGGTATAACCCTCAAACTATACTTCTCAACAAATTTCAGAAATCTCTTACAAAACTGATACAAATTGAAAATAAAAATTATATTTGCTAGATTTCTTATTATGTCAGTGTATGATTTCAGAGTTTTATTTAAACTTATACCCATGACCATAGTACAGAGCATATATTTATGGCATTGGATGGAATTATGAGAGTACACAACTCATATCTCTATCTCAGATTCTTTTTTCAATTTTAAATACATATTTGGTGCTCCACTTAGTTATCTATATCCTACACATCTTAATATATACAAAGCAGCCCTCTGGCATTTCTTTCATGACAAAAGAAATACTCAGAAAACGTGATTACTTCCTGAGGAATCTCCCTGTTACTATTCTTCAGTTTCAGTCACTTTCTCAATGAACATCTCAAGTTCACAGAAGTTTCCTTGGCTCCAAGAGATCTAAGATGCTCCTCCTGTGGAATAAATGTAGCTCTAAGTCCTGGTAGGCAAGTCTTCATTTAACTGGGATGAAACAAAATATTTGTTGAATTATAAAATAACAGGGTAATGATATTAATAAAACATCAAAAAATTAAATGTATCAGCACCAAGACTGTTTTAGTTGAACACATTTTGAGCACACTGAACAGATCTTCCAGTCCCATAGAACATCCATTTTACAGCAAGGAGTGTATAAGAAATGAAGAAATAAGATTTCTTCAGCTATGCCTACTATAGGGTTTCTGACCTTTTGTCCCCTGCAGCATCACCATTACTCAGAGAAAGTGGGGAATTGGGGTCGAGGTTCATTGAGTGTCTCTTCCTTCCTCAATAGGGACTGATCTAGAGTAACAGGGAACAAGTGCAGGCAATTGAACATTTCTGTTTCTCAGAAAAAAAAATCCGATACAGATTCACTAATGCTAAGTGACTCAAATCATATTTTCATTAAATACATCAATAATTCAGTCCACCATCTCACTACAGTAAAAGTTCACCAACATATAATTCAGCGGCATACTGATGACTTTCCTAAAAACAAACTGGAACCACTATTGCTTGACCAGTTTCATTACGCTAACTTTCTCATCCATTATTTATGCTTTACTCTTCTCTATATTTTTCCTAGAACATGAAGCTTTGGGCAGAGAAGTGGAGCAGATGTTAATTTTA
Source organism: Cavia porcellus (assembly GCF_034190915.1). NCBI lineage: Eukaryota > Metazoa > Chordata > Mammalia > Rodentia > Caviidae > Cavia > Cavia porcellus. The sequence goes on along the minus strand of NW_026947501.1, from coordinate 41,153,288 downwards.
TAATATGTCCCTTATATGGGTTTTGTCTTCTCACATCTTGTATTTTCCTTGCACGTGCCTTAACTCAGACCTGAGGTTATACATGAGAGAGTGAGCATTTCTCCTCTCATTTAAAGTAATTCTTGTCTCCTTCCACATCGCTTAAGTTCTGTTTGGTGGACAGATTATTTCAGGGAATAATTAATCTAAGCCAATCCTAGAAAGTAAATGTAGGACAGAAATTGTATCTGCCACAGAGATTAGCGTCTTTGGCCATAGGGGTCTTTGATGGTCTGGCAGTTTGGATGACATCTGAGCTCACCTAACTGATATTATGTTCAGAGGTCCAGCTCCAATATGAGCAAAGTACTTCATGTGTGAGCAAGTAGCATGAACCTCCAGGCTTTGTGAGTACATTCTAAAGTTTTCCTTAATATGTGAGTGAAACAATGGGAGTTAGAATGCAGAAGGAGGAAAAATTGGGTTTTGTTGCTATGTGATATTAGATCAAGTACTCCACTCAAATTCCTCTTCTAGATTTTTCATTACATTCAATACCAAAATTCCAGTACCTTCTGTATTAGTCAGGGTTTTACTAGAGAGAACAGATGTAACGTAGGATACAAAGATGTAAAAGAAACAACAATATTGGCTTAGGATGGTCAGCCAGAGTCAGATGAGGAAGTGTGCAGAGGGTTTCTACACACTGGAGGCTGAATTCCAAGGTCTGGAATTCACCCTAGTGTCTTGTGCAAGCCCACACCAGCAGGCTGATTGTCTGCAGCGAAGGGCAAAGGCTCTATAATGAAAGGCTGAAGAGTCTATGCTGGAAAGCTGAGGAGTCTACACCGGAAGCCAGGAGATGTGGTCCAAACCCAAGAGGAAGGCTGGAGCTTCTCCCAGTAATGGAATGCATTCGCCCTTCCTCCTTCCCTTTTATACCTCCAAGTGATGAGACACCATGCCCCATGATGACTGAGCCTATGTCCTGAATCAGTTCAATACTTTCATATTTCCTGGTCATTTGACTGTGGGGGAGAGCAAAAATCTAGGATTCTTGATCCAGTGAATAATATGGATGGCAATGCACCATGCTGTTTCAATGAACCTCCCTTTATGGTCACATTAGGGAATAATATCCACAGTAAATTTATTACACCTCTAAAAGACACTTGCAAAAGGCAATTTCAGAATTTCTTTGTGAATGCCAAGAATAATGGACAAAGTGAATTCCAAGCAGGCAGAATACTTGGGAATGCTGAATAAGTTCCTGGGAATAAAGAAATGTAAAATCAATATCCTACATAACAGTAGATGCACAGATATTTGACAAAATCAATTTAAATGTGTTCAATCGGTATATAAACATTGAATAATGTGTCTCCACCAAGTGAAAGCCTTCTTGGTATTTGAAAGTCAATCAATATAAATAAAAGAATACAGAGCAAAAAGCAGGAGTTAAATGGGTAGCTACAAGGGAAAAAATAAAGTATCTGTGAGAGAGAGACTGACCTAGAGGAAGAGCAGGGAGAAGGGAATATTGTTTTAAATAAGACCACAGGGCAGAAATGCAAAATGTCAGAATGGGAGATTGAGGCCCATCCTGGAAAGCAGAAAAGTTAGAGAAGCCAAGCAGGTCTGAAGGAGAAGGGGTCAGGGATAAGTTCTTGAGCATTGGACAAGGTGGACTGTACAGAAATCTCCCTGGTGATATCAGCTCTTAGAGCTGCAAATTAAATCACACTGACATGGGTTTAGTTCCACAGATAGTTGCTACTTCAAGTCTGGCTCCTTTAAAACTGTTGCTCACCTTGTGTAAAAAGCTCACAATGCTACCGATTGTTCTAGAAAATTTGTTAAGTCACATTCAGTTCAGTCATCTTAATTTGTCATTCAAACTTAAAATATGCACATTTTATTGTTCACACTAACTGTGCTAAGTCTCACGAAACATCAAAAAAAAAATCCTAGATCTCAATAGGAAACCAGGTCAAGTATTGATCTGAACAACATTTTCCTTGAATTAATTTCACATTTTTAAGATTGTCAAAATGTTTTTAATTTTATGTGAGTCCAAAGCCTTAAACTAAATTTTACATTATGCGTTTTAGCTACATTCCAGAGAAAGAATATTATCTTGTAGTAGAAAGAATGCTGAAGATAGAAAGAATTGAAAGATCCAGAGTATTTAATAAAAATAATAGTACCCAAATTGATAGCAGTAGTAATCTGTGTTAAATAGCTGCCTTTTATCGGATTTCACACCATAAATTATAGCACATTATTTCCTGAAGAAAAATACTGCATTAAATGAATATTTTAAAGAACATTTGAATGCTATATATATATATATATATATATATGAAAGTTAATCATGTGTCTGTAGATTAATGAACCGTCCGCCAAAGGAAAAAAAAAAAAAAACCTGCAACAAACAGGAAAAGAAGGATTAGCTTCCCATGCTGGGGTAGACAATTTGGCTGTAACTCTGGCCTCCACTGTCATGGCAGGGACTCTAGGCTTGCTGCATTAGTAGCAGATCTAATACCACTGCCTCCATATCTATGATTTCCCAATTCTTCCCACAATTCCTAGCTGTTTCCATGTTGTATCATCAGGGCCATCATTCTATTTTATAGTTAATCCATCTTCCGGGGTCTCATTTATGTACCATCAACATAACTTCCCTACATTTTAGGAAAGAGGATGACTCACCATGATGCTCCCTGGAATTTCATTCCTTGTGAAATTCCTTGAGAAAGGATTCCTAACCGTGGAGAAGACTTTGACAACTGTGTTCTTTTAGGATGCAGATGAAATTTGTCGATGCTGATGTGTATGTTGGTGAACAAGAAGACATGCTAATTGTAAGACTGCAGGAGCATAGTGATTGAGTGTAGGTGAAAATAGTAAAAGGGAACAAGTGAAAAATCCCAGAACCTTAGGAGTCATGCAGCACACTGTGTGGAATGGCACACAGAATAAGAGACAGAGCTGAGTTCACAGTTGCAGAATACCAAATCCTCAGTGTCACCAGGACTAGATGGAAGTGATGGAACAAAACCTTTGAAGGTGAGGCCACAGAAATTTGAGCTGGAGAGGACAGATTTGGGTAATAGTCCATACACTCCATCCTCACAATTCATGACCATTGTACTAGATTTACTTTGCCTTGCTTCCTGAGTTAATATTATACTTCTTTTCCTATATATCCTGGAATATGTGTCTTTTATTATGGTAACATCTTCAAAGACAAAAGCACCTAAAATATTCACAGGTATCGAAATAAAGAAGTCAACAAACAATCTTGTGGTTTTGAATGCTGTGATATATCTAGAAAATCTTCTCTTTGTTGGAAAGATAACAATAAAAACATGTCAGGGACCATGAAGACAGGCATATAGTTTTCATGGGAAAGCAAACGGATCCTCTCCTGTTGTTCTCAGAGAGAACCAATAGTCCTGGCAGTCAAAGAGGTGACCTCTTAATTTGATCAGGGAACCTGGGAACTGTAGGTCTGTGCAGAGTTATGAGCCTTGAAGGATTTGAACAGGCAAGAGTACAGCCCATTTGTGGAAGGTCTCTCCCCCATCATTCTCTCTCTGTCTCTCTCTCTTGAAATATCTTTCCAATCATTCTCTTACTCTTTTTCTCTGTTTCAGTCTGTTTCTCTGTCTCTGTATCTGTCTCTGTCTCTCTCTCTATCTCTTTCTGTCAGTGTGTTAGTCTTTCCTTCTCTCTCCTTCACTCTGATAAGTGTGTCATGACAGTAAACCAACAACTCTATCATTGTCAGAATCATCATAACATAGGTTGTCTTGTGAAATCAGAGCACCATAACATCAGAGATCTTTCATTTAATTCTAGAGTTAGGTGAAAAATAACATTCCTGCTGAAATATTTGCTTCACCTTCATAGTCTCCTCCCCTGGAGCACTACCATTGTTCCTGGTCATGGGAACACAGTGTCTGTGTCCAATTTGTGACTCTTGATCCTCCTGTACCAACAGATTCTGAGGGAGATGAAACACATTCGTAGAGATGAAGACTTGAGTTTCCTAAAAACATAAACTCAAGTAGCATCTCACTCATGGCCAGTTACTCCTTGCCCATATTTTAACCCAGGGCTCCCAACTTCAATTTGCTCTGCTCCTGAAACTTGAAACCACTGACCACACAAGTCATTGTCCTTAATCACTGCTCTGTTGTCATAAACAACAAAGTAGACTCTGATCAAGAGCAGGGAAATTTTTTGTATGTTTAAGAGTTGTATCAAGTTAAGATCACATTTTATTATTTTGAATCCATTTTTATGACAGAAAGAAGTTTTTCTGAGCAAAAGAAGGATAAATCAGTATTTTTGATGTTGTGCCTCATGTCTGTTGAGGTACCACTTAAACCTCGAGCATTCCTTCTGTCTTCCTTAACACACATATTCCACAGGTTTTCCTCACCACAGATTCTAACACTTTTATCTGCAACATAATGAAATGTTTTTATGGTTCAGAAATTTTCAATACATCTGAAAAAAAAAAAAAGATACTTTCTCTATAAGATAGGAGGCAGATGACACACCATAAGTACAAATGACTTGAGGACAGATCTACAAAGACCAGCATTTGTGTGTTTCTTCTTCCAGCACTGGCTTCCTCCCTTTGCTGCTTGTGTATGAGTCCAAAAACTTAGAGAATAAATTAGAAATCTGGTAACCTCACACTGTAAGATTTACTGTTTCCTGGGTTCTTTCCAATCACAAATATCCCTTTGTAAAACCCTAAATGTGAAAAATATTACAAATGTTCACAAGATTCATAATAAATTTTGAAAAACTTCATCCCATGTATTTTGTAACAAAACCCTTCAGAGAGAAACCTGCTGTCTACTGGGAAATCTGTTGTCCTTAGCTGCTCTGGTGACACTGGGGCTGTGCTGAGTGACTAAGATGAGCCTGTCCTGCATCTGTGCCCAGCCCTGCTGATTTGCATGTGACCATAGCACAGCTCACTGCCTCCAAGACTACTTAATAGACCATACACACCCTGAGCAGGAGTCTCTCCCAGTTAGAACGCAGTACAGACATGAGGGCCCCCAGTCACCTTCTGGGGTACCTGCTGCTCTGATCCCAGATAATGAAAGAACAGCAGAAATTTCGACAGCCTAATATTCTCAGTGCTTCCTGATTTTTTCAAAATGTTCTCTTTTATCATGTTCAATTGTGTGAATGTTTGCTTTTTTGTTTCCAATGATAGGTACCAGATGTGACGCACAGATGACCCAGTCTGCATCCTCCATATCTGCTTTAGTAGGAAAGATAGTCATCATCAATTGCAAGGCAAGTCAAAGTATAAAAAAAATAGTTAGCTTAGTATCAACAGAAATCAGGAAAAGCTCTCAAACTTCTAATCCACTGAGGAACCAACTTGGCATCCAGAGTCCCATTAAGGGTCAGTGGCAATGAGTCTGGGACAGATTTCAGTCTCACCATCAGCAGCTTAGAGTCTGAAAATGTTGCAACTTACTACTGTCACTAGCATAATTCTGCTCCTCGCACAGTGATACAACCTATGACAAAAACTCCCTAAGAAGCAAAAGTGTGTGCCTGTCCTTCATCACCAGGTCTTTGCATTTACTCACAATGATGAGTGTATTCCTGAGACATAACCATCTTTGAAAGTACTGGGAGGTTTTGATAGATGGACCAAGAAACTAGTTTGAACCACAGGTTTCTCTCCTCATTCTCATTCTTGAATTCAGACAGCTGACAAAACTCTCTTATGTAATACAGGACAAATATTCAGTTTATAGCTGAACATTTAGGTTTATGATGTCTTTTAGAATTAAAGAGTAAAAGCAAAATCACACTAGATATTCAAAACAAAAATTGTATTTCTAGAGAATGAACCTTAACCATAGATTTTAAATGTTTTGGGCTCCATTGCTAGAAAAGCAGTGACATATTTGATGGATTGTCTCCTGCTCTCCCAGAGGCAGAATCATCTTCCACCAAATGTAGGGGCTACCTGATCATGTGGTCCACTGTACACCTCAGAAATTCTAGGCATAATGTGTGGATGTGGTGTGCTGACTTCAGAGCTTCACTTGTTGATTCTCCAGTCATTGATGACCATGTGTCCATCTGTAGCTGTCAATAGATATTGTGTCATCCTTGTCTGAATTCCAAATCTCATAGGAGGCCCTCTCATGGACAAAAGCTAAAGTAAAGAATAAATCAAAAGAAATTCTGAGAAATGCGCTTCCCAAGATCATAATGGTGATTGGGAGCTGACATCTGACCTCTCAGTGTGGTCAGCACTGTTCCAGTTCTCAGGATTTTTCCACTTCAGAGAAATACCCAGATATATGTGAATGTGCTTCCCAGTATTAACATGAAATATGAAGTTAACACAATAAAATGCCTATGAATCATAAACTCAATGTAAGATAATTAAATTCCATGAAATGTATAGGAATTTTTGCATAAAGTTATAGAGCAACAATGAAATACAAAAATATTGTTCAGAGCAAAATCAAGAAATATAAAATGTTATTCTTAATATAAATATTGCTTTCCTGCAGTGAAAGTGTCAGATACAAAGTTGACACTATTCTCAAAACTAGATGAAATTCAAATAAAAGTAGTACAAAGGAGAACACCCGGGACCTACTTAATGAGAATCTGTTTTAACAGGATACTAGGGAGACACAAAGAATTTAAAGATCTTATTTTAGCAGACATTTTCTCTTAAAGCCATTTTTTTTTTCTCAAAACCACTTATTTGCTGTTTAAAATTGGTGTTGAAATTTCAGATATCTTTAGTTTACACTTCTTAAAATTATGTATAAAATATATCATAAATTCTGAAAAGTATTATTGTTAACCACATAAGAATCCAATACTTAATAAATCAGTGTAGTGTAGATACTTAGAATATTAGAATCCACAAGGTAAAAAAAAATGAATCAAAATTGAAATCAGGAGTCTGAGAGCCTTCCCTGTGCTCAGCTGACACCAGGCTAAGCTGCTGCAAGTGGTCTGACAGCCTGGAAAGTGAGGATGAGTTTGTCCCCTTGAGAAGTAGATATGGAGGATGGATACTTGGTCACCTGGATACCACATCTAGAAGAGATGCCCCCTGTGGCTGGGAGTGTGTGGTGTTTCTGCACAGGGGCTGCAGGTGATAACAGATTGGTTTTGAACAGGAAAGCTAATCAAGCTTTTATATTAATTACTGAGAATCACAACCAAGATCTCCATTGTTATTGAAGGAAGGGGTGACATTAGTGCAGAATTTAAGTAAAGGAGGTTTTGGAATGGAATCAGAGATAGTGTAGATTCATTGTTTCATTGATAGAAAGGCAATATTGTATCTCTGAGATTAGATAGACAAACTGCTAATTTTACCTAATCTAGAGAAAATTATGCCACAGTCTCAGTAAGCACCCATAGCTTCTAATTACCACCTTCTTTGACCCTTAAAAATACTATTTCTAAATCTAGAATTACGAAAATAGGAGATGAGGGGTACTGGACAGAAGCACTTGAGGAATGAGGGGCACAGAAAAAAATAAGTAACCACAACTGGACTACTGATCAAACAACACTCTCCTTCTCCACAAGTCCTGACTAATTGTTGAAGGGAAAAGAACTGGGAAGCACTGAATTCTCGCAGGCACAACCTCTATCCAGGTTCAAACTGAACATAGCTAAATGGTAGCACCAAGTGCCATTTAGAGACTGTAGTTACACATGTGTTACCGCGAGGAGGCGCTTAGCAACTTTCATCAGGTAATGACAGAGAGATTGAGAGGACCAAGAAAGTATTTGAGAAACTGATTCACCTGAACCACAGGAAAAAGTGATCCCTACATATGTGGTGATTTGTCCTTGAAATTCATTGTTGTTAAATATAAATCTAAAGACTTTGAGATATAATATGTACACTGTCCTCAACTCACATGCATATTCCATGTACGGACACCATATGGAAGGCTATCCATTAAAGTTTCAAATTTTATATTCCCATCCACAACCAGCCTGTGTAACAGTATTTTGTGTATTCAAGTTGGATACAGCTTCCTTTAAAGAATATAGAATAGTAAAAATAAGTTTGCAAATTTTCCTTAACATTTTAACAAAAAGTAAGTCATAAACTGATTTCTGGGCATTTTGCAAGAAATACACAATAATAGGACTGGGGATTTAGCTCAGCGGCATAAGCGCCTGCCTTGCAAGTGCGCAGTTGTGAGTTTCCATCTCTGGTGCCGATTAAAAAAAAAAAAAGAAAGAAAGAAAGAAAGAATGGACAATGTTACTTTCCATTATGTACCTTCTCAACTCAATGCAAATATGTGTTCTACATTCACAGTCTAAACTTCCATGAAATGACAGTTCCACGAGGTGGATTTAAAAAGCAGCACAGGTACAGAGAAAGCACAGCAGTAGCCTAGGAGGCATCATGACTCAGTCACTTGAGTTCAGAAAAAAAATTCAGAAAGAAAGAAATCTCATCCATGCACGCCCCACTTTTACAATACTGGAAAAAATTTGTTAAGCAGTGACCTTGGATTTTATACTGTGGGGAAGCGACTCTTGAGGCTAAAATGTTTAAGCACATCCTTCCTCTTTTAAGGACTGAAAGAGCAATCATGTTCCTCAGCTCAGGTTTCCAAACCTTGTATCTCATCATGGAGCATTGCAAGCACATGCTACAGTAATCGGTGACCACTAATGTGTGATAAAGGGAAAGAGCAAAGTCAGCCCAAACTACTGACAGAACTGTGATGTGCAGACCACCTCCCACAGTCCACTGTCCTGCAGACTTCATGGCCTTGGTGCACACTGCCTTAGGTGAGAGTTAGATAGATAATCTATAAACAGTTAGCTAAATCTTCTCTATTTTACATTGTTCCTAATACATAAACATGAGAAAATCATTTACAGCAAAATACATACAAGAAGGATCTGTGTAATATATGATCTCTCTAGTAAAGCAGGAGTTGATTACTTATTTAGGCTGCAATAAGAATCAAGTCTTTAAACTTTGAACAATCACAACCTTGGATCAAAACACCCATGGCCAGAGTGCTAGGAAGTTGAGAAGGAAAAATAATGCTCAGGCAGACCCACATTTCCCCAGGTCACTTTCACAGGGACTCACCTCCATCCAGACCCGACTCTAAACACCACATTCAGCCACTGAGTTGTGGAATTCTACCTAATCTACTGAGGAGCATGCTTACTCCAGGATCCATACACCTTTGAATGCCATATTGCATATTTGTTTTAGTACATTATTTTTTAATCTCAATGCCTGTCTCCTTTATGGGTTCTTTGAAATTGGAAGGATTACAAAGGACTCCCACGAGCATACATGCAGTAAAGGGCAGCCAGCTGTGATTTCCACCACGGTTTCACACAAAGCTGATAAATATCAGAATCAGTAATTTTCTATTTAGAAATTCCTAATGGCACATGGCAGAAGAATGCTGGAAAGGTCAGTGTGGAGGAATATGCATAAAATTGTGTTTCTTACATCAGTAGTGTGGTTTTTGGGGGACAGTTTGTACCTGAACAACCACATCATATCCCTGGCATCCAGTGGGCTCATATCCATCTCATTATGCAAAATGTGTTTACTCTGTGCCTAGGAGACAAAAGATTCAAAAGTGTTAAAGAGCTCAGGTCCAAAATGTCTTTGAAACTACAGGCAAACATTTAGCAAACAGACTGCTAAAAATGTAAGTAAACACATTCAAATGGACAGGGTAAAGAATCTCATTTTAAGTGGAAGAAATACAAGAGTAGACAGGAATAACACTGAATAAAACCCAAACACCAACATCAATCTCTATGATTACATGCTCATTACCTGGAAAGTTCCAGTGATATGTGAATTTCAGAGGGCTTGCAGTTCAATCCCTCTAGCCTTTCCAAGTTGCAGATTTCATGGCCTCTCTCTGTGTGGCCCTGCTCATTGCCTATAATTTTTCTCAGAGGTCTCATGTTCCTGGCTTGTTCACTACCCTGGTGTGACACTATGCTTTTGTGCTCATTTCCACAGATTCTTGCACTGCTTTGATAGGACATAGTGTATGAGCTCCCAGGTCTTTCTTGAAATGTGGCTAAAGGCTCTCTAATGCACAGCACTTACAGTCTTCTTGTCTATAAAAGGATCACCTCACTGATGTCATCAAGGTCTGCCCTAGGCTGAATGATAGACATGCCCATTTGCATCATGCGTGTACAAGCTTCTGAATTCTTTAATAGCTGAGCAATGTTAGAAGAATCCTGGAGAGCATTCCCCTGGGGACTTTTCAAGAATCAAGTGCCCAGGTTTTTTCTTTCCAGTTGAAAAATTAAAATTTTTTCACCTTCAGTTGTAATGAACAGGTTTTTACTAATTCCTGAGAATGCTTCAAACATCTTTCCTATAGTCCTCATGCAAAGACTTTGAGATGTTTTATTGCTATTATTTTTAGAAACCATATTTTGTTTTACTCCCACTTGGTCAGTGCTTACTTTTTGAATGCTGACAGCATGTCACGCATCAGTTTGCAGTACTTTGGAAGCATATCTCACTAAGTACATAATCTCCTTGGCCAGACCATGCAAAATAACTGTGTCTCTCTTTTGGTTGTATTGCTATACTTTTCATAGTAATAGCATCTGAAGTGACTGTCATCATTATTTATTAAATTGTTAATATACTTCAGCACCTTTTAGTGTGAATAAGAGTGAAAATGAACCATCCTGAGTCTTAGCTAGATTTCATTGTTAAAAAGATACTGGAATCAGTAAACCTATAAAGTATGTGGGTTTATTCTATGCACACATTTTTGGGTTCCAGTTTCATGAAGTGTGGGTATATTTTTTCCATCTATAGACAGGAGGAACTAAGAAGAAGAAGAAGAAGAAGAAGAAGAAGAAGAAGAAGAAGAAGAAGAAGAAGAAGAAGAAGAAGAAGAAGAAGAAGAAGAAGAAGAAGAAAAGAAGGAGAAGAAGAGAAGAAGGAGGGATAAGAAGAGGAGGGGAAGAAAGAGGAAAAGAAAGAGGAAGAAGAAGAGAAGGCAGAGAGATGGGGAAGGAGAAAGAGGAAGATGAGGAGAACGAGGAGGTAGAAGAGTGGGAGGAATTTACCAGGATACCAAACTTCACCTACACAACATTGCCTTCAGGACTGAGTGCCATTCCTATAGAATCCAAATCTTAAAATCTCTGAAAAGCACCACACTTGGGCCCAAGTTTTCAGGACAAAGCCACTGGAATACACTCAGGATCTTAGCAATACAAGGCCTGTAGATTGAAAGCACTGCTGCCTTGCACCTCACTCAGCATCTTTAGCTGGAACTAGGATTCTGTGTGTGGATTTCAGCATTGACAACCGCTTGGTCAAATATCTATACACTGAGATTTCTGAGATTCTCTATGGTCCTAATCAAGTTTCACCCTAATTCATTCCTGTTAGTGTCTACTCTGTAAGTGCTGTGGAGAAGAGAATCAATTGTTAATAAAGAACCAGAAAAGTTATTGACATGGGTTTTTGATTGAAATTGTGACACTGTATGGGTTTGAGATGGACTTGGGGGAGAGTGTTAGGTCAGAATATCATCAGCCTGGTCATGATCAACAATGAAGTCACTGTAAGAACATCTGAAATGGTATGCAACAAATACACTGGGCCACTGAGCTGGGACCTGGAAGGTATCTTACTATAGTAGAACACGTTTACTTACTTTAAGCCTCTTGTAAGAATAATAACAAAAGACATAACAGAATGCTGAGCAATCAACGTTTCCACCGTAAAGAGGCCTGGGTGTGATGGGTGTCTATACTGTGAGTGTTAATGATGGATGTATCATTGGTTTTGGGACTGAGAAGGTGGACAGACATAGTTATCTACATTAATTAGTGTAAGTTTTCAACTTTCAATTATGTCCCATGCTGTGCACTCCCATGAACTGTGTCTCCCCATGACATTTACAGGGTTGAACCAAAGGCAATTAATATACTGGGGCCAATTGGCTCAATTAGAATAAAATCAATTTATTTTAAAATTTGACATTAGTAATACTTATTGTCTGACAATAATTACAGGTGGAAAAATTTTACTACTCGAGGTGATCTAAAAATTGAATTTAGAGGTTCACACTTTGCTAAGATAAGTTAAGCCTTTATGGTAAAACAATCAGCACATATCCACAAATGTCATACTATATGGATCAGGAGACTAGAATTCAAGGGAGAGGTTAAAAATTACTTGCAAATCTATTTAAGTTATGCTAGGAAACATTGTACAAATCCCAATTCCCTCTGGGTGAGAAGAGAGCACTGATGTGCACGTTCAGTCACTGTACCATGGTTCACTCTTCTAAAGTCATCTTAAAAGGCAGCTTCTTAGGGCTTTTGTGGGTCACCATGCTACTCAGGCCCTCAGATGGGTTCTCACACTCACTTCCTGGTGTTTCTGCTCATCTGGGTTACAGGTATTTGAGAGATGGTAGGTAAAGGGCCCATTTGTCAATTCCATTATTATTGCCTAAGTTTGAGAGTTTGTGAGTTGAAATAAAGCCTTTATTGTAGAATCCACTTCTAAAATCCCCTTTGGTTTTCTGATTTCTTCCAGGTATTTGTGCCCGAGATAACAAGTGTCTCCAAAGCAACTGTCTTAGTTTGCCAACTCTAAGTGAATCTGTTGCAATCAATGTGTGTTTATCATTTCAGGGTCCAGTGGAGACATTTTGATTTCCCAGTCTCCATCCTCTGTGTCTGTGTCTCCAGGGCAGAAGGCCACCATGTGCTGCAAGGGCAGCCAGAGTGTTGAATATACAGATGAGTATGATGGTGATACAATTCTTGTGTACTGGTATCAACATATGCCAGGGCAGCCTCCAAACTCCTGATCTGTGAAGAATCCTCTGGCGTGCCTGACCAGTTCAGTGGCAGTGGGACTGGGACTGACTTCACCCTCAGCATTGACCCCTGGAGGCTGAGGATGCTGCGAAATGTTACTGTCAGCACAGTAAAGAGGCTCCTCCCACAGTGCTCCAGTGATGAACAAAAACCTCCTCAGGCAGCTGCTCAATTTAGTTTATTCTCAAAATTGTTGCACTTTTTGCAATGATCTTTACACTTATTTAGAAAAACAGCCCTGACCATGAAAGAGAAATTGGCTTACCTTATTTATGCATGTTGGTCACATCAGGTGATTTATATTTTACTATTTTCCTTAATCAATCCATACCTCAGTGGTAGTATTTCTCAATGCCTTTTCTAATTTCAGTAAAAACTTCCTGATTGCAGAACAATTTTAAATTTATAGAAATTTTTTCTCTGTCACTTCAAGTGTAACGAAGTTTGAGTAGTAAAGTTGTTTTATCTTTTGCACACAGACTTATGGTCTCATTCTGATACTTCATGTTTTCACCATTTGTATTTGAGCTCAAAAATCCTCAGTAGTTTTTAGAATGCTACAAATTGTGATTTAGTTGTTCTCCCTGTTTAATGGGGATGTTCCCACCTTTGTGATTTTCACAAAGTCTTTGGCTTGAAATCACTGATGCCCTTTCTGGTTATTCAGCATTCATGTCTTTTCTCTTTAATTCATTTTAATGGTATGTTCAAGGTTTCTTCTTTGTCATTCTTTGCATTTTGTGATACCACTGTAGAATGGATTCTGGAGGTCTGGGATAACCTAGATTTCTCCCTCCTTGCTGAAGGAGCTCAAAAACTAAGCAAAACAGTATTTTGATGCAATTCAATCATGTCAGTGGCACATCTTTATAATTTCCAAGGTTACAAACCTATTTAACTACTCATGTGCACAGTATCATTGGTTTCCTATTATTCTAAGCTATTATCACCAAGTAGGTGATTTAAAAGCTTACACATGAATAACTGTACAATGTCTCTCAGTCCAACCTCAAGCAGTTAAGAGTGCATAAGATATTCTCAGTGTTCCAGTTCTTGCTCACTTGTGGGTCTGTGTTCCAGTGCAGGCTAAAAAACAAAATAAAAGGAATAAAAGGACTAGTTTGTCAACGTGTTTGTTGTTTTAAAAATGTCATTTTGCAATCTAATAGGTAATAAATTTCACAGCATTATGTTTTTATTTAGTTCGCACATTGTAGATGTGAACTTTTATGTTTTATGTCTTCTTTGATGAGCATGATGTATAATAGTGTGATTAAAATCTCTGTGTGTGTCAACCTTTCAAGTCTTAAGGACAAATTTTAGATGCTTGCATCATAGTTTTCTTTCTGGTACAAAAGGCAGCCAGTGCCCACCACAGAGGATCTCAGGTCCTCCTGGACCTGTGTGGGTTGAATCACCTTGCTGGGTTCAGGCAAAAACCAGAGGAATTTTTCCAGCTTCCCAGTGACCAGCTGCTGAGAACCTGCATGGGATGTCCTTGTTTTAATGAAAATTACTACAGCCTTATTTTCTCCCTACAATGTCAACCTCTGTGTGATACAGAGACAAATAATTGCTGTCTTTCAACATGTGAAATCTTCCCATACTGACTTCGCTTATCACAAACCTCTCCAGAGTGTGTTCTCTGTGAGGCTCAGCAGAGAGCTTCATGCCTGTACACAGCAGTATAGCAGACAGCATTTGTGGTCTGGTTCATAAGTATCATGAAGTGCAGAGTTGACCTGTACCGTTCTGCACCTAAGGAAAATAAAATCACTGTTGAATAACATAGTCCAGGGTTCTTCTAGGCTTGGTACCAAAACATATTATATTCTCAGCAGAGAACATAACACCCTTTATAGATGCCACAGTAAGGAGTAAAGCTAGAAAATACCCAGGGGTCAATGTGAGTACCAGGACCTTAAAACCTTCTCAGTGAGTCCTCATATCTGTATATTTCTCTCACATTATCAGTCACATATCCTCTTAATCTAGGTTTTTTTTTAATGTATTGAACACTAGAGTGGAATGTTTTAAATAAAATAAATTAATTTCTTCCATTCTTGAGACTAAAGTTCCAAAAGAAAACATTTATTTAGCATCTAGAGTGGAATTTGTTGTCTCTCATAGCATTGTGGACTGTTCAACATGGAGAGACACAGCAAGCCTGGTTTATTCTTACTCCCTTACTGTCATTAGGGGAAATTTACACTTTTTACCTCATCTGACCTACCTCAGCCGTAAGACATGCTTCATCTCAATCAATGAGGCAGAAGAGAAGAGACAAATTTTTCATTCCCCTTCTGTTTTCCTATTTGTGGCCACCATTAATCATATTATTCATAATTGTGCTAGAAGAAAATATGATAATGATAAATTTGTATGACTCATTCTCAGAGCACTTACATAAAGAGAATATTGACTCATCTGAAATGAAAGATTAATGGAGATACAGTAAAATTAGGAAACTCGAAAGTCTCATTTTCAAAAATATTTTGAATATGCAGACAAACAATTGATAAAGAAACAGTTGACTTGACAATGCAATTAGGAAAAGTGGATCTAATAGATGTATTCAAATGCCTGTACCCAACAATAGGAGAATATACATTTTCTACAGCACATATGGAATATTACAGAATTAAGAATATTATGGGTAAAATCATATAACATTATTTGATAGCATAGAAGTCACATTAGTAATCTTTTTTTACTTCAGAGATATGAAATAAAAAGTTAATAATAGGAAAATTGGAGTACACATAAATATGAGAAAACTGAACCCATGTCCAGAAAACGAGTGATTAAAGAAGAAATACAAGAAGAGAGATTTCTGGCTGGGGGTTTAGCTCAGGAGCATAAGCTCTTGACTGGTAAGTGTGCGGTTTTGAGTTCAATCTCCAGCACTATCAAAAAAAAAAGGAGAGAGAGAAAGAGAATTTTGAATGCTGTGAGCCAAATGAAAATGGGAACTCCCCATATCCAAATTTACAGTTTGCAAAAAACAATTCAAGTGCAAGTACATAGTGATAAACACCCAGATTTATAAAACATAAAGACCATAAATTAACACCTTATCATACAATAAAAAAGAAAACCAAATCCAAAATTAACAGAAGTAAAAAAATAAAGAGTAAAGTACCAATAAGTCAAGTAGGAAATAAAATGTTTTAAAAGAAAAGTATGAATGGTTCTCGGGGGATAAAACAATTCAAACTCCTCATGCAAATTGTGGATAAAAGAGAAAGAGAAGACAAATAGGAAACCTAGGAAAGGGTACTGCAGTGAGAAGTGTGAGGACAAAGGACACTTATTACAGGGAATGTTCCAGCAAGTTGGATAACCTGGAATAAAGGGTATAATGTGATCTGTTAAAACAGAAACAAAGACAATCTATTAAATAGACAAATACAACCTGTTAAAATAGAAAGGAACAGAAATGCTAAAAGCCTGAGCAGACAAATTAAAAATAAGTAGATACACTCAGTAATCATAAATATTCCCATAAAGAAAAGCGCTGGATAGAACAGACTTAAAGCGGAGTCTATTATCCTTTCAAATTGGGCACATTTGCAGCACCTAATGATCATTCTCCTAGCAGGGAGTTGGCACATGTACATAACACATTTTAAATCCTTTTTCATAATCTTTCCCTCAGACTCATTTCAATCTCTTGGGTCCTAACCCTTTGTAAAAAATCTACCTCCCTATTTTCTATTATCTGTGATCTTTTGGCTTTTTTTAAAAAAAGTTTGCATTTCTCCCTCCTTCTTAGACTCCTCAAAAACAGATGTGGGGACATTCAAAGTTAATCAGGCCAGCAGAAGCATTTTATTAAGTCATACAGAGATATTGCCACAAGAAAATGATTGGTCAGTGTGAATGATGGGCATAGACATGAAAATCCTCAAAAACGAGCAGGTAACTGGTTTCAACAGCCCATAAAATAAAACACCATGACAAAGGGATTCATTCCTGGGTTGTAAGGTATCTCACATTCACAAATCAATTAATATTTCATACATGTCAAATAAATAGAGCATTAGAAACCACATGATGTTCTCAGCAAATGTAGGAAAAAAATCAATAAAATCTACCTTCTTTTTATGGTTTAAAAAAACTATCAATCAAATGTGTGTGGAAAGTTTGGGGTGTTTTGTATCATGAATCAAACTCAGGAACTTGGGATGACAAGGCGGCCTCTTGTGACAACTGCACTACGTCTAAGGCCCTAAAAAAAAAAAAAAAAAAAAAACCTTAATGTATCAGTTAGAATTGAAGCAATATTTCTAACTATAAAGTCTATATTTAACATCACAAACAAAAGATTACATAAAGACACTTGGGACCCCATGAAGGCTGAGCTGTGTCTCTTGTGCACACACTAGGTGACTTATCTGATTTCTGCTCATGTAAATCAAATTTAATCCTGCATTTTCTGCTTGGTGTGTAAATGTGGCATGAGAAGTGGTTTCCTTAGGAAAGGATGGAGCCCTCTGTTCTAGGAATTGAGGACAGAGTGCCTCACAGGTGGAGGATCCTGAGGGAGTGGGGTCCAGACAAGGAAAGAGAGCAGGTGCTCCATTAGTTTCCTCCACAGAGAACAGCTGGTGGTTAACCCAGTTGGGGCCAGGACAGAAGACAGCAAGTGCTTCTGCTGTGGAGCAAGAGGAGTCACCCTGGGAAGACTCCAACATGTCAGCAAATGTTCACACAGAACTACTAGATAGGGGTGTTAGTAAAGATGCTTTACAAATCTCTGGATTTGCCAAAGAGCAGATGAAGACATCATTAAATAAAAGTTAACTCTGTAGAGGAAAAGAGGAAGTCTTTTTCTCTGATTTCTTTTACTTTGCAATTGTTTAGAAAAAATAACAGTGACACTTTAACACTGTTTCTTGGCAAAAGCTTCATACATGAGGCCTACTTGCAACAAAGGAGCAGCAGAGCCCATCCCACAGTCATGGGGAGGCAGTGCCCACTCTGATTCTACACAGAAGGTGGTTTCTTTTGCAATGCAGGGGAATTCCAAAGACAGGATCTGAAGAGTTTTGAACTCATGAGCTACACCTTAGTTCCCCCAGATATGTGTCTCCACTCAGGCTGGGAGTGACTGTCACATCAGCATAAGCACAGCACAGGTGGCCCTTCCAGAGCAAGTACTCAGGGTAGGGCCTGAGCTATGGTAAGAAGTCCCAGAGGAAAATCTAAAGGGGGAACAATGGGCCTTCATCCTCTCCACGGATTTGCCGATGTCTTCACCACAGCCACACGCTCAGATGGAGGCTCATAACCAGGAACACTTGAAGGGCCACAGGGTTCTCGGGAAGATGAGAGGCAGGAGGATGTCACCAGCTTCTTTCTTGTGGCTCCTGCTCCTCTGTGTTCCAAGTGATAAAAAAGCCCTGCAGACCAGTTTCTTGGGGGATGCTCAGCACCTTTAGTAGATCGCCTTGTGAAGAAAGAGGAAGTACAGGTCTCTCACAGCACAAGCTTGGGGAGGTTATACCCTCCCATCAGAGACATAGTGCACTTCAACAGTGTCTTGCAGCCTTTCTGAAAGTGGCCTCCTCCCACTAATTGCAGAATCCTATGGGTAGATTGTGCTTTCCCAGCCAGCAGGACCACTGCCCTTCTCCCTGTGATGGAGAGCATGTCCATCACCTGAAGCACCAGTGAGAGTCTCCTCTACAGTGATGGGTACCAGCACAGGCCAGGGCAGCCTTGCAAAGCCCTTATTTACCATGATATCACCATGGTGGACAGATTCCCAGTCCGCCTCGGCAACAGAGGTTCAGGAACAGTGTTCACTCTCCACATTAGGGACCTGTTGCCTGAGGACTTCGCAGTGTACCTCTGTTTCCCCACCCTGAAGAGTCTGGTAGGGTCTCAACAAATAACCTCCCCACAGGGTATCTTCAGGGTTCTGCTCCACCGTCTGCCTCTGCTCAGGAGCTTCTCTGACTGAAACAGCTTGGCACAGACAGGAAAAGTGCAGGAAGGCACAGCTACAGGGCACTAAACACATAATGCGTGCAGCCCTTTCTGCTACACTGCTCCGCTCTGTGTCTTAAGTCATAGAAGACACTTCAAGGATACAGAGCCAACTAGTCATTTAATAAATAAACCCAAACAAAGCCAGATCCATTATTTTTTTCTCCTTGATTGTCCACATGCCTGCTTTCTGAGTCTCCTCTGGTCATTTAAGCAGCTGCATCTCCACCTTTCTAGACGATTTGCTTTCTATCTTTTCAATCCCTCCCTTTAGGTAAATGCAGGTCATTTGTAGCAGTGGCTGGGTCAGCCTCAGCTTCACTTTCTATTTACTCCTGGGTGAGAAGAGGCTAAGGGGCTCCTTCCCTGTGTAACTTTCCCTTCATTCTCTGATGCTGAGCTCCGCCTTTTGACTCTTGGCTGTCACTTGGCCTCCATCGCTCTGTCACTGTGAAGTCTTCCCCAGGTGGGATGCTGAGTTCCTTATTTTAGGTACTTCTTCATCACACCTAAGCCTGGCACTGGTTCTCCATCCAGGGTCTTAGCACTTTCTCATTCCTGGAAAAACAGCAGAGGAATGGCTCCAAAGCATCTCATCAGGATGAAAAGCATGAAGGAGAAAATTGTCAGGTGGAAGTAAAAATGGCCACCAGTGGCCCAGAGAATATGATTCATGTGTTTAGGTGGAGCAATTAAATAGGCAAAGAGGAAAGAGTATATGATTCAATTTACTATTTGTGCTCTGCTCCCAGGAGAGATTTAGTTTCCTGCATCTAGGCCTGGCAGGCTGCACTCTCCTTTGCTGTGGCCAATCATTCTGGTCTTTTCTCTGTGATTTCTGGGTCTTTTTCCTTGTGACATACACTCTTTTCTCTCTTATATAACACATGGGATTATATTTAGAGGTCCAATTTTTAGTACAATATATTATCACCATCTAAATAGCTTTATTTTAAGTCTACAAAGAAAATTCCACACAGAAAATACATCCATATTTTCTATGGGCCAAAGTGTGGGGACTCAGTCCACTAAACCAGCGAGGGAGCTGCTAATATCTGAAGTCAATTTACCAGGATTCACAATGGCTCTCTCTCTTTTCTCTTTTTCCTCCCTCTTACTCCATCATACAGTGGTCAGCAGTCACATGTGTAAAGCCGCAGCTAATTTTGTATCTTGAGCTTCAAGTGAACTTGCTCGCCCCTGACCTGTGAGAATCAGATTGAGAGCTCCACATCCTGGGCACTCATCCTCCCCCTGGGCAGAAGCACCAGTCACTGTTGGTCCCCATAGTCTTCAGCCTCATTGTGCTGCTGGTAAGCCTGCTGGCCTTACAGCCTCTTTACCATGATCTGTGAAGATTAGGTTTGGCAGGGTTTTTTTTTTTTTTTTTTTTTTTTTTTTTTTATTTTGTGCAAATTCCAAACTACAGAGTCCAGCATGAGTGACCACATCACAAGTATAATAGGTGATTATAATAAGAAATGAACACACCCTGAAGTTCCTTGATGTGAACTGAAATATTCCAGCAGAACTTTTTGTTTCCAGATTTTCTTGAGCTCCAGGCCTCATCTTTGGTAACTGATATGCTGAAGGGGGCCCCACTGTCCATTTTCCTTTTCTCTATCAATTTTTCCTCTTTCCTTCTCACAACTTTATGCTGTTAGTGAAGGCATTCTCTGGCTAATAGGTCCTAGTGCTGAGAGAACTGGCCTAAGAAAGTGGAAAATCCTTACTCTGGGAGGCCATTTGTGCTCTGATACGTTGTCAGTTCCAGTGTCTCTGAGTGCACTAGAGAAGAAAATTCATAAACATGTAAGTTCCATTTACTATTCTTTCTTGTATGGTAGTGTTAAAGAGCCATTCTCATAGCCACATCATTAAAAAGCTCCTAATGCATAGGTGTATAGTTTAAATTCTGCATTTATCGAACAGAATGAGTCTCTGTCATATCTGCAGATATCCAGGTCATAGAGTCCTCATATATGCCAGCTACCGTATTTCATGAATCTCACTTTAAAATTTTATTTTGATTTCAGAAACAGTATTAATATTGAGATGTCAAATGTCCTCTTAAACGTTCACGTGTTCTCTGGCAGGCACTAGGCAGTTAATTGTCTCATAAAGAGCTGTTGTACTCTGCATCAGATCGATCATTACATGTGTTCAGAAACACAGTGGGCTGTTGGGCTGTTAGACGTTCCTGGATGAGGGTAACAGAGCACAACACGGAAGGTGTGCACCTGCTTCCTCATCCTTTCTTTTCTGCCTCCTGACTTCACATTTTGAATATTTTTCATTGTGAATGTAAGTCTGCTACCCTGCTTCTGTGACAGAACCAGCCTAACATGGAATAAAACTGTGAGTCAAAATAAACTCATCTTCTTTAAGGTTTTAATGTGCCATATTTTATCCCAGTGATGAAAAAAATCATCACTAAGGTGTTCCAGGAAACTGTAAGCAACACCTGCATATCCTTGAGCTTTCAGGACAGGTCTCAGCTCCAAGCCATTAGGAGCTGATATCCTAGTGAAGAAGTGTTGGGTTGACCCAACTTGTTAGATTATTCATCTATGCTGAAGCCCAAAGGAACTTCTGAAATTGGACCAATATGGTATATGTAAATGGAGGAAGAAACTCATTGTTTATAGTATCCCAATTTAGAGTATCAACTTCCGGGGGTGGAAATTTAACTCAGTGGCATAAGCACGCGCAGTCATGAGTTTGATACCTAGTAACAAACAAAAACAAAACAAACTACTTAACAATTTCCCTGGCTATCTTTCCATCAATGTCTCTTACAGGTCATTATTTAGACTGCTAATGCCGATATTAAAAATTTCCTGATTCAAATATCAATAAAGGTTTCTCTTTGTATGAATATCAAGAGTTGTCACATATTAGGTGATTTACATGTACCAAATTCTATTTTTAATGAAGTAAGGTGCAGTACCATCAATTCTGTCCTACTAGAGAAGAGCAGAGTAAAAAGTTACGAAGCCAAGGGTCCTCCCTGTTTTTTCCTATAGATCTTACTGTGACTGTCAAGTGCTGCATGTTGGAAATTCACTCAGCTGGTGCAACAGTAGGAGATGCAGCTGGGGCAGCAACACTCACACTTCTGCTTCTCTGCCTGGTTTATGTTATGGCTTGTATCATTGTGGGGAGGGAACTAAGTCTGCTGACAGTAATAAGTTGCAACATCTTCAAGCTCCAAGCTGCTGATGGTGAGATTGAAATCTGTCCCAGATCCACTGCCACTGAACCTTGATGGGATCCCAGATTCCAAACTGATCAGCAGTTTCAGAGCTTTCCCTGGTTTCTGTTGATATCAAGCTAAGTAATAGCTAATATCTTCATTGGCCTTGCAAGTGATGGTGACTGTGTCTCCTACAGCTGTAGAAAATGAACTTGGGAGACTGAATCACCTGGATATCACAGCTAGCATCTGAAAGGGAAACACAAACCTGAATTTCTGCAGTTAAACACCTTGAAAGACAGAGTTCTCTGAAGAGACAGCAAATCCCCAGTGCTGTTCTTTTTTACCTTGGAGCCAGAGCAGCAGGAGCCCCTGAAGCTGAGTGAGGCCTCTCCTTTCCATGCTGTGTCCTGAAGGAGACTGATTTCTGCACTGGGTATGAGCAGGCTATCAAGAAGTCCTCACGGCAGTGGGCTGTGCTCTGAGCTCATGCAAATTAGCAGGGGTTTGATAGGGCTGGGCACAGCTGCAGTGCCCAAAAACCCAGGTATATCAGGTGAAATCAGGGCTGATTACTATAAACAATGAGTTTCTTCCTCCATTTACATATACCATATTGGTCCAATTTCAGAAGTTCCTTTGGGCTTCAGCATAGATGAATAATCTAACAAGCAGTTGCATTAACATTATATCAGAAAATATATAGAAAGAAGACATGGAATATTTTTAAGTTTTTCACTCTCCCTTCTTCTTTTCTGATTTCAGCTTTCAGCATGAAAGCAATAAATTAGCATCAGGCCAGCCCTCTTTAGATAAAGAAAAATCTCATATACTGATTCATCCTAGACAAAGAATTGAGGCTCTGATATATATAGAAGCTTGTAGGTCCAAAAGCCCTTTTGGTATCCATTTTCTCTTCCCATCTCACTGTTATCTTCCTGTCTCATTATTCTCTTTCAGTTCCATATTTTTCAGCATGTAGTAAATGTTAAATGAAGAGATTGGAAAGATCATACTCATCAGATGTCATTTTATACTAAGAGACATGAGCATTTCATGTACAACTGCTATGGGCCTCTCTACACTGTCTACTTATAGAGTCATATGCTTTGTAGCCCATACTCAAACCCACCAAACCATTTATGTGTAACATCAGAAAGCAGAAAAGGAATATTTCAAGCACTCTTAGCAGACCTCATCTTGATTTTTCCATGAGTCATACTTGTGTTACTTTCTGAGCACAATGCCAAAATATCAGACCCCATTGTTTCTTATATTTTGGAAATCAGAAAGGAAGAATCTGACATAAGCTTCAGTGAGCCAACATTCAGGTGTCAATAGGCAGAGTCCTACTCAACATACAGAGCTGTGTCTGTGCCTTGCCTCTCCCAGGTTTGGGGGCAGCAGCTCTCCTTGGGAATGGGCCCTCACTCAGATTTCTTCCGTATTCACTAGGACTTGCTGCATTCTGCCTGTGTTAGCTCTGCCTCTGTCTCTCAGATGGTGACTTGAGTCCACACATCTAATCTAGGGTAATCCTACCATCTAAATATCCCTATTTTATAGCCTAAAGGAACTTTCCCCACATATAGAAATGAATTCACAATCTCAGTGGGACAAATAAAGCAGAAACAATATTCAGTCTGTTAAACAGCTAAAATCCCGGATCTTCTTGTGTATAAACACATCAAGATATCTGTATTCCACACTTGCTGTCTCTCCTTTTCCTCTCCTTTAGTCTCACTTCCTCCACATCTCAGCCATCATAAAACACTTCTTAAGTATTTTCAGTGTCACCCATGCCAATGGCAGAGGGCCTCACACAAGGGACTTTGTATGGGATTTGCGTAAGGTCCAGTTCTGTCACTGTTATTTGTAGGAAGAACAGAGACAAATGTACGCATACCCCATTTGGGGACCAGCTGTCTCAGAGAGATTTGTCCTGCTATGAATCCTATAAACTTTTTAGGATCTGTGACCTGGAAGCTCAGGGAGGATAAGAATGGACTCTACACCAAACAGCATTTTTCTCTGATTCCCTTTTCACACTTGCCCCTCACTGTGAACAGAATATTTGCTGAGACAAGAGTGAAGTGACTAGGTCATTCCACAATTGGAAGTGACTATTATTGATTTTATCTTTCTCTCTCAGTTAAATCACTTTGAAACACTTTCCACAATTTTGTATGAGAATAGTTTATGTGGCATGCCTTAGAGCAGAACATGCCACACATTGAAAAATTATGACTATTATTGTCATTTTGATAAATTTCCCTTCAAAAAGATCTTCCTCAATTCGTGTAGATTCACTGTTGACTGGATATGATAGAGATTCTCACCCGTCGGTATCATTGCTGCCCACACTTTTATGTTGTAATTCTAACAGGTTAATTGCTTATTGGCATCCAACAGAATTTTGAGCAGCAAGACATTTGATTCCTGAGGAGGTGGCAGATTAAACATATCTATTTATTTTAAAAAGTTATTCTGGATTTTTTATAAAATTGTCATATATTTCAATCTAATTCCTCATTTTGCATTTGGTATATGACTTAAAAATATTTTAGTGCTGTGCTTATAAATCTTCTATAACACCAAAAAGAACTTTAACTTGTTTTAGGGGTCTATTCCTTGTTTAGTAAGTTCAAGCCATAGTGACCCTCCTAGGCTCTCTGTTGTCTGCTTCCAACACCAATAGCTATCTGAAATATGAGTTTCTCAGAACGATTCTTCTTCTATGTTTTCTTAAAGAATTTCTGAAATATGCACCCTCCTTAAGACTTAAATATTATAAGTGGAAATTCAATACCAAGTGAAATGTGCTGGCAGATGCAGGCAAAGCGCTGGGTAGTGGATTACTACAAGTATGGTACTTCAGGTATCTGAGAGTGTTAACCTGGCTTCTAAGGTAGGGGTGCTCCGGTGAGAGTCCTTGTTTCCGGTACTAAATTCCCAGTTTATTACTGTTCCTAAGTATTTGATAGCTGTAGTTTATAACTGAAGTCTCTATTGTAAAATAACCACTGCTTGATATATATAATGAATTTTGTTTGAATCTATACATGCCAATTGGTGTAACAAACCAGATTTCTCAGATGTATTAAATTTTGTTCTCAGTGAAATCCAGAGAGATATTGACATGCTTGAGATGATGGAAATGAGTAGAAGAAAGAGTTGAGACTCAGACAAACAGCAGAGACTGTACCAAGACTGTTTGAGAAAGTCAATTTCACCATGATGCAAGAATCTGTCTCAGTAGCTGGGATGCTGAGGGGCTGAAGGTGTTTTTTTTTTTTTTTTTTTGTTTTTTTTTTTTTGTTTTGTTTTTTTTTTCAGTCCCTGGCACCATGTAAGTGGACAGCTATGCGACTGCTGGCAGTAATAGGTTGTGGCATCTTCAGCCTTCAGCGTTGCTGAGTGGGAGAGAGTAAGAAAACCCAGAACACTCCCACTGATGTGAACTGGTACTCCAGAGACCAATATTGATGTTCTGTAAACCAGGAGCCTTGGAGAGGCTCCTGACTTCTTTTGGTACCAGTTCAAGTACCTGATGTTATATTGGTGCTGACCATGCAGATGATGGTGACCTTCCACCGTCAGGAAGCAGATAAGGAGGTTGGAGACTACATGAACACAATTTTTCCACTGGACTCTATGGTCACAGACAAGGGATGAAAAGAAATAGAATTTAGTACAAATAGAGAAACAGGGATGGCTTCACATCACACAATACACAGAGGTTCCTCTCTCTCTTACATATGACACTGAGCAGTAGCAAGTTCAAAATTTGAGCCTGAAAATCCTTTTTGTTATCTTAGCTAGACTTGGGTTAAACAGACCCCTTCTCCTAAGATCACTCTTTAAAACAGCTTGGGACCTGTTGTGGTTTCTGAGGAACTCACAAGCAAATCAGGAGACTGTAGGGTAGGAGGGCTTTGGTTTGTACAACCAGTGATTCTGCCTCTCTGGGGAAACTAGTTGGCACAGAGAAATTCTGTCTTTTTTGTGTGTTTGTTTTCTTTGCTTTGCCTTTGATATTGTGCCTTCCCTTGCCTTCCATTGCCTCGCCCCGCCCCGCCTCGCCCCGCCCCGCCCCGCCTCGCCCCGCCCCGCCCCGCCCCGCCCCGCCCCGCCTCGCCCCGCCTCGCCTCGCCTCGCCTTCGCAGTGTTTCTTTCCTTCTTTGTCTTTTTTTTTTTTTTTTTTTTTTTTTTTTTTGTCTTTTTCATTTTAGAGCAGGCATGTGAGGGATTTGGAAGAGGACAGGTCAGAATCTACTTCCTTCAGGCTTCTTTCTGCTCTGTTTAGGTTGAGTATGTGAGAGCTTTGGGAGCTGCTCACACAGAACAGTGGAGCTGGTATTGTATCCTCACGTGTTTCTGTAGTAAAGAAACTGATTAGTCCTGCAATTAGAATGTGAGAGGGCAAGACTGAGCCAGAGCTCTGGGAAAGGAGAGAAGAATTACAAAAGGGTCAGGCTCATGCAAGGCTGACGTTTTCCACTTACTGTGAAAAAAGTCAGTTAAATATTGAAGGCTTCAAAAGAGGAAGTGAGGGAGGTTTAGAGAAAGGCTTTGTTTTAAATATAGCTTCAGAATTGAGTGATTTTAAGATGCAGATCTGGACTGTGTGGGACTAAGGCAGCACAGAGAATTGAATTTTCCACTATCACTTCAGTTTGCTCTGCTTTACATTTTACTGGCCTTGCACTTATCTCAAAAATAAAACGGTCTCTTACTGATTGTCTTGTGGTGAAATACTGTGTTGTTTACATTGTTCTGATTTGACTTGCTTTGTTATGTCCTCTTTGTATTATTCTCTTTAAAATAAAATTGCTAGAACTCTCAGTAAAATAGCCCTGCACTATACTGACACAGCACTGGTGAGTGATTTAGTATTTTGCAACTTTACCATTTTGTTTCATTTTGCCTTTTAAAAATTATCACAAACATAGTAACTGAAAATTATATACAGTTGTAACTTTTATCATTGTTTATTTTTTAAAAAATGTAAGAAAAATAAATTCTGCTTTATCTTGTTTTCTCAGTCCAGTGGTTAACAAAAGTTGGTGAGGATGCAGGAAAAAATGAACACTTCTCCACTATTTCAAGGAGTCTACACTGGTGGTACTACTGTGGAAATCACTATTGAAGTTCCTCAAAAACATAGAATCGGAAGTTCCATTCAATCCAGGTATTACTTTCCTGGATATTTTCCCAGAAAAATTTAAAAGATCGTGTCACATAGATATATGTGCACCCATGTTCATAACAGCACAATTTATGATAGTTAAAACTTGGAAGCAACCAAAATGCCCATCAACTATGAAGTGGATGAAAAAAATGTGGTATTTTTGTACAATGGAAGAATATTCAGCTATAAAAAGATGACCTTGAGATCTTTGTAGTTAAATGCAGGCAAATTGAGAATATCCTCATTAGTGAAATAAACAAGACTCACATTAGGAAATATCACATTGCCGTTTTAGTGTAAAACATAATCAGAACTGACGAATAATGGGATTCAAAAAGTGTAAAAGGTATTCTAAAAGTGAAAGGAAAAGGAAAGTGCACCAAAGGATATGATGGTATGTATAGTGTGTAAGATAGATTCCCATATTATTAAATGTATATTAGATCACTGGGCAGAAGAAATTGCACTGGCAATGTTTGAGTCTCTAGCCACATTTTATGCTTTGATTTTGAAACTCTATCAACTAGTGTTAAGGTGGCAATATGTAATGAGTCAACTAGCAATTTTATGATGTTAATTTTTGAATTCTGTATCCTACATTTTAAATCAGTTTATCTGTTTTATTTTTTAATTTTATTTATTTCTTCAAATAAAATAATATTTTTTAAAAAATGGATTTATTTTTTACAGTTCTAGATATTACAATGTGAATAAATACATGACATCAGCCTTTGATTGGTCCCTGGTAAGGACTTCTTCCTTGCTTCATCTTGTCATGGCAGAGGGTGTAACCTGAAGAGACACAGCTAGCTTTTTCTCTCTTCCTCTAATGTCACTACGTGGAACTCATCCTTGTTACCTCATCTGGTTCTAATTAGTTCCCCAAGTTTTCATAAGTGTTTGTAATTAACTCAAAGATTTGTGCATTGTTAAAGTTAGAGAAAGTTAGAGAAAACACTATTTGTCAAACTTTCCTTGATTTCTTTCTGTAATCTTTTCTCTTCTGTCCACTGGCTAAACAGCCTTGTGTCTCACTGACTTTCTAATCTTCTTAGTTCCCACTGATCCATATGATTCACATTGCTGGTTTCCCTGGTCTGGCTTCACTGGTGGCATTTAAATTGCTCCTCTCCTACCTCCTTATACAAAGCACCTACATAGACCCTTAGATAGGCAATGGCTTCTCCTCTAGTTTTACAGCCTCCTCTAAGCTTCTTTTTCTTGGATCTTATCTTTTTCATGAAAGCACAGTAATTAGCTTTTTGTCCACTGGTTACAGTTCCATAACATCTGTTATCCACTCAGCATGCCACTGATGCAAAGCAATGACAATGCAGGAAATGCTGACATTGTTGGTGACGGGAACAATTAGTGTGATTTTCATTGTTATGCTACCATTCAGGGAATTTTAAATTAATGAAGAGATCAGTGATTCTGAGTCATGTATATTCCCTATACACCCCACTTACTTGTGAGGCTTATTCATACAGGTACCCTGTCCAACTAACTGATAAGAATTTACTTCTGATCTATTGTTTCTTTATTACTGCTAAGTTAATTTCACTTGTCTTAGATGTTTTTGTTTTTATTTAAAGAGAAAAACAAAACTAAACGAAGCAAGACAGTAAAAGGCTAGAAGCAACACAGAATTTCAAGAGAAAAAACATACAGTAAGAGTTCCCCAGTTAATAGATAACACATTGCCATCTTACAACAGCTGTCCAGGTTACAAAATTAAAGCATACAAAGTGGAGATTAATACAGTGAGATTGCAGTCAGTTCTGTTCAGTGATCCAAGAAAAACTCAGCAATATGATTCTCTATCCTACACATTTAAATAAACTAGCAGTTATATCCTTTAGATCACTGTCCTTCCTCTCTCTTTTACACTAACAATCACGCATTTTAGTTTCCATTACTTCCACAGTTTTTTTTTAACTTTTTCTTTGAAGAGTAAAAGAAAAAAGATTGAAAAAAAGGCCAAAAAAAAAAAAAACAAAAAACAAAAAACAAAAAACAAAACGATGCACCAAAGAAAAACCCAATGTGACAAAGCAAAACAGAGTCATTTAGATCAGGAGGATGGACATAGCATAAAATGAAAAAAAAGGAAAAAAATGGGGGGATTAGTAGGTGATCAACAATGGTTACCATTATGCCTCTTGTTATCCTACAAAGAATAGCCTATATCAGCTAATATAAAAGAATTGAACAAAACTGTACATAAGACCAATAAAACCACATTAGAGAGCTTACAGGATTCCAAAGAAGATAATAGTCAAATAATAATGGGCATCATAGAATATCTGGTTGCCTTCCAAATGGTTGCCTATACCCTCAAACTTGATACTATTAAGAGAAACAGAATATAATAAAATCAGTCAGAACAAGATATGGAGAACACTACAGGGGTTCAAATCAGGTTAATAGGGAAACAAAAAATCTATAATCTATCACACTATTTTTAATTTAGTTTTCCCTTAGTTAAAAGATACTAAGAAATAAATTAATTTTTAAAAAAGGAAAGAAAAAGAGGGGGAGACTGAGATAAAAAAAAGAACATATCAATATAACAACACCGGTCAGAATCGGAAAATTTAACCATCATTGTGTTTCACCCCCAGATAGCTTGACATTAATAGTAGTTACCATAGTGACTCTTTCCTTGAAATACTTGAGTCTAACTTCGTATATTATAGCGTCAAATTTATCAAGACATTGTGAGACCATTCAAGAGAATGAAATTATTGAAGGGTATTTAGAACCAGCTAGCAGAAACCAAACATCAATTTCTATATTATCTCTTTGTCTATAAAAATTTTGCGTATACTATCGCATACATTAAGATATAATAAGGTACCACATGTTAGAACCAATGGAAACAAATGAACAAAAACTTGATGGGGCTTCAAAACAGGATGATACTAAATCAACGCTAGCTATTAAGCTCTTAATCTCTTCAAAATAGTTATTTGTAGTATCACAGACAATAAAATAAAACCACCCAAATTAAAACCATTCCAAGTAATGAGTGAAAACATTATATGGCTTCAAACCAGTGTGACTGGGAATCATGATTACCACATACTTTCATGTATTCTTATCGTTTCTTACACTAGGGAAACTATTCGGTATTTATACAGGTGAGTTTGATTTATTTCACTTATAAGTATGGTCTCGAGCTGTATCCATTTATTTATAAATGTCTCAAAGTGATCATTCTTAATAGCTGAGTAGTACTCCATTGTATAAAAATACCACAACTTTTTTATCTATTCCTCAGTTGATAGACACTTAGGTTGTTTCCAAGATCTGGCTATTACAAAGTGTGCTGCTATAAACATGGGTGCACATATATCACTGTCACATGATGCTTTCAGTTCTTCTGGGAATATGCCTAGGAGTGGAATAGCTGGGTCAAATGGTGCTTCCAGTCCCAGCTTTCTGAGAAATCTCCAGACTGACCTCCACAATGATTGCACCAGTCTACACTCCCACCAACAGTGTAGGAGAGTTCCTTTTTCCCTACAGCCTCTCCAGCATTTGTTGTTGTTGGTTTTCTTGAACTTGGCCATTCTTTCAGGAGTGAGATGAAATCTCAGTGTGGTTTTAATTTGCATTTCTCTAATGATTAGTGATGCTGAACATTTTTTCATATATTTATTTGCCGTTTGTATTTCTTCATCTGAAAATTGTTTATTCATTTCCGATGACCATTTTTGGATGGGGTCTTTGAATTTTGGGGGTCTGATTTTTTTTAATTCTTTGTAGGTTTTAGACAGAAGTCCTCTGAAGGACAGTTCACTATGAGTTTTTCCCAGTTTGTGGGTTTTCTTTTCACTATGTTAGAGATTTCTTTTGATGGCAGAAACTTTTTAATAAGATGTGATCCCAGTTATTGACTCTGGGAGGTATTTCCTGTGCGGTTTGAGTCTTGTTCATCAATTCTCTACCTACCCCTATGTCTTCAAGGTTTTTACCCAATTTGTCTTCCAATAGATTTAGTGTTTCTGTTTTAATATTTAGATCTTTGATCCATTTAGATTATAGTTTAGTATATGGTGACAGGCATGGGTCTAGTTTTAGTTTTTGGCATATGGAGAGCCAGTTTTTCCAACACCATTTATTAAAGAGACTGTCATTCTTCCAGTGAACCTGTTTGGCCCCTTTATCAAAGATGAGGTGGTTGAGTGTGTTTGTAGTTGTGATTGTATCTTCTAATCTATTCCATTGGTCTTCGGCTCTGTTTTGATTCCAGTACCATGTTGATTTTACTACAGTTGCTTTGTAGTATAACTTCAAGTCAGGGATTGTGATGCCTCCTGCCTTGCCTTTGCTGCTTAGAACTGTCCTTGCTATTCTAGGTCTCTTCTGGTTACAGATGAATTTTAGGATTGATTTCTCGAGATCTATGAGGTATGTTGATGGTATTTTTATCGGGATTGCATTGAATCTGTATAATAATTTTGGGAAAATGGCCATTTTCACAATATTTATTCTTCCTATCCAGGAGTAAGGGATGTCTTTCCAATTCCTGAGATCATCTTCAATTTCATTTTTCAATGTATAATAATTTTCCCTGTATAGGTCTTTCACTTCTTTCGTGAGAGTAATTCCTAAATATTTCACTTTCTTGGTTGCTAGTGTGAAGGGTGTGGATTCTCTTATCTCTCTCTCTGTGATTTTGTTGTTAGTATATAAGAGAGCTATTTATTTTTGAGTATGGATTTTGTATCCAGCCACATTGCTGAATTTATTTATTATATCTAGGAGTCTTTCAATGGAGTTTTGGGGGTCTTCTATGTAGAGTATCATATCATCGGCAAATAGTGATAATTTAACTTCTTCTTTTCCTATCTTTTCACCTTTTATTTTTCTTTCATGTCTAATTGCTCTGGCTAGTATTTCCAGTACTATATTAAATAAGAGTGGTGACAGGGGACATCCTTGTCTTGTGCCTGATTTTAAAGTAAAGGCCTTCAATTTTTGGCCATTTAGTATGATACTGGCCATCGGTTTGTCATAGATGGACTTTATTATGTTGAGGTAAAGACCATCTATTCCAAATTTCTGTAAGGTTCTTATCATAAATGAATGCTGTACCTTATCAAAAGCTTTTTCTGCATCTATAGAGATGAT
This sequence comes from Cavia porcellus, assembly GCF_034190915.1. Taxonomy (NCBI): domain Eukaryota; kingdom Metazoa; phylum Chordata; class Mammalia; order Rodentia; family Caviidae; genus Cavia; species Cavia porcellus. Next base: position 41,120,880 of record NW_026947501.1, on the reverse strand, counting down.
CAGGTGATTCTTACTTTTGACTCTATTGATACGGTGGATTCCTTTAATTGATTTACGCATATTGAACCATCCCTGCATACCTGGAATGAATCCCACTTGTTCATGGTGTATAATATTCTTGATGACTTGCTGCATCCTATTTGCCAATATTTTATTGAGGATCTTTGCATCTGTGTTCATTAGGGAGATTGGTCTGTAGTTCTCTTTTTCAGTTGGGTCTTTCTCAGGTTTTGGTAGTAGAGTAATATTTGCTTCCAGGAATGACTTGGGAAGGATTGCTTCCCTTTCAATTTCATTGCAGGGTTTGAGGAGTGTCGGCATTAGGTCCTCTTGGTATTTCTTGTAGAATTCTGCAGTGAATCCATCTGGGCCTGGGCTCTTCTTTGTAGGTAATGACTTAATTACATTTTTGATTTCATGAATAGAAATTGGGTTATTCAGCAGTTTTACTTCTTCTTGACCTAGCTTTGGTACCTCATATGCTTCTAGAAATCTGTCTATTTCTTCTGTATTTTCAAACCTTTAAGAGTAGAGGTTTTTGATATAGGTGTTGATGATCTTCTGTATTTCTATTGGGTCTGTAGTGATTTCACCTTTTTCATTCCTTATTGCATGAATTTGAGCTTTTTCTTCCCTTTTTTTAAATAAGGTTAGCTAGGGGCTTATCAATTTTATTTATTCTTTCTAAGAACCAACTCTTTGATTCACTGATTCTTTGTATTGTTTTCTTAATCTCTATTGCATTGATTTCTGCTCTGATTTTTACTATTTCCTCTCTTCTTTTGGCTTTGGGCTTGACTTGCTCTTCTTTTTCTCGATGTTTGAGGTGTAGCATCAAGTTACTTATTTGTATTTGCTCTGTTTTCCTGATGTGCGAACTCAGTGCAATAAATTTCCCTCTGAGGACAGCTTTCATTGCATCCCACAGATTTCAGTAAGTTGTATTTGTGTTTTCATTTGTTTGTAGATATTATTTAATTTCTTCTTTAATTTCCTCTGTGGCCCACTGATTACTCAAGAGTGTGTTATTCAGTTTCCATGTGTTTATGGGATTTTTGCAGTATCTTTTATCTTTAATTACTAATTTCATAGCACTATGATCTGATAAAATGCAGGGGATGATTTCAACTCTTTTGCATTTCTTTAAATATGTTCTCTGAGTTAATATATGGTCAATTTTAGAGAATGACCCATGTCCTGCTGAGAAAAATGTGATTTATGTTGTTGTTGGTCGGAATACTCTGCATATGTCTATCAATTCCATTTGTTGACAGGTGTGATTCAGTTCTTTTATCTCTTTGCTGATTTTCTGTCCTGTTGATCTTTCCATTGGTGTCAATGGTGTGTTAAAATCTCCTGTTATAATTGTTTTACTGCTAATTTGGTTTTTCATTTCTGATATTACTTGTTTTATGTAACTGGGTGCTTTGGGATTTGGTGCATGTATATTTAATATAGTTATCTCTTCCTCTTGAAGTTTTCCCGTAACCAGTATGTAGTGACCTGCTTTGTCTCTTCTGATCATTATTGGTTTGAAGTTCACACTACCTGCAAACAGAATAGCTACCCCCGCTTTTTTGGGGGGAGGGTTCCTGTTGTATGAAGTATTGCTTTCCATCCTTTGACTTTCAGTCTGTGAGTATCCTTTTGGGTTAGATGGGTTTCTTGTAGACAGCATATGGTTGGATTTTGTTTCTTGATACATTCTGCCAGTCTATTGCTTTTAATTAGTGCATTGAGACCATTTATGTTAATGGTTATAACTGTTATATATTGTTTTATTAGTGTCATGTTGTATTTCTGCTGTTGTAACTTTATCTTTCTGTTCTATTTAATTGTCTGATTTGTTAAGTGGTTTTTTTCTTAAGTGTATATAGACTGTCTTTCACTATTCTTCACAGGATTGGCTTGGTGATCATGAATTTCTTCAGCTGTTCTTTGTCGTGGAAGTATCCTATTTCTCCATAAATTTTGAAGGACAGTTTTGCAGGGTACATCAGTCTAGGTTGGAAATCATTTTCCTTTAGGGTCTGCAATACTTCACTCCATGCTATTCTTGCCTTTATTGTTTGTGTTGAGAAGTCTGCTGTGATTCTGATAGGTTTTCCTTTATAGGTGATAGGTCTATTCTCTCTGACAGCTTTTAATAGTCTATTCTTTTGTTTGATTTCTGGAATGGAGATTATTATATGTCTGGGTGGTTTTATTTTGGTTATGGCTATTTGGAGTTCTATATGCCTCATTGAGCCTGATATCAGTTTCCAATTTCATGTTTGGGAAGTTTTCAGCAATTACTTCTCTAAATATCCTCTTGACATCCTTTGCATTGTCTCCTTCTTTTTCATTTATCCCTATCAATCTTATGTTGTTTTTCTTTGCGTCATCTTGCAGGTGTTGAATTGTTATTTCTTGATTTCTTGTTATTTTTAAAAGATCTTTCCTGTTCACTGGCTGCAATCTTGTCTTCGAGGTCCAAAATTCTATCTTTGCATTCATTCAGGTGGTTTTTACAACTTTCAATGTTGCTTTTGATTTCCTGTATATCTCTTTGCATCTGTTTTATATATTCTGTTTGTTTCTTATATTGTTCATACAGAGATTCTATCCTTTTGTTTAGTTCCTCCAATTTTTTAGCAGTGTCTTCTTTAGATATGTTCAGCATCTCCTTCATTTCTTTTATTATTTCTTCTTTTACCTGATATATTATTTCTAGTTTGAATTCCTTCATAGCTTCCTGGAGGTGCTTCTTTATTTCTGTTACTATTGTTTCAGGTATTTCAGGTATACGGCATGTATTTTCTTCTATGTACATGGCTCCTAGGCTTTGTTGGGATGGGTTAGATGTTTGAGATTGCATTTTGGTCTTTCGTTTTATCATTTTCCTATATTACTGTGTTTCAAGTGTTTTTCCAGAGTTTCCCCTGGTCATGTTGTAAATTGACTCTTATGTCCTGGGCTCTTGGGATTCCTCTTGTAGTAGCTCCCTCCTTGGGCAGTGGAGCCCCTGGATTAAAAGAGGCTTGCCAGGCTCCTCTCAGGTAGACCTAAAGCTTCCTGAATTTGCACAGTTTCCCCTTCTGGTAGCAAAGCTCCCCTCCTCAGTGGGACTGCTCCTTCCTGCAGGCAGTGGCAGTAGTGCTGGTGCTCTACAGATCATAAGAAGGTCACAGGCGAGGTCAGAGGAGATTTCAGCAGCTCAGCCCAGCTCCCTCCTTCTGGCCAGCAACTGTGGTGTGCTCCTTGGCCAGAGGAGGCTGCAGGCAGACCTGAGTTCCCTCCACTGGGCTGGGCGCTCACCTTTGGATCCCCAGCAGTGGTAGTATGGGCCCCGTGCGGGAGAGGCAGCAGCGGAAGTCGCCTCCGCTTGGCTGGACACACACCTTCTGGTCTGTAGCAGTGGTAGTATGAGCCCTGGGTGGGAGGGGTGGCAGCAGCGCCGGCCTCCGCTTGGCTGGATGCTCACCTTCTGGTCCCCAGCGGTGGTAGTATGGGCCCCTGGCGGGAGAGGCGGCAGCAGGGCCGGACTGGAGTCACCTCCGCTCAGCTGGACGCGCACCTTATGGTCCCTAGTGGTGGTAGTATGGGTCCCAGGCAGGAGAGGCGGCAGCAGGGCTGGCCTCCGCTAGGCTGGACGCTCAACTTCTGGTCCCCAGCGGTGGTAGTATGGGCCTTGGGCGGGAGAGGCGGCAGCAGGGCTGAACCAGAGTCGCCTCCACTCAGCTGGATGCGCACCTTCTGGTCCCCAGCATTGGTAGTATGGGTCTCGGACTGGAAAGGCAGCAGCGGGGCCGGACCGGAGTCGCCTCCACTTGGCTGGACACGCACCATCTGTTCTGCAGCGGTGGTAGTATGGGCCCCAGGCGGGAGAGGTGGCAGCATGGCTGGACCGGAGTCACCTCCGCTCAGCTGCATGTGCCTGTCTTAGATGTTTGAGTCAGACAAAAACATGCCTCTCTTGTAGAAATCCTCTTTCTCTTATATCCATGTTATACTCAACGTTATACTCTTCTATGCTGTTGAGAATTTTTGGAAAAAAAATTCAACCAGAATAATACATCTATGAGAATACAGTGATTATTTCAAATCTAAGTTGAGAAAATTGGTCTTGGAAAGAATCAAATATTGCATGCATTTCTAGTGGCAGCAAACATCAACCAGGTAGGGGTCTTGCCACTGAGCTAAATTCCCAGCCCTTGACAAAATAATTTCAAACTTATTCACTTCACAAATAAATTTTAATAATTTGTCTCAGTCAAGTGAATTTTACTCATGGAATGCTGAGCTGACAAGGTGTTGGAAAACTGATCGATATATGTAAGTGACTAAAGGGCACAAACAGCATTGAATAGGAGACCAGCAAATGATAAGGCCTAGGTGGAGGTGTGGATGCTCCCAGCTGAATGCAGCATTTTAACTGTTGATTCTCCAGTCACATCTGTCTATGTGTCTGTGTGCATTAACTGGCAGATGATTTTGGATTCCAGGTCATGAAACAATTACTAGATTATGTTGCTACATGTCTGGGAATCGACCCTAGAACATTTTAAACTATGGCTTAGGTTTTTTCCCTAGTAAGATAATTTTGCTTTGAATATGTACACTGGCATTTCTTTTCCTCTTTCAGTTCCAAACAAAATCATGATTCCTAATATTCAGCTATAAATACCTCTTTGTTTTCTTATATAAATAGAATTTTCTCAGGTCTATGATGCTGATGATGAGAAAGAGAGAAACCTTTGCTGCAAAGGAGCTTCTTGACCCCTTCTACAAAAATTTCCTAATACATTCAAAGCCTGGATACATCTGAGCAAACTCTCACCATTTTAAGGTAATGCAAAGACGATGTGGGAAAGCCAGCCTCAACTCTGCTTCTTTGGGGGTTTATGTCATGACTTGTATCACTGGGTGTGTGTATCACTTGCATCATCTGGTGACAGTAATAAGTTGCAACATTGTCAGGCTCCAGGCTGCTAATGATGACAGTGAAATCTGTTCCACACCCCTTGTCACTGAATCTTGATGGGACACCAGACCCCAAATTGATTGCATAGTGGATTAGACATTTAAGAGCTTTCCCTGGTTTCTGTTGATGCCAAGATACCCATTTTCTTATGACCTTTCATGCCTGGCATTTGATTGTGACAGTCTCCTACCAATGAAGATATGGAGGAGGGAGACTGGGTCATCTGGATGTCAAATTTGTTATGTATCATTGGAAACAAAAAAGCAAACATTCAGATAATTGAACATGATAAAAGAGAACATTACTGAAGAACCAGACAGCACTGATCACGTTAGGCTATGGAAATTTCCACTGTTCTCCTTCCATACCAGGAGTGTAGAGAAGCAAGATCCCCAGAAGTTGACCGGATATCCTCATGTCTGCACTGTGGCCTGACTGGGAGAGACTCTTGCTCATGGTGCGTTCAGGGAAGGGGCTGTTCTGTGGTCTCATAAAAATCAGCAAGGCTGTACACCACTGCAGATCAGGCTCCTGTCATTAACTTAGCACAGCCCTAGTGTCCATAGTACCAGTGGTACCAGAACAGTTAAAGAGGACAGATTTCCCTAAGGACAGCAGATTTCTCCCTTTAGGATACTTTGTTATTAAAATAGAGAAATTATTGAGATCCTAAAATGAATCAGTCTACATTTATATTATGTTTTGCAGGTTGGGTTTTGTAGAGGAATACTGGTATTCAGAAAAAATGCATGTTACAATAAGTCTTACAGTATAGGTTATGAGTTCTTAAACTTCCTTTTAAGTTTACAGACCCAGGCAGACATAGCAAATGGATGACAAATGCCAAAATTTGGTCTTTTCTGAATGGTCTTGGTGTCATTTGTGTCTATAGTGGGTTACCTGTCTTCTGTCTTATAGATAAATGCTACTTAATTCCTTTTACTGACTTTGTTTGCAGCATTGTTTAAAAATTCCTGAAGCAAAGTGACACTTTCCCTATTCAGAAGATAAAGGGGCCTAATCTGTGATAAGGAAAAAATATAAAGTGCATGTATTAAGGAACACAGAAGGAATAGATGGGAACTCTAGGCAGCAGTTTCTACAGATCTGAGGGACAAAATAAAAATCAGTGATTTAACCCTGTGCCCAGGGAAACCTCCTGCTTTGGGAATAAGTAAATTTAAAAAATTAAAATGTAGTTCTTATTAGATATAAATATTAAATATAGTAATATGTGTCTATATTTTATCATTTATGGCAATGCAACAGAAATTCTTGCCACTAACTTGTGTGGTGGGTGGTTTCAATTTAAGAAAGTCATAAAATGAAACTGAGTGTCCTAGATCCAAACAGAGACCAAGAAATAATGGACCATAAGTGTGATTATGTTTGAGTTTATGTTTTGAGGAAACTCGAGGTTGCAACTCTGCTGCCTTGTATTCTGTCTCTACAGGAATGGGAAGAGTCCTTGAATTGACAAGGGCATCCATTGTCCCCCTGGCCCAACAATGTTAGTGCTCCATGTGAGGAGTCGCAAGAGTGAAAGACAGGCCCCCAGAAATAATATTGTTCATCAGAATCTGGAATTAAATGAAAGCTCTCTGAGGTACATCATTCTATTTAATTACAGAAAATGCCCTTGGTGAGTTTGACCCTGATAAGCTTATTGGCTTAGCTGTCATCATCAGAGATGAAAAATAGAATGAGAGAGAAAGAGAGAGATACAAAAAAGGAGACAGAGACAGAGAGAGACAGAGAAAGACTCACAGAATGGTTTAATATATGAAAATCCTCAGGCAATGAATAAGACTGGATGCAGCTCAGGGTTTATAACTCTACTCATGAGCAAAAGCCCCAGGTTCCCTGGTTACACTAGGACAACACCTATTTAGATTAGAGACTGTGGTTACTTCTTTTTTTTTGTCTTTTTATTTTATTTTATTTTATTTTTATAGTTACCAGGGATTGAACTCAGGATCGCACACTTGCAAGGCAGGTGCTTATGCTGCTGAGCTAAATCCCCAGCCCCAAGACTGTGGTTACTTATAAGTCACACTGGAGTGCATTAGTCTTCTTTCCTGTAATTTTGAGGGATGTTTCCATGTCGTTGCATACCACATGCTTTCAGTGTTTTCTTTCCTAAGAAGAGAGGATACTATAGAAATATCACAGCATCAGAAACCACAGGGAAGTTTGCAGATTCTTCATTTTGATGCATTTGAATCTTATTTAAGGCAGAGAGTCTCTCTCCCTGCTGTGGTCTTTGAAGATCTTGGTAAAAGGAAAGATTTAAAACAGTAAAATATTAATCCAGGAAGCAATGCAAAGTAGAATTTTTGCCATGGACAGGTTTGTAAGTCCAGTGTGAACTGTCATATCCAGCTCAGGTTTCTGTGGTCCTTACCTTCAAAGGCTTTGTCCCATCAATTCCTTGTAGTCCTGCTGACATCAGGGACCAAGCTCTGTCTTAGTTCTGCATGTCATTCCATAATAGGCACATGAGTCCTGATTTTCTGAGATTCTTGCTCACACCGTTTTCTATCTGTGCCTAAACTTTGTCCTTCACCTACAAATTCCAAACAGCTGTGAGTCTTTTGTTTTCCAAACTGAACTTTGTGATGGTGCATCATGGAAATTTATATTGTAGCATGCTGATGAAAGACCCAGAAATCTACTTAACTTGTATAGTTTTGTAGTTTTTATTCTGGAAAATCTGTAAAAATAGCATATTTTAATAAACTATAATCTTATAAGAGCACCATAATCATATTGAATTCAATAAAATACTTTTATATACGCTATACATTAATTTGAACCTAAAATTGGAATCTTGGTTGACAACCCTAAATATGGTGTCAATAAATGGAATATACACACCACTGAAATGAGGACATTGTACACATGTTATATCTCTATCTCTGAATGGATTTGCCTGCAGAGAATGTGCTTTATTGTGTGTGCCAATCCAGTGCATCATTTCAATATCCCACATGTGCAATGTTCTCTTTATCACTTTCTGAATCATTATACACTTTCCTATAATCTCTTCCATCTCAATAGGGGCTGAGCAATGGCACCCAACACCAAGAAGAGTGAAAAGTTTTAAATAACACAGTATAGAGAGTAGCATTTATTCCAGAATGAGCTGCTGCACAGTCCTAATTTATAAGAAATGTTGCTAACACTGTTTTTATTGCTAAGCAATCTGTCTTTCTCTGTATATGAATTCTCTGTCCCTCTATTTTCACTAAAGTCAGCTAAGGTAGAACATTTTTACCTTTGATATCGAGAGTAGTCTTCATCGCGGAGCTCATGAGTTTCCACCTCTATTCTTGTTGACTTCTGGATGGCTCAGAGAGCCAGACTTACTGCCACTGAGGATGAAGGTGTCAGCCAATTCACATGTCTATTCTGGGTGTCATCTGCTGAAGAAAAGTGGTAGAAAATACAATAGGAACCACAAATGAGAGAAAATTTCGCAATTTGGATCCTTTACACATTTTCACATTTGTTATGCCCACATTACTACACCGTGATACAATAAAAATATAATAAAATATTTTTGCCATTCTCAATGTAAGGACTGATGGTGGCATAAACTTTGCACTTCTTCACCTTGGGGTCATCGCCACTGTCTCTGCAGATTCACTCATTTCTGGGACAGGCCTGTTAGTTTTCCATCATTACTCCTCATGAAATAGAGAAGATCTTGGGAGCAGGGTTTCCCCAAGCCCTGGGTATTTGTTCCACAGTTCAATATCTTAGCCTGAGGAAAAAGAGTCCCATTCAGGAAATCTGTGTCATAGCCTCCGAGGCTTCTCTGGAGAAACGGGTACACAAAGGAGCCTCCTTGTTCACCTCATCGCATCTTTCACATCCCTACGTATTGCTTCAATTTGTAGGAAGCCATACACCCTTGGCCCCAGCAGAAGACAATCAGGAGTTTCTGTCATAGACCCTGAGCAAGAAGCAACTGGGCCCTGAGGAGCGAATGGGGTTTTTGTTGTGGTCTGCATCACTGTGGGTGGATAACTGCTATACTGCTGACAGTAATAGGTTGCAACATCTTCAGCCTCCACGTTGCTGATTGTGAGAGAGAAAGAAGTCCCTGACCCACTCCCACTGAAGCGAGCTGGGACTCCCGAGGCCAGCTCTGATTTTTCATAAATTAGGAGCTTGGGAGAGGCTCCTGCCTTTTGTTGGTACCAGTGCAAATAGTTAATGCTTACACTGGACCTGACTATGCAGGTGATGGTGACCTTCTCCCCTGGAGAAGCAGCCAGGGATGCTGGAGTCTGGGTGAGCACAATTTGTCCATTGGACACTATGGTCATGGAGGAGAGATGAAAAGAGATGATAAGAGTTAGTACATGCAGAGCGAAAGGGATGTCACATCAAATAGCACACAGGAACAGCAACCACAAACTTGCTTTAATCTCAATTTCTACTCAAAAAGAGGCTCAGTTTTGAGTTTCCTTTTTTCTTACCTGTGACACAGAGCAGTAGAAAGGGGAGAATTTGAGCCTGAAAATCCATTGTGTTTTTTGAGCTCGGCCTCAAGCTAAACAGGTATCAGGCTTTAAATAGAACTCTGAACATTTTGTGGTTTCTCAGCAAGAGATATGCAAATCAGCAGGGTGCAGGTGTTCCCTGGCTCACCCATGTGATACTTCAACTTTGTCATAAAAATTAGAATTTCTAATGGAACAGGGATATGTTCATACTTTTTTTCTGAACTGATGTACATTTGTGGCAAGAAAATTATATCAGTAATTATTTGAGGATGTTACTTTGACCAGACTAGCCAAGAGAGTCCTGCTGGACAGTATGGAAAATATTTTCTCAAAATAAATAGCTCTCAAGATGCCCAAGTAGATGCAAGGAAAAGAGCAGTTTAAGATCCTATCCTTGTTTTTACTGCTAACCAGATAAGTAGTTCTTCTGGTTGCAGCTTAATAAAGGACCCTTGGACTTGGAGATGATAGTGGCCTTCTCTTTGCAGACATAGCCAGCAATCCAGGAGACTGCCTCTGTGTCTCCACAGCTACTTGTAATTAGAAATTCATGTCACATTATTAATGTATCAAGAAAAAAAATATTGTGTTTGTTTATTGAAAAATCAGGTCTAAAATTTTTTTTCCATCCACAAGATAATATCATTGTTGACTTTTAAATAATATCTTTCTAAACTTCGTACCCAAGACTCAGAGTACCAGGAAGAGTAGGAATAGGGACAGTGACTCCATCCTGCCTTGGTTCAGCTGTCTGAGCCACTCTGCACTATAGTCGCCTGATAAACTCTATGGGCAGAGTTGTCAGTGGGCAGCCTTTATCTCAGAATCCTGTGTAAAGCATCAAGAAGATAAAAGTGATAGAAACAGCACCAGGATGAACCATGGCATTAAATAACTGAAATAGAAATAAAAAATGCCTTTAATCCACGAAATGTGATTATGTGTCCACACGTGTCAAGGCATAAGTTTCAAATTATAATTCTGAACCAAATTTCCAAATCTCTTACAAAACTGCTGCTGCCAACTTGAAAACAAAATCTATATTTGCTAACCTTTTTTTTTCATGTCAGCTCATGATTTCAAAGTTTTATTGAAGCATTCTAATTACACCAGCATATAGAATGTATTTGTGGCACTGGATGGAATTAAGACAGTAGGCAATTCATACCTCTGTCTCAGGTTGTTTTTTTCAATTTTAAATACTTATTGGATATTCCTCCTAGGTATATATCTCCTAGACATCTCAATTTATCCCAACCAGATCTCTGGTTTTTCCTTTATGATGAAACATACTCAGAAAATATGATCACTTCCTTAGCAATCACCGTGTCCCTAGTCCTCACTTTCTCAATGTACAGTTTCTCAATGAACCTCTCAAGTTCACTGAAATTTTTTGGTGTCAACAGATCTAATACACTGCAGCTCCTCCTGTGGGTTACAGATGAAGTAATTGGAGCCCCCAACTCCTGGTAGGCTATTCTTTATTAAACTGGAATGAAACATAAAATATTCGTTAAACCATGAAATAACAGTGCGATTAATTTCTATATAACAGTACAAAATTAAGAGCATCCTTGCCCTGAGTCACATGGCAGAACAAGTTTGGACCACATTGAACAAAATCTCTGCCAATTTAGAACATCCATTTTCAGGCAAGGAGTGTATAAAAAAATGAAGAAATCATATTTCTGCAGCTCCTCCTACTCTGTTCCCTTTGACCTTTTTTTCCCTGAGGCGCCACCATTACCCAGAGCAAGTAGGGGAATGGGGTCCAGGTCCATTTAGTGTCCCCTCCTTCATCAACTTGGACTGATCCAGAGGACAGGCAATAATTTCATGCAATTGAACATTTGTGTTTCCCCAGAAATAAATCCAATATACATTCATTAACGTTCAGTGTCTCAAATCATATTTTGATTAAATACATCACTGTATCAATCTACCATCTCACTACACCTAGAAATCACCAAAAATATAAATTCAATGTCCAGCTGATGTCTTACATGAAAACAAACTGGAACCACTAGTGGCAAAGCACCATTCATTATTCTTAGGTTTCTTATTCATTTTCTATGTTTTAATTCTTTGTGGGGAACTGTAGGAACTTACAAAGACGCGTTTATTATGTTGAAAAAAGATTTTCATTTCGGGCTAAGCAGCACTTACCCCACTGGGTTGAAACCATTCCCCGTTTTTTTTTTTTTTTTTTTTTTTTTACCTGTTTACCTAGGAGGAGAGCAGCAGGAGGTGCTGTAGCTGAGCCAGGGCTCCATGGCCATGCTGTGTCCTGAGTGGGGCTGACTCCTTCGTGGAGTGTGAGCAACCTGTGAAATTTTCCTGAAACTGTTCCCTGGACACAGTTTAATTCCCAGATGCCCATCTATTTTGGATATTATTATGTGTGATAGTATAAACAAATTTTCTATGGAAAATGAGATCATATAGTAGCCATTGTTCATTCTCTGTTATTTGGTTCTGAAAGCCCTTTAATGCTTTCATTCTCTTGAGTGGTTTTATAATGTTTTGTTATATTTGATAATATCATATATGAAGTTATGCTCAACTATTTCAAAGCAAGAGACATTGTGGTAGTTGCTGTTAATTATGGGCTGGCCTGTGGTAAAATGCTGTGTTGCTTGTATTATTCTGATTTGATCTGCTTTGTTATGTTCTCTTTTATCTTAATCTCTTTAAAATAAAAAAAATGAAAAAAAAATCCCGCATTATATTCACTCTAGGCAACCTAAAACCCTGAACACATGCAAGGAGGAAGGCTAGGAAATATACAGGAAAAGTGTGAGTACCAGGACATGAAACTTTCCGAGTGAGTGCTCAGATTTATATTTTTCTCTGATATTATATGTCACATCTCCTATTGGTTCATTTTATGTTCTTATAACAAAAAACTGCAATGCTTCTTTTAATTTTAATGTGCAGAAAAGAATTTAAAAAATGAAAAATAATATAGGGTTTCATAAGATAATACAAAATTAACAATGGCAATTATATTGCATAGTGTAATCTTCAAAAAAGTTGTTCAGATTTACCAGATAGAAATGCATGATCAAGCAGTATAAGCACTATTCCATTCCATGAAATAATAAAATTAGTAGTATTACAATTAGCTTTACAACTATATATATATATATTTTTTTTTTCCTTCCTTCTTTTCTCCTTTCTCCATCCATGTTATTTTTTAGGCATTTTTTTTCCTTTTCATAATATTTACTCTTTCCTTTTTTTATAATATGGAGACACTGCAATGTTTTCACATGAATGTCTGGTTTATTTCACTTATGAATATGTTCTCTATTTGCATCCATTTAGCTATACAAACCTTGAGTTTGTCTTTCTTGAGAGCTGAGAAGTTATTCCATTGCATTAAAATACTATGTCAATTTATCCATTAATGATTGATGGACTTGTATTGTTTCAAGATTTAGCCATCACAAATAGTGCTGCTAAAACATGGGAGAACACATATCTCTGTGGTATGATGTTTTTAAATCTTCTGGGAAAATATCTAGAACGGGAATACTTGGGTCAACTGTGGCCCCTCATTCTAGCTTTTGAGAAATTTCCACAGTAATTTCCACAGTGATTTCACTAGTAGATACTCCTACCAAGAATGAAGAAGTGTTGCTTTTTTTCCACAGCCCTGCCAATCTTAGTTATTGGTTCATTTCTTAAGGGTAACCATTGTTTCAGTGGGGAGTCAGAATCTCAGTGTCTGTTAGGGTTTACATCTCCTAAATGAACAGTGATGCTGAACAGTTTGCATGTATTTATTTGCTCTTTATATTTCTTCATTTGAGATAAGATGCTCAGTTTTGGATTGGATCTTTAAATTTCAGGGACTGAATTTTTTATTACTGTATATGTTTTTTAATAACAGAATTTATTTCTTACAGCTCTGGAGATGAAAATCCAGTACATGGTTTCAGCATCTGTTTAGCAAATGATGAAGGATTTGTGTTTCACCATAACACAGAGAAGGTATAATGTGGGGAGGCACAGGTAGCTCGGTTCTCTCTTTCCTTTCGAATTTCAGCATGTGGACCTCATCCTTATTACCTCATCTAACCCAGATCACCTCCCGAAGTCTGAATCATCATTGCCCGTTACTCAAGGACATATGCTTCCAAAATATAAATTTGAGAGAACACATCCAAATCATTGCATTTTTCTTTTTCTTTTTTTTAAATTTTATTTAAGGAGAAAAAGAAAAAAAGCAGAAAAAGGGTACAAGTTATACAGAATTTCAGAAAAAAATAAACAGTAGGAAATCCCTAGTTAATGGATTACATATTGTCATCTTAGAAATATTTGTTCAAGTTACAAAATTAAAGCTTATATAGTGGACATTCAAACAGTAAGACCAAACAGTTCTGTTCAATGATCCAACAAAACTGAGTAATATCATTGTCTATCTTATACACTTAAATATACATGCAGTTATATCATTTAGAGCACTTTCTTTTCCTCTCTTTTGTACAATGACTATTGCACATTTTGGGTTTTACTGCTCCCACAGTTCTTATTACTTTTTTTGGAAGAGAGTAAAACCAAATGTGACATAACAGAACAGAGTCGGTCAAATCAAAAGGGTGGACATGATAGATAATGTAAAAACAATAATACAAGGTGATCAACAATGGTTACCATAACGCCTCCTGCTATCTCTAATAGAACTGCCCATATCATCAGTTATAATAAAATTGAACAAAACAGTAAAGAACAAAACCAACAAAACCAAAACATTGGAGACATTACAGGTCTTCAAAAGTAGATAATAGTCAACCAGAATGGGTGTCATAATGAATCCCACTATCTTCACAGTTGTTGCCTATACTTTCGAACCTGGTACTATTAAGCAAAACAGAATAGGGGAACATCAGTCAAAACAAGATGGTGAGAGCAATACAGGGCTTCAAATCAAGTTAATAGTAAATCAAAGTGGATTACTGTAATATATCCTTCTATTTTTAAATTTATTTTTCCCTTAATTAAAAGGATAAAAATAAAGAGTAAATAATATAATGGAGATTGAGATAAAAGAGGGAATAACAACAAAACAGTGCAGAAAAAAACATAACCATTTAAGCAAAATAGTGTTTTACCACAAGATAATCCTGACATAAAAGTAATTACCATATTGTCTCTTTCCTTGAAATCTTTGAGTGTAACTTCGTATACTGTAGCATCAAATATATCAAATCAATGTAAAATCATTCAAGAGAATGACAGTATTACAGGGCATTTAGAATCAACTAACAGAAAATGAACAATGGTTTCTGTATAATCTCCTTGTCTATAAAAGTTTTTGTTTATACTATCACATATAATAAAATCCAATAAGATACAACCTGTTAAGACCTATGGAGACAGAAGAACAAAGACTTGATGGGACTTCAAAACAAGATGATATTAAATCAGCATTACCTATTATGACGTCGTTTTCTCCAAAATAGCTGTTCCTATCATCCAGTCTTCTCTGCCTTATTTCTGTTGAGCTCTTTTTCTGTCATTAGTTGTCAGTTTGTCTTCTTCATTTTTTTTCTGCTCCATTCATTGTGGCCTCTCTGCCACTATTTCTGTATTCTTCGTACTTTTCTTTTTTAGAATATCCTGCAGTATTCTCTATAGAGTTGAATTGGTGATTGCATGTTCCCCTAGTTCCTCTTTATCCTGGAAGCACCTTGTTGTTCCATCGATTTCCAGGGATAGTTGTGCAGGATATATCAATCTTGGCTGGAGGTTATTATCTTTCAAAGCTTGAATTATTTCCCCCCCCACTCTCTTCGTGATTTCATGGTTTGTGCCGAGAAGTCTGCTATAATTCTGATGGGTGTTCCCTTGTAAGTGATCTGTTTCTTATGTCTGATGGCTTTTAATATTCTGTTCTTATATAGGATTTCTGGAATTTTAATTATTATATGCCTGGGTGTGTTCTGTTTGGGTTGTAGGTGGCTGGGGTCCTGAATGCTTCATATATCTGAGTATCTTTACCTTTTGCTAAATTAGGAAAATTCTCCTGGATTATTTCTGTGAGTAGCCTTTTGTAGTTCATTTGTTTGTGTCCCTACTTCTTCTTTTATGTTCTTAATTCTTAAGTTATAGATCCCCTTATCATCTTCTAGTCTTTGTATTATTGCTGTTTGGTTTCTTTGTTTTTTTAAGAAGTTTTTCATTTCATGCTCCCATATTACAAATCTGTCCTCCAGTTCAGATAATCTATCCTTAGTTTCTTTCAAGCTGTTATGCCAGTTTTCGATAGAGTTTTTAGTTTCCTGGTAATCTCTTTGAACCTGTTTTACGTATTCTATGCTTTCTCTATTTTCTCTATCAAACAATTCTCCCTTCTTTTTCTGTTCTTCCATTCCACCATCTGTTTTTTCTTGGGTGGTGCTTAGCATTTCTTTAACTATTCTGCTTATTTCTAGCTTCAGGTCATTAATAACTTCATTCCTGAACTCATCTATGAGGCTCTGGAGATAGCGCTTTATATCTATTGGTGCGGTGTCCGCTATTGCCTGCTTCTCAGAATTGGGGGCCAAAGACCCTTTCTTGTTGCTCCCTCTTCCCATATTCTTTGTTCCTTATATATGCAAGCGTATATAGGAGGCCCAGCTTCCTTCCCTGTTGGCCTCAGTCTGATTGAATTGCACTGGCTAGGTGTTCCCACCCACCACAGTGCACCAGGGAGTTACGGTTCAGGCAGCCTATGCGGGGCCCGCCCCTCCAGGTCACCTTCAGGTGCTGGGACCTGGGCTGTGCTAGTCTACTGGGTCTCAGCCTGCAGCATTATGTAGGCTAGGCACTGCTCACCAGTCCCACTTGAGAGGGGGATATATGACTGAAGTCACTGCAGTGCCCTGTTCCCGCAAGTCTGCCTGGTCCCAGAATGTCCTCTGTTGGAGCCTCCTAGATCATGAAAGAGTCCCAGTTTCTCTCACTCACCGCAGGTCAATGCACGGCTCCCCACCTGTCCTGCTCTCAACTCCGTTCACCGATTCCCGTTCTCAGAGCTTTCATGCATCTCTCTCCCTGCTGAGCCGACTCAGACGCAGCCGTGGCGGCAGGAAACCCAAATCGCGGTTTCCAATGGCACGGGCTCCAGCTTCCACGATGAGGCTTTATCTGTTCCTGTTATAGCACCAGGACTGCATTCCCAGTTGGTTTCTCTCAGCCCAGTTCGTTCTTGGGTCAGCAGGGCATATCTCCTCTCTTGCTTGGATTCCTCACTCTGCACCATTCCTGGATTCTAAGCTGGGTCTTTCAGAGAGCCTCCGTAGCTGCTGCTATCTGTCCACCATGTTCTCCTGGAAGTCCTCATTGCGTTTTTCTAACCGCTTGTCAACCCTTTCTTGCTTTTTTCCCCTGTGATCTTCTCTCCTACTATATCCACTGGCAATACCACTGTGTCTTACTTCATTTCAAATCTTCTTAGTTCCCATTGATTCGTGTACTTTAAAGTGGTGCTATGCCCTGGTCAGGTTCACTGTTAGCAATTAACTTGCTTTTCACCTTCCTTCTTATACATAATAGCTTCGAATAGTTTAGATAGACAGTGATTTGTCCTCTGTTTTCAAAAGGCTTCTCTAATCTGCTTTTTCTCAGAGCTTATTTTGTTGTTGACAACCCACTCATTGGCCAGTTGTCTACTTGTTACTATTTCATAATTTCTGTGATTCACTTGAATGTTATGCCTGTGATGAAAAGGGTAATAATGAAGGAGATGCTGAGATTTTTGGTGACTGGAAAAATAAGTGTGGCTCTCACTGCCAGACTTAGCATTATTAAGACATTAAATGAGACAGAGAACTGCTCTTCCTAGCTATCTGTACACAATGTCTACTTCTCTAGAGTTGAGGCTGATATGTCTAAGCTATGCTGTTCAATCTAGAGATGTGGGAATCAGTTCAGATCTATTTTTTCCTTTATTATTGCATGGACAAGTATTTTTCCCAAGATTTTTGATCTGTAAAACCACATGCTTTTCTTACAATTCTTCTCTTTCTATCTCTTATATCAATTGTACAGCATACACATTCATTCTGTAGTATTAAGCATTAAAATTGGTCTGTGTGAATACAGTGATTATGCTCAAAATAAATGGAGAAAATTGGTCTTGAACAGAACCAAAACAATATATATGCATTTAATGGCATCAGAAATGAAATAAGCACACTGCAGCATACTTAATGGGAACACTCTAAGAATTTATGGAAAGTATAAAAATAAACTAAAACTAAAACTTGGTAATATTGTTAATAATAGATAGTCAAAGCACCAAAGGCAAAATGTGAAGAAACTTATTAGGAAAAGTTTTCTCTAATTTCGTCTTCATGTTCACATGTTTACCTCTCATTTGAGAACAGAGGAAGCCCCAAGTAGAGGAGGAGAACAATGAATGCTGACAATGAAGAATGAAGAGGACCCTTTTGGGTTGTGGCTAGCACAGTGGCAAAGATGGACCATGTGGGCTGGGTAGTAGGCAATGGGTCCTTATTTTATTGCTCTCTTTCGTGTTTGCTTGTCTTGTGTGAGATATGCAATAGATATTAACACTATGATTGAAAAGTCATTTTTATGCATTAACTAGTGAAAGAATATTGTTGTTTTGCAGTGCTTAGAGGAAATCTCAAACATTTTTCAATGTTTTTAGATATTTTTACAGAGCGTAATGATCTCATTCTTAATGGAGAGATGGTCTATGTACATAGCTGCTCTCAATTATACTTCCACCCTTTTTTTCCAAGCATTTAGTCTTTCCTCCCACTTCCCCCATCTCTTAGCAACTTGCCCTATTTCTTCTCTTATCTATCATTTCTTTGGTGCTTTTTCAATTACACCTTAGTTCAGAGAAATACTAAAGCTGTCTTTTAATGCTTCTGCTAAAACACAAGAAGAGTTTAACTGCAAAATGAATGTTTTTGTCACATGGACTTCTTAAAAATTAATTAGACAATTTAGAGTTTGTCAGATAGGATAAAATCTTTATTCAAAATCATGCCATGTTGTGATTACAAACATATAGTGATTATTTAATTTAAATTCCTGCTAATTCCCCTCATATACTTTCAAAACACCTACCATACCATTCTTGCTAATTTCTTAACCAGTTTTGAATTTTCCTTTGTGATTGTGTCTGGTTATATAGTCATGGCTGAGTTGAAGTGCTGAATAACATGTTTACATTTCATGGTCATTTTGATTGTGAGGGAGATTCAGAAACAACAGGATCTTTGAAGTAGTGTGTAATGTGACTGCCAATAAACCCAAATGTTTTAATGTTCTGACATTTTGGGTGCATTAAGCACCAATATCAAATGTAATTTTATTACACCTCCTAAAAAGAGTTGTGAAAAACAACTTTTATATTTTCTTCATGAGTGGCAAGAATGCTAGGTAAGTGGATTCACAGTAGGAAGTGTCTTTGGCAATGTGTAATAAGTTACTGAGAATAAAGAAAAGTATAAACTAGTTTTCTACATAACAATAGGTGGAGGGATGTTTGACAGATTCATTTCAAATAAGCCACTGAAGAGAAAAAAGCAGCAGTTAAATAGGTAACTTACAAGAGAAAACAGAAAGAATCTATAGAGAGTGTGTGTGACCGAGAAAAATAGCAAGATAGGCCACGAGCTGAAAATGAAAAATATTAGAATGGGAGACCAAGACGCATCCTGGAAAGTAGATAAGTAGAGAAGGCAAGCAAGTCTGAAGGAGAAGGCCTTAGGGTAAGGTGTTGAGGATTGAACAAGGAGGACTGTGCAGCAATCACTCTGGTGATATCAGCTCTAAGAGTGGCAAATTAAATCTAACTGATACTTATGAGTCCCCGCAGGGAGTCTCTGTTTCAGTCTGACTTTCGTGCAACTGTTGCTCACCTTTTGTAAATACCACAAAGTGCTGCCCAAAGCTTTAGAAAACTTGCTAAGGGCCATTTGGTTTAATAAATATAATTTGTCATTCCAGCTTGGACATGAATGCTTTGTTCTTCATCCTAAATGCGTGAAGTCTCAGGAAACATAAATATTTCCATGCTTCAAATAGAAAAGTAGGTCAAATATTGTTCAGATCATAATTTTCTGGGAAAATTTTAACTGTTTCTTAAGATTATTAAAAATGATGTTAATTTTACATGAGTTCAAATCCTAATACTGAATTTTATTTGATTGATTTTAGCCATATACCAGTGACAGAATGTGATCTTGCAGTAGAAAGAATACAAAAGAGAGAAAGAATTTAAAAATATGGAGTATATAATATCAAAAATAGTACCAAAATTGATAGCAATAGTAATGTCTTTTAAATAGGTATCTTTTATCACGTGTATTTTACCAATGCTTTTAATACCACACACTATATAATCAGTATTTCCTACAATATGGCTTTAAATGAAAATTATAAGAATATTTAGAAAACATATATAGTAAAATTTAATCATGTGACTGTAGATTCATGAACGATCCACCCAAGTGATACCAGCTACACCAGTAGGAAAAAAAGGACTGGCTTTCCCTACCCCACTGTGGGGTAGACAAGTTGTCTGTATGTGCAACCTGCACTGTGCATGTAGAGACTCTAGGTTTGCTGCAATAATAGCAAGTCTAATGTCTCTGCCTCAATATCTGTGTCTTCCCAATTCTTCTTACAACATGTAGCAGTTTCCAGGCATAACAATCTGGGTCATCATTGTATTTGAGAGCTACTCCATCTTCAGGGGTTCATCTGTACATCCACCAACATGTCTCCCCTGTATTTTAGCACGGAGGATGGCTCATCCTCATGCTTCTGTGAATTTCCTTTCTCTTGGTGAAATGATCCTTAACCCCATAGCAGTCTTTTACAACTGTGTTCTTTTGGGATCCAAAATTAATTTGTGCTGTTGATATGTATGCTGGGGATCAAGAAGAATTACATATGGCAGCACTTCTGTAATGTAATGATTAAGTTTTTGTGAAGATACAAAAGATCACAAACAAAAATCTCAGTCACTCAGTAGCCATGCAGCATAATATATGGAATGACAGGTAGAGCAAAAGACAGAGCTGAGCTTACAGGGGTAGAAGACAAAATCATGATGTCCTCAGGATTGGAAGAAAGTGATGGAAAAAAGCATTTGTAGGAGAGAGTCACATAAAGCTTAGCTAGGGATTACAGCACTGACTGAGAATAGGTAACACTGGTCTTATAGTACCTGGCCACGGGGCAGAATTTGCTTGGCATTGCTTTATGGGTTAATCATATTCATCTTTACATCTCTAACTCAGAATACTGACTTTTGTTGTGCTAATGTCACCTAAGACTGAAAGAATTAAGTAAAATGCACAATTATTGAAATGAAGAAGTCAACCAAGTATCTCGTGGTTTCTGATGCTGTGATAAATCTGGAAAATTCTCTATTTGCTGGAAAGAAAAAAAATAATAGCATGACAGAACCATGAAGAAAGGGCTAGAGCCCTCTACTCACAGAAAACATGGCTCTTTCTGTCCTGTGTCCCTAAAATGGTACCACAATCACTACGGTCAAACATCTTCTCTCCTAATTTGATCAGGGAACGTGGGAATCATGAGCCTGAGCAGAGTTATGAGCCCTTGAATTTGCATATATAAGAGCACAGACCATTTTTTGATCTCTCTCTTCATATCTTATCTGTCTGTCTCTCTGTCTCTCTGTCTCTGTCTCTCTGTCTCTGTCTCTCTCTCTCTCTCTCTCTCTCTCTCTCTCTCTCTCTCTCTCTCTCTCTCTATTTCTCCCTCTCTCCTCCCTCTGTTTCCCTCTCTGTGAATCTAGCTCTCCATGTGTCTCACTCCCTGATGGAAAAAGAATCATCATAGTAAACCAACAATGATATTAGCATCAGAGGCACCATGACATAAGCTACTTTGTATAATCAAACAGAAGCTCATACCCACACAGGGCTTTAAATTAAATCTAGAGTCAGGTAAGAAATACCACTGCTGCTGGCATATTCTTTGCTCCCTGAGACTCCTCTCCTGCAGCACTAACACTGTTCAAATCCAGTGTTGCAGCGGGTGTCCATGTCCATTTTGTGATTCCTCATCCACCAGGTATAACTGATGTACATTCTAAAAAATTAAAACACACATTTTCCCTAGAACAACACAGCAAATTATATAGTTTGTGATGTCCACATTGAAGGAAAGCTGCATATGAGCATCTGAGATATGCAGAGCATTTATGGTGGTGCAGGCAGCAGTGAGTCTCAGGTGTGTCTGTGGTGACTGAACAGAGTGTACCCGGGAATGTCTATGGGTGCTGGACCTGCTTTACAGAACAAATGGGTTTTTGAAAGCATATTTATACATATACAAAACTCAATAGAAATATATTTTTAAAGCATAAATTTTCATAAATGTAAAATATACAGCTACAAACTGTTCTAAAAGGAGAAAAGATCTGTGACTGTGGATCTGCTCCAGCACTGAGCTTCTTAGAATCCAATTCAAATAAAATAAGGTATTGTGTTACACACTTCTTATTTGGGGAAAGTGCTTGTTATGTCTGGATAACACTTTCTCTAGTAAAAATGTTGAAGATCATTTGTCTCTTGGGAAATATTATGGAAGCTGTTAAGTACTGAGTACTATTATATAACTTCATGGAAAACGGAAATAGAGGATCCATATGATCTTGTACAAATGGTGACAGTGCATACACAGTGTTAAATGATGAGGATGGAGTATAGCTGGCGCTCATGCACAAAATCTACTCAGTGGCCACCCAGCAGTTAGCCTTCCTGATGTCACTGAGCTTCTGACTCATCTTAGCCTTGGGTGCTTGTGAAGGTCCCAATGGTGTCTGAGAGTGGAGTGGAGTCTTTCAAGTGTTGAGGTGTTTGTTTGCAACCATGAAACTTAATCATGCTGAGGAGTGAAGGCTCGAGGGTGTCATTCTCTGCTCAGAGGTTTTCTTTCCTCTAGAGCAGGTGTGTAGGTCACTTCCGACCCAGGATAAGACTCCTGCAAATCAGGGAGTTTTTCCCAATGTTATGATGTTTCATTTTAAGGTAGTATTGATGTATATTTCATATCAAATACAGAATAATACTGACAAAAACTTTTTCCCCTAAAAAAGAAACAAAAATAAAACACATATCGAATCAAATCTATGCCTAATTGTTTTCAGCAATTTCTCTTGGCCCTGACTTTCTGTCATGGTCCCTAATCTCATGGTTGGATGCCATCTTTGGCTGCTGTGTTTGGTGTCTGATACAGGACTCTGAAAATTCCTCATGTTCAGACCTGTGTCCTCAGACTGAAAGGAGTCTGGTCTGGCTATGGCTGAACATTAGATCTTTTTTTCTTTCCTCCTATCTTTTATTTTATTGTGAGGTGTTTGAGACACACCTCAGGAGCTCTGCCTGCTAAAGTAACAGTGCTATGAGTTAAAGCTCAGCCTGAAACTGGGCTTGAGCTCTGCACGTAGATCCAGTGTGATCTGCCCTGCCTATTCTTCATGTCTAAACATGTATATTAGCAGACCTACTTTTTCCCCAGCACTTGTTTCCTGCACCTGCTTTTTGGTGCATGGCTACTAATTCCCCACTGGGCGACATGATAAAAAGGCAATGAATGATAAAGTACCAAGCTTATGTGGTAATTTCATCTTATTAATCACTTCAGGCTAAGTTTATGTTTGAGGGGATTTTTTTTGTTTGTTTTATTCAGTTTCATAAAGGAACAGAAGTTTCAAGGGTAAAAGAACCGTGCACTCAGCTGCATCACTCTCCCACTGTGTCAGAGCCTTCAGCATAGCACATGTCCTGGCTGTTCTGCTGTTTTCCTCACTCTCAGTCCCAAGCAGAGGCCTCAGCTGCAACTTGTTGTTCTGATTCTTCAACCTCTGCCTCTCTCATAGAGCAGTCTGTGCTGTGCTGCTTCCCAGATAGCAGTGCAGGAGGGCAGCTGGGCCTCCCCAGGCCGGGAGGTTTGTGTTCCGGAATGGAGCACTGTGGGAGGTTCATGTGTAGCTTGTGAACAGTAATAAACATCAGCATCCTCAGCCTCCACCCTGCTGATTGTGAGTGTGAAATCTGTCCCTGACCCGCTGCCACTGAACCTGTCAGAGACCCAGGAGTCTCCATTGGAAACCTCATAAAACATGCACTCTGGAGCTTGACCTGGCTTCTGCACAAACCAATTCAAGGAAGTTTTTCCATTACTGTACTAAAGGCTCTGACTGGCCCTGCAGGAGATGGAGGCTGGCTCTCCAGTGGTGATGGACAGAGAGAGTGGCGTCTGGGTCATCACAATGTCTCCTGTGGATCCTGAAATGATGCGGGAGAAGTGTGAGATCACTTACAAATATCTTGGTCTATTTTCATTGTTATCCCTTTTTTCATATACAGCAATCTATATTGCTTTTGTTATTTTGATTTCTATGCAAAAGCATTCAGTTTGAAGAATGGGGCCCTAAACTCATAGCCAAAAGGGAACTTACAGAGTTCACCTGCAACATGTCTGTCTTTTTTGTGTAAAATCATTAGCAAAGGACAGAGGTCCTTGTTTCCTAGGAATTCTCCTCACCCTACAGATCAGATCCTTCCCTCTTCATGTGGCAAAACAGACTGTGTCACTATGTTCTAAGCACATCTTGGCAGCAGGTGGTGTCCAGAGCCCACCTCTCACTCCATCTCTCCCTAAGCTCTAGGTGTCCTTACCAGGCAGGCAGAGCATCAGCAGCCCCAGGAGCTGAGCAGGGAGCCTCATGTTGAGAAGCTGGACTCAGAGTCCTGATAACCCAGGGTGAGGTGACAGCAGAGCTCTTATCTCAGGCTGGCACAGGCAGTTCTTCTCTGAGGAGCAAAATGCAAATTCCCTGGTGGGTGCAGTCGTGTGAAAAGAGTGAAGGTGCAGGCGGGGTCCTCTACTGTGAGCTGCTTGTAAAAACTCTCCTCTGTGTTTAGAGGGAACCCATAGAGAAAAGTCCCTGCTGTCTGCAGTAGTGGGCAGGAGGACTGCAGGGTGAAAGTCTGCACCTTTGACAGGAGCATGAGTACCATTTTCCTGTTGCCGAAGGCAGCCCCCAACACTGGGAGATGCACATGTGTGATCAGACTCTGCCTTTCACAATGAGATCCTTCCTCCCACTGCTGAAGACCATGTGGAATTTTTCTCTATTGCTTTTCCCTGAAATACAGAGATTGGAAAGAACTTTACTCATAGGAGAGGCCTCCCTGCCTGCCCTTCACTGTGCTCACCAAGGCTTTTGCATGGTGTCCTCAGGGAGGCCCTTCACTGCAAGTCCCAGATAAAAGCTCACCTTGCCTTGTCTCATCTTGACCTTGGCTTCTGCACCTCAAAATAATGCTGCCTGCTCCATTTCTGGGGCTGCTAATGCTCTGCATCCCTGTAAAGATGGAGGGAGATGAGGAAGGAGAGCAAGTGAGTGGGATGGGGTCCAGCTATTTCCTGTGCTGTTCTCTCCACATGAGAGGCTGCAACCCTGTTTCATACTATGAGAACAAGAGCTAGAGATCTGTGTGAGTGAGGAAGATTCCAATGGACCTGGGAGTTATGGTGAGGGATGATGTCACAAAGAAAGAGGATGACACACATTAAAAATCAAGAAGGGTTCTAATCTTCAGAACTGTTCACTTCACTCACAGAGAATCCTTATAAGCCTGCTTAATTTCACAAATAAATCTTAATGGAGATAAACACAAGAGATCATTGACAAATTTTTAAAACATACTTAACAAGAATTTTAAATTTAATATAGAAGGCATGATTTCTTTAAAATTTAGACTTGATTTGCACGATTTTGGGTATATATCAGAAACCAACATATAAATTCTTTTAACATGATTGTTTTTATCCACTTTAGGCACAAAATTCAGGAAAGAATATTTCTAACACACTTGTAATCCTCACAAAGTTTACTTGGAAACAGCACTAGCCGGAGTCTTTACAGCTCAAATCCAACCTTCTGTGGCAGAAAACTCTGAAGATCACTCTAAGGTGCGAATTCCCTCAAAACCAAGGTGGAGACCAAGCACCAAGGCTTTTCATCCTAGACTGCGATCTGATCACACATGTGCATCTTCCAGAGTCTGGGTGCTTCCTTGGGGGACAGGAGTATGGTACTCATGCTCCTGTCACAGGTGCAGACTTTCACCCTGCAGTCCTCATCCCCACTACTGCAGACAGCAGGGAGTTCCTCTCTATGGAGGAACTTTTTAATGTCTACTTTGTAAGTGGCCTGGAAGACCATGAGGAACAAACAGACATCAACACTGCCTATTGTTAGAGTCTTCATTTGTCTCATGTTAAATATAATGGAGGATAGCAGTTGTCCTGGAGCACTTTCACAGAAAGGAAGAAATGGAGCCATTTCACATTTACCAGCCATCATGAGGATGAGGGGATATGTGAGTTACCTGCCTTTATTCTGGAAGTACTAGTTCTCCATGTTTTGTTTGTCTGTAGCAAGCTTGGAAACAAAGATCCTTGTGGAGACTAAAATAGCGTATGTGTTTGTGATGGGGAAGAGAGGCAAAAATTGATAAGAAAATTCAAGACAAATTGCTACTAATTTCTGTGAGAAATTTTCTGAGGATTTGTTTGCCCCCTTGAATAGTAGCTGTATTCCTGAATATCACAAAATAAGGATCATTCATTCCCAGGTTACGATGAGGCAGAATCACAATTTAGTTGCTCAAGTTTGTCATGCTACACTGATGAGAGAGATGTCACAGGACTGACATTTTTCAGGTCAGGATCTTTACTCACCATGGACTCCTAAGACCAAGAGCCATGAATGAGCATCACTTCCCAGTGATGCATGGAGTAATACAATACCTAACATTGCAGTAACAGAAGTTATCCCTTTAGTTCTGCCCTCCAGTAATGGGCACATCATCCTGCAAATCTCATATTTGCTGAAGGGACAGTGCAATTTCTACCTCGTTATTCTTTTTAGCAAAATTCATGTTTCATTTGGTTTAGTTTTTTTTTTTTTTCAGTTTCATAAAACAACAAATATGTAAGGCACAAAAAATTTAGTGCCTTAAACAGAAATTTAGCTTCATCCTTCTCTCTCTGTGTCAGAGCCCTCAGCAGAGCACAGGTCCTGGGTGCTCTGCTGTTTTCCTCACTCTCAGGACCAGCCAGAGGCATCAGCTGCAACTTGTTCTGATTCTTCAAACTCTTCCTCTCATGCAGAACAGGCTGTGCTTTTCTGCTCCCCAGACAGCAGTGCAGGGGGGCAGCTGGGCCTTGTCAGGCAGGGAGGTTTGCGTTCAGGGCTGTAGCACTGTGCGAGAAGCATGTGTACTTTGATAACAGTAATAAATTCCAGCATCCTCTGCTTCCACTTTGCTGATTCTGAAGGTGAAATCAGTCCCTGACCCACTGCCACTGAATTGAAAACCCAATAAATCATTCCTTGTTGAGCCTAGCCTGGTTTGTGAACAACCAATGCAAATAAGTGTTTCCATCACTCTGCAAGAGACTCTGATTGGACCTGCAGGAGATGGAACCCGGTTCTCCAGGGGTGACAGACAGAGAGAGTAGGGTCTGGGTCAGGACAACATCTCCTGGATCCTGAAGTTATAAAGGAGAAATGCAATGTCACATACAAACATGATGCATTTTTATTCTTTTCTCTTTTTTGTAAATATCAAGCTTATTTATCTCATCATTTTAGTATACAATGAACAAATTTCAATTTTGAGGTAACGCCAAGATCTAATAATGAGAATCCCTCTAGAATTCAGCTCCATATCCATATCTTTCTTTGTGGCAATATTTATCAGTTACCTTTTCCTGATTCTTTAGAAATTTTCTTAATTCCCTGATGGAAATTCACACAACCCTGCTTCAAGTCAGGGTTGCACATCTCATGTATGAGCAGAACTCACCCAGGGAGTGGTGGGATCCGGAAACGCACACTCTCATCCTCTGCCCCTCCACATCTCCCGGTGTCCTTAGCAGTGATCCAGAGCAGTAGCAGCCCCAGGAGCTGAAGAGGGAGCCTCATTTTGAGAAACCGAACTGAAAAGTCCTGATCAGTCAAGCACAGCTAGTGCTAGATTTATCTGAGACTTGCTTGGGAAGGTCCTCCCTGGGGACAAAATGCAAATTTCCTGGTGGGTGCAGTGGTGCAGAAAGAGTGAAGAACATGGGGGGAGGCTTCTCATGTGAGCCCAGTGGTATAAAATGTCCTCTGTATGTGGAGGAAACAATACAACTAATGTCCATGC
Organism: Cavia porcellus; assembly: GCF_034190915.1. NCBI lineage: Eukaryota > Metazoa > Chordata > Mammalia > Rodentia > Caviidae > Cavia > Cavia porcellus. The sequence continues at coordinate 41,093,167 of NW_026947501.1, read as the reverse complement.
TGTGTGCAGCAGTGCATGCAAGGAACTCTTTGAAAATCTACATCTGCATCCCGGACACAGTGCTCTGGGCTCTGCCCATCCCGGACAGGACTGCAGTCTCTAGAATATCGGGATGTGTGCAGATCAGTCTCTCGGAAGGGTAGTCTCATGCTCCTTAGTCTCCTGGAAGGGAAAGAAGCAATATTTTCTTCAAGAAAACTCATTTTTAGATTTTCTATCATTAATATAAAGTAGCAGAACTGTGAAGCCTTCTAGCCAAGTAAACTCTCATTATCTGGAAAAAAGATGAGAATCTTTGTCTTCACCTAAAAATTAAATAGCATAAGAGCACTAAAGTGCACAGAATGTATTTGGAGAAAAAATACCTGTCTTCCAGTTAGAGACCAGTAACTCTTCTGAAAGCAAGACTAAGAGGAAAAAAATATGCCTTATATAGTGCACCTAAAATTCTTTATAAGTACATTTGGAAATTGGTAAATACCTAGTCATGTCTCTCTCCCTCTCTCTCTCTCTCCCTCTCTTTGTAGATATGTATATTATGATATCAATCTATTTATCTACTTATCTATCTGATTTATCAAAACTTTTCTTTTTTAAATTTTGTTTAATGAATGACTAAACAAAACAGAAAATAGGTAGAAATAATACACATATTCAGCGGCAAAAATAAACAGCAAGAAATCACTAGCTGATGTTTATATATTGTCATGTTACAAATAGTTGTTCAAGATACAAAAATGGAACAAGTAAAGTGGGAATTCAAACAGCAGTACTGCAAACAGTTCTGTTCAACTGTCCAGCAAAAGCTTAGTAACATGGTGGTCAAATACACTTACACATACATGCAGTTATCCATATCTTCACTTATGTTTAGATTAAACAAACTAAAGTAGGTTAATATTCTGAACAAAGAATAATAGTATTGCTGGATTCCACATTATGACACTCCATGATCAGCACAGCACTGTAGTATCTTTTTTTAAAAATTTAATTTAAAGAAACACTAAACAAAACAGAAAATAGGTAGAAACAATGTATGATTTCATAGAAAAAAGCAAAACAGTAAGAAATCACTTATTGATGATTACATATTGTCTTCTTACAAATAGTTATTTAAGATACTAATGTAGAGCATATAAAGTGGGTATTCAAACAGTGAGATTGCAAGCAGTTCTGTTCAACTATTCAACAAAAACTGAGAAATATGGATATCGATCCTATGTACTTACATGCAGTTAGCCATATCTTCAATTATGTTGAGTTTGAATAAACCCAAGCAGGCTAATATCACTCTGAACAAAGAATAATACTATTGCTGGATTTCACATTATGACACTCCAGGATCAGTACTGAGTATTTTAGTGTCTCTTTTTCTTCAAAGTATCTGTTCTTTTCATCATGTGTCATAAGCTGAAGTCACATAAACTGTTATAGATGCTACACGTGCATGAGTCTTAACATGTATTTCTATGTTTTCTATATTAGAGGGAGAAACAAAACAAAGTAACTCAAAACAAAACATATTCCTATATCAAAACATGGAATGAGAAAAGCATTTAAGACCATTGTACAAAGAGTTCTACCTACCATGGTTCCTGTGTTGTCTCTTGTTATCTCCAATAGAGTTGGCTATATCATTAGACATAGTATTATTGTATATATCAGTACACAACAGTATTAATAAGAACACAACTTTGTATATAGTATAGAACTTCAAAAACTGGCATTTATCAAACCAGAATGTGTATCGCAGAGTATTGTTATCTTCAGTGTAGTTGACTGTCAGACTTGATACTATCAATCATATCAGTTTTGAATACAATCTTCTCTGCCTCAATTCTGTTATGCTCTTTTATTGTCATAAGTTGTCTGCTTATTTTCTTCCTTCTGTTTTCTGCTCCATTCTTTGAGGTCTCTCTGCCACTGTCCTGAAATCCTAGTCCTTTTCTCTCTCTGTAGAATGCCCTTCAGTATTCTCTGTTGGTTTGGATTGGTGGTTACAAATTTCCCAAGTTTCTCTATGTCTTGGAAGCATCATGTTTCTCCATTAATTTCTAGAGACAGTTTAGCAGAGTATATCAATCTGGGATGGAGGTTATTTTCTTTTAGGACTTGGAATATTTTGCCCCATGCTCTTCTTGACTTGATGGTTTATTTCGAGAAGCCTGCCATGATTCTGATGGGCCTTCCTTTATAGGTTATCTGTTTCTTGTCTCTAACAGCTTTAAATATTATGTTTTTATATTTAATTTCTGGGATATTTATTATTATATGCCTGGGTGTAGCTCTATTTGGTTATTATTATATGCCTGGGTGTAGCTCTATTTTGGAGTTCTGTATGCCTCAGATATCAGAATATCATTTTCTTTTCCTAGTTTGGGAAGATTTTTGAATTATTTCTATGAATAACCTTTGTAGTTCCTTTGTTTGTACCCATGCCTCATCATTCACATTCTTTGTTCTCAAGTTGTAGATCCTCTTGTCATCTTCTAGCCTTTGTACTGTTACTGCTTGCTTCCTTGTTATTTTTAAAAGTTTTCCTTTTCAAAATCCCAAATTGCAAAATTGCCCTGCAGTTTGGATAATCTATCCTTAGTTTCTTTCAAGCTGATTTATGTCTTTCCATAGGGTTTTTAATTTCCTGGTAATCTACTTGAATGTGCTTTATGTATTCTATTTTTTTTATATTCTTCACCAAATGGTTCTCTCCTTTGTTTGAGTTCCTCCTTTCTTCCGTCTGTGTCTGCTTGAGGGGTGCTTAGTTTCTCTTTTATTAATCTTCTTATATCTTACTTTACTTAGCTAAATTTTTCACTTTTGAACTCGTCTTTGAGGTCCTGAATATATCTCTTTATGTCCACTGGCACTGTGTCTGACATTGCATGTTTGCTTTTCTCATTTTCCTTTGTATTTACCTGTCCTGGGTCAATGATCTCAGGGTTGGGACCTGGGGACTTTTGTTGTTGCTTCTTCTTCCCATCTTTTTTGCTTATTCCAGGAGGCTGCAGTTTCTTTGTTGGTTACAATTCTTCTGAATTCTGCTGGCTAGATGACCCTTCCCAGTGCTGTGTGGTAGTGAGTTGCAGAGAGGGACAGTGTATGCTTGCCCCTCGCCTCCAGATCAGTCAAACTGCTGTGGCCTCAAATTTATTACTTAATGGCACCTTCTCCCTGGGTCAGTCAAACTTCTGAGGCTTCACTGGGTTAGTGTGGTTAGTGTACGCTACCACTGTAGGAACTTGATTTCAGATAACCTATTGGGTCTCAGCCTGATCACATGACCCAGGCCTAGCTCACTCCACCAATCCTGTTAGGGAAGGGAACAACTGACTGAAGTCACTGCTGCCCCTTGTACTTTCCAGTCCTGCCCAGACCCAGAATGTCATCTGCCAGAGCCTCTTTGTCTATGGAATGTCTCTACTCTAGTCACTCACCACAGGTTGATGTAGGCACCCTACCAACTCAGCTCTCCGTTTGGCTCACTGATCCCAAAATTCATTGTAACTGCACCTCCAGAGAGTCAAAGGTATGGGACCTCAGACAGCTCAGTAAGTTGTGGTGGGACTCGGATGGTTGATAAGTTACCCGCTGCAGTGGGAACACTGAACCTTTAGCTATTCCAATAATAGAATCAGGACGTTTGGTTGGTTTGCCTTACCTTAATTTTTCTTGGGATGAGAGAATTCATCTCCTTCTGTTTCAGGATCCCCACTCTGTATCATGTTGAATTCTAAGTTGACTATCTCAGGAAGCCTCTGCATCCAGTTGTTATCTATCTGCCATCTTTGCTCCTCCCCCTCAGTTAAAACATTTCTTAAGAAAAAAATTCTCTTTATACAAATAATAAGGAATAATGCATTACTCTTTTGAGTGATCATGAATTATCTTTCTCACTTGTACACTTATAACGGATACAGAGCAGCCATAGTCATAGTTTAAAGAGACATTCTAAATATAGAATGGCACTATTGAGTCTGGTTTTTCAATGTTCCAGTATAATTAGAATCAGTGTCTAATACTTTCTAGACCTATGTAAGATGGTCACTACGGAAAGAGGGTCAATTTCAGACTTTCCACAAAACCATGAGAAAATGAAGCCATACTGTTAGCAGTCTGTAAGTACACGGTATGCTTTATGACAGCCCAAGAGCTGCAGTGTACCCTTACATATTTGGGAAAGTGAGTTTATGGAAAAAGAAGGATTTTGTAATGTGTGCTTTTACTGTAAATAAAAGGTTCTCTAGATGTTCTCATCATCATCTATATGTGTGTGTGTGTGTGTGTGTGTGTGTGTGTGTGCATGTTTGTTTGTGCATTGGGATTTAACCCTGGGATATGTACAATTAGCTACAACAGTCTGTTTCATTTCCCTGGTTTTGAGAATGCATCTCACTGTGTTGGTCACTCGCCAAGACTCATTTCCAACTGTCTATTGTCCTGCCTCAGCCACCACTGTGCTGTGGTTACAGGTGGTACCATGTGACTTGGATGATTTTATCTTTTGTGTGCATGTATGTTATTTCTGAATACTTCAAAAGGTTGAAAAGTTCAATTATTGGACCTGTCTTGACACTTAAGGCCCTGTTCTTCATCTGTCTCACAGGAATCAGCACTAAGTGAAACAGAAGAAAATAATTTCATTTCATCCAAATCCTGTGTATTTGGGGGAAAAAGCAGTAGAGAAAAAGTTCATGTGGCATCCATCTACGAGGGGAAGGATCCCATTGTTACAGGCTGAGTCTCTATTAGAATATGGTGCAAAGTTCTCTTCCCCAATAGGAGAATCCACCCCGACCTCACAATTACTGCTCATCAGAGAAGCTTTCTGCTAGTAACACCGTGGATCTAGGCAATGCTTCTAGCAACTGTCATTTCCAGGTGAAATATTTTGTTGTTAGAAAACATGTCACCATAGTCTTCCTGGCCCAGTAATTAATCTCCATAAGGGCACTGCTGTCAAAAGGATTGGAAGGAAGATTTCAAAATTACTTATTTCAGATAAAGAAGTAATTGTTCTGTTGAAGGCAAGTGTGGAAGGGGAAAATGACTCTGCCTTAGGTAAAAAGTATGCAATTCCCGGGCAGTGGTGAATATATTATCCTCATTATTCTCACATGGAAATGTTAACTACAAGTCTGAATACATGTTAACATGTACATGTGTGTAATTATAAATATTTATGTACAGAAATGTGTCCACGTATGAGTATTTATATATTAATTTGTATCTATTTATATATACACATGAGTGAATATACACATATAAATGTATACACACAGCTATATATAAATGTATATGTATACATACTCACTTATTGAGTAATTAAAAATTTTGTTAGGCAAGTGATTCCTTTGAAATCTATTTTTTGGGGGGCTTTTGAGTCAGCTTCTCACATTGTACTTCAGGCTGGCCTTAAATTCACTGTGTAGCTCATGCTAGGATCAAGCAGGTCAGCCACTCATCCTCCTTACATCAGAAACTGCTCACTCATTGCACAGACCCCTTAGAGTCTGGTGTCTCTCTTCTGTTCAGTGAATGTGAGTCTGGAAGAGATTTCACTGTTGTCATCATTAGCTTCTAAACTGAAGATATGGCATGTAATGACTGTCAAAAATGTTGTAGTCATTCCCCATTTGTGACTCACCCTGTAGGACAAACTCGTTTTAGTATCTGTCCTGCTGTTTGCTGGCCATGTGACACAGGAGTTGCACTCTCTCTGTCTGCATAAAGGGTCTGTCCCATTCCTCCTGATAAGAAAGGTGCAGCTTTTAGCAGAAAATTAAATGGATTTGTATTTATTATGGAAAAGCCTTATAGGAAAACTCAGTAAAGACATTGACGTTACTTTTTTATTTGTACAGTAAGATTTTGCATGCAATTATGCCATGAATATGCCAAAGTCATCATTTCACAGTTATGGAGGTTGGAAGTACAGCTCAGTGCTCAGTGTAATAGAGCCAGGATGCTGTCAGGATGAACTCACTCTGGAGGATCTAGAAGGGAATCTGTGATTCTTCAGCTCCTAGAGGTGTGCCTGAGCCTGTGTCCTTCATCTTCCCATCTCCCAGAATTTCATCTCCTGGACCCTCTCCAGGATACACCTGTGTGTGCTGCCTCTTTGTGCGCTTTCCAGATGTCAGCGCTGAAGATCCTCAGTCCACAGGAATTAAGGGTGTGCTTCTGTTGTCCATATATTCTACCTTACAGTCTTTCAAACTCAGCTAATTAAAAGAAGTCTGTTTCTGAAGAGGGAAAACTTGCAATGTGCTAACTAATTCCATTCATACATCCACTTTCAAATGGAAATAAAGCACTGACTGTTTTTTGAAGCATAGAGGTGATGAAGATGAGTCTCATGGGCCACTTATAATTGTTGAATTTCTGCACCGGATCTTCAAGTTATCTCTGTATGAAGTTTCCTTTCTTTACTTGCTTGCTGTGCAGGTATTTCCTGTGATAACAGACAGTTTGAATAAGAAAAGCACCTGGTGATGTGGGCGGTGCCATGCATAGATGTAATGGGGATGCACCAAGATGAGAGCTTCATCTACACTTGAGAAACCCACAGAATTATGAAAACAAGAATAATTGATGTATATTCTACAAAGGTCAAAAATCCTTTTTATAGAGCAAAACAGCAACTCAAATAGTTTGTGATGTTCCCATTGCAGGAAAGCTGCATATGAGCATCTGAAACATCTAGAGAGTTTATGCAGGGTGCAGGCAGCAGTGAGTCTCAGGTGAGTTTATGGTGAGTGAACAGAGTGCACCTGGGAATGTCTTTTGGTTCTGGCCCTGCTTTACAGATGAAATAAGTTTTTGAAGACATATGTGTGTGTGTGTGTGTGTGTGTGTGTGTGTGTGTGTGTATGACATATATATATATATATATATATATATATATATATATATGAATGTATAGTGAAATGGTTGCTTTTCATAAACATAAAATTTATCACTAGATAACTATCCTAAAAGGAAAAAAATGTCCTATGACTGTGAATATGCTGTAACACTGAGCTTCTTGGACCCCAGTGCAAACAAAGTAAAGTATTATGTTATGGATTTCTTGTTTGTGGAAAAATTCCTGTTCTTATATCTGGCTCATTGTTTTTCTAGTACAAATTTTGAGGATCATTTTTCCTTCAAGGAATTGCATGGAAGCTGTTAAGAACTGAGTTGAGTAACAGTCTCAACTATATTTTCATAGACAATACAAAAGTAAGATCTACATGGCCTTTTGCTCTACAATTGGAGACAGTGCATACACAGTGTAAAATGATGAGACTAGAATATGGGTCTGAGCTCAGGTACAAAATCTCCTTGGTGGACACAGAGCGTGGCCTCCCAGCAATAAGCCTTGATGTCACTTGACTTGTGTACTCCCTTAGCCTCCAGTGATGTGAATGTCCTGAAGCTGTCTGAGAGCTGATTAGAGCATTTCAAGAGCTGAAGTCTTAATTTGCTGCCATAAAACTTAACCATCCTGATGGGTCAATACTGGCGGGTGTCTTTCTCTGGCCAGAGGTTTTCTTCCCAGTGGAGGAAGTGCGGAGTTTACTTCAGACGCAGGATGAGATCCCCAGCTGTTCATCTTAGCCATCCTGTGTAAGTCAGGGAATTGTTCCCAGTGCTGTGCTTTTTCATTTGAATGTATGAATGATCCATCTCTCATATGAAACACAAAATAATGATAATAAAAATCATTTCCCGCAAAATAAAAAAATGCATGAAATCAATTATGTTCTTAAAGTTTCCAGTGATTTGTTTGACTTGCCTTATTGTCATGGTCCCAAAGACCCAAGCCTGGTTGCCATCCTTGGCTGCTGTGTTTCAAATCTGGTGCATAACCCTGAACACTCCTCATGTCCCAATCTATGTCCACAGATTCAGAAGAGACTAGTTTGGTGATGGATGAAGATGGGAGCTTTCTTCTGTCTGTTTCTTGTGTCTGTGTGTGGATGTTTAAGACTGAAGTCAGGCTCTCAGGATCCTAATGTAGCACTGAGCTAAACCTGCAGTCTTGGAATCTGGACTTTTCTGAGCTCTTCAAAGAGTTCCTGTGTGGTCTGCCCTGCCTGCTCTCTACTAACTGTACATCTTACCAGACCTTCTTTGTCCCAAAGTCTTTTCGCTAGGCCTGCTTTTTAACCTATGGAATGCTGAGTGCTTCTCCTCCTCACTTCCCTGCCAGGCGCCATTGCTCCTGCTAATCATGTTTGAGTGTATTCCCCACTGTGACACTGACCCTGATGAAAGCCTGGTGGCTCTTTCACTCAGAATGTGGTGCCTGGAATTGGAGGACAGAGTTGCGATCAGTGACTGGCTTAAGAGCAGGACTCTAAGTGGGTATCGCAAGATCATTATCCCACAAGACACTGGATTTTGTGTAACATGGAGAATGGTTTGTGTGCTGTATTTGGCTGTGGCAGGGCTGTCTGTGCTGTGGATTATAATGACTAGAACAGCATGTGAGGTACACAACAGAATGGATATTGCATACAAAATGGTCTGTGAGAGCCTGTTTTCAACACAGAAGAAAAATAACAAAGAGGTTAAATGTGCAGAGCTTTGGATATCTGTGGCTGGTGGAAAGACACACTTTTTAACAGATGGCATTAGGAAAAATGGTTACACACATGAGAAGTTTCAGCATAAACCTGTATTTCTAATCTTGCAGTAAAATATAATATATATGAATCAAAACCCTGGGCTTTAATACAGAAACACTTAATCTGCAGGAAGATAATATAGGAAAACTTTGAGGGTATAAGAATGGATAAAGCCTTTTTGAATAGAATCCCTGTTGTACCAGAAATAATATCAATAAATAACAAATTAAATTACAATGCCTCTGTGTGGATAAAGATGCAGCTGAAAGAACGAAAAGACAAAATGTAGAATGGGAAGAAATCTTTTCCCCATTCTCCTTAGTAAGAAGATTAATACTGACAACATGTAAAGAACTTTAAGAAAGAGAACTCCTAAATAAGGGTCAATCAAAAATGGGTAAATGAAAGGGCCAGAGAGTTTTTAGAAAAAGAATAATACATTTTTAGAAGAAGAGTAATAAGTTTTTAAAAGAAGAACAAATGGTAAATATATAAAGAAATTTTCATTATTACAAATCCTGAGAAAAATGCAAAGTAGAACAACACTCAGATTCCATTTTCTCCCTGGACAAATGGCCACCCTATAGAAATCAAATAATATCAAATATCACTGAGGCTGTAGGGAAAAACACACCATTCTGTTTTGTTGGTAGAAATGTAAACTAGTAAAACCAACATGGAACTCTGTGTGCAGAGTCTGCAAATAACTAAATATAGAAATTCAGCTTGACTCCACTCTTCCCATTATAGTTATCTTTCCCGAGGGCTTCAGGACATCATATTACAGTGATCCATGCACAGCCATGTTCAGAGCAGCACAATTCATAAGCACTAAATCCTGGGATGCAGCTCATATGCCAATCAATAGATGGATGGGATATAAAGAAATGTACTTACACAGAGGAGTACTACTGAGCCATAAAAATGACTGGGTCATTTGTAGGAAATGAATGCAGCTTGAGACCCTTATGTTGGGTGAAATATATCAACACACAACTCTATATATCCCATTGTTTCTCTTAGATGTGAAATCCAAAGTATAAATAGATTAAAGAGTAAACTAAAATAGATTATACAAGATAAGCTGCTAAATGCTCAGCAAATTTGTAGGGAAACTAGAGAGAGAGAGGCAAGAGACAATAAAGGTGGGCAAGAGGAATTAAAAATAACTAAAATGTGTTATGTACATATGCCGACTCCCCGTACAGTACATAGAAGTAAGCAATCACACATTAATAAACATAACCCATAAAAATACAAGCTTAGAACTAAAATATTCCACACACTGTTTAATATTCTACCTATTAAATCACACAGTTTCTTGATCCTGGCCTTATAACCATGGAAAGGAGAGTATCAGTGCTACCTAGGCGGAGGGGATACCAGGAAGTAAGAAAGGGTGGTGATCTTCTCAGTAGGCAGCTGTGATTCTGTGTAAGCTACTAACTGGCTTCTCTTGTCTAAAATGTCCCAATTAGCATTCTTTTTAACACGTGTCTAAAGATGATACATATGTTTACACATTTGATTGTCGTAGATATTTAAGTCCCTCTTCTCCATTTGCTTAACTTGAACAAGCACTAATAAGTGAAATCAAAGAAAATAAACTTGAGATCCTTAAAACAGAAACACAGCCAAATGATGAATTTAAATTTGTAGAGTATATAACTTGTTAAGAGTGAACGCAGACACTTTTACTGATTCCTTGTTTTCTTCCCTTGGAAATTAGAAACTTTCTAAATCCATGCTGTCTGTCTCTCTCTCATATGATAAAATACTAGTAATATTATGAAAATTTTGAATTGGATTACAAAAAATATTTTAATCATATTTTCTATATAAAAATGCAAACATTATTTAAGAATAATACAGCGTGAGATGACAGTCATTAAGCGGAAAAATTAAAACATATTCGATGGTCAAAGGCATTTCTGACTTGCTGCTAAAGTGCAAGACCAATATAGTAATTTGTATTTTGTATGAGATACACTGATATTTCAACTGGAACCAGTTGATTAAACTTTTAAGAGATTTTCTAACTCCCTATGATCCTAATATATCTGTAGTATTATAATTTATTTTAAATTATAATACATTTATAAATTATTGTTTTACAAAATTTGTCATGATTGACAAACTAATACCTAGAAAGACTTCTTTACTGTATAATTTTTGTTATTTTTTAATTTTAATTTTTTAATATTTGTTAATTTTTGTTATTTTTCCTTCTTCCTTGATTTATTACTTTGCGATGCCTTGAGTCTCAATATGGGGCTTACATACCCTTGAAAAATTATTTGTAAGACTCCTTAGTGAATTAGCAAGTTAGTGTCTTCCTCCTGGAGGTTTTAACCTCATACCTAATCGTTGGAAATTGTGTCTGGGTTGATGGTTGTTGATTTCTGTGTTGTCTAAACCAGGTGTTTTTGGAATAAAACCTTTGGCAGTGCAGCTTTGCAGCCATCATACTCAAATTACATTTTATCTTTCAGTCTCTCTCCATTGTTCCGTTTTCTTGGATCCCTCTCCGCAGTGCCCAGTAGCTGTAGAAAGGAAAGTCCTCTGTTTATCCTTGATTCACACTTCAGGGAATCCTTGAGGCCCCTCTATGATCAGGGTCCTCCAGGATTCCTCACAGGGTGATTTCAGGGTCCAGCACTGGCTCTGTGGCTCCTGGAGCCCAGCCATGTCCTTTGTTCCTCAGCATGAGGATAAATGAGACATTGTGATGTTCATAGAAAATATGAATTTGTTTAGAAGTTTTCATTATTATTTTTTCTTTCTTAGTTTTCTTTCCTCTTTCCTCCTTTTTCTTTTGTATTATTTTTTACATTTTTGTTTTTTCTACCATAATTTATGATGTAATTGAAAGTGTTGATATGAAGTCGCCAAACTTTTCATTCCTGTAATATACAAAATCCATTTGAATCTGCTTTTGTTTATTTGAGACTAAAGCCCTTTCCTGGCAGTCTAGTGGATTATTTTTCAAACTTCTATAAAGATCTCAGTTTCTGAATTGACTACTGTAATTTCGTTGTCACCAATGTTCACTTTCCAAGTAGGAATTTTTGGCTCTTGATCTAATCAGATAGGGTCACAACTCATTGCCCATGCAATTTTCTTCCCTATTTAAAGGTAAACTTTCAGAGAATCTTCCAGAGCCAGCCTACCTTCTCAGACTTTATAAATGAGGAGATCTGAGCTCTATCAAGGAGTCATGAGCAGCAAGATGAGGTCAAAGAACAAGGTCTTGCCATGCCTGTTGCTCTGGATCTCAAGTGAGAAACTGGACTGTCCAAAAATCACATAGAGTAGTAACTTTGTAGAGTTAGAATTACAATTTTAAGATGAATGAAAGCAAACTATATTCTAATTTGCATTATCAATAGTGTGATTATTTTAAAGGATGTATTTCAATATTTATATGATAAGGTTTGTGTGTGTGTGTGTGTGTGTGTGTGTGTGTGTGTGTGTGTGTGTATAATCACTATCAATTTCTGATTGCAGGTACCTGTGGTGACATTGTGATGACCCAGTCTCCAGACTCCCTGGCAGTGTCTGCTGGAGAGAGCACCACCATCCACTGCAAGTCCAGCCAGAGTCTTCAATGCAGTGGTACCAACAAGAACTACTTAGCATGGTACCAGCAGAAATCAGCATAATGTCCCAAACTGCTTATCTACTTTGCATCCACTCAGGCATCTGATGTCCCAGACTGGTTCAGTGGCAGTGGCTCTGGCACGGATTTCACACTCACCATCAGTGGCCTGCAGGCTGAAGATGTGATGGATTATTACTGCCAGCAGGGTGTTACTACTCCTCCAACAGTGATTCAGCATGGAACATAATTCCTATCAGGGTCTGCCCTGCTGCTTGCTCCCTGTGTGGCCAGGGCTTGAACAGTTTCCTTTGCTGCCTGAGAGACTGTCCCACTGATCCATGAGGGAGTCCACAGGGCTTTGCAGTAGATAAAAAGGCTTCTGCTGTCCTAGATACTTTGGAATAGAAAACTACAGAGAAGTTATTTGTATCAGTCTTACATTTCTGATAATAATTTACAAACTCATAGCCTTAAGATGAGAAAGTCATTAGTCTATTGTTTTGCAGGACAAAATCCAACACTGCACTCAAGGGCTATAGTGAATCTTTGGTCAGGTGCCTTCTATTTGTGTACTGTAGGATGGAATCTCTCTCTTGACTTTCTTGTATCTTGAATTTCTTTCATTCCTTGACTGATGAACTTTTCTTCCATTTACAGAGCTGTGATCTTCTAAGAGACACAATGGTTAGGAAGTTTCTAACATCCCACCCTTAAGGTCATTTTAATATTCATTCAACACTTTAATTTTACATATTTGATAGAAAAATAGATTCTGAAATACACTGTCTTGGCTCTCCGATCTTAATTTCTCACCCTTCCTATGTGTCCCCCTGGCTCAGTCTCATTCTGTCTCTCTGCTTCTGTCTCTGCTCTGTTGGTTTTCCCCCTCTCTCTCCTTCCCACAGATGATTCTTACTCCACAGCCTCTGGTGTGGCTTTCTCTTTGTGTCCTGACTTCTGAGAATTGGGCTGCCTTTTAGGGACCAGTCTGTCCTCATCTATTTATCCCCGTTTCCTGGTGACCTCACCTCTATCCCTATATTTGCATCTCCAGTTGAGATCACTTCTTAGAGCTCCAGAATTCCACATTTGCAAGGGTTGATTGGAGGCCTCGGGCTACCTCATTATTGGAAATATGTTGCACTGCAAGTCCTTAGTTGCCCTTGTTTCCCACTGTTGCTTTTTTGCCTTCTCATCTACGGAAGCTTCATTGTGAATTCTGTGGTGGCTCCTTTCCAAATAAGAAGTTTTTGATTTGGTTTTTCTCTTCACGTCCAAGATGTCAGCAAACTTATTTGCTCTGCCTTTAAACCACGACCAGGGCCTTCCCACCTTTCAAACAGCTGCTGCCAGGTCTGGAACAGTAAGCACATGCTGTCTTGCAAAATGGTGTTAAAGGAACTTTTTAATGTTCACTTTCAAAGATGTCTGAAAGGCCAAAAATAGCAAATAGGTATCAACTGTCCCTGTTATCAGACTCATCATTTCTCTCATCTTACATTTAACTTTGACCAGGGTTTATACTGCAGAAGTACAAATGTGTGCCTGGCAAGTGTTAGGTCATGAATTCAATTCACAGTACCAAATAAAAAAAAAAAAAACTGCAAACAATAACAAAAACAAAATACATTTAACTTTGAGGATAGCATTGATCTTGGAGGATTTTCACAAAAAGGAAGAAACGGAGCCTATTGAGATTTACCAACCATCATGAGGATGAGGGGAGGTGAGAGAAACCTTCTTTAGTTCTGAAAGTGTCAGGTCTGGGTGTCCTGTTTTCCAACAAAAACCATGGATAAAAAGATCCTTGTTCAGACTAAAGCTGCATATGTGTTTGTGATGGAGAACAGAGGCAAAGATTGCCCATATAAAGCAAGTCAAATTGCTACTAACTGATGTGAGAAATTTTCTAAGCATTTGTTTGCCCCCTTGAAAGGTAACTATATTCCTGGTTATCACCAAATAAGGATCTTTCAACTTCTCTGAGGTCATTCCCAGGATATCCTGAGGCAGAATCACAATTTGGATGCTTACCTTTGCTGTGCTATATTAACTATAAAGATGTGACCTGACTGAGGTTTCTTCAGGGCAGGATCTTTACTCACCGTAGACTCAGGAAGCCCAAGAGCCCTGCATGAGGCACTACTTCTGATGACCCAGGAGTCACACAAAGTCCAACTTTGCAATAACAGAAGCGATCCCTTTAATGCTGCCCTATGGAAATGGGCACAGGATCCTAAGAGCACCAGATTGGCCAAAAGGATAGTGCACGGTGACCACATCCCACTGGATTATCATGATATGAGGAAAGTGCAAGACAAAGTTCCAACTGTGGAAGCCATTTCTTGCTTGTTTCTCATTTTAGCTAAATTCATGTTTTGTTTGGTTTGTATCTTTTTTCAGTTTCATAAAGCAACAGAAGTTTCAAGGCACTAAAGTACCTCTGGAGTTCAGCTTGATTCTTCTCTCTCCAAGTCAGCTTCCTTACCAGAGCCCAGGTCCTGGCTGTTCTGTTGTCTTCCTCATTCTCTGTCCAAGGCAGAGACCAGAGCTGTTGTTCTGATCCTTCAACCTCTTCCTCTCACAAAAAGCAGTCTGTGCTGGGCTGCACCCCAGACAGCAGTGCAGGAGGGCAGCTGGACCTCCCCAGGCAGGGAGGTTTGTGTTCCAGGTTGTAGCACTGTGGGAGGAATATATAAATCTTGCACACAGTAATAAATCCCAGCATCCTCAGCCTCCACCCTGCTGATTTTGAGGACAAAATCTGTCCCTGATGCACTCTCACTGAGTCTGTCTGAGATACCAGAATGTCCATTTGAAACCTGATAAATCACACCCTGTGGAGCCTGACCTAGCTTGTGCACCACCCAATGCAAATAGGTTTTTCCATTACTATAGAGGTGGCTCTGGGTGGACCTGCAGGAGATGGAGGCCTGCTTTCCAGGTGAGATTGGTACAGAGAGTGGGGTCTGGGTCATCACAACTTCTACAGTGGATCCTAAACCATTGAGGGAGAAGTGCAAAGTCACATAGAGACATGAAGCATTTTCCTACTTTTTGCTTTCTTGCAGTTATCAAGCCACATTAGTTTTGTAATTAACTGAAAAAGAGGAGTTTTTAATTTTAACATATTTGACATGATTTCTAATCACAATGATGCCTCTAGAATTCATCTGAACACCCTTCTCTTTTTTTGACGTAATGTTCATGAGAGGCCAGGTCCTCAGTCCTTTAAAAATTTTCTCCATTGATGATCTATCCTCACACATCCCTGCTTCATGTCATGGCTGCACAACTCATGCATGTGCAGAACTCAGCCAGGCCACAGTGGGTCCCCTAAACTCATTATCTCACCCCATGTCCATCCTCATCTCCCTTTTTCCTTATCGGTAACCCAGAGCAGTAACAGCTCCAGGAGCTGAACAGGGAGTCTCATTTCGAGAAACTGAACTGAAGAGTCCTGAAACAGTCAAAGTCAAGTTTGCTTATGACGTTCCCCCCTGGGGACAAAATACAAATTCCCTGCTGGATGCAGTGGCACAGAAAGAGTGAAGAGCATGTTGGGAGGCTTCTCATGTGAGCCCAGTGGTATAAATGTCCTCTGTATGTGGAGGAAACAATAGAGCTGAAGTCCATGCTGTGTGCACCAGTGGGTACAAGGATCCCTAGGAAAATGTGCATCTCCAGCAGGGACATGGTGCTCAGGGTTCTGCCCATCCCAGACAGGACCGCAGTCCCCAGGATACAGGAGTGTGTTCAGATCAGTTTCTGGAAGGGGATGGCTCAAGCCTCTTAGCCTCTTACAGGAGGCAGAAGCAATTCATAATGCATAAGAATTGCTCTTTATCATTTTGAATACTGAGCAGCATGTAGTAGAGCTGAGGAGCTGTTTTTTGTAACCACTTAAGTTTCATCATCTTGGAAACAAATGTTATAAATAGTCTTAAAGTTGACTAACTATTAAATGACATCAGAGCACTAAGACCTACAATTATGATACAGATCAAAGTAACTGTCTTCAACCTGGAGATCAGTAACTCTGTTGAAGACAAGAGGAAAGTGTTGTACTCTAAGAAAATGTTGTACTCTGTCCGGCGCCGCGTCTGTCCCGCAGAATGAGGCACACGAACACTTTGTCTCTGCAGGCTCCTTTATTGACTGGGCTACAACCTCAATACACGTCCATCCTTGACGGCTTCCTACGTGTTGTGCGTCGGGCACTTCCTATACTTGGGCTTATATAGCTAATGTTATCCAATCATGGGATTACACGTGGGGACAGGCGATTGGGCGGCAACAAGGAAGCAATCAATCATTACCATATATGGCGGGGACAGTAAGCCGAGCAAGAACCAGGAAGCAGGATGTGTGCGCCATCTTGGGCACACGATGGGCGGGGGAGCAGCGAGGCGGTAGGCGGACGCCATCTTGTGGCTATATTCTCATGGGTAATACGGCAGGCTCCCAACATCTCCCCCTTTCTTATTTACAAGGAAGGACAGCGAGACCTTCCAAGTGACTACAGAGGTCTGTAACCCGCTGTGCATGGCTCTGAGGTCATCCCCCGGCACAGGTTGGCCACCCCTGCGTCGGAAGGGACCTCCAAGCCTCATCCTTTTGTGCAGGGCTAGGGTAATTCAGATGAAACCTAGATGCATACAGACATATAGCCTGACATCTCTCTTCAAAAACCCCAAGAGTAGAATGTCATGCAGTACCATCTGGTCTCGCACCTTGGTACCTCTCGCTGTCTTAATGGAACGGGGCCTGTCTTAGGTTGAGCAAGGTGGGGTACCTTGATCTTACCCGTCTTCGGCTCACCCATTCAGCATCCTTATAACTGATGCTCTGCAACATGAAGGAGATATGCAGCCGCCCGACCACCAGATGGGCCAGCCTCCGCCAGCTGCATAGCCGCCATGGCTGTAAATCTGACTTGTTGTTGAGTCTGCATCAAACGATCAAGCAAGCATTTAACAACCACTAATCCAACCAGGATAGCAACAGCAATAAAAATCCAGGTAGTCAAATTGGGCCAGGAGAACCAAGAGGTGACATGATTCCATAAACCTTTTAGAACATCACTCAGGGTAGACAAATCAAATCTAACCGGGTTCAACTGAATTTTTTCTATTTCGTCTAATTCCTGACTAACAATCATTGACAGGTTGTGAAATTTTGGCAAATAAGTGTCCTGCAGCCATTTAGTCATAGTCTTTGTAGTTTCAGTCAGGTTGGTGTGAACAGGGGTGACGCAGACCTGGAAAGGCAGCCACCTCTGATCACAGAGTTGAGTGGCAACCTGCCACAACGCATCAATCTCCTGCCCGATGAGCTGGATCTCTTCTTGTAGCCAAAGTATAGCCTGGCTGTTAAGCTCAATCTGTTGCCTTTGAGCCTTGATGGTCTCTCTTGTGGCGTTGCTCAGCCGATTGACTGCATCCATGGTCAGCGCGAGCTGCTTGGAGGTCCATGCCTGCAAAACAGCCTGTCCCACTGCAGGGACAAACAGAGAAGAGACCACCCCCGCTGCCTGCCACAACCAATCTTTTATCCCTCCTTTTGTTTAGGGGTATTCCAAGGTGAAGTAGAAGGCTGAATGTGCCCCAGCCGCAGTTGCTCTTATATTAATTGAGATGCTGCCTCTATCTTTTCTATTGGTAGGGGCCACTGCGTCACCCAAACCGGGGTATCCGATTTCCATGTCAGTTTTATAGGGGTGGGCATGAGAGGCATTACAGCGGCCCCTAAGAAAAACCCAGTCCTTTCCTGTCCCTCTTAGTGACGGCGGGCACAGGAGAGGTATTTCCTTGCAATTTGATGCCCAAGCCTTTGCCAGGGGTATAGCCCATCCGTTTCATCATGTTTTGAGCCACCTCGGAACATCCTGTATTCAGGGTGATGTCCATCTGAACTAATATATCTCTGCCCCAAAGGGTTACTGGGAGGTTAAAGACATAGGGTTGAAAAGACCCACCATGTCCCTCCTCGTCCTGCCAGGGAAGGGATTGCGCACTCACACTGGGTGAATGCACGAATCCCAATCCCTGGAGAGTCTGTTCTGCCACATTAAGCGGCCAAGAGGCTGGCCAATCTTTATGAGAGATGATGGAACGTTCAGCACCGGTATCTAATAACCCTTTAATTTTCTTACCATTGACCGAGAGGAGCAACATAGGCCGTTCCTGCAAGGTCATATGGAGGCCAACGAAGTTTTTACCCGTGGACCCGAAACCCTGATCACCCCGAGAATGCTGCTTGGCAGGAAATTGATCATGCAAGCTGGGTAGGATGAGTAACTGAGCTATCTTATCTCCTTTATTGATGATCAGTGTTCCTTGTAATGACTGAGCCATAATCTTAACCTTGCCCATATAATCAGAATCGATGACACCTGGCACAACTGTAAGGCCACGAAGGGCCACTGAAGAGCGCCCTAAAAGCAGGCCAACAGTATTCGGTGGCAATGGGCCCTTAAATGAAGTTTCTATCAATTGGACTCCCATGTCAGGTGTTAGTATGAGTCCGGAGGTGGCACAGAGGTCCACTCCTGCTGACCCTGGGGTAGCCCTGACTGGCTGTTCATTCCTGGGAAGAGGTTGTTGAGGGGATGGGGGCCCGCCCGGTGGGAGGGCCCCCTCTGGCTGTTTTTTGACTGGGACTCTTTGCGGCCAGTTAGAGAATTGCCCTCCTTATCAAAAACGGAATGACATCTGGAGGACGGAAGTGTGGCAGGGAAGGGAGGGGGTGGCCCCCAGCCTCCAGGTGCACTCATTTCCTGGGGTGGCTCCCAGGGAGGGGCAGACGGGGTTGGTCTCGTCCCGCCTGGGGTATGTACTTCCTGTATATCATTCTCCACTCTCTCGAGCTCTTCCTCTAAGCTCTCCATCATCCCTTCACACAAGGCTCCAGCAGGTTTATGAACTTTCTGCCCTGTATTGCGATGTGGGCCTATCTTACTGTCAGTTTCCTCCTCTGGGCCCACCTTAGGGTCTTCCCCCTCTGAATCTGAATGGCTCGGTGAGCCAACCTCTGAGGCCTCCCTGGAGCTCTCCGAGTGCACCTGCTCGAAAGCGTGGCATGCCTCTTTGAGTCCCTGGGCTGCGCCTACCATACTTTCGGTTTTGAGACATGCCCGAACCATCTCCCAAATGGGGCGAACCATAGGGTCGACACCCATCCCTTGTTCCTCAGCAAACTGAATATCACATCCTAACTTCTCCCAGGAGGGTAAAGTGAGGGATCCGGTGGGCAGAAACCATGGGGCACATTCGAAAAACTGCAGCACCGTTTGCTTATCTATCCTAATCCCTCGCACCTTAAGCAACAACCACAGCGATAAGGCGAGGGGGCCGTAGTTAAAATTGCCCATCTTAACAAAATTAAAGAGCCCCGAGGTGCAATAGCCAACAGAGGCCTGCCCTTCTTTTTCAGGCAATGTCGATCCCCACAAGGGGTCAACCAGTAGATCCCTTAAAGTGCGTCCACCAAGGGCTGGGTTAAGCCGGCGCTCACCCGCAGGTACGTACCATTTTTCAACACAGTCACATGAGCCGCAGAAGGCACGGGAATGGTTTCGAGTCCCCGTACGGGCCACCAGCTGTCCGGCGCCGCGTCTGTCCCGCAGAATGAGGCACACGAACACTTTGTCTCTGCAGGCTCCTTTATTGACTGGGCTACAACCTCAGTACACGTCCGTCCTTGACGGCTTCCTACGTGTTGTGCGTCGGGCACTTCCTATACTTGGGCTTATATAGCTAATGTTATCCAATCATGGGATTACACGTGGGGACAGGCGATTGGGCGGCAACAAAGAAGCAATCAATCATTACCATATATGGCGGGGACAGTAAGCCGAGCAAGAACCAGGAAGCAGGATGTGTGCGCCATCTTGGGCACACGACGGGCGGGGGAGCAGCGAGGCGGTAGGCGGGCGCCATCTTGTGACTATATTCTCATGGGTAATACGGCAGGCTCCCAACAGTACTCCCTTCATTATTTTGTGTATTATAGCAAACCTGCAACGTGGCTTACTAAATGTGTTTTTTTTTTATCCCTTTTCCCTAACTAATATGTTAAGTGACCTAATTGATATGTTGAGCAATACTCTCCTCTATAAAGAATTGCAAGAATCTCACCTAATTGATATGTTAACCATTGTTGCCCTCTACAAACTACAGAAGTTGTGCTAAAACAAGCTAACAAGGGTTGTTAATCACTGTTAGGCACCTCTATTCTCTGCTAAAGAGCTAAAGAAAACTAGGATGGCCCACTAATTTACACTTCTTGGAAGCAACTTGTTTATGTGCAGGGAGATTTGCATATGAGTTTAACCTTTTTACCTCACCTTGACACATAACTGCCATTTTCTGTTCTGTATGGTGCCTTATTGCCTCCCTCTCCCCTCACCTATCTATCTAGGCCATAAAGAATTTGAGTTTCTGATGACCTCTTCCTGACCCGGTGATGATCTGTCATAAAATGAGCCTGCCCCAATTTTAAGAACTGTTTAGCTTCAAAGAAATTACTGGGAAATATGGCCCAAACCCCAATTGGTGCTTTCCTTTTGTTCTGCATGCATCAAATGAGTTAGATATCAGATCTTTGTAAAACTTAAGTTTCAGCTTCTTGTAACACTTGACCCCTTCACACCCACTAGTGAAAATGAGCTGTCCTGGGATAACTAACTCTCCACTTTCTTCTCCAAATATTGCTGCAGATGTGCCACTCTGAGATAATGTCAGTCTGTAGGATGGGAGTAATTTGAGAAACACCAGGAACTCCTGAGATTGTCAGAGCTAAGGGGACAGCAATACCAGGGTTTCCAGACTCGGGTCAACAAGTTTGATGGCTCTGCAGGTTTCTTTGTTTCTCCCCCCCTTTTCCTCAAGCCTCTTTTTAAAGTCCTCCGTTCAGTCTCTGGGACATAGTCTCCAAATTGGCTCCCGGATACTCATTGCCAGGCCTGGAAATAAAGCCTTTGCTACCTAAATATTCGGAGTCTTGCTCCCTTGAATTTTATACCGGGGCCCGAGTTATAACAGAAAGAAATAGGCATTACATGATAGATGTGAAATTCCTGTGAATAGCTTTTGAAATCAGTAAATAACTGGTTAAGTGTGCTTTCTTGTAGAAATGTATATTCTAAGAGACCTGGACACACACACACAGACACACCAGATTTATCAAAACCTTTGTTAGGAAACTATTTCTCTTGATTTTATGCAAAATGAATGTGGAATAATCTGTGCTACTCTCTTATTAATGATTGTAAAGCATTGTTCTCATATCTACTTTTTTTTAAAAATAGACATTGGACCACCATGGTCAATAGTTTAAAGAGACATTCTCTATAGCAGAATGTCAGGAGTGAATCCAGTGTTTTAACATCTCAGGGTAAATTGAAATAATGGCAGACATGGCCCTCGGGTTTGTCTGAGATGCTCACTGTAGAAAAGGGGTCAGCTGAGAGTTCCTCCAAAGCTGTGAGAGAGTAAAGTCATTCTATCTTTGGTCTGTCAGTTGCTCTTATTGTTTATGACAGCCCATGAGCTTCAGTGTACCTGTCACATATTTAGGAAGAATGTGTGTTGCAAAATAAGTAAATAAGGATTCAGTGATGTGTGCTTTTCTGTAAATAAAGACTGTGTGTGTGTGTGTGTGTGTGTGTGTGTGTGTTGTGGGAATGAGTGTTAAACCGAGGACATTCACACTGAGCTACATCACCTGTCTTTGTATTTCTCTGGTTTTGAGATTGAATTTCATAGTCTTGTTCAGTTGTCTAGTTTCTGCTCCACCTCAGCCTCAGTGAGTTGGGCTGATTGTCCATTCACTATCTGTTGTAGGTGAGTTTGTTTTCTGAATGTGTGGGTTCTCTCTAAACAGTCTGAGAAGTTGAAATGTTCACTTGTTGGATTTGTCTAGACTCTTAACACCTTGGTCCTATTTGCCTCAAATAAATCAGTAGTAAATGAAATGAAAGAGGATAAAGTACAGCCCATTGGAAGAATCAGATAACAAAGTTCTAAAGTTTAACAGATGGAGAGGAAACAATGAGTTATTAGCATCAGACTCAGAAAAATTGCATCAGTTTTCATATTCTTGTCCTTGTAAATCAGGACATTTTAAAAACCACATGCACTTTGGTTATGCTATATTTAAGAATCCCAGCATCTTAGGTGAGATTCACATCACAGTATAAAAATTTATGGTAATATTTCATAACTAACAAAATAAGCTTAGCAATAATCTCCTGAAAGCAAAAGTAAAGATGGTATCGTATTGATTAAATCAAGTAACAAAACACAAATTAAATAGTATATGCGGACTGATTATAAAGACGATTTGAATGATTTACAGTGTGTATAAATGTATTGAGATGTCAATTTTGTACAGCTATTAGTTTTATTTTTTCCTTTAGTTTGCTTCATTTTTCAAATAATAACAAGTTTATAATTGATCTCCTCAGTAACTTTTCCTAAGTACCAAATCTGAGGTATGGGAACAGCATTTTGCTGTCTGATATTGTCATTGATACTTAATCTATTTGAATTTTAGTACCTAGAATCTCTGACTTTGTAATCTATGGCCCTTAAAATAGCATTTGTGAGCATTCTTGAGGATTTTGCATGGTTATATCCTCCTCCAGACAGGTTTTCAGGTGGGTACCTCCTCAAGAAGGCTGTGTTCAAACACTTTCAAGGTTGAAAAATCCCAATCCTTTTGAAGCAGACTTTGTTGAAATACAGATATACAGGCCTTATTAATCTATACCCATTACTTTCAAGAAATCTTGTTTGTTTTTAATCTCATCATTTCCCAGTGCTCTTAGAGCTCTCTTTTCACTTCACAGTCACTGTGGGAATGGTAATTTCTACTGTCCCTTTGCTGTTTACTTCACTCAGAGAGAGCCCTTCTGAGCCAGCTCAGTTTAGGATGCCCAGGATGCCATGCACATTTAGTTTAGGCCGAGCCTGCTGTTGCAGAGCACATGCCCCAGGTGGAGACTGGATCCCCTGTTTGCTGTGCTCTTCAGTACTTTCTAGAAGAAACTGACAGCAGCTCAGGCAGGTCTGGTGACAAAAAGTTAAAAAAAAAAAGAGTCCCAAATTTGTCCCTTTCTTATGGCTTTTCTCTCTTCTCTCCTGCCTCTTTCTTCCTGCTTTCTTTCTTGGCTTACCTCCCATGCCATTTTGTTGGTTCTCTCTTTTGTTTTTTTCCTCTCCTCTGTTTGAGTGGAGTATGAGCCATCTTGAGAAAGTCCCAATACTTGGCTGTAAACTATTGTGAGGCATCAGAAAACAGAGTGGACACTAAGCGCTCAGTGCTGCAGCCCCTGGTGGGAGGTGGCCACATGAGACACTTGTGGAGAGGGGAAAGGTCATCCTCATGTTTTCTCAGAGCTGAACCAGTTAGCTACTCTGCTTGTGGAGGGCCCTGCCCAGTGTAGAAACAAGTGGACTCATCACATGTGGCTGGTTGAGGGGGTCTGGTCCTGAGCAATGGGAGAGTAAGACCAAGTGAAGATTGTTCATTTTCTCTGCTGCCCCTTTCAGTGTAGAAGTCAGTGGTGAGTATGTTTTCTCTACTTTGTGACACATTTGCAGATGTACCCTGAGGTGGAACTTAACTCCATCTCTGAGAGCACAGAATGGAGAGTTTTGTATGGTGTGCACCTTTGTGGCCAGCAGGCTGCAAACTATGTGCATGGCAGTAACTCCATTTGTGTGCATGTGCACACACACACACACACACACACACACACACACACACACACACAAATGCATTATTTCCTGGCCCTGCCCAGGGGCTAAGACACAGCAGAGCTCACCTGTCAACAGAATCATCTGTTGGTGAGGGATTTACACCTGTCCTGAGCAGGGATTTACCACTGTCCCCACGTAAGTACTAATTCAGTATTAGAAAACCCAGAAAAAAATTTCACATATCTAATAGTCTCGTGAACAGTATTTTAGAGCTCATTTCATTTGCTCTGCCTTGTTTTGTGATTTTCTTAACTTTTTAATTTTGTTTGCTTATATTTAATATGATCCAATATTTTGATCTCTTGTTTCCATTTCTATTACAAATTTTCGTGTTTTATTATGCTTTTTATTTTCTTTTTCTGTGTCCCTTTTTAAGCTTATTATATTACTAGGCTCTTATTTCTTAACTTGTATCTTTCTAGTTCATTGTGTTATTTTGACCCTTCTTCCATTTGATATGTTTGTTAAATTAAACTGGTTTTTGCTGTATTTCCATAACTTGGTGAGTAACATGGAAAGATAGGGTTTAACACAGGTGTAAATTCCCTGTGGAACTACTGTTGATCAGTGGGCAGAATTCCCTGAGAATTCTCTTGCCCCTTTGCATCATGTTGTATTAGTACATTCTGTGGCATTCCTGTGACAAATGAGGGCTTTTTTCTGTATATAAGTCACTCCTGGAATCTGATTAGAATAGATTCATAAATTGGGTGCTCAGCTGTGCCCACTGGATTGACCTGGAATATGTGATAGAACCTAGTGCATCTGTGGCCGGGATCATTACTACTCATGCCTTTAGCTCTTCACAAGGCACCCTTTCCCCATATTGCAATTGGATCTGGCCTATACTTGAAGGTCCAGAAGGGACCTCTTTACCACTGTGATACTTCCTGAGGTGTGAGCTGGGTCTCTCAGTCTGTCACGAGACTGAGTGAACCTTGGCCACCACCTCATCCCCTAGGGATCCTTACATAATAAGGGATAAAAGGTAGATTGAGTACAAATGTTATACACCAATTTCATATTATTAATCATCTCAAGTTTACATCCAAATTCAGAAAAGGATATAACTTGCAGTGCTCAAGGAACCTGTAGAAGTCAGCCACACCTTCTTTCTCTATGTGTCTGAATCAGAACACATGACTTTATGCTCCTTGGTTTTTCTCTACTTAGTCCTGCACAGAAGCCTCCTATGCATCCTAGATTGAAGCCTTCAACCAGTTTCTTTCCCATGTACTAAGAAGCTCTTCCAATGCACATAACAGTGCAGTAGACCAGCTGGGCCTCCCAGGCAGGGAGGTTTTTTTTTCTCAAGTTTGCATCACTGTGGGAGGACATCCTGTACCTTGATAAAACAGTGATAACTCCAGCATCCTCAGCCTCCACCCTGCTGATTTTGAGTGTGAAATCTGTTCCCACTCCACTACTACTGAATCTTTTTGGGACCCAAGTGTTCTTTTTGGAAACCTGAAAAGTCATGTCCTTTGGAGCCTGGCCTGGCTTGTGTACCAACCATCTCAAATGACTTTTCCCTTCACTATGCTGGAGGCTCTGACTGGACCTGTAGGAGATGGAGGCTGGCTCACCAGGTGCACAGGACAGAGAGATTGGTATCTGAGTAACCTGAATATCTCCTAAGAACCCTAAATCATTGGAGAGAAAGATGAGGTTATGTACAGGCATCATGATTCATTTTCATATTTTTTTAAATTTCGTATTTCTAACAATTATTTTTGTAGTTTTCATATGTAAGTAAAAATGTTCACTTACATAGAAGTGCTGAGGATTAAAAAACTACTTGAGAATTAATGTGTGTCATCCTTCTCTTTCTTTGTGATATCATCCCCTCACCATAGCTCCTAGCTCCAGGGGAGTCTTCCTCACTCACACAGACCTCAAGCTCTTGCTTGCATCCTATGAAACAAGGCTGAAGCCTCTCATTTGGCGAGAAAAACACAGGAAACAGTGGGACTCCATCCCCCTCACTTGCTCTCCTTCCTAATCTCCCTATATCTGTACAGGATGCAGAGCATTAGCAACCTCAGGAGCTGAGCAGGGAGCCTCGTTTTGTGAAGTTGAAGTGAGGCTCCAGATGAGATAAGTCAAATGGAGCTTTTATGTGGAACTTGCTGCAAAGGGCCTCACTGGGGAGTCAAAGAAATGCACCGGTGGTCACAGAGGAGGGCAGGATGGGAGGCGTCTCCTATGAGTGAAGTTGTTTCAAATCTCTATATTTGGGGGAAAAGCAAAAGAGAAAAATTCCACGTGTTGTCCAGCACCACGACAAAGGATCTTATTGCTAAAGTCTTTTTCCCTATTGGAAGATGGGGCACAGTGCCCTTCAACAGTAAGAAAACCACACCCACCTGCAGTTACTGCTCAGCCTGGAGAGGGCTTCTGGAAAATGTCATTTCCAAGTGAACCACTGAGATATTAGTCTTCACTAGCCCAGTGGTTACACACCATGGGACACTACTGTCAACAGAATTTTCCAGGAAGTTTAAAAAAAAATAACTTTCAGCTAGGGAACTAAGTGCTCTGTTGAAGGCAAACGGAGAAGGGGAAAATGATCATACCTTAAGTAATGGATATGCAATTCCTGGGCACTTGTTTAATTGATGAATATCCTGTTCTACTTATCTCCATACAGAAATATTACTATGAGTATGAACACATATTAACATGTAGATGGGTATACAATAAATATATATTTGTATAGAAATGTATCTCTATGTGTTTATAAATTAATGTGTATCTATTTGTATACACACATGAATGAATATACATCTAATATGTTTGTAGATAGCTGTATATAAGTGAATATATGTACATACTCACTAAGTTAATGAAAATTGTTCTTAGGGTAGTAATTCTTTTGAAATATTTTGTACTTTTTGGGCTTTTGAAGCAGATTCTCACTTTGTAGTTCAGCCAGGACTTGAGTTTACTGTGTAGCCCAGGCTAGGGTCAAGCAGATCAGCTACTTATCCTGGTTCCATCAGAAACTGCTCACTCACTGCACAGACAGTTTAGAGTCCGGGGTCTCTCACCTGTCCAGTGGTCGTGGGTCTGGGAGAGACTTCAGTGTTACTGTCATCAACATCTAAGATGAAGGCATGACATATAATGACTGTCAACTGAGTTGTAGTCATTCTCCCCCTGTGATTTATCCTGGAGCACAAACTCATTGTGTTGTCTGTCCTGCTGTTTGCTGGCCATGTGACATGGGAGTTCCTCTCTCCCCATCTGACTAAAGACTATGTCCCATTCCTCCTGATCAGAAAGGTGACAATGTGCAGCAGAAAATTAAATGAATTGGTGTTCTTTATATCCTTTCTTATGTAAGAGTCTTGCCGGAAAACTCAGTAAAGTCTTTCACATTAGGTTTCCATTTCTACAGTAAGATTTTACATGAAATTATTTCTTAAACATGCCAAAGTCATTGTGTTACAGTTCTAGAGGTCAGAAGTTTAACTCTATGCTCAGTGTGATAAAACTAGGATGCTGTCAGGGTGCACTCACACTGGAGGATCTAGAAGGAACTGTGTGCCTTTCCTACTCCCAGAGGAGTCACCGAGCCTGCGTCCCTCATTTGTCCATCTCCCAGCATTTGATCTCCTGGCCTCTCTCCAGGTCACACCTTTGTGTGCCACCTTCCTGTGTGTTTTCCAGATATCAGTGCTGAGGAATCTTGGTCCATAGGAATGAAGGGTGTGATTTTGTGTCCCAAAGATTCTGCTTTGGTGTCTTTCAATCTCAGTTAACTAAAAATGTTCTGTTTTTGGGGAGAAAAACTTTGTTCCCTTGTTGAAATAAAGTCCTGATTACATTCATGCATCCATTTATTTAGAAATAAGCATCTACTGTTCTTAGACAGACAGTGAAGAAGGCAGTGAATTTCAAGTTGTTTTTGTGTGAAGTGACTTTTCTTTGCTTTGCCTAGTGTGCTGGTGTGTAGCAGAACAGATGTATTGAGTGGCACCACATAGAATGCATGGTGATGTCGGCTGTGTTGCTTTATGTTATAATGGCATGTGCCAAGATGAGAGCCTCACCGACAGCTGAGCTATCTACAGAATTATGACAACAGGAATGTCTGACATACATTCTACAAAATGAAAAAAACACATCTTCTCTAGAACAACACAGCAATTTAAATAGTATGTGGTGTCCACATTGAAGGAAAGCTCTCTATGGGCACCTGAGACATCTAGAGCATTTTTGCATGGTGCAGACAGCAGTGAGTCTCAGGAGAGTTTGTGGTAGGTGAACAGAGTGCACCTGAGAAAGTCAATGGGTGCTGGTCCTGCCTTGGAGTCGGAATATGTTTTTGGACATACAGGAAAACATGCATCAAAATCAATGGAAATAAATATTAGAAATGTGGCTTTTCATAAATGTAAAATGTATTTGTATCAAACTGTCGAAAAAGGAAAAAGTTCTGTGATTGTGGCTATGCTGTAGCATTGATTCTCATCTGGTGCAAATTCCTGTTATTCTCTTTGGCTAACATTTTTTTTTTTCTTTCCTGGAATTTCATGTGAGCTGTTAAGTACTGAGTTGGATAATATTTTCACTTTTATTTCATTGAAAATTCAAAAAGAGGATTCGTGTGATCCTTTCTTGTACACATGGTGCCACTGCATACTCTGCATTAAATGGAGATGCTGGAGTATGACCCGGGGCTCAGGTGCACAATCTACCCAGTGGCCACATCAGGTGGCTTCATTGCAGTTGGCCCTGAGGGTGTCACTCTCGTTGCTGCCTCATCTTAGTTGTGTGGCTCTGAAGGCCCTGTTGCTGTCTGAGAGCCAAGTAGAGTAATGGAAGTGCTGAGATCTTCATTTGCAACCAGAAAATTTCACAATCCTGTTAAGGCTGGACAGAGTCATTCTCTGACCAAAGGTTTCTTCCCTGAGGAGGAGGCAGGGAGATCATTTCAGACCCAGGATGAGATCCTCAGTTCTTCATCTTAGCCATCCTGTGTAAGTGAGTGTATTTTTCCCAATGCTGTGATTTTCATTTGAATGTAGGAATGATTCATCTCTCACCATAAATGTGAAATAATAATAAAAATCCTTTATTTGAAAACAAAGAGAAATGCACAGCAAGTCAACACTCTGCTTTAATTTTTCAGTGATTTATCTTTCTCCTGATTTATTGTCATGGTCCCCAAGCCCCATGATTGTAAGCCATCATTGACTGCTGCGTTTTGAACCTGGTGAACTCTGAATACTCCTCATGTCCCCTTCAATGTCCACAGATTTAGAGGAGTCTGGTCTGGTGATGGATGAAGATGGAAGGTTTCTTCTGTCTGTTTTATTGTGGATGTTTAAGACTGACACCAGGTGAAGCACTCTGCCACTGAGCCATGCCTGCAGTCCCAGATTAGAGATTTTTCTCATCTCTGCAAGCTGATCCAATGTGATCAGCCCTGCCTGCTCTCTACTGTCTAACCATGTGTCCTATAGGGAGTCCTTTTCTCCCCTGTGCCTGTTCTCTGGGTTCTGCTTTTTGACCCTGACATTGCTGAATTCTTCTCCTGCTCAGGGCCTCATGACTCATGACTTCGTTGCCATGTGCCATTGCCCTTGGTAATCAGTCTTGAGTTCATGCCCGTCTGTGGCTGTGACTCTGGTGAGTGCCTGCCTGTTTTTTTTTTTTTTTCTCTCCAGAAGGCTGGGCCTGAATGGGAGAACTTTAACAATGAGCTGTTCATCTCTGGTTGTGCCTGCAAGTCCTGAGTTTTTACACATTGATCATATTGTTCTCAGTGTCAGTGTTGGGCTGCTTTCACACTGAAAATGCCAGTCTCACATTCATAAAATCCTCCATGTCCTTGGAGCCCCTGATACGTGGGACAGACTAGGGTGAAGCCAGTGAGGCTTTTACTTTGGGTTCAAAATTGAATTAAGTTCCCACATCACTGTCACTTGTAGGATTAAATTTTAATGCAATCCAAAATTGTGCAAAAGGCATCTCATAGAAAAAAAATCAGAATTGTTGGTTAAAACAAGATCTTCCTTGTGAACAAATAAGTGTCAATAAGGATCATGTGATATTGTAGTAATATGATATTGGTAGGGTTATTTGATGCATAATTTTGATTGTGTTTCTGCTTCTAGTTGTGATCAGTGGTGGTTTGATAGCAGCAATGCAAGTGAGTATTGCAAGATTATTAGAGCCCAAGACACTTGATTTCTGTAATGTGGAGAATTGTTTGTGTGCTGTGCTTGACTGGGGCAGGGGTGTGTGCAAGGTTTAATTCTAATGACTATAAGAGCACTGGATCATGTTAAGAGGAGGAAGGAAATGATTTTAACCAGTGTTCTATATGAGACATTTTCCAATAAATAAAATGAAAATAATGGAAACATTAAATCGTTAGGTTTCATTAGATATCTGTGGCAGTACTGCTGATGCTGAATTAGGTCACAATGTTGTAAGCAAAATATTACAATAAAGAGTTTGAAAGAGGCTGAACATTGATGGCAACTTGCAGTGCATGAATTCCACCGGAAGATGGCAGCCCATGCACACTTCTGTAGGTTAAGCCTTCAGTATCCCGCTGCTCAAGGGTTTGTAATCCCACAAGTGAAATAGTTTGGCTGGTTTTATAGCAATGTTCCTCAAGGGAAATTTCCTTTGAGTGTAACATATGTTAAATTTACATTTGAAAATTGAAAAATGGTTCTATTAATGTTATTTTGTCTCTGAGGCATGAATCTCCCTCAGTTCCGCTTTAAAATATGAGTAGCCTGTCCTTGTTGGCCTGCCCTGTGGATTTCTCCTCATCTCTTTGCTTTGCACCGGTGTTACCTCAGGGTCCCGGTCTGCATTCATCTGTTTACACTCTCCTTGTTCTTTGGAGTCATTCTGGGTAGCTCAGAGCAGTTTCCTAATCCCCAAAATCCCTCC
The DNA here is from genome assembly GCF_034190915.1 of Cavia porcellus. Classification (NCBI taxonomy): domain Eukaryota; kingdom Metazoa; phylum Chordata; class Mammalia; order Rodentia; family Caviidae; genus Cavia; species Cavia porcellus. The sequence continues at coordinate 41,062,271 of NW_026947501.1, read as the reverse complement.
TGTGCCTCTGGATTAGGAAAGTGTGAGCCTGTTCCTGGCAACTCCTCAGGATTTTAAAGTGCTCCCTTCCAAGTGCTCAGGCCCCAATGCCTCTCCTTGCTGCTTCCCTTAAACTCCCCTGGTCTCACAACAGATGGATTCAAATTCTCTAGTAGCTCAGAATCAACCAGTGGAACAATTGCCCCGAATTTTACCTTGTTCTCATAGAACACATCCAGAAAGACAAAGACGTTTAATTGTTTTGCCTTTAAAATTCAGTCACCGTCTGCCTACTTTTCACTGCAGCATTTGGTGGGTCAAGGGTGTGCACAAGGAAGACCTCGGAGTGGAGAGTTTTCATCGCTTTCTCTTCCATGACACAGGGCCTTGCTGCTCTGCTGTCTTCCTCACTCTCAGTCCCAGGCAGAGGCCTCAGCTGCCTCTTGTTCTGCTTCTTCAAGCTCTTCCTCTCACACAGAGCAGGCTGTGCTGTGCTGCTCCCCAGACAGCAGTGCAGGAGGGCAGCTGAGCCTCCCCAGGCAAGGAGGTTTTTGTTCAGGGCTGTAGCACTGTGTGAGGAACATGTGTACCTTGCCAACAGTAATAAACTCCAGCATCCTCAGCTTCCACCCTGCTAATTTTGAGAGAGAAATCTGTGCCTGACCCAGTGCCACTGAACCTGTCAGAGACCCAAGAGTCTCAATTGGAAACCTGATAAATCATGCGTCGTGGAGCCTGGCCTGACTTATGCACAACCCAGTTCAAGTTAGTTTTTCCATCACTATGCAGGAGACTCTGACTGGCCTTGCAGGAGATGGAGGCTGGCTCTCCAGGGGCGATGGACAGAGAGAGTGGGGTCTGGGTCACCACAACATCTCCTGTGGATCCTAAAAAGATAAAGGAGAATTTTGAGATCACTTGCAAATATCTTGAGCCATTTTCACTGTTTTCCCTTTTTCTTATATAGCAGTCTAAATTATTTTTGTCATTCTAATTTGTGTACAAAAGCATTCAGTTTGAAGAATGGGGCCCTAGACTAGCAGCCCCAAGGGCACACATAGAGTTTTCCTGCAGCATCTCTGTGTTTTTTGTGTAAAATCATGAGCAGAGGACAGAGGTCCTCTTTCACTTGGAATTCTCCTCATCCTGCAGACCAGATCCTCCTCTCTTCATGCTTCAGTCTAGGCCATAGCACTATGCTCTAAGCACATCTGGGCAGGAGCGGGTATCCAGAGCCCACCTCTCACCCCATCTCTCCCTAACCTCCAGGTGTCCTTACCAGGCAGGCAGAGCATCAGCAGCCCCAGGAGCTGAGCAGGGAGCCTCATGTTGAGAAGCTGGATTCAGAGTCCTGATTCCCCAGGGTGAGGTGACAAGGGAGCTCTTATCTCAGACTGGCATGGGCAGTTCCTCTCTGAGGAGCAAGATGCAAATGCCCTGATGGGTGCAGTGTTGTGGAAAGAGTGAAGGGGCAGGTGTAAGACTCTGCTGCTTGCTGGTGGTAGAAACTGTCCTTTGTGTTTGGAGGGAACCGATAGAAAGTCCCTGCTGTCTGCAGTAGTGGGCATGAGGACTGAAGGGTGAAAGTCCGCACCTGTGACAGGACCATGAGCACCATATTGAATATGGTGGCTAAACTGGATAAAAACAGTCATGTTGAAAGAATTTATATGTTGTTTTCTGACATATACCTAATAGTACTGTGCAAATGAAGTGGAAATTATGAAGAAATTATGACTTCTGCATTGAATATAAAATTCTTGTTAAGTGTGTTTTAAAAATTTTTGAATGATCTGTTTTGTTTATCTCTATTGAGATTTATTTGTGAAATTATTTACATTTAGTATAAAATTTAATACATGTACTTGTTTCTCAAATACGTATCTGTATACAAATGTGTGGATGTGTCTATGCCACACACACACATCAGATTAATAAAAAGTAGTTCTTAAGGCAAAAATTCCCCTTAAGTCCTGTGTGGATGGAGGAGGTATAACTTCATAGATATCTAAGTGGCCATAAATGTCCTTGTCATCTCTGTGTTTTATTGTCCTAGCACTGTGCACCCGCAGTGCTTGTGTGAAAAGGAGACCTTGTGTGAGGACATCAGGATGACCCCAGGCTTCTTCCTGTCTCTGCACAGTGTGAATGAGTGAGCTGCTCTGGTCAGGATAATCCTGGGCTTGATGCTGGGTCAGATCTGCTGCGGGATTTTAATTTCAGATTTCTTCCTCTAAGCCAGGAGATAAGCCTGGTGTTGAAGACCTGAAGTTCCTGGTATTTTTAAAATGACAGTCAGAGAATTCTGGCTCATGCCCCCAGAACTGTGGAACCTTATTGGGAAAATTGATATTTCCTCATGTTTGCTCTCATTTTAAATACAATGCTCGAAATATTTCTCCTGTCCTTCTCCTCCATCTCCTTCTTTGTCTTTTCTGCTCCTGCCCTTGGGATTGAACGCATACTCTTCTCACTAATCTGTATCCCAGCGGCTTTGACTATTATTTTTTGTCTTATGAGACAGAGTAATCTTAAGTCACTAATTTTGTCAGTTTAGGCCAGCACTTGCCATCCTCTTGCCTCAGGCTCCCTGAATGCTGGGATGATGGCTGTGTCATCCTGCTTGTGTCTTTGTCTCCTGAGTGTTCACATTCTCTGTAAAGACTTGGAAAGGTTGGTGTGATTTTGTGTTTGACATTTCTAGGCTCTATTTTTGTTGTTTTTGAAATGTTACACATTTTGATTGGTATTTGTTTGCAATGCATAACGATCGCATTTATTGTGTGGGGTAGGTGCATGTACATTGCATACCTTACTGTATTTTCCTTTGCCTCATTTTTAGATTCTATTCTTTATCTATCTACAGTGAATTAACAGCAGTGAGTAACATGACAGAAAAAAAGGGTTGAGTTCATGGGAACAGGCACAGAGCAGGTTTTTTTGTTTTTTTTTTTTTTTTTTTTTTTTTTTTTGTTGTTGTTCTTTTTCATTTTTATCAGTACCAGGAATCAACCTCACGACTGCCTGCTTCCAAGGCAGGCACTTATGCCACTGAGCTAAATCCCCAACCCCTTTTCTTTTTTTGGAGAGCAGGGTTTTAAAGTTTCACAAAAATGTAGGGAAGATATGAGAACTTGATGGAAAATAATGGGCATATTGATTCAGCTTTCATATTCTTGTCCTTGGAAATTCAGCAGTCCATGAGCCCATGTACAATTTGGGTGTGTTACAGTAGGGTACGGCACCAATTTTAGATCAAATTTGAATTGGATTTTAAGAATTTGTAGTACATTATCTAGTAAAAGTGATACAAAAGGGGAGATCATATTAATGAAATCAATACTCTCTTGTCAGTAATGTGCTAATGCTTTAAATTTTCCAGACGAGTTATAAATTTATCTTGCTTATAAAGTACCATGAAATATCAATTTTATATTGTTGATTAATGATTTTTTGTTAGGTTCACTTTTCTATATAATATACTTTGATTTCTTCAATATGTTTTTCCAACTCCCATTCTGGTGCAGACCATTTGCTTTGTGTAATTTCTACTGTTTTCATTCATACTTGAATTATTGATATTTTGTCATGTTTTAGAGAGAGGGTTTCACTGTGCAATGCATGCTAGTGTTAAATTTACTTTGTAGCCCAGGCTGTCCTCGAACATGCAGCTATTCTCCTGCCTTAGCTTTTTGAGTGCTGGGGTACAGGGACATTGCACCACACCTGGCTGAATTATTTTTGAACTGCTACAATCTCTGACTGTGTGATCTCTGATCCTTAAAATGTTATTTGTAAAGGCTTTTACATTGTGAGTTATTGATGAAAGATATTGACTAATTCCTGTCAGTGCATTATTATTTCATTCTTGATTTCTGTATTTTTTTTCCTTCTGATGAACTTCTCACTCTTTTTAGTGCTGGTTTGGTGGTCCTGAATTTCTTAAAGGGCTCTTTGTCATGAAACTTCTTTATATTTTCCTCAATTTGGAAAGATATGTTTGTACAATACTATAATGTACAGTGAAATTTTTCTTTTGGACTTGATGCATTCCTTCTAGTTCGCCTGTCTAAAACCAAAGTCCATTTTGCATGCTTGTGATTTGATTTAAGTTCCAAATTTCATAAAATGCCAGTAATTTTTAAGGCACATAAGGAACCTGTGAAGTCACCCTCACTCCCCTCCCCTGTATATTCAGGCTTCACTGGAGCACAGGTCTTTGTTTCTCATGGCCTCTTCCTGTTTAATCTTCTCTGCTGACTCTGTAGAACCAGGGTCATCTGTTTTGCTGCCACATTTGTCTTGTGAAGGTCATTACAATTTACAATGTTATTAATGAATTGTGCTTGGTAGGAGCTGAGGTACCACGGGGATACAAACCTTAGTCACAATTTTCTCCTCTCAGGGCATCACCGTCTTTCTCTTCCACAGTCTCAGACAACTGGTTGTGCTGTTCCCCAGGCAAGTAGCACATGAGGGCAGCAGTCTTCCCCAAGCAGGGAGGTTTATGTTGAGAATCTAACAATGCAGGCAGAGCTTGTGGACCTTGGACACAGTAATAAATTCCATCATACTCAGGTTCCACCCTGCTGATTTGAGTGTGAAATGTGTGCTGACCCACTGCCACTGGATATTTTGAGACATAAAATTGCTTCTTGAAAGTGTTATAAAGCATACATTATGGAGGGTGACCTGGCTTCTCTATAAGTGAATTGAAGAGATGTTTCCATCACGATAGAGGAGGCTTCTACTTGGCCTGTAGGAGATGGAGGCCGAGTCTCCAGTGGTGATGAACAGAAAGAGTAGATTTTGGGTCATCTCAATAACTCAGTGTATCACAAAATGATGAAAAATATAAGTTCACTTTTATGATTTTTGCTTTCTTGTAAGTTTCAAACTACATTACTTTTTTATTTTGAAAAATATTTTGAAACAATAGAAAACTATTCAAATTTTAAAAGTTAATTAAATTTATTGGTGCATTTTAAGAATATATGCTGATCACAGTCTTCATAGGGAATTGGTTTCAGTACATGATATAAGTTGATTCTTTTATGTCCATTCCTCTCTACTCTTCTCAATCCTTGATCCCCTCCTTACTTACCAAAGCTTTGTTTCCATTTTTCCTTTTTTCTTCTGTCTTTCCCTTCCCTAGTTCCCCTTCCCATTTGAACATTTTCTTACTATTTCACATCTGTTATACCTTTTGTTACTCACTTACTCTTTTGTGTTCTCACGGTGGAGAAACAATGTGGTATGTACACTTGCGTGTCCAATTCATTTCACTGAAGAGGATGGTCTCAGTGTGCACCCATGTAGATAGAAATATCTCAAGCTTAGGCTTCTATATGGCAGAGGGGACGTGCACTATATATACTCCCACATCTCCTTTACCCATTCATCAGGCTGATGGGCATTTGGGTTGCTTCCAAGTCTTGGCTAATATGAAGCGTGCTTCTTTAAACATGTGTGTGCATGTCTCAATCTGGTATGATTCTTTGAATTCAATTGAGAAGATATGAAGAAGTAAAAGAGCTGGGTGGAATGGATCCTCTTTTCCTAGTTTTTTGACAAAATTTTGCACTGCTTTTCATGGTGGTTTTGTTAGTTCACTGCCCACTTAAAGTGGAGAAATCTTTTTATCCCACAGCCCCACCAGCATTTGCTTTGGGCTCAGTTTTTGATGATACTCATTCTTTCTGTGGTGTATGGAATCTGAAAAATGTTTTAATCTTTTGAATCATTGGAGAAATTGAACAATTTTTCATATGTTTATTTGCCAATTGCATTTCTTCAACTGAGAAACATCTATTCATTTCAGATGCCCACTTTTAGATTGGGTCTTTACATTTGAGCATGTAATTTGTTAAATATTTCCTTATATATTCTATAAAATAGCCCTTTTCTAAGAAATGGCTGGCAATTTTTTTTCCATTGCGTGGGTTGTCTCCTCATTCTGTGGGTGGTTTTTCTTGCTGTACAAAAGCTTTTTAATTAAATGAAATTCGAGTTGCTGATTATTTGTGATTTTTCCTGTGTAACTGGGACCTCGTTCATAAAGTCTTTGCCTATATCTGTTTTCAAGAGTTTCACATATTCTTTGGTCCTGAAGAGTTAGTGTTTCTGTTTTAATATTTAGATATTTCATTCCTTTCAATTTTAGTGTAGTGCATGAAGATAGACTTTGATCTAGTTTATGTCTTCCACATGTGGGAAGCATCGTTTGTTAGTGTCTTTCTTCTAGTGAACTTCTTTGATGGCATTTTCAAAGACAATGTGGCTGATAGTGTTTGGAGTTGTTTCTGCCTCTTTTATTCTGTTTCACTGATCCTTAGCTCCTTTTATTGCCATCACCATGGTGTTTTGATCAAGTAGCTTGTAGCATAATTTCATTCAGGGATTGTGATGACACCTGAATGCCTTTCTTGCTCATATTTTTTTCTGTTTTAGGTCTTTTCTGATTCCAGATGAATTTTAGAATTGTTTTCTCTAATTCTGTGAGACATATCCTTGGAATTTTGAGTGGGATATCATTGATCTATGTAATAAATTTGAGTGTATCACTATTTTCACTATATTGATTTTTCTTAAGACAATGTCTTTCCATTTTATGATATCTACTTCAATCTCCTTTTTCAGATATTGTGGTTTTGAATATAAATGTCTTTTACTTCCTTCTTTAAAAGAATTTCTATGCATTCCCTTTTTATGGATGCTGTTGTAAAAGGTGTTGTTTCTCTGATTTCATTCTCAGTGAGTGGGTTCTTCTTGTATAGAAGGCCATTGATTTCTGAGTGTTGACTTTGCATTCAGCTAAGCTTTTGTAGTTGGTTATTAAACCTAGAAGTCCTTGGGTGATGCTTTAGTATTTTTCCGGGTAGAGTATCTTGTCATCTTTGAGTAATGACAATTTAACTTCTTTTTTTCCTATTGTTATTTCTTTTCTTTCTCTCTCTTTTTTAGTTGTTCTGCCTAAAGTTTCCAGAACTATACAGATAGGAGTGGTGACAGTGGACATTTGTGACTTGTTCTTGATTTTACAGTGAAAGCTTTCAAGTTTTATGCATTCAATGTGATGTTGGCTACTGGTTTGTCACAGGTGATTTTTATCAAGATTGAGATAGAGATTATCTGAATTTTCTGTAGTGTTTTTTTTTCTGAATGGTTATTACACTTTGCAAAATGTTTTTGCTTCATCTATTGAGAGGAAGGTATGGTTTTTGTCCTTGGTTCTGTTAATATGGGGTATCACATTTATGGAGTTGCATATGTTGAACCATCCCTGCTTCCCTGAGATGAATCCTACTTGGTCATGTTGCATAGTCTTGATGATTGCTGCATTCTGTTCACTAGTATATTATTGTGGATGTTTGCATTTATGTGCATTTAGGAGATTGAACTATAGCTCATTTTCTTGGTCCACCTTCTTGCTTTTTGGTATCCAGCAAATACTTCCAGGAATGAATTTGGGATTTTTTCCCTTTAAATTTCATTAAAGGGTTTAAGAAGTACTGGTATTAAATTTTTAAATATGTTATAGAATTCAGCAGCAGACCATCAGGGCCTGGGATTTTGTTAGTTGGTAGGTCTCAAATATCTTGAATTTAATTGATTTCTTTTGGTTTATTTAGAATTCTTATACCTTCTTTCAGCTTTGAAAATTCATATGTATCAAGAAATATGTCCATTTCTTCTGCAGTTTCCATTTTACTGACATATAATTTCTTGAAATTAATAAAAATAATCTAGATTTCTGTGGAGTCTGTTGTAATTGCACCGTTTTCAAACCTAAGTGTCTGGATTTGAATCTTTCTTTCCTTTTTGTGATAAGTTTGGCTGGGTGTTTATCTATCTCATTTAATCTTTCAAAGAACCACTTCTTCCATTCATTGATTATTTGCATTGCTTTGCTAGTCTCTGTTGCATTAGATTCTCATATTAGCCTTGGTCTAGACCCACTCATCTTTTTCTAGAAACTCCAGGTTCAACATTATTCTATTTATTTGATGTTGCTATGTTTTCCTGACAAAAGCATTTGGTGCAACAAATTTCTCTCATAGACCTGCTTTCATAGTGTCTCACAAGTTTTGGTATGTAGTAATAACATTGTCATTGAATTATAGAAATGTGTGATTTTTCTTTAATCTTATGTGTTATGCATTGTTGTTCAGAAGGATATTGTTTAATTTTCATATGCATATGAATTCTTTTGTTTCTTTGGCCATTGCTTTGCAATTTCATTTAACTATGGTCTAACAATATGCATGGGATAATTTCAGTTCCTTTGCATGTACATAAGTACGTTTTAAGAACAAGTCTGTTTTCTGTTTTAGGGAACAGCTTGTATGCAGCTGAGAAGAATATGCATTGTGATGTTGTGGGGTGGAACTTTCTCTAGACATTTGGTATGTCTGTTCAGAAGTTTGTTTCAGTTCTAATATTTCACTGTTGATTTTTTGTCTAGTTCTCTAGTCTCTTTGTAACAATGAAATGTGTGACTCCCCAAGAGACTGTGATCATGCTTGTTAGATTTTTCATGTCTGTTCATGTTAGTTTTATCCAGTTTGAGGCCCGAAAGTTTATTGCATACGCATTTATGATTGTTATCGCTTCCTCTTGGATTGTTCCATTTACAGGTATATAGTGATTTTTGACCCTCCTGATAGATTTGGCTTGAAATTCACTTTGTGAATAAAATATCTACCCCTACATTTTTGCCCCCAGGTTCATGTTGTATGGAGTATTGTTTTTTGTCCTTTGTTTCTCAGTTCATAATTTTTTTTTTGTAATTAAATGTGTATCTTGTATGCAGCATATTGGTGGATTTTGTTTCTTGATCCATTTTGCCAGTGTGTTTCTTTTGATTGGTGAATTGAGATCATTGCCATTGGTGGTTATAACTGGTGTATGTAAATTTATCCTGGTCATGTTATTTTCCAGATTTGGCTCTCTTTTTCTCCCCTCTGTTTTATTGCTTGTCCTGCCCAGTAGATTCATTCTGTTGTGGTTCATGGAATTGTAGTTCTTGTTATCTGTTTTTAGAATGTTTTTCAGAACCTTTTGCACTGCTAGTTAGGTACTCATGAATTTCCTTAGCTGTTGTTTTTCAGGAAGTATCTTATTTCTGCACCAATTTTGAAAGATAATTTCCAGGGAATATCAGTGTGGACTGAAGTGTTTATTTTTATTTATTTATTTATTTATTGATTGATTGATTGATTGATTGATTTTTTGAGGAAGTTTGAAATACTTCACTCTAAAGTTTCCTTGATTTGAAGATTTGTGTTGAGAAGTCAGCTATGATTCTGATAGGTTTTCATTTGTAGATTATTTGGTTCTTTTATCCAGCAGCTTTTAATATTCTGTTCTTGAGTAGAATTTCTGGGGTTTTGATGCTAATATGCCTTGGTAGAGGCTTTTTTATTCATGATAACTGGAAATCTATATGGATCACTTACTGGAATGTCAAATTCTTTTTCCTTGGCAGGGAATTGTTCTGCCATGATATTTAAGATCAGTTTTTTTTTTTTTTTTTCTCACATGTGTGCTGGCTTCTGCTTTTTTTTCACTGACTCCAATCAGTCTTACATTACCCTTTTCTGCTTCATGTAGCAGCTGCTAGATTGACGTCTTGTGCTTCCAAGCTATTTTTAAGCCAAATTTCTTTTCATCCTCACTAATCACAATCCTGTTTTCTATTTGTGAGAGTCTGTCCTCACATTGGTTTATTCTACTGTGAATACTTTCATTGGAAACTTTAATGTCCTGGTCATCTCCTTGAAACTGTTGTTGAATTCCTGTTTTTCCACTATTGACCATTCATGGCTTCAGTTACTTTCCTTGCTCCTCTATTTTAAAATCTCTCTCTGCTCTAGAGTAACTAAGGATGTTTTAGTTTATGGTCAGCATCACTTAGTTATTTAAGAAATTATATCTGAATTGATTTTTGTCTGAATCTTTGTTGATTTGCTTTGTTGCTTGCACTTCAGAGGTTCTAGATAGGGGGCTTCTTGTTTGTCCCACCTCATTGCCCCATGTTTCTCACTGGTGAACTAGATGTGTGAGGTTGTATCTTGCTTAAGTGTCTTTTCATTTTCTCTGTGTTTTAGTTTAATTCCTGGATTGATGCTTGTAAATTGCTCATTGTGGGTACCTTGACTGCTATTATTTAGGACTGCTAGTAAATGACTACTTCTGATATGTGTCTTCCATGTTTAATTAGCTTTTGGGTTTTGAGTGTGTTGCAGGATTATACCTCTTCATTTTTGGGGGATGAGAAGTTGCTGCCTAATTGATCCAGGCACTGGGTCTTTGAGAGTGTCCCAGTGTGATATATGACCCTTAGGCAATCTCCGTCTTGGTGTAGCAGGAAGAACAGCTTGCTACCAGAACTATGTTACTTTGGCTAAGGTGCTGTTTTTATCAATAACATTAACATCAAAAACAGCCTAGAAAATGTCAAACTGTAGTATGCAATAATTTGCCACTTTTAATTGAATGAACGAGGTTTCTGGTTATATAACAAAATCTAAAATGAACCAGAAATTAATATGAAGAAAAACATCATCAATATACAAATTTTACCCTCAGTAGAGAATATTTAGCCATTATCAGTGTAGGGAGAATAAAAAACAGAAGAAAATAGAGGGATTAGACACAGAGCTGTGGGAAAAAGGAGGATCATCCAATGTTTAGGATAGTGGTTTAAACAATACGAGGGAAAGAGTCAAGGAAGAAAGAAAAGAAAGAACAGAATAGAACCAGAAACTCAGGAGATCTAGAAACCATGTTTAAATTATTATAAGAGCAAGATCAAACAATAAAAAAAAAACAAGTCATGGAAGAGAAAAAAGACAACTTTCCACTTCAATGTGTGTCTCTGTTATCATTGGTACACTATTTGTACAGATAGAATCCAGATCCGTGCTGACTTATGCTAGGAATCCAGCAGTAGCTTCACTGTAGGGTAGGATTTAGTCTAGGTGAGCCTTACCTTTATTTCCCCTGAAGGTCAGGCTGGTTTCTGGCTATGATGCTGGAGTCAGACCTGGTTAACCTGCAGCAGTCATCACAGCTTCTGTGGGCTTGTAGTCATGTGGGAGCCAATAAGTGGGTCCAGAGGTTTTTCTGAGTTAAGAACTTCCTTGCTCCCTCTCCAAAATGGCTCCTGGCCAATCATCCTGTGCTGCAGATTACTAAGTCCACACTACTCACCAGCTATTGTAGTCCATAACATTTACTGCACCTCTGCATCTCTCCATAAGGGCCCCTGGGGTTGAGGCGTTTGCTACATATTCCCAAGCTTGAAGTGCTCCTTCCAAGCAGTGAGTACTAACAGTGGGAGAAGTTATAACCTGCTACATCCCATTCCCACCATCATGAGCTCTGCACAGTCAGCCCTTCCCTTACATTCTCTGGTCCAGGGAACAGAGTAGTATGAGGGCCATGCTGCATTTGTCTTAGTGCAAAATTTAAGGAGTGCTGTTAGTATCCCTTAGAACAACTTCCCAGTATCTTGATAGAAAAATATAAAATAGCAAAAGTAATGCAGCAAAAGTAGTGATAGGAAGAAAACTCGATTATAAGTACAGAAATTCCATATATTGGGTGAAGCAAAACATCAATTTACTGTTATTTAAAAATCTAATTTTATATAGTAAGTCTGGATACTAGTAAAACGTTAATGTTTAACTATTTTACTTTGTAGTTTTGTAGTGTTTGAAGAATGATTTGATTTTATGTATTTGTATGTTTGTGTGTGCGTGTGACTGTGTGTGTGTTGTTTTGTCAGCAGTTTTATTCAGTGGTCAAGTGCAGAACAGAATCATCCCAACTGCTGTAATGTATAGGATGGCGTGGTTGCTCTATTTGTCTGAGAATGAGGTGGGCCAGTGGTGCCTTTCAAATGATGGGAAAAACACTGCTTTTCGAGCTCCATGAAGAAAGCAAAGGGTCTTGCACTACCATGCTCCTTATGAGCCTGTTTCCAGAATGCAAAAAGGAATAACGATACACGTGAGGCATCATCCTGTCAGACATTCAATACTCTGAGGTACTGCATGCCCCTCCGTGATAATTAAACTATATAATAGGATGGTGGATTAAATATTTCAGTGTTTTTGATAGAAGATATCTCAGAAATGATCTTCCTAGGAATTTGCAGTGCCTGAGAATGACCAGTAGGGGCAGCACTTCTCCACTTCATTGTAAAAGTTCCCTTAAAAATCTACCACCTACATGAGGAAAAGTTTGGATTATGAGGAAGAAGACTTGACAGTAGGGGCTCTATAGTGTTTTGTGTCAGTGCTTTACAGTGGTTGAGCAGCTGTTGGATTTTGAGTATTTAGAAGGGGCTTGGTGGTACTGGGACTTAATCTCATGGCCTCGTGCATGCCAGGTAGGTGCGGAGCCTCTGAGCTGTTTCCCCAGCCCTTTTCCATTATCTTGTGTTGGTTTATTTATTTATTTTTACGGGGTGTTGTCAGTGGGCAGATTGACAACAGAATACTAAACTTGTGATATCAGAGTACAAGACAGGAAAGGTACAAAATCGCCTGTGTGCTGTAATTGCCTGAGGATGGGGGAAGGTGAGAGGATGAGGGCATATTACAGGACCAACACTGGGAACCAAGCCTGGTGAACTAAGAAAATGACCGTGTACAACCTGTGCTGAAAAACTAATGGTACCGAAGGCATCAGGCTCTTCACAGCGGCGGCACTGTGAGCTATCACAAAGGAATCTGCATGTGTTAAACCAGATCAAGCATGGTAGAAAAAATATTTCTAGGTAACTGAAAGGGAAAGGTTAAGAGCAATTTTCCTTCAAAAGTGCCTTGCATAGAAGTGACCAACAAGAGCAACAAGTGGCTGTCTCTTTAGAAAAGTGATCCTAGAACTCTTGTCCCTGCTCAGTATTAGCTGTGGACTTATAAAAGACGCAATGTTTGGGGTGTTTATAACAACTTGGCCTAAAGGGCATTTTGGTGTACATTCAGCACTTTAATTTTGTTTTTTATGAAAGGAAAAGGCATTCTTAAAACATTGTCTTGACACTAGGACCTCATTTTCTCTCCCTTTCTCTTCCTTTCTCTGTGTCATGTATGTGCACAACCTACCAATTAGTAATGGGATCCTGAAACTTACCCTCTCACTCCGTGCCCCCAGATACCCCTTTGTCCTTACTCCTGATCCAGATAAGTAGTAGACCCAGGAGATGAAGAGGACATGTCATTTTGAGAAATTGAACTGAATAGTCCTGATCAGTTAAAGCACAGATAGAGCCAGCTTTCATCTGAGACTTGCCAGGAAAGGTCCATCCTGGAAACAAAATGCAAACTCCCTGGTGGGTGCAGTGGTGCAGAAAGAGTGAAGAGGCTGTTGGGAGGCTTCTCATGTGAGCTCAGTGGTATAAAATGCCCTCTGTATGTGCAGGAAAACAATAGAGCTAAAGTCCATGCTGTGTGCAGCAGTGGGTACAAGGATCCCTTGAAAAATGTACATCTGCAGAAAGAACACAGTGCTTAGGGCTCTGCCCATCCCAGACAGTACTCAGTCCCCCTGATATTGGATGTGTATAGATCAATCTCTGAGAGGGGAAGTCTTATGCCTCTTATCCTCCTAGAAGAGAGCAAAGCAATTCTCAATTCATTGAAAGCTCATTTAACATTTCTAGCATTAACAGCATGTAGCATATCTGAGGATCCCTTTTGTTGTAACCAGGTGAATTCCTGTAATCTTAGAAAAAAGCATTAGAAATAGTCTTTGAGCTCACCTAGAAATTAAGAGCACTAAAATCAAAAGAATATGATACAGATAAAAATAACTATCTCAAGTTGGAGACTAGTAACTCTGTTGAAGGCAAGAAGAAATGGAATAAATTTGCCTTACATATTGGATATTAAATTCCTTGTGAAAAGATTTTGAAATTGGTAAATATGTGGTATATATATATATATATATATATATATATATAATGATAGACACACACATACACACACACACACACACACACACACACACACACACACACACCAGATTTGTCAAAACCTTTGTTAGGGAACTATTTCTCTTGATTTTGTACAAAATGAATGAATAATAATTTATGCTACTATTTTCTGAATGATCATAAATCATCCTTCCCATATCTACTCTTTATTTTAATAGATATTAGGCACCATGGCCCACAGTCTAAAGAGATATTTTCAGTATCACAGTGTCAGCTATGAGTCCAATTTTTTTTATGTCTCAGGATAATTTGCACCAATGGCTTACATGGTCCCGGTGTTTATCAAGATGTCACTATGGAAAGGGGGTCAGTTTGAGACTCCCTGAAAAGCTATGAGAGAGCAAAGCCAATCTGTCATTAGTCTGTAATTCATGTTTTTGTTTATGACAGCCCAAAGCTGTGCTGTGCCCCTCACAGACTTGGGTAACAATGTGTGTGGAAAAAAAAAAAAAGTAAATAAGAATTCTGTACTGTGTGCTTTTGTTGTAAATAAAGATTCTCTTGATGTGCTTATAGCCCTCTGTGTGTGTGTGTGTGTGTGTGTGTGTGTGTGTGTGTGTGTGTGTTGCAGGGGAGTGGGTACTAAACCTTGCACACTCACACTGAACTACATCACCAGTCCTTTTGTTTCTCTGATTTTGAGACTGGATCTCATAGTGGTGTTCAGCTGCCCAGTTTCTGCTCCACGTGGCCATCCTCCTGCTTCAGCCTTGGTGTGCTGGGCTGACTGTTGTTCACTGTCTGTCTGGGGTCACATTGGCTTCTGAATGTGTGGGCTCTTTCCAAACAGTCTGAGAAGTTGAAACGTTCACTTGTTTGAACTGTCTGAACTCTCAAGGCCCTGTTCCTGATCTGTCTCACTTCAATCAGTAGTAAATGAAATGAAAGAAAATAAATTTCAGGTCATTGGAGCAGTCACATGACAATGTTGTAAAGCTTAACACAGATGGGGAGGAGAACACAAGATTTAGTTTCAGAGTTGGACACACTGAGTCAGCTTTCATATTCTTGTCTCTGGAAATTAGCAAGTTTTAACAACTACACACCACGTGCAGTTTGGCTGTGTGGTGTTGAAGTGTTCCAACATATTAGATGAAACTTACAACAGAGAAAAAGCATTTATTTTAATGTTTCAAAGCTAAAAAAAATAATTGCAGCAATGGTCTCTTTACAACAAAACAAAAATATATTACTTTGATTAAATCAAATAATAAAACACAAATTAAGTTTTCAATAATATTTGTGGCTGGATTATAAGGATGATTTGAATGATTTATGGTGTGTATTAAATATCTTGAGCTGATTAATGTTTTCCTGTAGTTTCCTCCATTTTTAAATAATGCCAAGTTTATAATTTATTTCTTCACTATCCTCTCATAAGTTCCATATCAGAAGAATAGGAAGAGCCCTTTGGTCTCAGATATTTCAATTGGTACTTTTTTTATCTGTTCAATTTGTATCAAGAGTGTCTGACTTTTTAGTCTATGGCCCTTTAATAGACTTTGTCAGCATGATTGCGTACTTTCCTATGTCCTCCTCCAGACAGCTTAACATTTGGATGCCTCCTCCCTAAGGCTTTCTGCAAGCAACTTCAAGGTTTGAAGTTGAGTGGTACCAGGTAAAGCACCTGGTGTGGGCAGTGCCATGTGAAGCTATAATGGGATGCACAAAGATGAGACCTTCATCTACATTTGAGATACCCACAGAATTACGACAATAGGAATAAGTGTTATAGATTCTGCAAAGTCAAAAAATCCATTTTCCCTAGAGCAGACATTAATTCATGTAGTATATGGTGTCCACGTTGAAGGAAAGCTGCATTTGAGTATCTGAGACATCCAGAGCATTTATGCAGGGTGCAGGAAGCAGTGAGTCTCAGGTGTGTTTGTGGTGAGTGAACAGAGTGCACCCGGGAATATCTATGGGTGCTGGACCTGCTTCATAGCCTGAATATATTTTTGAAAATATAGTTATACTTGGGTCAAGATCAATAGAAATACATAGTGAAAGTGAGGCTTTTCAAAAATGTAAAACTTATGGCTACACAAACATCTTAAAAGAAAGAAGTTCTGTGGCTACAGCACTGAGATTCTTGGACTCCAATACAAAGAAAATGATGTATAGTGTTACACATTTCTCATTTGGGGGAAATTCCTGTTCTTATGTCTCGCTTATTGTTTTTCTAGTACAAATGCTGAAGACCTTTTCCCCCATGAGGAATGGTATGGGAGCTGTTAAGTACTGAGTACTATTCTCAAATATAACTTCATGGAAAACTAACAGAGTACCTGTATGATGTTTTCTTGTACAAATGGTCACAGCACATGCAGAGTATTAAATGGTGAGGCTGGAGTATGGGCCAGAGCTCTACACAATATCTACTCAGTGGCCACAGCCTGTGGCCTCCCAGCAGTTAGCCTTGGCGATGTCCCTGGAGCTGCTGACTCACCTTAGCTTGTGATGGTCTTGATGCTGTCTGAGAGCTGAAGAGAGTCTTTCAAGTGTTGAGGTCTTCATTTGCAACCAAAAATCTTAATGATCCTGAGGAATGAAGGCTCGATGTAGTCATTCGCTGGCTTCCCTGTTGCGGTGTGGAGATCACTTCAGACCCAGGCTGAGATCCTCAGCTCTTCATCTTAGCCATCCCTTTTAAGTCAGGGAATCATCCCCAGTGCTGTGATTTTTCATTTGAAGGTATGAATGATCCGTCTCTCATGTGAAACACAAAATAATGATAATAATAAAAACCATTTCCCCCAAGAAACAAAGGAAAAATCCCATATTGAATCAACTCTGCTTAAAGTATTCAGCAATGTCTCTTTGCCCTGACTTATTTATTATGGTCCATATTCCCATGCTTGGTTGCCATTCTTGGATGCCAACCTTGGTGTCTGGTGCAGGACTCTGAAATCTCCTCATGTCCAGGTCTGTGTCCTCAGATTGAGAAGAGACTGGCCTGGTTAAGGATGAAAATTAGATCTTCCTTCCCTCCTTCCTTCCTTCCTTCCTTCTTTCCTTCCTTCCTTCCTTCCTTCCTTCCTTTCTTCCTTACTTCCTTCCTCCCTCCCTCCCTTCCTCCCTCCTTCTCTTTCTTTCTTTCTTTCTTTCTTTCTTTCTTTCTTTCTTGTTTCTTTCCTTCTTTCTTTCTTTCTATAGTGAGGTGTTTGAGACAAATTTCATTACCTCTGCATGCTAGTGAATCACTGCCATGTGTTACACCTGCAACCCAAAAGTGGGAGTTTCCTGAGCTGTTAGTAGATCCAGTGTGATATTCCCTGCCTGCTGTTTACTGTCTGACCTTATATCTTATTTCATTTTATGCATCTTCTGGTATAGAATTCTTTTTAACCAAGTGTGATCAGTGGCTTGGTGAGAACAGAATAAACCTGTCATTTCAGATATAAGAGAGGAGTGTTGCTACAAAGTACAGAAAGGCTTGTGTGCTGTAGTTGCCTGAGGATGTAGGTAGGTGAGTAGATGAGTAAAAATCAGGCGAAGAACACTGGGAATCAAGCTCCATGAACTAAGCAAGTGACCGTGCATTTCATATTCTGAGGAAATAATGTTGCATGGGATACATTAGGTTCGTCACAGCTTCAGTGCTCTGAAATATTACAAAGAGATCTTCACTTTTTAAACCAGATCACACGTAGCAGAAACAGCCTCACACTCCCACAGCCAGTATACTTGAGTTTCTGTTAGTTTTCCAGATAGCAGTGCCTGCTACATTTTCTGTTACATCTGTTTCTTAGCAAGGACTGATCACTGTGATTTGGGAAGCCCTGTAATTGGCTGCCACCTTATATCTGCAGGCAGCAGCCACCTTACCCCCCCTATAGGAGTAAAGTTTGGTAGTTAAGTTTTGCTCTTTGCCTAGCCTGTTTGTCTCATTAGGGATTATGTTGATAAGCTCACCTTATGAGCCCAGGAGATTTGAATTAACCTGTAACCCTTGGTCTTGCCATTGTTGCTAAGTTACTTGCTGATGTCTCAGAACCCAAATCGCTCCTACCCCAATACCCTATATATTTGTTACTCTTTCTTTGCATAAATGTAACTTGATTGGAATTCTGACTTGTCTCCATTCTTTGCTTCTCTTGTCCCTTTGCATCCCCACCCCCCCCCCCACCAGCCTATATGTTGCCTTATCCACAGGCTGGGGAATAGCTGGTCACTATGATGCATATTGTAAGAACCAATCAAAGACAGCCAAGTGCCCTATCTCTGTACTTCCCCTTTTTAACTCCATAAAAACCTCTCTCCCTGAGCTTTTGGGTCTGACATTTTCATAAGGATTGATCGCTTGTCACTGCCCAACCACACCAAAAAATCTGCATCTGAATTCTGCATTGCTGTGTGTTTATGTTTTCCATAGCAACAGCATTGCAGAAAAATATATTTCAAGAGGATTGAAAGGGGGATGTCAGCAATTCTTGTCCTTCATAAGGAAGACAAACACATGTCAGGACAAAGCTGTCTCTTATTAAAGTAATGTTTGAAATCTTGCCACTACCCCCAAGGAGCTTTGAATCTTTTGAGTTACAGTGCTTGGGTCATTTATAACAATCTGCCCTAAATAATATTTTGACGTTCAGTTAACATGTTAATTTTATGTTTGAGAAAGAAAAACATTTTTAAACCATTGGCTTTGCTCTAGGATCTCCTTTTTCTCCCTTTCTTGGTGTGTCTCTCTGCCTCTGTCTCTCTTCCTCCCTTTCTCCCTTTTCTTCTCGGTGTCTCCTTCGCACAGGTGACTCCTCTATCACAGCCTCTAGGGCTGGTTTACCTTTGTGTTTTGACTTCTGTGGATTGGTACGGACCAGTCTGCCCTCATCGCCTTATACTCATTTCCTGCTAATCTCACACCTATCCCTAGAATTCTGTCTCCAGTTTTGGTGTCTTGCCAGAGCTCCCAAATTCCACCAAGACATTTCCCTCAGAGTTAGCTGTTGACTGGAGGTCCGGTGCCATCTCAAAATTGGAAATATGTTCCACTGCAAGCGCTTATTTCCACTTTTCCCCTAATCTCATTTTTGTCTACCTTTACAACTAAGGATGTGTCCCTGAAAACTTTCTGGTTGCAAATTTCCAAATACTGCAATCTCTGATTTTGTGATTCGCTCTCAGCTCATGTCCATTATCTCAGCATCCACACTTGTTCTGACTTTAAAATCTGGCCAGAATTTGCCCACTTTTTGAACTAGCTGCTGCCAGATCTGAAAAAGTAAGTTTGTACTGACTTGGATAATGGTATTAGAGGAATTTTTTAATACTTACCTTATAATTTGCCCTCATGGCCGAGAATACAGAACAGGTATCAACTGTCCCTATAATTTAATGCATTTCTCTCATCTTACATTTAACTTTAGGAAAAGAAATGGCCTTGTAGGATTTTCACAAAAAGAAAGAAACACCCTAATGATATTTACCAACCATCAAGAGGATGGGCGATGTTGTGAGATGCACACCTTAATTTTGACAGAATTTGGTCTTTATGACTTGCTTGCTTGTAAAAGTTGTGGAAAGAAAGATCCTTGTCGAGACTAAATCCTCATATGAATTTTTGAGTGGTACTGAAGAATGGAAGCAAAAGTGGCCCAAAAAACCTTTGTGTAATTGATGCTAAGTGCTGTGACACATTTTCTGAGCATTTTTGCCCTCTTCCCATGGTGGCTGTATTCCTGGATATCACCCAATGAGGATTCTTCAACTTCTCTTGAGACTTCCCCAGTATGTGCTGAGGCAGAATCACAATTTGCATGCTCATCTTTGCCATGCTACATTAATGATAGAGATGTGACACAATTGAAATTTCTTTTGTCCCAGATCTTTACTCTTCATGGAGTAACTAAGACCAAGAGCCCTGAATGATGCACCACTTCTAGATGATCCACTGAGTCTCACAAAAGGGATGACTCTGCAGGAGTGACAGGCAGGCTGTGAGGAAAATGTGTATTCATGATATCCCCATTGGAGTCTTCTCCAGCCTTCTCCCTCTGTGTAAGACTCTCAGCAGAGCACAGGTCCCAGCTGCTCTGTCGATTTCTTTACTCTTAGGACTGGGCAGAGGCATCAGCTGCAACTTGTTGTTCTTCAACCTCTTCCTCTCACACAGAGTAGTCTGTGCTGAGCTGCTCCCAAGACAGCAGTGCAGGAGGGCATCTGGGCATCTCTTGGCTGGGAGGTTTTAGTTTAGGGCTGTGTCACTGCTTTAGGATATTTTGTGCCTTGCATCAGTAATAAACTCCAGCATCCTGAGCTTCCACCCTGCTGATATTGAATGTGAAATCTGCCCTGACCCACTGCCACTGAAGCTCTCTGAGATGCCAGAATACCAGTTGGAAACCTGATAATTCATGCCTCTTGGAGCCTGGCCCATCTTGTGCACAACCCAATTCAAATAGGTTTTTTCACTGGTCCTGCAGGAGATGGAGACCGGATCTCCAGAGGAGATGAATAGAGAGAGTGGGATCTGTATCTTCACAATATCTCCAGTGGATCCTAAAATGTTGAAAGAGAAGTGCAAAATCATGATCTAACATAATGAGCTACTATGATTTTTTCTTTCAGTGTCAAGCTAAACTATTATTCTCATTTTAATGTACAATTGAAGCAATCAATTTGCAAATAGCCCCTAATATTTCAAATCACAAGAATCCCTCTAGAATTGGTCTGACCATCCCTCTCTTTTTTTTATGACAATCTGCATGAAAAGCTGGGTGCTGAGTCCTTTAGGTGTTATCTTCACTCACTGATCTAACCTCTCATATCTGTGTCAAGGGTCATCTCATATATGTACAGAATTCAAGAGCTGGTAGTGGGAATTTGAATGTCAGGATCTCACCTCATGTCCCTCTTGATGTCCCTGTGTCCTTACTAGTGATCCAGAGCAATAATAGCCCCAGGAACCGAAGAGGGAGCCTCAATTTTAGAACTTGACCAGAAGCGTGCTGATCAGTCAAGGCCAAGTTAGAGCCAGCTTTCATCTGAGACTTGCTTGGGAAGGTCCTCCCTGGGGACAAAATGCAAATTCCCTGATGTGTGCAGTGGTGCAGAAGAGTGAAGAAAATGGTGGGAGGCTTCTCATGTGAGCCCAGTGGTATACAATGTCCTCTGTATTTGGGACAAAAAATAGAGCAAAGTTCATCCTGTGTGCAGCAGTGTGTACAAGGATCCTTTGGAAAATCTGTGTCCCCACAGGAATAGAGTACTCAGGGGTCTTCCCATCTCAGACAGGACTGCAGTCTCCAGGACTCAGGGGTATATGCACATCAGTCTCTGGGAAGGTAAGTCTAATGCTTCATAGCCTCCTAGAGAAAGAAGAAATTCTTACTTCATGAGAATTCATCTTTAGTATTTTTTAAAATTTTATTTAAAAGGAAAAAGAGAAAAAACAAAACAGAACAAAGCGGTGTAAGGGTACAAGTAATACAGAACTACAAAAAAAAAAAAAAACAGTAAGAAATCACCAGTTAATAGATTACACATTATCGTCTTAGAGATAGTTGCTAAAGTCACAGTATCAAAGCATGCAAAGTGAACATTCAAACAGAGAGACTGCAAACAGTTGTGTTCAATGATCCAACCAAAAACATTAATATGGTCAGTTATTTAACACCCCTATACACACTTGCAGTTGTATCCTTTATAGCACTTTTTTTACAAGAAAATTTACACATTTTGGGTTTTATTACTCCTTCATTCTTATTACTTTTTTTTGGAAGAGAATAAAGTCAAATATGGCAAAAAAAGCTGTCAGTGAAAACCAAGGATAGACATAGTACATGATGTAAGAACAGAGTACAATGTTATCAACAATCATTACCATAATGTCTCTTGTTTCCTTAAAAAGAATTGTCTATCTCATTAGGTATTATAAAGTTGGACAAAACAGTAGAGAACAAGACCAATAAAACTTAAACATTGTAAACATTACAGGACTTCCAAAGGAGATAATAGTTAAACCAGAATGGGCATCTTAATGAGTCTTATTGCCGTCAAAGTAGTTGCCTATACCCCCAAACTTGATACTATCATACAGAATGGAACAGAGTCTAATCAGTCAAAACATGATAGTGGGAGTATTACAGGACTTCAAAACAAGTTAAAAGGAAATCAAAAAAACTTACTAAAATATATCCTGCTAATTTTTAAAAAATTTTCTCCTTAATTAAAAAACCATAAAAAATAACTAAATAATTTTTTTAAAGAGTAAGGGAGAGATTGAGATAAAAGAGGACATAATAACATAACAATACAGGTCAAAGCATGACTGTTTCAGCAACCTAGTGCTTCACCACCAAATAACCCGATTTAATAGTAGTTACCATACTTTCTGTCTTTTTTTGAAATATTTGAATATAACATCATACAGTATTGATTCAAATATTTCCATATCAAGAATCCCAGAATAAAGCCTTTCCAATTAATAAGTGAAAACTTTATAAGGCTTCAAGACCACATAATGGGGGATCATGATTACCACATATTTTTATATATTTGAATCATTATTTACATTAGGGAAACTATTCGGTATTCACACATGCGAGATTGATTTATTTCACTTATGAGTATGATCTCAAGCTGCCCCGTTTATTGATAAATATCTCAATGTGATCCTTCTTTATAGCTGAGTAATACTCCATTGTATAGAAATACCACAAATTTTTGTATCCATTCCTCAGTTGATGGACACTTGGGTTGTTTCCAAGATCTGGCGATTACAAATTGTGCTGCTATAAACATAGGTGCACATATATCACTGTGGTATGATGCTTTCAGTTCTTCTGGGAATATGCCTAGAAGTGGAATAGCTGGAATAAGTGGGAATTCCTATCCCAGCTTCTTGAGAAATCTCCAGACTGACCTCCACAAAGGTTGTACCATTTTACACTCCCACCAAAAGTATAGGAGAGTTCCTTTTTCCCCACAGCCTCTCCAGCATTTGTTGTTGCTAGTTTTCTTGATCCTGGTCATTCTTTCAAGAGTGAGATGGTGTCTCAGTGTGGTTTTCATTTGCATTTCTCTAATGACCAATGATGATGAACATTTTTTCATGTATTTATTTGCCATTTTAATTTCTTCATCTGAGAAGTGTGTATTCATCTCAGATGCCTATTTTTCGATTGGATCTTGAATTTTGTGGGTTTCAGGTTTTTTAATTCTTTATATGTTTTAGACAAGAGTCCCTTGTCTGAGAGAGAGTTCACTAAAATCTTTTCCCATTTTGTGGGTTTTCTTTTCACTATGCTGGAGATTTCTTTTGACATGCAGAAACTTTTTAATAAGAAGTGGTCCCAGTTATTGATTCTGGGAAGTATTTCCCATGTGGTTTGAGTCCTGTTCATGAATTCTCTACCTACTCCTATGTCTTCAAGGTTTCTACCCAGTTTGTCTTCCAATAGATTTAGTGTTTCTGTTTTAATATTCAGATCTTTAGCCTATTTAGATTTTAATTTAGTACATGGTGGTAGACATGGGTCTAGCTTTAGTTTTCGGCAAATGGAGGGCCAGTTTTTCCAGCACCGTTTATTAAAGAGACTGTGGTTTTTCCAGGGAACCTGCTTGGCTCCTTTATCAAAGATAAGGTGGTTGAGTGTGTTTGCAGTTGTGGTTGTATCTTCTAATGTATTCCATTGATCTTTGGCTCTGTTTTGATTCCAATACCATGTTGATTTTACTACTGTTGCTTTGTAGTATATCTTTAAGTTAGGGATTGTTATGACTCCTGCCTTGCTTTTGCTGCTTAGAATTGCCTTTGCTATTTAGGTCTCTTATGGTTCCAGATGAAATTTGGGAGTGATTTCTCTAGATCTATAATGTATGTTGATGGTATTTTTATTGGGATTGCATTGAATCTGCATAACAGTTTTGGGAGAATGGCCATTTTCACAATGTTTGTTCTTCCTATCCATGAGCAAGGGATGACTTTCCATTTTCTGAGATCATCTTAAATTTCTTTTTTCAGTGTATTATAATTTTCCCTGTATAGGTCTTTCACTCCGTAAGAGTAATTCCTAAATATTTCATTTTTTTGCTTGCTAATGTGAGGAGTGTGGTTCTCTTATTTCCCTCTCTGTGATTTTGTTGTTTGTGTATATGAATGCTATTGATTTCTGAGTATTGATTTTGTATCCAGCTACATTACTTAAGTTATTTATTATATCTAAGAGTTTTTCAATGGAGTTTAGGGGGTCTTCTATGTAGAGTATCATGTCATCTGTAAACGATGATAATTTAACTTCTTCTTTTCCTATCTTTACCCCTTTTATTTCCTTCTCTTGCCTCATTGCTCCGGCTAGTACTAACAGTACTATATTAAATAGGAGTAGTGATAAAGGACATCCTTGTCTTGTGCCTGATTTTAAAGTAAAGGCTTTCAATTTTTGGCCATTAAGTGTGATGCTGGCTGCTGGTTTGTCATAAATGGCCTTTATTATATATTGAGGTAAAGACCATCTATTCCAATTTTCTGTAAAGTTCTTTTCATGATTGAATGTTGGACCTTATCGAAGGCTTTTTCTGCATCTATAGAAATGATCATGTGATTCTTACTTTTGGCTTTATTGATATTGTGGATTACATTTATTGATTTACATATGTTGAGCCATCCTTGCATTCCTTGGATGAATCCCACTTGGTCATGCTGTATAATCTTCTTGATGATTTGCTGCATCATGTTTGCCAATATTTTATTGAGGATTTTTGCATCTGTTTTCATTAGGAAGATCAGCCTATAGTTCTCTTTTTTAGTTGGATCTTTCTCAGGTTTTGGTACTAGAGCAATATTTGCTTCCAGGAATGACTTAGGAAGGATGGCTTCATTTTCAATTTCATTGAATAGTTTGAGGAGTGTCGGCATTTAGGTCTTCTTTGTATTTCTTGTAGAATTCTGCAGTGAATCCCTCTGTGCCTCGGATCTTCTTTGTAGGTAAGGACTTAATTACATTGTCAATTTCATTAACAGAGATTGGATTACTCAACAGTTTTACATCCTCTTGATCTAGCTTTGGTACTTCATATGTTTCTAAGAATCTGTCTATTTCTTCTGTGTTATCAAACCTTTGAGAGTAGAGGTTTTCAAAATAGGTGTTGATGAGCTTCTGTATTTCTGTAGAGTTTGTAGTGATTTCACCTTTTTCATTTCTTATTGCATGAATTTGAGTTTTTTCTTCCTTTTTTTTTTAATAAGGATTGCTAGGGGCTTTTCAATTTTATTTATTCTTTCAGAGAACCATCTCTTTGATTCGTTGATTCTTTGGATTGTTTTCTTAGTCTCTATTGCATTGATTTCTGCTCTGATTTTTATAATTTCCTCTCTTCTTTTGGCTTTGGGCTTCACTTGCTCTTCTTTTTCTAGCTGTTTGAGGTGTAGCATCAAGTTATTTATTTGTATTCGTTCTGTTTTCCTGATGTGGAAACTCAGTGCAATAAATTTTCCTCTGAAGATGGCTTTCATTGCCTCTCACAGATTCCGCTAAGTTGTATCTGCATTTTCATTTTCTTGTAGGTATTGTTTAATTTCTTCTTCAATTTCTTCTGTCACCCACTGATTACTCAAGAGTGCATTATTCAGTTTCCATGTGTTTGCCGGATTTTTGCAGTATCTTTCATCATTAATTTCTAATTTCAGAGTGCTATGATCCGATAACATGCAAGGGATGATTTCAACTCTTTTGCATTTGTTTAAATATGTTCTGTGAGCTAATATATGGTCTATTTTAGAGAATGATCTGTGTACTGCTGAGAAGAATGTGTATTCTGATGTTGTTGGGTGGAACTTTCTGTATATGTCTACGAAATCATTTGTTTCCAGATGTGATTCAGTTCTGTTATTTCTTTGCTCATTTTCTGTCTGGTTGATCTGTCCCTTGGTGTCAATGGTCTCCTGTTACAATTGTGTTACTGATAATTTGAGTTTTCATTTCTGTTAATAGTTGTTTTGTATAACTGAGTGCTCTGGAGTTTGGTGCGTATATATTTAAGATAGTTATCACTTCCTCTTTGAGTTTTCCCCTAACCAGTATGTAGTGACCTTCTTTGTCCTTTATGGCCATTGTTGGGTTAAAGTTCACATTGTCTGCAAACAGAATGGCTACTCCTGCAATTTTTTTTTTTTTTTTTTTTTGGATTCCTGCTGCATGAAGTATTGTTTTCCATCCTTTGACTTTCAGTCTGTGAGTATCCTTCTGGGTTAGATGGGTTTCCTGTAAACAGTATATGGTTGGATTTTGTTTCTTGATCCATTCTGCTAGTCTGTTTCTTTTAATTGGTGCATTGAGAACATTTAGATTAATGGTTATTACTGTTAAACGCTGGTTTATTGTTAACATGTTATCTCTCTGCTGTTGTATCTTTATCTTTCTGTTCTGTTTAATTATCTGCTTTGCCTACTGTTTTTTTTTTCCTTTGTGTATCTAAACTGTCTTTCAATATTTTTTGCAGGGTTGGTTTGGTGTTCATGAAGTTCTTCAGCTTTTCTTTGTCATGGAAGTATCGTATTTCACCATCAATTTTGAATGATAGTTTTGCAGGATACATCAGTCTAGGTTGCAAATCATTTTGTTTTAGTATCTGGAATACTTCACTCCATGCTCTTCCTTATTTTATTGTTTGTGCTGTGAAGTCTGCTGTGATTCTGATAGGTTTTCCTTTATAAGTGATCTATCTTTTCTCTCTGACAGCTTTTAATAATCTATTCTTGTGTTGGATTTCTGGGATGGTGATTATTATATGTCTGGGTGTAGTTTTATTTTGGTTATGATTATTTGGAGTTCTATATGCTTCACTTATCCTGATGTCGGTTTCTGATCTCATGATTGGGAAATTTTCAGATATTACTTCTCTAAATATCCTCTTGACATCCTTTATGTTGTCTCCTTCTTTTTCATTAATCCCTATCATTCTTATGCAATTTTTCTTTGCATCATCTTGCAGTTGTTGAATTCTTGATTCCTGATTCCTTGTTATTTTTAAAAGATCTTTCCTTTCCTGTTCACTAGCTGCAATCCTGTCTTCAAGGTCTGAAATTCTATTTTCACTTTCATTGAGGCGGTTTTTACAACTATCAGTGAAGTTTTTTATTTCCTGTATATCTCTGTGCATCTGCATTATGTATTCTGTTTGTTTCTTATATTGCTCATCTAGGCATTCTATCTTTTTGTTTAGTTCCTGCAATTTTTAACTGTGTTTTCTTTAGATATATTCAGAATCTCTTTCATTTCTTTTATCATTTCTTCTTTTACCTGGGAGATTATTTCGAGTTTGAATTCCTTTAAAGCTTCCTGGAGTTGCTTGTTAATTTCAGTACCTATTATGTCCAATATTTGAGGTGAATGCATATATTTTCTTCTATATACATTGCTCCTAGGGTTTCTTGAGATTGGCTGGAGGTTTGAGGTTATAATTTGGTCTTTTGTCATTTTCCTATATTTATGTGTTTCAAGTGTTATTTGAAAGCTTCCTTAGGGTCTGTTGGAAATCCCCTTCTATGTTTGCAGCTCCTGAGACTCTGGCACCCAGCTATCCCAAGCCACTGGGCCTGTAGAATCAAAGGCCCTTGTCTGCCTGTTTAGAACGCTGTAGTTCCATGTAAGCTGGGCTTCAGGGACACTGTGCACCCACCTGCTTGCTGGAAGCTGCACAGTTCTCCAAGTGCAGCCCAAATGGGGAGGTGGATGTAGATGCCTCAAACCCACTTACCCACTTCACTGCACCCGGAAGCCTGGAGGTTCCAGAACAGTCTGGGCTTTGGGCAGAGTGCACTGAGCACTTAGCACAGACCTCAGGGCCTCTGGAACCTGCGATGCTCCACTGCTTGCTGAAATATCCACAGTCCTCCAGATACACGGGGAGGCTGATGCAGGTGCCCCAGATCCACCCAGCCCTTCCTCTGCACACAGATGGTGAGTCCCAAATAGGCTGGGCTCTGGGGAGAGTGTGTGCCTGCCTACTTGCTGGAAGCTTTACAGTTCTCCAAGCGCAGCTGGAATGGGGAGCCCTAGTATTTTTTTTTTTTTTACCATTAACTACAAATAAACTCTTCTGATGTGATCAGGAAAACTTTCATCATCTTAGAAATAAGTATTAGAAATAATCTTGTCTTTGTTTTAGATACTAAATGACAAAAGAACACCAAAATTTAAAAAAAAAGATACAGAGAAAAACATTTTTCTTCAAGCTGGAGAGTTTTTACTCTGTGGAAAAGAAAAGTTAAAAGAAAAAAAATATGTCCTTCATAGTGGATTTGAATTTCCTTGTGAAAAGGTTTTGAAATTGGTAAACTTCTGATTATGCCTATTTCTTTCTAGATATGTATACAAACACAGACACCCATACACACACACGCACACACACACACAAACACACACACACACACACACACACACACACACACACATGCACAACCCTTTATTTATCAAAATCTTTTTAAAGAAAGATTTCCCTTCATTTTATACACAAGGAAATAAATAATTTGTACCACTCCTCTGAATGATCATAAAATATCATTCTCATATTTACTTTCTTTTAATAGACATTGAACAGCTGTAGTCCATAGTGTAATGCAATATTCTAAATGTCAGAATGTCTGAATTTAATCCAGTGTTTTAACTTCTCATGGTAATTTGCACCAATGGCTGACATGGCCCAAGAGTTTGTCTGAGATGGTCACAGTGGAAAGGCTGTCAGTTTGAGACTGCCTCCAAAGCTATGAGAGAGTAAAGCCATACTGTCCTTGGTCTATAATTTCATGATATTTATTATGAGAGCCCAAAGTTGTAGTGTACCTCTCACATATTTGCAAAAGTGTGTTTGTGGAAAAATAATAAGAGGAGGATTCTATAATGTGTGATTTGATTTTACATTAAAGGCCCTCTGAATGTGCTTATCACCCTGTGTAATTATACATGTGCATGTGTGTGTTCAGGATTAAACCAGGACATTCACACTGAGCTACATCCCCAGTCCTTTGTATGTCTTTGATTTGGAGACTGGGTCTCTCTGTGATGATTAGTTTCCCAGCTTCTGTTCCAATTCTCTATCCTCCTGCCTCAGCCACCTGTGTACTAGTGTGACAGGTGTACACCATCTGTCTTAAGTGACTATAATTTCTGTGTGTTTTTCCTAAAAAGGTGAAGAGGTTGAAATTTTCATTATTGGACCTGTCTGCACTCTTAAGTGCCTTAAGTCATCTGTCTCACATGAATGTAAAGTAGGATGTAGGTGAAACACAAGAAAATAAATTTCAGCTCAGAATAGCAGTCCCAAGGCAAAGCTTTGAAGTTCAACAAAGATGGAGATGAGACCACAAGTTGTAAACATCAGATTCAGACACATTGAGTCAGCTTTCATATTCTTCTCCTTGGAAGTTAGGAACTTTTAAAAACCACATACAAGTTGGCAGTGTTATATTAAATTATCCCAGTATTTTACTTTACACTTACATCAGAGTATAAGAGATTATTTAATATTCTATATCTAAGGAAATAATTGTAGTAATAATCTTCTGAAAGCAAAATTAAAGGTGATATTTCATAGAAAAATCAAATAACAGAACCTAAATTGAATTGTGAATAATGTTTGGATTAAAAGATGATTTGAAAGAATTATAGTGTGTGTTTAAGGTATTGAGATGTCAATTTTATACAGCTCGTTAATGTTTTTCCCCAGGAGGTTCCTCCATTAAAAAAAAATATATCAAGTTTATACTTTGTTTCCTTAAAATTCTCTGATAGGCATCAGATCAGAATTATGGGAAAAGCACTTTGTACTCTGACATTTTCATCTTTACATAGGTTATGTATTTGACTTTTAATATCGTGAGTCTCTGCCTTTGTAATCTGTGGCCCTTCAAACAGTGTTCCTGAGCATTCTTGGGCACTTTCCTGCTTGTGTCCTCCTCCAGACAGGTCTTCATTTGGGCACCTCCCCCACAAGACTGTCTGCAACCAACTTCAGGGTTGGAATCTCTGAAGCACATACTTTTGGTGGCATTGAATATAACCTAGGAACTCAGAAAGGTTTGATGATAAGAAATTAAAAAATGGGCCCCAAATTGTTCCCTTCTTTTGTCTTTCCTCTTTTTTTCTCTCCCCTTTCCTGGGTCTTCCTCTTTGCTTCCTTTCTTTGCTCATCATACCATTCCCTTTTGTTAGTTCTTTCTTTTGTGTGGTTTCTCTGTCTCTTTTATTACCTCATGACTATTGTTGATCTGAGGTAACCAGGGTGTCACTCTGTAAGACCCAACACCTTTAAGTATATTTTTTATTTGAAGCTAACGCTCTCTGTATCACATGTAGTAGCTATAACTGGAGAGTTTCTCAGTTTACCTTCAGGCTGCATCCTTATCTTAAGGTTCATGCAAGGAACCCCTCATCTGTGTTTCCACATCCTAGAGTCCCCTCACATTCCTCCTCTGTGCCCTTTTTTCCTCCATCTTCATTGACAGTAACATTTCACCCCTCTGCACTTTCTTCAGAATCATGATCATCTGTGCAGCTTCCCTGTCTGCCCTCCTAATGTCAGCTCAGTGTAACCTCAGTCTGCACTGTTGATGGAAGTGACTCTGTATCCCACATCTTCCTTTTGATCTCCCAGTTTCAGTTAATGAATAGAAAGTGCTAAGGGGAGGGGAAGCATTGTGCCTGTATGGGAAGAATTTTCTAACTAATCCCTTTCACATATTCATTTGAAAGTGGAATTCAATGCCTACTTTGGAGAATAAATATACATTAGCAAAGAAGAGTTTCCCATGGCACACATCATAGTTTAAAAACCCTAAAGCATCCTCAGGCTCTGTGCAAGAGTCAGCTCTTCCTAACTTGCTTGTTCTGCAAGAGTATACTAGAAACACACAGGTATGTTTGGTGTTGCTCACATAACAATACAAGGTGATGTGAATTTTGCCATGCACTGTAAATTTTTGGAGATGATACACAAAGTTCTTTTTAATCCTGGTATCTCTAGAACTTGATCAACAGAATTTTCAATGTAGATTCTGAAAAAGGGGATAATATTGGGTAACAAATTGCCCAGCTTAGATGTCTCTCATTAAAGGAAATGTAAATACTAGGCATCACGAATATGTAAAGGACTTTTGAGAGAACATGGCAGATAGATAACAGCAGCTACAGAGGCTCTCTGAGATTCTCAGCTTAGAATCCAGGAATGGTGCGGTGTGAGGAGTCCTAAGCAAGGTGAGATATACCCTGCTGACCAAGGAATGAACTAAGTTGAGAGAAACCAACTGGAAATGTAGTCCCAGTGCTATAACTGGAACAGATAAAATCTCAGCGTGGAAGCTGCAACCCTCACCTCTGGAAGCCGCAATTTGAATATACTGCTGCTGCTGCTGCTGCATCTGAATCAGCACAAAAGGGACAGAGAGGCGAAACCTCTGAGAGTGGGAATGGGTTCCTTTTGTACTCAGTATTGCTGCCCATTATTTGGCTTTCAGACTATGAGTTTCCTTTTAGAGTAGATGGGTTTCCTGTAGACAGCATATGGTTGGACGTTGTTTCTCGTTGTTATATATTGGTTTATTGTTGACATTATCTTTCTGCCATTGGATCTTTATCTTTCCATTCAGTATAATTGTCTACTTTCTTAGTGTTTTTTTTCCTGTGTGTATCTAGAATGTCTTTCAGTATTCTTTGCAGGGTTGATTTGCTAATCATGAAATTGTTCAACTGTTGTTTGTCATGGAAGTATCTTATTTCTCCATTGATTTTGAAGGAAAGTTTTTCAGGGTTCATCAGTCTAGGTTGGAAGTCATTTTCTATTAGGATCTGAAATACTTTGCCCCATGTTCTCCTTTACTTCATTGTTTGTGTTGAGAAGTCTGCTGTAATTCTGATAGATTGTCCTTTATAGGTGATCTGTCATTTCTCTCTAACAGCTTTTAATATTCTATTCCTGTGTTAGATTTCTGTGGTGGTGATTATTATATGTCTGTGTGTAGTTTTACTTTGGTTATCACTATTTGAAGTTCTTTATGCTTCACTAAACTTAATGTCAGTTTCCATTCTCATGTTTGAGAAATTTTCAACTTTTAAGTCTGTAAATAGCCTCTTGATATTATTTGTATTGTCCCTTTCTTTTTCATTTATCCCTATCAATCTTATGTTTTTCTTCTTTGCATCATTTTGCAGTTGTTAGATTGTTATTTCTTGGTTCCTTCTTGTTTTTAAAAGATCTTTCCTTTCCTGTTCACTAGCTGCATTCTTGTCTTCATGGTCTGAAATTCTATCTTCACTTTTGTTGAGGTAGTTTTGACAGCTTTCAATGCTATTTTTGATTTCTTGCATATCTCTTTGAATCTGCTTCATTTACTCTCTTTGTGTCTTATATTGTTCATCCAGGGATTCTTTCTTTTTGCTTTCTTCCTCTAAGTTTTTAACTGTGTCATCTTTAGATATGTTCAGCATTTCTTTCATTACTTTTATTATTTCTTCTTTCAACTGGGAGATTATTTCTAATTTGAGTTCTTTAATGCTTTCTGGAGTTACTCCTTTACTTCAGTTGCTATTATTTAATGTATTTCAAGTAAATGATATATTTTTTCTTCCATGTACATGGCTCCTAGGCTTTCTTGGGATGGGCTGGAATTTTGCGATTATTTTGATCTTTTGTATTGCCATTTTCCTATACATATGTGTTTCAAGTGATGTTTCAAAGCTTCCCTTGTGTGTGTTGGAAATTGCTTCCTATGCCTTTGGTTTCTTGGACTGAATGCATGTTCCTGAACATGGTTTAGTCAGGCCCATGGGACCTCTTGTACCACCTTCTGTATTCCAGAAAGCTGGGCAGGCTCTAACTACTGTCGGTGTTAGTCCAAAGCTCTCCCCAGGCAAGCACTGATGTGCTGGATCTCACTTCCTATGCCCTCAGCTCCCCTGTTGGACCAAAGTCCGTGGATGTTGTCTAGACTGAACACAAAACTTCCAAGCCTAGTCTAGTGTGGCTGGAAGCTGGGTGGGCACTTAACCTCTGGGAGTGATGATCTTAAACTCTCCCTGGGCCCGTGATGATATGCTGGAACTCATCTCATGCGTTCCCAGTTCCCAGGATTGAAGAAAGGTTGCTGAGTGCGGCCCATGCAGGCCAGAAATCTTCAGAGCCCAGTCTAGTGTGCCTGGAAGCCTGACAGTCACTTAACCCCTGGGAGTGATGACGTTAAACTCACCTATTTTGGTTTCTTTTGTCATTGATTTTCAATTTCATTGCTATGTGATCTGGTAATTCAGGTGGTTTACATACACCTAAGTTTGATCTATGAGAAGTATGCTTTCTATTTTAGAGAAGCTGAAAAGAAAGTGATGTTTTGAGGAGGGACACCATGCAGATATCTACTACATTCATTTTTTCAAAATTGGGTTCAGTTCTAATATTTATTTGCTGGCTGTTTTTCTAGATGATCTGTCTGTTTGTATCAGTGGATTATTGAGATCTTCCAAGTAAGCATATTAGTGTTTATGTGCTTTTTTTAGGTTTATTAATATTTGTTGAGTATAATTGGCTATGATGTTGTTTGTTGCATATATTTTGTGCTTGTTATGCTTTCCTGTTGAAGTGTTTTATTTCCAAGGATGTAGGGACCTTCTTTGTCTCTCTGAATTCTTCTTAGCTTGAAATCCACTTTGTCTGCAGACACAGTAGCTGTGCCTGTTTTTTTCAGGTTCTGGTCACATGGAATATTGGTTCCTATCCTTTGACTCTGGATCTGTGTGAGTTTCTTTTGAAATTAAATGTATTTCTTGAGTGCCGCATATTGTTGTTTCTTACTTCATGATCCGTTGTGACAATGTGATTCCTTTGACTGGTACATTCAGATGAAGGCCATTGATGGTTATCATGGGTGTGTATTAGTTTTCCCTTGCCATGTTATTTTCCTAACATTGGCTGTCTTTTTATCCCTTAAGTTTTACCACTTGCTCTGCATGACAGATTCATTTTGTGGATTTTGTGGGGTTGTACTTTTTATTTTCTGTTTCTAACCTATCCTTAAGAATATTTTGAAGTCCTAATTTTGTGTTCATGTATTTCATCAGTTGTTCTTTGTCATGGAAATATTTTATTTTTCCATTGATTTTGAAAGTTAAGTTTGTAGCACATATCGGTTTGGATTTAAGAGTTTTTTGGGCAAGGCACTTGATACCCTTCACTCCAAGCTCTCCTTTACCTGAGGGTTTGTGTGGAGAAGTCAGTTGTACTTATGATGGGTTTTCCTTTACATGTACTTTGCTTCTTTTCTCTAAGAACTTTTAATGTTGTGTTTTTGAATTGCAATTCTTGAGTTTTGACCCTCTTAGGCCTTGCTGTAGGTTTTCTGGTCATAGATGATTAGAGTTCTATATGACTAACTTATAGGTGTGTCAGATTCTTTTTCCTATATGAGAAGTTTTCTGCCATGGTGCCTCTGATCAGTCTTTTTTTGTTGTTTGCTATCTCCTGCTTTTTTTGTTATCTCTAATCATTCTTATGATATTCTTCTTGACATGATATAACACCTTCTGGATGGACATCTTGTCATTCATTGCTACTTTTAAGCAATCTTTCTTTTCATAATTACTAATTAAAAGCCTGTCTTTGGTATTTAACATTATGTTATCACATTGGTATATTCTGCTGTTTATACATTCAGTGAATGCTTCAATCTCCTTGATATCTCCTTGAATCTCTTTTTGAATTTCATTATATATCTATGTTGGTCTTCATGGCTTCTCTAATTTTCCTAAGTTCCTCTATTTATTAATCTGTATCTGCTGTAGGGTACCTAGGGGTGTTTTTCATTATGGTCACTACCTGTTTGTTTTCTATCAAAATATTTCTGATTTAATTTGATCTACGTCCTTGTTAATTTATTTTGCTTTGATCACTTCAGACAGTCAAGGTAGCTGACTTTTGAATGGTCCCACCTCCTTTCCCCCTTGTTTTGTATTTGTTTCATGGATTGTCTGGGTTTGCACTTGTGGAATTGCCTTCTCATTTTCTAATTTTCTTTTTCTTAGTTTAATTCTTGAGTTGATGCTTGTGAGTTGGCTATGGTGGATATCCCGATTGTTGTTATTTAGAAACTTTAGGAAATGACTACTTAGAAGTGTCTTCCAGGTGTAGACCAATTTTGTGTTTTCGTAACTCTTCAGTTTATGAGTTCAGGAGTTCCTGACTTTTTGGGGCATCCTGTGGTCACTTTACACTGGCCCACAGTGTTTTCAGTGCCCTTAAGGCAAAGGCAGTCTCGAAAGAAAAGGAAAAGAAGAAATCAAAGAAAGAACAGAACAGAAACACAATCACCAGAAAATGGGAAATCATGTTTACATTCATATAAGGAAATGATCAAACAGTAAAGAAAAAAATAATGATAGAGAGAGAGAGAGAGAAGGAAACACTCTTCCCCAAGTTACATCTCTGCTACAACTGGTAGAGAACATGTGTAGACAGAATCTAGATCCATGCTGCTTCATCCTAACAAGCCAGAAGTTGCTTTATGGTGAAGTAGTGTATAATCTAGTGAGTCTCAACTTTACTTCCACTGAAGTTCAGGGAACTTTCCATTCATGAGGATGATAATGGATTTTTTCATCCTGCAGCAGTCAGTGCTACTTCTGTGGTCTTGAACTTAACTGGAACCCAGGGGAGGAGGCAGTGATTTTTCTGAGTTTGGAGTTCAGTTGGCTCCTCTTGAAAATGACTTCTGCCAAATCACAGTCACTCAAAAGGGACCAAATCTGCACCTCTCATCAGGATGTGCAGTCTATAGCATCTGGGTATCTGTGAAGGTCTCTGGGTTTCCAGCTTTCATTCTGTGCTTTCAGGCTACCCCAGGATGAGTATGGAAACAGTGACAAGGTGCTGCTGTCATCTCCCAGTCTCCTGTTTATGAGCTCTGTACAATGATCCCTGCCCTTTGAGATCCTGATCCAGATTGGTGTATCAGTCATGCAGCATTTGTTTTAATGCAAAATTAAAGCAGAGGTGTCAGTATTTTTGGCACAACTACCTAGCATCTTGATAGAAGAATAAAAAATGCCAAAGTTAGTACAACAACAACTTTAGTATGAAAAAGCCAGATTTCATACAAAAGAGTAATGTTTTAGATAAAGTAAAATGTTGATTTTTTTAACTTCAAATCAAAGCTTGCTTAGTAACTCTAGTTATGAGAAATATTGATCATTAGCTATCATACACTATTGCTTTGTAGTATCTGAGGAATCATCTGATTGTGTATGTGTGTGTGCATACATGTGTACACATTTGTGATTTGTCAGTAGTTGCACTTAGATGTCATAATATTCAGACAGCAGAATCCAAGTCCTATAATGTCAGAGTACAGACAACAGAGCTGTGGTGCGTGTGCTCTAATTATCTGAGGATGAGGTGGGTATGAGGTGCTGTGAAAATAATGGGAAGAGCACTGGGAATCGAGCTCGATGAAGAAAGCAAATGGGCTGGCACCACCATGTTCCTTCTGAGGCTGTTTCTGACAGGTGAAAGAGGAATAATGGTGCACCTGAGTCATCAAGTGCTCCAGAAGTTCAGTGCTGTGGGATATTCAGTCTCTTCTGTAGTCATTAACCTGGATACAGGGTAGTGAATAAACTATTTCAGAAGGAATCTGAGAAAATATCTTCCTAAGAATTTTCAGTGCATGAAAATGACCGGTAGGTAGCAGCACACACCCATTAGTTTGTAAAGTAGAAAGCTTCCACTAGCCTGGCAAAACCCCTGTTCCCAAGAAAGAAAATGTGACAGTGAGAGCTCTGCAGATGTTTACATTGGGCCCTATAGTATTTGAACAAGTGTTGTCTTGTGTATTTTTGGGGGCAGGTGATACCTGCATTCAACTCAGGATCTTCAACCTGCCCCATAGAAGAGGTGCGTTGAGTGTTGTCCCCTGCCCTCATGCACTTCCCTTTGTAGATTTTTTTAACCTTGCATGACATGTGCCCATTGCTCTATAAAAGTTATCTTAAAAGACTTCCAATTGCCTGGGGAAATATCTCAGATTCTGGGTGAGAAAAAGTTTTAGAGGGGGCTCATTTGTATTTATATTGCCTCTCATTAATATTTGTATGACTACGATGTGATGTTACATATCATATTCTATACATATAATGGCATAGGCTGGGCATTTGGCTTTTCACAGCTTCAGTGCTCTGAGATACTGCAAAGAGATCTGCACTTGTTAAAGCAGATCGCAGAGGCCCAGAAACAGCTGCCACAGATGCTAGTATCTTTGAGTTTCTGATCCTTGCCTGGATCCTGTACAGTTCCCTTTACTTCTGTTTCTTAGAAAGGGCAGGTCACTGTGGTGCATGTTGTAAGAACCAATCACAGACAGCCAAGTGTTCAAGCTCTGTACTTTCCCAGGGTAACACAATAAAGACCTCTCTCCCTGAGACTTGATGGCTGACATTGATATAAGGATTGATTTCTTGTCCTTGCCCATAAGTGTAAATAAATCTGCCTTTGATTCCTATGTGTCCTTTTGGTTATTCTATTTACCGTAGCAACCGCATGGAAGAAAAACAATTGCAAGCAACTTGAAAGGGGAATGTTAAGAGCAATCTTCTTTGGAACTTGCGCTTCACAGGACTGACCAAAAGGTGGCAGCAAGGGGCTATCGATTTTAAAAGTAATGTTTGAAATCCTGCCCAGCCTGGAAAGAGCTGTGATCTAAGACACACAATGGTTAGAAGGTTTTTAACAACATGACCTAAAGGTCATTTTAATGTTCATTCAACACTGTAGCTTCACATTTGAGGAATAAAAAGAGATTCTTAAAGCATTTTCTTGGCTCTAGGATCTCAATTTCCCACCCTTCCTATGTGTTCCCCTGTGTCAGTCTCACTCTGTCTCTCTGCTTCTGTCTCTGTCTCTGTCCGTCCCCCCCCCTCACTTCTTCCTACAGGTGACTACTACTCCACTACCTCCACTGTGTGTCTCTCCTTGTGTCCTGACTTCTGGGAATTGGGCTGCCTGTTAGGGACCAGTCTGTTCTCATGTACTTGGCCTCATTTCCTGGTGACCTTACCTCTGTCCCTATATTTGCATCTCTAGTTCAGAACGATTCGCAGAGCTGCAGAATCCCACATATGCAAGTGTTGATTGGAGGTCTGGGGCCATCTCAGTATCAGAAATATGCTCCACTGCAGGCCCCTATTTCCCCTTGTTTCCCTGTGTGTATTTTTCTGCCTTCCCATTGAAGGAAGCTTCTTGTAAATTCTGTGATGGGTCCTTTCCAAATATAAGGCAGTCTTTGATTTGATATTTCTGCCTCAGTTCATGTCCAGAATATCAGCAAACTTATAGGTTCTTCCTTTAAACCATGACCAGAGCCTTCCCACCTTTCAAAACAGCTGCTGCCAGGTCTGGAAAAGAAAGCACATGCTGCCTTCGATAATGGGGTTGAAGAACTTTTAATGTTCACTTACAATGATGTATGAAAGGCCAAAAGTAACAAAGAGGTATCTGACTCTTCATTTTTCTCATCTTACATTTAACTTTGACCTGGGGTTATAGTTCAGAGGCACAAATGTGTGCTTGACAAGCATGAGGTCATGAGTTCAAATCCCAGTACCAAAACAAAACAAAAACAAAAAAAACCCCAAACAATAAGAACAACAACAACCACAAAACATTTAACTTTGAGGATAGCAGTGGTCTTGGAGAATTTTCACAAAAAATAAGAAATGGAGCCTGTTAAATTTTATCAACCATCATGAGGATGAGGGGAGGTGAGAGGCACCTGCCTTAATTCTGAAAGTGTCAGATCTGGATGTCTTATTTTCCAGTAGAAACCTTGGGAAAAAAAAGATCCTTGTGCAGACTAAAGCTGCATATGTGTTTGTTATGGAGAACAGAGGTAAAGATTGCCCATAAAAAGCAAGGCAAATTGCTACTAATTGCTGTGAGAAATTTTCTGAGCATTTGTTTGCCCCCCTTGAAAGGTAGCTGTATTCCTGGATATCACCAAATAAGGATCTTCCAGCTTCTCTGTGGTCATCCCCAGGACAAGTTGAGGCAGAATCACAATTTGGATGCTCACCTTTGCTGTGCTACATTGACTAGAAAAACATGACATGACTGAGGTTTCTTTAGGTCAGGAACTTTACTCACTTGGCATCAGGAAGCAAGAGCCCTGCATGAGACACCACTTCCGGATGATCCATGGAGTCACACAAAGCCCAACATTGCAATAACAGAAGTGATCCTTTTAATGCTGCCCTCCTGAAATTGGCACAACATCCCAGGAGTACCAGACTGGCTGAAAGCACAGTGCATGATGACTGTATCCCACTGGATTATCATAATATGAGGAAAGTGCAAGAGAAATTTCCAACTGTGGGAGCCATTTCTAGCTTGTTAGTCATTTTAATTAAATTCATGGTTCATTTTGTTTGTAATTTTTTCGGTTTCATAAAAAAATAGAAGTTTTAAGGCACTAAAGTACCTCTGCAGTTCAGCTCTATCCTTTCTCTCTGAGTAAGCTTCCTCACCAGAGCACAGTTCCTGGCTGTTGTACTGTGTTCCACATTCTCAGACCCAGGCAGAGGCCTCAACTGCAACTTGTTCTGATTCTTCAACCTCTTCCTTTCACACAGAGCAGGCTGTGCTGTGCTGCTCCCCAGACAGCAGTGCAGGAGGGCATCTGGGCCTCCCCAGGCAGGGAGGTTTGTGTTCTGGGCTGTAGCAGTGTGGGAGGTTCATGTGTTTCTTGCCAACAGTAATAAACTCCAGCATCCTCAGCCTCCACCCTGCTGATTGTGAGTTTGAAATCTGTCCCTGACCCACCACCACTGAATCTGTCTGGAATACCGGTTTGAAACCAGGTAAATCACACCTTGTGGAGCCTGGCCAGGCTTGTGCACCACCCAATGTAAATAGGTATTTCCATCACTCTGCAGGAGGCTCTGACTGGAACTGCAGAAGATGGAGGATAGCTCTCCAGGGGAGAATGACAGGGAGTGGGGTCTGGGTCATCACAACATCCCCTGTGGATCCTAAAATGGTGAAAGAGAAGTGCAAAGTGACATACAAACATCATGAGCCATTTCCCTACTTTTTGCTTTCTTATAATTATCAAGCTACATTATTTTTGTAATTAATGTATAAAGAAAATTTTTAATTTTGAGATAACTGACAAGATTTCTAATCTCAAGGTCCCCTCTAGCATTATTCTTTGCACCCCTCTCTTTCTTTGTGGCAATCTTCATGGGAGACCAGATCCTCAGACAATTAGGAATTTTCTTCACTAACTAATCTAACCTCATATACCCATGGTTCAGTTCAGGGCTGCGCATCTCATGTATGTGCAGAACTCAGGCAGCTATCATTGTGTCCCCGAAACTTACCCTCTCACCCCTTGTCCTTCCTCACCTCCCTGTTTCCTTACCAGTAACCCAGAGCAGCATCAGGATGAGCTGAAGAGGGGGCCTCATTTTGAGAGACTGAACAGAAGAGTCCTGATCAGTCAAGGCAAAGTTAGTGTCAGCTTTTATATGACACTTGCTTGGAGAGGTCCTACCTGGGGATAAAATGCAAATTCCCTGCTGGGTGCAGTCGTGCAGAAGAGTGAAGAGCATGGAGGGAAGCTTCTTAGGTGGGCCCAGTCATATAAAAGTATCTTCTGTGCCTGGGATTCAGTTAAGTTTCATAAGCAACTGCCAGGCAAGAGTGGTGTTGTAAGATCAATCCCAGGTACATAAACAAATCTGTTCTAAAATGTCTTCTGTATATGCAGAAAAACAATAGAGCTACAGTCCATGCTGTTTTCAGTAGTGGGTAGAAGATCCCTAGGAAAATCTGCATCTGCAGCAGGGACACAGTGCTCAGGGCTCTGCCCATTTAGACAGAACTTCAATCTCCCGGATATGGGGGTTTATGCAGATCAGTCTCTGCGAGGGGAAGGCTCATGCTTCTTAGCCTCCTGGAGGAGAAAGATGCAATTCTTACTTCATGAGAACTCGTCTTTAGCATTTTCTATCCTGAGCAGCAGGTAGCAGAAATGAGGAGCCATTTTGTGGTAGCCAGTTAAGTTTCATCATCTTAGAAACAAGTATTAGAAATAGAAGATGACCTAACAATTGAATGACTTCAGAGCACTACATCAAAAACTATGATATCGAGAAAAGTAACTGTCTTCAACTTGAGAGATCAGTAACTCTGTTGAAGGCAAGAAGAAAGGAAAACAAAAAAAACAGGCCTTACATCATGGATATGAAATTCCGTGAATAGATTTTGAAATCAGTAAATATCTGGTCAAGTCTGCTCTCTTGAAGATATGTATATCCTGATAGACACACACACACACACACACACACACACACACACACACACACACACGCATACACCCGATTTATCAAAACCTTTGTTAGGGAACTATTTCTCTTGCTTTTATCCAAAATGAATAAGGAATGATTTGTGCTACTTTCTTATGAATGATCCTAAAGCATCCTTCTCCTGTGTACTCTTTTTTAAATAGATATTGAGCCACCATGGTCCAGATTTATCAAAACCTTTGTTAGGGAACTATTTCTCTTGCTTTTATCCAAAATGAATAAGGAATGATTTGTGCTACTTTCTTATGAATGATCTTAAAGCATCCTTATCCTGTGTACTCTTTTTTAAATAGATATTGAGCCACCATGGTCCATAGTTTAAAGAGACATTCTCAATATCAGAATGTCACAATTGAATCCAATGTTTTAATGTCTCAGGGTAATCAGATCCAACAGCTGACATGGTCCTGGAAGTTATGAGATGGTCACTGTGGAAAGGGAGTCGGTTTAAGACTTCTTGCAAAGTTGTGAGAGTTTAAAGCCATGCTGTCATTAGTCTGTAAGTTCATGTTATTTTTTATGATAGGCCAAAGCTGCAGTGTGCCTCTCACAGATTTGTGAAATTGTATTTGTGTTAAAATAAATAAATAAGGATTCCGTAATGTGTGCTTTTATTATAAATAAGGACTCTCTGGATTTACTTATCACACTCAGTGTGTGTGTGTGTGTGTGTGTGTGTGTGTGTGTGTGTGTGTGTGTGATGGGTGGATTGGTGTTAATCCTATGACATTCACACTGAGCTACATCACTGAACATGGCTATGAGACCAAGTCTCATAGCCATATTCAGTTACCCAGTTTCTGTTTCACCTGTCCATCCTCCAGCCTCAGCCTCAGTGTGCTGGAATGACAGTCATTCAGTATCTGTCTTGGGTGACTTTATCTTCTGAATGTGTGGGCTCTTTCTAAACAGTCTGAGAAATTGGACAGTTCACTTGTTGGACTTGTCTGGAAACTTAAGTCCCTGTTCCTCATTTGGGTCACACGAATCAATAGTAAATGAAATGAAATAAAATAAATTTCAGCTCATTGATGCAGTCACAATGCCAAATTCTAAAGCTAGACATATATGGGAGGAGACCAAACCTGTTAACTTCAGACTTGGACACAATGAATCAGCTTTCACATTTTTATCCATGGAAATCAGCAAGTTTTAAAAACTTCATACCACATGCAGTTTGGCTGTGTTTTTTAAAGTTTTCCAACATCTTAGATGAAACTTACAACAGAGTATAGGATTTTATTTTAATATTTCATACCTGAGAAAATAATTTCAGTGAGCAATTAAATCAAATAATAAAACACAAATTGAGTTTTGAATAATATTTGTGGCTGGATTATAAGGATGATTTTAATTATTTCCAATGTGTATAAAATGTATTGAGCTGATTAATGTTTTTCCTGTACTTTCCTCCACTTTTTAAATAATATCAGGTTTATAATTTATTTCCTCCCTATCCTCTCATAAGTAACAAATCAGAAGATGGGAAGAGGCTTTTCTGCCTGCTATTTTCATTATCTGTTCTATTTATAAAACCAAGAGTGTCTGACTTTGTAGTCTATGGCCCTTAAGTAGTAATCCTGAGCATTTCTGATTACTTTCTTTGTTATTTCCCCCTCCAGACAGGTTATCATTTGGGCCCCTCTACCCTACGGCTGTGTGCAAAC
Organism: Cavia porcellus; assembly: GCF_034190915.1. Classification (NCBI taxonomy): domain Eukaryota; kingdom Metazoa; phylum Chordata; class Mammalia; order Rodentia; family Caviidae; genus Cavia; species Cavia porcellus. Next base: position 41,019,279 of record NW_026947501.1, on the reverse strand, counting down.
AACTTCGAGCTTTGAAGTTGAGTGGCAACATGTAAAGCGCATGGTGATGTGGGCAGTGCCTTGTAAGGATATAATGGGATGCACCATGATGAGGGCCTCATCTACAATTGTGATATCCACAGAATTACAAAAACAGGAATAACGGATGTACATTCTGCAAAGTTAAAAAAACACATGTTCCTAAAGCAAGACAACAGTTCAAATGTTCTATGATGTCCCCATTATAGGCAAGCTGCTTATGAGCATCTGAGACATCTAGAACATTTATGCCAGGTGCGGGCAGCAGTGATGCTCAGGTGTGTTTGTGGTGTGTGACAGAGTGCACCTGGGAATGTCTATGGGTGCTGGACCTGCCACGTAGGCTCAATATGTTTTTGAACACATACATATCAAGTATGTGATAGAAAGTTCAATAGAAATAGATATTGAAAGCGAGGCTTTCCAAAAATGTAGAGTTTATGGCCACAAAAACATCCTAAAAAGAGAAAAGTCCTATGATAGTGGATATGCTCTAGCACTGAGCTTTCTTGGACTCCAATACAAAGAAAACGCTGTATCATGTTACACATTGTCTGTCTTAGTACAACTGCAAAAGATCATTTCTCTCATGTGGAAATTCACGGGAACTATTAAGTACTGAGTTGAGTACTATTCTCAATTTTAGTTTCACTGAAAACTGAAATATAAGTTCCGTATTAAATTTTCTTGTACAAATGGTGACAGTGCATGCACAGTATTAAATGGTGAGGCTGGGATATGGGTTGATGCTTAGGTGCACAATGTACTCAGTGGCCACAGAAGGTGGTCTATCAGCAGTTAGCCTTTAGGATGTCACTGGAGCTGCTCACTCACCTCAGCTCTGGGTATTTTTGAAGGTCCTGCTGCTCTCTGAGAGCTGAGTAGGGTTTTGTGAGATTTGAGGTCTTCATTTTTTCAATCAAAAAGCTTAACCATTCTGAGAAGTGAAGGCTGGATGGAGACATTCACTGGACAGAAGTTTTCTTCCATGTGGATGAGATGTGGAAATCACTTTAGACCCAGAATGAGATCCTCAGCTCTTCATTTTAGCCATCCCATGTAAGTCAGTGATTGCCCCCAATTCTGTGATTTTTATTTTGAGTATAGTGATGATCCATATGTCATTTAAAACACAGAATAATAATGATAAAAATGTTTTCCCCCCAAGAAATGAAAGAAAAAAACCCACAGCAAATCAACTTTCTGCCTAAAATATTCAGCAATGTCTCTTTGCCCTGATTTACTGTCATGGTCGCTATTCCCATGTTTGACTGTCATGCTTGGTTTCTGGTGCAGGACTCTAAAAACTCATGTCCAGATCCATGCACACAGATTTAGTGGAGATTGTTCTGGCTATGGATCTACATTGGGTTTTCTTTCTTTGTTTCTTTCTTTCTTTGTTTCTTTGTTTCTTTCTTTCTTTCTTTCTTTCCTTTTTACTTGCTTGCTTTTCTTTTTTTCTTACCTACTTTCTTTTGTTTAATAAAGTGTATGTAATAAAGTAGTGTTGTTTAATAAAGTAGTGTGTATGAGACAGACCTCAGGACCTCTGCATGCTAGTTTATCACTGCCATGAATTACATTTGCAGCCTGAAATTGGGATTTCCCTGAGCTGCAAGTAGATCCAGTGTGTTCTTCCCTGCCTGCATTCTACTGTCTAACCTTGTATTTTGTTTGATTTAATGCATATTCTGGTATTATTTTTTTAACTGCGTGTATCCAGTGGGCTGGTTAAAGGAGAAAAATAAGCTTGTGGTATCAGGTACAAGAGAGGAGAGTTGCTGCAAGGTACAGAATGGCTTGTGTGGCGTAGTAGCCTGAAGATCAGGGTAGGCAAGAGTATGTGTTCAAATCACAGGAAAAACACTGGGAATGAAGTTCACTGAACTGAGCAAGTGATCTTGTACAACTTATTCTGAGGAAATAATGGTACACGGGAGACATCAAGTTCTTCACACCTTCAACTGGGAGGTTTTACAAAGAGATCTGCACCTGTCATAACAGATCACAGTGCAGCAGAGAAAGCCCTGCACTCCCAAATAAGTGTATTTGAGTTTCTGTTTGTGGCCCAGATAGCAATTCCTATTACAGTTTCTGCTACTTCTGTTACTGAGATAGGGGGGTCACTGTGATTCCCAGATGGTCAGTATGACATGTATTATAAGAACGAATCAAATACAGCCAATTCCCCACATCTGTACTTCCCCCTTTTAATCTCACAAAAGCCTCTCTCCCTGAGCCACTGGATCTGACATTTTTATAAGAATTGTTTCTTTGTCGCTGCCCCCAAACCCAAATAAATCTGTCCTAGTGCCTTGTGTGTTGCTGTCGTATTTGTGTTTGCCATAGCAACAGCATGGTAGAAGAAAATGTTTCAAGAGAATCAAAGGGGAATCCTAGCAATTTTAATGGGAACTTGCCCTTCATGGGACTGACAAACATGTGGCAGGATAGGGACATCTCTTATAAAATAATGTTTGAAAACTGGCTCCTTTCCCAAAAGATCTCTGACCGCCTCAGAGACACAGTGTTTCTGCCGTTTATAATGTCTAGCCCTACAAGACATTTTGTTTTTCATTCAATACTTTAGTTTTACATTTGAGAAAGAAAATCACTTTAAAAACTGTGTCTTGGCTTTATAGAATCTCCTTTTTGTCCCTTTCTCAGTGTGTTTCTCTCTCTGCCTGTTTCTTTCTGTCTCTTTCTCTCTTCCTCCCTCTCTCCATCTCCTTCTTCCTCTCTGTGTCTCCTATTCACAGGTGACTCTTCTGTCACAGCCTGTAGGGCTAGTTTACCCTTGTGTTTAGACTTCTGTGGGTTGGCAGGGACCAGTCTGCCCTCATCACCTTACACTCATTTCCTGCTAATCTCACCCCAACCCTCGAATTCTGCCTCTAGTTTTGATGCCTTCCCAGAGCTCCAGGATTCCATGATGGCCTTTCCCTCAAGGACAGCTGTTGACTGGATGTCTGGTGCCACCTCAACATTTGAAATATGCTCTACATCAAGTGCTTATTTCTGCCTTTCACCTAATGTCAGTTTTTTCTGCCTTCCCAACAAAGGAGGTGGCATTACAAGTTCTCTGGTGGCTAATTTCCACACAAGGGATGTCTCTGATTTTGCGTTTCTGTCTCAGCTCATGTTCATTACCTCAGCAGCCATGTTCGTTCTGACTTTAAAATATGGCCACAATTTGCCCACCTTTTGAACTAGCTGCTGCCAGACCTGGAAATGTAATTTGGTAAAGACTTGGATAATGATATTAGAGGAACTTTTTAATAATTAAATTATAATTTGTCCTAAAGGCTAAGTATACAAAACAGGTATCAACAGTCCCTATAAATTAATGCATGTCTCTCATCCTACATTTAACTTTAGGAAAAGAATTGGCCCTGTATGATTTTCCCGAAAAGGAATAAACTGAGCCTAATAATATTCCCAGCCATCAAGAGAATGGGTGGTGGGAGATACATGCCTTAATTTTGACAGAATTCAGTCTTCATATTTTGTTTGCTTGTAAGAGTTTTGTATAGAAAGATTTTTGTTGAGACTAAATCCCCGTATGCGTTTTTGAGTGGTACTATAGAATGGAAGCAAAAATAGCCTGAAATTCTTTGTCTTGCTGCTAACTACTGTGAGACATTTTCTGAGAATTTCTTTACCCTCTTTTTATGGTAACTTTATTCCTGGGTATAACCAAATAAGGATCCTACAACTTCTCTGGAGTTATCCCCAGAAAGTGATGAGGCAGAATCACAATTTGGCTTCTCACATTTGCTGTGCTGTGTTGATGAGAGAGATGTGACAGGACTGAAGGTTCTTTTGTCCTGAACCTTTACTTTTCATGGAGTCACTAAAACCAAGAGCCCTGCATGATGCATCACTTCCCAGTGATCCACTGAGGCTCAGGACAGAGATGGCTCTGCAGGAGTGACAGACAAGCTGAGAGGAAAATGATTATTCATGATCTCCCCATTAGAGTCTTCTCCAGCCTTCTCCCTCTGTGCCAGACTCTCAGAGCACAGGTCCCAGCTACTCTGTTGTGTTCTTTACTCTTAGTATTGGGCCGAGGCCTCACCTGCAACTTGTTGTTCTTGAATCTCTTCCTCTCACACAGAGCAGTCTGTGCTGTGCTGCTCCCCAGACAGCAGTGCAGGAGGGCATCTGGGCATCTCTAGTCTGGGAGGGTTTTTTTTTGTTTGTTTGTTTGTTTTTTTAGGGCTGTGTACTGTGTTAGAATACATTGTACCTTGCCAACATTAATAACTTCCAGTGTCCTCAGGCTCTACCATGCTTCTTTTGAGTGTGAAATGTGTCCCTGTCCCACTGCCACTGAACCTGTCTGAGATGCCAGAATACCAGTTGGAAACCTTAGAAATCATGCCCCGAGGAGCCTGGCCCACCTTGTGCACCATCCAGCTCAAATAGGTGTTTCCATCACTATGCAGAAGGCTCTGCTCTCACTGGCCCTGAAGGAGATGGAGGCCGGCTCCCCAGGGATGACAGAGAGAGAGAGAGTGGGATCTTGGTCTTCACAACATCTTCCATGGGTCCTAAAATAGTGAAAGAGCAGTGCAAAGTCATGAACCAATATAATGAGACAGTACCATAGTTTTTTTCTTTTCTGTCATTATCAAGCTAAAATATTGTCATTTTATTTTATTTTTTTCAAGAGGGTAAATATATTACAGAGTATTTAGAACCAACTAACAGAAAATGAACAACGGTTTCTATATTATCTTCTTGACTATAAAAATTTTGTTTGTACTATCACATAAAATAAAATCGAGTAAGATATGACATGATGAAACTGATGGAGACAGAAGAACAAAAGCTTGCTGGAGTTTCAAAACAAGCTGATATTAAATCAGCACTAGCTATTATAACGTCTTGTTTTCTTCAAAACAACTGTTCATACCATTACAGAAAATAAAATCAAACTCCACAGAGTAAAACCATTCCAATTAATGAATGAAAACATTATAAGGCTTGAAAACAATTTAATGGGAATCATGATTACCACATACTTTTATGTATTCTTACCATTTCTTACACTAGGGAAACTTCTCGGTAATTGTATATGTGAGTTTGATTCATTTCACTTATGAGTATGGTCTCAAGCTGGGCCCATTTATTTATAAATATCTCAATGTGATCATTCTTTATAGCTGAGTAGTACTCCATTGTATAAAATACCACAACTTTTTTATCCATTCTTCAGTTGATGAACACTTAGGTTGTTTCCAAGATCTGGCTATTGCAAATTGCGCTGTATAAACATGGGTGCACATATATCACTTTGGTATGAAGTTTTCAGTTCTTCTGGGAATATGCCCAGAAGTGGAATAGCTGGCTCGAATGGCACCTCCAATCTCAGCTTTTTGAGGAATCTACAGACTGACCTCCACAGTGGTTGCAGCAGTATACACTCCCACCAGCAGTGCAGGACAGTTCCTTTTTCCCCACAGCTTCCACAGCATTTGCTGTTGGTAGTTTTCTTGATTGTGGCCATTCTTTCTGGAGTGAGATGGAATTTCAGTGTTATTTTAATTTTTATTTCTCTAATGACTAACGATGATAAATATTTTTTCATGTATATTTATTTTCCATTTGTATTTCTTCATCAGAAAATTTTGTATTCATCTCAAATGCCTGCTTTGGGATTGGGTCTTAGAAACAAGAATTACAAATAATCTTTTCCTTGACCTAGAAATTAAATGACATAGGAGCACTAAAATCAAAAGACTATGATACATAGAAAAGTATCTGTCTTCAGGTTGGAGACCAGTAATTCTGTTAAGGGCAAGGATGAAAGAAAAATATGCCTTATATAGTGGATGTGAAATTCCTTGTGACTAGATTTTCATATTGGTAAATATCTGTTCAAGCTTGTTGTCTTTCAGATACACACACACACACACACACACACACACACACATACACACACACATGCACATGGGACATGTAGAAAAATACACCAGTTTTATATTTTAGGCAAGGATTTCTCTTGGTTTTATACAAAATATGTGTAGGTTGAAAATCTATGAAAGGAAATCAAACTGTATGGAAAATACTTCTCAGAATCAAAATCTGGGATCATGTCTTATTAAAAAGTTTCTGCATGTCAAAACAAATCTCTAGTATAATGAAAAGAAAACCCGCAAACTGGAAACAAATTTTAGTGAATTTTCCCGCAGACAAAGGTCTTCTGTCAAAAACAAAAAAATTTAAAAAGTCAGATTCCCGAAATTTTCTACCTACCCCTGTTTTAAAGTCTCAGAGAAATTTGAATCAATGACTGACACGTCCCTGGAGTTTATCTAAGACAGTCAATGTGGACAGGGGTTCAGTTTTTGACTTCCTACAAAGCTGTGAGAGAGTAAAGCCCTGCTGTCATTAATCTATAGGTTCATTGTATCATTAATGACAGCCCAAGAGCGGCAGTGTGCCTCTCACACACTTGTGAAAGTGTGTGTAGAAATAATTAAAGGAGAATTCCATAACGTGAGCTTTTATTGTATATAAAAGACTCTCTTAATGCACCTCTCACCGTGTGTGTGTGTGTGTGTGTGTGCGCGCGCGCGTGCGTGTGTGCACATCCCGGGGCATGTGTGTTTATGTCCTGGGTTAAACCTAGAGCATTCACACTGACCTACATCACCAGTCTTTGTATTTCTTTGATTTTGAGACTGGGTCTCACTATGTTTTTTCCGTTGCTGAACATTGGTTCGAATTCTCTATATTTTGTGCCTCGGCCACTTGCGTACTAGGTTAACAGGTTTACCTTGTGAGCATGTGTTTTCTGTGTAAATAGTTGAAGAGGTTGAAATTTTCACTTATTAGACCTGTCTGGACTCTTAAACCCTTCATCATCTTTCTCACATTAATCAAAATTTGGAGGTGAAACATAAGGCAATACACTTCAGCTCATTGGAGCAGTCCCAACGCAAAGTTGTGAAGTTTAACAGAGATGGAGAGGAGACCACAGTTGTTAGCCTCAGATTCAGGCACATTAAGTTGGCTTTCATATTCTTGTCCTTGGAAATCAGGAAGTTTTAATAGCTATATGTAGTTTGCCTGTGTTATATTAAAGTATCCCAAAATTTTACATGAGAGTTACATAAGATTTTGAGTTTAATATTTTATATATTTGGAAATAATTGTAATATTAATCTTCTGAAAGCAAAATTAAAGGTAATATTACATATATTAAATCAAATAACAAAACACATATTGAGTTGTGAATAATATTTGTGGCTTGATTAAAATGTGATTTGAAAGATTTACACTGTATATATAATGTATTGAGATGTCAATTTTATACAGCTGATTAATGTAATTCCCTGGTAGCTTTCTCCATTTTTAAATAATATCAAGCTTATAATGTATTTAGTTAAACTCCTTCCATAAGCACCAGATCAGAAGTATGGGAAGAGCCCATTGTTTTCTGATATTTTCATCTCTGACTTTGTAGTCTATGGCTCTTTCAACAGTGTTCCTGAACATTCCTGAGCACTTTCCTGCTTGTGTCCTCCTCCAGACAGGTCTTCCTTTGGGCACCTCCTCCACAAGGCGATCTGGAACCAACTTCAAGGTTGCAAGTTCCCAATCTCTCTGTATCAGACATTTCTGAAGGATAAATCTTTGGTGGTATTGAACATTACCTAGGAGCCCAGGCAGGTTTGATGACAAACAATAAAAATTGGTCCCAAATTTATCCCTTTATTTTGTCTTTCCTCTTCTTTTCTCTTCTGTTTCTTGCTTGTTGTTACCTGTCTTCTATCTTTGATTGTCCTCCCATTCCCTTTTTTTAGTTCTGTCTTTTGCGTGGTTTCTCAGCCCCATTTTATTACCTCAGGGGTATTGTTGATCTGATGTAGCCAGGCTGTCATTCTGTAAGACCCAACAAATTTAAGTATGTTTTCATTTTGAAGCTAAAGCTTTCCGCATCTAGTAGCTGTAACTGGAGAGTTTCTAAGTTGAACTTTAGGCTGCATCACTATCTTGGGGCTTCTGCAAGGAACCCCTCATCTGTGTTTTGCAAATCTTGAAGGCCCCTCACATTCCTCCTCTGTTTCTCCTGTTTCTCCATCTCCACTGATGGCAACATTTCACCTCTCTGAACTTGCTTCAGATCCGTGATTATCTGTGCAGCCTCCTTGTCGGTTCCCCTACTTTAAGCACTGTGTAACCTCAGTCTACACTGTTGATGGTCATGACCCTGTACCTCATGTCTTCCTTCTGATCTTGCAGTTTCAGTTAATGAATAGAAAGCCATACGGGCAGGGGAATCTTCGCATCCTATGGAAACAATTTTCTACCTTATCCTCTTCATATATTCACTTTAATTAGAAATTCAATGCCTACTTTGATCATAAATATAAAACAGTGAAGAAGAGTTTTCTATGCCACACATCATTGTTTACAATTATGGAAGCATCCTAAGGCTCTATGTATGAGTCAGCTCTTCCTAACTTGCTTTTTCTGCCAGTGTATACTAGAATCATGCAGATGGTTCAGTGTTGCCCATGTAAGAGCACAGGGTGATGTGAGCTTTGCCATGCACTGTAAATGTTTAGAGAGGATCCACCAAGATCTTTGTAATTCCGGTGTCTGTAGAATTTGGTCAATAAAATTTACCAATGTAGATTCTGACAAATGGAAAATCTCACGTGTGTCTAAAAGTTGGTAACAGTTTGCTGAGATGAGATGTCTCTCATTAAAGGAAATGTGAATTCTGGACTTCAGGAATATATAAACCATGCAGTTATAGGGCTGGCAACAGTGTGGTTCAGGTCCATTCCTAGTGAGGAAAGGTTGCCCTCAGTGTGGCACCTGGGAAGTTTCAAGGGCACAGACTGTGCCATCACCTCACTATGGCTGTGGAGATATAGTCATGCAGTTGTCAAAGAAGGAGATGATAAAGGAAAATGTGCCTTCATTCTAAGCAAAATTTACCCAAGCTAACCTCCTCCAAAGAAAATAATTGTGCACTTGAACATTTGTACTTTTGTGGTATCTCTGACCACCTTGGAACCAATGAAAGCAAAGTCATGTGTCAGGTAGCACAATTCTCATGTAGGGAAAATTCCAATCCTCACTGGGGCTGAAGGCTTCTTTAACACAAAGGTTAAAGCTAATTTCTATCTCAGGACATTACACAGGAACCATCTTTAAGAAACTGATTGAAAATTTAAAGATCATTTCCATGGAAAATACAGAAAAATATGTGACACTTTCTAGTTCCAATGGGGGCCATGAATAGATGCTACCTGTGGGCAAATCTCAAACACAGATTCAGTGTCAGTCAGTCAGTGGATTTAAGGCACACAGGCTTTGCTGACTTCACAGTATCACAGGCTCGGCTTGGGCTCACTGCTCATGTCCACCCTGATGCTGTTTCAGAGCAGTCTAGGGTCACGGTACTGCATCCTACAGGCTCCTGCTCCATCTGCAGCTAGAAACTTACCCAGGCTGTCAGCTGCATGGTGGCGACATCAAGCCTACACATTTCTTCCCCCATGGTGGGAGTGTGATGGTGGGGTAGGGAGGCCGAACACCTCAGAGTGCAGAATAGAATCCCAAATATGCCTTTTGTGTATTATATGTGATGTTAGCTAAATTTATTTTTTTTACCATGTGTTTGATTTCTCAAATGGAAAATAAAGCATTTCTAGCAATTTGCTGTGAGAAGTAATAAAATAGCATGGGCGAATTCCTGAGCATAGAATCTAGCAATGTACCAAGTTCTTAGTAATTATTGTGGCTCACATTCCGTTTCCCAGGAACCAGATTTACACAGAGGTGACCTATGAGCAACGGTAGCAACCACAGTCACCACCAGAGAGAACACCACAGGGAAAGGAAAGGAAAACCAGTTCTCTGCAGGTGCTGTTGCAAGTTTTCTGTTTCTTTAAAAATGCATCATAGTTGGTCTTAGACTGCCATCTGTTGTCCCCATGTGTGGCCTTCTTGGTGAGTGGCTGCGACTGGAGCCTCCTTGCCTAGTTGTCTCCTGTACATTCCCCTTAGAGTGACTGCAGCTAAGGGTGTGCTTCCATTACGCCACTGTCACTCATTTTAATTTCATGTTATAAACCCCATGACACACTTGATTACTTTTTGACTCCATAATCAATAAGCTATTAAACAGGTTGAAATAATAAGAACATTCTGTGTATCTCTCCTGGCTGCAGCCTTGCTACATATGACTTAAAAATTTGAGCCATTGGTTTCCCTGTGCCTGGAGAATGTGCACCAGCATTTCCTGTAATGTGGAAGTACTTCTGAGGCTCTTTATGTCTTACACATGACCCACGCTACCTTCTAATGTCCCATTTTTCTGAACAAACTCTTAGATTGAAAGTTGTTTCTCAGTAGTTTTAATCTTTTGTTTCTTCTCGTTCTTCCTCCCCTGCCCTTTCCTCCCCATCCCTTTCTCCCTCACTTAGTGTTTCTTTCACATGGACTCTCCCCAGCCCATTCTTCCCTTATGTGTCTTTCTGTCCCTGTGTTTATTCCTTTCCAGTGTATGATATTACTGCACAGGGTTAGGTGGCCTGCTCCTCACAGTGAAGATGCCAGTCTCATGTGAATAAAATGTTCCATGTCCTTGGAGCCTCTGGTACCTGAAACAGACTAGAGTGAGGCCAGGGAGGCATTTGCCTTGGGTGCAAAACTGAAGAAAGTGCCCATATCTCTGTCACTTATATGATTACATTTAATGCATCCAAAGTTGTGCAAAGACACCTTCTTGGAAAAAAATCAGAATTGTAAGTGAAAATAAGATCTTCCTTGTGCACAATAAATGTCCTAGGGACGGTGGCAATGATATTGCTAAGGCTATTTGGTTGGTAATTTTTGTTGTGTTTCTGATACCAATTATGATCAGTTGTTGGGTTGATAGCAGCATTACAAGTGTGTACTACAAGATCATTAGAGCGCAAGACACTTGATTTCTGTAGCATGGAGAATGGCTTGTGTGCTGTGCATGCTGTGTTTGGCTGGGACAATCTCAAATTTGAAAATCTATCAAAATGGCTTATGATGTTGGTTCCTGACATTTCACCACACAGCCTGCTCTGTGTGAAAGGAAGAGGTTGAAGAATCAGAACAAGTTGCAGCTGAGGCCTCTGCCAGAGAGAGTGAGGAAAAGAGCAGAGCAGCAAGGACCTGTGTCATGGAAGATAAAAGGACGCTCTCCACTCTGAGGTCTTCTTTTTGCTGGCCGTTGACCGACAAGATGCTGTAGGAAAAGGAGGCAGATGTCACTGTATTTTAATGGAAAAAGTTATAAACTGTTTTTTCTCTTTGAATCTGTTATGGGAGAATTATGTGAAATTCAGGGCAACTGTTCCACTGGTTTCAATCTGATCAACTGGAGAATTTGACAACATTTATTGTGAAACCAAGAGAGCTTAAGCGAAGCAGAAATGAGCAGCAGGAGAGACTGAGGACTTGGAAGGGAGCAGATTAGAATTGTGAGGAGTCCCCAGCCATCCAGCACCTGGTGTCCTAACCCACACACATAGAAGGGATTTGTGGATCAGGGAAATGCACTCATCTATGAGGAGTAAACCCAAAGGATTCGGTGAGCAAAACAAATGAAAACAGACTGGGACCTGGAAGGTAACACAGTGTGGAAAGCAAAAATATGAAAAGAAAACCATGGGAAGGCCAAGAAGGACTGGCTATCATTAAAAAAGGAAAAGGAAAAAGGAACAGAGTGAGATTCATGCCCCAGAGCCACAAAAACTTTAATAGAGGGATTTTTCAGTTTTCAAATGGAAACTTTACCTACAGTACATGCAAAGGACATTTCCCTTGGGGATCCTTGCTATAAAAAAATAGCCAAATGGTTTCACTTGTGGGATCACAGCCCCTAGAGAAGGAGAAAGAAACTGAAGGGTTCACTTTCAAGCTATTTACTGCAATATTTCGCTTACAACACTGTGACCTAAATGCTAAAATGTCTGCTTTTATTTTCATAAGACACCCTGTAAATGTAGTTATCACACTCTGTGTGTGTGTGTGTGTGTATGTGTGTGTGTGTGTGTGTGTGTGCGTGTGTGTGTATGTGTATGTGTGTTGGGGCTTAATCCTAGGAGGTTCACAATGAGCTACATCACTAGTCCTTTGCATTTCTCTGATTGTGAGACTGGGTCCCATAGCAGTGTTCAGCTGCCCACTTGCTGTTCCACCTGTGCATCCTCCTGTCTCAGCCTCAGTGTGCTGGGCTGACTATTGTTCACTATCTTGGGTGACTTTGTCTTCTGAATGTGTGGGCTCCTTCCATTCAGTCTGATAAGTTAAAACATACATGTTTGGACCTGTCAGAACTCTAAAAGCCCTGTTCCTCATCTGTCTCACCAGGATCAGTAGTAAATGAAATGAAAGAAAATAAAATGTAGCTCACTGGAGCAATCACATGACAAAGTTCTAAAGCTTAACACCCAAATGGAGGAGACCATGAATTGTTACCATGAAACTTAGACACACTGAGTCAGCTTTTATATTCTTGTCCTTCGAAATAAGGAAGCTTTAACACCCACATGCAGTTTGGCTGTGCTGTATGGAAGTGATCTTATGTGAGACTTATATCAAAATTTAAGAATGTATCTTAATATTTAATAACTATTAATATAATTATAGCATTAATCTTTTGATAACAAAATTAAAGGTGATATTACACTGATGAAATCAATTAATAAACAACAAATTAAGTTTTGAATGCTTTTGGCTTGATTATAAGGATGATGTGAGTGATTTTACAGTGTATATAAAATGTATTGGGATGTCAATTTTATATAGCTAATTAATGCTTTATTTTTCCTTTAGTTTTCTTTACTTTTTAAATAACATCAAGTTTATAATTTATTTGCTCACTATCCTCTCATAAGTTCCAAGTCAGGAATATGGGAAGAACCCTTTGCTGATACTGAAAATATCTGTATTTTGTCTATTTGAATTTTAGTATCTAGCATGGCTAACTGTAATCTGTGGCTCTTTACATAGCAGCTGTGAGCATTCGTGAGAATATTGCATGGCTCCAGACATTTCATTTGGGCACCTCATCCACCACTTTCAAGGTTAAAAATTCCCAATTCTTCTGAAGCAGACATTATTGAAATACAGATATTTGGCTATATTGATCTGCATTCATTACTTTCAAGGACATTTTGTCTTTTTTTTTTAATCCCCTTATTTCCCAGACTTTGAGACATCTTTTAACTTCACAGAAGCTGTGGGAAGGGAAATTTCTACTGTCACTTTGCTGTTCACTTCACTCACAGAGAACCCTCATGAGCCTGCTTAGTTTAGGGCCAGAGGAGTCTGCACAGAGTGAGTTCTGGCCCAGGATTCTGGTGCGTGGCCCATGCCCAGAGCGGGGACTGGAGCTCATGTTTGCTGTGCTCTTCAGTACTTTCCAGATGAAAGTGACAGCAGCTCAGGCAGGTTTGGTGTCACACACTAAAAATGGGTCCCAAATTTGTCCCTTCCTATTGTGTTTCTTCTTCTCTTCTCTCCCCTCTCCTGCCTCTTCCTCCTGCTTTCTTTCTTCACTTGTCTTTCTATTCCCTTTTGTTAGTTTTGTCTTTTGTGTGTTTTCTCTGCCCTGTTTTATTATTTCACAAGTGTTGCAGATCTGAGGTGGCCAAGGTTTTACTGTTAGCCTCAGCCCCTTTAATGTATTTTTGACTTACAGCTGAAGCTCTCTGCATCACATCTAGTAGCTGTAAATGGAGAGTTCCCAAGTTGTCTTTAGAGATTCTAGTTTGTCCCCTGTATCTGTTTTTGTCATGCAAATACATTTTCTGTGATGATATTTTCAGTCTGTTTGTAGCAGCCTCTTTCCCAACACACTGCACATGTCAAAGGAGAAACCAGCTATTCTTATATATTTGAAAATCAGGGAACGGATTTATTCTGCAAATGAGTGCTTCTGTACGTCATGTGAAATTCTGAGTACAAATTCATTGTACCTCTTGTAATATCCAGGAGTGATATAACCTGAGCCATCTAGGGAAAGCCCCAATACTTGTCAGTGAACTATTGTGGGCTTCATAAAACAGAGTGGAACCTAATGCCATGTTCTGCAGTGCGTGTTGGAAGGTGGCCACATGAGACACTTGTGGAGTGGGGAAAGGTCATTCTCATGTTTTCACAGAGCTGAACTAATTATCCACTCTGCTAGTGGAGGACCATGTGGAGACCAGTGGACCCATCACATGGGGCAGGCTGAGGGGCCTGATTATTGCAAGAGTAAGACCCAGTGGAAGATTGTTCATTTCCTCTGCTGACCCTTTCAGTGTAGGAGTCAGTAGTGAGTTTGTTTCCTCTACTTTGTGACACCTTTGCAGATGTGCCCTGAGTTGGACCTTGGCACCACCCCTGAAAGCACAAAGTGGAGATTTTGCACACACTGTGCCCGTACCTGGCCAGCAGGCTTCAAAGGTAGGTGTAGTGACAGCAGCTCCATGACTGCACGCATGCACAGAACCATACACACACACACACACACACACACACACACACACACACACAACCTTTCCTGGCCCTGGCCAGGTGCTAAGACACACCTGTCTTAGAGAGAATCTGTCAGGAGAATCAGCTCTTGGGGATAGAAGTACATTTTCCCTGAGCTGGGATTTACCATTTTATCACATAAGTACTAATTCAATGTTAGAAAAACAAGAAAAATACTTCTCATTTAAAATTCTCAGCAAGAGTATCTTAGAGTTTGTTTCATTTGTTCTGCCTTGTTTTGTGTTTTCCTTTACTTTATCAATTTTATTTACGTATATTTAGTGTGATTTGATTTTGATCTGGTTTTCTTTTCTATTTGTATGACTTATTTTCTTATTTGTTTTATTATGCTGTTAATTTTTTTCTTTTTCCCAGTCTCCTTTTAAGCTTATATTATCAAATTCATCTTTATAATTTGTGTGTTTCTAGTCTACTCTGCATTATTTTGACTTTCTCCTATTTTTATAGTTTATACATTTGTTAAATATAATAATTAGTTTTTAGTGTATTTCTATGTCTTGGTGAGTACTGATGAAAGAGAAGGCTTAACACAGCCATAAATCCCCTGTCTAACTGCTATGGACCAGTGGGAAAAATTCCCCAAGAATTCTCTTGTGCCTTAGCATCTTGTTATATCAGTGTATTGTGTGGCATTCCTCTGATAACTGAGGGGTCATTTCCTGTTTTCAAGTCACTCCTGGCTTCTGATGAGGTCAGATTTATAAACTGGATGCTCAGCTGTACCCACTGGATTGATGTGGAATATGTGATAGAACTTAGTGTATACATGGCTGGGATCATTACTAATCATGGTGTTAGCCCTCCATGAGGCACCCTTTCTCCATATTGCAAGTGGATCTGTCCCGTACTTGATAGTCCAAAAGGGACCTCTTTACCTCTGTGATAAAAAGGTACCTCTGAGGCATAGGCTGAATCTCCAAACTGTAAGCCAGACTGAGGGAATCATGCGCACCACCACATCCCTTAGGGATCTTTACATAATAAGAGCTAAAAGGCAGACTGAGTACAAATGTTACACACCAATTTCATCTTTTTAACCATCTCACGTTTACATCCAAATTCAGAAAAGAATAGAATTTGCAATACTCAAGAAACCTGTGTAAGTCAGTCACATCCTTTTTTTCCAATCACTATGTTGGAGACTCTGACTGAATCTGCAGGAGATGGAGGCAAGCTCTGGAGGTTCAAAGGACAGAGAGTGTTGGGTCTGAGTCACCTGAATATCTACTGTGAACCCTAAATCATCAAAGAGAAATAAGAGGTCATATACAGGCATCATGATTCATTTCCATATTTTCTCCTTTATTTCATATTTACAACGAAATTATTTTGGTGGTTAGCATGTATAGGAAAAGAGTTCAATTACAATAGAGCACTGAGGATTAGAATCCTTCTTGAGAATTAATGTGCATCATCCTTCTCTTTCTTTGTGACATCATCACCTCACCATAGTTCCCAGCTCCAATGGGAACTTCCTCACTCACACAGACCTCAAGCTCTTGCTCTCATCTTTTGAAACAAGCCTGCAGCCTTTCATGTGGAGAGAACAACACAGAAAACAGCGGGACCCCATCCTGCTCACTTGCTCTCCTTCCTCATCTCCCTCCATCATTACAGCGATGCAGAGCATTACCAGCCCCAGCAATGGAGCAGGCAGCATCATTTTGAGGTGCAGAAGTCAGGGTCCAGAAGAGGCAAGGCAAGTTGAGCTTTTATCTGGGACTTACAGGGAAGGGCTTCCCTGGGGACACCATGCAAATGCCCTGGTGGGCACAGTAAAGGGCAGGCTGGGAGGCCTCTCCTATGAGCAAAGTTGATTCAAATCTCTGTATTTGGGGTAAAGTCAAAAGACAAAATGAACACCTGGTCTTCAGCAGTTGGAGGAAGGATCCCACTGTGAAAGGCAGAGTCCCTATTGGAATATGGTACACAGTGGTCTTCCCCAGTAAGGAAACCACTGCCACCTCCAGTCCCTGCTAAGCAGAGCATCTCTGTGCTGGTGACAGCATGGAGCATGGAGAGGGCTTCTGGCAAATGTCGTTTCCAGGTGAACTATTGAGATGTTAGTCTTCATGGTCCCAGTGGTTACACACAATGGGGCACTGCTGTCAACAGAATTTGCCAGGAAGATAAAAAAAAAATGTCTGTTTCAGCTAGAGAACTAGGCATCCTGTTAAAGAGAAGTGGAGAAGGGGACAATGATTGTGCCTTAGGTAGTTGGTATGGAATTCCTGGGAATTCCTGCTTATCTCCATAGAGAGGTGTTAATATGGGTATGCATATATATTAACATGTAAATGGGTATACTATAAATATATATTTGTTAATGTATCTATATATATAAACATTTCTATGTTAATGGTCATCTGTTATATACACACATCAATGAATATACACCTACAAATGTATATACATCGGTATGTGCAAATGCACGTATGTACACACTCACTAGGTTAATTAAGACTGTTCTTAGGAGAGTGATTCCTTTGAAATCTATTTTTATTTTTGGGCTCCTGAGGCAGGTTCTCACTTTGTAGTTCAGGCTGGCGTTGAGTCCAGTGTCCCGCAGGCTAGTGTTAAGCATGTCAGCTTCTCATCTTTGTTCCATCAGAAACTGCTCACTCACTGCACAGACACCTGAGAGTCTGGGGTTTCTCACCAGTTTGGCAGCTGTGGGTCTTGAAGAGATTTCATTGTTACTATCATCAGCTTCTAAGCTGAATACATGGCACATAATGACTGTCAAGAGTGTTGTAGTCATCCTCACCGTGTGACTCCTTCTGGAGCACAAACCCATTGTAGTGTCTGTCCTGCTGGTTGCTGGCCATGTGACAAGGGAGTGGCATTTTTTCCATCTGCCTAAAGACTATGTCCCATTCCTCCTGATCAGAAAATTAAATGAATTTGGTTCCTTATGTTCTTTCTTGTGGAAGAGTTTTAGAAGAAAACTCCATAAAGATATCCATGTTACTTTTCTGTTTCTACAGTAACATTTTGTATGAAAGTATGTCTTGAACATGCAAAAGTCATCATTTTAGAGCTTTGGAGGTCCAAAGTCCAACTCAGGGCTCAGTGTGATAGAGCCAAGATGGTGTCACCATGGGTTCAGTCTGGAGGATCTAGGAGGGAATCTTTCCCTTTCCTACTCCTAGAGGCATCCTTGAGCCTATGTCCCTCATCTTCCCACCTCCCAGCATTTCAGGTCTTGGCTGCTCTCCAGGTCACACCTGTGTGTGCAACCTCCCTGTGCTTTTTCCAGAGGTCAGTGTTTAGAAACCTCAGTCCAAATGTTTGAAGGGAGTGATTTCTACCTTGCAGTCTTTCAGCTTCAGTTAATTTTAAAAAAATCTGTTTTTGAGGAGTGAAAGCTTTGTTTCCTTAGGGAAATTATGTGCTAACTGATTCAACTTATGCACACATTCTTAACTGGAAATCAGCATCCACTGTTCTTAGAAAGATAGTGAAGAAGGCAGTGAATTTTAAAATTGCTTTTCTCCGAAGTGGACTTTCTTTGCTTAGTTGGTGTGCTAATGTGTACCAGAAGAACAGAGGTACTGAATGCTACCAGCTAGATACATGGTGATTTAGGCAGTAACATGTACACATGTAATGGGTACCAAGAGAGCCTCACCTACAGCTGAGATAACCACAGAATTATGACAACAGAAATAACTGATATACATTTTACAAGGTTAAAAATCACATTTTTCATAGAAAACAGATCTATTTAAATAGTTCGTGTTATTCACATTGAAGAAAAGCTGCACATGAGCATCTGAGACATCTAGAGCATTTATGCGGGGTGCACACAGCAGTGAATCTCCGGTAAGTTTGTGGTGAGTGAACAGAATCACTATAAGGTATATCCCAGCCCTTTGATTATTATTTTTTTTTTATTTTATGAGACAGAATAATCTTAAGTTACTAAGTTTGTCAGTTTAGGCCACAATTTGCAGTTCTCTTTCCTGAGGCTCCCTGAATGGTGGGATGACAGGCTTATGTCAGCTGGCTTGGGTGTCTTCTTCTTCTGAGTGTTTACATTCTCTGTAAACACTTGGAAATGTTGGTGAGATTTCATGCTTGGTATTTCTAGGTTCTCTTTTTGTTCTGTTGGAGACATTACACATTTTCATTAGTATATGTTTGCAATGCATAACAATCGCATTTATTGTGTGGGGTAGGTACATGTACATGGCATACCTTAGTGTGCTTCCCCTTCCCCTCATTTTTGAGATTCTGTGTTTCATCTATCTAACCTACATTAACAGCAGCGAGTAACATGAAAGAAAAAAAAAAGATTGAGTTCATTGGAATAGGCGCAGAGCCGGGTTTTAAAGATTCACAAAAATGTAGAAAAGATATGAGAACTTCATGGAAAATAACGGGCACATTGATTCAGGTTTCATATTCTTGTTCTTGGAAATCCAGCAGTCGCTGAGCCTGTGTGCAATTTGGGTGTGTTACAGTAGGGTACAGCAGCAATCTTAGATCAAATTTGAATCACATTTTAAGAATTTGTTGTACATTATTGAAAGCAAAATAAAAGGGAATATAATACTAATGAAATCAATACTCACATGTTTTCAATAGTATCACTGTACTAATGCTAAATTTTCGAGATGAGTCAATTTACATTGCATGTAAAATATCATAATTTTATATTGTTGATTAATAATTTTTCCTTCAGTTTTCCACACAAAGTTGTTTGTAATTCATTTATTCTATATTTTCCCAACTCACAAACCTGAATTCTGGTTAGAGCAGAGTGCTTTTTGTAATTTCTACTGTTTGCATTCATCCATGAATTATCTATTACTTTTAGTATTGAGATAGAATTTGACTTGCAATGCAGGCTGGTCTTGAATTCACTTTGTAGCCCAGGCTGGCCTCAAACATACAGCAATCTTCCTGCCTCAGCTTTCAGTTGATGGGCATTTGGGTTGCTTCCAAACTTGGCTAATATGAAGCGTGCTGCTTTAAACGTGGGTGTGTGTGAATCATTCTGGTATGATTCTTTGAATTCTTTTGTGAAGATATGAAGAAGGAAAAGAGCTGGGTGGAATGGATCCTCTAGGCCTAATATTTGAGAAACTTTTGCAGTGGTTTGCACAGTGGTTACGTTAGTTCACACTCCCACCAACAGTGGAGAAAGCTGCTTTTTCCCCCACAGCCACAACAGCATTTGCTTTTGTTTGATTTCTTGATGATAGTCATCCTTTCTGTGGAGTAATGGAATCTAAACACCGGTTTAATCTGTTGAATCAGCAGAGACATTAAACAATTTTTTATATGTCTATTTGCCAATTACACTTCTTCATCTAAGAAATATCTATTTATTTCAAATGCCCACTTTTGGATTGGATCTTTACATTTGGACAGATAACTTTTTAAATACCTACTATGTATTCTATAAAATATTCCTTTTACTAAGGAATGGCTGCAAATTTTTCCCAGAGTGTCCATTGTCTCTTCATTCTGTTGGTGGTTTTTCTTTCTGTGCCAAAGATTTTTAATAAAATGAAATCCTAGTTGTTAATTCTTTGTGATAAATCCTGTGCAATTGGGTCCATGTTCACAAAATCTTTGCCATCCTCTACATCTTCAAGAGTTCCACATGTTTTGTATTCTTGCAGATTTAGCATTTCTTTTTAATATTTAGATCTCTGATTCCTTTCAAATTTAGTGCAGTGCATGGAGACAAACACTTTTCTAGTTTAAGTCTTCTGCATGTTAAAAGCCAGTTTTTCTGGCATTGCTTTTATTAGAGTCTATCTTCTTTCAGTTGAACATGTTTGGTGTCATTTACAAAGATAATGTGGCTGATAGTGTTTCTAGTTATTCCTGCATCTTTTGTTCTGATCCATTGATCATCAGATCTGTTTTTTTTTTTCCCAACACCATGCTGTTTTCATCATAGTAGCTTTGTAGCATTTCAATCAGGGATTGTGGTGACCCCTGGCTTGCCTTTTTGCCCAGATTTTTTTCTTTTTCATTTTCTTTCTTCTTTCCTTTCTTCCTTCTTGTTTCTTTTCTTTCTTTCTTTCTTTCTTTCTTTCTTTCTTTCTTTCTTTCTTCCTTCCTTTCTTTCTTTCTTTCTTTCTTTCTTTCTTTCTTTCTTTCTTTCTTTCTTTCTGGTACTGTGGATCAAACTCATGATCTATTGTTGGTCAAGTAGGCACTTATACCATGGAGCTAAATCCCCAGCCCTTTGCTCAGAATTTTTTTTTTTTGCTACTTTAGATCTGTTCTGATTCCAGATGAATTTTAGGGTTGTTTTCTCTAATCCTGTGAGATATATTATTGGAATTTTGATTGTTATTACACTGATCTATGTAATAAATATGAAAGTATCACTGTTTTCACTATATTGGTTCTTTCACCCAAGATGATATCTCTCCATATTCTGATATCTTTTTCAGTCTTCTTTCTCAGAGTTTTGTGTTTTCCTTCCTTCTTTAGAGGGACCGCTAGGAATTTCCTTTTTGTGGATGATATTGTGAAAGGTGTTGTTTCTTTGATTTCTTTCTCAGTGAGTGGGTTATTCTTGTATAGGAAGGCCATTGATGTTTGAGTGTTGACTTTGCATTCAGCCAGGCTACTGTGGTTGGTTATTGAACCGAGAAGACTCTGGGCAGTGCTTCAGTACTCTTCCAGGTAGACTATTGTATCATCTTTGAGTAATTACAATTTATCTTCTTTCTTTACTATTGTTAATTACAGTTTATCTTCTTTCTTTTGTATTGTTATTCCTTTTATTTCATTATCTCATCTAATTGTTCTGGCTAAAGTTTCCAGAACTATACAGATTAGGAATTGTGACAGTGGACATCTGTGACTTGTTCTTGATTTCAGAGTGAAAACATTCAATTTTTATCTATTCTGTGTGGTGCTGGCTGCTGGTTTGTCACAGGTGATTTTTATCAGATTGAGACAAAGACTGTCTATTCCAATTTTATACAGTGGATTTTTTATGAATAGTCATTAGACTTCGTCAAATGCTTTTGCTACATCTGTTGAGATACTCATATGGGTTTTGCCCTTGGCTCTATTAATATGGTTTATTACATTTATGGATTTGCGTATGTTGAACCACCCCTGCTTCCCTGGGATGAATCCCACTTGCTCATGTTATATAGTTTTCCTGCTGATTTGCTACAATTCTGTTTGCTACTATCTTACTGAAGATGTTCACATGTGCATTCATTAGGTACATTGAATGTAGCTCATTTTCCTGTTGGGTCTTCTTATGTTTTGGAATCAGGGTAATGCTTGCATCCTGGAATGAATTTGGAATTTTTGTTTCCCTTTCAATTACATGAAAGAATATATAAAGTAGCCATATTAAGTCTTCTCTAAATTTTGTATAGAATTCAGCAGCAAATTAAGAGGGCCTCAGCTTTTCTTTGATGTTAGGTTTCTAATGTCTTGAATTTCATTGATTGATATTGGTTTATTTGGAATTTTTATCTTGCTTCATCTTTAGAATTTAATATGTATCAAGAAATTTTTCCATGTCTTCTATAGTATCCATTCTATTGACAGTTTTTCTTGAAACAGAAAAAAAAAATCTAGTTTTCTGTGGGATCTGTTGTGATTTCACCCTTTTCATTCCTGATTGTCTGGATTTGTCTTTGTTTCCTTTTTGTGCTAAGTTTTATCTTTTCAAGAACCAATTCTTCTGTTCATTGATTCTTTGCATCACTTTGTTAGTCTCTGTTGGGTTAGTTTCTGATCTGAGGTATAACTTACTGCTTCATGTCAGCTTTGGTGTAACCCACTCTTCTTTTTCCAGTACCTTGAGGTTCAACATGGAGTTGTTTATTGATCTTGCTCTGTTTTCCTAACAAAAGTACTTGGTGCTATAAATTTCTCTCATAAAACTGCTTTCATGGTGTCTCATAAATTTTGGCATGTTGTATTGGCATTATCACTGAATTGTAGAAGTGTCTAATTTTTCATTAATCTTATCTGTTACTCATTGTTTTTCAAGAGGATACTATTTAATTTTGATATGTTATGAATTCTTTGGTTTTTTTAGTCATTGATTTCCAATTTCATTGCACTATTTTCTGACAATATGCATGGGGTGATTTCAGTTCCTTTGCATTTACTTAAGCATTTACTTTTATGAATGAGTCTGTTTTGTATTTTAGGGAACATCCTGGATGCAATTGAGAAGAATATGTATTTTGATGTTGTGGGGTGGAACTTTCTGTAGACATCTAGTATGTCTGACTGTTGAGAAATTTGTTTCAGTTGTAATATTTCACTGTTGATTTTTTGTCTAGTTGTTCTGTCTCTTTGTAACAGTGGAGGGTGCGATTCCCCAAGAAATAGTGATCATGCATGTTAGATTTTTCGTGTTTCTTAATGTTTGTTTTATACAATTAGAGGCACTAATATTTATGGAATCCATATATATGATTGCTATTTCTTCCTCTTGGATTATTCCATTTACGAGTATGTAGTGATCTTTTTTGTCTCTCCTAATAGGTCTGACTTAGAATACACTTTGTGAATAGAGTAGCTATCCCCGATTTTTTCTCCCTGGTTCATGTTGTATGGAGTATAGTTTCCTGTCCTTTGTCTCTCAGTTCATGAATTTCTTTGGAGTTACATATGTTTCTTATATGCAACATATTGATGGATTTTGCTTCTTGGTTCATTTTGCCAGTGTGTTTCTTTTGATTGTGGAATGAGAACATTGTCATTGAAGGTTATAACTAGTATGTATAAATTTATCATTCTCATGTTATTTTCCAGATTTATCTCTCTTTTTCTCCCCTATGTTTTATTTTGTGCTGTTCCCAGTAGATTCATTCTGTTGTGGTTCAAGGAATTGTAGTTCTTGTTACCTGTTTCTAGAATGTCTTTCAGAACATTTTGTAGTGCTAGTTAGATGCTCATGAATTTCCTTTACTGTTCTTTTTCAAGGAAGTATCTTATTTCTCCATCAAAATTGAAAGATATTTTTCCAAGGGATATCAGTATGGGCTGATGTGTTTATTTTTAATTTATTTTTTTAGTTTTTTGAGGAAGTTTGAAATACTTCACTCAAAACTGTTCTTGACTCAAGGGCTTGTGTTGAGAAGTCAGGTGTGATTCTGATAGGCTTTCATCTATATAATATTTTATTCTTTTGTCTAGCAGCTCTTAATATTCTGTTTTGAAAGAATTTCTGTAATCTTGATGCTTATATGACTTGTTATATGCTTTTTTTATGCATGGTAATTGGAACTCTATTTTCAGGACTGTGAAAATCTTTCTACTTGGCATGGAATTGTTCTGCCATGATATCTATCATCAGTTTGTTTCACATGTATGCTAGTTCCTGAGGGGTTTTTTTTTAACTGACTCTAATAATTCTTATGTAAGTCTTCTCTGTTTCATGTAGTGGCTGCTAGGTTGAGTTCTTATGATCTGCAACATTTTTAAAGAAATATTTATTTTTATCCTCACTAACTAATCTTGTTTTTATATCTGAGATTTTGGCCTCACATTGGTTTATTCTGCTCTGAATACTTAATTGGAAGTTTTAATGTCCTGGATATCTCCTTGAATCTGTTTTTGAATTTCTGTTCTTTCCAATATTGAGCACTCATGACTTCAGTTAATTTCCTTGCTCCTCTATTTTTTAATCTGTATCTGCTCTAGAGTAACTAAGGATGTTTTTACATTATGGTCACTAGCAGTTATTTAAGAAATTATATCTGAATTGATTTTTGTCTAAATCTTTGTTGATTTGCTTTATTGCTTGGACATCAGGGGTTCTAGGTAGGTGGCTTTTTGTTTGCCCCACATCACTGTCCCATGTTTGTCATTGTGGAAATGGATGAGTGGAGTTGCATCTTGCTGAAGTGTCTTTTCATTTTCTCTGTGTTTTAGTTTAATTCCTAGATTGATGCTTGTAACTGCTTGTGGTGGGTAACTTGACTGCTATTATTTAGAACTGCTAGGAAATGACTACCTGAGAGGTGTATTCCATGTTTAGTCAGCTTTGGGTTTTGAGTGTGTTGCAAGATTATACCTCTTCAATTTATTGGGGTTGAGAAGTTGCTGCCTACTTAGTAGAGGCCCTGGATCTTTGAGAGTGGCCCAGTGTATTATATGACCCTTAGGCCATGTCAATCTTGGTATAGCAGGAAGAACAGCTGGCTAACAGAACTATGTCACCTTGGCTAAGGCGCTGTTTTTATCAATAACTATTACATCAAAAACAGCCTAGAAAATGACAAACTGTGGTATGCACTAATTTGCCACCTTTAATTGTATGAACTAGATTTTTGGTTATATAATAAAATCTAAAATGAACCAGAAATTTACATGAAGAAATAAGTCCTCAGTATACCAACTTTACCTTCAGTAGAGAAAATATAGTAGGAATCAGTGTAGGAAGAATAGATAAACAGAAGAAAAGAAAGGGATTAGATGCAAAGCTGCAGGACAAAGAAGGATCACCCAATGTTTAGGAGGGTGGTGCAAACAATAGGAGGTTGCAAAGCTGCTGTAATGTACAGGATGGCGTGGTTGCTCTAACTGTCTGGGAATCTGGTGGGTCAGAGGTGCCCTTCAATGATGGGAAAAGCACTGGCTATCAAGCTCCATGAAGAAAGCAAATGGTCTTGCAGCACCATGTTCCTTATCAGCCAATTTCTAGCAGGGACAAAGGAATAAGGATACATGTCAAGCATCAAACTGTCAGACATTCAATCTTGTGAGGTGCTGAATGTGATTTAATAGTAATTAAACTATATCATAGGCTGGTAGATAAAATATTTCAGTGTGTTTGATAGAAGCAATCTCAGAAATACTATTCCCATGGACTTGAAGTGCATGAGAAAGAGCTGTAGAGGCAGCACTTGTACACTTCTTTGTAAAAGTTCCTTAAAGTCTCCCACCTACCTGAGGAAAACTCCCAATCAGTATGAAGAAAAAGTAAGAGTCCAGCAGGGCTTGGGCCTGTCTCACCAATTTCCTGGTTATCCTGCCATTCTTGGCCAGCTCTGGGGATTTGGGCCTGCCTGCACCCTACCCTCAATTCTGGAGCCTGGGTGGCCCTGGGTGATTGTCCTGGCACCATCCTGAGCCCCAGGAGGGAGGTCAAGATCATTGCTTCCCCTGGCAAGGGAATGTTAAGGTTTCCTGCTGCATTAAACCAGCTCAGCAGGGCTTGGACCTGCCTGCACCAACTTCCTGGCTTCCTGCAAAGCTTGACCAGCCCTGGGGATTTGGGCCTGCCTGTGCCCACAATTGTGGAGACTGGGCAGCCTGGGGGGAGTGTCCCCCCACTATCCCAAGTCCCAGGAGGGAGTTTAAGATCATTGCTCTTGCCAGCGAGGGAGCTTCACAGCTTTCTGCCACACAGAACAAGCTCAGCAGTGCTTGGGCCTGCTTGGCCCAATCCCAGTGACTCTATCTCAATCCAGAGAACTGGGTGGGTAGAGTCCCAGGAGATTAGAGCATAGAAGAGGATGTCCTTCTCCCCTTGCCCAGGAGAAGCCTTGGAATAACACTTGAAGCATAGATATAGGAAAATGACCAAATGAAGGACTAAAATATAATCTCAAGCCTCCAGCCCATCCCAAGAAACCTTAGGAACTATGTACATAGAAGAAAACATATGCCATATACCTGAAATACTTGAAATAGAAGCAACTGAAATAAAGAAGCAACCCTGGGAAGCTTTAAAGGAATTCAAACTAGAAATAATCTCCCAGGTAAAAAAAGAAATGATAAAACAAATGAAAGAAATGCTGAACATATCTAAGTAAGACACAGTTAAAAAACTGGAGGAACTAAAAAATTGGAGGAATCCCTGCATGAACAATATAAAAACAAACAATACATGAATCAGATGCAAAGAGATATGCAGGAAATCAAAAATTCCATTGAAAGTTTTAAAAACTGCCTCAATGAAAGTGAAGATAGAAATTCTATCCTCAAAGACAAGATTGAAGCTAGTGAACAGGAAAGGAAAGATCTTTTTAGAATAAAACAAGTCAGGAAATAATTCAACAGCTGCAAGATGATGCAACGATAGACAACATAAGATGGATAGGGATAAATGAAAAAGAAGCAAACAACTTAAAGGATGTCAAGAGGATATTTAGAGAAGAAATAGTTGAAAATTTCCCAAACATGAGAATGGAAACTAACATCAGGATCAGTGAAGCATGTAGAACTCCAAATAGCCATAACCAAAATAAAACTACACAGAGACATATAATAATCACCATCCCAGAAATCTAACATAAGAATAGAATATTAAAAGCTGTGAGAGAAAAAAGACAAATCACCTATAAAGCGAAACCTATCAGAATCACAAAAGACGTATCAGCACAATCAATACAGTCAAGAACAGCATAGAGTGAAGTATTTCAGATCCTAAAGGAAAATGATTTCCAACCTAGGCTGATAAAGACTGTCCTTCAAAATTGATGGAGAAAAAAGATACTTCCATGACAAAGAACAGCTGAACAATTTCATGAACAGCAAGCCAACCCTAAAAAGAATACTGAAAGACGATCTAGATACACATAGGAAAAAACCACTAAGCAAGGTAGACAACTAAACAGAATAGAAAGATGAAGATACTAGCAGAAAGATAATTTATCAACAACAAGCCAATATATAAGAGTTATAACCATTAATGTAAATGGTCTCAATTCACCAAATAAAAGAAACAGATAGGCAGAATGGATCAAGAAACAACATCCAATCATATGCTGTCTGTTTCCAAAAGGGAACTCACAGATTGAAAGTCAAAAGATGGAAAACAATATGTCATGCAACAGGAACAAAAAAAAAAAAGTGTGGGTAGCTATTTTGTTTGCAGATAATGTGAACTTCAAACCAACAATGATCCTAAGAGATAAAGAAGATTGCTACATACTGGTTGGGGGAAAACTTAAAGAGGAAGAGATAACTATCTTATAAACATATGCACCAAATTCCAGAGCACCCAGCTATACAAAGCAAGTATTAATAGAAATGAAAAACCAAATTATCAAAAACACAATTATAACAGGGGACCTTAACACACCATTGACACCAAGGGACAGATCAACCAGACAGAAAATCAAAAAGAAAAAAACAGAACTGAATCACAACTATAAACAAATGGACTTGATAGACATATACAGAGTGTTCCATACAACAACATCAGAATATACATTCTCAGCAGCAGATACGACATTCTCTAAAACACACCATTTACTAGCTCACAGAAGATATTTAAATCAAGGCAAAAGAATTGAAATTATCCCATGCATGTTTTCAGATCATAGTGCCATGAAACTAGAAATTAATGATAAAAAAACTGCAAAAATTCCATAAACACATGGAAATAATAATACACGCTTGAGCAATCACTGGGTGAAGAGGAAATTAAAGAAGAAAATAACAATACCTACAAGCAAACAAAAAATACAAACACAACTTACCAGAATCTGTGGGATGCAATGAAAGCAGTCCTCAGAGGAAAATTTATTGCACTGAGAACCCACATCAAGAAAACAGAACAAATACAAATAAACAACCTGTTGCTACATCTCAAACATCTAGATAAAGAAGAATAAGTCAATCCCAAATCCATAAGAAGGGAGGAAATTATAAAACTTGGACCAGAAATTAATATAATAGAGACTAAGTAAACAATCCAAAAAATCAGTGAATCAGAGTTGGTTGTTTGAGAGAGTATATAATATTGATAAGCCCCTAGCCAACCTTATTAAAAAGAGGAAATAAACAGCTCAGATTCATGCAATAAGGAATGAAAAAGGCAAAATCACTACAGACTTTCTGGAAATACAGAAGATCATCAACACCTATTTCAAAAACCTCTACTCTCATAGATTTGATAACGGAAGAAATGGACAGATTCTTAGAAATATATGAAGTACCAAAGCTGGGTCAAGAAGATGTTAAAATGGCTGAATAACCCAATTTCTATTAATGAAACAAAATGTAATTAAGTCCTTATCTACAAAGAAGAGTCTAGGTCCAAAAAATACAAGAAATACAAACAAGACTTAATGCTGACATTCCTCAAACTCTTCAATGAAATGGAAAGGGAAGCCTTTGTTCCTAAGTCATTCTTGGAAGCAAATATTACTCTAGTACCAAAACCCGAGAAAGACCCAACTAAAAAAGTGAACTACAGGCCAATCTCCCTAATGAACACAGATGCAAAAATCCTCAATAAAATATTGGCAAATAGGATGCAGCAAATCATCAAGAAGATTATACAATACGACCAAGTGGGATTCATCCTAGGCAAGCAGTGATGGTTCAACATATGTAATTCAATAAATGTAATCCACCATATCAATTAAGTTAAAAGTAAAAAAAATCACATGATCATCTCTATTGATGCAGAAAAAGCTTTTGACGAGGTCGAACACTCATTCATGATAAGAATGTTAGTGAAAATTAGAATAGATGGTCTTTACCTCAATAAGATAAAGGCCATCTATGACAAACCTATAGCCAACATCATACTAAATGGCCAAAAACTGAAGGCCTTTACCTTAAATCAGGCACAAGACAAGGATGTCCCTTATCACTGCTCCTATTTTATATAGTACTGGAAATACTAGCTAGAGAAATTAGACAAGGACAGAAATAAAAGATATAAAGACAGGAAAAGAGGAAGTTAAATTATCATTATTTGCAGATTACATGATACTCTACATAGAAGATCCCCTAAACTCCATTGAAAGACTCCTAGATATAATAAACAAATTCGGTATTGTAGCTGGATACAAAATCAATACTCAAAAAGTCAGTACTTTTTCTATACACTAACAAAAATGTAAGAGAAAGAAATAAAATAAGCCACATCCTTTACACTAACATCCAAAAAAATGAAACCCTTAGGAATTAGTCTCACAAAAATTAGTAAAAGATCTAAACAAGGAAAATTATAATACCCTGAAAAAAGAAATTGAAGAAGATCTCAGAAAATGGAAAGATATCCCTTGCTTATGGATAGGAAGAATAAATATCATAAAAATGGACATTTTCCTAAAACTGTTATACAGATTCATTGCAATCCAAATAAAAATACCATCAACATACCTCATAGATCTAGAGAAATCAATCCTAAAATTCATCTGGAAGCAGAAAAGACCTAGAATAGCAAAACGAATTCTAAGCAGCAAAGGCAAGTGAGGAGGCATCACAATCCCTGACTTGAAGTCATACTACAAAGCAACTGTAATACAGTCAACATGGTACTGGAATAAAAACAGACCTGAAGATTAATGGAATAGATTAGAAGATACAAGCACAACTACAAACACACTTAACCACCTTATCTTTGATACAGAGGCCAAACATTTTCACTGGAAGAACGACAGTCTCTTTTATAAATGGTACTGGAAAATTTGGCTCTCCATATTCCAAAAACTAAATCTAGACCCATGCCTATCAGCATGTACTTAATTAAAAACTAAATGGATCAAAGATTTGAATATTAAAACAGAAACATTAAATATATTGGAAGATGAATTGGGTAAAAATCTTGGAGACATAGGGGTAGATAGAGAATTCATGAACAGGAATCAAACCACACAGGAAATACTTCCCAAAATCAACAGCTGGGATCACATCTTATTAAAAAGTTTCTGCGTCTCAAAAGAAATAACACCATAGTGAAAAGAAAACCCACAAACTGGGAAAAGATCTTAGTGAACTGTCCCTCAGACAAAGGACTTCTGGCTAAAACATATAAAGAATTAAAAAAAAATATGACGCCAAAAAATCAAATATCCAATTCAACAATGGGCATCTGAGATGAATACACACTTCTCAGATGAAGAAATACAAATGGCAAATAAATATATGAAAAAATGTTCATCATTATTACTCATTATAGAAATGCAAATTAAAACCACAGTGAGATTCCATCTCACTCCAGAAAGAATGACCAGAAGCAAGAAAACTATCAACAACAAATGATGGAGAGCTGTGGGGAAAAAGGAACTCTCCTTCACTGTTGGTGGGAGTGTATACTGGTGCAACCATTGTGGAAGTCAGTCTGGAGATTTCTCACAACGCTGGGATTGGAAGTCCCAATTGTTCCAGATATTCCACTTCTTGGCATATCCCCAGAAAAACTAAAAACATCATACCACATTGAAGTCTGTGCACCCATGTTTATAGCAGCACAATTTGTAAAAGCCTGATCTTGGAAACAACCTAAGTGTCCATTACCCGAGGAATGGGTAAAAAAGTTGTGGTCTTTTTATACAAAGAAGAACTATTCAGTTATAAAGAATGATCACATTAAGATATTTATAAATAAATGATGCAACTTGAGACCATACTCATAAGCGAAATAAATCAAACTCACATGCATAAATACCAAATATTTCCCTAGTGTAAGAAATGGTAAGAATACATAAAAGTATGTGGTAATCATGATTTCCCATTATATTGCTTTGACGCTGTATAGTGTTTTAATTCATTAATTGGAATGGTTTTATTCTGTGTTGTTTGATTTTATTGTCTGTGATAGTATGAACAGCTATTTTGAAGAAAACAAGACATTATATTAGCTAGTGCTGACTTAATATCATCTTGTATTTTTTAAATTTTATTTAAAAGGAAAAAGAGAAAAAAAAAGAACAAAAAACAAAAAACAAAGCGGCTTAAAGTACAAGTAACACGGAACTACAAAAAAAGCCAGTGAGAAACCATCAGTTAATAGATTACACATTATCATCTTAGAGGTAGTTGCTCAAGTCACAGTATCAAAGCATACAAAGTGGACATTCAAACAGTGAGACTGCAAAGAGTTGTGTCTAATGATCCAACCAAAAACATTAATATGGTCAGCTATTTAACACCCCTAAACACACTTACAGTTGTATCTTTAGAACACTTTTTTCCATCTCATTTTTACAACAAAATTTACACATTTTGGGTTTTATTACTCAGTTCTTATTACTTTTTTTGGATGAGAATAAAGTCAAATATGGCAAAACAAAGCTGTCAGTCAAAACCAAGGATAGAAATAGTACATGATGTAAAAACAGAGTACAAGGTTGTCAACAATGGTTACCATAATGCCTCTTGCTTCTTTAAAAAGAATTGTCTATCTCATTAGGTATTATAAAGTTGAACAAAACAGTAGAGAACACGACCAATAAAACTTAAACATTGTAAACATTACAGGACTTCCAAAGGAGATAATAGTCAAACCAGAATGGGCATCTTAGTGAATCTTAGTGCATTCAAAGTAGTTGCCTATACCCTCAAACTTGATACTATCATACCAAATGGAGCAGAGTCTAATCAGTCAAAAAAAGATAGTGGGAGTATCACCCAACTTCAAATCAAGTTAATAGGAAATGAAAAAAAAATATTACTATAATATACCCTGCTATTTTAAAAATTTTCCCCTTAATTAAAAAATCATAAAAAATAACTAAATATTTTTTTTAACAAATAAGGGAGAAATTGAGATAAAAGAGGACATAACAACATGATACAGGTCAAAGCATGACTGTTTCAGCAACCTAGTGCTTCACCACCAAATAATCCGACTTAATTGTAGTTACCATAGTGTCTGTCTTTTTCCTTGAAATATTTGAACATAACTTCATATACTATAGCTTCCAATATTTCCATATCAAGCAGCCCAGAATAAAGCCATTCCAATTAATAAGTGAATATTTTATAAGGCTTCAAGGCCACATAATGGGGAATCATGATTACCACATACTTTTAAATATTTGAATCATTACTTACATTAGGGAAACTATTCGGTATTCACACATGCGAGATTGATTTATTTCACTTATGTGTATGGTCTCAAGCTGTGCCCATTTATTGATAAATATCTCAATGTGATCCTTCTTTATAGCTGAGTAATACTCCATTGTATAGAAATACCACAACTTTTTTATCCATTCATCAGTTGATGGACACCTGGGTTGTTTCCAAGATCTGGTGATTACAAATTGTGCTGCTATAAACATAGGTGCACATATATCACTGTGGTATGATACTTTCAATTCTTCTAGGAATATGCCTAGAAGTGGAATAGCTGGAACAAATGGGACTTCCAGTCCCAGCTTTTTGAGAAATCTCCAGCCTGACCTCCACAAAGGTTGTACCAGTCTACACTCCCACCAACACTGTAGGAGAGTTCCTTTTTCCCCATAGCCCCTCCAGCATTTGTTGTTGTTGGTTTTCTTGATCCTGGCCATTCTTTCAAGAGTGAGATGGAATCTCAGTGTGGTTTAAATTTGTATTTCTCTAATGACCAATGATGATGAACATTTTTTCATATCTTGTTTTTTTTTTATTTAAGAGGAAAAAGAGAAAAACACAAAACAAAACAAAGCAGTGTAAGGTTACACATAATACAGAACTACAAAAAAAAACCACATAACAGTAAGAAATCACCTGTTAATAGATTACATATTATCATCTTGGAAATAGTTGCTCAAATCACAGTATCAAAGAATACAAAGTAGACATTCAAACAGAGAGACTGCAAACAGCTCTGTTCAATGATCCAAAAACATTAATATAGTCAGCTATCTAACAGCCCTATACACACTGGCTGTTATATCCATTAGAGCTCTTTTTTTTTCCCCTTCTCTTTTTTACAACAAAATTTACACATTTTGGATTTTATTACTCCTTAGTTCTTATTACTTTTTTGGGGGGGGGAGAGAATAAAGTCAAATATGGCAAAACAAAGCTGTCAGTCAAAACCAAGGCTAGACATAGCACATGATGTAGAACAGAGTACAAGGTTATCAACAATAGTTATCAACGTTGTCTCTTGTTTCCTTAAAAAGATTTGTCTATCTCCTTAGATATTATAAAGTTGGACAAAACAGTAGAGAACAAGACCAATAAAACTTAGGCATTGTAAACATTACAGGACTTCCAAAGGAGACAATAGTAAAACCAGAATGGGCATCTTTGTGAATCTTATTGCCTTCAAAGTAGTTGCCTATACCCTCAGACTTGATACTATCGCACAGAATGGAACAGAGTCTAATCAGTCAAAACAAGATCGTGGGAGTATTACAGGACTTCAAAACAAGTTAATAGGAAATCGAAAAGAGTTACTATTATATATCCTAATTTTTAAATTTTTTCCCTTAATTAAAATAAACATAAGAAATAACTAAATAATTTTTTTAAAGAATAGTAGTTACCATAGTGTCTGTCTTTTTCCTTGAAATATTTGGATAAAACTTCATATACTATAGCTTCAAATATTTCCATATCAAGAAGCCCAGAATAAAGCCTTTCTAATTAATAGGTGAAAATTTTATAAGGCTTCAAGGCCACATAATGGGGAATCATGATAGCCACATATTTTTATATATTTGAATCATTACTTACATTAGGGAAACTATTCGGTATTCATACATGCGAGATTGATTTATTTCACTTATGAGTATGGTCTCAAGCTGCGGCATTTATTGATAAATATCTCAATGTGATCCTTCTTTATAGCTGAATAATACTCCATTGTATAAAAATACCACAACTTTTTTATCCATTCCTCAGTTGATGGACACTTGGGTTGTTTCCAAGATCTGGCGATCACAAATTGTGCTGCTATAAACATAGGTGCACATAAATCACTGTGGTATGATGCTTTCAGTTCTTCTGGGAATATGCCTAGAAGTGGAATAGCTGGAATAAATGGGATTTCCAATCCCAACTTTTTGAGAAACCTCCAGACAGACCTCCACAAAGGCTGTACCACTCTACACTTCCACCAACAGTGCAGGAGAGTTCCTTTTTCCCCACAGCCCCTCCAGCATTTGTTGTTGTTGGTTTTCTTGATCCTGGCCATTCTTTCAGGAGTGAGATGGTATCTCAGTGTGGATTTAATTTGCATTTCTCTAATGACCAATGATGATGAGCGTTTTTTCATGTATTTATTTTCCATTTGCATTTCTTCATCTGAGAATTGCGTATTCATCTCAGATACCCATTTTTGGATTGGATCTTTGAATTTTGGAGGTCTGAGTTTTTTTTTAATTCTTTATATGTTTTAGACAAGAGTCCCTTGTCTGAGAGAGAGTTCACTAAAATCTTTTCCCAGTTTGTGGGTTTTCTTTTCACTATGCTGGAGATTTCTTTTGACATGCAGAAACTTTTTAATTCCTAAATATTTCATTTTTTGCTTGCTAATGTGAATAGTCCAGTTTCTCTTATTTCCCTCTCTGTGATTTTGTTGTTTGAGTATAGGAATGCTATTCATTTCTGAGTATTGATTTTGTATCCAGCCACATTACTGAATTTATTTATTGTATCTAAGAGTCTTTCAATGGAGCTTAGGGGGTCTTCTATGTAGAGTATCATGTCATCTGCAAACAATGACAACTTAA
Organism: Cavia porcellus; assembly: GCF_034190915.1. Taxonomy (NCBI): domain Eukaryota; kingdom Metazoa; phylum Chordata; class Mammalia; order Rodentia; family Caviidae; genus Cavia; species Cavia porcellus. Next base: position 40,984,345 of record NW_026947501.1, on the reverse strand, counting down.
CTTCTTCTTTTCCTATCTTTACCCCTTTTATTTCTCTTTCTTGCCTAATTACTCTGGCTAGTACTTCCAGTATTTTATTAAATAGGAGTGGTGATAAAGGACATCCTTGTCTTGTGCCTGATTTTAAAGTAAAGGCTTTCAATTTTTGGCCATTTAGTATGATGCTGGCTGTTGGTTTGTCATATATGGCCTTTATTATATTGAGGTAAAGACCATCTATTCCAATTTTCTGTAGAGTTTTTATCATGAATGAATGTTGAACCTTATCGAAGGCTTTTTCTGCATCTATAGAAATGATCATGTGATCCTTATTTTTGGCTTTATTGATATGGTGGATTACATTTATTGATTTGTGTATGTTGAACCATCCTTGCATTCCTGGGATGAATCCCACTTGGTCATGGTGTATAATCTTCTTGATGATTTGCTGGATCCTATTTGCCAATATTTTATTGAGGATTTTGCATCTGTGTTCATTAGGGAGATCGGTCTATAGTTCTCTTTTTTAGTTGGGTCTTTATCAGGTTTTGGTACTAGAGTAATATTTGCTTCCAGGAATGACTTAGGAAGGATTGCTTCCCTTTCAATTTCATTGAATATTTTGAGGAGTGTCGGCATTAGGTCTTCTTTGTATTTCTTGTAGAATTCTGCAGTGAATCCATCTGGGCCTGCGCTCTTCTTGGTGGGTAAGGACTTAATTTCATTTTCAATTTCAGTAACAGAGATTGGGTTATTCAACAGTTTTACATCCTCTTGATCTAGCTTTGGCACTTCATATGCTTCTAAGAATCTGTCTATTTCTTCTGTGTTATCAAACTTTTGAGAGTAGAGGTTTTAGAAATAGGTGTTGATGATCTTCTGTATTTCTATTTGGTCTGTAGTGATTTCTCCTTTTTCATTTCTTATTGCATGAATTTGAGCTTTTTCTTCCCTTTTTTAAATAAGGTTGGCTAGGGGCTTATCGATTTTATTTATTCTTTTAAAGAACCAACTGTTTGATTTGTTGATTCTTACGATTGTTTTCTTAGTCTCTATTGCATTGATTTCTGCTCTGAGTTTTATGATTTCCTCTCTTCTTTTGGCTTTGGGCTTGACTTGCTCTTCTTTTTCTAGCTGTTTGAGGTGTAGCATCAAGTTATTTATTTGTATTCGTTCTGTTTTCCTGATGTGGGAACTCAGTGCAATAAATTTTCCTCTCAGGACGGCTTTCATTGCATCCCACAGATTCCGGTAAGTTGTATCTGTATTTTCATTTTCTTTTAGGTATTGTTTGATTTCTTCTTTAATTTCTTCTGTGACCCACTGATTACTCAAGAGTGTGTTATTCAGTTTCCATGTGTTTGTGGGATTTTTGCTGTATCTTTTATCATTAATTTCTAATTTCAGAGCGCTATGATCCGATAACATGCAAGGGATGATTTCAGCTCTTTTGCACTTGTTTAAATATGCTCTGTGAGCTAATATATGGTCTATTTTAGAAAATGATCCATGTACTGCTGAGAAGAATGTGCATTCTGATGTTGTTGGGTGGAACATTCTGTATATGTCTATCAAACCCATTTGTTCACAGGTGTGATTCAGTTCAGTTATTTCTTTGCTCATTTTCTGTCTGGTTGATCTGTCCCTTGGTGTCAGTGGTGTATTAAGGTCTCCTGTTACAATTGTGTTACTGATAATTTGAGTTTTCATTTCTGTTAATAATTGTTTTATATAACTGGGTGCTCTGGAGTTTGGTGCGTATATATTTAAGATAGTTATCTCTTCCTCTTGGAGTTTTCCCCTTACGAGTATGTAGTGACCTTCTTTGTCCTTTATGGTCATTGTTGGTTTAAAATTCACGTTGTCTGCAAACAGAATGGCTACTCCTGCCTTTTTTTGGATTCCTGCTGCATGAAGAATTGTTTTCCATCCTTTGACTTTCAGTCTGTGAGTATCCTTCTGGGTTAGATGGGTTTCCTGTAAACAGCATATGGTTGGATTTTGTTTCTTGATCCATTCTGCTAGTCTGTTTCTTTTGATTGGTGCATTGAGACCATTTACATTAATGGTTATTACTGTTAAATGCTGGTTAATTGTAGGAATGTTATCTCTCTGCTGTTGCATCTTTATCTTTCTGTTCTGTTTAAATTATCGGCTTTGCTTAGTGTTTTTTTCCTTTGTGTATCTAACTGTCTTTCAATATTTTTTGCAGGGTCAGTTTGGTGTTCATGAAGTTCTTCAGCTGTTCTTTGTCATGGAAGTATCGTATTGCACCATCTATTTTGAATGATAGTTTTGTAGGATATATCAGTCTTGGTTGGAAATCATTTTGCTTTAGGATCTGGAATACTTCACTCCATGCTCTTCTTGACTTTATCGTTTGTGCTGAGAAGTCTGCTGTGATTCTGATAGGTTTTCCTTTATAAATGATCTGTCTTTTCTCTCTGACAGCTTTTAATAATCTATTCTTATGTTGGATTTCTTGGATGATGATTATTATATGTCTGGTGTAGTTTTATTTTGGTTATGACTGTTTGGAGTTCTATATGCTTCACTGATCCTGATGTCAGTTTCTGATCTCTTGCTTGGGAAATTTTCAGCTATTACTTCTCTAAATATCCTCTTGACATCCTTTATGTTGTCTCCCTCTCTTTCATTAATCCCTATCATTCTTAGGTTATTCTTCTTTGCATCGTCTTGCAGTTGTTGAATTGTTGTTTCCTGATTCCTTGTTATTTTCAAAAGATCTTTCCTTTCCTGTTCACTAGCTGCAATCATGTCTTCAAGGTCTGAAATTCTATCTTCACTTTCATTAAGGCGGTTTTTACAACTTTCAGTGGAGTTTTTTTATTTCCTGTATATCTCTGTGCATCTGCATTATGTATTCTGTTTGTTTCTTATATTGTTCGTCTAGGGATTCTATCTTTTTGTTTAGTTCCTCCAATTTTTTAATCTGTGTTTTCTTTAGATATATTTAGAATCTCTTTCATTTCTTTTATCATTTCTTCTTTTATCTGGGAGATTATTGCGAGTTTGAATTTCTTTAAAGCTTCCTGGAGTTGCTTGTCAACTTCAGTAGCTATTATGTCCGATATATCAGGTGGATGGGATATATTTTCTTCTATATACATCGCTCCTAGGGTTTCCTGAGATGGGCTGGAGGTTTGAGGTTGTAATTTGGTCTTTCGTTTTGTCATTTTCTATATTTCTGTGTTTCAAGTGTTATTTGAAAGCTTCCTCTGGATCTGTTGAAAATCCCCTTCTATGTTTGGAGCTACTGAGACTCTGGCACCACGCTACCCCAAGCCATTGGGCCTACAGAACCAGTGGCCCTCCTCTGCCTGCTCAGAACTCCGCAGTTCCAGACAAGCTGGGCCTCAGGGACACTGTGCGCCCACCTGCCCCTTGGAAGATCCACAGCTCTTCAATCGCAGCCGGGTTAGGGTGCTCACCACAGGCCGCAGTGCCTCAGGAGCCTGTGATACCTCTCTGCTTGCAGAGATATCCACAGTCCTCCAGACAAAGGAAGGGACTTCTGCAGGCACTCCAGATCCGCCCAGCTCCTCTTCTGCATGCAGATGGCTAGGCGCGGCTGGGCTCGGGGGATAGTGTAGGCCCGCCCATCCATCAGGAGCTCAGCAGACTTCCAAGTGTAGCCGGGAGGGATGGGGAGGCGGCTGTAGTGGCCTCTAACCCACTGCTCCACTTCACTGCACCCAGAAGCCTGGGGGGTCCGGAACAGTCTGAGATTTGGGCCGACTGTGCTGGGCACTCACCACAGGCTGAGGTGCCTCAGGAACCTGCGATCCCTCCCTGCTTGCAGTAATATTCAGTCCTTCTCATTTCTTGTTTTGAAGTTCCCCCCAAGTTTTGTACTTCTGTCTCCATTGGTTTTACCTTGTTGTATCTTATTGGATTTTATTATATGTGATAATATAAACAAATTTTTTATAGAGAAGGAGATAATATAGAAACCATTGTTCATGTCTGTTAGTTGATTCTGAATACCCTCTAATACTTTCATTCTCTTGACTGGTTTTACACTGTCTTTTTTGGGGTGATACTATAGTATATGAAGGTATCTGCAAATATTTCAAGGAATGAGACACTACGGTAGCTACTGTTATGTCAGTTGTCTTGTGGTGAAACTCTATGTTACTTAAATTGTCCTGTTCTGACCTTTGTTATATCCTCTTTTACCTTAATGTTTTATATTTTAAAGAAGAAACATTGACAGTCGGGGCCCTGTAGTATTTTACATTGATGCTCTACAGTAGTTGAAATAACCATTGGATTTTGTGTATTTGGAGGGGCTGAATGGTTTTGGAAACTGAACTCCTAGCCTCATGCCTGCCAGGTAAGCCTCTGAGCTGTAACTCCAGCCTTTGCCCATTTTCTCATTTCAGTTTATATATCTATTTATTTTTACGGGATGTGGTCACTGGGCAGATTGAGAAAAGAATAATCAGCTTGTGATATCAGAGTACAAGACAGGTGATGAACACAATCACCTTGGTGCTGTAATTGCCTGAGGATGTGGGAAGGTGAGAGGATGAGTTCAGATTACAGGACCAACACTGGGAACTGAGCTTGGTGAACTAAGAAAATGACCGTGTACAACCTGTGCTGAAAAACTAATGGTACAGAAGGCACCAGGCTCTTCACAGTGGTGGCACTCTGAGGTACTGCAAAGGAATCTGCACTTGCTAAACCAGATGATGGCATGGTAGAAAAAATATTTCAAGGTAATTGAAAGGGGAAGGTTAAGAGCAATTTTCCTTCAATGGTGACTTGCGTATGACTGACCAACAGCAAGTGGTCATCTCTTTAGAAAAGTGATCCTAGAATTCTTGCCCCTGCCCAGGATGAGCTGTGGGCTTGAAAAGATGCAAAGTTTAGGCCTTTATAACAGCCTGCCCTAAAGTATACTTTTATGTCTGCTCAGCACTTTATTTTTGTGAAAGAAAAACAGATTCTAAAAACATTGTCTTGACACTAGGACCTGCTTTTCTCTCCCTTTCTCTGTGTATTTCTCTCTTTTTTATTTTATTTTTTTTTTTTGATTTTTTAAAAATTTTATTTAAAGAGAGAATAAACAAAACAGCAAAAGGGTAGAAATAATACATAATTTCAAAGAAAATAAACAGTAAGAAATTGCTAGTTGATAATTATATATTGTCCTCTTACAAGTAGCTGTTCAAGTTACAAAAGTGGGACATACAAATTGGACATTCAAACAGCAAGACTGCAAACATTTCTGTTCTATCTTCGAGAACAGTATTGATCTTGGAGGATTTTCTCAAGCAGGAAGAACCTGAGCCAATTGAGATTTATCAATGATTACAAGTATGGATGGAAGTGTGTACCTTAATTCTGAAAGTAGTAGGTGTAGATGTTCTATTTGCCTCTAAAAGGTTTTGAAAGAAAGATGCTTGTGGAGACTAAAATCTCCTATGCCTTTGTGACAGTGAAGAACAGAGGTCATAGTTGCCCATAAAATCGTTTTCAAATTGTTGCTCATTGTTGTGATAAATATCTAGGTATTTGCTTGCTCTGTTTGTATGGTAGCTATATTCCTGCAAATCATCAAATGAGGTTCCCTCAACTTGTCTTAGATCATCCTCAGTATAAGATGAGGCAAAGTCACAATTTTTGTGCTCATCTTTGCCTTGTTACATTGATTAGAAGGATGAGACATGAATGCAGTTTCTTTACGCCAGGATCTTTATTCATCATGGAGTCAGTAAGATCAAGAGCCCTGCATGATGCACCGACTCCCGATGATCATGGAGTGGCACAAACTCCAACATTGCAAGCCCAGAATGGATCTCCTCACCTTTGGCCTTCTGAGATTGGGGTGGTTGTCCAGAATTAACAAACAGGTTGAAAGGACAATGCATGGTCACTATATGGATTATGAAATGATAAAAGGAAATGCAAGATAAAGTACACATCTTATATGCCATTTCTATTTTACTAATCATTTTAGTCTACATTAATTGTGCTTTTGATTTGGCTTTATTCAGTTTCACAAAAGAACATAGGATTCAAGTCTCAAAGGGACATCCTTCCCTCTCTGAGTCAGAGTTCTCCCTACAGCACAGGTCCCTCTTGCTCTGTTGTCTTCCTCATTCTCTGTTTTGGGCAGAGCTCTTAGCAGCAACTTGTTCTTCTGAGTCTTCAAACTCTTCCTCTCACACAGTGCAGTCTGTGCTGTGCTGCTCTCCAGACAGCATTGCAGGAGGGTGGCTGGGTCTCCCAAGGCAGAGAGGTTTGTGTTCTGGGCTGTAGTACTGTGGAAGGAACATGTGTATCTTGCACACAGTAATAAATTTCAGGGTCCTCAGCCTCCACCCTGCTGATTCTGAATGTGAAATGTGTCCCTGACTCACTGCCACTGAACCTGTCTGAGATGCTAGAATATCAGTTGGAAACCTGATAAATCATGCCTTATTGCCTGGCCTGTTTTGTGCACAACCCAATTCAAAGAGGTTTTTCCATCACTATGCAGGAGGCTCTGACTGGACCTGCAGGAGATGGAGAGTGGCTCTCCAGGAGAGAGGGACAGAGACAGTGGGGTCTGGGACATCACAGTGTCTCCCAAGGATTCTAAAATGATGAAGAAGAAGTACAAAGTCACATACAAATATCTTGCTAATTTTTATACTTTTCTCTTGTTGTAATTATCAAGCTAATTTGCTGTTATAATTACCAAGCTAAATTGCTGTTGTAATTTTAAATTACAATGAAAAATTGTCAATTTTGACATAGTTCCCAAGATTTCTTATCACAAGGATCCCTCTAAAATTTATCTAAGCAATCCTCTCTTTCTTTGTGGCAATCATCATGAAAGGCAAGGTCTTGAGTCCTAAAGGAAATTTCTTCACCCACAGATCTAACCTCACACACCCATACTTCAAGCCAGGGCTGCACATCCCACAGATATACACAAGTGGTAATGGGACCCCAAAACTCACCCTCTCATCCCATGTTCCTCCTCATTTCCCTGTGTCCATACCAGTGATGCAGTGTCAGGAGCCGAAGAGGAAGCCTCATTTTGAGAAACTGAACTGAAGCGTCTTGATCGGTCAAGGCCAAGTTAGAGCCAGGTTTTTTCTGAGACTTGTTTGGGAAGGTCCTCCTTGTGGGACAAAATGCAAGTAGCCTTTTGGGTGTAGTGGTGCAGAAAGAGTAAAGAGCATGGTGGGAGGCTTCTCATGTGAGCCCAGTGGTATAAAATGTTCTCTGAAGGTGCAGGAAACAATAGAGCTATAGTCCATGCTGTGTGCAATAATGGATACAAGGATCCCTCAGAAAATCTGCACCTCCTGCAGGGCCCAGTGTTCTGGGCTCTGCCCATCCTAGACAGGACTGCAGTCCCTGGATATTGGATGTGTGCAGAACACTCTCTGGGAGGGGAAGGCTCATGCTTCTTATCCTCCTGGAAGAGAACAAAATGCAGAAAACACATTTTGAGCATTTTCTGTCATTAACATCATGCAGTGGAGTTGAAAGTCCCTTTTCTTGTAACCAAGTTATCTTTTATCATCTTAGATACAAGTATTAGATATAGTCTTTAAGTTCACCTAGAAATTAAATGAGATAAGAGCACTAAAATCAAAAGTTCAGAGTACAGATAAAAATAACTGTCTCAAGTTTGAGATCAGTAACTCTGTTGAAGTCAAGAGGAAAAGGAAAATAGTATGACTTATATAGTGGATTTTAAATTCTTTGTGTATAGAATTTGAAATTGGTAAATATCTGGTAAAAGCCTGATATATATATATATATATATATATATATATATATATATATAGTGATAAACACACACACACACACACACGACTTGTCAAAACCTTCGTTAAAGAACTAATTCTCTTGATTTTATACAAAATGAATGAGGAATAATTTTTGCTACTCTTTTCTGAGTGATCATAAAACATCCTTCCCATATCTACCCTTTATTTTAATAGATACTGGCTGGCACCTATGGCCTATAGTTTAAAGTGTAATTCTCAATATCAGAATTGAATACAAGGTTGTCATATCTGATGGTAAGTTGAAACAAAGGCTGACATGGTCCTGTTGTTTATCAAGCTATCACTACGGAAAGGAGCTCAATTTGAAACTCACTCCAAAGCTGTGATTGTGTAAAGCCATGCTGTACTTCATCTATAAGTCCGTGTTACTGTTAATGACAGCCCAAAGCTGTGGTGTGCTTCTCACACATTTGGGAAAAAGTGTTTGTGGAAAATTAGTAAGGGTTCTATAATGTGTGCTTTTATTGTAAATAAGGACTCTTTGGATGTGTTTATCACCGTGTGTGGGTGTGTGTGTGTGTGTGTGTGTGTGTGTGTGTGTGTGTGTGTGTTTTACACATGCAGGAGGTGTTAAAAATAGGGTATTCACATTGAGCTACATCTCCAGGCCTTTGTACTTCTCAGCTTTTGAGACTGGGTCTCATAACAGTGTTCAGCTGCCCAGTTTCTGCTCCGCCAGTGCATCTTCCTGCCTCAGCCCCAGTGTGCTGGACTGAGAGTCATTCACTATCTGTCTTGGGTGAGTTTTTTTTTTTTTTCCTGAACGTGTGACTATTTCCAAATAGTCTGGGAAGTTGAAAATTTCACTTGTTGGACCTGTCTGGACTCATAAGGCCCTATTCTTCATCTGTCTCACAAGAATCAGTAGTAAATGAAATGAAAGAAAATAAATTTCAGCTCATTGGAACAGTCACAATGCGAAGTTCTAAAGTTAACACAGATGAGGAGGAGACCACAAGTGGTTAGCATCCGACTTGGACACATTGAGTCGGCTTTTGTATTCTTGTCCCTGGAAATTAGCTAGTTTTAAAAACTACATATTGCATGAAGTTTAGCTGCATGATGTTGAACTGTTCCAACATATTAGATGAAACTTACAGCAGGGTATAAGATTTTATTTTAACATTTCATACATAAGAAAATAATTGTAGCAATAGTGTTTTGAGAGCAAAATAAAAGATATTACATTGATTCACAAAAAATAAAACACAAATTGATTGTGAATAATATTTGTGGCAGGATTATAATAATGATTTGAATGATTTATGGTATGTATTAAATAAATTGAGCTGATAAATGTTTTCCTGTAGTTTCCTCCATTTTTAAATAAAATCAGTTTTATAATTTATTTCCTCAATATCCTCTCATAAGCACCCAATCAGAAGTATGGGAAGAGCTCTTTGCTCTCTGATACGTTCTTTGATATTTATTTTATCTGTTTGATTTTTTTATACCAAGCATGTCTGACTTTGTAGTCAATGGCCCTTAAAAAGAATTCCTCTGCATTCTTGAGTACTTTTTTGGCTATGTCTTCCTCTAGATAGGTTATAATTTGGTCACCTATGCCCCAAGCCTATCTGCAAGCAACTTCAAGGTTTGTAGTTGAGTGGCACCAGGTAAAGCATCTCTGATGATGTGGGCGGTGTAATGTAAAGATATAATGGGATGCACCAAGATGAGAGCCTCATCTATGGTTGAGATACCCACAGAATTATGACAATAGGAATAAATTATGTACATTCTGCAAAGTTAAAAAAGACATTTTCCTTAGAGCAAGACACCAATTCATGTAGCATACAGTGTCCACATTGAAGGAAATTGGAGTATGAGCATCTGAGACATCCAGAGCATTTATGCAGGGTGCAGGCAGCAGTGAGTCTCAGCTGAGTTTGTGGTGAGTGAATACAGTGCAGCTGGGAATACCATTGGGGGCTGGACTTGTTTAGAGCCTAAATACATTTTTGAAAACATAATTATACATGTGTCAAGATCAATAGAAATGTATATTGAAAGTGTGACTTTTCAAAAATATACAATTTATGACTCCAAAAGTAATAAGAAAAGCCCTGTGATTGTGGATATACTCTAGCACTGAGTTTCTTGGATGCCAATAGAGAGAAAAGAATGTATTACATTACACATTTCTCACATGGGGAAAATTCCTGTTCTTTTTTCAGGCTAACTTTTTCTAGTACAAATTTTGAAGATCATTTCACTCTTGGGGAACTGTATGGGAGCAGTTAAGTACTGAGTATTATTCTCAATTACAACTGCATAGAAAACTGAAGTAGAGGATCCATATGATGTTTTCATGTACAAATGGTGACAGTGCATGCACAGTACTAAACGGTGAGGCTGGAGTATGGGCTGGGGCTTAGGTGCAAAATCTATTCTGTGGCATCTGCCCGTGGCCTCTGAGCAGTTAGCCTTGGCAATGTCACTGAAGCTGCTGACTCACCTTAGCTTGGGATGGTCCTGATGCTGTCTAAGAGCTGAGTATAGTCTTTCAAGAGTTGAGGTCTTCATTTGCAACCAAGAATCTTAACCATCCTGAGGAGTGAAGGCTGGATAGAGTCATTCTCTGGCCAGAAGTTTTCTTCCCTGTGGAGGAGGCATGGAGATCACTTCAGACCAAAGCTGAGAAGAAGATCAAATAGCACTTTCCAACATCTGAGAATAAAAATGTTATTTTACGTTCCTGGAGAGTCAAAATCAATACTGTGAAAATTCCTGTACTTAAAGTAGATATACAGATGTAATGCAATACCAGTCAAAATAATAAGACTAGGAAAACAACATTAAGTTTATATGGAACCAGATCTAAACCACAATAGCGATTTCAATCCTAGACAATAAGACTAAAACAGAAAAATCTCAATCCCAGACTTCAAGATATATTAAAAAGTTAATGCTATGGAAATGGTCATGGTTTCGGCTACAAAAACAGACACATAAATCAATGCAACAAAATAGAAGATGCAAAAATAATTCTCGCCACATCCAGTCATCTGATCTTTTAGAAAGAGGTAACATTGGCTGAAGGAGAGACAGCCACGGTAAAAATGGCATTAGGAAAACTAGTTACACCCACATGAAGTTTGAACTTAAACCACATTCATCACCATGTTTTAAAATAATTTTCAAAAAGCATGAAAAGCCTGAGCTTGAAAACGTGAAGCACATAATCTGCTGGAAGACAGTATAGGAAGCGATTTGATGACATAGGCCTAGAGAAAGCCTTTTTAAAGGGAACCCCAGTTGTTCCAGAAATAACATCAAGAAACAACCGATAAATTATAGTAAATTGAAATGCTTCTGTGCATTTAAACAAGCAGCCAAAAGGGAAAAGTCAGCATGTAGAATGGGAAGATTTTTTTTTGTTGTTGTTGTTTTGTTTGTTTGTTTGTTTTTGCACTACCGGGGATTGAACTCACAACCTCGTGCTTATGAGGCAGGCGCTTCTGCCGCTGAGCTAAATCCTCGGCCATGGGAAGAAATTTTTGCCCCATGCTCATCAGGATGACTACTAAGCCTGACACTATGTGAAGCAGTTTAAGAAACAAACCTCCTAAATAAAAGAGTCAGTCAAACAAGGGGAAGAGTATGGAGCACTGTGCGGAGATGCTGCAAAAAGAAAAAGAGAAATTCTGCTTGAGTCTCCTGTCCTGTTCAAGATATACTCCAAAAAGTGTTCAGGCCATCCATCATATTACAGTGATTCGGGCATACACATGTTAATAGAAACATAATTACTATGCATTAAATTTTGAAATCAGCTCATATGTCCGTCAACAGATGATTGGAATAAAAATGTATTTATGCACGATGGAACACTATTGAACCAGAAAATGCACTAAGTCCTTTGTAAGAAAGTGAATGCACCTTCAGACAATTTGCTGGGTAAAACAAATGAAACACATAATCATAAATATCATATAGCTTGTCTGATATAGGAATTCCAAAATATAAAATGTTAAACAGCAAATAAGACAGATGATACAAAATAAGATGATAAATTATTTACAAATTTGTAAGGGAACTAGATGTAAAGAGGAGAAAAGGAAGGCAAGGCACTCAAAATAATTCAGATGTGTTAAGTACATGTGCCTACTGCTCACCGCACATATAATTGAATACAGTAATTATACATTAATAAATCAACAGATAAAAATATTAGCTTAGAAATAAACAATTCAATAAATGCTTAATAGTCTTGTTTATGAAGTCACACATGATTTTCTTAATTCTGGGCTGATGACCCTGGGGGATCGGAGAATGCTTGTGAAACCTAGGTGCAGGTGATACCAGGAAGCAGGAAAGGATGGCGACCTTCTCAGTGGCAGCTGTGGCTCTGTCTAAGGTCCCATCTGCCTTCTCTTATGTAAAGTACGCCCATTAGCATTCTTTTTAGCATGATGCTACAGGTAATAGGCTTTATAGTTTGCTGTCTTTAAATATGTCTTTATGTATTTTCTTTGTACATGTTAAAACTCCATAATATATTGTTATAATTCTTGATGACCTATTCACTCAGCCATGAAAAGATTTCAATAAGATTTTTCCTTGATTAACATTCTTGGTGTTTTCAAATCTCCACCTGCTGTCACTTTTCTTCTCTCTGGAGAACTTATGATCATCTCTGGTTGTGTGAAAGTATTGATTGATGATATGTGCTTTCTGATCTTCTATGTCATTACCTTTGAAGTCTCATTTTTCTGTGTACAGAGTCTTGTTTTGAAAGTTACTTTATGTTATATTCAAGATCATTCTCTTTTTTGTTCTCAGGTGTCAGCCCCTCCCTCTCTAGTTTTTTTGCTTCCTTTCTCTCTTACCTTCATTCCTTCTCATTCTTCTTTCCTGTTCTCCTTTGGTTGTTCTTCCTGTGTCTCTTTGTCTTTCTCTTTCTTAGTCTGTTTTGTGTTTCTTCCTTTTTCCCTCCTTCCTTCCTTCCATTTGCCCTTTTTTTTATCTCTTTTTCCTTTCTTGTCTTTCTTTCCTCTTTTGTTCCCTACTTTTTTTTTCTCTGAGTCTTTTCTCTTCATGTTATATTATTTCTACACAATTCTTAATCTGAGTATACTTGGCTTTCCTTTTTTGGGTACTACATCCATTTCTAATTATTTGTTAACTTTTTATAGACACTCTTCTTTAATACATCTACTGGCTTTAGTAATAGATTTTCTAAATGGGCCATAAGTCTAGTAAGTTAGGTGCAGTACATGTTCTAGTCACACAACTGCACTTCAAGGGATAATATATTTTTTTGTCTCCTAATACATGTCAGATACTTTAACAGTCTACACAACTTGCTTTGCTTTTGCTCATTCTGCATGAGCCCCTGCAAGGCCACTCCGCCTGCTCAGATTTTATAAACAAGAGCTTTGCAGTGACCTATAAACTGTATTAGGCAGCATGGTCCACAAATTGGTGTCCAAGACCAGGTCCTCCTAGCCTTCATCCTGTGGGTCTCTGGTGAGAAATTAATCATTAAAATCACTTCAGAATAAGATCTGTATATTTGAAAAAAAAATTTTACTATTTCATAAAATAAAAACTATTCCTAGTTACAACCTAATTATATACCAAATTTAATGATTTTAAATGAATTTTACAAGACAGATTGTAATGTACATGTAAAAATTTGCTTGCATTTGCTTTTGAGTGTGTGTGTGTGTGTGTATGTGTGTGTGTGTGTGTGTGTGTGTGTGTGTGACTTTTATCTATTTCTGATTGCAGGGATTTATGGAGATATTACAGTGATACAGACTCCAGGCTGTCTGATGGAGGCTATAGGAGAGACCTTTACCATCAATTGTGGACCCAGCAAGAGTCATTTTTGGCATCAATGACAACAGGAAATATTTTGCTTAGTATCAGCAGAAACCAGAACAGTTTCTGAGGCTGCTGGGCATCCAACTGGGCATCTCAGATCTCTGATGGATTCTGTGGCAGTAGGTGTATCTGACTTCATTGAAAATATAAACCATCCCCAATTTGAAGATGTGGATATTTATAATCAACAATGTTATAACTTCCCTGTCATGGGGCTTTGACCTCATACAAAAATCTTCCCAGGCCACGGGTCAGTGCATCATGCTGCACCAGCTAATTCTTCCTGAGTTCAGATTGTAAATTGTAGGGAATGAGTTTTCTTAGGATCACACTATAGAATGTCTCTGACTGAGTGACATGGGAGGAGTCAAGCCAGGATTACAGGCCTCCTATGTGAGCTATGTAATATAACATATATTCTATATTAGAAGGAAAACAAAAGACATGGAATCCATGCTATCTGGACCTGAATCTGAAAGTCTGGACCTGTGTAGGGGCCATAATGCATATGACCCTTTTGCCTGAGAGATCCTAGGATAAACATGCATTCATCCAGATCAGTGTCAGGGTGGACAAAAGACACCCTACTCAGCTTGCTCCCTCCTAATGAGAAAAGAAACCAGGCCTACGTCACAGGTGCTGATCATCAGAGTTTTCTGTCATTGACATGACGGAGTGGAATTGGTCAAGTGTACTTTGCTGTTACCAAAGGAACTATCATAATGTTAGAAAATAGTGTGATACAGAATATTTTCTCCAGACCTAGGGTTTAGACTTTGTAATTACACTCAATCAATAGAACTGAGAGATGAAAAAAAAATTAATTTAGAGAGAACTAAGATTTATCTGGTGAATATAAACTTCCTGGTAATTTCCTGGTGTTTAAAGTAGTGCATTGTTATACTTATTTCTGTCTCTACATGTCAGATTAATCAAAAAAAATTCTGAAGACAAGAACTCCTTTGTCTTGTGGTTTTTGTACTTGGTTTCCAACTCGCAAACTAAAATTTACCAGGCAAATTCTTTGAGCTCATGAGGTAAATTCTTGGCCCTAGAATTCCTTTATTATTTTACAGAGTGAGCCAGGGATAATTTTACGTTCATGTTTTTCTGAATTAACAGAGAAAACTCCTTGTGAAAGACCCTCTTTCTTGCCCTAGAAACTGTGCCACCACCATCGCCTGTCCACAGAGTAAAAGGCAGTAAAAATACATAAGGTAGAGCCAGAAAGACCCAGTCTTTGAATGTCTCAGTGTAATCTGGACCTCTGCCTGACTTCCTCCTAGGCTTCTTCCAAGATGCTCACTGTGGGAAAATGTGCTGGATCAGAGCTGCTGAGCAACTCTCATTCCAGATTTGTAGCTTCCCATGATGTGAGAGGTTAATCCAGTGCTGTTTTAAGTATACAAGTTTGTAACTATTTTATTATAGCACAAGGAATCGAATATACCTACTGTGTATAGCGGTTACAGCATATTGTGGTTTTCAGGAAAATGAGGACCATGTATTCTGTTTTATTTCATTAGAAATTAAAGATGATGGCTGTTTTTATTTTATGTAGGTGTATGTTCTCTAAAGACTGAGAATGTTGGGAATAAGTGTTAGGTAAAGCCTGCTCCTGGGTCTAGTGAGTTACCTGCATAAAAACTCTTGAGTCGAAAAGACTTGGAAGCTGGAAAAGTCTGCTTTGGAGAAAGGCTGATATGTTTACATGTCTGATTTTCCTGGATATCCAAGACCCTCTTCTCCATCTGCTTACCTTCAACAAGCACTAGAAAGAGAAAACAAAGAAAATAAATTTGAGCTCCTTGAAGCATAAACAGAGCTAAATTATGATTTGAGACAAACATCTAGAGGACTTGCTACCTTGCTAGGGTAAATGTAGACAGTTTCAATCATTCTTCATTTTTTTTTTACGTTGGAAATAAGGAAGTTCCTTATCCCATACTGTAGTTCTGTGTCATATCATGGTATTCTAGTAGAGTTATGTAACTTTTGTTTTGAGTTAAAAGACTTTATTATGATAGTATTTTATGCACAAAAATGTAAAATATATTTTTTAAAAATAAAAGGTGAGATCAAATTGATTCAATGAAAAATTTAAAAATTTAATGCTCAGAAGTATTTCTAGGTTGCTGATAAAATGTCAAGAACAGTTAAATAATTTTATTGGGCATCATTTACACCGAAAGTTCAGTTGAATTCTATTGGTTAAACTTTTTCTTAATTTTCCAGCTTTCTATGCTCCATTGTTTTCTAATATTTTCTAAATTCCAATCATTTATAAATTATAGTTGTAAAAATATTGCTATGATTGATAATCTCATATATGGAGTGAACTCTTTGTTGAATAATTTCTATTATTTTTCAGTCATATTCAAATTATATTTTTATTCTGAGATGGCACAAATCTCAATTTTTGGTCTATTTACTGTTGAAAAATTATTTGAAAGATCTTAGGAAATTCACCTGTTAGTGTCTTCCTTCAGGGCAACTCTAAATTTGTACCTAACCTTTGGAATTTCTATATTAAACCAATATGATTGTTGATTTCTGTGTTCTCTCACCCAAAAGTTTTTGGAAAAAAAATTGGCAGTGTAGCCTTGCAGGCATTATTTCTCAATGAAATTTTTATCTTTTTTCTCTCTCTCTATTTTCCAATTTACCTGGATCCCTCTCCTCAGTTCTCAATACCTATGGAAAGCAGAGTCATCTGTGTGTACTTGATTCACACTTCCACAGAACCCTCCTGGCCCTCAGCTTAAATCTGAAGGCTCTGTGGCTCACGAATGAGTAAACAGTGGAGCTCAGCCATGTCCTGTGTTCTTTAGTGCCAGGATAAATGTGATGTTGCTTTGGTTATAAAAAATACGAATTTGTATAGGAGCAGAGCATTTCTTTTTTTTTTTCTTTTTTGTATCCTCTTTCATCCTCTATCCTTAGTTATATTTTTATATTATTGTTTATGCTAGCATATTTTATTGTGTACTTTTCTGTACACAATAAGTAGCCAGCCAATTATTCCTGTAATACGCATACTCTTTTTGAAACTGCTTTTTTAAAATTTGAGAATAAAGTCCTTCTAGGGCCATCTAGTGGATTGTAATTTTAGAACTTCTAAAATGATCTGAGTTTCTCAATTAACTACTGTGTTTTTGTTGTCACCCAAGTACAATTTCCAAGTAGGTATTTTTGTCTCTTGAATTAGGCAGTTACTTTCATATGTCATTGTTCATGCAATTTGATTCTCTAGAGATGAATTTTAATAAGCTCCTCCCGAGCCAGCCGAACTTGTCACACTTCTTTGCAATGAGATCTGAGATACATCTGGGAGTCAGGGGCAGCGAAATGAGGTCAAAGATCTAGGTTTTTATTTGCCTGAGGCTCTGGCTCTCTGGTAAGAAACTGGACAGTTCCAAAATCTCTTAGAGTAGTATTGGTATAGAGTTAAATTTTAATTTCAAAATGAAATGAGATGTTACGTGATCTAAGTATATAATAATTTCCAATAGCATTAGTGTCCACATTTTAAAGGACATATTTCAATATTTATAGGATAACGACTGTGTGTGTGTGTGTGTGTGTGTGTGTGTGTGTGTGTGTGTGTCTGTACAATCCCTCTGCACTCCGAATTGCAGGTGTCTGCGGTGACACTGTGATGACCCAGTCTCCAGTCTCCCTGGCAGTGACTCCTGGGGAGAGCGCCACCATCCACTGCAAGCCCAGCCAGAGTCTTTTACAAAGTGAGATTAATAGGAATTACTTGACCTGGTAGTAGCAGAAACCAGGGCAATCCCCCAGCCTGCTCATCTACTGGGCATCCACCTGGGAATCTGGGGTCCCAGACTGGTTGAGTGGCAGTGGGTCTGGCACTGATTTCACTCTCACCATCAGTGGCATGCAGGCTGAAGATGTGGTGAATTATTATTGTCTGCAGGGTTATAGTACTCCTCCCACAGTGATTCAGCCTCAAACATAAACTTCCTCTCAGGGTATCCCTAGCTGCTTGCTCCTCATGCAGCCGAGGGCTTAAAAACGTCCTTCCACTGTCTGAGAGACTGTGTCTCCTCTGAACCATGAGGAAGTCTGCAGGCCTGAGCAGAAGATAGTCTCATATTCTCCTAAATACTTTTTTATAGAGAAATATGGCCAAAAGATTTATATGAGTTTTGCATTATTTTATTATAATTTACAAGTGGAAGGCACTGAAATGAGAAATTCATTACTTCACAGCTGCATAGCACACCTAAGTGAAGTGTTGAAATCAGCATATTATCAGGTGCTTTCCATTTGTATGCTATATGACTAAATGTACCTCATGCCTTTCCTGTTTTCTGAGTGTCTTTCATTCTGCCACTAATTTCCTCCATCTCCAGAGCAAGCAGCATTGCTTTTCTCTGGTGCTTGTTCCACAGTGAATAACACTGCTGGCTTTTCAGATATAAACACTAACAAAACACACTGGTTTGGAATGATGAATGTAGTTTTGAATTTAATATTACATATCCTTCACGCTTCACATGAATTATCCATTTTGGGCATTTGTTGAGTTATGTTTTATCTCCGCAGTTCAAACTGGATTTGAACTCACTTTGTAGGCCAGGTTGGCTCAGACATTGCAGGGATCCTCCTGCTTCAGTCTTTTGAGGGCTTGGATAAAGTGTGAGGCACAAAGCCTGACTCAACTTGGTTCAAGCACCTAAAGTTTCTGACCTTCTGTTCTGTGATGCCTAAAATATTTTTGAAGAATATTTCAATGTGCATTATTGATGTGCACATTGTGATGTTATTCTGGTGATGCATCTTTACAAGTTATTTGATATGTCTCTGATGCCTTTTAGTATTCAGTATTTGTTCTGAATATTTTGGATTTTTCTGTAATGTTTTTGCAGAGGTTCTTTTAAGTTCCAATCTGCTTGGACTTCTAAACACCTTAATATCTGGATTTCCATTTCAATGTCTAGATTAGAAAGCTTTCTGTAATAATTATGGACAATGAATTTTTGAGAATTTTACTTTTTTAAACAACCCTTCGTTTTTCGCCTGCAATGTATAGCTTATGGATTTTAGTCTCCTATGAACTGTCAAATTGACCTTTCATATTTTTTTGAATCATGGTGTATCACCAAGTAAAGTATTGTATCAATCTTCTCTTCACATTTTAATATTTCATGTCATGATTGGCCCGGCCTGCTGGCAGAAATTTCTATTGTACTTTTCATTTCTATGAGTTGTGCTTTATTCTTTGGAATAACCAGAAATTCTTTGCCAGGAATTTCATTACCATCTTGCATGGACTTAATTAAATTCACCCAGCTGTTACTGCCTTCTTTAAGTGTTTCAACATCTTTTCAGTTAAAAGTGTTCCCGTGTTTATGAAAACCCTCTTTAAGTTCATCGAACTTTCTAAGCATTTTCTTTCTTGAGCTCTTCAAACATTTGCCCATTTCGATTCTGAATTCCTTCCTAGACACACTTACTCCAGTTGTTGGGTTGTCAGCTTTTGGGAAGTTACACATTTTTAGGTATGTTATTGATGTATTTTATGTAATTCCTTTGTTTTTTTTTTTATTTAAAGAAAAGGAAACAAAAAATACATGGAGATTTTTAAAAAGGCTAGAAATAATACAAACTTACAGAAAAACAAACGGTAAGAAATTGCTCGTTGATAAGTTACACATTGTCATCTTAGAAATAGCTGTTCATGTTATAGAATTAAAGTATTTAGAATGACATTCAAAAACTGACACTACAAACAGTTCTGCTCCATGATCGAACAAGCTCAGTAATATGGTTTTCAGTCCTACACACTTGTTTTACATCTTAAAGAGGGTAAGATTAAACATATCAAAACAGAACAAAGCAGTTAAAAAAAACAATTTAAAGAAATACAGATTTCGAAGCAAGTCCACTGGAGATCTTCATTGTCTATCTAACTGTCTCTAGTTTCTTACAAATAGTTGTCCCCATCTTTACCCACTTTATATACTTATTGCATATTATAGAACTAATCAAATCATTGGAGGCTTTTTAGGTCCTCAAGTTCCAAATTAGGGAAGACAATAGTAACTATCATTGCATCTCTCATTCTCCTTTTGATAGCTGTCTCCATCTCTACATATGCTGAAATTGAACTCAAGAAATCAGTCCAATGTCATACTAATCAGCGAACACTAGTATTGCTAGAATTTCTATCATAATGCTACAAAATTAGCCTCAGGTTTCTTAGCATCTCTTCCTCTGAGTATCTGTTCATTACATCTTGCATTATATAATCTGTTCCTGTAAATAATTTAAAAAAAAAACATGTGTGAATTTCTACAAATATATCTATCCTCTCTGTATTATACAGAATACCAAGTCATAGGAAGAGAGAAAAACAATTTCCTAGAAAAAACATGTAATGGATAAGACATATAAGACCACAATATAGATGATCTTCCATAGTTACTATGTTTTCTCTTGTTATTGTCAATAGATTTGACCACAACACTGGCTTATTATAGTTAAATATAGTATCACCTATTTTTATAAAAACTTAACTTTGACAGCATTGTAGGATTTGAGAGCTGTTACTAATTAATACCAGTATGGATATCCTTTACATCTTATTATCTTCAGAGTAGTTGCCTCTACTTTTAGGGTTGATACTAACAAGCATACCAATTTCAAATAAAATCAGCCAAGGCCAACCCATAGTCTTATGATTCAGATTCAATTAAGATCAGTCATAGTAAGACAATGTAAGTATTTCAGGATTTCAGTTTAAGTTAATAGGAAAGTAAGGATAGTTACCATGGTATAACCTGCTATTTTTGGGTCAAGATGTCTGTGCCCTCAAATCTGACATGAGTGGACAGACCAGTACAAATTAAATTCAAACTAAATATGGCAATACTACTACTGTGTGTTTTAAATCCTTATACAAAATTAACAATGACCTCTGCCTTTTTAAATAGAGTTTCAGAGCTGTCTATACTAAAGATTATAGCTTACCGTCTCTGCCTCATGTCTGCTACTCCACTTTTCTGCTATAATTTGTCCACCTTATTCCCTCATTCCACTGTCTGTCCCGTTCACTGAGGCCTCTCTGCCACTGTTGCTGGAATCCTGGTATCTCTTCCTCTCTTTCTCTGTAATGTCCTTCAGCACTCTCTGTAGAGTTGGATTGGTGGCTACGAACTCCCACAGTTCCTCCTTGTTGTGAAAGTATCTTATTTCTCCATTAATTTTGAGAGAGAGTTTTAATGGGTATATGAGCTTTGTTTGCATATTATTTTCTTTCAGAACTTGGAATATTTCTTCCCACACCCTTCTTGACTTAAGAGTTTGTGTTGATAAGTCTGCTGTTATTTTGATAGTTTTCCCATTGTAGGTCATCTGCATCTTTTCTCTGGCTGCTTTTAATATTCTGTTCTTTTGGTGGATTTCTGGAATCTTGATTATTATATGTCTAGGCATAGATCTGTTTTGGTTGTAGGTAGCTGGTGTTTTGTATGCCTCTTTTATGTGGATATCATTTTTTTGCTATACATGGGAAATTTTGCTTTAATATATTTGTGAATATTCTTTGTATTTCATTTTTGGTTGCTCCTGCTTCCTCACTCACATTCTTTATTCTTAAGTTATGTATCTTTTTGTCATCTTCTAGTTTTTTGAATTGCTTCTTACTGATTCCTTGCTATTTTTAAGAGGCTTTTTCTTTCATGATCATATGCCATAAATCTCTCTTCAAGTTTCAGAAGGCTCTCTTTAGTTTCTGTCAAGGCATTTTGCCAGTGTTCAATGGAGTTTTTAGTTTCTTGGTATTCTCTTTGGATCTGTTTCATGTATTCTAAGTTATGTTTACATTCTTCTTCAGAAGTTTCTCTTTCTTTTCTGATTTCCTCAGTTCTTCCATCTGTGTTCTCTTGGGCGGGGCTTGTCATTTCTTTAATTAATCTATATATCTTGCCTCACTTGGATCAGGAGTACTGCTTTAAATTCTTCTATGAGATCATGAAGTTACTTTTTAATTTCGGCTGATGCTGTGTCGAGCAATGGATGGTTACTGTGCTTGTTCTCTTCAGTGTTTACTTCTCCTGGGCTTATTTTCTCATGTTGGGCAGCTGAAGGTTTTTTTTTTTTTTTAATTTTTATCTCTTGTCATGTTTCTGGTTTCTTTCAGACTGTCCTGGGGTTCTCTGGCCCTCTCTGAATTGCTTAGGGCCTTTCAGAAGCGTGCTGACTTGAGTTTTTGTTGTCCTCCCCAATTTGCTGTTATGTGGGGTAGGCTGGGATACAGGGGTGGTAAAGGCTAGTCTCCAGCCTCTGCGCCAGTCAATCCATAAATTAGGCTGTACTTTCTGGATGTCACTGAGTTGTGACTATTTTGTATCTGCTTATTGGGCCCCAAGCAGAGGCTTGGTTTAGCCCCAGTAGCACCTGCTGGTTCTCTTTGTACCAGAAGCAGTTGACTAATGTCACTATGGCACAAGGTTCTGCCCAAATCCCAGCTGTTCTCTTCCAGACCTCTCTGTGACAGGAGCACCAGAACAGCAGGTCTGCCCAAATCCAAGATGTCTCCCACTAGTTCTCTGTGTGATGCTGAAGCCAGCACGTACTCAGGCTCTGCCCAATTTCAAGATGTCTTCCACCACCTCTCCTTATAGGGGGACTCAGTGATGCCACCAAGCTGTAGGTTCTGCCCAACTCTAAGATGGCTGCCACCAGACTCTGTGTTATTGATGTCCCCATGGTGGCGGGCACTGCCCAGTTCCAAGATGTTCTCCGGCCAACCCCAGCAGCCACGGGGTCCCCAGTACTCACCAGGGTCCAGCACAGATCCTCTTCCCCGGTCCACTGCACACCATGCCGCCCACCTTTCCCACGCTCTGGCACAGAGCAGAATGGTCAGAAATCTGCGCAGCATGCACTCCCGGCACAGCGCAGAATGGTCAGAAATCTGCTCAGCGTTCAGCTTTGGAGCTCCAGAGCCTTTCACAATTTCCTCTGGTGCAGCAGGGCTCTATTTTTCTATTTTCTCTCTTTTTCTGTCCTGCGCTCAAAGGACCAAATAAAGGTCACTGCTGTGAAGCAGTAGGTGGTACTTTCCGCCCAGTCACTTTGATTGCAGCCAGTTCTGACGCAGGCTGCACCATCTGTAAAGTGGAGCGTTTCTCACAAAATCCAGGAACATCCAGAAAGGAGGCTGATGGTGGTCTCCCAGCTTGGTGAGGCAGACATGGCAGGTGCAGCGGGGGTCCCGGGAGCCATCTCCCCAGAGCTGTCTCCCCTTCTGCTTGGCACAGTCTGAAGTCAGGGTGCGGTAGGCCCAGAGGACGACAGGGCAGAGGCCTGGGAGCTCAGAGTCCCCCGAACTCCTCAGGGGGCCACCTCCGCCAAGGTCTCCCACAGACTAAGGTTTCCCGGCAGAGGCCTGAGACTCGCGTGTGGACGCCGCGCAGGGTCTGGAAGGCTTTGCAGAAAACTTCGTGTTTGTCTTTCCTTTCAGTGACCTTCTGCAGCCGTCTTCTCACCCAATTCCTTTGTTTTTATATTGAGTGTTGTAGCTTAATCAGGCTAGAAAAAGATGCTGCTAGGAATACCATGCATGCAAAAGAAATCCCAGGACAGTTGCTGGTAAATTTTAACTGAAAAGAACCAATCATGTGTTGGCATATAATTTACTACTGGTTTAGCACTTTTTCTAGTCTTACAGTAACTCAATGTCTTGGTTATTTTTCTCTCTTCATTGAGACAAAGTAACTGATACTCAAAATTAAGCAGGTAAATTTTATTGACCTCAGAGTTGTGGAGTTTTCAGTCTATAAATAGTGGCTCCAAGGCAAAGGGACACATAATAGATGGAAATGCTAATGTCTGCATAAAACTACAGAAGCAACAACAGCAAAAGAGGAGGAGCATGGAGGTAAGACTCTTTCCCTTATATTGTGTGTAGGTCACACCCACTTGTGTTTACTACTGATACCCAAAATCCCAACACTGGACCATGAGTGTTTCACAAACTATAGAAGCTCATCCCCATTCCCACTTGAGGATATCAAGCCTCAAAATCTAACATTATACTACCATATCCCAAAGATTCATGCTCATACTTCGTGCAAAAACTGTTTTAGCTATGTCCAAAATTTGACAAAAGTTCTAACATTTTTAGCATTTCTTAAAGACCCAAGTCCAAAGACTCCTCTGAATTGTAAGGCCAACTTTTAGCTGTGAACCCTTTATCATTGAAAAGTTAAACACTTAGTTATTCAACAGTAGAAGGCAAAAATTTGCATTCCAAAAATTAGAAACAGAGTGATACAAAGGATTGGTATTGAAGGAAGTCCAAAATCCAGTAGGGCAAAATTAATTTCTGTAGTTCCATATGGAAAATCTATAGCTCATTGTGGTCAATTTTGAGTTCCAAAAGTCTTCTGTAAAAGTCTCCCACCCCGGGGCTGGGGATTTAGCTCAGCGGCATAAGTGCCTGCCTTGCAAGCAGGCAGTCGTGAGTTCGATCCCTGGTACCGATAAAAAGGAAAAAGACAAAAAAAAAAAAAAAAAAGTCTCCCACCCCCGCACAATTCTCAACATGGAAGCTCCCATGGCTGCTCTTTTTGGTCTGTTTTGCGCAATCCTTGCAAATTTTTGTAGAGGATCCACTGTCCAGGCTATTCCAAAACTCTGGGCCTTTCACTGCATGTTTTGCTTCACACACACTGTTTCACCTGATCCTCTCATGGGCTAACAATTTGGCTTTCTAGGGCTTGTGAAATTGGGGTGGAAACCTTTTCAGCCTCTGAACTCTTGTGTGCTCTATGTGCCTAAGAGCGGCAACATGTGGGTGATGCTGAGGTCTATTGCTAGTTGGAGTCATAACAAGTTTTTCTCTCTCTTGGCTGAGCACTCCAACTCTAATTCTGCAAAGTGAATTCTCTCTGCTGCTGGCATTCTGAAACCTGTTGCACCTGCCACCATTCTCAAACTCCATGTAGCCTCTGTTGCCATTCTGGAACATGGTGCTCTGCAGCTTTCTCCTCAAAGCAAAGTGTATCAGGTTTTCATTTTTGAGGCTGCGTGGCATGGAATCTCACTGCTACTTCGGTTACCCTAAGGGCATCTTTTATATTCTCCTGTTCCTTGTCACATTTAGCAATCTCAGATCTGTCTTTTTAGTCCATAGCTTTAGTGCAAGACTTTACCTGGACAATTTCACAATGTTTTAAGTCATTATTCTGGGTACTTTGATTTGATTCACAACATAAATCTTGCTAAAATCCACCAAAAATATCTGTTCCTCCTCATCTTTAGACTGCCTTGATATTTGTTCTGTCAAGTTAGTTATTTTACTACCTTTATTTTCAGTATCAGTCAAATTCTATGGACATGGGGAAAATGCAGGCAAACTCTCTACCAGCCATAACACACATTATCTCTAGTCTCCCAACCAGTGTAAGTCTCCTTCCTAGCACAAAACTACTGAGCCTGGCTTTTACTGGTTTTCTGATCTTCTGACCTCTGACCAGGGTCTACCATATGCAGCAGCCTAAGATATTCCAGCCCTATGCTTTCAGATGATATCTCAAAAGTTTCCAAACTCTTGTCACATGCCATTCCCAATGGGTCTTGAATGACATAAACAGATACAGACACAGAAATAATAATACTCCTCTGGCACCAAATTCTGTCTTGTTTCCTTTAATCTTCTTGCTGGGACAAAATACTTGACACCCAAAATTAAGGAAAGAATGGTTCAAATAGCTCACAATTTGTGGAGTTTTCATTCCAAAATCAACTGGCACCAAGGCATATTGTAGAGGGCAACACCACATGGTGGCAGAAAACAGCACAATTACAATAAAAAAAAATTGAAGAATGATGCTGGGACTTGTAGATCCAACTAAGAAAGCAATTATCAGGCTGGGGGATTTAGGTTAGCAGCATAAGGGCCTACCTTGCAAGCAGGCAGTCCTGAGTTCGATCCCCATTACCGACAAAAAGGAAAAAGACAAACAAACAAACAAAAAAGCAACTATCTAGCCTTCCTGGTTGGTTTCACAAGCTGTATGCACTCCTGCAAGAGAAAAGTCAGCACCTCTTGTGAGCCTACTAGCCTGCAGGCTGAGAATCAAACAAGTGCCCTCCCCTGCTTAGCAAAGAGATAGTACTGAAAACAGATTAAGGAACTGATAGCAATAAAGGTACCTAAAACAATTAAATACTTGTATTGTCTGGTTGACTATATAGGATTAGGGCCAGTGGTCTGAGCATCTCTCTGGAAGATGACAGTATGCAATATAGCAAATATGGTGGATTTCTGTTTCTCTTGTCTTTGAAATCCATTATTGTTTTCACTGTTTTGCTTTGCTTTGATTAACTGTCTTGTCTCATTCAATATTCTGTGTCAACTGGTTTTATTGAGTGTTGTTTTTGATTTGATTTTTCAATACCTGGTGGAATGGAAAATTATTGTGAAAGTAACAAGATATACTATGATACCTATTGTTGTTTTTCTGGTATTCAGCCCTGAAATGCTCTACCAATTGTGCTGCATTGTCTTGAGAGGTTTGTTATGTCTTACTTTGTTGAATTTTACTATCTTTAATTTTCTATTTAAATTGGAGGATCATAGAGAAAAGATTCTAAGTGTCCCGCATATTGTGAGTAGATCATACCCAGTTGGGTGTAGCAGTGACAACAATAAATCCAGCTTAGGGTCATGAGTCTTTCACAAATTTGGGAAGTCTGCCTCATGACCACAAAAGACTTTTTGGACAAATATAAACTCAAATCTAAACATCCAAAATTAGAAAAGATACAGAAAATTTTCTATGATGCAAAATTAAAAATGATTTAAAAAGACATCAGAGATGAAAAATTGAGAGAAAAAGTAGAGTAAAACGAAAGAAATAAATTTCAAAAGAAGAAAGAAATCAGATTTTTATGATATTATTGTCATAGTCCTAGAAAGAGACAGAATGAGGGGGTTTAACAGCATACATAAGACAGGAAAACTAGAAGAGGAAAAGGAGTGTTTTATAGGTAGAAAGTAGCGAAGTCACTGTGCAGATTCTATCTAATTGATAAACTAGAAGAGAACCTGTTATAACCTAAGCCCCCCTAAGTATCACGCCAAAGCCGGTGGCCCGTCACAAATTGTGTTAATTGCATTAGATTGTATTAGATTCTACATTCTTAACAAAAAAGGCTTCGTTTGTATCATAACAATACCTGTAACTTGGCCTTACTGTAAATGTGTGTTTTCCTTTTCCCTCTGAGTAAAGGATTGATATGTTAATCAATGCTCTCCTCTGTAAAGAATGGTAAAATCTTACCTAATTGATACGTTAACCATAGTTGCACTCTACAAATAACAGTTGTGTTGCTAAAGTAAGGTAACTAGACTGTTAGACTTCTCTATTCTTTGCTAAGAAAAACAAGATTTCTTCTTATCTAAACTTGCTAGTATGCAGGGAGACTTGCAATTGCTGTTTCTGCTTTGTAGTGCGTCACACCCCCAGCCCCTTCCTTACATTGTGTGACCAGCAGCTGTTTGTGGATTTACAAGATAAAAGCCCTGACTTTTAGCTGTGAAGGGTGCAGTCTCCAAATAGACTCCTGGAGGCTGTGTCACCAGGCCTGGAAATAAAGCCTTTGCTTCAAAAATTTAATTTCTTGCTTCCTTGGATTTTATACCGTGGCCCAAGTTATCACATTTGGGGGCTTGGTCTGGGATGGGAGCAAGACCCCAGATCCATTTCTGAACATCTGAAAGTAAACCCCCCTCTGGAGAGTTTGTTTGGGCCATGGTCAATTTGTAATTTGGATGGGATACCTCAATTTGGCAGTGGGCACCTCTCGAGGACAGAGTCAATTGGTTTTTCAGACAAACCATCCATCTGTGACTCTGCCCTGGATGGGGAACCACTCCATTGGTTAATTTTTAATTTATTAATTCCTCCAGATCCCAAAATTTGACTAATTTTTGAGCAAAGGCCATTTTGCTGCAGCTTGTCTTGTCTTGTATGTCTGTTTGTGTGTCCATTTGTTCTAATTGTTCTCCTTTTGGTTACCCTAAATCTAACAGAACATTCTCTCCTAGGAACCCCTTCTACAAGCCCAAAACAGACAAAGGGATTTAGATACTTATGTTCAGAGTTTTTGTACTTTAGAATTGTTAGCCTGTTTAAATTTGTTGCTAACTTAGGGGCTTGTTGCCCATTTCTGTTGCAGGATCCATATGGCTTAATAGATTCAAGGTTCATAATAAGAAAAATCGTTTCCTTTAGCTCACCAAACTGTGCATGAAGCACCCTTTGTTTGTGTCTTTAATGATGTGGCGCCTTGTTTAATACGTAAGTCTTCAATTGATTGCTTGCAAACTCGGCATGCCTTTTAAAAGGAGTATTTTTCTTTCTGCACTTAAAATGTAAACATATGTGCACATATATATGAATATTTATGGTTCATATCAAATTTACCAAGTAAAAACCAGGTCATACTATATTTGAGCCAGTTAAAAGGTTACAGTTTTGTTTTTAAAATACAGCATTTTTATGTGGTAAAAAGACATAAAATAATTAAGTATGTTTTAGACTACTAAAAGGTGACTTCAAGGGTTTTGTTAAGAGTTTTGATGTTGTCTGAAAAGCGAGAGGAAAGGTAATTGACTGGTAATACTAAAAAGAGGGACAAAAAAAGGTGTTTTGTCTTCAAGTAAAAATGTCTGGCTGTGCCAGAATGTGGAAAAATATAAAAGCTTAACTTGGGGGGTATATTGTAAGTTATAAAAGGCTCAAGAGAATGTAAATTTTATTTGTCTTGGTTTATAGTACTGCAAATAACAGGTTTGACAAGAAGTAAATGCATTCAGAATTTGACAGTATTAGATCAGTTTTGGTAGAAGTATTCATAAGATTGTACTTTGCTGCAAAATGTTTCCATTAAAATGAGATTATAGGTGATACTAGAGATAAGATACAAGTTCTTGCATGTGCTGTAAACATCTGGGAGATTATTCAGCACAATTTTGTTCCCTATGAAAAAGTCCTTCTTTGTTAAGAATATAATTTCAGTAAAATGAAGGGCTGCCACGTGACATTCTGGAAAAAAGCGGTGTGCCCTCCAAATGAAGCCAGCTCTCTGATCCAGAAAGCCAAAACCATGTCCTCCTTTTGTCGCACCCCCATTGGACATCCAGAGGTAAGGAGGTTTCCCAGTATTGCCAGTTGTTCTCTTTGCAACTCAGTTGGCCACACATGTTAGACAAAAATTGAAAAAGTTTGAGAGCTTTGAGGGAATGCTCCTCAGTCAATTAATAGAGATAGCACAAAAGGTCTTTGAGAATTAGAAAATTTACAAAAAGTTATCACCAAAAAGATAACCAAGGTGTTAGAATTGCTCTATGAGAGAAAAGTTTTAAAAAACAGATGAAGTTTCTGGGGGTGTTTGGATGCTGTAGGCTAAATGTTACTGAAAAGCTCGCCTCTATATGACTCCTGTAAGGGAAAAACTCAAAACACTGAACTGGACTGATAAATGTGAACAGGCCTTCCAGCAGCTCAAGTGGGCCTTGACAAAGGCCCCAGCTCTGGGACTCCCTGATGTTACTAAGCCATTCACCTTGTTCATAGATAAACTCAGGGGCACTGCCAAATGAGTCCTAACTCAGGACATTGGCCCTTGGAAGAGGCCTATAGCCTACCTCTCCAAACAACTTGATCCAGTGACAGGAGTATGGATAGCCCCCTTGCCTAAGAATACTAGGTGCTGTGACAATGTTACTTAAGGAGGGGAAGAAACTTACTTTGGGCAAGTGATTTCTGTGGTAACCTCTCACAGTTTAGAGACTCTTATCAAAACCCCTCTCGAAAAAAAAAAAAAAAAAAGGCTTTCGAATGCCAGAATTCTACACTGTCAAGCCCTGCTTCTAGACCCAGAGTCAGTGATATTCAAGACTTCTTCAGCTTTAAACCCAGCCACCCTTATGCCTGATGATGACCTGGAGGAGCAAAGGACACCTCTCCATGAGTGTGCTGACATCCTGGAACTGCAGCAGAACCTACAGGCTGATCTTACCGACCAGCTTTTGGGAAATGCTGACAACTATTTAATTGATAGAAGCAGCTTCATCCAGAAGGGCAAATGAGTGGCCGGGGCAGCAGTGACCACCGAAAAGGAGGTACTCTGGGTTAAGTGGGTAGAGCCTGGCACCTTTGCCCAAAAGGCAGAGCTTGTTGCTTTGACTGAGAGGCTAAAACTAGCCACAGGAAGGAGGGTAAACATTTTAACTGACAGTAGATATGCTTTTGCTACTGTACATGTACAAGTAGCCATCTATCAGAGCAAGGTCTCTTAATCTCAGCTGGGAATAAGATTAAAAATGCTCCACAGATTCTAGACTTGCTGGCAGATGTCTGGCTGCCTCAACAAGTTGCTATTATTCATTACAAGGCTCACCAGACAGGAGATGACACTGTCACCTTAGGAAACAGTTTGGAAGATCAAGCCGCTCAAAAAATAGCAACCACATCAGAGAAACCAACCAAAAAATAGCAACCACATCAGAGAAGCCAACCAAGAAAGTAACTGCTCTGATGCTAGTCCCTCCGACCTTGTCAGAACCAGTCTATACAAAGAAAGACCTACAGTTATCATCTCAACTTGGAGAAACGTCCCCCACCCCAGGGAGCTGGTACCAGTTACCTGATAAACAAGTACTGTTACTGGAGGCACTAGGGTGGGAGCTGTTACACTGGGCTCGCCAGACTACTTGTTTAGAAAAAACTAAACTTGTGGAATTGTTCAGAACTCGATTTTTTTATTCTACAACTCTGCAAACTGACCACCTCTTTGAGCTTCAGATGCCCACAGTGATTGTTAGTCAACTCAGCCAAGAGCTCTATGCTGGAGACCACCCGACATTGCAGAATTGTTCAAGGATAACATTGGAAAGTAGACTTCATGGCATGGTAAAGCCTGATTTACAGGGGTACCTCTGTCTCTTGGTATTAATAAATACTTTTACTGGCTGGGCAGAGGCTTTCCCTACTAAGTCTGAGTCAACCTTAGTGGTAGTTAAAAGGCTATTGCACGAGATCATACCTTGATTTGGCCTCCCACTATCATTGGGGTCAGATAATGGCCTGGCTTTCATAGCCCAAGTCACCCAAAAGGTAGACCAGGCATTAAAGATTAATTAAAACTCCATTGCGCCTATCAGCCACAAAGCTCAGGGCAAGTAGAACGTATGAACCAAAGTCTCAAGGACATTTTAGCTAAGCTGTCTTCAAAAACTGGCGATAATTGGGTGAGCCTTCTTCCCTTTGCACTGTTAAGAGGTAGATGTACCCCATATGTTTCTGGAATTTCCCCCATTGTAGCCATGTTGGGAGGCCCCTGCCATTGGTTCCAAGATTGTCAGAAAATAAATTAGTTAAAATAACTAATCAAGATCTCATTAAGTCTCTGGAGACTCTCCAACCTGTGTTGACTTCAATCCACCAGCTGTTTAGACTAGACAAAAACACCCAGATCTGCCTTCAGAGACACCTCTCAAGGTGCCTATCAAGCCAGGGACTCCAGTCTTGGTTCAGTGTCACCACCATGACTCCCTCAAACCCCGCTGGGAAGGACCTTTCACCATGGTGCTCAGTACCCCCACTGCCATCAAGGTAACAGGAAAAACTGCGTGGATTCACTACACTCATGTAAAGCCACTGGAAACAGTGGACAACGAGGGACATACTCAGTGGACTACACAGCAGACTGGTAACCCCTTAAAGTTAAAATTGACTAAGGCATAGTTAGATTATGCTGGTCATGAACTGTTTTAGCTTGCTTGCTTTGAGTTTAATAACATCGATGCAGACCTTGCACAGCAGCTTTGGTCCCCCTGTAAGCAAAGAACAATTGTTAAGGTCTTTATGTGGGAGCTCCTGTGATTGTAGAGGGGGCTAATTACTAAAGGTAAAGACACCAACTGGGGGGATTATACATACAATAGGAAACAAGGATCAAGATCCTTCCCACACAAATGATAAATTGTATACATACAGTCTTCGGACAGATTGTGGGGACAAGTTAACATTCCTTGTTGCTATACCCTCAGTTACAGGGGTTTGACTAAAATGCGGATATAAATGGTAAAACCCCACATGATACCTAACAAAGGCAGCCAGTGAGGGCCATGCCCTCAAAATCGTTCTTAGTATTCAGAAATGCATTCCTCCTGCTATGACTGTGTACAAGAATGTATAGGCATAGGTAGCAAAACTTACTTCACTGCTGAGCTTATGAGGACAAGGGCTGAAAGAGTTAAAGGTGATTGGTCGACAAATCCGACAGTGATAGGAAGGTCAAAGTATGCCCAAGCCTCATGTCTCAGCATGGTTGATAAATCAGTGTCCTGGAGCAGGGTGGCCCCTATACATGTGTCTGATTGGGGCGGGCCGCAAGATAAGATCAGAAAACTCTGGTGGTTGAGGAAAGAGTCAAGCTGCTAATAAAAATAAGCTGCCTAAATTGCAGGGAATTCATCTGGATGCTCAAATTTCTGATATTCTAGAAGCCACTCATAAAGCCTTAAATGCTTCCAAACCAACTTTGGCTGAAGAATTGCTGGTTATGCATGGCACAGGGTTCCCCCATCTCCCTTGGCATCCCCTGCAGTGTTTCTCTGGCTACACTGGAGAAACAAGATTACTTAAATTGTAGTGCTGGTCCCCCCTTTAGAGTACAACCAGTAGGCTTCAAGGACTCTCTGTCTTCAAGGAGGTTTTCATAATGATACCTCCAACATTGATGTGGGGTTCCTTGCATTTACTAATTGGAGTTCCATAGTTAACCAGACTACCTCCCTTTATCCCATCAAAGGACAAGTATTTATTTGTGGAGTAAATTTGGCCTATACTTTCCTCCCAACTAACTGGAAAGGGATACGTGTAACAGCTGTCCTGTTGCCTGATATAGAGATCCTACCCGGGGATGAGCCTGTCCCCATTCCTAGTTTAGATTACATCACAGGCCACTTAAAGAGGGTAATTCAATTTATTCCTTATTGGTAGGCCTAGAGATATCAGGAGCCTTAGGTATGGGGGCAACAGGAGTAGGGGTTTCTGTCCAACCTTCCAACCAGATTGTTAGTGATGTGCAGGCAATGTCTAGTACCATTCAGGTCATTCAAGACCAAATAGACTTGTTGGCTGAAGTAGTTCTCCAAAACAGAAGGGGACTAGATCTCCTAACAGCAGAACAAGTAGAGATCTATGTGGCATTGCAGGAACTATGCTGCTTTTAATTGACTCCTTAGCTGAAGTAGCTCTCCAAAAATCACAGAAGGTTAGACCTCCTGTTAGCTGAAAAAGGGCTATGCTTGGATTTAGGAGAGGAATGCTGCCTTTATGCTAATAAGTCTGAGGTGGTGAAACAAAATTTAGCTGAACTCCAAAATGGCATACATGAAAGAGAAAGACTAAGGCGAGAAACTCTGGGATGGGCAGAACAAATGTTCTCCTTCCCACCATGGATGAAAAACATAATAGCAACCTTAGCCAGTCCTCTTGTTATGATTCTAGTGTTAGCTACTGTAGGTCCCTGTATAGTAAATAGGCTAACTGCATATATCAGGCGTCAGATGCAGAGCATAAAATTAATGATGGTTAAACAACAAACATATGAACTTGTCCCTTGAGATCTTTAGGTCAAAAATTTGACCTCAGTCACATCATCAGAAGGGAATGTTATAACCTAAGCCCCCCTAACTATCGCGTCAAAGCCGGTGGCCCATCACAAATTGTGTTAATTGCATTAGATTGTATTATATTGTACATTCTTCACAAAAATAGCTTCATTTGAATCATAGCAATACCTATAACATGGCCTTACTGTAAATGTGTTTTCCTTTTCCCTCTGAGTAAAGGATTGATATGTTAATCAATGCTCTCCTCTGAAAAGAATGGTAAAATCTTACTAATTGATATGTTAACCATTGTTGCCCTCTACAAATAACAGTTGTGTTGCTAAAGTAAGGTAACTAAGGTTGTTAATTGCTGTTAGACTTCTCCATTCTTTGCTAAGAAAAACAAGATTTCTTCTTATCTAAACTTGCTAGTATGCAGGGAGACTTGCAATTGCCGTTTATGCTTTGTAGTGCATTCACACCCCCAGCCCCTTCCTTATATTGTGTGACCAGCAGCTGTTTGTGGATTTACAAGATAAAAGCCCTGACTTTTAGCTGTGAGGGGTGCAGTCTCCAAATTGGCTCCTGGAGGCTGTGTCACCAGGCCTGGAAAAAAGGGTTCCCCCATCCCCCTTGACATCCCCAGCAGTGTTTGCTTCACCAATTTTAATTTCTTGCTTCCTTGGATTTTATACCGGGGTCCAAGTTATCACAGAACCTAAATTAAAAGACCTAGGTAGAGGCCAGGGATTTAGGTCAGCAGCATAAGTGCCTGAATAACAAAGGCTAGGTCCTGAGTTTGATCCCTGAGGCACGCATGCACACACACACACACACACACACACACACACACACACACACAACACATGCACACGCACACAGACACAAAAGATCTATGTAAAAAATTTTGATGGAGACCTTGAAAGGTTAATGCAAAACGATGTAGAAAACTACATTAAAATCCAATTTACAGTGTTTGTAAATACAGAAGCCTCACCTGCACTCTAATAGCAAAACGTGGACAGTTAAGTTTCAATAATAGTTTCTAACTTCAAAAGGAATGCAGAGGCTGAGGGTACTGTGATAGTGTGTGAGTTATTTGCAGATTAGCTGAAAATAAGGGGTCTCAGTGTCACTTTACAGTTTTGTTATGGGAGGTTCATGTGGAAAATGTAGTAAATACCTCTGTATTAGTTTACTATTTCTTATGTATTAGTTTAGTACAAGCTCAATGACTTTAATATGAGATATTCACCAGTTTAACTCTTTTGTCCATTTTTCTAGAAAGGAAATGCTTGAGTCAAATGGAAGGTCTCGTTCTACTTTTTGAGGAGTCTACATACTGATTTTCATTGTGGTCATGCCAGTTTTTAGTCTCACCAGTATTTGTTATTGGTACATTTGTTGATAAATGCCATTCTTTCTGGAGTGAGATGAAATCTCCATGTTGTTTTAATTTACATCTCTTGAATGATGAGTAACACTGAACATTTTTTCATATATTTATTTTCTGTTTGTCTCCATTTAAGAAGTGTATTTATTTCAGATGCTCACTTTTCATTGGGTCACAATAACATATGCATCCCGCATAAGTGGTGCATGTTATGATAGCTAAAGCTTAGAAACTGCCCATATGCTCATTAGCAGATGGGTAAATAGAGAAAAGATGGTTTCTATACAGGTGGAGCACTACTGTGCCATAAAGGAGGATAAACTTGACACATTTTTAGGTAGATGAGTGCATCTTGGGAACATAATGTTAAGTGAAATAAAATGGACACAGATGTTTAAACATTGCATTGCTTCTCTTGTGTGAATAACCCAAAGGCTAAGTAAGGACCAACATGGAGGATAGCTTTTAGGAAATAGAAAGAAAATGTTCAAATTGAAATGTATAGAAGAGAGGGAGTATAGGGATGGGAAAGAAGGAAACAGGAATTAAAAGTATGAAAAGAATGGCAGGAAAGCAATAGAAACACAGCCCTGTAAATGGAGAGGGGAAGGACTGAAAGGAAGGAATGGGAAACAAGGAAGAACCTTTATTAGTATATACAGGTGCCATTTCCCTACAGTAAATTTGGTCATTATGCATGGGAAAAATTACTGATAAAAACATTAAAAAGTGCATTTCATCATTTTACTGTTCAGGCTCAATGGGGCTAAAAGCCCGATGGTCTCAGGCTGTGTTTCCATTTGGAGCCTCAAGCAGGGAATCATTCCCTTGCCTTTCTTACTGCTTGAGGTTTCCCACATGCCTTGGCCAGTAGCCCTTGTCCTCTAAACACAGAGCCAGCACTATTTCATCTCTCTGACACTTCTTCCAACATCACGCCTCTCTCGAAGTGTTTTCATTTGACTTCACACTGGTGATGAGTATAAGTCTGTGTTTATCTGTGTCTTCTCTTTTCCTTGTGTCCCAGCGATCCACCAAATTCAGTTCCTGCTCAGGGGAAATTTTGAATCTCTATGGAAACAGTGTACTGAATAACGGCACGTATACCACCACTTTTAATAGGAATTGAGGATCTATACTGGGCCATAGTAGGAAATAAGATTCTCATACTTTGCATATTATGGTCTGAGATCTCAGAAGTTCTGCTGTTCCATACTAAAGGAAATATACATAGTCGGCATCTGAAGCATTTACTAAGGAGCAGGAAGCAGTGTGACTCAAGTGAGTTTGGGGTCAGTGGAAGTTGACCACCTGGGTCCCTGCAGCTCTCCGGGGTGCTGCCTTTGTCTTACAACTTGACTATGGATGTGGGCACGTAGCTATGCCTTTACCAAATAATACATACAGAAAGAGGCATCTAGAAAGGTGGCTTGTACCACATGCAAATTTTGTCTTGTAAACCTTACTTAAATGGAAAAAAATTAATATAAAATGAAATTCTGACCTTCTTATATAAGCCATTATAAAGAGCATATTATAGGAATTGCAAACATACAGGACAAGATTCAATTTTTAAGTGTGACAAAAGATTTTCTGACTGAAACCTTTGAAGATAATGGACCAGGGATTTATTGCGGTGGCAAAAGCACCTGTCTGGCAAGCACAAAGTCATGAGGTCATACTCCAGTAGCAAAATAATAATAATAATAATAATAATTTAGGCACTTAACTGAAGCTGTTAAATTATGCGTTTTCCTGACATTTTAAAAAGCAATTTTATAGAAAATATAAAATCAATTTATCTGCCTCTTTCTTGATTTCACAAAAGCACTAGGTCCTTGCCCAAGTGAGATAAGTGCTCTACATTCACATTGGAGGATCTAGGAGGGAATCTGTCTCTTTGCAGGTCCTAGGGTCTCTGTCCTTCATCTTCCTATCTATAACATTTTATCTCTTGACCATTCTTACAGAATACATGCAGCCTCCCTTCTGCTTTCTAGGTGCCAACCTTGGCCAAGATTCGGTTTTTATATTCTACAGATTTTAATTTTGCATCTTCCATTCTCTGCTAATTAACCAAATTCTGTCTTTGAGGATGAGATCCCATGTCCTCAATGGAAAAAATGTGTCATCTAATTCTGTTCATACTTCGATTTTAAATCAGATATAGGCATCTTCTACATTCTTAAGGATAGAGACATAGCAAAGAAGATGAGTCTCACAAGCCACTTATAATTAAGTACACCAAAGCATTTTAAATTGTCTCCCTATGAAATGGTCTTTGGTTTTAGTTCTTGGTGTACTGCTATCTACCTGAAGAAAAGGCCTGTTGAGTGGTTCCAAGTAAAAGCATGTCGTGTAGGCAGTGCCCTGTAAAGATAAAGTGGGACACATCAAGATGATACTTTAACTACAATGGTGGAGGCTACAGAATTAGGCCAATAGAGATAACTAATGTAAGCCATTCATGGTGGCACCTGTAATCCCAGCACTAGGGAGGCAGTGACAACAGGATTGCTGCAAATGTGAGGCCAGCCTGGTCTACAAAGTGAGTTCAAGTGCAGTCTGGAATATAGAGTGAGATCCTGTCTCCAAAAGACAAAGACAAAATAAAATCTGATATACATTTAAAATACAGTACATCAATTTAAATGATTTGAGCTGTGCACATTAAAGGAATTACATGTGCATGCATCTGAAACATCTAGAGATTTTAAGCACATTGCAGGTAGCAGGGTGACTCGGTACTTTCTGTGGTGAGTGAATGTAAACTGCATAGAGAACCCTGGATAGTATATGGGTGTTGCGACTGTTTTAAAAGTTGTAAATGATTGTGTATACTTTATGCATGTGTGGAAATGCATAGTTATATATGTTGAGAATGCATTGTTCACAAGTGCAATGATTATCAATCTCTTTTGGAAAGAAAATAGAGGTTATGTAAGATGCATTACTCCTGAACTTCTCAGAATTCAATGAAAATGATGTATTAAATTACACATTATTTTACTGAGGAAATTTCTTGTTCTTATGTCTGGCTAATGTTTTCCTAGCACAAATGCTGAAGATAATTTGTATCTTTTAGGATTACATAGGAGCTGGTCAGTATTGAGTTGAGTGATACTCTCAGTTATCATTTTATAGAAAACTCAAAAAGAAGATTTATATAATTTTTTTCTTGAATAAATGGCAGCATTGTATAGACAACTTGAAGGGGAGATGCTGGAGTATGGCTTTGGCCAAGGTGCACAGTCTATCCAGTTGCACAGAGCATGGCCTCCTTGGAGTAAGCTCGGGAATGTCAGTGGAGTTTCTGATTCACCTTAGACATTTGTGAATATCATGGTGCTGTCTGAGAGCTGATTTGTCTTGTGAGCGCTGATATTTTCATTTGAAACCAGAAAACTTACCATCTTGTTAAGTGTAGATGGTGTCATTGTGTCATCAGAGGTTTTCTTCCCAGTGGAGGAGGCATGGAGGTCACTTCAGACCCAGGCTGAGACCCTCAGCTCTTGGTCTTAGCCATCCCATGTATATCAGGAAATCATCCCCAGTGCTGTGGTTTTTCATTTGAAGACAGAAATGAACCATTTTTCATGTGAAACAAAAAGTAATGATAAATAAACCTCCTCCCCCACCAGACCAACAAGAAACACATCAAATCAACTCTCTGTTTATACTATTTAGTGATTTCTTGTTGCCCTGAGTTATTGTCATGGTCACTAGGCCTCATGGTTGCTTGCCACTCTGGACTCCTGTGTTTGGAGTCTGTTGAAGAACTCTGAACTGTCCTCATACCCAGATCTGTTTCCACATATCCTGGTTATTGATGAAGATGGGAGTTTTCCTTTTTCTGTTTTTATTGTGTATGTTTAAGCCTGATCCCAAGACATCCGCATGCTGATGAAGCACTCTGCCACTGACCTGTACCTGCAGCCTTGGAAATGAGAATTTTGTGATCTGTGCAAGTAGATCTAGTGCGATCTGCCCTGCCTGCTCTCTACTGTCTAACTGTGTATCTTACCAGAATTCCTTTTCTCCCTGGAGTCTGTTCCCTGGGTTGCATTTTGAGCCATAAGTTGTTGAATTCTGCTGCTCCTCATGACCTCATCATGCCTGGATTCCCTGCCAGGCATCATTGCCCCTGCTTGAGTTCATTAAACATAATGACTCTGGCCCTGATGAGAGCCTGGAGGCTTTTTCACTGGTGTGCAGAAGTGGAGGACTTACTCATGGGGGTCAAGGTCAGTAGCTGGGTTGAGAGCAGGATTATAAGTGGGTATTACAAGATTATTAGAACACAAGACACTAGAGTTTCTGTAACATGGAGAACAGCTTGGATGCTATACTTGACTGCAAAGAAGGGTGGGTATGAGACTGGATTCCAGTGACTAAAAAAGCAGAGACCCACAATAGGTGGCCAATGGAAATGATGTTGCACAAAAATGTTCTATATGAGCCTGTTTTCAATATATAAAATGAAAATATAGAACAGATTAAATGTCTAGAGCTTCCTGAGATATCCAAGGAGTTTTGCAGTTGTTGAAATAGAATACAGTGTGGTACACAAAATATCGCAATAAATATGTACTTTTGTAGCGAATATGCAGTCTCTGGGAACTTGCAGTGCATGAAGCTGACCAGAAGAAGGAAGGTAATGCATGCTTCTTTAAAAGCAACTTTCCACACCTTCCACCTGCTTGGGGGCCTGGATCCCATAAGTGAAACTGTGTTTGCACCATTTCACAGCAATCATCGCTAATGGAAGATTTCTGTTTAGCTCAATATCATTTAATTTATTACTTGAAAACTGCAACATTGTTTATAAAGTTTTTGCTCTGTGATTGGAGTTGTGATTTTTGCTCTGTGTGTGTGGTGATAGATTTACTTTTAGGGTTTAAATGCAGGTCTGATGGCATCTCAAAGTTGTAACATGTCCCACTCCTCATGCTGACTGCCTCTCAGGGTTGCTTTCCTCTCCTTTCCCATATAAACACATGAATGCAAATTACCTGCTGGTTTAGGTGCAAATATATGGTTCTCATCCTTGATTTTACTTTTCTGTCACATCTCACGTTCAGTATGTCAGTAAAGCGTATTTGTCCTGATTTTCCTCTATAACAGGCACCTGACCACCTTTCATCACATCTACTGAGGACAATAGCTCTGAAAGGTGAGCATATACAGACATTAATAGCAGTACTGGAGGAGCCTCATGGGCTTTTTTAGTATATACTTTGTAAGCATGGTCCAAGTCCCAAGAATAGTATATCAAATATCAAGTGATCTTTTATCAAACTCTTCATTTTCCCTTGGCCTACATATAAATTTGGAGGCAACAGTTGTCTGGGATTATGGGTCACTGCACTTTATCCAGTGTACCCCAGAATATTGCAGGAGAATCATGAGTTGATTTTCATAATTATCTTTTTCATTGTGTATTTTGAACTAATTTATTATTTTGACTATGATGTATAACCGAAAATATTCAATGTTGAAATGGAGCCAGATTTAAAAACACTAAGGGTCTTCTAGAATCATTTGCAAATATCAGCCCCCAGTTTCAATGTGTCAGTCTTCCCCAGATTTCAGGTGCTTTCACTTTCTGGCATCTCCTTCTCTCATAGATTTAAACGTCATCCTTGAGTATATGACCTGCAACCCTTCCACATCGACAGATCAGATATGAGCATTGGTGGATCCCCAGAGCTCACCCTCTCACCCTGCTTTCCTTCTTCATCCCTCTCTGCCCTTACCAGTGGGCGACAGTGTTAGAAGCCCACGAGCTGAGCAGAGAGCCTGATTTTGAGAAGTTAAACTGAAGAATTCTGATCAGAGAAGCAAAGTTAGTGCAGCACATTTCTTTCAAACTGGCAAAGGAAGACACTCCCTGGGTGACCTTCTAATGAGTATAAACATGTGGAAAGAGGCAAAAGCACGGTGAGAGACCTCTTACCTGAAAACTGTGAGGTACAAGGTTTTCTGTATTAGGACGAAGCCCAATAGAATCCAATCCCACATATTCTGCAGCATTGAGCAGAGAACGCCATTGTGAAAGTAGGATCTGTTAGGGAGATGCAGTGCACCCTGCCCTGACCCTGAAGGCAATTGCAGAGTTCAGACATGTGATGTGTATGTGAGTCAGTCTGTGGGAGTGGAAAGTCCACACTGCTAGGACTCTTCCCTGCCTAGGAAGGGAATGGTAGGGCTCCTACCACCCCAGGATTGATCTCTAATTCTGGTACCTTTAATAGCCCAGTGTGGAGCTAGCAAGCAACTTCTGGGATCTGTTTTTACCAAGTTCAGTAGAGAGTGTTAGAAACACTTTAGCTGTAACATTTCCTGGACCTCGTGATTAACAGCAAAAGGGAACTCAAGTGAAAAGTGCTTGGCAGGGGTAAAGTTCTATCCGTTTCATGCAGAGAGAATTATTTCCTTGGAAAGAGAACATGAAATATCTAGCATTAGTTTGCATACTGGTGAGTATACTATCATATTCATTTCTTTCTCTCCATATCAGATTCATCAAAAGAGTTTGAATGCAGGAATTGCCTGGATTTGGTGCACAGATGAACTAGGGATAATTTTGCTTTCCTTTTATTTTTCTATACAATCTAAAAAAAAATCTTGCTCTACAATCTCATTCTTTTCATGGATTTTGGGCAAACACAGTCCTTACTCCACAGAGCAAGCAGAGATTCCACACATTACCAGAGCCAGAAGGAGTCCAGCGTGTCATGTCAGGACAACCTGTGTCCATTCAAGGTGTTAAGTATGGAAAAGGTGCTGAGGCAGAGCTGCTCAGGCACTTACACTGTGGATTTCCAGTCCCTGTGCCAAGAGATGATCAAACTGTGTTGCTTTTGCTTCAAAATTTTATTGGTGTTTTCTGTGTCAGCTGAAGCACACAACACAGCCAGTATGCACTGTGGAAATTCATTTTGTGGTAGAATAAATAATACATGTTTTTATGTTTCCTTTACATGAAAATAAAAATAATACAAAAGGTGCATTTCTAATTTTCTCAGTCTGCATGTGAGAAGTAATCATGTTTACTTGATTTTTGTGGAGTATTATGGTCTTCCTCTCTATTTGTTTAAATTCAATAATTTACAGTAAATGAAATGAAAGAACTTTGTGATCATAACGTAGTTACAAAGTCAAATTATAAATGTAAACAAAGATATATCAAAAATGATAACTTTTAAGACTGGATTAGGGCAGACTTACTCATCTTCCATATTCTTGCCCTTGGATCTGAAGACCTTTCCTAAACCCTGTGCTATTTTCCTCTTTTGTATTAATGTATCTGAGCAGTTCTAATTGAAACTTGAATGTTTTATGAATTCAATGTATTTATATACAAAAATATTGCAGAAATGAATCTATTCAAAACAAAACAAATGGTCAGCTCAAGCTTATTAAATAAAAAATTAAAATACATTTTTGATTGTTAATAGATCTGGACAAATGTAAAGTTTTGAGATCAGTTTAACAGTGTGCATTGGACACAATATTCCCTGATATGTCAGTGCTAAATACTGGCCCAATCTCTTATAAATATGTTTATTTTACAGCATTTTGCAAGCTGCATCTATTTTACAAATTTTTGTTCAATTTATTTTCAGCATTCCTGAATCTAATATCTAGGTAGAACATTTGTTGTCTGTCATTTCCATTACTTTGCATTCAAACTTAAATTACACTTTTCTTTTGTATATTAGAATCTCTGACTTTGTGATCTAGTGGCTCTTGAAAATTAAATCGTAGAGTTTGTTGCAAATTGAGGATGGTCTTGCACCTGAGGAGACAGGTTTTCATTTGGACACATCATCTGTAAGGCTATCTTCCACTGATTTCAAAGTGGATAAATCCTGCATCAGGCATTGTTTCTTCTGAGAAAATATTCTTCGTAGTTTTGGTCCATAGTCATGATTTTCCTGAGAGATCTTCTTTGTACTCTCTCCTTTTCTCAGCTTATTTAGTGTCTTGTTTTTAATTCCTAGTTGTAGGATGCACAGAATGCGTGTTACCCTTTGGCTTACAATTCAAATTCTCAGGTTCAGTGTGGGTACCACAGGATTCACAGAATGAATCCTCAGGCCATCTTTTGCTGTCCACCTATGCATGAGATGAAAATTGAGTATAAGGTTTTTCCTGTGTTATTCAGTAGCTTCAGGGGAAAAGTGGCTTTGGATTTCAGACAAAGTTTTTTTCAAAGAGAGTAATAAACTTGCCCTAGAAAATGACATCTTCTTGTGTTTCCCTTACTTTTCTTCATCACTTTTCTCTCTTACCTTGTTCTCCAATTGTTCCCATTTCTCCCTGATGTGTTTTTGGTTTTTTTTTTTTTTCCTAGTGTGGTGTAATATTTCACAAGACTTGTTAATATAGGGCAGGTAGCCTGTGATTTCTGCCAATTAAACCCATTTAAAATTCATTTTTTTTTTACTTGAAACTAAGTCATTTTTTCATGCCATCTAGTGGATGTACAATAATAGAGCCTTTAAATTGACTGCTTTTTTTTTTTTTTTTCTGGTCACACAAACACATTTTCTGTAATGGTATTTTTGGTTCTTTTTTTAATCAGTTCTTTCACAGCCCATCACCCTTGCAGTTTGCTTCCTTATTTGCTACTTCCTTTGCATAGGTCTCCCCCAGCTCATTGCAGCTGCAAAGATGCTATAAGAGAAGTCTTTTCAATAGGGTCTGAACTGCATTGCCACAGAAAGGACAGCAAGATGGTTTGTCAGACCCCAATGCTCGTGACTGTGTTGCTCTGGGTCTCTGGTGAGAAATTGGAAACCTCCATGATTTCCACAGAGTGATATCATTGTAGCATTAAAAAATTACTTTAAGAAGTTGAAAACAATGATTATTTCTATGAAAAACATACATCTGTGTTACCACAGAATAGCTTTGAATATACTAAATGTTTAATTGCATTATTTATATTTGAAAAGTCTTTTATGTTTATGCCTGTATGATCACCATTCATTCTTGAATACAGGTGTCTGCAGTGACATTGTGATGACCCAGTCTCCAGCCTCCCTGGCAGTGACTCCTGGAGAGAGAGCCACCATCCACTGCAAGTCCAGCCAGAGTCTTCTATACAGTGGAAACAACAAGAACTACTTAGACTGGTACCAGCAGAAACCAGGGCAATCTCCCAA
Source organism: Cavia porcellus (assembly GCF_034190915.1). Taxonomy (NCBI): domain Eukaryota; kingdom Metazoa; phylum Chordata; class Mammalia; order Rodentia; family Caviidae; genus Cavia; species Cavia porcellus. The sequence continues at coordinate 40,940,485 of NW_026947501.1, read as the reverse complement.
ACTACTCATCTACTTGGCATCCACCCGAGAAACTGGGGTCCCAGACCGGTTCAGTGGCAGTGGGTCAGGCACAGACTTTACTCTCACCATCAGCCCAGTGCAGGCTGAAGATGTGGCAGATTATTACTGTATGCAGACTTTCGGTACTCCTCCCACAGTGATTCAGCCTCGTACATAAACTTCCTCTCAGTATCTCCCCAGCTGCTTGCTCTCCAAGAAGCCCAGGACTTCAACACTTCCTCCTGCTGCCTGAGAGATCATGATCTGGAGTATGCATGAGATAATTTTCAGAGCTTAGTATGAATTAATGTCACTCCCTGGTTCTTGATTCTTTTAGTATAAGAAATTCGTATGTAGAAAAGAGCTCTGTATTAACTTCCTATTCTTTATGTTTTTATTTGCTACAAGCTCAAATTCTTTAACACAAGAAATTCATTAGTTTAACACTTTTGGTGATATCTAGAAGGGAGAGACTAAGGCCAAAGGGATCATCTAATTCTAATTCTTTGAAACAATCTCCATACTGATTTCCAGCATGGTGATGCCAACTTAAACTCCTGCCAATATTGGAAACGGGTTGTTTGCTCTGTAGCCTCCAGTTTTTGTCATTGTTTGCTTTCTTGGCAATAGCCACGTTCTTGTGGATTGAAATGAAACCTTATGTTGTTTGAGTTTGCATTTCTTGAATGACCCAGTGATGTTGGGCACTTTTTCATATATTTCTTTGCTGTTTGTATTTCAGATGCTTACTTTTGGATTCAGCCACAGCAATCTATGTACACCCGTGCATGTGGTGCACTTTTTGATAACTTAATCTTGGAAATCATCTATATTCTCTTTTGCAGATTAATGGATAAGGAAAATGTGGTTTATATGTTCAATGTAGTACTTCTTTGCCATATTGTAGAGTAAATTAGAGTCATTTTTAGGTAAATGAGTGCATCTAAATCATTTTGTATGAGAGCAACTGGACACACATGTTTAAATATTGCATTGTTTTTCTTAGATTACAAACTCAAATTCTAAATAAGGATCAAGATGTAGGACAGATTTTAGGAATTAGGAAGAAAATGTACAAAAGGCAAAGTAAACCAGGAACGGGGCATAGGGACGAGAAAGAAGGCAATAGACATTAAAACTATGCAAAGAATGGAAGGAAAGCAATAGTAACAAAGTTCTGTAAATGAAGAGGAGAAGATGGATTGAGTGGAAGAGAATGGGAAAAATAAGCATTATGATACACTGTGTACTGGTACAGATTGTCTAAGATGAATGTGATGATTATTCCTGGCAACAGATATTGATACAATTCATTAAAATAAGAAATGCCATCTTTCTATAGTTCAGATTTGGTGGATAAATATCCAGACATTCTCATGCCTCCAGGAGAGAGTCTTTCTCTTGCCTTTCATGCTGCCTGATGTCCTCCTCATGCCTTGGCCAGTAGCCCTTTTCTTCTAAACACAGAGCCAGCACCAGCTCATCTCTCTGACATTTCTTGCAGCATCACACATTCCTCTGTAGTTTTCACATCTGACTTCATGCTAATGATGAAAATAACTGTGTGTTTAGCTGAACCTGCCCTCCAGTCCCCTCATCTCACTAGAATTGTCCAAATTCAGTGTTTGGCATGGCAAAGTTTAAGTCTCCGTGGGAACAACAACTTAGTATTTCCATTATAGTCACTTTTGAAATGGAATTGAACCCTTACCCCGGGGCATAAAAGGAAACAATATTCTCATACTTTTCAAATAGTGATTTGTGATCTCACAAGCTTCTGCTATTCCATACTGAAGGAAAAATGCACAGTGGGCATCTGAAGAAGCAGAGCATTTATATAAGGAGCAGGCAGCAGTGTGATTCAGGCGAGTCTGAGATGAGTGAAAGTTGACCATATAGGGACTTGAGAGTTCTCAAGTGTGCTGGCTTGTCTTATAATTTCAATATAGTTGTGAACAAATAGCTTTGCCTTTGCCAAATATTATACAAACAGGCATGCAGAGAGAAGTTTGTATTGCCTGAAAATTTTGTCTTTTAAACATTACTTAATTGGAAAAAATTTATAACTGAGCATGAAATCCATCTCTGCGCTTACTGGAAGTCAATCAAATGGGCATAATCAAATATATGGGAAAAATCAGGTTTTATCTGTGACTAAAGATTATCTTAGTGCAAAAATTAAAGATAATTTATATCTTGGGGCACTGCATAGAAGTGTTACATTCTAGATTGTGTGATACCTTAAAGGATACTTTGTACAAAACAGAAACACAGAATTTACATGTCTCTTTCTGGTTCTTACATTCCTAGGTCCTTGCCTCTGCTAGGTAAGTGCTTTAACAGATCTACATCCCAGTAACCCATCTGCCTGTTTCTTATAAGAATGGTGAATGTGTGTGGAAGGTCTTGGGGGAGGCTGGTTGTGACCTGGGTTTCAGAGAAATTCTACATTGCCCACAGAGAGAGGCTGCCTAGGTGTGAGCCATAGTGATGCCATCAGGGCCTTGGACTCAGCTTAGGCTTGTGTGCTCAGAAAAACCTGGGTGCTATTTCTGAGCTGAGTGGAATGCTGCTCATGCCTGCCCACCTGCTTAGACCTTCACTTGCAGCCTTCTGGTAGCTGAGCAGTGGCATGCTTTCTCCCATCAGGAAGAGCCATACTAAGTGGCGTGAGAGTTTAACTCAGAGACAAGATTAAAATCTGCAAATGCATCCAGTGAATCTCCTGTGAGTTTCCATTTCTCACTTGAAAACTAGGAATGATGAAATTGCCTTGAAGGATGAATAGCATAGCATATGTGAGTTTCTTAGCATTGTTTACGTAGATCCAGTCACATGGGAAGCAAATTTATAAATAGGTGTAAATGAGAACTTTCTTTTGCTCAGTACTAGCACATTATTTTAAAAAATCAAAATAAAAGTGAAATTACTTTGTTTCCTTCACTTGTCAAATCTTTCTCATTTCACCAGGAACTCATTCACAATTTTAGGGCTCTGTCTATGACTTCGGTCTTTGACTTCTGTGTTTGGAATCTGTCGATAAATGTGAGATTTGTCAATGACTGTACCCATAGTTAGGCAGATGGAAGAGACAGGGCTGGGTGGAGATGGAATGGGTTTTTCTTCTCTCGCTTCTTTGTGGGATGGAACCAGTTTTGGACAGGACTTTCACAGCCTAAGAATGGGCTCTGTAACTGAGGTGCACCCATAGTCAGAATTGGCATATTCAGGAGTTCTTAAGTAGTAACAGAGCATCTGTCCTCCCCTGCTCGGATATCAGTGTTTCTTACCTTGTTTCCTCTCCTCTCCTCCACCTACTCCCTGGGCCTCTTTTCTAATCTCTGAATGTGCTGAATTCTTTTTGTTCATATGATCTTGTGCTTCCTTAATGTCAAGGCAGGTGACATTACTTCTTCCATGTACAGCTCAGATTAAATCCTCAGGATGACTGCAGCAGCAGCCAAAGCCTGTGATGCCTTTTCTAAGGGGTCATTTTTTTCATCCTCCTTGTGGCTGGGAAGATTTTACATTTGTAATCCCATGGAAAGGGTATTAGAATCCCAATGAGTTACTTCCAATCTGCTATCTCCAGTGTAACACAACCAGAATAAAGACACTACAGAATATTTACAGTGAAAGACAACCAAGGGGTCCTGATCCAATCTAGATGAGAGTGCACAGAACAAGGCCTCCACTGATCACTAAACCAGAATTAACTAATTTATGAAAATCGGACTGGCTTGAGAATGAGTGATGGAGAGAATGACAATAATTATGCGACTAACATGATCTGCACTAGATAGGTAACTAGAAAGCACCTGTGCAATATGTAAAGAAAATGGGGTGCAAAAAGACCAATCTGCATAACATGAATGAGGTACCAGTTAATATTTTGGAGTCAGGTACTTTAGATCTGTGGCACAAACGTTGTTTTTTTGTTTTGTTTTTTGTTTTTTGTTTTTTTTTGGGTATTTTTTGGTCTCCGGAAATCATAGCCCATTATCTTGAGGCTCAAGACAAGTGACTCTCTGGTAGCATTTGCTCTACCCTCCCTCTATGGTCAGCCTTTTAGACAGAGACACAGGCGAAGAAACAAAGCTGTCACTTGACTTCAGAGATTACACATCAGTACTTCAGCCAGCACTATTTACTTTGCTTAGAGCCAACTGAGGAGGAAAGGAGACATCTTAGTCAGTTCTGTACATTGACACAGGACTAGGATTATATTATAGTAATGATAAATTATTATACATAGGGGATGGGGATTTAGCTCAGCAGCATAAGCACCTGCCTTGCAAGCAGGCAATTGTGAGTTCATTCCCGGTACCGATAAAAAGGAAAACGACAAGAGAGAGAGAGAGAGAGAGAGAGAGAGAGAGAGAGAGAGAGAGAGAGAGAGAGAGAGAGAGAGAGAGAGAGAGAGAAGAGAGAGAAATTATTATACAATTCTCACCTGGGTGTTCTCTCATTCTCATTTTCAGTGATGGCTTCTCCTCATCTCCTGACACCTGTGTATTTGAGGTTAGATGCCAAAGCACAGCTCGGCTTCTGCTGTTTACACTCATTTAATACTTGATCTCCCCAAAATTGTGTCTCCTGCTTAGACTATTTGGCTAATCTTCAGAATCACACATATACCAGAATCATTGCCATTTAGATGGTCAGTGATATGCTATATTTCTAATATATTCCAATTCAGTCCTGATTCCCAGATCCCCAAACATGGTTTTGTCTGTTTTCCCATGTAACAAGCCATCTTCAAATTCTAGTGGCTGAGAATTATGTGTATAGCTAGCGTCTTCAGTTTTATTAGTCTCTCTTACCTTGTGTTCAGTATGGCAGGAAAGCTTATTTGTTCTGCAGTTACAGTATAACCACAGACTGCCCATCTTTCTCTACAGTGGCCAATGGGTTAAGGTGTTCAGCGTAGAAGGCAAAATGTGATTTCTTAGAAGTATCAGACTATGAACTATAAACTAGATTTCATAGTAATAAACTACTATAAACTATGTTTCACAGTAATTTGAAAATTTTCCAGAGCCTAAAACCATATAACAGAAATTAATGATTCCTGTAATGAAATTATTTGTGGCCTGTGCCACAAGACATGTTGGAGAAAATGGTAGTCTTGGTAGAGGATGTTCAAGGAAAACTAGAAACAGACTATTGAAATTTACTTGCTGTCTTGAATGTGAGATCAACGAGAGACATACACTGCCAAATTCTAGAATTACTAATTTTCAACCTCTAGTTATATGGAGAAAATTTAGAAGCAAGGCTTCTTTGGAGCAAAATCCTAGTAAGCTTTGTGATTAAAAATGGAGAGTAAGAACCTCACCTTGTGCATTGATACCTTGGCAAGTTGAAATCAATTGTTATGTGGCATATTCTTAGAAATGTTCACTGCCCCTTCATGGAAGTTGTCTAACTAGATTTCAGAGTAATTCACGCACTAAATAATGCAGCCTTCAAGTAGGATGTTGTATTAGCACTCTTTTTGGAAGCAACACATACGAGTCTCAACAGTCAGAAACAAAACTGACAATGGTGAACAATGTATTGAGGAAGAGTAGTTACACTAAAGATCTTGCTTTGAACCAGTCTTCCAGTCTGGTCTCTGACTCTGTCTCTGCCTCTGTCTCTGTCTGTGTCTATCTCTTGATTTACAGTTGTGGAGGTTTCAGTCCCTGACTGTTGGCTTCCTGGTTTTGTTTTGGAGATGCAGCACATCGTGGAAAGGATTGTGTGGCTGAGCAAGACTTGCTCAACTCATGACTGAGACATGAAAAAAGAACCATAGGTACCATATGGAACCAAAAGTTACCATAGCTCCACTGGAGGGCTTTCTCCTTTAAAATGTAAAATCTCTTACTCAAACAACCATAGCAAATATTTTACTACATAAATTAAGATGTGTTCCTGGGGAGGATTCCAGCCTATAATTTTACAAAGGTACCAGAAGAACTTAGTAAATCTCCGGGTTTAGCTGTAGGTAATTTTGCCTTTGGTCAGTGTCCTCTACTGGACAGGGGTTACACCTGGGACATGTGTGAGACCTGAGATTTATGCTGGGTACTAGTATGCATTGCTAGTGATAGCACTTGAGTTGGCCTGAGACTTTGTTTTTGCTGCAAACTGAAGACATTTTCTTTACTGCTTCTATCAAATTTGGAAGAGAAAATACACTGTCACTTCCATGTGGTGTAATAGGGGGCAATATGAAGCCAGGTAGCTTCACAGAAATCTTCCCAGAGTGTCCATTTTACATGAATGCATTCTGAAGAAATATTATGTTTAAGTTTCGTCTGAATTTGTCATGCACAAAAATGTTACAATTTACACACACAGAATAAAAGGTACAAGTCTCTCTATGAGAAATAGATAAAGTTTTTAAGAGAAGCATTAAGCATCACAGCAACATTGGGAGAGAGGAAACTTAATTCCTAGTGGAAGTTATTGGAGCAAATGATTTGCACTTATGTGAGTTTACAAATAGGTTTACATTTATATTGGTTTTTTGGCATAGACTTTAAACCAAATAAGTCTTGAGGGAAGTGGGAAAGACACAAAATTAACAGTTTAAAAATTTGAGGAAAACCTCAGCTCTGGAAAGAACTAAGTGACCTAATGAAGTCATTTGTGTTCTGGCTTCCATTTTCTCATCTCAAGGGTGTGATGAATGATGTATGTTTTAACATTTAGTTTGTACCTTACTGAGATGAGAAAGTTAGATGAGAGGTCTTGCTTGGAACATCATGAGGATACTATGATCACCAAAAATCATATGAACACATGGATACAAACAGGGAGAGTTTTCAGTTTCCCAGTGATGTACTTTCTGCTCTATTTTCTTACACAAGGCCTGGAAGATGATTTGGTGCACCTGCAAACAAATTCGAATATAAAAGTCACCTTTTGGAAATATCTTATTTTTAAGTATATATTTATTGAATTTTACATTTAACTGGTAAAAAAAAAGCACAGACATTAATCACCACCCTCAATTTTTTTTCTTTAATATGTTTATATCTTACAGGACAGGATGCAATACAGAATGAGCTCATATCTCATGCCCATGATTGAGAAATATTTTGGAAGCAGTGTTCTCTACACCCATATTCTCCACCAGAGCTAGGTCTGAGCTGGGCTGTATACAGTCACTCTACCACCCGAAGTGATGTATCTTCCACCATTTTGTGCGTGAACCAATGGTGTTGCAAAATCCCTACAAATGCTGCAGAGAAGATTGGGACCAGAAAACTGTGGATGATTGTGCTTTAATTTTTCCTCAGTAATAGTATTCTTTAAAATCTGTGTTTAACCAACTGGAAATCAAAAGAAACAAAGTAAAATAATTCTCATTATTTTGATTAAAAAGACTTAGATTTTAATATTTTATGTCATTATGCTAATTCAAGGAGGTTTCAATGCTTTCACAGCTTTCTTCCTGACTTACATGATTTTACTGTCATATATTTCAGGTCAAACTATATTTGTAAATTATTGTAGTAGTTTTATAGAAGCCAAAGACATCCACATGTTTGCCCACATTTTACTTTCACTTATTTCATGCGAATGCATTCGCTCCCTTTTTATTTTTGTCAAAATTATTACTGCAAATGCAGCAGCTTAAAGCACCATTTTATTCTCTCAGGATTTCCATGAGTGAAGAATACAAAATGCTTAAAGTCAGTCCAAAAAGGCTGGAGCTGGCTCAAGATTTTCTTTGGATTGTAGCCACAGTGAGTCACATAGACTTCCCTGATGGCCTTCAAGATGAGCCACTCATTGACTGGGAGTTAATTTTGCTGGTGATTGGCAGAGAACATCACCATTCCTCTGTGAAACTCTTCCTTGTACTACCCGCGTGTTGTCACTAGGTGGCGCACTTACACAATGCCTGGACCTGCTTACACTAAACAGCGCTCAGAAGTCATAAATACCTGTACCCTAATTATGAGCCCCTGAGAAACAAATTAGGAAAATAATAAGATTTGTATGCTTTCAAGGAAAATTAAATGCTTAGGAAATAACGTAATCGAGGAAGTGAAATGTCTGCGTAATGAAAACCATTGTAGTCTGGAAAAGGAGATCCAAGAGAAGTTTGCAACATCTGAAAAAAAAAAAAAAAAAGTATTATTTCCTGTTCCTGGAGAGTCAAAATCAATACTGTGAAAATTCCTATGCTACTAAAGTAGATATATAGATTTAATGCAATACCAATCCAAGTAACTACAGCATTCCTCACAAGACAGGGAAAACAACGTTAAGTTTATATGGAACCAGAGCACATCCAGAATAGCGATTTCAATCCTAGGCAACAAGAGTAAAACAGGAAACATCACAATTCTAGATTTCAAGAGATATTACAGATTCACAGTGTTAGAAATCGTCATGGTACTGGCTACAGAAACAGACACACAAATCAGTGCAACAAAATAGAAGATGCATTCTGATCTTTTAGAAAGAGGTGAATAACATTGGCTGATGGAAAGATGGCCACGTCAATAAATGGCAATGGGAAAACCGGTTACACACTCAAGAAGTTTGAACTTACACTACATTAATCACCATGTGGTAAAATAATTTTAAAATGCATGAATAGTCTGGGCTTTAAAACACGAAGCACATAATGTGTTGGAAGATAATGTAGGTAATGATTTCAGGACATAGGCAAAGACAAAGAGTTTTTGAACAGAACACCAGTTTTTCCGGAAATAACATCAAGAAACAACAAATAAATTACATTAAATTGAAATGCTTCTGTGCAGTTAAAGAAGCATCTAAATGGGGAAAGTCATCATTTAGAATCAGAAGAAAGCTTTGCCCCATGCTCATAACAAACAAACTGACAATATGTGAAAAAAATTGAGAAACAGACTTCCTAACTAAAAGAGTCAATCAAAAATGAGTGACTAGGGGCTGGGGATTTAGCTCAGCAGCATAAGTGCCTGCCTTGAAAGCAGGCAGTCGTGAGTTCGATCCCTGGTACTGATAAAAAAGAAAAAGACAATAAATAAATAAATAAATAATAAAAATAAAACACGAGTGACTGAAAGGGATAAAGAGCTTTTAGAAAAACAAAGGATAGTAAATATATATTACTGGCCATGAGAAAAATGCAAATTAAAACAACACTGAGAGCTCGTCTTCTTCTGGATATACAAATCAAATAATACCAAATATTGCTATATACAAATCAAATAATACCAAATATTGGTGAGGCTGTGAGGAAAATGGACCACTCTATCTCCCTGGTGGAAATGCAAACGAGTACAACCAGTATGGAACTCTGTGTGGAGATGCTGCAAAAGGCTAAAAACATAGATTCTGCTTGCCTCTGCTCTTCCTGTTCAAGATATTCTCCACAAAGTGTTCAGGACATCATATTACAGTGATTCGGGCATATATATGTTTATAGCAACACAATTGCTAAGCACAAAATTTTGAAATCAGCTCATATGTCCATCAACAGATGAATGGAATAAAAAATACATTTATGCATGATGGAGCACTACTGAACCAGAAAATGCACTGAGTGCTTTGTAAGAAACTGAATGCACCTGCAGATAATCTGCTGGGTAAAAGGAATGAGACACATAATCATAAACATCACATTGCTTGTCTGATATAGGAAATCCAAAATATAAAATGATTAAAGAGTAAAATAAGACAGACAATAGAAAATAAGAAGGTAAATCATCTGCAAATTGTTAAGAGAAATAGACGTGGAGGGAAGAGGAGACAAAGGAAGGCAAGGTACTCAAAAATAATTCAGCTGTTTTAAGTACATGTGCCCACTCCTCACTGCACATATAACTGAGTACAGTAATTATACACTAATAAACACAACAGATTAAAAAATGAGCTTAAAAGTAAAAAATTCAATAAATGCTTTATATTCTAGTCTATGAAATCTCACACTGATTTTCTTAACCTGTACTTGAGGACACCAGTGGATAGGACAGTGTTAGGGCACCTCGGCACAGGGGATACCAGGGAGCCGAAGAGGATGGAGATCTTCTCAGTGGAAGCTTAGGTGCTGTCTAAGGACCGCATGACTTCTCTTACCTAACATATCCACATTAGCATTATTTTAGCATGATGTTACACATGACAGACTTTAAATTTTGCTGTCTTTATATATGTCTTTATATATTTTATTTCTACATGTTATAAACTCCATAATACATTGTTATAATTTTTGATGGCCTACTCAGTCAGCCATGGAAAGATTTCAATAATATTTTTCCTTAGTTACCATCCTTGGTGTTTTCAAATCTTCACCTGCTGTCACTTTTCCTCTCTCTGGAGAGCTTAGGATCATCTCTGATTGTGTGAATATATTCATGATATGTGCTTTCTGCTCTTCTATGTATTACCTTTGAAGTGTCATTTTTCTGTACACAGCATCTTGGTTTGAAAGTTACTTTACATTATATTCAAGATGATTCTCTTTTTTGTTCTCAAGTATCAGCCCCTCACTCTCTCCTTTTTTTCTTTATTCCTCTCTTATTCATTCCTTTTCTTTCTTCTTTCCTGTTCTCTCTCCTTTTGCCTTCCTGTCTCTCTTTGTCTTTCTTTTCCTCTGTCTGTTTTTGTCTTTCTTCATTTTCTCCATCCTTCCTTCCATCTGTCCATCATTTCTTCCATCCCTTCTTCTGTCTCTTTTTTCTTTCTTTCATTCTCTTTCCTTCCTCTTTTGTTGCATCCTTTCTTTTTTTCTCTCTGAGTCCTTTCTCTTTTCTCTTCCTGTTGTATTATTTCTCCAGAATTGTTAATCTGAACATATTTGGCCATCTTTATTTGGGTTCTGCATCCATTTCAAATAATTTTTTGACTGAGTATAGAGACTCTTCTTTAATGCATCTACTGGCTTTAGTAATAGATTTTCTAAGATCACCATAAGGCTAGTTAGTTGGCTGCAGTATGTGTTTTAGTTGCACTGCTACATTTCAGGTGACAGGACACTTTTTTTTTCACCTCATACATGTCAGATGCTTTAAGAATCTACTTTCTATAAAATTTGATTCTCTTTTGCTCATTTTGCATGAACCTTTGCAGGCCCAGTCCACCTGCCTACATTTTATAAACAAGATCTTTGCAGTGACATATAAACTGCATGAGGTGGCAGGGTCAGCATGTTGATGTCCCAGGCTGTTCCTCCTAGCCTTGATCCTGTGGTACTCTAGTGAGACATTAATCACTAAAATCTGTTTAGAATATGATCTGTATAGTTGAAAAGCTATTTTTAATGTTACATGAGAAAAAAAAAACTATTCCCTGTTAGGACTTAATTATATATCCAATTTAATAATTGTTAAAATAAATTTTACAAACAGATTTCAATGTGCATGTTATAATTTGCTTCTGAGTCTGTGTGTGTGTGTGTGTGTGTGATTGTGTGTGTGTGCAATTGTGTGTGTGTGTGTGCGCGTATTTCTGGTTGCAGAATCTATGGAGACATCATGGTGACCCAGAATCCAGGCTCCCTGATGGAGGCTATAGGAGAGACCTATACCATCAACTGTAGATTCACCAAGAGTGGTTTTTGGAGCAAGACAGTAGGAGCTACTTGGCTTGGGATCAGCAGAAACCAGAGCAGTTTCTGAGGCTGCTCATCCCCTGGGCATTAACCAGGGTATCTGAAATCTATGATCAATTCTATGGCAGTGGTTGTGCCTCAGACTTCACTAAAACCATAAACAACCTCCAAGTTAAATACGTGGATGATATTTATGGTCAACAATATTACAGCTTCTCTCTCACGGGGCTTCAGCCTCATAAAAAAAACTGCTCATGCCATGGGTCAGTGCGCCTTCCTACACTAGCTACTTTCTCCTGAGTTCAGATTGGGATTTGCAGGGAATGAGTTTCCTTAGGTCCCACTACAGAATGTCTCTGACAGTGAATGGAAGGAGTCAAGCCAGGATTATAGGCCTTTTTTCTGAGCTAAGTAATATAAAATATATTTTATATTAGAAGGAAAACCAAAAGACATGGAATCCATGCTATCTGGACCTCAATCTGAAAGTCTGGACCTGTGTATGTGCCACAGTGCATGTGACCATCCTGCCTGAGAGATCCTAGGATACACATGCTTTCATCAAGATCAGTGTCAGGAAGGACAAAAGACACCCTACTCAGCTGCCTTTCTGCTAATGAGGGAAAGAAACCGGGTCTACTTCATAGGTGCTGATCATAAGAGTTTTCTCTCATTGACATGATGGAGTGGAATTCGTCAAGAACTTCTAATATTCGCGCTTACGTTAGAGACTAGTGTGAGATAGAATATTTTCTCCAGAGCTAGTGTTTAGTCTTTGTAATAACAATCAATAGAAATGAGAGGTTAATTTTTTTTTAATTTAGAGAAAACTGAAATTTACCTAGTGAATATAAACTTCCTGGTCCTGTCCCTGGACATGGATAAAATGCAGACAAACATTCTGCATAACACATATCAGCTGCAGTCCCCAAACCAGTGTAATTCTCCTTCCTAGCACAAAACTCCCGAGCCTGGTCTTTACTGCTTTTCTGATCTTCTGACCTCTGACCATTTTCTGATCTTCTGACCTCTGCTCCTATATGGAGCAGCCTAAGACATTCCAGCCTCATGCTTTCAGGTGATATCTCAAAAGTTTCCAAGCTCTTCTCACATGCCATTCCCAACATGTCTTGTATCACATGACCAGATACAGACAACAGAAATAATAATACTCCTCTGGCACCAAATTCTGTCTTGTTTCCTTCTGTCTCCTTGCTTGGACAAAATACCTGACACCCAAAATTAAGGAAGGAAAGGTTCAATTAGCTCACACTTTGTGGAGGTTTTAGTCCAAAATCAACTGTCTCCAAGGCATATGGCAGAGGGCAACACCTCATGGTGGCAGTAAACTGTACAATTAAAATAGTAAAATGGGAAGAATGATGCGGGGACTTGTGGGATCAACAAAGAAAGCAGCTATCTAGTCTTCCTGGTGGGCTGAACAAGCGGTATGCATACAAGCAAGAGAAATGCCAGCATTTCCTATGAGCCTACTAACCTGCAGGCTGAGAATCAAACAAGTGCCCTCCTCTGCTTAGCAAAGGGATGGTTCTGAAGACAGATTGAGTTGATAGCAATTAACGTGTATAAAGTAACTAAATGTTTGTACTGTCTGGTTTATTATATAGGCTTGGGGCCAGTGGTCTGAGCATCTCCCTGGAATTTGACAGTATGTGGTAGAATGAATAAAAATGTTCTCTTATTTTCCATTTAATGATAAACAACAATAAACTGAAATTTATATTTTAAATTTCTGAGTCTGCAGTGAGAAGCAGTCACAGTGAGATGATTTTTCTAGATATTGATGAAATTATTCTCTATCCACTTAAATAATTAATAATATGTGACAGAAAAGAAATTTGTGCTCATTATAGCAGTAGTAAATCCAAAGTACAAATTTAAAGAAAAACGTAGAGAAAAGAATAACTCGAGAAGACTAATATTGTACAGATTTACTCATGCTTTATATTTTTGCAGCTCTATGTAAGGGTGGGCTTTCCTTAAACCACATTATTTTTCCCCTTTACATTATAGTATGTGAATATTTATCAGTGAAACCTGAAATTGTTTAGGATTTAAATACATTTTAGGTTGCCAATACAAGCATGGTTTGTTGGTAAAGTTTTGACATTAGAACTTTACTTTATATTTGTGTTGGACATATATTCTGACATCATAATTTTATTTGGTATTTGTGTTGGTCTATATTATCCTAATGCAAATTATATACATTTACCCATTCTTTCCATTGATAATTCATTCTGTGAATTTACTTATTTTGCTGTATTTTGCTTGCAAATAGCTATTGTAAACAGTTTTTGTGAAATACATTTTCACAATTTTTGAATGTAAAGTCAGAGTAGAAATTTTGCTGTCTGTGATTTCTACAGTTTTTGTGAAATACATTTTCACAATTTTTGAATGTAAAGTCAGAGTAGAAATTTTGCTGTCTGTGATTTCTATTATCTTTCATTAATATTTAAATTATATTTTTGTTTTGGTGTGTAAGGAATCTTAGAAAAAAAAAAGAGACCTCATAATAGAGAGTGAAGATCTCCTGTTGTCTTGCTTTGAAATCTGTGTCTCTTACATTTTCTTCTGATCTGTATTGTTCTGTTTATTTATGCTTAATTTTACCATCTTTAAAATAAAATTTAAAGTAAAACATCTCTGGTTTCTGGGTCACTTCACTTCAAAATAATTTTTAAGGGTTTTAGACAATTTAAGATGTCCTACATCCTTTCCCTGCACTGTAGAGGTGTTTACTTGGGCTCTTCATCTATAAGGCTGTCTTATACTGATTTCAAATTGGATAAATTCTAAACTGGGCATTTGGGGAGAAAATATCATTGGCAGTATTGGTTTGCTTCCACTAGTTTCCAGAGAGATTTTGGTTTTTTCTCTCCATTTCTCATCTTATTTAGAGCACTGTTTTAAGTTCCTATTTGTAGGAATGGTGGGTTGCAGTTTCCCTTTTGTTAACAATTTTGATCCTCTGGTTAAATCAGGGTCCCACAAGATTCACAGAATGCATTCTCAGCCTGTCTCATTGCTGTGCAACCAAGCACAGGGTTGGAAACTGGATCTGAAGTGATTCCTGCACTCTGCAGTGGCTTTACCACATAGGAGCCTTTAGATTTCAGAGATTTTTTTTAAATAGTGTAAGATTAGATATAACAAAACAGAATAAAACATATCATAAGCAAACTGTTTCAAGAAACACAGATTTCATAGCAAGTCCATTGGAGATCTTCACTGTCTATCTTATTCTCTCTACTTTTTTTCCAAATAGTTGTCTTCATCCTCACATTCATTGAATACGTACTCAACATTATAGAACTAATTTAAGCAGAAAACAATGATGAAGGATTTTTAGGTCTTTAAGACCTGACATTGGGGAAGTCTGCAATGACTGCCATAATGTTGCTCATTCTCTTTGAAGTAACTCTCCATATCTTTATATACACTGAAAATAAGCATAAGAGACTAGAGTAATATCACACTGGACAGTGAATAATAGTATTGCTAGATTTTATATCATGATGCTACAAAAGTAGCACTGGTTGTCTTAGTGTCTCTTCTTCCTCAAAGTATCTGTTCATTACATCATACTTTGTATAATCTGTTCCCGTAAACTTTTAGAAATTCTCCCCATGTGTGAATCTCTACATGTATATCTATCCTTTCCATATTATAGGAAAAAACAGATCAAAGCAAGACAATAAAACAAATTCCTAGAAAAACAGGCAAAGCAAAAGACATATAAATCCATATTATTAGGTGATCTGCAGTAGTTACTACACTTTCTCGTTATTTTCAATAGAATTGTCTACATCAGACATAATATAACTGAACATAGTATTACATAGCAATTTTAATAAAAATACAACATTGGAGACATTGTAGGACTTCAAAAGCAGTTAATAATCAAACAGTAATGGTATCTTATTACATTTTGTCATCTTTAGAGTAGTTGCCTCACTCTTAGACTTGAAATTATCAAGCATAACAAATTCGAATAAAATCAGTCAAAACAAAACAGCAGTCTAACAAATCAGCTTCAAATAAGATCAGTCATAGTAAGACAATATAAGTAATACAGGTCTTCAGTTTAAGTTAATAGGAAATTAAGGATACTTTTAGGATAACTGTCTGTGCCCTCAAATCTAGTATGAGTAGACAGACTGGAATAAAGTAAAATCAAGCTAAACACAGCGATAAGACTAATGTGACCTTTAAATCCTGATGCACTACTAATAATGTCCTGTGCCTTCCTATTTTAGGCAATTCCTTACCTTTCCCTTTCTCAAGATGCTTTGTATATTTTGGGTCCCACTAGCTCCTTCAGATTTTGGATTGGGGGCAAGCCATTATCTATGTGAGTAGTGCTGAAGCTTTTTACCCCTGAGGTTGATCTTGAGCTGTATTGCTTTACTTACTAAAGCCACAAGGTTTTCCTTCCTTCTAGCGGTGTAGTTCTCCACTGAACAAAAGTATCATGACTTTCAAAACTGTCTGCAGCTGCTGGGTGATTTGTCCCTATTTCTCTCTGGTTCCCTGTCACATGGAGCATTGTTTTCTCATCTTTGACTTTCAGTTTATTAACTCTCTTTCAGGTTGAGTATATTTCCTATTCAGAGCAGCTGGATGGATCCTGCCTCCTACTCTACTCTGCCTGTGTTTTTTTGTTAGTGTATCAAGGCTATATATATTAGAGATTATAGCCCACCTTCTCTGCCTCATCTCATCTATTCTATTTTTCTGCTATTAGTTGTCCACTTTTCTCCATCATTCCACTGTCTGCCCCATTCATTGAGGCCTGTCTGCCACTGTTGCTGGAATCCTGGTATTCTTTCTCTCTCTCTCTCTCTAGAATGTTCTCCAGTATTTTTTGTAGGGTTGGATTGGTGGCCATGAACTCTCAGAGTTCCTCCTTGTCTTGGGAACATTTTATTTTTCCATTAACTTTGAGAGAAAGTTTTTCAGGGTACATCAATATGGGTTGGAGGTTATTTTCTTTCAGGGCTTGGACTACTTCCCCCCAGGTTTTCCTTGATTTGATAGTTTGTGTTGAGAAGTCTGTTGTTATTTTGATGAATTTTCATTTATAGGTGATCTGCTTCTTTTCTCTCACTGCCTTTAAATTCTGTTCTTGTGGTGGATTTCTGGGATCTTGATTATTATATGTCTGGGTACAGACCTGTTTTGGTTGTAGTTGGTTGGAGGTCTATATGCCTCATTTATCTGTATATCATTTCATTTTTCTATGCTTGGGAAGTTTCCCTTAATTATTTCTGTGAATAGCCTTTGTAAATCATTGTGGTTACTCCTGCTTCTTCACTCATGATTTTTATTGTTAAGTTATAGATAATCTTGTCATCTTCTAGCCTTTGAATTGTTACTTCCTGGTTGCTTATTACTTTTAAGAGGTCTTTTCTTTCATGATCACATATTGCAAATCTATTTTCAAAATTTGAAAGGCTAACTTTAGTTTCTGTCAAGGCATTTTGCCAGCTTCCAAAGGACTTTTTAATTTCCCGGTAATCTCTCTGGATGTTTCATATATTGTAGATTTTGTTTATATTCTTCACTGAATGTTTCTTTTCCATTTCTGGGTTCCTCTATTCTTCCATCTGTATCTTCTTGAGAGAGGCTTAGAATTTTTTTATTAATCTTTTTTTATCTTGCCTCACTTGGATAAAAATTTCAGTTTTAAGTTTGTCTATGAGGTCACAAAGGTATTTCTTTATGTCCACTGATATTGGGGGCCAGTATTGCATGATTGCTGCACTGATTCTCTTTTGTATTTATCTCTCCTGGGCTTATTTTCCCAGGGTCAGTGGCTGGAGGTTTTTTTCTTATTTTTTCTGTTGTCATGTTTCTTGTTGTTGTCATGTTCTTTGTGGTGGAGGTCTCATGCCCTCTCCATATTGCTTATGGTTTTTCTGAAGTGTGTTGGCTGGAGGCTTGCTGCCCTCTCAAGTTTGCTGTTATCTGAGGTGCACACAATGACTGTGGGCTAACCCCTCTTCTCTGAGCTAGTCAACCAACTGGCAAGTGCCCTCAGCATCTTAGCCTGTGCTTTGTAGACATCACAGTGTCCTGATAGTTTTGTCCCTGGCTATTGGGTCCCAAACAGGGGTGTGACTCAGCCCAAGTTTCTCCCACCAGTCTTCCCTGTGGCAGGGGCCACTGACTGATGCCACCGCGGTGCCGGACTCTGCCCAACCCAATTATGTCTTCCAGCCTGCCACACCCACCATGGGACCCAATTTCCAGCACTCACTGAGAATTAATGTAGCTCTCCACCTGGCTGCACTCTACACTGCACCGCATCCTCCTGCCAAGGGCCCAGGACTCAACAACTCCTGTTATAGTCCACTGTGGCTTCATCATGAATGCAAATCATTGGACACCTGGCTGCACCCAGCACAACACAGGATGGGTCTCAGTGAGTGCGTCTGGCCCCAGCTCTCCGCCTGCATTTTTCCTATTTTTCTTTTTCCTCCAGTTTCCTTCTGGAGTCTCAAGAATCCCTCAGCCAGCCCTCTCCATGTTGTCAAATTCCGATGTCTGAGCTGTTTTTCCCAGAGAAGCTCTTCACCAAGCTACCTAGCAAGCCACCATCTTCTCTGTATCCCCAAGTCTCTATTCTTTCTCAGAGATATTTTTCAAAGAGAGTACAAAATGGTCCCTAGAAGGTGGCATCCTTCAGTGTTTCCCTTTCTTTTCTTCATCCTCTTTGTCTCTTAACTCATGTTCTACCTGTTTCTTTCACTCCTTCCTGTATTTTCAGTTCCTATTTTCCAGACATGTTTTAGTATTTCATCAGAAATTGTTACTATAAGATAGCTAACATGTGATTTTGGTAAAACTAAAACCATATAGGTACATTTTTGACACAAAAAAACTTAAGTTCTTTCATAATCCCTTCTAGTGATTTTACAATATTTGAGCTTGGAAGTTGCTCAAATGTTGTAAAACCACAATTATTTTTAGCTTTTACCCAAGTGAAAGCCTCCGGTCTCTGAGGGCATGTTCTGTGATGATATATATGTCTGTTGGTTTAATCAGGTGCTCTCACGACCCAGTGCCCCTGAAATTTACTTCATTTTGTTATTTCCTTTGCATAGGTTCTTCCAGCCCAGTCTTGCTGCACAGATTCTATAAAAGAAGCCTTTGCAATGAGATATAAACAGCATCCCGCCAGAAGATACAACAAGATGGTGCCCCAGCCCTCAGTCCTCCTGGCTATGTTTCTCTGTGGCTCAGGTGAGAAATTGCAAAGCTCCAGCATCTCTTCAGAGTGATATCTTTGTGGAGTTGAAAAGTGGCTTTAAGAAGTAGAAAAGAATTACTATTTCTGATAAGAACACATACATATACTAACTCAGAATAGCAATACAAAGAATGTTTTATTTTTTTTTACTGCAACATTTATATGAGAACAATTTCATATGTATGTATATGTGCAATCACTTTTCTTTCCTGATTGCAGGTGTCTGCAGTGACATTATGATACCCCAGTCTCCAGATTCTCTGGAAGTGTCTGTTGGAGAGAATGCCATCATCCACTGCAAATCCAGTGAGAGTCTTCAAAACTTTTTTTACTTGGAAATACTTCTTATCCTTGTACCAGCAGAAACCAGGGCAATCTCCCAAATTGCTCATCTACTTGGAATCCATCCGGGCATCTGGCATCCCAAACCAGTTCACTGACAATGAGTCTGGCACGGATTTCACCTTGTCTATCAGCAGTGTGCAGGCTGAAGATTTGGCCAATTATTACTGTGTGGATAGTTCTGATACTCCTCAAACAGTGATTCAGTCTTAAACATTAATTTCCTCTCAGGGTCTCTCCAGCTGTTTGCTCCCCATGTGGCCCTGGGCTTCAACACTTCCTCCCATGCCCAAGAGACTGTGCCCTGGTCTAAGCACAAGTTATTTGAAGGTTAGTTGAAAATAAGGGGTCTGACTGTCTCTTTACAGTTTTGTTATGGGAGTGTCATGTGGAAAATGTAGTAAAGACCTCTGTATTAGTTTTGTATTTCTTATGTATTAATTTACTACAAGCTCAATGACTTTAATACAAGATATTCACTACTTTACCTCTTTTGTCAGTTTATCTAGAAAGGAAATACTTGAGTCAAATAGAAAGTCTTTTTCTACTTTTTGAGGAATCAACATACTCATTTTAATTGTGGTCATACCAGTTTTTACAGTCTCACCAGCATTTGTTATTGGTAGATTTTTTGATAAGTGCTGTTCTTCCTGCAGTGAGATGAAGTCTCAGGGCTATTTTAGTTTTCATTTCTTGAATGGTATTGAGTATTTTTGCATATACTTATTTTCGGTTTATGTTTCTTTATCTAAGAGATGTATTTATTTCAGATGTTCAGTTTTGGGGGTCACAGTAATATGTACACCCATGTAAGTGGTGCATGTTTTGATAGCTAAATCTCAGAAACAGCCCATGTACTCATTAGCAGATATATAAATAGAGAAAATGTGGTTTCTATACAGGTGGAGTACTACTGTGCCACAAAGGAGGATAAACGTGAGCATTTTAAGTTAAACAGGTGCATCTTGGGAACATAATTTTAAGCGAAATAAATTGGACACAGACGTTTAAACATGGCATAGTTTCTTTTGTGTGAGTAACACAAAGGCTATATAAAAACCAACATGGAGGTGAGCTTTTAAGAAGTAGGAATAAAATGTTCAAATTGGAAGGTGAAGAAGGGAGGGAGCACAGGGATGGGAAAGAAGGAAATGGGATTTAAAAATATGAAAACAATGGAAAGAAAGTGATAGAAACACAGCTCTATAAATGGAGAGAGGAAGAAGGATTGAAAGGAAGGGAATGGGAAACAAGGTAGAACCTGTATTACAACATACAGGTACAATTTCCCTACAATGAATTTGATCATTATGCATGGCAAAAATTACTGATAAAAACATTAAAAATAAATTTCATCATTTTATTGTTCAGAATCAATGGGATAAAATCCAGATGCTCCCAAGCTGCATTTCCATTGGGAATCTCCATCTGGAAATCCTTCCTTTGGCTCTCTTGCTGCTTGAAGTCTCCTGAATGTCTCAGCCAGCAGCCCTTTTCCTCTAAACTCAAAGCCAGCAACTTTTCATCTTTCTGACATTTCTTCCAGCATCACACCTTCCTCTGAAGTTTTCTCATCTGACTTTACACTGATTATAAGTCTGCGTTTAGTTAAGTCTTCCCTTCTCCTCACCTCACATAAATCAACCAAACTCGACGTCTGGACAGGGGAAATTTTTATCTATCCGGGAACAGTGTACTAAGTAGGTACAATCATATAGTCACTTTAAATAGGAACTGGGCATCTAAACTGGGCCATAGTAGGAAACAAAATTCTCATACTTTACATGTAATGGTGAGACCTCGGAAGCTTCTGTTGTTCCATGCTGGAGAAAATCTGCATGGTGGCACCTGAAGCAGCACAGCACTTACATAAGAAGCAGGCAGCAGAGGGATTCAGGTGAGTTTGCAATGAGTGGAAGTATACCACACAGGGGCCCTGGGAGCTCTCCAGGTGCTGCCTTTGTCTTATGACTTGAATAAGGCTGTGGGCAGAAACAGGCACCCAGAAAGTTGGCTTATATCACATACATATTTTGCCTTGTAAATATTTCTTGATTTGAAAAAAATCAAAATAATATAAAATAGAGTTCTGAGCTTCTTGGAAATCAATCAAAAGAGCAAAAAATATGAATTGCAAACATATAGGGCAAGATTCAACTTGCGATTAAAGATTTTCTGAGTGTAAAAATTGAAGATAATGTGCCAGGAACTTAGTTCCATGGCAAAAGTGCCTAGTAAGACTGAAATCATGAGTTCAATCCCTCGATTAACAATAATAATAATAACAATAATAATAATAATAATTTGAGGCATGTCACAGAAGCTGGTAAGTTCTGTGTTTGCTAATATCTTAAAGTGTAATTTATAGAAAATATGAAAACAATTAATGCACCACTTTCTTGCTTTTAGAGCACTAGATCCTTGCCCATGTGGGATAAGTGCTCTGCATTCACATTGGAGGATCTAGAATGGAATCTGTCTCTTTGCAAGTCCTAGAGGTTTTCCGGGGTCTTTGTCCTTCATCTTTGTATCTTGTAACATTTTACCTCTTGGCCCTTCTTGCAGAATCCATGCAGCCTCTCTTGTGCTTTCTAGATGCCAACCTAGATGAAGGATCAGTTTATTTTGTTCCACAGATTCTACTTTTGAGTCTTCCTAAGGGAGACCACTAAGAAGAAGTTGAAGAACAATTACAGCCCGACCATTTTGAAAGCTCAGTTAGCCCTTGGAATATTCCTGTCTTTGTTATTCCAAAGAAATCAGGCAAGTGGAGGTTGTTACAGAATGTAAGAGCTTTAAATGTCTGCTTACTTCCTATAGTGGCTCTGCAGCCAGGACTTCCAAATCCAACTGCAGTTCCTAGATACTTGCATCTCATTGTAATTGATTTAAATATTGCTTTTTAAAATATCCCTCTTTTTCCTACAGATAGGCTACATTTTTCTTTTTCTGTGCCTAGCCTAAACTTTAAAGAGCCAATGCAATGCTATCAATGGGTCACATTACTTCAAGGAATTAAAAATAGTTCAACCGTGTGTTAGCCTTCTATACAGCAGATCTTACAAAGCAAGACAAATTATTATGTCCTGTACTAACTGACAAAAATTTCCTAGGCCTGTACCATCAGAAGGCAATAAACCCAGAGGCTTGAAATGTAATGAGATTTGGCAAATGGATGTTACACATTTTCCTTTATTTAGCAGACTGCAATATGTTCATGTGTCTATTGACACACACTTCCATTTAATTCAGGCAACTTGTCACACAGGATAAAAAATTGGTCATGTTCAACAACATTGTTTATCAGCATTTGCCTCTATGGGTGTTCCACACACTCATAAAAACTGATAATCGGCCTTCATACATAAGCAAACCATTACAATACTTCTTTCAGCTATGGCATATTAAACTTGTTATAGGTATTTCTTATAACCCTCAAGGTCAAGCAGTTGTGGAAAGAGCATATTTATCTATTAAAATGTAATTAATTAAACAAAAGTGAGGGGTCCAATTACCTCCCCACACACAACTGGATTTTGTTACTTTTACATTAAACTTTTTAAATGCAGCTACAGACAGCAAGTTGACCCCTGAAGAACTTCACTGTTCAACACCCAAGGATAATGTTCAATACAGAACTCAAGTGCTTTGGAAAGATATTAGTACAGGAAAATGGGAAGAACCCGTACAGCTAATAACATGGGAATGAGGTTATGCCGTGGCTTAACAGGTGATGGAGCCACAAAGTGGGTGCCATCAAGGAATACACAGCCCGGCAAGAGACTTGGGTCATCTTGGAGACAGTCCCACATAATGGCTCCTCACATCTGGGCCCTCCAGGGGATGAGTCTAATGGAGGCTACTCACCCACAGAGACCTGTCAATAAGCCATAAAATCGACCTGCAGCTGCTCCAAGAGACTGAGAGAGAAGAGGAGTGATCCAGTGGAACAACATCCAAGCAAAGATCCATGAGGCTAGAGATGTAGTCCCCAGAAGGAGATTTCAACACTTGAAAATATTTTGATTACCTTGATGGCCTTGGTGGCAGTATCTGTATATATGACACCTGTTTCAGGAGTGGAGTAATGGACTTATGTCTCTGATCCACCATTACTCAGACCCATTACTTGAGCAGATTCTCTACCTGAAATTTATCCTGAACTAGACTTGACTTCCTAAATTGTGCCATTACAAGGCCACTCATTTCTTCATAACTCCCTTGCCTTATAACAAATCTATGCATCTTTGGGAGGATATAAAGAAACATATACAAGGAGCTATCCATCATAATGTTACTATGGATATTGATGCACTCCTGAAAGATATTTTGTCAATGTACCAACAAACCCAAAAATTTAATGAAAAAATTCAAGATTGGAACAAATTTTTTGATTCTTTAGATTGATTAAATCCATTCAAATATATGAAGGCACATTTCTTGTTTTATGTTGGTATTCTTGGAGAAATCTGTGTGTTTCTCCTTATTCTACTTATAGTCTGTTGAAGAGGAACCAAGACAGGCCTACTCCTAGAAAACATTCAACCACACCTCTCCTGATCCAACTGTTGTTACAAAATCAAAAGGAAGGAGATGTTTGAGACCACTATGAAGCAGCTCTGAGCAGGATTTAAATTTTGCTAACTGGCTTTCTCTGTTTATCTCTGAGTCTGTCCTAGGCCTAGGTCACTCGCCTGGTGATGGGAGCTGATTCATAGTAAGTTAACCTCTATAAACCACTGGTCCTGTCTGAGGTCTGTAGTGGCCTGTGAGGCCAGAGATACCTCAAAAGGCAAGATAAGGCCACAGCTGTGGACACTCTGGCTCCACCTGCAATTAACAAGGGAGAGACTGCAGCTTCAAAAGATTACTCCTACAGTCTAACTTCTACCATGTCTTCATGATAAGACAGTTCTACTAATTAACTTGATTCATGTCTTGGAGACGTCTTTGAGGTGACTCCCAAGGTCCCGCTCATTGCCTGCACTTTCCGCAGTTTCTCTGCCATTTGTTTTGGTCCTAATATAAGTGGATGATTCAGTGAATCTTTTGTCTTTACCTCAAAGTCCAAGCTTAATTAAAGGGTTTTGACCCTCCTGGAGCCCTAAAAATTGCACAATTTGTCTTTTTATTTCACCTCTGCCAAACATTCATTTGGGAAATTGGGGATCTAGGACAGAACATTATATCTACCATTCTCAATTAATTAACAGAATTCTGTCTTTGAGGATGAGAAATTGTGCCACTGTGGAAGCAATATGAAACCTAGTTCCATTCATGCATTGATTTTAAATCAGATATAGGCATCCACTTACTTTGAAGCATAGAGACACAGCAAAGAAGATGAGTCTAATGGATCAGTTATAGTTAAGTACTCCAAAGGATCTTAAGTAGTCTTTCTATGAAATGGCCTTTTATTTTATTTCTTGGTGTACTGGTATCTTCCTTAAGAAAAGATAGGTTGAATGGTGCTACATAAGAGCATGTGGCATGGGTGCTGCCATGTAATGATACAGTGGGTTACATCAAAATGATACTTTACCTACAATGGAGCTGGCTACAGAATTAGATGAATAGGAATAACTGATGTAAGCCAGGCATGGTGGCACCTGTAAACCCAACATTAGGGAGGAGGTGCCAAAAGTATTGCTGTAAATGTGGGGAGAACCTGGTCTACCAAGTGAGGTCAAGGGCAGCTTGGACTGCATAGTGAGCCTATCTCCAAAAGACAAAAACAAAACAAAACCTGATGTACATTTTAAAAAACAACAAAAAAAAATCCCACATAAAACACAGCAATATAAATCATTTGAGATGTGTACATTAAAGGAAACACAATACGTGCCTTTGAAATATCTTGAGATTTTAAGCACAGTTCAGACAGCAGGATGGCTCAGGTGTGTCTGTGGTGAGTGAATGTAGACTACAGAGAGGACTTGGGAATATCTAGGAGTGTTGTGTCTGTTTTATAACTTGAAAATTGTTGTGGATACATAATTATGCAAAATGTAGAAAACATATTGTCCATAAGTGCACTGATCATCCCTGTCAACCTATTAAAAAAAAAAAAACGACAGAGAAAAGGTTCTGTGACATGCTCTAGTCCTGAACTTTTAAGAAACAAATGAAAAGAAAATAATGTACTAAGTTGTACTTTTCTTAACTAGGGAAAATTTCCTGTTCCTATGTCTGGCTAATGGTGGTTCTAGTACAGATGCTGGAGATCATTTGTATCTTGTTGGATTACATGGAAGCTGGGCAGTACTGAGTTGAGTAATACTCTCAATGATAATTTTATAGAAAATTCATAAAGAAGATTTACATGATTCTTTATTAAACAAATGGTAGCACTGTTTAGACAACATTAAGTGGTGATTCTGGAGTGTGACTTGGGGCCCTGGTGTACATTCTATCCAGTAGCACAGACTATGGACTCCTAGAAATTAGCCTTGGCAATGTCACTGAAGTTGCTGACTCACCTTAGCCTTTCATGAATGTCCTGGTGCTGATAACTGAACAGAGCCTTGTGAGGGATGAGTGTTTCATTTGCAAGCCGAAAACTTACCACTTATTAGTTTAGATAGGGACATTCTCTGGCCAGAGGTTTTCTTCCCTTTGGAGGAGGCATGGAGATCCATTCAGATCCAGTCTGAGATCCTCAACTGTTCATCTTAGCCATCCTGTGTATGTCAGTGATCTCCCCCAATGCTGTCATTTTTATTTAAAGACAGGAATAACCCATCTCTCATGTGAAATACAAAGTAATGATAAGAAAAAACTTCCCATCCAAAAAAGAAGAAACACATTAAATTAACCCTCTTCTCAAAATAGTGAGTGATTTCTCTTTGCCTGACATACTGTCCTAGTCCGTAGTCCTCATGTTGGGTACCAGCCTACGCTAGTATGTTTAGAGTCTGATGGAGACTGTGAAAAATCCTCATGTTCAGTTTTATTTCCACAGATTGTATTTATGGATGAAGTTGGGAGTTTTCTTAGACTGACTCTAAGACCTCTGCATCCTAGTGAAGCTCAATGAGCTAAACTTGCAGCCCCAGAATTGGGAATTTCCTAATCTGTAGCAGTAGATGCAGTGTGACCTGCCCTGCCTGTTCTGTACTGTCTAACTGTGTATCTTACCAGACCTACTTTTCTTTCCAGAGTCTGTTCCCTAGGCCTGCATTTTGACTCATGAATTGCTGAATTCTGTTGCTCTTCATGTCCTCATCACACCTCACTTTCTGCCAGGCACCATCACCCTTGTTAATTAGGCTCCAGTTCATTCCCCATTATAACTCTAGCCCTGATGAGAGCCTGGTGGCTTTTCACTGTTTCCTGGAAGTGGAGGACCTTAATCATGAGCATTGCTATCAGCAGCTGGGCTGAGAGCAGGATTATAGGCAGGTATTGCAAGATAATTAGAGCACAAGATGCTAGAGTTTCTGTAACATGAGAACAGCTTGGGTGCTGTACTTGAATGGAGAGAGGGGTGGGTATGAGACCTGATTCCAATGACTAAAAGCATAGGACCAGGCGAGGTGGACAATGATGTTGCATAAAATGTTCTGTGTGAGCCTGTTTTCAATATATAGAATGAAAATAATGGACAGAATAAATGTCTAACACTTTCTGAGTTCTCTGTGGCAGTTCCATAGTTGTTGAACTAGAATACAGTGTGGTAAACAAAGTATCACAATAAATTTGTATTTTTAAAGCGAATATATATTCTCACTGGGAACTTGCAGCACATGAACCTGACTGGAAGAAGGAAAGTTATGCACGTTTCTTTAAAAGAAACTTTCTACACCTTCTACCGGGTAAAGGGGTGTTGATCCCACAAGTGAAACTGTGTTTGGACCATTTTAGAGCAATTATCTCCATTGGAAAATTTCTGTTTAGTTCAATATCATTTAACTTTTTGCTTGAACACTGAAAAATTGTTTATAAAATTTTTGCTCTGTTGTTGAGGATAGATTTCAGGTTTACGCTTAAGGTGTTGGTAGGAGGTCTAATGGCATCTCAGAGTTGTAACGTGTCCCACTCCTCGTGCTGACTGCCTCTCAGGGTTGCTTTTCTCTCTTTTCCCATCTAAAGATATGAATGCAAATTTCCTGGTGTTTCAGGTTCAACTGTATGCCTCTCACGCTTTTCAGTTATGTCTCACATTCAGTATGTCAGTGAAGTTTATTTGTCCTGATTTTCATCTATGACCACAACTTGCCCACCTTTATCACATCTACTGATAGAACAAGAACTCTGAAAGGTGCACACATATAGACATGCATAGATGTCTTAGCAGAGGCTCATGGGATTTTTTAATATGTTCTGTGTGCACATGGGCCAAATCCAAAGAATAGTATATCAGATATCAAGTCTTTCTTTATCAAACTCTTCATTTTATCTTGTTCTACATTTAACTTTGGGGAGTAATAGTTATTTCAGATTATGGGTAACTGAATTCTTTCCAGTGTAGCCCAGTTGATGAAGGAGACTCATGAGTTCATTTTCATAATTTTCTCTTTTATTGTATATTTCAAGCTAACTTATTATTTTGACATAGATGTATAATGGAAAAAAATACTCAGTGTTGAAATGGAGCCATCTTTGCAATCACAAAGAATCCTCACCAATAATTAGCAAATATCAGCACCCAGTTTCAATGTGACAGTTTCCCCAGATTGCAGGTATTTAAGAGCCATCTATGTCCTTGGAGTCCCTGACACAGGAGCCAGACTAAGGTGAATTGAGTGAGACATTTATGTGGGCCTAGAGTTTATGAACTTGCCCTATGTTAATCATTCATATAAATAATTTTTAATGTACCATTTAAAAAATAATAAAATGATTGTAAAAGCTCACCCAGCATAAAATAGTAGTGTTTAAAGCAAAAGCTAAATCTATTATGCAAATTTAAATATAGTGATTTTTATATTGTGACAATGTTATTTCAAATAAAATAATATTTATCAAATGTTATATAATTATAATAGTAATAGTAATGATAATAGTAATAATAATCCAATAGGATTCTGTGTATTTTCTTGGGTTTCTGTCAACAGATAAAGTCAGGGGTGGGGTGGGTAATTAAAGCAGAGTTATAAGACTGTAACTAAATTCATGAGCATGGAAGACAGCAGAGCTGCTGTAGCATGGGGAAGGCCTGAGTGCCACTCCTGTGTGAGAATGGGGCGGGTGCGATAGTGCATTCAAATGGAAGCAACCTCGCTGGGAGGTTTGATGAAGTACATTAATAACTTTGCAGAAAATACTCTGTGGCAAGCTGTTTCCTACATGAAGAATGAAAATAGACTGACAGGGTGTCAGTTTTAGCAAAGTTTCAATACACTGAAATAATAAAGATAAATCATGAAAGTAGAACACAGGGAAGCCAGACAAATAGAAAAGATATTCTGAAGCTTTCCACAGCATGTTCTTTGGAACCTGCAATGCAGGAACATGGCCAGCAAATGGCAGCAAGTTTCCAGCTTTTAAGTGTTACCTTCCCCCTCTTCTTGCACAAGGTGAGCGGTAATACTGCAAAGGAAACAGTGGTAGGGTCTTTCAGTATCAACCGGCCCCAACAGAAAGCTTCTTTCACTTAGCATTTTAATTTCATATTTGTAAATTGAAAAATTATTCTCCAACTATTGGCTTAGCGACATCACTCTCAGTTTAATTTCTGCCTAGGAGGATCCTTCTTGTCATTCCCTGGAGTGGGGAGGGGGGAGTGTTCTCCTCATCTCTTGACTCTTGTGTAGTGGGGTTGGGTGGCAGATCACTACATTTGTGCAGCTGTTTGCACTTGTTGGGTCTTGACCTCACTCTGTATCCCAGAATGTGTGTCTCTTGCCCAGGTTTCTTCCCTGAGCTGCAGAACGACAGATATACCAAAGTCACTGCAAGTGTGATGACTGGTGACATCCAGAATACTAATATATTCCATTTCAGTCTTGATCCCTAATGCTGGTGAGTTGCTTTCGACTACTTTCCCCTTTAAGAAGACATCTTTGCAAATTTGGTGACTCAAAACTAAATGCCTAGCAGGTGTCTTCGATTTTAGTTTTTTTTTTTTTTCCTCCTCTCACATGCAATATGATAGATGTTTATTTGTTTGGTTTTTACAATATAAAGACAGTCTTGCCATGTTTCACTACAGTGGCCAATGGGCTATGGTTATCAGGATGGGAGGCACATTGTGACTGTCTAGAAGCATCAGAGAATGTAAAGATGCAGTGCTTCATATTTACTTTGACAGTTGTCCCATAAGTCAACAATCATGTAATAGATATCAACTATCCCTATAATCCAAATTTCATTCTGTCTTCCACATTGTATTTTGGGGATAAGGTAGTCTTGGAGGAGGCTCTTCAACAAAAGGGAGAAAGAGGCTATTAAAATTTACTAACTTTCATGAGAGTGGGTTGTAGATAGGGAGCAAACTGTTTACTTCAAAAACTATCAGTTTGCAGTCTCTTTTTGCATGCAGAACACTTAGAAACAAATGTCTTTTTAGACCATTTGTCCTAATAAGTCTTGCGAGTAGTTGTGGAGAGTAGGAGGCTCACTTAAGCCATAAATATCTTGAGTAGTTCACATCATATCCTATGTAAATTATCCTGAGAAAACCCAGGATACATCTTCAATGTAGTTTTTTTGTTTTGTTTTTGTTTTTAAACTGGATTCTAGACTGATGTAATCCCTAAATTATTACTATCTTCAAATAGAATGCTGTTCACATAATTTTTGGAAACATTCAAGGCAACCCTTAAGAGTCAGAAATAAAAATGAAATTTGTGACAAAAGTTATTGAGAAAAAAGAAGATTTATGCCGATATCTGAATGTAAAGCAGCTTTGTAGGACTGTAAAAAAATATTTTTGAGACAATCAACTTAGAAAAAGACCTTTTTTGGGCTTACAATTGTGGAGATTTCAGTCCATGGCTGTTGGCTTCCTGGTTTAGTTTTGGAGAGGCTCTACATCATTGAAGGAAGTGTGCAGATGAGCAAGGTCTGCTCATTTCTTGACTTAGACATGAAAAAATGGGACACCAAAGTTCCATAATCACTTCTGAGGGCTCCCTGTTTCAAAACTTATAACCTCGTACTCACACACCTGCTATAATCTTTCACCACATATATGAGGATTGCCCCTTGGGGAGAATTCTGGATACACTAACATTTAAAGAGATACCAGAAGGATTTGGTAAATCTCAGGACATTGCATTTGGTAAATTGTCCATTGGTCATTATCCGGAACTAGACTGGGGCTATGCCTGGGGTATGCGTGGGACCTGAAGTCTATGCTGGGTGTGACTAAGCATTGCTAGTGGTCACTCCTGAATTTGCCTAAGACTCTGGTCTTGCTGCCATCACTAGAAATTTTCTTTGCTCATATTAGGTGAGGAAATCCCCTATCACCATCACATGATGTAATAGGGAGCAATGTGAAGCCAAGTATCTTCTCTGAGCATCTCACAATGTCCACTTTATATGAATGCATTGTGCAGAAATATTATGTTAAAGTTTTACCTGAATGTGTCATGCAAAATATATTAAAATTGGTAGAATAAAAGCACAAGTCATTCCTTTGAGAAGCAGTTAAGATTTATAAGAGAAGCTTTAAACTTCACAGTCAACATTGAGAGAGAGAAACTTACTTCCGAGTTCAACTTACTTGAACAAATGTGAAGCCCTGTGTCAGTGTCTAGTGAAATACAGTTACATTTAGGTAGGTTTTGTTAGGCTGTTGTCTCTAGACTGTCAGTTGTATAAGTGGTGAGAGAAGGTGGGAAGACAGAGCACTATCGATTGATAGATTTGGTTTAACCTCAGTTCTGTCAAACACTAAGTGATCTGATGAAGGCATTTGTGTTCTGGCTTCTATTTCCTCATCTCAAGGGTGTGATAAATGAGATACATTTTGATCTTCAGTCTCTAAATCCCTTAGATGAGAGGTGTTCCTTGGAACTTCTGGACACTAGTGTATCAGTAAAAAGCTTAAGAACTTATGCAAACACATATAGAGACTGAAAATTCTCAAGGATGTGATTTTCTGCTCTGTTTTCCTTCATAATGCCTGTAAGATGATCACGTGAGCCTGCAAACACATTGCACCATAAAAATCAGCTTGTATAATGTCTTTCTTTTAATTGTATGTTTATTGAATATTATATTTAAGTGCTTAGAAAACAAAATACAGTCATGGCTCAGCACTTTCATTTCAATATTCTTTCATGTGGTGATATTTTACCACACAGGATGCAGTGTATGATTGGATCAATTTCATGGCCCTGGACTGACAAATCCTTTGAAAGCGCTCTTACCCACAAACATATTCCTCAAAACAGCAGTGTGCTCTGCTGCATACAGTCACTTGAGGACCCCAAATGATGGAAGTTCCACCAGGCTGTGCTCACACCACTGGGAGAGCATGACCCCTACAAGTGCTTCAGAAAAGTATGAGACTAGAAAACTGCAATAAATTGTATTTTAGTTTTATCTCAGTAATGCTAAAAATCTGCTTTGAACAAACCAGAAGTCAAAAGAAAGTAAAATCATTCTTTTTATTCTGGCAAAACTGAGACACACACACACACACACACACACACACACACACACACACACATATATATATATATATATATATATATATATATATATATGGAGAGAGAGAGAGAGAGAGAGAGAGAGAGAGAGAGAGAGGAGAAACTGTCACTTTTTAGAACTTTATGGGCAATTCAAGGGTTTTTCTTTCTTTCTTTCTTTTTTTTTTTTTTTTTTTTTTTTTTTTTTTTTTTTTTGTGGTACTGGGAATCAAACTCATGACCTCACATACCCCAGGCAAGTGCTTGTGCCACTGAGCTAAATCCCCAGTCCACAATTCAGAGTTTTTTTTTTATACTCTCATTATTTTCTTCCTGATTTTCACAGTTTTATTGTCATGTACTTTACATCAATGCATATTTTCACTTTGTAAATTATTCTAGTTTTATATAACCAGTGACATCCATATGCATGGTCATATTTTACTTTATTGTACTGTACCTATTTGTTCCTTTTGTATTTTTGTATAACAATATTGACTGGTAATACAAAAGGGTCAAGCAAAATTTTATTCTCTCACCCTGTTCTTGTTAGTGAAGAATGTAGGAATGGTTTAAATTGGTTGAGGATGGTTGGTACTTTGTCAAGAGTTCTCTTTGGATTCTAGCTATGGTGCCTACAAGAGTTACAGTCATTCAAAGAATTCACTGGTGGCTTTCAAGATGATCCACTCATTGGTTTAAAATCAATATTTAACTTTTTAAATTTTAAAGATAATGAAACAAAAAAAGAGAACAAATCAAATCAGAACAGAACAAGGCAAGCAACACAGGATTTCAAAACAAGACAACAGAAAATCAACAGTGGCTACCATTATGT
Organism: Cavia porcellus; assembly: GCF_034190915.1. Classification (NCBI taxonomy): domain Eukaryota; kingdom Metazoa; phylum Chordata; class Mammalia; order Rodentia; family Caviidae; genus Cavia; species Cavia porcellus. The sequence goes on along the minus strand of NW_026947501.1, from coordinate 40,907,900 downwards.
CCCTTGTTTTCTTTGAAATAGCTGTCATGCCTTCACACAGATTGTTTGGAATTAATTTTGTTGCTCTGTGAAACTCTTCATCATACTGCATCTGCATTCTGATGAGGTGGCATATGGATTCCTCTGGAGCAAAATACTAAACATAGCCATCTGAAGCCGCAAATACCTGTGTCTCAACAATTAAACTTCTGAAAAATAAATTAGGATAATAATGACATTTACAAAGGCTTCAAGGAAAATTAAATGTTTAGGAATTAACCCAGTCAAGGAAGTGAAAATCTATACAATGAAAGCCAAGGTACTCTGAAAAAGGAGATTCAGGAAAATGTTGCAAAGTCAGAAAATCAAAAAGTTCTTTCCCTTTCCTGAACAGTCAAGATCAATGTTGTCAAAATTGCTGTGCTACCAAAGCAGATATATATATTTAATGAACTATCAGTCAGAATACCAGCAGCATTCCTCACAAAACTTGGAAAAAAAAAATCCTGAAATTTATATGGAACCAAAACAAACCCAGATCAGTGATTGGGGTCCTAGGCAATAAGGGCAAAATGGGACGCATCACAGTCTCAGAATTCAAGATATATTACAAAGCTACAGTGATAAAACAGCTACAAAAACAGACACTTGATTCAATGAAACAAAATAAAGGATGCAGAAAAAGCTCTGGGCACACTCATTCATCTGATCTTTGAGAAAGGGTTGAAAAAATTTTGCTGGTGGAAAGACAAACTCTTTTAATAAATGGCATTGTGAAAACTGATTACACACATGAGAAGTTTGAAGCTAAAGCCTTATTTTTCCCATTTCACAAAATAAAGTAAAATGTATCAAAATCATGGGTAATGAAAAAGAAGCCCTTAATCTGCTGGAAGACAATATAGGTAAAATTTTTGAAGGCATAGACATAAAGAATTTTTCAAACAAAACTCCAGTTTTAGAAATTGCATCGAATTAAAATACTTTTGCACAGTTAAGGAAACAACTAACAGTAAAAACACATCCTGATGAATGGAAAAAATGTCTTTGTCACACACACACACACACACACACACACACACACACATAAAAACAAAGACTAATACTAAAGAGATTTGAAGAACTTTAAAAATAGACCTTCTAAATAAAAGAGCCAGTCAAAACGTGTAATTGAAAGAACAGATAGTCCTCACGAGAAAAAAACAGTTAATAACTACATAAAGAAATGTATATAACTCTGAGAAAAATGAAAATTAAAACAACACTGATATTCCATCATTTTCCACAAAAATGGCTGTCATCAAGAAACTAAATACAAATATAGGTTTATCTATGAGGAAAAATGAACCTTTCTACTTTGTTGGTGGAAATGTTAACTAGTACAACAACTATGGAATTCTTTATGGAGAGTTTGCAGAAATCTAAAAATAGAAATTCTGATTGACCCCGTACTTCCTGTTCTGGTTATCTTCCCCAAAGGGTTCAGGACATCATATTACAGTGATCTGTGAATAGCCTTGTTCAGAGTAGCACAACTCAGAAGCACTAAATCTTGGGGGCTTTTTGCATATTCATCAGCAGGTCAGTGGATCAGTGGATAAAATAATGCAGCATTTATTCACAATAAAATACTACTGAGTCATAAACTGGATTTAGTCATTTGTAGGAAAATGAAAGCATGTTGAGACAATTATATTAGGTGAAATAAATCAGAGATACAATCATAAATATCTTATTATCTTATATGTGAAATACAAAGTGGAAATAAATTCAAATCAAAATATGATATAAGAGAAAATATGGAGAGAAACCTTCTGCAAATTGGTAGGGAAACTAGAGATAGAAGGAAGTGGAGGGAAAGGAGGGCAAGAGGAAATAAAAAATAATTAAGATGAGTTAGGTACATGTGCCAGCTCCTCAGAGTACATGTGATTAAGTACATCAAGTGTACATAAAAACACAACAAATAACAATAGAACCGTAGAAACAAAAATTCAACAAAGTGTTTAATCTTCTTGTCTATTGAGTCACACACTGATTTTCGTAATCCTGATTGATAACTCTGGTGGATAGGAGAGTGTTAGTGCTACCTAGTCGGAGGGGATACCAGGAGGTAGGAAAGGATGGTGACCTCCTCAGTGGGCAGCTGCAAGTCTGTCTAAGGTGCCATCTGGCTCCTCTTATCTAAAATGTGCCCACTAGCATTCTTTTTAACATGATGCTACAGGTGGTAGTCTTTAAATTTTGCTGACTTCCTTTTACTTCTACATTTTATAAACTCAATAATATATCGTTGCAATAATGATTACCTAGTCAACCAGTGATTAAAAAACTTAATTGACAAAACATTGAACATTTTTCCTTGGTTACCATTCTTGGTGTTTTCAAGTCTTCATCTATTGTTATTTTTATTCTTTCTGGAGAACTTAAAACCATTTTGGTTTTGTAAAATATTAATGATGTGTTCTTTCAGGCCTGTATTTCTAAAAGGTGATCTGTATTATCTTTTCAAGTCTCATTTTTCTGAGTATAGTAATTTATTAAAAGTTATTTTACATTATTTTCAAGATGCTTCTCTTTTTTTCCCTCAAGTATGATCCTCTCTTTCTCTCTTCCTTCCTTTCCTTCTTTCTTTCTCTTTTTTCTTTTAGTATTTTTTTGTTTCTCTTTTTTCTTTCTTTTGCTTCTATCTTTGTTTATTGTTCTTTATTTCCCTCTATAGCTCTCTCTCTCTCTCTCTCTCTCTCTCTCTCTCTCTCTCTCTCTCTCTCTTTCTCTGAATCTTTTGTCTGTTCTGTTTATTTTACTATTTAAAATAGTAAATAGTTTGTTTTACTATTTCACCAGAATTATTTATCTGAGGATACTAGGTCATTCTTTGGATACCACATCCATTTCAAATTATTTTTGACCTAGAATATATATTCATTTAAAAATCCACTATATCTAACTATTTTCTAAGTTAGATATAAAGCTAATAACTTGACTGCAGTATAATTTTTATTCACATAACTACAGTTCATGTGATAGTATTTTTCCCATAATTCTGCAGTTTATTGTCTATAAGTTGGCTTCCCTACAGGCCCAGCCCACCTGCCAAGGTCTTATAAACAAGGGCTTTGTAGTGAGAAAAAGACAGCATCAGGCAGCAGGGTCAGGGAAGTGGGATCTCAGACCCATGTCCTCATTGTCATGCTCCTGTGCGTCTCTGCTGAGAAGTTTACTACTGGAATCTCTTTAGAGAAATATTTGCACAGTTGAAAAAATATCTTAAAGATATCATAGGACAAAAACTATCCCTAGTATGGACCTAACTATGCTCAGACTTTTAATAAAATTTTAAATGAATTTTAAAGGCATAATGCATGCATGATAACTTGTTTGCATTTACTTGTCAGCGTGTGTGTGTGTGTGTGAGTGTGTGTGTGTGTGTGTGTGTGTGTATATCAGTGGGTGTGTGTAGGTGATGCTATTTCCGGTTGCAGGGGCCTATGGAGATATCACAGTGATCCAGACTCCAGGCTCCCCAACTGCGGCTGTAGGAAAAACCGTTAACACCTACTATAGACCCAGCCAGAGTAGTTTATAGAGAAACAACTCTAGTTGCTTACTTAGCCTGGTGTCAGGCTTCCAGGCTGTTCATTCCCTGGGCATCCACCTGGGCATCTCAGATCCCTGACTGGTTCAGTCACAGTGGGTCTGTGTCTGACTTCATTCAAACCATAAACAACCTCCAAGCAGAAGGTGTGGATGGTTTTTATGGTCAGCAATATTATAACATCCGTCTCACAGTGCTTCAGCCTCATATCCAACCCTCCCCAGGCCATGGGCCAGTGAGACTTGCTGCACCATCTGCTTCCTCCTCAGTTATTATATCTGTGATTTGCAAGGAAAGATTTCCTCTGTGGCACACTATAGAAATTCCCTGGTTGAGTGATATGGAAGGAGTAAAGGCCAGGAATATATACCTCTTATGTAAGCCAAATAATTTAAATTATATTTTGCATTAGGAGAAAAATAAAAGATATATATTCCATGCTGTGTCCAGCATGTGACAGAAAGATCCCAGTCTGAAAGTCTTGATCTTTGTGGGGGTCACAGTGGATGTGGCCCTCCTGCCCAAGAGGTCCTAGGATACACATGCATTCATACAGATCAGTGTCTGGAATGATAAAAAACAGCATAGTCAGCTCCCTTCCTACTAATGAGAGAAAGAAACATATCGTACTTCACAAGTGCCGATCATCAGAATTTTCTGTCATCAACATGATGGAATGGATTGATTTTAGAGCCTCTGACATCTGTAATTACCAATGAAATTATAAGAATGTTAAGAATAAGAATTAGATGCAATACTTTTTGTAGACCTAGTGATTAAACTTCATAAAAGAGCTTCATAAACTCAAGTCAAAATAATTATGAGGTTGAAAACTCTGTCTTTTTGATTCAAGGGGAACTACCGTTTCATAGCAATATGAACTTTCTGGCAACTACTATTTAAACGAGTGCATGGTTATGCTTATCTCTTTATCTATCAGATGAATTAAAAGATTTCTTAAGAATCCCTTAGATAAGAGTAAGAAATCACTAGTTGATGTTGTCGTTATACAAATAGTTACTCAAGGTACAAAAATGGAACATGCAAAGTGGGAATTCAAACAAGAGACTGCAAAGAGTTCTAATCAACTGTCCAACAAAAACTTAGTAACATGGTTGTCAATCCTATACATTTAAACATACATGCAGTTATCCATATCTTCATTTATGTTTAGATTAAACAAACTAAAGAAGGTTAAAATCATTTTGAACAAAAAATAATAGTATTTCTTACTCTTTTTTTCTCTGAATGTATGTACTATTTCTACCTATTTTCTGTTTTGTTTAATCTTCCTTTAAATAAAAAAAAATAAAAATAAAAAAAAGAATCCCTTTGATAATGCACAGAATGAGCCAGGCATGATTTTATGTTCATGTGTTTCTGAATCAACATGGAAAACGGTTTCCCAAATTTCTTCTTTTTGGGATATTGATCCACCACTATCACCTGTCCACAAAGTAAAAGGAAATGGCCACACCTAAAAAGAACCAGAAATAGCCAAATCTTTCAGTATCTCAGTGTAACTCAGACCTCTGCTTGACTTTCTCCTAGGCCTCTTCCAAGGTGCTCGCTGTGGGTTGAAACTGCTGAGCCACTCTCATTGCAGACTCCCATGCTGGGAGCCCTTAAGCCTGTGTCATTTTCAATAAGTTTCTAATATTTCTCTGCTAACCCAAGTAGTTTAACACACCCAGTGTGCATTGTGGCCACTAGCATATTCTGGTTTTTCAAAAAATAGGTACCTAAATATTCTACTTTATTATAAATTAAAGATTATATCTGTTTTTATCTTATGGGATTATGTGATCTCTAAATCCTGAGGCTGGTAGGAACAAATGTTAGGTAAGGTCCTTTGCTGGGTTTAGTGTTTGCATAAGAACACTCAGTTCGAAAGGACTTGGCAGATGGAAAAGTCTGCTTCATCTAGAGAAAGCCAGAAATCTCTACGTGTATGACTGTCCTGTGTTTTTAAGACCCTCTGTACTGGCTGCTTAACTTGAATAAACACTAATAAGTGAAATGAAAAAGGTTAAATTTCAGCTCTTTGAAGCAGAAACAAAACCAAATTATGAGTTTAAATAACTAGAAGATATTACAACTTACTCAGAATGAAAGCAGACAGTTTCACTTATCCTTTGTATTCTTTTCCTTGGAAATTAGAAGCTTCCTCAACTCATACTCTATCTTTCTCTTATATGATGATATCTAGTAATCTTAAGGAACTTTTGAAATGGATTACACAAACTTAAGAAAAATTCAGATTGAGATCAAATTGATTAGGAATTAGGATGTTCGTGGCTTCCTTCAGGGAGGTTTTAAACCTTGGTATCTGGTGATCAGAAATGTTATCTTAATCTAATTGAATGATTGTGAATTTTTATGTCCTCTACAGCAGGTGTTTTTGGCATATAAGCTTTGGCAGTATAACTCTGCAGCCATTGTTTCCCTAGTAAATTTTGTCCTTTTATTCTTTCTCCGTTTTCCAATTTGCATGAATCCCTTTCCTCAGTTTCCAGTAGCCGTGGAAAGCAGAGTCTTCTGTGTGTACTTGATTCACACTTCCACGGAGTTCTTCAGGCCCCCAGCTTAAATGTCCTGACTCTGTGGCTCATGCACAGGGAGACACTGGGGCTCAGCCACGTCCTGTGTTTCTCAGCATCAAGGAAGACCTTGGCTTTGGAAACCAGACTTTGTTTTTGTCATAGAAAATAAGAACTCCTGTAGTAGAAGTCATTTTCTTTTTGTCTTTCTCTTTGTTCTACCATCTTTCCCTCTCTCACCTTTTTCTATTTGATAATCTTTTTCTAACATATTTTATTGTGTAACTCAGTGCATTGATGTGAAGCAGCCAGCCTATTGTTCCTGTAATATGCACATTAAATCTGTTCTTGTTTTCCATCACTGACCTAGGCCATCTAATGATACGTAATTTTACAATTTCTAATTGATCTCAGATTTATAGACCTAGCTACTGTGTTTTTGTTGTCACCTAAGTACATTTTCTGTGAAGCTATTTTTTGCTCTTGATTTAAACAGTTAGTTTCATAGTTCACTGCTCATGCAATTTGCTTTCCTATCTACAGATGAATATTCATAGGCTTCTCCTGGGCCAGCCCAACCTCTCAGACTTTATAAATGAGGCTTTTCAAGGATATCTGAGTTCCATCAGAAAGTCAAGGGCAACAAGATGAGGTCAAGGATCCATGTCTTCATGTGCCTATTGCTCTGTGTCTCTGGTGACAAATTGAACAGTTCCAAAATCATTGAGAGTGGTATCTGTGTAGAGTTAAAATTATAATTTAAAAATGCAATGAGAAATAATAAGACCCAGTGTACACTAATTGATAAATAGCATTAGTGTTAGCATTTTATACGTAGTATTTTAATATTTATAAGATAAAGCCTGTGTGTGTGTGTGTGTGTGTGTGTGTGTGTGTCTAATCACTTTGCATTTCTGATTGCAGGTATCTGTTGTGACATTGTGATGACCCAGTCTCCAGTTTCTCTGGCAGTTTCTACTGGAGATAGTGCCATCATCTGCTGTAAGTTCAGCCAGAGTCTTCTATACAGTGGTACCAACAAGAATATTTTAAGCTGGTACCAGCAGAAACCAGGACAAACTTCCAAACATCTCATCTATTGGGCATCCTCTCGGGTATCTGGAATCCCAGACCGGTTCAGTGGCAGTGAGTCTGGCACGGATTTCACTCTCACTATCAGCAGCACGCAGCCTGAAGATGTGGCAAGTTATTACTGTTGGCAGGGTATTAGTGCTCCTCCCACAGTGATTCAGCCTGGAACATAAGCTTCCTGCCAAGGTCTCCCCACCTGCTTGCTCCCTGTGTGACCCAGGGCTTGAGCACTTCCTCCTGCTGCCTGAGAGACTGTGCCTGCTTGATGCATGAGCAGGTCTGCAGGGCTGAGCAGAAGTTGTAGGGGCTCTTTATCTGCGAGGCATTTTGCGATTTGAAAATACAGCCAAGGTGTCTGCTTTAGTTTTGTTTTGTTTTATTATAATTTACAAACTCAAATTTTTGAGATGAGAAATTCATTAGCTATACTTGCATAGGACAAAGTCTAATACCAGATTCAAGAGCTGAAATAAACATATTGTAAAGTACATTCCATTTGTAGACTGTAGGAAAGAATCTATCTCTTCCTTTTCCTGTATTTTGAGTTATTTTCACGACTGGTGGCCTTTTCCTTCCTCTCCAGAGCGAGCAACATTTCATTTCTCTGAATATTGTTTTATAGTGATATTTCTCACCGAATATCCCTCTCTATTTCAAGTGTAAATCAGAAAATGTGCTTACCTCTAATGATGAATTTAATTTTGTATTTAATAGCACATGCTCTTCAGTAATCACAGTTTGTGTTAACTAATAAAATTCTGTGTTTGGTGATGGAGAATTTTGTGCATCCTTGAAAACAAGGTGCTAACTAATCTCATTAATGTGTTCACTTTAAATAGGAATTGAGCATCTAGCTTTATCATAGCAATACGAGAATGAGCAAGAGGCTCATACATCATTTATAATTGTTTGAGTTTCCTGAAGCATCTTCAGGCTCTATTCTTGAATGCAATTTGTATTTTTTTTATTTTTGTGAGACATGGTCTTGCAAGGTGTTCCAGGCTGGTTTTAACTTCACTATGTAGCCCAGACTGGCCACAAACTTACTGTGATTCTCCTGCCTCAGTCTCCTGCATGCTTAAAATACAGGCTGAGAAAGTTATTTCCTAACTACCTTAATCTAGTGATGTCAACAACAGAAGCATAAATGTACTGTGTTGCCTATGAAGGACACAGGATGTTGTGTCAAGGAAAATACAGTGGTTTTCTACCAAGGCCTTAATATGTACTGAGAATACATATGAATTTGAGCACTAGAAATAGCCAATATCTATTAAAGGAAATGTGGACACAGATAATCTGGAAAATCTGCATCCTTCATCCACATGCAGGATGATGTGCAGCTCAGATCTGTTTGGGATGAGGGAAGCCTGAGGAAAAGGGCTTATGGAACCCCACAAAATATCAGGGGTGCTGGACCTGTTCTTTAACACGAATATGGTGTAGTTACGTATCTGTACATTTCTGAAACATCTTATGAATATACACAGAATGGGTAGATTGCAGCCATGTAAATTGTACCTCTGTAAACTGTACTGAAAAATAAAAATATTTGCAGTAGAAAATGACTTTTATTTCATAGATGCTTGGAAGTGAACAGAAAGGTCTTGGTGTGTGAATTTATGAACATTTCATGTAGGTTCCCAAGTATAACTAAGTATTTTCTTAGTATGAAAGTAGAAGGTTATTTCTCTCTGCAGTAAGTGATGAGTTGGGTAATACTGTAAACATTTAGTAAGTAGATAATACAAATTCTAAATTCACACAGCTCTTTCTTGTAAAAGTGATGACTATGCCCAGACATCAGGTTGTCAGGCTGGTGTGTGGTTTGAGACTTTTGTGGATAATTCACTCAGTAGGTACAGAGGGTGCCACCCTGGAATTATTTTGAAGAGTTCACCAGCATCGTGGGATCACTTTGGGCTTTAGAACTCTTCTTCATTTTGATGCTATTTCAGGTCAGAATGGAGTCATGCTAACATCATCACATATACAAATGTTTCTATTTGCAACCAGAAACCTTACCATCCCTTAGCAGGATGGATGTGTTCTCTGGACAACACTTGCCCTGTCACTTACAGGAGGTAATGAATGGTCAGCCCAGGGACACGAATTGTACTGAATTGACTACAATTGGGTGAATGTGGTAAATTACTTGAAATTTTCCAAGTTTCATCCCCTCATTTTCGGCAAGAGTATAATAATAACTTTTATGATTTTTTTAAGGTGTATACTAATTACTCAGAATACGAGCTGGGTATGTAATGAATACATGGTAAATACTGGTTTTTCTTGTTAGATCCAAATGTATGGAAACAAATTGATAGGCAAGTGGTTGATTCTGCTTCTCACAGCAACCATAATAATGCATAAAATGGAAAAAATCCAAAAGCAAAAAAAAAAAAAAAATCAGATTAGTCCCTTGCTGTCACTCTTCAAAAGTTTCTCATGATATTTTGAAACTCAGTGTCTTCCCACAGCAACTATCAATGGCTTCTATCCTTGCATAATGTATTTGAAATATTGTTTGTGATCTCAGAAAACTGCTGGTATCTAGATCTTCATCCAGAGAGTTCAGAAGAAACTGGTCTGGATGAAGATGGTCATGCAATTCCCTTCTCCCTTCCCTTCCTTCCCTTCCCTTCCCTTCCCTTCCCTTCCCTTCCCTTCCCTTCCCTTCCCTTCCCTTCCCTTCCCTTCCCTTCCCTTCCCTTCCCCTCTCCTCCTCTTCTCTCCCCTACCCTAGTTCCCCTCCCCTTCCTTCCTCTACCTTTTGGTCCCTTCCCTCCACTTCCCTCCCTCCCCTTCCCCTCAGTTTCCTCCCTTCTCTCTCCCTCCCCTCCCCTTCCTTCCCATCTTCTTCATCCCCTCCCCTCCCTTTTCCTGCCTTCCCCTCCCCTCCCTTCTGCTCCCCTCCGCTTCCCTTCCTATCAGTTTTTTCTTTCCTTTCTTCTTTCTTTCCCATCCTTTTCCTTTCCTTTCTTTTCCTTACCTTCCTTTCTTCCTATCTGCTCCCCTCTATTTCTCTACCATCCCCTTCCTTCCAATTCTCTCAAATCCCTTCTCCACTCTTTTGTTTCATTTGCTTTTTATTGTGTTGTTTAGATTGATGCAGGGCCTTCACATGGTTGCAGAACTCTACAGCATTGTGCTATCCTTGCAGCTGCAGAATTGAGATTTTTCCTAGGCTTTGTGGATGATACCAGTTTTGACCTCTCCCTACTGCATAACTATGATTCTTACCAGGTCTCTTCTGCTCTCCTGTGCCCACCATCTGCTCTGCCTTTTTTTTTTTCCTCTGAAGCTGTTGAGTTCTTCTTCCCCTTAGAGCTTCCTGCTTCTTATCACACATCTTCCTGCCATCAAGCCTTCCAAGCCACACTAAAGTTCTATTCCTATTATGACTCTGGCTCTGGTGAGTCTGAGGTGTTCTTTCTCTCAGGAATGTGGCTTTTGCAGGGGCATAACTTTGATCACGAGAATGCCTTGCACCTCTGGTAGGTGGAAGTCCTGTGCCTTAACATATGAATTATAAGTTTCAGACTGCTGGCCTCCTCTTCACAGTGATGACCAAATCTCAGATATCTAAAACTCATTCATCTTCCTGGAGCCCTGAGAGCTCAGGTAGTTTAGGGTGAAAGAAGGAAGACCTATGAGGTGGGTGAAAAATTTGAGATATGCAAATGCTGTTAATTCTGATTAATAACATTTAATGAAATATTTCAAAAGGTTAAATTAGTCTGAAAATTGCCTGTCTGAAAAACATCAGAATTTTAAGTATTGAAAGAGCATATAAGGAACAAAGAAATGTCAATAAGAAATGTTTCATCTTGTGGCAATATCCTGTTTAAAATAATATTTATTTTGTTTTTTATTGGTGCCATGCTTTTCTCCCCAGGTGGACTGAATGGACCGATTCACAAATGTGTCCTATCTTATTCATTTAAGAACATCAGGGCCCAAATGTGAAGTGCCTATAATGTGCAGAACTGAAGGTGGGTCCAAGGGATGGTAGGAGAGCTGGGAATTCAGTTTCATGAACCATGCAAATGACCTTGCACAGTGTGAATCTGTTTCCTGTTCGTCCAGTGTACATGGTGGGGGTGGGGGAGAAAGATCAGGTTCTTCACAGCTCCTTTCCTTTGAGGTACTGATGGAAGATATGGTGTCCTAGAACTTTGATCTCAGTGTGGCAGGCAACATATTTGCCCCTAATATGAAAGGCAGGCTGGTGGTCAATCAGCCCTGGGCTGAGGGTGCATGAGTCTATGCATTGTACAACAAGTGCCCTTTTTTATAAAAGTTACCTTCCAAAGCTTCCTACTCAGTGAGAGCTGTCATATTATATACAAAGTGCATGAACTTTTTAACAACCATTTCTAAAGGAAATGTTTTTTCATTTAATATTTATAGCTACATTTCAAGAAATTTTAAAATCTTGTATTTTATTCATTTTATTTTTAACTGAAAAGACATTCTTAAATGTATTTATCACTTTACAAATGTTTAATATTCTATTTTCATGTAGGGATACAAATAGTTGCTTCTGCTGTTATAATCATACTGCACCATGAGAATCTCCTGAGAAAACATTTTATTGCCTTTTCAGTGCTAGTTTCAGCAGGTGAAGCACTGCACCTTCCATAGTGGATTCCTACCTCCATGGGCGCTGTCCTGATGTCTGTGGTTTGATGATCATCGGCATGTCTGTGGTTTGATGATCGTTGTCGTAGGGTGCTTTAACCAGGTGGTTTGGTCCATCCAGAAAAAAATTGTTATGAACATAAATTTTACTTCACATTTTAAGTAGTAAGAAAGCTTCAGGAATAATCACCACACAGCAAAGACAAGAAGGGTGCGAACTGTAGATATCTGGTCAACATTTCACTTTATCCAATCCAACTACATAGTAGAGAAAAAGGCCTATGTGTTTTCATGTTAGAAAGCATTTGGTCTGCATTCCCTTTTTATCACAAGATTATAGCAACCTTATCTGGAAGGAATGTAGGCACATGGTATGGAAGAAGAAATAAGGATTGAAGGAATTAAATTATATTACTGTAAGAAAGAATTTCTATCCTTAATTTGATTCAGTGTTCTTTCTCAACATGGTGTTCTAGGTGTGAAACAGTCAAATACAGAGGAGGAGACAAACACCTCTGTAGCTAGAAGCACAGTTTGTTCCTCTCCAAATGCTTTCTTGTGTCAGCCCCCTGAACACACATTGCTGCATGGAGCTCATAGCAATGCTAGAGGCAGAGCTCTGGAGAAAATCTGCCTCAGGTGGGCTCCAGAGTGATATATGGAAGCAGGCCTGACTCAGCTCCTTTTTCTCCTATTATTCTGGTGCCCAGGTGAAGGAAGCATGGAGTGGTTTGCATGTCTGTGACATCCTTTCAATGTTGTTGTCTCCTTTGACCTGGTAACTCTGTTGAGCATGAACAGTGCTGGAAAGTCAGAGTGGTGAAGTCCTCCTCGCTTATTGGGAAGATATGGATAGGATCTAGAATTCAGGCTTTCTCTTCTGTTTTACCTCCAGTCTTAGATGCCTGTGGAGAAACTGTGAGGACAGACCTTCGGCCTCCCAGCTATTGTCACCAGGAGAAGCAGCCACCCTCACAGGCAAGGCTGGCCAGAATGTTGGCAGCTACTTGTCCTGATACCAGCGTAAACCAGGGTAGCCTCCCTACTTTATCATCTATGGTGCATCCACCAGGGATCCTGACATTGCATCAAGGTTCAGTGACAAAGGGTCTGGCATAGACTTTACTCTCACTAGGACCAGACTGATGCCTGAGGATGTTGCAGCTTATTATTGTCAGAAGATGAATATCGCGTGTCCCACAGTGATTCAACATGAAACAAAAACTTCTTCAAGGCTGTCTCTGTTTTTTTTTTTTTTTTTTTTTCAACCTCTTGCCTTTATGGCAGGTGCTATGGTCCGGGCTCAATTTTAGCATTTGTGTCTGATTTTGGAAATTTAGAAGTTATAAATTTTAACTTTATGGCAAGATTTTTCCACTGACTTTCAGGAGTTTTTTTCAATACTTGTGGTTAACCTGATTGTAGATATGGACACCAGATCACTCATATAATTGGATGTCTCTAAAGTTATAAAAGCCCCATACATTTTAAGGCAACACCACCACAACTAACAAATATTCAATGCTCAAAATGAAGAGTTGAAAATATAACTCACCAAGATTGTGGCAGAGAAAATTCTAAATAATCTGTACAAAAAAGAGTAGGATTAAGAGAAATATCAATTCATTATATTCATGCTTAATATAAAATACCAATTTGATATTCCATAACTACAAAAATGATGAAAAATAACTACACTGTGTACAATAACATACAGAGTTACCCATAGAGAAAAATCTCAACGTATATGTGATTTTTGTACACTGAAATCTTCAGAATGTTGGTTAATAATATTGAATGACTCCTAAATGCAACATTACTGAGAAAACTGAAGAAATTCTCTGGATATTGTGATCTACATCTTTACGGACAGTGCTGAAACACCCTGTCATCCATTCTGTGTGTGTGTGTGTGTGTGTGTGTGTGTGTGTGTGTGTGTGTGTGTGTGTGTGTGTATGTGTATGTGTGTGAAAAGAAAAGAAATCCCGGAAAGCATCTGTTATGATTGATACATTGTGTCAATTTGAAGAGTCTAGAGGGTTAACTAAGTAACTCAGCATTTCTCTGTCCTAGGGTGTAAAGGATGGCCCTTTAACTTTTAGGATATTACCCACTGTTCCAATTTGAGAAGGTCGGAAGTTTAACTAAAATATTTGTCAGGGTCACAGGGTCCTTACTTTCTAAATATCCTCAGCTTGTGCAAGAGGAGGGTGGGGAGATGTTGTGAGTACAAGACACACAAATGGTATTACCTGCTTAAAATACAAGAGAGGAAAAGTGGCATTCTGCAACTGTTTGCCTTTTGCTTTGTACTTTCAGTAAATACCACAGTCATGGCAAATGGTTGTCCTTCAGCCACACAACCATGCCTTGCAGCTAGCTGAGTATCAACTGAAACCTCCACAAACTGTAAACGAAAATAAACTTTCTTTCCTACATTCTGGGCATCAGGTATTTTGTCTCAGCAATGAGAACAAAGTAATCAACACAGCATTTGGTACCATAAATCATGTCATTGTTTTTTCTATGCCTGACCCTGTGTTTCAAGAGTCGTTGGGAATATCTTGTAGAAAGAGTTTGGAAAGATTCACCGATGTTGCTTGAAAGAGTAGCACTGATATCTTAGGCTGTTTTAAAAGGGAGAGAGACCAGAAAACCACTATAGGCCAAGCTCTGGAGGTTTGTGCTTGGAAGAAGGACTGCATAGCTTGATGGAGTGCAGATGATGCATGTGATAGTTTAGCAGAAAGTTTGTCTGGATTTGAATAATGTCCAGAGATTTTCCCTGAGACTAAGATTGAGAGTAGTGTACTATTTAATCTGGCAGAAGAAATATCAAGGCAGTTGAATGTCAAGGTGGTGGCATAGCTATGGTTGAGTGATTTTAGGCAGATTTCTATTGAGAATCAACTAGGAAAGAGCCCAGGAGGATGATTTAAAATACTATAAATTAGAGCAGAGAGAAAGACTAATAAAACCGTGGACTGAATATATAGAACTGAGGAGATCGCAATTGCTGAGAAGGAACAGAAAAATATAAAGTATGACCTGAATGCATCATAAGAAACAAGATGTTTTCACCCTTTGTAGTCTCAAAAATGTAAAAGGGGAAGACTTTGTGTTGAGGAAAAAGCTGCAGAGCACCCTGTTCCAGATGGCAGAAAACCCATTGTGTTTCAAACTGCTGGCAGCAGCCATACCACATTCCAGAATCATACCTTTTTGTGTGGCCTCCCTGTGTATGGTCTAGATGTCAAACCTAGTGGAGGATAGGATTTGTATTCTACATTCCAGTCTTTTCCTGACCACTATCTCAGCAGTCACGACCTAGGGCATGCGCATATGTGTCCAGATCAGCCTCTGCTTGGCCATCACCCTAGCTCTGCATAAAAAAAAAAATCCCACACCTTTCAGATAATGATCTTCAGAGATTTGTTCGCAGAAACATGGGGTGAAACTAGGAAAGTTCTGGCCACCACCATTTCCATGTAAACTATATGAATGTTAAAAGTGTGTTAGAAATAGTTGTATTTTTTTTTCAGATTTTGTGACTAAGCTTGATAAAAGCACTCATTTTGAAAGAAATTATAAGTTTCTTTCAAATAAATAAGCTATAATCTTCTGGAAGTCAAGTGGCAATGTTGAAAAGTTATGCTTTATATCATGAATATGAAATTCTTGGTATGTTTTCAAAAATTGTGAATAATCTGTTATATTTAAGTCCATAAAGATGTCAAATTATATACATTTAATTATGAATTCTGTTGCATTTATACTTGTGTATAAATATGTATCCACATACAAATGAGTATCTCAGGGGTAGACACACATACACATCAAATTAATCATAACTTTTTTTTTTTTAAGGGTATTTTCCTTTTTTTTTTTTTTTTTTTTTTTTTTGTCTTTTTCTTTTTTTATCGGTACCAGGGATCGAACTCGCGACTGCCTGCTTGCAAGGCAGGCGCTTATGCCGCTGAGCTAAATCCCCAGCCCAATCATAACATTTCTTAAGGTAAGTACTCTCCAGAAGCCCTATACAGAATGAATTGGGTACAATTTTAAACAACACTTTTTAATGATCATTACAATCCTGATCATAATAAGTTTTCATTTGCTAGGCATTTTGCAGCTTCACTGCTTGTTGTAAAGGAAGAATTTCTATATGAGTATATTAGGCCCAATCTAGACATTTTGTATGTTTATTAGTAGTTTCAGTGAATGACTGGATTCACTCAGGATGATCCTAGGAGGTCTCCCATGATCCCGGGATTCCAAGCTTGTGTCATGTGCCTCTGATGGCATTATCTTTAGAGTGTTTATGTTTGCTGTAAAAACATGGAAAAGTTCCTATGATAACTTACTTGGCACTTCTGGACTTTAATTGTTCTTTTTAAAATTTTTATGTATTTATTAGCATATGTTGTAGCTCATAATGCCTGCATTCACTGTGTTGAGCAGGTTCATGTACATAGCATATCTTAATTCCTATTTAATTCCCCTTTCCCTTGCTTTTGTAATCCTATGGGTGTATTTTTCATTTGGTTAACCTGGGTTAACTGTAGCAAGTAATCTGAAAACAAATAAGTGTGAGTTCACTGAAACAGTCCCAGAGTGAGATTCAAAGTCTCTCAGAAATGTGAAGATATGAGGACATAATGGAAAACACCTTGGGCACATTTAGGCAGCTATCATACCCTTGCCCTTGGAAATGGACGTGTCCCTGAATCCCTGTAAAGTTTGGCTTGTTATTTGAAATATTCAAGCAATCTTAGGTAAAATTGGAGTTAGATTATACGAATTTGCAGTAAATCATTTATTGAAAACAAAATAAATGTGGAGATGTTATTAATGAAATCATAATACACCTGTTGTGAATAATATTATTTATTGATGCTAAATTTTCAAAATCAATTGAACAATTTAGATTGCATGTAAAATACAGTGAGATGGCAATTTTATATGGTTGATTTTTTTTTGTTTCCCTCACTTTTTTACATAATGCTGTTTGTAACTCATCTGTTCAGTGTTTTTCCAACTCCCAAATATGAACTCTGGTTAGTGCCATTTATTCTGTGTGATTTCCACTGTTTTCTTTCATTCTTGAATAAATATGGGGTTTTTGTTTGTTTGTTTGTTTGTGGGTTTTTTTTTTGTTGTTCTTTTTTTTTGGTATTTTTTATAATAGGTTTTTGCTCTGCAGTACAGGATGGCCTTAACTCACTTTGCTACCCATGCTTGCCTTGGAGTTTCAGGGATCCTCCTGCCTCAGCCTACCAAGTGATATGTTTACAGGCACATGCAACCATTACTGGCTGAATTTAGATTCACCAGTTTTGACTTTGTGGTCTGTGATTCAGAAACTATTATTCTTAAAGGCTTTTTGACTGTGAGTTATTACTAAAATTATTGAGTAGTTCTTGTCATCATGTTATTTTTCTCTGGCTGATTCTTCTATTTCTTTCTTTTGTTTAACGTCATACTATTGTAGTTCAGGTTTGGTGGTTATGAACTACTTAAAGGGCTTTTTGTCATGAATATTCTTAATTTTTTCCTAATTCTTTAAAGATATTTTGCAGAATATTATAATGCAATTGAAGGGTTTTTAAAATTTTTCTTTTAATTTGATATGCTTCTCCATGGTCCTCTGGTCTAAACCTGCTGTTACTCTGATAGATTTGTCTCTATAAATTACTTCATATCTCTCTCATAACTTTTAGTATTCTTTCTTTGTTCTGATTTTCTGGAATTTTTCTATAATGTATTGTGGTGAGATTCCTTTCTGGGCATATCTATTTGAAGTTTTAAATTCCTTATTATCTAGCTCTCCATTTCAAGGCCTAGATTTGAAAACTTTCTGCAATAATTTCGGGGAATAAATTTGTCTTTCTTTTCCAGGCCTTCTTTGTCTTCTGAAATGCTTAGGTTAGGTCTTTCAGAATCGTCTGTGAGCCTCACATTAACTTGTCATGATTTATTTTGTTACAAGTGTATCATTATGTTACCTACTACAACATTCTTGTCCTGATGGTTTGACATTTTGTCTTCTGATTGGTTATGGCTGCTGGCATGGCTTTTCCATTGCACTTTTTATTTCTAGGATTTGTGCTTTATTCTTTCATCTAACCAGAAATTCTTTCCTAGGGCATTCTTTCATATTTTGCATATGAATTCAGTGAACTGTTTGTGTTTTATTTAAGCATTTCAAACATCTTATTAGTTAAAATCATTTCTGTACTTACTTAAATTCTTTTTGAGTTTGATGAACATTCTATACATTTTCTTCATTGATAT
Organism: Cavia porcellus; assembly: GCF_034190915.1. Taxonomy (NCBI): domain Eukaryota; kingdom Metazoa; phylum Chordata; class Mammalia; order Rodentia; family Caviidae; genus Cavia; species Cavia porcellus. Next base: position 40,889,753 of record NW_026947501.1, on the reverse strand, counting down.
CTTCAAATGTTTTATCATTTGACTTCTGAGGTCTCTACTGAACAGTTACCCCACTTCACTGGCTGTCAGTTTCTGTGGAGTTATGAAAATTTGAGGCATATTATTGACTTATTTCTCATTATTCCTGTGCTGTTATGTTGAGTGCTGTAGGTTATTTGGGCTAGAAAGACCTCCTGCAAAGGATCCCTAGTCCTGAAATGCAAGCAGAGCACAAGAATGTTAATATCTACCTGCAAAGGACCAGTCATATGTAGGTAGGTATGTGACATAGAGCTAGTTTAATTAGTTTTCTACTTTGTCAATAAAGCAAGAATGTGAAAACTTAAAAAGAACAGACCAAAGTCTGTAAGACACAAGGATGAAAAAGGATTTAAAAGTAAATCATAGGAGAAAAATTGAGAAAAACAGGAGAGATTAAAGAAAGAAAATTTATCAGAAGAAAGAACATAATTTTTTGATTATATGATATTGACTTGCATAAATAGGTGAAGAGATGGAGGAGATTGGACAGAATATATGTAAGAGAAGAAAAAAATGAGAAAAGGAGTGATTTATACAGTGAATTAGTAAAAATCTTTATGTAGTCTTTCTGCCCAATTTATAAACCAGGAAAAAACCTACATTAAAAGACAATATAAAAACTTTTGGTGAAGGAGAACTTGACAGGTCAATGTAAAACACTGTATAAAACAACATTTAAATCTCATTTATAGGGCCTGCATTTAGCTCAGCAGCATAAGCGCCTGCCTTGCAAGTGTGCAGTCATGAGTTCGATCCCTGGTACCGATAAAAAAGAAAAAGACAAAAAAAAACCTCATTTATAGTTTTTAAATAAACATAGTACCCTCACATATACTGTAAAGTAGAAAAAAAACAGAAAGGCTAAGTTTTAATGATAGCTTCCATATTTAAAAAAATGGAGAGGGTAAGGGTGGTGTGAGATTGTACAAGCGGGGGGACCCGAAGATAAGTGAATGGGGGTGAGATCCAATGGATCCTGAAGGAAGAAACCAGGAAATGCAACACAACTTGTGACCCAAGATACACTATTTTAGCACCACAATGAAACAACTCTCGGTGTGGAGGGTCCAAATGTGCTCTGTTACAACATTTTAGTGGTTTGTGTATAAAAGAGAGGAATGGGTAAAAAAAGACAGGTAAAAAATAAGTACAAAATATAATAAATATATAAAAACAAGTAAAAAATAAGTACAAAATATTTGATGGAAGAGCTGTGAGACAGGGAAATAATTCAGGTAAGGAGAAGATGAGATTGAAAGTAGGAGGTGAGAAAAGAGATGGGGAGAGAGAATCTAGCCACCGAACCAAAAAGTCAAGCAGGACTAGGTAACATCCAGAATACCCTGTGTAGAGTCACATGTGCATCACCACATGAAATGCTTTAGAGCAACATATGAACATTTGTACACATAAGTAAAACCAGAAAACCAAGCATATAAAGAATTGGCATTCAACCAATAAAACATAGAACACACACACACATACACACACACACACACACACACACACACACACACGTGTGCACACACACACACACACACGTGTGCACACACACACACACACACACACACACACACACAGAGGAAAAACCTACAAAGGCTGCAGGAGGGAGCCTTTGCTGACCTCAGAATTCAGGCAGGTCACCACTGTTTGTCTCACTGTCAGGTAGCAAACAGGTTCCTAGCAGGGATTCTGCTGCAGGCTCTGCTGTTTGCTCCACCAAATTTACCTTGCTCAGCTTGCTGTGCTCTCTGTCCAAGTTCTACTCAGCCTGGCTGCGATGGCTGGCAACCTCACTGGTTCTCTGTCGTCAGGCAGAAAGTGATAACCCCACTCCTGTGTACAATTTTGGTGACTTTTCTCAGTCCGTTTACTCCTCCTTATTGGCTTTCAATTTGGTGGGGAATGAATGGTTTTGTGGATTGACAGAAAGTAATCTCTATAGACACCTTGGTGGATTGTTTTATCCACTCCTACGGATTGCCTGTCCAGGTGGGTCAGCTTTCAGTCTCTCTCAAGCCTGTAAATTTAGTGCTACTTACAGCTCTGTAAAAGAGAGCCCTTGCACACGTAATTTAGTAGCAGTGAGGCATGCTGGAGAAACTGTCATGGGTGCAGAGCTCAGCTGCCCTGTGGGATGTGGCAGAGTGCTTGTTCCCCAGGGCTTCTCAGTGCTTTCTCCACCTCAGCACCTCCCATGTCATCGTCACTGCAAGTCCCTGTGGTTGTGTCTCAGATTTCTCAATGCTTGCTAGTGCCTTTCTAAGCACGATGCTGTCCTTTGTCTCTGTTCTACTGGACACACAGGACCTACCTCTGTCACTGCTGTCTTTCTGATTCTCTGGCTTGTACATAGTGCCCTGATCTGGGGCAGTTTCCTCAGGTGTTGTGTCTGCAGGTGGGAGGAGAGTCAGGACAGAAGGGCGCAGGGTGATGGCTCTTAATCTGGGCACCAATGAGCCAGGAGCCTCTGATAAGTCCCTGCTGCTACCTGGATATCTAAATTTTAGTGAGCACAATCATTATTACAGAATAGAAATTCTTGCATATTTAAATGTAGGTAATTTGCCTCTTCACTTTAAAATTATGGGACCATTTACTCTGAGATGTTTGTTGCTGTCCTGGAGGTAAAACTCAGAAAAATGTGCAGTACCTCTATGACTGGTTATGTATATAGAGAGAAGTACAAATATAAATACAAATATTATGGGCCTTTTACATAATTTTTAATTACTTAAAATAAAGTCCTTTTTTATGTTTGTGTCCTGATTTATATTCCAACTTTAATAAAATTCCAGGAATTTGCAAGGACATCATCTTCACTACCCTCTTCTTTCTGTTCAGGCTTCAGCAGAGCACAGGACCTTATTATTTAGGGATTCTTTCTCACTCAATATTCTGTACTGAATCTGAAAGACAATGAATCACCTCTCTTTGTCCTAGCAAGTCCTTTCAAGTGACAAGGCCATTAATGGATTGTGATTCATAGGTAGCTATGGCACCAGGAATACAGGCCTTGGTTACCATATGTGGCTCTCAGCGCACCGTCCTCTTTCTCTTACACTGCCTCAGACAACTGTCTGTGCTGCTTCCCAGACAAGTAGCACAGAGAGCAGTGGTATGGCCCCTTACACACAGTAATAAACTCCTTACCCTCAGGATGAGGCTCAGATTTGATCTGCAGGTCAGAATTCTGGTACCCAGAATTCTGGTGATAGACTGTGAGAGTAGACACTGGGTCATCTCACCTTTCCTGGTGTATCCCAAAATAGTGAAGGAGGAGGAGTGCATTTTTAAAATTTTTCTCTTATTCTGTATATTTCAAATTAAATTTCTTTATTTTAATATATAAAGGGAAAATATTCAATGTTGAAGTTGGCATCAAATTTTAAACTGCAAATTAAAAGGGCTCTCTAGAATTTTGTGCAGGTAATAGTCTCTGATTTTGATGTGAACATTTCACCTAATCACAGGCCCTTTCTGTTTTTGGCATTTCTGTCACTGTCACTGATCTACATGCCACATGCCTATCCTAGAGGAGAAGAATGAAGCAGAGATGGGCAATGGTGGATCCCCAGAGCTCACCTTCTCACCCCATTCTGCTTCATCTGTCCCTGTTCTTACCAGTGGGCCACAGTGTTAGCAGCCCAGAAGCAGAGCAGAGCCTCACTTTGGGAAGTTAAACGGAAGCATTCTGATCAGTCAAGCAAAGTGAGTGATCAGGCATTGTTTCAAACTGACAAGTGAAGACCCTCCCTGGGGGACACTATGCAAATTCCTTATGGGTGCAAGCAAGTAGAAAGAAGTAAGAAATAGATAGGCCTCTTCTGTGAACCACGTGAGTTACAATTTTTTCCATGTTTGGAGGAATAGCAATAGGAAAAATGTCCACATGTTCTGCAGCAGCAGGCAGAAGGCACTCACTGTGGAAATGGAATCCCTAAGGGAGATACAGTGCACCCAGCCCTGCCCCTGAAGGTGGTTCCGCAGTCCAGTGCTATTGGTGTGTATGCAGGTCAGGCTGTGGAGTGGAGAGCCCACACTACTTGGAACATTCCATGCCCAAGAAGACAAAAAACCAGCTCTTACCTCACAAGATTTGATCTGCTGAGTCTTGTATGATTAATATTATAGTATGGAACTAGCAAACAGTTTCTGGTAACTACTGTTATCAAGAGCAATAGAAGCCTGTTAGAAACAAGGTGGGTGTAGTCTTTGCCTGGACCATGTGATTAAATACTAAAAGAGTCACTCATGTGAAAGGAGCTTGGCAGGTACAAAAGTTCTATCTTTTTCACCCACAGAGAATTATTCCTTAGTTAAGAGGACATGAAATATGGAGCAAGTAGTTTTTATACACTGGTGAGTATCCTGTCATAATCCTCACTTTCTCTCCATATCAGATTCATCAAAATAATTTGACAGGAAAATTTCCTGGAGATTATTGCACAAAAGAACTAGGGATAACTTTGCCTTCACTCTATTTTTCTTAAAAACATAGAAAAATTCTTTCTCTGCATACTCTTTCCTTTCATGGATGTTGGGCAACCACAGTCCTGAGTTCACAGAGCAATGGGAGATTCCATACTTTACCAGAGCCTGAATGAGTCCAGTGTTTACCATTTCAGGACAACATGATTCTATGCCTGACATTTTCCAGGGCCTCTATCCAAGGTGGTCATTAAGGAAAAAGTAGTGGTTCAGTGTTGCTCAGGGAGTTTCACTGCAGACCTCAGTGCGCAGTGTAGGGAGAAGGTAAGCCTGTGTTTTTTTCAGTTCAAAATTTTATCTGCATTTCTATGATTGGTGAGATAATCAACATACACAGTACGCACTGTGGCAACTTGGCTTATGGGAGAAAAAGTAAAAGGTACTTTTTCATGTTTTCCTTAAATATGATTAAAAGCAAAATAAAATGTAGATTTTTAATTTTGTGTGTCTGTGTGTTCTAAATAAAGAAGAAACCATGTTTACATGAATTTTCTAGACATTTAAGACATCCTATATTTGCTTAATTTGATTAAGTGCTAGTTAATGAAAGTCAATAAATTCATACTGATAAAAGGAGTAACAAAGATAAATAATATATTTAAACCACAATTTGAAGGAAACACTAACTTGTTAAAACTAAATTTACACAGATTTACTCATTTTCATACTCTTGTCTTTGGATCTGAGAGACTTCCTTAAATCATATGCTATTTTTCTCTTTCATATTATAGTATCTGAGTAGCCCACTGTGAAAACTGAGTTGAATTATGAGGTTAATATTTTATGGATCCAAAACAATATTGCAGAAAGTGTTCTACTAAAAGAACATAAAAGGTCAGTCAAACAGATTAAATGGAAAAATTAAAATATGTATTTTGTTTCACCAATAATAACTTTGATTTAATGGTAATGATTTGAGATCAGTTTAATAATTTATGTTGGACATGATAGTTCTTGAGATGCCAAGTATATCCACACCTCAACATTTTCTTAACTTTTTATACATCCTGTGTTTTGCATGCAATATATGTACTATACATTGTGTGTTAAATACAATTCACAATTCCCTGAGTATAATGTCTGGACAGAGTTTTGCTCTCTCTTATTTCTACTATATTTTATTCATATTTAACTTATTTTTGTTTTGGAGATGTCAGTAAGCTGTGACTCTGTTCTCTGCTTGCCCTTGAAAAATAAATTGCAGTAGTCTGCACTCCTTCCAAGGGTTGAATAATTCCTTTCCCCCACAGCCCTGACAATGTTTGTTATTGACTGATTTCTTGATGGCAGCCATCCTTCAAAGGGAAACAAAATGCTCAAAAGGAAAGAACAAGTGGCTTATGGAAAAGGAGAAAAGAAAAATCTAAAAGAGTTTATGTATATAGGTGTCTTATTTACTTTTCTCTCATTACTGGATCAAAATAATGACCCTCAAAACTAGGGAAGTAAAGATTCATGTAGCTTAGAGCTTTTGGAGGACTCAGTCCAATTTCAGCTGGCTCCAAGGCACAGTAGTGTGGCTGAGTGTCAATTATTCATGGCAGCAACAAACAGAAAGAGCAAAAAGGTAGAAAAGAGAAAGCCCTCCTCCTTCTCTCCTTTACATTGTATGCTAGTTACCTGGTCCTGGTGGGGTGCAGCAATGACACTGTTGAAAGCTAGAGAATTCAACAATCACAAATGCTAGACTCAACTGCCTCCTTAACTACATGAGGCTTTGGAGGGAAACCCAGACACAACCATAACAGTAGGTGTACAGATAAATAAGTGTGTATGTATACAAAATAGATAAATATACTACTAATCTCTGCAAGTTCATCTGAAAGAACAGTTTGCAATTTCATTGATTGCTTGATCCTTTTTTGTGATAAAATCTTAAAATCTGAACTACTTTTAAGCTAACAATGTGAAATATATTAACTAGTGTTTATTTTGTACTAATTTTTTGAAATTCTGTATCACTTTTACTCTTTTTTTGTTTGATATTAAGTTAAAGAAAAGATATCAAATTGTAAGTTTTCTTGAGAATTTACTCTGGTCTTGCCCTTCATGAGAGATATTTTCACTTGAGCAGCTCATCTGTAAGGTGATGTTACACAGATTTCAATGTGGATAAACCCTAAGCCATTAATTTTAGGAGAAAATATCCTTGACAATGTTGGTCTGCAGTCATTAGTTTCGAAATAGATCTTGTGTTTTTCTCCCTCCATTTCTCACCGTGCTTGGATCCCTGTTTTTAGTTCCTAGTTCTGTGAAGGATGCGTTTCAGTTTCCCTTTGGCTCACAATTCTGATCTTCAGGTTATATCAGGGTCCACAGGAATCAAGAATGAATTCTCAGCCTGTCTTGTAGCTGTACACTCACACATTTGATGGAAACTGGTTCTCAAGTGATTTCCGTGTTTCTCAGTAGATTCAGGATAAAGGCGGCTTTGGATTTCAGAGACACATTTTCAAACACAGTAAAAAAAATTCGCCTTAGAAGTTAACATCCTTTTGCATTTTTCTGTCTTTTTCTCATCCTTTTTCTCCCTTAATTCTCCACTCTTTTCTTTCTCTCTTTTATATCTTTTTTATCCTTATGTTTCAGCATGTCACAAGAGTTGTTAATGCAAGGTGGCAAGGCTGTGGCTTACATAAAACTAAATCATTTAAAATGCATTTTTTTATTTAAAACGAAGACCTTTTTGTGATGAAATCTAGTGGTTTTGCAATATTAGAGCTTCTAAGTTGACTTCTGGGTTCTTTCTGGTCACTGAAACACATGCTCTGCTACGGTTCTTTTGGTTCTTGATTTAACCAATTGCTTTCACAGTCAAGTAACCCTGAAATTTGCTTCCTTATTTGCTGATTCCTTTGCATAGGTCTCTCCTCCAATAGAGCTGCGCAAATCCTATTTAAAAAAAAAATCTTTGCAATGATTTTGACCTGCATTGCACAGTACGGGACAGCAAGATGGTGTCCCAGCCCTGAATCCTCCTGGCTCTATTGCTCTGGGTCTCTGGTGAGAAATGGCAAAGTTCCACCATCTGTTCAGAGTTACATCTTTTTTTTAAAGTTGAAATTAACTTTAAGAAGTACAAAAGAACGATTTTCTAATAACGCAACTACATGCCATTTCAAAATGTTCGAGACAATATTATAAATATTCAATTGCTTTATTTACATGAGAAAAATCTTGTATGTTTATGTACTTATTATCACTATTCATTCCTGATTTTAAGTATCTTTGGTGACATTGTGATGACCCAGTCTCATGGCTCATTGTTGGTGTATGACGTAGAGAATGCCACCATCCACTCCAAGTCCAGCCAGAGTCTTCTACACAGTGATTTCAATGAGAACTTCCTGTCATTCTATCAGCAGAAACCAGGGCAATCTCCCAAAGTGCTCATCTACTATGCATCCACCAGGGATCTGGGATCCCGGACGGGCTCATTTTCAGTGGATCGGGCACAGATTTCACTCTCACCATCAGCAGTGTTCAAGGTGAATATGGCAGATTATTACTGTCTGCAGCATTATAGTGCTCCTCCCTCAATGATTCAGCCCGAATATAAACTTTCTGTCAGGGCCTCCCCAACTGCTTACTCCCCATGTGGCCCAGGGCTTGATCACTTCCTCCTGCTGCCTGAGAGACTGTCTCTCCCTGATGTATGAGGAAGTCTGCTGTACTGAGCAGAAGATAAAGGAGCTCCTGGTCTCCCAGATGCTTTGATGTAGGAAGATATAGCTAAGACATTTTCATCAGTTTGTATTGTTTTATCACAATTGAAAAACTCAATGAATTGAAATTATCATTATTTTATAGTTGTATAAGACAGAAAACATCGCCAGACTCCAAAACTGAAATCATGATACTGTCAGTGCTTTCTATTTGTATGCTCTAGGGTGGATTTATCACTTCTCTTTCCTGTTTCTTGAGTTCCTTTCAACCCTTGACTGGTGGCCTTTTCTAAAATCTCCAGAGCGAGCAGCATTTCATTCATCTGGCACTTGTTCCATAGTATCATTTCTCTCTGCATATCCCCATCAGATTTTCAAATATGAACACTAACAAATGTACTGACTTATAATGATGAATATAATTTTGTGTTTAATATCAGGTGCAGTCTTCACATGAATTATCCATTTATTTTGGCATTTTTTTGGAGATAGGTTTACACTCTTGTAGTTTTGCCTGGCCTTGAACTTAATTGGCATCTCAGGCTGGCTTTGAAGTTGCAAGGATCCTCCTGCCTCAGCCTCTCCAGTGATGGAAACACAGGCATGCATCACCACTCCTGGCTCAATTTAGTTTTGCAGGTATAGAATATCTGATATTGCAGTCTGTGATCTTAAAATATTATCTATAAAGGAATTCAAATTGGGAGTTATTGCTGAAAGATACTATTTCCTGTCATTGCAATATTTTTGTTACTGAATTTTTAATTTTTTCCTTGATCCACTTTTCACTTTTTGTAGTGCTGGAAATAGTTGTCATGAACTTCTTAAAGGGCTTTTGTCACAAAATTCTCTATTTTTCCCTAAGTTTGGAAGAATATTTTTGTAAAATATTACAATGTGCATTGAAAGTTTTATTGTTTGGACTTGCTATACTCCTGAAAGCTCTCCTGGGTCTAAAATTTATAGTGACAAATGTGGTGTAACTCTGATAGGATTCTTCTTTGTAAGTTACTTGATACATCTGTCATGTCTTCTAGTGTTCTTTCTTTGTTTTGATTTTCTTAGATTTTTCCTTAAAGTGTTGTGCAGAACACTTTTCAGACCCTATTTATTTGAGGTTTTAAACATTATATTATCTGGATCTCCATTTCAGTGTCTATATTGGAAAATTTTCTGCAATAATTACAGAGAATTAATGTCTTATAGGTTTACTTTCTTTTCCAGCCTTTCATTGTCTTCTTGTTTTCCTAGCTTATGACTTTTAGAGTCTTCTATGAGCTCTCCAATCAACTTGTCATGCTTTCTTTTGAATTAAGGAGAATCTGAGTCATCCACTACATCATTTTTGTCCTCAACTTTTGGTATTTCATCTTCTGATTTGTCTGGTCTGCTGGCATGGCTTGCAGTTGTGTCTTTCATTCCAGAAGTTATTCTTTCCTCCTTTGGTATAACTATGAATACTTTCTAAGAAATTTAATTTTTATCTTACATTGTCTTAATTGAATTCATTGATCACTTTCTGGCTTCTTTAAGTGTGTTAAATATTTTGTTCATTAAAAGCGTTCCTCTGATTACAAAAATCCTCTTTGAGTTCATTGAATATTCTATTCATTTGCTTTTTTGATATCTTCAAACCTTTCACCACCTGGTTTCTGAGTTCTTTCTAGGACACACTTTGTCCACTTTATTTTCTGTCAGCTGTTGGGCAGCTATAATATTTTGAGGCATCTAATTACTTATTTCTCATTATTCCTGGGATTTTATGTTGAGTGTTGTATGATATTGGTCTAGAAAGACCTGCTGCTAGGGATCTTCAGGACTGAACTGCTAGCAGGGCACAGGTACTAGAAATATCTACCTGCAAAGAACCAGTCATATGTTGGGGTATATTGATGATCTGGTTTAGCAAGTTTTCTACTTTTACAATAATCCAAGAATACAAAAGATTAGAAATGACTGAGAAAAGATGATGAGGTACATGATAAAGGCATAAATAAATGTAAAAAGAAAAATTAAGAAAAAACAGGAGACTAAAAGAAAAACAGTATAATAGAAGAAAGAAGTCATTTTTGATACTATTTGTACATGCATATAGTGGTGGAGAAAGGGAGGGACATATAGGTAGAAAAGTAGAGCAGTCTTTGTGGAGATTCTAGCTAATTTATAAACTCAAAGAAAACTTATATTAAAATATCATATGACAAACTTTGATGAAGTAGATTTTGACAAGTCAATGCCAAATATTTTAGAAAACATTTTAAACTCATTTACACTTTTTTCATAAGTATAGGCCCCTCACATACACACTAAAGTAGAGAAAAACAGAAAGTTGCATTCTAATAATAGGTTCAATATTCAAAAAATACGAGGGAGGGTGAGGAGCGTGTGAGGGTGTAAGCAAAGGTGAAGGAGGTGAGACAGTGACAGTGGGGGAGACCTAAGTAGATCCTAAAAGAGGACACAGTGAAATGGAGCACAATTAGGGACCAGCAAGCACTATTTCACCAACACTGTGAAATAACTCTTTATTGTTAGAACCTGAGTATATTCTGTTGCAATACTATTGCATATTGAATACTCTTAGTTGTTTGTGGATAAAAGAGCAGAATAGGTAGAAAAGGAGAGGCAGAAAATAAGGACAAAGTAGGAGATGGAAGATCTGATGGAACAGAGAAGGTGTATGGTGGAAAATAATTCAGATAAGGAAAAGATGAGATTGAAGGTGAGAGGGGAGAAAAGAGCTGGAGAGAGAAAGCAATAGTTAAACCAGAATATCAGGCAGGATTGAATACCATTGAGAAGCAACATCTGAAGAAGCCACAGGTGAATTAACACACGGAGAGCTTCATAGGCAACAGCAGAACATTTGTATGCTTAGGGAGAGCCATGTCAACCCTCTACACACACACACACCCTAGAGAAACTACAAAGGCTCTAGTCCTTAGGAGTGTCTGCTGACTTCAGAACTCCAGCAGGTCTTCCCTGTTTCTGCCACTGACAGGTGGCAAACAAGTTCCCAGCAGGGATTCTGCTGCAGGCACTGCTCTTTGCTCCACTCAGTTTACCTCACTTAGCTTTCTGTGTTCTGTGTCCAAGTTCTACTCAGCCTGTCACCAAAAGCTGGTGCCTCACTGGTGCCCTACACTTAGGCAGAAGGTGCTTAGTCCACTTTTGTGTGCCATTGTGATTACTTTCTTCTGTGCCTTTTGTTCTTGCTGGCTTTCAATGTGGCCAGGAATTGAATGGCTTTTGTGGTCTGGCAGGAAGTGATCTCTCTAGACACAGTACTGGACTATGTTCTCCAAACTCGGTGATTGCTTGTCCAGGATGTTCATCTTTGGAGTCTCTCTCCAGCTTGAAAATGTAGTGTGTATGAGGCCTTTGCAGAAAGGGCCCTTTTGCATGTAATTTAGTAGCACTAAAGTTCTGCAGGAGTAAACAGTTGTGGGTGTAGAGAGCTCACTGTGAGGTACAGGGAAAGTGTTTGTTCTCTCAGAGCTTTCCATTATTTTCTGTGTACCCACTTGTCACAGTCACTACAAATTCCCCGTGGCTCTTTCTCACAGACTTCTCAGTGTGTGGTTCTGGGCTCCTAAGCATGATGGTAGCTTTTGTGTTTGTTCTTAGGAATACTCTGGTACTACCTCTGTCACTGCTATTTTCCACCCCCCCCCCCTGTGGCTTTCACTTGTCTTAGTGTCCTGATCTGAAGTGGGAAGTTGCAAGCCTGTGTGGCCAGCTTACTCAGGGGCCATGTCTCCAGGTTGGATGAGAGGACAGGAAGGGACTGGGCGATGGCTACTTCTCTGGGAAGACGTGAATCAGGAGGCTCTGATAAGTCACCACAGTTCCCTTGAGATGCCAGTGTCTGAAGAGCATATTCCTTTTTAAAGAAGAGAACATTGTGGCTTACTTCACTGTAGATAATTTGCCTCTCCCCTGCCAAATTATGGGGTCATTTACACCGAGATCCTTGTTGCTGTCCTGGAGATAAATCTCATAACATGTTGTTATTCTATGACTTGTTATGTAATAAGAGAAAGATAAGTTTAAATAAAAATATGATAGGCCTTTTGCAACATTTTCTTTTTATCCTTTATTTCTACTAAAGTCTTTTCCATGTATGTGCTTTTATTTTTATTCCAACTTTAATAACACCTCAGCAATTTGTAAATAAATCATGCTCATTGTCCTTTTTCTGTGCGCCTGAGCAAAGGTTCTTGTTACTTATAGTCTCTTCACACTCAGTCTTGTCACCTGACACTGCATAAATTGGGTCATTCTTGTGTTCTGCCATGTTTGTCATTCCAAGGCCTTTGCAAGCGACAAGGTCATTAATGGGTTCTTATGCACTCAGGAAACACAGATGTTAGTTAAAACTTGTAGCTCTCAGTGCACCAATGTGTTTCTATTACAAAACTTTCAGAAACCTGTCTTTGCTGTTCCCCAGGGAAGTAGCATCACATAAAGGCACTGATCCCCACAAGCAGAAAGGTCTTATTGGTGGGAATCTAGGGTTGAAGATGCAAATTAAAGACCTTGCACACCATAAGAAACTCCAGCATCCTCGCTTCCACCCTGCTGATTCTGAGTGTGAAATCTGTCCCTGAGCCACAGTCACTGAACCTATCTGAGCCCCAAAAGTTGAAAATTCTATAAATCCTGTTCTGTGTGGACAAGTGACAAATAGATGCTTCCATCACTATTTAGGAGGTTCTACCTTGACTTGCAGGAGACAGAGTTTTGATCTCCAGTGTGGAAGGAATGGGAGAATATATCTTGGTCATAGTACTATTCTCTGTGTATCCCAAAATAATGAAGGAGGAAGGCTACTGCACTTTCATATTTTCATATTTTTGTGTATTTAAAGCTACATTGTAATTTGAGCTTTGATATATAAAGGAAAAATATTCAATGGAGCTGGCTTTGCAATCACAAAGAGCCCTCTATAGACATTTGCAGATATAAGCCACTGATTTTGATGTGACAGGCTTTACTAGACCCCAAGCCATTGCTCTGTGTGACATCTCACTATCACTGATTTAAATGTTACACATAAATCCTGGAGAACAAGACCTGCATCCCTCACAAGTGGATGGAACATACACTGGTAATGGTGGATCCAGAGCGCATGCTCTCACCACATTCTCTTTCATCTCTCCCTGATCTTACTAGACGACCAGAGGGTTAGCAGCTCAGGGGCTGAGCACAGAGCCTCATTTTGAAAAATTAAGCTGTAGAATTTTGGTCAGTCAGGTAGTAAGTGCAGTGCTTTTGTTTCAAACTGGCGAGGGAAGACGCTCCCTGGGGGACACTAGGCAAATACCTTGATGTGCGCAAGCATGTGGTAAGCAGCAAGAGCAGAGTGGGAGGCCTCTTATGTGACCGAGTGAGGTACAACATTTTCTACGTTGGAGGAATTTCAGTCTGAATGAAGGCCCCATATTCTAAAGAAGTAGACAAAAACCCAAACTGTGAAAATGAGATCTGTAGAAGAGATGCAGTGCACTCTTGTTCCAGAGTCCAGACCATGTGGTATGTATGCAGGTCAGTCTGTGGGAGCCGGAAGGCCACTCTGCTTGGGCTCTTCTCTGGCTATGAAGGGAATGAAAGAGCTCCTACCTCACCAGGATTGATCTTCTGAGTCTTTTATGATTAATATTACAACATGGAGCTAAGAAAGAGCTTCTGGCATCTGCTGTGCCCAAGCCCAATAGAGAATGTCAGAAACATGACAGGTGTAGTCTTTTCCTGGACCCTGTGATTAATAACAAAAGGAAACTCAAGTGAAAAGAGCTTGGCAGGTGCAAAAGTTCTATCTTTTTCATCCATAGAGAATTATTTTTTTGGTGAGAGAACAAAAATCTCTAGCAATTAGTTTTCATACACTGGTGAGTATCCTCTCAAACTCATCTCTTTCTCTCTATCAGATTCATCAAAACATTTCAAAAGCAAGAATTCCTGGATATCATTGCACTGATGAAGTAGGGATGATTTTACTTTCATTTTATTTTTCTTTAAAATGTAGAAAACCTTTTTTCTCTAAGATTTCATTCTTTTCACAGATGTTGAGAAACCACATTCATGATTCCCCAGAGTAAGAGAAGATTCCAAACATTATCTTAGCTGGAATGAGTTGTGTTTCAGGACAGCATACATCTATGGCTGACATTTTCTTTGGCCTTTGTCTAAGTTGGTCGCTGTGGAAAAGGTGCTGGGTCAGAGCCACTCAGGAACTTTCATGGTGGACTTCTGGACACGAGTTCTGGGAGAAAATTTGCATGGTATTTCAGTTCAAAATTTCATCCTCATCTTCTGTGACAGTTCAAGTACTCAGCACACCCCATGTGCATTGTGAAAATTTGGTTTGTGGTAGAATAAGTAAGAAGTATTTTCATGTTTCCTTTATTGAAAAGTAAAAATAACATAAATGTTGGATTTTTTTTTTATTTTCTGAATATGCATGTGAGAAGCAGTCATGTTCACTTGATTTTTCTAGGTATTTCCTTCTTTATTATTTATCTGTTTAAATTCAATAATTAATAGCACATATAATAAATGAAATATGTACTCATTAAGTAACAAAGACAAATTATAAATTTAAACAAAGATGTTGTGAAAATAATAACGTTTAAGACTGGATTAGGGCACATTACTCATCTTGCATATTCTTGTCGCTGGAGATGAGAACGTGCCATAAACCTTGTGTTATTTTTTTTCTTTCATATTAGAGTATCTAACTCTGTGTGTCATTTGAATGGATTATGAGTTTAATGCTTTTATATCAAAAATATTTCAGAACAGTATTTATTCAAAACAAAATAAATTTTCAGCTCCAATTCATTATATGAAAAACTTAAATACATTTTTGGTGGTCAATAATAGGTCTGGCTTAGTGAAAAGTTTTGAGATCTGTTTAACAATGTGTGTTTAACATGATATTCTCTGAAATGCTAATTATATAGAGTTGCCCAATATTTTATAAACATTTTAATTTTCCTGCATATTGCATACTATATCTATTTTATAAATTGTTAAAATCTTTTTCATAATTTTGGAATTTAATGTCTGGACAGAATTTTGCTCTGATAATTTCTATTATTTTGCATTCGTAGTTAAATTATATTTTTGTTTTGGACTGTGAGACATCTTGGGCTTTTGGTTTACTGGACATTGCAAAGTAAGTGGTTAGATTTCTTGCAAATTTGTGATAGTCTTGACTTCCAGGAGAAAGGTTTTCCGTTGGGCCCCTCATTTGTAAGGCTATCTTACACTGATTTCAAAGAGTAAAAATCCCTAACCAGGCATGCATTTGAAAAAGGTTCTTCAAGTGTTGGTCTGCAGGCATTAATTTCCTGAGAGACCTTGTTTTCTTCTCTCTGCATTAGTTTACTTAGAGCCTTGTTTTTAGTTCTCAGTTGGAGGAAGGACAGGGTGAAGATTCCCTCTGGTTCACAGTTCTGATCCTCAAGTTACATTAGGGTCTCACAGGACTCAAAAAATGGATTCTCAGCCTGTTTGAACAGTCCACCCATGCATGAGGTGGAAACTGGATCTCAAGTGTTTCCTGTGTTCTTCATTATCTTTAGGATAAAGTAAGCTTTGGATTTCATAGCTTTTTTTTCAAAGAAAGTAATTCATTTTAAATTGTTATTATAGCATGTAATTGGGTCCTTACTGGGAGTAGTTTTCATCCTATATTAAAATATTTTTCTCTTATACACATCTTACTCCAGTGACATTTCATGATTAAATTTCTCATCAGAGATACACAGGAACAGAGCTAGTAGACCCTAGGTTGCAGACACCATCTTACTTATCATTCCCCAGAGACAATTAGTTTGTTACTGCAAAGTGAGAGGAGGTGAGCTGAACCTACAGTGCCCATGTAAAATGATCAAAAGAAGGAAACTGAAGTGACATTGGATTGTAAAATTATCTGACATGTAATTCATGCAATAAGAAATGAAAAAGGAGAAATCACTACAGACCCAATAGAAATACAGAAGATCATCAACACCTCTTTTGAAACCCTCTACTCTCAAAAGTTTGATAGCACAGAAGAAATAGACAGATTCTTAGAAACGTATGAAGTACCAAAGCTAGATCAAGAGGATGTAAAACTGTTGAATAACCCAATCTCTGTTAATGAAATTGAAAATGTAATTAAGTCCTTACCCACCAAAAAGAGCCCAGGCCCCGATGGATTCACTGCAGAATTCTACAAGAAATACAAAGAAGACCTAATGCCAACACTCCTCAAACTAGTCAATGAAATTGAAAGGGAAGCAATCCTTCCTAAGTCATTCCTGGAAGCAAATATTACTCTAGTACCAAAACCTGAGACAGACCCAACTAAAAAAGAGAACTATAGACAGATCTCCCTAATTAACACAGATGCAAAAATCCACAGTAAAATATTGGCAAAAAGGATGCAGCAAATCATCAAGAAGATTGTACACCATGACCAAGTGGGATTCATCCCAGGAATGCAAGGATGGTTCAACATACGCAAATCAATAAATGTAATCCACCATATCAATAAAGCCAAAAATAAGAATCACATGATCATTTCTATAGATGCATAAAAAGCCTTCAATAAGGTCCAACATTTATTCATGATAAGAACTTTACAGAAAATTAGAATAGATGGTCTTTACCTCAATATAATAAAGGCCATTTATGAAAAACCGACAGCCAGCATCATACTAAATGGCTAAAAATTGAAAGCCTTTACTTTAAAATCAGGCACAAGACAAGGATGCCCTTTATCACCACTCCTATTTAATATAGTACTAGAAGTACTAGCCAGAGCAATTAGGCAAGAAAGAGAAATAAAAGGGGTAAAGATAGGAAAAGAAGAAGTTAAATTATCATTGTTTGCAGAGGACATGATACTCTACATAGAAGACCCCTTAAACTCCATTGAAAGACTCTTAGATACAATAAATAAATTCAGTAATGTGGCTGGATACAAAATCAATACTCAGAAATCAATAGCATTCCTATACACAAACAACAAAATCACAGAGAGGGAAATAAGAGAAACTGGACTATTCACATTAGCAAGCAAAAAATTGAAATATTTAGGAATTACTCTTACAAAGGAAGTGAAAGACTTATACAGTGAAAATTATAATACACTGAAAAAGGAAATTGAAGATGATCTCAGAAAATGGAAAGACATCCCTTGCTCATGGATAGGAAGAACAAACATTGTGAAGATGGCCATTCTCCCAAAACTGTTATACAGATTCAACGCAATCCCAATAGAAATACTATCAACATACCTTATAGATCTAGAGAAATCACTCCATTTCATCATGAAGCAGAAGAGACCTAGAATCACAAAGGCAATTCTAAGCAGCAAAGATAAAGCAGGAGGCATCACAATCCCTGACTTGAAGTTATACTACAAAGCAACAGTAGTAAAATCAACATGGTATTGGAATCAAAACAGAACCAAAGATCAATGGAATAGATTAGAAGATACAACCACAACTACAAACACACTCAACCACCTTATCTTTGATAAAGGAGCCAAGCAGGTTCACTGGAAGAACGACAGTCTCTTTAATAAAAGGTGCTGGAAAAACTGGCTCTCCATTTGCCAAAAACTAAAGCTAGACCCATGTCTATCACCATGTACTAAATTAAAATCTAAATGGATCAAAGATCTGAATATTAAAACAGAAACACTAAATCTATTGGAAGACAAATTAGATAGAAACCTTGGAGACATAGGACTAGGTAAAGATTTCATGAACAGGAATCAAACCGCACGGGAAATACTTCCCAGAATCAATAACTGGAACCACTTCTTATTAAAAAGTTTCTGCATGCCAAAAGAAATTTCCAGCATAGTGAAAAGAAAACCCACAAACTGGGAAAATATTTTAGTGAACTCTCTCTCAGACAAGGGACTCTTGTCTAAAACATATAAAGAATTAAAAAAAACTCAGACCTCCAAAATTCAAAGATCCAATCCAAAAATGGGCATCTGAGATGAATACGCAATTCTCAGATGAAGAAATGCAAATGGCAAATAAATACATGAAAAAATGTTCATTATCATTGGTCATTAGAGAAATGCAAATTAAAACCACACTGAGATACCATCTCACTCCTGAAAGAATGGCCAGGATCAAGAAAACCAACAACAACAAATGCTGGAGAGGCTGTGGGGAAAAAGGAACTCTCCTACACTGTTGGTGGGAGTGTAGACTGGTGCAGCCTTTGTGGAGGTCAGTCTGGAGATTTCTCAAAAAGCTGGGATTGGAAGTCCCATCTATTCCAGCTATTCCACTTCTAGGGATATTCCCAGAAGAATTGAAAAAATTATACCACAGTGATATATGCTCACCTTTGTTTATAGCAGCACAATTTGTAATCGCCAGATCTTGGAAACAACCCAAGTGTCCATCATCTGAGGAATGGATAAAAAAGGTGTGGTATTTCTATACAATGGAGTATTATTCAGCTATAAAGAAGGATCACATTGAGATATTCATCAATAAATGGACACAGCATGAGACCATAATCATAAGTGAAATAAACCAATCTCGCATTTGTGAATACCGAATAGTTTCCCTAATGTAAGTAATGATTCAAATAGATAAAAATATGTGGTAATCATGATTCCCCATTATGTGGCCTTGAAGCCTTATAAAGTTTTCACTTATTAATTGGAAAGGCTTTATTCTGGGCTTCTTGATATGGAAATATTTGAAGCTATAGTATATGAAGTTTTATTCAAATGTTTCAAGGAAAAAGATAGACACTATGGTAACTACTATTGGGCCGGGTTATTTGGTGGTGAAACACTGGGTTGCTGAAACAGTCATTCTTTGACCTGTATTGTTGTATTGTTATGTCCTGTTTTATCACAATATCTCCCTTATTCTTTAAAAAAATTACTTAATTATTTCTTATGTTTGTTTTAATTAAGGGGAAAAATTTTAAAAATTAGCAAGATGTAACTTTTTTTGATTTCCTATTTACTTGTTTTGAAGTCCTGTAATGCTCCCACGATCTTGTTTTGACTGATTAGACTCTGTTCCATTTTGTATGATAGTACCAAGTTTGAGGGTACAGGCAACTAATTTGAAGGCAATAAGATTCACTTAGATGCCCATTCTGGTTTGACTATTGTCTCCTTTGGAAGTCCTGTAATGTTTACAATGCTTAAGTTTTATTGGTCTTGTTCTCTACTGTTTTGTTCAACTTTATAATATCTGATGAGATAGACAATTCTTTTTAAGGAAACAAGAGACATTATGGTAACCATTGTTGATAACCTTGTACTCTGTTCTACATCATGTGCTATGTCTATCCTTGGTTTTGACTGACAGCTTTGTTTTGCCATATTTGACTTTATTCTCTGCCCCCCCAAAATTAATATGAACTAAGGAGTAATAAAACCCAAAATGTGTAAATTTTGTTGTAAAAAAGAGAGGGGAAAAAAAGAGCTCTACAGGATACAACAGCAAGTGTGTTTAGGGGTGTTAAATAGCTGACCATATTAATGTTTTTGGTTGGACCATTGAACACAACTGTTTGCAGTCTCACTGTTTGAATGTCCACTTTGTATCCTTTGATGCTGTGATTTGAGCAACTATCTTTAAGATGATAATATGTAATCTATTAACTGGTGATTTCTTACTGCTTTTTTTTTTTTTTTTTTTAGTTCTGTATTACTTGTACCCTTACACCGCTTTGTTTTGTTTTGTGTTTTTCTCTTTTTCCTTTTAAATAAAATTTAAAAAAAAATAAATCCTGTTGTGAGAATTTATTATAATAATATCTTATATACAAAAAACCTAGAAGAAATTAAAATATGAGGTGATGCCAAATTGAAACAATGGAAAACTGAAGATCTCTGGTGGTTAAAAGTATGTCTGGCTTGATGTTAAAGATTCAAGATCAGTTAAGTAATTTTCCTTGCCATGAGATACACTGAGATTTCAGCTGTATCATGTTGTTTTTTAAAATGTTCTAGCTTTTTATGCTCTCAGTATACCTATAGTTTTATAATTTATTTTGAATTTCAATATATTTATAAATTATTTTTCTAAATATATTTTAATGATTGACAATCAAATAGGAACAATGAATTCCTTGCTTTATATTTCATTCCCTCTCAAATTGCATTTTGATTTGGGTTTCTATGAATCTCAATTTGTGATCTATTTACCGTAGATATATTATGTGTAAGATTTCTTAGGGGATGAGAATGTTTCTTCAGGGAGATTTTAACTAGGTACCTAATTGTCAGAATTGCCATTTTAAACTAATTTTGTGTTTGTTCATTTCTATCTTCCCCAGTCTAGGCGTGTTTGTAATAAATACTTTCGCAATGTTTCTTTGCAGCCATTAATTTCCAATTATATTTTATCTTGTTTTCTCCTGTCTGTCTCCATTTTCCAATTTACTTGGATCCCTATGCTGAGTTCCCAGTAGCTGAGGAAAGTAGTCATCTGCGTGTTGTTGATTGACACTGCCACAGAGCTCTTCTGACCCCCAGATTTAATCTCTAGGCTGTGTGGCCCACGCATGGGGACACTCTGGAGTTCAGCCAAGTCCTGTGCTCCTCAGCATCAGGACTGTAGGGAGCGGTTTTGAATAGCTGCTGCTGCCCTGCCCCTCCTGCCTGAGGGCATTTTGTGTGTGTCAGCCTACATTTCCCATGATCCTCCCCTTGCCTGCAATGCACATGACAAGCAAACTTCCTGTTTCAGCCTGCCTACATTACCCATAATCCTCTCCTGCTTACATCATATAACCAAATGTGACGATGACCTATCAGATTAAGCCTTCTTCCTGCCTATGGCCCGCTCCCACCCTATATAAGTTGTAGCCATTTTAAAAATAAACGAGACTCGATTGGAATCTCATCCTGTCTCCGTCTCTCTTTTCTCTTGCCCTGCCCCCATCCCCGATCCCCTCTCGAGGTGAGACCCACAACTGGTCCGCAGGCCGGATCAAGTGGCGACCATGAAGGGACCTCACCTGGCACGAGGGATAACGACGCGGGACCCTTCACAGGAGTAAAGCGCTGGCCAGCATGACTGATTCAAGGACATCGTTCCTGTGATCTGTGCAGATGGCCACCTTACGTCTTGCCTGAATCACGGTAGGTGAACGGCATTAACATGGGACAAGCACTCAGTGAGCACGAATTGTTCGTGACTGGCCTCAGGGAGGCTCTCAAGATTAGAGGGATTAAGGTTAAGACAAAGGAACTAATAAAGTACTTTCAGTTTATACATTCAGTGTGTCCATGGTTCCCCCTAGAGGGTACCATTAATTTAAACAGGTGGAATAGAGTAGGAGATGCTCTTAAGGACTATTATGAAGTTTTTGGTGCAAAAAAGGTTCCTGTAACTGCTTTTTCATATTGGACTTTAATCTCTGAGCTGCTGGCACAATGTCACACAGATCCCCAGCTCGCGGAGATGCTTGCCCAGGGTGAGGCTGCATTAGCTGCCTCCCGCAATTGTACTCCGCCACCACCGGTCTTATCTAAGGCACCCAGCCCTCCCAGCTCTGTTGTCCTTGAGATCCCGGAGCCTGTTCAGGATGGCGATGTGCCGACACTCCCTTTGTCTGGAGACCACGAGGGTCCTCAAAATGGCGCCGCCATGGTCCCTCCTCCATACCGCCCTATTTACCCTGACCTTTCCAGTGGCCAGGAAGTTGATTGGTCACAATTAGCAGAAGAGGCTGCCCAATACCATTCCCCCCGGGTTATGGCTCCTGCTGCTGCAGAACTACCCACCAGTTTTCAGCGACCACCTGGTCCGTCTTCTGCCCTTCTCTTATTAGAGGAACAATTTCATGATTTACAACAGCAGGTTCAGCTGACTAAGGATATACAAAGGCTTTCCTTAGAGCTCCAAACATTGCATGCAAACCCCCCTAGAATGACGGCCGTCACGGGCCTGCCACTCTCTAAGATAGCGCCTATCTCAGGGTCGCCAGGTGGTCTGCCCACAGTGATGTTCCCAGTTACAGAGACTGCCTGCCCTCCCAAAACAGAGGCCTTGAAAGTAACACATCCCTTATTGTTTCCTGTAACAGAAGTTGCCCAAGCTGGCGCGAATGGCGATAACTTACATAATGGTGGGGAGACAACTCGACCCACCCATGGTAGTGCCAGTCCACAAGAGGGCGACATTAAATCAATTATGGAAAGGGGGAGACAAAGGAGGCGAACTAGACGCGGGACTCAATCCCCAAGTCAGGAACATGAAAGAAATAAAATACAAGCCACTACCACAACTAGGGGAAATAAAAAAAGACAGCCACCACGTCTACAAAGACGAGATATAGAAACTGATAATAGTGAGGAAGAAAATGACTCTGACTCGCATAGCAGTGATACAGACACAGACCAATCGGCCCTAGCACTGAGAGCCAATAGGGCCCATGCACCATTCCCAGTATCTGCCCTAAAAGAATTAAAAAAAGCAGTATCTCAATATGGTCCCACAGCGGCCTTCACCCTTGCGGTCTTAGATTCCTTAACCCAAGGCTGGATTACGCCTAATGACTGGAGAGATTTAGCCAGAGCTACACTTTCAGGGGGCAACTATCTGCTCTGGAAGGTAGAATTCCAAGACCAATGTGAACTTTAGCTAAAGACAATACTAACAGGAAAAATCATTACACCCTTCCCATGTTGATGGGAACAGGCCGATATGCCACACAACAAGCCAGGCAAATTGTAAAAAACTGCCCCTCTTGTGCTGTTCACTTGCCTGTTCAGCATCTGGGAGTCAACCCAAGAGGTTTGATCCCCAATGCCTTGTGGCAGATGGATGTCACTCACTTTAATGAATTTGGCAACCTAAAATATATACATGTAAGTGTTGATACATACAGTGGTTTCATCTTCGCCACACTCCAGACTGGAAAGGCTACTAAATATATTATAGCCCATATGCTATCAGCTCTCTCAGTTCTGGGATGTCCTCAACAACTCAAAACGGACAATGGACCAGGCTATACTAGTACCTCTTTTGCCAAATTTTGTAAGTGCCTTAATATTCTCCATACCACGGGTATATCTTACAATCCTCAAGGACAAGGCATTGTTGAGCATGCACATCGTTCCCTCAAATCTACTATAGACAAGGTAAAAGGAGGAACCTGGTATCCAACCCGAGGTTCTCCTAAAAATATTCTTTCACATGCTCTTTTTATTTTGAATTTTTTATCCCTGGATGCCTTAGGCTACTCTGCAGCATCTCGCTTCTGGCACACACAGACAGCCACACAATATGCATCTGTTCTCTGGAGAGATCCCCTGACCAACACATGTAATGGTCCAGACCCAGTCCTCATCTGGGGACGAGGCTCTGTATGCATTTATTCCAAACAGGAAAAAGGAGCTAGATGGCTCCCTGAACGGCTTATAAAGCAAATAGATAGTTCCTCATCGAGGACCCAACATGATGCCCAGGAATAAAATCTCCTCCTGAGGCACAACTCCCTGCGTTCTCTTACAGATGGTGCGACTTGTCAAAACCTTATGGATCATCCTTGGACTTGTGACACAACTACATCTAATGGACAGCAACCCCCATCGACCCTGGAAATGGGAGCTTAGCCGCTGGAACAACGAAGAAAAGGTTTTGACTTGGATAGAATCAGGAAGTCCATGGTTTGCGCCCACACCCTGTTGGTTCTTTCCAGGGCTCCAATGTCCAAAACAAAGTCATTTTTACCTTTGTCCCGCAGCAACCGGGGGCAGATCATATTGTAATTCCCCGGGAGAATATTTTTGTGCTTATTGGGGCTGTGAAACAGCTGCAACAGGGTGGCAACCTGCCTTCCCCGATAAACACCTTAAACTGACATGGGGCCGCCAGGGTGCAGCCTAGGTGACTACCCACTGGCCAATCAAAGATCCTGTCAGATTCTAAACGTCACTGTCACCACTCCTGAGGACCCAGGTTGGCTGATAGGATGCACCTGGGGACTGCGAGTTTATGAGTCAGGTAAAGACAGGGGAAGTCTTATTCTCATAAAAAAGGTTCCCCTACAGACTTCATTTGTGCCCATAGGCCCAAACTTTGCTCTAAAGCCAAAATATTATCCAAATCCAAAATACAATCAGCCCACTACAGATCCTGTTACTACTGTTCAAATAACCACAGTAAGTCCCTCAGCCATAACGGTTTCTCAAGCTCCGCTACACCAGACAGATCATATACCTGCCCCTCAATATTCACATTCTAACCTATTCAGTTTGATTAAAGGAGCATACATGGTCTTAAATCATACCCAACCTGATCTCACCCAATCATGTTGGTTATGCTTGGCTGCT
This sequence comes from Cavia porcellus, assembly GCF_034190915.1. NCBI lineage: Eukaryota > Metazoa > Chordata > Mammalia > Rodentia > Caviidae > Cavia > Cavia porcellus. Next base: position 40,865,246 of record NW_026947501.1, on the reverse strand, counting down.
CCTCCCCCATATTATGAAGGAAAGGCCCTCAATTTAACCTTTATCAGTTCTTCTAGCTCATCTGCCTGTGACTGGGACAATCACCACAAGCTGACTCTCCCTGATGTCTCAGATAGAGGAACTTGTCTTGGGGATTCCAGCCATCCACCAGCACTGGCAGCACAACTCTGTGCCCAGCTTCATTCCAAATTCAAGCCAAATAATTACCTCATTCCACCCCCAGGAACATCTTAGGCCTGCAATTTTGGCCTATCACCCTGTATAGCAACTGCTGTTTTTAACAAGTCTACAGATTTTTGTGTTCTTGTACAGGTTCTTCCTCGCATAACCTTCCACCCAGGAGACTACTACCTCCAGGCATCGCAGATCAGCTATATATCTAAGAGAGAACCTGTGACACTCACCTTAGCTGTGTTACTAGGATTAGGAGTAGCAACGGGAATAGGGACAGGGACCACAGCTCTAGTGTTCGGAAATAAACATCTAGCTCAATTACAGGCAGCAGTAGATCAGGATTTAAAAGAAATAGAAGCATCCATGACAGCTCTACAGGCATCCCTGATGTCTCTATCTGAGGTAGTCCTGCAAAATAAAAGAGGACTAGACCTCCTATTTATGAAGGAGGGTGGCTTATGTGCAGCCCTCAAGGAAGAGTGTTGTTTTTATGCTGACCACTCGGGAGTAGTCAAAGAGTCCATGAGTAAACTGAGAGAGCGCCTCGTAGAGAGAGAAAAGGAGCGCATCAGAGCAACCACCTTCTCCTCCATGTGGGAGGATCTCTCCCCTTACATTGCCCCCCTCTTGGAACTCCTAGCTGCCTTGCTGTTGCTGCTTACTGTAGGACCTTGTATTTTCCAGAGGATCATGACACTCATTAACAACGTTAATAACAAGGTTGACACATTTATGGCAAAGCCCATTCAGGTATATTACCATCAGTTGGAAATGGGAGAACAACAAATTTATCGGGAAAATTCACCCACTGAAGGCCCACATGATGCTGTGGCCCAGACGCCCTGAGGCACTGGACAGGCAGTCAGAGACGGGCAACTAGGACACATATGTAATGCCAATCAGCCACCTAAGACAGGTCCAGGACCAACAGCTGTCCTGCAGGCCCATGACGGGTAAGGCTCGATTGGGTTCATATGAGGAGTCCTTGACCCAAGACAGGCGCTGTCCTCCCAGGGCCTGCCATGTTCCAAAAAAAATGTATATAATAATAAGGGAGGAGATGTAGGGAGCAGTTTTGAATAGCTGCTGCTGCCCTGCCCCTCCTGCCTGAGGGTATTTTGTGTGTCAGCCTACATTTCCCATGATCCTCCCCTTGCCTGCAATGCACATGACAAGCAAACTTCCTGTTTCAGCCTGCCTACATTACCCATAATCCTCTCCTGCTTACATCATATAACCAAATGTGACGATGACCTATCAGATTAAGCCTTCTTCCTGCCTGTGGCCCGCCCCCACCCTATATAAGTTGTAGCCATTTTAAAAATAAACGAGACTCGATTGGAATCTCATCCTGTCTCCATCTCTCTTTTCTCTTGCCCTGCCCCCATCCCCAATCCCCTCTCCAGGTGAGACCCACAAACTGGTCCGCAGGCCAGATCACAGGACAAATGTGGCTTTAGAAAGTAGACAGTGTTTTAGTCATAGAAAATGTGAATTTGTTTAGAAATTGTTTCCTTTTGTCTCTCTCTTTTTGTTCCCTCTGTCTCCCTCTCTTTTGTTTTATTTTGTATGTTATTCTCTTTTCTATCTATTTTTTGTGTAACTCAGTGTGTTGATAGGGAGTTATCCTATTTGAATTGGTTTTGTTTATTGTAGACTGAAGATCTTACTTATGCCATGTGTTGGCTTGTAACTTTAGAACTTCTAAAGTGATCTTAAGAGTTTCTGAATGAACTACTCGGTTTTTTAAGTCTCTCAAGTTCAGTTTCCATGGAGGTGTTTTGTTTAGTGATTTAATCAGTTACTTTCATAACTCATTGTCCATGCAATTTGCTTCTCTATGTAAAGATGAATTTTAATAGGCTCCTCCAGGGCCAGCCCAACTTCTCAGACTTTATAAACAAGGCCTTTGCAAGGAGATCTGAGCTCAATCAGGGAGTCTGAGGCAGCAAGATGAGGTCAAAGATCCAGGTCTTCCTGTGCCTGTTGCTCTGGGTCTCTGGTGAGAAATTGGAGAGTTCTAAAATCACTTAGAATAGTGTCTTTATGAAGATAAAATTATAATTTCAAAATACAATGAGAAATAATATGACCCAAGTTTATACAGCAGCATTAGTGCACATTTTAAAGGGCTTATTTCAATACTTATAAGATGAAGCACGTATGTGTATGTCAGTGTATAACACTTTGCTTTCTTGATTGCAGGTGTTTGTGGTGACATTGTGATGACCCAGTCTCCAGCCTCCCTGGCTGTGTCTCCTGGAGAGAGTACTACCGTCCACTGCAAGTCCAGCCAGAGTCTTCTAGTTAGTGGTATTAACAAGAATATTTTCAGTTGGTACCAGCAGAAACCAGGCCAATCCCCCAAACCGCTCTTCTACTATGCATCCACTTGGCAATCTGGGGTCCCAGATTGTTTCAGTGGCAGTGGGTCTGGCACCGATTTCACTCTCACCATCAGTAGCCTGCAGGCTGAAGATGTGGCAGATTATTACTGCCAGCAGGATACTAGTACTCCTCCCACAGTGATTCAGCCTCAAATAAAAACTTCCTCTCAGGGTCTCCCAGCTGCTTGCTCTCCATGTGGCCTAGCGCTTGAAAACTTCCTGCTGCTGCCTGAGAGAAGGTGTCTGAACTGTTGCATGAGGAAGTCTGTAGTACTGCGTAGAAGATAGAGAGGCTTCATATCTCCTAGATGCTTTGTGATAGGACAATGTAGTCTAGGTGTTTGTATTAACTTTGTGTTGTTTTTTTAATAATTTACCAACTCATGGGATTGAAATGCAAGATTCCTTACTTTATATTTGTTTGGATGATATGCATCACCCTACTGAAATCAGTGTATTGCAGGGTGCTTTCAATCTGTATGCTATAGACGAAATCTCTCTAGTCTTTCTTGTACCAGGAGTTCCTTTTGTGGCATTTTCCTCCATCTCCAGAGTGAGCAGTATTTCATTTCTCTGGTGCTTTTCCCATATTATCATTTTTCTGAATATCTCCAACTGATTTTCAAATATGAACTCTAAGAAAGCACACTGACTTACAATGATGAATATAATTTCATATTTAACATCATTACCCTTCAGTATTCACATGAATTATTGTGGTTTTTCAAATTTTGGTATACATTTGGAGATAGGTTTTTACTGTGCATTTCAAGTGGACCTTGAATTCACCTTAAAGCCCAGGCTTTCAAGCTGGCTTTCAAGTTGCAGTGAATTCTGCTTTATTCTTTGGTACAAGTAGAAATTCTTTCAAAGAACATTCATTCATATCTTGCACAGCATTATTCATTTTTTCAGCTTTAGGTCTGTATTAAGGATTCTGAATATTTTACAAGTTAAAAACATTTTCCTGCTTTTGTAAATATTCTTTGTGTTTGATAAACATTTTATGTATTTCTTCTCTGGTCTCTTCAAATATTTAACTATTTGGTTTCTGGGTTCTTTCCTAGAGAAAATTTTTTCCATTTTATTACCTGTCAGCTATTGGGAATTATAAAAGTTTCAGGTATATTATTGATTACATTTCATTATTTCTGTGGTTTTGAGTGTTTTAAGTTAATTGGTATAAAAGACCTGCTGAGATCCCTAGCACTGAAATACAAGCAGAGGACAGGTACTGGTAATATTTACTTGCAAAGAGCTAATCATATATAGGTGTATAATGTAGAGTTAGTTTAGAAAGTTTTCTACTCTTTCAAAAATGCACTGTCTTGGTTAGTTTTTTCTGTTGCTGGGACAAATTACCTGACACCCAAAATTAACCACAGAAAGGTTTATTTATTTCAGAGTTTGTGAAGTTTTCAATGTACATCCAGCTGGCTCCAAGGCAAGTTGCACACAACAGAGGGCAAGAGTGGATGGTGGAAAAAACTGCACAAGCAACAACAGCAAATGGGGAGGAGCATGGAGAGCAGACTCTTTCCCTCATATTGTGTGTAGGAAACACCCATGTGGGTGTAATATTGATACCCATAATCCCAGCAATGAACCATAGGTAATACACAAAGTCTAGAAGCCCAAACACTGGCCACTTGATGGTTTTTAGGGACATCCAGACTCAAAACAGTAACATTCCACCACTGTTTCCCATAGATTCACACACATGCTTTATTCAAAAAATGTTTCTTCTGAGTCCAAGAGTGGCAAATATCCTAACATTTTTAGCTTTACTTAAAGACTGAAGTCCAAAGACTCCCCTGAGATTTAAGGCTGACTCTTAACTGTGAACCTGGTACAAATAAAAAGTTAAACACTTTCAAGTTCAAACACACAAGATAAAAAATTTCCACTCTAAAAGGTAGAAATAGGGAGATACAAAGTCCTGGAAACAGCGGAAATCCAAAGTCCAACAAGGCAAGCACTAAATGCTTTAGTTCCCTGTGGAACATCTGAAGCTGGTTGTCATAAATTGTGAGCTCCAAAAGTCTCATGTAACTCCACCTCTATGCACTTCCCATCATGGTAGCTTCCATGACTTCTCTAAGCCTATTCCACAAACTTCTTGCAGCTTTGCTTAGAAGCTCTCCTTGCTTTTCCAAACTTCTGGAGACTTCACCGCATCTTTGGCTTCACATTCACTGTTTTATCCTGCCGTTCACAGGTGCACTGCCTGGCCTCCAGGCCTTTTGAAATTGGAGTGGAAGCCTTTTTAACCTCTGAAACTCTTGTGTCTTTCATGCACCAAAACCTGTACTACGTAGATGATGCTGAGGTCTATTGCTATTTACAGAATTAGCCAGGCTTTCTCCTTTCTTGGCTCTAGGATCAGGTAACTGCATGACTGAACAATCTAGACATTTTGGGAAGAAACAGATTTTCTACTCCACCACTACTGTAGAACCCGATGCAACTGTAACCATTCTGGAACCTCATTGTCCTCTGTCACCATTCTGGAACAAGGTGCTCGGCAGCTTTCACTTCAAAGAATAATCTTCCAGCTTTTCAGTTTGAGGTTGCATAGCCTGGAGACTCACTGATGCTTGTGCTTCCTTAAAGTTATCTTTTATATTATCCTGTAAGTTTGCAAATTTAGAGATCTTAGCTCTATCTTTGTAGCCCACAGCTTACTGCAACATATTTCCTGGACAAACTCACAATGTTTTAAATCATCCTTCTGGGCTCCTGCTTTGATTTGCAACCTTAATCTGGCTAAAATCCACCAAGAATAGCCATGCCTCCAGTCCTCATTAGATTGCAGTGAAATATCTTCTGCCAGTTTAGTTGGTGCACTGCCCTTAAACTGAGTATCAGGCAAAGTCTCTGGACATGAGTAAAAGACAGACAATCTGTCCTCCAAGCCATAACACATACCTGGAGTCCCACAATCAATGTAATTCTTATTAGCAACAGAAATCTCCTTAACTTGGTCTTTATTGGTTTTCTGGTCTTCTGACCTCTGACCAAATTTCCCATCCAGAAAAGCCTAAGACATTCCAGCTCTATTATTTACATGATATTTTTCAACCTTTCTGAACTCTTTTCACATGCCATTGCCAAGGGCTCTCGAACCACATGACCAGATACAGACACAGCAAAAACCACACTCCTCTGGTACCAAATTCTATCTTGGTTACTCTTCTCTCCTTGCTAGGACAAAATACACCAAAAATTAAGGAAATAAAGGTTCATTTAGCTCACAGTTTGTAGAGGTTTCAATCCTAAATTAACTGGTTCTAAGGCAAAGTGGCACATGGCAGAGGGCAATACCACATAGGGAAGAAAACAGCACAAGTAACAACAGCAGTATGGGAGAAGCACAGAGAGAAGACTTTTATGTCTGTCACACTGTATGTAGGCCACAGCCACTTGGGTGTAACACTGAAACCTATAAACCCAGCGTTGGACCATGACTCTTTCATGAAATCTAGAAGCTTGCCCCTTGACAACATGAGGTTTTGGGGGGACATTCAGAGGTGGAGTATATCACTCAAGAATATAAAAGTTTAGAAATGCCATAGAAAAGGGTCTAAAATACAAGTTAAAGAAGGATTTAAAAATAAATCAAAGAAGAAAAATTGAGAAAAGCAGGAAATAAAAAGAAATGAAGTTCAATGGAAGAAAGAAACCAGTTTTTTCCTGATATTATTTTTGTAGGAATATAAACTTAAAGAGAAGGTGAGGGATTGACAGGATACATGAGAGTAAAAGTGAAGAGAAAGTGGAGTGATCTATAGGTAAAATAGTAGTGCAGACTTCACGGAGAATGTATCCAGCTTGTACACTTGAAGACAACCTACAATAAAAGATATAGGCAACAAGTTTTGGTGGAGACCTTGACAGGTTAATGTAAAACATTGTAAAAAACAGCATTTAATACTCATTTACAGTGATTTATAAACATGGAACCATCACATACAATCTAAAATAAATTTTTTTAAAAACTCAGAAAGGTTAAGTTTTAATAATAGCATTTCCTCTTTACCACCATCATCTGGCCACACAATTAAAGGAGATGTCACAAATAACAAAAGTCTGGAAGAATCACAGTTCTTAATATCTCCACATAGCTTCCACCTCTGACTTTCTCCTAGGCTACTTTCCAAGATGCTCACAGTGGGAAAGTTCACTGGATCAAGCTGCTTTCATTCAAGTCTTCTTGATCCCCATGCTGAGAGGGGATAATCTTGTGTTTTTAATAGTTTATGTCTACAATATTTTTAGAATCACCCAAGAAGTCTAACGTATCCACTGTGTATTGTGATCAGTATCATTTGGAGGTTTGTCGGAAAACAAGAAACTATATATTCTTTTTCTTTTATTAGAAATTAAAGATTATCATTAATTTCATTTTATGTGACCATATAGTCTCTACACAATGAGAATCTTTGGAACAAGTTTTAATGAGTTGATTGCATAAGAACACTCATGTTAAAGAATTTTACAGGTGGAAAAATCTGCTTTGTCTTGAGAGAGGTAAATACGTTTACATGTCTGATTTTCCTAGATATTTAAAAACCTCTTCTTATCTGCTCAAATAAGTTTGAGCTCCTCAAAGAGAAATAAAGCCAAGTTATGAATTTAAGCATAGAAATGCAGGATATAACTACTCATTATGAGTGAATGTAGACCATTTTTCATTTTTTAATTGTCTTTTCCTTGGAAATTAGGAACTTTCTCAATCTACATTCTATCTCTCACTCATATGATAGTATCCTATCCATCTAACACAATTTTTGAACTGAATTACAAGAATTTGTTTTAATAATATCTCCTATATGAAAAATTGCAAAAAATCATTTAAAGAAAATATAAATGGAATCAAATTGTTCAAGTGGAAAACTCAAAACATTTTTCATGCTAAGTTTTAAGTATTTTACTCTTAAAAGCACAAGACAAATTAAATAATTTGTATTTGGTATGAGTTGCACTGAGATTTCAATTATTTTCAGTAGACAAACCTGGTTTAAATTTTAAAAAATAATTTATTATATATTATGTTTTATTTATTTATTTATTTATTTATTTATTTATTTATTTATTTTTTGGTACCTGGGATCAAACTCATGACCTTGCACTTGTGCCGCTGAGCTAAATCCACAGCCCCTGGTTTCAATTTTGTAGCTTCTTATGTTTTGAATATAATGATAGCTTTATACTTTATTCTCAATTGATATTTTTTCTAATCTGAGCAGAAGTTAAGAGGCTAACAGTCTCCTAGACAATTTGTTATCAAGAAATACAGCCAAGATATTTGTATGAGTTTTGTATTATTTTATTATAATTTACAAATGGCAGGCACTGAAAGGAGAAATTCATTACTTCACAGCTGCATAGCACACCTAAGTGAAGTGTTGAAATCATCATATTATCAGGTGCTTTCCATTTGTATGCTATATGACTAAATCCACCTCTTGCCTTTCTGTTTTTTGAGTGTCTTTCATTCCGCCGCTAATTTCCTCCACCTCCAGAGCAAGCAGCATTTCTTTTCTGTGGTGCTTGTTCATCAGTGAATATTGCTACCGGCTTTTAAGATATGAACAATAACAAAATGTACTGGCTTGGAATGATGAATATAATTTTGAATTTAACATTATATATACTTCACAGTTCACATGAATTATCCATTTTTGGACATTTGTTGCATTACGTTTTAGCTCCGCACTTCAAGTTGGATTTGAACTCAGTTTGCAGTCCCTGTTGGCTCAGAAGTTGCAGGGATCCTCTTGCTTCAGCCTTCTACGGGCTGGGATAAAGTGTGAGGAACAAAGCCTGGTTCAACTTGGTTCATGCATCTAAAGTTTCTGACTTTGTGTTCTGTGTGTCTAAAATATGATTGAAGAATATTACAATGTGCATTGAAATTTTTTTGTCCTTTTTGGATATGATACTTTCCTCTAAGCTCTCCTGATCTAAAATTTGTGTTGCTGAATGTGCTTTTATTCTGGTAGATACATGTTTACAAGTTATTTGATATATCTCTGAAGGCTTTTAGACCTCAGAGTTTGTGGAGTTTTCAGTCTATAACTAGTGGCTCCAAGGCAAAGTGACAAATGGCAGAGGAAAATGTTAATGGCAGCAGAAAACTACAGAAGCAACAACAGCAAAAGAGGAATAGCATGGAAGGAAGACTCTTTCCCTTATATTGTGTAGGATACTGAGATAGCTCGGAACTTGGAATAAAATCCAAGGAAGCAAGGAATTAAGAAATTTGGAGCAAAGGCTTTTATTTCAGGCCTGGTGATGCAGCCTCCTTTGGATCGACCCAGAGACTGTGCGCTGCAGAGACTGAAGAAAGGAATTTTAAAAGCAAGAGAGAGAGAGAGAGAGAGAGAGAGAGAGAGAGAGAGAGAGAGAGAATGCAGAGCTGTTAAGCTGTTGACTTAAGTCTGGAAACTGTAAAGCTGTCCACTTAGTTCTGATAACATCGGGAGCTTTTGGTGCCTTTCAAGTTACTCCCATTCTGTGGATAAACATCTTGGAATAGCACATCTGCAGTAACAATCAGAGAAGAAAGTAGAAAGTTAAGTATTTCTGGACAGCTCATTAACAATAACATGTGGAAGGGGGAGGCAGTTAATTATCTTGGGGCAGCTCGTTAGCACTAACATGTGAAAAGGGGTAGAAAGTTACAAGAAGCTGAAACTTAAGTTTTTACAAGGATTAGAAACTTAACCCTATTCACACATACAGAACAAGAGGAGGCGCATTGATTAGAGATAAGCCATAACAGACAGAGCCACTTGTGTTTAACACTGATATCCAAAATCCCAGGACTGGACCATGAGTTACTCACAAACTCTAGACACTCATCCCCAATGCCACTGGAGGATGTTTAGGGACATCGGGCCTCAAACCATAACATTACTCCACCATATCCCAAAGATTTATGCACATTCTTTGTGCAAAAACTTTTTTCTATGTCCCAAAGTTGCCAAATGTTCTAACATTTTTAGCATTACGTAAAGACCCAAGTCCAAAGACTCCTCGGATTTTAAGGCCAACTCTTGGCTGTGAACCCCATACCAATGAAAAGTTAAATACTTCAATGTTCAATGGCAAAGGACAAAAAAATTTGCGTTCCAAAAAGTAGAAACAGAGTGATACAATGGATTGGTACTGAAGGAAGTCCAAAATCCAGTACGGCAAAATTAAGCTGTATAGTTCCATATGAAAAATCCATAGCTCATTGTGGTCAATTGTGAGTTCAAAAAGTCTCCTGTAACTCCACCCCTAGACACTTCTCATCATGGAAGCTCCCATGGCTAATCTCATGGGCCTGTTCTGCACAATCCTTGCAAATTTTAGTAGAAGATCCACCCTCCTGATTTTTCCAAAACTGTAGGCTTTTCATTGCATTGTTCACTTCACACACACTGTTTCACGTGCTCCACTCTCATGGGCTCACAGCTTGGCTTCTGTGGACTTCTGAAATTGGGGTGAAAATCTTTTCAACCTCTGAACTCTTGAGTTCTCTATGTGCCTAAAAGCAGAACCATGTGGGTGATGCCAAGGTCTACAGCTAGTTAAAATCATAACAAGATTTCCTCTCTCTTGGCTGTAGGAGTCAGAGATAGGATGCTGAGCACTCTGAACCTGATTCTGCAAAGTGAACTCTCTCTGCCACTGGCGTTCTGAAACCTGCTGCACCTGTCACCATTCACAAACATCATGTAACCTCTGTTGCCATTCTGGAACATGGTTGTCTGCAGCTTTCTCCTCAAAGCAAAGTATTGCCATTTCTCACTTTTGCAGCTGCATAGCATGGAAACTCCCTGCTGCTTGGGTTACCCTAAGGTCATCTTTTATATTCTCCTGTTTCTTCTCACCTTTAGAGAGCTCAGCTCTGTCTTTGTAGTCCATTGCTTTCCTCGAACATTTTTCCTGGACAATTTTACAGTGTTTTAAATCATTGTTCTGGGTATTTTGCTTTTGATTCACAACATTAATCTGGCTAAAATCCACCAACAATGTCCATGCTTCCTCTCAACTTTAGACTACCTTGATATTTCTTCTGCCAGATTAGTTATTTTACCACCGTTAATCTCAGTATCAGGCAAAATCTCTGGACATGGGAAAAATGCAGACAAACTTTCTGCCAACCACAACACACATCATCTTGTGTTCCCCAATCAGTGTAATTCTCCTTCATAGCACAAAACTCCTGAGCCCGGTCTTTACTGGTTTTCTGATCTTCTGACCTCTGATCAGAGTCTCCCATATGGAGCAGCTCTATGCTTTCAGGTGATATCTCAAGAGCTTTCCAAACTATTCTCACATGCTATTCCCAACAAGTCTTGAATCACATGACCAGATACAGACACAGAAATAATAGTACTCCTTGGGCACCAAATTCTGTATTGTTTCCTTTTGACAGATTTCTGGGACTAAATACCTGACACCCAAAATTAAGGAAGGAAAGGCTCTTTTAGCTAAACTTTGTCGATGTTTTAGTCCAAAATCTCGACTGGCTCCAAGGCATATGGCAGAGGAAAACACCTCCTGGTGGCAGAATAGAGCACAATTATAATAGTAAAATGGGAAGAATGATACTAAGATTTGTGGCACCAACTAAGAAAGCAACTATCTAGCCTCCCTGGTGTGCTGCACAAGCTGTATGCATACTAGAGAGAAAAAAGCCAGCACCTCCTGTGACTCTACTAGCCTGAGGCTGAGAAGCAAACAAGTCTTCCTGTATTGACGCCCCCCCCCACCTTAGCAAAGAGATGCTTCTGAAGGCAGATTGATTTGATAGCAATCAAGGTACATAAAGCAACTAAATGCTTATATTGTCTGGTTGATTATATAGGCCTGGGGCCAGTTGTCTGAGCATCTCCCTGGAAGATGAACGTATAGAATATAGCAAATATGCTACATTTCCTTCTTTCTTCTCTTTGAAATCTAATGTTGTTTTCACTGCTTTGCTTTGCTCTGATTAACTGTTTAGATTCATTCAATATTCTGTGTTGATTGGTTTTATTGAGTTTCGTTTTTGATTTGATTTTGCAATACCTGATGGAATGGAAAACTATTGTGAAAATAGCAAGATGTACTAACATAGGTATTATTGTTTTTTCTGGTATTCAGCCCTGAAGTGCTGTACCAATTGTGCTGCATTGTCTTGAGAGGCTTTGTTCTGTCTTGCTTTGTTGAATTTACTATCTTTATTTTTTTTTAAATTGGAGGAACATAGAGAAAAGACTCTAAATGTTCCCTATATTGTGTGGAGACCATACTCAGTTGGGTGTGGCTGTGACACCAATAAATCCAGCTTTGAGTCATGAGTCTTTCACAAATGGGGGAAGTCTGCCCCCATCACCACAAAAGGCTTTTTAGGGCAAATCCAAACTCAAAACAAAACACCCAAAATTAGAAAAAAATACAGAAAATTTTCTATGATGCAAAATAAAAAATGATTTAAAAAGAAATCAAAGATGAAAATTGAGAGAAAAAGTAGAGTAAAAAGAAGTGAATTCCAAAAGAAGAAAAAATCAGATTTTTATGGTATTATTTTTATAGTCATTGTTATGGTTTAACTGTAACCAATGTGCCTCCTCTTGTTCTGTATGTGCCATTGGGTTAAGTTTCTAATCCTTATAAAAGCTTAAATTTCAGCTCTTTGTAACTTCCTACCCCTCCCACATGTTATTGCTAAGAGCTGTTGAGATAATTAACTCTCTACTCTACTTTCTTTTCTGCATGTTATTGCAGATGTGCTATTCCAAGATAATGTTTAACCACCTGGTTGGAGTAACGAAATGCACCAAAAGCTCCAGATGTTATCAGAATTAAGTCTACAGCTTTACAGTTTCCAGATGTTGTCAGGACTAAGTCAACAGCTTAACAGCTCTTTATTTTTTTTTTTTTTTTTTTTCCTTAAAAATCCCTTCCTTAGTCTGTGAGGCAGTCAGTCTCTGGGTCAATCCTAAGGGGGCTGTGTCACCAGGCCTAAAATAAAAGCCTTTGCTCCAAAGTTCTTAATTCCTTGCTGCCTTGGATTTTATTCCAGGGTGTGAGCTATCTCAGTCATAGAAAGGTAGACAGGTTTTACAACATACATAAGACAGGTAAAGTACAAGAGGAAAAGGAGTGTTTTATAGGTAGAAAGTAGCACAGTCATTGTGCACATTCTATCTAATTGATAAACTAGAACAGAACATAAATTAAAAGCCCTAGATACAGGCAGGGGATTAAGCTCAGCAGCATAGGTGCCTAACTGACAAAGGCTATGTCTTGAGTTTGATACCTGGCACACACAGATACACACAGACACACACACACGCACACACACACACACATGACATAGGTAACAAACTTTGATGGAGACCTTCATAGGTAAATGCAAAATGATGTAGAAAACTACATTTAAAACTCACTTAGAGTTGCTTGTAAACATAGAACCCTCACCTGCACTCTAAAAACAAAATGGGGACGTTAAGTGTCAATAATAGCTTCTACATTCAAAAGGAATGGAGAAGCTGAAGCTGAAGGTATTGTGACAGTGTGACAAGGGAGAGACAGGGAGATGAGAAAAGGAGAGGGGAGACGTAAGTGGATCCTGAAAGAGGAAATGGAAATGGGAAAAAACACAAGACCCAACAAACATTATTTTAACAGCACACATAAAACACCCCTTGGTGAGGAGGATCCTAATGCATTGTGTTGAAATACTATAGAATCTCAATCTTTATGGTTTGTAGATAAAAGAGAGGAATAGGTAGCAAAGGAGAGGCAATAAACAAGAACAAAATAGAAGAGTTGACAGAGAAGTTATAAGGTGGAAATAATTCAAATAAGGAGATAATCAGAATGAAGTTGAGAGATAAGAAAAGAGATAGGGAGAGAGAATCCAACCACTGAATCAAAAAAAAAAAAATCCAGCAAGACTGGATAATATCCCAAAAACCCCTCTAAAAGAGGCAATAGTGACTTGCCACGTAGAATGCGCTACAAGCAACAATAGAACATTTATACACATAGGTAGATCCAGAAAATTAAATACACAAAGGCCTGGAGTGAACCAATAAAAAACCCCAAAACACACACACACACACACACACACACACACACACACACACACTTCGAAAAACTAAGAAATACTGCAGTCCTCAGCAGCCTCTGGTCACCTTAGAACTTGGGCAGGTCTCCCTTGTTTCTTTCACTGATAGGTGACACACAGTTTCCCAGTTCGAATTCTGCTGCAAACTCTACTGTTTGCTCTCCCTAATTTCCCTTGCACAGCTTTCTGTGACTTGTATGCAGTCACATCCAAGCTCTAGACAGCATGTGTGTCCCATGGCTTGCAAATTCATTGGTGCATTATGGTCTCAGAGGAGCTGATAACCCTAACCTCCTACACTATTCTGATGGCTTTTATCTGTCCCTTAATTTCTTGCTGGCTTTCAGCTTGTCCAGGAAATAAATGGTTTTTATGGCATGACATGAAGTAATCTCTATGGACACTGATCCAGATTGTTATTTACATTGCTAGTGATTGCTTGTCAGTTTGGCCAGCATTACAGTTTCTTTTCAGCTGGGAAATGTAGTGATATTTAGGGCTCTGCAGAAGAAAACCCTCATGCAAGTCATTTAGTAGCATCTCATGGATGCTGGAAGAACTGTACCAATTGCAGAGCTCAACTTCCCTGCAGGATGTGACCGGGTGCTCGGTCCTGCAGGGCTTTGCTGTGCTTTCTTCACCTCAGCATCCCACATGTCACAGCCACTGCAGATCCCTAAGGTTGTATCTCACAAATTCCTCAATTCTTACTTCTGGTCACTAAGCATGATGCTGAGCTCGTTTCTGCTCTTGAGGACATACTGGTCTTATCTCTGTCACTACTGTCATGATTCTCTGGCCCATAGTTGGCCTAGTGCTCTGATCTGCAGAGTCTCTGCCTTGTGGAAGGTTGACTCAGGACTTCTGTATCCCAGTGAGAGAAGAATCAGGACTTGAGGGCACCTGGTGATTGCTGCTAATTTGGCACTAGTGATCCAGGAGACTAAGTTCCTGCTGTTACCCTGCATAACTAGTTTCTAGGGTAGTCCTTTTTAAAGAACAAATTATATTAGTATATTTCATAGTAGGTCCTTATCCTTTGCTGTGCCATAGTTTGGGAACATATTTTCTGAGCCCCTTATTGCTCTCCTGGTGGTAAAACTCACAAGCATTTGAGATTTGCCTTATGACCAGTTAAGTATTAAGAGAGAAGTAAAAGTTTAAATACAAAACATTTAGGCCTATTACATAATTTTATTCATTCTTTCAAATAGAGTGATTTTTGCATGTTTTGCTTTGATTTATTTTCTGACTTTAATAAAATCCCAGGAATTTTCAAGGAAGTCACCTTTATCTTCCTACACTTTCTATTCTGTCTTCACCAGAACACACATCCTTGTTACTTATAACCTCTTTTTCACTCACTCTTCTCCACTGACCCTGCGACACTGGGCAATCTATCTTTTCTGATATGTTTGTCATGCCAGTGTTATTGAAAATGACAAGGGCTTTGATGGCTTGTGCTTGATATGTTGCTGAGGCTCTCAGGGAATACAGATCTACACCTTATTGCTCTTAGTGCACCAACCTCCTTCTCTTACATAGCCTCAACAACTGTCTGTGTTGCTCTTCAGCCAAATAGCAGCTGAGGACAATGGCCTTTCCCAAGAAAGGAGGTTGGAATTGGGCTCTAACCATTCGGGAAGAACTTGTAGACCTTGCCCCTAGTAATAAACTCCAACATTGTCAGGTTTCACTCTGCTGATTCTCTGGGTGAAATGTGTCCGGGATTCACTGACAGTGAACTTGTGTGAGTCTCAAAGTTACAAGATCTTATAAATAATCTATAGTATATAGTGGCCTGGCTTGTGTATAAGGCACAAATAGATAATTCCATCTCTAAGTGGGGGTCTGTGACTTGACCTGAAGGAGGTGGATGTTGAATATCTCCCTATTCTCAGTGTATCTCAAAATAATTAAGCAGAACTTTCAGTTCATTTTTAATATTTTTTCTCTTTTTTGTACATTTCAAGATTAAATTTTTAAATTATATTAAAAAAGGAAATATTCAGTGTTGAAATTGGAGCCACCTTTGCAGTCATAGAGTGCCCTCTAGAATTTTCATAGCTATTAGCACCTGATTTCGATGTGACATTCTCAAGGAGTCCCAGGCCCTTGATCATTGTGGACTCTCCCTCACTCTCACAGATCTAAACATCACATGCCCATCCTGGAGAACAAGACGTGCATCCCACTCATTTGGATGAAACATACACGGGCATTGGTGAATCTCCAGATCTTGCCTTCTCACACTATTCTCCCTCTTAATCTCTCTCTGTTATTGCCAGCAGGCCATGGTGTTAGCAGCCCAGGAGATCAGCAGAAAGTCTCTTTTGGAGAAGTGAAACTGAAGAATTTTGATCAGTGAAGCAAAGTTAATGCTCATTATTATCTCAAACTTGCAATCACACACCTTGCCTAAGGGACACTGTGCAAATCCCCCAATGGGTGCAAGCATGGGGAAACAGGCAAGAGATGGAGGGGGGCCCTCTGATGTGAAGCAAGTGATGTACAACATTTTCCAAGTTGGAGCATTATCAACAGAAGGAAAGCACATTTTTTACATTTTTTTTTACATTTTTTAATGTGAAATTGGTATCAGTAGTGTCGATACAGTGCACCCTGATCTGTGCTTCAGTTCCAGAGTCCAGAGCATGGGGTGCATATTGAGGTCAGTCTGTGGGAGTGGAAAGGCCACTGTGCTTGGACTGTTGCCTGCACAGCAGGGGAATGAAAGAGCTCCTACCTCACTAGGATTGATATTCTGAGTCTTGCCACCATTAACATCTTGGTGTGGAGCTAGCAATAGTCTCTGGCATTTGCTGTTACCAAGTAGTTTACAAGTCTGTTGTGAACTCAATAGGTGTCCTATTTTCCTGGATAGTGTGGTTAATACCAAAAGTGAATTCAAATGAAAGGAGGCTGATAGTTCAAAAACTTACATAGTTTTCATCATGAGAGAATTATTTGTTAAGAGAATGTAAATTGCCTATCAATCAATTTTTATAATCTGTTGGGTATCAAGCTGTATTCATTTCTTTCCTTATCTGATTAATCAAAATATCTTGAAGGAAATAATTGGAGATCATTGCATAAAGGAACTAGTGAAATTTTTGCTTTCTTTTTATTTTCTGAAAAACACAGAAAAATTATTTCTCTATCTACTTATTGTTTTTACTGTATCAGGCGATCACAGTCCTGAGTCAGTCATGCAAATGGAGATTGCATACATTACCAGAGCTGGGAGAGACAGGTGTTTTAATTGTTCAAGACAACATTTATCTCATCTGTGCCTTCATTTTCTGGGGCTGCCCTCCACTGTATCCCTATGAATAAAAGTGCTGGTCAGAGTTGCTCAAAGGCACCCATGTTGGAAGAAGTTAAACCTGTGTCGTTTCCAGTCCAAATTTTTATTGTCATTTTCTATGGCAGCTCAAGTAATCAACTAATCCAGTAGGCACTGTGCATTCACAGTTTGCGGTAGCATAAATAAAAGTGTTCTGTTATGTTTCCTTTAATGATAAACAAAAATAAAATGAAATTTATATTTTAATTTTCTGAGTCTGCATGTGAGAAGCAGTCATGGTTAGATGATTTTTCTAGATATTGACAAATTTATTCTTTATCTGCTTAAATTATTAATAATAAATGACAGAAAAGAAATTTGTGCTCATTAAAGCAGTAGAAAATCCAAGTTACAAATTTAAAGAAAGATGTAGAGAAAATAATAACGTGAGAAGACTAATATTAGACAGACTATGCTTCATATTTTTGCAGATCTATGTAAGGACTTTCTTTAAACCACAAGTTATTTTTCCCTTTTACATTATAGTGAATAGTTATCAGTGATACCTGAATTTGATTAGGTGTTTAATATTTTATTTAACTGAAGAAATATTGCAGAAAAGGAACTATTCAATGCAAACTAAATGGACAGATTAAACAGATTGAGTGGAAAATTTTAAATATATTTTTGGTTGCTAATACAAGCATTCAGTTGTTGGTAAAGTTCTGACATTAGAACTTTATTTGGTATTTGTGTTGGACATATATTATCCAAATGCAAATCATACACACTTGCCCAATCTTTACATTGAGAATTCACTCTATGAATTTACTTACTTTGCGGTATTTTACTTGTAATATATATTGTAAAAATTTTTGGTCAAATACATTTTCACAATTACTGAATGTAAAGTCTGAGTAGAAATTTTGCTCTCTGTAATTACTATTATCTTTCATTCATATTTAAATTGTATTTTTATTTTGATATGTAAGAAATCTTAGAAAAATACAAGAAGCCATATGATAGACAGTGAAGTTCACTGGTTGTCTTGCTTTGAAATCTATGTCTCTTACATTGTTTTCTTATAATCTGTTCTGTTCTATTTCTGTTTAATTTTACCATCTTTAAAACAAAATTTAAAGAAAAACATCTCTGATTTCTACTAAGCTTCAAAATAAATTGTAAGGGCTTTGGAGAATTTAGGATGGTCTTCCCCTACACTCTAGAGGTGTTTGTTTGGGCTTTCATCTATAAGACTGTCTTACGCTGATTTCAAAGTGGACAAATTCTAAACTAGGCATTTGGGGAGAAAATATCCTTGGCAGTGTTGGTTTGCTTCCACTAGTTTCCAGAGAGATTTTGGTTTTCTTTCTCCATTTCTCAGCTTCTTTAGAGTCTTAAGTTCCTAGTTGTAGGAATGTTGGGTTGCAGTTTTCTTTGGTTAACAATTTTGATTCTCAGACTTAATCAAGGTCCCACAAGATTCACAGAATGAATTCTCAGCTTGTTGTCTTGCTGCACATCCAAGCACAGGAGTGGAAACTGGATCTCGAGTGTTTCCTGTGCTCTGCAGAGGCTTCACCACATAGGTACCTTTGGATTTCAGAGGAATTTTTCAAAGAGAGTAAAAGAGGTTGCCTAGAAGGTCGCATTCTTTTGTGTTTCCCTTTCTTTTCTTCATCCTTTTCCTCTCTTAATTCATTTTCTACCTGTTCCTTTCTCTCCCTCCTGTCTTTTTTGTTCCTGTTTTTCTAGAATGTATTAGTATTTCACCAGAATTGTTACTATAAGGTAGCTAATGTGCAATTTCTGCAAAACTAAAACCATGTAAGTACATTTTTTGACTTAGAATTCAGTCCTTTCATGACGCCATCTAGTGATGTTGATACATTAGAGCTTCTAAACTGTTAAAAAATTGTAAAGCCACTAGTATTTTTGGGTTTTGGCCAAGTGAAAGCCACTGGTCCCCCAAACATACATTCTGTTGTGGTATTTTTGTCTGTTTGTTTAACCATTTGCTTTCACAGCCCAGTATCACTGCAATTTGCTTCCCTTTTTTTTTTTTTTTTTTTTTTGGTTCCTTTGAATAAGTCAGTCCCAGCCCAGTACAGCTGTGAATATCCTATAAAAGAAGACTTTGCATTGAGGTTTTACCTGCATTTCACCCAAAAAGACAGCAAGATGGTGATCCAGACCCCAATCCTCCTGGCTCTGTTGCTCTGGGTCTCTGGTGAGAAATTGTAAAATTCCACCATCTTGTCAGTGTGATATCTTTGTAGCCTTGATAAATACCTTTAAGAAATAGAAAAGACTATTTCTAATAAGAACACAAATATGTGCTAATTCAGAATAACAATGCAAAAAATATTTCAATTTTTTAATTGCAACATTTATATGAGAAAAATCTCATAGGTACAAGTATGTGTACTCACTTTTCTTTCCTGCTTGCAGGTGTCTGCAGTGACATTGTGATGACCCAGTCTCCAGCCTCCCTGCCAGTGTCTCCTGGAGAATGCACCACCATCCACTGCAAGTCCAGCCAGAGTTTTCTATGCATGGTGACAACCAGAACTACTCAGCCTGGTACCAGCAGAAACCAAGGCAATATCCCAAACTGCTCATCTATTGGGCATCCACCCAAGAAACTGGTTCAGTGGCAGTAGGTCTGGCACAGATTTCACCTTGTCCATCAGCAGGGTGCAGGCTGAATATGTGGCAGATTATTACTGTCTGCAGGTTTACAGTGCTCCTCCCACAGTGATTCAGCCTTGAACATAAACTTCCTCTCAGGGTCTCCCTAGCTGTTTGTTCTCCAAGCTGCTACAATACTTCCTTCTGCCTGAGAGACTGTGCCCTAGTCTAAGTGTGAGTTATTTTCAGGTTTGTTGAAAATAAGGGGTCTCAGTACCTTTTTACAGTTTTGTTATGGGAGTGCCATGTAGGAAATTTAATAAAGACCTATTTATTAGTTTACTATTTCTTATGTATTAATTTAGTACAACTCAACAACTTTAATATAAGATATTCACCAGTTTAACTTTTTTGTCACTTTATCTAGAAAGAACATACTTGAGTTAAACAGAAAGGCTCGTTCTATTTTTGAGGAGTCTACCTACTGATTTCCATTGTGGTCATACAAGTTTTTACAATCTCATCAGCATTTGTTATTGGTACATTTCTTGATAAATGCCATTCTTTCTGGAGTGAGGTAAAATCTAAGTGTTGTTTTCATTTGCATCTCTTGAATAATGAGAGACATTGAACATATTTTTCATATATTTATTTCCTGTTTGACTGTCTCCATCTAAGAAGTGTATTTATTTCAGATGCTCAGTTTTGATTGGGTCACAGGAATATATGTGCCACCATATAGGTGGTGCATACTGTGATAGCTAAAGCTTAGAAACAGCCCATATGCTCATTAGAAGATGTGTAAATAGAAAAAATGTATTATCTATACAGGTGAAGTACTACCGCACTATAAAGGAGGATAAATTTGAGACATTTTTAGGTAAACATGTGCATCTTGGGAAAATAATGTTAAGTGAAATAAAATGGACACAGATGTTTAAACATTGCATTGTTTCTCTTGTTTGAGTAAACAAAGGGCTCAATAAGGACCAACATGGAGGAGGGCTTTTAGGAATTAGAAAGAAAATGTTCAAATTGGAAGGTAAAGAAGACAGGGAGTATAGGGATGAGAAAGAAGGAAATAAGAATTAAAAATATGAAAAGAATGGAAGGAAAGCAATAGAAACACAGCCCTGTAAATGGAGAGGGGAAGGACTGAAAGGCAGGAATGGGAACCAAGGAAGAACGTCTATTACTATATACAGGTGCCATTTCCCTACAGTGAAATTGATCATTATGCGTGGGAAAAATTAGTGCTGAAAAACATTAAAAAGTGCATTTCATCATTTTACTGTTCAGGCTCAATGGGGCTAAAACCCTGATGGTCTTGGGCTGTATTTCCATTTGGAGCCTCAAGCAGGGAATCCTTCCCTTGCCTTTCTTACTGCTTGACATTTCCCACGTGCCTTGGCCAGTAGCCCTTGTCCTCTAAACTCAGAGCCAGCACTATTTCATCTCTCTGACCCTTCTTCCATTATCAAGCTTCTCTCTGAAGTGTTTTCATCTGACTTCACATTGGTGATGAGTCTAAGTCTGTCTTTGGTCTTCCCTTCTCCTCAGCTCACAGTGATCAACCAAATTCATTTCCTGGGCAAGGGAAATTTTGAGTCTCTATGGGAACAGTGTACTAAGTAACTGCAATTATATTGTCACTTTAAATAGGAAGTGAGGATCTACACTGGGCCATAGTACAAAACAAGATTCTCATACTTCGCATATAATGGTCTGAGACCTCAGAAGCTTCTGCTGTTCCATACTAAAGGAAATATGCATAGTAGGCATCTGAAGCAACAAAGAATTTACTAAGGAGCAGGCAGCAGTGTGGATCCTGCGAGTTTGGGGTGAGTGGAAGTGATCACAGGGGTCCCTGGGAGCTCTCCAGGGTATTGCCTTTGTCTTACATCTTGAATATGGATGTGGACACATAGCTACTATGCCTTTACCAAACAATACAGAAACAGGCATCCAGAAAGGTGCCTTGTACGGCACGCAAATTTTGTCTTGTAAACCTTACTTAAACAAAGCAAAAAAACTTAAAAACTATATAAAATGGAATTCTAAGATTCTTGGAAGCCAATCCAAAGAGCATAACATATGAATTCAAACATATAGGACAAGATTCAATTTGTAACTGTGACTAAAGATTTTCTGAGCATTATCATTGAAGGTAATGGCCTTAGTATTTAGCTCAGTGGCAAAAGCACCTGCCTGGCAAAGTCATGAGATCAATGTCCGGTATCAAAATAATAATAGTAATAATATTATTTTTAATTTAACAGAAGTTGTTAAATTCTGTGTTTTCCTGACATCTTAAAATGTAATTTTATAAAGAGTATAAAAGTAATTTATCTGCCTCTTTCTTGCTTCTACAGCACTAGGTCCTTGTCCACGTGAGATAAGTGCTCTACATTCACTTTGGAGGATCTAGGAGGGAATGCGTCTCTTTGCAGGTCCTAGAAGTGTCCCAGGGTCTTTGTCCTTCGTCTTCCTATGTAATAATATCTCATCTCTTGCCCTTCTTACAGAATCTGTGGAGCCTCTCTTGTGCTTTCTAGGTGCCAACCTTGGCGGAGGATCACTTTTCATATTCCCCAAATTCTACTTTTGAGTCTTCTACTCTCAATTAATTAACAAATTCTGTCCTTGAGGATGAGAAACTGTGCCCCTACGGAAGCAATGTGGCATCTAATTCCATTCATATTTTGATTTTAAATCAGATGTAGGAATCTTCTGTATTCTGAAGCATAGAGACACAGCAAAAAAGAGGAGTCTCATGGTCCACTTATAGTCAAGTACTCGAAAGGATCTTAAATTGTCTCCCTATGAAATGGCCTTTTCTTGTATTTCTTGGTGTACTGATGTCTACCTGAAGAAGTGGTAACTGTTGAGTGGTACCAGGTAAGAGCATCTCATGTGGGCAGTGCCATTATCTTTGGCAGTGCCAAAGATAAAGTGGGACATGTTTAAATGATACTTCACCTACCACGGAGGTAGCTACAGAATTAGACCAATAGGAATAACTGATCTAAGCCAGAAATTGTGGAACCTGTAATCCCAGCACTAGGAAGGCAGTTACAAGGGGATTACTACCAATGTGAGGTGAGCCTGGTCTACAAAGTGAATTCAAGGGCTACTTGGAATACAGAATGAGATCCTGTTTCAAAAAGACAAAAGCAAAACAAAACAAAATAAAACCTGATGTACATTTGACAAAAATAAACAGTACAGCAATTTAAATAATTTGAGCTGTGCACATTAAAGGAAGCACATGTGCGAGCATCTGAAACATCTAGAGCTTTGAGCACAGTGCAGGTAGCAGGATGGCTCAAGTTTTTCTGTGGTGAGAGAAAGTAGACTGCAGAGAGCACCTGGGAATGTCTATGGGTATTGCCTCTGTTTTAAAAGGTGGAAATGGTTGTGAATACATAGTGACACATGTGTTGAAACATATATATGTGTATATATATATATATATGTGTGTGTGTGTGTGTGTGTGTGTGTGTGTGCTGAGAATGCATTTTTCACAAGTACAACTATTATCTCAATCCATCCTAGAAAGAAAATAAAGTTGTGTGCCATGCTCTACTCCTGAACTTCTCAGAAACCAATGAAAAGAAAGCAGTGTATTAAATTACACATTTCTTTACTGGGGAAAAATGCATCTTCTTCTGTCTGGCTAATGGTTTTCCTAGTACAAATGCTGAAGTTCATTTGTATCTTGTGGGATTACACGGGAGCTGCTCAGTATTGAGTTGAGTGATACTCTCAAGTATAATTCTTTTTTAGGAAATTCACAAAGAGGATTTATATGATTCTTTCTTGGAAAAATGGCAGCACTGTATAGACAACTTGAAGTGGTGATGGTGAAGTGTGGCTGGAGCCACAGTTCACATTCTATTCAGAGGCACAAAGCATGGCCTCCTAGAAGTAGGTCTTGGCAATGTCACTAGAGTTGCTGACTCATGTTAGCCTTTTGTGAATGTTCTGGTGTTGTCTGAGAGTTGATTAGTCTTGTAAGGGCTGAGATTATCATTTGCAACCAGAAAACTTACCATCTCATTAAGTGTAGATGGTGCCATTGTGTCATCAGAGCTTTTCTTCCCTGTGGAGGAGGTGTGGAGAACATGTCAGACCCAGGCTGAGATCCTGAGTTCCTCATCTTAGCCATCCCATGTAAGTCAGGAAATCATCCCCAGTGCTGTGATTTTTCCATTTGAAGACAGAAATGACTCATCTCTCATGTGAAACAAAAAGTAATGATAAGAAAAATATTTCTCCCCCAAAACAAACAAGAAACACGTCAAATCAACTCTCTGCTTAAAGTATTCAGTGATTTCTTGTTGCTGTGATGCATTGTCATGGTCACAAGGTCTCATGGTTGGTTTCTGTCCTTGGCTGCTATGTTTGGAACCTGTTGGAGAAATCTCAATACTCCTCCTGCCCAGATCTGTTTCCACAGATTCTCGTTGTTGATGAAGACAGGAGTTTTTCTTTTTCTGTTTTGACTGTGTATGTTTAAGACTGACCCCAGGACATCTGCATCCTAGTGAAGCACTCTGCCACTGAGCTATACCTGAAGCCCTGGAATTGGGATTTTTCTGATTTGTGCAAGTAGATCTTGTGTGACCAACCGTGCCTGCTCTTTACTAACTGTGTCTCTTACCAGAACTCATTTTCTCCCTGGAGTCTGCTCCCTAGGCCTGCATTTTGACCCACAAATTGCTGAATTCTGCTGCTCTTCATGACCTCATCAAATCTCAATTACCTGCTAGGCACCATCACCCCTGCTAATCAGGCTTGAGTTCACTAAACATTGTGCCTCTGGCCCTGATGAGAACCTGGTGACTTTTTCACCACTGTGTGGAAGTAGAGAACTTCATTTTTTCTAGTGTACCCCAAAATAATGAATGAGAACCATGAGTTCATTTTCATAATTTTCTCTTTCATTTTTTATTTTGAACTAATTTATCATTTTGACTAAGATGCATAATTGAAAATATTCAATGTTGAAATGGAGCCAGGTTAAAAATCACTAACGGTCCTGTAGAATCATTTGCAAATATCAGACCCAGTTTGAATGTGACAGTCTTCCCCAGATTTCAGGTCCTTCTTTTCATGTTCTGGCATCTCTCTCACTCTCACAGATCTAAATGTCAAATGCTCAACCTTGAGGACAAGACTTGCACCCCTCACACATGGACAGATCAGATATGAGCAGTGGTGGATCCCCAGAGCTCACCCTCTCATCCTATTCTCCTTCTTCATCTCTCTCAGTCCTTACAAGTGAGCCACAGTGGTAGCATCCCAGGAGATGAGCAGAGAGCCTGATTTTGAGAATTTAAACTGAAGAATTCTGATCACGGAAGCAAAGTTAGTGCAGCACTTTTGTTTCAAACTGGCAAAGGAAGACACTTCCTGGGTGACCTACAAATGGGTGTAAACATGTGGAAAGAGGTAAGAGCAGGGTGGAGGGCTTTTAAGTGAACCAAGTTTTCAGTGTTAAGAGGAAGACCAATTGGAACTAAGCCCCCATATTCTGCAGTACTGGGCCTAAAACCCACTTTGTGAAAGTGGAATCTGTTGGGAAGATGTAGTGCACCCTGCCCTGACCCTCATGGTGAATCCAGAGACCAGACCATGTGGTATATATGAGGGTCAGTCTGTGGGAGCAGAAAGGGCACACTGCTAGGACACGTCCCTGCCTAGGAAGGGAATGAAAGAGCTCCTACCTCACTAAGATTGATCTTCTGAGTCATGAACCTTTAATATCACAGTGTGGAACTAGCAAGGTACTTCTGGAATCTGTTCTTACCAAGTGCAGTAGACAATGTTAGAAACACGACAGGTGTAATATTTCCTGGACATGTGATTAACACCTAAAGGAAACTCAAGTGAAAATTGCTTGGCAGCGGCAACAGTTCTATCTTTTTCATCCACAGAGAATTATTTCCTAGGTAAGAGAATTATTTCCTAGGTAAGAGAACACAAAATCTCTAGCAATTAATTTTTATACACTTGGGAGTAGCCTGTCATATTAATCTCTTTCTCTCCATATCAGATTCATCAAAAGATTTAGAAGGCAAGATTGGCCTGGAGAGCACTGCACAAGAGAACTACGGATAATTTAGCTTTCATTTTATTTTGATGTAAAATCTAGAAATATTCTTTCTCTACCACCTTATTCTTTTCATAGATTTTGGGCACCCATAGTCCTGAGTCCACAGAGCAAGCAGAGATCCCATACACTATCAGAGCCAGAAGGAGTCCAGTGTTTCATGTGTCTCAACAACATGCATCCATTCAAGGTGTTTACCATGGAAAAGGTTCTGTGTCAGAGCTGCTCAGGGACTTTCACTGCAGACTCCTGGCCCCCAGTGCTGGGAAAAGATAAACCTGTGTTGCTTTCAGTTCAAAAATTTTATTGGTGTTTTGACAGCTCAAGCACTCAACACACTCAGTATGCACTGTGGAAATTCAGTTTCTGGTAGAATAAGTAATAAGTATTGCCATGTTTCCTTTAATTGATAATAAAAATAAAACAAAAGGTGGATTTCTAGTTTTCCCAGGCTGCATTTGAGAAGTAATCCTGTTTATTTGATTTTATGGGGTTTTATGGTCTTATTCTCTATCTGTTTAAATTCAATAATTCATAGTAAATGAGATGAAATAGATTTGTGCTCATTAAAGTAGCTACAAAGTCAAATTATAAATTTAAAAAAGATGTAGTGAAAATAATAACTTTTAACACTGGATTAAGGCTGATTTACCCATCCTCTATATTCTTGCCTTTGGATCTGAAGACCTTCCTTAAACAATGTGATATTTTTCTCTTTCATATTAGAATATCTGAGCAGTTGTAAATGAAACTTGGTTTATGAATTTAATGTGTTTTTATCCAAAAATATTGCATAAATGTATCTGGTCAAAGCAAAACAAATGGTCCATTCAAACTGATTAAATGAAAAAATTAAAATACACTTTTGGTTGTCAATAGGTCTGGACAAATATAAAATTTTGATACCAGTTTAACAGTATTCATTGGACATAGTATTCCCTGAGATGTCAGTGATAAACACTGGCCCAATCTCTTACAAGCATTTTTATGTTACACTATTTTGCAAGCTGTATCTGTTTAAAACATTGTTTGTTAGGTGTGTTTTCAGCATTCCTGAATCTAATATCTGGATAGAACTTTTGTTGTCTGTCATTTCTAATATTTTGCATTAAAACTTTAATTACATTTTTCTTTGTGATATCAGAAAGCGCTGACTTTGTGATCTACTGGCCCTTGAAAATTAAATCATAGAGTTTCTTGTGAATTGAGGATGGTCTTGCACTCAGGCAACAGGTTTTCACTTGGGTACCTCATCTGTAAGGCTATCTTCCACTGATTTCAGCATAGACAATTCGTGAACCAGGCATCTTTTTTGTTTTTAGAAAATATTCTTGGTAGTGTTTGTCTGTGGTCATGAATTTCCTGAGAGAACTTGTTAGTTCTCTCTCCATTTCTCAGCTTAAGTAGAGTCTTGTTTTTAGTTCCTAGTTGTGGGAAGGAGAGAATGCAGTTTCCCTTTGGTTCACAATTCTGATTCTCAAGTTCAATGTGGATCCCACAGGATTCACAGAATGGATCCTCAGCCAATCTTTTGCTGTCCACCTATGTATGAGATGAAAATTGAGTATCAAGTTTTTCCTGTGTTATTCAGTAGCTTCAGGGGAAAAATGGCTTTGGATTTTGGACAAACGTTTTTCAAAGAGAGTAATGAAGTTGCCCTAGAAAATGGCATCTTCTTGTGTTTCCCTTTCTTTTCTTCATCCCTTTTCTCTCTTAACTCTTTCTCCACTTGTTCCTATTTCTCTCTGCTGTGTTTTTGGTCTTTTTTTTTTCTAGTGGGCTTGTAATATTTCAAAAGATTTTTTAATATAAGGCAGCTAGCCTGTGATTTTGCAAAACTAAACCCATTTAAATACATGTTTTTTTTTACTTGAAACTAAGTCCTTTTGTCATGCCATCTAGTGAATGCACAATACTAGAGCTTCTAAATTGACTTTTTTTTTCTGGTCACACAAACACATTTTCTGTGATGGTATTTTTGGTTTTTGATTTAATCAGTTTCTTTCATAGCCCAGTACCGTTGCAATTTGCTTCCTCATTTGCTGATTCCTTTGCATAGGTCTCTCCCATTTCAGTGCAGCTGCACAGATGCTATAAGAGAAGACTTCTCAGTAGGGTCTGAACTACATCACAACAGAAGGAACAGCAAGATGGTTTCCCAGATCCCAATCCTCCTGGCTGTATTTCTCTGGATCTCTGGTGAGAAATTCCAGAGTTTCACCATCTCTATAGAGTGTTGTCTTTGTAGAGTTCAAAAGTAACTTTAAGAAGTGGAAAACAATGACTCTTTCTAATAAAAACATAAATGTGTGTTACTGCAGAATAGCTTTGAATATGTTAAATGTTTAATTGCAATATTTATATGAGAAAAGTCTTTTATGTTTATGCCTGTATGATCACCATTTATTCCTGATTGCAGGTGTCTGCAGTGACATTGTGATGACCCAGTCTCCAGCCTCCCTGGCAGTGTCTCCTGGAGAAAGTGCTACCATCCACTGCAAGTCTAGCCAGAGCCTTCTATACAGTGGTAACAACAAGAACTACTTATCCTGGTACCAGCAGAAACTAGGGCAAACTCCCAAACTGCTCATCTACTTGGCATCCACCCGAGAAACTGGGATCCCAGAACTGTTCAGCGGCAGTGGGTCTGGCACAGATTTCACTCTCACCATCAGCAGCCTGCAGCCTGAAGATGTGGCAGATTATTACTGCCTGCAGCATTATAGTTCTCCCACAGTGATTCAGCCCCAAACATAAACTTCCTCTCAGAATCCCTCCAGCTGCTTGCTCACTGCGCAGCCCAAGACTTCAACACTTCCTCCAGCTGCCTGAAAACCATGCTCTGGAGTATGCATGAGATATTTTGCAGAACTTAGTACAAATTAAAGTCATTTCTTTTTTCTTGATTGTTTTGGTATGAGAAATTCATGTGTGAAATGTAGTAAATGATTTTGTATTAGGTTCCTGGTTTTTATGGTTTCATTTACTTCAAGCTCAAATGCTTTACAATAGGAAATTCTTCATTTAAAAAAAATTTTTTTATAGGTCCCTGGGATGGGACTCACGATCGCTCACTTGCAAGTCAGACACTTATGCAGCTGAACTAAATCCCCAGCTTTTACATCTTTTGATATGATATCTAGATGTCAAAGGGAACATCTAATTCTAAATTTTTTAAAGAATGTCCATACTGATTTCCAGCATGGTGATACCAATTTAAACTCCTGCCAATAGTGGAAAAATGTTCATTTCCCTGTAGCCTCACCAGCATTTGTCATTGGTTGATTTTGTGACAATAGCTTTCTTCTGGATTGAGATGAAACCTTGTGTTATCTGAATTTGCATTTCTTAAATGGTCAGTGATGTTGGACACTTTTTCATATACTTATTTGCTGTTTATATTTCATATGCTCATTTTTGGATTCAGTCACAGCAATCTATGTATTCCTGTGCATGGGGTTCACATTGTGATAGTTAAAACTTGGAAACAGCACATATACTTTTTTGCAGATTAAAACATAAAGAAAATATGGTTTTTATATTCAATGGAGTACTGCTCTGCCATAAAGGAGGATAAATTTGAGATATTTTGGGTAAATTGGTGCATCTTGTGAAATTATTTTATATGAGATTGAACATGTTTACATGTTGCATTGTTTTTCTTAGATGAGAAACTCAAAATCTAAATAAAGATCAAGATGCAGGATATATTTGAAGGAAGAGGAAGAAAATGTTCAATAGGAAAAATGAACAAGGGAAGGGGCATAGGGATAAAAATATACAAATAATGGAAGGAAAGCAATAGAAACAACGTTCTGTAAATGGAGAGAGGAAGTATTCAGTGGAAGGGAACGGCGAAAAAAGGGTAAGCATTATGATACACTATGTACTGGTGCAGATTGCCTATGATGAATGTGGTGGTTATTCCTGGCAACAGTTACTGATAAAATTCATTAAAATAAGAAAAGCTATCATTCTGTAGTCCAGATTCAGTGAGGAATCATCCAGATGCTCTAATGCCTCTGAGAGAAAGTCTTTCTTTTGCCTTTTTTGCTGCTTGAGGTCTCTGCATCCCTTGATTCTTAGCCTTTTTCCTCTAAACTCAGAGCCAGCACCATTTCATCTCTCGGACACTTCCCCCAACATTGGGAACAATGCATTCTCTCTCTCTCTCTCTCTCTCTCTCTCTCTCTCTCTCTCTCTCTCTCTCTCCCTCTCTCTCTCTCTCTCTCTCTCTCTCTCTCTCTCTCTCTCTCTCTCTCTGTCTCTGTCTCTTTCTCAATTTACAATTGTGGAGGTTTCAGTCCCTGGCTGTTGGCTTCCTTGTTTAGTTTTGGAGAGGCAGCCCATCATGCAAGGGAGTGTGTGGCTGAGCAAGCCTTGCTCATGTCATAACTGAGACATTAAAAAGAGTGTACCATAGTCCCATAATTCCTCTAGAGGATTCCTTCCTTTAAAATTTAAAACCTCCTATTCAAACAGCATGATTAAATATTTTATTACATAATTTAATATGGGTTCCCGGGGAGATTGTAGCCTATAACTTTTACAAAGGTACCAGAGGCACTTGGCTTAGCAGTAGGTAAATTTGCCTTTGGCCAGTATCCTAAACTAGACTAGCTGTACACCTTTGACATGTTTGGGACCTGGGACCTATACTGTGTATAATTAAGCATTGCTAGTGGTAGCTATTGAGTTGGCCTGAGACTCTGGTTTTGCTGCAAACTGAAGACGTTTTCTTTACTGCTTCTATCAAATTCAGATGAGAAAATACGCTATCACTTCTACGTGATGCAATAGGGGGCAATATGAAGAAAGGTAGCTTCAAGGAAATCTTCCCAGCATGTCCATTTTACATGAATGCATTGTTCAGAAATATTGTGGTAAACTTTTATCTGAATGTGTCATGCAGAAATATGTTACAATTACAATTAGGTTTGTAAGAGAAGCTTTAAATTTCACAGACAACATTGGGAGAGAGAAGGCTTAATTCCAGGTGCAATTTCTGTGAGTAAATAGTTTACATTTATATAGTTTTACAAGTAAATCTACGTTTATATAGGGGTTTTTTTTGTCTTCACTTTAAACTGAATAAATTTGAGGTAACATGAAAGAGAAAATTAACAGTTGATAAATGTGATGTAAACTCATCTCTGCCAAGAACTAGGTGACCTCATGAAGTCATCAATGTTCTGGCTTCCATTTTCTCCTCTCATGGGTGTGATAAATGAAGTATGACTTGACAGTTACTTCTTACCTCATTGAAAAGAGAAAGTTAGATGAGAGGGTCTTCCTGGAAACATCAGGAAGCTAGTGTGATCACCAAAAATCATATGCTGAAACAGTCATACTTTGACCCATATTGTTATGTTGTTATGTCCTCTTTTATCTCAATCTCTCCCTTATTCATTAAAAAATTATTTAGTTATTTTTTATGCTTTTTTTAATTAAGGGGAAATTTTTTAAAAAATTAGCAGGATATATTATAGTAACTTTTTTTGATTTCCTATTAACTTGTTTTGAAGTCCTGTAATACTCCCACTATCTTGTTTTGACTGATTAGACTCTGTTCCATTCTGTATGATAGTATCAAGTTTGAGGGTATAGGCAACTACTTTGAAAGCAATAAGATTCACTAAGATGCCCATTCTGGTTTGACTATTATCTCCTTTGGAAGTCCTGTAATGTTTACAATGTCTAAGTTTTATTGGTCTTGTTCTCTACTGTTTTGTTCAACTTTATAAAACCTAATGAGATAGACAATTATTTTTTTTAAGGAAGCAAGAGGCATTATGGTAACCATTGTTGATAACCTTGTACTCTGTTTTTACATCATGTACTATGTCTATCCTTGCTTTTGACTGACAGCTTTGTTTTGCCATATTTTACTTTATTCTCTTCCAAAAAAAAGTAGTAAGAACTAAGGAGTAATAAAACCTAAAATGTGTACATTTTGTTGAAAAAAGAGAGGGAAAAAAGTGCTCTAAAGGATACAACTGCAAGTGTGTTTAGGGGTGTTAAATAGCTGACCATATTAATGTTTTTGGTTGGATCATTGAACACAACTGTTTGCAGTCTCTCTGTTTGAATGTTCACCTTGTATGCTTTGATACTGTGACTTGAGCAACTTTCTCTAAGATGATAATGTGTAATCTATTAACTGGTGATTTCTTACTTTTTTTGTAGTTCTGTATTACTTGTACCCTTGCACTGCTTTGTTTTGTTTTGTTTTTTCTCTTTTTCCTTTTAAATACAATTTTTAAAAAATCATATGAACAGATGGATACAATCTTGGAGAGTTTTCATTTTCCCAGTGATGTAGTTTTCTGCTCTGTTTTCCTACAAAATGCCTGCAAGATGATGGGGTGCACCTGCAAACAAATTCGACTATCACTAATCACCTTTGGAAATGTCTTATTTTTAATTATGTATTTATTGACTTTTACATTTAACTGTGTGACAAAACAAAACAAAGTCATTAAATCACTGCTCTCAATTTGGTTTTCTTTCCTGCATGTATATCTCACAGGATGGCCTGTAATATATGATGAGCTTGTATCTCACTGCCCATAACTGAAATATCTTATGCAAACACTGTTCTCTACATATGTATTCACTACCAGAGCCAGGCATGTGCTCTGCTGCATACAGTCATTCTCACCCGGAAGTGATGCATCTTCCACCCAATTTTGTGTGTACCACTGGGTGCATGCTCCCTACAAGTGCTGCAGAGAAGAATGGGACCAGAAAAATCTGGATGATTGTGCTTTAATTTTACCACAGTAATGGTATTCTTAAAAATCTGTGTAACCAACTGAAAATTAAAAGAAAAAAAAAGTAAAATCATTCTCATTATTTTAGTTAAAAAGACTTAAATATTAATATTTTTATGCCTTTATGATAACTCAAGGACTTTTCAATGCTTGGTCGCCATTCTTCCTGACTTATGTAGTTTTATGTTCATATATTTCATGTCAAATTATATTGGTAAAATATTGTAGTAGTTTTATAAAACCCAAAGGCTTCCACATGTTTGCCCACACTTGACTTTCACTTATTCCATGTATTCGTTCCCTTTTTATTTTTGTCAAAATTATTACTGCAAATGTAGCAGCGTAAAGCACAATTTTATTCTCTCACAGGATTTCTGTGAGTGAAAAATACAAAATGCTTCAAGTTGGTTTCAGAATGGTTGGAGCTGGCTCAAGATTTTCTTTGGATTGTAGGCACAGTCATAGCAAGACTTCACTGGTGGCTTTCAAGATGAGCCACTCATTGGCTGGGAGTTAATTTTGCTGGAAATTGGCTCAGAACATCACCTTTCCTGTGTGACGCTTTTGCTTGTACTGCCCCGTGTTCTCACTAGGTGGCGCACGGCTTCCTCCACAGCTACTTACACTAAGCAGCAATCAGCATTAACAAATATCTGTACCCCAATTAAGAACGCCTGAGAAAGAAATGGGGAAAATGATGATATTTTTATGCTTTCACGGAAAATTAAATGCTTAGAAAAGACCATAACTGAGTAAGTGAAAAGTCTGCATGATGAAAACTAGGTAGTCTGGAACAGGAATTCAAATAGCACTTTGCAACATCTGAGAATAAAAATATTATTTTCTGTTTCTGGAGACTCAAAATCAATATTGTGAAAAGTTTTATGCTTAAAGCAGATATACAGATTTAATTCAGTATCAATCAGAATAAAAACAGCTATTCCTCAAAGACTAGGAAAACAACGTTAAGTTTATATGGAACTACAGCAGATCCAGAATAGCGATTTCAATCCTATGCAACAAGTCTAAAACAGGAAAAGCGCAATCCTAGACTTCATGATATATTAAAAAATCTATGGTGATGGAAATGGTCATGGTACTAGCTACAAAACAGTTGCATGGATCAATGCAACAAAATAGAATATGCAGAAACAGTTCTGGGCACATCTAGTCATCTGATCTTTTAGAAAGAGGTGAATAACATTGGCCGATGGAGAAACAGCCATTCTAACAAATGGCATTAGGAAAAGTGGTTACACGCACAAGAAGTTTGAATTGAAGCCACATTGATCACCATGTTTTAAAATAATTTTTAAAAATAATGAAAATCATAGGCTTGAAAACGTTAAGCACATAATCTGCTGGAAGATAATATAGGAAGCCATTTGATGACATAGGCCTAGGCAAAGACTTTGAACGGACACCCAGTTGTTCCAGATATAACATCAAGAAACAACCAACAAATTATAGTAAATTGAAATGCTTCTGTGCAGTTAAAGAAACAGCAAAAGGGAAAGGTCAGATTGTAGAATGGGAAGATATTTTTGCCCCATGCTCATCAGGATGAAGACTAAAACTGAAACTATGTGAAGGAGTTTAAGAAACAGACCTCCTAAGTAAAAGAGTCAGTCAAACAAGGAGAACTGAAAGGGATGAGAGCTTTTAAAGAAAAAAGGATGGTAAATATATATCACTGTCCCTGAGAAAAATGCAATTTAAAACAATACTGAGATCTTTTCTTCTTCTAGAAACAACACGTGCTCTATATAAATCAAATAATACCAAATATTGGTGAGGCTGTGGAGAAAACAAACTGCTCTATCTTCCTGGTTGAAATGCAAACTATATAACCAGTATAGAGCACTGTGTTGGGATGCTGCAAAAAGCTAAAGATAGAAATTCTGCTTGACTCTCCTCTCCTGTTAAAGATATCCTCCAAAAATTGTTCAGAACATCATATTACAATGATTCAGGCATACACATGTTAATAGAAACATAATTACTATGCATTAAATTTTGAAATCAGCTCATATGTCCATCAGCTGATGAATGGAATAAAAAATATATTTATGCATGATGGAGCATTACTGAAAAAGAAAATGCACTGAGTCCTTTGTAAGAAAGTGAATGCACCTACAACCAATTTGCTGGCTGAAACAAATGAGACACATAATCATAAATATCATATTGCTTGTGTGATACAGGAAATCTGAAATATAAAATGGTTAAAGAGCAAATAAGACAGATAATATAAAATAAGGAGATAAATCATCTACAAATTGGTAACAGAACTAGAGGTGGAGGGAAGAGGAGACAAAGAAGGGCAAGGCAACCAAAAATAATTCAGATGTGTTAAGTACATGTGCCCACACTTCACTGCACATGTAACTGAGTACAGTAATTATACACTAATAAACACAATGGATAAAAATATGAACTTATAGTAAAACACATTATAAGTCCTTAATATTCTAGCCTATGCAGTCACAGTGATTTTCTTAATTTGGGGCTGATGACCCTGGTGGGTAGGAGAGTGTTAGGGCTACCTAGGCGCAGGGGATACCAGGAAGCAGGAAAGGATGGAGACCTTCTTAGTGGCGGCAGTGGCTCTGTCTAAAGTCCCATCTGCCTTCTCTTATCTAAAGTTTCAACATTAGCATTGTTTTTGGCATGATGCTATAGCTCATAGCTATAAATTTTGCTGTCTTTAAATGTCTTTATATATTTTCTTTGTACATGTTAAAACTCCATAATATACTGTTATAATTCTTGATGACCTATTCAGTCAGCCATGAAAAGATTTCAGTAACGTTTTTCCTTGGTTACCATTCTTGGTGTTTTCAAATCTTCATCTGCTGTCACGTTTCTTCTCTCTGGATAACTTAACTATCATGTCTGGTTGTGTGAAAGTATTGATGATATGTGCTTTCTTGCTCTTCCAAGTATTACTTCTGAAGTCTCATTATTCTGTGGAAACTTGGTTTGAGAGTTACTTTACATTATATTCAACATAATTCTCTTCTTTGTTCTCAAGTGTCAGCCCCTCCCTCTCTCCTTTGTCCTTCATTTGTTTCCTTTCTTCTTTCATTCTTCTCTTTCATTAATTCCTTTACTTTTTTCTTTCCAGTTCCTCTTCTTTTTTTTCCTTCCTGTCTCTCTTTGTCTATCCCTTTCTTTACCTGTTTTTGTCTTTCTTGCTTCCTACCCTCCTCTATTCCTCCCCCATCCATCCTTTCTCCCATCCTTTCTTTTCTTTCTCTGTTCTTTCTTTCATTCTCTTTCCTTACCCTCTTGTTCCCTCTTTTCTTTTTTCTCTGTCTCTGGCTCCTTTTTCTTTTCTCTTCATGTTATATTATTTCTCAAGAATTCTTTATCTGAACACACTTGGCCATCCTTTTTTGGGTACTGCATCCATTTCAAATAAATTTTTGACTTAGTATGACACTCGTCTTTAATATATCTACTGGTTTTAGTAACAGATTTTCCAAGTTGACCATGAGGCTAGTAAATTGGGTGTGTCATGTGTTGTAGTTGCCCAACTACACTTCAGGTGACAGAACTTGTTTTTGTCTCCTCATACATGTCAGATACTTTAACAGTCTACTGTCTATACATTTTGCTTCCCTTTTGCTCATTTTGCATGATCCCAGTTAGGACAGTTTGCCTTCCCAGATTTTATTTTAAAAAAAAAGCTTTGCAATGACCTATAAACTGCATTAGCAGCATGGTCAGCAGGTTGATGTCCAACACCAGGTCCTCCTAGCCTTGCTCTTGTGGGTCTCTGGTGAGAAATGAACCACTAAAATCTCTTCAGATAATAGCTGTATAGTTGAAAACAAATTTGTAACATTTCATGAGATAAAAATTATTACAAGTTAGGACCTAACTGTATACCCAATTTAATGATTTTTAAAATGAATTTTTCAAGACTGATTGCAATGCACATGTGATAATTTGCTTGCATTTGTGTGTGTGTGCGTGTGCGCGTGCGTGTGTGTATGTGTGTGTGTGTGTGTGTGTGTGTGTGTGTGTGTGTGTGTGAATGATCATTATTTATTTCTGGTTGCAGGGATCTATGGAGATTTCATGATGACCCAGAATCCAGGGTCTCTGATAGAGGCTATAAGATAGACCTTTATCATCAAGTGTAGATCCAGCAAGAGTCCTTTTAAAAGAAATGACAGTACAAACTACTTGGCATCATATCAGCAGAAAATGAGAACAGTGTCTGAGGCTGCTCATTCTCTGGGTATCTACCCAGGCATCTCAGATCTCTGATGGATTCTGTGGCAGTGGGTGTGTGTCTGACTTCATTCAAACCATAAACTACCTCCAAGTTGAAGATGTGGAAGATATTTTTAACCAACAATATTATAATTTCTCTCTCATGGGGCTTCAGCCTCATACAGAAAACTTCCCAGGCTAAGGGTCAGTGCACCGTGCTGCACCAGCTAATTCCTCCTGAATTCAGATTGGGATTTGTAGGAAATGAGTTTTCTTAGGGAAGACTATAGAGTATCTCTGAATGAGTGACAAAGGAGGGATCAAGCCAAGATTATAGGCCTCTTCTGTGAGCTAAGTAATACAACATATATTCTATATTAGAAGGAAAACAAAAAGATGTGGAATCCATGGTATCTGGACCTCAATCTGAAAGTTTGGACATGTGTAGGGGCCACAGTTTATGTGACCTTCCTGCCTGAGAGATCCTGGGATTCACATGCAATTCATTCAAATCAGTGTCAAGGGGGATAAAGTGACCCTATTCAGCACTCTCCCTGCTAATGAGAGAAAGCAACTAGGCCTACTTCACAGGTACTGATCATCAGAGTTTTCTGTCATTGACCTGATGGAATGGAATTTAATTGGTCAAGAGCTTCTGACATATGCAGTTATGAAAGGAAC
This sequence comes from Cavia porcellus, assembly GCF_034190915.1. Taxonomy (NCBI): domain Eukaryota; kingdom Metazoa; phylum Chordata; class Mammalia; order Rodentia; family Caviidae; genus Cavia; species Cavia porcellus. The sequence continues at coordinate 40,827,862 of NW_026947501.1, read as the reverse complement.
TATAATAATGTTAGAAACTAGTGTGAGATAGAATATTTTCTCCAGACTTTGTGTTTAGTCTTCGTAATTACACTTAATCAATAGAAATGAGAGGTGGAAAAAAAATTGTTAATTTAGAGAGAGCTAATTTTACCTAGTGAATATAAACTTCCTGGTAAGTTCCTGGTTTTTAAAATAGTCCATTGTTATACTTATTTCTGTCTCTACATATCAGATTAATTGAAAAAAAAATTCTGAAGACAAGAACTCTTTTGGTTTGTTTGTTTTGGTACTGGGGTTCAAACTGACAACCTAAACTTTACCAAGCAAATGATTTGAGCCCCTGAGCTAAATGCTTGGCCATAGAACTCCTTTAATATTGTACAGAATGAGCCAGGGATAATTTTATGTTCATGTTTTTCTGAATTAACAGAGAAAACTGTTTTACTCTAAGAAAATAGCTTTGTTATATGTGTATTATAGCAAACCTGCAATGTGGCTTACTAAATGTGTTTTTTTTTATCCTTTTTCCCTAACTGACATGTTAAGTGACCTAATTGATATGTTGAGCAATACTCTCCTCTGTAAAGAATTGCAAGAATCTCACCTAATTAATATGTTAACCATTGTTGCCCTCTACAAACTACAGAAGTTGTGCTAAAACAAGCTAACAAGGGTTGTTAATCACTGTTAGGCACCTCTATTCGCCGCTAAAGAGCTAAAGAAAACTAGAATGGCCCATTAATTTACACTTGTTTAAAGTAACCTGCTTGTGTGCAGAGAGATTTGCGTATGAGTTTAACCCTTTACCCTGACCTTGACACATAGCCGCCGTTTTTTGTTCTGTATGGCACCTTATTGCCTCCCTCTCCCCTCACCTATCTATCTAGGCCATAAAGAATTTGGGTTTCTGGTGACCTCTTCCCGACCCAGTAATGATCTGTCATAAAATGAGCCTGCCCCAAATTTTAAGAACTGTTTAGCTTCAAAGAAATTATTGGGAAATACTATGGCCCAAACCCCAATCGGTGCTTTCCTTTTGTTCTGTATGCATCAAATGAGTTAGATATCAGATCTTTGTAAAACTTAAGTTTCAGCTTCTTATAACTCTTGACCCCTTCGCACCCACTAGCAAAAACGAGCTGTCCTGGGATAATTAACTTCTCCAATTTCTTCTCCAAATATTGCTGCAGATGTGCCACTCTGAGATAATGTCAGTCTGTAGGATGGGAGTAATTAGAGAAACACCAGGAACCCGAGATTTTCAGAGCTAAGTGGACAGCAATACAGTTTCCAGACTCGGGTCAACAAGATTGATGGCTCTGCAGGCTTCTTTGTTTCTCCCCCCACCCTTTTCCTCCAGCCTCTTTTTAAAGTCCTCCCTTCAGTCTCTGGGAAACAGTCTCCAAATTGGCTCCCGGAGACTTGTCACCAGGCCTGGAAATAAAGCCTTCACTATCTAAATTTTTGGTTTCTTGCTTCCTTGGATTTTATACCGGGGCCGGAGTTATAACAAGTTTAATGTTTCTATTTCTCACTTGAAATGTAGAAATACTAACAGCTCACTAATAGCTCTTATAAATCTGCTACAGTGATGAGTAAAATTGCCTGCATAAATTACTTGGCATTGTTAGTTAGATGCAATCCCAGGGGATGTAAATTTATAAATAGGTGTTTAATGATTCGTTTCTTTCACTCAGTACCAGATTAATTTTAAAAACAATTAAAATAAAAATTAAATTCTTGTCTTTACTCTTCAAACCTTTTTTTTTTTTTTTTTGCCTTGCTGTCATAGCATCTTATCTTGAGCCTGGAACACAGCTGATATTCCTGCAGTATTTGCTTTGCCATCCCACTGTGCTCAGCCTTTTAGAGGGAGACACAGGTGAGGAAACACCCTGCCACTTGGCTTCAAAGCTTCCACATGAGTACCTCAGCCACCCCTATTTACATTGTTTAGAGCCAGTTGAAGGGAAAAGGAAATGCTTAGCCATCTCTGTGCATATCAGCACATGGAGATAGGGCCAGGTTTAGCTAAGGTGTGTGTAATTGCTCTTTATTTAAGGAGTGTCATTCCACTGGTCCTCTGCACTTTCAGTTTAGGAATCTGGGGTACGGAATTTAACTGTAAATTGTAGCTGGAAACCTTGCATCATCACCTGTAGGTAACAGTTTTCATAGGATCAGCATTCTCTTGAGATTGATGGCCTAAATCTCAGGTATCTAAGAGCCATCCATGTCCTTGGAGTCCCTGACACAGGGGCCAGACTAAGATGAATTGAGTGAGATATTTACTTGGCCTTAGAGTTTAACAACTTGTCCCTATGTTGATCATTTGTATTAATAATTTTTAATGTATCTTTAAAAAAATATCAAAATGATTGCAAAAGCTCACCCAGCATAAAATAGTGGTATTTAAAGCAAAAGCTAAATCTATTATGAAAATTAAAAAAAAACATAGACAGTGATTGTTCATATTGTGACAATGTTATTTGAAATAAAATAAGATTTATGAAATGTTATTTAATGATAATAATAATAGTAATCCAATAGGATTCTGTGTATTTTCTTGAGTTTATGCCAACAGATAAAGTCACAGGTGGGGTGGGTAATTAAAGCAGAGTTGTAAGACTGTAACTAAATTCATGAGCATGGAAAACAGCAGAGCTGCGGTAGGGTGGAGAATGGTCTGCATGCCACTCCTGTGTGAGGATGGGGTGGGTGCGATAGTGCATTCAAATGGTGGACACCTCACAGGAAATTTGATGAAGTACATTAATAACTGCAGAAAAATACTCTGTGAGAAGCTGTTTCCTACACGAAAAATGAAAATAGTGAGACTGATAGGACGTCAGTTATATCAAAGTTTCAATACACTGAAATCATGAAAGTAGAGCACAGGAAAGCAGGACAAATAGAAAAGATATTCTGAAGCTTTCCACAGCATGTTAGTTGGAACCTGCAATGTAGGAACATGGCCAGCAAATGACAGCAGATTTCAAGCTTGTAAGTGTTACCTCCCCGCTCTGCCTGCAAAGGGTGAGCAGTGATACTGAAAAGAAAGGGTCCTTCAGTATCAACCAGCCCCAACAGAAAGCTTCTTTCACTTTGCATTTTAATTTCATATTTGTAAATTGAAAGATATTCTCTAACTATTGGCTTAAGAACTTCACTCTTAGTTCAATTTCTGCCTAGGTGGATCCTTCTGATCATTCTCTGGGGTGGCAGTGCGAGAGGGTTCTCCTCATCTCTAACTCTTGTGTAGTGGGGTTGCATGGCAGATCACAGCATTTCTTCAGCTGTTTGCACTCATTGGGTCTTGACCTGACTCTATATCCCAGAATGTGTGTCTCTTGTCCAGGCTTCTTCCCTGAGCTCCAGAACCTTAGATATACCAAAGTCACTGCAAGTGTGATGACTGGAGACATGCCAGAATACTAATATATTCCATTTCAGTCTTGATTCCTAGTGCTGGTGAGTTGCTTTTGACTACTTTCCTATTTAAGAAGACATCTTTGCAAATTTTCTGGTGACTCAGAACTAAATGTCTAGCAGGTGTCTTTGATTTTAGTTTTTTTTTTTTTCTCCTCTCACATGCAATATGTTAGAAAAGCTTATTTGTTTGGTTTTTACAATATAAACACAGTCTTGCCATCTTTCACTACAGTGGCCAGGCTATGGTTATCAGGATGGGAGGCGCATTGTCACTGTCTAGAAGTATCAGAGAATGTAAAGCTGCAGGGCTTCATATTTACTTTGACAGTTGTCCCATAAGTCAACAATCAAGTAATAGATATCAACTATCCCTATAATCCAAATTTCATTCTGTCTTCCACATTATATTTTGGAGATAATGGTAGTCTTGGAGGAGGCTCTTCAACAAAAGAGAGAAAGAGGCTATTAAAATTTACTTTCATGAGAGTGGGTTGTAGGTGGGAAGCAAACTGTTTAGTTCAAAAACTATCAGTTTGCAGTCTCTTTTTGTGTGAAGAACACTTAGAAACAAATGTCTTTTTAGAACATTTGTCCTAATCAGTCTTATGAGTAATGATAGAGAGTAGGAGGCTCACCTTAGCCATAAATATCTTGAGTAGTTCACATCATATGCTATGTAAAGTGTCCTGAGAAAACCTCAGTTCCCACTTCATTGTAGTTTTTTTTTTTTTTACTGGATTCTAGACTTATGTAATCCTTAAATTATTACTGTCTTCAAATAGAATGCTATGTTTGCATTATTTTTTGAAGCATTCAAAACAAGCCTTAAGAGTCAGAAATAAAAATGAAATTTGTGAAAATGTTATGGAGAATAAAGAAGAGTTATACAGATATCTGAATGTAAACCAGCTTTGTAGGACTGTAAAAAATATTTGAGACAATCAATTTAGAAAATGAAGCTTTCGTTTTTTGGCTTACAATTGTGGTAATTTCAGTCCATGGCTGTTGGCTTCCTGGTATAGTTTTGGAGAGGCTCCACATCATGGAAAGAAGTGTGTGGCTGAGCAAGGTTTGTTCATTTATTGACTGAGACATGAAAAAAAGGTCACCAAAGTTCCATAATCACTTTTGAGGGCTCTCTGCTTCAAAACTTAAAATCTCAAACTCCAACACATGCTTTATCTTTCACGACATATATGAGGATTGCTGTTGGGGGAGAATTCCGAATACAATAACTTTTACAGAGATACCAGAAGGATTTGGTAAGTCTCAGGACATTGATTTTGGTAAATTGTCCATTGGTCATTATCCAGAACTAGACTGGGGCTATGCCTAGGGCATGCTTGGGGTCTATGCGGGGTATGACTAAGCATTGCTAGTGGTGGCTCCTGAATTTGCCTAAGACTCTGGTCTTGCTGCCATCACTAGAAATTTTCTTTATTCACATTAGGTGAGGGAATCCCCTATCACCACAACATGATGTAATAGGGAGCAATGTGAAACCAAGTATCTTCACTGAGCATCTCAGAATGTCTATTTTACGTGGATATATTGTGCAGAAATATTATGTTAAAGTTCTGCCTGAATTTGTCATGCAGAGATACATTAAGGTTCACGTGGTCATAGAAGAGAAAGCACAAGTCATTCTTTGAGAAACAGTTAAGATTTATAAGGGAGTTTAAACTTCACAGACAACATTGAGAGAAATTTACTTCCTGGTTCAACTTACTTGAACAAATGTGAAGCCCCGTGTCCGTGTCTAATGAAATACAGGCACATTTAGGTAGGTTTTGTTAGGCTGTTGTCTCTAGACTGTAAGCTTGATAAGTGGTGTGAGAAGTTGGGAAGACAGAACACTAACGATTGACAGAATTGATTTAACCTCAGCTCTGTCAAACACTAAGTGATCGGATGAAAGCATTTGTGTTCTGGCTTCTATTTCCTCATCTCAAGGGTGTGATAAATGAGATACATTTTGATCTTCAGTCTCTAAATCCCTTAGATGAGAGGTGTTCCTTGGAACTTCCAGACACTGCTGGTGTATCAGTAAAAAGTTTAAGAACTTATGCAAATTCATATCGAGACTGTGAAAATTCTCAAGGATGTGATTTTCTGCTCTGTTTTCCTTCATAATGGCCATAAGATGATGGTGTGAGCCTGAAAACACATTGCACCATAAAAATCAGCTTGTATAATGTCTTACTTTTAATTGTATGCTTATTGAATATTATATTTTAGTGCTTAGAAAACAAAATACAGTCATGGCTCACTGCTTTCATTTCAATATTGTTTCATGTGGTTATATTTTACCGCACAGGTTACAGTGTATGATTGGTTCAAATTTCATGGCCCCAGACTGACAAATCCTTTGAAAGCATTCTTCCCCACAAACATATTGACCACAAATGGCCAGCAGTGTGCTCTGCTGCATACAGTTACTTGAGAACCCCAAATGGTGGAAGTTCACCAGGCTGTGCTCACACCACTGGGAGAACATGCCCCCTACAAGTGCTTCAGAAAAGGATGAGACTGGAAAACTGCTATAAATTGTCTTTTAGTTTTATTTCTGTAATACTAAAAATCTCCTTGGAACAAACCAGAATTTGAAAGAAAGTAAAATCATTCTTTTTATTTTGGCAAAAATGACATATATAAAGAGTCACTTTTTATACCTTTATAGGCAATTCAAGAGTTTTTCAATACTTTCATTGCTTTCTTCCTGATCTTCACAGTTTTATTGTCATGTACTTTGGATCAATGTGTATTTTCACTATGTAAATATTTCTAGTTTTATATAGCCAATCACATCCATATGCATGGCCATATTTTATTTATTGCACTATCTCTATTTCTTCCTTTTGTATTTGTAGGAAAATGAAGGCATGTTGAGACAATTATGTCAGGTGAAATAAATCAGAGACACAATCATAAATATCTTATTATCTTATATGTGAAATCCAAAGTGGAAATAAATTCAAATCAAAATATGACAATAGAAAATAGGGATATAAATCCTTTGCAAATTGGTAGGGAAACTAGAGATAGAGGGAAGTGGAGGGAAAGGAGGGCAAGAGGAAATCAAAAATAATTAAGATTAGTCAAGTACATGTGCCACCTCCTCAGAGTACATGTGATTAAGTACAGCAAGTGTACATAAAAACACAACAAATAACAATAGAACCTTAGAAACAAAAATTCAACAAAGTGTTTAATCTTCTTGCCTATTGAGTCACACACTGGTTTTCTTAATCCTGATTGCTGACTCTGGTGGATAGGAGAGTGTCAGTGCTACCTAGTCGGAGGGGATACCAGGAGGCAGGAAAGGATGGTGACCTTCTCAGTGGGCAGCTGCAAGTCTGTCTAAGGTACCATCTGGCTCCTCTTATCTAAAATGTCCCCACTAGCATTCTTTTTAACATGATGCTACAGGTGGTAGTCTTTAAATTTTGCTGACTTTCTTTTACTTCTACATGTTATAAACTCCATAATATTTTGTTGTGATAATGTTTACCTAGTTAACCAGTTATCAAAAAGTTAAATGACAAAATATTGGATACTTTTCCTTGGCTACTGTTCTCGGTGTTTTCATCTACTATCATTTTGCTTCTTTCTAGAGAACTTCATAACCATTCTGGTTTTGTAAAATATTGATGATGTGTTCTTTCAGCCCTTGTGTTTCTAGAAGGTAATGTGTATTATGTTTTCAAGTCTCATTTTTCTGAAATTTATTTTACATTATTTTCAAGATGTTTCTCTTCTTTTCCCTCAGGTATGATCCTCTCTCTTTCTCCCTTTCTTCCTTTTCTTTCTTTCCTGTGTCTCTTCATTCTTTCTTTTTCCATTTAATCTTTTTTCTTTGTTTCTCTCTTTTTTCTTTCTTTCTTTCTGTTTCTTGTTCTTTCTTTCCCTCTGTAGCTCTTTTTCCCTCTCTGTTTCTCTGATTCTTTTGTCTTTTCCTCTTTATGTTTTACTATTTCTCCAAAATTATTTATCTGAGAATACCAGGTCATCCTTTGGATACCATGTCCATCTCAAATTATTTTTGACCTAGAAAATATATTCATTTAATAAATCCTCTGGCATTTAGCACTATTTTCTAACTTAAATATAAAGCTAATAACTTGGCTGCAGTGTAATTTTTATTCACCTAACTACAGTTCATGTGATAGTATTTTTTCTCATAATTATACAGTTCATTGTCTATAGAGCTGGCTTTCCTCATTCTCTTTTTGTATGAGTCTCTACAGGCCCAGGCCACCTGCCCAGGTCTTATAAACTAGGGCTTTGTAGTGAGAAAAGGACAGCATCAGGCAGTAGGTTCAGGGAAGTGGGATCTCAGACCCATGTCCTCATTGTTGTGCTCCTGTGAGTATCTGCTGAGAAGCTCAGTACTGAAATCTCTTTAGAGAAATATTTTCATAGTTGAAAAAATGTCTGAAAGATATCATAGGATAAAAACTATTCCCAGTATGGACCTAATTATGCTCATACTTTTAATAACATTTTAAAATGAATTTTACAAGACATTATAACGTATGCATGATAACTTGTTTGCATTTAGTTGTGAGTGTGTGTGTCTGTGTGTTTGTGTATCAGAGGGTGTGTGTGGATGATGCTTATCTATTTCCAGTTGCAGTTGCAGGGGTCTATAGTGATACCACAGTGATCCAGACTCCAGGCTCCCCAACTGAGGCTGTAAGAAAGACTGTTAACACCTTAACACCAACTGCAGACCCAGCCAGAGTAGTTTATAGAGCAACAACTCTAGTTAATCCTTAGCCTGGTGTCAGCAGAAACCAGGACAGGCTCCAAAGCTGCTCATCCCCTGGGCATCTACCTGGGCATCTCAGATCCCTGACTGGTTCAGTCACAGTAGGTCTGTGTCCGACTTCACTCAAACCATAAACAACCTCAAAGCAGAAGGTTTGGATGATTTTTATGGTCAGCAATATTATAACTTCCCACTCATAGTGCTTCAGCCTCATACCCAAACCTCCCCAGTTTATAGGCCAGTGAGCCTGCTGCACCAGCTGCTTCCTCCTCAGTTATTAGATATGAGATTTGCAAGGAAAGATTTTCTCTGTGGCACACTATAGAAATTCCCTGGTTGAGTGATATGGGACGAGTAAAAGCCAGGAATACATACCTCTTATGTAAGCCAAATAATTTAAATTATGTTTTGCATTAGGAGAAAAATAAAAGCGATATATTCCATGATGTCTCCAGCATGTGACAGAAAGACCCTAGTCTGAAAGTCTTGATCTGTGTACGGATCACAGTGCATGTGACCCTCCTGCTCAAGAGGTCCTAGGATACATATGCATTCATCCAGATCAGTGTCTGGAATGATAAAAGACAGGATACTCATCTCCCTCCTTACTAATGAGAGAAAGAAACATATCCTACTTCACAAGTGTTGATCATCAGAGTTTACTGACATCAACATGATGGAGTGAACTTAGCTTAAAGTCTCTGACATCTGCAATTACCAATGAAATTGTAAGAATGTTAAGATAAGCATTAGATGCAATGTTTTGTAGACTTAGTGACTAAACTTCATAAAAGAGCTTCATAAACTCAAGTCAAAAGAATTATGAGGTTGAAAACTGTCTTTTTCTATTAAAGGGGACTATAGTTTCATAGCAATATGAACTTTTCTGACAACTATTTTTAAATGAGTGCATGGTTATACTTATCACTTTCTCTAATATCAGATAAATTAAAAGATTTCTTAAGACAAGATCCCTTTTGATAATGCACAGAATGAACCAGGCATGATTTTATGTTCATGTGTTTCTGAATCAACATGGAAAACTTTCCTAAATTTCTTCTTTCTAGGATATTGATCCACCACTATCACCTGTCCACAAAATAAAAGGAAATGGCCACACTTAAAAAGAGCCAGAAATAGCCAAATCTTCCAGTATCTCAATGTAACTCAGACCTCTGCGTGACTTTCTCCTAGGCCTCTTCCAAGGTGCTCGCTGTGAGTCTGAACTACTGAGCAACTCTCATTGCAGGACTTCTTGACTCCCATGCTGGCTGCCATTAAGCCTAGGTAATTTTCAATAAGTTTCTAATATTTCTATGCTATCCCAAGTAGTCTAACACACCCAGTGTGTATTGTGGTCCCTAGCATATTGTGGTTTTTCAAAAAATAGGTACCTAAATATTCTATTACAAATAAAGAATTATAATATCTTATGTGGTTATGTGATCTCAAAACACTAAGGCTGTTAGGAACAAATGTTAGGTAAAGTCCATTGCTGGGCTTAGTGATTGACTGCAGAAGAACACTCAATTGTAAAGGACTTGGCAGATGGAAAAGTCTGCTGCATCTAGGGAAAGACAGAGATCTCTACGTTTATGACTGTCCTGTGTTTTTAACACCCTCTGCACTGTCTGCTTAACTTGAACGAGCACTAATAAGTGAAATGAAAGAAATTAAATTTTAGCTTCTTAAAGCAGAAACAAATCTAGTTATTTATGACTTTAAATAACTAGAAATATGACAACTTACTAAGAATGAAAGAAGACAGTTTCTCTCACCTTTGTATATTTTTCCTTGGAAATTAGAAGCTTCCTCAACCCATACTGTATGTTTCTCTTAGACGATGATATCTAGTAATCTTAAGGAAATTTTGAAATGGATTACACAAAATTATTTAAGAAAAATTCAGAGTGAGATCAAATTTATTAAGAATTAGGATGTTCATGTCTTCCTTCAGGGAGGTTTTAAAACTTGGTACCTGGTCATCAGAAATGTTATCTTAATCTAATTGGGGGATTGCTGATTTCTACATTCTCTAAAGCAGGTGTTTGTGGCATATAAACTTTGGCAGTGTAGTTCTGCAGCCATGGTTTCCCTAGTAAATTTTGTCCTTTTATTCTCTCTCCATTATCCAATTTTCTTGGATCCCTCTCCTCTGTTTCCAGGAGCTGTGGAAAGCAGGGTAATCTGTGTGCTTAAATCACACTTCAGTAGAACTCTTGAGGCCCCTAGCTTAAATTTCCTGGCTCTGGGGCTCATGCACAGGGAGACACTGGGGCTCAGTCACGTCCTGTATTTCTCAGTATCAGGATAAATGTGGCTTTGAAAAACAGACATTGCTTTTGTCATAGAAAATAAGAACTTCTGTAGTAGTAGTCACTTTCTTTTTGTCTTTCTCTGTGTCTATCATCTTTCCCTCTCTCCCCTTTGTTTTATTTTTTATAATCTTTTTTCTAGCATATTTTATTGTGTAATTCAGTTTGTTGATGTGAAGCATCCAGCCTATTGTTCCTGTAATATGCACAATCTTTTTAAATCTGTTTTTGTTCATGATCACAGTCCGAGGCCATATAGTGATATGTAATTTTACAATTTCTAAAATGATCTCAGGTTTTCTGAAGTGACTACTGTGTTTTTGTTGTCACCTAAGTACATTTTCTGTGAAACTATTTTTGGCTCTTGATTTAAACAGTTTGTTTCATAGTTCATTGCCTATTCAATTTGCTTCCCTATTTACAAATGAATTTTCATTGGCTCCTCCAGAGCCACCTCAACTTCTCAGACATTATAAACGAGGCTTTACAAGGAGATTTGAGCTCCATCAGGGAGTCAGGGGCAACAAGATGAGGTCAAGGATGCAGGTCTTCACATGCCTGTTGCTCTGGGTTTCTGGTGAGAAATTGAACAGCTCCAAAATCATTAAGAGTTGTATCTTTGTAGAATTAAGTTATAATTTTAAAATACAATGAGAAATAGTAAGAACCAAGTATATACTAATTGACAGTCTTATTAGTGTCAGCATTTTAAAGGCAGTATTTTAATATTTATAAGATAAAGCCTCTGTGTGTGTGTGTGTGTCTGTGTGTGTGTGTGTGTGTGTGTGTGTGTGTGTGTGTGTGTGTGTGTGTGATTACTATGCATTTCTGATTGCAGATGTCTGTGGTGACATTGTGATGACCCAGTCTCCAGCCTCCTCGGTTGTATCTCCTGGAGAGAGCGCCACCATCAGGTGATAAGTCAAGCCAGAGTCTTTTTACAGTGGTAACAAGAATCTTTTAAGCTGGTACCAGCAGAAACCAGGGCAATCCCCCAAACTGCTGATCCCAGAGCGGTTCAGGGGCAGTGGGTCTGGCACAGATTTGACTCTCACCATCAGTGCCGCGCAGGCTGAAGATGTGGCAAGTTATTACTGTTGGCAGGGTGTTAGTGCTCCTCCCACAGTGATTTAGCCTCCAACATAAACTTCCTGCCAAGGTCTCCCCACCTGATTGCTCCCTGTGTGAGCCAGGGTTTGAACATTTCCTCCTGCTGCCTGAGAGACTGTGTCTGCCTGATGCATGAAGAAGTCTGAAGAGCTGAGCAGAAGTTAAAGGGCTCTTTGTCTGTGAAATATTTTGCTATAGGAAAATACAGCCAAGCTATGTATATTAGTTTTGTATTGTTTTATTATAATTGACAAGCTCAAATTTTTGAAATGAGAAATTCATTAGCTATACTTGCATAGGACAAAAATCCAATACCAGATTCAAGAGCTGAAATAAACACATTGTAAGGTGCTTTTCATTTGTAGACTGTAAGACAGAATCTATCTCTTCCCTTTCCTGTATCTTGAGTTCCTTTCATTCCTTGACTGGTGGTCTTTTCTTTCATCTCCAGAGAGAGCAGCATTTCATTTCTCTGAAGGTTGTTCCATAGTGACATTTTTCACTGAATATCCTTTTCTGCTTCAACTGTAAACCAGAAAATGTGCTTACCTGAAATGATGAATTTAAGTTTCTATTTAATAGCACATGCTCTCCAGTCTTCACAGTTTGTATTTACTAATAAAATTCTATGTTTGGTGATGGAGAAATTTGTGCCTCCTTGAAAACAAGGTGCTCACTAATCCCATTAATGTGTTCACTTTAAATAAGAATTGAGCATCTAGGTTTCTCATAGCAATACAGGAGGGAGCAAGAGTCTCATATATCATTTATAATTGTTTGAGATTCTTAAGCGTGTTCAGGATCTATCCTTAAATGTGATTTGTTTGTTTGTTTGTTTTTTGTTTTGTGAGATATGGTCTTGCAATGTAGTCCAGGCTGGTTTTGATCACTAGGTTTCTCAGATTGGCCACAAACTTACTGTGATTCTCCTGCTTCAGTATACTGAGTGCTGCAAATACAGGCTGAAATAGTTATTTCCTAACTTCCTTGGTCTAGTATTGTCAACAACAGAAGCATGAATGTACTGTGTTGTCTGTGAAGGACACGGGCTGTTGTGTGATGGAAAATACAGTGGTTTGCTTTTTTTAAAATTTTTTATCAGTACCAGGGATCGAACTTGCAACCACACTCTTGCAAGGCAGGCGCTTATGCTGCTGAGCTAAATCCCAATACAGTGGTTTTCTACCAAGGCCTTAATATCTCCTGAGAATGCATATGAATTTGAGCACTAGAAATAGGCAATATCCATTAAAGGAAATGTTGACATAGATAATCTGGTAAATGTTTCAGGGCTGGGGATTTAGCTCAGCGGCATAGGCACCTGCCTTGCAAGCAGGCGATCGTGAGTTCGATCCCTAGTACCGATAAAAATGAAAAAGACAAAAAAAATGCATGTTTCATCCACATGCAGGAGGATGTGCAGCTGACATCTGTTTGGGATGAGAGAAGCTGAGGAAAAAGGGCTTATGGGAACCTGCAAAGTATCAGGGGTTCTGGACCCATTCTTTAACCAAAATATGGGGTTAGATACATCGCTATACATTTCTGAAAACATCTTATGAATATAAACAGAATGGGTAGATTTAAGGTTATGTAACTTGTACCTCTGTCATCTTTACTAAAAAAAAAAATATTTGCAGTAGAGAATGGCATCCATTTCATAGATGCTTGGAGTTGAACAGAAAGATCTTAGTGTGTGAATTTATGAACATTTCATATAGGTTCCCAAGAGTAACTAGCTATTTTCTTAGTATGAATGTAAATGGCTATGTCTCTCTGAAGTAAGTACTGAGTTGGGTAATATTGTAAACGTTTAGTGAGTTACAAAATACAAATTCTAAATGCACACAACTTTTTCATGTAGAAGTGATTACTATGCTCAGACATTCAGGTGGTCAGGCTGGTGTGTGGTTTGGGACTTGGGTGGATAATTCGCTCAGTGGTTACAGAGGGTTCCGTCATGGCATTAGTTTGAGGAATTCGCCAGCATCGTGGGATCACTTGGGCTTTAGAACTCTTGAGTATTTTGATGTTATTTCAGATCAGAATGGAGTCATGCTAATATCATCACATATGCCGACATCTCTGTTTGCAACTGGAAACATAACTGTCCATTAGCAGGATGGATCCATTGTCTGGATAGCATTTTCTCTGGCATTTGCAGAAAGTATGGCATGGTGAGTAGGAGCTCATCCCAGAGACATGAACAGAGTCTTACAATGAATTTGAATAAATTGTGTGAATGTTGGTAAATTACTTAATATTTCCTAATTTTCATCTTTTCATTTGCAGCAAGAGCATATTAATGGCTTTTATGATGTTTTGTTAAAGGATAATAAAATGCTATATACTAATTATTCAGGATAGTAGCTGGGTATGTAATCAGTGCATGGTAAGTACTGATTTTTCTTATTAGATCTACATGCATAGAAACAAATTCATAGGCAAGGGCTGATTCTGCTTCGTACAGAAGCCAGAGTAATGTATAAAAAGGAAAAAAAATCAAAAGCAAAAAATAATCATATAACTCCCTTGCTGTCGCTCTTCACAGGTTTCTCTTGATGCTTTGAAACTCAGTGTCTTCCCTCAGCTGCTGTCTGTGCCTCCTGTTCTTGTATGATGTATTTGCAATCTTGTTTTTTAACACTGAAAACTGGTGTCTACATTTGCATCCAGAAGGTTCAGAAGAGACCGGTCTGGATGAAGACCGACGTGCATTTCCTTTGCTTTGCTTTCCCTTCCCTGCCCTCCTCTCCCCTCTCTTCCTTTCCCTTTCCTTCCTTTCACTTTCCTCCCTTCCCCTCCCTTTCTTTCTCTTCCTTTCTCCTCCCCTCCCTGCCTCCTCCCTCCCTTCCCTTCCAATCCTTGTTTCCCTTTCCTTTCCCATCCCTTTCCTTTTTTTCTCTTTCCTTTCTTTTCCTTCCCTCCCTTTTTTCCAATCTGCCCCCCTCTATTTCCATCGCAACCTCTTCCTTCCAATTCTCTCAAATCCCTTCTCCTCTCTCTTGTTTCCTTTGCTTTCTACTGTCCTGTTTAGATTCATCCAGGACCTTCACATGGTAAGTAACAAAACACTACAGCATTGTGCTATCATTGCAGCTCCAGAATGTAGTTTTTCCCGGGCTTTGTGGATGATACATGTGTGGTCAGTTTTGACCTCTCTCTATGCCCTCATCTGCTCTGCCTTTTTTTCTCTGAACTTGTTGAGTTCTTCTCCCCCTTAGAGTCTCCTGCTCCTTATCACCCATCTTCCTTGATCAAGCCTTCCAAGCCATGCTAAGATTCTATCCCTATTATGACTCTGGCTCTGGAATGTGTTCTTTCTCTCAGGAATGTGGCTTTTGCAAGGGCACATCTTTGATCATGAGAATCTCTCACACCTCTTGTAAGTGGAAGTCCTGTGCCTTCACATATGAATTACAAGTTTCAGACGGTTGGTCTCCTCTTTACAGTGATGACCAAATGTCAGGTGTCTAAAACTCATTCATTCTTCTTCCTGGAGTCCCTGATAGCTCAGGTAGGTTAAAGTGAGAGAAGGGAAACCTATGAGGTGGGTGTAAAATTTGAGGTACACCAATGTTTTTAATTCAGATAATAACATTTAATGAAATATTTTAAAAGGTTAAATTAGTCTGAAAATTGCTGTTTGAAAAACATCAGAACTTTAGTATTGAAAGAGCATATAATGAACAAAGAAATGTCAATAAGAAATGTTTCATCTTGTGGCAATATCTTGTTAACATATTATTTTGTTTTGTGTTTGCACTGTGTATTTCTGACCAGGTGGAATGAATGGGCCCATTCACAAGTGTATCCTCCCTTGATCATGCTAAAACTTCAGGGCCCAACTGTGAAGTGCCTATAATGTGCAGAATTGAGGATGAGTTCAAGGGATGGCAGGAGAGCTGGGAATACAGTTTCACAAACCACGCAAATGACCTTGCACAATGTGAGCCTGTTTCCTACTCATAGAATGAACATGGTAGGATGGATGAAAAATCAGATTCTTCGCAGCTTCATTACTCTGAGTTACTGATGGCAGATATGCAGTCCTGGAAAATTCGATCTTGGTGTGGCAGGCAACTTATCTGATGCTATTATGAAAAGCAGTCTGAAAAGTTGTACTTTATATCATGAATATGAAATTTTGGTGTTTTCAAAGTTTGTGAATAATCTGTCATATTTAAGTCCATATAGATATCAAATCATATACATTTAATTATGAATTCTGATACATTCTTTCTTGTATATAGACATACATATTCACATACAAATGAGTATCTCTGTGTGTAGACACACATATACATCAAATTAATCAAAATATTTCTTAAGGGAAGAACTCTCCTGAAGCCCTATACAGAAGGAATGAGGTGTAATTTTAAACTTCTCTTTTCTTTTTCTTTTTTTTTTTTTTTTGTCTTTTTCATTTTTATCGGTACCAGGGATTGAACTCATGACCACCTGCTTGCCAGGCAGGTGCTTATGCCGCTGAGCTAAGCCCCCAGCCCCTAACTTCTCTTTTCTTAATGGTCATTACAATCCTGATTATAAGTAGTTTTTCATTTGCTAGGCATTGTGCAGCTGTGCTCCTCATTGTAAAGGAGGAGTCTCTATGTGAGTATATTAGGCCCAACTAGTCATTTGGGATGTTTATGAGTAGTTTCAGTGAATGACTAGATTCAATCAGGATGATCATAGGAGGCCTTCCAGGATCCCAGGAATCCAGGTTTGTGTCATGTGGCTCAGATGACCTTGTCTTCTGAGTGTTTATGTTTTTTTGTAAAAACTTGGAAAAGTTCCTGTGATGACTTACTTGGCACTTCTGGACTTACTTGTTCATTTTAAAATTTTTATGAATTTTATTAGCATATGTTTGCAGCTCATACTGCCTGCATTCGTTATGATGGGCAGGTGCATGTACGTAGCATATCTTAATTCCTTTTAATTCCCTTTCCTTTGTTTTTGGAATTGTAAGGGTGCGTTTTTCATCTGTCCAACCTGAGTTAATTGTAGCAAGTAATTTGAAAAGAAATAAGCTTGAGTTCATTGAAACAGTCCCAGAGCAACATTCCAAAGTCTCTCAGAAATGTGAAGATATGAGGAAATAATGGAAAATATTTTGGGCACATTTAGTCAGCTATCATATACTTGCCCTTGGAAATGCAGATGTCCCTGAATCCCTGTACAGTCTGACTTTTTATTTGAAGTATTCAAGCAATCTTTATTAAAATTTGAGTTGGACTATACAAATTTGCAGTAAATCATTTATTGAAAATAAAATAAATGGGGAGCTCTTATTAATGAAATCAAAATACACCTGTTGTGAATAATATTATTTTATTGATGCCAAATTTTCAAGATCAGTTGAACAATTTTGATTGCATGTAAAATACAATGTGATGGCAATTTTATATGGTTGATTTTTGTTTGTTTGTTTCCCTCACTTTTTTTACATAATGCTGGTTGTAAATCATCTGTTCAATGTTTTCACAACTCCCAAATATGAACTCTGGTAAAAGCTTTTTATTATGTGTCATTTCTTCTGTTTTCATTCATTATTGAATAAATGATGGTTCTGTTGGTATTCTTTAGAATAGGTTTTTGCTCTGCAATTCAGGATGGCTTTAACTCACTTTGTAACCCATGCTTGCCTTGGTGTTTCATCCTTCTGCCTCAGCCTATCAAGTGATATGGTTACATGCATGTGCAACCATTACTGGCTAAATTTAGTTTCACGTGTCCATGATTTTCAACTTTGTGGTCTGTGATTCAGGAACTATTATTCTTAAAGTCATTTTGATTGTGAGTTATTACTAAAAGATTTTGAGTAGTTCTTGTCATTGTGTTATTTTTCTCTTGCTGATTCTTCTATTTCTTCCTTTTGTTTAACTTCTTAATATTATAGTGCAGGTTTGGTAGTCATGAACTATTTAAAGGACTTTTTGTCATGAATATTCTTTATTTTTCCCTAAATTTTTAAAGATTGTGCAGAATGTTATAATGCAATTAAAACGTTTTTTTTTTTTAATTTCTATTAACTTGATATACTTCTCCATACTCTTCTGGTCTAAAACTGCTGTTACTTTGAAAGATTTTTCTTTATAAATTACTTGATATATCTCTCATAACTTTTAGTATTCTGTGTTTGTTCTGATTTTCTGGAATTTTTCTGTAACGTATTGTGGTGAGATTCCTTTCTGGGCATATCTATTTGAAGTCTTAAATTCCTTATTATCTAGCTCTCCATTTCAAGGCCTAGATTTGAAAACTTTCTGCAATAATTTCTGGGAATAAATTTTTCTCTCTTTTCCAGGCCTTCATTTTCTTCTGAAATGCTTAGGTTAGGTCTTTCAGAATCACCTATGAGCCTCACATTAACTTGTCATGATTTATTTTGTTACAGGTATATCACTGTGTTACCTACCACATCATTCTTGTCATCAAGGTTTGATATTTTGTCTTCCAATTGGTTATGGCTGCTGGTATGGGTTTCCATTGCACTTTTCATTTCCAGGACTTGTGCTTTATTCTTTCATCTAACCAGAAATTCTTTCCTAGGTCATTTTGCCATATTTTGCATATGAATTCAGTGAATTGTCTATGTTTTATTTAAGCATTTCAAACATCTTATTAGTTAAAATCATTCCTATACTTATTTAAATTCTTTTTGAGTTTGATGAACATTTTATGCATTTGCTTCCTAGATATCTTCAAATGTTTTATCATTTGACTTCTGAAGTCTTTACAGAAGAGTTACTTCACTTCACTGACTGTCGCCTTCTGTGGCGTTATGAAAGTCTGGGGCATGTTACTGTCTTATTTCTCATTATTCCTGTGCTATTATGTTGAGTGCTGTAGGTTACTTGGGCTAGAAAGACCTCCTGCCTAGGATCCCTAGCCCTGAAATACAAGCAGAGTACAGGTACTGTTAATATCTACCTGCAAAGAACCAGTCATATGTGACAGAGCTAGTTTAATTTGTTTTCTGTCAATAAAGCAAGAATGCAAAACTTAAAAAGAACAGACCAAAGGCTGTAAGACACAGGTAAAAAAAAAAAAAAAAAAAAAAAAGGATTTAAAAGTAAATCATAGGAGAAAAAAATTAGAAAAACAAGAGATGTGAAAGAAAAAATGCATCAGAAGAAAGAATATCATTTATTTATTTATTTATTTATTTATTTATTCAATCAGTGCAGGGGGATCGAACTCATGACTGCCTGCTTGCAAGGCAGGTGCTTATGGCACTGAGCTAAATCCCCAGCCCCTGAACTTCATTTTTTGAAGATATGATATTTATGTGCATAAATAGGTGGAGTGGGGAACGGGGTTGGACAGAATATGTGTGAGAGAAGTAAAAAAGGAGGAAAAGGAGTGATTTGTATGTAGAAAATTAGTAAAATCTTTAGGTAGTCTTTCTGCCCTATTTATAATCTTGAAAAAACCTACATTAAAGGACAATACGAAAACTTTTCATGAAGGAGAACTTGACAGGTCATTGTAAAACATCGTATAAAACAACATTTAAATCTCATTTACAGTTTTTAATAAGCATATTACCCTCACATACACTATAAAATAAAAAAGAAACAGAAAGGTTGTTTTAGTAAAAGCTTTCATATATTTAAGAAAGAATGGAGAGGGGAAGGGTAGTGTGAGATTGTGCAAGTGGGGGGACAGGGAGATAAGAGAAGGGGAGTGAGATCCAACGGATCCTGGAGGAGGAAACAGGGAAATGCAGCACAGCTAGTAATCAAAGATACACTATTTTAGCAGCACAATAAAACAACTCTTGGTGTGGAGGGTCCCAATATGTTCTTTACAATACTATCAAACTTCGATTACTCTTGTGGTTTGTGTATACAAGAGAGGAATGGGTAGAAAAGGACAGATAAAAATAAGTATTAAATAGAAGATGAAAGAGCTGTCAGACAGGAGAAGGTAGAAGGGGGAAAATAATTCAGGTAAGGAGAGGATGAGATTGAAGACGGGAGGTGAGAAAAGAGATTGGGAGAGAGTGTCCAACCACTGAACCAAAAAGTCAAGTCTAGATAACATCCAGAATACCCTGTGTAGTGGCACATGTGAGTCACCACATGGAATGCTTTAGAAGCAACATATGAACATTTGTACACATAAGTAAAACCAGAAAACTAAACATACAAAGAACTGGCATTCAACCAATTAAAAAAAAAAAAACCTAGAATACACACACACACATGCACACACACACACACACAAACACACCCACACACACACACACACACAGGAAAAAACTGTAAAGGCTCCACTACTCAGGAGAGAGCCTTTGCTGACCTCAGAACTCAGGCAGGTCACCATTGTTTGTCTCACTCTCAGGTAGCAAACAGGTTCCCAGCAGGGATTCTGCTGCAGGCTCTGCTGTTTGTTCCTCTCAATTTACCTTGCTCAGCTTCCTGTGCTCTGTGTCCAAGTTCTACTCCGCCTGTCCCCATGGCTGGCAGCCTCACTGGTCCCCTATGGGCAGGCAGGAAGTGGTAACTCCACTCCCATGTGCCATTCTGATGACTTTTCTCAGTTCCCCTACTCCTTCTTGCTGGCTTTAAATTTGGTCAGGAAATGAACGGCTTTGTGGATTGACAGGAAGTAATCTCTATAGGCACTTTTGTGGATTGTTTTATCCACTCCTATTGTTTGCCAACCAGGTGGTTCAAGCTTTGCAGTTTTCATCAAGCCTGTAAATTTAGTGCTACTTAGGACTTTGCATAAGAGAGCCCTTGTGCAAGTAATTTAGTAGCAGTGAGGGGTGCTGGAAGAACTGTCACAGGTGCAGAGCTCATCTGTCTTCTGATACATGGCAGAGTTCTTGGTCCCCAGGGCCTTCCTCAGCAACCCACATGTCAGAGACACTGCAAGTTCCTGAAGTTGTGTTTCACAGATCTCTTTATGCCTGCTTGTGGGTTCCTAAGCAGGATGGTGTCCTTTGTCTCTGTTCTAAGGAACACACCTGTCCTAACTCTGTCGCTGCTGTCTCTGTGATTCTCTGGCTTGCACAAAGCATAGTGCCCCGATCATGGGTAGTTTGCTCAGGGACTGTGTGCAGGTGGGCAGAGTGTCAGGATAAGAGGGCACGGGGTGATGGTTGTTCATCTGGACACTAATGAGTCGGGAGCCTCTGATAACTCCCTGCTGTATCTAGATTTTAGTGAGCACAATTATTTTTACAAAATAGAAAATTCTTGTATATTTCAATGTAGCTACTTTGACTCTTCCCTTTAAAAGTATGGGACCATTTACTCTGAGATGTTTGTTGCTCTCTTGGAGGTAAAACTCAGAAGAACGGCTGGTTATGTATTAAGACAGAAGTACAAGTATAAATATAAATATAAATATAAATATAAATATAAATATAAATATAAATATAAATATAAATATAAATATAAATATTATAGGTCTTTGATATATTTTTTCTTAATTACGTAAAGTCATTTTTTATGTTGTGACCTGATTTATGTTCCAACTTTAATAAAATCTCAGGAATTTGCAAGGAAGTCATCCTTTCTACACTCCTCTTTCTATTCAGTCTTCATCAGAGCACGGTACTTGTTACTTAAGGATTATTCCCCACTCAGTCTTCTCTACTGACTCTGAAGACAATGGATCACCTCTTTTTTGCCATAATTGTCCTGCAAAGTCCTTTTAAGTGACAAGGTCATCAAGGGATTGTGCTTGATAAGTAGCTGAGGCACCGGGGATACAGAACTTAGTTACATTTTTTGCTCTCAGTGCATCATCCTGTTTCTCTTAAACAGCCACAGACAAATGTCTGTGCTGTTTCCCAGACAAGTAGCACAGAAGGCACTGGTATGGCACCTTGTACACAGTAATAAAATCCAACATGCTCAGCTTCCACCTGTCTTATTCTGCATGTGAAATCTTTCTGTTACCTGCTGCCATTGAATCTGAGTCCCTAAAGGTAAATATTTTTTTAAAAATCCTATAGGTGGTGGATAGCCTGTCTTGTGTGTAAGGCACAAAGATGCTTTCACCCCTGAATAAGAGAGTCAGATACAACCTGCATGGGAAGGAATTCTGGTATTCAGTGGTGATTTGCTGGGAGAGTAGATTCTGGGTCATCACACTATTCCCGGTGTATTCCAATATAATGAAGGAAAAGCATGAGTGCATTTTAAAAATCTTACTCTTTTTCTATATATTTCAAACTAATTTTTTTATTTTAATATTTAAAGGGAAAATATTTAGTGTTGAAGTTGGTGACAGCTTTTTAACCACAAAGGGCCCTCTAGAATCTCTTGCAGGTACCAGTCCCAGATTTTGACGTGAACACTTCACCAGATGCCAAGGCCATGCTTTTTCTGGCATCTCCCTCACTGTCACTGATCTAAATGTCACATATCTGTCTTGAAGGAGAAGACATGCAGCCCTCAGGGAGCAGACATGGGCAACAGTGGATCCCCATTGCTCACCCTTTCACACGATTCTCCTTCATCTGTCCCTGTTCTTACCGGATGTCTACAGTGTTAGCAGCCCAGGAGCAGAGCAGAGGGTCTCACTTGGAGAAGTTAACTGAAGCATCCTGATCAGTCAAGCAAAGTGAGTGGTCAGTCATTGTTTCAGAATGACAAGGGAAGACCTTCCCTGGAGGATACTATGCAAATTCCTTATGGGTGCAAGGATGTGGAAAGAGGTAAGAGATGGGTAGGAGGGCTCTTATGTGAATCAAGTGAGGTTCAACTTTTTCCATGTTTGGAGGAATAACAACCAGAAAAATGCTCACATTTCTTGCAACAGCAGGGAGAAGGCACTCACTGTGGGATTCCTAAGGGAGTTACAGTTCACCCAGCCCTGCCCCTAAAGGTGGTTCCCAAGTCCAGCCTATTGGTGTGTGTGCAGATCAGGCTGTGGGAGCAGAGAGCACACACTATTGGACTCTTCCCTGCCTAGGAAGACAAAACGCAGCTCTTCCCTCACAAGTACTGATCTTTTGAGTCTTGTATGATTATATTATGGTATGGAACTAGCAAACAATTTCTGGTAACTACTGTTACCAAGAGCATTAGAAGCCTGTTAGAAACATGCTGGGTACAGTCCTTGCCTGGACCATGTAATTACACACTAAAAGGGGCACTCATGTTAAAGGAACTTGGCAGGGGCAAAAGTTCTATCTTTTTCACCCGCAGAGAATTATTCCTCAGTTAAGAGCACATGGAATCTCCAGCAATTAGTTTTCATGCACTGATGAGCATCCTGTCATTCTCCTCACTTTCTCTCCATATCCGATTCGTCAAAATACATTGACGGGAACAATTTCCTGGAGATCACTGCACAAAAGAACAAGGGATACCTTTGCCTACACTTCATTTTTCTGAAAAACATAGAAAAATTCTTTCTCCGCATACTCTTTCTTTTCATGGATGTTGGGCAAACACTGTCCTGAGTTCACAGAGCAATTGCAGATTCCGTACTTTACCAGAGCACTTACCAGACAAGTGATTAGCATTCCTCTAAACATGCATCTATGAATGACATTTTATGGGGCCTCTATCCAAGGTGGTCATTAAGGAAAAAATATTGGTTCAGAGCTGCTCAGGGAGTTTCATTGCAGACCTCAGGGCCCAGTGCTGGGAGAAGATAAACCTGTTTTGTTTTTTTTTTTGTTTTTTTTTTTTTTTTTTTTTTTTTTTTTACATCTTCTATGATTGGTCAGATAATCAACACACACAGTACACACTGTGGCAACTTAGCTTATGGGAGAAAAAGTAAAAGGTACTCTGTCATTTGTCCCCTAATTGTGATTAAAACTAAAATAAAATGTGAATTTATAATTTTGTGGGTCTGTATGTTGTAAATAAAGAAGCAGTCATGTTTACATGATTTTTCTAGACATTTAAGACCTTATTCTATATGTCCTTAATTTGATGAAATGCTAATAAATGAAATGAAAGAAATCCATACTCATTAAATTAGTGACAAATATAAATAATAAATTTAAACCATAATTTGAAGAAAACACTAACTTTTTAAACTAAATTTACACAGATGTATTCATTTTCATACTCTTTTCCTTGGATCTGAGAAACTTGCTTAAATTATATGCTATTTTTCTCTTTCATATTATAATATAGTATCTGAGTAGTTCACAGTGAAAACTGAGTTGATTTATAAGGTTAATATTTTATGGATCCCAAACAATTTTGTAGAAAGTAGTCTACTAAAAGAACATAAGGGTCGGTCAAACAGATTAAATGGAAAAATTAAAATATGTTTTTGGTTGCCAATAATAGCTTTTGTATAATGATAATGTTTTGAGATCAGTTTAATAATTTGTGTTGTGACAGTGATTGAGATGCCAATTGCAAACACCCCTCAATGTTTTCTTAAATTTTTTAGTATCCTGTACTTTGAATGCAATATGTGTGTTACATATTGTTTGTTAAATACATAATTACAATCCTGAGTAGAAAGTCTGAACAGAAATTTTACTCTCTCTTATTTCTATTATACATTATTCATAATTAATTTTCTGAGATGTCAGTAATCTGTGGCTTTGTTGTCTGCTTGCCCTTGAAAAATAAATTGCACCAGTCTGCAATCCCACCAAGGGTTGAATAGCCCACAGTCCTGCCAATATTTGCTATTGACTAAATTCTTGATGATGGCCATCCTTCAAAGGGAAACAAAATGCTCAAAAAGAAGTAACAGGTGGCTTAGGGAAAAGGAGAAAAGAAAAAGCTAAAAGAATTATGTGTACAGGTGTCTTGTTTACTCTTCTCTCATTGCTGCAACAAAATAAGGACCCTCAAAACTAGGGAAGGAAAGATTTATGTAGCTTACAGCTTTTGGAGGATTCAGGCTAATCTCAGTGGCTCCAAGGCACAGTGGTGTGGCTGAGTGTCAACTGTTCATGGCAGCAGCAAACAGCAAGAGCAAAAGGGTAAAAAGAGAAAAGCCCTCCTCCTTCTCTCCTTTACATTGTATGCTAGTTACCTAATCCTAGTGGGGTGCAGCATTGAAACTGCCAAACTGAGAGCTAGACAATTCACCAATCATAAATACTAATCTCAGCTGACTCCTTAACTACATGAAGCTTTGCAGGGACACCCAGACACAAACAATAACAGTTGGTGTACAGATAAATAAGTATGTATATATAAAAGATATATAAATATACTACTAATCTCTGCAAGTTCATCTGAAAAAACAGTTTGCAATCTTATTGATTGCTTGATCCTTTTTTTGACAATTCTTAAAATCTGAAGAACTACTTTTAAGTTAATAATGTGAAAAATATTACCTAGTGTTAACTTTGTACTACTTTTTAGAAATTCTGTATCATTTTTATTATTTTTTGTTTGATTTTAAATTAAAAAAAGAAAAGAAAAGAAATTGTAAGAGTTCTTGAGAATTTATACTTGTCTTGCCCTTCATGAGAGACATTTTCACTTGATCACCTCATCTGTAAGGTGATGTTACATTGATTTCAATGTGGCTAAACTTTAAACCAGTAATTTTGGGAGAACACATCCTTGGTGGTGTAAACTAATGTACAGTCATTAGTTTCCAAATAGTTCTTGTGTTTTTCTCTCTATTTCCCAACTTGCTTCGAGCCTTGTTTTTAGTTCCTAGTTCTTGAAGGACGAGATGCAGTTTCGCTTTGGCTCAGAATTCTGATCTTCAGGTTATATCAGGGTCCACAGGAATCAAGAATGAATTCTCAGCCTGTCTTGTAGCCCTCCACTCATACATTTGCTGGAAACTGGATCCCAAGTGATTCCTGTGTTCTGCAGTAGATTCAGGATAAAGGCAGCTTTGGATTTCAGAGATATGTTTTCAAACAGAGTAAAAATTGACCCTAGAAGTTAACGTCCCTTTGCATTATTCTATATTGTTTTATCCATTTTCTCCCTTAATTCCACATTCATTCCTTCCTCTCCTTGTATGTTTTGTCCTTTTTAAAATAGTTTTTTAGTATTTCATAAGAGCTGTTAATACAAGATAGCAAGCGTGTGGTTTATGTAAAGCTAAATCCACTTAAATATATTTTTTTTATTTAAAACTAGGGCTTTTCGTGATGGCATCTAGTGGTTTTGCAATATTACAGCTTCTCAGCTGACTTCTGTTCTTTCTGCTCACTCAAACACATGCTCTGCTATGGTATTTTTGGTTCTTGATTTAACCACTTGCTTTCACAGCCCAATACCCTTGAAATTTGCTCCTTATTTGCTGACTGCTTTGTATAGGTCTCTCCCACAATAGAGCTACATTGCTTTGCAATGATTTCTGCCCTGCATTGCACCATGTAGGACAGTTAGATGGTGTTTCAGTCCCAAATCCTCCGGGCTCTGTTGCTCTGGGTCTGTGGTGAGAAACGGAAAATTTCCTCCATCTTTTTAGAGTGATATGTTTGTGCAGTTGAAAACAACTTTAAGAACAAGTAGAAAAGAATGACTATTTCTAAATAACACAAATAAATGCTGTTTCAAAATGTTGTTCAAGAGAATATTATCAATGTTTAACTGCTTTATTTATATGAGAAAAATCTTGTATGTTTATGTATTTATGATCACTATTCATTCCTGACTATAGATGTCTGCGGTAGCATTATGATGACCCAGTCTCCAGGCTCATTGGTAGTGTCTGTTGGACAGAGCGCCACCATCCACTGCAAGTCCAGCAGTGTCTTCTACACAGTAATTTTAATGAGAATTTCCTGTTACTGTATCAGCAGAAACCACCACACTGTCGCAAACTGCCCATTTACTGGGTATCAACCCTGGGATCTGGGGTCCCAGATCAATTCAGTGGCAGTGGGTCTGGCACGATTTCACTCTCACCATCAGCAGGTTGCAGGCTGAAGATGTGGTGGATTATTACCATCTGCAGGATTATAGTGCTCCTCCCACAGTGATTCAACCTCAAATACAAACTTCCTTTCAGGGCCTCCCCAGTGGCTTACTACCCTTGTGACCCAGGGCTTCAACACTTTCTCCTGCTGCCTGAGAGACTGTGTCCCCCTGATACATAAAGAAGTCTGCAGTGCTGAAAGAAGGTAATGAGTCTCCTGGTCTCCTAGCTGCTTTGCTGTAAGAAAACACAGCCAAGACATTTTCATCACTGGCATTTTTTTTATCATAATTTAGATACTCAAGGCATTAAAATTAGAAATTCATTACTTTGTAGTTGTATGAGACAGAATCCATCACCAGATTCCAGGACTGAAATCACAATACTGTCAGATGCTTTCCATTTGTACTTTAGGACAGACTATATCTCTTCCGTTTTCTGTATCTTGAGTTCCTTTCATCTCTTGACAGGTGGCCTTACTAAAATCTCCAGAGTGACCAGTATTTCATTCCTGTGACACTGGTTCCATAGTGACATTTGTATCTGAATATCCATTTCTGCTTTTCAAATATGAACACTAACAAATGTACTGATTTATATTGATAAATATAATTTTGTATTTAGTATCAGAGTAGTTTTCACATGAATTATCCATTTATTTTGGCATTTTTTGGAGATAGGTTTGCATTCTGCAGTTTAACTTGGCCTTGAACTAAACTGGAATCTCAGGCTGGCATTTAACTTGCAAGGTTCCTCCTGCCTCAGCCTCTCAAGTGGTGAAAACACAGGAATGTATCACTTATCCTGGCTCAAGTTAATTTTGCAAGTCTAGAATATTTGATATTTCAGTCTATGATCTTAAAATACTATCTGTAAGTGCATTCACATTGGGAGTTATTACTGAATGGTATTGATTATTTCCTGTCATTGCAGTATTTTTTATGTTACTGAATTTTTTTTTATTATTTTCTTGATCTATTTTTCACTTTTTTTAGTGCTGGAATAGTGAACTTCTTAAAAGCATGTTTCCCTAAATTTGAAAATATATTTTTGAGAATATTACAATGGGCAATGAAAGTTTTATTTTTTTGGACTTTCTACTCTCTTCCAAGCTCTCCTGCCCTAAAATTTATACTGACAAATGTGGTAAAACTCTGATAGAATTCTTCTTTGTAAGTTACTTGATACATCTATCATGTCTTTTAGTATTCTTTCTTTGTTCTGATTTTCTTAGATTTTTCCTTAAAGTGTTGTGCAGAGATAATTTTCAGGTCCTGTTTACTTTGGGCTTTAAACATCATATTATCTGGATCTACATTTCTTTGCCTATAATGGAAAGTTTTGTGCAACACTTACAGAGAATAAATGTCTTACAGGTTTACATTCTTTTCTCGTTCTTGATTGTCTTCTCGAATTGTTAGCTTATGACTTTTAGAGTCTTCTATGATCTCTCAAATCAACTTGTCATGGTTTCTTTTGAATAAAGGAGAATCTCCAAGTCATCTACATCATTCTTTACTCAAGTTTTGATATTTCATCTTCTAATTGGTGTGGTCTGCTTGCATGACTTGCAGTTGTGTCTTTCATTTCCAGAAGTTACGCTTCGGTATAACTATAAATTCCATGGCAGTTCGTTTTTATCATTCATAGTTTTAATTGAATTCAATCATCCCATTCTGTCCTCTTTAAGTGTGTTGAACATCTTCTTAGTTAAAAGAGTTCTTCTTATGAAAATCTTCTTTGAGTTCGTTGAATATTCTTTGCATTTTCTTAGTTGATCTCTTTAAACGTTTGATCCCTTGGTTTGTGAAATCTTTCCAGGACACACTTTGGCCACTTTGCTTTCTGTCAGCTGTTGGAAAGCTATAAAATTTGGAGGCACCTGATTCATTTATTTCTCATTATTCCTTTGCTTTTATATTGAGTGTTGTGTGCCAGTTGGTCTAGAAATACCTACTGCTAGGGATCTCTAGCCCTGAACTTCTGGCAAGGGACAGGCACTGGATATATCCACCTGCAAAGAACCAGTCCTAAGTTGGGGTATAATGTTCATCTGGTTTAGCAAGTTTTCTACTTTTACAATAATACAAGAATACAAATGATTACAAACGACTGAGAAAAGATGGTGAGGTACCTAATAAATTATAATTAAATTAAAGAAGAACAACTAAGAAAAACAGGAGACTAAAAGAAACACACTATAATAGAAAAAAGAAGTCAATATTTTTATATTATTTTACATGCATATAATGGTGGAAAAGGGAGGGACCCATAGGTAGAAAAGCAAATTATTCATTGTGGAGATTATATCCAGTTTATAAACTCAAAGAAAACCTTTATTAAAAGATCATATGCCCAACTTTAAAGAAGTAAAACTTGAAAGATCAAAACCAAACATTTTAGAAAACACTTTAAATTCACAGGTTTTTTTTTATAAGTATAGCCCCTCACTTGCTCACTAAACTAGAGAAAACCAATAATGTTCTAATAATAGGTTCAATATTCAAAAAATATGAGGGAGAGTAAGGAGATTGTGAGGATGTAAGGGGAGATGAGTCATTAACTGTGCGGAGAGACCTAAGTAGATCCTAAAAGAGGACACAGCGAAATGGGGCACAAGGAGTGACCAGCAAACACTATTTCAGCAACACTGTGAAATAACTCTTGGTGGTTAGAACCTGAGTGTACTCTGTTACAATATTATCGTTTATTGAATGCTCTTAGTTGTTTGTGGATATAAGAACAGAATAGGCAGAAAAAGAGAGACCAAAAATAAGCACAAAGTAGAAGATTGAAGAGCTGATAGAGTAGAGAAGGTATAAGGTGGAAAGTAATTCAGATAAGGAAAAGATGCAATTGAAGGTGAGAGGTGAGAAAAGAGATGGAGAGAGAAACCAATAGTTAATCTAGAATATTAGGTCGGATTGAATACCTTTGAGAAGCACCATCTGAAGAAGCCACAGGTGAATTAACACTTGGAGAGCTTCATAGGCAACAGCACAACATTTGTATGCTTAGGTAGAACATTGTCGACACTCCACACACACACACACACACACACACACACACACACACACACACCCTAGAGAAACATACAAAGGCTCTAGCCCTTAGGAGCCTCTGCTGAATTTAGAGCTCCAGCAGGTCTTCCCTGTTTCTGCCACTGGCAGGAGGCAAACATGTTCCCAGCAGGGATTCTGCTGCAGGCTCTGCTCTTTGCTCCACTCAGTTTAGCTCACTCAGCTCCTGTGCTCTGTGTCCAAGTTCTACTGAGCCTGTCCCCCAAGGGTGGCAACCTGACTGGTGGTCTGGGCTTAGGCAGGAAGTGCTTAGCCCATCCTTGTGTGCCATTGTGATTACTTTATTCTGTGCCTTTTCTTCTTTCTGGCTTTCAATGTGGCCAGTAAATGAATGGTTTTTGTGGTCTGGCAGGAAGTAATCTCTCTTGACACAGAGATGGACTGTGTTCTCCAGTCTCAGTGATTGCTTGTCCTGGTTGTTCATCTTTAGAGTCTCTCTCCAGCTTGAAAATTTAGTGTAAATGAAGGCTTTGCAGACAGAGACCTTTTGCATGTAATTTAGTAGCACTAGAGAGCTTCAGGCATGAACAGTTGTGGGTGCAGAGATCAGCTCAGTGTGAAGTGCTGGGAGAGTGCTT
Source organism: Cavia porcellus (assembly GCF_034190915.1). NCBI lineage: Eukaryota > Metazoa > Chordata > Mammalia > Rodentia > Caviidae > Cavia > Cavia porcellus. The sequence goes on along the minus strand of NW_026947501.1, from coordinate 40,797,753 downwards.
GTTCTCTCAGAGCTTTCGGTTATTTTCTGTGCACCAGAATCCATTTGTCACAGTCATTAAAAATCCCTGTGGCTCTGTGTCACAGACTTCTCAGTGTGTGTTTCTGGGCCCCTAAGCCTGATGTTAGCCTTTGTGTCTGTTCTTGGGGATACAGTGGACCTACCGCTGTTACTGTTGTCTTTTATTCTGTGACTTTCACTTGTCTTAGTGCCCTGATCTAAAGTGGGAAGTGGCAAGCTTGTGTGACCAGCTTACTCAGGGGCCATGTCTCCAGGTGAGAAGAGAGTTAGGACAGGAAGGAAATAGGTAATGGCTGCTACTCTGGGCACCTATAAATCAGGAGGCTCTGATAAGTCCCAGCAGTCAACTTGGGATGTGAGGGTCTGAAGAGCATATTCCTTTTTAAAGGAGAGAACACTGTGGCTTATTTCATTGTAGATAACTTGCCTCTCCCCTGCCAAATTATGTGGTCATTTACACTGAGATCCTTGTTGCTGTCCTGCTGTTAAAAGAACTATGGAGAAAAATAAAAACCCAAAATGTGTAAATGTTGGTGTAAAAAAGAGAGGAAAAAATACTCTAAAAGATACAACTGCAAGCGTGTTTAGGTGTATTAAGATAGATGACTATGACTAAGTTTTTGTTGGATCATTGAACACAACTAGTTGCAGTCTCACTGTTTGAATGTTCATTTTGTATGCTTTAACCCTGTAACTTTAACAACTATTTCTAGGATGACAATATCTAATCTGTTAACTAGGGATTTCTTACTGTTTTTTTTTTTTTAATTCTGTGTTACTTGTACCCTTATACTGTTTTGTTTTGTTCTGTTTCTCCTTTAAATTAAAAAAAAAAACAAAAACAAAAACAAACAAACAAAAAAACCCCTTCACACAATTGTCTTTGCTGTTCTCCAGAGAAGTAGCATCGCATAAGGGCACTGGTCCCCTCAAGCAGAAAAGTCTTATTGGGACTCTAAGCCTGAAGGTGGAACATGAAGACCTTGCAGACCATAAGCAACTCCAGCATGCTCAGCTTCCACCCTGCTAATCCTGGGTGTCAAATCTGTCCCTGAGCCACAGGCACTGAACCTATCTGAGTCCCAAAAATAAAAATCCTATAAATCCTGTGCTGTGAAGAGTGGCCTGCCTGGTGAATAAGAGACTAATAGATGCTTCTATCACTATTCAAGAAGTTGTACCTTGACCTGCAAGAGACAAAGGTCCTGTCTCCAATGTGGAAGGAATGGAAAAGTACATCTATATCATAGCACTATTCTCAGTGTATCCCAAAATAATGAAGGAGAAAGACTACTGCACTTTCATATTTTCATATTTTTGTGTGTTTAAAGCTAAATTGTAATTTGGGCTTTGATATATAAAGGAAAAGTATTCAATAGAGCCAGCTTTGCAATCACAAAGGGCCCTCTAGAGACATTTGCAGATATAAGCCACTGATTTTGATGTGACAGATTTCACTAGACTCCAGGACCTTGCTCTTCGTGGCATGTTACTTTCTGTCACTGATGTAAATGTTACACGTCCATCCTGGAGAACAAGACGTGCATCTCTTACAAGTGGGTGGGACATACATGTGTAATGGAGGATCCAGAGCTCGTGCTCTCACCCCATTCTCCTTCTTCATCTCTCCCTGATCTTACCAGAGCTCAGGGGCTTAGCGAGAGCCTCATTTTGAAAAATTAAATGTAGAATTTTGATCAGTGAATCAGTTAGTACAGTACTTTTGTTTCAAACTGGTGAGGGAAGACCCTGCCTGGGGGACACTAGTCAAATACCCTGATGGGTGCAACCATGTGGTAAGTGGCAAGAGCAGAATGGGAGGCCTCTTATGTGAACCAAGTGAAGTACGTTTTCCATGTTGGAGGAATGCCAGTATGAATGAAGGCCACATATTCTACAGCAGTAGGCAAAAGACCCACACTGTGAACGGAGAGATGCAGTGCACCCTGATTCCAGAGTCCCGACCATCTCGTGTGTATGCAGGTCAGTCTGTGGGAACGGGAAGGCCACTCTGCTTGGACTATTCCCTAGCTAGGAAGAGAATTAAAGAGCTCCTACCTCACCAGGACTGATCTTCTGAGTCTTTTATGATTATTGTTACATCATGGAGCTAAGAAAGAACTTCTGCCATCTGCTGTGACCAAACACAGTAGAGAATGTTAGAAACACGACAGGTGTAGTCTTTTCCTGGAAATGTGATTAATAACAAAAGGGAACTCAAGTGAAAAGAGCTTGGCAGGGGAAAAAGTTCGATCTTTTTCAACCATAGAGAATTATTTTTTAGGGAAGAGAGCACGAAGTCTCTAGCAATTAGTTTTTATACACTGGTGAGTATCCTGTCAAACTCATCTGTTTCTCTGTATCGGATTCATTAAAACATTTCAAAAGCAAGAATTCCCTGGATATCATTGCACTAATGATCTAGAGATAATTTTGCTTTCATTTTATTTTTCTGTAAAATGTGGAAAATTTTTTTCTCTATTATCTCATTCTTTTCACAGCTGTTGAGAAATCACAGCCGTGATTCCCAAGAGTAAGAGAAGATTCCAAGCATTACCATAGCTGGAATGAGTTGTGTTTCAGGACAGCTGCATCTATGGGTGCCGTTTTCTGGGGCCTTTGTCTAAGGTGGTCACTGTGGAAAAGTTGCTGGGTCACAACTGCTCAGAGATTTTCGTGGTGGACTTCTGGACATCAGTGCTGGGAGAAAAATCAAACGGTGGTGTTTTCAGTTCGAAATTTTGTCCTCATCTTCTGTGACACCTCAAGTACTCAGCATACCCCATGTGCATTGTGAAAATTTGGTTTGTGGTAGAATAGGTAAAAAGTATTTTCATGTTTCCTTTAATGAAAAATAAAAATAAAATCAATTTTGGAATTTTTAAAATTTTCTGAATATGCATGTGAGAAGCAGTCATGTTTACTTGATTTTTCTAGGTATTTCCTTCTTTATTATTTATCTGTTTAAATTCAATAATTAATAGCAAATGTAATAAAGGAAATCTATACTCATTAAATAAGTAACAAATACAAATTATAAATTCAAACAAATATGTTGTGAAAGTAATAACGTTTAAAAATGGATTAGGGCAAATTTATTCATATTTCATATTCTTGTCACTGGATATGAGAACCTTCCTTAAACCATATGCTATTTTTCTCTTTCATATTAGAGTATCTGAGTAACTCTATGTGCCTCTTGAATGGATTATGAGTTTAATGCTTTTATATCAAAAATATTTTAGAAAACTCTTCAAAACAAAATCAATTTTCAGCTCCAACTGACTATATTTTTGGTGGTCAATAATAGGTTTGGCTTAATGAAAAGTTTTGAGATCTGTGTAAGAATGTGTGTTTGACATAATATTTGCTGAGATGCTAATTATATAGAGTTGCCCAATCTTTTATAAACATTTTAATTTTCTTTGATTTGCTATGCTATATCTATTCTAGAAATTGTTAAATTCACTTTCACAATTTTCAAATATAACATCTGAGCAAAATTTTTGCTCTCCATAAAATCTATTATTTTGCATTCACAGTTAAATTATATTTTTGTTTTGGACTGTGAGACATCTCTGGCTTTTGGTTTACTGGATATTAAAAATAAGTGGTTAGATTTCTTGCAAATTTGTGATAGTCTTGACTTCTAGGAGAGAGGTTTTCCCTTGGGCCCCTCATCTGTAAGGCTATCTTACACTGATTTCAAGAGGAAAAATCCTGAACCAGACATGCATTTGAAAAAAGATTCTTCAAGTGTTGGTCTGCAGGCATAAATTCCCTTACACACCTTGTTTTGTTCTCTCTCCATTTCTCAGTTTACTTTGAGCCTTGTTTTTCAGTTTCCAGTTGGGAGCAGGACAGGGTGAATTTTCGCTTTGGTTCACATTTCTGATCCTCAGGTTACATTAGGGTCTCACAGGAATCACAGAATGAATTCTCAGCCTGTGGAAACTGCCCACCCACGCATGATGTGGAAACTGGATCTGAAGTGTTTCCTGTGTTCTTCAGTATCATAAGGATAAAGGCAGATTTGGATTTCATTGATTTTTTTTTCAAAAACAGTAAAACACTAACCCTAGAAGATGTCAATTTTGTGTTTCCATTTCTTTTCTTTATCTTTTTTTCTCCCTTAAATTATTCTGCACTTGTTCCCAACTCTACCTGCTGGGTTTTTGGTCCTAGTGTTTCTGTTTTGTTTTAGTATTTCACCAGAGTCATTAATAAAAGCTTGTGATTTCTGTAAAACTAAAAATTTGAATATATTTTGTGACTTTAAAATAAGGCTTTTCATGATGCCATCTAGTGCTTTTGTAGTATTAGAGCTTCTCAGCTGCCATCTTTTCTTTCTGGTCATGCAAACACATGCTTTGTCTTTTTAGTTCTTGGTTTAATTGGTTGCTTTCACAGAAAATATTCCTCAATTTGCTTCCTTACCTGTTATATCCTTTTCATAGGTCTCTCTCAGCCATATCCATCTGCACAGATTCTCTAAAAGAAGCCTTTGAAATGAGGTCTGACATGCATCCACCAGAAGGGACTGTAAGATAGTATCCAAGACTTACTAAATTAAGTGATGCCATCATTCTGTAACTCAGATTCAGTGGGTTAACATCCAGATGCTCTCATGACTCCAAAGCGAGTCTTTCTCTTGCCTTTCTTGCTGCTTGAGGTATCTCACACGCCTTGGCCAGCAGCACTTTCCCCTAAACTCAGAGCCAGCACCATGTCATCTCGCTGCCCCTTTTTCCAACCTGTGAAGTTTCCTCAACTGACTTTACACTAATGATGAGTATAACTGTGTTTTTAGCTGTGTCTGCCCTCCAGGCTCTTCATCTCACAGGAATCAACCAAATTCAGTGTTTGGGCAGGGGAAAGTTTGAGTCTCTATGGGAATAGTGAACTAAGTAGTTGCAATTATATATTCACTTCATAAGGGAACTGAGCACCTGCACTGGGGCATAGTAGGAGACAAGATTCTCATATTTTGCATATAATGGTTTGAGAACTCAGAAGCCTCTGATGTTCCATGCTGAAGGAAATACACATATTTGGCATCTGAAGCAACAGAACTTCGAAATAATGAGCAGGCAACATACTGATTCAGGTGAGTTTGGGATGACTGGAGAATGCTCATGTCGGGCCCCAACCATACTGAAGGAATTTGTATTATCTTATAACTAATATGATTGTGGACACATAGCTGTGCCCTTGCCACGTATAGGAACAGGCGTCCACAAAGTGCTTGTGTTGTATGCATATTTTGCAAAATGAGAAGTTAACTCCAATCTGCCACTTGCAGTGCAAGTTACTAGCAGAATAGAGACACTAAGATATATTTGCAGTTATGTGTAGCCCACGAGCCCTGAGTCTGTCCATATGAGGGCTTATGGAATACGTCCACACACTAGTACCTACCCAGTATTTATTAATCCATGAAGAAGTTAGTGCCTCCAGGATGAGTGATGGAATGGCAGAAATAATGTGAGTAATACTAGCCAGGTATGTAATCTTAAACTGTCTCTGTAACATGCAAAGAGAAGAGTATGCAGAAAGGCCAATCGGCATAACACAAGTGTAGCATTTAATGTTTGTGGCCAGGCGCTGCAGTTCCCTCCCATGAGCAAACATGTTTTGCCTTGGGAAATCACAGCCTTTTATCTTGAGACTGGAATCCAAAATCAATTCTAAGATGTTTGTTCTGCCATCCTTTTTCAGTCGGTCTTTCAGAGGGAGACACGGGCAAGGAAACAAGGATGTTGCTTGGCTTCAAAGATTACACATCAGTATTTCTGCCAGCCCTGTTTACTTTGCTTAGAGCCAACTGAAGGGAAGAGGAAAAAACTTAGCCAGCTCTGTTACATATTAGTACATGGAGACAAGGCCATGTTTAACATTAGAATAATATTAAGTTACTACAAAACTATTATACATAGATAATAAATTATTCTACAAGTCTCACTTGAGTGGGCTCTCTTCTTCATTCTCTAGTGGTGGTTTCTCCTCATCTCCGGACACTTGTGTACTGGGGTCAGTGCCAGTTCACAGCCTTGTTTCAGACATTTGCAATCATTAACTCTTTTTTTTTTTTTTTTTTTTTTTTTTTAGTCTTTTTCCGTTTTACCGGTACCGGGGATCGAACTCACTCACGACTGCCTGCTTCCAAGGTGGGTGCTTATGCTGCTGAGCTAAATCCCCAGCCCCCAATCATTAACTCTTGATATCACCCTGTATCCCTGAATGTGTGTCTTCTGCTAAGACTGCTTCCCTGAGCTCCAGAATCACACATATGCCAGAGACACTGTCAGTTACATGTCTGGTGACATGTTAGAGTTCTAAAATACTCCAGTTTAGTTTTGATTCCTAGTGTCCAAACTTGCTTTTTTCTAGTTTCCCATCTATGAAAACACCTTTGCAAATTTTCTGATGGCTCAGATGTAAATGCATAGCAGGTGTCTTCCATTCTAATGTTGTTTCTCCCATTGTCCAATATGAGAGCAAAGCTTATTTGTTTGGCATTTTCAATTAACGTGTGTTAGCCTATCTTTCTCTATAATGAGCAATGAGTTAAGGTCCTTGCGGAGGGAGGCACATTGTGGTGGCAAAGAAGTGTCAGAGAATGTTAAGCTGGGATTGTCTGTATTAACTTTGGAGGTTGTTCTAAAAGCCAATTTTCACATAATATATATCAACTATCCCTATAATCCAAATTTTCAATGTCTCATCCACAGTATATGCTGGGGATAATTGTAGTCTTGCTCGGGGAAATTCATCAAAGGGAAGAAAGACTTAAATTTTACTAACTTCCATGATGGTGGGTTTAAGGTGGGGAGTACAATATTTAATTCTGGGAACTATTTGTTTTCAACCTAATTTTGTTTTAATTTTGCCTCAGAGATAATATTCTTTTTAAAATCCTTTTAAGAAACTAAAAATCAAAAGCAACAAATTAAAATCATTCTTTGTATTCTGACAAAAAAGTCTTAATATTAGTATTTTTATGCCTTTAAGGGCAATTCAAGGAGTTTTCATTGCCATCACGGGTTTCTTCCTAACTGGTATGGTGTTCTTATTGCATATTTTCATCAAAGTACATTTTCACTTTATAAAATATAGTTGTAGTTTTATATAGCCCAAATGCATGCATATGAAGGCCCATAGTTTACTTTACCTTAACCACATCTCTTTATCCTCTGTGAATTTTTGTGTAACAATAGTGACTGCAAATGAAGCAGCTTTGTGTATTTTTTTTTTTCTCTCATAGTCTTTCTGTGAGTAAAGAATGTGGAAAGATTCAAGTTGGTTTTAATGGCTGGAGCTAGATCAAGATTTTCTTTGGATTGTGGTCACACTATGTCATAGTCATCCCAAGAATTTACAGGTGGCTTTCAAGATGAGCCACTCACTGGATGGGAGTTAATTTTGCTGGTGATTGGCAAAGAACATCACCTTTCCTGTGACCCTCTTCCTTGTACTGCCTAAGTGTTTTCACTAGGTGGCGTACGGGTTCCTCCAAACGTACTTATACTAAATGGAGCAATCACAAGGCACAATTATCCATACACTAATTATGATCCTCCTGAAAAAGAAATTAGGAAAATAACAATATTTGTATGGCTTCAAGGAATGTTAAGTGCTTAGTAATTAGTAAAAGATCTGCATAATAAAAAACTACAGCAGTCTGTAACAGAAGGTGGCAGAGCACATTGAAACATTAGAAAATAAAAGTATTATATCCTGCTCCTAGACATCAAACTAAATGCTGTGAAAATTCCTCTGCTATTAAAGCAGTCATATAATTTTAATGCAAAACCAATTAAATTATCAGCAGCATCCTCACAAGACTGGCGAAAACAATCCTAAAATTTACATGGAACCACAAGAGATTAAGAATAGCAATTTCAATCCTGGCCAACAAGAGTAAAGATGGAAACATCATAATCCCACACTTCAAGATATATTAAAAGCCACAGCGATAGAAATGGCCTGGTATTGGCTACAAAAACAGACGTGTATCAATGGAACAAAGTAGAGGATGCAGAAATAGCTCTGGGCACATCCATTCATCTGATCTTTCAGAAAGAGGTGAGTAACATTGGCTGATGAAAAGACAGTCACATTAACAAATGGCATTAGGAAAACTGATTTCACCCACGAGAAGTTTGAACCTCACCCACATTCATCACCATGTAGTAAAACAATAAAAAAGAGATCAAAATCTGAGATTTAAAAAAAAATGAATTACGTAATTTGTGGAAGATAACTTAGGTAAAAATGTCAAGAACACATCATACATAGACTTGTTTAACAGACACCCAGTTGTACCATAAGTAACACCAAGAAATGACAAATTAAATAGTATCAAATTGAAATGCTTCTGTACAGTCAAAGAAGAAGCTGAAAAGGGGGAAAGAGAAAGTGTAGAATGGGAAGCCATCTTTGCCCTGTGCTCCTCAGGAAGAAGACTAGTACTGATGATATGTGAGGACCTTTAAGAAACAGACCTTCTAAAAATATCAATCAAAAATGTACAACTGAGAGGGATAAAGGGCTTTCAGAAGAGGAACAAACATATAGAAAATATAGATTACTGGCCCTTAGAAAAATGCAATTTAAAACAACACTGAGAATTCATCTTCTTCCAGAAAAAATGTCTGCCATATAAAAATCAAATAATACTAAATATTGGTGAAGATGTGGATTAAAAAGTGAACTGTTCTACTTTGTTGGTGTAAATGTAGATGAGTACAACTAGCATGGAAGTCTGTAAGGAGATTCTGCAAAAAAAGTAAAAACAGAAAATCTACTTGACCCTGCTCTTCCTGTTCTAAGTATCTTCCAAACAGAGTTAAAGACATCGTGCTACAGTGATTCATGCACACACGATTATAGCAAAACAATTGCAAAGCATTAAATTTTGAAAGTAACTCATGAGTCCATCAACAGATGACTCAATTAAAAATGTGGCATTTGTGCACAGTGGAGTACTACTGTACTAGAAAAAGGATTCAATAATTTGTAAGAAAATGAATGCACCTTGAGGCCACTTGTTAGATGAAATAAATCAGATATGCAATAACAAAGGTCCCATTATTCGTCTTTATTTGAAATCCAAAACATAAATAGACTCAAGAGAAAAATAAGACAGATAATGAAAAATAGACTCTGCCAATTGGTGGGAAAACAAGAGATAGTGGGAAGAGGAGAGAAAGGAGGGCAAGAGGCAGTCAAAATAATTCTGATGGGTTAAGAATATGCACCTGCTCCTCATATTATAAATATTTATTGTAAGTATACATTGATAAACCTAACAGAAATATGAGTTTAACAACAAAATTTCAACAAAGTGTTAGTGCTACCCAGGCACAGGGGATACCAGGAAGCAGGAAAGATGGCGACCTTCTCAGTGGGCAGCTGGGGCTCTGTCTAAGCTACCATCTGGATTCTCTTATCTAAAGTAAACCCATTAGTATGCTTTTTAGCATGATGCTACAGGTGATAAGCTTTATGCTTTTCTGTATTTATAATTTTACTTTTACATGATATACACTCCATAAAATGTTGGTAAAATTTTTGATGATGTAGTCAATCAGCCATGGGAAGATTAAGCTAATATTTTTTCCTTGGTTACCATCCTTGGTGTTTTCACACCTTCATCTGTTGTCACTTTCCTTCTCTTTGGAGAACTTATGACCATCTCTGGTTGTGTCAAAGTATTGATGACATGTGCTTTCTGCTCTTCCATGTGTTACCTTTGAAGTCTAATTTTTTTCTTTGTTCAGAGTCTTGGTTTGAGCTTTATTTTACATTATATTCAAGACGCTCTTCTTTCCCTTCAACTTGCAGACCCTTCCTTCTGCCCTTTTCTTTTCCTTTCTCCTTTTGTTTCTTAACTTTTTCTTCTTTATTCCTTTCCTTTCCTTTTCTCCTTCCTTCTTTCCCTCCACTCTCTTTTAGGCTTTATTTTTCTTTGTTTGCTTTTGTCTTCCTTCCTTTCTTCTTTCTTTCCTTCCTTCATTTATTTCCTTCTTTCTTCTTTCCTTCCTTGTTTTTCTTTCTTTCCTTCTCTTTCTTTCCATCCATTCCTTTTTCTCTGTCTCTGTGTCCTTTCTCTTTTTTATTTATGTCATATTATTTCATCAGAATAATCAATGTAAGGATACTAGGCCATCCTTTTATGGATACTGTATCCATTTCAAATTATTTTTTTACTTTGTATAGACAGGTTGATAAATTCACTGACTTTTAGTAACAGTGTTTCAAAATTGACTATAAAGCTCATAATTTGAGTGCAGTGCCTTTTCTAATCACACAGCTACACCTCAGATGATTGTATTTTGCTTTTTATCTCCTGTTACATGTCACATAATTTTACAGTCTAATGTCAATTCAGTTTACTTCTTTGGATCATTTTACATGGAGACTGTATGTTCAGCTCACCTCCTCTCACTTTGCCGTGAGAAACAAATTGTCTCTGGGGAAGAACAAGCAAGATGGTGACTACTACTTAGGATCTACTAGCTCCGTTCCTATGGATCCCTGATGAGAAATTTAATACTGAAATGTCATTAGAGTAAGATCTGAATAGGAGAAAAATATTTTCAACATATAATAGGGTAAAAACTATTCCCATTAAGGACCTGATTCCATGCTATTAATAACAATTTAAAATGAATTTTACATGTGAAATTGAAACATGTGTATGATAAATTCTTTGCATTTGGGTGTGTGGGGCTGGCAATAGATTATCCTTCTGTATTTTTGATTCAGTGGCCTATGGAGATATGAGATTGTTACCATCATTTTTCGGTCAGCCAGAGTCTTGTTTGGAGCAAAGACAGTAGTAACTACTTATCCTGGTGTCACCAGAAATTAGAATAGGGCCCCAGACTGCTCATCCCCTGGGCATCCAGCCAGGCTTCTCAGATCTATGACTGGTTCGGTGGCAGTGAGTCTGTGTCAGACTTCACTCAAACAATAAACAATGCCCAAGAAGAAGATGTGGGCAATTATTACTGTCAGCAATATTATAACTTCCCTCTCTCAGTGCTTCAGACTCCTACACACATCTCCACAGGCCATGGGTCAGTGAGCCTTACTGCACCGATTGCTTCCCCCTGAATTATTTGATCTGTGTTTTGCAAGGAAAATTTTTCTCCATGGCACCCTATAGAAATTCCCTGGTTGAGTGACATGGGAGGAGTCAATACAAGGATTATAGGCCCCTTGTATGAGGCAAGCAATGTAAGATATGTTCTGTGTTAAAAGGAAAAAACAAGGAGATATACTCCATGTTGTGTGCAGCAGAGATCTTAATGACCCCAGTCCGAAATTCTGGCCCTGTGTAGGCATCACAGTGTATGTGACTCTCCTGCCCAATAGATCCTGCATTACACATGTATTCTTCCAGAACTGTGTCTGTGAGAATACAAGACAACATACTTAGTTCTGCTCCAGCTTATGAGAGAAAGAAACATATCTTACTTCACAAGTGTAGATCATCTGTTTTTTTCTCTCCTTAACATGATGGATTGGAGTTACTTAAGAGATTCTGACATCTGCAGTTACCAAACAAACTATAAAAATCTTAGAAACTAATGGTAAAAGATTTTTCCCACATCTAGTGATTATACTGCATAAGGATGCTTAACTCAGAAAAACTGAGCTGAGGAAATATCTATCCTTTTCTTCTAGGAGAATTATAACTTACATAGTAAATATAAATTAGTGCATTGTTGGACTTATTTTTGTCTCTCCATGTCAGGTTAATCAAAAACATTTCTGAAGATAAGAATTGTTTCAGTATGGCACAGAATGGGCGAGGGATAATTTTGTTTATGTTTTTCTGAGTGAAGATGAAGAAAAACTCCCCAAATTTCCTTTCTGGCCACATTTACTACATCACCACCATCATCTGTCCACAGAGTAAAAGGCGATACCATACATAACAGGCATAAAAACCCAGTCTTTGAATCTCTCAGGGTAATCTGGACCTCTGCCCGCCTTTCTCCTAGGCCTCTTCCAAGAAGCTCACTGTGGGCAACAGAGCTGGATCAGAGCTGATGAGAAACTTTCATTCCAGACTTCCTGCCTCCCATTCTGACAGAGGGTAATCCTCTGTTGTTTTCAATCTACAAGTTTGTAATATTTTTATGATAATCCAAGGAGTCTAATTTCTCCCTCTGTATTGTGGTACCCTGCATATTGTGATTTATAGTAAAATGAGGAACTAGTATTCTGTTCCATTATGCGTAAAAGATTATGACTATTTTTAACTTATTTGTGTGTATGTCCTCTAAACCATGAGAGTGTGAAGAACAAGTGTTATATATAGTTCTTTCCTGCATCTAAAGAGTAGACTGCATAAGAAAACCCAAGTTAGTAGAACTAGGCAGCTGCAAATGTCTGCTTTGTCTGGTTATCCTGGGTATTGAAGACCCTCTTATCCACCTGCTTACCCTGAACAAGCACAAATAAGTGAAATGAAAGAAAAGAAATTTGAGCTGCTTAAAGCAGAAACAAAGCCAAGTTATGAACTGGAACAAAGCTCTAGAGAATATGCCAGTTTGTGAGGGATAAATGTAGACAGTTTCACTCATTCTTTGTTTTCATGCCCTTGGAAATTAGGAAATTCTTCAACACATAGTGTATCTTTTGCATGATGTTATTCTAATAATTTTATGGAAATTTTAAATCCTGTAATGAGAATTTACTATAATAATATTTTATATACTAAAAACCAACAATAATTAAAATATAAGGTGAATCAAATTGAATCAATGGAAAACTTAAAATCTCTGTTGCTCAAAAGTATTTCTGGCTTGATATTAAAGCTTCAATATCAGTTAAATAATTTTACTAGATATGAGATATACTGAGATTTCAGTTGTATCATGTTGATTTATATTTTTTAAAATGTTCTAGCTTTTTATACTCTGAATATACCTATAGTATTATAATTTATTTGAATTTCAATATATTTATAAACTATTTTTCTAAAAAAAGTTTCCATGATTGACAGTCGAATAGGAACAACTAATTCCTTGCTTTATATATCATCCGCACTCAAATTACTTTTTGATTTGGGTTTCCATTAATCTCAATTTGTGGTCTATTTATAGTAGACATATTATATGTATGACTTCTTAGGAAATGAGAATGTTACTATCTTCCTTCAGGGAGAGATTTTAACTAGGTACCTGATTGTGAGAATTTCCATTTTAAACTAATTTTGGGTTGGTTGATTTCTATCTTCCCCAGTCCAGGTGTGTTTGTAGTAAATACTTTTGCAGTGCTGCTTTGCAACCAATAATTTCCAATTATATTTTATCTTATTTTTCTCTTTGTATCTAATTTCCAATTTACTTGGATCCTTATCCTCATTTGCAGTAGCTGTGGAAAGTAGAGTCATCTGTGTATTATTGATAGACACTGCCACGGAGCCCTTCTGGCCCCCAGATTAAATCTCTAGCCTGTGTGGCCCATGCATGGGGAGATTCTGGAGCTCAGCCAAGTCCTGTGCTCCTCAGCATCAGGATAAATGTGGCTTTGGAAAGCAGACGTTGTTTTGGTGGTAGAAAATGTGAATTTGTTTAATGATTGTTTCCTTTTGTTTCTCCCTTTTTCTTCCCTCTGTCTCCCTCTTTTTTATATTATTGGTTTTTCTAGCATATTTTTTGTATAACTCAGTGTGCTGATAGGGAATTAGCCTATTAGTTCTGCAATATGCAAAATCCATTTGAATTGGTTTTATTGATTTGAGACTAAAGTCCTTACATAGGCCATTTGATGGCTTGTAATTTTAAAACTTCTAAAATGATCTTAGAGTTTCTGAATGAACTTCTTTTTTAAGTGTCCCAAGATGAATTTCCAGGGAGGTATTTTCGGTTCCTGATTTAATCAGTTACTTTCATAACTCATTGTCATTGCAATTTGTTTCTCTATGGAAAGATAAATTTTCATAGGCTCCTCTAGGGCCAGCCCAACTTCTCAGACTTTATAAACAAGGCCTTTACAAGAAAATCTAGATCTATCAGGAAGTCAGAGGCAGCAAGATGAGGTCAAAGATCCAGGTCTTCACGTGCCTGCTGCTCTGTGTCTCTGGTGAGAACCTGGAGAGTTCCAAAGTCATTTAGAATAGTATATTTACGGAGTTAAAATTATAATTTCAAAATACAATGAGAAATAATATGACCCAAGTATATACTAATTTACAGCAGCATTAATGTACATTTTAAAGATTTATTTCAGTACTTATAAGATGAAGCATGTATGTGTCTGTCCATGTATAACACTTTGCTTTCCTGATTGCAGGTGTCTCTGGAGACATTTTGATGACCCAGTCTCCAGCCACACTGGCTGTGTCTCCTGGAGAGAGAGTCACCATCCACTGCAAGTCCAGCCAGAGTCTTTTTTACAGTGGTAACAACAAGAATCTTTTAAGCTGGTACCAGCAGAAACCAGGCCAATCCCTGAAACGGCTCATCTACTTTGCATCCACCCGGGCATCTGGGGTCCCAGACCGGTTCAGTGGCAGTGGGTCTGGCACCGATTTCACTCTCACCATCAGCAGCCTGCAGGCTGAAGATGTGGCAGATTATTTCTGCCTGCAGGGTTTTAGTTATCCTTCCACAGTGATTCAGCCTTGAACAAAAACTTCCTCTCAGGGTCTCCCCAGCTGCTTGCTCTCCATGTGGCCCAGCACTTGAACACTTCCTCCTGCTGCCTGAGAGAAGATGTCTGAAATGTTGCACAAGGAAGTCTGTAGTTCTGCATGGAAGATAAACAGGCTCCATGTCTCCTAGATGCTTTGTGATAGGACAATGTAGTCTAGGCGTTTGTATTAATTCTGCATATTTTTTTTATTGGTAATGGGAATCGAACTCAGGACCGCTTGCTTGCAAGGCAGGTGCTTATGCTGCTGAGCTAAATCCCCAGCCTCCTATTAACTTTGTATTGTTTTATAATAATTTACTAACTTATAGGATTGAAATATGTGATTCCTAACTTTATATTTGTTTGGATGATATGCATCACCTGATTGAAATGAGTGTATTGCAGGGTGCTTTCAATCTGTATGCTATAGACAAAATCCCTCTCTAGTCTTTCCTGTACCAGGAGTTCCTTTCGTTCTTTGACTGGTGGCTTTTGCCTCCATCTCCAGAGTGAGCAGTATTTCAATTCCCTGGTGCATTTCCCATAGTGTCATTTTTTCTGAATATCCCCATCTGATTTTCAAATATGAACACTAAGAAAGCATACTGACTTACAGTGATAAGTCATAATATAATTTCTTATTTAACATCATTACCCTTCAGTCTTCCCATTAATTATTATTATTATTTTTTAGTTTTGGTATACATCTGGAGATAGTTTTTGCTGGACATTTCAAGTGGGCCTTGAACTCACCTTAAAGCCCAGGTTGGCTTTGAAGTTCCAGTGAGTCCTGCTTTATTCTTTGGTATAATCAGAAATTCTTTCAAAGGACATCATTCATGTCTTGCACAGTCTTATTCAATTTTTCAGCTTTATGTCTGCTTTAAGGATTCTGCACATCTTATTAGTTAGAAAGATTCCCCTGCTTTTGTAAATATTATTTGAGTTTGGTGAATATTTTATGCATTTTCTTCTCTGATCTCTTCAAATATTTGACCATTTGATTTCTGGGTTCTTTCCTAGAGAAATTTTTCCATTTTATTAGCTGTCAGCTATTGGGAATTATAAAAGTTTCAGGTATATTATTGATTATATTTTATTATTCCTGTGGTTTAGAGTGTTGTAGATTAATTGGTCTAGAAAGACTTGCTTCTATAGATCTCCAGCACTGACATGGAAGCTGAGGGCAGGTACTGGTAATATTTACTTGCAAAGAACTAATCATAGATCGATATATAATGAAGAGTTAGTTTAGAAATTTCTGCTCATTCAATAATCCACTGTCTTGGATAGTTTTCTCTGTTGCTGAGACAAATTATCTGACCCCCAATATTAAGCAAAAAATTTATTTCAGAGTTTGTGGAGTTTTCAGTGTGCAGCCAGCTGGCTCTAAGGCAAGATGCACATGTCAGAGGGCAAGAGTGGATGGAGGAAGAAAACTTCACAAACAACAACAGCAAATGGGGAGAGCATGAAGAGCAGAATCTTACCCTTATATTGTGTGTAACCCACAGCCATGTGGGTGTAACAATGATACCCCATAATCTCAGCATTGAACCATGAGTCATTCACAAAGTCTAGAAGCCCAACCACTGGCCACTTGAGGGTTTCTAGGGACATGCAGACTCAAACAGTAGCATTCCACCACAGTTTCCCAAAGATTCAACCACATGCTTTATGCAAAAAATGTTTCTTCTGAGTCCAAGAGTGGTAAAAATCCTAACATTTTAGCTTTACTTGAAGACTCATGTCCAAAGACATCCTTGAGATTTAAGGCTGACTCTTAGCTGTGAATCTGGTACAAAAAAAAAAAAAAAAACTTCCAAAGTTCAAAGGCACAAGTTTAAAAAATTCCCATTCCAAAAGGTAGAAATAGGGAGATAAAAGGCCAGGAAACAGAGGAAACCCAAAATCCAACAAGGCAAGCCCTAAATTCTATAGTTTCATGTGGAACATCCGAAGCTATTTGTCATAAATTGTGAGCTCCAAAAGTCTCATGTAACTCCACCTCTATGCACTTCCCTTCAAAGTAGCTCCCATGACTTCTCTAGGCGTATTACGCACAGTTCTTGCAGGTTTGCTTAGATAATCCACTCTCCTGGGTTTTGCAAACTTCTGGATTCTTCATGCATCTTTGGCTTCACATTCAGTGTTTTAATCCTGCCTTTCACATGCCCACAGCTTGGCCTCCAGGCCTTCTGAAATTGGAGTGGAAGCCTTTTTATCTCTGAACTCTTGTGTTCTTCTTGCACCTAAAACTAGCACCATGTAGATGATGCTGAGGTCTATTGCAGTATGCAGCATTAGCCAGGCTTTACAGTCTCTTGGCTATAGGAATCAGGTAACTGGATGACTGGACAGTCTAGACCTTTTGCTAAGAAACAGATTTTCTACTCCACCACTATTGCTAGAACCTGATCCAACTGTAACTATTCTGGAACCATACTGTCTTCTGTTACCATTCGGGAACAAGGTGCTCCTCAGCTTTCTACTCAAAGCAATATCTTCCAGTTTTTCAGTTTGAGCTTTCTCCATGCATAACATGGAGACTCACTGCTGCTTGTGATTCCTTAAAGTTATCTTTTATATTATCTTGTGCATTTGCAACATTAGAGATCTCAGCTCTGTCTTTGTAGTCCACAGCTTTACTGCAACATATTTTGTGGACAAACTCACAGTGTTTTAAATCATCCTGCTGGGCTCTTTGCTTATGATTTGCACATTAATCTGGCTAAAAGCCACCAACAAAAGCCACTCCACATAACATTGCCTTGAAATTTCTTCTGCCAAATAATTTGGTGCAATGCCCTTAACCTCATCATCAGGCAAAGTCTCTGGACATGGGTAAAATGCAGACAATCTGTCTTCCAAGCCATAACACACATTATCTGGAGTCTCACAATCAGTGTAATTCTCTTTAGCAACAGAAACCTCCTTAACTTGGTCTTTATTGGTTTTCTGGTCTTGTGACCCGTGACCAAATTTCCCATTAAGAGTAGCCTAAGCTATTGCAGCCCTACAATTTAAATGATATTTCTAAACCATTCATAAATCTTTTCAAATGCCATTCCAAGGACTCTTGAGCTACATGACCAGATACAGACACAGCAAAAACCACACTCCTCTGGTAGCAAATTCTGTCTTGGTTACTTTTCTCTCCTTGCTGGAACAGAATACCTGACACTGAAATTTAAGGAAAGAAAGGTTCATTTAGCTCACACTTTGCACAGCTTTCAATCCTAAATTAACTGGTTCTGAGACAAAGTGGCACATGGCAGAGGGCAATACTGTAAGACCGGTGTCGCAAAGCAGACTCCAAGGGCCCTGCTCTCATGTAAGAACAAAGGGGTTTTTATTATTCTGTGCACACGGGGTCCTCCAAACAGGTGGAAACGGAGAACCCTGAGTTGGGGCAAGGCTGGTGTTTTTAAGGGGGAAAAACCACAATGTAAGCATTTATTACAGAAGCCAATCATTACAGTTAGTGCGGAGCGGCGGGCATCTTATCTATCTGCTATTGGTCAGTTCATAAGGGGTGACCAGCGGGTCAGAGTTAATTAACTGTCTTTGTTCTGCACAACTTATCTTTAAGACACCTGGTTTCTGTAGACTCAAGTCTGACATATTTTACAACCCTGATTAGTGTAATGGCAGGCTCTATCTCTGAGTTCCCTGGCACAGCACATCCCGAGAACATCACAGCCACAGAGGTTTTTTTGTTTTTTTTTTTTTTTGTTTTTTTTATCTTCCTGCAGGGCTGAGTTAGGACTGAGTCACGAGGCCCAGTGCTGTTTCTAGCTGAGAAACAGCATCTTGTTTTTAACCTTTAAATTTCTGGTTCTTCAATACCACATGGGGCAGAAAACAGCACAAGTGACAACAGCAGTATGGGAGAAGCACAGAGAGAAGGCTTTTGTGTCTCTCACACTGTATGTAGGCCACAGCCACTTGGGTGTAACACTGAAACCTATAAACCCAGCATTAGACCATGACTCTTTCATAGACTCTAGAAGCTCACCCCTTGACCACATGAGATTTGGGGGGACATTCAGATTGAACCATATCACACAAGAATACAAAAGTTTAGAAATGACACTGAAAATTTTCTAAGATACAAGTTAAAGATTTAAAAATAAATCAAAGAAGAAAAATTGAGAAAAGCAGGAAGTAAAAAGAAATGAAGTCCAACAAAAGAAAGAAACCAGTTTTCTTCTGATATTATTTTTGTAAGAATAGCAAAGTGAAGAGAAGGAGAGTGTTTGACAGGATACATGAGAGTAAAAGCGAAAGAGAAAAGGAAGTGATCTATAGGTTAAAAAGTAGTGCAGTCTTCATGGAGATTGTATCCAGCTCATAAACTCAAAGGCAACCTACATTAAAAGATATAGGCAACAAGTTTTGGTAGGGACCTTGACAGGTTATTGTAAAACATTGTAAAACAAACACCATTTAATACTCATTTACTGTGATTTATAAATATCGAACCATCACATACACTCTAAAATAAATTTTTTAAAACTCAGAAAGGTTAGTTTTAATAATAGCATTTCCTCTTTACCACCATCATCTGGTCACACAATTAAAGGAGTTGGCACACATAACAAAAGTCTGGAAGAACCACAATTCTTAATATCTCCACATAGTTTCAACCTCTGACTTTCTCCTAGGCCTCTTTCCAAAATGCTCACTGTGGGAAAGTGCACTGGATCAGGCTGCTTTCATTCCAGCCTTCTTGCTTCCCATGCTGAGAGGAGATAATCTTGTGCTTTTTATAGTTTGTAAGTGTGTAATATTTTTATGATCACCCAAGAAGTGTAACATATCCAATGTGTACTGTGGTCAGTATCATTTCATGGTATG
Organism: Cavia porcellus; assembly: GCF_034190915.1. Lineage (NCBI taxonomy): Eukaryota > Metazoa > Chordata > Mammalia > Rodentia > Caviidae > Cavia > Cavia porcellus. The sequence goes on along the minus strand of NW_026947501.1, from coordinate 40,778,218 downwards.
TTGGAAAACAAGAAACTATATATTCTTTTTCTCTTATTAGAAGAAAAAGTTTATGATTAATTTTATTTTATCAGGGCTGGGGATTTAGCTCAGCAGCATAAGTGCCTGCATTGCAAGCAGGCAGTCGTGAGTTCGATCCCCGGTACTGAGGAAAAAGGAAAGGAAAAAGATTATAAAAAATTATTTTATGTGGCCATATAGTTTCTACACAATGAGAATCTTAGGAACAAGTATTGATGAGTTGATTGCATAAGAACACTCATGTTATAGTAATTTACAGGTGGAAAATTCTGCTTTGTCTAAAGAGAGGTAAGTATGTTTACATATCTGATTTTCCTAGATATTTAAAAACCTCTTCTCATCTGCTCAAATAAGTTTGAGCTCCTCAAACAGAAACAAAGCCAAATTATGAATTTAAGCATAGAAATGAAGGATATGGCTGCTCATTAGGAGTGAATGTACACCGTTTGTCAGGTTTTTAATTGTCTTATCCTTGGAAATTAGGAACTTTCTCAATCCACATTCTATCTCTCACTCTTATGATGGTATCAATCTAACATAATTTTTGAGCTGGATTACAAGAATTTATTTTAATAATGTCTCCTCTATGAAAAATTGCCAATATCATTTAGAGAAAATATAAACAGAATGAGATTGGGAAAGTGAAAACCTCAAAACATATTTAATGTTAAGTATTAAGTATTCCTGGTTTGATCTTAAAAGTACAAGACAAATTAAATAATTTATATTTGGTATGAGTTGCACGGAGATTCCAGATATCTCCAGTAGACAAATCTGGTTTTAACCTTTAAAAATACTTTTTTTATTTTTAATTTTTATTTGTGGAAGGATCAAACTCTTGGCCTTGCACTTGCCAGCCTGGTGCTTATGCCACTGAGCTAAATCCACAGCCTCTGGATTCAATTTGGTAGCTTCTTATGTTTTGAATATAATAATAGGCTTATACTTTATTCTCAATTGATACTTTTCTATTTTTTTAAAAAAATGTTATCATGATTGCCAAACTAATAACAAAAAGAGCTCTTTGCTGTACAATTTTTTCCATTTATACTCCATTTACCCTTTTATCCTTATGCTTTTATCCATTTATACTCCATTTATCCATTTATCCTTATGCTTTGAGAAGTCATGAGTCTCTAGTTACCATAAAAAGTTATTTGTAAAAACATTTTTAGGGAATTAGGATGTTCATGTCTTCCTCCATGGAGGTTTTAACTTGATACCTGGTAATGAGAAATGTTATTTTAAATTAATTGGAGAACTGTGGATTTGTATGTTCTCCAAACCAGTTTGTTTTTGGAGAAAAATACCTTTGGCAGGGTTGCTCTGAAGCCATTATTTCCCAATTAAATTTTACCTTTTCTTCTCTCTCCACTTTTTAATTTACTTGAATTCCATGTTTTAGTTCTCAGTAGTTGTGGAAAGAAAAGTCATCTGTGTGTCCTTGATTCACACTTATCTGCACTCTTCCTGGCACCAGCTTAAATTAGGACCTCCTGTAGCTCCGCAGAGGGTGAATTCTGTGTCCCTCACCTGGCTCTGTGGCTCATGCACAGAGAGACCCTGGAGCTCAGGCATGTCCTGTGTTTCTCAACCTCAGGATTAATGTGGCTTGTTAAACAGACATTGTGATGGTCATCAAAAATATAAACTTGTTTAGAAGTAGTCATTTTCTTTTTTCCATTCCTTTTATTCTCCCCTCATTTCATCTCTCTTTTTTATTTTTTATAATCTTTTCTTGCATATTTTATTGTGTAACTCAGTGTGTTGATGTGAAGCAGCCAGCCTATTATATTACTGTAATATACATAATCTGTTTATGTTTGTGACTAAAGTTTTAGGACATCTAGTGGTAATTTTAGGAGTTTGAAAATGATCTCAGAGTTTCTAAATTAACTGTTGTGTTTTTGTTGTCACCTAAGTACATTTTCTATGAAGGTATTTTTGGCTGTTGATTTAATCAATTAGTTTCATAACTCATTGCCCATGCAATTTGCTTTCCTATTTAACAATAAATTTTCATAAGCTCCTCCAGGGTGAGCCCAACTTCTCATACTTAAAAGCAAGGCCTTTGCAAGGAGATCTGAGCTCCATCAAGGAGTTAGAAGCAGCAAGATGAGGTCAAACATCCAGGTCTTCAAATATCTGTTGCTCTGGGTCTCTGGTGCGAAGTTGGACACTTTGAAAATCATTTAGAGTCATATCTTTGTAGAATTAAATTTGTAATTTTAAAATGCAATGAGAGGTAATATGACTCAAGAATAAACTGACAATAGCACTAGTGTCAACATTAGAATGGATATATTTCAACATTTATTAAAGTGTGTATGTGTCTACAATCACTGTGCATTTCTGATTGCAGATGTCTGCAGTGACATTGTTATGACCCAGTCTACAGCCTCCCTGACAGGGCCAGCTAGAGAGAGCACCACCATCTACTGCAAGTTCAGCCAGAGTCTTCTATACAGTGTTGTTGATGAGAACCTGTTATCATGGTACCAGCAAAAACCAGGAGAACCTCCCAGACTACACATCTACTGGGCATCAAGCAAGGAATCTGGTGTCCCAGACAGGTTCAGTGGCAGTGGGCCTGGCATGGATTTCACTCTCACCATTACCAGCATTCAAGGTGAAGATGTGGTGGATTATTACTGTCTGTGGACTTTTAGTACTCCTCCCACAGTGTTTCAGCCTGGAACACAAACTTCCTCTCACTGTCTCCCCATCTGCTTTCTCCCTACAAGGCCCAGGGCTTGAACACTTCCTTTTGCTGTCTGCTAGACTGTGTTCCCCTGATACAAGAGGAAGTCTGCAGGGCTGAACAGAACATAAAGGAGCTCACTGTTTGCTAGATATTTTGCTATAGGAAAATCCAGCCAAAATATTTGTATTGATGTTTTATTGTTTTATGATAGTTTAGAAACTCACATCTATAAAATGTGGAATTCATCAATTTATAGTTGCATAAGATAAAATCCAACACCAGATTCAAAAGCTGAAATTAACATATTGTCAGCTTCCCATTTGTACATTGTAGGACAGAATCTGTCTCTTCCCTTTCCTGTATCTTGAGTTTTTTTCCTTCCTTGACTTGTGGCCTTTTCCCTCATCACCAGAACAAGCAGTATTTCATTTTCTAATGCTTGTTCCACTGTGACCTTTCTCTCTGAATATCCCTTTCTGCTTTTCAAACGTAAATTAGGAAATGTGTGCATACCTCTAATGATGAACATAATTTTGCATTTATTAGCACACTCCCTTCAGTCTTCACAGCTTGTATTAATTAATAAAATTCTATGTTTATTATAAAAAATTTGTGCCTGTTTGAAAACAAGTTGTTACCTAATCCCCTTAATGTGTTCACTTTACATAGGAATTGAGCATTTAGGTTGGCCCCCAGAGATACAAGAGGGTGCAAGTGTCATACAGCAGTTATAATGTTTTGAGATTCTTGAAGCATCTTCAGGATCTATCCGTAAATGTGATTTTTTTGTTTGTTTGATTTTGTGAGACATGGTCTCACAATGTACTCCAGGCTGGTTTCACTTTTCTATGTAGCCCAGACGGGCCACAAACTTACTGTGATCCTCCTGCCTCAGTCTTCTGAGTGTTGCAAATGCCAACTGAAACAGTTATTTCCTAAGTGTCTTGGTCTAGTGATGTCAGCAACAGAAGCACAGATGCACTGAGTGTGATCATGAAGGACACAGGATATTGTGTCAAGAAAAATAAAGAGGCTTCCTACCAAGAACTTAATATCTTCTGAGAATACATATGAATTTGAGCACTAGAAATAGCCAAAACCCATTAAAGGAAACATGAACATGTGTCAGCTGGAAAACCTGAATCCTTCACCCACATGCAGGCATATGTGTAGTTCAGATCTTTTGGGATGAGAGAAGCCTGAGCAAAAAGAGCTTCTGGGAACCTGGGAAGTGTCAGGGTGCTGGACCTGTCCTTTAATCAAAATATGGGGTAAATACATAGCTGTACATTTCAGAAAACATCTTATGGATATACACAGAATGAGTAGATTGAAGCCTATGTAACTTATACCTCTGTGTCATGGTTTATGTAGGTGGCCCCAGGCCTCACACATTTGCATTGTGCATTTGTAATTGGTTCATTGTCTAGTGCTAGAATTGATGGTGTCAGTGCTACAACCACCTGGAGGGGGACGTGGGGAGCTAGCATACAAGGTAATGCCAGGAAGAAGGTGTGTCTTGCTTTCTTGCTGGTTTTCAACTTGTTTGCAGCTGCCCTGAACTGTGGCCCTGCCATAACTCTCTGCCTCGGAGCCAACTGAGTATGGACTGAAACCTTCAAAAACTCTAAGAAATAAACCTTTCTTTTCCCAAATTTGGACATCAGGTATTTTGTTTCAGCAAAGAGTAAAAAGTAACTAAGACACTCTTCAAGCTTTATTAAAAGTACAAATTATTGCCATAGAGCATGAAATTTATTTCTTTGACATTTGGAGGTGAATAGAAAGATCTTTGTGTATGAACATTTCATACTGGGAAAATATTTCAGTTCCTTAGTGTGACTAAGATTTTTCTTAGTATGAAAATAGGTCGTTTCTCTCTGAAGTAAGTGCTGAGTAGACATTTAGTGAGGAGCAAATACACATAGTAAATTCACAGAGCTCTTTCTTCTCAAAGTGGCAACTGCGCATAAACAGTGAGATGATGAAATTAGTGTGTGGTTTGGAACTTGTGTGGAGAATTCGCTCAGTGGATACAGAAGGTGATATCCTGGCAATAGCTTGAGGAATTCACCGGCATCATGGGATCACCTTCAGCTTGAGCACTTTTCAGCATTTTGATGCTATTTCAGATTGGAATGGAGTCATGCTAATATCATCATATATCTCTATCTCTCTATTTGAAACCAGAAACCTAATAATTCCTTGCCAAGATGGATGTATTTTCTGTACAGCAATTTCCCTGTCACTTGCTGGAGATATGGCATTTTCAGTAGTTCAGCCCAGGGACATGAGTAGAGTCTTGTATTGATTTTATTACAATTGTGTGAATGTAGGTAAATTACTTAACATTTTCCAAGCAGTGATTTCTTATTTGAAGCAAGTGCATATTAATAGCTTTTATTATGTTTTGTTAAACATTAATAAAATACTATTTAACTAATTATTCAGGATAGTAGTTGGATATGTAATGAGTGCTTGGTAAGCACTGGTTTTTCTTGTTAGATCCACCTGCATGGAACCAAATTCATAGATAAGTGATTGATTCTGCTGCTCACAGCAAGCAGAGTAATGTATTAAAAAAGAGTGAAAAACAATCATATTGCTCCCTTGCCGTCACTAATGCTTTGAAACTCAGTGTCTTCCCTCAGCCTCTGTTTGTGGCTCTCATTCTTGCAGTATTTATTGAAAGTCTTGTTGGGGAGCTTTGAAAATTCCTGCTGTCTAGATCTGCATCCTGAAGGTTCAGAAGAGACTGGTCTGAATGAAGGCAGACATGTGATTTCCTTTCCTTTCCTTTTTATCCTTCTCTTCTCTTTCTTTCCCCTTGCCTTTCTTTCATTTCTTTCCCACCCCTTCCTGTCCTGTCTTTTGTTTCCTTTCCTTCATGTTATGCTGCTTAGATTGACACAGAGACTTCACATTGTAGCAAACACTACAGCAGCATGCTATCCTTCCAGCTCCAGAACTTAGTTTTACCTGGGCTTTGTGGATGAAACCAGTGTGGTCAGGGTTGACCTCTCCCTATTGCCTATGATTTTTACCAGGCCTCCTCTTTTTCCCTGTGCTTACCATCTAGGCTGCCTTTCTGACTTGAAGCGGTTGAGTTTTTCTTCCCCTTAGGGACTCCTTATCACCCATCTTCCTGCCATCAATCATTTCAAGCCATGTTAAAAATTCCATCCCTCTTATGACTGGCTCTGGTGAGTATTGAGTGTTCTTTCCCTCGGGAGTGTGGGCTTTGGAGGGAGAGAACTTTGAGCATAAGAATTGCCACATCTGTTGTAGATGGAAGCCTTGTATGTTCACATATGAATTATAAGTTCCAGACTGCTAGCCTCCTTTTCACAGTGATGACTAAATCTCAGATATCTAAATCTCATTCATCTTCTTGGAGGGCCTGACAATTCAGGTAGTGTTGCAGGCAGCTGAGTTTGTTAGAAATATTATAGGCAGTGAGACAGAGCTAGGTTCACAGTGGAGCCAGTGCAGACACCTGGCAACTGTGGGAGAGACTGAGGCCTCCTGCTGTGGGCCACGCATCATGACAAAAGACCAAACAAATACACCCCTATCCTGAGGATTGATACCCTAAATAGTTCCCATCCCCCTAGGGAAGAGACATTGCTCTTTAGGAATTCCTGCTTTCAATCTGACTCACTTCCCCATTTGTCACTAATATAATCAGTTTTACCTGACCTATTGATCCTTTTGGCTAACTATAGTTGTGTCCCACCTCAAGCCTATGTGCCTTGTGAGTTTCCAGTCTTCCCCCACCTTGAACCCATGGTTTTACTCTATAAAAGTCCCTGGAAAAGACAGAGTCCTTGGTGTGATAACTTGGACCCTGGTATAAAATCTAAGGAAGCAAGAAATTAAAATTTGGGAAGCAAAGGCTTTATTAGGTAAAACCCAGGCCTGGTGATGAGTCTCCAGGAGCCAATTTGGAGACTGCGCACCTCACAGCTAAAAGTCGGGGCTTTTATCTTGTAACATGCACAAACAGCTGCTGGTCACACAATGTAAGGAAGGGGATGGTGTGTGATGCACTAAAAAGCAGAAATGGCAATTGCAAGTCTCCCTGCATACTAGCAAGTTTAGATAAGAAGAAATCTTGTTTCTCTTAGCAAAGAATAGAGAAGTCTAACAGTAATTAACAATTTTAGTTACCTTACTTTAGCACCACAGCTGTTCTATTTGTAGAGAGAAATAATGGTTAACATATTAGGTAAGATTTTACAATTCTTTACAGAGGAGAGCATTGATTAACATATCAATCCTTTACTCAGAGGGAAAAGGAAAACACACATTTACAGTAAGGCCAAGTTACAGGTATTGCTATGATACAAATGAAGCTAACTGTAGGTCTTTCTTTGTGTAGACTGGTTCTGACAAGGTCGAAGGGACTAGCATCAGAGCAGTTACTTTCTTGGTTGGCCCCTCTGATGTGGTTGCTATTTTTCGAGCGGCTTAATCTGCCAAACTGTTTCCTAAGGTGACAGTGTCATCTCCTGTCTGGTGAGCCTTATAATGAATAATAGCAACTCATTGAGGCAGCCAGACATCTGCCAGCAAGTCTAGAATCTGTGGAGCATTTTTAATCTTAGTCCCAGCTGAGGTTAAGAGACCTTGCTCTGATTAGATGGCTCCATGTACATGTACAGTAGCAAAAGCATATCTACTGTCAGTTAAAATGTTCACCCTCCTTCCCATGGCTACTTTTAGCCTCTCAGTCAAAGCAACAAGCTCCGCCTTTGGGGCAGAAGTGCCAGGCTCTACCCGCTTAACCCAGTGTACCTCCTTTTCGGTGGTCACTGCTGCCCCGGCCACTCGTTTGCTGTTGTGGATGAAGCTGCTTCCATCGATGAAATAGTTGTTGGCATTTCCCAAAAGCTGGTAAGTAAGATCAGCCCATAGGTTCTGCTGCAGTTCAAGGATGTCAGCACACTCATGGAGAGATGTCCTTTGTTCCTCCAGGTCATCATCAGGCATAAGGGTGGCTGGGTTTAAAGCTGAAGAACTCTTGAATATCACTTACTCTGAGTCTAGAAGCAGGGCTTGACTGTAGAATTCTGGCGTTAGAAAGCCTTTTTTTTTTTTTTTTTTGGAGGGGTTTTGATAAGAGTCTCTAAACTGTGAGAGGTTACCACAGAAATCACTTGCCCAAAGCGAGTTTCTTCGCCTCCTTAAGTAACATTGTCACAGCAGCTAGTATTCTTAGGCAAGTGGGCCATACTCCTGTCACTGGATCAGGTCTTTTGGAGAGGTAGGCTATAGGCCTCTTTCAAGGGCCAATGTCCTCAGTTAGGACTCCTTTGGCAATGCCCCTGAGTTTGTCTATGAACAAGGTGAACGGCTTGGTAACATCAGGGAGTCCCAGGGCTGTGACCTCGGTCAAGGCCCGCTTGACCTACTGGAAGGCCTGTTCACATTCTTCAGTCCAGTTCAGTGAGTTTTGAGTTTCTCCCTTATGGGAGTCATATAGAGGCAAGCATTTTAGTAAAATTTAGTTTACAGTGTCCAACAGCTAACAGAAACTCTTCTGGTTTTTTTTTTTTTTTTAATTTTCTCTCATAGGGCAATTTTAACACCTTTGTTATCTTTTTGTTGGTAGCTTCTTGTAAATTTTCTAGTTTTCAATGACCTTTTGTGCTATCTCTGTTAACTGGCTGAGGGGCATTCCCTCAAACCTCTCAAACCTTTGCAATTTTTGTCTAACATGTGGGGCCGACTGAGTTGCAAAGAGAACAACTGGCGATACTGGGAAACCTCCTTACCTCTGGATGTCCAATCTGGGTGGGACAAAATGAGAACATGGTTTTGGTATTCCAGATCAGAGAGCCGGCTTCATTTGGATGGCACACTGCTTTTCTTTCCAGGATGTCACGTGCAGTCCATCATTTTACTGAAATTACATTCTTAACAAAAAAGGGCTTTTTCATGGGTAACAAAACTGTGCTCCATAATCTCCCAGATGTTTACAGCACATGCAAGAACTTGTATCTTATCTCTAGTATCACCTATAATCTCATTTTAATGGAAACATTTTGCAGCAAAGTACAATCTTATGAATACTTTTACCAAAACTGATCTAATACTGTTAAATTCTTAACACATTTATGTTGTACTCTAAGAAAATACCTTCATTATTTTGTGTATTATAGCAAAGCTGCAACGTGGCTTACTAAATGTGTTTTTTTATCCTTTTTCCCAAACTGATATGTTACGTGACCTAATTGATATGTTGAGCAATACTCTCCTCTGTAAAGAATTGCAAGAATCTCACCTAATTGATATGTTAACCATTGTTGCCCTCTACAAACTACAGAAGTTGTGCTAAAACAAGCTAACAAGGGTTGTTAATCACTGTTAGGCGCCTCTATTCTACGCTAAAGAGCTTAAGAAAACTAGGATGACCCACTAATTTACACTTGTTTGAAGTAACTTGTTTATGTGCAGGGAGATTTGCGTATGAGTTTAAACTTTTTACCTAACCTTGATTCCCTTTCCAGCAAGATAGCTACCCGCCATTTTCCTGTTCTATAGCATGCCTGATTGCCTCCCTCTCCCCTCACCTATCTATCTAGGCCATAAAGAATTTGGGTTTCTCGTGACCTCTTCCCGACCTGGGGATGATCTGACATAAAATGAGCCTGCCCCAATTTTAAGAACTGTTTAGCTTAAAAGAAATTACTGGGAAATACTATGGCCCAAACCCCAGTCGGTGCTTTCCTTTTGTTCTGTATGCATCAAGTGAGTTAGATATCAGATCTTTCTAAAACTTAAGTTTCAGCTTCTTGTAACTCTTGACCCCTTCGCACCCACTAGCGAAAATGAGCTGTCCTGGGATAATTAACTCTACACTTTCTTCTCCAAATATTGCTGCAGATGTGCCACTCCAAGATAATGTCTGCCTGTAGGATGGGAGTAATTTGAGAGACACCAGAAACTCCCGAGATTGTCAGAGCTAAGTGGGCAACAATACAGTTTCCAGACTTGGGTCAACAAGTTTGATGGCTCTGCAGGTTTCTTTGACCCCCCCCCCTTTTCCTCCAGCCTCTTTTTAAAGTCATCCCTTCAGTCTCTGGGAAACAGTCTCCAAATTGGCTCCCAGAGACTGGTCGTGAGGCCTGGAAATAAAGCCTTTGCCACATACATTTTCGGTCTCTTCCTTCCTTGGATTTTATACCAGTGCCTGAGTTATAACATTTTACTTCTTGTCAAACCTGTTATTTGCAGTACTATAAACCAAGACAAATAAAATTCACATCCTCTTGAGCCTTCTACAATTTACAATATACCCCCCAAGTTAAGCTTTTATCTTTTTCACATTCTGGCAAAGCCAGACATTTTTACTTGAAGACAAAACCACTTTTTTTTGTCTCTCTTTTTTACTATTACCAGTCAATTACCTTTCCTCTCGCTTGTCAGACAATATCAAAACTCTCAATAAAACCCTTGAAGTCACCTTTTAGTAGTCTAAAACATACTTAATTATTACATACATACATACATACATACGTACATAATTTTTGTCTTTTTATCACATAAAAATGCTGTATTTTAAAAACAAAACTATAACCTTTTAACTGGCTCAATTACAGTAGGACCTGGTTTTTACTTGGTAAAGTTGATACGATTCTTAAAAACCATAAATATAAATGTATATGTGCACATATGTTTACATTTTAACCAGAAAGAAAAATACTCCTTTTAAAAGGCATGCTGAGGTTGCAAGCAATCAATTGAGAACTAACATATTAAACAAGGTGCCACAACATTAAAGACACAAACAAAGGGTGCTTTGCGCATAGTTTGGTGAACTAAAGGAAATAATTTTTCTTATTATGAACCTTGAATCAAATAAGCCATGGATCCTGTAACAGAAATGGGCAACGAGCCCCTAAGTTAGTAACAAATTTAAACAGGCAAGCAATTCTAAAGTACAAAGACTCTCAACATAAGTATCTAAATCCCTTAGTTCATTTTGGGCTCATAGAAGGGGTTCCTAGGGAGAATGTTCTGTTAGATTTGGTGTAACCAAAAGGAGAACGATTAGAACAAATGGACACACAAACAACATACAAGACAAGACAAGCTGCAGCAAAATGGCCTTTGCTCAAAAATTAGTCAAATTTTGGGATCTGGAGGAATTAACAAATTTAACTAACAGAGCGATTTTCCACACAGGGCAGAGTCACAAATGGCAAAAAACCAATTGACCCACTGGAGACTCCTTCTGTCTCTCTCAGACAGAATCTTTCTTTCTCTCAATAAATGTATTCTACCCTTAACCTCCATTGTTTTTGAAATTTCTTCTTTGATTTTAGAGAACACAAGCTTGTACCAGACATAGCAGTCAGAAATGTCATTCCCTTATATCAGTAGGTTACCGTGAAACAAGTAAGACCTATTAAGTGGGGGTAAAATTTGAGGTACATCAATGTTGTTAATTCAGATAAATAACCATAAATGAAGTATTTAAGGGGATAAAATTAATCTGCAAATTGCCTGGTCTTAAAAATGTTTAGCATTTGAGTTATTTTATTTTTTTGGCATCTTGTTCTTCTCAGCAGTGGAATGAATGCACCCATTCAAAGTGTATCCTGTCTTGATAATGTAAGAATTTCAGAGCCCAACTGTGAAGTGGCTATAATATATAGAATTGAGGGTGGGTTCAAGTGATGGCATGAAACTGGGAATTCAGTTTCATGAACCAAGCTAATGAGCTTACACAGTGTGAGTCTGTTTCCATTCCTCTGAGTTACCCATGGCATATATGCAGTCCTGGAACTTCAGCCTCAGTGTGGCAGGCAACATATTTGATGCTATAATGAAAGGAAGGCTGATGGTCAATCTTCTGTAGGCTGATGGTGCATGAATCTGAGCATCATATGACAGCAAATGTCCACGTTTTTGTAAAAGTTACCTTTCTAACCTTCCTGCTCAGTGAGAGATGTCATGTTATACAGAGTGCCTGAGCTCTTTAACAACCATTCCTAAAGGAAACATGTGTTTCATTTAATATTTTAGCTACAATTCAATAATTTTTAAAATATTATTTTTATTGGTTACATTTTAAACTTAAAAGACATTCTTGAGTATATTTACTAATTTTTACAAATGTTCAATACTGTATATATAAGTAGTGATATAAATATTTGCTTCTAATATTATAAACATATTGCACCATGAGAATTTCCTCAGAAAATATTTTATTGCATTTTCAGTGCTAGTTGTTTTGGCAGGTGAGGCATTACACATTCCTTAGTGGATTCCTACTTCCATGGGCACTGTTCTTATGTCTGGGGTCTGATGTTCATCATCATTGGGTGCTTTTACTTGGGGTTTGGTGTATACAGAAAAATATTATGGGCAGAAAATAACTTTGCATTTTAAGTTGTAAGAAAGTTTCAAGAAAAATCACTAGACAGCAAAGGCAAGAAAGGTCTGAACTGTAGATATGTGGTCAAAATTTCATTTCATTTGATCCAGCTATTCAGTGGAGGAAAGGACTTTGTGCGTTCATTTTAGAAAGAATTTGAGCTGCATTTCTTTTTTATCACAAGTGTATACCAACCACATGTGGAATAATATAGGTACATGTTATGGTAATAAGAAATAAGGATTGAAGAAATTAAATCATGTACTGTAAGAAAGAAATTCTATCCTTAATCTGATTTAGTGTTCTTTGTTAAAATGCCCTTCTGGGTATGAACTGGTCAAGTATAGAGTAGGAGACAAACACCTCTGTAGCTGGAATCCCACCTCTTTCCTCTCCAAAGGCTTTGCATGTATTGTCTTACTGAACCCATGTTACTACATTGAGCTCATAGCAATGCTAGACGCAGAGCTCTGGAGAAAATCTGTCTCAAGGATGCTCCAGAGTCAGATATGGAAGCAGCCCTGACTCAGCTCCTTTTTCTCCTACTATTCTGGTGCCCAGGTGAAGGAAACCTGGTGTGGTTTGCATATCTGTGACAGCCCTTTCAGTGTTGTTGTTTCCTGTGACTGCTATCTCTGTTCAGCAGGAAAAACGATGATAGCTCAGTATGGTGATGTGCTCTTCATTTTGCTCTGAAGGCATGGACAGGATCTAGATTGCAAACGTTCTCTTCTTTTTATTTCCAGGTCTAGATACCTGCGGAGAAACTGTGAGGACACAGCCTCCAGCCTCCCTGCTATTGTCATCAGGAGACGCAGCCACCCTCACATGCAAGGCTGGCCATAATGTTGGCAGCTGCTTGTCCCAATACCAGTAGAAATCTGGACAGCCTCCCAGGCTCATCATCTATGGTGCATCCACTAAAGCTCCTGGCATCCCATCAAGGTTCAGTGACAGTGGGTCTGGTACAGAATTACTCTCACCATGGGCACTCTGGAGCTTAAGGATGTTTCAGCTTATTATTGCAGGATGATGAACATCTTGTGTCCCACAGTGATTCAACATGAAACTGAGACCTCTGCAAGCTGTCTGAGAGCTTTTCTTTACATGTTGCCTTTATGGGCAGGTGCAATGGTCCCTGCTCAATTTTACCATTTCTGTCTGCATTTGGAAATTTAGAAGTCATTAATATGAAATTTATGGCAAGATATTTCCACTGATATTCAGAGTTTTTCTCAGACTTAAATACTGAGTTGGCTGCAGAAACAATTTTGGTGTTTCAGGCATCTTGGTCACTCATATCAGTGGATGTGTCTAAAGTTGTAGAAGCCCATACATCGAATAAGGCAACACCACCCCAACCAACAAATATTCAAAGCTCAAAATGAGGAGTTGAAAGTATAACTCACAGAGACTGTCAGAGAATATCCCATATAATATGTAGAGAAGGAAGTAGAATTAAGAGAAATAGCAACTCATTAGATTCATGCTTAACATAAAATATCAATTTGATATCTGCATAAGCAGAAAAATGATGATAATTTACATCATCATGTACAATAGCATACACCATTACATGTAGGGAAAATGCAAAATATGTGTGATGTTTTACTCTGAAATCCTCAGAATTCTAATTGAAGAACTCCTAAAAGCAATACTACAGAGAAAACTGAAGAAATTCTCTGGACCATATAATCTATATGGTACTGGATCATCTGGACATCCATTTTGTTGTGTGTGAAAAGAAAAGGTTTCCCAGAAAGCATCTATTATGATTGACACATTTTTATTAGAATTCTAGACAGTTAACTAAATAAGCATTTCTCTATCCTAGAACATAAAGAACAACCCATTGCTTTTCTAGGATATTGTTCATTGTGTCCATTTGAGAAGGTCAGAAGTTTGACTAAAAGATTTGGAAGGGGAACAGCATCCTTACATTTAAATATCATCAGCTTGTGGAAGAGGATGGCAGGGAGATGGTATGAGTGCAAGACCCACACAAATAGAACAACCCACTGTCTTAGTTATTTTTTACTGGTACCTGAGACAAATACCCAACTCCCAAAGTCGGGAAAGGAAAAGTTTATTTCTTACAGTTTTTGGAGGTTTCAACCCATAATCAGTTGGCTCCAAGGCAGAGTGTCATGGTGGTGCTGCAGTTCATGGCAGCTGCAAAGAGCAAGTTGGAAACCAGAAAAAGAGAGAAAAATGCCTTCTTCCACCCATTAAATTGTATGCTGGCTCCACCCCTAGGTGGTTGTAGCACTGACACCATCAACTTAAACATTAGACAATGAACAAATCACAAATGCACAATGCAAACACATGAGGCCTGGGGGCCACTGACATAAACCATGACATTCCACCCATGGCCCCCAGGAGTCATGTACATACTTAACACAAAAGACATTTAGCTCAGCTCCAAGAAGTTGCAAAATTCCTGACAGTTTCAACATTGCTGAAAAATCCAACTCCCAAGTCTCTTCCTAGATCTATGGCAAACTCTTAACTGTAAAACCTGTACAAATGAAACAAGATTAAACAGTTCTGAAATGCAAAGGCACAATATAAACATTCCCTAGGTTACATTGGATACTATAAAGCACTGGAAACAAAGCAAGTGCGGCATCCAGCAGGGTTAACATTAAGTGCTAGAATTCCATGCTCAGCATTTGAAGCAATCTGCTTTAAAGCTCCAAAATGCTTGGAGCTTTTCCAAGGATTTTAACTCTTTAGCTTCTCTCTTAAACTCTCTCTGATCACTGTTTACAACTTTCCTTGGTTGATCCACAGTCCTGGCTTTTCAAAACTTTTGAGATCTCCATTGCAACTTTTGGCTTCACCTTTACATCTTTACAAATTTCCCTCTCAGGGGCACACTGCTTGACCTCCCAGGCCCTTTGAAAACCAGATGGAAGCTGTCTTACCCTCAGAATTTGTCCAATTTCCTTGCACCTAAAATCAGCACCATGTGGATGCCACCAAGATTTGTTGCACACTGGAGCAGTAGCTAAGCTTTTCTCTCTCTCTTGGCTGTAGGGGTCTATTGCCTGGATCACTGGGCTCTGTATGTTGCCGCCTTTCTGCAACCTTGTGAGGCTGCCACCATTATGGAACCTCATGTGGCTTCCATTATTTTGGTTTATACCAGGAATAGTGAGAGGACCAGAAACTACTCTCCCAGTCCATCACCCCTGGAGTCGAGTCTGAGCCTCATTCACAGTAATGAAATCATCTGTTTGTGTCTTACACAGGAGCCAAGCCACCCTCTACCTGCATAATTTATAAGAATATTTAACTTTAGGGACTTAGGTAGGTACAATTGCAGTAGGTAAGGGACAGATTTAACATGCAGAATCAGCCGGGTGGAAGCTGAGAGTGTTGGAGTTTATTACTGCATGCAGGGGGCAATATCACTGCCCTCTTTACTACTTGTCTGGGAAGCAGTACAGACCGTTGTCTGGGGCTGTGTAAGAGAAAGAGGCAGTCACAGGAATGGATAAAACAGTTCAGCCAAGATCTATAGAAATTACTTCCTATCAATCCACAAAACCTTTGATTTCCTGAACAAATTGAAAGCCAATAAAAAGGAGCAAAGGGACTGAGAAAAATTATCAAAATGGCACACAAGGGTGGGGCTAACACCTCCTGCCTGACCAGAGGGGACCAGTGAGGTTGTCAGCCAAACCCAGCCTACAACAGAATCCCTGCTGGGAATCTGTTTGCTATCTGTTAGTGGGACAAACACTGGTGACCTGCCTCAGTTCTGAGGTCATCAAAAGCTCTCTTTAGCCTTGGTACATTTTTCCTGTGTGTGTTGGTGTGTGTGTGTGTGTGTGTGTGTGTGTGTGTGTGTGTGTGTGTGTGTCTGTTTCTGTGTCTGCTTTTCTTCTATATTTTGGGGATTTTTATTGGTTGAATGCCAATTCTTTTATTTGATTATGTGGTTATTATCTATGTGTACAAATGTTACAATGTTGTTTCTAAAGCATTCCATGTGGTAACTCACCTGTGCCTATTTCACAGGGTATATTGCATGTTATCTTGTCCTGCTTGATTTCTTGGATCAGTGTTTGGACTCTCTCTTCCAATCTCTTTTCTCACCTCCCACCTTCACTCTCAGCCTCTCCTTACCTGAATTATTTTTGCCCTTATTCCTTCTTCTGTCTGACTACTCTTCCATCTTCTATTTAATACTTATTTTTGCCTCTCTTTTTCTACCTACTCCTCTCCTTTATACACAAAAGACTATACACACTAAGGGTAATTAAATTCTATAGTATTGTAGCAAAACACATTTAGACCTTCCACATCAAGAATTATTTTTTTTTTGTGCTGATTAAATAGTGTATCCTGGGTCACAATTTGTGTTGCATTTCCCTGTTTCTGCCTTCAGAATCCATTGGATCTCACCCCCATTCTCTTACCCCCCTGTCCCCCCACTTGCACAATCTCACACTACCCTTGCCCTCTCCATTCATTTCTGAATATGGAAGCTATTATTAAAACTTAACCTTCTTATTTTTCTTTCTATTTTACAGTGTATGTGAGGATTTATTACAAAACTTTAAATGAGATTTAAATATTGTTTTCTACAACATTTTACATGGACCTGTCAAGTTCTCCTGCAACAAAAGTTGTTACACTGTCTTTTAATGTATTCTAGTTTATAACTTGGGGAGTAAGACTGCATCAAGATTGCACTAAATGTCTACCAATAAATCGCTCCTTTTGCTCTTTTCTTTCTACTCTCACACATATTCTGTCCAACTCCCTCCTTCTATCCACCTATTTTTGTAAGTAAATATATCAAAAAATGATTTCTTTCTGCTCATTCATTTTCTATCTTTGTAGTCTCCTGTTTTTCTCAATTTTTATGCTATGATTTACTTTTAAATACTTCTTTATTTTGTATCTTAGATTCATTTGTCTGTCCTTGTTAAGTTTTTTGCATCCTTGCCTTATTGTAAAAGTAGAAAACTTGCTAAACTAGCCCTAGGTTACATACTTACATATGACTGGTTCTTTGCAGGCAGATACTAACAGTACCTGCTTGCATTTCAGTGCTATGAGTCCCTGGCAGCAGGTCTTTCTTGCCCATCCAACCTACAGCACTCCACATAAAAGCACAGGAATAATGAGAAATAAGTCAAAAATAAGCTAAAATCTTTTATAACTCCCAAACAGCTCAGATCCAATGAAGTGAAACAAGTGTTCAGTAAAGAGCTCAGAAGTCAAATGATAAAATGTTTGAAGAGACCAAGAAGAAAGTGCATAGAATATTCATCAAACTATAAAGGGATTTAAGTAAGTACCGGAATGTTTTTAACTAATAAAATATCCAACACCCTTAAATAACACACAGACAGTTCACTGAAGTCATACACAAGACATAAATGAATGCCCTAGGAAAAATTTTTTTGGTTTTTTAATCTCCCCCTCCCAAAAAAAAGGCCCTCCAACATGAAAAACAAGGCAAGATAATGTTGTTTTAAAAAGAAGTGTTTTTATTTTAGCTGGCCCAGCAAAAACAGTGCAGATGGAACTTGCAAAGCTGTGCAACTGAGTCAGAATGTTAACTGATTTTTAAGTTCATTTATGACTAGCTCATTGATCATTTTGTACATAGTGATGAGAAACAGAAACAAGCTGGGCCTTTGTTCCCCTTTGCTTGAGGTCAGAGGCATTTCATAGTGGGTGGTTATCCAATTCATAGCCCTTGGTCTGCCAATTCCAGAAACATTTTTTGTCTCATAAAGGGAACAATGGTTGACACAGCTCATTTTCCTCTTACAAAGGGAACAAAAATTGACACAGAAAACAGGTTACTGGGGTGGGGGTGGTGGACAATGCATACAGAACAGCATGATAATGTGGTCAGTTAATTTATAAATAATTTATAACAATGTAGTCGGTGCTCCAGGTAAATGGTTACTAGAGCAAAAATCATAGAGAATAACAGTTAGATCACAGAATCAAATAAAACTCCTGGAAATGAAAAGTACAATGGAAAGCTATGACCAGTCAAAAGACACTGTATCAAACCTTGAGGACAAGAATGATGTAGCAGGTGACATAGTGATACTCTTTGAAACAAAATAAATCATGAGAAGTTGATTTGAGAGTCCATAGAAGATTCTACAAGACCTACCCTAACCATTTCAGAAGACAATGAAGTGTTGGAAAAGAAAGAAAGATCTATTGCAGAAAATATTCAAAGCTAGACTCTGAAACAGAGATCTAGTTAATGAGTTATTTAAATCTTCAAATAGATATGACTAGAAAGGAATCTCTCCACAATATATTATAGAAAAATTCCAGAAAAGTGGAACAAAGAAATAATGTTAAAAGTTATGAGAAATATATTAAGTAATTTATAAAAACAAACTTATAAGAGTAACAGCAGCTTTAGAACAAAAGATATTGGAGAAGTGTATCAAGTTAAAATAAAATTTTAAAAACTTTAATTGCATTATAATATTCTACAAAAATATCTTTATAAATTTAGGGACAAATAAAGAACATACATGACAAAAAACCCTTTAAGTAGTTCATGACCACAAAACCTGCACTGCAAAAGTGAGAAGTTACACAAAATGAAGAAATAGAGAAATGAACAAAAGAAAATTAAGGCAATGACAGAAACTACTCAATATTTTTCAATAATAGCTCACAATGAAATGCCTTTAAGAATACTAGTTTTTCAATCATGGACTACAAAATTGAAAATCATAGCCATGCAAAAATAAATTCAGCCAGGTGTGGTGCTGCATATTTGTAGCCCTATCACTTGGGAGGCTAAAGCAGGAGGATCCCAAGGCAAGCATGGGTTTCAAGTTGAGTTCAAGGAGAGCGTGAACTGCAAATCAAAATCATATTAAAACAAATGCCAAACAGAAAACACGTTAATTCAAGTATGAATGAAAACTGTGGAAATCACACAGAACAAAAATCTCTAACAAGAGTTCAAATTTGGGACTTGGAAAAACATATTGATGAAAAGTATTACAAAATGTAAGATCACCATCGCGAAGAAGACCCCAAGGGACCAGCTCTCATGTAAAATCAAGGGGTTTTATTGTGCACGCATGCAAGGGGCTCTCCGACCACACTCTGGTAGAGAGAGGGGAGAGAGCCCCGGGTAAGGGAGTACAGAGTATATATAGCCAAAAACCTCAAAGCAAGCATTGGTTACAGAAGCAGATGGCATTGGTTAATAGGGGTTGTGTCCTTTGCTTACTGGTGGGTGAGGTATCTGCTGCAGGTGGCTTGATGTTTTTGAAAACTCATATCCTGTCTGGCAGGGTCGATAGATCATGGTGGTCTTATTTTTGGGATGTTGGATCACACCTTCCCTATCAAGTCACAACATCTGTTGTTCTGACTGAGTGACAAGGCAAGAGGGGTTTCCTGAATGTTTTAACTCTTCAAAACAAAAGTATGTAGAAAAGTGAAGAAAACAAAAAAAAAGCATCAATCAACCATATGTCATTGCCATCTCACTATAATTACATGCAATGAAAATCGTTTAAGTTGTCTTGCAAATTTAGCATCTGGACTGTAATACTTGATAACATGTACATTTTGATTTCATTAATATGATCTCTCCATTTATTTTGTTTTCAATAAATAATTTACTGAAAATTTGTGTAAACCAACTCATATTTTACCCAAGATTGCATGAATACTTAAAATAATAAGCCAAACTGTAAAGGGATTCAGGGAAACCTTCATTTCCAAGGGCAAATATATCATAGCCAACTAAATGTGCCCAAGGTGCTTTCCATTATGTTCTCATAACTTCTTATCTTTGACAGAACTTAAAATCTTGCTCCAGGCCTGTTGAAATGGACACAAACTTATTGTTTTTCATATTACTTGCTACAATTTACTCTATTACTTGCTACAATTTACTCAGATTAGACACATGAAGAATACAGCCTTACAATTTCAAAAATGAAGCAAAGGGGAATTAAAAGCAATTAAGATACGCTATGTACATGTATCTGCTCATCACAATGAATGCAGGCATTATAAGCTGCAAAAATATGCTAATAAAAACACATAAAAATTTTATTTTTTAAATCTTATTTAATGAGAAAAAGAAAAAAAACAGAAAAAGTGTACAAGTAATACAGAATTTCAAAAAAATAAACATTAGGTAATCACAAGGTAATAGAATACATATTGTCATCTTAGAAATAGTTGTTCAAGTTACAAAATTAAAGCATATAAAATGGACATTCAAACAGTGTGTCTGCAAACAGTTCTGTTCAATGATCTAACAAAAACTCAGTAATACGGTTATCTATCTTATATGCTTAAATATACATGCAGTTATATCCATTAGAGCACTTTGCTTTCCTCTCTTTTTTACAATGACAATTACACATTTTGGGTTTTATTACTTCCACAGTTCTTATCACTTTTTCTGAAGAGAATAAAACCAAGTGTGACATAACAAAACAGAGTTAGTCAAATCAAAACGATGGACATAGTACATGATGTAAAAACAGAATACAAGGTGATTAACAATGGTTACCATAATGCCTATGGCTTCTTAAAAAGAATTGCCTATATCATCAGTTATAATAAAATTGATCAAAACAGTACAAAAAATAAATAAAACCAAAAATTTTTTAAAGAACAAAAAATTCCTTATGTGCCAAGTAAGTTATCATAGGAACCTTTCAACATTTTTACAACAAACATAAACACTCACAATACACAGTCATCTGAGCCAGATGATACAAGCCTGTAATCTTAAAATTCGGGGAGGCCAAGGCAGGTGGAAGGCAAGTGCCAGCCTCAGATGACTAATTTAGTTACTTATGGGATCTCTAACACAAAATATTAAAAAAATCAATAAATTTGCCCAAGGATATAGGTTAGTCAAAAGGCCAATATACAAACCCAAGTGCTGGAAAGAAAAATTAATGAAGAATTAGGTGGATCAAGAGAAGGAAAGGGAGAAATATTTGGAGTATTTTATTTATAATGAAAGCAATCATGAGAAAAAATCATTATCGCACAATTTTGAATGTGTTATAGTTTTTGGACTATCATATAAAAGTACCGTAAACCTAAGGCTTGCAAAAACAAAGTTTATCACTCACAGTTTTAGAGAAAGGAGTCTGAAATTGATGTCTCCAAGTAGATCAAATCCAACACAGTTTCCTAGGATCATCTTGACTAATACCAGTCATTCCTTCAAACTATTCATAAACATTCAAAAAGACTGGACTGGGCCTGTTATATTCCTGTATAGAGTCGCAAGATGCTTAGCACTCAGAAAACTATTTATAACTATGATTTTTAATGATAATTAGGAAAAGTATGCCTCATTCATTCTGTGTAAGATTTTAGGAGAGTTTTCTCTTAAGAAACATTTTCATTAGTTTGATATTTACATGTGTCTTGTGTCTATAAAAAGATATGGTCAGTTATATGTGGATAAATATATTTATATACAAGTATAAATATATCATAATTCCTAATTAAATGTATGTAATTTGATATCTTTATGCACATAAAATTAACAATTATTCTGAAATTTTAAAAACATACCAAGAGTTTCATATTCATGATATAGAGCATAACTTTTCAACATTTCCACTTGACTTCCAGAAGATTATAGGATATTTATGTGAAAGAAACATATAATTTCTTTCAAATTAAGTGCTTTATGAAGCTAAGCCCCAAATCCAGAAAAAAATACAACTGTTTGTGACACATTTGTAATACTCATGCAGTTTACAAGGAAGCAGTGGTGGGCAGAATTTTTCCAGCTTCACAACATGTTTCTGGGAAGAAATACTTGAAGATCATTATTTGAAAAGTGTGGGTTTTTTTTTTCATACAGAGCTAGGGTGATCGTCAAGTGGAGGCTGACCTGAGAGAGTGAGTGCGCGTGTGCACATACACACACACACACAGACACAGACACACACACACACACACACACACACACACACACACACACATCCTAGGGAGTGACTGCCTGTCGAGTGGACAGGGGAAGGCTGGAATATAGAATACAAAACCTATCCTTCATCAGGGCTGACGTCTATACAGCACACAGGGAGGCTACACAGAAAGGTATAGTTCTGGAATGTGGTGCGGCTGCTGAAACCAATTTGGAACACAGTGTATCTGCTGCCTTACTGGAGCATGGAGATCTGCAGCTTTTTCCTCAAAGCAAAGTCTCTTCTTTTTGCAATTTTGAGACTGCAAAGGGTTAAAACTTGTTATTTTTTGTGATGCCTTCAGGTCACCTTTTATATTTTTATGTTCCTTCTCAGCAATTGAGATCTCCTCAGCTCTATATTTTCGTTTCATAGTTTTACTGGAGCTTCCTCTCTGGCCTAACTCACAGCACTTTAAATGACTCTGTTATGCTATTTGCCTGTTGATTCTCAGCACAAATCTGTCAAAATCCCTCAACAATACCTGTGCCAAAACCTCAGCTTTCAAGTGTCTTGATATTTCTTTTGCTAGATTAAGCAGTACACTACTCTTAATCTTCGTATCAGAGAAAATCTCTGGACATTAGGTAAATCTACACAAACGTTCTGCAAATTCCTCATATACATCATCTGGACTTCATCAATCAACACAA
This sequence comes from Cavia porcellus, assembly GCF_034190915.1. Lineage (NCBI taxonomy): Eukaryota > Metazoa > Chordata > Mammalia > Rodentia > Caviidae > Cavia > Cavia porcellus. The sequence goes on along the minus strand of NW_026947501.1, from coordinate 40,755,487 downwards.
TTCTTCTCCCCATCAGAAACCTCTACAACCTGGACTATCTTGATTTTCTGGTCTTTTGAGTTCTGAAAAGACTTCCCATCTACAGCAGCCTAAGACATTCCAGTGCTACTCTTTCAGGCAACATCTATGAATCTTTACAAACTCTTTCCACAAAATATTCCCAAAGGCTCTTGAAACACAGGGTCAGATATACTCAAAACAATGACCAGACTCATGGTACCAAATTTTGTATTGGTTATTTTGATGTCATTGCTGAGACAAAATACATGATGCCCAAAATGAAGGAAGAAAACCTGCAGTTTGTGCAGGTTTCAGTCCATACTCAGCTGGCTATAAGGCATGATGCTGTAGCTAAGGGGCAACCACTTATTAACCACTGCAGTAACTACCAAAACCTACAAGAGTAAAAAGGGAAAAAATACTTTTTTTCTTCCCTTATATTTTAAGTGGGTGTCACGGTTTATTTTAGTGGCCTCCAGGCCTCATGTGCATTAATTGTGCATTTGTGATTGGTTCATTGTCTAGTGCTGGAATTGATGGTGTCAGTGCTACACTCACCTAGGGGTGGAGTCTGCATACAATGTAATGGGTGGAAGAAGGCATGTCTCTTTCTCTTGCCAATTTCGACCTTACTGTTTGCAGCTACCATGAACTGTGGCCCCACCATGCACTCTGCCTTTGAGCCAAATGGGTATGGGCAGGAAATCTACAAAATCTGTAAGAAATAAACTTTTCCTTTCCCAACTCTGGGCATCAGGAATTTTGTCTCTATGATGAGTAAAAAATAACTAAGACAGAATTTGGTACCAGGACCATGGTCATTGCTGTGATAATACCTGACCATGCATTTTGAAAGGCTTTGGAAACAGTTTAAGAGCAGAGCTTGTAAAGATTCGGACATGTCACCTGGATGCATAGAGCTGGAGCAGCTGAGGCTGTTTTGTAGAGAAAATTCTGGTCAGAGCTCAGGAAACCAGAAGGCTGATAGAAAACTTGATGGTTAAGAAAAAGGTTGGGTGGTTTCTTCTGGGAGGAAAGACTGTATTGGTTCTCGGACTCCCCAGAATGTGTGTTATTGCTTGGAAGAAAGTTTGACTGCATTTTTGTCATGCCCAGAGACTTTGCCTGATACTGAGATTAAGAACAATGGACTAATTAATCTGGCAAAGGAAATTTAAAGGCAGTCAAATGTTGAGGCTGTGGCATGGCTATTGTTGGGGGCTCTTTGCCAGCTTTATGTTGAAAATCAAGAACAAAGAGCCCAGAGAGATTAAAATGCTGTGAGTTGGGCCAGAAGGAAAACTCCAGAAAAGCTGTGGATTATAAAGATATAGCTGAGATTTTGATTGCTGAGAAGAAACAGAGAGATAAGAAAGATGGTCACGGGGTATCCCAGGAAAGAGCAGGTAACCACATTTCGTAGCCTCAAAACGGAAAAAGTGAAAAAAAATTCTCAAAAGGGAAAGCTTCAGAGCACCATGCTCCAGAATGGCAATGGAAGCCACATGAGGTTCCATAATGGTGGCAGCCTCACAAGGTTGCACAAAGGCGGCAACATACAGAGCCCAGTGATCCAGGCAATAGACCCCTACAGCCAAGAGAGAAAAGCTTAGCTACTGCTCCAGTGAGCAACAAATCTTGGTGGCATCTGCATGGTGCTGAATTTAGGTGCAAGGAAATTGGACAAATTCTGAGGGTAAGACAGCTTCCATCTGGCTTGCAAAGGGCCTAGGAGGCCAAGCAGTGTGCCCCTGAGAGGGAAATTTGTAAAGATGTAAAGGTGAAGCCAAAGTTGCAATGGAGATCTTAAAAGTTTTGAAAACCCAGGACTATGGATCAACCAAGGAAAGCTGTAAACAGTGATCAGAGAGAGTTTAAGAGAGAAGCTAAAGAGCTAAAATCCCTGGAAAAGCTCCAAGCATTTTGGAGCTTTAAAGCAGATTGCTTCAAATGCTGAGCATGGAATTCTAGCACTTAATGTTAACCCTGCTGGATGTTGGACTTGCTTTGTTTCCAGTGCTTTATATTATCCTATTTGTAACCTAGGGAATGGTGATGTTTATCTTGTGCCTTTGCATTCAGAACTGTTTAATCTTGTTTCATTTGTACAGGTTTTACAGTTAAGAGTTTGCCATAGATCTAGGAAGAGACTTGGGAGTTGGATTTTTCAGCAATGTTGAAACTGTCAGAAATTTTGCAACTTCTTGGAGATGAGCTAAATGTCTTTTGTATAAAGGATGTACATGACTCCTGGGGGCCAGGGATAGAATGTCCTGGTTTATGTCAGTGGACACCATGCCTCATGTGTTTGCATTGTGCATTTGTGATTGGTTCATTGTCTAATGCTTAAGTTGATGTTGTCAGTGCTACAACCACCTAGGGGTGGAGCCAGCATACAATTTAATGGGTGGAAGAAGGCATTTTTCTCTCTTTTTCTGGTTTCCAACTTGCTCTTTGCAGCTGCCATGAACTGCAGCACCACCATGACACTCTGCCTTGGAGCCAACTGATTATGGGTTGAAACCTCCAAAAACTGTAAGAAATAAACTTTTCTTTTCCCAACTTTGGGAGTTGGGTATTTGTCTCAGGTACCAGTAAAAAATAACTAAGACAGTGGGTTGTTCTATTTGTGTGGGTCTTGCACTCATACCATCTCCCTGCCATCCTCTTCCACAAGCTGATGATATTTAAATGTAAGGACCCTGTTCCCCTTCCAAATCTTTTAGTCAAACTTCTGACCTTCTCAAATGGACACAATGAACAATATCCTAGAAAAGCAATGGGTTGTTCTTTATGTTCTAGGATAGAGAAATGCTTATTTAGTTAACTGTCTACAATTCTAATAAAAATGTGTCAATCATAATAGATGCTTTCTGGGAAACATTTTCTTTTCACACACAACAAAATGGATGTCCAGATGATCCAGTACCATATAGATTATATGGTCCAGAGAATTTCTTCAGTTTTCTCTGTAGTATTGCTTTTAGGAGTTCTTCAATTAGAATTCTGAAGATTTCAGATTAAAACATCACACATATTTTGCATTTTCCCTACATGTAATGGTGTATGCTATTGTACACGATGATATAAATTATCATTTTTCTACTTATGCAGATATCAAATTGATATTTTATATTAAGCATGAATCTAATGAGTTGCTATTTCTCTTAATTCTACTTCCTTCTCTATGGGGGATTTTCTCTGACAGTCTCTGTAAGTTATACTTTTAACTCTTCGTTTTGAGCTTTGAATATTTGTTGGTTGGAGTGGTATTGCCTTATTCAATGTATGGGCTTCTACAACTTTAGACACATCCACTGATATGAGTGACCAAAGTGCCTGAAACACCAAAATTGTTTCTGCAGCCAACTCAATATTCAAAACTGAGAAAAACTCTAAATATCAGTGAAAATATCTTGCCCTAAAGTTCATATTAATGACTTCTAAATTTCCAAATGCAGACAGAAATGGTAAAATTGTGCAGGGACCATTGCACCTGCCCATAAAGGCAACATGTAAAGAAAAGCTCTCAGACAGCTTGCAGAGGTCTCAGTTTCATGTTGAATCACTTTGGGACACAAGATGTTCATCATCCTGCAATAATAAGCTGAAACATCCTTAAGCTCCAGAGTGCCCATGGTGAGAGTAATTCTGTACCAGACCCACTGTCACTGAACCTTGATGGGATGCCAGAAGCTTTAGTGGATGCACCATAAATGATGAGCCTGGGAGGCTGTCCAGATTTCTACTGGTATTGGGACAAGCAGCTGCCAACATTATGGCCAGCCTTACATGTGAGGGTGGCTACGTCTCCTGATGACAATAGCAGGGAGGCTGGAGGCTGTGTCCTCACAGTTTCTCCACAGGTATCTAAGCCTGGAAATAAAAAGAAGAGAAAGTTTGCAATCTAGATCCGGTCCATGCCTTCAGAGCAAAATGAAGAGTGCATCACCATAGTGATCTATCATCGTTTTTCCTGCTGAACAGAGATACTGGTCACAGGAGACAACAACACTGAAAGAGCTGTCACAGATATACAAACCATACCATGTTGCTTTCACCTGGGCACCAGAATAGTAGGAGAAAAAGGAGCTGAGTCAGGGCTGCTTCTATATCTGACTCTGGAGCACCCTTGAGGCAGATTTTCTCCAGAGCTCTGCGTCTAGCATTGCTATGAGCTCAATGTAGTAACATGGGTTCAGTAAGACAATACATGCAAAGCCTTTGGAGAGGAAAGAGGTGGGCTTCCAGCTACAGAGGTGTTTGTCTCTGTTGTACTCTAAGAAAATAGCTTCGTTATATGTGTATTATAGCAAACCTGCAACGTGGCTTAGTAAATTTTTTTTTATCCTTTTTCCCTAACTGATATGTTAAGTAACCTAATTGATATGCTGAGCAATACTCTCCTCTGTAAAGAATTGCAAGAATCTCACCTAATTGATATGTTAACCATTGTTGCCCTCTACAAACTACAGAAGTTGTGCTAAAACAAGCTAACAAGGCTTGTTAATCACTGTTAGGTGCCTCCATTCTCCACTAAAGAGCTAAAGAAAACTAGGATGGCCCACTAATTTACACTTGTTTGAAGTAACTTGCTTGTGTGCAGAGAGATTTGCCTATGAGTTTAACACTTTACCTGACCTTCATTCCCCTCCCAGAAAGATAGATACACATAACCGCCATTTTCTGTTCTGTATGGCACCTTATTGCCTCCCTCTCCCCTCACGTATCTATCTAGGCCATAAAGAATTTGGGTTTCTGGTGACCTCTTCCCGACCTGGTGATGATCTGTCATAAAATGAGCCTGCCCCAATTTTCAGAACTGTTTAGCTTCAAAGAAATTACCGGGAAATACTATGGCCCAATCCTCAATCAGTGCTTTCCTTTTGTTCTGTATGCATCAAATGAGTTAGATATCAGATCTTTGTAAAACTTAAGTTTCAGCTTCTTATAACTCTTGACCCCTTCGCACCCACTAGCGAAAACGAGCTGTCCTGGGATAATTAACTTCTCCAATTTCTTCTCCAAATATTGTTGCAGATGTGCCACTCCGAGATAATGTCAGTCTGTAGGTGGGAGTAATTTGAGAAACACCAGGAACTCCCGAGATTGTCAGAGCTAAGTGGATAGCAATACAGTTTCCAGACTCGGGTCAACAAGTTTGATGGCTCTGCAGGTTTCTTTGTCCCCCCCCCCCGCCTTTTCCTCCAGCCTCTTTTTAAAGTCCTCCCTTCAGTCTCTGGGACAAAGTCTCCAAATTGGCTCCCAGAGACTCATTGCCAGGCCTGGAAATAAAGCCTTTGCTACCTAAATTTTTGGTCTCTTGCTTCCTTGGATTTTATAATGGGGCCCGAGTTATAACAGTCTCCTACTCTATACTTCAAAGTTCATACCCAGAAGGACATTTTAACAAAGAACACTAAATTAGATTAAGGATAGAATTTCTTTCTTACAGTAACATGATTTAATTTCTTCAATCCTTATTTCTTATTACCATAACATGTACCTATATTATTCCACATGTGGTTGGTATACACTTGTGATAAAAAGGATATGCAGCTCAAAGTCTTTCTAAAATGAACACACAAAGACTTTTCCTCCACTGAATAGTTGGATCAGATGAAATGAAATTTTGACCACATATCTACAATTCAGATCCTTCTTGCCATTGCTGTCTAGTGATTTTTCTTGAAACTTTCTTACAACTTAAAATGCAAAGTTATTTTCTGCCCATAATATTTTTTTGTATAAACCAAACCCCAAGTTAAAGCACCCAATGATGATGAACATCAGACCCCAGACATAAGAACAGTGCCTGTGGAAGTAGGAATCCACTAAGGAATGTGTAGTGCCTCACCTGCCACAACAACTAGCACTGAAAATGCAATATAATATTTTCTGAGGAGATTCTCATGGTGCAATATGTCTATAACATTAGAAGCAAATATTTATGTCACTACTTATATATACAGTATTGAACATTTGTAAAAATGAGTAAATATACTCAAGAATGTCTTTTAAGTTTAAAATGTAAACAATAAAAATAATATTTTAAAAATTATTGAATTGTAGCTAAAATATTAAATGAAACACATATTTCCTTTAGGAATGGTTGTTAAAGAGCTCAGGCACTCTGTAAAATATGACATCTCTCACTGAGCAGGAAGGTTAGAAAGGTAATTTTTACAAAAAAGTGGACATTTGCTGTCATATGATGCTCAGATTCATGCACCATCAGCCTACGGAAGATTGACCATCAGCCTTCCTTTCATTATAGCATCAAATATGTTGCCTGCCACACTGAGGCTGAAGTTCCAGGACTGCATATATGTCATGGGTAACTCAGAGGAATGGAAACAGATTCACAATGTGCAAGCTCATTAGCTTTTTTCATGAAACTGAATTCCCAGTTTCATGCCATCACTTGAACCCACCCTCAATTCTATACATTATAGCCACTTCACAGTTGGGCTCTGAAATTCTTACATTATCAAGACAGGATACACTTTGAATGGGTGCATTCATTCCACTGCTGAGAAGAACAAGATGCCAGCAGAAATAAAATAAATCAAATGCTAAACATTTTTAAGACCAGGCAATTTTCAGATTAATTTTATCCCCTTAAATACTTCATTTATCGTTATTTATCTGAATTAACAACATTGATGTACCTCAAATTTTACACCCACTTCATAGGTCTTACTTCTTTCAAGGTAACCTACTGATATAAGGGAATGGAATTTCTGACTGCTATGTCTGGTACAAGCTTGTGTTCTCTAAAATCAAAGAAGAAATTTCAGGAACAATGGAGGTTAAGAGTAGAATATATTTATTGAGAGAAAGAAAGATTCTGTCTGAGAGAGAAAGAAGGAGTCTCCAGTGGGTTGCCAAGGGCTCGGTCTTTTCCAGGGACTTTTATACAGTAAAGCCATGGGTTCAAGGTGGGGGAAGACTGGGAACTCACAAGGCACATAGGCTTGAGGTGGGACACAACTATAGTTAGCCAAAACGATCAATAGGTAAAAATGATTATATATCAACAAATGGGGAAGTGAGTCACATTGAAAGCAGGAATTCCTAAAGAGCAGTGTCTCTTCCCTAGGGGGATGGGAACTATTTAGGGTATCGATCTTCATGATATGGGTGTATTTGTTTGGTCTTTTGTCCTGATGCCTGGCCCACAGCAGGAGGCCTCAGTCTCTCCCACAGTTGCCAGGTGTCTGCACTGGCTCCACTGAGAACCAGCTCTGTCTCACTGCCTATAATATTTCTAACAAACTCAGCTGCCTGCAACACTACCTGAACTATCAGGCACTCCAAGAAGATGAATGAGATTTAGATATCTGAGATTTGGTCACCACTGTGAAAAGGAGGCTAGCAGTCTGGAACTTAAAGTTCATATGTGAATGTACAAGGCTTCCACCTACAAGAGATGTGGAGATTCTCATGCTCAAAGTTCTCTCCCTCCAAAGCCCACACTCCCGAGGGAAAGAACACTCTATACTCACCAGAGCCAGTCATAAGAGGGATGGAATTTTTAACATGGCTTGAAATGATTGATGGCAGGAAGATGGGTGATAAGGAGTCCCTAAGGGGAAGAAAAACTCAACAGCTTCAAGTCAGAAAGGCAGCCTAGATGGTAAGCACAGGGAAAAAGAGGAGGCCTGGTAAAAATCATAGGCAATAGGGAGAGGTCAACACCGACCACACTGGTTTCATCCATAAAGCCCAGGAAAAACTAAGTTCTGGAGCTGCAAGGATAGCACGCTGCTGTAGTGTTTGCTACAATGTGAAGTCTCTGTGTCAATCTAAGCAGCACAATGTGAAGCAAAGGAAACAAAAGACAGGAGAGGAAGGGATGGGAAATAAATGAACGAAAGGGGAGAGGAAGGAAAGAGAAGAGAAGGATAAAAAGGAAAGGAAAGGAAACAACGTGTCCGCCTTCATTCAGACCAGTTTCTTCTGAACCTTGAGGATACAGATCTAGACAGCAGGAATTTTCAAAGCTTCCCAACAAGATTTTAAATATATAATGCAAGAATGAGAGCCACAAACAGAGGCTGAGGGAAGACACTGAGTTTCAAAGCATTATGAGAAACCTTTGAAGGGTGACAGCAAGGCAGTAATATGATTGTTTTTCACTTTTTTTATACATTACTCTGCTTCCTGTGAGCAGCAGAATCCATCATTTATCTATGAATTTGGTTCCAATCAGGAGGATCTAACAAGAAAAAACAGTGCTTACCAAGCACTCATTACATATCCAACTACTATCCTGAGTAATTAGTTAAATGGTATTTTATTAATGCTTAACAAAACATAATAAAAGCTATTAATATGCACTTGCTTCAAATAAGAAATCACTGCTTGGAAAATGTTAAGTAATTTACCTACATTCATACAATTGTAATAAAATCAATACAAGACTCTACTCATGTCCCTGGGCTGAGCTCATACTGAAAATGCCATATCTCCTGCAAGTGACAGGGAAATTGCTGTCCAGAAAATACATCCATCCTGATAAGGAATTGCTAGGTTTCTGGTTTCAAATAGAGACATAGGCATATATGATGATATTAGCATGAATTCATTCCAATCTGAAATAGCATCAAAATGCTCAAAAGTGCTCATGCCGAAGGTGATCCCATGACGCTGGTGAATTCCTCAAGCTATTGCCAGGATGTCACCTTCTATATCCACTGAGGGAATTCTCCACACAAGTTCCAAAGCACACATCAATCTCATCATCTCACTGTTTATGCACAGTTGCCACTTTTGAGAAGAAAGAGCTCCATGAATTTACTATGTGTATTTGCTCCTCACTAAATGTCTACTCAGCACTTACTTCAGAGAGAAATGACCTATTTTCATACTAAGAAAAATCTTAGTCACACTAAGGAACTGAAATTTTTTCCCAGTATGAAATGTTCATATACTAAGATCTCTTTATTCACCTCCGAATGTCAAAGAAATAAATATCATGCTCTACTGCAAATATTTTTACTTTTAAGAAAGCTTACAGAGTGTCTTAGTTACTTTTTACTCTTTGGTGAGACAAAATACCTAATGTCCAAATTTGGGAAAAGAAAGGTTTATTTCTTAGAGTTTTTGAAGGTTTCAGTCCATACTCAGTTGGCTCCAAGGCAGGGAGGCATGGCAGGGTCACAGTTCAAGGCAGCTGCAAACAAGTTGAAAACCAGCAAGAAAGCAAGACACACCTTCTTCCTGGCATTACCTTGTATGCTAGCTCCCCACCTCCCCCTCCAGGTGGTTGTAGCACTGACACCATCAATTCTAGCACTAGACAATGAACCAATTACAAATGCACAATGCAAATGTGTGAGGCCTGGGGCCACCTACATAAACCATGACACAGAGGTATAAGTTACATAGGCTTCAATCTACTCATTCTGTGTATATCCATAAGATGTTTTCTGAAATGTACAGCTATGTATTTACCCCATATTTTGATTAAAGGACAGGTCCAGCACCTCTGACACTTCCCAGGTTCCCAGAAGCTCTTTTTGCTCAGGCTTCTCTTATCCCAAAAGATCTGAACTACACATATGCCTGCATGTGGGTGAAGGATTCAGGTTTTTCAGCTGATACATGTCCACGTTTCCTTTAATGGGTTTTTGGCTATTTCTAGTGCTCAAATTCATATGTATTCTCAGAAGATATTAAGTTCTTGGTAGGAAGCCTCTTTATTTTTCTTGACACAATATCCTGTGTCCTTCATGATCACACTCAGTGCATCTGTGCTTCTGTTGCTGACATCACTAGACCAAGACACTTAGGAAATAACTGTTTCAGTTGGCATTTGCAACACTCAGAAGACTGAGGCAGGAGGATCACAGTAAGTTTGTGGCCCGTCTGGGCTACATAGAAAAGTGAAACCAGCCTGGAGTACATTGTGAGACCATGTCTCACAAAATCAAACAAACAAAAAAATCACATTTACAGGTAAATCCTGAAGATGCTTCAAGAATCTCAAACCATTATAAGTGCTGTATGACACTCTTGCAACTCTTGTATCTCTGGGGGCCAACCTAAATGCTCAATTCCTATGTAAAATGAACACATTAAGGGGATTAGGTAACAACTTGTTTTCAAGAAGGCACAAATTCTTTATAATAAACATAGAATTTTATTAATTAACACAAGCTCTGAAGACTGAAGGGCATGTGCTAATAAACGCAAAATTATGTTCATCATTAGAGGTATGCACACATTTTCTAATTCACATTTGAAAAGCAGGAAGGGATATTCAGAGAGAAAGGTTACAGTGGAACAAGCATTAGAAAATGAAATGCTGCTTGTTCTGGTGATGGGGGAAAAGGCCACCAGTCAAGGAATGAAAAAAAACTCCAGGTACAGGAAAAGATTCTGTCCTACAATGTACAAATGGGAAGCTGACAATATTTTAATTTCAGCCTTTGAATCTGGTGTTGGATTTGGTCTTATGCAACTATAAATTGATGAATTCCACATTTTATAGATGTGAGTTTCTAAATTATCATAAAATGATAAAACATCAATACAAATATTTTGGCTGGATTTTCCTATAGCAAAATATCTAGCAGATATTGAGCTCCTTTGTGTTCTGTTCAGCCCTGCAGACTTCCTCTTGTATCAGGGAAACACAGTCTATCAGACAGCAAAAGGAAGTGTTCAAGCCCTGGGCCTTGTAGGGAGAAAGCAGCTGGGAAGACCCTGAGAGGAAGTTTATGTTCCAGGCTGAAACACTGTGGGAGGAGTACTAAGAGTCAGCAGACAGTAATAATCCACCACATCTTCACCTTGAATGCTGGTAATGGTGAGAGTGAAATCTGTGCCAGACCCACTGCCACTGAACCTGTCTGGGACCCCAGATTCCTTGCTTGATGCCCGGTAGATGAGCAGTTTGGGAGTTTGTACTGGTTTTTGCTGGTACAATGATAAGAGGTTCTCATCAACAACACTGTGTAGAAGACTCTGGCTGAACTTGCAGTGGATGGTGGTGCTCTATCTAGCTGGCCCTGTCAGTGAGGCTGGAGACTGGGTCAAAACAATGTCACTGCAGACATCTGCAATCTGGAATGCACAGTGATTGTAGACACATACACACTTTAATAAATGTTGAAATAAATCCATTCTAATGTTGACACTAGTGCTATTGTCAGTTTATTCTTGAGTCATATTACCTCTCATTGCATTTTAAAATTATAAATCTAATTCTACAAAGATATGACTCTAAATGATTTTCAAAGTGTCCAACTTCGCACCAGAAACCCAGAGCAACAGATATTTGAAGACCTGGATGTTTGACCTCATCTTGCTGCTCCTAACTCCTTGATGGAGCTCAGATCTCCTTGCAAAGGCCTCGCTTTTAAGTATGAGAAGGTGGGCTCGCCTTGGAGGAGCCTATGAAAATTTATCTTTAAATAGGAAAGCAAATTGCATGGGCAATGGGTTATAAACTAACATTAAATCAGCAGCCAAAAATACCTTCATAGAAAATGTACTTAGGTGACAACAAAATCACAACAGTTAATTCAGAAACTCTGAGATCATTTTCAAACTCCTAAAATTACCACTAGATGTCCTAAAACTTTAGTCACAAACAAAAACAGATTATGTATATTACAGTAATATAATAGGCTGGCTGCTTCACATCCACACACTGATTTACACAATAAAATATGCTAGAAAAAGATTATAAAAAATAAAAAGAGAGACATGGAATGAGGGGAGAATAAAAGGAATGAAAAAAAAGAAAATGACTACTTCTAAACAAGTTCATATTTTTGATGACCAACACAATATCTGTTTCCGAAGCCACATTAACCCTGAGGTTGAGAAACACAGGACATGCCTGAGCTCCAGGGTCTCTCTGTGCATGAGCCACAGAGCCAGGTGAGGGACCCAGAATTCACCCTCTGCGGAGCTACAGGAGGCCCTAATTTAAGCTGGGTGCCAGGAAGAGTGCAGATAAGTGTCAATCAAGGACACACAGATGACTTTTCTTTCCATAACTACTGAGAACTAAAAAGTGGAATTCAAGTAAATTGAAATGTGGAGAGAGAAGAAAAAGATAAAATTTAATTGGGAAATAATGGCGTCAGAGCAACCCTGCCAAAGGTATTTTTCTCCAAAAACACCTGTTTTGGAGAACATACAAATCCACAGTTCTCCAATTAGTTTAAAATAACATTTTTCATTACCAGTTATCAAGTTAAAACCTCCACTGAGGAAGACATGATCATCCTAATTCCCTAAAAATGTTTACAAATAACTTTTTTTATGGTAACTAGAGACTCATGGCTTCTCAAAGCATAAGGATAAATGGAGTATAAATAGAAAATAATAGAGATTATACAGCAAAGAGCTCTTTTTGGTATTAGTTTGGCAATCATGATAACATTTTTTAAAAAATAGAAAAGTATCAATTGAGAATAAAGTATAAACCTATCATTATATTCAAAACATAAGAAGCTACAAAATTGAAACCAGGGGCTGTGGATTTAGCTCAGCGGCATAAGCACCACGCTGGCAAGTGCAAGGCCATGAGTTTGATCGCAAGTACCACAAATAAAAATTAAAAATAAAAAATAAATTATTTTTAAAGTTAAAACCAGATTTGTCTACTGGAGATAATTGGAATCTCAGTGCAACTCATATCAAATATAAATTATTTAATTTGTCTTGTACTTTTAAGATCAAACCAGGAATACTTAATACTTAACATTAAATATGTTTTGAGGTTTTCACTTTCCCAATTTGATTCCCTTTATATTTTCTGTAAATGATACTTGCAATTTTTCATGGAGGAGACATTATTAAAATAAATTCTTGTAATCCAGTTCAAAAATTATGTTAGATTGATACCATCATATGAGTGATAGATAGAATGTAGATTGAGAAAGTTCCTAATTTCCAAGGATAAGACAATTAAAAACATGAAAAACGGTGTACATTTACTCCTAATGAGCAGCCGTATCCTCCATTTATATGCATAAATTAATAATTTGGCTTTGTTTCTGTTTGAGGAGCTCAAACTTATTTGAGCAGATAAGGTTTTTAAATATCTAGGAAAATCAGATATGTAAACATATTTACCTCTCTCTAGACAAAGCAGATTTTTCCACCTGTAAATCACTATAACATGAGTGTTTTTATGCAATCAACTCATTAATACTTGTTCCTAAGATTCTCATTGTGTAGAAACTATATGGCCACATAAAATAATTGTTTTTAAATTTTTCCTTTTATCAGTACCAGGGATCGAACTCACGACTGCCTGCATGCAAAGCAGGCACTTATACTGCTGAGCTAAATCCCCAGCCCCCTATAAAATAAAATTAATCAGAAACTTTTGTTTCTAATAAAACAAAAAGAATATATATTTCTTGTTTTCCAACAAACCATGAAATGATACTGACCATAATACACGGTGGATATGTTAGACTTCTTGGTTGATTATAAAAATATTACACACTTATAAACTATAAAAAGCTCAAGATTATTCCCTCTCAGCGTGGGAAGCAAGAAGGCTGGAATGAAAGCAGCCTGATCCAGTGCACTTTCCCGCAGTGAGCATTTTGGAAAGAGGCCTAGGAGAAAGTCGGAGGTTGAAACTATGTGGAGATATTAAGAATTGTGGTTCTTCCAGACTTTTGTTATGTGTACCATCTCCTTTAATTGTGTGACCAGATGATGGTGGTAAAGAGGAAATGTGATTATTAAAACTTAACCTTTCTGAGTTTTTAAAAAATTTATTTTAGAGTGTATGTGATGGTTCGATGTTTATAAATAACAGTAAATGAGTATTAAATACTGTTTTTTTACAATGTTTTACAATAACCTGTCAAGGTCCCCAACAAAACTTGTTGCCTATATCTTTTAATGTAGGTTTCCTTTGAGTTTATGAGCTGGATACAATCTCCGTGAAGACTGCATTACTTTTTAACCTATAGATCACTTCCTTTTCTCTTTCGCTTTTACTTTCATGTATCCTGTCAAACCCTCTCCTTCTCTTCACTTTTCTATTCTTACAAAAATAATATCAGAAGAAAACTGGTTTTCTTTTGTTGGACTTCATTTCTTTTTACTTCCTGCTTTTCTCAATTTTTCTTCTTTGATTTATTTTTAAATCTTTCTTTAACTTGTATCTTAGAAAATTTTCAGTGGCATTTCTAAACTTTTGTATTCTTGTGTGATATGGTTCAATCTGAATGTCCCCCCAAACCTCATGTGGTCAAGGGGTGAGCTTCTAGAGTCTGTGAAAGAGTCATGGTCCAATGCTGGGTTTATAGGTTTCAGTGTTACACCCAGGTGGGTGTGGCCTACATACAGCTTGAGGGACACAAAAGTCTTCTCTCTGTGCTTCTCCCTTACTGCTGTTGTCACTCGTGCTGTTTTCTGCCCCATGTGGTATTGCCCTCTGCCATGTGTCACTTTGCCTCAGAACCAGTTAATTTAGGATTGAAACCTCTACAAACTGTGAGCTAAATGAACCTTTATTTCCTTAAATTTCAGTGTCAGGTACACTGTCCCAGCAAGGAGAGAAAAGTAACCAAGACAGAATTTGCCACCAGAGGAGTGTGGTTTTTGCTGTGTCTGTATCTGGTCATGTGGCTCAAGAGTCCTTGGAATGGCGTGTGAAAAGATTTAGGAATGGTTTAGAAATATCATTTAAATCATAGGGCTGCAATAAGCTTAGGCTACTCTTAATGGGAAATTTGGTCACAGGTCAGAAGACCAGAAAACCAATAAAGACCAAGTTAAGGAGGTTTCTGTTGCTAAAGAGAATTACACTGATTGTGGGACTCCAGATAATGTGTGTTATGGCTTGGAAGACAGATTGTCTGTGTTTTACTCATGTTCAGAGACTTTGCCTGATGATGAGGTTAAGAGCATTGCAACAAATTATTCGGCAGAAGAAATTTCAAGGCAGTCTAATGTAGAATGGCTTTTGTTGGTGGCTTTTAGCCAGATTAATGTTGCAAATCATAAGCAAAGAGCCCAGCAGGATGATTTAAAACACTGTGAGTTTGTCCACGAAATATGTTGCAGTAAAGCTGTGGACTACAAAGACAGAGCTGAGATCTCTAATGTTGCAAATGTAAAAGATAATATAAAAGATAACTTTAAGTAATCACAAGCAGCAGTGAGTCTCCATGTTATCTAGCCTCAAACTGAAAAAACTGGAAGATACAGCTTTGAGGACAAATCTGCAAAGCATCTTGTTTCCGAATTGTAACAGAAGACACTATGTTTCCAGAATAGTTACAGTTGGATCAGGTTCTAGCAATAGTGGTGGAGTAGAAAATCTGTTTCTTAGCAAAAGGTCTAGAGTGTCCAGTCATCCAGTTACCTGATTCCTATAGCCAAGAGAGTGTAAAGCCTGGCTAATGCTGCAAACTGCAATAGACCTCAGCATCATCTACATGGTGCTAGTTTTAGGTGCAAGAAGAACACAAGAGTTCAGAGATAAAAAGGCTCCAACTCCAATTTCAGAAGGCCTGGAGGCTAAGCTGTGTGCATGTGACAGGCAGGATTAAAACACTGAGTGTGAAGCCTAAGATGTGGTGAAGAATCCGGAAGTTTGCAAAATCCAGAAGATTGGATTATCTAAGCAAACCTGCAAGATTTGTGCGGAATAGGCCTAGAGAAGTCATAGGAGCTACTATGATGGCAAGTGCATAGAGGTGGAGTTACATGAGACTTTTGGAGCTCACGATTTATGACAAATAGCTTTGGATGTTCCACATGGAACCATAGCATTTAGGGCTTGCCTTGTTGGATTTTGGATCTCCTCTGTTTCTTGGCCTTTGTATCTCCCTATTTCTACCTTTTGAAATGGGAATTTTTTTTAACTTGTGCCTTTGAACTTTGGAAGTTTTTTTTTTTTTTTTTTTTTTTTTTTTTTTTTTTTTTGTACCAGATTCACAGCTAAGAGTCAGCCTTAAATCTCAAGGATGTCTTTGGACATGAGTCTTCAAGTAAAGCTAAAATGTTAGGATTTTTACCACTCTTGGACTCAGAAGAAACATTTTTTGCATAAAGCATGTGGTTGAATCTTTGGGAAACTGTGGTGGAATGCTACTGTTTGAGTCTGCATGTCCCTAGAAACCCTCAAGTGGCCAGTGGTTGGACTTCTAGACTTTGTGAATGACTCATGGTTCAATGCTGAGATTATGGGTATCAGTGTTACACCCACATGGGTGTGGCCTACACACAATATAAGGGTAAGAGTCTGCTCTCCATGCTCCTCCCCATTTACTGTTGTTGTTTGTGCAGCTTTCTTCCTCCATCCACTCTTGCCCTCTGTCATGTGCAACTTGCCTTGGAGCCAGCTGGCTGCACACTGAAAACTCCACAAACTCTGAAATAAATAAACTTTTCTTTGCTTAATTTTGGGGGTCAGATAATTTGTCTCAGCAACAGAGAAAACTATCCAAGACAGTGGATTATTGAATGAGCAGAAATTTCTAAACTAACTCTTCATTATATATCGATCTATGATTAGTTCTTTGCAAGTAAATATTACCAGTACCTGCCCTCTGCTTCCATGTCAGTGCTGGAGATCTCTAGAAGCAAGTCTTTCTAGACCAATTAACCTACAACACTCTAAACCACAGGAATAATAAAATATAATCAATAATATACCTGAAACTTTTATAATTCCCAATAGCTGACAGCTAATAAAATGGAAAAATTTCTCTAGGAAAGAACCCAGAAATCAAATGGTCAAATATTTGAAGAGATCAGAGAAGAAAATGCATAAAATATTCATCAAACTTAAATAATATTTACAAAAACAGCGGAATGTTTCTAACTAATAAGATGTGCAGAATCCTTAAACCAGACATAAAGCTGAAAAATTGAATAAGACTGTGCAAGACATGAATGATGTCCTTTGAAAGAATTTCTGATTATACCAAAGAATAAAGCAGGACTCACTGCAACTTCAAAGCCAGCCTGGGCTTTAAGGTGAGTTCAAGGCCCGCTTGAAATGCCCAGCAAAAACTGTATCCAGATATATACCAAAACTAAAAAAAAAAAAAAATAATAATAATTAATGGGAAGACTGAAGGGTAATGATGTTAAATACGAAATTATATTATGACTTATCACTGTAAGTCAGTATGCTTTCTTAGTGTTCATATTTGAAAATCAGATGGGGATATTCAGAAAAAATGACACTATAGGAAATGCACCAGGGAATTGAAATACTGCTCACTCTGGTGATGGAGGCAAAAGCCACCAGTCAAAGAACGAAAGGAACTCCTGGTACAGGAAAGACAAGAGAGAGATTTTGTCTATAGCATACAGATTGAAATCTCACCCTGCAATACAATGATTTCAATCGGGTTATGCATATCATCCAAACAAATATAAAGCAAGGAATCTCGCATTTCAATCCTATCAGTTAGTAAATTATTATAAAACAATACAAAGTTAATAGGAGGCTGGGGATTTAGCTCAGCAGCATAAGCACCTGCCTTGCAAGCAAGCGGTCCTGAGTTCGATTCCCATTACCAATAAAAAAAATATGCAGAGTTAATACAAACACCTAGACTACATTGTCCTATCACAAAGCATCTAGGAGACATGGAGACTCTTTATCTTCTACGCAGAACTACAGACTTCCTCATGCAACATTTCAGACATCTTCTCTCAGGCAGCCGGAGGAAGTATTCAAGTGCTGGGCCACGTGGAGAGCAAGCAGCTGGGGAGACCCTGAGAGGAAGTTTTTGTTTAAGGCTGAATCACTGTGGGAGGATAATTAATACCCTGCTGGCAGAAATAATCTGCCACATCTTCAGCCTGCAGGCTGCTGATGGTGAGAGTGAAATCGGTGCCAGACCCACTGCCACTGAACCGGTCTGGGACCCCAGATGCCTGGGTGGATGCAAAGTAGATGAGCAGTTTCAGGGATTGGCCTGGTTTCTGCTGGTACCAGCTTAAAAGATGCTTGTTGTTACCACTGTAAAAAAGACTCTGGCTGGACTTGCAGTGGATGGTGACTCTCTCTCCAGGAGACACAGCCAGAGAGGCTGGAGACTGGGTCATCACAATGTCTCCAGAGACACCTGCAATCAGGAAAGCAAAGTGTTATTCATGGACAGACACATACATGCTTCATCTTATAAGTACTTAAATAAATTTTTAAAATGTACATTAATGCTACTGTAAATAAGTATATATTTGGGTCATATTATTTCTCATTGTATTTTGAAATTATAATTTTAGCTCCATAAAGATACTATTCTAAGTGACTTTGGAACTCTCCAGGTTCTCACCAGAGACACAGAGCAGCAGGCACGTGAAGACCTGGATCTTCGACCTCATCTTGCTGCCCCTGACTTCCTGATAGATCTAGATTTCCTTGTAAAGGCCTTGTTTATAAAGTCTGAGAAATTGGGCGGGCCCTGGAGGAGCCTATGAAAATTCATCTTTACATAGAGAAACAAATTGCAAGGACAATGAGTTATGAAAGTAACTGATTAAATCAGGAACCGAAAATACCTCCCTGGAAATTCATCTTGGGACACTTAAAAAACCAAGAAGTTCATTCAGAAACTCTAAGATCATTTTAGAAGTTTTAAAATTAGAAGCCATCAAATGGCCTATGTAAGGACTTTAGTCTCAAATCAATAAAACCAATTCAAATGGATTTTGCATATTGCAGAACTAATAGGCTAATTCCCTATCAGCACACTGAGTTACACAAAAAATATGCTAGAAAAACCAATAATATAAAAAAAGAGGGAGACAGAGGGAAGAAAAAGGGAGAAACAAAAGGAAACAATCATTAAACAAATTCACATTTTCTACGACCAAAAAAAGTCTGCTTTCCAAAGCCACATTTATCCTGATGCTGAGGAGCACAGGACTTGGCTGAGCTCCAGAATCTCCCCATGGGCCACACAGGCTAGAGATTTAATCTGGGGGCCAGAAGGGCTCCGTGGCAGTGTCTATCAATAACACACAGATGACTCTACTTTCCACAGCTACTGCAAATGAGGACAAGGATCCAAGTAAATTGGAAATTAGATACAGAGAGAAAAATAAGATAAAATATAATTGGAAATTATTGGGT
The DNA here is from genome assembly GCF_034190915.1 of Cavia porcellus. NCBI lineage: Eukaryota > Metazoa > Chordata > Mammalia > Rodentia > Caviidae > Cavia > Cavia porcellus. Next base: position 40,736,400 of record NW_026947501.1, on the reverse strand, counting down.
GCAAAGCAACACTGCGAAAGTATTTACTACAAACACACCTGGACTGGGGAAGATAGAAATCAACCAACCCAAAATTAGTTTAAAATGGAAATTCTCACAATCAGGTACCTAGTTAAAATCTCTCCCTGAAGGAAGACAGTAACATTCTCATTTCCTAAGAAGTCTTACATATAATGTGTCTACTATAAATAGACCACAAATTGAGATTCATGGAAACCCAAATCAAAAAGTAATTTGAGTGCAGATGAAATATAAAGCAAAGAATTAGTTGTTCCTATTCGACTGTCAATCATGAAAACTTTTTTTAGAAAAATAGTTTATAAATATATTGAAATTCAAATAAATTATAATACTATAGGTATATTCAGAGTATAAAAAGCTAGAACATTTTTAAAAATATTAATCAACATGATACAACTGAAATCTCAGTATATCTCATATCTAGTAAAATTATTTAACTGATATTGAAGCTTTAATATCAAGCCAGAAATACTTTTGAGCAACAGAGATTTTAAGTTTTCCATTGATTCAATTTGATTCACCTTATATTTTAATTATTGTTGGTTTTTAGTATATAAAACATTATTATAGTAAATTCTCATAACAGGATTTAAAATTTCCATAAAATTATTAGAATAACATCATGCAAAAGATACACTATGTGTTGAAGAATTTCCTAATTTCCAAGGGCATGAAAACAAAGAATGAGTGAAACTGTCTACATTTATCCCTCACAAACTGGCATATTCTCTAGAGCTTTGTTCCAGTTCATAACTTGGCTTTGTTTCTGCTTTAAGCAGCTCAAATTTCTTTTCTTTCATTTCACTTATTTGTGCTTGTTCAGGGTAAGCAGGTGGATAAGAGGTTCTTCAATACCCAGGATAACCAGACAAAGCAGACATTTGCAGCTGCCTAGTTCTACTAACTTGAGTTTTCTTATGCAGTCTACTCTCTAGATGCAGGAAAGAACTATACCCAACACTTGTTCCTCACATTCTCAGGGTTTAGAGGACATGCACACAAATAAGTTAAAAATAGTCATAATCTTTTACGCATAATGGAACAGAATACTAGTTCCTCATTTTACCATAAATCACAATATGCAGGGTACCACAATACAGAGGGATAAATTAGACTCCTTGGATTATCATAAAAATATTACAAACTTGTAGATTGAAAACAGCAGAGGATTACCCTCTGTCAGAATGGGAGGCAGGAAGTCTGGAATGAAAGTTTCTCATCAGCTCTGATCCAGCTCTGTTGCCCAAAGTGAGCTTCTTGGAAGAGGCCTAGGAGAAAGGCAGGCAGAGGTCCAGATTACCCTGAGAGATTCAAAGACTGGGTTTTTATGCCTGTTATGTATGGTATCGCCTTTTACTCTGTGGACAGATGATGGTGGTGATGTAGTAAATGTGGCCAGAAAGGAAATTTGGGGAGTTTTTCTTCATCTTCATTCAGAAAAACATAAACAAAATTATCCCTTGCCCATTCTGTGCCATACTGAAACAATTCTTATCTTCAGAAATGTTTTTGATTAACCTGACATGGAGAGACAGAAATAAGTCCAACAATGCACTAATTTATATTTACTATGTAAGTTATAATTCTCCCTAGAAGAAAAGGATAGATATTTCCTCAGCTCAGTTTTTCTGAGTTAAGCATCCTTATGTAGTATAATCACTAGATGTGGGAAAAATCTTTTACCATTAGTTTCTAAGATTTTTATAGTTTGTTTGGTAACTGCAAATGTCAGAATCTCTTAAGTAACCCTACTCCATCATGTGAAGGAGAGAAAAAAACAGATGATCTACACTTGTGAAGTAAGATATGTTTCTTTCTCTCATAAGCAGGAGCAGAGCTAAGTATGTTGTCTTGTATTCTCACAGACACAGTTCTGGAAGAATACATGTGTAATACAGGATCTATTGGGCAGGAGGGTCACATACACTGTGATGCCTACACAGGGCCAGAATTTCGGACTGGGGTCATTCAGATCTCTGCTGCACACAACATGGAGTATATCTCCTTGTTTTTTCCTTCTAACACAGAACATATCTTAGATTGCTTGCCTCATACAAGGGGCTTATAATCCTTGTATTGACTCCTCCCATGTCACTCAACCAGGCAATTTCTATAGGGTGCCATGGAGAAAAATTTTCCTTGCAAAACACAGATCAAATAATTCAGGGGGAAGCAATTGATGCAGTAAGGCTCACTGACCCATGGCCTGTGGAGATGTGTGTAGGAGTCTGAAGCACTGAGAGAGGGAAGTTATAATATTGCTGACAGTAATAATTGCCCACATCTTCTTCTTGGGCATTGTTTATTGTTTGAGTGAAGTCTGACACAGACTCACTGCCACCGAACCAGTCATAGATCTGAGAAGCCTGGCTGGATGCCCAGGGGATGAGCAGTCTGGGGCCCTATTCTAATTTCTGGTGACACCAGGATAAGTAGTTACTACTGTCTTTGCTCCAAACAAGACTCTGGCTGACCGAAAAATGATGGTAACAATCTCTCCTATTTCTTCAGTCACAGAGCTTGGAGTCTAGTTTACCATAATATCTCCATAGGCCCCTGAATCAAAAATACAGAAGGATAATCTATTGCCAGCCCCACACACCCAAATGCAAAGAATTTATCATACACACGTTTCAATTTCACATGTAAAATTCATTTTAAATTGTTATTAATAGCATGGAATCAGGTCCTTAATGGGAATAGTTTTTACCCTATTATATGTTGAAAATATTTTTCTCCTATTCAGATCTTACTCTAATGACATTTCAGTATTAAATTTCTCATCAGGGATCCATAGGAACGGAGCTAGTAGATCCTAAGTAGTAGTCACCATCTTGCTTGTTCTTCCCCAGAGACAATTTGTTTCTCACGGCAAAGTGAGAGGAGGTGAGCTGAACATACAGTCCCCATGCAAAATGATCCAAAGAAGTAAACTGAATTGACATTAGACTGTAAAATTATGTGACATGTAACAGGAGATAAAAAGCAAAATACAATCATCTGAGGTGTAGCTGTGTGATTAGAAAAGGCACTGCACTCAAATTATGAGCTTTATAGTCAATTTTGAAACACTGTTACTAAAAGTCAGTGAATTTATCAACCTGTCTATACAAAGTAAAAAAATAATTTTAAATGGATACAGTATCCATAAAAGGATGGCCTAGTATCCTTGCATTGATTATCCTGATGAAATAATATGACATAAATAAAAAAGAGAAAGGACACAGAGACAGAGAAAAAGGAATGGATGGAAAGAAAGAGAAGGAAAGAAAGAAAAACAAGGAAGGAAAGAAGAAAGAAGGAAATAAATGAAGGAGGGAAAGAAAGAAGAAAGGAAGGAAGACAAAAGCAAGCAAAAAAAAAATAAAGCCTAAAAGAGACTGGAGAGCAAGAAGGAAGGAGAAAAGGAAAGGAAAGGAAAGGAATAAAGAAGAAAAAATTAGGAAACAAAAGGAGAAAGGAAAAGAAAAGGGCAGAAGGAAGGGTCTGCAAGTTGAAGGGAAAGAAGAGCATCTTGAATATAATGTAAAATAAAGCTCAAACCAAGGCTCTGAAGAAAGAAAAACATTAGACTTCAAAGGTAACACATGGAAGAGCAGAAAGCACATGTCATCAATACTTTGACACAACCAGAGATGGTCATAAGTTCTCCAAAGAGAAGGAAAGTGACAACAGATGAAGGTGTGAAAACACCAAGGATGGTAACCAAGGAAAAAATATTAGCTTCATCTTCCCATGGCTGATTGACTACATCATCAAAAATTTTACCAACATTTTATGGAGTCTATATCATGTAAAAGTAAAATTATAAATACAGAAAAGCATAAAGTTTATCACCTGTAGCATCATGTTAAAAAACATACTAATGGGTTTACTTTAGATAAGAGAATCCAGATGGTAGCTTAGACAGAGCCCCAGCTGCCCACTGAGAAGGTCGCCATCTTTCCTGCTTCCTGGTATCCCCTGCGCCTGGGTAGCACTAACACTTTGTTGAATTTTTGTTGTTAAACTCATATTTCTGTTAGGTTTATCAATGTATACTTACAATAAATATTTATAATATGAGGAGCAGGTGCATATTCTTAACCCATCAGAATTATTTTGACTGCCTCTTGCCCTCCTTTCTCTCCTCTTCCCACTATCTCTTGTTTTCCCACCAATTGGCAGAGTCTATTTTTCATTATCTGTCTTATTTTTCTCTTGAGTCTATTTATGTTTTGGATTTCAAATAAAGACGAATAATGGGACCTTTGTTATTGCATATCTGATTTATTTCATCTAACAAGTGGCCTCAAGGTGCATTCATTTTCTTACAAATGATTGAATCTTTTTTCTAGTACAGTAGTACTCCACTGTGCACAAATGCCACATTTTTAATTGAGTCATCTGTTGATGGACTCATAAGCTGCTTTCAAAATTTAATGCTTCGCAGTTGTGTTGCTATAATCATGTGTGTGCATCAATCACTGTAGCATGATGTCTTTAACTCTGTTTGGAAGATATTTAGAACAGGAAGAGCAGGGTCAAGTAGATTTTCTATTTTTACTTTTTTTGCAGAACCTCCTTACAGACTTCCATGCTAGTTGTACTCATCTACATTTACACCAACAAAGTAGAACAGTTCACTTTTTAATCCAAATCTTCACCAATATTTAGTATTATTTGATTTTTATATGGCAGACATTTTTTCTGGAAGAAGATGAAATCTCAGTGTTGTTTTAAATTGCATTTTTCTCAGGGCCGGTGATCTGTATTTACTATATGTTTGTTCCTCTTCTGAAAGCTCTTTATCCCTCTCAGTTGTACATTTTTGATTGATATTTTTAGAAGGTCTGTTTCTTAAAGGTCTTCTCATATCGTCAGTACTAGTCTTCCTCCTGAGGAGCACAGGGCAAAGATGGCTTCCCATTCTACACTTTCTCTTTCACCCTTTTCAGCTTCTTCTTTGACTGCACAGAAGCATTTCAATTTGATACTATTTAATTTGTCATTTCGCGGTGTTATTTATGGTACAACTGGGTGTCTGTTAAAAAAGTCTATGTATGCTGTGTTCTTGACATTTTTACCTACATTATCTTCCACAAATTACGTAATTCATTTTTTTAAATCTCAGATTTTGATCTCCTTTTTATTGTTTTACTACATGGTGATGAATGTAGCTGAGGTTCAAACTTCTCGTGGGTGTAATCAGTTTTCCTAATGCCATTTGTTAATGTGACTGTCTTTTCATCAGCCAATGTTACTCACCTCTTTCCGAAAGATCAGATGAATGGATGTGCCCAGAGCTGTTTCTGCATCCTCTACTTTGTTCCATTGATACACATGTCTGTTTTTGTAGCCAGTACCAAGCCATTTCTATCGCTGTGGCTTTGTAATATATCTTGACGTGTGGGATTGTGATGTTTCCAATTTTACTCTTGTTGGCCAGGATTGAAATTGCTATTCTTAATCTCTTGTGGTTCCATGTAAATTGTAGGATTGTTTTCCCAGTTTGGTGAGGATTCTGCTGATAATTTAATTGGTTTTGCGTTAAAATTATATGACTGCTTTAATAGCAGAGGAATTTTCACAGCATTTAGTTTGATGTCTAGGAGCAGGATATAATACTTTTATTTTCTGATGTTTCAATGTGCTCTGCCACCTTCTGTTACAGACTGCTGTAGTTTTTATTATGCAGATCTTTTACTAATTACTAAGCACTTAACATTCCTTGAAGCCATACAAATATTATTATTTTCCTAATTTCTTTTTCAGAAGGATCATAATTAGTGTATGGATAATTGTGCCTTGTGATTGCTCCATTTAGTATAAGTAGGTTTGGAGGAGCCCGTACGCCACCTAGTGAAAACACTTAGGCAGTACAAGGAAGAGAGTCACGGAGGAAAGGTGATGTTCTTTGCCAATCACCAGCAAAATTAACTCCCATCCAGTGAGTGGCTCATCTTGAAAGCCACCTGTAAATTCTTGGGATGACTATGACATAGTGTGACCACAATCCAAAGAAAATCTTGATCCAGCTCCAGCCATTAAAACCAACTTGAATCTTTCCACATTCTTTACTCACAGAAAGACTATGAGAGAAAAAAAAAAATACACAAAGCTGCTTCATTTGCAGTCACTATTGTTACACAAAAATTCACAGAGGATAAAGAGATGTGGTTAAGGTAAAGTAAAATATGGGCCTTCATATGCATGCATTTGGGCTATATAAAACTACAACTATATTTTATAAAGTGAAAATGTACTTTGATGAAAATATGCAATAAGAACACCATACCAGTCTGGAAGAAACCTGTGATGGCAATGAAAACTCCGTGAATTGCCCTTAAAGGCATAAAAATACTAATATTAAGACTTTTTTGTCAGAATACAAAGAATGATTTTGATTTGTTGCTTTTGATTTTTAGATTCCTAAAAGGATTTTAAAAAAATATTATCTCTGAGGTGAAATTAAAACAAAATTAGATTGAAAACAAATAGTTCCCAGAATTAAATATTGTACTCCCCACCTTAAACCCACCATCATGGAAGTTAGTAAAATTTAAATCTTTCTTCCATTTGATGAATTTCCCCGAGCAAGACTACCATTATCCCCAGCATATACTGTGGATGAGACATTGAAAATTTGGATTATAAGGATAGTTGATATATATTATGTGAAAATTGGCTTTTAGAACAACCTCCAAAGTTAATACAGACAATCCCAGCTTAACATTCTCTGACACTTCTTTGCCACCACAATGTGCCTCCCTCCGCAAGGACCTTAACTCATTGCTCATTATAGAGAAAGATGGGCTAACACATGTTATATTGAAAAGGCCAAACAAATAAGCTTTGCTCTCATATTGGACAATGGGAGAAACAACATTAGAATGGAAGACACCTGCTATGCATTTACATGTGAGCCATCAGAAAATTTGCAAAGGTGTTTTCATAGATGCGAAACCAGAAAAAAGCAAGTTTGGACACTAGGAATCAAAACTAAACTGGAGTATTTTAGAATTCTAACATGTCACCAGACATGTAACTGACAGTGTCTCTGGCATATGTGTGATTCTGGAGCTCAGGGAAGCAGTCTTAGCAGAAGACACACATTCAGGGATACAGGGTGATATCAAGAGTTAATGTTTGGGGGCTGGGGATTTAGCTCAGCAGCATAAGCACCCACCTTGGAAGCAGGCAGTCGTGAGTGAGTTCGATCCCCGGTACCGGTAAAACGGAAAAAGACTAAAAAAAAAAAAAAAAAAAAAAAAAAAAAGAGTTAATGATTGCAAATGTCTGAAACAAGGCTGTGAACTGGCACTGACCCCAGTACACAAGTGTCCGGAGATGAGGAGAAACCACCACTAGAGAATGAAGAAGAGAGCCCACTCAAGTGAGACTTGTAGAATAATTTATTATCTATGTATAATAGTTTTGTAGTAACTTAATATTATTCTAATGTTAAACATGGCCTTGTCTCCATGTACTAATATGTAACAGAGCTGGCTAAGTTTTTTCCTCTTCCCTTCAGTTGGCTCTAAGCAAAGTAAACAGGGCTGGCAGAAATACTGATGTGTAATCTTTGAAGCCAAGCAACATCCTTGTTTCCTCGCCTGTGTCTCCCTCTGAAAGACTGACTGAAAAGAGATGGCAGAAGAAATGTCTTAGAATTGATTTTGGATTCCAGCCTCAAGATAAAAGGCTGTGATTTCCCAAGGCAAAAAATGTTTGCTCATGGGAGGGAACTGCAGCGCCTGCCCACAAACATTAAATGCTACACTTGTGTTATGCCGATTGGCCTTTCTGCATACTCTTCTCTTTGCATGTTACAGAGACAGTTTAAGATTACATACCTGGCTAGTATTACTCACATTATTTCTGCCATTCCATCACTCATCCTGGAGGCACTAACTTCTTCATGGATTAATAAATACTGGGTAGGTACTAGTGTGTGGACGTATTCCATAAGCCCTCATATGGACAGACTCAGGGCTCGTGGGCTACACATAACTGCAAATATATCTTAGTGTCTCTATTCTGCTAGTAACTTGCACTGCAAGTGGCAGATTGGAGTTAACTTCTCATTTTGCAAAATATGCATACAACACAAGCACTTTGTGGACGCCTGTTCCTATACGTGGCAAGGGCACAGCTATGTGTCCACAATCATATTAGTTATAAGATAATACAAATTCCTTCAGTATGGTTGGGGCCCGACATGAGCATTCTCCAGTCATCCCAAACTCACCTGAATCAGTATGTTGCCTGCTCATTATTTCGAAGTTCTGTTGCTTCAGATGCACAAATATGTGTATTTCCTTCAGCATGGAACATCAGAGGCTTCTGAGTTCTCAAACCATTATATTCAAAATATGAGAATCTTGTCTCCTACTATGCCGCAGTGCAGGTGCTCAGTTCCCTTATGAAGTGAATATATAATTGCAACTACTTAGTTCACTATTCCCATAGAGACTCAAACTTTCCCCTGCCCAAACACTGAATTTGGTTGATTCCTGTGAGATGAAGAGCCTGGAGGGCAGACACAGCTAGAAACACAGTTATACTCATCATTAGTGTGAAGTCAGTTGAGGAAACTTCACAGGCTGGAAAAAGGGGCAGCGAGATGACATGGTGCTGGCTCTGAGTTTAGGGGAAAGTGCTGCTGGCCAAGGCGTGTGAGATACCTCAAGCAGCAAGAAAGGCAAGAGAAAGACTCGCTTTGGGGGGCATGAGAGCGTCTGGATGTTAACCCACTGAATCTGAGTTACAGAATGATGGCATAACTTATTTTAATAAATCTTGGATACTATCTTACAGTCCCTTCTGGTGCATGCATGTCAGACCTCATTTCAAAGACTTCTTTTAGAGAATCTGTGCAGATGGATATGGCTGAGAGAGACCTATGCAAAGGATATAACAGGTAAGGAAGCAAATTGAGGAATATTTTCTGTGAAAGCAACCGATTAAACCGAGTACTAAAAAGACAAAGCATGTGTTTGCAGGACCAGAAAGAAAAGATGGCAACTGAGAAGCTCTAATACTCCAAAACCACTAGATGGCCTCACAAAAATGCCTTATTTTAAAGTTACAAAATATATTCGAATTTTTAGTTTTACAGAAATCACAAGCTTTTATTAACAACTCTGGTGAAATACTAAAGCAAAACAGAAAAACTAGGACAAAAACCCAGCAGGTAGAGTTGGGAACAAGTGCAGAATGAATTAAGGGAGAAAAAAGATAAAGAAATGGAAACACAAAAATATGCCATCTTCTAGGGTTTGTTTTTTACATTCTTTGAAAAAAAAATCTATGAAATTCAAAGCTGCCTTTATCCTGATGATACTGAAGAACACAGGAAACACTTCAGATCCAGTTTCCATCTCATGCGTGGGTGGAGAGTTCCCACAAGCTGAGAATTCATTCTGTGATTCCTGTGAGACCCTAATGTAACATGAGGATCAGAAATGTGAACCAAAGGGAAACTTCACCCTGTCCTGCTCCCAACTGGGAACTAAAAACAAGGCACCAAGTAAGCTGAGAAATGGAGAGAGAGCAAAACAGGTGTGGCAGGGAATTTATGCCTGCAGACCAACACTTGAAGAATGTTTTTTCAAATGCATGCCTGGTTCAGGATTTTTCCTCTTTGAAATCACTGTAAGATAGCCTTACAGATGAGGGGTCCAAGGGAAAACCTCTCTCCTAGAAGTCAAGACTATCACAAATTTGCAAGAAATCTAACCACTTATTTTTAATATCCAGTAAACCAAAAGCCAGAGATGTCTCACAGTCCAAAACAAAAATATAATTTAACTATGAATGCAAAAATAATAGATTTTATGGAGAGCAAAAATTTTGCTCAGATGTTATATTTGAAAATTGTGAAAGTGAATTTAACAATTTCTAGAATAGATATAGCATAGCAAATCAAAGAAAATTAAAATGTTTATAAAAGATTGGGCAACTCTATATAATTAGCATCTCAGCAAATATTATGTCAAACACACATTGTTACACAGATCTCAAAACTTTTCATTAAGCCAAACCTATTATTGACCACCAAAAATGTAATCAGTTGGAGCCGAAAATTTATTTTGTTTTGAATTTTTTTCTGAAATATTTTTGATATAAAGCATTAAACTCATAATCCATTCAAGAGGCACATAGAGTTACTCAGATACTCTAATATGAAAGAAAAAAGTAGCACATGGTTTATGGTAGCTTCTCATCTCCAGGGACAAGATTATGAAAGATGAGTAATGTGCCCTAATCCAGTCTTAAACATTATTACTTTCACAACATCTTTAAGTTTATAATTTGTCTTTGTTATTTATTTAATGAGTAAAAATCTCATTTATTACATTTGCTATTAATTATTGAATTTAAACATAAATAATAAGTGAATACCTAGAAAAATCAAGTAAACATGACTGCTTCTCACATGCATATTCATAAAATTTAAAAATTCCAAAATTTATTTTATTTTTATTTTTCATTAAAGGAAACATGAAAATACTTTTTACCTATTCTACCACAAACCAAATTTTCACAATGCACATGGGATGTGCTGAGTACTTGAAATGTCGCAGAAGATGAGGACAAAATTTTGAAATGAAAACAACACTGTTTGATTTTTCTCCCAGCACTGATGTCCAGAAGTCCACCATGAAATTCTCTGAGCAGCTGTGACCCAGCAACTTTTCCACAGTGACCACCTTAGAGAAAAGCCCCAGAAAATGTCAGCCATAGATGCATGCTGTCCTGAAACACAACTCATTCCAGCTATAGTAATGCTTGGACTCTTCTCTTACTCTGGGGAATCACGGCTGTGGTTTCTCAACAGCCATGAAAAGAATGAGGGAATAGAGAAAAATTTTTCTACATTTTACAGAAAATAAAATGAAAGCAAAATTATCTCTAGATCATTAGTGCAATGATATCCAGCGAATTCTTGCTTTTGAAATGTTTTAATGAATCCGATACAGAGAAACATATGAGTTTGACAGGATATTCACAAGTGTATAAAAACTAATTGCTAGAGATTTTTGTGCTCTCTTACCTAAAAAATAATTCTCTATGGTTGAAAAAAATCAAACTTTTCCCCTGCCAAGCTCTTTTCACTTGAGTTCCCTTTTGCTATTAATCACATTTCCAGGAAAAGACTACACCTGTCACGTTTCTAACCTTCTCAACTGTGTTTGGTCACAGCAGATGGCAGAAGTTCTTTCTTAGCTCCATGTTGTAATAATAATCATAAAAGACTCAGAAGATCAGTCCTGGTGAGGTAGGAGCTCTTTCTTTCTCTTCCTAAGTCAGGGAAGAGTCCAAGCAGAGTGGCCTTCCCGCTCCCACAGGCTGACCTGCATACACACGAGATAGTCGGGACTCTGGAATCAGGGCTCACGGCATCTCTCCATTCACAGTGTGGGTCTTTTGCCTACTGCTGTAGAATATGTGGCGTTCATTCATACTGGCATTCCTCCAACATGGAAAATATACTTCCCTTGGCTCACATAAGAGGCTTCCCACCCTGCTCTTGCCATTTACCACATAGTTTCACCCATCAGGGTATTTGCCTAGTGTCTCCCAGGGAGGGTCTTCCCTCACCAGTTTGAAACAAAAGCACTGTACTAACTGCTTGACTGATCAAAATTCTACAGTTTAATTTTTCAAAATGAGGCTCTCGCTAAGCCCCTGAGCTGCTAACCCTTTGGTCCTCTGGTAAAATCAGGGGAGATGAAGGAGGAGAATGGGGTGAGAGCACAAGCTCTGGATCCTCCATTACCCATGTATGTCCCACTCACTTGTGAGGGATGCAGGTCTTGTCCTCCAGGATGGACGTGTAACATTTACATCAATGACAGAGAGTAACATGCCACAAAGAGCAAGGTCCTGGAGTCTAGTGAAATCTGTCACATCAAAATCAGTGGCTTGTATCTGCAAATGTCTCTTTGTGATTTCAAAGCTGGCTCCATTGAATACTTTTCCTTCATATATCAAAGCCTAAATTACAATTTAGTCTTAAACACACAAAAATGTGAAAATATGAAAGTTCAGTAGCCTTTCTCCTTCATTATTTTGGGATACACTGAGAATAGTGCTATCACCAAGATGTACTCTCCCATTCCTTCCACACTGGAGACCCGAACTTTGTCTCCTGCAGGTCAAGGTAGAACCTCCTAAATGTGATAGAAGCATCTATTTGTCTCTTATTCACCAGACAGGTCACTCTTCACAGCACAGGATTTATAGAACTTTTATTTTTGGGACTCAGATAGGTTCAGTGCCTGTGGCTCAGCGACAGATTCCACACTCAGAATCAGCAGGGAGGAAGATGAGCATGCTGGAGTTTCTTATGGTCTGCAAGGTCTTCAAGTTCCATCTTCAGGGTTAGAGTCCCAATAAAACTTTTCTGCTTGAGGGGACCAGTGACCTTATGTGATGCTACTTCTTTGGAGAACAGCAAAGACAATTGCCTGAAGGGTTTTTTTTTTTTTTTTTATAATTTAAAGGAGAAACAGAACAATACAAAACAGTATAAGGGTACAAGTAATACAGAATTTTTAAAAAATGGCAAGAAATCACTAGTTAATAGATTAGATATTGTCATCTTAGAAATAGTTGTTCAAGTTACAGGATTAAAGCATACAAAGTGGACATTCAAACAGTGAGACTGCAAACAGTTGTGTTCAATGATCCAAAAAAATTAGTAATATAGTCCTCTGTCTTAACACACCTAAATACACTTGCAGTTGTATCTTTTAGAGCACTTTTTTTCTCTCTTTTTTACAACAACATTAAACATTTTGGGTTTTATTACTCCCATAATTCTCATTACTTTTTTGAAAGAGAATAAAAGAAATTGGTGCATGTACAGCTACAAGTTTTAATTAACATCTGTATTTCCCTAGGTGCATGAGTTACTGATCAGCCTATAAATGACCTTGTCACTTGCAAAGGCTTTGGCATGGCAAACAGGGCAGAAAATAGAAACGGCCCCATTTCTACAGTGTCAGGTGACAAGAATGAGTGTGAAGAGTCTGTAAGTAACAAGGACTTTTTTTCAGGTGAACAGAGAGAGGACAGTAAGGGTGACTTTTTCACAAATTCCTGGGATGTTATTAAAGTTGGAATATAAATCAAAGCACATACATGTAAATAGAATTTAGTAGAAATAAAGAATAGAAAGAAAATGGTGCAAAGGCTTATCATATTTGTATTTAAACTCGTATTTTTCCCTTACATAACCAGTCATAGAGTCATAGAGTTTTAACTCCAGGACAGCAACAAGGATCTCGGTGTAAATGACCACATAATTTGGCAGGGGCGAGGCAAATTATCTACAATGAAATAAGCCACAGTGTTCTCTTCTTTAAAAAGGAATATGCTCTTCAGACAACTGGCATCCCAAGGTGACTCCAGCGACTTATCAGAGCCTCCTGATTTACAGCTGCCCAGAAGAGCAGCAATTGCCTAGTTCCTTCCTGTCCTCTCTTCCCACCTGGAGACATGGCCCCTCAGTAAGCTGGTCACACAGGCTTGCCACTTCCCACTTCAGATCAGGGCACAAAACAAGTGAAAGTCACAGAATAAAAGACAACAGTGACAGCAGTAGGACCACTGTATCCCCAAGAACAGACACAAAGGCTAACATGGTTAGGGGCCCAGAAACACACACTGAGAAGTCTGTGACACAGAGTCACAGGAATTTTTAATGATTGTGACAAATGGATTCTGGTGCACAGAAAATAACCAAAAGCTCTGAGAGAACAAGGACTCTCCCAGCACTTCACACTGAGCTGATCTCTGCACCCACAACTGTTCATGCCTGAAGCTCTCTAGTGCTACTAAATTACATGCAAAAGAGCCCTGTCTGCAAAGCCTTCATTTACACTAAATTTTCAAGCTGGAGAGAGACTCTAAAGATGAACAACCTGGACAAGCAATCACTGAAACTGGAGAACACAGTCCATCTCTGTGTCAAGAGAGATTACTTCCTGCCAGACCACAAAAACCATTCATTTCCTGGCCACATTGAAAGCCAGAAAGAAGAAAAGGCACAGAGAAAAATAATCACAATGGCACACAAGGGTGGGCTAAGCACTTCCTGCCTAACCCCAGACCACCAGTCAGGTTGCCACCCTTGGGGGACAGGCTCAGTAGAACTTGGACACAGAGCACAGGAGCTGAGTGAGCTAAACTGAGTGGAGCAAAGAGCAGAGCCTGCAGCAGAATCCCTGCTGGGAGCCTGTTTGCCATCTGTCAGTGACAGAAACAGGGAAGACTGTTTGCCATCTGTCAGTGACAGAATCAGGGAAGACCTGCTGGAGTTCTGAAGTCAGCAGAGGCTCCTATGGGCTAGAGCTTTGAAGTATTCTCGTGTGTGTGTGTGTGTGTGTGTGTGTGTGTGTGTGTGTGTGTGTGTGTGTGTTCAGTGTTGACAATGTTCTACCTAAGCATACAAATGTTGTGCTGTTGCCTATGAAGCTCTCCAAGTGTTAATTCACCTGTGGCTTCTTCAGATGGTGCTTCTCAAAGGTATTCAATCCGACCTAATATTCTAGATTAACTATTGGTTTCTCTCTCCATCTCTTTTCTCACCTCTCACCTTCAATTGCATCTTTTCCTTATCTGAATTACTTTCCACCTTATACCTTCTCTACTCTATCAGCTCTTCAATCTTCTACTTTGTGCTTATTTTTGGTCTCTCTTTTTCTGCCTATTCTGTTCTTATATCCACAAACAACTAAGAGCATTCAATAAACGATAATATTGTAACAGAGTACAGTCAGGTTCTAACCACCAAGAGTTATTTCACAGTGTTGCTGAAATAGTGTTTGCTCTTCACTCCTTGTGCCCCATTTCGCTGTGTCCTCTTTTAGGATCTACTTAGGTCTCTCCGCACAGTTAATGACTCATCTCCCCTTACATCCTCACAATCTCCTTACTCTCCCTCATATTTTTTGAATATTGAACCTATTATTAGAACATTATCGGTTTTCTCTAGTTTAGTGAGCAAGTGAGGGGCTATACTTATTAAAAAAACCTGTGAATTTAAAGTGTTTTCTAAAATGTTTGGTTTTGATCTGTCAAGTTTTACTTCATCAAAGTTGGACATATGATCTTTTAATAAAGGTTTTCTTTGAGTTTATAAACTGGATATAATCTCCACAATGAATAATTTGCTTTTCTACCTATGGGTCCCTCCCTTTTTCACCATTATATGCATGTAAAATAATATAAAAAACGGACTTCTTTTTTCTATTATAGTGTGTTTCTTTTAGTCTCCTGTTTTTCTTAGTTGTTCTTCTTTAATTTAATTATAACTTTATCAGGTACCTCACCATCTTTTCTCAGTCGTTTGTAATCATTTGTATTCTTGTATTATTGTAAAAGTAGAAAACTTGCTAAACCAGATCAACATTATACCCCAACATAGGAGTGCTTCTTTGCAGGTGGATATATCCAGTACCTGTCCCTTGCCAGCAGTTCAGGGCTAGAGATCCCTAGCAGTAGGTATTTGTAGACCAACTGACACACAACACTCAATATAAAAGCAAAGGAATAATGAGAAATAAATGAATCAGTTGACTCCAAATTTTATAGATTTCCAAAAGCTGACAGAAAGCAAAGTGGCCAAAGTGTATCCTGGAAATATTTCACAAACCAAGGGATCAAACATTTAAAGAGATCAACTAAGAAAATGCAAAGAATATTCAACAAACTCAAAGAAGATTTCCATAAGAAGAACTCTTTTAACTAAGAAGATGTTCAAGAAACTTAAAGAGGACAGAATGGGATGATTGAATTCAATTAAAACTATGAAAGATAAAAACTAACTGCCATGGAATTTATAGTTATACTGAAGCATAACTTCTGGAAATGAAAGACACAACTGCAAGTCACGCAAGCAGACCACACCAATTAGAAGATGAAATATCAAAACTTGAGGAAAGAATGATATAGATGACTGGGAGATTCTCCTTTATTCAAAAGAAACCATGACAAGTTGATTTGAGAGATCATAGAAGACTCTAAAAGTCATAAGCTAACAATTCGAGAAGACAATCAAGAATGAGAAAAGAATGTAAACCTGTAAGACATTTATTCCCTGTAAGTATTGCACAAAACTTTACATTATAGGCACAGAAATGTAGATCCAGATAATATGACGTTTAAAGCCCAAAGTAAACAGGACCTGAAAATTATCTCTGCACAACACTTTAAGGAAAATTCTAAGAAAATCAGAACAAAGAAAGAATACTAAAAGACATGATAGATGTATCAAGTAACTTACAAAGAAGAATTCTATCAGAGTTTTACCACATTTGTCAGTGTAAATTTTAGGCCAGGAGAGCTTGGAGGAGTGTAGAAAGTCCAAAAAAATAAAACTTTCATTGCCCATTGTAATATTCTCAAAAATATATTTTCAAATTTAGGGAAACATGCTTTTAAGAAGTTCACTATTCCAGCACTAAAAAAAGTGAAAAATAGATCAAGAAAATAATAAAAAAAATTCAGTAACATAAAAAATACTACAATGACAGGAAATAATCAATACCTTTCAGTAATAACTCCCAATGTGAATGCACTTACAGACAGTATTTTAAGATCATAGACTGAAATATCAAATATTCTAGACTTGCAAAATTAACTTGAGCCAGGATAACTGATGCATTCCTGTGTTTTCACCACTTGAGAGGCTGAGGCAGGAGGAACCTTGCAAGTTAAATGCCAGCCTGAGATTCCAGTTTAGTTCAAGGCCAAGTTAAACTGCAAAATGCAAACCTATCTCCAAAAAATGCCAAAATAAATGGATAATTCATGTGAAAACTACTCTGATACTAAATACAAAATTATATTTATCAATATAAATCAGTACATTTGTTAGTGTTCATATTTGAAAAGCAGAAATGGATATTCAGATACAAATGTCACTATGGAACCAGTGCCACAGGAATGAAATACTGCTCGCTCTGGAGATTTTAGTAAGGCCACCTGTCAAGAGATGAAAGGAACTCAAGATACAGAAAAGGGAAGAGATATAGTCTGTCCTAAAGTACAAATGGAAAGCATCTGACAGTATTGTGATTTCAGTCCTGGAATCTGGTGATGGATTCTGTCTCATACAACTACAAAGTAATGAATTTCTAATTTTAATAACTTGAATATCTAAATGATGATAAAAATGCCAGTGATGAAAATGTCTTGGCTGTATTTTCTTACAGCAAAGCAGCTAGGAGACCAGGAGACTCATTATCTTCTCTCAGCACTGCAGACTTCTTTATGTATCAGGGGGACACAGTCTCTCAGGCAGCAGGAGAAAGTGTTGAAGCCCTGGGTCACAAGGGTAGTAAGCCACTGGGGAGGCTCTGAAAGGAAGTTTGTATTTGAGGTTGAATCACTGTGGGAGGAGCACTATAATCCTGCAGACGGTAATAATCCACCACATCTTCAGCCTGCAACCTGCTGATGGTGAGAGTGAAATCGTGCCAGACCCACTGCCACTGAATTGATCTGGGACCCCAGATCCCAGGGTGGATGCCCAGTAAATGGGCAGTTTGCGACAGTGTGGTGGTTTCTGTTGATACAGTAACAGGAAGTTCTCATTAAAATTACTCTGTAGAAGACACTGCTGGACTTGCAGTGGATGGTGGCGCTCTGTCCAACAGACACTACCAATGAGCCTGGAGACTGGGTCATCATAATGCCACCGCAGACATCTATAGTCAGGAATGAATAGTGATCATAAATACATAAACATACAAGATTTTTCTCATATAAATAAAGCAGTTAAACATTTATAATATTCTCTTGAACAACATTTTGAATCAGCATTTATTTGTGTTATTTAGAAATAGTCATTCTTTTCTACTTGTTCTTAAAGTTGTTTTCAACTGCACAAAGATATCACTCTAAAAAGATGGAGGAAATTTTCAGTTTCTCACCACAGACCCAGAGCAACAGAGCCCGGAGGATTTGGGCCTGAAATTCCATCTGGCTGTCCTATATGGTGCAATGCAGGTCAGAAATCATTGCAAAGCAATGCAGCTCTATTGTGGGAGAGACCTATTAACACTAGATAATATTTTTTGACATTATTAACTTAAAAGTAGTTCTTCAGATTTTAAGAATTGTCACAAAATAGGATCAAGAAATCAATAAAATTGCAAACTGTTTTTTCAGATGAACTTGCAGAGGTTAGTAGTATATTTATCTATCTTTTATATATACATACTTATTAATCTGTACACCTTTATTGGTTGTGTGTGGGTTTCCCTCCAAAGCTTCATGTAGTTAAGGAGTCAGCTGAGATTAGTATTTGTGATTGGTGAATTGTCTAGCTCTCAGTTTGGCAGTTTCAATGCTGCACCCCAGTAGGACCAGGTAACTAGCATACAATGTAAAGGAGAGAAGGAGGAGGGCTTTTCTCTTTGTACCCTTTTGCTCTTGCTGTTTGCTGCTGCTATGAACAGTTGACACTCAGCCACACCACTGTGCCTTGGAGCCCCTAAGATTGGCCTGAATCCCCCAAAAGCTGTAAGCTACATAAATCTTTCCTTCCCTAGTTTTGAGGGTCATTATTTTGTTGCAGCAATGAGAGAAGAGTAAACAAGACACCTATATACATAATTCTTTTAGCTTTTTCTTTTTTCCTTTTCCCTAAGCCACCTATTACTTCCTTTTGAGCATGTTGTTTCCCTTTGAAGGATGGCCATCGTCAAGAATTTAGTCAATAGCAAATATTGGCAGGACTGTGGGCTATTCAACCCTTGGTGGGATTGCAGACTGGTGCAATTTATTTTTCAAGGGCAAGCAGACAACAAAGACACAGATTACTGACATCTCAAAAAATTAATTATGAATAAAGTATAATAGAAATAAAAGAGTAAAATTTCTGTTCAGACACTTTACTCAGGATTGTAATTATGTATTTAACAAACAATATGTAACACACATATTGCATTCAAAGCACAGGATACTAAAAAAATTAAGAAAACATTGAGGGGTGTATGTAATTGGCATCTCAATTACTGTCACAACACAAATTATTAAACTGAGCTCAAAACATTACCATTACACCAAAGCTATTATTGGCAACCAAAAACATATTTTAATTTTTCCATTTAATTTGTTTGACTGACCCTTATGTTCTTTTAGTAGACTACTTTCTACAAAATTGTTTTGGATCCATAAAATATTAACCTTATAAATCAACTCAGTTTTCACTGTGAAATATTCAGATATTATACTATAATATGAAAGAGAAAAATAGCATACAATTTAAGCAAGTTTCTCAGATCCAAGTAAAAGGGTATGAAAATGAATACATTTGTGTAAATTTAGTCTTGAAAAGTTAGTGTTTTCTTCAAATTATGGTTTAAACTTATTATTTATATTTGTCACTACTTTAATGAGTATGGATTTCTTTCATCTCATTTACTAGCGCTTAATCAAATTAAGGACATATAGAATAATGTCTTAAATGTCTAGAAAAATCATGTAAACATGACTGCTTCTTTATTTAGAACACACAGACCCCAAAATTATAAATTCACGTTTTATTTTAGTTTTAATCATAATTAAGGGACAAATGACAGAGTACCTTTTACCTTTTCTCCCATAAGCTAAGTTGCCAAAGTGTGTACTGTGTGTGTTGATTATCTGACCAATCATAGAAGATGTCAATAAAATTTTGACTGAAAAAAACACAGGCTTATCTTCTCCCAGCACTGGGCCCTGAGGTCTGCAATGAAACTCCCTGAGCAGCTCTGAACTAATATTTTTTTCCTTAATGACCAGCATGGATGGAGGCCTTGTAAAATGCATTCATAGATGCATGTTTAGAGGAATGCTAAACACTTGCCTGGTAAGTGCTCTGGTAAAGTACGGAATCTGCAATTGCTCTGTGAACTCAGGACAGTGTTTGCCCAACATCCATGAAAAGAATGAGTATGCAGAGAAAGAATTTTTCTATGTTTTTCAGAAAAATGAAGTGAAGGCAAAGGTATCCCTTGTTCTTCTGTGCAATGATCTCCAGGAAACTGTTCCTGTCAATGTATTTTGACAAATCTGATATGGAGAGAAAGTGAGGAGAATGACAGGATGCTCATCAGTGCATAAAAACCAATTGCTGGACGTTCCATATGCTCTTAACTGAGGAATAATTCTCTGCGGGTGAAAAAGATAGAACTTTTGCCCCTGCCAAGCTCCTTTAACATGAGTGCCCCTTTTAGTGTGTAATCACAAGGTCCAGGCATGGCCTGTACCCAGCATGTTTCTAACAGGCTTCTAATGCTCTTGGTAACAGTAGTTACCAGAAACTGTTTGCTAGTTCCATATCATAATATTAATAATACAAGACTCAGAAGATCAGTACTTGTGAGGGAAGAGCTGCATTTTTGTCTTCCTAGGCAGGGAAGAGTCCAAGTAGTGTGGGCTCTCTGCTCCCACAGCCTGATCTGCACACACACCAATAGGCTGGACTTGGGAACCACCTTTAGGGGCAGGGCTGGGTGAACTGTAACTCCCTTAGGAATCCCATTACCACAATGAGTGCCTTCTCCCTGCTGTTGCAAAAAATGTGGGCATTTTTCCGGTTGTTATTCCTCCAAACATGGAAAAAGTTGTACCTCATTTGGTTCACATAAGAGCCCTCCTACCCATCTCTTACCTCTTTCCACATCCTTGCACCCACAAGGAATTTGCATAGTATCTTCCAGGGAAGGTCTTCCCTTGTCAGTTTGAAACAACGACTGACCACTCACTTTGCTGGACTGATCAGGATGCTTCAGTTTACTTCTCCAAGTGAGGCTCTCTGCTCAGCTTCTGGGCTGCTAACACTGTAGACATCCGGTAAGAACAGGGACAAATAAAGAAGGAGAATTGTGCGAAAGGGTGAGCACTGGGGATCCACTGTCGCCCATGTCTGCTCCATTCACGTGTGAGGGCTGCATGTCTTCTCCTTCAGGACAAGCATGTGACATTTAGGTCAGTGACAGTGACGGAGATGTCAGAAAGATGGCCTTGGCATCTGGTGAAGTGTTGACATCAAAATCAGGGACTGTTACCTGCAAGAAATTATAGAGGGCCCTTTCTGGCTAAAAAGCTGTCACCAACTTCAACACTAAATATTTTCCCTTTAAATATTAAAATAAATTTTAGTTTGAAATATATAGAAAAAGAGTAAGATTTTAAAATGCACTCATGCTTGTCCTTCATTATTTTGGGATACACCTGGAATAGTGTGATGACCCAGAATCTACTCTCCCAGCAAATCACCACTGAATACCAGAATTCCTTCCCCTGCAGGTTGTATCTGAGCCTCTTACTCAGGGGTCAAAGCATCTTTGTGCCTTACACACAAGCCAGGCTACCCTCCACCTATAGGATTTATAAGAATATTTGCCTTTAGGGACTCAGGTTCAATGGCAGCAGGTAAGGTACAGATTTCACACGCAGAATAAGACAGGTGGAAGTTGAGGATGTTGGAATTTTGTTACTGTGTACAAGGTGCCATACCAGTGCCCTCTGTGCTGCTTGTTTAAGAAACAGCACAGACATTTGTCTGAGGCTGTGTAAGAGAAACAGGATGATGCGCTGAGAGCAAAAAATGTAACTAAGGTCTGTATCCCGGTGCCTCAGATACTTATCAAGCACAATCCCCTGATGACCTTGTCACTTAAAAAGACTTTGTAGGACAATTATGGCAAAAAAGAGGTGATCCATTGTCTTCAGAGTCAGTAGAGAAGACTGAGTGGGGAATAATCCTTACGTAACAAGTACCTGTGCTCTGATGAAGAATGAATAGAAACAGGAATGTAGAGAGGATGACTTCCTTGCAAATTCCTGGGATTTTATTAAAGTTGGAACATAAATAAGATCACAACATGAAAAATGACTTTAAGTAATTAAGAAAAAATATGTCAAAGACCTGTAATATTTATATTCATATTTATACTTTACTCTGTCTTAAAACATAACCAGCCATTCTTCTGAGTTTTACCTCTAAGAGAGCAACAAACATCTCAGAGTAAATGGTCCCATACTTTTAAAGGGAAGAGTCAAAGTAGCTACATTGAAATTTGCAAGAATTTTCTATTTTGTAAAAATGATTGTGCTCACTAAAATCTAGATACCTAGCGAAACACCAGGGAGTTATCAGAGGCTCCTGACTCACTGGTGCCCAGATGAACAGCCATCACCCCCTGCCCTCTTGTCCTGACACTCCTCCCACCTGCAGACACAGCCCCTGAGCAAACTGCCCAAAATCAGGGCACTATGCCTTGTGCAAGCCAGAGAATCACAAAGACAGCAGTGACAGAGGTAGGACCAGTGTGTTCCTTAGAACAGAGACAAAGGACACCAGCCTGCTTAGGAACCCATAAGCAGGCATAAAGAAATCTATGAAACACAACTTCAGGGATTTGCAGTGGCTGTGACATATGGGTTGCTGAGGTGGAGGGCTCACTACAAAGCCCTGGGGACCAAGCACTCTGCCATGTCCCCCAGGGCACCTGAGCTCTGTATCTGTGACAGTTTTTCCAGCACCCCTCACTGCTACTAAATTACTTGCACAAGGTCTCTCTTCTGCAAAGCACTAAGTAGCACTAAATTTACAGGGTTGATGAAGATTACAAAGCTTGAACAACCTGTTTGGCAAACAGTAGGAGTGGATAAAACAATCCACAAAAGTGCCTATAGAGATTACTTCCTGTCAATCCACAAAACCATTCATTTCCTGACCAAATTTAAAGCCAGCAAGAAGGAGCAGGGGAACTGAGAAAAGTCATCAGAATGGCACATGGGAGCGGAGTTACCACTTCCTGCCTGCCCATAGGGGACCAGTGACGCTGCCAGCCATAGGGACAGGCGGAGTAGAACTTGGACACAGAGCACAGGAAGCTGAGCAAGGTAAATTGAGTGGAACAAACAGCAGAGCCTGCAGCAGATTCCCTGCTGGGAACCTGTTTGCTACCTGACAGTGAGACAAACAATGGTGACCTGCCTGAGTTCTGAGGTCAGCAAAGGCTCTCTCCTGAGAAGTGGAGCCTTTACAGGTTTTTCCTGTGTGTATGTGTGTGTGTGTGTGTGTGTGTGTGTGTGTGTGTGTGTGTGTGTGTTCTATGTTTTGGGTTTTTTTTTTTTTAATTGGTTGAATGCCAGTTCTTTGTATGTTTAGTTTCCTGTTTTACTTATGTGTACAAATGTTCATATGCTGCTACTAAAGCATTCCATGTGGTGACTCACATGTGCCACTACACAGGGTATTCTGGATGTTATCTGGACTTGACTTTTGGTTCAGTGGTTGGACACTCTCTCCCAATCTCTTTTCTAACCTTCCATCTTTAATCTCATCCTCTCCTTACCTGAATTATTTTCCCCCTTATACCTTCTCCTGTCTGACAGCTCTTCCATTTTCTATTTTCTTTTTTTTTTTTTTTTTTTTTTTTGGTGTTTTTCTTTTTTATCGGTACCAGGGATCAAACTCAACTGCCGGGTTGCAAGGCAGGCGCTTATGCCGCTGAGCTAAATCCCCAGCCACACATCTTCTATTTAATACTTGTTTTTACCTGTCCTTTTCTACCCATTCCTCTCTTGTATAGTAATCGAAGTTTAATAGTATTGTAACAGAACTCATTTGGACCCTCCACACCAAGAGTTGTTTTATTGTGCTGCTAAAATAGTGTATCTTTGGTTATCAGTTGTGCTGCATTTCCCTGTTTCCTCCTTCAGGATCCGTTGGATCTCACTCCCCTTCTCTTACCTCCCGGTCCCCCCACTTGCACAATCTCACACTACCCTTCCCCTCTCCATTCTTTTTTAAATATATGAAAGTTTCTATTAAAACTTAACCTTTCTGTTTCTTTTCTAGTTTACAGTGTATGTGAGGGTAATACGCTTATTAAAAACTGTAAATGAGGTTTAAATGTTGTTTTATACGATGTTTTACAATGATCTGTCAAGTTCTCCACGAAAAGGTTTTGTATTGTCCTTTAATGTAGGTTTTTTCAAGTTTATGAATTGGGCAGAAAGAATACCTAAAGATTTTACTAATTTTCCACATACAAAACACTCCTTTTCCCCCCTTTTTTCCTTCTCTCACACATATTCTGTCCAACCCTGTTCCCCACTCCACCTATTTATGCACGGAAATATCATATCATCAAAAAATGATGTTCGGGGGCTCGGGATTTAGCTCAGTGGCATGAGAGCCTGCCTTGCAAGCAGGCAGTCGTGAGTTCGATCCCCAGTACCGATTAAAAATAAATAAATAAATGATGTTCTTTCTTCTGATGCATTTTCTTTCTTTCACGTCTCCTGTTTTTCTAATTTTTTCTCCTAGGATTTACTTTTAAATCCTTTTTTTAACCTACGTCTTAGAGCCTTTTGTCTGTTCTTTTTAAATTTTGCATTTTTGCTTTATTGACAAAGTAGAAAACGAATTAAACTAGCTCTATGTCACATACCTACATATGACTGGTTTTTTGCAGGTAGATATTAACAGTACCTGTACTCTGCTTGTATTTCAGGGCTAGGGATCCTAGGCAGGAAGTCTTTCTAGCCCAAGTAACCTACAGCACTCAACATAATAGCACAGGAATAATGAGAAGTAAGTCAGTAACATGCCCCAGACTTTCATAACGCCACAGAAGGTGACAGCCAGGTAAGTGGAGTAACTGTTCAGTAAAGACCTCAGAAGTCAAATGATAAAACATTTGAAGATATCAAGGAAGCAAATGCATAAAATGTTCATCAAACTCAAAAAGAATTTAAATAAGTACAGCAATGGTTTTAACTAATAAGATGTTTGAAATGTTTAAATAAAACACAAACAGTTCAGTGAATTCATATGCAAAATATGGCAGAATGCCCTAGGAAAGAATTTCTGGTTAGATAAAAGAATAAAGTCCTGGAAATGAAAAGTGTAATGGAAAGCCATACCAGCAGCCATAACCAATTGGAAGACAAAATATCAAACCTTGAGGACCAGAATGATGTGGTAGATAACACAGTAATGTTCTTGTAACCAAATAAATCATGACAAGTTAATGTGAGGCTCATAGATGATTCTGAAAGACCTAACCTAAGCATTTCAGAAGACAATGAAGGCCTGGAAAAGAGAAAAAAGTTTATTCCCCGACATTATTGCAGAAATTTTTCAAATCTAGGCCTTGAAATGGAGAGCTAGATAATAAGGAATTTAAGACTTCAAATAGATATGCCCAGAAAGGAATCTCACCACAATATATTACAGAAATATTCCAGAAAACCAGAACAAAGAAAGAATACTAAAAGTTATGAGAGATACATCAAGTAATTTATTAAGAAAAATCTTTCAAAGTAACAGCAGTTTTAGACCAGAAGAGTGTGGAGAAGTATATCAAGTTAATAGAAAATTTAAAAAAAAAAAACCTTTTAATTGCATTATAATATTCTGCAAAATATCTTTACAAATTTAGGGAAAAATAAAGAATATTCATGACAAAAAGCCCTTTAAACAGTTAAATTGATGACCACCAAACCTGCACTACAATAGTAAGAAGTTAAACAAAAGTAAGAAATGGAAGAATCAGCAAGAGAAAAATAACACAATGACAAGAACTACTCAATATCTTTTAGTAATAACTCACAATCAAAATGCCTTTAAGAATAATAGTTCCTGAATCACAGACCACAAAGTTGAAAATCATGGACACGTGAAACTAAATTCAGCCAGTAATGGTTTCACATGCCTGTCACCATATCACTTGATAGGCTGAGGCAGGAGGATGAAACTCCAAGGCAAGCATGGGTTACAAAGTGAGTTAAAGCCATCCTGAATTGCAGAGCAAAAACCTATTCTAAAAGTGCCAACAAAAGCATCATTTATTCAAGAATGAAAGAAAACAGAGGAAATCACAAATAATAAAAAGCTTTAACCAGAGTTCATATTTGGGAGTTGGAAAAATACTAAACAAATGAATTACAAACAGCATTATGTAAAAAAGTGAGGGAAACAAAAAAAATCAACCATATAAAATTGGCATCTCACTGTATTTTACATGCAATCAAAATTGTTCAACTGATCTTGAAAATTTATCATCAATAAACTAATATTATTCACAACAGGTGTATTTTGATTTCATTAATAAGAGCTTCCCATTTATTTTGTTTTCAATAAATGAATTACTGCAAATTTTTATAGTCCAACTCAAATTTTAAAAAAGATTGCTTGAATACTTCAGATAAGAAGCCAAACTGTACAGGGATTCAGGGACGCCTCCATTTCCAAGGGCAAGTGTATGATAGCTGCCTAAATGTGCCCAAAATATTTTCCATTATGTCCTCATAGCTTCACATTTCTGGTTTTTATTTGTCTTTTTCGTTTTTATCAGTACCAGGGATCGAACTCACAACTGCCTAGTTGCAAGGCAGGCGCTTATGCCGCTGAGCTAAATCCCCAGCCCCCAGCCTCACATTTCTGAGAGACTTTGGAATCTTACTCTGGGACTGTTTCAATGAACTCAACCTTATTTGTTTTCAAATTACTTGCTACAATTAACTCAGGTTAGACAGATGAAAAATACACCCTTACAATTCCCAAAACAAAGGAAGGGGAATTAAAAGGAATTAAGATATGCTATGTACATGCACCTGCCCATCACAATGACTGCAGGCAGAATGAGCTGCAAACATATGCTAATAAAATTCATAAAAAATTTAAAAGGAACAAGTAAATCCAGAAGTGCCAAGTAAGTAATCACAGGAACTTTTGCAAGTTTTTACAAAAAACATAAACACTCAGAAGACAAGGTCATTTGAGCCACATGACACAGACCTGGATTCCTGGGACCCTGGAAGGCCTCCTAGGATCATCCTGATTGAATCCAGTCATTCACTGAAACTACTCATAAACATAACAAATGGCTAGTTGGGCCTAATATACTCACATAGAGACTCCTCCTTTACAATGAGGAGCACAGCTGCACAATGCCTAGCAAATGACAAACTACTTGTGATCAGGATTGTAATGATCATTAAGAAAAGAGTAGTTTAAAATTATACCTCATTCCTTCTTTATAGGGATTCAGGAGAGTTCTTACCTTAAGAAATATTTTGATTAATTTGATGTATATGTGTGCCTACATACAGAGATACTCATTTATATGTGAATATGTATACTGATATACAAGAAAGAATGTATCAGAATTCATAGTTGAATGTACATGATTTGATGTCTTTATGGACTTAAATATGAGAGATTATTCTCAAATTTTGAAAACACCAAGAATTTCATATTCATGATATAAAGTACAATTTTTCAGATTGCCTTTCATAATAGCATCAGTTATGTTGCCTGCCACACCAAGATTGAAGTTCCAGGACTGCACATCTTCCACCAGTACCTCACAGAAATGAAGCTGTGAAGAATCTGATCTTTCATCCATCCTACCATGTTCATACTATGAGTAGGAAACAGGCTCACATTGTTAAAGTTCATTTGCGTGGTTCATGAAACTGAATCCCAAGCTCTCCTGCCATCCTTTGAACCCATCCTCCATTCTGTACATTATAGGCACTTCACAGATGAGCCCTGAAGTTTTAACATGATCAAGGGAGGATACACTTGTCAATGGGTCCATTCATTCCACCTGGTGAGAAATACACAGTGCAAACACAAAACAAAGTAATATGTTAACAGGATATTGCCACAAGATAAAACATTTCTTATTGACATTTCTTTGTTCATTATATGCTCTTTAAATACTAAAGTTCTGATGTTTTTCAAACAGGCAATTTTCAGACTAATTTAAACTTTTAAAATATTTCATTAAATGTTATTATCTGAATTAACAACATTGGTGTACCTCAAATTTTACACCCACCTCATAGGTCTTCTTTCTCTCACCTTAACCTTCCTGAGATCTCAGGGACTCCAGGAAGATGAATGAGTTTTAGATACCTGACATTTGGTCATCACTGTAAAGAGGAGGCCAACAGTCTGAAACTTGCAATTCATATGTGAAGGCACAGGACTTCCACTTACAAGAGGTGTGAGAGATTCTCATGATCAAAGTTGTGCCCCTGCAAAAGCCACATTCCTGAGAGAAAGAACACATGCCAGAGCCAGAGTCATAATAGGGATAGCATCTTAGCATAGCTTGGAAGGCTTGATGGCAGGAAGATGGGTGATAAGGAGCAGGAGGCTTTAAGGGGGAGAAGAACTCAACAAGTTCAGAGAAAAAAAGGCAGAGCAGATAGAGGGTATAGGGAGAGGTCAAAACTCACCACACATGTATCATCCACAAAGCCCGGGAAAAACTACATTCTGGAGCTGCAAGCATAGCATAATGCTGTAGGTTTTGCTACCTACCATGTGAAGGTCCTGGATGAACCTAAACAGAACAGTAGAAAGCAAAGGAAACAAGAGAGAGGAAAAGGGATTTGAGAGAATTGGAAGGAAGAGAATGGGATGGAAATAGAGGGGATCAGATTGGAAAAAAGGGAGGGAAGGAAAAGAAAGAAAAGAATAGAAAAGAAAAGAAAAGAAAAGGGATAGGAAAGGAAGAAGAAAGGAAAGGGAAACAAGGATTGGCAGGGAAGGGAAGGAGGAGAAAGGGGGAGGGGAACGGAAGAGAAAGAAAGGGAGGGCAAGGGAGGAAAGGGAAGGGAAAAGAGGGGAGAGGAGGGCAGAAGGGAAAGCAAAGCAAAGCAAAGGAAATGCATGTCGGTCTTCATCCAGACCGGTCTCTTCTGAAACTTCTGGATGCACATCTAGATACCAG
Source organism: Cavia porcellus (assembly GCF_034190915.1). Taxonomy (NCBI): domain Eukaryota; kingdom Metazoa; phylum Chordata; class Mammalia; order Rodentia; family Caviidae; genus Cavia; species Cavia porcellus. Next base: position 40,707,631 of record NW_026947501.1, on the reverse strand, counting down.
TTTTCAGTGTTACAAAACAACATTGCAAATACGTCATACAAGAACAGGAGGCACAGATAGACGCTGAGGGAAGACACTGAGTTTCAAAGCATCATGAGAAACCTGTGAAGAGTGACAGCAAGGGAGTAATATGATTATTTTTTGCTTTTGATTTTTTTTTCCTTTTTATACATTACTCTGGTTTCTGTATGAAGCAGAATCAGCCCTTGCCTAGGAATTTGTTTCCATGCATGTAGATCTAATAAGAAAAATCAGTACTTATCATGCACTGATTACATACCCAGCTACTATCCTGAGTAATTAATATATAGCATTTTATTATCCCTTAACAAAACATCATAAAAGCTATTAATATGCTCTTGCTCCAAATGAAAAGATGAAAATTGGGAAATGTTAAATAATTTACCTACATTCATACAATTTTAATCAATTCATTATAAGACTTTGCTCATGTCTCACGGATTAGCTCCTACTCACCATGCCATACTTTCTGCTAATGCCAGAGAAAGGGCTATTCAGACAATGCATCCATCCTGCTAAAGGACAGTTACGTTTCCAGTTGCAAACAGAGATGTTGGCATATGTGATGATATTAGCATGACTCCATTCTGATCTAAATAACATCAAAATGCTCAAGAGTTCTAAAGCACAAGGTGATCCCATGATGCTGGAGAATTCTGTAACCACTGAGCGAATTATACACCCAAGTCCCAAACCACACACCAGCCTGACCACCTGAATGTCTGAGGATAGTAATCACTTCTACAAGAAAGAGCTGTGTGAATTTAGAATTTGTAGTTTCTAACTCCCTAAATGTTTACAGTATTATCCAACTCAGTATTTACTTCAGAGAGACATAACCACTTACATTCATACTAAGAAAATACTTAGTTACTCTTGGGAACCCACATGAAATATTCATAAATTCACACACTAAGATCTTTCTGTTCAACTCCAAGCATCTATGAAATGGATGCCATGCTCTACTGCAAATATTTTTTTTTATTTTTCAGTAAAGTTTACAGAGGTACAAGTTACATAGGCTGCAATCTACCCATTCTGTGTATATTCATAAGATGTTTTCAGAAAAGTACAGTGATGTATCTAAACCCATATTTTGGTTAAAGAACGGGTCCAGAACCCCTGATACTTTGCGGGTTCCCATAAGCCCTTTTTCCTCAGCTTCTCTCATCCCAAACAGATGTGAGCTGCACATCCTCCTGCATGTGGATGAAGGATGCAGATTTTCCAGATTATCTGTGTCCACATTTCCTTTAATGGATATTGCCTATTTCTAGTGCTCAAATTCATATGTATTCTCAGTAGATAATAAGGCCTTGGAAGAAAACCACTGTATTGGGGGCTTGGGATTTAGCTCAGCAGCCTAAGTGCCTGCCTTGCAAGACCATGGTCGTTAGGTAGATCTCTGGTAGTGATAAAAAAAAAATTTAAAAAAAAGAAACAAAACCACTATATTTTCCATCACACAACAGCCAGTGTTCTTCACGGACAACACAGTACATTCGTGCTTCTGTTGTTGTCATAACTAGACCAAGGAAGTCAGGAAATAACTATTTCAGCCTGTATTTGCAGCACTCAGTATACTGAAGCAGGAGGATTACAGTAAGTTTGAGGCCAGTCTGAGAAACCTAGTGATCAAAACCAGCCTGGACTACATTGCAAGACCAAACAAAACAAATAAACAAACAAACAAATCACATTTAATGATAGAGCCTGAACGTGCTTGAGGAATCTCAAACAATTATAAATGATATATGAGACTCTTGCTCTCTCCTGTATCGCTATGAGAAACCTAGATGCTCAATTCCTATTTAAAGTGAACACACTAATGAGACTAGTGAGCACCTTGTTTTCAAGGAGGCACAACGTTCTCCATGACCAAACGCAGAATTTTATTAGTTAATACAAACTGTGAAGACTGAAGAGCATGTGCTATTAAATAGAAACTTAAATTCATCATTGGAGGTAAGCACATTTTCTGGTTTACAGTTGAAGCAGAAAAGGATATTCAGTGAAAAATGTCACTATGGACAACTTTCAGAGAAATGAAATGCTGTTCACTCTGCAGATGAAGGAAAAGATCACCAGTCAAGGAATGAAAGGAACTCAAGGTACAGGAAAGGGCAGAGATAGATTCTGTCTTACAGTCTGTAAATGAAAAGTACCTTACAATATGTTTATTTCAGTTCTTGAATCTGGTATTCGATTTTTGTCCTATGCAAGTATAGCTAATGAATTTCTCATTTCAAAAATTTGAGTTTGTTAATTATAATAAAACAATACAAAACTAATACACATAGCTTGGCTGTATTTTCATATAGCAAAATACTTCAGAGACAAAGAGCCCTTTAACTTCTGCTCAGCTCTTCAGACTTCCTCATCCATCAGGCAGACACAGTCTCTCAGGCAGCAGGAGGAAATGTTCAAGCCCTGGGTCACACAGGGAGCAAGCAGGTGGGGAGACCTTGGCAGGAAGTTTATGTTCGAGGCTGAATCACTGTGGGAGGAGCACTAATACCCTGCCAACAGTAATAACTCGCCACATCTTCAGCCTGTGCGCCGCTGATGGTGAGAGTGAAATCCGTGCCAGACCCACTGCCACTGAACCGCTCTGGGATTCCAGATGCTCGGGTGGATGCCCAGTAGATCAGCAGTTTGGGGGATTGTCCTGGTTTCTGCTGGTACCAGCTTAAAAGATTCTTGTTGTTACCACTGTATAAAAGACTCTGACTGGACTGACACCTAATGGTGGCGCTCTCTCCAGGAGACACAATCAGGGAGGCTGGAGACTGGGTCATCACAATGTCACCACAGACACCTGCAATCAGAAATGCATAGTAATTACACACACACACACACACACACACACACACACACACAGGCTTTATCTTATAAATATTAAAATACCGCATTTAAAAGCTGACACTAATAAGATTGCCAATTAGTATTCACTTGGTTCTTATTATTTCTCATTGCATTTTAAAAGTATAACTTTAAGTCTACAAAGATACAACTCTTAATGATTTTGGAGCTGTTCAATTTCTCACCAGAGACACAGAGCAACAGGCCCGTGAAGACCTGGATCCTTGACCTCATTTTGTTGCCCCTGACTCCCCGATGGAGCACAGACCTCCTTGCAAAGCCTTGTTTATAAAGTCTGAGAAGTTGAGCTGGCCCTGGAGAAGCCTATGAAAATTCATCTGTAAATAGGGAAGCAAATTGCATGGGCAGTGAACTATGAAAGGAACTATTTAAATCAAGATCCAAAAATAGTTTCACGGAAAATATAAGGAGGTGACAACAAAAACACAGTAGTCACTTCAGAAACTCTGAGATCATTTTAGAAACTGTAAAATTGCATATCACTATATGGCCTAGGACTGTGATCATGAACAAACACAGATTTAAAAAGATTGTGCATATTACAGGAACAATAGGCTGGCTGCTTCACATCAACACACTGAATTACACAATAAAATATGCTAGAAAAAAGATTATAAAAATAAAATAAAGGGGAAAGAAGGAAATATGATAGACACAGAGAAAGACAAAAGAAAGTGACTACTACTACAGAAGTTCATATTTTCTATGACAAAAGCAAAGTCTGTTTTCCAAAGCCATATTTATCCTGATACTGAGAAACACAGTACGTGCCTGAGCCCCAGTGTCTCCCTGTGCATGAGCCACAGAGCCAGGACATTTAAGCTGGGGGACTGAAGAGTTCCATGGAAGTGTGAATCAAGCACACAGATGACCCTGCTTTCCACAGCTACTGAGATTTGAGGAGAGGGATCCAAGAAAATTGGATAATGGATGGAGAATAAAAGGACAAAATTTACTAGGGAAACCATGGCTGCAGAACTACACTGCCTAATTTATATGCCAAAAACACTTGCTTTAGAGAATGTAGAAATCAACAATCCCCCTATTAGATTAAGATAACATTCCTGATGACCAGGTACCAAGTTTTAAAACCTCCCTGAAGGAAGACACGAACATCCTAATTCTTAATCAATTTGATCTCACTCTGAATTTTTCTTAAATAATTTTGTGTAATCCATTTCAAAATTTTCCTTAAGATTACTAGATATCATCCTATAAAAGAAATATACACTATGGGTTGAGGAAGCTTCTAATTTCCAAGGAAAAATATACAAAGGTGTGTGGAACTGTCTGCTTTCATTCTTAGTAAGTTATCGTATTTCTAGTTATTTAAACTCATAATGGGTTTTGTTTCTGCTTTAAGAAGCTGAAATATTAGTGCTCGTTCAAGTTAAGCAGACAGTGCAGAGGGTCTTAAAAACACAGAACGGTCATAAAAGTAGAGATCTCTGTCTTTCTCTAGATGAAGCAGACTTTTCCATCTGCCAAGTCCTTTCCAATAGAGTGTTCTTCTGCAGTCAATCAGTAAGCCCAGCAATGGACTTTACCTAACATTTGTTCCTAACAGCCTCAGTGTTTTGAGAGCACATAACCACATAAGATATTATATTTGTAAGAGAATATTTAGCTACCTATTTTTTGAAAAACCACAATATGCTAGTGACCAAAATACACACTGGGTGTGTTAGACTACTTGGGATAGCATAGAAATATTAGAAACTTATTGAAAATTACCTAGGTTTAACAGCTTCCAGCATGGGAGTCAAGAAGTCTGCAATGAGAGTTGCTCAGTAGTTCAGACTCAAAGCGAGCACCTTGGAAGAGGCCTAGGAGAAAGTCACGCAGAGGTCTGAGTTACATTGAGATACTGAAAGATTTGGCTATTTCTGGCTCTTTTTAAGTGTGGCCATTTCCTTTTATTTTGTGGACAGGTGATAGTGGTGGATCAATATGCTAGAAAGAAGAAATTTGGGAAACAGTTTTCCATGTTGATTCAGAAATACATGAACATAAAATCATGCCTGGCTCATTTTATGCATTAACAAAGGGGTTCTTGTCTTAAGAAATCTTTTAATTCATCTGATAGAGAAAGAGATAAGTGTAACCATGCACTCATTTAAAAAATAGTTGTCAGAAAATTTCATATTGCTATGAAACTATAGTTCCCGTTAATTGAAAAAGACAGTTTTCAACCTCGGAATTCTTTTGGCTTGAGTTTATGAAGCTCCTTTATGAAGTTTAGTCACTAAATCTACAAAAAGTATTGCATCTAATGCTTATTCTTAACATTCTTATAATTTCATTGGTAATTGCAGATTTCAGATGCTCTAAACTAAGTTCACTCCATTATGTTGATGACAGAAAACTCTGATGATCAACACTTGTGAAGTAGGATATGTTTCTTTCTCTCATTAGCAGGGAGGGAGATGAGTATCCTGACTTTTATCATTCCAGACATTGATCTGGATGAATGCATATGTATCCTAGGACCTCTTGAGCAGGAGGGTCACACGCACTGTGACCCCTACACAGATCAAGACTTTCAGACTAGGGTCTTTCTGTCGCTGGAGACAGCAAGGAATATATCTCTTTTGTTTTTCTCTTAATTCAAAACATAATTTATATTATTTGGCTTACATAAGAGGTATATATTCCTGGCCTTTACTCCTCCCATATCACTCAACCAGGGAATTCTATAGGGTGCCGCAGAGAAAATCTTTCCTTGCAAGTAGCAGATCTGAAAACTGAGAATGTAACAGCTGGTGCAGCAGGCTCACTTGCCTATGGACTGGGGAGGGTTGGTTATTAGGCTGAAACACTGTGAGAGTGAAGTTATAATATTGCTGACCATAAAAATCATCCACACCTTCTGCCTGGGGTTTGTTTATAGTTTGTGTGAAGTCAGACACAAACCCACTGCAACTGAACCAGTCAGGGATCTGACATGCCCGGGTGGATGCCCAGGGGATGAGCAGCTTTCGAGCCTGTCCTGGTTTCTGCTGACACCAGGCTAAGTAGTAACTAGAGTTGTTGCTCTATAAACTACTCTAGCTGCGTCTGCTGTTGGTGTTAAGGTGTTAAAAGTCTTTTTTACAGCCACAGTTGGGGAGCGTGGAGTCGGGATCATCGTAGTATCACCATAGGCCGCTGAAACTGCAACTGGAAATAGATAAGCATCATCCACACACACCCTCTGATACACACACACACACACACACACACACACACACACTCACAAGTAAATGCAAACAAGTTATCATGTGTGCATTATAATGTCTTGTAAAATTCATTTTAAAATGTTATTAAAAGTCTGAGCATAATTAGGTCCATACTGGGAATACTTTTTATCCTATAATATCTTTAAGATATTTTTCAACTATGCAAATATTTCTCTAAAAAGATTTCAGTACTGAGCTTCTCAGCAGATACCCACCGGAGCACAACAATGAGGACATGGGTCTGAGGTCCTACTTCCCTGACCCTGCTGCCTGATGATGTCCTTTTCTCACTACAAAGCCTTTGTTTATAAAACCTGGGCAGGTGGGCTGGGCCTGCAGGGACTCATACAAAAGGAGAAAGAGGGAAGCCAACCTTATAGACAGTGAACTGTAGAATTATGTGAAAAAAAATTCTATCATATGAACTGTAGTTATGTGAATAAAAATTACACAGCTGTCAAGTTATTAGCTTTATATTTAACTTAGAAAATAGTTGTAAACGCCAGTGGATTTATTAAATGAATGTATTTTCTAGGTTAAAAATAACTTGAAATGGATATGGTATCCATTTATCTGAGGATCTAGTATCCTCCGATAAATAATTCTGGTGAAATAGTAAAACATAAAGAGAAAAGACAAAAGATTCAGAGAAAGAGAGAGGGATAAAGAGCTATGGATGGAAAGAAAGAACAAGAAATAGAAAGATAGAAAAAACAAAAGAAAGAAAGAAAAAAGAGAGAAACAAAGAAAAAAGACTAAAAAGAAAAAGAGAAAGAATGAAGAGACACAGAAAGAAAGAAGAAAAGGAAGGAAGGGAGAGAGAGGATCATACTTGAGGGAAAAGAAGAGGAACATCTTGAAAACAATGTAAAATAAATTTCTGTACTCAGAAAAATGAGACTTGAAAACATAATACAGATCACCTTCTAGAAACACAAGGGCTGAAAGAACACTTCATCAATATTTTACAAAACCAAAATGGTTATAAGTTCTCCAAAAAGAAGAAAAATTAAAGTAGATGAAGACTTGAAAACACCAAGAACAGTAACCAAGGAAAAATATACAACATTTTGTCATTTAACTTTTTAAATAACTGGTTAACTAGGTAATCATTATTGCAACAAAATATTATGGAGTTTATAATGTGTAGAAGTAAAAGGAAGTCAGCAAAATTTAAAGACTACCACCTGTAGCATCATGTTAAAAAGAATGCTAGTGGGGATATTTACATAAGAAAGCCGGATGGTACCTTAGACAGACTTGCAGCTGCCCACTGAGAAGGTCACCATCCTTTCCTGCCTCCTGGTATCCCCTCCGACTAGGTAGCACTGACACTCTCCAATCCACCAGAGTCATCAATCAGGATTAAGAAAACCAGTGTGTGACTCAATAGGCAAGAAGATTAAACACTTTGTTGAATTTTTGTTTCTAAGATTCTATTGTTATTTGTTGTGTTTTTATGTACACTTGCTGTACTTAATCACATGTACTCTGAGAAGCTGGCACATGTACTTGACTAATCTTAATTATTTTTTAATTCCTCTTGCCCTCCTTTCCCTCCACTTCGCTCTATCTCTAGTTTCCCTACCAATTTGCAGAGGATTTATCTCCCTATTTTCTATTATGTCATACTTTGGTTTGAATTTATTTCCACTTTGGATTTCACATATAAGATAAGAAGATATTTATGATTGGGTCTCTGATTTATTTCGCATAATTGTCTCAACATGCCTTCATTTTCCTACAAATGACCCAATCCAATTGATGACTCAGTAGTATTCTATTGTGCATAAATGCTATATTATTTTATCTACTGATCCATTGACTGATGATGAATATGCCAGATGCTCCCAATATTTTGTGCTTATGAGTTGTGCTGCTCTGAACAAGCCTGTGCATGGATCACTGTGATATGATGTCCTGAACTCTTTGGGGGAAGACAACTAGAGCAGAAAGAGCGGGATCAATCAGAATTTCTATTTTTAGATTTCTGCAGACTCTCCATACAGAATTCCATAGTGATTGTACTAGTTGATATTTCCACCAACAAAGTAGAAAGGTTCATTTTTCCTCATAGATAAACTTATATTTGTATTTAGTTTCCTGATGACAGCCATTTTTGTGGAAAATGATGGAATATCAGTGTTGTTTTAATTTGCATTTTTCTGTTATATATATATATATATATGTATGTATATATATATTTCTTTATGTATTTATTAACTATTTTTTTCTCATGAGGATTGTTCTTTCAATTACACATTTTGATTGCCTTTTTATTTAGAAGGTCTATTTATTAAAGTTCTTCAAATATTTTAATATTAGTCTTGGTTTTGATATGTGTATGTATGGCAAAGACATTTTTCCCATTCAGCAGGATGTGTTTTTGCTCTGTTAGTTGTTTCCTTAACTGTGCAAAAGTATTTCAATTTGATACAATTTCTTAAACTGGAGTTTTGTTTGAAAAATTCTTTCTGTCTATGTCTTCAAAATTTTTTCCTATATTGCCTTACAGCAGGTTAAGGGCTTCTTTTTCATTACGCATGATTTTGATCCATTTTCACTTTATTTTACTATGTGGTAAGAAATAGGGCTTTAGCTTCAAACTTCTCACGTGTGTAACCAGTTTTCCCAATGCCATTTGTTAAAGAGGTTGTCTTTCCACCAGCAAATGTTTTTCAACCCTTTCTCAAAGATCAGATGAATGGGTGTTCCCAGAGTTTTTTCTGCATCCTTTATTCTGTTTCATTGAACCAAGTCTGGTCTGTTGTTTTAGCTACTTTATCACTGTAGCTTTGTAATATATCTTGAATTCTGAGATTGTGATGTGTCCCATTTTGCCCTTATTGCCTAGGATTGCAATTACTGATCTGGGTCTGTTTTGGTTCCATATAAATTTCAGGATTGTTTTTCCTAGTTTTGTGAGGAGTGCTGCTGGTATCTGACTGATAGTTCATTAAATCTATATATCTGCTTTGGTAGCATAGCAATTTTGACAACATTGATCATGACTGTTCAGGAAAGGGAAAGAACTTTTTGATTTTTGGACGTTGCATCATTTTCCTGAATCTCCTTTTTTCAGAGTCCCATGGTTTTTATTGCATAGATTTTCACTTCCTTGATTAGGTTAATTCCTAAGCATTTAATTTTCCTTGAAGCCTTTGCAAATGTCATTCTTATCCTAATTTCTTTTTCAAAGGTTTAATTGTTGAGATACAGGTATATGCGGCTTCAGATGGCTATGTTTAGTATTTTGCTCCAGAAAAATCCTTGTGCCACCTCATCAGAATGCAGATGCGATATAATGAAGAGGTTCACAGAGCAACAAAATTAATTCCAAACAATCTGTGTGAAGGCATGGACAGCTGATTCAAAGAAAACAAGGGACATTATGATAGCCACTGTTGATTTTCTGTTGTCTTGTTTTGAAATCCTATGTTGCTTGCCTTGTTGTGTTCTGATTTGCTTTGTTCTGTTTCATTTTATTATCTTTAAAATAAATAAAGTTAAAAATTGATTCTAAACCAGTAAGTGGTTTATCTTGAAAGCCACTAATGAAGCCTCTGAATGACTGTAACTCTTGTAGGCACCATGGCTAGAATGCAAAGAGGACTCTTGACCCAGTACCAACCATTCTCAACCAATTTAAACAATTCCCAGATTCTTCACTAACAAGAACTATGTGAGAGAATAAAATTTTGCGTGACCCTTTTTCATTACCAGTCAATATTGTTATACAAAATACAAAAGGAACAAATAGAGATAGTGCAATAAAGTAAAATATGGCCATGCATATGAATGTCATTGGCTATATAAAACTAGAAATATTTACATAGTGAAAATATGAACTGATTCAAAGTACATGACAATAAAACTGTGAAAATCGGGAAGAAAGAAATGGAAGTATTGAAAAACCCTTGAACTGCCTATGAAGGTCTAAAAAGTGACTCTTTATATATGTCATTATTGCCAAAATAAAAAGAATGATTTTACTTTCTTTCAAATTCTGGTTTGTTCCAAGGAGATTTTTAGTATTACTGAAATAAAACTAAAATACAATTTATTAAAGTTTTCCAGTCTCATCCTTTTCTGAAGCACTTGTAGGGGGCATGTTCTCCCAGTGGTGTGAGCACAGCTTGGTGGAACTTCCATCATTTGGGGTCCTCAAGTGACTGTATACAGCAGAGCACACTGCTGGCCATTTGTGGTGAATATGTTTAAGGGAAAGAATGCTTTCAAAGGATTCTTCAAAGCAGTCTGAGGCCAAGAAATTTGAACCAATCATGCACTGCAACCTGTGCGGTAAAATATAAGCACATGAAACAACATTGAAATGAAAGCGGTGAGCCATGACTATATTTGGTTTTCTAAGCACTTAAATGTAATATTCAATAAACATACAATTAAAAGAAAGACATTATACAAGCTGATTTTTATGGTGCAATGTGTTTGCAGGCTCACAACATCATCTTGCAGGAATTATGATGGAAAACAGAGCAGAAAATCACATCCTTGAGAATTCTCACAGTCTCGATATGTGTTTGCATAAGTTCTTAAGCTTTTTACTGATACACTAGCAGTGTCCAGAAGTTCCAAGGAACACCTCTCATCTAAGGGATTTAGAGACTGAAGATCAAAACGTATCTCATTTATCACACCCTTGAGATGAGGAAATAGAAGCCAGAACACAAATGCTTTCATCCGATCACTTAGTGTTTGACAGAACTGAGGTTAAATCAATTCTATCAATCGTTAGTGTTCTGTCTGCCCAACTTCTCTCACCACTTATCAAGCTTACAGTCTAGAGACAACAGCCTAACAAACCTTCCTAAATGTAACTGTATTTCATTAGACGTTGACACGGGGCTTCACATTTGTTCAAGTAAGTTGAACCAAGAAGTAAGTTTCTCTCAATGTTGTCTGTGAAGTTTAAAGCTGTGTTTCTCAAAGAATGACTTGTGCTTGCTATTCTATGACCACGTGAATTTTAATGTATTTCTGCATGACACATTCAGGTAAAACTTTAACATAATATTTCTGCACAATGCATTCATGTAAAATAGACATTCTGAGATGCTCAGTGAAGATACTCGGCTTCACATTGCTCCCTATTATATCATGTGGTGGTGATAGGGGATTTCCCCACCTAATATGAATAAAGAAAATTTCTAGTGATGGCAGCAAGGCCAGAGTCTTAGGCAAATTCAGGAGCCACCACTAGCAATGCTTAGTCATACCCAGCATAGACTTCAGGTCCCAAGCATGCCCCAGGCATATCCCCAGTCTAGTTCTGGATGATGAACAATGGACAATTTACCAAACGCAATGTCCTGAGACTTTACCAAGTCCTTCTGGTATCTCTGTAAAAGTTATTGTATTCGGAATTCTCCCCCAATGGCAATCTTTATATATGTGGTTAAATATTAAAGCATGTGTTTGAGTTTGAGATTATAAGTTTTGAAGCAGAGTGCCCTCAAAAGTGATTATGGAACTTTGGTGACCCCTTTTTTCATGTCTCAATCAAGAAATGAATAAACCTTACTCAGCCACATCTTTTCATGATGTGGAGCCTCTCCAAAACTAAGGCAAGAAGCCAACAGCCAAGGACTGAAATCACCACAATTTTAAGCCAAAAAAAGGAAGCTTTTTTTTTTTTCTAAATTGACCTACAAATCTGGTTTACATTGAGATATCTGTGTAACTCTTTTTCTTTCTCCATAACATTTTCACAAGTTTCATTTTTATTTCTGACTCTTAAGTCTTGCTTTGAATGCTTCAAAAAATAATGCGAACACAGCATTCTATTTGAAGACAGTAGTAAATTAGGGATTACATCAATCTAGAATCCTGTTAAAAAAAAAAAAAAACTACAATGAAGAGCGAACCGGGGTTCTCTCAGGACACTTTACATAGCAATGTTGTGAAATACTCAAGATATTTATGGCTAAGGTGAGCCTCCTACTTTCCACCATTACTCGTAATACTTATTAGGACAAATGGTCTAAAAAGACATTTGTTTCTAAGTGTTATGCATGCAAAAAGAGACTGCAAACTGATAGTTTTTGAAGTAAACAGTTTGCTCCCTACCTACAACCCACTCTCATGAAACTAAATTTTAATAGCCTCTTTCTCCCTTTTGTTGAAGAGCCTCCTCCAATACCACCATTATCCCCAAAACCTAATGTGGAAGACAGAATGAAAATTTGGATTAGAGGGATAGTTAATATCTATTACATGATTGTTGACTTATGGGACAACTGTCAAAGTAAATATGAAGCACTGCATCTTTACATTCTCTGATGCTTCTAGACAGTCACAATGTGCCTCCCATGGTGATGACCATAGCCCATTGGCCCCTGTAGTGAAAGATGGAGAGACTGTGTTTATATTGTAAAGACCAAACAAATAAGCTTTTCTACCATATTGCATGCGAGAGGAGAAACAAAACTAAAATCGAAGACACCTGCTAGGCATTTAGATCTCAGTCACCAGAAAATTTGCAGAGATGTCTTCTTAAATGGGAAAGTAGTCAAAAGCAACTCACCAGCACTAGGAATCAAGACTGAAATGGAATATATTCGTATTCTGGCATGTCTCCAGTCATCACACTTGCAGTAACTTTGGTAAATCTATGGTTCTGGATCTCAGGGAAGAAGTCTGGACAAGAGACACACATTCTGGGATACAGAGTGAGGTCAAGACCCAGTGAGTGCAAGCAGCTGAAGAAATGCTGTGTTCTGCCATGCAATCCCACTACGCAAGAGTTGGAGATGAGGAGAACTCTCTCCCAACACCACCCTAGAGAATGACAAGAAGGATTCATCTAGGCAGAAATTGAACTGAGAGTGATGTTCCTAGGCCAATAGTTGTAGAATATCTTTTCACTTTACAAATATGAAATTAAAATCCTAAGTAGAGGAAACCTTCTGTTGGGGCTGATTGATACTGAAGGACTCTTCCACTGTTTCCTTTGCAGTATCACTGCTCGCCCTGTGCAAGCAGAGGGGGAAGGGAACACTTACAAGCTTGAAACCTGCTGCCATTTGCTGGCCATGTTCCTGCATCGCAGGTTCCAAGGAACATGCTGTGGTAAGCTTCAGAATATCTTTTCTATTTGTCCTGCATTCCTGTGTTCTACTTTCATGATTTATCTTTATTATTTCAGTGTATTGAAACTTTGATAAAACTGACGCCCTGTCAGTCTCACTATTTTCATTCTTCATGTAGGAAACAGCTTCGCACAGAGTATTTTTCTGCAGTAATTAATGTACTTCATCAAATATCCTATGAGGTGTCCACCATTTGAATGCACTACTGTACCCACCCCATCCACACACAGGAGTAGCATGCAGGCCGTTCTCCATGCTACAGCAGCTCTGCTGTCTTCCATGCTCATGAATTTAGTTACAGTCTTATAACTCTGCTTTAATTACCCACCACACCTCTGACTTTATTGTCAGAAACCCAAAAAATACACAATACTATTGGATTATTATTATTATTACCATTAAATAACATTTGTTAAGTCTTATTTTATTTCAAATAACATTGTCACAATATAAAAATTCACTATCTATGTTTTTTTTTTAAATTTGCATAATAGATTTAGCTTTTGCTTTAAATACCACTATTTTATGCTGGGTGAGCTTTTGCAATCATTTTGATATTTTTTAAAAGATACATTAAAAATTATTAATATGAATGATCAGCATAGCGGAAAGATCTTAAACTCTAGGCCCAAGGTAAATGTCTCATTCGAGTCACCTTATTCTGTCCCCTGTGTCAGGGACTCCAAAGATATAGATGACTCTTAAATACCTGAGATTTAGGCCATCAATCTCAAGAGAATGATGATCCTATGAAAACACTTACCTACAGGTGATGATGCAGGGTTTCCAGCTACAATTTACAGTTAAATTCCAAATTCCAGGTTCCTAAACTGCAAGTGCAGAGGACCAGTGGAATAACACTCCTTAAGTAAAGAGCAATTACACTCACCTTAGCTAAACCTGGCCTTATCTCCTTGTGCTGATATGCACAGAGCTGCCTAAGCATTTCCTTTTCCCTTCAATTGGCTCTAAACAATGTAAATAGGGGTGGCTGAGGTGCTGATGTGGAAGCTTTGAAGTCAAGTGGCAGCCTGTTGCCCCACCTGTGTCTCCATGTAACAGGCTGAGCACAGTGGGATGGCTAAGCAAATACTGCAGGAATATCAGCTGTGTTCCAGGCTCAAGATAAGATGGTAAGACAGCAGGCAAACAACAAAAAACAAACAAACAAAAAAAGGTTTGCAAACCTTTGAAGAGTAAAGACAAGAAAATAGTTTAATTTTTATTTTAATTGTTTTTAAAGATTAATCTGGTACTGAGTGAAAGAAAGCAGTCATTAAATACCTATTTATAAATTTACATCCCCTAGGATTTCATGTAACTAACAATGCCAAGTAATTTATGCAGGCTATTTTACTCATCACTGTGGCAAATTTATAAGAGCTATTAGTGAGCTATTAGTATTTCTACATTTCAAGTGAGAAATGGAAACATTAAACTCACTCAAGATTCCTTGGATGCAATTTAAGATTTTATTCCTGGCTCTGAGCTAAACTTTCATGCTACATAGTACACATCTTCTCACTGGGAGAAAACATTCTGGCCAGAAGATACCACTGCTCAGCTACAGGATGATTAGATCATGTGGGCTGGCATTAGCAGGATTCCACTCTGCTCTGAAACAGCGTCCAAGTATTTGTGAGCACAGAAACATCTTCCAAGTATTTGTGAGCATAGAAGCCTAAGGTCAGTCCATGACCCTGATAGCATCATCATGACTAATTCCTAGGTGGCCTCTCTCAGAGGGCAGTGTGGAGAGTTCACCTGAGCGCCAGGACACAGGCTCTCCCCCTGTGACTGTCTATGCATAGCACCATGTGAATAAGAAACAGGCAGATAAGCAGTGGGGATGTAGCTCTGTTAGAGCCCTTCTGTAGCATGGGAAAGGACCTAATACTGCAAAAGCAAGAAAGAGGCATTTAAATTGATTTTCTATTTTCTACACAATTACAATTTAAGATATCAGCAAACACAGAATTTAGCACCTTGAAATACCTGAAGGTATAAATTATCTTTTTTTTTTGTACTGGGTTGTGAACTCATGACATTGTGCTTTCCAGACAGGCACTTCTGCAACTGACCTAAATCCCCAGCCCTTTATCTTCAATTTTTACACTAAGAAAACCTTTAGTCAGAGTTACAAATTGAATCATGTCCTCTATGTTTGCAATTCATATATTATGCACTTTTTATTGGCTCCAAAAAAGCTTAAAACTCCATTTTATATTTTAAAATTTTTATTTCCATTTAAGTATGGTTTACGAGGCAAAAATTTGCTTGTGGTGAGCCACCTTTCTGGATGGACATATGAGCTGCTTTCAAAATTCAATGCCTAGCAACTGTGTTGCTGTAAACATGTGTATGCCTCAATCACTGTAAAATGATATCTTGAACACGTTTTGGAAGACGGATAGAAGAAGAAGACCAGAGTCAAGCAGAACTTCTATTTTTAGCTTTTTGCAGCATCTCCACATAGAGCTCCACATTGGTTGTTCTAGTTTGCATTTTCACTAGCAAAGTAGAGTGGTTTTTATTCCCCCAGCCTCACCAATATTTGGTATCATTTGATTTTAGGGAAGCATTGTTTCTGGACAAAATGGGACCTCAGTGTTGTTATAATTTGCACTTTTCTCAGAGGCAGGGATGTATATTTATTATCTGTTTGCTTTTCTAAAACCTGTCTGTTTCTTTTAGTTGCCCATTTTTGATTGAATCTTCTATTTAGCAGGTCTATTTCTTAAAGTTCTTCACATATGGTCAGTATTAGTCTTCTTCTTCATGAGCACAGGGCAAAGGTTTCTTCCTGTTCTACACAGTGTCTGTTACCTCTTGTGGTTGCTTCTTTACACAGAAAATTTCAATTTGTTGTTTCTTGATGTAATTTATCACACAATGGGGGTTCTGTTCAAAAAGTCTTTGCCCCCATATGTCCTCAAGTCATTACTTATATCATCTTCCAGCAGATTCAATGCTTCTGTATTAAAGCCCAGGCTGTTGATCCTCTTTTATTGTATATTTTCACTTGTTGAGAAACAGGGTTTAGGGTCAAATGTCTCATGGGTGTACACAGTTGTCCTAATATCATTTGTTAACGTGTCTGTCTTTCCATCAGCCAATATCACTCACTTCCCTCTGAAAGGCCAAATGAATGGATGTGATGAGAGTTGTTTCTGCCTCCTCTTTTTTGTTTCATTGATCCATGTGTCTGTTTTTGTAGCCAGTACCATGCCATTTCTATCACTGTAGTTTTGTAATATATCTTGAAGTCTGAGATTTTGATGTTTCCTGTTTTACTCTTGTTGCCTAGGATTGAAATCGCTATTCTGGATCTTGTCTGGTTCAATAAAATCTTAAGGTTGTTTTCCTACCTTTGATAGGAATGCTGTTGTTATTTTTGGTGGGTACTGCATTAAATAGATATGTCTGCTTTAATAGCATAGGAATTTTCACAGTATTGGTTTTGAATCTCCAGCAACAAGAAATAACGTTTTTATTGTCTGATGTTGCAACATGGTCTTTGATCTCATTTTCCAGACTACTATAGTTTTCATTATGTAAATTTTAAACATCCTTAGTTAGATTATAACTAAGCATTTAACTTTCCTTTAAACTATACAAATCTTATTATTTTCCTTATTTCTTT
The DNA here is from genome assembly GCF_034190915.1 of Cavia porcellus. Lineage (NCBI taxonomy): Eukaryota > Metazoa > Chordata > Mammalia > Rodentia > Caviidae > Cavia > Cavia porcellus. Next base: position 40,690,757 of record NW_026947501.1, on the reverse strand, counting down.
CTCAGAAGGTTCATAACTGAGGTCCATATATTTGTGATTTCTAATTCTTGTATAGTATAATTAGGTCCGAAAGAAGCCGTGCGCCACCTAGTTAGAACACGCAGGCAGTACAAGCAAGAGGGTCACAGAGGAAAGGTGATGTTCTCTGCCAATCAGCAGCAAAATTAACCCCCAGGCAATGAGTGGCTCATCTTGAAAGGCACCAGTGAATTCTTGGGATGATTGTGACTCACTGTGCCTACAAGCCAAAGAAAACCTTGAGCCAGCTCCAGCCATTCTAAACCGACTTGAAATATCCCATATTCTTCATTCATGAAAAACATATGAGAAAATAAAATTGTGCTTTAAGCTGCTTCATTTGCAGTCAAAATTTTTACTTAAAAATAAAAAAGGAAAGAATACATGGAGTAAGTTAAAGTAAAATATTGGTATACATGTGCATGTCTTTGGGCTCTATAAAATTACCACAATATTTTACAAAGTAAGAATATAATTTGACATGAAATGTAAGACAATAAAACCAGGTAAGTCAGGAAGAAGTCAGTGAAAGCATTGAAATGTCTTTGAATTAGGATAAACGTATAAAAATGCTAATATTTAAGTCTTTTTCACCAAAATAATGACAATGATTTTTTGTTGTTTGTTTTAATTTTCAGTTGGTTAAACAGAGATTTTAAAGAATATTATTACTCAGGTAAAATTAAAGCACAATCACCCACAGTTTTCTGGTCCTGTCCTTCTCTACAGCACTTGTAGGGACCATGCACCCCAGTGTTGCACACACAACCGGATGGAAGATACATCACTTCTGGTCTAGAGTGACTCTATGCAAAACATCACAGACTTAGCTGTGGTGGAATATACGTGTGTAGAGAACATTATTTGCAAAAGATTTCTCAATGCTGGGCCATGAGATATGAGCTAATCATATATTGCAGCCCATCCTGTAAGATATAAATGCATGAAATGAAACCAAATTGTTGGTAGTGACTAATGACTGTGTTTTATTTTCTTACTACTTAATTGTAAAATTCAATAAATGTATACTTAAAAATAAGACATTTCTAAAGGTGATTTTATGGTAGAATTTGTTTTCAGGTGCACCCCATCTTCTTGCAGGCATTGTGTAGGTAAAAAAAGTAGAAAACTACATCACTTGGAAACTGAACCCTATCGAAGTTTGTATCCATGTGTTCATATGATTTTTGGTGATCACACTAGCCTCCTGACACTCCAAGGAAGACCTCTCAACTAACTTTCTCATCTCAGTGAGGAACAAAATAACTGTTAAAAACATACCTCATTTATCACACGCTTGAGATGAGAAAATGAAAACCGGGACACAAATGACTTCATTAGGTCACTTAGTTCTTGCCAAAGCTGAGGTTTTCCTCAAATTTTTAAACTGTTAATTTTATGTCTTTCCATCTTCCCTCAAGACTTATTTATTTTAAAGTCTATGCCAAAAAACCTATATAAATGTAAATCTGTTTGTAAACTTATATAAATGTAAATCATTTGCTCCAATTACTTCCACTAGGAATTAAGTTTCCTGTCTTCCAATGTTGAAGTGATGCTTAAAGCCTCTCTTACAAACCTTATCTATTTCTCATAGAAAGACTTGTCCCTTTTATTCTGTGTGTGTAAATTGTAGCATATTTCTGCATGATAAATTCAGATGAAACTTTAACATAATATTTCTGCAGAGCACATTCATGTAAAATGGACACTCTGGGAAGATTTCTGTGAAGCTACCTGGCTTCATATTGCCCCCTATTACACCACATGGAAGTTATAGTGTATTTTCTCTTCCAAATTTGATAGAAGCAGTAAAGAAAATGTCTGCAGTTTTCAGCAAGAACAAAGTCTTGGCCAACTCAAGTGCTACCACTAGCAATGCATACTTGTACCCAGCATAAACCTCAGGTCTCATACATGACCCAGGTGTACCTCCTGTCTAGTAGAGGACACTGACCAAAGGCAAAATTACCCACTGCTAACCCCAGAGATTTACTAAGCGCTTCTGGTACCTTTGTAAACGTTATAGGCTGGAATCCTCCCCAGGAACACATTTAATTTATGTAGTAAAATACTTGCTCAGGTTGTTTGAGTAAGACATTTCACATTTTAAAAGTGAGAGCCCTCCAGAGGAGCTATGGTACATTAGTATCTTCTTTTTTCATGTCTCACTCATGAGTTGAGCAAGTCTTGCTCAGCTACACAATCCCTTCCACGATGTGCTGCATCTCCAACACAAAACCAGGAAGCCAACAGGAAGGGACTGAAACCTCCACAATTATAAATCAAGAGAGAGAGAGACAGGGACAGAGACAGAGGCAGAGACACAGTCAGAGACTTTTGTCTCTCTGGAAGACTGGTTCAAAGCAAGATCTTTAGTGTAACTACTCTTCCTCAATACATTGTTCACCATTTTTAGTTTTGTTTCTGACTTTTGAGACTGGTATGTGTTGCTTCCAAAAACAGTGCTAATACAACATCCTACTTGAAGGCTAAATTATTTAGTGAGTGAATTACTCCGGAATCCAGTTAAACGACTTCCATGAAGGGGCAGTGAACATTTCTAAGAATATGCCACATAGCAATTGATTTCAACTTCCCAAGGTATCAATGCACAAGGTGAGGTTCTTACTCTCCATTAATATTAACAAAGCTTACTAGGATTTTACTTCAAAACAAGCATTGTTTCTAAATTTTCTCCATATAACTAGGGGTTGAAAAATTGTAATTCTAGAATTTAGCAGTGTACACCTCTCGTTGATCTCACATTCAAGACAGCAAGTAAATTTCAATAGTCTGTTTCTAGTTTTCCTTGAACATCCTCTACCAAGACTACCATTTTCCCCAACATATCATGTGGAACAGGACAGAAATAATTTCTTTATAGGAATGGTTAACATCTATTATATAATTTTAGGCTCTGGAAAAATTTTCAAATTACTATGAAATCTAGTTTATAGTAATTTATTACTATGAAACCTAGTTTATAGTTTATAGTCTGATACTTCTAAGAAATCACAATGTGCCTTCTATGCTGAAGACCTTAACCCATTGGCCACTGTAGAGAAAGACGGGCAGTCTGTGGTTATTCTGTAAAGGCAGAACAAATAAGTATTCCTGCCATACTGGACATGAGGTAAGAGAGACTAGTAAAATTGAAGACACTAGATATACACATAATTCTAAGCCACCAGAATTTGAAGATGGCTTCATACATGGGAAAACAGACAAAACCTGTTTGGGGTTCTGGGAATCAGGACTGAATTGGAATATATTAGAAATATAGCATATAACTGGACAGCTAAATGGCAATGATTCTGGTATATGTGTGATTCTGAAGATTAGCAAAGTAGTCTAAGCAGGAGACACAATTTTGGGGAGATGAAGAATAAATGAGTGCAAACAGCAGAAGCCAAGCTGTGCTTTGGCACCTAACCTCAGCACACATGTGTCAGGAGATGAGGAGAAGCCATCACTGAAAATGAGAAGAACACCCAGGTGAGAATTGTATAATAATTTATAATTACTATAATATAATCCTAGTCTTGTCTCAATGTACAGAACTGACTAAGATGTCTCCTTTCCTCCTCAGTTGGCTCTGAGGGTTGTAAATAATGCTGGCTGAAGTACTGATGTGTAATCTCTGAAGCCAAGTGACAGCTGTGTTTCTTCACCTGTGTCCCCCTATAAAAGCCTGACCATAGAGGGAGGGAAGAGCAAATGCCACCAGAGTTCCAGTTGGGTCTGAGCCTCAAGATAATGGGCTATGATTTCCGGAGGCAAAGAAAAAAAACTTTGCACAACAGATCTAGAGTACCTGACTCCCAAACATTAACTGGCACCTCATTCATGTTACGCAGATTGGACTTTTTGCACACCATTTTTTTTTTTTTACATATTGAAAAGGTGCTTTCTGGCTACCTATCTAGTGCAGATCATGTTAGTCGCAAAATTACTGTCATTCTCTCGATCACTCACCCTCACAGCAGTCAGATTTTCATGAATTATTAAATATTGGTTCAATGCTCGGTGGAGGCCTTGTTGGGTGAACTCTCATCTGGATTGGGCTCAGGATCCCTTGGTTGCCTGTCACGGTAAATATACCGTAGTGTCTTTATTCTGGGTGTGATTTACACTAGAGATGGTAGACAGCAAGTAACTCATTGGGATTCTAATAATGTTTCCATGGGATTACAAACGTAAAATTTTCCCTGCAACAAGGAGGATGGAAAAATGACCCCTTAGAAAAGGCATCATAGGCTTTGGCTGCTTCTAGAGTCATCATGAGGATTTAATCTGAGCCTACATGGAAGAAGTAATGTCATCTGGCTGGACATCAAGGAAGCACAAGGTCATATGAACAAAATAATTTAGCACATTCAGAGATTAGAAAAGAGGCCCAGGGAGTAGGTTGAGAAGAGGAGAGGAAACAAGGTAAAAAAACACTGATATCAGAGGTGGGGGAGGATAGATGGCCTGTCACTACCTAGGAACTCGTGAATATGCTGTTTCTGACTATGGGTGTACCTCAGTTACAGAGCCCATTCTTAGGCTGTGAAAGTCCTGTCTGCAACTGGTTCCATCCCACAAAGAAGCTAGAGAAGAAAAACCCATTCCATCTCCACCCAGCCCTGTCTCTTCCATCTGCCTGACTATGGATCAAGTCCTTGACAAATCTCACATTTATCCACAGATTCCAAACACAGAAGTCAAGGACCAAAGTCATAGACAGAGCCCTAGAATCGTGAATGAGTTCCTGGTGCAATAAGAAAGATTTGACAAGGAAACAAAGTAATTTCACTTTTATTTTGATTTTTTTTAAAAGAATATGCTAGTACTGAGCAAAAGAATGTCTCATTTACACCTATTTATGAATTTGCTTCCGATGTGACTGGATCTACATAAACAATGCTAAAAAAAAACTCACATATGCTATGCTATTCATCTTTCAAGGCAATTTCATCATTCCTAGCTTTCAAGTGAGAAATGGAAACTCACAGGAGATTCACTGGATGCAGTTTCAGATTTTAATCTTGTCTCTGAGTTAAACTCTCACCCCACATAGTATGGCTCTTCCTGCTGGAGAAAACATTCTGGCCAGGAAATGCCACTGCTCAGTTACCAGAAGGCTGCAAGTGAAGATGTTAGCAGGTGGGCAGGCATTAGCAGGACTCCACTCAGCTCAGAAATAGCAGTCAGGTGTTCTTGAGCACACAAGCCTAGGTGAGTCCAAGACCCTGATAGCATCCCTATGGCTAACACCTAGCAGCCTCTCTCTGTGAGTAATGTGGAGTATCCCCCTGACACCCAGGTCACACACCAGCCACCCCCAAGACCTTCCACACACATTCACCACACTTATAAGAAACAGGCAGATGGGTGACTGGGATGTAGGTCTTTTAAACCACTTACCTAGCATGGACAAGGACCTATGAATATAAAAAACATGAAAGAGACATATACATTGTGTTTCAGCTTTTTACAAAGTATCCTTTATGATATCACCCAACCTAGAATGTAACAGTTCTATGGTGCCCCAAGATAGATATTATCTTTAATTTTTGCCCTAAGAAAATCTTTAGTCACAACAAAACTTGAATTTTTTCCTATATATTTGTAATTCACATATTATACCCATTTGATTGACTTCCAATAAGTGCAGAGATGGATTTTATGTTCAGTTATAAATTTTTTTCCGCTTAAGTAATGTTTAAAAGGCAAAATTCTCATGCAATATAAACTTCTCTCTGCATGCCTGTTTGTATAATATTTGGCAAAGGCAAAGCTATTTGTTCACAACTATACTGAAGTTATAAGACAAGGCAGCACCCTTGAGTGCTCCCAAGGTCCATATATGGTCAACCTCCACTCATCTCAGAATCACCTGAATCACACTGCTGCCTGCTCCTTATATAAATGCTCTGCTTCTTCAGATGCCCACCGTGAATATTTCCTTCAGTATGGAGTAGAAAAAGCTTGTGAGGTCAAAAATCACTATTTGAAAAGTATGAGAATATTGCTTCCTAGTATGCCCCAGTGTAAGTGCTCAATTCCGTTTTAAAGTGACTATAATGGCAAATACTAAGTTCATTGTTCCCACAGAGACTCAAACTTTCCCCTGCCCAAACAGTGAATTTGTTGATTCCAGTGAGATGAGGGGACTGGAGGGCAGGCTCAGCTAAACACACGCTCATCATTAGCGTGAAGGCAGATGAAAAAACTACAGAAGAAGGTATGATGCTGCAAGAAATGTCAGAGAGATGAGCTGGTGCTGGCTACTGGCCAAGGCATGAGGAGGGCATCAAGCTGTGTGAATGGCAAGGGAAAGACTCTCTCCTGGAGGCATGAGAACGTCTGGATATTTTCCCACCAAATCTGAACTATAGAAAGATGGCATTTCTTAGTTTAATAAATTGTATCAGTATCTGTTGCCAGGAATAATCATCACATTCATCATAGATAATCTGTACCAGTACACAGTGTATCATAATGCTTATTTTTTCCCATTCCCTTCCACTCCATCTGTCTTCTCCTCTTCATTTACAGAACTTTGTTACTATTGCTTTCCTTCCATTCTTTCCATAGTTTTAATCTCTATTTTCTTCTTTTTCATGCCTATGTCCTCTCCCTTGTTTACTTTCCCCTTTGAACCTTTTCTTCCTGATTCCTAAAATCTATCCTTCATCTTGATTCTTATTTAGGTTTTGAGTTTGTAATCTAAGAAAACAATGCAATATTTAAACATGTGTGTCCAGTCAATCTCATACAAAATTATTTAGATGCACTCATTTACCTAAAAATGACTGTAGTTTATTCTACTGTATGGCAAATCAGTACTACATTGAACATACAAACCACATTTTCCTTATGCATTAATCTGCAAAAGAGCATATAGGCTGTTTCCAAGACTGAGTTGTCAAAAAGTGCACCACATGCAAGAGCGTGCATAGATTGCTGTGGCTGAATCAAAAAATGCATCTGAAATATAAACAGCAAATAAATAGATAAAAAAGTGCCCAGTGTCACTGGTCATTCAACAAATGCAAACTCAAACAACACAAGGTTTCATCTCCATTCACAGGAAAGTGGCTATTGTCAAGAAAGCAAACAATGACAAAAACTGGTGAGGCTACAGAGCAAAGAACCCATTTCCAATATTGGCAGGAGTTTAAGTTGTCAAACCATGCTGGAAATCAGTATGGAGATTGGTCAAAAAAATTAGAATTAGATGATCCCTTTGGCTTTAGTGTCTCCCTTATAAATATCACCAAACCTGTTAAACTAATGAATTTCTTGTATTAAAGTATTTGAACTTGTAGAAAATGAAAACATAAAGAATATGAAAGTAAGACAGAGCTCTTTTCTACATTTCACATATGAATTTTTCATACCAAAAGAATCAAGAACCAAGGAGTGCCTTTAATCCATACTAAGCTCTGCAAATTATCTCATGCATACTCCAGAGCACAGTCTCTCAGGCAGCAGGAGGAAGTGTTAAGTCCTGGGCTGCTTCATGAGCAAGCAGCTGGGGAGATACTGAGAGGAAGTTTATGTACGAGGCTGAATCACTGTGGGAAAATCATAATATTGCATACAGTAATAATCAGCCACATCTTCAGCCTGCACGCTGCTGATGGTGAGAGTGAAATCGGTACCAGACCCACTGCCACTGAACCGGTCTGGTACCCCAGTGTCTCGGGTGGATGCCCAGTAGATGAGCAGTTTGGGAGATTGCCCTGGTTTCTGCTGGTACCAGGCTAAGTTGTTCTTGCTGTTACCACTGTATAGAAGACTCTGGCTGGACTTGCAGCGGATGGTGGTGCTCTCTCCAGGGGTCACTGACAGGGAGGCTGGAGACTGAGTCATCACAATGTCACTGCAGACACCTGCAAGCAGGAATGAATGGTGATCATACAGGCATAAACATAAAAGACTTTTCAAATATAAATACTGCAATTAAATATTTAGTGTATACAAAGCTATTGTGTGGTAACATATATTTATGTTTTTATTGAAATAGTCATTGTTTTCAACTTCTTAAAGTTATTTTTTAATGCTACAATAACATCACTCTGTGGAGATGGTGGAGCTTTCCAATTTCTCACCAGAGACCCAGAGCAACACAGTCAGGAGCATTGGGGTCTGGCAAACCATCTTGCTGTCCTTCTGTGGCAATGCTGTTCAGACCCTATTGAAAAGGCTTGTCTTATAGCATCTTTGCAGCTGCACTGAGCTGGGAGTGACCTATGCAAAATAAGGAAAACCTAGCAAATAAGGAAGAAAATTTCAGGGGCACTGGTCTGTGAAAGGAACTGATTAAAACAAGAACCAAAAATACCATTACAGAAAATATGTTTGCGGGACAAGAAAAATAGCAGTCAATTTAGAGGATCTATTATTGCACATCCACTAGATGGCGTGACAAAAGGACTTAGTTTCAAGTAAAAAAAAATTATTTAAACAGGTTTAGTTTGGCAGAAATCACAGGCTAGCTGCATTATATTAACAAGTCTTATGACATACTACAGCATACTAAAAAAAAAAAGACCAAAAACACAGCAGAGAGAAATAGGAACAAGTGGAGAACAAGGTAAGAGAGAAAAGTGATGAAGAAAAGAAAGGGAAACACAAGAAGATGCCATTTTCTAGGGCAAGTTTATTACTCTCTTTGAAAAAATTATGTCCGAAATTCAAAGCCACTTTTCCCCTGAAGCTACTGAATAACGCAGGAAAAACTTGATACTCAATTTTCATCTCATGCATAGCTGGACAACAAAAGATGGGGTGAGGATTCATTCTGTGAATCCTGTGGTACCCACACTGAACCTGAGAATTTGAATTGTGACCCAAAGGATAACAGCATCCTGCCCTTCCCACAACTAGGAGCTAAAAACAAGACTCTAAATAAGCTGAGAAATGGAGAGAGAACAAAGAAAATCTCTCAGGAAAATCATGACTATAGACCAAAATTATCAAGAATATTTTCTCTGAAGAAAAAATACCTGATTCAGGATTCATCCACTTTGAAAATAGTGGAAGATAGCCTGACAGATGAGGTGCCCAAGTGAAAACCTGTCTCCTGGAGTGCTAGACCACTGTCAATATGCAACAAACTCTGATTTAATTTTCAAGAGCCACTAGATCACAAAGTCAGAGATTTCTAATATACAAAAGAAAGGTGTAATTTAAGTTTGAATGCAAAGTAATAGAAATGACAGACAACAAATGTTCTACCCAGATATCAGATTCAGGAATGCTGAAAACAAATTGAACAAAAATTTATAAAATAGATACAGCTTGCAAAATGCTGTAGCATAAAAATTCTTATAAGAGATTGGGCCAGTGTTTAGCACTGACATCTCAGGGAATATTGTGTCCAATGCACACTGTTAAACTGATCTCAAAATTTTACATTTGCCCAAACTTATTATTGACAACAAAAAATGTATTTTATTTTTTTTTCATTTAATAAGCTTGAACTGAACATTTGTTTTGCTTTGAATAGATTCATTTCTGCATTATTTTTTGATATAAACACATTAAATTCATAAAACATTCAATTTTCACTTAGAATGGCTCAGATACATTAATACAGAAGAGAAAACTAGCACAGGGTTTAAGAAAGGCCCTCAGATTCAAGGGCAAGAATATGGAATATGAGTAAGCCTGCCCTAATCCAGTCTTAAAAGTTATCATTTTTGATATATCATTGTTTACATTTATAATTTGACTTTGTAACTACTTTATGAGCACAAATTTCTTTCATTTCATTTACTACCAATTATTGAATTTAAACAGATAGAGAGGAAGACCATAATACTCCACAAAAATCAAGTAAACATGATTACTTCTCACATGCAGACTGAGAAAATTAGAAATACACCTTTTGTATTATTTTTATTTTCTTGTAAAGGAAACATAAGAACACATATTACTTACTCTACCACAAACTGAATTCCCACAGTGCATACTGGGTGCGTTGAGTACTTCACCTGACATAGAAAACACCAATAAAATTTTGAAGCAAAAGCAACACAGTTTGATCATCTCCCAGGACAGGGGCTGGAAATCCACAGTGTAAGTGCCTGAGGAGCTCTGACCAGCACCTTTTCCATACTTAACACTTTGAATGGACACATGTTGTCCTGACATATGAAACACTGGACTCCTTCTGGCTATGGTAATCTATGGAATCTGATTGCTCTGTGCAGTCAGGACTGTGTTTGCCCAAAATCTATGAAAAGAACGAGGTTGTAAAGAAAGATTTTATAGAAAAATAAAATGAAACCCAATTTTCCCTAGTTCATTTGTACACTAATCTACAGGCAATTCTTGCATTCAAAATCTTTTGATGAATCTGATATGGGGAGAAAGAAATGAATATGATAGTATACTCACCAGTGTGCAAATTAATGCTACATATTTCATGTTCTCTTACCTAGTTAATTATTCTCTCTGCATGGAAAGGATAGAACTTTTGCCCCTGCCAAGTACTTTTCACTTGAGTTCCCTTTTGGTGTTAATCACAAGGTCCAGGAAATATTACACCTAACATGTTTCTAACATTCTCTACTGCACTTTGTAACAACAGATCCCAGAAGTTGCTTGCTAGCTCCACACTGTGATATTAAAGATACCAGAATCAGAGATCAGTCCTGGTGATATAGGAGCTCTACCATTCCCTTCCTAGGCAGGGAAGAGTCCTAGCAGTGTGGCCTTCCCACTCCCACACACTGACTCACATCCACACCACATGGTCTGAATTCTGGAGTTGCCTTCAGGGTCAGGGCAGGGTGCACTGCATCTCCCTAACAGATCCTACTTTCACAATGGGGGTTTTCTGCTCAATGCTGCAGAATATGTGGGATTGGATTCTATTGGGCTTCCTCCTAACACGGAAAACCTTGTCCATCACAGTTTTCAGATAAGAGGCCTCTCACCATGCTTTTGCCTCTTTCCACATGTTTATACCCATTAGAGAGGGTCACCCAGGAAGTGTCTTCCTTTGCCAATTTGAAAGAAATGTGCTGCACTATCTTTGCTTCACTGATCAGAATTCTGCAGTTTAACTTCTCAAAATCAGGCTCTCTGCTCAGCTCGTGGGCTGCTAACACTGTGGCCCACTGGTAAGGGCAGAGAGGGATGGAGAAGGAGAGCAGGGTGAGAGGGTGAGCTCTGGGGATCCACCAATGCTCATATCTGATCTGTCAATGTGGGAGGGGTGCGGGTCGTGTACTCAGGGATGACGTTTAAATCTATGAGAGAAGGAGATGCCAGAAAGTGAAAGCACCTGAAATCTGGGGAACACTGTCACATTGAAACTAGGAGCTGATATTTGCAAATGATTCTAGAAGACCCTTAGTGATTTTAAATCTGGCTCCATTTCAACACTGAATATTTTCAGTTATACATCTTAGTCAAAAAATAAAGTATTTCAAAATATACAATGAAAGAGAAAATTATGAAATGAACTCATGATTCTCCTCCATTATTCTGGGGTACACTGGAAAAAGTGCAGTGCCCCATGATCCCAAACATCTATTGCCCCCCAAAGTTAAATGTAGGCCAAGAGAAACTGAAGAGTTTGATTAAAGATCACTTGATATTTGATATACTCTTCTTGGGATCTGGACCACACTTACAAAGTATATATTAAAAAATCCCATAAGGCTCCTCTAATACTGCTATTAACGTCTGTGTTTGCTCAATTTTCAGAGCTATTGTCCTCAGTAGATGTGAAGAAAGGTGGTCAGATGCCAGTCATAGATGAAAATCAGGAGAAATACTCTTTACTGATATACTGAATGTGAGATGTGACAAAAAAGTAAAATCAAGGATGAGAGCCATATATTTGCACCTGAACCACCAGGTAATTTGCATTCATGTGTTTACATGGGAAAGGAGAGGAAAGCAACCCTGAGAGGCAGTCAGCATGAGGAGTGGGTCATGTTACAACACTGAGATGCCATCAGACCTGCATTTAAATCCTAAACCTAAATCTATCACCACACACAGAGAGCAAAAATCTAACCCCAACCACAGAGAAAAAATTTTATAAGCAATGTTTCAGTTTTCAAGTAATAACTTAAATGATATTGAGCTAAACAGAAACCTTCCATTGGCAATGATTGCTGTGAAATGGTGCAAGCACAATTTCACTTGTGGGATCCAGGCCCCCTAGCAGGTGGAAGGTGTGGAAAGTTGCTTTTAAAGAAGTATGCATTACCTTCCTTCTTCTGATCAGCTTCATGCACTGCAAGTTCCCAGAGACTGTATATTTGCTATAAAAACACATATTTATTGTGAAATTTTGTTTACCGCACTGTATTCTATTTCCACACCTGCAAAACTCCTTGGATATCTCAGGAAGCTCTAGACATTTAATCTTTCCCATATTTTCATTCTATATATTGAAAACAGGCTCATATAGAACATTTTTGTACAACATCATTTCCATTGGGCACCTATTGTGGGTTTCTGCTTTTTTAGTCACTGGAATCCAGTCTCATACCCACCCTTTTTTGCAGCGAAGTACAACAGCCAAGCTGTTCTCAGGTTACAGAAACTCTAGTGTCTTGTGTTCTAATGATCTTACAATACCCACTTATAATCCTGCTCTTAACCCAGCTACTGACCTTGACCCTCATGAGTAAGTCCTCCACTTCCACACACCAGATAAAAAGCCTCTAGGATCTCATCAGGGCCAGGGTCATGAAGTTTAATGAACTCAAGCAGGCACAATGGTGCCTAGCAAGGAACTGAGGTACGATGAGGTCACGAGGAGCAGCAGAATTCAGCAACTCATGGCTCAAAATGCAACCCAGGAAACAGACTCCAGGGAGAAAAGAGTTCTGGTAACATACACAGACAGTAGAGAGCAGGCAGGGCAGATCACACTAGATCTACTTGCACAGATCACGAAATTCTCATTTCCAAGTCTGCAGGTACAGGTCAGTGGCAGAGTGCTTCACCAGCAGGCAGATGTCTTGCGGTCAGTCCTAAACATACACAATAAAAACAGAAAAAGGAAAATTCTCATCTTCATCAATAACCAGAATATGTGGAAACAGATCTGGGCCTGAAGAGGGTGAAGAGTTCTCCAACAGACTCCAAACACAGGAGTCCAGAGTGGCAACCATCCCTGAGGCCTGGTGACCAAGACAATAACTCAGGGCAATAACAAATCACTGAATACTTTAAGCAGAGATTTGACTTGATGTGTTTCTTGTTGGCCTGGGGTGGGGGGAGGTTTTTTATCATTACTTTTTGTCTCACATGAAGAATGGGTCATTTCTGTCTTCAAATGAAAAATCACAGCACTTGGGGTTGATTTCCGGACATACACGGGATGGCTAAGCCCAAGAGCTGAAGGTCTCAGCCTGGGTCTGAGGTGTTTTCCACGCCTCCTCCACAGGTAAGAAAACCTCTGATGACACAATGACACCATCTACACTTAACAAGATGGTAAGTTTTCTGATTTCTAATGAAAATCTCAGCGCTCACAAGACAAATCAGCTCTCAGACAGCACCATGATATTCACAAAAGTCTAAGGTGAATCAGAAACTCCAGTGACATTCCAGTGACCTCCTTGGAGCTTACTCCAAGGAGGCCATGCTCTATGCAACTGTGCACCTTGGCCCCAGCCCCTTCAAGTTGTCTATACAGTGCTGCCATTTGTTCAAGAAAGAATTATGTAAATCTTCTTTTTGAGTTTTCTATAAATGATAACTGAGTATCACTTAAATCAATACTGACCAGCTCCTATATAATCCTAAAAGATACAAATGATCTTCAGCATTTGAACTAGGAAAACCATTAGGCAGACATAAGAACAAGAAATTTCCTCACCAAAATAATGTGTAATTTAATACTTTATTTATTTTCATTGAATTGTGAGAAGCTCAGGATTGGCGCATGTTACATAACCTATTGATAGAGATAATTGTTTGCACTTGTGAACAATGCATTATATATATATATATATATATATATATATATATATATATATGGTTCCACACATGCATAAAGTATACACAATCATCTCCAACTTTTAAAACAGATGTAACACCTGTAGACAATCCAGGGTTCTCTATGCAGTCTACATTCACTCACCACGGAAAGTACTGAGCCACACTGCTGCCTGCAATGTACTTAAAGTCTCTAGATGTTTCAGAGGCATGCACATGTGCTTCATTTAATGTGCACAGCTCAAATCATTTAAATTGCTATACTGTTTTTATTAATGTACATCAGATTTTATTTTGTTTTTGTCTTAATGGGACAGGGTCTCACTCCGTATTTAAGGCTGCCCTTGAACTAACTTGGTAGACCCGGCTGGCCTCACATTTGCAGCAATCCTCTTGTCACTGCCTCCCTAGTGCTGGGATTACAGGTGTCACCATGAATGGCTTACATCAGTTATTCCTATTGGTCTAATTCTGTAGCCACCACCATTGTAGTTAAAGTATCATCTTGATGTGTCCCAATTTATCTTTACACGGCACTGCCCACACGACATGTTTTTACCTGGTACCACTCAACAGGCCTTTGCTTCAGGTAGACACCAGTACACCAAGAACTAAAACCAAAGGGCATTTCATAGGGAGATAATTTAAAATGCTTTGGTGTACTTAACTATATAAGTGGCCTGTGAGACTCATCTTCTTTGCTGTGTCTTTACGCTTAAGAATACAAAAGATGCCTATATCTGATTTAAAATCAAAGCATGAATAGAATTAGATGGCACATTGTTTCAAATGGGCCACAGGTTCTCATCCTTAAAGACAGAATTCAGTTAATTAACAGAGAATGGAAGACTCAAAATTAAAATCTGTAGAATGTAAAAACCGATTCATGGCCAAGGTTGGCACCTAGAAAGCATGAGAGGCTGCATGGATTCTGTAAGAGGGGCCAAGAGATAAAATGTTACTAGATAGGAAGATGAAGGACAGAGACCCTAGGACAGCTCTAGGACCTGCAGAGAGACAGATTCCCTCCTGGATCCTCCAATGTGAATGTAGAGCACTTATCTCACTTGGGCAAGGACCTAGTGCTTTTGTAAAATCAAGAAAGAGGCAGATAAATTGATTTTATATATTTATAAAATTTCATTTTAAAATGTCAGGAAAACACAGAATTTAACAGCTTCAGTGAAGTGCCTGAATTCTTCTTCTTCTTCTTCTTCTTCTTCTTCTTCTTATTATTATTATTATTATTACTATTATTATTATCACTATTATTTTGATACTGCAGAATGACCTCATGACTTTGTGCTTGCCAGACAGGTGCTTTTGCCACTGCAATAAATCCCTGGTCCATTATCTTCAATGTTTACAGTCAGAAAATCTTTAGTCACACTTAAAAATTGACTCTTGTCCTACATGTTTGCAATTCCTATATTATGCTCTTTAGAATGGCTTATATAAGAAGCTCAGAATTTCATTTTATATTGTTTTAAGTTTTTTATTTCATTTAAGTAAGGTTTACAAAACAGAATTTGCATGTGGTGCAAGCCACCTTTCTGGATGCCTCTTTTTGTATTATTTGGTAAAGGCATAGCTATGTGTCCACATCCATACTCAAGTTGTAAGACAAAGGCAGCACCCCAGAGAGCTCCAATGGACCCCATGTGGTCAACTTCCACTGACCCCAAACTCACCTGAATCACACTGCTGCCTGCTCCCTAGTAAATGCTCCAATTCTTCAGATGCCTACTATGCATATTTCCTTTGGTATGGAACAGCAGAAGCTTCTGAGGTATCAGACCTTTATGTGCAAAGTATGAGAATATTATTTCATATTATGACCCGGTGTAGATCCTCAACTCCTAATTAAAGTGATGGTGTAAGTGCAGTTATTTAGTACACTGTTCCCGTAGAGACTCAAAATTTCCCCTGAGCAGGAACTAAATGTCGCTGATCCCTGTGAGATGAGGAAAAGGGAAGACTCAGATGAACACAGGCTTATACTCATCACCAGTGTGAAGTCAGATGAAAAATACTCAGAGAAAGGTGAGATGCTGGAAGAAGGGTCAGAGAGGTGAAATGCTGCTCGCTCTGAGTTTAGAGAAAAGGGCTACTCGCCAAGTCATGCAGGAAACCTCAGTCAGCAAGAAAGGAAAGGGAAGGATTCCCTGCTTGTGGCTCCAAATGGAAACCCAGCCTGAGACCATCTGCATTTTATCCCATTGAGTCTGATCAGTAAAATGATGAAATGTCATTTTTAATGTTTTTTAATGATAGTTTTTCCCATGCATAATGATCAAATTCACTGTGTGGAAATGGCACCTGTATATACTAATACAGGTTCTTCCTTGTTTCCCATTCCTGCCTTTCAGTCCTTCTTCCCCTCTCCATTTACAGGGCTGTGTTTCTATTGCTTTCCTTCCATTCTTTTCATAGTTTTAATTCCTGTTTCCTTCTTTCCCATCCCTACACTCCCTCGCTTCTATACCTTCCAATTTGAACATTTTCTTTCTATTTCCTAAAAGCTCTCCTCCATACTGGTCTGTTTTGACCCTTTGGGTTACTCACACAAGAGAAACAATACAATTTTTAAATATATGTGTCGATTTTATTTCACTTAACATTATGTTCCCAAGATGCACCCATTTACCTAAAAATGTGTCAAGTTTATCTTGCTTTATGGCACAGTAGTACTCCACCTGTACAGAAACCACATTTTCTCTATTTACACATCTGCTGATGAGCATAGGTTGTTTTTAAGCTTTAGCTATCACAACATGCACCACTTACACGGGGTGCATATATTATTGTGACCCAATCAAAACTGAGCATCTGAAATAAATACACGTATTAGATGGAGACATACAGACAGAAAGTAAATATATGAAAAAATGTTCAATGTCACTCGTCATTCAAATGATGCAAATTAAAAGAACATAGAGATTTCATCTCACTCCAGAAAGAACGGCATTTATCAAGAAATCTACCTAAAACAAATGCTGGTGAGACTGTAAAAACTGGTATGACCATAATGAAAATCAGTATGTAGACTCCTCAAAAAGTAGCGCTAGACTTTCCATTTGACTCAAGCATTTTCTTTCTAGATAAATTGAGAAAAGATTTAAACTGGTGAATATCTTATATTAAAGTCATTGACCTTGTACTAAACTAATACATAAGAAATAATAAACTAATGCAGAGGTCTTAACTACATTTCCCACATGGACCTCCCATAACAAAACTGTAAACAGACACTGTGGGTCATTATTTTCAGCTAATCTGCAAATAACTCACACTTAGACCAGGTCACAGTCTCTCAGGCAGCAGGAGGAAGTACTGATGCGGCATGGGAACAAGCAGTTGGGAGACCCTCAGAGGCAGTTTATGTTCGAGGCTGAATCACTGTGGGAGGAGTTTCATAACTGCAGATAGATATAATCAGCCACATCTTCAGCCTGTACCCTGCTGATAGACAAAGTGAAATCCCTGTCAGACCCGCTGCCAGTGAACCAGTCTGGGATGCCAGATGCCTGGTGGATGCCAAGGAGATGAGCAGTTTGGGAGACTGCCCTGGTTTCTGCTGGTACCAGGATAAGAGCTCCTCTTGGTCATAAAGTGTTTGAGACTCTGGCTAGATTTTCAGCTGATGGTGGCAGCCTCTCCAACAGACACTGCCAGGGAACCTAGATACTGGGTCATCAAAGTGTCACTGCAGCCACCTGCAAGCAGGAAAGAAAAATGAGTACATATACATGTACATATGAGATATTTCTGATATAAATATTGCAATTTAACAATTGAAATATTCTTTGCTTTGCTATTCTGAGTTAGCACATGTTTTTGTTCTTATTAGAAACAGTCATTGTTTTCCACTTCTTAAAGCTATTTTTCAACTCTACAAAGACATGACATAGATGAAATGGTCTAACTTTGAAATTTCTCACCAGAAATCCAGAGCAATAGGGCCAGGAGGATTGGGGTCTGGGACTCCATCTTTCTGTCCTTTCTGGTGCAATGCAGATCTCATTGCAAAGTCTTCTTTTATACAATCTGTGCATCTGTACTGGGGTGGGACTGACCTATGCAAAGGAACCAACAAAAAAGAAGCAAATTCAAGGAGCACTGGGTTGTGAAAGCAACTGATTAAACTGTTAAACAAAAACACCATCACAGAATGTGTGCTTGGGAGACGAGTGGCTTTCACTTGGGCAAAACCAAAAAAATACTAGTGACTTTACAATTTTTGAGCAGTTTAGAACCTCTAATATATCAAAATCACTAGATGGTCTCATGAAAGGACTGAGTTCTAAGTCCAGAAATATGCTTAAATGATTTTAGTTTTGCAGAAATCTCATGTTAGCTACCTTATAGAAATAATTCTGGTGAAATATTAAAACACTGTAGAAAAACAAGAACCAAAAGGACAGCAGGGATAGAGAGAGAAACAGGTAGAAAATGAGTTAAGAGAGGAAGAGGATGAAGAAAAGAAAAGGAAACACAACGGGGCGCTACCTTCTAGGGACCACTTTAGTCTCTTTGAAACCAAAAGGCACCTATGTGGGGAAGCCACTGCAAAAGCCACTGCAAAAGTCAGGAAACACTTCAGATCCAGTTTCCACCCCCATGCCTGGGTGCACAGCAAGAAAACAGGTTGAGAATTCATTCTGTGAATGTTGTGGAACTCTGATTTCACCTGAGGACCAAAATTGTTAAACAAAGTGCAACTGCAACCCACCATTCCTACAACTAAGAACTTAAAACAAGTCTCTAAATAAGATGAGAAATGAAGAGAGAAAGCCAAAATCTCTCTCAAAACTACTAGAAGCAAACCAACACTGTCAAGAATATTATCTCCCCAAATTGCCAGTTTAGGATTTGTCCACTTTGAAATCTTATAGAGAAGTCTTATAGATGAAGGGCAACATCTCTACAGTGTAGGGAAAGACCATCCTAAAATCTCCAAAAGTCTTACAATTTATTTTGAGGGCCAGTCACCCAAGAGCCAAATATGTTTTTCTTTAACTTTTATTTTAAAAACTGTGAAATTAAATTTAAGAAAACAGAAGAAAACAAGTCACAAGAAAACGACATAAACAGACACAGATTTCAAAGCAAGTCATCAGAAAATCTTCACTATCATGCGGTCTCTTGTTTTCTTCTAAGATTTCTTACATACCAAAATAAAATATAATTTAAATATAAATGAAAAAATAGAAATTACAGAAAGTAAAATTTCTACTCAGACTTTACATTCAGCAATTGTGAAATGGGTTTGACAAAAAATGTTTACAATAGATATTGAAAGCAAAATGCAGCAAGTAAGTACATTCACAGAATGAATTCTCAATGTAATGTTTGAGCAAGTGTGTATAATTCACATTTGAATAATTTATGTCCAACACAAATTCTTAAAATGATGTCCAAACTTCACCAACAACCCAATGCTTGTATTGGCACCCAAAAATATATTTAAATTTTTCTACTTAATCTGTTTAATCTGACCATTTAGTTTATGTTGAATAGTTCCTTTTCTGCAATATTTCTTCAGTTAAATAAAATATTAAACACCTAGCCAAATTCAGGTTTCACTGATAACTATTCACATACTATAAGGTAAGGGGGAAATAACTTGTGATTTAAAGAAAGTCCTTAGAAGACTTCCGGGAGAACATGGCGGACAGATAACAGCAACTACCGGAGGCTCTCTGAAAGACTCGGCTCAGAATCCAGGAATGGTGCGGACTAAGGAGACATAAGCAGGTGGAGATATGCTCTGCTGACTCAGGAACGAACTGGGCTGAGAGAAACCAACTTGGAATGCAGTCCTGGTGCTAAAACAGGAACAGAAAAGCCTCAGTGTGGAGGCTGGACCCCGCGCCATTGTAAGCCGCGATTTGGGTTTCCTGCCGCGCGGTGGCTGGCTGCCTCTACAGTGGCTCGGCAAGGAGAGAGACACACAGAAGCTCTGAGAACGGCAATCTGCGAATGGCAGGGAGGCGTGCACTGACTTGTGGTGAGGTGAGTGAGAGAAACTGACACTCTACCACAGTTTGACTCCAGCGGAGGACTTTCTGGGCCCGAGCAGTCCTGCGGGAGCAGGGCGCGGTGGCGACTCCAGCCACACATCCCCCTCTCGGGCGGGATTGGTGAAAAGTGCCTGGCCTGCATGACGCTGCCGGCGGACCTGGTAGGCTGTCCCAACCCAGATCCCAGAGCCTGATGGTGGCTGGGAGGGGAGACGCATAGGCTGCCTGGTCCGTAACTCCCTGGTGCGCAGCGGTGAGCGGGAACACCTAACCGGCGCAATTCGATCAGGCTGTGGCTGACAGGGAGAGAAGCTGGGCCTCTTATATAAGCTTGCATATATAAGGAACAGAGAATATGGGAAGAGGCAGCAACAAGAAAGACTCCTCGGCCCCCAATTCTGAGAAACAGGCAATAGCAGACACCGCACCAATACACATAAGGCGCCATATAGAGAGCCTCATAGACCAATTCAGGAATGAAGTTATCAACGACCTGAAGCTAGAAGTATGCAGAATAGTTAGAGAAATGCTAAGTACCACCCAAGAAAAAACAGGCGGTGGAATGGAAGAACAGAAAAAAAGGGGAGAATTGTTTGATGGAGAAAACAGAGAAAGCATAGAATACGTGAAGCAGGTTCAAAGAGACTACCAAGATACTAAGAAGTCTATCGAAGACTGGCATAACAGCTTGAAAGAAACTAAGGACAGACTATCTGAACTGGAGGGCAGACTTGTAATATGGGAGAATGAAATGAAAAACTTCTTAAAAATAACAAAGAAACAAACAGCAATAATACAAAGACAAGAAGATGATAAGAGGATCCATAACTTAAGGATTAAGAACATAAAAGAAGAAGTAGGGACACAAACAAGTGAACTACAAAAGCTACTCACAGAAATAATCCAGGAGAATTTTCCTAATTTAGCAAAAGGTAAAGATACTCAGATGTATGAGGCATACAGGACCCCAGCTACCTACAACCCAAACAGAGCAACACCCAGGCATATAATAATAAAAATTCCAGAAATTCAATACAAGAACAGAATATTAAAAGCTGTCAGAGACAAGAAACAGACCACTTACAAGGGAACACCCATCAGAATTACAGCAGATTTCTCTGCACAAACCATCAAATCACGAAGAGCGTGGGGGGAAATAATTCAAGCTTTGAAAGATAATAATCTCCAGCCAAGATTGAGATATCCTGCACAACTGTCCCTGGAAATTGATGGAAAAACAAGGTGCTTCCAGGATAAAGAGGAACTGGAGGAATTTGCAACCACCAATTCAACTCTACAGAGAGTATTGCAGGATATTCTAAAAAAAGAAAAATACAAAGAATCCAGAAATAATGGCAGAGAGGCCACAACGAATGGAGCAGAAAACAAAATGAAGAAGACAAACTGACAGCTACTGACAGAAAAAGAGCTCAACAGAAATGAGGCAGAGAAGATTGGATGATAGGAACAGCTAATTTGGAGAAAATGACATCTTAATAGGTAATACTGATTTAGTATCATCTTGTTTTGAAGTCTCATCTAGCTTTTGTCCTTCTGTCTCCAATGGTCTAAATAGGCTGTATCTTATTGGATTTTATTATGTACAATAGTATAAGCAAAAACCTTTTAAAGACAAGGAGATTATACAGAAACCATTGTTCATTTTCTGTTAGTCGATTCTAAATACTCTGTAATGCTGTCATTCTCTTGAATGGGTTTACATTGTTTTGATATACTTAATGCTACAGTATACGAAGTTGTACTCAAGGATTTCAAAGAAAGAGACAATATGGTAACTACTTTTAGGTTAGGATTATCTGGTGGTGAAACACTATTCTGCTTAAATGGTTATGTTTTGATCTGCGCTGTTTCGTTGTTATGCCCTCTTTTATCTCAATCTCCACTCCATTATTTACTTTTTTATCTTTATCCTTTTAATTAAAGGAAAAAAATAGCAGGATATATTATAGTAACCCACTTTGACTTTTCATTACCTTGATTTAAAGCCCTGTATTACTCTCACCATCTGGTTTTTAACTGATGTTCCCCTATTCTGTTTTGCTGGATAGTATCAGGTTCGAAAGTTTAGACATCAGCTGTGAAGATGAGATTCATTATGACGCCCATTCTTGTTGACTTTTATCTACTTTTGAAGACCTACAATGTCTCCAGTGTTTTGGTTTTGTCGGTTTTATTCTTTACTGTTTTGTTCAATTGTATTATAACTAACGATATAGGCAATTCTATTAGAGATAGCGGGAGGCATTATGGTAACCATTGTTGATCACCTTGTATTATGTTTTTACATTATCTATTATGTCCACCCTTTTGACTTGACCGATTCTGTTCTGTTATGTCACATTTGGTTTTACTCTCTTCCAAAAAAGTAATAAGAACCGTGGGAGCAATGAAATCCAAAATGTGTAATAGTCATGGTACAAAAGAGAGGAAAAGAAAGTGCTCCAAACTATATAACTGCATGTATATTTAAGTGTATAAGATAGAAAATGATATCACAGAGTTTTATTGGATCAATGAACAGAACTGTTTGCAGTATCATTGATGGAATGTCCACTTTACAAGCTTTAATTTTGTGACTTGAACAATTATTTCTAAGATGACAATATGTAATCCATTAACTAGTGATTTCCTACTGTTCATTTTTTTTCTGTAAATCTGTATAACTTGTACCCTTTCCATACTTTTTTTTTCTTTTCTCCTTAAATAAAATTAAAAAAAAAAGAGCAAAAAAAAAAAAAAAAACAAAGTCCTTATGTAGAGCAGCAAAAATATGAAACATGAGTAAATCTGTCCAATATTAGTCTTCTATAGCTATTATATTTCATCTTTCTTTAAATTTGTAATTTGGATTCACTACTGCTATAATGAACACAAGTTTCTTTTCTATCACTTAGTATTAGTTATTTAATTTAAATAAATAGAGAATAAGTTCGTCAATATCTAGAAAAATCATCTAACCATGACTGCTTCTCACATGGAGACTCAGAAAATTAAAATAAAACTTTCATTTTGTATTTTTCATCATTAAAGAAATGTAACAGAACACTTTTTATTTATACTACCACAAACTATAAATCCAAAATGCATCTTGGATTTATTGATTACTTGAGCGATCATAGAAAATGACAAGACAATTTTGAACTGAAAATGACACAGGGTGAAATTCTCCCAGAACTGAGGCCCTGAAATCAGCAATGAACATCCCTGAACAGCTCTGACCAGCACTTTTATTCATGGAAACACAGTGGATGGCAGCCTCGGAAAATGTAGGCATAGACAAATGTTGTCTTGAGGTACTAAAACACATATGTCTCTTCACAGCTCTGGTAATGCATGAAATCTCCAATTGTGGGGTTGACTCAGGACTGTGATTGCCCAAACACAATGAAAAGAACAAGCAGCTCAAGAAACAACTTTTCTCTGTATTTTAGAAAGATAAAACAATAGCAAATTTTTCCTAGTTGCTTTGTGCAATGATCTCCATTTCTTCCTTTGAAAATTTTTGATTAATCAGATATGGAGAGAAAGAAATGAATATAGCTTGATACTCACCAGTTTATAAAAACTGTTTGGTATGGCCTGGGGATTTACCTCAGTGGCATAAGCGCCTGCCTTGCAAGTGTGTGGTCATGAGTTCGATACCCAGTACTGAAAAAACTGATTGATAGGTAATTCACATTGTCCTACTTAATGAACAATTCTCTCTGGATGAAAAAGATGCAATTATTGTCACCTATCAATCTCCTTTCATTTGAATTTACTTTGTTATTAACCACAATGTGCAGGAAAAGAGGACACCTATCACGTTTGTAGCAGACTTCTGAACTACTTGGAAACAGCAAATGCCAGAGAATCATTATTAGTGCCATGTGAAAATATAAGTTACAAGACTCAGAAGATCAACAGTGATGAGGTAGGAGCTCTTTCATTCCCTTCTTGTTTAGGGAAGAGTCCAAGCAGAGTGGCCTTTCCACTCCCACAGACACCACATACACTGCACATACATCACATGGTCTGGCCTCTGGAACACAAGCACAGGTCAGGGTGCACTTTATCTTCCGTACAGATCCCACTTTCACAGTGTGGATTTTCTCTACACTGTTGAAGAAAATGTGCACTTTCCTCCTGTTGATATTACTCCAACATGGAAAATGTATATCACTTACTTCACATCTAGGGCCCCCATCCATCTCTTGGCTGTTTGCACATGCTTGCACCCATCAGGGGATTTGTGCAGCATCCTTCAGGAAAGGTGTGTTTGCAAGTTTGAGATAAAGAAGAGCACTAAGTTTGCTTCACTGATCAGAATTCATCAGTTTAACTTCCCCAAATGAGGCTTGCCGCTGAGCTCCTGGGCTGCAAACACAGTGGACCACTGGCAAGAACAGAGAGAGATGAAGAAGGAGAATAGGTTGAGAAGGCAAGCTCTGCGAGTTCACCATTGGCAATGTATATTCTGTCCAAATGGGAAGGGTGAGATTCTTTTTCTCCAAGTTAGGCATGTGATATTTAGATCTGTGAGAGCGAAGGAGAGCCAACAATGTTCAAGAGCCTGCGACTTGTTGAGAATGTCGCATCAAAATCAGGGGTTCCTAGTTATGAAAGATTCCAGAGGGCCCTCTCTGAGCAAAGCTGACTCCAATTTCAACATTGAATGTTTATCTTTTATATATCATTCCAAAAATTTGATCATTAAATGTACTAAAAAGAGAAAAATTATTAAAAATGAACTGGTAGTTCTGCTTCATTATTTTGAGATACACTGGGAATACGGAAATGTCCCAGACTATTCTCTAACAGCCCATCACTACTAGAGACTCGGCCTCCATCTCCTGCAGGTCAAGTCACAGCCTTCCACTTAGAGATGGAATCATTTTCTGTTAGTCGATTCTAAATACTCTGTAATGCTGTCATTCTCTTAAATGGTTTTACATTGTTTTGATATACTTAATGCTACAGTATACGAAGTTATACTCAAGGATTTCAAGGAAAGAGTCAATATGGTAACTACTTTTGGGTCGGGATTATCCGGTGGTGAAACACTATTCTGCTTAAATGGTTATGTTTTGATCTGCGCTGTTTCACTGTTATGCCCTCTTTTATCTCAATCTCCACTCCATTATTTACTTTTTTATTTTTATCCGTTTAATTAAAGGGAAAAAATAGCAGGATATATTATAGTAACCCACTTTGACTTTCTATTATCTCAATTTGAAGCCCTGTATTACTCTCACCATCTTGTTTTTGACTGAGGTTCCCCTATTCTGTTTTGCTGGATAGTATCAGGTTCGAAAGTTTAGGCATCAGCTGTGAAGATAGTGAGATTCATTATGACGCCCATTCTCGATGACTTTTATCTACTTTTGAAGACCTACAATGTCTCCAATGTTTTGGTTTTGTCGGTTTTGTTCTTTACTGTTTTGTTCAATTGTATTATAACTAATGATATAGGCAATTCTATTAGAGATAGCGGGAGGCATTATGGTAACCATTGTTGATTACCTTGTATTATGTTTTTACACTATCTATTATGTCCACCCTTTTGACTTGACTGATTCTGTTCTGTTATGTCACATTTGGTTTTACTCTCTTCCAAAAAAGCAATAAGAACCGTGGGAGCAATGAAACCCAAAATGTGTAATAGTCATTGTACAAAAGAGAGGAAAAGAAAGTGCTCTAAACTATATAACTGCATGTATATTTAAGTGTATAAGATAGAAAATGATATCACAGAGTTTTATTGGATCATTGAACAGAACTGTTTGCAGTATCATTGTTGGAATGTCTACTCTACAAGCTTTAATTTTGTGACTTGAACAAACAATTATTTCTAAGATGGCAATATGTAATCCATTAACTAGTGATTTCCTACTGTTCATTTTTTTTTCTCTGTAAATATGTATAACTTGTACCCTTTCACTGTTTTTTTTTTTGTCTTTTCTCCTTAAATAAAATTAAAAAAAAAAGAGAGAGATGGAATCATCTGTCTATACCTTACACACAAGCCAGGCCACCTTACAGTATAGAGTACTTATAAGATCTTTTAACTTTGGGACTCACACAAATGCAATGGCAGTGGATTAGACACAAATTTCACACAGAGAATCAGCAGGGTGAAAACTGATGGTGTTGGAGTTTATTACTCGGTGCAAGATAAACAAGTTCTTCCTGTATGGTTAGAGTCACATTCCATGCTCTCTGCTTGGAATTGTCTACTGTCTCAGCTGTTACTTGTCTGAAGAGCAGCACAGAGAGTTGTCTGAGGCATGTAAGAGACGGGGGTTGGTGCACTAAGAGCAACAAGATGTATCTAAGATCTGTATTCCCTTGTGACTCAGGTACATATCAATCATAATTCATTAAAGCCCTGGTCATTTTCAATAGCCTTAGCATGGCAAACATATCAGAAAAGAGAGATGACCCAATGTATGCAGGGTCAGGGGAGAAGAGTAAGTGCATAAGATGTTATAAGTAACAAGGACACATGCTCTGGTGAAGACTGAACACAGAGTGGTGGTTTCTAGGGGTTATTTCCTGGCAATTTCCAGCGATTTTAAGAAAGTCAGAAAATAAATCAAAGCAAAACATACAAAAATTACATTCCTTGAAAGAATGAATAAAAAGAAAATTAAGTAAGAGGTCTAATATATTTGTATTTAAACTTATAGTTCTCTATTAATAGTTAAACATTCATAGGCAAATCTCAAATGCTTGTGAGTTTTATCACCAGGATACCAATAAGCATCTCAGAAAAAATGTCCCCATACTATAACAGAGGAAAGGACAAGTCCCTACTGTGAAATATGCTAATGTAATCTATTCTTTAAAAAAGGACTACACTAGAAACTAGTTATGCAGGGTAACAGCAGGAATTTATCAGAGTCTCCTGAATCACTAGTGCCAAATTAGCAGCCATCTCCCAGTGCCCTCCTGTCCTGATTCTTCTTTCACTGGGATACAGAATCCCTGAGTCAACAGTTCACAAGGGAGAAATTCATCAAATCAGGGCACTAAGCCAACTATAGGCCAGAGAATCAGGACAGCAATGACAGAGATAAGACCAGTGTGTCCCCAAGAGCAGAAACAAGCTCACCGTCATGCTTACTGACCAGAACCAAGAATTTAGGATTCTGGGAGACACAACCTTAGGGATTTGCAGTGGCTGTGAAATGTGGAGTGCTGAATTGAAGAAAGGACAGCAAAGCCCTGCAGGACCAAGCACCCTGTCACATCCCACAAGGCAGCTGAGCTCTGCACCTGGTACAGCTCTTTACAGCATCCGTGAGAGGCTATTAAATTATTTGAACAAGGACTTTCTTCTGAGGAGCCCTAAATATAACTAAATTTACTAGCTGGAGAGAAACTTTAACGCTGACCAAACTGACAAGCAATCATTAGCAATGTAAATAACAATATTGTTCAGTGTCGATAGAGATTACTTCATGTCAGGTCATAAAAACCATTAATTTCCTGGTCAAGTTGAAAGCCAGCTAGAAATGAGGGACAGAAATAAGCCATTAAAATAGTGCAGGAGGTTAGGGTTATCAGCTTCTGTGAGACAATGATGAACCAATGAATTTGCAAGCCATGGGCGACACGCTGTCTAAAGCTTGGATGTGACAGCATACAAAGCACAGAAATGTAAGCAAGGTAAACTCAGGATAGAAAACCGCAGAGTCTGCAGCAGAATCCCAATTGGGAACCTGTGTGCCACCTATTAGTTCTTAAACAAGGGAGACATACCCCCAAATTCTAAGGTCACCAGAGGCTGTTGCGGAATGCAGTATTTGTTGCTTGTTCTAAGTGTGTGTGTGTGCGTGTGTTTGTATGCGTGTGTGTGTGTGTGTGTGTGTGTGTGTGTGTATGTGTATACCCACACGTGGGCACGCGCACCTCAGGGATCAAACTCAGGACTAGCATTTGTCAATCAGGCACTTATGCTGCTGAGCTAAATCCCCGGCCTCTACCTAGGTCTTTTAATTTAGATTCTCTTCTAGTTTATCAATGAGATAGAATCTGCACAGTGACTGCGCTACTTTCTAACTATAAAACACTCCTTTTCCTCTTCTAGTTTTCCTGTCTTCTGTATGCTGTCAAACCTCCTCATTCTGTCCACTTTGCTATGACTATAAAAATAATATCATAAAAATCTGATTTCTTTCTTCTTTTGGAATTCATTTCTTTTTGCTCTACTGTTTCTCTCAATTTTTCATCTTTGATTTCTTTTTAAATCATTTTTAATTTTGTATCATAGAAAATTTTCTGTAAATGTTTTGTAATTTTGAGTGTTTTGATTTGAGTCTATGTTTGTCCAAAAAGCTTTTGGTGAGCATGAGACAAACTTTTCAAATTTGTGAAAGACTCATGACCCAAAGCTGGATTTACTGGTGTCACTGCTACACCCAACTGGGTATGGTTGACTCACAATATAGGGGACATTTAGAATCTTTTCTCTATGTTCCTAAAATTTAAATAAAAAATTAAAAGTTGTAAAATTCAACAAAGTAAGACAGAAAAAGGCCTCTCAAGACAATGCAGCACAATTGGTACAGCACTTTAGGTCTGAATACCAGAAAAACAACAATAGTTATCATAGTATATCTTGTTATCCTCACAATAGTTTTCCATTCCACCAGATATTGCAAAATCAAATCAAAAACAACACTCGATAAAACCAGTCAACACAGAATATTGAATGAGGCAAAACAGTTAATCAGAACAAAACAAAACAGTGGAAACAATATTGGATTTCAAATATGAGAGAAGGAAATCCACCATATTTGCTATAATGCATACTGTCATCTTCCAGGGAGATGCTTAGACCACTGGCCCTAAGCCTGTATAATCAACCAGACAATACAAGCATTTAGTTACTTTAAGTACCTGTAATGCTATCAATTCCTTAATGTTTTCAGTACTATCCCTTTGCTAAGCAAGGGATGGCACTTGTTTGATTCTCAGCCTGTAGACTAGTAGGCTCACAAGAGGTGCTGACTTTTCTCTTGTGGTGTGCATACAGCTTGTGAAGCCCACCAGGAAGGCTAGATAGTTGCTTTCTTAGTTGGATCTACAAGTCTCAGCATCATTCTTCAAATTTTACTATAGTAATTGTGCTGTTTTCCACCACCATGAGGTGTTGCCCTATGCAATATGCCTTCGAGCCAGTTGATTTTGGAATGAAACCTCCACAAAGTGTGAGCTAATTGAACCATTTCTTCCTTAATTTTGGGTGTCAGGTATTTTGTCCCAGCAATAAGACAAAAGGAAACAAGACAGAATTTGGTGCCAGATTAGTATTATTATTTCTGTCTCTGTATCTTTTCATGTGAAACAAGACATGTTGGGAATGGCATGGGAGAAGAGTTTGGAAACTTTTGAGATATCACCTGAAAGCATAGGGCTGGAATGTCTTAGGCTGCTCCACATGGGAGATTATGGTCAGAGGTCAGAAGATTAGAAAACCAGTAAACACCAGGCTCAAGAGTTTTGTGCTACGAAGGAGAATTACACTGGTTGGGGGACTCCAGATTATGTGTGTTATGGCTGGCAGAGAGTTTGCCAGAATTTTTCCCATGTCCAGAGACTTTGTCTGATACTGAGAATAAAGGTAGTGAAATAACTAATTTGACAACAAATATCAAGGCAGTCTAAAGATGAGAGGTGGAATGGACATTGTTGGTGGATTTTAGCCTGATTAATGATGTGACTCAAAAGCATAGTACCCAGAACAATGACTTAAAGCATTGTGAGATTGTCGAGGAAAAATGTTGCAGTAAATCTATGGACTACAAAGACAGAGCTGAGATCACTAAATGTGAGAAGTATAGAAAAGATGACCTTAGGGTAACCCAAGTAGCTGTGAGTTTCCATGCTATGCAGCCTCAAAAGTGAAAACCTGAAACACTTTGCTTTGAGGAGAAAGCTGCAGAGCACCATGTTCCAGAATGGCAACAGAGGCTACATGGAGTTTGAGAGTGGTGGCAGGTGCACCAGGTTTCAGAATGTCAGTGGCAGAGAGAATTCACTTTGCAGAATCAGCTTTGGAGTGCTCAGCAATCGTTTCCCTGTCTCCTATAGCCAAGAGAGAGGAAAACTTGTTATGACTCCAACTAGCAATAGACATCAGGATCACCCACATGGTGCTGCTTTTATGCACATAGAGCACACAAGAGTTCAGAGGCTGAAAAGGTTTCAACCCCAATTTTGGAAGCCACATTAGTTTTCTGCTTCTACAGTAAGATTTTTCATGAACTTGTAACTTGAACATGTAAAATGCATATTTTACCATTCTGGAGGTCAGAAATACAGTTCATAATTCAGTGGAATAAACTCAAGGCTCTGTCATAATGCATTCACTTTAGAGGGTCCAGGAGGCAGTCTCTCTTCAGGTCCTAGATGTATCCCAGGATCTTTGGCCTTCATCTTCCTATCTAGTTAACATTTCAACTTTTGGCCCCTCTCCAGAACCCATGCAGCCTCTCTGTGCTTTCTAGATGTCAACCTTGATGAAGGATCTGTTTTTGTGTTCCACAGATTCTACTTTTGAGTCTTCCATTCTCAATTAATTAATAGAATTCTGTTTTTGAGGATGAGAAGCTCTGCCCCTACGGAAACACTGTGGTATCTAATTCCATTCATGCACTGATTTTAAATCAGATATAGACATCCTCTGTACTCTGAATCATAGAGACACAATGAAGAATATTAGTATCATGGACTACTTAAAATTCAGTACACCACAGGATCTTAAATTGTCTTCCTATGAAATGTCTTTTTCTTTTATTTTTTCGTGTACTGGTGTCTACCTGAAGAAAGGACCTGTTGAGGGGTAATAGGTAAAAGCATGTGGTGTGGTCAGTGCCATGTAATGATACAGTGGGACACATCAGGATGACATTTCACCTACAACAGAAGTAGATACAGAATTAGACCAATAGGAATAACTGATGTAAGCCGGGAATGGTGGCACCTGTAAAACCCACACTAGGGAGTCTGTGACAAGAGGATTGCTGCAAACATGAGGCCAGCGTGGTCTACAAAGTGAGTTCAAAGGCAGCCTGGACTACATAGTGAGACCCTGTCTCAAAAAGACAAAAACAAAACAAAACAAAACATGATGTACATTTTAAAGAAATAAAAAAAATCCCTTAGAATAATAGAGCAATTTAAATAATTTGAGCTGTGCACAGTAAAGGAGACATAATCTTACACAGTGAGGTTAAAAAGAACTACTTGAGCTGTTACTAGCAGAAACCAGGGCGATCCCCCAAATGGTTCATCTACTGGGCATCCACATGGGAATCTGGTGTCCCAGACCTGTTCAGTGGCAGTGGACCTGTCACAGATTTCTCACTCACCATCAGTGGCATGCAAGCTGAAGATGTGGTGGATTACTACTGTTTGCAGGGTTAGAGTACTCCTCCCACAGTGATTCAGTCTCGAATATAAGCTTCCTCTCAGGGTCTTCCCAGCTGCTTGCTCCCCATGCAGCCCAGGGTTTAAACACTTCCTCCCACTGCCTGAGAGACTATGTCTCCTCTGAAGCATGAGGAATTCCGCAGGGCTGAGCAGAAGATAAGAGGCTCATGGCTTCCTAGATACTTTGTTATAGAGAAACATGGCAAATATATTTTTATGAGTTTTGCAATGTTTTATCATAATTTACAAATGAAAGGCATTTAAATGAGAAATTCATTACTTCAAAGCTACATAGCACACCTAAGTAAAGTGTTGAAATCATATTATCAGGTGCTTTCCTTTTGTATGCTGTATGAATAAATCCACCACTTGCCTTCCTGTTTTTTGAGTGTCTTTCATTCCGCCACTAATTTCCTTCATCTCTAGAGCAAGCAGCATTTCTTTTCTATGGCGCTTGTTCCGCACTGAATATCACTACCGCTTTTCAAATATGAACACTAACAAAACATACTGGCTTGGAATGATGAATATAGTTTTGAATTTAAAATTACATATCCTTCACACTTCACCTGAATTATCCATTTTTGGGAATTGGTTGAGTTATGTTTTAGCTCTGCATTTCAAACTGGATTTGAATTCACTTTGCAGCCCAGGTTTGCTCAGAAGTTGCAGGGGTCCTCCTGCTTCAGCCTTCTGAGGGCTGGGATAAACTGTGAGGCAGAAAGTCTGACTCAACTTGATTCAAGCACCTAAAGTTTCTGACCTTGTGTTCTGTGATGCCTAAAATATTTTTGAAGAATATTACAATGTGCATTGAAATTTTATTGTTCTTTTTGGATATGATACATTCCTCCAAGCTCACCTGATCCAAAATTTGTGTTGCTACATGTGCTGTTATTCTGGTAGATGCATCTTTACAAGTTATTTTATATATCTCTGATGACTTTTAATATTCAGTATTTGTTCTGAATGTTTCAGATTTTTCTGTAATGATTTCTGAAGAGATTCTTTTAAGGTCCAGTCTGCTTGGGTTTTAAACATCTTAATATCTGGATCTCCATTTCAATGTCTAGATTGGAAAGCTTTCTATAATAATAATTATGGACAATGAATTTTTGAGAACTTTACTTTGTTTTACAACCCTTCATTTTTCTCCTGCAATGCATGGCTTGTGGATTTTAGTCTCCTATGAACTGTCAAATTGACTTTTCATATTTTTGAATCATGGTTTATTACCGTAAAGTGTTGTATCATTCTTCTCTGAAGCATGAGGAATATCCTTTAGAGCACTTTCTTTTCCTCTCTTTTTTACAATGACAATTACACATTTTGGGTTTTATTACTTCCACAGTTCCTATAGCTTTTTCATTTAAACAGTTAGAAGTGACAATTTATTTTACTTTGAATAGATGTTTCTGCAATATTTTGCATATAAACACATAAAATTCACAAAGCATTCAACTTTCACTTAGAAGTCAGATATTGTAGTATGTAAGAGAAAAATAGCACATGGCTTAAGGAAGGTCCTCAGATCCAAGGACAAGAACATGGAAAATGAGTAAATCTGCCCTAATACAGTCTTAAAAGTTATTATTTTTACTACATCTTGGTTTAAATGTATAATTTGATTTCAAAACTTCTTTAATGAGCTCAAATTTCTTTTATTTCACTTACTCTCAATTATTAAATTTAAGCAGATAGAGGGTAAGACCATAAAATCCCAGAAAAATCAAGTAAACATGACTGCTTCTTACATACAGACTGAGAAAATTAGATTTTTTTTACTTTTATCTTTAATTAAAGGAAACATGACAATACTTTTTATTCTACCACAAACTGAATTTCCACAGTGTATACTGGGTGTATTATGAGTACTTGAGCTGTCATAGAAAACATCAATAAAATTTTGAAAAGAAAGCAACACAGATTGATCTTCTGCCAGAACTGGAGACCAGAAGTTCGCAGTGAAAGTCCCTGAGCAGCTGACCCAGCACCTTTTCCACAGTGAACACCTTGAATGGACGCATGTTGTCCTGACAAAGGAAACACTGGACTTATTCTGGCTCTGGTAATGTATGGAATCTCCATTTACTTTGGACTCAGGACTATGGTTGCTCAACATCCATGAGAAGAATGAGGTTGTAGAGAAATAATTTTTCTAGGTCTTACAGAAAAGTAAAAGGAAATCAAAATTATCCCTAGTTCATTAGTGCACTGATCTCCATGCAATTCTTGCCTTCAAAATCTTTTGATGAATCTGATATGGAGATAAAGAGATGAGTAGGACAGGATACTCACCAGTATAAAAACTAACTGTTAGACATTTTGTGTTCTCTTACTTAGGAAATAATTCTCTCTGCATGGAAAAGATAGAACTTTTGTCCCTGCTAAGCTCTTTTTGCTTGAGCTCCCTTTTGGTATTAATCTCAGAGACAGGAAAAGACTACACCTATTGTGTTTCTAACATTCTCTACTGAACATAGTAACAACAGATACCAGAATATGTTTGCTAGCTCCACACTATGATATTAATGTTACAAGATTCAGATCAATCCTGGAGAAGTAGGAGCTCCTTTATTTCCTTCCTAGGCAGGGAAGAGTCACAGTGGGCTTCCCACTCCCACAGACTGACCCACATACACACCACATGGTCTGGACTCTGGCATTGCCTTCAAAGTCAGAGCAGGGTGCACTGCATCTCCCCAAGAGATCCCAATTTCACAGTGGGGGTCTTCTGCCTACTGCTGCAGAATAAGTGCACTTCATTCCTATTGGCATTCTTTCAAAAATGGAAAACTTTCATATATCACTTGGTTCACACATAAGAGGCCTCCCAACCTGCTCCTGCCACTTTCCACATATTTACACCCATTGGAGGATTTACATACTGTCACCCATGGTGAGTCTTTCCTTGCAAGGTTGGCATAAATGTTAGCACTAAGTATGCTTGACTGATCAGGTTCTTCAGTTTAACTTCTCGAAATAAGGCTCTCTGATCAGTTCCTGGGCTGCTAATAGTGAGGCCCACAGGTAAGGACAGAGAGGGATGAAGAAGGAGAATGGGGTGAGAGAGTGAGCTCTGGGGATCCACTGTTGCCTATGTCTGCTCTGTCTATGTATGAGGGGTGCAAGTCGTGTCCTCAAGGATGAGTGTGTGACATTTAGTTCTGCGAGAGTGAGGGAGAAGCCAGAAACAGCACTCTTGGTAAGACTGTCAGATTGAAACTGGGGGATATTTGCAAATGATTCTAAAAGGGGCTTTGTGATTATAAAACTGGTTCCATTTCAACACTGAATGTTTTTCTATTACATATATAAGTCAAAATAACAAATTAGATTGAAATATATCATAAAAGGGAAAATTATGAAAATGCACTCTTGCTTCTACTTCATTATTTTGGGGTAAACTGGAAATAGTGCAGTGACCCAGAATCCCAGAAAACTATGATGTCCAAAAGTTAAATCTAGAACAAGAGAAGATGAAGAGTTTGACAAAGGATCACTTGAAATCTGACATACTATTCTTGGGATTTGGGCCACACTTACAAAGTATATATTAAAAAATCCCATGAGGCTCCTCTAATACTGCTATTAATGTCTATATGTGATCACCTTTTAGAGCTATTGTCTTATCAGTAGGGGTAATGAAGGGGAGAAGGTACTGGTCATAGATGAAAATCAGGACAAATAAGCCTTAGTGACATACTGAATGTGAGATGTGACAGAAAAGTAAAATCAAGGATGAGAACCATATATTTGCACCTGAATCATGTAATTTGCATTGATATCTTTAGATGGGAAAGGAGAGAAAAGCAACCCTGAGAGGCAGTCAGGCATAACGAGTCAGACATATTACAACTCTGAGACACCATCAGACCTCCCACCTGTACCTTAAGCCTAAACCTAAATCTACTCCCAACCACAGAGCAAAAATATAACTCCAACAACAGTGCAAAAAATTTTATGAAGAATTTGTGAGTTTTCAAGTAAAACTTAAATGATATTAAACTAAACATAAGTCTTTCATTCATTGGCGATGATTGTGTAAAATGGTGCAAGCATTGTTTTACTTGGGAAATCAATGCCCCCTAGCAGGTGGAAGGTGTGAAAAGTTGCATTTAAAGAAGCACACATTACCTTCCTTCTTCCTGTCAGCTTCAAGTTCCCAGAGAATGCATGCTGTCTTTAAAAATACATATTTATTGTGATATTTTGTTTATCAAACTGTATTCTAGTTGAACTGCAGGACTGCCTCAGGAAACACTAGACATATAATCTATCCCCTATTTTTCATGCTATATATTGAAAATAGGCTCAGATAGAACATTTTTGTGCAACATCATTTCCATTGTTCACCAACTGTGGGTGTGTGTTCTCTTAGTCACTGGAATCCAGTCTCACACCCACCCCTCTCTGCAGCCAAGTGCAGCAGCCAAGCTGTTCTCCATGTTACAGAAACTCTAGAGTCTTGTGCTCTAGTGATCTTGAAATACCCATTTATAATCCTGCTCTCAACCCAGCCAATGATCATAATTTTCATGATTAAATGCCTCCACTTCCAGGAACCAATGGAAAAGCTACCAGGCTCTCATCAGGGCCTGTCATGATGGGGAATGAACTCAAGCTTAATCAGTGAGGTGATGGTGCCTGGCAGGGAAGTGAGGTGTGATGAAGTCATAAGGAGCTGCAAAATTCAGCAATTCTTGGGTCAAAATGCAGGCCCAGGGAACAGACTCCATGGAGAAAAGGAGTTCTGGTAAGATACCTGGTTAGACAGTAGAGAGCAGGCAAGGAAGGTCACAATGCATCTGCTTGCGCAGATTAGGAAAATCTCAATTCCAGGGCTGCAGGTATAGCTCAGTGGCAGAGTGCTTCACTAGGATGTGGAGGTGTCAGTCTTAAACATACACAATCAAAACAGAAAAAAGAAACCAGCCATAACCAGAACATGCTCATCTGAATCTGTGGGAACAGATCTGGGCATAAGGAGTGTTCAGAGTTCTCCACCAGACTCCAAACAGCAGCCAAGGGCAGCAACCAACCATGAGGCCTAGTGACCCTGACAATAAGTCAGGGAAAATAGAAATCACAGAGTACTTTAAGCAGAGAGTTGATTTGGTGTGTTGCTCCTTTGTTTGTGGGGTAGGATTTTCTTACCATTTCTTTGTGTTTCACATGAGAGATGGGTCATTTCTATCTTCAAATGAAAAATCGCAGCATTTCATTGGGAAAGATACGCTGACTTACATGGGCTGGCTAAAATGAAGAGCTGAGGATCTTAGCCTGGGACTGAAGCGCTCTCCACACCTCCCGCAAAGAGAAGAAAACCTCTGGCCTAGGAATGACAGCATCTGCAATTAATAAAATGGTAAGCTTTCTGGTTGCAAATGAAAATCTCAGTCCTCACAAGGCTCTGCTCAGCTGTCAGTACCAAGGCATTCATGGAAGTCTAAGGTGAGTCAGAAACTCCAGTGACATTGCCAAGGCTTACTCCTAGGAGGCCGGGCTCTGTGCCACTGGATCGAGTATTCATCTGGGTCCCAGCAACACTCTGGCATCACCACTTATTGTTGTGTAAACAGTGCTGTCATTTGTTTAAGAAATAATATAAATCTATTTTCTGAAGTTCATATAAAATTATTATTGACAGTATTACTCAACTCAGTACTGATCAGCTCCCAAATAATTCCACAAGATGCAAATAATCTTCAACATTTGCCCTAGGAAATCCACTAGCCAGACATAAGAACAGAAATTTTTCCACCGTATAGAAACATGTAATTTAATACATTATTATTTTCTTTTCATTAGCTTCTGAGAAGTTCAAGATTAGAGAATTGCACAGAAACTTTTTTTTTCTTTGTAGGATAGATTTATAGGAATGATCGCTGCACATATGAACAATATATTCTCACTAAATATTTCTACAGGTTTTTACACATGCGTAACTATGTACCCACAGCAATTTTTAAGTTATAAGACAGACGCAACACTCATAGACATTCCTGGCTTCACTCTGTATTCTGCTTTCACTCACCAGAGACAGATCTGAACCACCTTGCTGCTGGCACTATACTTAAAAGCTCTAGGTATTTCAAATGCTAGTATATGTGTCTCCTTTACTGTTCACAGCTCAAATTATTTAAATTGCTCTATCATTCTAAGGGAATTTTTTTTATTTCTTTAAAATGTACATCATGTTTTGTTTTGTTTTGTTTTGTTTTGTTTTGTTTTGTTTTGTTTTTGTCTTTTTGAGACAGGGTCTCACTATGTAGTCCAGGCTGCCTTTGAGCTCACTTTGTAGACCACTCTGGCCTCATGTTTGTAGCAATCCTCTTGTCACAGACTCCCTAGTGTGGGTTTTACAGGTGCCACCATTCCCAGCTTACATCAGTTATTCCTATTGGTCTAACTCTGTATCTACTTCTGTTGTAGGTGAAGTGTCATCCTGATGTGTCACACTGTATCATTACATGGCACTGAACACACCACATGCTTTTACCTGGTACCGCTCAACAGGTAATTTCTTCAGGTAGACACCAGTACACGAAGAGATAAAAGAAAAGGACATTTCATAGGAAGACAATTTAAGATCCTGTGGTGTACTGAATTTTAAGTAGTCCATGATACTAATATTCTTCATTGTGTCTCTATGATTCAGAGTACAGAGGATGTCTATATCTGATTTAAAATCAGTGCATGAATGGAATTAGATACCACAGTGTTTCCGTAGGGGCACAGCTTCTCATCCTCAAAAACAGAATTCTATTAATTAATTGAGAATGGAAGACTCAAAAGTAGAATCTGTAGAATATGAAAACTGATCCTTCATCAAGGTTGACATCTAGAAAGCACAGAGAGGCTGCACAGATTCTGGAGAGGGGCCAAAAGTTGAAATGTTAACTAGATAGGAAGATGAAGGCCAAAGATCCTGGGATACCTCTAGGACCTGAAGAGAGATTGCCTCCTGGACCCTCTAAAGTGAATGCATATGACAGAGCCTTGAGTTTATTCCACTGAATTATGAACTGTATTTCTGAACTCCAGAATGGTAAAATATGGATTTTACATGTTCAAGTTACAAGTTCATGAAAAATCTTACTGTAGAAGCAAAAAACTAATGTGGAGTTCTTTGCTGAGTTTTCCTCTGAGACTTTTGCATAATAATACAGGATGTAAGGAACCCAATCTATTTAATTTTCTGCTGAATCTCATTAACCTTCTTATCAAGAGGAAGGGGATAGAGTCTTTATGCAGATGGACAGTATGCAACTATCACACAGTATGGCCAGCAAACAGCAGAGCAGACACTGAAAGGATTTATGTTTCAGGATGAATCACACTGGCAGGATGAGTATGACCCTGTTGACAGTAACAGCATGCCATATCTTTAGCTGTTGATAGTGACACTAAAACTTTTTTCAGACCCAGTGCCACTGAACAGGTGAGGGGCCCCAGATTCCCAGGTGCATGTCTGGTGGGTGAGCAGTATCTGATGATATCCAAATAATTGACCAGCTGGAGTTTCTACTATAGATTCTTGCTAGACTTGTAGTTCATGATGACCAGCTCTACTATAGAGACAGCAAGAAATCATAAAGGCTGGGTCATAACAGTGTCAACAGAGGCCCTTCAGTCTGAAATAGATATGGCCAGAAGACTGGAAAAATAGCTATTGTGAATTAAGAGCAAACAATATATAAAGAAAGTGTGTTTGTGTGACAAGAACAGATACAGAAGTCAGCTTCACAGCACTAAAATCAAGTTAGATGCTCTGTATTTACAATACACTAGATGATAAATAGAAGCACTTTAGTTTTCAATCTGACATATTTTAATGAGTGGAGTCTTTAGAGTCATAGACAATCTAACAGATATAACAAAACTCTGAAAAACAGCACAAGGAAGAAAAACTAAGAAATGAAAATAGAGAGCAAGAAAAGAATAAAGAGAGGCACAGAAAGAGGTAAGAAAATAAGGGAAAAGAGGAGAAAAGAAAAGGAAAAGTGTTAAATTTAGATGTGTTTTTTACTATATCTGACCAAAAACTGACGGAGTGCTGAAGCCACATTTACCCTGAAGCTATTGAACAGCACAGAAAACAGCTGAGCTCTGGTTTCAACCTACCCAGGCCAGAGAGCAGGACACAAATCCAGAACTCACTCTGAGAGGCTTCCTTGGAGCCCTGATTTAAACTGGGATTTGCAGGGCTCAGTTTAAGTGAAGTGTGAGCCAAAGAGAAAATAGAAGTTACCCTGCCCACAACTACTATGAGCTGGGAAGTTGGCTCTAAGGAATATGCACAGTGAAGAGAGGGAAACCCGGCCAGACTTCTGTGGGAATTCGGGGATCATACAATCATCCCTTTTTAATTTTCTATAAGATTTTAGGGAAAGCCTGGTCTGGTGGTGCATGCTTGTAATCCTGGCACTCAGCAAGAAGAGGCAGGAGGATCTCTGCAGACTCCAGGCCAGCCTGGGCTCCAATACAACTCAAGGGCAGCCTAAGCTACAGAGCAAGACCAAGTATCAAAATCCCCAAAACAATGGTTTCACAGGATTTTTTTCCTTAAGAACTATTTTGATTATTCTAATACATGAGTATGTATATAATGCATATTTATATAGCTATAGAGTACATATATACATATATATACATTAATATAGAAGACACATATATGTACATTCACACATTTCTATAAAAATACATATTTAGACTACACACATTTATGTACAAATAATTATTTATACTCTTACAGTTAACATGTCTCCACAGAGATAAGTAGGGCAGGATATTCAACAATTAAACTACTGCCTAGAACATACACATCAGTTATCTAAGGCAAAATCATTTTCGCCTCTCTACATGCCTTCACAGATCAATCAGGGCTCTAGCTGAACCAGACAGATTTTTGAAAAGCTGGTACTTACTCCACTGTGTGCAATGAACTGTGAGTTCCAAGAATGATCACCTCTCAGATTTTGTCTCTTATAATAGCATGAAATGCTTTATACCCTCTGGGCTGTGATCTGGTTCTGTGGCTACCGATCTGCTTCCACTGTCTCTGACACTGAGCATCAGCCTCACACCTCATCTAGCCAGTTGCCACCAATCTATATGAGGAAACAGGCTTACAAAAGACATACTTGATTCTACATTTGTTGTATCCCTTGATTTCTGATAGGTTCTCTCTGTTTTCACTTGATTCTAAGTATTTTTCATTCCCTTCTCCTAAATTTTTCCAATGACTCCCTGCTTCTTTCAAAGAAAGAAAAATGTTCCAACTCCATGTATTTGCATGTTTTCTACAGTTTTTGTTACTGTTCATTTCTTGTTTCACTCAACTATAGTCCTAATAAAAGGAAAAAAAGATTTCAGTTTTTTGTATAGTTAATTTTATTTGCTTTTGGTTTCCATTTGATTGGAATGTCAAGCTCTATTCTTTCCCTTTCACTTGGTATATATCTTGACCACCAATATGTAGTTTCTGCATATGTCAAAGATGAATCTTGTTTTTTCAATCCAATTGCAAATATGTAGCTTTAACTGGATAATTGAAATATTCACATTCAAGGATATGACAATAAGGTGTTCAATTCAGTTTGCTATTTTACTGTTTTTCTTCTGATTGTTTTGAATGACCCATATTAGCTTATTTCCTATTTATCTCCAAATGCAGAGAGTATTTTATACCACTGGGCTTACATGAGAAGCCTCCACCATGCTCTTCACTCTTCCTGCACCACTGCACCACCAGGAAATTTGCATTTTGTCCCCGGGGAGGACCTTCCCAATTTAGTCTCAAATAAAAGCTGGCTCTAACTTGGCCTTAACTGATCAGGACTTTCAGCTCAATTTCTCAAAATTAGGCTCCCTCTTCAGGGGAGGGAGTTCAGCTGCTGGGGCTTCTACTGCTGTGAGTCACTGGTAGGGACACCAGAAGATGAGGAGGGGCATGGGTGAGAGGGTGAGTTTCAGGGTCCCATTGCTGATGGTAAGTTCTCTACTTACATGTGATGTGCAGTTCTGACTTGAAACATGGGTGTGTAAGGTTAGATCAGGGAGTTAAGAAACTTTCTAAATTTTAGGACAGGGACATGGACTCATAAAGATTTCCACAAAGAGAGAGGGATGCTCAGATGAATTCTAGAGGAGTACTCATAATTAGAAATTTTAGGGGCTATCTCAAAATTTAAATATTTTCCTTGTATAAAAAAAACAAGAGTAATAATTTAACTTGATAATGACAAAAAAGAGAAAAGTATGGAAATTACTCATTGTGCCTCTAATCGATTTACACTTCTCCTCTATCATTTTAGGATACTTGGGAGACACTGTAATGACCCAAACCCCACTCTCTCTGTCAATTGCCCCAAAAGAGCCAACCTCCATCTGCTCCAGGTTCAGTCAGGGCTTCCTAGATAGTGATGGAGACACCAATTTGCATTGGTTGGTGCACAAGGCAGGCCAGGATCCAGGGGGAGTGATTTATAATATTTCCATCAGTTCTGAGGGCATCTCAGACAGGTTCAGTAGCAGTGCATCAGGAAGATATTTCACACTCAAAATCAGCAGGGTGGAGGCTGAGGACACTGGAATTTATTATTTTCTGCAACATACACATGCTGCTCACACAGTGATACAGCCCAGAACACAGATCTCTCTGCCTAGGGGAGGCCCTGCTGCACTGCTGTCTGGGGAGAAGCACAGTACAGTCTGCTCTGTGTGAGAGAAAGAGGATGAAGATCTCAGAACAAGTTGCAGCTAAGGTCGCTGCCCAGAAATGACAGTGAGGAAGACAGCAAAGCAACCAGAACCTGTGCTCTGCTGCGGGCTCTGACACAGAGGTAGAGGGATACAGCTGAATGCAGAGATTCCTTTGGGCCTTGAAACTGCTGTTCCTTTATGAAATTAAACAAAACCAAAACAAACACAAATTTAGCGAAAATGATTAATAAGATAGAAATCACTTATAAGGGTGGTACTTTATCTTTCACTGCGTTCTTATCATGCCATCTCCCAGTGGGGAATTAGTAGCCATGCATTGTCCTCAGCCTGCCTGTCATTCCTGGAGAGCTGATCCCAACTCTCGAAGGCAGAAGTGAGAGATCACTTCTGGGCTCCCAAGTTGGTCCCAGTTCCCTTACATGGATCATGATGCAGGGCTCTCAGTCTTCACAGACTCCATGATTAATAAAGGTCCAGCTTAAAGAAACTCCAGTGATGTCACACCCTGCTCATCAGTGCAGCTAGGTCAAGGTGAGCACCCAAAATGAGATTCTGCTTCACTACACAGTGGTGATGACCTGAGGGAATCTGAAGGATCTGCATTTGGTGAGAGCTGGGAATGCAACTGCTATGGGAGGGGGGCAGATGGATTCTCAGAACTTTCACACAGCGTTTGACAACATTGGCAAATGAGACTTATGGCTAATTTGAGCCTCTATTCTCCATTATTACCCACTAAGACAGGAGAGGTCTTACTCTCCACAAGAGTTTATATTTTCCCTAAGTTTTTTTAAGGAAACAAAAAGTTTCAGCCTACTACTTCTAGGATTAACAAGCGCATCTCATTCTTCCAACTTATCCCCTTGACACTTGGTAAATCAAAAGTGGCCGCCAAAATTATTGTGAAAATCCTCCAAGACAAACCCTGTTCCCAAAGTTAAATATAGGATGAGAGAAAATGATGAGTTTGGTAAGGGACAATTAATATCTGCTACATTATCCTTTGCCTTTAGTCTAAGATCACAAAGTAAAAATAGAAAAGTCCTGAGAGGCTTTTTGGATGCTTCTATCCAAGTTACTATGAGCTCACCTTTATGGGATTCTGACCCAGCAGTGGATG
Organism: Cavia porcellus; assembly: GCF_034190915.1. Lineage (NCBI taxonomy): Eukaryota > Metazoa > Chordata > Mammalia > Rodentia > Caviidae > Cavia > Cavia porcellus. The sequence continues at coordinate 40,647,461 of NW_026947501.1, read as the reverse complement.
TGGTGAACTGTGGACAGGTTCTGGTCATATTTTCAAATCAGAGCAAATAAACTCTAGTGGCACTGTGTGTGAGATGTGAGAGAAAAGCAAAACTAGAATGAATGCCATATATTTTTACCTGAGCCACCAGAGTGTTTGCAATGGTAGCTTTTAGATAGGAAGGGAGACACAAGAAACACAGCCAATGAAGAGTGGGACATATTACAGTTCTGAGATGCCAACAGACTTCCTACCTGCACCCTAACCCTAAACTCATAGACAAAATAACATTGTAAGACTATTTTTTAAGTTTACAAATGTGAACTTAAACAGTATTAAACCAAAAGAAAATTTCCTGGTGCAGATGACTCTTATGGAGTGGTCCAAACACAGTCTCACCTTTGGGATCAGCTCTCACTGAGCAGGTGGGAGAAACAGAAGGCTGCCCTGAAAGACCTGTGCGCGCTCTGCCCTCTGCTGGACATGTGCATGCACTGCGGGTTCCATGCTACATTTTCATCCTCTTTCAAAGTAGTACTTACTGCAGGATTTCACTTACAGGCTTACAACACAACTGTAATCTACTTCGATGGCGGTAGAACTGGCACTGAAATCTCAGGAATCTCTAGACGTTTAATCTTCCCATTATCTTCCTTCTGCATATTGAATGTAGACTCATATGGAACATTTTTGTGCATTATCATTTCCATCATCCTCTTTCCATGACCCAGTGCTCTTGTAGTCACTGGAATCCAGTCTCACACCAGCCCCCGTCTCTACTCCAGTACAGCATGCACACCATTCTCCATGTTGCTGAAACTCCAGTGTCTTGTGCTCTAATGATCTTGCAATCGCACTTAATATGATGCTATCAACTGAACACCTGATTGTCTGTGTGAGATATATATATAATGTATATAGATGGAAACAGGCCTGAGCAGATATTCACCCATTTCAAAATCTATTCACAAAGAATTTCACTTTCATCATATAAGGTAATTTTTTTTCGTTTTCCTCTTGCCTTCAAGAGAGTTATTGGTGTCCTGCTAGAAGACACATCTTTTTCTCTGTACCATACACTGTTCATTTTAGTGTTCTTATGCTGTTTAATTGCTAGGTCATGGAAAATATAACACATTGTGTTGTCTCTCAGATCATGAGATTTCAACTGGTCACATGACAAGGGCTTCACAACACTGCTGCTATGATGTTCATGGTAGAAAATGCTAAAAATGAATTCTCATCAGTTAATAATTGATTGTGTCTTTTGCAAGAGGCTAAGGACCATGAGACTTCCCTTCCCAGAGACTGATCTGGACACATCCCAGTATCCTAAGGACTGTGGCTCTGTCTCAAATGGGCAGAGCTATAAGCCCTGGTATGGTGCTGCAGCTGCAGATTTTCTGAGGGCTCCTTGGACCCATTGCTGCACATAGAATGGACGGTAGATCCATTTTTTCTCCCAAATACAAAGGATATTTTATATCACTGGGCTCACATGAGAAACCACCCACCATGCTCTTCACTCTTTCTGCACTACTGTACCCACCATTGAATTTGCATGTTATCCCCAGGGAGGCTTTTGCAAGCAAGTCTCAGATTAAAGCTGGCTCTAACTTGGCCTTGAATCATCAGGACTCTTCAGTACAATTTCTCGAAATGAGGCTCCCTCTTCAGCTCCTAGGGCTGCTATTGCTCTGGACACAGGGAAATGAGGAAGGGTATGGAGTGAGAGGGTGATATTTGGTGTCCCACTGTTACCCAAAAGATTTCTGTCCATACCTGAGATGTGCAGCCCTAACTTGAAGCATGGGTATGTGAGGTTAAATCAGTGAGTGAGGAAAATTCCTAAAGGATGAAGGACCTGGCCTCTGATGAAGATTGCCACAAAGAAAGAGAGGGCTGCTCAGATGAATTTTATTTTTTTTTTATTATTTTTTTTTATTTAAGAGGAAAAAGAGAAAAACACAAAACAAACCAAAGCAGCGTAAGGGTACACGCAATACAGAACTACAAAACAAAACAAAACAAAAAAACATAACAGTAAGAAATCACCTGCTAGTAGATTACACACTATCTTCTTGAAAATAGTTCCTCAAATCACAGTATCAAAGAACACAAGGTGGACATTCAAACAGGGAGACTGCAAACAGCTGTGTTCAATGTTCCAAAAACATTGATAAAGTCAGCTATTTAACACCCCCAAACACACTTGCTGTTATATCCGTTAGAGCTCTTTTTCTTTTTTTTTTCCCTCTCTTTTTTACAACAAAATTTACACATCTTGGATTTTATTACTCCTTAGTGCTTATTACTTTCTTTGGGGAGGGGGAAGAATACAGTCAAATATGGCAAAACAAAGCTGTCAGTCAATACCAAGGATAGACATAGCACATGGTGTAGAACAGAGTACAAGTTTATCAACAATGGTTATCAACGTTGTCCCTTGTTTCCTTAAAAAGAATTGTCTATCTTATTAGATATTATAAAGTTGAACAAAACAGTAGAGAACAAGACCAATAAAACTTAGGCATTGTAAACATTACAGGACTTCCAAAGAAGACAATAGTCAAACCAGAATGGGTATCTTAGTGAATCTTATTGTCTTCAAAGTAGTTGCCTATTTCTTCAAACTTGATACTATCATATAGAATGGAACAGAGTCTAATCAGTCAAAACAAGATCGTGGGAGTACTACAGGACTTCAAAACAAGTTAATAGGAAATCGAAAAGAGTTACTATTTATATATCCTAATTTTTTTGAAATTTTTCTTTAATTAAGACAAACATAAGAAATGACTAAATAATTTTTTTTGAAACAATAAGGGGGAGATTGAGATAAATCAGGACATAACAATATAACAATAGAGGTCACAGCATGACTGTTTCAACAACCTAGTACTTCACCACCTTATAACCTGACTTAATAGTAGTTACCATAGTGTCTTTTTCCTTGAAATATTTGGATAAAACTTCATATACTCTAGCTTCAAATATTTTCATATCAAGAAGCCCAGAATAAAGCCTTTCTAATTAATGAGTGAAAACTTTATAAGGCTTCAAGGCCACCTAATGGGGAATCATGATTACCACATATTTTTATATATTTGAATCATTATTTACATTAGGGAAACTATTCGGTATTCACACATGCGAGATTGATTTATTTCACTAATGAGTATGGTCTCAAGCTGCGCCCATTTATTGATAAATATCTCAATGTGATCCTTCTTTATAGCTGAATAATACTCCATTGTATAGAAATACCACAACTTTTTTATCCATTCCTCAGTTGATGGGCACTTGGGTTGTTTCCAAGATTTGGCGATCACAAATTGTGCTGCTATAAACATAGGTGCACATATATCACTGTGGTATGATGCTTTCAGTTCTTCTGGGAATATGCCTAGAAGTGGAATAGCTGGAATAAATGGGATTTCCAGTCCCAACTTTTTGAGAAATCTCCAGACAGATCTCCACAAAGGCTGTACCAGTCTACACTCCCACCAGCAGTGCAGGAGAGTTCCTTTTTCCCCACAGCCTCTCCAGCATTTGTTGTCGGTTTTCTTGATCCTGGCCATTCTTTCAGGAGTGAGATGGTATCTCAGTGTGGTTTTAATTTGCATTTCTCTAATGACCAATGATGATGAGCATTTTTTCATGTATTTATTTGCCATTTGCATTTCTTTATCTGAGAATTGCATATTCATCTCAGATGCCCATTTTTGGATTGGATCTTTGAATTTCGGAGGTCTGAGTTTCTTTAATTCTTTATATGTTTTAGACAAGAGGCCCTTGTCTGAGAGAGAGTTCACTAAAATCTTTTCCCAGTTTGTGGGTTTTCTTTTCACTATGCTGGAGATTTTTTTTGACATGCAGAAACTTTTTAATAAGAAGTGGTCCCAGTTATTGATTCTGGGAAGTATTTCCCGTGTGGTTTGAGTCCTGTTCATGAATTCTTTACCTACTCCTATGTCTCCAAGGTTTCTACCTATTTTGTCTTCCAATAGATTTAGTGTTTCTGTTTTAATATTCAGATCTTTGACCCATTTAGATTTTAATTTAGTACATGGTGATAGACATGGGTCTAGCTTTAGTTTTCGGCAAATGGAGAGCCAATTTTTCCAGCACCATTTATTAAAGAGACTGTCGTTCTTCCAGTGAACCTGCTTGGCTCCTTTATCAAAAATAAGGTGGTTGAGTGTGTTCGTAGTTGTGGTTGTATCTTCTAATCTATTCCACTGATCTTCAGCTCTGTTTTGATTCCAATACCATGTTGATTTTACTACTGTTGCTTTGTAGTATAACTTCAAGTCAGGGATTGTGATGCCTCCTGCTTTGTCTTTGCTGCTTAGAATTGCCTTTGCGATTCTAGGTCTCTTCTGGTTCCAGATGAAATTTAGGAGTGATTTCTCTAGATCTATAAGGTATGTTGATGGTATTTCTATTGGGATTGCATTGAATCTGTATAACAGTTTTGGGAGAATGGCCATTTTCACAATGTTTGTTCTTCCTATCCATGAGCAAGGGATGTCTTTCCATTTTCTGAGATCATCTTCAATTTCCTTTTTCAGTGTATTATAATTTTCACTGTATAAGTCTTTCACTTCTTTCGTAAGAGTAATTCCTAAATATTTCATTTTTTTGCTTGCTAATGTGAATAGTCCAGTTTCTCTTATTTCCCTCTCTGTAATTTTGTTGTTCGTGTATAGGAATGCTATTGATTTCTGAGTATTGATTTTGTATCCAGCCACATTACTGAATTTATTTATTGTATCTAAGAGTATTTCAATGGAGTTTAGGGGGTCTTCTATGTAGAGTATCATGTCATCTGCAAACAATGATAATTTAACTTCTTCTTTTCCTATCTTTACCCATTTTATTTCTCTTTCTTGCCTAATTGCTCTGGCTAGTACTTCCAGTACTATATTAAATAGGAGTGGTGATAAAGGACATCCTTGTCTTGCACCCGATTTTAAAGTAAAGGCTTCCAATTTTTGGCCATTTAGTATGATGCTGGCTGTTGGTTTGTCATAAATGGCCTTTATTATATTGAGGTAAAGACCATTTATTCCAATTTTCTGTAAAGTTCTTATCATGAATAAGTGTTGGACCTTATCGAAGGCTTTTTCTGCATCTATAGAGATGATCATGTGATTCTTATTTTTGGCTTTATTGATATGGTGGATTACATTTATTGATTTGCGTATGTTGAACCATCCTTGCATTCCTGGGATGAATCCCACTTGGTCATGGTGTATAATCTTCTTGATGATTTGCTGGATCCTATTTGCCAATATTTTATTGAGGATTTTTGCATCTGTGTTCATTAGGGAGATCGGTCTATAGTTCTCTTTTATAGTTGGGTCTTTCTCAGGTTTTGGTACTAGAATAATATTTGCTTCCAGGAATGACTTAGGAAGGATTGCTTCCCTTTCAATTTCATTGAATAGTTTGAGGAGTGTCGGCATTAGGTCTTCTTTATATTTCTTGTAGAATTCTGCAGTGAATCCATCTGGGCCTGCGCTCTTCTTGGTGGACAAGGACCCAATTACATTCTCAATTTCATTAGCAGAGATTGGTTTATTCAACAGTTTTATATCCTCTTGATCTAGCTTTGGTACTTCATATGCTTCTAAGAATCTGTCTATTTCTTCTGTGTTATCAAACTTTTGAGAGTAGAGGTTTTCGAAATAGGTGTTGATGATCCTCTGTATTTCTATTGGGTCTGTAGTGATTTCTCCTTTTTCATTTCTTATTGCATGAATTTGAGCTTTTTCTTTCCTTTTTTTAATAAGGTTGGCTAGGGGCTTATCGATTTTATTTATTCTTTCAAAGAACCAACTCTTTGATTCGTTGATTCTTTGGATTGTTTTCTTAGTCTCTATTGCATTGATTTCTGCTCTGATTTTTATAATTTCCTCTCTTCTTTTGGCTTTGGGCTTCACTTGCTCTTCTTTTTCTAGCTGTTTGAGGTGTAGCATCAAGTTATTTATTTGTATTCGTTCTGTTTTCCTGATGTGGGAACTCAGTGCAATAAATTTTCCTCTCAGAACGGCTTTCATTGCATCCCACAGGTTCCGGTAAGTTGTATCTGCATTTTCATTTTCTTTTAGGTATTGTTTGATTTCTTCTTTAATTTCTTCTGTGACCCACTGATTACTCAAGAGTGTGTTATTTAGTTTCCATGTGTTTGCGGAATTTTTGCAGTATCCTTTGTCATTAATTTCTAATTTCAGAGCGCTATGATCCGATAATATGCAAGGGATGATTTCAACTCTTTTGCATTTGCTTAAATATGTTCTGTGAGCTAATATATGGTCTATTTTAGAAAATGATCCATGTACTGCTGAGAAGAATGTGTATTCTGATGTTGTTGGGTGGAACATTCTGTATATGTCTATCAAACCCATTTGTTCACAGGTGTGATTCAGTTCTGTTATTTCTTTGCTCATTTTCTGTCTGGTTGATCTGTCCCTTGGTGTCAGTGGTGTATTAAGGTCTCCTGTTACAATTGTGTTACTGATAATTTGAGTTTTCATTTCTGTTAATAATTGTTTTATATAACTGGGTGCTCTGGAGTTTGGTGCGTATATATTTAAGATAGTTATCTCTTCCTCTTGGAGTTTTCCCCTTACGAGTATGTAGTGACCTTCTTTGTCCTTTATGGTCATTGTTGGTTTAAAGTTCACGTTGTCTGCAAACAGAATGGCTACTCCTGCCTTTTTTTGGATTCCTGCTGCATGAAGAATTGTTTTCCATCCTTTGACTTTCAGTCTGTGAGTATCTTTCTGGGTTAGATGGGTTTCCTGTAAACAGCATATGGTTGGATTTTGTTTCTTGATCCATTCTGCTAGTCTGTTTCTTTTGATTGGTGCATTGAGACCATTTACATTAATGGTTATTACTGTTAAATGCTGGTTAATTGTAGGAATGTTATCTCTCTGCTGTTGCATCTTTATCTTTCTGTTCTGTTTAATTATTTGCTTTGCTTAGTGCTTTTTTCCTTTGTGTATCTAAACTGTCTTTCAATATTTTTTGCAGGTTTGGTTTGGTGTTCATGAAGTTCTTCAGCTGTTCTTTGTCATGGAAGTATCGTATTGCACCATCTATTTTGAATGATAGTTTTGCAGGATATATCAGTCTTGGTTGGAAATCATTTTGCTTTAGGATCTGGAATACTTCACTCCATGCTCTTCTTGACCTTATCGTTTGTGCTGAGAAGTCTGCTGTGATTCTGATAGGTTTTCCTTTATAAGTGATTTGTCTTTTCTCTCTGACAGCTTTTAATAATCTATTCTTGTGTTGGATTTCTGGGATGGTGATTATTATATGTCTGGGTGTAGTTTTATTTTGGTTATGACTGTTTGGAGTTCTATATGCTTCACTGATCCTGATGTCAGTTTCTGATCTCATGCTTGGGAAATTTTCAGCTATTACTTCTCTAAATATCCTCCTGACATCCTTCATGTTGTCTCCCTCTCTTTCATTAATCCCTATCATTCTTATGTTATTCTTCTTTGCATCGTCTTGCAGTTGTTGAATTGTTATTTCCTGGTTCCTTGTTATTTTCAAAAGATCTTTCCTTTCCTGTTCACTAGCTGTAATCCTGTCTTCAAGGTCTGAAATTCTATCTTCACTTTCATTAAGGCGGTTTTTACAACTTTCAGTGGAGTTTTTTATTTCCTGTATATCTCTGTGCATCTGCATTATGTATTCTGTTTGTTTCTTATATTGCTCGTCTAGGGATTCTATCTTTTTGTTTAGTTCCTCCAATTTTTTATCTGTGTTTTCTTTAGATATATTTAGAATCTCTTTCATTTCTTTTATCATTTCTTCTTTTATCTGGGAGATTATTTCGAGTTTGAATTTCTTTAAAGCTTCCTGGAGTTGCTTGTCAATTTCAGTGGCTATTGTGTCCGATATATGAGGTGGATGGGATATATTTTCTTCTATATACATCGCTCCTAGGGTTTCTTGAGATGGGCTGGAGGTTTGAGGTTGTAATTTGGTCTTTCGTTTTGTCATTTTCCTATATTTCTGTGTTTCAAGTGTTATTTGAAAGCTTCCTCAGGATCTGTTGAAAATCCCCTTCTATGATTGGAGCTACTGAGACTCTGGCGCCGCGCTACCCCAAGCCATTAGGCCTAAAGAACCAGTGGCCCTCCTCTGCCTGCTCAGAACTTCGCAGTTCCAGACAAGCTGGGCCTCAGGGACACTGTGCGCCCACCTGCCCCTTGGAAGCTCCACAGTTCTTCAATCGCAGCCGGGTTAGGGTACTCACCACAGGCCGCAGTGCTTCAGAAACCTGTGGACCCTCCCTGGTTGCAGAGATATCCACAGTCCTCCAGACACATGGAGAGGCCGATGCAGGCACCCCAAATCTGCCCAGCTCCTCCTCTGCAGACCAATGGCCAGGCGCGGCAGCTAAACAGGCTGGGCTAGGCTGGTAGTGTGGGCCAGCCCACCTATCGGGAGCTCAGCAGGTCTCCAAATGAAGCCGGGAATGGGGAGGCTGATGTGGAAGCCTCAAACCCACCTCTCTCCTTCACTGCACCTGGAAGCCTGAGGGAACTCCAGCAGTCTGGGTGCAGATATCCAGAGTCCTCCAGACACGCAGAGAGGCCAGTGAGGGCACCCCAGATCTGCCCAGCTCCTCCTCTGCAGACCTATGGCCAGGCGCGGCAGCTAAACAGGCTGGGCTAGGCTGGTAGTGTGGGCCAGCCCACCTATAGGGAGCTCAGCAGGTCTCCAAATGAAGCCGGGAATGGGGAGGCTGATGTGGAAGACTCAAACCCACCTCTCTCCTTCACTGCACCTGGAAGCCTGAGGGAACTCCAGCAGTCTGGGTGCAGATATCCAGAGTCCTCCAGACACGCAGAGAGGCCAGTGAGGGCACCCCAGATCTGCCCAGCTCCTCCTCTGCAGACCTATGGCCAGGCGCGGCAGCTAAACAGGCTGGGCTAGGCTGGTAGTGTGGGCCAGCCCACCTATCGGGAGCTCAGCAGGTCTCCAAATGAAGCCGGGAATGGGGAGGCTGATGTGGAAGCCTCAAACCCACCTCTCTCCTTCACTGCACCTGGAAGCCTGAGGGAACTCCAGCAGTCTGGGCGCAGATATCCAGAGTCCTCCAGACATGCAGAGAGGCCAGTGAGGGCACCCCAGATCTGCCCAGCTCCTCCTCTGCAGACCTATGGCCAGGCGCGGCAGCTAAACAGGCTGGGCTAGGCTGGTAGTGTGGGCCAGCCCACCTATAGGGAGCTCAGCAGGTCTCCAAATGAAGCCGGGAATGGGGAGGCTGATGTGGAAGCCTCAAACCCACCTCTCCCCTTCACTGCACCTGGAAGCCTGAGGGAACTCCAGCAGTCTGGGTGCAGATATCCAGAGTCCTCCAGACAGGCAGAGAGGCCAGTGAGGGCACCCCAGATCTGCCCAGCTCCTCCTCTGCAGGCCTATGGCCAGGCGCGGCAGCTAAACAGGCTGGGCTAGGCTGGTAGTTTGGGCCAGCCCACCTATGGTGAGCTCAGCAGGTCTCCAAATGAAGCCGGGAATGGGGAGGCTGATGTGGAAGCCTCAAACCCACCTCTCTCCTTCACTGCACCTGGAAGCCTGAGGGAACTCCAGCAGTCTGGGCGCAGATATCCAGAGTCCTCCAGACACGCAGAGAGGCCCGTGAGGGCACCCCAGATCTGCCCAGCTCCTCCTCTGCAGACCTATGGCCAGGCGCGGCAGCTAAACAGGCTGGGCTAGGCTGGTAGTGTGGGCCAGCCCACCTATCGGGAGCTCAGCAGGTCTCCAAATGAAGCCTGGAATGGGGAGGCTGATGTGGATGCCTCAAACCCACCTCTCTCCTTCACTGCACCTGGAAGCCTGAGGGAACTCCAACAGTCTGGGCACAGATATCCAGAGTCCTCCAGACACGCAGAGAGGCCAGTGAGGGCACCCCAGATCTGCCCAGCTCCTCCTCTGCTCAGATGAATTTTAGAGGGATCATTGTGATTAGCATTCTTAGTTATCTCAAAATTGATAATTTTTCTTTTTAAATTAAAATTACAAAAGTAATATAGTTTAATAATGCCAAGAAAGCTAAAGTATGAAAGTGGATCTTGATGTTTGTATGTGACCTTGCACATCTCTTTCATCATTTTAGAATCCAGAGGAGAAGTTATGATGACCCAGACCCCACTCTCTCTGTCTGTCTCTCCTGGAGAGCCAGCCTCCATCTCCTGCACCTCCAGTCAGAGCCTCCTGCATAGTAATGGAAAAACCTATCTCTATTGGCTTGTGCACAAGCCAGGCAGGGAACCACCGGGCTTGATTTATTATACTTTCACCCACCATTCTGGCATCACAGATAAGTTTAGTGGCAGTGGGTCAGGGACAGATTTCACACTCAAAATCAGCAGGGTGGAGGCTGAGGATGCTGGGGTTTATCATGTTTTGCAAGCTACACATGAACCTCTCACAGTGCTACAGCCCTTAACACAAACCTCCCTGCCTGAGGAGGCCCAGCTGCCCTCCTTCACTGTCCAGGGAGCAGCACAGCACAGCCTGCTCTGTGTGAGAGTAGGAGGATGAAGAATAAGAACAGAAAGTTGCAGCTAAGACCTCCATCCAGGTCTAAGAGTGAGGAAAACAACAGAATGGCAAGAACCTTTGCTATACTGAGGATGCTGACACAGGGAGAGAAGCATGAAGCTCAATTCCAGAGGTTCTTTAATGCCTTAAAATGTCTGTTCTTTATGAAACTGTAAAAAAAAAAAAGCAAGTAAGATGAACCATGAATTTAGCTAAAGTGACTAACAAGGTGAGATGGCTTCCACAGTTGGAACTTTCTTTGGCATTTTCTTCATATCATGATAATCCAGTGGGATACTGGCACCATTCACTGTCCTTTCAGCCAGACTGGGACTCATAGGATGCTGTGCCCATTTCAGGAGGGCAACAGTAAGGGGATCACTGCTGTCATTGCAATGCTGGATGTTGTAGGACTCCATGGATCATCAGGAAGTAGTACATGATGCAGGGGTCTTGGTCTTACTGACTCCATGGTGAGTAAAGATTCTGGCCTAAAAAAAGTCTGTCATGTTATGTCTTTCTAATAAATGCAGCAAGGCAAAGGTGAGCATCCAAATTGTGATTCTGCTTCATCACATACTGACAATTGAAGTGGGTTCATAAACAATGTAGGGATCCAAGCAGCCAAATTGATAAATTTGGAATTTAATTAGCTGAGCTCAGCGATGACTCAGGTGGATCCCACTGAGTGGCCCTGAAATGGAAAATTACAAAGTTTTTAAACAGAGAACCACAAAAAGACATTGTGTTGGAAACAGTTTAGCTATAATCTTTCATTAATTTTTGTTGGCACCTGTATCCTGCTTCTTTAGTTGAGCAGATTAATTTTTCTCCTGAAAGTACAGCTCATTCTGCTTTTTTCATGGGATTTATGCCCCGAGTAATATTTCATTTTCGTGGGTCAAATACAGGGCACTAGTTAAATGCAGGGCTCAAGATGGTGTCAGTTATGCCAAGCCACAACATTCTCCACTGATTTTAGTGTATGTATCAAATCCTTGAGTTTTGGTCATCTTTTTTAAAAATCACCTTTTTATTTATATTTTGTAAATGTGTCAACTCTGATGATGATGTTTTTATTTTTTGTAATCATCTAGCCTCTTTTATAGTTAATGAAGACTTTTTAATAACTCCTAAATGGTTGGTGTAAAAAACAACTAGGGCTAAGCATAGACCCCCGTTTTAAGAATAGGAGGTCTAGACATCACTAGTTCTGAAGGAACATCTCAGCCAGGTTGTTTAGAGAGTCCTCGAGGTGATGAACATTTTGTCTAAGTGTGCCTAGATCACAGTCTATTTGTTTGCTTAGTATATGGTAATTTTGGTCTCCCACTATGAGGACTGTGGAACCAGCTACTCCTAATCACAAAAAGGCAGGGATTAGGACTGGGGTCCTCTTTTTCATGAGGTTGGGTAACCCCATATGTTTCCTATTTTCTTTTTCTGAATACCAGTACATTTGAGGAAGGACATAAGTTAAGATACAGAATTCAGTGTTAGGTCCATTAAGACTGTCGAACAAGCACAAGGAATGAAGTTGTTGTACAGGCAAACCAAGTTTCCAGTGGGGAGACTAAATATTGGTTGAGGGGATAAGAGACACAGAGATCTTAGACCTTGTACATACAGAGTTGAATTATAAATGATTTGAAATGGGGAACACTCCAAGGGGCAAATTTACAGACTGGATACAAAGTCCAGAGCCCTGAATATTTTCCAGAGTGGGAGAATTAGATCCCTATCCCCACCAGCATGAAGATCAACAATCAAGTATTGAGGTGTTTACCATCAAAGTTCAATATTAGCTGTGCATACAAACAGACTTAGGGCCTGAATCTTTGCAGTTTTAGTCTACTTAGATGGAGTCCTTTGTATTGTGGGCTTGAAGTGGGCGTGATGAATCTAAAGGCTCTTTCTGACAACCTTGAAAACTCAAGGTGAGTGTATAGGGTCCTTACCAGTGGGCACTGGGGATATAGGCTGTCTACTTTTGATGTAAATTTGATCAGCAGGTTGAGCTTCTAGGGGGTCATCAGCTCTTTAAGGATTGGTCTGATAGCCCCAGAATAAACAGTGCATTGAGTACAAAAGAAGGATGTAGAGTCTATAAGTACTTAAGTTTCCCATTAGTAACAGCAGCCAACTTATATCATCTTGGACATGGGGAATCAAAGAAGGCAGTTGGCCATACATGGCATCAAAAGGAGTAATGTCCTGGAGGTAGAGGGTACATTGTTCGCACAGAAGGGCAAAAGGAAGGAGACTTACCCAGATATTGCCAGTCCCAAGAAAGAGTTTTGAAATCTTGTTGATTTTTTCTGCTTGGCCTGAACTTTGAGGCCAGTAGGCACAATGAAATTTTTAAGTGATTTTTAAAGCTGCAGCTAAATTTTAAGTGATCTGAGGTATGAAAGCTGAGCCATGGTAAGACCCCAGGGAGGGGGGCAATCCGAATTGAAGCACTATCTCATAGTGGAGTTTCTTAGCTATGATGAAAGCTGATTTACTGCAAGTGGTGAATCTTTCAGTCCACCCAGTGAATGCTTTCATGAGAACTAAAAGGTATTTATGTAAAGTCTATCTTTCAGTCTTCTCTAGGGCTAAATCCTTGTTGTCTCTTTCAAACATCAGTGGTGGCCAGCTTAGGGTTCACTTGAAGACATTGTGGGCATTTCTGGATGACCTCTTTAGCCAAGCAAGACAGCTTGGCCAATTTGGTTGCCACAGTTGAGTGGCCAAAATGATTTCCTGGATGATCTGGGGGCTCAATGATCCTGAGATAATTCACCTATCCAGTAAGGTGTGTCAGCCTTCCAGAGATAGTTGGGCTTTTAGGCTCTTGGCTGATCTCAAGTCTGAATCTGAATAGGATGACTTGAGTAGCCTGGTGGAAGGAGAGCTGGGAGGAGCATTATAGGCCCCAGTGGTTTTAGTGCTACTTCTTTTGCTATCTTAACAGGAAGGGCATGTTTGTGAACTATGGGGGGGTGTTCGCATTTGCTCCAAACAGTGCATAATGACAAACTGTTGGAGCAACCAAATGGCAGCCAGAAGGTCTAAGATCTCTGGATCATTATTCATCTTTGTTCCTGCTGAGGTTAATAGCCCTCTTTTTGATAAATGGCCCCATGCATATAGATAGCGACAAAAGTGTACCAACTACTTGTCCCCATCTTAGGGCTTGAGTAAGGGCTACCAGTTCTACCTGCTGAGATGAAGTGTCCAAACCCTTTAAAGCTTGAGCCCATACTACCTCAGTTTCCATTGTCACTATAGCTCCTGCCACTCAAGTACCTTGGTGGAAGAAACTTCTGCCCTCTGTGAAAAGATTTGCTTTAGGCCAAGCAGAACATCAGTCAGGTCGTCTTGAGGGCTTGAAACTGAGTCAACGATGTCCATACAAGTATGTACCTGCATTGAGGGATCATTATCATTCAGGAGAGTTCCCAGATTGAGGGCAGAAATAGGCAGGAATTGGATGCAGTTAGTATCTAGTAAAAGGCTTTGGTACTGGACAGTGCGAGCATTGGAAAGTCGTCCATCAGGAGACAACTGCAATAGTGTCTCCACAGCATTTGGGGCCATTATCTAGAGTATTTGTCCAAAAGTCAATTTAGAGGCTTCTTTGGTTGTGGTGGCTGCAATTGTCCATAGGCAATTTGGCCACCCTGCAGCCACGAGGTATGATCTCTGGAAAAGATAGGTGACAGGCCCCTTTTAAGGTCCTAGGTACTGGGTTAAGACTCTTTTTGTGATCCCATGATTCTTGGCCACATGCAATTGGAAAGGTTTGGCTAAGTCAGGGAGAACAAAGGCTGGAGCATTTATGAGATCCTGCCTTAAATCACTGGGTCTACAGGAAGTGATGCCTCATGCAGGGCTCTTGGTCTTACTGACTCCATGGTGAGTAGAGATCTTGGCCCCAATGAAACTACAGTCCTGTGACATCTCTCTCATCAGTGTAGCATGGCAAAAGTGAGCACCTGAATTGTGATTCTGCCTCATCACATACTGGGGATGAGAGAAGCTGAAAGATCCATGTTTGGTGATATCAAGAAATACAGCTACCATGCAAAAAGGGCAACCAAATTCTCAGAAAATGTCTCACAGCAGTTAGCAGCAATTAGACTTGCATTTTATGGGACATTTTTGCCTCTGTTCTCTATTGCCACTCACAAAGATATATGGGTTTTGGTCTCTGCAAGGATCTTTGTTTCCAAGCTTTTTACAGGCAAACAAAACATGGAGAACTAATACTTCTAGAATTAAGGCAGGTAACTCACATGTCCCCTCATCTTCATGATAGTTGGTTAATCATAACAGGCTCCATTTCTTCCTTTTTGTGAAAGTCCTCCAAGATGACTGCTATCCTCAAACTTATATTTAAAATGAGAGAAATGAAGACTCTGACAATAGGTATAGTTGATGCTTGTTTGCTCTTCATTGTCTCCAGGCAGCTTACAAAGTAGACATTAAAAAGATCTTGTAGTACCATATTCCCAGTCAGCACATGATTTTATTTCCAATTCCTCACTAGAGCTTTTTGAAAGGTAAGCATATCCTGATCATATTTTAAAATGACAAGAAATATATTTGCTGACATCCTGGACATGAACTGAAACAGAAAAACAAAACACTGCCTTGAATTTGTAAAGAAGCCACCACAGATTTTGCAATGAAGCCTTCTTAGAGGAGAATTCAGAAAAAGCAACACTGGGAAACAATTGGCAATGAGGACTTTCTGTGGAAAATATTTCCCATACTGAGAAGGCACCAGACCTCCAGCCAACACTTGCATATGTGAGATGCTAGAGCTCTGGGAAGCAAACTGAACTGGAGAAGCAAATATAGGCAGAGAGGTGAGGTCACCAGGAAATGAGGGTCAGTAGATGAGGACAGACTGGGCCCTGAAAGGTAACCCAATTCTCAGAAATCAGGACACAAGAAGAAACCCACACCGGAGGCAGTGGAGTAAGAGTCACCTGTGGGAAGGAGAAAACAAGAGGAAAAGGGAGAGAGACAGATGAAAGCAAAGAGACGGAGTTAGTCTGAGTCAGAAAGACACACAGGAAGGGAGAGAAAATGAAATTCTACAGTCAAGACGGTGTTTTAAGAATCTCTTTCACAAATGTAAAACTAAAGTGTTGAATGAATGTACAAATGTACTTTAGGGCAAATTGTTATAAATGGGGCAAATATTGTGTCTCTTGAAAATCACAGCTCTTTCTGGGCAGGGGCAAAATTTTGAACGTTACTCTTATAAGTGATGGCCACTTTCTTCCACCTGTTGGTCAGTCCTTGAAAGGCATGTTCCATGGAAAATTGCTAATATTCTCCTTTCAATGGTCTTCAGTTTTTTTTTTTTTTTTCTACCATGCTGTTGCTATGGCCAAAAGAAACTTTGAAATGACAAAGGATTCAGAGGCAGATTTATTTGCATGGATGGGCAGTGACAAGGAATCAATCTTACAACAATCTCAAGCCACAGAGTCTCAGGGAGGGAGGATTTTATGAGGTTGCAAAAGGAAGTAAGAGGTAGAGCACTCGGCTGTCTTTGATAGATTCTTACACTATGTATCATAGTCACCAGCTTTGCATCACAGTGACCAGCTTTGTGTCACAGTGAGCAGTGCTTTCTAAGAAACAGAAATAGCAGGCACTGCTATCTGGGAAACAAATAGAAACTCAGGTACTCTGGCTGTGGGACTGCGGGGCTGTTCCTGCTACACTGCGATCTGGTTTAACAGGTGCAGATCTCTTGTCAGTGGCTCAGAGCACTGAAGCTGTGAAGAACCTGATGCCTCATATGTACTATTATTTCCCTAGAATATGAAGCAGGGTCATTTGTTTGTTTCATCGGGCGTGATTCCCAGGGTTCTTCCTCTGATTTGAACCCATGTTCCCACCTACCCTCATCCTCAGGCAATTACAACACATAAAATATGCTGTGCCTTGTAATATCTCTCCTTGCTTGCCTGATATTACAAGCTTCTTATTCTGTTCTCAACCAACCCGCTAACCACAAGTAGTAAAAAAAAAAAAAAAAAAGAGAAAGAAAAACAACTGTACCAGAAAATGCGCACAATCCAATAGCTGTCCAATACTAATGAGTGCAAATATAAATACAATAGAGCCCCAAATGATACTTTTCTCCAACAAAATCAGAGGTTTTCTCCAGGTAATTGGGAGATTTTAAAGGTAACTTTTGTAAAGAAATGGGCACATGTGTAAGAATAAAAAAAATTCACTAAAAATAGCAAGAGGGTCGGGAATATAGCTGAGCACCACAAGCCTACCTGCCGTGTCCCAGGAACTGAGCTTGAGTAGAGGTAAATTTCCACACGAAAACTGCACAAAATCAAGTAGTATAGAGCGCCAGTACACTGGAGACCACCACTGTCTTTTTCTTCCTCAGAATCAGAGATTTTCCACAGGCAAGTTCAGGATTTTTAAGGTGAGGCTCACAAAGAAATGGGCAGTGCTGCCCCCTGCTGCTCATTCTCATGCAGTGCAAATTCCTAGCAAGGTGTTTCCTCGGATTACTTCTTTCAAAGGTACTGAAATGTTTAATCCACCCTCCGATTTTTTATATTGTATCCAGTTTAATGACTATGCAAATGCATCCAATATCTCACAGGATTGAAACTCTGAACAACCTGATGCGTCACATGTACCATTATTCCTGTGTTACCTGTGGGACGCAGGCCCGTGGAGAGCACAGCGGTGAAAAGCATCTTCCTTCTTCATACCTGGTGCTCTTCCCACCTTTTGAACTGCACCTCTTACCCACCTCATCCTCAGGCGGTTACAGCACAGAAGCCATTCTGTGCATTTCAGCAGCTCTGCTGCCTGTGCTCTGACATTTAAGGCCTAGAATTTTACTCTCACTGATTACTCAGACCACTGAATACAGTACAGGAAGTACACACACAGACACACATGCAAACACACAAAATCCAACCACTGTTCAAATACTGCATCACCGCAATGTAGAATAGCTAAAGTTCAATGTTTCGCTACTCACTAGTCACTAACCAAATCATATTTTTATGATACAAAACATCAGTGTTTCCTCTATTCAAATCACTGTTCTGTATTGAAATCTCACTTTTTTCATACTGGGGTTCTTGCTATATTAATTATGCTATTTTTTATTCTATCAAGATGTGAAGCAACTGTTCCAAGGAATACTGGCATTGCTGCTTAAATTGTGGACTAAGATAAATGCAGCATGATCCTCACACTAATCTGACCCATTGATCAGGAGCACAATGGGCAGGGATGAATTTACAGAGCTCATGATGAGGAGACTGAGAGGGTGGAGACTGGCACCTCCTCCCTGTGACAGCACTCACTGCAGGAAGGAACTGTTCAGACCTGGGGACACAAAGCATGAATCCTGGTAAATAAGAGACTTGGGTAGAGAGAACAAGAAATGCAGTGCATTCAGCAGCCCACACTACCTGGTGAGTGGTGTGGATTAGGTCATCAGCGGGAGAGTGTGATTGGCCTGAAGCCATTTTGAAAAAGACCTCACTTAGTAGCGTTTCTCTTGGTGCTAAGACAAAATACCTGACAACCAAAAGGAGGAAAGGAAATGTTTACTTAGCTCAGTTTGTGGAGGCTTCAACCCAAAATCAGCAGGTTTCAAGACATAGTTGCACATGAAGAGTTCAACAGATCGTGAGGCTGGCAACAGCAAAAGCAACAATAGCAAAAGGGGAGGAGAGCACCAAGAAGACTCTCTGTCCCTTATATTGTACCTAGGTCACACCAACTTGAATGTAGCAGTCACACCCCTAAATCCCAAATTGGACTGAAAATCATGCGCAAACTCTAGAAGCCCGCCTCGATGACTACATGAGGATTTGGGGGAACATCCAGATATAAACCCTAACAGGGGCAAACTAAAATGCACATTCAGAAAAACAGCTGCCTCCATCTACCAGCTCCCAGCTAAGTTCAAGCCCACAGAACCACAGAACAAGTCCAGTACCAGCATCATGGTCAGGAATCAGCATCCTCTTCAGTGGAAATAAAGTTGAGGCTCAATGAGGTGATACACTGCCTCACCATAAAGTGACTGTTGGCCTGCTGGGATAAATCAGCATGGATCTAGACTCTGTCTCCACATACTCTCTACTAGTGGTAGCAGAGACACACCTTGAAGGAAACAGGTTTTTTTTTTTTTTTCCTCTTTCTTTCTTGACCAATTTCTTTTTCTTTATTGTTTGATCTTCCACTTATATGAATAGAAACATAGTTTCCCATTTTCTGGTGGTTGCAGTTCTCTCCTGTTCTCTGTTTTACTTATTCCTTCTCTCTTTCTCTCCTATCTTTTGCACCACTTTCCCCAAGTCTGGGTGATCCTGCTTTGTCCTGAAACTTTAGTTTCCATCTCTTTCTTTCCATTTCTTTCTTTTTTCCCGCAAATCCCTTTCACATTTTCCTTACTGAGGGTAAAAGAGGCATATTGAGGGCTTTTTAATGCATACAGTTTTCCAGTTCATTTTAGGTTTTGTTATATAACCACAATTCTAGTTCATACAGGTAAAGATTGAAAATTATTGCTTACCTCATTTTGTCATTTCCTAGGTTGTGTTTAATGTAGCCATTATTGCTAAATACACCACCTTATAATTCTGCTAACCAGCTGTTATTCCTGCTATACTACAACTGAGATTGCCTAAGGGTCATAAGACTCAGTGGAACATTTTTAAAAATAGGGAGCTAAGCCAGTAGGCTGCAACTCCTCATCCCGAATAAATTGAAGAGATAGAATCTTGCAACACACTCAAAACTCGAAAGCTAAACATGGAATATAGTTATGAGACGTAGTCAATTCCTAAGAGTTGTAAATGATAGCAATTAAATGACACAGCACAGAAAATTTATAAGCATCAGCCTAGTAATTAAACTAACAAACATAGAAAATGTGAACAAACTTCAACTAGAGACAACTGCAAACATCAAGTTCATCAAAGGCAAACCCAGTGGTCAGTCTCATCTACTATCTCTTTCCTTACCTGATTTAATTCCCCATGGTACTTTATCCTGTGTATCAGCTCTTCCACATTATAGCTTGGCTTCTTTATTCCTCTCCCTTTCTACCTATTGCTCTCTTTCATGTGGAAACTCTTAAGAGAAAACTTAAGTTCTATTGCATTGTAACACACCAAATTACAATTCTCCTCTCCAATGTTGTTTCATACTGTTTCTACAATTAGTGTTTCTGAGGTCACAAATTGTGCTCCTTTTCTGTTTCCTCTTTCAGCATCCACTCAGTTCCCTCCCCACGTCCTCTTACCTCCTTTCCCCTCATACACTTTCATAGTACCCTCACCCTTCCCCTTAGTTTCTAGTATATTAAATGTGTTATTGGAACTACATCTTCCTGGTTTTGTCTACTTTAGAATGAGTAGAGGGGCATATGTTTATAAACACCTAAAACTGAGTTTTAATGTTCTTTTTTACAATGCTATATATTGATCCCTCAAGTTATCCCTCACCAAAAATTGTTCCTTAGGTCTTTAATGTAGGTTTCGTCTAGCTTATAAATTGGATAAAAGATCCATAAAGAATGTACTACATTTGTACCTCTAAAACTCTAAGTTTTCTACTCCCCCCCCCAATCCCACTTGCATCCTGTCAAAGTCTGTCTCTCTTTCCATTTTTATGCATATTAAAATACCATCAAAAACTGATGTCTGCCCATCCTTCCTGGTAAGTGGCACTAGCAAGCAGCAGGCCCTCCAGGAGAGAACAAGTCAGCATCTCCTGAAGATCAGCCAAGTGAAACCTTTGCAGGCTGACCAAGAAATCAATGAGCCATCCTTCCAGGTAAGCGGCAATAGCAAGCTGTGAATGTGCCAGATAGAGAATAATTTAGTGTCTCCTGTGAGCCTAGCGGTGTCCCCTGACCCCCATGAGCAGCTGGATAGTTTCCAGGCCAGCTGGAGTTGATAGCAACTAAGGCACATATATCAACTAAAAGATTGTACTGTTAGCTTGAATATGCTGACCTGGGGCCAGAGATCTGAGCATCTCTAGCAAATATGGGGATCGCCTTCTATCTTCTCTTTGAAGGCCAATGCTGCTTTTACTGTTTTGCTTTGTTCTGATTGTTTCACTCTATTCAATATTCTGTTTTCATTGAATTTATAATGTTGATTTAGATATACCTGATTGAATGGAGAACTATTGTAAAGACAACAAAATATACTGTTGTTATTCTGGTATCCAGCTCTGAAGTTCTGTACCAATTCCACTGCATTGTCTTGATTGGCTTCATTTTGTATGGTTTTGTTGTATTTTACTACCTTTAAAGCAAAAGAAAACAAAAAAGCTCATTCTGAAATAAAAGCACTTGTTTCCAAAAGGAAAAAAAAAGTACTGATGTTATTCTTTTATTGGACTTTGTTTATTTTCAGCCTCCTATTTTTCTCAATTTTCTCTCCAATGATTTATTTTTATCTCCTTTTTTCTCCTATGTTTTATCTCACAACCCTTTCTCTATCATTTCTAGTCTTCTATTCCTGGATAATGTGAGAATATAAATCTGCTAACCTAGCTCTCCATGACATGATAGTTTTTTGCAGGTAGATATTAGACAAAATTGTCTTCTGCTTGCAACTCAGTGCTAGTTACTTCTACTAGCAGAAGTTTCTGGTCCAACAGACCTACAACACTCAGTACAAAAACACAGAAAAATAAGACAGCAAGATGCTTCAAAATTTTACATCACCCTGGAAGCTATCTGGTAGCCACCAACATAGAGAATGTTTAAAGCAATTAAAGAAGAAAATGCACACAATGCTCAATGCTCAAAGAGGAAGGAAGTAAAGTTATGAACATTTCAATTGATAGGATACTCAAAAGGCTTCAATAGGTCACAAACAGCAGACTGAATGCAATAAGATGATGCAGGATAGAAGTGAACATCATAGGAAATAACTTATAGAAAAGAAGAAAGCACAGTTGCTGGAAATGAAATGCACAACTGAGCACCATGACAACAGACATGACCAGTCAGAAGAGAAAATATCAGGACTTGAGGACACAAAGGGTGTACTGGATGACTCAATTTTCCTTGAAACAAAAGAAATCATGAGAACCTGATTTGAGAGCTCATACATGGGTCTAAAGACATAACCTGTGAACTACAGAAGGCAGTGAAGGGCTGGAAGAAGAAAGTAAAGGTCTAAAAAATGTTGGTTCCTAAACTATTGCAGAAAACTATCAAATGTAGACATTGAAGTAGACATCCAGATAATGAGGCATTTCAAACCCTGAGTAGATAAGACCACAGAAGAATCTTTCCACAGCACATTATAGAAAAATCAAACAAAATCAGAACAAAGAAAGAATCCTCAAAGCCAATAGAGAGAAATGTCAAGTAACTTCTATAGACAAACCTATCAGAGTAACAGCAGGTTTTTCAACATAAATTTTAAGGTCAGGAGAGCCAGGAGGTGTAATCAACTTCAAAGAATAATTCAATGCACATTATTGTATCCTACCAAAATATATTTCTGAATTTAGGAAGAAACAAAGAAATTCCATTACAAAATTATTTAAGAAAATAAAATCATAACAATCAAACCTGAATACATAAAGTGAGAAGTTAAACAAAAGTAAACAATAAAGAAATCAGCAACACAAAAAGAATATAGAGATAGGAATTTGTTGATTTCTTTCAGTAATAACTCACAATGTGAATGTCTTTACAAAAAATACTTTAAGGACCATAGAACACAAGTCAGAGATTCTAGACATTCAAAATTAGTGCCAGGTATGGTGGTACCCACATATAAATCAGAATTTGGGAGGTTGAGGCACAAGAATCTCTGCAAATTCAAGACCAATCTTTTATAACAAAACTCTGTATCAGGAAAGACCAAAAGAAATTGATAATTCAAGAATGAATGAAATCAATGGAAACTACACAGAGCAAAAGTACTATGTAGAATATGGATTCATTAGCAATAAAAACATATGGAAGAAATAAATTATAAAACATTTCATAAACAACTGGAACTATTATTTTGATTGATCAAATCTTTGGGCACAAGGAAGAGTTACCATAAAGTTTATCCAACAATTCCAAAAGAAATTTGTACTGCATAGTTTAATTTTGTAAAATAGTTTTATTTAGAAAAAACTATGCCATTATAAATGCATCCTCATTGTTAAATTGAAAATTTTAGAGTGGAACTAGTTAATTGAATTTAAATGGTGTTTAATATGTCAGGTGATTCTCTATATGTATATGTATGTGTATATAACACTAGGACAAGTGGTAAAACATCATCTAGGTTAGCTCTTCAGGACTTTACTTTGCTCCAGGGAATAGGGAGAGGAAGTTACGGGAAAGTATTCTTGGTTCAACTACAAAAAACAGGTGGAATATTTCAATGAAAGCTGTGACAAAAGAGAGCATCAAATTTCACTGGGAACAAACAGAAAGCCATGTTTGAAGCAGTGATGAAAACATCCTTTTGTCACTGGACTGCATTCTTGCTCTCAGACAAAAAACAGACTGATTTTTGCTCTGGACCATGTCAGCAGAGGAGATCTAGTGTTTCATATGCAGCAACAAAGAATCCTCCCTGAGCCAAAGGCCAGGTTTTACTCTGCAGAGATCAGCGTAGCATTGAACTCTCTTCACCAGTGAGGGATCCTTTACAGATAACTGAAATTAGACAATTTACCACTGAACTTAGAAAAGCACATTAAGCTCACTGACTATTGCATGTGTAAGGAAGGAGTAGGCCCTGGAGATGTGACCACAGTTGCTGTGGCACTGATATTTTCCTTGTGCCTAACATTATAAGTAGAGAAGATTATGGGTTCAGTGTGGGCTGGTGGACTTTGAGTGCTAATGTTCATGATGATGGTAGGAGAGTCTCCATTTCATATTGTGGAGAATTCTGACACCCCTGATCAAAAGTCAATCATTTATCTCCCACAATTCATTGTGGAAAGAAAGGTTCACATACTGCATTGTTTGGCTGTAGAAACCACAAATGTCCTGCAGAATTTTCTGAACAAGGACCCAGAGGAATAACTAGTTTTTCATCATCAGACAGGATTTTCAGACATGCAGGACCATCTATTCTTTCAGAATGCTGACTGGAACATGATGGAGAAGCCGGTACCTCCCTTCAAACCAACTATTTCTGGACAACTTTTACCCTCAGTTGACTAGTGCACCTGTCCAGGTCACATCAGATGACAAGGACACTGGGAGGAAGAGCAATGCATGTGAGTTTGTAGGTGCTGAGAATATCAGTCCTCTTTCAATGGTGAAGAAGAACAGGTCTGATCGTCATTTTCCAATTGTGTGCCATTTAATGCACACAAAAGCTTGTTACCAATCTGGATTCAGTAAGCCATTTCACAATTATTTGGAGGCTAATTTAATGTGATTTTGTACATGTATTTAGATGTAACATAAGATTCTGTTAATCCATAATAGAAAATGTTGCGTATTTTATTGCTGCTGATAGGGTTGTTGTTTATGATTTCATTTAAATAAGGATGATGCACTTGCTTGTTAACTAAATTGGTAAGCACATTCCACTTGTTCGGTGCAGACAGAATGTGGATGATTTTTCTTGTTATTTATGATACGGGAATATAACTTATTTTTTAATTAGAATATCTTCACTATGCTTGCTTCTTTCCAAACCTTAGTACCTATACTTTTGGTTCCCAGTTTATATAGTATTCAAGGACATCCAGAAAATAACAACAATTTTGAATACATCTACAAAAAGCAGAAATATCACTTTTCTATTCCCTTAGTTAAATACGTTTGCTAGGATAACACATGAAATAAATGATAAGATTCATTTCAGACGCAGATTTCTTTAAGTAATTTTTATAAAAATTAGTGCTTAGCAAAAAAAAATAGTGCTTAGCATTTTAGGAAAGACTTGTCAGACACAGCATCAAGATTAGTAACATTTTTTATGTAAAGAATTTTTAAAAAGCCATCATCCTCTAAATGAGTTAGTATGGTAGAATCTTGGGACAATTTAATGGTAAGTACTCTATTTAATTTTAAATGTAGAATGATTTTTAAATTTGTAGGCACTAAATACAATATATTTTATCTTTGTTAGAGCACTCCTTTGTTGGAAATATAACTTTCCTAAGATTATAGCCAAACATTGTTTTTCTTCCAATAGCTAAGTTTGAAAGTAATGAAAACATCAAAGGAAAATGTAGAGATACAGTCACATGACCATTTGCAAGCTGTACATGTTCCCCTCCATGCCAGAAATGTGTTTTAAAATGAAAAGAAGTATTCACAACATACACTTGTAGAGAATATTCCAATGCAAGTAATTCGCTTGGAATCTTGTTATAACTACTTTTTCCTGGAGGGCTTTTCAGAATGTACAATAATCACATGGGGAGCTGGATTAAAATGTTTGTGACTGATCCCACACAAGAATTCTTTAGGGTCTTTGACCTTCATTTTGAGAAACACTGTCTTCAAGTTATTCTGTTGTTGCCTGATGAAATATTAGACAGAAAATTACACATATTTTCTCTCAAAAGGAAATAAGGCAGTTTATAGCCAGAATGGTGGGCATTTTCTTGTTCTAGGCAATCACTTACTTTGCAAAATCGTGGAGTCAGACCATTTCATGGATATGCAGCCTGTATTATATTGAAACTACTTCGTTTAGTGCTGATTCACTTAACTGATAGGTATTTTTGTTATGATATTTGTCATGGAGAATAATGCCCTGGGCTTCATAATATAATGTCTATTTCTGTACCTTCTTTTTCTTGTTAAAACCCTTTAAACAAAATATTTAACACACGGACCAAAAAAAATATTTTTTGTAAAAATGTGCAGAAAACAAATAACCTCATTAACCTCATTAATAAACCCCATGAAATTAACATCTCAGGCCATGGATATACAGAGTAGGCCATGCTCGCCTTACAAGAGGTAGATCCTCAGTTCAATTCTCAGTACAAAAAAGAAAAGTGACATATCAGAGTATTTTACATGCAATATAAACTATTCAATGGATGTTGAAAAATTAGCATGAACACAGTATTGTTACTGAGAAAATATGTGCTTTGGTTTCATTAACATGGTCTCCCCTTCTACTTTGCTTTCAATAGATAGTGGGCTACAAGTTCTTAAAATCTCATTCAAGTTTTATTCAGGACTGCTCGATTACCATAATATAGCACAGTCAATCTGTACATGGATTCGGGAACTCCTTAATTTTCAAGGGCAAGTATATGAAAGATGAATAAATGTGTCCAAGTTATTTTCCATCAGGTTTTCATATCCTCTGTACACCTTTGTAAGCTTTTACAACTTTGCTCTGTGCTTGTCCAATGATCACCAGCTTACTGTCTTTCATGATAGTTGCTACTGGTAACTTAGGTTTGACACATGAAGAACAGACCCTTAGGAATTTAAAAATGAGGGAAAGGAGAAATAAAAAATTAGGATACGTCATGGACATGGGCCCACTGCCCATGATGAATGCAGTCATTAAGTACTTCAAGCATGCACTAATAAAAATATGCAAAATTTTAAAAGGAACAATAGCATGGTCTTGAGAAGCCAAGCAAGGCATCATAGGAACTTTTGTATGTGCTTAGAAAGATGTTATCACTCAGAAGACAGAGACATCCAAGCCAGATGTCACATAACTGTAACCCCAGGATTCTGGGAGGCTGAGGCAGGAACATGGCAAGTGCAAGCCTAAAATGACTAACTTAGTGACTCAAGGAGATGCCACATCAAAATATTAAACATAAGAATAAGAGTCTGAGGATATAGCTTAGGATGAAGGCAATGAGTTCAATCTCAAGCACAGGGGACAAGAAAATTCGAAGGAGGTGGAAGAGAAGGGAAGAGAGAAATACATTTTGTGTTGTATTTATAAAAGCAAACATGAGAAAATATTTATTGTCCCACAAAAATTCACAGTTTTGAAGGAATGCTCAAATATCTGGCACCATCATTTAAAAACAAATACCATGGCCTTCAGGCTTGCAGGACCAGGCTTGTCTCCCTGGCTTGGAGTAAAGAATCGGAAATTGAAATCCCACAGCACATCTGACCCAGCCCTGCTCCGGAGATCATCCTGGACTGAGCCATGCACTAATTCACACTGCACAGAGACAGGAAGAAGCCTGAGGTCGTGCAGATGTACTCCCATGGGGGCTCCTTTTCACACAAGCACTGCGGATGCACAGCACCCTGGAGAATAAAACACACTGATAACCAGGACTTTTATGGCCACTTGAAAAGACAGCTATGAAATTATACCTCCTCCATCCGCACAGGACTTCAGGGCAATTTTTATAAGAAGCGTTTCTATTAATCTGATGTGAACGTACACATCAACATATTTATATATGTATATATAATTTTATAAACAAGTATATATGCTTTTATTTAAATGAATATGATTGATAAATATTAACAGACATAATTTGTGACAGAGTAGTCACAAATTTTTGAAATGTACTTAACAATAATTTTATATTCATTATAGAAGGCATTTTTTTTTTAATTTTCCACTTGATTTTCACAAGGTTGTAACATTCATCAGAAAGAAACAGGTAATTTCTTTCAACATGGGTGCTTTTCTGGAGTTTAGCCACCAATTCAGGAATAACTATTTCTAACAGGATTTTGATCCTCACAGAGTTTATAAGGAAACAGCAGTGGCCACAGTCTTTACAGTCCCCCTCTGCGCTGCTGTGGAGGAAATCTGTGAAGAGCAGTGTAAGGAGCATTTTTCTTCAGAGCAAGGACAGAGGCTGAAAAGGGCGGGCTGAACAACCCTCCTGGACACTGATCTGAACACATAGGCACATGTCCTAGGGTCAGGGTACTGCCTTGGGGGACTTGTACTCTTGTTGTCCTGGGCTCTAATGATCCTGCAATACACACTTGTAATGGTGCTATGAACCCAGCCACTGATCGCAACTGGTGGCAGAAACTCAACCAAAATCACCAAGCAAATAGCCTTAGGAATAGCATGTTGCCACAATTGCTATTGACATTTATATGCTCACAAGGAAGATCTTGTTTTCACCTATAATTCTGATTTTTTCCTATGAGGTGGCCTTTGTACAACTTTGGATACTTTAAAGTTTATCATAAAAATGATAGAGATGTGGGGACTTTCTTCGGTTTTGCACCCAAGCCAAATGCCTCAGTAACTCCACACTGGTCTGACCCACGTAACAGGGGATCCAAAAACATGGAAGATTTTATTCACATGAGACTGTCACCTTCACTGTGAAGAGCAGCCCGTCTAACCCTGCGCAGTAACAGCACACACTGGAAAGGGATAAACACAGAGAAACAAAGACACATGAGGGAAGGATGGGCTGGGGAGAGCACATGTGAAAGAAGCACTAAGTGAGGGAGAAAGGGGTGGGGCGGGAAGGGCAGGGAGGAAGAAGGAGAAGAAACAAAAGATTAGAAATACTGAGAAACAACATTCAGTCTAACAGTTTTCTCAGAGAAATGAGACCTTAGAAGGAAATTTGGGGTGTGTGTAAGACATAAGGAACCCCAGCTTCCACATTACAGGAGATGCTGGTGCACATTCTCCAGGAACAGGGAAAATTATGGCCAAAATTTTTAAATCACATGAAGCAAGTCCGCAGCCAGGTAAAATACACATAATGTTCTTATTATTTCAAGCTCTTCAATAGTTTATTGATTATGGAATCTAAAAGGAAAAAAGTTTGTCATGAGGTTTATAGTATGGTAAATTAGGAATAACTGTGGCTTAATGGAAACACGCTCTCACCTGTAGTCACTCTAAGTGGAGTGTTACAGGGGAGGACTAGGCAAGGAGCCTCCAGTCGCAGCCACCAACCAAGAGGCCACACATGGGGACCACAGGTGGCGGCCTAAGGACCAACTATGATGCATTTCCAAAGAAACAGAAAACTTACCACAGCACCACCAGAGAACTGATTTACTTGCCTTTCCCTGTGGTGTTCTTTCCATTGGTGGCTGCTGCTGCTGCTGTTGCTCATAAGTCACCACTGTGCAAATCCGGCTCCTGGGTCACTGAATCTGAGCAACAAAAATTACTAAGAACTTGGTGCTTTGCTAGATTCTATGCTCAGGAACTCGCCCATGCTATTTTATTACTTCTCACAGCAAATTGCGAGACATGCTTTAATTTGCAGTTGAGAAATCGAAGGCATGTAAAAAAATTAACTAGTTTACGGAACATCACATATAATCACAAAATGCAGATTCAAGCTTCTATTCTTCTCTAGGAGCTGATTGCCTCCCCCCACCACTCACACACCTCTCACACTGGGGAAGAAATGTGCAGGCCCCAGGTCGCCATCATCCAGCTAACAGGCCAGCTAAGTTTCTAGTTGCAGATGGAACAGGAGCGTGTGGATGCAGTACCTCGACCCCAGTCTGCTCTGAAACAGCATCAGGGTTGGCATGATCACTGAGCCTAAGCACAGCCTGTGATGGTGTGAAATCATCAAAGCCACCCCTGTGTGCACTAAATCCATTGTTCAACTGACACATGGTGTGTTTGTGAGTTTTGCACTCAGATAGAGTCAATGCAGGGCCACCATTTGTACTATAAATTGTCACAAGCATTTCTATATTTTCCATAAATTGATTCCTTAAATGTTCACCCAATTCCATAAACATGATTCCTACATGTACCATCCCAAGTAGAAATTACTTTAACTTTTGTGTTCAGCCACAGTGAGAACTGGAATTTTTCTGACATGAGAATTGTGCTGCCTGACATATGATTTTACTTTCATTAGATACACAATGGTCAGAGATACGACAAAAGTACAAATGTCCCAGTGCAAAATTATTTTCTTTTTAGAGGACGTCAGCTCAGGTAAATTTTGCTTAGAATGAAGGCACATTTGTCTTTATCTATTCTTTCTTTGACAAATGCATGTTTATGTCTCCACAGCCTTACTTGGTGATAGAACCGTCTGTACCCTTGAAACTTCCCAGGTGCCACACTGAAGGCAACCTTCCCTCGCCAGGAACAGACCTAAACCACACTGCTGCCTGCACCATGAAAGCATGTTTTACATATTCCTGATGCCCAGTATTCACGTATCCTTTAATGAAAGACATCTAAGCTGGGCAAATGGTTACCCAACTTTAGAGAAAAGTGAGATTTTCCCTCTTTTCCGAATCTACATTGACAAATTCTATTGATCAAATTCTAGAGATACGGGAATTACAAAGATCTTTGTGGATCACCTGCAAACATTTACAGTGCACTGCAAAGCTCACATCACCCTGTGCTCTTACGTGGGCAGCACCGAACACACCTGTGTGTTTCTAGTATACACTGGCAGAACAAGCAAGTTATGAAGAGCTGACTCATGCATAGAGCCTTAAGATGCTTCCATGTTTTTAAACAATGATATGCGGCATGGGGAACTCTTCTTTGCTGATATGTATTTATGCCCCTAAGTAGGCATTGAATTCCAATTTAAAATGAATATATGAAGAGGATTAGGTAGCAATTTCTTCCCATAGGGGCACAAAGTTACTCTTCCCCAAATCTCTTTCTATTCGTTAACTGAGACTGGGAGATCAGAAGGAAGACAGGGAGTCGGGTACAGAGTCACCGCCATCAGCAGTGCAGACTAAGGTTACACAGTGCTGACATTAGGAGAGCAGACAGGGAGGCTGCACAGGGGATCACGATTCTGAAGAAAGTGCAGAGAAATAAAATGTTCCAATCAATGAAGATGGAGGAACAATGGGCACAGAGGAGGAATGTGAGGGGCCTCCAGGATGTGGAAACCAAAGGTGAGGGGTTCCTTGCAGGAGCCTCAAGATGAGGATGCAGCTTGAAGTTAAACTGAGAAGCTCTCCAGTTATAGTTACTATATGTGATGCAGAGAGCTTTAGCTTCAAATAAAAAATATACTTAAAGGTGTTGGGTCTTACAGAGTGACACCCTGGCTACCTCAGATCAACAATACCCCTGAGGTAATAAAAGGGGGCTGAGAAACCACACAAAAGAGAAAACTAACAAAAGGGAATGGGAGGACAAGCAAAGAAAGAAAGCAGAGAGGACGATGCAGGAAAGGGGAGAGGAAAGAAGAAGAATGAGAAAAGAAAGGGCAAATTTCAAACCCATCTCTTTTGCTTGTCGTCAAACCCACCTGATATCCTAGGTCATATTCAATGCCACCAAAGATTTATACTGCAAAAATATCTGCTTCAGAGAGATTGGGACCTTCCAACACCACAGCTTTGTGGAGGAGGTGCCCAGATGAAGACCTGTCTGGAGGAGGACACAAGCTCAGAATGCTCAGGAACACTGTTTAAAGGGCCATAGACTACAAAGTCATGATATTAAAGTATCAAATACATAATCTAAGTACCAATGAAAATGTCAGAGAATTAAGGGCTCTTCATATCTTCTGATCTGAACATTATGAGAGGATTTTAACAAAATAAATTGTAAACCTGATATTATTTTAATAATGGAGAAAGCTCCTGGCAAAAAAAGCATTAATTAGCTGTACAAAATTGACATCTCAATACATATATACACACTGTAAATCTTTCAAATCATCTTTTAATCAAGCCACAAACATTATTCACAACTCAATTTGTTTTTTTATTTGATTTAATCTATGAAATATCACCTTTAATTTTGCTTTCAGAAGATTATTACTACAGTTATTTCCTTACGTATGAAATATTAAAATAACCTTTTACACCCTGATGCAAGTCTCATGTAAAATACTGGGATACTTTAATAAAACACAGTCAAACTGTATGTTGTTTTTAAAACTTCCTAGTTTCCAAGGAAAAGAATATGAAAGCCGACTCGGTGTTTCTGAGTCTGATGTTAACAACTTGTGTTCTCCTCTCCATCTTTGCTGAACTTCAAAGCTTTCCTTTGGGACTGCTACTGTGAGCTGAAACTTATGTTCTTCTGTTTCACCTCCTACTTCGGATTCATGTGAGACAGATGACTTAAGGGATTTAAGAGTGCAGACACGTCCAATAAATGAACTTTTCAACCTCTTCAACTGATGATCTGTCAGCAGTGTGAAGCTGTAATAGGGCTAGGAGTGTGGGCTTAGACCATGAGAATTTACATGGGGAATTTTAAAATGACAGACCTACTAGCTCTGTATCTAAAGGCGATTTGGGTTTTTAGCTGACCATAAAGAGGGCAATGTGTCATTTTTGTTTTGTTAACTTTTATTTTTATTAATAAGTTAGTTGTACCTAAATTCTTCATGGAGAGTTGGTACCTGTACATAGCACATCTTAAATCTTTCTACCTCCCCTCTCCTGTCTCCCTTGTGTCACCAGTTTTAAGGAAAAACATGTTCCCATTTTTTCCTAAAAGCTAAAAATGCCTACTCACTTGAAGTGATGATCTGCTGATGCCATTGTTGAGGGGTGGGAGGGAAAGCAGCTGCGGAAGAAAGACCCCCAAAGCTGACCACACCAGGAGGCCAGGGCCTGGGATTGGGAAGCATCTCTTCCACTGTGTTTATACACAGTCGTACACAGCTCCTATACTGGCTTTGTTACAAACACACATGTATGCACGCATATATGGGGAATTGAACCCAGAGTGTTTCCACTGTGCTATATCCCTAGCACACCATCCCTCATTTTAGGGGGGACAGGGTATTCCTAGATCATCTAGTCCTTGTTCAAACTTGCAATCTTTCTGCCTCAGCCTTCCAGCATACTGGATTGCAGATGTGCCACCATACATGGCAGACAGATTACATTTTAAACACAAAGTTGCATTGCCCTGCCTGGGCACCAGTGAGCCACCTGTTATCCTCATAGTCTGGAGCTCTGACTGATTGATGGGAGAGGTGTCTTTGACCCATGTTCAGAACCCCAGCTGGAGATTTGCCTACTGTGCTCATGTTCAGTGCCTCAGCTGGAATCTGGGATCGGTTCCATAGTCTTTTAACTTTAAGTTTTAGAACTGTCACACAGTCTAGACAGTGAAGGATCTCTCTAGTGCATGAGCATGGCCCTCAGTATTCTGTCTGCTGATGCTCCAGCCGGGAGGAGGCAGGAGGCCTGGGGAAGTGGGCCCCAGCGTGTGTGTCTGAGGTCATGGTCCTTTTCCAGGTGGTTTGTGTTAACAGAGGCTTTCTGTTTGTTTTTATCTTCCAGTTTTCCCCACTACTTCTACAGATGATATGCAGCATTTTGAATCCAACAGAGACTACATTTTGAATTCAGTGAAATCGCTGTTAATAATTGTTATATGGACTCCTAAAATATTTTATTACAGAGTTTTTAATTAGTGAAAATTTCATGAATATCATAGAGAAAATATTTTAGAATTTAATGTTTCTTATATTTATGTACACTTAGGACTTTACATTTATATAGTTACTCAC
This sequence comes from Cavia porcellus, assembly GCF_034190915.1. Lineage (NCBI taxonomy): Eukaryota > Metazoa > Chordata > Mammalia > Rodentia > Caviidae > Cavia > Cavia porcellus. The sequence goes on along the minus strand of NW_026947501.1, from coordinate 40,614,488 downwards.
TTTTTCATGTATATCTAGGCTATAAATATCTCTGGAAGCAATTCATGTGCTTATACCTAATTTTAGTCTTTCAAATGAATGTACTGTAATGCTTGTATGTATAAACCCCATAAACAAATATGGGGCTTTTGTAAATTGTGCACTTACTGCAATTATCACTGTTTAACTTTTTAATGATAAGCCATCACTGAAAAAAGTATTTTACTACATTTATAAAATGGTCGTGACATAAAAAATATGCATTAACCTTCACCTTGCTCTACATCAATCATTTTAAAATCAGTAGACTTCATTCCAAGCAGTTGTCATATTTTGAGGTTGACTGACCTTAATTGTCCTTTTTCTAGCAAGAAATCAGCGTCTAATAAAGTCGGGACTGAACCCTTATACCAGAGCACTATAGAACTTTCTTAGCACTGGTTCCCTTTTCCCCATTCTGTCTCTGGACTTGGGGAGCTTGTCTTCAGAGACTTGACCAGAAGCCATGAGCTGGGACCTGCTCTGATCAGGGCTGGAGTGGCCAGGGGTCGACTCCAGCCTGGCACCTTCCCTGACTCTTTCCTGCAAGCATGTGGAAGGTGCCTCCAGCTATTCTTAGAGGACCAATCACTGAGCATTGTGCTCACAGACATTGGTGCATGAGCAGATGAAAGCAGGAAACCCTGAAAATAAAGTTGTACAACTCTAACTAATCAAGGCCTTATTTTTCATATGTGAGTCACCTTTTTACATTGGTTTATAAACATGTTTCAACTAGTCATACATTTTTAGATCGTGATGACATAGCCATTTTGGATTGAACAAGTAGCAAATGTAACTTGCTTTTCACTGGCATATTAAAAAGCCAAGGAAGGAGTCAGATCATGGTTATTTATTTTGCAACTGACACATAGGTAGAGGCAGCATGCCTTTTTAATTTAGTTTCTGCTTACAATTTACTTGTACAATCCATATTACTGTTCTTTTTCTGTTAATCTTTTGTGAAATTTCTGAGTATGTAAGAAAGTATGCAGTCTACTTTTGAACTATTTTAATTACAATATTATTTATTGCTTTCTTTCAATAAAGTTCTGAAACATTTTTCACTGCCAATGAAGAGTTCTTTGAAGATTTTGTTAAAAGTTAAGTACGGCTGGATTGTGTGTGTGTGTGTGTGTGTGTGTGTGTGTGTGTGTGTGTGTGTGTTACCAGACATCCAGCTTACAACCTCATGCTTGCCAGGCGGGCACTCATGACACTGAACTAAATCCCTGTCTCAGGCACAGCTGTTTTGCTTCCTGCTCCAGGCAGGTTCTCTGAAGGTAGTGTCGCTATGGAAATCAATGGACAGGAAGCTGGATGACATAAGTGTAGCGGGGCAGGAGGCAAGAGAAGATGGGGTCCTGCTGGAGATTGGGCCTGGTTAGACCAGGGTAGGGAGGTGCTCCCAGCCCAGTTGGGGGTGGGACACTGACAAGCTCAGCTTTGCCTGCTGTGTCAGGCCTTTGTTCACACATTGTTACCCTGCTGTTTTCAAGTTTCACATGGGTTTCAAGTTTCACATGGTAAATTCCCCCATGGAGACTGATAAATGACTGGAAGGCAAAATCACTGACTAATCATTCTCACCACAGAATTTTGGCGAGGAAAGGAGGAGACATAAATGCATGTGGGATATTTACCCCAAGGACCCAAGAGCCATGGCTGCTCAGGCCCTTGTAGAAAATACATCATATTTGTAGAACCTGCATGTGTCCCTGCATAGATGCTTTGCGTCCTCTCTGGATAACTTACACTTAATACAGTGGCAATGCTATGGGAATAGTAGTTTGCTCTTTAGGAGATACACGAAAAAACATTTGCATGTATTCAGTACAGACAGGACTCCACTCACCCCGGTGCTGGAGGTGGAGCCCAAGGCCTTCACACTAAGCTCTGTCCCAGGCCCTTTGTATTTTGAGGCGGTCTCAGTAAGTTGCTAAATTGCTTAGGCTGGACTTAAACCTCAGCCTCACAGTGCTGGAAGTGCAAGCACACATCACCAAACCAATTCAGATGCAGATTTTTAAAGAAATATTCTCAGTCTGCAGTTGGTTGACTCCTTGGATGTAGAACCCACAAGTACAAAGGGGTGGGTGCTACTTGTACTTGCAAGTACAAGTACAAGTAGGTGCTACTTGAGGACAGTTTTTCAGACCCGTGACACCTGACAGAGCAGGAACACACAGTGGGCGGAGGTAGCAGAAGGAAGCAAGCAGTTCCTCTGGGAAGTCCTGGAGAGTCCTCACCTCTACAGCTTGCAGGGGTGGCTCTCAGGGGTGCCTTGGGTCACCTCCACTCAGCCCCGCCTGGGCTGCTCCCAGATGGAGGGTCTGAAATCTGCTCACCCTTGTTTGGGAGTTTGTTCAATTCAGGCATCCTAGCGTCCTCTAGGAATCCACATGTGAACTGTTCTCACGCCTCAAGGACCCCAGTGAAAATCATCCTGTGTTACAGGAGAGCCTCACTTGTCTCACCTGTCCACAGTGTTTGCCAGAACTGGCTGATTAGGCTCCTCCCTGGCTGATGGGGTCCTGCTGTTCTTGTCATACATTGTCTTTCATTCCATGCACAACAGCCACAGGGATCTTGGTACAGTGCAAGCTCTATGAAGTCTCTCCTCTGCTTGACATTCTCCAAAGAAGTTCCTATTTCTTTGACAATACACACCAAAGTCCTTGCTGTCCCGCATCAGCTCCTTGATGACCTTGTTCCATCTCTGTCATTGACCTGGTGCATCCCTGCATCCTGGTCATGCCCAGCTTCTTTGACTTCTTCCCTGGCAAGACCTTTTGTGTCTCAGGACCTTTGGACATGCTGTTTCCTCTGCCTGGAAAACTCTTCCCTTTTCATCTTGTTCACTCCAGAACTTCAGATTTTGCCTCATATATGAATTGCTCCGACATATCTATCTAGATATATTCAGGTACTATCTGCTCACCAGTAGAACTCTTATTACTTTTCTTTATAACATTTGTCTCATTTCCCAATTATATATGTACATTAATGCGTCGGACTGTCCTCCTCCTTTGCAAGGCTCCTGGGGGCCTGTCCCGCGTGGCGTGTTGATCTTACTACCCCTGGCACACATCTGCCTTCTCTAGGTAGATACAGGAATAACTGACAGATGAGTGTGTGCAAAGATGGCTAAAGAATGGAGAAATAGGTGTGGTTGGACAATGGACGAGTGAGTGAATGAGTGATGGGTGTGTGGGTGATGGCTGGAAGAATGAGTGGAGGGATGAATGAGGGCTGGAGGGTGTAGAGGCATGTTCCCTCTTGCAGAATGGTCACAGTCACTGCATGTGAGTCCTCAGTGCTTGAGGGAAGGGGCACTACTTCCCCCTTGTGTGGCTCATTTTTCACTTCTCGCCAGGGCGGGACTATGAGTTCAGAAACCCCAGGCTTGATTGTCTACTTTGCAGCTCTCTTAACATACCCGTTCTAGGTAAGGACTTATTCCAGCCTCCACAGGCTGGCCCGCGCCTGTGGCTTCCCAACAGCCGCAGCCCTGGTGTGGACAGGGGGCGGGGCCAGGGCGGGACCTCGCGCAGACCCGGATGCGGCCCCGCCCCCGGCGAACCGGAAGTGAGCGGGCTCTGTGAGAGCTGCGGGTGAGGCGGGACTGTGGCGGACCTACGGGGATCCCGTGGTGTTGAACGGGCGGGCGTAGCTCTTGCGGCTGGGACGGGCAGCCCCAGCGGGCGGTGGAAGCAGCGCCTGGAACAGGAAGGAAGCGGCCGTCTCACCGCGCTTCCGCTTGCGGTTTTGAGCTGGTCGCGGCAGAGCAGGCGAGGCTATCCTGTCATGCATCCGCGTCCGAGGCGTCCAGCGGGTAGGAGGGGCTCAGGGTTCTCGGGAGGGGGCCAGGAAGTGAGGTGGTGGGGATCCCAGGCACTGGTGGAGCGGGTCTGGAATGGGCACCTGGGCGGAGGAGGAGCTCGCGGGGAGTGGGTCAGGACTCTGGGGCGGAGGGGCCTGGAGAAAGAGGTGCTGGAGCTCCCGGGAACTAGGGAGTGTAGGTCTGAGGGGGAGGGTCTCGCGGGTCAGGGGGTCCCGAATCCCGGAGTGGGACCCTGCACTGGAGGTGTTCGGGATCCCAGAGGGTGGCGTAGGTGGATGGGGTCCGAGTGGAGAGGCGGGGGTCAGAAGGGCTGGGGAGGAGGTGGAGGCCTGGAAAGGGGTGGAGGTCGGAGGGCGCTGTGTGTGGCGGTCGGGCCTTGGGCGGGAGTTCGGGATCGGCCATGTGCACCTGAGAGAGGTTTGTAAATGGGGTCACTTGAAATGCTGCGGCGCAGGGGAGCTGGAAATCTCGAACAGGCCCTCCCTCCTGGGTGTGTGCCAAGGCACCAGAAAGGTGCTTGGGTGTGTTTTGCTTCTGTGTTTCCGTGGATGGGACAGGTCTGGCACCAGAGCGACCTTAGCCGCCCAGCTGGAGGGTTTGGGTGGGAGGGGCCCTGTTGGGGCCACTTGAGGCAGAATTTCTGTTTTTGGCCATGCACCTGAGGTGCCTGCAGGATATGCTCAGTTTTGACTTGGCTGGGCGTTCTGTCAGGGGTGTGACCCAGGAGACCCTAACAGCTGATGCAGATAGCAGTTCTGTCCAGCTAGCCTTGCCAGGCTAGGCTAGGCTGTGGAGAGGGTGGGCTGAATAGTCCATTTCTGAACTACAGTGAGTCACCCACTCCAGGGCCTTGAGTCAGTGCTCCTTCTCTCTCTGAGTGGGGAAAGTATGTCAGAAGAAATTGAAGAAACAAGGAAGCAGCCTTAGGTTTTAGGGACTTTGAGGTATGCAGGAGTAAAGAGCTGGGGGATACAGAGCTGTTGCTCATATCAGGTCTCCAGTAATTGTAAGTTTATCCTGTCTAATAATGACATCCTTTTTTTTTTTCCTTTAATGCTGGAGTTTTTTAACCTGGGGCCTTGAGCATGCTAGGCAAGTGCTCTACTACCTCCCCAGCCTTAAAAACATTTTTTTGAGACAGGGTCTTCTAAGTTGTGCAGGCTGGCCTTGAATTTGAAATTCTGCTTCAGCCTCCCCCCTGAGTAGCAGGACTACAGGCATGTGCCACTGTGACTGTTGAAAGCTGACTTTTAATGGGACCTGTTTTTAAAGCATTTTACATTTAGAGTAAGCAGACTTGGTGATTCAGACATTTGACCTACCCCATGCAGTAAGTAGGTGCTCTGGCATGTGGTTGAATGTGTGCTTCCTTACCAGTGCCTTTAGTGCCCTGAGTCGCACTGTTCCTTGACCTGGGCAACTGATAGCAGCAGACTGAATGCCCATCAGCTTGTGTTTCACTGGTGTCTGTGCCAAGCAAAGCCACTGCTCTCTGCTTAGGCATGAACCCAAAAGTATGTGCTCTGTTATAAGAGGCTTCCTCTGAGTAAGAGTGGGCCTTGTGACATCTACTGTGGCTTCAACAGATGCTTTTTTGCTCCTTTTTGGCTTTTTTCTGAGCTGTCTGCAGTGAAGTTCAGGGAAAGCCGATTCTGAATGGGTGCTTTTACCCCATGTCTTACAGCATTCTTTCCTAGCAGAGTTTTTCACCCTGTTTATTCAAGGCAGGATTATTTTGTCTCTCCACACTCTGTGGGGGGGGGGGTTTTTTTTTTTTTTTTTTTTTTTTTTTTGCAAGAGAAGTTTGTATTAATGGTGTTTGGTGACAGTCTTATCTTTGAGCAGTAATTTTTTGTAACAGTTTTAATGAAATATAATTTGCATGCCATACCCTCACCCATTCAGAGTGTATAAGTCAGTGGTTTTCATTCTATTCTGAGAGTTGTGTGGCCCTTATCGCTATGCACTTTGGAACTGTGTCATTAATTCAGCAATCCTAGACTGGCTGCTCCTGTTGTCCCAGCTACTCAGGAGGATGCAGGATTGCTTGAGCCCAGCAGTTAGAGGCCAACCTGTGCAACACAGCCAGAAACTCTCTTTATGTTTTTCAAAAGAAACCCTGTACCCCAGCCATCATTTCCCAGTCTCCCCTTCCTCTAGCCTGGGGCAACCATTATTGTACTTTTTGTCTCTGCAGGTTTGCCAACTCTAGATGTTTCATATAAATGGAATCATATTACTGTATGTGGTCTTTTGTGTCTGGCTTCGTTCACATTGTAGCATGTATTATAACTTCATTCCTTTTTGTGGAGGAATGCTATTCCACTTGGTAACTATATCACATTTTATACATCTGTTTGTCTGTTGATGGATTTTGGATTGTTTCCACTTCTTGGCTATTATGAATAATGATGTTGTGAATATTCATGTACAAGTCTTTATATGAACTTGTGCATTTATTTCTTTTGAGTGTATACTTAGAAGAAGAATCTCTATGTCATATGGTAGCTGTTTAACCTTTCCAAGAACTGCCTGTTTTCCATTTCCACCAGGACTGAAGAAGGGTTCTAATTCTCTTATTACTATTTCTTTTTTTTTTTTTTGATGCAGTGTTGGGGATTAAACCCATCCCATCAGGGCCTCACATAGCTAAGCGTATTCTGTACCACTGAACTACATCCCCAACCTCCCCCTGGGGCCCTGCCCCACTTTTTTTTTTTTTTTTTTTTTAATAAGATAGGAATCTCTTTGTCTTGTCCAGGCCAGTATTGAACTCCAAACTCACATGAGCCTCCTGCCTGAGCATTTGGAATGCTGGACCTAGTGGGCTACTGTGCCCAGCTCCTTTATCTGTTATTAAATGCGGGTGTGTATTTTTTCTAATTATGGAATTAAAAGAATTCTTTATATATTCTAGATATATACTTTGAAAATAGATTTCTCTCAGTGAGTCAGTCATCTTTTCACTTATGTCTTAAGCAGAGTTTTAACTTTTGTCCAGTCTGTTTTGTTTTTCTTTATAATTTTGGTGTTACATCTAAGAAACTGTTGTCAAATTTATGGTCTCAAAAAATTAAACCGATTTAAGACATGCATTTATTTACTTACTTATTTATTTGTGCTGGGGATTGTACCCAGCGCTTTGCACATGCTGGGTAAAGGCTGCACCACTGAACTACATCCCCAGGCCTAAATTAACTTTTGTGCATGGTATGAGGTGGGGGTCCAGAGTCTTTCACTTTGGATTAGAAGTTCATTTTCCAGTCAGTTGTTTTTTTGAGCTTTGAAACTTAACATGCTGATAGGATAATAAATGAGTGTAGGTTTCAGTCCATCACTAGCTGCCCTTGGGGAGATTCTTTTTGTTAGTACACATTTGCATTGATGACATTCAACACAGGGACTTAGTACGCGTGCATAACATATCTTAATTCTTTTTTTAACTTGCTCTTTGGGTAGATTTTTGAAGATGCACCGTGACTATACTTACAATGTAGTAGCCAGAGTGTACTAAGCAATCCACAGGGACTGCAGAAAGAGAAAGAGCAATAGCTGGGTCAGGACCTAGGTAGGAAAGTGAAGGCCAGTCAGGACCACACTCTCTTTCCTGGGTGGAGATCTAAGCGCTGGTTCAGGTTACTCTGCTAGGGCGTTTTGTTTTCCCCACAGTGTGTGCCATGGAGCAGTGTGGTGCCCATTGAGGCTGATGTGTGGTCTTGGGGACTAGGTTGTGTGTTGGTGGACTGGCCAGCATGTGGGCTGAAGTCCTGTTCCCTGTTCAGGAACTGCGTGGTCCCTGGGAGTGCAGTCTGCTTCCTGTGGTCTCCATCTCTGCACACGTCTCTCATGTGGCTCATGTGACAGACAGTACCTACAACACTGGCCTTTCCTCCCAGGCTCATCACGGATCCCTTCAGAGAATGTTTCCCTTAAATCACTTATAAAAACTAACAATAATAGAACTGTATTGTTCTTAGCAGCATTGTGAATTAGAATAAAGAATGGAAAGGTACCAGGATTATAGCAGACAGGAAATGCAACTAAGGCAGTCATTTCTGTTTCCATTAAGAAATGCTGTGTAGTTGTCTTTTGAAACATGTCACTTTTAATTTTTTTAAAATTTTTATTAGTATACATTTGCAATACACAGTGATGACATTCTTCATGGGCAGTTGGTGCATGTGGGTAACATCTAAATTCTTTTTATGCGCCCCCCCAATCTTTATTAAGTTCCTGTGTTGAGCTTTTTAATTAGTAAGATGAAGATCTTCCTAAAACCTTTTTATGCTGGGGAGGAGTCCTGAGGTACTCTACAAAGCTCTGGAAAGATACATTTGCCCAGAGGGCCTGGCAGCAGATGTCTGTTTTCACCCTTAATCTTTTTATAGACAGAAGCATTCCAAATGTCTGGACACTCGGTATTGGCTTATTGTGTTTTAAGTAGAGTTTTGCAAGCAGGCATTCATCACTTGGGAAGAAAGTGTTGTGTATTGTGAACTTTTTAATGTTCTTTCCCCAGGGTCCTAAGGGTAAAACCACTTTACTGAAAAGGAGTGGGAAGTTGGAGGGAGAAGCACCAACAGTTTTCTGAAAAAATTTTCATTGTTGAAAAACAAAAGTCAGGGGCTAGGAATGTAACTCAGTGGTCGAGTGTTTTCTTAGCAAGTACAAGGCCCTGGGTTTTAGGCTGAGCACTAAAAAAAGTTCAATTAAAAACTTAAGCCAAGCTGGTTGTGGTGGCACATGTCTGTAATCCCAGCATTACAGAGGCTGGGGGTCACTGTGAGTTCAAGGCCAGCCTGGACTACATAGCAAGACCCTGTCTCAAAAAAACCAACCAACCAAACAAACAAACTGAAGTCAAAGTTTTAGTGTTGCATCTGTCTTAGAAAAGGAAATTGCAGAAAGCTCGGGAACTAGGGGTAGGAGGCCTTTCTCAGGGGAGTCCTTCATCTCTTTCCCTTGTGTTCTGCATGTGGCAGGAACCACTAGGCCTGATGGTATAAAGCCAGGTGGAAGGTCTCCCCTCCTAGCTTGTGATGCTGGTCTGCAGAAAGATGATCCAATAGGCGTAACTCTTTTCCCTGATGAAACTGAAAGAGGCAGGCAGCTGACTATTGCATCTTCGACTTGGGGTGAATGGAAGTTTTGCTGGCCCCACAGTGGCTCTTGTCCTTTCCAGTGACTAAACCTGTGGTTCCTGGATTTCTGCCTCTAGGCAACTGCCCTATGGAGGACAGTGTGTTGCTCAGGGCAGGAAGCGGCCATGCACACAGTGTAACTTTTCATCTGTGAATGGATGATTGGGACCAGACTGTCTGGCCATGCCTCTCAGTGCTAAGGCTTGTTTATCTGCTCTTTAAAATCTGTCAAAGGCAAATCACAGCCGGGAAATTCTTTTTAGGGGGCTGGTGGGGCTCAATACAGTGGCTTCTGTATGTTTATTTATTTTTATTAAGTTTATTGGTATAGTTTAGATACACATGATGATCACATTCATCATAGGGACTTTGTACCTGAACATAGCGTACCTTGATTCATTTTTTTCCATGTTCCCCTCGCTTCCCTTCAGTCCCTATACCCCTCCTTAGCTATTAGTCCTTTGATAAGAAACAATTGGCTATTTTTTTCCTCACTCTGTGAGTTGTCTCATTATTCTGTTGATCATTTCTTTTGGTGTGCAAAAGCTTTTTAGTAAGATGAGATCCCAGTTGTTGAATCTTTATAATATTTTCCATGTGATTATGTTTTTTTGTTTGTTTTGTTTTATTTATTTATTTATTTTCTTTGAGTTAGGGCCTTACTGTGTAGTTCACATTGGCCTTAAACATATTGTGTAGACCAGGTGGGCCCCTAACTCGTGGTGATCCTCCTTCCTCAGCCTCCCCAGTGCTAGGATTACAGGCATGTGCCTCCACGCAGAGTAATAGGTTTTGTTGATAGAGTGTTTTCCTACACTTGTGTGTTCAAGAGTTCTACCTGTTCTTTCTTCCAGCAGATTTAGTGTTTCTGTTTTAATATTGAGGTCTTTGATCCATTTTGATTTTAACATCTGGGAAGTTCTTGTCATGCTTGGGCATCTAGAGGAGGTTCAAGGTGATTCTCATTTGAGGGGCATTGTATAGGTCCTGCCCACCTGGTGGCAGATGGGTCTTCACCTAGAGGAGGAGGCAGGAGTCCCATGTAGAGCTTGAGAGCAGTGCACCATCATCCCTCTCACTGCCATCCGGGATGTGGCCGTTAGACCTAGGAGACCTAGAATGGAAGCTTGGAAGGAGGTTCTCAGGCTGGGAAGGGCTTTTGTCCAAGAAACACAAGCTGCAAGAGCTGTTGTAGTGCTGGAGGATGGAGGGTTGGAATTCTTAGTTCAGCCTGGGGCACAGCTTTGGTTGGTCAAATTAAAAATTATTTTAATTGGTACATCTCTCAGTTACTTTATAACCTCAGTGAAATTTTATGATTATTTTCATTCTCTCTGGAAAATGCATCATTCTTAACAATTGTTTAAAAGCCCTTGAAGGTTTGAAGTTACAAACAGCATCTTATTGGTAACTGCAGATGCAGTCATTGTTCTCTATAACAACAAACCTTACAGAACCAACTTAAAGTGCTATGGATAAAGGTGACTGCTTTCTAAGCCTCCTAACATAGGAGGAGTTGCATCTTCTATGCTGTGCATTTGCCCCAAAACAGGACAAGGCAGCCCTCTACTAAATGATTTGAAACATTTTTTAAATCATTAAAGTACTTGAAATCAAAGGGTGATGTTTTTAAAAGATTTACAACAAGCTGAGCTCTTAATTCTCAGTTGTTTTTATCCCTACAGCTGTCATTTAGGTTTAGTGATGATGGAAGGGCGTTTGGTCATGTGGCTCCTGCCCTCCATGTGTTGCGCTGGCATCGTGGTAACCTGGGCCTGAAGGTGGCTGTGCTTACTCTGTAACCTTGGTGCTGCTCTTGCAGATGTGGAAAGCATCAACAGCCTATGCTGTGTCCATCACCCAGGACGACAGAGGAGCTGACAACTGGGGGACCGACCCTGACTTTGTGGTAGGAGTCACCAGCCTGCCTGTGATTTGCGTTTCTTTGAAAGCGATTTTCCTGTGTTTTGTTCATTTGTGTGTTTGTGTTCACAGTCATGGGTGTGGGGTTTACTAGTTGTTTTTCTTTCCAGAATGATGTGAGCAAAAAGGAACAGAGATGGGGCTCCAAAACCCTGCAAGGGTCCAGGCACCAGGAACACATCAAGTAAGAGCCTCTGCAATGCTGTCGCGAATGGGGGCCCCTCCGCACACTCAACTAGTGGGTCTTCCGCAGGATGGGAACAGGCCCCAGCAGGGACATCTACTGCTGACAGCTGAAGGGGCCAATCAGGCATCAGAGTTGCTTTTGCTTATGGTATTGACCTGGTGTTCATACAGCAGATGAATGAATATAAGTCGTGGCACCTAGATTTAATGCATGCTTTTATGTATATGTGCTTACACGTGTAATTGGCCACCAAGTTAAAATGTCCACAATAGACAAGTTTCCTCACTTACAGTTCTGGGACTCCTGCTTCTGCATCTGGTGATTTTCATCAGGGCCCACGGTCGCCTAAGTTCTTTCTCTAAATAGGAGGCTTCTCAACTGTGAGATGTCATTGGATACTTTAGATCTTAAACACCCTCCTTCCTTTGATTATTATTATTACTATTTTTTCCTCCCTTTTATTATTGTCTGAAAATTATGGTGCTTTGCAGGATTTAGTCACTGGGGTGTTTGAACTGAATTCCAGGCTTTGAGAAAAGCCTAGAATAGGATACAGCGAGCTGTATCATCATTTCTGATCTGGCACTATCTGAAATGCCAGCTCTGGGCAGCTTGTTTTCTCTCAAGAAGCGATGATAAAAGGGCCTTTAAAATCATGCGCAGAGGTTGGTTTTAGGCCACACTGGTCAGGATTGGTTGTCCCTGTCCTGTATTGTAAAGGCAGCACTGCTGACCTGGTGACCTGCTTTGAAACATGGGGAAAGTTCCTGTCTTACTTGGCCACAGTATCTGGTAGAGGAGGATACAGTAAATCACCTGGAACAACAGAGTCTACATGGTGACATTTTAGAATATCACCTTTTATTTTTTGTATTTTTTTAATGAAACAAATTCTTACCATGTTGCTTAGGCTGGACTCAAATTTAGTCTTAAGTGTTGGTCCCTCCTGGGCTTGCCCAGCCCACGTTTCCCACAGAACTGAGTTGAGAAGTCAGAAAGCTAGGAGAGGGGATGAAATGGTCCTGGTAGGAACACCTGCCCCAAGTTGGTTAGGTCATCTGGACCTCTTCTGTTCTTGGTGGCCTCAGCCTGTTGGGCAGGGAATATGGACTGTCTGGGATGGCAGCATCTGGATGAGTTAAGGTTCCATAAGGAAAATGTGGGGATGGGATCGTTTTTGGCACCCTGCGGCTCTTCCCAGAGTTCTGCAGGGGCTCTTCTTCTCTTGCTCGTGGAGGGTCAGGTAGTTTCTAGGCCTGGTATGTATTTTAGCCACATTCTTGTGATGATTGTCTTTGTGTTGATGGTGTGGGCGTTGTGTCTTCTGGGCAGAAGGGCTCCATGCCCAGGTAGCTGTTGTGCTGTTCTGGGTTCTCATAGTGACAGCTCTTTCCTGGCTTGCCAGATTTTGACTAAATCTTGTGATGTGCCTCCTGCCTTTCTGTATTTAAAATAAAAAGTGGCTCTTAGGTGATAAATTCTGAATGTCTGTCTGGACAGGTATACAATGCTTGAGTGTACCTCAAATAAAGACAGACTGTCATAGGTATCCTTGGTGGCCTTGGAGATCTGGAGGAAGGGACCTTGACTTTATCCCCCCTTCTGCCTCCTGATGGTGTTTGTAGGACTTGTGTTCCTAACCCATTTGTCTACTGAAGTTAGCGGCCTTTCTCCAAATGAAATGGAGTTCAAGTTTTAGCTGGGTATCTTTGGGGCGGAGTTGGATGAGACCATGGTGTGCATTTGGTACAGCGTTCCTCCTTCCATCCATTTCTGCGCAAGAACCGCTGAAGTGGGTGCCCCAGCTTCAGGATAGTCAGGAACATACATAGAAGGTAGGCAGTTGATCAGCACCAAAAAAAGAAAGCTTTCAAGTTTGCAGAGGTGATGTTGCCTGTCTTTATTTATCCCATTGCAAAACAAGGATGCACATCCATTTCAGAGTTTTTTTCTTTCTGCTCTTACCTTTCTTCTCAAGCATATACAAGATAAGAGAAAACGTCTTTCAAGAACATCACACTCTCAAGGAGAAGGAACTTCAAACGGGACCAAAAGCCTCCCATGGCTATGGAGGGAAATTCTGCGTAGAACAGTACAGCATGGACAAAGTAAGTGGGCGACAGCTGTCTGTGCTGGGTCCCTGGTTGTGTGGGCTGCTTGTGGTGGGCCATGTAGTCCTTACGTTTTTCCTTAGCTTAAATGTGTCAAGTTGGTTTGTCAGGGGTGAGATCTGTTCACAGTGGGTCTCTGTCAACTGACCCCACTCACTAAACTCTCTGGCTTTTGGAAGTTCCCAGAGGTGCTGGCGAATGGTAGAGAGACCCTAAGGGGAGATTAGCTGGACTTTGTAAATGGGACAAGTCCAGAAACAACTGAGCTGCAGATGTCCTAGTCAGCACTACCTGTGTTTCCAGCTTATGGCCCAAGTTGTACCATTCCGTAGAGTAACCATACCTGTGGGCCCCTCATCACATCATTCCTGGAAATTGTGCTAGCATGTAGCTGACGTCCCATGTGGCTTTACTGACCTCTGCATGTAGCATCAGCACCAACCAGGTGGCTTCTGTGAGCAGTCAGTGATGGGACCAGGCTGCCAACACCGAGCAGATGCTCATGGCAGCTGCTGATGAGCACAGCCACCTTTATGGCACTGCACATTGTTCCACCTAAGAGCAGGCGAGTGTTGGCTCGAGACAGCTAGCTGGTTTCTCCCTGGAGAATAAACAGTGCAGATAGCAGCACGTCTGTCGTAAAGCAGGGCAGACTTCTGCAGACACCCTTGCAGCAGTGAATTTTCAGGTCTGAGCAACTTGGTGTTGTTCAGACCGGACTGATGTGTTGCCCGCACTGTGGACAGAGGTAAAAGGATCAGCTGGCATTAGATTCTGGTGGGTAATTCCATACCTCTCCTCCTGTTGCATGAATCGAATTAAACATCTGAAGCTGGAGGCTGACTAGGTGCCATCTGCAGGAAAGAGACATGGACATTTGCTGTGTCACTTGTGCTTGTCCCACAGAGATATCCTAATGGTGAAATAGATAGTGTGTGCAAAAGAATCTCCCTGGGGCTCTGGATACGAGTCTGGTAGCCTTTCAGAGCAGCAGAGCAAAGTGGCAGACAGAACCTTCCATCAAGTAGGTGGCTAGGCTTGTGCTCACTGGAGGTCATGTGGTGTTAGTGCAAAAAGAGGCTGACTATATCGGGCCCCAAGTTAGGGTTAAGGAAAATGATCCCGGTTTATACAGCACAAGTCTGATTTAAAATGATTTCTCTGCTGTTTCTTGGGCTGTGTCTTTTGTTGGCCTGGATCCTGCTTATCCTTGAGCCTCCAACTTGGGCTTTTTCTAGCCGAGAAACTTTCCTAAAGAGCCCATCTCTTCCTTCCGCCTAACTTTCCCACCCTGAGACCCCGCTTCTCCTTCATGCTGGCCTTGGCTTCCCCTTCAGTTGTTGCTGCCACGTTGTGCTGTGGTTTGCAGTGAGACTCTTCTCTGGCCTGGCTTTTCAGGGCCAACACTCATCATTCTCATCTGTGGGTGGCTTGGTGTTGTGCAGGGTGCTCAGGGACATGTGGTGAGTGTGCAGAATCATGCTTTGTGGCTGACACACATACATGCAGGTCCTTACTGGCTCAAAGAATCACTCACTTCTCAGAGGGGCTGATAATAATCCCGCAACAGTGGACCTGGAGATGGTTGTTGCCTCTGCTGCTTCTTAGTGCTACTGTTCTCTGGGCCTACATGTCTAAGAATATTCAGCTTTCATCTCATGTGAGCACCATGAGACCAGCCTATTTTCAGAAAGAACTGACAGTTAACCTGGGAATAAGTGCTTAAACTCTTTGTAACTTGCCCTGTCTAGAACCTGCATAAATAGTAGTGAGGTCCTTCCTTGTGCAAAGAATTGAGGAACTAGTGACAGGCACTGCCAGAATCATATTTTGAGGAAGCACAGGAGCTGTTGGGGCTCTAGTTGTGCCATTGTCTGAGCACATGGCCAACTTCTTCTGGCTTCCTGTTTCTGTGGTCTCTGCTGCTTCTTATACCTCAGCCTTCAGGGTGGAGCTCCACTTGCACAACTGTGTAATAGCAAGTGTGATTGTGCCAGTAGAAGATTAAAGATGCTTTAGGAGCATGTCTGTTTCAGTCAGAAAGCTGTAGCTGTTGCCAAACATGGTGATCGTGACTGTCTTTTTAGAGTCATTTTCATGTAACTTTCTGAGTTACATGAAGTTATGCTGAAGAATCCCTTTGTCACAGTGGCCTCTCGCCACTCCCTCACTGACATTTTCTGGTTGAGATCCTAGAGGTCATGCATGGGGTATGTTACGGTTTATGTCGAGATGTCCCCCCAGAGCCTCATGCAATCACAGGGTTTGTTTTGGAAGTGACTGTATCTAGAGTGTGTGATGCTGGGTTTAAGGCTGTGTGATACTGGTTGGTTTGACAGCACCCTAATCCTAGCAGCCTAGAGTGTAAAATGGTCAGAAAGATGCTATTAAGGCTGCTTGCTTGCTTTTGCTATCTTCTGCTGCTCTGAACTTTTGCCCCTGTGCCATGTACAACCCTGTCTCGGAACCAGCTATGGACTGAAACCTCTACAATGTGTGAGCTTTCTTCCTTTAACTTTGGGTGTCAGGTATTTTATCTCAGCAACAAGAAAAATAACAAGAGTGGCCACTTGCCGAGCCTCACTGATGTGCTGAACACTGCCCAAGTGGCCAGACCCAGCATCTACCAGGTAAACTGGCATAGGTGGTTAAGGTCAGGATGTGTACCAATGGGGCATGGGCATATGTGTTTGGATGTGTGTGTGTCCTTCCCACACCTGTCACTGTGTTGCCTGTCCTTAGCACCCATGGAGGGGTCCTGGGGGACTATGTACTGTGGGATTAGCTCTGGAAGCCTGGGTCTTAACTGTGCTCAACATCGGGAACCGTTGGGCCCAAGGCAGCATTGTGGTCACACGATCTATCAAGGTGGCTGCACTGGGTAGAAGAATCATAGACACAACCAGAGACACTGTGCTGGTGAAGAGACACAGCTGGGTTCCGAAGAATGTCATTGCTGGAGAGGGCTGCTCTTGAGGCTGGGGTTTGCAGACCTCGAGGTGAAGCATGCCAAAACCCCAGACTCTGCTTCCTTACTTTACTACCTGGTAGACATGTAACATACAGAAGATTCCTGAACCTGTGCTCCCTGTATGATGGGGGCTGACAGTGTTGGTGATTGCGACTCTGGAATGAGCCAGTTTGGGTGACAGCAGCTGGTACCCTGTCTACACTGTATGCATACATCGGTGTTGATTCTGAGTCTGTGTTATTACTAAAATAGACCTTTCTATGCTTTAGTGTATTGACAAAATAAATATTTTTTGTCCTGATTTGTAGTTCTTACAGTATGAAAAAGCCTTTTTTCAAGAGAGTAAATGTATTGCCAGCAATGTCCATGTAAATGGCTCTTAGGAATTGTGTGGTCAGCTGCCATTATCTCTTTTTTCCATGCCCTGTTGCATCCAAAGCTCCACTCTAGGTCAGGCGTTGTGGTGTGAGAGCCCTGCAGCTGCATTGGAGAAACCCTGCACCAGAGACTCAATGGCTCAGGCTGCAGTTTCTCCCGGGATTCTGGCCATGGGTGCATGGAGGAAATGCCTGCACCTGGGTTGTTAATGTTGTGCTAGGCGTGAGTCTGTGATATTTTATTTTTGGACTCTCTTCTAGTCAGCTGTTGGCCATGAATATCAGTTGAAACTTGCTAAGCACTGCTCTCAAGTCGATTCGGTCCGGGGTTTTGGAGGCAAGTTTGGTGTCCAGATGGACAGAGTTGACCAGGTGAGTGATGGGCACAAGAAGTGACCCCGAGTTCTGCTGAGCACAGTGCCTTCCACCCCAGATGGTGCTGGTGCTATGTGTGTCCTTTGGGTCACTCGTAGCAGTGTGCTGGGAGGGATGTCTAGAGAAGAGCCGAGGCCTCTTCCCCTGGGGTGCTCTGAGAGGCTGAGCCAGCTGGGTGAGAAAGGGGGGTAGTAGCATGTAAAGAAAGGCCTTTCTCACATGGGCTTAGAGATCCCTGTGTTGCTGTCTACTTACCAGATGGACTGGGGTCCTTCTTTAAGTGCCCTGGGCATAGGACACCCTTAAATTTATTGCCTAAGAATGTGCCAATGGGGACCACTCCCACCCATTTCCCTTCCTATATATCACTGTGGCAAGTGCTGCTCAGAGTTCTTCCTGTGGAGCCCTCCTTTTCAGGGCTGCAGGCTGGGTCCAGATGTTCTGGCAGGCTCAAGCTTGAGCCTGTTCTGATTCCCTTTGGATCAGGGCCATTAGCCCCTTCCTTCATTTTGTTTCATGGCAGGCAGAGGCCTGGATGTGGACAGGCCTCAGTCTGTGTTCCGACTTTTTGACATCCTAGCTGTCTTGGAATTTCTATTCCAAGTGAAATGGGAGTCATGGTAATCCCTCACTCATGGGGCTGGGTGGGAAGCAGAGCAGATAGTGTGCCCATATGCCCACCATGGTGCCTGGCTCCTGCTGCTGCTGTTGTTATTAGTATTCATTTTGTTCTTAGGATAGCTTATTTGAAGAATGCGTTCCTGTGTGGCATAGAGAATTGTTCGAGATGGGGAGTATGTGGCTACAATACATTAGCTGAGCCTGATGTGCAGCAGCCTTCTGGGGAGGAAGCCACGTTGCCCTGGATGTGCTTGACTGTGGTGCCTGCCAGACTGTGAAAGTGGTTTTGTTTTGTTTTTTTTTTTTTTTGTGTGTGTGTGTGTGTGTGTGTGTGTGTGTGTGTGTTTTAACCAGCAGTACTCCAGATTGAACCCACAGCCTTGCACACTCTAGGCAAGCACTCAACTACAGAGCTGTACTCCCTTCCCATTTATTCATGCATTCATTCATTGATTGTTTAAGAAGGCAGCATTTCATCTTCACGCTGGCAGACTGTTGGATCTTGATACCAGGGGACTGGTGCAGGATAATTCCACAAAAGCAACTCCTGAGTTTACAGAGAGCATAGTATACAATTTAAAAGTGGGCAATACAAAGCAAGTAACAAAATGTTACATACTTGGCTACATGCCCTGAGTTGTATTGTGACAGGTAGGCTAGCCTGGACCAGATACAAAGGAATTGTTTATCATAATATAGAAACACTCTGGGCACAAGAGGAGTGGTCCTTTACTGGGTGAGCATAGGTAAAGGAAGCCCTTTTTATCACATGTGGATTTCCAGATTATCAGACTGGTTTCGGAAGCAAATTTGGTGTTCAGTCCGAGCGGCAGGACTCCTCCACTATGGGACTCCTGAATATAAGGAAAGACTGGCCATGCACGAATCCCACCAAGGCACAGTCCCCACCTCCTGCCTCTTCCCACACTCCCTTGCGGTACAGCCACTTCCAGCACAGGCTTCAGGGTTCACCTCGGTGCTCTAGCAGGCTCTCCTGCTCACCAGCTGTCAGACCATTGGGCATCCTCAACCCATTGAAACTAAGTTCCCGTTTATCCCATTCTCTTTTTTCCCCCTTTTGACCTTTCAGAGGAAAGTTGGGGTAGAAATTATAGTTCGCAGGTTTCTGGGGTGGTCTTCTAACAACCTTCTGCGTGTTTGCTTGCTTTTGACCACGACTTCTTGGGTCATCATGCCAGGCCTTGTTGCCTCTGAGGTTAGGAAAGAGAGGTTTTAGTTCCAGCACCTCTGACCCTTCCATCAGAGGGTTCGTAGCAGTGAGGGCTGAGAAATGCGTGTTCTGTGTCATTTCTGTGTTTCATTGTAGCAGTGGTGCTTTTCAGACAGGGGTGGGTAGTTTTGTTTGTTCTGATTTTTTTGCTTGTAACACCACCCACGTGTAGGATCTTCACATGTAGCCACACAGTGTGTACACACAGCTGGAAAGTAACCTTTCTGGGGCCACACACTGGAATTCCAGATAGTTGACGCATATTCCTTAGAGCAGTCACACTTCCCATCAAAGTTCTCCAACAGAGGCCTTGGTTACGAGAACCTGGACCCATCACCGGCTGAACGATGATATCCAGCAGTGAAGGGCAGAGTGCGGGCTTTGAGCGCAGTAATAGGACCTGCGCAGTGCTTGGGTGTAGGGTGGTGAACGCACTGGGCCTGACCCTGCAGACTGCATGGAGAGAGCCTTCGAGTCTCAGCGGCATTGAGACTGCATGACAGTGTGACTTTCATGTGGATGTGTGTTGCTGCAGCAGACATATTTGGCTGGTAGAATGTCCACATGGAGTATTTTCTTTCTTTTAAAAAGCAAGAAAACAAACTGCGACTGAGCCTGTATTTAGTGCTGGGTAGAGTGGTTGCGTAGGAAACAGATGAGCGTAAGCCCTGTGGTTGGTGTGGAAAACTGTGCTAGTGAAGTGTCCCATCGCAAAGGCCTCCTATGCCCCTTTCTTGGCTTATTTCTTGCCAGCCTGCTGCCTGTCTCCGCCCTTTCCCCAGGAGAATGCCAGAAGCATGCCCACGCCTATCCTGCTCCCTGCCTGTGCACTAGACATTGTGGTCAGACGCAACTTGCCTGTTCCGGAAAGCCTGTGTTGTGGCGGTTCTTGGTTCTTTCTGCCAGGGTGCATTTTCTTGGGCTGTTTGAGCCCTATCTGCATGCACCTGCGATCATCTCGGACCGGGCCTGTCCTCTGCCTCAGAGTAAATCTTGTATTTTGTCACCTCCAGACTATTCCAAAGGATTCAGTGTCAAGGAGAGGGTGCAGAAAGATCAGATGGATAAAGTAAGGCTGTCCAGCTCCAGATGTGGAACTTTCTGCCCGCAGGCCCAGGGATTCCTGCAGCCCCCACTCTGTGTCAGTTGCTGTTTGTAGCTACCATCAGGTAGGCACTGTGCTCGTGGTTCTGGCCATCTACCCACTCAGCTGGCATATGTCACTACGGCAGCAGTGGACTGGCTCCCAGTCGAGGTCTGAACTAGCCAGTCTTGAGTGCTTGGCCATAGCATGGCAGTGAGGGAGCTGTCACTGGATCATACTGCTGTTTGAACTTTGATTATGAATGGTAAATCAGACTGGGAATTGAGTTAATGTGAGACCATTTGTAGGGTCATCCTGCCCTTGGCTGTAGTGGTGGGTGGCATGGTGGAGCCTTAGAGCTCTGTTCCTATACAGCTTGTGGCTGACCTCACAGCCTCTCCTCGGGCACTTCCCCATGTCACCAGGGTCCATGGGAGAACCCTGGGGCACACCGCACAGGCCGAGGGGTCTGGAGAAAGGACTAGTCACAGCCCAGTTCTGAAGAGCTGGGAAGAGTTTGTTAGGAAAGTCAGGGCTAAGAGAGTGCAGAGCAGAGGGCACAGCATATATTTCAGTGTGGGGGATTGAGGGATCACTGCAGGGCTGGAGAAGGGAGCCGCACAAACCATGTGAGGTCCTCAAGTTGTTCAAGGGACTCTGGAGCCCTGGATGGGCTTAGCAGGCAGAGGACAAGAGTGGCATCTGCCCTGAGTAGCCCCTGTCTGCATCGTGGGAGATGGTCTAAGGTTGCTGTGAAGAGGTGGCCCCAGAGGCCTGAACAAGGTATTGTCTTAGGCTGGAATTGCAATGGGAGATGCATCTGATGTTATAGATGTAAAGGTGGCAAGTGGCTGGGCTGGGGTTTGTCTTCAAGGGCCCAGGAGGAGGGAGGAGCCAAGTGGCCAGTGGGGTGACTGTGGAGCTGGAGAATTTGGATGAGCATGTGTGGTAAGTGCTTGTGATGCCTGAAGTTCGTCCAGTTTAGGGCTGCG
The DNA here is from genome assembly GCF_034190915.1 of Cavia porcellus. Taxonomy (NCBI): domain Eukaryota; kingdom Metazoa; phylum Chordata; class Mammalia; order Rodentia; family Caviidae; genus Cavia; species Cavia porcellus. The sequence continues at coordinate 40,593,613 of NW_026947501.1, read as the reverse complement.
CCTGTCTGATGGAAGTGTCAGGTCAGAGGATGCTGGGCAAGGAGGCTCCTCGAGGTGGCAGCAGGGAACTCCAGGAAGTATCTGGTGGCTGGGGCCCCTGGGTTAGGAGGACGGAAGGAGCTAATGAGTGAGAGAGTCAGAAGTTGTGGCTTTGCGGTTGGGAGTTGACGAAGTTTCTGTCTCTTGTCTGTGGTTGATGCCAGTGGTAACCAATGACCGCTGGGCTTGTAAACGCCGTGGAAGTAAGCATGCGAGGCTGGCATTGCCTCTTGTAACCCTATGCATGAGGCATCATGATTCCCCCTTGGAACTGTTGTGCTGTCATGGAGCCTGGTGCTTTCTAAGTGAGGCCACTGGCCAGGGCCCAGGCTTTGCTATGAGGCCGTCCTAAAAATATGATGGGTCGCTGAGGACTCGAGTCTGCAGTTGTCTCTGTGGTGATGGAGATCAATGTGAGGCCAGTGACCTTCTGTTTTGGAAATGCCCAGCCTGTCCTGTCTTGGACAAGGTTGGCTGTAATAGGCATGAGGGGATCAAGGGCAAGAGTAGTTGCTCTTGTGAATCTTGGAGCCAGGCCAGACAGGACAAGGAGGATGGAGCAAGGTTTATATGGGTAGGAAGGTGGCAAGTGCGAGAGGCTGTGGTCGGTAGGCAGTCACAGGCTGGAGTGTAGCTCAGTGGGAGGATGCCTGTGTCCCACGTATAGACTGGCTTCCCTTTCCAGCATGCAGAGCAGAGGTGGGTCTTGGTGACGGAGTCACTGTGAGGAAGGCTGAGCACAGGGATGGTGTGGGAGGTGATATGGATGGGGAGTGGATGTGGACAGAGAGATGCCCCTGCCTGAGCAGCAAGCCAGAGGCCTCCACTGCAGGAACTGGGATGAGAGGACTGGAGCCACCCTCCCAAAGCAGAGGGCAGGAACCAGGGCAGTGATCTCACTGCTACCCTGAGGCTACAGGGCAGGCAGGAGTCACCTGGACAGCTGGGCAGGGATTGTTCTAGAAAAGGTGGCAGACTGTCCAAGGTCAGTAGGTTTGGGAAAAGGGAAAGGTTTAGTCAGGAAAGCTGAGTAGCCAAAGCTTAGACTCAGCAGAGATAAGTCTAGGCCAAAGGCCCTTAAGAGCTATACAGCTAGATCTGTTGGGCATGGCGGCTAGGAGGACAGGTGACTGCTCTGGCCAAGGTGGGAGTCCTTTGGGGTGGGCTTTTTGGCTCCCCTGTGAAAGGATAGGCACAGGGGAGGATGGATGTGAGCCAGATTCCTTTCTGGTCTCCTTTGGGCAGCTGGAGCCATCTGTGCCTGTGCCGCAGGGAAGTGTGGTTTTGCTACCTCGAGGGGCTGCCTCTTTGGGCTGCACTCTAGTGTGCCATGTGGGGAAGCAGTGAGCATCCTGAGCTGGAGCACTGTGCTCCCATCAGCAGTGGTGCAGCTCTCAAAGGAACTGGGGAAGGTCATTAGTTTCTAAGAACCCCATCAGCCTGTGCTAGGTCCTGCGGTTTAGGGCCTGATGTCACAGCGGTTTCCCTGGGGTGTAGCTGAGAGCCCAGTTGAAATAAAGTGGTGGCATCCCAATTACAGAGCCACGTGGAACATCTGGCCAGGCAGGCCTGTGTGTCCTGAGGACCTGTCCCCACACAGCAGAGGCTTGTAGGCAGGGCGGGGGCAGGCTTGATCAGGCTTGAGCAGCACAGAGGTGGCTTGTCCCTGAGCAGATGGCTGTGACACTGACTAATGGTCAGCAGTGTGTGTGGCTGTACCTCCGCGAATCTGCAGAACACAGGGGCAGAACTTAGGCTGCCTGGTCTGTTGAGGGATCTGGGGAGGCTGTAGCATTTCCGCAGGTAGGGAGGGGCAGAGGAGCACACTTCTGATTTCTTTTTCCTTCTCTGCAGAGTGCGTCGACCTTTGAAGGTGTGGCACAGGTATCGTCTGCCTACTAGAAGACTGTCCCTGTTCAAGCTGGTGAGTGTCACCCACACAGCCAAAGCGCTATTTGGTCTTCTCTGGAGGAAAGTCTAGGGAAAATCCCAGGAGGAAAAGCAAGGTTGGAGAAACAGCCAGGAGCAGAGGGACATGTGTGACTGCCCCCATAACCCTGCCCCCTACATTGCAGGGACCCTGGAGACACAGTTAACCCCTCTTTGCTTCGGAAAGTAACTCTCACAACAGAGCCTACACCAGAGTCCCTGTGAATGGGGGTCCACTTAAAATTGGGAAGCAGAGGCCCACTTTTGCTCACTTCAGAGGAAATACCTGCCAGTAGGTGGCGTGTGCCCAGAACCCCAGCACTCTGAGAGCCTGAGGCAGGAGAATTGCAAGTTCAAGTGCTGTCTTGGCAACTCAGTGAGAACTGTCACAAGAAACATTACACAATGAAAGAGCCCTGGGCTCAAGTCTCAGTGGGGTGAGGGGGCGGGGAGAGGAGAAGAAGGAGGGGAGTGGAGCTCAGAGTTACTGTAGCTCCGCTGCAGGTGCCTTGGATCACTTCCCGATTCTGTGGTCCCAGACCACCTTGGCACTTTGAAAGTCATTGAGGACCACAGAGAGCCTCCATGGAGCTGGATGTGTTTATTGGTATGTATTCTAAATTAAAATGGAGGAAAGTTTTCAATTCATGTAAAAATAAAACTATGGTAAGTCTGCTTATTAAGTTTGCTTTTAAAAAAACTACTGTGAGTTCCAGAATAAGAAAATTTAGGGGAATGACATCATTTTATGTTTTTCTAAATCCCATTACTAGAGGATGGTGGATTGGGGTCTCATATCTGCTCCCACATTTTGTCTGTGGCAGTGGCCAGATTGCTTCTACAGTTAAGGTAAACTGGACACAGGTGGACCAGCAGGTGGGAAGGGAGGGCCCTTGGTGACCTTGGGGTCACTATGGTGTTCTGTATTTTGCCTGGTGCGTGTGGGCCATCTTTCCTTAAAGGCTAGTTCTGCATCCTGGGAAGCTTCCCCAGAGTGACAACATCATGCTGCAGCCATTAAAAAAACAGTAGACCTACAGATTATCCTTGTTGTCCTGCGATTGATCCCTTTCATTATACTATTGAAGAAAATCACATTTGTTCTCCATCTCCTTGGTGCAGTCTTTAAGTGACAATGCTCACTCTGTCACCTACTAATTTTCTAGAACTCTTTAATTCTGCTTGAAAGCATTAATTTTCCTGTGGGTAACAAATACTGCTATAAGTTTTGACATTTGACAGAATGATTTGATTCATTTACTTTGGAGGAAGTGTCTGCCAGATCCCCAAATCTGCATAACCAGAGTTTGTCTGCCACTTGTTATCTTAGGGAAAATCATGTTCCATAAGAAAACCGTTTAGCTAGTGCAGAGAGGCTGTTCTCTGAGATGCACAGGAGTGCTTTATGACTATCCCATTTCTGCCACACGAAACACCCAAAATGCATATGTAAAGGTCAAAATCTGCTGAAAATCAGTATCTTTTTTTTAAACTTCTTTAACAACAATAGACTTGCATCTTTTCTTAAGGATGCCTGCTTCTTTGTTTTTTCAGCATGTGGTGGCAAGTAATGTGATGATGGGTTATGTAAAAGTATTCCAGCAGGGCTGTGCTGGTTCACACCAGTAGTCCTAGCTACCGGGAAGCCTGAAGCAGGAGGATCAAAAGTTTGAGGCCAGTTTAGGCTACTTAATGAGACCGTCTCAACAAAGCAAATAAAAATGACTGAGGATGTAGCTCAGAGCTCTGGAGTTCACTTCCCATCATCTCAGAAAAGAATACGTGGGAAGCCAAGGTTCAGACACAAGTGCTGCTACATACAGTGTAGAGAGCTGGCCCAGTTGGCAGGCTGAGCACAGTGAGGTGGGAGAAGTGTGAGCTCTTGGTGGGGCCAACTGTTGCTGCAGAAGGGCACCCTGCTTGGGCTTTCAGCCCAGGGAAGTGTTCCGAGGTGCTGTGAGGCAGACGCCCTCTTTCCTTCCTCTACAGCGAGCCAGCAAAGCCAGCAACATGAGGGCAAAGTTTGAAAATCTCACTAAAGAGAGAAGGCAGGAGGACAGGTGGAAGCGGAGAGAGCACAGTGGATGGCCAAGGAAAGGCAGGAGCAGGAGGAGGCTCGAAGGAAGCTGGAGGTGGAGACAGAGAAGCTGGCCCAGCGCGTGAGCATGCGTGGCCAAGGGGGTGCTCGTGCTTGCGGTGGCTGCCACTTTGCTCCGCATTCCCAGAAGTTCTCAGTAGAAAGTGTTTTCCACTCAAAGAGTCAGCCACACAGGCTGGCAGGGGTCGGCCAAACCCATCTGCCAAGGTGGCCTGCCCTGACCTCGGGTTGGTCTGCCACTTTTCCCTGTGGTCTGCACACTTTGACTAGAAGAAGAGGTTACAGAGGCCGTGGAGGTTGGACAGAGTGCAAGGACTCTCTTTCCAGGATTTTTTGGCGGGCTTTGGCTCTGCTCTGCCACCTGCTCATCAGGACCCACGGCTGACAGCCTGGCTGGTTCTCTTGGGTAGTTGAGCAGTCGAGGCTGAAATAATGTACACGAAGCTGCTGGGCCAAGTGAGGTTCTGGATGTTTTTTCCTTACAGCAGTGCTTGGGTTCCAAGAATCCCCAGCGGGAGGAGGTCGGTGTGCAGAGGCAGGGGTGCTGGGAACGGAGGCATTAATGAACAAGACCCGATTTGCCTTAGTACAGGCAGGCACGTGATGGGAAGCAGAGGTTCGTGACAACACTGTTTTCCTGTTCTTAGTGACTAGAAACACCTAATGACCTCTCCTTCATAGTTTCTATAAAGTAAGGTGTTTGTTTGTTGTTCTTTGTCACAGAACACCCGAATACACACAGGCACTCTTTACTTGCTGTCTCGTCTTTTTTTCACGTAATTGGGGCCTTCCTTATTTCATGACTGGATTTTAATCTCTGTCATCTGGGACACAACAGTTTGACCTGCTTGCTTGAGAGGAGAGATTCGAGTAGGGTAGTTATTGTTTAGCCCCTTTCTTTGCAGGTTGCTTGCTGAGTCCTTTTCTGTTTACAGGCCCCCCTCCTCCCCAGGAGTGTGCTGAGTCTCAGGTGGACCCCCTCCGTTACTTAGGAGCACCCCAGACAGGTTGGCACAGTGCGTCCTGGCAGGAGAAGCCTATGTGTCAATCCACACTGTCTGGTGGCTGCTGTTGAGGAGGCTTCTCACCCAGCTGGGTTTGGGAAGGGCTGGAGGTAGGCCCTTCGGCCTGCAGCTGTGTTTGTGAAGTGATCCAGTTACCCTGCAGCCAGGGGCCTGGGTGCTGAGGCTGGTGGGCCCAGTCCTGCCCTTCACGGCTGCCCGGGACTCAGGCCTTGGGTTTTGAACCTGTGTAGGATTCCAGGTGACAAATGCTTGCAGGTCAGGCTAGTCCACAGCGATGCAGAGACCTGTCAAGGACCAGGCCTGCTTTGCTTTCCAACAAAATGAGACAGTGTTTCGTTGTCCCATGGGGGAGGTGTGCCATGGGCACCTGGGGTTCAGATTATGCCTCTACGGTTCCCTGGCTGTGTGTCCTCCCCAGTCCTCCCTGGAGCATGCAGGCCATCAGTGTGTTTCCTGTGGCTGCCATTTCAGGTCACCCTCACTGAGCTTGAAACAACACATTCTTCACTTGTGGCACTCAGGAATCCCCAGAGGTGTCAGAAGGGCTGCATTCCTTTGCAGGCTTGTGTGTCTGTCCTTTTTCTAGCTTTTAGAGGCCCTTGCGTTTCTTGGCTCGTGTGACTCCAGACTCTGCTTCCATCCTCACATGTCTTGACTGCCTGTCACACTCCTCCTTGTCTTATGAGGACCTCGTGATGACATTGGGCCGACCATGGAATCAGAGCAGGGGGCATTATTTGTCTACTGCATTGTATCCATGACGGCCAAAGAGTCACACTTTCCTCCCACTCATAATATAGTCCCCTCACGTCATGGTCCCTGAGAACCTTAGTCCACTACAGCATCAACTCATCATCTATATCCCCTCAGTGAGTGAGGACTCCACAGCGAACTATAGGCCAGCGCCAGCACTGCAATTGTGCCTAGTGCCCAGTGAAGTGCATCTTCCAGGCGTGGCACCGCGAAGTGCTGCAGGCCGCCGAGGTCTTTCCTCTCAAGGTGGTCTGCTGACTGCATGACTTTCCTTTGCTGCAGCAGCTCCTTCTCTAGGATATGTGACACTGTCTGCTGTTGCATCAGGCCCATTCTTCAGGCTAAGGTACCTTCCTTTTCTGAGTTGCTGGTGTCATCCAGACGGTCATGACCTTCTGGTTGCTATTTTTCTATTGCAGGAGCAAGCCAGAGCCAAAAAGGAAACACCCCCTGAGTCCCCCACTCCTCATTCAGCTGAGGAGAGGCAGCCTTCCAGCCCCATCTATGAGGTGGGTGTTTTTGTTTGGTTCGTGAAGGAGTCTTGAACCTTTTGCAGTGCCCGTGTGGATGTTTGACGTGCTGTGCTCTGTGCTCACACTGGGCTTGTGGTGTGGCAGGGTTCAGGGATGGCATCCTTGGAGTGAGGCATCCTCCCCGTTGCCCTTCTTTACCTTTCTGCACCTCCCTGCAATCAGACTGCCAGCTGAGGAGTGGGTCACTGTCTCCCTACAGCCCTGGGTAAGTCGCTGGATGCCAAATGCTCAGTCACATTGGTTTTGTTGGTCTTCTTTCACAAGCCTGTGTGTGTTGAGCTGGCTGCACTTCTTTATGGGAACCAACCTCCTTTGGCACTGAGGCGCCACCACCAGTGTCACTCCTGTGGCTCTGATGGTGTGTTCCCAGACACCTCCCTTCTGTGCCACATTGGTGCCTCTCACAGACCTGCGATCTTGCTTTGTCCCTCAGATGCTAACCTGCCTGACAGCTCCTGGCTCCCCCTCCACTGTGGCCCTTGTCCTGTTTCCTGTTTCCCCCATAGCCACTCTGGGCTGCACATTTACTCTTTTATCTAAATAACACTTTGTGTCAGTGAATTGCAACTGCTGAGGACTCAAGACACAGGGAGGTTACAGACCCGTGAAAGCTATGGAGATGCACAGGGCCGGGCCTGGGTATTCCTGGTCTTACTCCCAAATCCAGAGAAAGCCAGGCCTCCCAGCAGCATCCTGCAAGTGCCATTCCTGACCACTTGCCTTGTTTTTTGTGACCCACAGAGGGCACCTGGTCAGAAACATTGGAGCCAATGTTAATGTGTGCTTCAGGATGCCTGTTAGAACTCAGAAGTCATATGGTTTTTTTTTATTTAAAAAATTTTTTAGTCACGCAGTTTTAAATTATAAGGTGTGTATTTTCTCTGAGTACCTTTGTCTTTGAACATGGTTCTTTTGGTGGTTCCCTTGCCTCACTCTGTGCGGAGGATTTGGTTAGAAGACAAGAAGCTGCTGGCTGGTGCTGATAGGCAGCACTGGACAGGACAGAAACCTGAGGCCCAAAATACAAACAGGCTAATTTGAACTCAGGATGGAATGACTCGAGCCCTGGGGATGCAGTTTGGGGAGTGTATGGTTCCTGGTGAGGAGAGTGGACTTCAGTCCCTTCAGGATTTGGGAGTGTTGGGGGTAATAAGGACTGGGGCTCCCTGGATGAGAGGTCAGTCAGGACTTTGAACTGATGCCTTCCTGACTAGTGTCCTTTTCCTCAATCCCAGCCGAAGCTAGGAAATAAGTCCCCATGTCTTAGATGGCATTGACAGTGTAGCTGTAAACTTTGTAGGTGCCAGCCAGGCCACAGGATATGTCCATTTGTTCCTTTTCAGGATGCAGCCTCCTTGAACGCAGAGGTCCTGCAAGTGAAAGTGAGCCCTAGCATGTGTACAGTGCAGAGGCCACAAACTACCTTCCCACAGGCCAGCAGTTAGCAGAGCCTGGGCTATGATCCGGAAGCCATCTAGGACACCACCAAACCCTCTGGCCACTATCAAGCAGATACTGTGCCCACGCTCCCATGCCCTTCCTGGGAATGGGGCTCTCTGAGAGATCCCACCCAGCATTATTCCCCATGAAGAATGTGTTCAGGGTTCCTGTCTGCTCACACCCCCCCCCCCGAACTCTTTGTTTCCCTGTTAGAATGGCCCTAGGCACAGTGGTCTCCAGTGGCAGCAGTGGTCCTGGGAAGGTCCCTGGTATTCTGGGATACAGGGAACCTGGGGATAGGTCTGGAGTCAGGAAACGGGCTTCTGTTACTGTGGCATTTCCTCTGGACATCAAGCACCTGTCTGCTGCAGGACAACCTTAAAGGTGACACTTTCTGCGGCTTGAAGATGGTGCAGGTGTTTCACTTAGGTCAGTGTGGTGAACCTATAGCATGCCTGCTGCAGTGGGTATGCGCAGAGCCCTCTCTGTTGGCTCACAATCCAAGTCCCGCCAGAAACCCAGCATTGAATTAGGTTATTTTTGTAAACTAAAACCTCGGTATTCAGGTTTAATTACAGCATTATCACTTTGTGATACATAAGTGGGTTTTGTGTTACAGTTTGAGTAGTTAGTTGGTCTCCAAAAGGTTTTCTGCCCCTGATCTAGGTGAACACTGCAGTTTTGCTTATTGTCCTTTAATACTGAGGTTTCCTGTAGTACGCCAGGTCCAGCACAGACCCCTTATCCCACATGGAGCAATGTGGTAATGTGGTCGGTATGGAGGGCAGGAGCCACTTGGGCTGAGAACACACGTGACGGGGGGGAGGCCTCTTACCTTGACAGCGTCACAGGCATTGATTGCCCTGTCCCTTCTCTTATTCACTTCCCTGATGATGCTAGATATTTTGCATTTTAAAAGTTATACTCTCAAAATGGTCATGAGAGCCATGTTCCCTGGGTGATGGCAGAGCTGGGAGTCCATGGACTTGCTCTTGAAAGCTGGAGTCTTCTCTTGAGTTTCCAGGAGGTGCCTCCTTTCCTCTCTCCTGCTGCCCTCAGAGTGGAGCTCACTCACTGAGATTTTTTCCTAGCAAGTGCTCCTGCCCCAAATCTTGGGAATCATTGTGTGAAAAGCAGTTACAGTGGGGAGGTACAGGTGGGTACCAGCTGCTGCTCAACTGTCCCCATTTCCTTTCAGAAGAGAACACCTATGACGAGTATGAGAACGACCTGGGCATCACAGCCATCGCACTTTAGGACTACCAGGCTGGTGAGGCGCCTGAGCAACTTCCTGCCCTTTGTTCCTGCCAACTCAGCCCCTAAGAATCTGACTTTTCCAGTGATGCTGCAGTTTCTATTTTGAAATAGTTTCAGTTACAGAAAAACTCCCAGTACAGTGACAAGGACTCTCATGTCTCAACCAGGTCCTAATTTTCTGCATGTGTGCATGTACAAACTCATGCACTTAACCACTTCAATTACATTTATTCTCAGATCCATCGGGGACCTGCAAGGTCCCCATTGCCCCTAAAAACCCCATTTGATGTGATGGCACGTACCTGCAATCCTGGCTATTTGGGAGACCAAAACAGGGGAATGCAAATTTGAACCCTGTCTGGGTGAATTAGCAAAACCCTGTCTCCAAAGAAATAGATGTGTTGGGGATGTAGCTCTGTGAAACGCCTGCAGGTGGCCCCCATTCCCTCCCTAGTATTACAAAAATACAGAAAACAAAACTCGAAAACTGCACTGTGCATGTCTAGGACATCCAGGGTCTCATATGAGTACTTCCAGCACTCTCCACCCTCTGGGAGGTCACTTGTGCACATGACACACCCCTCGGCGTTGGTCCTGTTTGGCCCTGTTCCTGGGCCGTGTCCTTCCACAGTTGGCCAGGGCCCAGCAGAGTTGGTGCTCGCATGGTAGGAAGGCCACAGATACAATTCGGTGCCTCCCTGTGCTGAGTTGTCTTTTTTGTGGTACCCAGGATTGAACTCCTGACCTTGTACTTGCCAAGCAGGTGTTTACACCACTGAGATAAATCCCTGCCCTACCCTGTATGTTATTTCTGTGGCATTGGTCACTATCACCTGCCAATCCACACCACTCCAGTAGCAGTTGATGACTGAGAGGCGCTATGGTGAGCCCCCCAGGTCCTGTCTTCTCTCAGCCTCACTTGGCCTTCCCTGACAGTAGCTTCCCAGTTCCTCCTCCCCGCTGAGTGGGGGCGGTCAAAGGCAGAGCGTGGCCTTTCTGCACCTGCTATTATTTATTCCCCTATCTATACATTTCTCTTGCTTTTTTTTCTTTTGAGGCAGGGTCTCTATTCAAGTGATAAAACCTTTTTATCACCTGAAATAGAGTTGATGCTGGCTTTAAACTCACTATGTAGCCCTTGAACTTGTGCCATGTGATCCTCCTGTGTAAGCCTCCCGACTGCTAGGATTACAAATGTGCACCACCATGCCCAGCAGCACACATGTTTCTATTTATTCTTCAATGGGTTCTCTGATATTTTGGCATCTGTACATATGTTTGAGTTCATCCCGTGACCTGTGTTCCAGCCCGTCACCTGGGCTTCTTTCTAGACCCCTTCCTGTGTTCAGAACCACCCACCCTGACCACCCCTCCTACATGTCCTCGTCCCCCTGTGCCCTGTCAGTGGTGGCACCCTTTCCTCACTCCCCCAGTGAAGGTGGGAAGGAAGGCGAGTTCCCACCCATCCTGGCCATTTCTCAAAAACAGTGTCTGGCCAGGGTGGATGTTTTTGGAAGACGCCGCTCACATTTGTGCATCCCAGCCTTACACGGGCTGTGGCTGCCTCCTTCTTCTTGCTGCATGCTCCTCCCAGCCCCCCTGGAAATGTTTTCCATTTGTGTCTCTCTCTTTGCTTTTTTCCCAGCGCATGGTGACGAAATCTCCTTTGACCCTGATGACATCATCAGCAACATAGAAATGATGCATGAGGAAGGCTGGCAGCGCAGCGTGTGCAAGCGCCTGTACGGGCTCTTCCCGGCCAACTATGTGCAGATGTGGCAGTAGGCGGCCCGCCTGCCCTGCGGGCCTGTACAGAATCACACTTCAGATCATGCCTTTGCTGGTTTGGGGTTTTGGGTTTGTATTTTTTGTTCTGTTTTCTGAGGGTGAGGAGGGAAATACACATACTGATTTTATATTTAATACTTCTACTGATGCTTTTGAAAATGTTGATGCCACAGAATGTGCTAATAAATTGTAATCGTGTTCCCTAGGAGGACTTTGGTGATTGTTTTTGAACTTTTTTTTTTTTCTTTTTTTTGCCAAATTGCCTTGTCATGTGTAGCCACTTCAGGTACCTGTGGCTCTCCTGAGGTCAGCAGTGCATGTTGTCTGTATGTTTGTCATGACTGTTGGGTCTCCCAGGACTGATGTCCATGTCTGCAGCTCTGGGAGTGGCTGACTACATAAGCTCTGTGGGGCAGCAGTGTTCGGAAGTGGAGGGAAGACCCGGGTCAAGAGTAAGACTGGTGGGAACCCCTGGAGGGGTGCTGGCTCCCCTGTCAGGTGGGACACCCCCACATCTCATCCCATGTGACCCAAGGTTGTGCGAGGCTTTCTCCTGTGCCCCTGTCTTATCCCTATCTCCATGGCTCTCCTGAGCCCTGACTCCTGCCCTGCTAGGTGTCACCACGTCCTTCCACTGTTCCCTCACTGCTTGTCTTACACACTGGCCCACAGTGAAGGGCCCTGGGCTTAGAGGTGAGCTTAAAGCTAGTTGGGCCTGGGTGCCACCCAGGGCTGCTCCCATGGCTGTCTGCTCATGCAGGGGGGGTGACATGTGTGGCTGGATGGCCCCCAGTTGGGGGAGGCAGGTACCTTGCTGTGGACTGCCAGAAGGACGCCCTCATCAGGGGGTTGTGCATTTTGCCAAAATCTCGTGTTTAGTTATTAAAATGTGATTGAGTTGGCTAAAATACGACTGGGAACAAGCAAGTGTTCCTTCCCGTTGTGCCACGGTGGTCTCTTTAAGCCACTCTGTCCATACTGCCTGCTACTTGCAGGGGGAATACCTGTCCTTCCTGAGACACCAGGGCCAGTCTTGTTGGTGCACATGATTGGGGGACAGATCCACGGAAATGTTATGACTGTTGGGGACACTTGGCGGTCCTGATGTGCATGTTTTCTCTCTGGAAGTGATTTCTGCAGTCTTGCTTTTCCCACTATTAGGTTGGGTTTTACATACAACTTACTGTATCTGGATTTCTGTAGTATACCTCATACGTATGATTTTTTAAAAATCAAATGTTCCGAATAAACCTTTTTTTTTCTTTTTTTTAACTGATTTGCTGTGTGATTTGCTTTGATACTTGGTCACTTTGTTCTGGAGTTGAAAGTGCCTTTGTGGGTGTCAGTGTCCTGCATTCCGTGAGAGACCTGGCCTGGACCACCCTCCAGCCAATGTGCCATCCTGCTGCTTCTCAGGTGAAGCAAAGTCCCCTTCTCAAGGGCACGTTTTATCACCTGAAATGCACCCTCAAATCTTTATTTGAAGGAAGTCTCCAATCAGAACAGAAAATGCCATATTTAGCAATCACTTCTGAGCTGCAGCTCTCAAAATGAATCCTTCAGTGGTTGCCGTGTAGTCAGAGGCATTAGTTTCCTTCAGCTCACACACCTCAGGGCCTGAAGGAAGGGCTGAGCCTGGGCAGAGGAGCTGGTGTCTGCAGCAAGGGCCTGGCTCCTGGACCTGCCCTGGGCTCTGGCCAGTCTGCTTTAAAAGGAACAATCATGGATGAGGGACTAGCCACCTCTTTGGAAACCCCCAGGGCAGTGGCAAGGGAGCTGGTGCTCCCTCCAAGGTGGACAGGCAGACCTTCCTTCCTGGGCAGCTCCCAGACCCAGTGCCAGCACAAGAGGGCTTTGAACCTTTGGGAAAAGGCACTCTGTTATACCTGGAAGCAAGGGAAGCACAATGCAAATCATAGCTGTGCAACGCTTTTATGTCCGTGTCGTTTGCAGGAGCTGAGAGTAGCTTACTGCAGCCATAGTCCTGGTGTAGGGACAGGCCCAGAACCCTGAGCTTTGGGCACTGTCCTTGCTGTCTGGTGAGGTCCCTTGACTCTTCCTGCCAGCAGGAGCCAGGAGCAGGGCTTGAAAACCTGGTTCCACTCATACCCTGCCTGCTGGGCCCTCCTGTGGAAGCCCAGCTGAAAAGCCCCTCCAGCCTCTGAGCTGGCAGCAGCATCCCCAGTGCCCTGCCTTGCCTCCACCTTGATAGCAGAACTTTGCCAGTGTTGCTTGTGTGATACAATCCTGAGAGTCCATCTCTCCTCCCACAAAAAATTTGGTGCATCAAGGGGTCCCCAGTGTGGAGACTCTCATGTATGACTATAGTTTGGGGGTGGGAGAAGGGAACTGTCTACCAGTGAAGCTGCTGCTACCTGTTGGAGAGGGTGGGCAGATCTTGAACTCGGGTGTGACATGATACGGGATATATGGTAACAGTGTTTCCGTTGCCCACTGTTTACCCATTTGCTCTGTGACCATAGATGTGGCAGGGGCCTTGCAGACCCCGGACACAAAGTGGACAGGTCCCTTTCCATTTTGCTGAGTCATACATCTGTAATTTTTAAGTTTGATCTCAAGGACCCCTTTAGTCTGAGGAACAACTTGGGACTGGGTTTCTGGGCCCCTTTGTGCTCTCAGCCACTGGAAGCTGGAGGTCAGAGGTTAGCAGGCTTTTCTCTGTTGAGGCCCAGCCATGAGGAGTGATTTCATGGTATGGAGGCAGCAAGGGTCTCTGGGAAGCACTGCAGTTTCTGATGGCCACTTTGGGCAGCTCTGAAGTGCACACAGAGAAGGAAAACTGAGAGCAGGTGAAACTTCTTGTCTTGTGTGTGGAAGATACTTTTGCTGGTCCTTGTTCAACCAAAGATGTCCAGAAAGGGACTGCATGGGAAGTTAACGGAGCATGTCCCGGGTGCTGGCCCTGCATGTGGAATGACTGGTGAGGGAGGGCTCTGGTGGGGAACAGCTGGTTCCACCTTCATTATTACCTCCAGCTACAGATTGTGTAACCAAGAAGAGAACACAGGTGCCCCAGAGCTGTGCCCTGTGCTCTTGCACCCTGCAGACGCTGGTAGAGTGGGCAGGTGCTTTGCCTCCTACACTGGCTTGCAGATATTCAGCTTCTTTATCTGAGGAGGATTAAAAACAGCCACCTCAACTAGCTGAAGTGGCACACTCTTGAAGCTGAGACAGGAGAATTGCTGAAAGTTTGAGGCCAGCCTGAACTAGATAATGAGTCCTCCTCTTCCAAAAACCAAAAGACAAGACAGCTCTCTCTCTCTAGTCAGGTGCTTGCTAGAAGCATTTCACATGCTCAAGTGCCAGGACACACCTTCCCAGCTGGATGGGCCAGGCACAGTGTCACATGCCTTTGGTCTCAGCACTTTGAGGCTTGCCTGAGCCCAGACAATCCAGGCCAGTCTAGGCAACATAACAAGACCCAGCTCAAAGCAACAACTGCATGGAATGATTTGAGCATGTATTGCAATGTGATACAGTGATACATTGAGTAACTGGCTTTTCTGGAGACACCAAGATGCCTTCAGGTCCTTGCTTCCATCCAGTGTTGTGAATTCTGTTTTTTCTTCTTTCTGCTGACATTTTCTGCCACGGAAACAGACCCCTTGCTTTTGATTATGATTGTGAAGGTGATGCCATGTAAGGAATATAGTCATTCAAGTACAGTAAACACAGGCTGCGTGGTGAGGTTGTTTTTCCCCCAACATTATCATTGTTACAATAGTGCTTATTCAATGAACATTTAAAAATTCCATGAGCCAGACAGCTCAGTTGTCATTTCTGCTCTGTAAGATTTCCCATAAACAAGCCATCTAGATTTAATGTGGTTAATTTCTCTGTTAATGAAACTTCCTCCTAGTAAATAAGGAAATCCCACCTCTCAGGTGCACTGTGAGACTCAGTAGGCCCAGGGCGCTTTTCCAGGCAGAACAGTGACTTCCCACAGAAGCCCACCTTGTCATCCCCGGGATTTGTGAGAATGTCCTGTCTGGCACTGGAGAATTCAGTTGCAGATGGAAGCAGGAAGAGGGCGCTGAGGAATCAGTGGTTAAGGGGGCAGAGCTTCAGTGTGGGAAGATGAGGACATTCTGGAGGTGGATGTGGGGACAGCTGGTCAGTAGTGTGAGCATACCTAATGCCCCCGACCTGTGCACCTGAACATGGTTCAGATGGGAAGTTTTGTGTGTGTTTTACCATAACGAAAATATATCTTGTTGTCTGTTTGCTTTTTGAGACAGGGTCTTTTTCATAGCTCAGGCTGGCCTTGAACTTCTATGTAGCTAGCCCAGGCTGATCTTCGCCTTGCAGCAATCCTCCTGCCTCAGCTAGAATTATAGATGTATGCTGCCACACCCTGCTGAAAACAAACTTGTCCAACAGAGATTAGAAATTTCTGAGTCGACCCAGCATAATCCAAAGGGGTCTTCAAGAGGCAAAGGGAGGGGCCTGGGGATTTAGCTCAGTGGCATAAGCACCTGCCTTGCAAGCAGGCAGTCATGAGTTCGATCCCCAGTACCTATAAAAATGAAAAAGAAGCAAAGGGAGGCTAAGAGCTCAGAGTCACCGTGGTGGGATGGGAGAGGACCTTGACTGTTACTGCCAGCTCTGAAGTTGAGGAAAGTGGACAGAATCCACAAGTCCCTCCAGAAACTGGAGGCAGGAGGAAGTGGATTTTCCACTGGACCTGCAGAAAGGAAGGCAGCCTGGCCATACCATGTCTTTAGCTCAGGAAGACCCTTGCCAGATCCAGACCTACAAAACTGAAGGGACACTGTTTCTTTAGGTTATCAAGCTTGTGGTGTCACCAGAGTCTCCACAGACCATCCAGTCTTCATTACTTGGTGGTTGGCATGGTCTGTGTCTGACCACAGAGTCCCTTTCTCCACTAGGTGACTGCTGGGTGCCCAGAAGGTGCTTTGCTTGATAAATGATGCAAACCTGATGGCATGAAGAATCAAGGGACCCACGTTTGGTGATTTCTCCATGTGATGTTTCCTCCCACTTTTCTGTGGTGCAGGGTACAGAACCAGGACCCTCACACACGCTCTAGTCAGGCACCCTGACACTGAGACACACTCCCAGACTCCCCTCCTCAAGTTTTAATTGGCAGGATCAAAATTTGTCTATATTTATGATTGGTAACATGCTACTTGTTTTGTTCCTTGGATTTTTGAGACACTTTTGCTCTGTAGTTCAGGCTGTCCTTGAACCCACAGCATTCTTCTTGCTTCAGCCTCCCACGAGCTGGGAATAGCGGTGTGTGCCACATCGCCCAGTCTGTCACATATTTTGATATGTGTACACACTGCAGAACAGCTAAACTGAGCTAATTCACGTGTGTTATCGCTTGGGGTTGTTTTTTCTTCGTGATGACAACTCTTAAGTCAACTGAACCCTTTTTGCTTTTTAAGAATGGTTTTTGTTTTATATCGCAATGTTTAAAAAGACTGCGCGCAAGGTAAGGAGCGGGAGACTGAGGCAGGAAGGTTGGAACTGGCCAGGGGCCACCCGCCAAATGTCACCCGGGGGTGGGCGTGGGCGGGGGCAAAGCTTCCGCGCTTGGCTGGCGGTTGGTCCTGCTTGCGGCTAGCAGGACCCCCTAGGTCTCGAGGGACGGATTCTAAACCACTGCCCATTGCCCAGGAGACCCCAGTGATGGCACTGTGGACTCGCCTGTATGGCCGCGTCCTGGAAAGCTCTAGGGTAAGTGGGGCCAGAACTTGTACAGCACCCGGTGAGGTGCTAGAAATCATCGTGGTCAGGTGTGCGGTCGCGGGGATCTCTTGCTGGAGGGTCGCACCTGCCTGGGGTACTACCTGGAAGTCTTCAGCGATCCCTGTCGCCCTCATTAGGCCCGTCTGTCTATGTGACACAATAGCCTCTCATGATCGTACCTCTCACCTTTCCTTCCTAACCATTCTCCACTGTACTGACCTGCTGTATTTCCATTGTGAAGCCTTCTTCTTTTTTTTTTTTTTGAGCTGTAAACTTAAGTTAGGTTGACTGAACAGCCACTGCAGTCCTTGAAAAACATCTCTCTTGAGCCATAGCAAATCCAATTCCTTTCTGTGTTCACTAAATTAAGCCCAAGAATTCAGGCAGGCCTTCCCAGGAGCTGACTGCACACAGTCAATAAGATGTAAGATGTAAGATGCCTGTTGGATTTTGTACTTGTCAGTTTTCCTGGCTGTATACTGCTTCTGTGCTTTTCCTGAAAAAGGATTGAGTGGAATGGGCCCCTACCAGGAAATAGAAAAAACTAGGTAACAGAAGCGCACTTGTTTTCAAAACTAAAAAGTTTGCTTTTGCAAACAAAACCTCACATGGTTTGCTCTATTCTTTATAGGAGAAATAAGTAGCTCTCTTTGGGCCTTACATCTTCCCAGCGTTGTTGTCTTCTTTAGTGTCTTCATGTGGTGGCTTTCTGCATTTAATGGGTGCCTAGGTGTATCTTCACAGAGTATTTGCATCCAAAGAATAACAGATCTGTGAATAAAGAGATTGTCAGCTTTCCTTTATTAGCTACAGATACTCATAAAGTTGTAGATTTGTGGGAACCTGTATTTTCCGTATAATGACTAGTCCTGTGTTTTTGTTCCAAAATGATGTGTGAGGTGATGCCCACCATCAGTGAAGAAGGCCCTTCAGGAGGAAGTGAAAACCATGGATCTGGCTGCCCTTCACAACCAGATGCAGATTCCCATTTTGAACAGCACATGATGTCCATGCTAGAAGAAACATACATTGCTCAGAGCACACTGATAGAGACTCAAGAAACATTGGCGTTGACCCAGGGGAAATTACTCGAGGTTGGTCATGAGAGAGATTCGTTGCAGAGACAACTCAATACTGCGCTTCCACAGGTATGTGTGGTTTTCACCTGAAACTACAGGTTTTTTCTGTTACGTGTCTTTCTGTGGTACCATCTTTTGTTTTTGTACCTGTATATTTTGTGTAACCAACCACTTGTCAAATGATAGTTCCTAGTGTTTGTAAGCGCATGCAGAGTTCCTGGGGATTCAGCTACTTAGGGCAAACAAACTAGTGTTCTGTAAAGTCATGTGAAAATATCTTACTACTTTCACTCTTCACTGAGGAACTGCTAAAGATTTGGGAATGCACTTTGAAGGTTTTTTAAAAAGACTTGAAACAACAACCAAGCGGCATGGTCCTTGGTTTCTTTGATTCTGTTTTGTGAGATCTCTTGCTTAATGTAGGCTTCCCATGGCTTGTATCTCAGGAATTGTATGTGTGTTTAGGATTGTATCTCAAGGATTTGCAGTTTTCTAATGAAATTTGGTAGATAATAATTTTTTTTGTTTGTTTGTTTTTGGTATCAGGAATCGAACTGAGGACCTTGCTCTTGCCAAGCAGATGCTTGTTGCTGCTGAGATATTATCTCTAGCCCTTGAAATTTGGTAGACAAGGATTGATTTCACAGAGAAAAATTTTTACAGACTATCTTTACAGAATACTGGTGTTTGTAAATCACATTTGTAATAAGGGATAGAAAACTGGAAATTTATTCTTTAGGAACTTTCTCCTTTTAGACTAGACTTCTAAGTTTAAAACAACTGGGCTGGGGATTTAGTTCAGCAGCATAAGCTTCTGCCTGGCAAGCATAAAGTCATGAGTTTGATCCCCAGTACCAAAAACAAATATATAAAAGTAAAAACCACCTCAAAGTTGGAAACAACTGTAGTTCTTTCTTTAATTATATTACATTCAGCCCAGTATCTCAAAACTGCCTCTTGTGGAATTAAATGGAGACTGAATGGCATGCGAAGGGAGAACATAGTAAAACTAGAAAAATGTAAGGTAAATGGTACACAGCATAGTGGGAGATAAGTAGCTTATTATTTAGGTGTTTATAAGCCATCGAGTACCATTTTACTTGTTCATAATAGTTGCCTTTCTGGTCCATTCAGGTAGACCTGAATAAGCATACATCTATGCTGTCATGATGAGTCTGCAGTGATAAATCAGCAAATGAACACTAGCCCTAATGTATTTGTTGGCTATAGTCAATTCTCCTGAAAGATTAATAAGCCAAGCATTTGAATTTCCTTTTTAGAAACAATAATTTGATGTTAGTGCTATATGTTTCTTTTGTTGGTTAGAGAATCAGTAAATTGTTTGCTTTTGTGGAGCATAGGGTTGAAGGAGGGCTTCATTTGTGTTTGCCTAAGTGCTCTGTCACTGAGCTCCATCCCTCCTAGTCACATTAAGATTTTTCTCATTGGAATCTTATAAATGTCAGAGTTTATTTAGGTCAGATTTTACTATAGAAGATTATAAGAACTGGCCAACTTGTATTTGTGTAGGGAGGTAATGGGGAGCAGTTTATGTGAAGGATTTTATAGTATATACAGGTATTTGTAAATTTGTGATGGTTTAGTTTTGTTTTTGTAATATATTGACTATAATTTGAGATAGATCTACAGTTTATCTAATACATAGTTAATCTATTCAGTTTTTGGAAAAAACAGGCAGGCAGGACCTGAGAGGGAAGTGACAGGAGTTTTGTAGAGTTGGTTTCAGGCAGTGGGTGTTGTCACACCTGCTGATGAGGTGGTTGCCTGGTGATTTGTTTCTGGGGGGTTCTCAGTGTAGCAGCCTGGAAATGCTTAGTTTAGTGCATAATGTGATGATGCCACCAGGTCCTGTCACCATCTGAGCACCTGATGCAGCATTTCAGAAACACAGAAACCATGAAACAAACTTGTTTTGGTCCTTTTCCTTTCCTGGAATCAGGCTCATCTTTGGTAGTTGTTTGACTAGAGAGGCCTGTCAAGTAAGTGCCCGGTGTACTTTTGGCACATTAGGTAGGCAGGTCAGAATGTGCCCTACTTCTAAAAATTGAAGTAAAAGGCTGGGCATGGTAGTGCATTCCTGGAATCTTCAACCCTTAGGGAGGCCAAGGCAGGAGGATCAGAAATTTGAGCCCAGCCTGAGAAACTTAGCAGTTGTCTTAAATAAAAAATAAAAAGAGAGCAGAGAATGCTCCTCAGAATGAAGGCCCCCAACTATAGCAAATATCAGAAATCTTCTCAGCGAATTTTCCATAGAGCCAACGCACTTGAGAAACAGTTCCTACATCAAAATGAAACACTGGAAGCCCCTGCCTAGTTTCCAGTACAGGTGTTTCTCATTTAATTACCTGCTTAACAACTGTTTGGACTTCCCTGCTGCTCAGACTTATGCCTCCTCTTTTTTTATTTTTTGTAAAGTTCTGCACATCTGGTTCAGAGACTCTCAATGGTTTGTTTTTTTGTTTTGTTTTGTTTTGTTTTTTTTTTTAGTTTGTAATGTTTATACAGTACTATACTTTTTCTGATGGTACTCTATGGTACTGTAGTTTCATGTTCTGTTGTACATTATATACTGCATAGAAGTTGTGCAAATAAAGGCAGAGTCATCAAGTTGGAGTTTCCTTTGACCATTTCTTTGTGCTGAGTGTTGTAATGTATGTACTATATACAGCTCCTCATTTAGCAACTAATTCTTTTAACGCTGTACTGACAGGAATAGGACTTGGTGGTTAAATGAGGAATCCTTGTACCTTTCCTCCAATTCTAACAATGGTCTTGATCTCTCACCATTGATTATTTTTGCTTCTTCTTGACTAAATGAAGTAAAATAGTACCTATATTGTGTTTCTTGGTTGTTTCATTGTTCATGAGATTTACCTGTGTCCTATATTTTTTGCCTATTCTCATCTGTTGTCTGGTAATCCAGCATACCAATATATCAAAATTTGTTCTTTTCTATTCATGAACATTCAGGTTGATTCCAGATTTTATCAATTCTATCCTGAGTATTCTTGTGTATTATTTCTTTTGTGTATGAGAGTGAAGCTATGGCTGAGCATGGCGGCATATGCCTATAAACTCAGCAGGGCAGAATGTTGAGGCAAGAAGACTGCGAGTTTGCGCCCCTCTTGGGCTTTATACTGAGAACCTGTCTTTTTTGGGGGGGAGGTAATGGGACTTGAACTCAGGACGTTGTGTTGCCAAACAGGAGTTGTGCCACTAAGCTATATCCCTGGCCCTCGGATCCTTTAAAAAAAAAAAAAAAAAAAAAAAAAAAAAAAAAGCAGAGAACTGTGGAGTGATAGATATCCCATGCATTTGTTCAGCCTTAAGAGATATTGCTAAAAGTGGCATTGTACTGACACCAACAGCATGTGAGAAGTCAGTGCGCATATCATCTTTACCCCTGACACTGTTCATTCTTTTTTTTTTTTTTTTAAACTGGTACCAGGGCTCGAACTCATGACCACCTGCTTCAAGGCAGGCACTTATGCTGCTGAGCTAAATCCCCAGCCCCCATTGTTTATTCTTTTATGTTAGCTTTTCTGGTGCCTATTTAATGGGAGAGGTGACTTAGTGAGAGAGGTACCAGAGATCGAACTCATGACTACCTGCTTGCAAGGCAGGTGCTTTTGCCACTGAGCTAAATGCCCAGCCCCTTATCATGTATTTCATGTATTTCTTTAGCATTTCTACTTCTTCATCTGAGAAGGGTCTGTTCATTTTTGATGCCCATTTTTTGAATTTGGGGGTGGTTCTGTATTTTTGAGCTCCTTATATATTTTAGGCATTAATCCTTTGTCTGAGGAACAGCTGGCAAAAATGTTTTACCATCGCGTGGGTTGTCTCTTCACTCTCTTGGTAGTTTCTCTTGCTTTTCAAAAGATTTTGAATAAGATGCAGTCCAAGTTGTTGATTATTTCTGATAGAAGCTTTGCAATTGGGGTTTTTTTTCCATGAGATCTTTGCCTATACCAAAGTCTTCAGTTCTACCTGTCTTCCAGCAGATTGGAGTTGTTTCTATTTTCATATTGAAGTCTTTGAGCTATTTGGATTTTAGCTTAATGCCTGGGAAGGGATATGGGTCTAGTTGTAATCTTTGGCATGTGGAAAGCCAGTTTTTTCCAGCACCACTTCTTAAAGAAGCTATCTTTCTTCCAGTGAGTATGTTTGGCTCCTTTGTCAAAGATAAGATGATTGAGTATACTGGAGTTGTTTCTACATCTTAAAATCTGTTCCATTGATCCTTGAGTCTGGTTGTTTTGTTTTGTTTTGTTTTGTTTTGCCAGTTTTTACCACAATAACTTTGTAGTATAATTTGCAGTCAAGGATTGATTGGATTCCTTTCTGGTTTTGGTATCAGGATAATACATGCTTCCAGGAATGAATTTGGGAGTATGGCTTCTCTTTCAATTTCTTAAAAGAGACTGAAGTAGTAGTATTAGGTTTTCTCTAAATTTCTTGTGGTATTCAGCAGTGAATCTGTCAGGGCCTAGGGTTTTCTTTATTGATGGGTTTTTAATTACATCTTCATTTTCACTGACAGATACTGATTTATTTAGAATTTTTATACCTTCTTGATTCAGCTGTGGTAATTCATATGTAACTAGGAATCTGTCTATTTCTTCTTTGTTTTCTATCTTACAATACACATTCTGAAAGTAGGTTTGGTTTTGAGGATCTTCTGAATATCTGTAGGGCTTCTTGTGATTTCCACCTTTTGATTCCCAATTGTATGTGTATGGGTCTTTTTTGTTTTTAGTAAGGTTGGCTGAGAGTTTGTCAAGTTCATTTAATGTAACACAGAACTCTTTGTTTCATTGATTCTTTGTATTATTTTGTTAGTCTCCATTGCTTTAACTTCTGCTCTGTTCTCTATAACATCCTCCTTTTTACAAGCTTTAGGCATGACCTGCCCTTGATCTAAAAGCTTGAGGTTCAACAGTAGGTTATTTGAGCTTGCTCTGTTTTTCAGCTATGGGTATTCAGTGCTGTAAATTTCCCTCCTAGGACTGCTTTCATTGTGTTCCTTATGTTCTGTTACAATGTATTGGCATTATCATTTAATTATAGATACTATTTAATTTCATCTATAACCCATTGGTTATCCAGGAAGGTATTATTGAATATCTATATGTTTATGAATCTTGTAGTTGGCCATTGATTTCCAGTTTCACTGCACTGTGGGCTGATAATATGTCTGGAATAATTTCAACTTCTTTCCATTTCTTTAAGCATGTTCTGTGAGCTACAATGTGTCCTATTGTGGAGAAGGTTGCATATGCAGCAAAAAGAATGTGTCCTCTGATGTTCTGGTGTGGAATACACTGTAGAAATCTGCTAAATCCGTTTGTTTAACAATTTGGTTCAGTTCTGACATTACATTGTTGATTTTCTTGTTTAGTTGATCCACCCATTTGTGACAGTGGGATAGTGAATTCCCTGTTATAAATGTATTAGCGCATATTTTGCTTATCATGTTTATTAATATTTGTTTGTATAGTTGGGTTTTCCATGGTTGGCATTTGGTGCATATATATTTATGACTGTTATCATTTCCTCTTGGATTGTTCCCTTTACAAGGATACAGTGACCTTTGTCTCTTAATCAGTCTTGGCTTGAAATCCCTTTGTCTGCAGATAGAATAACTACCCCTGCTTTTTTCCAGGTTCCTGTTACATGAGTATTGTTTTCCATCCTTTGACCTTTCAGTCTGTGAATTTCTTTTTGAATAAAATGTGTTTCTTGTATGCAGCATATTGTTCGATCCTGCTTTTTGATCCATTCTGCCAGTCTGTTTCTTTCGTTGGGGAACTGAGGCCATTAACATTGATTATAACTGATATGTATTGACTTATCTTTTCATGGTTATTCTCTTATCATTGGTTCTCTTTTTCCCTCCCCTGTGAATTGCTTGCCTTGCCTGGTTGATTGATTCTGTTGTTCTTCATGGAGTTGTAGTCCTTAATATCTCTTTCAGGAATGTCCATCAGAACATTTTGGTGTGCTGGTTTGGTGTTCGTGGGTTTCCTCAGGTGTTCTTTATCATGGAAAGTTTTATTCATTAATTTTGAAAGTTAGTTTTCCAGTGTAAATCAATCTAGTTTGGAGGTTGTTTTCTAGGGCTTGAAAGGCTTCACTCCAAGCTCTCCTTAACTTGAGCATTTATGTTGAGAAGTCTGCTGATTCTGATGGGCTTTTCTTTATAAGTGATTTGTTTCTTTACTCTAACAACTTTTAATAATCTGTTCTTGTGGTGAATTTGTGGAATTTTGAGTATTATATGCCTTGGTATAGATTGTTTTTGTAGTGGTGAATTGGAGTTTTTATAATGGCTAATTTCTTCACTTATCTCTGTGTTGAATTTTTTACCCTGCTTGGGAATTTTTCTCCCATTACTTTTGTGAACAAGTTTAAGCAATTTGTGGTATCTCCTGCTTTTTCATTGACTCCAGTCAATCTTACATTATTCCTCTTTGCATCATTTAGTGGCCACTGGATTGACTTTTTTTTTTTTTTTTTTTTTTTTTTTTGGTCCTTTGCTTCTTTTAAGAAATCTTTCTTTCCATGATTGCTAACTGTAATTCATCTTCTATAATCTCCTGGATATCTGTTTGAATCTATTTCTTCTTGGTTCCTCTCCCCCCAAACCCATTTTATTTTGAGAAAAAAAAAAACTAAAACAAAAATTTCAAAACAGCAATCAGGGCAACAATGGCACATACATTATTCATTATCATCCCCAAATCATTCACTCAGAGCACAATATTTCTTTCCTGTGCTAGGCATTCATGGTCTCCATTATTTCCCTAAGCTCTTTATTTATCTTTTTATCCATATAGTTCTGGAGTCACTCACCATCGCTGTAGTTATCTAAGAAATTATTTCTGTTTTTATTTTTATAGAGCTTTGTTCATCTGCTTATTACAGGATCTCGCCATGCAGTTCAGGCTGGCTTTGAACTCGTGTAGTACATGTTGGCAGTTCTCCAGGCTCAGATTCCCAAATGCTGGGATTACACTCTGCACCACCATGCCTGGCTGTTCAGTTTTATAATAGATATTGCTGTAACATCCTTGTCATCATGGGAATATTAGAGAGTAGGTGGTTATCAGGGCCCTTTGTTCTATAGTGTCATGCTTTAAATCGCATGTGTTCAAACAGAATGTGCTCTTTGAGTAGTAATTTATAGTGTTTTCTAGTAAATCTTGGATAACTTAGATTTAAATTTGTGATAAAAGATTATTTGATTTCCAGTTATATTTCCTCTAAATCCTGTCTCCCTTATTTCTGTCTTGTCCTTTGTATTGTAATATATTTGCCTGAGTAGATCCTTGAATTTTTAGCTTTAAATCGTGTCATAAATCTGGTGTCTATTTCTATGCATGCGTCTTGTCAGCCTAGCAACTTAAGGAACTATCATAGAAAGGCAAATTTTCCAGTAACTGAGCATACCTTTGTATCTCCCTAATGCATGGAAGAGTATAGTATGTCACACATAAGTGTAATGTTGTCAATATATTGTAATGAATAACTGATGTTTCATTGGAAATGTTTAAACTGACCTGCCACATCACAAGTTACTGTTCTCTTGGCAATCAGCCATCCATGGAACATGGGGACAGATGTCAGTGCTTGCTATACTCAGAGCTTTTGCCTCTAACCATTGCATGCGTGTGTATAATAGATGGAAAATTTAGGATTTGAAAGGAGGGAATGATTGAAGCAGAGCCATAGGCTTTAGATGGAGGAAAAACAGTTTTCTCTGATATGGAAGGCTAGAACTTAGTAAGCACTGCTCTCTGCCGGGTGCCAAACTCAGTACTTGGCCATTTTTTTGCTATATTTAGTCCACAAGCACATCCCCGTGAGAAACCAGTTGCTGTGCTTGCCCCCAATTACAGATGTGGAAACTGAAATTTAGATCACATGATGTGCAGAGCAGGTATAAGTTAAGTCTGTTTTGATTCCAAAACCAGGACCATTTCTCCCTTGGGCCTGGATTTTTCAAGATGTTCTGATCTGCTGACAGTCTCCCTCTCAGAGGAAACCTTGGAAGTAAAAGCGGTGCCCTGGAAGCAGTGGGGATTGCGGAGTTTTCTTTCTGTCAGTCTAGAAGCTCCCCCTAATGCCTGCTGCCTCTGGCCCTGTGCCATGCCCGCTTCATGCTTCCTGCCTTCCTGGTGGTGCACTTGTGGGGCAGTGCTGCTGCAGGTGCCAAGTGGTGATTGTCCTCAGCAGCTGTGTGTGAGCTTCTCTATGTGGCTGAGCAGAAGTGTAATTTAGTAAGGACACAGGTATAGATCCTCACTCTGTTGCTGATTAGTTCCTGGCCTGGGAGCTGTTCCTTGGCCCAGTGGAACCATGGCTTGCTCTCTTGTAAGTGATGTAGTGATCCACACAGTAGTGCTGCTTGGAATGGCCCTGATCTGTGCCCGCCCAAAGTGAGATGCCGCGCTTTCACCAGCAGCCGGCCTCAGAGCTTACCTCTGTTCAGTGGACTTCAGTGTGGTTTGGATATTTTGGTTTCAGCAGTAAGAATTTCTCAGCAAAGGAAGCAGTCTGTTGACTTACACTCAGACACTGTAGCCTTGTCTTGTTCACTAGTCATCTCTCCTCAGCATGCAGCCTGGTGACTTAGAGGAGACTTGCTCTGGGCTGGCTATGAAAATTAGCCTAGCAATGAGTCTAAGGACAGCAAATATGGACGAGACAAAGACTGGTATGGGATGGTTACTTTTACACTTTAGTTTTACCTGGCAGAGCGAGGTGACTTCTTGGCACTTGTAGAAAGGTCTGAGACAAGGCAGTGGGTCCTAGCCTTGGGTTTCCTCTCACAAGAGAACAGAGGCAGAATGAAGGCCTGGTTCAGTGAGCCTAGAACGCTCTGGGCAGAGCGGGGCCAATGTAGGGGAGTCTTGGTGCAAGAATCTCTTTTTGTGGGTGGAGCATAAGTATAGTGCCTTACCTCTTCTTTTTTCTTTTCTATTTTAACAAATGATTGTTTTAACCTGAAATTTTAAATGATGCCTGGTAAACAACATGGTCTTAAGTTTGATTTTTGGGTCCCTCCCAAAAATATTTTTGAACTTTTATGATTCTTGTTAGTAATTTCAAGCATGATGGCCTTCTTTAGAGATGAGATTGCTGGACGTTAAACACGGGGCCTTGAACATAATAAGTAAGCATGCTCTGATTACCCCAGCCCACAGCAGTCTTGTTTTGTTACTACAATTAGAAATGAGAGTCAGACAAGGTGGTATATGCCTGTAATCCCAGCACTCAGGAGGCTGATACAGGAGGACTGCAGGAGTTTGAAGCCAGCCTGGACTACAGTGTGAGTTCATGGCCAGCCAGAACTGTATAATGAAACCTTATCTCAAAAAAGAGAGAGAAAGATACAGAATTTGTCTGTTTATCTGTTAAGATTATATCATATGTTATATATCCTAATTTAAGATTGTGTCCTAAGTTAACATTGTATCCTATGTGATTTTAGACTTGCAGCTTCTAGAACTGTCAGAAATAATTATCTGTTGTTTATTAATACCCAGCCTATGACTATGGTAGTTTTTTTTTTTTTATAGTAGCTGGAAGTGACTGGGAGAGGGAGACTGCTAACAACATAAAGCCTCCTCATCTAGATGAGCATGAAACTAGATTCCACAGTGCTTAAAAATAGATAATACTAAGACATGCTTACAGAGATGACTACTCACAAACAGGTGCCTATTTCACTCGATCACAGATGGGTGGAGAATCTGCCAAAACTGCCAAAATAAGTGAGCATGATACTTAGAGACAGATTAACATCCATAGTAACAGGGACTGGCGGTAAAACGAAGCAGGTATGACAAAAAAACAACTTGGAATCTAGTAAATGAAACAGACCTTAGCTAGAATGATACAGTCTGTTGTGGACATGGTCAAAGAGGGAGCATTGGCAGTAAGTCACCAAAGGTGAGCCAGATTGCAGCAAGAGAGACAAAATGAGAAAAATTCAAGGCCCTCAATTCAGGCAGGCCTAGAGGCAGGTCCACCTATTGATGTGATAGGTGTGTGAATAGAATTGATTTGATTTTTGACTTAGAGTAATTAGAGTCTACTTTTCTTCTACCTGCCCCAGAATCTTTCTGATAAAAGATTCCATTAGAGAGAGGGCACACTCTGTCAGGAATGGTACTTATTAGGTGACCTGACAGTGAGCTCTTGCTTATCACCATGGCCGATGCCAGTTAGTACCTCGATCAGGGCCGTGTTGGCATCTACAGGAGAAATCTGTACCACAGGGAAGAGCTCACACTTAGTAGAGAACATGACAGAAGTCTAGATGGCCGGCTTGCCAATACCCTTTCCCCTACTGCTTCGCATCCACAAGTCCCATTCCTGAAGGTTGGCTTTGGGCCTATGAAGATGTCTCAACACTGGCTGGAACTCTGTCAGGTTTTAAGACACATTTGGATGATTTTTACCTGGTTGGCAGGCAGGAGCAAGCAGACCCTATGTTAGTGGCCTTGGTGAGGGGGCATTTGAGTGTGAGGAGACAATCCTGCATGGCAGGTCCAGGGAGGGGAGCCTGTGTTGTTGGCCTGGGGAAAGGACCTTACCTTGCTGGCCTGGGGGAAGAAGGGGCCTTCAGTTGGTCTGGATATGAGAATCATGTGTTGCTAGCTGGGAAAGAGAAGGCTCTGCTGGCCTGGGGAGAAGAATCTCTATGTTGTTATCTGGGGAGCCACCATGGTTTTGGCCTGGTGAAGGGCCCTGTGTTTTTGGCTGGAGGAGTCCGCTATGCTGAGCTGGGTGGGGGAGGCAAATAGAAGTCCTAATTCAAATACCATGGACTCCTGGCCTTATTCCTGATATTTCTTGAATAGATAATTTCCTCATTTGCTGTTATCCTTTGAGCCATTTCCAGAAGCTTTGAAGAGTGGTTTTCATCATTTCAGGTCTCCCTGGGGAGCAGGCTGCAAAGTTCCTGCCAGGCTAAGTTCGGCTCACCCACAGTCATGATTTTTTGGAGAAGAAAAACTAGTTTAAAAGAAATTTTGCTCTTTTCCAGTGCTTTCTGTGGCAGTGTCATCTCTATTTCTCTCTCACTTTACTTGCCCAATCTCACTGTGGCTCACATAGGCACATGAGTCGTGGTCTGGTTAAAGCAGACTTCATGGGCCTGTGCTTTCTGTGATGAGATTGACTGTGAGCTGCAAACAATTGCTACCAGTGCCCTGTAAGAGCATCGCCTGTTTTAAACTAGCTTTCTAGAATTATCTAGCTCAAGCACATGTTCTTTTGAAGGACTGATTATTTATCCGGTAGATCTTTATTCTTGTCTTTTAAAGGAAAAGCACCTAAAGCCAGAAACACTGGCAGATGATTTTACTTATTTCAGAGTTGCTTTGCTCCAAATTCACATTGCTCAATTCAGTTCATTTGTGGTATCTGTGAACCGGTGTCATAACACAAGGTTTAGCACAGAACAGTGCTGCAGGACTCCTGCAGCTTCTCTCTGCCTTTTGCAAGATCTCCTACACTGCTGCATGCATAGTGTTTTGAGAATGCCTTTACAGAGAATACAAAAGGCTTCCTAGTCCTAGCAGTAAGCCCATTCTTCATAGTTGACTTTGCTCCAATGATTCAGGGAGACTATAGGGACTAAGGGAAAATCAGAATAGAGAGGGGACTAGAATTGGATAGTGACCTTCTAGGCCTTTTTTCCTTGATCTCTCTAAGGGCTCTAGGTCTCAGATCTGTGACTGACTTACAAATGTCTTCAGATGCTTCATTTTGGGATGCCAATTGAGGAAAATGCTTTTATTTGCTGAAGTCTAAGGAGGTGGACCTGGACACTCATTATCCCCTGCTGTGCTTTCAGCAGTGCCAGGGTGGAGGGAAGTCAGATGGCCTGGGTTAGACTCTCATTCCATTGGGAATACCTATGTCACCTTACAGCAAATGGTTGATCTCCATTTCTCTGGAGGAGAATGGGAATCCTTTGCCATGTATCTTGAGATTGGGTTGCCTGTGTGTGTGGACTATGAGGCCAATGGAAGTCTTGCTTAAGAGGTTGTTTTTTTTTTTTTTAATTTATTCATGTATGTGTTGATTTATTCCTTTACTTTGCTGCTTTGCAGGAGTTTTCAACGCTTGCAAAAGAGCTCAACATTTGCAGGGAACAGCTGCTTGAGAGGGAAAAAGAAATTGCTGAACTGAAAGCAGAAAGGAACAACATGAGGGTCAGTGGAGCTCTGGTTTAAGTGTTTTGTGCTTTTTCCTTCTGTAGAGTGTGTTCAGTATTAAATGTTGCTTAAAATTTGTGATAGAAGGCAAAGCATGGTGGCATATGCCTTCAATCCCAACATTCTGAGCCAGGAATGTCTTGAGTTAGAGGTCAGCCTGGGCTAGCTAGTAAGTCCTCAAGCCAGCCTAGACTACAAAATGAGACCTTCTTGTTAATAAAAGAAATTAGTGATGGAAATTCATGACATTCGAATACAATTGAGGGAAATTTACCTAACTCTACTGAATTGTAGGAATTTGAACTTGTTTGACCATGAGATTATGAAGGATTTGAATGTGAAATTGAAGGTGCTCTTTACACGCCCCCTTTGGCCTGGTTTCAGCTGTTCCTGGAACATCTGGAGTTCCTTGTCTCCAGGCATGAACGCTCTCTCGAAACGACTGTGATGAAGCGGCAGGCGCGGTGTCCTGCAGGTGTGTCCACTGAGATGGAAGTGCTAAAAGCACTGACATCCTTATTTGACCACCACAAGACCCTGGACGAAAAAGTACATGAGCTACACTAGTAGTTCTGGGTTCTTACACTTGCTGGGTTCATGGCAGACTTTGCATGTGTTTGTTTACCTTTAAGGTTTGCTAAGTTTTTGAGTTCTTGTAAACAGACTTTCTGTATTAAAAGGCAATGTTCTGCATAATCAACAAACACTAACTGGAATGTGAGTCTTCAATTGATTATTTCTGAATATTGACTGCCCATTAAGAACTGGATAGTGTTCATTTATTTAGGAACAAGAGTTTCCCAGCCTTAATATTTAAAGCCATTAACAAGGACATTTTCTTGACAGTACTAGCAATGAAAGACATTGAAAGTACTTTATTATATGCCTTTCATCAATATCAGGATAACTATATGGAAAGTGTGCGTATGCATATAAAAACTCAACTCTTTTCAGGTGCGAGAGCAATTACGCGTAGCACTGCAAAGGTGCAGCTTGTTAGAAGAGGAACTGGGCGCCACGCATAAGGAGGTAATTGTGGGACATCATCCTAGCCCTGAAAAGGGAAAATTATTTTAATCTCTTAAAAAACAGTGTGAAGCCTGTAATACTTTTGGATTAGATTTTTATTTCAGATTGCAAGAATCTCTAAATTTGTTGTCAAGCAGTCAGTACATTCTGTTTCTAGTAATCTGGTTCTGCTATGGATGGTCAGCTTTGGCATGTACTGTCTTTTTTATACTATGTTCAGCACTGTAGAATTATGTTTTTCCAAATGGAATTTTGCTGTCTTTACTCATTACTCTTCCATAAGTTATTGTAGTCTCATACTCAGTTTTCGATTGTAACTAATGACTCTTAAAAAACAGAATAATCAGAAAAAATCACCAAGAGATGGAGTGCTTGACCATGAACAAGAAGAAACACCAAGCACTAATGGAAAGGTAAGTCCTTGAGATCTCTCTTTGTTCTGTTGCTGATTTCTTATATTTTGTGGTTCGTGTGTGATGCTGTTTGGATGCTGTTGCTGGAATGGCCTGCTTCCAGCTAAAGTGATTGTTGAGAGTCCTATCATCCAACAGATGGCATAAATCCATTTTGATAGTCCCTATGTTCAAAAGTATTTTATTTGGTAGTACACTAAGGTTATTTAAGAGTGTCCATTTTACCCATCAGAGATCTTCTGCTGGCTCCTTAAGCCATGAGGAAGACCTTGCCAAAATAATTGTGCTCCAAGAAGTCATACACAAACATTCAAAAGAGCAGAGTCAGATGAAGGAGCTCCTGGCTGCACTTTCCAGCCATGTGTCAGAGCTGCAAGAAAATCTTGACACAGCAAGAAAGGATCTCATCAAGTCTGAAGAGATGAACAAGAAATTGGAACGAGATGTTCATGAAATAAGTGATAAAAATTACAGGGTTGTCATAATGTTGAGTGCTTGGAGTGTTAAGGATAATGATTCCTTTTTTTTTTTGTCCTTTCCTTGGTCGGTTATTTTCAGCATTTGCACTGTTGAATGAGTATAAATATGAATAATACAACACAGTATTGCTGTCAGATCGTGACATACCGCCTCCCCCTGGTTGAGAAATTTCTCCTTTTCTGTGGTCTTTTAAAAAGGTAGAGGAGAACTTGCCCAGCTTTTCCCACTTAGTTTATGGGAGTTTGTCCTCCACCCTCATGTGGATTCTTCATCTTTGCAGCTTCTTGGCTGTCATCATGTGTTTTTCTTTATGTTCAGCTTCTCAAGTACATGCACTCCTTAAACAAGGATTTTCAGTACTAGTTGTGCTTTGAGTTCGCTAAAGAGATGTGAGTATTCTCTGGGACTGTGGTAAAGGGAGCATTATCAGGTGTCTTCTAATTTTTTCATATTTTTCCTCAGGCACAGAGGTATGGTATTGAATTTTGGATGTTACATCAGCTCTAATGTGTGAATAGTTTTTGGGTAGTTTAGGCTTTGTGCTTATCTTGCCTATGAGATCTCATTTCATGTGAAATTGTATTTACAACATTCTGCTTTGCACCTGTACTTGTATCTTTGGTTTTATTTCTCTTGCTATACATTTTACTTTTTAGTGGCATTCTTAGCCAGAATATAATCAAATTAAGCAAGTCATTTTAGTGGAATGTTCAGTGTCAGCAGTCTGTTTTGTGACATTTGGATGTATTTATAATTTATACTGTTAACTAACTGAGCAATATTTTTCTTTTCTTTTCCTGTTTTTTTTTTGGACATATTGGGTTTGAACCTAGGGTTTCTCACATACTAGGCAAGCACCAAACCACTCACCAAACCATTTTCTTTTCTTTTTTTCTTTTCTTTTGGTACTATGAATTGAACTCATGATGTTCTGCTTGACAGGCAAGTGCTATGCCATGGAGCTATATCCCTGACCCTTTTTCTTCTTTTCAAACTTATTTTATTTATTAGTGTTTGGTTTTTTGAAAAAAGGATCTTGTGGTGTAATTCAAGCTGGCCTTGAACTCATGGCAGTTCTCCTGCCTCAGCCTCTCACATGCTGGGATTACAGACATGTGGCACCAAGCCTGGCATTGTATTTTCATCTTTTTGACAATCTCATTTATCAGTTGTGTCCTTCTTTCCAGTATTTGTAAAAGAAGTGCAGCAACACATCTGTAATCCCAGCTACTTGTGGACTGAAGTGGGAGGTTTGCCAGTTTAAGGTCAGCCTGGGCAATTTAGGAAGACACTGACTCAAAAAGAGCTGAGTATCCCAAGCATAGTGGGTGAACCCTATCTTTCTAGCTACCCAGGAGACTGAGGCAGACAATCATAAGTTCAAGGGTAGGCTGCCCAATTTAGCAAGACCTTGTTTTGAAATTAAAAGGAAAAAAATATGGGACCATAGCTCAGTGTTAGAGTACCCCTGCCTTCTATTCCCAGTACCACACACAACCACGGAGGAAAACTCTTTCTTCCTGGTTCTCTAATTCAGCATGCTGGCTGACGGTCTGTGTGCTTCCATTGTTGGTTTTGATTTCTTATGCCACCCTTGTGTTTGTTTTATTTTAACCATCTCCAGATTCAATTCTAATCCAGGCCTCAGGTCCCTATCAATTTGTAGTTTGTCCATGAAGCTCCCCTCTCAGCCTCTCCCCATTCTGTGATGGCTCTGCACAGCTAACCAGGCAAGCACGTGTGAGTCTGAGCTGGATTGTGACTGATTAGTGGGGCTTGGGGTTTTTGTCATTAAAAATGTATTTTGCTCAGTAGTGATCAATTATATTTAATATATAATTTGTCAATGTGGTTACAAGCAAGATATAATTGGTTGAATGTTTTTCCTTAGATTGTACAGGATCTGCATGATTCATGAGTGAAGTATTTCCTAGGTTAAAAAATAATCTGGGCTCACTGCAGTGGCACATGCCTGTAATGCCAGCTACTGGGGAAGCTAAGAAGGAGGATTTTAAGTCTGAGGCCAGCATGAGAAGTTTAGCAATGTGCTATGTCAAAATAAAAATATAAACATGGCTGGCAGTGTAGTTTGTTGAGTGGCCCAGCTGGATTCAACCCTACATACTGCAGGAGCAAGGGGAGGGGCCACTGCTGAGTGTAAAATTTATGGGAACTTTATACAGACAATACGAATCAGATTTTATTGATTATAATCAGAATTCTAAATCTCATCAACTTATAGGGCATATGCTATAGTCTTTAATGGACTACTTTTTAATTAAAATGCCTCCTATCTAGTACTGTGCTAGCTTTTATTGTTACATATTTTAGGATGCCTAGCTTTCTTTCTTTTTTTTTTTTTTCCATTCCATTCCACTCCTTTGTATTCCACAGTATCTTGGATGGAATCTAGGCCTGTGCACTGAGATACACACATGACCCTTTTTTTTTTCAGTATTATTTTTTATTGTGAGACAGGATCGTGCTAAATCACCAAGATGAGCTCAAACTTGGCAGCCTTCCTGCCTCAGCCTACCAGAGTGCTGTGATTTCATGTGTATGCCACTGCACGAGGGATAAATGATATATTTTAGGAAGTTGTAAATCATATTCTAGGTGAAGATTTTACTGCATTGCACAAAAAATGATTAACTAAAAATAAGTTTGTTCAGTTTTTTGTGTTTTTCTGAGACAGGATGACACCATGCAGTTCAGGCTGGCTTTGAACTCATGTAGTGCAGGTTGGCAGTTCTCCAGGCTTAGCTTCACAAATGCGGGGATTACAAGTCTGCACCACCATGCCTGGCTCTTCAGTTTTATAATAGATGTTGCTGTAACATCCTTGTCATCATGGGAATATTAGAGAGTAGGTGGTTATCAGGGCCCTTTGTTCTATACAGTGTCTTGCTTTAAATCGCATGTGTTCAAATAGAATGTGCTCTTTGAGTAGTAATTTATAGTGTTTTCTAATAAATCTTGGATAACTTAGATTTATATTTGTGATAAAAGATTATTTGATTTCCAGTTATATTTTCTCTAAATCCTGTCTCTCTTATTTCTGTCTTGTCCTTCATATTGTAATATATTTGCCTGAGTAGATCCTTGAATGTTTAGCTTTAAATCGTGTCATAAATCTGGTGTCTATTTCTTTGCATGCATCTTGTTAGCCTAGCAACTTAAGGAAACATCATAGAAAGGTAAATTTTCCAGTAAGTGAGCATAGCTTTGTATCTCCCTAATGCATGGAAGAGTATAGTATGTCACACATAAGTGTAATGTTGTCAATATATTGCAATGAATAAGTGATGTTTCATTGGAAATGTTTAAACTGACCTGCCACATCACAAGTTACTGTTCTCTTGGTAATCAGCCATCCATGGAACATGGGGACAGATGTCAGTGTTTGCTTCACTCAGTGCTTTTGCCTCTAACCATTGCATGCATGTGTATAATAGACATAGAATTTAGGATTTGAAAGGAGGGAATGATTGAAGCAAAGCCATAGGCTTTAGATTGAGGAAAACTAGTTTTTTCTGATATGGAAGGCTAGAACTTAGTAAGCACTGCTCTCTGCCAGGTGCCAAACTCAGTGCTTGGGCATTTTTTTGCTATATTTAGTCCACAAACACATCCCTGTGAGAAACCAGTTGCTGTGCTTGCCCCCAATTACAGATGTGGAAACTGAAATTTAGATCACATGATGTGCAGAGCAGGTAGGAGTTAAGTGTGTTTTGATTTCAAAACCAGGACCATTTCTCCCTTGGGCCTAGATTTGTCAAGATGCTCTGATCTGCTGGGAGTCTCCCTCTCAGAGTAAAACTTGAAAGTAAAAGCAGTACCCTGGGAGCAGTGGGGATTGTGGGGTTTTCTTTCTGTCTATCTAGAAGCTCCCCCTAATGCCTGCTGCCTCTGGCCCTGTGCCATGCCCGCTTCATGCTTCCTGCCTTCCTGGTGGTACACTTGTGGGGCAGTGCTGCTGCAGGTGCCAAGTAGTGATTGTCCTCAGCAGCTGTGTGTGAGCTTCTCTATGTGGCTGAGCAGAAGGGAAATTTACTAAGGACACGGGTACAGATCCTCACTCTGTTGCTGATTAGTTCCTGGCCTGGGAGCTGTTCCTTGGCCCAGTGGAACCATGGCTTGCTCTCTTGTAAGTGAGGTAGTGATCCACACAGTAGTGCTGCTTGGAATGGCCCTGATCTGTGCCTGCCCAAAGTGAGATGCCGCGCTTTCACCAGCAGCCGGCCTCAGAGCTTACCTCTGTTCAGTGGACTTCAGTGTGGTTTGGATATTTTGGTTTTGGCAGTAAGAATTTCTCAGCAAAGGAAGCAGTCTGTTGACTTAGACTCAGACACTGTGGCCTCCTCTTGTTCACTAGTCATCTCTCCTCAGCATGCAGCCTGGTGACTTTGAGAAGACTTGCTCTGGGCTGGCTGTGAAGATTAGCCTAGCGGTGAGTCTAAGGACAGCAAACATGGGCCAGACAAAGAGCGATATGGGATGGTTACTTCTTCATTTCAGTTTTACTGGGCAGACTAAGGTGACTTCTTGGCACTTGTAGACATGTCTGAGACAAGGCAGTGGGCCCTAGCCTTGTGCTTTCCTCCCACAAGAGAACAGAGGCAGAATGAAGACCTGGTTCAGTGAGCCTGAAAGGCTCTGGGCAGAGCAGGGGCTAGTGTAGGGGAGTCTTGGTGCAAGAATCTCTTTTTGTGGGTGGAGCATACGTATAGTGCCTTACCTCTTCTTTTTTCTTTTCTATTTTAACAAATGATTATTTTAACGTGAAATTTAAATGATGCCTGGCAAACAATGTCCTAAGTTTGATTTCTTTTTCCCTCCCAAAAAGTTTTTTTGAACTTTTATGATTCATGTTGTTGATTTCAAGCTTGATGGACTTTTTTAGAGATGAGATTGCTGGCGGTTAAACACAGGGCCTCAAACAAGCTAAGTAAGTGAGCTCTGGTTACCCCAGCCCCCGACAGTCTTTTGTTTTGTTACTACAATTAGAAATGAGAGCCAGACAAGGTGATATATGCCTGTAATCCCAGCACTCAGGAGGCTGATAAGGGAGGACTGCTGGAGTTTGAAGCCAGCCTGGGCTATCATGTGAGTTCATGGCCAGCCAGAACTGTATAATGAAACCTTATCTCAAAAAAAAAGAGAGAAAGATACAGAATTTATCTGTTTATCTGTTAAGATTATATCCTAGCGGGCTGGAAGTTTAGCTCAGCAGCATAAACACCTGCCTTGTAAGCAGGCAGTCATGAGTTCGATCCCCAGCACCAATAAAAAGGAAAAAGACAAAAAAAAAAAAATTATATCCTAAATGCTCTCAGCTCACACTAGTCTAGGTGGTCTTCAGTGAGCTGCTACAGGACTATAATGGAATCTGTATCCTTTATACCATTGTACAGATAAATAAATTAACTGTTCACCACTTGTTGTTCACCATGAATGTTTCATGAAATCTAGTCCTGCTTCAAAACTCGAAAATAACAACCTTCTAAACAGGGCCTAACCAGACCCTGAAAGAGTTCACATATGCACTATTTCCACAGTCCTGCCTTCCTCAACACATAGGCATACTCATGGGCCATCCCCTAAAAGAAATCCCAGGGTCTGCGTGACCCTCTTTTAATAATATACCCAGGATTATTATTATTTTTTTATTTAAGGAGAAAAAGAAAAAAAAAAAAACAGAAAAAGGATACAAGTGATACAGAATTTCAAAAAAAAAAAATAAACAGTAGGAAGTCACTAGTTAATAGATTACATACTGTCATCTTAGAAATGGTTGTTCAGATTACAAAATTAAAGCATATGAAGTAGACATTCAAACTGTGAGACTACAAACAATTCTGTTCAATGATCCCACAAAAACTTAGCAATATGGTT
Organism: Cavia porcellus; assembly: GCF_034190915.1. Lineage (NCBI taxonomy): Eukaryota > Metazoa > Chordata > Mammalia > Rodentia > Caviidae > Cavia > Cavia porcellus. The sequence goes on along the minus strand of NW_026947501.1, from coordinate 40,555,865 downwards.
ATCTATCTTATACACTTAAATATACATGCAATTATATCCTTTAGAGCACTTTCTTTTCCTCTCTTTTTTACTATGACAATTATACATTTTGGGTTTTATTACTCCCACAGTTCTTATTACTTTCTATTTGAAGAGAATAAAATCCAATGTGACATAACAAAACAGAGTCAGTCAAATCAAAAGAATGGATATAGTACATAATACAAAAACGGAAGACAAAGTGATGATCATTGGTTACCATAATGCCTCTTGCTAATTACCTATATCATCAGTTATAATAAAACTGAAAACATTAAAGAACAAAACCAATAAAAGCAAAACATTGGAGACATTGCAGGACTTCAAAAAAAGATAATATGCAAACCCAAAACCCAGGATTATTTTATGAAGCCACATGGAAGTAGGGTTTTAGGCTGCATGCAAATGCTTCTGCTCATAACATTTGGTCCACACAGTGAGAAACAGAAGCCACACACATGCATATTTGGGTCTTCGCTCATGCTGTCCTTGTCTTGTTTCTTGCTAGAGGTAAAAGTATTGACAGTTTCCCTGAGGCTTCGGCCCCCACTAGTGTTCCTTTGAGTGACATCAGTAACTGAAGATATGTGTCACAGGCTCTTCAGTAATGAGAGTAACTTTGTTAACCTGAAGTGATAAAGTGCAGTGAACAGGCTTCGTTTAGGACTTCACTGTCCCTCAGTAACTATCCTCAGAGGTACCTGAGGTTGTACGGAGAACAGAATCTTGAAGGGGGGGGTGATGCTGTCCCTGGGCTTCCCGGGGCTTCCATGAAGGAAGGCTATAGGTCAACCTGCCCTGCTCTCTCTCTTCTATGTGGTTCATTTCCCCCAGACAAACAGGCCTTCAGGTTGGCATTCAATTAAAATGAGACTTCTCAGGACAGGTAGAAAGTTTAGCTAATAGGTTTTGAGTCAGTTTATGTTATATAAAGCCTATGTGATGTGTTTTCTTATAATGTACTGTTAGCTGATGTTGTTTTTTCACTCCTCAGTTGCTAGCTTGCAGAGAAGAAGAACGAGATGACAAGACAACGATAAAATGTGAAACTTCCCCTCTCTCCTCTCCGAAGTCCCTTCAGCTAGACAGGCTGCACACAGGGGCGTTGCAAATAGTCAGCCACGAGGACATCAGGGACATGCAAAAGTAAGGAGCAGGTCTCGTAGGCCACCAGACCCCTGAGAAACCTGCTTGTCTTAGTTTTTAAGAACATCTATTAATCTTTTCCTGTGAGAAAAACCAAGTTTTTAAAGAATTCTCAGCAAGCTCATTTGGTTGTGATTATTTAAACGTTAGACCTAGAATGTGTTCTCCTGTTCTGTGGCTGTAGTGACATCCAGTGGAAAAGGCCATCTGTTTGGGCAAAGTTTAGAAAGAATAGGAATTATTTGAAATTAGCACTTGAGAGAAAAGCTCCATTTCTTCAGATCCCACACACTCACTTCTTTTAAGAACTTTCTTTCTATTCCTGGTGAAGAATTTGCCACACGGATGTGGCAGGTTCTGGATCATGCTATTCTGTGGACAATCGGTGCTTCTCAGGTACCCTCCCACACTCTGGGTCTTCTAAGCTCTTGAGAGTCCCACATTGTCCCTATCCCTTTAGGAAGCATGTTCCATCAGGAGGCCATGAAGGCTTGGTTACTTATAGACTGTTGTTTTTCACACTTCCTCTTAGAAGCTTTTGTTCCATACCAGGCAGTATGATCAAGCAGGCACATTGGTCTCCACAGTGTCCTGAGAGATAGTACAGCTCTCACTTTGCAGGAGAGCAGGATCCAAGGAACCAGACTGCAGGAGCTGCTGAGAGGGAAGGTGGAATTCCAGTTCTTCTGGCTTCTGAGACCTTGTTCTCTTTCCTGAGGGCTGAGTGTAAACCTCACTGGCTGAGCAAGGCCCCTGCAGAGGGTGTTCCCTTAGATGTCCAAACCAGGCAGGCTAGAGTACAGGCCTCCTCTGAGCAGGGAGCAACATCAGAATCTTGGCTTTCCAGACATAGATCTGTGGAAGCATTACTGGGACCCTGCATTGCTATGCATAGTGTGCTGTGGGTAAGAGACTGGAAAGGATCTTCAGGGAGATGAAGTAGGAATATTAAAAATGCAGACTGTTTTGGTACATGTGAGTGGACTGTGGAGTTCTAAAGAGGGCATGTGGTAAAAGTCCATTTTCTTTCCTTCAAGATCAAAAAGTGCCCAGGATGGTCCTGTGAGCAATCCCAGTAGCAGTGACAGCAGGCAGGACTCGCCCCACAAAGCCCCAAAGAAGAAGGGCATCAAGTCCTCCATTGGTCGTTTGTTTGGCAAAAAGGAAAAGGGTCGGCCTGGACAAACTGGCAAAGAATCACCAGGACAAGGTGGGTGGGGTTTCGGCAGCTGTCCTAACTGCTGGGAATGGGAGAACGTGAACTTTGTCCTGTGTGCCTGCTGCAGGTGCGCAGTGCCCACGTGGAGTCATGGCTGAGGGTTCTCCAGAAAAGCCCAGTCTGCTTTCTCAGTCTGCCCATGTGTGAACCAAAGCAGAGCAGTGGACATTCATTTGGCGTGAATGAATAACCCTCTTATGTGCTACTTTACACTCTTGAACATTTGTATGTGTTTGCTTGGAAGCTTACCCTTCAGAAATTATTTAGCTCTCTACCTGCAGAACCTTCAACCTATTTGTGAAACATATAACTTTGCCATGTTAATTTACTGTAAATTTGGGGGCTTTTCTGATTTTTTAATAGCTGTTCTTTCTGAAACAGAAACCTCATCTCAGGATGCGTTCCGACTTAGCAAACTGGGAGGAAAGGCTGAAAAAAATCGAAAATTTCAAAAAAAGTAAGCTTTTTGTTATTTCTCCATCTCATGAAACAGGTTTCTGAGGTAACAGTAATTGTTAGCTGATTTTAAGTGTAATTTCTAGCTATGTAAATACATTGTCTTTTGAAAGATGAACCTAAAGCAGTGATAGAGCTTTCAGTGATACAAAGAGCTTGTTGCAGCATGCACGCCATAGGTTTGCCTCCATTGACCTAAAGGCTGTTTTGAGCCATCATGTCTGGAGAACAGAGGACATTTGGAAATTTTGACTGAACTCACACATGTATTCTCAGTCTACCTTTTCAGAGTTGTCTCCCAGGATGATAGAATGGGTAATAGTTAGGCTTGGCCATTTGAGCTCTGGCCGCTGAATCCTGGTTAATTCTCTAGTTAGCTGTGTGTCTCTGACAAAGTTACTTAGCTTGTGCTTCAGTTTTCTCAACTGTCAAATGACTGTTACAGTTGTTCATACATCATGTGGTTTTTTTTCAGTTCAATAGAATTATATATGTGCATGTATATGTTTTAAAACATGGACACAGGTCCTAAATATGTTACAATTACAGTGAGGATTCTGAGACCTTGTTCTCTTTCCTGTTGACTGAGTGGAACCCTCACTGGCTGAGCAAGGCCCCTGCACAGAGTGTTCCCTTATGTGTCCAAACCAGGCAGGCTAGAGTACAGGCCTGCTCTGAGCAGGGAGCACATCAGAATCTTGGCTTTCCAGACACTGGTCTGGGGAAGCATTACTCTGACCCTGCATCACAATGAATATTGTATTGTGTGTAAGAGAGTTGAAAAATTCTTTAGTAAGTTGAAGGTAGGAATATTAAAAATGCAGACTGTTCTTATACGTGTGAATGGACTGTGGAGCTCTGAAAAGGGTGGTAAAAGTCCATTTTCTTTCCTTCAAGCTCAACAGGCTCCCAGGATGGTCCTGTGAGCATTCCCAGCAGCAGTGACAGCAGGCAGGACGCGCTCCACAAAGCCCCAAAGAAGAAGAGCATCAAGTCCTCCACTGGTCGTTTGTTTGGCAAAAAGGAAAAGGGTCCGCCTGGACAAACTGGCAAAGAATCACCAAGACAAGGTGGGCCGGTTTTAGGCAGCTGTCCTAACTGCTGGGATTGGGAGAGCATGAGCTTTTTCCTATGTACCTGCCACAGGTGTCCAGTGCCCACAAGGAATCATGGCTGAGCATTCTCCAGACAGCCCAGTCTGCCCACATGTGAACCAGAGCAGAGCAGTGGACATTCATTTGGCGTGAATGAATAACCCTCTTATATGCTAATTTATACGCTTGAACATTTATATGTGTTTGCTCAGAAGCTTACCCTTCAGAAATGATTCAGCTCTCTACCTGCAGAATCTTCTTCCTATTTGTGAAACATATAACTTTGCCATGTTAATTTACTCTAAATTTGGGGAATTTTCTTCTTTTTTGTAGCTGTTGTTTCTGAAACGGAAAACTCATCTCAGGATGCCTTCCAACTTAGCAAATTGGGAGGAAAGGATGAAAAAAATCGTCAACTTCAAAAACAGTAAGCTTTTTGTTATTTCTCCATCTCATGAAACAGTTTTCTGAGTTAACAGTCATTCTTAGCTGATTTTAAGTGTAATTTCTAGCTATGTAAATACATTGTCTTTTGAAAGATGAACCTAAAGCAGTGATAGAGCTTTCAGTGGTACAAAGAGCTTGCTGTAGCATGCACGCCATAGGTTTGCCTCCATTGACCTAAAGCCTGTTTTAAGCCATCATGTCTGGTGAACAGAGGACATTTGGAAATCTTGACTGAATTCACACATGTATTCTCAGTCTACCTTTTCAGAGTTGTCTCCCAGGATGATAGAAGGGGTAATAGTTAGGCTTGGCCATTTGAGCTCTGGCCGCTGAATCCTGGTTAATTCTCTAGTTAGCTGTGTGTCTCTGACAAAGTTACTTAGCTTGTGCTTCAGTTTTCTCAACTGTCAAATGGCAGTTACAGTTGTTCATACATCATGTGGCTGTTTTTCAGTTCAGTAGAATTATATATGTGCATGTATATGTTTTATAACATGGACACAATTCCTAAATAAGTTACAATTACAGTCAGGCTTCTGAGACCTTGTTTTCTTTCCTGTTGACTGAGTGCATCCCTCAGTGCCTGAGCAAGGCCCCTGCAGAGGGTGTTCCCTTATGTGTCCAAACAAGGCAGGCTAGAGTACAGGCCTGCTCTGAGCAGGGAGCACATCAGAATCTTGGCTTTCCAGACACAGGTCTGTGGAAGCATTACTGGGACCCTGCATCACAATGCATATTGTACTGTGTGTAAGAGACTCGAAACGTTTTTTAGGAAGTTGAAGGTAGGAATATTAAAAATGCAGACTGTTCTTGTACGTGTGAATGGACTGTGGAGCTGGGAAGAGGGTGGTAAAAATCCATTTTATTTCTTTGAAGCTCAACAGGCTCCCAGGAAGGTCCTGTGAACAATCCCAGTAGCAGTGACAGCAGGCAGGACGTGCTCCACAAAGCCCCAAAGAAGAAGAGCATCAAGTCCTCCACTGGTCGTTTGTTTGGCAAAAAGGAAAAGGGTTCGCCTGGACAAACTGGCAAAGAATCACCAAGACAAGGTGGGCCGGTTTTAGGCAGCTGTCCTAACTGCTGGGATTGGGAGAGTGTGAGATTTTTCCTATGTGCCTGCTGCAGGTGTCCAGTGCCCACGAGGAGTCATGGCTGAGCATTCTCCAGACAGCCCAGTCTGCCCACATGTGAACCAGAGCAGAGCAGTGGACATTCATTTGGCGTGAATGAATAACCCTCTTATATGCTAATTTATACGCTTGAACATTTATATGTGTTTGCTCGGAAGCTTACCCTTCAGAAATTATTCTGCTCTCTACCTGCAGAATCTTCTTCCTATTTGTGAAACATATAACTTTGCCATGTTAATTTACTCTAAATTTGGGGAATTTTCTTCTTTTTTGTAGCTGTTGTTTCTGAAACGGAAAACTCATCTCAGGATGCCTTCCAACTTAGCAAATTGGGAGGAAAGGATGAAAAAAATCGTCAACTTCAAAAACAGTAAGCTTTTTGTTATTTCTCCATCTCATGAAACAGTTTTCTGAGTTAACAGTCATTCTTAGCTGATTTTAAGTGTAATTTCTAGCTATGTAAATACATTGTCTTTTGAAAGATGAACCTAAAGCAGTGATAGAGCTTTCAGTGATACAAAGAGCTTGCTGCAGCATGCACGCCATAGGTTTGCCTCCACTGACCTAAAGCCTGTTTTAAGCCATCATGTCTGGAGAACAGAGGACATTTGGAAATCTTGACTGAATTCACACATGTATTCTCAGTCTACCTTTTCAGAGTGTTCTCCCAGGATAATAGAATGGGTAATAGTTAGGCTTGGCCATTTGAGCTCTGGCCGCTGAATCCTGGTTAATTCTCTAGTTAGCTGTGTGTCTCTGACAAAGTTACTTATCCTGTGCTTCAGTTTTCTCAACTGTCAAATGGCAGTTACAGTTGTTCATACATCATGTGGCTGTTTTTCAGTTCAGTAGAATTATATATGTGCATGTATATGTTTTATAACATGGACACAATTCCTAAATAAGTTACAATTACAGTCAGGCTTCTGAGACCTTGTTTTCTTTCCTGTTGACTGAGTGCATCCCTCAGTGCCTGAGCAAGGCCCCTGCAGAGGGTGTTCCCTTATGTGTCCAAACAAGACAGGCTAGAGTACAGGCCTGCTCTGAGCAGGGAGCACATCAGAATCTTGGCTTTCCAGACACAGGTCTGTGGAAGCATTACTGGGACCCTGCATCACAATGCATATTGTACTGTGTGTAAGAGACTCGAAACGTTTTTTAGGAAGTTGAAGGTAGGAATATTAAAAATGCAGACTGTTCTTGTACGTGTGAATGGACTGTGGAGATGGGAAGAGGGTGGTAAAAATCCATTTTATTTCTTTGAAGCTCAACAGGCTCCCAGGAAGGTCCTGTGAACAATCCCAGTAGCAGTGAAAGCAGGTAGGATGCGCTCCACAAAGCCCCAAAGAAGAAGAGCATCAAGTCCTCCACTGGTCGTTTGTTTGGCAAAAAGGAAAAGGGTCCGCCTGGACAAACTGGCAAAGAATCACCAAGACAAGGTGGGCCGGTTTTAGGCAGCTGTCCTAACTGCTGGGATTGGGAGAGCATGAGCTTTTTCCTATGTACCTGCCACAGGTGTCCAGTGCCCACAAGGAATCATGGCTGAGCATTCTCCAGACAGCCCAGTCTGCCCACATGTGAACCAGAGCAGAGCAGTGGACATTCATTTGGCGTGAATGAATAACCCTCTTATATGCTGATTTATACGCTTGAACATTTATATGTGTTTGCTCGGAAGCTTACCCTTCAGATATGATTCAGCTCTCTACCTGCAGAATCTTCTTCCTATTTGTGAAACATATAACTTTGCCATGTTAATTTACTCTAAATTTGGGGAATTTTCTTCTTTTTTGTAGCTGTTGTTTCTGAAACGGAAAACTCATCTCAGGATGCCTTCCAACTTAGCAAATTGGGAGGAAAGGATGAAAAAAAATCGTCAACTTCAAAAACAGTAAGCTTTTTGTTATTTCTCCATCTCATGAAACAGTTTTCTGAGTTAACAGTCATTCTTAGCTGATTTTAAGTGTAATTTCTAGCTATGTAAATACATTGTCTTTTGAAAGATGAACCTAAAGCAGTGATAGAGCTTTCAGTGGTACAAAGAGCTTGCTGCAGCATGCACGCCATAGGTTTGCCTCCACTGACCTAAAGCCTGTTTTAAGCCATCATGTCTGGAGAACAGAGGACATTTGGAAATCTTGACTGAATTCACACATGTATTCTCAGTCTACCTTTTCAGAGTGTTCTCCCAGGATAATAGAATGGGTAATAGTTAGGCTTGGCCATTTGAGCTCTGGCCGCTGAATCCTGGTTAATTCTCTAGTTAGCTGTGTGTCTCTGACAAAGTTACTTATCCTGTGCTTCAGTTTTCTCAACTGTCAAATGGCAGTTACAGTTGTTCATATATCATGTGGCTGTTTTTCAGTTCAATAGAATTATATATGTGCATGTATATGTTTTATAACATGGACACAATTCCTAAATAAGTTACAATTACAATCAGGCTTCTGAGACCTTGTTTTCTTTCCTGTTGACTGAGTGCATCCCTCAGTGCCTGAGCAAGGCCCCTGCAGAGGGTGTTCCCTTATGTGTCCAAACAAGGCAGGCTAGAGTACAGGCCTGCTCTGAGCAGGGAGCACATCAGAATCTTGGCTTTCCAGACACAGGTCTGTGGAAGCATTACTGGGACCCTGCATCACAATGCATATTGTACTGTGTGTAAGAGACTCGAAACGTTTTTTAGGAAGTTGAAGGTAGGAATATTAAAAATGCAGACTGTTCTCATACGTGTGAATGGACTGTGGAGATGGGAAGAGGGTGGTAAAAATCCATTTTATTTCTTTGAAGCTCAACAGGCTCCCAGGAAGGTCCTGTGAACAATCCCAGTAGCAGTGACAGCAGGCAGGACGCACTCCACAAAGCCCCAAAGAAGAAGAGCATCAAGTCCTCCACTGGTCGTTTGTTTGGCAAAAAGGAAAAGGGTCCGCCTGGACAAACTGGCAAAGAATCACCAAGACAAGGTGGGCTGGTTTTAGGCAGCTGTCCTAACTGCTGGGATTGGGAGAGCGTGAGATTTTTCCTATGTGCCTGCTGCAGGTGTCCAGTGCCCACGAGGCGTCATGGCTGAGCGTTCTTCTGACAGCCCAGTTTGCCCACATGTGAAACAAAGCAGAGCAGTGGAAATTAATTTGGCTTGAATGAATAACCCTCTTATGTGCTAATTTATACTCTTGAACATTTATATGTGTTTGCTCAGAAGCTTACCCTTCAGAAATTATTCTGCTCTCTACCTGCAGAATCTTCTTCCTATTTGTGAAACATATAACTTTGCCATGTTAATTTACTCTAAATTTGGGGGCTTTTCTTCTTTTTTGTAGCTGTTGTTTCTGAAACACCAAACTCATCTCAGGATGCCTTCCAACTTAGCAAACTGGGAGGAAAGGATGAAAAAAATCATCAACTTCAAAAACAGTAAGCTTTTTGTTATTTCTCCATCTCATGAAACAGTTTTCTGAGTTAACAGTCATTCTTAGCTGATTTTAAGTGTAATTTCTAGCTATGTAAATACATTGTCTTTTGAAAGATGAACCTAAAGCAGTGATAGAGCTTTCAGTGATACAAAGAGCTTGCTGCAGCATGCACGCCATAGGTTTGCCTCCACTGACCTAAAGCCTGTTTTAAGCCATCATGTCTGGAGAACAGAGGACATTTGGAAATCTTGACTGAATTCACACATGTATTCTCAGTCTACCTTTTCAGAGTGTTCTCCCAGGATAATAGAATGGGTAATAGTTAGGCTTGGCCATTTGAGCTCTGGCCGCTGAATCCTGGTTAATTCTCTAGTTAGCTGTGTGTCTCTGACAAAGTTACTTATCCTGTGCTTCAGTTTTCTCAACTGTCAAATGGCAGTTACAGTTGTTTATACATCATGTGGCTGTTTTTCAGTTCAGTAGAATTATATATGTGCATGTATATGTTTTATAACATGGACACAATTCCTAAATAAGTTACAATTACAGTCAGGCTTCTGAGACCTTGTTTTCTTTCCTGTTGACTGAGTGCATCCCTCAGTGCCTGAGCAAGGCCCCTGCAGAGGGTGTTCCCTTATGTGTCCAAACAAGACAGGCTAGAGTACAGGCCTGCTCTGAGCAGGGAGCACATCAGAATCTTGGCTTTCCAGACACAGGTCTGTGGAAGCATTACTGGGACCCTGCATCACAATGCATATTGTACTGTGTGTAAGAGACTCGAAACGTTTTTTAGGAAGTTGAAGGTAGGAATATTAAAAATGCAGACTGTTCTTGTACGTGTGAATGGACTGTGGAGATGGGAAGAGGGTGGTAAAAATCCATTTTATTTCTTTGAAGCTCAACAGGCTCCCAGGAAGGTCCTGTGAACAATCCCAGTAGCAGTGACAGCAGGTAGGACGCGCTCCACAAAGCCCCAAAGAAGAAGAGCATCAAGTCCTCCACTGGTCGTTTGTTTGGCAAAAAGGAAAAGGGTCCGCCTGGACAAACTGGCAAAGAATCACCAGGACAAGGTGGGCCGGTTTTAGGCAGCTGTCCTAACTGCTGGGTTTGGGAGAGTGTGAGATTTTTCCTATGTGCCTGCTGCAGGTGTCCAGTGCCCACGAGGAGTCATGGCTGAGCGTTCTCCTGACAGCCCAGTTTGCCCACGTGTGAAACAAAGCAGAGCAGTGGAAATTCATTTGTCGTGAATGAATAACCCTCTTATGTGCTAATTTATACGCTTGAACATTTATATGTGTTTGCTCGGAAGCTTACCCTTCAGAAATGATTCAGCTCTCTACCTGCAGAATCTTCTTCCTATTTGTGAAACATAAAACTTTGCCCTGTTAATTTACTCTAAATTTGGGGGCTTTTCTTCTCTTTTGTAGCCGTTGTTTCTGAAACGGAAAACTCATCTCAGGATGCCTTCCAACTTAGCAAATTGGGAGGAAAGGATGAAAAAAATCGTCAACTTCAAAAACAGTAAGCTTTTTGTTATTTCTCCATCTCATGAAACAGTTTTCTGAGTTAACCATCATTCTTAGCTGATTTTAAGTGTAATTTCTAGCTATGTAAATACATTGTCTTTTGAAAGATGAACCTAAAGCAGTGATAGAGCTTTCAGTGGTACAAAGAGCTTGCTGCAACATGCATGCCATAGGTTTGCCTCCATTGACCTAAAGCCTGTTTTAAGCCATCATGTCTGGAGAACAGAGGACATTTGGAAACTTTGACTGAACTCACATGTGTATTCTCAGTCTTCCTTTGCAGAGTTGTCTCTCTAGATGATAGAATGGGTAATAGTTAGGCTTGGCCATTTGAGCTTTGGCCGCTGAATCCTGGTTAATTCTCTAGTTAGCTGTCTGACAAAGTTATTTAGCTTAGGCTTCAGTTTTCTCAACTGTCAAATGACTGTTACAGTTGTTCATGCATCGTGTGGCTTTTTCTCAGTTTGATAGAATTATATATGTGCATGTATATGTTTTAAAACATGAACACAAGTCCTAAATAAGCTATAATTAAGGTCACTGTGGTGACTTCTATTGTTTACACAAGTGGTCCTCCAGAAGCATTTACCGTGATATAATTTTACATTTTATCTGAGATTGGATCTCTATTTTACAGTGTATTATTGAACTATAATCCTCTACTAAATCTTAAGGGGCTGAGGAGTGGAGTATAAGTGAGAGTGTACTGGCTTGACATACCATCCCTAAGCCCACATAAAGATAGATTCTGAAAATAATATATACTGTTCCGAATGATTTTGCATAGGGGAGCACAGGCACCAACATATCAGGGAAGTATGTACACTTCTCTGATGTAGGATTGGTTGTGTAAGCTGACCACACCCAAAACTAGAGTTATAAGTGAACTAGATAGGTTGAGACATTTTCCTAGTGAGATGATTAATAAAATATCAATAAAAAAGCTTTCTGCAACAAAATCAGACAGTATGTAATGTCTAAGAGGTACAATTTGAACTTGACAGTAGGGAATGTTTGAAAGCCTAAGGTAAGATGGGCACACTGGTCTTGAGAAAAGGTGAAAGTTGGTGGGTTCTTGGATAAATTTGTATATGGGAAACATCAGGTGTCCACTTCTCAGTGAAGCCAGTACTGTGTGGAATTCAGAGTGCAAAGGCCCTGACACTAGCGTTGCACTGGAATCCCTAGGAACCCTTTCTGCTGGAAAGTTATGAAATCTCACTCATTTTAGTTGTCTTCTCTGAATTCATGACTGCCTTTTTTTTTTAAACTTCTATTGGTATGTGTTTGCAGTACATAATAATCATGTTGGTTCTTGGGAGTTGATACATGTCCGTGACACATTTCTATTCTTTATTTTCCACTATCCTTGTATTTTGCCAGAATCCCATTCATGCATTTCTCTTATAAACCCTTGTCATGTATACAGATTAAAAATAAGACTATTAAAAAGAAATATATATATATATATATATATATGATATATATATCAATATCAATATATATTATATATATATATATCAGACATACCAGACTATAAGCCAAAACACATATAAAAGATGGAACACAATTGTACTAAGTCGAAGTATTCCTTTAGATATATTTTCCATGCTGAGTTACAATAACTTTTTTCTTCTATTGTCTGTCTTTTATTTCATAGCTAACTTATATATGAAGTTTTTCATATTATAATGAGTCTTTTGTTTTTTATTTTATTCATTTATTTTTTGAGACAAGAATCACACTTTGTAATTCAGGCTGGACTGAACTCACAGCAGTCCTCCTGATTTAGTTGCCCAAGTGGTGGGATTACAGGCATGTGCTACCGCACTTGACCATAGTAACTGTTTTAAGCAGCTCAACAGTGATGACATGCCATTGCAGGTGAAATTCTGTTATGGAAACATTCTATACAAATATTCAATCTTTGGTGCTCTGTAAATAGAATTTTATAGTACCATTTAACCACAAAATCTGAACTGTGTAAAAGTCTTTTATAATAATTTAAGCAATGAGCAGTTGGCTTTGTGGAGCTTAATATTAAAGCTAGTCATTTTCCCTCTCGAAACCATGCTAAAGAAATAGTGTTGCCCAGATTTTGCCAGTGTCTTTTATTTCACGTGCTCATTTCAATGTAATAAAAACAACAGCAGCACAGCTTGATCATTCACCCCATTGCCTTCTGAAGTTTATGTTTCATGGAAGAGAAGAAATAATTTTCCTAATATGTTTGGCTATTTTGCTGGGGATGTGGCTCGGTAGTGTAGTACTCTTAGCATGCATTAAGGCCTTAGGTTCAATCCCCAGTACCACAATAAAAGCAAAAAACAGAAAACCAAAATGTTTCCCTTTTGTAAAAATTGACTTTCTAACTCTCAAGAAGTGTGTGTGCACCCTCAGGACAGGCTTTGAATTATTTGCCCAAACACATGATTAAATTGCACACCAGGCATGCATGTTTACAGGTTTGTGTGCGTGTGTGTGTGTGTGTGTGTGTGTGTGTGTGTGTGTGTGTGGTGGTAGGGAGGGAGATTTCTCGGTAGCAAGGAGATTAAAGTTTATGCTGCTTACTCCAAACATCTGTTGTGGCTGTTTCAAGGTGTCTAAGAATGGGTCTTTGCTCTGTACTTTATAGTTCTATGTGGGATGCATATGTGATTTCTCAACCATAGTAGAAAGTTCATAGGGAAAATTCTAAAGTAGTCATCTGACTATGGTGGGCAGTTTTGTGATATCTGTCAGATAACCTGAATTGTAATTGATTTGAAGAAAAAAAGTATTTTGTGAATACAGGGTACAGTTTAATACTTTGAGCATTATTGTTTTGTTTTGTTTTGTTTTGTTTTGTTTGTTTTTTGTTTTTGTTTTTGTTTTTCTGAGACAGGTCTCACTATGCAGTTCAGGCTGGCTTTGAGCTCACTTTGTAGCTCAGGCTGACCTCAAACTCACAATGATCCTCCTGCCTCAGCCTCTCAAGTGCTGGAATTACAGGCATGCACAACCACATCCAGCTACTTTGAGCATTCTTGATGTAATAAAAAACTGTTCTGTGAATACAGAGTACAGTTCAACACTTTGGTACTTTCTCAGAAATACAGTACTTCTTGTGATGAGCCCTAACTTGGCTGTAGGCCATGCTCCTTGCCGCTGAACCACTAGCCTATCACATTGACTGAAGGAGGGTTCCCAGGACTCAGTGCACATGTTGACCAGCTGAACTCATGCTCTCTGAGAATTACTGGAAGAATTTGATGCTCTGCTGACACTTGAGGTGCTCAGTAGTCAATGCAACTTTCAGCATGACTCAGACTGGAGTCCGTTCATCAGCTCATAGAATGCTGTGTGAAGTTTCAAAACATGGATCTCCAACTCATCTTTGTCTTTGTAGTGCTCTCCTTCCGGTTGCGTGGCATTGTGGTGCATTTGCTGTGGGAAGTTGGTTACACATGGAGCCATACTCAGTGGTACTCTGAATCATATAGTGTGGAGTGCTGGTGTTACCAGCTTTGGGTTCTCTGCTAAACTTCCCAAGAGTATATTTCTGTTTGGTGAGAAAAGTTGCTTCCATTCCTCACTTGTCAAAACAACACACTGGTCCCCAGTACTCTTCCTCACAGTGTGGCTAGCATGTGAAATGTGAGCCTGAGCTGCAGCCATGAGAAAGGGTCTCCTTAGCCCTTGTGCAAGACCCCTGAAGTTGAAAAGTGTCCCATCTCTTGGAAATACAGTCATGTATTTACTATGGAGAGTTAAAGTTCTTGCTATATGTCACTTAGATAATGTTTATTCTGCAGAAACTCGCACAAGCTTCTTGAAATGAAGGGCAGCTTTACCATTGTGCTTTTGCCTACATTATAAAATATATCATAATTCATAGATTACATGACATTTTTTGTACCAGGGATCAAACTCACAACCTCACACTTGCCAGGCAGGCCCTTAAGCTGCTGAGCTAAATCCCTGGCCTTCACGTAACTTTTATTTTACACATTTGTTCCCCAGAGAATTTAGTGTAATTTGGTCCAAGAGAATACAGCTTAGCTGTAGAACACTTTCCTAGTATGCTAAAGCCCTGAGCTCCATCATTAGTATGACAGAATCTAAAATAGCTGCCTCCTCCAACAGTATGTATGTATGTATGTATGTATGTATGTATGTATGTATGCATGTATATACATGTTGGTGCTGCAGATCAAACATAGCACCTTGTGAAGGCTGGGCAAGTGCTTTACTAATGAGCTACACTCAGCCCCCAGTCTCTAATTTAAAGGCAGGAAGGTTGCCGTATCAGTTTGCATTAGAGCAGATACTCTGTGTTTGTGTGTGTGTGTGTGTGTGTGTGTGTGTGTGTGTGTGTGTGTGTATGTGTGTTTGGTTTCTTTTCCTTTTTTGGTACTGGGGATCAAACTCATGCCCTTGCACTTGCCAGGCAGGTGCTATGCTGCTGAGCTAAATTCCTGGCCTCCTTTTCTTTTTTTAAAAAAGGGTCTCACTGTGTTGTTCAGGTTGGACTTGAAATCATTATGTAACCCAGGCTGACTTTCAGCTCATAGCAATTCTCCTGCCTCAGCTTCCAAAGTGCTGGGATTACAGGTGTGTACCATCATCCTGGCATTAGAGCAGATATTATAAAAATCAACCCTGGTGTCTAGTGTTTGGTTCTATGGGAGAAGCTATAAGCTGAAGAAAAGAAGCTCTGACAATGTCAGGAACAGAGCAATCTAGTGCCCAGCCACCTTCTGCAAAGGGCCCCAGCTTGGCCTGCCTGTCACATCTATTGGGATATGATATCTCACAGCCCAGGAGCAAGCAAATATCAGAAGAAACCAAAGGGGTTTTCTTCTGGAGTTGATGGATATGACACATCAACATCTAGGATTACTGACATATTATTCAGATGCCCTTGGTGGCTATTCAGTGTGGACAGATGATGGACATTCTGCAGAGTATGCCCCCCCCCCACTGGTTACTATGTTTTTATTTGCT
This sequence comes from Cavia porcellus, assembly GCF_034190915.1. Taxonomy (NCBI): domain Eukaryota; kingdom Metazoa; phylum Chordata; class Mammalia; order Rodentia; family Caviidae; genus Cavia; species Cavia porcellus. Next base: position 40,540,433 of record NW_026947501.1, on the reverse strand, counting down.
CTTTTTAAATTTTTCCCTTTTTTCCCCTGGGGGCTCCTTATGTAGTCCAGACTAGCCTTGAATTCATGGTAATCCTCTTGCCTTCATCTCCCACATGCTGGATTATAGATGATGCCACCATACCCAGCTTGATTACCTTGCTTGAAGCTTTGGGGCTCAGAGCTGGAAGAGTTATTATTTGGGAAGTTGAGCAAGAAAAGAATGAATGTTGCTAAAGCTTAAATGTTTGCAGCTTTAGTAGAGGGGGAGGAAATAGGTGGTTCTCCTATTCCAAACTAATCATATGGGTAGACGGATAACCTTACCTAAGTGGATAGTCAGGTAGGTGAGTAAACACTGTGAAGCCATTTAGTTCTTGGAGGTCACAGATTTGGACAAATGGGTGTCTGTACTAAGTATGTGCAGTAGCAAGCAAAAGAGATCCAGTTTCAATACCCAGTGTAAAAGGAAGGTAGTTGTGCATATCACCAAACATTGCAAAGAGCCAGAGTAGAGGTGCGCAGAAGTGTCTGCAGGCTCCAGATTCTGCATCTTAACACAGGATCCTTCTGTACACTTTTGGGAACAACTCTCAAGAAAACTGGACTCTAATGTGCCCACCTATCGTGTTAACCAAGGTTAGGTGCCCAATCTCGTAGTCCACAAACTACCTGGTAGGGGAGGTGTAGCTACCTGTAGGTGGAACTTGGGCCAACTCCCCAGCCAGGGTCTTCTGTGTTATTTCCTAACATCCCATGACTTTTGAATGCATCATCCTACTTCTGCTACCTTCACACCACTCCCACAGCTGCATCTGGATGCAGGTGTAAGGAGGAGGAAGGATGTAAAGGCAACAGCAGTTTATACCAAGCTTCAGGTAGTGGGCCTTGTTCTTGTTTGCAGTACATGTCTGGTATGTACTTTCACAAATTACAGCTGTGCAGTGGTATGTACCTTTAATCATCCGAGCTACCTGGGAGGTCCAGGCAGAAGGGTCATTTATGATGACAATACCATTGTTCTAGGCAACTTAAGAAACTGTCTCAAGATAAAAAGTATAGTAGAAATGGCTGGCGGTTTAGTTCAATGAGTGCTTGGTTCCATCCCCAGTACCATCAAAAATAATGAAAACACCAACAAAATCATTTTTAGACTACTGAGGACATAGTTCTTACTTAGTCTATTTGAATAGGCACATAATCTAGAAGTGCTTCTGACCTACAGCAGTAGTCTTCCTCTTCCCTGGCCTGGCCAGAGCATCCAGGACAGACCCTCACTTAATATTACAGAATTTCAGATCTTTACCCAGAAATGGATTTACACTGCTTCTTGGGGTCTGTCTGTCTGTCTGTCTGTCTGTCTCTCTGTATGTTTGTCACACACTCTCTCTTTCTGTGTGTGTGTGTGTATGTGTGTGTGTGTGTGTGTGTGTGTTTCTTGTTTCCTTAAATGAGTCATAGCAGCTCTGTAGCCAGGTTTGGTAGCTGTCTTAGTTACTTTTTACTCATTGCTGAGACAAAATACCTAAAGGCCAAGTTGGGAAAGGAAAGGTTTATTTCTTACATTTTTTGGAGGTTTCACACACTCAGTTGGCTCCAGGGCATGGCTGGGCCATAGTTCATGGTGGCTGCAAACAGCAAGCAGGAACAGGCAAAGAGCAAGACACACCTTCTCCCTGCCATTACATTACATCCTGGCTCCACCCCTCTGTGGGTATAGCACTGACACCATCAATCCAAGCACTAACAATGAACCATCACAAATGCACAATACAAATACATGAAGCCTGGGGGCCCACAGACATAAACCATGGCATTCCTCCCCTGGCCCCCAGGACTCTTGTACATCCTTTATACAAAAGACATTTAGTCCACCACCAAGAGTTTCCAAAGTCTTAAGTTTCAGCATTGCTGAATAGTCCAAGTCCCATGTCTCCTCCATGATCTATGGCAAACTCTTAAATGTAACCCCTGTACAAATGAAACAAGTTTAAACATTTCTCAAATGCAAAGGCACAAAATAAACATTACTATTCCAAAAGTTACAAACAGGGGAATATAAAGCATTGGAAACAAAGCAAATCCAACATCCAGCAGGATGAACATTAAGTCCTAGAGTTCCTTGCTCTGCATCTGAAGCAATATGGTTACAAGCTCCAAAAGGCTTGTGTGATTCCACCCCCAAGGCACTTCCAGGGATTTCACCTCCTGCAGCTTTTCTCTTAAATCCTCTCTGCTTGCTTTTTGGAGCTTTCCTTGGATCGTCCATGTTTCTGGCTTTTCCAAACTTTTGGGGTCTCCACTGCACCTTTGGCTTCACCTTTATGTCTTCACAAATTGCCCTCTCAGGGGCACACAGCTTGGCCTCCCAGGCCCTTTGCAATAGAGGTAGAAGCCATCTTACCCTCAGAATTTGTGCATTTTCCTAGCACCTAAGATCAGCACCATGTGGATGTTGCCAAGGTTTGCTGCTAGCTAGAGCAGTACTCAGGCTTTTCTCTCTCTTGGCTGTAGGGGTCAGTTGCCTGGATCACAGGGCTCTGTTTAACTGATTGTGAGGAAAAGCTTCTCTATGTTGCCACCATTCTGGAACCTCATGTGGCCTGTCACCATTCTGGAAACTCATGTGGTCTCTGTCGCCATTCTGGAACCTGGTGCTCTGCAGCTTTCTCCTCTGAAAAAATTCTTTTACTTTTGCAGTGAGGCTGCACAGGGTGGGGACCTGCTTCCTGGGATGCCCCGGCCCATCTTTCTTATTTCTCTGTTTTCCCTCAGCCATCAGAATCTCAACTGTCTTTACAATCCACAGCCTTCCTGAAATATTCTTTCTGGCCAAACTCACAGTATTGCAAATTATCCCACTGGGCTCTTTCCTCTTGATTTGCAACATAAAGCTGGCTAAAAGCCCTCTACAGTAGCCATGCCACAGACTCAACATTTGATTGCTTTTTAATTTCTTTTTCAAGATTAATCAGTCCATTGCCCTTTGTTTCAGTCTCAGGCAAAGTCTCTGGACATGAGCAAAATGTAGACAACTTTCTGCCAACCCATAACTCACATCATGGGGAGTCCAACAACTACTGCAGTCCTTCTTCCCAGCAGAAATCTCCCAGGCCTGTTCTTTACCATCAGGCTTCCTATCAGCCTTCTGGTCTCCTGAGCTGTGACCACTATCTCCTCTACAGAACTGCCTAAGCTGCTCTAGCTCTATGCATCCAGGCAACACATCCAAACCTTTCCAAACTCTGCCCACAAGCCATTTCCAAAGCCATTTCTTGAAAAACATGGTAAGGTATAGTCACAGCAAACAACCCCATTCTTCGGTACCAAATTCTGTCTTAGTTACTTTTTACTCATTGCTGAGACAAAATACCTGAAGCCCAAGTTTGGAAAGGAAAAGTTTATTTCTTACAGTTTTTGGAGGTTTCAGTCCACACTCAGTTGGCTCCAAGGCAGGTGGGCATGGCTGGGTCACAGTTCATGGTGGCTGCAAACAGCAAGTAGGAACAGGCAAAGAGCAAGATACACTTTCTTCCTACCATTACATCATATCCTGGCTCCACTCTTATGTGGGTGTAACACTGACACCATGAATCCAAGCACTAGACAATGAACCATCACAAATGCACAATGAAAATGCATGAGGCCTGGGGGCCACAGACATAAACCATGACAGTAGCCTACTACTTCTTGTACTTAGGAGCACACTTCTGCTGATCTGTTTCTCTGTGAATAGCTTTGCTTGTTTCAACTAGAAAATTGTTGTTGTTGTTGTTCTTCTTCTTCTTCTTCTTCTTTTTTTTTTTTTTTCTTGTTTCATCTGAGATAACACATTTGCTGCCTTCTCTGGTACAGTTACTCCCTGGTGATTGTTCCTGTAAGCTTAGTGGTAACTTAAGGAACTCTTAGTTGAAATGGTATATGAAACATTTTACTTAGGAACATAAGTTTCCAAAAGAAAGAAAAGGGGAAGAGAGACTGATTGACTGAGACTGACTAGGGTTTTTGTGTATCTGAAACATACTTGTCCTTTGTGTTCTAATGTCAGACTTACCATGCTTACAATGTTACTGTTTCACATAACTGTGTTACACAAATCACTTTTAGAGATGTTAGTATAGTAAAAGTGTGACTTGAGTCTTTAGAAATAAAGCATATATGAAACCTCAAATCACATTACGTAGTGCATGCAAGACTCACCTACCCACTTCCCTGCAGTACTGCCTTGGTATTGCATGAGTTTCTGTGCTGGTGATACATTTGGCATTGAAGGAGGTGTTGAATGGCTGGCTAAAGAAGAGATCAATGGGTTAAAACCACAGAATGACCCAGTGACTTATCAAGTACCCGTTTACTTAAAGAGCAGTGTACAACAGAAACTGTCCTCTGTTACTTGTTTGCTGTATTAGACGATAATCTTTTTGTGGTTAAAAGTCTGCATTACAGCTGGGAGTATGAAACACATCTATAATCCAAGCACTGGGGGAGACTGGTTACACAGAGTTTGAGGCCAACCTGGACTACATACATAGCAAGACTTTGTCTCAACATTCCCCAAACCACAACCACCCCCCAAAAACACTGTTTTTTAAAGTCTCTCACAAAATTAGGCACTGATGTCTCAACTGAGGTGTGGTTTCCTCTTCCTAGATACTGTTTCTTCATTGTTGAAGTAGGGTTTCATGTTTTCCCCTAATTGTCTTACTACCTTGGATATGAAAATTCTGCTTGAGTTTTATAAGTTGGTAGTAATTCTTCAATTCTCTGAAGTAATGGTGATTTGACTGGGAATCAAGAGAACTCTGTAGCATTTTTTATTTTCTCAGGCATTCTCCATAGTATGTGTGTGACTGTCATTACAAGGATGATGTTAATAACATTAAAACTGTAGAAGATAAAAGGAACTGAGAATATGTGTTATACTTTTGAAAATGCTCAGAGACTGTTCCATTAACTTGTTGGATGTGTAGCAGTGCTTCTTTAATTTGAATGTCTTCTTTTTCACAGGCCTGAGTTGCTGGAGGAAGCCCAGAGGCAAGGCTTACCATTTTCACAGTGGGACGGGCCAACCGTGGTTGAATGGCTGGAGGTACATCCCTTTACTACAGAGACCTATGCTACATGACACAAGCTTGTCGTGCATCTCCTGTCTCTACCTGATGTTCTGGTCTTTTCATTCTTCTTTCTAGCTCTGGGTTGGGATGCCTGCTTGCTATGTGGCTGCCTGCAGAGCAAATGTGAAAAGTGGGGCCATCATGTCAGCTCTGTCAGACAGACAGATCCAGCAAGAGATTGGCATCAGCCACCCTCTGCACAGACTGAAGCTGCGGCTGGCCATCCAGGAAACCCTGTGGCTCACCAGCCCTTCGGCTACACCCACATTGAAAAAGGTATGTTCACAGAGGCTCTGTGTGCCCTCTGTGGAGGAGGAAGGCAGAGCCCACAAAAGCAGTGGCCTGCTAATGTTTCCGTGCTGCTTCCTAATCATACAGGGTGGTTTCAACTTAAAATTTCAGGAAAGCATAGTACAACCCCTAACTTGGAGGGGTTGAGTGATCCAAAGAAAATGTGTGAACTGCTTGTGTAAAAGTGTGGTTAAAGCCAGGCGTGGTGGCACATGCCTGTAGTTCCAGTACTCAGAAGGCTGAGGTGGGAGGATCACTGTGAGTTCTAGGCCAGTGGGTTACAGTGTGAGCAGCTTGAACTGAGTAATGAGATCCCGTTTCAGAAAAGACCAAAAAATTAATAATTAAATAAATGAATAAAACTTGGTTAGAAAGGCCTTCTTTAAGAAAGAAGGCTTTTTGAAAGGTAGAAAATTGATTGTCACAAATGTACGTATGAATTTATCAAAACTGAGTAAGTGTAAGGACCTCTTGAGGAAGGAAAAGTTAACATTTTAAGTAGCATTTCATCCTTGAACTTTGATTTCTATTTCATAGTTCAAACAATAATTAGTACTTGTACTGTATATAAAGGTACTTGCTAAGCAAATTATATGCGGAAAATATTGTTTTTCTTCAAGTATACAGGTAGCAAAATATACAGATAAGCCCAGGAATGTATAAACCTTTACATACAATCCCCGGGCATAAATAAGCACCTGGTTATGGCCCCTTGGCTATAAACTAGGTTGGGCTGCCCTTACTTTGTTGTGTGTGGCTTCTTTCCTTCAGTCTTGTGCGTGTGAGTGCATCTGCATCACTGCACATATAGGCGGGACTTACAGAGTAACTGTAATTTGTGGCAGTCCAGAGGTGCCACTGACATACAGTTGACATGCTAACAAGGGGTGGTCACCTCCCAGAAATCCACTGGTTCCTGGACAGTTCTAAGCTTCTCTTCTTTGTGGATGTCTTTTTTTCCCTACAAGAACTAAAGGAGGAAAAATGCTGAGTTTCCTAGATGCACTGTGGTTGTGTGTCACGGCACCAGCAGGTGCTCTGGGTCTTGGGAGCTGCATGTGTCTGTCCAACCATGCCTGTGCTCACAAAGATGCTGTCCACTTGGGGAGTAGTGAAGAGCCCTCAAAGAGCTTCCTGGTGACTCTTCTGATGAAACATTGGTGGTTATTAGAAGGGAAGAGCAGGCCAGCTCTTAAGTTGCAAAGTTCAGGGGTTTTTCATTTAGATGTTCAACAAACTCTTAGAGCTGTGTAGACATCCTTCTGAGCAGCAGAGCAAGGTCTGCCTACAGTAACTTTATACACAAAAAAGTGTGAAGATTTTGTTGTTAGAGAATTATGAAAATGAACAATAAGCCTTTTTTTTTTTTTAACGTATGGCCAAAGAACACTTTCCCTTGGTGGAATGTTTTGTAACCAGTATCAGTCTGTTCTGCAGCTATTTCCACATTAATGTGGGCTTTGTAGAAATGAAGATGCTGCATGGCTTTTTCAAAGCTTTTAAGAACCCTCTTTCAAAAGGGAGCTTCTGTGATTCAGTTGAACTATTGGCAAGGACTACACCTCACATCAGAAAGACTCTCCATATCACCAGTTACAAACACAGAAATTGCTGTTCTTGGGGAGCTTACAGTGGGCTAGCAGAGTGGCCATCAGTCTCAGGTTTGACTCAGATGGTGACAAGTGCTTTGTTTTTGGTGTTTGCATTGTTTGGCTCTCCTGTGCTCACTATCTTGTGCCCTGGCCTCCTGGGCTTCCTCTGGCTTTGGATCATCTGCTGAAAGCAGCCACAGGAAGCCAAGGCCAGAGCATCCTGTTGTTAGCCTGTGTTGGGGTGAGACTGCTTTCTGTGTGTTTTGTTTTATTCTTTTGTTTTGCTGTACTGAGGCTTAAACCTAGTGCTTTGGGAGAGCCAGGCAAAAACCCTATCATGAGCTATACCTCCAACATGGTGAGACTATTGAAAATACTGTGTATTGAATCATCAGTTACTGGGGAAAGTAACTTTTCAGAAATATAAAGTATGTTCTCATCCATACTTTTAAGCATGTGATCTGGAAATTGTGTGCTGTTCTCCTTATATTCCGACCACACTGTTATTGTTTAAAAGAGGATGAGCCTGTGTTAATGATCTCTGGCTTTCTCTGTGGGTGCCTGAAATGAAAATGTGCAAAGAGTGACCTTTGCCTCGTGGCTCCTTACTGTGCCTGTGGCTCATATGTGCGTCCTTCTCCTTTCTGTCACGCTTCCCTTGCCCTGGATGTGGCTGGTGCACTGGGGTCACCTTAGACCACAGGAAATGTCTGGTTAACACATGAAGAGATGGAAACACTTGCAGCCACATCTCAGATGGTCAGTCAGCCCTGCAGCTCATGTTCCAAAGTGGGTTTCCTACTCCAGACCAAAGGGCCCTTTGTCTTTTGTTGAAAACAAAAGTTAATTTGCATTTGTTTGAAATATAATGTGTTCTTTTTAGGTTATTAGCTCATAGCGTATAGTCGTATTTGCATTTTTTAGATTTTTACAAGAATTTAGTTTATAGATTTGCCCCATTTAGAGAAGATGTAATTTGCTTCTCCTTTTGGAGAGACCTCCATTGAGCACTGCGTTGTGGTTGTCTAACGCCAACAGTCTACTGTATGAGGTTAGTTGGCATGGAAAAAGTCTGCTCCTTGCATGGAAAATTGAAATTCTTGGATTTTCATGAGTTTTTGCATGAGGCATTGATATTTTGAATGTTTTTCACTCAGTCAAGGTGCATGTTCCCTGCAGAATTAATTTGCTTACACTACTAAAGTTCACTAATACTAATAGTTATGTTCTTTTACATTCCTAACAACCTAACATCAGGAAGATGAGGAGGGAAGCTGGATAAGGTTGGAGTCTTTCTATAATATTTCTTCACTCTGTAGCAACAAAAAGCAATTGAGGATGTAAACTTGTGTGACCTGCTTTAGTAGGTGTTTTTCACATCTTAATTTATTCATAGTATCATTAATGACTTGAAGAATGTAATCAAATAAATCACAGGATTAAAGATTACATCTCATGGATAATTTTGAACATTTCCCATATGGGATCATGGAAATTACTTTGAACGAAGGTTGTTTTATTTATGAATAGAATCTTTTATACAAAGTCCCCTGGTTTAGGCAACTCCTGAGTTTATGTACATGTAGTTCGTTGCTGGGTTAGTTTTGTTCTAAAATGTACTGCTGAAAAAAATCATGAAATACACTTCTAAACCTGAAAGTTGGCAGGGGGCCTTTCCCTCTATGTCTTTATATTGTTATTTGACTAAGTACTGCCCTACTGTGTTGAGTTAAAGATCTTAGTAATGGAGTTCTCAGAAATTAAGGCTTATCACTTCACAGAGATTGAATTTCAGCTGCCTAACTCTTCACTACACAGAAAGCTCTGCCCCATGTTTTACAGTGTCTGAGTCAGATGACTTGGTTAAATTCCCAGCATCCCTCTGCCCTCGTGGGTCTTTGGTGGGCACAGTGCAGTACCAGGGGACTTGTAGTTCTTCAGCTTTTCCCAGGGGCACGGTATTCGGGGGCTCAGAAGAGTTAGCATATGTCTGAAAGCAAGTATAAATGAGTTAAGATTAGAATTTGCTGATTCCAAGATGATGCTTGAAACAGTTGCTTCTGTTTGCATTTCTAAAGGTTATTCAGTTATAGCACTTGGTTGTTTGTTTTGTTTGTTCATTTGAAAAAAAGAGAGGTGGAACTTGGTGACACATATGGGTCATCCCAGGACTTGGGAGGTTGATCAAGCATGTTTGTTGCAAATTTGAGACCAGCATAGGCTACATAGTGAGTTCAAGGTCAGCCTAAACTACATAGTAAAATCCTGTCTCAAAATTACAAAAAGTTTAGAAACAAAAACTAAGAAGAAAGAGAATAGCTACTAACTGGGTTTCCCTCCCTGGGTTTAGATACTCCCTGCCTCTAGAATCACTTAAATTCACCTAGTTAGAGGTCTCTCTACAGGACCAACAATGACCATCAGTGAATTAAGCAGTGCATTTCATAATTACGTAAGTTTCAATATATTCCAAAAGACAAAGTAGAATATGGTCACCACTTCAATATGAAATAGCATCAGAGACATAAAGTGTAGTTGAATAAGCTTAACATTTGCTTTTTGCAGTGACCACATAAAAGTGGCCCATGCAGAAGATTCCAGATTTACCCCACATGCAATGTTCTGCAGAAGCTTGGTGCACTTTGCCACCATCCTTTCCCAGACAGAGCTATGCTAGCACAAAGCATTGTGCTTTGCCCGTGCTGGCACTGGGTGGCCTCAATCCTGACTGAGCTTTGGAAGGAACACTCAAGTGTGGTCAGAACTGTTCGCATATCAGATGTAAGATATGACTGGCTGTGTAAGAAGGCTGTGCCAGCTGCCAGGAGCCATTAATGAGCAGGACAGCTGCAGTCCCACTCTCGTGGAGCTCGCATTTTACTGACCTTGAGACTGAGCGTGACTTGTCCATGCTTGGAGCATGAGGTCCCTTTGCACACTTCTTCAGAAGGCTGTGGTGGCAGCCAGGGAGAGGAGGAGGCTCTCCCTCAAACTGAGTCTGAGCTGTCAGAATCTGCATTATCAGCAACTGCAAAAGTAGTAAACAGAGATATGGAGGGTTTGCTTCCGCACAGCTTTTTATTTGGAAGATTTCTTCTACTCATTAGAAGATAGCATAGTCAGCAGGCCAGAAAACATCAAATATTCAGGCTGTGAATCCCAGGCCCATGAAAGTATGACTCAAAGGACTGCATCATGGTAACATTGTTAGGTATCTTAATGGTTACCATAGTGGTATATTTGTCACTCATCATTTAAAGAAAGTTTTGAAATCTTTTCTGTTAGAATTGGAACATTCCTCTTAGCTGAGCCATCCCTTGTATCTTGACTGGAACAAATAAAATACTAGAGTGGAATCCATTGTTCTAAACCAAACATGGAGGCCATGCATGGTGGTTTATGACTGTAATCCCATAACTCAGGAGGCTGAGGCTGGAAGATATCAACTTAGAGACCAGCCTGGGCCTAGTGAGACCCTGTTGTAGGGGGTTGGGGATGTAGCTCAGGTTAGAGTGCTTGCCTAGCAGGTATGAAACCCTGAGTTCAAGCCAGGAGGGGATGGATGGGAATGGATAGTTTTTTATTTTAAAGGATTCCTCAATGTACCTTAGGATTCCTGTGAATGTAATTTAATCTTCCTTAGCTGGAGAGCATAACGAACCATTCTCTGTGAAGTGGTTGTATATCATGTCTATTTTTCATTGTACAGACCTTGGACATATTCTGTTGAATTGGTTGCTAAGGATTTTATGCAGTTTAGTGCCATTATATAAGATACTTCTAAAATCTCAATTTCCAGTTCATTTTGTATATTTAGAAATGTTAATTTTTGTGTATTCATTGTATATTCAGCAGCTTTGCTAAATTCATGTATAAATCCTAATAGCTATTTCATAGACTTTTTCAACAATGATAATTGTGTCATTTACTAATAAAGAGAGGTTTATGTCTTTCTCAACTCATGCCATTTTTATGTTTTTCCTGCCATTACAGTGGCCAGGTCTCCAGCACAGCCAAACATAAACGGTGACAGTGGACACCCCTTGTGCTTCTTTCCGTTCAGGGAGACATTTGGTCCCTCATTGTGAGGTTTTTAGCTGCAGGCTTTTGGTAGATGACCCTTAATAGATTGAGGCGGTGGGTCTTTCGTCCTAGAATGCTGAGTTTCATAACTGAATGATGGATCTTGTGCCACATAAGGTATTATGAGACATGGCTTTCTTTGCTGATCTCGTAATTGGGCAAATTTCATTGATTTTTTTTTTTCCTCCTCAGTTGGTGAACCAACCTATTCCTGAGTCAGTAAACCTACTTACCATGATTCCTTATTTTTGGTGTAGTGCAGACTAGTCCCAAACTCGAAATACTTTTGTCTCAGCCTCCTGAGTGCTGGGTTTACAGGCATGCACCACCATACCACACCACAAAAAAAGTATGTCCTGAAGCCAGATGTGATGATGCACCCCTGTAGTTGCCAAAACTCAAGAGACTGAGCCCAGAAGTTGGCTGTTATAATGTCCTATGACAATTGGGCATTAAACTAAGATGGACATCATACTAAGAGTGGCATCAATATCTCTTTGCATAGGGAGTGCTTGTGCATAGCCACTGCACTCAATCCTGGTAATATAATGGGAATCTCTGTCTTTAAAGGTTGTGGGGAGGGGCTGGGGATTTAGCTCAGTGTTGCAGCACCTGCCTTGCAAGAATGAGGTCCTGAGTTCAATTCCCAGTACCCCCCCCCCAAAAAAAAAGAAAGGAAAAAGTGTAAGTTATATCTGGGTCAGATTGATTGACAGTATTGTTTTTGTCCGTAGCCTTCCTGATTGTTTTCCTTTTCTTAGTCCTTTTTGGTTTTTTGATTGGCACATTGAACCAGTTGTTAAGAGAGGAGTGTTGAAGTCTTCTAAATTTAATTGTATTTTTCTTTTTTTGTTCTTAGTCTCATTAGTTGTTCGTTTATCATTTTAAATTTACTTTTCCTGATTTTCAAATACACTTGTCATTTAGGAAGACAAAGTATTAAAAATAAAATCAAAACCAGCTAGAGCTCATTTGAATGATTTGAATTGATTCTTCAAACTTGTTCATGAGTCATGATCATTCTTTATTCCTATATTATTATATTGAAAACTAATTCAGAAAAGGAATTTATAGACAGGTATGATTTTTCTATAGCTTGGTAAATTGTCCTAAATGAGTCATAAAATTTTGCCAATATGATTTCTGTTGGATAAAACTTTAGGAATTTGAAAAGGTAGGAATGGGAGACCAAATATTTAGAAATTATGAAAAGCAATGTTGTCATTCATTTAGCCTTTAAGAATGTTGTCTAGATTAAAAATCTGAACTGATGTCACTCATTTGTTGAAATCAGACACTTGCATATGGGGACATGAACCACGAGTGGATTGGCAATGAGTGGCTGCCCAGCCTGGGCCTACCTCAGTACCGAAGCTATTTCATGGAGTGCCTTGTGGATGCTCGGATGCTGGACCATCTGACCAAGAAAGACCTGTGGGGGCGGCTGAAAATGGTTGACAGTTTTCACAGGTGAGGCAGTGCAAGTGGTTCTTCCTAACGGATCAAGAGACTTCACATTGCCACCGTTAAATAACCCCTTATTTTGTAAATAGGAACAGCTTCCAGTGTGGACTTATGTGCCTGAAAAGGTTAAATTATGATCGGAAAGAACTGGAAAGAAGAAGAGAAGAAAGTCAGGATGTAGTTAAAGGCAAGTACATTATGCCGGATGGATGCAGCACATGCCTGCTGCCTCCCAGGCAGCCTGGGTGATTGCCTGTTTGAAAAAGTATAGCAGCCAGCTGAGCTGGCACATACCTGCAATCCTAGCACTCTGGGAGGATATAGCAGCAGAGTCACAAGCCTAGCCCAGGCAGCTTGGACTCCGTGAAACCTTCTGTCAAAATGAAAAGTATAACAGGGCTAGAGATGCAGCTCAGTGCAAATCTCTGTGTTTATTCCTGAGTACCTCAAAAAGAAATCAAGGGCTTAGTGATAAGGCACTTGCTTACCACTTGCATTGCCCTGGGTTTGATCCCTAGGACTGAAAAAAAAAAGCACAAAATAATCATACATTTATCTGGGAATTACACAAATTACAGTTCCAGCTACTAAGAATACTAAGGCAGGAAGATCACAAATTCAGGGCCGACCTGGCAATTTAGTGAGACCCTGTCTCAGAACACTAAAACTAGATTTGAAAATTAGGGGTGTTAAGAATGTAGTTCAGTGAAAAAAGACTTGCCTAGCATGCTCAGGGCTCTGGCTTCTGTCTCTAGTACCACAAAAAAATAAATCAGGGAAGACTTTTAAGTGGAAACAACTGGCTTGGCATGATAACAAGAGGAGGGATGAAAAGGGGTGCCCTGAGACAGTGTGTGCTTATCTCAGTCTGTAGGCTACCCTCTTGGTGCTGGCATTCTTTCATGTAGTTTTCCTTTTGTTGTTGTACACTGTATACGCTCTCTCAGAGATTCTGCCTTATGCTATTAGATCAGAGCAAGGCAAACAAGCCACTGCCTTTTGCTTACTGGATAGAGGTCAAAACTACAGCTTTGGGAGCTTTTTCTAAGGCCTGTGGCAGCATGCAGGGCACACAGTTCTGCTCCCAGAGGGAGGGAGAGGTCAAGGCAACCAATAGCCTAGCACCCATAATTTTGTAATTTATTTATTTATTTTGAGACAGAATTTCACTAAGTACCCTGGTCTGGGATTACACCTGTGACCCTCCTGCCACAGCACCCATACTAACTGGGATTGCAGTCCTTACAGAAACCACAGAGTGTCCTGTGGGCAAAGGAAAGACATGTCAGAAACAGGCCAGGAGGTAGGAGAGGGCATGGCAGCCCCCTCAGTATGACAGGGACAGGCATTTTCTCTGAAGACAACACTGAATGTCATGCTCACGAGAGTCTCTCAGAATTCTCGGTAGTTACTAATAGCACTGCAGTGATGAGAAGAAATGAGACTTACTGAATAATGATCAAGCACTGTGTCAAGTCTTCCATAGTTGATTCATTCAGGCTGCATCGTGGTTCTGTTATTTTCATCCTCATTCTGATGTCTTTTTCTAAATAAAATAAAGGATTATCTATTGGCCAGGGATGTAGCCCTGTGGTAGGACACTTGCCTAGTCTGTGCAAGGCCTGGGTTTTAATTCTTTTAAAACAAAGAATACGTTGAGGTCTATTTAGAAAAGAAAGTCATGGCCGGGGATATAGCTCAACAACAGAGCGGCTGCCTGGCAAGTGCAAGATCGTGAGTTTGATCCCTGGTACCAAAACAAAGTTGAGAAAAAAAATCAGACATGAAATGTATTAATCCATTTAATTTGTTTTCTATATCCCCTCTCCATATTTTGTCAGTTGGCAAAAGCAGTCTTTGAAAAGATTGGTGGTCAGATATATTTTTACAGAGTGGCAATTTTTTGGTCTGTAATAGAATACATTTAATAATTATCTTTGTATGATATACGATTGCCAAAATCTAGTATGCTGGAATGTCTTTAAAATTCTTTCTTTGTAATATATTAAGATGTTGATATGACCAAAGCTTCAGAAGCACAGGGGCTGGGGTATGGCTCAGTGGCTTAGCACCTACCTGGTAAGCACAAGGCTCTGAGTTTGATTCCCAGTACAACAACAAGAAAAAGTAAAAGAAAACAAAGGTCAGAAGGTCAGAAGCAAAGAGTTTGTGTTGAACTCAGCAAGGTATCTGAACTGTCATGGTATCTGCCCCTTTCATGATGGAGAAGCATTTCAGGAGACTCTGGGGTCTGTGTAGGAAACATGCTTATACGTGCTAGGTCTGACTCTGACCCTCAGCCTGATGTTTTTGCAGTCTTAGGATTGAACCCCAGGCCTTGTACATACTAGGCAAGTGATCTGCCACCAAGCTACATCCTCAGCCAATCATGCTGTATTGTTCCCTGAATATATCCCATCCACAATCTTACTGTGACACCTGAGTGCACTAGGGGAGGCTTCTAAAGGGAAAGTTTTTATTAGAATGAGGCAGAACCAAAACAGCTGTGTCTAGGTGTGTGTCTGTCAGTATTTGTGAGTGTGGAGTCCATTTTCAGGAACTGAGGGATCAAGATCCATGCTAGGAATCTTTCCCCTGCATTGCAGGACATGTATGATGAAGAGGTTTTCTGAAGCCACATTTACAGTTGTTTTGTTCTTTCACAGATGTGCTTGTTTGGAGCAATGATCGAGTGATTCGCTGGGTCATATCCATTGGCCTTAAAGAATATGCAAACAACCTCATAGAGAGTGGGGTTCATGGCGCACAGCTGGCCTTAGATGAAGCCTTCGATTACAACACATTGGCCCTGTTGTTACAGATCCCGACAGAGAACAGAAAGGTGACAACGGAGTCTGTGCCTCTGTCTGCTTAGCCACAGTGTTCGGTTTTTCTGTGGTTCTAGAATACTTATTTTTCATTTGAATGGAGAGAAAATTTAACTCTAGACAACTAGTAATCACTTTCCATAACTAATCTATAATATGGTAGTTCAAAATAAGCAAATGCTTGATTTTTCACTATCTTTTCTTTCCAGTTTGTGTTGCAAGCATGTGAGTCTTTGAAGTCTTTGTTTTAAAAAATTGTAATGTGTAACATCCTTCAGATATATTTAGTTGTTGTTTTGTTACTTCAGGCTCGAAATGTCTTGGACAAAGAATTTGCCGACCTTTTGGTCCTTGGGACTGTCAGACGTTTTGATGTTGTAAGTTTTCAGCTTTTTTCTCCTCTCACTGCTAGGAATCAACCTCAGGGCTTCACATATGCCAGTTGAGTGCTCTACTACTGATCCTTGCTCTTGGTCCACTACTTAATTTTTGGCAACCTTCAAAAATTATTTCTATATTGTCAAACAGATTGCAGCCTGCGATCAAAGTCTTAAGTTGTGTTTTGGTGACAGCTGACTGTCCTGCCCCAGTTCTTCTGTTTGGAAGGTTTCTTTCAAAAGTATATTAAATTTCCCCTCATGCTAAATCATAACTCACCTGTTGCCATACATTACGATTGTCTTCAGTGAGCTCCAAGAGTACTTGATTTTCACAAAGAAGATGGAAGCTGAATCTGGAAGCAAAGCATTTGTTGGATTATTTGTAGCCAGAATATTTTGAAAATAAATAAAAGTACATTATATAGCAGGCAAGAGCTTGTCCACAGTAAGAAATAAAATATTCTGATGGGTGAGAAAATCACATCCCTGGTGCCCAGGACTGCCCTCGTTTCTCCAGTTGGGGCCCAGCAGGAATGTAGTCATGTTTCCTCTCACACTGAAGTTCCAGTGTGTGCAGCACATTGGAAGGTCACCAGGAAAGGCTAAGTAAAGCAAAACAGTCAGGGGCTTAGGAGTCCTTCTGAAGGACAGTTATCTTTATTAGAGTGTGCCTGTTCTGTGTTTTCATTTGCCAGGAGGATGACAAACACTTTAGGAGAGCACCTTCATGGAGAGAGAAGGTTAGAGAAAAGGCCATTCACGGCGTGGCAACTGGGTCATCAGAGACACTCCCTGCAAACTTCCGAGTCTCTTCTTCCAAGTCTTTCTGCTCTATGCAGCCCAATGAGATCCAGATGGATGGTATGTGGTGGGCCATGTAATGCAACACTGGCTGGGAGCATGTGCGCGCTAATAATTACCTAGAGTGGCCATTGTATGTGTTACAAAGCATCTGAGTTTGGTTGCATGCCCAGGTGTCAATGGTTCAGAATTAGCCCTAACATTTGTTGGAAAATGGTTAACAACAATAATAGAATTTTTAAAAAATCTGTCTGGTTGAACCTTAGCATCCTTGCCCAACTAATAAAGTGGAGCACCCATCTGTGCTCTCAGGGCTGAGGCTGATGCACCTGTGGGGTGCAGTGTGTGGCAGGCAGCACTGGCTTGCCAGGAAAATTGCAGTGTGACACTTGGGACTTCTCTCCACACTAGAAGAAATGGCAGAGTAAACTTTAGCTCACAACTTCCAGCTTCTGCCAACTCTGTCTTTCCTTTTCCCTTCCCTCCAGTGTTATCTTTCCATATACTTACCTTGTGCCACCTGAAGAGGGACAGGGAAGAAGGCAGAAGCCTTGTGGAGACCGCTAGGGCAGCGCTGCTGCCTTCTCAGTGAGAGATGGCAAGGCATTGACCTTTCCAGTGCAGTCGGGATGGCCCTTATGTAACTGCTGACTGAAGAGTGCAGTTGGCTGAGAGGAGACCTTGAGTCCCTGACAGTCCTGCCCACCTAGTAAAAGGCACTGATAGGGTCCTGAGAGAGCCCACATCCACATCCAGCTCTTGTGGTAGCAGGGACATGACCTTGAGCAAGTCATGTAGCTGTGCTGTGCCTCAGTTTCCATATCTGTAACTTGGGCATCATAGTAATGTGATTTTGATGCTTCAATGTGTCATGTGGGTGAAGCTGATGGAGTCCTGAGCCTCTGCATTGCTGACAATCTCAGTGTTAGGTGGAGACTTCATTCCTTCTCATTCCTGATGTACATGGTTGTGCTGTATAAACTGTACCAGTGGGGTTGTTACAAGTTTCCTGTTGTTAGCCCCCTGTGTAGGTAGTTTTCCTTTTTTCTCTTTCTTGCCTGTATGAAAATCAGAGGAAAATACATTTATATAAACTTTTTAAAGCTGAACACTTTCCAGTGTGTCTTTTAACTAGTAAGTTCTTAAGAATTAACACTTTCTCCCTCAAGGTGTCTTACAAATGTTGGCAAGGCATGGAAGTGCATGCCTGTAATTCCAGTACTTGGGAGGCTGAGGCAGGAAAATCATGAATCTGAGATGTATGTGAATCATAAATCCAGGTTAAGGCTATACTGAGCTTCATAGGAAGACCTTGTATCATAAATAAAATAGATAAGTAAGTAAGCTGTGACGGGCCTTGAGCTTAATTTCCATTGGCTTACTAAATAGTCTAAATGAGTACTCTGTTGTTTGCCCTGTACCTTCAATTTCTGTTTCACTATAAGAATCACATTTTCTCTCTGAACATTGCAAGCAATATTAACATAGCTGGATGTGGAGATCACCTGTAATCCCGGCACTGGGGAAGCTAAGGCAGGAAGGTTGCTGAGAGCTCAGTACCAGCCTCGAATTCACAGGGATTGTAGGGCCAGTGTGAACTACACAGGGAGACCTTGTTTCAACAAAACAAAACAAAAATAAAGGGTAGTATTAATGAGTTTGTTTGTTGTTGATTTGTTTTTTTGGTGGCATTTTTGTGGTTGTGGTTGTTGTTTTGGGGTTTGGGGTGGTACTGGGGAGGGAGCCTTCTACCTGTACTACACACCACCCCTTCTTTTATTATCCAGAAAGGGTCTTGTTAAATTGTCCAGGCCTGGTTTGAACTTGGAGTTTTCCTGCCTCAACCTCCCAGAGTGCTAGGATTACAGGCATGTGCAGGCAAACTGTGTAACACTAAATTTAAATGGATTGAATAGAAAAAGTTGTCAGGGTAAATTACATAGAAGATGTCTATGCCACATTGGTAAGAAGGTGGACTGTTACAAATGACTTGCGAGGTGGAGAGTATAAGATAAATTACAGCATGTCTCCTAGACTTTAGAATGAAGGTTTACAATGACTGCCCAGTCTTACCAACACGGCCAGCTATCTGTCTTTTCTAGAGCTATGGCAAGATGTTGCTAAGAAGTATTCCTGGTATACTTGCAGGAAAACAAAACACTGTACAACTGGGAGTGTAAATATCTGCAGAAGATGTTGCAAGCTCTTTACCCAGTTTGTGACAGGGCTGTACTGCCTGTTTAGCCACCCAGTGTTTGTCAAACAAGGACCCCTGCCTCCGTGTTCTCCATCCTTTTTTGTAGAAACTGAGACAAGCTTTAGTCTTCTGAGAAGCACTGGCCATGGCCTCTGGGCTGTGCCTCTTTGCCTGCAACCCACCCTGAGAGCAGTGCCTGCAGAGCAGCTGGGGTTCCCTCCTCCCCTTCGTGCTGCTGATTCACCCCATTCATTCCTGGAGGTCTAGCTGTAGGGCACAAGGAAAAGTCCAGTTGCTATATCAAAGTGTGGCTTAAGGAGCTGCAGAGTAGCTATGTTAGGTGGTTGTCCTTTCTGTATGTGCACACTGAGGTGGTTTGCACTTCCAAGGGGCCCTATTGCTATTTTAGGTGCAAGTGTCCCCTTGGGTGGTGACAGAACCACTCTGGGCAGCCCTCTGATGCTCTTGCCTCACTCTCCCAGGCAGTCTTAGGATTCCTCAGTAGACACCATTGTAGGTGTGGAGATGTGTGTCTTACCTGTGCCCCGTGTGAAGTGTTAAAACTAACAGCACTTTGTTTTTGCATACTTCCTCTCATGGTTGTTGGAACAGGCAGTGTATCAGAAACACAGAAGTTGGATTCTGCGACAGTCAGGACTTCCTCCTGTTAAGCCTCCTGTTGGTGAGTAGAGAGCAGCGTAATCCCTGGAGATCATCCCTGTACAGCAGGGTGAAGCTGTAACAGGGCTAACAGTGTGGGTTTAGACCATGCCAATTTACATGGGGAACTTCAAAATGACAGAAATAGTAGCTCTGTACCCATCAAGGCGATTTTGGTTTTTAGCTGACCATAAAGAGGGCTGTGTGTCATTTTTGTTCTGTTAACTTTTATTTTTATTAGTAAGTTAGTTGTACTTAAATTCATCATGGAGAGTTGGTACCTGTACTAGGACATCTTAAATCTTTTTACCTCCCCTCTCCTGTGTCCCTTGTGTCTCCAGTTTTAAAGAAAAACACGTTCGTTCCCATTTTTTCCTAAAAGCTAAAAATGCCTACTCACTTGAAGTGATGATCTGCTGATGCCATTGTTGGGGGGTGGGCAGGAAAGCAGCAACTGAGGAAAAAAGCACCCCAAAAGCTGACCACACCAGGAGGCCAGAGCCTGAGATTGGGAAGCATCTCTTCCACTGTGTTTATACACAGTGGTACACAGCTCCTATACTGGCTTTGTTACAAACACACATGTACGCACACATATATGGGGAATTGAACCCAGAGTGTTCCCACTGTGCTATATCCCTAGCACCCCATCCCCTTTTTAGTGGGGACAGGGTCTTCCTAGATCATCTAGTCCTTGTTCAAACTTGCAATCTTTCTGCCTCAGCCTTCTGACATACGGGATTGCAGACGTGCCACCATACATGGCAGACATTTTAAACACAAAGCTGCATTGCCATGCCTGGGCGCCAGTGAGCCACTTGTGTCCTCATGGTCTAGAGCTCTGACTGACTGATGGCAGAGGTGTCATTGACCCGTGATCAGAACCCCAGCTGGAGCTCTGCCTACTGTGCTTGTGTTCAGTGCCTCAGCTGGAATCTGGGATGGGCTCCATAGTCTTTTAACTTTAACTTTTAAAACTGTCACAAAATGTAAAACCTCTCTAGTCCATGAGCAGGGTCCTCAGTGTTCTGTCTGTTGACGCTCCAGCAGGGAGGAGGCAGGAGGCCTGGGGAAGTGGGCCCCAGCATGTGTGTCTGAAGTCATGGTCCTTTTCCAGGTGGTGTGTGTTAAGAGAGGCTTTCTGTTTGTTTTTATCTTCCAGTTTTCCTGCACTACTTCTACAGATGATATGCAGCATTTTGAATCCAACAGAGACTACATTTTTTAATTCAGTCGAATCGCTGTTAATACTTGTTATATGGACTCCTAAGATATTTTATAACAGAGTTTTTAATTAGTGAAAAATTCATCAATAACATAGAGAAAATATTTTAGAATTTAATGTTTCTTCTATTTTTGTAAACTTAGGACTTTTCATTTATATAGTTACTTACTTTTTCATCTATGTTTAGGCTATAAATATCTCTGGAAGTAATTCATGTTCTTATATCTAATTTTAGTCTTTCAAATGAATGTACTGTAATGCTTGTATGTATAAACCCTATGAACAAATACACGGCTTTTGTAAATTGTGCACATATTATAATTATTACTATTTAACTTTTTAATGATAAGCCATCCCTGAAAAAATTAGTTTACTACCCTGTTTTTGTCTTTTTTGTTTTTATCGGTACTAGGGATCAAACTCAGGACTGCCTGCTTGCAAGGCAGGTGCTTATGCCACTGAGCTAAATCCCCAGCCCAGTTTACTACATTTATAAAATTGTTGTGACATAAGCAATGTGCATTATCCTTCACCTTGCTCTACATCAGTCATTTTAAAATCAGGAGGTAGGGGCTGGGGATTTAGCTCAGCGGCATAAGTGCCTGCTTTGCAAGCAGGAAGTCGTGAGTTCGATCCCTGGTACCGATAAAAGCGAAAAAAGACAAAAAAAAAAAAAAATCAGGAGGCTTCATTCCAAGCAGTTGTCATATTTTGAGGTTGACTGACCTTAACTGTCCTTTTTTTTAGCAAGAAATCAGAGTCTAATAAAGTCGGGACTGAACCGTTGCACCAGAGCACTATGGAACTTTCTTAGCACTGGTTCCCTTTTCCCCATCCTGTCTCTGGACTTGGGGAGCTTGTCTTCAGAGACTTGACCAGAAGCCATGAGCTGGGAGCTTCTCTCATCAGGGCTGGAGTGGCCAGGGGTGGACCCCAGCCTGGAACCTTCCCTGCCTCTTTCCTGTGAGCATGTGGAAGGTGCCTCCAGCTATTCTTAGAGGACCAATCACTGAGCACTGTGCTCACATCTCACAGACATTGGTGCATGAGCAGATGAGAGCAGGAAACCCTGAAAATAAAGTTGTACTACTCTAACTAATCAAGGCCTTAATTTTCATATGTGAGTCACCTTTTTACATTGGTTTATAAACATGTTTCAACTAGTCATACATTTTTAGATTTTGATGACATAGCCATTTTGGATTGAACAAGTAGCAAATGTAACTTGCTTTTCACTGGCATATTAAAAAGCCAGCAAGGAAGGAGTCAGATCAGGGTGCATGTTATTTATTGTGCAACTGATACATAGGTAGACGCAGCATGCCTTTTTAATTTAGTTTATGCATACAATTCACTTGTACAATCCATATTACTGCCCTTTTTCTATTAATTTTTGTGGAACTTTCTGAGTAACTAACAAAGTATACAGTCATATACACATATATACTTTTGAACTATTTTAATCACAGTATTATTTATTGCTTTCTTCCAATAAAGTTCTGAAACATTTTTCACTGCCAGTGAAGAGTTTTTTGAATAGGCCATGATTTTGTTAAAAGTTAAGTGCAGCTGAATTGTGTGTGTGTGTGTGTGTGTGTGTGTGTGTGTGTGTGTGTGTCTGTGTGTGTGTGTGTTACCGGACATCGAACTCATAACCTCATGCTTGCCAGGCAGGCACTCATGACACTGAGCTAAATCCCTGGCCCAAGCACAGCTGTTTTGCTTCCTGCTCCAGGCAGGTTCTCTGAAGGTAGTGTCGCTATGGAAATCACCGGACAGAAAGCTGGATGACATAAGTGTACCTGGGCATGAGGCAAGAGAAGATGGGGTCCTGCTGAAGATTGGGTCTGGTTAGACTATGGCGGGGAGGTGCTCCCAGCCCAGTTGGGGGTGGGACACTGACAAGCTCAGCTTTGCCTGCTGTGTCAGGCCCTTTGTTCACACAGTGTTACCCTCCTGTTTTCAAGTTTCACATGGCGCATCTCAGAGTAATCATGGGTTTGAGCTCTTGGTTCTCAGCCTTTTTCCCTGCAAACTGTGTGTTTTTGAATGGGGTTTGCAGAGCAGAGAGAAGAGGCCAGACTCTCCCGCATTCCTTGGTGTGTCCCTGGGTGGTAGGTGAGTAGATGGTCCATATCCTAGTGCTATTGCTGCTGCTATTCTGGACACCCACATATCACTTAATGCATTTCAAATATCCCACATGCATTTATGTCTCATTTCCTGGCCTTAATTCCCTAGTGACAATGATTAGTCAGTGATTTTGCCTTCCAGTCATCTGTTGTATTTCATGAGGGAATTTACCCCACGGATCCCAAGAGCCATGGCTGCTCAGGCCCTGGTAGAAAATACATCATATTTGTAGAACCTGCATGTGTCCCTGCATAGATGCTTTGCGTCCTCTCTGGATAACTTACACTTAATACAGTGGCAATGCTATGGGAATAGTAGTTTGCTCTTTAGGAGATACAAGAAAAAACATCTGCATGTATTCAGTACAGATACAACGTCCCTCACCAAGGTGCTGGAGGTGGAATCCAGGGCCTTCACACTAAGCTCTGTCCCCGGCCCTTTGTATTTTGAGGCGGTCTCAGTAAGTTGCTAAATTGCTTAGGCTGGACTTAAACCTCAGCCTCACAGTGCTGGAAGTATAAGCACACATCAACAAACCAATTCAGATGCAGATTTTTAAAGAAATATTCTCAGTCTGCAGTTGGTTCACTCCTTGGATGTAGAACCCATGAGTACAAAGGACCTGTGGTGCTACTTGAGGACAGTTTTTCAGACCCGTGACACCTGACAGAGCAGGAACACACAGTGGGCGGAGGTAGCAGAAGGAAGCAAGCAGTTCCTCTGGGAAGTCCTGGAGAGTCCTCACCTCTACAGCTTGCAGGGGTGGCTCTCAGGGGTGCCTTGGGTCACCTCCACTCAGCCCCGCCTGGGCTGCTCCCAGATGGAGGGTCTGAAATCTGCTCACCCTTGTTTGGGAGTTTGTTCAATTCAGGCATCCTAGCGTCCTCTAGGAATCCACATGTGAACTGTTCTCACGCCTCAAGGACCCCAGTGAAAACCATCCTGTGTCACATGAGAGCCTTACTTTCGCCCCATTTGGCAACAGCTCCCTGTGATTTGATTATAAATACTTAGACATCTCACCCTTCCCTTTCAGAGGAGGCCAACAGGAAAGCACAGGCCTTTCCTCTTAATGGGGGTAATTGAGTTGATGACCTGAGACTGTCCTATAGTCCACATTCTTGTCTTCAGGTGGACAGAAGTCTCTCATAAAGTGGTATAACAGTACTGTAGCATTTCAAAAGCTATAGAGCTGGAGAGATGTTAATCACTAAGGCTTCAGCCCTCTAACCTGGAGTGTGTGTGTGTGTGTGTGTGTGTGTGTGTGTGTGTGTGTGTGTGTGTGAGTGTTACAAGGGAGACAAATATGGTACAGCTGAGCTCTACTCCCAGCTCCATTTTGTTAAAAGTAAAACAAGAGCATCGTTTGCCTTCTCTTCCCGCCTCCTCCTCGCTCATGGAGAACTGTTTGGAATCTTTATTGCATTACTCTCTCCTGTGTGTGTTCAATGTTCTCTCCGAATTTGCCCACTAGTCCTGTCTTTGGCTTCTCTTTGTGATCTATGAAAATTTTAGCATGCAGCACACTTCCGTCTCATCTCAGCAGAGGTAAGTCAAAACGGAATCTGTGTCCACTAATTTGGGTATTCAGGCTGTAAATGTTTATTTCTAGATATTTGAGGGACTGCACCATACAGGCCCTTTACAGGCTATATTTCCACTGCTGAGGTCCTAACAGGTGAGATCATGTGATGTCCAGAGGGACAGCTCAGGACATAGATGAAACAAAATCATGTGTGCTGGTGACAGTTGAAGTCAGGTGAGATCTGTGAGGATTTGTCTTTTTTGTTGTTTTCTGGGACAGGGTTTCACTGCGTAGCCAGGCTGGGTCTCATTCCTCAGTCTTCCGAGTGCTGTGATTACAGCCGTGTGCCACCATGCCCACCTTTATTAATCTGCTTTTGAGTATGGAATTTTCTGTAATGAAATACAAATAGTATCTCAGGGAAACCCCTCTAGTATAAATTTAGTCTTTAGATTTCTGCAAGTACTGCTTCTTGCCTTCACTCTTAAAAGACTCCATCCTGTACCAGGAATGTTACATCACAGCCCGGTGCATACCCCCTCCATTTCATAAATCCTATCATGGTTGTATTCTTTAATGCGTTTCTGTCTGAAAGTTGAATGCTACATACCAGGAAAGACATTCTGCACTTGAGAAGCCACATGAAGACATCCGTCTTACTGTGGGCTGCAAATTCTTGGCCTCTCTGCTCAATGAAAGTGGAGTCAATTCTCTTCTGACTTGGATTGTGTTTTTCAAATCCATCTTATTTCAAGGAGAAAAAACCCTCAAAATTTCAAAAGACATCAATCAGGAGGCAACAATGATACATACAAGGTGCATTGTCATCCCAAAATCATTCACCCAGAGCCCAAGAAATCTGCAATCAATTGTCCAAACAGTACCAGCACAAATATTTCTCTTCAGTGAACTCAGGAGAAATCAGTAGTAGAAGTATTTTAACTACTTTTTGCATACATATACATATGTTGTTTTAGGTTTTCACACTGAACAATATGATGTTTACACATGTGTGTCTTATTTCGCTTATGAATATGATCTCAAGTTACATCCATTTGACTATAAAAGTCTCCAGTTTATCCTTCTTTCTGACTTTATACTCCATTGTATAAAAATACTACATCTTGTTTCCATTCCCCAGAGGATGGGCATTTTTGTTGTTTCCAAGATCTGGCTATTAAAAATTGTGCTGCTATAAACATGAGTACAGATATATCACTGTAGTATGATGTTCTTTTGGGAAGATGCCCAGAAGGGGAATAGCTGGGCCAAATGGGACCTCAGGTCCTAGTTTTTTGAAGGATCTCCACCCTGATTTTCAAAGTGGTTGCACCAGTCTGCATTTCCAACAACAGTGGAGAAAAAGGATTCCTTTTTCCCCACAACCCCTCCAGCTTTTGTGCTTGCTTGAATTCTTGGCAATAGTCATTCATTCTGGGGTGAGATGGAATCTCAGTGTTGTTTTAATTTGTATCTCTCAAATGAGCAGTGATGTTGAACATTTTTTTCACATATTTATTTGCTGCTTGTATTTCTTCATCTGAGAAGTGTGTATTCATCTCAGATGCGCATTTTTGGATTGGGTCTTCAAATCTGGGAGGACTAATTTTTTTTCTTTAGTTCTTTATATGTTCTTGATATTACTATCCTTTGAGGTACAACTGGCAAACATTTTCTCCCTTGTGAGTTGCCTCTTCACTGTGTTGGTGGTTTGTCTTGGTTTGCAAAAGCTTTTCAATAGGGTGAGATCCCAGTTGTTTATTCTTTGTGATAGTTCCTGTGCAATCTGGGTTTTGTTCATAAAGCCTTTGCCTACACCAACGTCTTCAAGAGTTTTATCTACTCTATCTTCTAGCAGATTTAATGTTTCTGTTTTAATATTCAGATCTTTCGTCCATTCTGGTTTTAGCTTAGAACCTGGTAAAAGATACGGTCCAGTTTTAATCTTTGGCAGGTATAGAGCCAGTTTTTCCAGCACCATTTATTAAAGAGGCTATCTTTCTTCCAGTGTATGTGTTTGGCACCTTTGATAAGATAAGGTGGCGTAGTATGTCTGGAGTTGTTTCTGGTTTTTCTAATATGTTCTACTGATTTTCAGGTGTGATTTTTGTTGTTGTTGTTGTTGTTTGCCAATACCGTACTTTTTGTCACAGTAGCATTATCTATAATTTCAAGTCAGGGATTGTGATGCCCCCGTCTTGTCTCCATGCTGAGGAGTGACTTTGCTATTCTATAGCTTTTCTAGTTCCAGATGAATTTTAGGATTGTTTTCTCTACTTCTGTGAGATATGCTCTTAGGATTTTGATTGGAATTGCATTGAATCTGTATAACGGTTTTGGAAGAGTGGCGATTTTCACTATATTGGTTCTTTCTACCCAAGAGCACAGGATATCTCTCCCTTTCGAATATCCTCTTCAATTTCTTTTTCAGAGTTCAGTAGTTTTCAATGTAGAGGTCTTTTACATCTTTTGTTAGATTAATTCCTAGGTATTTCTTTTTTTTTTTTTTTTCTTGGACGTTATTGTGAAAGATATTGTTTCCCTGATTTCTCTCTCAGTGAGTACAGGAAGGCTACTGATTTTTGAGTGTTGACTTTGTAACCAGCTACATTACTGAATTTGTTTATTAAATCTAGTAGTCTTTTGGAGGAATATTTGGTGTCTTCTATGTCATCTGCAAATAACCATAATTTAACTTTTTCTTTTTCTATCTTTATTCTTTTTGTTTCTTTCTCTTTTCTAATTCTTTCAGCTGAAATTTCCAGGACTATATTGAATAAGAGTGGAGACAGTGGACATCCTGGGCTTGTTCCTGATTTTAGAGAAAAAGCTTTCATTTTTTGTCCACTTAGTATGATGTTTGCTGTTGGTTTGTCATTGATGGTTTTTATCAGATTGAGATAAAGACCATGTATTCTGCTTTGCTGTAGGGCTCTTATCCTGAACGGCTGCTGGACTTTGTCAAAAGCTTTTCTTGCATCTATTGAGATGATCATGTGATTTTTGTCCTTGGCTCTGTTAATATGGTGTATTACACTTATGGATTTAAGTATGTTGACCCATTCCCCCATCCTGTGGATGAATCCCACTTGATCATGGTGTACAGTCTTCTTGATGACTTGCTGCAGTCTGTTTGCCAGTTTGTTATTCAGGATTTTTGCATCAGTGTTCATTCGGGAGATGGGCCTAGAATTCTTTTAGTTTGGGTTTGAGGAAATGCTTGCTGCCAGGAATGAATTTGGGAATCTTGCTTTCCTTTCAATGTCATTAAAGAGTTTGAAGTAGTAGTAACATTAGGTTTTCTGTAAATTTCTTGTAGCATTCCATAGTGAATGTGTCAGGCCTAGGCTTTTCTTTGTTGAGAAGTTTTTAACTACCTCTTTGATGTTATTTATTTATATTGGACTATTTAGGATTTTTATATCTTCTTGATTCAGCTTTGATAATTCACATGCATCTAGGAATCTCTCCATTTCTTCTGAATTTTCCATCTTATTAGAATACAAGTTTTCCAGGTAGGTATACATGTTTCTCTGCATTTCTGCAGTCTGTGGTGATTTTACGCTTTTCTTTCCTAATTGTGTGGATTTTAGTCTTTTCTTAACTTATTTTGATAAGGTTGGCTAAGGTTTTGTCAGTTTTATTTAATCTTTCAAATAACCAGCTCTTTGATTCATTGATTCCTTGTATTGTATTTTTTAGTCTCCAATGTGTTAATTTCTGCTCTGATCTTTGTAATTTCCTCCTACATACGAGCTTTTGGCTTGGCCTGCTCTTCTTTTTCTAGAAATTTGAGGTTCAGCATTGAATTTTTTCTATACACTAGCTCTATTTTCCTGATATTTTTATTTATTGCTAAAAATTTCCCTTTTAAGAATGCTTTTATTGTTTCCTACAAGCTCTGGTATGTTGTATTGTTATCATTCAACTGTAGAAACCGTCTAATTTCTTCTCTAATTTCATCTGTGACCCATTGGTTGTCAGTCGGGTGCTCTTTAATTTCTATGGATTTATGAAGTTCTTGTGGTTTCCTTGGCATGGATTTCCAATTTCATTGCACATTGGTCTGAGAGTATGCATAGGATAATTTCAAATCCCTTGTATTTATTCAAGTATATTCTATGAGCCAGTAGGTGGAAAACATCCTATTGGTAGCTGAAAAGACTGTATATTCTGATGTTGTGGAGCAAAACACTATAGACATCTACTAAGTCCATTTGTTCAAAAGTTTGATGTAGTACCCATATTTCATTACTGATTTTGTGTTTTTTTGTCTAGTTGATCTGTGTTTTTGTCACAGTAGAGTAGTGAGGTCTCCCAGTAACATTGTATTAGGGCTTATTTGATTTTTCATGTTTGTTAGTAATTGTTTTACATAGTTGGGTGAACTGTTATGTGTGCATATATATTTATGTTTATCTCTTCCTCTTGGTTATTCCCTTTACAAGGATATAGTGAGCTTTCTCTCTGTTAATCAGTATTGACTTGAAATTCACTTTATCTGCAAAGAGAATAGCTATCCCTGCTTTTTTCCGGGTTCCTGTTGCATGGAGAATTGTTTTACTCCTGTAATGGAGTAACTAATGGTCCACTTGTAACACCCGATTGAACCGAGTGTGTAGTGCTGGATGTGGAAGGCCCATCTGAGTTGTTGCCAGCAGCATAAACGGAGAACTGGAAAGAAACAGCTGGCGCTGTTGATCTCAGAGAAGCTTGTTGGGCTGATTTTTCTGATACAAACTCTGCTGTTAGGATCAGAAGAGCTTGGGACCTGGCCATAGCTGAGGACAACTGTAATTCTCTTTGGGGAAACTCTGGTACTCAGTTTGAGCATCCTGGCTTCAGTGCAGATCCCTCAGCCTGCTGGCACACTACTTCACCTGCTGGCACAGACTTTCTAGCTTCTACCCCTGACTTTGGGCCTTCTCAGTGCATATCCTTGATAGAATTTTTTTGAGACATTTTGGTGGGCTCTAGGCTTCCATTTGGACCTGTAGAGGATATTGCTATGGGCTCAAGGTCTTCAACTTGACTCATATAAACATTGCCTTGGGATCCAGACCCCCATCCTTGTGTCTCTAGTATGTGCACAAATCTCCTGCACACTTGCATTTGACTCTTTGTGTGACTACTATAAAATAATCCTATAAATTATTTGTCCTGAATTAAACTCATTCCCTTGTAAACCATGATTCCAATATTTCCTAAAATTTGGACTGGGTTTAGGGATTTGCTTAAGCAAAAGAATATAATATGCTGAGATCAGTGGCATGTGTCTGTTATCCCAACCACTCTGGAGCCTGGACACTTAGCTTTACCGTGGGCAGCTTGGGCAATTTAGTATTCCCAGACTCAAAAAATGAAGGCCTGGAAATGCAGCTCAGTGGTAGAATACATGTATATGGCAGATGCAGTGCTTGGAATCTTCTGAAGCTACATCCTGAGACTGCAGCTTCCACCTGGGCTTTGTGAAATTCTTGCTGTGAAGGAACAGGCCACCAAGTAAGAAGCCCACTCCCCATAGCCTCTGTGCTGAAAGGAAGCCTGTACTAGTCACATGTAAACTGTGGAGAGGGAGTGGTGTCTGGTGGCCATCTGCAGCTGGAATAGCCATCCTCTACTCTAGCTGCCATACACATTGGTGAGGAACCTAAAAAACATGCCAGCCCCAGAGATATTATGGAGAAAGAAAACCACAGCACTTCTCCCACAGTCAGAACCAAAGCCCCAGCCATCCCCAACCAAGAGAGCTTCCCTGCATGGGAGACAAAGACTGCCCAAGCCCCTGACCCAAGAAGGCACAATCAGGTATAAATAGTGGTTGTTGGTCACCACTAGCTTAGATATGACTTGTTACACAGCAGCAGAGAAGTAGAACATTTCTAGGCATGGAATGTACTTACATTTTCTGCTCTACCATCCTCTGCTTTATGTGCTGTTCACACTCAGCAAATGGATCTCACAGTCCTCCAGTGAGCCTTGTCATGGTGCCATCCGAGACAGAACTTTTTTTTTTTTTTTTTTTTTGGAATCAGGGATCAAAATCATGGCCTTACACTTCCCAGGTAGGTGCTTATGCCACTGAGTAAATCCCTGGAAAAACAGGACTTTTCGTCTTGTAAGCTGACAATAATAAATTGCACCTTGAGCAATTTTGCATCTTGCCTGATTTAGGAGCCCAGTTCTCTAACTGATCTGTTTTTGACAGTGGGTTATTACTGAGATCCTCCTTTGCCATTCATTAATATTTATCTGACTTTGCATGTCTGTATTTGTTTTATGAAGTTGGGCATGTTAGTATTCGGTGTGTTTATAATCGTCATCCCTTCCTATGGAATTATTCACTTCACCAATGTGTAGCGACTTTCTTTGTCTCTTCTGACTAGTTTTGGCTTGAAGTCCACTTTGTCTAAAGTTAGGATAACTGCAAAATTTACACATTTTGGGTTTTGTTGTAAAACAGAGAAAAAAAACTGATCTAAAGGATACAACTGCAAGTGTGTTTAGGTGTGTTAAGATAAATGAACATATTACTAAATTTTTGTTGGATCATTGAACGCAATTGTTTGCAGTCTCACTGTTTGAATGTCCACTTGGTATGCTTTAATCCTGTAACTTGAACAACCATTTCTAAGATGCCAATATGTAATCTATTATCATTTCTTACCTTTTTGTGTAATTCTGTATTACTTGTATCATTATACTGTTTTGTTTTGTTTTTCTTTTTTTTTTCCTTTTAAATAAAAAACAAAGTTATGGTTACTACTTCTTTCTCTTTTCCTGCATGGAATATTATTTTCCATCTTTTGATCTTTAATCTGTGAATTTGTTTTTGAATTAAATGTGTTTCTTGATTCCTGCGTATCATAGGATTTTGTTTCTGGATCAGTTCTGCCAGTCTGTGTCTTTTGGCTGGGGAATTGAAACCATTTCACACTGAGAGTTTTTACTGAAAACTATCGACTTATTCTTGTTGATATTCCTTTCCTTTTTTTTCTTTTGCTTAACTGCTCATCATACCGGGTATATTCATTCTTTTTGACTTATTGACATTGTTGGCTTTATTGTTGTTTTCCAGAAATACCCTTAAAGTTTTTGTTTCTTTTTAAATCTATTTTATTTTAAAGAGAAAAAACAAACAAACAAAATTTGAAAGCACAATAATTAGAGATTGTTATTTTCAAGTCAGTTGAAATTTTTTGGTAATGCTGGTTTGGTGGCCATGAATATCTTGTCTTCTTGTAATGGAAATACTTTATGTCTGCATCAGTTATGAAGGAGAGTTTTGCAGGATGCGTAAGTCAGGTTTGGAAGTTATCTTTTAGAGCTTGAAACTTCCTCCTGGCCTTGAAGTTCTGTGTTGAGAGGTCTGGTATAATTTTAATGCTTTTACCTTTCCATGTGATTTGTTGCTTTTCTGTAATAGCACTTAAGAGTTTGTCTCCTGTGATAG
This sequence comes from Cavia porcellus, assembly GCF_034190915.1. Classification (NCBI taxonomy): domain Eukaryota; kingdom Metazoa; phylum Chordata; class Mammalia; order Rodentia; family Caviidae; genus Cavia; species Cavia porcellus. The sequence goes on along the minus strand of NW_026947501.1, from coordinate 40,508,709 downwards.
GTTTCTGGTACTAAAAGTATAATAAGCTCTCTTTTGGTCATGCCTCACTTATTGGTGTGCTTGTTTCTTTTCCTGTATTTGGGGAGCTTTCCGCCATTATGTCTGTGAATCTTTTTTATGCTGTTTGTGTTATCTTCTGATTTATCACTTTTTCCAGTTACTCATAGGCTTTTTTGTGTCATCCAGCGATTGAGTCCATTTTTCATGTTGTCTTGTTGGTGGGTGTAGTTTGTCTCTGAAAGCATCACTGCCTTCGAGTTCTGAAATTCTGTTCTCACACTGGTCATTTCTGCGGCCCAAACTTTCAATATAATTTTTAATCACCTGGATTTCTGATTTTAACCTTTTTATGGACTCCAATTTTTTTTCTAAACTTGTTATTATGGTTTGTATAGTTTTGTTTAGCTCAGCTAGTTTGTTATTTGTGTCTTCTGGAAGCTTCTGGATCACTTTGGTTATTACTTCCATTATCTGCTTCGTTATGTCTTCTGTGGTCCCTCTGTGTACCTCTCTGATCTGTTTTCCAACCTCCTTTGAAGTAATTCCCATGTGTGGCTTATCCTGTTCTCTATACCCTGGATTGGCTTCATGGAGCTGAGAGATTCGGGAGGCATTCTGTTGCCTTTTATTCCCCCGTTTCTCTTGGGCTTTTTGTTTTATTCTGTGCTAAATTTATGGATGGTTTTAGTGTAAAGACTTTGTTGCTAGTGTAGAAATCTTTTTAAATGGTCACTTTTAGTGACATATTTTGGGCTAACTACAGTGGTATGTCAGTTGACAAATTTAATCTGTTCCCTGATTCTGGGGAAAACGGCCACAGTTGCATCTGTCTAAAATAGATCGACACAGTCATGTTGGTCACCAGATGAAGAGTTTGTAAACAAATAGAATTTTGCCAAATGCTTCTGTTTGGAAACCAAATTATTGACAAGCAAAAGCATTTGTGAACTGAGCTACCACTGAGACTCAGGCAGAGAAGTTTTTATGGGGTTTCAAATGGGAAGTAGAGAGGTAGAGCACATGGCTGTCTTTGATTGGTTTTTGTAATATGTTTCATAAGACCAGCTGTGCATCACAGTGACCAGCTGTTTCTAAGAAACAGAAGTAGCAGGAACTGATATCTGGGCAACTAACAGAAACTCAAATACACTGGCTGTGCGAGTGTGGGGCTGTTTGTGCAGTGTAGATTTCTTTGCAATACCTCAGAGCATTGAAACTCTGAAGAATCTGATGCCTCACATGTAGCATTATTTCCTCAGGATATGATGTTCAAGGTCATTTGCTTAGTTCATCAAGCTTGATTCCCAGTGTTCTTCCCATCCTCTTGCCTATCCCCATCCTCAGGCAATTACAGCACACAAGCCTTTCTGTACCTTGCAGCAACTCTCTCTCTTGTACCTGACATCAGGAGCTTATTATTCTCTTCTCAACTGACCCGGTGACCATACCCAGTAATAAAAATAATCTTTATCAGAAAATGAAATAGTTTTACAAATACTAATGAGTTCCTTAAACACAACAGGGCTCCACTGACACTTTTTCTGGGACATACTCTTAAATAGAAAATATTCTCATAGAACAAACTAAAGTATATGTAACTCAACTGAAACTATCCCATGCATATTATCAGATTACATAACAATGAAATTGGAAATCAATGGCAAAGGAAACCAAAGAACTAGACCACAGATATAGCTCAGAGGAATAAGTGCCTGCCTGGCAAGTGCAAAGTATGGAGTGCAATTCCAGATACATAAAAAGAAAGAAAGGGGAGAGAGAGAGAGAGAGAGAGAGAGAGAGAGAGAGACAGAGAGAGACAGAGAGACAGAACCAGAGAGAGAGACAGAGAGACAGGGATAAACCACAAGAAATCCATAAACACATGGAAATTAAATAACGCTATCCTAAAAAAACAAATGTGTCACAGATGAAATTAACGAAGAAATTGGACAATTTATACACTTACAAGATAACAGTAGTAAAACCATACTTGAAATTACAGGACACATTGAAAGTAGTCCTAAGAGGGAAATGTTTAGCAGTGAATATACATATCGGGAAAACAGAACAAGCTCAAATAAATAACTTACTGTTGAACTGCAATCTTATAGATAGAGAAGAGCAGGTTAATGCTGAAGATCATATGAAGGAGGAAATTACAAATCATAACAGAAATTAAAGAAATGGAAACTAAGAAATCAAAGCAAAAATCCATGAATGCAATAGTTGCTTCTCTGAAAGATTAAATAGGATGGAAAAAACTCCTTATCAAAAAGAGGAAAGAAAAGTCTCAAATCCATGCAGTTAGGAATCAAAATGGTGAAATGACAACAGATCTCACAGAAATCCTAAAAGTTCTCTGTTCCTGCCTCAACAATTGGCAGCTAGTAAGAGACAAATGGAGTAGAAATAGAAAGATTTTTTGATACATAAGAATTACCATAGCAGCATCAAGAGAACACACATATTCTAAATAAACCAGTTTCAGTGCCAGTATGTCTTAAACGCTATAACGTTCTTTGTGGGTAGATATTACCATAAACTGTCCTCTCTTTACAGTTCAGTGTTTGTTATCTCTATTGGCAGAAGTTTCTAGCCTAACTGACCTACACCATTCAGAAGAAAAACACAGGAACAAAGAAACACTAGCCAATAAGATGCCTCAAAATTTTACACCTCCCCAATAGCTATCTGGCAGTTAATAAAAATAAAATTCAGAATGAAACCAAAAATGAATAAAAGAAAATAAAATGGTCAGAAAACATAATGCCGTATCACACTGTCAACATCATTTTTTCACATAGATTAAATTTTTGATTCTTACATTTCTGCAAAAATAAAAAGACTCTAAATAGTCTAATCAACTTTGATAAGGGAAAAATTAGAGCTCCAACCCTGCCCAACACAAATGGTTCTAAATATATCACCTAAGCATCACAAGGGTCAATGAAAGGCTGGAGAAACACAGTAAGGTCTAAAATTCTTATCCCCCCCCCAATTACTGCACAAAACTTTCAAATATAGGCACTGAAATGGATGTCCAGATAATGAGGCATTTAAAACTCCAAGTAGCTACAACCAGAAAAGAAACTCTCCACACCGCATTGTGGAAAAATCCAACAAATCACAACAAAGAAAAAACACTAAAATTCATTAGAGAGAAATATGAAATAACTTATAAAGATAAATCTATAAGAATAACTGCAGATTTCTTAACACAGATTTTCAGGCCAGGAGAGATTGAAGGAGTACATTAAATTAGAATAAATCAATGCACATAATAATTACCTACTAAAACATATTTCCAAATTTAGGAAGAAATAAAGAATTTCCATAGCAAAGAGTCATTTAAGAAATTCATGATGAGCAAACGAGCTACAGAAACATTGAGAAGTTAATCAAAAGAAAGAAACCAGTAAAAGAAAATAATACAGTGGTGGGAATGAGACAGTATGTTTCAGTAATAACTCACAATTTAAATAGCTTTACCAATGATTCTTTAAGGATCATGGACCACAAAGTCAGAGATTCTAGAGATTCAAAAATAGAGCCACGTGTAGTGACTCCCACATGAAAACAGCACTGAGGAGGCTGAAGCAGGCAGATCACTGCAAATATCATGGCAGCCTGAGCAAGAGAGTGAGTTCAAGGCCAGCCTGAACTGCATAGCAACACCCTATATCAAAACAGACCCAAAAAATTAATAACTCAACTATGAATGAAAATGGTACAAACTACACACTTGACAAGCTCTATCTATTGTGTGGACTTGTTAGCTGTAAAAAACACTCTGAAGAAAAGAATTATAAAAAAAACTGTGAAAACAACTAAATTTTCATTTTGAGTGATCAAATTGTTGGACACAAGTGACAGTTAATATAATGTGTACCCTCAGGAAACTCCAGAAGACATCTGTACCTTACCTTAATTTTGTAAATTAGTTTTCTTTGAAAGACACTAAGTCATTATAAATGTATCATCATTGTAAAACTGAGCACTTGAGAGTGAACATTTAATTGAATGTAAATGGCATTTGTCAGGGGTTTTGTTTTTATTAGAATGGATTTGAAAGTTTTCTTTTGATCCAACTAAGTGGATGAAAAGAAAAGCAGTGTTGAAATGAATCACCTTGTGATTTAGAGTATCTGAGGATACTCATATTACTGCACTGTGAGGTTAATTTTCTGCCAAATGAGTGACCATGGTAATAGATGTAGCTTTACAGCTTGTTTTCCTTGTGTGGTGGCCCTGGGCATGCAATCCAGAGCCTCTTGTAAGCTAGGGGAAGCCCGCTCACAGTGACCTACAACCCCAATGCATTTGAATCTTTTTTAAAAAATGATCTTGCTAATTTTTCCAACTTGACCACAGTTCAAATTGGAATTATAGCCATGGGCCAGTCTACCCATTTGGCTTTAGATCTTTATATAGACAATAAAATTTCATTTTATACTCAGGGTGTGAAAGGGAAGAGATTTAACTCAGCATACATCATTCGGAGGATTATTTTCTAATATTCACCCAAAGAGTCCAATGCAAAACTGTGGGGGAGTTTCATGCACATACCAGACATGCAAAGAACCCAGGTAAGGCCTATATCCCATGGCACTGTGCTTCATGACACTACCCCAGCTAAACACCTAGAGCCCATGACCACACATATGCTCAGCTTATACTCACGCAATACCACAAGTAAGTTCAGCTTAGAGGACACGACAATATCTTATGCAAGTCTGTATCAAGAATCTGCACTCAGTGGCCCACATGTCAATGGTGGAAACCAGAAAGGCCTTCCCAGCACAGTGAAGGATCAGTGTCATCAGGGAGAGACCTCAGCTTTGAAACCAGGAAGCCAAGTTGAGGGGAAGGAACAAGTTCCCTTGAAAAGAACCTCAGCCATCCTCAGTGACAGGACAGGAGCTGCTCTGACAATGAGGACAGGTAAGTTCATATCAGGAAATGCAGCGATAATAGCTTCTCAAGGAGAATAAACAGCCCCATCTTCCACTCCAGTTCTCCTTTCAGGCTGTTGGCAACAATCCTCAGATGTTCTTTCCATACCAGAGCCAAGCTGACTCAGTTCAGCTGGGAGTTTTAAGTTGCCCATTCATGAATTCAGCACAGGGCTGCTCTCTCACAATGTGGGAGGTTGAGGCTCTACTTTATGTCAATTCACTATCATTGACACAGTTTCACTGATTGGAATTGCTCTTCAAACAAGGAACAGACTACATGCATCTAGAAAAGGTAAACACCTACAGGTGCCACAAAGTACATAAGCTGATTGTCAGAAGTAGAAAAATGATTTAAATGCCATACATGTGTGTTCTTTATGACCACTGGGGTGATGTTTTATAGGCATTAGAGAGGATATCTGCCATACAATCACCGCACACTGACCTGACTCCACGTTTTCCTGAAAATCACACCTAAAATGAAGAAAACAGTTGACATTCCCAATCTGACTATTGCTGCTTTATTTGCCATTACAGAGTACCAATCAAGCAGGAGAGCAGTGAGGCATCATCTTCATAACAGTGGCCATCCCCAAGGTAATGATCAGCAAGGGCCGATTCCCATTAGCTCTTTCCAGTCTTTCAAACATACAGTTTCAGACATACACTCTCTGTCACTAAACTGAATACTCTACTTTGGTACTAAGTTCATTAGCTCAGGATGAATAATTAATCACCTCTCTGCACGTGAAAGCATCCAACTGGTATGAATCCACCACTGCTACTGCAGAAGTAAGACTCTGAACCAAACATTGATATCTCTAAGGGAAAGTTACTGTGAAATTTTCTAGAAAGTTGCACTACTTTCGAGTTAAAAGGAGATGAAAATAGAATCAGGAAATAAAAGCACATTAAATTTAACAACTATCTACCTGTAAATCCCCAGCACAGTATCTTCAGAGAAAATGCTCCTTCAATGGAAAAGACCCAACAGCACTGTGCATACCACATGCAAAATGTCAATGTACACAGGTTGACTTAAATGTAAAGATATCACCAGGGCCTTGTATCACCAAAAGGCATCCTAGTTGAGCTCTTTCTAAGTAGCACACTGGATTAGAATAGAGGGTGTGTGTGGCTGTAATCCCAGAACTCTAGGCAGCTAAGCCAAGAGCTCAAGGGAGAGTCCAACCTGAAAAATCTTGTGACTTCGAGAAATATTCAGTTTGTATCAGAAAAAAACAGTCTGTGGATGCATCTATAGCTCATTGTGGAGACACAAGATACAAACTCCAGGAATGCAAAAGTAAGAAAGTAACAGACAGATAATGTATAGATCAAATTATTCCCATATACTTAGATAAAATACAACAAAATGAGTAAGTAGCTAGATTATTCAGTATGAAGAGAAAGATGGGCCATGGAAGAGGGGAGATTGGTGAGCCCGCTAGGGGCACGGAACCCTAAAATGCCACCTCACTTCCTTGGCAACCTGACCAAACAGAACTGGGATCTGATGTTACCAAGCATCACAATGTAGTCACAGCACCCTCCTGAGCCCACTTGCTCAGAGATGCTCAACAGTGAGCAGAATGGGCTGCTTCTCCACATAATGAAGCTGCAGGTTTAGAACCCCAGGCAAGGAAAGTTTATGTTAAAGCCTGAGGAGACTGTTTACTTCATCCAGATGGCACAGTGCACCTTGTGGGATCAACTCAACCCTCCAGGACTCCCTAAGGAAGGTGTCTCCAGGATGACCTCAACTGATGAAGAAATCCAACATACCCATGTGAATTCTCCCCAAGCCCAATTTCCTACAACATCACAAAGCTAAAGATCACAGAGGAAGTTTCACTGGGCCAGGAGACTCCCAGTAGCTATGGACAGGTCTCTCAACAGGCATCCACAAAACCTTAGAAGCCAAAGAAGTCCAGGCTGGGAACAGAAAACCACAGCCACAAGACCCTGAAAATCACTAAGAAACCCAGTGTCCTTACACCCTGAGCCAATCCCTTATGAAAACCACTTCATAGTTGTTGTATTTTGACAAAACTGATGCCATGTAGACACCTGCATTTAACTAGTGCCCTGTATTTGACCCAGGAAAATGGCAAATTACTCAGGGTAGAAGCCTAAAGAGAAAAGCACAATGAGCTGTACCACGAAAGAAAATTTAACCTGCTCAATAAAAGAAGCAGGATGCAGGTGTCAACCAAAAATTAATGTAAATTGTAGCTAAATTTTTTCTAACAGGATGTCTTTTGTGGTTCTCTATTTTAAAAACTCTGTAAGTTTCCAGTTCAATGCCACTTGTTTGTACTCTGAAATGGGGAGAGGTTCAAATGGTCTTGAACTCAATTAAATTTCAAATTCATCAGTTTGGCTACTTGGATTTCTATATTGTTGTTCATGAACCCACGTCATTTGGGGTCTCACCCTTGATTATAGGATCCAAGCCTCTCTTTGAGGCAATTGTTACTCAGGGGGACTACAAAGAGTTCTTCTGAGGTCTCTTCATAGAGAAACCAAAATCCCTGGACGTTAATTTGGAGGGAGCACTCCAGATCCTTGTGAGTAAGATTGTTTCAATTTTTGTTGGGGTGCCTCTTGTGAGTCTTTGGAAATGTTGGACACAACATTAAAATCACCTTCATTTGTTCTCAGAACAGGAATTTGGCTGAGACTAGTAGGTCATAAGGTAAAACTAGTTCTTGGTGTCCGTATGTTCATCTGTGAATTTGTTTTGTTAATCTTGTCAATGGTTTAATGTTTATTATTCATCTGTTATTTGTGTGACTGGGTCAGACTGCTTCTGCTTTTTTGTTGTCCTGCATTGTGTTAAAACACATCTTCAGGAATTTCATTGGCGAGCCTCTTCCTATGGTGAACTTGTTTACTCAGAGAAGCTCCAAACTTTCTTGTGAATTTAAATGGCCATCTGCATTCCTGGAGCATCTCCTAAGGCATATTGTATTTATACACCTTTATGTCTGGAGGCATCTAGACATGTCTAGAATAGTCAAATTCTAAAATTGTGTTTTTTTCCCAGTGCACCTCAGATATTTAAAAAAAGCTTCAAAGGCTAGAAAGATTCAAAGGTAAGGTACTCTCAGATTTAGTGGAAATAGCCCAAAAGGTCTTCAACAATCAAGATGAACCACGGGACTTAAAACCTGGAGAGAGAAACAAACTTTCAGTGATTTAAAACAGGCTTTCATGAAGGCTCCAGCCCTTGCTCTCCATGATTTAGCCAAACCTTTCCAATTACATGTGGCCAAGAGTCATGAGATAACAAAAGGTGTCTTAACCCAGTACCTAGGACACTGAAAGAGGTCTGTTGCCTATTTGTTCTGGCGATTAGACCCCATGGCTGAAGGGTGGCCCAATTGCCTACAGACAGTTGCAGCCACTGCAATACTCACCAGTGAAGCCACTAAGTTGACTTTTGGCTAGAGATTCCAAACAGTGGCCCGGTATACTGTAGAGACAATATTGTAGTCACCTCCTGATAGATGGTTTTCCAATAATTACATTGTCCAATACCAAGTCCTTTCACTGGATACTGACTACATCGAGTTCCTGTCTACCTCTGCCGTCAACCCAGCGACTCTCCTGCCTGATGATGACCCCTCAATGCTGATATATAATTGTATGCGTATTACTGACGCAGTCTCAAGCCTCTGAGCTGACCTGACTTATGTCCTGCTTGCCCAACTTTTTCACAGATAGCAGCAGCTACCTCCCCAAGGTACTCTAAAAGCAGGAGCTACCATGACCACTGAAACTGAGGTAATATGGGACCAAACTTGAGAGTTGGGAATTCATCTCAGCAGGCAAAACGGATAGCCCTTACTCAAGCCCTAAGATGAAGACAAATAGTTAGTGCACTTTTGCTACTGTCCATGTGCATGAGGCCATTTATTAGGAAAGAAAACTATTAACTCAGCAGGAACAAAGATCAAGAATATTCCCAAGATTTTAGACCTTCTGGTTGTCATTTGTTTACCCCAAAAGTTTGCCATTATATTCTGTTCTGGGCACCAATAAGAAGACACCACAATATCTCATGAAAATGCCTTCCCTGAGGTAGCACTACAACCAGTGGTGTCTGTAATGCTCCCCAAGCTCTCTAGTCACCCATGCTATTCAAGTCAATCTTATTCAGATTCAGAATTGAGACCAGCCAAGAGCCTTGAACCCCAACTTTCTCTGCAAGGCTGGTAGATCATTGGACCCCCAGGCCATCCAGGAGACCCATTGGGCCACTCACTTGGGGGAACCAAACTGGGCAAGTAGAGACTAAAGAGATCAGCCAAAAATGCTCACAATGACTTCAGGTGAACTCCATGCTTGCTACCACTGAGGTTCAAAGGAGACAATGAGTACCTAGCCCTAGAGATCACTGAGAAATAAACTTTAATGAAATGGGCTCAGGATATCATTTAGTTCTCGTAGATACATTCAGTGGGTGGACTGAAGGATTTGCCCCTTGGACTGAATGAGCTCTCATCAAAAATAAGAAACTCATCTATGAGCTAGTGAATCAGACTGCTCACCTCCCTAGGGTTGGAGTGGCCCAGATTTCATAGCTCAGATCACTCAAAATTGAGCAGCAGTTTTAGAAATCAATTGGAAATTACATTGTGCTTTTTGACCTCAAAGTTCATACCAAGTAACAAGAAAACTATTTCAAAACTGGCTCCTAAGCCTGGCAAAAATTGGGTAAGTCTCATTCTTTTTGGCCTTCTGCATGTGCAATGTATCCCCCTCCTTCAGGACATTTAATACTTTTGAGGCCGTGGATGGCCAACTGCTCTCATTGATCCCCATACCCAACATAATAAGTTGGCTGCCATCAATAATGGGGAACTTGTTAAGTCCTATCACACTCTGAAGCTCTTTCTGTGCTAGACCCGCCTCTTGTTCTGGGCCACTAGACCATTCTGAAATACCTGATTACCCACTGGCAGCTCAACATAGTGATTAAATTTACATCAGAAAGAGACAGCCCACATTCCTACATGCCTGCTCCGAAGGACCCTGTATAGGCACCTTGAGTACTCCCACGGCCCTCAAGGTAACCAGAAAGAGCCATTGGATTCATCACTCCCATTTCACGCCTGCAATACCAGAGACTCCAACTAACTGGATTCAAAGTAAAACTCAAAATATGCAGGCCCTAAATCCACTTACCCAGATGGTAAACACCTCAATCCTTGATTCTGGTTCTTCATACTGGTAGGGACAGGAAACTAAGTCCCTCACATTGGGAAACATTCAGGGCTCAGGAGTTTGAACTAAATCTGGAAATTTCCACTTAAAGTGCTCCCCATTTCGAATCAATTGTAATTCAACTGCATATGTACCAAATGTCTCTTACCCCCTCAACCAACATGTAGTCTCCCTATTGGGAACTTGGTTTGCCTGTACAAATGGCCTCACTTCTTGCACTCATCTGACTGTCTTTATTTGACCTAACCATAAACTCTGTATCATAACTCATGTTCTTCCCCAAGTATACTGGTATTCTGGAAAAGAAGGGAGAAAATATATGGGGTTACCCAACCTCACAAAAGAGAGGGCCCCAGTCCTAATTCCTGCCCTTTTGAGATTAGGAGTAGCTAGTTCCACAGCAATAGGAACCACAACCCTCATAGTGGGAGACCAAAATTACCAGATACCAAGCAAAAATAGACCATGATCTGGGCAGTGTTGAACAAAATGTCCATCACCTGGAGGAGTCTCTAAACTCCCTGGCTGACATGGTCCTTCAGAAATGGTGAGGTCTAGAAGTCTTATTCTTAGAATGGCGGGGGAGGGGTGGGATCCTATGCCTTGTCCTTGATAAACCTTGTTGTTTTTAAGAACACTCTTAATCAGCTCAGAAAGCGCCTAGTTGATAGGAAAAATGAGAGACATCTTCAACAGAGTTGATATGCAAATTTGTTTTCTATCACCTCATGGCTGACCAATCCAATCAGCTCTAGCAGGACCCTTGGTTTTCCTCTTGCTGGCCATTGCTATTGGTCCTTGCATGATAAACTGTTTAGTGCATTATATCCAAAGCCAAATCCAATCAATTAAATTAAGGGTAACATGTTTGCATTACAAGGATCTGCAAAATATAGATGAAGACAATGACTTTTAAAAGGATGACCAGGAATCAAGGATTTGATTCATGCACTAAAATTAGTGGGGAATGTTGTGGCTTGGAATAACTGATGCCATCTAGACACCTGCATTGAACTAGTGCCCTGTATTTGACCCAGGAAAATGGAAAATTACTTAGGGTAGAAGTCCCATGACAAAAAAAAGAATGAGCTGTACCCACAGGGGGGAAAAAACGTGCTCAAGAAATGAAGCAGGATACAGGCCTCAACCAAAAATTAATGTAAAATTGTAGCTAAATTATTTCCACTAGGATGTCTTTTGTGGTTCTCTATTTTAAAAGCTCTGTAACTTTCCAGTTCAGTGCCACTTATTTGGTCTTTTAAATGGGGGCGAAGGGGTCTGTTCACAAGTGGTCCTGAACTCAGTTAATTACAATTTCAAATTTATCAGCTTAGCTGCTTAGATTCCTGTATTGTTCTTCATGAACCCTCCTCAGTATGCAATTCCAGCCAGTGTGGTCCATCCAGGCATCAGGCCACATGTGCTCCCCGAGTCCCTGGTGCCAGGTTTCCTGAAATGTAAACTCTACTATGGTCCCTTCTTCTCAAGCAATTCCATGACACACATCTGCATGTGACAGGCCCTGCTAATGGGAAGAGCTATTGCAAAACCCTGTTTGGGGACTTCCTTCTCCTTTGTCGGGCTCTGTGATGAAGTTCCAGATATGTGTGCTTTGGATAATAAACAGCTTTTCACCACAGAATGGGCTGAGAGGGAAGAGAACCAGGTACTGGATCCCCTCAGTTGGAATTAGAAGAATGTTTTGGGCTGCCTGAACTGAAGGAGGAGGAGGAACTCTTAATCTAGTCATTACCTTGTACATCATTACACCCTAAAAGGCCTCATGCAGAAGAAGCATCCATCCCCACACAGCTGCAGCCTCAGTAGGAAGTTTTCTTGTGCCAATGGCCATAGATTTCAAGCCAGATGCTTCAGCAGGTGCTCACTGTACCCTCTGCTCTGATCATGTAGGGGGTCTGCACAACAGGCATGGGAGTGCATCCACTATAAACTCTTGCTGCATAAGAAGTGTCACACGCTTGTCACCCTTGATTGTGGGCAGCATTCTTTGCCACCAGAACCCGTGATGCTGATGATTGAACCACACACATCTCCAGACCCTCCACAGACAAGGAATTTGTCTGGTCCTTCACATCAGAACAATGTGGAACAAGCTGCTGAAGACCAGGAGGAAAAGAACTCTAGGACAAGTGGCAAACCATTACCTAGGTTAGCTCTTCAGGACTTTACTTTGCTACAGGGGATAGGCAGAGGAAGTTATGGGAAAGTATTCTTGGTTCAACTACAAAAAGAAGGTTGAATATTTCAATGAAAGTGTGACAAAAGAATTCATCAAATTTCATTGGGAACAAACACAAAGCCAAGTTTGGAGCAGTTATGGAACCATCCTTTTGTCATTGGACTGCATTCTTGCTCTAAGACCGAAAGCAGTCTGAGTTTTGCTCTGGACCATGTCGGCAGAGGAGACCTTGCACTTCATATGCAGCAACAAAGAAACCTCCCTGAGCCACAGGCTGGGTTTTACTCTGCAGAGATCAGCTTAGCATTGAACTCTCTTCGCCAGTGAGGGATCCTTTACAGATACCTAACATTAGACAGTTTATCACTGGACTCAGCAAGGCACATTAAGCTCACTGACTATTGCATGTGTAAGGAAGGAGTAGGGCCTGGAGTATGACCACAGTTTCCATGGCACTGCTACATACGTTGTGCCTGACATTATAAGTAGAGAAGTTTATGGGTTCAGTGTGGACTGGTAGACTCTGAGTGCTAATATTCATGATGATGGTGGGAGAGCCTCCATTTCATATTGCGGAGAACTCTGACACTCCTGATCAAAAGTCAATTGTTTATTAGTGCAACTCATTTTGGTAAGAAAGGTTCACATACTACATTGTTTGGCTGTAGAAACCACAAGTGTCATGCAGAATTTTCTGGACAAGGACCCAGGGACTGGTTTGTCATCCTCAGACAGGATTTTCAGACATTCAGGACCATCCTGATGCTAACTGGAACGTGATGGAGCAGCTGGTGCCTCCCTTCAAACCAACTATTTCTGGACAACTTTGACCCTCAGTTTACTAGTGCACCTGTCCAGGTCACACCAGATGACAAAGACATTGTGAGGAAGAGCAATGGATGTGATTTGCAGGTTCTGAGGATATTAGTCCTCTTTCATTGGTGAAGAAGAACGGGTCTGATCCTCATTTTCTAATTGTGTGTTCTGATTATGTTGCCATTAAATGCACAGAAAAGCTTGTTACCAATACGGATTCAGTGAGCCATTTAACAATTATTTGGAGGTTAATTTTAATGTGTTTTTTGTACATGTATTTAGATGTAACACAAGATTCTGTTAGTGTATAATAGAAAATGCTGCATATTTTGTTGTTGCTGATAGAGTTGTTGTTTATGATTTTATTTAAATAAGGATGATGCACTTGCTTGTTAACTAAACTTGTAAACACATTCTACTTGTTCAGTGCAAACAGAATTTGGATGATTTTTCTTGTCATTTATGATATGGGAATATAACTTTCTTTTTAAGTACAATGTCATCACTATGCTTGCTTCTTTCCAAACCTTATTACCTATACTTTTGGCTCCCAGTTTATATAGTCTTCAGGGACATCCAGAAAATAACAACAATTTTGAATGCATCTACAAAAAGCAGAAATATCATTGTTGTATTCCCTTAGTTAAATTTGTTTGCTAGGATAACACATGAAATAAGTGTTAATATTCATTTCAGGGACAATGCTCTTTAAGAAATTTTTATAAAAATTAGGGCTTAGCATTTTTGGAAAGAGTTGTCAGACACAGCGTCAAGATTAGTACCATTTTTTATGTAAAGGATTTTAAAAATAACCATCATCCTCTAAATGAGTTAGTATGGTAGAATCTTGGGACAATTTAATGGTAAGTACTCTATCTAATTTTAAATGTAGAATGATTTTTAAATTTGTAGGCATTAAATACAATATATTTTATCTTTGTCAGAGCACTCATTTATTGGAAATATAACTTTGCAAAGCTTATAGCCATACATTGTCTTTTCTTCCAATAGCTAAGTTTGAAAGTAATGAAAACGTCAAAGGAAAATGTAGAGATACAGTCACATGACCATTTGCAAGCTGTACATGTTCCCCTCCATGCCTGAAATGTGTTTTAAAATGAAGAGCAGTATTCACAACATACACTTGTAGAGAACTCTCAAATGCAAGTAATTTGCTTGTGATCTTGCTATAACCATAGTTTTTCCTGGAGGGCTTTTCAGAATGTACAATATTCACATGGGGAGCTGGTTTAAAATGTTTGTGACTGATCCCATGGGAGAATTCTTTAGGGCCTTTGACCTTCATTTTGAGAAACACTTTCTTCAAGTTATTCTGTTGTTGCTTGATGAAATATTAGACAGAAAATTACACATATTTTCTCTCAAAAGGAAATAAGGCAGTTCATAGCCAGAATGGTGGGCATTTTCTTGTTCTAGGTAATCACCTAATTTGCAAAATCCTGGAGTCAGACCATTTCATGGCTATGCAGCCTGAATTAAATTTAAACTACTTTGTTTAGTGCTGGTTCATTTAATTTATTGATTTTTTTGTTACCATATTTGTAATGGAGAATAATGCCTTGGGCTTCACAATATAATATCTATTTCTGTACCTTCTTTTTCTGTTAAAAAAAAACCTTTAAACAAAAGATTTAACACAGGGCCAAAAAAAGATTTCTTTGTAAAAATGTGCAGAAAACAAATAATGTAGTTAACCTCATTAATAAACCCCATGAAATTTACATCTTGGGCCATGGATATATGAGTAGGCCACGCTCGCCTTGCAAGAGCTAGATCCTCAGTTCAATTCTCAGTACAAAAAAGAAAAGTGACATCTCAGGGTATTTTACATGCAATATAAACTATTCAACAGATGCTGAAAATTTAGTATGAACACAGTATTGTTACTGAGAAAACGTGTGCTTTTGTTTCATTAACATGGTCTCTCAATCTACTTTGCTTTCAATAGACAGTGAGCTATAAATACTTAAAATCTCTTTCAAGTTTTATCCAAAACTGCTCAAATAATATAATATGGCACAGTCAAACTGTACACAGATTTGGGAACTCCTTAATTTCCAAGGGGAAGAATATGAAAATGAATGAATATGTCCAAGTTATTTTCCATCAGGTTTTCATATCCTCTCTTCACCTTTGTAAGCTTTTAGAACTTTGCTGTGTGCCTGTCCAATGATCATCAGCTTACTGTCTTTCATGTTAATTGCTACTGGTAACTTAGGTTTGACGCATGAAGAACAGACCCTTAGGAATTTAAAAATGAGGGAAAGGAGAAATAAGAATTAGGATACGTCCTGGACATGGGCCCACTGCCCATGATGAATGCAGTCATTAAGTCCTGCAAGCATGCACTAATAAAAATACATAAAATTTAAAAATGAACAATAGCATGGTCTAGAAAAGCCAAGCAATGCATCATAGGAACTTTTGTACATGCTTACAAAGATGTTAGCACTCAGAAGACACAGACATCCAAGCAAGATGACACATTACTGTAACCCCAGGATTCTCGGAGGCTGAGGCAGGAACATGGCAAGTGCAAGCCTAAAATGGCTAACTTAGTGACTCAAGGAGATGCTGCATCAAAATATTAAACATAAGAATAAAAGAGGCTGAGGATATAGCTTAGGATGAAGGCAATGAGTTCAATCTCAAGCACAGGGGACAAGAAAATGTGAAGGAGGTGGAAGAGAAAGGAAGAGAGAAATATGTTTTGTGTTGTATTTATAAAAGAAAACATGAGAAAATATTTATTTTCCTACAAAAATTCACAGTTTTGAATGGATGCTCCAGGTTTCTGGCACCATAATTTAAAAACAAATACCATGGCCTTCAGGCTTTCAGGACCAGCCTTGTTTCCCTGGCTTGGAGGAAGGAGTCTGAAATTGAAATCCCTCAGCAGATCAGACCCAGCACTGCTCCCAGGATCATCCTGGCCTGAGCTGCTCACTCATTCACACTGCGCAGAGACAGGAAGAAGCCTGGGGTCACCCTGATGTCCTCACACGTGGGCTCCTTTTAACACAAGCACTGCGGGTGCACAGTGCTAGGACAATAAAACACATGATGAGGAGAACTTTTATGGCCACTTAGAAAGACGGCTATGAAATAATCCCTCCTCCATGCACAGGACTTCAGGGGAATTTTTAGATCAAGAAGCATTTTTATTAATCTGATGTGAATATACACATCTACACATTTATATATTTATATATAATTTTATAAGCAAGTATATATGAGTTTTTATTTAAATGAATATGATTTGATAAATATTAACTGGCACAATTTGAGACAGAGTATTCACAAATTTTTAAAATGTACTTAACAAGAATTTTATATTCATTATAGAAGACATAATTTTTTTAAATTTTCCACTTGACTTTCACAAGGTTGTAACATATTCATCAGAAAGAAACAGGTAATTTCTTTCAACATGGGTGCTTTTCTGGAGTTTAGCCACCAATTCAGGAATAACTATTTCTAACAGAATTTTAATCCTCACAGAGTTTATAAGGAAACAGCAGTGGCCGCAGTCTTTACAGTCCCCCTCTGCGCTGCTGTGGAGGAAATCTCTGAAGAGCAGTGTAAGGAGCATTTTTCTTCAGAGCAAGGACAGAGGCTGAAAAGGGCAGGCTGAACAACCCTCCTGGACACTGAGGTGAACACACAGGCACATGTCCTAGGGTCAGGGTACTGCCTTGGGGGACTTGTATTCCTGTTGTAGGTGCAGAATTACATGATGGGGTCCTCGTGCCCACAGCTGCACACAACATGGACTGTGTCTCTACCAAATTCCCTTCAAAAACAGAGTATTTTCCATTATCCTGTTCAAAGCACAGGCCTAGTGCCATGCCCTTCACTATTGCCACACCACTGCACCCACCAGGGAATTTGCATCTTGCTCCCCAGAAAGGAACTGCCCATGCAAGCCTGAGATAAAAGCTCCCCAGTCACCACGCCTTGAGTGATCAGGACTCTGCAGTTCAGCTTCTCAACATGAGGCTCCCTGCTCAGCTCCTGGGGCTGCTGATGCTCTCCCTGCCTGGTAAGGACATGGGGAGTTCAGGGGTGAGAGGTGGGCTCTGCACACCCTCTGCTACTCAGATGTGCTCAGAACACAGTGTGATGGGCTGCCTGTTTTGCAGCACATACCAGAAAGGGCTTGGTCTGTGGAGTGAGGAGGATTCCAGAGGGAACAATGATGATTTTACACAAAAAAGACAGAGATGGTTCAGGTGAACTCTATGGGTTCCCTTGTGGCTGCTAGTTTAGGGGCCCATTCTTAAAACTGAATGTTTTTGCACACAAATCAAAATGACAAAAAAATTCAGACTGATATATATGAAAGTGATCTCACCTTTCTCCTTCATCATTTTAGATCCATGGGAGACACTGTATTGAGCCAGACCCCACTCTGTCTATCACCCCAGGAAGGCCGGCCTTCATCTACTGCAGGTCCAGTCAGAGCCTCTTGCATAGTAATGGAAACACCTATATGAGTTGGAAAGTGCATAAAGCAGGCCAGGCTCCAAGAGGCATGATTTGTAGGGTTTCCAATCAGCAATCTTGGGCTCCAGAGATATTCAATGGCAGTGGGTCAGGGACAGATTTCACACTCAAAATGAACACAGTGGAGGCTCAGGACACTGGAGTTTATTACTATGTGCAACATAGACATGCTCATCCCACAGTGATGCAGCCCCGAACACCAACCTCCCTGCCTGGGGAGGCCCAGCTGCCCTCTACAATGCTGTCTGGGCAGCAGCACAGCACAGCCTGCTCTGTGTGCGAGGCAGAGGTGGAAGAACCAGAAAAAGAAGTTGCAGCTGAGGCCTCTGGCAGAGAATAAGAGTGAGGAAGAAAACAAAGGAACAAGGACCTGTGTCAAGGAAGAGAGAGAAGAAAACTGTGCACTCAAAGGTCTTCCTCCTGCAGGCCCTTGACCCACCAGATGCTGCAGGAAAAGGAGGCAGATGGTGACTGTATTTTAAAGGCAAAAGAAATGACTGCATCATCTTTCTGGATGTGATGTGTCAGAAAAAGGTAAAATTCAGGAAAACTGTTCCACTTGTTTGTATCTGAGCAACTGGAGAATTTGAAACCATATGTTGTGAGACCAGGAGAGTTAAAGGGAAGCAGCAATGAGTGGTGGGGGACTGAGGACTTGGAAAGGAACAGGTTAGGAAGTCCCCAGGCTCCAGCTAATGATGTCCTAAAGCAGAGGCACAGGACGGATTCTGGAGATCAGAGATGTGCACTGAGCTATGAGGCACAATTCCAAAGGACAAGGTGAGTGTAAACAGATGAAACAGGCTGGGAACCCGAAGGTAACAGAGTGAGCAAAGCAAACAGATGAAGAGAAATCTACAGTGGAGGGCAAGAAGGACTGGATACTAAGATTTAAAAAAAAGTAAAAGGAACTGGGAGAGATTCATGTCCGAGATTCAAAATAACATTAATAGAATGATGTTTTGAGTTTCACCAGAGTCACAGTCATGAGGGGGAATGAACTCAAGCCTGATTAGCAGGGACAATGGCACCTGGCATAGTAGTAATGAGTCATGATGCCCTGAGAAGGAGAATTCAGCAATCTAGGAGTCACAAAGCAGACCCAGTGCTGGGAATTTAGCTCAGTGCCTTAAGTACCTGCCTGTCAAGCACAAAGACCTGAGTTTGATCCGTGGTATCAAAAAAAAACAGGCACAGAGAAAAGGCACAGGGAGAAAAGGAGGCCCAGCAAGACACAGGGTTACACAATAGAGCGCAGATAGGGCCGATCACACTTGATCAACTTGCAAAGATGAGAAAAATCCTAAATCCAGGGCTTCAGGGACTGCTCAGTGGTAGACTGATTCACTAGGATGTGGAAGTGCTGGGGTCAGTCTTAAACATGCACAATAAAACAGAGAGAAGAAAGCTCCCATTTTGATCCATCACCAGACCAGTCTCCTCTGAATCTGTGGACACAGACCAGGACATGAGGAGTGTTCAGGGTTCTGCACCAGATTCCAAACTCAGCAGCCAAGGATGGCAGCCAACTTTGGGGCCTGCAGACCATGGCAGTAAGTCAGGACAAACAAATCTCCAAATAATTTAAGCACAGCATTGATTTGATGTATATTTTTATTGGATTTATGGGGGAAAGAGTTTGTATTATCATTATTTTCTGTTTCTCACGAGAGATGGATCATTCCTACATTCAAATGAAAAATCATAGCATGGAAAAAATTCCCTGAGTTACACAGTATGGCTAAGACAAACAACTGAGGATCTGATCCTGGTTCTACACTGATCTCAAGCCTCCTCCACATGGAAGAAAACCTCTGGTCAGAGAAAGACTCTGTCTAGCCTTAACAGGATGGTGAAATTTTCTGGTTGCAACTGAAGACATCAGCTCTTGCATTACTCTACTTGGCTCTCAGACAGCATCAGGACCTTCAGGGGCACACAACTAAGGTGAGGCAGCAACTAGGGTGACATCCTCAAGGCCAACTTATGGCAGCCACCTGTTGTGGCCACTGAGTAGATTGTGCACCTGAGCCTGAGGCCAGATTCCAGCATCTCCATTTAATACTGTGTATGCAGTGTCACCACCTGTACAAGAAGGGATCACACAAATCTTCTTTGAATTTTAAATGGTACTGAAACCGAAAATATTACCCAACTCTGTACTTTACAACTCTCATGAAATTCCCCAAGAGAAAAAAAGTTAGCCAGGGAGAATTACAGGAATTTTCCCAAAGGTAAGAACTGTGGAATTTAACATTATTTTCATCATATGGGCTTCCATAAAACTCAGTGCTACAGCAGAGCCAAAATCACAGAACGTTTTCCTTTTAAGGACAGGATGATAAGAATACATTTTACATGCATGAAAAGTCACATTTCCAATATTTATTTCTATTGATGTTGACACATGTGTAAGCTGTGTGTCCAAAAACATCTTCCAGCTCCAAGGCAGGACCAGAATCCATTGACTTTCCCAGGTGAACTCTGTTCACCCACCACAAACCCACCTGAGACTCACTGCTGCCTGCAAGCTGCATAAATGCTCTAGATGTCTCAGATGCTCATAAGGAGCTTTCCTTCAGTGTGGACACCACAAACTATTTGAATTGCTGTGTTTTCTAGGGAAAATGTGTTTTTTAATTTTGTGGAATGTACATCAGTCATTCCTGCTATCATAACTTCATAGATAGCTCAGTTGGTGGTGAGGATCTCATCTTGGTGCATCCCATTGTATCTTTACACCACATTGAAACCATCATTATGGGCTCTATGTGGTGCCAATCAACATGTTTGTTCTCCTGGTACAAAGTAAACAAGCAAAGAAAGACCTCTTCATAGAAAAACAACTTTCAAATTCACTGTCTTTGCTGGCTAAGAACAGTCAATACTGATTTCCAATTGAAAATGGATGCATGAATGCAATCAATTAGCTCATTATTACCACATGGGAACAAAGGTTTCCTCCTCAAAAATGGAATATTTTTAATTAACTGAGATTGTAAGACAGCAAGGCAGAATCTCTGCAACACATAATCACAACCTTCTTTCCTGTGGACTGAGGTTTCTCAGCGCTGACATGGGGACAACACACAGGGAGGATGAACACCTAGGTGTAACCCGGCAAGGGGTCCAGATGTAAAATGGAGCTGGGAACTGGGAAGATGAGGGATACAGGCTCAGCGACATACCTAGGAGATGAAGGACAGATTTCCTCCTGGATCTTCCAGAGTGAGCGCATCCTGACAGCATCCTGGCTCTGTCACACTGAGCACTGAAGAAGGCTTCTGACCTGCCAAACTGTAACATGATGACTTTTGCATGTTAAAGACATAAATTCATGTGAAATCTTATGGTAGAAATAGAAGAGTAATATGGGTGCCCTTACTGAGTTTTCCTCTGAGACTCTTCCATAATAAAGGGTGTAAGGCACACCAGTACCTTTAATTTTCTGCTGAATGCTGCCACCTTTCTTATCAGGAGGAATGGAACATAGTCTAAGGCAGATGGAGAGAGGAAACTCCCATATTACATGGTCAGCAAGCAGCAAGACGGACACTAAATTGAGTTTCTGCTTCAGGATGAATCACATGGTGAGAATGATTACAACAATGGTGACACTCATTATGTCATGTCTTCAGCTTACAAGCTGCTGATAGAAACAGTGGTCTTCCAGACCCACAGCCTCTGAACAGTGAGAGACCTCAGACTCTCAGGTGTCTGTGCAGTGAGTGATCAGACTCTGATGGAACCAGGAGAGTAGCTGACCTGCTTGACCCTAGCCTGGGCTACACAGTGAACTCAAGGCCAGCCTGAACTACAAAGTGAGAACTTGCCTCAAAATCCCAAATGTAGAAAAGATTTCACAGGAATTACTCCTCCAAGAACAATATTAATTAACCTAGCACATTAGAATGCACTTATGTGCACTCATATATAGCTAATATATACATTTATAGATATATATTCATTTATTCATATACAATAGATAACACATTAACATGTAAACACTCATAATCAGAGATATATTTCTATATAAATGTATGTTTATAGAACATCCATTTACATGCTAATATATGTTCAAACTCATATTAAAATCTCTCTATGGGGAGAAGTAGGACAGAATATTCATCAATTAAACCAGTGCCAGGAATTGAATATCTACTACCTAAGGCACAATCATTATCCTCTTCTCCACTTGCTTTCAACAGGACACCTAATTCTCTAGCTGAAACAGACATTTTTTTTTTATGTTCCTGGCAAAATTTGTTGAGATCAGTGCCCCATGACATGTAACCACTGGGCCCTTGAAGACTAACATCTCAATGGTTCACCTAGAAATGACATTTGCCAGAAGCCCTCTCCAGTCTCCATGTTGTCACTAGTGCAGAGCTGCTCTGCTGAGCTGTAACTAGAGGTGGCAGTGTTTTCCTTACTGGGGAAGAGCACTGTGCACCATGTTCCAGTAGAGACCTCTGCTTTTCACAATGGGATCCTTCCTCTTAGTTTGGACACCACATGGATATTTTCTCTTTTGCTTTTCCCCCAAATTCTGAGATTTGAAACAATTTTGCTCAAGAGACAGGCCTCCTTTCCTGCCATTCACTGTGCCCACCAGGGCATTTCCTTGGAGTCCCCTGGCAGGGCCTTCCCAGCAAGTCCCAGATAAAAGCTCAACTTGCCTTGACTCATCTGGATACTGGCTTCTGCATTTCAAAATGAGGCTTCCTGCTCCGTGTCTGGCTGCTAATACTCTGCATCCCTGGTAAGGATGGAGGGAGATGAGGATGGTGAGCAAGTGAGTGGTTTGGGGTCCCACTGTTTCCTGCAATGTTCTCTCCATGCCAGAGACTGCAGCCTTCTTTGACAGGCTGAGAACAAGAGCTTGAGGTCTGTGTGAGTGAGGAAGATTCCACTGGAGCTGGAGCTATGGTGAGGTGGTGATGTCACAAAGAAAGAGGAGGATGATGCACATTAATTCTCAAGGAGGTACAAATGTTGGATACTGTATTATAAGTGAACACTTTTTCCTATATATGAAAATCACAAAAATAATTTACCTTAAAATATAAAATGATGGAGAAAATATGAAAATGAATCATGATGCCTATACAGGACCACATCTTTCTCTCGAATGATTTAGGGTCCACAGGAGATATTCAGATGATTCAGACCCCACTCTCTCTGTCTATCACACCTGGAGAGCCAGCCTCCATCTCCTGAAGGTCCAACCAGAGCCTCCAGCATCGTGATGGAAACACCTATTTGAGATAGTGGTACACAAGCCATACAAGGCTTCACAGGGCATGATTTAAAAGTGTTCCAAAAAGCACTCTTGGGTCCCAGAAAGGTTCAGTGGTAGTAGATCAAGAACAGATTGCACACTCAAAATCAGCAGGGTTCATTCTGAGGAGGCTGGAGCTTATTACTGTTATCAAGGTACAGGATGTACTCCCACAGTGATGCAGCCCTGTGCAAAATCCTCCCTGGCTGGGAGGCCCAGCTGGTCTCCTGTGCTGTTGTGCACAAAGCAAGAGTTTCTTAGTGCACCAGGGTGCATAAAAGGCCTCTGCCCACAACTAAACAGAAAAACAAAAGAGCATGAGGACCTGTGTTCTATGTAAACTCTGACACATTGAGAAATATGATGTGGCTGACTTCTACAGGTTCCTTGAGCATTGCAAATGCTATTCTTTTTTAATTTGCATGTAAACCTGAGATGGTTAATGAGATGCAATCAGTGTATAACATTTGTACTCAATCTGCCTTTTCTCCCTTATTATGTAAGTTTCACTATAGGATGAAGATGAAGTGGTGAGCACAGTTCCCTCAGCCTGGTTTACAGGATGGGAGACCCAGCCTACACCTCAGGAAGTACCACATAGGTAAAGAGGTCCCTTCTGGACTTTAAACTAGGGGACAGATCCAATTGCAATATGGAGAAAAGGTGCACTGTGGAGGGCTAACACCATGATTAGTAATGATACCGTCCAAGTATGCGCTAGGTTCTATCATATATTCCACGTCAATCCAGTAGGCAAAGCTGAGTACTCAATTTATGAATCTGATCTCATCAGAATCCAAGAGTTACTTGCAAACAGAAAATGACCCCTCATTTTTCACATGAATGCTATAGAACCTACTAATATAACAAGATGAAAAAGGGCAAGAGAATTCTCAGGAAACTTGTCCCATGGTCCATAGCAGTTGGACAGGGAATTTATAGATGTGTTAAGCCTTGTCTTTCTATCAACACTCAACAAGACATAGAAATACACTAAATACCAGTTAAATTTAACAAATGTATTAACTATAAAAATAGGAGAAGGGTAAAAATAATAGAGTAAACTAGAAACACAAATTAATAAAATGAATTTGATAATATAATAAGCTTAAAAGGGGACTGAGAAAATGATAAACAGCATGATAAAACAATAAGAAAATGAGTCAGAAATAAAAGGGACAAGAGATCAAAATATTGGATCACATTAAATGTAAGTAAATAAAGTTGGTGAAGGAAAACACAAAAACTGCTGAATAAGTGAAACAAAGTCTAGAATTCTCTTCCTGAGAAAGTTAGATGACAGAAGTATTTTTCTGGATTTTCTAATATTGAATTAGTACTTATGTGGTGAGAGAAGTAAATTCCAGTCAGAGCAGGTCTACCTCTCTCCCCAACAGCTGATTCTGCTCACAGGTGAGCTCTGCTGTGTCTCAGACCCTGGGCAGTGCCAGGAAAGGATGTGTATTTCTGTGTGTGTGTGTGTGTGTGTGTGTGTGTGTGTGTGTGTTTGTGTGCATGTGTCCATTTGTGTGTGTACGTACATGTGCATGTGTGCATGGAGCTGCTGCCCCTGCACCTAGCTTTGCAGCCTGCTGGCCAGGTGAGTGAATACTTGGGGTAAAAATCTCCATTCTGCACTTTCAGGGATGGAGCCAAGGTTCATCAGAAGTAGAGAAAAAAAAAAAAAAACCTCACCACTAACTTGTAACTGAAAGGGGTAGTGGAGAAAATGAACCATCTACAATTTGTTCTTACTCTCACTCTATTGAGAACAAGCCCCCTCAGCCAGGCACATGTGAGGGGTCCACTGGTACCCACACAGAGCAGCGTCCTTCACCAGCAGAGAGGCTATCTGATTCTACTCTGAGCAAGCATGAGGATGAACTTTCCCCTCTCCACAAGTGTCTCCTGAGGCCAACTTCTGCCAATCACTGAAGGACAGGGCGCTTAGGGTCCACTTGTTTGCAGAAGCCCATAATAGTTCACTGCCAAGCATTGGGACTTTCCTAAAATGGGTCAGGTTACATCACTCTTGGATATGACAAGAGTTACAATGAACTTCTACTCAAAAATTCACATGACCTATCAAAGCACTCACTTGCAGAATAAAACTGTTCCCTGAGTTTCAAATTTACAAGAGTAAACCGCTTTCTTCTTAGTCATGTGCATTGTGTTGGGAAAGTGGCTGATACAGAGTCAAAATATCAGCACAGAAAATGTATTTGTGTGACAGAAACAGATACAGAAGACAAACTAGAAGCTCTAAAGCCAACTTTCCAGTTACAGCCACTAGATGTGATGCAGAGAGCGTTAGCTGCAAGCAAAAATACATCTAAAGGAGCTGACGTTACACAGTGACACTCTGAACTGCAATCCTTGTGAAATAATAAAAAAGAGCACAGAAAGCACACAAAGGAGGGAACTAACAAAAGAGAGTGGGAGGACAAGTGAAGAAAGAAAGCAGGAGGAAGAGGCAGGAGAGGGGAGAGAAGAGGAAACACAATAGGAAGGGACAAATGTGGGACCCATTTTTTGTTATGTGTCACCAAACCTGCCTGAGCTGCTGTCACTTTCATCCAGAAAGTCCTGAAGAGCACAGCAAACAGGATCTCCCGTCCCCGCCCTGGGCATGGGCCACGCAGCAGAATCCTGGGCCAGAACTCACTCTGTGCAGACTCCTGGGCCCTAAACTAAGCAGGCTCACAAGGGTTCTCTGTGAGTGAAGTGAACAGCAAAGGGCAGTAGAAATGACCCTTCCCACAGCTGTTGTGAAGTGATGAGGGCTCTAAGTAAGAAATTAAAAAATAAAATACAAAATTTCCTTGAAAGTAATGAGTGCAGACCAATACGGCTGAATATCTGTATTTCAACAATGTCTGCTTCTGAAGGATTGGGAATTTTTAACCTTGAAAGCGGTGGATGAGGTGCCCAAATGCAATGTCTTGAGGAGGACAGATCCATGCAGATTCCTCAAGAATGGTCACAGCTGCTATGTAAAGACCCATAGATCACAGTCAGCCATGCTAGGTGCTAGAACTCAAAGAGACATCTAAGTATCACTGAAAATATCAGACAGCAAAGGGCTCTTCCCATACTTCTGACTTGGAACTTTTGAGCGGATAGTGAGGAAATAAATTATAAACCTGATATTCTTTAAACAGTAAAGGAAACTAATGGAACAATAAAGCATTAATGAGCTGTATAAACCTGACATCACAATACATTTTATACACACTGTAAAATCACTCAAATCACCCTCATAATCAAGCCAAAAACATTCAGAACTCAATTTGTGGTTTATTAATTGATTTAATCAGTGTAACATTAGCTTTAATTTTGCTTTCAGAAGATTATTGCTATAATTATATTCTTAATTATTAAATATTAAAATAAATTCTTAAAATCTGATATGTCTCACCTAAGATGCTGGTTCTCTTCCATACAACACCTCCAAACTGCATGTGAGTATTAAAGCTTCCTTATTTCCAAGGACAAGAATACAAAAGCTGACGCAATGCGTGTACAAGTCTGATGCTAACAATTCGTGTCCTCCTTCCCATGTGTGTTAAGCTTTAGAACTTTGTCATGTGACTGCTCCAATGAGCTGAAGTTTATTTTCTTTCATTTCATTTACTACTGATCCTGGTGAGACAGATGAGGAATAGGGGCTTAATAGTCCAGACAGGTCAAAAATGAATATTTCAACTACTTAGACTCTTTGGAAAGAGCCCGCACTTTCAGAAGGCAAAGCCACCCAAGATGGTGAACAACAATCAACCAAACACAGTGAGGCTGAGGCAGGAGGATGGACAGGTGGAGCTGAAACTGGGCAGCTGAACAACACAGTGAGACCCAGTCACACAATTAGAGAAATACAAAGGACTGGAGATGTAGCTCAGAGTGCATCTCTTAGGTTGAAGCCCCAACACAAACACACACACACACACACACACACACACACACACACACACACACACACAGAGAGAGAGAGAGAGAGAGAGACAGACAGACAGAGAGACAGAGAGAGAGACAGACAGACAGAGAGACAGAGAGACAGAGAGAGAGACAGAGAGAGAAGCACATTCACAGGGTGTCTTATTACAATAAAAGGAGACATTGTAGCAACCTTATTTACTAAGTTTACCCCAAACATTCTTTCCCAAATGTGTGAGAGGCACACTGCAGCTTTGGGCTATCATAAAAAATAACACTTATTGACTAAGGACAGCATGGCTTTACTCCCTCCCATCTCAGATAAACTCCAGGACCATGGCAGCCATTGGTTCAAATTACCCTGAGGCATTAAAACCCTGGATTCAATGGTGACATTCTGATATAGAGAATATCTCTTAAAATGATGGACCATGGCTGTTCAACATCATTTAAAACAAAGAGTAGCTAAGAGAAGGTTGCATTATGATCATTCAGAAAAAAGAAGTATCAATTATTTCTCTTATTTTCTATAAAACTAAGAGAATTTTTTGCCTAAAACATAACTGATGTGTTTGTCTACGTGTGTTTGTGTGTGTGTGCAAAACAACAAGCTTGAACAGATATTTACAAATTTAAAAATCTAGTCACAAGGAATTTCACATCCACTGTATAAGGCATATTTTTTTTATCTCTTGCACTTAACAGAGTTACTGGTCTCCAACTTGAAGACAAATATTATTCTCTATATCATATTCTTTTGATTTTAGTGCTCCTATGTCATTTAATTTCTAGGTCAAGGAAAAGATTATTTGTAATTCTTACTTCTAAGATGAAGACTGTTCCACTGGTTACAACAAAGGGCTTCTCAGTGCTGTTAGGCCCTATTAATGCTAGAAAATGCTAAAACTGAGTCCTTCTGAAGGGAGAATTACTTCTTCCTCTTCCAGGAGACTAGGAGGCATGAGACTTGCCCTCCCAGAGACTGATCTGCACACACCCTGTATCCTGGGTACTGCAGTCCTATCTGGAATGGGCACAGCTCTAAGCGCTGCAGAATACTGCGGAATCAGATTTTCCCAGGGATCCTGGTACCCACTGCAGCACACAGCATAGACTGTAGCTCTATTGTTTTCCCCCAAATGCAGAGGGTGTTTTGTACCACTGTGCCCACATGAGAAGCCTCCCTCCATGCTCTGCACTCTTTCTGCACCACTGCACCCACCAGGGAATTTGCATTTTGTCCCCAGGGAGGACCTTCCCAAGCAAGCCTCAGATAAAAGCTGGCTCTAAGGTGGCCTTGCCTGATCAGGACTCTTCAGTTCAGCTTCTCAGAATGAGGCTCCCTCTTCAGCCCCTGGGGCTGCTATTGCTCTGGATCACTGGTAAGGACACGGGAGATGAGGTGGGTTGTGGGATGAGAGGGTGAATTTCGGAGTCTGACTACACATGATCAGTTCTGTCCATACACGAGGTGTGCAGTGCTGAGTTGAAGCGTGGGTGTGTGAGGTTAGATCGGCAAGTGAAGAAAATTCCTTAGGCACTCAAGAGCTGCCCTCTGATAAAGATTGCCACAAAGATATAAAGGTGTGCTGAAATGAATTCTAGAGGGGTTCTTGTAACTAGAAACCTTGGAGGCAAGCTCAAATTTAAAAATCTTTCAAATCTATCAAAATGGCTCATAATGTTCATTCCTGATATTTCACTTCTCCTCCATCATTTTAGGATCCACAGCAGATGTTTTGATGACCCAGACCCCCCTCTCTCTAACCATTGCCCCTGGAGAGCCAGCCTCCATGTCCTGCAGGTCCAGTCAGAGCCTCCTGCATAGTGATGGAAAAATCTATTTGAGTTGGGTGGTGCATAAGCCAGAACAGGCTCCACAAGGAATAATATATCAGGTCTCCAAACGTGAATCTTGGACCCCAGAGAGGTTCAGTGGCAGTGGGACAGGGACAGATTTCACACTCGACATCAGCACGGTGGAGGCTGAGGACGCTGGAGTTTATTACTGTCTGCAAGGAATACATGCTCCTCCCACAGTGCTACAGCCCCAAACACAAACCTCCCTGCCTGGGGAGGCCCAGCTGCCCTGCTGCACTGCTGTCTGGGGAGCAGCACAGCACAGCCTGCTCTGTGTGACAGAAAGAGGCTGAAGAATCAGAACAACAAGTTGCAGCTGAGGTCTCTGCCAGGAAGAGTGAGGAAAAGAGCAGAGCAGCAAGGAATTGAGTCATGGAAGAGAGAAAAGAAAACTCTCCCTCTGAGGTCTTCTTCCTGCCCTTTACCCAGCAGACGCTATAGGAAAGGGAGGCAGCGTGGTGAATGTATTTTAAAGGCAACACTAATAAACTGCCTTGTCTCTTTGGATCTGTTGTGTGAGGGCACCTGTTCCACTGGTTTCAATCTGAGGAATTGGAGAATTTCTCACCATTTGTTGTGAAACCAGGAGAGTTCAAGGGAAGCAGCAATGAGCAGCAGAGGAGACTGTGGACTTGGAAGGGAGCAAATTAGAATTGTGAGGAGTCCCCAGCCATCCCGCTGGTGATGTCCTAACCCAGAGGCACAGGAGGGATTTGGGGATCAGGGAACTGCACTGAACTACGAGGAGCAAACCCAAAGGATTCGGTGATCGAAACAGATGAAAACTGACTGGCACCTGGAAGGTAACACAGTGTAGAAAGCAAAGATATGAAGAGAAATCCATGGGGAGGCCAAGAAGGGCTGGCTATCATTAAAAAAGGAAAAGAAAAAAGGAACTGAGAGAAATTCATGCCCCAGAGCCACAATAATATTAATAGCGCGATTTTTCAGTTTTCAAATGGAAACTTTACCTACGAAGGGCATTTCCCTTGGGGATCTTTGCTATAAAACCAGCCAAATAATTTCACTTGTGGGATCACAGCCCCTAGAGGAGGAAGAAACTGAAGGCTTCGCCTTACGGAAGTGTGCAAGTGCTGTCCTCTTCTGGGAAGCTTCATGCACTACAAGTGTCCAGCAACTTGGATCAGCCTCTTTCAAACTATTTACTGCAATGTTTTGCTTACAATATTGTGACCCATATCAGTACCAGCAGAACTGTCACAGGTA
Organism: Cavia porcellus; assembly: GCF_034190915.1. Classification (NCBI taxonomy): domain Eukaryota; kingdom Metazoa; phylum Chordata; class Mammalia; order Rodentia; family Caviidae; genus Cavia; species Cavia porcellus. The sequence continues at coordinate 40,478,678 of NW_026947501.1, read as the reverse complement.
TCTCAGGAAGCTCCAGGCATTTAATGTGTCCCTTGTTTCCATTGTATATTGAAAATGGGCTCACACAGAACACTCGTGAAACATCATTTCCATCATCCTCCTAAGTTGATCCCCTTCTCTTGCAGTCATTAAAATTAACCCTTGCACACACCTCTGCCCAGGCAAGTGCAGTATGCATAGCACACAAGCCATTCTCCATGCTACAGAAGTTAAGTGTGTTGAGCTCTAATGATCATGCAGCACACACTTACAATGCTGCTATCAACCCAGCCACTGATCACAGCTGGTGGCAGAAATGCAACCAAAATAGCGTTTGCAATATCATACTGCCACAATCCTTAAGATATTAATTGTGCACAAGGGAGATCTTGTGTTCACTTACAATTCTGATTTTTTCCTACAAGGTGGTCTTTGCACAACTTTGGATGTATTAAAGTTAATCCTACAAGTGCCAGAGATGTGGGCACTTTCTTCAGGTTTGCTCCCAAGACAAATGCCTCCCTGGCCTCACCTTAGTCTGTCCCAGGTACCAGGAGCTCCAAGGACATGGAGCATTTTATTCTTATGAATCTGGCACCTTCACTGTGAAGAGCAGGCTGGCCAACCCTGTGCAGCCATAGCACACACTGGAAAGGGATACACACACAGAGAGAAAGACACATGAGGGAGGAATGTGCTGGGGAGAGCACATGTGTCAGAAACACTAAGTCAAGGAGAAAGGACTGGGTAGGAAAGGGCAGGGGAGGAAGCAGGAGAAGGAACAAAAGATTAAAAATACTGAGAAACAACTTTCAATCTAAGAGTCTGCTCAGAAAAATGAGACGTTAGAAGGAAATGTGAGGTGTGTGAGACATCAGGGAGCCCCAGCAGTGGTTTCACATTAAGGGAGATGCTGATGCATGTTCTGCAGGCACAGGGAAAATGAGGGCCAAAACTTCTAAGGCACATGGAGCAAGGCTGCAGCCAGGAGAGATACATAGAATGTTCTCATTATTTCAATCTCTTCAATAGTTTATTGATTATGGAGTCAAAATGGAACAAACTGTGTCATGGGGTTTATAACATGAAATTGAAATGAGTGACAGTGGCATAATGGAAACACGCCATCACGTGCCATCACTCTCAGGGGAATGGTATAGCGGACAACTAGGCAAGGAGCCTCCAGTTGAAGCCACCAACCAAGGGGCCACACAGTGGGAACCACAGATGGCGACCTAAGGACCAACTATGATGCATTTCCAAAGAAACAGAAAACTTACAACATCATCAGCAGAGAACTGGTTTCCTTGCCTTTCCCTGTGGTGTTCTCTCTGGTGGCAGTTGTGTTTGCTGCTATTGTTGTAGCTGTTGCTCATTGGTCACCTCTGTGTAAATCTGGTTCCTGGAAACTGAATCTGAGCAACAAAAAGTATTAAGTACTTGGTGCATTGCTAGATTCTATGCTCAGGAACTCGCCCATGCTATTATATTACTTCTCACAGCACATGCCAGACATGCTATAATTTCCAGATAAGAAATCCAATGCATGGGAAAAATTACCTAATTTACCTAACATCACATATAATTCACCAAATGCAAATTCAAGCTTCTATTCTGCTCTAGGAGCTGACTGACTCCCCCCACCATCACACACCTCCCACACTGGGAAGAAATGTGCAGGCCCGAGGTCTCCCCAGCTGACAGGCCGGGTAAGTTTCCAGCTGCAGATGGAGCAGGAGCCTGTGGATTGCTGTACCACAAATCCAGTCTGTTCTGCAAGCATCAGGGTGGGCATTAGCAGTGAGCCTGAGCCCAAACTGTGACAGTGTGAAATCATCAAAGCCACCCCTGTGTCCACTAACTCCACTGTCCAACTGACACACCGTGCGATTGTGAACTTTCCAAGGCCACCATTTGTACTGTAAAGTGTCACCAGAATTTCTGCATTTTCCATAGAAACATTCTTTAAGTGTTCACCGACTTCCTTAAACATGGTTCCTGTGTAGACTCCTGAGATAGGAATTACTTTAACTTTTGTGTTAGGAAAGCCTTCAGCCACAGTGAGAACTGCAATTTTCCCTACATGAGAATTGTGCTAACTAACATATGCTTTTACTTACATTAGATGCACAGTGGTCAGAGATATGACAAAAGTACAAATGTCCCAGTGCAAAATTATTTTCATTTTAGGGGAGGTTAGCTCTGGTAAATTTTGCTAAGAATGAAGGCACATTTTCCTTTATGTATTTATTTCTTTGACAAATGCATGGCTATGTCTCCACAACCTTAATCAGGTAACAGAAAAGTCTGTACCCTTGAAACTTCCTAGGTGGCTCATTGAGAGCAACCTTCACTCAACAAGAAAAGACCTAAATGCATGCTACTGCCTCCACCATGAAAGCATGTTTTACATATTCCTGACCACCAACATTCATGTTTCCTTTAATGAGAGACATCTAAACTGGGCAAATTGTTACCCAACTTTAGAGAAAAGTGAGATTTTCCCCCTTTTCAGAATCTACCTTGGCAAATTCTATTGATCAAATTCTAGAGATACCATAATTACAAACATCTTTGTGGATCCCCTTCAAACCTTTACAGTGCATGGCAAAACTCATATCACCCTGTGCTCTTAGGTGGGCAACACTGAACACATCTGTGTGTTTCTAGTATACTCTGGTAGAACTAGCAAGTTAGGAAGAGATGACTCATGCACAGATGCTTCTGTGTTTTAAACAATTACATGTGGCCTGGGAAACTCTTCTTTGCTAATGTATATTTATGCTCACAGTAGGCACGGAATTTCAAGTTAAAATGAATAGGATTAGGTAGAAAATACTTCCCATAGGGGCACAAAGTTTCTCTTCTCTGTATTACTTTTTATTCATTAACTGAGACTGGGAGATCTGAAGAAAGATGTGGGTACAGAGTCACATCCATCAGCAGTGCAGACTGAGGTTACACAGCGCTGACATCAGGAGAGCAGACAGGGAGGCTGCACAGGGTATCACGACTCTGAAGAAAGTGCAGAGAGATGAAATGTTGCAATCAATGAAGATGGAGGAACAATGGCCACAGAGGAGGAATGTGAGGGGCCTCCGGGATGTGGAAACCACAGGTGAGGGGTTCCTTGCAGGAGCCTCAAGATGGGGATGCAGTCTGAAGGTAAACTGAGAAACTCTCCAGTTACAGCTACTACATGTGGTGCACAGAGCTTTAGCTTCAAATAAAAAATATACCTAAAGGTGTTGGGTCTTACAGAGTGACACCCTGGCTAGCTCAGACCAGCAATAGTTACAAGGTAATAAAAGGGGCAGAGAAACAACACCAAAGAGAGAACTAACAAAAGGGAAGGGGAGGACAAGCAAAGACAGGAAGCAGAGAGGAAGATGCAGGAAAGGGGAGAGGAAAGAAGAATGAGAAAAGAAAGGGCAAATTTCAAACCCACCTTTTTGTTTGTCATCAAACCCACCTGAGATCCTAGGTCATAGTCAATGCTACCAAAGATTTATACTGCAAAAATATCTGCCTCAGAGAGACTGGGACCTTCCAACCCTGAAGCTGATGTCATGGACCTGTGTCATGGAAGAAAGAGAGAAAAGAAAATTCTCCATTCCGAGATCATTCTTCTGCACAACTTTGACCCACCAGATGCTGTAGAGAAAAGTAGGCAGATTGTGACTGTATTTTAAAGGCAAAACACTTAAATTTCTTTGTATTTCCAGATGTGCGGAATGAGAACAAGGTGAAATTCAGGGCAACTGTTCCCCTGGTTGAATATGAGCAACTGGAGAATTTGAAACCATCTGTTGTGAGCTCAGGGGAGTTGAAGGGAAGCAGCAAGGAGAGTCAGGGGGCCTGAGGACTCGGCAGGGAGCAGCTTAAAATCCTGAGGAGTTGCCAGCCACAGGCTCCCACTTTCCTAACCCAGAGACACAGGAGGGATTATGCAGATCAGGGAACTGCACTGAGCTACCAGGAACAACTACAAGAACAAGGCCAGTGTAAAGATATGAATGCAGACTGTAAGTGCTCAAAGCAAAGAGATGAAGAGAAATCCACAGGGCAGGCCAAGAAGGACTGACTGGCTACTCAGATTTTTAAAAGGAACTGAGGAGATTCATGCCCCAGAGACAAAATAACTTTAATAGAAGACTTCAGTTTTCAAATGTAAACCTAACCTATATTATACTGAAAGGAAATTTCCCTTGGGGATCATTGCTATAAAAGAGGACACACTGTTTCAATTGTGGGATCACAACCCTTTAAGCAGGGGGAAGAAACTAAAGGCTTCACCTACAGAAGTGTGCATGTGCTGCCCTCTTCTGGTCAGAATCATGCACTGCAAGTTGCCATCAATGTTCAGCTTCTTTCAAACTGTTTATTGCAGTATTTTGCTTACAACATTGGGACCTAATTCAGCACTAGCAGACCCGCCACAGATATCTCAGGAAGCTCTCGGCATTTAATGTGTCCATTATTTTCATTTTATTTATTGGAAACTTTCTCATACAGAACACTGATGAAACATCATTTCCGTACTCCTAATGTGATCCATTTCTCTTGCAATCATTAGAATTAACCCCAGCACACATCTCTGCCCTAGCCAAGCAAAGAATGCACAGCACGCAAGCCATTCTGCATGCTACAGAAGTCAAGTGTCTTGGGCTCTGATGATCTTGCAATACACACAAGTAATGCTACTATTGACCCAGCCACTGATTGCAACTGGTAGCAGAGACAAACCAAAATCATAAATCAAATAATCTTACCAATATCATATTGCCACAATATCACATTATTCTTGTTGATATTTATTTGTTCATAAGGAAGAGCTTGTTTTTACCAACAATTCTGATTTTTCCCTATGAGATGCCTTTTGCACAATTTTGGATTGCATTAAAAGTTAATCATCCAAGTGACAGAGATGTGGGCACTTAATTCAAGTTTGCACCCAAAGCAAATGCCTCACTGGCCTCACCCTAGTCTGTCCCTTGTATCAGGGGCTCCAAGCACATGGAGGATTTGATGAACCTGAGACTGGTATCTTCACTGTGAAGAGCAGCCCGGCCCTGAGAACAATGCAATCCATGTGTAAAACCTCAGGGCTTCCAGCCACAACCAGGGATAAAAGGCTCGGTTTAAAGTCCTACCATTCAAGTCCTGCCTTCTCGAGAGAAAAAATCACCCAGGCTCTCACCAAGGGTCACAGCCACAGTGGGGAGTGAACTCAAACCTGATTAGCAAGGGAAATGGCACCGGGCAATGAAGTCATGAGTCATGAGTCCATGAGGAGGAGAAGAATTCAGTAATCTCAGGGTCGAAAAGCAGACCCAGAAAACAGGCACTGGGTAGAAAATGAGTCTCAGTAAGACACAAGGTTAGACAGCAGAGAGCAGGCAGGGCTGATCACACTGGATCAGCTTACAGAGATGAGAAAAATCCCAAATCTACGACTACAGGTACAGTTCAGTGGCAGAGTGTTTCACTAGGATGTGGAGGTGCTGGGTCAGTCTTAATCATCTACAATAAAACAGGCAGAAGAAAACTCCCATCTTCATCCATCACTAGACCAGTCCCCTCTGAATCTGTGGTCATGTACTGGGACATGAGGAGTGTTCACACTTCACCAGATTCCAAACACAGCAGCCAAGGATGGCAACCAACCATGGGGCCTTGCATAGGGACCATGACAATAAGTCAGGACAAAGAGAAATCACTGGATATTTTAAGCAGAGACTTGACTTGCTGTGCATTTGTCTTTGTTTTTGAATAAAGGATTTTTATTATTTCACATTTAAGATGAGAGATGGATCATTCCTACATTCAAATGAAAATCACAGCACTGGGAAAAATACACTGACTTACACAGAATGCCTAAGAAGAAGACCTGAGGATCTCATCCTGGGTCAGAAATGATCTCCATGCCTCCTCCACAGGGACAAAAACCTCTGGCCAGAGAATGACTCCATCCAGCCTTAAAAGGATGGTGAAATTTTCTGGTTGCAATGGAAGACTTCAGCCCTCGTATTACTCTGCATGGCTCTCAGACAGCATCAGGACCTTCAGAGATGCACAACTAAAGTGAGGCAGGAACTAGGGTGACATCCTCAAGGCCATTTGTTAAGAGGCCACCTGCTGTGGCCACTGGGTGGATTGTGCTCCTGAACCCTGGGCCATACTCCAGCATCTCCATTTAATGCTGTGTATTCAGTGCTGCCACCTGTACAAGAAAGGATCACACAAATCCTCTTTGAATTTTCAATGAAGCTAAAAATGAAAATATTACCCAACTCAGTACTTAACAGATCCCATAAAATTTCCAGAGAGAGAAAAGTTAGCCAGAGAGAATCACAAGGAATTTTCTCCCAGGTGAGAATTGTGTAATTCAATATATTATTTTCTTTGTATGGGCTTCCACAATGCTCAATGTTACAGCATAGCCACAGTCACAGAACTTTTTCCTTTTTAGGACAGGTGGATAGGAATAAATTTTATATTTATGAAAAGCCACATTTTCAATATTTATTTCTATTGATTTTGACACATTTGTAACTGTGTGTTCAAAAACATATTCCAGCTGTAAGGCAGGAGCAGCACCCATTGGCTTTCCCCGTACACTCTGTTCACCCACCTCAAATGCACTGGAGACTCATCACTGCCTGCACCCTACATAAATGCTTTAGATGTCTCAGATGCTCATATGCAGCTTTCTTTGAATGTGGACACCACAGATCTTTTAAATCGCTGTGTTGTTCTAGGGAAAAAGTGTTTTTTTTTTCATTTTGTACAATGTACCTCAGTTATTTCTGTTGTAATTCTGTAGATATGTCAGCTGTAGGTGAGGATCTCATCTTGGTGCACCCCATTATATCTTTACATGGCACTGCCCCAATCATCATGTGCTCCACCTGATACCACTCACTACATCTGCTCTCCTGGTACACATTAAGCAAGCAAAAAAGGTCTCTTCATAAAATAACACCTTTAAAATTTCCTGCCTTCTTCACTGTCTGTCAAGAGTTGATGCTGATTTCAATGGAAAAATGGATGCATGAATGGAAAAAAATGTTAGCACATTATTTCCATAGGGAAACAAAGCTTTCCTTCCTCAAAAAAAAAAGAATTCTTTTAATTAACTGAGCTTGACAGATTGCAAGGTGAAATCGCTGCAATGTGAAATCACACCCTTTATCCTGTGGACTGAGGTTTCTCAGTACTGCTGTCTGGAGAGCACACAGGGAGGCTGCACACACACAGGTTATTGGGTTCTGACCTAGATCCCTGATCTCCTAAATGAGTATACAATGGAGGTTTAAATAAAATGAGACAAGTGCTATGATTTTAGAGCTCCAGGAGGGCCAAATGCTTTAGCTTAGCTCCAGACATCCAGGGCTAAGACAAAGACTTCTCTGGACTGCCCACTTTTATTTATTAGGTCCAACAACAAAGGGCAGGGAAACCCAGGAAAATGCAGGCAATGAGCAGGAACCTGAGAGTCACTTCAAGGGCATCTCCAAGTAATGAATCAAGTCAATTCAGTAGAACTGTCTTATCATAAAGACATGGTAAAAGTGAGACAGTAGGAGTAATCCCTGCAGCTGCAGTCACTATTTACTTAAGTGATGTCTAAGCCAAGTGTCCATAGATGCGGCCTTATCTTACCCTTTGAGGTATATCTTCATAGATGACTACAGGACTCAGCCAGGACCAGTGATTCATAGAGGTTCACTTACTATGAACGAGCTCCCATTGCCAGGCAAGGGGCAGAGGCCTAGAACAGACTCAGATAAACATAGAAAGTAAATTAGTTAACTTTAATTCCTGGTCAGAGCCACTTCACAGTGATCTCCAACAGGTGTGACCTGGAGAGGGGCCAATAGATGAAAAGCTGGGAGATGGGAAGATGAGGGACACAGACTCGTGATGCCTCTAGGAGCTGAAGAAGGACAGATTCACTCCTAGAAACTCCAGATTGAGTGCATCCTGACAGCATCCTGGCTCACTGAACACTGAGTTGGACTTCTGATGTCCCAAACAGTAAAAAGATGACTTTTACAGACTCAAGACATAATTTCATACAAAATCTTACTGTAGAAATAGAAAAGTAATGTGGATGTCTTTACTGAGTTTTCCTGTAAGTCTCTTCCATAATAAAGGATGTAAGGAGCTCCAATCCATTTAATTTTCTGCTGAACACTGTCACCTTCTTTATCAGGAGGAATGGGACATAGTCTTTAGGCAGATGGAGAGAGGGCAATTCCTGTGTCACATGGCCAGCAAACAGCACGACAGGCACTAAAACCAGTTTGTGCTCCAGGATGAATCACACAGGGAGAATGACTACAACACTGCTGACAGTCATAATGTGCCCTGTCTTTAACTTAGAAGCTGCTGATGGTAACAGTGAAATCTTTTCCAGACCCACGGCCACTCAACTGGTGAGAGACCCCAGATTATCAGGTCTCTGTCCAGCTAGTGAGCAGTCTCTGATGGAACCAGGATGAGTAGCTGACCTGCTTGACCCTAGCATGGGCTAAGCAGTGAACTTAAGGAAAGCCTGAACTACAAAGTGAAAACCTGCCTCAAAATCCTCAAAAGTAAAAAAAAAAATATTTCAAAAGAATTACTACCCTAAGAATAATTTTCATTAACTTAATGAGTATGTACATATATGCATTTATATACAGCTATCTATATACATTTTAGATGTATATTCATTCATGTGTGTATACAAGTAGATATCCATTACTATATAAACATCAAAAGAGATACATTTCTATACATATACATATATATATATATATATATATATATATATATTTACAGTGTACCCATTTACATGTTAATATATGTTCATACTCTTATTAACATCTCTCTACAGTAATAAGTAGGACAGGATATTCATCAACTAAACTAGTGCCCAGAAATTGCATATGGGTTACCTAAGGCACAATCATTTTCCCCTTCTCCACATGCCTTCCACAGGACACTTAGTTCTCTTGCTGAAACAGATACATATTTTTTTAATCTTCCAGGCAAATTCTGTTGTCAGCAGTGCCCCATGGTGTGTAACCACTGGGCTAGTGAAGACTAACATCTCAGTAGTTCACTTGGAAATGACATTTTCCAGAAGCCCTCTCCAGGCTGAGCAGTAACTGCAGGTGGGTGTGGTTTCCTTACTGGGGAAGAGCACTATGCCTCGAGTTCCAGTACAGAAAAAGCTCTTAGCCATAGGATCCTTTCTCATAGTACTGGACACCATGTGGACTTTGTCTTTTTTGCTTTTCCCCCAAATACAGAGATTTGAAACAACTTTGCTCAGGAGAGAGGCCTCCTATCCTGCCCTTCACTGTACCTACAAGGGCATTTGCATAGAGTCCCCAGGGAGGCCCTTCACAGCAAGTCCCAGATAAAACCTCAACTCACCTTGACTCATCTGAACCCTGGCATCTGCATTTCAAAATGATGCTCCCTGCTCAGTTCCTGTGGCTGTGTGCTCTGCATTCCTGGTAAGGATGCAGGGAGATGAGGAAGGAGAGAGAGTGAGCAGGACGGGGTCCCACTGTTTCCTGTGTTCTCTCCACATGAGAGGCTGCAAGCTTGTTTCATAGGATGAGAGCAAGAGCTTGAGGTCTGTGTGAGTGAGGAAGATTCCACTGGAGCTGGGAGCTATGGTGAGGGGATGACGTCACAAAGAAAGAGAAGGATGACGCACATCAATTCTCAAGAAGGGTTCTAATCCTCAGTACTTTATTGTAAGTGAACATAATTTAGTTTGAAACATGAAATAAAGAAGAAAATATGAAATAAATCATGATGCCTGTACATGACCTCCTCTTTCTCTCTAATGCTTTAGGGTCCAGAGGAGATATTCAGGTTACTCAGACTCCACTCTCTCTGTCCTGTGCACCTGGAGAGCCAGCCTCTGTCTCCTGTCGGTCCAGTCAGAGTCTCCAGCATAGAGATGGGAAAAGCTATTTGAGATGGATGGTACACAAGCCAGGCCAGACTCCACAGGACATGACTTTTCAGGTTTCCAAAAAGAACCTTAGGGTCTCAAAAAGCTTCAGTAGCAGTGCAATGGGAACAGATTTCACACTCAAAATCAGCAAAGTGGAGGCTAAGGATGCCTGATTTTATTACTGTTATCAAGGTATAGCATGCCCTCCCACAGTGATGCAGCCTTGAGAAAAACCTCCCTGCCTGGGGGGCTCAGCTGGTCTCCTGCACTGTTGTGCACAATGGTAATTTCTTAGTGCATGGGAGAGAAATTGGTTGAAGGTCGCAGTCTAGGGTGCATAGGAGGCTTCTGCACAGGACTAAGTAGAGAAAATCCAAGGAGCATAAAGACCTATGTTCTGGTGAGGATTCAGACACCTGTGGCTGACTTGCACAGGTTCCTTGAGTAGTGCAAGTTCTAGTCTTTTCTGAATTTGGATGTAAACTTGAGATGGGTAATAAGAAGAAATTGATGTATAACATTTGTACTCAATCTGCTTTTATCTCTTATTATGTAAGGATCCCTAGGGGATGAGGTGGTCGGCACAGTTCACTCTGTCTGGTGAAAGACTAGAAAACACAGCCTACACCTCAGGAAGCATCACAGAGGTAAAGAGGTCCCTCTGGATCTTCAAGTATGGGCCTGATCCAATTGCAATACGGGAAAGGGTGCCTTGTGGAGAGCTAAAGCCATGAGTAGTAATGATCACGGCCACGGATGCACTATGTTCTATTACATATTCCACCTCAAGCTGGTGGCACAGCTGGGCACCCAGTTTATGAATCTGAGCTCCACAGAATCCAGGAGTGACTTGAATACAGAAACAAGCCCTCATTTGTCACAGGAATGCCACAGAATGCACTAATATAACTAGAAGCAAAGGGGCAAGAGAATTCTCAGGGAATTCTGCTCACTGATCAACAGAAATTCAACAGGGAATTTACACCTGTGTTAGGCCCTATCTTTTCATTTTTACTCATCAAGTTAAGGAAATACAGTAAAAAACAATTAAATTTAACAAACGTATCAACTATAAAAATAGAAGTGTCAAAATAACACAGTGAACTAGAAAGACACAAATTAATAAAGAAGAGCTTAATAATATAATAAGCTTAAAGGGGGACACAGAAAAAGAAAATAAAAAGCATAATAAAACAAGAAAATGTATAACAGAAATGGAAAACAAGAGATCAAAATATTGGATCATATTAAATATAAGTGAATAAAATTAACAAAGTGAAGAAAATCACAAAACAAGTCATAGCAAATGAAATGAGCCCTAAAATAATCTTGATGAGACTAACAGATGAGAGAAATATTTTTTTTCTGGGTTTTCTAATATTGAATTAGTACTTATGTGAGGAGAGTGGTAAATCCCTGCTCCGCACAGGTGTATTTCCCCCACCAACAGATGATTCTGTTGATAGGTGAGCTCTGCTGTGTCTTAGCCCCTGGGCAGGGCCAAGAAAGCATGTGTGCGTGTGTGTGTGTGTGTGTCTGTGTGTGTGTGTGTGTGTCTGTGTCTGTGTGTGTGTGTGTGTGTGTGTGTACGCACATGCGCACATGTAGTCCTGCCATAGGTTTCAGCTTGCTGGCCAGGTAGGCACACAGTCATGCAAAATTCTCCATTCTGTGTCCTCAGGGCTGGAGCCAAGGTGCACTTCAGGGCACATCTGCAAATGTGTCACAAAGCAGAGGAAACAAACTCATCACTGACTCCTACACTGAAAGGGGCAGCAGAGGAAAGAACAATCCCCCACTTGGTCTTACTCTCCCATAAGTCAGAACCAGGCCCCTCAGCCTGCCACATGTGATGGGTCCGCTGGTCTCCACAAAAAGCAGTGTCCTCCACAAGCAGAGTGTCTAACTGCTTCAGCTCTGAAAAAGCTTGAGGATGACCTTTCCCCTCTCCTCAAGTGTCTCATGTGGCCAGCTCTTACCAGGAGCTGCAGCGCTGAGTGCGGAGGGTCCACTCTGTTTTCTGATGCTGGAGAATAATTCACTGCCAAGAACTGGGAATTTCTCAGGATGGCTCATACTCCACTCAAACATGGTAGAGAAAACAAACAAAAGAGAGAACCAACAAAAGGGAATGGGAGGATAAGCAAGGAAAGAAAGCAGGGAGGAAGAGGCAGGAGAAGGGAGAGAAAAGACACGAGAAAGGGACAAATTTGGGATTCATTTTTTATTTTTTGTCACCAGACCTGCCTGAGCTGCTGTCACCTTCATCTGAAAGTACTGAAGAGCACAGCAAAAAGGAGCTCCAGTCTCCACCTGGGCATGGGCTCTGCAGCAGCAGCCTGGGGCAGGACTCACTCTGCATGGCCTCCTGGGCATGCTAAAGTTAGCTGGCTCAGAAGGGCTCTCTCTGAGTGAAGTGAACAGCAAAGGGACAGTAGAAATTACCCTTCCCACTGCTACTCTGAGCTGAAAAGAGACTTCTAAGTACAGTGGGAAATGACCAGATTAAAAACAAACAAGATTTCTTGAAAGTAATGAGTGTAGATCAATATGACCACTATATCTGTATTTCAACAAAGTCTGCTTCAGAAGGATTGGGAGTTTTAAACCTTCTTATGTTTGTTTTAATTAAGGGGAAAAATTAACAAAATTAGGATATATAATAGCAATTCTTTTTGATTTTCTATTAACTTGTTTTGAAGTCCTGTAATACTCCCACAATCTTGTTTTGACTGATTAGACTCTGTTCCATTCTGTATGATAGTATCAAGTTTGAAGGTATAGGCAACTACTTTGAAGGCAATAAGATTCACTAAGATGCCCATTCTGGTTTGACTATTGTCTCCTTTGGAAGTCCTGTAATGTTTACAATGCCTAATTTTTATTGGTCTTGTTCTCTACTGTTTTATCCAACTTTATAATATCTAATGAGATAGACAATTCTTTTTAAGGAAACAAGAGACAACGTTGATAACCATTGTTGATAACCTTGTACTCTATTCTACATCATGTGCTATGTCTATCCTTGGTTTTGACTGACAGCTTTATTTTGCCATATTTGACTTTATTCTCTCCCCCCCCCCAAAAAAAAGTAATAAGAACTAAGGAGTAATAAAATCCAAAATGTGTAAATTTTGTTGTAAAAAAGAGAGGGGAAAAAAAAGAGCTCTAACAGATATAACAGCAAGTGTGTTTGGGGGTGTTAAATGGCTGACTATATTAATGTTTTTGGATCATTGAACGCAGCTGTTTGCAGTCTCTCTGTTTGAATGTCCACTTTGTATTCTTTGATACTGTAATTTGAGCAACTATTTCCAAGATGATAATATTTAATCTATTAACAGGTGATTTCTTACTGTTATTTTTTTTTGTAGTTCTGTATTACGTGTACCCTTACACCACTTTGTTTTGTTTTGTGTTTTTCTCTTTTTCCTCTTAAATAAAATTTAAAAAAAAAGAAAGTGATTTAACACAGTCTTCTTGAGGAGATGCCCACCTAAAACTCTGTCTGGAGGAGGACACAACCATGGAAAATCCTCAAGAATGCTCACAAGTGCTATATAAAGGGCCATACATTACAAAGTCAGAGATTCTAGGTACTAAATTTTAAATAGATAAACTAAGTATTAATGAAAATATCAGACAGAAAAGGACATTTCCCATACTTCTGGTTTGGTAGTTAGAGAAGATACTGAGGAAATCAATTATAAACATTATTATTTGAAAAATGAAGCAAACTAAAGGAAAAAATAAAACTAATCAGCTGTGTAAAATTGACATCTCAATACTTTTTATACACACTGTAAATCATTCAAATTATGTTTATAATCAATCCACAAATACTATTCAATTTGTGTTTTATTATTTGATTTAATCAATATGATACTATCTTTGCTTTTGCTTTCAGGAGATTATTGCTAAGCTTATTTTCTTAGTTATGAAATATTACCATAAATTCTTACACTCTGATGTGAGTCTCACCTAAGATACTTGATCTGGGGATATAGTTCAGGAGCATAAACCCCCCCTGGTAAGTACAACGTTCTGAGTTCAGTTCCAGGTACAAAAGAAAAAAAAAAAAAAGAAATCGCAAGAACTTTATACACACATGGAAATTAAATGACATCACCCTGAATGACCGGTGAGCCAAAGATGAAACTAAAAGAAATTAGCGAGTTTCTACAATTAAATGATAATGGTTATACAACTTATCAGAACTTATAGGACACAGTGATAGAAGTCTTAAGTGGAAAATTTATAGCAGTAAAAACCCACATTAGGAAAGCAGAGCAAGCTCAAACAGAAAACATATTTCTGAACGTCAAGTTTATGGGAAAAAAAAAAAACAGCATATCAGGCTTAAAGATCATATGGAGGAAATTATAAATCAGAAGAGAAATTAATACAACATAGACTAAAAAACAATGCAAAGAATCAGTGAATGAAAAACTGGCTCGCTGAAAGATGAAATAGGGTGGAAAATTCCATAGCCAGTGTAATCAAAAGAATGAAAGAAAAGACTCAAATCCAAGCTATAAGAAACCAAACTGGTGAAATGACAACAGATCCCACGGAAGTCCGAAAGTTTACCAACACCTACTTCAACAACTTACTCCCCAGTAAGATGAAAAATGCAGTAGAAATGCACAGATGTCTTAATACATATCAATTACCAAAGCTGAATCAACAAGATATAAAAATTATAATAAACCAAGTTCAGTTGATAAAATTGAAGATGTCATTAAAGTACTACAAACAGACAAATCTCCAATCCCTGATGGTTCACAGCTCAATTCTCTAAGAAATTTAGAGAACACCTAATGTCACTGCTTCTCAAACACTTCAATGTTCTTTGCAGGTAGATATTACCAGAAACTGTCCTCTCTTTGCAATTCAGTGTTAGTTATGCCTAGGAGCAGAAGTTTCTTGCCCAAATGACCTACACCATTGAGACTAAAAACACAGGCATAATGAGAAATAAGTAAATAAGATGCCTCAAAAGTGTATAACTCCCAAAAGCTATCTGGCAGCCAATAACATTGGAAAGAGTGTGCTGGAAACAACTCAGAAACCAAAAGGTTAAATGTTTGAAGAGGTCAAAGAAGAAAATGCATACCATGTTCACTGAGCTCAAGGAGGATGCAAAGAAGCTGAACATTTTAATTAATAAAATGCAGCTGAACATTTTAATTAATAAAATGCTCAACAGCCTTCAAAAAGACACAGAGAGCTGACTGAATGCCACAAGACAATTCAGGATATAAACGAACAGCCTAGGGAATAAATGAAAGTTATAAAAATGAAGAAAGCACATGTTTGGAAATGAAAATCACAGCTGAGCACCATGCCAGAATACATGGGCAATCAGAAGAAAAAATACCAGAACTAGAGGACAAGAAGTGTGGAGTAGATGATTCAGGGGTTCTCCTTATAACAAAAAAATCATGAAAAATTGATCTTAGAGTTCATCAATGACCATAAAGACACAGTCTGAGCTGTACAGAAGTCAAGGAAAGGCGACAGAAACAAATTAAAGTTCCAAACAAACTATTCCCCAAAATTGTTGCAGAAAATTTCCAAATCTAGCCATTGAAATGAACATCCAGATAATGTGGCATTTAAAAGCCTAAGGAGATAGATCCATAAAAGACTCTCTCCACAAAACGTTATAGAAAAATCAAAGAAAATCAGAACAAGAAAGAACACTAAAAGTTATTAAAGAGAAATATTAAGCAGTGTCCAAGACAAGCCAAACACAACAGAAGATTTCTTAACACAAGTTTGAAGGCCAGAAGACCTTGGAAGTGTTATCACACTCAAATATAATTTCAATTTACATTACAATATCACACCAAAATTTCCATATTTAGGAAGAAATAAAGAAATTCCATGACAAAAGTCATTTAGGGAATTCTTGACCAGCAAACGAGCTGTAAAAATACTGAGAAGTTAGTCAAAATGAAAAAAAAAAAAAATCAGTAACACAAAAAGGATGCAATGCTGGGTACTCGCCAGTATCTTTCAGTAATAACTCACAATGTAGATAATTTCTAATAGTACTTTAAAGGCCAAATACCACAAAGTCAAAGATTCTAGATATTTAAAAACTGAGCCAGATTTGGAGGCAACTGCATATAAAACAGCATTTGAGAGGCTGAGGCAGGAGGGTCACTGCAAGTTCTAATTCAGCCTGGGCAGTTCCAGGCCAACCTCAACTGCACAGCAAAACCTTGTTTCAACAAAGACCCAAATAATCCTTAACTCAAGTATGAGGGAAAACAGTAAAAGACACACAGCTCAAAATGCTTTGACCAGAATAGATATTTGGAAAAATCAATTGAAGAAACGAATTACATAAATAAAAAATAATGTGTAAACAACTACTATTTTCATTTTGAGTACTATAAAATTTGGATGGAGGTGGTAGTTACCATAATGTGCACCACCAGCAAATTCTAAAACAAATTTGTACTTCACATTTCAACTTTGTAAAAATAGTTTTCATTTTTATTAACAAAGCAAGACAATTATACATGAACCTTCATTGTAAACCTGATCATTTTAGAGTGGAACAGCATAAATGAATTTAAATGGTATTCATGATGTCAGGTGTTTGGCTTTCATTACAATGGCTTCAAAGGTTATCTTTGGCCCAATTAAGTGGCTGAAAACATCAAAGTGTTGTTGAAGTATCTGATGACACCTATATTATTACACTGTGAGGCTAGTAATCTGCCAACCAAGTGACCATGGTGAGATATATGGCTTGACAAACTTTTTGTGGTAGTGGGCATGGAATCCAGACCCTCTGATAAGCTCAGGGAAATGTACTCACCCTGATTGACAACCTCAGTGTTTTCCAATACTTTTTAAGATAATCTTCCTAATTTCTCCAAGTTGGCCATAAACTCAAATCTAAGTCCAGGCATGTGCAACTAAATCAGCCTGCTTTAGGTTTTTACATAGACAAGTTGGTGTTATACATAATTTATAGGGTTAATTTATAATATTCACCAAAAGAGTCACATACAAAATTATGTTGGTGTTCCATCCACACACTACACATGCAAAGAACCCAGCTAAATTCTGGATTTCACAACAATATTCTCCATCAGTCCAGTTACACACCTAGAGCTCATGACAGTGTCCCCCACATGTACAGCTAATGCTTAGAGGACATGACAATACCCCATGCAAGTCTGCATCAAGGATCTATACTCAGTGTCCCAAAGGTCAGTGGAGGAAACAAGAAAGACTTTTCCCAAAAGATGAATCACCACTACAAGCAGAGCTCTGCACTGGTGAGGGGAAGGAACAAGTTCCTTTGAAATAACCTCAGTCATGCTCAGTGACAGAGAGGACTTGAGTTCCTCTGACAAAGAAGACAGTTGAGTTCGTATCAGGAAAGGCAGCATGAGAAGCTTCTCCAGGAGAATCAACAGCACCATCCTCCCCTCCAGTTTTCCTTTGATGGTATTGAAAACAATTCTCAGGTGAGTCTGCCACACTCAGAACTACAAGGACTCAGTTCAGCTGGGAGTTTCAAGTTACACATTCCTGAGTCCAGCACAGTCCACTCTCTCACATGGTAAGGGTTGAGGCACCGCTTTGTGTCCCTTCCCTATCATGGACATGAAATGGTTGCACTGACTGGATTCTCTCTTGAAACATAGAAATGACTCTGTGCAGAATGGTTACACCTTCCTGACATCTAAAAAATACAAATAACTACATGGCACACAAAGGATATGTTGATAGGGAGAAGCAGAGAGGAAGGGATACCAAGTGGTCACAGGAAGGTTTCAAGTGCTATAGTTGTGTGTTCTTTGTCATCCTTGAGCTTATGGCTTCCAGACATTTCAAACAATGCCCTACGACTGTCCTGACTCTACCTCTTCCTGGAACTAAGCAAAATTGGAAACAAAGTGGAAAATTAGAAAATTGGAACTAAGCAAAATTGGAACACACACACACACACACACACACACACACACACACACTCACACAAGCTGACATTCGCAATCTGCCTACTGCTCCTTTTTTTGCCATTAGAGAGGAACAATCAGCCTCAAAAATGGTGAGGCATCATCTTCTGCCTGACACTGGCCATCACCATGGTAATAATCAGCTAGGGCAGTTCCTTTTAGCTCATTCCAGTTAGGTCTTATTTTCAGACATGCACAGTGTGTCACTATAATGAATACTGAACCTTGGAGTCAAGTAGATGTATTTAGTATGAAGAAAAGATGAACCATGGGGGAGGTGCAACTGGAGTGAGGGGTCCAGGCATGGAACCTTAAGACAGGACCTCACTTGGCAACCCACCAAACAGAACTTGGATCCCTCATCACCAGGCATCACAATGTAGTCATAAGAAGCTCCTGAGCCTGCTTGGCTAGAGATGCTCAACAGTGAGCCGACAGAGCTGCTTCACCAAATACTGAGACCGTGGCCTCAGGAACCCAGGTGGGGAAACTATGTGAAAGCCTGAGGAGATGGTTTATTCCTTTCAGATGTCACAGGCCACAACGTGTGAGTAACTCAACCCTCCAAAACACCCTGGGGAATGTGTTTCCAGGAGTGACCACGACTAATGAAGAAAATATAGTGTATCAGTGTGAAGTCTCCCAAAGCCCAAATACCAACAGCACCACAAAGCGAAAGATCGCAGAGGAGGTTTCATGAGGCCCAGAGACACCTAGGAGTTCTGGACAGGTCTACGAAGAGCCAGCCACAAAAACCCTAGAAAACCAAAAAAGTCCAAGCTATTTCGTGAAGTCACAGCCAGCAGGCCCTGATAAGTAATGAGGAACCAAAGGTCCTTTCACCCTGACCCAGTTAGTAGGGAGCTGTGCCAAACTCCAGCCAATGTGGTCAGTGCAGGCAGTCAGGCCACATTTGCTTCCAAAGCCAATTTTCTTGGGTTGCAAACCCTACTATGGTCCCTTCCTTTTGAGCACTTCCAAAAACCACACCTCCATGCAACAGGTCCTGATGATGGGCAGAACCATCACAAGACAGCATTCAGGGATTTCCACCTCCTGTGAGGGGCTCTGTGATGAAGTTCGACATGTGTGAGTTTTGGATAACAAACAGCTTTTCACCACACAATGGAATGATGAGCAAGGGAACCATGTGTTTCCTCAGCTGGAATTAGAAGCTGTGTTTCGCTGGAGGACGAGCACTATTAATCCAGGTCATAACCTTGTGCATCAGAAAATCCTAAAACACCTCATCTAGAGGATGCATCCACCGCTGCAGAGCTGCAACCTCTGCTCATGCCAGTGGCATAGGTTTCCAGCCAGATATTTCAGCAGGCAAGTCACTGTGCCTCTGTACAGACTGAGTAGGGGGACTGCACCCCAGGCATGGGATTACATTGACTGTAAACTCTTGGTGCATAAGAAGTGTCAAACCCACTTGTCACTCTGAATAAAGGCAGCAGTCTTTACCACCAGAACTGATGATGCTATTGATGGAATCATACAGGGCTCTGTATCCTGCACAGTCAGGAAACCCTACTGCCCCTCATGTCAGCACAGTGTGGAACAAGCTGCTGGAGACCAGGAGGTAAAGAACACCAGGGAAAGGGGAAAGCCTCAGCTAGGTTAGAACTTCAGGACTTTAATTTGCTTCAGGTCATAGGGAGAATGTGTTGTCAGGGGTTTATGCAGAGAACAGATAGAATCACGACATAGAGTTTATAATGTTATTTATGATGGTCACCAGGAGTTAACACAAGAAAATTCAGGAAATGTATCCACAACACCAAAAACATAGAATATTAAGTGAAGTGCCTAAATCTCACAGCAATGTCCCTCATGAGTCCAGCTGAAAACCCACAGCTCATGACAGTGCTTCCCACGAGTTGAACTGGAGGTCCACAGCCCACAAGAAGGACTCACACCAGACTCTTTTACAGATCCTTGGTGGGAAGGCCCAAAGATCAGCGGTAGAAGCCAGAAAGTCTATGATAACAGGGTGAAGAAGCTGTGCTGGTAGCTTGAGGGTTCTACGCTGGAGCCAAGAAGACACACAACAAAGACCAGGGCCGTCTGGAAAAGTACCACAGCCATCCTCAGCAACACGGAGGAGCAACATGGAGCTCCTATGACACGAAACACAGTTGAGTATATGCCAGGAAGCCAGTATAATGAGTTCATCCTAGAGACCAAACAGCACAGGTCTTCCCTCCGGAGCCAGGAAGCAACATTCCATGTGAGGACCAGATTTTTTCCAGGAAAACCAGCAATCTCAGCGCAGAAAAGCAGACACAGATAACAGGCACTGGGGAGAAAAGGAAGCCTGGTAGGACACAGGGTTAGACAGTAGAGAGCAGGCAGGTCTGATCACCTCGGATCAGCTTACAGAGATGAGAAAAATCCCAAAACTGCAGGCACAGCTCAGTGTCAGAGTGCTTCACTAGGATGTGGAGCTCCTGGGTCAGTCTTAAACATCCACAGAAAACAGACAGAAGAAAACTCCCATCTTCATCCTTCACCAGACCGGACTCCGCTGAATCTGTGGACATGGAAAAGGACATGAGGAGTATTCAGAATTCACCAGATTCCAAACACAGAAGCCAAGGAGGCTACCAACAATGGGACCTGGGGACCGTGACAATGTCAGGACAAAGAGAAATCACTGAATAATTTAAGCAGAGAATTGATTTTATGTGCATTTCTCTTTGTTTTCGAATAAAGTATTTTTATTATTATTTAATGTTTAAGGTGAGAGATGGATCCTCCCTACATTCAAATGAAAATCACAGCAGTATGAAAAATACATGACTTACAAGGAATGGCTACAATAAATAGCTGAGGATCTCATCTTGGGTCTAAACTTGTCTCTATGCCTCCTCAACTAAGGTGAAGCAGCAACTAGGGTGACATCCTCAAGGCCAGCTGCTAGAAGGCTATCTGATACGGCCACTGGGTAGATTTTGCACCTGTGCCCCAGGCCATACTCCAGCATCTCCATTTAATGCTGTGTATACATAGTCACAATCTGTAAAAGAAAGGATCATATGAATTCTCTTTTTGAATTTTCAGTGAAACTAAAAATTGAAATATTACCCAATTCAGTACTTAACAGCTCCCATGAAATTGCCCAAAAGAAAAAAAAAATTAGCCAGAGAGAATAATAGCAATTTTCCCAAGGTAAGAATTGTGTCATTTAATAAACTATGTTTCTTGTATGGGCTTCCATATAGCTCAGTGCAACAGCAGAGCCACAACCACAGAACTTTTTCCTTTTTAGGACATGTTGATAGGAATAGATTTTACACTTATGAGAAGCCACATTTCTAATAAATATTTCTGTTGATTTTGACACATGTGTAACTTTTTGTCTGAAAACATATTCTGGCTCCAAGACAGGGCCAGCACTTATTGGCTTTCCTGGGTGCACTCTGTTCACCCTCCACAAACACACCTGAGACTCACTGCTGCCTGCACCCTGCATAAATGCTCTAGATGTCTCAGATGCACATAGAGAGTTTTCCTTCAATGTGGACACAACAAGCTATTTAAATTGCTGTGTTGTTCTACAGAAGATGTGTTTTTAACTTTATATAATGTATGTACATCAGTCATTCCTGATGTCATTATTCTGTAGATAGCTCAGATGTAGGTGAGGCTCTCATTCTGGTGCATCCTATTATACCTTTACATGACACCGCCCACATCACCCCATGCACTCTACATGGTGCCACTCAATACCTCTGTTTTTCTGATACAAACCAGCACACTAAGCAAGCAAAGAACAGTTACTTCACACAAAAAACAACTTGAAATTCACTGCCTTCTTTGCTGTCTGTCTTAGAGCACTTGATGCTCATTTCTAACTATAAATTGATGCACAAATGCAATCAGCACATTATTTCCAAAAGGGAACAAAGTTTTCCTCCTCAAAAAAAGAACACTTTTAATTAACTGAGATTGAAAGACTGCAAGGCAGAATCTCTGGGACACAAAATCACACCGTGCATTCCTGTGGACAGAGGTTTCCCAGAGCAGGCATCTAGAAATCACTAAAGGAGGTGGCACACACAGGTGTAACCTGGAGAGGGGCGAGGAGATGAAACACTGGGAAATGCAAAGATGAAGAACACAGGCTGGGGAACACCACTAAGCGTAGGAAAGGGACATATTTTCTTCTAGATCCTCCAGCATGAGGTCATCCTGACAGCATCCTGGTTCTATCACACTGAGAACTGAGTTGAACTTATGACATCCAGAAGTGTAACACGATGACCTTGGCATTTTAAAGAAACAATTTCATGTGAAATCTTACTGTAAAAATAGAAAACTAATGTGAAAATCTTTAGTGAATTTTCCTGCAAGAGGCTTCCATAACAAAGGGTGTAAGGCACACCAATCCATTTAATTTTCTGCTGAACGCTGTCACCTTTCTGATCAAGAGGAAAGGAGCATAGTCTTTAGGCAGATGCAGCAAGTACAACTCTTGTGTCACATGGCCAGCAAGCAGCAGGAAGGACACCACAATGAGGTTTTGCTCCAGGATGAATCACACAGGGAGAATGACTACAAATCTGTTGACAGTAATGTCTTCATCTTAGATGCTGATGGTAGGAACACCGAAATGTCTCCCAGACCCACGGACACTGAACTGGTGAGAGACCCCCGACTTTCAGGTGTCTGTGAGGTGGGTGAGCAGTTTCTGATGGAACCAGGGTGAGTAGCTGACCTGCTTGACCCTAGCCTGGGCTACACAGTAAAGTCAAAGCCAGCCTGAACTACAAAGTGAGAAGCTGCCTCAAAAGCCCAAAAAGTAGAAAATATTTCAAAGGAATTACTCCCCTAAGAGCTATTTTAATTAATCTAGTACATCAGAATGCATACATATGTATTTATATACAGCTAAATATATTCATTTATAAAGATATATATTCATACATTCATATACAATGTTTACACATTAAAATTTAAGCACTCAAAATCAGATATGTATTTCTATACAAACATATGTTTATAGTATATGCATTTACATGTAAATATCTGTTCATACACATATTAACATCTCTTTATGGAGATAAGCAGGACAGGACATTCATCAATTAAACTACTGCCCTGAAATTTCATACCAACTACCTAAGGCACAATCATTGTCCCCTTCTCCACATCTCTTCAACAGGACACCTAGTTCTCTAGCTAAAACAGACACATTTTTTTTTTTACCTTCCTTGCAAATTCTGTTGACAGCAGCACCCCATGGTGTGTAACCACTGGGCCCATGAAGACTAACATCTCAATAGTTCCCTAGAAACCACATTTCCCAGAGGCCCTTTCAAGACTCCAGGCAGTCACTAGCACATAGTTGCTCTGCTGAGCAGTAACTGGATGTGGCATTGGTTTCCTTACTGGGGAAGAGCACTGTGCACCACGTTCCAATAGGGACTTTGCTTTTAACAATGGGATTCTTTCTCCCACTGATGAATTCCATGTGGACTTTTTCTCTATTGCTTTCCCCCAAATACAGATATTTGAAACAACTTTACTCATAGAAGAGACCTCCCATCCTTCCCTTCACTATGCCAAGCAGGACATTTGCATAGTGTCCCCAGTGAGGACCTTCCCTGCAGGTCCCAGATAAAAGCTCAACTTGTCTGGACTGATCAGGACCCTGGCTTCTGCACCTCAGAATGATGCTCCCTGCTCTATTCCTGTGGCTGCTATTTCTCTGCATCCATGGTAAGGATGGAGGGAGATGAGAAAGGAAAACAAGTGAGAGGGATGGGGTCGCGCTGTTTCCTGTGCTGTTCTCTCCACATGAGAGGCTAAAACCTTGTTTCATAGGATGAGAGCAAGAGCTTGAGGTTGGTGTGAGTGAGGAAGATTTCACTGGAGCTGGAAGCTATGGTGAGGGGATGATGTCACAAAGAAAATTAAGGATGACACATATTAATACTCAAGAAGGGTCTAGCCCTCAGTACTTTATTGTAATTGAACAGGTTTCCTATATATGAAAACCACAAAAACAATTTAGTTTGAAATATGATTTAAAGGAGAAATTGTAAATGAATCATGATGCCTATATATGATCAGATACTTCTCTCTGATAATTTAGGGTGACGGGATACTCAGGTGACTCAGACCTCACTCTCTGTGTACTTTGCACCTGTAGAACTAGACTCCATCACTTGCAGGTCCAGTGAGAGCCTCTGGCATAGGGATGCAAACACCTTCTTTGAGATGGATGGTGCATATACCAGTCCAGGCTCCACAGAGCATGATGTTTCAGGTTTCCAAAAAGTACCTTTGAGTCCTAGAAAGGTTCAGGGGAAGTGGATCACAAACAGATTTCATACCACAATTCAGCAGAGTGGAGGCTGAGGACTCTTGCAATCTATTACTGTTATTAAGGAACATAGTATCCTACCACATTGAGGTAGCCCTGCATAAATATCTCCCTGCCTGGGAGGCTCATTGTGCTCTATTGTGCACCATGGAAGAGTTTCTTACCACACCACAGTGGGGAAAAGGCCTTTGCCCAAGACTAAATGAAGAAAAACCTAATGAGCACCTGTGTTCTGGTGCACACTTAGACATATAGAGAAAGAAGAGGATGCAGCTGACTTCCACAGGTTCCTTGAGCATTGCAAATTCTATTTTTTTCTGAATTGGGATGTAAACCTGAGATGGTTAATAAGATGCAATTGGTATATAAAATTTGTATTCAATCTGCCTTTTATCTCTTATTATGTAAGAATCTCTACGGGATGAGTTGGTGGCTATGGTTCACTACATCTTGTGACAGACAGGGAGACCCAGCCTATACCTCAGGAAGTATCACAGAGGTAAAGAGGTCCCTTATGGACTTTCAAGTATGGGACAGATCCAATTGAAATATGTAGAAAGGGTGCCTCGTGGAGGGCTAGCACCATGATTAGTAATGATCCGAGCCACGTGTAGACTAGAATCTATCACATATTCCACATCAATCCAGTGGGCAAAGCTGAACACCCTATTTATTTATGAATCTGACCTCATCAGAATCCAGGAGTGAAAACAGGAAATGACCTCTCAATTGTCAGAGCAATGCCACAGAATACACTAATACAACAAGACGCAAAGGGGTAGGAGATTTCTCAGGGAATTTCACACACTGGCCCATAACTGTTAGATAGGGAATTTATGGCTTTGTTAAGCCTTGTCTTTCCATCAGTACTCACCAAGACATAGACTTACACTAAATACCAATTAAATTTAACAAATGTGTGAGCTATAAAATAGGAGAAGTTCAAAATAATGCAGTGAACTAGAAACACAAATTATTAAAGATAAATTTGTTAATAGAATAAGCTTAAAAGGGGACTGGCAAATAAGACAAAATAAACATCATAATAAAACAAATAAGAAAATGAGTCATGCAAATAGAAAGGTACATCAGATCAAAATTAAATATAAGTAAATAAAATTGATAAAGTAAGGGAAAACACCAAACTAGGTGGAGCAAATCAAACAAACTCTAAAATACTCTTGTTGAGAATTGTAGATGACAGAGGTATTTTTCTTGGTTTTCTAATATTGAATCAGTACTTCCCTGAGCAGAGTGGTAAATCCCAGCTCAGGATAGGTGTATTTCCCTCTGCAACAGCTGATGGTGGAGATAAGTGATCTCTGCTGTGTCTTAGCCCCTGGCCAGGGCCAGGAAAGGATGTGTGTGTGTGTGTGTGTGTGTGTGTGTGTGTGTGTGTGTGTGTTTCTCTACATGCGTACAGGCATGCAGCTGCTGACACCTCACCTAGCTTTGCAGCCTTCTGGCTGGGTAGCTGCACACTTCATTGAAAAGTCTCCACTCTTTACTTTCAGGGGTGGAGCCAAGTTTCAGCACAGGGTACATCTGCAAATGGGTCACAAACTAGAGAAAACAAACTCACCACTGACTCCTACACTGAAAGGGGCAGCAGAGGAAAGAACAATCTGCCACTTGGTCTTAATCTTGCAATAATCAGAACCTGCCCACTCAGCCACCTACATGCGAAGGGTCCACTGGTCTCCACACAGGGCAGATCATCCACGAGTGGAGTGGGTAAGAGCTTCAACTCTGAGAAAGCATGAGGATGTCCTTTCACCTCTCCAAAACTGTCTCATGCAGCCACCTCTCACCAGGCACTGCAGCACGGGGCAATTAGGGTCCAGAATGTGATCACTCTGTTTTCTGATACCCACAATATTTTACTTCCAAGTGTCCAAAAATCATGTCCATACAGGTAAAGGTGGCAAATTACTGCATACCACAGTTTGTCATTTTCTACATTGTTTTTGATATTATTGTTGACTATATTGATAAATATAGCACCTTAGCCAAGGTGACATAGTTCTGTTAGTCAGCTGTTCTTCCTGCTATACCAAGACTGAGATTGCCTGTCATATAACACACTGGGCCAATCTCAAAGATCCAGGGCCTGGACCAAATAGGCAGTAGCTTCTTATCCCCAATAAATTGTAGAGGTATAATCTAGTAACACACTCAAAACCCAAATGCTAACTAAATATGGAAGACTTATCTCAGAAGTAGTCATTTCCTAGAGGTTCTAAATAATAGCAGTCAAGTTACCCTCCACAAGCAATTTACAAGCATCAATTTAGGAATTAAACTAAAACACAGAGAAAATAAAAATGCCCTTCAGCCAGATGCAACCCCACACATCTAGTTGACCAATGAAAAGCATGGGGCAATGAGGTGGGATTAACAAAAGTCACCTATCTACAATCTCAGAAGTGCTAACAATAAAGCAAATCAACAAAGATTTAGGCAAATCAAATCAGATATAATCTGATATGATTCTTTAAAAAAAACTAAGTGATGGTGACTATAATATAAAAACATCATAAGTTACTCTATAACAGATTCAGATTGCTAAATAGAGGAGCCAAGCATATTGACAGAAGCCATGAATGGCCAGTATTGGAAAGAAGAGCAATTCAGGAACGCATTCAAGTAGATATATAGGACACTACTTCCAGTGAAAGTATTTACAACAGAATAAACCAGTGTGAGGATAGAATGTCAGATATAGAAAACAGGATTGTGGTTAGTGAAGATGGAATGAAATATTTCTTAAAAATATCTAGGGAGCACAAGAATTCAATCTAGCAGCTGCTACATGAAGCAGAAAAGGATAATGTAAAAATGATTGGAGTCAGTTAAAAAAAAAAACATGATCCAGCCTACATGTGAAAAAAAATGATCTTAGACATCATGGCAGAACAATTACCTGCCAAGGAGAAAGAATTTGACATTCCTGTAAGTGATCCATATAGAATTCCAATTACCACGAATAAAAATTCTATACCAGGGCACATAAGCATCAAGATTTCAGAAACTCTACTCAAGAACAGAGTACTAAAAGCTGCTAAATAAAAGAATCAAATAACCTATAAATCCTATCAGAATCATAGCTGACTTCTCAACACAAACCCTCAAGTTGAAGACAGTTTGTAGCAAAGTATTTCAAACAGTCTCAAAATACTAAAAAAAATGTTTCTAAATAAATCCTTCAGCCCATACTGATATCTCCTGGAAAACTATCTTTCCAAATTGGTGTAGAAATAAGATACTCCCTTGAAAAAGAACAACTAAGGAAATTCATGAGCATATAACCTGCACTCCAAAATATTCTGAAATACATTCTAGAAACAGATAACAAAGACTACAATTCCATGAACCACAACAAAGTGAATCTACTACAGGGCAAGCAATAAAAAAGTGGTGAGAAAGAGAGCCAACATCTGGAAAATATTATAACAATGTTAAATTTATACATACCAGTTATAACCATCAATGGCAATTATCTCAATTTACCAAGCAAAAGAAACACACTGGCACAATGGATAAAAAAGCAGAATCCATAAATATGCTGTATATAAGAAACACATTTAATTCCAAAACAAATTCATGAACTGAATTACAAAGGACATATAACAATACTTCATACAACATGAACCAGGGAGGGTGGGGGGACAAGTGTATCTATTCTATTCACAAAGTGAATTTCAAGCCAGAACTATTAGGAGGGACAGAAAAGATGACTACATACTTGTAAACTACCAATCCAAGAGGAAGAGATAACAATGATAAATATGTATTCAGGAAACATTAGGGTCTCTAACTGTAAAACAAACATTAATAGACATGAAAATCTAACAAGCAGGATCACAATCTCTTGAGAAATCAAACACTCCATTGTTTTGAAGAGATGGAACAACTATACAAATAACCAACAGTGAGATACCAGAACCGAAACAAACTTCTGTACAAACCGACATACAAGATGACTAGAGAAAGTCCCCTCAACAATATCAGAATACATTTTCTTCTCAGCTGCATACAGGCTGTTCCCCAAAATAGAAAACAGAGTTGATCATAAAAGCTGCTTAAAGTCTGAAATTAATCCATGTATACTGTTAGTTCAATGAAATTGGAAATCAATGGCCAAAGAAGCCAAAGAATCCATACACCTATGAAAATTAAATGATACACTCCTGAACAACAATGGGTAATAGATAAGATTAAAGAAAAATTAGATGTTTCTACAATTGAATGGTAATGTCCAAACAACATACCAAAACTTGTGAGATACTATGAAAATAGTTCTATGAGAGAAATTTGTAGCCCCAAATACTTTTGTCAGGAAAACAGAGAAAGGTCAAATAAATAATTTAATGTTGAACCTTAAGGTTCTGGAAAAAGCAAAGTAGGTGTAAACTAAAGCTAACATGAAGCAGTAAATTACACCTCAGAGCAGAAACTAATCAAACAGAGACTAACAAAGCGATGCAAAGAATCAATGAATGGAAGAGTTGATTCTTTAAAAGATTAGATAAATGGACAAAGATCCAGTCAACCTTACCACAAAATGGAAAGTAAGATTCAAATCCAGACAATTAGGACTGAAAAGGGTGAAATCACAACAGATCCCACAGACACCTAGATTATGTTTATCTATTTCAAGAAATTATATGCCAGTAAAATGGAAACTATAGAAGAAATGGAAAAATTTCTTGATGCATATGAATTTCCAAAGTTGAAAGAAGATATAAAATTTCTCAACTAACCCATATCAATCATTGAAATTGAAGACATTAGAAACCTACCATCAAAGAAAACCTGAAACCCTCTTAACTTGCTTCTGAATTCAATAAGAAATTTAGAGAAGAGTTAATACCACCACTTTTTTAAGTCTTTCATGTAATTTAAAGGGAAACAAAAAGCCCAAATTCATTCCTGAAAGCAAGCATTACCCTGATTCCAAAACATAAGAAGGCCCACCAATAAATGAGCTACATTCAGTCTCCATAATGATGTACATGTAAACATCTTCAGTAAAATACTAGCAAACAGAATTGTAGCAAATCATCAGGAAACCTATACAACATGGGCAAGTAGTAATCATCCCAGGGAAGCAGAAGTGGTTCAATATATGCAAATCCCTAAATGTAATACATCATATTAATAGAGCCAAGGGCAAAAAACATATGATTATCTCAACAGATGCATTAAAAGCATTTGACAAGGTCTAACAAATATTCATGAAATAAACCACAGTACATTGGAATAGACAGTCTTTGTCTCAATCTGATAAAAATCACCTGTGACAAACCAGCAGCCAACACCACACAGAATGGATGAAAACTGAATGTTTCACTTTGAAATCAAGAACAAAACACTTATGTCCACTGTCACAACTCCTATTCTATATAGTTCTGAATACTTTAACCAGAGCAATTAGATGAGACAAGGAAATAAAAGGAATAACAATAGGAAAGAAAGAAGATAACTTGTAATTACTCAAAGATGATATGATACTCTACCTGGAAGAGTACTGAAGCACTACCCAGAGACTTCTATGTTTAATAACCACCTACAGTAGTCTGGCTGAATGCAAAGTTAACACTCAAACACCAGTGACCTTCCTATACAAGAATAACCCACTCACTGAGAAAAAAACCAGAGAAACAACAATTTTCACAATAGCATCCATAAAAAGGAAATGCCTAGGGGTCTCTCTATGGAAGAAAGGAATTGACAATACTCTGAAAAAGGAGACCGCAAAAGATGTCAGAATATGGAAACATATCATCTTGGGTATAAAGAACCAGTATAGTGAAAATAGTGATACTTTCAAACTTATTACATATATCAGTTCAATTCCAATCAAAATTCCAACAATATATCTCACAGGATTAGAGAAAACAAACCTAAAATTCATCTGGAATCAGAAGAGATCTAAAGTAGAAAGAAAAAAACAAACAAACAACAACAACAGCAAAAAAAAAAAAAAAAAAAAACAATTCTGGGCAAAGGGCTGGGGATTTAGCTCCATGCCATAAATGCCTGCCTGGCAAGCATTAGGTCATGAGTTTGATCCCGAGTACCAAAAGAGAAGAGAAAATAACATGGAAAGGGAAGGGAAGAGAAGGGGAGGGGAGAGGAGGGGAGGGGAGGGGAGGGGAAGGGGAGGGGAGGGGAGGGGAGGGGAGGGGAGGGGAGGGGAGGGGAGGGAAGGGAAGGGAAGGGAAGGGAAGGAAAGGAAAGGAAAGGAAAGGAAAGGAAAGGAAAGGAAAGGAAAGGAAAGGAAAGGAAAGGAAAGGAAAGGAAATCTGGGCAAAAATGCGAGCCAGGGGTCACCACAATCCCTGATTGAAATTATGCTGCAAAGCTACTATGACAAAAACAACATGGTGTTGGAAAAAAACCATAACAGATCTTAAGATGAATGAAACAGAATAAAAGATGCAGAAATCACTCCAAACACTATCAGCCACATTATCTTTCAAAAGGCCACAAGCATGTTCCCCAGAAGGAAGATTGACTCTAATAAAAGCAATGCCAGCAAAACTGGCTTTTTCCGTGCAGAAGAATTAAACTAGACTGGTGTTTATCTCCATACACTGCACAAAAATTGAAAGGAATCAGATCTAAATATTAAAATAGAAATGCTAAATCTGCAAGAAGACATAACATGTGGAAATCTTGAAGATGTAGATATAGGCAAAGATTTTGTGTGAACAAGGTTCCAGTTGTACAGGAAATATCACAAAGTATCAACAACTGGGATTTCATTTTATTAAAAAGCTTTTGCACAGCAAAAAAAAAATATCAACAGAATGAAAAGACATGCACACTCTGGGAAAAATTTTTGCCAGCCATTCCTTAGAAAAAGGACTATTTTATAGACTATATAAGGAGGTATTTAAAAAATTACATGCACAAATGTAAAACCCAATCCAAAAGTGGGCATTGGAAATAGATATTTCTTAGATAAAGAAATGGAATTGTCAAATAGACATATGAAAAATTCTTCAATGTCTTGGGTGATTCAAGAGATTAAAACAATGTTTAGATTCCATTACAACACAGAAAGAATGAGTATCATCAAGAAATCAACCAAGAGCAAATGGTGTTGTGGCTGTGGGAAAAAGCAGCTTCCTCCACTGTTAGTGGGAGTGTGAACTGCAGTCACTGTGGAAACCAGGGCAAAAGTTTCTCAAAAAACTAGGACTAGAGGATCCATTCCACCCAGCTCTTTCCTTCTTCATATCTTTCTTCCTTTATTTCTTTCTTTTTAATTTTTTTTTAAAATTTTATTTAAGGAGAAAAAAAAGCAGAGAAAGGGTACAAGTTATACAGATTTACAGAAAAAAAATAAACAGTAGGAAATCACTAGTTAATGGATTACACATTGTCATCCTAGAAACAATTGTTCAAGTCACAAAGTTAAAGCTTGTAAAGTGGACATTCCAACAGTGAGACTGCAAATAGTTCTGTTCAATGATCCAATAAAACTCAGTGATATCATTTTCTATCTTATACACTTAAACATACATGCTGTTACATCATTTAGAGCACTTTCTTTTCCTCTCTTTTGTACAATGACAATTACACATTTTGGGTTTTGTTACTCCCACAGTTCTTATTACTTTTTTGGAAGAGAGTAGAACCAAATGTGACATAACAGAACAGAGTCAATCAAATCAAAAGAGTGGACATAATAGATAATGTAAAAGCATAATACAAGGTGATCAATAATGGTTACCATAATGCCTCCTGCTATCTCTAATAGAATTGCCTATATCATCAGTTATAATAAAATTGAACAAAACAGTAAAGAACAAAACCGATAAAACCAAAACACTGGAGATGTTGTAGGTCTTATCTTTCAAAAAGAATTCAAAGAATCATAACACAGTGATGCACACACACCCATGTTTAGAACAGCATACTTTGTATTAGATAAGTCTGGAAGTAACCCAAATGCCCATCAACTGAAAGCTGAGGCAGGAAGATTGTTGCATGTTTGAGGGCAGCCTGGGTTACAAAGTGAATTCAAGACCAGCCTGCATTGAAAGTCAAATCCTATCTCAAGACTAAAAGTAATAGATAATTCATGGAAGAATGCCAAGTGTAGAAATTACAAAGAGCACTGTACTGTAACAAAATTCAGACTTGGGAATTGGGAAAGCATTCAAGAAATAAATTATAAACAACTATGTGAAAAGCTGAAGGAAAAAACCATTAATAAACAATATAAAATTGTATCTCATGATATTTTACATGTAATGTAAATTAATTGACTCATCTTGAAAATTTAGCATTAGTACAGTAATATTATTGACAACATGAGTATTTATTTCATTAGTATGATATTCCTTTTTATTTTTCTTTCAATGATGTACTACAAATTATTAAAATATGATTCAGATTTGATCTAAGATTGCTGCCATACCCTACTGTAACATACCCAAACTGCACATAGGCTCAGAAACTGTTGAATTTCCAAGAAATTGAATATGAAAGCTGAATCAATGTGCTCGTTATTTTCCATCAAGTTCTCATATCTTCTCTACATTTTTGTGAAAGTTTAAAACTCTGTTCTGGGCCTGTTCTCATGAACTCAACACTTTTGTCTTTCATGTTACATGCTATTGTTAAATCAGATAGATGAAGAATAGAATCTAAAAATGAGGGGAAGGGGAAATACACTAAGGTGTGCCAGGTACATGTACCTACCACACACAATAAATGCCATTGTTATACACTGCAAACATGTACTAATGAAAACATGTAACATTTAAAAAAGAACAAAAACAGAGTCTAGAAATGACAAGTATGAAATCACACCAACATTTATAAGTGTTTACAAAGAACATAAACACACAGAGAAACAAGACATGCAAGCCAGATGTCACAAGCCTGTCATCACAGTATTCAGGGAGCCTGAGGCAAGAGAATGGCAAATGCTGACCTAAGCTGACAAATATACTAACTCTAAATTACTCTGTCTCATAAGATAAAAATAATAATCAAGGGGGCTGATTTATAGCTTATTATGCATTGAGTTAACTCACCACAAAATCACATGAGACTCACTACTGCCTGCACCCTGGATAAACACTCTACATGTCTCAGGTGTTCATATGCAGCTTTCCTTCAATGTGGACACCAAAAACTATTTAAATTGCTCTGTTTTATAAGGAAAATGTGTTTTTTAACTTTGTACAATATAATCAGTTATTCCTGTAGTTGTAATTCGGTGGATATCTCAATATTATGTGAAGCTCATATCTTGGTGCATCCCATTACATCTGTAAATGGCACCACCCCCATCACATGTGTTCTACCTGCTACCACTCAACATGTCTGTTCTTCTGGTACACTCCAGAACTCCAAGCAAGCAAACAATGACCATGTCATTCAACAAATTTAAAATTCACTTCCTTCTTCACTATCTCTCTAAGAACAGTCGATGCTGATTTCCAATTTAAAATGCATGCCTGAATGTAATCAGTTAGCACATTATTTCCATAGGGGAAAAAGATTTCTCTCTTCAAAAACAGAATATTTTAAATTTCCCGAGGCTGAAATACTTCAAGGTAAAATCTCTACAACACAAAATCACACCCTTCATTTCTGTGGACTGAGGTTTCTCAGCGCTGACCTCTGGAAAGTGCACAGAGAGGTGCACACACAGTGACCTGGACAGGGGCCAGGAGGTTAAGGGCTAGGAGATGGGAAGATGAGGGACATAGGCTCAGGGACACCTCTAGAAGCTGAAGAAAGACAGATTCCCTTCTAGATCCTTCAGAGCAAATATATCCCAACAGCATCTTGGCTCTATCACACTGAGCCCTGAGTTGGACATCTGATGTGTCGAACTGTGAAATGATAACTTTTGAATGTTGAACTCATAAGTTCATACAAAATCTTACTGTAGAAATAGAAAACTAATATGAAAGTATTTACTGAGTTTTCCTCTAAGACTCTTCCATAACACTACAGGATGTAAGGAACCCAACCTATTTAATTTTCTACTGAACACTGTCACCTTTCTAATCAGAAGGAATGGGACATAGTCTTTAGGCAGATGGAGAGAGCACAACCCCCATGTCACATGGCTAGCAAACAGCAAGACAGACACTAAAATAAGTTTGTGCTACAAGATGAATCACACAGGGAGAATGCCTGTAACAGTGTTGATAGTCATTATGTCCTGTCTTCAGTTAAGAAGCTTCTGGTATTAGTAGTGAGATCTCTTCCATACACATCGCCATTGAACTGGTGAGAGTCTCCAGATTCTCAGGTGTCTGTCCAGCAGTAAGCAGTTTCTGATGGAGCGAGGGTGAGTAGCTGACCTGCTTAATCCTAGCCTGGGCTACACAGTGAACTCAAGGCCAACCTGAACTACAAAGTGAGAACCTGCCTCAAGCCCAAAAAGTTAAAAAAAAAAAGATTTCAAAGGAATCACTCCTCTAAGAACAATTTTAAATAACCTAGTGAGTATGTACATACATGCATTTATATAAAGCTATGTATATACATTTATAGATGTATATTCATTCATGTATATATACAAATAGATACACATTAATATATAAACACATATAGAGATACATTTCTATACAAATATATTTTATAGTACTATATATTAGTACTATATATTCTATATATATTTATAGTATATTAACATTTACATGTTAATATATATTCATACTCATATTAGCATCTCTCTTTGGAGATAAGGACAGGATATTCATCAATTAAACTACTGCCCAGGAATTGCATACCAATTACCTAAGGCACAATCATTTTCCTGTTCTCCACTTGCCTTCAACAGAACACCTAGTTCTCTAGCAGAAACGTTCATATTTTTTTTATCTTCCTGGCAAATTCTGTTGACATCAGTGCCCTAATAGAGATTAATCACTGGGTTCATGAAGACAAAGATCTCAATAGTTCACCTGGAAACCACATTTACCAGAAGCCCTCCTCAGGCTCCATGCTGTTACTAGCCTAAAGCTGCTCTAATGAGCAGAATGGTAAGGTGGAAATGGTTTCTCTTATTGGGGAGGAGGACTGTGCACCATGCTCCAATACAGACTAAGCCTTTCACAATGGGATCCTTCCTCCTAGTGCTAGACATCACATGGAATTTTTCTCTTTCACTTTCCCTCCAAAATCAGAGATTTGAAGCAACTTTGCTCATGGGAGAGGCCTCCCATTCTGCCCTTCCCTGTGCCCATGAGCTCATTTGCGTAGTGTTCCCTGGGAGGCCCTTCCCTGCAAGTCCCAGGTAAAAGATCAACTTGCCTTGACTCATCTGGACACTCACTTCTGCATCTCAAAATGAGGCTCCATGCTCAGTTCCGATGGCTGCTAATTCTCTTCATCCCTGGTAAAGATGGAAGGAGATGAGGAAGGAGAGGGAGTGAGTAGGATGGGATCCCACTATTTCCTGTGTTGTTCTCCTCATGCCAGAGACTCCAGCCTTGTTTCATAGGATGAGAACAAGAGCTGGAGGTTTGTGTGAGTGAGGAAGATTCCTGGAACCAGGAGCTATGGTGAGGTAATGACGTCACAAAGAAAGAGAAGGATGATGCACATTAATTCTCAAGGAGGGTTCTAATCTTCAGTACTTGACTATAATGGAACACTTTTTCTAATATATGAAAACCACAAAAGTAGTTTATCTTGAAATACAAAATAAAGGAAAAATATGAAATTGAATCATGATGTTTGTACATCACCTTGACTTTCTCTCTAATGATTTAGGGTGCACAGGAGATATTCAGATAACTCAGACCCTACTCTCTCAGTCTATCTTACCTAGAGAGCTGGCCTCCATCTTCTGCCGGTCCAGTCAGAGCCCAGAGCATAGTGATGGGAAAACGTATCTGAGGTGGATGGTGCACAGGCCAGGCCAGGATCCACAGGGCATGACTTTCCAGGTTTCCAAAATACACTCTTGGGTCCCAGAAAGGTTCAGCAGCAGTGGGTAAGAAACACATTTCCCACTCAAAATCAGCAGGGAGGAGTCTTAGGATGCTGGTGTTTATTACTGTTATCAAGGTACATGATGTTCTCCAACAGTGATGATGCCTTGAGTAAAAAACCTCCCTGCCTGGGAATCCCAGCTGGTCTCCTGCACTGTTGTGCACATTGGCAGAGTTTCCTAGGACACATGAGAGGAAGTGGTAGAAAGCCTCAATCTAGGGTGCAAAGGAGGCTTCTCTGCAGGATTAAGTGAAGGAAAACCAAAGAACATGAGGACCTGTGTTCTAGTGCAGATTCAGACACATAGAGAAAGAGGGTGTGGCTGACTTCCACAGGTCCTTGAGCACTGAAAATTGTATTCTTTTCTGAATTTGGATGTAAACTTAATGATTAACAAGATGAAATTGGTATATGCCTTTTGTACTCAATCTGCCTGTCTCTCTTATTATGTAAGGATCCCTAGAGGATATGGAGGTGAGCATGGTTCAGTCGGTCTGGGGACAGACTGGGAGATGCAGTCTACACCTCAGGAAGAGTCACAGAGAAAAAGAGGTCTCTTCTGGACCTTCAAGTGTGGGCCTGGTCCAACTGCAATACAGGGAAAGGGTGCCTCATGGAGGGCTAACAACATGATTAGTAATGATCCTGGCCACATATGCACTAGGTTCTACCACATATTCCAAATCAATCCAATGGGCACAGCTGAACACCCAATTTATGAATCTGATCTCATCAGAATCCAGGCTTGACTTGCAAACAGTAAACAAGCCTTCATTTGTCACAGGAGTGCCACAGAATGCACTAATACAACCAGATGCAAAGAGGCAAGAGAATTCTCAGGGAATTTCTCCCACTGGTCAAAAGCAGTTAGACAGGGAATTTATGGTTGTGTTAAACCCTACTTTTGCATTGTTACTCAACAAGACATGGGAATACAGTAAAACCAATTAAATTTAAGAAATGTATCAACTATATAAATAGAAGTGTTAAAGTAATACAGACTAAACTAGAAAGACACAAATTCTTAAAGATGAATTTCATAGTATT
The DNA here is from genome assembly GCF_034190915.1 of Cavia porcellus. Lineage (NCBI taxonomy): Eukaryota > Metazoa > Chordata > Mammalia > Rodentia > Caviidae > Cavia > Cavia porcellus. The sequence goes on along the minus strand of NW_026947501.1, from coordinate 40,441,390 downwards.
ATAAGCTTCAAAGAAGCTAAGAAAATGATAAAATAAAAAGCATAATAAAAATAAAAAATGAGAAATACAAATGGAAAAGTACAAAAGATCAAAATATTGGATCACATTGAATATAAGAGAATAAAATGATAAAGTAAAGGAAAACACAAAAGAAGGCAAAGCAAATGAAACAAACTCTGAACACTCTTTCTGAGAATGTTGGATGACACAAGTATTTTTCTGGTTTTCTAATATTGAATTAGTACTTATGTGAGGAGAGTGGTAAATCCTGGCTCAGGCAGGTGTTCTTCAGCTCACCAACAGCTGATTCTGTGACAGGTGAGCTCTGCTGTGTCTTAGCCCCTGGGCGGGGTTTGGAAAGGATGTGTGTGTGTGTGTGTGTGTGTGTGTGTGTGTGTGTGTGTGTCTGTGGATGTGTGTCTGTGTGTGTGTCTGAGTATGTCTGTGTGTCTGTGTGGACATGTACACCTGCATGAAGCTGCTGCCTCCACACCCAGCTTTGCAGCCGGCTGGCCAGGTAGGCACACACTCAGTGCAAAAGTCTCTACTGTGCCCTCTCAGGGGTGGAGCCAAGGTCCACCTCCAGGCTCATTTGCTAATGTGTCACAAAGCAGAGGAAGCAAATTCACCACTGACTCCTACACTGAAAGGTGCAGCTGAAGAAATGACCAATCTGCCACTTGGTCTTACTCTCATTGTATTAAGATCCACATCCCTCAGCCCGCCACATGTGATGGGTCCACTGGTCTCCACACAAGACAGTGTCCTTCACAAGCGGAGGGCTAAATGCTTCAACTCTGAGAAAGCATGAGGATGACATTTCCCCTCTCCACAAGTGTCTCATGCTTACACTTCCCACCAGGCACTGCAGCACAGGGGAGTTAAAGTCTCAGTATGTGTTCACTCTGCTTTCTGATGCCCACAAAGTTCACTGCCAAGTACTGGGCCTTTCTCAAGATTCCTCTGATTACTTCACTCCTCAATATTACAAGAGTACCAATGAATTTCTACTCAAAAATTCACGTGACCTAAAGAACACTCACTTACAGAAAAAAATCCTTCCTTGAATTTCAAACTTAGCAGAGTAACTGGTTTCTCCGTCAACATGTGCAGTGCATTGTAAAAGTGGCTGGTACAAACTGTGTCAAAATATCATCACAGAAAATGTATTCCTGTGACAAAAACAAATACAGAGGACAAACTTAGAAGCTCTAAGGGCATCTTAGGAACTCTCCAGCAGCAGCTACTAGATGTGATGCAGAGAGCTTTAGCTGCAAGTCAAAAAACATCTAAAGGGGCTGAGGCTACACAGTGACATCCCAGCTACTTCAGATCCACAATCCTGGTGAAATAATGAAACAGAGCAGAGAAAACACACAAAGGAAGAACCAACAAGAGAGAATGGGTGGACAAGCAAAGAAAGAAACAAGGACAAGAGGCAGGAGAGGAGAGAGAAGAGAAGAGGAAACACAATAAGAAGAGACAAATTTGGGAACCATTTTTTATTGTTTGTCATCAAGCCTGCCTGAGCTGCTGTCACATTCATCCAGAAAGTACTGATGAGCACATCAAACAGGAGCTCCAGTCCCCGCTATGGGCATGGGCCATGCACCAGAATCCTGGGCCAGAACTCACTCTGTGCAGACTCCTGGGCCCCTAAACTAAGCAGGCCCACAATGGCTTTCTGTGAGTGACAAGTACAGAAAAGGGACAGTATAAATTACCCTTCCCATAGCTTTCTGTGAAGATAAAAGAGGTCTCTAAATTCACTAGGAAATAAGGAGATTAAAAAAAGACAATATTTCCTTGAAAGTAATGTGTGCAGCCCCATACATCCAACATTTGTGTTTCAAAAATGTCTGCTTCAGAAGAATTGGGAGTTTTCAACCTTGGAAGTGGTTGAGGAGGTGCCCAAATGAAACCCTGTCAGGAGGAGGATATGGCCTCCAAAATCCTCAAGATTGCTCACAGCTGCTATGTAAAGAGCCATAGATTACAAAGTCAGATATTCTCTAAGTACTAAAACTCAGATAGACTAACTAAGTACCACTGAAAATATCAGCGAGCAAAGTGCTCTTCCAATGCTTCTGATTTGGTTCAAAAGAGAAGATAGTTAGGAAATAAATTATAAATCTGACATTATTTAAGAAGCAAAAGAAACTAAAGGAAAACATAAAGCATTAATCAGCTGTATAAAATTGACATCTCAGTATATTTTATACACACTGTAAATCACTCAAATCATCCTTATAATCACAAATACCATTCAACACTCAATTTTTATTTTATTAACTGATTTAATCAATGTGATACCACCTTTATTTTTGCTTCAGAAGATGATTGCTACAATTATACACGAACTTATAGACCAAAGACAGCATGGCTTTACTCTCTCACAGCTTTGGACACAGTCTCAAACTGACCTTTCCACAGTGACCATATCAGATAAACTCCACGACCATGTCAACCACTGGTTGAAATTATCCTGAGACATTAAAACACTGGATTCAATCATGACATTCTGATATTTAGAATATATCTTCAAATTATGGACCACTGGTGCCCAAAATCTATTAAAACAAAGAGTAGATTTAAAAAGATTGTTTTATCATCATTCAAAAAAAAGTATCATCAGTTATTTCTCATTCATTTTGTATAAAACCAAGAGAAATTTTTGCCTAAGAAATAAAACTGAGGAATGTATTTCTTTGTGTGTGTACATATGTATATTTACAAGAGAACAGGCTTGACAAGGTATTTACCAATTTCAAAATCTATTCACAAGGGATGTCACATCCACTATATAACACATATATTTCTTTTACCTTTTCACATCAACAGAGTTACTGACCTCCAACCAGAAGACAGATACTTTTCTCTGTATCGTATAATTTTCATTTTGATGTGCCTATGACATTTAATTGCTAAGTCAAGGAAAAGATTATTTCTAAAACTTGTTTCTAAGATGACTAGAGTTCAACCAGTCATATCTAAAGTGCTCCACAGCTCTGCTACATACTATTAATGCTAACAAATGTTAAAACTGAGTTCTCATGAAGACATAATTGCTTCATTTTCTTCCAGGAGGCTAAGGAGCATGAGACTTCACATTCCAGAGACTGATCTGCACACACCTGTATCCTGGGGACTGCAGTCTTGTCTGGGAAGAGCACAGCCCTGAACACTGAGTCTCTGCTGCAGACACAGCTTTTCTGAGGGGTCCTTGCACTCACTGCTGCACACAGCATAAATTGTAGCTCTATTGTTTTCTTCCACATACAGAGGATATTTTATACCACTGGGCTCACATGAGAAGCCTCCCATCATGCTCTTCACTCTTTCTGTACCACTACACCCAAAAGGGAATTTGCATTTTGTCCGTAGGGAGGAACTTAACAAGCAAGTCTCATTTAAAATCTGTCTCTAACTTTGCCTTGCCTGATCAGGAGTCTTAGGTTCAGTCTCTGGAAATGCAGCTCCCTCTTCAGCTCCTGGGGCTGCTAATGCTCTGGATCACTGGTATAGACACACAGAGATGAGGAGGTGTATGGGATATGAGCTTCAGTTTGGAGTTCCCACTGCCGGCTGGCTGACTTCCGTACATACCTGAGATGTGCAGCCCTGACTTGAAGCATGGGTGTGTGAGGTTAGATCAAGGAGTCAAGAAAATTCCTAAAGGACTCAGGACCTGACCTCTCATGAAGATTGTCACCAAGGAAGAGAGGTGTCCTTGTGAATTAAAAAGCTTGAGAACCATCTCAAAATTGAATTTTTTTCATTTTAAATTAAAATTACAAATGTAATTTAGCTCAATATTCCAAAAATTGAAAAATATGAAAATGTCTCATGATGTTTGTATATGACCATGTACTTCTCTTTCATGATTTTAGGGTCCACAGAAGACATTTTGATGACCCAGATCCCACTCTGTCCATTGGCCCTGGAGAGTCGGCCTCCATCTCCTGCAGGGCCAGTCAGAGCCTCATATATAGTGATGGAAAACCTATTTGAATTTGGTGGTGCACAAGCCAGACCAGGCTCCAAGGGGGTGTAACTTATAAAGTTTCCAAAAAGTACTCTTGGACCCAGAAAGGTTCAGTGGCAGTGGGTCAGGGACAGATTTCACACTCAAAATCAGCAGAGTGGAGGCTGAGGTTGCTGGGGTTTACTACTGTGTGCAAGGTTAATATAAACCACCCATGGTGCTACAACCCAAAACACAAACCTCCCTGCCTGGGGAGGCCCAGCTGCCCTCCTGCACTGCTGCCAGGGGAGCAGCACAGTACAGGCTACTTTGTGTGAGAGGCAGAGCTTAAAGAATCTGAACAACAAGTTTCACCTGAGGCCTCTGCCCTGGACAGAGAGTGAGGAGAACAGCAGAGCAGCAAGGACGTCCGTCATGGAAGAGAGAGAAAAAAACTCTCCACTCCAAGGTCTTCCTTCTGCACACCAGATGCTGTAGTGAAAGGGATGCAGATGGTGACTGTATTTTAAAGGCAAAACTAATGAACTTTGTTGTCTTTCTGGATGTGTGGTGTGAGAAGGTTAAATTCAGAACAGCTGTTCCACTGGTTTGAATCTGAGCAACTGCAGAATTTGAAACCATCTGTTGTGAGAAGAGGGGAGTTAAAGGGAAGCAGTAAGGAGCGGCAGGGGGTACTGAGGATTTGGAAGGGAGCAAACTAGAATTGTGAGGAGACACCAGCCTCTAGCCCGCACTGTCCTAAACCAGAGGCACAGGAGGGATTCTGGAGATCAGAGACCTGCCCTTTATTATGAGGAGCAACTCCAAAGAACAAGGGGAGTGTAGACTGATGAAAGCAGATTGGGATCCAGAAGGTTACACAGTATGCAAAGCAAAGAGGTGAAAAGAAATCCACAGGGCAGGCCAAGAAGGACTGGCTACTAAGATTTATATAAATGTAACTGAGATTCATGCCTCAGAGCGAAAATAACAATAGAACGATTTCAGTTTTAAACTGTAAACGTAACCTAAATTACAATTGAAGGAAATTTTCCCTTGGCAATCATTGCTATAAAAGGGGCCCAACTGTCCCTTGAGCATGAGGAAGAAACTGCAGGTTTCACCTACAGAAGTGTGCATGTGCTGCCCTCTTCTGGGAAGCTTCATGCACTGCAAGTTCCATGCGACAGTGATCAGCTTTCAAACTATTTATTGCAATATTGTGCTTACAATATTGTGACCTAATTCAATACGAGCAGAACTGGCACAGTTATCTCAGGAAGCTCTAGGTATTTAATGTGTCCATTATTTTCATTTTATTTTTTGAAAACTGGCTCATATAGAACACTTGTGATACATCATTTCCGGCATCCTCCTAAGGTCATCCACTTTTCTTTGCAGTCATTAGAATTAACCCTTGCACACATCCCTGATCCAGCCAACCACAGCACACAAGCCATTCTCCATGCTACAGAAATCAAGTCTCATGGGCTGTAATGATCTTGCAGTACACACTTCTAATGCTGCTCTCATCCCAGCTTCTGGTGGCAAAAACACAATCAAAATCACAAACCAAATAACCTTAACAATATCATAATATCACAATCCCTATGATATTTATTTGTTCACAAGGAAGACTTTGTTTTCACCTACAATTTTGACTTTTTCTTCTGATATGGTCTTTGCACAACTTTGAACGCATTAAAGTTAATCATACTAGTGACAGAGATGTGGGCACTTTCTTCAGTTTTGCACCAAAGGAAAATGCCTCACAGGCCTCACCCTAGTTTGTTGCATGTATTAAGAGCTCCAAAGATGTGGATAACTTAACGAATGTGAGACTGACATCTTCACTGTGAAGAGCAGCCTGTCTAACCTTGTGAAGTAATAGTACACACCAGAAAGGGATAAACACAGAGACAGAAAGACACATGAGGGAAGAATGGCTGGGGAGATCATATGTGAAAGAAACACTAAGTGAGCGAGAAAAGAGTGGATAGGAAAGATAGTGGAGGAAGAAGGAGAAGTAAAAAATAATTAAAAATACTGAGAAGCAGCATTCAAGCTAAGAATTTGCTCAGAAAAATGAGACATTAGAAGGAAATGTGGGGTGTGTGTAAAACATAATGGAGCCTCAGCAGTAATTTGACGTTACAGGAAACGCTGGTGCACGTTCTCCAGGCACAGGGAAAAGAAGGGCCAAATCTTTTAAGTCACATCTACCATGGTAACCACAATGATAAATGTATTACAATTTACTTATTATTCAAATCTCTTTAATTGTTCTCTATCTGCTCAAAAAGTAGCAATGTATGTCATGTGGTTTATAATACATAAAATTAAAATGAGTGACAACAGAATAATGGAAACCAGCAGTCACTCTAAAAGGAATGGTACAGGGGACAACTAGGCAAGGAGCCTGAGTCACAGCTACACACCAACAACGCCACCCATGGGGGCCACAGAATGCGGCCTAAGGACCAACTGAGCTGCTTTTACAGTGCTAGAAAACTTTAAAGAGTTTAATCAAGGAGTTAATTTTATTTGCTTTTACCTTTTAGTACTTCTTTATGGTGGTGACTGTTATTGTTACTGTTATTAAACTGAATGTGAACAAGAATACAAGAAGTTAATAAGAACTTGGTTGCTTACTAGATTCTGTACTCAAGATCTCAAATGCTACTTTATTTACTCCTCACTGAAAATTGCTACACATTGCTCTAACTTCCAGTTGAGAAATCTTTAGCATAGGAAAAAGTAATGAATTTATCTAATAATATATAAAATTCACTAAATGCAAATTCACAATTCTACCCCAGTCTCTGAGTTGGTGCCCTACCCACCTTAACACATCTCCCACACCAGGGAAGAAATATGCAGGCCCAAGGTCACCACCATCGAGCTGACAGGTCGGGTAAGTTTCCAGCTGCAGATGGAGCAGGAGCTTGTGGGATGCAGTACCCTGACCCAGGTCTGCTCTGAAAGAGCATCAGTGAGCAGTGAACCGAAGCCCAGCCTGTGACAGTGTGAAGTCATCAAAGACATTGCCTCTGTGTTCACAAAATTACTTGTCTGACAGACACCAAGGCTATGTGTGAGCTTTGCACTCAGGTGCTGTCCGTGCAGGACCACCATTGGTACCAGAAAGGGTCACAGGCTTTTCTGTGTTTTCCATAAAACAAATTTTTAAACTTTTGCCAAGTTTCTTAAACATGGATCCTGTGTACTCTCCTGAGATAGAAATTAGCTCTAACTTTGTGTGAGGAAAGCCTTCAGTCACAGTGAGAATTGAAATTTTCCCCTACATGAGAACTGTGCTACCTGGCATATGATTTTGTTTTCATTATTATTTCGAAGATGGTCAGGACAAATGGACAAATGTCAAGTGCAAAATTATTTTCTTTTCAGAGGAGGTTACCTTGGGTAAATATTGCTTAGAATGAAGGCACATTTTCCTTTATCATTTCTTTCTTTGACAAATACACGGCTATGTCTCCACAGCCATACTTAGGTGATGGCAGAGTCCATGCCCTTGAACCTTTTCCCAGGTGCCACACTGAGGGCAACCTTCCCTCACCAGAAACAGACCTGAACCACGCTGCGGCCTGCACCATGAACGCATGTTTTACATATTCCTGAAGCCCAGTACTCACGTTCCCTTTAAGGAGAGATATCTAACATGGGCAAATTGTTACCCAATTTTAGAGAAAAGTGAGATTTTCCCTTTGTCAGAATTACACTGGCAAATTCTCTTGATCAAATTCTAGCGATATCCCAATTAGAAAGTTCTTTGTGAGTCCCCTCCAAACATTACAGTACATGGCAAAGTTCACATCACCCTGTGATCCTACAGGGCAACAAACAAAACCCTTCAGTGTTTCAGCTACACACTGGCAGAACAAGCAAGTTAGGAAGAGCTGACTTATACACAGCTTTAGGATGCGTCCGTGTTTTTAAACAATGATATGTGGCAGGAGAAATGCTTCATTGCTGATATATATTTATGCCTCAAAGTAGGCATTGAATTCCAATTTAAAAAGAATATATGAAGAAGATTAGGTATAAAATTCTTTCCACAGAGGCACAAATTTTCACCTCCCTGTATCACCTTCTATTCATTAACTGAGACTGGGAGATCAGAAGGAAGGTGTGGTACAGAGTCACATCCATCAGCAGCGCGGACTGAGGTTACACAGCGTTGCCTTTAGGAGAGCAGGTAGGAAGGCTGTACAGATGATCATGACTCTGAAGAATGTTCAGAGACATAAAATATTGCCATCAGCAAAGATAAGGAAAGAGGGTCACAGAGGAGAAATGTGAGGGCCTTCCAGGACGTGGAAACCACAGGTGAGGGGTTCCTTGCAGGAGCCTCAAGATGGGGATGCAGCCTGATGCTCAACTTAGAAACTGTCCCGTTACAGCTACCAGATGTGATGCAGTGAACTTTAGCTTCAAATAAAAAAATATATTGAAGTGGGCTGGGTCTTACAGAGTGACACCCTGGCTACCTCACATCAACAACAGTCATGAAGTAATAAAAGGAGAAACCACACAAAAGAGAGAGCTAACAAAAGGGAATGGGAGGACAAGCAAAGACAGAAAGCAGGGAAGAACAGGCAAGAAAAGGGAGAGAAAGGAACAGGAAGGATAAAAGATGAGACCCATTTTTATTGTTCGCCATCAAACTTGCCTGAGGTCCCAGGTCATGGTCAATACCAGCAAAGATTATTCTCCAAAAATGCCTGCTTCAGAGAGACTGGAACCTTCCAACCATGAAGCTGGTTCCAGATAGCCTTGTGGAGGAGGTGCCCAGATGAAGACCTGTCTGGAGGAGGACACAAGCAGGAAAGTGCTCAAGAATGCTCAGGAATACTATTTAAAGGATCACAGACCATAAAGTCAGAGACTCTTGGCATTAAAACTCACATACATTAACTAAGTACCGATGAAAATATCAGAGAACAAAGGGCTCTTCCCATATTTCTTGTTTGGAAATAAATTATAAACTTGATATTATTTAAAAAATGGAGGAAACTACCAGGAAAAAACATTAATCGGCTCTATAAAATTGCCATCTCAATACATTATATACACACTGTAAATCTTTCAAATTTTCTTTTAATCAAGCCACATGTATTATTCACAACACAATTTATGTTTTATTATTTGTTTTAATCTATGTAATATTGCCTTTAATTTTGCTTTCAGAATATTAATATTACAATTATTTCCATAGATACAAAATATTAAAATAACTTCTTATACTCTGATGTAACTCACATGTAAAATACTGGGATACTTTAATACAAAACAGCTAAACAGCATATAGTGTTAAAGCTTCCTGATTTTCAAGGATAAAAATATGAAAGCTGACTCAATGTGTCTAATTCCGATACTCACAACTTGTGGCCTCTTCTAAATCTCTGTTAAACTTCACAACTTTGCCTTGTGACTGCTCCCATGAGCTGAAGTTCATTGTGTTCTGTTTCACATCCTACTTCTGATTAATGTGAGACAGCTTACGAAAGGGATTTAAGAGTCCAGACAGGATCAATAAGTGAACTTTTCAACCTGTTCCACTATTTAGAAAGAACACACATGCTCACAAGATAAAGTCAACCAAAATAGACAGGGCACACCTGTCAATCTAGTATACAGGTGGCTGAGGCAGGAGTACAGAGAGCTGGAACCAAAGCTTGGCAACTGAATAACACAGTTAAACCCAGTCTAAAATCAAAGAAATACAAAGGACTGACTATGAAGCTCAGTGTGAATGTCCTAGTTTTAACCCTGAACACACACACCCACATGCACACACATACACAGAGGGTAATAAGCGCATCCAGGCAGTATTTTATGTACAATAAAAGCACATATTATAGAACCATCCTTTCATTATTTTTAAACAAACACACTTTCCCAAAATGTGAGAGGCACACTGAAGCTCTTGGGCTGTCATAATAAATAATATGAACTTATACACCAATGACAGCATGGCTTTACTGTCTCATAGCTTTGGAAGAAGTCTCAAATTGACCCCCTTTCCACAGTGACCATCTCAGATAAACTCTGGGACCATTGTAGTCATGGGTGCAACTTACTCTGAGACTTTAAAACACTGGATTCAATGGGGACATTCACTTTAAACTATGGACTATTGCTATGTAGTATCTATTAAAAGAAATAGTAGATATGAGGATATTTTATGATCATTCAGAAGAGTATTAGGAATTATTCCTTTCATTGTGTATAACATCAAGAGAAATCTTTCTTCAAGAAAGGATTTGATAAATCCGAAATATGTATGTTTGTGCATGTCTCTATGTGTATACATATCTTGAAGGAAACAGGCATGATCAGCAATTTACCAATTTCAAAACCTATTCACAAGCAAATTCACATCCACTATGAAGGGCATACTGTTTTTCTTTTACCTTTTGCATTCCACAGAGTAGCAAGCCTACAGCTTGAAGAGAAATACTTTACATTGCATCACATTTTTATTAATTTTGGTGCTTTTCTGTCATTTAATTTCTAAAAAAATAAAATATTTTTTTCTCATACTTATTATAAGATGATGAGCATTTTCAAATCAGAAGTCCTTAAAGCTATAAAAAATATTAAAGGTGAGTTCTCATGAAGTGAGAATTGCTTTTTCTCTTCTAGCAGGCTAAAACACATGAGCTTCCCCCTCCCAGAGACTGATCTGCACACACCCCTGTATCTTGGGGACTGCAGTCTGGTCTAGAATGGGCAGAGTCCTTAAGTGATACACAGATTTTCCTAGAGATTCTTCTACCCAATGTTGCACACAGCATGGACTTTAGCTCTTTTTTTTCCTCCAAATGCAGAGGGCATTTTATACCAGTAGAATCACACGAGAAGCCTCCCACCATGCTCTTCACACGTTCTGCACTACTGCACCTATCAGGGAATTTGCATTTTGTCCCCAGTGAGGACCTTCCCAAGCAAGCCTCAGATAAAAGCTGGCTCTAGCTTTGCCTTGACTGATCAGGACGCTTCAGTACCAGTTCGCATAATGAGGATCCCTCTTCAGCTCCTGGGAGTGCTACTGCTCTGCATCACTGGTAAGGACACTGGGAGAAAAAGAGGGCCCTGGGAGAGGCGGTGAGTTTCTGGGTGCCATGGCTGCCTGGCTGAGTTCTGTACATACATGAGATGTGCATCCCTGACTTGAAACATGGCTATGTGAGTTTAGATCAGTGAGGGAAGAAAATTCTGAAGGACGTACGACTTGGCCTCTCATGAACATTGCTTCAAAGAACGAGAGGGCTGTACAGATGAATTCTAGAGAGAATCTTGTGAATAAAAACCTTGGACACAATCTCAAATTTGAAAATTTTCCACTGCACCTTAAAATAACGATACATATGTCACTGGATAATGAGAAAACAGATATCTATCAAAATGGCTCTTAATGTTGATTCCTAATATTTCACTACCTCTTCATCATTTAAGGATGCACAGGAGATGCTGTGATGACCCAGACCCCACTCTCTCTGTCTGTTGTCACTGGAGAGCCAGCCTCCATCTCCTGCAGGGCCAGTCACAGCCTCCTGCATTGCGATGGAGACACTTACCTGTATTGGGTTGTGCACAAGCCAGGCCAGGCTCCAAGGGGTATGATTTATGAGGTTTGCAACAGATATTCTGGCATCTCAGACAGGTTCAGTGGCAGTGGGACAGGGACAGATTTCACACTCACAGTCAACAGGTTGGAGGATGACGATGCTGGAGTTTATAACTGTAATTAAGGTATACATGCTGCTCCCACAGTGATACAGCCCCAAACACAAACCTCCCTGCCTGGGAGGCCCAGCTGCCCTCCTGCACTGCTGTCTGGGGAGCAGCACAGCACAGCCTGCTCTATGTGACAGAAAGAGGCTGAAGAATCAGAACAACAAGTTGCAGCTGAGGCCTCTGCCAGGGAGCATGAGGAAAAGAGCAGAGCAGCAAGGACCTGTGTCATGGAAGAGAGAAAAGAAAACTCTCCCTCTGAGGTCTGCTTGTACACACCCTTGACCCAACAGAGGCTGTAGTGAAAAGTTGGCAGATGGTGACTGTATTTTAAGGCAAAATAATGAACTTTCTTGTCTTTCTGTATGTGTTGTGTCAGAAAAGATTAAAAAAAAACATGATAACTGTTCCACAGGTTTGAGTTTCTGCAACTGGAGAATTTGAAACCATGTGTTGTGAGATCAGGGGTGTGGAAGGAAAGCATCAAGGAGTGGTGGGGGACTGAGGACATGGGAGGGAGCAGGAGAGAATTTCGAGATGTCCCATGACTCCAGCTGGTGATGTCCTAACCCAGAGACACAGGAGGGATTCTGGAGATCAGGGACCTGTACTGAGACATGAGGAGGAACTCAGAAGGACAGACGAGCAGAAACCGATGAAAGCAGACTGGGACCCTGAAGGCAACACAGTGTGGAAAGCAATGATATGAAGAGAAATCCACGAGGGAGGCCAAGAAGGACTGGCTAAGATAAAAATGAAAAGGAAGAATGAATGAAACTGAGAGAAATTCATGCCCCAGAGACAAAATAAGATCAATAAAATGACTTTTGTTTTCAATGGTAAACTTTAACTATTTTACACATGAAGGAAATTTCCCTTGGGGATCCTTGCTATAAAACCAGCCAAAAAGTTTCACTTGTGAGATCACAGCCCCTTGAGCAAAAGGAAGAAACTGAAGGCTTCACCTACAGAAGTGTGCATGTGCTGCACTCTTCTGGTCAGCTTTATGCACTGCAAGTGCCCAGTGACACTGTTCAGCCTCTTTCAAATATTTGTCTTACAACAATGTGACCTAATTCAACACCAGCAGAACTGCCACAAAAGAGTAAGTGAGTAACAAAAGGTATAACAGATGTGAAATAGTAAGAAAATGTTCAAGTGGGAAGGGGAACTAGGGAAGGGAAGGACAGAAGAAAAAATGATAAAAGAAGGAAAAATGGAAACAAAGCTTTTGTAACTGAGGGGATCAAGGATTGAGGAGAGTAGAGAGGAATGGAGATAAAAGAATCAACCTATATCATGTACCGGAGCCAGTTCCCTATGAAGACTGCATCAGCATGTATACTTAAAATGCACCAAAATTCACCTAACTTTTAAAATTTGAATAGTTTGTTTATATATCAAAATGAAAATGTAGTTTGAAACATATAAAAAATAGAAAATCATAAAAATGGACTGATCCTCCTTCTTCATTACTTTGGGATACACTGAGTTATTGAGATGACCCACAATCTACTCTCTCTGTCCATCACCACTGGAGACTCAGCCTCCATCTCCTGCAGATCAAATCAAAGCCTCCTGATCTAGGAGGGAAACATCTCTTCAATTCATTTACGCAGAAGCCAGGGCACCCTCCATAGCGTATGATTTATAACACTTTTAAGAAATATTTTTATGTCTCAAAATATCCAATGGCAGTGGGTCAGGCATACATTTTCCACTGAAAATCAGCTGGGTGGAAGCTGAGGATGTTGGAATTTATGACTGCATGCAAGGCCCACAAGCACTCTCCACACTGTTAGAATCTCAACATAAACCTCCCTGCTTGGAGTGGACCGCTGCCCTCATGTGCTACTTGCCTGGGGAAAAGCACAACCAGTTTCTTGAGGTTGTGGAAGACAAAGACTGTGATGCCCTGAGAGGAGCAAATTGTGACTAAGGTCTGTATCCCTGAGGTACCTCAGCTCCTAACAAGCACAATTCATTAATAACCTTCTCAATTGTAATAACCTTCACAAGACAAACATGGCAGCAAATCATATGACCCAGAGTCTACAGAGTCAGTAGAGAAGACTGAGTGGGAAGAGGCCATGAGTAACAAGGACCTGTGCTCCAGTGAAGCCTGAATACACAGGGGAGGACAGTGAAGGTGACTTCGCAGGTTCCTTGTGTGCCTCACAAATTCCTGGCATTTTATGAAAATTGGAACATAAATCAAATCATAAGCATGCAAAATAGACTTTGGTTTTAGACAGGCAAACTAGTGGAAATGCATCAAGTCCAAAGGAAAATTTTCACTGTACATTATAATATTGTACAAACATATCTTTCCAAATTGAGAAAAACATTAAGAATTTTCATGACAAAGAGCCCTTTAACAAATTCAGGACCATCAAACCAGCACTATCAAAATTTGGAAGTCCATCAAAGGAAAAATGCAGAAATCAAGAACAAAATTAAGGCAATGAGAGGAATTAGTCAATATCTTTCATCAATAACTCACAATGTAAAAGCCTTTACAAATAACATTTTAAGGATCATAGACCACACAGTCAGAGATTGTAGCAGTTCAATTATATTTCAGCCAGGTGTGGTGCCAAGTCCCTGTACCCCAGCACTCAGGAAGGTAAGGCAGGAGAATTGCTGCATGTTCAAGGACAGCCTGGGCTACAAAGTAAATTCAAGACCAGCATAAATTGCACAATGAAACCCTAACTCTAAAAGATAACAACAAATCAATAATTTAAGTATGAATGAAAACAGTAAAAATTACACAAAGCAAATGCTCTGCACCAGAATTGGAGATGGAAAAACATATTGAAGAAATAAAAGAGTATTGTGTAGAAAAGTGAAACTAACAAAAAATCATTAATCAGCAATATGAAATTTATATTTCATGGTACTTTATAAGCAATATAAATTTATAACATCTTGAAAATTTAAAGCATTAGCACATTTTTGACAAGAGTATTGATTTCATTAATATGCTCTCCCCTTTTATATCGCTTTCCCTAGATAATGCACTAAAAATTCTTAAAATCTGATTCAAATTTGATCTAAGATTGCTGCCGTACCCTATTGTAACACACCCAGATTGTACATGGTCACAGGGACTGCTGAATTTCCAAGGACAAGAATATGAAAGCTGAATCAATGTGCCCGTTATTTTCCATCAAGTTCTCATATTTTCTCTACATTTCTGTGAAACTTTAAAGCCCTGCTCCGTGCCTGTTCCCATGAACTCAACCCTTTTTTTTTTCTGTCATGTTACTCACTGCTGTTAATTCAGGTTAGATAGATGAAGAATAGAATCTAAAATTGAGGCGAAGGGAAATACACTAAGGTATGCCATGTACATGTACCTACCCCACACAATAAATGCGATCGTTATGCATTGCAAACATGTACTAATCAAAACACATAACATTGCAAAAACAACAAAACAGAACCTAGAAATGTCAAACACAAAGTCACACCAACCTTTCCAAGTGTTTACAGAGAATGTAAACACTCAGAAGACAAAGACACAAGCAGGATGACACAGCCTGTCATCCCAGCATTCAGGGAGCCTGAGGCAAGAGGATGGCATGTGCTGGCCTAAACTGACAAACTTAGTGACTTAAGCTTACTCTGTCTCATAAGATAAAAAATAGTAATCAAAGGAGCTGGGATACAGATTAGTGAGAAAATTATGGGTTCAATCCCAAGGGCAGGAGTGGAAAAGGCAAAGAAGGAGATGGAGGAGAAGGGCAGGAGAAACATTTCGAGCGCTGTATTTAAAATGAGAGCAAACAAGAGGAAATATCTATTTTTCCAATAAGTTTCCACAGTTCTGAGGGCATGAGCCAGAATTCGCTGACTGTCATTTTAACAATACCACGAACTTCAGGTCTTCAACAGCAGGCTTAGCTCCCGACTTGGAGGAAGGAATCTGAAATTGAAATCCCGCAGCAGATCCGACCCAGCACAGCACCCAGGATCATCCTGGCCTGAGCTGCTCACTAATTCACACTGCACAGAGACAGGAAGAAGCCTGGGGTCGCCCTGATGTCCTCACACACGGGCTCCTTTTCACACAAGCACTGCGGCTTCACAGCCCTAGGACAATAAAACACATGACGACAAGGACTTCCATGGCCCTTTAGAAAGACAGCTATGAAGCTATACCTCCTCCGTCTGCACAGCACTTCAGAGGAATTTTTGCCTTAAGAAGTATTTTTATTAATCTGAGTGTGAGTGTGGCATAGACACATCCACACATTTGCATACAGACACATATTTGATAAACAAGTACATGTATTAGATTTTATACTAAATGTAAATAATTTCACAAATAAATCTCAATGGAGATAAACACAACAGATCATTCACAAAATTTTAAAACATACTTAGCAAGAATTTTATATTCAATATAGAAGGCATAATTTCTTCAAAATTTCCACTTGATTTGCACAAGGTTATTGGGCATATGTCAGAAAACAACATATAAATTCTTTCAACATGATTGTTTTTATCCACTTTAGCCAACACATTCAGGAAAGAATATTCTCACACACTTGTAAACCTCACAGAGTTGACATGGAAACAGCAGTGGCCTGAGTCTTACAGCCCCACTCCACCCTACTGTGGCGGAAATCTTTGAAGATCACTGTAAGGTGCAAATTCCTTCAAAACCAGGGTGGAGGCCAAGCACCATGGGCTTTTCCTCCTAGACCATGATCTGATCACACATGTGCATCTCCCAGAGTCTGGGTGCTGCCTTGGGCAACAGGAACATGGTGCTCATGCTCCTGTCACAGGTGCAGACTTTCACACTGCAGTCCTCATGCCCACTACTGCAGACAGCAGGAACTTTCTCTCTATGGGTTCCTCCCAAACACAGAGGAGAGTTTCTACCACCACCTCACAGTAGAGGACCCTGCCTGCCTCTTCACTATTTCCACACCACTGCACCCACCAGGGAATTTGCATCTTGCTCCTCAGAGAGGAACTGCCTGGGCCAGCCTGAGATAAGAGCTCCGCTGTCACCTCACCCTGGGTGATCAGGACTCTGAGTTCAGCTTCTCAACATGAGGCTCCCTGCTCAGCTCCTGGGGCTGCTGATGCTCTGCCTGCCTGGTAAGGACACCTGGAGGTTAGGGAGAGATGGAGTGAGAGGTATGCTCCGGACACCCCCTGCTGCCCAGATGTGCTTAGAACATAGTGACATGGTCTGGTTTGCAGCATGAAGAGGGAAGGATCTGGTCTGCAGGGTGAGGAGATTTCCTAGGGTACAAGGACCTCAGTCCACTGCTATGATTTTACACAAAAAAGACACAGATGGTGCAGGTGAACTCTATGGGTTCCCTTATGGCTACTTGTCTAGGGCCCCATTCTTCAAATTGAATGCTTTTGTATAGAAATCAAAATGATAAAAATAATATAGATTGCTATATATGAAAAAAGGAATAACAATGAAAATAGCTCAAGATATTTTTAAGTGATCTCACGCTTCTCCCTCATCATTTCAGGATCCACAGGAGACGTTGTGATGACC
This sequence comes from Cavia porcellus, assembly GCF_034190915.1. Taxonomy (NCBI): domain Eukaryota; kingdom Metazoa; phylum Chordata; class Mammalia; order Rodentia; family Caviidae; genus Cavia; species Cavia porcellus. Next base: position 40,424,132 of record NW_026947501.1, on the reverse strand, counting down.
CAGACCCCACTCTCTCTGTCCATCACCCCTGGAGAGCCAGCCTCCATCTCCTGCAAGGCCAGTCAGAGCCTCTTGCATAGTAATGGAAAAACTTACTTTTACTGGCTTGTGCAGAAGCCAGACCAAGCTCCACGGCGCATGCTTTATCTGATTTCCAATAGAGACTCGTGGGTCTCTGACAGGTTCAGTGGTAGTGGGTCAGGAACAGATTTCACACTCACAATCAGCAGGGTGGAGGCTGAGGACTCAGGGGTGTATTACTGTTTGCAAGCTACACATGAACCTCCCACAGTGCTACTGCCCTGAACACAAACCTCCCTGCCTGGGTAGGCACAGCTGCCCTCCTGCACTGCTGTCTGGGGAGCAGCACAGCACAGACTGCTCTATGAGAGAGGCAGAGGTTGAAGAATCAGAACAACAAGTTGCAGCTGAGGCCTCTGCTTGGCCCTGAGAGTGAGGAAAGCAGCAGAACAGCCAGGACCTGTGCTCTGCTGAAGCCTCTGACACAGTTGGGAGAATCATGCAGCTGTCTCCACAGGTTCTTTTGCCCTTGAAACTTGTGTTCCTTTATGAAACTGAATAAAACCAAAACAAACGCACAAACATAAACTTAGCCTAAAATGATTAATAAGATGAAATTATCACATAACTTTGGTACTTTATCTTTCACTGTCTTCTTATCATGTCACCCAGTGCGGAATTAGTAGCCATGCACCAAAAAGCAGGCACAGGAAACAAGTGGTGGGGAAAAAGTAGGTCTGCTGATATACATGGTTAGACATGGAGAGTAGGCAGGGCAGATCACACTGGATCTACGTGCAGAGCTCAAGCCCAGTTTCAGGCTGCAGGTGTAACTCACAGCAGATCTGAACATGAGGAATTTTCAGAGTCCTGCACCAGACACCAAACACAGCAGCCAAACATGGCAACCAGCCATGAGATTAGGGACCATGAGAGAAAGTCAGGGCAAAGAGAAATTGCTGAATACTTTAGGCAGAGAGTTGATTCAATATGCATTTTTTCTTTATTTTTTAGGAGAAAGAGTTTTTATCATCATTATTTTGTGTTTGACATGAAATATACATCAATACTACCTTGAAATGAAAAATCACAGCATTGGGAAAAGTTCCCTGATTTGCAGGGATCTTATCCTGGGTCTGAAGTGACCTACACACCTGCTCCAGAGGAAAGAAAACCTCTGAGCAGAGAATGACACCCTCGAGCCTTCACTCCTCAGGACGATTAAGTTTTGTGGTTGCAAACAAACACCTCAAAATTGCAAGACTCCACTCAGCTCTCAGACAGTACTGGGATCTTCACAAACACCCACAGCTAAGGTGAGTCAACAGCTCCAGTGACATCACCAAGGCTAACTGATGGGAGGCCACATTCTGTGGCCACTGAGTAGATTTTGTGCATGAGCTCCAGCCATACTCCAGCCTCATCAGTTAACACTGTGGATTCACTGTCATCATTTGTACAAGGTCATATGGATCCTCTATTTCAGTTTTCCATGAAGTTATAACTGAGAATAGTACTCAGTACTTAAAACTTCCATAACATTTCCCAAGAGACAAATGATCTTCAACGTTTGTACTAGAGAAAGTGTTAGCCAGACATAACAAGAACTTTCCCCAGGTGGGAAGTGTGTAACATAATACCTTATTTTCTTTGAAGTCTAAGAAGCTCGGTGCTGGAGCACATCCACAGTCACAGAACTTTTCTCTTTTTAGAACAGTTTTGTAGCTGTAAATTTTACATTTATGAAAATTTATGCTTTACACATATATTTCTATTGAGTTTTGCATAAGTATAAATATGATTTCAAAAACCTGTTTGGTCTGTAAAGCAGGTCCAGCACCCGTAGACATTCCCGGGTGCACTCTGTTCAGTCACCACAAACACACCTGAGACTCACTGCTGCCTGCACCCTGCATAAATGCTCTGCCTGTCTCAGATGTTCATATGCAGCTTCCCTTCAATGTGGACATCACAAACTATTTATATTGCAGTGTTGTTCTAGAGAAAATGTGTGTTTTAATTTCTTAGAATGTACATGAGTTGTACCTGGTGCGGTAATTCTGTGGATATCTCAATTGGAGATGAAGCTCTCATCTTGGTGCATCCCATTACATCTGTACATAGCACCGCTTACATCTCCAGGTGCTCTACCAGTTACTTCTCAATACATCTGTTCTCCTGGTACAAACTAAGCAAGCAAAGAAAGGCCACTTCATAGAAAAGCAACTTTAAAATTCACTATCTTCTTCACTGTCTGACAAAGAACAGTCAATGCTGATTTCCAATTGAAGATGGATGCATGAATGGAATCAGTTAGCACATTATTTCCATAGGGGAACAAATAACCAAGTCACAAACACTATTCACATTTCAATTTCTGATTTGTTGTTTGATTTAATCTATATGATACCATCTTTACTTTTTCTTTCAGGAGATTATTGCTACAATTATTTTCTTAGTTATGAAATACTTCTATACATTCTTATACTCTGATGTGACTCTCACCTAACATACTTGTATACTTCAATATAGTACAGCCAAACTGCATATGGTTTTTTAAACGTCCTGATTTACAAGGACAAGAATACAGAAGGTGACACAATGTGTCTGAGTCTGATGCAAAAAACTCGTGGTCTCCTCCCCATCTGGGTTAAACTTTAGAACTTTGTTATCTGACTGCTTCAATGAGCTGAAATTTATCTTCTTTCATTTCATTTACTACTGATTCATGTGAGACAGATGAAGATCAAGGTGTTAAGAGTAGAGGAAAGTCCAACAAGTGAAAATTTCAATTTCTCAAACTGTTTAGACAGAACCCACACATTCAGAAGACAAGTCAGATAGTGAACAATTGTTAGCCCAGCACACTGAGGCTGAGGCAGGAGGATGGACAGGTGGAGTAGAAACTGGTCAACTGAACACTGCTATGAGACCCAGTTTCAAAACCAGAGAAATACAAAGGACTGGTGATACTAAGCTCAGTGTGAACATGCTCGGTTTAACATCTGGTCCACCCCCACCACACACACACACACACACAAACACACACATAGAGGGTGATAAGCACATGCAGAGAGTTTTTTGTGGACAATAAAAGCACTCATTATAGAATCATCCTTTATTAATTTTTCATAAAAAACACTTTCCAAAATATATGAGAGGCACTCTGCAACTCTTGGGCTGTAATAAAAAATAACATGAACTTATAGACTAATGACAGTTTGGCTTTACTCTTTAACAGCTTTGGAGGAAGTTTTGAATTAACCCCCCTTCCAAAGTGACAATCTTGATAAACTCCACGACCATGTCAGCCATTGGCTCAAATTATTCTGAGACATTAAAACTGTGACATGTTTTAATTGAATCCAAAATGGATTCAATCATGCCACTCTGGTATTTAGAATATTGATTTAATTTATAGACCATGCGTGCCCAATATCTATTAAAACAAAGAGTAGATATGAAAAAGTTCCTTTATGATCATTCAGAAAATAGTAGCATCAATTTTTCCTCAAATATTTTGTATAAAACCAAGAGAAATCCTGGCCTAAGAAATAAAACGTGTCTGTGTGTGTGTGTGTGTGTGTGTCTGTGTGTGTGTGTGTGTGTGCATCAGAATATATATATCTAGAAAACAACAGGATTGACCAAATATTTACCAATTTCAAGATCTACTCACAGAAAATTTACATCTACATTTAAGGCATATTTTTCTTAACTCTTCCCTTCAACAGAGTCAGTGGTCTCCAACTTGAAGAGAGAGAATTTTCTCTGTATCATATTCTTTTGTTTTTGATGCTCCTAGAACATTTAATTTCTAGGTCAAGGAAAAGATTATTTCTAATACTTGTTTCTAAGAAGAGGAGAGTTCAACCAGTCACATCAAAAGGCCTCACAGCACTGGTACAAGCTGTTAATGCTAAAAAACGCTAAAACTGAGTTGTCATGAAGTGAGAATTGCTTTTTCTCTTCCAAGAAGCTAAGAAACATGAGTCTTCCCCTCCCAGAGACTGATCTGCACACATATCTGTATCCTGGGGACCACAGTCCTGTCTGGGATGGGCACAGCCCTGACCACTGTGTCCCTTATGGAGACACAGGTTTTCCAAGGATTCCTTGTACCCACTGCTGCAAACAGCATGGACTGTAGCTCTATGGTTTTCCTCCAAATACAGAAGAGATTTTATACCGCTGGGCTCACATGAGAAGCCTCCCACCATGCTCTTCACTCTTTCTGCACCACTGCACCCACCAGGGAATTTGTATTTTGTCCCCGGGGATAACCTTCCCTGGCAAGTGTCACATAAAAGCTGGCTCTAGCTTTGCCTTACCTGATTAGGACTCTTCAGTACCAATTCTCATAATGAGGCTCCCTCTTCAGCTCCTGGGGCTGCTACTGCTCTGGATCATTGGTAAGAACACCAGGAGATGAGGAGGGGCATGGAGAGAGGGGGTGAGTTTGAGGTCCCACTGCTGCCTGGCTGAGTTCAGTACATACATGAGATGTGCATCCCTGACTTGAAGCATGGAAGTGAGAGGTTAGATCAGTGAGGGAAGGAAATTCCTGAAGGACTCAGGACCTGACCTCCCATGAAGACTGCCTCAAAGAAAGAGAGGGATGCCCAGATGAAATCTAGAGGGAACTTTGTGATTAAAAACCTTGGATATAATCTCAAATTTGAAAATTTTCCAAGGCACTTTAAAATAAAGATACTAACTTCACTTGATAATGAGAAAACAGAAATCTATCAAAATGGCTCATAAAGTTCCTTCCTGATATTTCACTTCTCCTTCATCATTTTAGAATCCACAGGAGATGTTGTCACGACCCAGACCCCACTCTCTGTGTCTGTGGCCTCTGGAGAGCTGGCCTCCATCTCCTGCAGGTTCACTCAGAGCCTTCTACATAGTGATGGAAACACCTATTTGAATTGGGTGGTGCACAAGACAGGCCAGGCTCCAAAGTGTATAATTTTTCTGTTTTCCAAAAAGTTATTCTGGACCCCAGACAGGTTCAGTGGCAGTGGGTCAGGAACAGATTTCACAATGAATATCAGCAGGGTGGAGGCTGAGGATGCTGGGGTTTATTATTGTGTGCAAGATTTATATATTCATCCCACAGTGCTAGAGCACCAAACACAAAGCTCCCTGCCTGGGGAGACCCACAGCACAGGCTGCTCTGCATGAGAGGAAGAGGCTGAAGAATCAGAACAATAAGTTGCAGCTGAGGCCTCTGCCCGGGCCTGAGAGTGAGGAAAACAGCAGAGCAGCCAGGACCTGTGCTCTGCTGAGGCCTCTGACACAGAGGGAGAAGGCTGAAACTCTCTTCCAGGGGTTCCTTTGAGTCCTCAAATTTCTGATATTTTTTTAAAGAAAATGGATAAAGCCAAACAAGACACACAATAAATTTAGCCTAAAATGACTATTAAAATGAAATGTCTTGTGATTTATAATGGATATTGCACTTTCTTTATACCACATGATAATCCAGTGGGTATATGGTGACCATGCATGGTTCTCTCAGCCTGTCTGCAGCTCCTGGAGAGCTTCCCGCGTCTCAGAAGAGCAAAGTTGAGGGCTGGCAATGGTGAGCTCCTGAGACTCCATGAATCATCGGGAAGTGATGATTCTTGCAGGACTCTTAGTCTTACTGACTCCATGGTGATTAAAGATCCTGGCTAAAAGAAACTTCAGTCCTGTGACATCTCTCTCATCAATGTAGCAAGGCAAAGGTGAGCATCTAAATTGTGACTCTGCCTCATCACATACTGGGGTTGACATGAGAGAAGTTGAATGATCCTTATTTGGTCGCCATCCTTTCCTGCTTCCTGGTATAACCTCCGCCTGGGTAGCACTGACACTCTCCTATCCACCGGGTCATCAGGCCAGGATCAAGAAAATAAGTGTGTGATTTAATAGGTAGAACATTAAACACTTTGTGGAATGTTTTTAGGTCTAAGCTTGTATTGTCATATGTTATGTTTATTAATGTGCACTTGCTGTACTTCTATGTACAGTGTGGGTAGTTGGCATTATGTACATAACACATTTTAATTATTTTTAATTCCTCTTGCCACCTTTATCTTCTCTTCCCTGTCTCTCTGGTTTCCCTATCAATTTTAAGAGCATTTAGCAGCTTATTTTGTATTATCTGTCTTATTTTGCTATTTAATCTATTAATACTTTGGATTTCACATCTAAGAGAAACAATGGGATATGTACGGTTGTGTGTTGATATATTTCATCTAACATAAGGGTCTCAAGCTGCATTCATTTTCGTACAAATGACTCAGTCATTTTTAGGGCTCAGAAGTACTCCACTGTGTAAGTACATTTCTTCATATCCATGCATCTGTCCATGGACATATGAGCTGCATCCAATATTGAGTGCTTATAAGTTGTGCTGCTCTGAACATGGCTGTGCATGAATCATTGTAATTAGATGTCCTGAACCCTTTGTGGAAGATAACTAGAACCAGAAGAGTGGAGTCAAGCTGAATTTCTATTTTTAGGTTTTTGCAGGCTCTGCATATAGAGATCCATGCTGGTTGTACTAGTTTCCATCTCTACCAACCAAATAGAAGAGTGTATTTTTCCCCACAGCCTCACCAATATTTCGTGTTATTTGATTTCTATAGGGTGGCCATTTTTCCTGTGAGAAAATGTAACCTCACTGTTGTTTTAATTTGCATTTTTCTCAGAGCTGGTAATACTGAAAATTTCTTTATATATTTACCATTTATTCTTCTTCTTCTAATAACTTATTGTTCTTCTTCTAAAAACTTATTATTCTTTTTCTAAAAACTCTCTGGCCCTTTCATTTACCCATTTGTGATTGACTCTTATTTAGGAGATCTGTTTCTTTTAGAGTTCTTTACATGTTGTCAGTTTTAATCTTCTTCCTAATGAGCATGGGGCAAAGAATTCTCCTCGTTCTACATTTTGTTTTTTCACTCTTTCAGCTGCATCATTAACTACACAGAAGCATTTTAACTTAATATAATTTAATTTGTTGTTTCTTGATGTTGAACAGAACCCCAGTTCAAAAAGGCTTTATCTATTCTCATGCCCTCAAAAGTTTATCTATATTATTATCTACCTGAAGATTAAGTGCTTCTGTATTAAAGTCCAGGCTTTTGATTCATATTTATTATATTTTACTGTATGATGAGAAATACAGGTTTAGGCTGAATATTCTCACGTGTGTAACCAGTTTTCCTAATGCTATCTGTCAAACAGGCTGTCTTTCTACCAAGCACAGATATCTGAGGAAGCTCTGTACATTTAATCTGTCCAATTATTGAAAACAGGCTCACACAGAACAGTTTTTGTGCAAGATCCTTTCTGTTATCTTCCTCACATGCTCTTCTAGTCATTAGAATCCACCCTCACACACAACCCTGCCCCAGCCAAGTACAGCACACAAACCATTCTCCATGTTACACAAAACCCAGTGTGTAATGTGGGCTAATGATCTTGCGATATCTGCTTATACTCCTGCTCTCAATCCAGCACCTGATCACAAAGGTCATGATTAAATGCTCCACTTCCAGATACCACCTTCTAAGTGAAAGAGCCACCACACTCTCATCAGGGTCGGAGTCACAATGGGGAGCCTGATTAGCAGGGGCAATGGTACCTGGCAAGGAAGTGAGGAGGAGAATAATTCAGCAATCCATGGGTAAAAAGCAGGCCTAGGGAATAGACATTGGGAGAAAGGAGGTCTGGTAAGATGTACAGTTAGTCAGTAGAGAGCAGGCAGGGCAGACCACACAGGAACTCTTTGCAGAGCTCAGAAAAGTCCCAATTCCAAGACTGCAGGTTTAGCTCAGTGGCAGAGTGCTTCATTAGGATCCTGAGAGCCTGGCTTCAGTCTTAAACATCTACAAACAGAAGAAACAGATAGAAGAAAGCTCCCATCTTCATCCATCACCAGACCAGTTTCCTCTGAATCTGTGGACATGGATCGGGACATGAGGAGTGTTCAGGGTTCTGCACCAGATTCGAAACATGGCAGCCAAGGATGGCAACCAGGCTTGGGTCTTGGGGACCACGGCAATAAGTCAAGACAAACAAATCACTGAAAATTTTAAGAACATAGCTGATTTCATGTATTTCTTTATTTTGGGTGAAATTATTTTTATTATGATTATTTTGTGTTTCATATGAGAGATGGATCATTCATACATTCAAATGAAAAATCACAGCATTGGGGACAATTCCCTGACTTACACAGGATGGCTAAGATGAACAGCTGGGGATGTCATACTGCATCTAATGAGATCTCCTCCATGCCCCCTCCATTGGGAAGAAAACCTCTGGCCAGAGAAAGATACCCTCCAGCATTCACGCATCAGGATTGTTAAGTTTTCTGCCAGCAAATGAAGACTTCAGCTCTTGAAATGCTCTAATCAGCTCTCAGACAGGTTCAGGACCTTCACATCACCCGAGGCTTAGGAAGTCCACAAATCAAGTGACATTAGGGCTCATTGTTGGGAGACCACACTCTGTGTCCACTGACGAGATTTTGCACATGAGCTCAGGTCCATATTCCAGTCTCACCATTTAACACTGTGTATGCACTGTCTCCAATTGTAGAGCAAAAGACCATATAGATCTTACTTTTGCATTGTCTATGAAATTATAGTTAAGACTATTACTCAACTCAGTTCTTAACACTCCCATGCAATTCCCTGAGAGAAACATGATCCTCAAAATTTTGCACTACAAAAACAATGAGCCAGATTTAAGAACAGGAATTCTTCCACAAATGAGAAATCTATAACATAATACTTTACTTTCTTTGCACTCGGGTCCAAGAAGCTCAGTGTTAGAGCATATCCACAGTCATGGGACTTTTTTTCCTTTTAGGATAGTTATGTAGTATTAAAATTTATGTTTATGAAAAGTAAACATTTCAGTACATATTTCTATTGATTTTGATACACACACACACACACACACACACACACACACACACACATCTTCAAAAACCTATTTGGTCTATAGAGCAGGTCCAGCACGCATAGACATTCCCAGGTGCACTCTGTTCACTCACCACAAACACACCTAAGACTCACTGCTTGCCTACACCTTGCATAAACTCTCTATTCAGATGTTCATATGCAGCTTTCCTGTAATGGGAACATTACAAACTATTTGAGCTGTTGTTTTGCTCTATAGAAAAGGTTGTTTTAAGCTTTGTAGAATATATATCAATTATTCTTGTTTTCATAATTCTGTGGGTTTCTCAAGTGTAGGTGAAGCTCTCATCTTGGTGAATCCCCATTACATCTGTGCATGGCACCGCCCACATCACCAGGTGCTTTACCTGATACCATTCAACATGTCTGTTATAGCAGTAAACACCTGCATACCAAGCAAGTAAAGAAAGGCCACTTCATACAGAGACAACTTGAAGATCCGGTGCAGAACTTCAACAATTACAAGTGGTCCATGAGACTCACCTTCATCGCCTCTATGCTTCAAAGAACAGTCAGTGCTTATTTCCATTTGAAAGTGGATGCATGAATGGAATTAGTTAGCACATTGCAAGTTTTCCTTCTTCAGAAACAGACTTCTTTTAATGAACGGAATTTGAAATTAACTGACTGTGAAGTAGAATATCTGGGGAACAAAAAAACACCCTTAATTCCTGTGAACTGAGGATCTTCAGTGCTGACATATGGAAAGCACACAAGGAGGAAGCACGCACAGGAGCAGCCTAGAGAGGGGCCGGGAGATAAAATTCTGGCAGATGGAAAGGTGAGGGACACAGTCTCAGGCACACCTCTAGGAGCTGAAGAACCACAGATTCCCTTCTAGATCTTCCAGAGTGAGTTCATCCTGACAGCATCCTGGCTCTATCACACTAAGGACTGAGCTGTACTTCTGACCTCCAGAACTGTAAAATGATGGTTTTTGAATATTCAAGACATAATTGCATACAAAGTCTTACTGTACAAATAAAAAAGTAATGTGAATGTCTATACTGAGTTTTCCTGTAAGACTCTTCCATAATAAAGGATGTAAGGGACACCAATCATTTAATTTTCTGCTGAACGCTGTCACCTTTCTTATCAGGAGGAATGGGACAGACTCTTTATGTAGACAAAGAGAGTGCAACTCCTGTGTCACATTGTCAGCAAACAGCAGGACAGACACTAAAATGAGTTTGTCCTCCAGGGTGAGTGACATATGGAGAATCACTACAACATTCTTGACAGTCATTATGTGCCATATCTTCAATGTAGAAGCTGATGATGGCAACAGTGAAATCTCTTCCAGACCCACATTCACTGAGCTGAAGAGAGACCCCAGACTCTAAGCTGTCTTGCAGTGAGTGAGCAGTTTCTGACGGAACCAGGATGAGTGGCTGACCTGTGGATGCTAGCCTGGGCTACACAGTGAACTCAAGGCCAGCCTGAACTACAAATGAACATCCTGACTCAAAAGTTCCAAAGCAAAATAGATTTCAAAGGACTCACTTCCCTACGAACAATTCTAATTAACTTCATAAGTGAGTATGTACACATATGCTTTTATATATAGCTATGTGTACACATTTATAGGTGTGTATTCACTCATGTGTGTATATAAATACAAGTTAATATATAAATACTTATATATGGATACATTTCTGTACATAAATATTTATAATACACACATAAATATGTTAACATGTATTCAGACTTATAGTTAACATCTCCATGTGGAGATAACTAGGACAGTATATTCACCACCGCCCAGGAACTGCATACTTCTTACCTAAGGCACAATCATTTTCCCCTTCTCCACTTGTCTTCAACAGGACACCTACTTCCCTAGCTAAACTAAGCATTTTTTAAAATCTTCCTTCCAATCCTTTTGAAAGCAGTGCCCTTATGGAGATTAATCACTGGGCCAGGAAGCTTATGGGGGAACACATTATCTAACATCAAAGTAGTTCACCTGGAAATGACAGCTGCTAGAAATGTTTCTTAGATCCACAGTGTTACTCACAGAAAGTTGCTCTGATGAGCAGTAATTGTGATGTCGGGGTGGTTTCTCCTACTGGGGAAGAGAACTTTGCACTGTCTTCCAATAGAGACTCAGCCTGTAACAATGGAATCCTTGCTCCCGAAATGGATGCCACTTAGACTTTTTCTCAATTGCTTTTCCCCCAAATACACAACACAGGATTTGGATGAGATGAAATTATTTTCATCTGTTTCACTTACTGCTGATACCCTGTGAGACAGATGAGGAACAGGGCCTTAAGAGTCCAGACAGGTCCAATAAGTGAACTTTTCCACCTCTTGAAGTATTCAGAAATAACACACACACTCAGAAGGTAAAATCATCCAACATACATGGTGCACACTTGTAACCACAACACAGTGGTGGCTGAGCAGGAGAATAGACAGTTGGAGATGAAGCTGGGCGAGTGAACAGCACAGTGAGATGCAGTCTCAAAATCTGGGAAATGAAACAGACTGGTGAGTGTCCCAGGGTTAAGCCCGAATGCACAAACACACACACACACACACACACACACACACAACACACACACAGAGAAAGAGAGAGAGAGAGAGATGATGATGATGATGATGATGATGATGATGATGATGAGCACATCTAGAGATCCTTTTATTTACAATAAAAGCACACATTACAAAATCCTTATTCGCTTATTTTCCCATAAACTCACTTTCTCAGATATTTAAGGATACACTGCAGCTCTTGGGCTGTCATACAGCATACCATGTACTTACAGACTGGTATCAGTATGGCTTCATTTTCTCATGGTTTTAGGAAAAGTCTGAAAGCGACCCTCTTTCCACAGTGACCATCTTACATAAGTCCAGAAAATATCAGCCACTGATTTTTTTTACACTGGGACATTAAAAACCAGATTCAATAGTGCCATTCTAATATTTAGAATGTCCCTTTAAACTATGGACCATGCTGCTCTGTATCTGTTATAAAAATAGGAATGAGAAAGATGATTTATGATTACACAAAGAAGAGTAGCATAATATATTATTCCTTATTCATTTATATAAAGTCAAGAGAAATTTTTTTCTTAAAAAAGTTTTGATTGAGGGGAAGGAGCAAAGATGGCAGATAGATAACAACTGGCTACAGATGCTCCCTGAGATAGTCAACTTAGAATTAAACATAAATACAGTGTTGGGAGCCCCAAAGAGTAGGAGATGAATTCTCTTGTCCCAAGAAGAAATTAAGGTGAGAAGAACGAACCAAACATACAATTCCGGTGCTATTATTGGAAAAGCTAAAGGTTCGGTGTTCCCGCTGCAGTGGGCGACTTACCAAACATCCAGGGTCCCACCACGACTTGCTGAGCCGTCCAAGGTCCCACTGCTTTGACTCACTGGAGGCGAACTTACATTGAGTTTGGAGGTTGGTGAGCTGAACAGAGAGCTGAGTAGACAGGGTGCGTACATCAACCTGTGGTGAGTGATGGGAGTGGAGCCATTGAATAAAAAGGGGAGCTCCAGCAGTTGACATTCTGGGGCTGGGCAGGACTGGCAAGTACAAGGGACAGCAGTGACTTCAGTCAGTTGTTTTCTTCCTGAACAACATTGGTGGAGTGAGTTAGGCTTGGGTCACATGATCTGGCTGAGACCCAATAAGTTATCCAAAATCAAGTCCCTACAGTGGTGGTGCACACTAACCACACTAACCCAGTGAAGCCTCAGAAGTTTGACTGACCCAGAGGGGAGGCGGTGCAAAGTAATACGCAGTTCAGGCCACAGCAGCTTGACTGACCTAGGGAGAGGCAGCACAAAGTAATACAGTGCAGGCTACAGCAGCTTGACTGACCGGGAGGTGAGGCAGTGCAAAGTAATACAGTGCAGGCCACAGGAGCTTGAATGACCCGGAGGGCAAGGGCCAGCATATGCTGTCCCCATGTGCAACTCACTAGCACACAGCAGTAGGAAGGGTCATCTAACAAGTGCATTTCAGAAGAATTGTAACCAACAAAGAAAGAAACTGGGGCCTCCTGGAAGAAGTAAAAAATATGGGAAGAGGAAGCAACAACAAAAAGTCCCCAGGTCCCAACGCTGAGAACACTGATCCAGGAAGGGTAAATGCTAAGGGAAATAAGAATGACAAACATGCAGTATCACACACGGTGCCAGTAGACATAAAGAGACATATTCAGGGCCTCATAGACGAGTTCAAATGTGAAATATTTAGCCACGTAAAGCAAGATGTAAGAAGATTAATAAAAGAGATACTAAGCACCCCTCAAGCAGACACAGATGGAAGAAGGGAGGAACACCTTGTATTTTGTTTTTACACCATATACTATGTCTATTCTTGTTTTAACTGACTCCATTTCGCTCTGTCACATTTGATTTTATTCTCTTCAAACAAATTAATAAGAACTGTAGGAGTAATAAAACCTAAAATGTGTAGTTGTTATTATAAAAAAGAGAGGAAAAGAAAGTGCTCTAAAGGATATAACCACATTATGTTTAAGTGTATAAAACAGATAACCATATTACTAAGTTTTTGTTGGATCATTGATCAGAGCTGTTTGCAGTCTCACTGTTTAAATGTCCACTTTGTATGCTTAATTTTGTAACTTGAACAGCAACTTCTAAGTTGACAATATGTAATCTATCAACTAGTGATTTCTTACAATCTGTTTTTTGAAATTCTGTATTACTTGTACCCTTTTTTCTGTTTTCCTTTTTTCTCTTTAAATAAAATCCTTTATTAAAAAAAAAAGAAAATCACAAAGCCAGGCAGAGCAAATGAAACAAGCTCTAAAATACACTTGATGAGACCATTAGATGAGAGAAATAGATTTCTGGGTTTTCTAATATTGAATTAGTACTTATGTAAGGACAGTGGTAAATTCCTGCTCAGGACAGGAGTATTTCCTGCACAAACAGATGATTCGGTTGACAGGTGAGCTCTGCTGTCTTAGCCTCTGATCAGGGCCAGGAAAGGACGTGTGTGTGTGTGTGTGTGTGTGTGTGTGTATGCATGTGTGCACATGGAGTTGCTGCCATGCACCTAGCTTTGCAGCCTGCTGGCCAGGTAGGTGCAGAGCCATGCAAAATTTTCCATTCTGTGCTCTCAGGGATGGAGCCAAGGTGCAGCTCAGGGCACATCTGCAAATGTGTCACAAAGCAGAGGAAACAAACTCACCACTGACACCTACACTGAAAGGGGCAGCAGAGGAAATGAAGAATCTTCCACTTGGTCTTACTCTCACAATAACCAGAACCAGGCCCCTCAGCCTGCCACAGGTGATGGGTTCACTGGTCTATACACAGGGCAGTGTCCTCCACAAAGGGAGTGGCTAACTCCTTCAGCTCTGAGAAAGCATGAGGATGACCTTTTCCCTCTCCTCAAGTGTCTCATGTGGCCACCTCCCACCAGGCGCTGCAGCACTGAGCGCTTAGTGTCCACTCTGCTGTCTGGTACCTCACAATATTTCACTGCCAAGTATTGAGACTTTCTCAGGATGGCTCATACTCTGCTCCAACAGCGTACAGAAAACAAACAAAAGAGAGAACCAACAAAAGAGAATGAGACGATAAGCAAAGAAAGAAAGCAGGGAGAAAGAGGCAGGAGAGAAGGGGGGAAAGACACAAGAAAGGGACAAATTTGGGACCCAGTTTTTATTGTTTGTCACTGAACCTGCCTGAGCTGCTGTCACCTTCATCTGGAAAGTACTGAGGAGCACAGCAAACCGGAGCTCCACTCTCCACCTGGGCATGGTGGGCTCTGCAGCAGCAGCCTGGGCCAGAACTCACTCTGCATGGCCTCCTGGGCGCCCTAAACTAAGCTGGCTCAGAAAGGCTCTCTCTGAGTGAAGTAAACAGCAAAGGGACAGTAGAAATTACCCTTCCCACAGCGGCTGTGAACTGAAAAGAGAGATCTAAGTACACTGGGAAAAGACGAGATTAAAAACAAATAAGATTTCTTGGAAGTAATGGATGTAGATCAATACGGCCAATATATCTGTATTTCAACAAAGTCTGCTTCAGAAGGATTGGGAGTTTTTTAACCTTGAAAGTGGTTCAGAAAGCCTTCTTGAGGAGGTGCCCACCTGAAAACCTATCTGGAGGGGGACACAACCATGCAAAATCCTCCAGAATGCTCACAGCTGCCATGTAAAGGGCCATAGATTACAAAGTGAGAGATTCTAGGTACTAAAATTCAAATAGATAAATTTAGTATCAATGAAAATATCAGACAGAAAAGGACATTTCCCATACTTCTGATTTGGTACTTAGGAGAAGATACTGAGGAAATCAATTATAAACTTGTTATTATTTGAAAAATGAAGTAAACTAAGGAAAAATAAAACTAATCAGCTGTGTAAAATTGACATCTCAGTAATTTTTAAACACACTGTAAATCATTCAAGTCATCTTTATAATCAAGCACAAACCCACACACAATTCAATTTGTGCTTTATTATTTGATTTAATCAAAATGATGCCACCTTTACTTTTGCTTTCAGGAGTTTATTGCTATGATTATTATCTTAGTTAAGAAATATTACCATAAATTCTTATACTCTGATGTGAGTCTCACCTAAGATGCTGGGATACTTCAACATAGCACAGCCAAACTGCGTGTGATTTTTAAAATGTCCTGATTTACAAGGACAAGAATATGAAAGCTGACTCTTGTATCCCAAAACAAGGCCCCCAATATATTAATCACAATGAGGGGGGCAAGACATCTGTAAAAGAGTGCTTTATTTAAGCTGGTACCCAGCAGCACAATGCAGATGGAGTTTGCAAAGCTGTGCAACTGACTTAGAATTTTGACACATTTTTATAGTTCATTTTATAGTTCATTTATGATTACATCATTGATCATTAAATACATAGTGATGAGAAAGAGAAACAAGCTGGGCCTTTGTTCCCCTTCGCTTGAGCTCAGAGGCATTTCACGGTGGGTGGTTAGCTAATTCATAGCCCTTGGTCTGTCAATCCAGGAACATTTGTCTCTCATAAAGGGAAGAGTGGTTGACACAGCATCATTTGTCTCTTACAAAGGGAACAAAGGTTGACACAACAAACAGGTTACTAAGGTAATGATGCATACTGAACAGCATGACAACCCGGTCAGTTAATCTATAACTATGTGGTTGTTGCTTAGTAGTTACTAGGGTAACAAGCACAGCATAGAATGACAATACTGCTAATAACTATCTTTTAACTAACTATTTTAGTTTTTTAACATTTTAGTACAACACCTCAATGTGTCTCAGTCCGATGCTAACAACTCGTGGTCTCTTCTCCATCTGTGTTAAACTTTAGAACTTTGTTATCTGACTGCCCCAATGAGCTGAAATTTATTTTATTTCATTTCATTTACTACTGATGCATGTGAGACAGATGAGGAACAAGGCCTTAAGAATCCAGACAAGTCCAACAAGGGAAGGTTTCAACTTCTCAGATTGTTTGGAGAGAACCCACACATTCAGAAAACAAAGCCACCCAAGACAGATAGTGAATGACTGTCATCCCTGCACACTGAGGCTGAGGCAGGAGGATTCCCAGGTGGAGCAGAAACTGGGCAACTGAATACTACTATGAGACCCAGTCTCTAAATCAGAGAAATACACAGGACTCGTGATGTAGCTCAGTGAACGTTCTAGGTTTAACACCCACCCACCCCCACCACACATACATAGAAGGTGATAAGCACATCCAGAGAGTATTTTATGGACAAAATCACACATTACAGAATCCTCCTTTACTTAATTTTTTTACAAACACACTTTCCCAAATGTGTGAGAGGCACTCTGCAGCTCTTGAGCTGCCATAAAAAATTACATGAAAGACAGCTTGGATTTACTCTCTAAAAGCTTTGGAGGAAGTTTCAAGTTAAATGCCTTTCAACAGTGACCACATTGATAAACTCCAGGACCATGTCAGCCACTGGTTCAAACTGCCCTGAGATGTTAATACACTGGACTCAATCATGCCATTCTGATATTTAGAATCTCTCTTTAAATTATGGACCGTGGGTGCCCAATATCTATTAAAACAAAGAGTAGCTATGAAAATGTTGCATTGTGATCATTCAGAAAAAAAGTAGCATCAATTATTTCTCATTCATTTTGTATAAAACCAAGAGAATTTTTTGCCTAAGAAATACAACTGGAGGATGTGTGTGTATGTGTGTGTGGGGGGTTTTTTTTGTGTGTGTTTGCGTCAGCATATACATATATGCAAGAGAACAAGCTTGACCAGGTATTTACAAATTTCAAATTCTAGTGACAAAGAATTTCACATGCTATATATAAGGTTTATTTTTTTTTTTACTTCTTACATTCAACAGCTACTGATCTCCAACCAGAAGACAGCTATTTTTCCCTGTATCATGATTTGATTTTGATGCTCCTATCTCATTTAACTTCTAGGTCAAAGAAAAGCTTATATCTACTACTTGTTTCTAAGATGATGAGAGTTCAAATAGTGACATCAAAAGGGCTTAACAACTCTGTTACACTCTGTTAACAGTAGAAAGGACTAAAAATGAGTTCTCATGAGATGAGAATTGCTTCATTCACTTCCAGGAGTCTAAGAGGCATGAGACCTCCCTCACAGAGACTGATCTGCACAAACATCCATATATTGGGGACGGCAGTCCTGTCTGGGTTGGGCAGAGCCCTGAACACTGTGCCCCTGCTGCAGATGCAGATTTTCAGAGGGATCCTTGTACCCCCTGCGGCACACAGCATGGACTGTAGCTCTATTGTTTCAGCCAAATGCAGAGGATATTTTATACCACTGGGCTCACATGAGAAGCCTCCCACCATGCTGTTCACTCTTTCTGCACCACTGCACCCACTAGGGAATTTGCATTTTGTCCTCAGGAACGAACTTCCCAAGCAAGTCTCAAATAAAAGCTGGCTCTAACTTGGCCTTGACTGATCAGGACTCTTCAGTTCAATTTCTCAAAATGAGGCTCCCTCTTCAATTCCTGGGGCTGCTACTGCTCTGGATCACTGGTAAGGACACAGGGAGATGAGGAGGGGGATGGGTTGTCAAGATGAGTTTCTGGATTCCACTGCTGCAGGGCTGACTTCTGTCCATATGTGAGATGTGCAGCCCTGACTTGAAGCATGGGTGTGTGAGGTTAGATCAGGGAGTAAAGAAAATTCCCAGATGACTGAGAACCTGGCCTCTGATGAAGAATGCCATAAAGAAAGACAGGGAGGCTCACATGAATTCTAGAGGGATCCTTGTGATTAGGAATCTTGGACACAACTTCAAATTTGAAAATTTTTCATTGTAGATTAAGATAAAAATATTAATTTCACTTAATAAAGAGAAAATACAGAAATCTAACAAAAAGGCTCATGATGTTGGCTCCTGACATTGCACTTCTCTTTCATCATTTTCGGATCTACTAGAGATGTTGTGATGACCCCAACCCCACTCTCTCTGTCAGTCTCCCCTGGAGAGCCAGCCTCCATCTCCTGCAGGGCCAGTCACAGCCTCCTTCATAGTGATAGAGACACCTATTTGCATTGGATGGTACACAAGCCAGGCCAGGCTCCAAGGGGTGTGATTTATGAGGTTTCCAACTGATATTCTCGTATCTCAGACAGGTTCAGTGGCAGCGGGTCAGGGACAGATTTCACACTCACAATCTGCAGGGTGGAGGCTGAGGATGCTGGAGTTTATTACTGTTGGCAAGAAACACATGCTCCACCATAGTTCTACAGCCTCTAACACAAACCTCCCTCCCTGGGGAGGCCCAGCTGCCCTCCTGCACTGCTGTCAGGGGAGCAGCACAGCAGAGCCTGCTCTCTTTGAGAGGAAGAGGCTGAAGAATCAGAACAACAAGTTGCAGCTGAGGTCTGTTCCCAGGACAGAGAGTGAGGAAAACAGCAGAGCAGCAAGGAGCTGTGTCACGGAAGAGAGAGAGAAAAACACGGTACTCTGAGGTCTACTTTGTGCACATCTTTGACCCAACAATGCTGGTGTGAAAAGTAGGCAGATGGTGACTGTATGTTAAAGGCAAAACGAATGAACTTCCTTGTCTTTCTGGATGTGCTGTGTAAGAAAAAGGTAAAATAAAAATCACAATAAGTGCTCCACAGTTTGAATCTGTGCACCTGGAGAATTTGACAGCATATGTTGTGAGTCCAGGGTAGCTGCAGGGAAGCAGCAAGGGGTGGCGGGAGGACTGAGGACATGGAAGGGAGCAGGTTAGAATTTTGAGATGCCCCACGACCACAGCAGATGGTGTCCTAACCCAGAGGGACAGGAGGGATTTGGGGATCAGGGACCTGCACTAAGCTATGAGGAACAATTCTGAAGGACAAAGCGAGAGGAAACAGATGAAAGTAGATTGAGACCCCAAAGGCAACACATTGTACAAAGCAAAGAGATGAAGAGAAATCCATGTTGGAGGCAGAGAAGGATTGGTTATTATGATAAAAATAAAAGGAAAGAGAGAGAGAGAGATTCGTGCCCCAGAGTCAAACTAACTTTAATAGATCAATATTTAGGTTTTCGAATGTTAACTTAACGTATATTACACTCTAAGGAAATTTCCCCTTGGGGATCCTTTCATTTGTGGGATCTCAGTCCCCTGCACAGGAGGATCCTGAAGCCTCCACCTACAGAAGTGTGCGTGTGCTGCCCTCTTTTGGTCAGCTTCATGCACTGCAAGTGCCCAGCAACATTGTTCAGCCTCTTTCAAACTATTGCAATATTTTGCTTACAACATTGTGACCTAATTCAACACCAGCAGAACTGACACAGATATCTCAGGAAGCTCTCAGCATTTAATGTGTCCATTATTTTCATTTTATACTGCAAAAGGGCTCACACAAAACACTTGTGAAACATCATTTCCGTCATCCTCCTAATGTGATCCAATGCTGTTGCAGTCATTAGAATTAACCTTTGTACACATCCCTTCCCCAACCAAGCACAGCACACAAGCCATTCTCCACATTACAGAAATCAAGTGTCTTGGGCTGTAATGATCTTTCAGGACACACTTGTAATGCTGCTATCAACCCAGGTCCTGGTGGCAAAAACACAATCAAAATCACAAACCAAATAACCTTAACAACATCATAATGCCACCATCCCTATGACATTTATTTGTTCATAAGGAAGATCATGTTTTCACCTACAATTTTGATTTTTTCCTATGAGGTGGTCTTTGCACAACTTTGATTGCATTAAAGTTAATCATACAGTGACAGAGATGTGGGCACCTTCTTCAGTTTTGTACCCAAGGAAAATGCCTCACTGGTCTCACCTTAGTTTGTTCCATGTATTAAGAGTTCCAAAGACATGGATAATTTAATGAATGTGATACTGGAATCTTCACTGTGAAGAGCAGCCCACCATCCCTGTGCAGTAACAGCACACACTGGAAAAGGATAAACACAAAGACAGAAAGACACATGAGGGAAGGATGGGCTGGGGAGAGCACATGTGAAAGAAGCACTAAGTGAGGGAGAAAGGGGTGGGGAGGGAAGGGCAGGGGAGGAAGAAGGAGAAGAAACAGAAGATTAAAACTACTGAGAAACAACGTTCAATCTAAAAGTCTGCTCAGAGAAATGAGCCTTAGAAGGAAATGTGGGGTGTGTGTAAGACATAAAGGAGCCCCAGAGGTGCTTCCACGTTACAGGGAACACTGGTGCCTGTTCTCCAGGCACAGAGAAAAACGAGAGCCAAAACTTTTAAGTCACATCTACCATGGTAGCTGCAAGGATAAATGCATTAAAATTTCCTTATTATTCAAAGCTCTTTAATTGTTCACTGACTATCTGCTCAAAAAATAGCAATGTATGTCATGGGGTATATAACACATAAAATTAAAATGAGTGACAACAGAATAATGGAAACCAGCAGTCACCCTAAGAAAAATGTTACAGGAGACAAGTAGACAAGGAGCCTGAGTCACAACCACACCCCAAAAAGGCCACACAGATGGTGGCCTAAGGGCCAACAGGACTGCTTTTCCAAGGCTAGAAAACTTTAAAGAGTATAAGCAAGAAATTAATTTTATTTGTTTTTATCTTTTAGTACTTCTTTTTGGTGGTGACTGTTATTGTTACCATTATTAAACTGAATCTGAACAAGATACAAGAAATTACTAAGAATTTGGTACATTCCTAGATTCTATGCTCAGGATCTCAAATGCTACTTTATTTACTCCCCAATTTATAGTAAATTGCTACACATGCTTTAACTTCCAGTTGCAAAATCTTTGGCATAGGAAAAGATTAATGAATTTCCCTAAAATGCTTATAATTCACTAAATGCAAATTCAAGATTCTATCTCACTCTCTGAGCTGATCAAACCCCCCCCCCCCGCCGCCCCACCATCACATACCTCCCACACCAGGGGAGAAATGTGCAGGCCCCAGGTAACCACCATGGAGCTGACCGGCCAGGTAAATTTCCAGCCACAGATGGAGCAGGAGCCTGTGGGATGCAGTAGAGCACCCTGGTCTGCTCTGAAAGAGCATCAGGGTGGGTGTGAGTAAGTGAGCCCAAGACCAGCCTGTGACACTGTGAAGTCATCAAAGCCACTGCCCCTGTGTCCACTAAATTACTTGTCCAACAGGCACCCAGGCTATGTGTGAGCTTTGCCTTATGTCTGTGCATGGCCACCATTGGTACTAGAAAGTGTCACAGGTATTTCTGTATTTTCCATAAAACAATTTTTTAAATTTTCATCCAGTTCATTAAACACTGATCCTGTGTAATGTCCCGAGATAGAAATTAACTCTAACTTTTGTGTAAGGAAAGCCCTCAGCCACAATGAGAATTGGAATTTTCCCCTACATGAGAATGGTGCTACGTGACATATGATTTTGCTTTCATTAGTTCCAAAATGGTCAGAGATATCACAAAAGGACAAATGTCAAGTGCAAAATTATTTTCTTTTCAGGGGAGGTAACCTCGGGCAAATACTGCTTAGAATGGAGGCACATTTTCTTTATCATTTCTTTCCTTGACAAATGCATGGCTATGTCTACACAGCCATACTCTGGTGACAGCACAGTCCGTGTCCTTGAAACTTCCCAGGTGCCACACTGAGGGCAACCTTCCCTTACCAGGCACAGACCTGACCCACGCTGCTGCCTGCACCATGAAAGCATGTTTTACATACTCCTGATGCCCGGTATTCACGTTTCTTTTAATGAGACACATTTAACCTGGGCAACTGTGACCCAATTTTAAAGAAAAGTGAGATTTTTCCTTCTTTTCAGAAGCTACGTTGGCAAATTCTATTGATCAAATTCTAGAGACACTGGAATTACAAAGATCTTTGTGGATCCCCTCTAAACATTTACAGTGCACGGCATAGCTCACATCGCCTTGTGCTCTTACGTGGGCAACACTGAACACCTCTGTGTGTTTCTAGTATACACTGGCAGAACAAGAAAGTTAGGAACATGGCATGGGAAACCATTCTTCACTGTTGTGTATTTATGATGCAAAGTAGGCATTGAATTCCACTTTTGTTTTGTTTTTTGTTGTTGTTGTTGTTGCTTTTTGGTGCTGGGGATCGAACTCACCACCTCACATTTGCCAAGCAGGCATTTACACCACTGAGCTAAATTCTCTGCCTAGATTCCACTTTAAAATGAATATATAAATAAGATTAGGTAGAAAATTCTTTCCACAGGGGCACAAAGTTTCCCCTACCCATATAGTTTTCTATTCATTAACTGAAACTGGGTAATGAGAAAGGTACAGAGTCACATCCATCAGCAGTGCAGACTGAGGTTACACAGCGCTGACATTAGGAGAGCAGACAGGGAGGCTGCACAGATGATCACGACTCTGAAGAAAGTTCAGAGGTGAAATATTGCCATCAGTGAAAATGGAGGAACAATAGGCACAGAGGAGGAATGTGAGGGGCCTCCCGGATGTGGAAACCACAGGTGAGGGGTTCCTCGCAGGAGCCCCAAGATGCGGATGCAGCCTGCAGGTCAACTTAGAAACTCTCCAGTTACAGCTAATACATGTGATGCAGGGAGCTTTAGCTTCAAATAAAAAATATATCGAAGCGGGCTGGGGCTTACAGAGTGACATCCTGGCTACCTCACATCAACAACAGTCATGAGGTAATAAAAGGGGCGGAGAAACCACTCACAAAGAGAACTAAGAAAAGGGAAGGGGAGGACCAGCAAAGACAGAAAGCAGGGAGGAAGATTCAGGAGAGTCATGAGAGAAGAAGAGGAAAGAACAGAAAGGGAAAAAAGTGGGACCCATTTATTTACTATGTGTCACCAAACCTGCCTGAGCTGCTGTCACGTTCATCCGGAAAGTACTGAAGAGCACAGCAAACAAGAGCTCTGGTCGCCACCCTGGGTATGGGCCACGAAGCAGAAGCCTGGGCCAGAACTCCCTCTGCATAAACTACTGGGACCCTAAACTCAGGTGGCTCACAGGCTCTCTGGGAGTGAAGTGCACAGCAAAGGGGCGATGGAAAGTCCCCTTCCCACAGCTGCTGTGAAGGGAAAAGAGGGCTCTAAGTACACTGGGACATGAGGAGATTAAAAGCAAGATGTCCTGGAAAGCAGTGGTCACAAACCAACACTGCCAAAGATTTGTACTCCAATAATATCTGCTTCAGAGAGACTGGGACCTTCCAAGCCTGAAGCTGGTTCCAGACAGCCTTGTGGAGGAGGTGCCCAGATGAGGACCTGTCTGGAGGAGGACACAAGCAGGAAAGTGCTCCAATGCTCAGGAGCACTGTTGAAAGGGCCAGAGACTACAAAGTCAGGGACTCACAGTATTAGAAGTCAAATACATAAACTAAGTACCGATGAAAATATCAGAGAACTAAGGGCTCTTCCCATCCTTCTGATCTGCTGCTTATGAGAGGATTTTCAGGAATTGAATTATAAACTTGATATTATTTAAAAAGTGGAGGAAACTACAGGAAAAAACATTAATTAGCTGTATAAAATTGACATCTCTATACATTATATACACACTGTAAATCTTTCAAAGTATCTTGTAATCAAGCCACAAACATTATTCACAACTCAATTTTTGTTTTATTACTATTTAATCAATGTAATGTCACTCAGTGTGAATGTCCTGGGTTTAAGCTGCAAATCACACACACACACACACACACACACACACACACACACACACAGGTAGGATGATAAGGACATCCAGAGTCTTTTATTTACAATAAAAGCACAAATTACAGAATCCTTATTTACTAATTTTACCACAAACATTCTTTCCCAAATATGTGAGAGGCACACTGCAGCTTTGGGCTGTCATAAACAATAACAGGAACTTATGGACTAAGGACAGCATGGCTTTACTCTCTCACAACTTTAGAGGAGTCTCAAACTGACCCCCTTTTCACAGTGACCATCCCAGGTAACCTCCAGGACCATGTCAGCCATTGGTTCAAATTACCCTGGTTCAAATTACCACCCTGAGAAAACACCAACTCAATAGTGACAATCCAGTACTTAGACTTTGGCTTTAAACTATGGACCATGGCTGCCCAATTTCTACTGTAACAAAGGGAGGATGTAAGAAGGGTGTTTTATGATCATTCAGAAAACAGTAGCATAAAATTATCCCTCATTCATTTGTATAACATCAAAAGAAATCTTTCCTCAAGGAAAGTTTTGAAAAATTTGGTGTATATGTGTGTGGCTATATATCAGATTTTTTCAAAACCTTCCTTGAGGAAAGATATATATCCTGATACATATATTTACAAGGACATACACATGGACAGATATTCACCAATTTCAAGATCTACTTACAAAACTTTCATTTCCACCATATGAAGCATAATTTTTTCCTTTTCTTTTTGCCTTCAACAGAGTATCTTGGTCTCTACCTAGAAGATAATTTCTATTCTGTGTACCATATTTTGTGGACAGGGCTGGGGATTTAGCTCAGCAGCATAAGTGCCTGCCTGGCAAACATGAGGTCATGAGTTCAATCCCCAATACCAAAAAAAAAATAAAAATAAAAATAAATTCAGCCATATTCTGTGAATTTTAGTGCTCTCATGTTGTTTAATTACTAGGTCAAGGAAAAGAATATTTCTCATCTTGTTTCTAAAATGATGAGAGTTCCCAGCTCTGCTACATGCTCCTAAGGATAGAAAATGCTAAAGACAAGGTCTCATGAAGTGAGAATTGCTTCTTCCTCTTCCAGGAGGTTAAGAAGCATGAGCCTTCCCCTCCCAGAGACTGATCTGCACACATCCCCGTATCCTGGGGACTGCAGTCCTGTCTGGGATGGGCACAGCCCTGAGCACTGTGTCCCTGCTGCAGAATCAGATTTTCCTAAGGATCCTTGAACCCACTGCTGCACACAGCATGGATTTAACTCTATTGTTTCCTCCACATACAGAGGACATTTTATACCACTGGGCTTGCATGAGAAGCCTCCCACCATGCTCTTCACTCTTCTGCACCACTGCACCCACCAGAAATTTGCATGTTGTCCCCAGGGAGGACCTCCCCAAGCAAGTCTCATAAAAGGTGGCTCGAACTTGGCCCTGACTGCTCAGGACTCTTCAGTTCAGTTTCTGGAAATGAGGCTCCTTCTTCAGCTCCTGGGGCTGCTACTGCTCTGGATCACTGGTAAGGACACAAGGAGACGAGGAGGGGCAGGGGGTAAGAGGGGGAGTTCCAGAGTCCCACTGTTGCTTGGCTGACTTCTGTCCATATGTGAGGTGTGCATCCCTGACTTGAAGCATGGGTGTGTGAGTTTAGATCGGTGGGTAAAGAATATTTCTAAAGGACTCAGGATCTGGCCTCTCATGAAGATTGTCACAAAGAAACAGAGGGCTGCTCAGATGAATTCTAGAGGGATCCTTGTAATTAAAAAGCTTGAGAGCCATCTCAAAATTGAAAATTTTTCACTGTAAATTAAAATTTCAAAAGTAATTTAGCTCAATATTCCAAAAAGAGAAAATTATGAAAATGTCTCATGATGTTTGTGTGTCACCTTGTACTTCTCCTTCATCATTTTAGGATCCACGGGAGATGTTGTGATGACCCAGACCCCACTCTCTCTGTCCGTCTCCCCTGGAGAGCCGGCCTCCATCTCCTGCAGGGCCAGTCAGAGCCTCCTTCATAGTAATGGAAAAACGTATTTGCATTGGGTGGTGCACAAGCCAGGCCAAGCTCCACGAGGAATGATTTATCAGGTTTCCAATAAATACTCTGGGACCCCAGAGAGGTTCAGTGGCAGTGGGTCAGGAACAGATTTCACACTCAAAATCAGCAGAGTGGAGGCTGAGGATGCTGGGGTTTATTACTGTTTCCAAAATACACATGCTCCTCACACAGTGGTACAGCCCCGAACACAAACCTCCCTCCCTGGGGAGGCCCAGCTGCCCTCCTGCACTGCTGTCTGGGGAGCAGCACAGCACAACCTGCTCTGTGCAAGAAGAGGAGGCTGAAGAATCAGAACAACAAGGTGCAGCTGAGGCCTCTGGCTGGGCCTGAGAGTGAGGAAAACAGCAGAGCAGCCAAGACCTGTGCTCTAATGAGG
Organism: Cavia porcellus; assembly: GCF_034190915.1. Lineage (NCBI taxonomy): Eukaryota > Metazoa > Chordata > Mammalia > Rodentia > Caviidae > Cavia > Cavia porcellus. The sequence goes on along the minus strand of NW_026947501.1, from coordinate 40,397,589 downwards.
GCTCTGATACAGAGGGAGAAGGATGCAGCTGACTCCTATGGCAAGCATATGGTGACCTGCATTGTCCTTGCAGCCTGTCTTTCAGTCCTGAGGAGCCGCCCCATCTCACAAGGGCAGAGTTGCAGAGATCATTGCTGGGCTTGCACTTTGGGGCTTGGGACAACTGCATGGATCATAGAGCCCGGGTGCCTCTCACAGGGCTCTTAGTCTTACCGAGTCTGTGATGGCCAAAAGAAATGTCAGTCATGTCACGTCTTTCTGATGAATGTAGCATGGCAAAGTTGAGCATCCAAGTTGTGATTCTGCATTCTCGTATACTGGGGATGATCTGAGAGAGGTTGAAGGATCCTCATTCGGTGAAATCCAGGAATACAGCTACCGCACAAAGCAGGCAAACAAATTCTCAGAAAATATCGTACAGCAGTTTGCAGCAATACAATATACGTTCAATTTTTGCCTCTGTTCTCCATTGCTACTCATGAAGACATATGTAGTTTCAGTCTCCATAAGGACCTTTCCTTCCGAGATGTTCACAGGCAAACAAGGTTTCAGTACCCAATACTTCCAGCAGTAAGGGAGGCACCTCCCAGCTCCACTCATTCTCATGATGGTTGGTAAGTGTCAACAGGCTCACTTTCTTTCTCTTTGTGCAAATCCTCCAAGACCACTGCTGTCCTCAAAGGTAACTGTAGGGTGAGAGAAACGAAAATTCTGATAATAGGGAGAGTTGATACCTGTTTGCTATTCTTGGTCTTTCAGATAGCTTTGAAAATGAACATTAAAAGATTCCTCTAACAGCATTATCCAAGGCAGCTTGTGGTTACTTTCCAGACCTGGCAGCGGCTGCTTTGAAAGGTTGAAGGCTCTGGTCATGTTTAAACTTAGAACACATGTGTTTGCTGACATATTAGACATGAGGTGAGACAGAAAAACAAAACCAAATACTACCTTTTGGTTGGAAATGAGCCAACAGAGAATTTGCAATGATGTGTCCTTAGATGGGAAGGCAAAGACAGCAAAATCTGAAGGCAGGTGGAAATAAGGATGTGAGTAGGACATATTTCCAATTTTGAGATGGCACCAGATCCCCAGCCAACAACTGTCCCTCAGGTATTTGTATGTGTGGGATTCTGGAGCTCTGGGAAGTGAAGTGAACTAGAGACGCAAACATAGACATAGAGGTGAGGTCACCAGGAGATGAGGGTAAGTAGATGAGGCCAGACTGGTCCCCACCGCGTAATTCAGTTTTCATAGGTCAAGTCACAAGGAGAAAACAGAACTGGAGCCTGTGGAGTAGAGGTCAGTCGTAGCTAGAGAGAGAGAGAGGGAAAGGAAGAGAGAACAAGGAAAATAGAGACTCAAGGAGAAACACACAGAGAAAGGGGGAGAAAAGGAGATCCTAGAGCCAACAATCTCTTTTTCTTTCACAAATGTAAAATTAAAGTGCCGAATGAACACCAAAATGTCCTTTAGGACAGGTTGTTATAAGTGGCCCAAACTTTGTGTCTCTTACAGGACCCCAGCTCGCCCTGGGCAGGGGCAAGAGTTCAAGATCACTTTCTAAAGAGACAGCCACTTGCTGCTCCCTGTTGGTCAGTCCTGTGCAGGGCAACTTCGAAGGAAAACTGCTCTCAACCTTCCCCTTTCAATTATCTAGAAACAGTTTTTGTACCAGGCTGTGATCTGGTTTAACAAGTGCAGGCTCCTTTGCGGCATCTCAGAGCACTGCAGCTGTGAAGAGCCTCGCGTGGACCATCATTTCCTCGGAACGTGCTGTGCACGTTCTTCTTCTTCACCAAGCATGATTTCCAGTGTTTGTCCTGTGAGCTGACCCATCCTCTCCCCCGGCACCATCGTCAAGGAGTAACAGTGCGCAAGCCATTGTGCACCTTGTAGCAACTTTCCTGTCTTCTACTCTGACATCACAAACTAATTATTCTGTTCTCAACCTGCCCAACAGTCCACTAACAGTTGGAAAAAAATCTATACAAGCAGATGCACAAACTCAAATGGCTGTTGAAAAGCTATAGAGCGCTAGTATAGAATACTACAGAGCCCCGACTGACGCTTTTTCTTCCCCAAGATCAGAGATTTCACCAGGCAGGCGGAAGATTTTTAAGGTAATTTTTATAAAGAAGTGGTATGTGCTAACACCTACTGGTCATTCTCATGCACTGCAAATTGCTAAGAAGATGGTTTTCTCACGCTTCTTTAAAAAACCATTGGCATATTTTAAACAGCATCCTATTACCTATTTATCTAAATAATCTAATTCAACGACCACGGAAGTGCACCCAGTATCTCGGAGTATTGAACGTCTGGGCAGCTTGATGCTTAGCATGTACAGTTAATCCCTTTTCCCCGCTGGAAACAGCCTCATAAGGAACATGGTGCTGCAACACCATTTGCTTTCTTCATCAAGCTCGATTTGCAGTGCTTTTCTCATCATTTGGAGGGGGGTTACTGGGGATGGAACGCATGACCTTGCCGTTACCAAGCAAACTCTTGAGCCGCTGAGTTAAATCCCCAGCCCTCTCCCCGTCATTTGAACGGCCCCTCTGACCCACCTCATCCTCAGTCAGTTAGAGCAACCAGGCCATCCTTTCCATTCCAGCAGCTCTGCTGTCTGTCTGTCCCTCACATCACAGTCTGGGATTCCGCTATCAGCCTGACTGCTGAATACAACTGCTGACGAAACAACACGCGTGCCCTCAAGCACGCGCGCACACACACACACACACACACACACACACACACACACACACAAATACACAAATACACAGAAACAAAGACCCCTTCAAATATTGCATAGCCACACTATCAAACAGTAAAGATCACTGTTTTGCTAGTAAGGAGGGTTACTAGCAAAACTCAGATTTTTAAATTTTGTTCTTTAAATGGAAAAAAAAAGGTTAAAACAAAATTTCATAACAAAGTAATTGGAGAATAGCAATAATTAGTACAGTGAATGTTGTTATCTTTAAAGTAGTTTCTCGGAGAACAAGATATGGGCATGAAAAGTTCTCCAATCAATACTAACACAAAGCTTCCTTTTCAGTGAACTAAGACACACTAATAGTATAAGTGACTTGGGGTTTATTTTCCTTTTACCCTTCTGTCCCACCTCCTCTCCCCCCTCCTAGTTTCTTTTTCCTTTTGAACACTTTCTTCCTATTTCACAGTATCTATCACACATTCTACACCTTATTTACTCTTACAGTTTTTCACACCATGGAGGCAACACAATGTTTACACAATGTTACTCTGATTTATTTCACTTATGAGTTTGCAGTTCTCTAATCACCAATGATCTGAACATTTGTTCATATATTTACATTTATTTGTTTACCATTTGTATTTCTTCATCTGAAAAATGCACATTCATCTCAGATGCACACTTTGAGATTGGGTCTTAAAATTTACAAGGTCTGCTTTTTTAGCTCTTTATATATTCTAGGGAGAAGTCCTTTGTCTGAGGAACAATTGGCTACAATTGTTTTCTACTCTGTGGGTTGATTTTTCACTCTGTTGGTGATTTCCTTTGATGTGCAAAAGCTTTGTAGTGAGATGAGATCCCAGGCATTGATAATTTGAAGTGTTCCCCGTGCAGTTTGGGTTTCCTTCATGAACTCTCTGCCTACACCTACATCTTTAAGATTTCTGCCTACTTTGTCTTCCAGCATATTTAGTGTTTCTGTTTTAATATTTAGATTTTTTATCTCTTTCAATTTTAGTTTAGTGCAACGTGATAGATACGGGTCTAGTTTTACTCTTTTGCATGTAGAGTCATTTTTTTTCCAGAACCATTTAGTAAAGAGGCTATCTTTCTTCCAGTGAATATGTTTGGCCTCTTATTCAAGGATAAGTTGGCTGAGGGTCTTTGTAATTGTGTCTACATCTTCTACTCTGTTCTTCTGATACTAAGTCTGTTTTTTCCCAGTTCCATGTTGATTTTATAACAGTAACTTTGTAGTATAATATCAACTCAGGAATTTTGATTGCTCCTGCTTTTCTTCTGTTGTCAAGAATTACTTTTGCAATTCTAGGTCTTTTGTGTTTCCAAATAAATTTTAAGAATGTGGCCTCTAGTTTTGTAAGGTTCTCTAATGATGTTTTGATCAGGATTGCATTAAATCTGTATAATAATTTTGGGAGTACGGCAATTTTCACTATGTTGATTCTTCTGTCAATGAGCAAGGGATATCTTTCCATTTATTGATGTCCTCTTCAATCTTCTTTCTCAGGAAATTGTAATTTTCAAACTGTAATTTAAAAACATAGATATTTTACTTCCTTTGTTAGATTTATTCTTAAGTACTTCATTTTTTTTGGATGCTATTGTGAAGAGTGTGGTCTTCCTAAATTCTTTTTCAGTAAGCTTGTTGCTTGTGTACAGGAATACAATTGAGTTTTCAGTGTTGATTTTGTATTGGGCTCTACAACTGAATTTGGTTATTAAATCCTAAAATCTTTTGGTAAATTTTTTGGAGTCTTTTACATGGAGTATCATGACAGCTGTGAATAATGATAATTTAAATTCTTCTTTTTTATCCTTATTCCATCTATTTCTCTATCTCTTTTTCAACAAACTACATTTACTTTTGACAGTACTAAAGGACAACATAAAGTATGCAAATTGGTGAATAAACAGTACAGCTAATGAACATCCTACCCCAAGCCAGTAAAGTAAAATAAAGGAAAGAATATTTTTGTAGGATTTCAAGCAAGCAAGAGATGGCAGGTCATCCTCAGATGACTGTGAAAGTCAGAGAATGGCTTCCAAGCAGCAACAGATCCATAGAGAAGGACACGAGGCAAAACTATAAAGATTATAATTGGCACAGAGCCCAAGCTGTGTCACAGAACTGGAGTTACCATGCTAATACAATCAAGCAGCAGAGCACAAATCCGTAAGAAAAGCACAAAGTCACCTTTCCATGGGTTTCTTCTGTGACCACACTTTGAAGTAGCTCTTTTACACAGTAATGTAACTGCAAATTCAGGAGACTTAATCATGTTTTATAAGGAGAACAAAGTCATTCATCAGAGGCAAATAGAAGTCAGAGGCCATAATATAATTACTGACTGAGAAATGCGGTAATTACGTTGTCCTATATTATGGAAAGGGGAAAAGCTAGTTTTGATTGTGCCAATCTTTGCACAAGTATCCACCACCAGGTACATACCAGAGGAACAGTGTCCTGAGCTTCAGGCCCCCAGAGGACATGATGGGGGCAGCGAGACCCAGGCACACATTACTGACAGACTCACTGTGCTTTTGTTCACCTGTCAAGGACCAGTCCAGTTTCTCCCTTCAACTTTACCACACGCTTACAAAGCCTAGATCTGCAAGACTCAGCACTGCAGTAACCTCTGCCTACAACAGAAAGTAAGTCAAATCCCTCTCACCTTGCACCACAGCGTGGCAACTGGGAGGATGTGAGCTGTCTACATGATTACAAGGAGCCATCTCAACTCTGGGCTGAGAACCTGACCACAGACGGAGCTGATGTTCAAGAGGTCTGAGGGAAATGTTTGGGAGGGGAGAGAAAAGAAAAAATGAAGAAACCTCACAACTCATTTAGCTAATCAGAAAACAATCTGACTGGCACAATTTAAGCTGCAGACACTTCTCTCTGGATGCAGGTTTGTGGAAGTGCACCTCACAGAGGATGGTTGTTCAGTGACTGTCCTGGGCTTCCGCAGACTCCATGATCACCTTGGTCATGTGCTCACCATGCCACAGTGAATGAAAGGTACAGGATCGTCCCTCTGGAGGCTGCACCTCTATTCTGTTGCTGGAACACGTCAAAGGGGTGTTCATCCTCCATCTCCAACTGCGCTACAGCATCTGTTTCATTAATGGGCTGCCCACCAAACCCGAATCTAATCTGTCTCCTAGACAAGCCCTGCCACTCACAGTGGGCCTTCATCAGCTGGCTCAGTGGGGTGTGCCTCTTGATCTTGAAATACACCACCAAGCCATCCTGCCCTGCTACCTTCAGGTTGATGTGGTCATTCTTGGTCTTCACGCCCACCTTAGGCTTCTCTTCTCACAGGGCTGCACCCTGGCCACAGACGTGCAGTGCTGAGCGGTGAGTCACATTCTGGGCCCAGCCACTCTCCTGCCACAACTGCTCACAGGGCACGTTTTATCCTTATTTCTCTCTCTTATCAAATTGCTCTGTTTCCAGAACTGTAGTGAAATAGCAGTGGTGATCATGGCATCCTTGCCTTGTTATAGATTTTAGAGTGAAAGCTTTCAGTTTTATTATGATGCTGGCTGTGGTTAGTAACAGATGGCTTTTACCAGATTAACTAAATGTCATCTATTCCCACCAGAACTCAGATTTTTACCCAAAACATTGATCTTCTTTTACTGAAATTGTGACCTGTTTCATATTGGAGTTACTTTTGCATTAGTTTTGAGATTTTTAATTATTCTATCAGGATACTAAGCACCTGTTTTAGGGAATATTTACACCCCTCTTTAAATTTCATACTACAACTAATATGGATGAGCCTCACACTACTCTGGCCTGTGGATCAGGGCATCAAAAGGCAGGTATTACTTTACCGAGCTCACAAAGAGGATGCTGGGAGATGGCAGACAGCACTTTCTCCGTGTGTCAGGACTCACTGCTTGGGAACAGCAGTTTGACCTCCAAACACACAGGGGCTTTCTGTAACCTCAGAGGTCTTCATAGAGAGACACAGCCATCCAGTGGATGCCAGAGACTGCACTGGCTGGTGAGTTGTGTGGATTTGTCCATCTGCAGGAGAGGGCGATTGCACCAGGAGCCATTTTGGATGGGAGCAAACTGAGCCCTGAACTCAGAACAACTGCTGCCCCTATCTGCTGGCTCCTACCTGAGTCCAAGCCCACAGAAGGTGCACTGACTGCTGCAGCCTGAACAGGTCTGGTTCTACCCTCATGGCCAGATATAAGCCTGAAGTTCAGGGGAAATAGGGATGCAGGCTCACTGAGACTATTCACTACTCCACCGTAAAGCTAGTGTTGGCCTGCTGGGATAAATCAGTGTGAATCTGGACTCTGTTGCAACACAACTTCTACCGGTGACAGCAGAGACACAGCTTGAAGTGGTTATTTCTTTTCTCTCTTTCTTTACTTCTTTTTTTCCTCTTCCCTGCTCAGTCTTGTTCTTCTATGAATGTAAACCTGGTTTCTGGATTCCTTATGGTTGTTCTCTTCTGTTCTTTCATTTCTTCCTTCTCTCTTTCATTCCTGTCTTTTGCACTACTTTCTCAGTGTGCATCACACTGCTTCATCTTCCCACCTTGCTTATAATTAATTCTCTTTAATACATTTCTCTATTTTTCCCACTAACCTCTTTTAAATTTGCTCTCCTGAAGGTAAAATGGGCATATTGAGAGCTTATTTACTACATACTACTTACTAGTTTATTTCACGTTTTGTTATATAACTACAAGGCTATGTCATATGTTTCAAGGTGACAAATAAAGTTTCTACAGTTGGTCATTTTCTAGGCTACTGTTATGTCTGACTGTACCACTTTAGTCCAGGTGATAGAAATGTGCTAACCAGCTGTTCTTTCCTAGTACACCAACACTGAGGCTGCCTATGAGTCATTGAAACCACTATGGGCAGTGTCAAAGAACCAGGGGCTGGGTCAAATACGCATCCCCAACAGATTGAAGAGATAGGATCTTGCAACAGAGTCAAAATGAAAAGCCACTTACAGCTAGAAGACACCTCTGAAAACAGCCTTTTCCCAGTAGTTCTAAATAATAGCAATAAAGCTACCAATCACAGGGAATGTAAAAGCCTAAAGGCAGGAATTCGATTTTTATTTTTTTTATATAAAAGAGAATAAAATAAAAGAGAATAGAACAAAGCAAATCAGAATAGAACAGTGTAAGCCACACAGCGCTTCACAACCAGACAACCAGACATGAACAGTAGCTTCCATAATGTCTCTTTTCTTTGACTTAATTGAGCATAGCTTCACACACATTAATATCAAATATAACAATATAGTTTAAAACCATTCAAAAGAATGAAAGCATTATAGAACTTCAAAACCAAATAACAGGAAATGAACAATGGCTACTATAATAACTCATTTTCTTCAAAAAGTTGTCCATAATATAACACATAATGAAATCAAATAAAACACAATAGAATAGAATCAATCAAAACAAAATAACAAAAGCATGGTAGGACTTCAAAGCAAGATGATAGTAAATCAGCAATGGCTACCATAATGTCTTGTTTTCTTCAAAATAGCTATTTATACCATTACATAATAAAATCAAACATAATAAATAATACATACATAATAAAACATAATAAAACAAACATAATAAATAATACATACATAATAAAATCAAACAAACAATAAAACCAATCAAACTAATGAATGAAAGTATTATTAGACTTCAAAGCAATATAATAGGAAACCGTGAGTACCATATCATTATATTCAAAATAGCTGCTCTTACCATCTGACAGCACAAGACACAACAAAGCCAAACCTAATGAAATTGTGTAAACAATGCAAGAGTTCAAGATAAGACAATAAGAAACTGTCAGTAGTTTCCACCTTTCCCTCCCAGGTATTCCCTCCCCTTTGCTCTTACATTAAATATTTTGCTTTTGGATCCCATTACCTCCTTCTGTTTCTTAACTGTAACCCCCTGTACAAATGAAACAAGGTTAAACATTTTTGAAATGCAAAGACACAAGATAAACATTACCATTCCAAAAGTTACAAACAGGAGAATAGAAAGCATTCGAAACAAAGTGATTCCAACACCCAGCAGGGCAAACATTAAGTCCTAGAGTTCTACAGTCAGCATCTGCAGCAAACTGGTTGCAAGTTCCAAAAGCCTTGGGTGATTCCACCCCCAGGGAACTACCAGCGATTTCAACTCCAGCAGCTTTTCTCTTAAATCTTCTCTGCTTGATTTTTGCAGGTTTCCTTGGGTCATCCACATTTCCGGCTTTTCCAAACTTTTGGGATCTCCACTGCACCTTTGGCTTCACACTTACATCTTCACAAATTGCCCTCTCAGGGGCACACTGCTTAGCCAGCCAGGCCCTTTGCAATCGAGGTGGAAGCCATCTTACCCTCAGAATTTGTGCATTTTCCTTGCACCTAAAATCGGCACATTGTGTATACCAAGGTTTGCTGCTAGCTGAAGCAGTAGCCAGGCTTTTCTCTCTCTTGGCTGTAGGGGACAGTTGCCTGGATCACAAGGCTCTGTTTGCCTGATGGTGAGAAAAAGCTTCTCTATGTTGCTGTCATTCTGGAACCTCATGTGGCCACTGTCACCATTCTGAAACATGGCCATCTGCAGCTTTTCCCTCTGAGCAAATTTTTTCACCTTTGCTGTGAGGCTTCACAGGGTGGGGACCAGCTTCCTGGGATGCCCCAGGGCCATCTTTCTTATCTCTCTGTTTCTCTTCAGGAATCAAAATCTCAACTCTGTCTTTACAATCCACAGGCTTCCTGGAATTTTCCTTCTGGCCAAATTCACATCATTTTAAATTATCCTGCTGGGCTCTTTGCTCTTGATTTGAAACATACAGCTCCCAACAATAGCCATACCATAGCCTCTAGGTTTGATTGCTTTTTAATTTCTTTTTCAAGATTAATCAGTCCATTGCCCTTTGTCTCAGTCTCAGGCAAGATCTCTGGGAAGGAGCAAAATGTAGACAAACGTTCTGCCAACCGATAACACACATTATGTGGACTCCAACAACTAATGCAGTCCTTCTTCCCAGCAGAAATCTCCCAAGCCTTGTCTTTACCATCAGGCTTTCTATCAGCCTTCTGGGCTCCTGAGCTCTGATCAGAATCTCCTCTACAGAACAGCCTAAGCTGCTCCAGCTCTATGCATCCAGGGGACATGTCCAAACCTTTCCCAATTCTGTCCACAAGCCATTTCCAAAGCCTCTTTAAAAACATGTTCAGGTATAGTCACAGCAAAAGACCCCATTCCTTGGTACCAAATTTCTATCTTAGTTATTTTATGCTCGTCGCTGAGACAAAGTACCTGATGCCCAAGTTGGGAAAGGAAAGGTTTATATCTTACAGTTTTTGAAGGTTTTAGTCTACACTCAGTTGGCTCCAAGACAGGTGGGCATGGCTGGTCTGCCTTTCATGGTGGCTGCAAACAGCAAAAAAGAAACCAACGAAGAGCAAGACACACCTTCTTCCTGCCATTACATCACATCCTGGCTCCACCACTATGTAGGTGGAGCACTGACACCATCAATCCAAGCACTAGACAATAAACCAATCACAAATACACAATGCAAACTCATGAGGCCTGGGAAACACAGACATAAACCATGACTGTATTCTTCATCACACCACTGTTTGCCGGGATTCTTGCCTGTGCACCTGTCAAAACCATAGTTGCAGCTTCAAATGTGACAATGATTGCCTTGCTTGGGACTTGGGTCTCTTAGCCTTTCCTGAATTACCACAATGAGGTAGCCCTGCAGCTGTGCCCAGTCCTGCTCAGCCTCTGCTCTTCTGCATGTCCAAACTCACATACCTGTTCCCTGAAATTTTATTTTTCTATTTACACCCTGTCAGCAGGCAATCCCAGTCAGCACACAGCATAGACATGAGGGTTCCTGTTAACTTCCTGGGGCTCCTGCAGCTCTGGCTCCCAGGTAAGGATGAGCAGCACTGGGGATTTCCTCAGCTCAGTGTGGTCAGTGTATCCTGGTGCTTGAAAAAGTTTTCTTAAAGGCGGATTGATCATGTGTACCTATGTGATTATGTTTCCTATGTCAGGTGTGCAATGTGAAATCCAGATGACCAAGTCTACATCTTTCCTTGCTGGCTCACTAGGAGACAAAGTAAGCACCCCTTGCAGAGCCAGTCAGAATATCAACAAGAATTTACATTGCCATTAGAAAAAATCAGTGAAAGCTCTTACGATTCTAATCTATGCTCCAAGCAATTTGCATTCTGGGGAGCACGTTGATTCAGCAGTGGTAGATCTGGTAAAGATTTCACTCTTGCCATCAGCAGCCTGAAGCAGGTAGATTTTGAGACTTACTACTGTCTATAGTATGGGAGTTAGCCTCACACAGTAATACAAATCATAACAAATGTCTGAGGAACTAGAAGCAAGTTGGGCTGTGGTAGGTGCTTCTCCTGATGTGTTCAGCTGCCAAAAATATTTTCTAGATGTATCCAGGCTTGAAAGTCACTGGGGAATTTTGTAGACGAGTTCAGCAATTTTCTCCTCCACCATCACTATCTTTCCTTATCCTTGGCCTTAGCCACAATGAACATCAGCACTTTCTTAAAATACACTGATTTGGTGTCACTTGGAACTCAGTGATTGAAAGACAACCTACTCAAGATACTCTAGGAAGAATTGTTTTAATACACTGAAATACAATCTAACTTAGTTTTTATAGTTCTGAGGTAATAAGAACAACTGATAGCTAGAAACTGATGAGAACAGCTGGTGCTCCCACAGAAACTGTGGTCTTGAGGCTATGGACAAAATCCAAGAGTAGTGTTATGTCTGGAACCCTTACCTGAAGCACATATTCTTGAGAATCTTGGAGAATTTCCAACACTCACCTTGGATCATATATCTACCTGGAGATTTCCATAAGCATTACACCTGCTCTGTCTCTGAAAATTCACGTTTGTCTCTGCTTAGACAAGTATAGCTCTACAGATTTGTCTCTAGTACAGCTCTGCAGACAAGTACAGAAGGAAAAGAGGATACCAAAGCTTCCTTTCAGAATTGATGATGCTTTTTGGGAGTTGTTAGCTGACAGTTCAGGTAGTCCTTTGTTTCTCACTGTTGCGGCATTCTACACAATGTAGTCCATCAACTGACTTAGGGCAACAATGAGAACAAAAGCATGTACGTTCAAGATCTCCTCATGTCACAGCTACACCTGTGTGTACAGAAAATAGAAACCTGTTATTAATCAAAGTTGAGGCCTCACTGCTGTTCTACCAGATGTAGGGGAGATTGTAAAGCAAACTGCCTGCTTCTACATTGCTCATAATCAGCATATTTTTGTTTTTGAAAGAAAGGATATAAATGATTCACAATGAAATTTGCTTACCAATGTGCCCAATGTTAGTGATGTCAGCAAAAAAAGGAAAACCCAACCTGGATCCCATGCTGATGAGCACAGTAAGAACAGGTTGCTAAGGAGAGGAAAACCAGAACCTGAGCTGAATGATGGGGTTCTCTTAATCAAAGTGATGTTTTTCAGTAAGTGTTTTCGAATCTAGTTCCTTTTAATCATTGCAGCTATAGTCATCATTTAACGCACAGTCATATCTGATTGGTGGCCTTTAATGATTTCTCCTAATGTCGGTTATTAAGGAAACTCTGTGAGCATCACCAAACCGTTAAGACAAGTCATGTATAGAATATAAATTTTGGACAGCTTTTCTTTTAACCAAATCCCACCAGATGCTGAAGGAAATACCTGGGAATGTAGGTTTTACAGTGAGATGAATGGGAGCAGAGGTGTATATTTATCTCTAGACTCATTATGCCAAATTCCATCTGGCTAAGTCTAAGTGATAGGTGAAATTGCAGGACTTAAAGGTTAAATTACGTGATCGGAGAAAGGAGATTCAAACCTCAGGTTGGTCAACAGCCTTTTCTCACATGAGCACCTGTGAATGGGCTGATGCAGTACAGCAAGAGGAGATGAGAGGAGTCCCACTGACCTGGCTACTCACCCTTTCTATAATTCTCACACTTCTCCCTGCTATGAGAGACAATGTCAATGTGTGTGACCAAGCTCTGGGACAGTTCTTCCCCAGCCACAACAAAGGAAGCCCCAAGTCTCCTCCTCTGCCTCCAGGTGTGCTACCTTCCAGCTGACAGCAATATGGATGTGTCTGCACATCTGTTGTAGCTGTCTTACTACAGTGGGATCATGTGACACGATCTCTCAGGTCCACAAGATGCTTGAGTTCTATGTCGTTCCAGCATTCTGGCAATAAGAGATGAAACCCAATCTGATCTAGATTACAAAGGTAACGTTTCTGTTTTTTATTTTCTCTATTTTCAGATTCAACCAGTTAAATCGTGATGATCCAAACTCCTCGTCCCTCTGTGTGTGCCTGTGGGAGACATAGTGACTCTCATCTGCATGTGCAGTCTGAAAGCTAGAGGCAATGTAGCCTGCTAAGAACTGGGACCTGGGCAGGCTTCCATAGTCCTCATCTCAGTGGGTGTGACTTGACTCTGGTATCCGAACCCAGTTTATTGTATCTGAATCAGTGGCATACTTTTCTTTCAATCTAAGTACAGATTTGAACATTGATGATTCTGCCATTTACTTCCATTCTCAGTACAGCAGGAAGTGCCCCACAGCCATTCACCCTGTAAAGAAAACCCCTGTAAGAAATTTGTTGTATTTTGCTCAAACCAGGTGATTTCTGTATAGACAGTTGCTATGCTTTAGACTAAGCTTAGCACTTCCTCTCTTTAATCTAAGGGAAAATGCGTGATTATGAAAAAGACAGTGCTGAAAAAAATTCCACTGTGACACTTGTACATTTCCCCTGATATATTTCTACAGGCCGGTTCAGGTGCACATGTATAGCCAATGACATTGGAATGACATTGATATATTATGACTCCACTGTGAAAATGTCTTTAAACCTATACAGTAATACCTAATGCAATAAAGCGAGTAAAATAAGAATAACAAGAACTGAAAGGGAAGAAGGAATACATTCATAATGCATGAAAAGATGGCTACATAGACCAAACATAAAAATCAATCAATATAGAGCTAGGATCATCAACAGAAACAACAAATCAGCACACTCACAAATAGCACACAAAAACAGGTTGGTTCTTATACAAGCAGCAGAGGAAAAATAATTTACCTTTCTAAAAACACTTATAGTACCATTATTTCTCAGTACTATCACAAAATTTAGAGAAAAACACTCATGTGTGAGTGTCCTAGTCTGAAATTACCCAAATATTCTTAAACATAATCATCTTCTTCGTCTACATCAGCATCAGCATCATCTTCAAAATAACAACAGCAGAAACTAAGGAAATTGAAAATGATATTTATTTTAGTGACTAAGAAGAGCCAATACTCATCATTCTTTGAAGTGAAAATTCATCAGCTGATTCTCCATTGGGTAGTAGGTGTCAAGGCTGTGGGAGGACCACAGCAGGCCCGAGGAGGCTGCAGGATGAACACTAGCAGAATCAGATGCAGGACTCTGCTGCTGGGCCAAGGGCAACCATGGTGTGCTGAGATGGCCCCCATACCATGGTGCACTGTCCGTGCATGTGATTAAAAGCTTCTCCTTCCCTTGTCAATCAGAGGTGAGACTGAGTGAGATGAGACTGAGTGAGATGAGATTTGAGAAAGGGGACTCTGTTACTCTGTTCTCCTTCTCATTTTCATTCTCGTTCCCAATCCTGTTCCCTTTCCTGTTCCAGCTTCAGCTCCTGCTCCTGCTCCTGCTCCCATTCCTGCTCCTGCTCAGGATCCAGCTCCTGTTCCTGCTCCCATTCCCTTTCCTGTTCCTGTTCTAGTTCTTGTCCTGGTTTTTATTTCTGTTCTTGTTCTTGCGCTTCAGGGATCACAGAAAACAGTGCTGAGAGGAGCCAGCCCTGCCTCTGTGGTGCTGGTCTCTCACACTCTCCCTCTAGCTTTCTACAAAGTGTACTTTAGTGATAGATTTCTGGGGCCACCTCTTTTTAAACAGATGGAATTGAAATTAGGAGGAAGAGTAGAAATGGTCAGACTCTGTTCTTCCTCCTCTGAGTAAAGCACCTAAAAACAATGATGGAGTCACATGATGAGTTCCTGCTCCCATAGCTTCCAACTGAGTGAATCTTTTTTATCTGAATGCCAAAAACAAGCTTAAGAAGTCCATGATGTGTACCAGAGCACACATGTTCATAACTGAATACATAGGTGAGGCACCTTGTAAGGCAAATATTTCTAAAATCAGGGAGACTTTACAAATTGAAGTATCATTAGCACACACATCCACAACATGTTCTGTACTAGGTCTATCTGTCTGTGTGTTTGTCTCTCTATCTATCTAAATATTTATCATATCTTCACTTTTTTTAGTTAACATTTCATTATCTAGCTATTGTTTCATTAACTATCTGGTCATGATACGAGATAATTTCTTGGGTTTTAAATGATCGAATTGTACATTTTATAAAACATTGCCCTGGAGAATATTCTTTTTGTGGGACACATTCTAAAGGCCATAGATAACAACATGGAAAGCATTAAATAGGGATGATCCCCAAAATGGAAGTGTGAGATTTTCTTTTAATGTAACTTGGGAGAAGTATTAGAAAAAGGATATAAGAATTAAAAAGTAGAATGCTGTTTATTTAAAAAGAAAGAGAAGTACTATGACCTGGTAACCTTCTAAGTTAAAATTTTCATCATGAATATTAGAGAGGAACATGCTGAACAAAATAACTAAGAATTGGGCAGTTATGAGCAGGGGAATGAAGAATGAAATGTGCCTTGGAACTTATTGTAACTTTAGATTTAAAATATTTGGTTTAGATTTAAAATATTTCTCCACATATCACTGATAGTTCACTGCTAACCATAAGTATAAATGTCTGAATAGGTGCAAACTAACAGCAATATGTATTATATGTCACAGTACTCTTCTAAATTTTTATTTTTTAAATTGCACAATCATGATAGATACTTTTATTTTGACATTTTAGAAACACAAAGAATAAGTCACAGTCCATAAGTGATGTGGCTGAACTCTTACCACAGACAGCTGGCACGAGAGCCTGCTGAGGAAAAGCTAAACCCACTGGAAGGATGAGATCTCATTATGAAGGAAGCTGAGATTCCTAAATTGATGCAGAATTGTTTGGAACTTAAAGCAGCATTATTAAAACTTTTGCAGACCTAAATAATGTCATTAAGGCTAAAAATACTTCAATTGTTTTACAAAAATATGATTTTTAAGAAAGGAGTTTCAAAACTGGGAGTTGTGACATAAAATGCTGCTTACACCAGACAGGAAGAAACCCTGGAACTCAGCATAGCCCACCAGATGTGCTGAGATCTGAGGAGTGGGAAGAAATTCATAATGTAATCCAATGACATCAAATTGTGTACTGAGATTTTCCAAATTGTTATGGAGAGATAAGACTTAATCTGGTTTGGTGCATGCTATGTACTTTGCAAAATGCTGTAGATAACATAAGGTCATTACAGAGAAGTTCTCTGCCTGCATGCACAGTGCAGCCATCTGTCTTCAGAGAGATGATGTCACTACACAGTGGGATCAGAGAGGGGCATGCTTATCTATGCATAGCTCCTCTTTCTAGTTCACATTTTTGGAATGCATGAGTATTTCCCTTAACATAATCTCACCAAAAATATAATAACTGCATGGACTCTGAAAAATAAATATGATCAAGAAAGAAAAGTACACCTAGGAGATGGAATTATGATTTACTCTTCTCTTGAACCTTGTGTCACCGTGCACCCTGGCAGGTGAGGAGGCATTAAGTAGTATGAGAGACAGCAATGGGCCTGCAGACTTGTATTTTACTCCCCACAGGCTCCCAACAAAAGCCCTCTGGCTTGTTTAGAGGACCAGTGATACGGAGTCACAGTAATTCAATTACTGAGCACAAGAGAAAGAGAAACTTTAGATTTTCAGTGTGGCCACACCCTTTACTGAGTGAGAGCCTGGCATACGCTGATCCCATACACACCAGAGGAGGCCAGTGTCTCTGCAGCTGGCATCCATGTGGCCCCAGTTGTTTTTCATGCTCCTCCCAACCCACCCTCCAGTACACAGCCCATAACAATCTCCATGCCACGTCTCTGGAGAAGACTTTCTTCAGCCAGGCCCAGAGCAAACCATGGAAGCTGTTGCATGGCCTCTCCTCTCCCTATTCCTATGGATCACAGATGATGGGGGAAACATGCCATGGCCCTGCAGGTCTGCCATTCCCTTTAGTGATAGGATGTGTGGTCTGGGTAATCCACTCAGTGAGAACAGTGATTAAAGCTGAATGCATTACATTGATCCTGACTCTATTTTTAAGAACAGAGGCACAATATAGACTGCATGGGTGACATTTTTGTTGTATTCATAGTTTTTGATCCCACTGCAAAAATTGTGATGACCCAGACTCCAGCCTTCATTTCTTTGTCTCCAGGAGAAAGCACCACCTTGTACTGCAGTGTCAGTCAGAGTGTGAGCAGTTCCCAGCCTGGTATCAGCAGAAACATGGGCAGGCTCCTAGGCTCCTCAATTATGGTGCCTCCAGCAGGGCCACTGTTGTCCAATCCCAGTTCATTTGCAGTGGGTCAGGGAAAGACTTCACTCTCGCCATCTGCAGCTTGCAGCCTGAGGATTTTGCAGTTTATTGTTGTCAACAAGGTTATTTTTGGGAACCGTGATTCAGTCCCCAACAAAAACCTCACCAGTTTCATCTGCCTTCATTCCCTTCCGCACTGCAGTTTATGCGGTGCTTCCTCTATAACCAAGGCTACATTTTTACAGCTTTTAATATCTTTTTATATCTGAAGAAGTTGCCAAAAGAAAAAAAAAAACACTTTATTCACATTTTCAGCATGCATTCTTTTTTGAGCAGCTTTCAGTCCCAGATAAAATATCAGAGAAAACATGGATCTTATCTGCATGTAGTGTAAACTAAGTGAACTCTTCAGAGTTTATAAATACCTCCTGCTTGTACAAGAATTCACAGTGGATATTTGTGCCTCAAAATCTTTATTTGTGCAATAGGGTTCGTAAAACTGACTTTATCAACAAAAGCACTGAATATAACACAGCATACTGGAAAATTATGAGAGGTGTGAGATAACTAAAACACATAATTTTGGATAGGTTGATAGAATCTATCAACCTATGCTATGTTAAAATATGCTACTCACTTTTCCACTTAGTTTTGACTTCAGATTAACGTATTCCTGATTCAATAATTTTGCACACAATTACTTCCTTTGCCCTAGACATGTGGGATGTCTCTTTCAGGACACTGACTGTAATACGCTCAAGTCAAATAAATCAGATTAACTTGTGCAAACAACACATTTTCCTGTTTGAGCAACTGAAATAGTAAACAGGGAAAATGTAGAATATATAGTATGAAATGGGAAGAAAATGGTCAAAAGAAAGAAGAATTACAGAGGAAAGAGGAGGGAAAGGAAACAAAGGAAAAGGGAAATTTAAATGAAGAAGATTAAAACGGAAAATATGTTTTATAAATAGGAAGGGCAAGAAGGTTTGAAGATATGAGAGGGGATTGAGAAAAATTGAGAAATCAAAGTATATCATGTTCAAAAGTACAAATGCCCTATGCTGACTATGATCATTATATAGTCCTAAAATGTAACAATAAACTTAATTATAAAAAATAAAAAGGAAGAAACAAAGAAAGTGATTCAAATAAGAGACTCAGTAGAAAACTGGAAATTATGGAAAAAATCAAATTAAGAATTCCAGAACTGAACAGTAAAATAAGGTAATACAAAATTCAGTAGACAGATATATTTTGCCAGAGGATGGCAGAATAATCAATATAATCAAAGGAAACTCAAGGCATACTATACAATCTGCCAAAAATGGTTACAGAGACCTGACTCAGGACTCAGGGATTGAATAGTTCAATATGCAGAGTGCCAACAGTGTCATACTCAAAGAGCAGAAAGAGCAGAAAGTAAGTTGAAAGAAATTTCTCAAACATTTGAGATGCAGTGAAGTTTTATAATTTATGGGTCTGATAATTTTAGCAAAACATCTTCAGATTAAACACCAAAGGTTCATGACTATTGAAGTTTCAGATAAGTTGCTGACATACAAGGAAAAGAAAATTTTCCCAGAAAAAACAGAGAGAAATAATAAAAAGATATTAAATAAAATTAATAAAAATAAAAGTAATAAAATGATATTCATTATGACCAGTGAAGGCTACAAGATATATTTCAATGCCAAAAGGGAAACAAGACAGCCACAAATTCTACATTAAGTGACATTTTACAGCAAAATAAAGCTAAACTGAAAAAAAAATCTGTATAAATACAAGTGATGAAAAACTGTTACTTATAAGAACACCTTTTATGAAATTCAAGGTGAAATATATCAGATTCACAAGAGCTGAAAATAGAAAATTATCTCAATTCACACAGAAAAAAATGAAATCCTCAAAAATACGACTGAAACAAGAAAACAGGAAAAGTAGTAAAAAATAGATCAACAAAGATTATGTCTATATTTAGAAAGAAAAAAAACTTTGATGCAGATTTCAGGGAAGCATTGTAGTTTTTAGGAGTTATTATACATAGGAAAAGGGGAGGAGAAGCGTATGCGGAATTTGATATTTAATTGTTTCATTTTGTCTCAAACTTGACTAAACATTAAGTGTATTTGCTGCACATTAAATGTCTCTGTTTCATATAATACATGTGTATTACTTTTTAATGTCTAAAATGTTAACAAATATCTTCAAAAGCATAAGAAACAACAATCATACATGGAAACTCACTCTTACTAATGAAAAACAAAGCTTGAATCTCTGAGCTTTTTTGAAACACAGCTGTTTTATGCCTCTTGGTCAAAGGAGAGCCTGTCTCTTGTCTGTTTTCATTGTGACACCAGTATTTCGAATATTCAAACAGAAAAACTAAATCTATTGGAAAAGAAATTGGGTAAAAACCTTGAAGACATATGGGAAAATAGAGAATTCATGAACAGAAATCAAACCACATGGGAAATACCACCCAGAATCAATAACTGGGATCACATCTTATTAAAAAGTTTTTGCATGTCAAAAGAAATCTCCAGCATAGTGAAAAGAAAACCCACAAACTGGGAAAAATCTTAGTGAACTCTCCCTCAGACAAAGGACTTCTGTCTAAAGCATACAAAGAATTAGAAAAAAATCAGACCCCCACAATTTAAAGATCCAGTCCAAAAATGGGCATCTGAGATGAATATAAACTTCTCAGATGAAGAAATACAAATGACAAATAAATACATGAAAAAATGTTCATCATCATTAGTCATTAGAGAAATGCCAATTACTACCACACTGAGATTCCATCTCACTCCTGAAAGAATGGCCAGGATCAAGAAAACCATCAACAACAAATGCTGGAGAGGCTGTGGGGAAAAGGATCTCTCCTGCAGTGTTGGGGGGACTGTAGACTGGTGCAAGAATTGTGGAAGTCAGTCTGGAAATTTCTCAAAAAGATGGGATTGGAAGTCCCATTTGTTCCAGCTATCCCACTTCTAGGCATACTCCCAGAAGAACTGAAAGCATCACACCACTGTGATATTTGTGCACCCATGTTCATAGCAGCACAATTTGTAATACACAGATCTTGGTAACAACCTATGTGTCCATAAACTGAGGAATAGATAAAAAAAATTGTGGTATTTTATACAATTGTGTACTACTCAGCTATAAAGAAGGATCACATTGAGGTATTTATAAATAAATGGACACAGCTTGAGACAAAACTCATAAGTGAAATAAATCAAACTCACATATATGAATACCAAATAGTTTCCCTATTGTAAAAAATGATTCAAATATATAAAATTGTGTGGTAATCATGATTCCCCATTATGTGGCTTCGAAGCCTTATAAAGTTTTTATTCATTAATTGAAATGGTTTTAATCTGGGCTGCTTCATATTATTGTCTGTGATGATATGAATACCTATTTTGAAGAAAACAAGACATCATAAGAGCTAGTGCGGATCTAATATCATCTTGTTTTGAAGTTCCACCAAACTGGTGTTCTTCTGTTTCCATCAGTTTCATCATATGGTATCTTACTGGATTTTATTATATGTGATAGAATAAATCTTTATAGGCAAAGAGATAATATAGAAACCATTGTTCGTTTTCATTAGCTGGTTCTAAATATCCTGTAATACTGTCATTCTCTTGAATGATTTTACATTGTCTTGATACGTTTGATGCTAAAGTGTACAAAGTTATACTCGAATATTTCAAGGAAAAAGACACTATGGTAACTCGGATTATCTTGTGGTGAAACACTATATTGCTGAAATTTTTCTGCTTTGACCTGTATTATTATGTTGTTATGTCCTATTTTATCTTAATCTCCCCCTTTTTTTAAAAAAATATTTTTTTATTATTTTTAATTAAGGGAAAAATCCAAAAAAAATAGCAGGATATATTATAGTATTTTTTTTTATTTCCTATTAACTTTATTTGAAGCCCTGTATTGCTCCCACCATCTTGTTTTGACTGATTTTACTCCGTTCTGTTCTATTTGATAGTATCAAGTTGCAGAGTATAGGCAACTAGTTGAACTCAATAAGATGCACTATGATGCCCTTTCTGGTTTGACTATTATCTTCTTTTGAAGTTGTGTAATGTCTCCAATGTTTAGGTTTTATTGGTCTTGTTGTGTACTATTTTATACAATTAAATTAAACCTAATGATATAGGCAATTATTTTTAAGGTAGAAGGAGGCATTATGGTAACAATTATTGGTTACCATTTCTGTTTTTACATCATGTACTATGTCAATCCTTTGTTTTGACTCAGTGCTTTATTTTGTCATATTGGTTTTATTCTCTTCCAAAAAAAGTACTAAGAACCATGGGAGTAAGAAAACCCAAAATGTGTAAATGTTATTGTAAAAAATTGAGGAAAACAAGTGCTATCAAGGATACAACTGCAAGTGTTTTTAGGTGTGTAAGATAGATGACCATATTACTAAGTTATGTTGGATCACTGAGCACAACTGTTTGTAGTCTCACTGTTTGAATGTCCACTTTGTATGCTTTAATCCTGTAACTTTAACAACTATTTAAAAGATAACAATATTTAATCTATTAGTGATTGTTTACTGTTTTTTTTTTGAAATTCTGTTTTTCTTGTACCCTTATATTGTTTTGTGTTTTTTTCTCTTTTAAATAAAATTTAAAAACATGTAACCAAAATTCTGACCAATGAATGAGTCACATTTATGGGTTTTGTGTCTAATTAATTTTTTAGAAATTTATAAATATGTGCCCGAAACAAGTACATATTACCAGAAAATGGATGGCTATTATGTAAAGCAGAAAAACATAATCAGAGTGTTCTTCCACATGTGGCCACAACAGGGTGGAATTGCACAACTGCGATGGCAGAGAGGTCTCTGCAGATGTCTAGAAAGGTCCTGGAGTCCTGGGTGATGCTGGATTACACTATAATTGGTTCATTGTCCCATTTCATTGCTTATCAACCAGTGCGGGGGGCAGTGAGAACAGTGACTGAGGACTGTAAGGCAGTTTTAATGGGGGACCCCAATGCTCTTCAAGCTGAATCGTGTTACTTTTTACTGTCTTTTAAGTGGAACCTATGTACCATGTGAGAAATATACATCAGGGAAGCTAAAATCTTAGATGAGTGTATCCAGTGAACACCTCCAAATTCAGTGGAGCAGCTCACAGCCAGAATCACCTTGTTATTCACATTCCTCATCCAATTAAGAATTTCTCTCTCAGAGGTCATATAGGAATGAGCCAGACTAATGCCACCTTAGATCTCAGATGACATAGTAGCTATAAGAAGGAGGTAAGAGTCTATTCTCACAATTGGTTTTTTTTTTGTTTTTGTTTGTTTGTTTGTTTGTTTTTGTTTTTGTTTTCAAAAATAACCTCATGACCCATACTGTGAAACCCCCTGCTGGCTTTAACCTGAGCTGTTGTAAGATAATTGGTCACAACCTGCCCTCCACCCTGGATGCAAATTACCCGCTATGCCAGTGCGATTCCAAAACAATGTATCCTTGCCCATTTCTCTTTGGAACAAAAAGATATGTGAGGGTTATTCAGTTGTCCCTCATTGTCCACATCCCAGTACTTTGTGGGATACCTTCTGCTGGCTAAAAAAAAAAAAATCTTGTTTGTGCCCACTCTCTGCCTGCATGGGTGATTTCTTGTGTTTTCTTCTCTGCCATAAGAGCAGCACAAAACTTCATGTTTTCCTCAAGTCTAACCTGCTTCAACTTAAAAATTTATAGCAATTGTTTTAAGTGTTGTATCTCTGGAATCAGAGTTTAAGGCCAGGTCCTTGTGAGACCTGAAAATCTTACTGATGCTATGACTCTGATTTAGTTACTGAAACACTCACTTCACCTTCTGCTAAGTCACCATATTTCTTTGGAAAGAATTTTCCGTGTTTCCAGGATTGGATTTTCCAACCATGTAGGATTCCCTTTACGGTTTTCATTGTTCCTTCTCCATCCTTCTAAAATACATTACCTTCATCCTGCTGACTAAAACCCTGCTCCCTCTGAGTATAACCCCAAATGTATGGCCATTACTCAGGCCAAATAGGTCTGTGGATGTTATTTTACCCACATTCTTGTATCAGAGACATAATACAAGCCACCCATAATTTAAAGAACATTAGGTTTATTTTGGCTCACAAGTTTTAAAGGTTTCAGCTTATGGACAGCTAGTTCCAAGGAAGCTCGAAACAGTCCATGACATGGCAGTCAGGAAGTGAAGAATAATCACAGGAGGTGGGAAGGAGAGATATGCTTCCAGACTACACCTCTAGTGACTTCTTCAATCAGGCTTCACCTCCTAAATCATATTTATCTATTGTGATAAGGGGCTGCAAGGAAAAAATACATAAAAGGACACAGAATTTATAGTATCTTATGATGATCACCCACAGTTTAATACAAAGAAGTGCAAGAAATCTGTTCAGAACAGTAAAGACCCAAGGGAATGTAGCTGAGACCCTAAATGCCACAGTAATGTGTCCAGCTAAAGACCTACAGCCTATGAAAATGCCTCCCATGAGGACGACTGGAGTCCTATAGCCCACAACAATGACTCAAAAAAGTTCATTTCAGGTATCTGCGCTGGGAAGGCCCAAAAATCAGAGGTGTAAGCTAGAAAGTCTGTGCGAATGGAATGAAGGATCTTTGCAAGCAGGCTGAAGATTCTCTACTGAGCCAAGAGGTGATGCTCAAACTAATGATCAGGGCTCTCTGAAAAAAATACCACAGACATCCTCAGCGAGAGTGAGGGCCTAAGGTCCTCCAACAATGAGAACAGCCACGTACATGTCAGGAAGCCAGCATGACAGACTTATCCTCTAGGTTAAACAGCACACATCATCCACTCCAGAGCCAGAATGTGATGCTCAGCATACCCCCAAAGTGCACTGCAGGAACACTCAGCCACAAGGTCCTGAGCTTCTCTGGTAATAACGGCCAATTTCATGTCAGGAGTGACAGTGACAAGGTCCTTAGGAGAATCAACAACGCAACAAACAACAACACTCACTTAGAAGGACCCACAATGCTTATGCTTCCTCTCCACATCTCTTTTTATGATGGTAACTTTCCTCAGGTGGGCCATCTACACTCAGCACTGATTCAGTTCTGCAGATATTAAGTTGACCACCACTTTATAAACTACAACTGCTATAATGTGAACTGTAATAGACTGATCCACTAATGTCTGTCACAGCCATATGATCCAGTCACTCCCAAAATCTCAAAGGGGAAATTCAGAAATGTGACATCCTCATGTAAGATATAACAGGTCCACTCCATGCCCCTCTTCCCACAGCCACAGCCAGGGTCAGAAGAACAATGCAATCAGCAGATACACTGCAACAATTGGTCCCCTTGAGAAATAAACTTCCATGTAGTATCACTGCTGCTATTTGTCTAAGTCATAGTTTGGACAAGCCCCAACCCACAGGTCATTGACAAGAATCATTTCTCTGACATGATCTGTACAAACATCAAGTATACACATTGAGAAAGCAGAATATCTTTTCATTTAATATTTAAAACAAAAAGCTCTTCTCCATGTATTTCATTTCTTTTTTAGGTTTTGCAATGCTGTAGAACCCAGAGTACTTACACTGAGGAAAATCCCAAGATTTTAGCATTCTTATTTTTTAAGGCACTAGAATAAGTTGCTAAGCTGAAAATGTGAGATTCTTCTATGCTAGTTTCTTCAGAGCATTTATTGTGAAAGAATGCACAATTTTGTCAGAGGCTTTTGCCATACATGTTGAGAAAGTCAGATGGCTTTTGTTGTTTTCTTATGTTTTTGCATTTTTGATATTTGGGGTTTTTTTTTCTTATGAAGAATTTTTTTTTATTTCTTCAATGAAACCAGATTGATCATATTCTATAAACTTTTAATCTGTTAGCTAACTTTTTCTGAATTTACTGAAAACTTTAAATTAAAGTTTGGTTCATTGTTTTCTTTTTGTTGAGCTGCTTTCTAGTTTTGAGATCAAGGCGATACTGGATTTTTGGGATGGAATGTGCAGCATTCCTTCTATTTCTATTTCATTGAACACACTGAGGAACACCTGTGTTGGATTTTAAAGATATGCTGAACTATATCAAACTGATTATCAGCATAGGTGTTTCCTGAATCATGGATAAGAAGTGACTGCTCTATCCAGGAAACACCAAAAACAGAAGATTGTGCTTAGCTCTCCTGGCCACACAGACTGTGGGATGCTTCTCAACATGGCTCCAGCACCTAAAGCATATGAGTCTATAGAGAAATGTCTTCAATTTTTCCAATTCCAGCTTGGTAAGCAGAACTCAGTTCTCTGTCACTCTTTTTCCTCACTGTCTATTTGTCTGGTAGTTTCGTCTGCTGTCGTGGATTACATTAAGATTCTCTTCTTTAGCAAGCAATTGAAAAGAACACCACCCTCAATAAACTCCCCTACATTCAATGTTAATCGTTTCTACTTTCATTATTTTGTTTTTTAATAGAAATCAGTAATTCTGAGATTTCAAATGTTTGCAGATTTTACTTCTGCTTCATTTCATGCTTCCTTGTGTTTGTCTATATTACCAGACTCTCACATATCTGCTGCTTTTTATGAAGCAACTGAAACAGTCTGTGTGATATGGTTTCCTAAAGTACCCCAGGATGACATTTCTGAGTATAATACCTTGGAATATGGGAGTAAAATGCAGAGGTAAACAGAAATCAAATTTTAGTGATTCACAAGAGTCACTGGAATTTGAAAGTCTTCGTCCTTAGATTTTCCTTTAGTTTCAATAATATCTTCTGCTGTTTATTGTGCTTTAACTTACTGGTTCTACTGATTATAAATCATGCATGCCTGCAAAGTACAGTCTGCTGGAATTTGGACTGTGGGAGGTGGCGTGCATAGCACAGTTGTGTCAGTAGTTTGAGCTGACTTTGCTCTTTCCCTTTTGTTATACCTAAGTGTTCATCAGTAACTGTAAAGTATGCTTGGAGTGCTCCTTTTGGAGATAGAGTTCAGAAAACTGGGCTAAGGAGCATGATTGCTCTTTCAGTCCTCAAAAGTGGAAGGATGCGCTTTAACACTTTAGCCTCAAGAGTCGCTTCCCGGCAATATAAAATCCAAGGTCACTGCTTAATACATTTCCTCTACTGTTGTAAAAGTGGTATGTGCATGAGTGAGATTCCCTGTTTTTTGGATGATATTTCCGAGCTCAGGTGACTGACTCACTATGCGTCCTAGGTTCTGTTGGACATTTTCTATGTCTCTGCTTAGTAAATCCACCTCATGCTGCTTTCATTTCGTATATGTTTAGATTTCAAATGCAAAACATGTATTTGCATTGATTTTTGAAGGTACATAGTGGAAAGTAATATTGTCAACTTCTTACAGTTTGCCCAGAAATCAGTATAAAACAGTTTTGGTAATGCTTAGGAAAATTTATAAACTTATTTTTACTAAAATATATTCTTTAACGGAAGCTATATCCAAATTGAATGCACAAAATACTGTTAAATAGGCTGTATGTGGATGGGAATCTAAAATTTGAAACATTAATGTACATGCCTACATATCATGTCAGTACATGGCTATATCTGTGATTGATTTGAGGACAGAGTGTACATATTATATTTCAAAGTCTTTAGAAAAATATTGAGAAAAAATGAATTTCAAAAATCCAATCACCACATATAAGGGAGTCAACTTTTTCCTTGTGAATCAGTTTTTCAAAAGCCATCTCAATCCTCCCAAGTTTTTTGCTGTTAACAGAAAAAAGTTGCTACAGTGCCTCTTAGCATTACATTGTGTGTAACTGTAGTCTGTAAATGGATGGTCTGTTGATTCATGGGGTTCCAAGGTTGTTTGAACCTGGATAAAGCTTGTGCCTGCGAGAATTCAGTGCTACACAATTGTTTTCCCTTTTATAAGTACTCAGGGCATGTGGAAAAGAAGCGTGATGTTTTATTAATAATCCATTAATGGTTATGTTTTTTTTTTCTGTGTCCCTCATATTCTTCAAGGTCTTCTTTTGAGTACCCCTCATGTCTTACTTTCCTAATTTTATATTTGGAAACAACATTTTTAAGAATCAAAAATTCTTTTAGTACAAAAATGATATTTGGAAATTATGGGTGCGTGCTGAGACTGTGGTATAATTTTTCTAGATTAGGTAAAATTCTCAATGTATCTCTCTAATCACAGTGACACATATCTCCTTTATGTCAATAAAAGGAAGAATCTACACTACCCATGATTCATTCCAAAGCCTCCTTTACTTAAGTTGTGCTCTAATATCACTCACTTCCTTTAATAATCATGGACATCTGGTTATGCTTATCAGTCATTAATCAATAAGTTTGATTTTCAACTTTCCTGTTCAAAACCAATGTGTAATCTCCATTATCACCTGCAGCCCCTGTTTAGAAACACCAACATACTCAAAGCCATATTCAGGTACCTCTTCTAGATGTGGCATCCAGGTGACCAAGTCTCCATTCTCCAGGTCTACATCTCAAGGAGACAAACTCATCCTCATTTTCCAGGCTGTCAGACCACTTGCAACAGCTTAGCCTGGTATCAGCCAAGCCCAAGAAGGATCTCATAATCCTGGTCTCAATTTTGATGATTTTTTTTTTTTTTACTTTGTGAGAGTATCAGTTTTTAAGAATCAATGCTGCACTGATTTTTCAAGTGTTTATCACTATGTTGAAAACAATCACAATTTTCAGGATTTATGATATATTCATGCATAACTTTGTATAAGGGTAAACTAAAGATGTATGAAATTTCAACACACAACTTTAAACAGAATTAAATGGTTTTGAGAAAAAAAATGGCTTTAACAGAAAATGCCTGTTAAAATAACATCTTTAAATCCTCTATCCTTAAACAGGTTCTCATGAAGTAGGTCCCAGGTGTTCTCATTTACACTAATTTCCTTTGGATTTCATCTTGTTCTGAGAATAATGCCAACTTTGTACCAGATATATTCACTTCAGGAAAGCAGGATTTATACTAAGAACAGCATTTTATGCTTTGTGGTTTTGTCTGTTTTGTTTTAAAGAATACATATTTGGTTGTTGCTATCTTTATGCAAAAATTCCTATATACTTTATGCAATTTAATTGTCAAGATGAGTTTATTGTTTATTGATATTTATTGAGAAAATTTAATATTTCTTAATAATATGGGAATCACATGTCAGGAATATCTGGGAGATAACTCTAAAGTGGAAAAATCCTGAAAACTGGGGCAATGGTAACCACACTGAATGGTCAGATGTCATCTCCCAATCACTGTCATGTCTTCTGTAAACATGATTCCTAGAATTTATTTTGCTGTAGTCTTACTTTAATTTTTGTAAGCATCAGGGCCTCCTCTGAGATTTGGAATTCAGACAAGGAGGACACAGTATCTACTGAACCTACAAACGGACCCATGGGCAGGAGGACTGGAGAATCAGCAAGTGAAGGTCTGGAGTCAGCACACAGAATCCTCACACTGCACCTACAGTCTGAGGTAGACTGCGGACCACATGACGAAGTGGCCCATGCATTTGGTGGCAGATGATTCTGGACTCTGGGAGAGCAAGAGACAAGCCATCGACTATGTCACTACTTTTCTAAGAATGGACCCAAGAAGCTTTAAACCTGTGGTTTAGATTCTTTCACCAGAAATACAAACTTGCTCTGAATACATTCTGCAATTTTTCTTTTGTTCTTTCACTTCTGAATAGCATCATAATCCCAAATATTAAGTTGCAAAACATTTTGCCTTTATTATATAGGCGAGGTCTGTCAAGTCTCTGATTTTAAAAAGAGAAAGAAGACAGAAATCTGTGGTTCAAAGCAGCTTCTTCTCCATCTGCCAAGCCCCATGAATACCTTCAAAGCTGGATACATCTGAGGAACACTCTCA
Organism: Cavia porcellus; assembly: GCF_034190915.1. Taxonomy (NCBI): domain Eukaryota; kingdom Metazoa; phylum Chordata; class Mammalia; order Rodentia; family Caviidae; genus Cavia; species Cavia porcellus. The sequence goes on along the minus strand of NW_026947501.1, from coordinate 40,368,378 downwards.
GCATTTAGGAACAATGCAAAGGCCAGGTGGTGAAGTCCAGTCTCCCATTTCTGCTCCTTTGGGGTTAATGCCATGGCTTGTATCACTATGGATGGGGAACTGTTGTGCTGTACACAGTAGTAAATTTCAACATCTTCAGACTCCTGGTTGTTGGTGGTGAGAGTAAAATCTGTCCCAGATTCACTGACACTGAACCTTGGTGGGACTCCAGATGTTAAACTGGTTGCAAAATAGATTAGACATTTAAGAACTTTCACCATATTCTGTTGATACCGAGCTAACCATTTATTTACATTCTGACTTGCCTGGCAAAGGATGACTGTCTCTCCTACCAATGCTGTATGGTCAACTGGGTCATCTGGATGTCACAACTCCTACCAATCATTGGAAACAGAAAAGAAGCATTTGCACATTTGAACATGATAAAATAGAGCATTTCTAATGAATCAAGCAGCATTGAACATGTTAGACTGAGGAAATTTCCATTGTTCTCCTACTTTACATGGGATCCAGAGCAGCAGGAGATCCAGAAGTTGACTGGAGAGCTTTATATCTGCGCTGAGTCGTGACTGGGAGAGACTCCTGCTCAGGATATGACTGATCTATTAAGTAGTCTTTTGGGCAGGTGTTGTGCTCTGGGAACATGAAAATCAGCATGACTTGGCCCAGCGGCAAGACAAGCTCATCTCAGTCACTCAGCACAGCCCCAGTGTCACCAGAGCAGCTAAGGACAACGAATTTCTTACTGGACAGCAGGTTTCTGCCTGGAGGGTGTTTTTTTTTTTTTTTAACACAATATATGTGGGAAATTTCTGAAAATTTAAAATGAATCTAGGCCTACATTTGTAATATATCTCACATTTAGAGTTCTACAAAGGGATACTCATATTTAGAAAGAACATATGTCACAGTAAATCTTATGAGGACATAGGTCTATAACTTACTCTCTAAGTCTTTGGACTCATACACAAGTAGAAAATGGAGGAAGGCAGGGCTGGGACAAGAAACACAAAATTCTGGTCTTTACAGAATGGCCTTGGTGTCATTTGTGCCCATTGTTGGTCACCGCCTTCTATCCTATAGATAAATGCTACTCAATGCTTTTAATATTTTTCCATATACATTGTTAAATTTGTAAAGCTTAGCAATATTTCCTTACATTGAGATAAAAATGTTAGAATCAGTGGTAAGAAAAAATGGGAAATATATGTGTTAAATAGTAGTGAAGGCCTAAATAGAGTTTAGTGGTAATCTCAACAGACCTGACCGGCAAAATTAAATAACTGATTTATCCATCCCTTTGCTCAGAAAAATTCTTTCTGTCATACAAAATGGATGCAAAATAGTAAAACTAGTGATATTCACTAGGTATAGCTCTTGTCCACATTTAAATGTGTCCTGCTCTGATCACAGTCTATTTTGTTGTTTATGACAGCAGAGCGGCCATTAGGAGTAATCTGTGTATTGGATGGTTTCAGTTTTCAGGAGCAGAGTAAATTGAAGTTGAGTGTCCTGGATTAAAATAAAGACCAATGAGTAACTGTCCATGAATGAGATTATATTTGAGCTTATATTTTGAGGAAACTCAAGTCTACATCTGTACTCATGTGCTCCATCTTCCTCAGACTTTGTCATTACATGTGCATCACGAGTCACAAAAGGACATGAACACTCACCGTCTCACTGATCATGTTGGATGGTAATGTTCCAGAGGAGGAGACTCAGGCAGTGAAGCAAATGTTCCAGCAGGAAGGTTATTTTTCACATGACTCCAGAACTCAGTGAAATCTCAGTGATGGTGTGCTCTTCTGTTTGATTTTACAAAATAACCTATGTTACGGTGATTCTCCCATTGAAAATGTTGTTGGTTTATTGTGAGCCACTGGTCATGAGAGAAAGAGTTAGCAGAGAAAGAAAATCAGAGAAACACCATGACAGAGAGACACAGACAGAAAAAGAAAGAGAGATAATGAGAGAGACAGAGATACAGAGACAGACACATAGAGAGGGCAAGAAAGAATGATAGTGTAGATATGTTCAAAGGATGGGCCATGCTCTATCCATGAAAACCATCTAGGGCTCATAACTCTGTTAATGCCCACAGATCCCAGGTTCCCTGATCAAATTAGGAGAGCATCTGTTTGATTGAAGTGACTATGGGTTCTCCCTGAGTGCAATTCAAGAGGATCCATCTGCTTTCCGTGGGTGAGGACTGTGTCCCTCTTCATGGTGCATGACATGCTTTTATTGTTATCTTTCCAACAAAGAGAAGATTTTTTAGAAGTATCACGACATCTGAAACCGCAAGATAGTTTGCAGACTTCTTTATTTTGATACTTATTATTTGCATATTATTTGTGTCTATCTTTGAAGCTGTTAGCATAACAAAAGACAAATATTCCAGGACGGAAAGATAAAGAAGTATAATATTAACCCATGATACAATGCAAAGTAAAACTATTACCATGGTCATGAACTGTAAAGACGGAGTGTAAGAACTATCACCCCATTCTGTCATCTCCAGTTCAGCTTTCTGCGTCCCTCACCTTCAAAGCCTCTGTCCCTTTACTTCTTTCTAGTCCTACTGACTTCAGAGATTTGGTTTTCCACAATACTAAACTCCGTTCTGTCCCTTGCTCTGCGTGACATTCAACATAGTACTCTATATGACTCCTGAGCGTCTGGGATTTTTGTTTCTGCCCTTTTACTATCATCACCAACACATAATCACTGCATTACTGAAGTCATGCTACTTGTGTGTCTTCTTGCTCCCCAACATAGACATCAACATTACCAAATTCTATCTTTATGCTAAAAGAACATAGTTATCAAAGGTCCCTGCAGGGTTAGAAATCCTTTTGCCATGAGGAAAGAAATTAACAGGAACATCAGAGTGAGTCACATTCCATGCTACATTGTAGGGAAGATATGTTAGGGTTCAGAGATGAGGAACTTTTAGATGGATTAGCTCCAAACTATAATAATGGAACCATGAAACCACCTGGGGAACCGCTATGTGTTGTAGAAAGAATTGGTAAGGCACAGATATGGAGGCAGTGATATCAGACCTGCTACTAGTGCAGCAAGCCTAGAGTCCTGATAATGACAGTGGAGGCGAGGTACAGGCAACTTGTCTACCCAGCATGGGAAGCCAGTCCTTCATTCCCTACTGCTGCCATTGGTATCTCTTTGGTAGATGGTTCATGAAACTACAGACACATGATTAACTTCCGTAGATATATGTTTTCAAATATTCCTTAAAATTTTCATTTAAAGCATTATTTGATTTAGGAAGTTGTTTTCATATGATTTATGATGTTAAAATACAAGGTGATAAAAGACAGCTATTTAATACACATGACTATTGCCATAAGTTTTGCACTATCATTTTTATTATATGCTCTAGGTTTGTTGAACACACATTGTTAAAATTTTATATAACTATTGAAGATATTTAAAATTATTTTATTAAATAATTTTGTTTCTGATGTTATGTAAGATGTTGATTTTGTTTATTCCCAGTAACTTATTCCAAATTGTGAAATATTCCCCTTACTTTGAATCCACTTCATCCATTATTCTTGGCACTCATGAAGAAATTCTGAAAGTCCTTTTGCAATTGTCTTTGGGACGTGTAATACATTACAGTGGACATTGTTACCTAATGTGAACAGAAAAGGTGGTATCATTAAAACAGCACGGTGCATTGCCATCCACATTATCAAGGATCCTGTGACTCCTGGCTCTCACTCACAATCAAGCGAGTGGGAAATGTAAACATATGGAATTGATTCAGGGCATAGACCTAGTCATGAATGTGCAATCAGAGACAATCTCAAGGAGGAATTCAAAGCTCATTAAAAATTAGCACAAACTATATGATAGACATTGTGAAGTATACAGCAAGTATTTAGCACAAGATTAACTTAAACATTCATTGTATTTCTATCACCAGAATATACTTTAGAATGTTGTATGTAACCTATCTGGCTCATTCCCAATTTTTTTTTATCTCTTTAGGACTTTTTAGAGGTTTATTTGGCAAACTAAATGAAGTGTTTTAATTTATAGTTAAAATGATGTATCACTGATTATTATATGCAATCTTGATAATATTTTGAAGCTTTGAATTTGATGTACATCATAGACTAAAATTCCCATTGGTCTCCATGTTGACTTTGGAAAATTTTATACAATGTTTTCTACATTAGCTGCTTTTGTACTTTGTAAATAAAAAGTATCTTGGTGTTTTTAGTCTCATTTTCAACCTATACTGCATGAAGAAGATAAAGGAATTTTGGTATTTAAGCCAAGGAAAATCGTAGAAGAGGAATTTGAGTGGAGCACTTGATCTAGTAACACATATTTAGCACCAAAATCCAATTTTTCCTGCTTCGGCATTCTGCCTCCCATTATTTCACTCTCATATTTAGGAAAGCTTTAGAACGTGTGCTCATAAAGCCTGGGGCTATGTGCTGCTGGCTCACACATGAAGTGCTTTTCTCATATTGGAGCAGGACCTCTGAGCATATCAGGTAGGTGAGCTGAGATAACGGCCAACCTGCCAGACAATCAAAGACTACTATGGGCAAGTAGCTGTTCTCTCTGACAGATGCAATTTCTGTCTGAAATTTACTCTCAGGGATTGGCTTAGATTAAATATTCTCTGAATCAAGATTTCCACAAATATACTTGGGAGATGTGCTAGGAGGCAAAGTCACTTTGAATAAGAAGAAAAATGTTCACTCTCCCAACTATAACCAGAGCTCTGAATTAAGGCAGACAGAAGAAAAATATGAATCAAGAGAAGGCGAAGCACATATAATTGACATGTAGAAAAATTAACTTATTCATCATATTTCCCCCAAAATCTTTATGATTTAGGAAAAAGAGAACAGTAAAGCATAAATAATGGGTAAGAAAGCTAAGCATAATGAAACATGCTTTGCCAATAGGGGTTCCAGTTTGTATTCAATTAAGGCATCAATTTGCATTGAATTATATATTGGTTGGTTTCCAACTGTTGTGAGATGGTGTATTGTCATATCAATGTATTTAGTCAAAGTACGATTTGAGGCACTAAACATTAATGAATCTATATTGGATTTATTTCTGAGGAAACACAAGTGTTCAATTGCCTTATCTCGTGTGCTGTTGCTCTGGATTAGACCATGTTGAGGAAGCAAGAGACACTGAATGGACCTGGACCCGATTCCCTCACTTGGTCTGTTTATTCGCAGTACCCCAGGGGGAAATGATCAGAGGCAGCAGAGTAGGAAGAGCTGCAGAAATGTGATTTCTTCATTTCATATACACTCCTTCCATTAAAATGGATGTTCTATGCTGCCAGGGGTTTTGTTGAGTGTGCTTAAAATATATTTTGCTAAGAAAATCTTGGCACTGATAATGTTAAGGACATATGGTTATACACAAAATCATTACCTTGTTAGTTTATGGTTTAGAAAGTATTTTATGTTTAATTCCAGTTGAATGAAGTATTCCCTACAAGAACTTGCGGGTTCCATTTATTTCAAACACAATGCAAATGGGGAGCTGTGGCATCTGAGATCTGTTGGCACCAAAGAAATTATAGGGAACTTGAGATGTTCACTGAGAAAGTGAATGAAAGTGCAGAGTAGTGACAGGGAGATTCCTAGGGGAGCGACATTTTCTGAGTGTTTCTTTTGTCATGTAGGAAACACCAGAGGGCTGCCTCGGATGTATTAATATCTCTAGGAGATAGATATCTAAGAGGAGCATCAAATAAGAATTTAAAATTGAAAAAAGAACCTGAGATAGAGATATGAGATTTATACTCTCCTAATTCCATCCAGTTTCATAAATGTATTGTCTGTACTGAGGTCATACCTATATTTTTCAATAAAACTTTGAAGTCATACACTGACATAACAAGAAATTTAAAAAATACAATTTTTGTTTCAAGTAGACTGCAGCAGTTTTGAAAGAGATTTCAAAATTTCATTGAGAAGTATAGCTTGAGGGTTATATCTTGACACATGTGGACACATAATCGCATTTCATGGATTAAAGACATTTTTGAATTCTTTCCGGTTATTAAATATCATGTCTCAGCACAGTGCTGTTTTGTCACTTTTACATTCTTCATGCTTTCACAGGGTCCTGAGGCCATGGCTGTCTACTGAGAGCTCTACCAATATAGTTTCTCAGGAGACTACAGGGCTGAGTAGCTCAGACAGATGAACCAAGGCAGGATGGAGTCACAGTGCCTATTCCTGCTCTTGATGTTCTCTAAGTGTCAGGTGTGAGGTTTAGAAAAGTAAGTATACAAAAGTTACCAATGATATTATCAGGTGGAAGAAAAAAATTGTTTACACCAGTCTGATTTTTTAATAAATTCAATATTTCAGATTATGTTATGTTAGAAATTCCATTTGAATTCCTAACTCCAGGCACCAGTGGAGATACTGTGAAGATGTCATCTGCAGCAGTCCTGGTCATGTGTGCAAGGAAAAGGGCCACCATCAGTTCCAAGTCCATGGTCCTTTATTAAGCTCCCACCAGTAGAACTACTTATCCTGGTAGCAAAAGATAAAAGGATAGGATCTTACACTTTCTTTTTCCTTGAGATCCAAAGGGGCCTCTTGCCAGCATTTCTTCAGAGAAAATACTTTCCAAGGAGTCCAGTATAACTTACTTTGCTTGCCTGGTCAAAGTAGCATCATCACAGAATGACTTAGATATTGTTTTTGCCACTGATCACTGCCATAGATCACTTCAGAAAGTAAATATCACTTCCCTGTATTAATTTCTAATATTTATGAAAAATTTGAAGTGTCACATGGCTGTATAAGCCAGGGAGCACCTCCACCCTGCTGATTTGCATATGGCTTGCTCAGAAACCACATAATGTTCAGAGTTCTATGTAAGGGATGATATTAAGAGATCCATTTGGCCTGAGGCACAGCTAACAAAACACAATGGATTTTCAGGCTAAAATTCCTATCTTTCTACTTCCCAGTGTCACAGGTATGAAAAAATGTCAACTCAAAACTGACTCTCTATTTAGTATAGAAATTGAGGTTAACGAAGGTTATTGATTAGTATTTCTTTAAATTATGTGATATGATATCCTTGTGTCTCTATCTGTTATAATCTCCTTTTATTTCTCCTCCATGACGATAGTGTCCCATGGACAAATTGTCATCACCCAGTCTACAGCATCTTTGGCTGCTTCCCCATGAGAGAAAGTCACCATCACCTACACAGCCAGCTCCCCTGTAAGCGCAAGCAGATTTCACTGGTACCAACAAAAGCCAGAAGCCTCTCGAATGCTGCTCGTTTATGATACATCAAGCCTTGCCCCGGGAGTCCTGGTTTGCTTTAGTTGGAGTGGTTCAGAGACTTCTTTCTCACTCACAATCAGCAATATGGAAGCAGAAGTTTTTTCAAACTATTACTGTCAGCAGTGGAACAGTGATCGATCCATAGTTGGGCAGACCACAACAAAAATCCCTTTAGCTCCTCAAGGCCCAGATGCTGTTTCCTCAGAGTTTATGATATGATTAGAGGCTTTACATGAGGTAGGAACTCCCAATTCCTTTTTAGTGGAGCCAAGGACATTTGGCTTCCTCTAAGAAGAAGGGAGATGCAGAGATGGCAAAAATTGAATGAGGTGAACAGGGATGCTCCTTTCTGTGCCAGCCTGTCCAGAGATGCCTTGAAGTCCTGTGCTGCAGATCTCTTGGGTGGGACACTGATTTTCAGGTTAAAGAACTGCACTGTGGAACACAGCCCAAGGGCTAAGGGAAAACCCATTGTCAAGTCTCTTGCCTGTGTGAGGAGGAGAAATTTTGGAAAACTGACAGGCCTGTCTGAGAACTGGGAAAATCTTCAGAGAAACGTATTATGTTCCCAAAGTGAAGAACTGCAGAATTTTTGCCAACATTAGTCCTTCCTTTTGAGAATGCTGGAATTATTTCTCTTACATTTTTTGTTGTTATGAGGTGGGTGTAACACATGTGAAAAGGTGTAAGGAATCAAATGATGATGAAGTTCTCTCACTTCTCATCACTTATTGTAGTTTCTAACCCTTTTTGGATATCGAGAATAAATACGTGGAATACATGTCAACTTCATCCTCAGTGGCAATAGTCTCCAGCTTCATGTGGGGCCCAGAGTCACAGAGAAGAAAAGGAAGAAACTAAAAGGTGGCCTGACAGTGAATATGTTAATCTGGGTGTCCAAGCCTGGGTATCTAGAGAGCTATAGAGGTGGAAAGATGAAAGCATAAGTGGTACCTGCGCTCTGGTGTTGGTGTGGAAGCTCTGGGGTAATTCCCCACTGAGGCAAGTGTTGCATTAAAGTTGCCAAGAAGATTGGACAGTAGGGCCTAACCTGTCAGTCAGATAGAATCCTCAAATCACAGCCAGGATCTGATGTCAGAAAAGGATTCGAAACACAGAGACAACTGTCCTCTTACTCTTGCAGTCAGATGCTATGCATATCTTCATGTTTTTTTTTAATTTCCTTACTTTTTTCCATCCTATTCCTTTACTTTAAAAGAACATTGTATTTTGAGGTTGTATTTTGAGAACATTGTATTTTGAGAAATGTCCTTATCTTGATCAACAGTTGTTGTTTTTAGAAATCTTGACGATAGCCTTTGTGTCTGGGAGCATGTTGAATCCCATTATAGTTTTGATTTGCATTTCCATGATGGATGAATATATGCAGCATTTATTCTTAAATTTACAGGCCTTCTTTTACTTGTTCTTTTGATGATTATGTTTTCCTGTCTCCATTTGGTGATCATATTCTTTGTGTGTGGGTATTTGCTGGTAAGTTTTGTAGTTCTTTTTTATCTTCTTAGTATTATTATACCTTATTATACCTCTGTTGACAGATTAACTAGCGGAACTTTGTTCCCATTTTGTGCATGGGCTCTTTACTCTGTTCTTTCTCATGTTGTGAAGAAGCATGAACATTAAATATAATTCCATAAATTGATTCTTGCTATCATTTCCTATGCTACTGGAAATCCTTCTTGAAATCACTGCATGAGCCTATCACTTCATGTTATTTCCTTTCTTTTTTTTTTTTTTTTTAATCGGTGTGGTCTAGGGAAGCATATTTCTTAGAATTTACTTTGCTTCTATTCTTTACTATATCTTTTGACAGTGAGAAGCCCTCCTATGCGATTTGGCATTCAGAGGATATCTTTTGACACCTACACACAGACACATGTGCAAAAGTGATAAAAGAATCAACAAGTGAAGGTCTGCAGTCAGCAAACAGTATCCACACTCACTATGCTAGGATCTCTGAGGTGGCCTGTGGACCATGTGATTAGGTAGCCTGTAATTATAGTGGCAGAAAATTCTGGACTCTGGGAGAACACCAGAATATCCCTTAACTATGTCAATATTCTGCTATAGACGGACATCAAAAGCATTAAAAGTTATAGTTTAGATTATAAGCCTAAAAAGTTAGTTTTGGCTTTGAATACATACTGTGACTTCTCTTTTTGTATTGCACTTCCAAATGGTATCAGAACTTCAAAAATCCAGCAGTGAAAATCTGTGTATTTGATTATATGAGACAGGATTTTTCTGGTCTCTGATGTTGGGGATGAAAAATAGGAGAGAATCCTGAGACACAAAGCAAATTCTTAATCCATGCCCAAAAAACTTCCAGTGCCTTCAAAATTGGATGAATCTGAGGAGCCCTCTCAGCATTTGGAGACAATGCAAACACCAGGTGGTGAAGGCCAGCTGGACAATTCTGCTTCATTGCGGGTTTATGTCATGGCTTGTATCACAGTGGGAGGGGCACTATCATGCTGGTGACAGTAGTAAGCTGCAACATCTTCAGGTTCCAGGCAGCTGATTGTGAGAGTAAAATCTGTCCCGACCCACTGCCACTGAACCAAGAGGGGATCCCGGATTGCAAATTGTTTGCTTTGTGGATCAGTAGTTTAGGAGTTTTCCCTGGTTTCTGTTGATATCAAGCTAACCATTTGTTTATACCCTGACTTGCCCTGAAACTGATGATGACTCTCTCTCATATGGATGCAGATATGGAGAAGGGGTCATCTGGATATCACATCTGTTACCTGCCATGGGAAACAATAAAGCAAACATTCACATAATTGAACACAATAAAGCAAAAGTTCTTAAAGACCAAGCAGCACTGACCATTTTAGGCTGAAGAAATTACCATTGTTCTCCTTCCTTACCTGGGATCCAGGGCAGCAGGAGCCCCAGAAGCTGACTGGAGACACTCATGTCTGCGTTGAGTCCTGACAGGGAGAGACACCTGCTCAGGATGTGAATGGTCAAAAAGTAGTCTTCAGGGTGGGGGCTGTGCTCTGGGCACATGCAAATCAGCAGGGCTGGCACAGCTGTTGGGCAAGGTCATCTCTATAACTCAGCACAGCCTCAAAGTCCAGAGCACCACAGCCCTGAGCACAGCTAAGGCAGCAGATTTCCCTATGATCAGGAGGTTTCTTCCTAGAGGAGATTTCATCACAAAAACATTGGGGGGGGAATTTTCAAAATTTAAAGTATATGTCTGTTTTTGTAATATGGTTTGTACCTAGGATTCTATAGTGTGCTCTTGTGTTTGGAAAAATACTGAATATCTTACAGTATGAAGTTACCAGGTGTTTAACTTACTCTCTAAGGTACAGACCCATGTAAAGCAGCAAAGTGAGGAAGCCAGTACTGGGAGGAGAAAAGCCAGAACGCTGGTCTCTGCAATGGTCTTGGTGTCTTGTGTGCTCCTATTGAGGCATCAGTCTACCACCTTACTTATAAATGCTACCCAGTGTCTTTAAATGTCTTTTTTCCAGATGCATTTTAAAATTCCTGAATCGAAGTAATATTCCCTTATATTGAGAAAGAGGTATTACAGTCTCTGAAAAGGTAAAATGTTAAATACACACACGTGTGTGTGTGTGTGTGTGTGTGTGTGTGTGTGTGCATGCGTGTGTGTGCAGGTGCATGTGTTACTGGGGATTGAACTCACAACCTTGCTCTTTCTAGTCAGGTGCTTATGCCATGGAGTTAAATCCCCACCCTCAAATACAATTTCAGAAGGAATAGGTGAGAGATTCAAGTGGTAGTCTCTACAGACAAAATACAAATGATTGATTTACTTATTCCTATGCTAGAAAAACACTTCTTTTTAACACAAAATAAATAAATAAAAAGTTAAAAAAAGTAATCTTCATTGCATATACTTGTGAAACACAGTAAAAGTTTCCTGCTATGATAAGGATTTTGTTGTAGTTTATGAAAACAGAGCAGAGATTCTGGTCACTGACTTGTGTGTTGGGTGTTTTAAAATTTCAAAAACATGTGTACATACAAGTGGATGAGGAGACACAAAATGGACATGAAAACCCATTTGCACACTGGACTTGAACAGTGTTAGTGCTGCAGGGAATGACTGTCTGATGCTAACTAATATCACTATTGCTTTAATGTGATGATTCTTTTATCATCAAGTGTGAGGCACAAGGAGAGCAAGAATCAAGGAGAGAGAGAGGGAGAGAGAGAGAGAGAGAGAGAGAGAGAGAGAGAGGAGAGAGAGAAGAGAGAGAGAGAATATGGGAAGAGAAAGAGATCTTCAAAGAATGGTCTGTGCTCATGTATATGCAAATTAAGGGGCTGAGAACTCTGCTAAGGTTCATGGTTCTCAGGATCACTGATCAAATTATGAGAGTAGCTGCTTTTTGACTATAGAGATTGTGGTTCTCTCTGAGGACCACAGAACAGAAAGGGCCTGCTTTTCTGTGAGTAGAGGCCTCTATTTTTTTCTTCACAGTTCTGATTTACTCTTATTGTTATCTTTCCAGCAAACAGAGGATTTTTCAGGTCTATCACAGTATCAGAAACCACAAGATACTTTGCTGACTTCTACATTTCAATAATTGTGTATTTTATTAATTGGATCGGTCATAGGTGACATTAGCACATCAATATTCTGAGTTAGAGATTTAAAGATGTATATGATTAACCCAAAAAGCAATGCCAAGAAAATTTTGTAACATGGCCAGGAACTGTAAGTCCAGTGTTACTGATTCTCACTCAGAGCTGTCATCCATAGCTAGGCTTTCTGTGTTTATCACCTACAAATGCTTTATCCAATCACTTTCTTCTGGTCCTGCTGACATCATGATTTGGTCTTCCACACGTGTAAGCTCAGCCCTGTTTTTGCTCTACCTGTCATTCCATGTAATATGCTACATGGCTACTGAGGTTTTTTTTTTTTTTTTGTGCCTTTTTGAAATCTTCACCTAAACTCAATCATTACATTACAGAAGTGCTTCTGTCTGTAAGTCTTCTTGTTTCCTAACATGCACATCAGTTTCACTAAGTTATTTTGGATTCCAAAAGAACAGGGCTGACTTAGGTTGCTATGGGATTCGGGATCCTTTCTGCAAGAGAAAGGAAATTCACAAGTGCATCAGAATGAGCCATCCTCCATGCTAAAATATAGGGAATAAATGTTGGGGGTTCACAGATGATTTCTTGAAGATGGATTAACTCTCAAATATAATGATGGTCCAGACGGTTGTGTCTGGGAAACTGCTATGTGTTGTAACAAGAATTGGAAAGATACAGATAAGGAGACAGAGACATAAGACCTGCTATTAATGCATCAAGCTTAAAGTCTCTGCACCATCAGTACAGGTTGCAAGTACAGACAACTTGTATATCCCACAACATGGGGAAGCATAGGGAAGCCAGTCCATTTTTTCCTCCAGGTGCAACTGATATCTCTTTGGTAGATGGTTCATGAATCTACAGACACATGATTAAATTTTAATACATATGTTTTTTTAAATTTTCTTTAAAAATTTCATTTAAAGCCATATTTTTAGGAAATAATGCTCATGTAATTTATGATATTAAAAGCATTTGTAAAATACATGTGGTAAAAGACAGCTATTTATAGCAGATTACTATTGCCATCAATTTCGGTACTATTTTTGTTATTATATACTTCATATTTTTAAATTATTTCTGTCTTTGTTATTGTTTGTACTACAAGATCATATTCAGTCTCTGATATATGGCTAAAATAAATCAAATAAATTCAATTTTAGGATTTGAAGCCACTTAAAATTATTATAATTTTGATAATATTAGGAAACTTTGAAATTTTTTTTCCTGGAAAGTATTAATCTGAACAATATTTGACTTTCTTTTCTATTCATAGTATGAAAACTTTTATGTTTCCTGGGACTTCACACATTGAGAATGAGGAATAAAGCATTCATGTTCAAGCTTGAATGACAAAGTATATTTATTAAACTGAATGACCCTTAGCAAGTTTTCTATAACGACAAACAGAATTGTGTGGTATTTACACAAGGTAAGCAGCAGTTGCACAAGGGTCGTATTGAAGCAAAGACTCCCTGCGGGGACTCACGGATATCAGTGTGATTTAAATTGCAGCTCTAATAGCTGATATCACCAGAGAGATTGACTTACAGTCCTCCATGTTCAGTCCTCAACATGTTAATCTAAGGTCTCCTCCTTCAGACTTGCTTGGCTTCTCAAACTTGTCTACTTTCCAGGATGCAGCTTGATTTCCCATTTTGACTTTTTCATTTCTAGCATGTGGTTTTTCTTGCTACCTTTCTCGGTCACACTATCTACAGATACTTTCTCTTTTCTCTTGTAAGCTACCTATTTAATAGTTACTTTTCACTCTTCAGCGGCTTACCTATGTTCATTGATAGAAAACTTTCAATTGGTTGTGACATATTATTCAATTATATATATATATATATATATATATATATATATATTAAATCATTCTGTCAAACATCTCCCCTTCCATTGTTATGTAGAAGACAGTTTATACTTTTTATTCCCAGTATCTTATTACACATTGCCAAATATGCCTCATACTTTGAATACACTTTCCCACTATTATTGGCACTCATAAATAAATTGTCAAAGTTGTCTTTTGCCACTCTCTTTAGAAGATGTAATAAAATTACAGTTGATATTGGTGCCGAAAGCGACCAAAAAGTTAAGAATATTAAAACATTAGGGTTGAGTGACAGTGACATTACTCACTGATTCAAAGATCTTGTTGCCTATGACTCTCCCTCACAGTCAAAATGACCATAAACATATTGAATTTATTCATTATATCAACTCAGCCATGATTGTGCAATCAGAGACAATCACAAACAAGAATTCAAGACTGGTTAAGAAGTTAGCAAGAACTATATGGCAGGTGTTTTGAAAGTATATGAAGAGGCTTAGCAAGATTTTAATTTACATTTTCACTGTATTTTTAATCACATCCTGTCATGATTTTGAAAAAGTTTTTATCCTATCTGACACACCCTAAAATATCTAATTCATTTGGGTCTTTTTAAGGAGTCCATGTGGCAAAAATTTTTATTTTGGAATTTTATCTTCTTGTATTGTAACATAAGCATTGAAAGAGAACTCTGGTTTTTCTCTCAACTAAGATGTGATTGAAACAACACCAAAAAAATGATAGGCAAGAGGAAAGATATCTTTTAAATATGGTGGAAGTGTAATTGAGAGAAGCTATATAAATGGACCACCTCTCCATTAAGAATGAGATTGTTCTTAATAATCCTGCCAAAGTGTATATAACCACTAAAAACTTGATTGAGATTTCCTTCAAACAACACTGCCAACAATACTCTTTCACCAGTTTATGCATAAGAAATGTACTTTCCGTCACAAGGTCAGTACCTATTGCATATCACACAAAGCACAAACAAACACCGAAGAGAAAATAATAAAATAAGGCACATTGCCTACTACCCAGCTCACATGGTCCGTTTTGGGCAGTAGGCTGGCCAGAAACTGAAAAGGTCCTCTTCAGTCTTTATTGTCAACGCATACCATGATGCTCCTCAATCTGGGACTTCCTCTGTTCTCAGATGAGAGGTACATACGTCCAAATGAAGAAGAAATTTGAGAAAACTTCTCCTAATAAGTTGTCTTCACATTTTGCCTTTTCTCCTTTGATTGTCTATTATTAACAACACTACCAAGTTTTAGTTTTGGTTTTTTTTGTACTTTCCATAAATTCTTAGAATTTTCCCTCAGAAGTAGTCTGTAGTGTGCTTATTTCATCTTTGCTGCCATTAAAAAGATACATATTCTTTTGGCTCTGTTCAAGACAGATCTTCTCCATTTATTTTGATCATAATCACTGTATTCACATAGATCAACTTTAATGGATGAAAGCCATGGTAATCATGTTTAATAGTGTGGAACGTGTACGATGTGAAATTGATATCAGAGACTGACAGAGAGGATTTTTAAGAGAAGCATGTGGTTGTATGATGAAAAATCTAGGAAAAGTACTTGTCCATGTAATAATAACAGAAAAATACATCAGAACTGACTCCCATATCTCTACATTGAACAGCATAGCTGGACAACTCAGTCTTATCCTTTAAGTGAGGTGCACAGGGTGTATGGATACCTCAGAATAGCAGATCTCTGTGTCACTTAACATTTTTTGGATGCTGAGTCAGACAATGAGAGCCATAGTAAATTTAACAGCCACCAAAAATCTCTGCTTCTCTTGGATTATTAACCCTTTACATCAGAAGCATAGTATGTCAAGTAAATCACAGAATTTATAAAATTGTAACAAGTAGGCAACTGGTGAAAGAGTGAGCTTTCAACAACAAAATTAGATCTGGGAAAAAGCAGATTAGAGAAGCCTTTTGGAAATAGAGGACAAGTCATGGTCTATCTAACTCTATGAAGGGAGTATGTATAAGAAGAGGGCGAGGAGCATGTTAATTGATGAACTTGGCCAGGGAAAAGCATCAATTTAAAGTTCATGAATCAGTGGGAACTAAGAAGATTTGAAATTATGTGAAACACAGTGACGTTGCCAGTGGATATAGGAGGAGAGAAGATCACAAAGGTTAAAAAACAACAACAACAAAAAGAAAGTGTTGATAGTGGTTAGAAGGTGCAATGATTTGAATGTGTCCTCTCAAAATTTATATGATGGAAGCATAGTTCCCACATCCTTGAGTAACAGGGAATGATGATTCAGACTTGGGAGGTGATCTGGTTCAGCTGAGGTAGCAAGGATGAGGTCCTCATGCTGAAATTAGCAAAGAGAGAACCCAGCTACCTGTGTCTCTACACATTACACCTTCACTATGTTAGAGTGAGACCTGAAAGCCCTCAACATTTGCTAAACAGATACTGAAAACATGTACTGGATTTTTCATTTTAAGATCTATAAGAAATAAATGTCTTTTATTTATTTATTTTTTTGTTTGTTTCGTTTTTCCCGGTACTGGGGATCGAACTCAAGACTGCCTACTTGCAGGCAGGCACTTATGCTGCTGAGCTAAACCCCCAGCTCCTATAAATGTCTTTTATTAAAAAATACACATAAAGTAATGAAAAAATTCAAGCCTCCAAAATTACAGACCACAATCCAAAACTGAGCATCTGATCTCAGATAAAGAAATACAAAGAGAAATAAATATGTGAAAAATATTCAGCATCATTGATCACTCAAGTGTTGTAAACTAACAAACACTGAGATTCCAACTCCCCACTGAAAGAATGGTTATCATTAAGAAATAAATCAATAACTAAGGTTGGCAAGGCTGTGGTGAAAAAGAAATTCTTCATTTTTGATAGGTGTATCTATTGGTAAAATCACTGTGGAAAATAGTGTGGAGATTTCTCAAAACCTAGAACGAGAGACCACAGCTGAACCATAGATATTTCCCATCTAGACATTTTCCCAGAATAATTAAAAGCATCATTCCACAGAGATATGTGTTCTCCCATGTTTTTAGAAGCACAATTTTTAACAGCTAAATCTTGGAATCAATACAAGCTCATCAACCAGGGATGGATAAATGTACTACTAAGCTATCAAGAATGATAAACTCAAGTTTTGCATAGGTGAATGGATGCAACTAGAGATCATAATCATAAGTGAAATAAAATAGACTTTCCTGAGAAAACTTTGAAATGTGTCCCTAATATAAGAAACTGAAAGAGTAAATATTGTGAAAGGGAAACAAACTACTTAAAATAAAAGAAAATATAGTAACTTAGATAATTGTACTACAAATTTCATTACTCCTGGAATGGAACAGTTAGTGCTTACTTTGTTTGATCTATTACGAATATCTATCTGGTAATCTGAGCAACTTTTTTGAAGATTACACTATGCAATATGATAGCCATTTTTAGTTGCCTATTTGTTATGAAATCATGTATTATTTTTCATTGGTTTTTATTATTTCATCCATATTACAATTAAAAGAAGCACTGTACATTTTAGTTAAAGGAACATAAAATAAACCAAGAGATTTGACAAATGATATCAGAGAAAAAATAGAAATCTGAGCATGCACAGAGAAAGTTTAAGGTCCTGGTACTCACACTTTTCCCATAATATTTCCTAGCTTTCCTCCTTGCATGTGTTCCGGTAGTTATTTTACCAAGAGTGAACATAAGGAGAGACATAAATAAAGTGTCTATGAGAACCCACTGTGACCTTACTCATCAATGACTTTATTTTCCTTAGGAGCATCACTAAACAAGGCAAGGCTTTTGAATTCAATTCTACATGATTCCATGAATGAGACCACAGATGTGTCTGTTTTACAGCTGGGAATAGACAAGAAGATACCTGATAAGCCTCATTGAGCATAGTCTTTGGAAAGATTTGTCTTGAGTCAATTCAAAATGTATAGTTTTTATATGCTAAACATTCTAGCTGTTTGTCAGCAGTTTGACAATGTAGGTGAGAAATAAATCTTTATCCAATGGCATGGGCAAGTCTTTCTAAATCCACAAAATATATAATGGCAGTTCTTTTTCATTGATTATTATCTTGTTTTAAAGTCCATTATTGCATTCATTGTTTTGTTCTTGTTGGTTGTATTTTGTAATATTTTGTTTGTTTTTTAGTGTATTAATATTAGCAGCTATTTTGAAGTCAAGAGAATTTATGGTAATCATTGTTGATTTCCCATTATCTTCTTGAAGTCCTGTATCACTCACATGAGTTACTTTTAATTGTCTTGTTCTGTTTTATTTTGTTTGGTTTTATTCTCTCTGAAATAAAACATCAAAAAATCCAAATATTATAAATTTCATTTTCAATAAAATGAAGGATTGCCCTGAGATATGGGAGATTTGTTATTTCATTTAAAATGCACAGGAGGAATTGTGGCATCTTAGGTCTTTTGGAGTCAAAGAAACTTCAGTGAATGTCATATGTTCATTGAGAAATTGATTCAAACAGAATAATAGGAAAAGAATGATTCACAAGGACATGATAACATCTCCTTAGTGATTGCTTTGTCATTAGAGAAAATTTAGAGGGCTGGTTTGGGTGTATTGAGATGTCTAGGAGATAGATTTCTAAAGGGAACACCAAATAAGTATTGAAAATTGAAAAAAAGACCCTGAAACAGAGATATGAACTGTGTGTTCTCCTAACTCTAGATGGTATCATAAATAAATTCTATATGCTCATATGATATGTATATGTTTCAATACAGCTCTGAAATTATATAATGCCATTACCAAAATATGTAACAAATGTACTTTTTGTTTTCAAATTTATTGCAGCTGTTTTGTAATAGATATCAAAATTTTGTTGAGAATTATAATTTGAATGTTATATGTTGACACACAGGGACACATAATCACATTTCATCCATTAAACACATTTTTGAGTTCTTTTTCAGTTATTTAATTTTATCGCTAAGCACTGTGCTCTTCCTGTAAATTTTACATTCTGTGATGCTTTACACAGGCTCCTGAGTCTGACTGCCCACTGAGAGCTCGGCACATAGAGTTTTTCTGGAGACTACAGCACTGAGTAGCTCAGAGAGCTGTACCAAGCCAGGGTGGATTCACAGTGTCAATTCCTATTCTTCCTGTACTCTGAGTCTCAGATGCAAGGTTTAGAAAAGTTATTACTTAAAATACACTGAAATTATCACATGGAAGGAAGATATTGTCTGAATCTCTCTGATTTTTTCATAAGTTAAAACAATGTTTCTGATTTTAGTATACTACAAATGTGATGTGAATTCTGAATTACAGATGCCTGGGTATACCCAATGTAGACATAGTCTCCAGGATTCCTGGTTATGAGCAAGAGAAAGGGCAACCATCAGCTCCAAGTCCATGGTCCTTTACTAAGCTCCAACTAGAAGAACTCCTTTTCCTAGTACCAGCAGAAACAAAGAAAGATCTTACCCTGCTCTTTTCCTTGGCACCCAGCTGGCCATCTTCCAGGTGCTATAGCAGGTGGTGGTGAGACATTTACTTCACTCTCACCATTGGCTTCACCTTGAAGGTGTGGCAGATTATTGCTGTCAGCTCCCATGGTGCTACAACCTAGGGCATAAACCTGGCTTCAGTTCAGGGAGTCTTTGCTGCACCAGGTGATTAATGTCCATTAATGCTGTTTCTGTCTCGTTTGTCACACAACTATGTCTGCAGCATAATCATAGAGGAATATGCCGGTCTCAAGGGACGATGAAGAAGAAAAGCCTACTCTAAGACCTTTGTACAAGGAACCATGACCTGATGACTATAATCACCTGTCATGGCCTTGTGCTACCACCGTAAGGAGATTTTGCAGCACTGCAACTGTGTTTTCCAGATAGATGGATTTATATTTCTATGTAAATTAAGGCTTCCTTTGCATCTTTTAGAAAACAAAACAAAACAAAAACAACAACAACAAAAAAAAACCCAGCAGTGTGTTAATTCCTATCTGATGATACTGAGCTTCTCTATTTTATTTTAATGTATTTTATTATTTAATTTTATTTTTGATTTTGGTTTTATTCTTTCATTGTTTTGTTGTTGTTGTTGTTGTTGTTGTTGTTGTTGTTGTTTTTGCCAAATATCTTGGGAAATATGACCATACACATTTCACATCTCAATCATGTACATTTTCTTGTCCCTGTTACTCTCTTACTTGGGGCTCTTTCCCATATTCTTATTTTATTATTTTTCAAGCCCTTCTGCATATCACTTAAATCTGCATGTCTCACTCATCTACTGTGCACCTAAGGTTTTCCAATCTGCATTTTTTCTGTAGCCTTTATTGTAATACTGGATTCTCTCTTCCAGTGTAATCATCTAAATCACACCAATTTGCTACCATCTCATATCCCACATCCTCTTCCTCTTCTCTTCTGTAAGTACAACCCAAGGTCCTCACTGCCCCTGTTACCTCTGTGTATGTGACCAGTATCCCTGAGACTGTGACCTATAAATTGTGAACTTTAAATCATTTGGCACTGTTCTACCCTCATGTAATCTGGTTTCCCTTTCCTATTTAAACATTTAAATATTTACATTTAGAGATTTAAACATTATGACTCTACCATATGTCGTGCACTGTTGTAAGTAATTAATGCTATTGAAATGGTTCTATGTCATAATTCATTTCTTGATATCTTTTGGAAAAATATAGGTGTCCTTCAAATGCATGTCTGTTGACCAGTACATTAGTCAACAGAACAGCCTTTTATGATACCATTAAAATTTAGATTCTCTCATTCCAAGTGAAGGAGCGATGCTTTTAAGACCAGTTGACACCTAAATTATACATATTTTCCAGAAAATGAATGATTCTAACTTTCACACATAGGCATCTATAATGTTGGTTTGAAAGAAAAGGGTATGAATTCAAATGAGACATCTAAAGATTTGAGTGCTAAAATATTAAATTTAATTTTTTGATGACTCAATTCACTTAAGTGTGTAACTGTATGCAAATTAGGCACCTTTTCTCTGATGATGAAAACAATTAATTAAGATACCATATAAATATGCTTGGGCAAGTGGTATATTTTAATCCACAGTTAATCTCTTTTATATACTTTTATGTGTTCTACATTTGCTATTCTGATTCCTTGTCTAATATCACAACTGAGTCAATGTTTAATTAATACTTCTCCAAATATAAAGTTTCTTCAGTTTCAGACACAAAGATTACTTTGTCTGACTTTTAGAAGGTTTCTGTGGTACAGATGAAAATCATGTGTAAGATTTTTAAAATATCTGGGGATTTCCAATTTCCAGATATGCTGCTAGGATGTTAATTTTTCAAAAATTTTGAAGGTACCCAGGTATTGGAAAAAAACATTGGGGATGTGCAAAGTCTCAGGTGAGCAACTTCTAGACTTAGGGAAGTTAGATCTTTGTGCTTGAGATTTTATGATAGACATTTCAAGTAATTATGATTACAGCATTTAATTCAGAGAAAATATCTTTCACACTGTCCATAAGAACTTTCCTTCCTACACTGGTACAAGCAGCAACATCACAGAATTACTTAAATGCCCTAGACCATGACTGTGTATCACTTCAGAAAAGAAAAAGGAACACATCCCACTCCTGCAACGATTTCTAATTTTTATAAAATCTTGAAGTACCATGTGGATGTAAAACCCAGGGAGCACCTTCACCCTGCTTATTTGCACATTGCTGACATAAAAACCACAAAATGTTCAGAGATCTTTTTAAGGGGTGATTTCAAGAGATTTTTTTAGTGTGAAGCAGAGCTCAGAAAGCACAATGGAATTTCAGACTCAAATTCTTACTTTCCATATGTTCAGTGTCTCAGGTTAAAAAAAAAAGGAAACTCAAAATGAGTATCCTTTTTGCTCTAGAAATTGAGATTAATTTAGGTTTGTGATTACTGTTTCTGTGTATTTTGTGATATGACATTCCTTTGCCTCTATTTCCACTAACTTCTATCATCTCTTTTCATCTCTCCTCCATGATCATACTGTTCCATGGACATGTG
Source organism: Cavia porcellus (assembly GCF_034190915.1). Taxonomy (NCBI): domain Eukaryota; kingdom Metazoa; phylum Chordata; class Mammalia; order Rodentia; family Caviidae; genus Cavia; species Cavia porcellus. Next base: position 40,346,556 of record NW_026947501.1, on the reverse strand, counting down.
CTCACCCAATCTCCAGCATTCCTTGCTGCTTCCCCAGGGGAGAAGCTCACCACCATCTGCACAGCCAGCTCCAGTGTAAGCACTAAGAATTTTATTGGTACCAACAAAAGGCAGGAACCTCACCAAATCTCCTGGTTTATCAAATATCAAACCTGAGAGGAGGGGCTGGGTGGATCTGGGGCACCTGCATCAGCCTCCCCATGTGTCTGGAGGACTGTGGATATCTCAGAAAGCAGGAGAGGATTGCAGGTTCCAGAGGCACTGTGGCCTGTGGTGAGTGCTCAGTGCACTCTGCCCAAAGCCCAGACTGTTGGGAACCTCCAGGCTCCCGGATGCAGTGAAGTGGAGTAGTGGGTTTGAGGCCTCTACATCCGCCTCCCTATCCAGGCTGCACTTGGAGAACTGTGGAGCTTCCAACAGGTGGGCGGGCCCATGCTATCCCTGGAGCCCAGCCTGTTTGGGACTCCTGCACCTCGCCATCTGTGTGCAGAGGAGGGGCTGGGTGGATCTGGGGCACCTGCATCAGCCTCCTCGTGTGTCTGGAAGACTGTGGATATCTCAACAAGCAGGGGAGGATCGCAGGTTCCAGAGGCACCGTGGCCTGTGGTGAGTGCTCAGCACACTCGGCCCAAAGCCCAGACTATTCCAGACCCTCCAGGCTTCCAGGTGCAGTGAAGTGGATAAGTGGGTTTGAGGCCTCTACATCCACCTCTGCATCCTGGCTGTGCTTGGAGAGCTGTGGAGCTTCCAAAGGACAGGCAGGTGCACAGTGTCCCTGAGGCTGAGCTTATCTGGAACTGCAGAGTTCTGAACAGACAGAGGAGGGCCATTGGTTCTACAGGCCCAGTGGCTTGGGGTAACGGGGTGCCAGAGTCTCAGGACCTGCAAACATAGAAGGGGATTTCCAACAGACCCTGAGGAAGCTTTCAAATAACACTTGAAACACCGAAATATAGGAAAATGGCAAAGCAAAAGAACAAATTACAACCTCAAACCTCCAGCCCATCTCAAGAAACCCTAGGAGCAATGTATATAGAAGAAACTATATGCCATTCACCTCAAATATTGGACACACTAGCTACTGAAATTAACAAGCAACTCCAGGAAGCTTTAAAGAAATTCAAACTCGAAATAATCTCCCAGGTAAAAGATGAAATGATAAAAGAAATGAAAGGGATTCTGAATATATCTAAGAAAACACAGATAAAAAATTGGAGGAACTAAATAAAAACATAGAATCCCTAAGCAAGTAATATAAGAAACAAGCAGAATACATAATGCAGATGCACAGAGATATACAGGAAATAAAAAAAAACTCCACTGAAAGTTGTAAAAACCACCTCAATGAAAGTGAAGATAGAATTTCAGACCTTGAAGACAGGATTGCAGCTAGTGAACAGGAAAGGAAAGATCTTTTAAAAATAACAAGGAATCAGGAAACAACAATTCAACAACTGCAAGACGATGCAAAGAAAAATAACATAAGAATGATAGGGATTAATGAAAAAGAAGGAGACAATATAAAGGATGTCAAGAGGATATTTAGAGAAGTAATAGCTGAAAATATCCCAAGCATGAGATCAGAAACCGACATCAGGATCAGTGAAGCATATAGAACTCCAAATAGTCATAACTAAAATAAAACTACACCGAGACATATAATAATCACCATTCCAGAAGTCCAGCACAAGAATAGATTATTAAAAGTTGGCAGAGAGAAAAGACAGATCACTTATAAAGGAAAACCTATCAGAAAAACAGCAGACTTCTCAGCACAAACAATAAAGTCAAGAAGAGCATGGAGTGAAGTATTCCAGATCGTAAAGCAAAATGATTTCCAACCTAGACTGATGTATCCTGCAAAACTATCATTTAAAATTGATGGTGAAATACGATACTTCCATAACAATGAACAGCTGAAGAACTTCATGAACACAAAACCAACCCTGCAAAAAATATTGATAGACAGTTTATATACACAAAGGGAAAACCACTAAGCAAAGCAGATAATTAAACAGAACAGAAAGATAAACATGCAACAGTAGAGACATAAAATGTCAATAGTAAACCAGCATTTAACAGTAATAACAATTAATGTAAATGGTCTCAATGCAACAATCAAAAGAAACAGACTAGCAGAATGGATCAAGAAACAAAATCCAACCATATGCTGTTTACAGGAAACCCATCTAACCCAGAAGGATACTCACAGACTGAAAGTCAAAGGATGGAAAACAATACTTCATGAAGCAGGAATCCAAAAAAGGCAGGAGTAGCCATTCTATTTGCAGACAACATGAACTTTAAACCAACAATGACCATAAAGGACAAAGAAGGTAACTACATACTCGTAAGGGGAAAACTCCAAGAGGAAGAGATAACTATCTTAAATATATATGCACCAAACTCCAGAGCACCCAGTTATATAAAACAATTATTAACAGAAATGAAAAATCAAATTATCAGTAACACGATTGTAACAGGAGACCTTAATACACCATTGACACCAAGGGACAGATCAACCAGACAGAAAATGAGCAAAGAATTAACAGAACTGAATCACACCAGTAAACAATGGGTTTGATAGACATATACAGAATTTTCCACCCAACAACATCAGAATACACATTCTTCTCAGCAGTACATGGATCATTCTCTAAAATAGACTATATATTAGGTCACAGAACATATTTAAACAAATGCAAAAGAGTTGAAAGCATCCCTTGCATGTTATTGGATCATAGCACTCTGAGATTAGAAATTAATGATAAAAGATACTGCAAAAATCCCACAAACACCTGGAAACTGAATAACACACTCTTGAGTAATCAGTGGGTCACAGAAGAAATTAATGAAGAAATTAAACAATACCTAAAAGAAAATGAAAATGCAGATACAACTTACCAGAATTTGTGGGGTGCAATGAAAGCCGTCCTCAGAGGAAAATTTATTGCACTGAGTTCCCACATCAGGAAAACAGAATGAATACAAACAAACAACTTGATGATACACCTCAAACAGCTACAAAAAGAAGAGCAAGTCAAGCCCAAAGCCAAAAGAAGAGAGGAAATTATACAAATCAGAGCAGAAATAAATGCAATAGAGACTAAGAAAACAATCCAAAGAATCAATGTAGCTAAGAGCTGCTTCTTTGAAAGATCAATGGAATAGATTAGAAGATACAACCACAACTATAAACACAATCAACCACCTTATCTTTGATAAAGTAGTCAAGCAGGTTCACTGGAAGAACGACAGTCTCTTTAATAAATCTTGCTGGAAAAACTGGCTATTTGCCATAAACAAAAGCTAGACCCATGTCTATCAGCATGTACTAAATTAAAATCTAAATGGGTCAAAGATCTGAATATTAAAACAGAAACACTAAATCTATTGGAAGAAAAATTGGGAAGAAACCTTGAAGACATAGGAGTAGGTAGAGAGTTCATCAACAGGACTCAAATCACATGGGAAATACTTCCCAGAATCAATAACTGGGACCACTTCTTATTAAAAAGTTTCTGCATGTCAAAAGAAATCTGCAGCATAGTGAAAAGAAAACCAACAAACTAGGAAAAGATTTTAGTGAACTCTCTCTCAGACAAGGGACTCTTGTCTAAAACATATGAAGAATTAAACTCAGACCACCAAAATTCAAAAGTCCAATGAAAAATGGCCATCTGGGATGAATATGCACTTCTCAGATGAAGAAATGCAAATGGCAAATAAATACATGAAAAAATGTTCATCATCATTGGTCATTAGAGAAATGCAAATTAAAACCACACTGAGATTCCATCTCACTCCTGAAAGAATGGCCAGGATCAAGAAAACCAACAACAGCAAATGCTGGAGAGGCTGTGGGGAAAAAGGAACTCTCCTACACTGTTGGTGGGAGTGTAGACTGGTGCAGCCTTTGTGGAGGTCAGTCTGGAGATTTCTCATGAAGCTGGGATTGGAAGTCCCATTTATTCCAGCTATCCCACTTCTAGGCATATTCCCAGAAGAACTGAAAGCATCATACCACAGTGATATATATGCACCTATGTTTATAGCAGCACAATTAGTAATCACCAGATTTTGGAAACAACCCAAGTGTCCATCAACTGAGGAATGGATAAAAAAGTTGTGGTATTTCTATACAATGGAGTATTATTCAGCTATAAAGAAGGATCACATTGAGATATTTATCAATAAATGGGCATAGCTTGAGACCATACTCATAAATGAAATAAATCAATCTCGCATTTGTGAATACCGAATAGTTTCCCTAATGTAAGTAATGAATCAAATTTATAAAAATATGTGGTAATTATGATTCCCCATTATGTGGCCTTGAAGCGTTATAAAGTTTTCACTTATTAATTGGAAAGGCTTTATTCTGGGCTTCTTGGTATGGAAATATTTGAAGCTATAGTATATGAAGTTTTATTCAAATATTTCAAGGAAAAAGACAGACACTATGTTAACTAGTATTAAGTCGGGTTATTTGGTGGTGAAGCACTAGGTTGCTGAAACAGTCATGCTTTGACCTGTATTGTTATATTGTTATGTCCTCTTTTATCTCAGTCTCTCACTTTTCATTAAAAATTATTTAGTTATTTCTTATTTTTTAAATAAGGGGAAAATTTTTAAAAATTAGTAGGATATATAATAGTAACTTTTTTTGATTTCCTATTAACTTGTTTTGAAGTCCTGTAATACTCCCACTATCTTGGTTTGACTGATTAGACTCTGTTCCATTCTGTATGATAGTATCAAGTTTGAGTGTATAGACAACTATTTTGAAGACAATAATATTCACTAAGATGTCTATTCTGGTTAGATCATTGTCTCCTTTGGAAGTCCTGTAATGTTTACAATGCTTAAATTTTATTGGTCTTGTTCTCTAATGTTTTGTTCAACTTTATAATATCTAATGAGATAGAGAATTCTTTTTAAGGAAACAAGAGACATTGTTGATAATCATTGTTGATAACCTTGTACTCTGTTTTACATCATGTGCTGTTTATCCTTGATTTTGACTGACAGCTTTGTTTTGCCATATTTGACTTTATTCTCTCTCCCCCCAAAAAAGTAATAAGAACTGAGGAGTAATAAAACCCAAAATGTGTGAATTTTGTTGTAAAAAAGAGAGGGAAAAAAAGAGCTGTAAAGGATACAACAGCAATTGTGATTAGGGGTGTTAAATAGCTGACCATATTAATGTTTTTCGTTGGATCACTGAACACAACTGTTTGCAGTCTCACTGTTTGAGTGTCCACTTTGCATGCTTTGATACTGTGATTTGAGCAACTATCTCTAAGATGATAATATGTAATCTATTAACTGATGATTTCTTACTTTTTTTTTGTAGTTCTGTATTACTTGTACCCTTACACCGCTTTTTTTTTGTCTGTTTGTTTGTTTTTTTTCCTTTTAAATAAAATTAAAAAGAAAAACAAACAAACAAAAAAAAAACAAATATCAAACCTGGCCTCGGGATTTCTTTCTCACTTCAGTGGAAGTGGGTTAGGGACTTCTTTCTCTCTCACAACCAGCAACATGTAAGCTGAAGATGTTGCAACCTGTTACTGTCAGCAGTACCAGAACTACCCACTCACACAGTGCTATAGATTGCAACAAAAACCCAATGAGCTCCTCAGGGCCCACCGGATTCTTCCTCAGAGTCTATGATATGATTAGAGGCTTTACATGATATAGACATTCCCAAATTTTCTTTACTGGAGCCAAGGACATTTGGCTTCCTCCAAGAGGAAGAGAGATGTAGAGATGGGGAAGATGGGATTTGATGCACAAGGAGGCTCCATTATACAGCAGCCTGTCTGTCCATAGAATCCTTAGATTGTTACAGTGTAGATCCTCTGAGTGGAACCCTGATTCTCAGGTTAAGCTGTAATGTGGTACAAATGCCCAGGGAAACCCGCTCCTAGGACTTTTCCCTATCTCATGAGGAACAATGATGGAAAACTAACAGGCCTGTCCCAGAGCTGAGTAAATCTTCAGAGACGGTGGCCATTTTCCTAAGGTGAAGAATGGCAAAGTATAGGCCTTGCTTTTGAATGCTGAGATTATTATTAATGCATTTTTGTAGACCATATAGCACCATGGAATTAACAGGCATGATAAATATGAAAATGATGACAAAAGCCTCTCATTTGTCATCCCTTCTTATAGTTTCTTGTGCTTCATTAATAGGTGGCCACACTGAATAAATGTGTGGAAAGCATGATACCTTCACCCTCAGAAGCAATGGTCTCTGAAATTCTGTGGGTCCCAGAGTAGCAGAAAGCAAAATCAAGAGACTCAAAGATGCCTTGAAATTGATTAAAAAATTCAAATGCCTCAGATTGTAGATTCAGGGTGGCATGCATATGAGAAAACAAAAGCATCAGTGGTTTCTCTGCTGTGGCACTTGTACTGAGCCTCTGTGATAATTCTCCACAGAAGTAGGCAATTAGCACATGGCAAGGAGTATGGAAGGGAGGGCATAACCTGTCAATCTGGAAAACTGTCAAGTCTCAGAAAAGATCTCATCCTTGGTGTCATGTCAGAAGAGAATGCAAAAGACAGGGGCAACTGACTTTGGGAAACTGCTGCCCTCTGGCTCTTGCAGAGGTCTGGCTGGGATGCAGTGTATATATTACTGTTTTGTTTCTTTTCTGGCTTCACTTTTTCTTCTTGTTTATCTACTTTTATTTCAAAGGAACATTGCATTTTCACTTTCAACAACTGTTACATCTGATTCCTGGATCTTTTTGCTTCCAGCAAGACCCTGGAACCGCTGGACACTCCAGCAGCTAGTGTGTGCTGTGGAGGCAGATGGGAACCCTGTGAGTCTTCTGAGAAGTTTCTGAGATCTGTACAGAGTCTTCTGTGCCACTGACAAAGGGAGACTGCATCCTAGCAGGACTGAATCCTAGCACTCTATTCTATCTTCAGAGTCCTACTGTGAAATAAGGACATCAAGCAACTAAAATGTTCTTGCTTTCTCATAGTGAAACGCAGCTGACCATTTAAATGATCCACCACTTCCTGTGAGAGTTCACTATATAGATATCTGCTACTTAGACATAGGTCACTTTTTAGCATATTTGATTTATCTATTTTATGCCAGAGTCTGTGTGTGTGTGTGTTTTGCTTGTGAGTACTGTGTTACTAGTATTATTTTGATAGTGATTCTCATTAAACCACTGAGTCACTGGGCTCACACTGTGATTCTATTACCTCAGTCTTCCAAAGCTTTGGCATTGCTGCAATTGTTTGCCCACAATCCCAGCTAAAACTAGTTTATTATATTATGCCAAAAGGATTGTCAGTGGTTTTCAAAAGAGAATCAGCACAAGAGTCTTCAAACAATGTACAGTGGTCAACAGAATGAGTCCATGATTGTGAAGTGTCAGCATAATTTTTAATTCCTCATGAAAATTTGTAAAGTCTAGAGTACTTAAATGTATACATCTAATATCTTTGTTTGAAATTCAATTGGAAATGCATAGAAATTCCCATTTCTACTGTAGCATATATCATTTGCTGTTAAAAAGAGGAAGTGAGAGCAAACTCAAGAGTATTTTGAAACAAAAATTGTTGTAAATTGCAGTTCAAAGAGACAAAGATAACTGAAGAGGCCATTGATGGATAAACCATTTGGAGAATTAAACAGGCTTTATTTCATAAGGACGATTAGTGTACCTGGATCATATACATCTTCCAGTCAGTGCTACATGAATTTTAGAGAAAAAAAAATTAACCAAAGGAGAAGCTGTGACTATGTTCCAATGAAAAAGCCTTCCGTATAAAATCACACTCTGTTCTCTGGCTTATTTTTTCAAAAAAAAATGAAAGCACAAGTTCGTTTCTATGATCACATCTCATAAAACATATTTCTTGTGAAACACGGTCACATATCACAGCGATGTTTCTGCCTAGTCCAATAACATAATCCTAGTATTTTCCTGATTTCTTCTTTATTCAGTAGGTGGCGTGGTGCAGAGGGCGCACTCTTGCGAGATCCTCTGGTTAGACTGCAATGCAGTAGTGTACTATTTTGTTGTGTGTTCTGGAAAGGTAAAACTACTGTATTTAATCATATCTAAAAATAGATAGTGGGGAAGAATCAATGGAGAACCAATGCAGAAATACCACTGAGGTAATATATATGGGAAGTGGGCATATTTGCAACACACATGATCAGCAAAGTTCTTCTTGCAGGCCTTTAAAACAGTGGTAATAATTAGTAAGAGCCTATTGATAAAAGATTATCACAAAAATGATCAATAAACATGTAAAAAGCCAACCAACCTGAATGGTACCAATTTACAATCCATGGGTTATGGAGAAGTGTCATCTTCACTTTTTTGTTATTTTTGGAAAACTGTATAGTAGCCCTCTGCTTTCAATGAAGTTGAATCGCAGTATAACTTTGATTTGGATTTCTTTGATGGATGAATATATGGAACTTGATATTGTGTTAACTTTAGCACTAATCTATCTATTCATAATGGCTTAAGATATCTTGTTTTGTTGGTTTGTTTATTTGCTTTGTGTTTGTGGGTTTTCAAATAAATTGTAGAATTTTGTTTTAAGTTCTAAAAAGAATACCACTGCTGTTTAGTAAGAATTTAATTAAATTGATAGAACTACTTTCAAAATATAACCATTTGTAGCAATATTAATTCAACAGATCCATGTACATGGGAGATCTTTGCATTGTCTTGAGGTTTGACATTTTGCCTCTTCAGTAAATTGTAATTTTTGTAAGAGTTTTTTCACCTTCTGCTTAGATTTATTCCTAGGTTTGTTTTACATTGAGTTTATTAGTGGCATATAAAAATATGAATTTTTTCATGTTGAAAATTTTATTCCACCATTTAGTTGAATTTGTTTAGCAGATCTAAAGGTATTATGCTGTACAGTTCAAAATCACATCTGTAAATACAATTGACTTTTTTCTTTTCCTATTTGTATCCCTTTTGTTACTTTCTTTTATGTAATTTCTGGACCAAACTTTCAAGTAAATATTTTAAGCAAGTGTAGTAAGAGTTAATACGTTTATCTCATTCAAGATCTTAAAGGAAGTGCTTTAAATTTTTCTCTATCCAGTATATTGTTTAGTGTCAGTTTCTTATCTGTCAAATTAATTATATTGAAATTCCACAGATGCACAGTTTCTTTTGTTTTAACCATGAAGCAATATTAAATTTTACCAAAGGATATTTTTCTGCATCTATTGAGAAGATCATGTGTTTTTATTTGATTATATTTATTTAATATATTTGATTTACTGATTGCCATATGAGAAACCTTCCTTGCATCTTGAAATGAAACTAACCCAATCATGGTGAGTAATCCTTACTTCTTTTTGCATGCATTCTATCTAGGACTTTGTATCAATATTCTATAAAGATATTGATCTGTACTTTTCATTTATTATTGTCTCTAATTTTGTTATTAGAATAAAAATGACTTCAGGGAATAAATTTGGACGTTTTCCTACACTTTTCATTTCTGCTTTATCTACACTGCTGAGGAGCCTTTAGAGTGATTTTTAAATTTTATTATTTAGCTTCTTTCCTAAATTTCTGCTTAGTGTTTCTTCAGAATCCCTGTTCATTAAAATGTTTTAACTTATCCCAAATTGCTTCTTTATTTCATTCGATTGTTTTATGAAAATAAGGTAATGTACAATAAAAGTTGAGAGGGGATAAATAAAATAATAAAGTTATTCAAATGTGAGTAAAAGCAGTGAGAAATCAAAACATTAATAATAAAGAAAACTTTGTCAAGAAAATGAAACAATTTAAATGATGAAAATAGAGACAGTGGGTGAAAAGGAATAAGGTAAAGAATACAACAGAAGCAAAAAATACAGAAGCCACATGTAAAGACTGGATGGCAATTCCTGCTGACTATGGAATCTGGTTTAGAGGAGCAGAAATGATCTGCCATTGGAGGGGTGAGCATTATTAAGAAGCAGCCTAGATCTGTTTGCTTCCTTTCCCTGTATGTCAAACCAGATAACTGGAGGTCTGCTGTTTCTGACTACATAAAATGAGACAATGTTCACTGCCCCACGGTGTCTGGGTCCCTTGGACGATTTCTGTTTGTGTAGTCTGAGGGCCTGGCAGTTGAATCACTGATAGCCAGAAAGACTTGTCTCCAGCCTGGCCCTGGCCACACCTAGAGCATGCAGGTCAGTGCACATTCACTATGCCTCTTCCATCTGGGTGCCCAACTGCATTTGCCTGGCAAATGACCAGGCAGCCATCATGATTTCTTCACATGAATATGAGATTGGTGGTCTTTGGGCCATGAAAGGTGAGCATTCAGCCTCACCAAGGTCCTCAGTGAACATGGCTATGAGCAGCATCTGTGTGTGGACAGACCTCCGTCCATTTTCTACAGGGTCTCAACTTAGGGAATTGTAACCAGGCACATGTGGCCATGTCCTCAACACAGATGAATGCGGATGGTGTACCTGTACATGGGGCAAATGGGCAGGAAGAAGTGAGGGCAAATTCCTGAGAACCCTGAGAGTTGGGTGAGGAATTAATTCACCAAGTTCTGCCCTGGATAAGCGGACATGAATGTCAAGTGCTCTGTAATTATACTGCTCAAATACACACTGTTCTCAAACACACTGCTCTGCTGCTGTTTGTGAAGGGCAGGGCTGTTACTGTCCTCAACATTATCTCTCTCACAGTCTCTGCTGTCTGCTCCTGAAACAACCCAGTGACATTCTTTTCCACATTCCCGTCTGTCAAGACTTCCTTCTTTGGCTTTTTCTGCCTATTCAGTCCATCAGGGAGTCCACTCACAGCCCTAATTCTGATGCCTCCAAATCTCCAATCACTTGGGAGGGATCAGGCACTAATAACAGGGCCCCTTTCAGATGGTATCTGTTGGATCCCTGTGGTTGTCTGCACACTTCAGTGTCAGATGGTCCTTCAGGGAAGATTCCTTCAGATCAAGTTCCAGAGCTGAGATAGAAGCTCTGTAGGGACAGTGGTTTTTCCCTACAAAAATATCACCAGCCAGGTTGTAATAATAGGAGTTTGCTTGTTTGGCTGTTTCTCCTTACACTTGTGGAATTTTACTCACTGCTTTCCATTCCATAAGCTAGAATAATTAATAATCATTGGAATAACAATTTCTAATTGCAGAATATAGTTTCTGTGTTTCTGTCACCAATTTCCATGCTGCTCAACCTTCCTTTTGTTATCTTCTTTTGATTTCTAAGGGGCAGTACTCAATTGCCTGTAAATAAAAGAAGCTTTTATATCTGACTTTTGGTTTTTGTTTAAAACAAGCCTAGGGTTGTTTTTCCACAGACTGATAGAGAGCAACTCATTAGCAGTCTTGTGGAAAACTAAGAAGGAAATGTTTGGACTGCATGTGAACATGGAAATGATAGTTCAAAAAAGAAAAAATATTTCATGTATCACATTCACGAATTAGGCAAAAAATGTAAGCCAATGGGAAAATTATATCTCAAGTTTGAGACATTTGTTTGTAAAGACTAAAGGACAGGCCATAGACATTCTTGTCACTGTATCACACAGTAGATTGAAACAGTCCAAACAGAAAGCTATCTTTCTGAAAACTTGCTTACATGATAAAAAGAATTGTTTAGCATTAATGCAGAACCCAACAGATAGAGGGTGGTATGCCAAAAAGACACCATGGCCAGTGAAATTTTCCTCAAGTATCTTTAGAGGAGATGAATTAGGTCAAAACTGAGATTAATTTTAATATCTGAGGTGAAGGTGACTCCAAAACCCTTATATGTCTCATGCAAAAATCCTGAATGGACAATCCTGGCCAGTCGTTGTGCCTCAACCAAACTCTCCAGCCAGAGAGATTGCCACAGTGTGTCTCAGAGTGGGCTCTGCACAGATATCTGGGCCTGGACCTGTGTTGGTCTCAGGTTGGGCAGGATATGATCACTGATGAATATCATGAGGCTCAGCTGACATTCTGAAAATTAACCAGGACCTCAAAGGATGAACAGAAAAATGGACTTTCACTAGTATGAAGCTACCTCTTTTGCCCACTTTTTTATCCTGAATGTAGGTAACTGTATGAATCGGTGAAGATGTGATATTAAAAACTATTGTTTATCATATTGAGAGGCTGATCACACTTCCTGATGAGTAGGAAGTTAAATCAAGTTGACCCTATTTATGGACCCAGGAAAGACTTGTGAATATGAGCAAATGCAAGTCTGAACCACAGGTTGACTTCCATCCTGGGAGGAAATGTGGATTTTATTCTTTCTTCCACCTGCATGAGGGGCACTTTGATCACTCCTCTGCTGATGCCTGTCAGTCTTCAGTGAATAGGCAAAAGCTGTAGGCCTGAGGTTAGTTTCATCCTTCATGAAAAAAACCCTCTTATTAACAGAAAGTTCTTGTGTGCATTTTCCTTGTGTCATTTCCCCATGTCTATAATTTTTAAGGATAATATAAGACATACAAAGTAGGATTTTAGCAAACTTTCCAACAATTAGATCCCTAAGTTTTACATGAGTACAGTTCACTCTATGCATTTATACAGAGGTCTTTAGATGATCCTGGACTGACACAGTTCTCTTCCTTTGTCACATGCAGCTATCAAAAATGGCCAGTGTGCTAGGATTGCAACCTCCAAACTTACAGGGTGTTGGGGCTGGCAGGAAGAGTATGGGCTCTGTTGTACTGTCCCCATCACAAACTAATGTATTTCAAACTATGATTCTAAGTGACCACTGTGAAAGTTCTGGGAGTGTTGTAACCAGTGCTGTTGAAACTGTAGCACTCTTACAGAAGCTGAAGCATATTTGCCATTGATGCTATAGGCTGGCTAAACATCTGGTCTCCAGACTTGTCCACAGGGCTTAAGTATATAAGGGTAATGCCCCCAGTATTGTAGCACTGTGTCGACAGATTCTCTAGTGCTTGTCTCTGTCCACGTGTCTACTCTCATGTGTCAATGAGTATTAAATTATCCTTTGCTGATTTCTGAATCTTTCATGAAAATCTCTCATCAATAAATTCTACAGGATATCATAAAAGCAAAGTAGTTTCTGAGAAATGTGTTTTCAGATATCATGGCACTAGTAGAGAGCTGACTGTCAGAGCACCAGTCTCATCACTGCCACTATAAATCTCAGAAATCCTGCAGTTAAAGGATGGCACCAGCACCACCTGAATGTGCTTTCAATGTTACCTGCAAATCTGGATTTGCAGCAGATCATTATTTCATAGACTAAAGATAAAAATAAATTTAAACAAAGTATATAGTACTGAGAAATATTAGAGATCAGATTTGTATATACTGAGGTGACTCTGAGCTGTCTGTAACAGACATCAAGTGTGTATTTAAAATGCAAACTAATGTCCTTCATGTTTTCAGACATCCGGTGTTCACATGTGTACTTATGTGTAAGGTATAATCACTGTAGATTGACATAAAGTCATGCAACATTGATGATTAATATGGTAATCATTCAATACAAATATGGAATGTGTTAACTCTGAAAAGAAATTAAGTTAATTATGATTCTATTTTTTTTCTGAAACAGATATGCCATCAGTGTGTTCCGGTGTGTTGAGTCACAGTTTAGTGACTATGGATGACAATAATGTCCTTTCATGTCACAAAATTGAAAGAAAGTATAGTGAAATAGTTACCATAATGATATGATGCTTGAGAAGTTAAATGTTAAAATTAACTTAAACATAATGCTGTGCATATTTTGTATTGAATATTATAAAATATTCCTTGATATTCTACATTTTTATATATCAGCTTCAAATGAATTAAATGAATGTCCTTGAAAGTGAATAATTGCCAGCAAAGAAACATAGTAGAAACATTTCTAAAATGATCAGTGAATTTTATTCACTGTTATTAACTTAATATTTATTATTAGTGTGATGTATTCCCTGATATAGAAAATTAAGTGATGCTCAATAAAGAGGATGCAGGAGTGTTCTTGGTAAGTTGAATGATGACATTTGCCATGTCAGCCTCAGATAAATGAAATCCACTTCTAGAGCCCATCATGGACCTTCATCTCTACCACCATGACATCTGTGATCACTGACGGTGGTGACTGATTGACATCTGCACAGTGTGTCACTGTGTCATTGCAATCGATGAGACTGTCTTGCTCAATGGTGTGCTTTATTAGAATCTATGTAAGAAGTCGTGGTTGTAAATCTTGCCCCATTTGGAAATCTCCACCCCAGTAATTAATCAACTAATGCTTCCCCATCCTTTATGTCTGCTTACATATGAATTCTGCATAATTTTCAAAACAATTATTCTATTATTTCACTGGATTGGTTATCTCTCCAGGAAAAATCACTGCAGGATGCAACTCTTCAAATCTATCTGGTGCTGTAAATGTAGGCAGCTTGTGCACAATATTGCTTTGTTAAAAAAATAATGGCCAAACTCAGTGACTATTAACACTAGATTCATTTTGTGATCATGGATACTCAAATTGAAAATCACGAGGTTGAACAGAAAAGGCTTCTTTGGTTGGAGTCATCCCTGACATGAGACTCTGCTTTCAGCTTGTGCTGTGTGATCTGTACCAAGGATGAGGGCCGTGACTCTCAAGGGACCACATCCTCATAGCAAATTGAAGAGTCAGGAAAATCTACAGAGTGCAATGAATGACATGTCTGAGTCCAGTGACATCCAGTGTTTTACACAATTTGGGTTTCAATATTTGCCTTGATGGTTCCTAAAATTCTAAAAATTTTATCACACTGATTTATCAAACATGTGCTCCTAACATGGAAAAGCAACTATAATTTCAACATTGATATTCTTAAATGTTTTCAAATCTATTTTTGAGCAACAGCAAAATAAAGTTGTTGGTGATTTTAATGGATGACCTTAAACTGAGATTAAGTGATCTTATGGTAAAAATCTCTTTAACTGAAAAATGTCCCCAAAAATGTGATTTTAAAATCTTCTATGTGTCTCTGCAAATACACAGATTTTTTTTTCTTTTGGTAGGTTGATATATATACTCTTCTATTTTAATTTTATCTTATTGTGAGAATAATTGCCAGCTACAAGACACATGGGTATTTGGGACAGTAATATTCATTGTAAGTACAGCTTTTAATATTTTGTGGTAATTTGCTTTTTCATTTTGTCAAGAATAATTTCACATTTGTTTGGTGCTGTATAACTTCTTGCAAAAATTTCAGTAAACTTCAGGAAATTTATGTCTTTTATGTTTTATTTTTGTGTTTTTTATGTTTAAGGTTTTTATGCTTACTTTATTGATTTATTGTTATTATTGTGATAATTTTGTATATTCATGTAATACATGAAAGCTAATTTAAGTATATTCTGGAGTGACCTCTAAACTTGAAAAATTCTGAAACTTTGGAAAATGGTGAACACACAGAGTGATATGATATCAGATTCAAATCATTATCAAGATGCTGAGAAGCTAACTTATCAGAATTTCTTATTTGGTTTCACTCTTTTCTGTAGCATTTTGTTAGTGAGAGGCCCTCCACTAGTATTTGGATTTCAGACAAAGATAAAACTGTATCAGTTTACATCTTCCTAGGGACCCGGACTGAAGAATCCACAAGTGAAGTGCTGAGCTCAGCTGACAGCATCCACACACTAGGCCTGCACTTTCTGAGCAGGTCTGTGGATGATAGGATTAGGTAGATTGCACACAAGCTGACTGATGATTCTAGATTCTGGAGGGGTCACCAAAGGATCCCTTGTCTAAATGACTTTTGGCAAAAGACACCAGAAGCTTTCAATGCTGTAGCTTAGATTCTTTGCCTAGAAAGATCATATTTGTTTTGAATGTCAACCATGGCTTTTCTTTGCTCTTTAACTTCCTAATAAAATCATGATTCCAAATATTCAGCTAAAAATATCTCCAACTTACCTTATATAAAAAGAGTTTTGTCAAGACTTGATGCTGGAGATTAGAAGTAGAGAAACGTTGCAAAGGAGCTTCTTGATCGTTTCTAACAGAATTCCCAGGGCCTACAGAGTCTGGAAGAAACTCTCTCCATTGAACTACAGTGCAACAGTAGGCAGTAAAGTCCAGCTGCACAATTTTGCATCTTTAGGGGTTTATGTCATGTCTTGTATCACTGTGGGAGGGGAAATGTTACTTTGGTGACAATACTAAGTTGCAACATCTTCAGGTTCTAGGCTGCTAATGGTGAGAGTGAAATCTGTTCCAGATCCACTGCCACTAAACCTTGATTGGATGCCAGATCCCATATTGGTTGCATGGTAGATTAGAAGTTTAGGAGCTTTCTCTGGTTTTTGTTCATTTCAAGCTAACCATTTGTCTATGACCTGACTTGCCTTGAAATTGATTGTGACTGTCTCTCCTACTGATGCATATATGGAGGAGGGAGACTGGGTCATCTGGATGTTGCATCTAGTAACTAATGTTGAAAACAAAAAAGCAAATATTCACACAATTAAAATGATAAAAGAGAACATTTCCAAAAAAGCAGGCTGACTACATTAGGCTGAGGAAATTTCTATTGTTCTCCTTCCTTACCTGGGATCCAGAGTAGCAGGAGCCCCAGAAGCTGACTGGAGACCCTCACTGTACACTGAGTCCTGGACTAGAGAGACTCCTGCTCAGGGTGTGACTGGTCTATTAAGTAGTCTTTAGGGTGGGAGCTGTGCTCTGATTACATGCATATCAACGGGGCTGGGCAAAGCTGCAGGACAAGCTAATGTCATTAACTCAGGACAGCCCCAGGGTCCACAACACCAGTGTGCCCAGATCAGTTAAAGACAGCAGATTATTCTATGGATGGCAGGATTATCCCTGTAGGCAATTTTGTTATAAAAAATATTGAGAGAACAATTTTCAAACCTTAAAATGAATATATATCTGTAATTGTAAACCATTTGCAATTAGTGTTCTATAGAGAAATACTTATATTCATGAAGAACACACATCACAATAAATCTCACAATAAGAAGTTGCCATGTCTTTATCTTACTCTATGAATTTACAGACCCATGCAAAAGCAAAGGGAGGAAACCTGGGTTTAGACTTCAAGAGTGGGAATGGTGTTCTGAGAAGAGTGGTCTTGGTATCATTTGTGTCCATGATGAGTCACACACCTCCTTTTTGGAGATAAAGCTACACAGTTTTTTAAAAGTATGTTTTATAACCATATTGTCCTTGGCAGACATTTGATGATGTTAGAACATGCCAGCTTAATGAAATCCAGATCCAACTTTAAGTATGGGAACTTAGTAGAGAGGGGATAAAGAACAGGAGCAATTATTTGGGACCACCCAGAGAACATCTGAAATAGATGTGCATGCTCAAAAGTTCTACTATGAAGATGACACTCCCGAGACCAGAAAGCCAAAAATTTCCTACCTTAGCTGACCTTATTGAAAATAATGGGAGAAAGCATTTATGAACAGACAAAGACAGGTTACTTACAGATACAGTGTTGGTAATGACAAAGTCCCAGCTTTCTTATAAATTGTGACTGCACATTATCTAGATTTCAATCTTGCTTTACTTTGACACAACACGATTGGAGAGTCACTACAGAGGAAGTCACTTTGAACTCAATAATCTTTTTACTGGGTGCTTGTAAACATTTTTCAGTTTCTGGTTTTGAGTGACACTGATCAGCCCCTGTTGAGATGGAAGAGAGCTTACAAAAGAATATAATGACCCAGGAGGAAATAAAAATGTCATGGTACATTTGGGGCACTGAAAGTATACACTCGTTTGGCCCACAGAATAAAGCATATTCCCTGAAGCAAATCCAATGGAAATTAGAGATATAACATGTCTATATCATCCTCAAATGTGTGACATGTATATTCCATGTATTGATACCATATGCAGGACTTTCAACTAAGATCTCAAATTGTATGTTCACATTCATATACAGTATATATAACATATTTTCTGTATTCAAGTTGACTATAGCTGTCTTAAAAGAAAAAATCTTAGTAAACATATGTTATATGTGTGAATTTTCCTGAACTTTAACAACAACCAAATTGTTAGTGTGATTTCTGGGCCTTTCATGAGCACACACCAACATAACTTTGAATTGTGTATCTTCCCAAGATTGGATTTGAGGAACCAAAAGACTCCCACGTGGTAGGATTTTGTAACTGAATGATACACATCACATAAAAATAGCAAAATGACACAGGAAAGTATCTCTGAAACTCAGGACTCATGTAGCATATTAGATGGCATGACATACAGAGAAAAAAATCAGCTAAATTATGGAGTGGAAGAGTACATCCCTGATGTCAGTAGGACTAGATGAAAGTGATGGAACAAAGTCACCCAAAGTGAGGGGCACAGAAAGCTGAGCTGGAGAGGACAGTTCACACACGACTTGCAAACCCTGACCATAGCACTAGGTCTACTTTGCATTGCTTTATGGGTTGTTATTGTTGTACTCTAAGAAAATAGCTTCATTATTTTGTGCATTACAGCAAACATGCAACGAGGCTTACTAAATGTGTTTTTTATCCTTTTTCTCTAATTGATATGTTAAGTGAACTAATTGATATGTTGAGCAATACTCTCCTCTATAAAGAATTGCAAAAATCTCACCTAATTGATATGTTAAGCAGAGCTGCCCTCTACAAACAAGAAAAGTGGTGCTAAAACAAGCTAACAAGGGTTGTTAATCATGGTTAGACACCTCTATTCTCCTCTAAAGAGCTAAAGAAAACTAGGATGGCCCACTAATTTACACTTGTTTGAAGTAACTTGCTTGTGTGCAGGGAGATTTGCATATTAGTTTAAGCCTTTACCTGACCTTGATCCCCCTCCCCAGAAAGATAAACATAACCACTGTTTTCCTGTTCTGTAGCGTGCTTTATTGCCTCCCCTCACCTATCTATCTAGGCCATAAAGAATTTGGGTTTCTGGTGACCTCTTCCTGACCCGGTGATGATCTGTCATAAAATGAGCCTGCTCCAATTTTAACAACTGTTTAGCTTCAAAGAAATTACCGGAAAATATTATGGCTCAAACCCCAATCGGTGCTCTCCTTTTGTACTGTATGCATCAAATGAGTTAGATATCAGATCTTTGTAAAACTTAAGTTTCAGCCTCTTGTAACTCTTAACCCCTTCACACCGACTAGCGAAAATGAACTGTCCTGGGATAATTAACTCTCCACTTTCTTCTCCAAATATTGCTGCAGAAGTGCCACTCTGAGATAACGTTAATCTGCAGGATGGGAGTAACTTGAAAAAACACCAGGAACTTCCGAGATTGTCAGAGCTAAGTGGACAGCAATACAGTTTCCAGATGCAGGTCAACAGGTTTAATGGCCTTGCGGGTCCCCCCCTCCACTTTTGCATACTTTTAAAAACCCCTTTTCCCAGTCTTGGGGTGTGCAGTCTTTGGGTCAATCTGGGAGAGACTGTGCCACCAGGACTGGCTCAATAAAGCTTTTGCTACCTAAATTCTCGGTCTCTTGCTTCCTTGGATTTTATACCGGGGCCCGAGTTATTACAATTACATTACTTTACCACTCTAAGTTGGATTAATGTTTTTTCCTTTTGCCAAGGTCTTCAAAAGCTGATGCAGAGAGATAAACTCACTGCCTTAAAAAATTATCAAAATGAAGTACTCAGCAAACTTTCCTGACATTTCTATGCTGTGATCTATCTGTTGCATCCTCTCTTCACGGGCAAGAAAGCATGAAGAACATATTGTACACAATCACATGGAACAGACTCCCCAAAATTACCACATAACAGACAGATGCACTCCTGTGACTCTTAGAGGAAACCAGTCTCTACAGTGAAATAGATATTCTCCTTGTGTAATCGGAGATCCTGGAAACTTCTTGCATGTTCGGAAATATAAGCCTAAGATGCTTTCAGCCTTGGCCATTGCCAGAGGATTTTTATATAAAAAAGCATAGTCCATGCCTTGAGTCTCTCTCTCTGTCTGCCCCACTGATGCTAAGAACCAACAACATTATCAACTAAGGCTCACCAAGAATACTTTATATAATAATCAAATTGAACACTGTACCTCACAGCCTTCATTTAATTCTAGAGTTACGTGAACAATAACATTCCTACAGGCCTGTTTTAGTTATTTTTCACTCATTGCTGAGACAAAACATCTCAAGCCCTAGTTGGGAAAGGAAAGGTATATTTTTTACAGTTTTTAAAGTTTTTAGTCTGTACTGAGTTGGCTCTAAGTCAGGCAGGCATGGCTGGGCCGAAGTTTATGGTGGCTGCAAACAACAAGCAGGAACCAGCAAAGAGCAAGACACACCTCTTTTCTGCCATTATATCACATCCTGGCTCCACCCCTATGTGAGTGAATCACTGATAGCACCAATCTAAGCACTAGAGAATGAACCATCACAAATATATAATGTAAACTTATGAGGCCTGAAGGCCACAAATGTAAACCATGACACTCCACCCCTGGCCCCCAGGGCTCATGAATATCTTTTAAATAAAAGACATTTAGCTCACCTCCAAGAGTTGCCAGAGTCGTAACAGTTTTAGCATTGCTGAGTAGTCTAAGTCTCAAGTCTCCAGCAAGATCTATGGCAAAATCTTAACTGTAACCCCTTGTACAAATGAAAAAAGGTTAAACATTTTTGAAATGCAAAAGCACAAGATAAATATTATCATTCTAAAAGTTATAAATTGGGGAATAGAAAACACTGGAAAAAAGCATGTCTAAAATCCAGCAGGGCAAACATTAAGTCTTAGAATTTTATGCTCAGCATCTGATTCAAACTGGTTGTAAGCTCTAAAAGGCTTGAGTGATTTTAACCCCATGGATTTTAGGGATTTTACCTCTTACAGCTTTTTAAAAAAAATCTTTTCCACTCGTGTTTTGCAGCTTTTCTTGCATCATCTATGTTTCTGGCTTTTTTAAACTTTTGGAGTTTCTACTGTATCTTTGGCTTTACCCTGATATTTTTATAAATTGTCCTCTCAGGGGCACACTGCTTGGCTTCCCATGCCCATTGCAATCAAGGTTGAAGCTGTCTTACCCTCAGAATTTGTGCATTTTTTGTACTTAAAATCAGCACCTTGTTGATGTGGCCAAAGTCTGCTGTTCGCTGAAGCAGTAGCCAAGATTTTCTCTCTCTTGGCTGTAGGTATCAGTTGCTTGGATCACAGGGCTCTGTTTGCCTGATTTTGAGGAAGATGTTTTTATGTTGCCACCATTTTGGAAACTCATGTGGCCTCTGTCACCATTTTGGAACCTGGTGCTCTGCAGCTTTCTCCTCTGAGCAAATTTTTTTACCTTTACAGTAAGCCTGCAAAGGGTGGGGACCCACACTTTGGGATGCCCCGGGGCCATCTTTTTTTATCTCTGTGGTGATTTTTAGCAATAAAAATTTCAACTCTGTCTTTATAATCTACAGCCTTTCTGGCATTTTTTTGGGGGGGGGGGTCAAACTCACAGTATTAAAATTACCTTGCCGGGCTCTTTGCTCTTGATTTGCAACATAAAGCTGGCTAAAATCCCCCAAGAATAGCCATGCCACAGCCTCAATGTTTGATTGCTTTTTATTTTTTTTAAGATTAATGAGTCTATTGCCCTTTGTCTAAGTCTTAGGCAAAGTCACTGGCCAGGAGCAAAATGTAGACAAACGTTTTGACAAGCCATAACACACATCATGTGTAGTCCAACAGCCAATGCAGCCCTTTTTTCTAGCAGAAACCTCCCAAGTCTGGCCTTTAACATCAGGCTTTTTATCAGCATTTTGGTATCCTTAGCACTGATCTGAATCTTCTCTACAGAACAGCCTAAGCTGCTCCAGCTCTATGCATCCAGGCGACATATCCAAACCTTTCCAAACTCTGGCCACAAGCCATTTCCAAAGCCTCTCGAAAAACATGGTCAGGTATAGTCACAGAAAACAACCCCACTCTTGGTACCAAATTTTGTTTTAGTTATTTTTCACTCATTGTTGAGACGAAATATCTCAAGCTCATGTTGGGAAAAGAAAGGTTTATTTTTTACAGTTTTGGAGGTTTTAGTCTATAGTGAGTTGGTTCTAAGGCCGGTGGGCATGGCTGGGCCGAAGTTTATGGCAGCTGTAAACAACAAACAGGAATCAGCAAAGAGCAAGATATACCTTTTTTCTGCCATTATACCACATCCTGGCTCCACCCCTATGTGTATGGAGCACTTATAACATAAATCTAAGCACTAGACAATGAACCATCACAAATGTATAATGGAAATTTATGAGGCCTGGGGGCCACAGACATAAACCATGACAAGGCCTATCCTTCCCGACTGAGGCCTCTACCCTGGAATACTACTGCTGTTAGGCCAGTAGGACAATGAATGTCCATGTTCATTCAGTGATTCTTCATCCTCTTTCAGGGACAGAGTACAAGGTAGTGAAATGAAAGACTTGAGTTTCCTCCAAAGACAAACTCAAATTTAACCTCATTTTTGCTCAGTTATTTCTTAGTCCATATTTGGATCCAAGGCACTCAACTTCAATTTTGTTTCTGAAACTTGAAACAACCCCTCAGTCAACTCAGTGACAAGAATATCTGCTCTGTTGACTTAAATGATAACAATATACACTCTGATCATAGCAGAATACCTTTGAATATGTTTAACATCTATATCTATTGAGGATGACATTATTTTTTACTCATTCATTTTGTCTCAAAGCAGAAAGTTTTCCATAAAAAGTGTTAAATTAGTCATTTTTATTTTGTCCCTTAGATCTTAGAGACTAATGCTTATAGCTTTCATCCATTCCTTCTATATTCCTTACTACACACTGAGTAATTTTTCCTCATTACAGATTCTGTCCACTTATCTTTTAATAAGTGAAAATGTTACTTTGATTTGGGAATTTTCAAACAATTCTGTAAGCAAAATTCTTAAAGTTTAGTAGCATTTACCAATAAGACAGAAGGTAAGTGAACCAACACTGACACAGATGATACCAGGGCAATTCTGAAAAGACCAGAATTCCTGCTTTTTTTGTCCTAGCACAGGCTTCCTCTGTCTCTCCATGCATTTGTAAACTTAGAGGGTAAGTCAAAGACCTGGTAACCTATACCATAAGAATTACGGTAAAGTGTGTTCTTTCTGAGCAACAGTATTCCTCTATAGAACTCTAACTGCAAAACATAGTAACACTGTAGACCAGAATCATTTTAAAAGTTCTAAATAATTTCTTCATTTTTTTGGTAACAAAATGTCCTAAAAGGAGAAACCAGCTATCCATAAACAAATTTGTTCTCTTTAAATGATCTGGGAACACTGATGCTGTGGACCCTGGCTGTGCTGAGTTTGAACAGGAGCTGTCCTGCAGCTGTGCCCAGCCATGCTGATTTACATGTGACCAAAGCACAGATCACTGCCCAGAAAAAACACTTAATAGACCAGTCACATACTGAGCAGGAGTCTCTCCTGGTCAAGACAGAGCACAGACATGAGGGTCTCCATTCAGATGCTGGGGCTTGTGCTGGTCTAGATCACAGATAAGGAAGGAGAACAATGGAAATCTCCTTAGCCCAATGTGCTCACTACTGCCTGACTCTTCAAAAATGTTCTCTTTTATCACCTTCAATTGTGTGAATGTTTGCTTTTTTTATTTTTAACATTAGGCACCAGATGTGACATCCAGATGATACAGACTCCCTTTTCCATATCTGCATCTATGGGAGAGACAGTCACAATCCATTGCAAGGCGTGTCATGGCATAAGCAAATGGTTAGACTGGTTTCAACAGAAACCAGGGAAAGCACTAAAATGCCTAATCTACCCGGCACCCAATTTGAAATCTGGAATCCCATCAAGGTTCAGTGGCAGTGGATCTGGGACAGATTTTACTCTCACCATCAGCAGCCTGGAAGTTAAAGATGTTGCAACTTATTACTGTCAGCAGCATGATAGCACCCCTCCCACAGTGAAACAAGCCATGAAATAAACCCACAAAGTAGCAGAAGTTTTCAGCTGGCCTTCACTACATGGTCTTTTCATTGTCTCCAAATAACAAGGGTTTTTCTTCAGATTCATTCAGGTTT
Source organism: Cavia porcellus (assembly GCF_034190915.1). Lineage (NCBI taxonomy): Eukaryota > Metazoa > Chordata > Mammalia > Rodentia > Caviidae > Cavia > Cavia porcellus. The sequence continues at coordinate 40,322,511 of NW_026947501.1, read as the reverse complement.
AAAGGTCCTGGTAAATTTTGGAAGAAGGGACCATGGAGCTGCTTTGCACCACAGGTTTCTCTACTTCTTCTTATGCCCACCTTCAAAGACCTGAGAAACTTCTTTATCAGACAAAGCAGATATATTTGTAGCTGAATATTTATAATTACAATGTTATTAATAAGTGAAAGAGGAAAAGAAAAGCCAGGGTCAACACTCAAAGCAAAATTTATCATTGTATGTGTAGAATCTATGGCACAGTTTTTGAAGGTTTTGGGTTCCATTCCCAGAACTATAGTGACGTAGTGTAGGGATGGTTTGATGATATCCCAGAACCTGAGATCATCTGCCACATAATGTAGACACACATGTAGACAAGGTGACTGGAGAATCAACAGGCAAAGTGCTGCAGAACAGAGACAGCATCCACACACTACTCCGAGCATTTATGACATGCACACTACCTATTTACTACTGCTGTTTACTCTTTAGTTTCATTTTTATACTGATCAATTTTCCAATAATAAATCAGCTCTCAACTCCAAGAATAATTCCATTTGTTTAAGACACACTATTCAATTTTATATATAAATTGAATATCTTTAAAATGATTTTTTCAACTATCATTGAGATAGTTGAGAAGAGCATAGACAGATGCAAAAATAGAGGACAAGCCAATGTCTATTCAATGATAATGGCAGGTTTTATATATAAGGAGAAAGAACAGGAGTGCAGACCTGCCACCAGTGTAGATTGAAAAGAGAATCCAACAGTTCAAAGCACATGGAATCCTGGGAAATGTGTAAGCAGTTTTGATTTTGAGGGAGACACAATGCCATGACCAGAAACATAAAAGCAGAGAAAATCACAAAAAACAAAAATTGTAATGAAGGGCCTCATGATGGTAAGGAAACTACAATGATTTTGGCATGTTTTACCCCACATTCATACATTGCAACCTCAACGTGAATATCGTTTGATTAACGGGAAATGATGATGCAGACTTGGGAGATCAGCAGGATCAAGTGAGGTAACAAAAATGAGGTTCCCATAATGACATTAGAAGAGGATGAGAGAAAGGAGCTGGCTGTGTCTGTCCATGTAACACCATCCACTGTGACACTATAAAGTAATTACGTCTTCACCCGAAGCCAAACAATTGCTGACACCATGTATAAGACAAATCATTTCCAGAAATGCAAGAAATACATTTGTATTCATTAACAAACTTTCCATTCGAGTGGTTAGTAATAAAAAGAAAAGAAAAATGGAATAATAGGAGATGTGACAGATGCTGTGAGAGAAAAATATAAACACATGGACTCATTGAGAGTTTCCAGGATCTGGTACTCACACATTCATAGACTTCATCTTCCCTGGAGGTGTTTTTTTAAGGCTGTTGTATTACCTAAAGTGAGTATAAAAGAGCTTTACTGTACAGAGCCCATGAGAACTCAGTGTGATGTTACTCAAGAGTGAATTTGTTTTCTTTAGGGGCAAGAAAGCACCAGCTAAAACTTTTGAACTCTGCTCTAAATGACTCCTATGAGTCAGATCACAGATGTTCACAGATGTTCACAGCTGTGAAAAAAACAGGAAGACATTTGCAGATGCTCCCAGACATTCTCTGTGGAGATGTTGCTGCGGAGCCCAATCACTCTTTACAGTTTTACATGTGGGAACACATTTGTGGTTTTTATAATAATACAGTTAAGGTTGAAAATGTAGAGAGAAAATAAAATTTTAACGATTCTCACAGAGCCCATGGCAACCCAGGATCTCCCTCAGTAGCTGATCACCAAAAAGCATGGGAAACTCCTTTGTTCTTTGCCTGAATCAAACTAGCTGGCTGCTCCCACACATATGCAAAGATTATGAGACCCTCTGTAGATGACAGTAACTGCATCTTCTGGGGCTCAGACTGCAAAGCTGTAGTCCAAGTTCTGCTCTAAGAACTGAATCATCGTTGAAATGACAAGGCACAGAGTATTATGCAACTGATTTATGAAACTAGAGATGGAACCAAAAACTCATTTCTGCAATGTGAGAAATAGATTATCAATATTCCTGTGAAATTTATTTCATGTTGCTTTACAAAAACAGGTTCCTAAAGAAACACAAACGCATTGAAGAAACCACAAATTTTATTTCTTTGATTTGGTTCATTTCCCTTCACAGAACAGCAGGTGACCTAGAGCTGGGACTCTGACATCTAACTGACTCTCAAGTCCTTGATGTTTAACAGACAGTTAACTGACAGTTATAACTGTGTATAGTTTAAGTTACTATGTTGGTTCAATTTGAGGTAGAGGAATAGAAAACTGCTAATACAAATTTCTTGAGTAGTGAAACAAGGTCTTAAACTTGGAAACTATAAAAATATGCCACCCTCAGCTACTTGGGGTCAGATCAGTAGAAACAACAGCAGATGAGCTCCAGACCTCATGTCTGAGAGCTGGACTCTGGGGACAATCCACAGAGGCCTGGGACCTGCCTTCTAAGCTTTGAACAGTTGATGCCCTTGCAAATTGAAGGAACATGAAAATCAGCTCTGGGAGACTCTGGTTTTGTTTGACTCATAGGCAACTGAAGTTTGTAAAATATTTCCTAGCATTGATTAAACATTTTTTATTGGGGGCGGAGATTGGCCTCTCCCATTGGATCCTAGTTACTTTAATTGTGTGAGATTAGGTTTGAGGAAGTACATTAGCAGTTGCTTTAATATAAGAATATAATTAGTGTCAGAAAAATTTGACCAAATAAATATAAATTTCATGCCACGTTAAAAAAAAAAAAAAAAAAAAAAAAAGGTATTTCATCTTGTCATTATTGCCCAACAGGGAAAATGCTTGTTTTATAAAAGTACAAAATAAGATGATTTTTTCATATTAGAAAGACAAAATTGATCCAGGGAAAAAAATTGGATTAAGTCAAACCTATAAATGCCATGGGGAGACACAGTTGATGAGAGAGATAAGCATGGAACATAGCTGAAGCCTAGGAACCCATGCTAATTTCTCAACTGGCTGCAGTGTTAGTAAGATGTATATGTTCCCTTCCCAGTCCTAAATCCAAGGATGCTTAAATTACTACCCCTCAGAAGAGGCACAGCTTTTCAGGCCCTGTTCCCCAATGGGAATATTCAATCCTGATGATTCTATAAGTTCAAATTTTTCTTTTTTTATGACTAAATAATTTTTTTAAAACAATAAGGGGGAGATTGAGATAAAACAGGACATAACAATATAACAATAGAGGTCACAGCATGACTGTTTCAACAACCTAGTACTTCACCACCATATAACCCGACTTAATAGTAGTTACCATAGTGTCTTTTTCCTTGAAATATTTGGATAAAACTTCATATACTCTAGCTTCAAATATTTTCATATCAAGAAGCCCAGAATAAATCCTTTCTAATTAATGAGTGAAAACTTTATAAGGCTCCAAGGCCACTAATGGGAAATCATGATTACCACATATTTTTATATATTTGAATCATTACTTATATTAGGGAAACTATTCGGTACTCACACATGCGAGATTGATTTATTTCACTTATGAGTATGGTCTCAAGCTGCACCCATTTATTGATAAATATCTCAATGTGATCCGTCTTTATAGCTGAATAATACTCCATTGTATAGAAATACCACAACTTTTTTATCCATTCCTCAGTTGATGGACACTTGGGTTGTTTCCAAGATCTGGCGATTACAAATTGTGCTGCTATAAACATAGGTGCACATATATCACTGTGGTATGATGCTTTCAGTTCTTCTGGGAATATGCCTAGAAGTGGAATAGCTGGAATAAATGGGATTTCCAGTCCCAATTTTTTGAGAAATCTCCAGACAGATCTCCACAAAGGCTGTACCAGTCTACACTCCCACCAGCAGTGCAGGAGAGTTCCTTTTTCCCCACAGCCTCTCCAGCATTTGTTGTCGGTTTTCTTGATCCTGGCCATTCTTTCAGGAGTGAGATGGTATCTCAGTGTGGTTTTAATTTGCATTTCTCTAATGACCAATGATGATGAGCATTTTTTCATGTATTTATTTGCCATTTGCATTTCTTCATCTGAGAATTGCATATTCATCTCAGATGCCCATTTTTGGACTGGATCTTTGAATTTTGGAGGTCTGAGTTTCTTTAATTCTTTATATGTTTTAGACAAGAGGTCCTTGTCTGAGAGAGAGTTCACTAAAATCTTTTCCCAGTTTGTGGGTTTTCTTTTCACTATGCTGGAGATTTCTTTTGACATGCAGAAACTTTTTAATAAGAAGTGGTCCCAGTTATTGATTCTGGGAAGTATTTCCCGTGCGGTTTGAGTCCTGTTCATGAATTCTTTACCTACTCCTATGTCTCCAAGGTTTCTACCTAATTTGTCTTCCAATAGATTTAGTGTTTCTGTTTTAATATTCAGATCTTTGACCCATTTAGATTTTAATTTAGTACATGGTGATAGACATGGGTCTAGCTTTAGTTTTCGGTAAATGGAGAGCCAGTTTTTCCAGCACCATTTATTAAAGAGACTGTCGTTCTTCCAGTGAACCTGCTTGGCTCCTTTATCAAAGATAAGGTGGTTGAGTGTGTTCGTAGTTGTGGTTGTATCTTCTAATCTATTCCACTGATCTTCGGCTCTGTTTTGATTCCAATACCATGTTGATTTTACTACTGTTGCTTTGTAGTATAACTTCAAGTCAGGGATTGTGATGCCTCCTGCTTTGTCTTTGCTGCTTAGAATTGCCTATGCGATTCTAGGTCTCTTCTGGTTCCAGATGAAATTTAGGAGTGATTTCTCTAGATCTATAAGGTATGTTGATGGTATTTCTATTGGGATTGCATTGAATCTGTATAACAGTTTTGGGAGAATGGCCATTTTCACAATGTTTGTTCTTCCTATCCATGAGCAAGGGATGTCTTTCCATTTTCTGAGATCATCTTCAATTTCCTTTTTCAGTGTATTATAATTTTCACTGTATAAGTCTTTCACTTCTTTTGTAAGAGTAATTCCTAAATATTTCATTTTTTTTGCTTGCTAATGTGAATAGTCCAGTTTCTCTTATTTCCCTCTCTGTAATTTTGTTGTTCGTGTATAGGAATGCTATTGATTTCTGAGTATTGATTTTGTATCCAGCCACATTACTGAATTTATTTATTGTATCTAAGAGTATTTCAATGCAGTTTAGGGGGTCTTCTATGTAGAGTATCATGTCATCTGCAAACAATGATAATTTAACTTCTTCTTTTCCTATCTTTACCCCTTTTATTTCTCTTTCTTGCCTAATTGCTCTGGCTAGTACTTCCAGTACTATATTAAATAGGAGTGGTGATAAAGGACATCCTTGTTTTGTGCCCGATTTTAAAGTAAAGGATTTCAATTTTTGGCCATTTAGTATGATGCTGGCTGTTGGTTTGTCATAAATGGCCTTTATTATATTGAGGTAAAGACCATTTATTCCAATTTTCTGTAAAGTTCTTATCATGAATAAGTGTTGGACCTTATCGAAGGCTTTTTCTGCAGCTATAGAAATGATCATGTGATTCTTATTTTTGGCTTTATTGATATGGTGGATTACATTTATTGATTTGTGTATGTTGAACCATCCTTGCATTCCTGGGATGAATCCCACTTGGTCATGGTGTATAATCTTCTTGATGATTTGCTGGATCCTATTTGCCAATATTTTATTGAGGATTTTTGCATCTGTGTTCATTAGGGAGATCGGTCTATAGTTCTCTTTTATAGTTGGGTCTTTATCAGGTTTTGGTACTAGAGTAATATTTGCTTCCAGGAATGACTTAGGAAGGATTGCTTCCCTTTCAATTTCATTGAATAGTTTGAGGAGTGTAGGCATTAGGTCTTCTTTATATTTCTTGTAGAATTCTGCAGTGAATCCATCTGGGCCTGGGCTCTTCTTGGTGGGTAAGGCCTTAATTACATTTTCAAGTTCATTGGCAGAGATTGGGTTATTCAACAGTTTTATATCCTCTTGATCTAGATTTGGTACTTCATATGCTTCTAAGAATCTGTCTATTTCTTCTGTGTTATCAAACTTTTGAGAGTAGAGGTTTTCGAAATAGGTGTTGATGATCCTCTGTATTTCTATTGGGTCTGTAGTGATTTCTCCTTTTTCATTTCTTATTGCATGAATTTGAGCTTTTTCTTCCCTTTTTTTAATAAGGTGGGCAAGGGGCTTATCGATTTTATTTATTCTTTCAAAGAACCAACTCTTTGATTCATTGATTCTTTGGATTGTTTTCTTAGTCTCTATTGCATTGATTTCTGCTCTGATTTTTATAATTTCCTCTCTTCTTTTGGCTTTGGGCTTGACTTGCTCTTCTTTTTCTAGATGTTTGAGGTGTAGCATCAAGTTATTTATTTGTAACCGTTCTGTTTTCCTGATGTGGGAACTCAGTGCAATAAATTTTCCTCTCAGAACAGCTTTCATTGCATCCCACAGATTCCGGTAAGTTGTATCTGCATTTTCATTTTCTTTTAGGTATTGTTTAATTTCTTCTTTAATTTCTTCTGTGACCCACTGATTACTCAAGAGTGTGCTATTTAGTTTCCATGTGTTTGCGGAATTTTTGCAGTATCTTTTGTCATTAATTTCTAATTTCAGAGCGCTATGATCCGATAACATGCAAGGGATGATTTCAACTTTTTTGCATTTGCTTAAATATGTTCTGTGAGCTAATATATGGTCTATTTTAGAAAATGATCCATGTACTGCTGAGAAGAATGTGTATTCTGATGTTGTTGGGTGGAACATTCTGTATATGTCTATCAAACCCATTTGTTCACAGGTGTGATTCAGTTCTGTTATTTCTTTGCTCATCTTCTGTCTGGTTGATCTGTCCCTTGGTGTCAGTGGTGTATTAAGGTCTCCTGTTACAATTGTGTTACTGATAATTTGAGTTTTCATTTCTGTTAATAATTGTTTTATATAACTGGGTGCTCTGGAGTTTGGTGCGTATATATTTAAGATAGTTATCTCTTCCTCTTGGAGTTTTCCCCTTACGAGTATGTAGTGACCTTCTTTGTCCTTTATGGTCATTGTTGGTTTGAAGTTCACGTTGTCTGAAAACAGAATGGCTACTCCTGCCTTTTTTTGGATTCCTGCTGCATGAAGAATTGTTTTCCATCCTTTGACTTTCAGTCTGTGAGTATCCTTCTGGGTTAGATGGGTTTCCTGTAAACAGCATATGGTTGGATTTTGTTTCTTGATCCATTCTGCTAGTCTGTTTCTTTTGATTGGTGCATTGAGACCATTTACATTAATGGTTATTACTGTTAAATGCTGGTTAATTGTAGGAATGTTATCTCTCTGCTGTTGCATCTTTATCTTTCTGTTCTGTTTAATTATTTGCTTTGCTTAGTGGTTTTTTCCTTTGTGTATCTAAACTGTCTTTCAATATTTTTTGCAGGGTTGGTTTGGTGTTCATGAAGCTCTTCAGCTGTTCTTTGTCATGGAAGTATTGTATTGCACCATCTATTTTGAATGATAGTTTTGCAGGATATATCAGTCTTGGTTGGAAATCATTTTGCTTTAGGATCTGGAATACTTCACTCCATGCTCTTCTTGACTTTATCGTTTGTGCTGAGACATCTGCTGTGATTCTGATAGGTTTTCCTTTATAAGTGATCTGTCTTTTCTCTCTGCCACCTTTCAATAATCTATTCTTGTGTTGGATTTCTGGGATGGTGATTATTATATGTCTGGGTGTAGTTTTATTTTGGTTATGACTGTTTGGAGTTCGATATGCTTCACTGATCCTGATGTCAGTTTCTGATCTCATGCTTGGGAAATTTTCAGCTATTACTTCTCTAAATATCCTCCTGACATCCTTCATGTTGTCTCCCTCTCTTTCATTAATCCCTATCATTCTTATGTTATTCTTCTTTGCATCGTCTTGCAGTTGTTGAATTGTTGTTTCCTGATTCCTTGTTATTTTCAAAAGATCTTTCCTTTCCTGTTCACTAGCTGCAATCCTGTCTTCAAGGTCTGAAATTCTATCTTCACTTTCATTAAGGCGGTTTTTACAGCTTTCATTGGAGTTTTTTATTTCCTGTATATCTCTGTGCATCTGCATTATGTATTCTGTTTGTTTCTTATATTGCTCATCTAGGGATTCTATCTTTTTGTTTAGTTCCTCCAATTTTTTATCTGTGTTTTCTTTAGATATATTTAGAATCTCTTTCATTTCTTTTATCATTTCTTCTTTTATCTGGGAGATTATTTCGAGTTTGAATTTCTTTAAAGCTTCCTGGAATTGCTTGTCAATTTCAGTGGCTATTGTGTCCGATATATGAGGTGGATGGGATATATTTTCTTCTATATACATCGCTCCTAGGGTTTCTTGAGATGGGCTGGAGGTTTGAGGTTGTAATTTGGTCTTTCGTTTTGTCATTTTCCTATATTTCTGTGTTTCAAGTGTTATTTGAAAGCTTCCTCAGGATCTGTTGAAAATCCCCTTCTATGTTTGGAGCTACTGAGACTCTGGCACCGTGCTACCCCAAGCCATTGGGCCTACAGAACCAGTGACCCTCCTCTGCCTGCTCAGAACTCCGCAGTTCCAGACAAGCTGGGCCTCATGGACACTGTGCGCCCACCTGCCCCTTGGAAGCTCCACAGTTCTTCAATCGCAGCCCGGTTAGGGTACTCACCACAGGCCGCAGTGCTTCAGGAACCTGTGGACCCTCCCTGGTTGCAGAGCTCAGCAGGTCTCCAAGTGAAGGCGGAATCGGGAGGCTGATATGGAAGCCTCAAACCCACCTCACCCCTTCACTGCACCTGGAAGCCTGGGGGAACTCCAGCAGTCGGGGCGGAGATATCCAGAGTCCTCCAGACACGCAGAGAGGCCGGTGAGGGCACCCCAGATCTGCCCAGCTCCTCCTCTGCAGACCTATGGCCAGGCGCGGCAGCTAAACAGGCTGGGCTAGGCTGGTAGTGTGGGCCAGCCCTCCTATCAGGAGCTCAGCAGGTCTCCAAGTGAAGGCGGAATCGGGAGGCTGATGTGGAAGCCTCAAACCCACCTCTCCCCTTCACTGCACCTGGAAGCCTGGGGGAACTCCAGCAGTCTGGGCGGAGATATCCAGAGTCCTCCAGACAGGCAGAGAGGCCGGTGAGGGCACCCCAGATCTGCCCAGCTCCTCCTCTCCAAATTTTTCTTGTTATTGAAGGCTTGAAGCAAGAAATCCCATTCTCGGCTGTAGCAGAACACAGTCTTCTCAAATACTAGGAATGGCTGTGTAATCAAAGTTAGATTGACTTTGGACAATGATATCAATGGAATGATTTTATTCTGAAAACCTTCATTAGAAACTAAGAGTAAAAGGAATGAACAAAAATAAGATCCAGAAAGGTGTTTTATTTCACTCTCTCCTATTCAAATCTGTGCATGTTATCATAGAATTTTAAAAACTATTATTGTCCAGTAACATTGACCTCTTCTGGAAAATGAAAAAGAATAGAAAGATTCAACATGGCTGTGTTTAGGAAGTCCAATTCTTGAGTTTCTCAATGAAAAGCATCTAAAAGTAACAGAGTTCGTTGTCATATCTATTATATTATTTTAATAATCTATACATTATTCTTATATAATGAACAAACTTTTCAAGATCTCTATAGGAAATCCCTACTAGCTTTAATTAAAAGGAAGTCTTAGCGACATGAAATTGGCACCTATAGGACTGCTTTCAGGGTTCCTTTCAAGCAGCTTCCAGTTCAGCATGTTTGTTAGGCAGATGCTCAGATGTTCTTGCAATGGCTTTACTATCAGCCTTGATGAGGCTGAGGATATTCTGCCCTGCTGCTGTCTCCCAAGTCAATCTAGATTCCCTGCAGGGTCATAATCACACCACCAAATCCAAGTCAGCAGTTGTGAGGTTGCTCATTATCAGTTTCTCCCCTGCCTATAGCACTTGCACTGAAGATGTTAACATGGCTGAATGAGGGTCGAACTTGTGTAATACTCAAGGGAAGCTCAGCACTCTAAATGTGTCTACCTGACACAGTGGTTACAAATGCTGAAATTCACACTCAATGCTAATTCTGCTACAGGAGCCCAGTGAGGCTCAAGTCAACACTTCTCTTAAGAACCTGAGTTTCTCTTAATGGTCTGTGTGCTAATGACCTCTATGCATGGTGAGGTCTAAAGGAGAGTTTAAAACTTTGGATCCAGTTGGAGTTTGATCAGCCAGGAAAGCTGGGTGCTGGAGGGAAATGTGTGATTCTCACTCTTTCATCTATTTATTCCTGACTATGAGTGAGTGACTTTGCTCCGCTACATGCATCACAGGTGGAAAACAATGGAGCCACCCTGCAGTAAAATGGAACCCCCAGACCTGTAAATCAGAATAAACCCACACACTTAGTGAGTTTACTCACTCCAGTATGTTTAAAAATTGCTGTAATCAGGGTTGTCAAGGAAAATAACTTAATAGGGGACATATAATTTACAGAAATATTTTTGTAGTCACCCAAAGAAACAAAAATGGACAGTAAAACTGTACACACAATAAAGACCACAAAAAAATCCAACTTTGGTCCCACATCCCAGTGCTATGTCTTACATGAGTCCAGTGGCATACCTAGAGACCATGACAATGTCTCATGCAGACCTTTTTCATGAAACTGTGCCTGGAATGCCCAAAGGTAACCTTTAGAAGGCAGAATATCTTTGCCAGTGTGATGGAAGCTCTGTATCTGGGGGTTGAGGGTTCTCCACTGAACCAGAGAAAGACACTCAAAAGCCAGGACCAGTGTTCCCTCCAAAAATTTCTACAGTGATTCTCAAAGGTAATGAGGTCCTCAGGTCCTCTGATGATCATCAGCAAAGTCCAGGTCATGTCAGGAAAGAAGCTCATCAAGGTCCTACAGGAAAACCTATAGCAAGAGGAGAATCAAGAATACTCAGGAAACCAGCAACATCATACTTTCTTCACTGTTTCCTTTTGTTTTTGGCAACAAAAATCAGGTACACCAACCACAAGGAGTGCCACGCTGATTCATTTCATCTGGTTGTTACAAGTTGACCACCATGTGTCAGTGCATGACACCGATAGAATCTAACTGAAATTTGGAATGTTCCACTTTTACTCTAACACACAGTAAAAGCTGCCCCAATATTTTAATCATTGAATAAATCCTGATGACACTCACTCCAGATCCTGTTAGGGTGATAAGTAAAATAATTCATCAAAAGCAAAGACATTATTTTCTAGCATCTGTTGTCCATGGAGATTGTGTAATGAGGCATCTTGCAAAGTACTATAAGGAATGCTGTCAGCACTGCTAGGAGAATGTTAAGGAATGTTTGTGCTTCAAGTGTGTCTAAACAAATATCCCCTTCCTCTGTCTTTCTTTGTCTACTTATTCAACAAACATCTTCATGATTACAAACCTAATGCAAGGAGCATCAAGATTTGCAACTTTCTATTGCTACTGGTAGTAGAGAGGTGGTATCCTATGCCTGAATTATAGATTAAATGATTAAGTGCTTTGTTTACATTATTGGTGTTGGGTCTTTTGTCCAAGTGATGAGAAAGTGGTTATGACAGACATCAGTACCTGGAAAGTGGGAACCTTGCTGTGACTGTAACTGATCTTGTGGCTTAGAAGGTTTTGGAAGTTGTTTCTGTGAGGGGTCTGGGACAAAATTGTTGAGGGAGGATAGAGAACCTGAGAATGCTATAAGCAGAAGTTGATGTGCAATACTGATGGGTTTTAGGACACAAGAATGATTATGGAAATGCATAGAGTTAAATCCAGAGGCAGCTGATATCAGGTGGATTCAAGGGCTCAGTTGGCCTCTGTTGGGCTGGAGGTCATGTGTGTTAAATTCTGACAGAAAACATTTGTATTTTTCTCTGTGGCTTGAGACATTGTAGGAAACTGGGATGCTAGGAAGTTTATTTATTTACTTGGTGATTAAAGTTTTAAAACATTTCAATATTTAGGCTATGGAATAGGTACTTTGGCTTCCTTTGCAGCGATGTACAGTAAAACACTGTAGGAAAAAGCCATATCCAAAAACTGGCGTTCACCTGAAATGAAAAACCTAACATATTAGAGAAAATAAAAGGGTCTTATTGATGAAAATATTAACATTAAAAAGAAATAAATGTCTTGCATTAGGGTTATAGGGAAAAGTTTCAAGTAATATCATGTATTTCTAAAATTCTTTTAATTCCAAGATCAATGTTGAAAAATTTTAATTCTTATCTTAAGTAACAGGACTCCTTGGCCATTTGCTATTGAAGGGTTTCCTAGGGTATATTTTCTAGTGTTTTTTTCACAGTGTTCAATTATCCAAGTTCTCAGACGCCACTATATTCATGATGCAAATGTGCCTGGCTACTGCTCATCTGATGGCAGATAATGATGTGATCAGTGTGGTATTGGCTTTATACACATGTAGAGTGTAAGAGATGAACATTAGAAAGCCTTCTTCCAGATTTCAAGGGAAGACCTGGGATGCCATGGAGTTTTCCCAGTGAGAACATCCAACCATATGCTGTTTACAGGAAACCCATCTAACCTAGAAGTATACACACAGTCGAAAGTCAAGGAATGAAAAACAATAATTCATGCAGCAGGAATTCAGAAAAAAGAAGGAGTAGCCATTTTGTTTGCAGACAACATGAACTTTAAACCAACAATGACCATAAAGGACAAAGAAGGTCACTACATACTCCTTAGGGGAAAACTCCAAGAGGAAGAGAAAACTATCTTAAATATATATGCACCAAACTCCAGAGCACCCAGTTATATAAAACAACTATTAACAGAAATGAAAACTCAAATTATCAGTAACACAATTGTAACAGGAGACCTTAATACGCCATTGACACCAAGGGACATGTCAACCAGACAGAAAATGAGCAAAGAAATAACAGAACTGAATCACACCTGTGAACAAATGGATTTGATAGACATATACAGAATGTTCCACCCAACAACAACAGAATACACATTCTTCTCAGCAGTACATGGATCATTCTCTAAAATAGACTATATATTAGCTCACAGAACATATTTAAACAAATGCAAAAGAGTTGAAATGGTCCCTTGCATGTTATCGGATTATAGCACTCTGAAATTAGAAATTAATGATAAAAGATACTGCAAAAATCCCACAAACATATGGAAACTGAATAGCACACTCTTGAGTAATCAATGGGTCACAGAAGAAATTAAACAATACCTAAAAGAAAATGAAAATGCAGATACAACTTACCAGAATCTGTGGGATGCAATGAAAGCCATCTTCAGAGGAAAATTTATTGCACTGAGTTCCCACATCAGGAAAACAGAACAAATACAAATAAATAACTTGATGCTACACTTCAAACAGCTAGAAAAAGAAGAGCAAGTCATGCCCAAAGCCAAAAGAAGAGAGGAAATTATAAAAATCAGAGCAGAAATCAATGCAATAGAGACTAAGAAAACAAACCAAAGAATCAACGAATCAAAGAGTTGGTTTTTTGAGAGAGTAAATGAAATCGATAAGCCCCTAGCCAACCTTATTTAAAAAAGGGAAGGAAAAGCTCAAATTCATGCAATAAGAAATGAAAAAGGTGAAATCACTACAGACTCTACAGAAATACAGAAGAACATCAACGCCTATTTCGAAAACCTCTACTCTCAAGGATTTGATAACACAGAAGAAATAGACAGATTCTTAGAAACATATGAAGTCCCAAAGCTAGACCAAGAGTATGTAAAACTGTTGAATAACCCAATCTCTGTTAATGAAATTGAAAATGTAATTATGTCCTTACCTACAAAGAAGAGACAAGGCCCGGATGGATTCACTGCAGAATTCTACAAGAAATACAAAGAAGACATAATGCCGATACTCTGCAAACTATTCAATGAAATTGAAAAGGAAGCAATCCTTCCTAAGTCATTCCTATAAGCAAATATTACTCTAGTACCAAAACCTGAGAAAAACCCAACTAAAAAAGAGAACTATAGACCAATCTCCCTAATGAACACAGACACAAAAATCCTCAATAAAATATTGGCAAATAGGATGCAGCAAATCTTCAAGAAGATTGTACACCATGACCAAGTGGGATTCATCCCAGGAATGCAAGGATGGTTCAACATACGTAAATCAATAAATGAAATCCACCATATCAATAAAGCCAAAAGTAAGAATCACATGATCATTTCTATAGATGCAGAAAAAGCCATTGATAAGGTCCAACATTCATTCATGATAAGAACTTTACAGAAAATTGGAATAAATGGTCTTTACCTCAATATAATAAAGTCCATTTATGACAAACCTACAGCCAGCATCATACTAAATGGCCAAAAATTAAAAGTCTTTACTTTAAAATCAGGCACAAGACAAGAATGTCCTTTACCTCCACTGCTATTTTATATAGTACTGGAAGTACTAGCCAGAGCAATTAGGCAAGAGAGAGAAATAAAAGGGGTAAAGATAGGAAAATAAGAAGTTAAATTATCATTGTTTGCAGATGACATGATACTCTACATAGAAGACCCCCAAAACTCCATTGAAAGACTCTTAGATACAATAAATAAATTCAGTAATGTAGCTGGATACAAAATCAATATTCAGAAATCAATACCATTCCTATACAGTAACAAGAAAATCACAGACAGGGAAATAATAGAAACCACACTCTTCACATTAGCAAGCACAAAAAAAAAAGGAAATATTTAGGAATTACTCTTACGAAAGAAATGAAAGCCCTATACAGGGAAAATTATAATACTCTGAAAAAAGAAATTGAAGATGATCTCAGAAAATGGAAAGACATCCCTTGCTCATGGATAGGAACAACAAACTTGTGAAAATGGCCATTCTCCCAAAACTGCTACACAGATTCAATGGAATCTGAATAAAAATACCATCAAGATACCGTATATATCTAGAGTAATCACTCCTAAAAGTCATTTGGAAACAGAGGAGACCTAGAATAGCAATGGCAATTCTAAGCAGCAAAGGCAAGGCAGGAGGCATCATAATCCCTTACTTGAAGTTATACTACAAAGCAACAGTAGTAAAATCAACATGGTATTGAAATCAAAACAGAGCCGAAGATCAGTGGAATAGATTAGAAGATACAACTACAACTACAAACACACTCAACCAAATTATCTTTGATAAATGAGCCAAGCAGGCTCACTGGAAGAACGATGGTCTCTTTAATAAATGGTGCTGGAAAAACTGGATCTCCATTTGCCAAAAACCAAAGCTAGACCCATGCCTATCACCATATACTAAATTAAAATCTAAATGGGTCAAAGATCTGAATATTAAAACAGAAACACTAAATCTATTGGAAGACAAATTGGGTAGAAACCTTGAAGACATAGGAGTAGGTAGAGAATTCATGAACAGGACTCAAACCGCATGGGAAATACTTCCCAGAATCAATAACTGGGACCACTTCTTATTAAAATTTTCTGCATGTCAAAAGAAATCTCTAGCATAGTGAAAAGAAAACCCATAAACTGGGAAAAGATTTTAGTGAACTCTCTGTCTCAGGCAAGGGGACTCTTGTCTAAAACATATAAAGAATTAAAAAAAACTCAGACCCCCAAAATTCAAAGATCCAATACAAAAAGGGGCATCTGAGATGAATACACACTTCTAAGATGAAGAAATACAATTGGAAAATAAATACATAAATAAATGTTCATCATCATTAGACAAATGCAAATTAAAACCACACTGAGATACCATCTCACTCCTGAAAGAATGGCCAGGATCAAGAAAACCAACAACAACAAATGCTGGAGAGGCTGTGGGGAAAAGGAACTCTCCTACACTGGTATTGGGAGTGTAGGCTGGTACAACCTTTGTGGAGGTAACTCTGGAGATTTCTCAAAGAGCTGGGATTGGAAGTTCCATTTTTTCCAGCTATTCCACTTCTAGGCATATTCCCAGAAGAACTGAAAGCATCATACCACAGTGATATATGTGCACCTATGTTTATAGCAGCACAATTTGTAATCGCCAGACTTGGAAACAACCCAAGTATCCACCAACTGAGGAATGGATAAAAAAGTCGTGGTATTTCTATACAATGGAGTATTACTCAGCTATAAAGAAGGATCATGTTGAGATATTTATGTATAAATGGGTGCAGCTTGAGACCATACTCATGTAAGTGAAATATATCAATCTCACATGTGTGAATACCGAATAGTTTCCGTAATGTAAGTAATGATTCAAATATATAAAAGTATGTTGTAATCATGATTCCCCATTATGTGGTCTTGAAGCCCTGTAAAGTTTTCACTTATTAGTTGGAAAGGCTTTATTCTGGGATTCTTGATATGGAAATATTTGAAGCTATAGTATATGAAGTTATATTCATATATTTCAAGGAAAAAGACAGACACTATGGTAACTACCATTAAGTCGGGATATTTGGTGGTGAAGCACTAGGTTGCTGAAACAGTCATGCTTTGACCTGTATTGTTATATTGTTATGTCCTCTTTTATCTCAATCTCTCTCTTATTTATTAAAAAATTATTTAGTTATTTTTTATGTTTTTTTTAATTAAGGGGAAAATTTAAACAATTAGCAGGATATATCATAGTAATTTTTTTAAATTTTCTATTAACTTGTTTTGAAGTCCTGTAATACTCCCACTATCCTCTTTTGATTGATTAGGCACTGTTCCATTCTGTATGATAGTATCAAGTTTGGGGGTATTGGCAACTACTTTGAAGGCAATAAGATTCACTAAGATGCCCATTCTTGTTTGACTATTATCTCCTTTGGAAGTCCTGTAATGTTTACAATGTTTAAGTTTTATTGGTCTTGTTCTCTACTGTTTTGTTCAACTATATAACACCTAATGAGATAGACAATTCTTTTTAAGGAAACAAGAGAGTTTATGGTAACCATTGTTGATAACCTTGTACTCTGTTCTTACATCATGTACTATGTCTATCCTTGGTTTTGACTAACAGCTTGGTTTTGCCATATTTGACTGTATTCTCTTTCAAAAAAAGTAATAATAACTAAGGAGGAATAAAACCCAAAATATGTAAATTTTGTTGGTAAAAAGAGAGGGAAAAAAAGTGCTCTAAAGGATACAACTGCAAGTGTGTTTAGGGGTGTTAAATAGCTGACCATATTAATGTTTTTGGTTGGATCATTGAACACAACTGTTTGCAGTCTCTCTGTTTGAATGTTCACTTTGTATGCTTTGATACTGTGAATTGAGCAACTATCTCTAAGACGAAAATGTGCAATCTATTAACTGGTGATTTCTTAATGTTTTTTTTTTTTTTTTGTAGTTCTGTATTACTTGTACCCTTACACCGCTTTGTTTTGTTTTGGTTTTTCTCTTTTTCCTTTTAAATAAATTTTTTAAAAAAAATAAATTCATTTCTAAATTAAAAAAAAAAAGTTGAAAGAGGGGTGAGGAAAGAAGCAATGAATGAGAAAGAGCTAAGAACATCCCCATGTTCCCAGTCCTCATCGGCATCTGGGAATTAACCTGTGTCCAGGAAACAGTTTCAGGACAATTCCATAGGCTGCTCATACTTCAAGTAGGAGTCAGGCCATGTCAGGACACAGTATGGCCATGACGCCCTGGCTCAGCTACAGCAGCTCCTTCTGCTCTCCTCCAAGGTGAACAGGGAAAAAAACATCTGGAAATGGATTCAACCCAGTGGGTAAGTGCTGCTTAGCCCAACAGGAAAGTCCTCTTTCAACATAATCAACGTGTCTTCATATGTTCTGACAGTTCCCCACCAAGAACCACACGGCACATCCACATGGCCAAGTCTCTATGATTCAGCTCTGCTTCTCAAGGAGAACAGACAACCTGCCAGATCATCAAAGACCACTATGGCCAGCTAATCTCTCTGACAGATGCCACTTCTGTCCTACATTTAGTCTCTAGGATTGACTGAGAATTAAGTATTCACTGAATCAAGCTGTCCACCAAACAGTACTTTAGGGATAAGGAAGGAGACAAGAGTTGCTTTGAATGAAAGGAGAAATGTTCAGTCTTTGATCCTTACTCAGAGCTCTGTTAGGCATGCAGAAGGAAAATATGAGTTGCAAGAAGGAAAACTGCATCTAAGTGACATATTTTGAAATTAATGTCTTATCTACTTCTTTGTCAAAATTTCGTGATTTAGGAACAAGATAGAGAAGAATAAAACATGAAAATGCATAGTAAAGCTAAGAATAATGAAAGGTGTTCTGCCACTAGTGGTTCCAGTTTGTTTTCATGTAAGACATCAGTTGACATTCAAATTTATACTTTTGGTGATTTCTAGATGTACATCGATGTATTTAATCAAAATATGATTTCAGACACTGAAAATAAATGAATGTATATTGGATTTATTTCTGAGGAAACACAAATGTTCAGTTGCCTGAACTTGTTGCCTGTCCTCTGGATCAGTCCATGTTGAGGAAGGAGGGGACCCTCAATGGACCTGGGCCCCATCCATTGACTTGCTCTGTAGAATGTGGGTGCTCCAGGGGGAAAAAGGCCAAAGGGAACAGAGTAGGAGGAGCTGCAGAAATATGATGTCTTTATTTTTTATTCATCCTTGCCTGAAAATTGATGTTCTATTTGGGCAGAGATTTTGTTCAGTGTGTTCCAAAATTATTCTGCTATGTGACTCAGGGCAATTATGCTCTTAATTTTATACTGCTATATAGAAATTAAATGCAATGTTATTTCATGTTTTAACAAATATTTTATGTTTCATTCCAGTTTAATGAATAATAGGCTACTAGGACTTGGGGTCTCTAATTACTTCATCTGTAACCCACAGCAGGAGCTGTAGCGTCTTAGATCTGTTGGAGCCAAAAATTTCAGTGAACTTGAGAGATTCACTGAATAAATGTCCATTGAGAAAGTTCGGACTAGGGACACAGTGATTCCTAAGGAAGTGATCATATTTTCTGAGTGTGTGTCATCATGAAGGAAACACCAGAGAGCTGGTTTGGATAAATTGAGAAGTCTAAGAGATAGATATCTAATAGAAACATCAAATAAGTATTTAAAATTGAAAAAAAACAGCCTGAGACAGATGTATGAGTGGCCTACTGTTCTAATTCTATCCAGTGCCGTTAATATATTTCATATGCTGTTATAATAGATATAATTCAATAAAATTTTGAAATAATGAACTGACATGAAAAAAGGTTTAACATATATACATTTTGTTTTCAAGTTGGTGGCAGCAGCAGTTTGGTAAGAAATTGGGAAATCTGGTTCAGAATTATAATTTGAAGGTTATGTCTTGATACATGTGGACATATAATCACAATTAGTGGATTAAAGGCATTTTTGAGCTCTCTTTCAGTTATTTAATGTCATGGCTCATCCTGGTGCTGATTCTATCACTTTTACCTTCTTGATGCTTTACACAGGCTTCTGATATGAAGGCTGCCCACTGAGAGCTCTGCCCATTGAGTTTATCAGGAGCTTACAGTGCAGAGTGGCTCAGACAGCTGAACCAAGTCAGGATGGAGTCATGGTGCATATTCCCACTCTTCCTGCTGTTCTGAGTCTCGGATATGTGATTTAAAATGTTATTATTTAAAAGTTAACAATGATATTATCATGTGGAAGGAAAAAATTGTTTACACCTGTCTGATTTTTCAATAAATAAACACAATATTACTGATCTTGACAAGTTCAAATTGTGACATGATTTCCTAATTACAGGCAGCTATGGAGACACCATGAAGAGGCAGTCTCCTGGATTGATGGCTGTGTCTGCAAAGAGAGGGCCACCATCAGCTACAATGTTATGGTCCTTTAAAAAGCTGCAACCAGAAGAATTACTTGTCTGGGTAACCGAAGAAACAAGGATAGGGTCTTAAACCGCTCATTTCCTTGGCATCTACCTGGACCTCTTGAGAACTTTTTATTTTGAGAAAACATTTTCTATGCTGTCCAGTAGGACTCTCTTGGCTAGTCTGGTCAAATTAACATCATCACAGAATTACTGAGAC
Source organism: Cavia porcellus (assembly GCF_034190915.1). Classification (NCBI taxonomy): domain Eukaryota; kingdom Metazoa; phylum Chordata; class Mammalia; order Rodentia; family Caviidae; genus Cavia; species Cavia porcellus. The sequence continues at coordinate 40,302,542 of NW_026947501.1, read as the reverse complement.
AATGTTCTTGCCACAAATCTACATCACTTCAGAAAAGAAGTATGAACACATCCCTGTACTGTAAGAATTTTCAATTTTTATGACAAAGTTGAAGTATCACATCTGTGCATGAGCCAGGGAGCACCTGCACCCTGCTGATTTGCATATTGCTTGCTCAGAAACAACAAAATATTCAGAGTTCTATTTAAAGCCTGATTTTAAGAGACCCGTTTAGCCTGAGGCAGAGCTCAAAAAACACAATGGATTTTCAGGCTCAAATTCTCCCCATTCTACTGCTCTGTGCCACAGGTAAGAAAAAAGGAAACTCAAAACTGAGCCTCCTTTCTGAATAGAAATTGAGATTCAGGCAGGTTTGTGGTTACTGTTCCTGTGTGTTGTGTGATGTGACATTCCTGTGTCTCTATGTGTACTAACTTTTGTCATCACTTTTCATCTCTATTCCATGACTGTAGTGTCCAATGGACAAATTGTGCTCACCCAGTCTCCAGCATCCCTGGCTGCTTCCCCAGGGGAGAAGGTCACCATCACCTGCACAGCCAGCTCCAGTGTAAGCAATAACTACTTGCACTGGTACCAACAAAAGCCAGGAGCCTCTCCAAAGCTCCTAATTTATAGAACATCAAAGCTGGCCTCCGGAGTCCCGGCTCGCTTCAGTGGGAGTGGGTCAGGGACTTCTTACTCTCTCACAATCAGCAGCATGGAGGGTGAAGATGTTGCAACCTATTACTGTCAGCAGTCTAGCAGTTACCACCCACAGTGATGCAGACCACAACAAAAACCCCATTAGCCCCTCAGGGCCCAGCTGTTTCTTGCTCAGAGTCTATGACATGATTAATTGTTTTAGATTAGACAGAAACTCCTGATTGTTTTCTCCTGGGGCCAAGGGTGTATGACTTCCTACAAATGGAAGGGAGATGTAGGGATGGGAAAGATGTGAGGACATGAACAAGGAGGCTCTTTGGGTGCCAGCCTGTCCAGAGAAGCCTCGGAAGCTATGACACAGATTTCCTGAATGAGACTCTTCTTCTCAGGCTAAGATACTGAATTGTGGGCTTGGGGAAATTATATCCCAGGATCTTCTCTATTTCATGAAGAGCAATGATGGAAAAATAACAGGCCTGTCCCAGAACTGAGTCAACCTTCAGAGACAGTGGCCATGTCCCCAAGGTGAAGAACTGCAAAGTTTATGCCATCATCAGTTCTTAAATTAAGAATGCCAAAAATATTTTTATCACACTTTTTATTGCATCACAGTGGAATAATGTGGGCATAATAAATCTGAAAATGTGTAAAGGATCCAAATTGTGACAATTTTCTCTCATTTGTGGTTCCTGTTGTATTTCCCCCTTTTTTTGAGCAGATGACACCCAGAATATACATGTGAAAAGACACTATTCCTTCATCCTCATTGGCAGTAACTTCGGCTCTCTGAGCCATCCAGAAGTCATCATGAATAGAGGTGGAAACTCATTAGCTCCACAATGAAGACTTTACTCTCAATACCAAAGGTAAACATGTTCTATCTTGGCTGACCTTAGTGAAAATAGAGGGAGAGAGAATTCATAAACAGAGAAAGACAGATTGCTTAGCACCAAGTACAGTGTTAGCAATTACAAACTGCAACATTTCTTATAACCTGGGACTGCGTGGTATCTAGATCTTCATCTTATTTACTTTCACATTACAAGCTTATAGAGTCAGCATAAAGCAAGTCATTCTGGAATGAATAATACACTCTATAGTGGGTTCTTTTAAACTTTTCACTCTTCCTTGTGTTGGGTGGCATTACTCAGGCCCTGTTGAGATGGAAAAAAATTATGGAAAAGTGTGTAATGATTCAGAAAATGATAAAGAAGACATTGCGTTTGTGGGACATTGAAACGATGCACTGGATCGGAACACATAATAAAGCACATTCTCTGCAGGAAAATCCATGCAGAGTTAAAGATATAACATGGGTACATTGTCCTAATTTCAGTGTTGCGTATATACGTTTTGCTGACCCCATATGTAGGGTTGTCAGCTAAGATTTCATTTTAATGTTCAAATTCATGTATAGTGTATATAAACATATTTAATGTATTCAATTGTTTATCGTGATCTTGTAAGATTATAGTTTATTAAAATATATTATTTTTGCAAATCTTCCAGAATAAAAACTACAAAAATATAAAAGTTAAGTAGATTTCTGGGTCTTTCATAAGCATGCTACAATATAACTTTCCAGGATGCACCAGGACAGAGTTGGGTTTGGGATACAAAAACTCACAGGTGTCAGGATTTTGTAGCTAAAGAAAAAAGTTTAGGTGCAGATAGAAAAGGGTGTGAACAAGAATCTCAGAAACTCATGTAGGACTCATGTAGCCTATTATGGAGTGACATGCAGAGCAATAGACAGAGCTGAGTTATGTTGTGTAAGACCAAATCCCTGATGTCAGCAGGATTAGAAGGAAGTGATGAGATAAAGTCTTTGAAGGTGAGGACCACAGAAAGCTGAGCTGGAGAAGACAGTTCACACTGGATTTACAAACCCTGTCAATGGCAAAAATTCTACTTTGCATTGTATTCTGGTTTACTATTCTACTGCTTTAAATTTTTCCTTTTGCCAAGATCTTCAAAGGCCCAGAAGAGAGACAGACTCTCTGCACTAAATAATATGCAAATGTATCAAATGAAAGAGTCTGCAAACTTCCCTGTGGTTTCTGATGCTGTGATATTTCCATAGTATCCTCTCTTCATTGGAAAGAAAACACTAAGAGCTTGTTTCTTTGCAACAACATGGAATAGGTCCCTCAAAATTACAGGAAAGCAGACCAATGCACTCCAGTGAGACTTAGAAGTAGCCACAGTTTCTAACGTTAAATAGGTGCTCTCCTAGTGTAACCAGGGAACCTGGGGACTGCTCATGTGCAGAGTTATAAACCCTGAGCTGGATCCGGTTTGTTCATTGCCTGAGTGTTTTCATATATTAGTCCACTCTGTCAGTCTTTCTCTGTCTCTGTCTCCTTTTTTGTATCTCTCTCTTTCTCTCTCTCCCTCTCTCTCTCTCTCTCTCTCTCTCTCTCTTTCTCTCTCTCTCTCTCTCTCTCTTTCTCTCTCTCTCTCTCCCTCTCCCTTTCTCTGTCTCTGTCTCTGTCTCTGTCTCTCTCTCATTCTATTTTTCATCTCTGATGATGAGAGGTAAGCCGATAACCTTATCAGGGTCAGACTCACCAAGGGTATTTTCTGTAATTAAATAGAACAATATACCTCACAGAGCCTTCATTTATTTCCAGAGTCCGATGAACAATACTGTTTCTGTGGGCCTGTCTTTCCCTCCTGAGACTCCTCACATGCAGCACTAACACTGTTGGGCCAGAGGGACAATGGATGCCCATGTCAATTCAAGGACTTTTCAACTTCCTGTAGAGAAAGAATACAAGGTAGCACAGTTGAAACCTTGAGTTTTCTCAAAACATAAACTCAAACATAACCTCAATTATGGTCCATTATTCCCGGGTCTGTATTTGGATCCTGGACACTCAGTTTCAATTTATGACATTTCTTAAATTGAAACCATCCATCACACAATTTAGTGGCAAGAATCTCTTTTGCATTGCCATAACTGACAAAAAATAGCCACATATTACTATGTTTAATATTTATATCTAATAAGAACCACATTTTTAATTTTTACTTTATTTATTCTCAAAGTAGGGGGTTTTCTGGGCAAAGGGTTAAATCACTCATTTTTTTTTTTTGTCTCTCAGATCTGTAGAGACTACTGCTTAGAGTCCTCATCTATTCCTTCTGTGTTCCTTAATACATGCACTTTATATTTTTTCCTTATCACAAATTGGGTCCCTTTATCTTCTCAATAGGCAAAGTGTTACTTTGCTTCAGGAATTTTGAAACAATGCTGGAAACAAAAACACTCGAAGGAATTAAGTAGCATTTATCTATAAGACAGAAGGCAGGTAACCCATTATAGACACAAATGACACCAAGACCATTCAGAAAGACCAGCATTCTAGCTTTTTTCATCCCAGCACAGGTTTTCTCCTTTTGCTGTTTCTGCATGGGTCTGGAAACTTAGAGAGTAAGTTAAAGACCTGATAACCTATACTGTAAGGTTTATTGTTACATGCATTTTTTTTTCTGAATACCAGTATTCTTCTACAAAACCCTAACTGAAAATCATAATACAAATGTAGACTCAGATTCATTTTAGGTTCTCAATAATTTCTCCACTTTAATAACAAAATATCCTAAAGGGAGAAATCTGATGTCCTTAAGCAAATCTGTCCTCTTTAACTGTTCTGGCACCACTGATACTGTGGACACTGGAGCTGTGCTGAGTTAATGACAGGAGCTTGTCCTGCAGCTGTTACCAGCCCTGCTATTTGCATGTGACCACAGCACAGCCCCTGCTCTGAAGACTGCTTAATAGACCAGTCACACCCTGAGCAGAAGTCTCTACCAGTCAGGAAACAGTGCAGACATGAGGATATCCAGTCAACTTTTGGAGCTCCTGCTGCTCTAGACGCCAGGTATGGAAGGTGAACAGTGGAAATTACCACAGCCTAATGTGATCAGCGCTGCCTGATGAGAAATGTTCTCTTTTATCCTTTTCAATTATCTGAATGTTTGCTTTTTTGTTTCCAATGATAGGTACCAGTCTCCCTCCTCCATATATGCATTGGTAGGAAACTGCCACAGTCAATTGCCAGGCATGTGAGGTTACAAGAAAACGGTTAACTTGGCATCAACAGAAATCAGGAAAAGCTCCTAAATGTGTCTAATCTACTATGCAAACAGTTTGGGGTCTGGTGTCCCTTCAAGGTTCAGTGGCAGTGGGTTTGGAACAGATTTCACTGTCACCATCAGCAGCTGGAGCCTGAGGATGTTGCAACTTTTTACTGTCAGCAGTATGATGCAAGTGGTACACACACCCAGTGATGCAAGTCAGAACCTAAACCCCCAAAGGAGCAGAGTGTGAGGCTGCCTTCACAACATCGTCTTTGCATTGCATTAAAATAGTGAGAGATTGTTCATATGCATCCAGGTTTTGATTGTACTTGGAGATCCTTGTAGAAGGGACCAAGAAGCTCCTTTGCAGCAGAGGTTTCTCTCTCATTTTCAACTTCAAATTCTGAGAAAATTCTATTTATATAAGACAAGAAAGATGTATTTAGAGTTGAATAATAGGAATCATGATTTTATTTAGAACTGAAAGAGGAAAAGAAATGCCAATGTACATACTGAAAGTAAAAATGATCTTTCTCGGAAAAGAATCTAATCCATAGCTTTTTAAGGTTCTAGAGTTCATTTCCAGAAATGTAGTGACATAGTCTAGACATTGTTTGGTGATCTCCCCGTCTCTTGGAATCCAAAATCATCTGCCTCTTAATGCACACAGACACGTGGACAGAGGTAAGTGGAGAATCAACAGTTGAAGAGCTGCATTCAGCTGAGAGGATGCACACCTCCATCTAGGCTTTATTACTTGCAGGTTGCCTATTCACTGCTGTTTGTGCCTTTTTGTCACTTACATATAAGATCAGTTTTCCAACATGAAGTCAGCCCTGCATTCCATGAGTAAAATCCATTCATCTGAGACAAATTATCAATTATATGTGTGAACTGAATAAGTTTGAAATTATTTTGTCAAGGGCCGGGGATTTAGCTCAGTGGCAAAGCACCTACTTGGTGAGTGTGAGATCCTAAATTCGATCCTCGAAATAATAAAACAATCAAAGAAAGACTTCATCAAGTATCTGTATATCTATTGTTATGTAGAATATTGATTTATGCATTTCTTTATTCCCAGTCACTTATTACACATTCTCTCCTATTCCTCCTTTCTTTGACCACATTCAACCCATCATTCTAGGCCCCATGATGCATTTCAGAAAGTACTGGTTTGCAAATTTCTTTGAGAGGTGCAATAAAATGGCAGTGGATACTTTTGACTAATGCTAACAATAAAAAGCAGGATCATTAGAACGCTACGGAGTCCTACTATCCACATTATTCACTGGATCAAGGAACATGTCGTTTACAGTTCTCCCTCACTGACAAATTATCCATGACATGAAAGCATATTGAACAGATGCAGGAAATCAGCTGAACCATCACAATGCAACCAGAAACAATCACAAAGAAGAAATCAAAGACTGAGTTGTAAATTAGTAAGGACTATGTAGCAGGAGTTTTGGAGGCATAAAAGAAGTATTTACCATGAGATTAATTTAAACATGCAATGTTTTCAGTGTTATTGTGAAAAGATTTTAGAATAAATTATGTCACCTATCAAGCTCACCCTAACTTCTTTAATTGGTTTGGGGAACTTTCAGTAGTCTATGTGACCAAAAATGTTAACTTCAGGGATTAATCTTTTGTATTGTACTTTAGTCATTAAGAGATAGCTCTAGTTTCTCTCTGGACTGAGATCTTATAGAAAAAGCTCATAATACATGATACACAAAAGAACATAGGAAGATAGATGCCTTGCAAATGGGCAAGTTACCTAGAGATTGGGGGAGGTGGGAGGAAAGGTAGTAGAAATGATTGGAAGTAGAATTTAGATTAGCTATGTATATGTATCACATCACTGTAAGGAACCAGATCACTATGTGCTGCAAAAATATAAAAACAGAAAACAAAAACTGAATAAAACATAAGTGAGATTTTCTTTAAACCCTGCCAATCACAGAACTCTTTTACCAGTGTATACTGAAAGAAAAACTACTTTTGAGGCTGAGTGTAAGTATCTATTGCAAACAGAGCAGAGGACAAACAAATGAGGAAGAGAGAAAAATTAAAGTCAGGACATACTGAATTCTACCTAGCTCACACTGTCCATGTTCTCTAATGTTCTGGCAGGAAATAGGAGGGATTCTCTGGAATCATTTTGTCATCAACACTCGTTGCACAGGTGCTCAATGTGGCCTTCCTCAGGTCACAAATGAGAGACAAACATGTCAAAATGAAGAAGAAAGTTCAGAAAACTTGCTGCTAAAAATTTTTCTTCACATTTGGTATTTATTCCTTGTCTGACTATTGTTACCAACTTTAATAATTTTAATGCATTTTGTTTTTATATTCTCCCTTATTATTTTTAGAATTGGCCAGATAAAAGTAAGAAATAGTGCACTCATTTGATCTTTGCTGCCACTAGAAATGCATACAATATTTGATTGTTTTCAAGACCAATTTTCTCCTTTTAGATTTGACATAATCACTGTATTCTCATAGATGTATTACTCTGGTTGAAATGTATTGCAACAATGCTCAATAGCATAGAAGAGTATAACGTTGAGTATAACATGTATATAAGAGAAAGAGGATTTCTACAAGAGAGGAATGTGTTTGTCTAACTCAAACATTTAAGACAAATGAAATTAATTTAGTGATAATAAAGTAACAATACATCAGAAGTGAATTCCTTAATTGTAGGTTGGACACAGTACCTATATGAATGAGCCTCACATGGAAATAAGGTGTACATGGAATATACATGAAGGTGTACATGGTATATACATGGCTCAAAATCACTGATCTTTTTATTAATTAAAATTCTGTGAATGCTGGTCCAACAAAGAGAACCACACTAATTGTTCCTGTCACCCACAATGTCAGCATTTCCTGCATTGTCTTTGGTTTTCATCAGAGGCATGCTGAGTGTATAGCAGAAGTTATGAAATTGTAAGAAGTAGGCAAAAAATCCAATTATTGAAAAAGATAAGATCCAGGAAAAAAGAAGCTTAGAGGAGGTTGTAAAAATAGAGAAGTCATTGCCTATCTAAGTGACTATGTAGGTTCTGTGTATAAGGAGGAAGGAGAGGAGCAAGTTAACTGCCACCAGTGAAGCCTGACCAAGGAAACCTGCAATAAAAATCAATGGATCAATAGGAAGTAGGAAGACCTGAATGTCAGTGAGACACAAGGCTATTTAACCAGTGGAGATAGGAGAGAAGGCTACAGAAAAGTATCAAGAAAGGGTTAACAGATGGGTTAAAAATGCAGTGATTTGGATGTGTTCTCTCTAATTTTAAATGTAAACACAATGCACAAATCCTTGAGTTAATTACAAACACTTATGAAACTTGGGGAACTAATTAGGATCAAATGAGGTAACAAGGATGAGTTCCATGTAGTGACATTAGAGGAAGAGAGAACAAGCTAGTTGTGTCTCTCCATGTTACAACCTCCACCGTGAGAGGATGAAGCAATGAAGTCCTCACCAGGGTCCAATAAGATACTGGCGTAATTTGTTCATACATATTCTCAGCTCTAGAACTGTAAAAAATAAATTCATGTTTAAAAATTAATTATTTTATTTAAAGAAATAATGAGGATTAAAAACAAAATAGAAAAACTGATTAAAAAGTAGGATAAACAATTCAATGTTAACATCATGAAATCTCTAGTTAATACATTAAATATTGCCACCTTAACAATTGTTGTTAAAGTTACAAAGTTACAGCATAAAATGTGGCTAGAAACTCATTGACAGTGCGATTTCTTCTGTCCAATGATCTAGCAGAAATTTAGTAATATGTGCATCTATCTTACGCACTATACATACTGTTATATCCTTTAGAGCATTTTCCTTCCCTTTCACTTTTAGAATAGCTATTATAATTTTGAATCTCATTTTTCTGTCAGTTCTTATTATGTTTTACACTAAAGAGACCATGTGATAATTCCTAATGTGAGTCTTGTTTTTTTCACTAATGAGGATATTCTCAACTTGCCTGAATTTACCTACAAAGATCTCAAAGTCATCCTTTTATAGTTGAGTAATACCCCATTGTATAAAAATACCACGTTGTTTTCATCCACTCTGCAGTTGATGGACATTTTGGTTGTTTCCTAGATTTAACTATTACAAATGGTTCTGCTATGAACATGGGTGCACATATATCTCGGTGACATGATGTTTTCAATTTTTTCTGGGAAAATACCCAGGAGAGGGATAGCTGGATTGAGTGGAACTTCCCATTCTATGTTTTTAAGGAATCTTCATATTGATTTCCACAGTGACCGCACCAGTCTGTACTCTCTGCAACAGTGGAGAAGTGTTCATTTGTCCCTGCATCCTCACCAAAGTTTGATAACCAACGGACTGAGAAAACAAGACAAAACAGAAAAGCTCACATCTGCAATGTGAGACCTAGAGATTAAACAATGCTGTGAAATTTATTTTGTGTTACATTGCAAAGTCAGGCTCCTAAAGAAAAATAAACACAATGCTGAAACTTCGCCTTTTATTTTTTGACTTGATTCATTTCCCTCCTTTGAAACACAGAGCAGCAGGTGAACAGCAGCTGGAACACCGGTAATACCTTGCTAACTCTCAATTGCCTGAAGTTTCATTTGTATAAATTGTCAAATTACAACTGTATATAATTTTAAGTTACTATGTTTGTGATAATTTGTAAAAGGCAAGAGAAAACTGATATTACAACTTTCATGAATAGTGAAACAAAATGCTAAAGTTGCAAAATACAAAAACACCGCACCTGAGCTGTGTCAGTGTAGTGAAGAGCTGTTTTACTGAGATTTCCAACTCCCTGAGCAAGGAGGCAGCAGTGGGAGAGAAGCTCAGCTCTGGGCAGTGGAGGTCAGAAATGACCCTTCCAAGACTGCAGCTGTGCACTCTGAGGCTTCAGGAACCCATTCTTCCCGGAGTGTCTGAAGGGGTTGAAAATGAAGCTAATGAAAGGGCTTTGGCCTCACCTACAGAAGGTATAGTACAGAAACAACATAGACATTGAGTAGATGGAATAGAACAATTGATAAGTTTAGAACACAGGACTTTGGAAAGAAGCACAAAGACAGAGGGACCTCCATCAACAAACAAAACAACTGCAGCACAATTCTTAGTGTTGAATAGAACAGTAGAGCATTTTGGTTCCCTCCAATATAAACAGTGAAAAAATGAAGCATCTGCGTGAGTCTGTGATTTTGTACACCAAAGATAAAAGGACCTTACTATTCAGAATTTTTTTTCCTTGAGTAGACATTAAAAACATGTTCTTTAAGTTTAAATTTCTCAGTGGTCATGAATTTATTACTGAATCTAGAAAAGACATTGAGAAGCAGTAACTCTTAGGTCACCTCAAATACTATGAAATTTCTGCCTGTAATTATTGTGACATAGGGAAAGCACTAGTCTTATAAATCTTTAAAGTAAGGTGGTTTTTTTCAGATGCAAGAGCAAATTGGCCCTGGTATATAAGTTGCCTATAAAACAAACCTATAGATGCCATGAGGAGAAACACCTGATGAGAGAGGTAAGCATGGAGCACAGGTGAAGGCCGTGAACCTATACTGATCCCCGAGCTAGCTTCAGTGTAGATGAAATGTGTCTGTCCATCTGCTCGGTGATAAAACCAGGATGCTGCCATTACTTACACTCAGGAGCAGGAAAGTTATCACACTCGGTTCCCTTTACAGTGGGGACACTCAGTCCTCATCTAATGTTAGTTGATTTCTTTATTTCTTTTTTTCTTTTTGTTTTGAAGTAAGGAATCTCCTGTCTCCTGTTCTCCTACAGCAATATGTAGTCTCCTCAAAACACCAGAAAGTCCTTATAAGCAAAGTTCGATTGACCTTAGTCTATGATAAAAATAGAATGGTTGTAGTTTCGGAACATATCATGCAGTTTAAGGGTACGTGGAACCAACAGAAAAGAAAGGCTACTGAGGTAGTTTCTTTTATAGACTGCTGTTAAAATGTTTATATGTTATAAAAGAATTTGAAAAACTGTAAGATTCCTGGAAAATCTGTCTGTTTTGTTACATATAAAAGAAGAAGTATGTTATCATGTACCTTAATGTATTGTAAAATTCTGTTTTTTTATATAGTGATCATAGTCTTTGACTGGATCACCAAGGGAATTCCCTTTTAGCTGTAAGTACAGCAAGACCTAGAGACACTAAAGCCTGCAGCAACAGGACTGGTCTCATGACTCCTTTCCACCATTTTCTAGTTCATTGTTACCAGAACAGGTGTTGGGCAGAGGTTCAGATGCTCTTACAGTCTCTGCACAAAGAGGCCTCCACAATGAGGCTGAAGGTATTCTGCCTTACTGCTCTCCCCCAGTCTCACCACCCTACTGGATTTCAATTTCAATCTTAAACCCAGGGGAGGAAATTTTGTGTTTTGTTATTCATGATTACACTCTTTCTCCATAGCACTTGGTCTGAAGATATTAACAGGAATCAATTAGGGCAAAACTAGTATTGGCCACATAGGAGCTTAGAAATCTCAATGTGTAGCTGTGTCATGAAGTGGTCTTAAATGAAGAAATAGATTCACAACTCTAGTTCAGCTGAAGGAGCTGGAGAGGCTTGACACAAAACTGCTCAGTTCCAGCACTGATGTTAGATCCTGAGAGTCTCCCAATGATCTGTGTGTTAAAGATTTGGGCCCAGTGTGGGACTTTAAGAGACTTTAATATGTGGGATATTAGTCTGTCATTAAGGCTGTGTGCTGCAAGGGTACCCTGGTGCTTTATTCTTTATGGTTCTTTATTTATCTTTAAGTCCTTGTAGGGAATGATTGTATTCTGCTGTGTGCAACTTCCATCCTGTTGTGTGCAGGACTGTTTTCTAGGTAACCTGGGCTGCTTTTCCTCTTTTGCTATTTTCCCCAGGTCAGAGTGCAGATGTCTCCACAAAGTACTGGGAGTGCACTATCCAGAGAGATAAGGTTTGGAAAGCTAAGTTACAGAGCATGATTTCTAGGGCTGGGTATTTAGTCCTGTGGCATAAAAGCCAGCCTGGTAAGTGTGAGGTTCTGAGTTCTATTCCTGGTACTAAAAAGACAATAAAATAAAATAAAAGCATGGTTGCTGCTTCAGTCCTCACTGAGAAACAATGTGCATAAACGCCTCAGCAGAGAGTCATACTCCTCATCATAGAAAACCCAAGATTACTGCTTTTTAATTTTTTTTCAGCTGCTGAGAATGTGGAACCCACATGGATGAGACCCCCTTCTTTTTTTGGTGTTTTAGCTGTGGCCAAGTGATTGCTTATGATGCATCCTTGGCTACTCTTGCACATTTTGTATAAGCAATCAACACAGAATATTGAATGAAGCAAAACGGTTTTTCAGAACAAAGCAAACAGTGAAAGCAATATTGCACTTCAAAGATAAGAGAGAAGGCAATCCACCATATTTGCTGTATTCCATCCTGTCTTCTTCCAGAAGATGCTCAGACCACTGGCCCCAAGCCTATGTAATAAACCAGACAAAACAAGGATTTAGTTATTTTATATACCTTAGTTGCTATCAACTCAATCTGTCTTCAGAACCATCCCTTTGCTAAGCAGGGGAGAGCACTTGTTTGGTTCTCAGCCTGCAGGTTAGTAGGCTCACAGGAAATGCTGGCATTTCTCTTGCTTGTATGCATACCGCTTGTTCAGCACACCAGGAAGACTAGATAGCTGCTTTCTTTGTTGATCCCACAAGTCCCAGCATCATTCTTCCCATTTTACTATTGTAATTGTACAGTTTACTGCCACCATGAGGTGTTGCCCTCTGCCATATGCCTTGGAGACAGTTGATTTTGGACTGAAACCTCCACAAAGTGTGAGCTAATTGAACCTTTCCTTCCTTAATTTTGGGTGTCAGGTATTTTGTCCAAGCAAGGAGACAGAAGAAAACAAGACAGAATTTGGTGCCAGAGAAGTATTATTATTTCTGTGTCTGTATCTGGTCATATGATACAAGACATGTTGGGAATGACATGTGAGAAGAGCTTGGAAACTTTTGAGATATCACCTGAAAGCATGAGGCTCGAATGTCTTAGGCTGCTCCATATAGGAGCAGAGGTCAGAAGATCAGAAAATGGTCAGAGGTCAGAAGATCGGAAAAGCAGGAAAAACCAGGCTCGGGAGTTTTGTGCTAGGAAGGAGAATTACACTGGTTTGGGGACTGCAGCTGATGTGTGTTATGGCTGGCAGAATGTTTGTCTGCATTTTATCCATGTCCAGAGACAGGACCAGGAAGTTTATATTCACTAGGTAAATTTCAGTTCTCTCTAAATTAAAAAAAAAAATTAACCTCTCATTTCTATTGATTGAGTATAACTGCAAAGACTAAACACTAGGTCTGGAGAAAATATTCTATCTCACACTAGTCTCTAACATTATTATAGTTCCTTTTGTAAGCGTGGATATTAAAAGTTCTTGACCAATTCCACTCCATCATGTCAATGACAGAAAACTCTGATGATCAGCACCGGTGAAGTAAGCCTGGTTTCTTTCCCTCATTAGAAGAAAAGGACTGAGTAGGGTGTCTTTTGTCCTTCCTGACACTGATCTTGATGAAAGCATGTGTATCCTAGGATCTCTCAGGCAGGATGGTCACATGCACTGTGGCCCCTACACAGGTCCAGACTTTCAGATTGAGGTTCAGATAGCATGGATTCCATGTCTTTTTGTTTTCCTTCTAATATAGAATATATTTTATATTACTTAGCTCACAGAAGAGGCCTATAATCCTGGCTTGACTCCTCCCATTCACTGTCAGAGACATTCTGTAGTGGGACCTAAGGAAACTCGTTCCCTGCAAATCTGAACTCAGGAGAAAGTAGCTAGTGTAGGAAGGCACACTGACCCATGGCATGAGCAGTTTTTTTATAAGGCTGAAGCCCCATGAGAGAGAAGCTATAATATTGTTGACCATAAATATCATCCACATATTCAACCTGGAGGTTGTTTATGGTTTTAGTGAAGTCTGAGGCACAACCACTGCCATAGAATTGATCATAGATTTCAGATGCCCTGGTTAATGCCCAGGGGATGAGCAGCCTCAGAAACTGCTCTGGTTTCTGCTGATCCCAAGCCAAGTAGCTCCTACTGTCTTCTCCAAAAAACACTCTTGGTGAATCTACAGTTAATGGTATAGGTCTCTCCTATAGCCTCCATCAGAAAGCCTGGATTCGGGGTTACCATGATGTCTCCATAGAGCCTGCAACCAGAAATAGATAAGGATCATGCACGCGCTTGCACACACACACACATACACACACACACACACACACACACACACACACACACAATTACACACATAGAATCACACACACAGACTCAGAAGCAAATTATAACATGTGCATTCCAATCTGTCTTGTAAAATTCATTTTAACAATTATTAAATTGGATATATAATTAAGTCCTAACAGGGAATAGATTTTTTTTCTTATGTAATGTTAAAAATAGCTTTTCAACTATACAGATCTTATTCTAAACAGATTTTAGTGATTAATGTCTCACTAGAGAACCACAGGAGCAAGTCTAGGAGGAACAGCCTGGGACATCAACATGTTGACCCTGCCACCTCATGCAGTTTATATGTCACTGCAAAGATCTTGTTTATAAAATGTAGGCAGGTGGACTGGGCCTGCTAAGGCTCATGCAAAATGAGCAAAGAAAATCAAATTTTATAGAAAGTAGGCGCTTAAAGTATCTGACATGTATGAGGTGAAAAAAAAGTGTCCTGTCACCTGAAATGTAGCAGTGCAACTAGAACACATACTGCAGCCAACTAACTAGCCTTACGGTCATCTTAGAAAATGTATTACTAAAGCCAGTAGATGCATTAAAGAAGAGTGTTTATACTCAGTCAAATAATTATTTGAAATGGATGCAGTACCCAAATAAAGATGGCCAAATATGTTCAGATTAACAATTCTGGAGAAATAATATAACAGGAAGAGAAAAGAGAAAGGACTCAGAGAGAGAGAGAGGATAAAAAGAAAGGATACAACAAAAGAGGAAGGAAAGAAACCTAAAGAAAGAAAAAAGAGATAGAAGAAGGGATGGAAGAGATGATGGACAGATGGAAGGAAGGATGGAGAAAATGAAGAAAGACAAAAACAGACAAAGGAAAAGAAAGACAAAGAGAGACAGGGAGGCAAAAGGAAAGAGAACAGGAAAGAAGAAAGAAAAGGAATGAAGAAGAGAGGAATAAAGAAAAAAAGGAGAGAGTGAGGGGCTGAGACTTGAGAACAAAAAAGAGAATCATCTTGAATATAATGTAAAGTAACTTTCAAACCAAGATGCTGTGTACAGAAAAATGAGACTTCAAAGGTAATACATAGAAGAGCAGAAAGCACATATGAATATATTCACATAATCAGAGATGATCGTAAGTTCTCCAGAGAGAGGAAAAGTGACAGCAGGTGAAGATTTGAAAACACCAAGGATGGTAACTAAGGAAAAATATTATTGAAATCTTTCCATGGCTGACTGAGTAGGCCATCAAAAGTTATAACAATATATTATGGCGTTTATAACATGTAGAAATAAAATATATAAAGACATATATAAAGACAGCAAAATTTAAAGCCTGTCGTGTGTAACATCATGCTAAAAGAATGCTAATGTGGATATGTTAGGTAAGAGAAGTCATGCGGTCCTTAGACAGCACCTAAGCTTCCATTGAGATCTCCATCCTTTTCGGCTCCCTGGTATCCCCTGTGCCGAGGTGCCCTAACACTGTCCTATCCACTGGTGTCCTCAGTACGGGATTAAGAAAATCAGTGTGAGACTTCATAGACTAGGATATAAAGCATTTATTGAATTTTTTACTTCTAAGCTAATTTTTTAATCTGTCGTATTTATTAGTGTATAATTACTGTACTCAGTTATATGTGCAGTGAGGAGTGGGCACATGTACTTAAAACAGCTGAATTATTTTTGAGCCCCTTACCTTCCTTTGTCTCCTCTTCCCTCTACGTCTAGTTCTCTTAACAATTTGCAGATGATTTACCTCCTTTCTATTATCTGTATTATTTTGCTCTTTAATCTTTTTATATTTTGGATTTCCTATATCAAGCAAGCAATGTGATGTTTATGATTATGTGTCTCATTCATTTTACCCAGCAGATTGTCTGCAGGTGCATTCATTTTCTTACAAAGCACTCAGTGCATTTTCTGGTTCAGTAGTGCTCCATCATGCATAAATGTATTTTTTATTCCATTCATTTGTTGATGGACATATGAGCTGATTTCAAAATTTTGTGCTTAGCAATTGTGTTGCTATAAACATTTATATGCCTGAATCACTGTAATATGATGTCCTGAACACTTTGTGGAGGAGATCTTGAACAGGAAGAGCAGAGGCAAGCAGAATTTATGTTTTTAGCCTTTTGCAGCATCTCCACACAGAGTTCCATACTGGTTGCACTCGTTTGCATTTCCACCAGGGAGATAGAGTGGTCCATTTTCCTCACAGCCTCACCAATATTTGGTATTATTTGATTTGTATATAGCAGGTGTTGTTTCCAGAAGAAGACGAGCTCTCAGTGTTGTTTTAATTTGCATATTTCTCATGGCCAGTAATATATATTTGCTATCCTTTGTTTTTCTAAAAGCTCTTTATCCCTTTCAGTCACTCATTTTTGATTGAGTCTTTTACTAAGGAGGTCCGTTTCTCAAATTTTTTTCACATATTGTCAGTTTCTTTGTTATGAGCATGGGGCAAAGGTTTCTTCCGATTCTAAATGCTGACTTTTCCCATTTGGATGCTTCTTTAACTTCACAGAAGCATTTCAATTTAATATAATTTATTTGTTGTTTCTTGATGTTATTTCTGGAATAACTGGTGTTCTGTTCAAAAACTCTTTGTCTTTGCTTATGTCCTGAAATCATTACCTACATTATCTTCCAACAGATTATGTGCTTCGTGTTTTAAAGCCCAGGCTTTTTCATGCTTTTTTAAATTATTTTACACATGGTGATTAATGTAGCATAAGTTCAAACTTCTTGAGTGTGTCACCGGTTTTTCCTTTGCCGTTTGTTGACGTGTCCATCTTTCCATCAGCCAATGTTATTCACCTCTTTCTAAAAGACCAGAAGCCTGGATGTGCCCACAGTTATTTCTGCATTTTCCATTTTGTTGCATTGACTCATGTGTCTGTTTTTGTAGCCAGTACCATGGCAATTTATAACACTGTGAATTTGTAATATATCTTGAAGTCTGGGATTGTGATGTTTCCTGTTTTACTCTTGTTGCCTAGGATTGAAATCGCTATTCTGGATGTGCTCTGGTTCCATATAAACTTAACGTTGTTTTCCCTGTCTTGTGAGAAATACTGTAGTTACTTAGATTGCTATTGCATTAAATCCATATATCTGCTTTAGTAGCATAGTAATTTTCACAGTATTGATTTTGACTCTCCAGGAACAGGAAATAACACTTTTTTTTTTCATATGTTGCAAATTTCTCTTTGATCTCCTTTTCCAAACTACTATGGTTTCCATTACGCAGACTTTTCACTTCCTCGGTTACGTTATTTCCTAAGCATTTAATTTTCCATGAAAGCATACAAATTTCATTATTTTCCTAATTTGTTTTTCAGGGGTTCATAATTAGGGTACAGGTATTTATGACTTCTGAGCGCTGTTTAGTGTAAGCAGGTCTGGAGAAAGCCGTGCGCCACCTAGTGAGAACACGCGGGCAGTACAAGGAAGAGTTTCACAGAGGAATGGTGATGTTCTCTGCCAATCACCAGCAAAATTAACTCCCAGCCAATGAGTGGCTCATCTTGAAGGCCGTCAGGGAAGTCTTTGTGACTCACTGTGGCTACAATCCAAAGAAAATCTTAAGCCAGCTCCAGCCAATTTGGACTAACAAGCATTTTGTATTCTTCACTCATGGAAAACCTGAGAGAATAAAATTGTGCTTTAAGCTGCTGCATTTGCAGTAATGATTTTGACAAAAATAAAAAGGGAGTGAAGGCATGGAATAAGTGAAACTAAAATGTGAGCAAACATGTGGAAGTCTTTGGCTTCTATAAAACTACTACAATATTTTACAAATATAGTTTGACCTGATATATATGACAGTAAAATCATGTAAGTCAGGAAGAAAGCTGTGAAAGCATTGAAACCTCCTTGAATTAGCATAATGACATAAAATATTAAAATCTAAGTCTTTTTAATCAAAATAATGAGAATGATTTTACTTTGTTTCTTTTGATTTCCAGTTGGTTAAACATAGATTTTAAAGAATACTATTACTGAGGAAAAATTAAAGCACAATCACCCACAGTTTTCTGGTCCCAATTTTCTCTGCAGCACTTGTAGGGATTATGCTACACCATTGGTTCACACACAAAATGGTGGAAGATACATCACTTCGGGTGGTAGAGTGACTGTATACAGCCCAGCTCAGACCTAGCTCTGGTGGAGAATATGGGTGTAGAGAACACTGCTTCCAAAATATTTCTCAATCATGGGCATGAAATATGACCTCATTCTGTATTGCAGCCTGTCCTATAAGATATAAATGCATTAAAGAAAAAAAATGATGGTAGTGATTAATGTCTGTGCTTTGTTTTTACACCAGTTAAATGTAAAATTCAATAAATATATACTTAAAAATAAGATATTTCCAAAGGTGACTTTTATAGTCGAATTTATTTGCAGGTGCACCAAATCATCTTCCAGGCATTGTGTAAGAAAGTAGAGCAGAAAGTACATCACTGGGAAACTGAAAACTCTCCCTGTTTGTATCCATGTGTTCATATGATTTTTGGTGATCACACTATCCTCATGATGTTCCAAGCAGGACCTCCCATCTAACTTTCTCATCTCAGTAAGGTACAAGCTAAATGTTAAAACATACCTCATTCATCACACCCTTGAGATGAGAAAATGAAAGCCAGAACATAAATGACTTCATTAGGTCACTTAGTTCTTGCCAGAGCTGAGGTTTTCCTCAAATTTTTAAACTGTTAATTTTGTGTCTTTCCCACTTCCCTCAAGATTTTACTGGTTTAAAGTGTATGCCAAAAAAACAATATAAATGTAAAACTATTTGTAAACTTATATAAGTGCAAATCATTTGCTCCAAAAACTTCCACTAGGAATTAAGTTTCCTCTCTCCCAATGTTGCTGTGATGCTTAATGCTTCTCTTACAAACTTTATCTAGTTCTCATAGAAAGACTTGTACCTTTTATTCTGTGTGTGTAAATTGTAACATATTTGTGCATGACAAATTCAGATGAAACTTAAACATAATATTTCTTCAGAATGCATTCATGTAAAATGGACACTCTGGGAAGATTTCTGTGAAGCTACCTGGCTTCATATTGCCCCCTATTACACCACATGGAAGTGGCAGTGTATTTTCCCTTATGAATTTGATAGAAGCAGTAAAGAAAATGTTTTCAGTTTGCAGCAAAAACAAAGTCCAGGCCAACTCAAGTGCTATCACTAGCAATGCAAACTCATACCAAGCATAAACCTCAGGTCTCACACATGTCCCAGGTGTACCCCCTGTCTAGTAGAGGACACTGACCAAAGGCAAAATTACCTACTGCTAAGCCCAGAGATTTACTAAGTTCTTCTGGTACCTTTGTAAAATTATAGGCTGGAATCCTCCCCAGGAACACATCTTAATTTATGTAGTAAAATATTTGCTCTGGTTGTTTGAGTAAGAGATTTTACATTTTAAAGGAGAAATCCCTCCAGAGGAGCTATGGTACCTTGGTACCTTCTTTTTTCATGTCTCAGTCATGAGTTGAGCAAGTCTTGCTCAGCCTCACAATCCTTTCCACGATGTGCTGCATCTCCAAAACAAAACCAGGAAGCCAACAGTCAGGGATTGAAACCTCCACAATTGTAAATCAAGAGAGAGACACAGACAGAGACAGAGGCAGAGACAGAGTCAGAGACTTTTGTCTCCCTGGAAGACTGGTTCAAAGCAAGATCTTTAGTGTAACTACTCTTCCTCAATACATTGTTCACCATTGTCAGTTTTGTTTCTGATTGTTGAGACTGGTATGTGTTGCTTCCAAAAAGAGTGCTAATACAACATCCTATTTGAAGGCTGCATTATTTAGTGCGTGAATTACTCCAAAATCTAGTTAGACAACTTCCATGAAGGGACAGTGAACATTTCTAAGAATATGCCACATAACAATTGATTTCAACTTTCCAAGGTATCAATGCACAAGGTGAGGTTCTTACTCTCCATTTTTAATCACAAAGCTTACTAGGATTTTGCTCCAAAGAAGCCTTGCTTCTAAATTTTCTCCATATAACTAGAGGTTGAAAATTAGTAATTCTAGAATTTGGCAGTGTATGTCTCTCGTCGATCTCACATTCAAGACAGCAAGTAAATTTCAATAGTCTGTTTCTAGTTTTCCTTGAACATCCTCTACCAAGACTACCATTTTCCCCAACATATCTTGTGGAACAGGCCACAAATAATTTCATTACAGGAATCATTAATTTCTGTTATATGATTTTAGGCTCTGGAAAAATTTTCAAATTACTGTGAAACATAGTTTATAGTAGTTTATTACTATGAAATCTAATTTATAGTTCATAGTCTGATACTTCTAAGAAATAACAATTTGCCTTCTACGCTGAACACCTTAACCAATTGGCCACTGTAGAGAAAGATGGGCAGTCTATGGTCATACTGTAACTGCAGAATAAATAAGCTTTCCTGCCATACTGGACACAAGGTAAGAGAGACTAATAAAACTGAAGACACTAGCTATACACATAATTCTCAGCCACTAGAATTTGAAGATGGCTTGTTACATGGGAAAACAGACAAAACCATGTTTGGGGATCTGGGAATCAGGACTGAATTGGAATATATTAGAAATATAGCATATCACTGGACATCTAAATGGCAATGATTCTGGTATATGTGTGATTCTGAAGAATAGCCAAGTAGTCTAAGCAGGAGACACAATTTTGGGGAGATCAAGTATTAAATGAGTGTAAACAGCAGAAGCCGAGCTGCGCTTTGGCATTTAACCTCAAACACACATGTGTCAGGATATGAGGAGAAGCCATCACTGAAAATGAGGAGAGAACACCCAGGTGAGAATTGTATAATAATTTCTCTCTCTCTCTCTCTCTCTCTCTCTCTCTCTCTCTCTCTCTCTCTCTCTCTCTCTCTTGTCTTTTTCCTTTTTATTGGTACCGGGGATTGAACTCACAATTGCCTGCTTGCAAGGCAGGCACTTATGCTGCTGAGCTAAATCCCCATCCCCTATGTATAATAATTTATCATTACTATAATATAATCCTAGTCCTGTGTCAATGTACAGAACTGACTAAGATGTCTCCTTTCCTCCTCAGTTGGCTCTGAGCAAAGTAAATAGTATTGGCTGAAGTACTGATGTGTAATCTCTGAAGCCAAGTGACAGCTTTGTTTCTTCGCCTGTGTCTCCCTCTAAAAGGCTGACCATAGAGGGAGGGTAGAGCAAATGCTACCAGAGAGTCACTTGTCTTGAGCCTCAAGATAATGGGCTATGATTTCCAGAGACCAAAAAATACCCCCCCCCAAAAAAAACCAAAAAACAAAACAAAAAAAGAACGTTTGTGCCACAGATCTAAAGTACCTGACTCCCAAATATTAACTGGTACCTCATTCATGTTATGCAGATTGGTCTTTTTGCACCCCATTTTCTTTACATATTGCACAGGTGCTTTCTAGTTAGCTATCTAGTGCAGATCATGTTAGTCGCATAATTACTGTCATTCTCTCCATCACTCATTTTCAAGCCAGTCCGATTTTCATAAAATAGTTAATACTGGTTTAGTGATCAGTGGAGGCCTTGTTCTGTGCACTCTCATCTAGATTGGATCAGGACCCCTTGGTTGTCTTTCACTGTAAATATTCTGTAGTGTCTTTATTCTGGTTGTGTTACACTGGAGATGGTAGATTGGAAGTAACTCATTGGGATTCTAATACCCTTTCCATGGGATTACAAATGTAAAATTTTCCCAGCCACAAGGAGGATGAAAAAAATGACCCCTTAGAAAAGGCATCACAGGCTTTGGCTGCTGCTGCAGTCATCCTGAGGATTTAATCTGAGCTGTACATGGAAGAAGTAATGTCACCTGGCTTGACATTAAGGAAGCACATGATCATATGAACAAAAAGAATTCAGCACATTCAGAGATTAGAAAAGAGGCCCAGGGAGTAGGTGGAGGAGAGGAGACGAAACAGGGTAAGAAACACTGATATCAGAGCAGAGGAGGACAGATGCTCTGTTACTACTTAAGAACTCCTGAATATGCCAATTCTGACTATGGGTGCACCTCAGTTACAGAGCCCATTCTTAGGCTGTGAAAGTCCTGTCCAAAACTGGTTCCATCCCACAAAGAAGCGAGAGAAGAAAAACCCATTCCATCTCCACCCAGCCCTGTCTCTTCCATCTGCTTGTCTATGGGTACAGTCATTGACAAATCTCACATTTATCGACAGATTCTAAACACAGAAGTCAAAGACCAAAGTCATAGACAGAGCCCTAAAATCGTGAATGAGTTCCTGGTGAAATGAGAAAGATTTGACAAGTTAAGGAAACAAAGTAATTTCACTTTTATTTTGATTTTTTTAAAATAATATGCTAGTACTGAGCAAAAGAAAGTTCTCATTTACACCTATTTATAAATTTGCTTCCCATGTGACTGGATCTACGTAAACAATGCTAAGAAACTCACATATGCTATGCTATTCATCCTTCAAGGCAATTTCATCATTCCTAGTTTTCAAGTGAGAAATGGAAACTCACAGGAGATTCACTGGATGCATTTGCAGATTTTAATCTTGTCTCTGAGTTAAACTCTCACGCCACATAGTATGGCTCTTCCTGATGGGAGAAAGCATGCCACTGCTCAGCTACCAGAAGGCTGCAAGTGAAGATCTCAGCATGTGGGCAGGCATGAGCAGGATTCCACTCAGCTCAGAAATAGCACCCAGGTTTTTCTGAGCACACAAGCCTAAGCTGAGTCCAAGGCCCTGATGGCATCACTATGGCTAACACCTAGGCAGCCTCTCTCTGTGGGCAATGTAGAATTTCTCTGAAACCCAGGTCACACACCAGCCTCCCCCAAGACCTTCCACACACATTCACCATTCTTATAAGAAACAGGCAGATGGGTTACTGGGATGTAGATCTGTTAAAGCACTTACCTAGCAGAGGCAAGGACCTAGGAAATTCTGTGTTTCTGTTTTGTACAAAGTATCCTTTAAGATATCACACAATCTAGAATGTAACACTTCTATGCAGTGCCCCAAGATATAAATTATCTTTAATTTTTGCACTAAGATAATCTTTAGTCACAGATAAAACCTGATTTTTTCCATATATTTGATTATGCCCATTTGATTGACTTCCAATAAGCGCAGAGATGGATTTCATGCTCAGTTATAAATTTTTTCCAATTAAGTAATGTTTAAAAGACAAAATTTTCATGCAATACAAACTTCTCTCTGCATGCCTGTTTGTATAATATTTGGCAAAGGCAAAGCTATTTGTTCACAACTATATTGAAATTATAAGACAAGCCAGCACACTTGAGAACTCTCAAGTCCCTATATGGTCAACTTTCACTCATCTCAGACTCGCCTGAATCACACTGCTGCCTGCTCCTTATATAAATGCTCTGCTTCTTCAGATGCCCACTGTGCATTTTTCCTTCAGTATGGAATAGCAGAAGCTTGTGAGGTCACAAATCACTATTTGAAAAGTATGAGAATATTGCTTCCTTTTATGCCCCGGGGTAAGGGCTCAATTCCATTTCAAAAGTGACTATAATGGAAATACTAAGTTGTTGTTCCCACGGAGACTCGAACTTTGCCATGCCAAACACTGAATTTGGACAATTCTAGTGAGATGAGGGGACTGGAGGGCAGGTTCAGCTAAACACACAGTTATTTTCATCATTAGCATGAAGTCAGATGTGAAAACTACAGAGGAATGTGTGATGCTGCAAGAAATGTCAGAGAGATGAGCTGGTGCTGGCTCTGTGTTTAGAAGAAAAGGGCTACTGGCCAAGGCATGAGGAGGACATCAAGCAGCGTGAAAGGCAAGAGAAAGACTCTCTCCTGGAGGCATGAGAATGTCTGGATATTTATCCACCAAATCTGAACTATAGAAAGATGGCATTTCTTATTTTAATGAATTGTATCAGTATCTGTTGCCAGGAATAATCATCACATTCATCTTAGACAATCTGTACCAGTATACAGTGTATCATAATGCTTATTTTTTCCCATTCTCTTCCACTCAATCCTTCTTCTCCTCTTCATTTACAGAACTTTGTTACTATTGCTTTCCTTCCATTCTTTGCATAGTTTTAATGTCTATTGCCTTCTTTCTCGTCCCTATGCCCCGTTCCTGGTTTACTTTGCCTTTTGTACATTTTCTTCCTAATTCCTAAAATCTGTCCTACATCTTGATCCTTATTTAGAATTTGAGTTTGTAATCTAAGAAAAACAATGCAATATTTAAACATGTGTGTCCAGTTGCTCTCATACAAAATGATTTAGATGCACTCATTTACCTAAAAATGACCCTAATTTACTCTACAATATGGCAAAGAAGTACTACATTGAACATATAAACCACATTTTCCTTATCCATTAATCTGCAAAAGAGCATATAGATGGTTTCCAAGATTAAGTTATCAAAAAGTGCACCACATGCACGGTTGTACATAGATTGCTGTGGCTGAATCCAAAAGTAAGCATCTGAAATACAAACAGCAAATAAATATATGATACAGTGCCCAACTTCACTGGTCATTCAACAAATGCAAACTCAAACAACGTAAGTTTTCATCTAAATCCACAGGAACGTGGCTATTGCCAAGAAAGCAAACAATGACAAAAACTGGAGGCTACAGAGCAAATAACCCGTTTCCAATATTGGCAGGAGTTTAAGTTGGCATCACCATGCTGGAAATCAGTATGGAGATTGTTTCAAAGAATTAGAATTAGATGATCCCTTTGGCCTTAGTCTCTCCCTTCTAGATATCACCAAAAGTGTTAAACTAATGAATTTCTTGTGTTAAAGAATTTGAGCTTGTAGCAAATAAAAACATAAAGAATAGGAAGCTAATACAGAGCTCTTTTCTACATACGAATTTCTTATACTAAAAGAATCAAGAACCAGGGAGTGACATTAATTCGTACTAAGCTCTGAAAAATATCTCCAAAAATGCATACTCCAGATCATGATCTCTCAGGCAGCAGGAGGAAGTGTTGAAGTCCTGGGCTTCTTGGAGAGCAAGCAGCTGGGGAGATACTGAGAGGAAGTTTATGTACGAGGCTGAATCACTGTGGGAGGAGTACCGAAAGTCTGCATACAGTAATAATCTGCCACATCTTCAGCCTGCACTGGGCTGATGGTGAGAGTAAAGTCTGTGCCAGACCCACTGCCGCTGAACCGGTCTGGGACCCCAGTTTCTCGGGTGGATGCCAAGTAGATGAGCAGTTTGGGAGATTGCCCTGGTTTCTGCTGGTACCAGTCTAAGTAGTTCTTGTTGTTTCTACTGTATATAAGACTCTGGCTGGACTTGCAGTGGATGGTGGCTCTCTCTCCAGGAGTCACTGCCAGGGAGGCTGGAGACTGGGTCATCACAATGTCACTGCAGACACCTGTATTCAAGAATGAATGGTGATCATACAGGCATAAACATAAAAGACTTTTCAAATATAAATAATGCAATTAAACATTTAGTATATTCAAAGCTATTCTGTGGTAACACAGATGTATGTTTTTCATAGAAATAATCATTGTTTTCAACTTCTTAAAGTAATTTATTAATGCTACAATGATATCACTCTGTGGAAATCATGGAGGTTTCCAATTTCTCACCAGAGACCCAGAGCAACACAGTCAGGAGCATTGGGGTCTGACAAACCATCTTGCTGTCCTTTCTGTGGCAATGCAGTTCAGACCCTATTGAAAAGACTTCTCTTATAGCATCTTTGCAGCTGCAATGAGCTGGGGGAGACTTATGCAAAGGAAGTAGCAAATAAGGAAGCAAACTGCAAGGGTGATGGGCTGTGAAAGAACTGATTAAAAAAAGAACCAAAAATACCATTACAGAAAATGTGTTGGTGTGACCAGAAAAAAAAAAAGCAGTCAATTTAAAGGCTCTATTATTGCACATCCACTAGATGGCATGAAAAAATGACTTAGTTTCAAGTAAAAAAAATGAATTTTAAATGGGTTTAATTGGCAGAAATCACAGGCTACCTGCCCTATATTAACAAGTCTTGTGAAATATTACACCACACTAGAAAAAAAAAACCCAAAAACACATCAGGGAGAAATGGGAACAATTGGAGAACAAGGTAAGAGAGAAAAGTGATGAAGAAAAGTAAGGGAAACACAGGAAGATGTCATTTTCTAGGGCAAGTTTATTACTCTCTTTGAAAAAACTTTGTCTGAAATCCAAAGCCACTTTTCCCCTGAAGCTACTGAATAACACAGGAAAAACCTTATACTCAATTTTCATCTCATGCATAGGTGGACAGCAAAAGATGGGCTGAGGATTCATTCTGTGAATCCTGTGGTAACCACACTGAACCTGAGAATTTGAATTGTAAGCCAAAGGGTAACACGCATTCTGTGCATCCTACAACTAGGAATTAAAAACAAGACACTAAATAAGCTGAGAAAAGGAGAGAGTACAAAGAAGATCTCTCAGGAAAATCATGACTATGGACCAAAACTACGAAGAATATTTTCTCAGAAGAAACAATGCCTGATGCAGGATTTATCCACTTTGAAATCAGTGGAAGATAGCCTTACAGATGATGTGTCCAAATGAAAACCTGTCTCCTCAAGTGCAAGACCATCCTCAATTTGCAACAAACTCTACGATTTAATTTTCAAGAGCCACTAGATCACAAAGTCAGAGATTCTAATATACAAAAGAAAAGTGTAATTTAAGTTTGAATGCAAAGAAATGGAAATGACAGACAACAAATGTTCTACCTAGATATTAGATTCAGGAATGCTGAAAATAAATTGAACAAAAATTTGTAAAATAGATACAGCTTGCAAAATGCTGTAAAATAAACATATTTATAAGAGATTGGACCAGTATTTAGCACTGACATATCAGGGAATATTGTGTCCAATGCACACTGTTAAACTGATCTCAAAACTTTACATTTGTCCAGATCTATTAACAATCAAAAATGTATTTTAATTTTTTATTTAATAAGCTTGAGCTGACCATTTGTTTTGCTTTGAATAGATTCATTTCTGCAATATTTTTGTATATAAATACATTGAATTCATAAAACATTCAAGTTTCAATTAGAACTGCTCAGATACATTAATACAAAAGAGGAAAATAGCACAGGGTTTAGGAAAGGTCCTCGGATCCAAGGGCAAGAATATGGAAGATGAGTAAGTCTGCCCTAATCCAGTCTTAAAAGTTATCATTTTTGATATATCTTTGTTTACATTTATAATTTGACTTTGTAACTACGTTATGAGCACAAAGTTCTTTCATTTCATTTACTGTAAATTATTGAATTTAAACAGATAGAGAGGAAGACCATAATACTCCACAAAAATCAAGTAAACATGATTACTTCTCACATGCAGACTTAGAAAATTAGAAATGCACCTTTTGTATTATTTTTATTTTCATGTAAAGGAAACATAAAAACATGTATTATTTATTCTACCACAAAATGAATTTCCACAGTGCATACTGGCTGTGTTGAGTGCTTCAGCTGACACAGAAAACACCAATAAAATTTTGAAGCAAAAGCAACACAGTTTGATCATCTCTTGGGACAGGGACTGGAAATCCACAGTGTAAGTGCCTGAGCAGCTCTGACTCAGCACCTTTTCCGTACTTAACACCTTGAATGGACACAGGTTGTCCTGACATATGAAACACTGGACTCCTTCTGGCTCTGGTAATGTGTGGAATCTCTGCTTGCTCTGTGGAGTAAGGACTGTGTTTGCCCAAAATCCATGAAAAGAATGAGATTGTAGAGGAAGATTTTTTTTAGATTTTTTTAGATTTATAGAAAAATAAAAGGAAAGCAAAATTATCCCTAGTTCATTTGTGCACCAAATCCAGGCAATTCCTGCATTCAAACTCTTTTGATGAATCTGATATGGAGAGAAAGAAATGAATATGATAGTATACTCACCAGTATGCAAACTAACGCTACGTATTTCATGTTCTCTTTCCAAGGAAATAATTCTCTCTGCATGGAACGGATAGAACTTTACCCCCGCCAAGCACTTTTCACTTGAGTTCCCTTTTGCTGTTAATCACGAGGTCCAGGAAATGTTACAGCTAAAGTGTTTCTAACACTCTCTACTGAACTTGGTAAAAACAGATCCCAGAAGTTGCTTGCTAGCTCCACACTGGGCTATTAAAGGTACCAGAATTAGAGATCAATCCTGGGGTGGTAGGAGCCCTACCATTCCCTTCCTAGGCAGGGAAGAGTCCTAGCAGTGTGGACTTTCCACTCCCACAGACTGACTCACATACACATCACATGTCTGAACTCTGCAATTGCCTTCAGGGTCAGGGCAGGGTGCACTGCATCTCCCTAACAGATCCTACTTTCACAATGGCGTTCTCTGCTCAATGCTGCAGAATATGTGGGATTGGATTCTATTGGTCTTCGTCCTAATACGGAAAACCTTGTACCTCACAGTTTTCAGGTAAGAGGTCTCTCACCGTGCTTTTGCCTCTTTCCACATGTTTATACTCATTAGAGGGTCACCCAGGGAGTGTCTTCCTTTGCCAGTTTGAAAGAAATGTGCTGCACTAACTTTGCTTCTCTGATCAGAATTCTTCAGTTTAACTTCTCAAAATCAGGCTCTCTGCTCAGCTCGTGGGCTTCTAACACTGTCGCCCACTGGTAAGGGCAGAGAGGCATGAAGAAGGAAAGCAGGGTGAAAGGGTGAGCTCTGGGGATCCACCAATGCTCATATCTGATCTGTCAATGTGGAAGAGTTGCAGGTCATATACTCAAGAAGGACGTTTAAATCTATGAGAGAAGGAGATGCCAGAAAGTGAAAGCACCTGAAATCTGGGGAAGACTGTCACATTGAAACTGGGGGCTGATATTTGCAAATGATTCTAGAAGACCCTTAGTGATTTTAAATCTGGCTCCATTTCAACATTGAATATTTTCGGTTATACATCATAGTCAAAATAATAAATTAGTTCAAAATACACAGTGAAAAAGAAAATTATGAAAATCAACTCATGATTCTCCTGCAATATTCTGGGGTACACTGGATAAAGTGTAGTGACCCATAGTCCCAGACAACTGTTGCCCCCAAAGTTAAATGTACGCCAAGGGAAAATGAAGAGTTTGATAAAAGATCACTTGATATTTGATATACTATTCTTGGGACTTGGACCATGCTTACAAAGTATATACTAAAAAAGCCCATGAGGCTCCTCCAGTACTGCTATTAATGTCTGTATATGCTCACCTTTCAGAGCTATTGTCCTCAGTAGATGTGATGAAAGGTGGTCAGGTGCCTGTTATAGAGGAAAATCAGGACAAATACGCTTTACTGACATACTGAACGTGAGATGTGACAGAAAAGTAAAATCAAGGATGAGAACCATATATTTGCACCTAAACCAGCAGGTAATTTGCATTCATGTGTTTATATGGGAAAGGAGAGGAAAGCAACCCTGAGAGGCAGTCAGCATGAGGAGAGGGTCATGTTACAACTTTGAGACGCCATCAGACCTGCATTTAAACCCTAAAAGTAAATCTATCACCACACACACAGAGCAAAAATCACAACCCCAATCACAGAGCAAAAACTTTATAAACAATGTTTCAGTTTTCAAGTAATAAATTAAATGATATTGAGCTAAACAGAAATCTTCCATTAGCGATGATTGCTGTGAAATGGTGCAAACACAGTTTCACTTATGGGATCCAGGCCCCAAAGCAGGTGGAAGGTGTGGAAAGTTGCTTTTAAAGAAGCATGCATTACCTTCCTTCTTCTGGTCAGCTTCATGCACTGCAAGTTCCCAGAGACTGCATATTCGCTACAAAAGTACATATTTATTGCGGGATATTTTGTGTACCACACTGTATTCTATTTCAACAACTGCAAAACTCCTTGGATATCTCAGGAAGCTTTAGACATTTAATCTGTTCCATATTTTCATTTTATATATTGAAAACAGGCTCATATAAAACATTTTTGTACAACATCATTTCCATTGGCCACCTATTGTGGGTCTCTGCTTTTTTAGTCACTGGAATCCAGTCTCATACCAAACCTTCTTTGCAGCCAAGTACAGCATCCAAGCTGTTCTCCATGTTACAGAAACTCTAGTGTCTCGTGTTCTAATAATCTTGTAATACCCACTTATAATCCTGCTCTCAACCCAGCTACTGACCTTGACCCCCATGAGTAAGTCCTCCACTTCTGCATACCAGTGAAAAAGCCTCCAGGCTCCCATCAGGGCCAGAGTCATTATGTTTAATGAACTCAAGCAGGGGCAATGATGCTTGGCAGGGAATCCAGGCATGATGAGGTCATGAGGAGCAGCAGAATTCAACAACTTATGGCTCAAAATGCAACCCAGGGAACAGACTCCAGGGAGAAAAGGAATTCTGGTAAGATACACAGTTAGACAGTAGAGAGCAGGCAGGGCAGATCACACTAGATCTACTTGCACAGATCACGAAGTTCTCATTTCCAAGGCTGCAGGTACAGCTCAGTGGCAGAGTGCTTCATCAGCATGCGGATGTCTTGGGATCAGGCTTAAACATACACAATAAAAACAGAAAAAG
This sequence comes from Cavia porcellus, assembly GCF_034190915.1. Taxonomy (NCBI): domain Eukaryota; kingdom Metazoa; phylum Chordata; class Mammalia; order Rodentia; family Caviidae; genus Cavia; species Cavia porcellus. The sequence goes on along the minus strand of NW_026947501.1, from coordinate 40,271,968 downwards.
GAAAACTCCCATCTTCATCAATAACCAGGATATGTGGAAACAGATCTGGGCATGAGGACAGTTCAGAGTTCTTCAACAGACTCCAAACACAGGAGTCCAGAGTGGCAAGCAACCATGAGGCCTAGTGACCATGACAATAACTCAGGGCAACAAGAAATCACTAAATAGTATAAACAGAGAGTTGATTTGATGTGTTTCTTGTTGGTCTGGTGGGGGAGGAGGTTTATTTATCATTACTTTTTGTTTCACATGAAAAATGGTTCATTTCTGTCTTCAAATGAAAAACCACAGCACTGGGGAAGATTTCCTGATATACATGGGATGGCTAAGACCAAGAGCTGAGGGTCTCAGCCTGGGTCTGAAGTGACCTCCATGCCTCCTCCACTGGGAAGAAAACCTCTGATGACACAATGACACCATCTACACTTAACAAGATGGTAAGTTTTCTGGTTTCAAATGAAAATATCAGCGCTCACAAGACAAATCAGCTCTCAGACAGCACCATGATATTCACAAATGTCTAAGGTGAATCAGAAACTCCACTGACATTCCCGAGCTTACTCCAAGGAGGCCATGCTCTGTGCAACTGGATAGACTGTGCACCTTGGCCAAAGCCATACTCCAGCATCTCCCCTTCAAGTTGTCTATACAATGCTGCCATTTGTTCAAGAAAAAAATTATATAAATCTTCTTTTTGAGTTTTCTATAAAATGATAACTGAGAGTATCACTCAACTCAATACTGACCAGCTCCTATGTAATCCTAAAAGATACAAATTATCTTCAGCATTTGTGCTAGGAAAAGCATTAGCCAGACATAAGAACAAGAAATTTCCTCAGTAAAATAATGTGTAATTTAATACATCATTTTCATTGAATTCTGAGAAGCTCAGGAGTAATGCATCTTACATAACCTCTATTTTCTTTCCAAAAGAGATTGATAGTCATTGCACTTGTGAACAATGCATTCTCAACATATATAACTATGCATTTCCACACATGCATAAAGTATACACAATCATTTACAACTTTTAAAACAGTCGCAACACCCATATACTATCCAGGGTTCTCTATGCAGTTTACATTCACTCACCACAGAAAGTACTGAGTCACCCTGCTGCCTGCAATGTGCTTAAAATCTCTAGATGTTTCAGATGCATGCACATGTAATTCCTTTAATGTGCACAGCTCAAATCATTTAAATTGATGTACTGTATTTTAAATGTATATCAGATTTCATTTTGTCTTTGTCTTTTGGAGACAGGATCTCACTCTATATTCCAGACTGCACTTGAACTCACTTTGTAGACCAGGCTGGCCTCACATTTGCAGCAATCCTGTTGTCACTGCCTCCCTAGTGCTGGGATTACAGGTGCCACCATGAATGGCTTACATTAGTTATCTCTATTGGCCTAATTCTGTAGCCTCCACCATCGTAGTTAAAGTATCATCTTGATGTGTCCCACTTTATCTTTACAGGGCACTGCCTACACGACATGCTTTTACTTGGTACCACTCAGCAGGCCTTTTCTTCAGGTAGATAGCAGTACACCAAGAACTAAAACCAAAGACCATTTCATAGGGAGACAATTTAAAATGCTTTGGTGTACTTAATTATAAGTGGCTTGTGAGATTCATCTTCTTTGCTAAGTCTCTATCCTTAAGAATGTAGAAGATGCCTATATCTGATTTAAAATCGAAGTATGAACAGAATTAGATGACACATTTTTTCCATTGAGGACACGGGATCTCATCCTCAAAGACAGAATTTGGTTAATTAGCAGAGTATGGAAGACTCAAAATTAAAATCTGTAGAATATAAAAACCGAATCTTGGCCAAGGTTGCCACCTAGAAAGCAGAAGAGAGGCTGCATGTATTCTGTAAGAATGGTCAAGAGATAAAATGTTATAGATAGGAAGATGAAGGACAGAGACCCTAGGACCTGCAAAGAGACAGATTCCCTCCTAGATCCTCCAATGTGAATGTAGAGCACTTATCTCACTTGGGCAAGGACCTAGTGCTTTTGTGAAATCAAGAAAGAGGCAGATAAATCAATTTTATATTTTTTATAAAATTGCTTTTTAAAATGTCAGGAAAACGCATAATTTAACAGCTTCAGTTAAGTGCCTAAATTATTATTATTATTATTATTATTATTATTATTATTATTATTTTGATACTGCAGAATGACCTCATGACTTTGGGCTTGCCAGACAGGTGCTTTTGCCACCGCAATAAATCCCTGGTCCATTATCTTCAAAGTTTTCAGTCAGAAAATCTTTTGTCACACTTAAAAATTGAATCTTGTCCTGTATGTTTGCAATTCCTATAATATGCTCTTTATAATGGCTTATATAAGAAGGTCAGAATTTCATTTTATATTAATTTTTTTCCATTTAAGTAAGGTTTACAAGACAAAATTTGCATGTGGTACAAGCCACCTTTCTAGATGCCTCTTTCTGTATGTATTATTTGGTAAAGGCATAGCTACGTGCCCACATCCATAGTCAAGTTGTAAGACAAAGGCAGCACCCCGGAGAGCTGCAGGGACCCAGGTGGTCAACTTCCACTGACCCCAAACTCACTTGAGTCACACTGCTTCCTGCTCCTTAGTAAATGCTTCAGATGCTGACTATGTATATTTCCTTTAGTATGGAACAGCAGAACTTCTGAGATCTCAGACCATAATATGCAAAGTATGAGAATCTTATTTCCTACTATGGCCCAGTATAGATCCTCAATTCCTATTTAAAGTGGTGGTATAAGTGCCGTTATTCAGTACACTGTTTCCATAGAGATTCAAAATTTCCCCTGAGCAGGAACTGAATTTGGTGGATCGCTGGGACACGAGGAAAAGAGAAGACACAGATAAACACAGACTTATACTCATCACCAGTGTGAAGTCAAATGAAAACACTTCGAGAGAGGCGTGATGTTGGAAGAAGTGTCAGAGAGATGGAATAGTGCTGGCTCTGTGTTTAGAGGACAAGGGCTACTGGCCAAGGCATGTGGGAAACCTCAAGCAGTAAGAAACACAAGGGGAGGATTCCCTGCTTGAGGCTCCAAATGGAAACACAGCCTGAGACCATCTGGCTTTTAGCCCCATTGAGCCTGAACAGTAAAATGATGAAATGCATTTTTTAATGTTTTTATCAGTAATTTTTCCCATGCATAATGACCAAATTTACTGTAGGGAAATGGCACCTGTATATACTAATAAAGGTTCTTCCTTGTTTCCCATTCCTTCCTTTCAGTCCTTCCCCTCTCCATTTACAGGGCTGTGTTTCTATTGCTTTCCTGCCATTCTTTTCATACTTTTAATTCCTGTTTCCTTCTTTCCCATCCCTACACTCCCTCTCTTCTTTACATTTCAATTCGAACATTTTCTTTCTATTTCCTAAAAGCTATCCTCCACGTTGGTCCTCACTTAGCCTTTGGGTTATTCACACAAGAGAAGCAATGCAATGTTTAAACATCTGTGTCCATTTTATTTCACTTAACATTATGTTCCCAAGATGCACCCATCTACCTAAAAATGTGTCAAGTTTATCCTCCTTTATGGCACAGTAGTGCTCCATCTGTATAGAAACCATCTTTTCTCTATTTACCCATCTGCTAATGAGCATATGGACAGTTTCTAAGCTTTAGCTATCATAACATGCACCACTTATGCGGGATGCATATGTTATTGTGACCCAATGAAAAGTGAGCATCTGAAATAAATACACTTCTTAAATGGAGACAAACAGAAAATAAATATATGAAAAAATGTTCAGTGTTACTCATCATTCAAGAGATGTAAATTAAAACAACATGGAGATTTCATCTCACTCCAGAAAGAATGGCATTTATCAACAAATGTACCAATAACAAATACTGGTGAGACTAAAAACTGGCATGACCACAATGAAAATCAGTATGTAGACTCCTCAAAAAGTAGAACGAGACCTTCCATTTGACTCAAGCATTTCCTTTCTAGAAAAATTGACAAAAGAGTTAAACTGGTGAATATCTCATATTAAAGTCATTGAGCTTGTACTAAACTAATACATAAGAAATAGTAAACTAATACAGAGGTATTTACTACATTTTCCACATGAACCTCCCATAACAAAACTGTAAAGTGACACTGAGACCCCTTATTTTCAGCTAATCTGCAAATAACTCACACACTATCACAATACCCTCAGCCTCTGCATTCCTTTTGAAGTTAGAAACTATTATTGAAACTTAACTGTCCACGTTTTGCTATTAGAGTGCAGGTGAGGCTTCTGTATTTACAAACACTGTAAATTGGATTTAAATGTAGTTTGCTACATCATTTTGCATTAACCTTTCAAGGTCTCCATCAAAATTTTTTACGTAGATCTTTTGTGTCTGTGTGCGTGTGCATGTGTGGTGTGTGTGTGTGTGTGTGTGCATGCGTGCCTCAGGGATCAAACTCAGGACCTAGCCTTTGTTATTCAGGCACTTATGCTGCTGAGCTAAATCCCTGGCCTCTACCTAGGTCTTTTAATTTAGGTTCTGTGATAACTCGGACCCCGGTATAAAATCCAAGGAAGCAAGCAATTAAAATTGGAGAAGCAAACACTGCTGGGGATGTCAAGGGGGATGGGGGAGCCCTTTTTACCAGGCCTGGTGACACAGCCTCCAGGAGCCAATTTGGAGACTGCACCCCTCACAGCTAAAAGTCAGGGCTTTTATCTTGTAAATCCACAAACAGCTGCTGGTCACACAATGTAAGGAAGGGGCTGGGGGTGTGAACGCACTACAAAGCAGAAATGGCAATTGCAAGTCTCCCTGCATACTAGCAAGTTTAGATAACAAGAAATCTTGTTTTTCTTAGCAAAGAATGGAGAAGTATAACAGCAATTAACAACCTTAGTTACCTTACTTTAGCAACACAACTGTTATTTGTAGAGGTCAACAATGGTTAACATATCAATTAGTAAGATGTTACCATTCTTTTCAGAGGAGAGCATTGATTAACATATCAATCCTTTACTCAGAGGGAAAAGGAAAACACACATTTACAGTAAGGCCATGTTATAGGTATTGCTACGATACAAATGAAGCTATTTTTGTGAAGAATGTACAATATAATACAATCTAATGCAATTAACACAATTTGTGATGGGCCACCGGCTTTGATGCGATAGTTAGGGGGGCTTAGGTTATAACATTCCCTTCTGATGATGTGACTGAGGTCAAATTTTTGACCTAAAGATCTCAAGGGACAAGTTCATATGTTTGTTGTTTAACCATCATTAATTTTATGCTCTGCATCTGACGCCTGATATATGCAGTTAGCCTATTTACTATACAGGGACCTACAGTAGCTAACACTAGAATCATAACAAGAGGACTGGCTACGGTTGCTATTATGTTTTTCATCCATGGTGGGAAGGAGAACATTTGTTCTGCCCATCCCAGAGTTTCTCGCCTTAGTCTTTCTCTTTCATGTATGCCATTTTGGAGTTCAGCTAAATTTTGTTTTACCACCTCAGACTTATTAGCATACAGGCAGCATTCGTCTCCTAAATCCAAGCATAGTCCTTTTTCAGCTAACAGGAGGTCTAACCTTCTGTGATTTCTGGAGAGCTACTTCAGCTAAGGAGTCAATTAAAAGCAGCATAGTTCCTGCAATGCCACACAGATCTCTACTTGTTCTGCTGTTAGGAGATCTAGTCCCCTTATGTTTTGGAGAACTACTTCAGCCAACAAGTCTATTTGGTCTTGAATGACATGAATGGTACTAGATAATGCCTGCACATCACTAACAATCTGGTTGGAAGGTTGGACAGAAACCCCTACTCTTGTTGCCCCCATACCTAAGGCTCCTGATAGCTCTAGGCCTACCAATAAGGAATAAATTGAATTACCCTCTTTAAGTGGCCTGTGATGTAATCTAAACTAGGAATGGGGACAGGCTCATCCCCGGGTAGGATCTCTATATCAGGCAACAGGACAGCTGTTACACGTATCCCTTTCCAGTTAGTTGGGAGGAAAGTATAGGCCAAATTTACTCCACAAATAAATACTTGTCCTTTGATGGGATAAAGGGAGGTAGTCTGGTTAACTATGGAACTCCAATTAGTAAATGCAATGAACCCCACATCAATGTTGGAGGTATCATTATGAAAACCTCCTTGAAGACAGAGAGTCCTTGAAGCTTACTGGTTGTACTCTAAAGGGGGGACCAGCACTACAATTTAAGTAATCTTGTTTCTCCAGTGTAGCCAGAGAAACACTGCAGGGGATGCCAAGGGAGATGGGGGAACCCTGTGCCATGCATAACAAGCAATTCTTCAGCCAAAGTTGGTTTGGAAGCATTTAAGGCTTTATGAGTGGCCTCTAGAATATCAGAAATTTGAGCATCCAGACCAACTCCCTGCAGTTTAGGCAGCTTATTTTTATAAGCAGCTTGACTCTTTCCTCAACCACCAGAGTTTTCTGATCTTATCTTGCGGCCCGCCCCAATCAGACACATGTATAGGGGCCACCCTGCTCCAGGACACTGATTTATCAACCATGCTGAGATATGAGGCTTGGGCATACTTTGACCTTCCTATCAATGTCGGATTTGTCGACCAATCACCTTTAACTCTTTCAGCCCTTGTCCTCATAAGCTCAGCAGTGAAGTAAGTTTTGCTATCTATGCCTATACATTCTTGTACAGAGTCATAGCAGGAGGAATGCATTTCTGAATTCTAAGAACAATTTTGAGGGCATAGCCCTCGCTGGCTGCCTTTGTTAGGTATCACGCGGGGTTTTATCATTTATATCCACCTTTTAGTCAAACCCTCTGTAACTGAGGGTATAGCAACAAAGAATGTTAACTTGTCCCCACAATCTGTCCGAAGACTGTATGTTTACAATTTATCATTTGTGTGGGAAGGATCTTGATCCTTGTTTCCTATTGTATGTATAATCCCCCCCCAGTTGGTGTCTTTACCTTTAGTAATTAGCCCGCTCCACAATCACAGGAGCTCCCACATAAAAATCTTAACAATTGTTCTTTGCTTACAGGGGGACCAAAGCTGCTGTGCAAGGTCTGCATCGATGTTATTAAACTCAAAGCAAGCAAGCTAAAACAGTTCATGACCAGCATAATCTAACTATGCCTTGGTCAATTTTAACTTTAAGGGGTTACCAGTCTGCTGTGTAGTCCACTGAGTATGTCCCTCGTTGTCCACTGTTTCCAGTGGCTTTACTTGAGTGTAGTGAATCCACGCAGTTTTTCCTGTTACCTTGATGGCAGTGGGGGTACTAAGCACCATGGTGAAAGGTCCTTCCCAGCGGGGTTTGAGGGAGTCATGGTGGTGACACTGAACCAAGACTGGAGTCCCTGGCTTGATAGGCACCTTGAGAGGTGTCTCGGAAGGCAGATCTGGGTGTTTTTGTCTAGTCTAAACAGCTGGTGGATTGAAGTCAACACAGGTTGGAGAGTCTTCCGAGACTTAATGAGATCTTGATTAGTTATTTTAGCTAGTTTATTTTCTGACAATCTTGGAACCAATGTCAGGGGACTCCCAACATGGCTTCAATGGGGGAAATTCCAGAAACATATGGGGTACATCTACCTCTTAACAGTGCAAAGGGAAGAAGGCTCACCCAATTATCGCCAGTTTTTGAAGACAGCTTAGCTAAAATGTCCTTGAGACTTTGGTTCATATGTTCTACTTGCCCTGAGCTTTGTGGCTGATAGGCACAGTGGAGTTTTAATTAATCTTTAATGCCTGGTCTACCTTTTGGGTGACTTGGGCTATGAAATCCAGGCCATTATCTGACCCCAATGATAGTGGGAGGCCAAATCAAGGTATGATCTCATGCAATAGCCTTTTAACTACCACTAAGGTTGACTCAGACTTAGTAGGGAAAGCCTCTGCCCAGCCAGTAAAAGTATTTATTAATACCAAGAGACAGCAGTACCCCTGTAAATCAGGCTTTACCATGCCATGAAGTCTACTTTCCAATGTTATCCTGGAACAATTCTGCAATGTCGGGTGGTCTCCAGCATAGAGCTCTTGGCTGAGTTGACTAACAATCACTGTGGGCATCTGAAGCTCAAAGAGGTGGTCAGTTTGCAGAGTTGTAGAATAAAAAACTGAGTTGTGAACAATTCCACAAGTTTAGTTTTTTCTAAACAAGTAGTCTGGCGAGCCCAGTGTAACAGCTCCCACCCTAGTGCCTCCAGTAACAGTACTTGTTTATCAGGTAACTGGTACCAGCTCCCTGGGGTGGGGGACTTTTCTCCAAGTTGAGATGATAACTGTAGGTCTTTCTTTGTATAGACTGGTTCTGACAAGGTCGGAGGGACTAGCATCAGAGCAGTTACTTTCTTGGTTGGCCCCTCTGATGTGGTTGCTATTTTTTGAGCGGCTTGATCTGCCAAACTGTTTCCTAAGGTGACAGTGTCATCTCCTGTCTGGTGAGCCTTGTAATGAATAATAGCAACTCGTTGATGCAGCCAGACATCTGCCAGAAAGTCTAGAATCTGTGGAGCATTTTTAATCTTATTCCCAGCTGAGATTAAGAGACCTTGCTCTGATAGATGGCTACTTGTACATGTACAGTAGCAAAAGCATATCTACTGTCAGTTAAAATGTTTACCCTCCTTCCTGTGGCTAATTTTAGCCTCTCAGTCAAAGCAACAAGCTCTGCCTTTTGGGCAAAGGTGCCAGGCTCTACCCGCTTAACCCAGAGTACCTCCTTTTCAGTGGTCACTGCTGCCCCGGCCACTCATTTGCCATTCTGGATGAAGCTGCTTCTATCAATTAAATAGTTGTCAGCATTTCCCAAAAGCTGGTTGGTAAGATCAGCCTGTAGGTTCTGATGCAGTTCCAGGATGTCAGCACACTCATGGAGAAGTGTCCTTTGTTCCTCCAGGTCATCATCAGGCATAAGGGTGGCTGGGTTTAAAGCTGAAGAAGTCTTGAATATCACTGACTCTGGGTCTAGAAGCAGGGCTTGACAGTGTAGAATTCTGGCATTCGAAAGCCTTTTTTTTTTTTTTCAAGAGGGGTTTTGATAAGAGTCTCTAAACTGTGAGACGTTACCACAGAAATCACTTGCCCAAAGTAAGTTTCTTCCCCTCCTTAAGTAACATTGTCACAGCACCTAGTATTCTTAGGCAAGGGGGCTATCCATACTCCTGTCACTGGATCAAGTCATTTGGAAAGGTAGGCTATAGGCCTCTTCCAAGGGCCAATGTCCTGAGTTAGGACTCATTTGGCAGTGCCACTGAGTTTATCTATGAACAAGGTGAATGGCTTGGTAACATCAGGGAGTCCCAGAGCTGGGGCCTCTGTCAAGGCCCACTTGAGCTGATGGAAGGCCTGTTCACATTTATCAGTCCAGTTCAGTGTTTTGAGTTTTTCCCTTACATGAGTCATATAGAGGCGAGCTTTTCAGTAACATTTAGCCTACAGCATCCAAACACCCCCAGAAACTTCATCTGTTTTTTAAAACTTTTCTCTCATAGAGCAATTCTAACACCTTGGTTATCTTTTTGGTGATAACTTTTTGTAAATTTTCTAATTCTCAAAGACCTTTTGTGCTATCTCTATTAACTGACTGAGGAGCATTCCCTCAAACCTCTCAAACTTTTGCAACTTTTGTCTAACATGTGTGGCCAACTGAGTTGCAAAGAGAACAACTGGCAATACTGGGAAACCTCCTTACCTCTGGATGTCCAATCGGGGTGCGACAAAAGGAGGACATGGTTTTGGCTTTCTGGATCAGAGAGCTGGCTTCATTTGGATGGCACACCGCTTTTTTCCAGAATGTCACGTGGCAGCCCTTCATTTTACTGAAATTATATTCTTAACAAAGAAGGACTTTTTCATAGGGAACAAAATTGTGCTGAATAATCTCCCAGATGTTTACAGCACATGCAAGAACTTGTATCTTATCTCTAGTATCACCTATAATCTCATTTTAATGGAAACATTTTGCAGCAAAGTACAATCTTATGAATACTTCTACCAAAACTGATCTAATACTGTCAAATTCTGAACGCATTTACTTCTTGTCAAACCTGTTATTTGCAGTACTATAAACCAAGACAAATAAAATTTACATTCTCTTGAGCCTTTTATAACTTACAATATACCCCCCAAGTTAAGCTTTTATATTTTTCCACATTCTGGCACAGCCGGACATTTTTACTTGAAGACAAAACACCTTTTTTTGTCCCTCTTTTTAGTATTACTAGTCAATTACCTTTCCTCTCGCTTTTCAGACAACATCAAAACTCTTAACAAAACCCTTGAAGTCACCTTTTAGTAGTCTAAAACATACTTAGTTATTTTATGTCTTTTTACCACATAAAAAATGCTGTATTTTAAAAGCAAAACTGTAACCTTTTAACTGGCTCAAATATAGTATGACCTGGTTTTTACTTGATAAATTTGATATGAACCATAAATATTCATATATATGTGCACATATGTTTACATTTTAAGTGCAGAAAGAAAAATACTCCTTTTAAAAGGCATGCCGAGTTTGCAAGCAATCAATTGAAGACTTACATATTAAACAAGGTGCCACATCATTAAAGACACAAACAAAGGGTGCTTCATGCACAGTTTGGTGAGCTAAAGGAAACGATTTTTCTTATTATGAACCTTGAATCTATTAAGCCATATGGATCCTGCAACAGAAATGGGCAACAAGCCCCTAAGTTAGCAACAAATTTAAACAGGCAAACAATTCTAAAGTACAAAAACTCTGAACATAAGTATCTAAATCCCTTTGTCCGTTTTGGGCTTGTAGAAGGGGTTCCTAGGAGAGAATGTTCTGTTAGATTTAGGGTAACCAAAAGGAGAACAATTAGAACAAATGGACACACAAACAGACATACAAGACAAGACAAGCTGCAGCAAAATGGCCTTTGCTCAAAAATTAGTCAAATTTTGGGATCTGGAGGAATTAATAAATTAAAAATTAACCAATGGAGTGGTTCCCCATCCGGGGCAGAGTCACAAATGGCAAAAACCAATTGACTCTGTCCTCAGGAGGTTTCACTCTCCCAAATTAAGGGCGTCCCCTTCCTAATGGAGTGGTTCACCACCCAGGGCAGAGTCACAGATGGATGGTTTGTCTGAAAAACCAGTTGACTCTGTCCTCGAGAGGTGCCCACTGCCAAATTGAGGGTATCCCATCCAAATTACAAATTAACCATGGCCCAAACGAACCCTCCAGAGGGGGGTTTACTTTCAGATGTTCAGAAATGGGTCTGAGGTCTTGCTCCCACCCCAGACCAAGCCCCCAAATGTGATAACTTGGGCCACGGTATAAAATCCAAGGAAGCAAGAAATTAAATTTTTGAAGCAAAGGCTTTATTTCCAGGCCTGGTGACACAGCCTCCAGGAGTCAATTTGGAGACTGCACCCTTCACAGCTAAAAGTCAGGGCTTTTATCTTGTAAATCCACAAACAGCTGCTGGTCACACAATGTAAGGAAGGGGCTGGGGGTGTGACGCACTACAAAGCAGAAACAGGAATTGCAAGTCTCCCTGCATACTAGCAAGTTTAGATAGGAAGAAATCTTGTTTTTCTTAGCAAAGAATAGAGAAGTCTAACAGTCTAGTTACCTTACTTTAGCAACACAACTGTTATTTGTAGAGGGCAACTATGGTTAACGTATCAATTAGGTAAGATTTTACCATTCTTTACAGAGGAGAGCATTGATTAACATATCAATCCTTTACTCAGAGGGAAAAGGAAAACACAAATTTACAGTAAGGCCAAGTTACAGGTATTGTTGTGATACAAACAAAGCCTTTTTCATGAAGAATGTAGAATCTAATACAATCTAATGCAATTAACACAATTTGTGACGGTCCACCAGCTTCGGCGTAATACTTAGGGGGGCTTAGGTTATAACAGGTTCTCTTCTAGTTTATCAATTAGATAGAATCTGCACAGTGACTTCGCTACTTTCTACCTATAAAACACTCCTTTTCCTCTTCTAGTTTTCCTGTCTTATGTATGCTGTTAAACCCCCTCATTCTGTCTACCTTTCTAGGACTATGACAATAATATCATAAAAATCTGATTTCTTTCTTCTTTTGAAATTTATTTCTTTCGTTTTACTCTACTTTTTCTCTCAATTTTTCATCTCTGACATCTTTTAAAATCATTTTTAATTTTGCATCATAGAAAATTTTCTGTATCTTTTCTAATTTTGGATGTTTAGATTTGAGTTTATATTTGTCCCAAAAGTCTTTTGTGGTCATGAGGCAGACTTCCCAAATTTGTGAAAGACTCATGACCCTAAGCTGGATTTGTTGTTGTCACTGCTACACCCAACTGGGTATGATCTACTCACAATATGCGGGACACTTAGAATCTTTTCTCTATGCTCCTCCAATTTAAATAGAAAATTAAAGATAGTAAAATTCAACAAAGTAAGACATAACAAACCTCTCAAGACAATGCAGCACAATTGGTAGAGCATTTCAGGGCTGAATACCAGAAAAACAACAATAGGTATCATAGTATATCTTGTTACTTTCACAATAATTTTCCATTCCACCAGGTATTGAAAAATCAAATCAAAAACAACACTCAATAAAACCAGTTGACACAGAATATTGAATGAGACAAGACAGTTAATCAAAGCAAAGCAAAACAGTGAAAACAATAATGGATTTCAAAGACAAGAGAAACAGAAATCCACCATATTTGCTATATTGCATACTGTCATCTTCCAGAGAGATGCTCAGACCACTGGCCCTAATCCTATATAGTCAACCAGACAATACAAGTATTTAATTGCTTTAGGTACCTGTATTGCTATCAGTTCCTTAATCTGTTTTCAGTACTATCTCTTTGCTAAGCAGGGGAGGGCACTTGTTTGATTCTCAGCCTGCAGGCTAGTAGGCTCACAAGAGGTGCTGACTTTTCTCTTGCAGGGGTGCATACAGCTTGTGAAACCAACCAGGAAGGCTAGCTAGTTGCTTTTTATTTGTTTGTTTGTCTTTTTCCTTTTTGTCGGTACTGGGGATCGAACTCAGGACTGCCTGCTTGCAAGGCAGGCCCTTATGCTGCTAACCTAAATCCCCCAGCCTGATAATTGCTTTTTTAGTTGGATCTACAAGTCCCAGCATCATTCTTCAATTTTTTTTTATTGTAATTGTGCTGTTTTCTGCCACCATGTGGTGTTGCCCTCTACAATATGCCTTGGTGCCAGTTGATTTTGGAATGAAAACTCCACAAATTGTGCGCTATGTGAACCATTCTTTCCTTAATTTTGGTTGTCAGGTATATTGTCCCAGCAAGAAGATTAAAGGAAACAAGACAGAATTTGGTGCCAGAGGAGTATTATTATTTCTGTGTCTGTATCTGTTTATGTCATTCAAGACCCATTGGGAATGGCATGTGACAAGAGTTTGGAAACTTTTGAGATATCATCTGAAAGCATAGGGCTGGAATGTCTTAGGCTGCTGCATATGGTAGACTCTGGTCAGAGGTCAGAAGATCAGAAAACCAGTAAAAGCCAGGCTCAAGTAGTTTTGTGCTAGGAAGGAGAATTACACTGATTGGGAGACTAGAGATAATGTGTGTTATGGCTGGTAGAGAGTTTGCCTGCATTTTCCCCATGTCCATAGACTTTGACTGATACTGAAAATAAAGGTAGTAAAATAACTAACTTGACAGAACAAATATCAAGGCAGTCTAAAGATGAGGAGGAACAGATATTTTTGGCGGATTTTAGCAAGATTTATGTTGTGAATCAAATCAAAGTACCCAGAATAATGACTTAAAACATTGTGAAATTGTCCAGGTAAAGTCTTGCACTAAAGCTATGGACTAAAAAGACAGAGCTGAGATTGCTAAATGTGACAAGGAACAGGAGAATATAAAAGATACCCTTAGGGTAACTGAAGTAGCAGTGAGATTCCATGCCACGCAGCCTCAAAAGTGAAAACCTGATATACTTTGCTTTGAGGAGAAAGCTGCAGAGCACTATGTTCCAGAATGGCGACAGAGGCTACATGGAGTTTGAGAATGGTGGCAGGTGCAACAGGTTTCAGAATGCCAGCAGCAGAGAGAATTCACTTTGCAGAATTAGAGTTGGAGTGCTCAGCCAAGAGAGAGAAAAACTTGTTATGACTCCAACTAGCAATAGACCTCAGCATCACCCACATGTTGCCGCTCTTAGGCACATAGAGCACACAAGAGTTCAGAGGCTGAAAATGTTTCCACCCCAATTTCACAAGCCCTAGAGCGCCAAAGTGTTAACGCATGATAGGGGTTCAGGTGAAACAGTGTGTGTGAAGCAAAACATGCAGTGAAAGGCCCAGAGTTTTGGAATAGCCTGGACAGTGGATCTTCTACAAAAATTTGCAAGGATTGCACAAAACAGACCAAAAAGAGCAGCCATGGGAGCTTCCATGTTGAGAATTGTGTAGGGGTGGGAGACTTTTACAGGAGACTTTTGGAACTCAAAATTGACCACAATGAGCTATAGATTTTCCATATGGAACTACAGAAATTAATTTTGCCCTACTGGATTTTGGACTTCCTTCAATACCAATCCTTTGTATCACTCTGTTTCTAATTTTTGGAATGCAAATTTTTGCCTTCTACTGTTGAATAACTAAGTGTTTAACTTTTCAATGATAAAGGGTTCACAGCTAAGAGTTGGCCTTACAATTCAGAGGAGTCTTTGGACTTGGGTCTTTAAGAAATGCTAAAAATTTTAGAACTTTTGTCAAATTTTGGACATAGCTAAAACAGTTTTTGCACGAAGTATGAGCATGAATCTTTGGGATATGGTAGTATAATGTTAGATTTTGAGGCTTGATATCCTCAAGTGGGAATGGGGATGAGCTTCTATAGTTTGTGAAACACTCATGGTCCAGTGTTGGGATTTTGGGTATCAGTAGAAAACACAAGTGGGTGTGACCTACACACAATATAAGGGAAAGAGTCTTCCCTCCATGCTCCTCCTCTTTTGCTGTTGTTGCTTCTGTAGTTTTATGCAGACATTAGCATTTCCATCTATTATGTGTCCCTTTGCCTTGGAGCCACTATTTATAGACTGAAAACTTCACAACTCTGAGGTCAATAAAATTTACCTGCTTAATTTTGAGTATCAGTTACTTTGTCTCAATGAAGAGAGAAAAATAACCAAGACATTGAGTTACTGTAAGACTAGAAAAAGTGCTAAACCAGTAGTAAATTATATGTCAACACATGATTGGTTCTTTTCAGTTAGAATTTACCAGCAACTGTCCTGGGATTTCTTTTGCATGCATGAGATTCCTAGCAGCATCTCTTTCTAGCCTGACTAAGCTACAACACTCAATATAAAAACAAAGGAATTGGGTGAGAAGACGGCTGCAGAAGGTCACTGAATAGAAAGACAAACACGAAGTTTTCTGCAAAGCCTTCCAGACCCTGTGTGGTGTCCACAAGCGAGTCTCAGGCCTCTGCCAGGAAACCTTAGTCTGCGGGAGACCTTGGCGGCAGCCCCCTGAGGAGTTCGGAGGACTCTGAGCTCCCAGGCCTCTGCCCTGTCGTCCTCTGGGCCTTCCGCACCCTGACTTCGGACTGTGCCAAGCAGAAGGGGAGACGGCTCTGGGGAGATGGCTCCCAGGACCCCCGCTGTGCCTGCCATGTCTGCCTCACCAAGCTGGGAGACCGCCATCAGCCTCCGTTCTGGACATTCCTGGATTTTGTGAGAAACGCTCCACTTTACAGATGGCGCAGCCTGCGTCAGAACTGGCTGCAATCGAAGTGACTGTGCGGAAAGTACCACCTACTGCTTCACAGCAGTGACCTTTGTTTGGTCCTTTGAGCGCAGGACAGAAAAAGAGAGAAAACAGAAAAATAGAGCCCCGCTGCACCAGAGGAAATTGTGAAAGGCTCTGGAGCTCCAAAGCCGAACGCTAAGCAGATTTCTGACCATTCTGCGCTGTGCCGGGAGTGCACGCTGCGCAGATTTCTGACCATTCTGCTCTGTGCCAGAGCGTGGGAAAGGTGGGCGGTGTGGTGTGCAGTGGACCCGGAAAGAGGATCTGCGCTGGACCCTGGTGAGTACTGGGGACCCCGTGGCTGCTGGGGTTGGCCGGAGAACATCTTGGAACTGGGCAGTGCCCGCCACCATGGGGACATCAATAACACAGAGTCTGGTGGCAGCCATCTTAGAGTTGGGCAGAACCTACAGCTTGGTGGCATCACTGAGTCACCCTATAAGGAGAGCTGGTGGAAGACATCTTGAAATTGGGCAGAGCCTGAGGACTTGCTGGCTTCAGCATCATACAGAGAACTAGTGGGAGACATCTTGGATTTGGACAGACCTGCTGTTCTGGTGCTCCTGTCACAGAGAGGTCTGGAAGAGAACAGCTGGGATTTGGGCAGAACCCTGTGCCATAGTGACATTAGTCAGCTGCTTCTGGTACAAAGAGAACCAGCAGGTGCTACTGGGGCTAAACCAAGCCTCTGCTTGGGGCCCAATAAGCAGATACAAACTAGTCACAACTCAGTGACATCCAGAAAGTACAGCCTAATTTATGGATTGACTGGCACAGAGGCTGGAGACTAGCCTTTACTGCCCCTGTATCCCAGCCTACCCCACATAACAGCAAATTGGGGAGGACAGCAAAAACTCAAGTCAGCACGCTTCTGAAAGGCCCTAAGCAATTCGGAGAGGGCCAGAGAACCCCAGGACAGTCTGAAAGAAACCAGAAACATGACAAGAGATAAAAATTAAAAAAAAACAAAACCTTCAGCTGCCCAACATGAGAAAATAAGCCCAGGAGAAGTAAACACTGAAGAGAACAAGCACAGTAACCACCCATTGCTTGACACAGCATCAGCCGAAATGAAAAAGTAACTTCATGATCTCATAGAAGAATTTAAAGCAGTACTCCTGATCCAAGTGAGGCAAGATATATAGATTAATTAAAGAAATGACAAGCCCCGCCCAAGAGAACACAGATGGAAGAACTGAGGAAATCAGAAAAGAAAGAGAAACTTCTGAAGAAGAATGTAAACATAACTTAGAATACATGAAACAGATCCAAAGAGAATACCAGGAAACTAAAAACTCCATTGAACACTGGCAAAATGCCTTGACAGAAATTAAAGAGAGCCTTCTGAAACTTGAAGAGAGATTTATGGCATATGATCATGAAAGAAAAAGCCTCTTAAAAATAACAAGGAATCAGTAAGAAGCAATTCAAAAAACTAGAAGATGACAAAAAGATACATAACTTAAGAATAAAGAATGTGAGTGAGGAAGCAGGAGCAACCAAAAATAAAATACAAAGAATATTCACAGATATATTAAAGCAAAATTTCCCATGTATAGCAAAAAAAATGATATCCAGATAAAAGAGGCATACAAAACACCAGCTACCTACAACCAAAACAGATCTACGCCTAGACATATAATAATCAAGATTCCAGAAATCCACCAAAAGAACAGAATATTAAAAGCAGCCAGAGAAAAGATGCAGATTACCTACAATGGGAAAACTATCAAAATAACAGCAGACTTATCAACACAAACTCTTAAGTCAAGAAGGGTGTGGGAAGAAATATTCCAAGTTCTGAAAGAAAATAATATGCAACCAAAGCTCATATACCCGTTAAAACTCTCTCTCAAAATTAATGGAGAAATAAGATACTTTCAAGACAAGGAGGAACTGTGGGAGTTCATAGCCACCAATCCAACTCTACAGAGAGTGCTGAAGGACATTACAGAGAAAGAGAGGAAGAGATACCAGGATTCCAGCAACAGTGGCAGAGAGGCCTCAGTGAATGGGACAGACAGTGGAATGAGGGAATAAGGTGGACAAATTATAGCAGAAAAGTGGAGTAGCAGACATGAGGCAGAGACGGTAAGCTATAATCTTTAGTATAGACAGCTCTGAAACTCTATTAAAAAAGGCAGAGGTCATTGTTAATTGTGTATAAGGATTTAAAAGACACAGTAGTAGTATTGCCATATTTAGTTTGAATTTAATTTGTACTGGTCTGTCCACTCATGTCAGATTTGAGGGCACAGACATCTTGACCCAAAAATAGCAGGTTATACCATGGTAACTATCCTTACTTTCCTATTAACTTAAACTGAAATCCTGCAATACTTACATTGTCTTACTATGACTGATCTTAATTGAATCTGAATCATAAGACTATGGGTTGGCCTTGGCTGATTTTATTTGAAATTGGTATGCTTGTTAGTATCAACCCTAAAAGTAGAGGCAACTACTCTGAAGATAATAAGATGTAAAGGATATTCATACCGGTATTAATTAGTAACAGCTCTCAAATCCTACAATGCTGTCAAAGTTAAGTTTTTATAAAAATAGGTGATACTATATTTAACTATAATAAGCCAGTGTTGTGGTCAAATCTATTGACAATAACAAGAGAAACCATAGTAACTATGGAAGATCATCTATATTGTGGTCTTATATGTCTTATCCATTACATGTTTTTTTCTAGGAAATTGTTTTGCTCTCTTGCTATGACTTGGTATTCCATATAATACAGAGAGGATAGATATATTTGTAGAAATTCACACATTTTTAAAAATTATTTACGGGAACAGATTATATAATGCAAGATGTAATGAACAGATACTCTGAGGAAGAGATGCTAAGAAACCCGAGGCTAATTTTGTAGCATTATGATAGAAATTCTAGCAATACTAGTGTTCGCTGATTAGTATGACATTGGACTGATTTCTTGAGTTCAATTTCAGCATATGTAGAGATGGGGACAGCTATCAAAAGGAGAATGAGAGATAGTTACTATTGTCTTCCCTAATTTGGAACTTGAGGACCTAAAAAGCCTCCAATGATTTGATTAGTTCTATAATATGCAATAAGTATATAAAGTGGGTAAAGATGGGGACAACTATTTGTAAGAAACTAGAGACAATTAGATAGACAATGAAGATCTCCAGTGGACTTGCTTCGAAATCTGTATTTCTTTAAATTGTTTTTTTTAACTGCTTTGTTCTGTTTTGATATGTTTAATCTTACCCTCTTTGAAATGTAAAACAAGTGTGTAGGACTGAAAACCATATTACTGAGCTTGTTCGATCATGGAGCAGAACTGTTTGTAATGTCAGTTTTTGAATGTCATTCTAAATACTTTAATTCTATAACATGAACAGCTATTTCTAAGATGACAATGTGTAACTTATCAACGAGCAATTTCTTACCGTTTGTTTTTCTGTAAGTTTGTATTATTTCTAGCCTTTTTTAAAATCTCCATGTATTTTTTGTTTCCTTTTCTTTAAATAAAAAAAAATTCAAAAAAAAAAAATAAAAACAAAGGAATTACATAAAATACATCAATAACATACCTAAAAATGTGTAACTTCCCAAAAGCTGACAACCCAACAACTGGAGTAAGTGTGTCTAGGAAGGAATTCAGAATCGAAATGGGCAAATGTTTGAAGAGCTCAAGAAAGAAAATGCTTAGAAAGTTCGATGAACTCAAAGAGGGTTTTCATAAACACGGGAACACTTTTAACTGAAAAGATGTTGAAACACTTAAAGAAGGCAGTAACAGCTGGGTGAATTTAATTAAGTCCATGCAAGATGGTAATGAAATTCCTGGCAAAGTATTTCTGGTTATTCCAATGAATAAAGCACAACTCATAGAAATGAAAAGTACAATAGAAATTTCTGCCAGCAGGCCGGGCCAATCATGACATGAAATATTAAAATGTGAAGAGAAGAATGATACAATACTTTACTTGGTGATACACCATGATTCAAAAAAATATGAAAGTTCAATTTGACAGTTCATAGGAGACTAAAATCCATAAGCTATACATTGCAGGCAAAAAACGAAGGGTTGTTTAAAAAAGTAAAATTCTCAAAAATTCATTGTCCATAATTATTACAGAAATCTTTCTAATCTAGACATTGAAATGGAAATCCAGATATTAAGGTGTTTAGAAGTCCAAGCAGATTGGAACTTAAAAGAACCTCTGCAAAAACATTACAGAAAAATCCAAAATATTCAGAACAAATACTGAATACTAAAAGGCATCAGAGACATATCAAATAACTTGTAAAGATGCATCTACCAGAATAACATCACATGTAGCAACACAAATTTTAGATCAGGTGAGCTTGGAAGAATACATCATACCCAAAAAGAGCAATAAAATTTCAATGCACATTGAAATATTCTTCAAAAATATTTTAGGCATCACAGAACAGAAGGTCAGAAACTTTAGGTGCTTGAACCAAGTTGAGTCAGGCTTTGTGCCTCACACTTTATCCCAGCCCTCAAAAGACTGAAGCAGGAGGATCCCTGCAATGTCTGAGCCAACCTGGGCTACAAAGTGAGTTCAAATCCAGTTTGAACTGCAGAGATAAAACATAACTCAACAAATGCCCAAAATGGATAATTCATGTGAAGCGTGAAGGATATGTAATATTAAATTCAAAACTACATTCATCATTCCAAACCAGTGTGTTTTGTTAGTGTTTATATCTGAAAAGCCAGCAGTGTTATTCACTGTGGAACAAGCACCAGAGAAAAGCAATGCTGCTTGCTCTGGAGATGGAGGAAATTAGTGGCAGAATGAAAGACACTCAGAAAACAGGAAAGGCAAGAGGTAGATTTAGTCATATAGCATACAAATGGAAAGCACCTGATAATATGCTGATTTCAACACTTCACTTAGGTGTGCTATGCAGCTGTGAAGTAATGAATTTCTCATTTCAGTGCCTTCCACTTGTAAATTATAATAAAATAATGCAAAACTCATATAAATCTTTTGGCCATATTTCTCTATAAAAAAGTATTTAGGAGAATATGAGACTATCTTCTGCTCAGGCCTGCAGACTTCCTCATGGTTCAGAGGAGACACAGTCTCTCAGACAGTGGAAGGACGTTTTTAAGCCCTCGGCTGCATGAGGAGCAAGCAGCTAGGGATACCCTGAGAGGAAGTTTATGTTTGAGGCTGAATCACTGTGGGAGGAGTACTATAACCCTGCAGACAATAATAATCCACCACATCTTCAGCCTGCATGCCACTGATGGTGAGAGTGAAATCTGTGCCAGACCCACTGCCACTCAACCAGTCTGGGACCCCAGATTCCCAGGTGGATGCCCAGTAGATGAGCAGTCTGGGGGATTGCCCTGGTTTCTGCTACTACCAGCTCAAGTAATTCCTATTAATCTCACTTTGTAAAAGACTCTGGCTGGGCTTGCAGTGGATGGTGGAGCTCTCCCCAAGAGTCACTGCCAGGGAGACTGGAGACTGGGTCATCACAGTGTCACCGCAGACACCTGCAATTCGGAGTGCAGAGGGATTGTACAGACACACACACACACACACACACACACACACACACACACACAGTCGTTATCCTATAAATATTGAAATATGTCCTTTAAAATGTGGACACTAATGCTTTTGGAAATTATTATATACTTAGGTCATGTAACATCTCATTTCATTTTGAAATTAAAATTTAACTCTATACCAATACTACTCTAAGAGATTTTGGAACTGTCCAGTTTCTTACCAGAGAGCCAGAGCCTCAGGCAAATAAAAACCTAGATCTTTGACCTCATTTCGCTGCCCCTGACTCCCAGATGGAGCTCAGATCTCATTGCAAAGGTCTCTTTTACAAAACGTGACAAGTTTGGCTGGCTCTGGAGGAGCTTATTAAAATTCATCTCTAGAGAATCAAATTGCATGAACAATGACATATGAAAGTAACTGCCTAATTCAAGAGACAAAAATACCTACTTGGAAATTGTACTTGGGTGACAACAAAAACACAGTAGTTAATTGAGAAACTCAGATCATTTTAGAAGTTCTAAAATTACAATCCACTAGATGGCCCTAGAAGGACTTTATTCTCAAATTTTAAAAAAGCAGTTTCAAAAGGAGTATGCGTATTACAGGAATAATTGGCTGGCTACTTATTGTGTACAGAAAAGTACACAATAAAATATGCTAGCATAAACAATAATATAAAAATATAACTAAGGATAGAGGATGAAAGAGGATACAAAAAAGAAAAGAAAAGAAATGCTCTGCTCCTATACAAATTCGTATTTTTTGTAACCAAAGCAACATCACATTTATCCTGGCACTAAAGAACACAGGACATGGCTGAGCTCCACTGTTTCCTCATTCGTGAGCCACAGAGCCTTCAGATTTAAGCTAAGGGCCAGGAGGCTTCCGTGGAAGTGTAAATCAAGGACACACAGACGACTCTGCTTTCCACAGGTATTGAGAACTGAAGAGAGGGATCCAGGTAAATTGGAAAATAGAGAGAGAGAAAAAGATAAAAATTTTATTGAGAAATAATGCCTGCAGGGCTACACTGCCAATTTTTTTTATTCCAAAAACATTTGGGTGAGAGAACACAGAAATCAACAATCATATTGGTTTAATGTAGAAATTCCAAAGGTTAGGTACAAATTTAGAGTTGCCCTGAAGGAAGACACTAACAGGTGAATTTCCTAAGATCTTTCAAATAATTTTTCAACAGTAAATAGACCAAAAATTGAGATTTGTGTGCCATCTCAGAATAAAAATATAATTTGAATATGACTGAAAAATAATAGAAATTATTCAACAAAGAGTTCACTCCATATATGAGATTATAAATCATAGAAATATTTTAGAACTATAATTTATAAATGATTGGAATTTAGAAAATATTAGAAAACAATGGAGCATAGAAAGCTGGAAAATTAATAAAAAGTTTAACCAATAGAATTCAACTGAACTTTCTGTGTAAATGATGCCCAATAAAATTATTTAACTGTTCTTGACATTTTATCAGCAACCTAGAAATACTTCTGAGCATTAAATTTTTAAATTTTTCATTGAATCAATTTGATCTCACCTTTTATTTTTAATAAATATATTTTGGGGCTGGGGATTTAGCTCAGTGGCATAAGCACCTGCCTTGCAAGCAGGCGGTCGTGAGTTCGATCCCTGGTACCGATAAAAATGAAAAAGACAAAAAAAAAAATATATATATATATATATATATATATTTTACATTTTTGTGTATAAAATACTATCATAATAAAGTCTTTTAACTCAAAACAAAAGTTACATAACTCTACTAGAATACCATGATATGACACAGAGCTATAGTATGGGATAAGGAACTTCCTTATTTCCAACATAAAAAAAAAATGAAGAATGATTGAAACTATCTACATTTACCCTAGCGAGGTAGCAAGTCCTCTAGATGTTTGTCTCAAATCATAATTTAGCTCTGTTTATGCTTCAAGGAGCTCAAATTTATTTTCTTTGTTTTCTCTTTCTAGTGCTTGTTGAAGGTAAGCATATGGAGAAGAGGGTCTTGAATATCCAGGAAAATCAGACATGTAAACATATCAGCCTTTCTCCAAAGCAGACTTTTCCAGCTTCCAAGTCTTTTCGACTCAAGAGTTTTTATGCAGGTAACTCACTAGACCCAGGAGCAGGCTTAACCTAACACTTATTCCCAACATTCTCAGTCTTTAGAGAACATACACCTACATAAAATAAAAACAGCCATCATCTTTAATTTCTAATGAAATAAAACAGAATACATGGTCCTCATTTTCCTGAAAACCACAATATGCTGTAACCGCTATACACAGTAGGTATATTCGATTCCTTGTGCTATAATAAAATAGTTACAAACTTGTATACTTAAAACAGCACTGGATTACCCTCTCACATCATGGGAAGCTACAAATCTGGAATGAGAGTTGCTCAGCAGCTCTGATCCAGCACATTTTCCCACAGTGAGCATCTTGGAAGAAGCCTAGGAGGAAGTCAGGCAGTGGTCCAGATTACACTGAGACATTCAAAGACTGGGTCTTTCTGGCTCTACCTTATGTATTTTTACTGCCTTTTACTCTGTGGACAGGCGATGGTGGTGGCACAGTTTCTATGGCAAGAAAGAGGGTCTTTCATAAGGAGTTTTCTCTGTTAATTCAGAAAAACATGAACATAAAATTATCCCTGGCTCACTCTGTAAAATAATAAAGGAATTCTAGGGCCAAGAATTTACCTCATGAGCTCAAAGAATTTGCCTAGTAAATTTTAGTTTGCAAGTTGGAAACCAAGTGCAAAAACCACAATACAAAGGAGTTCTTGTCTTCAGAATTTTTTTTTGTTTAATCTGACATGTAGAGACAGAAATAAGTATAACAATGCACTACTTTAAAAACCAGGAAATTACCAGGAAGTTTATATTCACTAGATAAATTTTAGTTCTCTCTAAATTAATTTTTTTTCATCTCTCAGTTCTATTGATTGAGTGTAATTACAAAGTCTAAACCCCAGGTCTGGAGAAAATATTCTGTATCACATTAGTTTCTAACATTATTATAGTTCCTTTGGTAACAGCAAAGTACACTTGACCAATTCCACTCTGTCATGTCAATGACAGAAAACTCTGATGATCAGCACCTGTGACGTAGGCCTGGTTTCTTTTCTCATTAGGAGGGAGCGAGCTGAGTAGGGTGTCTTTTGTCCACCCTGACACTGATCTGGATGAATGCATGTTTATGCTAGGATCTCTCAGGCAAAAGGGTCATATGCATTATGGCCCCTACACAGGTCCAGACTTTCAGATTCAGGTCCAGATAGCATGGATTCCATGTCTTATGTTTTCCTTCTAATATAGAATATATGTTATATTACATAGCTCACATAGGAGGCCTGTAATCCTGGCTTGACTCCTCCCATGTCACTCAGTCAGAGACATTCTATAGTGCGATCCTAAGAAAACTCATTCCCTACAATTTCCAATCTGAACTCAGGAAGAATTAGCTGGTGCAGCATGATGCACTGACCCGTGGCCTGGGAAGATTTTTGTATGAGGTCGAAGCCCCATGACAGGGAAGTTATAACATTGTTGATTATAAATATCCACATCTTCAAATTGGGGATGGTTTATATTTTCAATGAAGTCAGATACTCCTACTGCCACAGAATCCATCAGAGATCTCAGATGCCCAGTTGGATGCCCAGCAGCCTCAGAAACTCTTCTGGTTTCTGCTGATACTAAGTAAAATATTTCCTGCTGTCATTGATGCCAAAAATGACTCTTGCTGGGACCACAATTGATGGTAAAGGTCTCTCCTATAGCCTCCATCAAAGAGCCTGGAGTCTGTATCACTGTGATATCTCCATAAATCCCTGCAATCAGAAATAGATAAGGGTCACACACACACACACACACACACACACACACTCAAAAGCAAATGCAAGCAAATTTTTACATGTGCATTACAATCTGTCTTGTAAAATTCATTTAAAATCATTAAATTTGGTATATAATTAGGTTGTAACTAGGAATAGTTTTTATTTTATGAAATAGTAAATTTTTTTTTCAAATATACAGATCTTATTCTGAAGTGATTTTAATGATTAATTTCTCACCAGAGACCCACAGGATGAAGGCTAGGAGGACCTGGTCTTGGACACCAACTTGTGGACCATGCTGCCTAATGCAGTTTATAGGTCACTGAAAAGCTCTTGTTTATAAAATCTGGGCAGGCGGAGTGGCCTTGCAGGGGCTCATGCAGAATGAGCAAAAGCAAAGCAAGTTGTGTAGACTGTTAAAGTATCTGACATGTATTAGGAGACAAAAATAATATTATCCCTTGAAGTGCAGTTGTGTGACTAGAACATGTACTGCACCTAACTTACTAGCCTTATGGCCATTTTAGAAAATCTATTACTAAAGCCAGTAGATGTATTAAAGAAGAGTGTCTATAAAAAGTTAACAAATAATTAGAAATGGATGTAGTACCCAAAAAAGGAAAGCCAAGTATACTCAGATTAAGAATTGTGTAGAAATAATATAACATGAAGAGAAAAGACTCAGAGAAAAAAAAAGTAGGGAACAAAAGAGGAAAGAAAGACAAGAAAGGAAAAAGAGATTAAAAAAAAGGGCAAATGGAAGGAAGGAAGGAGGGAAAAAGGAAGAAACACAAAACAGGCTAAGAAAGAGAAAGACAAAGAGACACAGGAAGAACAACCAAAGGAGAACAGGAAAGAAGAATGAGAAGGAATGAAGGAAAGAGAGAAAGGAAGCGAAAAACCTAGAGAGGGAGGGACTGACACCTGAGAACAAAAAAGAGAATGATCTTGAATATAACATAAAGTAACTTTCAAAACAAGACTCTGTACACAGAAAAATGAGACTTCAAAGGTAATGACATAGAAGATCAGAAAGCACATATCATCAATCAATACTTTCACACAACCAGAGATGATCATAAGTTCTCCAGAGAGAAGAAAAGTGACAGCAGGTGGAGATTTGAAAACACCAAGAATGTTAATCAAGGAAAAATCTTATTGAAATCTTTTCATGGCTGAGTGAATAGGTCATCAAGAATTATAACAATATATTATGGAGTTTTAACATGTACAAAGAAAATACATAAAGACATATTTAAAGACAGCAAACTGTAAAGCCTATTACCTGTAGCATCATGCTAAAAAGAATGCTAATGGGTGTACTTTACATAAGAGAAGGCAGATGGGACCTTAGACAGAGTCACAGCTGCCACTGAGAAGGTCGCCATCCTTTCCTGCTTCCTGGTATCACCTGCACCTAGGTAGCACAAGCATTCTCCGATCCCCCAGGGTCATCAGCCCAGAATTAAGAAAATCATGTGTGACTTCATAAACAAGACTATTAAGCATTTATTGAATTGTTTATTTCTAAGCTAATATTTTTATCTGTTGATTTATTAATGTATAATTACTGTATTCAGTTATATGTGCGGTGAGCAGTAGGCACATGTACTTAACACATCTGAATTATTTTGAGTGCCTTGCCTTCCTTTTCTCCTCTTTACATCTAGTTCCCTTACAAATTTGTAAATAATTTATCATCTTATTTTGTATCATCTGTCTTATTTGCTGTTTAACATTTTATATTTTGGAATTCCTATATCAGACAAGCTATATGATATTTATGATTATGTGTTTCATTTGTTTTACCCAGCAAATTGTCTGAAGGTGCATTCACTTTCTTACAAAGGACTTAGTGCATTTTCTGGTTCAATAGTGCTCCATTGTGCATAAATACATTTTTATTCCAATCATCTGTTGATGGACATATGAGCTGATTTCAAAATTTAATGCATAGTAATTATGTTTCTATTAACATGTGTATGCCCGAGTCACTGTAATATGATGGATGGCCTGAACACTTTTTGGAGTATATCTTGAACAGGACAGGAGAGTCAAGCAGAATTTCTCTTTTTCTTTTTGCAGCATCTCCGCACAGTGCTCCATACTCTTACTCTTGTTTGACTGACTCTTTTATTTAGGAGGTTTGTTTCTTAAACTGCTTCACATAGTGTCAGGTTTAGTAGTCATCCTGATGAGCATGGGGCAAAAATTTCTTCCCATGGCCGAGGATTTAGCTCAGCGGCATAAGCGCCTGCCTCATAAGCACGAGGTTGTGAGTTCAATCCCCAGTAGTGCAAAAACAAACAAACAAACAAAACAACAACAACAACAAAAAAAAAATCTTCCCATTCTACATGCTGACTTTTCCCTTTTGGCTGCTTGTTTAAATGCACAGAAGCATTTCAATTTACTATAATTTATCGGTTGTTTCTTGATGTTATTTCTGGAACAACTGGGATTCCCTTTAAAAAGGCTTTCTCTAGGCCTATGTCATCAAATCGCTTCCTATATTGTCTTCCAGCAGATCATGTGCTTCACGTTTTCAAGCTCAGGCTTTTCATGCTTTTTGAAAATTATTTTAAAACACGGCGATGAATGTGGTTTAAGTTCAAACTTAATGTGAGTGTAACTAGTTTTCCTAATGCCATTTTTACCGTGGCTGTCTCTCCTTCAGCCAAAGTTACTCACCTCTTTCTAAAAGATCAGATGACTGGATGTGGTGAGAATTATTTTTGCATCTTCTATTTTGTTGCATTGATTTATGTGTCTGTTTTTGTAGCCGAAACCATGACCATTTCCATAGCATTAACTTTTTAATATATCTTGAAGTCTGGGATTGAGATTTTTCTGTTTTAGTCTTGTTGTCTAGGATTGAAATTGCTATTGTGGATTAGATCTGCTTCCATATAAACTTAATGTTGTTTTCCTAGTCTTATTATTTTGACTGGTATTGCATTACATCTGTATATCTACTTTAAGTACAGGAATTTTTACAGTATTGATTTTGACTCTCCAGGAACGTAAAATAACATTTTTATTCTCAGATGTTGGAAAGTGCTATTTGATCTTCTTCTCAGCTTTGGTCTGAAGTGATCTCCATGCCTCCTCCACAGGGAAGAAAACTTCTGGCCAGAGAATGACTCTATCCAGGCTTCACTCCTCAGGGTGGTTAAGATTCTTGGTTGCAAATGAAGACCTCAACTCTTGAAAGACTATACTCAGCTCTTAGACAGCATCAGGACCATCACAAGCTAAGATGAGTCAGCAGTTTCAGTGACATCGCCAAGGCTAACTGCTCAGAGGCCACGGGCAGTTGCCACAGAGTAGATTTTGCACCTAAGCCCCAGTCCGTACTCCAGCCTCACCATTTAATATTGTGCATGCACTGTCACCATTTGTACATGAAAACATCATATGGATCCTCTACTTCAGTTTTCTATGCAGTTGTAATTGAGAATAGTACTCAGTACTTAACTGCTCCCATACAGTTCCCCAAGGGAGAAATGATCTTCAAAATTTGTACTAGAAAAAGTTAGCCCAAAAAAAAGAACAGGAATTTTCCCCGTGTGAGAAATGTGTAATGTAATACATTCTTTTCTCTCTATTGGCATCCAAGAAACTCAATGCTAGACCATATCCACAATCACAGGACTTTTCTTATTACTTTTGGAGTCATAAATTGTATATTTTTGAAAAGTCACACTTTCAATATATATTTCTACTGATCTTGACACATGTATAACTATGTTTTCAAAAATGTATTTAGGCTCTAAACAAGTCAAGCCCCCAATAGTATTCCCAGCTGCACTGTATTCACTCACCACAAACTCAGCTGAGACTCACTGCTGCCTGCACCCTGCATAAATCAGATACTCAAACTCATCACCCTGGATGTCTCAGATACTCATACTCCAATTTCCTTCCATGTGGACACTGTATACTACATGAATTGGTGTCTTGCTCTAAGGAAAATGTCTTTTTTAACTTTGCAGAATGTACATAATTTATTCCTATTGTCGTAATTCTGTGGGTATCTCAACCATAGATGAGGCTCTCATCTTGGTTCATCCCATTATATCCTTACATTGCACCGCCCACATCACCAGATGCTTTACCTGGTGCCACTCAACTACAAACCTTGAAGTTGCTTGCAGATAGGCTTGGGGCATAGGTGCCCAAATTGTAACCTGTCTAGAGGAAGACATAGCCAGAAAAGTACTCAAGAATGAAGAGGAATTCTTTTTAAGGGCCATTGACTACAAAGTCAGACATGCTTGGTATAAAAAAATCAAACAGATAAAATAAATATCAATGAATGTATCAGAAAGCAAAGAGCTCTTCCCATACTTCTGATTGGGTGCTTATGAGAGGATATTGAGAAAATAAATTATAAGCCTGATTTTATTTAAAAATGGAGGAAACTACAGGAAAACATTTATCAGCTCAATTTATTTAATACATACCATAAATCATTCAAATCATTATTATAATCCCACCACAAATATTATTCACAATCAATTTGTGTTTTATTTTTTGTTAACCAATGTAATATCTTTTATTTTGCTCTCAAAAGACTATTGCTACAATTATTTTCTTATGTATGAAATGTTAAAATAAAATCTTATACTCTGCTGTAAGTTTCATCTAATATGTTGGAACAGTTCAACACCACGCAGCTAAACTTCACGTGGTGTGTAGTTTTTAAAACTAGCTAATTTCCAGGGACAAGAATACAAAAGCCGACTCAATGTGTCCAAGTCTGATGCTAACCACTTGTGGTCTCCCCCTTATCTGTGTTAACTTTAGAACTTCGCATTGTGACTGCTCCAATGAGCTGAAATTTATTTTCTTTCATTTCATTTACTACTGATTCTTGTGAGACAGATGAAGAATAGGGCCTTATGAGTCCAGACAGGTCCAACAAGTGAAGTTTTCAACTTCCCAGACTATTTGGAAATAGTCACACGTTCAGAAAAAAAAAAAAAAACTCACCCAAGACAGATAGTGAATGACTCTCAGTCCAGCACACTGGGGCTGAGGCAGGAGGATGCACTGGTGGAGCAGAAACTGGGCAGCTGAACACTGCTATGAGACCAAGTCTCAAAAGCTGAGAAATACAAAGGCCTGGAGATGTAGCTCAGTGTGAACACCTATGTTTAACACCTCCTGCATGTGTAAAACACACACACACACACACACACACACACACACACACACAACACACGGTGATAAGCACATCCAGAGTCCTTATTTACAATAAAAGCACACATTATAGAACCCTTACTTATTTTCCACAAATACTTTTTTCCAAATGTGTGAGAAGCACACCACAGCTTTGGGCTGTCATTAACAGTAACACGGACTTATAGATGAAGTACAGCTTGGCTTTACACAATCACAGCTTTAGAGTGAGTTTCAAATTGACCTCCTTTCCATAGTGATAGCTTGATAATCAACAGGACCATGTCAGCCTTTGGTTCAAATTACCATCACATATGACAACCTTGTATTCAATTGTGACATTCTGATATTGAGAATTACACTTTAAACTATAGGCCATGGGTGCCAGCCAGTATCTATTAAAATAAAGGGTAGATATGGGAAGGATGTTTTATGATCACTCAGAAAAGAGTAGCAAAAAGTATTCCTCATTCATTTTGTATAAAATCAAGAGAATTAGTTCTTTAACAAAGGTTTTGACAAGTCGTGTGTGTGTGTGTGTGTGTCTGTGTCTGTGTGGGTGTGTTTATCTATATATATATATGTATATCAGGATTTTACCAGATATTTACCAACTTCAAATTCTATACACAAAGAATTTAAAATCCACTATATAAGTCATACTATTTTCCTTTTCCTCTTGACTTCAACAGAGTTACTGATCTCAAACTTGAGACAGTTATTTTTATCTGTACTCTGAACTTTTGATTTTAGTGCTCTTATCTCATTTAATTTCTAGGTGAACTTAAAGACTATATCTAATACTTGTATCTAAGATGATAAAAGATAACTTGGTTACAAGAAAAGGGACTTTCAACTCCACTGCATGATGTTAATGACAGAAAATGCTCAAAATGTGTTTTCTGCATTTTGTTCTCTTCCAGGAGGCTAAGAAGCATGAGCCTTCCCCTCCCAGAGAGTGTTCTGCACACATCCAATATCCAGGGACTGCAGTCCTGTCTAGGATGGGCAGAGCCCAGAACACTGGGTCCTGCAGGAGGTGCAGAATTTCTGAGGGATCCTTGTATCCATTATTGCACACAGCATGGACTATAGCTCTATTGTTTCCTGCACCTTCAGAGAACATTTTATACCACTGGGCTCACATGAGAAGCCTCCCACCATGCTCTTTACTCTTTCTGCACCACTACACCCAAAAGGCTACTTGCATTTTGTCCCACAAGGAGGACCTTCCCAAACAAGTCTCAGAAAAAACCTGGCTCTAACTTGGCCTTGACCGATCAAGACGCTTCAGTTCAGTTTCTCAAAATGAGGCTTCCTCTTCGGCTCCTGACACTGCATCACTGGTATGGACACAGGGAAATGAGGAGGAACATGGGATGAGAGGGTGAGTTTTGGGGTCCCATTACCACTTGTGTATATCTGTGGGATGTGCAGCCCTGGCTTGAAGTATGGGTGTGTGAGGTTAGATCTGTGGGTGAAGAAATTTCCTTTAGGACTCAAGACCTTGCCTTTCATGATGATTGCCACAAAGAAAGAGAGGATTGCTTAGATAAATTTTAGAGGGATCCTTGAGATAAGAAATCTTGGGAACTATGTCAAAATTGACAATTTTTCATTGTAATTTAAAATTACAACAGCAATTTAGCTTGGTAATTATAACAGCAAATTAGCTTGATAATTACAACAAAAGTATAAAAATTAGCAAGATATTTGTATGTGACTTTGTACTTCTTCTTCATCATTTTAGAATCCTTGGGAGACAGTGATATCCCAGACCCCACTGTCTCTGTCCCTCTCTCCTGGAGAGCCACCCTCCATCTCCTGCAGGTCCAGTCAGAGCCTCCTGCATAGTGATGGAAAAACCTCTTTGAATTGGGTTGTGCACAAAACAGGCCAGGAAATAAGGCATGATTTATCAGGTTTCCAACTGATATTCTAGCATCTCAGACAGGTTCAGTGGCAGTGAGTCAGGGACAGATTTCACACTCAAAATCAGCAGGGTGGAGGCTGAGGACCCTGGAGTTTATTACTGTGTGCAAGATACACATGTTCCTTCCACAGTACTACAGCCCAGAACACAAACCTCTCTGCCTTGGGAGACCCAGCCGCCCTCCTGCAATGCTGTCTGGGGAGCAGCACAGCACAGACTGCTCTGTGTGAGAGGAAGAGTTTGAAGACTCAGAAGAACAAGTTGCTGCTAAGAGCTCTGCCCAAAACAGAGAATGAGGAAGACAACAGAGCAAGAGGGACCTGTGCTGTAGGGAGAACTCTGACTCAGAGAGGGGAGGATGTCCCTTTGAGACTTGAATCCTCTGTTCTTTTATGAAACTGAATAAAGCCAAATCAACAGCACAATTAATGTAGACTAAAATGATTAGTAAAATAGAAATGGCATATAAGACATGTGCTTTGCCTTGCATTTCCTTTTATCATTTCATAATCCATATAGTGACCATGCATCGTCCTTTCAGCCTGTTTGTTACTTCGGGACAGCCACCCCAATCTCAGAAGGCCAAAGGTGAGGAGGTCCATTCTGGGCTTGCAATGTTGGACTTTGTGCCACTCCATGATCATCAGCAGAAGTTGCATCATGCAGGGGTCTTGATCTTACTGACTCCGTGATGAATAAAGATCCTGGCATAAAGAAACTGCATTCATGTCTCATCTTTCTAATCAATGTAACAAGGCAAAGATGAGCACACAAATTGTGATTTTGCCTCATCATATACTGCAGATGATCTAAGACAAGTTGAGGGAACCTCATTTGATGATTTGCAGGAATATAGCTACCATACAAGCAGAGCAAGCAAATACCTAGATATTTATCACAACAATGAGCAACAATTTGAAAATGATTTTATGGGCAACTATGACCTCTGTTCTTCACTGTCACAAAGGCATAGGAGATTTTAGTCTCCACAAGCATCTTTCTTTCAAATAGAACATCTACACCTACTACTTTCAGAATTAAGGCACACACTTCCACCCATACTTGTAATCATTGATAAATCTCAATTGGCTCAGGTTCTTCCTGCTTGAGAAAATCCTCCAAGATCAATACTGTTCTTGAAGATAGAACAGAAATGTTTGCAGTCTTGCTGTTTAAATGTCCAATTTGTATGCGTCATTTTTGTAACTTGAACAGCTACTTGTAAAACTACAATATATAATTATCAAGTAGCAATTTCTTACTGTTTATTTTCTTTGAAATTATGTATTATTTCTACCCTTTTGCTGTTTTGTTTATTCTCTCTTTAAATAAATTTTTTAAAAAATCAAAAAAATAAAAAATAAAAAAGAAAGAAATACACAGAGAAAGGGAGAGAAAAGCAGGTCCTAGTGTCAAGCCAATGTTTTTAGAATCTGTTTTTCTTTCACAAAAATAAAAGTGCTGAGCAGACATAAAAGTGTCGTTTAGGGTAGGCTGTTATAAAGGGCCTAAACTTTGCGTCTTTTCAAGCCCACAGCTCATCCTGGGCAGGGGCAAGAATTCTAGGATCACTTTTCTAAAGAGACGACCACTTGCTGTTGGTCAGTCATATGCAAGTCACCATTGAAGGAAAATTGCTCTTAACCTTCCCCTTTCAATTACCTTGAAATATTTTTTCTACCATGCCATCATCTGGTTTAGCAAGTACAGATTCCTTTGCAGTACCTCAGAGTGCCGCCGCTGTGAAGAGCCTGATGCCTTCTGTACCATTAGTTTTTCAGCACAGGTTGTACACGGTCATTTTCTTAGTTCACCAAGCTCGGTTCCCAGTGTTGGTCCTGTAATCTGAACTCATCCTCTCACCTTCCCACATCCTCAGGCAATTACAGCACCAAGGTGATTGTGTTCATCACCTGTCTTGTACTCTGATATCACAAGCTTATTATTCTTTTCTCAACCTGCCCAGTGACCACATCCCGTAAAAATAAATAGATATATAAACTGAAATGAGAAAATGGGCAAAGGCTGGAGTTACAGCTCAGAGGCTTACCTGGCAGGCATGAGGCTAGGAGTTCAGTTTCCAAAACCATTCAGCCCCTCCAAATACACAAAATCCAATGGTTATTTCAACTACTGTAGAGCATCAGTGTAAAATACTACAGGGCCCCGACTGTCACTGTTTCTTCTTTAAAATAAAAAACATTAAGGTAAAAGAGGACGTAACACAGGTCAGAACAGGACAATTTAAGCAACATAGAGTTTCACCACAAGACAAGCGACATAACAGTAGCTACCGTAGTGTCTCTTACCTGGAAATATTTGCAGATACCTTCATTTACTATAGTATCACCAAAAAAAGACAGTGTAGAACCAGTCAAGAGAATGAAAGTATTACAGGATATTCAGCATCAACTAACAGACATGAACAATGGTTTCTATATTATCTCCTTCTCTATAAAAAATTTTGTTTATACTATCACATATAATAAAATCCAATAAGATACAACAAGGTAAAACCAATGGAGAAAGAGGTACAAAACTTGGGGGGAACTTCAAAACAAGATATGAAAAAATGCTCATCATCATTGGTCATTAGAGAAATACAAATCAAAACCACACTGAGATTCCATCTCACTCCTGAAAGAATGGCCAGGATCAAGAAAACCAACAACAAATGCTGGAGAGGCTGTGGGGAAAAAGAAGCTCTCCTACAGTGTTGGAGGGAGTGTAGACTGCTACAACCTTTGTGGAGGTCAGGCTCGAGATTTCTCAAAAAGCTGGGATTGGAAGTCCCATTTGTTTCAGCTATTTCACTTCTAGGCATATTCCCAGAAGAACTGAAATGCACAGGTGTACAGTGATATATGTGCACCTATGTTTATAGAAGCACAATTTGTAATCGCCAGATCTTGGAAACAACCCAGGTGTCCATCAACTGAGGAATGGATAAAAAAGTTGTGGTATTTCTATACAATGGAGTATTACTCAGCTATAAATAAGGATCACATTGAGATATTTATCAATAAATGGGCGCAGCTTGAGACCATACTCATAAGTGAAATAAATTAATCTCGCATGTGTGAATTCCAAATAGTTTCCCTAATGTAAGTAATGATTAAAATATATAAAAGTATGTGGTAATCATGATTCCCCATTATGTGGCCTTGAAGCCTTATAAAGTGTTCACTTATTAATTGGAATGGCTTTATTCTGGCTGCTTGATATGGAAATATTGGAAGCTATAGTATATGAAGTTATGTTCAAATATTTCAAGGAAAAAGACAGACACTATGGTAACTACAATTAAGTTGGATTATTTGGTGGTGAAGCACTAGGTTGCTGAAACAGTCATGCTTTGACCTTTATTATGTTGTTATGTCCTCTTTTATCTCAATGTCTCCCTTATTCATTAAATAATTATTTAGTTATTTTTTTATGATTTTTAGTTAAGAGGAAAAATTTAAAAATTAGCAGGATATATTAGCGTAACATTTTTTGATTTCCTATTAACTTGATTTGAAGTCCTGTAATACTCCCACTATCTTCTTTTGACTGATTAGACTCTGCTCCATTCAGTATGATAGTATCAAGTTTGAGGGTATAGGCAACTACTTTGAATGCAATAAGATTCACTAAGATGCCCATTCTGGTTTGACTATTATCTCCTTTGGAAGTCCTGTAATGTTTACAATGTTTAAGTTTTATTGGTCTTGTTCTCTACTGTTTTGTCCAACTTTATAATACCTAATGAGATAGGCAATTCTTTTTAAGGAAGCAAGAGGCATTATGGTAACCACTGTTGATAACCTTGTACTCTGTTTTTACATCATGTACTATTTCTATCCTTGGTTTTGACTGACAGCTTTGTTTTGCCATATTTGACTTTATTCTCTTCCAAAAAAAGTAATAAGAACTAAGGAGTAATAAAACCCAAAATGTGTAAATTTTGTTGTAAAAAAGAGATGGAAAAAAGTGCTCTAAAGGAAACAACTGCAAGTGTGTTTAGGGGTATTAAATAGCTGACCATATTAATGTTTTTGGTTGGATCATTGGACATAACTCTTTGCAGTCTCATTGTTTGAATGTCCACTTTGTATGCTTTGATACTGTGACTTGAGCAACTATCTCTAAGATGATAATGTGTAATCTATTAACTGGTGGTTTCTTACTGGCTTTTTTTGTAGTTCTGTGTTACTTGTACCTTATGCCACTTTGTTTTGTTTTGTTTTTTCTCTTTTTACTTTTAAATAAAATTTAAAAAATACAAGATGATATTAAGTCAGCACTAGCTATTATAATGTCTTGGTTTCTTCAAAATAGCTGTTCATACCATCACAGACAATAAAATCAAACAACCCAGAATAAAACCATTCCAATTAATCAATGAAAACACTATAAAGCGTCAAAGCAATATAATGGGAAATCATGATTACCACATGCTTTTATGTATTCTTACCATTTCTTACACTAGGGAAATATTCGGTATGTATACATGTGAGTTTGACTTATTTCGCTTATGAGTATGGTCTCAAGTTGCATCATTTATTTATAAATATCTCAATGTGATCATTCTTTATAACTGAATAGTTCCTCTTTGTATAAAAAGACCACAACTTTTTTATCCATTCCTCAGGTAATGGACACTTAGGTTGTTTCCAAGATCTGGCTATTACAAATTGTGTTGCTATAAACATGGGTGCACAGACTTCAATGTGGTATAATGTTTTTAGTTTTTCTGGGAATATGCCAAGAAGTGGGATAGCTGTAACAATTGGGACTTCCAATCCCAGCTTTGTAAGAAATCTTCAGACTGACCTCCACAATGGTTGACCAGTATACCTTCCCACCAACAGTGAAGGAGAGTTCCTTTTTCCCCACAGCTCTCCATCATTTGTTGTTGGTAGTTTTCGTGCTTCCGGTCATTCTTTCTGGAGTGAGATGAAATCTCATTGTGGTTTTAATTTGCATTTCTATAATGAGTAATGATGATGAACATTTTTTCATGTATTTATTTGTCATTTGTACTTCTTCATCTGAGAAGCGTGTATTCATCTCAGATGCCCATTTTTGAATTGGATCTTTGATTTTTGGGGGTCATATATTTTTTTTAATTCTTTATATGTTTTATCCAGAAGTCCTTTGTCTGAGGGACAGTTCACTAAGATTTTTTCCCAGTTTGTGGGCTTTCTTTTCACTATGGTGGAGATTTCTTTTGACACGCAGAAACTTTTTAATAAGATGTGATCCCAGCTGTTGATTTTGGGAATTATTTCCTGTGTGGTTTTATTCCTGTTCATTAATTCTCTATCTACCCCTATGTCTCCAAGATTTTTACCCAATTTGTCTTGCAATAGATTTAATGTTTCTGTTTTAATATTCAAATCTTTGATCCATTTAGTTTTTAATTTAGTGCATGGTGATAGGCATGGGTCTAGATTTAGTTTTTGGAATATGGAGAACCAATTTTTCCAGCACCATTTATTAAAGAGACTGTCGTTCTTCCAGTGAACATGTTTGACCCCTTTACCAAAGATAAGGTGGTTAAGTGTGTTTGTAGTTGTGCTTGTATGTTCTAATCTATTCCATTAATCTTCAGGTCTGTTTTTATTCCAGTACCATGTTGACTGTATTACAGTTGCTTTGTAGTATGACTTTAAGTCAGGGATTGTGATGCCTCCTCACTTGCCTTTGCCGCTTAGAATTCTTTTTGCTATTCTAGGTCTTTTCTGCTTCCAGATGAACTTCAGGATTGATTTCTCTAGATCTATTTGGTATGTTGATGGTATTTTTATTTGGATTGCAATGAATCTGTATAACACTTTTGGGAAAATGTCCATTTTTATGATATGTATTCTTCCTATCCATGAGCAATGGATATCTTTCCATTTTCTGAGATCTTCTTCAATTTCTTTTTTCAGGGTTTTATAATTTTCCTTGTTTAGATATTTTACTAATTTTTGTGAGATTAATTCCTAAGTGTTTCATTTTTTTGGATGTTAGTGTGAAGGATGTGGCTTATTTTATTTCTTTCTCTTACTTTTTTGTTAGTGTATAGAATAGGTACTGACTTTTTGAGTACTGATTTTGTATCCAGCTACATTACTGAATTTGTTTATTATATCTAGGAGTCTTTCAATGGAGTTTAGGGGATCTTCTATGTAGAGAATCATGTAATCTGCAAATAATGATAATTTAACTTCCTCTTTTTCTGTCTTTATATCTTTTATTTCTGTCCCTTGTCTAATTTCTCTAGCTAGTATTTCCAGTACTATATTAAATAGGAGCAGTAATAAGGGACATCCTTGTCTTGTGCCTGATTTAAGGTAAAGGCCTTCAGGTTTTGGCCATTTAATATGATGTTGGCTGTAGTTTGTCATAGATGGCCTTTATCTTACTGAGGTAAACACAATCTATTCTAATTTTCACTAACATTCTTATCATGAATGAGTGTTCGACCTCATCAAAAGCTTTTTCTGCATCTATGGAGATGATCATGTGATTTTTTTTTATTTTGACTTTATTGATATGATGGATTACATTTATTGAATTACGTATGTTGAACCATCACTGCTTGCCTAGGATGAATCCCACTTGGTCGTATTGTATAATCTTCTTGATGATTTGCTGCATCCTATTTGCCAATATTTTATTGAGGATTTTTGCATTTGTGTTCATTAGGGAGACTGGCCTGTAGTTCTCTTTTTTATTTGGGTCTTTCTCAGGTTTTGGTATTAGAGTAATATTTGCTTCCAAGAATGATTTAGGAAGAAAGGCTTCCCTTTTGATTTCATTGAAGAGTTTGAGGAGTGTCAGCATTAAGTCTTCTTTGTATTTCTTGGGCCTAGGCTCCTCTTTGTAGATAAGGACTTAATTATATTTTCAATTTCATTAATAGAAATTGGGTCATTCAGCCATTTTAACATCTTCTTGACCCAGCTCTTGTACTTCATATATTTCTAGGAATCAGTCCATTTCTTCTGTGTTATCGAACCTATGAGAGTAGAGGCTTTTGAAATAGGTGTTGATGATCTTCTGTATTTCCAGATAGTCTGTAGTGATTTTGCCTTTTTCATTTCTTATTGCATGAATCTGAGCTGTTTATTTCCTCTTTTTAATAAGGTTGACTAGGGGCTTATCAATATTATATACTCTCTCAAACAACCAACTCTTTGATTCACTGATTTTTTGGATTGTTTTCTTAGTCTATATTATATTAATTTCTGGTCTGATTTTTATAATTTCCGTCCTTCTTATGGCTTTGGGATTGACTTATTCTTCTTTATCGAGATGTTTGAGATGTAGCAACAGGTTGTTTATTTGTATTTGTTCTGTTTTCTTGATGTGGGCACTCAGTGCAATAAATTTTCCTCTGAGGACTGCTTTCATTGCATCCCATAGATTCTGGTAAGTTGTATTTGTATTTTTGTTTGCTTGTAGGTATTGTTATTTTCTTCTTTAATTTCCTCTTGAACCAGTGATTGCTCAAGAGTGTATTATTCAATTTCCATGTGTTTTTGGAATTTTTGGAGTTTTTTATCATTAATTTCTAGTTTCATGGCACTATGATCTGAAAACTTGCGTGGGATAATTTCAATTCTTTTGCATTGATTTAAATATCTTCTGTGAGCTAGTAAATGGTGTGTTTTAGAGAATGTTGTATCTGCTGCTGAGAAGAATGTACATTCTGATGTTGTTGTATGGAACACTCTGTATATGTCTATCAAGTCCATTTGTTCATAGTTGTGATTAAGTTCTGTTTTTTTCTTTTTGATTTTCTGTC
Organism: Cavia porcellus; assembly: GCF_034190915.1. Lineage (NCBI taxonomy): Eukaryota > Metazoa > Chordata > Mammalia > Rodentia > Caviidae > Cavia > Cavia porcellus. The sequence continues at coordinate 40,231,907 of NW_026947501.1, read as the reverse complement.
TGGTTGTTCTGTCCCTTGGTGTCAATGGTGTGTTAAGGTCCCATGTTATAATTTGTGGTTTTGCTAATTTGGTTTTTCATTTCTATTAATACTTGCTTTGTATAGCTGGGTGTTTGGAATTTGGTGCATATGTTTATAAGATAGTTATCTCTTCCTCTTTAAGTTTTTCCCTAACCAGTATGTAGTAATATTCTTTATCTCTTAGGATCACTGTTGGTTTGAAGTTCACATTATCTGCAAACAAAATAGCTACCCACCCTTTTTTTTTTGTTCCTGTTGCATGACATATTGTTTTCCATCCTTTGATTTTCAATCTGTGAGTTTCCTTTTGGAAACAGACAGCATATGATTGGATGTTGTTTCTTGACCCATTATGCCTGTCTGTTTCTTTTATTTGGTGAATTGAGACCATTTACATTAATGGTTATAACTCTTATATATTGGCTTATTGTTGATAAATTATCTTTCTGCTAGTATCTTCATCTTTCAATTCTGTTTAGTTGTCTACCTTGCTTAGTAGTTTTTTTCCTATGTGTATCTAGATTGTCTTTCAGTATTCTTTTTAGGGTTGGCTTGCTGTTCATGAAATTGTTCAGCTGTTCTTTGTCATGGAAGTATCTTTTTTCTCCATCAATTTTGAAGGACAGTCTTTCAGAGTACATCAGCCTAGGTTGGAAATCATTTTCCTTTAGGATCTGAAATACTTCACTCCATGCTCTTCTTGACTATATTGATTGTGCTGATAAGTCTTTTGTGATTCTGATAAGTTTCCCTTTATAGGTGATTTGTCTTTTCTTTCTCACAGCTTTTAATATTCTATTCTTATGTTAGACTTCTGGGATGGTGATTATTATATGTCTCTGTGTAGTTTTATTTTGGTTATGGCTATTTGGAGTTCTGCATGCTTCACTGATCCTGATGTTAGTTTTCATTCTCATGTTTGGGAAATTTTCAACTATTTCTTATCTAAATATCCTCTTGACATCCTTTAAGTTGTTTGCTTCTTTTTCATTTATCCCTATCAATCTTATGTTGTCTATCTTTGCATCATCTTGCAGCTGTTGAATTATTTCCTGATTCGTTGTCATTTTAAAAAGATCTTTCCTTTCCTGTTCACTAGCTGCAATCTTGTTTTTGAGGATAGAATTTCTATCTTCACTTTCATTGAGGCAGTTTTTACAACTTTCAATGGAATTTTTGATTTCCTGCATATATCTTTGCATCTGATTCATGTATTGTTTGTTTTTATATTGTTCATGCAGGTATTCATCCAATTTTTTAGTTCCTCCAGTTTTTTAACTGTGTCTTATTTAGATATGTTCAGCATCTCTTTCATTTGTTTTATCATTTTTTCTTTTACCTGGGAGATTATTTCTAGTTTGAATTCCTTTAAAGCTTCCCAGGGTTGCTTCTTTATTTCAGTTGCTACTATTTCAGGTATTTCAGGTTTATGGCATATGTTTTCTTCTATGTACATAGTTCCTAAGGTTTCTTGGGATGGGCTGGAGGCTTGAGATTATATTTTGGTCCTTCATTAGGTCATTTTCCTATATCTATGCTTCAAGTTTTATTCCAAGGCTTCTCCTGGGCAAGGGGAGAAGGACATCCTCTTCTATGCTCAAAGCTCCTGGGACTCTAGCCACCCAGTTCTCTGGATTGAGATAGGGTCACTGGGATTGGGCCAAGCAGGCCCAAGCCCTGCTGAGCTGGTTCTGTGTGGCAGAAAGCTGTGAAGCTCCCTCACTGGCAAGAGCAATGATCTTAAACTCCCTCCTGGGACTTGGGATAGTGGGAGGACACTCACCCCAGGCTGCCCAGTCTCCACAATTGTGGGCACAGGCAGGCCAAAATCCCCAGAGCTGGCCAAGCTTCACAGGAAGCCAGGAAGTTGGTGCAGGCAGGTCCAAGCCCTTCTGAGCTGGTTTAGTGCAGCAGGAAACCTTAATGTTCCCTTTCCAGGGGGAGCAATGATCTTAACCTCCCTCCTGTGGCTCAAGATGGTGCCAGGACACTCACCCAGGGCCACCCAGGCTCCAGAATTAAGGGTAGGGCGCAGGCAGGCTCACATCCCCAGAGCTGGCGAAGAATGGCAGGATAACCAGGAAATTGGTGAGACAGGCCCAAGCCCTGCTGGACTATCACTTTTTCTTCATACTGATTGGGAGTTTTCCTCCGGAAGGTGGGAGACTTTAAGGAACTTTTACAAAGAAGTGTACAAGTGTTGCCTCTACAGCTCTTTCGCATGCACTTCAAGTACATGGGAAGATTATTTCTGAGATTGCTTCTATCAAACACACTGAAATATTTTATCCACCAGCCTATGATATAGTTTAATTACTATTAAATGACATTCAGCACCTCACAGGATTGAATGTCTGACAGTTTGATGCCTGACATGTATCCTTATTCCTTTGTCCCTGCTAGAAATTGGCTCATAAGGAACATGGTGGTGCAAGACCATTTGCTTTCTCCATGGAGCTTGATAGCCAGTGCTTTACCCATCATTGAAGGGCACCTCTGACCCACCAGATCCCCAGACAATTAGAGCAACCATGCCATCCTGTACATTACAGCAGCTTTGCTACCTCCTATTGTTTACAACACACTCCTAAACATTGGGTGATCTTTATTTGTCCTGCAGCTTTGCATCTAATCCCTTTCTTTTTTTCTGTTTATCTATTCTTCCTACACTGATACCTGCTATATTTTCTCTACTGAAGGTAAAGTTGGTATACTGAGGACTTATTTCTTCATGTAAATTTCTGGTTCATTTTAGATTTTGTTATATAACCAAAAATCTATTTCATACAATTAAAGGTGGCACATTACTACATACCACAGTTTGTCATTTTCTAGGCTGTTTTTGATGTAATAGTTATTGATAAAAACAGCGCCTTGGCCAAGGTGACATAGTTCTGTTAGCCAGCTGTTCTTCCTGCTATACCAAGATTGACATGGCCTAAGGGTCATATAATACACTGGGCCACTCTCAAAGATCCAGGGCCTCTACCAAGTAGGCAGCAACTTCTCAACCCCAATAAATTGAAGAGGTATAATCTTGCAACACACTCAAAACCCAAAGCTGACTAAACATGTAATATACCTCTCAGGTAGTCATTTCCTAGCAGTTCTAAATAATAGCAGTCAAGTTACCCACCACAAGCAGTTACAAGCATCAATCTGAAATTAAACTAAAACACAGAGAAAATGAAAAGACACTTCAGCAAGATGCAACTCCACTTATCCATTTCTGCAATGACAAACATGGGACAATGATGTGGGGCAAACAAAAAGCCACCTACCTAGAACCTCTGAGGTACAAACAATAAAGCAAATCAACAAAGATTTAGACAAAAATCAATTCAGATATAATTTCTTAAATAACTGCTAGTGACCATAATGTAAAAACATCCTTAGTTACTCTAGAGCAGATACAGATTAAAAAAATAGAGGAGCAAGGAAATTAACTGAAGTCATGAGTGCTCAATATTGGAAAGAACAGAAATTCAAAAACAGATTCAAGGAGATATCCAGGACATTAAAGCTTCCAATTAAGTATTCAGAGCAGAATAAACCAATGTGAGGCCAAAATCTCAGATATAAAAACAAGATTAGTTAGTGAGGATAAAAATAAATATTTCTTTAAAAATGTTACAGATCACAAGAACTCAACCTAGCAGCCGCTACATGAAACAGAGAAGACTTACATAAGAATTATTAGAGTCAGTTAAAAAAAAAAAACCCTCAGGAACTAGCATACATGTGAAACAAACTGATGATAGACATCATGGCAGAACAATTCCATGCCAAGTAGAAAGATTTTCACAGTCCTGAAAATAGAGTTCCAATTACCATGCATAAAAAAAGCATATAACAAGTCATATAAGCATCAAGATTCCAGAAATTCTTTCAAGAACAGAATATTAAGAGCTGCTAGACAAAAGAATAAAATATTATATAGATGAAAGCCTATCAGAATCATACCTGACTTCTCAACACAAGCCGAGTCAAGAACAGTTTTGAGTGAAGTATTTCAAACTTCCTCAAAAAACTAAAAAATAAAAATAAACACATCAGCCCATACTGATATCCCTTGGAAAAATATCTTTCAATTTTGATGGAGAAATAAGATACTTCCTTGAAAAAGAACAGTAAAGGAAATTCATGAGCATCTAACTAGCACTACAAAATGTTCTGAAATACATTCTAGGAACAGGTAACAAGAACTACAATTCCTTGAACCACAACAGAATGAATCTACTGGGAACAGAACAAAATAAAGCATAGGGGAGAAAAAGAGAGATAAATCTGGAAAATAACATGAGAATAATAAATTTATAAATACTAGTTATAACCATCAATGACAATGTTCTCAGTTCCCCAATCAAAAGAAACAAACTGGCAAAATGAACCAAGAAGTAAAATCCATCAATATGTTGCATATAAGAAACATATGTACCTCCAAAGAAATTCATGAACTGAGAGACAAAGGACAGGAAACTATACTCCATGCAACATGAACCAGAGAGAAAAAAATGGAGATAGCTACTCTATTCACAAAGTATATTCTAAGTCAGACATATTAGGAGAGACAAAAAAAGATAACTACATACTCATAAATGGAATAATCCAAGAGGAAGAAATAGCAATCATATATATGGATTCCATAAATATTAGTGCCTCTAATTGTATAAAACAAACATTAAGAAACACGAAAAATCTAACATGCATGATCACTATTTCTTGGGGAATCGCATCCTCCACTGTTACAAGAGACAGAACAACTAGACAAAAAATCAACAGTGAAATATTACAACTGACACAAATTTCTCAACAGTCAGATATACTAGATGTCTACAGAAAGTTCCACCCCACAATATTAGAATACACATTCTTCTCAATTGCATCCAGGATGTTCCCTAAAATACAAAACAGACTCATTCATAAAAGTAAATGTGTAAGTAAATGCAAAGGAACTGAAATCACCCCATGCATATTGTCAGACAATAGTGCAGTGAAATTGGAAATCAATGGCTAAAGAAACCAAAGAACTCATAACATATTAAAATTAAATAGTATCCTCTTGAACAACAATGGGTAACAGATAAGATTAATGAAAACTTAGACACTTCTACAATTCAATGATAATGCCAATACAACATGGCAAAATTTATGAGACACCATGAAAGCAGTTTTATGAGAGAAATTTATAGCACCAAGTACTTTTGTTAGGAAAACAGAGCAAGATCAAATAAACAACTCCATGTTGAACCTCAAGGTACTGGAAAAAGAAGAGTGGGTTACACCAAAGCTAACATGAAGCACTAAGTTATACCTCAGAGCAGAAACTAATCCAACAGAGACTAACAAAGTGATGCAAAGAATCAATGAATAGAAGAATTGGTTCTTGAAAAGATAAAACTTAGCACAAAAAGGAAAGAAAGACAAATCCAGACAATTAGGAATGAAAAGGGTGAAATCACAACAGATCCCACAGAAACCTAGATTATGTTTTTCTATTTCAAGAAACACTATGCCATTAAAATGGATACTATAGAAGACATGGAAAATTTCTTGATGCATATTAAATTCTAAAGTTGAAACAATATATAAAAATTCTAAATAAACCAATATCAATCAATGAAATTCAAGACATTAGAAACCTAACATCAAAGAAAAGCTGAGACCCTCTTAATTTGCTGCTGAATTCTATACGAAATTTAGAGAAGACTTAATACGACTACTTTTTATATTCTTTCATGTAATTGAAAGGGAAACAAAAATTCCAAATTCATTCCTGGATGCAAGCTTTACCCTGATTCCAAAACATAAGAAGACCCAACAGGAAAATGAGCTACATTCAATGTACCTAATGAATGCACATGTGAACATCTTCAGTAAGATAGTAGCAAACAGAATTGTAGCAAATCAGCAGGAAAACTGTATAACATGAGCAAGTGGGATTCATCCCAGGGAAGCAGGGGTGGTTCAACATATGCAAATCCATAAATGTAATAAACCATATTAATAGAGCCAAGGGCAAAAACCATATGAGTATCTCAACAGATGCAGCAAAAGCATTTGACAAAATCTGATAAAAGTCACCTGTGACAAATCAGCAGCCAACACCACACAGAATAGATAAAAATTGAATGTTTTCACTCTGAATTAAAGAACAAGTCACAGATGTCCACTGTCACAATTCCTAATCTGTATAGTTCTGGAAACTTTAGCCAGAGCAATTAGATGAGATAATGAAATAAAAGAAATAACAATACAAAAGAAAGAAGATAAACTGTAATTAACAATAGGAAAGAAAGAAGATAAATTGTAATTACTCAAAGATGATACAATAGTCTACCTGGAAGAGTACTGAAGCACTGCCCAGAGTCTTCTAGGTTCAATAACCAACCGCAGTAGCCTGGCTGAATGCAAAGTCAACACTCAAACATCAATGGCCTTCCTATACAAGAATAACCCACTCACTGAGAAAGAAATCAAAGAAACAACACCTTTCACAATATCATCCACAAAAAGGAAATTCCTAGCGGTCCCTCTAAAGAAGGAAGGAAAACACAAAACTCTGAGAAAGAAGACTGAAAAAGATATCAGAATATGGAAAGACATCATCTTGGGTGGAAAGAACCAATATAGTGAAAACAGTGATATTTTCATATTTATTACATAGAACAGTGCAATAACAATCAAAATTCCAACAATATATCTCACAGGATTAGAGAAAACAACCCTAAAATTCATCTGGAATCAGAAGAGATCTAAAGTAGCAAAAAAAAAAAAAAAAAAAAATTCTGGGCAAAGGCCTGAGGATTTAGCTCCGTGCCATAAGTACCTACCTGACCAACAATAGATCATGAGTTTGATCCACAGTACCAAGAAAGAAAGAAAGAAAGAAAGAAAGAAAGAAAGAAAGAAAGAAAAGAAGGAAGGAAGGAAGGAAGGAAGGAAGGAAGGAAGGAAGGAAGGAAGGAAAGAAGAAAGAAAATGAAAAAGAAAAAAAAAATCTGGGCAAAAAGGCAAGCCAGGGGTCACCACAATCCCTGATTGAAATGCTACAAAGCTACTATGATGAAAACAGCATGGTGTTGGGAAAAAAAAAAACAGATCTGATGATCAATGGATCATAACAAAAGATGCAGAAATAACTAGAAACACTATCAGCCACATTATCTTTGCAAATGGCAGCAAACATGTTCAACTGAAAGAAGATAGACTCTAATAAAAGCAATGCCAGAAAAACTGGCTTTTAACATGAAGAAGACTTAAACTAGACCGGTGTTTATCTCCACGCACTTCACTAAATTTGAAAGGAATCAGAGATCTAAATATTAAAAAGAAATGCTAAATCTGCAAGAAGACAAAACATGTGGAACTCTTAAAGATGTAGATGTAGGCGAAGATTTTGTGAACAAGGACCCAATTGCATAGGATTTATCACAAAGAATGAATAACTAGGATTTCATTTTATTAAAAAGCTTTGGCATAGAAACAAAAACCACCAACAGAATGAAGAGACAATGGACACTCTGGGAAAAAATTTGCACCCATTCCTTAGAAAAAGGATTATTTTATAGAATATATAAGTAGGTATTTAAAAAGTTATCTGTTCAAATGTAAAGATCCAATCCAAAAGTGGGCATTGGAAATAAATAGATATTTCTTAGATAAAGAAGTGTAATTGGCAAATAAACATATGAAAAATTGTTTAATGTCTCTCATAATTCAAGAGATTAAACCAGTGTTTAGATTTCATTACACCACAGAAAGGATGACTATCATCAAGAAATCAAACAAAAGCAAATGCTGTTGTGGCTGTGGGGAAAAAGCAGCTTTCTCCACTGTTGGTGGGAGTGTGAACTAATGTAACGACTGTGCAAACCAGTGCAAACATTTCTCAAATATTAGGACTAGAGGATCCATTCCACCCAGCTCTTTTCCTTCTTCATATCTTCACAAAAGAATTCAAAGAATTATACAAGAATGATTCACACACACACACCCACGTTTAAAGCAGCATGCTTCATATTAGCCAAGTTTGGAAGCAACCCAAATGCCCATCAATTGAAAGCTGAGGCAGGAAGATTGCTGTATGTTTGAGGCCAGCCTGGGCTACAAAGTGAATTCAAGACCAGCCTGCATTGCAAGTCAAATTCTATCTCAATACTAAAAGTAATAGATAATTCATGGATAAATGCAAACAGTAGAAATTACAAAAAGCACTCTGCTCTAACCAGAATTCAGGCTTGTGAGTTGGGAAAATATAAAAGAAATGAATTACAAACAACTTTGTGTGGAAAACTGAACGAAAAAATTATTAATCAACAATATAAAGTTACGATATTTTACATGCAATGTAAATTGACTCATCTTGAAAATTTAGCATTAGTACAGTGATACTATTGACAACATGTATTGATTTTATTAGTATGATATTCCCTTTTATTTTGCTTTCAATAATGTACAACAAATTCTTGAAATATGATTCAAATTTGATCTAAGATTGCTGCTGTGCCCTACTGTAACACACCCAAATTGCACACAGGCTCAGAGACTGCTGAATTTCCAAGAACAAGAATATGAAACCTGAATCAATGTGCCCGTTATTTTCCATGAAGTTCTCTATCTTTTCTACATTTTTGTGAATCTTTAAAACCCGGCTCTGCACCTATTCCAATGAACTCAATCTTTTTTTTTTCTTTCATGTTACTCGCTGCTGTTAATGTAGGTTAGATAGATGAAACACAGAATCTCAAAAATGAGGGGAAGGGGAAGCACACTAAGGTATGCGATGTACATGTACCTACCCCACACAATAAATGTGATCGTTATGCATTGCAAACATATACTAATGAAAATGTGTAATATCTCCAACAGAACAAAAAGAGAACCTAGAAATACCAAGCATGAAATCTCACCAACATTTCCAAGTGTTTACAGAGAATGTAAACACTCAGAAGAAGAAGACACCCAAGCCAGCTAACATAAGCCTGTCATCCCACCATTCAGGGAGCCTTAGGAAAGAGAACTGCAAATTGTGGCCTAAACTGACAAACTTAATAACTTAAGATTATTCTGTCTCATAAAATAAAAAATAATCATCAAAGGGCTGGGATATACCTTATTGTGATTCTGTTCACTCACCACAAACTTTCCTGAGACACACTGCTGCCTGAACCCCGCATAAATGCTCTAGATGTCTCAGATGCTCATATGCAGCTTTTCTTCAATGTGAATAACACAAACTATTTAAATAGATCTGTTTTCTATGAAAAATGTGGTTTTTAACCTTGTAAAATGTATATCAGTTATTTCTGTTGTCATAATTCTGTGGATATCTCAGCTGTAAGTGAGGATCTCTTCTTGGTACCCATTACGTGTGTACATGTTACTGCCTACATCACCATGTATCTAGCTGGTAGCATTAAATACCTTTGTTCTTCTGGTACACATCAGCACACCAACTAAGCAAAGAAAGTCCACTTCAGAGAAAAGCAATTTTAAAATTCACTGCCTTCTTCACTGTCTTTCTAAGAAGAGTGGATGCTGATTTCCAGTTAAGAATGTGTGCATAAGTTGAATCAGTTAGCACATAATTTCCCTAAGGAAACAAAGCTTTCACTCCTCAAAAACAGATTTTTTAAATTAACTGAAGCTGAAAGACTGCAAGGTAGAAATCACTCCCTTCATACTTTTGGACTGAGTTTTCTAAACACTGACCTCTGGAAAAAGCACAGGGAGGTTGCACACACAGGTGTGACCTGGAGAACAGGCAAGAGCTGAAATGCTGGGAGGTGGGAAGATGAGGGACATAGGCTCAAGGATGCCTCTAGGAGTAGGAAAGGGAAAGATTCCCTCCTAGATCCTCCAGACTGAACCCATCGTGACAGCATCCTGGCTCTATCACACTGAGCACTGAGTTGGACTTCAGACCGCCTAACCTCTAAAAGGATGACTTTTGCATGTTCAAGACATAATTTCATACAAAATCTTACTGTAGAAACAGAAAAGTAACATGGATATCTTTATGGAGTTTTCTTCTAAAACTCTTCCACAAGAAAGAACATAAGGAACCAAATCCATTTAATTTTCTGCTGAATGCTGTCACCTTTCTGATCAGGAGGAATGGGACATAGTCTTTAGGCAGATGGAAAAAATGCCACTCCTCTGTCACATGGCCAGCAACCAGCAGGACAGGCACTACAATGGGTTTGTGCTCCAGAAGGAGTCACATGGTGAGGATGACTACAACACTCTTGACAGTCATTATGTGCCATGTATTCAGCTTAGAAGCTGCTGATAGTAACAATGAAATCTCTTCAAAGCCCACAGCTGCCAAACTGGTGAGAGACCCCAGACTCTCAGGTGTCTGTGCAGTGAGTGAGCAGTTTCTGATGGAACCAAGATGAGAAACTGACATGCTTAACACTAGCCTGCGGGACACTGGACTCAAGGCTAGCCTGAACTACAAAGTGAGAACCTGTCTCAGGAGCCCAAAAATAAAAATAGATTTCAAAGGAATCACTCTCCTAAGAACAGTCTTAATTAACCTGGTGAGTGTGTACATACATGCATTTGCACATACCGATGTATATACATTTGTAGGTGTATATTCATTGATGTGTGTATATAACAGATGACCAGTAACATAGAAATGTTTATATATATATATATAGATACATTAACAAATATGTATTTATAGTATACCCATTTACATGTTAATATATACTCATACCCATATTAACACCTCTCTATGGAAATAAGCAGGACAGGATATTCATCAATAAAACTACTTCCCAGGAATTCCATACCAACTACCTAAGGCACAATCATTGTCCCCTTCTCCACTTCTCTTTAACAGGATGCCTAGTTCTCTAGCTGAAACATTTTTTTTAATCTTCCTGGCAAATTCTGTTGACAGCAGTGCCCCATTGTGTGTAACCACTGGGACCATGAAGACTAACATCTCAATAGTTCACCTGGAAATGACATTTGCCAGAAGCCCTCTCCAGGCTCCATGCTGTCACCAGCACAGAGATGCTCTGCTGAGCAGGAACTGGAGGTGGCAGTGGTTTCCTTACTGGGGAAGAGAACTGTGCACCACATTCCAATGGGGACTCTGCCTTTCACAGTGGGATCCTTCCTCCAACTGCTGAAGACCAGGTGTTCATTTTGTCTTTTGACTTTACCCCAAATACAGAGATTTGAAACAACTTTGCTCATAGGAGAGGCCTCCCAGCCTGCCCTTTACTGTGCCCACCAGGGAATTTTCATGGTGTCCCCAGGGAAGCCCTTCCCTGTAAGTCCCAGATAAAAGCTCAACTTGTCTTGCCTCTTCTGGACCCTGACTTCTGCACCTCAAAATGATGCTGCCTGCTCCATTGCTGGGGCTGGTAATGCTCTGCATCGCTGTAATGATGGAGAGGGATGAGGAAGGAGAGCAAGTGAGCAGGATGGGGTCCCGCTGTTTTCTGTGTTGTTCTCTCCACATGAAAGGCTGCAGGCTTGTTTCAAAAGATGAGAGCAAGAGCTTGAGGTCTGTGTGAGTGAGGAAGTTCCCACTGGAGCCGGGAACTACAGTGAGGTGATGATGTCACAAAGAAAGAGAAGGATGATGCACATTAGTTCTCAAGAAGCATTCTAATCCACAGTGCTCTATTGTAATTGAACTCTTTTCCTATACATGCTAACCACCAAAACAATTTTGTTGTAAATATGAAATAAAGGAGAAAATATGGAAATGAATCATGATGCCTGTATATGACCTCGTATTTCTCTCTGATGATTTAGGGTTCACAGTAGATATTCAGGTGACTCAGACCCAACTCTCTCTGTCCTTTGAACCTCCAGAGCTTGCCTCCATCTCCTGCGGATTCAGTCAGAGTCTCCAACATAGTGATTGGAAAAGAGGATGTGACTGACTTACACAGGTTTTTTGAGTATTGCAAATTCTATTCTTTTCTGAATTTGGATGTAAACGTGGGATGGTTAATAAGACAAAATTGGTGTGTAACATTTGTACTCAGTCTGCCTTTTAGTTCGTATTATGTAAAGATCCCTAAGGGATGTGGTGGCGCACATGGTTCCCTCAGTCTGGCTTACAGTTTGGGAGATTCAGCCTATGCCTCATAGATACCTTTTTATCACAGAGGTAAAGAGGTCCCTTTTGGACTATCAAGTATGGGACAGATCCACTTGCAATATGGAGAAAGGGTGCCTCATGGAGGGCTAACACCATGATTAGTAATGATTCCAGCTATGTATACACTAGGTTCTATCACATATTCTACATCAAGCCAGTAGGTACAGCTGAACACCCAATTTAGAAATCTGACCTCATCAGAAGCCAGGAGTGACTTGAAAACAGGAAATAACCCCTCAATTATCAGAGGAATGCCACAGAATACACTGATATAACAAGATGCAAAGGGGCAAGAAAATTCTCGGGGAATTTCTCCCACTGGTCCATAGCAGTTAGACAGGGAATTTATGGCTGTGTTAAGCCTTCTCCTTCATCAGTACTCACCAAGACATAGAAATATATTAAAAACTAATTATTATATTTAACAAATGTATAAACTATAAAAATAAGAGAAAGTCAAAATAATGCAGAGTGAACTAGAAACACACAAATTATAAGGATGGATTTTATAATATAAGCTTAAAAGGGGACTGGGAAAAAGAAAAAATAAACAGCATAATAAAACAAATAAAATAAGTCATACAAATAGAAAAGAAAACCAGATCAAAATAAAATCACATTAAATATACATAAATGAAATTGATAAAGTAAAGGAAAACACAAAACAAGTCAGAACAAATGAAACAAACTCTAAGATATTCTTGCTGGGAATTTTAAATGACAGAAGTATTTTTCTGGTTTTTATAACATTGAATTAGTACTTACATGATAAAATGGTAAATCCCAGCTCAGGAAAAATGTACTTCTATCCCCAAGAGCTGATTTTCCTGACAGATTCTCTCTAAGACAGGTGTGTATTAGCCCCTGTCCAGGGCCAGGAAATGTTGTGTGTGTGTGTGTGTGTGTGTGTGTGTGTGTGTGTGTGTGTGTTTCTGTGCATGTGTGCAGTCATGTTGCTGCTGTCACTGCACCTAACTTTGAAGCCTGCTGGCCAGGTAGGGGCACAGTCTGTGCAAAATCTCCACTTCGTGCTTTCAGGGGTGGTGCCAAGGTCCAACTCAGGGCACATCTGCAAAGATTTCACAAAGTAGAGGAAACAAACTCACCACTGACTCCTACACTGAAAGGGACAGCAGAGGAAATGAACAATCTTCCACTGGGTCTTACTCTTGCTATAATCAGAACTAGCACCCTCAGCCAGCCACATGCGATGGGTCCACTGGTCTCCACATGGTTCTCCACTAGCAGAGTGGCAAATTAGTTCAGTTTTGTGAAAACATGAGAATGACCTTTCCCTTCTCCACAAGTGTCCACCTTGTGGCCACCTTGTGACCTTGTGACCAAGTGTCCACCTTGTGACCACCTTCCCACAGGCACTGCAGAACATGGCATTAGGTTCCACTCTGTTTTCTGAAGTCCACAATAGTTCACTGACAAGTATTGGGACTTTCCTAAGATGGCTCAGGTTACATCACTCCTGGATATTACAAGAGGTACAATGAATTTCTACTCAAAAATTCACATGACCTACAGAAGCACTCAACTGCAAATAAATCCCTTCCCTGATTTTCAAATATAGAAGAGGAACTGGTTTCTCCTTTGACATGTGCAGTGTGTTGGGAAAGAGGCTAATACAGTGTGAAAATATCATCATAGAATATGTATTTGCACGACAAAAACAGATACAGAGGACAAACTAGAAGCTCTAAAGACAACTTGGGAACTCTCCATTTACAGCTACTAGATGTGATGCAGAGAGCTTCAGCTCTAAGTCAACAATACATCTAAGGGGGCTGAGGCTACACAGTGACACCTTGGCCACCTTAGATCTGCTATCCTTGTGAAATAATAAAATGACACAGAAAGCACACCAAACAGAGAACTAATCAAAGGGAATGGGAGGACAAGTGAAGAAAGAAAGCAGGAGGAAGAGGCAGGAGAAGGGAGAGAAGAGAAGAGGAAACACAATAGGAAGGATAAATTTGGGACCCATTTTTATTGTGTGTCACCAAACCTGCCCAAGCTGCTGTCACTTTCACCCAGAAAGTACTGAGGAGCACAACAATCATGAGCTCCAGTCCCCACTCTGGGCCTGGGCCATGAACCAGAATCCTGGGCCAGAACTCGCTCTGTGCAGACTCCTGTGGCCCTAAACTAAGCAGGCTCATGAGCGCTCTCTGTGAGTGAAGTGAATAGCAAAGTGACAGTAGAAATTTCCTTTCCCACAGCTGCTGTGAAGTTAAAAGACGTCTCAAAGTACACTGGGAAATAAGGAGATTTTAAAAAAAAAGACAAAATATCCTTGAAAGTAATGAGTGCATATCAATACGGCCGAATATCTGTATTTCAACAATGTCCGCTTCAGAAGGACTGGTAATTTTTAACCTTGAAAGTAGTGGATGAGGTGCCCAAATGAAATGTCTGGAGGAGGATACAGCCATGCAGTATTCTCACGAATGCTCACAGCTGCTATGTAAAGAGCCACAGATTACAGTTAGCCATGCTAGATACTAAAACTCAAATAGACAAAGTATAGATATTTTCAGTATCAGCAAAGGGTTCTTCCCATATTCCTGACCTAGAACTTATGATAGGATAGTGAGCAAATAAATTATAAACGTGATATTATATAAAAAGTAAAGAAAACTAAAGAAAAATAAAACATTAATCAGCTATATAAAATTGACATCTGAGTACATTTTATATACACTGTAAAATCACTCTCATCATCCTTATAATCAAGCCAAAAGCATTCAAAACTCAATTTGTTGTTTATTAATTGATTTCATCAGTGTAATGTCACCTTTAATTTTTTTCCAAAGATTAATGCTATGATTATATTAATAGTTACTAAATATTAAGATAAATTCCTAAAATTTGATAGAAATCTCACATAAGATCACTTCCATATAGCACAGCCAAACTGCATGTGGGTGTTAAAGCTTCCTTATTTCCAAGGACAAGAATACAAAAGCTGACTCAGTGTGTCCATGTCTGATGCTAACAATTCATAGTCTCTTACACTTGGGTAAGCTTTAGAACTTTGTCATGTGATTATTTCAGTGAGTTAATTTTATTTTCTTTCATTTCATTTACTACTGATCCTGGTGAGACAGATGAGGAACAGGGTCTTAAGAGTTCTGACAGGTCCAAATGAACATTTCAACCTATCAGACTGCTTGGAAGGAGCCCACACATTCAAAAGATAAAGTCACCCAAGATAGTGAACGATAGTCAGCCCAGCACAGTGAGGCTGAGACAGGAGGCTGCACAGGTGGAACAGCAATTGGGCAGCTAGAAATACAAAGGACTGGTGATGTAGCTCAGTGTTAATCTCCTAGGTTTAAGCCCCAACTCACACACACACACACACACACACACACACACACACACACACACACACAGAGTGTGATAACATTTACAGGGTGTCTTATGAAAATAAAACTAGATATTGTAGCATTCCTATTTACTAATTTTATCACAAACCTTCTTTCCCAAATGTGTGAGAGGAACAATGCAGCTTTGAGCTGTCATAAAAAATAACACCAACTTATAGACTAAGGACAGCTTGGTTTACTCTCTCCCATCTGAGATAAACTCCAGGACCATGTCCTGTGTTAAATGGTGACCTTCTGATACTGAGAATATCTCTTTAAACTATGGACCATGGCTTTTTAACATCAATTAAAACAAAGAGTAGCTAAGAAAAGGTTACTTTATGATCATTCAGAAAAAATAAGTATCAATTATTTCTCACATATTTTGTATAAAACCAAGAGAAATTCTTGCCTAAAATATAAAACTGGTGTGTTTTTCTATGTGTGCATGTGTGTGTGTGTGTGTGTGTGTGTGTGTGTGTGTGTGTATCTGAAAGTCAACAAGCTTGAACAGATATTTACCAATTTGAAAGTCTAGTCACAAGGAATTTCACATCCATTATATAAGGCATATTTTTCTTTTATCCTTGCCCTTAACAGAATTACTGGTCTCCAACCTGAAGACAGATACTTTTCTCTGTATCATATTCTTTTGATTTTAGTGCTCCTCTGTCATTTAATTTCTAGGTCAAGGAAAAGATTATTTGTAATTCTTGCTTCTAAGATAATGAAAGTTTCCCTGGTTACAACAAAGGGCTTCTCAGTGCTGCTACATGCTGTTAATGCTAGAAAATGATAAAACTGAGTCCAGGTGAAGTGAGAATTGCTTCTTCTTCCAAGAGGCTAAGAGGCATGAGACTTCACCTCCCAGAGACTGATATGTTCACCCGGTATCCTGGGGACTGCAGTCCTATGTGGAATGGGCACAGCTCTGAGCACTGTGCCCCTCCTGCAGAATCAGATTTTCCCAGGGATCCCTGTACCCACTGCTGCACACAGCATGGACTGTAACATGGACCTCCCCCACAGCAGAGGTTTTTATACCACTGGGCTCACATTAGAAGCCTTCCATCATGCCTTGCACTCTTTCTGCACCACTGCACCCACAGGGTATTAGCATTTTGTTCCCCAGGGAGGACCTTCCCAAACAAGCCTCAGATAAAAGCAGACTCTAAGGTGGCCTTGCCTGTTCAAGACTCTACAGTTCAGTTTCGCAAAATGAGGCTCCCTCTTCAGCACTTGGGGCTGCTACTACTCTGTATCACTGGTAAGGGCACTGTGAGATGAGGTGGGGTACAGGATGAGAGTGTGACATTCCGGGTCCCACTACACCTGATCATTTCTGTCCATACATGAGATGTACAGTCCTGAGTTGAAGCGTGGTTGTGTGAGGTTAGATCAGTGAGTGAAGAAATTTCCTGAGGCACTCAAGAACTGCCCTCTGACAAAGATTGCCCCAAAGAAAGAAAGGGTGCTAAGCTGAATTCTAGAGGAGTTATTGTAGTTAGAAACCTTAGAGGCAATCAAAATGGCTTTTGATGTTGGTTCCTGACATTTCACTTCTCCTTCTTCATTGTAGGATCCACAGGAGATGCTGTGATGACCCAAACCCACTCTCTCAGTCTGTCTCCCCTGGAGAGCCCACCTCCATCTCTTGCAGGTCCAGTCAGAGCCTCCTGCATAGTGATGGAAACAACCTATTTGCATTGGATTGTGCACAAGCCAGGCCAGGATCTGCAAGGAATAATATATAAAGTCTCCAAATGTGAATCTTGGACCCAAGAGATATTCAGTGGCAGTGGGTCAGGGACAGATTTCACACTCACAATTAGCAGGGTGGAGGCTGAGGATGTTGGATTTTATTACTTACTGTCAGCAAGGTACACATGCTCCTCCTGCAGTGATACAGCGCCAAACACAAACCTCCCTGCCTGGAGAGGCCCAGATACCCTCCTGCAATGCGGTTTGGGAAGAATCACCACACAGCCTGCTCTGTGTGAAAGGAAGAGGTTGAAGAATCAGAACAACAAGTTGCAGCTGAGGCCTCTGCCAGAGAGAGTGAGGAAAAGAGCAGAGCAGCAAGGACCTGTGTCATGGGAGATAAAAGAACGCTCTCCACTCTGAGGTCTTCTTTTTGCTGGCTGTTGACCGACAAGATGCTGTAGGAAAAGGAGGCAGATGTGACTGTATTTTAATGGAAAAAGTTATAAACTGTGTTTTCTGTTTGAACCTGTTACGTGAGAACAATGTGAAATTCAGGGCAACTGTTCCACTGGTTTCAATCTGATCAACTGGAGAATTTGACAACATTTATTGTGAAACCAAGAGAGTTTAAGCGAAGCAGAAATGAGCAGCGGGAGAGACTGAGGACTTGGAAGGGAGCAGATTAGAATTGTGAGGAGTCCCCAGCCATCCAGCACCTGGTGTCCTAACCCACACACATAGAAGGGATTTGTGGATCAGGGAAATGCACTCATCTATGAGGAGTAAACCCAAAGGATTCCGTGAGTAAAACAAATGAAAACAGACTGGGACCTGGAAGGTAACACAGTGTGGAAAGCAAAGATATGAAGAGAAAACCATGGGAAGGCCAAGAAAGACTGGCTATCATTGAAAAAGGAAAAGAAAAAAGGAACAGAGTGAGATTCATGCCCCAGAGCCACAAAAACATTAATAGAGGGATTTTTCAGTTTTCAAATGGAAACTTTACCTATAGTACATGCGAAGGACATTTCCCTTGGGGATCCTTGCTATAAAAAACCAGCCAAATAGTTTCACTTGTGGGATCACAGCCCCTAGAGAAGGAGGAAGAAACTGAAGGTTTCACTTTCAAGCTATTTACTTCAATATTTCGCTTGCAACACTGTGACCTAATACAACAGCACCAGAACTGTCACAGATATCTCAGGAAGATCTAGGCATTTAATGTGTTCATTATTTTCATTTTATATTGAAAATGGGCTCATACAGAACACTCGTGAAACATCATTTCTGTCATTCTAGGGTGACCCACTTCTCTTGCAGTCATTAGAATTAACCCTTGCAAACACCCCTGCCCCAGCCAAGCACAGCATGCACAGCACACATGCCATTCTCCATGCTACAGAAACCAAGTGTCTTGCGCTCTAATGATCTTGCAGTACACACTTGTAATGCTGCTATCAACCCAACAACTGATCACAATTGGTAGCAGGAACACAACAAAAATCACCAACCAAATGACCTTAGCAATATCATATCGCCACCATCCCGAGGACATTAATTGTACACAAGGAAGATCTTATTTTCACTTACAATTCTGATTTTTTCCTAGAAGGTGTCTTTCCACAACTTTGGATGCATTAAAATTAATCATATAAGTGACAGAGATGTGGGCACTTTCTTCAGGTTTGTACCCCAGGCAAATGACTTACTGGCCTCACCCTATTCTGTCCCAGGTACCAGAGGCTCCAAGGACGTGGAGCATTTTATTCACATGAGACTGGCATCTCCACTGTGAGGAGCAGGACATCTAACCCTGTGCAGTAATAGCATACACTGGGAAGGAATAAACACAGGGACAGAAAGACACATATGGGAAGGGTGGGCTGGGGAGAGTCCATGTGAAAGAAAGACTAAGTGAGGGAGAAAGAAGTGGGGAGGAAAGGGCAGTGGAGGACGAAGGAGAAGAAACAAAAGATTAAAAATACTGAGAAACACCTTTCAATCTAAGAGTTTGTTCAGAAAAATGGGACATTAGAAGGTAACATGGGTTGTGTGTAAGCCATAAAGAAGCCTCAGCAGTACTTCCGCATTACAGGAAATGCTGGTGCACGTTCTCCAGGCACAGGGAAAACGATGGCCCAAATTTTTAAATCATATGTAGCAAGGCTGCAGCCAGGAGAGATACACAGAATGTTCTTATTATTTCAACCTCTTTAATAGCTTATTGATTATGGAGTCAAAAAGGAATCAAGTGTGACATGGGGTTTATAACATGAAATTAAAATGAGTGACAGTGGCATAATGGAAACATGCCCTTAGCTGCAGTCACTCTAAGGGGAATGTACAGGAGACAACTAGGCAAGGAGGCCCTAGTCACAGCCACCCACCAAGAAGGCCACACATGGGGACCACAGATGGCAGTCTAAGACCAACTATGATGCATTTCCAAAGAAACAGACAACTTACCACAGCACCTGCAGAGAACTGGTTTCCTTGCCTTTCCCTGTGGTGTTCTCTCCGGTGGTGGCTGTGGTTGCTACTGTTGCTCATAGGTCACCTCTCTGTAAATCTGGTTCCTGGGAAACTGAATGTGAGCCACAATAATTACTAAGAACATTGCTACATTTTATGCTCAGGAATTCGCCCATGCTATTTTATTACTTCTCACAGCAAACTGCTAGACATTCTTTATTTTCCATTTGAGAAATCAAACACATAGGGAAAAAAGTAACTAATTTAGCTAACATCACATATGATACATAAAAGGCGTATTTAGGATTCTGTTCTGCACTCTGAGCGGTCAGCCCCCCTACCCCACCATCACAATCCCCACATTGGGGAAGAAATGTGTAGTCTTGATGTAGCCACCATGCAGCTGACAGCCTGGGTTAGTTTCTAGCTGCAGATGGAGCAGGAGCCTGTAGGATGCATGACCATGACCCTGGACTGCCCTGAAACAGCACCAGGGTGGACATGAGCAGTGAGCCCAAGCCAAGCCTGTGACACTGTGAAGTCATCAAAGCCTGTGTGCCTTAAATCCATTGTCTGACTGAAACCGAATCTGTGCTTGTGATTTGCCCACAGGTGGTGTCTATGGGTGGCCCCCATTGGAACTAGAAAGTGTCACATAATTTTCTTTATTTTCAATGGAAATGTTCTTTAAATTTTCAATCAGTTCCTTAAAGATGGTTCCTGTGTAATGTCCTGAGATAGAAATTAGCTTTAACATTTGTGTTAGAGAAGCCTTCAGCCACAGTGAGGATTGGAATTTTCCCTACATGAGAATTGTGCTACCTAACCCAGGACTTTGCTTTCATTGGTTCCAAGATGGTCAGAGATACCACAAAAGTACAAATGTTCAAGTGCACAATTGTTTTCTTTGGAGGAGGTTAGCTTGGGTAAATTTTGCTTAGAATGACGGCACATTTTTCTTTATCATCTTCTTTGACAACTGCATGACTATATCTCCACAGCCATACTGAGGTGATGGCACAGCCTGTGCCCTTGAAACTTCCCAGGTGCCACACTGAGGACAATCTTTCCTCACTAGGAATGGACCTGAACCGCACTGTTGCCAGCCCTATAACTGCATGGTTTGTACATTCATGAAGTCCAGAATTCACATTTCCTTTAATGAGAGACATCTCATCTCAGCAAACTGTTACCAAGTTTTAGACACAGGTGAGATTTTCAATTTGTCAGAATCTACATTGCTAAATTTTATTGACCAAATTCTACAGATGCCGGAATTACAAAGATCTTGGTGGATTCTCTCCAAACATTTACAGTGCATGGCAAAGCTCACATCACCCTGTGCTCTTACGTGGGCAACACTGAACCCATCTGCATGATTCTAGTATACACTGGCAGAAAAAGAAAGTTAGGAAGAGCTGACTCATACACAGAGTTCCATATTTGGAAGAGCTTCCATATTTGTAAACAATGATAGAAAACTCTTCTTCGTTGTTTTATATTTATGATTCTAAGTGGGCATTGAATTTCTAATTAAAATGAATATATGAAGAGGATTAGTTAGAAAATTCTTTCCATAGGGGTGCAAAGATTCCCCAGCCCTTATGGCTTTCTATTCATTAACTGAGACTGGGAGATCAGAAGGAAGATATGAGGTACAGAGTCACCACCACCAACAGTGTAGACTGAGGTTACACAGTGCTCAAATTAGGAGAACAGACAGGGAGGCTGCACAGATAATCACGGCTCTGAGGAAAGTTCAGAGAGGTGAAATGTTGCCATCAGTGGAGATGGAGGAATAGGAGGAACAGAGGAAGAATGTGAGGGGCCTTCAGGATTTGAAAAACACAGATGAGGGGTTTCTTGCAGGAGCCCAAAGATGGGGATGCAGTTTAAAGGTAAACTTAGAAACTCTCCAGTTATAGCTACTAGATGTGATGCAGAGAGTTTTAGCTTTAAAATGAAAATATACTTAAAGGTGTTGGGTCTTACAGAGAGACAGCCTGGCTATATCAGATCAACCGTACCCCTGAGGTAATAAAAGGGGGCTCAGAAACCACACAAAAGAGAGAGCTAAAAACAGGGAACGGGAAGACAATCAAAGATAGAAGACAGGTAAGAATGGGCAAGAAAGGGAAGAGAAAAGAAGAAGAAAGACAAAAGAAAGGGACAAATTTGGGACCATTTTTATTGTTTATCATCAAACCTGCCTGGACTCCTAGGTAATGTTCAATACCACCAAAGATTTATCCTCCAGAAATGTCTGATATAGAGAGATTGGGAACTTTGAACCCTGCAGCTGGTTCTGATCGCCTTGTGGAGGAGATGCCCAAATGAAGGCCTGTCTGAAGGAGGACACAAGCAGGAAAGTGCTCAAGAATGTTCAGCAACACTGTTGAAAGTTCCATAGACTACAAAGTCAGAGACTCTTTGTATTAAAACTCAAATACATAAACTAATTACCGATGAAAATATCAGAGAACAAAGGGCTCTTCCCATACTTCTGATCTGGTGCTTATGGAAGGAGTTTAACTAAATACATTATAAACTTGATATTATTTAAAAAAATGGAGGAAGCTCCCAGGGAATAACATTAATCAGCTGTATAAAATTGACATCTCAATACATTATATATACAGTGTAAATCTTTCAAATCATCTTTTAATCAAGCCACAAATATTATTCACAACTCAATATATGTTGTATTATTTGATATATGTAATATTACCTTTAATTTTGCTTTCAGAAGATTAATATTACATTTATTTCCAAAGATATAAAATATTAAGCTCATAGTCTGATGTAACTGTCATGTAAAATGCTGGGATACTTTAATATAACATAGGCAAACTGCGTATAGCTTATAAAACTTCCTGATTTCCAAAGACAAGAATATGAAAGCCAACTTGATGTGTCTGAATCTGATGCTAACAACTTGTGGTCTCCTCTCCATCTCTGTTAAACTTCACAACTTTGCTTTGAGACTGCCTCAATGAGCTGAAGTGTATTGCCTTATGTTTCACCTGCCAATTCTGATTCATGTGAGAAAGATGATGAAGGGTTTAAGAGTCCAGACAGGTCTATTAAGTGAAAATTTCAAACTCTTCAACTCTTTACACAGAACACACATGCTCACAAGGTAAAGTCCTTAAGAGGGATGTGCACACCTGTCACCCTAGCACACAAGTGGCCGAGGCACAAAAGATAGAGAGCTCGAACCAAAGCTCGGCAACTGAAAAACATAGTGAGACCCAGTCTCAAAATCAAAGAAATAAAAGACTGATGATGTAGGTCAGTGTGAATGTTCTAGGTTTAACCCAGGACATACACACACATGCACCAGGATGCATGCACACACATACACACAAACACACACACACACACACACACACACACACACACACACACACACACAGAGGGTGAGAGGCATGTTAAGAGAGTCTTTTATATACAATAAAAGCACACATTATGGAATCCTCCTTTAATTATTTTTACACACACCTTCACAAGTGTGTGAGAGGCACACTGCAGCTCTTGGGCTGTCATTAATGATAAAATGAACCTATAGACTAATGACAGCAGGGCTTTACTCTCTCACAGCTTTGTGGGAAGTCACAAACTGAACCCCTGTCCACATTGACTGTCTTAAATAAACTCCAGGGACATGTCAGGCATTGATTCAAATTTCTCTGAGACTTTTAAACAAGGGTAGGTAGAAAATCTATGAAAGGAAATCAAACTGCACAGAAAATACTTCCCAGAATCAAAATCTGGGATCATGTCTTATTAAAAAGTTTCTGCATGTCAAAACAAATCTCTAGTATAATGAAAAGAAAACCCACAAACTGGAAACAAATTTTAGTGAACTGTCCCACAGACAAAGGTCTTCTGTCAAAAACATAAATAATTTTAAAAAGTCAGGTTCCTGAAATTCAAAGACTCAATCCAAAGGCAGGCATCTGAGATGAATACAAAATTTTCTGATGAAGAAATACAAATGGCAAATAAATATACATGAAAAAATGTTCATCATCGTTAGTCATTAGAGAAATAAATATTAAAACAACACTGAGATTCCATCTCACTCCAGAAAGAATGGCCACAATCAAGAAAACTACCAAGAGCAAATGCTGTGGACGATGTGGGGAAAAAGGAACTGTCCTGCACTGTTGGTGGGAGTGTAGACTGCTGCAACCACAGTGGAGGTCAGTCTGTAGATTCCACAAAAATCTGGGATTGGAGGTGCCATTTGACCCAGCTATTCCACTTCTGGGCATATTCCGAGAAGAACTGAAAACCTCCTACCACAGTGATATATGTGCACCCATGTTTATACAGCAAAATTTGCAATAGCCAGATCTTGGAAACAACCTAAGTGTCCATCAATTGAGTAATGGATAAAAAGTTGTGGTATTTTTATACAATGGAGTACTACTCAGCTATAAAGAATGATCACATTAAGATATTTATAAATAAATGGGCGCAGCTTGAGACCATACTCATAAGCGAAATAAATCAAACTCACATATACAATTACCGAGAGATACCCTAGTGTAAGAAATGGTAAGAATACATAAAAGTATGTATTAATCATGATTCCCATTAAATTGTTTTCAAGCCTTATAATGTTTTCATTCATTAATTGGAATGGTTTTACTCTATGGAGTTTGATTTTATTTTCTGTAATGGTATGAACAGTTGTTTTGAAGAAAACAAGACATTATAATAGCTAGTGCTGATTTAATATCAGCTTGTTTTGAAACTCCAGCAAGCTTTTGTTCTTCTGTCTCCATCAGTTTTATCATGTGGTATCTGACTCGATTTTATTATATGTGATAGTACAAACAAAATTTTTATAGTCAAGAAGATAATATAGAAACTGTTGTTCATTTTCTGTTAGTTGGTTCTAAATCCTCTGTAATATATTTACCCTCTTGAAAAAAAAAATAAAATGACAATATTTTAGCTTGATAATAACAGAAAAGAAAAAAAAAACTATGGTAGTGTCTCATTAAGTTGGTTCATGATTTTGCACTGTTCTTTCACTATTTTAGGACCCATGGAAGATGTTGTGAAGACCAAGATCCCACTCTCTCTCTCTCTGTCATCCCTGGGGAGCCGGCCTCCATCTCCTTCAGGGCCAGTGAGAGCAGAGCCTTCTGCATAGTGATGGAAACACCTGTTTGAGCTGGATGGTGCACAAGGTGGGCCAGGCTCCTCAGGGCATGATTTCTAAGGTTTCCAACTGGTATTCTGGCAACTCAGACATGTTCAGTGGCAGTGGGTCAGGGACACATTTCACACTCAAAAGCAGCATGGTAGAGGCTGAGGACACTGGAGGTTATTAATGTTGGCAAGGTACAAACTATCCTAACACAGTAACACAGCCCTAAAAAAACCGTCCCAGCCTAGAGATGCCCAGCTGCCATCCTTCACTGCTGTCTGGGGAGCAGCTCATCACAGACTGCTCTGTGTGAGAGGAAGAGGTTCAAGAACAAGTTGCAGGTGAGACCTCGGCCCAGTACTAAGAGTAAAGAAAACAACAGAGCAGCTGGGACCTGTGCTCTGCTGAGAGTCTGACACAGAGGTAGAAGGCTGGATAAGACTCTAATGGGGAGATAGTGAATAATCATTTTCCTCTCAGCTTGTCTGTCACTCCTGCAGAGCCATCTCTGTCCTGAGCCTCAGTGGATCTCTGAGAAGTGATGCATCATGCAGGGCTCTTGGTCTTAGTGACTACATGAAGAGTAAAAGATTCAGGACAAAAGAACCTTCAGTCCTGTCACATCTCTCTCATCAACACAGCACAGCAAATGTGAGAAGCCAAATTGTGATTCTGCCTCATCACATTCTGGGGATGACTCCAGAGAAGTTGTAGGATCCTTATTTGGTTATACCCAGGAATAAAGTTACCACAAAAAGAGGGTAAAGAAATTCTCAGAAAATGCCTCACAGTAGTTAGCAGCAACACAAAGAATTTTGGGCTATTTTTGCTTCCATTCTACAGTACCCCTCAAAAACACATATGGGGATTTAGTCTCCACAAAAATCTTTCTATCCAGAACTCTTACAAGCAAACAAAATATGAAGACTGAATTCTGTCAAAATTACGACGTGTATCTCCCGCCACCCATTCTCTTGATGGCTGGAAATATTATTAGGTTCAGTTTCTTCCTTTTCAGGAAAATCCTACAGGGCCACTTCTGTTCCTAAAGTTAAATGTAGGATGAGAGAAATGCATTAATTTATAGGGACTGTTGATACCTGTTTTGTATTCTTAGCCTTTAGGCCAAATTATAAGTTAATTATTAAAAAGTTCCTCTAATATCATTATCCAAGTCATTACCAAATTACGTTTCCAGGTCTGGCAGCAGCTAGTTCAAAAGATGGGCAAATTGTGACCATATTTTAAATTCAGAGCAAACATGGCTGCTGAGGTATTGGGCATGAGCTGAGACAGAAACGCACAATCAGAGACTGCCCTTGTGTGGAAATTAGCCACCAGAGAACTTGTAATGACACCTCCTTTGTTGGGAAGGCAGAAAAAAACTGACATTAGGTGAAAGGCAGAAATAAGCACTTGATGTGGAGCATATTTCAAATGCTGAGGTGGCACCAGACATCCAGTCAACAGCTGTCCTTGAGGGAAAGGCCATCATGGAATCCTGAAGCCCTGGGAAGCCATCAAAACTAGAGACAGAATTCGAGGGTTGGGGTGAGATTAACAGGAAATGAGTGTAAGGTGATGAGGGCAGACTGGTCCCTACCAACCCACAGAAGTCTAAACACAAGGGTAAACTAGCTCTACAGACTGTGACAGAAGAGTCACCTGTGAATAGGAGACACAGAGAGGAAGAGGGAGATGGAGAGAGGGAGGATGAGAGAAAGACACAGAAAGACACAGGCAGAGAGAGAAACACACTGAGAAAGGGACAAAAAGGAGATTCTATAAAGCCAAGACAAAGTTTTTAAAGTGATTTTCTTTCTCAAATGTAAAACTAAAGTGTTGAATGAAAAACAAAATGTCTTGTAGGGCTAGACATTATAAATGGCAGAAACACTGTGTCTCTGAGGTGGTCACAGATCTTTTGGGAAAGGGGCCAGTTTTCAAACATTATTTTATAAGAGATGGCCCCATCCTGCCACATGTTTGTCAGTCCCATGAAGGGCAAGTACCCATGAAAACTGCTAGGATTCCCCTTTGATTTTCTTGAAACATTTTCTTCTACCATGCTGTTGCTATGACAAACACAAACACGACAGCAATACACAAGGCACTGAGACAGATTTATTTGGGTTTGGGGCAGCGACAAAGAAACAGTTCTAAAAATGTCAGATTCAGTGGCTCAGGGAGAGAGGCTTTTGTGGCATTAAAAGGGGGAAGTACAGATGTGGGGAATTGGCTGTATTTGATTCGTTCTTACAATACATGTCATACTGACCGTCTGTGAATCACAGTGACCCTCCCTGTTCTCAGTAACAGAAGTAGCAGAAACTGTAATAGGAACTGCTATTTGGGCCACAAACAGAAACTCAAATACACTTAGGTGGGAATGCAGGGCTTTCTCTGCTGCACTGTGATCTGCTATAACAGGTGCAGATCTCTTTGTAAAACCTCTGAGTTGAAGGTGTGAAGAACTTGATGTCTCCCGTGTACCATTATTTCCTCAGAATAAGTTGTACAAGATCACTTGCTTATTTAAGTGAACTTGATTCCCAGTGTTTTTCCTGTGATGTGAACTCGTCCTCTTGCCTACCCTGATCTTCAGGCTACTACAGCACACAAACCATTCTGTACCTTGCAGCAACTCTCCTCTCTTGTACCTGATATCACAAGCTTATTATTCTCTTTAACCAGCCTACTGGACACACCCAGTTAAAAAATAATACCAGAATATGCATGAAATCAAACAAGATACAAGGTTAGACAGTAGAAAGCAGGCAGGGGAGAACACACTGGATCTACTTGCAGCTCAAGGAAATCCCAGTTTCAGGCTGAAAGTGTAATTCATGGCAGTGATAAACTAGCATGCAGAGGTCCTGAGGTCTGTTTCATACACACTACAATAAAACAAAAGAAAGGAGGTAAGAAAAAGAGAAAAGCAAGCAAGCAAGAAAAAAGGAAAGAAAGAAAGAAAATCCAATGTAGATCCATAGCCAGAACAATCTCCGTTAAATCTGTGTGCATGTATCTGGAAATGAGTTTTTAGAGTCCTGCACCAGAAACCAAGCATGACAGCCAAACATGGGGATAGGGACCATGACAGGAAATCAGGGCAAAGAGACATTGCTGAATACTTTAGGCAGAGGGTTGATATGGGTTTTTTCTTTTGTTTTTTGGGGGAAAGCATTTTTATCACTATTATTCTGTGTTTTAAATGACATATAGATCATCATTATACTCAAAATAAAAATCACAGAATTGGGGGCAATCACTGACTTACATGGGATGGCTAAAATGAAGAGGTGAGGATCTCATTCTGGGTCTAAAGTGATTTCCACGTCTCATCAACATGGAAGAAAACCTCTGTCCAGTGAATGTCTCCATCCAGCCTTCACTCCTCAGGATGGTTAAGCATTTTTATCGAAAAAATGAAACCTCAAATCTCGCAAAACCCTACTCAGCTCTCAGAGAGCAACAAGACCTTCAAAAATACCCAGAGCTGAGATGAGTGAGCAGCTTCAGTGACATCCTAAAGGCTAACTGCTGAGGGACCACTTTCTGTGGCCACTGAGTACACTGTGCACCTAAGCATCAACCCATATCCCAGCCTCACCATTTAATACTGTGCATGTACTGTCACCATTTGTACAAGAAAATTTAATACGAATCCTCTATTTCAGTTTTCAGTGAAACTAAAATTGAGAATAGTACTCAACTCAGTACTTAATAACTCCTGTGAATTTCCACATGAGAGAAATGATCTTCTGCAGTTGTAATAAGACAGACAATGTGTTACATGATACAGCATTTTCTTTGTATTGGAGTCCAAGAAGCTCAGTGCTAGAGCATATCCACAATCACAGGACTTTTCTCTTTTTAGGATGTTTTTGTGGCCATAAATTCTACATTTTTGGAGAGCCTCACTTTCAATATATATTTCTATTGAACTTTCTATCACATACTTGATATGTATGTGTTCAAAAACATATTGAGGCTATGTGGCAGGTCCAGCACCCATAAACATTCCCAGGTACACTCTGTCACACACCACAAACACACCTGAGAATGACTGCTGCCTGCACCTGGCATAAATGCTCTAGATGTCTCAGATGCTCATAATCATCTTGCCTATAATGGGGACATCATAGAACATTTGAACTGTTGTCTTGCTTTAGGAACATGTGTTTTTTAACTTTGCAGAATGTGCATCCATTATTCCTGTTTCTGTAATTCTGCGGATATCACATTTGTAGATGAGGCCCTCATCATGGTGCATCCCATTATATCTTTACAAGGCACTGCCCACATCACCATGCGCTTTACATGGTGCCACTCAACTTCAAAGCTCGAAGTTGTTTGCACACAGCCATCGGGTAGAGGGGCCCAAATGATAACCTGTCTGAAGGGGACATAACAAAGAAAGTAATCAGAAATGCTCAGGATTACTACTTAAGGGCCATAGACTACAAAGTCAGACACTCTTGGTTTTAAAAATAGAACAGATAATGGAAATAGTAGACAGAAAAGCCTCTTCCCATACTTGTGATTTGTTACTTATGAGAGGATAGGGTGGAAATAAATTATAAACCTGATATTATTTAAACAGTGGAGGAAAGTACAGGAAAAAACAACATTAATCAGCTCAATACATTTTATACACATTGTAAATCATTAAAATCATCCTTATAATCCAGCCACAAATATTCAAAACTCAATTTGTGTTTTATTATTTGATTTAACCAATCGCTGCAATTATTTTCTTAGGTATGAAATATTAAAATAAAATCTTATACTCTGTTGTAAGTTTCATCTAAGATGTTGGAAAACTTCAAAACAACACAACCAAACTGCATGTGGTATGAAGTTTTTAAAACTTGCTAATTTCCACAGACAAAAATGTGAAAGCTGGTTCATTGTGTCCAAGTCTGAAGCTAACCGCTTTTGGTCTCCTCCCATATATATCAAGCTTTAGAATTTGGCATTGTGACTGCTCCGATGAGCTGAAATTTATTTTATTTCATTTCATTTACTATTGATTCGTGGGACCCAAATGAGGAACAGGGACTTAAGTTTCTAGACAAGTCCAAAAATGAACTGTCCAATTTCTCAGACCGTTTAGAAAGAGCCCACGCATTCAGAAGATAAAGTCACCCAAGACAGATACTGAATGACTGTCATTCCAGCACACTGAGGCTGAGGCATGAGGATGGACAGGTGGAACAGAAACTGGGTAACTGAATATAGCCATGTTCAGTGATGTAGCTCAGTGTGAATGTCATAGGATTAACACCAATCCACCCACCACACACACACACACACACACACACACACCCCAAGGGTAATAAGTAAATTCAGAGAGTCCTTATTTATAATAAAAGCACACATTTCAGAATCCTTATTTATTTATTTTAACACAAACACAATTTCACAAATGTGTGAGAGGCACACTGCAGCTTTGGCCTGTCATAAAAAAATAACATGAACTTACAGACTAATGACAGCATGGCTTTAAGCTCTCACAACTTTGCAAGAAGTCTCAAACCGACTCCCTTTCCACAGTGACCATCTCAGATAACTTCCAGGACTGTGTCAGCTGTTGGATCTGATTACCTTGAGTCATTAAAATATTGGATTCAATTGTGACATTCTGATATTGAGAATGTCTCTTTAAACTAAGGACCATGGTGGCCCAATATCAATTTTAAAAAAGTACACAGGAGAAGGATGCTTTAGGATCATTCATAAGAAAGTAGCACAAATTATTCCTTATTCGTTTTGGATAAAATCAAGAGCAATAGTTCCCTAACAAATGTTTTGATAAATCTGGTGTGTGAGCGCGTGTGTGTGTGTGTGTGTGTGTGTATGTGTGTGTGATGTGTGTGTGTTTGTGTGTGTGTTTGTGTGTGTGTGTGTGATCAGGATATACATATCTTCAAGAGAGCAGACATGACCATATATTTACTGATTTCAAAATCTATTCACAGGAATTTCATATCCACTATGTAAGGCCTGTTTTTTTTTTTTTTGTTGTTGTTGTTGTTTTTTGGTTTTTTTTTTCCTTTCTTCTTGCCTTCAACAGAGTTACTGATCTCTCAAGTTGAAGAGAGTTACTTTTCTTGGTATCATAGTTTTTGATGTAGTGCTCTGAACTCATTCAATTGTTAGGTCATCTTCTATTTCTAATACTTGTTTCTAAGATGATGAAACTTAACTGGCTACCACAAAATGGCTCCTCATCTCCACTACCTGCTGCTCAGGATAGAAAATGCTAAAGACGAGTTCTCATGAAGTAAGAATTGCATCTTTCTCCTCCAGGGGGCTAAGAGGCATGAACCTTCCCCCTCGCAGAGACTTATCTGCATACACCCCAGTATCCAGGAGACTGCAGTCCTGTCTAAATGGGCAGAGCCCTGACCACTGTGCCCCTGCCACAGATGCAGATTTTCCTAGGGATCTTATACCCACTACTGAAAACAGTGTGGACTGTAGCTCTATTGTTTTTCTGCATATACAGAAGACATTTTAGAACAGATTTGTTTATGTACCTGGGATTGATCTTACAGCAGCATTCTTGCCTGGCAGTTGCTTATGAAAATTAACTGAATCCTAGGCACAGAGGATACTTTTATATGACTGGGCCCACCTAAGAAGCTTCCCTCCATGCTCTTCACTCTTCTGCACGACTGCACCCAGCAGGGAATTTGCATTTTATCCCCAGGTAGGACATCTCCAAGCAAGTGTCATATAAAAGCTGACACTAACTTTGCCTTGACTGATCAGGACTCTTCTGTTCAGTCTCTCAAAATGATGCCCCCTCTTTTCAGCTCCTGCTGATGCTGCTCTGGGTCACTGGTAAAGAAACAGAGAGATGAGGAAGGACAAGGGGTGAGAGGGTAAGTTTCGGGGACCCAATGATAGCTGCCTGAGTTCTGCATATACATGAGGTGCGCAGCCCTGAATTGAACCATGGGTATATGAGGTTAGATTAGTGAGTGAAGAAAATTCCTAATAGTCTGAGGATCTGGCCTCCCATGAAGATTGCCACAAAGAAAGAGAGGGGCACAAAGAATAATTCTACAGGGGACCTTGTGATTAGAAGTCTTGTCAATTATCTCAAAATTAAAATTTTTTCTTTATAAATTAATTACAAAAATAATGTAGCTTGATAATTATAAGAAAGCAAAAAGTAGGGAAATGGCTCATGATGTTTGTATGTCACTTTGCACTTCTCTTTCACCATTTTAGGATCCACAGGAGATGTTGTACTGTCCCAGACCCCACTCTCTGTCATTCTCCCCTGGAGAGCTATCCTCCATCTTCTGCAGTTCCAGTCAGAGCCTCCTGCAGAGTGATGGAAATACCTATTTGCATTGGGTGATGCACAAGGCAGGCCAGGCTCCACAGGCTGTGATTTACCTGGTTTCAAACCGGTATTCTAGTATCTCAGACAGATTCAGTGGCAGTGGGTCAGGGACAGATTTCAAACTCACAATCAACAGGGTGGAGGTGAGGATGCTGGAGTTTATTATTATTGGCAAGAA
Organism: Cavia porcellus; assembly: GCF_034190915.1. Taxonomy (NCBI): domain Eukaryota; kingdom Metazoa; phylum Chordata; class Mammalia; order Rodentia; family Caviidae; genus Cavia; species Cavia porcellus. The sequence goes on along the minus strand of NW_026947501.1, from coordinate 40,199,492 downwards.
ACACATGAACCTCCCACACTGCTACAGCCCAGAACACAAACCTCCCTGCCTGGGGACACCCTGTTGCCCTCTTACACTGCTCTCTGGGGAGCAGCACAGCACAGCCTGCTCTGTGTGAAAGGAAGAGGTTGAAGAATCAGAACAAGTTGCAGTTGAGGCCTCTGCCTGGGTCTGAGAATGTGGAACACAGTACAACAGCCAGGAACTGTGCTCTGGTGAGGAAGCTTACTCAGAGAGAAAGGATAGAGCTGAACTGCAGAGGTACTTTAGTGCCTTAAAACTTCTATTTTTTTTATGAAACCGAAAAAATTACAAACCAAATGAACCATGAATTTAACTAAAATGACTAACAAGCTAGAAATGGCTCCCACAGTTGGAAATTTCTCTTGCACTTTCCTCATATTATGATAATCCAGTGGGATACGGTCACCATGCACTGTGATTTCAGCCAGTCTGGTACTCCTAGGATGTTGTGCCAATTTCAGGAGGGCAGCATTAAAAGGATCACTTCTGTTATTGCAATATTGGGCTTTGTGTGACTCCATGGATCATCCGGAAGTGGTGTCTCATGAAGGGCTCTTGCTTCCTGATGCCAAGTGAGTAAAGATCCTGACCTAAAGAAATCTCACTCATGTCATGTTTTTCTAGTCAATGTAGCACTGCAAAGGTGAGCATCCAAATTGTGATTCTGCCTCAAGGTGTCCTGGGGATGACCTCAGAGAAGTTGGAAGATCCTTATGTGGTGATATCCAGGAATACAGCTACCTTTCAAGGGGGCAAACAAATGCTCAGAAAATTTCTCACAGCAATTAGTAGCAATTTGCCTTGCTTTTTATGGGCAATCTTTAACTCTGTTCTCCATAACAAACACATATGCAGCTTTAGTCTGCACAAGGATCTTTTTTTCCAAGGTTTCTACTGGAAAATAAGACATCCAGACCTGACACTTTCAGAATTAAGGCAGGTGCCTCTCACCTTCCCTCATGCTTGATGATTGATAAAACTCAACAGGCTCCATTTCTTCATTTTGTGAAAATTCTCCAAGACCACTGCTATCCTCAAATTAAATGTTTTGTGGCTGTTGTTATTCTTATTGTTTGTGGGTTTTTTGTTTTTGTTTTGTTTTGGTACTGGGATTTGAACTCATGGCCTCATGCTTGTCAGGCACACATTTGTGCCTCTGAACTATAACCCCAGGTCAAAGTTAAATGTAAGATGAGAAAAATGAAGAGTCAGATAACAGGAACAATTGATACCTCTTTGTTACTTTTGGCCTTTCATACATCATTGTAAATGAACATTAAAAGTTCTTCAACCCCATTATTGAAGGCAGCATGTGCTTTCTTTTCCAGAGCTGGCAGCAGCTGTTTTGAAATGTGGGAAGGCTCTGGTCATGGTTTAAAGGCAGAACCTATAAGTTTGCTGATATTCTGGACATGAACTGAGGCAGAAATACCAAATCACACACTGCTTTATATTTGGAAAGGACCCATCACAGAATTTACAAGAAGCTTCCTTCAATGGGAAGGCAGAAAAATACACACAGGGAAACAAGGGGAAATAGGGGCTTGCAGTGGAGCATATTTCTGATACTGAGATGGCCCCAGACCTCCAATCAACCCTTGCATATGTGGTATTCTGGAGCTCTGGGAATCATTCTGAACTAGAGATGCAAATATAGGGCTAGAGGTGAGGTCTCCAAGAAATGAGGCCAAGTACATGAAGACAGACTGGTCCCTAAAAGGCAGCCCAATTCTCAGAAGTCAGGACACAAGGAGAAACCCACAGTGGAGGTAGTGGAGTAGCAGTCACCTGTAGGAAGAAGAGAGAGAGGGGGGAAACGGACAGAGGCAGAGACAGAGACAGAAGCAGAGAGACAGAGTGAGACTGAGAGAGGGGAACACACAGGAAGGGTGAGAAATTGAGATCCTAGAGCCAAATTGAGATCCTAGAGAAATTGAGATCCTAAGAATCTCTTTTTCTTCCACAAATGTAAAATTAAAGTGTTGAATGAACATTAAAATTTTAGGTCATGTTGTTAAAAACCTTCTAACCATTGTATCTGTTACATCACAGCTCTTTCCAGGCTGGGCAGGATTTCAAACATTACTTTTAAAATCGATAGCCCCTTGCTGCCACCTTTTGGTTAGACCTGTGAAGCGCAAGTTCCAAAGAAGATTGCTCTTAACATTCCCCTTTCAAGTTGCTTGCAATTATTTTTCTACCATGCGGTTGCTACGGTAAATAGAATAACCAAAAGGACACATAGGAATCAAAGGCAGATTTATTTACACTTATGGGCAAGGACAAGAAATCAATCCTTATATCAATGTCAGCCATCAAGTCTCAGGGAGAGAGGTCTTTATTGTGTTACCCTGGGAAAGTACAGAGCTTGAACACTTGGCTGTCTGTGATTGGTTCTTACAACATGCATCACAGTGACCTGCCCTTTCTAAGAAACAGAATTAAAGGGAACTGTACAGGATCCAGGCAAGGATCAGAAACTCAAAGATACTAGCATCTGTGGCAGCTGTTTCTGGGCCTTTGCGATCTGCTTTAACAAGTGCAGATCTCTTTGCAGTATCTCAGAGCACTGAAGCTGTGAAAAGCCGAATGCCCAGCCTGTGCCATTATATGTATAGAATATGATATGTAACGTCACATCGTAGTTGTACAAATATTAATGAGAGGCAATATAAATACAAATGAGCCCCCTCTAAAACTTTTTCTCACCCAGAATCTGAGATATTTCCCCAGGCAATTGGAAGTCTTTTAAGATAACTTTTATAGAGCAATGGGCACATGTCATGCAAGGTTAAAAAAATCTACAAAGGGAAGTGCATGAGGGCAGGGGACAACACTCAACGCACCTCTTCTATGGGGCAGGTTGAAGATCCTGAGTTGAATGCAGGTATCACCTGCCCCCAAAAATACACAAGACAACACTTGTTCAAATACTATAGGGCCCAATGTAAACATCTGCAGAGCTCTCACTGTCACATTTTCTTTCTTGGGAACAGGGGTTTTGCCAGGCTAGTGGAAGCTTTCTACTTTACAAACTAATGGGTGTGTGCTGCTACCTACCGGTCATTCTCATGCACTGAAAATTCTTAGGAAGATCTTTTCTCAGATTCCTTCTGAAATAGTTTACTCACTACCCTGTATCCAGGTTAATGACTACAAAAGAGACTAAATATCCCACAGCACTGAACCTCTGGAGCACTTGATGACTCAGGTGCACCATTATTCCTCTTTCACCTGTCAGAAACAGCCTCAGAAGGAACATGGTGGTGCCAGCCCATTTGCTTTCTTCATCGAGCTCGATTCCCAGTGCTCTTCCCATTATTTTCACAGCACCTCATACCCACCTCATCCTCAGATAATTAGAGCACACGCACCACAGCTCTGTTGTCTGTACTCTGACATTATAGGACTTGGATTCTGCTGTCTGAATATTATGACATCTAAGTGCAACTACTGACAAATCACAAATGTGTACACATGTATGCACACACACATACACAATCAGATGATTCCTCAGATACTACAAAGCAATAGTGTATGATAGCTAATGATCAATATTTCTCATAACTAGAGTTACTAAGCAAGCTTTGATTTGAAGTTAAAAAAATCAACATTTTACTTTATCTAAAACATTACTCTTTTGTATGAAATCTGGCTTTTTCATACTAAAATTGTTGTTGTACTAACTTTGGCATTTTTTATTCTTCTATCAAGATGCTAGGTAGTTGTGCCAAAAATACTGACACCTGTGCTTTGATTTTGCATTAAAACAAATGCTGCATGACTGATACACCAATCTGGATCAGGATCTCAAAGGGCAGGGATCATTGTACAGAGCTCATAAACAGGAGACTGGGAGATGACAGCAGCACCTTGTCACTGTTTCCATACTCATCCTGGGGTAGCCTGAAAGCACAGAATGAAAGCTGGAAACCCAGAGACCTTCACAGATACCCAGATGCTATAGACTGCACATCCTGATGAGAGGTGCAGATTTGGTCCCTTTTGAGAGACTGTGATTTGGCAGAAGTCATTTTCAAGAGGGGCCAACTGAACTCCAAACTCAGAAAAATCACTGCCTCCTCCCCTGGGTTCCAGTTAAGTTCAAGACCACAGAAGTAGCACTGACTGCTGCAGGACGAAAAAATCCATTATCATCCTCATGAATGGAAAGTTCCCTGAACGTCAGTGGAAGTAAAGTTGAGACTCACTAGACTATACACTACTTCACCATAAAGCAACTTCTGGCTTGTTAGGATGAAGCAGCATGGATCTAGATTCTGTCTACACATGTTCTCTACCAGTTGTAGCAGAGATGTAACTTGGGGAAGAGTGTTTCCTTCTCTCTCTCTCTATCATTATTTTTTTTTCTTTACTGCTTGATCATTTCCTTATATGAATGTAAACATGATTTCCCATTTTCTGGTGATTGTGTTTCTGTTCTGTTCTTTCTTTGATTTCTTCTTTTCCTTTCCTTTTGAGACTGCCTTTGCCTTAAGGGCACTGAAAACACTGTGGGCCAGTGTAAAGTGACCACAGGATGCCCCCAAAAGTCAGGAACTCCTGAACTCATAAACTGAAGAGTTACGAAAACACAAAATTGGTCTACACCTGGAAGACACTTCTAAGTAGTCATTTCCTAAAGTTTCTAAATAACAACAATCGGGATATCCACCATAGCCAATTCACAAGCATCAACTCAAGAATTAAACTAAGAAAAAGAAAATTAGAAAATGAGAAGGAGGGGCTGGAGATTTAGCTCAGCGGCATAAGCACCTGCCTTGTAAGCAGGCAGTCGTGAGTTCGATCCCTGGTACCGATAAAAAGGAAAAAGACAAAAAAAAAAAAAAAAAAAGAAAATGAGAAGGCAATTCCACAAGTGCAAACCCAGACAATCCATGAAACAAATACAAAACAAGGGGGAAAGGAGGTGGGACCATTCAAAAGTCAGCTACCATGACTGTCTGAAGTGATCAAAGCAAAATAAATTAACAAGGATGTAGATCAAATTAAATCAGAAATATTTTGATAGAAAACAAGCAGGTAGTGACCATAATGAAAAACACCCCTAGGTACCCTACAGCAGATACAGATTAATAAATAGAGGAACTTAGGAAAATTAGAGAAGCCATGAAGACCAACATAGATATATAATGAAATTCAAAAAGAGATTCAAGGAGATATCAAGGAGATTGAAGCATTCACTGAATGTATAAACAGCAGAATATACCAATGTGAGAACATAATGTTAAATACCAAAGACAGGATTTTAATTAGTAATTATGAAAAGAAAGATTCCTTAAAAGTAGCAATGAATGACAAGATGTCCATCCAGAAGGTGTTATATCATGTCAAGAAGAATATCATAAGAATGATTAGAGATAACAAAAAAAGCAGGAGATAGCAAATAACAAAAAAAGACTGATTAGAGGCACCATGGCAGAAAACTTCTCATATAGGAAAAAGAATCTGACACACCTATAAGTTAGTCATATAGAACTCTAATCATCTATGACCAGAAAACCTACAGCAAGGCCTAAGAGGGTCAAAACTCAAGAATTGCAATTCAAAAACACAACATTAAAAGTTCTTAGAGAAAAGAAGCAAAGTACATGTAAAGGAAAACCCATCATAAGTACAACTGACTTCTCCACACAAACCCTCAGGTAAAGGAGAGCTTGGAGTGAAGGGTATCAAGTGCCTTGCCCAAAAAACTCTTAAATTCAAACCGATATGTGCTACAAACTTAACTTTCAAAATCAATGGAAAAATAAAATATTTCCATGACAAAGAACAACTGATGAAATACATGAACACAAAATTAGGACTTCAAAATATTCTGAAGGATAGGTTAGAAACAGAAAATAAAAAGTACAACCCCACAAAATCCACAAAATGAATCTGTCATGCAGAGAAAGTGGTAAAACTTAAGGGATAAAAAGACAGCCAATGTTAGGAAAATAACATGGCAAGGGAAAACTAATACACACCCATGATAACCATCAATGACCTTCATCTGAATGCACCAGTCAAAGGAATCACATTGTCACAACGGATCATGAAGTAAGAAACAACAATATGCAGCACTCAAGAAATACATTTAATTTCAAAAGAAACTCACACAGATCCAGAGTCAAAGGATAGGAACCAATATTCCATGTGACCAGAACCTGAAAAAAACAGGCACAGCTACTGTGTCTGCAGACAAAGTGGATTTCAAGCTAAGAAGAATTCAGAGAGACAAAGAAGGTCCCTACATCCTTGGAAATAAAACACTTCAACAGGAAAGCATAACAAGCACAAAATATATGCAACAAACAACATCATAGCCAATTATACTCAACAAATATTAATAAACCTAAAAAAAAGCACATAAACACTAATATGCTTACTTGGAAGATCTCAATAATCCACTGATACAAACAGACAGATCATCTAGAAAAACAGCCAACAAATAAATATTAGAACTGAACCCAATTTTGAAAAAATGAATGTAGTAGATATCTGCATGGTGTCCCTCCTCACAACATCACTTTCTTTTCAGCTTCTCTAAAATAGAAAGCATACTTCTCATAGATCAAACTTAGATATATGTAAACCACCTGAATTACCAGATCACATAGCAATGAAATTGAAAATCAATGACAAAAGAAACCAAAATAGGTGAGTTTAACGTCATCACTCCCAGGGGTTAAGTGACTGTCCAGCTTCCAGGCACACTAGACTGGGCTCTGAAGATTTCTGGCCTGCATGGGCCGCACTCAGCAACCTTTCTTCAATCCGGGGAACTGGGAACGCATGAGATGAGTTCCAGCATATCATCACGGGCCCAGGGAGAGTTTAAGATCATCACTCCAAGAGGTTAAGTGCCCACCCAGCTTCCAGCCACACTAGACTAGGCTTGGAAGTTTTGTGTTCAGTCTAGACAACATCCAGGGACTTTGGTCCAACAGGGGAGCTGAGGGCATAGGAAGTGAGATCCAGCACATCAGTGCTTGCCTGGGGAGAGCTTTGGACTAACACCTACAGTAGTTAGAGCCTGCCCAGCTTTCTGGAATACAGAAGGTGGTACAAGAGGTCCCATGGGCCTGACTAAACCATGTTCAGGAACATGCATTCAGTCCAAGAAACCAAAGGCATAGGAAGCAATTTCCAACACACACAAGGGAAGCTTTGAAACATCACTTGAAACACACATGTATAGGAAAATGGCAATACAAAAGATCAAAATAATCTCAAAATTCCAGCCCATCCCAAGAAAGCCTAGGAGCCATGTACACGGAAGAAAAAAATATATCATTTACTTGAAATACATTAAATAATAGCAACTGAAGTAAAGGAGTAACTCCAGAAAGCATTAAAGAACTCAAATTAGAAATAATCTCCCAGTTGAAAGAAGAAATAATAAAAGTAATGAAAGAAATGCTGAACATATCTAAAGATGACACAGTTAAAAACTTAGAGGAAGAAAGCAAAAAGAAAGAATCCCTGGATGAACAATATAAGACACAAAGAGAGTAAATGAAGCAGATTCAAAGAGATATGCAAGAAATCAAAAATACCATTGAAAGCTGTCAAAACTACCTCAACAAAAGTGAAGATAGAATTTCAGACCATGAAGACAAGAATGCAGCTAGTGAACAGGAAAGGAAAGATCTTTTAAAAACAAGAAGGAACAAAGAAATAACAATATAACAACTGCAAAATGATGCAAAGAAGAAAAACATAAGATTGATAGGGATAAATGAAAAAGAAAGGGACAATACAAATAATATCAAGAGGCTATTTACAGACTTAAAAGTTGAAAATTTCTCAAACATGAGAATGGAAACTGACATTAAGTTTAGTGAAGCATAAAGAACTTCAAATAGTGATAACCAAAATAAAACTACACACAGACATATAATAATCACCACCACAGAAATCTAACATAGGAATAGAATATTAAAAGCTGTTAGAGAGAAATGACAGATCACCTATAAAGGACAACCAAACTATCAGAATTACAGCAGACTTCTCAACACAATGAAGTAAAGGAGAACATGGGGCAAAGTATTTCAGATCCTAATAGAAAATGACTTCCAACCTAGACTGATGAACCCTGAAAAACTGTCCTTCAAAATCAATGGAGAAATAAGATACTTCCATGACAAACAACAGCTGAACAATTTCATGATTAGCAAATCAACCCTTCAAAGAATACTGAAAGACATTCTAGATACACACAGGAAAAAAAAACACTAAGAAAGTAGACAATTATACTGAATGGAAAGATAAAGATCCAATGGCAGAAAGATAACGTCAACAATAAACCAATATATAACAGTTATAACCATTAATGTAAATGGTCTAAAGTCACCAATTAAAAGAAACAGACTGGAAGAATGAATCGAGAAACAACGTCCAACCATATGCTGTCTACAGGAAACCCATCTACTCTAAAAGGAAACTCATAGTCTGAAAGCCAAATAATGGGCAGCAATACTGAGTGCAAAAGGAACCCATTCCCGCTCTCAGAGGTTTCGCCTCTCTGTCCCTTTTGTGCTGATTCAGATGCAGCAGCAGCAGCAGCAGTATATTCAAATTGCGGCTTCCAGAGGTGAGGGTTGCAGCTTCCGCGCTGAGATTTTATCTGTTCCAGTTATAGCACTGGGACTGCATTTCCAGTTGTTTTCTCTCAACTTAGTTCATTCTTTGGTCAGCAGGGTAAATCTTACCTTGCTTAGGACTCCTCACACTGCACCATTCCTGGATTCTAAGCTGAGAATCTCAGAGGGCCTCTGTAGCTGCTGTTATCTATCTGCCATTTTCTCTCAAAAGTCCTTTACATATTCGTGATGCCTAGTATTTACATTTCCTTTAATGAGAGACATCTAAGCTGGGCAATTTGTTACCCAATATTATCCCCTTTTTCAGAATCTACATTGAAAATTCTGTTGATCAAGTTCTAGAGATACCAGGATTAAAAAGAACTTTGTGCATCATCTCCAAAAATTTACAGTGCATGGCAAAATTCACATCACCTTGTATTATTATGTGAGCAACACCAAACATACCTGTGTGTTTCTAGTATACTCTTGCAGAACAAGCAAGTTAGGAAGAGCTGACTCTTGCACAGAGCCTGAGGATGCTTTAGGGTTTTTAAACTATGATGTGTGCCATGGGAAACTCTTCTTTGCTAATGTATATTTATTCTCCAAAGTAGGCATTGAATTCCACTTTCAAATGAATATGTGAAGGGGATTAGTTAGAAAATTCTTCCCATGCAGGCACAATGCTTCCCCTCCCCTTAGCACTTTCTATTCATTAACTGAAACTGGGAGATCAAAAGGAAGATGTGGGATACAGAGTCACTTCCATCAACAGTGCAGACTGAGGTTACACTGAGCTGACATTAGGAGGGCAGACAGGGAAGCTGCACAGATGATCATGACTCTGAAGAAAGCGCAGAGAGGTGAAATGTTACTGTCAATGAAGATGGAGGAAAAAAGGGCACAGAGGAGGAATGTGAGGGGACTCTAGGATGTGGAAACCACAGATGAGGGGTTCCTTGCATGAACTTTAAGATAAGGATGCAGCCTGAAGGTAAACTGAGAAACTCTCCAGTTATAGCTACTACATGTGATACAGAGAGTGTTAGCTTCAAATAAAAAATATACTTAAAGGTGTTGGGTCTTACAGAGTGACACCCTGGTTACCTCAGATCAACAATAGTCATGAGGTAATAAAAGAGACAGAGAAACCACACAAAAGAAAGAACTAACAAAAGGGAATGGTATGATGAGCAAAGAAAGGAAGCAAAGAGGAAGACCCAGGAAAGGGGAGAGAAAAGAAGAGGAAAGACAAAAGAAGGGAACAATTTGGGGTCCATTTTTTTTATTTCTTATCATCAAACCTGTCTGAGTTCCTAGGTTATATTCAATGCCACCAAAAGTATGTGCTTCGAGATTCCAACCCTGAAGTTGGTTGCAGACAGTCTTGTGGGGGAAGTGCCCAAATGAAGACCCGTCTGGAGGAGGACACAAGCAGGAAAGTGATCAAGAATGCTCAGGAACACTGAAGGGCCACAGATTACAAAGGCAGAGACTCACGATATTAAAAGTCAAATACATAACCTATGTAAAGATGAAAATGTCAGAGTACAAACTGCTTTTCCCATACTTCTGATCTGATGCCTATGAGAGAATTTTAAAGAAACAAAGTATAAACTTGATATATTTTTTTTAATGGAGGAACCTCCTGGGGAAAAACATTAACCAGCTGTATAAAATTGACATCTCAATACATTAAACACACACTATAATTCTTTCAAATCATCTTTTAATCCAAACATTATTCACAATTCAATTTAGGTTCTATTATTTGATTTTATCTATGAAATATCACCTTTAATTTTGCTTTCAGAAGATTATTACTACAATTATTTCCTTAGATATAGAATATTAAATAATCTCTTATACTCTGATGTAAGTGTAAAGTAAAATACTGGGATAATTTAATATAACACAGCCAACTTGTATGCGGTTTTTAAAAGTTCCTAACTTCCAAGGAGAAGAATATGAAAGCTGACTCAATGTGTCTTAATCTGATGTTTACAACTTGTGGTCTCATCTCCATCTTTGTTGAACTTCAAAGCTTTGCCTAGGGACTGCTATTCTGAGCTGAAATTTATTTTCTTGTGTTTCACCTACATCCTACTTTAGATTCATGTGAGACAGATGACTTAAGGCACTTAAGAGTGCAGACAGGTCCAATAATGAAAATTTCAACCTCTTCGCCTTTTTAGGAAAAACACACAGAAATTATAGTCACTTAAGACAGACGGTGCACACCTGTCACACTAGTACACAGGTGGCTGAGGCAGGAGGATAGAGAATTGGAACAGAAGCTGGGAAACTAATCATCACAGAGAGACCCAGTCTCCAAATCAAAGACATACAAAGGACTGGGGATGTAGCTCAGTGTGAATGTCCTGGTTTAATCCTGAACACACACATGCACATGAACACACATGCACATGTATACTTACACAGGGTGATAAGCACATTCAGAGGGCCTTTAATGTAAAATCAAATCACACATTATAGAATCCTCCTCTTATTATTTTTCCACAAACACACTTTTGCAAATATGTGAGAGGTACACTACAACTTTGGGCTCTCATAATAAATATCATGAAATTATAGACCAAGGACAATATGGCTTTACTCTCTTATAGCTTTGGAGGCAGTCTCAAACTGACAACCTTTCCACTGTGACCATCTCAGACAAACTCTTGGGCCATGTCAGCCATTGGTGCAAATTACCATGAGAAGTTAAAACACTGGATTAAATTCAGACATTCTGACATTTAGAATATTGCATTACACTATGGACTACAGCTGTTCAATGTCTATTAAAAGAAAGTAAATATGAGAACGATATTTTATGATCATTCAGAGGAGTGGTACAAATTATTTCTTTCCTTGTGTATAAAATGAAGGGAAATCTTTCTTTAAAAAAGATTTTGATAAATAAAGGGTTTGGGCATGTGTGTGTGTGTGTGTGTGTGTGTTTGTGTGTGTGTGCGTGTGTGTGTATGGGTGTCTATGTTTGTATACATATCTAGAAAGAAATAGGCATAATCAGAAGTTTACCAATTTCAAAACCTTTTCACAAGGAAATTCAAATCCACTATGAAGGACATATTTTTTTCTTTTAACTTTTCTTTTCCACAGAGTAAAAACTCTCCAGCTTGAAGAAAAATGTTTTCCTCTGTATCTTTTTTTTTTTAATTTTGGTGTTCTTTTGTCATTTAGTATCTAAAGCAAAGACAAGATTATTTCTAATACTTATTTCTAAGATGATGAAAGTTTTCCTGATCACATCAGAAGAGTTTATTTGTAGTTAATGGTAAAAAAAAAATACTAGGGCTTCCCATTCCAGCTGCACTTGGAGAACTGTAAAGCTTCCAGCAAGTAGGCAGGCACACATTCTCCCCAGATCCCAGCCTATTTGGGACTCACCATCTGTGTGCAGAGGAAGGGCTGGGTGGATCTGGGGCACCTGCATCAGCCTCCCCGTGTGTCTGGAGGACTGTGGATATTTCAGCAAGCAGTGGAGCATCGCAGGTTCCAGAGGCCCTGAGGTCTGTGCTAAGTGCTCAGTGCACTCTGTCCAAAGCCCAGACTGTTCTGGAACCTCCAGGCTTCCGGGTGCAGTGAAGTGGGTAAGTGGGTTGGAGGCATCTACATCCACCTCCCCATTTGGGCTGCACTTGGAGAACTGTGCAGCTTCCAGCAAGCAGGTGGGTGCACAGTGTCCCTGAAGCCCAGCTTACCTGGAACTACAGAGTTCTAAACAGGCAGACAAGGCCTTTGGTTCTACAGGCCCAGTGGCTTGGGATAGCTGGGTGCCAGAGTCTCAGGAGCTGCGAACATAGAAGGGGATTTCCAACAGAACCTAAGGAAGCTTTCAAATAACACTTGAAACACATAAATATAGGAAAATGACAAAAGACCAAATTATAACCACAAACCTCCAGCCAATCTCAAGAAACCCTAGGAGCAATGTATATAGAAGAAAATATATGCATTCACCTCAAATATTGGACATAATAGGTACTGAAATTAACAAGCAACTCCAGGAAGCTCTAAAGGAATTCAAACTCGAAATAATCTCCCAGGTAAAAGAAGAAATGATAAAAGAAATGAAAGAGATTCTGAATATATCTAAAGAAAACACAGTTAAAAATTGGAGGAACTAAACAAAAAGATAGAATGCCTAGATGAGCAATATAAGAAACAAACAGAATACATAATGCAGATGCACAGAGATATACAGGAAATAAAAAACTTCACTGAAAGTTGTAAAAACCGCCTCAATGAAGGTGAAAATAGAATTTCAGACCTTGAAGACAGGATTGCAGCTAGTGAACAGGAAAGGAAAGATCTTTTAAAAATAACAAGGAATCAGGATTCAAGAATTCAACAACTGCAAGATGATGCAAAGAAAAATTGCATAAGAATGATAGGGATTAACGAAAAAGAAGGAGACAACATAAAGGATGTCAAGAGGATATTTAGAGAAGTAATATCTGAAAATTTCCCAATCATGAGATCAGAAACCGACATCAGGATAAGTGAAGCATATAGAACTCCAAATAATCATAACCAAAATAAAACTACACCCAGACATATAATAATCACCATCCCAGAAATCCAACACAAGAATAGATTATTAAAAGCTGTCAGAGAGAATAGATAGATCGCTTATAAAGGAAAACCTATCAGAATCACAGCAGACTTCACAGCACAAACAATAAAATTAGGAAGAGCATGGAGTGAAGTATCCCAGATACTAAAACAAAATGATTTCCAACCTAGACTGATGTATCCTGCAAAACTATCATTCAAAATTGATGGTGAAATACGATACTTCCATGACAAAGAAAAGCTGAAGAACTTCATGAACACCAAACCAACCCTGCAAAAAATATTGAAAGACAGTTTAGATACACAAAGGAAAAAAAAAAAACAGTAGGCAAAGCATATAATTAAACAGAACAGAAAGATAAAGATACAACAGCAGAGAGATAACATGTTAACAATAAACCAGCGTTTAACAGTAACAACCATTAATCTAAATGTTCTCAATGCACCGATTAAAAGAAACAGACTAGCAGAATGGATCAAAAAACAAAATCCAACCATATACTGTTTACAGGAAACCCATCTAACCCAGAAGGATACTCACAGACTGAAAGTCAAAGGATGGAAAACAATACTTCATGCAGCTGGAATTAAAAAAAAAAAAAAAGATGCAGGAGTAGCCATTCTGTTTGCAGATAATGTGAACTTTAACCCAACAATGACCATAAAGGACAAAGAAGGTCACTACATACTGGTTAGGGGAAAACTCAAAGAGGAAGTGATAACTATCTTAAATATATATATTCACCAAACTCCAGAGCACCCAGTTATACAAAACAACTATTAACAGAAATGAAAACTCAAATTATCAGTAACACAATTGTAACAGGAGACCATTGACACCAAGGAACAGATCAACCAGACAGAAAATGAGCAAAGAAATAACAGAACTGAATCACATCTGGAAACAAATGATTTCATAGACATATACAGAAAGTTCCACCCAACAACATCAGAATACACATTCTTCTCAGCAGTACACGGATCATTCTCTAAAATAGACCATATATTAGCTCACAGAACATATTTAAACAAATGCAAAAGAGTTGAAATCATCCCTTGCATGTTATCGGATCATAGCACTCTGAAATTAGAAATTAATGATGAAAGATACTGCAAAAATCCGGCAAACACATGGAAACTGAATAATGCACTCTTGAGTAATCAGTGGGTGACAGAGAAATTGAAGAAGAAATTAAACAATACCTACAAGAAAATGAAAATGCAGATACAACTTAGTGGAATCTGTGAGAGGCAATGAAAGCCATCTTCAGAGGAAAATTTATTGCACTGAGTTCCCACATCAGGAAAACAGAACGAATACAAATAAATAACTTGATGCTACACCTCAAAGAGCTAGAAAAAGAAGAGCAAGTCAAGCCCAAAGCCAAAAGAAGAGAGGAAATTATAAAAATCAGAGCAGAAATCAATGCAATAGAGACTAAGAAAACAATCCAAAGAATCAACGAATCAAAGAGATGGTTCTCTGAAAGAATAAATAAAATCAAAAAGCCCCTAGCAAGCCTTATTTAAAAAAAGGGAAGAAAAATCTCAAATTCATGCAAAAAGAAATGAAAAAGGTGAAATCACTACAGAAATACAGAAGCTCATCAACACCTATTTTGAAAACCTCTACTCTCAAAGGTTTGATAACACAGAAGAAATAGACAGATTCTTAGAAACATATGAAGTACCAAAGCTAGATCAAGAGGATGTAAAACTGTTGAATAATCCAATCTCTGTTAATGAAATTGACAATGTAATTAAGTCCTTACCTACAAAGAAGATCCGAGGCACAGAGGGATTCACTGCAGAATTCTACAAGAAATACAAAGAAGACCTAATGCCGACACTCCTCAAACTGTTCAATGAAATTGAAAATGAAGCCATCCTTCGTAAGTCATTCCTGGAAGCAAATATTGCTCTAGTACCAAAACCTGAGAAAGAGCCAACTAAAAAAGAGAACTATAGACTGATCTTCCTAATGAAAACAGATGCAAAAATCCTCAATAAAATATTAGCAAACATGATGCAGCAAATCATCAAGAAGATTATACAGCATGACCAAGTGGGATTCATCCAAGGAATGCAAGGATGGTTCAACATATGTAAATCAATAAATGTAATCCACCATATCAATAAAGCCAAAAGTAAGAATCACATGATCATTTCTATAGATGCAGAAAAAAGCCTTCGATAAGGTCCAACATTCAATCATGAAAAGAACTTTACAGAAAATTGGAATAGATGGTCTTTAGCTCAATATATAATAAAGGCCATTTATGACAAACCAGCAGCCAGCATCACACTTAATGGCCAAAAATTGAAAGCCTTTACTTTAAAATCAGGCACAAGACAAGGATGTCCTTTATCACTACTCCTATTTAATATAGTACTGTTAGTACTAGCCGGAGCAATGAGGCAAGAGAAGGAAATAAAAGGGGTAAAGATAGGAAAAGAAGAAGTTAAATTATCATCGTTTACAGATGACATGATACTCTACATAGAAGACCCCCTAAACTCCATTGAAAAACTCTTAGATATAATAAATAACTTAAGTAATGTAGCTGGATACAAAATCAATACTCAGAAATCAATAGCATTCCTATACACAAACAACAAAATCACAGAGAGGGAAATAAGAGAACCACACTCCTCACATTAGCAAGCAAAAAAATGAAATATTTAGGAATTACTCTTACGAAGGAAGTGAAAGACCTATACAGGGAAAATTATAATACACTGAAAAAAGAAATTGAAGATGATCTCAGAAAATGGAAAGTCATCCCTTGCTCATGGATAGGAAGAACAAACATTGTGAAAATGGCCATTCTCCCAAAACTGTTATGTAGATTCAATGCAATCCCAATAAAAATACCATCAACATACATTATAGATCTAGAGAAATCACTCCCAAATTTCATCTGGAACCATAAGAGACCTAGAATAGCAAAGGCAATTCTAAGCAGCAAAAGCAAGGCAGGAGTCATAACAATCCCTAACTTAAAGATATACTACAAAGGAACAGTAGTAAAATCAACATGGTATTGGAATCAAAACAGAGCCAAAGATCAATGGAATACATTAGAAGATACAACCACAACTGCAAACACACTCAACCACCTTATCTTTGATAAAGGAGCCAAGCAGGTTCCCTGGAAGAACCACAGTCTCTTTAATAAACGGTGCTGGAAAAACTGGCCCTCCATTTGCCAAAAACTAAAGCTAGACCCATGTCTACCACCATGTACTAAATTAAAATCTAAATGGGCTAAAGATCTGAATATTAAAACAGAAACACTAAATCTATTGGAAGACAAACTGGGTAGAAACCTTGAAGACATAGGAGTAGGTAGAGAATTCATGAACAGGACTCAAACCACATGGGAAATACTTCCCAGAATCAATAACTGGTTACCACTTCTTATTAAAAAGTTTCTGCATGTCAAAAGAAATCTCCAGCCTAGTGAAAAGAAAACCCACAAAATGGGAAAAGATTTTAGTGAACTCTCTCTCAGACAAGGGACTCTTGTCTAAAACATATAAAGAATTAAAAAACCTGAAACCCACAAAATTCAAGATCCAATCGAAAAATAGGCATCTGAGTTGAATACACACTTCTCAGATGAAGAAATTAAAATGGCAAATAAATACATGAAAAAATGTTCATCATCATTGGTCATTAGAGAAATACAAATGAAAACCACACTGAGACACCATCTCACTCTTGAAAGAATGACCAGGATCAAGAAAACTAGCAACAACAAATGCTGGAGAGGCTGTGGGGAAAAAGGAACTCTCCTATACTTTTGGTGGGAGTGTAAAATGGTACAACCTTTGTGGAGGTCAGTCTGGAGATTTCTCAAAAAGCTGGGATAGGAATTCCCATTTATTCCAGCTATTCCACTTCTAGGCATATTCCCAGAAGAACTGAAAGCATCATACCGCAGTGATATATGTGCACCTATGTTTATAGCAGCACAATTTGTAATCGCCAGATCTTGGAAACAACCCAAGTGTCCATCAACTGTTGAATGGGTACAAAAATTTGTGGTATTTCTATACAATGGAGTATTACTCAGCTATAAAGAAGGATCACATTGAGATATTTATCAATAAACGGGGGCAGCTTGAGATCATACTGATAAGTGAAATAAATCAATCTCGCATGTGTGAATACTGAATAGTTTCCCTAATGTAAATAATGATTCAAATATATAAAAGTATGTGGTAATCATGATCCCCCATTATGTGGTCTTGAAGCCTTATAAAGTTTTCACTTATTAATTGGAAAGGCTTTGTTCTGGGATTCTTGATATGGAAATATGTGAATCAATACTGTATGATGTTATATTCAAATATTTCAAAAAAAGACAGAAAGTATGGTAACTACTATTAAATGGGGTTATTTGGTGGTGAAGCACTAGGTTGCTGAAACAGTCATGCTTTGACCTGTATTGTTATGTTATTATGTCCTCTTTTATCTCAATCTCTCCCTTACTCTTTAAAAAATTATTTAGTTATTTTTATGGTTTTTTAATTAAGGAGAAAAATTTTTAAAAATTAGCAGGATATATTTTAATAAGTTTTTTTGATTTCCTTTTAACTTGTTTTGAAGTCCTGTAATACTCCCACTATCATGTTTTGACTGATTAGACTCTGTTCCATTCTGTATGATAGTATCAAGTTTGGGGGTATAGGCAACTACTTTGACGGCAATAAGACTCATTAAGATGCCCATTCTGGTTTGACTATTATCTCCTTTGGAAGTCCTGTAATGTTTACAATGTTTAAGTTTTATTGGTCTTGTTCTCTACTGTTTTGTTAAACTTTATAATACCTAATGAGATAGACAATTCTTTTTAAGGAAACAAGAAACATTATGGTAACGATTGTTGATAACGTTGTACTCTGTTCTTACATCATGTACTATGTCTATCCTTGGTTTTCACTGACAGCTTTTTTTTGCCATATTTGACTTTATTCTCTTCCAAAAAAAAAGTAATAAGAATGAAGGAGTAATAAAACCCAAAATGTGTAAATTTTCTTGTAAAAAAGTGCTATAAAGGATACAACTGCAAGTGTGTATAGGGGTGTTTAATAACTGACCATATTAATGTTTTTGGTTGGATCATTGAACACAACTGTTTGCAGTCTCTCTGTTTGAATGTTCACTTTGCATGCTTTTATACTGTGACTTTAGCAACTATCTCTAAAACGATAGATAATGTGTAATCTGTTAACTGGTGATTTCTTACTGTTTTTTTTTTTTTTTTTTTTTGTAGTTCTGTATTACTTGTACCCTTACACCGCTTTGTTCTGTTTTGTTTTTTTCTCTTTTTCCTTTTAAATAAAATTTTTAAAAAATACTAAAGATGAATTCTCATGAAGTAAGAATTTCTTCTTTCTCTAGGAGGCTATGAAGCATTAGACTTACCTTCCCAGAGACTGATGTGCATATACCCCTGAGTCCTGGAGACTGCAGTCCTGTCTGAGATGGGCAGACCCCTGAGTACTCTATTCCTGTGGGGACACAGATTTTCCAAAGGATCCTTGTACACACTGCTGCACACAGGATGAACTTTGCTCTATTGTTTGTCCCAAATACAGAGGACATTGTATACCATTGGGCTCACATGAGAAGCCTCCCACCATTTTCTTCACTCTTCTGCACCACTGCACACATCAGGGAATTTGCATTTTGTCCCCAGGGAGGACCTTCCCAAGCAAGTCTCAGATGAAAGCTGGCTCTAACTTGGCCTTGACTGATCAGCACGCTTCCGGTCAAGTTCTAAAATTGAGGCTCCCTCTTTGGTTCCTGGGGCTGTTATTGCTCTGGATCACTAGTAAGGACACAGGAACATCAAGAGGGACATGAGGTGAGATCCTGACATTCAAATTCCCACTACCAGCTCTTGAGTTCTGTACATATATGAGATGACCCTTGACACAGATATGAGAGGTTAGATCAGTGAGTGAAGATAACACCTAAAGGACTCAGCACCCAGCTTTTCATGCAGATTGTCATAAAAAAGAGAGGGCTGCTCAGACCAATTCTAGAGGGATTCTTGTGATTTGAAATATTAGGGGCTATTTGCAAATTGATTGCTTCAATTGTACATTAAAATGAGAATAATAGTTTAGCTTGACACTGAAAGAAAAAATCATAGTAGCTCATTATGTTAGATCATGATTTTGCACTTCTCTTTCAACATTTTAGGATCCACTGGAAATATTGTGAAGATACAGATCCCACTCTCTCTATTCATCTCCTCTGGAGATCCGGTCTCCATCTCCTGCAGGACCAGTGAGAGCGTCCTGCATAGTGATGAAAAAACCTATTTGAATTGGGTTGTGCACAAGATGGGCCAGGCTCCAAGAGGCATAATTTATCAGGTTTCCAACTGGTATTCTGGCATCTTAGACAGCTTCAGTGGCAGTGGGTCAGGGCAGACTTCACATTCAAAATCAGCAGGGTGGAAGCTCAGGATGCTGGAGTTTATTACTGATGCAAGGCACAAAATATCCTAAAGCAGTGACACAGCCCTAAACTAAAACCTCCCAGCCAAGAGATGCCCAGATGCCCTCCTGCACTGCTGTCTGGGGAGCAGCTCAGCACAGACTACTCTGTGTGAGAGGAAGAGGTTGAAGAACAACAAGTTGCAGCTGAGGCCTCTGCCCAGTCCTAAGAGTAAAGAAATCGACAGAGCAGCTGGGACCTGTGCTCTGCTGAGAGTCTTACACAGATGGAGAAGGCTGGAGAAGACTCCAATGGGGATATCATGAATACACATTTTCCTCACAGCCTGCCTGTCACTCCTGCAGAGTCATCCCTTTTGTGAGACTCAGTGGATCATCTAGAAGTGGTGCAATCATTCAGGGCTCTTGGTCTTAGTTACTCCATGAAGAGTAAAGATCTGGGACAAAAGAAATTTCAATTGTGTCACATCTCTATCATTAATGTAGCATGGCAAAGATGAACATGCAAATTGTGATTCTGCCTCAGCACATACTG
Organism: Cavia porcellus; assembly: GCF_034190915.1. NCBI lineage: Eukaryota > Metazoa > Chordata > Mammalia > Rodentia > Caviidae > Cavia > Cavia porcellus. The sequence goes on along the minus strand of NW_026947501.1, from coordinate 40,179,263 downwards.
GGGAAGTCTCAAGAGAAGTTGAAGAATCCTCATTGGGTGATATCCAGGAATACAGCCACCATGGGAAGAGGGCAAAAATGCTCAGAAAATGTGTCACAGCACTTAGCATCAATTACACAAAGGTTTTTTGGGCCACTTTTGCTTCCATTCTTCAGTACCACTCAAAAGCTCATATGAGGATTTAGTCTCGACAAGGATCTTTCTTTCCACAACTTTTACAAGCAAGCAAGTCATAAAGACCAAATTCTGTCAAAATTAAGGTGTGCATCTCACAACATCGCCCATCCTCTTGATGGTTGGTAAATATCATTAGGGTGTTTCTTTCTTTTTGTGAAAATCCTACAAGGCCATTTCTTTTCCTAAAGTTAAATGTAAGATGAGATAAATGCATTAAATTATAAGGACAGTTGATACCTGTTTTGTATTCTCGGCCATTAGGGCAAATTATAAGGTAAGTATTAAGAAATTCCTCTAATACCATTATCCAAGTCAGTACAAACTTACTTTTTCAGATCTGGCAGCAGCTAGTTCAAAAAGTGGGCAAATTCTGGCCAGATTTTAAAGTCAGAACAAGTGTGGATACTGAGATAATGGACATGAGCTGAGAGCGAATCACAAAATCAGAGATTGCAGTATTTTGAAATTTGCAACCAGAAAATTTTCAGGGACACATCCTTAGTTGTAAAGTTAGACAAAAATGAGATTAGGGGAAAAGCGGAAATAAGCGCTTGCAGTGGAACATATTTCCAATTTTGAGATGGCACCGGACCTCCAGTCAACAGCTAATTCTGAGGGAAATGTCTTGGTGGAATTTGGGAGCTCTGGCAAGACACCAAAACTGCAGACAGAATTCTAGGGATAGGTGTGAGATTAGCAGGAAATGAGTATAAGGCGATGAGGGCAGACTGGTCCGTACCAATCCATAGAAGCCAAAACACAAGGGTAAACTAGCCCTAAAGGCTGTGATAGAGGAGTCACCTGTGAGGAGACACAGAGAAGAAAAGGGAGAAAGGGAGGAAGAGAGACAGAGACAGAGAGACTCACCAAGAAAGGGAGAAAAAGGAGATCCTAGAGCGAAGCCAATGGTTTAAAAATGCTTTTCTTTCTCAAACATAAAATTAACATGTTAACTGAACGTCAAAATATTATTTAGGGCAGATTGTTATAAATGACCCAAGCACTGTAACTCAAAAGATTCAAAGCTCCTTGGGGGTAGTGGCAAGATTTCAAACATTACTTTAATAAGAGACAGCTTTGTCCTGACATGTGTTTGTCTTCCCTATGAAGGGCAAGAATTGCTGACATCCCTCTTTCAATCCTCTTGAAATATATTTTTCTGCAATGCTGTTGCTATGGAAAACATAAACACACAGCAATGCAGAATTCAGATGCAGATTTTTTGGTGTGGTTGGGCAGTGACAAGCGATCAATCCTTATGAAAATGTCAGACCCAAAAGCTCAGGGAGAGAGGTTTTTATGGAGTTAAAAAGGGGAAGTACAGAGATAGGGCACTTGGCTGTCTTTGATTGGTTCTTACAATATGCATCATAGTCACCAGCTATTCCCCAGCCTGTGGATAAGGCAACATATAGGCTGGTGGTGGCGGGGGGGGGGGGGAGTGGGGATGCGAAGGGACAAGAGAAGCAAAGAATGGAGACAAGTCAGAATTCCAATCAAGTTACATTTATGCAAAGAAAGAGTAACAAATATATAGGGTACTGGGGTAGGAGCAATTTGGGTTCTGAGACATCAGCAGGTAACTTAGCAACAATGGCAAGACCAAGGGTTACAGGTTAATTCAAATCTCCTGGGCTCATAAGGTGGGCTTATCAACATAATCCCTAATGAGACAAACAGGCTAGGCAAAGAGCAAAACTTAACTACCAAACTTTACTCCTATAGGGGGGGTAAGGTGGCTGCTGCCTACAGATATAAGGTGGCAGCCAATTACAGGGCTTCCCAAATCACAGTGATCAGTCCTTGCTAAGAAACAGATGTAACAGAAAATGTAGCAGGCACTGCTATCTGGAAAACTAACAGAAACTCAAGTACACTGGCTGTGGGAGTGCGAGGCTGTTTCTGCTACGTGTGATCTGGTTTAAAAAGTGCAGATCTCTTTGTAGTATTTCAGAGCACTGAAGCTGTGACGAACCTAATGCATCCCACACAACATTATTTCCTCAGAATATGAAATGCAGGGTCACTTGCTTAGTTCATGGAGCTTGATTCCCAGTGTTCTTCGCCTGATTTTTACTCATCTACTCACCTACCTACATCCTCAGGCAACTACAGCACACAAGCCTTTCTGTACCTTGTAGCAACACTCCTCTCTTATATCTGAAATGACAGGTTTCTTATTCTGTTCTCACCAAGCCACTGATAACACCTGGTTAAACAGAATTCTATACCAGAAGATGCATGAAATGAAATAAGATATAAGGTCAGACAGTAAACAGCAGGCAGGGCATATCACACTGGATCTACTAACAGCTCAGGACACTCCCACTTTTGGGTTGCAGGTGTAACACATTGTGCTTCACTAGCATGCAGAGGTAATGAAATTTGTCTCAAACACCTCACTATAGAAAGAATGCACGAAAGAAAGAAAGAAGGAAAGAAACAAGAAAAGAAAGAAAGAAAGAAAGAAAGAAAGAAAGAGAGAGAGAGAAGGAGGGAGGAAGGGAGGGAGGGAGGGAGGGAGGGAGGAAGGAAGGAAGGAAGAAAGGAAGGAAGGAAGGAAGGAAGGAAGGAAGGAAGGAAGGAAGGAATATCTAATGTTCATCCCTAACCAGGCCAGTCTCTTCTCAATCTGAGGACACAGACCTGGACATGAGGAGATTTCAGAGTCCTGCACCAGACACCAAGGTTGGCATCCAAGAATGGCAACCAAGCATGGGAATATGGACCATAATAAATAAGTCAGGGCAAAGAGACATTGCTGAATACTTTAAGCAGAGTTGATTCAATATGGGATTTTTCTTTTGTTTCTTGGGGGAAAGGGTTTTTATTATTATCATTATTTTGTGTTTCACATGAGAGACGGATCATTCATACCCTCAAATGAAAAATCACAGAACTGGGGATGATTCCCTGACTTAAAAGGGATGGCTAAGATGAAGAGCTGAGGATCTCAGCCTGGGTCTGAAGTGATCTCCACACCGCAACAGGGAAGCCAGCGAATGACTACATCGAGCCTTCATTCCTCAGGATCATTAAGATTTTTGGTTGCAAATGAAGACCTCAACACTTGAAAGACTCTCCTCAGCTCTCAGACAGCATCAGGACCATCACAAGCTAAGGTGAGTCAGCAGCTCCAGGGACATCACCAAGGCTAACTGCTGGGAGGCCACAGGCTGTGGCCACTGAGTAGATATTGTGTTGAGCTCTGGCCCATACTCCAGCTTCACCATTTAATACTCTGCATGTGCTGTGACCATTTGTACAAGAAAATATCATACAGGTATTATGTTAGTTTTCCATGAAGTTATATTTGAGAATAGTACTCAGTACTTAACAGCTCCTATACCATTCCTCATGAGGGAAAAGGTCTTCAGCATTTGTACTAGAAAAACAATGAGCGAGACATAAGAACAGGAATTCCCCCAAATGAGAAATGTGTAACACTATACATCATTTTCTTTGTATTGGAGTCCAAGAATCTCAGTGCTGTAGCCACAGAACTTCTTTCTTTTAGGATGTTTGTGTAGCCATAAGTTTTACATTTTTGAAAAGCCTCACTTTTACTATGTGTTTCTATTGATCTTGACCCAAGTATAACTATGTTTTCAAAAATATATTCAGGCTATGAAGCAGGTCCAGCACCCATAGATATTCCCGGGTGCGCTCTGTTCACTCACCACAAACACACCTGAGACTCACTGCTTCCTGCACCCTGCATCAATGCTCTGGATGTCTCAGATACTCAAATGCAGCTTTCCTTCAATGTGAACACCATATACTACATGAATTAATGTCTGCTCTAGGGAAAATGGATTTTTTGACTTTGCAGAATCTATAACACTTATTCCTATTGTCGTAATTCTGTGGGTATCTCAAATGTAGATGAAGGTCTCATCTTTGTGCATCCCATTATAGCTTCACATGGCACTGCCCACACCAGGTGCTTTACCTGGTACCACTCAACTTCAAACCTTGAAGTTGCTTGCAGATAGCCTTAGGGAGGAGGCATCCACATGTTAAGCTGTCTGGAGGAGGACATAGGAAAGTACGCAATCATGCTGACAAAGTCTATTAAAGGGCCATAGACTAAAAAGTCAGATAATCTTGATACAAATTGAACAGATAAAATAAGTACCAATTGAAATATCTGAGACCAAAGGGCTCTTCCTATTCTTCTGATATGGTACTTATGAGAGGATAGTGAAGAAATAAATTATAAACTTGGCATTATTTAAAAATGGAGGAAACTACTGGAAAACATTAATCAGCTCAAGATATTTAATACACACCATAAATCATTCAAATCATCCTTATAATCCAGCCACAAATATTATTGAAAACTTAATTTGTGTTTTATTATTTGATTTAATCAAAGTAATATATTTTTGTTTTGTTGTCAAGAGACCATTGCAGCAATTATTTTTTTAGCTTTGAAACATTAAAATAAATACTTTTTGTCTGTTGTAAGTTTCATCTAATATGTTGGAATACTTCAACACCACACAGCCAAACTGCATGTGGTGTGTAGTTGTTAAAACTTGCTAATTTCCAGAGACAAGAATATGAAAGCTGACTCAGTGTGTCCAACTCTGAAACTAAATCTTGTGTTCTCCTCCCCATCTGTGTTAAGCTTTACAACATTGTCATGTGACTGCTCCAATGACCTGAAATTTATTTTCTTTCATTTCATTTACTACTTATTGAAGTGAGGCAGATCAGGAACAGGGCCTTAAGAGTTCAAACAGTTCAAACAAGTGAACTTTTCAACTTCTCAGACTGTTTGGAAAGAGCCCACACATTCAGAAGCCAATGTCACCCCAGACAGACAGTGAACAACAGTCAGCCCAGCACACCGAGGCTGAGGCAGGAGGATGGCCAGGTGGAGCAGAAACTGGGCAGCTGAACACCACTATGAGATCCAGTCTCAAAATCAGAGAAACAAAAGGGCTGGTGATGTAGTTCAGTGTGAGTGTGCAAGGTTTAGTACCCACTCCCCTGCAACACACACACACACACACAGACACACACACACACACACACACACATACACACACACACACACAGAGGGCTATAAGCACATCAAGAGAATCCTTATTTACAACCAAAGCACACAGTACAGAATCCTTATTTACTTTTTTTTTTTAACCACACACATTGTTACCCAAGTCTGTGAAGGGCACAGCACAGCTTTGGGCTGTCATAAACAAAAACATGAATTATAGACTAATGACAGCTTGGCTTTGCTCTCTCATAGCTTTGTAGGGAATCTCAAACTGACCCCCTTTCCATAGTGACATCTTGATAAACACCGGGACCATGTCAGCCATTGGTGCAAATTATCCTGAGACATAAAACAAAAAAAAAAATGGATTCATAGCTGACACTGTGATACTAAAAATGTCTCTTTAGACTGTGGGCCATGGTGCCTAATATCTATTAAAATAAAGAGTAGATATGGGAAGGATGATTTATGATCATTCAGACAAGAGTAGCATAAATTATTATTCATTCATTTTGTACAAAATCAAGAGAAATAGTTCCCTAACAAAGGTTTTGACAAATCTAGTGTGTGTGTGTGTATGTGTGTGTCACGTGTACCATATTTTATTTACCATATAAATATGTGGTATATATATATATATATATATATATATATATATATATATATAATATTTACCACATATTTACCAATTTCAAAATCTTTTCACAAGGAATTTAAAATCCAATGTGTAAGGCAAATTTATTCCATTTCTTCTTGCCTTCAACAGAGTTACTATTCTCCAACTTGAGATAGTTATTTTTATCTGTATCATATTCTTTTGATTTTAGTGCTCTTAATTTCTAGGTGAGCTCAAAGACTATTTCTAATGCTTTTTTCTAAGATGACACGAGTTGACCTGGTTACAACAAAAGGGATACTCAGATATGCTACATGATGTTAATGCTAGAAATGTTCAATGAGTTTTCAATGAATTGAGAATTGCTTTGCTCTCTTCTAGGAGGATAAGAGGCATAAGACTTCCCTTCCCAGAGATTGATCTGTACACATCCAATATCAGGGGGACTGAGTACTGTCTGGGATGGGCAGAGCCCTAAGCACTGTGTTCTTTCTGCAGATGTATATTTTTCAAGGGATCCTTGTACCCACTGCTGCACACAGCATGGACTTTAGTTCTATTGTATTCCTGCACATACAGAGGGCATTTTATACCACTGAGCTCACATGAGAAGCCTCCCAACATCCTCTTCACTCTTTCTGCACCACTGCACCAGGGAGTTTGCATTTTGTCTCCAGGGTGGACCTTTCCTGGCAAGTCTCAGATGAAAGCTGGCTCTATCTGTGCTTTAACTGATCAGGACTATTCAGTTCAATTTCTCAAAATGACGTGCCCTCTTCATCTCCTGGGTCTACTACTTATCTGGATCAGGAGTAAGGACAAAGGGGTATCTGGGGGCACGGAGTGAGAGGGTAACTTTCAGGATCCCATTACCAATTGGTAGGTTGTGCACATACATGACACAGAGAAAGGAAGAGAAAGGGAGAGAAAATGAGGTCCTAGTGTCAAGACAATGTTTTAAGAATGCCTTTTCCTTTCATTAAAACAAAATTAAAGAGCTGAATGTACGCCAAAATGCCCTTTAGGCCAAGTTGTTATAAACACCCCAAACGTTGCGTCTTTTATAAGTCCACAGCTAACACTGAGCAGGGGCAAGAGTTCTAGGATCACTTTTCTAAAGAGACAGCCACTTGTTGCTCTTGTTGGTCACTTCTATGCAAGGCACTTTTGAAGGAAAATTGCTCTTAATCTTTCTCTTTCAGTTACCTAGAAATATTTTTTCTACCATGCTTGATCTGGTTTAACACATGCAGATTCCTTTGTGATAGCTCACAGTGCCGCCGCTGTGAAGAGCCTGGTGCCTTCGGTACCATTAGTTTTTCAGCACAGGTTGTACACGGTCATTTTCTTAGTTCACCAGGCTTGGTTCCCAGTGTTGGTCCTGTAACATGAACTCATTCTCTCACCTTCCCCCATCCTCAGGCAATTACAGCACACAGGCGATTTTGTACCTTCCCTGTCTTGTACTCTGATATCAGAAGCTTAGTATTCTGTTGTCAATCTGCCCACTGACAACACCCCGTAAAAATAAATAAATAAACCAACACAAGATAATGGACAAGGGCTGGGGAAACAGCTCAGAGGCTCCGCACCTACCTGACATGCACGAGGCCATGAAATTAATTCCCAGTACCACCAAGCCCCTTCTAAATACTCAAAATCCAACAGCTGCTCAACCACTGTAAAGCACTGACACAAAACACTATAGAGCCCCTACTGTCAAGTCTTCTTCCTCATAATCCAAACTTTTCCTCAGGTAGGTGGTAGATTTTTAAGGGAACTTTTACAATGAAGTGGAGAAATGCTGCCCCTACTGGTCATTCTCAGGCACTGCAAATTCCTAGGAAGATCATTTCTGAGATTTCTTCTATCAAACACACTGAAATATTTAATCCACCATCCTATTATATAGTTTAATTATCACGGAGGGGAATGCAGTACCTCAGAGCATTGAATGTCTGACAGGTTGATACCTCACGTGTATCGTTATTCCTTTTTGCATTCTGGAAACAGGCTCATAAGGAGCATGGTAGTGCAAGACCCTTTGCTTTCTTCATGGAGCTCAAAAAGCAGTGCTCTTCCCATCATTTGAAAGGCACCACTGGCCCACCTCATCCTCAGACAAATAGAGCAACCACGCCATCCTATACATTACAGCAGTTGGGATGATTGTGTTCTGCACCTGACCACTGAATAAAACTGCTGACAAAACAACACACACACAGTCACATGCACACACACATACAAATACATAAAATCAAATCATTCTTCAAACACTACAAAACTACAAAGTAAAATAGTTAAACATTAATGTTTTACTAGTATCCAGACTTACTATATAAAATTAGATTTTTAAATAACAGTAAATTGATGTTTTGCTTTACCCAATATATGGAATTTCTGTACTTATAATCGAGTTTTCTTCCTATCACTACTTTTGCTGCATTACTTTTGCTATTTTATATTTTTCTATCAAGATACTGGGAAGTTGTTCTAAGGGATACTAACAGCACTCCTTAAATTTTGCACTAAGACAAATGCAGCATGGCCCTCATACCACTCTGTTCCATGGACCAGAGAATGTAAGGGAAGGGCTGACTGTGCAGAGCTCATGATGGTGGGAATGGGATGTAGCAGGTTATAACTTCTCCCACTGTTAGTACTCACTGCTTGGAAGGAGCACTTCAAGCTTGGGAATATATAGCAAACACCTCAACCCCAGGGGCCCTTATGGAGAGATGCAGAGGTGCAGTAAATGTTATGGACTACAATAGCTGGTGAGTAGTGTGGACTTAGTAATCTGCAGCACAGGATGATTGGCCAGGAGCCATTTTGGAGAGGGAGCAAGGAAGTTCTTAACTCAGAAAAACCTCTGGACCCACCTATTGGCTCCCACATGACTACAAGCCCACAGAAGCTGTGATGACTGCTGCAGGTTAACCAGGTCTGACTCCAGGATCATAGCCAGAAACCAGCCTGACCTTCAGGGGAAATAAAGGTAAGGCTCACCTAGACTAACTACTACCCTACAGTGAAGCTACTGCTGGATTCCTAGCATAAGTCAGCACGGATCTGGATTCTATCTGTACAAATAGTGTACCAATGATAACAGAGACACACATTGAAGTGGAAAGTTGTCTTTTTTCTCTTCCATGACTTGTTTTTTTTTATTCTTTGATCTTGCTCTTATAATAATTTAAACATGGTTTCTAGATCTCCTGAGTTTCTGGTTCTATTCTGTTCTTTCTTTTCTTTCTTCCTTGACTCTTTCCCTCGTATTGTTTAAACCACTATCCTAAACATTGGATGATCCTCCTTTTTCCCACAGCTCTGTGTCTAATCCCTCTATTTTCTTCTGTTTTTTATTCTCCCTACACTGATAATGGCTAAATTTTCTCTACTGAGGGTAAAATTGGTATATTGATGACTTTTTTCTTCATATTAATTTCTGGTTCATTTTAGATTTTGTTATATAACCAGAAACCTCGTTCATTCAATTAAAAGTGGCAAATTATTGCATACTACAGTTTGACATTTTCTAGGCTGTTTTTGATGTTAATGTTATTGATAAAAACAACACCTTAGCCAAAGTAACATAGTTCTGGTAGCAAGCTGTTCTTCCTGCTACACCAAGACGGAGATTGCCTAAGGGTCATATATCATACTGGGACACTCTCAAAGACCCAGTGCCTGGATCAATTAGGCAGCAACTTCTCATCCCCCAAAAATGAAGAGGTATAATCCTGCAACACACTCAAAACCCAAAAGCTAATTAAACATGGAAGACACATCTCAGAAGTAGTCATTTACTAGCAGTTCTAAATAATAGCAGTCAAGGTACCCACAATGAGCAATTTACAAGCATCAATCCAGGAATTAAACTAAAACACAGAGAAAATGAAAAGACACTTAAGCAAGATACAACCTCACACATCTAGTTCACCAGTGACAAACATGGGGCAATGAGGTGGGACAAACAAGAAGCCCCCTATCTAGTACCTCTGAAGTGCAAGCAACAAAGCAAATCAACAAAGATTCAGACAAAAATCAATTCAGATATAATTTCTTAAATAACTAAGTGATGCTGACCATAAACTAAAACACCTTAGTTACTCTAGAGCAGATAGAGATTTTAAAATAGAGGAGCAAGGAAAGTAACTGAAGCCATGAATGGTCAATAGTGGAAAAACAGGAATTCAACAACAGTTTCAAGGAGATGACCAGGACATTAAAGTTTCCAATAAAAGTATTCACAGTAGAATAAACCAATGTGAGGACAGACTCTCACAAATAGAAAACAGGATTGTGATTAGTGAGGATGAAAAGAAATTTGGCTTAAAAATAGCTTGGAAGCACAAGACGTCAATCTAGCAGCTGCTACATGAAGCAGAAAAGGGTAATGTAAGACTGATTGGAGTCAGTGAAAAAAAAAGCAGAAGCCAGCACACATGTGGAAAAAAAAAAACTGATCTTAAATATCATGGCAGAACAATTCCCTGCCAAGGAAAAAGAATTTGACATTCCAGTAAGTGATCCATATAGATTTCCAATTATCATGAATAAAAAAGCCTCTACCAAGGCATATTAGCATCAAAACCTCAGAAATTCTATTCAAGAACAGAATATTAAAAGCTGCTAGATAAAAGAACCAAATAATCTACAAATGAAAACCTATCAGAATCATAGCTGACTTCTCAACACAAATCTTCAAATCAAGGAAAATTTAGAGTGAAGTATTTCAAACTTCCTCAAAAAACCAAAAAAAAAAAAAAATTAAAAATAAACACTTCAGTCCACACTGATATTCCCTGGAAATTATCTTTCAAAATTGGTGCAGAAATAAGATACTTCCTGAAAAACAACAGCTAAGGAAATTCATGAGTACCTAACTAGCAGTGCAAAAGGTTCTGAAAAACATTCTAAAAACAGATAACAAGAACTACAATTCCATGAACCACAACAGAATGAATCTACTGGACAGGGCAAGCAATAAAACAGAGGAGAGAAAAAGAGAGCCAAATCTGGAAAATAACATGACCAGGATAAATTTACACACACCAGTTATAACCACCAATGGCAATGATCTCAATTGACCAATCAAAAGAAACACACTGGCAAAATGGATCAAGAAGCAAAATCCACCAATATGCTGCATACAAGATACACATTTAATTACAAAAAAAAAATTTATGAACTGAGAAACAAAGGACAGAAAACAATACTCCATACAACATGAACCTGGGGGCAAAAATGTAGGGGTAGATATTTTATTCACAAAGTGAATTTCAAGCCAAATCTATCAGGAGAGACAAAAAATCACTATATACCTGTAAATGGAACAATCCAAGAGGAAGCGATAACAATCATAAATACGTATTCAACAAACTTTCGGGCCTCAAACTGGATAAAACTAACATGAACAGACATGAAAAATCTAACAAGCATGATCACAGTCTCTTGGGGAATCACACATTTCATTGTTACAAAGAGACTAGAGAACTAGACAAAAAATCAACAGTGAAATACTAGAACTGAAACAAACTTCTGAACAGACATACCAAATGTCTAGAGAAAGTTCCACCACACAACATCAGAATGCATATTCTTCTCAGCTGCATACAAGCTGTTCCCTAAAACAGAAAACAGACTCGTTCTTAAAACGTGCTTATGTACATGCAAAGGAACTGAAATTATCCCATGCATATTGTCAGACCATAGTTAAATGAAATTGGAAATCAATGGCCAAGAAACAAAAGAATTCATATGCATATGAAAATTAAACAATATCCTTCTGAACAACAATGCATAACACATAAGATTAAAGAAAAATCACACATTTCTATAATTCAATGACAATGTCATTACTACATACCAAAACTTGTGAGACACTATGAAAGCAGGTCTATGAGAGAAATTTGTTGCACCAAATGCTTTTGTCAGGAAAACAGAGCAACATCAAATAAATAGAATAATGTTGAACCTGGAGTTTCTAGAAAAACATGAGTGGGTCTAGACCAAGGCTAATATGAGAATCTAATGCAACAGAGACTAGCAAAGCAATGCAAATAATCAATGAATGGAAGAGATGGTTCTTTGAAAGATTAAATGAGATAGATAAACACCCAGCCAAACTTATCACAAAAAGGAAAGAAAGATTCAAATCCAGACACTTAGGTTTGAAAATGGTGCAATTACAACAGACTTCACAGAAATCTAGATTATTTTATTAACTTCAAGACATTATATGCCAGTAAAATGGAAACTGCAGAAGAAATGGACATATTTCTTGATACATATGAATTTTCAAAGCTGAAAGAAGGTATAAGAATTCTAAATAAACCAAAAAAATCAATTAAATTCAAGATATTTGAGACCTACCAACTAAGAAAATCCCAGGCCCTGGTGGTCTGCTGCTGAATTCTATAACATATTTAAAGATTTAATACCAGTACTTCTTAAACCCTTTAATGAAATTTAAAGGGAAAAAATCCCAAATTCATTCTTGGAAGTATTTCCTTGATACCAAAAAGCAAGAAGGTGGACCAAGAAAATGAGCTACAGTTCAATCTCCTTAATGCACATAGATGCAAACATCCACAATAATATACTAGTGAACAGAATGCAGCAACCATCAAGACTATGCAACATGACCAAGTAGGATTCATCTCAGCGAAGCAGGGATGGTTCAACATATGCAACTCCATAAATGTGATACCCCATATTAACAGAATCAAGGACAAAATGCAGCAAAAGCATTTTGCAAAGTGTAACAACCATTCAGAAAAAAAAAAAAAAAACACTACAGAAAATTCAGATAATCTCTATCTCAATCTGATAAAAATCACCTGTGACAAACCAGTGGCCAACATCACATTGAATGCATAAAACTTGAAAGCTTTCACTGTAAAATCAAGAACAAGTCACAAATGTCCACTATCACCACTCCTATCTATATAGTTCTGGAAACTTTAGGCAGAACAATTAAAAAATAGAGAGAAAGAAAAGAAATAACAATATGAAAGAAAGAAGTTAAATTGTCATTACTCAAAGATGACAAGATACTCTACCTGGAAGAATACTAAAGCACCACCCAAGGACTTCTAGGTTTAATAACCAACTACAAAAGCTTAGCTGAATGCAAAGTCAACACTCAAAAATCAATGGCCTTACTATACAAGAATAACCCACTCACTGAGAATGAAATCAGAGAAACAACACCTTTTACAATAGCATCCATAAAAAGGGAATGCATAGAAATTCTTTTAAAAAAGGAAGTAAAAAATATTTATATTCAAAACCACAATACTCTGAAAAAGAAGATTGAAGTAGATATCATAAAATGGAAAGACATTGTCTTAGGAAAAATCAATATAGTGAAAATAGTGATACACTCAAATTTATTACATAGATCAATGATATCTCACTCAAAATTCCAATGATATGTCTCACAGAATTAGAGAAAACAATTCCAAAATTCATCTGGAATCAGAAGAGACCTAAAACAGAAAAAAATATGAGCAAGAAAGGCATTCAGGTGTCATCACAATCCCTGACTGAAATTATGCTACAAGCTCCTTGATCAAAACACCATGGTGATGGCAATAAAAGGAGCTAAGGATCAGTGAAACAGAATAAAAGATGCAGAAACAACTCCAAACACTATCAGCCACATTATCTTTGAAAATGCCATCAAACAAGTTCACCAGAAGAACGACACTAATAAATGATGCTTCCTACATGTGGAAGACATAAACTAGACCAAAGTCTATCTTCATGCACTACACTAAAATTGAAAGGAATGAAAGATCTAAATATTAAAACAGAAACACTAACTCTTCAGGACCACAGAATATGTGAAACTCTTGAAAACAGATATAGGCAAAGACTTTATGAACGAGGTCCCAGTTACACAGGAAAAATCACAAATAATCAGCAACTGGAATTTCATTTAATTAAAAAGCTTTTGTACAGCAAGAAAAACCACCCACAGAATGAGGAGACAACCCACGCAATGGAAAAAAAAATTGCCAGCCATTTCTTAGAAAAGGACTATTTTATAGAATATATAAGGAGATATTTAAAAAATTACATGCTCAAATGTAAAGACCCAATCTAAAAGTGGGCATCTGAAATGAATAGATGTTTCTCAGTTGAAGAAATGCAATTGGCAAATAAACATATGAAAAATTGTTCAATTTCTCCAATGATTCAAAAGATTAAAACATTGTTCAGATTCCATACACCGCAGAAAGAATGAATATCATCAAAAACTGAGCCCAAAACAAATGCTGGTGGAGCTGTGGGATAAAAAGATTTCTCCACTTTAAGTGGGCAGTGAACTAACAAAACCACCATGAAAATCAGTGTAAAATTTTGTTAAAAAACTAGGAAAAGAGGATCCATTCCACCCAGCTCTTTTACTTCTTCATATCTTCTCAATTGAATTCAAAGAATCATACCAGATTGAGACATGCACACACATGTTTAAAGAAGCATGCTTCATATTAGCCAAGACTTGGAAGCAACCAAATGCCCATCAGCCTGATGAATTGGTAAAGGAGATGTGGGAGTATATATAGTGCACTTCTCCTCTGCCATATAGAAGCCTAAGCTTGAGATATTTCTATCTACATGGGTGCACACTGAGACCATCCTCTTCAGTGAAATGAATTGGACACACAAGTGTACATACCACATTGTTTTTCCACCATGAGAACACAAAAGAGTAAGTGAGTAACAAAAGGTATAACAGATGTGAAATAGTAAGAAAATGTTCAAATGAGAAGGGGAACTAGGGAAGGGAAGGGCAGAAGAAAAAAGGAAAAATGGAAACAAAGCTCTTGTAAGTAAGGAGGGGATCAAGGACTGAGGAGAGTAGAGAGGAATGGACATAAAAGAATCAACTTATATCATGTACTGAAACCAATTCCCTATGAAGACTGTGATCAGCACATGTTCTTAAAATGCACCAATAAATTTAATTAACTTTTAAAATTTGAAGTTTTCTATTGTTTCAAAATATTTTTCAAAATAAATAATAATGTAGTTTGAAACTTACAAGAAAGTGAAAATCATAAAAATGAACTGATATTTTTCATCATTTTGTGATACTCTGAGGTATTGAGATGACCCAAATCTACTCTTTCTGTCCATCACCACTGGAGACTCAGCTTCCATCTCCTACAGGCCAAGTAGAAGCCTCCTCTACCGTGATGGAAACATCTCTTCAATTCACTTATAGAGAAGCCAGGTCACCCTCCATAATGTATGCTTTATAACACTTTCAAGAAGCAATTTTATGTCTCAAAATATCCAGTGGCAGTAGGTCAGCACACATTTCACACTCAGAATCAGCAGGGTGGAACCTGAGTATGATAGAATTTATTACTGTGTCCAAGGTCCACAAGCTCTGCCTGCATTGTTAGATTCTCAACATAAACCTCCCTGCTTGGGGCGGACCGCTGCCCTCACGTGCTACTTGCCTGGGGAACAGCACAACCAGTTGTCTGAGACTGTGGAAGAGAAAGACGGTGATGCCCTGAGAGGAGAAAATTGTGACTAAGGTTTGTATCCCCGTGGTACCTCAGCTCCTACCTAGCACAATTCATTAATAACATTGTCAATTGTAATGACCTTCACAAGACAAATGCGGCAGCAAAACAGATGACCCTGGTTTTACAGTCAGCAGAGAAGATTAAACAGGAAGAGGCCATGAGAAACAAAGACCTGTGCTCCAGTGAAGCCTGAATATACAGGGGAGGGGAGTGAGGGTGACTTCACAGGTTCCTTGTGTGCCTTAAACATTCCTGGCATTTTATGAAATTTGGAACTTAAATCAAATCACAAGCATGCAAAATGGACTTTGGTTTTAGACAGGCGAACTAGGAGGAATGCATCAAGTCCAAAAGAAAAATTTCACTGTACATTACAGTATTGTACAAACATATCTTTCCAAATTGAGGAAAATATAAAGAAGTTTCATGACAAAGAGCCCTTTAAGAAAGTCAGGACCACCAAACCAGCACTAAAAAGAGTTAGAAGTTCATCAGAAGGAAAAAATACAGAAATCACAAACAAAGTAATAATGCAATGACAGGAATTACTCAATATCTTTCACCAATAAGTCACAACGTAAAAGCCTTTACAAATAACATTTTAAGGATCAGAGATCACACAGTCAGAAATTGTAGCAGTTCAAAAATAATTCAGCCAGGTGTGGTGCCATGTCCCTGTACCCCAGCCCTCAAGAAGCTAAGGCAGGAGAATAGCTGCATATTCGAGGACAGCCTGGGCTACAAAGTAAATTTAAGACCAGCATACATTGCACAGTGAAACCCTCTCTCTAAAACATGACAAAATATCAATAATTCAAGTATGAATGAAAACAGTAGAAATTACACAAAGCAAATGGTCTGCACCAGAATTGGAGTCGGAAAAACATATTGAAGAAATCAAAGTACATTATGTAGAAAAGTGAACCTAACAAAAAATCATTAATCAACAATATAAAATTGATATTTCATGGTACTTTATAAGCAAGATAAATTTATAACTCATCTGGAAAATTTAAAGCATTAGCACATTACTGACAAGAGAGTATTGATTTCATTAATATAATCTCCCCTTTTGTATCACTTTTACTAGATAATGTACTACAAATTCTTAAAATCCAATTCAAATTTGATCTAAAATTGGTGCCGTACCCTACTGTAACACACCCAAATTGTACATAGGCACAGGGACTGCTGAATTTCCAAGGACAAGAATATGAAAGCTGAATCAATATGCCCATTATTTTCCACCAAGTTCTCATATCTTCCCTACATTTTTGTGAAACTTTAAAACCATGCTCTCCAAAAAAAGAAAAGGGGTTGGGGATTTAGCTCAGTGGCATAAGTGCCTGCCTTGGAAGCAGGCAGTTGTGAGGTCGATTCCTGGTACTGATAAAAATGAAAAAGAACAACAACAACAAAAAAAACAAAAACAAAAACAAAAAAACTGCTCTGTGCCTGTTCCCATGAACTCAACCCTTTTTTTCTGTCATGTTACTCACTGCTGTTAATTCAGTCTAGATAGATAAAGAATAGAATCTATAAATGAGGCAAAGGAAAATACACTAAGGTATGCCATGTACATGTACCTACCCCACACAATAAATGCGATCGTTATGCATTGCAAACATATATCAATCAAAATGTGCAACATTTCAAAAACAACAAAAATAGAGCCTAGAAATGTCAAACACAAAATCACACCAACCTTTCCAAGTCTTTACAGAGAATGTGAACACTCAAGAGACAGAGACACAAGCAGGATGACACAGCCATCATCCCAGCATTCAGGGAGCCTGAGGCAAGAGGATGGCAAGTGCTGGCATAAACTGACAAAATTAGTCACTTAAGATTACTCTGTTTCATAAGACAAAAAATAATAGTCAAAGCCGCTGAGACACAGATTAGTGAGAAGACTATGCGTTCCCAAGGGCAGGAGCGGAAAAGGCAAAGAAGGAGATGGAGGAGAAGGACAGGAGAAATATTTCGAGCATTGTATTTAAAATGAGAGCAAACAAGAGGAAATATCTATTTTTCCAATAAGGCTCCACAGTTCTGGGGGCATGAGCCAGAATTCTCTGACTGTCATTTTAAAAATACCAGGAACTTCAGGTCTTCAACACCAGGCTTATCTCCTGGCTTAGAGGAAGAAATCTGAAATTAAAATCCCGCAGCAGATCTGACCCAGCATCAAGCCCAGGATTATCCTGACCAGAGCAGCTCACTCATTCACACTGTGCAGAGACAGGAAGAAGCCTGGGGTCATCCTGATGTCCTCACACAAGGTCTCCTTTTCACACAAGCACTGCGGGTGCACAGTGCTAGGACAATAAAACACAGAGATGACAAGGACATTTATGGCCACTTAGATATCTATGAAGTTATACCTCCTCCATCCACACAGGACTTAAGGGGAGTTTTTGCCTTAAGAACTATTTTTATTAATCTGATGTGTGTGTGTGGCATAGACACATCCACACATTTGTATACAGATACGTATTTGAGAAACAAGTACATGTATTAAATTTTATACTAATGTAAATAATTTCACAAATAAATCTCAATGGAGATAAACACAACAGATCATTCAAAAAATTTTAAAACACACTTAAGAATTTTATATTCAATGCAGAAGTCATAATTTCTTCAAAATTTCCACTTCATTTGCACAGTACTATTAGGTATATGTCAGAAAACAACATATAAATTCTTTCAACATGACTGTTTTTATCCAGTTTAGCCACCATATTCAATATGGTGCTCATGCTCCTGTCACAGGTGCAGACTTTCACCCTTCAGTCCTCATGCCCACTACTGCAGACAGCAGGGACTTTCTATCCGTTCCCTCCAAACACAGAGGACAGTTTCTACCACCAGCAAGCAGCAGAGTCTTCCACCTGCCCCTTCACTCTTTCCACAACACTGCACACATCAGGGCATTTGCATCTTGCTCCTCAGAAAGGAACTGCCCATGCCAATCTGAGATAAGAGCTCCCTTGTCACCTCACCTGGGGAATCAGGACTCTGAGTCCAGCTTCTCAACATGAGGCTCCCTGCTCAGCTCCTGGGGCTGCTGATGCTCTGCCTGCCTGGTAAGGACACCTGGAGGTTAGAGAGAGATGGGGTGAGAGGTGGGCTCTGGATACCCTCTCCTGCCCAGATGTGCTTAGAGCATAGTGCTATGGCCTAGACTGAAGTATGAAGAGAGGAGGATCTGGTCTGCAGGATGAGGAGAATTCCAAGTGAAAGAGGACCTCGGTCCTCTGCTCATGATTTTACACAAAAAAGACAGAGATGCTGCAGGAAAACTCTATGTGTGCCCTTGGGACTGCTAGTCTAGGGCCCCATTCTTCAAACTGAATGCTTTTGTACACAAATTAGAATGACAAAAATAATTTAGACTGCTATATAAGAAAAAGGGAAAACAGTGAAAATGGCTCAAGATATTTGCAAGTGATCTCAAAATTCTCCTTTATCTTTTTAGGATCCACGGGAGAAGTTGTGGTGACCCAGACCCCACTCTCTCTGTCCATCGCCCCTGGAGAGCCAGCCTCCATCTCCTGCAAGGCCACTCAGAGCCTCCTGCATAGTGATGGAAAAACTAACTTGAACTGGGTTGTGCATAAATCAGGCCAGGCTCCACGACGCATGATTTATCAGGTTTCCAATCGAGACTCTTGGGTCTCTGACAGGTTCAGTGGCACTGGGTCAGGCACAGATTTCTCTCTCAAAATTAGCAGGGTGGAAGCTGAGGATGCTGGAGTTTATTACTGTTAGCAAGGTACACATGTTCCTCACACAGTGCTACAGCCCTGAACAAAAACCTCCCTGCCTGGGGAGGCTCAGCTGCCCTCCTGCACTGCTGTCTGGGGAGCAGCACAGCACACAGCCTGCTCTCTGTGAGAGGAAGAGCTTGAAGAAGCAGAACAACAAGAAGCAGCTGAGGCCTCTGCCTGGCACTGAGAGTGAGGAAGACAGCAGAGCAGCAAGGCCCTGTGTCATGGAAGAGAAAGCCATGAAAACTCTCCACTCCGAGGTCTTCCTTGTGCACACCCTTGACCCACCAGATGCTGCAGTGAAAAGTAGGCAGACGGTGACTGAATTTTAAAGGCAAAACAATTAAACGTCTTTGTCTTTCTGGATGTGTTCCATGAGAACAAGGTGAAATTCGGGGCAATTGTTCCACTGGTTGATTCTGAGCTACTAGAGAATTTGAATCCATCTGTTGTGAGACCAGGGGAGCTGAAGGGAAGCAGCAAGGAGAGGCAGTGGGGCCTGAGCACTTGGAAGGGAGCAGCTTAAAATCCTGAGGAGTTGCCAGCCACAGGCTCACACTTTCCTAACCCAGAGGCACAGGAGGGATTCTGGGGATCAGGGAACTGCTCTGAGCTACCCAAAACAACTCCAAAGAACAAGGAGAGTGTAAACAGATGAACACAGACTGGGACCCCGAGGTAACACAGTGTGCAAAGCAAAGAGATGAGGAGAAATCCACAGGGCAGGCCAACAAGGACTGGCTACTCATATTTTAAAGCGGAACTGAGGGAAATTCATGCCTCAGAGACAAAATAACATTAATAGAACCATTTTTCAATTTTCAAATGTAAATTTAACATATGTTACACTCAAAGGAAATTTCCCTTGAGGAACATTGCTATTAAACCAGCCAAACTATTTCACTTGTGGGATGACAAACCCTTGAGCAGCGGGATACTGAAGGCTTAACCTACAGAAGTGTGCATGTGCTGCCATCTTCCGGTGGAATTCATGCACTGCAAGTTGCCATCAATGTTCAGCCTCTTTCAAACTCTTTATTGTAATATTTTGCTTACAACATTGTGACCTAATTCAGCATCAGCAGTACTGCCACAGATATCTAACGAAACTAACGATTTAATGTTTCCATTATTTTCATTTTATTTATTGGAAAATGTCTCATATAGAACACTGGTTAAAATCATTTTCATCCTCCTCTTAACATGATCTAGTGCTCTTATAGTCATTAGAATTAAACCTTGCACACACCCCTGCCCCAGTCAAGCACAGCACACAAACAATTCTCCACATTACAGAAATCAAGTGTCTTGGGCTCTAATAATCTTGCAATACTCACTTGCATTGCTGCTATCAAACCACCACTGATCACAACTAGAAGCAGAAACACAATCAAAATTATGCATCAAATAACCCTACCAATATCATATTACTACAATATCACATGATCCTTATTGACACTTATTTGTTCACAAGGAAGATCTTGTTTTAACCAACAATTCTGATTTTTTTTCTATGAGATGCCTTTTGCACAATTTTGGATTGCATTAAAATTTAATCCTACAAGTGACAGTGATATGGGAACTTAATTCAATTTTGAACCCAAAGTAAAGCCTCACTGGCCTCACCCTAGTCTGTCCCACGTATCAGGGGCTCCAAGGACATGGAGGATTTTATGAATGTGAGACTGGCATTTTCAGTGTGAAAGCAGCCCGACACTGAGAACAATATGATCAATGTGTAAAAACTCAGGACTTGAAGGCGCAACCAGAGATGAACAGCTCATTGTTAAAGTTCTCCCATTCAGGCCCAGCCTTCTGGAGAGAAAAAACCAGGCAGGCACTCACCAGAGTCACAGCCACAGATGGGCATGAACTCAAGACTGATTAGCAAGGGCAATGGCACCTGGCAACGAAGTCATGAGTCATGAGGCCCTGAGCAGGAGAAGAATTCAGCAATGTCAGGGTCAAAAAGCAGAACCCAGAGAACAGGTACAGGGGAGAAAAGGACTCCCTATAGGACACATGGTTAGACAGTAGAGAGCAGGCAGGGCTGATCACATTGGATCAGCTTGCAGAGATGAGAAAAATCTCTAATCTGGGACTGCAGGCATGGCTCAGTGGCAGAGTGCTTCACCTGGTGTCAGTCTTAAACATCCACAATAAAACAGACAGAAGAAACCTTCCATCTTCATCCATCACCAGACCAGACTCCTCTAAATCTGTGGACATTGAAGGGGACATGAGGAGTATTCAGAGTTCACCAGGTTCAAAACGCAGCAGTCAATGATGGCTTACAATCATGGGGCTTGGGGACCATGACAATAAATCAGGAGAAAGATAAATCACTGAAAAATTAAAGCAGAGTGTTGACTTGCTGTGCATTTCTCTTTGTTTTCAAATAAAGGATTTTTATTATTATTTCACATTTATGGTGAGAAATGAATCATTCCTACATTCAAATGAAAATCACAGCATTGGGAAAAATACACTCACTTACACAGGATGGCTAAGATGAAGAACTGAGGATCTCATCCTGGGTCTGAAATGATCTCCCTGCCTCCTCCTCAGGGAAGAAACCTTTGGTCAGAGAATGACTCTGTCCAGCCTTAACAGGATTGTGAAATTTTCTGGTTGCAAATGAAGATCTCAGCACTTCCATTACTCTACTTGGCTCTCAGACAGCAACAGGGCCTTCAGAGCCACACAACTAAGATGAGGCAGCAACGAGAGTGACACCCTCAGGGCCAACTGCAATGAAGCCACCTGATGTGGCCACTGGGTAGATTGTGCACCTGAGCCCCGGGTCATACTCCAGCATCTCCATTTAATGCAGAGTATGCAGTGGCACCATGTGTACAAGAAAGGATCACACGAATCCTCTTTTTGAATTTTCAATGAAATAAAAGTGAAAATATTATCCAACTCAGTACTTAACAGCTCACATGAAATTCCAGGAAAGAAAAAAAAAAATGTTAGCCAAAGAGAATAACAGGAATTTGCACCAGATGAGAATCAATGCTACAGCATAGCCACAATCACAGAACTTTTTCCTTTTTTGACAGTTTGATACAAATACATTTTACATTTATGAAAAGCCACATTTCTAATATTTATTTCCATTGATTTTGATCCATGTTTTCCTGTATGTCCAAAAACATATTCCGACTCCAAGGCAGGACCAGCACCCATTGACTTTCTCAGGTGCACTCTGTTCACCTACCACAAACTCTCCTGAGACTCACTGCTGTCTGCACCCTGCAAAAATGCTCTAGATGTCTCAGGTGCCCATAGAGAGCTTTCCTTCAATGTGGACACCACAGACTATTTAAATTTCTGTGTTGTTCTAGAGAAGATGTGTTTTTTTCATTTTGTATAATGTATGTCAGACATTCCTGTTGTCATAATTCTGTAGATAGCTCAGCTGTTGGTGAGGCTCTTATCTTGGCACATCCCATTATAACTTTCAGCAACACAGCCAACATCACTGTGCATTCTATGTGGTGCCACTCAATACATCTGTTCTTCTGGTACACACCAGCACACTAGGCAAGCAAAGAAAAGTCACTTCACACAAAAACATCTTGAAATCCACGGCCTTCTTCACTGTCTGTCTAAGAACAGTTGATGCTTATTTCTAAATAAATTGATGTATGAATGTAATCGGGACATTATTTCAACAAGGGAACAAAGTTTTTCTCCCCCAAAACAGAACATTTTTAATTAACTGAGATTGAAAGACACCAAGGCAGAATCTTTGGGACACAAAATCACACCCTTCATTCCTATGGACCAAAATTCCTCAGCATTGATATCTGGAAAGCACACAGGAAGGTGGTACACACAAGTGTGACCTGAAGAGGGTCCAGGAGATGAAATGCTGGGAGATGGACAAATGAGGGACACAGGCTTGGTGACTCCTCTAGGAGTAGGAAAGGCACACAGTTCCTTCTAGATCCTCCAGAATGAGCACACCCTGAAATCATCCTAGTTTTATCACATTGAGCATAGAATTAAACTTCTGACCTCTGGAACTGTAACACAATGACTTTGGCATGTTTAAGAAATAATTTCATGTAAAATCTTACTGTAGAAATAGAAATCTAATGTGAAAGACTTTACTGAGTTTTCCGGCAAGACTCTTACATAAGAACGGATATAAAGAACACCAATCCATTTAATTTTCTGCTGCACATTGTCACCTTTCTGATCAGGAGGAATGGGACATAGTCTTTAGGCAGATGGGGAGAGGGAAACTCCCATGTCACATGACCAGCAAACAGCAGGACAGACACTACAATGAGTTTGTGCTCCAGGATGAATCACAGGGGGAGAATGACTACAACTCAGTTGACAGTCATTATATGTCATGCCTTCAGCTTAGATGTTGATGATAGTAACACTGAAGTCTCTCCCAGACCCACGACCACTGGTCAGGTGAGAGACCCGGACTCTAAACTGTCTGTGCAGGGAGTGAGCAGTTTCTGATGGAACCAGGATGAGTAGCTGACCTGCTTGACCCTAGCCCGGGCTACACAGTGAACTCAAGGCCAGGCTGAACTACAAAGTGAGAAACTGCCTCAAAAGCCCAAAAAGTACAAAATATTTCAAAAGAATTACTACCCTAAGAACAATTTTCATTAACTTAGTGAATATGTACATATATGCACTTATATACAGCTATCTACAAACATTTTAGATGTATATTCATTCATGTGTGTATACAAATAGATACACATTAATTTATAAACACATAGAGATACATTTCTATACAAATATATGTTTATTGTATACCCATCTACATGTTAATATGTGTTCATACTCATAGTAATATTTCTGTATGGAGATAAGTAGAACAGGATATTCATCAATTAAACTAGTGCTCAGGAATTGCATATCCATTACTTAAGGCACGATTATTTCCCCCTTCTCCGTTTGCCTTCAACAGGGCACTTAGTTCCCTAGCTGAAACAGTTATTTTTTTTAAACTTCCTGGAAAATTCTGTTGACAGCAGTGTCCCATGATGTGTAACCACTGGGCTAGTGAAGACTAATATCTCAGTGGTTCACTTGGAAATGACATTTTCTAGAAGCCCTCTCCAGGCTGAACAGTAACTGCAGGTGGGTATGGTTTCCTTACTGTTGAAGGGCACTGTGCCCACCTTCCAATAGGGAAAAAGACTTTAGCAATAAGATCCTTTGTCGTGGTGCTGGACAACACGTGGAATTTTTCTCTTTTGCTTTTCCCCCAAATACAGAGATTTGAAACAACTTTGCTCATAGGAGACGCCTCCCATCCTGCCCTCCTCTGTGACCACCAGGGCATTTGTTTGACTCCCCAGTGAGGCCCTTTGCAGCAAGTCCCAGATAAAAGCTCCACTTGACTTGCCTCATCTGGAGCCTCACTTCAGCTTCACAAAACGAGGTTCCCTGCTCAGCTCCTGAGGTTGCTAATGCTCTGCATCCCTGTACAGATGTAGGGAGATTAGGAAGGCGAGCAAGTGAGGGGGATGGAGTCCCACTGTTTCCTGTGTTTTTCTCTCCAAATGACAGGCTTCAGCCTTGTTTCATAGGATGACAGCAAGAGCTTGAGGTCTGTGTGAGTGAGGAAGACTCCCCTGGAGCTAGGAACTATGGTGAGTGGATTATGTCACAAAGAAAGAGAAGGATGACACACATTAATTCTCAAGAAGTGCTTTAATCCTCAGCACTTCTATGTAAGTTAACATTTTTACTTATATATGAAAACTACAAAATTAATTGTTAGAAATATGAAATAAAGAAAAAAATATGAAAATGAATCATGATGCTTGTACATAACTGAATCTTTCTCTCTAATGATTTAGGGTCCAGAGGAGATATTCAGGTTACTCAGACACCAATCTCTCTGTCCTGTGCATCTGGAGAACCAGCCTCCATCTCCTACAGGCCCAGTCAGAGCCTCCAGCATAGTGATGGGAAAAGTCATTTGAGATGGTTGGTACACAAGCCAGGCCAGGCTCCAAAGGACATGACTTTTCAGGTTTCCAAAAAGAACTGTTGGTTCCCAAAAAGGTTCAGTAGTAGTGGAGTGGGAACAGATTTCACACTCAAAATCAGCAGGGTGGAGGCTGAGGATGCTGGAGTTATCACTGTTATCAAGGTACACAATGTCCTCCCACAGTGATGCAACCTTGAGAAAAAAAACCTCCCTACCTGGGAGGCCCAGCTGGTCTACTGCACTGTTGTGCGCATTGGAAGAGTTTTTTAGTGCATGGGAAAGAAATTGCTTGAAGGCTTCAATCTAGGGTGCAGAGGAGGCTTCTGTACAGGACTAAGTAGAGAAAAACCAAGGAGCATAAAGATGTGTGTTCTGATTCAGACACATAGAGAAAGAAGGTGTGGCTGACTTCCACAGATTCCTTGAGCACTGCAAGTTCTATCCTTTTCTGAATTTGGATGTAAACTTGAGATGATTAATAAGATGAAACTGGTGTATAACATTTGTACTCAATCTGCCTTTTATCCCTTGTTATGTAAGGATCCCTAGGAGATGAGGTGGTGGCCACGGTTCACTCAGTCTTGTGACAGACTGGGAGACACAGCCTACACCTCAGGAAGTATCACAGTGGTAAAGAGGTCCCTTATGGACCTTCAAGTATAGGCCTGATCCAATTGCAATATGGGGAAAGGGTGCCTCGTGAAGAGCTAAAGCCATTATTAGTAATGGTTCCGGCCACAGATTCACTAGGTTCTATCACATATTCCAGGTCAACCCAGTGGCACAGCTAAGCACCCAATTTATGAATCTATTCTAATCAGATTCCAGGAGTGACTTATATACAGCAAAAAAGCCCTCATTTGTCACAGGAATGCCACAGAATTCACTACTACAACATGATGCAAAGGGGCAAGAGAATCCTCAGGGAATTCTGCCCACTGATCAACAGTAGTTCCACAGGGCATTTACACCTGTGTTAAACCCTATCTTTCCATGTTACTTACCAAGTTATGGAAATACAGCAAAAACCAGTTAAATTTAACAAATGTATCAAATAGAAGAAGGGTCACAATAACACAATGAACTAGAAAGATACAAGTTAAGAAATAAGAGCTTAATAATACAATAAGCTTAAAAAGGGACAGAGAAGAAAAAAATAAAAAGCATAGCAAAACAAGAAAATTTGTAATAGAAATGGAAAACAAGAGATCAAAATATTGGATCATATTAAATATAAGCAAACAAAATTAAAACGTAAAGAAAATCACAAAACAAGGCAGAGCAAATGAAATGAGCTCTAAAATACTCTTCACAAGACAATTAGATATGTGAAATTTTTTTCTGGGTTTTCTAATACTGAATTAGTACTTACGTGAGGACAGTGGTAAATCCCTGCTCAGGACAGGTGTAAATCCCTAACCAACAGATGATTCTGTTGACAGATGAGCTCTGCTGTGTCTTAGCCCCTGGGCAGGGCAAGGAAAGGATGTGTGTGTGTGTGTGTGTGTGTGTGTGTGTGCGCGTACATGCGCACAAATGGAGTTACTCAGGGTATATCTGCATATGTGTCACAAAGTAGAGGAAACAAACTCACCATTGACTCCTATACTGAAAGGGACAGCAGACAAAATGAATAATCTTCACTTGGTCTTACTCTCCCATTAATCAGAACCAGACCCCTCAACCAGCCACATGTGATGAGTCCACTTGTTTCCACACTGGGCAGGGTCCTCCACAAGCAGAGTGGCTAACTGCTTCAGCTCTGAGAAAACATGAGGATGACCTTTCCTCTCTCCACAAGTGTCTCATGTGGCCACCTCCCACCAGGGGCTGCAGCACTGAGCGCTTAGTGTCCACTCTGTTTTCTGATGTCTCGCAATAGTTTACAGCCAGCCATTATGGCTCATACTCCGCTCAAACAGAGGAGAGGAAAAAAACAAAAGAGAGAACCAACAAAATGGCATGGGAAGATAAGCAAAGAAAGAAAGCAGGGAGAAAGAGGCAAGAGAGAAGAGAGAAAAGACATAAGAAAGGGACAAATTTGGGACTCATTTTTTTTTTTTTTTTTTTACTTTTTGTCACCAGACCTGCCTGAGCTGCTGTCAGTTTCTTCTGGAAAGTACTGAAGAGCACAGCAAACAGGGGCTCCAGTCTCCACCCAGGGCATGGGCTCTGCAGCAGCAGCCTGGGCCTAAACTAAATGTGCATGGCATCCTGGGCATCCTAAACTAAGCTGGCTCAGAAGGGCTCTCTCTGAGTGAAGTAAACAGCAAAGGGACAGTAGAAATTACCCTTCCTACAGCTACTGTGAAGTGAAAAGAGAGCTCTAAGTACACTGGGAAATGACGAGATCAGAAACAAACAAGATTTCTTGAAAGTAATGGGTGTAGATTAATAAGGCTTATATATCTATTTCAACAAAGTCTGCGTCAAAAGGATAGGGAGTTTTCAACCTTGAAAGTGTTTGAACACAGCCTTCCTGAGGAGGTGCCAACCTGAAAACCTGTCTGGAGGAGGATACAACCATGCAAAATCCTCAAGAATGCTCACAAATGCTATTTTCAGGGACATAGATTACAAAGTCAGAGATTCTAGGCACTAAAATTCAAATAGATTAAGTATCAATGACAATACCAGACAGCAAAAGGCTGTTCCCATACTTCAGATTTGGTACTTAGGAGAAGTTACTGAGGAGATCAATTATAAACTTGTTATTATTTGAAAAACGAAGCAAACTAAAGGAAAAAATAAAACTAACAGCTATATAAAATTGACATCTCAATACATTTTATACACACTGTAAATCATTCAAATAGTCTTTTGTGTTTTATTACTTGATTTAATCAATATGATACCATCTTTACTTTTGCTTTCAGGAGATTATTGCTAAGCTTATTTTGTTAGTAATCAAATATTACCATAAATTTTTATACTGTGATGTGAATCTCACCTAAAATGCTGGGATTCTTAAATATAGCACAGCCAAAGTGCATATGGTTTTTAAAATGTCCTGATTTACAAGGACAAGAATATGAAAGCCGAGGCAATTTTTCTGAGTCTGATGCTAACAACTCATTGTTTCCTCTCCATCTATGTTAAATTTTAGAACTTTGTTATCTGACTCTTCCAATAGGCTGTACTTTATCCTCTTTCATTTCATTTACTACTGATTTATGTGAGACAAATAGGGACCAAGGTGTTAAGAGTCTAGACAAATCCAACAAGTGAACATTTCAACTTCTCAGACTGTTTAGAGAGAACCCACATATTCAGAAAACAAACTCACCCAAGACAGATAGTGAACGGACAGTCAGCCCAACTCACTGAGGCTGAGGCAGGAGGATGGACAGGTGGAGCAGAAACTGGACAACTGAACAAGACTATGAAATTCAGTCTCACAACCAGATAAATACAAAGACAGGTGATGTAGCTCAGTGTGAATGTCCTCGGTTTAACACTCATTCCCACAAACACACACACACACACACACACACACACACACACACACACACACACAGATTCCTTATTTACAAAAAAGCACACATCACTGAATCCTTATTTACTTATTTTGCAACACACATTCTTCCTAAATATGTGACAGGCACACTGAAGCCCATGGGCTTTCATAAACAATAAGAGGAACTTACAGACCAAAGATATCATGACTTTACTCTCTCACAGCTTTGGAGGAACTCTCAGCTGACCCCTTTTCCACAGTGAGCATCTCAGACAAATCCGAGGGCCATGTCAGCCACTATTTCAATTTACCCTGAGATGTTAAAACACTGGATTCAATCCTGACATTCTGCTATAGAGAATGTCTCTTTAAACTACAGACCATGATGGTCCAATATGTATTTTTAAAAAAGAATAGATATGAGAAGAATGCTTTACAATCATTAATAAGAGAGTATTACAAATTATTCCATATTCATTTTGCATAAAGTCAAGAGAAATAGTTTCCTAACAAAGGTTTTGATAAATCTGGTGTGTCTGTGTGTGTGTGTGTGTGTGTGTGTGTGTGTGTGTGTGTGTCTGGGTCTCTTAGAATATACATATCTACAAGAAAGCACACTTAACAAGTTATTTACTGATTTCAAAAGCTATTCACAGGAATTTCATTTCTATTATGTAATGCCTATTCCTTTCCTCTTGTCTTCAACAGAGTTACTGATCTCCAGGTTGAAGACAGTTACTTTGATCTGTATCATAATTTTTGGTTTTAGTGCTCTGATGTCATTTAATAGTTAGTCAACTTTAAGACTATTTATAATACTTGTTTCCAAGATGATGAAACTTAATTGGTTCCAAAAATGGCTCCTCAGCTCTACTACGTGCTGCTCAGGATTCAAAATGCTAAAGAGCAATTCTTATGCATTAAGAATTGCATCTGTCTCCTCCAGGAGGCTAAGAGGCTTGAGACTTCCCCTCCCAGAGACTGATCTGCACACACCCCTGTATCCTGGGGACTGCAGGCCTGTCTGGGATGGGCAGAGGCCTGAGCACTGTGTCCCTGCGGCAGATGCAGATTTTCCTAGGGATCCTTGTACTTACTGGTGCACACAGCATGGACTTCAACTCTATTGTTTCCTCCACATACAGAGGAAATTTATACCACTGGGCTCACATGAGAAGCCTCCCAACATGCTCTTCACTCTTTCTGTGCCACTGCATCCAGCAGGGAATTTGTATTTTGTCCCCAGGGGGGAACTTCATAAGCAAACTTGACTTTGACTGATCAGGACTCTTCAGTTCAGTTTCTCGAAATGAGACTCCCTGTTCAGCTCCTGGAGCTGCTACTGCTCTGGGTTACCGATAAGGAAAAAGGGAGATGAGGATGGACATGGGGTGAGACAATGAGTTTAGGGAACCCACTGTGGCCTGGCTGAGTTCTGCACATGCATGAGTTGTGCAGCCATGACGTGAAGCAGGGATGTGTGAGGATAGATCATCAATGAAGAAAATTTTTAAAGGACTGAGGACCTGGCCTCTCATGAACATTACCTCAAAAAAAGAGAAGGGTGTTCAGATGAATTCTAGAGGCATCATTGTGATTAGAAACCATGTCAAATATGTTAAAATTAAAAACTCCACTTTTTCAGTTAATTACAAAACTAATGTGGCTTGATAACTGCAAGAAAGCAAAAAGTAGGAAAATGCTTCATGTCTGTATGTGACTTTGCACTTCTCCCTCAATGTTTTAGCATCCACTGTAGATGTTGTGATGACCCAGACCCCACGCTCTGTGCCAGTCTCACCTGGAGAGCAGGCCTCCATCTCCTGCAGGTCCACCCAGAGCCACCTCTATAGTAATGGAAAAACCTATTTGCATTGGGTGGTGCACAAGCTAGGTCAGGCTCCACAGGGCGTGATTTATCAGGTTTCAAATGGATATTCTGGTATCTCAGACAGATTCAGTGGCAGTGCATCAGGGACAGATTTTGTCCTCAAAATCAGCAGGGTGGAGGCTGAGGATGCTGGGATTTATTACTGTGTGCAAGATTTATATATTCCTCCCACAGTGCTACAACCTGGAACACAAACCTCCCTGCCTGGGGAGGTCCAGCTGCCCTCCTGCACTGCTGTCTGGGGTGCAGCCCAGCACAGACTGCTTTTTGTGAGAGGAAGAGGTTGAAGGATCAGAACAACAGCTCTGGTCTCTGCCTTGGACAGAGAATGAGAAAGACAACAGAACAGCCAGGACCTGGGCTCTGGTAAGGAAGCTGACTTGGAGAGAGAAGAATCAAGCTGAACTCCAGAGGTACTTTAGTGCCTTGAAACTTCTGTTGCTTTATGAAACTGAAAAAAGATACAAACCAAATGAACCACGAATTTAGCTAAAATGAGGAACAAGCAAGAAATGGCTTCCACAGTTGGAACTTTGTCTTGCACTGTCCTCGTATCATGATAATCCAGTGGGATGTGGTCACCGTGCACTATCCTTTTGGCCAATCTGGTGCTCTTAGGATCCTGTGCCCATTTCCATAGGGCAGCATTAAAGGGATCGCTTCTGTTATTGCAAAGTTGGTCTTGTGTGACTCCTGGGTCATCGGAAGTGGTGCCTCATGCAGGGCTCTTGGGCTTCCTGAGTCTATGGTGAGTAATGATCCTGGCCTGAGGAAACCTCAGTCAGGTCACATCTTTATAGTCAATATAGCACAGCAAAGGTGAGCATCCAAATTGTTATTGTGCCTCAGGATATCCTGGGGATGACCTCAGAGAAGTTGGAAGATCCTTATTTGGTGATATCCAGGAATATAGCTACCTTTCAAGGGGGCAAACAAATGCTCAGAAAATTTCTCACATCAATTAGTAGCAATTTGACTTGCTTTTTATGGGCAATCTTTGCCTCTGTTCTCCATCACAAACACATATGCAGCTTTAGTATCCACAAGGATCTTTTTATCCAAGATTTTTGTTGGAAAACTAGACACCCAGACCTGACACTTTCAGAATTAAAGAAGGTTTCTCTCACCTCCCCTCATCCTCATGATGGTTGGTAAAATCTCAATAGACTCCGTTTCTTCATTTTTGTGAAAATCCTCCAAGATCACTGTTATCCTCAAAGTTAAATGTATTTTGTTTTTCTTACTGTTTTCAGTTTTTGATTTGGTGCTATGAATTGAACTCATGACCTAACACTTGTCAGGCACACATTTGTACCTCTGCAGTATAAACCCTGGTCAAATTTAAATGTAAGATAAGAGAAATGGTCAGTCTGATAATAGAGACAGTTGATACCTATTTGCTATTTTTGGCCTTTCATACATCTTTGAAAGTGAACATTAAAAAGTTCCTTTAACACCATTTTGCACGACAGCATGTGCTTACTGTTCCAGACCTGGCAGCAGCTGTTTTGAAAGGTGGGAAGGCCCTGGTTATGGTTTAAAGGCAGAGCAAATAAGTGTGCTGACATCCTGGACATGAACAGAAAAAACAAGTCAAAAACTGCTTATTTGGAAAGGAGCCACCACAGAATTCACAATGAAGCTTCCTTAGATAAGAAGGCACAAAAAGCGACAGTGGGAAACAAGGGCAACTAAGGACTTGCAGTGGAACATATTTCCAATAATGAGGTAGCCCGAGGCCTCCTATCAACCCTTGCAAATGTGGAATTCTGGAGCTCTAAGAAGTGATCTCAACTGGAGATGCAAATATAGGGATAGAGGTGAGGTCACCAGGAAACGGGGATAAATAGATGAGGACAGACTGGTCCCTAAAAGGCAGCCCAGTTCTCAGAAGTCAGGACACAAAGAGAAACGCACACCAGAGGCTGTGGTGTAAGAATCATCTGTGGGAAGGAGAGAGAGGGGGAAAACAGACAGAGCAGAGACAGAAGCAGAGAGACAGTGAGACTGAGCCAGGGGGACACATAGGAAGGGTGAGAAATTGAGCTCCGAGAGCCAAGACAGTGTTTTTCAGAATCCATTTTTCTTTCAAAAATGTAAAATTAAAGTGTTGAATGAATATTAAAATGACCTTAAGGGTGGGATGTTAGAAACTTCCCAACCATTGTGTCTCTTAGAAGATCACAGCTCTGTAAATGGAAGAAAAGTTCATCAGTCAAGGAATGAAACAAACTCAAGGTACAAGAAAGGCAAGAGAGAGATTCCATCCTACAGTACACAAATAGAAGGCATCTGACCAAAGATTCACTATAGCCCTTGAGTGCAGTGTTGGATTTTATCCTGCAAAACAGTAGACTAATGACTTTCTCATCTTAAGGCTATGAGTTTGTAAATTATTATCAGAAATGCAAGACTGACACAAATAACTTCTCTGCAGTTTTCTATTCCAAAGTATCTAGCAGACCAGAAGCAAAGCCCTGTGGACTCCCTCATGGATCAGCGGAACAGTCCCTCAGGCAGCAGAGGAAACTGTTCAAGCCCTGGCCACACAGGGAGCAAGCAGCAGGGTAGACCCTGATAGGAATTATGTTCCATGCTGAATCACTGTTGGAGGAGTAGTAACACCCTGCTGGCAGTAATAATCCACCACATCTTCAGTCTGCATGCCACTGATGGTGAGAGTGAAATCCGTGCCAGAGCCACTGCCACTGAACCAGTCTGGGACATCAGATGCCTGAGTGGATGCAAAGTAGATAAACAGTTTGGGACATTATGCTGGTTTCTACTGGTACCATGCTAAGTAGTTCTTGTTAGTACTACTGCATTGAAGACTCTGGCTGGACTTGCAGTGGATGGTGGTGTTCTCTCCAGCAGACACTGCCAGGGAGTCTGGAGACTGGGTCATCACAATGTCACCACAGGAACCTGCAATCAGAAATTGATAGTGATTATACAAACTCACACACACATTCACCGCACACAAACCTTATCATACAAATATTGAAATACATCCTTTAAAATAGTCACACTATTGCTAATGTAAATTAGAATATATTTTGCTTTCATTCATCTTAAAATTGTAATTCTAACTCTACAAAGTTACTGCTCTATGTGATTTTTGGACAGTCCAGTTTCTCACTTAAGATCCAGAGCAACGGGCATGGCAAGACCTTGATCTTTGACCTCTCTTGCTGGTCCTAACTCCTTGATAGAGCTCAGATCTCCTCATTTATAAAGTCTGAGAAGCTAGGCTGGCTCTGGAGGAGCCAATGAAAGTTTATCTTTAAATAGGGAAGAAAATTGCGTGGGCAATGAGTTATGATCCTATCTGATTAAATCAAGAGCCAAAAATTCCTACCTGGAAAGTGAACATTGGTGACAATGAAATTACAGTAGAAACTCTGAGATCTTTTTAGAAGTTCAAAAAATACAATCCACTAGATGGCCAGGAAAGGACTTTAGTCTCAAATAAACAAAAGCAGATTCAAATGGATTTTGCATATTACAGGAATGAAAAATTTGGTGACTTCATATGAACACTTTCGGTTGCATCATAAATTATGGTAAAAAAAAACAAAAATGTAAAAAATAATACAAAAGAAAAAGGAGGAAAGAGGAAAGAAAACTAAGAAAGAAAAAAATAATGATAACTTCTAAACAAATTCATATTTTCTATGAACACAACAATGTCTGTTTTCCAAAGCCACGTTTATCCTCATGCTGAGGAACACAGGACATGGCAGGGCTCCAGGTTCTCCCTGTGCAGGAGCCACAGAGCTGGGTGATGGACCCTGAAATCACCCTGTGAGGAATCCCAGAGGACCCTGACCAAAGCAGGGGCCTCAAGGATTCCCTGAAGTGTGAATCAAGGACAAACAGAGGACTTTCCTTTCTACAGCTACTGGGAACTGCAGAGTGGGATCCACGAAAACTGGACAATGGAGAGAGACAGAAAGATAAAATGTAATTGGAGTATGAAGGCTGCAGAACTGCACTGCCAAAGGTTTCATTTCAAAAACACCTGGTTTAGACAGCACAGCAATCAACAGCCATCTACCCATTTCAGACACAATTTCCAAGGATTAGGTATGAGGTTAAAACCTCCATTAGGAAGACACTAACTTGCTAATTCTCTAAGGAGTCTTACAAAGAATTTTTCAAGGGTATGTAGGCCAATATTGAGACTCAAGGCATCCCAAAGTAACAAATCAAGGAGGAAGGAAAAATACAAAAATTATACAGTAAAGAAGTCTTTCTAGGTATTAGTTTGTCAATCATGACAAATTTTGTAAAACAATAATTTATAAATGTATTATAATTCAGAATAATTTATAATACTACAGATATATTAAGATCATAGGGAGTTAGAAAATCTCTTAAAAGTTTAATCAGCTGGTTCCAGTTGAAATATCAGTGTATCTCATATGCAATACAAATTATTTTATTGGTCTTGCACTTTAGCAGCAAGTCAGAAATGCCTTTGACCATCAAATATGTTTTAATTTATCCACTTAATGACTGTCATTTCACGCTGTATTATTCTTAAATAATTTTTGCATTTTTTTAAACTTTTTAACGGTACTAGGGATCGAACTCACGACCGCCTGCTTGCAAGGCAGGTGCTTATGCCGCTGAGCTAAATTCCCAGCTCCAATTTTTGCATTTTTATATAGAAAATATGATTAAAATAATGTTTTGTAATCCAATTCAAAATTTTCATAATATTACTAGTATATTATCATATGAGAGAGAGAGAGAGAGACAGCATGGATTTAGAAAGCTTCTAATTTCCAAGGGAAGAAAACAAGGAATCAGTAAAAGTGTCTGTGTTCACTCTTAACAAGTTATCATATACTCTACCAATTTAAATTCATCATTTGGCTGGGTTTCTGTTTTAAGGAGCTCAAGTTTATATTCTTTGATTTCACTTATTAGTGCTTGTTCAAGTTAAGCAAATGGAGAAGAGGGACTTAAATATCTACAACAATCAGATGTGTAAACATACGTATCACCTTTAGACACGTGTTAAAAAGGATGATAATTGGGACATTTTAGACAAGAAAAGCCAGTTAGTAGCTTAGACAGAGTCACAGATGCCTACTGAGAAGATGGCCACCCTTTCTTGTTTCCTGGTATCCCCTCCGCCTAGGTAGCACTGATACTCTCCTTTCCACAGGGTCATAAGGCCAGGATCAAGAAACTAAGTGTGTGATTTAATAGGTAGAACATTAAACAGTTTGTGGAATATTTTAGTTCTAAGCTTGTATTTTTATGTGCTATGTTTATTAATTTGTGCTTGCTTACTTCTATGTACTGTATGGGGAGTCGGCATATGTACATAACACATTTTAATTATTTTTAATTCCTCTTGCCCACCTTTATCTTCTCTTCCCTGTCTCTCTAGTTTCCCTACAAATTTGCAGAGCATTTAGCAGCTTATTTTGTGTAATCTGTTTTAGTTTACTCTTTAATCTATTTATACTTTGGATTTCACATCTAAGAGAAACAATGGGATATATAGAGTTGTGTGTTGATATATTTCACCTGACATAAGGTTCTCAAGCTGCATTCATTTCTTACAAATGACCCAGTCATTTTTATGGCTCAGTAGTACTCCACTGTG
Source organism: Cavia porcellus (assembly GCF_034190915.1). Lineage (NCBI taxonomy): Eukaryota > Metazoa > Chordata > Mammalia > Rodentia > Caviidae > Cavia > Cavia porcellus. The sequence goes on along the minus strand of NW_026947501.1, from coordinate 40,143,190 downwards.
TAAGAACATTTCTTTATATCCCATCCATCTATTGATGGACATATGATCTGCATCCCAGGATTTAGTGCTTATGAGTTGTGCTGCTCTGAACATGGCTGTGCATGGATCACTGTAATGTGATGTCCTGAACCCTTCGGGAAAGATAACTACAATGGGAAGAGTGGAGTCAAGCTGAATTTCTATATTTAGTTATTTGCAGACTCTGCACACAGAGCTCCATATTGGTTTTACTAGTTTACATTTCTACCAACAAAACAGAATGGTGTGTTTTTCCCTACAGCCTCACTGATATTTGATATTATTTGATTTCTATAGGGTGGCCATTTTTCCAGGGAGAAACTGGAATCTGAGTGTTGTTCTACTTTGCATTTTTCTCAGGATTTGTAATAATGAAAATTTCTTTATATATTTACCATTTGTTCTTCTTCTAAAAACTTATTATTCTTCTTCTAAAAATTTATTGTTCTTTTTCTAAACACTCTCTGATCCTTTCATTTATGCATTTTTGATTGACTCTTATTTAGGAGGTCTCTTTCTTAAAGTTCTTTACATGTTGGCAGTATTAATCTTCTTACTAAGGAGCATGGGGAAAAGATTTCTTTCCATTCTACATTTTGTCTTTTCGCTCTTTCAGCTGCATCTTTATCTGCACAGAGGCATTTTAATTTAATTTGTTATTTCTTGATTTTATTTCTGGTACAACAAGCATTCTATTCAAAAAGGTTTTATCTATTTTGATGCCCTCAAAATTTTCTTATATTATCTTCCTGCAGATTAAGTGCTTCTGTATTAAAGCCCAGGCTTTTGATTTATATATATTATATTTTACTGCAAGATGAGAAATACAGGTTTAGGCTTAAACTTCTCACGTGTGTAACCATTTTTCCTAATGCCATCTGTTAAAAAGGGTGTCTTTCCACCAGCCACAGATATCCAAAGCTCCGCACATTTAACCTCTTAGTTATTTTTCTTCTGTGTTGAAAACAGTCTCTCACAGAACATTTTGTATGCAATATCCTTTCTGTTGTCTATCTCACATGCTGTTCTAGCCATTATAATCCATAGCACAGACAGCCCTGCCACAGCCAAGTATAGCACACAAATCATTCTCCATGTTACACAAAATCCAGTGTCTTGTGGAATAATGATATTGTGATACCCACTTAGGGTCCTGCTCTCAACCCAGTCACTGATTGCAACTCTGTCCTCCAATTTCAGGCACCACATTCTGAGGGAAAGAGCCACTAGGATTTCATCAGGGTCAGTGTCACAATGGGGAATAAACTGGAACGTGATAAGCAGGAGCAATGGCGCCTGGCAGGGAAGTGAGGAGGAGAAGCACTCAGCATTCCATAGATTAAAAAGCAGGCCTAGCGAAAAGACTTTGGGACAAAGAAGGTCTGGTAAGATGTACAGTTAGTAGAGAGCAGGCAGGGCAGACCACACAGGAACTATTTGAAGAGCTCAGAAATGTCTAGATTTCAAGACTGCAGGTTTAGCTCAGTGGCAGAGTGCTTCTTTAGGATCCTGAGAGCCTGGCTTCAGTCTTAAACATCCACAACAGACACAAGAAACAGAAAGAAGAAAGCTCCCATCTTCATGGATCACCAGACTAGTCTCTTCTGAATCTGTGGATATGGATTGAGACATGAGGAGTGTTCAGGGTTATGCGCCAGATTTGAAATACAGCAGCCAAGGATGGCAACCATGCTTTGGTCTTGGGGACCACGACAATAAGGCAAGTGAAATAAATCACTGAAAACTTTAAGAACATAATTGATTTCATGCATTTTTTTGCGGGAAATGATTTTTATTATAATTATTTTATGTTTCATATGAGAGATGGATCATTCATACATTTAAATGAAAAATCACAGCATTAGGGACAATTCCCTGACTTACACGGGATGGCTAAGATGAACAGCTGGGGATCTCATCCTGCATCTGAAGTAAACTCTGCACTTCCTCCAATGGGAAGCAAACCTCTGGCCAGAGAAAGACACCTGCCAGCACTGACCCATCAGGATGGTTAACTTTTCTGGCAGAAAATTAACACCTCAGCTCTTGAAATGCTCTAATCATCTCTCAGAAAGCTTCAGGACATTCACATCACCCGAGGCTAAGGGAGTCCACAAGTCAAGTGACATCAAGGTTTATTGCTGGGAGGCCATGTTCTGTGTCCACCAAGGAGGTTTTTTTTTTTTTTTTTTTTTTTTTTTTTTTTTTTGTCTTTTTCATTTTTATCGGTACCAGGGATCGAACTCACGACCGCCTGCTTGCAAGGCAGGTGCTTATGCCGCTGAGCTAAATCCCCAGCCCCTACCAAGGAGGTTTTGTACCTGAGCTCAGGCCCATATTCTAGTCTCACCATTTAACACTGTGTATTCACTGTCTCCAATTGTAGAGCAAAAGTCCATGTAGATCTTATTTTGTATTGTCTATGAAAATATAGTTGAGACTATTGCTCAACTCAGTTCTTAACAGCTTCCATGCAATTCCCCAAAGGAAAAATCCTCAAAATTTGTACTAGAAAAACAATGAGCCAGCTATAAGAACAGGAATTTTTCCACAAACGAGAAATCCATAACATAATACTTTACTTTGTTTGCACTGGGGCCCAAGAAGCTCAGTGTTAGAACATATCCACCGTCATAGGACATTTTTTCCTTGTAGGATAGTTATCTAGTGATAAATTTTATGTTTATGAAAAGTAACCATTTCAGTATACATTTCTATATTTCTATTGATATATATATATATATATATATATATATATGTCATACACACACACACACGCAAACACACACACACACACACACACACACACACACGTCTTCAAAAACTTATTTTGTCTGTAAAGCAGGGCCAGCACCAACAGACATTCCCAGGTGCACTCTGTTCACTCACCAAAAACTCACCTGAGACTCACTGCTGCCTGCACCCTGCATAAACTCTAGATGTTTCAGATGCTCATATGCAGGTTTCCTGTAATGGGAACATCACAAACTATTTGAGTTGCTGTTTTGCTCTATAAAAAAGGATTTTTAACCTTTGTAGAATATACATCAATTATTCCTGTTTTCATAATTCTGTGGGTTTCTCAAGTGTAGGTAAAGCTCTCATCTTGGTGCATCCCCATTACATCTGTGCATGGCACCTCCCACATCACCACGTGCTTTACTTGGTACCATTCAACATGTCTGTTATCACAGGAAATACCTGCACACCAAGCAAGTAAAGAAAGGAAACTTCATACAGAGATAACTTGAAGATCCAGTGCAGAAATTCAACAATTATAAGTGGTCCATCAGACTCATCTTCATCACCTCTATGCTTCAAAGAACAGTCAGTGCTTATTTCCATTTGAAAGTGGATGCATGGATGGAATTAGTTAGCAAATTGCAAGTTTTCCCTCTTCAGAAACAGAATTCTTTTAATTAGCTGAGTTTGAAAGACTATAAGGTAGAATATATGGGCAACAAAAGCACACCCTTAATTCCTGTGGACTGAGGATCTTCAGTGCTGACATCTGGAAAGTGCACAAAGAGTTAGCACACACAGGTGCAGCCTGGAGAGGGTCCAGGATGTGAAATTCTGGGAGATGGGAAGATGAAGGACACAGGTTCAGGAATACCTCTAGTAGCTGATTCAAGAATCACAGATTCCCTTCTAGATCCTCTGGAGTGAGTTCATTCTGACAGCATCCTGGCTCTATTACACTGAGCACTGAGCTGTACTTCTGACCTCCATAACTTTAAAATGATGACTTTGACATGTTCATGGCATAATTGCATGCAAAATCTTACTGTACAAATAAAAAAGTAACGTCAATGTCTTTGCTGAGTTTTCCTATAAGACTCTTCCATAATAAAGGATGTAAGGAACACCAATCCATTTAATTTTTTGCTATAAGCTGCACCTTTCTTATCAGGATGAATGGGACAGACCCTTCATGCAGACAGAGAGAGTGCAACTCCTGTGTTACATGGCCAGCAAACAACAGGACAGACACTAAAATGAGTTTGTCCTCCAGGGTGAATCACAAATGGGGAATGACTATAACATTTTTGACAGTCATTATGTGCCATATCTTCAGTTTAGAAGCTAATGATGACAACAGTGAAATCTCTTCCAGACCCACATTGACTGAACAGAAAAGAGACACCAGACTCTAAGGGGTCTGTGCAACGAGTGAGCAGTTTCTGATGTAATGAGGATGAGTGGCTGACCTGCTTGATCCTAGCATGAGCTACGCAGTAAATTCAAGGCCAGCCTGAACTACAATGTGAGAAGCTGACTCAAAAGCCCCCCAAAAAATAGATTTTTAAAGAAATCACTTTCCTAAGAAAAATTTTAATTACTCAATAAGTGAGTATGTACACATATGCGTTTATATATAGCTATGTGTATGCATTTATATGTGTATATTCACTCATGTGTGTATATAGATAAAATTTAATATATAAATACTCATACATGGACACATTTCTGTACGTAAATATTTATAATTACACATATGTACATGTTAACATGTGTTCAGACTTGTAGTTAACATCTCCATGTGGAGGTAACAAGGATAATATATTCACCACTGCCCAGGAATTGCATACTTTTTACCTAAGGCAGAGTCGTTTTCCCCTTCCCCACTTGCCTTCAACAGAACACTTACTTCTCTATCTGAAATAAGTAATTTTTAAATCTTCCTTCCAATCCTTTTGAGAGCAGTGCCCTTGTGGAGATTAATCACTGGGCCAGGAAGACTGTGGTGACATGTTTTCTAACATCAAAATATTTCACCTGGAAATGACAGCTGCTAGAAACATTGCCTAGATCCACGGTGTTTCTAGCAGAAAGCTTCTCTGATGAGCAGTAATTGTGAGGTCGGGGTGCATTCTCCTATTGGGGAAGAGAACTTTGCACCATATTCCAATGAAGACTCAGCCTGTAACAATGGGATCCTTCCCCTCACAGATGGATTCCACATGGACTTTTTCTCTACTGCTTTCCCCCCAAATACACAGGATTTTGATGAAATGAAATTATTTTCTTCTGTTTCACTTACTGCTGATTCCTGTAAGACAGATGAGGAACAGGGCCTTAAGAGTCCAGACAGGTCCAATAATTGAACATTTCAACCTTTTGAAGTATTCAGAAATAACACACATGCACACAAAAGATAAAATCATCCAAGTCACATGGTACCACCTGTAACCACAGCACAGTAGTGGCTGAGGCAGGAAAATAGACAGTTGGAAATGAGTCTGGGCCAGTGACCAACATAGTGAGATGCAGTCTCAGAACCAGGGAAATGAAACAGACTGGTGTAGCTAATTGTACATATCCCAGGGTTAAACCCCAATGCACAAACAAACATGCACGCACACACACACACACACACACACACACACACACACACACACACACATAGATGATGATGAGAACATCTAGAGACCCTTTCATTTACAGTAAAAGCACACATTACAACATCCTTCTTTTTCCATAAACTCACTTTCCCAAATATGTAAGGGTACACTGCAGCTCTTGGGATGTCATAAAGCATACCGTGTACTTACAGACTGGTAACAGTTTGGCTTCATTTTCTCATGGTTTTGTGGAAAGTCTGAAATTGACCCTATTTCCATAGTGACCATCTTACATAGGTCTAGAAAGTATCAGACACTGATTCTAATTATACAGGAACATTAAAAAAAAAGGATTCAATAGTGTGATTCTGATATTTAGAATTTCTCTTTAAACTACGACTATGGCTGCTCTGTATCTATTATAAGTGTACAAATGAGAAATATAATTCATGATCACTCAAAAGAGTATTGTATTATTCCTCATTTACTTTGTATAAAGTCAAGAGAAATTTTTTTCTTAAGAAATGTTTTGATTGAGGGGGAGGAGCAAAGATGGCAGATAGATAACAACTGGATGCAGAGGCTTCCTGAGATAGTCAACTTAGAAGTCAGCATGATACAGAGTGGGGAGCCCCAAACAGAAGGGGATGAATTCTCTCATCCCAAAAAGAAATTAAGGTGAGGCTAACCAACCAAATATACAGTCCTGGTGCTATTATTGGAATAGCTAAAGGTTCAGTGTTCCCACTGCAGCAGGTAACTCATCAACAATCTGAGGTCCCGCCCCAACTTACTGAGCTGTCTGAGGTCCCATACCTTTGACTCACTGGAGGTGCAGTTACAATGAATTTTGGGATCAGTGAGCCAAAGGTAAAGCTGAGTTGGTAGGGTGCCTACATCAACCTGTGGTGAGTGACAAGAGTAGAGCCATTCCATAGAAAAGGAGGCTCTTCCAGACAACATTCTGTGGCCTGGAAGGACTGGAAAGTACAAGGGGCAGCAGTGACTTCAGTCAGTTGTTCCCTTCCCTAATAGGATTGGTGGAGTGAGCTAGGCCTGGGTCACGTGATCAGGCTGAAACCCAATAGGTTATCTGAAATCAAGTTTCTACAGTGGTGGCATACACTAACCACACTAACCCAATGAAGCCTCAGAAGTATGACTGACCCAGGGAGAAGGTGCCATTAAGTAATAAATTGAAGGCCACAGCAGTTTGACTGATCTGGAGGGGAGGGGCCAGCATACACTGTCCCTCTCTGCAACTCACTACCACACAGCAGAGGGAAGGGTCATCTAGCCAGCGGAATTCAGAAGAATTGTAGCCAACAAAGAAACTGCAGCCTCCTGGAATAAGCAAAAAAGATGGGAAGAAGAAGCAACAACAAAAGTCCCCAGGTCCCAACCCTGAGATCATTGACCCAGGACAGGTAAATACAAAGGAGAATGAGAAAAGCAAACATGCAATATTAGACACAGCACTAGTGGACATAAAGAGATACATTCAAGACCTCATATACAAGTTCAAAAGTGAAAAATTTAGCCAAGTAAAGTAAGATATAAGAAGATTAATAAAAGAAATACTAAGCACCCCTCAAGCAGACACAGACGGAAGAAGGGAGGAACCCAAAAAAAGGAGAGAACCATTTGGTGAAGAATATAAAAAAATAGAATACATGAAGCACATTCAAAGAGATTACCAGGAAGTTAAAAACCCTATGGAAAGATATAAATCAGCTTGAAAGAAACTAAGGATAGATTATCCAAACTGCAGGGCAATTTTGCAATTTTGGATTTTGAAAAGAAAAACTTTTAAAAATAACAAGGAAGCAAGCAATAACAATACAAAGGCTAAACGATAACAAGCGGATCTACAACTTGAGAACAAAGAATGTGAATGAAGAAGCAGGGGTACAAAGGAACTACAAAAGTTTTTCATAGAAATAATTCAAGAAAACTTCCCAAACAAGGAAAAGAAAATGATATTCTGATATACGAGGCATACAGAACTCCAGACACCACCAACCAAAACAGAGCTACACCCAGGCATATAATAATCAATATCCCAGAAATTAAATATAAAAACAGAATATTAAAAGCTGTTAGAGACAAGAAACAGATAACCTATAAAGGAAAGCCCATCAGAATCATGGCAGGCTTCTTGACATAAACCATCAAGTCAAGAAGAGCATGGAGTAAAATATTCCAAGTCCTAAAAGAAAATAATCTCTATCCCAGATAGATATACTCTGCTAAACTGTCTCTAGAAATTAATGGAGAAACATGATGCTTCCGAGACAAAGAGGAACTTGGGAAATCTGTAACCACCAATCCAAACCTACAGAGAATACTGAAGGTCATTCTACAGAGAGAGAAAAGGACTAGGATTTCAGGAATAGTGGCAGAGAGGCCTCAAAGAATGGAGCAGAAAACAGAAGGAAGAAAATAAGCAGACAACTTATGGCAATAAAAGAGCATAACAGAAATGAGGCAGAGAAGATTGTATTCAAAACTGATATGATTGATAGTATCAAGTTTGACAGTATAGGCAACTACACTGAAGATAACAAGACTCTGTGATACACATTCTGGTTTGATAAATGCCAGTTTTTGAAGTTCTATACTATATACAAAGTTGTGTTTTTATTAATACTGTTATGTACTGATATATACAATTATACTATGTGTGATGATATAGCCAGCTCTATTGGAGAAAACAAGAGACAACACAGGAACCATGGTAGGTAGAACTCTTTGTACAATGGTCTTAAATGTTTTTTTCATTTCATGTGTTTATATAAGAATATGTTTTGTTTTGAGTTGATTTGTTTTGTTTCTTCCTCTAATAGAGAAAACATAGGAATACATGTTAAGACTCATGCATGTGTAGCATCTATAACAGTTTATGTGACCTCAGCTTATGACACATGATGAAATCAACAGATATTTTGAAGAAAAAGGGACACTAAAATACTCAGTACTGATCCTGGAGTGTCATAATGTGAAACCCAGCAATAGTATTATTCTTTCTTCAGAGTGATATTAGCCTGCTTGGGCTTATTCAAACTCAACATAATTGAAGATATGGCTAACTGCATGTAAGTGTATAGGATTAATATCCATATTTCTCAGTTTTTGTTGGATAGTTGAACAGAACTGCTTGCAATCTCACTGTTTGAATACCCACTTTATATGCTCTACTTTAGTATCTTAAATAACTATTTGTAAGAAGACAATCTGTAATTATCAACAAGTGATTTTTTACTGTGTGATTTTTTTCTCTGAAATCATATATTATTTCTACCCATGTTTTGTTTAGTGTTTCTTTAAATTAAATTTTAAAAAAAGATACTATAGTGCTGTGCTGATCATGGAGTGTCATAATGTGGAATCCAGCAATACTATTATTCTTTGTTCAGAATATTAACCTGCTTTAGTTTGTTTAATCTAAACATAAATGAAGATATGGATAACTGCCTGTATATGTAAGTTTATAGGATTGACCACCATGTTACTAAGCTTTTGCTGGACAGTTGAACAGAACTGTTTGCAGTATTGCTGTTTGAATTCCCACTTTACATGTTTCATTTTTGTATCTTGAACAACTATTTGTAATATGACCATATGTAAAAATCAACTAGTGATTTCTTGCTGTTTACTTTTTCCACTGAATGTGTGTACTATTTCTACCTATTTTCTGTTTTGTTTAGTCTTTCTTTAAATAAAATTAAAAAGAGAAAAGTTTTGATAAACCTGATAAATAAGTAGGTAATTAGAAAGATAGATAGATTGATATCATAATATACATATCTACAGAGAGGGAGACAGAGAGAGAGAGAATGACAGAGAGAGAGAGAGACAGAGAGAGAGACAGAGAGAGAGAGAGAGAGAGAGAGAGAGACATGACTAGATATTTACCAATTTCCAAATGCACTTATGAAGAATTTTAGGTGCACTATTATAGGGCATACTTTTTTCCTTTTAGTCTTGCTTTCAACAGAGTTACTGGTCTCTAACTGGAAGAGATATTTTTTCTCCATACACATTCTGTTCACTTTATGCTCTTATGCTATTTAATTTTTAGGTGAAGACAAAGATTCTCATCTTTTTTCCAGATAATGAGAGTTTACCTGGCTAGAAGGCTTCACAGTTATGCTACTTTATATTAATGATAGAAAATCTAAAAATGAGTTTTCTTGAAGAAAATATTGCTTCTTTCCCTTCCAGGAGGCTAATGAGCATGAGACTACCCTTCCCAGAGACTGATCTGCACACATCCCAAAATTCTAAGAACTGCAGTCCTGTCTGGGATGGGCAGAGCCCAGAGCACTGTGTCCGGGATGCAGATGTAGATTTTCAAAGTTCCTTGCATGCACTGCTGCACACAGCATGGACGTTAGTTGTATTGTTTCCTCCACATACAGAGGACATTTTATACCACTGGGCTCACATGAGAAGCCTCCCCCCATGCTCTTCACTCTTTCTGCACCACTGCACCCACCAGGAAATTTGAGTTTTGTCCCCAGGGAGGGCCTTCCCAAGCAAGTCTCAGATAAATCTAGCACTAGCTGTGCTTCACTGATCAGGACTTTTCAGTTCAGTTTCTCAAAATGAGGCTCCCTCTTCAACTCCTGGGGCTGCTACTGCTCTGGATCACTGCTAAGGACACCGGGAGATGTGGAGGGGCAGAGGATGAAAGTGTGCATTAGTGGATCCCACCACTCCCTGGGTGAGTTCTGTTCATACATGAGATGTGCAACCCTGACTTGAAGCAGGGTTGTGTGAATTTCCATCAGGGAATTAAGAAAATTTCTAAAGAATCAGGAAAAGGTAACTGATAAATATTGCCACAAAGAAAGATATGGATATGGAGATGAATTCTACAGGGATTCTCGTTATTAGATCTTGGCATTACCTCAAAATTGAAATTTGTTCATTGTGTACTAAAATGATGAAATAATTAAGTTTGATATTTACAAAAAAGAGAAAAGAATAAAAATGCATCATGTTTGTATGGGACATTGCATTTCTCCTTTATAACTTTAGGATCCAGGAGATGTTGTGCTGACCCAGACCCGACTCTCCCTGTCTGTCACCCCTGGAGAGCCAGGCTCCGTCTCCTGCAGGTCCAATCAGAGTCTCTTGCAGAGTGATGGAAACACTTATTTGCATTGGTTGTCCACAAACCAGGCCAGGCTCCACAAGGAATGATTTATTGGGTTTCCAGTTCAGTGGCAGTGGGTCAGGGACTGATTTCACCTTCAGAATCAGCAAAGTGGAAGCAGAGGATGCTGGAATTTATTACTGTTATCAAGGTACACATGCTTCTCGCACAGTGCTACAGCCCTGAACACAAACCTCCCTGCCTGACAAGGCCGAGCTGCCCCCCTGCACTGCTGTCTGGGGAGCAGAAAAGCACAGCCTGTTCTGCATGAAAGGAAGAGTCTGAAGAATCAGAACAACAAGTTGCAGCTGATGCCTCTGGCTGGTCCTGAGAGTGAGGAAAACAGCAGAGCACCCAGGACCTGTGCTCTGCTGAGGGCTCTGACACAGAGAGAGAAGGATGGAGCTAAATTCCTGTTTAAGGCACTAAATTTTTAGTGCCTTACATATTCAGTGTTTTATGAAACTGAAAAAAAAAAAACTAAACCAAATGAAACATGAATTTAGCTAAAAAGAATAACAAGGTAGAAATTGGTTCTAAGGTACATATTTTCTCTTCTACTTTCCTAGTATCATATGATAATCCAGTGGAATACAATCACCATGCACTGTCCCTTCAGCCAGTATGGGATTTGCAGGATGATGTGCCCATTACCGGAGGGCAGAACTAAAGGGATAACTTCTGTTACTGCAATGTTAGGTATTGTATTACTCCATGGATCACTGGGAAGTGATGCTCATTCATGGCTCTTGGTCTTAGGAGTCCATGGTGAGTAAAGAACCTGACCTGAAAAATATCAGTCCCTGTGACATCTCTCTCATCAGTGTAGCATGACAAACTTGAGCAACTAAATTGTGATTCTGCCTCATCGTAACCTGAGAATGAATGATCCTTATTTCGTGATATCCAGGAATACAGCTACCATTCAAGGGGGCAAACAAATCTTCAGAAAATTTCTCACAGAAATTAGTAGCAGTTTGTCTTGCATTTTCTGATCAAATTTTGCCTCTCTTCCCCATCACAAACACATACGCTATTTTAGTCTCAAGCTTGCTACAGACAAACAAAACATGGAGAACTAATACTTCCAGAATAAAGGCAGATAACTCGCATGTCCCCTCATCCTCATGATGGCTGGTAAATGTGAAATGGCTTCATTTCTTCCTTTCTGTGAAAGTCCTCCAGGACAATTGCTACATGAGACAAATGAAGACTCTAACAATAGGCAGTGTTGATGTCTGTTTGTTCCTCATGGTCTTCCAGGCCGCTTACAAAGTAGACATTAAAAAGTTCCTTCATAGAGAGGAACTCCCTGCTCTCTGCAGTAGTGGGGATGAGGACTGCAGTGTGAAAGTCTGCACCTGTGACAGGAGCATGAGTACCATACTCCTGTCCCCCAAGGAAGCACCCAGACTCTGGAAGATGAATATGTGTGATCAGATCACAGTCTAGGATGAAAAGCCTTGTTTCTTGGTCTCCGCCTTGTTTTTGAGGGAATTCGCACCTTAGAGTGATCTTCAGAGATTTCTGCCACAGCAGGGTGGATTTGGGCTGTAAAGACTCCGGCTAGTGCTGTTTTCATGTAAACTCTGTGAGGATTACAAGTGTGTTAGAAATATTCTTTCCTGAATTTTGTGCCTAAAGTGGATAAAAACAATCATGTTAAAATAATTTATATGTTGGTTTCTGATATATACCCAAAATCGTGCAAATCAAGTCTAAATTTTAAAGAAATCATGCCTTCCATATTAAATTTAAAATTCTTGTTTAGTATGTTTTAAAAATTTGTCAATGATCTGTTGTGTTTATCTCCATTAAGATTTATTTGTGAAATTAAACAGGCTCATAAGGATTCTCTGTGAGTGAAGTGAACAGTTCTGAAGATTAGAACCCTTCTTGATTATTATTGTGTGTCATCCTCTTTCTTTGTGACATCATCCCTCACCATAACTACCAGCTCCATTGGAATCTTCCTCACTCACACAGACCTCAAGCTCTTGTTCTCATCTTATGAAACAGGGTTGCAGCCTCTCATGTGGAGAGAACAGCACAGGAAACAGCTGGACCCCATCCCACTCACTTGCTCTCCTTCCTCATCTCCCTCCATCTTTACAGGGATGCAGAGCATTAGCAGCCCCAGAAATGGAGCAGGCAGCATTATTTTGAGGTGCAGAAGCCAAGGTCAAGATGAGACAAGGCAAGGTGAGCTTTTATCTGGGACTTGCAGGGAAGGGCCTCCCTGGGAACACCATGCAAAAACCTTGGTGAGCACAGTGAAGGGCAGGCTGGGAGGCCTCTCCTAAGAGTAAAGTTCTTTCCAATCTCTGTATTTCAGGGAAAAGCAATAGAGAAAAATTCCACATGGTCTTCAGCAGTGGGAGGAAGGATCTCATTGTGAAAGGCAGAGTCTGATCACACATGTGCATCTCCCAGTGTTGGGGGCTGCCTTCGGCAACAGGAAAATGGTACTCATGCTCCTGTCAAAAGTGCAGACTTTCACCCTGCAGTCCTCCTGCCCACTACTGCAGACAGCAGGGACTTTTCTCTATGGGTTCCCTCTAAACACAGAGGAGAGTTTCTACCAGCAGCTCACAGTAGAGGACCCCGCCTGCACCTTCACTCTTTTCACACGACTGCACCCACCAGGGAATTTGCATTTTGCTCCTCAGAGAAGAACTACCTGTGCCAGCCTGAGATAAGAGCTCTGCTGTCACCTCGCCCTGGGTTATCAGGACTCTGAGTCCAGCTTCTCAACATGAGGCTCCCTGATCAGCTCCTGGGGCTGCTGATGCTCTGCCTGCCTGGTAAGGACACCTAGAGCTTAGGGAGAGATGGAGTGAGAGGTGGGCTCTGGACACCACCTGCTGCTAAGATGTGCTTAGAACATAGTGACATGGTCTGTTTTGCCACATGAAGAGGGAAGGATCTGGTCTGTAGGGTGAGGAGAATTCCTAGGAAACAAGGATCTCTGTCCTTTGCTAATGATTTTACACAAAAAAGCCAGACATGTTGCAGGTGAACTCTATAAGTTCCCTTTTGGCTATGAGTTTAGGGCCCCATTCTTCAAACTGAATGCTTTTGCATAGAAATCAAAATAACAAAAGCAATATAGATTGCTGTATATGAAAGAAGGGATAACAATGAAAATAGATCAAGATATTTGTAAATGATCTCACACGTCTCCCTCATCATTTCAGGATCCACAGGAGACATTGTGATGACCCAGACCCCACTCTTTCTGTCCATCACCACTGGAGAGCCAGCCTCCATCTCCTATAGGGCCAGTCAGAGCCTTTAGTACAGTAATGGAAAAACTTACTTGAATTGGTTTGTGCAGAAGTCAGGCCAAGCTCCACAGTGCATGTTTTATGAGGTTTCCAATGGAGACTCCTGGGTCTCTGACAGGTTCAGTGGCAGCGGGTCAGGGACAGATTTCACACTCACAATCAGCAGGGTGGAGGCTGAGGATGCTCATGTTTATTACTGTTCACAAGCTACACATGAACCTCCCACAGTGCTCCATTCCGGAACACAAACCTCCCTGCCTGGGGAGGCCCAGCTGCTCTCCTGCACTGCTGTCTGGGAAGCAGCACAGCACAGACTGCTCAATGAGAGAGGCAGAGGTTGAAGAATCAGAACAACAAGTTGCAGCTGAGGCCTCTGCTTGGGACTGAGAGTGAGGAAAACAGCAGGACAGCCAGGGACTATGCTGAAGGCTCTGACACAGTGGGAGAGTGATGCAGCTGACTGCACGGTTCTTTTGCCCTTGAAACTTCTGTTCCTTTATGAAACTGAATAAAACAAAAAAAAATCCCCTCAAACATAAACTTAGCCTGAAGTGATTAATAAGATGAAATTACCACATAAGTTTGGTACTTTATCTTTCATTGCCTTTTTATCATGTCGCCCAGTGGGGAATTAGTAGCCACGCACCAAAAAGCAGGTGCAGGAAACAAGTGCTGGGGAAAAAGTAGGTCTGCTAATATACATGGTTAGACATGGAGAGCAGGCAGGGCAGATCACACTGGATCTACGTGCAGAGCTCAAGCCCAGTTTCAGGCTGCAGGTTTAACTCATAGCACTGTTACTTTAGCAGGCAGAGCTCCTGAGGTGTGTCTCAAACACCTCACAATAAAATAAAAGATAGGAGGAAAGAAAAAAAGATCTAATGTTCAGCCATAGCCAGACCAGACTCCTCTCAGTCTGAGGACACAGGTCTGAACATGAGGAATTTTCAGAGTCCTGTATCAGACACCAAACACAGCAGCCAAAGATGGCATCCAACCATGAGATTAGGGACCATGACAGAAAGTCAGGGCCAAGAGAAATTGCTGAAAACAATTAGGCATAGATTTGATTCAATATGTGTTTTACTTTTGTTTCTTTTTTAGGGGAAAAAGCTTTTGTCATTATTATTCTGTATTTGATATGAAATATACATCAATACTACCTTAAAATGAAACATCATAACATTGGGAAAAACTCCCTGATTTGCAGAAGTCTTATTCTGGGTCGGAAGTGACCTACACACCTGCTCTAGAGGAAAGAAAACCTCTGAGCAGAGAATGACACCCTCGAGCCTTCACTCCTCAGCATGATTAAGTTTCATGGTTGCAAACAAACACCTCAATACTGGCAAGACTCCACTCCACTCTCAGACACCATTGGGACCTTCACAAGCACCCAAGGCTAAGATGAGTCAGAAGCTCAGTGACATCAGGAAGGCTAACTGCTGGGTGGCCACTGAGTACATTTTGTGCATGAGCGCCAGCTATACTCCATCCTCATCATTTAACACTGTGTATGCACTGTCACCATTTGTACAAATCATATGGATCCTCTATTTCCATTTTCCATGAAGTTATATAATAGTACTCAGTACTTAACAGCTTCCATAATATTTCCCAAGAAACAAATGATCTTCAACATTTGTACTAGAGAAAGTGTTATCCAGACATAACAAGCACTTTCCCCAAATAAGAAGTGTGTAACATAATACCTTATTTTATTTGAATTGGATTCTAAGAAGCTCAGTGCTGGAGCAGATCCACAGTCACAGATCTTTTCTCCTTTTAGAACAGTTTGTAGCTGTATATTTTACATTTATGAAAATTTATGCTTTAAAAATATATTTCTATTGAGTTTTGTATATGTATAAATATGCTTTCAAAAACCCATTTGTTCTGTAAAGCAGGTCCAGCACCCATAGACATTCCCGGGTACACTCTGTTCAGTCACCACAGACACACCTGAGACTCACTGCTGCCTGCACCACCATAAATGCTCTGCATATCTCAGATGCTCATATGCAGCTTTCCTTCAATGTGGACATCACAAACTATATAATTTGCTGTGTTGTTCTAGGGAAAATGTGTGTTTTAATTTTTTAGAATGTACATGAGTTATACCTGGTGGATGAGGAATCACAAAATGGACATGGACACCCGCTGCAACACTGGATTTGAACAGTGTTAGTGCTGCAGGAGAGGAGTCTCAGGGAGCAAAGAATATGCCAGTAGCAGTGGTATTTCTTACCTGACTCTAGATTTAATTTAAAGCCCTGTGTGGGTATGAGCTTCTGTTTGATTATACAAAGTAGCTTATGTCATGGTGCCTCTGATGCTAATAGCATTGTTGGTTTACTATGATGGTTCTTTTTCCATCAGGGAGTGAGGCACACGGAGAGCTAGATTCACAGAGAGGGAAACAGAGGGAGGAGAGAGGGAGAAAGAGAGAGAGAGAGAGAGAGAGAGAGACAGAGAGAGAGAGACAGAGAGAGAGAGAGACAGAGAGACAGAGAGACAGAGAGAGAGACAGACAGAGAAGATATGAAGAGAGAGATCAAAAAATGGTCTGTGCTCTTATATATGCAAATTCAAGGGCTCATAACTCTGCTCAGGCTCATGATTCCCACGTTCCCTGATCAAATTAGGAGAGAAGATGTTTGACCGTAGTGATTGTGGTACCATTTTAGGGACACAGGACAGAAAGAGCCATGTTTTCTGTGAGTAGAGGGCTCTAGCCCTTTCTTCATGGTTCTGTCATGCTATTATTTTTTTCTTTCCAGCAAATAGAGAATTTTCCAGATTTATCACAGCATCAGAAACCACGAGATACTTGGTTGACTTCTTCATTTCAATAATTGTGCATTTTACTTAATTCTTTCAGTCTTAGGTGACATTAGCACAACAAAAGTCAGTATTCTGAGTTAGAGATGTAAAGATGAATATGATTAACCCATAAAGCAATGCCAAGCAAATTCTGCCCTGTGGCCAGGTACTATAAGACCGGTGTTACCTATTCTCAGTCAGTGCTGTAATCCCTAGCTAAGCTTTCTGTGACTCTCTCCTACAAAGGCTTTTTTCCATCACTTTCTTCCAATCCTGAGGACATCATGATTTTGTCTTCTACCCCTGTAAGCTCAGCTCTGTCTTTTGCTCTACCTGTCATTCCATATATTATGCTGCATGGCTACTGAGTGACTGAGATTTTTGTTTGTGATCTTTTGTATCTTCACAAAAACTTAATCATTACATTACAGAAGTGCTGCCATATGTAATTCTTCTTGATCCCCAGCATACATATCAACAACACAAAGTAATTTTGGATCCCAAAAGAACACAGTTGTAAAAGACTGCTATGGGGTTAAGGATCATTTTACCAAGAGAAAGGAAATTCACAGAAGCATGAGGATGAGCCATCCTCTGTGCTAAAATACAGGGGAGACATGTTGGTGGATGTACAGATGAACCCCTGAAGATGGATTAGCTCTCAAATACAATGATACCCAGATTGTTATGCCTGGAAACTGCTACATGTTGTAAGAAGAATTGGGAAGACACAGATATTGAGGCAGAGACATCAGACTTGCTATTATTGCAGCAAACCTAGAGTCTCTACATGCACAGTGCAGGTTGCACATACAGACAACTTGTCTACCCCACAGTGGGGTAGGGAAAGCCAGTCTTTTTTTTCCTACTGGTGTAGCTGGTATCACTTGGGTGGATCGTTCATGAATCTACAGTCACATGATTAAATTTTACTATATATGTTTTCTAAATATTCTTATAATTTTCATTTAAAGCCATATTGTAGGAAATACTGATTATATAGTGTGTGGTATTAAAAGCATTGGTAAAATACACGTGATAAAAGATACCTATTTAAAAGACATTACTATTGCTATCAATTTTGGTACTATTTTTGATATTATATACGCCATATTTTTAAATTCTTTCTCTCTTTTGTATTCTTTCTACTGAAAGATCACATTCTGTCACTGCTATATGGCTAAAATCAATCAAATAAAATTCAGTATTAGGATTTGAACTCATGTAAAATTAACATCATTTTTGATAATCTTAAGAAACAGTTAAAATTTTCCCAGAAAATTATGATCTGAACAATATTTGACCTACTTTTCTATTTGAAGCATGGAAATATTTATGTTTCCTGAGACTTCACGCATTTAGGATGAAGAACAAAGCATTCATGTCCAAGCTGGAATGACAAATTATATTTATTAAACCAAATGGCCCTTAGCAAGTTTTCTAAAGCTTTGGGCAGCACTTTGTGGTATTTACAAAAGGTGAGCAACAGTTGCACGAAAGTCAGACTGAAACAGAGACTCCCTGCGGGGACTCATAAGTATCAGTTAGATTTAATTTGCCACTGTTAGAGCTGATATCACCAGAGTGATTGCTGCACAGTCCTCCTTGTTCAATCCTCAACACCTTACCCTAAGGCCTTCTCCTTCAGACTTGCTTGCCTTCTCTACTTATCTACTTTCCAAGGATGCGTCTTGGTCTCCCATTCTAATATTTTTCATTTTCAGCTCGTGGCCTATCTTGCTATTTTTCTCGGTCACACACACTCTCTATAGATTCTTTCTGTTTTCTCTTGTAAGTTACCTATTTAACTGCTGCTTTTTTTCTCTTCAGTGGCTTATTTGAAATGAATCTGTCAAACATCCCTCCACCTATTGTTATGTAGAAAACTAGTTTATACTTTTCTTTATTCCCAGTAACTTATTACACATTGCCAAAGACACTTCCTACTGTGAATCCACTTACCTAGCATTCTTGCCACTCATGAAGAAAATATAAAAGTTGTTTTTCATAACTCTTTTTAGGAGGTGTAATAAAATTACATTTGATATTGGTGCTTAATGCACCCAAAATGTCAGAACATTAAAACATTTGGGTTTATTGGCAGTCACATTACACACTGCTTCAAAGATCCTGTTGTTTCTGAATCTCCCTCACAATCAAAATGACCATGAAATGTAAACATGTTATTCAGCACTTCAACTCAGCCATGACTATATAACCAGACACAATCACAAAGGAAAATTCAAAACTGGTTAAGAAATTAGCAAGAATGGTATGGTAGGTGTTTTGAAAGTATATGAGGAGAATTAGCAGGAATTTAAATTAAATAATCACTATATGTTTGTAATCACAACATGGCATGATTTTGAATAAAGATTTTATCCTATCTGACAAACTCTAAATTGTCTAATTAATTTTTAAGAAGTCCATGTGACAAAAACATTCATTTTGCAGTTAAACTCTTCTTGTGTTGTAGCAGAAGCATTAAAAGACAGCTTTGGTATTTCTCTGAACTAAGGTGTAATTGAAAAAGCACCAAAGAAATGATAGATAAGAGAAGAAATAGGGCAAGTTACTAAGAGATGGGGGAAGTGGGAGGAAAGACTAAATGCTTGGAAAAAAAGGGTGGAAGTATAATTGAGAGCAGCTATGTACATAGACCATCTCTCCATTAAGAATGAGATCATTATGCTCTGTAAAAATATCTAAAAACATTGAAAAATGTTTGAGATTTCCTCTAGCACTGCCAACAACAATATTCTTTCACTAGTTAATGCATAAAAATGACTTTTCAATCATAGTGTTAATATCTATTGCATATCTCACACAAGACAAGCAAACACGAAAGAGAGCAATAAAATAAGGACCCATTGCCTACTACCCAGCCCACATGGTCCATCTTTGCCACTGTGCTAGCCACAACCCAAAAGGGTCCTCTTCATTCTTCATTGTCAGCATTCATTGTTCTCCTCCTCTACTTGGGGCTTCCTCTGTTCTCAAATGAGAGGTAAACATGTGAACATGAAGACGAAATTAGAGAAAACTTTTCCTAATAAGTTTCTTCACATTTTGCCTTTGGTGCTTTGACTATCTATTATTAACAATATTACCAAGTTTTAGTTTTAGTTTATTTTTATACATTCCATAAATTCTTAGAGTGTTCCCATTAAGTATGCTGCAGTGTGCTTATTTCATTTTTGATGCCATTAAATGCATACATATTGTTTTGGTTCTGTTCAAGACCAATTTTCTCCATTTATTTTGAGCATAATCACTGTATTCACACAGACCAATTTTAATGTTTAATACTACAGAATGAATGTGTATGCTGTACAATTGATATAAGAGATAGAAAGAGAAGAATTGTAAGAAAAGCATGTGGTTTTACAGATCAAAAATCTTGGGAAAAATACTTGTCCATGCAATAATAAAGGAAAAAATAGATCTGAACTGATTCCCACATCTCTAGATTGAACAGCATAGCTTAGACATATCAGCCTCAACTCTAGAGAAGTAGACATTGTGTACAGATAGCTAGGAAGACCAGTTCTCTGTCTCATTTAATGTCTTAATAATGCTAAGTCTGGCAGTGAGAGCCACAGTTATTTTTCCAGTCAACAAAAATCTCAGCATCTCCTTCATTATTACCCTTTTCATCACAGGCATAACATTCAAGTGAATCAAAGAAATGATGAAATAGTAACAAGTAGACAACTGGCCAATGAGTGGGTTGTCAACAACAAAATAAGTTCTGAGAAAAAGCAGATTAGAGAAGCCTTTTGAAAATAGAGGACAAATCATTGTCTATCTAAACTCTTCGAAGCTATTATGTATAAGAAGGAAGGTGAGAAGCAAGTTAATTGCTAACAGTGAACCTGACCAGGGCATAGCACCACTTTAAAGTACACGAATCAATGGGAACTAAAAAGATTTGAAGTTAAGTGAGACACAGTGGTGTTGCCAGTGGATATAGGAGGAGAGAAGATCACAGGGGAAAAAAGCAAGAAAGGGTTGACAAGCGGTTAGAAAAATGCAATAAGGACTTCCAGGAGAACATGGCGGACAGATAGCAGCAGCTACAGAGGCTCTCTGAAAGACCCAGCTTAGAATCCAGGAATGGTGCAGAGTGAGGAACCCTAAACAAGAGAGGAGATATGCCCTGCTGACCCAAGAACGAACTGGGCTGAGAGAAACCAACTGGGAATGCAGTCCTGGTGCTATAATAGGAACAGATAAAGCCTCAGCATGGAAGCTGGAGCCTGTGCCATTGGAAACCACGATTTGGGTTTCCTGCCACCGCGGCTGCGTCTGAATCGGCTCGGCAGGGAGAGAGACGCACGAAAGCTCTGAGAATGGGAATTGGTGAACGGAGTTGAGAGCAGGACGGGCGGGGAGCTGTGCATTGACCTGCTGTGAGTGAGAGAAACTGGGACTCTTCCACGGTCTAGGAGGCTCCAACAGAGGACATTCTGGGACCAGGCAGACTTGCGGGAACAGGGCGCTGCAGTAACTTCAGTCATATATCCCTCTCTCAAGCGGGACTGGTGAGCAGTGTCTAGCCTACATAACGCTGCTGGCTGAGACTCAGTAGACTAGCACAGCCCAGGTCCCAGCACCTGAAGGTGACCTGGAGGGGCGGGCCCCACATAGGCTGCCTGGTCCGTCACTTCCTGGTGCACTGTGGTGGGTGGGAACACCTAGCCAGTGCAATTCAATCAGACTGAGGCCAACAGGGAAGGAAGCTGGGCCTCCTATATATGCTTGCATATATAAGGAACAAAGAATATGGGAAGAGGGAGCAACAAGAAAGGGTCCTCGGCCCCCAATCCTGAGAAGCAGGCAATAGCGGACACCGCACCAATAGACAAAAAGCGCTATCTCCAGAGCCTCATAGATGAGTTCAGGAATGAAGTTATTAATGACCTGAAGCTAGAAATAAGCAGAATAGTTAGAGAAATGCTAAGCACCACCCAAGAAAAAACAGATGGTGGAATGGAAGAACAGAAAAAGAGGGGAGAATTGTTTGATAGAGAAAATAGAGAAAGCATAGAATACGTGAAGCAGGTTCAAAGAGATTACCAGGAAACTAAAAACTCTATCAAAAACTGGCATAAAAGCTTGAAAGAAACTAAGGATAGATTATCTGAACTGGAGGACAGATTTGTAATATGGGAGCATGAAATGAAAAACTTCTTTAAAAAACAAAGAAACAAACAGCAATAATACAAAGACTAGAAGATGATAAGAGGATCTATAACTTAAGAATTAAGAACATAAAAGAAGAAGTAGGGACACAAACAAATGAACTACAAGAGCTACTCGCAGAAATAATCCAGGAGAATTTTCCTAATTTAACAAAAGTTAAAGATACTCAGATGTATGAAGCATTCAGGACCTCAGCCACCTACAACCCAAACAGAGCAACACCCAGGCATATAATAATCAAAATACCAGAAATCCAATATAAGAACAGAATATTAAAAGCCGTCAGAGACAAGAAACAAATCACTTACAAGGGAACACCCATCAGAATTACAGCAGACTTCTCAGCACAAACCATCAAATCACAAAGAGTGCAGGGGGAAATAATTCAAGCTTTGAAAGGTAATAACCTCCAGCCAAGATTGATATATCCTGCACAACTGTCCCTGGAAATCGATGGAAAAACAAGGTGCTTCCAGGATAAAGAGGAACTAGGGGAATATGCAACCACCAATTCAACTCTACAGAGAATACTTCAGGATATTCTAAAAAAGAAAAATACGAAGAATCCAGAAATAGTGGCAGAGAGGCCACAATGAATGGAGCAGAAAACAAAATGAAGAAGACAAACTGACAACTAATGACAGAAAAAGAGCTCAACAGAAATAAGGCAGAGAAGACTGGATGATAGGAACAGCTATTTTGGAGAAAACGATGTCATAATAGGTAATGCTGATTTAGTATCATCTTGTTTTGAAGTCCCATCAAGCTTTTGTTCTTCTGTCTCCATAGGTCTTAACAGGTTGTATCTTATTGGATTTTATTATATGTGATAGTATAAACAAAAACTTTTATAGACAAGGAGATTATACAGAAACCATTGTTCATTTTCTGTTAGTTGATTCTAAATATCCTGTAATACTGTCATTCTCTTGAATGGTTTTACATTGTTTTGATATATTTGATGCTACAGTATATGAAGTTACACTCAAAGATTTCAAGGAAAGAGACAATATGGTAACTACTTTTATGTCAGGGTTATCTTGTGGTAAAACACTATTTTGCTTAAATGGTTATGTTTTTTTCTGCGCTGTTTTGTTGTTATTCCCTCTTTTATCTCAATCTCCACTTTATTATTTACTTTTTTATTTTTATCCTTTTAATTAAGGGAAAAGTAAATAAAAAAATAAGCAGGATATATTATAGTAACCCACTTTGATTTACTATTAAGTGGATTTGAAGCCCTGTATTGCTTTCACCATTTTGTTTTGACTGATGTTCCTCTATTCTGTTTTGCTTGATAGTACCAGGTTTGAAGGTATAGGCAACAGCTGTGAAGATAGTGGGATTCATTATGACGCCCATTCTGGTTGACTATTATCTACTTTTGAAGACCTGTAATGTCTCCAATGTTTTGGTTTTGTTGGTTTCGTTCTTTACTGTTTTGTTCAGTTTTATTACAACTGATGATATGGGCAGTTCTATTAGAGATAGCAGGAGGCGTTATGGTAACCATTGTTGATCACCTTGTATTATTGTTTTTACATTATCTATTATGTCCACCCTTTTGATTTGACCGACTCTTTCTGTTATGTCACATTTGGTTTTACTCTCTTCCAAAAAAAGTAATAAGAACTGTGGGAGCAGTAAAACCCAAAATGTGTAATAGTCATTGTACAAAAGAGAGGAAAAGAAAGTGCTCTAAATGATATAACTGCATGTATATTTAAGTGTATAAGATAGACAATGATATTACTGAGTTTTGTTGGATCATTGAACAGAACTGTTTGGTCTTACTGTTTGAATGTCCACTATATAAGCCTTAATTTTGTAACTTGAACAAATATTTCTAAGATGACAATATGTAATCCATTAACTAGTGATTTCCTACTGTTTATTTTTTTCTGAAATTCTGTATAACTTGTACCCTTTTTCTGCTTTTTTTCTTTTTCTCCTTAAATAAAATTTTAAAAAAAGAAAAAGAAAAATGCAATGATTTGGATGCGTTCTCTCAAATTTATATGTTGGAAGCATATTTCCTTGAGTAACGGGCAATGATGATTCAGACTTCTGGAGGTGATCTGGGTTAGACGAGGTAATAAGGATGAGGTCCACATGCTGAAATTTGAAAGGAAAGAGAGAACCGAGCTACCTGTGCCTCCCCCACGTTATACCTTCTCTGTGTTATGGTGAAACACAAATCCTTCATCATTTGCTAAACATATGCTGAAACCATGTACTGGATTTTCATCTCCAGAGCTGTAAGAAATAAAATTCTGTTATTAAAAAACATATACAGTAATAAAAAATTCAGTCCCTGAAATTTAAAGATCCAATCCATAACTGAGCATCTTATCTCAAATGAAGAAATATAAAGAGCAAATAAATACATGCCAACTGTTCAGCGTCACTGGTCATTCAGGAGATGTAAACCCTGACAGACACTGAGATTCTGACTCCCCACTGAAACAATGGTTACCCTTAAGAAATGAACCAATAACTAAGATTGGCAGGGCTGTGGAAAAAAAGGAACACTTCTTCATTCTTGGTAGGTGTATCTACTAGTGAAATCACTGTGGAAATTACTGTGGAAATTTCTCAAAAGCTAGAATGAGGGGCTACAGTTGACCCAAGTATTCCCGTTCTAGATATTTTCCCAGAAGATTTAAAAACATCATACCACAGAGATACATGTTCTCCCATGTTTTAGCAGCACTAATTGTGATGGCTAAATCTTGAAACAATACAAGTCCATCAATCATTAATGGATAAATTGACATAGTATTTTAATGCAATGGAATAACTTCTCAGCTCTCAAGAAAGACAAACTCAAGGTTTGTATAGCTAAATGGATGCAAATAGAGAACATAATCATAAGTGAAATAAACCAGACATTCATGTGAAAACATTGCAGTGTCTCCATATTATAAAAAATGGAAAGAGTAAATATTATGAAAAGGAAAAAAAATGCCTACAAAATAACATGGATGGAGAAAGGAGAAAAGAAGGAAGAAAAAAATATATATATATATAGTTGTAAAGCTATTTGTAATACTACTAATTTTATTATTTCATGGAATGGAATAGTGCTTATACTGCTTGATTATGCATTTCTATCTGGCAAATCTGAACAACATTTTTAAAGATTACACTACGCAATATAATTGCCATTGTTAATTTTGTATTATCTTATGAAACCCTATATTATTTTTAATTTTTTAATTCTTTTCTGCACATTAAAATTAAAAGAATCATTGCAGTTTTTAGTTATAAGAACATAAAATGAATCAATAGGAGATGTGACATATAATATCAGAGAAAAATATAAATCTGAACACTCACTGGGAAAGTTTCATGTCCTGGTACTCACACTTGTCCTGTATATTTCCTAGCCTTCCTCTGTGCATGTGTTCAGGGTTTTAGGTTGCCTAGAGTGAATATAATGCAGGATTTATTTTTTTTTTCATTTTTTTTATTTTAAAGAGATTAAGATAAAAGAGAACATAACAAAGCAGATCGAATCAGAATAATACAAGCAACACAGCATTTTACCACAGGCCAACCCATAATTAACAGCAACTACCACAATGTCTCTTGCTTTGAAACAGTTGAGCATAACTTCATATATGATATTATCAAATATAACAAAACATTATAAAACCACTGAAGAGAATGAAAGCATTAAAGGGCTTTCAGAACCAAATAACAGAGAATGAACAATGGCTACTATATTATCTCATTTTCCATAGAAAATTTGTTTATACTATCACACATAATAATATCCAAAATAATATTATAGAAACAAAGGAAACAAAAGAGCAAAAGCATAGTAGGACTTCAGAGAAAAATGCTATTAAATCAGCACTGGCTATTCGAATGTCTTGCTTTCTTCAATTTCACATTACAAGCCCTAAGAATTAAAGCGGAGGAAGTCAACCTGGTGTCACTAATATTTCTGTGCTGGGTGCTTGAACAATTTTTCAGTTCCTGGTACTGAGTAATACTGGTAAGCCCCTCTCAAGATGAAAGAGGGGTGAGGAAAGAATGTAATGGAAGAGGAAGAGCTAAAAACACCACCTTGTTCCCAGTGCTGATGGGCATCTGGGAATTAAACTGTGTCCAGGGAACAGTTTCAGGAAAATTTAACAGGTTGCTCACACTCCACAAAGGAGTCAGCCCCACTCAGGACACAGCATGGCCATGGAGCCCTGGCTCAGCTACAGCACCTCCTGCTGCTCTCCTCCTAGGTAAACAGGTAAAAAAAAAAAAAAAAAAAAAAAACGGGGAATGTGTTCAACCCATTGGGGTAAGTGCTGCTTAGCCCGAAATGAAAGTCTTTTTTCAACATGATAAACGTGTCTTTGTAAGTTCCTACAGTTCCCCACAAAGAATTAAAACATAGAAAATGAATAAGAAACCTAAGAATAATGAATGGTTCTTTGCCACTAGTGGTTCCAGTTTGTTTTCATGTAAGACATCAGCTGGACATTGAATTTATATTTTTGGTGATTTCTAGGTGTAGTGAGATGGTAGATTGATACAGTGATGTATTTAATCAAAATATGATTTGAGACACTGAACGTTAATGAATGTATATTGGAATTATTTCTGGGGAAACAAAAATGTTCAATTACATGAAATTATTGCCTGTCCTCTGGATCAGTCCATGTTGAGGAAGGAGGGGACACTGAATGGACCTGGACCCCATTCCCCTACTTGCTCTGGGTAATGGTGGCGCCCCAGGGAAAAAAAAGGTCAAAGGGAACAGAGTAGGAGGAGCTGCAGAAATATGATTTCTTCATTTTTTTTATACACTCCTTGCCTGAAAATGGATGTTCTAAATTGGCAGAGATTTTGTTCAGTGTGGTCCAAATTTGTTCTGCTATGTGACTCAGGGCAAGGATGCTCTTAATTTTGTACTGTTACATAGAAATTAATCACACTGTTATTTCATGGTTTAACAAATATTTAATGTTTCATTCCAGTTTAATGAAGAATAGCCTACCAGGAGTTGGGGGCTCCAATTACTTCATCTGTAACCCACAGGAGGAGCTGCAGTGTATTAGATCTGTTGGCACCAAAAAATTTCAGTGAACTTGAGAGGTTCATTGAGAAAATGTACATTGAGAAAGTGAGGACTAGGGACACGGTGATTGCTAAGGAAGTGATCATATTTTCTGAGTATGTTTCATCATAAAGGAAAACCCAGAGAGCTGGTTGGGATGTCTAGGAGATATATATCTAGGAGGAATATCCAACAAGTATTTAAAATTGAAAAAAGCCTGAGATAGAGGTATGAGTTGCCTACTGTCTTAATTCCATCCAGTGCCATAAATACATTCTATATGCTGGTGTAATTAGAATGCTTCAATAAAACTTTGAAATCATGAGCTGACATGAAAAAAAGGTTAACAAATATACATTTTGTTTTCAAGTTGGCAGCAGCAGTTTTGTAAGAGATTTGGAAATTTGGTTCAGAATTATAATTTGAAAGTTATGCCTTGACACGTGTGGACACATAATCACATTTCGTGGATTAAAGGCATTTTTGATTTCTGTTTCAGTTATTTAATGCCATGGTTCATCCTGGTGCTGTTTCTATCACTTT
The DNA here is from genome assembly GCF_034190915.1 of Cavia porcellus. NCBI lineage: Eukaryota > Metazoa > Chordata > Mammalia > Rodentia > Caviidae > Cavia > Cavia porcellus. The sequence continues at coordinate 40,115,746 of NW_026947501.1, read as the reverse complement.
TATCTTCTTGATGCTTTACATAGGATTCTGAGATAAAGGCTGCCCACTGACAGCTCTGCCCATAGAGTTTATCAGGCGACTATAGTGCAGAGTGGCTCAGACAGCTGAACCAAGGCAGGATGGAGTCACTGTCCCTATTCCTACTCTTCCTGGTACTCTGAGTCTTGGGTACGAGGTTTAGAAAGATATTATTTAAAAGTCAACAATGATATTATCATGTGGATGGAAAAAAATTTTAGACCTGATTTTTCAATAAACAAACACAATATTTTTTTCTTGATACATTAATAATGTGACATGAATTTCTAATTACAAGTAGCTGTGGAGACACCTTGAAGAGGCAGTCTCCTGGATTGCTGGCTATGTCTGCAAAGACAAGGCCACTATCATCTCCAAGTCCAAGGGTCCTTTATTAAGCTGCAACCAGAAGAACTATTTATCTGGGTAGCAGTAAAAACAAGGATATGATCTTAAACTGCCCTTTTCCTTGCATCCACTTGGGCATCTTGAGAGCTATTTATTTTGAGAAAATATTTTCTATACTGTCCAGCAGGACTCTCTTGGCTAGTCTGGTCAAAGTAACATCATCAAAGAATTACTGAGGTAATTTTCTTGCCACAAATGTACATCAGTTCAGAAAAAAGTATGAACATATCCCTGTCCCGTTAGAAATTCTAATTTTTATGACAAAGTTGAAGTATCACATGGGTGAGCCAGGGAACACCTGCACCCTGCTGATTTGCATATCTCTTGCTGAGAAGCCACAAAATGTTCAGAGTTCTATTTAAAGCCTGATGCCTGTTTAGCGAGGCCGAGCTCAAAAAACACAATGGATTTTCAGGCTCAAATTCTCCCCTTTCTACTGCTCTGTGTCACAGGTAAGAAAAAAGGAAACTCAAAACTGAGCCTCCTTTTTGAGTAGAAATTGAGATTAAAGCAAGTTTGTGGTTGCTGTTCCTGTGTGCTATTTGATGTGACATCCCTTTGGCTCTGCATGTACTAACTCCTATCATCTCTTTTCATCTCTCCTCCATGACCATAGTGTCCAATGGACAAATTGTGCTCACCCAGACTCCAGCATCCCTGGCTGCTTCTCCAGGGGAGAAGGTCACCATCACCTGCATAGTCAGGTCCAGTGTAAGCATTAACTATTTGCACTGGTACCAACAAAAGGCAGGAGCCTCTCCCAAGCTCCTAATTTATGAAAAATCAGAGCTGGCCTCGGGAGTCCCAGCTCGCTTCAGTGGGAGTGGGTCAGGGACTTCTTTCTCTCTCACAATCAGCAACGTGGAGGCTGAAGATGTTGCAACCTATTACTGTCAGCAGTATAGCAGTTATCCACCCACAGTGATGCAGACCACAACAAAAACCCCATTGCTCCTCAGGGCCCAGTTGATTCTTGCTCAGGGTCTATGACAGAAACTCATGATTGTCTTCTGCTGGGGCCAAGGGTGTATGGCTTCCTACAAATTGAAGCAATACATAGGGATGTGAAAGATGCGATGAGGTGAACAAGGAGGCTCTTTGTGTACCCGTTTCTCCAGAGAAGCCTTGGAGGCTATGACACAGATTTCCTGAATGGGACTCTTTTCCTCAGGCTAAGATATTGAACTGTGGAACAAATACCCAGGGCTTGGGGAAACCCTGCACCCAAGATCTTCTCTATTTCATGAGGAGTAATGATGGAAAACTAACAGGCCTGTCCCAGAAATGAGTGAATCTGCAGAGACAGTGGCGATGACCCCAATGTGAAGAAGTGCAAAGTTTATGTCACCATCAGTCCTTACATTGAGAATGGCAAAAATATTTTATTATATTTTCATTGTATCACAGTGTAGTAATGTGGGCGTAACAAATGTGAAAATGTGTAAAGGATCCAAATTGTGAAATTTTCTCTCATTTGTGGTTCCTATTGTATTTTCTACCCCTTTTCTTCAGCAGATGACACCCAGAATAGACATGTCAATTGGCTGACACCTTCATCCTCAGTGACAGTAACTCTGGATCTCTGAGTCATCCAGAAGTCAACAAGAATAGAGGTGGAAACTCATGAGCTCCGCGATGAAGACTACTCTCCATATCAAAGGTAAAAATGTTCTACCTTAGCTGACTTTAGTGAAAATAGAGGGACAGAGAATTCTTATACAGAGAATGACAGATTGCTTAGCAATAAAAACAGTGTTAGCAACATTTCTAATAAATTAGGACTGTGCAGCAGCTCATTCTGGAATAAATGCTACTCTCTATACTGTGTTATTTTAAACTTTTCACTCTTCTTGGTGTTGCGTGCCATTGCTCAGCCCCTATTGAGATGGAAGAGATTATAGGAAAGTGTATAATGATTCAGAAAGTGATAAAGAGAACATTGCACATGTGGGATATTGAAATGATGCACTGGATTGGCACACACAATAAAGCACATTCTCTGCAGGCAAATCCATTCAGAGATAGAGATATAACATGTGTACAATGTCCTCATTTCAGTGGTGTGTATATTCCATTTATTGACACAATATGTAGGGTTGTCAACCAAGATTCCTATTTTAGGTTCAAATTCATGTATAGCATATATAAAAGTATTTTATTGAATTCAATATGATTATAGTGCTCTTGTAAAATTATAGTTTATTAAAATATGTTATTTTTACAAATTTTCCAGAATAAAAACTACAAAACTATAAAAGTTAAATAGATTTCTGGGTCTTTCATCAGCATGCTACAATATAAATTTCCATGATGCACCATCACAAAGTTCAGTTTGGAAAACAAAAGACTCACAGCAGTCTGGAATTTGTAGGTGAAGGACAAAGTTTAGGCGCAGATAGAAAACGGCGTGAGCAAGATCTCAGAAAATCAGGACTCATGTGCCCATTATGGAATGACATGCAGAACTAAGACAGAGCTTGGTCCCTGATGTCAGCAGGACTACAAGGAATTGATGGGACAAAGCCTTTGAAGGTAAGGACCACAGAAACCTGAGCTGGAGATGACAGTTCACACTGGACTTACAAACCTGTCCGTGGCAAAAATTCTACTTTTCATTGCTTCCTGGGTTAATATTCTACTGTTTTAAATCTTTCCTTTTACCAAGATCTTCAAAGACCACAGCAGGGAGAGAGACTCTCTGCCTTAAATAATATGCAAATGCATCAAAATGAAGAATCTGCAAACTTCCCTGTGGTTTCTGATGCTGTGATATTTCTATAATATCCTCTCTTCTTAGGAAAGAAAACACTGAAAGCATGTGGCATACAACGACATGGAAACATCCCTCAAAATTACAGGAAAGAAGACTAATGCACTCCAGTGTGACTTATCAGTAACCACAGTCTTGGGGCTGGGGATTTAGCTCAGCAGCATAAGCGCCTGCCTTGCAAGTGTGCGATCGTGAGTTCGATCCCTGGTACCTATAAAAAAAAAAAAAAAAAAAAAAAAGAAGTAACCACAGTCTCTAATGTAAATAGGTGCTGTCCTAGTGTAACCAGGGAACCTGGGGCCTTTGCTCATGAGTAGAGTTATAAACCCTGAGCTGCATCCAGTCTTATTCATTGCCTGAGGATTTTCATATATTAGACCATTCTGTGAGTCTTTCTCTGTCTCTCTCTGTCTCTGTCTCCTTTTTTGTATCTCTCTCTTTCTCTCTCATTCTATTTTTCATCTCTGATGATGACAGCTAAGCCAATAAGCTTATCAGGGTCAAACTCACCAAGGGCATTTTCCGTAATTAAATAGAACGATGTACCTCACAGAGCTTTCATTTAATTCCAGATTCTGATGAACAATATTATTTCTGGGGGCCTGTCTTTCACTCTTGCGACTCCTCACATGGAGCACTAACATTGTTGGGCCTGAGGGACAATGGATGCCCTTGTCAATTTAAGGACTCTTCCCATTCCTGTAGAGACAGAATACAAGGTAGCAGAGTTACAACCTCGAGTTTCCTCAAAACATAAACTCAAACATAATCACACTTATGGTCCATTATTTCTTGGTCTCTGTTTGGATCTAGGACACTCAGTTTCATTTTATGACTTTCTTAAATTGAAACCACCCACCACACAAGTTAGTGGCAAGAATTTCTGTTGCATTGCCATGAATGATAAAATATAGACACATATTACTATATTTAATATTTATATCTAATAGGAACTACATTTTAATTTTTTTAATTTACTTATTCCCAAAGCAGGAAGTTTTCGTGGGCACAGGGTTAAATCATTGATTTTTTTTTTTTTGTCCCTCAGATCTGTAGAAACTGCTGCCTAGAGTTCCCATCTATTCCTTCTGTGTTCCTTAACACATGCACTTTATATTTTTTCCTTATCACAGATTAGGCCCTTTTATCTTCTGAATAGGGAAAGTGTCACTTCGCTTCATGAATTTTTAAACAATGCTGCAAACAAAGTCAGTGAAAGGAATTAAGTAGCATTTATCTATAAGACAGAAGACAGGTAACCCACTGTAGACACAAATGACACCAAGACCACTCAGAAAAGACCAAATTTTAGCATTTGTCATCCATTTGCTATGTCTGCCTGGGTATGTAAACTTAAAAGGAAGTTTAAGAACTCATAACCTATACTGTAAGAGTTATTGTAACATGCATTTTTTCTGAATACCAGTATTCCTCTACAAAACCCAACCTGCAAAACATAATATAAATGTAGACTGATTCATTTTAGGATCTCAATAATTTCTCTATTTTAATAACAAAGTATCCTAAAGGGAGAAATCTGCTGTCCTTAGGGAAATCTGTCCTCTTTAACTGTTCTGGTACCACTGGTACTATGGACACTAGGGCTGTGCTAAATTAATGACAGGAGCCTGATCTGCAGTGGTGTAAAGCCCTGCTGATTTTTATGAGACCACAGAACAGCCCCTTCCCTGAACACACCATGAGCAAGAGTCTCTCCCAGTCAGGCCACAGTGCAGACATGAGGATATCCGGTCAACTTCTGGGGATCTTGCTTCTCTACACTCCTGGTATGGAAGGAGAACAGTGGAAATTTCCACAGCCTAACGTGATCAGTGCTGTCTGGTTCTTCAGTAATGTTCTTTTTTATCATGTTCAATTATCTGAATGTTTGCTTTTTTGTTTCCAATGATACATAACAAATTTAACATCCAAATGACCCAGTCTCCCTCCTCCATATCTTCATTGGTAGGAGACTGTCACAATCAAATGCCAGGCATGAAAGGTCATAAGAAAATGGGTATCTTGGCATCAACAGAAACCAGGGAAAGCTCTTAAATGTCTAATCTACTATGCAATCAATTTGGGGTCTGGTGTCCCATCAAGATTCAGTGGCAAGGTGTGTGGAACAGATTTCACTGTCGTCATTAGCAGCCTGGAGCCTGACAATGTTGCAACTTATTACTGTCACCAGATGATGCAAGTGATACACACACCCAGTGATACAAGTCATGACATAAACCCCCAAAGAAGCAGAGTTGAGGCTGGCTTTCCCACATCGTCTTTGCATTGCCTTAAAATGGTGAGAGTTTGCTCAGATGTACCCAGGCTTTGAATGTATTAGGAAATTTTTGTAGAAGGGGTCAAGAAGCTCCTTTGCAGCAAAGGTTTCTCTCTTTCTCATCGTCAGCATCAAAGACCTGAGAAAATTCTATTTATATAAGAAAACAAAGAGGTATTTATAGCTGAATATTAGGAATCATGATTTTGTTTGGAACTGAAAGAGGAAAAGAAATGCCAGTGTACATATTCAAAGCAAAATTATCTTACTAGGGAAAAAACCTAAGCCATAGTTTAAAATGTTCTAGGGTCGATTCCCAGACATATAGCAACATAATCTAGGAATTGTTTCATGACCTGGAATCCAAAATTATCTGCCAGTTAATGCACACAGACACATAGACAGATGTGACTGGAGAATCAACAGTTAAAATGCTGCATTCAGCTGAGAGCATCCACACCTCCACCTAGGCTTTATCATTTGCTGGTCTCCTATTCAATGCTGTTTGTGCCCTTTAGTCACTTACATATATCGATCAGTTTTCCAACACCTTGTCAGCTCTGCATTCCATGAGTAAAATTCACTTGACTGAGACAAATTATTAAAATTTATTTGTGAACTGAATAAGTTTGAAATTATTTTGTCAAGGGCTGGGAATTTAGCTCAGTGGCAAGGCCCCTACCTGGTGAGTGTGCGATCCTAATTTCTGTCCTCAAAAAAAAAAAAAAAAAAAAAATCAAAGAAATACTTTGTCAAATATCTGTGCATCTATTGTTATGTAGAATATTAGTTTATGCATTTCTTTATTCCCAGTCACTTTTTACACATTCACTCCTATTCCTCCTTTCTTTGACCTCACTTAATCCACCGTTCTAGGCCTCAAGATGGATTTCATAAGTACTGGTTTGCAAGTGTCTTTGAGAGGTGTAATAGAATTGCAATAGATACTTATGCCTAATGATACCAATAAAAGTAAGGATCATTAGAACACTACAGAGTGTTACCATCCACTTTATTCACTGGATCAAGGAACATGTCACTTTCAATTGTCCCTCACTGACAAATTATCTATGACATGAAACATACTGAACAGTTTCAGGAAATCAGCTGAACAATCACAATGCAACCAGAAACAGTAGCAAAGAGAAATTCAAAGACTGATTAGGAAATTAGCAAGAACTATGTACTAGGTGTTTTGGAGGCATAAGGGAAGTATTTACCATTAGATAAATTTAAACATGCAATGTTTTCAGTGATATTGTGAAAAGATTTCAGAATAAATTATGTCACCTATCCAGCTCACCCTATCTTCTGTCATTGATTTGGGGGTCTTTTAGTAGTCTTTGTGACCATAAATGTTTATTTCATGGATTGATTTTTGTATTGTACCTTAGTCATTAAAAGACTCATCTGGCTTCTCTCTGGACTGAGATGTCATAGAAAAAGCTCATAATACATGATACACAAGAGAACATATGAAGATGGATGCTTTGAAAATGGGCATGTTACCTAGAGATTGAGGGAGGATGGAGGAAAGGTACTAGAAATGGTTGGAAGTAGAACTGAGATGAGCTATGTACATGCATCACCTCACCATAAGGAATCAGATCACTATGTGCTGCAAAAATATAAAAACAAAAAAAAATTGATTAAAATATGAGTGAGATTTTCTTCAAATCCTGCCAATCACAATACTCTTTTACCAGTTTTTACTGAAAGAAAAACCACTTTTGAGTCTGAGTGTTAGTATCTATTGCACATATAGTGGAGAACAAAGAAATGAGGAAGAGAACAATTGAAGTCAGGGCATATTGACTTCTACCTAGCCCACACTGTCCATGTTCAGTAGTGTTCTGCCAGGAAATAGTAGGGATCCTCTGGAAGCATTTTATCATCAACACTCATTGCACAGGTGCTCAATGTGGCCTCCTCAGGTCAGAAATGAGAGAAAATCTTGTCAAAATGGAGAAGAAAGTTCAGAAAACATGCTGGTAAGTCTTCTTCACATTTGGTCTTTATTCCTTGTCTGACTATTGTTACTAACTTTAATAATTTTAATGTTTTCTGTTTTTATATTTTCCCTTATTTTTTAGAATTTGCCAGGTAAAAATAAGAAATAGTGCACTTATTTGATGTTTGCTGCCACTAGAAATGCATGCAATATTTGATTCTTTCCAAGACCAATTTTCTCAACTTAGATTTTAAATAATCACTGTATTCTCATAGATGTATTATTCTGGTTGAAATTTTTTTCCAAAAATTCTCAACAGCATAGAAGAGTATAACGTTGAGTATAACATGGATATAAGAGAAAGAGGATTTCTACAAGAGAGGCATGTTTTTGTCTAACTCAAACATCTAAGACAGGCACATTCAGCTGAGCGGAGGTGACTCTGGTCCAGCCATGCTGCTGCCTCTCCCGCCCGGGGCCCACGCTACCACCACTGCAGACCAGAAGGTGCGTGTCCAGCCTAGTGGAGGCGACTCTGGTCCGGCCTGCTGCTGCCTCTCCAGCCCGGGGCCCATACTACCACTGCTGGGGACTGGAAGGTGCCCATCCAGCTGAGTGGAGGTGACTCTGGTTCGGCCCTGCTGCCGCCTCTCCCGCCCAGGGCCCATACTACCACCGCTGGGGACCAGAAGGTGCAGCCAAATGGAGGTGACTCTGTTCTGGCCCTGCTGCCACCCCTCCCATCCAGGGCCCATACTACCACCGCTACAGACCAGAAGGTGTGTGTCCAGCTGAGAGGAGGTGACTCCAGCTTCTGCCTCTCCTGCACAGGGCCCATACTACCACCGCTGGGGACCGGAAGGTGAGCGCCCAGCCCAGAGGAGGGAACTCAGGTCTGCCAGCAGCCTCCTCTGGCCAAGGAGCACACCACAGTTGCTGGCCAGAAAGAGGGAGCTGGGCCGAGCTGCTGAAACCTCCTCTGAGGTCGCCTGTGACCTTCTTATGATCTGTAGAGCACCAGCACTACTGCCACTGCCTGGAGGAAGGAGCAGTCCCACTGAGGAGGCGAGCTTTGCTACCAGAAGGGGAAACTGTGCAAATTGAGGAAGCTTTAGGTCTACCTGAGAGGAGCCTGGCAAGCCTCTTTTAATCCAGGGGCTCCACTGCCCAAGGAGGGAGCTACTACAAGAGGAGTCCCAAAAGCCCAGGACATAAGAGTCAATTTACAACATGACCAGGGGAAACTCTGGAAAAACACTTGAAACACAGTAATATAGGGAAATGACAAAACAAAAGACCAAAATGCAATCTCAAACATCTAACCCATCCCAAGAAAGCCTAGGAGCCATGTACATAGAAGAAAATACATGCCATATACCTGAAATACCTGAAACAATAGTAACAGAAATAAAGAAGCACCTCCAGGAAGCTTTGAAGGAATTCAAACTAGAAATAATATATCAGGTAAAAGAAGAAATAATAAAAGAAATGAAGAGATGCTGAACATATCTAAAGAAGACACTGCTAAAAAATTGGAGGAACTAAACAAAAGGATAGAATCTCTGGATGAACAATATAAGAAACAAACAGAATATATAAAACAGATGCAAAGAGATATACAGGAAATCAAAAGCAACATTGAAAGTTGTAAAAACCGCCTGAATGAATGCAAAGATAGAATTTCGGACCTGGAAGACAAGATTGCAGCCAGTGAACAGGAAAGATCTTTTAAAAATAACAAGAAATCAAGAAATAACAATTCAACACCTGCAAGATGATGCAAAGAAAAACAACATAAGATTGATAGGGATAAATGAAAAAGAAGGAGACAATGCAAAGGACGTCAAGAGGATATTTAGAGAAGCAATTGCTGAAAACTTCCCAAACATGAAATTGGAAACTGATATCAGGATCAATGAGGCATATAGAACTCCAAATAGCCATAACCAAAATAAAACTACACCCAGACATACAATAATCTCCATTCCAGAAATCAAACAAAAGAACAGAATATTAAAAGCTGTCAGAGAGAAAAGACATATCATCTATAAAGGAAAACCTATCAGAATCACAGCAGACTTCTCAACACAAACAATAAAGGCAAGAAGAGCATGGAGTGAAGTATTGCAGACCATAAAGGAAAATGATTTCCAACCTAGACTGATGTACCCTGCAAAACTGTCCTTCAAAATTGATGGAGAAATAGGATACTTCCATGACAAAGAACAGCTGAAGAAATTCATGATCACCAAGCCAATCCTGTGAAGAATACTGAAAGACAGTCTATATACACTTAAGAAAAAAAACCACTTAACAAATCAGACAATTAAATAGAACAGAAAGATAAAGTTAAACAGCAGAAATATAACATGTCACTAATAAACCAATATATAACAGTTATAACCATTAACATAAATGGTCTCAATGCACTAATTAAAAGAAATAGACTGGCAGAATGTATCAAGAAACAAAATCCAACCATATGCTGTCTACAAGAAACCCATCTAACCCAAAAGGATACTCACAGACTCAAAGTCAAAGGATGGAAAACAATACTTCATGCAACAGGAACTCTCCCCCCAAAAAAGCGGGGGTAGTTATTCTGTTTGCAGACAGTGTAAACTTCAAACCAATAATGATCAGAAGAGACAAAGCAGGTCACTACATACTGGTTACGGGAAAACTTCAAGAGGGAGAGATAACTATCTTAAATATACATGCACCAAATTCCAAAGCACCCAGTTACATAAAACAAGTAATATCAGAAATGAAAAACCAAATTAGCAGTAATACAATTATAACAGGAGATCTTAACACACCATTGACAACAATGGACAGACTAACAGGACAGAAAATCAGCAAAGAGATAAAAGAACTGAATCACACCTGTCAACAAATGGAATTGATAGACATATGCAGAGTATTCCGACCAACAACAACAGAAATCACATTTTTCTCAGCAGGACATGGGTCATTCTCTAAAATAGACCATATATTAACTCAGAGAACCTATTTAAAGAAATGCAAAAGAGTTGAAATCATCCCCTGCATTTTATCAGATCATACTGCTATGAAATTAGTAATTAAAGATAAAATATACTGCAAAAATCCCATAAACACATGGAAACTGAATAACACACTCTTGAGTAATCCGTGGGCCACAGAGGAAATTAAAGAAGAAATTAAATAATATCTACAAACAAATGAAAACACAAATACAACTTACCAAAATCTGTGGGATGCAATGAAAGCTGTCCTCAGAGGGAAATTTATTGCACTGAGTTCCCACATCAGGAAAACAGAACAAATACAAATAAATAACTTGATGCTACACCTCAAACATCGAGAAAAACAAGAGCAAGTCAAGCCCAAAGCCAAAAGAAGAGAGGAAATAATAAAAATCAGAGCAGAAATCAATGCAATAGAGACTAAGAAAACAATACAAAGAATCATTGAATCAGAGTTGGTTCTTTGAAAGAATAAATAAAATTGATAAGCCCCTAGCCAACCTTATTAAAAAAAAGGAAGAAAAAGCTCAAATTCATGCAATAAGGAATGAAAAAGATGAAATCACTACAGACCCAATAGAAATAAAGAAGATCATCAACACCTATATCAAAAACCTCTACTCTCAAAGGTTTGAAAACACAGAAGAAATAGACAGATTTCTAGAAGCATATGAAGTACCAAAGCTAGGTCAAGAAGAAGCAAAACTGCTGAATAACCCAATTTCTATTCATGAAATCAAAAATGTAATTAAGTCATTACCTACAAAGAAGAGCCCAGGCCCAGATGGACTCACTGCAGAATTCTACAAGAAATACAAAGAGTACCTAATGCCGACACTCCTCAAACTCTGCAATGAAATTGAAAGGGAAGCAATCCTTCCCAAGTCATTCCTGGAAGCAAATATTACTCTAGTACCAAAACCTGAGAAAGACCCAACTGAAAAAGAGAACTACAGACCAATCTCCCTAATGAACACAGATGCAAAGATCCTCAATAAAATATTGGCAAATAGGATGCAGCAAGTCATCAAGAATATTATACACCATGACCAAGTGGGATTCATTCCAGGTATGCAGGGATGGTTCAATATGCATTAATCAATAAATGTAATCCACCATATCAAGAGAGTCAAAAGTAAGAATCACATGATCATCTCTATAGATGCAGAAAAAGGTTTTGATAAGGTACAACATTCATTTATGATAAGAACCTTACAGAAAATTGGAATAGATGGTCTTTACCTCAACATAAAAAGGCCATCTATGACAAATCATCAGCCAGTATCATACTAAATGGCCAAAAATTGAAGGCCTTAACTTTAAAATCAGGCACAAGACAAGGATGTCCCCTGTCACCGCTCCTATTTAATATAGAACTGGAAATACTAGCCAGAGCAATTAGACATGAAAGAAAAATAAAAGGCGAAAAGATGTAGTTAAATTATCACTATTTGCAGATGATATGATACTCTACATAGAAGACCCCCAAAACTCCATTGAAAGACTACTAGATATAATAAATAAATTCAGCAATGTGGCTGGATACAAAATCAATACTCAAAAATCAATAGCTTTCTTATATACTAACAACAAAATCACAGAGAGAGAAATAAGAGAATCCAGACCCTTAACACTAGCAACCAAGAAAATGAAATATTTAGGCATTACTCTCATGAAAGAAGTGAAAGACCTATACAGGGAAAATTATTATACATTGAAAAATGAAATTCAAGATGATCTCAGGAATTGGAAAGACATCCCTTACTCCTGGATAGGAAGAACAAATATTGTGAAAATGGCCATTCTCCCAAAATTATTATACAGATTCAATGCAATCCCTATAAAAATACCATCAACATACCTCATAGATCTCGAGAAATCAATCCTAAAATTCATCTGTAACCAGAAGAGACCTAGAATAGCAAGGACAGTTCTAAGCAGCAAAAGCAAGGCAGGAGGTATCACAATCCCTGACTTGAAGTTATACTGCAAAGCAACTGTAGTAAAATCAACATGGTACTGGAATCAAAACAGAGCCAAAGACCCATGGAATAGATTAGAAGATACAGCCACAACTACAAACACACTCAACCACCTCATCTTTGATAAAGGGGCCAAACAGGTTCACTGTAAGTATGACAGTCTCTTTAATAAATGGTGTTGGAAAAACTGGCTCTCCATATGCCAAAAACTAAAACTAGACCCATGCCTGTCACCATATAATAAAATATAATCTAAGTGGATCAAAAATCTAAGTATTAAAACAGAAACACTAAATCTATTGGAAGACAAATTGGGTAAAAACCTTGAAGACATAGGGGTAGGTAGAGAATTCATGAACAAGACTCAAACCGCACAGGAAATACCTCCCAGAGTCAATAACTGGGATCACATCTTATTAAAAAGTTTCTGCACATCAAAAGAAATCTCTAACATAGTGAAAAGACAACCCACAAACTGGGAAAAAATCTTAGTGAACTGTCCCTCAGACAAAGGACTTTTGTCTAAAATATATAAAGAATTTTAAAAAATCAGACCCCCAAAATTCAAAGACCCCATCCAAAAATGGGCATCGGAGATGAATAAACAATCTTCAGATGAAGAAATACAAATGGCAAATAAATATATGAAAAAATGTTCAGCATCACTAGTCATTAGAGAAATGCAAATTAAAACCACACTGAGATTTCATCTCACTCCTGAAAGAATGGCCAAGTTCAAGAAAACCAACAACAATAAAAGCTGGAGAGCCTGTGGGGAAAAGGAACTCTCCTGCACTGTTGGTGGGAGTGTAGACTGGTGCAACCATTGTGGAGGTCAGTCTGGAGATTTCTCAGAAAGCTGGGACTGGAAGCACCATTTGACCCAGCTATTCCACTCCTAGGCATATTCCCAGAAGAACTGAAAGCATCATACGACAGTGATATATGCGCACCCATGTTTATAGCAGCACAATTTGTAATAGCCAGATCTTGGAAACAACCTAAGTGTCCATCAACTGAGGAATGGATAAAAAAGTTGTGGTATTTTTATAGAATGGAGTACTACTCAGCTATAAAGAATGATCACATTGAGACATTTATAAATAAATGGATGCAGCTCAAGACCATACTTATAAGTGAAATAAATCAAACTCACCTGTATAAATACCGAATAGTTTCCCTAGTGTAAGAAACGATAAGAATACATGAAAGTATGTGGTAATCATGATTCCCAGTCACACTGGTTTCAAGCCATATAATGTTTTCACTCATTACTTGGAATGGTTTTAATTTGGGTGGTTTTATTTTATTGTCTGTGATACTACAAATAACTATTTTGAAGAGATTAAGAGCTTAATATCTAGCGCTGATTTAGTATCACCCTGTTTTGAAGCCCCATCAAGTTTTTGTTCATTTGTTTCCATTGGTTCTAACATGTGGTACCTTATTATATCTTAATGTATGCAATAGTATAAGCAAAATTTTATAGACAAAGAGATAATATAGAAATTGATGTTTGGTTTCTGCTAGCTGGTTCTAAATACCCTGCAATAATCTCATTCTCTTGAATGGTCTCACAATGTCTTGATAAATTTGATGCTATAATATATGAAGTTAGACTCAAATATTTCAAGGAAAGAGTCACAATGGTAACTACTATTAATGTCAAGGTATCTGGGGGTGAAACACAATGATGGTTAAATTTTCCGATTCTGACCGGTGTTGTTATATTGATATGTTCTTTTTTTTTTTAATCTCAGTCTCCCTCTCTTTTTCTTTCCTTTTTTTAAAAATTAATTTATTTCTTAGTATCTTTTAACTAAGGGAAAACTAAATTAAAAATAGTGCGATAGATTATAGGATTTTTTTGTTTCCCTATTAACCTGATTTGAACCCCTGTAGTGTTCTCCATATCTTGTTCTGACTGATTTTATTATATTCTGTTTCTCTTAATACTATCAAGTTTGAGGGTATAGGCAACCATTTGGAAGGCAACTAGATATTCTATGATGCCCATTATTATTTGACTATTATCTTCTTTGGAATCCTGTAAGCTCTCTAATGTGGTTTTATTGGTCTTATGTGTCGTGAGTGTCTAGGGCACTCTGAACTCCGGGAAAGGTAAACACGCAAACACGCCTGATCGGGACACGGGGGGTACAGTGCTCGGAAAGGAAGACAGGACACGGCACCTTTACTGTCTGCACCGCGTTACACTGCACTGCACGCACAATCTTTATTTTAAGATTCATATATAGTAAACCCGATCAGTTCATAGAGCCCAGATAATTAAGTGGTGAAAAGGCATTCTTTGTGGCAAGCTACAACGTGACAGACTACAATGTTTATTCTAAAACTATCTAAGTGAAGTAAATAACCACAACCAGTTCTCATAACTTCTCTAGCCCAGGAAGAAATTCATTAGCTCAAGAATGTTGTTAATTTGTCTGCTGTTAGTGTCACAAAGGGTGGCCAGCCACTTCCTCAAGACTTCTGCAAAACAAAGCCAGCTCACAGTATGGATTCCAGAGGGTGAGGGATCTCACTGAGAACAGGCATTCCTATTCTACCTCGGTCTCGCATACCAGGGGGGCTATTGTAAATTGCAGGTTAGAGGGGGTTGGGCCTACAAAGTGACACCTCATCCCCCACACTTCCTTCCTTTTTATTTTTTAACAACAATTTCCATAAGATCAGGTTATTAATAGTATTTCGTCTTATGCAGTAAAAATACACAAGAACTATGGCAATGAGAACTATAATTAAACTAAGTCCCATGCCACTTAAAGTGTGGGTTATGCTCTGCCAGATTCCTTTGGAATCTAATCCTTTCAAAGATTGAGCAAGCAATTGTGCAAATTGTGCCAGGGATTCATCATCATTTTGCTTTGCAAAATCCTTGTCAATTTGATTATGCAAAGATTCCATTTCCTCCTGGGCAGAGGTGTTTCCATTTAGATACATTCTAATCACTTCCCATTCATGTTCTGTTTGATTATAAGGTCGTTGGGTTATACAGAAAGTAGTTGAATTCCAATCACATTTTAAAAACACTTGATGCTGAAGAGCCAATATTTTTCTACCCATCCATTCAACTGTTTGTTTAAGGAGGTCTATTTGTTGCTGTAGTTTGGCATTTATTTGCCACTGAGTTAACCAAAGTTCATGAGAATTTTCATGCCATAATTCTACAACATGTTTTTCTTGCAAAGAGGTTTGTAAAGCTATTCCTGAGACTGCTGCTAGGGAGGCTACAGTTATCAGACTTAACAGTACAGCAACCACTATTCCAATAAATCTTTTTGTACGTTTTAACAGATGTTTAAAAAATTCAGTAGTAACAGAAATTACTGGGTCTTGAGACCATGGTCGAGTTAAATTTACAGGCAACCAAACATGAGTTTTTTGTTGTAACAGCATAACTGTATAAGGCTTAGTGAAATTTAGTGTGCTATTTAAACATGTAAACAATTGACAATTTAAACAAGTACAAGAAAAATGTGTAAAATTAAAAGTTCCCACTAAAAAACATAAGGCAGAGGTGCACAAACAGTAATATTATACATTTTAAACCTAGTAAAATTATAAGTAGTAGATACAGATCGACTAGTCCCTGAATAGGAAACATTGTACAAGGTTACAGGTTGCATAGCGGCTGGAATCTTCCAAATATGATTTTGAAGGTGATGAGGGTATTCTTCGGCTGCAACAGTAGGGTTAGCGATTCCACCATCTCCCCACCACAAAAGAGACGTCTTTTGAGGCAATATAGGAGCTCCGTCAGTTATTTTCTTTGGATCTGGAAGACTATACACAACAGAGAGATTACATCTTGTCTCATTCCATTCAGCACATCCATTAACGAATTTTCCAAATGGTCCCCAAATAATATACCCATCAATATTTTTAGCAAATTTTCCCATACATAGTTGCCAAATTATGGGATAATAAGAAATATTTTTATAAGTGAATTCAGGGCATACAGGAAATGTATTTGTATCAGGTGCTGTTAAATTTCTCCAGGTAACATTAAAGGTTTGAGCAGCCAAGGCTTGAAGCCTTGTCCTTTTGTTGCCTGCTTTTATTCCATGTTGAATCCAATACTGCCATCCCAGAGGGATGCAAGGCGGTTCCCCAATGCAAATAGGCCTTTGATTACCATAATAAGTAAAACTGAATAATGTCCCATCATCTTGATTGTGGGGGGTTAAATCAGCCCACGGTGCTGACAAAATTTCTCTAGGTGTGGTATAAAGTAAAATATCACTAGTTCCCCATTTTACAGGTTCTAATAAAGGGGGATTTGGAATATATGCCCAGTACGAATGTGGAGGTACCTCAGTCCCCGATGCAACGGTGAGCAAGGCACATAAAGCTAAAAACAAGTTTTCAGGGTTTAAAGGCTTTCCTGCTTGAAGGACAAGCCGTTGCCCTTCTATGGTCAATTTCTTTAATTGTCCCCATGTAGGGAGGGGATTTAAATTTGGTCGCTGTGAGCGGCGGGAATTTCTTAGCTGTAATCTGGCCATGGCTGCGACAGGAACAAGCTCAGCATCTTCAGCCTCTAGCTGGTTTCGCGCTCGCTTCTGAAGGCACGGTTCCCGTTCCTTGGGGAGTTGTCTCCGGGACTGGCGAACAGGGTCTGGAGGCGCGGATCCTGATCCATCGTCCAGGGACCCACTGCTGAATTCCATTTTCTGTGGAGATATAACCAAAACCTTTCCCCTTATAGAGCAGTGTGCCCTTCTCCCATTCAGCCTCTGGAGCTGTTTTAGTCCAAATAGGTTCATTAATTACATAGGGCTGTTGTTGCTGTTCGAAATGTCTTTCAGCTCTTGTTAATATTTCACCTTGTGGTAAATTGAGAAAATTTAAAATAAACAATGCTTGATGCAGTAATGTTTTTGGACTGTTTTGCAATTTAAACAGTATTGGTATCTGAATATCCTCCTGACTCCTCCTTTTTAATTTTTTAATTTGCAACTTAAGAGTGTCATGTGCTCTTTCAACAATAGCTTGACCCTGGGGGTTATATTCAATCCCTGTAATATGAATAATATTATGGAGATCACAAAATTGTTTAAATGTTCTGCTAGTGTAAGCAGGTCCATTATCTGTTTTGATTTTAGAAGGAATTCCCATAACTGCAAAAGTCTCCAATAAATGTGCAATAACATTTTTAGTGGATTCTCCCTGTTGAGCAGTAGCCCATAGAAATGAAGAATAGGTATCAATAACTACATGTACATAAGAAAGCCGACCAAAAGAAAGTACATGTGTAATATCCATTTGTCATAACTCATTAGGTTGATTAGGAAAATCTAAAAACACTTGCAATATAGCAAAAAGTTCATTTTGTTGTACAGAGTTAAAATTTGTCTGACGTACCCAGTAAGATTTTTGAGTCCAATATGCAGCTTTATTTTTAGATCCATCTGTAAATATAGTCAAAGCTTGTGGAATTGGCTGTACAGCTAATAAGGTATTAACCACAAATTGTTGACGTCTAAAAAAATCCCATAATTTACTTTTAGGAAAATGATATGAAAAAGTTCCCATGAAATCTGCTAAAGCAATTTGTAAGGTTTCAGTAATTGACAACAAATATTCCCATTGTTTTTTAGTTAAAGGGATAACTATATTGGTTATATCTTTTCCTATCAAAGTTATAGAACGAGCTCTACCATTCATAATTAAAGCTGCAACCATATCGATATACGGTGTGACATTTTTAGATTGCTTAGTTTTAGTAAATACCCATTTTATTGGCATAGCATTCTGACCTAAAACTGCAGAGGGATATTGAAAAGTATTAATAATATATAAAGTTAGAGGCAATTTAGGATCAATCCTAATTAAAAATGCATCCTTAATTCGTTGTTCTACAAACTGTAATTCTTGCTCTGCTTTTGTTGTTAAAGAACGAGGGCTGGATGGATCTGAAGAGCCCTGTAGAGTAGCAAACAAATGCTGTAATGTATGGGTAGGAATACCTAGTGTGGGACGAAGCCAATTAATATCCCCTAATAATTTTTGAAAATCATTTAAAGTGGATAACTTATCTCTCCTAATAGACATTTTCTGTGGAATCACCTTTTGTTTAGTAAGAATATATCCCAAATAATGACTAACTTCTTCCTTTTGAATTTTATCCTGTGCTATTACAAGTCCAAACGGAGAAAAATATTGAGGTAAAGTTTTTAAAATATCTTCTAAAACATTTTTATCACTATATGAGAATAAAATATCATCCATGAAATGAGCCGTATAAACCTGAGGCCATCGTGCACACACTGGTTTTAATGCTGCATCAACATAAATTTGACATATAGTTGGGGAATTTTTCATTCCTTGGGGTAAAGTTCTCCATTGATATCTTTGATACGGTCTTTGATAATTTGTTTGAGGAATTGAAAAAGCAAACCGTTTTCTATCTTCTGGATGTAGTGGAATGTTAAAAAAACAATCTTGTAAATCTATAACATATACAAACCAACCAGCAGGGAGCGCTGAGGGTAAAGGAATGCCGGGCTGAAGGGCTCCCATTTGAAATAAGGATGAATTTACAGCACGTAAGTCCGTTAAAAGTCTCCACTTGCCTGATTTCTTTTTTATCACAAATATTGGAGAATTCCAAGGAGATGTGGATGGTTCTATGTGATGTAGAGAAAGTTGTTGATCAATCAATTCCTGCGTTGCCTGTAACTTTTGAGTAGTCAAAGGCCACTGATTTATCCAAATTGGGTCATCATTTTTCCAATTAAGCTTTAAAGGATTCATTTCCCTAAGCTGTAGAAACATATTAAAAATGTATATGAGCTCCCCATTGTTCTAATATATCTCTTCCTAAAATAGAAACTGGCACCTCTAAGAAACTGGCACCAAAAGCAGAGCAAGGTTTAATAACAGCAACTTGACCCTCTTCATTTTTTATATGTATATGCATTGTGGCTTGTCCAATTGTATTTACTGGAGTTTTACTTACTCCTTTTATATTACATGGAATAATAGTATAAGTAATATGAGAAGGCCAATCAGTAGGTTTAACAATAGTAATATCCGAGCCTGTATCTATAAGAGCCTGAATTTTCTTATGCTCAATAAAAATATTAATAAGAGGTTGTTGTTGAGATAATTTAGCTGTCCGCATTACATTAATAGGGTTAGTGCTGCCGAACCCTCCTGTTCGCTGAACAACAGAGGATCCTATTGGGATATAAGGCAGTAAAATGAGTTGAGCTATACGTTCTCCCTTTAATAATTTATAATCTGTAAGTGAGGACATCAGAATTTGAATTTCTCCAGTATAATCTGCATCTATAATTCCTAAATGAACAGTAATGCCTTTTTGATTTAAACTAGATCTACCCGTGAGCAAGCCAAAAGTTCCTGCAGGCAGGGGACCAAAAATTCCTGTAGGAATTCTCACGGGAGATTGTCCTCCTCTTAATTCTACATCTTTTAAGGCTGGTATGTCCACTGCGGCGCTGTGTTGGGTGGCTGGCTGTAGGGAGAATACAGTAGATTTACCCCATTGATTTGTCCGGGGCCCGGGGTAGGGCCCGTTCTCCCGTTTCCCTTCTGTTTAGCTGAATTAACTTGTTTACTCCTGCACTCACGAGCCCAATGATTTCCCTTCCTGCACTTTGGACATAAGCCAGGAGCTCTAGATCTCTTTTTTTGATCATTGCCTACAAGTTTTGGACAGGCCCTCTTTACATGTCCTGTCTGACCACAATTAAAACATTTTAAAGACTGTTCCTTTTTAGATTGCCAATTAGTCCACGTGGTTGCCATGGTTTCAGCAAACAGTTGCATTTTCCTAGATTCTGAATTTAAATCTTTACATTGTTTTATAAAACTGTCAATCGTTCCAGTATCTTTTATTGGAATTAAAGCCCTTTTGCATTCATCATTAGCATTTTCAAAAGCTAAAATTTTTAAGAGATGCTCTTGTAAGTCTTGTCCCACTACTGTTTTTTCTATAACATTTTGAAGTCTTGCAACGAACTCAACATACGGTTCATTGGCTCCTTGCAGAACTTTAGCCCAAGATCCATATTCTGATCCTTTAGGCCGTATTTTATCCCAAGCTTCTAAAGCAATACTTTTTAATTGAGCATGAATCTCTCTTGGAGCTCCTGCCTGATGCTCAACAGTATCAAAGAAACCTGTACCAGAGAGCATGGGATAAGAAATGAGTCTAATATTAGGATCTCGATCGTCAGCATTTTGTCTTGCCTTTTCCGCACAACCTTCCATAAACCACATGTGCCACTGTAAATATTCTGGCTCTTTTAAAAGAATTTTGGCCAAGGCCTTCCAATCATAAGGAGCAAGATTACCATACTGATCTGCTACCGATGTTATTAATTCTTTAGTGTAATGAGGCTGAGGGCCATAAAGGGTTACAGCCTTTTTTAATTTTGCTAAATCATCCATATTAAATGCTTCCCATCTAGGGGGAACTGCCGCTCCATCTATTGGCTGCGGCCTGATTACAGGGAAAGCAAAGGCAGGCTTTTCCTCATCAGAATCCCCTAATTTTGGTAGATCAGCCAAAGCTAGCTTGGCTTTACTCCAATTAGGGTTAGATGGAGGAGGTGCAGAGGGAGCTACAGGCGGGTTTTGCTTAACGGAGAGTTGTTTCACCTCTTGTGTTAAATGCTGTATAGCCTGTAAAATTGGGCGATTGTCATAATTTGATATTGCTGCGGCAGCTAAAGCTGAGTCGGCTGTAGCGGATTTTACTTTTAGTTTGGACGCCTTTTCACTACTTAAAGCGATAGCGTCATTTTGAACTACATTCTGCTCCTCCTCTGTGAGGGGCAATTCCTGAATAACTGGCTTAATTTCTAGTTGAAGATTTTCTACAATATGTTCATCTTCCATAGCTTTTAATAAAGAGTACACAACCGACCAAATAGCCCAAAAACGTAAAGGAATCTTCTCCTCCTGTTGCATAGCCCTTTCTATACTAACCCTTGCCTTCCTCCATACTTCTACATCCAAAGTTCCTTCATCTGGAAACCAAGGATTATATTCTTTAATTGTATCAATACACATATCCAAGTCAGCTGACCTGAGCGATATGCCATATATAGATAATAAATGTTTAAGAATTTTTAAGAAAGGAGAAGAAGCAGATTGTCCCATATCCCCGTAATAAAATTATACTTACCTTCCTAAGCAACCTTCGGAGTCCCTGAATTCGGGCGCCACTTGTCGTGAGTGTCTAGGGCACTCTGAACTCCGGGAAAGGTAAACATGCACACACGCCTTATCGGGACACGGGGGGTACAGTGCTCGGAAAGGAAGACAGGACACGGCACCTTTACTGTCTGCACCGCGTTACACTGCACTGCACGCACAATCTTTATTTTAAGATTCATATATAGTAAACCCGATCAGTTCACAGAGCCCAGATAATTAAGTGGTGAAAAGGCATTCTTTGTGGCAAGCTACAACGTGACAGACTACAATGTTTATTCTAAAACTATCTAAGTGAAGTAAATAACCACAACCAGTTCTCATAACTTCTCTAGCCCAGGAAGAAATTCATTAGCTCAAGAATGTTGTTAATTTGTCTGCTGTTAGTGTCACAAAGGGTGGCCAGCCACTTCCTCAAGACTTCTGCAAAACAAAGCCAGCTCACAGTATGGATTCCAGAGGGTGAGGGATCTCACTGAGAACAGGCATTCCTATTCTACCTCGGTCTCACATACCAGGGGGGCTATTGTAAATTGCAGGTTAGAGGGGGTTGGGCCTACAAAGTGACACCTCATCCCCCACACTTATGTACAGTTTTGTTCAATTCTTTTATACTAGCTTATATAGGCACTCTTTTTAGGATAACAAGAGGCATAATGGTAACCTACTAATGTTGATCACCTACTAATCCCCCTTTTTTTTTCTTTTTTTTTCACTTTATGCTATGTCCATCCTCTTGATCTAAATGACTCTGTTTTGCTTTGTCACATTGGGTTTTTCTTTGGTCCATCGTTTTGTTTTTTGTTTTTTTGGCCTTTTTTGCAATCTTTTTTCTTTTACTCTTCAAATAAAAAGTTTAAAAAAAACTGTGGAAGTAATGGAAACTATAATGCGTGATTGTTAGTGTAAAAAAGAGAGGAAGGAAAGTGATCTAAAGGATATAACTGCTAGTTCATTTAAATGTGTAGGATAGAGAACCATATTGCTGAGTTTTTCTTGGATCATTGAACAGAACTGACTGCAATCTCACTGTATTAATCTCCACTTTGTATGCTTTAATTTTGTAATCTGGACAGCTGTTGTAAGATGACAATGTGTGATCTATTAACTGGTGAACTCTTACTGTATGTTTTTTCTCTTGAATTCTGTGTTGCTTCTAGCCTTTTACTGTCTTGTGTCATTTAGTTTTGTTTTTCTCTTTAAATAAAAACAAAAAGAAAAACATCTAAGACAAGTGAAATTAACTCAGCAGTAATAAAGAAACAATAGATCAGAAGTAAATTCTTATCAGTTAGTTGGACAGGGTACCTGTATGAATGAGCCTCACAAGTAAGTGGGGTGTATAGGGAATATACATGACTCAGAATCACTGATCTCTTCATTAATTTAAAATTCCCTGAATGGTAGCATAGCAATGAAAACCACACTAATTGTTCCTGTCACCAACAATGTCAGCATTTCCTGCATTGTCATTGCTTTGCATCAGTGGCATGCTGAGTGGATAACAGATGTTATGGAACTGTAACCAGTGGACAAAAAGCTAATTACTGTGCTTTCATGAAAAAGATAGGATCCAGGAAAAAGAAGCTTAGAGGAGGCTGTAAAACTAGAGGAGAAGCCATTGCCTATCTAAGGGTCTATGTAGGTGCTTTGTATAAGGAGGTAGGAGAGGAGCAATTTAAATGCCACCAGTGAAGCCTGACCAGGGAAACCAGCAATGTGAGTCACATGGATCAGTGGGAACTAAGAAGATTAGAAAGTCAGTGAGACACAAGGCTGTTTAGCCAGTGGACAGAGAAGAAAAGATTACAGAAAGAAATCAAGGAAAGTTTGACAAATAGTGTTTTCTCTAACTTTATATATTGGGAACACAATGCACAAACCTTTGAGTTAATTACAAACACTTATGAAAATTTGGGGAACTAATTAGAACCAGATGAGGTAACAAGGATGAGTTCCACATAGTGACATTAGAGGAAGAGAGAAAAAGCTAGCTGTGTCTCTCCATGTTACACCCTCTGCCATGACAAGATGAAGCAAGGAAGTCCTTACCAGGGACCAATCAAAGGCTGATGTCATGTATTTATTCACATTGTAATATCTAGAACTGTAAAAAATAAATCCATTTTTTAAAAATATTATTTAATTTAAAGAAATAAATAAAATTAAAAAATAAAACAGATAAACTGATTAAAAATGTAGGATACAGAATTCAAAAGTTAACATCATAAAATTGCTAGTTGATTCATTACATATTGCCAGCTTAACACTAGTTGATAGAGTTTCAAAATCAAAGCATAAAATGTGGCTAGAGACTCAAACATTGCCAGTGCAATTTCTTCTGTCCAATGATCTAATATACATTTAATAATATGGGAATCTATCTTACACACTATACATGCCATCATATCCTTTAGTGCACTTTCCTTTCCCTTTCACTTTTAGAATAGCTATTACACTTTTTGAATCCCATTATTCGTCAGTTCTGATTATATTTTACACTAAAACGGCAATGTGATATTTCCTAATGTGAGTCTTGTTTATTTCACTAATGAGGATATTCTCAATTTGCCTGCATTTAACTACAAAGATCTCAAGGTCATCTTTTTATAGCTGAGTATTCTTTCATTGTACAAAAATACCACATTTTTTTCATCCACTTCATAGTTGATGGGCATTTTGGTTGCTTCCAAGTTTTAACTATCATAAATTGTGCTGTTATGAACATGGGTGCACATATATCTCTGTGACACGATCTTTTAAATTTTTCTGGGAAAATACCCAGGAAAGTAATACCTGGATTGAATGGAACTGCCGATTCTATGTTTTTGAGGAACTTCAATAGTGATTTCCACAGTAGTACCACCAGTGTAGACTCCTTGAAATAGTGGAGAAGTATTCATTTTTTCCTGCATCCTCACCAACTTTTGTTAACCACTGGACTGAGAAAACAAGATAAAGCAGAAAAGCTCACCTTAATTAATGCTGTGAAATTTATTTTTGTTACATTTTTAAAAAATAAACAATGATAAAAGTTACAACTGTATATAATTTTCAGTTACTATGTGATAATTTTTAAAAGGCAAAATGAAACAAAATGGTAAAGTTGCAAAATACTAAATCACTCACCAGTGCTGTGTCAGTATAGTGCAGGGCTATTTAACTGAGATTTCTAGCAATTTTATTTTAAAGAGAATAATACAAAGAGGACATAACAAAGCAAGTCAAATCAGAACAATGTAAACAACACAGTATTTCACCACAAGACAATCAGTAAGAGACCATTTTATTTTTGAGATAAGTGCAAGGCCAGTAAAATGTAAAGCAGAGCAAACTGAAGTGATAGTGGAAAATTCAATTCTCTGTGCTGCTATGTCCCACACAGTCCAGATCTGCATCTTAAAATCACTCAATTCTGCAGCTATATTTAAAACAAAGCCTTGCTCTAAACCTCCCTCACTTCCTCTTTTGAAGCCTTCAATATTTAACTGACTTTTTTCACAGTAAGTGGAAAATGTCAGCCTTGCATGAGCCTGACCCTTTTGTAATTCTTCTCTCCTTTCCCAGAGCTCTGGCTCAGTCTTGCCCTCTCACATTCTAATTGCAGGACTAATCAGTTTCTTTACTACAGAAACACGTGAGGATACAATACCAGCTCCACTGTTCTGTGTGAGCAGCTCCCAAAGCTCTCACATACTCAACCTAGACAGAGCAGAAAGAAGCCTGAAGGAAGTAGATCCTGACCTGTCCTCTTCCAAATCCCCCACATGCCTGCTCTCAAGAAAGACAAAGAAGGAAAGAAACACTGAGAAGGCGAGGCGAGGCGAGGCGGGGCGAGGCGGGGCGGGGCGGGGCGAGGCGGGGCGGGGCGAGGCAATGGAAGGCAAGGGAAGGCACAATATCAAAGGCAAAGCAAAGAAAACAAACACACAAAAAAGATAGAATTTCTCTGTGCCAACTAGTTTCCCCAGAGAGGCAGAATCACTGGTTGTACAAACCAAAGCCCTCCTACCCTAAAGTCTCCTGATTTGCTTGTGAGTTCCTCAGAAACCACAACAGGTCCCAAGCTGTTTTAAAGAGTGATCTTAGGAGAAGGGGTCTGTTTAACCCAAGTCTAGCTAAGATAACAAAAAGGATTTTCAGGCTCAAATTTTGAACTTGCCACTGCTCAGTGTCATATGTAAGAGAGAGAGGAACCTCTGTGTATTGTGTGATGTGAAGCCATCCCTGTTTCTCTATTTGTACTAAATTCTATTTCTTTTCATCCCTTGTCTGTGACCATAGAGTCCAGTGGAAAAATTGTGTTCATGTAGTCTCCAACCTCCTTATCTGCTTCCTGACGGTGGAAGGTCACCATCATCTGCATGGTCAGCACCAATATAACATCAGGTACTTGAACTGGTACCAAAAGAAGTCAGGAGCCTCTCCAAGGCTCCTGGTTTACAGAACATCAATATTGGTCTCTGGAGTACCAGTTCACATCAGTGGGAGTGTTCTGGGTTTTCTTACTCTCTCCCACTCAGCAACGCTGAAGGCTGAAGATGCCACAACCTATTACTGCCAGCAGTCGCATAGCTGTCCACTTACATGGTGCCAGGGACTGAAAAACAAAACAAAACAAAACAAAACACCTTCAGCCCCTCAGTATCCAGCTACTGAGACAGATTATTACATCATGGTGAAATTGACTTTCTCAAACAGTCTTGGTACAGTCTCTGCTGTTTGTCTGAGTCTCAACTCTTTCTTCTACTCAGTTCCATCATCTCAAGCATGTTAATATCTCTCTGGATTTCACTGAGAACAAAATTTAATACATCTGAGAAATCTGGTTTGTTACACCAATTGGCATGTATAGATTCAAACAAAATTCATTATATATATCAAGCAGTGGTTATTTTACAATAGAGACTTCGGTTATAAACTACAGCTATCAAATACTTAGGAACAGTAATAAACTGGGAATTTAGTACTGTAAACAAGGACTCTCCCCGGAGCACCCCTACCTTAGAAGCCAGGTTAACACTCTCAGATACCTGAAGTACCATACTTGTAGTAATCCACTACCCAGCGCTTTGCCTGCATCTGCCAGCACGTTTCACTTGGTATTGAATTTCCACTTATAATATTTAAGTCTTAAGGAGGGTGCATATTTCAGAAATTCTTTAAGAAAACATAGAAGAAGAATCGTTCTGAGAAACTCATATTTCAGATAGCTATTGGTGTTGGAAGCAGACAACAGAGAGCCTAGAAGGTCACTATGGCTTGAACTTACTAAACAAGGAATAGACCCCTAAAACAAGTTGAAGTTCTTTTCGGTGTTATAGAAGATTTATAAGCACAGCACTAAAATATTTTTAAGTCATATACCAAATGCAAAATGAGGAATTAGATTGAAATATATGACAATTTTATAAAAAATCCAGAATAACTTTTTAAAATAAATAGATATGTTTAATCTGCCACCTCCTCAGGAATCAAATGTCTTGCTGCTCAAAATTCTGTTGGATGCCAATAAGCAATTAAACTGTTAGAATTACAACATAAAAGTGTGGGCAGCAATGATACCGACGGGTGAGAATCTCTATCATATCCAGTCAACAGTGAATCTACACGAATTGAGGAAGATCTTTTTGAAGGGAAATTTATCAAAATGACAATAATAGTCATAATTTTTCAATGTGTGGCATGTTCTGCTCTAAGGCATGCCACATAAACTATTCTCATACAAAATTGTGGAAAGTGTTTCAAAGTGATTTAACTGAGAGAGAAAGATAAAATCAATAATAGTCACTTCCAATTGTGGAATGACCTAGTCACTTCATCTTGTCTCAGCAAATATTCTGTTCACAGTGAGGGGCAAGTGTGAAAAGGGAATCAGAGAAAGATGCTGTTTGGTGTAGAGTCCATTCTTATCCTCCCTGAGCTTGCAGGTCACAGATCCTAAAAAGTTTATAGGATTCATAGCAGGACAAATCTCTCTGAGACAGCTGGTCCCCAGATGGGGTATGGGTACATTTGTCTCTGTTCTTCCTACAAATAACAGTGACAGAACTGGACCTTACGCAAATCCCATACAAAGTCCCTTGTGTGAGGCCCTCTGCCATTGGCATGGGTGACACTGAAAATACTTAAGAAGTGTTTTATGATGGCTGAGATGTGGAGGAAGTGAGACTAAAGGAGAGGAAAAGGAGAGACAGCAAGTGTGGAATACAGATATCTTGATGTGTTTATACACAAGAAGATCCGGGATTTTAGCTGTTTAACAGACTGAATATTGTTTCTGCTTTATTTGTCCCACTGAGATTATGAATTCATTTCTCTGTGGGGAAAGTTCCTTTAGGCTATAAAATAGGGATATTTAGATGGTAGGATTACCCTAGATTAGATGTGTGGACTCAAGGCACCATCTGAGAGACAGAGGCAGAGCTAACACAGGCAGAATGCAGCAAGTCCTGGTGAACAAGGAAGAAATCTGAGTGAGGGCCCATTGCCAAGGAGAGCTGCTGCCCCCAAACCTGGGAGAGGCAGGGCACAGACACAGCTCTGTATGTTGAGTAGGACTCTGCCTATTGACACCTGAATGTTGGCTCACTGAAGCTTATGTCAGATTCTTCCTTTCTGATTTCCAAAATATAAGAAACAATGGTGTTTGATATTTTGGCATTGCGCTCAGAAAGTAACACAAGTATGACTCATGGAAAAATCAAGATGAGGTCTGCTAAGTGTGCTTGAAATATTCCTTTTCTGCTTTCTGATGTTACACAGAAATGGTTTGGTGGGTTTGAGTTTGGGCTACAAAGCATATGACTCTATAAGTAGACAGTGTAGAGAGGCCCATAGCAGTTGTACATGAAATGCTCATGTCTCTTAGTATAAAATGACATCTGATGAGTATGATCTTTCCAATCTCTTCATTTAACATTTACTACATGCTGAAAAATATGGAACTGAAAGAGAACAATGAGACAGGAAGATGGGAAGAGAAAATGTATACCAAAAGGGCTTTTTGACCTACAAGCTTCTATATATATTACAGCATCAATTCTTTGTCTAGGATGAATCAGTATATGAGATTATTCTTTATCTAAAGAGGGCTGGCCTGATGCTAATTTATTGCTTTCATGCTGAAAGCTGAAATCAGAAAAGAAGAAGGGAGAGTGAAAAACTTAAAAATATTCCATGTCTTCTTTCTATATATTTTCTGATATAATGTTAATGCAACTGCTTGTTAGATTATTCATCTATGCTGAAGCCCAAAGGAACTTCTGAAATTGGACCAATATGGTATATGTAAATGGAGGAAGAAACTCATTGTTTATAGTAATCAGCCCTGATTTCACCGGATATACTTGGGTTTTTGGGCACTGCAGCTGTGCCCACCCCTATCAAACCCTTGCTAATTTGCATGAGCTCAGAGCACAGCCCATTGCCCTGAAGACTTCTTCATAGCCTGCTCAAACCCAGTGCAGAAGTCAGTCTCCTTCAGGACACAGCATGGACAGGAGAGGCCTCACTCAGCTTCTGGGGCTCCTGCTGCTCTGGCTCCAAGGTAAAAAAGAGCAGCACTGGGGATTTGCTGTCTCTTCAGAGAACTCTGTCTTTCAAGGTGTTTAACTGCAGAAATTCAGGTTTGTGTTTCCCTTTCAGATGCTAGCTGTGATATCCAGGTGATTCAGTCTCCCAAGTTCATTTTCTACAGCGGTAGGAGACACAGTCACCATCACTTGCAAGGCCAATGAAGATATTAGCTATTACTTAGCTTGATATCAACAGAAACCAGGGAAAGCTCTGAAACTGCTGATCAGTTTGGAATCTGGGATCCCATCGAGGTTCAGTGGCAGTGGATCTGGGACAGATTTCAATCTCACCATCAGCAGCTTGGAGCTTGAAGATGTTGCAACTTATTACTGTCAGCAGACTTACAGTTCGCTCCCCACAATGATACAAGCCATGACATAAACCAGGCAGAGAAGCAGAAGTGTGAGTGTTGCTGCCCCAGCTGCATCTCCTACTGTTGCACCAGCTGAGTGAATTTCCAACATGCAGCACTTGACAGTCACAGTAAGATCTATAGGAAAAAACAGGGAGGACCCTTGGCTTCGTAACTTTTTACTCTGCTCTTCTCTAGTAGGACAGAATTGATGGTACTGCACCTTACTTCATTAAAAATAGAATTTGGTACATGTAAATCACCTAATATGTGACAACTCTTGATATTCATACAGTCAAAGAGAAACCTTTATTGATATTTGAATCAGGAAATTTTTAATATCAGCATTAGCAGTCTAAATAATGACCCCTAAGAGCCTTTGATGGAAAGATAGCCAGGGAAATTGTTAAGTAGTTTGTTTTGTTTTGTTTTGTTTTGTTTTGTTTTCGTTTGTTACTAGGTATCAAACTCATGACTGCACGTGCTTATGCCACTGAGTTAAATTTCCAGCCCCGAAAGTTGATACTCTAAATTGGGATTCTCTGGTGGTCAACCCAACACTTCTTCACTAGGATATCAGCTCCTAATGGCTTGGAGCTGAGACCTGTCCTGAAAGCTCAAGGATATGCAGGTGTTGCTTACAGTTGCCTGGAACACCTTAGTGATGATTCTTTTCATCACTGGGACAAAATATGGCACATTAAAACCTTAAAGAAGATGAGTTTATTTTGACTCACAGTTTTATTCCATGTTAGGCTGGTTCTGTCACAGAAGCAGGGTAGCAGACTTACATTCACAATGAAAAATATTCAAAATGTGAAGTCAGGAGGCAGAGAAGAAAGGATGAGGAAGCAGGTGCACACCTTCCGTGTTGTGCTCCGTTACCCTCGTCCAGGAACGTCTAACAGCCCACTGTGTTTCTGAACACATGTAATGATCGATCTGATGCAGAGTACAGCAGCTCTTTATGAGACAATTAACTGCCTAGTGCCTGCCAGAGAACACGTGAACATTTAAGAGGACATTTGACATCTCAATATTAATACTGTTTCTGAAATCAAAATAAAATTTTAAAGTGAGATTCATGAAATAAGGTAGCTGGGATATATGAGGACTCCATGACCTGGATATCTGAAGATATGACAGAGACTGATTCTGTATGATAAATGCAGAATTTAAACTATACACCTATGCATTAGGAGCTTTTTAACGCTGTGGCTATGAGAATGGCTCTTTAACACTACCATACAAGAAAGAATAGTAAATGGAACTTACATGTTTATGAATTTTCTTCTCTAGTGCACTCAGAGACATTGGAACTGACAAGATTTCAGAGCACAAATGGCCTCCGAAAGTAAGGATTTTCCACTTTCTTAGGCGAGTTCTCTCAGCACTAGGACCTATTAGCCAGAGAATGCCTTCACTAACAGCATAAAGTTGTGAGAAGGAAAGAGGAAAAATTGATAGAGAATAGGAAAATGGACGACAGTGGGGCCCCCTTCAGCATATCAGTTACCAAAGATGAGGCCTGGAGCTCAAGCAAGTCTGGAAACAAAAAGCTCTGCTGGAATATTTCAGTTCACATCAAGGAACTTCAGGGTGTGTTCATCTCTTATTATAATCACCTATTATACTTGTGATGTGGTCACTCATGCTGGACTCTGTAG
Source organism: Cavia porcellus (assembly GCF_034190915.1). Classification (NCBI taxonomy): domain Eukaryota; kingdom Metazoa; phylum Chordata; class Mammalia; order Rodentia; family Caviidae; genus Cavia; species Cavia porcellus. The sequence continues at coordinate 40,084,524 of NW_026947501.1, read as the reverse complement.
TTTGGAATTTGCACAAAAAAAAAAAAAAAAAAAAAAAAAAAAAAAAAAAAAAAAAAAAAACCCTGCCAAACCTGATCTTCACAGATCATGGTAAAGAGGCTGTAAGGCCAGCAGCCTTACCGGCAGCACAATGAGGCTGAAGACTATGGGGACCAACAGTGACTGTTGCTTCTGCCCAGAGGGAGGATGAGTGCCCAGGATGTGGAGCTCTCAATCTGATTCTCACAGGTCAGGGGCGAGCAAGTTCACTTGAAGCTCAAGATACAAGATGAGCTACGGCTTTACACATGTGACTGCTGACCACTGTATGATGGAGTAAGAGGGAGGAAAAAGAGAAAAGAGAGAGAGCCATTGTGAATCCTGGTAAATTGGCTTCAGATATTAGCAGCTCCCTTGCTGGTTTAGTGGACTGAGTCCCCACACTTTGGCCCATAGAAAATATGGATGTATTTTCTGTGTGGAATTTTCTTTGTAGACTTAAAATAAAGCTATTTAGATGGTGATAATATATTGTACTAAAAATTGGACCTCTAAATATAATCCCATGTGTTATATAAGAGAGAAAAGAGTGTATTTCACAAGGAAAAAGACCCAGAAATCACAGAGAAAAGACGAGAATGATTGGCCACAGCAAAGGAGAGTGCAGCCTGCCAGGCCTAGATGCAGGAAACTAAATCTCTCCTGGGAGCAGAGCACAAATAGTAAATTGAATAGTATACTCTTTCCTCTTTGCCTATTTAATTGCTCCACCTAAACACATGAATCATATTCTCTGGGCCACTGGTGGCCATTTTTACTTCCACCTGACAATTTTCTCCTTCATGCTTTTCATCCTGATGAGATGCTTTGGAGCCATTCCTCTGCTGTTTTTCCAGGAATGAGAAAGGCTAAGACCCTGGATGGAGAACCAGTGCCAGGCTTAGGTGTGTTGAAGAAGTACCTAAAATAAGGAACTCAGCATCCCACCTGGGGAAGACTTCACAGTGACAGAGCGATGGAGGCCAAGTGACAGCCAAGAGTCAAAAGGCGGAGCTCAGCATCAGAGAATGAAGGGAAAGTTACACAGGGAAGGAGCCCCTTAGCCTCTTCTCACCCAGGAGTAAATAGAAAGTGAAGCTGAGGCTGACCCAGCCCCTGCTACAAATGACCTGCATTTACCTAAAGGGAGGGATTGAGAAGAGAGAAAGCAAATCGTCTAGAAAGGTGGAGATGCAGCTGCTTAAATGACCAGAGGAGACTCAGAAAGCAGGCATGTGGACAATCAAGGAGAAAAAATAATGGATCTGGCTTTGTTTGGATTTATTTATTAAATGACTAGTTGGCTCTGTATCCTTGAAGTGTCTTCTATGTCTTAAGACACAGAGGGGAGCAGTGTAGCAGAAAGGGCTGCACGCATTATGTGTTTAGTGCCCTGTAGCTGTGCCTTCCTGCACTTTTCCTGTCTGTGCCAAGCTGTTTCAGTCAGAGAAGCTCCTGAGCAGAGGCAGACGGTGGAGCAAAGCCCTAAAGATACCCTGTGGGGAGGTTCTTTTTTGAGACCCTACCACTGTGAGCAGACTCTTCAGGGTGGGGAAACAGAGGTACACTGCGAAGTCCTCAGGCAACAGGTCCCTAATGTGGAAAGTGAACATTGTTCCTGAATCTCTGTTGCCGAGGCAGACTGGGAACCTGTCCACCATGGTGATATCATGGTAAATAAGGGCTTTGCAAGGCTGCCCTGGCCTGTGCTGGTACCCATCACTGTAGAGGAGACTCTCACTGGTGCTTCAGGTGATGGACATGCTCTCCATCACAGGGAGAAGGGCAGTGGTCCTGCTGGCTGGGAAAGCACAATCTACCCATAGGATTCTGCAATTAGTGGGAGGAGGCCACTTTCAGAAAGGCTGCAAGACACTGTTGAAGTGCACTATGTCTCTGATGGGAGGGTATAACCTCCCCAAGCTTGTGCTGTGAGAGACCTGTACTTCCTCTTTCTTCACAAGGCGATCTCCTAAAGGTGCTGAGCATCCCCCAAGAAACTGGTCTGCAGGGCTTTTTTATCACTTGGAACACAGAGGAGCAGGAGCCACAAGAAAGAAGCTGGTGACATCCTCCTGCCTCTCATCTTCCCGAGAACCCTGTGGCCCTGCAAGTGTTCCTGGTTATTAGCCTCCATCTGTGTGACCTGTGGTGAACAAATCGGCAAAATCCGTGGAGAGGATGAAGGCCCATTGTTCCCCCTTTAGATTTTCCTCTGGGCCTTCTTACCATAGCTCAGGCCCTACCTTGAGTACTTGCTCTGGAAGGGCCACCTGTGCTGTGCTTATGGTGATGTGACAGTCACTCCCAGCCTGAGTGGAGACACATGTCTGGGGGAACTAAGGTGTAGCTCATGAGTTCAAAACTCTTCAGATCCTGTCTTTGGAGTTCCCCTGCATTGCAAAAGAAACCACCTTCTGTGTAGAATCAGAGTGGGCACTGCCTCCCCATGACTGTGGGATGGGCTCTGCTGCTCCTTTGTTGCAAGTGGGCCTCATGCATGAAGCTTTTGCCAAGAAACAGTGTTAAAGTGTCACTGTTATTTTTTCTAAACAATTGCAAAGTAAAAGAAATCAGAGAAAAAGACTTCCTTCTTTCCTCTACAGAGTTAACTTTTATTTAGTGATGTCTTCATCTGCTCTTTGGCAAATCCAGAGATTTGTAAAGCATCTTTACTAACACTCCTATCTAGTAGTTCTGTGTGAACATTTGATGACATGTTGGAGTCTTCCCAGGGTGACTCCTCTTGCTCCACAGCAGAAGCACTTCCTGTCTTCTGTCCTGACCCCAACTGGGTTAACCACCAGCTGTTCTCTGTGGAGGAAACTAATGGAGCACCTGCTCTCTTTCCTTGTCTGGACCCCACTCCCTCAGGATCCTCCACCTGTGAGGCACTCTGTCCTCAATTCCTAGAACAGAGGGCTCCATCCTTTCCTAAGGAAACCACTTCTCATGCCACATTTACACACCAAGCAGAAAATGCAGGATTAAATTTGATTTACATGAGCAGAAATCAGATAAGTCACCTAGTGTGTGCACAAGAGACACAGCTCAGCCTTCATGGGGTCCCAAGTGTCTTTATGTAATCTTTTGTTTGTGATGTTAAATATAGACTTTATAGTTAGAAATATTGCTTCAATTCTAACTGATACATTGTTTTTTTTTTTTTTTTTTTTTTTTTTTAGGGCCTTAGACGTAGTGCAGTTGTCATAAGAGGCCGCCTTGTCATCCCAAGTTCCTGAGTTTGATTCACGATACAAAACACCCCAAACTTTCCACACACATTTGATTGATAGTTTTTTTTAAACCATAAAAAGAAGGTAGATTTTATTGATTTTTTTCCTACATTTGCTGAGAGCATCATGTGGTTTCTAATGCTCTATTTATCTGACATGTATGAAATATTGATTGATTTGTGAATGTGAGAGACCTTACAACCCAGGAATGAATCCCTTTGTCATGGTGTTTAATTTTATGGGCTGTTGAAACCAGTTACCTGCTCGTTTTTGAGGATTTTCATGTCTATGCCCATCATTCACACTGACCAATCGTTTTCTTGTGGCAATATCTCTGTATGACTTAATAAAATGCTTCTGCTGGCCTGATTAATTTTGAATGTCCCCACATCTGTTTTTGAGGAGTCTAAGAAGGAGGGAGAAATGCAAATTTAAAAAAAAAAGCCAAAAGATCACAGATAATAGAAAATAGGGAGGTAGATTTTTTACAAAGGGTTAGGATCCAAGAGATTGAAATGAGTCTGAGGGAAAGATTATGAAAAAGGATTTAAAATGTGTTATGTACATGTGCCAACTCCCTGCTAGGAGAATGATCATTAAGTGCTGCAAATGTGCCCAATTTGAAAGGATAATAGACTCCACTTTAAGTCTGTTCTATCCAGAGCTTTTCTTTATGGGAATGTTTATGATTACTGAGTGTATCTACTTATTTTTAATTTGTCTGCTCAGGCTTTTAGCATTTCTGTTCCTTTCTATTTTAACAGGTTGTATTTGTCTATTTAATAGATTGTCTTTGTTTCTGTTTTAACAGATCACATTATACCCTTTATTCCAGGTTATCCAACTTGCTGGAACATTCCCTGTAATAAGTGTCCTTTGTCCTCACACTTCTCACTGCAGTACCCTTTCCTAGGTTTCCTATTTGTCTTCTCTTTCTCTTTTATCCACAATTTGCATGAGGAGTTTGAATTGTTTTATCCCCCGAGAACCATTCATACTTTTCTTTTAAAACATTTTATTTCCTACTTGACTTATTTGTACTTTACTCTTTATTTTTTACTTCTGTTAATTTTGGATTTGGTTTTCTTTTTTATTGAATGATAAGGTGTTAATTTATGATCTTTACATTTTATAAATCTGGGTGTTTATCACTATGTACTTGCACTTGAATTGTTTTTTGCAAACTGTAAGTTTAGATATGGGGAGATCCCATTTTCATTTGGCTCACAGCATTCAAAATTCTTTCTCTCTCTCCTTTTTTTTTTTTAATAGTACTGGACATTGAACTCAAAACCGCACACTTACCAGTCAAGAGCTTATGGTCCTGAGCTAAACCCCTGGCCAAATATCTCTCTTCTTGTATTTCTTCTTTAATCACTCGTTTTCTGGACATGGGTTCAGTTTTCTCATATTTATGTGTACTCCAATATTCCTATTATTAACTTCTTGTTTCATATCTCTGAAGTCAAAAAAGATTACTAATGTGATTTCTATGTTATCAAATAATGTTATATGATGTTATCCATAATATTCTTAATTCTGTAATATTCCATATGTGCTGTAGAAAATGCATATTCTCCTATTGTTGGGTACAGACATTTGAATACATCTATTAGATCCACTTTTCCTAATAGCATTGTCAAGTCAACTGTTTCTTTATCAATTGTTTGTCTGCATATTCAAAATATTTTTGAAAATGAGACTTTGGAGTTTCCTAATTTTACTGTATCTCCATTAATCTTTCATTTCAGATGAGTCAATATTCTCTTTATGTAAGTGCTCTGATAATGAGTCATACAAATTTATCATTATAATATTTTCTTCTAGCACAATTATGAATAATATGATCAATGGTGGCCACAAATAGGAAAAGAGAAGGGGAATGAAAAATTTGTCTCTTCTCTTCTGCCTCATTGATTGAGATGAAGCATGTCTTACGGCTGAGGTAGGTCAGACGAGGTAAGAAGTGTAAAGTTCCCCTAATGACAGTAAGGGAGTAAGAAAAAAACCAGGCTTGCTGTGTCTCTCCATGTTGAACAGTCCACAATGCTATGAGAGACAACAAATTCCTCTCTAGATGCTAAATAAATGTTGACTTTTGGAACTTTAGTCTCAAGAATGGAAGAAATTAATTTATTTTATTTAAAACATTCCACTCTAGTGTTCAATACATTAAAAAAAACCTAGATTAAGAGGATATGTGACAGATAATGTGAGAGAAATATACAGATATGAGGACTCACTGAGAAGATTTTAAGGTCCTGGTACTCACATTGACCCCTGAGTATTTTCTAGCTTTACTCCTTACTGTGGCATCTATAAAGGGTGTTATGTTCTCTGCTGAGAATATAATATGTTTTGGTACCAAGCCTAGAAGAACCCTGGACTATGTTATTCAACAGTGATTTTATTTTCCTTAGGTGCAGAACGGTACAGGCCAACTCTGCAATTCATGATACTTATGAACCAGACCACAAATGCTGTCTGCTATACTGCTGTGTACAGGCATGAAGCTCTCTGCTGAGCCTCACAGAGAACACACTCTGGAGAGGTTTGTGATAAGCCAAGTCAGTATGGGAAGATTTCACAGGTTGAAAGACAGCAATTATTTGTCTTTGTATCACACAGAGGTTGACATTGTGGGGAGGAAATAAGGCTGTAGTAATTTTCACTAAAACAAGGACATCCCATGCAGGTTCTCAGCAGCTGGTCACTGGGAAGCTGGAAAAATTCCTCTGGTTTTTGCCTGAACCCAGCAAGGTGATTCAACCCACACAGGTCCAGGAGAACCTGAGATCCTCTGTGGTGGGCACTGGCTGCCTTTTGTACCAGAAAGAAAACTATGATGCAATCATCTAAAATTTGTCCTTAAGACTTGAAAGGTTGACACACACAGAGATTTTAATCACACTATTATACATCATGCTCATCAAAGAAGACATAAAACATAAAAGTTCACATCTACAATGTGAGAACTAAATAAAAACAATGCTGTGAAATTTATTACCTATTAGATTGCAAAATGACATTTTTAAGACAGCAAACACATTGAAAAACTAGTCCTTTTATTCCTTTTATTTTGTTTTTTAGCCTGCACTGGAACACAGACCCACAAGTGAGCAAGAAGTGGAGCACTGAGAATATCTTATGCACTCTTAACTGCTTGAGGTTGGACTGAGAGACATCATACAGTTATTCATGTGTAAGCTTTTAAATCACCTACTTGGTGATAATAGCTTAGAATAATAGGAAACCAACGATACTGTGCACATGAGTAGTTAAATAGGTTTGTAACCTTGGAAACTATAAAGATGTGCCTCTGACATGATTGAATTGCATCAAAATACTGTTTTGTTCAGTTTTTGAGCTCCTTCAGCAAGGAGGGAGAAATCTAGGTTATCCCAGACCTCCAGAATCCATTCTACAGTGGTATCACAAAATGCAAAAAATGACGAAGAAACCTTGAACATACCATTAAAATGAATTATAGAGAAAAGACATGAATGTTAAATAACCAGAAAGGGCATCAGTGATATCAAGCCAAAGACTTTGTGAAAATCACAAAGGTGGGAACATCCCCATTAAACAGGGAGAACAACTTCATCACAATTTGTAGCATTCTAAAAACTACTGAGGATTTTTTGAGCTCAAATACAAATGGTGAAAACATGAAGTATCAGAATGAGACCATAAATCTGTGTGCAAAAGACAAAAAAAAAATTACTACTCAAACTTCGTTACACTTCAAGTGACAGAGAAAAAATTTCTATAAATTTAAAATTGTTCTGCAATCAGGAAGTTTTTACTGAAATTAGAAAAGGCATTGAGAAATACTACCACTGAGGTGTGGATTGATTAAGGAAAATAGTAAAATATAAATCACCTGATGTGACCAACATGCATAAGTAAGGTAAGCCAATTTCTCTTTCATGGTCAGGGCTGTTTTTCTAAATAAGTGTAAAGATCATTGCAAAAAGTGCAACAACTTTGAGAATAAACTAAATTGAGCAGCTACCGGAGGAGGTTTTTGTTCATCACTGGAGCACGGTGGGAGGAGGCTCTTCACTGTGCTGACAGTAACAGTTCACAGCATCCTCGGCCTCCAGAGGGTCAATGCTGAGGGTGAAGTCAGTCCCAGTCCCACTGCCACTGAACTGGTCAGGCACGTCAGAGGATTCTTCACAGATCAGGAGTTTGGAGGCTTCCCTGGCTTATGTTGATACCAGTACACAAGAATTGTATCACCATCATACTCATCTGTATATTCAACACTCTGGCTGCCCTTGCAGCACATGGTGTGGCCTTCTGCCCTGGAGACACAGACACAGAGGATGGAGACTGGGAAATCAAAATGTCTCCACTGGACCCTGAAGTGATAAACACACATTGATTGTAACAGATTCACTTAGAGTTGGCAAACTAAGACAGTTGCATTGGAGACACTTGTTATAACGGGCGCAAATACCTGGAAGAAATCAGAAAACCAAAGGGGACTTTAGAAGTGGATTCTACAATAAAGGCTTTATTTCAACTCACAAACTCTCAAACTTAGGCAATAATAATGGAATTGACAAATGGGCCCTTTACCTACCATCTCTCAAATACCTGTAACCCAGATGAGCAGAAACACCAGGAAGTGAGTGTGAGAACCCATCTGAGGGCCTGAGTAGCATGGTGACCCACAAAAGCCCTAAGAAGCTGCCTTTTAAGATGACTTTAGAAGAGTGAACCATGGTACAGTGACTGAACGTGCACATCAGTGCTCTCTTCTCACCCAGAAGGAATTGGGATTTGTACAATGTTTCCTAGCATAACTTAAATAGATTTGCAAGTAATTTTTAACCTCTCCCTTGAATTCTAGTCTCCTGATCCATATAGTATGACATTTGTGGACATGTGCTGATTATTTTACCATAAAGACTTAACTTATGTTAGCAAAGTTTGAACCTCTAAATTCAATTTTTAGATCACCTCGAGTAGTAAGATTTTTCCACCTGTAATTATTATCAGACAATAAGTACTACTAATGTCAAATTTTAAAATAAATTGATTTTATTCTAATTGAGCCAATTGGCCCCAGTATATAAATTGCCTTTGGTTCAACCCTGTAAATGTCATGGGGAGACACAGTTCATGCTAGTGCACAGCATGGGACATAATTGAAAGTTGAAAACTTACACTAATTAATGTAGATAACTATGTCTGTCCACCTTCTCAGTCCCAAAACCAATGATGCATCCATCATTAACACTCAGAGTATAGACACCCATCACACCCTGGCCTCTTCACGGTGGAAACATTGATTGCTCACCATTCTGTTATGTCTTTTGTTATTATTCTTACAAGAGGCTTGAAGTAAGTAAACGTGTTCTACTATAGTAAGATACCATCCAGGTCCCAGCTCAGTGGCCCAGTGTATTTGTTGCACACCATTTCAGATGTTCTTACAGTGACTTCATTGTCGATCATGACCAGGCTGATGATATTCTGCCCTAACAATCTCCCCCAAGTCCATCTCAAACCCATACAGTGTCACAATTTCAATTAAAAACCCACGTCAATAGCTTTTCTGGTTCTTTATTAACAATTGATTCTCTTGTCCACAGCACTTACAGAGTAGGCACTAACAGGAATGAATTAGGGTGAAACTTGATTAGGACCATAGAGAATCTTAGAAATCTCAGTGTATAGATATTTGACAAAGCGGTTGTCAATGCTGAAATCCACACACAGAATCCTAGTTCCAGCTAAAGATGCTGAGTGAGGTGCAAGGCAGCAGTGCTTTCAATCTACAGGCCTTGGATTGCTAAGATCCTGAGTGTATTCCAATGACTTTGTCCTGAAAACTTGGTCCCAGTGTGGTGCTTTTCAGAGATTTTAAGATTTGGATTCTATAGGAATGGCACTCAGTCCTGAAGGCAATGTGGTGTAGGTGAAGTTTGGTATCCTGGTAAATTCCTCCCACTCTTCTACCTCCTTGTTCTCCTCATCTTCCTCATTCTACTCTTTCTCCTTCTCCATCTCTCTGCCTTCTCTTCTTCTTCTTTCTTTTCTTCTTCCTTCCCCTCCTCTTCTTACCCCTCCTTCTTCTCTTCTCCTTCTCCTTCTCCTTCTCCTTCTCCTTCTCCTTCTCCTTCTCCTTCTCCTTCTCCTTCTTCTTCTTCTTCTTCTTCTTCTTCTTCTTCTTCTTCTTCTTCAAGTTCCTGCTGTGCTATGTCCTCTATAGATGGAAAAAATATACCCACACTTCATGAAACTGGAACCCAAAAATGTGTGCATCGAATAAACCCACATACTTTATGATTCCAGTATCTTTTTAACAGTGAAATCTAGCTAAGACTCAGGATGGTTAACTTTCACTCTTATTCACACTAAAAGGTGCTGACGTATATTAACAATTTAATAAATAATGATGACAGTCACTTCATATGCTATTACTATGAAAAGTATAGTAATACAACCAAAAGAGAGACATAGCTATTTTGCATGGTCTGGCCAAGGAGATTATGTACTTAGTGAGATATGCTTCCAAAGTACTGCAAATTGATGCATGACATGCTGTCAGCATTCAAAAAGTAAGCACTGACCGAGTGGGAGTAAAACAAAATATGGTTTCTAAAAATAATAACATTAAAAACATCTCAAAGTCTTTGCATGAGGACTATAGGAAAGATGTTTGAAGCATTCTCAGGAATTAGTGAAAACCTGTTCATTACAACTAAAGATGAAAAAATTTAAATTTTTCAACTGGAAAGACAAAACCTGGGCACTTGATTCTTGAAAGTCCCCAGGGGAATGCTCTCCAGGATTCTTCTAACATTGCTCAGCTATTAAAGAATTCAGAAGCTTGTACATGCATGATGGAAATGGGCATGTCTATCATTCAGCCTAGGGCAGACCATGATGACATCAGTGAGGTGATCCTTTTATAGACCAGAAGACTGTAAGCGCTGTGCATTAGAGAGCCTTTAGCCACATTTCAAGAGAAGACCTGGGAGCTCAAACACTATGTCCTATCAAAGCAGTGCAAGAATCTGTGGAAATGAGCACAAAAGCATAGGGTCACACCAGGGTAGTGAACAATCCAGGAACAAGAGACCTCTGAGAAAAATTATAGGCAATGAACAGGGCCACATAGAGAGAGGCCATGAAATCTGCAACTTGGAAAGGCCAGAGGGATTGAATTGCCAAGCCCTCTGAAATTCACATATCACTGGAACTTTCCAGGTAATGAGCATGTAATCATAGAGACTGATGTTGGCATTTTGGTTTTATTCAGTGTTATTCATGTCTACTCCTGTGTTTCTTCCACTTAAAATGAGATTCTTTACCCTTTGCATTTGTATGTTGAATGTGTTTACTTACATTTTTAGCAGTCTGTTTGCTAAATGTTTGCCTGTAGTTTCAAAGACATTTTGGACCTGAGCTCTTTAACACTTTTGAATCTTTTGTCTCCTAGGCACAGAGTAAACACATTCTGCATAATGAGATGGATATGAGCCCACTGGATGCCAGGGATATGATGTTGTTGTTCAGGTACAAACTGTCCCCCAAAAACCACACTACTGTTGTAAGAAACACAATTTTATGCATATTCCTCCACATTGACTTTTCCAGCATTCTTCTGCCATGTGCCATTAGGAATTTCTAAATAGAAAATTACTGATTCTGATATTTATCAGCTTTGTGTGAAACCGTGGTGGAAATCACAGCTGGCTGCCCTTTACTGCATGGATGCTTGTGGGAGTCCTTTGTAACCCTTCCAATTTCAAAGTACCCATAAAGGAGACAGGCACTGAGATTAAAAAATAATCTACTAAAACAAATAAGCAATATGGCTCTCAAAGATGGATGGATCCAGGAGTAAGCATGCTCCTCAGTAGATTAGGTAGAATTCCACAACTCAGTGGCTGAATGTGGTATTTAGAGTTGGGTCTGGATGGAGGTGAGTCCCTGTGAACGTGACCTGGGGAAATGTGGGTCTGCCTGAGCATTATTTTTCCTTCTCAACTTCCTAGCACTCTGGCCATGGGTGTTTTGATCCAAGGTTGTGATTTTTCAAAGTTTAAAGACTTGATTCTTATTGCAGCCTAAATCAGTAATCAACTCCTGCTTTACTAGAGAGATCATATATTACACAGATCCTTCTTGTATGTATTTTGCTGTAAATGATTTTCTCATGTTTATGTATTAGGAACAATGTAAAATAGAGAAGATTTAGCTAACTGTTTATAGATTATCTATCTAACTCTCACCTAAGGCAGTGTGCACCAAGGCCATGAAGTCTGCAGGACAGTGGACTGTGGGAGGTGGTCTGCACATCACAGTTCTGTCAGTAGTTTGGGCTGACTTTGCTCTTTCCCTTTATCACACATTAGTGGTCACCGATTACTGTAGCATGTGCTTGCAATGCTCCATGATGAGATACAAGGTTTGGAAACCTGAGCTGAGGAACATGATTGCTCTTTCAGTCCTTAAAAGAGGAAGGATGTGCTTAAACATTTTAGCCTCAAGAGTCGCTTCCCCACAGTATAAAATCCAAGGTCACTGCTTAACAAATTTTTTCCAGTATTGTAAAAGTGGGGCGTGCATGGATGAGATTTCCTTCTTTCTGAATTTTTTTTCGGAACTCAAGTGACTGAGTCATGATGCCTCCTAGGCTACTGCTGTGCTTTCTCTGTATCTATGCTGCTTTTAAATCCACCTCGTGGAACTGTCATTTCATGGAAGTTTAGATTGTGAATGTAGAACACATATTTGCATTGAGTTGAGAAGGTACATAATGGAAAGTAATATTGTCCATTCTTCTTCTTTTTTTTTAATCGGTACCAGGGATGGAAACTCACAACTGCGCACTTGCAAGGCAGGCGCTTATGCCTCTGAGCTAAATCCCCAGCCTTATTATTATCTATTTCTTGCAAAATGCCCAGAAATCAGTTTATGTCTTGCTTTTTGTTAATGTTAAGGAAAATTTGCAAACTTATTTTTACTATTCTATATTCTTTAAAGGAAGCTGTATCCAACTTGAATACACAAAATACTGTTACACAGGCTGATTGTGGATGGGAATATAAAATTTCAAACTTTAATGGATAGCCTTCCATATGGTGTCCATATATGGAATACGCATGTGAGTTGAGGACAGTGTACATATTATATCTCAAAGTCTTTAGATTTATATTTAACAACAATGAATATCAAGGAACAAATCACCACATATGTAGGGATCACTTTTTCCTTGTGGTGCAAGTGAATCAGTTTCTCAAATACTTTCTTGGTCCTCTCAATCTCTCTGTCATTACCTGATAAAAGTTGCTACAGCGCCTCCTCGCGGTAACACATGTGTAACTACAGTCTCTAGATGGCACTTGGTGCTACCATTTAGCCGTGTTCAGTTTGAACCTGGATAGAGGTTGTGCCTGCGAGAATTCAGTGCTGCCCAGTTCTTTTCCCTTCAACGATTAGTCAGGATTTGTGGAGAAGGAGAGTGATGTTTGATCTGTGGTCCAGTTGTGGTTACTTTTTTTTCTGTGCCCCTCATTCTCAAGTGCTTCTGTCCAGTACCCCTTATCTCCTATTTTCCTAATTCTAGATTAAGAAATAGTATTTTTAAGGGTCAAAGAAGGTGGTAATTAGAAGCTATGGGTGCTTACTGAGACTGTGGCATAATTTTCGCTAGATTAGGTAAAATTAGCAGTTTGTCTATCTAATCTCAGAGATACAATATCGCCTTTCTATCAATGAAACGATGAATCTACACTATCTCTGATTCCATTCCAAAACCTCCTTTACTTAAATTCTGCACTAATGTCACCCCTTCTTTCAATAACAATGGAGATCTTGGTTGTGATTCTCAGTAATTAATATAAAAGCTTGATTAGCTTTCCAGTTCAAAACCAATCTGTTATCACCTGCAGCCCCTGTGCAGAAACACCACACACTCCCAGCCACAGGGGGCATCTCTTCTAGATGTGGTATCCAGGTGACCAAATATCCATCCTCCATATTTGCTTCTCAAGGGGACAAACTCATCCTCACTTGCCAGGCTGTCAGACCACTTGCAGCAGCTTAGCCTGGTGTCAGCTGAGCACAGGGAAGGCTCTCAGACTCCTGATTTCAATTTTGATTCATTTTTTTTACCTTGTCTATTCTAATATTTTAAGTATCTACACTACACTGATTTATTAATTATTGGTTTACTAAGTATTTATTAAGTATGTGGTTAACAATAATACTTTTCAGAATTTATAATATATTTTATATATAATTTTAAGAAGTATAAACTAAAGATATCTGAAATTTCAACACTCGATTTTAAACAGCAAATAAGTGACACCTCATCCCCCACAACCACCTTAGACAAAGGCCCCAGAAAATGTCAGCCATAGATGCATGCTGTCCTGAAACACAACTCATTCCAGCTATGGTAATGCTTGGACTCTTCTCTTACTCTGGGGAATCACGGCTGTGGTTTCTCAACAGCCGTGAAAAGAATGAGGGAATAGAGAAAACTTTTTCTACATTTTACAGAAAATAAAATGAAAGCAAAATTATCTCTAGATCATTAGTGCAATGATATCCAGCGAATTCTTGCTTTTGAAATGTTTTAATGAATCCGATACAGAGAAACACATGAGTTTGACAGGATATTCACAAGTGTCTAACAAATAATTGCTAGAGATTTTGTGTTCTCTTACCTAAAAAATAATTCTCTATGGTTGAAAAAAATCAAACTTTTCCCCTGCCAAGCTCTTTTCACTTGAGTTGCCTTTTGTTATTAATCACATTTCCAGGAAAAGACTACACCTGTCGCGTTTCTAACCTTCTCTACTGTGTTTGGTCACAGCAGATGGCAGAAGTTCTTTCTTAGTTCCATGTTGTAATAATAATTATAAAAGACTCAGAAGATCAGTCCTGGTGAGGTAGGAGCTCTTCCATTCTCTTCCTAGCCAGGGAAGAGTCCAAGCAGAGTGGCCTTCCCGTTCCCACAGACTGACCTGCATACACACGAGATAGTCGGGACTCTGGAATCAGGGTGCACTGCATCTCTCCTTTCACAATGTGGGTCTTTTGCCTACTGCTGTAGAATATGTGGCCTTCATTCATACTGGCATTCTTCCAACATGGAAAATATACTTCACTTGGCTCACATAAGAGGCCTCCCACCCTGCTCTTGACATTTACCACATGGTTGCACCCATCAGGGTATTTGCCTAGTGTCCCCCAGGGAGGGTCTTCCCTCACCAGTTTGAAACAAAACCACTGTACTAATTGCTTGACTGATCAAAATTCTACAGTTTAATTTTTCAAAATGAGGCTCTCGCTAAGCCCCTGAGCTGCTAACTCTTTGGTCCTCTGGTAAGATCAGGGAGAGATGAAGAAGGAGAATGGGGTGAGAGCATGAGCTCTGGATCCTCCATTACCCATGTATGTCCCATCCACTTGTGAGGGATGCAGGTCTTGTTCTCCAGGATGGACGTGTAACATTTACATCAGTGACAGAAAGTAACATGCCACGAAGAGCAAGGTCCTGGAGTCTAGTGAAATCTGTCACATCAAAATCAGTGCCTTATATCTGCAAATGTCTCTTTGTGATTTCAAAGCTGGCTCCATTGAATACTTTTCCTTTATATATCAAAGCATAAATTACAATTTAGCCTTAAACACACAAAAATATGAAAATATGAAAGTGCAGTAGCCTTTCTCCTTCATTATTTTGGGATCACTGATAGTGCTATGACTTTTCCATTCCTTCCACACTGGAGACCCGACCTTTGTCTCCTGCAGGTCAAGGTAGAACCTCTTAAATAGTGATAGAGCCATCTATTTGTCTCTTATTCACCAGCCAGGCCACTCTTCACAGCACAGGATTTATAGAATTTTTATTTTTGGGACTCAGACTCAGTGCCTGTGGCTCAGGGACAGATTTCACACTCAGAATCAGCAGGATGGAAGCTGAGCATGCTGGAGTTTCTTATGGTCTGCAAGGTCTTCAAGTTCCACCTTCAGGCTTAGCGTCCCAATAAGACATTTCCGCTTGAGGGGACCAGTGCCCTTATGTGATGCTACTTCTTGGGAGAACAGCAAAGACAATTGTCTGAAATTTTTTTTTGTTTGTTTGTTTGTTTTGTTTTGTTTTGTTTTTGTTGTTTTTTTTAATTTAAAGGAGAAACAGAACAATACAAAACAGTATAAGGGTACAAGTAATACAGAATTTTAAAAAATGGTAAGAAATCACTAGTTAATAGATTAGATATTGTCATCTTAGAAATAGCTGTTCAAGTTACAGGATTAAAGCATACAAAGTGCACATTCACACAGTGAAACTGCAAACAGTTGTGTTCAATGATCAAAAAAAATTAGTAATATAGTCCTCTATCTTAACACACATAAATACACTTGCAATTGTATCTTTTAGAGCACTTTTTTCCTCTCTTTTTTACAACAACATTAAACATTTTGGGTTTTATTACTCCCATAATTCTCATTACTTTTTTGGAAGAGAATAAAAGAAATTGGTGCATGTACAGCTACAAGTTTTAATTAACCTCTGTATTTCCCTGGGTGCATGAGTTACCAATCAGCCTGTTAATGACCTTGTCACTTGCAAAGGCCTTGGCATGGCAAACAGGGCAGAAAACAGAAATGACCCCATTTCTACAGTGTCAGGTGATAAGAATGAGTGTGGAGAATCTGTAAGTAACAAGGACCTTTTATCAGGTGAACAGAGAGAGGACAGTGAGGGTGACTTTTTCACAAATTCCTGGGATGTTATTAAAGTTGGAACATAAATCAAAGCACATACATGTAAATAGAATTTAGTAGAAATAAAGAATAAAAAGAAAATGGTGCAAAGGCCTATCATATTTGTATTTAAACTCGTATTTTTCCCTTACATAACCAGTCATAGAGTCATAGAGTTTTAACTCCAGGACAGCAACAAGGATCTCGGTGTAAACGACCCATAATTTGGCAGGGGAGAGGCAAATTATCTACAATGAAATAAGCCACAGTGTTCTCTTCTTTAAAAAGGAATATGCTCTTCAGACAACTGGCATCCCAAGGTGACTCCAGGGACTTATCAGAGCCTCCTGATTCACAGCTGCCCATAGGAGCAGCAATTGCCTAGTTCCTTCCTGTCCTCTCTTCCCACATGGAGACATGGCCCCTCAGTAAGCTGGTCACACAGGCTTGCCACTTCCCTCTTCAGTTCATGGCACAAAGACAAGTGAAAGTCACAGAACAAAAGACAGCAGTGACAGCGGTAGGCCCACTGTACCCCAAGAACTGACACAAAGGCTAACATCATGCTTAGGGGCCCAGAACCACACACTGAGAAGTCTGTGACATAGAGCCACAGGAATTTTTAATGACTGTGACAGGTGGGTTTTGGTGCACAGAAAATAACCGAAAGCTCTGAAAGAACAAGCACTCTCCCAGTGCCTCACACTGAGCTGATCTTTGCACCCACAACTGTTCACGCTTGAAGCTCTCTAGTGCTACTAAATTACATGCAAAAGGGCCCTGACTGCAAAGGCTTCATTCATACTAAAATTTCAAGCTGGAGAGAGACTCTAAAGATGAACCACCTGGACAAGCAATCACTGAGATTGGAGAACACAGTCTATCTCTGTGTCTAGAGAGATTACTTCCTGCCAGACCACAAAATCCATTCATTTCCTGGCCATATTGAAAGCCAGCAA
Organism: Cavia porcellus; assembly: GCF_034190915.1. Classification (NCBI taxonomy): domain Eukaryota; kingdom Metazoa; phylum Chordata; class Mammalia; order Rodentia; family Caviidae; genus Cavia; species Cavia porcellus. The sequence goes on along the minus strand of NW_026947501.1, from coordinate 40,067,567 downwards.
GAAGAAAAGGCACAGAGTAAAGTAATCACAATGGCACACAAGGGTGGGCTAAGCACTTCCTGCCTAACCCCAGGCCACCAGTCAGGTTGCCACCCTTGGGAGACAGGCTGAGTAGAACTTGGACACAGAGCACAGGGAGCTGAGTGAGCTAAACTGAGTGGAGCAAGGAGCAGAGCCTGCAGCAGAATCCCTGCTGGGAACATGTTTGCCATCTGTCAGTGGCAGAAACAGGGAAGACCTGCTGGAGTTCTGAAGTCAGCAGAGGCTCCTAAGGACTAGAGCCTTTGTAGGTTTCTCTAGGTGTGTGTGTGTGTGTGTGTGTGTGTGTGTGTGTGTGTGTGTGTGTGTGTGGAGTGTTGACAATGTTCTACCTAAGCATACAAATGTTGTGCTGTTGCCTATGAAGCTCTCCAAGTATTAATTCACCTGTGGCTTCTTCAGATGGCGCTTCTCAATGGTATTCAATTCTGCCTAATATTCTGGTTTAACTATTGGTTTCTCTCTCCCTCTCTTTTCTCACCTCTCACCTTCAATCTCATCTTTCCTTATCTGAATTATTTTCCACCTTATACCTTCTCTATCTACTCTATCAGCTCTTCAATCTTCTACTTTGTGCTTATTTTTTGTCTCTCTTTTTCTACCTATTCTGTTCTTATATCCACAAAAAACTAAGAGCATTCAATAAACGATAGTATTGTAACAGAGTACACTCAGGTTCTAACCACCAAGAGTTAATTCATAGTGTGGCTGAAATAGTGTTTGCTGGTCACTCTTTGTGTCCCATTTCGCTGTGTCCTCTTTTAGGTTCTACTTAGGTCTCTCCGCACTGTTAATGACTCACCTCCCCTTACACCTCAAAATCTCCTTATTCTCCCTCATATTTTTTGAATATTGAACCTATTATTAGAACATTATTGGTTTTTTCTATTTTGTGAGCATGTGAGGGGCTATACTTATTAAAAAAAAAACTGTGAATTTAAAGTGTTTTCTAAAATGTTTGGTTTTGACCTGTTAAGTTTTACTTCATCAAAGTTGGTCATATGATCTTTAAATAAAGGTTTTCTTTGAGTTTATAAACTGGATATAATCCCCACAAAGAATGCTCTGCTTTTCTACCTATGGGTCCCTCCCTTTCTCCACCATTATATGTATGTAAAATAATATCAAAAAATTGACTTCTTTCATCTATTATAGTATCTTTCTTTTAGTCTCCTGTTTTTCTTAGTTGTTCTTTAATTTAATTATAACTTTATCATGTACTTCACCGTCTTTTCTTAGTCATTTCTAATCATTTGTATTCCTGTATTATTGTAAAAGTAGAAAACTTGCTAAACCAGATCAACATTTTAACCCAACATAGAACTGGTTCTTTTCAGGTGAACCAGTCTTATGTTGGTGGATATATCCAGTACCTGTCCCCTGCTAGCAGTTCAGGGCTAGAGATCCTTAGCAGCAGGTATTTATAGACTAATACACAACACTCAATATAAAAGCACAGGAATAGTGAGAAATAAATGAACCAGGTGCCTCAAAATTTTATAGATTTCCAATAGCTGACAGAAAATAAAGTGGATGAAGTGTGTCCTGGAAAGAACTCACAAACCAAGTGATCAAATGTTTAAAGAGATCAACTAAGAAAATGCAAAGAACATTCAATGAACTCAAAGGAGATTTTCATAATGAAAAGAATGTTTTTAATTAAGAAGTTGTTCAACACATTTAAAGAGGACAGAATGGGATGACTGAATCAAATTAAATCTATGCAAGATAGAAATGAACTGCCATGGAAAGAATTTGTAGTTATACCGAAGCATAACTTCTGGAAATGAAAGACACAACTGCAAGATATGCAAACAGACCACAACAATCAGAAGGCGAAATATCAAAACTTGAGGAAAGAATGATATAGTAGATGACTGGGAGATTCTCCATTCAAAAGAAACCATGACAAGTTGATTTGAGAGATCATAGAAGACTCTAAAAGTCATAAGCTAACAATTCGAGAAGACAATCAAGTACGAGAAAAAATGTAAACCTGTATGACATTTATTCCCTATAATTATTGTACAAAACTTTCCAATATAGGCAAAGAAATGTAGATCCAGATAATATGATGTTTAAAGCCCAAAGTAAACAAGACCTGAAAATTATCTCTGTACAACACTTTAAGGAAAAATCTAAGAAAATCAGAAGAAAGAAAGAATACTAAAAGACATGACAGATGTATCAAGTAACTTACAAAGAAGAATTCTATCGGAGTTTTACCACATTTGTCAGTATAAATTTTAGGCCAGGAGAGCTTGGAGGAGTGTAGAAAGTCTAAAAAAATAAAACTTTCATTGCACATTGTAATATTCTAAAAAATATATTTCCAAATTTAGGGAAACATAGAGAATTTTTGCTTTTAAGAAGTTCATGACAACTATTCCAGCACTAAAAAAAGTGAAAAATGGATCAAGGAAAAAATAAAAAAGTCAGTAACATAAAAAATATTGCAATGACAGGAAATAATATCTTTCAGCAATAACTCCCAATGTGAATGCACTTACAGATAGTATTTTAAGATCATAGACTTCAATATCAAATATTCTAGACTTGCAAAATTAACTTCAGCCAGGATAAGTTGTGCATTCCTGTGTTTTCACCACTTGAGAGGCTGAGGCGGGAGGAACCCTGCAACTTAAAAGCCAGCTTGAGATGCCAGTTGAGTTCAAGGCCAAGTTAAACTGCAGAATGTAAACGTTTCTCCAAAAAAATGCCAAAATAAATGGATAATTCATGTGAAGACTGCTCTGATACTAAATACAAAATTATATTTATCATTATAAATCAATACATTTATTAGTGTTCATATTTGAAAAGCAGAAGTGGATATTCAGAGACAAATGTCACTATGGAACCAGCACCACAGGAATGAAATGCTGCTCGCTCTGAGATTTGAGTATGGCCTCCAATCAAGAGATGAAAGGAACTCAAGATACAGAAAAGGGAAGAGATATAGTCTGTCCTACAGAACAAATGGAAAGCATCTGACAGTATCCTGATTTCAGTCCTGGAGTCTGGTGATGGATTCTGTCCAATACAACTATAAAGTAATGAATTTCTAAATTCAATGCCTTGAGTATCTAAATTATGATAAAAAAATACCAGAGTGATGAAAATGTCATGGCTGTGTTTTCCTACAGCAAAGCAGCTAGGAGACCAGGAGCTCCATTATCTTCTGCTCAGTATAGCAGACTTCCTCATACATCAGGGGGGGACACTGTCTCTCAGCAGCAGAAGGAAGTGGTCAAGCCCTGGGCCACATGGGGAGTAAGCTCCTGGGGAGGCCCTGAGAGATAGTTTATATTTGAGGTTGAATCACTGTGGGAGGAGCACTGTAATCCTGCAGACAGTAATAACCTGCCACATCTTCAGCCTGCAATCTGCTGATGGTGAGAGTGAAATCCTGCCAGACCCACTGCCACTGAACTGATCTGGGATCCCAGATCCCAGGTGGATGCCCAGTAGATGAGCAGTTTGCAACAGTGTGGTGATTTCTACTGATACAATAACAGGAAGTTCTCATTGAAATCACTGTGTAGAAGACTGGCTGGACTTGCACTGGATGGTGGCGCTCTGTCCAACAGACACTAACAATGAGCCTGGAGACTGGGTCATCACAATGCCACTGCAGACACCTATAGTAAGGAATGGTGATCATAAGCACATAAACATACCAAATTTTTCTCATATAAATAAAGCAGTTAAACATTTATAATATTCTCTTGAACAACATTTTGTATTAGCATATATTTGTGTTATTTAGAAATAGTCATTCTTTTCAACTTGTTCTTAAAGTTGTTTTCAACTGCACAAAGACGTCACTCTGAAAAGATGGAGGAAATTTTCTATTTCTCACCGCAAACTCAGAGCAACAGAGCCCGGAGGATTTGGGTCTGGGACCATCTTGCTGTCCTATATGGTGCAATGCAGGTCAGAAATCATTGCAAGGTTTTTTTGTTTTTTAATAGAATTTATGCAGCTCTATTGCAGGAGAGACCTACACAAAGCAGTCAGCAAATAAGGAGCAAATTGCAAGGGTAGTGGGCTGTGAAAGCAAGTGGTTAAATCAAGAACCAAAAATACCATAGCAGAGCATGTGTTTGAGTGACCAGAAAGAACACAGAAGTCAACTGAGAAGCTGTAATATTGCAAACCACTAGATGCCATCAAAAAAAAAGCCTTAGTTTTAAATCAAAAAATACATTTAAATGGATTTAGTTTTACATAAACCACAGGCTTGCTATCTTGTATTAACAGCTCTTATGAAATACTAAAAACCTTTTTAAAAAATACAAGAAGGAGAGGAAGGAATGAATGGAGAATTAAGGGAGAAAATGGATGAAAAAAAAGATAGAATAATGCCAAGGGACGTTAACTTCTAGGGTCAATTTTTATTCTGTTTGAAAACATATTTCTGAAATCCAAAGCTGCCTTTATCCTGAATCTACTGCAGAACGCAGGAATCACTTGGGATCCAGTTTCCAGCAAATGTATGAGTGGAGGGCTACAAGACAGGCTGAGAATTCATCTTGATTCCTGTGGACCCTGATATAACCTGAAGATCAGAATTGTGAGCCAAAGGGAAACTGCATCTCGTCCTTCAGAGAGCTAGAAACTAAAAACAAGGCTCGAAGCAAGTTGAGAAATGGAGAAAGAAAAACACAAGAACTATTTGGAAACTAATGACTGTAGATGAACAGCACCAAGGATATGTTCTCCCAAAATTACTGGTTTAAAGTTTAGCTGCATTGAAATCAGTGTAACTTCACCTTACAGATGAGGTGATCACATGAAAATGTCTCTCATGAATGGCAAGACAAGTGTAAATTCTCAAGAAAACTTACAATTACTTTTCTTTTTTTTTTTAATTTAAAATCAAGCAAAAAATAAAAATGACAAAGAATTTCAAAAAAGTAGTACAAAATTAACACTAGATAATATTTTTCACATTATTAACTTAAAAGAAGTTCTTCAGATTTTAAGATTTGTCACAAAAAAAGGATCAAGCAATCAATAAAATTACAAACTTTTTTCAGACGAACTTGCAGAGATTATAGTATATTTATATATCTTTTATATACACACTTATTTATCTGTATACCTACTGTTATGGTTTGTGTCTGGGTGTCCCTCCAAAGCTTCATGTAGTTAAGGAGACAGCTGAGTCTATCATTTGTGATTGGTGAATTCTCTAGCTCTCAGATTGGCAGTTTCATTAGGACCAGGTAACTAGCATACAATGTAAAGGAGAGAAGGAGGGGGACTTTTCTCGTTTTACCCTTTTGCTCTTGCTGTTTGCTGTTGCCATGAACAGTTGACACTCAGCCACACCACTGTGCCTTGGAGCCACTGAGATTGGCCTGAATCCTCCAAAAGCAGTAAGCTACATAAATCTCTCCTTCCCTAGTTTTGAGGGTCGTTATTTGGTTCCAGCAATGAGAGAAGAGTAAACAAGACACCTACACAAATAATTCTTTGAGATTTTTTCTTTTCTCCTTTTCCCTAAGCCACCTGTTCTTTCCTTTTGAGCATTTTGTTTCCCTTTGAAGGATGGCCATCATCAAGAATTTAGTCAATAACAAATATTGGCAGGACTGTGGGCTATTTAACCTTGGTGGGAGTGCAGACTGGTGCAATTTTTTTTTCAAGGGCAAGCAGACAACAAAGCCACAGGTTACTGACATCTCAAAAAATTAATTATGAATAAAACATAATAGAAATAAGAGAGTAAAATTTCTGTTCAGACTTTCTACTCAGAATTGTAATTATGTATTTAACAAACAATATGTAGCACACATATTGCATGCAAAGCACAGGATACTAAAAAATTTAAGAAAACATTGAGGGCACCTCAATTACTGTCACAACACAAATTACTAAACTGATCTCAAAACATTACCATTACACCAAAGCTATTATTGGCAACCAAAAACATGTTTTAATTTTTCCATTTAATCTGTTTGACTGATCCTTATGTTCTTTTAGTAGACCACTTTCTACAAAATTGTTTTGGATCCATAAAATATTTACCTTATAAATCAACTCAGTTTTCACTGTGAACTACTCAGATACTATACTATAATATGAGAGAGAAAAATAGCTTGTAATTTAAGCAAGTTTCTCAGATCCAAGGAAAAGAGTATGAAAATGAATAAATCTGTGTAAATTTAGTCTTAAAAAGTTAGTGTTTTCTTCAAATTGTGGTTTAAACTTATTATTTATATTTGTGACTAATTTAATGAGTATGTATTTATTTCATTTACTAGCACTTAATCAAATTAAGGACATATACAATAAGGTCTTAAATGTCTAGAAAATTCATGTAAACATGACTGCTTCTTTATTTAGAACACACAGACACACAAAATTAAAAATTCACATTTTATTTTAGTTTTAATCATAATTAAGGGACAAATGACAGAGTACATTTTACTTTTTCTCCCATAAGCTAAGTTGCCACAGTGCATATTGTATGTGTTGATTATCTAAGCAATCATAGAGAATGTCAATAAAATTTCCAACTGAAAAAAAACATAGGCTTACTTCTTCCAGCACTGGGCCCTGAGGTCTGCAATGAAACTCCCTGAGCAGCTCTGAACCAATATTTTTTCCTTAAAGACCACCTTGGATAGAGGCCCCATAAAATGTCATTCATAGATGCATGTTTAGAGGAATGCTAAACACTTGTCTGGTAAGTGCTCTGGTAAAGTACGGAATCTGCAATTGCTCTGTGAACTCAGAAACAGTGTTTGCCCAACATCCATGAAAAGAATGAGTATGCAGAGAAAGAATTTTTCTATGTTTTTCAGAAAAGTGAAGTGAAGGCAAAGGTATCCCTTGTTCTTCTGTGCAATGATCTCCAGGAAACTGTTCCCGTCGATGTATTTTGACAAATCTGATATGGAGAGAAAGTGAGGAGAATGACAGGATACTCATCAGTGCATAAAAACCAATTGCTGGACGTTCCATATGCTCTTAACTGAGGAATAATTCTCTGCGGGTGAAAAAGATAGAACTTTTGCCCCTGCCAAGCTCCTTTAACATGAGTGCCCCTTTTAGTGTGTAATCACAAGGTCCAGGCAAGGACTGTACCCAGCATGTTTCTAACAGGCTTCTAATGCTCTTGGTAACAGCAGTTACCAGAAACTGTTTGCTAGTTCCATATCATAATATTAATAATACAAGACTCAGAAGATCAGTACTTATGAGGGAAGAGCTGCATTTTTGTCTTCCTAGGCAGGGAAGAGTCCAAGTAGTGTGGGCTCTCTGCTCCCACAGCCTGATCTGCACACACACCAATAGGCTGGACTTGGGAACCACCTTTAGGGGCAGGGCTGGGTGAACTGTAACTCCCTTAGGAATCCCATTACCACAGTGAGTGCCTTCTCCCTGCTGTTGCAAAAAATGTGGGCATTTTTCCAGTTGTTATTCTTCCAAATATGGAAAAAAGTTGTAACTCACTTGGTTCACATAACAGCCCTCCTAACCATCTCTTACCTCTTTCCACATCCTTGCACCCACAAGGAATTTGCATAGTATCTTCCAGGGAAGTTCTTTCCTTGTGAGTTTGAAACAATGACTGACCACTCACTTTGCTGGACTGATCAGGATGCTTCAGTTTACTTCTCCGAGTGAGGCTCTCTGCTCAGCTTCTGGGCTGCCAACACTGTAGACATCCGGTAAGAACAGGGACAGATAAAGAAGGAGAATCATGCGAAAGGGTGAGCACTGGGGATCCACTGTTGCCCATGTCTGCTCCATTCATGTATGAGGGCTGCATGTCTTCTCCTTCAGGACAAGCATGTGATATTTAGATCAGTGACAGTGACGGAGATGTCAGAAAGACCATAACCTTGGCATCTTGTGAAGTGTTGACATCAAAATCAGGGACTGTTACCTGCAAGAAATTATAGAGGGCCCTTTCTGGTTAAAAAGCTGTCACCAACTTCAACACTAAATATTTTCCCTTTAAATATTAAAATAAAAATTTAGTTTGAAATATATAGAAAAAGAGTAAGATTTTAAAATGCACTCATGCTTGTCCTTCATTATTTTGGGATACACCTGGAATAGTGTGATGACCCAGAATCTACTCTCCCAGCAAATCACCACTGAATACCAGAATTCCTTCCCCTGCAGGTTGTATCTGAGCCTCTTACTCAGGGGTCAAAGCATCTTTGTGCCTTACACACAAGCCAGGCTACCCTCCACCTATAGGATTTATAAGAATATTTGCCTTTAGGGACTCAGGTTCAATGGCAGCAGGTAAGGTACAGATTTCACATGCAGAATAAGACAGGTGGAAGTTGAGGATGTTGGAATTTTGTTACTGTGTACAAGGTGCCATACCAGTGCCCTCTGTGCTGCTTGTTTAAGAAACAGCACAGACATTTGTCTGAGGCTGTGTAAGAGAAACAGGATGATGCGCTGAGAGCAAAAAATGTAACTAAGGTCTGTATCCCGGTGCCTCAGGTACTTATCAAGCACAATCCCCTGATGACCTTGTCACTTAAAAAGACTTTGTAGGACAATTATGGCAAAAAAGAGGTGATCCATTGTCTTCAGAGTCAGTAGAGAAGACTGAGTGGGGAATAATCCTTAAGTAACAAGTACCCGTGCTCTGATGAAGACTGAATAGAAACAGGAATGTAGAGAGGATGACTTCCTTGCAAATTCCTGAGATTTTATTAAAGTTGGAACATAAATAAGATCACAACATGAAAAATGACTTTAAGTAATTAAGAAAAAATATGTCAAAGACCTGTAATATTTATATTCATATTTATACTTTACTCTGTCTTAATACATAACCAGCCATTCTTCTGAGTTTTACCTCCAAGAGAGCAACAAACATCTCAGAGTAAACGGTCCCATACTTTTAAAGGGAAGAGTCAAAGTAGCTACATTGAAATATACAAGAATTTTCTATTTTGTAAAAATGATTGTGCTCACTAAAATCTAGATACCTAGCGAAACACCAGGGAGTTATCAGAGGCTCCTGACTCACTGGTGCCCAGATGAACAGCCATCACCCCCTGCCCTCTTGTCCTGACACTCCTCCCACCTGCAGACACAGCCACTGAGCAAACTGCCCAAGATCAGGGAGGGCACTATGCCTTGTGCAAGCCAGAGAATCACAAAGACAGCAGTGACAGAGGTAGGACCAGTGTGTTCCTTAGAACAGAGACAAAGGGCACCATCTTGCTTAGGAACCCATAAGCAGGCATAAAGAAATCTGTGAAACACAACTTCGGGGATTTGCAGTGGCTGTGACATATGGGTTGCTGAGGTGGAGGGCTCACTACAAAGCCCTGGGGACCAAGCACTCTGCCATGTCCCCCAGGGCACCTGAGCTCTGTACCTGTGACAGTTTTTCCAGCACCCCTCACTGCTACTAAATTACTTGCACAAGGTATCTCTTCTGCAAAGCACTAAGTAGCACTAAATTTACAGGGTTGATGAAGACTACAAAGCTTGAACAACCTGGTTGGCAAACAGTAGGAGTGGATAAAACAATCCACAAAAGTGCCTATAGAGATTACTTCCTGTCAATCCACAAAACCATTCATTTCCTGACCAAATTTAAAGCCAGCAAGAAGGAGTAGGGGAACTGAGAAAAGTCATCAGAATGGCACATGGGAGCGGAGTTATCACTTCCTGCCTGCCCATAGGGGACCAGTGAGGCTGCCAGCCATGGGGACAGGCGGAGTAGGACTTGGACACAGAGCACAGGAAGCTGAGCAAGGTAAATTGAGTGGAACAAACAGCAGAGCCTGCAGCAGAATCCCTGCTGGGAACCTGTTTGCTACCTGAGAGTGAGACAAACAATGGTGACCTGCCTGAGTTCTGAGGTCAGCAAAGGCTCTCTCCTGGAAGTGGAGCCTTTACAGGTTTTTCCTGTGTGTGTGTGTGTGTGTGTGTGTGTGTGTGTGTGTGTGTGTGTGTGTTCTATGTTTTGGGTTTTTTTTTTTTAATTGGTTGAATGCCAGTTCTTTGTATGTTTAGTTTCCTGTTTTACTTATGTGTACAAATGTTCATATGCTGCTACTAAAGCATTCCATGTGGTGACTCACATGTGCCACTACACAGGGTATTCTGGATGTTATCTGGACTTGACTTTTGGTTCAGTGGTTGGACACTCTCTCCCAATCTCTTTTCTAACCTTCCATCTTTAATCTCATCCTCTCCTTACCTGAATTATTTTCCCCCTTATACCTTCTCCTGTCTGACAGCTCTTCCATTTTCTATTTTCTTTTTTTTTTTTTTTTTTTTTTTTTTGGTGTTTTTCTTTTTTATCGGTACCAGGGATCAAACTCAACTGCCGGGTTGCAAGGCAGGCGCTTATGCCGCTGAGCTAAATCCCCAGCCACACATCTTCTATTTAATACTTGTTTTTACCTGTCCTTTTCTACCCATTCCTCTCTTGTATAGTAATCGAAGTTTAATAGTATTGTAACAGAACTCATTTGGACCCTCCACACCAAGAGTTGTTTTATTGTGCTGCTAAAATAGTGTATCTTTGGTTATCAGTTGTGCTGCATTTCCCTGTTTCCTCCTTCAGGATCCGTTGGATCTCACTCCCCTTCTCTTACCTCCTGGTCCCCCCACTTGCACAATCTCACACTACCCTTCCCCTCTCCATTCTTTTTTAAATATATGAAAGCTTCTATTAAAACTTAACCTTTCTGTTTCTTTTCTAGTTTACAGTGTATGTGAGGGTAATACGCTTATTAAAAACTGTAAATGAGGTTTAAATGTTGTTTTATACGATGTTTTACAATGATCTGTCAAGTTCTCCACGAAAAGGTTTTGTATTGTCCTTTAATGTAGGTTTTTTCAAGTTTATGAATTGGGCAGAAAGAATACCTAAAGATTTTACTAATTTTCCACATACAAAACACTCCTTTTCCCCCCTTTTTTCCTTCTCTCACACATATTCTGTCCAACCCTGTTCCCCACTCCACCTATTTATGCACGGAAATATCATATCATCAAAAAATGATGTTCGGGGGCTCGGGATTTAGCTCAGTGGCATGAGAGCCTGCCTTGCAAGCAGGCAGTCGTGAGTTCGATCCCCAGTACCGATTAAAAATAAATAAATAAATGATGTTCTTTCTTCTGATGCATTTTCTTTCTTTCACGTCTCCTGTTTTTCTAATTTTTTCTCCTAGGATTTACTTTTAAATCCTTTTTTTAACCTACGTCTTAGAGCCTTTTGTCTGTTCTTTTTAAATTTTGCATTTTTGCTTTATTGACAAAGTAGAAAACGAATTAAACTAGCTCTATGTCACATACCTACATATGACTGGTTTTTTGCAGGTAGATATTAACAGTACCTGTACTCTGCTTGTATTTCAGGGCTAGGGATCCTAGGCAGGAAGTCTTTCTAGCCCAAGTAACCTACAGCACTCAACATAATAGCACAGGAATAATGAGAAGTAAGTCAGTAACATGCCCCAGACTTTCATAACGCCACAGAAGGTGACAGCCAGGTAAGTGGAGTAACTGTTCAGTAAAGACCTCAGAAGTCAAATGATAAAACATTTGAAGATATCAAGGAAGCAAATGCATAAAATGTTCATCAAACTCAAAAAGAATTTAAATAAGTACAGCAATGGTTTTAACTAATAAGATGTTTGAAATGTTTAAATAAAACACAAACAGTTCAGTGAATTCATATGCAAAATATGGCAGAATGCCCTAGGAAAGAATTTCTGGTTAGATAAAAGAATAAAGTCCTGGAAATGAAAAGTGTAATGGAAAGCCATACCAGCAGCCATAACCAATTGGAAGACAAAATATCAAACCTTGAGGACCAGAATGATGTGGTAGATAACACAGTAATGTTCTTGTAACCAAATAAATCATGACAAGTTAATGTGAGGCTCATAGATGATTCTGAAAGACCTAACCTAAGCATTTCAGAAGACAATGAAGGCCTGGAAAAGAGAAAAAAGTTTATTCCCCGACATTATTGCAGAAATTTTTCAAATCTAGGCCTTGAAATGGAGAGCTAGATAATAAGGAATTTAAGACTTCAAATAGATATGCCCAGAAAGGAATCTCACCACAATATATTACAGAAATATTCCAGAAAACCAGAACAAAGAAAGAATACTAAAAGTTATGAGAGATACATCAAGTAATTTATTAAGAAAAATCTTTCAAAGTAACAGCAGTTTTAGACCAGAAGAGTGTGGAGAAGTATATCAAGTTAATAGAAAATTTAAAAAAAAAAAAACCCTTTTAATTGCATTATAATATTCTGCAAAATATCTTTACAAATTTAGGGAAAAATAAAGAATATTCATGACAAAAAGCCCTTTAAACAGTTAAATTGATGACCACCAAACCTGCACTACAATAGTAAGAAGTTAAACAAAAGTAAGAAATGGAAGAATCAGCAAGAGAAAAATAACACAATGACAAGAACTACTCAATATCTTTTAGTAATAACTCACAATCAAAATGCCTTTAAGAATAATAGTTCCTGAATCACAGACCACAAAGTAGAAAATCATGGACACGTGAAACTAAATTCAGCCAGTAATGGTTTCACATGCCTGTCACCATATCACTTGATAGGCTGAGGCAGGAGGATGAAACTCCAAGGCAAGCATGGGTTACAAAGTGAGTTAAAGCCATCCTGAATTGCAGAGCAAAAACCTATTCTAAAAGTGCCAACAAAAGCATCATTTATTCAAGAATGAAAGAAAACAGAGGAAATCACAAATAATAAAAAGCTTTAACCAGAGTTCATATTTGGGAGTTGGAAAAATACTAAACAAATGAATTACAAACAGCATTATGTAAAAAAGTGAGGGAAACAAAAAAAATCAACCATATAAAATTGGCATCTCACTGTATTTTACATGCAATCAAAATTGTTCAACTGATCTTGAAAATTTATCATCAATAAACTAATATTATTCACAACAGGTGTATTTTGATTTCATTAATAAGAGCTTCCCATTTATTTTGTTTTCAATAAATGAATTACTGCAAATTTTTATAGTCCAACTCAAATTTTAAAAAAGATTGCTTGAATACTTCAGATAAGAAGCCAAACTGTACAGGGATTCAGGGACGCCTCCATTTCCAAGGGCAAGTGTATGATAGCTGCCTAAATGTGCCCAAAATATTTTCCATTATGTCCTCATAGCTTCACATTTCTGGTTTTTATTTGTCTTTTTCGTTTTTATCAGTACCAGGGATCGAACTCACAACTGCCTAGTTGCAAGGCAGGCGCTTATGCCGCTGAGCTAAATCCCCAGCCCCCAGCCTCACATTTCTGAGAGACTTTGGAATCTTACTCTGGGACTGTTTCAATGAACTCAACCTTATTTGTTTTCAAATTACTTGCTACAATTAACTCAGGTTAGACAGATGAAAAATACACCCTTACAATTCCCAAAACAAAGGAAGGGGAATTAAAAGGAATTAAGATATGCTATGTACATGCACCTGCCCATCACAATGACTGCAGGCAGAATGAGCTGCAAACATATGCTAATAAAATTCATAAAAAATTTAAAAGGAACAAGTAAATCCAGAAGTGCCAAGTAAGTAATCACAGGAACTTTTGCAAGTTTTTACAAAAAACATAAACACTCAGAAGACAAGGTCATTTGAGCCACATGACACAGACCTGGATTCCTGGGACCCTGGAAGGCCTCCTAGGATCATCCTGATTGAATCCAGTCATTCACTGAAACTACTCATAAACATAACAAATGGCTAGTTGGGCCTAATATACTCACATAGAGACTCCTCCTTTACAATGAGGAGCACAGCTGCACAATGCCTAGCAAATGACAAACTACTTGTGATCAGGATTGTAATGATCATTAAGAAAAGAGTAGTTTAAAATTATACCTCATTCCTTCTTTATAGGGATTCAGGAGAGTTCTTACCTTAAGAAATATTTTGATTAATTTGATGTATATGTGTGCCTACATACAGAGATACTCATTTATATGTGAATATGTATACTGATATACAAGAAAGAATGTATCAGAATTCATAGTTGAATGTACATGATTTGATGTCTTTATGGACTTAAATATGAGAGATTATTCTCAAATTTTGAAAACACCAAGAATTTCATATTCATGATATAAAGTACAATTTTTCAGATTGCCTTTCATAATAGCATCAGTTATGTTGCCTGCCACACCAAGATTGAAGTTCCAGGACTGCACATCTTCCACCAGTACCTCACAGAAATGAAGCTGTGAAGAATCTGATCTTTCATCCATCCTACCATGTTCATACTATGAGTAGGAAACAGGCTCACATTGTTAAAGTTCATTTGCGTGGTTCATGAAACTGAATCCCAAGCTCTCCTGCCATCCTTTGAACCCATCCTCCATTCTGTACATTATAGGCACTTCACAGATGAGCCCTGAAGTTTTAACATGATCAAGGGAGGATACACTTGTCAATGGGTCCATTCATTCCACCTGGTGAGAAATACACAGTGCAAACACAAAACAAAGTAATATGTTAACAGGATATTGCCACAAGATAAAACATTTCTTATTGACATTTCTTTGTTCATTATATGCTCTTTAAATACTAAAGTTCTGATGTTTTTCAAACAGGCAATTTTCAGACTAATTTAAACTTTTAAAATATTTCATTAAATGTTATTATCTGAATTAACAACATTGGTGTACCTCAAATTTTACACCCACCTCATAGGTCTTCTTTCTCTCACCTTAACCTTCCTGAGATCTCAGGGACTCCAGGAAGATGAATGAGTTTTAGATACCTGACATTTGGTCATCACTGTAAAGAGGAGGCCAACAGTCTGAAACTTGCAATTCATATGTGAAGGCACAGGACTTCCACTTACAAGAGGTGTGAGAGATTCTCATGATCAAAGTTGTGCCCCTGCAAAAGCCACATTCCTGAGAGAAAGAACACATGCCAGAGCCAGAGTCATAATAGGGATAGCATCTTAGCATAGCTTGGAAGGCTTGATGGCAGGAAGATGGGTGATAAGGAGCAGGAGGCTTTAAGGGGGAGAAGAACTCAACAAGTTCAGAGAAAAAAAGGCAGAGCAGATAGAGGGTATAGGGAGAGGTCAAAACTCACCACACATGTATCATCCACAAAGCCCGGGAAAAACTACATTCTGGAGCTGCAAGCATAGCATAATGCTGTAGGTTTTGCTACCTACCATGTGAAGGTCCTGGATGAACCTAAACAGAACAGTAGAAAGCAAAGGAAACAAGAGAGAGGAAAAGGGATTTGAGAGAATTGGAAGGAAGAGAATGGGATGGAAATAGAGGGGATCAGATTGGAAAAAAGGGAGGGAAGGAAAAGAAAGAAAAGAATAGAAAAGAAAAGAAAAGAAAAGGGATAGGAAAGGAAGAAGAAAGGAAAGGGAAACAAGGATTGGCAGGGAAGGGAAGGAGGAGAAAGGGGGAGGGGAACGGAAGAGAAAGAAAGGGAGGGCAAGGGAGGAAAGGGAAGGGAAAAGAGGGGAGAGGAGGGCAGAAGGGAAAGCAAAGCAAAGCAAAGCAAAGGAAATGCATGTCGGTCTTCATCCAGACCGGTCTCTTCTGAACCTTCTGGATGCACATCTAGATACCAGTTTTCAGTGTTACAAAACAACATTGCAAATACGTCATACAAGAACAGGAGGCACAGATAGATGCTGAGGGAAGACACTGAGTTTCAAAGCATCATGAGAAACCTGTGAAGAGTGACAGCAAGGGAGTAATATGATTATTTTTTGCTTTTGATTTTTTTTTCCTTTTTATACATTACTCTGGTTTCTGTATGAAGCAGAATCAGCCCTTGCCTAGGAATTTGTTTCCATGCATGTAGATCTAATAAGAAAAATCAGTACTTATCATGCACTGATTACATACCCAGCTACTATCCTGAGTAATTAATATATAGCATTTTATTATCCCTTAACAAAACATCATAAAAGCTATTAATATGCTCTTGCTCCAAATGAAAAGATGAAAATTGGGAAATGTTAAATAATTTACCTACATTCATACAATTTTAATCAATTCATTATAAGACTTTGCTCATGTCTCAGGGATTAGCTCCTACTCACCATGCCATACTTTCTGCTAATGCCAGAGAAAGGGCTATTCAGACAATGCATCCATCCTGCTAAAGGACAGTTACGTTTCCAGTTGCAAACAGAGATGTTGGCATATGTGATGATATTAGCATGACTCCATTCTGATCTAAATAACATCAAAATGCTCAAGAGTTCTAAAGCACAAGGTGATCCCATGATGCTGGAGAATTCTGTAACCACTGAGCGAATTATACACCCAAGTCCCAAACCACACACCAGCCTGACCACCTGAATGTCTGAGGATAGTAATCACTTCTACAAGAAAGAGCTGTGTGAATTTAGAATTTGTAGTTTCTAACTCCCTAAATGTTTACAGTATTATCCAACTCAGTATTTACTTCAGAGAGACATAACCACTTACATTCATACTAAGAAAATACTTAGTTACTCTTGGGAACCCACATGAAATATTCATAAATTCACACACTAAGATCTTTCTGTTCAACTCCAAGCATCTATGAAATGGATGCCATGCTCTACTGCAAATATTTTTTTTTTATTTTTCAGTAAAGTTTACAGAGGTACAAGTTACATAGGCTGCAATCTACCCATTCTGTGTATATTCATAAGATGTTTTCAGAAAAGTACAGTGATGTATCTAAACCCATATTTTGGTTAAAGAACGGGTCCAGAACCCCTGATACTTTGCGGGTTCCCATAAGCCCTTTTTCCTCAGCTTCTCTCATCCCAAACAGATGTGAGCTGCACATCCTCCTGCATGTGGATGAAGGATGCAGATTTTCCAGATTATCTGTGTCCACATTTCCTTTAATGGATATTGCCTATTTCTAGTGCTCAAATTCATATGTATTCTCAGTAGATAATAAGGCCTTGGAAGAAAACCACTGTATTGGGGGCTTGGGATTTAGCTCAGCAGCCTAAGTGCCTGCCTTGCAAGACCATGGTCGTTAGGTAGATCTCTGGTAGTGATAAAAAAAAATTAAAAAAAAAGAAAGAAAACCACTATATTTTCCATCACACAACAGCCAGTGTTCTTCACGGACAACACAGTACATTCGTGCTTCTGTTGTTGTCATAACTAGACCAAGGAAGTCAGGAAATAACTATTTCAGCCTGTATTTGCAGCACTCAGTATACTGAAGCAGGAGGATCACAGTAAGTTTGAGGCCAGTCTGAGAAACCTAGTGATCAAAACCAGCCTGGACTACATTGCAAGACCAAACAAAACAAATAAACAAACAAACAAATCACATTTAATGATAGAGCCTGAACGTGCTTGAGGAATCTCAAACAATTATAAATGATATATGAGACTCTTGCTCTCTCCTATATCGCTATGAGAAACCTAGATGCTCAATTCCTATTTAAAGTGAACACACTAATGAGACTAGTGAGCACCTTGTTTTCAAGGAGGCACAACGTTCTCCATGACCAAACGAAGAATTTTATTAGTTAATACAAACTGTGAAGACTGAAGAGCATGTGCTATTAAATAGAAACTTAAATTCATCATTGGAGGTAAGCACATTTTCTGGTTTACAGTTGAAGCAGAAAAGGATATTCAGTGAAAAATGTCACTATGGACAACTTTCAGAGAAATGAAATGCTGTTCACTCTGCAGATGAAGGAAAAGACCACCAGTCAAGGAATGAAAGGAACTCAAGGTACAGGAAAGGGCAGAGATAGATTCTGTCTTACAGTCTGTAAATGAAAAGTACCTTACAATATGTTTATTTCAGTTCTTGAATCTGGTATTCGATTTTTGTCCTATGCAAGTATAGCTAATGAATTTCTCATTTCAAAAATTTGAGTTTGTTAATTATAATAAAACAATACAAAACTAATACACATAGCTTGGCTGTATTTTCATATAGCAAAATACTTCAGAGACAAAGAGCCCTTTAACTTCTGCTCAGCTCTTCAGACTTCCTCATCCATCAGGCAGACACAGTCTCTCAGGCAGCAGGAGGAAATGTTCAAGCCCTGGGTCACACAGGGAGCAAGCAGGTGGGGAGACCTTGGCAGGAAGTTTATGTTCGAGGCTGAATCACTGTGGGAGGAGCACTAATACCCTGCCAACAGTAATAACTCGCCACATCTTCAGCCTGTGCGCCGCTGATGGTGAGAGTGAAATCCGTGCCAGACCCACTGCCACTGAACCGCTCTGGGATTCCAGATGCTCGGGTGGATGCCCAGTAGATCAGCAGTTTGGGGGATTGTCCTGGTTTCTGCTGGTACCAGCTTAAAAGATTCTTGTTGTTACCACTGTATAAAAGACTCTGACTGGACTGACACCTAATGGTGGCGCTCTCTCCAGGAGACACAATCAGGGAGGCTGGAGACTGGGTCATCACAATGTCACCACAGACACCTGCAATCAGAAATGCATAGTAATTACACACACACACACACACACACACACACACACACACACAGGCTTTATCTTATAAATATTAAAATACCGCATTTAAAAGCTGACACTAATAAGATTGCCAATTAGTATTCACTTGGTTCTTATTATTTCTCATTGCATTTTAAAAGTATAACTTTAAGTCTACAAAGATACAACTCTTAATGATTTTGGAGCTGTTCAATTTCTCACCAGAGACACAGAGCAACAGGCCCGTGAAGACCTGGATCCTTGACCTCATTTTGTTGCCCCTGACTCCCCGATGGAGCACAGACCTCCTTGCAAAGCCTTGTTTATAAAGTCTGAGAAGTTGAGCTGGCCCTGGAGGAGCCTATGAAAATTCATCTGTAAATAGGGAAGCAAATTGCATGGGCAGTGAACTATGAAAGGAACTATTTAAATCAAGATCCAAAAATAGTTTCACGGAAAATATAAGGAGGTGACAACAAAAACACAGTAGTCACTTCAGAAACTCTGAGATCATTTTAGAAACTGTAAAATTGCATATCACTATATGGCCTAGGACTGTGATCATGAACAAACACAGATTTAAAAAGATTGTGCATATTACAGGAACAATAGGCTGGCTGCTTCACATCAACACACTGAATTACACAATAAAATATGCTAGAAAAAAGATTATAAAAATAAAATAAAGGGGAAAGAAGGAAATATGATAGACACAGAGAAAGACAAAAGAAAGTGACTACTACTACAGAAGTTCATATTTTCTATGACAAAAGCAAAGTCTGTTTTCCAAAGCCATATTTATCCTGATACTGAGAAACACAGTACGTGCCTGAGCCCCAGTGTCTCCCTGTGCATGAGCCACAGAGCCAGGACATTTAAGCTGGGGGACTGAAGAGTTCCATGGAAGTGTGAATCAAGCACACAGATGACCCTGCTTTCCACAGCTACTGAGATTTGAGGAGAGGGATCCAAGAAAATTGGATAATGGATGGAGAATAAAAGGACAAAATTTACTAGGGAAACCATGGCTGCAGAACTACACTGCCTAATTTATATGCCAAAAACACTTGCTTTAGAGAATGTAGAAATCAACAATCCCCCTATTAGATTAAGATAACATTCCTGATGACCAGGTACCAAGTTTTAAAACCTCCCTGAAGGAAGACACGAACATCCTAATTCTTAATCAATTTGATCTCACTCTGAATTTTTCTTAAATAATTTTGTGTAATCCATTTCAAAATTTTCCTTAAGATTACTAGATATCATCCTATAAAAGAAATATACACTATGGGTTGAGGAAGCTTCTAATTTCCAAGGAAAAATATACAAAGGTGTGTGGAACTGTCTGCTTTCATTCTTAGTAAGTTATCGTATTTCTAGTTATTTAAACTCATAATGGGTTTTGTTTCTGCTTTAAGAAGCTGAAATATTAGTGCTCGTTCAAGTTAAGCAGACAGTGCAGAGGGTCTTAAAAACACAGAACGGTCATAAAAGTAGAGATCTCTGTCTTTCTCTAGATGAAGCAGACTTTTCCATCTGCCAAGTCCTTTCCAATAGAGTGTTCTTCTGCAGTCAATCAGTAAGCCCAGCAATGGACTTTACCTAACATTTGTTCCTAACAGCCTCAGTGTTTTGAGAGCACATAACCACATAAGATATTATATTTGTAAGAGAATATTTAGCTACCTATTTTTTGAAAAACCACAATATGCTAGTGACCAAAATACACACTGGGTGTGTTAGACTACTTGGGATAGCATAGAAATATTAGAAACTTATTGAAAATTACCTAGGTTTAACAGCTTCCAGCATGGGAGTCAAGAAGTCTGCAATGAGAGTTGCTCAGTAGTTCAGACTCAAAGCGAGCACCTTGGAAGAGGCCTAGGAGAAAGTCACGCAGAGGTCTGAGTTACATTGAGATACTGAAAGATTTGGCTATTTCTGGCTCTTTTTAAGTGTGGCCATTTCCTTTTATTTTGTGGACAGGTGATAGTGGTGGATCAATATGCTAGAAAGAAGAAATTTGGGAAACAGTTTTCCATGTTGATTCAGAAATACATGAACATAAAATCATGCCTGGCTCATTTTATGCATTAACAAAGGGGTTCTTGTCTTAAGAAATCTTTTAATTCATCTGATAGAGAAAGAGATAAGTGTAACCATGCACTCATTTAAAAAATAGTTGTCAGAAAATTTCATATTGCTATGAAACTATAGTTCCCGTTAATTGAAAAAGACAGTTTTCAACCTCGGAATTCTTTTGGCTTGAGTTTATGAAGCTCCTTTATGAAGTTTAGTCACTAAATCTACAAAAAGTATTGCATCTAATGCTTATTCTTAACATTCTTATAATTTCATTGGTAATTGCAGATTTCAGATGCTCTAAACTAAGTTCACTCCATTATGTTGATGACAGAAAACTCTGATGATCAACACTTGTGAAGTAGGATATGTTTCTTTCTCTCATTAGCAGGGAGGGAGATGAGTATCCTGACTTTTATCATTCCAGACATTGATCTGGATGAATGCATATGTATCCTAGGACCTCTTGAGCAGGAGGGTCACACGCACTGTGACCCCTACACAGATCAAGACTTTCAGACTAGGGTCTTTCTGTCGCTGGAGACAGCAAGGAATATATCTCTTTTGTTTTTCTCTTAATTCAAAACATAATTTATATTATTTGGCTTACATAAGAGGTATATATTCCTGGCCTTTACTCCTCCCATATCACTCAACCAGGGAATTCTATAGGGTGCCGCAGAGAAAATCTTTCCTTGCAAGTAGCAGATCTGAAAACTGAGAATGTAACAGCTGGTGCAGCAGGCTCACTTGCCTATGGACTGGGGAGGGTTGGTTATTAGGCTGAAACACTGTGAGAGTGAAGTTATAATATTGCTGACCATAAAAATCATCCACACCTTCTGCCTGGGGTTTGTTTATAGTTTGTGTGAAGTCAGACACAAACCCAGTGCAACTGAACCAGTCAGGGATCTGACATGCCCGGGTGGATGCCCAGGGGATGAGCAGCTTTCGAGCCTGTCCTGGTTTCTGCTGACACCAGGCTAAGTAGTAACTAGAGTTGTTGCTCTATAAACTACTCTAGCTGGGTCTGCTGTTGGTGTTAAGGTGTTAAAAGTCTTTTTTACAGCCACAGTTGGGGATCATCGTAGTATCACCATAGGCCGCTGCAACTGCAACTGGAAATAGATAAGCATCATCCACACACACCCTCTGATACACACACACACACACACACACACACACACACACACTCACAAGTAAATGCAAACAAGTTATCATGTGTGCATTATAATGTCTTGTAAAATTCATTTTAAAATGTTATTAAAAGTCTGAGCATAATTAGGTCCATACTGGGAATACTTTTTATCCTATAATATCTTTAAGATATTTTTCAACTATGCAAATATTTCTCTAAAAAGATTTCAGTACTGAGCTTCTCAGCAGATACCCACCGGAGCACAACAATGAGGACATGGGTCTGAGGTCCTACTTCCCTGACCCTGCTGCCTGATGATGTCCTTTTCTCACTACAAAGCCTTTGTTTATAAAACCTGGGCAGGTGGGCTGGGCCTGCAGGGACTCATACAAAAGGAGAAAGAGGGAAGCCAACCTTATAGACAGTGAACTGTAGAATTATGTGAAAAAAAATTCTATCATATGAACTGTAGTTATGTGAATAAAAATTACACAGCTGTCAAGTTATTAGCTTTATATTTAACTTAGAAAATAGTTGTAAACACCAGTGGATTTATTAAATGAATGTATTTTCTAGGTTAAAAATAACTTGAAATGGATATGGTATCCATTTATCTGAGGATCTAGTATCCTCCGATAAATAATTCTGGTGAAATAGTAAAACATAAAGAGAAAAGACAAAAGATTCAGAGAAAGAGAGAGGGATAAAGAGCTATGGATGGAAAGAAAGAACAAGAAATAGAAAGATAGAAAAAACAAAAGAAAGAAAGAAAAAAGAGAGAAACAAAGAAAAAAGACTAAAAAGAAAAAGAGAAAGAATGAAGAGACACAGAAAGAAAGAAGAAAAGGAAGGAAGGGAGAGAGAGGATCATACTTGAGGGAAAAGAAGAGGAACATCTTGAAAACAATGTAAAATAAATTTCTGTACTCAGAAAAATGAGACTTGAAAACATAATACAGATCACCTTCTAGAAACACAAGGGCTGAAAGAACACTTCATCAATATTTTACAAAACCAAAATGGTTATAAGTTCTCCAAAAAGAAGAAAAATTAAAGTAGATGAAGACTTGAAAACACCAAGAACAGTAACCAAGGAAAAATATACAACATTTTGTCATTTAACTTTTTAAATAACTGGTTAACTAGGTAATCATTATTGCAACAAAATATTATGGAGTTTATAATGTGTAGAAGTAAAAGGAAGTCAGCAAAATTTAAAGACTACCACCTGTAGCATCATGTTAAAAAGAATGCTAGTGGGGATATTTACATAAGAAAGCCGGATGGTACCTTAGACAGACTTGCAGCTGCCCACTGAGAAGGTCACCATCCTTTCCTGCCTCCTGGTATCCCCTCCGACTAGGTAGCACTGACACTCTCCAATCCACCAGAGTCATCAATCAGGATTAAGAAAACCAGTGTGTGACTCAATAGGCAAGAAGATTAAACACTTTGTTGAATTTTTGTTTCTAAGATTCTATTGTTATTTGTTGTGTTTTTATGTACACTTGCTGTACTTAATCACATGTACTCTGAGAAGCTGGCACATGTACTTGACTAATCTTAAGTATTTTTTAATTCCTCTTGCCCTCCTTTCCCTCCACTTCGCTCTATCTCTAGTTTCCCTACCAATTTGCAGAGGATTTATCTCCCTATTTTCTATTATGTCATACTTTGGTTTGAATTTATTTCCACTTTGGATTTCACATATAAGATAAGAAGATATTTATGATTGGGTCTCTGATTTATTTCGCATAATTGTCTCAACATGCCTTCATTTTCCTACAAATGACCCAATCCAATTGATGACTCAGTAGTATTCTATTGTGCATAAATGCTATATTATTTTATCTACTGATCCATTGACTGATGATGAATATGCCAGATGCTCCCAATATTTTGTGCTTATGAGTTGTGCTGCTCTGAACAAGCCTGTGCATGGATCACTGTGATATGATGTCCTGAACTCTTTGGGGGAAGACAACTAGAGCAGAAAGAGCGGGATCAATCAGAATTTCTATTTTTAGATTTCTGCAGACTCTCCATACAGAATTCCATAGTGATTGTACTAGTTGATATTTCCACCAACAAAGTAGAAAGGTTCATTTTTCCTCATAGATAAACTTATATTTGTATTTAGTTTCCTGATGACAGCCATTTTTGTGGAAAATGATGGAATATCAGTGTTGTTTTAATTTGCATTTTTCTGTTATATATATATATATATATGTATGTATATATATATTTCTTTATGTATTTATTAACTATTTTTTTCTCATGAGGATTGTTCTTTCAATTACACATTTTGATTGCCTTTTTATTTAGAAGGTCTATTTATTAAAGTTCTTCAAATATTTTAATATTAGTCTTGGTTTTGATATGTGTATGTACGGCAAAGACATTTTTCCCATTCAGCAGGATGTGTTTTTGCTCTGTTAGTTGTTTCCTTAACTGTGCAAAAGTATTTCAATTTGATACAATTTCTTAAACTGGAGTTTTGTTTGAAAAATTCTTTCTGTCTATGTCTTCAAAATTTTTTCCTATATTGCCTTACAGCAGGTTAAGGGCTTCTTTTTCATTACGCATGATTTTGATCCATTTTCACTTTATTTTACTATGTGGTAAGAAATAGGGCTTTAGCTTCAAACTTCTCACGTGTGTAACCAGTTTTCCCAATGCCATTTGTTAAAGAGGTTGTCTTTCCACCAGCAAATGTTTTTCAACCCTTTCTCAAAGATCAGATGAATGGGTGTTCCCAGAGTTTTTTCTGCATCCTTTATTCTGTTTCATTGAACCAAGTCTGGTCTGTTGTTTTAGCTACTTTATCACTGTAGCTTTGTAATATATCTTGAATTCTGAGATTGTGATGTGTCCCATTTTGCCCTTATTGCCTAGGATTGCAATTACTGATCTGGGTCTGTTTTGGTTCCATATAAATTTCAGGATTGTTTTTCCTAGTTTTGTGAGGAGTGCTGCTGGTATCTGACTGATAGTTCATTAAATCTATATATCTGCTTTGGTAGCATAGCAATTTTGACAACATTGATCATGACTGTTCAGGAAAGGGAAAGAACTTTTTGATTTTTGGACGTTGCATCATTTTCCTGAATCTCCTTTTTTCAGAGTCCCATGGTTTTTATTGCATAGATTTTCACTTCCTTGATTAGGTTAATTCCTAAGCATTTAATTTTCCTTGAAGCCTTTGCAAATGTCATTCTTATCCTAATTTCTTTTTCAAAGGTTTAATTGTTGAGATACAGGTATATGCGGCTTCAGATGGCTATGTTTAGTATTTTGCTCCAGAAAAATCCTTGTGCCACCTCATCAGAATGCAGATGCGATATAATGAAGAGGTTCACAGAGCAACAAAATTAATTCCAAACAATCTGTGTGAAGGCATGGACAGCTGATTCAAAGAAAACAAGGGACATTATGGTAGCCACTGTTGATTTTCTGTTGTCTTGTTTTGAAATCCTATGTTGCTTGCCTTGTTGTGTTCTGATTTGCTTTGTTCTGTTTCATTTTATTATCTTTAAAATAAATAAAGTTAAAAATTGATTCTAAACCAGTAAGTGGTTTATCTTGAAAGCCACTAATGAAGCCTCTGAATGACTGTAACTCTTGTAGGCACCATGGCTAGAATGCAAAGAGGACTCTTGACCCAGTACCAACCATTCTCAACCAATTTAAACAATTCCCAGATTCTTCACTAACAAGAACTATGTGAGAGAATAAAATTTTGCGTGACCCTTTTTCATTACCAGTCAATATTGTTATACAAAATACAAAAGGAACAAATAGAGATAGTGCAATAAAGTAAAATATGGCCATGCATATGAATGTCATTGGCTATATAAAACTAGAAATATTTACATAGTGAAAATATGCACTGATTCAAAGTACATGACAATAAAACTGTGAAAATCGGGAAGAAAGAAATGGAAGTATTGAAAAACCCTTGAACTGCCTATGAAGGTCTAAAAAGTGACTCTTTATATATGTTATTATTGCCAAAATAAAAAGAATGATTTTACTTTCTTTCAAATTCTGGTTTGTTCCAAGGAGATTTTTAGTATTACTGAAATAAAACTAAAATACAATTTATTAAAGTTTTCCAGTCTCATCCTTTTCTGAAGCACTTGTAGGGGGCATGTTCTCCCAGTGGTGTGAGCACAGCTTGGTGGAACTTCCATCATTTGGGGTCCTCAAGTGACTGTATACAGCAGAGCACACTGCTGGCCATTTGTGGTGAATATGTTTAAGGGAAAGAATGCTTTCAAAGGATTCTTCAAAGCAGTCTGAGGCCAAGAAATTTGAACCAATCATGCACTGCAACCTGTGCGGTAAAATATAAGCACATGAAACAACATTGAAATGAAAGCGGTGAGCCATGACTATATTTGGTTTTCTAAGCACTTAAATGTAATATTCAATAAACATACAATTAAAAGAAAGACATTATACAAGCTGATTTTTATGGTGCAATGTGTTTGCAGGCTCACAACATCATCTTGCAGGAATTATGATGGAAAACAGAGCAGAAAATCACATCCTTGAGAATTCTCACAGTCTCAATATGTGTTTGCATAAGTTCTTAAGCTTTTTACTGATACACTAGCAGCGTCCAGAAGTTCCAAGGAACACCTCTCATCTAAGGGATTTAGAGACTGAAGATCAAAACGTATCTCATTTATCACACCCTTGAGATGAGGAAATAGAAGCCAGAACACAAATGCTTTCATCCGATCACTTAGTGTTTGACAGAACTGAGGTTAAATCAATTCTATCAATCGTTAGTGTTCTGTCTGCCCAACTTCTCTCACCACTTATCAAGCTTACAGTCTAGAGACAACAGCCTAACAAACCTTCCTAAATGTAACTGTATTTCATTAGACGTTGACACGGGGCTTCACATTTGTTCAAGTAAGTTGAACCAAGAAGTAAGTTTCTCTCAATGTTGTCTGTGAAGTTTAAAGCTGTGTTTCTCAAAGAATGACTTGTGCTTGCTATTCTATGACCACGTGAATTTTAATGTATTTCTGCATGACACATTCAGGTAAAACTTTAACATAATATTTCTGCACAATGCATTCATGTAAAATAGACATTCTGAGATGCTCAGTGAAGATACTCGGCTTCACATTGCTCCCTATTACATCATGTGGTGGTGATAGGGGATTTCCCCACCTAATATGAATAAAGAAAATTTCTAGTGATGGCAGCAAGGCCAGAGTCTTAGGCAAATTCAGGAGCCACCACTAGCAATGCTTAGTCATACCCAGCATAGACTTCAGGTCCCAAGCATGCCCCAGGCATATCCCCAGTCTAGTTCTGGATGATGAACAATGGACAATTTACCAAACGCAATGTCCTGAGACTTTACCAAGTCCTTCTGGTATCTCTGTAAAAGTTATTGTATTCGGAATTCTCCCCCAATGGCAATCTTTATATATGTGGTTAAATATTAAAGCATGTGTTTGAGTTTGAGATTATAAGTTTTGAAGCAGAGTGCCCTCAAAAGTGATTATGGAACTTTGGTGACCCCTTTTTTCATGTCTCAATCAAGAAATGAATAAACCTTACTCAGCCACATCTTTTCATGATGTGGAGCCTCTCCAAAACTAAGGCAGGAAGCCAACAGCCAAGGACTGAAATCACCACAATTTTAAGCCAAAAAAAGGAAGCTTTTTTTTTTTTTCTAAATTGACCTACAAATCTGGTTTACATTGAGATATCTGTGTAACTCTTTTTCTTTCTCCATAACATTTTCACAAGTTTCATTTTTATTTCTGACTCTTAAGTCTTGCTTTGAATGCTTCAAAAAATAATGCGAACACAGCATTCTATTTGAAGACAGTAGTAAATTAGGGATTACATCAATCTAGAATCCTGTTAAAAAAAAAAAAAACTACAATGAAGAGCGAACCGGGGTTCTCTCAGGACACTTTACATAGCAATGTTGTGAAATACTCAAGATATTTATGGCTAAGGTGAGCCTCCTACTTTCCACCATTACTCGTAATACTTATTAGGACAAATGGTCTAAAAAGACATTTGTTTCTAAGTGTTATGCATGCAAAAAGAGACTGCAAACTGATAGTTTTTGAAGTAAACAGTTTGCTCCCTACCTACAACCCACTCTCATGAAACTAAATTTTAATAGCCTCTTTCTCCCTTTTGTTGAAGAGCCTCCTCCAATACCACCATTATCCCCAAAACCTAATGTGGAAGACAGAATGAAAATTTGGATTAGAGGGATAGTTAATATCTATTACATGATTGTTGACTTATGGGACAACTGTCAAAGTAAATATGAAGCACTGCATCTTTACATTCTCTGATGCTTCTAGACAGTCACAATGTGCCTCCCATGGTGATGACCATAGCCCATTGGCCCCTGTAGTGAAAGATGGAGAGACTGTGTTTATATTGTAAAGACCAAACAAATAAGCTTTTCTACCATATTGCATGCGAGAGGAGAAACAAAACTAAAATCGAAGACACCTGCTAGGCATTTAGATCTCAGTCACCAGAAAATTTGCAGAGATGTCTTCTTAAATGGGAAAGTAGTCAAAAGCAACTCACCAGCACTAGGAATCAAGACTGAAATGGAATATATTCGTATTCTGGCATGTCTCCAGTCATCACACTTGCAGTAA
Organism: Cavia porcellus; assembly: GCF_034190915.1. Lineage (NCBI taxonomy): Eukaryota > Metazoa > Chordata > Mammalia > Rodentia > Caviidae > Cavia > Cavia porcellus. The sequence continues at coordinate 40,039,191 of NW_026947501.1, read as the reverse complement.
CTTTGGTAAATCTATGGTTCTGGATCTCAGGGAAGAAGTCTGGACAAGAGACACACATTCTGGGATACAGAGTGAGGTCAAGACCCAGTGAGTGCAAGCAGCTGAAGAAATGCTGTGTTCTGCCATGCAATCCCACTACGCAAGAGTTAGAGATGAGGAGAACTCTCTCCCAACACCACCCTAGAGAATGACAAGAAGGATTCATCTAGGCAGAAATTGAACTGAGAGTGATGTTCCTAGGCCAATAGTTGTAGAATATCTTTTCACTTTACAAATATGAAATTAAAATCCTAAGTAGAGGAAACCTTCTGTTGGGGCTGATTGATACTGAAGGACTCTTCCACTGTTTCCTTTGCAGTATCACTGCTCGCCCTGTGCAAGCAGAGGGGGAAGGGAACACTTACAAGCTTGAAACCTGCTGCCATTTGCTGGCCATGTTCCTGCATCGCAGGTTCCAAGGAACATGCTGTGGTAAGCTTCAGAATATCTTTTCTATTTGTCCTGCATTCCTGTGTTCTACTTTCATGATTTATCTTTATTATTTCAGTGTATTGAAACTTTGATAAAACTGACGCCCTGTCAGTCTCACTATTTTCATTCTTCATGTAGGAAACAGCTTCGCACAGAGTATTTTTCTGCAGTAATTAATGTACTTCATCAAATATCCTATGAGGTGTCCACCATTTGAATGCACTACTGTACCCACCCCATCCACACACAGGAGTAGCATGCAGGCCGTTCTCCATGCTACAGCAGCTCTGCTGTCTTCCATGCTCATGAATTTAGTTACAGTCTTATAACTCTGCTTTAATTACCCACCACACCTCTGACTTTATTGTCAGAAACCCAAAAAATACACAATACTATTGGATTATTATTATTATTACCATTAAATAACATTTGATAAGTCTTATTTTATTTCAAATAACATTGTCACAATATAAAAATTCACTATCTATGTTTTTTTTTAAATTTGCATAATAGATTTAGCTTTTGCTTTAAATACCACTATTTTATGCTGGGTGAGCTTTTGCAATCATTTTGATATTTTTTAAAAGATACATTAAAAATTATTAATATGAATGATCAGCATAGCGGAAAGATCTTAAACTCTAGGCCCAAGGTAAATGTCTCATTCGAGTCACCTTATTCTGTCCCCTGTGTCAGGGACTCCAAAGATATAGATGACTCTTAAATACCTGAGATTTAGGCCATCAATCTCAAGAGAATGATGATCCTATGAAAACACTTACCTACAGGTGATGATGCAGGGTTTCCAGCTACAATTTACAGTTAAATTCCAAATTCCAGGTTCCTAAACTGCAAGTGCAGAGGACCAGTGGAATAACACTCCTTAAGTAAAGAGCAATTACACTCACCTTAGCTAAACCTGGCCTTATCTCCTTGTGCTGATATGCACAGAGCTGCCTAAGCATTTCCTTTTCCCTTCAATTGGCTCTAAACAATGTAAATAGGGGTGGCTGAGGTGCTGATGTGGAAGCTTTGAAGTCAAGTGGCAGCCTGTTGCCCCACCTGTGTCTCCATGTAACAGGCTGAGCACAGTGGGATGGCTAAGCAAATACTGCAGGAATATCAGCTGTGTTCCAGGCTCAAGATAAGATGGTAAGACAGCAGGCAAACAACAAAAAACAAACAAACAAAAAAAGGTTTGCAAACCTTTGAAGAGTAAAGACAAGAAAATAGTTTAATTTTTATTTTAATTGTTTTTAAAGATTAATCTGGTACTGAGTGAAAGAAAGCAGTCATTAAATACCTATTTATAAATTTACATCCCCTAGGATTTCATGTAACTAACAATGCCAAGTAATTTATGCAGGCTATTTTACTCATCACTGTGGCAAATTTATAAGAGCTATTAGTGAGCTATTAGTATTTCTACATTTCAAGTGAGAAATGGAAACATTAAACTCACTCAAGATTCCTTGGATGCAATTTAAGATTTTATTCCTGGCTCTGAGCTAAACTTTCATGCTACATAGTACACATCTTCTCACTGGGAGAAAACATTCTGGCCAGAAGATACCACTGCTCAGCTACAGGATGATTAGATCATGTGGGCTGGCATTAGCAGGATTCCACTCTGCTCTGAAACAGCGTCCAAGTATTTGTGAGCACAGAAACATCTTCCAAGTATTTGTGAGCATAGAAGCCTAAGGTCAGTCCATGACCCTGATAGCATCATCATGACTAATTCCTAGGTGGCCTCTCTCAGAGGGCAGTGTGGAGAGTTCACCTGAGCGCCAGGACACAGGCTCTCCCCCTGTGACTGTCTATGCATAGCACCATGTGAATAAGAAACAGGCAGATAAGCAGTGGGGATGTAGCTCTGTTAGAGCCCTTCTGTAGCATGGGAAAGGACCTAATACTGCAAAAGCAAGAAAGAGGCATTTAAATTGATTTTCTATTTTCTACACAATTACAATTTAAGATATCAGCAAACACAGAATTTAGCACCTTGAAATACCTGAAGGTATAAATTATCTTTTTTTTTTGTACTGGGTTGTGAACTCATGACATTGTGCTTTCCAGACAGGCACTTCTGCAACTGACCTAAATCCCCAGCCCTTTATCTTCAATTTTTACACTAAGAAAACCTTTAGTCAGAGTTACAAATTGAATCATGTCCTCTATGTTTGCAATTCATATATTATGCACTTTTTATTGGCTCCAAAAAAGCTTAAAACTCCATTTTATATTTTAAAATTTTTATTTCCATTTAAGTATGGTTTACGAGGCAAAAATTTGCTTGTGGTGAGCCACCTTTCTGGATGGACATATGAGCTGCTTTCAAAATTCAATGCCTAGCAACTGTGTTGCTGTAAACATGTGTATGCCTCAATCACTGTAAAATGATATCTTGAACACGTTTTGGAAGACGGATAGAAGAAGAAGACCAGAGTCAAGCAGAACTTCTGTTTTTAGCTTTTTGCAGCATCTCCACATAGAGCTCCACATTGGTTGTTCTAGTTTGCATTTTCACTAGCAAAGTAGAGTGGTTTTTATTCCCCCAGCCTCACCAATATTTGGTATCATTTGATTTTAGGGAAGTATTGTTTCTGGACAAAATGGGACCTCAGTGTTGTTATAATTTGCACTTTTCTCAGAGGCAGGGATGTATATTTATTATCTGTTTGCTTTTCTAAAACCTGTCTGTTTCTTTTAGTTGCCCATTTTTGATTGAATCTTCTATTTAGCAGGTCTATTTCTTAAAGTTCTTCACATATGGTCAGTATTAGTCTTCTTCTTCATGAGCACAGGGCAAAGGTTTCTTCCTGTTCTACACAGTGTCTGTTACCTCTTGTGGTTGCTTCTTTAACTACACAGAAAATTTCAATTTGTTGTTTCTTGATGTAATTTATCACACAATGGGGGTTCTGTTCAAAAAGTCTTTGCCCCCATATGTCCTCAAGTCATTACTTATATCATCTTCCAGCAGATTCAATGCTTCTGTATTAAAGCCCAGGCTGTTGATCCTCTTTTATTGTATATTTTCACTTGTTGAGAAACAGGGTTTAGGGTCAAATGTCTCTTGGGTGTACACAGTTGTCCTAATATCATTTGTTAACGTGTCTGTCTTTCCATCAGCCAATATCACTCACTTCCCTCTGAAAGGCCAAATGAATGGATGTGATGAGAGTTGTTTCTGCCTCCTCTTTTTTGTTTCATTGATCCATGTGTCTGTTTTTGTAGCCAGTACCATGCCATTTCTATCACTGTAGTTTTGTAATATATCTTGAAGTCTGAGATTTTGATGTTTCCTGTTTTACTCTTGTTGCCTAGGATTGAAATCGCTATTCTGGATCTTGTCTGGTTCAATAAAATCTTAAGGTTGTTTTCCTACCTTTGATAGGAATGCTGTTGTTATTTTTGGTGGGTACTGCATTAAATAGATATGTCTGCTTTAATAGCATAGGAATTTTCACAGTATTGGTTTTGAATCTCCAGCAACAAGAAATAACGTTTTTATTGTCTGATGTTGCAACATGGTCTTTGATCTCATTTTCCAGACTACTATAGTTTTCATTATGCAAATTTTAAACATCCTTAGTTAGATTATAACTAAGCATTTAACTTTCCTTTAAACTATACAAATCTTATTATTTTCCTTATTTCTTTCTCAGAAGGTTCATAACTGAGGTCCATATATTTGTGATTTCTAATTCTTGTATAGTATAATTAGGTCCGAAAGAAGCCGTGCGCCACCTAGTTAGAACACGCAGGCAGTACAAGCAAGAGGGTCACAGAGGAAAGGTGATGTTCTCTGCCAATCAGCAGCAAAATTAACCCCCAGGCAATGAGTGGCTCATCTTGAAAGGCACCAGTGAATTCTTGGGATGATTGTGACTCACTGTGCCTACAAGCCAAAGAAAACCTTGAGCCAGCTCCAGCCATTCTAAACCGACTTGAAATATCCCATATTCTTCATTCATGAAAAACATATGAGAAAATAAAATTGTGCTTTAAGCTGCTTCATTTGCAGTCAAAATTTTTACTTAAAAATAAAAAAGGAAAGAATACATGGAGTAAGTTAAAGTAAAATATTGGTATACATGTGCATGTCTTTGGGCTCTATAAAACTACCACAATATTTTACAAAGTAAGAATATAATTTGACATGAAATGTAAGACAATAAAACCAGGTAAGTCAGGAAGAAGTCAGTGAAAGCATTGAAATGTCTTTGAATTAGGATAAACGTATAAAAATGCTAATATTTAAGTCTTTTTCACCAAAATAATGACAATGATTTTTTGTTGTTTGTTTTAATTTTCAGTTGGTTAAACAGAGATTTTAAAGAATATTATTACTCAGGTAAAATTAAAGCACAATCACCCACAGTTTTCTGGTCCTGTCCTTCTCTACAGCACTTGTAGGGACCATGCACCCCAGTGTTGCACACACAACCGGATGGAAGATACATCACTTCTGGTCTAGAGTGACTCTATGCAAAACATCACAGACTTAGCTGTGGTGGAATATACGTGTGTAGAGAACATTATTTGCAAAAGATTTCTCAATGCTGGGCCATGAGATATGAGCTAATCATATATTGCAGCCCATCCTGTAAGATATAAATGCATGAAATGAAACCAAATTGTTGGTAGTGACTAATGACTGTGTTTTATTTTCTTACTACTTAATTGTAAAATTCAATAAATGTATACTTAAAAATAAGACATTTCTAAAGGTGATTTTATGGTAGAATTTGTTTTCAGGTGCACCCCATCTTCTTGCAGGCATTGTGTAGGTAAAAAAAGTAGAAAACTACATCACTTGGAAACTGAACCCTATCGAAGTTTGTATCCATGTGTTCATATGATTTTTGGTGATCACACTAGCCTCCTGACACTCCAAGGAAGACCTCTCAACTAACTTTCTCATCTCAGTGAGGAACAAAATAACTGTTAAAAACATACCTCATTTATCACACGCTTGAGATGAGAAAATGAAAACCGGGACACAAATGACTTCATTAGGTCACTTAGTTCTTGCCAAAGCTGAGGTTTTCCTCAAATTTTTAAACTGTTAATTTTATGTCTTTCCATCTTCCCTCAAGACTTATTTATTTTAAAGTCTATGCCAAAAAACCTATATAAATGTAAATCTGTTTGTAAACTTATATAAATGTAAATCATTTGCTCCAATTACTTCCACTAGGAATTAAGTTTCCTCTCTTCCAATGTTGAAGTGATGCTTAAAGCCTCTCTTACAAACCTTATCTATTTCTCATAGAAAGACTTGTCCCTTTTATTCTGTGTGTGTAAATTGTAGCATATTTCTGCATGATAAATTCAGATGAAACTTTAACATAATATTTCTGCAGAGCACATTCATGTAAAATGGACACTCTGGGAAGATTTCTGTGAAGCTACCTGGCTTCATATTGCCCCCTATTACACCACATGGAAGTTATAGTGTATTTTCTCTTCCAAATTTGATAGAAGCAGTAAAGAAAATGTATGCAGTTTTCAGCAAGAACAAAGTCTTGGCCAACTCAAGTGCTACCACTAGCAATGCATACTTGTACCCAGCATAAACCTCAGGTCTCATACATGACCCAGGTGTACCTCCTGTCTAGTAGAGGACACTGACCAAAGGCAAAATTACCCACTGCTAACCCCAGAGATTTACTAAGCGCTTCTGGTACCTTTGTAAACGTTATAGGCTGGAATCCTCCCCAGGAACACATTTAATTTATGTAGTAAAATACTTGCTCAGGTTGTTTGAGTAAGACATTTCACATTTTAAAGGTGAGAGCCCTCCAGAGGAGCTATGGTACATTAGTATCTTCTTTTTTCATGTCTCACTCATGAGTTGAGCAAGTCTTGCTCAGCTACACAATCCCTTCCACGATGTGCTGCATCTCCAACACAAAACCAGGAAGCCAACAGGAAGGGACTGAAACCTCCACAATTATAAATCAAGAGAGAGAGACAGGGACAGAGACAGAGGCAGAGACACAGTCAGAGACGTTTGTCTCTCTGGAAGACTGGTTCAAAGCAAGATCTTTAGTGTAACTACTCTTCCTCAATACATTGTTCACCATTTTTAGTTTTGTTTCTGACTTTTGAGACTGGTATGTGTTGCTTCCAAAAACAGTGCTAATACAACATCCTACTTGAAGGCTAAATTATTTAGTGAGTGAATTACTCCGGAATCCAGTTAAACGACTTCCATGAAGGGGCAGTGAACATTTCTAAGAATATGCCACATAGCAATTGATTTCAACTTCCCAAGGTATCAATGCACAAGGTGAGGTTCTTACTCTCCATTAATATTAACAAAGCTTACTAGGATTTTACTTCAAAACAAGCATTGTTTCTAAATTTTCTCCATATAACTAGGGGTTGAAAAATTGTAATTCTAGAATTTAGCAGTGTACACCTCTCGTTGATCTCACATTCAAGACAGCAAGTAAATTTCAATAGTCTGTTTCTAGTTTTCCTTGAACATCCTCTACCAAGACTACCATTTTCCCCAACATATCATGTGGAACAGGACAGAAATAATTTCTTTATAGGAATGGTTAACATCTATTATATAATTTTAGGCTCTGGAAAAATTTTCAAATTACTATGAAATCTAGTTTATAGTAATTTATTACTATGAAACCTAGTTTATAGTTTATAGTCTGATACTTCTAAGAAATCACAATGTGCCTTCTATGCTGAAGACCTTAACCCATTGGCCACTGTAGAGAAAGACGGGCAGTCTGTGGTTATTCTGTAAAGGCAGAACAAATAAGTATTCCTGCCATACTGGACATGAGGTAAGAGAGACTAGTAAAATTGAAGACACTAGATATACACATAATTCTAAGCCACCAGAATTTGAAGATGGCTTCATACATGGGAAAACAGACAAAACCTGTTTGGGGTTCTGGGAATCAGGACTGAATTGGAATATATTAGAAATATAGCATATAACTGGACAGCTAAATGGCAATGATTCTGGTATATGTGTGATTCTGAAGATTAGCAAAGTAGTCTAAGCAGGAGACACAATTTTGGGGAGATGAAGAATAAATGAGTGCAAACAGCAGAAGCCAAGCTGTGCTTTGGCACCTAACCTCAGCACACATGTGTCAGGAGATGAGGAGAAGCCATCACTGAAAATGAGAAGAACACCCAGGTGAGAATTGTATAATAATTTATAATTACTATAATATAATCCTAGTCTTGTCTCAATGTACAGAACTGACTAAGATGTCTCCTTTCCTCCTCAGTTGGCTCTGAGGGTTGTAAATAATGCTGGCTGAAGTACTGATGTGTAATCTCTGAAGCCAAGTGACAGCTGTGTTTCTTCACCTGTGTCCCCCTATAAAAGCCTGACCATAGAGGGAGGGAAGAGCAAATGCCACCAGAGTTCCAGTTGGGTCTGAGCCTCAAGATAATGGGCTATGATTTCCGGAGGCAAAGAAAAAAAACTTTGCACAACAGATCTAGAGTACCTGACTCCCAAACATTAACTGGCACCTCATTCATGTTACGCAGATTGGACTTTTTGCACACCATTTTTTTTTTTTTACATATTGAAAAGGTGCTTTCTGGCTACCTATCTAGTGCAGATCATGTTAGTCGCAAAATTACTGTCATTCTCTCGATCACTCACCCTCACAGCAGTCAGATTTTCATGAATTATTAAATATTGGTTCAATGCTCGGTGGAGGCCTTGTTGGGTGAACTCTCATCTGGATTGGGCTCAGGATCCCTTGGTTGCCTGTCACGGTAAATATACCGTAGTGTCTTTATTCTGGGTGTGATTTACACTAGAGATGGTAGACAGCAAGTAACTCATTGGGATTCTAATAATGTTTCCATGGGATTACAAACGTAAAATTTTCCCTGCAACAAGGAGGATGGAAAAATGACCCCTTAGAAAAGGCATCATAGGCTTTGGCTGCTTCTAGAGTCATCATGAGGATTTAATCTGAGCCTACATGGAAGAAGTAATGTCATCTGGCTGGACATCAAGGAAGCACAAGGTCATATGAACAAAATAATTTAGCACATTCAGAGATTAGAAAAGAGGCCCAGGGAGTAGGTTGAGAAGAGGAGAGGAAACAAGGTAAAAAAACACTGATATCAGAGGTGGGGGAGGATAGATGGCCTGTCACTACCTAGGAACTCGTGAATATGCTGTTTCTGACTATGGGTGTACCTCAGTTACAGAGCCCATTCTTAGGCTGTGAAAGTCCTGTCTGCAACTGGTTCCATCCCACAAAGAAGCTAGAGAAGAAAAACCCATTCCATCTCCACCCAGCCCTGTCTCTTCCATCTGCCTGACTATGGATCAAGTCCTTGACAAATCTCACATTTATCCACAGATTCCAAACACAGAAGTCAAGGACCAAAGTCATAGACAGAGCCCTAGAATCGTGAATGAGTTCCTGGTGCAATAAGAAAGAGTTGACAAGGAAACAAAGTAATTTCACTTTTATTTTGATTTTTTTTAAAAGAATATGCTAGTACTGAGCAAAAGAATGTCTCATTTACACCTATTTATGAATTTGCTTCCGATGTGACTGGATCTACATAAACAATGCTAAAAAAAAACTCACATATGCTATGCTATTCATCTTTCAAGGCAATTTCATCATTCCTAGCTTTCAAGTGAGAAATGGAAACTCACAGGAGATTCACTGGATGCAGTTTCAGATTTTAATCTTGTCTCTGAGTTAAACTCTCACCCCACATAGTATGGCTCTTCCTGCTGGAGAAAACATTCTGGCCAGGAAATGCCACTGCTCAGTTACCAGAAGGCTGCAAGTGAAGATGTTAGCAGGTGGGCAGGCATTAGCAGGACTCCACTCAGCTCAGAAATAGCAGTCAGGTGTTCTTGAGCACACAAGCCTAGGTGAGTCCAAGACCCTGATAGCATCCCTATGGCTAACACCTAGCAGCCTCTCTCTGTGAGTAATGTGGAGTATCCCCCTGACACCCAGGTCACACACCAGCCACCCCCAAGACCTTCCACACACATTCACCACACTTATAAGAAACAGGCAGATGGGTGACTGGGATGTAGGTCTTTTAAACCACTTACCTAGCATGGACAAGGACCTATGAATATAAAAAACATGAAAGAGACATATACATTGTGTTTCAGCTTTTTACAAAGTATCCTTTATGATATCACCCAACCTAGAATGTAACAGTTCTATGGTGCCCCAAGATAGATATTATCTTTAATTTTTGCCCTAAGAAAATCTTTAGTCACAACAAAACTTGAATTTTTTCCTATATATTTGTAATTCACATATTATACCCATTTGATTGACTTCCAATAAGTGCAGAGATGGATTTTATGTTCAGTTATAAATTTTTTTCCGCTTAAGTAATGTTTAAAAGGCAAAATTCTCATGCAATATAAACTTCTCTCTGCATGCCTGTTTGTATAATATTTGGCAAAGGCAAAGCTATTTGTTCACAACTATACTGAAGTTATAAGACAAGGCAGCACCCTTGAGTGCTCCCAAGGTCCATATATGGTCAACCTCCACTCATCTCAGAATCACCTGAATCACACTGCTGCCTGCTCCTTATATAAATGCTCTGCTTCTTCAGATGCCCACCGTGAATATTTCCTTCAGTATGGAGTAGAAAAAGCTTGTGAGGTCAAAAATCACTATTTGAAAAGTATGAGAATATTGCTTCCTAGTATGCCCCAGTGTAAGTGCTCAATTCCGTTTTAAAGTGACTATAATGGCAAATACTAAGTTCATTGTTCCCACAGAGACTCAAACTTTCCCCTGCCCAAACAGTGAATTTGTTGATTCCAGTGAGATGAGGGGACTGGAGGGCAGGCTCAGCTAAACACACGCTCATCATTAGCGTGAAGGCAGATGAAAAAACTACAGAAGAAGGTATGATGCTGCAAGAAATGTCAGAGAGATGAGCTGGTGCTGGCTACTGGCCAAGGCATGAGGAGGACATCAAGCTGTGTGAATGGCAAGGGAAAGACTCTCTCCTGGAGGCATGAGAACGTCTGGATATTTTCCCACCAAATCTGAACTATAGAAAGATGGCATTTCTTAGTTTAATAAATTGTATCAGTATCTGTTGCCAGGAATAATCATCACATTCATCATAGATAATCTGTACCAGTACACAGTGTATCATAATGCTTATTTTTTCCCATTCCCTTCCACTCCATCTGTCTTCTCCTCTTCATTTACAGAACTTTGTTACTATTGCTTTCCTTCCATTCTTTCCATAGTTTTAATCTCTATTTTCTTCTTTTTCATGCCTATGTCCTCTCCCTTGTTTACTTTCCCCTTTGAACCTTTTCTTCCTGATTCCTAAAATCTATCCTTCATCTTGATTCTTATTTAGGTTTTGAGTTTGTAATCTAAGAAAACAATGCAATATTTAAACATGTGTGTCCAGTCAATCTCATACAAAATTATTTAGATGCACTCATTTACCTAAAAATGACTGTAGTTTATTCTACTGTATGGCAAATCAGTACTACATTGAACATACAAACCACATTTTCCTTATGCATTAATCTGCAAAAGAGCATATAGGCTGTTTCCAAGACTGAGTTGTCAAAAAGTGCACCACATGCAAGAGCGTGCATAGATTGCTGTGGCTGAATCAAAAAATGCATCTGAAATATAAACAGCAAATAAATAGATAAAAAAGTGCCCAGTGTCACTGGTCATTCAACAAATGCAAACTCAAACAACACAAGGTTTCATCTCCATTCACAGGAAAGTGGCTATTGTCAAGAAAGCAAACAATGACAAAAACTGGTGAGGCTACAGAGCAAAGAACCCATTTCCAATATTGGCAGGAGTTTAAGTTGTCAAACCATGCTGGAAATCAGTACGGAGATTGGTCAAAAAAATTAGAATTAGATGATCCCTTTGGCTTTAGTGTCTCCCTTATAAATATCACCAAACCTGTTAAACTAATGAATTTCTTGTATTAAAGTATTTGAACTTGTAGAAAATGAAAACATAAAGAATATGAAAGTAAGATAGAGCTCTTTTCTACATTTCACATATGAATTTTTCATACCAAAAGAATCAAGAACCAAGGAGTGCCTTTAATCCATACTAAGCTCTGCAAATTATCTCATGCATACTCCAGAGCACAGTCTCTCAGGCAGCAGGAGGAAGTGTTAAGTCCTGGGCTGCTTCATGAGCAAGCAGCTGGGGAGATACTGAGAGGAAGTTTATGTACGAGGCTGAATCACTGTGGGAAAATCATAATATTGCATACAGTAATAATCAGCCACATCTTCAGCCTGCACGCTGCTGATGGTGAGAGTGAAATCGGTACCAGACCCACTGCCACTGAACCGGTCTGGTACCCCAGTGTCTCGGGTGGATGCCCAGTAGATGAGCAGTTTGGGAGATTGCCCTGGTTTCTGCTGGTACCAGGCTAAGTTGTTCTTGCTGTTACCACTGTATAGAAGACTCTGGCTGGACTTGCAGCGGATGGTGGTGCTCTCTCCAGGGGTCACTGACAGGGAGGCTGGAGACTGAGTCATCACAATGTCACTGCAGACACCTGCAAGCAGGAATGAATGGTGATCATACAGGCATAAACATAAAAGACTTTTCAAATATAAATACTGCAATTAAATATTTAGTGTATACAAAGCTATTGTGTGGTAACATATATTTATGTTTTTATTGAAATAGTCATTGTTTTCAACTTCTTAAAGTTATTTTTTAATGCTACAATAACATCACTCTGTGGAGATGGTGGAGCTTTCCAATTTCTCACCAGAGACCCAGAGCAACACAGTCAGGAGCATTGGGGTCTGGCAAACCATCTTGCTGTCCTTCTGTGGCAATGCTGTTCAGACCCTATTGAAAAGGCTTGTCTTATAGCATCTTTGCAGCTGCACTGAGCTGGGAGTGACCTATGCAAAATAAGGAAAACCTAGCAAATAAGGAAGCAAATTTCAGGGGCACTGGTCTGTGAAAGGAACTGATTAAAACAAGAACCAAAATACCATTACAGAAAATATGTTTGCGGGACAAGAAAAATAGCAGTCAATTTAGAGGATCTATTATTGCACATCCACTAGATGGCGTGACAAAAGGACTTAGTTTCAAGTAAAAAAAAAATTATTTAAACAGGTTTAGTTTGGCAGAAATCACAGGCTAGCTGCATTATATTAACAAGTCTTATGACATACTACAACATACTAAAAAAAAAAAGACCAAAAACACAGCAGAGAGAAATAGGAACAAGTGGAGAACAAGGTAAGAGAGAAAAGTGATGAAGAAAAGAAAGGGAAACACAAGAAGATGCCATTTTCTAGGGCAAGTTTATTACTCTCTTTGAAAAAATTATGTCCGAAATTCAAAGCCACTTTTCCCCTGAAGCTACTGAATAACGCAGGAAAAACTTGATACTCAATTTTCATCTCATGCATAGCTGGACAACAAAAGATGGGGTGAGGATTCATTCTGTGAATCCTGTGGTACCCACACTGAACCTGAGAATTTGAATTGTGACCCAAAGGATAACAGCATCCTGCCCTTCCCACAACTAGGAGCTAAAAACAAGACTCTAAATAAGCTGAGAAATGGAGAGAGAACAAAGAAAATCTCTCAGGAAAATCATGACTATAGACCAAAATTATCAAGAATATTTTCTCTGAAGAAAAAATACCTGATTCAGGATTCGTCCACTTTGAAAATAGTGGAAGATAGCCTGACAGATGAGGTGCCCAAGTGAAAACCTGTCTCCTGGAGTGCTAGACCACTGTCAATATGCAACAAACTCTGATTTAATTTTCAAGAGCCACTAGATCACAAAGTCAGAGATTTCTAATATACAAAAGAAAGGTGTAATTTAAGTTTGAATGCAAAGTAATAGAAATGACAGACAACAAATGTTCTACCCAGATATCAGATTCAGGAATGCTGAAAACAAATTGAACAAAAATTTATAAAATAGATACAGCTTGCAAAATGCTGTAGCATAAAAATTCTTATAAGAGATTGGGCCAGTGTTTAGCACTGACATCTCAGGGAATATTGTGTCCAATGCACACTGTTAAACTGATCTCAAAATTTTACATTTGCCCAAACTTATTATTGACAACAAAAAATGTATTTTATTTTTTTTTCATTTAATAAGCTTGAACTGAACATTTGTTTTGCTTTGAATAGATTCATTTCTGCATTATTTTTTGATATAAACACATTAAATTCATAAAACATTCAATTTTCACTTAGAATGGCTCAGATACATTAATACAGAAGAGAAAACTAGCACAGGGTTTAAGAAAGGCCCTCAGATTCAAGGGCAAGAATATGGAATATGAGTAAGCCTGCCCTAATCCAGTCTTAAAAGTTATCATTTTTGATATATCATTGTTTACATTTATAATTTGACTTTGTAACTACTTTATGAGCACAAATTTCTTTCATTTCATTTACTACCAATTATTGAATTTAAACAGATAGAGAGGAAGACCATAATACTCCACAAAAATCAAGTAAACATGATTACTTCTCACATGCAGACTGAGAAAATTAGAAATACACCTTTTGTATTATTTTTATTTTCTTGTAAAGGAAACATAAGAACACATACCACAAACTGAATTCCCACAGTGCATACTGGGTGTGTTGAGTACTTCACCTGACATAGAAAACACCAATAAAATTTTGAAGCAAAAGCAACACAGTTTGATCATCTCCCAGGACAGGGGCTGGAAATCCACAGTGTAAGTGCCTGAGGAGCTCTGACCAGCACCTTTTCCATACTTAACACTTTGAATGGACACATGTTGTCCTGACATATGAAACACTGGACTCCTTCTGGCTATGGTAATCTATGGAATCTGATTGCTCTGTGCAGTCAGGACTGTGTTTGCCCAAAATCTATGAAAAGAACGAGGTTGTAAAGAAAGATTTTATAGAAAAATAAAATGAAACCCAATTTTCCCTAGTTCATTTGTACACTAATCTACAGGCAATTCTTGCATTCAAAATCTTTTGATGAATCTGATATGGGGAGAAAGAAATGAATATGATAGTATACTCACCAGTGTGCAAATTAATGCTACATATTTCATGTTCTCTTACCTAGGAAATAATTCTCTCTGCATGGAAAGGATAGAACTTTTGCCCCTGCCAAGTACTTTTCACTTGAGTTCCCTTTTGGTGTTAATCACAAGGTCCAGGAAATACTAAACCTAACGTGTTTCTAACATTCTCTACTGCACTTTGTAACAACAGATCCCAGAAGTTGCTTGCTAGCTCCACACTGTGATATTAAAGATACCAGAATCAGAGATCAATCCTGGTGATATAGGAGCCCTACCATTCCCTTCCTAGGCAGGGAAGAGTCCTAGCAGTGTGGCCTTTCCACTCCCACACACTGACTCACATACACATCACATGGTCTGAATTCTGGAGTTGCCTTCAGGGTCCTGGCAGGGTGCACTGCATCTCCCTAACAGATCCTACTTTCACACATGGGGGTTTTCTGCTCAATGCTGCAGAATATGTGGGATTGGATTCTATTGGGCTTCCTCCTAACACGGAAAACCTTGTCCATCACAGTTTTCAGATAAGAGGCCTCTCACCATGCTTTTGCCTCTTTCCACATGTTTATACCCATTAGAGAGGGTCACCCAGGAAGTGTCTTCCTTTGCCAATTTGAAAGAAATGTGCTGCACTATCTTTGCTTCACTGATCAGAATTCTGCAGTTTAACTTCTCAAAATCAGGCTCTCTGCTCAGCTCGTGGGCTGCTAACACTGTGGCCCGCTGGTAAGGGCAGAGAGGGATGGAGAAGGAGAGCAGGGTGAGAGGGTGAGCTCTGGGGATCCACCAATGCTCATATCTGATCTGTCAATGTGGGAGGGGTGCGGGTCGTGTACTCAGGGATGACGTTTAAATCTATGAGAGAAGGAGATGCCAGAAAGTGAAAGCACCTGAAATCTGGGGAACACTGTCACATTGAAACTAGGAGCTGATATTTGCAAATGATTCTAGAAGACCCTTAGTGATTTTAAATCTGGCTCCATTTCAACACTGAATATTTTCAGTTATACATCTTAGTCAAAAAATAAAGTATTTCAAAATATACAATGAAAGAGAAAATTATGAAATGAACTCATGATTCTCCTCCATTATTCTGGGGTACACTGGAAAAAGTGCAGTGCCCCATGATCCCAAACATCTATTGCCCCCCAAAGTTAAATGTAGGCCAAGAGAAACTGAAGAGTTTGATTAAAGATCACTTGATATTTGATATACTCTTCTTGGGATCTGGACCACACTTACAAAGTATATATTAAAAAATCCCATAAGGCTCCTCTAATACTGCTATTAACGTCTGTGTTTGCTCAATTTTCAGAGCTATTGTCCTCAGTAGATGTGAAGAAAGGTGGTCAGATGCCAGTCATAGATGAAAATCAGGAGAAATACTCTTTACTGATATACTGAATGTGAGATGTTATATAAAAGTAAAATCAAGGATGAGAACCATATATTTGCACCTGAACCACCAGGTAATTTGCATTCATGTGTTTATATGGGAAAGGAGAGGAAAGCAACCCTGAGAGGCAGTCAGCATAAGGAGTGGGTCATGTTACAACACTGAGATGCCATCAGACCTGCATTTAAATCCTAAACCTAAATCTATCACCACACACAGAGAGCAAAAATCTAACCCCAACCACAGAGCAAAAATTTTATAAGCAATGTTTCAGTTTTCAAGTAATAACTTAAATGATATTGAGCTAAACAGAAACCTTCCATTGGCAATGATTGCTGTGAAATGGTGCAAGCACAATTTCACTTGTGGGATCCATACACCCTAGCAGGTGGAAGGTGTGGAAAGTTGCTTTTAAAGAAGTATGCATTACCTTCCTTCTTCTGATCAGCTTCATGCACTGCAAGTTCCCAGAGACTGTATATTTGCTATAAAAACACATATTTATTGTGAAATTTTGTTTACCGCACTGTATTCTATTTCCACACCTGCAAAACTCCTTGGATATCTCAGGAAGCTCTAGACATTTAATCTTTGCCATATTTTTATTCTATATATTGAAAACAGGCTCATATAGAACATTTTTGTACAACATCATTTCCATTGGGCACCTATTGTGGGTTTCTGCTTTTTTAGTCACTGGAATCCAGTCTCATACCCACCCTTCTTTGCAGCCAAGTACAACAGCCAAGCTGTTCTCAGGTTACAGAAACTCTAGTGTCTTGTGTTCTAATGATCTTACAATACCCACTTATAATCCTGCTCTTAACCCAGCTACTGACCTTGACCCTCATGAGTAAGTCCTCCACTTCCACACACCAGATAAAAAGCCTCTAGGATCTCATCAGGGCCAGGGTCATGAAGTTTAATGAACTCAAGCAGGTACAATGGTGCCTAGCAAGGAACTGAGGTACGATGAGGTCACGAGGAGCAGCAGAATTCAGCAACTCATGGCTCAAAATGCAACCCAGGAAACAGACTCCAGGGAGAAAAGAGTTCTGGTAACATACACAGACAGTAGAGAGCAGGCAGGGCAGATCACACTAGATCTACTTGCACAGATCACGAAATTCTCATTTCCAAGTCTGCAGGTACAGGTCAGTGGCAGAGTGCTTCACCAGCAGGCAGATGTCTTGCGGTCAGTCCTAAACATACACAATAAAAACAGAAAAAGGAAAATTCTCATCTTCATCAATAACCAGAATATGTGGAAACAGATCTGGGCCTGAAGAGGGTGAAGAGTTCTCCAACAGACTCCAAACACAGGAGTCCAGAGTGGCAACCATCCCTGAGGCCTGGTGACCAAGACAATAACTCAGGGCAATAACAAATCACTGAATACTTTAAGCAGAGATTTGACTTGATGTGTTTCTTGTTGGCCTGGGGTGGGGGGAGGTTTTTTATCATTACTTTTTGTCTCACATGAAGAATGGGTCATTTCTGTCTTCAAATGAAAAATCACAGCACTTGGGGTTGATTTCCGGACATACACGGGATGGCTAAGCCCAAGAGCTGAAGGTCTCAGCCTGGGTCTGAGGTGTTTTCCACGCCTCCTCCACAGGTAAGAAAACCTCTGATGACACAATGACACCATCTACACTTAACAAGATGGTAAGTTTTCTGATTTCTAATGAAAATCTCAGCGCTCACAAGACAAATCAGCTCTCAGACAGCACCATGATATTCACAAAAGTCTAAGGTGAATCAGAAACTCCAGTGACATTCCAGTGACCTCCTTGGAGCTTACTCCAAGGAGGCCATGCTCTATGCAACTGTGCACCTTGGCCCCAGCCCCTTCAAGTTGTCTATACAGTGCTGCCATTTGTTCAAGAAAGAATTATGTAAATCTTCTTTTTGAGTTTTCTATAAATGATAACTGAGTATCACTTAAATCAATACTGACCAGCTCCTATATAATCCTAAAAGATACAAATGATCTTCAGCATTTGAACTAGGAAAACCATTAGGCAGACATAAGAACAAGAAATTTCCTCACCAAAATAATGTGTAATTTAATACTTTATTTATTTTCATTGAATTGTGAGAAGCTCAGGATTGGCGCATGTTACATAACCTATTGATAGAGATAATTGTTTGCACTTGTGAACAATGCATTATATATATATATTTATATACATATATATATATATATATATATATATATATATATGGTTCCACACATGCATAAAGTATACACAATCATCTCCAACTTTTAAATCAGATGTAACACCTGTAGACAATCCAGGGTTCTCTATGCAGTCTACATTCACTCACCACGGAAAGTACTGAGCCACACTGCTGCCTGCAATGTGCTTAAAGTCTCTAGATGTTTCAGAGGCATGCACATGTGCTTCATTTAATGTGCACAGCTCAAATCATTTAAATTGCTATACTGTTTTTATTAATGTACATCAGATTTTATTTTGTTTTTGTCTTAATGGGACAGGGTCTCACTCCGTATTTAAGGCTGCCCTTGAACTAACTTGGTAGACCCAGCTGGCCTCACATTTGCAGCAATCCTCTTGTCACTGCCTCCCTAGTGCTGGGATTACAGGTGCCACCATGAATGGCTTACATCAGTTATTCCTATTGGTCTAATTCTGTAGCCACCACCATTGTAGTTAAAGTATCATCTTGATGTGTCCCAATTTATCTTTACACGGCACTGCCCACACGACATGTTTTTACCTGGTACCACTCAACAGGCCTTTGCTTCAGGTAGACACCAGTACACCAAGAACTAAAACCAAAGGGCATTTCATAGGGAGATAATTTAAAATGCTTTGGTGTACTTAACTATATAAGTGGCCTGTGAGACTCATCTTCTTTGCTGTGTCTTTACGCTTAAGAATACAAAAGATGCCTATATCTGATTTAAAATCAAAGCATGAATAGAATTAGATGGCACATTGTTTCAAATGGGCCACAGGTTCTCATCCTTAAAGACAGAATTCAGTTAATTAACAGAGAATGGAAGACTCAAAATTAAAATCTGTAGAATGTAAAAACCGATTCATGGCCAAGGTTGGCACCTAGAAAGCACGAGAGGCTGCATGGATTCTGTAAGAGGGGCCAAGAGATAAAATGTTACTAGATAGGAAGATGAAGGACAGAGACCCTAGGACAGCTCTAGGACCTGCAGAGAGACAGATTCCCTCCTGGATCCTCCAATGTGAATGTAGAGCACTTATCTCACTTGGGCAAGGACCTAGTGCTTTTGTAAAATCAAGAAAGAGGCAGATAAATTGATTTTATATATTTATAAAATTTCATTTTAAAATGTCAGGAAAACACAGAATTTAACAGCTTCAGTGAAGTGCCTGAATTCTTCTTCTTCTTCTTCTTCTTCTTCTTATTATTATTATTATTATTATTATTATTATTACTATTATTATTATCACTATTATTTTGATACTGCAGAATGACCTCATGACTTTGTGCTTGCCAGACAGGTGCTTTTGCCACTGCAATAAATCCCTGGTCCATTATCTTCAATGTTTACAGTCAGAAAATCTTTAGTCACACTTAAAAATTGACTCTTGTCCTACATGTTTGCAATTCCTATATTATGCTCTTTAGAATGGCTTATATAAGAAGCTCAGAATTTCATTTTATATTGTTTTAAGTTTTTTATTTCATTTAAGTAAGGTTTACAAAACAGAATTTGCATGTGGTGCAAGCCACCTTTCTGGATGCCTCTTTTTGTATTATTTGGTAAAGGCATAGCTATGTGTCCACATCCATACTCAAGTTGTAAGACAAAGGCAGCACCCCAGAGAGCTCCAATGGACCCCATGTGGTCAACTTCCACTGACCCCAAACTCACCTGAATCACACTGCTGCCTGCTCCCTAGTAAATGCTCCAATTCTTCAGATGCCTACTATGCATATTTCCTTTGGTATGGAACAGCAGAAGCTTCTGAGGTATCAGACCTTTATGTGCAAAGTATGAGAATATTATTTCATATTATGACTCAGTGTAGATCCTCAACTCCTATTTAAAGTGATGGTGTAAGTGCAGTTATTTAGTACACTGTTCCCGTAGAGACTCAAAATTTCCCCTGAGCAGGAACTAAATGTTGTTGATCCCTGTGAGATGAGGAAAAGGGAAGACTCAGATGAATACAGACTTATACTCATCACCAGTGTGAAGTCAGATGAAAAATACTCAGAGAAAGGTGAGATGCTGGAAGAAGGGTCAGAGAGGTGAAATGCTGCTGGCTCTGAGTTTAGAGAAAAGGGCTACTCGCCAAGTCATGCAGGAAACCTCAGTCAGCAAGAAAGGAAAGGGAAGGATTCCCTGCTTGTGGCTCCAAATGGAAACCCAGCCTGAGACCATCTGAGTTTTATCCCATTGAGTCTGATCAGTAAAATGATGAAATGCAATTTTTAATGTTTTTTAACGGTAATTGTTCCCATGCATAATGATCAAATTCACTGTGTGGAAATGGCACCTGTATATACTAATACAGGTTCTTCCTTGTTTCCCATTCCTTCCTTTCAGTCCTTCTTCCCCTCTCCATTTACAGGGCTGTGTTTCTATTGCTTTCCTTCCATTCTTTTCATAGTTTTAATTCCTGTTTCCTTCTTTCCCATCCCTACACTCCCTCGCTTCTATACCTTCCAATTTGAACATTTTCTTTCTATTTCCTAAAAGCTCTCCTCCATACTGGTCTGTTTTGACCCTTTGGGTTACTCACACAAGAGAAACAATACAATTTTTAAATATATGTGTCGATTTTATTTCACTTAACATTATGTTCCCAAGATGCACCCATTTACCTAAAAATGTGTCAAGTTTATCTTGCTTTATGGCACAGTAGTACTCCACCTGTACAGAAACCACATTTCCTCTATTTACACATCTGCTGATGAGCATAGGTTGTTTTTAAACTTTAGCTATCACAACATGCACCACTTACACGGGGTGCATATATTATTGTGACCCAATCAAAACTGAACATCTGAAATAAATACACGTATTAGATGGAGACATACAGACAGAAAGTAAATATATGAAAAAATGTTCAATGTCACTCGTCATTCAAATGATGTAAATTAAAAGAACATAGAGATTTCATCTCACTCCAGAAAGAACGGCATTTATCAAGAAATCTACCTAAAACAAATGCTGGTGAGACTGTAAAAACTGGTATGACCATAATGAAAATCAGTATGTAGACTCCTCAAAAAGTAGCGCTAGACTTTCCATTTGACTCAAGCATTTTCTTTCTAGATAAATTGAGAAAAGATTTAAACTGGTGAATATCTTATATTAAAGTCATTGACCTTGTACTAAACTAATACATAAGAAATAATAAACTAATGCAGAGGTCTTAACTACATTTCCCACATGGACCTCCCATAACAAAACTGTAAACAGACACTGTGGGTCATTATTTTCAGCTAATCTGCAAATAACTCACACTTAGACCAGGTCACAGTCTCTCAGGCAGCAGGAGGAAGTACTGATGCGGCATGGGAACAAGCAGTTGGGAGACCCTCAGAGGCAGTTTATGTTCGAGGCTGAATCACTGTGGGAGGAGTTTCATAACTGCAGATAGATATAATCAGCCACATCTTCAGCCTGTACCCTGCTGATAGACAAAGTGAAATCCCTGTCAGACCCGCTGCCAGTGAACCAGTCTGGGATGGCAGATGCCTGGTGGATGCCAAGGAGATGAGCAGTTTGGGAGACTGCCCTGGTTTCTGCTGGTACCAGGATAAGAGCTCCTCTTGGTCATAAAGTGTTTGAGACTCTGGCTAGATTTTCAGCTGATGGTGGCAGCCTCTCCAACAGACACTGCCAGGGAACCTAGATACTGGGTCATCAAAGTGTCACTGCAGCCACCTGCAAGCAGGAAAGAAAAATGAGTACATATACATGTACATATGAGATATTTCTGATATAAATATTGCAATTTAACAATTGAAATATTCTTTGCTTTGCTATTCTGAGTTAGCACATGTTTTTGTTCTTATTAGAAACAGTCATTGTTTTCCACTTCTTAAAGCTATTTTTCAACTCTACAAAGACATGACATAGATGAAATGGTCTAACTTTGAAATTTCTCACCAGAAATCCAGAGCAATAGGGCCAGGAGGATTGGGGTCTGGGACTCCATCTTTCTGTCCTTTCTGGTGCAATGCAGATCTCATTGCAAAGTCTTCTTTTATACAATCTGTGCATCTGTACTGGGGTGGGACTGACCTATGCAAAGGAACCAACAAAAAAGAAGCAAATTCAAGGAGCACTGGGTTGTGAAAGCAACTGATTAAACTGTTAAACAAAAACACCATCACAGAATGTGTGTTTGGGAGACGAGTGGCTTTCACTTGGGCAAAACCAAAAAAATACTAGTGACTTCACAATTTTTGAGCAGTTTAGAACCTCTAATATATCAAAATCACTAGATGGTCTCATGAAAGGACTGAGTTCTAAGTCCAGAAATATGCTTAAATGATTTTAGTTTTGCAGAAATCTCATGTTAGCTACCTTATAGAAATAATTCTGGTGAAATATTAAAACACTGTAGAAAAACAAGAACCAAAAGGACAGCAGGGATAGAGAGAGAAACAGGTAGAAAATGAGTTAAGAGAGGAAGAGGATGAAGAAAAGAAAAGGAAACACAACGGGGCGCTACCTTCTAGGGACCACTTTAGTCTCTTTGAAACCAAAAGGCACCTATGTGGGGAAGCCACTGCAAAAGCCACTGCAAAAGTCAGGAAACACTTCAGATCCAGTTTCCACCCCCATGCCTGGGTGCACAGCAAGAAAACAGGTTGAGAATTCATTCTGTGAATGTTGTGGAACTCTGATTTCACCTGAGGACCAAAATTGTTAAACAAAGTGCAACTGCAACCCACCATTCCTACAACTAAGAACTTAAAACAAGTCTCTAAATAAGATGAGAAATGAAGAGAGAAAGCCAAAATCTCTCTCAAAACTACTAGAAGCAAACCAACACTGTCAAGAATATTATCTCCCCAAATTGCCAGTTTAGGATTTGTCCACTTTGCAATCTTATAGAGAAGTCTTATAGATGAAGGGCAACATCTCTACAGTGTAGGGAAAGACCATCCTAAAATCTCCAAAAGTCTTACAATTTATTTTGAGGGCCAGTCACCCAAGAGCCAAATATGTTTTTCTTTAACTTTTATTTTAAAAACTGTGAAATTAAATTTAAGAAAACAGAAGAAAACAAGTCACAAGAAAACGACATAAACAGACACAGATTTCAAAGCAAGTCATCAGAAAATCTTCACTATCATGCGGTCTCTTGTTTTCTTCTAAGATTTCTTACATACCAAAATAAAATATAATTTAAATATAAATGAAAAAATAGAAATTACAGAAAGTAAAATTTCTACTCAGACTTTACATTCAGCAATTGTGAAATGGGTTTGACAAAAAATGTTTACAATAGATATTGAAAGCAAAATGCAGCAAGTAAGTACATTCACAGAATGAATTCTCAATGTAATGTTTGAGCAAGTGTGTATAATTCACATTTGAATAATTTATGTCCAACACAAATTCTTAAAATGATGTCCAAACTTCACCAACAACCCAATGCTTGTATTGGCACCCAAAAATATATTTAAATTTTTCTACTTAATCTGTTTAATCTGACCATTTAGTTTATGTTGAATAGTTCCTTTTCTGCAATATTTCTTCAGTTAAATAAAATATTAAACACCTAGCCAAATTCAGGTTTCACTGATAACTATTCACATACTATAAGGTAAGGGGGAAATAACTTGTGATTTAAAGAAAGTCCTTAGAAGACTTCCGGGAGAACATGGCGGACAGATAACAGCAACTACCGGAGGCTCTCTGAAAGACTCGGCTCAGAATCCAGGAATGGTGCGGACTAAGGAGACATAAGCAGGTGGAGATATGCTCTGCTGACTCAGGAACGAACTGGGCTGAGAGAAACCAACTTGGAATGCAGTCCTGGTGCTAAAACAGGAACAGAAAAGCCTCAGTGTGGAGGCTGGACCCCGCGCCATTGTAAGCCGCGATTTGGGTTTCCCGCCGCGCGGTGGCTGGCTGCCTCTACAGTGGCTCGGCAAGGAGAGAGACACACAGAAGCTCTGAGAACGGCAATCTGCGAATGGCAGGGAGGCGTGCACTGACTTGTGGTGAGGTGAGTGAGAGAAACTGACACTCTACCACAGTTTGACTCCAGCGGAGGACTTTCTGGGCCCGAGCAGTCCTGCGGGAGCAGGGCGCGGTGGCGACTCCAGCCACACATCCCCCTCTCGGGCGGGATTGGTGAAAAGTGCCTGGCCTGCATGACGCTGCCGGCGGACCTGGTAGGCTGTCCCAACCCAGATCCCAGAGCCTGATGGTGGCTGGGAGGGGAGACGCATAGGCTGCCTGGTCCGTAACTCCCTGGTGCGCAGCGGTGAGCGGGAACACCTAACCGGCGCAATTCGATCAGGCTGTGGCTGACGGGGAGAGAAGCTGGGCCTCTTATATAAGCTTGCATATATAAGGAACAGAGAATATGGGAAGAGGCAGCAACAAGAAAGACTCCTCGGCCCCCAATTCTGAGAAACAGGCAATAGCAGACACCACACCAATACACATAAGGCGCCATATAGAGAGCCTCATAGACCAATTCAGGAATGAAGTTATCAACGACCTGAAGCTAGAAGTATGCAGAATAGTTAGAGAAATGCTAAGTACCACCCAAGAAAAAACAGGCGGTGGAATGGAAGAACAGAAAAAAAGGGGAGAATTGTTTGATGGAGAAAACAGAGAAAGCATAGAATACGTGAAGCAGGTTCAAAGAGACTACCAAGATACTAAGAAGTCTATCGAAGACTGGCATAACAGCTTGAAAGAAACTAAGGACAGACTATCTGAACTGGAGGGCAGACTTGTAATATGGGAGAATGAAATGAAAAACTTCTTAAAAATAACAAAGAAACAAACAGCAATAATACAAAGACAAGAAGATGATAAGAGGATCCATAACTTAAGGATTAAGAACATAAAAGAAGAAGTAGGGACACAAACAAGTGAACTACAAAAGCTACTCACAGAAATAATCCAGGAGAATTTTCCTAATTTAGCAAAAGGTAAAGATACTCAGATGTATGAGGCATACAGGACCCCAGCTACCTACAACCCAAACAGAGCAACACCCAGGCATATAATAATAAAAATTCCAGAAATTCAATACAAGAACAGAATATTAAAAGCTGTCAGAGACAAGAAACAGACCACTTACAAGGGAACACCCATCAGAATTACAGCAGATTTCTCTGCACAAACCATCAAATCACGAAGAGCGTGGGGGGAAATAATTCAAGCTTTGAAAGATAATAATCTCCAGCCAAGATTGAGATATCCTGCACAACTGTCCCTGGAAATTGATGGAAAAACAAGGTGCTTCCAGGATAAAGAGGAACTGGAGGAATTTGCAACCACCAATTCAACTCTACAGAGAGTATTGCAGGATATTCTAAAAAAAGAAAAATACAAAGAATCCAGAAATAATGGCAGAGAGGCCACAACGAATGGAGCAGAAAACAAAATGAAGAAGACAAACTGACAGCTACTGACAGAAAAAGAGCTCAACAGAAATGAGGCAGAGAAGATTGGATGATAGGAACAGCTAATTTGGAGAAAATGACATCTTAATAGGTAATACTGATTTAGTATCATCTTGTTTTGAAGTCTCATCTAGCTTTTGTCCTTCTGTCTCCAATGGTCTAAATAGGCTGTATCTTATTGGATTTTATTATGTACAATAGTATAAGCAAAAACCTTTTAAAGACAAGGAGATTATACAGAAACCATTGTTCATTTTCTGTTAGTCGATTCTAAATACTCTGTAATGCTGTCATTCTCTTGAATGGGTTTACATTGTTTTGATATACTTAATGCTACAGTATACGAAGTTGTACTCAAGGATTTCAAAGAAAGAGACAATATGGTAACTACTTTTAGGTTAGGATTATCTGGTGGTGAAACACTATTCTGCTTAAATGGTTATGTTTTGATCTGCGCTGTTTCGTTGTTATGCCCTCTTTTATCTCAATCTCCACTCCATTATTTACTTTTTTATCTTTATCCTTTTAATTAAAGGAAAAAAATAGCAGGATATATTATAGTAACCCACTTTGACTTTTCATTACCTTGATTTAAAGCCCTGTATTACTCTCACCATCTGGTTTTTAACTGATGTTCCCCTATTCTGTTTTGCTGGATAGTATCAGGTTCGAAAGTTTAGACATCAGCTGTGAAGATGAGATTCATTATGACGCCCATTCTTGTTGACTTTTATCTACTTTTGAAGACCTACAATGTCTCCAGTGTTTTGGTTTTGTCGGTTTTATTCTTTACTGTTTTGTTCAATTGTATTATAACTAACAATATAGGCAATTCTATTAGAGATAGCGGGAGGCATTATGGTAACCATTGTTGATCACCTTGTATTATGTTTTTACATTATCTATTATGTCCACCCTTTTGACTTGACCGATTCTGTTCTGTTATGTCACATTTGGTTTTACTCTCTTCCAAAAAAGTAATAAGAACCGTGGGAGCAATGAAATCCAAAATGTGTAATAGTCATGGTACAAAAGAGAGGAAAAGAAAGTGCTCCAAACTATATAACTGCATGTATATTTAAGTGTATAAGATAGAAAATGATATCACAGAGTTTTATTGGATCAATGAACAGAACTGTTTGCAGTATCATTGATGGAATGTCCACTTTACAAGCTTTAATTTTGTGACTTGAACAATTATTTCTAAGATGACAATATGTAATCCATTAACTAGTGATTTCCTACTGTTCATTTTTTTTCTGTAAATCTGTATAACTTGTACCCTTTCCGTACTTTTTTTTTCTTTTCTCCTTAAATAAAATTTAAAAAAAAAGAGCAAAAAAAAAAAAAAAAAAAAACAAAGTCCTTATGTAGAGCAGCAAAAATATGAAACATGAGTAAATCTGTCCAATATTAGTCTTCTATAGCTATTATATTTCTTCATCTTTCTTTAAATTTGTAATTTGGATTCGCTACTGCTATAATGAACACAAGTTTCTTTTCTATCACTTAGTATTAGTTATTTAATTTAAATAAATAGAGAATAAGTTCGTCAATATCTAGAAAAATCATCTAACCATGACTGCTTCTCACATGGAGACTCAGAAAATTAAAATAAAACTTTCATTTTGTATTTTTCATCATTAAAGAAATG
Source organism: Cavia porcellus (assembly GCF_034190915.1). NCBI lineage: Eukaryota > Metazoa > Chordata > Mammalia > Rodentia > Caviidae > Cavia > Cavia porcellus. Next base: position 40,011,975 of record NW_026947501.1, on the reverse strand, counting down.
TAACAGAACACTTTTTATTTATACTACCACAAACTATAAATCCAAAATGCATCTTGGATTTATTGATTACTTGAGCGATCATAGAAAATGACAAGACAATTTTGAACTGAAAATGACACAGGGTGAAATTCTCCCAGAACTGAGGCCCTGAAATCAGCAATGAACATCCCTGAACAGCTCTGACCAGCACTTTTATTCATGGAAACACAGTGGATGGCAGCCTCGGAAAATGTAGGCATAGACAAATGTTGTCTTGAGGTACTAAAACACATATGTCTCTTCACAGCTCTGGTAATGCATGAAATCTCCAATTGTGGGGTTGACTCAGGACTGTGATTGCCCAAACACAATGAAAAGAACAAGCAGCTCAAGAAACAACTTTTCTCTGTATTTTAGAAAGATAAAACAATAGCAAATTTTTCCTAGTTGCTTTGTGCAATGATCTCCATTTCTTCCTTTGAAAATTTTTGATTAATCAGATATGGAGAGAAAGAAATGAATATAGCTTGATACTCACCAGTTTATAAAAACTGTTTGGTATGGCCTGGGGATTTACCTCAGTGGCATAAGCGCCTGCCTTGCAAGTGTGTGGTCATGAGTTCGATACCCAGTACTGAAAAAACTGATTGATAGGTAATTCACATTGTCCTACTTAATGAACAATTCTCTCTGGATGAAAAAGATGCAATTATTGTCACCTATCAATCTCCTTTCATTTGAATTTACTTTGTTATTAACCACAATGTGCAGGAAAAGAGGACACCTATCACGTTTGTAGCAGACTTCTGAACTACTTGGAAACAGCAAATGCCAGAGAATCATTATTAGTGCCATGTGAAAATATAAATTACAAGACTCAGAAGATCAACAGTGATGAGGTAGGAGCTCTTTCATTCCCTTCTTGTTTAGGGAAGAGTCCAAGCAGAGTGGCCTTTCCACTCCCACAGACACCACATACACTGCACATACATCACATGGTCTGGCCTCTGGAACACAAGCACAGGTCAGGGTGCACTTTATCTTCCGTACAGATCCCACTTTCACAGTGTGGATTTTCTCTACACTGTTGAAGAAAATGTGCACTTTCCTCCTGTTGATATTACTCCAACATGGAAAATGTATATCACTTACTTCACATCTAGGGCCCCCATCCATCTCTTGGCTGTTTGCACATGCTTGCACCCATCAGGGGATTTGTGCAGCATCCTTCAGGAAAGGTGTGTTTGCAAGTTTGAGATAAAGAAGAGCACTAAGTTTGCTTCACTGATCAGAATTCATCAGTTTAACTTCCCCAAATGAGGCTTGCCGCTGAGCTCCTGGGCTGCAAACACAGTGGACCACTGGCAAGAACAGAGAGAGATGAAGAAGGAGAATAGGTTGAGAAGGCAAGCTCTGCGAGTTCACCATTGGCAATGTATATTCTGTCCAAATGGGAAGGGTGAGATTCTTTTTCTCCAAGTTAGGCATGTGATATTTAGATCTGTGAGAGCGAAGGAGAGCCAACAATGTTCAAGAGCCTGCGACTTGTTGAGAATGTCGCATCAAAATCAGGGGTTCCTAGTTATGAAAGATTCCAGAGGGCCCTCTCTGAGCAAAGCTGACTCCAATTTCAACATTGAATGTTTATCTTTTATATATCATTCCAAAAATTTGATCATTAAATGTACTAAAAAGAGAAAAATTATTAAAAATGAACTGGTAGTTCTGCTTCATTATTTTGAGATACACTGGGAATACGGAAATGTCCCAGACTATTCTCTAACAGCCCATCACTACTAGAGACTCGGCCTCCATCTCCTGCAGGTCAAGTCACAGCCTTCCACTTAGAGATGGAATCATTTTCTGTTAGTCGATTCTAAATACTCTGTAATGCTGTCATTCTCTTAAATGGTTTTACATTGTTTTGATATACTTAATGCTACAGTATACGAAGTTATACTCAAGGATTTCAAGGAAAGAGTCAATATGGTAACTACTTTTGGGTCGGGATTATCCGGTGGTGAAACACTATTCTGCTTAAATGGTTATGTTTTGATCTGCGCTGTTTCACTGTTATGCCCTCTTTTATCTCAATCTCCACTCCATTATTTACTTTTTTATTTTTATCCGTTTAATTAAAGGGAAAAAATAGCAGGATATATTATAGTAACCCACTTTGACTTTCTATTATCTCGATTTGAAGCCCTGTATTACTCTCACCATCTTGTTTTTGACTGAGGTTCCCCTATTCTGTTTTGCTGGATAGTATCAGGTTCGAAAGTTTAGGCATCAGCTGTGAAGATAGTGAGATTCATTATGACGCCCATTCTCGATGACTTTTATCTACTTTTGAAGACCTACAATGTCTCCAATGTTTTGGTTTTGTCGGTTTTGTTCTTTACTGTTTTGTTCAATTGTATTATAACTAATGATATAGGCAATTCTATTAGAGATAGCGGGAGGCATTATGGTAACCATTGTTGATTACCTTGTATTATGTTTTTACACTATCTATTATGTCCACCCTTTTGACTTGACTGATTCTGTTCTGTTATGTCACATTTGGTTTTACTCTCTTCCAAAAAAGCAATAAGAACCGTGGGAGCAATGAAACCCAAAATGTGTAATAGTCATTGTACAAAAGAGAGGAAAAGAAAGTGCTCTAAACTATATAACTGCATGTATATTTAAGTGTATAAGATAGAAAATGATATCACAGAGTTTTATTGGATCATTGAACAGAACTGTTTGCAGTATCATTGTTGGAATGTCTACTCTACAAGCTTTAATTTTGTGACTTGAACAAACAATTATTTCTAAGATGGCAATATGTAATCCATTAACTAGTGATTTCCTACTGTTCATTTTTTTTTCTCTGTAAATATGTATAACTTGTACCCTTTCACTGTTTTTTTTTTTTTTTTGTCTTTTCTCCTTAAATAAAATTAAAAAAAAAAGAGAGAGATGGAATCATCTGTCTATACCTTACACACAAGCCAGGCCACCTTACAGTATAGAGTACTTATAAGATCTTTTAACTTTGGGACTCACACAAATGCAATGGCAGTGGATTAGACACAAATTTCACACAGAGAATCAGCAGGGTGAAAACTGATGGTGTTGGAGTTTATTACTCGGTGCAAGATAAACAAGTTCTTCCTGTATGGTTAGAGTCACATTCCATGCTCTCTGCTTGGAATTGTCTACTGTCTCAGCTGTTACTTGTCTGAAGAGCAGCACAGAGAGTTGTCTGAGGCATGTAAGAGACGGGGGTTGGTGCACTAAGAGCAACAAGATGTATCTAAGATCTGTATTCCCTTGTGACTCAGGTACATATCAATCATAATTCATTAAAGCCCTGGTCATTTTCAATAGCCTTAGCATGGCAAACATATCAGAAAAGAGAGATGACCCAATGTATGCAGGGTCAGGGGAGAAGAGTAAGTGCATAAGATGTTATAAGTAACAAGGACACATGCTCTGGTGAAGACTGAACACAGAGTGGTGGTTTCTAGGGGTTATTTCCTGGCAATTTCCAGCGATTTTAAGAAAGTCAGAAAATAAATCAAAGCAAAACATACAAAAATTACATTCCTTGAAAGAATGAATAAAAAGAAAATTAAGTAAGAGGTCTAATATATTTGTATTTAAACTTATAGTTCTCTATTAATAGTTAAACATTCATAGGCAAATCTCAAATGCTTGTGAGTTTTATCACCAGGATACCAATAAGCATCTCAGAAAAAATGTCCCCATACTATAACAGAGGAAAGGACAAGTCCCTACTGTGAAATATGCTAATGTAATCTATTCTTTAAAAAAGGACTACACTAGAAACTAGTTATGCAGGGTAACAGCAGGAATTTATCAGAGTCTCCTGAATCACTAGTGCCAAATTAGCAGCCATCTCCCAGTGCCCTCCTGTCCTGATTCTTCTTTCACTGGGATACAGAATCCCTGAGTCAACAGTTCACAAGGGAGAAATTCATCAAATCAGGGCACTAAGCCAACTATAGGCCAGAGAATCAGGACAGCAATGACAGAGATAAGACCAGTGTGTCCCCAAGAGCAGAAACAAGCTCACCGTCATGCTTACTGACCAGAACCAAGAATTTAGGATTCTGGGAGACACAACCTTAGGGATTTGCAGTGGCTGTGAAATGTGGAGTGCTGAATTGAAGAAAGGACAGCAAAGCCCTGCAGGACCAAGCACCCTGTCACATCCCACAAGGCAGCTGAGCTCTGCACCTGGTACAGCTCTTTACAGCATCCGTGAGAGGCTATTAAATTATTTGAACAAGGACTTTCTTCTGAGGAGCCCTAAATATAACTAAATTTACTAGCTGGAGAGAAACTTTAACGCTGACCAAACTGACAAGCAATCATTAGCAATGTAAATAACAATATTGTTCAGTGTCGATAGAGATTACTTCATGTCAGGTCATAAAAACCATTAATTTCCTGGTCAAGTTGAAAGCCAGCTAGAAATGAGGGACAGAAATAAGCCATTAAAATAGTGCAGGAGGTTAGGGTTATCAGCTTCTGTGAGACAATGATGAACCAATGAATTTGCAAGCCATGGGCGACACGCTGTCTAAAGCTTGGATGTGACAGCATACAAAGCACAGAAATGTAAGCAAGGTAAACTCAGGATAGAAAACCGCAGAGTCTGCAGCAGAATCCCAATTGGGAACCTGTGTGCCACCTATTAGTTCTTAAACAAGGGAGACATACCCCCAAATTCTAAGGTCACCAGAGGCTGTTGCGGAATGCAGTATTTGTTGCTTGTTCTAAGTGTGTGTGTGTGCGTGTGTTTGTATGCGTGTGTGTGTGTGTGTGTGTGTGTATGTGTATACCCACACGTGGGCACGCGCACCTCAGGGATCAAACTCAGGACTAGCATTTGTCAATCAGGCACTTATGCTGCTGAGCTAAATCCCCGGCCTCTACCTAGGTCTTTTAATTTAGATTCTCTTCTAGTTTATCAATGAGATATTGAATGAGGCAAAACAGTTAATCAGAACAAAACAAAACAGTGGAAACAATATTGGATTTCAAATATGAGAGAAGGAAATCCACCATATTTGCTATAATGCATACTGTCATCTTCCAGGGAGATGCTTAGACCACTGGCCCTAAGCCTGTATAATCAACCAGACAATACAAGCATTTAGTTACTTTAAGTACCTGTAATGCTATCAATTCCTTAATGTTTTCAGTACTATCCCTTTGCTAAGCAAGGGATGGCACTTGTTTGATTCTCAGCCTGTAGACTAGTAGGCTCACAAGAGGTGCTGACTTTTCTCTTGTGGTGTGCATACAGCTTGTGAAGCCCACCAGGAAGGCTAGATAGTTGCTTTCTTAGTTGGATCTACAAGTCTCAGCATCATTCTTCAAATTTTACTATAGTAATTGTGCTGTTTTCCACCACCATGAGGTGTTGCCCTATGCAATATGCCTTCGAGCCAGTTGATTTTGGAATGAAACCTCCACAAAGTGTGAGCTAATTGAACCATTTCTTCCTTAATTTTGGGTGTCAGGTATTTTGTCCCAGCAATAAGACAAAAGGAAACAAGACAGAATTTGGTGCCAGATTAGTATTATTATTTCTGTCTCTGTATCTTTTCATGTGAAACAAGACATGTTGGGAATGGCATGGGAGAAGAGTTTGGAAACTTTTGAGATATCACCTGAAAGCATAGGGCTGGAATGTCTTAGGCTGCTCCACATGGGAGATTATGGTCAGAGGTCAGAAGATTAGAAAACCAGTAAACACCAGGCTCAAGAGTTTTGTGCTACGAAGGAGAATTACACTGGTTGGGGGACTCCAGATTATGTGTGTTATGGCTGGCAGAGAGTTTGCCAGAATTTTTCCCATGTCCAGAGACTTTGTCTGATACTGAGAATAAAGGTAGTGAAATAACTAATTTGACAACAAATATCAAGGCAGTCTAAAGATGAGAGGTGGAATGGACATTGTTGGTGGATTTAGCCTGATTAATGATGTGACTCAAAAGCATAGTACCCAGAACAATGACTTAAAGCATTGTGAGATTGTCGAGGAAAAATGTTGCAGTAAATCTATGGACTACAAAGACAGAGCTGAGATCACTAAATGTGAGAAGTATAGAAAAGATGACCTTAGGGTAACCCAAGTAGCTGTGAGTTTCCATGCTATGCAGCCTCAAAAGTGAAAACCTGAAACACTTTGCTTTGAGGAGAAAGCTGCAGAGCACCATGTTCCAGAATGGCAACAGAGGCTACATGGAGTTTGAGAGTGGTGGCAGGTGCACCAGGTTTCAGAATGTCAGTGGCAGAGAGAATTCACTTTGCAGAATCAGCTTTGGAGTGCTCAGCAATCGTTTCCCTGTCTCCTATAGCCAAGAGAGAGGAAAACTTGTTATGACTCCAACTAGCAATAGACCTCAGGATCACCCACATGGTGCTGCTTTTATGCACATAGAGCACACAAGAGTTCAGAGGCTGAAAAGGTTTCAACCCCAATTTTGGAAGCCACATTAGTTTTCTGCTTCTACAGTAAGATTTTTCATGAACTTGTAACTTGAACATGTAAAATGCATATTTTACCATTCTGGAGGTCAGAAATACAGTTCATAATTCAGTGGAATAAACTCAAGGCTCTGTCATAATGCATTCACTTTAGAGGGTCCAGGAGGCAGTCTCTCTTCAGGTCCTAGATGTATCCCAGGATCTTTGGCCTTCATCTTCCTATCTAGTTAACATTTCAACTTTTGGCCCCTCTCCAGAACCCATGCAGCCTCTCTGTGCTTTCTAGATGTCAACCTTGATGAAGGATCTGTTTTTGTGTTCCACAGATTCTACTTTTGAGTCTTCCATTCTCAATTAATTAATAGAATTCTGTTTTTGAGGATGAGAAGCTCTGCCCCTACGGAAACACTGTGGTATCTAATTCCATTCATGCACTGATTTTAAATCAGATATAGACATCCTCTGTACTCTGAATCATAGAGACACAATGAAGAATATTAGTATCATGGACTACTTAAAATTCAGTACACCACAGGATCTTAAATTGTCTTCCTATGAAATGTCTTTTTCTTTTATTTTTTCGTGTACTGGTGTCTACCTGAAGAAAGGACCTGTTGAGGGGTAATAGGTAAAAGCATGTGGTGTGTTCAGTGCCATGTAATGATACAGTGGGACACATCAGGATGACATTTCACCTACAACAGAAGTAGATACAGAATTAGACCAATAGGAATAACTGATGTAAGCCGGGAATGGTGGCACCTGTAAAACCCACACTAGGGAGTCTGTGACAAGAGGATTGCTGCAAACATGAGGCCAGCGTGGTCTACAAAGTGAGTTCAAAGGCAGCCTGGACTACATGGTGAGACCCTGTCTCAAAAAGACAAAAACAAAACAAAACAAAACATGATGTACATTTTAAAGAAATAAAAAAAATCCCTTAGAATAATAGAGCAATTTAAATAATTTGAGCTGTGCACAGTAAAGGAGACATAATCTTACACAGTGAGGTTAAAAGGAACTACTTGAGCTGTTACTAGCAGAAACCAGGGCGATCCCCCAAATGGTTCATCTACTGGGCATCCACATGGGAATCTGGTGTCCCAGACCTGTTCAGTGGCAGTGGACCTGTCACAGATTTCTCACTCACCATCAGTGGCATGCAAGCTGAAGATGTGGTGGATTACTACTGTTTGCAGGGTTAGAGTACTCCTCCCACAGTGATTCAGTCTCGAATATAAGCTTCCTCTCAGGGTCTTCCCAGCTGCTTGCTCCCCATGCAGCCCAGGGTTTAAACACTTCCTCCCACTGCCTGAGAGACTATGTCTCCTCTGAAGCATGAGGAATTCCGCAGGGCTGAGCAGAAGATAAGAGGCTCATGGCTTCCTAGATACTTTGTTATAGAGAAACATGGCAAATATATTTTTATGAGTTTTGCAATGTTTTATCATAATTTACAAATGAAAGGCATTTAAATGAGAAATTCATTACTTCAAAGCTACATAGCACACCTAAGTAAAGTGTTGAAATCATATTATCAGGTGCTTTCCTTTTGTATGCTGTATGAATAAATCCACCACTTGCCTTCCTGTTTTTTGAGTGTCTTTCATTCCGCCACTAATTTCCTTCATCTCTAGAGCAAGCAGCATTTCTTTTCTATGGCGCTTGTTCCGCACTGAATATCACTACCGCTTTTCAAATATGAACACTAACAAAACATACTGGCTTGGAATGATGAATATAGTTTTGAATTTAAAATTACATATCCTTCACACTTCACCTGAATTATCCATTTTTGGGAATTGGTTGAGTTATGTTTTAGCTCTGCATTTCAAACTGGATTTGAATTCACTTTGCAGCCCAGGTTTGCTCAGAAGTTGCAGGGGTCCTCCTGCTTCAGCCTTCTGAGGGCTGGGATAAACTGTGAGGCAGAAAGTCTGACTCAACTTGATTCAAGCACCTAAAGTTTCTGACCTTGTGTTCTGTGATGCCTAAAATATTTTTGAAGAATATTACAATGTGCATTGAAATTTTATTGTTCTTTTTGGATATGATACATTCCTCCAAGCTCACCTGATCCAAAATTTGTGTTGCTACATGTGCTGTTATTCTGGTAGATGCATCTTTACAAGTTATTTTATATATCTCTGATGACTTTTAATATTCAGTATTTGTTCTGAATGTTTCAGATTTTTCTGTAATGATTTCTGAAGAGATTCTTTTAAGGTCCAGTCTGCTTGGGTTTTAAACATCTTAATATCTGGATCTCCATTTCAATGTCTAGATTGGAAAGCTTTCTATAATAATAATTATGGACAATGAATTTTTGAGAACTTTACTTTGTTTTACAACCCTTCATTTTTCTCCTGCAATGCATGGCTTGTGGATTTTAGTCTCCTATGAACTGTCAAATTGACTTTTCATATTTTTGAATCATGGTTTATTACCGTAAAGTGTTGTATCATTCTTCTCTGAAGCATGAGGAATATCCTTTAGAGCACTTTCTTTTCCTCTCTTTTTTACAATGACAATTACACATTTTGGGTTTTATTACTTCCACAGTTCCTATAGCTTTTTCATTTAAACAGTTAGAAGTGACAATTTATTTTACTTTGAATAGATGTTTCTGCAATATTTTGCATATAAACACATAAAATTCACAAAGCATTCAACTTTCACTTAGAAGTCAGATATTGTAGTATGTAAGAGAAAAATAGCACATGGCTTAAGGAAGGTCCTCAGATCCAAGGACAAGAACATGGAAAATGAGTAAATCTGCCCTAATACAGTCTTAAAAGTTATTATTTTTACTACATCTTGGTTTAAATGTATAATTTGATTTCAAAACTTCTTTAATGAGCTCAAATTTCTTTTATTTCACTTACTCTCAATTATTAAATTTAAGCAGATAGAGGGTAAGACCATAAAATCCCAGAAAAATCAAGTAAACATGACTGCTTCTTACATACAGACTGAGAAAATTAGATTTTTTTTACTTTTATCTTTAATTAAAGGAAACATGACAATACTTTTTATTCTACCACAAACTGAATTTCCACAGTGTATACTGGGTGTATTATGAGTACTTGAGCTGTCATAGAAAACATCAATAAAATTTTGAAAAGAAAGCAACACAGATTGATCTTCTGCCAGAACTGGAGACCAGAAGTTCGCAGTGAAAGTCCCTGAGCAGCTGACCCAGCACCTTTTCCACAGTGAACACCTTGAATGGACGCATGTTGTCCCGACAAAGGAAACACTGGACTTATTCTGGCTCTGGTAATGTATGGAATCTCCATTTACTTTGGACTCAGGACTATGGTTGCTCAACATCCATGAGAAGAATGAGGTTGTAGAGAAATAATTTTTCTAGGTCTTACAGAAAAGTAAAAGGAAATCAAAATTATCCCTAGTTCATTAGTGCACTGATCTCCATGCAATTCTTGCCTTCAAAATCTTTTGATGAATCTGATATGGAGATAAAGAGATGAGTAGGACAGGATACTCACCAGTATAAAAACTAACTGTTAGACATTTTGTGTTCTCTTACTTAGGAAATAATTCTCTCTGCATGGAAAAGATAGAACTTTTGTCCCTGCTAAGCTCTTTTTGCTTGAGCTCCCTTTTGGTATTAATCTCAGAGACAGGAAAAGACTACACCTATTGTGTTTCTAACATTCTCTACTGAACATAGTAACAACAGATACCAGAATATGTTTGCTAGCTCCACACTATGATATTAATGTTACAAGATTCAGATCAATCCTGGAGAAGTAGGAGCTCCTTTATTTCCTTCCTAGGCAGGGAAGAGTCACAGTGGGCTTCCCACTCCCACAGACTGACCCACATACACACCACATGGTCTGGACTCTGGCATTGCCTTCAAAGTCAGAGCAGGGTGCACTGCATCTCCCCAAGAGATCCCAATTTCACAGTGGGGGTCTTCTGCCTACTGCTGCAGAATAAGTGCACTTCATTCCTATTGGCATTCTTTCAAAAATGGAAAACTTTCATATATCACTTGGTTCACACATAAGAGGCCTCCCAACCTGCTCCTGCCACTTTCCACATATTTACACCCATTGGAGGATTTACATACTGTCACCCATGGTGAGTCTTTCCTTGCAAGGTTGGCATAAATGTTAGCACTAAGTATGCTTGACTGATCAGGTTCTTCAGTTTAACTTCTCAAAATAAGGCTCTCTGATCAGTTCCTGGGCTGCTAATAGTGAGGCCCACAGGTAAGGACAGAGAGGGATGAAGAAGGAGAATGGGGTGAGAGAGTGAGCTCTGGGGATCCACTGTTGCCTATGTCTGCTCTGTCTATGTATGAGGGGTGCAAGTCGTGTCCTCAAGGATGAGTGTGTGACATTTAGTTCTGCGAGAGTGAGGGAGAAGCCAGAAACAGCACTCTTGGTAAGACTGTCAGATTGAAACTGGGGGATATTTGCAAATGATTCTAAAAGGGGCTTTGTGATTATAAAACTGGTTCCATTTCAACACTGAATGTTTTTCTATTACATATATAAGTCAAAATAACAAATTAGATTGAAATATATCATAAAAGGGAAAATTATGAAAATGCACTCTTGCTTCTACTTCATTATTTTGGGGTAAACTGGAAATAGTGCAGTGACCCAGAATCCCAGAAAACTATGATGTCCAAAAGTTAAATCTAGAACAAGAGAAGATGAAGAGTTTGACAAAGGATCACTTGAAATCTGACATACTATTCTTGGGATTTGGGCCACACTTACAAAGTATATATTAAAAAATCCCATGAGGCTCCTCTAATACTGCTATTAATGTCTATATGTGATCACCTTTTAGAGCTATTGTCTTATCAGTAGGGGTAATGAAGGGGAGAAGGTACTGGTCATAGATGAAAATCAGGACAAATAAGCCTTAGTGACATACTGAATGTGAGATGTGACAGAAAAGTAAAATCAAGGATGAGAACCATATATTTGCACCTGAATCATGTAATTTGCATTGATATCTTTAGATGGGAAAGGAGAGAAAAGCAACCCTGAGAGGCAGTCAGGCATAACGAGTCAGACATATTACAACTCTGAAACACCATCAGACCTCCCACCTGTACCTTAAGCCTAAACCTAAATCTCCTCCCAACCACAGAGCAAAAATATAACTCCAACAACAGTGCAAAAAATTTTATGAAGAATTTGTGAGTTTTCAAGTAAAACTTAAATGATATTAAACTAAACATAAGTCTTTCATTCATTGGCGATGATTGTGTAAAATGGTGCAAGCATTGTTTTACTTGGGAAATCAATGCCCCCTAGCAGGTGGAAGGTGTGAAAAGTTGCATTTAAAGAAGCACACATTACTTTCCTTCTTCCTGTCAGCTTCAAGTTCCCAGAGAATGCATGCTGTCTTTAAAAATACATATTTATTGTGATATTTTGTTTATCAAACTGTATTCTAGTTGAACTGCAGGACTGCCTCAGGAAACACTAGACATATAATCTATCCCCTATTTTTCATGCTATATATTGAAAATAGGCTCAGATAGAACATTTTTGTGCAACATCATTTCCATTGTTCACCAACTGTGGGTGTGTGTTCTCTTAGTCACTGGAATCCAGTCTCACACCCACCCCTCTCTGCAGCCAAGTGCAGCAGCCAAGCTGTTCTCCATGTTACAGAAACTCTAGAGTCTTGTGCTCTAGTGATCTTGAAATACCCATTTATAATCCTGTTCTCAACCCAGCCAATGATCATAATTTTCATGATTAAATGCCTCCACTTCCAGGAACCAATGGAAAAGCTACCAGGCTCTCATCAGGGCCTGTCATGATGGGGAATGAACTCAAGCTTAATCAGTGAGGTGATGGTGCCTGGCAGGGAAGTGAGGTGTGATGAAGTCATAAGGAGCTGCAAAATTCAGCAATTCTTGGGTCAAAATGCAGGCCCAGGGAACAGACTCCATGGAGAAAAGGAGTTCTGGTAAGATACCTGGTTAGACAGTAGAGAGCAGGCAAGGAAGGTCACACTGCATCTGCTTGCGCAGATTAGGAAAATCTCAATTCCAGGGCTGCAGGTATAGCTCAGTGGCAGAGTGCTTCACTAGGATGTGGAGGTGTCAGTCTTAAACATACACAATCAAAACAGAAAAAAGAAACCAGCCATAACCAGAACATGCTCATCTGAATCTGTGGGAACAGATCTGGGCATAAGGAGTGTTCAGAGTTCTCCACCAGACTCCAAACAGCAGCCAAGGGCAGCAACCAACCATGAGGCCTAGTGACCCTGACAATAAGTCAGGGCAAATAGAAATCACAGAGTACTTTAAGCAGAGAGTTGATTTGGTGTGTTGCTCCTTTGTTTGTGGGGTAGGATTTTCTTACCATTTCTTTGTGTTTCACATGAGAGATGGGTCATTTCTATCTTCAAATGAAAAATCGCAGCATTTCATTGGGAAAGATACGCTGACTTACATGGGCTGGCTAAAATGAAGAGCTGAGGATCTTAGCCTGGGACTGAAGCGCTCTCCACACCTCCCGCAAAGAGAAGAAAACCTCTGGCCTAGGAATGACAGCATCTGCAATTAATAAAATGGTAAGCTTTCTGGTTGCAAATGAAAATCTCAGTCCTCACAAGGCTCTGCTCAGCTGTCAGTACCAAGGCATTCATGGAAGTCTAAGGTGAGTCAGAAACTCCAGTGACATTGCCAAGGCTTACTCCTAGGAGGCCGGGCTCTGTGCCACTGGATCGAGTATTCATCTGGGTCCCAGCAACACTCTGGCATCACCACTTATTGTTGTGTAAACAGTGCTGTCATTTGTTTAAGAAATAATATAAATCTATTTTCTGAAGTTCATATAAAATTATTATTGACAGTATTACTCAACTCAGTACTGATCAGCTCCCAAATAATTCCACAAGATGCAAATAATCTTCAACATTTGCCCTAGGAAATCCACTAGCCAGACATAAGAACAGAAATTTTTCCACCGTATAGAAACATGTAATTTAATACATTATTATTTTCTTTTCATTAGCTTCTGAGAAGTTCAAGATTAGAGAATTGCACAGAAACTTTTTTTTTCTTTGTAGGATAGATTTATAGGAATGATCGCTGCACATATGAACAATATATTCTCACTAAATATTTCTACAGGTTTTTACACATGCATAACTATGTACCCACAGCAATTTTTAAGTTATAAGACAGACGCAACACTCATAGACATTCCTGGCTTCACTCTGTATTCTGCTTTCACTCACCAGAGACAGATCTGAACGACCTTGCTGCTGGCACTATACTTAAAAGCTCTAGGTATTTCAAATGCTAGTATATGTGTCTCCTTTACTGTTCACAGCTCAAATTATTTAAATTGCTCTATCATTCTAAGGGAATTTTTTTTATTTCTTTAAAATGTACATCATGTTTTGTTTTGTTTTGTTTTGTTTTGTTTTGTTTTGTTTTGTTTTGTTTTGTTTTGTTTTTGTCTTTTTGAGACAGGGTCTCACTATGTAGTCCAGGCTGCCTTTGAGCTCACTTTGTAGACCACTCTGGCCTCATGTTTGTAGCAATCCTCTTGTCACAGACTCCCTAGTGTGGGTTTTACAGGTGCCACCATTCCCAGCTTACATCAGTTATTCCTATTGGTCTAACTCTGTATCTACTTCTGTTGTAGGTGAAGTGTCATCCTGATGTGTCACACTGTATCATTACATGGCACTGAACACACCACATGCTTTTACCTGGTACCGCTCAACAGGTAATTTCTTCAGGTAGACACCAGTACACGAAGAGATAAAAGAAAAGGACATTTCATAGGAAGACAATTTAAGATCCTGTGGTGTACTGAATTTTAAGTAGTCCATGATACTAATATTCTTCATTGTGTCTCTATGATTCAGAGTACAGAGGATGTCTATATCTGATTTAAAATCAGTGCATGAATGGAATTAGATACCACAGTGTTTCCGTAGGGGCACAGCTTCTCATCCTCAAAAACAGAATTCTATTAATTAATTGAGACTGGAAGACTCAAAAGTAGAATCTGTAGAATATGAAAACTGATCCTTCATCAAGGTTGACATCTAGAAAGCACAGAGAGGCTGCACAGATTCTGGAGAGGGGCCAAAAGTTGAAATGTTAACTAGATAGGAAGATGAAGGCCAAAGATCCTGGGATACCTCTAGGACCTGAAGAGAGATTGCCTCCTGGACCCTCTAAAGTGAATTCATATGACAGAGCCTTGAGTTTATTCCACTGAATTATGAACTGTATTTCTGAACTCCAGAATGGTAAAATATGGATTTTACATGTTCAAGTTACAAGTTCATGAAAAATCTTACTGTAGAAGCAAAAAACTAATGTGGAGTTCTTTGCTGAGTTTTCCTCTGAGACTTTTGCATAATAATACAGGATGTAAGGAACCCAATCTATTTAATTTTCTGCTGAATCTCATTAACCTTCTTATCAAGAGGAAGGGGATAGAGTCTTTATGCAGATGGACAGTATGCAACTATCACACAGTATGGCCAGCAAACAGCAGAGCAGACACTGAAAGGGTTTATGTTTCAGGATGAATCACACTGGCAGGATGAGTATGACCCTGTTGACAGTAACAGCATGCCATATCTTTAGCTGTTGATAGTGACACTAAAACTTTTTTCAGACCCAGTGCCACTGAACAGGTGAGGGGCCCCAGATTCCCAGGTGCATGTCTGGTGGGTGAGCAGTATCTGATGATATCCAAATAATTGACCAGCTGGAGTTTCTACTATAGATTCTTGCTAGACTTGTAGTTCATGATGACCAGCTCTACTATAGAGACAGCAAGAAATCATAAAGGCTGGGTCATAACAGTGTCAACAGAGGCCCTTCAGTCTGAAATAGATATGGCCAGAAGACTGGAAAAATAGCTATTGTGAATTAAGAGCAAACAATATATAAAGAAAGTGTGTTTGTGTGACAAGAACAGATACAGAAGTCAGCTTCACAGCACTAAAATCAAGTTAGATGCTCTGTATTTACAATACACTAGATGATAAATAGAAGCACTTTAGTTTTCAATCTGACATATTTTAATGAGTGGAGTCTTTAGAGTCATAGACAATCTAACAGATATAACAAAACTCTGAAAAACAGCACAAGGAAGAAAAACTAAGAAATGAAAATAGAGAGCAAGAAAAGAATAAAGAGAGGCACAGAAAGAGGTAAGAAAATAAGGGAAAAGAGGAGAAAAGAAAAGGAAAAGTGTTAAATTTAGATGTGTTTTTTACTATATCTGACCAAAAACTGACGGAGTGCTGAAGCCACATTTACCCTGAAGCTACTGAACAGCACAGAAAACAGCTGAGCTCTGGTTTCAACCTACCCAGGCCAGAGAGCAGGACACAAATCCAGAACTCACTCTGAGAGGCTTCCTTGGAGCCCTGATTTAAACTGGGATTTGCAGGGCTCAGTTTAAGTGAAGTGTGAGCCAAAGAGAAAATAGAAGTTACCCTGCCCACAACTACTATGAGCTGGGAAGTTGGCTCTAAGGAATATGCACAGTGAAGAGAGGGAAACCCGGCCAGACTTCTGTGGGAATTCGGGGATCATACAATCATCCCTTTTTAATTTTCTATAAGATTTTAGGGAAAGCCTGGTCTGGTGGTGCATGCTTGTAATCCTGGCACTCAGCAAGAAGAGGCAGGAGGATCTCTGCAGACTCCAGGCCAGCCTGGGCTCCAATACAACTCAAGGGCAGCCTAAGCTACAGAGCAAGACCAAGTATCAAAATCCCCAAAACAATGGTTTCACAGGATTTTTTTCCTTAAGAACTATTTTGATTATTCTAATACATGAGTATGTATATAATGCATATTTATATAGCTATAGAGTACATATATACATATATATACATTAATATAGAAGACACATATATGTACATTCACACATTTCTATAAAAATACATATTTAGACTACACACATTTATGTACAAATAATTATTTATACTCTTACAGTTAACATGTCTCCACAGAGATAAGTAGGGCAGGATATTCAACAATTAAACTACTGCCTAGAACATACACATCAGTTATCTAAGGCAAAATCATTTTCGCCTCTCTACATGCCTTCACAGATCAATCAGGGCTCTAGCTGAACCAGACAGATTTTTGAAAAGCTGGTACTTACTCCACTGTGTGCAATGAACTGTGAGTTCCAAGAATGATCACCTCTCAGATTTTGTCTCTTATAATAGCATGAAATGCTTTATACCCTCTGGGCTGTGATCTGGTTCTGTGGCTACCGATCTGCTTCCACTGTCTCTGACACTGAGCATCAGCCTCACACCTCATCTAGCCAGTTGCCACCAATCTATATGAGGAAACAGGCTTACAAAAGACATACTTGATTCTACATTTGTTGTATCCCTTGATTTCTGATAGGTTCTCTCTGTTTTCACTTGATTCTAAGTATTTTTCATTCCCTTCTCCTAAATTTTTCCAATGACTCCCTGCTTCTTTCAAAGAAAGAAAAATGTTCCAACTCCATGTATTTGCATGTTTTCTACAGTTTTTGTTACTGTTCATTTCTTGTTTCACTCAACTATAGTCCTAATAAAAGGAAAAAAAGATTTCAGTTTTTTGTATAGTTTAAGATTCTCTTTTTGGCCTCCAATGTGTTCTATTTCAGAGAAAGATCTGCATTCTCGTGAAAATGCAGTATATTCTGCATCTATTAGATGTCATATACCATAAATGTCTATTAAGTACTTAAGTCTATGCTATATTCAACTGTGATGTCTCTTTGTTGATTTTTTTGGTCTGCAAGATCAATCTATTTGTGAGAATAAAGGCAAGAAATTGCTCAATGACACTGTATTTTGGCCTTGTACTTTATCTCTGCTGATGCTTGTAATATAAGTGTGAGTTCTCCAATATGCGTTACATATATATTTACAACTGCTGTCATTTATTCATGGAGGGTAAATGAATTTCCTCTTGAAATCAATTTATTCAAATATGAATACATGTAATTTTATTTGCTTTTGGTTTCCATTTGATTGGAATGTCAAGCTCTATTCTTTCCCTTTCACTTGGTATATATCTTGACCACCAATATGTAGTTTCTGCATATGTCAAAGATGAATCTTGTTTTTTCAATCCAATTGCAAATATGTAGCTTTAACTGGATAATTGAAATATTCACATTCAAGGATATGACAATAAGGTGTTCAATTCAGTTTGCTATTTTACTGTTTTTCTTCTGATTGTTTTGAATGACCCATATTAGCTTATTTCCTATTTATCTCCAAATGCAGAGCGTATTTTATACCACTGGGCTTACATGAGAAGCCTCCACCATGCTCTTCACTCTTCCTGCACCACTGCACCACCAGGAAATTTGCATTTTGTCCCCGGGGAGGACCTTCCCAATTTAGTCTCAAATAAAAGCTGGCTCTAACTTGGCCTTAACTGATCAGGACTTTCAGCTCAATTTCTCAAAATTAGGCTCCCTCTTCAGGGGAGGGAGTTCAGCTGCTGGGGCTTCTACTGCTGTGAGTCACTGGTAGGGACACCAGAAGATGAGGAGGGGCATGGGTGAGAGGGTGAGTTTCAGGGTCCCATTGCTGATGGTAAGTTCTCTACTTACATGTGATGTGCAGTTCTGACTTGAAACATGGGTGTGTAAGGTTAGATCAGGGAGTTAAGAAACTTTCTAAATTTTAGGACAGGGACATGGACTCATAAAGATTTCCACAAAGAGAGAGGGATGCTCAGATGAATTCTAGAGGAGTACTCATAATTAGAAATTTTAGGGGCTATCTCAAAATTTAAATCTTTTCCTTGTATAAAAAAACAAGAGTAATAATTTAACTTGATAATGACAAAAAAGAGAAAAGTATGGAAATTACTCATTGTGCCTCTAATCGATTTACACTTCTCCTCTATCATTTTAGGATACTTGGGAGACACTGTAATGACCCAAACCCCACTCTCTCTGTCAATTGCCCCAAAAGAGCCAACCTCCATCTGCTCCAGGTTCAGTCAGGGCTTCCTACATAGTGATGGAGACACCAATTTGCATTGGTTGGTGCACAAGGCAGGCCAGGATCCAGGGGGAGTGATTTATAATATTTCCATCAGTTCTGAGGGCATCTCAGACAGGTTCAGTAGCAGTGCATCAGGAAGATATTTCACACTCAAAATCAGCAGGGTGGAGGCTGAGGACACTGGAATTTATTATTTTCTGCAACATACACATGCTGCTCACACAGTGATACAGCCCAGAACACAGATCTCTCTGCCTAGGGGAGGCCCTGCTGCACTGCTGTCTGGGGAGAAGCACAGTACAGTCTGCTCTGTGTGAGAGAAAGAGGATGAAGATCTCAGAACAAGTTGCAGCTAAGGTCGCTGCCCAGAAATGACAGTGAGGAAGACAGCAAAGCAACCAGAACCTGTGCTCTGCTGCGGGCTCTGACACAGAGGTAGAGGGATACAGCTGAATGCAGAGATTCCTTTGGGCCTTGAAACTGCTGTTCCTTTATGAAATTAAACAAAACCAAAACAAACACAAATTTAGCGAAAATGATTAATAAGATAGAAATCACTTATAAGGGTGGTACTTTATCTTTCACTGCGTTCTTATCATGCCATCTCCCAGTGGGGAATTAGTAGCCATGCATTGTCCTCAGCCTGCCTGTCATTCCTGGAGAGCTGATCCCAACTCTCAAAGGCAGAAGTGAGAGATCACTTCTGGGCTCCCAAGTTGGTCCCAGTTCCCTTACATGGATCATGATGCAGGGCTCTCAGTCTTCACAGACTCCATGATTAATAAAGGTCCAGCTTAAAGAAACTCCAGTGATGTCACACCCTGCTCATCAGTGCAGCTAGGTCAAGGTGAGCACCCAAAATGAGATTCTGCTTCACTACACAGTGGTGATGACCTGAGGGAATCTGAAGGATCTGCATTTGGTGAGAGCTGGGAATGCAACTGCTATGGGAGGGGGCAGATGGATTCTCAGAACTTTCACACAGCGTTTGACAACATTGGCAAATGAGACTTATGGCTAATTTGAGCCTCTATTCTCCATTATTACCCACTAAGACAGGAGAGGTCTTACTCTCCACAAGAGTTTATATTTTCCCTAAGTTTTTTTAAGGAAACAAAAAGTTTCAGCCTACTACTTCTAGGATTAACAAGCGCATCTCATTCTTCCAACTTATCCCCTTGACACTTGGTAAATCAAAAGTGGCCGCCAAAATTATTGTGAAAATCCTCCAAGACAAACCCTGTTCCCAAAGTTAAATATAGGATGAGAGAAAATGATGAGTTTGGTAAGGGACGATTAATATCTGCTACATTATCCTTTGCCTTTAGTCTAAGATCACAAAGTAAAAATAGAAAAGTCCTGAGAGGCTTTTTGGATGCTTCTATCCAAGTCACTATGAGCTCACCTTTATGGGATTCTGACCCAGCAGTGGATGTGGTGAACTGTGGACAGGTTCTGGTCATATTTTCAAATCAGAGCAAATAAACTCTAGTGGCACTGTGTGTGAGATGTGAGAGAAAAGCAAAACTAGAATGAATGCCATATATTTTTACCTGAGCCACCAGAGTGTTTGCAATGGTAGCTTTTAGATAGGAAGGGAGACACAAGAAACACAGCCAGTGAAGAGTGGGACATATTACAGTTCTGAGATGCCAACAGACTTCCTACCTGCACCCTAACCCTAAACTCATAGACAAAATAACATTGTAAGACTATTTTTTAAGTTTACAAATGTGAACTTAAACAGTATTAAACCAAAAGAAAATTTCCTGGTGCAGATGACTCTTATGGAGTGGTCCAAACACAGTCTCACCTTTGGGATCAGCTCTCCATGAGCAGGTGGGAAAAACAGTAGGCTGCCCTGAAAGACCTGTGCGCGCTCTGCCCTCTGCTGGACATGTGCATGCACTGCGGGTTCCATGCTACATTTTCGTCCTCTTTCAAAGTAGTACTTACTGCAGTATTTCCCTTACAGACTTACAACACAACTATAATCTACTTCGATGGCGGTAGAACTGCCACTGGCTTCTCAGGAAGCTCTAGATATTTAATCTTCCCATTATTCTCCTTCTGCATATTGAATGTAGACTCACATGGAACATTTTTGTGCATTATCATTTCCATCATCCTCTTTCCATGACGCAGTGCTCTTGTAGTCACTGGAATCCAGTCTCACACCAGCCCCCGTCTCTACTCCAGTACAGCATGCACACCATTCTCCATGTTGCTGAAACTCCAGTGTCTTGTGCTCTAATGATCTTGCAATCGCACTTAATATGATGCTATCAACTGAACACCTGATTGTCTGTGTGAGATATATATATAATGTATATAGATGGAAACAGGCCTGAGCAGATATTCACCCATTTCAAAATCTATTCACAAAGAATTTCACTTTCATCATATAAGGTAATTTTTTTTCGTTTTCCTCTTGCCTTCAAGAGAGTTATTGGTGTCCTGCTAGAAGACACATCTTTTTCTCTGTACCATACACTGTTCATTTTAGTGTTCTTATGCTGTTTAATTGCTAGGTCATGGAAAATATAACACATTGTGTTGTCTCTCAGATCATGAGATTTCAACTGGTCACATGACAAGGGCTTCACAACACTGCTGCTATGATGTTCATGGTAGAAAATGCTAAAAATGAATTCTCATCAGTTAATAATTGATTGTGTCTTTTGCAAGAGGCTAAGGACCATGAGACTTCCCTTCCCAGAGACTGATCTGGACACATCCCAGTATCCTAAGGACTGTGGCTCTGTCTCAAATGGGCAGAGCTATAAGCCCTGGTATGGTGCTGCAGCTGCAGATTTTCTGAGGGCTCCTTGGACCCATTGCTGCACATAGAATGGACGGTAGATCCATTTTTTCTCCCAAATACAGAGGATATTTTATATCACTGGGCTCACATGAGAAACCACCCACCATGCTCTTCACTCTTTCTGCACTACTGTACCCACCATTGAATTTGCATGTTATCCCCAGGGAGGCTTTTGCAAGCAAGTCTCAGAT
Organism: Cavia porcellus; assembly: GCF_034190915.1. Classification (NCBI taxonomy): domain Eukaryota; kingdom Metazoa; phylum Chordata; class Mammalia; order Rodentia; family Caviidae; genus Cavia; species Cavia porcellus. The sequence continues at coordinate 39,990,454 of NW_026947501.1, read as the reverse complement.
TAAAGCTGGCTCTAACTTGGCCTTGAATCATCAGGACTCTTCAGTACAATTTCTCGAAATGAGGCTCCCTCTTCAGCTCCTAGGGCTGCTATTGCTCTGGACACAGGGAAATGAGGAACGGTATGGAGTGAGAGAGTGATATTTGGTGTCCCACTGTTACCCAAAAGATTTCTGTCCATACCTGAGATGTGCAGCCCTAACTTGAAGCATGGGTATGTGAGGTTAAATCAGTGAGTGAGGAAAATTCCTAAAGGATGAAGGACCTGGCCTCTGATGAAGATTGCCACAAAGAAAGAGAGGGCTGCTCAGATGAATTTTATTTTTTTTTTATTATTTTTTTTATTTAAGAGGAAAAAGAGAAAAACACAAAACAAACCAAAGCAGCGTAAGGGTACACGCAATACAGAACTACAAAACAAAACAAAACAAAAAAACATAACAGTAAGAAATCACCTGCTAGTAGATTACACACTATCTTCTTGAAAATAGTTCCTCAAATCACAGTATCAAAGAACACAAGGTGGACATTCAAACAGGGAGACTGCAAACAGCTGTGTTCAATGTTCCAAAAACATTGATAAAGTCAGCTATTTAACACCCCCAAACACACTTGCTGTTATATCCGTTAGAGCTCTTTTTCTTTTTTTTTTCCCTCTCTTTTTTACAACAAAATTTACACATCTTGGATTTTATTACTCCTTAGTGCTTATTACTTTCTTTGGGGAGGGGGAAGAATACAGTCAAATATGGCAAAACAAAGCTGTCAGTCAATACCAAGGATAGACATAGCACATGGTGTAGAACAGAGTACAAGTTTATCAACAATGGTTATCAACGTTGTCCCTTGTTTCCTTAAAAAGAATTGTCTGTCTTATTAGATATTATAAAGTTGAACAAAACAGTAGAGAACAAGACCAATAAAACTTAGGCATTGTAAACATTACAGGACTTCCAAAGAAGACAATAGTCAAACCAGAATGGGTATCTTAGTGAATCTTATTGTCTTCAAAGTAGTTGCCTATTTCTTCAAACTTGATACTATCATATAGAATGGAACAGAGTCTAATCAGTCAAAACAAGATCGTGGGAGTACTACAGGACTTCAAAACAAGTTAATAGGAAATCGAAAAGAGTTACTATTTATATATCCTAATTTTTTTGAAATTTTTCTTTAATTAAGACAAACATAAGAAATGACTAAATAATTTTTTTTGAAACAATAAGGGGGAGATTGAGATAAATCAGGACATAACAATATAACAATAGAGGTCACAGCATGACTGTTTCAACAACCTAGTACTTCACCACCTTATAACCTGACTTAATAGTAGTTACCATAGTGTCTTTTTCCTTGAAATATTTGGATAAAACTTCATATACTCTAGCTTCAAATATTTTCATATCAAGAAGCCCAGAATAAAGCCTTTCTAATTAATGAGTGAAAACTTTATAAGGCTTCAAGGCCACCTAATGGGGAATCATGATTACCACATATTTTTATATATTTGAATCATTATTTACATTAGGGAAACTATTCGGTATTCACACATGCGAGATTGATTTATTTCACTAATGAGTATGGTCTCAAGCTGCGCCCATTTATTGATAAATATCTCAATGTGATCCTTCTTTATAGCTGAATAATACTCCATTGTATAGAAATACCACAACTTTTTTATCCATTCCTCAGTTGATGGGCACTTGGGTTGTTTCCAAGATTTGGCGATCACAAATTGTGCTGCTATAAACATAGGTGCACATATATCACTGTGGTATGATGCTTTCAGTTCTTCTGGGAATATGCCTAGAAGTGGAATAGCTGGAATAAATGGGATTTCCAGTCCCAACTTTTTGAGAAATCTCCAGACAGATCTCCACAAAGGCTGTACCAGTCTACACTCCCACCAGCACTGCAGGAGAGTTCCTTTTTCCCCACAGCCTCTCCAGCATTTGTTGTCGGTTTTCTTGATCCTGGCCATTCTTTCAGGAGTGAGATGGTATCTCAGTGTGGTTTTAATTTGCATTTCTCTAATGACCAATGATGATGAGCATTTTTTCATGTATTTATTTGCCATTTGCATTTCTTTATCTGAGAATTGCATATTCATCTCAGATGCCCATTTTTGGATTGGATCTTTGAATTTCGGAGGTCTGAGTTTCTTTAATTCTTTATATGTTTTAGACAAGAGGCCCTTGTCTGAGAGAGAGTTCACTAAAATCTTTTCCCAGTTTGTGGGTTTTCTTTTCACTATGCTGGAGATTTTTTTTGACATGCAGAAACTTTTTAATAAGAAGTGGTCCCAGTTATTGATTCTGGGAAGTATTTCCCGTGTGGTTTGAGTCCTGTTCATGAATTCTTTACCTACTCCTATGTCTCCAAGGTTTCTACCTATTTTGTCTTCCAATAGATTTAGTGTTTCTGTTTTAATATTCAGATCTTTGACCCATTTACATTTTAATTTAGTACATGGTGATAGACATGGGTCTAGCTTTAGTTTTCGGCAAATGGAGAGCCAATTTTTCCAGCACCATTTATTAAAGAGACTGTCGTTCTTCCAGTGAACCTGCTTGGCTCCTTTATCAAAAATAAGGTGGTTGAGTGTGTTCGTAGTTGTGGTTGTATCTTCTAATCTATTCCACTGATCTTCAGCTCTGTTTTGATTACAATACCATGTTGATTTTACTACTGTTGCTTTGTAGTATAACTTCAAGTCAGGGATTGTGATGCCTCCTGCTTTGTCTTTGCTGCTTAGAATTGCCTTTGCGATTCTAGGTCTCTTCTGGTTCCAGATGAAATTTAGGAGTGATTTCTCTAGATCTATAAGGTATGTTGATGGTATTTCTATTGGGATTGCATTGAATCTGTATAACAGTTTTGGGAGAATGGCCATTTTCACAATGTTTGTTCTTCCTATCCATGAGCAAGGGATGTCTTTCCATTTTCTGAGATCATCTTCAATTTCCTTTTTCAGTGTATTATAATTTTCACTGTATAAGTCTTTCACTTCTTTCGTAAGAGTAATTCCTAAATATTTCATTTTTTTGCTTGCTAATGTGAATAGTCCAGTTTCTCTTATTTCCCTCTCTGTAATTTTGTTGTTCGTGTATAGGAATGCTATTGATTTCTGAGTATTGATTTTGTATCCAGCCACATTACTGAATTTATTTATTGTATCTAAGAGTATTTCAATGGAGTTTAGGGGGTCTTCTATGTAGAGTATCATGTCATCTGCAAACAATGATAATTTAACTTCTTCTTTTCCTATCTTTACCCATTTTATTTCTCTTTCTTGCCTAATTGCTCTGGCTAGTACTTCCAGTACTATATTAAATAGGAGTGGTGATAAAGGACATCCTTGTCTTGTACCCGATTTTAAAGTAAAGGCTTCCAATTTTTGGCCATTTAGTATGATGCTGGCTGTTGGTTTGTCATAAATGGCCTTTATTATATTGAGGTAAAGACCATTTATTCCAATTTTCTGTAAAGTTCTTATCATGAATAAGTGTTGGACCTTATCGAAGGCTTTTTCTGCATCTATAGAGATGATCATGTGATTCTTATTTTTGGCTTTATTGATATGGTGGATTACATTTATTGATTTGCGTATGTTGAACCATCCTTGCATTCCTGGGATGAATCCCACTTGGTCATGGTGTATAATCTTCTTGATGATTTGCTGGATCCTATTTGCCAATATTTTATTGAGGATTTTTGCATCTGTGTTCATTAGGGAGATCGGTCTATAGTTCTCTTTTATAGTTGGGTCTTTCTCAGGTTTTGGTACTAGAATAATATTTGCTTCCAGGAATGACTTAGGAAGGATTGCTTCCCTTTCAATTTCATTGAATAGTTTGAGGAGTGTCGGCATTAGGTCTTCTTTATATTTCTTGTAGAATTCTGCAGTGAATCCATCTGGGCCTGCGCTCTTCTTGGTGGACAAGGACCCAATTACATTCTCAATTTCATTAGCAGAGATTGGTTTATTCAACAGTTTTATATCCTCTTGATCTAGCTTTGGTACTTCATATGCTTCTAAGAATCTGTCTATTTCTTCTGTGTTATCAAACTTTTGAGAGTAGAGGTTTTCGAAATAGGTGTTGATGATCCTCTGTATTTCTATTGGGTCTGTAGTGATTTCTCCTTTTTCATTTCTTATTGCATGAATTTGAGCTTTTTCTTTCCTTTTTTTAATAAGGTTGGCTAGGGGCTTATCGATTTTATTTATTCTTTCAAAGAACCAACTCTTTGATTCGTTGATTCTTTGGATTGTTTTCTTAGTCTCTATTGCATTGATTTCTGCTCTGATTTTTATAATTTCCTCTCTTCTTTTGGCTTTGGGCTTCACTTGCTCTTCTTTTTCTAGCTGTTTGAGGTGTAGCATCAAGTTATTTATTTGTATTCGTTCTGTTTTCCTGATGTGGGAACTCAGTGCAATAAATTTTCCTCTCAGAACGGCTTTCATTGCATCCCACAGGTTCCGGTAAGTTGTATCTGCATTTTCATTTTCTTTTAGGTATTGTTTGATTTCTTCTTTAATTTCTTCTGTGACCCACTGATTACTCAAGAGTGTGTTATTTAGTTTCCATGTGTTTGCGGAATTTTTGCAGTATCCTTTGTCATTAATTTCTAATTTCAGAGCGCTATGATCCGATAATATGCAAGGGATGATTTCAACTCTTTTGCATTTGCTTAAATATGTTCTGTGAGCTAATATATGGTCTATTTTAGAAAATGATCCATGTACTGCTGAGAAGAATGTGTATTCTGATGTTGTTGGGTGGAACATTCTGTATATGTCTATCAAACCCATTTGTTCGCAGGTGTGATTCAGTTCTGTTATTTCTTTGCTCATTTTCTGTCTGGTTGATCTGTCCCTTGGTGTCAGTGGTGTATTAAGGTCTCCTGTTACAATTGTGTTACTGATAATTTGAGTTTTCATTTCTGTTAATAATTGTTTTATATAACTGGGTGCTCTGGAGTTTGGTGCGTATATATTTAAGATAGTTATCTCTTCCTCTTGGAGTTTTCCCCTTACGAGTATGTAGTGACCTTCTTTGTCCTTTATGGTCATTGTTGGTTTAAAGTTCACGTTGTCTGCAAACAGAATGGCTACTCCTGCCTTTTTTTGGATTCCTGCTGCATGAAGAATTGTTTTCCATCCTTTGACTTTCAGTCTGTGAGTATCTTTCTGGGTTAGATGGGTTTCCTGTAAACAGCATATGGTTGGATTTTGTTTCTTGATCCATTCTGCTAGTCTGTTTCTTTTGATTGGTGCATTGAGACCATTTACATTAATGGTTATTACTGTTAAATGCTGGTTAATTGTAGGAATGTTATCTCTCTGCTGTTGCATCTTTATCTTTCTGTTCTGTTTAATTATTTGCTTTGCTTAGTGCTTTTTTCCTTTGTGTATCTAAACTGTCTTTCAATATTTTTTGCAGGTTTGGTTTGGTGTTCATGAAGTTCTTCAGCTGTTCTTTGTCATGGAAGTATCGTATTGCACCATCTATTTTGAATGATAGTTTTGCAGGATATATCAGTCTTGGTTGGAAATCATTTTGCTTTAGGATCTGGAATACTTCACTCCATGCTCTTCTTGACTTTATCGTTTGTGCTGAGAAGTCTGCTGTGATTCTGATAGGTTTTCCTTTATAAGTGATTTGTCTTTTCTCTCTGACAGCTTTTAATAATCTATTCTTGTGTTGGATTTCTGGGATGGTGATTATTATATGTCTGGGTGTAGTTTTATTTTGGTTATGACTGTTTGGAGTTCTATATGCTTCACTGATCCTGATGTCAGTTTCTGATCTCATGCTTGGGAAATTTTCAGCTATTACTTCTCTAAATATCCTCCTGACATCCTTCATGTTGTCTCCCTCTCTTTCATTAATCCCTATCATTCTTATGTTATTCTTCTTTGCATCGTCTTGCAGTTGTTGAATTGTTATTTCCTGGTTCCTTGTTATTTTCAAAAGATCTTTCCTTTCCTGTTCACTAGCTGCAATCCTGTCTTCAAGGTCTGAAATTCTATCTTCACTTTCATTAAGGCGGTTTTTACAACTTTCAGTGGAGTTTTTTATTTCCTGTATATCTCTGTGCATCTGCATTATGTATTCTGTTTGTTTCTTATATTGCTCGTCTAGGGATTCTATCTTTTTGTTTAGTTCCTCCAATTTTTTATCTGTGTTTTCTTTAGATATATTTAGAATCTCTTTCATTTCTTTTATCATTTCTTCTTTTATCTGGGAGATTATTTCGAGTTTGAATTTCTTTAAAGCTTCCTGGAGTTGCTTGTCAATTTCAGTGGCTATTGTGTCCGATATATGAGGTGGATGGGATATATTTTCTTCTATATACATCGCTCCTAGGGTTTCTTGAGATGGGCTGGAGGTTTGAGGTTGTAATTTGGTCTTTCGTTTTGTCATTTTCCTATATTTCTGTGTTTCAAGTGTTATTTGAAAGCTTCCTCAGGATCTGTTGAAAATCCCCTTCTATGATTGGAGCTACTGAGACTCTGGCGCCGCGCTACCCCAAGCCATTAGGCCTAAAGAACCAGTGGCCCTCCTCTGCCTGCTCAGAACTTCGCAGTTCCAGACAAGCTGGGCCTCAGGGACACTGTGTGCCCACCTGCCCCTTGGAAGCTCCACAGTTCTTCAATCGCAGCCGGGTTAGGGTACTCACCACAGGCCGCAGTGCTTCAGAAACCTGTGGACCCTCCCTGGTTGCAGAGATATCCACAGTCCTCCAGACACATGGAGAGGCCGATGCAGGCACCCCAAATCTGCCCAGCTCCTCCTCTGCAGACCAATGGCCAGGCGCGGCAGCTAAACAGGCTGGGCTAGGCTGGTAGTGTGGGCCAGCCCACCTATCGGGAGCTCAGCAGGTCTCCAAATGAAGCCGGGAATGGGGAGGCTGATGTGGAAGCCTCAAACCCACCTCTCTCCTTCACTGCACCTGGAAGCCTGAGGGAACTCCAGCAGTCTGGGTGCAGATATCCAGAGTCCTCCAGACACGCAGAGAGGCCAGTGAGGGCACCCCAGATCTGCCCAGCTTCTCCTCTGCAGACCTATGGCCAGGCGCGGCAGCTAAACAGGCTGGGCTAGGCTGGTAGTGTGGGCCAGCCCACCTATCGGGAGCTCAGCAGGTCTCCAAATGAAGCCGGGAATGGGGAGGCTGATGTGGAAGCCTCAAACCCACCTCTCTCCTTCACTGCACCTGGAAGCCTGAGGGAACTCCAGCAGTCTGGGTGCAGATATCCAGAGTCCTCCAGACACGCAGAGAGGCCAGTGAGGGCACCCCAGATCTGCCCAGCTCCTCCTCTGCAGACCTATGGCCAGGCGCGGCAGCTAAACAGGCTGGGCTAGGCTGGTAGTGTGGGCCAGCCCACCTATAGGGAGCTCAGCAGGTCTCCAAATGAAGCCGGGAATGGGGAGGCTGATGTGGAAGACTCAAACCCACCTCTCTCCTTCACTGCACCTGGAAGCCTGAGGGAACTCCAGCAGTCTGGGTGCAGATATCCAGAGTCCTCCAGACACGCAGAGAGGCCAGTGAGGGCACCCCAGATCTGCCCAGCTCCTCCTCTGCAGACCTATGGCCAGGCGCGGCAGCTAAACAGGCTGGGCTAGGCTGGTAGTGTGGGCCAGCCCACCTATCGGGAGCTCAGCAGGTCTCCAAATGAAGCCGGGAATGGGGAGGCTGATGTGGAAGCCTCAAACCCACCTCTCTCCTTCACTGCACCTGGAAGCCTGAGGGAACTCCAGCAGTCTGGGCGCAGATATCCAGAGTCCTCCAGACATGCAGAGAGGCCAGTGAGGGCACCCCAGATCTGCCCAGCTCCTCCTCTGCAGACCTATGGCCAGGCGCGGCAGCTAAACAGGCTGGGCTAGGCTGGTAGTGTGGGCCAGCCCACCTATAGGGAGCTCAGCAGGTCTCCAAATGAAGCCGGGAATGGGGAGGCTGATGTGGAAGCCTCAAACCCACCTCTCCCCTTCACTGCACCTGGAAGCCTGAGGGAACTCCAGCAGTCTGGGTGCAGATATCCAGAGTCCTCCAGACAGGCAGAGAGGCCAGTGAGGGCACCCCAGATCTGCCCAGCTCCTCCTCTGCAGGCCTATGGCCAGGCGCGGCAGCTAAACAGGCTGGGCTAGGCTGGTAGTTTGGGCCAGCCCACCTATGGTGAGCTCAGCAGGTCTCCAAATGAAGCCGGGAATGGGGAGGCTGATGTGGAAGCCTCAAACCCACCTCTCTCCTTCACTGCACCTGGAAGCCTGAGGGAACTCCAGCAGTCTGGGCGCAGATATCCAGAGTCCTCCAGACACGCAGAGAGGCCCATGAGGGCACCCCAGATCTGCCCAGCTCCTCCTCTGCAGACCTATGGCCAGGCGCGGCAGCTAAACAGGCTGGGCTAGGCTGGTAGTGTGGGCCAGCCCACCTATCGGGAGCTCAGCAGGTCTCCAAATGAAGCCTGGAATGGGGAGGCTGATGTGGATGCCTCAAACCCACCTCTCTCCTTCACTGCACCTGGAAGCCTGAGGGAACTCCAACAGTCTGGGCACAGATATCCAGAGTCCTCCAGACACGCAGAGAGGCCAGTGAGGGCACCCCAGATCTGCCCAGCTCCTCCTCTGCTCAGATGAATTTTAGAGGGATCATTGTGATTAGCATTCTTAGTTATCTCAAAATTGATAATTTTTCTTTTTAAATTAAAATTACAAAAGTAATATAGTTTAATAATGCCAAGAAAGCTAAAGTATGAAAGTGGATCTTGATGTTTGTATGTGACCTTGCACATCTCTTTCATCATTTTAGAATCCAGAGGAGAAGTTATGATGACCCAGACCCCACTCTCTCTGTCTGTCTCTCCTGGAGAGCCAGCCTCCATCTCCTGCACCTCCAGTCAGAGCCTCCTGCATAGTAATGGAAAAACCTATCTCTATTGGCTTGTGCACAAGCCAGGCAGGGAACCACCGGGCTTGATTTATTATACTTTCACCCACCATTCTGGCATCACAGATAAGTTTAGTGGCAGTGGGTCAGGGACAGATTTCACACTCAAAATCAGCAGGGTGGAGGCTGAGGATGCTGGGGTTTATCATGTTTTGCAAGCTACACATGAACCTCTCACAGTGCTACAGCCCTTAACACAAACCTCCCTGCCTGAGGAGGCCCAGCTGCCCTCCTTCACTGTCCAGGGAGCAGCACAGCACAGCCTGCTCTGTGTGAGAGTAGGAGGATGAAGAATAAGAACAGAAAGTTGCAGCTAAGACCTCCATCCAGGTCTAAGAGTGAGGAAAACAACAGAATGGCAAGAACCTTTGCTATACTGAGGATGCTGACACAGGGAGAGAAGCATGAAGCTCAATTCCAGAGGTTCTTTAATGCCTTAAAATGTCTGTTCTTTATGAAACTGTAAAAAAAAAAAAGCAAGTAAGATGAACCATGAATTTAGCTAAAGTGACTAACAAGGTGAGATGGCTTCCACAGTTGGAACTTTCTTTGGCATTTTCTTCATATCATGATAATCCAGTGGGATACTGGCACCATTCACTGTCCTTTCAGCCAGACTGGGACTCGTAGGATGCTGTGCCCATTTCAGGAGGGCAACAGTAAGGGGATCACTGCTGTCATTGCAATGCTGGATGTTGTAGGACTCCATGGATCATCAGGAAGTAGTACATGATGCAGGGGTCTTGGTCTTACTGACTCCATGGTGAGTAAAGATTCTGGCCTAAAAAAAGTCTGTCATGTTATGTCTTTCTAATAAATGCAGCAAGGCAAAGGTGAGCATCCAAATTGTGATTCTGCTTCATCACATACTGACAATTGAAGTGGGTTCATAAACAATGTAGGGATCCAAGCAGCCAAATTGATAAATTTGGAATTTAATTAGCTGAGCTCAGCGATGACTCAGGTGGATCCCACTGAGTGGCCCTGAAATGGAAAATTACAAAGTTTTTAAACAGAGAACCACAAAAAGACATTGTGTTGGAAACAGTTTAGCTATAATCTTTCATTAATTTTTGTTGGCACCTGTATCCTGCTTCTTTAGTTGAGCAGATTAATTTTTCTCCTGAAAGTACAGCTCATTCTGCTTTTTTCATGGGATTTATGCCCCGAGTAATATTTCATTTTCGTGGGTCAAATACAGGGCACTAGTTAAATGCAGGGCTCAAGATGGTGTCAGTTATGCCAAGCCACAACATTCTCCACTGATTTTAGTGTATGTATCAAATCCTTGAGTTTTGGTCATCTTTTTTAAAAATCACCTTTTTATTTATATTTTGTAAATGTGTCAACTCTGATGATGATGTTTTTATTTTTTGTAATCATCTAGCCTCTTTTATAGTTAATGAAGACTTTTTAATAACTCCTAAATGGTTGGTGTAAAAAACAACTAGGGCTAAGCATAGACCCCCGTTTTAAGAATAGGAGGTCTAGACATCACTAGTTCTGAAGGAACATCTCAGCCAGGTTGTTTAGAGAGTCCTCGAGGTGATGAACATTTTGTCTAAGTGTGCCTAGATCACAGTCTATTTGTTTGCTTAGTATATGGTAATTTTGGTCTCCCACTATGAGGACTGTGGAACCAGCTACTCCTAATCACAAAAAGGCAGGGATTAGGACTGGGGTCCTCTTTTTCATGAGGTTGGGTAACCCCATATGTTTCCTATTTTCTTTTTCTGAATACCAGTACATTTGAGGAAGGACATAAGTTAAGATACAGAATTCAGTGTTAGGTCCATTAAGACTGTCGAACAAGCACAAGGAATGAAGTTGTTGTACAGGCAAACCAAGTTTCCAGTGGGGAGACTAAATATTGGTTGAGGGGATAAGAGACACAGAGATCTTAGACCTTGTACATACAGAGTTGAATTATAAATGATTTGAAATGGGGAACACTCCAAGGGGCAAATTTACAGACTGGATACAAAGTCCAGAGCCCTGAATATTTTCCAGAGTGGGAGAATTAGATCCCTATCCCCACCAGCATGAAGATCAACAATCAAGTATTGAGGTGTTTACCATCAAAGTTCAATATTAGCTGTGCATACAAACAGACTTAGGGCCTGAATCTTTGCAGTTTTAGTCTACTTAGATGGAGTCCTTTGTATTGTGGGCTTGAAGTGGGCGTGATGAATCTAAAGGCTCTTTCTGACAACCTTGAAAACTCAAGGTGAGTGTATAGGGTCCTTACCAGTGGGCACTGGGGATATAGGCTGTCTACTTTTGATGTAAATTTGATCAGCAGGTTGAGCTTCTAGGGGGTCATCAGCTCTTTAAGGATTGGTCTGATAGCCCCAGAATAAACAGTGCATTGAGTACAAAAGAAGGATGTAGAGTCTATAAGTACTTAAGTTTCCCATTAGTAACAGCAGCCAACTTATATCATCTTGGACATGGGGAATCAAAGAAGGCAGTTGGCCATACATGGCATCAAAAGGAGTAATGTCCTGGAGGTAGAGGGTACATTGTTCGCACAGAAGGGCAAAAGGAAGGAGACTTACCCAAATATTGCCAGTCCCAAGAAAGAGTTTTGAAATCTTGTTGATTTTTTCTGCTTGGCCTGAACTTTGAGGCCAGTAGGCACAATGAAATTTTTAAGTGATTTTTAAAGCTGCAGCTAAATTTTAAGTGATCTGAGGTATGAAAGCTGAGCCATGGTAAGACCCCAGGGAGGGGGGCAATCCGAATTGAAGCACTATCTCATAGTGGAGTTTCTTAGCTATGATGAAAGCTGATTTACTGCAAGTGGTGAATCTTTCAGTCCACCCAGTGAATGCTTTCATGAGAACTAAAAGGTATTTATGTAAAGTCTATCTTTCAGTCTTCTCTAGGGCTAAATCCTTGTTGTCTCTTTCAAACATCAGTGGTGGCCAGCTTAGGGTTCACTTGAAGACATTGTGGGCATTTCTGGATGACCTCTTTAGCCAAGCAAGACAGCTTGGCCAATTTGGTTGCCACAGTTGAGTGGCCAAAATGATTTCCTGGATGATCTGGGGGCTCAATGATCCTGAGATAATTCACCTATCCAGTAAGGTGTGTCAGCCTTCCAGAGATAGTTGGGCTTTTAGGCTCTTGGCTGATCTCAAGTCTGAATCTGAATAGGATGACTTGAGTAGCCTGGTGGAAGGAGAGCTGGGAGGAGCATTATAGGCCCCAGTGGTTTTAGTGCTACTTCTTTTGCTATCTTAACAGGAAGGGCATGTTTGTGAACTATGGGGGGGTGTTCGCATTTGCTCCAAACAGTGCATAATGACAAACTGTTGGAGCAACCAAATGGCAGCCAGAAGGTCTAAGATCTCTGGATCATTATTCATCTTTGTTCCTGCTGAGGTTAATAGCCCTCTTTTTGATAAATGGCCCCATGCATATAGATAGCGACAAAAGTGTACCAACTACTTGTCCCCATCTTAGGGCTTGAGTAAGGGCTACCAGTTCTACCTGCTGAGATGAAGTGTCCAAACCCTTTAAAGCTTGAGCCCATACTACCTCAGTTTCCATTGTCACTATAGCTCCTGCCACTCAAGTACCTTGGTGGAAGAAACTTCTGCCCTCTGTGAAAAGATTTGCTTTAGGCCAAGCAGAACATCAGTCAGGTCGTCTTGAGGGCTTGAAACTGAGTCAACGATGTCCATACAAGTATGTACCTGCATTGAGGGATCATTATCATTCAGGAGAGTTCCCAGATTGAGGGCAGAAATAGGCAGGAATTGGATGCAGTTAGTATCTAGTAAAAGGCTTTGGTACTGGACAGTGCGAGCATTGGAAAGTCGTCCATCAGGAGACAACTGCAATAGTGTCTCCACAGCATTTGGGGCCATTATCTAGAGTATTTGTCCAAAAGTCAATTTAGAGGCTTCTTTGGTTGTGGTGGCTGCAATTGTCCATAGGCAATTTGGCCACCCTGCAGCCACGAGGTATGATCTCTGGAAAAGATAGGTGACAGGCCCCTTTTAAGGTCCTAGGTACTGGGTTAAGACTCTTTTTGTGATCCCATGATTCTTGGCCACATGCAATTGGAAAGGTTTGGCTAAGTCAGGGAGAACAAAGGCTGGAGCATTTATGAGATCCTGCCTTAAATCACTGGGTCTACAGGAAGTGATGCCTCATGCAGGGCTCTTGGTCTTACTGACTCCATGGTGAGTAGAGATCTTGGCCCCAATGAAACTACAGTCCTGTGACATCTCTCTCATCAGTGTAGCATGGCAAAAGTGAGCACCTGAATTGTGATTCTGCCTCATCACATACTGGGGATGAGAGAAGCTGAAAGATCCATGTTTGGTGATATCAAGAAATACAGCTACCATGCAAAAAGGGCAACCAAATTCTCAGAAAATGTCTCACAGCAGTTAGCAGCAATTAGACTTGCATTTTATGGGACATTTTTGCCTCTGTTCTCTATTGCCACTCACAAAGATATATGGGTTTTGGTCTCTGCAAGGATCTTTGTTTCCAAGCTTTTTACAGGCAAACAAAACATGGAGAACTAATACTTCTAGAATTAAAGCAGGTAACTCACATGTCCCCTCATCTTCATGATAGTTGGTTAATCATAACAGGCTCCATTTCTTCCTTTTTGTGAAAGTCCTCCAAGATGACTGCTATCCTCAAACTTATATTTAAAATGAGAGAAATGAAGACTCTGACAATAGGTATAGTTGATGCTTGTTTGCTCTTCATTGTCTCCAGGCAGCTTACAAAGTAGACATTAAAAAGATCTTGTAGTACCATATTCCCAGTCAGCACATGATTTTATTTCCAATTCCTCACTAGAGCTTTTTGAAAGGTAAGCATATCCTGATCATATTTTAAAATGACAAGAAATATATTTGCTGACATCCTGGACATGAACTGAAACAGAAAAACAAAACACTGCCTTGAATTTGTAAAGAAGCCACCACAGATTTTGCAATGAAGCCTTCTTAGAGGAGAATTCAGAAAAAGCAACACTGGGAAACAATTGGCAATGAGGACTTTCTGTGGAAAATATTTCCCATACTGAGAAGGCACCAGACCTCCAGCCAACACTTGCATATGTGAGATGCTAGAGCTCTGGGAAGCAAACTGAACTGGAGAAGCAAATATAGGCAGAGAGGTGAGGTCACCAGGAAATGAGGGTCAGTAGATGAGGACAGACTGGGCCCTGAAAGGTAACCCAATTCTCAGAAATCAGGACACAAGAAGAAACCCACACCGGAGGCAGTGGAGTAAGAGTCACCTGTGGGAAGGAGAAAACAAGAGGAAAAGGGAGAGAGACAGATGAAAGCAAAGAGACGGAGTTAGTCTGAGTCAGAAAGACACACAGGAAGGGAGAGAAAATGAAATTCTACAGTCAAGACGGTGTTTTAAGAATCTCTTTCACAAATGTAAAACTAAAGTGTTGAATGAATGTACAAATGTACTTTAGGGCAAATTGTTATAAATGGGGCAAATATTGTGTCTCTTGAAAATCACAGCTCTTTCTGGGCAGGGGCAAAATTTTGAACGTTACTCTTATAAGTGATGGCCACTTTCTTCCACCTGTTGGTCAGTCCTTGAAAGGCATGTTCCATGGAAAATTGCTAATATTCTCCTTTCAATGGTCTTCAGTTTTTTTTTTTTTTTCTACCATGCTGTTGCTATGGCCAAAAGAAACTTTGAAATGACAAAGGATTCAGAGGCAGATTTATTTGCATGGATGGGCAGTGACAAGGAATCAGTCTTACAACAATCTCAAGCCACAGAGTCTCAGGGAGGGAGGATTTTATGAGGTTGCAAAAGGGAAGTAAGAGGTAGAGCACTCGGCTGTCTTTGATAGATTCTTACACTATGTATCATAGTCACCAGCTTTGCATCACAGTGACCAGCTTTGTGTCACAGTGAGCAGTGCTTTCTAAGAAACAGAAATAGCAGGCACTGCTATCTGGGAAACAAATAGAAACTCAGGTACTCTGGCTGTGGGACTGCGGGGCTGTTCCTGCTACACTGCGATCTGGTTTAACAGGTGCAGATCTCTTTACAGTGGCTCAGAGCACTGAAGCTGTGAAGAACCTGATGCCTCATATGTACTATTATTTCCCTAGAATATGAAGCAGGGTCATTTGTTTGTTTCATCGGGCGTGATTCCCAGGGTTCTTCCTCTGATTTGAACCCATGTTCCCACCTACCCTCATCCTCAGGCAATTACAACACATAAAATATGCTGTGCCTTGTAATATCTCTCCTTGCTTGCCTGATATTACAAGCTTCTTATTCTGTTCTCAACCAACCCGCTAACCACAAGTAGTAAAAAAAAAAAAAAAAGAGAAAGAAAAACAACTGTACCAGAAAATGCGCACAATCCAATAGCTGTCCAATACTAATGAGTGCAAATATAAATACAATAGAGCCCCAAATGATACTTTTCTCCAACAAAATCAGAGGTTTTCTCCAGGTAATTGGGAGATTTTAAAGGTAACTTTTGTAAAGAAATGGGCACATGTGTAAGAATAAAAAAAATTCACTAAAAATAGCAAGAGGGTCGGGAATATAGCTGAGCACCACAAGCCTACCTGCCGTGTCCCAGGAACTGAGCTTGAGTAGAGGTAAATTTCCACACGAAAACTGCACAAAATCAAGTAGTATAGAGCGCCAGTACACTGGAGACCACCACTGTCTTTTTCTTCCTCAGAATCAGAGATTTTCCACAGGCAAGTTCAGGATTTTTAAGGTGAGGCTCACAAAGAAATGGGCAGTGCTGCCCCCTGCTGCTCATTCTCATGCAGTGCAAATTCCTAGCAAGGTGTTTCCTCGGATTACTTCTTTCAAAGGTACTGAAATGTTTAATCCACCCTCCGATTTTTTATATTGTATCCAGTTTAATGACTATGCAAATGCATCCAATATCTCACAGGATTGAAACTCTGAACAACCTGATGCGTCACATGTACCATTATTCCTGTGTTACCTGTGGGACGCAGGCCCGTGGAGAGCACAGCGGTGAAAAGCATCTTCCTTCTTCATACCTGGTGCTCTTCCCACCTTTTGAACTGCACCTCTTACCCACCTCATCCTCAGGCGGTTACAGCACAGAAGCCATTCTGTGCATTTCAGCAGCTCTGCTGCCTGTGCTCTGACATTTAAGGCCTAGAATTTTACTCTCACTGATTACTCAGACCACTGAATACAGTACAGGAAGTACACACACAGACACACATGCAAACACACAAAATCCAACCACTGTTCAAATACTGCATCACCGCAATGTAGAATAGCTAAAGTTCAATGTTTCGCTACTCACTAGTCCCTAACCAAATCATATTTTTATGATACAAAACATCAGTGTTTCCTCTATTCAAATCACTGTTCTGTATTGAAATCTCACTTTTTTCATACTGGGGTTCTTGCTATATTAATTATGCTATTTTTTATTCTATCAAGATGTGAAGCAACTGTTCCAAGGAATACTGGCATTGCTGCTTAAATTGTGGACTAAGATAAATGCAGCATGATCCTCACACTAATCTGACCCATTGATCAGGAGCACAATGGGCAGGGATGAATTTACAGAGCTCATGATGAGGAGACTGAGAGGGTGGAGACTGGCACCTCCTCCCTGTGACAGCACTCACTGCAGGAAGGAACTGTTCAGACCTGGGGACACAAAGCATGAATCCTGGTAAATAAGAGACTTGGGTAGAGAGAACAAGAAATGCAGTGCATTCAGCAGCCCACACTACCTGGTGAGTGGTGTGGATTAGGTCATCAGCGGGAGAGTGTGATTGGCCTGAAGCCATTTTGAAAAAGACCTCACTTAGTAGCGTTTCTCTTGGTGCTAAGACAAAATACCTGACAACCAAAAGGAGGAAAGGAAATGTTTACTTAGCTCAGTTTGTGGAGGCTTCAACCCAAAATCAGCAGGTTTCAAGACATAGTTGCACATGAAGAGTTCAACAGATCGTGAGGCTGGCAACAGCAAAAGCAACAATAGCAAAAGGGGAGGAGAGCACCAAGAAGACTCTCTGTCCCTTATATTGTACCTAGGTCACACCAACTTGAATGTAGCAGTCACACCCCTAAATCCCAAATTGGACTGAAAATCATGCGCAAACTCTAGAAGCCCGCCTCGATGACTACATGAGGATTTGGGGGAACATCCAGATATAAACCCTAACAGGGGCAAACTAAAATGCACATTCAGAAAAACAGCTGCCTCCATCTACCAGCTCCCAGCTAAGTTCAAGCCCACAGAACCACAGAACAAGTCCAGTACCAGCATCATGGTCAGGAATCAGCATCCTCTTCAGTGGAAATAAAGTTGAGGCTCAATGAGGTGATACACTGCCTCACCATAAAGTGACTGTTGGCCTGCTGGGATAAATCAGCATGGATCTAGACTCTGTCTCCACATACTCTCTACTAGTGGTAGCAGAGACACACCTTGAAGGAAACAGGTTTTTTTTTTTTTTCCTCTTTCTTTCTTGACCAATTTCTTTTTCTTTATTGTTTGATCTTCCACTTATATGAATAGAAACATAGTTTCCCATTTTCTGGTGGTTGCAGTTCTCTCCTGTTCTCTGTTTTACTTATTCCTTCTCTCTTTCTCTCCTATCTTTTGCACCACTTTCCCCAAGTCTGGGTGATCCTGCTTTGTCCTGAAACTTTAGTTTCCATCTCTTTCTTTCCATTTCTTTCTTTTTTCCCGCAAATCCCTTTCACATTTTCCTTACTGAGGGTAAAAGAGGCATATTGAGGGCTTTTTAATGCATACAGTTTTCCAGTTCATTTTAGGTTTTGTTATATAACCACAATTCTAGTTCATACAGGTAAAGATTGAAAATTATTGCTTACCTCATTTTGTCATTTCCTAGGTTGTGTTTAATGTAGCCATTATTGCTAAATACACCACCTTATAATTCTGCTAACCAGCTGTTATTCCTGCTATACTACAACTGAGATTGCCTAAGGGTCATAAGACTCAGTGGAACATTTTTAAAAATAGGGAGCTAAGCCAGTAGGCTGCAACTCCTCATCCCAAATAAATTGAAGAGATAGAATCTTGCAACACACTCAAAACTCGAAAGCTAAACATGGAATATAGTTATGAGACATAGTCAATTCCTAAGAGTTGTAAATGATAGCAATTAAATGACACAGCACAGAAAATTTATAAGCATCAGCCTAGTAATTAAACTAACAAACATAGAAAATGTGAACAAACTTCAACTAGAGACAACTGCAAACATCAAGTTCATCAAAGGCAAACCCAGTGGTCAGTCTCATCTACTATCTCTTTCCTTACCTGATTTAATTCCCCATGGTACTTTATCCTGTGTATCAGCTCTTCCACATTATAGCTTGGCTTCTTTATTCCTCTCCCTTTCTACCTATTGCTCTCTTTCATGTGGAAACTCTTAAGAGAAAACTTAAGTTCTATTGCATTGTAACACACCAAATTACAATTCTCCTCTCCAATGTTGTTTCATACTGTTTCTACAATTAGTGTTTCTGAGGTCACAAATTGTGCTCCTTTTCTGTTTCCTCTTTCAGCATCCACTCAGTTCCCTCCCCACGTCCTCTTACCTCCTTTCCCCTCATACACTTTCATAGTACCCTCACCCTTCCCCTTAGTTTCTAGTATATTAAATGTGTTATTGGAACTACATCTTCCTGGTTTTGTCTACTTTAGAATGAGTAGAGGGGCATATGTTTATAAACACCTAAAACTGAGTTTTAATGTTCTTTTTTACAATGCTATATATTGATCCCTCAAGTTATCCCTCACCAAAAATTGTTCCTTAGGTCTTTAATGTAGGTTTCGTCTAGCTTATAAATTGGATAAAAGATCCATAAAGAATGTACTACATTTGTACCTCTAAAACTCTAAGTTTTCTACTCCCCCCCCAATCCCACTTGCATCCTGTCAAAGTCTGTCTCTCTTTCCATTTTTATGCATATTAAAATACCATCAAAAACTGATGTCTGCCCATCCTTCCTGGTAAGTGGCACTAGCAAGCAGCAGGCCCTCCAGGAGAGAACAAGTCAGCATCTCCTGAAGATCAGCCAAGTGAAACCTTTGCAGGCTGACCAAGAAATCAATGAGCCATCCTTCCAGGTAAGCGGCAATAGCAAGCTGTGAATGTGCCAGATAGAGAATAATTTAGTGTCTCCTGTGAGCCTAGCGGTGTCCCCTGACCCCCATGAGCAGCTGGATAGTTTCCAGGCCAGCTGGAGTTGATAGCAACTAAGGCACATATATCAACTAAAAGATTGTACTGTTAGCTTGAATATGCTGACCTGGGGCCAGAGATCTGAGCATCTCTAGCAAATATGGGGATCGCCTTCTATCTTCTCTTTGAAGGCCAATGCTGCTTTTACTGTTTTGCTTTGTTCTGATTGTTTCACTCTATTCAATATTCTGTTTTCATTGAATTTATAATGTTGATTTAGATATACCTGATTGAATGGAGAACTATTGTAAAGACAACAAAATATACTGTTGTTATTCTGGTATCCAGCTCTGAAGTTCTGTACCAATTCCACTGCATTGTCTTGATTGGCTTCATTTTGTATGGTTTTGTTGTATTTTACTACCTTTAAAGCAAAAGAAAACAAAAAAGCTCATTCTGAAATAAAAGCACTTGTTTCCAAAAGGAAAAAAAAAGTACTGATGTTATTCTTTTATTGGACTTTGTTTATTTTCAGCCTCCTATTTTTCTCAATTTTCTCTCCAATGATTTATTTTTATCTCCTTTTTTCTCCTATGTTTTATCTCACAACCCTTTCTCTATCATTTCTAGTCTTCTATTCCTGGATAATGTGAGAATATAAATCTGCTAACCTAGCTCTCCATGACATGATAGTTTTTTGCAGGTAGATATTAGACAAAATTGTCTTCTGCTTGCAACTCAGTGCTAGTTACTTCTACTAGCAGAAGTTTCTGGTCCAACAGACCTACAACACTCAGTACAAAAACACAGAAAAATAAGACAGCAAGATGCTTCAAAATTTTACATCACCCTGGAAGCTATCTGGTAGCCACCAACATAGAGAATGTTTAAAGCAATTAAAGAAGAAAATGCACACAATGCTCAATGCTCAAAGAGGAAGGAAGTAAAGTTATGAACATTTCAATTGATAGGATACTCAAAAGGCTTCAATAGGTCACAAACAGCAGACTGAATGCAATAAGATGATGCAGGATAGAAGTGAACATCATAGGAAATAACTTATAGAAAAGAAGAAAGCACAGTTGCTGGAAATGAAATGCACAACTGAGCACCATGACAACAGACATGACCAGTCAGAAGAGAAAATATCAGGACTTGAGGACACAAAGGGTGTACTGGATGACTCAATTTTCCTTGAAACAAAAGAAATCATGAGAACCTGATTTGAGAGCTCATACATGGGTCTAAAGACATAACCTGTGAACTACAGAAGGCAGTGAAGGGCTGGAAGAAGAAAGTAAAGGTCTAAAAAATGTTGGTTCCTAAACTATTGCAGAAAACTATCAAATGTAGACATTGAAGTAGACATCCAGATAATGAGGCATTTCAAACCCTGAGTAGATAAGACCACAGAAGAATCTTTCCACAGCACATTATAGAAAAATCAAACAAAATCAGAACAAAGAAAGAATCCTCAAAGCCAATAGAGAGAAATGTCAAGTAACTTCTATAGACAAACCTATCAGAGTAACAGCAGGTTTTTCAACATAAATTTTAAGGTCAGGAGAGCCAGGAGGTGTAATCAACTTCAAAGAATAATTCAATGCACATTATTGTATCCTACCAAAATATATTTCTGAATTTAGGAAGAAACAAAGAAATTCCATTACAAAATTATTTAAGAAAATAAAATCATAACAATCAAACCTGAATACATAAAGTGAGAAGTTAAACAAAAGTAAACAATAAAGAAATCAGCAACACAAAAAGAATATAGAGATAGGAATTTGTTGATTTCTTTCAGTAATAACTCACAATGTGAATGTCTTTACAAAAAATACTTTAAGGACCATAGAACACAAGTCAGAGATTCTAGACATTCAAAATTAGTGCCAGGTATGGTGGTACCCACATATAAATCAGAATTTGGGAGGTTGAGGCACAAGAATCTCTGCAAATTCAAGACCAATCTTTTATAACAAAACTCTGTATCAGGAAAGACCAAAAGAAATTGATAATTCAAGAATGAATGAAATCAATGGAAACTACACAGAGCAAAAGTACTATGTAGAATATGGATTCATTAGCAATAAAAACATATGGAAGAAATAAATTATAAAACATTTCATAAACAACTGGAACTATTATTTTGATTGATCAAATCTTTGGGCACAAGGAAGAGTTACCATAAAGTTTATCCAACAATTCCAAAAGAAATTTGTACTGCATAGTTTAATTTTGTAAAATAGTTTTATTTAGAAAAAACTATGCCATTATAAATGCATCCTCATTGTTAAATTGAAAATTTTAGAGTGGAACTAGTTAATTGAATTTAAATGGTGTTTAATATGTCAGGTGATTCTCTATATGTATATGTATGTGTATATAACACTAGGACAAGTGGTAAAACATCATCTAGGTTAGCTCTTCAGGACTTTACTTTGCTCCAGGGAATAGGGAGAGGAAGTTACGGGAAAGTATTCTTGGTTCAACTACAAAAAACAGGTGGAATATTTCAATGAAAGCTGTGACAAAAGAGAGCATCAAATTTCACTGGGAACAAACAGAAAGCCATGTTTGAAGCAGTGATGAAAACATCCTTTTGTCACTGGACTGCATTCTTGCTCTCAGACAAAAAACAGACTGATTTTTGCTCTGGACCATGTCAGCAGAGGAGATCTAGTGTTTCATATGCAGCAACAAAGAATCCTCCCTGAGCCAAAGGCCAGGTTTTACTCTGCAGAGATCAGCGTAGCATTGAACTCTCTTCACCAGTGAGGGATCCTTTACAGATAACTGAAATTAGACAATTTACCACTGAACTTAGAAAAGCACATTAAGCTCACTGACTATTGCATGTGTAAGGAAGGAGTAGGCCCTGGAGATGTGACCACAGTTGCTGTGGCACTGATATTTTCCTTGTGCCTAACATTATAAGTAGAGAAGATTATGGGTTCAGTGTGGGCTGGTGGACTTTGAGTGCTAATGTTCATGATGATGGTAGGAGAGTCTCCATTTCATATTGTGGAGAATTCTGACACCCCTGATCAAAAGTCAATCATTTATCTCCCACAATTCATTGTGGAAAGAAAGGTTCACATACTGCATTGTTTGGCTGTAGAAACCACAAATGTCCTGCAGAATTTTCTGAACAAGGACCCAGAGGAATAACTAGTTTTTCATCATCAGACAGGATTTTCAGACATGCAGGACCATCTATTCTTTCAGAATGCTGACTGGAACATGATGGAGAAGCCGGTACCTCCCTTCAAACCAACTATTTCTGGACAACTTTTACCCTCAGTTGACTAGTGCACCTGTCCAGGTCACATCAGATGACAAGGACACTGGGAGGAAGAGCAATGCATGTGAGTTTGTAGGTGCTGAGAATATCAGTCCTCTTTCAATGGTGAAGAAGAACAGGTCTGATCGTCATTTTCCAATTGTGTGCCATTTAATGCACACAAAAGCTTGTTACCAATCTGGATTCAGTAAGCCATTTCACAATTATTTGGAGGCTAATTTAATGTGATTTTGTACATGTATTTAGATGTAACATAAGATTCTGTTAATCCATAATAGAAAATGTTGCGTATTTTATTGCTGCTGATAGGGTTGTTGTTTATGATTTCATTTAAATAAGGATGATGCACTTGCTTGTTAACTAAATTGGTAAGCACATTCCACTTGTTCGGTGCAGACAGAATGTGGATGATTTTTCTTGTTATTTATGATACGGGAATATAACTTATTTTTTAATTAGAATATCTTCACTATGCTTGCTTCTTTCCAAACCTTAGTACCTATACTTTTGGTTCCCAGTTTATATAGTATTCAAGGACATCCAGAAAATAACAACAATTTTGAATACATCTACAAAAAGCAGAAATATCACTTTTCTATTCCCTTAGTTAAATACGTTTGCTAGGATAACACATGAAATAAATGATAAGATTCATTTCAGACGCAGATTTCTTTAAGTAATTTTTATAAAAATTAGTGCTTAGCAAAAAAAAAATAGTGCTTAGCATTTTAGGAAAGACTTGTCAGACACAGCATCAAGATTAGTAACATTTTTTATGTAAAGAATTTTTAAAAAGCCATCATCCTCTAAATGAGTTAGTATGGTAGAATCTTGGGACAATTTAATGGTAAGTACTCTATTTAATTTTAAATGTAGAATGATTTTTAAATTTGTAGGCACTAAATACAATATATTTTATCTTTGTTAGAGCACTCCTTTGTTGGAAATATAACTTTCCTAAGATTATAGCCAAACATTGTTTTTCTTCCAATAGCTAAGTTTGAAAGTAATGAAAACATCAAAGGAAAATGTAGAGATACAGTCACATGACCATTTGCAAGCTGTACATGTTCCCCTCCATGCCAGAAATGTGTTTTAAAATGAAAAGAAGTATTCACAACATACACTTGTAGAGAATATTCCAATGCAAGTAATTCGCTTGGAATCTTGTTATAACTACTTTTTCCTGGAGGGCTTTTCAGAATGTACAATAATCACATGGGGAGCTGGATTAAAATGTTTGTGACTGATCCCACACAAGAATTCTTTAGGGTCTTTGACCTTCATTTTGAGAAACACTGTCTTCAAGTTATTCTGTTGTTGCCTGATGAAATATTAGACAGAAAATTACACATATTTTCTCTCAAAAGGAAATAAGGCAGTTTATAGCCAGAATGGTGGGCATTTTCTTGTTCTAGGCAATCACTTACTTTGCAAAATCGTGGAGTCAGACCATTTCATGGATATGCAGCCTGTATTATATTGAAACTACTTCGTTTAGTGCTGATTCACTTAACTGATAGGTATTTTTGTTATGATACTTGTCATGGAGAATAATGCCCTGGGCTTCATAATATAATGTCTATTTCTGTACCTTCTTTTTCTTGTTAAAACCCTTTAAACAAAATATTTAACACACGGACCAAAAAAAATATTTTTTGTAAAAATGTGCAGAAAACAAATAACCTCATTAACCTCATTAATAAACCCCATGAAATTAACATCTCAGGCCATGGATATACAGAGTAGGCCATGCTCGCCTTACAAGAGGTAGATCCTCAGTTCAATTCTCAGTACAAAAAAGAAAAGTGACATATCAGAGTATTTTACATGCAATATAAACTATTCAATGGATGTTGAAAAATTAGCATGAACACAGTATTGTTACTGAGAAAATATGTGCTTTGGTTTCATTAACATGGTCTCCCCTTCTACTTTGCTTTCAATAGATAGTGGGCTACAAGTTCTTAAAATCTCATTCAAGTTTTATTCAGGACTGCTCGATTACCATAATATAGCACAGTCAATCTGTACATGGATTCGGGAACTCCTTAATTTTCAAGGGCAAGTATATGAAAGATGAATAAATGTGTCCAAGTTATTTTCCATCAGGTTTTCATATCCTCTGTACACCTTTGTAAGCTTTTACAACTTTGCTCTGTGCTTGTCCAATGATCACCAGCTTACTGTCTTTCATGATAGTTGCTACTGGTAACTTAGGTTTGACACATGAAGAACAGACCCTTAGGAATTTAAAAATGAGGGAAAGGAGAAATAAAAAATTAGGATACGTCATGGACATGGGCCCACTGCCCATGATGAATGCAGTCATTAAGTACTTCAAGCATGCACTAATAAAAATATGCAAAATTTTAAAAGGAACAATAGCATGGTCTTGAGAAGCCAAGCAAGGCATCATAGGAACTTTTGTATGTGCTTAGAAAGATGTTATCACTCAGAAGACAGAGACATCCAAGCCAGATGTCACATAACTGTAACCCCAGGATTCTGGGAGGCTGAGGCAGGAACATGGCAAGTGCAAGCCTAAAATGACTAACTTAGTGACTCAAGGAGATGCCACATCAAAATATTAAACATAAGAATAAGAGTCTGAGGATATAGCTTAGGATGAAGGCAATGAGTTCAATCTCAAGCACAGGGGACAAGAAAATTCGAAGGAGGTGGAAGAGAAGGGAAGAGAGAAATACATTTTGTGTTGTATTTATAAAAGCAAACATGAGAAAATATTTATTGTCCCACAAAAATTCACAGTTTTGAAGGAATGCTCAAATATCTGGCACCATCATTTAAAAACAAATACCATGGCCTTCAGGCTTGCAGGACCAGGCTTGTCTCCCTGGCTTGGAGTAAAGAATCGGAAATTGAAATCCCACAGCACATCTGACCCAGCCCTGCTCCGGAGATCATCCTGGACTGAGCCATGCACTAATTCACACTGCACAGAGACAGGAAGAAGCCTGAGGTCGTGCAGATGTACTCCCATGGGGGCTCCTTTTCACACAAGCACTGCGGATGCACAGCACCCTGGAGAATAAAACACACTGATAACCAGGACTTTTATGGCCACTTGAAAAGACAGCTATGAAATTATACCTCCTCCATCCGCACAGGACTTCAGGGCAATTTTTATAAGAAGCGTTTCTATTAATCTGATGTGAACGTACACATCAACATATTTATATATGTATATATAATTTTATAAACAAGTATATATGCTTTTATTTAAATGAATATGATTGATAAATATTAACAGACATAATTTGTGACAGAGTAGTCACAAATTTTTGAAATGTACTTAACAATAATTTTATATTCATTATAGAAGGCATTTTTTTTTTAATTTTCCACTTGATTTTCACAAGGTTGTAACATTCATCAGAAAGAAACAGGTAATTTCTTTCAACATGGGTGCTTTTCTGGAGTTTAGCCACCAATTCAGGAATAACTATTTCTAACAGGATTTTGATCCTCACAGAGTTTATAAGGAAACAGCAGTGGCCACAGTCTTTACAGTCCCCCTCTGCGCTGCTGTGGAGGAAATCTGTGAAGAGCAGTGTAAGGAGCATTTTTCTTCAGAGCAAGGACAGAGGCTGAAAAGGGCGGGCTGAACAACCCTCCTGGACACTGATCTGAACACATAGGCACATGTCCTAGGGTCAGGGTACTGCCTTGGGGGACTTGTACTCTTGTTGTCCTGGGCTCTAATGATCCTGCAATACACACTTGTAATGGTGCTATGAACCCAGCCACTGATCGCAACTGGTGGCAGAAACTCAACCAAAATCACCAAGCAAATAGCCTTAGGAATAGCATGTTGCCACAATTGCTATTGACATTTATATGCTCACAAGGAAGATCTTGTTTTCACCTATAATTCTGATTTTTTCCTATGAGGTGGCCTTTGTACAACTTTGGATACTTTAAAGTTTATCATAAAAATGATAGAGATGTGGGGACTTTCTTCGGTTTTGCACCCAAGCCAAATGCCTCAGTAACTCCACACTGGTCTGACCCACGTAACAGGGGATCCAAAAACATGGAAGATTTTATTCACATGAGACTGGCACCTTCACTGTGAAGAGCAGCCCGTCTAACCCTGCGCAGTAACAGCACACACTGGAAAGGGATAAACACAGAGAAACAAAGACACATGAGGGAAGGATGGGCTGGGGAGAGCACATGTGAAAGAAGCACTAAGTGAGGGAGAAAGGGGTGGGGCGGGAAGGGCAGGGAGGAAGAAGGAGAAGAAACAAAAGATTAGAAATACTGAGAAACAACATTCAGTCTAACAGTTTTCTCAGAGAAATGAGACCTTAGAAGGAAATTTGGGGTGTGTGTAAGACATAAGGAACCCCAGCTTCCACATTACAGGAGATGCTGGTGCACATTCTCCAGGAACAGGGAAAATTATGGCCAAAATTTTTAAATCACATGAAGCAAGTCCGCAGCCAGGTAAAATACACATAATGTTCTTATTATTTCAAGCTCTTCAATAGTTTATTGATTATGGAATCTAAAAGGAAAAAAGTTTGTCATGAGGTTTATAGTATGGTAAATTAGGAATAACTGTGGCTTAATGGAAACACGCTCTCACCTGTAGTCACTCTAAGTGGAGTGTTACAGGGGAGGACTAGGCAAGGAGCCTCCAGTCGCAGCCACCAACCAAGAGGCCACACATGGGGACCACAGGTGGCGGCCTAAGGACCAACTATGATGCATTTCCAAAGAAACAGAAAACTTACCACAGCACCACCAGAGAACTGATTTACTTGCCTTTCCCTGTGGTGTTCTTTCCATTGGTGGCTGCTGCTGCTGCTGTTGCTCATAAGTCACCACTGTGCAAATCCGGCTCCTGGGTCACTGAATCTGAGCAACAAAAATTACTAAGAACTTGGTGCTTTGCTAGATTCTATGCTCAGGAACTCGCCCATGCTATTTTATTACTTCTCACAGCAAATTGCGAGACATGCTTTAATTTGCAGTTGAGAAATCGAAGGCATGTAAAAAAATTAACTAGTTTACGGAACATCACATATAATCACAAAATGCAGATTCAAGCTTCTATTCTTCTCTAGGAGCTGATTGCCTCCCCCCACCACTCACACACCTCTCACACTGGGGAAGAAATGTGCAGGCCCCAGGTCGCCATCATCCAGCTAACAGGCCAGCTAAGTTTCTAGTTGCAGATGGAACAGGAGCGTGTGGATGCAGTACCTCGACCCCAGTCTGCTCTGAAACAGCATCAGGGTTGGCATGATCACTGAGCCTAAGCACAGCCTGTGATGGTGTGAAATCATCAAAGCCACCCCTGTGTGCACTAAATCCATTGTTCAACTGACACATGGTGTGTTTGTGAGTTTTGCACTCAGATAGAGTCAATGCAGGGCCACCATTTGTACTATAAATTGTCACAAGCATTTCTATATTTTCCATAAATTGATTCCTTAAATGTTCACCCAATTCCATAAACATGATTCCTACATGTACCATCCCAAGTAGAAATTACTTTAACTTTTGTGTTCAGCCACAGTGAGAACTGGAATTTTTCTGACATGAGAATTGTGCTGCCTGACATATGATTTTACTTTCATTAGATACACAATGGTCAGAGATACGACAAAAGTACAAATGTCCCAGTGCAAAATTATTTTCTTTTTAGAGGACGTCAGCTCAGGTAAATTTTGCTTAGAATGAAGGCACATTTGTCTTTATCTATTCTTTCTTTGACAAATGCATGTTTATGTCTCCACAGCCTTACTTGGTGATAGAACCGTCTGTACCCTTGAAACTTCCCAGGTGCCACACTGAAGGCAACCTTCCCTCGCCAGGAACAGACCTAAACCACACTGCTGCCTGCACCATGAAAGCATGTTTTACATATTCCTGATGCCCAGTATTCACGTATCCTTTAATGAAAGACATCTAAGCTGGGCAAATGGTTACCCAACTTTAGAGAAAAGTGAGATTTTCCCTCTTTTCCGAATCTACATTGACAAATTCTATTGATCAAATTCTAGAGATACGGGAATTACAAAGATCTTTGTGGATCACCTGCAAACATTTACAGTGCACTGCAAAGCTCACATCACCCTGTGCTCTTACGTGGGCAGCACCGAACACACCTGTGTGTTTCTAGTATACACTGGCAGAACAAGCAAGTTATGAAGAGCTGACTCATGCATAGAGCCTTAAGATGCTTCCATGTTTTTAAACAATGATATGCGGCATGGGGAACTCTTCTTTGCTGATATGTATTTATGCCCCTAAGTAGGCATTGAATTCCAATTTAAAATGAATATATGAAGAGGATTAGGTAGCAATTTCTTCCCATAGGGGCACAAAGTTACTCTTCCCCAAATCTCTTTCTATTCGTTAACTGAGACTGGGAGATCAGAAGGAAGACAGGGAGTCGGGTACAGAGTCACCGCCATCAGCAGTGCAGACTAAGGTTACACAGTGCTGACATTAGGAGAGCAGACAGGGAGGCTGCACAGGGGATCACGATTCTGAAGAAAGTGCAGAGAAATAAAATGTTCCAATCAATGAAGATGGAGGAACAATGGGCACAGAGGAGGAATGTGAGGGGCCTCCAGGATGTGGAAACCAAAGGTGAGGGGTTCCTTGCAGGAGCCTCAAGATGAGGATGCAGCTTGAAGTTAAACTGAGAAGCTCTCCAGTTATAGTTACTATATGTGATGCAGAGAGCTTTAGCTTCAAATAAAAAATATACTTAAAGGTGTTGGGTCTTACAGAGTGACACCCTGGCTACCTCAGATCAACAATACCCCTGAGGTAATAAAAGGGGGCTGAGAAACCACACAAAAGAGAAAACTAACAAAAGGGAATGGGAGGACAAGCAAAGAAAGAAAGCAGAGAGGACGATGCAGGAAAGGGGAGAGGAAAGAAGAAGAATGAGAAAAGAAAGGGCAAATTTCAAACCCATCTCTTTTGCTTGTCGTCAAACCCACCTGATATCCTAGGTCATATTCAATGCCACCAAAGATTTATACTGCAAAAATATCTGCTTCAGAGAGATTGGGACCTTCCAACACCACAGCTTTGTGGAGGAGGTGCCCAGATGAAGACCTGTCTGGAGGAGGACACAAGCTCAGAATGCTCAGGAACACTGTTTAAAGGGCCATAGACTACAAAGTCATGATATTAAAGTATCAAATACATAATCTAAGTACCAATGAAAATGTCAGAGAATTAAGGGCTCTTCATATCTTCTGATCTGAACATTATGAGAGGATTTTAACAAAATAAATTGTAAACCTGATATTATTTTAATAATGGAGAAAGCTCCTGGCAAAAAAAGCATTAATTAGCTGTACAAAATTGACATCTCAATACATATATACACACTGTAAATCTTTCAAATCATCTTTTAATCAAGCCACAAACATTATTCACAACTCAATTTGTTTTTTTATTTGATTTAATCTATGAAATATCACCTTTAATTTTGCTTTCAGAAGATTATTACTACAGTTATTTCCTTACGTATGAAATATTAAAATAACCTTTTACACCCTGATGCAAGTCTCATGTAAAATACTGGGATACTTTAATAAAACACAGTCAAACTGTATGTTGTTTTTAAAACTTCCTAGTTTCCAAGGAAAAGAATATGAAAGCCGACTCGGTGTTTCTGAGTCTGATGTTAACAACTTGTGTTCTCCTCTCCATCTTTGCTGAACTTCAAAGCTTTCCTTTGGGACTGCTACTGTGAGCTGAAACTTATGTTCTTCTGTTTCACCTCCTACTTCGGATTCATGTGAGACAGATGACTTAAGGGATTTAAGAGTGCAGACACGTCCAATAAATGAACTTTTCAACCTCTTCAACTGATGATCTGTCAGCAGTGTGAAGCTGTAATAGGGCTAGGAGTGTGGGCTTAGACCATGAGAATTTACATGGGGAATTTTAAAATGACAGACCTACTAGCTCTGTATCTAAAGGCGATTTGGGTTTTTAGCTGACCATAAAGAGGGCAATGTGTCATTTTTGTTTTGTTAACTTTTATTTTTATTAATAAGTTAGTTGTACCTAAATTCTTCATGGAGAGTTGGTACCTGTACATAGCACATCTTAAATCTTTCTACCTCCCCTCTCCTGTCTCCCTTGTGTCACCAGTTTTAAGGAAAAACATGTTCCCATTTTTTCCTAAAAGCTAAAAATGCCTACTCACTTGAAGTGATGATCTGCTGATGCCATTGTTGAGGGGTGGGAGGGAAAGCAGCTGCGGAAGAAAGACCCCCAAAGCTGACCACACCAGGAGGCCAGGGCCTGGGATTGGGAAGCATCTCTTCCACTGTGTTTATACACAGTCGTACACAGCTCCTATACTGGCTTTGTTACAAACACACATGTATGCACGCATATATGGGGAATTGAACCCAGAGTGTTTCCACTGTGCTATATCCCTAGCACACCATCCCTCATTTTAGGGGGGACAGGGTATTCCTAGATCATCTAGTCCTTGTTCAAACTTGCAATCTTTCTGCCTCAGCCTTCCAGCATACTGGATTGCAGATGTGCCACCATACATGGCAGACAGATTACATTTTAAACACAAAGTTGCATTGCCCTGCCTGGGCACCAGTGAGCCACCTGTTATCCTCATAGTCTGGAGCTCTGACTGATTGATGGGAGAGGTGTCTTTGACCCATGTTCAGAACCCCAGCTGGAGATTTGCCTACTGTGCTCATGTTCAGTGCCTCAGCTGGAATCTGGGATCGGTTCCATAGTCTTTTAACTTTAAGTTTTAGAACTGTCACACAGTCTAGACAGTGAAGGATCTCTCTAGTGCATGAGCATGGCCCTCAGTATTCTGTCTGCTGATGCTCCAGCCGGGAGGAGGCAGGAGGCCTGGGGAAGTGGGCCCCAGCGTGTGTGTCTGAGGTCATGGTCCTTTTCCAGGTGGTTTGTGTTAACAGAGGCTTTCTGTTTGTTTTTATCTTCCAGTTTTCCCCACTACTTCTACAGATGATATGCAGCATTTTGAATCCAACAGAGACTACATTTTGAATTCAGTGAAATCGCTGTTAATAATTGTTATATGGACTCCTAAAATATTTTATTACAGAGTTTTTAATTAGTGAAAATTTCATGAATATCATAGAGAAAATATTTTAGAATTTAATGTTTCTTATATTTATGTACACTTAGGACTTTACATTTATATAGTTACTCACTTTTTCATGTATATCTAGGCTATAAATATCTCTGGAAGCAATTCATGTGCTTATACCTAATTTTAGTCTTTCAAATGAATGTACTGTAATGCTTGTATGTATAAACCCCATAAACAAATATGGGGCTTTTGTAAATTGTGCACTTACTGCAATTATCACTGTTTAACTTTTTAATGATAAGCCATCACTGAAAAAAGTATTTTACTACATTTATAAAATGGTCGTGACATAAAAAATATGCATTAACCTTCACCTTGCTCTACATCAATCATTTTAAAATCAGTAGACTTCATTCCAAGCAGTTGTCATATTTTGAGGTTGACTGACCTTAATTGTCCTTTTTCTAGCAAGAAATCAGCGTCTAATAAAGTCGGGACTGAACCCTTATACCAGAGCACTATAGAACTTTCTTAGCACTGGTTCCCTTTTCCCCATTCTGTCTCTGGACTTGGGGAGCTTGTCTTCAGAGACTTGACCAGAAGCCATGAGCTGGGACCTGCTCTGATCAGGGCTGGAGTGGCCAGGGGTCGACTCCAGCCTGGCACCTTCCCTGACTCTTTCCTGCAAGCATGTGGAAGGTGCCTCCAGCTATTCTTAGAGGACCAATCACTGAGCATTGTGCTCACAGACATTGGTGCATGAGCAGATGAAAGCAGGAAACCCTGAAAATAAAGTTGTACAACTCTAACTAATCAAGGCCTTATTTTTCATATGTGAGTCACCTTTTTACATTGGTTTATAAACATGTTTCAACTAGTCATACATTTTTAGATCGTGATGACATAGCCATTTTGGATTGAACAAGTAGCAAATGTAACTTGCTTTTCACTGGCATATTAAAAAGCCAAGGAAGGAGTCAGATCATGGTTATTTATTTTGCAACTGACACATAGGTAGAGGCAGCATGCCTTTTTAATTTAGTTTCTGCTTACAATTTACTTGTACAATCCATATTACTGTTCTTTTTCTGTTAATCTTTCGTGAAATTTCTGAGTATGTAAGAAAGTATGCAGTCTACTTTTGAACTATTTTAATTACAATATTATTTATTGCTTTCTTTCAATAAAGTTCTGAAACATTTTTCACTGCCAATGAAGAGTTCTTTGAAGATTTTGTTAAAAGTTAAGTACGGCTGGATTGTGTGTGTGTGTGTGTGTGTGTGTGTGTGTGTGTGTGTTACCAGACATCCAGCTTACAACCTCATGCTTGCCAGGCGGGCACTCATGACACTGAACTAAATCCCTGTCTCAGGCACAGCTGTTTTGCTTCCTGCTCCAGGCAGGTTCTCTGAAGGTAGTGTCGCTATGGAAATCAATGGACAGGAAGCTGGATGACATAAGTGTAGCGGGGCAGGAGGCAAGAGAAGATGGGGTCCTGCTGGAGATTGGGCCTGGTTAGACCAGGGTAGGGAGGTGCTCCCAGCCCAGTTGGGGGTGGGACACTGACAAGCTCAGCTTTGCCTGCTGTGTCAGGCCTTTGTTCACACATTGTTACCCTTCTGTTTTCAAGTTTCACATGGGTTTCAAGTTTCACATGGTAAATTCCCCCATGGAGACTGATAAATGACTGGAAGGCAAAATCACTGACTAATCATTCTCACCACAGAATTTTGGCGAGGAAAGGAGGAGACATAAATGCATGTGGGATATTTACCCCAAGGACCCAAGAGCCATGGCTGCTCAGGCCCTTGTAGAAAATACATCATATTTGTAGAACCTGCATGTGTCCCTGCATAGATGCTTTGCGTCCTCTCTGGATAACTTACACTTAATACAGTGGCAATGCTATGGGAATAGTAGTTTGCTCTTTAGGAGATACACGAAAAAACATTTGCATGTATTCAGTACAGACAGGACTCCACTCACCCCGGTGCTGGAGGTGGAGCCCAAGGCCTTCACACTAAGCTCTGTCCCAGGCCCTTTGTATTTTGAGGCGGTCTCAGTAAGTTGCTAAATTGCTTAGGCTGGACTTAAACCTCAGCCTCACAGTGCTGGAAGTGCAAGCACACATCACCAAACCAATTCAGATGCAGATTTTTAAAGAAATATTCTCAGTCTGCAGTTGGTTGACTCCTTGGATGTAGAACCCACAAGTACAAAGGGGTGGGTGCTACTTGTACTTGCAAGTACAAGTACAAGTAGGTGCTACTTGAGGACAGTTTTTCAGACCCGTGACACCTGACAGAGCAGGAACACACAGTGGGCGGAGGTAGCAGAAGGAAGCAAGCAGTTCCTCTGGGAAGTCCTGGAGAGTCCTCACCTCTACAGCTTGCAGGGGTGGCTCTCAGGGGTGCCTTGGGTCACCTCCACTCAGCCCCGCCTGGGCTGCTCCCAGATGGAGGGTCTGAAATCTGCTCACCCTTGTTTGGGAGTTTGTTCAATTCAGGCATCCTAGCGTCCTCTAGGAATCCACATGTGAACTGTTCTCACGCCTCAAGGACCCCAGTGAAAATCATCCTGTGTTACAGGAGAGCCTCACTTGTCTCACCTGTCCACAGTGTTTGCCAGAACTGGCTGATTAGGCTCCTCCCTGGCTGATGGGGTCCTGCTGTTCTTGTCATACATTGTCTTTCATTCCATGCACAACAGCCACAAGGATCTTGGTACAGTGCAAGCTCTATGAAGTCTCTCCTCTGCTTGACATTCTCCAAAGAAGTTCCTATTTCTTTGACAATACACACCAAAGTCCTTGCTGTCCCGCATCAGCTCCTTGATGACCTTGTTCCATCTCTGTCATTGACCTGGTGCATCCCTGCATCCTGGTCATGCCCAGCTTCTTTGACTTCTTCCCTGGCAAGACCTTTTGTGTCTCAGGACCTTTGGACATGCTGTTTCCTCTGCCTGGAAAACTCTTCCCTTTTCATCTTGTTCACTCCAGAACTTCAGATTTTGCCTCATATATGAATTGCTCCGACATATCTATCTAGATATATTCAGGTACTATCTGCTCACCAGTAGAACTCTTATTACTTTTCTTTATAACATTCGTCTCATTTCCCAATTATATATGTACATTAATGCGTCGGACTGTCCTCCTCCTTTGCAAGGCTCCTGGGGGCCTGTCCCGCGTGGCGTGTTGATCTTACTACCCCTGGCACACATCTGCCTTCTCTAGGTAGATACAGGAATAACTGACAGATGAGTGTGTGCAAAGATTGCTAAAGAATGGAGAAATAGGTGTGGTTGGACAATGGACGAGTGAGTGAATGAGTGATGGGTGTGTGGGTGATGGCTGGAAGAATGAGTGGAGGGATGAATGAGGGCTGGAGGGTGTAGAGGCATGTTCCCTCTTGCAGAATGGTCACAGTCACTGCATGTGAGTCCTCAGTGCTTGAGGGAAGGGGCACTACTTCCCCCTTGTGTGGCTCATTTTTCACTTCTCGCCAGGGCGGGACTATGAGTTCAGAAACCCCAGGCTTGATTGTCTACTTTGCAGCTCTCTTAACATACCCGTTCTAGGTAAGGACTTACTCCAGCCTCCACAGGCTGGCCCGCGCCTGTGGCTTCCCAACAGCCGCAGCCCTGGTGTGGACAGGGGGCGGGGCCAGGGCGGGACCTCGCGCAGACCCGGATGCGGCCCCGCCCCCGGCGAACCGGAAGTGAGCGGGCTCTGTGAGAGCTGCGGGTGAGGCGGGACTGTGGCGGACCTACGGGGATCCCGTGGTGTTGAACGGGCGGGCGTAGCTCTTGCGGCTGGGACGGGCAGCCCCAGCGGGCGGTGGAAGCAGCGCCTGGAACAGGAAGGAAGCGGCCGTCTCACCGCGCTTCCGCTTGCGGTTTTGAGCTGGTCGCGGCAGAGCAGGCGAGGCTATCCTGTCATGCATCCGCGTCCGAGGCGTCCAGCGGGTAGGAGGGGCTCAGGGTTCTCGGGAGGGGGCCAGGAAGTGAGGTGGTGGGGATCCCAGGCACTGGTGGAGCGGGTCTGGAATGGGCACCTGGGCGGAGGAGGAGCTCGCGGGGAGTGGGTCAGGACTCTGGGGCGGAGGGGCCTGGAGAAAGAGGTGCTGGAGCTCCCGGGAACTAGGGAGTGTAGGTCTGAGGGGGAGGGTCTCGCGGGTCAGGGGGTCCCGAATCCCGGAGTGGGACCCTGCACTGGAGGTGTTCGGGATCCCAGAGGGTGGCATAGGTGGATGGGGTCCGAGTGGAGAGGCGGGGGTCAGAAGGGCTGGGGAGGAGGTGGAGGCCTGGAAAGGGGTGGAGGTCGGAGGGCGCTGTGTGTGGCGGTCGGGCCTTGGGCGGGAGTTCGGGATCGGCCATGTGCACCTGAGAGAGGTTTGTAAATGGGGTCACTTGAAATGCTGCGGCGCAGGGGAGCTGGAAATCTCGAACAGGCCCTCCCTCCTGGGTGTGTGCCAAGGCACCAGAAAGGTGCTTGGGTGTGTTTTGCTTCTGTGTTTCCGTGGATGGGACAGGTCTGGCACCAGAGCGACCTTAGCCGCCCAGCTGGAGGGTTTGGGTGGGAGGGGCCCTGTTGGGGCCACTTGAGGCAGAATTTCTGTTTTTGGCCATGCACCTGAGGTGCCTGCAGGATATGCTCAGTTTTGACTTGGCTGGGCGTTCTGTCAGGGGTGTGACCCAGGAGACCCTAACAGCTGATGCAGATAGCAGTTCTGTCCAGCTAGCCTTGCCAGGCTAGGCTAGGCTGTGGAGAGGGTGGGCTGAATAGTCCATTTCTGAACTACAGTGAGTCACCCACTCCAGGGCCTTGAGTCAGTGCTCCTTCTCTCTCTGAGTGGGGAAAGTATGTCAGAAGAAATTGAAGAAACAAGGAAGCAGCCTTAGGTTTTAGGGACTTTGAGGTATGCAGGAGTAAAGAGCTGGGGGATACAGAGCTGTTGCTCATATCAGGTCTCCAGTAATTGTAAGTTTATCCTGTCTAATGATGACATCCTTTTTTTTTGCCTTTAATGCTGGAGTTTTTTAACCTGGGGCCTTGAGCATGCTAGGCAAGTGCTCTACTACCTCCCCAGCCTTAAAAACATTTTTTTGAGACAGGGTCTTCTAAGTTGTGCAGGCTGGCCTTGAATTTGAAATTCTGCTTCAGCCTCCCCCCTGAGTAGCAGGACTACAGGCATGTGCCACTGTGACTGTTGAAAGCTGACTTTTAATGGGACCTGTTTTTAAAGCATTTTACATTTAGAGTAAGCAGACTTGGTGATTCAGACATTTGACCTACCCCATGCAGTAAGTAGGTGCTCTGGCATGTGGTTGAATGTGTGCTTCCTTACCAGTGCCTTTAGTGCCCTGAGTCGCACTGTTCCTTGACCTGGGCAACTGATAGCAGCAGACTGAATGCCCATCAGCTTGTGTTTCACTGGTGTCTGTGCCAAGCAAAGCCACTGCTCTCTGCTTAGGCATGAACCCAAAAGTATGTGCTCTGTTATAAGAGGCTTCCTCTGAGTAAGAGTGGGCCTTGTGACATCTACTGTGGCTTCAACAGATGCTTTTTTGCTCCTTTTTGGCTTTTTTCTGAGCTGTCTGCAGTGAAGTTCAGGGAAAGCCGATTCTGAATGGGTGCTTTTACCCCATGTCTTACAGCATTCTTTCCTAGCAGAGTTTTTCACCCTGTTTATTCAAGGCAGGATTATTTTGTCTCTCCACACTCTGTGGGGGGGGGGGCTTTTTTTTTTTTTTTTTTTTTTTTTTTTTGCAAGAGAAGTTTGTATTAATGGTGTTTGGTGACAGTCTTATCTTTGAGCAGTAATTTTTTGTAACAGTTTTAATGAAATATAATTTGCATGCCATACCCTCACCCATTCAGAGTGTATAAGTCAGTGGTTTTCATTCTATTCTGAGAGTTGTGTGGCCCTTATCGCTATGCACTTTGGAACTGTGTCATTAATTCAGCAATCCTAGACTGGCTGCTCCTGTTGTCCCAGCTACTCAGGAGGATGCAGGATTGCTTGAGCCCAGCAGTTGGAGGCCAACCTGTGCAACACAGCCAGAAACTCTCTTTATGTTTTTCAAAAGAAACCCTGTACCCCAGCCATCATTTCCCAGTCTCCCCTTCCTCTAGCCTGGGGCAACCATTATTGTACTTTTTGTCTCTGCAGGTTTGCCAACTCTAGATGTTTCATATAAATGGAATCATATTACTGTATGTGGTCTTTTGTGTCTGGCTTCGTTCACATTGTAGCATGTATTATAACTTCATTCCTTTTTGTGGAGGAATGCTATTCCACTTGGTAACTATATCACATTTTATACATCTGTTTGTCTGTTGATGGATTTTGGATTGTTTCCACTTCTTGGCTATTATGAATAATGATGTTGTGAATATTCATGTACAAGTCTTTATATGAACTTGTGCATTTATTTCTTTTGAGTGTATACTTAGAAGAAGAATCTCTATGTCATATGGTAGCTGTTTAACCTTTCCAAGAACTGCCTGTTTTCCATTTCCACCAGGACTGAAGAAGGGTTCTAATTCTCTTATTACTATTTCTTTTTTTTTTTTTTTTGATGCAGTGTTGGGGATTAAACCCATCCCATCAGGGCCTCACATAGCTAAGCGTATTCTGTACCACTGAACTACATCCCCAACCTCCCCCTGGGGCCCTGCCCCACTTTTTTTTTTTTTTTTTTTTTTTTAATAAGATAGGAATCTCTTTGTCTTGTCCAGGCCAGTATTGAACTCCAAACTCACATGAGCCTCCTGCCTGAGCATTTGGAATGCTGGACCTAGTGGGCTACTGTGCCCAGCTCCTTTATCTGTTATTAAATGGGGGTGTGTATCTTTTCTTATTATGGAATTAAAAGAATTCTTTATATATTCTAGATATATACTTTGAAAATAGATTTCTCTCAGTGAGTCAGTCATCTTTTCACTTATGTCTTAAGCAGAGTTT
Source organism: Cavia porcellus (assembly GCF_034190915.1). Classification (NCBI taxonomy): domain Eukaryota; kingdom Metazoa; phylum Chordata; class Mammalia; order Rodentia; family Caviidae; genus Cavia; species Cavia porcellus. Next base: position 39,951,957 of record NW_026947501.1, on the reverse strand, counting down.
TAACTTTTGTCCAGTCTGTTTTGTTTTTCTTTATAATTTTGGTGTTACATCTAAGAAACTGTTGTCAAATTTATGGTCTCAAAAAATTAAACCGATTTAAGACATGCATTTATTTACTTACTTATTTATTTGTGCTGGGGATTGTACCCAGCGCTTTGCACATGCTGGGTAAAGGCTGCACCACTGAACTACATCCCCAGGCCTAAATTAACTTTTGTGCATGGTATGAGGTGGGGGTCCAGAGTCTTTCACTTTGGATTAGAAGTTCATTTTCCAGTCAGTTGTTTTTTTGAGCTTTGAAACTTAACATGCTGATAGGATAATAAATGAGTGTAGGTTTCAGTCCATCACTAGCTGCCCTTGGGGAGATTCTTTTTGTTAGTACACATTTGCATTGATGACATTCAACACAGGGACTTAGTACGCGTGCATAACATATCTTAATTCTTTTTTTAACTTGCTCTTTGGGTAGATTTTTGAAGATGCACCGTGACTATACTTACAATGTAGTAGCCAGAGTGTACTAAGCAATCCACAGGGACTGCAGAAAGAGAAAGAGCAATAGCTGGGTCAGGACCTAGGTAGGAAAGTGAAGGCCAGTCAGGACCACACTCTCTTTCCTGGGTGGAGATCTAAGCGCTGGTTCAGGTTACTCTGCTAGGGCGTTTTGTTTTCCCCACAGTGTGTGCCATGGAGCAGTGTGGTGCCCATTGAGGCTGATGTGTGGTCTTGGGGACTAGGTTGTGTGTTGGTGGACTGGCCAGCATGTGGGCTGAAGTCCTGTTCCCTGTTCAGGAACTGCGTGGTCCCTGGGAGTGCAGTCTGCTTCCTGTGGTCTCCATCTCTGCACACGTCTCTCATGTGGCTCATGTGACAGACAGTACCTACAACACTGGCCTTTCCTCCCAGGCTCATCACGGATCCCTTCAGAGAATGTTTCCCTTAAATCACTTATAAAAACTAACAATAATAGAACTGTATTGTTCTTAGCAGCATTGTGAATTAGAATAAAGAATGGAAAGGTACCAGGATTATAGCAGACAGGAAATGCAACTAAGGCAGTCATTTCTGTTTCCATTAAGAAATGCTGTGTAGTTGTCTTTTGAAACATGTCACTTTTAATTTTTTTAAAATTTTTATTAGTATACATTTGCAATACACAGTGATGACATTCTTCATGGGCAGTTGGTGCATGTGGGTAACATCTAAATTCTTTTTATGCGCCCCCCCAATCTTTATTAAGTTCCTGTGTTGAGCTTTTTAATTAGTAAGATGAAGATCTTCCTAAAACCTTTTTATGCTGGGGAGGAGTCCTGAGGTACTCTACAAAGCTCTGGAAAGATACATTTGCCCAGAGGGCCTGGCAGCAGATGTCTGTTTTCACCCTTAATCTTTTTATAGACAGAAGCATTCCAAATGTCTGGACACTCGGTATTGGCTTATTGTGTTTTAAGTAGAGTTTTGCAAGCAGGCATTCATCACTTGGGAAGAAAGTGTTGTGTATTGTGAACTTTTTAATGTTCTTTCCCCAGGGTCCTAAGGGTAAAACCACTTTACTGAAAAGGAGTGGGAAGTTGGAGGGAGAAGCACCAACAGTTTTCTGAAAAAATTTTCATTGTTGAAAAACAAAAGTCAGGGGCTAGGAATGTAACTCAGTGGTCGAGTGTTTTCTTAGCAAGTACAAGGCCCTGGGTTTTAGGCTGAGCACTAAAAAAAGTTCAATTAAAAACTTAAGCCAAGCTGATTGTGGTGGCACATGTCTGTAATCCCAGCATTACAGAGGCTGGGGGTCACTGTGAGTTCAAGGCCAGCCTGGACTACATAGCAAGACCCTGTCTCAAAAAAACCAACCAACCAAACAAACAAACTGAAGTCAAAGTTTTAGTGTTGCATCTGTCTTAGAAAAGGAAATTGCAGAAAGCTCGGGAACTAGGGGTAGGAGGCCTTTCTCAGGGGAGTCCTTCATCTCTTTCCCTTGTGTTCTGCATGTGGCAGGAACCACTAGGCCTGATGGTATAAAGCCAGGTGGAAGGTCTCCCCTCCTAGCTTGTGATGCTGGTCTGCAGAAAGATGATCCGATAGGCGTAACTCTTTTCCCTGATGAAACTGAAAGAGGCAGGCAGCTGACTATTGCATCTTCGACTTGGGGTGAATGGAAGTTTTGCTGGCCCCACAGTGGCTCTTGTCCTTTCCAGTGACTAAACCTGTGGTTCCTGGATTTCTGCCTCTAGGCAACTGCCCTATGGAGGACAGTGTGTTGCTCAGGGCAGGAAGCGGCCATGCACACAGTGTAACTTTTCATCTGTGAATGGATGATTGGGACCAGACTGTCTGGCCATGCCTCTCAGTGCTAAGGCTTGTTTATCTGCTCTTTAAAATCTGTCAAAGGCAAATCACAGCCGGGAAATTCTTTTTAGGGGGCTGGTGGGGCTCAATACAGTGGCTTCTGTATGTTTATTTATTTTTATTAAGTTTATTGGTATAGTTTAGATACACATGATGATCACATTCATCATAGGGACTTTGTACCTGAACATAGCGTACCTTGATTCATTTTTTTCCATGTTCCCCTCGCTTCCCTTCAGTCCCTATACCCCTCCTTAGCTATTAGTCCTTTGATAAGAAACAATTGGCTATTTTTTTCCTCACTCTGTGAGTTGTCTCATTATTCTGTTGATCATTTCTTTTGGTGTGCAAAAGCTTTTTAGTAAGATGAGATCCCAGTTGTTGAATCTTTATAATATTTTCCATGTGATTATGTTTTTTTGTTTGTTTTGTTTTATTTATTTATTTATTTTCTTTGAGTTAGGGCCTTACTGTGTAGTTCACATTGGCCTTAAACATATTGTGTAGACCGGGTGGGCCCCTAACTCGTGGTGATCCTCCTTCCTCAGCCTCCCCAGTGCTAGGATTACAGGCATGTGCCTCCACGCAGAGTAATAGGTTTTGTTGATAGAGTGTTTTCCTACACTTGTGTGTTCAAGAGTTCTACCTGTTCTTTCTTCCAGCAGATTTAGTGTTTCTGTTTTAATATTGAGGTCTTTGATCCATTTTGATTTTAACATCTGGGAAGTTCTTGTCATGCTTGGGCATCTAGAGGAGGTTCAAGGTGATTCTCATTTGAGGGGCATTGTATAGGTCCTGCCCACCTGGTGGCAGATGGGTCTTCACCTAGAGGAGGAGGCAGGAGTCCCATGTAGAGCTTGAGAGCAGTGCACCATCATCCCTCTCACTGCCATCCGGGATGTGGCCGTTAGACCTAGGAGACCTAGAATGGAAGCTTGGAAGGAGGTTCTCAGGCTGGGAAGGGCTTTTGTCCAAGAATCACAAGCTGCAAGAGCTGTTGTAGTGCTGGAGGATGGAGGGTTGGAATTCTTAGTTCAGCCTGGGGCACAGCTTTGGTTGGTCAAATTAAAAATTATTTTAATTGGTACATCTCTCAGTTACTTTATAACCTCAGTGAAATTTTATGATTATTTTCATTCTCTCTGGAAAATGCATCCATTCTTAACAATTGTTTAAAAGCCCTTGAAGGTTTGAAGTTACAAACAGCATCTTATTGGTAACTGCAGATGCAGTCATTGTTCTCTATAACAACAAACCTTACAGAACCAACTTAAAGTGCTATGGATAAAGGTGACTGCTTTCTAAGCCTCCTAACATAGGAGGAGTTGCATCTTCTATGCTGTGCATTTGCCCCAAAACATGACAAGGCAGCCCTCTACTAAATGATTTGAAACATTTTTTAAATCATTAAAGTACTTGAAATCAAAGGGTGATGTTTTTAAAAGATTTACAACAAGCTGAGCTCTTAATTCTCAGTTGTTTTTATCCCTACAGCTGTCATTTAGGTTTAGTGATGATGGAAGGGCGTTTGGTCATGTGGCTCCTGCCCTCCATGTGTTGCGCTGGCATCGTGGTAACCTGGGCCTGAAGGTGGCTGTGCTTACTCTGTAACCTTGGTGCTGCTCTTGCAGATGTGGAAAGCATCAACAGCCTATGCTGTGTCCATCACCCAGGACGACAGAGGAGCTGACAACTGGGGGACCGACCCTGACTTTGTGGTAGGAGTCACCAGCCTGCCTGTGATTTGCGTTTCTTTGAAAGCGATTTTCCTGTGTTTTGTTCATTTGTGTGTTTGTGTTCACAGTCATGGGTGTGGGGTTTACTAGTTGTTTTTCTTTCCAGAATGATGTGAGCAAAAAGGAACAGAGATGGGGCTCCAAAACCCTGCAAGGGTCCAGGCACCAGGAACACATCAAGTAAGAGCCTCTGCAATGCTGTCGCGAATGGGGGCCCCTCCGCACACTCAACTAGTGGGTCTTCCGCAGGATGGGAACAGGCCCCAGCAGGGACATCTACTGCTGACAGCTGAAGGGGCCAATCAGGCATCAGAGTTGCTTTTGCTTATGGTATTGACCTGGTGTTCATACAGCAGATGAATGAATATAAGTCGTGGCACCTAGATTTAATGCATGCTTTTATGTATATGTGCTTACACGTGTAATTGGCCACCAAGTTAAAATGTCCACAATAGACAAGTTTCCTCACTTACAGTTCTGGGACTCCTGCTTCTGCATCTGGTGATTTTCATCAGGGCCCACGGTCGCCTAAGTTCTTTCTCTAAATAGGAGGCTTCTCAACTGTGAGATGTCATTGGATACTTTAGATCTTAAACACCCTCCTTCCTTTGATTATTATTATTACTATTTTTTCCTCCCTTTTATTATTGTCTGAAAATTATGGTGCTTTGCAGGATTTAGTCACTGGGGTGTTTGAACTGAATTCCAGGCTTTGAGAAAAGCCTAGAATAGGATACAGCGAGCTGTATCATCATTTCTGATCTGGCACTATCTGAAATGCCAGCTCTGGGCAGCTTGTTTTCTCTCAAGAAGCGATGATAAAAGGGCCTTTAAAATCATGCGCAGAGGTTGGTTTTAGGCCACACTGGTCAGGATTGGTTGTCCCTGTCCTGTATTGTAAAGGCAGCACTGCTGACCTGGTGACCTGCTTTGAAACATGGGGAAAGTTCCTGTCTTACTTGGCCACAGTATCTGGTAGAGGAGGATACAGTAAATCACCTGGAACAACAGAGTCTACATGGTGACATTTTAGAATATCACCTTTTATTTTTTGTATTTTTTTAATGAAACAAATTCTTACCATGTTGCTTAGGCTGGACTCAAATTTAGTCTTAAGTGTTGGTCCCTCCTGGGCTTGCCCAGCCCACGTTTCCCACAGAACTGAGTTGAGAAGTCAGAAAGCTAGGAGAGGGGATGAAATGGTCCTGGTAGGAACACCTGCCCCAAGTTGGTTAGGTCATCTGGACCTCTTCTGTTCTTGGTGGCCTCAGCCTGTTGGGCAGGGAATATGGACTGTCTGGGATGGCAGCATCTGGATGAGTTAAGGTTCCATAAGGAAAATGTGGGGATGGGATCGTTTTTGGCACCCTGCGGCTCTTCCCAGAGTTCTGCAGGGGCTCTTCTTCTCTTGCTCGTGGAGGGTCAGGTAGTTTCTAGGCCTGGTATGTATTTTAGCCACATTCTTGTGATGATTGTCTTTGTGTTGATGGTGTGGGCGTTGTGTCTTCTGGGCAGAAGGGCTCCATGCCCAGGTAGCTGTTGTGCTGTTCTGGGTTCTCATAGTGACAGCTCTTTCCTGGCTTGCCAGATTTTGACTAAATCTTGTGATGTGCCTCCTGCCTTTCTGTATTTAAAATAAAAAGTGGCTCTTAGGTGATAAATTCTGAATGTCTGTCTGGACAGGTATACAATGCTTGAGTACCTCAAATAAAGACAGACTGTCATAGGTATCCTTGGTGGCCTTGGAGATCTGGAGGAAGGGACCTTGACTTTATCCCCCCTTCTGCCTCCTGATGGTGTTTGTAGGACTTGTGTTCCTAACCCATTTGTCTACTGAAGTTAGCGGCCTTTCTCCAAATGAAATGGAGTTCAAGTTTTAGCTGGGTATCTTTGGGGCGGAGTTGGATGAGACCATGGTGTGCATTTGGTACAGCGTTCCTCCTTCCATCCATTTCTGCGCAAGAACTGCTGAAGTGGGTGCCCCAGCTTCAGGATAGTCAGGAACATACATAGAAGGTAGGCAGTTGATCAGCACCAAAAAAAGAAAGCTTTCAAGTTTGCAGAGGTGATGTTGCCTGTCTTTATTTATCCCATTGCAAAACAAGGATGCACATCCATTTCAGAGTTTTTTTCTTTCTGCTCTTACCTTTCTTCTCAAGCATATACAAGATAAGAGAAAACGTCTTTCAAGAACATCACACTCTCAAGGAGAAGGAACTTCAAACGGGACCAAAAGCCTCCCATGGCTATGGAGGGAAATTCTGCGTAGAACAGTACAGCATGGACAAAGTAAGTGGGCGACAGCTGTCTGTGCTGGGTCCCTGGTTGTGTGGGCTGCTTGTGGTGGGCCATGTAGTCCTTACGTTTTTCCTTAGCTTAAATGTGTCAAGTTGGTTTGTCAGGGGTGAGATCTGTTCACAGTGGGTCTCTGTCAACTGACCCCACTCACTAAACTCTCTGGCTTTTGGAAGTTCCCAGAGGTGCTGGCGAATGGTAGAGAGACCCTAAGGGGAGATTAGCTGGACTTTGTAAATGGGACAAGTCCAGAAACAACTGAGCTGCAGATGTCCTAGTCAGCACTACCTGTGTTTCCAGCTTATGGCCCAAGTTGTACCATTCCGTAGAGTAACCATACCTGTGGGCCCCTCATCACATCATTCCTGGAAATTGTGCTAGCATGTAGCTGACGTCCCATGTGGCTTTACTGACCTCTGCATGTAGCATCAGCACCAACCAGGTGGCTTCTGTGAGCAGTCAGTGATGGGACCAGGCTGCCAACACCGAGCAGATGCTCATGGCAGCTGCTGATGAGCACAGCCACCTTTATGGCACTGCACATTGTTCCACCTAAGAGCAGGCGAGTGTTGGCTCGAGACAGCTAGCTGGTTTCTCCCTGGAGAATAAACAGTGCAGATAGCAGCACGTCTGTCGTAAAGCAGGGCAGACTTCTGCAGACACCCTTGCAGCAGTGAATTTTCAGGTCTGAGCAACTTGGTGTTGTTCAGACCGGACTGATGTGTTGCCCGCACTGTGGACAGAGGTAAAAGGATCAGCTGGCATTAGATTCTGGTGGGTAATTCCATACCTCTCCTCCTGTTGCATGAATCGAATTAAACATCTGAAGCTGGAGGCTGACTAGGTGCCATCTGCAGGAAAGAGACATGGACATTTGCTGTGTCACTTGTGCTTGTCCCACAGAGATATCCTAATGGTGAAATAGATAGTGTGTGCAAAAGAATCTCCCTGGGGCTCTGGATACGAGTCTGGTAGCCTTTCAGAGCAGCAGAGCAAAGTGGCAGACAGAACCTTCCATCAAGTAGGTGGCTAGGCTTGTGCTCACTGGAGGTCATGTGGTGTTAGTGCAAAAAGAGGCTGACTATATCGGGCCCCAAGTTAGGGTTAAGGAAAATGATCCCGGTTTATACAGCACAAGTCTGATTTAAAATGATTTCTCTGCTGTTTCTTGGGCTGTGTCTTTTGTTGGCCTGGATCCTGCTTATCCTTGAGCCTCCAACTTGGGCTTTTTCTAGCCGAGAAACTTTCCTAAAGAGCCCATCTCTTCCTTCCGCCTAACTTTCCCACCCTGAGACCCCGCTTCTCCTTCATGCTGGCCTTGGCTTCCCCTTCAGTTGTTGCTGCCACGTTGTGCTGTGGTTTGCAGTGAGACTCTTCTCTGGCCTGGCTTTTCAGGGCCAACACTCATCATTCTCATCTGTGGGTGGCTTGGTGTTGTGCAGGGTGCTCAGGGACATGTGGTGAGTGTGCAGAATCATGCTTTGTGGCTGACACACATACATGCAGGTCCTTACTGGCTCAAAGAATCACTCACTTCTCAGAGGGGCTGATAATAATCCCGCAACAGTGGACCTGGAGATGGTTGTTGCCTCTGCTGCTTCTTAGTGCTACTGTTCTCTGGGCCTACATGTCTAAGAATATTCAGCTTTCATCTCATGTGAGCACCATGAGACCAGCCTATTTTCAGAAAGAACTGACAGTTAACCTGGGAATAAGTGCTTAAACTCTTTGTAACTTGCCCTGTCTAGAACCTGCATAAATAGTAGTGAGGTCCTTCCTTGTGCAAAGAATTGAGGAACTAGTGACAGGCACTGCCAGAATCATATTTTGAGGAAGCACAGGAGCTGTTGGGGCTCTAGTTGTGCCATTGTCTGAGCACATGGCCAACTTCTTCTGGCTTCCTGTTTCTGTGGTCTCTGCTGCTTCTTATACCTCAGCCTTCAGGGTGGAGCTCCACTTGCACAACTGTGTAATAGCAAGTGTGATTGTGCCAGTAGAAGATTAAAGATGCTTTAGGAGCATGTCTGTTTCAGTCAGAAAGCTGTAGCTGTTGCCAAACATGGTGATCGTGACTGTCTTTTTAGAGTCATTTTCATGTAACTTTCTGAGTTACATGAAGTTATGCTGAAGAATCCCTTTGTCACAGTGGCCTCTCGCCACTCCTTCACTGACATTTTCTGGTTGAGATCCTAGAGGTCATGCATGGGGTATGTTACGGTTTATGTCGAGATGTCCCCCCAGAGCCTCATGCAATCACAGGGTTTGTTTTGGAAGTGACTGTATCTAGAGTGTGTGATGCTGGGTTTAAGGCTGTGTGATACTGGTTGGTTTGACAGCACCCTAATCCTAGCAGCCTAGAGTGTAAAATGGTCAGAAAGATGCTATTAAGGCTGCTTGCTTGCTTTTGCTATCTTCTGCTGCTCTGAACTTTTGCCCCTGTGCCATGTACAACCCTGTCTCGGAACCAGCTATGGACTGAAACCTCTACAATGTGTGAGCTTTCTTCCTTTAACTTTGGGTGTCAGGTATTTTATCTCAGCAACAAGAAAAATAACAAGAGTGGCCACTTGCCGAGCCTCACTGATGTGCTGAACACTGCCCAAGTGGCCAGACCCAGCATCTACCAGGTAAACTGGCATAGGTGGTTAAGGTCAGGATGTGTACCAATGGGGCATGGGCATATGTGTTTGGATGTGTGTGTGTCCTTCCCACACCTGTCACTGTGTTGCCTGTCCTTAGCACCCATGGAGGGGTCCTGGGGGACTATGTACTGTGGGATTAGCTATGGAAGCCTGGGTCTTAACTGTGCTCAACATCGGGAACCGTTGGGCCCAAGGCAGCATTGTGGTCACACGATCTATCAAGGTGGCTGCACTGGGTAGAAGAATCATAGACACAACCAGAGACACTGTGCTGGTGAAGAGACACAGCTGGGTTCCGAAGAATGTCATTGCTGGAGAGGGCTGCTCTTGAGGCTGGGGTTTGCAGACCTCGAGGTGAAGCATGCCAAAACCCCAGACTCTGCTTCCTTACTTTACTACCTGGTAGACATGTAACATACAGAAGATTCCTGAACCTGTGCTCCCTGTATGATGGGGGCTGACAGTGTTGGTGATTGCGACTCTGGAATGAGCCAGTTTGGGTGACAGCAGCTGGTACCCTGTCTACACTGTATGCATACATCGGTATTGATTCTGAGTCTGTGTTATTACTAAAATAGACCTTTCTATGCTTTAGTGTATTGACAAAATAAATATTTTTTGTCCTGATTTGTAGTTCTTACAGTATGAAAAAGCCTTTTTTCAAGAGAGTAAATGTATTGCCAGCAATGTCCATGTAAATGGCTCTTAGGAATTGTGTGGTCAGCTGCCATTATCTCTTTTTTCCATGCCCTGTTGCATCCAAAGCTCCACTCTAGGTCAGGCGTTGTGGTGTGAGAGCCCTGCAGCTGCATTGGAGGAACCCTGCACCAGAGACTCAATGGCTCAGGCTGCAGTTTCTCCCGGGATTCTGGCCATGGGTGCATGGAGGAAATGCCTGCACCTGGGTTGTTAATGTTGTGCTAGGCGTGAGTCTGTGATATTTTATTTTTGGACTCTCTTCTAGTCAGCTGTTGGCCATGAATATCAGTTGAAACTTGCTAAGCACTGCTCTCAAGTCGATTCGGTCCGGGGTTTTGGAGGCAAGTTTGGTGTCCAGATGGACAGAGTTGACCAGGTGAGTGATGGGCACAAGAAGTGACCCCGAGTTCTGCTGAGCACAGTGCCTTCCACCCCAGATGGTGCTGGTGCTATGTGTGTCCTTTGGGTCACTCGTAGCAGTGTGCTGGGAGGGATGTCTAGAGAAGAGCCGAGGCCTCTTCCCCTGGGGTGCTCTGAGAGGCTGAGCCAGCTGGGTGAGAAAGGGGGGTAGTAGCATGTAAAGAAAGGCCTTTCTCACATGGGCTTAGAGATCCCTGTGTTGCTGTCTACTTACCAGATGGACTGGGGTCCTTCTTTAAGTGCCCTGGGCATAGGACACCCTTAAATTTATTGCCTAAGAATGTGCCAATGGGGACCACTCCCACCCATTTCCCTTCCTATATATCACTGTGGCAAGTGCTGCTCAGAGTTCTTCCTGTGGAGCCCTCCTTTTCAGGGCTGCAGGCTGGGTCCAGATGTTCTGGCAGGCTCAAGCTTGAGCCTGTTCTGATTCCCTTTGGATCAGGGCCATTAGCCCCTTCCTTCATTTTGTTTCATGGCAGGCAGAGGCCTGGATGTGGACAGGCCTCAGTCTGTGTTCCGACTTTTTGACATCCTAGCTGTCTTGGAATTTCTATTCCAAGTGAAATGGGAGTCATGGTAATCCCTCACTCATGGGGCTGGGTGGGAAGCAGAGCAGATAGTGTGCCCATATGCCCACCATGGTGCCTGGCTCCTGCTGCTGCTGTTGTTATTAGTATTCATTTTGTTCTTAGGATAGCTTATTTGAAGAATGCGTTCCTGTGTGGCATAGAGAATTGTTCGAGATGGGGAGTATGTGGCTACAATACATTAGCTGAGCCTGATGTGCAGCAGCCTTCTGGGGAGGAAGCCACGTTGCCCTGGATGTGCTTGACTGTGGTGCCTGCCAGACTGTGAAAGTGGTTTTTTTTTTTTTTTTTTTTTTTTTTTTTTTTGTGTGTGTGTGTGTGTGTGTGTGTGTGTGTGTTTTAACCAGCAGTACTCCAGATTGAACCCACAGCCTTGCACACTCTAGGCAAGCACTCAACTACAGAGCTGTACTCCCTTCCCATTTATTCATGCATTCATTCATTGATTGTTTAAGAAGGCAGCATTTCATCTTCACGCTGGCAGACTGTTGGATCTTGATACCAGGGGACTGGTGCAGGATAATTCCACAAAAGCAACTCCTGAGTTTACAGAGAGCATAGTATACAATTTAAAAGTGGGCAATACAAAGCAAGTAACAAAATGTTACATACTTGGCTACATGCCCTGAGTTGTATTGTGACAGGTAGGCTAGCCTGGACCAGATACAAAGGAATTGTTTATCATAATATAGAAACACTCTGGGCACAAGAGGAGTGGTCCTTTACTGGGTGAGCATAGGTAAAGGAAGCCCTTTTTATCACATGTGGATTTCCAGATTATCAGACTGGTTTCGGAAGCAAATTTGGTGTTCAGTCCGAGCGGCAGGACTCCTCCACTATGGGACTCCTGAATATAAGGAAAGACTGGCCATGCACGAATCCCACCAAGGCACAGTCCCCACCTCCTGCCTCTTCCCACACTCCCTTGCGGTACAGCCACTTCCAGCACAGGCTTCAGGGTTCACCTCGGTGCTCTAGCAGGCTCTCCTGCTCACCAGCTGTCAGACCATTGGGCATCCTCAACCCATTGAAACTAAGTTCCCGTTTATCCCATTCTCTTTTTTCCCCCTTTTGACCTTTCAGAGGAAAGTTGGGGTAGAAATTATAGTTCGCAGGTTTCTGGGGTGGTCTTCTAACAACCTTCTGCGTGTTTGCTTGCTTTTGACCACGACTTCTTGGGTCATCATGCCAGGCCTTGTTGCCTCTGAGGTTAGGAAAGAGAGGTTTTAGTTCCAGCACCTCTGACCCTTCCATCAGAGGGTTCGTAGCAGTGAGGGCTGAGAAATGCGTGTTCTGTGTCATTTCTGTGTTTCATTGTAGCAGTGGTGCTTTTCAGACAGGGGTGGGTAGTTTTGTTTGTTCTGATTTTTTTGCTTGTAACACCACCCACGTGTAGGATCTTCACATGTAGCCACACAGTGTGTACACACAGCTGGAAAGTAACCTTTCTGGGGCCACACACTGGAATTCCAGATAGTTGACGCATATTCCTTAGAGCAGTCACACTTCCCATCAAAGTTCTCCAACAGAGGCCTTGGTTACGAGAACCTGGACCCATCACCGGCTGAACGATGATATCCAGCAGTGAAGGGCAGAGTGCGGGCTTTGAGCGCAGTAATAGGACCTGCGCAGTGCTTGGGTGTAGGGTGGTGAACGCACTGGGCCTGACCCTGCAGACTGCATGGAGAGAGCCTTCGAGTCTCAGCGGCATTGAGACTGCATGACAGTGTGACTTTCATGTGGATGTGTGTTGCTGCAGCAGACATATTTGGCTGGTAGAATGTCCACATGGAGTATTTTCTTTCTTTTAAAAAGCAAGAAAACAAACTGCGACTGAGCCTGTATTTAGTGCTGGGTAGAGTGGTTGCGTAGGAAACAGATGAGCGTAAGCCCTGTGGTTGGTGTGGAAAACTGTGCTAGTGAAGTGTCCCATCGCAAAGGCCTCCTATGCCCCTTTCTTGGCTTATTTCTTGCCAGCCTGCTGCCTGTCTCCGCCCTTTCCCCAGGAGAATGCCAGAAGCATGCCCACGCCTATCCTGCTCCCTGCCTGTGCACTAGACATTGTGGTCAGACGCAACTTGCCTGTTCCGGAAAGCCTGTGTTGTGGCGGTTCTTGGTTCTTTCTGCCAGGGTGCATTTTCTTGGGCTGTTTGAGCCCTATCTGCATGCACCTGCGATCATCTCGGACCGGGCCTGTCCTCTGCCTCAGAGTAAATCTTGTATTTTGTCACCTCCAGACTATTCCAAAGGATTCAGTGTCAAGGAGAGGGTGCAGAAAGATCAGATGGATAAAGTAAGGCTGTCCAGCTCCAGATGTGGAACTTTCTGCCCGCAGGCCCAGGGATTCCTGCAGCCCCCACTCTGTGTCAGTTGCTGTTTGTAGCTACCATCAGGTAGGCACTGTGCTCGTGGTTCTGGCCATCTACCCACTCAGCTGGCATATGTCACTACGGCAGCAGTGGACTGGCTCCCAGTCGAGGTCTGAACTAGCCAGTCTTGAGTGCTTGGCCATAGCATGGCAGTGAGGGAGCTGTCACTGGATCATACTGCTGTTTGAACTTTGATTATGAATGGTAAATCAGACTGGGAATTGAGTTAATGTGAGACCATTTGTAGGGTCATCCTGCCCTTGGCTGTAGTGGTGGGTGGCATGGTGGAGCCTTAGAGCTCTGTTCCTATACAGCTTGTGGCTGACCTCACAGCCTCTCCTCGGGCACTTCCCCATGTCACCAGGGTCCATGGGAGAACCCTGGGGCACACCGCACAGGCCGAGGGGTCTGGAGAAAGGACTAGTCACAGCCCAGTTCTGAAGAGCTGGGAAGAGTTTGTTAGGAAAGTCAGGGCTAAGAGAGTGCAGAGCAGAGGGCACAGCATATATTTCAGTGTGGGGGATTGAGGGATCACTGCAGGGCTGGAGAAGGGAGCCGCACAAACCATGTGAGGTCCTCAAGTTGTTCAAGGGACTCTGGAGCCCTGGATGGGCTTAGCAGGCAGAGGACAAGAGTGGCATCTGCCCTGAGTAGCCCCTGTCTGCATCGTGGGAGATGGTCTAAGGTTGCTGTGAAGAGGTGGCCCCAGAGGCCTGAACAAGGTATTGTCTTAGGCTGGAATTGCAATGGGAGATGCATCTGATGTTATAGATGTAAAGGTGGCAAGTGGCTGGGCTGGGGTTTGTCTTCAAGGGCCCAGGAGGAGGGAGGAGCCAAGTGGCCAGTGGGGTGACTGTGGAGCTGGAGAATTTGGATGAGCATGTGTGGTAAGTGCTTGTGATGCCTGAAGTTCGTCCAGTTTAGGGCTGCGCCTGTCTGATGGAAGTGTCAGGTCAGAGGATGCTGGGCAAGGAGGCTCCTCGAGGTGGCAGCAGGGAACTCCAGGAAGTATCTGGTGGCTGGGGCCCCTGGGTTAGGAGGACGGAAGGAGCTAATGAGTGAGAGAGTCAGAAGTTGTGGCTTTGCGGTTGGGAGTTGACGAAGTTTCTGTCTCTTGTCTGTGGTTGATGCCAGTGGTAACCAATGACCGCTGGGCTTGTAAACGCCGTGGAAGTAAGCATGCGAGGCTGGCATTGCCTCTTGTAACCCTATGCATGAGGCATCATGATTCCCCCTTGGAACTGTTGTGCTGTCATGGAGCCTGGTGCTTTCTAAGTGAGGCCACTGGCCAGGGCCCAGGCTTTGCTATGAGGCCGTCCTAAAAATATGATGGGTCGCTGAGGACTCGAGTCTGCAGTTGTCTCTGTGGTGATGGAGATCAATGTGAGGCCAGTGACCTTCTGTTTTGGAAATGCCCAGCCTGTCCTGTCTTGGACAAGGTTGGCTGTAATAGGCATGAGGGGATCAAGGGCAAGAGTAGTTGCTCTTGTGAATCTTGGAGCCAGGCCAGACAGGACAAGGAGGATGGAGCAAGGTTTATATGGGTAGGAAGGTGGCAAGTGCGAGAGGCTGTGGTCGGTAGGCAGTCACAGGCTGGAGTGTAGCTCAGTGGGAGGATGCCTGTGTCCCACGTATAGACTGGCTTCCCTTTCCAGCATGCAGAGCAGAGGTGGGTCTTGGTGACGGAGTCACTGTGAGGAAGGCTGAGCACAGGGATGGTGTGGGAGGTGATATGGATGGGGAGTGGATGTGGACAGAGAGATGCCCCTGCCTGAGCAGCAAGCCAGAGGCCTCCACTGCAGGAACTGGGATGAGAGGACTGGAGCCACCCTCCCAAAGCAGAGGGCAGGAACCAGGGCAGTGATCTCACTGCTACCCTGAGGCTACAGGGCAGGCAGGAGTCACCTGGACAGCTGGGCAGGGATTGTTCTAGAAAAGGTGGCAGACTGTCCAAGGTCAGTAGGTTTGGGAAAAGGGAAAGGTTTAGTCAGGAAAGCTGAGTAGCCAAAGCTTAGACTCAGCAGAGATAAGTCTAGGCCAAAGGCCCTTAAGAGCTATACAGCTAGATCTGTTGGGCATGGCGGCTAGGAGGACAGGTGACTGCTCTGGCCAAGGTGGGAGTCCTTTGGGGTGGGCTTTTTGGCTCCCCTGTGAAAGGATAGGCACAGGGGAGGGTGGATGTGAGCCAGATTCCTTTCTGGTCTCCTTTGGGCAGCTGGAGCCATCTGTGCCTGTGCCGCAGGGAAGTGTGGTTTTGCTACCTCGAGGGGCTGCCTCTTTGGGCTGCACTCTAGTGTGCCATGTGGGGAAGCAGTGAGCATCCTGAGCTGGAGCACGGTGCTCCCATCAGCAGTGGTGCAGCTCTCAAAGGAACTGGGGAAGGTCATTAGTTTCTAAGAACCCCATCAGCCTGTGCTAGGTCCTGCGGTTTAGGGCCTGATGTCACAGCGGTTTCCCTGGGGTGTAGCTGAGAGCCCAGTTGAAATAAAGTGGTGGCATCCCAATTACAGAGCCACGTGGAACATCTGGCCAGGCAGGCCTGTGTGTTCTGAGGACCTGTCCCCACACAGCAGAGGCTTGTAGGCAGGGCGGGGGCAGGCTTGATCAGGCTTGAGCAGCACAGAGGTGGCTTGTCCCTGAGCAGATGGCTGTGACACTGACTAATGGTCAGCAGTGTGTGTGGCTGTACCTCCGCGAATCTGCAGAACACAGGGGCAGAACTTAGGCTGCCTGGTCTGTTGAGGGATCTGGGGAGGCTGTAGCATTTCCGCAGGTAGGGAGGGGCAGAGGAGCACACTTCTGATTTCTTTTTCCTTCTCTGCAGAGTGCGTCGACCTTTGAAGGTGTGGCACAGGTATCGTCTGCCTACTAGAAGACTGTCCCTGTTCAAGCTGGTGAGTATCACCCACACAGCCAAAGCGCTATTTGGTCTTCTCTGGAGGAAAGTCTAGGGAAAATCCCAGGAGGAAAAGCAAGGTTGGAGAAACAGCCAGGAGCAGAGGGACATGTGTGACTGCCCCCATAACCCTGCCCCCTACATTGCAGGGACCCTGGAGACACAGTTAACCCCTCTTTGCTTCGGAAAGTAACTCTCACAACAGAGCCTACACCAGAGTCCCTGTGAATGGGGGTCCACTTAAAATTGGGAAGCAGAGGCCCACTTTTGCTCACTTCAGAGGAAATACCTGCCAGTAGGTGGCGTGTGCCCAGAACCCCAGCACTCTGAGAGCCTGAGGCAGGAGAATTGCAAGTTCAAGTGCTGTCTTGGCAACTCAGTGAGAACTGTCACAAGAAACATTACACAATGAAAGAGCCCTGGGCTCAAGTCTCAGTGGGGTGAGGGGGCGGGGAGAGGAGAAGAAGGAGGGGAGTGGAGCTCAGAGTTACTGTAGCTCCGCTGCAGGTGCCTTGGATCACTTCCCGATTCTGTGGTCCCAGACCACCTTGGCACTTTGAAAGTCATTGAGGACCACAGAGAGCCTCCATGGAGCTGGATGTGTTTATTGGTATGTATTCTAAATTAAAATGGAGGAAAGTTTTCAATTCATGTAAAAATAAAACTATGGTAAGTCTGCTTATTAAGTTTGCTTTTAAAAAAACTACTGTGAGTTCCAGAATAAGAAAATTTAGGGGAATGACATCATTTTATGTTTTTCTAAATCCCATTACTAGAGGATGGTGGATTGGGGTCTCATATCTGCTCCCACATTTTGTCTGTAGCAGTGGCCAGATTGCTTCTACAGTTAAGGCAAACTGGACACAGGTGGACCAGCAGGTGGGAAGGGAGGGCCCTTGGTGTCCTTGGGGTCACTATGGTGTTCTGTATTTTGCCTGGTGCGTGTGGGCCATCTTTCCTTAAAGGCTAGTTCTGCATCCTGGGAAGCTTCCCCAGAGTGACAACATCATGCTGCAGCCATTAAAAAAACAGTAGACCTACAGATTATCCTTGTTGTCCTGCGATTGATCCCTTTCATTATACTATTGAAGAAAATCACATTTGTTCTCCATCTCCTTGGTGCAGTCTTTAAGTGACAATGCTCACTCTGGCACCTACTAATTTTCTAGAACTCTTTAATTCTGCTTGAAAGCATTAATTTTCCTGTGGGTAACAAATACTGCTATAAGTTTTGACATTTGACAGAATGATTTGATTCATTTACTTTGGAGGAAGTGTCTGCCAGATCCCCAAATCTGCATAACCAGAGTTTGTCTGCCACTTGTTATCTTAGGGAAAATCATGTTCCATAAGAAAACCGTTTAGCTAGTGCAGAGAGGCTGTTCTCTGAGATGCATAGGAGTGCTTTATGACTATCCCATTTCTGCCACACGAAACACCCAAAATGCATATGTAAAGGTCAAAATCTGCTGAAAATCAGTATCTTTTTTTTAAACTTCTTTAACAACAATAGACTTGCATCTTTTCTTAAGGATGCCTGCTTCTTTGTTTTTTCAGCATGTGGTGGCAAGTAATGTGATGATGGGTTATGTAAAAGTATTCCAGCAGGGCTGTGCTGGTTCACACCAGTAGTCCTAGCTACCGGGAAGCCTGAAGCAGGAGGATCAAAAGTTTGAGGCCAGTTTAGGCTACTTAATGAGACCGTCTCAACAAAGCAAATAAAAATGACTGAGGATGTAGCTCAGAGCTCTGGAGTTCACTTCCCATCATCTCAGAAAAGAATACGTGGGAAGCCAAGGTTCAGACACAAGTGCTGCTACATACAGTGTAGAGAGCTGGCCCAGTTGGCAGGCTGAGCACAGTGAGGTGGGAGAAGTGTGAGCTCTTGGTGGGGCCAACTGTTGCTGCAGAAGGTCACCCTGCTTGGGCTTTCAGCCCAGGGAAGTGTTCCGAGGTGCTGTGAGGCAGACGCCCTCTTTCCTTCCTCTACAGCGAGCCAGCAAAGCCAGCAACATGAGGGCAAAGTTTGAAAATCTCACTAAAGAGAGAAGGCAGGAGGACAGGTGGAAGCGGAGAGAGCACAGTGGATGGCCAAGGAAAGGCAGGAGCAGGAGGAGGCTCGAAGGAAGCTGGAGGTGGAGACAGAGAAGCTGGCCCAGCGCGTGAGCATGCGTGGCCAAGGGGGTGCTCGTGCTTGCGGTGGCTGCCACTTTGCTCCGCATTCCCAGAAGTTCTCAGTAGA
Organism: Cavia porcellus; assembly: GCF_034190915.1. Taxonomy (NCBI): domain Eukaryota; kingdom Metazoa; phylum Chordata; class Mammalia; order Rodentia; family Caviidae; genus Cavia; species Cavia porcellus. The sequence goes on along the minus strand of NW_026947501.1, from coordinate 39,933,722 downwards.
AAGTGTTTTCCACTCAAAGAGTCAGCCACACAGGCTGGCAGGGGTCGGCCAAACCCATCTGCCAAGGTGGCCTGCCCTGACCTCGGGTTGGTCTGCCACTTTTCCCTGTGGTCTGCACACTTTGACTAGAAGAAGAGGTTACAGAGGCCGTGGAGGTTGGACAGAGTGCAAGGACTCTCTTTCCAGGATTTTTTGGCGGGCTTTGGCTCTGCTCTGCCACCTGCTCATCAGGACCCACGGCTGACAGCCTGGCTGGTTCTCTTGGGTAGTTGAGCAGTCGAGGCTGAAATAATGTACACGAAGCTGCTGGGCCAAGTGAGGTTCTGGATGTTTTCTCCTTACAGCAGTGCTTGGGTTCCAAGAATCCCCAGCGGGAGGAGGTCGGTGTGCAGAGGCAGGGGTGCTGGGAACGGAGGCATTAATGAACAAGACCCGATTTGCCTTAGTACAGGCAGGCACGTGATGGGAAGCAGAGGTTCGTGACAACACTGTTTTCCTGTTCTTAGTGACTAGAAACACCTAATGACCTCTCCTTCATAGTTTCTATAAAGTAAGGTGTTTGTTTGTTGTTCTTTGTCACAGAACACCCGAATACACACAGGCACTCTTTACTTGCTGTCTCGTCTTTTTTTCACGTAATTGGGGCCTTCCTTATTTCATGACTGGATTTTAATCTCTGTCATCTGGGACACAACAGTTTGACCTGCTTGCTTGAGAGGAGAGATTCGAGTAGGGTAGTTATTGTTTAGCCCCTTTCTTTGCAGGTTGCTTGCTGAGTCCTTTTCTGTTTACAGGCCCCCCTCCTCCCCAGGAGTGTGCTGAGTCTCAGGTGGACCCCCTCCGTTACTTAGGAGCACCCCAGACAGGTTGGCACAGTGCGTCCTGGCAGGAGAAGCCTATGTGTCAATCCACACTGTCTGGTGGCTGCTGTTGAGGAGGCTTCTCACCCAGCTGGGTTTGGGAAGGGCTGGAGGTAGGCCCTTCGGCCTGCAGCTGTGTTTGTGAAGTGATCCAGTTACCCTGCAGCCAGGGGCCTGGGTGCTGAGGCTGGTGGGCCCAGTCCTGCCCTTCACGGCTGCCCGGGACTCAGGCCTTGGGTTTTGAACCTGTGTAGGATTCCAGGTGACAAATGCTTGCAGGTCAGGCTAGTCCACAGCGATGCAGAGACCTGTCAAGGACCAGGCCTGCTTTGCTTTCCAACAAAATGAGACAGTGTTTCGTTGTCCCATGGGGGAGGTGTGCCATGGGCACCTGGGGTTCAGATTATGCCTCTACGGTTCCCTGGCTGTGTGTCCTCCCCAGTCCTCCCTGGAGCATGCAGGCCATCAGTGTGTTTCCTGTGGCTGCCATTTCAGGTCACCCTCACTGAGCTTGAAACAACACATTCTTCACTTGTGGCACTCAGGAATCCCCAGAGGTGTCAGAGGGGCTGCATTCCTTTGCAGGCTTGTGTGTCTGTCCTTTTTCTAGCTTTTAGAGGCCCTTGCGTTTCTTGGCTCGTGTGACTCCAGACTCTGCTTCCATCCTCACATGTCTTGACTGCCTGTCACACTCCTCCTTGTCTTATGAGGACCTCGTGATGACATTGGGCCGACCATGGAATCAGAGCAGGGGGCATTATTTGTCTACTGCATTGTATCCATGACGGCCAAAGAGTCACACTTTCCTCCCACTCATAATATAGTCCCCTCACGTCATGGTCCCTGAGAACCTTAGTCCACTACAGCATCAACTCATCATCTATATCCCCTCAGTGAGTGAGGACTCCACAGCGAACTATAGGCCAGCGCCAGCACTGCAATTGTGCCTAGTGCCCAGTGAAGTGCATCTTCCAGGCGTGGCACCGCGAAGTGCTGCAGGCCGCCGAGGTCTTTCCTCTCAAGGTGGTCTGCTGACTGCATGACTTTCCTTTGCTGCAGCAGCTCCTTCTCTAGGATATGTGACACTGTCTGCTGTTGCATCAGGCCCATTCTTCAGGCTAAGGTACCTTCCTTTTCTGAGTTGCTGGTGTCATCCAGACGGTCATGACCTTCTGGTTGCTATTTTTCTATTGCAGGAGCAAGCCAGAGCCAAAAAGGAAACACCCCCTGAGTCCCCCACTCCTCATTCAGCTGAGGAGAGGCAGCCTTCCAGCCCCATCTATGAGGTGGGTGTTTTTGTTTGGTTCGTGAAGGAGTCTTGAACCTTTTGCAGTGCCCGTGTGGATGTTTGACGTGCTGTGCTCTGTGCTCACACTGGGCTTGTGGTGTGGCAGGGTTCAGGGATGGCATCCTTGGAGTGAGGCATCCTCCCCGTTGCCCTTCTTTACCTTTCTGCACCTCCCTGCAATCAGACTGCCAGCTGAGGAGTGGGTCACTGTCTCCCTACAGCCCTGGGTAAGTCGCTGGATGCCAAATGCTCAGTCACATTGGTTTTGTTGGTCTTCTTTCACAAGCCTGTGTGTGTTGAGCTGGCTGCACTTCTTTATGGGAACCAACCTCCTTTGGCACTGAGGCGCCACCACCAGTGTCACTCCTGTGGCTCTGATGGTGTGTTCCCAGACACCTCCCTTCTGTGCCACATTGGTGCCTCTCACAGACCTGCGATCTTGCTTTGTCCCTCAGATGCTAACCTGCCTGACAGCTCCTGGCTCCCCCTCCACTGTGGCCCTTGTCCTGTTTCCTGTTTCCCCCATAGCCACTCTGGGCTGCACATTTACTCTTTTATCTAAATAACACTTTGTGTCAGTGAATTGCAACTGCTGAGGACTCAAGACACAGGGAGGTTACAGACCCGTGAAAGCTATGGAGATGCACAGGGCCGGGCCTGGGTATTCCTGGTCTTACTCCCAAATCCAGAGAAAGCCAGGCCTCCCAGCAGCATCCTGCAAGTGCCATTCCTGACCACTTGCCTTGTTTTTTGTGACCCACAGAGGGCACCTGGTCAGAAACATTGGAGCCAATGTTAATGTGTGCTTCAGGATGCCTGTTAGAACTCAGAAGTCATATGGTTTTTTTTTATTTAAAAAATTTTTTAGTCACGCAGTTTTAAATTATAAGGTGTGTATTTTCTCTGAGTACCTTTGTCTTTGAACATGGTTCTTTTGGTGGTTCCCTTGCCTCACTCTGTGCGGAGGATTTGGTTAGAAGACAAGAAGCTGCTGGCTGGTGCTGATAGGCAGCACTGGACAGGACAGAAACCTGAGGCCCAAAATACAAACAGGCTAATTTGAACTCAGGATGGAATGACTCGAGCCCTGGGGATGCAGTTTGGGGAGTGTATGGTTCCTGGTGAGGAGAGTGGACTTCAGTCCCTTCAGGATTTGGGAGTGTTGGGGGTAATAAGGACTGGGGCTCCCTGGATGAGAGGTCAGTCAGGACTTTGAACTGATGCCTTCCTGACTAGTGTCCTTTTCCTCAATCCCAGCCGAAGCTAGGAAATAAGTCCCCATGTCTTAGATGGCATTGACAGTGTAGCTGTAAACTTTGTAGGTGCCAGCCAGGCCACAGGATATGTCCATTTGTTCCTTTTCAGGATGCAGCCTCCTTGAACGCAGAGGTCCTGCAAGTGAAAGTGAGCCCTAGCATGTGTACAGTGCAGAGGCCACAAACTACCTTCCCACAGGCCAGCAGTTAGCAGAGCCTGGGCTATGATCCGGAAGCCATCTAGGACACCACCAAACCCTCTGGCCACTATCAAGCAGGTACTGTGCCCACGCTCCCATGCCCTTCCTGGGAATGGGGCTCTCTGAGAGATCCCACCCAGCATTATTCCCCATGAAGAATGTGTTCAGGGTTCCTGTCTGCTCACACCCCCCCCCCCCGAACTCTTTGTTTCCCTGTTAGAATGGCCCTAGGCACAGTGGTCTCCAGTGGCAGCAGTGGTCCTGGGAAGGTCCCTGGTATTCTGGGATACAGGGAACCTGGGGATAGGTCTGGAGTCAGGAAACGGGCTTCTGTTACTGTGGCATTTCCTCTGGACATCAAGCACCTGTCTGCTGCAGGACAACCTTAAAGGTGACACTTTCTGCGGCTTGAAGATGGTGCAGGTGTTTCACTTAGGTCAGTGTGGTGAACCTATAGCATGCCTGCTGCAGTGGGTATGCGCAGAGCCCTCTCTGTTGGCTCACAATCCAAGTCCCGCCAGAAACCCAGCATTGAATTAGGTTATTTTTGTAAACTAAAACCTCGGTATTCAGGTTTAATTACAGCATTATCACTTTGTGATACATAAGTGGGTTTTGTGTTACAGTTTGAGTAGTTAGTTGGTCTCCAAAAGGTTTTCTGCCCCTGATCTAGGTGAACACTGCAGTTTTGCTTATTGTCCTTTAATACTGAGGTTTCCTGTAGTACGCCAGGTCCAGCACAGACCCCTTATCCCACATGGAGCAATGTGGTAATGTGGTCGGTATGGAGGGCAGGAGCCACTTGGGCTGAGAACACACGTGACGGGGGGGAGGCCTCTTACCTTGACAGCGTCACAGGCATTGATTGCCCTGTCCCTTCTCTTATTCACTTCCCTGATGATGCTAGATATTTTGCATTTTAAAAGTTATACTCTCAAAATGGTCATGAGAGCCATGTTCCCTGGGTGATGGCAGAGCTGGGAGTCCATGGACTTGCTCTTGAAAGCTGGAGTCTTCTCTTGAGTTTCCAGGAGGTGCCTCCTTTCCTCTCTCCTGCTGCCCTCAGAGTGGAGCTCACTCACTGAGATTTTTTCCTAGCAAGTGCTCCTGCCCCAAATCTTGGGAATCATTGTGTGAAAAGCAGTTACAGTGGGGAGGTACAGGTGGGTACCAGCTGCTGCTCAACTGTCCCCATTTCCTTTCAGAAGAGAACACCTATGACGAGTATGAGAACGACCTGGGCATCACAGCCATCGCACTTTAGGACTACCAGGCTGGTGAGGCGCCTGAGCAACTTCCTGCCCTTTGTTCCTGCCAACTCAGCCCCTAAGAATCTGACTTTTCCAGTGATGCTGCAGTTTCTATTTTGAAATAGTTTCAGTTACAGAAAAACTCCCAGTACAGTGACAAGGACTCTCATGTCTCAACCAGGTCCTAATTTTCTGCATGTGTGCATGTACAAACTCATGCACTTAACCACTTCAATTACATTTATTCTCAGATCCATCGGGGACCTGCAAGGTCCCCATTGCCCCTAAAAACCCCATTTGATGTGATGGCACGTACCTGCAATCCTGGCTATTTGGGAGACCAAAACAGGGGAATGCAAATTTGAACCCTGTCTGGGTGAATTAGCAAAACCCTGTCTCCAAAGAAATAGATGTGTTGGGGATGTAGCTCTGTGAAACGCCTGCAGGTGGCCCCCATTCCCTCCCTAGTATTACAAAAATACAGAAAACAAAACTCGAAAACTGCACTGTGCATGTCTAGGACATCCAGGGTCTCATATGAGTACTTCCAGCACTCTCCACCCTCTGGGAGGTCACTTGTGCACATGACACACCCCTCGGCGTTGGTCCTGTTTGGCCCTGTTCCTGGGCCGTGTCCTTCCACAGTTGGCCAGGGCCCAGCAGAGTTGGTGCTCGCATGGTAGGAAGGCCACAGATACAATTCGGTGCCTCCCTGTGCTGAGTTGTCTTTTTTGTGGTACCCAGGATCGAACTCCTGACCTTGTACTTGCCAAGCAGGTGTTTACACCACTGAGATAAATCCCTGCCCTACCCTGTATGTTATTTCTGTGGCATTGGTCACTATCACCTGCCAATCCACACCACTCCAGTAGCAGTTGATGACTGAGAGGCGCTATGGTGAGCCCCCCAGGTCCTGTCTTCTCTCAGCCTCACTTGGCCTTCCCTGACAGTAGCTTCCCAGTTCCTCCTCCCCGCTGAGTGGGGGCGGTCAAAGGCAGAGCGTGGCCTTTCTGCACCTGCTATTATTTATTCCCCTATCTATACATTTCTCTTGCTTTTTTTTCTTTTGAGGCAGGGTCTCTATTCAAGTGATAAAACCTTTTTATCACCTGAAATAGAGTTGATGCTGGCTTTAAACTCACTATGTAGCCCTTGAACTTGTGCCATGTGATCCTCCTGTGTAAGCCTCCCGACTGCTAGGATTACAAATGTGCACCACCATGCCCAGCAGCACACATGTTTCTATTTATTCTTCAATGGGTTCTCTGATATTTTGGCATCTGTACATATGTTTGAGTTCATCCCGTGACCTGTGTTCCAGCCCGTCACCTGGGCTTCTTTCTAGACCCCTTCCTGTGTTCAGAACCACCCACCCTGACCACCCCTCCTACATGTCCTCGTCCCCCTGTGCCCTGTCAGTGGTGGCACCCTTTCCTCACTCCCCCAGTGAAGGTGGGAAGGAAGGCGAGTTCCCACCCATCCTGGCCATTTCTCAAAAACAGTGTCTGGCCAGGGTGGATGTTTTTGGAAGACGCCGCTCACATTTGTGCATCCCAGCCTTACACGGGCTGTGGCTGCCTCCTTCTTCTTGCTGCATGCTCCTCCCAGCCCCCCTGGAAATGTTTTCCATTTGTGTCTCTCTCTTTGCTTTTTTCCCAGCGCATGGTGACGAAATCTCCTTTGACCCTGATGACATCATCAGCAACATAGAAATGATGCATGAGGAAGGCTGGCAGCGCAGCGTGTGCAAGCGCCTGTACGGGCTCTTCCCGGCCAACTATGTGGAGATGTGGCAGTAGGCGGCCCGCCTGCCCTGCGGGCCTGTACAGAATCACACTTCAGATCATGCCTTTGCTGGTTTGGGGTTTTGGGTTTGTATTTTTTGTTCTGTTTTCTGAGGGTGAGGAGGGAAATACACATACTGATTTTATATTTAATACTTCTACTGATGCTTTTGAAAATGTTGATGCCACAGAATGTGCTAATAAATTGTAATCGTGTTCCCTAGGAGGACTTTGGTGATTGTTTTTGAACTTTTTTTTTTTTCTTTTTTTTGCCAAATTGCCTTGTCATGTGTAGCCACTTCAGGTACCTGTGGCTCTCCTGAGGTCAGCAGTGCATGTTGTCTGTATGTTTGTCATGACTGTTGGGTCTCCCAGGACTGATGTCCATGTCTGCAGCTCTGGGAGTGGCTGACTACATAAGCTCTGTGGGGCAGCAGTGTTCGGAAGTGGAGGGAAGACCCGGGTCAAGAGTAAGACTGGTGGGAACCCCTGGAGGGGTGCTGGCTCCCCTGTCAGGTGGGACACCCCCACATCTCATCCCATGTGACCCAAGGTTGTGCGAGGCTTTCTCCTGTGCCCCTGTCTTATCCCTATCTCCATGGCTCTCCTGAGCCCTGACTCCTGCCCTGCTAGGTGTCACCACGTCCTTCCACTGTTCCCTCACTGCTTGTCTTACACACTGGCCCACAGTGAAGGGCCCTGGGCTTAGAGGTGAGCTTAAAGCTAGTTGGGCCTGGGTGCCACCCAGGGCTGCTCCCATGGCTGTCTGCTCATGCAGGGGGGGTGACATGTGTGGCTGGATGGCCCCCAGTTGGGGGAGGCAGGTACCTTGCTGTGGACTGCCAGAAGGACGCCCTCATCAGGGGGTTGTGCATTTTGCCAAAATCTCGTGTTTAGTTATTAAAATGTGATTGAGTTGGCTAAAATACGACTGGGAACAAGCAAGTGTTCCTTCCCGTTGTGCCACGGTGGTCTCTTTAAGCCACTCTGTCCATACTGCCTGCTACTTGCAGGGGGAATACCTGTCCTTCCTGAGACACCAGGGCCAGTCTTGTTGGTGCACATGATTGGGGGACAGATCCACGGAAATGTTATGACTGTTGGGGACACTTGGCGGTCCTGATGTGCATGTTTTCTCTCTGGAAGTGATTTCTGCAGTCTTGCTTTTCCCACTATTAGGTTGGGTTTTACATACAACTTACTGTATCTGGATTTCTGTAGTATACCTCATACGTATGATTTTTTAAAAATCAAATGTTCCGAATAAACCTTTTTTTTTCTTTTTTTTAACTGATTTGCTGTGTGATTTGCTTTGATACTTGGTCACTTTGTTCTGGAGTTGAAAGTGCCTTTGTGGGTGTCAGTGTCCTGCATTCCGTGAGAGACCTGGCCTGGACCACCCTCCAGCCAATGTGCCATCCTGCTGCTGCTTCTCAGGTGAAGCAAAGTCCCCTTCTCAAGGGCACATTTTATCACCTGAAATGCACCCTCAAATCTTTATTTGAAGGAAGTCTCCAATCAGAACAGAAAATGCCATATTTAGCAATCACTTCTGAGCTGCAGCTCTCAAAATGAATCCTTCAGTGGTTGCCGTGTAGTCAGAGGCATTAGTTTCCTTCAGCTCACACACCTCAGGGCCTGAAGGAAGTGCTGAGCCTGGGCAGAGGAGCTGGTGTCTGCAGCAAGGGCCTGGCTCCTGGACCTACCCTGGGCTCTGGCCAGTCTGCTTTAAAAGGAACAATCATGGATGAGGGACTAGCCACCTCTTTGGAAACCCCCAGGGCAGTGGCAAGGGAGCTGGTGCTCCCTCCAAGGTGGACAGGCAGACCTTCCTTCCTGGGCAGCTCCCAGACCCAGTGCCAGCACAAGAGGGCTTTGAACCTTTGGGAAAAGGCACTCTGTTATACCTGGAAGCAAGGGAAGCACAATGCAAATCATAGCTGTGCAACGCTTTTATGTCCGTGTCGTTTGCAGGAGCTGAGAGTAGCTTACTGCAGCCATAGTCCTGGTGTAGGGACAGGCCCAGAACCCTGAGCTTTGGGCACTGTCCTTGCTGTCTGGTGAGGTCCCTTGACTCTTCCTGCCAGCAGGAGCCAGGAGCAGGGCTTGAAAACCTGGTTCCACTCATACCCTGCCTGCTGGGCCCTCCTGTGGAAGCCCAGCTGAAAAGCCCCTCCAGCCTCTGAGCTGGCAGCAGCATCCCCAGTGCCCTGCCTTGCCTCCACCTTGATAGCAGAACTTTGCCAGTGTTGCTTGTGTGATACAATCCTGAGAGTCCATCTCTCCTCCCACAAAAAATTTGGTGCATCAAGGGGTCCCCAGTGTGGAGACTCTCATGTATGACTATAGTTTGGGGGTGGGAGAAGGGAACTGTCTACCAGTGAAGCTGCTGCTACCTGTTGGAGAGGGTGGGCAGATCTTGAACTCGGGTGTGACATGATACGGGATATATGGTAACAGTGTTTCCGTTGCCCACTGTTTACCCATTTGCTCTGTGACCATAGATGTGGCAGGGGCCTTGCAGACCCCGGACACAAAGTGGACAGGTCCCTTTCCATTTTGCTGAGTCATACATCTGTAATTTTTAAGTTTGATCTCAAGGACCCCTTTAGTCTGAGGAACAACTTGGGACTGGGTTTCTGGGCCCCTTTGTGCTCTCAGCCACTGGAAGCTGGAGGTCAGAGGTTAGCAGGCTTTTCTCTGTTGAGGCCCAGCCATGAGGAGTGATTTCATGGTATGGAGGCAGCAAGGGTCTCTGGGAAGCACTGCAGTTTCTGATGGCCACTTTGGGCAGCTCTGAAGTGCACACAGAGAAGGAAAACTGAGAGCAGGTGAAACTTCTTGTCTTGTGTGTGGAAGATACTTTTGCTGGTCCTTGTTCAACCAAAGATGTCCAGAAAGGGACTGCATGGGAAGTTAACGGAGCATGTCCCGGGTGCTGGCCCTGCATGTGGAATGACTGGTGAGGGAGGGCTCTGGTGGGGAACAGCTGGTTCCACCTTCATTATTACCTCCAGCTACAGATTGTGTAACCAAGAAGAGAACACAGGTGCCCCAGAGCTGTGCCCTGTGCTCTTGCACCCTGCAGACGCTGGTAGAGTGGGCAGGTGCTTTGCCTCCTACACTGGCTTGCAGATATTCAGCTTCTTTATCTGAGGAGGATTAAAAACAGCCACCTCAACTAGCTGAAGTGGCACACTCTTGAAGCTGAGACAGGAGAATTGCTGAAAGTTTGAGGCCAGCCTGAACTAGATAATGAGTCCTCCTCTTCCAAAAACCAAAAGACAAGACAGCTCTCTCTCTCTAGTCAGGTGCTTGCTAGAAGCATTTCACATGCTCAAGTGCCAGGACACACCTTCCCAGCTGGATGGGCCAGGCACAGTGTCACATGCCTTTGGTCTCAGCACTTTGAGGCTTGCCTGAGCCCAGACAATCCAGGCCAGTCTAGGCAACATAACAAGACCCAGCTCAAAGCAACAACTGCATGGAATGATTTGAGCATGTATTGCAATGTGATACAGTGATACATTGAGTAACTGGCTTTTCTGGAGACACCAAGATGCCTTCAGGTCCTTGCTTCCATCCAGTGTTGTGAATTCTGTTTTTTCTTCTTTCTGCTGACATTTTCTGCCACGGAAACAGACCCCTTGCTTTTGATTATGATTGTGAAGGTGATGCCATGTAAGGAATATAGTCATTCAAGTACAGTAAACACAGGCTGCGTGGTGAGGTTGTTTTTCCCCCAACATTATCATTGTTAAAATAGTGCTTATTCAATGAACATTTAAAAATTCCATGAGCCAGACAGCTCAGTTGTCATTTCTGCTCTGTAAGATTTCCCATAAACAAGCCATCTAGATTTAATGTGGTTAATTTCTCTGTTAATGAAACTTCCTCCTAGTAAATAAGGAAATCCCACCTCTCAGGTGCACTGTGAGACTCAGTAGGCCCAGGGCGCTTTTCCAGGCAGAACAGTGACTTCCCACAGAAGCCCACCTTGTCATCCCCGGGATTTGTGAGAATGTCCTGTCTGGCACTGGAGAATTCGGTTGCAGATGGAAGCAGGAAGAGGGCGCTGAGGAATCAGTGGTTAAGGGGGCAGAGCTTCAGTGTGGGAAGATGAGGACATTCTGGAGGTGGATGTGGGGACAGCTGGTCAGTAGTGTGAGCATACCTAATGCCCCCGACCTGTGCACCTGAACATGGTTCAGATGGGAAGTTTTGTGTGTGTTTTACCATAACGAAAATATATCTTGTTGTCTGTTTGCTTTTTGAGACAGGGTCTTTTTCATAGCTCAGGCTGGCCTTGAACTTCTATGTAGCTAGCCCAGGCTGATCTTCGCCTTGCAGCAATCCTCCTGCCTCAGCTAGAATTATAGATGTATGCTGCCACACCCTGCTGAAAACAAACTTGTCCAACAGAGATTAGAAATTTCTGAGTCGACCCAGCATAATCCAAAGGGGTCTTCAAGAGGCAAAGGGAGGGGCCTGGGGATTTAGCTCAGTGGCATAAGCACCTGCCTTGCAAGCAGGCAGTCATGAGTTCGATCCCCAGTACCTATAAAAATGAAAAAGAAGCAAAGGGAGGCTAAGAGCTCAGAGTCACCGTGGTGGGATGGGAGAGGACCTTGACTGTTACTGCCAGCTCTGAAGTTGAGGAAAGTGGACAGAATCCACAAGTCCCTCCAGAAACTGGAGGCAGGAGGAAGTGGATTTTCCACTGGACCTGCAGAAAGGAAGGCAGCCTGGCCATACCATGTCTTTAGCTCAGGAAGACCCTTGCCAGATCCAGACCTACAAAACTGAAGGGACACTGTTTCTTTAGGTTATCAAGCTTGTGGTGTCACCAGAGTCTCCACAGACCATCCAGTCTTCATTACTTGGTGGTTGGCATGGTCTGTGTCTGACCACAGAGTCCCTTTCTCCACTAGGTGACTGCTGGGTGCCCAGAAGGTGCTTTGCTTGATAAATGATGCAAACCTGATGGCATGAAGAATCAAGGGACCCACGTTTGGTGATTTCTCCATGTGATGTTTCCTCCCACTTTTCTGTGGTGCAGGGTACAGAACCAGGACCCTCACACACGCTCTAGTCAGGCACCCTGACACTGAGACACACTCCCAGACTCCCCTCCTCAAGTTTTAATTGGCAGGATCAAAATTTGTCTATATTTATGATTGGTAACATGCTACTTGTTTTGTTCCTTGGATTTTTGAGACACTTTTGCTCTGTAGTTCAGGCTGTCCTTGAACCCACAGCATTCTTCTTGCTTCAGCCTCCCACGAGCTGGGAATAGCGGTGTGTGCCACATCGCCCAGTCTGTCACATATTTTGATATGTGTACACACTGCAGAACAGCTAAACTGAGCTAATTCACGTGTGTTATCGCTTGGGGTTGTTTTTTCTTCGTGATGACAACTCTTAAGTCAACTGAACCCTTTTTGCTTTTTAAGAATGGTTTTTGTTTTATATCGCAATGTTTAAAAAGACTGCGCGCAAGGTAAGGAGCGGGAGACTGAGGCAGGAAGGTTGGAACTGGCCAGGGGCCACCCGCCAAATGTCACCCGGGGGTGGGCGTGGGCGGGGGCAAAGCTTCCGCGCTTGGCTGGCGGTTGGTCCTGCTTGCGGCTAGCAGGACCCCCTAGGTCTCGAGGGACGGATTCTAAACCACTGCCCATTGCCCAGGAGACCCCAGTGATGGCACTGTGGACTCGCCTGTATGGCCGCGTCCTGGAAAGCTCTAGGGTAAGTGAGGCCAGAACTTGTACAGCACCCGGTGAGGTGCTAGAAATCATCGTGGTCAGGTGTGCGGTCGCGGGGATCTCTTGCTGGAGGGTTGCACCTGCCTGGGGTACTACCTGGAAGTCTTCAGCGATTCCTGTCGCCCTCATTAGGCCCGTCTGTCTATGTGACACAATAGCCTCTCATGATCGTACCTCTCACCTTTCCTTCCTAACCATTCTCCACTGTACTGACCTGCTGTATTTCCATTGTGAAGCCTTCTTCTTTTTTTTTTTTTTTTTTTTTTTGAGCTGTAAACTTAAGTTAGGTTGACTGAACAGCCACTGCAGTCCTTGAAAAACATCTCTCTTGAGCCATAGCAAATCCAATTCCTTTCTGTGTTCACTAAATTAAGCCCAAGAATTCAGGCAGGCCTTCCCAGGAGCTGACTGCACACAGTCAATAAGATGTAAGATGTAAGATGCCTGTTGGATTTTGTACTTGTCAGTTTTCCTGGCTGTATACTGCTTCTGTGCTTTTCCTGAAAAAGGATTGAGTGGAATGGGCCCCTACCAGGAAATAGAAAAAACTAGGTAACAGAAGCGCACTTGTTTTCAAAACTAAAAAGTTTGCTTTTGCAAACAAAACCTCACATGGTTTGCTCTATTCTTTATAGGAGAAATAAGTAGCTCTCTTTGGGCCTTACATCTTCCCAGCGTTGTTGTCTTCTTTAGTGTCTTCATGTGGTGGCTTTCTGCATTTAATGGGTGCCTGGGTGTATCTTCACAGAGTATTTGCATCCAAAGAATAACAGATCTGTGAATAAAGAGATTGTCAGCTTTCCTTTATTAGCTACAGATACTCATAAAGTTGTAGATTTGTGGGAACCTGTATTTTCCGTATAATGACTAGTCCTGTGTTTTTGTTCCAAAATGATGTGTGAGGTGATGCCCACCATCAGTGAAGAAGGCCCTTCAGGAGGAAGTGAAAACCATGGATCTGGCTGCCCTTCACAACCAGATGCAGATTCCCATTTTGAACAGCACATGATGTCCATGCTAGAAGAAACATACATTGCTCAGAGCACACTGATAGAGACTCAAGAAACATTGGCGTTGACCCAGGGGAAATTACTCGAGGTTGGTCATGAGAGAGATTCGTTGCAGAGACAACTCAATACTGCGCTTCCACAGGTATGTGTGGTTTTCACCTGAAACTACAGGTTTTTTCTGTTACGTGTCTTTCTGTGGTACCATCTTTTGTTTTTGTACCTGTATATTTTGTGTAACCAACCACTTGTCAAATGATAGTTCCTAGTGTTTGTAAGCGCATGCAGAGTTCCTGGGGATTCAGCTACTTAGGGCAAACAAACTAGTGTTCTGTAAAGTCATGTGAAAATATCTTACTACTTTCACTCTTCACTGAGGAACTGCTAAAGATCTGGGAATGCACTTTGAAGGTTTTTTAAAAAGACTTGAAACAACAACCAAGCGGCATGGTCCTTGGTTTCTTTGATTCTGTTTTGTGAGATCTCTTGCTTAATGTAGGCTTCCCATGGCTTGTATCTCAGGAATTGTATGTGTAGGAATTGTATGTGTATCTCAGGAATTGTATTGCAGTTTTCTAATGAAATTTGGTAGATAATAATTTTTTTTGTTTGTTTGTTTTTGGTATCAGGAATCGAACTGAGGACCTTGCTCTTGCCAAGCAGATGCTTGTTGCTGCTGAGATATTATCTCTAGCCCTTGAAATTTGGTAGACAAGGATTGATTTCACAGAGAAAAATTTTTACAGACTATCTTTACAGAATACTGGTGTTTGTAAATCACATTTGTAATAAGGGATAGAAAACTGGAAATTTATTCTTTAGGAACTTTCTCCTTTTAGACTAGACTTCTAAGTTTAAAACAACTGGGCTGGGGATTTAGTTCAGCAGCATAAGCTTCTGCCTGGCAAGCATAAAGTCATGAGTTTGATCCCCAGTACCAAAAACAAATATATAAAAGTAAAAACCACCTCAAAGTTGGAAACAACTGTAGTTCTTTCTTTAATTATATTACATTCAGCCCAGTATCTCAAAACTGCCTCTTGTGGAATTAAATGGAGACTGAATGGCATGCGAAGGGAGAACATAGTAAAACTAGAAAAATGTAAGGTAAATGGTACACAGCATAGTGGGAGATAAGTAGCTTATTATTTAGGTGTTTATAAGCCATCGAGTACCATTTTACTTGTTCATAATAGTTGCCTTTCTGGTCCATTCAGGTAGACCTGAATAAGCATACATCTATGCTGTCATGATGAGTCTGCAGTGATAAATCAGCAAATGAACACTAGCCCTAATGTATTTGTTGGCTATAGTCAATTCTCCTGAAAGATTAATAAGCCAAGCATTTGAATTTCCTTTTTAGAAACAATAATTTGATGTTAGTGCTATATGTTTCTTTTGTTGGTTAGAGAATCAGTAAATTGTTTGCTTTTGTGGAGCATAGGGTTGAAGGAGGGCTTCATTTGTGTTTGCCTAAGTGCTCTGTCACTGAGCTCCATCCCTCCTAGTCACATTAAGATTTTTCTCATTGGAATCTTATAAATGTCAGAGTTTATTTAGGTCAGATTTTACTATAGAAGATTATAAGAACTGGCCAACTTGTATTTGTGTAGGGAGGTAATGGGGAGCAGTTTATGTGAAGGATTTTATAGTATATACAGGTATTTGTAAATTTGTGATGGTTTAGTTTTGTTTTTGTAATATATTGACTATAATTTGAGATAGATCTACAGTTTATCTAATACATAGTTAATCTATTCAGTTTTTGGAAAAAACAGGCAGGCAGGACCTGAGAGGGAAGTGACAGGAGTTTTGTAGAGTTGGTTTCAGGCAGTGGGTGTTGTCACACCTGCTGATGAGGTGGTTGCCTGGTGATTTGTTTCTGGGGGGTTCTCAGTGTAGCAGCCTGGAAATGCTTAGTTTAGTGCATAATGTGATGATGCCACCAGGTCCTGTCACCATCTGAGCACCTGATGCAGCATTTCAGAAACACAGAAACCATGAAACAAACTTGTTTTGGTCCTTTTCCTTTCCTGGAATCAGGCTCATCTTTGGTAGTTGTTTGACTAGAGAGGCCTGTCAAGTAAGTGCCCGGTGTACTTTTGGCACATTAGGTAGGCAGGTCAGAATGTGCCCTACTTCTAAAAATTGAAGTAAAAGGCTGGGCATGGTAGTGCATTCCTGGAATCTTCAACCCTTAGGGAGGCCAAGGCAGGAGGATCAGAAATTTGAGCCCAGCCTGAGAAACTTAGCAGTTGTCTTAAATAAAAAATAAAAAGAGAGCAGAGAATGCTCCTCAGAATGAAGGCCCCCAACTATAGCAAATATCAGAAATCTTCTCAGCGAATTTTCCATAGAGCCAACGCACTTGAGAAACAGTTCCTACATCAAAATGAAACACTGGAAGCCCCTGCCTAGTTTCCAGTACAGGTGTTTCTCATTTAATTACCTGCTTAACAACTGTTTGGACTTCCCTGCTGCTCAGACTTATGCCTCCTCTTTTTTTATTTTTTGTAAAGTTCTGCACATCTGGTTCAGAGACTCTCAATGGTTTGTTTTTTTTTTTGTTTTGTTTTGTTTTTTTTTTTAGTTTGTAATGTTTATACAGTACTATACTTTTTCTGATGGTACTCTATGGTACTGTAGTTTCATGTTCTGTTGTACATTATATACTGCATAGAAGTTGTGCAAATAAAGGCAAAGTCATCAAGTTGGAGTTTCCTTTGACCATTTCTTTGTGCTGAGTGTTGTAATGTATGTACTATATACAGCTCCTCATTTAGCAACTAATTCTTTTAACGCTGTACTGACAGGAATAGGACTTGGTGGTTAAATGAGGAATCCTTGTACCTTTCCTCCAATTCTAACAATGGTCTTGATCTCTCACCATTGATTATTTTTGCTTCTTCTTGACTAAATGAAGTAAAATAGTACCTATATTGTGTTTCTTGGTTGTTTCATTGTTCATGAGATTTACCTGTGTCCTATATTTTTTGCCTATTCTCATCTGTTGTCTGGTAATCCAGCATACCAATATATCAAAATTTGTTCTTTTCTATTCATGAACATTCAGGTTGATTCCAGATTTTATCAATTCTATCCTGAGTATTCTTGTGTATTATTTCTTTTGTGTATGAGAGTGAAGCTATGGCTGAGCATGGCGGCATATGCCTATAAACTCAGCAGGGCAGAATGTTGAGGCAAGAAGACTGCAAGTTTGCGCCCCTCTTGGGCTTTATACTGAGAACCTGTCTTTTTTGGGGGGGAGGTAATGGGACTTGAACTCAGGACGTTGTGTTGCCAAACAGGAGTTGTGCCACTAAGCTATATCCCTGGCCCTCGGATCCTTTAAAAAAAAAAAAGCAGAGAACTGTGGAGTGATAGATATCCCATGCATTTGCTCAGCCTTAAGAGATATTGCTAAAAGTGGCATTGTACTGACACCAACAGCATGTGAGAAGTCAGTGCGCATATCATCTTTACCCCTGACACTGTTCATTCTTTTTTTTTTTTTTTTAAACTGGTACCAGGGCTCGAACTCATGACCACCTGCTTCAAGGCAGGCACTTATGCTGCTGAGCTAAATCCCCAGCCCCCATTGTTTATTCTTTTATGTTAGCTTTTCTGGTGCCTATTTAATGGGAGAGGTGACTTAGTGAGAGAGGTACCAGAGATCGAACTCACGACTACCTGCTTGCAAGGCAGGTGCTTTTGCCACTGAGCTAAATGCCCAGCCCCTTATCATGTATTTCATGTATTTCTTTAGCATTTCTACTTCTTCATCTGAGAAGGGTCTGTTCATTTTTGATGCCCATTTTTTGAATTTGGGGGTGGTTCTGTATTTTTGAGCTCCTTATATATTTTAGGCATTAATCCTTTGTCTGAGGAACAGCTGGCAAAAATGTTTTACCATCGTGTGGGTTGTCTCTTCACTCTCTTGGTAGTTTCTCTTGCTTTTCAAAAGATTTTGAATAAGATGCAGTCCAAGTTGTTGATTATTTCTGATAGAAGCTTTGCAATTGGGGTTTTTTTTCCATGAGATCTTTGCCTATACCAAAGTCTTCAGTTCTACCTGTCTTCCAGCAGATTGGAGTTGTTTCTATTTTCATATTGAAGTCTTTGAGCTATTTGGATTTTAGCTTAATGCCTGGGAAGGGATATGGGTCTAGTTGTAATCTTTGGCATGTGGAAAGCCAGTTTTTTCCAGCACCACTTCTTAAAGAAGCTATCTTTCTTCCAGTGAGTATGTTTGGCTCCTTTGTCAAAGATAAGATGATTGAGTATGCTGGAGTTGTTTCTACATCTTAAAATCTGTTCCATTGATCCTTGAGTCTGGTTGTTTTGTTTTGTTTTGTTTTGTTTTGCCAGTTTTTACCACAATAACTTTGTAGTATAATTTGCAGTCAAGGATTGATTGGATTCCTTTCTGGTTTTGGTATCAGGATAATACATGCTTCCAGGAATGAATTTGGGAGTATGGCTTCTCTTTCAATTTCTTAAAAGAGACTGAAGTAGTAGTATTAGGTTTTCTCTAAATTTCTTGTGGTATTCAGCAGTGAATCTGTCAGGGCCTAGGGTTTTCTTTATTGATGGGTTTTTAATTACATCTTCATTTTCACTGACAGATACTGATTTATTTAGAATTTTTATACCTTCTTGATTCAGCTGTGGTAATTCATATGTAACTAGGAATCTGTCTATTTCTTCTTTGTTTTCTATCTTACAATACACATTCTGAAAGTAGGTTTGGTTTTGAGGATCTTCTGAATATCTGTAGGGCTTCTTGTGATTTCCACCTTTTGATTCCCAATTGTATGTGTATGGGTCTTTTTTGTTTTTAGTAAGGTTGGCTGAGAGTTTGTCAAGTTCATTTAATGTAACACAGAACTCTTTGTTTCATTGATTCTTTGTATTATTTTGTTAGTCTCCATTGCTTTAACTTCTGCTCTGTTCTCTATAACATCCTCCTTTTTACAAGCTTTAGGCATGACCTGCCCTTGATCTAAAAGCTTGAGGTTCAACAGTAGGTTATTTGAGCTTGCTCTGTTTTTCAGCTATGGGTATTCAGTGCTGTAAATTTCCCTCCTAGGACTGCTTTCATTGTGTTCCTTATGTTCTGTTACAATGTATTGGCATTATCATTTAATTATAGATACTATTTAATTTCATCTATAACCCATTGGTTATCCAGGAAGGTATTATTGAATATCTATATGTTTATGAATCTTGTAGTTGGCCATTGATTTCCAGTTTCACTGCACTGTGGGCTGATAATATGTCTGGAATAATTTCAACTTCTTTCCATTTCTTTAAGCATGTTCTGTGAGCTACAATGTGTCCTATTGTGGAGAAGGTTGCATATGCAGCAAAAAGAATGTGTCCTCTGATGTTCTGGTGTGGAATACACTGTAGAAATCTGCTAAATCCGTTTGTTTAACAATTTGGTTCAGTTCTGACATTACATTGTTGATTTTCTTGTTTAGTTGATCCACCCATTTGTGACAGTGGGATAGTGAATTCCCTGTTATAAATGTATTAGCGCATATTTTGCTTATCATGTTTATTAATATTTGTTTGTATAGTTGGGTTTTCCATGGTTGGCATTTGGTGCATATATATTTATGACTGTTATCATTTCCTCTTGGATTGTTCCCTTTACAAGGATACAGTGACCTTTGTCTCTTAATCAGTCTTGGCTTGAAATCCCTTTGTCTGCAGATAGAATAACTACCCCTGCTTTTTTCCAGGTTCCTGTTACATGAGTATTGTTTTCCATCCTTTGACCTTTCAGTCTGTGAATTTCTTTTTGAATAAAATGTGTTTCTTGTATGCAGCATATTGTTCGATCCTGCTTTTTGATCCATTCTGCCAGTCTGTTTCTTTCGTTGGGGAACTGAGGCCATTAACATTGATTATAACTGATATGTATTGACTTATCTTTTCATGGTTATTCTCTTATCATTGGTTCTCTTTTTCCCTCCCCTGTGAATTGCTTGCCTTGCCTGGTTGATTGATTCTGTTGTTCTTCATGGAGTTGTAGTCCTTAATATCTCTTTCAGGAATGTCCATCAGAACATTTTGGTGTGCTGGTTTGGTGTTCGTGGGTTTCCTCAGGTGTTCTTTATCATGGAAAGTTTTATTCATTAATTTTGAAAGTTAGTTTTCCAGTGTAAATCAATCTAGTTTGGAGGTTGTTTTCTAGGGCTTGAAAGGCTTCACTCCAAGCTCTCCTTAACTTGAGCATTTATGTTGAGAAGTCTGCTGATTCTGATGGGCTTTTCTTTATAAGTGATTTGTTTCTTTTCTCTAACAACTTTTAATAATCTGTTCTTGTGGTGAATTTGTGGAATTTTGAGTATTATATGCCTTGGTATAGATTGTTTTTGTAGTGGTGAATTGGAGTTTTTATAATGGCTAATTTCTTCACTTATCTCTGTGTTGAATTTTTTACCCTGCTTGGGAATTTTTCTCCCATTACTTTTGTGAACAAGTTTAAGCAATTTGTGGTATCTCCTGCTTTTTCATTGACTCCAGTCAATCTTACATTATTCCTCTTTGCATCATTTAGTGGCCACTGGATTGACTTTTTTTTTTTTTTTTTTTTTTTTTTTTTTGGTCCTTTGCTTCTTTTAAGAAATCTTTCTTTCCATGATTGCTAACTGTAATTCATCTTCTATAATCTCCTGGATATCTGTTTGAATCTATTTCTTCTTGGTTCCTCTCCCCCCAAACCCATTTTATTTTGAGAAAAAAAAAAACTAAAACAAAAATTTCAAAACAGCAATCAGGGCAACAATGGCACATATATTATTCATTATCATCCCCAAATCATTCACTCAGAGCACAATATTTCTTTCCTGTGCTAGGCATTCATGGTCTCCATTATTTCCCTAAGCTCTTTATTTATCTTTTTATCCATATAGTTCTAGAGTCACTCACCATCGCTGTAGTTATCTAAGAAATTATTTCTGTTTTTATTTTTATAGAGCTTTGTTCATCTGCTTATTACAGGATCTCGCCATGCAGTTCAGGCTGGCTTTGAACTCGTGTAGTACATGTTGGCAGTTCTCCAGGCTCAGATTCCCAAATGCTGGGATTACACTCTGCACCACCATGCCTGGCTGTTCAGTTTTATAATAGATATTGCTGTAACATCCTTGTCATCATGGGAATATTAGAGAGTAGGTGGTTATCAGGGCCCTTTGTTCTATAGTGTCATGCTTTAAATCGCATGTGTTCAAACAGAATGTGCTCTTTGAGTAGTAATTTATAGTGTTTTCTAGTAAATCTTGGATAACTTAGATTTAAATTTGTGATAAAAGATTATTTGATTTCCAGTTATATTTCCTCTAAATCCTGTCTCCCTTATTTCTGTCTTGTCCTTTGTATTGTAATATATTTGCCTGAGTAGATCCTTGAATTTTTAGCTTTAAATCGTGTCATAAATCTGGTGTCTATTTCTATGCATGCGTCTTGTCAGCCTAGCAACTTAAGGAACTATCATAGAAAGGCAAATTTTCCAGTAACTGAGCATACCTTTGTATCTCCCTAATGCATGGAAGAGTATAGTATGTCACACATAAGTGTAATGTTGTCAATATATTGTAATGAATAACTGATGTTTCATTGGAAATGTTTAAACTGACCTGCCACATCACAAGTTACTGTTCTCTTGGCAATCAGCCATCCATGGAACATGGGGACAGATGTCAGTGCTTGCTATACTCAGAGCTTTTGCCTCTAACCATTGCATGCGTGTGTATAATAGATGGAAAATTTAGGATTTGAAAGGAGGGAATGATTGAAGCAGAGCCATAGGCTTTAGATGGAGGAAAAACAGTTTTCTCTGATATGGAAGGCTAGAACTTAGTAAGCACTGCTCTCTGCCGGGTGCCAAACTCAGTACTTGGCCATTTTTTTGCTATATTTAGTCCACAAGCACATCCCCGTGAGAAACCAGTTGCTGTGCTTGCCCCCAATTACAGATGTGGAAACTGAAATTTAGATCACATGATGTGCAGAGCAGGTATAAGTTAAGTCTGTTTTGATTCCAAAACCAGGACCATTTCTCCCTTGGGCCTGGATTTTTCAAGATGTTCTGATCTGCTGACAGTCTCCCTCTCAGAGGAAACCTTGGAAGTAAAAGCGGTGCCCTGGAAGCAGTGGGGATTGCGGAGTTTTCTTTCTGTCAGTCTAGAAGCTCCCCCTAATGCCTGCTGCCTCTGGCCCTGTGCCATGCCCGCTTCATGCTTCCTGCCTTCCTGGTGGTGCACTTGTGGGGCAGTGCTGCTGCAGGTGCCAAGTGGTGATTGTCCTCAGCAGCTGTGTGTGAGCTTCTCTATGTGGCTGAGCAGAAGTGTAATTTAGTAAGGACACAGGTATAGATCCTCACTCTGTTGCTGATTAGTTCCTGGCCTGGGAGCTGTTCCTTGGCCCAGTGGAACCATGGCTTGCTCTCTTGTAAGTGATGTAGTGATCCACACAGTAGTGCTGCTTGGAATGGCCCTGATCTGTGCCCGCCCAAAGTGAGATGCCGCGCTTTCACCAGCAGCCGGCCTCAGAGCTTACCTCTGTTCAGTGGACTTCAGTGTGGTTTGGATATTTTGGTTTCAGCAGTAAGAATTTCTCAGCAAAGGAAGCAGTCTGTTGACTTACACTCAGACACTGTAGCCTCGTCTTGTTCACTAGTCATCTCTCCTCAGCATGCAGCCTGGTGACTTAGAGGAGACTTGCTCTGGGCTGGCTATGAAAATTAGCCTAGCAATGAGTCTAAGGACAGCAAATATGGACGAGACAAAGACTGGTATGGGATGGTTACTTTTACACTTTAGTTTTACCTGGCAGAGCGAGGTGACTTCTTGGCACTTGTAGAAAGGTCTGAGACAAGGCAGTGGGTCCTAGCCTTGGGTTTCCTCTCACAAGAGAACAGAGGCAGAATGAAGGCCTGGTTCAATGAGCCTAGAACGCTCTGGGCAGAGCGGGGCCAATGTAGGGGAGTCTTGGTGCAAGAATCTCTTTTTGTGGGTGGAGCATAAGTATAGTGCCTTACCTCTTCTTTTTTCTTTTCTATTTTAACAAATGATTGTTTTAACCTGAAATTTTAAATGATGCCTGGTAAACAACATGGTCTTAAGTTTGATTTTTGGGTCCCTCCCAAAAATATTTTTGAACTTTTATGATTCTTGTTAGTAATTTCAAGCATGATGGCCTTCTTTAGAGATGAGATTGCTGGACGTTAAACACGGGGCCTTGAACATAATAAGTAAGCATGCTCTGATTACCCCAGCCCACAGCAGTCTTGTTTTGTTACTACAATTAGAAATGAGAGTCAGACAAGGTGGTATATGCCTGTAATCCCAGCACTCAGGAGGCTGATACAGGAGGACTGCTGGAGTTTGAAGCCAGCCTGGACTACAGTGTGAGTTCATGGCCAGCCAGAACTGTATAATGAAACCTTATCTCAAAAAAGAGAGAGAAAGATACAGAATTTGTCTGTTTATCTGTTAAGATTATATCATATGTTATATATCCTAATTTAAGATTGTGTCCTAAGTTAACATTGTATCCTATGTGATTTTAGACTTGCAGCTTCTAGAACTGTCAGAAATAATTATCTGTTGTTTATTAATACCCAGCCTATGACTATGGTAGTTTTTTTTTTTTTATAGTAGCTGGAAGTGACTGGGAGAGGGAGACTGCTAACAACATAAAGCCTCCTCATCTAGATGAGCATGAAACTAGATTCCACAGTGCTTAAAAATAGATAATACTAAGACATGCTTACAGAGATGACTACTCACAAACAGGTGCCTATTTCACTCGATCACAGATGGGTGGAGAATCTGCCAAAACTGCCAAAATAAGTGAGCATGATACTTAGAGACAGATTAACATCCATAGTAACAGGGACTGGCGGTAAAACGAAGCAGGTATGACAAAAAAACAACTTGGAATCTAGTAAATGAAACAGACCTTAGCTAGAATGATACAGTCTGTTGTGGACATGGTCAAAGAGGGAGCATTGGCAGTAAGTCACCAAAGGTGAGCCAGATTGCAGCAAGAGAGACAAAATGAGAAAAATTCAAGGCCCTCAATTCAGGCAGGCCTAGAGGCAGGTCCACCTATTGATGTGATAGGTGTGTGAATAGAATTGATTTGATTTTTGACTTAGAGTAATTAGAGTCTACTTTTCTTCTACCTGCCCCAGAATCTTTCTGATAAAAGATTCCATTAGAGAGAGGGCACACTCTGTCAGGAATGGTACTTATTAGGTGACCTGACAGTGAGCTCTTGCTTATCACCATGGCCGATGCCAGTTAGTACCTCGATCAGGGCCGTGTTGGCATCTACAGGAGAAATCTGTACCACAGGGAAGAGCTCACACTTAGTAGAGAACATGACAGAAGTCTAGATGGCCGGCTTGCCAATACCCTTTCCCCTACTGCTTCGCATCCACAAGTCCCATTCCTGAAGGTTGGCTTTGGGCCTATGAAGATGTCTCAACACTGGCTGGAACTCTGTCAGGTTTTAAGACACATTTGGATGATTTTTACCTGGTTGGCAGGCAGGAGCAAGCAGACCCTATGTTAGTGGCCTTGGTGAGGGGGCATTTGAGTGTGAGGAGACAATCCTGCATGGCAGGTCCAGGGAGGGGAGCCTGTGTTGTTGGCCTGGGGAAAGGACCTTACCTTGCTGGCCTGGGGGAAGAAGGGGCCTTCAGTTGGTCTGGATATGAGAATCATGTGTTGCTAGCTGGGAAAGAGAAGGCTCTGCTGGCCTGGGGAGAAGAATCTCTATGTTGTTATCTGGGGAGCCACCATGGTTTTGGCCTGGTGAAGGGCCCTGTGTTTTTGGCTGGAGGAGTCCGCTATGCTGAGCTGGGTGGGGGAGGCAAATAGAAGTCCTAATTCAAATACCATGGACTCCTGGCCTTATTCCTGATATTTCTTGAATAGATAATTTCCTCATTTGCTGTTATCCTTTGAGCCATTTCCAGAAGCTTTGAAGAGTGGTTTTCATCATTTCAGGTCTCCCTGGGGAGCAGGCTGCAAAGTTCCTGCCAGGCTAAGTTCGGCTCACCCACAGTCATGATTTTTTGGAGAAGAAAAACTAGTTTAAAAGAAATTTTGCTCTTTTCCAGTGCTTTCTGTGGCAGTGTCATCTCTATTTCTCTCTCACTTTACTTGCCCAATCTCACTGTGGCTCACATAGGCACATGAGTCGTGGTCTGGTTAAAGCAGACTTCATGGGCCTGTGCTTTCTGTGATGAGATTGACTGTGAGCTGCAAACAATTGCTACCAGTGCCCTGTAAGAGCATCGCCTGTTTTAAACTAGCTTTCTAGAATTATCTAGCTCAAGCACATGTTCTTTTGAAGGACTGATTATTTATCCGGTAGATCTTTATTCTTGTCTTTTAAAGGAAAAGCACCTAAAGCCAGAAACACTGGCAGATGATTTTACTTATTTCAGAGTTGCTTTGCTCCAAATTCACATTGCTCAATTCAGTTCATTTGTGGTATCTGTGAACCGGTGTCATAACACAAGGTTTAGCACAGAACAGTGCTGCAGGACTCCTGCAGCTTCTCTCTGCCTTTTGCAAGATCTCCTACACTGCTGCATGCATAGTGTTTTGAGAATGCCTTTACAGAGAATACAAAAGGCTTCCTAGTCCTAGCAGTAAGCCCATTCTTCATAGTTGACTTTGCTCCAATGATTCAGGGAGACTATAGGGACTAAGGGAAAATCAGAATAGAGAGGGGACTAGAATTGGATAGTGACCTTCTAGGCCTTTTTTCCTTGATCTCTCTAAGGGCTCTAGGTCTCAGATCTGTGACTGACTTACAAATGTCTTCAGATGCTTCATTTTGGGATGCCAATTGAGGAAAATGCTTTTATTTGCTGAAGTCTAAGGAGGTGGACCTGGACACTCATTATCCCCTGCTGTGCTTTCAGCAGTGCCAGGGTGGAGGGAAGTCAGATGGCCTGGGTTAGACTCTCATTCCATTGGGAATACCTATGTCACCTTACAGCAAATGGTTGATCTCCATTTCTCTGGAGGAGAATGGGAATCCTTTGCCATGTATCTTGAGATTGGGTTGCCTGTGTGTGTGGACTATGAGGCCAATGGAAGTCTTGCTTAAGAGGTTGTTTTTTTTTTTTTTAATTTATTCATGTATGTGTTGATTTATTCCTTTACTTTGCTGCTTTGCAGGAGTTTTCAACGCTTGCAAAAGAGCTCAACATTTGCAGGGAACAGCTGCTTGAGAGGGAAAAAGAAATTGCTGAACTGAAAGCAGAAAGGAACAACATGAGGGTCAGTGGAGCTCTGGTTTAAGTGTTTTGTGCTTTTTCCTTCTGTAGAGTGTGTTCAGTATTAAATGTTGCTTAAAATTTGTGATAGAAGGCAAAGCATGGTGGCATATGCCTTCAATCCCAACATTCTGAGCCAGGAATGTCTTGAGTTAGAGGTCAGCCTGGGCTAGCTAGTAAGTCCTCAAGCCAGCCTAGACTACAAAATGAGACCTTCTTGTTAATAAAAGAAATTAGTGATGGAAATTCATGACATTCGAATACAATTGAGGGAAATTTACCTAACTCTACTGAATTGTAGGAATTTGAACTTGTTTGACCATGAGATTATGAAGGATTTGAATGTGAAATTGAAGGTGCTCTTTACACGCCCCCTTTGGCCTGGTTTCAGCTGTTCCTGGAACATCTGGAGTTCCTTGTCTCCAGGCATGAACGCTCTCTCGAAACGACTGTGATGAAGCGGCAGGCGCGGTGTCCTGCAGGTGTGTCCACTGAGATGGAAGTGCTAAAAGCACTGACATCCTTATTTGACCACCACAAGACCCTGGACGAAAAAGTACATGAGCTACACTAGTAGTTCTGGGTTCTTACACTTGCTGGGTTCATGGCAGACTTTGCATGTGTTTGTTTACCTTTAAGGTTTGCTAAGTTTTTGAGTTCTTGTAAACAGACTTTCTGTATTAAAAGGCAATGTTCTGCATAATCAACAAACACTAACTGGAATGTGAGTCTTCAATTGATTATTTCTGAATATTGACTGCCCATTAAGAACTGGATAGTGTTCATTTATTTAGGAACAAGAGTTTCCCAGCCTTAATATTTAAAGCCATTAACAAGGACATTTTCTTGACAGTACTAGCAATGAAAGACATTGAAAGTACTTTATTATATGCCTTTCATCAATATCAGGATAACTATATGGAAAGTGTGCGTATGCATATAAAAACTCAACTCTTTTCAGGTGCGAGAGCAATTACGCGTAGCACTGCAAAGGTGCAGCTTGTTAGAAGAGGAACTGGGCGCCACGCATAAGGAGGTAATTGTGGGACATCATCCTAGCCCTGAAAAGGGAAAATTATTTTAATCTCTTAAAAAACAGTGTGAAGCCTGTAATACTTTTGGATTAGATTTTTATTTCAGATTGCAAGAATCTCTAAATTTGTTGTCAAGCAGTCAGTACATTCTGTTTCTAGTAATCTGGTTCTGCTATGGATGGTCAGCTTTGGCATGTACTGTCTTTTTTATACTATGTTCAGCACTGTAGAATTATGTTTTTCCAAATGGAATTTTGCTGTCTTTACTCATTACTCTTCCATAAGTTATTGTAGTCTCATACTCAGTTTTCGATTGTAACTAATGACTCTTAAAAAACAGAATAATCAGAAAAAATCACCAAGAGATGGAGTGCTTGACCATGAACAAGAAGAAACACCAAGCACTAATGGAAAGGTAAGTCCTTGAGATCTCTCTTTGTTCTGTTGCTGATTTCTTATATTTTGTGGTTCGTGTGTGATGCTGTTTGGATGCTGTTGCTGGAATGGCCTGCTTCCAGCTAAAGTGATTGTTGAGAGTCCTATCATCCAACAGATGGCATAAATCCATTTTGATAGTCCCTATGTTCAAAAGTATTTTATTTGGTAGTACACTAAGGTTATTTAAGAGTGTCCATTTTACCCATCAGAGATCTTCTGCTGGCTCCTTAAGCCATGAGGAAGACCTTGCCAAAATAATTGTGCTCCAAGAAGTCATACACAAACATTCAAAAGAGCAGAGTCAGATGAAGGAGCTCCTGGCTGCACTTTCCAGCCATGTGTCAGAGCTGCAAGAAAATCTTGACACAGCAAGAAAGGATCTCATCAAGTCTGAAGAGATGAACAAGAAATTGGAACGAGATGTTCATGAAATAAGTGATAAAAATTACAGGGTTGTCATAATGTTGAGTGCTTGGAGTGTTAAGGATAATGATTCCTTTTTTTTTTTGTCCTTTCCTTGGTCGGTTATTTTCAGCATTTGCACTGTTGAATGAGTATAAATATGAATAATACAACACAGTATTGCTGTCAGATCGTGACATACCGCCTCCCCCTGGTTGAGAAATTTCTCCTTTTCTGTGGTCTTTTAAAAAGGTAGAGGAGAACTTGCCCAGCTTTTCCCACTTAGTTTATGGGAGTTTGTCCTCCACCCTCATGTGGATTCTTCATCTTTGCAGCTTCTTGGCTGTCATCATGTGTTTTTCTTTATGTTCAGCTTCTCAAGTACATGCACTCCTTAAACAAGGATTTTCAGTACTAGTTGTGCTTTGAGTTCGCTAAAGAGATGTGAGTATTCTCTGGGACTGTGGTAAAGGGAGCATTATCAGGTGTCTTCTAATTTTTTCATATTTTTCCTCAGGCACAGAGGTATGGTATTGAATTTTGGATGTTACATCAGCTCTAATGTGTGAATAGTTTTTGGGTAGTTTAGGCTTTGTGCTTATCTTGCCTATGAGATCTCATTTCATGTGAAATTGTATTTACAACATTCTGCTTTGCACCTGTACTTGTATCTTTGGTTTTATTTCTCTTGCTATACATTTTACTTTTTAGTGGCATTCTTAGCCAGAATATAATCAAATTAAGCAAGTCATTTTAGTGGAATGTTCAGTGTCAGCAGTCTGTTTTGTGACATTTGGATGTATTTATAATTTATACTGTTAACTAACTGAGCAATATTTTTCTTTTCTTTTCCTGTTTTTTTTTTGGACATATTGGGTTTGAACCTAGGGTTTCTCACATACTAGGCAAGCACCAAACCACTCACCAAACCATTTTCTTTTCTTTTTTTCTTTTCTTTTGGTACTATGAATTGAACTCATGATGTTCTGCTTGACAGGCAAGTGCTATGCCATGGAGCTATATCCCTGACCCTTTTTCTTCTTTTCAAACTTATTTTATTTATTAGTGTTTGGTTTTTTGAAAAAAGGATCTTGTGGTGTAATTCAAGCTGGCCTTGAACTCATGGCAGTTCTCCTGCCTCAGCCTCTCACATGCTGGGATTACAGACATGTGGCACCAAGCCTGGCATTGTATTTTCATCTTTTTGACAATCTCATTTATCAGTTGTGTCCTTCTTTCCAGTATTTGTAAAAGAAGTGCAGCAACACATCTGTAATCCCAGCTACTTGTGGACTGAAGTGGGAGGTTTGCCAGTTTAAGGTCAGCCTGGGCAATTTAGGAAGACACTGACTCAAAAAGAGCTGAGTATCCCAAGCATAGTGGGTGAACCCTATCTTTCTAGCTACCCAGGAGACTGAGGCAGACAATCATAAGTTCAAGGGTAGGCTGCCCAATTTAGCAAGACCTTGTTTTGAAATTAAAAGGAAAAAAATATGGGACCATAGCTCAGTGTTAGAGTACCCCTGCCTTCTATTCCCAGTACCACACACAACCACGGAGGAAAACTCTTTCTTCCTGGTTCTCTAATTCAGCATGCTGGCTGACGGTCTGTGTGCTTCCATTGTTGGTTTTGATTTCTTATGCCACCCTTGTGTTTGTTTTATTTTAACCATCTCCAGATTCAATTCTAATCCAGGCCTCAGGTCCCTATCAATTTGTAGTTTGTCCATGAAGCTCCCCTCTCAGCCTCTCCCCATTCTGTGATGGCTCTGCACAGCTAACCAGGCAAGCACGTGTGAGTCTGAGCTGGATTGTGACTGATTAGTGGGGCTTGGGGTTTTTGTCATTAAAAATGTATTTTGCTCAGTAGTGATCAATTATATTTAATATATAATTTGTCAATGTGGTTACAAGCAAGATATAATTGGTTGAATGTTTTTCCTTAGATTGTACAGGATCTGCATGATTCATGAGTGAAGTATTTCCTAGGTTAAAAAATAATCTGGGCTCACTGCAGTGGCACATGCCTGTAATGCCAGCTACTGGGGAAGCTAAGAAGGAGGATTTTAAGTCTGAGGCCAGCATGAGAAGTTTAGCAATGTGCTATGTCAAAATAAAAATATAAACATGGCTGGCAGTGTAGTTTGTTGAGTGGCCCAGCTGGATTCAACCCTACATACTGCAGGAGCAAGGGGAGGGGCCACTGCTGAGTGTAAAATTTATGGGAACTTTATACAGACAATACGAATCAGATTTTATTGATTATAATCAGAATTCTAAATCTCATCAACTTATAGGGCATATGCTATAGTCTTTAATGGACTACTTTTTAATTAAAATGCCTCCTATCTAGTACTGTGCTAGCTTTTATTGTTACATATTTTAGGATGCCTAGCTTTCTTTCTTTTTTTTTTTTTTCCATTCCATTCCACTCCTTTGTATTCCACAGTATCTTGGATGGAATCTAGGCCTGTGCACTGAGATACACACATGACCCTTTTTTTTTTCAGTATTATTTTTTATTGTGAGACAGGATCGTGCTAAATCACCAAGATGAGCTCAAACTTGGCAGCCTTCCTGCCTCAGCCTACCAGAGTGCTGTGATTTCATGTGTATGCCACTGCACGAGGGATAAATGATATATTTTAGGAAGTTGTAAATCATATTCTAGGTGAAGATTTTACTGCATTGCACAAAAAATGATTAACTAAAAATAAGTTTGTTCAGTTTTTTGTGTTTTTCTGAGACAGGATGACACCATGCAGTTCAGGCTGGCTTTGAACTCATGTAGTGCAGGTTGGCAGTTCTCCAGGCTTAGCTTCACAAATGCGGGGATTACAAGTCTGCACCACCATGCCTGGCTCTTCAGTTTTATAATAGATGTTGCTGTAACATCCTTGTCATCATGGGAATATTAGAGAGTAGGTGGTTATCAGGGCCCTTTGTTCTATACAGTGTCTTGCTTTAAATCGCATGTGTTCAAATAGAATGTGCTCTTTGAGTAGTAATTTATAGTGTTTTCTAATAAATCTTGGATAACTTAGATTTATATTTGTGATAAAAGATTATTTGATTTCCAGTTATATTTTCTCTAAATCCTGTCTCTCTTATTTCTGTCTTGTCCTTCATATTGTAATATATTTGCCTGAGTAGATCCTTGAATGTTTAGCTTTAAATCGTGTCATAAATCTGGTGTCTATTTCTTTGCATGCATCTTGTTAGCCTAGCAACTTAAGGAAACATCATAGAAAGGTAAATTTTCCAGTAAGTGAGCATAGCTTTGTATCTCCCTAATGCATGGAAGAGTATAGTATGTCACACATAAGTGTAATGTTGTCAATATATTGCAATGAATAAGTGATGTTTCATTGGAAATGTTTAAACTGACCTGCCACATCACAAGTTACTGTTCTCTTGGTAATCAGCCATCCATGGAACATGGGGACAGATGTCAGTGTTTGCTTCACTCAGTGCTTTTGCCTCTAACCATTGCATGCATGTGTATAATAGACATAGAATTTAGGATTTGAAAGGAGGGAATGATTGAAGCAAAGCCATAGGCTTTAGATTGAGGAAAACTAGTTTTTTCTGATATGGAAGGCTAGAACTTAGTAAGCACTGCTCTCTGCCAGGTGCCAAACTCAGTGCTTGGGCATTTTTTTGCTATATTTAGTCCACAAACACATCCCTGTGAGAAACCAGTTGCTGTGCTTGCCCCCAATTACAGATGTGGAAACTGAAATTTAGATCACATGATGTGCAGAGCAGGTAGGAGTTAAGTGTGTTTTGATTTCAAAACCAGGACCATTTCTCCCTTGGGCCTAGATTTGTCAAGATGCTCTGATCTGCTGGGAGTCTCCCTCTCAGAGTAAAACTTGAAAGTAAAAGCAGTACCCTGGGAGCAGTGGGGATTGTGGGGTTTTCTTTCTGTCTATCTAGAAGCTCCCCCTAATGCCTGCTGCCTCTGGCCCTGTGCCATGCCCGCTTCATGCTTCCTGCCTTCCTGGTGGTACACTTGTGGGGCAGTGCTGCTGCAGGTGCCAAGTAGTGATTGTCCTCAGCAGCTGTGTGTGAGCTTCTCTATGTGGCTGAGCAGAAGGGAAATTTACTAAGGACACGGGTACAGATCCTCACTCTGTTGCTGATTAGTTCCTGGCCTGGGAGCTGTTCCTTGGCCCAGTGGAACCATGGCTTGCTCTCTTGTAAGTGAGGTAGTGATCCACACAGTAGTGCTGCTTGGAATGGCCCTGATCTGTGCCTGCCCAAAGTGAGATGCCGCGCTTTCACCAGCAGCCGGCCTCAGAGCTTACCTCTGTTCAGTGGACTTCAGTGTGGTTTGGATATTTTGGTTTTGGCAGTAAGAATTTCTCAGCAAAGGAAGCAGTCTGTTGACTTAGACTCAGACACTGTGGCCTCCTCTTGTTCACTAGTCATCTCTCCTCAGCATGCAGCCTGGTGACTTTGAGAAGACTTGCTCTGGGCTGGCTGTGAAGATTAGCCTAGCGGTGAGTCTAAGGACAGCAAACATGGGCCAGACAAAGAGCGATATGGGATGGTTACTTCTTCATTTCAGTTTTACTGGGCAGACTAAGGTGACTTCTTGGCACTTGTAGACATGTCTGAGACAAGGCAGTGGGCCCTAGCCTTGTGCTTTC
Source organism: Cavia porcellus (assembly GCF_034190915.1). Classification (NCBI taxonomy): domain Eukaryota; kingdom Metazoa; phylum Chordata; class Mammalia; order Rodentia; family Caviidae; genus Cavia; species Cavia porcellus. Next base: position 39,901,476 of record NW_026947501.1, on the reverse strand, counting down.
CTCCCACAAGAGAACAGAGGCAGAATGAAGACCTGGTTCAGTGAGCCTGAAAGGCTCTGGGCAGAGCAGGGGCTAGTGTAGGGGAGTCTTGGTGCAAGAATCTCTTTTTGTGGGTGGAGCATACGTATAGTGCCTTACCTCTTCTTTTTTCTTTTCTATTTTAACAAATGATTATTTTAACGTGAAATTTAAATGATGCCTGGCAAACAATGTCCTAAGTTTGATTTCTTTTTCCCTCCCAAAAAGTTTTTTTGAACTTTTATGATTCATGTTGTTGATTTCAAGCTTGATGGACTTTTTTAGAGATGAGATTGCTGGCGGTTAAACACAGGGCCTCAAACAAGCTAAGTAAGTGAGCTCTGGTTACCCCAGCCCCCGACAGTCTTTTGTTTTGTTACTACAATTAGAAATGAGAGCCAGACAAGGTGATATATGCCTGTAATCCCAGCACTCAGGAGGCTGATAAGGGAGGACTGCTGGAGTTTGAAGCCAGCCTGGGCTATCATGTGAGTTCATGGCCAGCCAGAACTGTATAATGAAACCTTATCTCAAAAAAAAAGAGAGAAAGATACAGAATTTATCTGTTTATCTGTTAAGATTATATCCTAGCGGGCTGGAAGTTTAGCTCAGCAGCATAAACACCTGCCTTGTAAGCAGGCAGTCATGAGTTCGATCCCCAGCACCAATAAAAAGGAAAAAGACAAAAAAAAAAAAATTATATCCTAAATGCTCTCAGCTCACACTAGTCTAGGTGGTCTTCAGTGAGCTGCTACAGGACTATAATGGAATCTGTATCCTTTATACCATTGTACAGATAAATAAATTAACTGTTCACCACTTGTTGTTCACCATGAATGTTTCATGAAATCTAGTCCTGCTTCAAAACTCGAAAATAACAACCTTCTAAACAGGGCCTAACCAGACCCTGAAAGAGTTCACATATGCACTATTTCCACAGTCCTGCCTTCCTCAACACATAGGCATACTCATGGGCCATCCCCTAAAAGAAATCCCAGGGTCTGCGTGACCCTCTTTTAATAATATACCCAGGATTATTATTATTTTTTTATTTAAGGAGAAAAAGAAAAAAAAAAAAACAGAAAAAGGATACAAGTGATACAGAATTTCAAAAAAAAAAAATAAACAGTAGGAAGTCACTAGTTAATAGATTACATACTGTCATCTTAGAAATGGTTGTTCAGATTACAAAATTAAAGCATATGAAGTAGACATTCAAACTGTGAGACTACAAACAATTCTGTTCAATGATCCCACAAAAACTTAGCAATATGGTTATCTATCTTATACACTTAAATATACATGCAATTATATCCTTTAGAGCACTTTCTTTTCCTCTCTTTTTTACTATGACAATTATACATTTTGGGTTTTATTACTCCCACAGTTCTTATTACTTTCTATTTGAAGAGAATAAAATCCAATGTGACATAACAAAACAGAGTCAGTCAAATCAAAAGAATGGATATAGTACATAATACAAAAACGGAAGACAAAGTGATGATCATTGGTTACCATAATGCCTCTTGCTAATTACCTATATCATCAGTTATAATAAAACTGAAAACATTAAAGAACAAAACCAATAAAAGCAAAACATTGGAGACATTGCAGGACTTCAAAAAAAGATAATATGCAAACCCAAAACCCAGGATTATTTTATGAAGCCACATGGAAGTAGGGTTTTAGGCTGCATGCAAATGCTTCTGCTCATAACATTTGGTCCACACAGTGAGAAACAGAAGCCACACACATGCATATTTGGGTCTTCGCTCATGCTGTCCTTGTCTTGTTTCTTGCTAGAGGTAAAAGTATTGACAGTTTCCCTGAGGCTTCGGCCCCCACTAGTGTTCCTTTGAGTGACATCAGTAACTGAAGATATGTGTCACAGGCTCTTCAGTAATGAGAGTAACTTTGTTAACCTGAAGTGATAAAGTGCAGTGAACAGGCTTCGTTTAGGACTTCACTGTCCCTCAGTAACTATCCTCAGAGGTACCTGAGGTTGTACGGAGAACAGAATCTTGAAGGGGGGGGTGATGCTGTCCCTGGGCTTCCCGGGGCTTCCATGAAGGAAGGCTATAGGTCAACCTGCCCTGCTCTCTCTCTTCTATGTGGTTCATTTCCCCCAGACAAACAGGCCTTCAGGTTGGCATTCAATTAAAATGAGACTTCTCAGGACAGGTAGAAAGTTTAGCTAATAGGTTTTGAGTCAGTTTATGTTATATAAAGCCTATGTGATGTGTTTTCTTATAATGTACTGTTAGCTGATGTTGTTTTTTCACTCCTCAGTTGCTAGCTTGCAGAGAAGAAGAACGAGATGACAAGACAACGATAAAATGTGAAACTTCCCCTCTCTCCTCTCCGAAGTCCCTTCAGCTAGACAGGCTGCACACAGGGGCGTTGCAAATAGTCAGCCACGAGGACATCAGGGACATGCAAAAGTAAGGAGCAGGTCTCGTAGGCCACCAGACCCCTGAGAAACCTGCTTGTCTTAGTTTTTAAGAACATCTATTAATCTTTTCCTGTGAGAAAAACCAAGTTTTTAAAGAATTCTCAGCAAGCTCATTTGGTTGTGATTATTTAAACGTTAGACCTAGAATGTGTTCTCCTGTTCTGTGGCTGTAGTGACATCCAGTGGAAAAGGCCATCTGTTTGGGCAAAGTTTAGAAAGAATAGGAATTATTTGAAATTAGCACTTGAGAGAAAAGCTCCATTTCTTCAGATCCCACACACTCACTTCTTTTAAGAACTTTCTTTCTATTCCTGGTGAAGAATTTGCCACACGGATGTGGCAGGTTCTGGATCATGCTATTCTGTGGACAATCGGTGCTTCTCAGGTACCCTCCCACACTCTGGGTCTTCTAAGCTCTTGAGAGTCCCACATTGTCCCTATCCCTTTAGGAAGCATGTTCCATCAGGAGGCCATGAAGGCTTGGTTACTTATAGACTGTTGTTTTTCACACTTCCTCTTAGAAGCTTTTGTTCCATACCAGGCAGTATGATCAAGCAGGCACATTGGTCTCCACAGTGTCCTGAGAGATAGTACAGCTCTCACTTTGCAGGAGAGCAGGATCCAAGGAACCAGACTGCAGGAGCTGCTGAGAGGGAAGGTGGAATTCCAGTTCTTCTGGCTTCTGAGACCTTGTTCTCTTTCCTGAGGGCTGAGTGTAAACCTCACTGGCTGAGCAAGGCCCCTGCAGAGGGTGTTCCCTTAGATGTCCAAACCAGGCAGGCTAGAGTACAGGCCTCCTCTGAGCAGGGAGCAACATCAGAATCTTGGCTTTCCAGACATAGATCTGTGGAAGCATTACTGGGACCCTGCATTGCTATGCATAGTGTGCTGTGGGTAAGAGACTGGAAAGGATCTTCAGGGAGATGAAGTAGGAATATTAAAAATGCAGACTGTTTTGGTACATGTGAGTGGACTGTGGAGTTCTAAAGAGGGCATGTGGTAAAAGTCCATTTTCTTTCCTTCAAGATCAAAAAGTGCCCAGGATGGTCCTGTGAGCAATCCCAGTAGCAGTGACAGCAGGCAGGACTCGCCCCACAAAGCCCCAAAGAAGAAGGGCATCAAGTCCTCCATTGGTCGTTTGTTTGGCAAAAAGGAAAAGGGTCGGCCTGGACAAACTGGCAAAGAATCACCAGGACAAGGTGGGTGGGGTTTCGGCAGCTGTCCTAACTGCTGGGAATGGGAGAACGTGAACTTTGTCCTGTGTGCCTGCTGCAGGTGCGCAGTGCCCACGTGGAGTCATGGCTGAGGGTTCTCCAGAAAAGCCCAGTCTGCTTTCTCAGTCTGCCCATGTGTGAACCAAAGCAGAGCAGTGGACATTCATTTGGCGTGAATGAATAACCCTCTTATGTGCTACTTTACACTCTTGAACATTTGTATGTGTTTGCTTGGAAGCTTACCCTTCAGAAATTATTTAGCTCTCTACCTGCAGAACCTTCAACCTATTTGTGAAACATATAACTTTGCCATGTTAATTTACTGTAAATTTGGGGGCTTTTCTGATTTTTTAATAGCTGTTCTTTCTGAAACAGAAACCTCATCTCAGGATGCGTTCCGACTTAGCAAACTGGGAGGAAAGGATGAAAAAAATCGAAAATTTCAAAAAAAGTAAGCTTTTTGTTATTTCTCCATCTCATGAAACAGGTTTCTGAGGTAACAGTAATTGTTAGCTGATTTTAAGTGTAATTTCTAGCTATGTAAATACATTGTCTTTTGAAAGATGAACCTAAAGCAGTGATAGAGCTTTCAGTGATACAAAGAGCTTGTTGCAGCATGCACGCCATAGGTTTGCCTCCATTGACCTAAAGGCTGTTTTGAGCCATCATGTCTGGAGAACAGAGGACATTTGGAAATTTTGACTGAACTCACACATGTATTCTCAGTCTACCTTTTCAGAGTTGTCTCCCAGGATGATAGAATGGGTAATAGTTAGGCTTGGCCATTTGAGCTCTGGCCGCTGAATCCTGGTTAATTCTCTAGTTAGCTGTGTGTCTCTGACAAAGTTACTTAGCTTGTGCTTCAGTTTTCTCAACTGTCAAATGACTGTTACAGTTGTTCATACATCATGTGGTTTTTTTTCAGTTCAATAGAATTATATATGTGCATGTATATGTTTTAAAACATGGACACAGGTCCTAAATATGTTACAATTACAGTGAGGATTCTGAGACCTTGTTCTCTTTCCTGTTGACTGAGTGGAACCCTCACTGGCTGAGCAAGGCCCCTGCACAGAGTGTTCCCTTATGTGTCCAAACCAGGCAGGCTAGAGTACAGGCCTGCTCTGAGCAGGGAGCACATCAGAATCTTGGCTTTCCAGACACTGGTCTGGGGAAGCATTACTCTGACCCTGCATCACAATGAATATTGTATTGTGTGTAAGAGAGTTGAAAAATTCTTTAGTAAGTTGAAGGTAGGAATATTAAAAATGCAGACTGTTCTTATACGTGTGAATGGACTGTGGAGCTCTGAAAAGGGTGGTAAAAGTCCATTTTCTTTCCTTCAAGCTCAACAGGCTCCCAGGATGGTCCTGTGAGCATTCCCAGCAGCAGTGACAGCAGGCAGGACGCGCTCCACAAAGCCCCAAAGAAGAAGAGCATCAAGTCCTCCACTGGTCGTTTGTTTGGCAAAAAGGAAAAGGGTCCGCCTGGACAAACTGGCAAAGAATCACCAAGACAAGGTGGGCCGGTTTTAGGCAGCTGTCCTAACTGCTGGGATTGGGAGAGCATGAGCTTTTTCCTATGTACCTGCCACAGGTGTCCAGTGCCCACAAGGAATCATGGCTGAGCATTCTCCAGACAGCCCAGTCTGCCCACATGTGAACCAGAGCAGAGCAGTGGACATTCATTTGGCGTGAATGAATAACCCTCTTATATGCTAATTTATACGCTTGAACATTTATATGTGTTTGCTCGGAAGCTTACCCTTCAGAAATGATTCAGCTCTCTACCTGCAGAATCTTCTTCCTATTTGTGAAACATATAACTTTGCCATGTTAATTTACTCTAAATTTGGGGAATTTTCTTCTTTTTTGTAGCTGTTGTTTCTGAAACGGAAAACTCATCTCAGGATGCCTTCCAACTTAGCAAATTGGGAGGAAAGGATGAAAAAAATCGTCAACTTCAAAAACAGTAAGCTTTTTGTTATTTCTCCATCTCATGAAACAGTTTTCTGAGTTAACAGTCATTCTTAGCTGATTTTAAGTGTAATTTCTAGCTATGTAAATACATTGTCTTTTGAAAGATGAACCTAAAGCAGTGATAGAGCTTTCAGTGGTACAAAGAGCTTGCTGTAGCATGCACGCCATAGGTTTGCCTCCATTGACCTAAAGCCTGTTTTAAGCCATCATGTCTGGTGAACAGAGGACATTTGGAAATCTTGACTGAATTCACACATGTATTCTCAGTCTACCTTTTCAGAGTTGTCTCCCAGGATGATAGAAGGGGTAATAGTTAGGCTTGGCCATTTGAGCTCTGGCCGCTGAATCCTGGTTAATTCTCTAGTTAGCTGTGTGTCTCTGACAAAGTTACTTAGCTTGTGCTTCAGTTTTCTCAACTGTCAAATGGCAGTTACAGTTGTTCATACATCATGTGGCTGTTTTTCAGTTCAGTAGAATTATATATGTGCATGTATATGTTTTATAACATGGACACAATTCCTAAATAAGTTACAATTACAGTCAGGCTTCTGAGACCTTGTTTTCTTTCCTGTTGACTGAGTGCATCCCTCAGTGCCTGAGCAAGGCCCCTGCAGAGGGTGTTCCCTTATGTGTCCAAACAAGGCAGGCTAGAGTACAGGCCTGCTCTGAGCAGGGAGCACATCAGAATCTTGGCTTTCCAGACACAGGTCTGTGGAAGCATTACTGGGACCCTGCATCACAATGCATATTGTACTGTGTGTAAGAGACTCGAAACGTTTTTTAGGAAGTTGAAGGTAGGAATATTAAAAATGCAGACTGTTCTTGTACGTGTGAATGGACTGTGGAGCTGGGAAGAGGGTGGTAAAAATCCATTTTATTTCTTTGAAGCTCAACAGGCTCCCAGGAAGGTCCTGTGAACAATCCCAGTAGCAGTGACAGCAGGCAGGACGTGCTCCACAAAGCCCCAAAGAAGAAGAGCATCAAGTCCTCCACTGGTCGTTTGTTTGGCAAAAAGGAAAAGGGTTCGCCTGGACAAACTGGCAAAGAATCACCAAGACAAGGTGGGCCGGTTTTAGGCAGCTGTCCTAACTGCTGGGATTGGGAGAGTGTGAGATTTTTCCTATGTGCCTGCTGCAGGTGTCCAGTGCCCACGAGGAGTCATGGCTGAGCATTCTCCAGACAGCCCAGTCTGCCCACATGTGAACCAGAGCAGAGCAGTGGACATTCATTTGGCGTGAATGAATAACCCTCTTATATGCTAATTTATACGCTTGAACATTTATATGTGTTTGCTCGGAAGCTTACCCTTCAGAAATTATTCTGCTCTCTACCTGCAGAATCTTCTTCCTATTTGTGAAACATATAACTTTGCCATGTTAATTTACTCTAAATTTGGGGAATTTTCTTCTTTTTTGTAGCTGTTGTTTCTGAAACGGAAAACTCATCTCAGGATGCCTTCCAACTTAGCAAATTGGGAGGAAAGGATGAAAAAAATCGTCAACTTCAAAAACAGTAAGCTTTTTGTTATTTCTCCATCTCATGAAACAGTTTTCTGAGTTAACAGTCATTCTTAGCTGATTTTAAGTGTAATTTCTAGCTATGTAAATACATTGTCTTTTGAAAGATGAACCTAAAGCAGTGATAGAGCTTTCAGTGATACAAAGAGCTTGCTGCAGCATGCACGCCATAGGTTTGCCTCCACTGACCTAAAGCCTGTTTTAAGCCATCATGTCTGGAGAACAGAGGACATTTGGAAATCTTGACTGAATTCACACATGTATTCTCAGTCTACCTTTTCAGAGTGTTCTCCCAGGATAATAGAATGGGTAATAGTTAGGCTTGGCCATTTGAGCTCTGGCCGCTGAATCCTGGTTAATTCTCTAGTTAGCTGTGTGTCTCTGACAAAGTTACTTATCCTGTGCTTCAGTTTTCTCAACTGTCAAATGGCAGTTACAGTTGTTCATACATCATGTGGCTGTTTTTCAGTTCAGTAGAATTATATATGTGCATGTATATGTTTTATAACATGGACACAATTCCTAAATAAGTTACAATTACAGTCAGGCTTCTGAGACCTTGTTTTCTTTCCTGTTGACTGAGTGCATCCCTCAGTGCCTGAGCAAGGCCCCTGCAGAGGGTGTTCCCTTATGTGTCCAAACAAGACAGGCTAGAGTACAGGCCTGCTCTGAGCAGGGAGCACATCAGAATCTTGGCTTTCCAGACACAGGTCTGTGGAAGCATTACTGGGACCCTGCATCACAATGCATATTGTACTGTGTGTAAGAGACTCGAAACGTTTTTTAGGAAGTTGAAGGTAGGAATATTAAAAATGCAGACTGTTCTTGTACGTGTGAATGGACTGTGGAGATGGGAAGAGGGTGGTAAAAATCCATTTTATTTCTTTGAAGCTCAACAGGCTCCCAGGAAGGTCCTGTGAACAATCCCAGTAGCAGTGAAAGCAGGTAGGATGCGCTCCACAAAGCCCCAAAGAAGAAGAGCATCAAGTCCTCCACTGGTCGTTTGTTTGGCAAAAAGGAAAAGGGTCCGCCTGGACAAACTGGCAAAGAATCACCAAGACAAGGTGGGCCGGTTTTAGGCAGCTGTCCTAACTGCTGGGATTGGGAGAGCATGAGCTTTTTCCTATGTACCTGCCACAGGTGTCCAGTGCCCACAAGGAATCATGGCTGAGCATTCTCCAGACAGCCCAGTCTGCCCACATGTGAACCAGAGCAGAGCAGTGGACATTCATTTGGCGTGAATGAATAACCCTCTTATATGCTGATTTATACGCTTGAACATTTATATGTGTTTGCTCGGAAGCTTACCCTTCAGATATGATTCAGCTCTCTACCTGCAGAATCTTCTTCCTATTTGTGAAACATATAACTTTGCCATGTTAATTTACTCTAAATTTGGGGAATTTTCTTCTTTTTTGTAGCTGTTGTTTCTGAAACGGAAAACTCATCTCAGGATGCCTTCCAACTTAGCAAATTGGGAGGAAAGGATGAAAAAAAATCGTCAACTTCAAAAACAGTAAGCTTTTTGTTATTTCTCCATCTCATGAAACAGTTTTCTGAGTTAACAGTCATTCTTAGCTGATTTTAAGTGTAATTTCTAGCTATGTAAATACATTGTCTTTTGAAAGATGAACCTAAAGCAGTGATAGAGCTTTCAGTGGTACAAAGAGCTTGCTGCAGCATGCACGCCATAGGTTTGCCTCCACTGACCTAAAGCCTGTTTTAAGCCATCATGTCTGGAGAACAGAGGACATTTGGAAATCTTGACTGAATTCACACATGTATTCTCAGTCTACCTTTTCAGAGTGTTCTCCCAGGATAATAGAATGGGTAATAGTTAGGCTTGGCCATTTGAGCTCTGGCCGCTGAATCCTGGTTAATTCTCTAGTTAGCTGTGTGTCTCTGACAAAGTTACTTATCCTGTGCTTCAGTTTTCTCAACTGTCAAATGGCAGTTACAGTTGTTCATATATCATGTGGCTGTTTTTCAGTTCAATAGAATTATATATGTGCATGTATATGTTTTATAACATGGACACAATTCCTAAATAAGTTACAATTACAATCAGGCTTCTGAGACCTTGTTTTCTTTCCTGTTGACTGAGTGCATCCCTCAGTGCCTGAGCAAGGCCCCTGCAGAGGGTGTTCCCTTATGTGTCCAAACAAGGCAGGCTAGAGTACAGGCCTGCTCTGAGCAGGGAGCACATCAGAATCTTGGCTTTCCAGACACAGGTCTGTGGAAGCATTACTGGGACCCTGCATCACAATGCATATTGTACTGTGTGTAAGAGACTCGAAACGTTTTTTAGGAAGTTGAAGGTAGGAATATTAAAAATGCAGACTGTTCTCATACGTGTGAATGGACTGTGGAGATGGGAAGAGGGTGGTAAAAATCCATTTTATTTCTTTGAAGCTCAACAGGCTCCCAGGAAGGTCCTGTGAACAATCCCAGTAGCAGTGACAGCAGGCAGGACGCACTCCACAAAGCCCCAAAGAAGAAGAGCATCAAGTCCTCCACTGGTCGTTTGTTTGGCAAAAAGGAAAAGGGTCCGCCTGGACAAACTGGCAAAGAATCACCAAGACAAGGTGGGCTGGTTTTAGGCAGCTGTCCTAACTGCTGGGATTGGGAGAGCGTGAGATTTTTCCTATGTGCCTGCTGCAGGTGTCCAGTGCCCACGAGGCGTCATGGCTGAGCGTTCTTCTGACAGCCCAGTTTGCCCACATGTGAAACAAAGCAGAGCAGTGGAAATTAATTTGGCTTGAATGAATAACCCTCTTATGTGCTAATTTATACTCTTGAACATTTATATGTGTTTGCTCAGAAGCTTACCCTTCAGAAATTATTCTGCTCTCTACCTGCAGAATCTTCTTCCTATTTGTGAAACATATAACTTTGCCATGTTAATTTACTCTAAATTTGGGGGCTTTTCTTCTTTTTTGTAGCTGTTGTTTCTGAAACACCAAACTCATCTCAGGATGCCTTCCAACTTAGCAAACTGGGAGGAAAGGATGAAAAAAATCATCAACTTCAAAAACAGTAAGCTTTTTGTTATTTCTCCATCTCATGAAACAGTTTTCTGAGTTAACAGTCATTCTTAGCTGATTTTAAGTGTAATTTCTAGCTATGTAAATACATTGTCTTTTGAAAGATGAACCTAAAGCAGTGATAGAGCTTTCAGTGATACAAAGAGCTTGCTGCAGCATGCACGCCATAGGTTTGCCTCCACTGACCTAAAGCCTGTTTTAAGCCATCATGTCTGGAGAACAGAGGACATTTGGAAATCTTGACTGAATTCACACATGTATTCTCAGTCTACCTTTTCAGAGTGTTCTCCCAGGATAATAGAATGGGTAATAGTTAGGCTTGGCCATTTGAGCTCTGGCCGCTGAATCCTGGTTAATTCTCTAGTTAGCTGTGTGTCTCTGACAAAGTTACTTATCCTGTGCTTCAGTTTTCTCAACTGTCAAATGGCAGTTACAGTTGTTTATACATCATGTGGCTGTTTTTCAGTTCAGTAGAATTATATATGTGCATGTATATGTTTTATAACATGGACACAATTCCTAAATAAGTTACAATTACAGTCAGGCTTCTGAGACCTTGTTTTCTTTCCTGTTGACTGAGTGCATCCCTCAGTGCCTGAGCAAGGCCCCTGCAGAGGGTGTTCCCTTATGTGTCCAAACAAGACAGGCTAGAGTACAGGCCTGCTCTGAGCAGGGAGCACATCAGAATCTTGGCTTTCCAGACACAGGTCTGTGGAAGCATTACTGGGACCCTGCATCACAATGCATATTGTACTGTGTGTAAGAGACTCGAAACGTTTTTTAGGAAGTTGAAGGTAGGAATATTAAAAATGCAGACTGTTCTTGTACGTGTGAATGGACTGTGGAGATGGGAAGAGGGTGGTAAAAATCCATTTTATTTCTTTGAAGCTCAACAGGCTCCCAGGAAGGTCCTGTGAACAATCCCAGTAGCAGTGACAGCAGGTAGGACGCGCTCCACAAAGCCCCAAAGAAGAAGAGCATCAAGTCCTCCACTGGTCGTTTGTTTGGCAAAAAGGAAAAGGGTCCGCCTGGACAAACTGGCAAAGAATCACCAGGACAAGGTGGGCCGGTTTTAGGCAGCTGTCCTAACTGCTGGGTTTGGGAGAGTGTGAGATTTTTCCTATGTGCCTGCTGCAGGTGTCCAGTGCCCACGAGGAGTCATGGCTGAGCGTTCTCCTGACAGCCCAGTTTGCCCACGTGTGAAACAAAGCAGAGCAGTGGAAATTCATTTGTCGTGAATGAATAACCCTCTTATGTGCTAATTTATACGCTTGAACATTTATATGTGTTTGCTCGGAAGCTTACCCTTCAGAAATGATTCAGCTCTCTACCTGCAGAATCTTCTTCCTATTTGTGAAACATAAAACTTTGCCCTGTTAATTTACTCTAAATTTGGGGGCTTTTCTTCTCTTTTGTAGCCGTTGTTTCTGAAACGGAAAACTCATCTCAGGATGCCTTCCAACTTAGCAAATTGGGAGGAAAGGATGAAAAAAATCGTCAACTTCAAAAACAGTAAGCTTTTTGTTATTTCTCCATCTCATGAAACAGTTTTCTGAGTTAACCATCATTCTTAGCTGATTTTAAGTGTAATTTCTAGCTATGTAAATACATTGTCTTTTGAAAGATGAACCTAAAGCAGTGATAGAGCTTTCAGTGGTACAAAGAGCTTGCTGCAACATGCATGCCATAGGTTTGCCTCCATTGACCTAAAGCCTGTTTTAAGCCATCATGTCTGGAGAACAGAGGACATTTGGAAACTTTGACTGAACTCACATGTGTATTCTCAGTCTTCCTTTGCAGAGTTGTCTCTCTAGATGATAGAATGGGTAATAGTTAGGCTTGGCCATTTGAGCTTTGGCCGCTGAATCCTGGTTAATTCTCTAGTTAGCTGTCTGACAAAGTTATTTAGCTTAGGCTTCAGTTTTCTCAACTGTCAAATGACTGTTACAGTTGTTCATGCATCGTGTGGCTTTTTCTCAGTTTGATAGAATTATATATGTGCATGTATATGTTTTAAAACATGAACACAAGTCCTAAATAAGCTATAATTAAGGTCACTGTGGTGACTTCTATTGTTTACACAAGTGGTCCTCCAGAAGCATTTACCGTGATATAATTTTACATTTTATCTGAGATTGGATCTCTATTTTACAGTGTATTATTGAACTATAATCCTCTACTAAATCTTAAGGGGCTGAGGAGTGGAGTATAAGTGAGAGTGTACTGGCTTGACATACCATCCCTAAGCCCACATAAAGATAGATTCTGAAAATAATATATACTGTTCCGAATGATTTTGCATAGGGGAGCACAGGCACCAACATATCAGGGAAGTATGTACACTTCTCTGATGTAGGATTGGTTGTGTAAGCTGACCACACCCAAAACTAGAGTTATAAGTGAACTAGATAGGTTGAGACATTTTCCTAGTGAGATGATTAATAAAATATCAATAAAAAAGCTTTCTGCAACAAAATCAGACAGTATGTAATGTCTAAGAGGTACAATTTGAACTTGACAGTAGGGAATGTTTGAAAGCCTAAGGTAAGATGGGCACACTGGTCTTGAGAAAAGGTGAAAGTTGGTGGGTTCTTGGATAAATTTGTATATGGGAAACATCAGGTGTCCACTTCTCAGTGAAGCCAGTACTGTGTGGAATTCAGAGTGCAAAGGCCCTGACACTAGCGTTGCACTGGAATCCCTAGGAACCCTTTCTGCTGGAAAGTTATGAAATCTCACTCATTTTAGTTGTCTTCTCTGAATTCATGACTGCCTTTTTTTTTTAAACTTCTATTGGTATGTGTTTGCAGTACATAATAATCATGTTGGTTCTTGGGAGTTGATACATGTCCGTGACACATTTCTATTCTTTATTTTCCACTATCCTTGTATTTTGCCAGAATCCCATTCATGCATTTCTCTTATAAACCCTTGTCATGTATACAGATTAAAAATAAGACTATTAAAAAGAAATATATATATATATATATATATATGATATATATATCAATATCAATATATATTATATATATATATATCAGACATACCAGACTATAAGCCAAAACACATATAAAAGATGGAACACAATTGTACTAAGTCGAAGTATTCCTTTAGATATATTTTCCATGCTGAGTTACAATAACTTTTTTCTTCTATTGTCTGTCTTTTATTTCATAGCTAACTTATATATGAAGTTTTTCATATTATAATGAGTCTTTTGTTTTTTATTTTATTCATTTATTTTTTGAGACAAGAATCACACTTTGTAATTCAGGCTGGACTGAACTCACAGCAGTCCTCCTGATTTAGTTGCCCAAGTGGTGGGATTACAGGCATGTGCTACCGCACTTGACCATAGTAACTGTTTTAAGCAGCTCAACAGTGATGACATGCCATTGCAGGTGAAATTCTGTTATGGAAACATTCTATACAAATATTCAATCTTTGGTGCTCTGTAAATAGAATTTTATAGTACCATTTAACCACAAAATCTGAACTGTGTAAAAGTCTTTTATAATAATTTAAGCAATGAGCAGTTGGCTTTGTGGAGCTTAATATTAAAGCTAGTCATTTTCCCTCTCGAAACCATGCTAAAGAAATAGTGTTGCCCAGATTTTGCCAGTGTCTTTTATTTCACGTGCTCATTTCAATGTAATAAAAACAACAGCAGCACAGCTTGATCATTCACCCCATTGCCTTCTGAAGTTTATGTTTCATGGAAGAGAAGAAATAATTTTCCTAATATGTTTGGCTATTTTGCTGGGGATGTGGCTCGGTAGTGTAGTACTCTTAGCATGCATTAAGGCCTTAGGTTCAATCCCCAGTACCACAATAAAAGCAAAAAACAGAAAACCAAAATGTTTCCCTTTTGTAAAAATTGACTTTCTAACTCTCAAGAAGTGTGTGTGCACCCTCAGGACAGGCTTTGAATTATTTGCCCAAACACATGATTAAATTGCACACCAGGCATGCATGTTTACAGGTTTGTGTGCGTGTGTGTGTGTGTGTGTGTGTGTGTGTGTGTGTGTGTGTGGTGGTAGGGAGGGAGATTTCTCGGTAGCAAGGAGATTCAAGTTTATGCTGCTTACTCCAAACATCTGTTGTGGCTGTTTCAAGGTGTCTAAGAATGGGTCTTTGCTCTGTACTTTATAGTTCTATGTGGGATGCATATGTGATTTCTCAACCATAGTAGAAAGTTCATAGGGAAAATTCTAAAGTAGTCATCTGACTATGGTGGGCAGTTTTGTGATATCTGTCAGATAACCTGAATTGTAATTGATTTGAAGAAAAAAAGTATTTTGTGAATACAGGGTACAGTTTAATACTTTGAGCATTATTGTTTTGTTTTGTTTTGTTTTGTTTTGTTTGTTTTTTGTTTTTGTTTTTGTTTTTCTGAGACAGGTCTCACTATGCAGTTCAGGCTGGCTTTGAGCTCACTTTGTAGCTCAGGCTGACCTCAAACTCACAATGATCCTCCTGCCTCAGCCTCTCAAGTGCTGGAATTACAGGCATGCACAACCACATCCAGCTACTTTGAGCATTCTTGATGTAATAAAAAACTGTTCTGTGAATACAGAGTACAGTTCAACACTTTGGTACTTTCTCAGAAATACAGTACTTCTTGTGATGAGCCCTAACTTGGCTGTAGGCCATGCTCCTTGCCGCTGAACCACTAGCCTATCACATTGACTGAAGGAGGGTTCCCAGGACTCAGTGCACATGTTGACCAGCTGAACTCATGCTCTCTGAGAATTACTGGAAGAATTTGATGCTCTGCTGACACTTGAGGTGCTCAGTAGTCAATGCAACTTTCAGCATGACTCAGACTGGAGTCCGTTCATCAGCTCATAGAATGCTGTGTGAAGTTTCAAAACATGGATCTCCAACTCATCTTTGTCTTTGTAGTGCTCTCCTTCCGGTTGCGTGGCATTGTGGTGCATTTGCTGTGGGAAGTTGGTTACACATGGAGCCATACTCAGTGGTACTCTGAATCATATAGTGTGGAGTGCTGGTGTTACCAGCTTTGGGTTCTCTGCTAAACTTCCCAAGAGTATATTTCTGTTTGGTGAGAAAAGTTGCTTCCATTCCTCACTTGTCAAAACAACACACTGGTCCCCAGTACTCTTCCTCACAGTGTGGCTAGCATGTGAAATGTGAGCCTGAGCTGCAGCCATGAGAAAGGGTCTCCTTAGCCCTTGTGCAAGACCCCTGAAGTTGAAAAGTGTCCCATCTCTTGGAAATACAGTCATGTATTTACTATGGAGAGTTAAAGTTCTTGCTATATGTCACTTAGATAATGTTTATTCTGCAGAAACTCGCACAAGCTTCTTGAAATGAAGGGCAGCTTTACCATTGTGCTTTTGCCTACATTATAAAATATATCATAATTCATAGATTACATGACATTTTTTGTACCAGGGATCAAACTCACAACCTCACACTTGCCAGGCAGGCCCTTAAGCTGCTGAGCTAAATCCCTGGCCTTCACGTAACTTTTATTTTACACATTTGTTCCCCAGAGAATTTAGTGTAATTTGGTCCGAGAGAATACAGCTTAGCTGTAGAACACTTTCCTAGTATGCTAAAGCCCTGAGCTCCATCATTAGTATGACAGAATCTAAAATAGCTGCCTCCTCCAACAGTATGTATGTATGTATGTATGTATGTATGTATGTATGTATGCATGTATATACATGTTGGTGCTGCAGATCAAACATAGCACCTTGTGAAGGCTGGGCAAGTGCTTTACTAATGAGCTACACTCAGCCCCCAGTCTCTAATTTAAAGGCAGGAAGGTTGCCGTATCAGTTTGCATTAGAGCAGATACTCTGTGTTGTGTGTGTGTGTGTGTGTGTGTGTGTGTGTGTGTGTGTGTGTATGTGTGTTTGGTTTCTTTTCCTTTTTTGGTACTGGGGATCAAACTCATGCCCTTGCACTTGCCAGGCAGGTGCTATGCTGCTGAGCTAAATTCCTGGCCTCCTTTTCTTTTTTTAAAAAAGGGTCTCACTGTGTTGTTCAGGTTGGACTTGAAATCATTATGTAACCCAGGCTGACTTTCAGCTCATAGCAATTCTCCTGCCTCAGCTTCCAAAGTGCTGGGATTACAGGTGTGTACCATCATCCTGGCATTAGAGCAGATATTATAAAAATCAACCCTGGTGTCTAGTGTTTGGTTCTATGGGAGAAGCTATAAGCTGAAGAAAAGAAGCTCTGACAATGTCAGGAACAGAGCAATCTAGTGCCCAGCCACCTTCTGCAAAGGGCCCCAGCTTGGCCTGCCTGTCACATCTATTGGGATATGATATCTCACAGCCCAGGAGCAAGCAAATATCAGAAGAAACCAAAGGGGTTTTCTTCTGGAGTTGATGGATATGACACATCAACATCTAGGATTACTGACATATTATTCAGATGCCCTTGGTGGCTATTCAGTGTGGACAGATGATGGACATTCTGCAGAGTATGCCCCCCCCCCACTGGTTACTATGTTTTTATTTGCTCTTTTTAAATTTTTCCCTTTTTTCCCCTGGGGGCTCCTTATGTAGTCCAGACTAGCCTTGAATTCATGGTAATCCTCTTGCCTTCATCTCCCACATGCTGGATTATAGATGATGCCACCATACCCAGCTTGATTACCTTGCTTGAAGCTTTGGGGCTCAGAGCTGGAAGAGTTATTATTTGGGAAGTTGAGCAAGAAAAGAATGAATGTTGCTAAAGCTTAAATGTTTGCAGCTTTAGTAGAGGGGGAGGAAATAGGTGGTTCTCCTATTCCAAACTAATCATATGGGTAGACGGATAACCTTACCTAAGTGGATAGTCAGGTAGGTGAGTAAACACTGTGAAGCCATTTAGTTCTTGGAGGTCACAGATTTGGACAAATGGGTGTCTGTACTAAGTATGTGCAGTAGCAAGCAAAAGAGATCCAGTTTCAATACCCAGTGTAAAAGGAAGGTAGTTGTGCATATCACCAAACATTGCAAAGAGCCAGAGTAGAGGTGCGCAGAAGTGTCTGCAGGCTCCAGATTCTGCATCTTAACACAGGATCCTTCTGTACACTTTTGGGAACAACTCTCAAGAAAACTGGACTCTAATGTGCCCACCTATCGTGTTAACCAAGGTTAGGTGCCCAATCTCGTAGTCCACAAACTACCTGGTAGGGGAGGTGTAGCTACCTGTAGGTGGAACTTGGGCCAACTCCCCAGCCAGGGTCTTCTGTGTTATTTCCTAACATCCCATGACTTTTGAATGCATCATCCTACTTCTGCTACCTTCACACCACTCCCACAGCTGCATCTGGATGCAGGTGTAAGGAGGAGGAAGGATGTAAAGGCAACAGCAGTTTATACCAAGCTTCAGGTAGTGGGCCTTGTTCTTGTTTGCAGTACATGTCTGGTATGTACTTTCACAAATTACAGCTGTGCAGTGGTATGTACCTTTAATCATCCGAGCTACCTGGGAGGTCCAGGCAGAAGGGTCATTTATGATGACAATACCATTGTTCTAGGCAACTTAAGAAACTGTCTCAAGATAAAAAGTATAGTAGAAATGGCTGGCGGTTTAGTTCAATGAGTGCTTGGTTCCATCCCCAGTACCATCAAAAATAATGAAAACACCAACAAAATCATTTTTAGACTACTGAGGACATAGTTCTTACTTAGTCTATTTGAATAGGCACATAATCTAGAAGTGCTTCTGACCTACAGCAGTAGTCTTCCTCTTCCCTGGCCTGGCCAGAGCATCCAGGACAGACCCTCACTTAATATTACAGAATTTCAGATCTTTACCCAGAAATGGATTTACACTGCTTCTTGGGGTCTGTCTGTCTGTCTGTCTGTCTGTCTCTCTGTATGTTTGTCACACACTCTCTCTTTCTGTGTGTGTGTGTGTATGTGTGTGTGTGTGTGTGTGTGTGTTTCTTGTTTCCTTAAATGAGTCATAGCAGCTCTGTAGCCAGGTTTGGTAGCTGTCTTAGTTACTTTTTACTCATTGCTGAGACAAAATACCTAAAGGCCAAGTTGGGAAAGGAAAGGTTTATTTCTTACATTTTTTGGAGGTTTCACACACTCAGTTGGCTCCAGGGCATGGCTGGGCCATAGTTCATGGTGGCTGCAAACAGCAAGCAGGAACAGGCAAAGAGCAAGACACACCTTCTCCCTGCCATTACATTACATCCTGGCTCCACCCCTCTGTGGGTATAGCACTGACACCATCAATCCAAGCACTAACAATGAACCATCACAAATGCACAATACAAATACATGAAGCCTGGGGGCCCACAGACATAAACCATGGCATTCCTCCCCTGGCCCCCAGGACTCTTGTACATCCTTTATACAAAAGACATTTAGTCCACCACCAAGAGTTTCCAAAGTCTTAAGTTTCAGCATTGCTGAATAGTCCAAGTCCCATGTCTCCTCCATGATCTATGGCAAACTCTTAAATGTAACCCCTGTACAAATGAAACAAGTTTAAACATTTCTCAAATGCAAAGGCACAAAATAAACATTACTATTCCAAAAGTTACAAACAGGGGAATATAAAGCATTGGAAACAAAGCAAATCCAACATCCAGCAGGATGAACATTAAGTCCTAGAGTTCCTTGCTCTGCATCTGAAGCAATATGGTTACAAGCTCCAAAAGGCTTGTGTGATTCCACCCCCAAGGCACTTCCAGGGATTTCACCTCCTGCAGCTTTTCTCTTAAATCCTCTCTGCTTGCTTTTTGGAGCTTTCCTTGGATCGTCCATGTTTCTGGCTTTTCCAAACTTTTGGGGTCTCCACTGCACCTTTGGCTTCACCTTTATGTCTTCACAAATTGCCCTCTCAGGGGCACACAGCTTGGCCTCCCAGGCCCTTTGCAATAGAGGTAGAAGCCATCTTACCCTCAGAATTTGTGCATTTTCCTAGCACCTAAGATCAGCACCATGTGGATGTTGCCAAGGTTTGCTGCTAGCTAGAGCAGTACTCAGGCTTTTCTCTCTCTTGGCTGTAGGGGTCAGTTGCCTGGATCACAGGGCTCTGTTTAACTGATTGTGAGGAAAAGCTTCTCTATGTTGCCACCATTCTGGAACCTCATGTGGCCTGTCACCATTCTGGAAACTCATGTGGTCTCTGTCGCCATTCTGGAACCTGGTGCTCTGCAGCTTTCTCCTCTGAAAAAATTCTTTTACTTTTGCAGTGAGGCTGCACAGGGTGGGGACCTGCTTCCTGGGATGCCCCGGCCCATCTTTCTTATTTCTCTGTTTTCCCTCAGCCATCAGAATCTCAACTGTCTTTACAATCCACAGCCTTCCTGAAATATTCTTTCTGGCCAAACTCACAGTATTGCAAATTATCCCACTGGGCTCTTTCCTCTTGATTTGCAACATAAAGCTGGCTAAAAGCCCTCTACAGTAGCCATGCCACAGACTCAACATTTGATTGCTTTTTAATTTCTTTTTCAAGATTAATCAGTCCATTGCCCTTTGTTTCAGTCTCAGGCAAAGTCTCTGGACATGAGCAAAATGTAGACAACTTTCTGCCAACCCATAACTCACATCATGGGGAGTCCAACAACTACTGCAGTCCTTCTTCCCAGCAGAAATCTCCCAGGCCTGTTCTTTACCATCAGGCTTCCTATCAGCCTTCTGGTCTCCTGAGCTGTGACCACTATCTCCTCTACAGAACTGCCTAAGCTGCTCTAGCTCTATGCATCCAGGCAACACATCCAAACCTTTCCAAACTCTGCCCACAAGCCATTTCCAAAGCCATTTCTTGAAAAACATGGTAAGGTATAGTCACAGCAAACAACCCCATTCTTCGGTACCAAATTCTGTCTTAGTTACTTTTTACTCATTGCTGAGACAAAATACCTGAAGCCCAAGTTTGGAAAGGAAAAGTTTATTTCTTACAGTTTTTGGAGGTTTCAGTCCACACTCAGTTGGCTCCAAGGCAGGTGGGCATGGCTGGGTCACAGTTCATGGTGGCTGCAAACAGCAAGTAGGAACAGGCAAAGAGCAAGATACACTTTCTTCCTACCATTACATCATATCCTGGCTCCACTCTTATGTGGGTGTAACACTGACACCATGAATCCAAGCACTAGACAATGAACCATCACAAATGCACAATGAAAATGCATGAGGCCTGGGGGCCACAGACATAAACCATGACAGTAGCCTACTACTTCTTGTACTTAGGAGCACACTTCTGCTGATCTGTTTCTCTGTGAATAGCTTTGCTTGTTTCAACTAGAAAATTGTTGTTGTTGTTGTTCTTCTTCTTCTTCTTCTTCTTTTTTTTTTTTTTTCTTGTTTCATCTGAGATAACACATTTGCTGCCTTCTCTGGTACAGTTACTCCCTGGTGATTGTTCCTGTAAGCTTAGTGGTAACTTAAGGAACTCTTAGTTGAAATGGTATATGAAACATTTTACTTAGGAACATAAGTTTCCAAAAGAAAGAAAAGGGGAAGAGAGACTGATTGACTGAGACTGACTAGGGTTTTTGTGTATCTGAAACATACTTGTCCTTTGTGTTCTAATGTCAGACTTACCATGCTTACAATGTTACTGTTTCACATAACTGTGTTACACAAATCACTTTTAGAGATGTTAGTATAGTAAAAGTGTGACTTGAGTCTTTAGAAATAAAGCATATATGAAACCTCAAATCACATTACGTAGTGCATGCAAGACTCACCTACCCACTTCCCTGCAGTACTGCCTTGGTATTGCATGAGTTTCTGTGCTGGTGATACATTTGGCATTGAAGGAGGTGTTGAATGGCTGGCTAAAGAAGAGATCAATGGGTTAAAACCACAGAATGACCCAGTGACTTATCAAGTACCCGTTTACTTAAAGAGCAGTGTACAATAGAAACTGTCCTCTGTTACTTGTTTGCTGTATTAGACGATAATCTTTTTGTGGTTAAAAGTCTGCATTACAGCTGGGAGTATGAAACACATCTATAATCCAAGCACTGGGGGAGACTGGTTACACAGAGTTTGAGGCCAACCTGGACTACATACATAGCAAGACTTTGTCTCAACATTCCCCAAACCACAACCACCCCCCAAAAACACTGTTTTTTAAAGTCTCTCACAAAATTAGGCACTGATGTCTCAACTGAGGTGTGGTTTCCTCTTCCTAGATACTGTTTCTTCATTGTTGAAGTAGGGTTTCATGTTTTCCCCTAATTGTCTTACTACCTTGGATATGAAAATTCTGCTTGAGTTTTATAAGTTGGTAGTAATTCTTCAATTCTCTGAAGTAATGGTGATTTGACTGGGAATCAAGAGAACTCTGTAGCATTTTTTATTTTCTCAGGCATTCTCCATAGTATGTGTGTGACTGTCATTACAAGGATGATGTTAATAACATTAAAACTGTAGAAGATAAAAGGAACTGAGAATATGTGTTATACTTTTGAAAATGCTCAGAGACTGTTCCATTAACTTGTTGGATGTGTAGCAGTGCTTCTTTAATTTGAATGTCTTCTTTTTCACAGGCCTGAGTTGCTGGAGGAAGCCCAGAGGCAAGGCTTACCATTTTCACAGTGGGACGGGCCAACCGTGGTTGAATGGCTGGAGGTACATCCCTTTACTACAGAGACCTATGCTACATGACACAAGCTTGTCGTGCATCTCCTGTCTCTACCTGATGTTCTGGTCTTTTCATTCTTCTTTCTAGCTCTGGGTTGGGATGCCTGCTTGCTATGTGGCTGCCTGCAGAGCAAATGTGAAAAGTGGGGCCATCATGTCAGCTCTGTCAGACAGACAGATCCAGCAAGAGATTGGCATCAGCCACCCTCTGCACAGACTGAAGCTGCGGCTGGCCATCCAGGAAACCCTGTGGCTCACCAGCCCTTCGGCTACACCCACATTGAAAAAGGTATGTTCACAGAGGCTCTGTGTGCCCTCTGTGGAGGAGGAAGGCAGAGCCCACAAAAGCAGTGGCCTGCTAATGTTTCCGTGCTGCTTCCTAATCATACAGGGTGGTTTCAACTTAAAATTTCAGGAAAGCATAGTACAACCCCTAACTTGGAGGGGTTGAGTGATCCAAAGAAAATGTGTGAACTGCTTGTGTAAAAGTGTGGTTAAAGCCAGGCGTGGTGGCACATGCCTGTAGTTCCAGTACTCAGAAGGCTGAGGTGGGAGGATCACTGTGAGTTCTAGGCCAGTGGGTTACAGTGTGAGCAGCTTGAACTGAGTAATGAGATCCCGTTTCAGAAAAGACCAAAAAATTAATAATTAAATAAATGAATAAAACTTGGTTAGAAAGGCCTTCTTTAAGAAAGAAGGCTTTTTGAAAGGTAGAAAATTGATTGTCACAAATGTACGTATGAATTTATCAAAACTGAGTAAGTGTAAGGACCTCTTGAGGAAGGAAAAGTTAACATTTTAAGTAGCATTTCATCCTTGAACTTTGATTTCTATTTCATAGTTCAAACAATAATTAGTACTTGTACTGTATATAAAGGTACTTGCTAAGCAAATTATATGCGGAAAATATTGTTTTTCTTCAAGTATACAGGTAGCAAAATATACAGATAAGCCCAGGAATGTATAAACCTTTACATACAATCCCCGGGCATAAATAAGCACCTGGTTATGGCCCCTTGGCTATAAACTAGGTTGGGCTGCCCTTACTTTGTTGTGTGTGGCTTCTTTCCTTCAGTCTTGTGCGTGTGAGTGCATCTGCATCACTGCACATATAGGCGGGACTTACAGAGTAACTGTAATTTGTGGCAGTCCAGAGGTGCCACTGACATACAGTTGACATGCTAACAAGGGGTGGTCACCTCCCAGAAATCCACTGGTTCCTGGACAGTTCTAAGCTTCTCTTCTTTGTGGATGTCTTTTTTTCCCTACAAGAACTAAAGGAGGAAAAATGCTGAGTTTCCTAGATGCAC
Source organism: Cavia porcellus (assembly GCF_034190915.1). Lineage (NCBI taxonomy): Eukaryota > Metazoa > Chordata > Mammalia > Rodentia > Caviidae > Cavia > Cavia porcellus. Next base: position 39,878,363 of record NW_026947501.1, on the reverse strand, counting down.
TGTGGTTGTGTGTCACGGCACCAGCAGGTGCTCTGGGTCTTGGGAGCTGCATGTGTCTGTCCAACCATGCCTGTGCTCACAAAGATGCTGTCCACTTGGGGAGTAGTGAAGAGCCCTCAAAGAGCTTCCTGGTGACTCTTCTGATGAAACATTGGTGGTTATTAGAAGGGAAGAGCAGGCCAGCTCTTAAGTTGCAAAGTTCAGGGGTTTTTCATTTAGATGTTCAACAAACTCTTAGAGCTGTGTAGACATCCTTCTGAGCAGCAGAGCAAGGTCTGCCTACAGTAACTTTATACACAAAAAAGTGTGAAGATTTTGTTGTTAGAGAATTATGAAAATGAACAATAAGCCTTTTTTTTTTTTTTAACGTATGGCCAAAGAACACTTTCCCTTGGTGGAATGTTTTGTAACCAGTATCAGTCTGTTCTGCAGCTATTTCCACATTAATGTGGGCTTTGTAGAAATGAAGATGCTGCATGGCTTTTTCAAAGCTTTTAAGAACCCTCTTTCAAAAGGGAGCTTCTGTGATTCAGTTGAACTATTGGCAAGGACTACACCTCACATCAGAAAGACTCTCCATATCACCAGTTACAAACACAGAAATTGCTGTTCTTGGGGAGCTTACAGTGGGCTAGCAGAGTGGCCATCAGTCTCAGGTTTGACTCAGATGGTGACAAGTGCTTTGTTTTTGGTGTTTGCATTGTTTGGCTCTCCTGTGCTCACTATCTTGTGCCCTGGCCTCCTGGGCTTCCTCTGGCTTTGGATCATCTGCTGAAAGCAGCCACAGGAAGCCAAGGCCAGAGCATCCTGTTGTTAGCCTGTGTTGGGGTGAGACTGCTTTCTGTGTGTTTTGTTTTATTCTTTTGTTTTGCTGTACTGAGGCTTAAACCTAGTGCTTTGGGAGAGCCAGGCAAAAACCCTATCATGAGCTATACCTCCAACATGGTGAGACTATTGAAAATACTGTGTATTGAATCATCAGTTACTGGGGAAAGTAACTTTTCAGAAATATAAAGTATGTTCTCATCCATACTTTTAAGCATGTGATCTGGAAATTGTGTGCTGTTCTCCTTATATTCCGACCACACTGTTATTGTTTAAAAGAGGATGAGCCTGTGTTAATGATCTCTGGCTTTCTCTGTGGGTGCCTGAAATGAAAATGTGCAAAGAGTGACCTTTGCCTCGTGGCTCCTTACTGTGCCTGTGGCTCATATGTGCGTCCTTCTCCTTTCTGTCACGCTTCCCTTGCCCTGGATGTGGCTGGTGCACTGGGGTCACCTTAGACCACAGGAAATGTCTGGTTAACACATGAAGAGATGGAAACACTTGCAGCCACATCTCAGATGGTCAGTCAGCCCTGCAGCTCATGTTCCAAAGTGGGTTTCCTACTCCAGACCAAAGGGCCCTTTGTCTTTTGTTGAAAACAAAAGTTAATTTGCATTTGTTTGAAATATAATGTGTTCTTTTTAGGTTATTAGCTCATAGCGTATAGTCGTATTTGCATTTTTTAGATTTTTACAAGAATTTAGTTTATAGATTTGCCCCATTTAGAGAAGATGTAATTTGCTTCTCCTTTTGGAGAGACCTCCATTGAGCACTGCGTTGTGGTTGTCTAACGCCAACAGTCTACTGTATGAGGTTAGTTGGCATGGAAAAAGTCTGCTCCTTGCATGGAAAATTGAAATTCTTGGATTTTCATGAGTTTTTGCATGAGGCATTGATATTTTGAATGTTTTTCACTCAGTCAAGGTGCATGTTCCCTGCAGAATTAATTTGCTTACACTACTAAAGTTCACTAATACTAATAGTTATGTTCTTTTACATTCCTAACAACCTAACATCAGGAAGATGAGGAGGGAAGCTGGATAAGGTTGGAGTCTTTCTATAATATTTCTTCACTCTGTAGCAACAAAAAGCAATTGAGGATGTAAACTTGTGTGACCTGCTTTAGTAGGTGTTTTTCACATCTTAATTTATTCATAGTATCATTAATGACTTGAAGAATGTAATCAAATAAATCACAGGATTAAAGATTACATCTCATGGATAATTTTGAACATTTCCCATATGGGATCATGGAAATTACTTTGAACGAAGGTTGTTTTATTTATGAATAGAATCTTTTATACAAAGTCCCCTGGTTTAGGCAACTCCTGAGTTTATGTACATGTAGTTCGTTGCTGGGTTAGTTTTGTTCTAAAATGTACTGCTGAAAAAAATCATGAAATACACTTCTAAACCTGAAAGTTGGCACGGGGCCTTTCCCTCTATGTCTTTATATTGTTATTTGACTAAGTACTGCCCTACTGTGTTGAGTTAAAGATCTTAGTAATGGAGTTCTCAGAAATTAAGGCTTATCACTTCACAGAGATTGAATTTCAGCTGCCTAACTCTTCACTACACAGAAAGCTCTGCCCCATGTTTTACAGTGTCTGAGTCAGATGACTTGGTTAAATTCCCAGCATCCCTCTGCCCTCGTGGGTCTTTGGTGGGCACAGTGCAGTACCAGGGGACTTGTAGTTCTTCAGCTTTTCCCAGGGGCACGGTATTCGGGGGCTCAGAAGAGTTAGCATATGTCTGAAAGCAAGTATAAATGAGTTAAGATTAGAATTTGCTGATTCCAAGATGATGCTTGAAACAGTTGCTTCTGTTTGCATTTCTAAAGGTTATTCAGTTATAGCACTTGGTTGTTTGTTTTGTTTGTTCATTTGAAAAAAAGAGAGGTGGAACTTGGTGACACATATGGGTCATCCCAGGACTTGGGAGGTTGATCAAGCATGTTTGTTGCAAATTTGAGACCAGCATAGGCTACATAGTGAGTTCAAGGTCAGCCTAAACTACATAGTAAAATCCTGTCTCAAAATTACAAAAAGTTTAGAAACAAAAACTAAGAAGAAAGAGAATAGCTACTAACTGGGTTTCCCTCCCTGGGTTTAGATACTCCCTGCCTCTAGAATCACTTAAATTCACCTAGTTAGAGGTCTCTCTACAGGACCAACAATGACCATCAGTGAATTAAGCAGTGCATTTCATAATTACGTAAGTTTCAATATATTCCAAAAGACAAAGTAGAATATGGTCACCACTTCAATATGAAATAGCATCAGAGACATAAAGTGTAGTTGAATAAGCTTAACATTTGCTTTTTGCAGTGACCACATAAAAGTGGCCCATGCAGAAGATTCCAGATTTACCCCACATGCAATGTTCTGCAGAAGCTTGGTGCACTTTGCCACCATCCTTTCCCAGACAGAGCTATGCTAGCACAAAGCATTGTGCTTTGCCCGTGCTGGCACTGGGTGGCCTCAATCCTGACTGAGCTTTGGAAGGAACACTCAAGTGTGGTCAGAACTGTTCGCATATCAGATGTAAGATATGACTGGCTGTGTAAGAAGGCTGTGCCAGCTGCCAGGAGCCATTAATGAGCAGGACAGCTGCAGTCCCACTCTCGTGGAGCTCGCATTTTACTGACCTTGAGACTGAGCGTGACTTGTCCATGCTTGGAGCATGAGGTCCCTTTGCACACTTCTTCAGAAGGCTGTGGTGGCAGCCAGGGAGAGGAGGAGGCTCTCCCTCAAACTGAGTCTGAGCTGTCAGAATCTGCATTATCAGCAACTGCAAAAGTAGTAAACAGAGATATGGAGGGTTTGCTTCCGCACAGCTTTTTATTTGGAAGATTTCTTCTACTCATTAGAAGATAGCATAGTCAGCAGGCCAGAAAACATCAAATATTCAGGCTGTGAATCCCAGGCCCATGAAAGTATGACTCAAAGGACTGCATCATGGTAACATTGTTAGGTATCTTAATGGTTACCATAGTGGTATATTTGTCACTCATCATTTAAAGAAAGTTTTGAAATCTTTTCTGTTAGAATTGGAACATTCCTCTTAGCTGAGCCATCCCTTGTATCTTGACTGGAACAAATAAAATACTAGAGTGGAATCCATTGTTCTAAACCAAACATGGAGGCCATGCATGGTGGTTTATGACTGTAATCCCATAACTCAGGAGGCTGAGGCTGGAAGATATCAACTTAGAGACCAGCCTGGGCCTAGTGAGACCCTGTTGTAGGGGGTTGGGGATGTAGCTCAGGTTAGAGTGCTTGCCTAGCAGGTATGAAACCCTGAGTTCAAGCCAGGAGGGGATGGATGGGAATGGATAGTTTTTTATTTTAAAGGATTCCTCAATGTACCTTAGGATTCCTGTGAATGTAATTTAATCTTCCTTAGCTGGAGAGCATAACGAACCATTCTCTGTGAAGTGGTTGTATATCATGTCTATTTTTCATTGTACAGACCTTGGACATATTCTGTTGAATTGGTTGCTAAGGATTTTATGCAGTTTAGTGCCATTATATAAGATACTTCTAAAATCTCAATTTCCAGTTCATTTTGTATATTTAGAAATGTTAATTTTTGTGTATTCATTGTATATTCAGCAGCTTTGCTAAATTCATGTATAAATCCTAATAGCTATTTCATAGACTTTTTCAACAATGATAATTGTGTCATTTACTAATAAAGAGAGGTTTATGTCTTTCTCAACTCATGCCATTTTTATGTTTTTCCTGCCATTACAGTGGCCAGGTCTCCAGCACAGCCAAACATAAACGGTGACAGTGGACACCCCTTGTGCTTCTTTCCGTTCAGGGAGACATTTGGTCCCTCATTGTGAGGTTTTTAGCTGCAGGCTTTTGGTAGATGACCCTTAATAGATTGAGGCGGTGGGTCTTTCGTCCTAGAATGCTGAGTTTCATAACTGAATGATGGATCTTGTGCCACATAAGGTATTATGAGACATGGCTTTCTTTGCTGATCTCGTAATTGGGCAAATTTCATTGATTTTTTTTTTTCCTCCTCAGTTGGTGAACCAACCTATTCCTGAGTCAGTAAACCTACTTACCATGATTCCTTATTTTTGGTGTAGTGCAGACTAGTCCCAAACTCGAAATACTTTTGTCTCAGCCTCCTGAGTGCTGGGTTTACAGGCATGCACCACCATACCACACCACAAAAAAAGTATGTCCTGAAGCCAGATGTGATGATGCACCCCTGTAGTTGCCAAAACTCAAGAGACTGAGCCCAGAAGTTGGCTGTTATAATGTCCTATGACAATTGGGCATTAAACTAAGATGGACATCATACTAAGAGTGGCATCAATATCTCTTTGCATAGGGAGTGCTTGTGCATAGCCACTGCACTCAATCCTGGTAATATAATGGGAATCTCTGTCTTTAAAGGTTGTGGGGAGGGGCTGGGGATTTAGCTCAGTGTTGCAGCACCTGCCTTGCAAGAATGAGGTCCTGAGTTCAATTCCCAGTACCCCCCCCCAAAAAAAAAGAAAGGAAAAAGTGTAAGTTATATCTGGGTCAGATTGATTGACAGTATTGTTTTTGTCCGTAGCCTTCCTGATTGTTTTCCTTTTCTTAGTCCTTTTTGGTTTTTTGATTGGCACATTGAACCAGTTGTTAAGAGAGGAGTGTTGAAGTCTTCTAAATTTAATTGTATTTTTCTTTTTTTGTTCTTAGTCTCATTAGTTGTTCGTTTATCATTTTAAATTTACTTTTCCTGATTTTCAAATACACTTGTCATTTAGGAAGACAAAGTATTAAAAATAAAATCAAAACCAGCTAGAGCTCATTTGAATGATTTGAATTGATTCTTCAAACTTGTTCATGAGTCATGATCATTCTTTATTCCTATATTATTATATTGAAAACTAATTCAGAAAAGGAATTTATAGACAGGTATGATTTTTCTATAGCTTGGTAAATTGTCCTAAATGAGTCATAAAATTTTGCCAATATGATTTCTGTTGGATAAAACTTTAGGAATTTGAAAAGGTAGGAATGGGAGACCAAATATTTAGAAATTATGAAAAGCAATGTTGTCATTCATTTAGCCTTTAAGAATGTTGTCTAGATTAAAAATCTGAACTGATGTCACTCATTTGTTGAAATCAGACACTTGCATATGGGGACATGAACCACGAGTGGATTGGCAATGAGTGGCTGCCCAGCCTGGGCCTACCTCAGTACCGAAGCTATTTCATGGAGTGCCTTGTGGATGCTCGGATGCTGGACCATCTGACCAAGAAAGACCTGTGGGGGCGGCTGAAAATGGTTGACAGTTTTCACAGGTGAGGCAGTGCAAGTGGTTCTTCCTAACGGATCAAGAGACTTCACATTGCCACCGTTAAATAACCCCTTATTTTGTAAATAGGAACAGCTTCCAGTGTGGACTTATGTGCCTGAAAAGGTTAAATTATGATCGGAAAGAACTGGAAAGAAGAAGAGAAGAAAGTCAGGATGTAGTTAAAGGCAAGTACATTATGCCGGATGGATGCAGCACATGCCTGCTGCCTCCCAGGCAGCCTGGGTGATTGCCTGTTTGAAAAAGTATAGCAGCCAGCTGAGCTGGCACATACCTGCAATCCTAGCACTCTGGGAGGATATAGCAGCAGAGTCACAAGCCTAGCCCAGGCAGCTTGGACTCCGTGAAACCTTCTGTCAAAATGAAAAGTATAACAGGGCTAGAGATGCAGCTCAGTGCAAATCCCTGTGTTTATTCCTGAGTACCTCAAAAAGAAATCAAGGGCTTAGTGATAAGGCACTTGCTTACCACTTGCATTGCCCTGGGTTTGATCCCTAGGACTGAAAAAAAAAAAAAGCACAAAATAATCATACATTTATCTGGGAATTACACAAATTACAGTTCCAGCTACTAAGAATACTAAGGCAGGAAGATCACAAATTCAGGGCCGACCTGGCAATTTAGTGAGACCCTGTCTCAGAACACTAAAACTAGATTTGAAAATTAGGGGTGTTAAGAATGTAGTTCAGTGAAAAAAGACTTGCCTAGCATGCTCAGGGCTCTGGCTTCTGTCTCTAGTACCACAAAAAAATAAATCAGGGAAGACTTTTAAGTGGAAACAACTGGCTTGGCATGATAACAAGAGGAGGGATGAAAAGGGGTGCCCTGAGACAGTGTGTGCTTATCTCAGTCTGTAGGCTACCCTCTTGGTGCTGGCATTCTTTCATGTAGTTTTCCTTTTGTTGTTGTACACTGTATACGCTCTCTCAGAGATTCTGCCTTATGCTATTAGATCAGAGCAAGGCAAACAAGCCACTGCCTTTTGCTTACTGGATAGAGGTCAAAACTACAGCTTTGGGAGCTTTTTCTAAGGCCTGTGGCAGCATGCAGGGCACACAGTTCTGCTCCCAGAGGGAGGGAGAGGTCAAGGCAACCAATAGCCTAGCACCCATAATTTTGTAATTTATTTATTTATTTTGAGACAGAATTTCACTAAGTACCCTGGTCTGGGATTACACCTGTGACCCTCCTGCCACAGCACCCATACTAACTGGGATTGCAGTCCTTACAGAAACCACAGAGTGTCCTGTGGGCAAAGGAAAGACATGTCAGAAACAGGCCAGGAGGTAGGAGAGGGCATGGCAGCCCCCTCAGTATGACAGGGACAGGCATTTTCTCTGAAGACAACACTGAATGTCATGCTCACGAGAGTCTCTCAGAATTCTCGGTAGTTACTAATAGCACTGCAGTGATGAGAAGAAATGAGACTTACTGAATAATGATCAAGCACTGTGTCAAGTCTTCCATAGTTGATTCATTCAGGCTGCATCGTGGTTCTGTTATTTTCATCCTCATTCTGATGTCTTTTTCTAAATAAAATAAAGGATTATCTATTGGCCAGGGATGTAGCCCTGTGGTAGGACACTTGCCTAGTCTGTGCAAGGCCTGGGTTTTAATTCTTTTAAAACAAAGAATACGTTGAGGTCTATTTAGAAAAGAAAGTCATGGCCGGGGATATAGCTCAACAACAGAGCGGCTGCCTGGCAAGTGCAAGATCGTGAGTTTGATCCCTGGTACCAAAACAAAGTTGAGAAAAAAAATCAGACATGAAATGTATTAATCCATTTAATTTGTTTTCTATATCCCCTCTCCATATTTTGTCAGTTGGCAAAAGCAGTCTTTGAAAAGATTGGTGGTCAGATATATTTTTACAGAGTGGCAATTTTTTGGTCTGTAATAGAATACATTTAATAATTATCTTTGTATGATATACGATTGCCAAAATCTAGTATGCTGGAATGTCTTTAAAATTCTTTCTTTGTAATATATTAAGATGTTGATATGACCAAAGCTTCAGAAGCACAGGGGCTGGGGTATGGCTCAGTGGCTTAGCACCTACCTGGTAAGCACAAGGCTCTGAGTTTGATTCCCAGTACAACAACAAGAAAAAGTAAAAGAAAACGAAGGTCAGAAGGTCAGAAGCAAAGAGTTTGTGTTGAACTCAGCAAGGTATCTGAACTGTCATGGTATCTGCCCCTTTCATGATGGAGAAGCATATCAGGAGACCCTGGGGTCTGTGTAGGAAACATGCTTATACGTGCTAGGTCTGACTCTGACCCTCAGCCTGATGTTTTTGCAGTCTTAGGATTGAACCCCAGGCCTTGTACATACTAGGCAAGTGATCTGCCACCAAGCTACATCCTCAGCCAATCATGCTGTATTGTTCCCTGAATATATCCCATCCACAATCTTACTGTGACACCTGAGTGCACTAGGGGAGGCTTCTAAAGGGAAAGTTTTTATTAGAATGAGGCAGAACCAAAACAGCTGTGTCTAGGTGTGTGTCTGTCAGTATTTGTGAGTGTGGAGTCCATTTTCAGGAACTGAGGGATCAAGATCCATGCTAGGAATCTTTCCCCTGCATTGCAGGACATGTATGATGAAGAGGTTTTCTGAAGCCACATTTACAGTTGTTTTGTTCTTTCACAGATGTGCTTGTTTGGAGCAATGATCGAGTGATTCGCTGGGTCATATCCATTGGCCTTAAAGAATATGCAAACAACCTCATAGAGAGTGGGGTTCATGGCGCACAGCTGGCCTTAGATGAAGCCTTCGATTACAACACATTGGCCCTGTTGTTACAGATCCCGACAGAGAACAGAAAGGTGACAACGGAGTCTGTGCCTCTGTCTGCTTAGCCACAGTGTTCGGTTTTTCTGTGGTTCTAGAATACTTATTTTTCATTTGAATGGAGAGAAAATTTAACTCTAGACAACTAGTAATCACTTTCCATAACTAATCTATAATATGGTAGTTCAAAATAAGCAAATGCTTGATTTTTCACTATCTTTTCTTTCCAGTTTGTGTTGCAAGCATGTGAGTCTTTGAAGTCTTTGTTTTAAAAAATTGTAATGTGTAACATCCTTCAGATATATTTAGTTGTTGTTTTGTTACTTCAGGCTCGAAATGTCTTGGACAAAGAATTTGCCGACCTTTTGGTCCTTGGGACTGTCAGACGTTTTGATGTTGTAAGTTTTCAGCTTTTTTCTCCTCTCACTGCTAGGAATCAACCTCAGGGCTTCACATATGCCAGTTGAGTGCTCTACTACTGATCCTTGCTCTTGGTCCACTACTTAATTTTTGGCAACCTTCAAAAATTATTTCTATATTGTCAAACAGATTGCAGCCTGCGATCAAAGTCTTAAGTTGTGTTTTGGTGACAGCTGACTGTCCTGCCCCAGTTCTTCTGTTTGGAAGGTTTCTTTCAAAAGTATATTAAATTTCCCCTCATGCTAAATCATAACTCACCTGTTGCCATACATTACGATTGTCTTCAGTGAGCTCCAAGAGTACTTGATTTTCACAAAGAAGATGGAAGCTGAATCTGGAAGCAAAGCATTTGTTGGATTATTTGTAGCCAGAATATTTTGAAAATAAATAAAAGTACATTATATAGCAGGCAAGAGCTTGTCCACAGTAAGAAATAAAATATTCTGATGGGTGAGAAAATCACATCCCTGGTGCCCAGGACTGCCCTCGTTTCTCCAGTTGGGGCCCAGCAGGAATGTAGTCATGTTTCCTCTCACACTGAAGTTCCAGTGTGTGCAGCACATTGGAAGGTCACCAGGAAAGGCTAAGTAAAGCAAAACAGTCAGGGGCTTAGGAGTCCTTCTGAAGGACAGTTATCTTTATTAGAGTGTGCCTGTTCTGTGTTTTCATTTGCCAGGAGGATGACAAACACTTTAGGAGAGCACCTTCATGGAGAGAGAAGGTTAGAGAAAAGGCCATTCACGGCGTGGCAACTGGGTCATCAGAGACACTCCCTGCAAACTTCCGAGTCTCTTCTTCCAAGTCTTTCTGCTCTATGCAGCCCAATGAGATCCAGATGGATGGTATGTGGTGGGCCATGTAATGCAACACTGGCTGGGAGCATGTGCGCGCTAATAATTACCTAGAGTGGCCATTGTATGTGTTACAAAGCATCTGAGTTTGGTTGCATGCCCAGGTGTCAATGGTTCAGAATTAGCCCTAACATTTGTTGGAAAATGGTTAACAACAATAATAGAATTTTTAAAAAATCTGTCTGGTTGAACCTTAGCATCCTTGCCCAACTAATAAAGTGGAGCACCCATCTGTGCTCTCAGGGCTGAGGCTGATGCACCTGTGGGGTGCAGTGTGTGGCAGGCAGCACTGGCTTGCCAGGAAAATTGCAGTGTGACACTTGGGACTTCTCTCCACACTAGAAGAAATGGCAGAGTAAACTTTAGCTCACAACTTCCAGCTTCTGCCAACTCTGTCTTTCCTTTTCCCTTCCCTCCAGTGTTATCTTTCCATATACTTACCTTGTGCCACCTGAAGAGGGACAGGGAAGAAGGCAGAAGCCTTGTGGAGACCGCTAGGGCAGCGCTGCTGCCTTCTCAGTGAGAGATGGCAAGGCATTGACCTTTCCAGTGCAGTCGGGATGGCCCTTATGTAACTGCTGACTGAAGAGTGCAGTTGGCTGAGAGGAGACCTTGAGTCCCTGACAGTCCTGCCCACCTAGTAAAAGGCACTGATAGGGTCCTGAGAGAGCCCACATCCACATCCAGCTCTTGTGGTAGCAGGGACATGACCTTGAGCAAGTCATGTAGCTGTGCTGTGCCTCAGTTTCCATATCTGTAACTTGGGCATCATAGTAATGTGATTTTGATGCTTCAATGTGTCATGTGGGTGAAGCTGATGGAGTCCTGAGCCTCTGCATTGCTGACAATCTCAGTGTTAGGTGGAGACTTCATTCCTTCTCATTCCTGATGTACATGGTTGTGCTGTATAAACTGTACCAGTGGGGTTGTTACAAGTTTCCTGTTGTTAGCCCCCTGTGTAGGTAGTTTTCCTTTTTTCTCTTTCTTGCCTGTATGAAAATCAGAGGAAAATACATTTATATAAACTTTTTAAAGCTGAACACTTTCCAGTGTGTCTTTTAACTAGTAAGTTCTTAAGAATTAACACTTTCTCCCTCAAGGTGTCTTACAAATGTTGGCAAGGCATGGAAGTGCATGCCTGTAATTCCAGTACTTGGGAGGCTGAGGCAGGAAAATCATGAATCTGAGATGTATGTGAATCATAAATCCAGGTTAAGGCTATACTGAGCTTCATAGGAAGACCTTGTATCATAAATAAAATAGATAAGTAAGTAAGCTGTGACGGGCCTTGAGCTTAATTTCCATTGGCTTACTAAATAGTCTAAATGAGTACTCTGTTGTTTGCCCTGTACCTTCAATTTCTGTTTCACTATAAGAATCACATTTTCTCTCTGAACATTGCAAGCAATATTAACATAGCTGGATGTGGAGATCACCTGTAATCCCGGCACTGGGGAAGCTAAGGCAGGAAGGTTGCTGAGAGCTCAGTACCAGCCTCGAATTCACAGGGATTGTAGGGCCAGTGTGAACTACACAGGGAGACCTTGTTTCAACAAAACAAAACAAAAATAAAGGGTAGTATTAATGAGTTTGTTTGTTGTTGATTTGTTTTTTTGGTGGCATTTTTGTGGTTGTGGTTGTTGTTTTGGGGTTTGGGGTGGTACTGGGGAGGGAGCCTTCTACCTGTACTACACACCACCCCTTCTTTTATTATCCAGAAAGGGTCTTGTTAAATTGTCCAGGCCTGGTTTGAACTTGGAGTTTTCCTGCCTCAACCTCCCAGAGTGCTAGGATTACAGGCATGTGCAGGCAAACTGTGTAACACTAAATTTAAATGGATTGAATAGAAAAAGTTGTCAGGGTAAATTACATAGAAGATGTCTATGCCACATTGGTAAGAAGGTGGACTGTTACAAATGACTTGCGAGGTGGAGAGTATAAGATAAATTACAGCATGTCTCCTAGACTTTAGAATGAAGGTTTACAATGACTGCCCAGTCTTACCAACACGGCCAGCTATCTGTCTTTTCTAGAGCTATGGCAAGATGTTGCTAAGAAGTATTCCTGGTATACTTGCAGGAAAACAAAACACTGTACAACTGGGAGTGTAAATATCTGCAGAAGATGTTGCAAGCTCTTTACCCAGTTTGTGACAGGGCTGTACTGCCTGTTTAGCCACCCAGTGTTTGTCAAACAAGGACCCCTGCCTCCGTGTTCTCCATCCTTTTTTGTAGAAACTGAGACAAGCTTTAGTCTTCTGAGAAGCACTGGCCATGGCCTCTGGGCTGTGCCTCTTTGCCTGCAACCCACCCTGAGAGCAGTGCCTGCAGAGCAGCTGGGGTTCCCTCCTCCCCTTCGTGCTGCTGATTCACCCCATTCATTCCTGGAGGTCTAGCTGTAGGGCACAAGGAAAAGTCCAGTTGCTATATCAAAGTGTGGCTTAAGGAGCTGCAGAGTAGCTATGTTAGGTGGTTGTCCTTTCTGTATGTGCACACTGAGGTGGTTTGCACTTCCAAGGGGCCCTATTGCTATTTTAGGTGCAAGTGTCCCCTTGGGTGGTGACAGAACCACTCTGGGCAGCCCTCTGATGCTCTTGCCTCACTCTCCCAGGCAGTCTTAGGATTCCTCAGTAGACACCATTGTAGGTGTGGAGATGTGTGTCTTACCTGTGCCCCGTGTGAAGTGTTAAAACTAACAGCACTTTGTTTTTGCATACTTCCTCTCATGGTTGTTGGAACAGGCAGTGTATCAGAAACACAGAAGTTGGATTCTGCGACAGTCAGGACTTCCTCCTGTTAAGCCTCCTGTTGGTGAGTAGAGAGCAGCGTAATCCCTGGAGATCATCCCTGTACAGCAGGGTGAAGCTGTAACAGGGCTAACAGTGTGGGTTTAGACCATGCCAATTTACATGGGGAACTTCAAAATGACAGAAATAGTAGCTCTGTACCCATCAAGGCGATTTTGGTTTTTAGCTGACCATAAAGAGGGCTGTGTGTCATTTTTGTTCTGTTAACTTTTATTTTTATTAGTAAGTTAGTTGTACTTAAATTCATCATGGAGAGTTGGTACCTGTACTAGGACATCTTAAATCTTTTTACCTCCCCTCTCCTGTGTCCCTTGTGTCTCCAGTTTTAAAGAAAAACACGTTCGTTCCCATTTTTTCCTAAAAGCTAAAAATGCCTACTCACTTGAAGTGATGATCTGCTGATGCCATTGTTGGGGGGTGGGCAGGAAAGCAGCAACTGAGGAAAAAAGCACCCCAAAAGCTGACCACACCAGGAGGCCAGAGCCTGAGATTGGGAAGCATCTCTTCCACTGTGTTTATACACAGTGGTACACAGCTCCTATACTGGCTTTGTTACAAACACACATGTACGCACACATATATGGGGAATTGAACCCAGAGTGTTCCCACTGTGCTATATCCCTAGCACCCCATCCCCTTTTTAGTGGGGACAGGGTCTTCCTAGATCATCTAGTCCTTGTTCAAACTTGCAATCTTTCTGCCTCAGCCTTCTGACATACGGGATTGCAGACGTGCCACCATACATGGCAGACATTTTAAACACAAAGCTGCATTGCCATGCCTGGGCGCCAGTGAGCCACTTGTGTCCTCATGGTCTAGAGCTCTGACTGACTGATGGCAGAGGTGTCATTGACCCGTGATCAGAACCCCAGCTGGAGCTCTGCCTACTGTGCTTGTGTTCAGTGCCTCAGCTGGAATCTGGGATGGGCTCCATAGTCTTTTAACTTTAACTTTTAAAACTGTCACAAAATGTAAAACCTCTCTAGTCCATGAGCAGGGTCCTCAGTGTTCTGTCTGCTGACGCTCCAGCAGGGAGGAGGCAGGAGGCCTGGGGAAGTGGGCCCCAGCATGTGTGTCTGAAGTCATGGTCCTTTTCCAGGTGGTGTGTGTTAAGAGAGGCTTTCTGTTTGTTTTTATCTTCCAGTTTTCCTGCACTACTTCTACAGATGATATGCAGCATTTTGAATCCAACAGAGACTACATTTTTTAATTCAGTCGAATCGCTGTTAATACTTGTTATATGGACTCCTAAGATATTTTATAACAGAGTTTTTAATTAGTGAAAAATTCATCAATAACATAGAGAAAATATTTTAGAATTTAATGTTTCTTCTATTTTTGTAAACTTAGGACTTTTCATTTATATAGTTACTTACTTTTTCATCTATGTTTAGGCTATAAATATCTCTGGAAGTAATTCATGTTCTTATATCTAATTTTAGTCTTTCAAATGAATGTACTGTAATGCTTGTATGTATAAACCCTATGAACAAATACACGGCTTTTGTAAATTGTGCACATATTATAATTATTACTATTTAACTTTTTAATGATAAGCCATCCCTGAAAAAATTAGTTTACTACCCTTTTTTTGTCTTTTTTGTTTTTATCGGTACTAGGGATCAAACTCAGGACTGCCTGCTTGCAAGGCAGGTGCTTATGCCACTGAGCTAAATCCCCAGCCCAGTTTACTACATTTATAAAATTGTTGTGACATAAGCAATGTGCATTATCCTTCACCTTGCTCTACATCAGTCATTTTAAAATCAGGAGGTAGGGGCTGGGGATTTAGCTCAGCGGCATAAGTGCCTGCTTTGCAAGCAGGAAGTCGTGAGTTCGATCCCTGGTACCGATAAAAGCGAAAAAAGACAAAAAAAAAAAAAAATCAGGAGGCTTCATTCCAAGCAGTTGTCATATTTTGAGGTTGACTGACCTTAACTGTCCTTTTTTTTAGCAAGAAATCAGAGTCTAATAAAGTCGGGACTGAACCGTTGCACCAGAGCACTATGGAACTTTCTTAGCACTGGTTCCCTTTTCCCCATCCTGTCTCTGGACTTGGGGAGCTTGTCTTCAGAGACTTGACCAGAAGCCATGAGCTGGGAGCTTCTCTCATCAGGGCTGGAGTGGCCAGGGGTGGACCCCAGCCTGGAACCTTCCCTGCCTCTTTCCTGTGAGCATGTGGAAGGTGCCTCCAGCTATTCTTAGAGGACCAATCACTGAGCACTGTGCTCACATCTCACAGACATTGGTGCATGAGCAGATGAGAGCAGGAAACCCTGAAAATAAAGTTGTACTACTCTAACTAATCAAGGCCTTAATTTTCATATGTGAGTCACCTTTTTACATTGGTTTATAAACATGTTTCAACTAGTCATACATTTTTAGATTTTGATGACATAGCCATTTTGGATTGAACAAGTAGCAAATGTAACTTGCTTTTCACTGGCATATTAAAAAGCCAGCAAGGAAGGAGTCAGATCAGGGTGCATGTTATTTATTGTGCAACTGATACATAGGTAGACGCAGCATGCCTTTTTAATTTAGTTTATGCATACAATTCACTTGTACAATCCATATTACTGCCCTTTTTCTATTAATTTTTGTGGAACTTTCTGAGTAAGTAACAAAGTATACAGTCATATACACATATATACTTTTGAACTATTTTAATCACAGTATTATTTATTGCTTTCTTCCAATAAAGTTCTGAAACATTTTTCACTGCCAGTGAAGAGTTTTTTGAATAGGCCATGATTTTGTTAAAAGTTAAGTGCAGCTGAATTGTGTGTGTGTGTGTGTGTGTGTGTGTGTGTGTGTGTGTGTGTTACCGGACATCGAACTCATAACCTCATGCTTGCCAGGCAGGCACTCATGACACTGAGCTAAATCCCTGGCCCAAGCACAGCTGTTTTGCTTCCTGCTCCAGGCAGGTTCTCTGAAGGTAGTGTCGCTATGGAAATCACCGGACAGAAAGCTGGATGACATAAGTGTACCTGGGCATGAGGCAAGAGAAGATGGGGTCCTGCTGAAGATTGGGTCTGGTTAGACTATGGCGGGGAGGTGCTCCCAGCCCAGTTGGGGGTGGGACACTGACAAGCTCAGCTTTGCCTGCTGTGTCAGGCCCTTTGTTCACACAGTGTTACCCTCCTGTTTTCAAGTTTCACATGGCGCATCTCAGAGTAATCATGGGTTTGAGCTCTTGGTTCTCAGCCTTTTTCCCTGCAAACTGTGTGTTTTTGAATGGGGTTTGCAGAGCAGAGAGAAGAGGCCAGACTCTCCCGCATTCCTTGGTGTGTCCCTGGGTGGTAGGTGAGTAGATGGTCCATATCCTAGTGCTATTGCTGCTGCTATTCTGGACACCCACATATCACTTAATGCATTTCAAATATCCCACATGCATTTATGTCTCATTTCCTGGCCTTAATTCCCTAGTGACAATGATTAGTCAGTGATTTTGCCTTCCAGTCATCTGTTGTATTTCATGAGGGAATTTACCCCACGGATCCCAAGAGCCATGGCTGCTCAGGCCCTGGTAGAAAATACATCATATTTGTAGAACCTGCATGTGTCCCTGCATAGATGCTTTGCGTCCTCTCTGGATAACTTACACTTAATACAGTGGCAATGCTATGGGAATAGTAGTTTGCTCTTTAGGAGATACAAGAAAAAACATCTGCATGTATTCAGTACAGATACAACGTCCCTCACCAAGGTGCTGGAGGTGGAATCCAGGGCCTTCACACTAAGCTCTGTCCCCGGCCCTTTGTATTTTGAGGCGGTCTCAGTAAGTTGCTAAATTGCTTAGGCTGGACTTAAACCTCAGCCTCACAGTGCTGGAAGTATAAGCACACATCAACAAACCAATTCAGATGCAGATTTTTAAAGAAATATTCTCAGTCTGCAGTTGGTTCACTCCTTGGATGTAGAACCCATGAGTACAAAGGACCTGTGGTGCTACTTGAGGACAGTTTTTCAGACCCGTGACACCTGACAGAGCAGGAACACACAGTGGGCGGAGGTAGCAGAAGGAAGCAAGCAGTTCCTCTGGGAAGTCCTGGAGAGTCCTCACCTCTACAGCTTGCAGGGGTGGCTCTCAGGGGTGCCTTGGGTCACCTCCACTCAGCCCCGCCTGGGCTGCTCCCAGATGGAGGGTCTGAAATCTGCTCACCCTTGTTTGGGAGTTTGTTCAATTCAGGCATCCTAGCGTCCTCTAGGAATCCACATGTGAACTGTTCTCACGCCTCAAGGACCCCAGTGAAAACCATCCTGTGTCACATGAGAGCCTTACTTTCGCCCCATTTGGCAACAGCTCCCTGTGATTTGATTATAAATACTTAGACATCTCACCCTTCCCTTTCAGAGGAGGCCAACAGGAAAGCACAGGCCTTTCCTCTTAATGGGGGTAATTGAGTTGATGACCTGAGACTGTCCTATAGTCCACATTCTTGTCTTCAGGTGGACAGAAGTCTCTCATAAAGTGGTATAACAGTACTGTAGCATTTCAAAAGCTATAGAGCTGGAGAGATGTTAATCACTAAGGCTTCAGCCCTCTAACCTGGAGTGTGTGTGTGTGTGTGTGTGTGTGTGTGTGTGTGTGTGTGAGTGTTACAAGGGAGACAAATATGGTACAGCTGAGCTCTACTCCCAGCTCCATTTTGTTAAAAGTAAAACAAGAGCATCGTTTGCCTTCTCTTCCCGCCTCCTCCTCGCTCATGGAGAACTGTTTGGAATCTTTATTGCATTACTCTCTCCTGTGTGTGTTCAATGTTCTCTCCGAATTTGCCCACTAGTCCTGTCTTTGGCTTCTCTTTGTGATCTATGAAAATTTTAGCATGCAGCACACTTCCGTCTCATCTCAGCAGAGGTAAGTCAAAACGGAATCTGTGTCCACTAATTTGGGTATTCAGGCTGTAAATGTTTATTTCTAGATATTTGAGGGACTGCACCATACAGGCCCTTTACAGGCTATATTTCCACTGCTGAGGTCCTAACAGGTGAGATCATGTGATGTCCAGAGGGACAGCTCAGGACATAGATGAAACAAAATCATGTGTGCTGGTGACAGTTGAAGTCAGGTGAGATCTGTGAGGATTTGTCTTTTTTGTTGTTTTCTGGGACAGGGTTTCACTGCGTAGCCAGGCTGGGTCTCATTCCTCAGTCTTCCGAGTGCTGTGATTACAGCCGTGTGCCACCATGCCCACCTTTATTAATCTGCTTTTGAGTATGGAATTTTCTGTAATGAAATACAAATAGTATCTCAGGGAAACCCCTCTAGTATAAATTTAGTCTTTAGATTTCTGCAAGTACTGCTTCTTGCCTTCACTCTTAAAAGACTCCATCCTGTACCAGGAATGTTACATCACAGCCCGGTGCATACCCCCTCCATTTCATAAATCCTATCATGGTTGTATTCTTTAATGCGTTTCTGTCTGAAAGTTGAATGCTACATACCAGGAAAGACATTCTGCACTTGAGAAGCCACATGAAGACATCCGTCTTACTGTGGGCTGCAAATTCTTGGCCTCTCTGCTCAATGAAAGTGGAGTCAATTCTCTTCTGACTTGGATTGTGTTTTTCAAATCCATCTTATTTCAAGGAGAAAAAACCCTCAAAATTTCAAAAGACATCAATCAGGAGGCAACAATGATACATACAAGGTGCATTGTCATCCCAAAATCATTCACCCAGAGCCCAAGAAATCTGCAATCAATTGTCCAAACAGTACCAGCACAAATATTTCTCTTCAGTGAACTCAGGAGAAATCAGTAGTAGAAGTATTTTAACTACTTTTTGCATACATATACATATGTTGTTTTAGGTTTTCACACTGAACAATATGATGTTTACACATGTGTGTCTTATTTCGCTTATGAATATGATCTCAAGTTACATCCATTTGACTATAAAAGTCTCCAGTTTATCCTTCTTTCTGACTTTATACTCCATTGTATAAAAATACTACATCTTGTTTCCATTCCCCAGAGGATGGGCATTTTTGTTGTTTCCAAGATCTGGCTATTAAAAATTGTGCTGCTATAAACATGAGTACAGATATATCACTGTAGTATGATGTTCTTTTGGGAAGATGCCCAGAAGGGGAATAGCTGGGCCAAATGGGACCTCAGGTCCTAGTTTTTTGAAGGATCTCCACCCTGATTTTCAAAGTGGTTGCACCAGTCTGCATTTCCAACAACAGTGGAGAAAAAGGATTCCTTTTTCCCCACAACCCCTCCAGCTTTTGTGCTTGCTTGAATTCTTGGCAATAGTCATTCTTTCTGGGGTGAGATGGAATCTCAGTGTTGTTTTAATTTGTATCTCTCAAATGAGCAGTGATGTTGAACATTTTTTTCACATATTTATTTGCTGCTTGTATTTCTTCATCTGAGAAGTGTGTATTCATCTCAGATGCGCATTTTTGGATTGGGTCTTCAAATCTGGGAGGACTAATTTTTTTTCTTTAGTTCTTTATATGTTCTTGATATTACTATCCTTTGAGGTACAACTGGCAAACATTTTCTCCCTTGTTGTGAGTTGCCTCTTCACTGTGTTGGTGGTTTGTCTTGGTTTGCAAAAGCTTTTCAATAGGGTGAGATCCCAGTTGTTTATTCTTTGTGATAGTTCCTGTGCAATCTGGGTTTTGTTCATAAAGCCTTTGCCTACACCAACGTCTTCAAGAGTTTTATCTACTCTATCTTCTAGCAGATTTAATGTTTCTGTTTTAATATTCAGATCTTTCGTCCATTCTGGTTTTAGCTTAGAACCTGGTAAAAGATACGGTCCAGTTTTAATCTTTGGCAGGTATAGAGCCAGTTTTTCCAGCACCATTTATTAAAGAGGCTATCTTTCTTCCAGTGTATGTGTTT
This sequence comes from Cavia porcellus, assembly GCF_034190915.1. Lineage (NCBI taxonomy): Eukaryota > Metazoa > Chordata > Mammalia > Rodentia > Caviidae > Cavia > Cavia porcellus. Next base: position 39,858,480 of record NW_026947501.1, on the reverse strand, counting down.
GGCACCTTTGATAAGATAAGGTGGCGTAGTATGTCTGGAGTTGTTTCTGGTTTTTCTAATATGTTCTACTGATTTTCAGGTGTGATTTTTGTTGTTGTTGTTGTTGTTTGCCAATACCGTACTTTTTGTCACAGTAGCATTATCTATAATTTCAAGTCAGGGATTGTGATGCCCCCGTCTTGTCTCCATGCTGAGGAGTGACTTTGCTATTCTATAGCTTTTCTAGTTCCAGATGAATTTTAGGATTGTTTTCTCTACTTCTGTGAGATATGCTCTTAGGATTTTGATTGGAATTGCATTGAATCTGTATAACGGTTTTGGAAGAGTGGCGATTTTCACTATATTGGTTCTTTCTACCCAAGAGCACAGGATATCTCTCCCTTTCGAATATCCTCTTCAATTTCTTTTTCAGAGTTCAGTAGTTTTCAATGTAGAGGTCTTTTACATCTTTTGTTAGATTAATTCCTAGGTATTTCTTTTTTTTTTTTTTTCTTGGACGTTATTGTGAAAGATATTGTTTCCCTGATTTCTCTCTCAGTGAGTACAGGAAGGCTACTGATTTTTGAGTGTTGACTTTGTAACCAGCTACATTACTGAATTTGTTTATTAAATCTAGTAGTCTTTTGGAGGAATATTTGGTGTCTTCTATGTCATCTGCAAATAACCATAATTTAACTTTTTCTTTTTCTATCTTTATTCTTTTTGTTTCTTTCTCTTTTCTAATTCTTTCAGCTGAAATTTCCAGGACTATATTGAATAAGAGTGGAGACAGTGGACATCCTGGGCTTGTTCCTGATTTTAGAGAAAAAGCTTTCATTTTTTGTCCACTTAGTATGATGTTTGCTGTTGGTTTGTCATTGATGGTTTTTATCAGATTGAGATAAAGACCATGTATTCTGCTTTGCTGTAGGGCTCTTATCCTGAACGGCTGCTGGACTTTGTCAAAAGCTTTTCTTGCATCTATTGAGATGATCATGTGATTTTTGTCCTTGGCTCTGTTAATATGGTGTATTACACTTATGGATTTAAGTATGTTGACCCATTCCCCCATCCTGTGGATGAATCCCACTTGATCATGGTGTACAGTCTTCTTGATGACTTGCTGCAGTCTGTTTGCCAGTTTGTTATTCAGGATTTTTGCATCAGTGTTCATTCGGGAGATGGGCCTAGAATTCTTTTAGTTTGGGTTTGAGGAAATGCTTGCTGCCAGGAATGAATTTGGGAATCTTGCTTTCCTTTCAATGTCATTAAAGAGTTTGAAGTAGTAGTAACATTAGGTTTTCTGTAAATTTCTTGTAGCATTCCATAGTGAATGTGTCAGGCCTAGGCTTTTCTTTGTTGAGAAGTTTTTAACTACCTCTTTGATGTTATTTATTTATATTGGACTATTTAGGATTTTTATATCTTCTTGATTCAGCTTTGATAATTCACATGCATCTAGGAATCTCTCCATTTCTTCTGAATTTTCCATCTTATTAGAATACAAGTTTTCCAGGTAGGTATACATGTTTCTCTGCATTTCTGCAGTCTGTGGTGATTTTACGCTTTTCTTTCCTAATTGTGTGGATTTTAGTCTTTTCTTAACTTATTTTGATAAGGTTGGCTAAGGTTTTGTCAGTTTTATTTAATCTTTCAAATAACCAGCTCTTTGATTCATTGATTCCTTGTATTGTATTTTTTAGTCTCCAATGTGTTAATTTCTGCTCTGATCTTTGTAATTTCCTCCTACATACGAGCTTTTGGCTTGGCCTGCTCTTCTTTTTCTAGAAATTTGAGGTTCAGCATTGAATTTTTTCTATACACTAGCTCTATTTTCCTGATATTTTTATTTATTGCTAAAAATTTCCCTTTTAAGAATGCTTTTATTGTTTCCTACAAGCTCTGGTATGTTGTATTGTTATCATTCAACTGTAGAAACCGTCTAATTTCATCTGTGACCCATTGGTTGTCAGTCGGGTGCTCTTTAATTTCTATGGATTTATGAAGTTCTTGTGGTTTCCTTGGCATGGATTTCCAATTTCATTGCACATTGGTCTGAGAGTATGCATAGGATAATTTCAAATCCCTTGTATTTATTCAAGTATATTCTATGAGCCAGTAGGTGGAAAACATCCTATTGGTAGCTGAAAAGACTGTATATTCTGATGTTGTGGAGCAAAACACTATAGACATCTACTAAGTCCATTTGTTCAAAAGTTTGATGTAGTACCCATATTTCATTACTGATTTTGTGTTTTTTTGTCTAGTTGATCTGTGTTTTTGTCACAGTAGAGTAGTGAGGTCTCCCAGTAACATTGTATTAGGGCTTATTTGATTTTTCATGTTTGTTAGTAATTGTTTTACATAGTTGGGTGAACTGTTATGTGTGCATATATATTTATGTTTATCTCTTCCTCTTGGTTATTCCCTTTACAAGGATATAGTGAGCTTTCTCTCTGTTAATCAGTATTGACTTGAAATTCACTTTATCTGCAAAGAGAATAGCTATCCCTGCTTTTTTCCGGGTTCCTGTTGCATGGAGAATTGTTTTACTCCTGTAATGGAGTAACTAATGGTCCACTTGTAACACCCGATTGAACCGAGTGTGTAGTGCTGGATGTGGAAGGCCCATCTGAGTTGTTGCCAGCAGCATAAACGGAGAACTGGAAAGAAACAGCTGGCGCTGTTGATCTCAGAGAAGCTTGTTGGGCTGATTTTTCTGATACAAACTCTGCTGTTAGGATCAGAAGAGCTTGGGACCTGGCCATAGCTGAGGACAACTGTAATTCTCTTTGGGGAAACTCTGGTACTCAGTTTGAGCATCCTGGCTTCAGTGCAGATCCCTCAGCCTGCTGGCACACTACTTCACCTGCTGGCACAGACTTTCTAGCTTCTACCCCTGACTTTGGGCCTTCTCAGTGCATATCCTTGATAGAATTTTTTTGAGACATTTTGGTGGGCTCTAGGCTTCCATTTGGACCTGTAGAGGATATTGCTATGGGCTCAAGGTCTTCAACTTGACTCATATAAACATTGCCTTGGGATCCAGACCCCCATCCTTGTGTCTCTAGTATGTGCACAAATCTCCTGCACACTTGCATTTGACTCTTTGTGTGACTACTATAAAATAATCCTATAAATTATTTGTCCTGAATTAAACTCATTCCCTTGTAAACCATGATTCCAATATTTCCTAAAATTTGGACTGGGTTTAGGGATTTGCTTAAGCAAAAGAATATAATATGCTGAGATCAGTGGCATGTGTCTGTTATCCCAACCACTCTGGAGCCTGGACACTTAGCTTTACCGTGGGCAGCTTGGGCAATTTAGTATTCCCAGACTCAAAAAATGAAGGCCTGGAAATGCAGCTCAGTGGTAGAATACATGTATATGGCAGATGCAGTGCTTGGAATCTTCTGAAGCTACATCCTGAGACTGCAGCTTCCACCTGGGCTTTGTGAAATTCTTGCTGTGAAGGAACAGGCCACCAAGTAAGAAGCCTCTGTGCTGAAAGGAAGCCTGTACTAGTCACATGTAAACTGTGGAGAGGGAGTGGTGTCTGGTGGCCATCTGCAGCTGGAATAGCCATCCTCTACTCTAGCTGCCATACACATTGGTGAGGAACCTAAAAAACATGCCAGCCCCAGAGATATTATGGAGAAAGAAAACCACAGCACTTCTCCCACAGTCAGAACCAAAGCCCCAGCCATCCCCAACCAAGAGAGCTTCCCTGCATGGGAGACAAAGACTGCCCAAGCCCCTGACCCAAGAAGGCACAATCAGGTATAAATAGTGGTTGTTGGTCACCACTAGCTTAGATATGACTTGTTACACAGCAGCAGAGAAGTAGAACATTTCTAGGCATGGAATGTACTTACATTTTCTGCTCTACCATCCTCTGCTTTATGTGCTGTTCACACTCAGCAAATGGATCTCACAGTCCTCCAGTGAGCCTTGTCATGGTGCCATCCGAGACAGAACTTTTTTTTTTTTTTTTTTTTTTGGAATCAGGGATCAAAATCATGGCCTTACACTTCCCAGGTAGGTGCTTATGCCACTGAGTAAATCCCTGGAAAAACAGGACTTTTCGTCTTGTAAGCTGACAATAATAAATTGCACCTTGAGCAATTTTGCATCTTGCCTGATTTAGGAGCCCAGTTCTCTAACTGATCTGTTTTTGACAGTGGGTTATTACTGAGATCCTCCTTTGCCATTCATTAATATTTATCTGACTTTGCATGTCTGTATTTGTTTTATGAAGTTGGGCATGTTAGTATTCGGTGTGTTTATAATCGTCATCCCTTCCTATGGAATTATTCACTTCACCAATGTGTAGCGACTTTCTTTGTCTCTTCTGACTAGTTTTGGCTTGAAGTCCACTTTGTCTAAAGTTAGGATAACTGCAAAATTTACACATTTTGGGTTTTGTTGTAAAACAGAGAAAAAAAACTGATCTAAAGGATACAACTGCAAGTGTGTTTAGGTGTGTTAAGATAAATGAACATATTACTAAATTTTTGTTGGATCATTGAACGCAATTGTTTGCAGTCTCACTGTTTGAATGTCCACTTGGTATGCTTTAATCCTGTAACTTGAACAACCATTTCTAAGATGCCAATATGTAATCTATTATCATTTCTTACCTTTTTGTGTAATTCTGTATTACTTGTATCATTATACTGTTTTGTTTTGTTTTTCTTTTTTTTTTCCTTTTAAATAAAAAACAAAGTTATGGTTACTACTTCTTTCTCTTTTCCTGCATGGAATATTATTTTCCATCTTTTGATCTTTAATCTGTGAATTTGTTTTTGAATTAAATGTGTTTCTTGATTCCTGCGTATCATAGGATTTTGTTTCTGGATCAGTTCTGCCAGTCTGTGTCTTTTGGCTGGGGAATTGAAACCATTTCACACTGAGAGTTTTTACTGAAAACTATCGACTTATTCTTGTTGATATTCCTTTCCTTTTTTTTCTTTTGCTTACCTGCTCATCATACCGGGTATATTCATTCTTTTTGACTTATTGACATTGTTGGCTTTATTGTTGTTTTCCAGAAATACCCTTAAAGTTTTTGTTTCTTTTTAAATCTATTTTATTTTAAAGAGAAAAAACAAACAAACAAAATTTGAAAGCACAATAATTAGAGATTGTTATTTTCAAGTCAGTTGAAATTTTTTGGTAATGCTGGTTTGGTGGCCATGAATATCTTGTCTTCTTGTAATGGAAATACTTTATGTCTGCATCAGTTATGAAGGAGAGTTTTGCAGGATGCGTAAGTCAGGTTTGGAAGTTATCTTTTAGAGCTTGAAACTTCCTCCTGGCCTTGAAGTTCTGTGTTGAGAGGTCTGGTATAATTTTAATGCTTTTACCTTTCCATGTGATTTGTTGCTTTTCTGTAATAGCACTTAAGAGTTTGTCTCCTGTGATAGGTTTCTGGTACTAAAAGTATAATAAGCTCTCTTTTGGTCATGCCTCACTTATTGGTGTGCTTGTTTCTTTTCCTGTATTTGGGGAGCTTTCCGCCATTATGTCTGTGAATCTTTTTTATGCTGTTTGTGTTATCTTCTGATTTATCACTTTTTCCAGTTACTCATAGGCTTTTTTGTGTCATCCAGCGATTGAGTCCATTTTTCATGTTGTCTTGTTGGTGGGTGTAGTTTGTCTCTGAAAGCATCACTGCCTTCGAGTTCTGAAATTCTGTTCTCACACTGGTCATTTCTGCGGCCCAAACTTTCAATATAATTTTTAATCACCTGGATTTCTGATTTTAACCTTTTTATGGACTCCAATTTTTTTTCTAAACTTGTTATTATGGTTTGTATAGTTTTGTTTAGCTCAGCTAGTTTGTTATTTGTGTCTTCTGGAAGCTTCTGGATCACTTTGGTTATTACTTCCATTATCTGCTTCGTTATGTCTTCTGTGGTCCCTCTGTGTACCTCTCTGATCTGTTTTCCAACCTCCTTTGAAGTAATTCCCATGTGTGGCTTATCCTGTTCTCTATACCCTGGATTGGCTTCATGGAGCTGAGAGATTCGGGAGGCATTCTGTTGCCTTTTATTCCCCCGTTTCTCTTGGGCTTTTTGTTTTATTCTGTGCTAAATTTATGGATGGTTTTAGTGTAAAGACTTTGTTGCTAGTGTAGAAATCTTTTTAAATGGTCACTTTTAGTGACATATTTTGGGCTAACTACAGTGGTATGTCAGTTGACAAATTTAATCTGTTCCCTGATTCTGGGGAAAACGGCCACAGTTGCATCTGTCTAAAATAGATCGACACAGTCATGTTGGTCACCAGATGAAGAGTTTGTAAACAAATAGAATTTTGCCAAATGCTTCTGTTTGGAAACCAAATTATTGACAAGCAAAAGTATTTGTGAACTGAGCTACCACTGAGACTCAGGCAGAGAAGTTTTTATGGGGTTTCAAATGGGAAGTAGAGAGGTAGAGCACATGGCTGTCTTTGATTGGTTTTTGTAATATGTTTCATAAGACCAGCTGTGCATCACAGTGACCAGCTGTTTCTAAGAAACAGAAGTAGCAGGAACTGATATCTGGGCAACTAACAGAAACTCAAGTACACTGGCTGTGCGAGTGTGGGGCTGTTTGTGCAGTGTAGATTTCTTTGCAATACCTCAGAGCATTGAAACTCTGAAGAATCTGATGCCTCACATGTAGCATTATTTCCTCAGGATATGATGTTCAAGGTCATTTGCTTAGTTCATCAAGCTTGATTCCCAGTGTTCTTCCCATCCTCTTGCCTATCCCCATCCTCAGGCAATTACAGCACACAAGCCTTTCTGTACCTTGCAGCAACTCTCTCTCTTGTACCTGACATCAGGAGCTTATTATTCTCTTCTCAACTGACCCGGTGACCATACCCAGTAATAAAAATAATCTTTATCAGAAAATGAAATAGTTTTACAAATACTAATGAGTTCCTTAAACACAACAGGGCTCCACTGACACTTTTTCTGGGACATACTCTTAAATAGAAAATATTCTCATAGAACAAACTAAAGTATATGTAACTCAACTGAAACTATCCCATGCATATTATCAGATTACATAACAATGAAATTGGAAATCAATGGCAAAGGAAACCAAAGAACTAGACCACAGATATAGCTCAGAGGAATAAGTGCCTGCCTGGCAAGTGCAAAGTATGGAGTGCAATTCCAGATACATAAAAAGAAAGAAAGGGGAGAGAGAGAGAGAGAGAGAGAGAGAGAGAGAGAGAGAGAGAGAGAGACAGAGAGACAGAACCAGAGAGAGAGACAGAGAGACAGGGATAAACCACAAGAAATCCATAAACACATGGAAATTAAATAACGCTATCCTAAAAAAACAAATGTGTCACAGATGAAATTAACGAAGAAATTGGACAATTTATACACTTACAAGATAACAGTAGTAAAACCATACTTGAAATTACAGGACACATTGAAAGTAGTCCTAAGAGGGAAATGTTTAGCAGTGAATATACATATCGGGAAAACAGAACAAGCTCAAATAAATAACTTACTGTTGAACTGCAATCTTATAGATAGAGAAGAGCAGGTTAATGCTGAAGATCATATGAAGGAGGAAATTACAAATCATAACAGAAATTAAAGAAATGGAAACTAAGAAATCAAAGCAAAAATCCATGAATGCAATAGTTGCTTCTCTGAAAGATTAAATAGGATGGAAAAAACTCCTTATCAAAAAGAGGAAAGAAAAGTCTCAAATCCATGCAGTTAGGAATCAAAATGGTGAAATGACAACAGATCTCACAGAAATCCTAAAAGTTCTCTGTTCCTGCCTCAACAATTGGCAGCTAGTAAGAGACAAATGGAGTAGAAATAGAAAGATTTTTTGATACATAAGAATTACCATAGCAGCATCAAGAGAACACACATATTCTAAATAAACCAGTTTCAGTGCCAGTATGTCTTAAACGCTATAACGTTCTTTGTGGGTAGATATTACCATAAACTGTCCTCTCTTTACAGTTCAGTGTTTGTTATCTCTATTGGCAGAAGTTTCTAGCCTAACTGACCTACACCATTCAGAAGAAAAACACAGGAACAAAGAAACACTAGCCAATAAGATGCCTCAAAATTTTACACCTCCCCAATAGCTATCTGGCAGTTAATAAAAATAAAATTCAGAATGAAACCAAAAATGAATAAAAGAAAATAAAATGGTCAGAAAACATAATGCCGTATCACACTGTCAACATCATTTTTTCACATAGATTAAATTTTTGATTCTTACATTTCTGCAAAAATAAAAAGACTCTAAATAGTCTAATCAACTTTGATAAGGGAAAAATTAGAGCTCCAACCCTGCCCAACACAAATGGTTCTAAATATATCACCTAAGCATCACAAGGGTCAATGAAAGGCTGGAGAAACACAGTAAGGTCTAAAATTCTTATCCCCCCCCCAATTACTGCACAAAACTTTCAAATATAGGCACTGAAATGGATGTCCAGATAATGAGGCATTTAAAACTCCAAGTAGCTACAACCAGAAAAGAAACTCTCCACACCGCATTGTGGAAAAATCCAACAAATCACAACAAAGAAAAAACACTAAAATTCATTAGAGAGAAATATGAAATAACTTATAAAGATAAATCTATAAGAATAACTGCAGATTTCTTAACACAGATTTTCAGGCCAGGAGAGATTGAAGGAGTACATTAAATTAGAATAAATCAATGCACATAATAATTACCTACTAAAACATATTTCCAAATTTAGGAAGAAATAAAGAATTTCCATAGCAAAGAGTCATTTAAGAAATTCATGATGAGCAAACGAGCTACAGAAACATTGAGAAGTTAATCAAAAGAAAGAAACCAGTAAAAGAAAATAATACAGTGGTGGGAATGAGACAGTATGTTTCAGTAATAACTCACAATTTAAATAGCTTTACCAATGATTCTTTAAGGATCATGGACCACAAAGTCAGAGATTCTAGAGATTCAAAAATAGAGCCACGTGTAGTGACTCCCACATGAAAACAGCACTGAGGAGGCTGAAGCAGGCAGATCACTGCAAATATCATGGCAGCCTGAGCAAGAGAGTGAGTTCAAGGCCAGCCTGAACTGCATAGCAACACCCTATATCAAAACAGACCCAAAAAATTGATAACTCAACTATGAATGAAAATGGTACAAACTACACACTTGACAAGCTCTATCTATTGTGTGGACTTGTTAGCTGTAAAAAACACTCTGAAGAAAAGAATTATAAAAAAAACTGTGAAAACAACTAAATTTTCATTTTGAGTGATCAAATTGTTGGACACAAGTGACAGTTAATATAATGTGTACCCTCAGGAAACTCCAGAAGACATCTGTACCTTACCTTAATTTTGTAAATTAGTTTTCTTTGAAAGACACTAAGTCATTATAAATGTATCATCATTGTAAAACTGAGCACTTGAGAGTGAACATTTAATTGAATGTAAATGGCATTTGTCAGGGGTTTTGTTTTTATTAGAATGGATTTGAAAGTTTTCTTTTGATCCAACTAAGTGGATGAAAAGAAAAGCACTGTTGAAATGAATCACCTTGTGATTTAGAGTATCTGAGGATACTCATATTACTGCACTGTGAGGTTAATTTTCTGCCAAATGAGTGACCATGGTAATAGATGTAGCTTTACAGCTTGTTTTCCTTGTGTGGTGGCCCTGGGCATGCAATCCAGAGCCTCTTGTAAGCTAGGGGAAGCCCGCTCACAGTGACCTACAACCCCAATGCATTTGAATCTTTTTTAAAAAATGATCTTGCTAATTTTTCCAACTTGACCACAGTTCAAATTGGAATTATAGCCATGGGCCAGTCTACCCATTTGGCTTTAGATCTTTATATAGACAATAAAATTTCATTTTATACTCAGGGTGTGAAAGGGAAGAGATTTAACTCAGCATACATCATTCGGAGGATTATTTTCTAATATTCACCCAAAGAGTCCAATGCAAAACTGTGGGGGAGTTTCATGCACATACCAGACATGCAAAGAACCCAGGTAAGGCCTATATCCCATGGCACTGTGCTTCATGACACTACCCCAGCTAAACACCTAGAGCCCATGACCACACATATGCTCAGCTTATACTCACGCAATACCACAAGTAAGTTCAGCTTAGAGGACACGACAATATCTTATGCAAGTCTGTATCAAGAATCTGCACTCAGTGGCCCACATGTCAATGGTGGAAACCAGAAAGGCCTTCCCAGCACAGTGAAGGATCAGTGTCATCAGGGAGAGACCTCAGCTTTGAAACCAGGAAGCCAAGTTGAGGGGAAGGAACAAGTTCCCTTGAAAAGAACCTCAGCCATCCTCAGTGACAGGACAGGAGCTGCTCTGACAATGAGGACAGGTAAGTTCATATCAGGAAATGCAGCGATAATAGCTTCTCAAGGAGAATAAACAGCCCCATCTTCCACTCCAGTTCTCCTTTCAGGCTGTTGGCAACAATCCTCAGATGTTCTTTCCATACCAGAGCCAAGCTGACTCAGTTCAGCTGGGAGTTTTAAGTTGCCCATTCATGAATTCAGCACAGGGCTGCTCTCTCACAATGTGGGAGGTTGAGGCTCTACTTTATGTCAATTCACTATCATTGACACAGTTTCACTGATTGGAATTGCTCTTCAAACAAGGAACAGACTACATGCATCTAGAAAAGGTAAACACCTACAGGTGCCACAAAGTACATAAGCTGATTGTCAGAAGTAGAAAAATGATTTAAATGCCATACATGTGTGTTCTTTATGACCACTGGGGTGATGTTTTATAGGCATTAGAGAGGATATCTGCCATACAATCACCGCACACTGACCTGACTCCACGTTTTCCTGAAAATCACACCTAAAATGAAGAAAACAGTTGACATTCCCAATCTGACTATTGCTGCTTTATTTGCCATTACAGAGTACCAATCAAGCAGGAGAGCAGTGAGGCATCATCTTCATAACAGTGGCCATCCCCAAGGTAATGATCAGCAAGGGCCGATTCCCATTAGCTCTTTCCAGTCTTTCAAACATACAGTTTCAGACATACACTCTCTGTCACTAAACTGAATACTCTACTTTGGTACTAAGTTCATTAGCTCAGGATGAATAATTAATCACCTCTCTGCACGTGAAAGCATCCAACTGGTATGAATCCACCACTGCTACTGCAGAAGTAAGACTCTGAACCAAACATTGATATCTCTAAGGGAAAGTTACTGTGAAATTTTCTAGAAAGTTGCACTACTTTCGAGTTAAAAGGAGATGAAAATAGAATCAGGAAATAAAAGCACATTAAATTTAACAACTATCTACCTGTAAATCCCCAGCACAGTATCTTCAGAGAAAATGCTCCTTCAATGGAAAAGACCCAACAGCACTGTGCATACCACATGCAAAATGTCAATGTACACAGGTTGACTTAAATGTAAAGATATCACCAGGGCCTTGTATCACCAAAAGGCATCCTAGTTGAGCTCTTTCTAAGTAGCACACTGGATTAGAATAGAGGGTGTGTGTGGCTGTAATCCCAGAACTCTAGGCAGCTAAGCCAAGAGCTCAAGGGAGAGTCCAACCTGAAAAATCTTGTGACTTCGAGAAATATTCAGTTTGTATCAGAAAAAAACAGTCTGTGGATGCATCTATAGCTCATTGTGGAGACACAAGATACAAACTCCAGGAATGCAAAAGTAAGAAAGTAACAGACAGATAATGTATAGATCAAATTATTCCCATATACTTAGATAAAATACAACAAAATGAGTAAGTAGCTAGATTATTCAGTATGAAGAGAAAGATGGGCCATGGAAGAGGGGAGATTGGTGAGCCCGCTAGGGGCACGGAACCCTAAAATGCCACCTCACTTCCTTGGCAACCTGACCAAACAGAACTGGGATCTGATGTTACCAAGCATCACAATGTAGTCACAGCACCCTCCTGAGCCCACTTGCTCAGAGATGCTCAACAGTGAGCAGAATGGGCTGCTTCTCCACATAATGAAGCTGCAGGTTTAGAACCCCAGGCAAGGAAAGTTTATGTTAAAGCCTGAGGAGACTGTTTACTTCATCCAGATGGCACAGTGCACCTTGTGGGATCAACTCAACCCTCCAGGACTCCCTAAGGAAGGTGTCTCCAGGATGACCTCAACTGATGAAGAAATCCAACATACCCATGTGAATTCTCCCCAAGCCCAATTTCCTACAACATCACAAAGCTAAAGATCACAGAGGAAGTTTCACTGGGCCAGGAGACTCCCAGTAGCTATGGACAGGTCTCTCAACAGGCATCCACAAAACCTTAGAAGCCAAAGAAGTCCAGGCTGGGAACAGAAAACCACAGCCACAAGACCCTGAAAATCACTAAGAAACCCAGTGTCCTTACACCCTGAGCCAATCCCTTATGAAAACCACTTCATAGTTGTTGTATTTTGACAAAACTGATGCCATGTAGACACCTGCATTTAACTAGTGCCCTGTATTTGACCCAGGAAAATGGCAAATTACTCAGGGTAGAAGCCTAAAGAGAAAAGCACAATGAGCTGTACCACGAAAGAAAATTTAACCTGCTCAATAAAAGAAGCAGGATGCAGGTGTCAACCAAAAATTAATGTAAATTGTAGCTAAATTTTTTCTAACAGGATGTCTTTTGTGGTTCTCTATTTTAAAAACTCTGTAAGTTTCCAGTTCAATGCCACTTGTTTGTACTCTGAAATGGGGAGAGGTTCAAATGGTCTTGAACTCAATTAAATTTCAAATTCATCAGTTTGGCTACTTGGATTTCTATATTGTTGTTCATGAACCCACGTCATTTGGGGTCTCACCCTTGATTATAGGATCCAAGCCTCTCTTTGAGGCAATTGTTACTCAGGGGGACTACAAAGAGTTCTTCTGAGGTCTCTTCATAGAGAAACCAAAATCCCTGGACGTTAATTTGGAGGGAGCACTCCAGATCCTTGTGAGTAAGATTGTTTCAATTTTTGTTGGGGTGCCTCTTGTGAGTCTTTGGAAATGTTGGACACAACATTAAAATCACCTTCATTTGTTCTCAGAACAGGAATTTGGCTGAGACTAGTAGGTCATAAGGTAAAACTAGTTCTTGGTGTCCGTATGTTCATCTGTGAATTTGTTTTGTTAATCTTGTCAATGGTTTAATGTTTATTATTCATCTGTTATTTGTGTGACTGGGTCAGACTGCTTCTGCTTTTTTGTTGTCCTGCATTGTGTTAAAACACATCTTCAGGAATTTCATTGGCGAGCCTCTTCCTATGGTGAACTTGTTTACTCAGAGAAGCTCCAAACTTTCTTGTGAATTTAAATGGCCATCTGCATTCCTGGAGCATCTCCTAAGGCATATTGTATTTATACACCTTTATGTCTGGAGGCATCTAGACATGTCTAGAATAGTCAAATTCTAAAATTGTGTTTTTTTCCCAGTGCACCTCAGATATTTAAAAAAAGCTTCAAAGGCTAGAAAGATTCAAAGGTAAGGTACTCTCAGATTTAGTGGAAATAGCCCAAAAGGTCTTCAACAATCAAGATGAACCACGGGACTTAAAACCTGGAGAGAGAAACAAACTTTCAGTGATTTAAAACAGGCTTTCATGAAGGCTCCAGCCCTTGTTCTCCATGATTTAGCCAAACCTTTCCAATTACATGTGGCCAAGAGTCATGAGATAACAAAAGGTGTCTTAACCCAGTACCTAGGACACTGAAAGAGGTCTGCTGCCTATTTGTTCTGGTGATTAGACCCCATGGCTGAAGGGTGGCCCAATTGCCTACAGACAGTTGCAGCCACTGCAATACTCACCAGTGAAGCCACTAAGTTGACTTTTGGCTAGAGATTCCAAACAGTGGCCCGGTATACTGTAGAGACAATATTGTAGTCACCTCCTGATAGATGGTTTTCCAATAATTACATTGTCCAATACCAAGTCCTTTCACTGGATACTGACTACATCGAGTTCCTGTCTACCTCTGCCGTCAACCCAGCGACTCTCCTGCCTGATGATGACCCCTCAATGCTGATATATAATTGTATGCGTATTACTGACGCAGTCTCAAGCCTCTGAGCTGACCTGACTTATGTCCTGCTTGCCCAACTTTTTCACAGATAGCAGCAGCTACCTCCCCAAGGTACTCTAAAAGCAGGAGCTACCATGACCACTGAAACTGAGGTAATATGGGACCAAACTTGAGAGTTGGGAATTCATCTCAGCAGGCAAAACGGATAGCCCTTACTCAAGCCCTAAGATGAAGACAAATAGTTAGTGCACTTTTGCTACTGTCCATGTGCATGAGGCCATTTATTAGGAAAGAAAACTATTAACTCAGCAGGAACAAAGATCAAGAATATTCCCAAGATTTTAGACCTTCTGGTTGTCATTTGTTTGCCCCAAAAGTTTGCCATTATATTCTGTTCTGGGCACCAATAAGAAGACACCACAATATCTCATGAAAATGCCTTCCCTGAGGTAGCACTACAACCAGTGGTGTCTGTAATGCTCCCCAAGCTCTCTAGTCACCCATGCTATTCAAGTCAATCTTATTCAGATTCAGAATTGAGACCAGCCAAGAGCCTTGAACCCCAACTTTCTCTGCAAGGCTGGTAGATCATTGGACCCCCAGGCCATCCAGGAGACCCATTGGGCCACCCACTTGGGGGAACCAAACTGGGCAAGTAGAGACTAAAGAGATCAGCCAAAAATGCTCACAATGACTTCAGGTGAACTCTATGCTTGCTACCACTGAGGTTCAAAGGAGACAATGAGTACCTAGCCCTAGAGATCACTGAGAAAGAGACTTTAATGAAATGGGCTCAGGATATCATTTAGTTCTCGTAGATACATTCAGTGGGTGGACTGAAGGATTTGCCCCTTGGACTGAATGAGCTCTCATCAAAAATAAGAAACTCATCTATGAGCTAGTGAATCAGACTGCTCACCTCCCTAGGGTTGGAGTGGCCCAGATTTCATAGCTCAGATCACTCAAAATTGAGCAGCAGTTTTAGAAATCAATTGGAAATTACATTGTGCTTTTTGACCTCAAAGTTCATACCAAGTAGCAAGAAAACTATTTCAAAACTGGCTCCTAAGCCTGGCAAAAATTGGGTAAGTCTCATTCTTTTTGGCCTTCTGCATGTGCAATGTATCCCCCTCCTTCAGGACATTTAATACTTTTGAGGCCATGGATGGCCAACTGCTCTCATTGATCCCCATACCCAACATAATAAGTTGGCTGCCATCAATAATGGGGAACTTGTTAAGTCCTATCACACTCTGAAGCTCTTTCTGTGCTAGACCCGCCTCTTGTTCTGGGCCACTAGACCATTCTGAAATACCTGATTACCCACTGGCAGCTCAACATAGTGATTAAATTTACATCAGAAAGAGACAGCCCACATTCCTACATGCCTGCTCCGAAGGACCCTGTATAGGCACCTTGAGTACTCACACGGCCCTCAAGGTGACCAGAAAGAGCCATTGGATTCATCACTCCCATTTCATGCCTGCAATACCAGAGACTCCAACTAACTGGATTCAAAGTAAAACTCAAAATATGCAGGCCCTAAATCCACTTACCCAGATGGTAAACACCTCAATCCTTGATTCTGGTTCTTCATACTGGTAGGGACAGGAAACTAAGTCCCTCACATTGGGAAACATTCAGGGCTCTGGAGTTTGAACTAAATCTGGAAATTTCCACTTAAAGTGCTCCCCATTTCGAATCAATTATAATTCAACTGCATATGTACCAAATGTCTCTTACCCCCTCAACCAACATGTAGTCTCCCTGCTGGGAACTTGGTTTGCCTGTACAAATGGCCTCACTCCTTGCACTCGTCTGACTGTCTTTATTTGACCTAACCATAAACTCTGTATCATAACTCATGTTCTTCCCCAAGTATACTGGTATTCTGGAAAAGAAGGGAGAAAATATATGGGGTTACCCAACCTCACAAAAGAGAGGGCCCCAGTCCTAATTCCTGCCCTTTTGAGATTAGGAGTAGCTAGTTCCACAGCAATAGGAACCACAACCCTCATAGTGGGAGGCCAAAATTACCAGATACCAAGCAAAAATAGACCATGATCTGGGCAGTGTTGAACAAAATGTTCATCACCTGGAGAAGTCTCTAAACTCCCTGGGTGACATGGTCCTTCAGAAATGGTGAGGTCTAGAAGTCTTATTCTTAGAACAGTGGGGGAGGGGTGGGATCCTATGCCTTGTCCTTGATAAACCTTGTTGTTTTTAAGAACACTCTTAATGAGCTCAGAAAGCGCCTAGTTGATAGGAAAAATGAGAGACATCTTCAACAGAGTTGATATGCAAATTTGTTTTGTACCACCTCATGGCTGACCAATCCAATCAGCTCTAGCAGGACCCTTGGTTTTCCTCTTGCTGGCCATTGCTATTGGTCCTTGCATGATAAACTGTTTAGTGCATTATATCCAAAGCCAAATCCAATCAATTAAATTAAGGGTAATATGTTTGCATTACAAGGATCTGCAAAATATAGATGAAGACAATGACTTTTAAAAGGATGACCAGGAATCAAGGATTTGATTCATGCACTAAAATTAGTGGGGAATGTTGTAGCTTGGAATAACTGATGCCATCTAGACACCTGCATTGAACTAGTGCCCTGTATTTGACCCAGGAAAATGGAAAATTACTCAGGGTAAAAGTTCCATTACAAAAAAAGAATGAGCTGTACCCACAGGGGGGAAAAAACGTGCTCAAGAAATGAAGCAGGATACAGGCCTCAACCAAAAATTAATGTAAAATTGTAGCTAAATTATTTCCACCAGGATGTCTTTTGTGGTTCTCTATTTTAAAAGCTCTGTAACTTTCCAGTTCAGTGCCACTTATTTGGTCTTTGAAATGGGGGCGAAGGGGTCTGTTCACAAGTGGTCCTGAACTCAGTTAATTACAATTTCAAATTTATCAGCTTAGCTGCTTAGATTCCTGTATTGTTCTTCATGAACCCTCCTCAGTATGCAATTCCAGCCAGTGTGGTCCATCCAGGCATCAGGTCACATGTGCTCCCCGAGTCCCTGGTGCCAGGTTTCCTGAAATGTAAACTCTACTATGGTCCCTTCCTCCCAAGCACCTCCATGACACACATCTGCATGTGACAGGCCCTGCTAATGGGAAGAGCTATTGCAAAACCCTGTTTGGGGACTTCCTTTTCCTTTGTCGGGCTCTGTGATGAAGTTCCAGATATGTGTGCTTTGGATAATAAACAGCTTTTCACCACAGAATGGGCTGAGAGGGAAGAGAACCAGGTACTGGATCCCCTCAGTTGGAATTAGAAGAATGTTTTGGGCTGCCTGAACTGAAGGAGGAGGAGGAACTCTTAATCTAGTCATTACCTTGTACATCATTACACCCTAAAAGGCCTCATGCAGAAGAAGCATCCATCCCCACACAGCTGCAGCCTCAGTAGGAAGTTTTCTTGTGCCAATGGCCATAGATTTCAAGCCAGATGCTTCAGCAGGTGCTCACTGTACCCTCTGCTCTGATCATGTAGGAGGTCTGCACAACAGGCATGGGAGTGCATCCACTGTAAACTCTTGCTGCATAAGAAGTGTCACACGCTTGTCACCCTTGATTGTGGGCAGCATTCTTTGCCACCAGAACCCGTGATGCTGATGATTGAACCACACACATCTCCAGACCCTCCACAGACAAGGAATTTGTCTGGTCCTTCACATCAGAACAGTGTGGAACAAGCTGCTGAAGACCAGGAGGTAAAGAACACTAGGACAAGTGGTAAAGCATCATCTAGGTTAGCTCTTCAGGACTTTACTTTGCTATAGGGGATAGGCAGAGGAAGTTATGGGAAAGTATTCTTGGTTCAACTACAAAAAGAAGGTTGAATATTTCAATGAAAGTGTGACAAAAGAATTCATCAAATTTCATTGGGAACAAACAGAAAGCCATGTTTGGAGCAGTTATGGAACCATCCTTTTGTCATTGGACTGCATTCTTGCTCTAAGACCGAAAGCAGTCTGAGTTTTGCTCTGGACCATGTCGGCAGAGGAGACCTTGCACTTCATATGCAGCAACAAAGAAACCTCCCTGAGCCACAGGCTGGGTTTTACTCTGCAGAGATCAGCTTAGCATTGAACTCTCTTCGCCAGTGAGGGATCCTTTACAGATACCTAACATTAGACAGTTTATCACTGGACTCAGCAAGGCACATTAAGCTCACTGACTATTGCATGTGTAAGGAAGGAGTAGGGCCTGGAGTATGACCACAGTTTCCATGGCACTGCTACATACGTTGTGCCTGACATTATAAGTAGAGAAGTTTATGGGTTCAGTGTGGACTGGTAGACTCTGAGTGCTAATATTCATGATGATGGTGGGAGAGCCTCCATTTCATATTGCGGAGAACTCTGACACTCCTGATCAAAAGTCAATTGTTTATTAGTGCAACTCATTTTGGTAAGAAAGGTTCACATACTACATTGTTTGGCTGTAGAAACCACAAGTGTCATGCAGAATTTTCTGGACAAGGACCCAGGGACTGGTTTGTCATCCTCAGACAGGATTTTCAGACATTCAGGACCATCCTGATGCTAACTGGAACGTGATGGAGCAGCTGGTGCCTCCCTTCAAACCAACTATTTCTGGACAACTTTGACCCTCAGTTTACTAGTGCACCTGTCCAGGTCACACCAGATGACAAGGACATTGTGAGGAAGAGCAATGGATGTGATTTGCAGGTTCTGAGGATATTAGTCCTCTTTCATTGGTGAAGAAGAACGGGTCTGATCCTCATTTTCTAATTGTGTGTTCTGATTATGTTGCCATTAAATGCACAGAAAAGCTTGTTACCAATATGGATTCAGTGAGCCATTTAACAATTATTTGGAGGTTAATTTTAATGTGTTTTTTGTACATGTATTTAGATGTAACACAAGATTCTGTTAGTGTATAATAGAAAATGCTGCATATTTTGTTGTTGCTGATAGAGTTGTTGTTTATGATTTTATTTAAATAAGGATGATGCACTTGCTTGTTAACTAAACTGGTAAACACATTCTACTTGTTCAGTGCAAACAGAATTTGGATGATTTTTCTTGTCATTTATGATATGGGAATATAACTTTCTTTTTAAGTACAATGTCATCACTATGCTTGCTTCTTTCCAAACCTTATTACCTATACTTTTGGCTCCCAGTTTATATAGTCTTCAGGGACATCCAGAAAATAACAACAATTTTGAATGCATCTACAAAAAGCAGAAATATCATTGTTGTATTCCCTTAGTTAAATTTGTTTGCTAGGATAACACATGAAATAAGTGTTAATATTCATTTCAGGGACAGTGCTCTTTAAGAAATTTTTATAAAAATTAGGGCTTAGCATTTTTGGAAAGAGTTGTCAGACACAGCGTCAAGATTAGTACCATTTTTTATGTAAAGGATTTTAAAAATAACCATCATCCTCTAAATGAGTTAGTATGGTAGAATCTTGGGACAATTTAATGGTAAGTACTCTATCTAATTTTAAATGTAGAATGATTTTTAAATTTGTAGGCATTAAATACAATATATTTTATCTTTGTTAGAGCACTCATTTATTGGAAATATAACTTTGCAAAGCTTATAGCCATACATTGTCTTTTCTTCCAATAGCTAAGTTTGAAAGTAATGAAAACGTCAAAGGAAAATGTAGAGATACAGTCACATGACCTTTTGCAAGCTATACATGTTCCCCTCCATGCCTGAAATGTGTTTTAAAATGAAGAGCAGTATTCACAACATACACTTGTAGAGAACTCTCAAATGCAAGTAATTTGCTTGTGATCTTGCTATAACCATAGTTTTTCCTGGAGGGCTTTTCAGAATGTACAATAATCACACGGGGAGCTGGTTTAAAATGTTTGTGACTGATCCCACGGGAGAATTCTTTAGGGCCTTTGACCTTCATTTTGAGAAACACTTTCTTCAAGTTATTCTGTTGTTGCTTGATGAAATATTAGACAGAAAATTACACATATTTTCTCTCAAAAGGAAATAAGGCAGTTCATAGCCAGAATGGTGGGCATTTTCTTGTTCTAGGTAATCACCTAATTTGCAAAATCCTGGAGTCAGACCATTTCATGGCTATGCAGCCTGAATTAAATTTAAACTACTTTGTTTAGTGCTGGTTCATTTAATTTATTGATTTTTTTGTTACCATATTTGTAATGGAGAATAATGCCTTGGGCTTCACAATATAATATCTATTTCTGTACCTTCTTTTTCTGTTAAAAAAACCTTTAAACAAAAGATTTAACACAAGGCCAAAAAAAGATTTTTTTTGTAAAAATGTGCAGAAAACAAATAATGTAGTTAACCTCATTAATAAACCCCATGAAATTTACATCTTGGGCCATGGATATGAGTAGGCCACGCTCGCCTTGCAAGAGCTAGATCCCCAGTTCAATTCTCAGTACAAAAAAGAAAAGTGACATCTCAGGGTATTTTACATGCAATATAAACTATTCAACAGATGCTGAAAATTTAGTATGAACACAGTATTGTTACTGAGAAAACGTGTGCTTTTGTTTCATTAACATGGTCTCTCAATCTACTTTGCTTTCAATAGACAGTGAGCTATAAATACTTAAAATCTCTTTCAAGTTTTATCCAAAACTGCTCAAATAATATAATATGGCACAGTCAAACTGTACACAGATTTGGGAACTCCTTAATTTCCAAGGGGAAGAATATGAAAATGAATGAATATGTCAAAGTTATTTTCCATCAGGTTTTCATATCCTCTCTTCACCTTTGTAAGCTTTTAGAACTTTGCTGTGTGCCTGTCCAATGATCATCAGCTTACTGTCTTTCATGTTAATTGCTACTGGTAACTTAGGTTTGACGCATGAAGAACAGACCCTTAGGAATTTAAAAATGAGGGAAAGGAGAAATAAGAATTAGGATACGTCCTGGACATGGGCCCACTGCCCATGATGAATGCAGTCATTAAGTCCTGCAAGCATGCACTAATAAAAATACATAAAATTTAAAAATGAACAATAGCATGGTCTAGAAAAGCCAAGCAAGGCATCATAGGAACTTTTGTACATGCTTACAAAGATGTTAGCACTCAGAAGACACAGACATCCAAGCCAGATGACACATAACTGTAACCCCAGGATTCTGGGAGGCTGAGGCAGGAACATGGCAAGTGCAAGCCTAAAATGGCTAACTTAGTGACTCAAGGAGATGCTGCATCAAAATATTAAACATAAGAATAAAAGAGGCTGAGGATATAGCTTAGGATGAAGGCAATGAGTTCAATCTCAAGCACAGGGGACAAGAAAATATGAAGGAGGTGGAAGAGAAAGGAAGAGAGAAATATGTTTTGTGTTGTATTTATAAAAGAAAACATGAGAAAATATTTATTTTCCTACAAAAATTCACAGTTTTGAAAGGATGCTCCAGGTTTCTGGCACCATAATTTAAAAACAAATACCATGGCCTTCAGGCTTTCAGGACCAGCCTTGTTTCCCTGGCTTGGAGGAAGGAGTCTGAAATTGAAATCCCTCAGCAGATCAGACCCAGCACTGCTCCCAGGATCATCCTGGCCTGAGCTGCTCACTCATTCACACTGCGCAGAGACAGGAAGAAGCCTGGGGTCGCCCGGATGTCCTCACACGTGGGCTCCTTTTAACACAAGCACTGAGGGTGCACAGCGCTAGGACAATAAAACACATGATGAGGAGGACTTTTATGGCCACTTAGAAAGACGGCTATGAAATAATCCCTCCTCCATGCACAGGACTTCAGGGGAATTTTTAGATCAAGAAGCATTTTTATTAATCTGATGTGAATATACACATCTACACATTTATATATTTATATATAATTTTATAAGCAAGTATATATGAGTTTTTATTTAAATGAATATGATTTGATAAATATTAACTGGCACAATTTGAGACAGAGTATTCACAAATTTTCAAAATGTACTTAACAAGAATTTTATATTCATTATAGAAGACATAATTTTTTTAAATTTTCCACTTGACTTTCACAAGGTTGTAACATATTCATCAGAAAGAAACAGGTAATTTCTTTCAACATGGGTGCTTTTCTGGAGTTTAGCCACCAATTCAGGAATAACTATTTCTAACAGAATTTTAATCCTCACAGAGTTTATAAGGAAACAGCAGTGGCCGCAGTCTTTACAGTCCCCCTCTGCGCTGCTGTGGAGGAAATCTCTGAAGAGCACTGTAAGGAGCATTTTTCTTCAGAGCAAGGACAGAGGCTGAAAAGGGCGGGCTGAACAACCCTCCTGGACACTGAGCTGAACACACAGGCACATGTCCTAGGGTCAGGGTACTGCCTTGGGGGACTTGTACTCTTGTTGTAGGTGCAGAATTACATGATGGGGTCCTCGTGCCCACAGCTGCACACAGCAGGGACTGTGTCTCTACCAAATTCCCTTCAAAAACAGAGTATTTTCCATTATCCTGTTCAAAGCACAGGCCTAGTGCCATGCCCTTCACTATTGCCACACCACTGCACCCACCAGGGAATTTGCATCTTGCTCCCCAGAAAGGAACTGCCCATGCAAGCCTGAGATAAAAGCTCCCCAGTCACCACGCCTTGAGTGATCAGGACTCTGCAGTCCAGCTTCTCAACATGAGGCTCCCTGCTCAGCTCCTGGGGCTGCTGATGCTCTGCCTGCCTGGTAAGGACACGGGGAGTTCAGTTGTGAGAGGTGGGCTTTGCAACCCTCTGCTATCCAGATGTGCTCAGAAAACAGTGGGATGGGCTGCCTGTTTTGCAGCACATACCAGAAAGGGCTGGGTCTGTGGAGTGAGGAGGATTCCAGAGGGAACAATGATGATTTTACACAAAAAAGACAGAGATGGTTCGGGTGAACTCTATGGGTTCCCTTGTGGCTGCTAGTTTAGGGGCCCATTCTTAAAACTGAATGTTTTTGCACACAAATCAAAATGACAAAAACCATTCAGACTGATATATATGAAAGTGATCTCACCTTTCTCCTTCATCATTTTAGATCCATGGGAGACACTGTATTGAGCCAGACCCCACTCTGTCTATCACCCCAGGAAGGCCGGCCTTCATCTATTGCAGGTCCAGTCAGAGCCTCTTGCATAGTAATGGAAACACCTATATGAGTTGGAAGGTGCATAAAGCAGGCCAGGCTCCAAGAGGCATGATTTGTAGGGTTTCCAATCAGCAATCTTGGGCTCCAGAGATATTCAATGGCAGTGGGTCAGGGACAGATTTCACACTCAAAATGAACACAGTGGAGGCTCAGGACACTGGAGTTTATTACTATGTGCAACATAGACATGCTCATCCCACAGTGATGCAGCCCCGAACACCAACCTCCCTGCCTGGGGAGGCCCAGCTGCCCTCTACAATGCTGTCTGGGCAGCAGCACAGCACAGCCTGCTCTGTGTGCGAGGAAGAGGTGGAAGAACCAGAACAAGAAGTTGCAGCTGAGGCCTCTGGCAGAGAATAAGAGTGAGGAAGAAAACAAAGGAACAAGGACCTGTGTCAAGGAAGAGAGAGAAGAAAACTGTGCACTCAAAGGTCTTCCTCCTGCAGGCCCTTGACCCACCAGACGCTGCAGGAAAAGGAGGCAGACGGTGACTGTATTTTAAAGGCAAAAGAAATGACTGCATCATCTTTCTGGATGTGATGTGTCAGAAAAAAGTAAAATTCAGGAAAACTGTTCCACTTGTTTGTATCTGAGCAACTGGAGAATTTGAAACCATATGTTGTGAGACCAGGAGAGTTGAAGGGAAGCAGCAATGAGCAGTAGGGGACTGAGGACTTGGAAAGGAACAGGTTAGGAAGTCCCCAGGCTCCAGCTAATGATGTCCTAAAGCAGAGGCACAGGAGGGATTCTGGAGATCAGAGATGTGCACTGAGCTATGAGGCACAATTCCAAAGGACAAGGTGAGTGTAAACAGATGAAACAGGCTGGGAACCCGAAGGTAACAGAGTGAGCAAAGCAAACAGATGAAGAGAAATCTACAGTGGAGGGCAAGAAGGACTGGATACTAAGATTTAAAAAAAAGTAAAAGGAACTGGGAGAGATTCATGTCCGAGATTCAAAATAACATTAATAGAATGATGTTTTGAGTTTCACCAGAGTCACAGTCATGAGGGGGAATGAACTCAAGCCTGATTAGCAGGGACAATGGCACCTGGCATAGTAGTAATGAGTCATGATGCCCTGAGAAGGAGAATTCAGCAATCTAGGAGTCACAAAGCAGACCCAGTGCTGGGAATTTAGCTCAGTGCCTTAAGTACCTGCCTGTCAAGCACAAAGACCTGAGTTTGATCCGTGGTATCAAAAAAAAACAGGCACAGAGAAAAGGCACAGGGAGAAAAGGAGGCCCAGCAAGACACAGGGTTACACAATAGAGCGCAGATAGGGCCGATCACACTTGATCAACTTGCAAAGATGAGAAAAATCCTAAATCCAGGGCTGCAGGGACTGCTCAGTGGTAGACTGATTCACTAGGATGTGGAAGTGCTGGGGTCAGTCTTAAACATGCACAATAAAACAGAGAGAAGAAAGCTCCCATTTTGATCCATCACCAGACCAGTCTCCTCTGAATCTGTGGACACAGATCAGGACATGAGGAGTGTTCAGGGTTCTGCACCAGATTCCAAACTCAGCAGCCAAGGATGGCAGCCAACTTTGGGGCCTGCAGACCATGGCAGTAAGTCAGGACAAACAAATCTCCAAATAATTTAAGCACAGCATTGATTTGATGTATATTTTTATTGGTTTTATGGGGGAAAGAGTTTGTATTATCATTATTTTCTGTTTCTCACGAGAGATGGATCATTCCTACATTCAAATGAAAAATCATAGCATGGAAAAAATTCCCTGAGTTACACAGTATGGCTAAGACAAACAACTGAGGATCTGATCCTGGTTCTGCACTGATCTCAAGCCTCCTCCACATGGAAGAAAACCTCTGGTCAGAGAAAGACTCTGTCTAGCCTTAACAGGATGGTGAAATTTTCTGGTTGCAACTGAAGACATCAGCTCTTGCATTACTCTACTTGGCTCTCAGACAGCATCAGGACCTTCAGGGGCACACAACTAAGGTGAGGCAGCAACTAGGGTGACATCCTCAAGGCCAACTTATGGCAGCCACCTGTTGTGGCCACTGAGTAGATTGTGCACCTGAGCCTGAGGCCAGATTCCAGCATCTCCATTTAATACTGTGTATGCAGTGTCACCACCTGTACAAGAAGGGATCACACAAATCTTCTTTGAATTTTAAATGGTACTGAAACCGAAAATATTACCCAACTCTGTACTTTACAACTCTCATGAAATTCCCCAAGAGAAAAAAAGTTAGCCAGGGAGAATTACAGGAATTTTCCCAAAGGTAAGAACTGTGGAATTTAACATTATTTTCATCATATGGGCTTCCATAAAACTCAGTGCTACAGCAGAGCCAAAATCACAGAACGTTTTCCTTTTAAGGATAGGATGATAAGAATACATTTTACATGCATGAAAAGTCACATTTCCAATATTTATTTCTATTGATGTTGACACATGTGTAAGCTGTGTGTCCAAAAACATCTTCCAGCTCCAAGGCAGGACCAGCATCTATTGACTTTCCCAGGTGAACTCTGTTCACCCACCACAAACCCACCTGAGACTCACTGCTGCCTGCAAGCTGCATAAATGCTCTAGATGTCTCAGATGCTCATAAGGAGCTTTCCTTCAGTGTGGACACCACAAACTATTTGAATTGCTGTGTTTTCTAGGGAAAATGTGTTTTTTAATTTTGTGGAATGTACATCAGTCATTCCTGCTATCATAACTTCATAGATAGCTCAGTTGGTGGTGAGGATCTCATCTTGGTGCATCCCATTGTATCTTTACACCACATTGAAACCATCATTATAGGCTCTATGTGGTGCCAATCAACATGTTTGTTCTCCTGGTACAAAGTAAACAAGCAAAGAAAGACCTCTTCATAGAAAAACAACTTTCAAATTCACTGTCTTTGCTGGCTAAGAACAGTCAATACTGATTTCCAATTGAAAATGGATGCATGAATGCAATCAATTAGCTCATTATTACCACATGGGAACAAAGGTTTCCTCCTCAAAAATGGAATATTTTTAATTAACTGAGATTGTAAGACAGCAAGGCAGAATCTCTGCAACACATAATCACAACCTTCTTTCCTGTGGACTGAGGTTTCTCAGCGCTGACATCGGGACAACACACAGGGAGGATGAACACCTAGGTGTAACCTGGCAAGGGGTCCAGATGTAAAATGCTGGGAACTGGGAAGATGAGGGATACAGGCTCAGCGACATACCTAGGAGATGAAGGACAGATTTCCTCCTGGATCTTCCAGAGTGAGCGCATCCTGACAGCATCCTGGCTCTGTCACACTGAGCACTGAAGAAGGCTTCTGACCTGCCAAACTATAACATGATGACTTTTGCATGTTAAAGACATAAATTCATGTGAAATCTTATGGTAGAAATAGAAGAGTAATATGGGTGCCTTACTGAGTTTTCCTCTGAGACTCTTCCATAATAAAGGGTGTAAGGCACACCAGTACCTTTAATTTTCTGCTGAATGCTGCCACCTTTCTTATCAGGAGGAATGGAACATAGTCTAAGGCAGATGGAGAGAGGAAACTCCCATATTACATGGTCAGCAAGCAGCAAGACGGACACTAAATTGAGTTTCTGCTTCAGGATGAATCACACAGTGAGAATGATTACAACAATAGTGACACTCATTATGTCATATCTTCAGCTTACAAGCTGCTGATAGAAACAGTGGTCTTCCAGACCCACAGCCTCTGAACAGTGAGAGACCTCAGACTCTCAGGTGTCTGTGCAGCGAGTGATCAGACTCTGATGGAACCAGGATCAGTAGCTGACCTGCTTGACCCTAGCCTGGGCAACACAGTGTACTCAAGGCCAGCCTGAACTACAAAGTGAGAACTTGCCTCAAAATCCTAAATGTAGAAAAGATTTCACAGGAATTACTCCTCCAAGAACAATATTAATTAATCTAGCACATTAGAATGCACTTATGTGCACTCATATATAGCTATCTATATACATTTATAGATATATATTCATTTATTCACATACAATAGATAACACATTAACATGTAAACACTCATAATCAGAGATATATTTCTATATAAATGTATGTTTATAGAACACCCATTTACATGCTAATATATGTTCAAACTCATATTAAAATCTCTCTATGGGGAGAAGTAGGACAGAATATTCATCAATTAAACCAATGCCAGGAATTGAATATCTACTACCTAAGGCACAATCATTATCCTCTTCTCCACTTGCCTTCAACAGGACACCTAGTTCTCTAGCTGAAACAGACATATTTTTTATGTTCCTGGCAAAATTTGTTGAGATCAGTGCCCCATGGCATGTAACCACTGGGCCCTTGAAGACTAACATCTCAGTGGTTCACCTAGAAATGACATTTGCCAGAAGCCCTCTCCAATCTCCATGTTGTCACTAGCGCAGAGCTGCTCTGCTGAGCTGTCACTAGAGGTGGCAGTGTTTTCCTTACTAGGGAAGAGCACTGTGCACCATGGTTCAGTAGGGACCTCTGCTTTTCACAATGGGATCTTTCCTCTTAGTTTGGACACCACATGGATATTTTCTCTTTTGCTTTTCCCCCAAATTCTGAGATTTGAAACAACTTTGCTCATGAGAGAGGCCTCCCTTTCTGCCCTTCACTGTGCCTACCAGGGCACTTCCTTGGAGTCCCTAGGGAGGCCCTTCCCAGCAAGTCCCAGATAAAAGCTCAACTTGCCTTGACTCATCTGGATATTGGCTTCTGCATTTCAAAATGAGGCTTTCTGCTCCGTGTCTGGCTGCTAATACTCTGCATCCCTGGTAAGGATGGAGGGAGATGAGGATGGTGAGCAAGTGAGCGGGATGGGATCCCGCTGTTTCCTGTGTTGTTCTCTCCATGCCAGAGACTGCAGCCTTCTTCGACAGGATGAGAACAAGAGCTTGAGGTCTGTGTGAGTGAGGAAGATTCCACTGGAGCCGGGAGCTATGGTGAGGTGGTGATGTCACAAAGATAGAGAAGGATGATGCACATTAATTCTCCAGGAGGTATAAATGTTGGATACTGTATTATAAGTGAACACTTTTTCCTATATATGAAAATTGCAAAAATAATTTACCTTAAAATATGAAATGATGGAGAAAATATGAAAATGAATCATGATGCCTGTACACGACCGCATATTTCTCTCGAATGATTTAGGGTCCACAGGAGATATTCAGATGACTCAGACCCCACTCTCTCTGTCCATCGCACCTGGAGAGCCAGCCTCCATCTCCTGAAGGTCCAACCAGAGCCTCCAGCATCGTGATGGAAACACCTATTTGAGATAGTGGTACACAAGCCATACAAGGCTCCACAGGGCATGATTTAAAAGGGTTCCAAAAAGCACTCTTAGGTCCCAGAAAGGTACAGTGGTAGTAGATCAAGAACAGATTGCACACACAAAATCAGCAGGGTTCATTCTGAGGAGGCTGGAGCTTATTACTGTTATCAAGGTACAGGATGTACTCCCACAGTGATGCAGCCCCTGTGCAAAATCCTCCCTGGCTGGGAGGCCCAGCTGGTCTCCTGTGCTGTTGTGCACAAAGCAAGAGTTTCTTAGTGCACCAGGGTGCATAAAAGGCCTCTGCCCACAACTAAACAGAAAAACAAAAGAGCATGAGGACCTGTGTTCTGTGTAAACTCTGACACATTGAGAAATAGGATGTGGCTGACTTCTACAGGTTCCTTGAGCATTGCAAATTCTATTCTTTTTTAATTTGCATGTAAACCTGAGATGGTTAATGAGATGCAATCAGTGTATAACATTTGTACTCAATCTGCCTTTTCTCCCTTATTATGTAAGTTTCACTATAGGATGAAGATGAAGTGGTGGGCACAGTTCCCTCAGCCTGGTTTACAGGATGGGAGACCCAGCCTACACCTCAGGAAGTACCACAGAGGTAAAGAGGTCACTTCTGGACTTTAAACTAGGGGACAGATCCAATTGCAATATGGAGAAAAGGTGCACTGTGGAGGGCTAACACCATGATTAGTAATGATACCGTCCAAGTATGCGCTAGGTTATATCACATATTCCACGTCAATCCAGTAGGCAAAGCTGAGTACTCAATTTATGAATCTGATCTCATCAGAATCCAGGAGTTAGTTGCAAACAGAAAATGACCCCTCATTTTTCACATGAATACTATAGAACCTACTAATATAACAAGATGAAAAGTGGCAAGAGACTTCTTGGGAAACTTGTCCCATGGTCCATAGCAGTTGGACAGGGAATTTATAGATGTGTTAAGCCGTGTCTTTCTATCAGTACTCAACAAGACATAGAAATACACTAAATACCAGTTAAATTTAACAAATGTATTACCTATAAAAATAGGAGAAGGGTAAAAATAATAGAGTAAACTAGAAACACAAATTAATAAAATGAATTTGATAATATAATAAGCTTAAAAGGGGACTGAGAAAATGATAAACAGCATGATAAAACAATAAGAAAATGAGTCATAGAAATAAAAGGGACAAGAGATCAAAATATTGGGTCACATTAAATGTAAGTAAATAAAGTTGGTGAAGGAAAACACAAAAACTGCAGAATAAGTGAAACAAAGTCTAGAATTCTCTTCCTGAGAAAGTTAGATGACAGAAGTATTTTTCTGGATTTTCTAATATTGAATTAGTACTTATGTGGTGAGAGTGGTAAATTCCAGTCAGAGCAGGTCTACCTCTCTCCCCAACAGCTGATTCTGCTGACAGGTGAGCTCTGCTGTGTCTCAGACCCTGGGCAGTGCCAGGAAAGGATGTGTATTTCTGTGTGTGTGTGTGTGTGTGTGTGTGTGTACATGTGCACGTGTGCATGGAGCTACTGCCCCTGCACCTAGCTTTGCAGCCTGCTGGCCAGGTAAGTGAATACTTGGGGTAAAAAATCTCCATTCTGCACCTTCATGGATGGAGCCAAAGTTCATCAGAGGTCACATGTGTAAATTCCTCAGGAAGTAGAGAAAAAAAAAAACTCACCACTGACTTGTAACTGAAAGGGGTAGTGGAGAAAATGAACCATCTACAATTTGGTCTTACTCTCACTCTATTGAGAACCAGCCCCCTCAGCCAGGCACATGTGAGGGGTCCACTGGTACCCACACAGAGCAGTGTCCTTCACCAGCAGAGAGGCTATCTGATTCTACTCTGAGCAAGCATGAGGATGAAATTTCCCCTCTCCACAAGTGTCTCCTGAGGCCAACTTCTGCCAATCACTGAAGGACAGGGCACTTAGGGTCCACTTGTTTGCAGAAGCCCATAATAGTTCACTGCCAAGCATTGGGACTTTCCTAAAATGGGTCAGGTTACATCACTCTTGGATATCACAAGAGTTACAATGAACTTCTACTCAAAAATTCACATGACCTATAGAAGCACTCACTTGCAGAATAAAACTGTTCCCTGAGTTTCAAATTTACAAGAGTAACTGCTTTCTTCTTAGTCATGTCCATTGTGTTGGGAAAGTGGCTGATACAGAGTCAAAATATTACCACAGAAAACGTATTTGTGTGACAGAAACAGATACAGAAGACAAACTAGAAGCTCTAAAGCCAACTTGGGAACTTTCCAGTTACAGCCACTAGATGTGATGCAGAGAGCATTAGCTGCAAGTCAAAAATACATCTAAAGGAGCTGACGTTACACAGTGACACTCTGAACTGCAATCCTTGTGAAATAATAAAAAAGAGCACAGAAAGCACACAAAGGAGGGAACTAACAAAAGAGAGTGGGAGGACAAGTGAAGAAAGAAAGCAGGAGGAAGAGGCAGGAGAGGAGACAGAAGAGAAGAGGAAACACAATAGGAAGGGACCAATTTGGGACCCATTTTCTGTTATGTGTCACCAAACCTGCCTGAGCTGCTGTCACTTTCATCCAGAAAGTCCTGAAGAGCACAGCAAACAGGATCTCCCGTCCCCGCCCTGGGCATGGGCCACGCAGCAGAATCCTGGGCCAGAACTCACTCTGTGCAGACTCCTGGGCCCTAAACTAAGCAGGCTCACAAGGACTCTCTGTGAGTGAAGTGAACAGCAAAGGGCAGTAGAAATGACCCTTCCCACAGCTGTTGTGAAGTGATGAGGGCTCTAAGTAAGAAATTAAAAAATAAAATACAAAATTTCCTTGAAAGTAATGAGTGCAGACCAATACGGCTGAATATCTGTATTTCAACAATGTCTGCTTCTGAAGGATTGGGAATTTTGAACCTTGAAAGTGGTGGATGAGGTGCCCAAATGCAATATCTTGAGGAGGACAGAGCCATGCAGATTCCTCAAGAATGGTCACAGCTGCTATGTAAAGACCCATAGATCACAGTCAGCCATGCTAGGTGCTAGAACTCAAAGAGACATCTAAGTGTCACTGAAAATATCAGACAGCAAAGGGCTCTTCCCATACTTCTGACTTGGAACTTATGAGAGGATAGTGAGGAAATAAATTATAAACCTGATATTCTCTAAACAGTAAAGGAAACTAATGGAAAAATAAAGCATTAATGAGCTGTATAAACCTGACATCCCAATACATTTTATACACACTGTAAAATCACTCAAATCACGCTCATAATCAAGCCAAAAACATTCAGAACTCAATGTGTGGTTTATTAATTGATTTAATCAGTGTAACATTAGCTTTAATTTTGCTTTCAGAAGATTATTGCTATAATTATATTCTTAATTATTAAATATTAAAATAAATTCTTAAAATCTGATATGTCTCACCTACGATGCTGGTTCTCTTCCATACAACACCTCCAAACTGCATGTGAGTATTAAAGCTTGCTTATTTCCAAGGACAAGAATACAAAAGCTGACGCAATGCGTGTACAAGTCTGATGCTAACAATTCGTGTCCTCCTTCCCATGTGTATTAAGCTTTAGAACTTTGTCATGTGACTGCTCCAATGAGCTGAAGTTTATTTTCTTTCATTTCATTTACTACTGACCCTGGTGAGACAGATGAGGAATAGGGGCTTAATAGTCCAGACAGGTCAAAAATGAATATTTCAACTACTTAGACTCTTTGGAAAGAGCCCGCACTTTCAGAAGGCAAAGCCACCCAAGACGGTGAATGACAGTCAACCAAACACAGTGAGGCTGAGGCAGGAGGATGGACAGGTGGAGCTGAAACTGGGCAGCTGAACAACACAGTGAGACCAGTCACACAATCAGAGAAATACAAAGGATGGGAGATGTAGATCAGTGTGAATCTCCTAGGTTTAAGCCCCAACACACACACACACACACACACACACACACACACAGAGAGAGAGAGAGAGAGAGAGAGAGAGAGAGAGAGACAGACAGACAGACAGACATAGAGAGACAGAGAGAGAAGCACATTCCCAGGGTGTCTTATTACAATAAAAGAGACATTGTAGCAACCTTATTTACTAAGATTACCCCAAACATTCTTTCCCAAATGTGTGAGAGGCACACTGCAGCTTTGGGCTATCATAAAAAATAACACTTATTGACTAAGGACAGCATGGCTTTATTCTCTCCCATCTCAGATAAACTCCAGGACCACGGCAGCCATTGGTTCAAATTACCCTGAGGCATTAAAAACCCTGGATTCAATGGTGACATTCTGATATAGAGAATATCTCTTAAAATGATGGACCATGGCTCTTCAACATCATTTAAAAGAAAGAGTAGCTAAGAAAAGGTTGCATTATGATCATTCAGAAAAAAGAAGTATCAATTATTTCTCTTATTTTCTATAAAACTAAGAGAAATCTTTGCCTAAAACATAACTGATGTGTTTGTCTACGTGTGTGTGTGTGTGTGTGTGTGTGTGTGTGCAAAACAACAAGCTTGAACAGATATTTACAAATTTAAAAATCTAGTCACAAGGAATTTCACATCCACTGTATAAGGCATATTTTTTTATCTCTTGCACTTAACAGAGTTACTGGTCTCCAACTTGAAGACAAATATTATTCTCTATATCACATTCTTTTGATTTTAGTGCTCCTATGTCATTTAATTTCTAGGTCAAGGAAAAGATTATTTGTAATTCTTACTTCTAAGATGAAGACTGTTCCACTGGTTACAACAAAGGGCTTCTCAGCGCTGTTAGGCCCTATTAATGCTAGAAAATGCTAAAACTGAGTCCTTGTGAAGGGAGAATTACTTCTTCCTCTTCCAGGAGACTAGGAGGCATGAGACTTGCCCTCCCAGAGACTGATCTGCACACACCCTGTATCCTGGGTACTGCAGTCCTGTCTGGAATGGGCACAGCTCTAAGCGCTGCAGAATACTGCGGAATCAGATTTTCCCAGGGATCCTGGTACCCACTGCTGCACACAGCATGGACTGTAGCTCTGTTGTTTTCCCCAAATGCAGAGGGTGTTTTGTACCACTGTGCCCACATGAGAAGCCTCCCTCCATGCTCTGCACTCTTTCTGCACCACGGCACCCACCAGGGAATTTGCATTTTGTCCCCAGGGAGGACCTTCCCAAGCAAGCCTCAGATAAAAGCTGGCTCTAAGGTGGCCTTGCCTGATCAGGACTCTTCAGTTCAGCTTCTCAGAATGAGGCTCCCTCTTCAGCCCCTGGGGCTGCTATTGCTCTGGATCACTGGTAAGGACACAGGGAGATGAGGTGGGTTGTGGGATGAGAGGGTGACTTTCGGAGTCTGACAACACATGATCAGTTCTGTCCATACACGAGATGTGCAGTGCTGAGTTGAAGCGTGGGTGTGTGAGGTTAGATCGGTAAGTGAAGAAAATTCCTTAGGTATGCAAGAACTGCCCTCTGATAAAGATTGCCACAAAGATAGAGGGATCCTGAAATGAATTCTAGAGGGGTTCTTGTAATTAGAAACCTTGGAGGCAAGCTCAAATTTAAAAATCTTTCAAATCTATCAAAATGGCTCGTAATGTTCATTCCTGATATTTCACTTCTCCTCCATCATTTTAGGATCCACAGCAGATGTTTTGATGACCCAGTCCCCACTCTCTCTAATCATTGCCCCTGGAGAGCCAGCCTCCATGTCCTGCAGGTCCAGTCAGAGCCTCCTGCATAGTGATGGAAAAATCTATTTGAGTTGGATGGTGCATAAGCCAGAACAGGCTCCACAAGGAATAATATATCAGGTCTCCAAACGTGAATCTTGGACCCCAGAGAGGTTCAGTGGCAGTGGGACAGGGACAGATTTCACATTCAACATCAGCACGGTGGAGGCTGAGGACACTGGAGTTTATTACTGTCAGCAAGGCATACATACTCGTCCCACAGTGCTACAGCCCCAAACACAAACCTCCTTGCCTGGGGAGGCCCAGCTGCCCTCCTGCACTGCTGTCTGGGGAGCAGCACAGCACAGCCTGCTCTGTGTGACAGAAAGAGGCTGAATAATCAGAACAACAAGTTGCAGCTGAGGCCTCTGCCCGGAAGAGTGAGGAAAAGAGCAGAGCACCAAGGACTTGAGTCATGGAAGAGAGAAAAGAAAACTCTCCCTCTGAGGTCTTCTTCCTGCCCTTTACCCAGCAGACGCTATAGGAAAGGGAGGCAGCGTGGTGAATGTATTTTAAAGGCAACAC
The DNA here is from genome assembly GCF_034190915.1 of Cavia porcellus. NCBI lineage: Eukaryota > Metazoa > Chordata > Mammalia > Rodentia > Caviidae > Cavia > Cavia porcellus. Next base: position 39,823,832 of record NW_026947501.1, on the reverse strand, counting down.
TAATAAACTGCCTTGTCTCTTTGGATCTGTTGTGTGAGGGCACCTGTTCCACTGGTTTCAATCTGAGGAATTGGAGAATTTCTCACCATTTGTTGTGAAACCAGGAGAGTTCAAGGGAAGCAGCAATGAGCAGCAGGGGGACTGAGGACTTGGAAGGGAGCAAATTAGAATTGTGAGGAGTCCCCAGCCATCCCGCTGGTGATGTCCTAACCCAGAGGCACAGGAGGGATTTGGGGATCAGGGAACTGCACTGAACTACGAGGAGCAAACCCAAAGGATTCGGTGATCGAAACAGATGAAAACTGACTGGCACCTGGAAGGTAACACAGTGTGGAAAGCAAAGATATGAAGAGAAATCCATGGGGAGGCCAAGAAGGGCTGGCTATCATTAAAAAAGGAAAAGAAAAAAGGAACTGAGAGAAATTCATGCCCCAGAGCCACAATAATATTAATAGCGCGATTTTTCAGTTTTCAAATGGAAACTTTACCTACGAAGGGCATTTCCCTTGGGGATCTTTGCTATAAAACCAGCCAAATAATTTCACTTGTGGGATCACAGCCCCTAGAGGAGGAAGAAACTGAAGGCTTCGCCTTACGGAAGTGTGCATGTGCTGCCCTCTTCTGGGAAGCTTCATGCACTGCAAGTGTCCAGCAACTTGGTTCAACCTCTTTCAAACTATTTACTGCAATGTTTTGCTTACAATATTGTGACCCATATCAGTACCAGCAGAACTGTCACAGGTATCTCAAGAAGCTCCAGGCATTTAATGTTTACCTTATTTCCATTGTATATTGAAAATGGGCTCACACAGAACACTCGTGAAACATCATTTCCATCATCCTCCTAAGTTGATCCCCTTCTCTTGCAGTCATTAAAATTAACCCTCGCACACAGCTCTGCCCAGCAAGTGCAGTATGCATAACACACAAACCATTCTCCATGCTACAGAAGTTAAGTGTGTTAAGCTCTAATGATCCTGCAGTACACACTTACAATGCTGCTATCAACCCAGCCACCGATCACAACTGGTGGCAGAAACACAACCAAAATAGGGTTAGCAAAATCATACTGCCACCATCCTTAGGGCATTAATTGTGCACAAGGCAGATCTTGTGTTCACCTACAATTCTGATTTTTTCCTACAAGGTGGTCTTTGCACAACTTTGGATGCATTAAAGTTAATCATACAAGTGACAGAGATGTGGGCACTTTCTTCAGGTTTGCTCCCAAGGCAAATGCCTCCCGGGCCTCACCTTAGTCTGTCCCAGGTACCAGGAGCTCCAAGGACATGGAGCATTTTATTCACACGAACCTGGCATCTTCACTGTGGAGAGCAGGCCGGCCAACCCTGTGCAGCCATAGCACACACTGGAAAGGGATAAACACAGAGACAGAAAGACACATGAGGGAAGGATGGGCTGGGAGAGCACATGTGAAAGAAGCACTAAGTGAGGGAGAAAGGGGTGGGGCGGGAAGGGCAGGGAGGAAGAAGGAGAAGAAACAGAAGATTAAAACTACTGAGAAACAACTTTCAATCAAAGAGTCTGTTCAGAAAAATGAGACGTTAGAAGGAAATGTGAGGTGTGTGAGACATCAGGGAGCCCCAGCAGTGGTTCCACATTAAGGGAAATGCTAATGCATGTTCTGCAGGCACAGGGAAAATGAGGGCCAAAACTTCTAAGGCACATGGAGCAAGGCTGCAGCCAGGAGAGATACACATAATGTTCTCATTATTTCAATCTCTTCAATAGTTTATTGATTATGCAGTCATGGGGTTTATAACATGAAATTGAAATGAGTGACAGTGGCATAGTGGAAACACGCCATCACCTGCCGTCACTCTCAGGGTAATGGTATAGTGGACAACTAGGAAGGAGGCTCCAGTTGCAGCCACCCACCAAGAGGCCACACAGTGGGAACCACAGATGGCGACCTAAGGACCAACTATGATGTAATTCCAAAGCAACAGAAAACTCACAACAGCATCAGCAGAGAACTGATTTACTTGCTTTTCCCTGCGGTTCTCTCTGGTGGCAGCTGTGTTTGCTGCTGTTGCTGTAGCTGTTGCTCATTGGTCACCTCTGTGTAAATCTGGTTCCTGGAAACTGCATCTGAGCAACAAAGATTATTAAGAACTTGGTGCATTGCTAGATTCTATGCTCAGGAACTCTCCCATGCTATTTTATTACTCCTCACAGCACATGCCAGACATGCTATAATTTCCAGGTGAGAAATCGATGCATGGGAAAAATTACCTAATTTACCTAACATCACATATAATTCACCAAATGCAAATTCAAGCTTCTATTCTTCTCTAGGAGCTGATTGCCTCCCCCCACCATCACATAGCTCCCACACCTGGGAAGAAATGTGCAGGCCCAATGTCTTCACCATCCAGCTGACAGGCTGGGTAAGTTTCCAGCTGCAGATGGAGCAGGAGCCTGTGGGTTGTAGGACCACGACCCCAGTCTGCTCTGAAAGCATCAGGGTGGGTGTGAGCAGTGAGCCCGAGCCCAAACTGTGACAGTGTGAAATCATCAAAGCCACCCCTGTGTCCATTAAATCTATTGTCCAACTGACACACAGTGCATTTGTGATCTTTGCACTCAGATGTGTGTCCATGCATGGCCACCATTTGTACTGTAAAGTGTCACAAGCATTTCTGCATTTTCCATAGAAACATTCTTTTAAGTGTTCACTGACTTCCTTAAACATGGTTCCTAACCCTAACCTCCTGAGGTAGAAATTACTTTAACTTTTGTGTTAGGAAAGCCTTCAGCCACAGTGAGAACTGCAATTTTCCCTACATGAGAATTGTGCTACCTAACATATGCTTTTACTTACGTTAGATGCACAATGGTCAGAGATATGACAAAAGTACAAATGTTCCAGTGCAAAATTATTTTCTTTTTAGGGGAGGTTAGCTCAGGTAAATTTTGCTAAAAATGAAGGCACATTTTTCTTTATCTATTTATTTCTTTGACAAATGCATGGCTATGTCTCCACAGCCTTACTCGGGTAACAGAAAAGTCTGTACCCTTGAAACTTCCTAGGTGGCACATTGAGAGCAACCTTCCCTCAACAAGAAAAGACCTAAATAACACTGCTGCCTGCACCATGAAAGTATGTTTTACATATTCCTGACCACCAATATTCATGTTTCCTTTAATGAGAGACATCTAAACTGGGCAAATTGTTACTCAACTTTAGAGAAAAGTGAGATTTTCCCTCTTTTCAGAATCTACCTTGGCAAATTCTATTGATCAAATTCTAGAGATACCAGAATTACAAACATCTTTGTGGATCCCCTGCAAACATTTACAGTGCATGGCAAAGCTCATATCACCCTGTGCTCTTAGGTGGGCAACACTGAACACATCTGTGTGTTTCTAGTATACTTTGGCAGAACTAGCAAGTTAGGAAGAGATGACTCATGCACAGATGCTTGTGTTTTAAACAATTATGTGTGGCATGGGAAACTCTTCTTTGCTGATGTATATTTATGTTCCAAAGTAGGCACTGAATTTCAAGTTAAAATGAATATACAAAGAGGATTAGGTAGAAAATTCTTCCCATGGGGCACAAAGTTTCTCTTCTCTGTATAACTTTTTATTCATTAACTGAGACTGGGAGATCAGAAGGATGATGTGGGGTACAGAATCACATCTATCAGCAGTGCAGACTAAGGTTTACACAGTGCTGACATTAGGAGAGCAGACAGGGAGGCTGCACAGATGATCACGACTCTGAAGAAAGTGCAGAGAGATGAAATGTTGCAATCAATGAAGATGGAGGAACAATGGCCACAGAGGAGGAATGTGAGGGGCCTCCAGGATTTGGAAACCACAGGTGAGGGGTTCCTTGCAGGAGCCTCAAGATGGGGATGCAGTCTGAAGGTAAACCGAGACACTCTCCAGTTACAGCTACTACATGTGGTGCAGAGAGCTTTAGCTTCAAATAAAAAATATACTTAACGGTGTTGGGTCTTACAGAGTGACATCCTGGCTACCACAGATCAAAAATACCCTTGAGGTAATAAAAGGGGGCTGAGAAACCACACAAAAGAGAAAACTAACAAAAGGGAATGGGAGGACAAGCAAAGAAAGAAAGCAGAGGGAAAGATGCAGGAAAGGGGAGAGGAAAGAGGAATGAGAAAAGAAAGGGCAAATTTCAAACCCACCTTTTTGTTTGTCATCAAACCCTCCTGAGATCCTAGGTCATAGTCAATGCTACCAAAGATTTATACTGCAAAAATATCTGCTTCAGAGAGATTGGGACCTTCCAACCCTGAAGCTGATGTCGTGGACCTGTGCCATGGAAGAGAGAGAGAAAAGAAAATTCTCCATTCCGAGGTCAATCTTCTGTACAACTTTGACCCACCAGATGCTGTAGTGAAAAGTAGGCAGATTGTGACTGTATTTTAAAGGCAAAACACTTAAACTTCTTTGTCTTTCAGGATGTGAAGAACGAGAAGAAGGTGAAATTCAGGGCAACTGTTCCACTGGTTGAATCTGAGCAACTGGAGAATTTGAAATCATCTGTTGTGAGCTCAGGGGAGTTGAAGGGAAGCAGCAAGGAGAGGCAGGGGGCCTGAGCACTTGGAAGGGAGCAGCTTAAAATCCTGAGGAGTTGCCAGACACAGGCTCACACTTTCCTAGAGGCACAGGAGGGATTATGCAGATCAGGGAACTGCACTGAGCTACCAGGAACAACTACAAGAACAAGGCCAGTGTAAACAGATGAATGCAGACTGTAAGCGCTCAAAGCAAAGAGATGAAGAGAAATCCACAGGGCAGGCCAAGAAGGACTGGCTACTCAGATTTTTAAAAGGAACTGAGGAGATTCATGCCTCAGAGACAAAATAACATTAATAGAAAGATTTTTCAGTTTTCAAATGTAACCCTAACCTATATTACACTGAAAGGAAATTTCCCTTGGGGATCATTGCTATAAAAGAGGACACACTGTTTCAATTGTAGGATCACAACCCTTTGAGCAGGGGGAAGAAACTGAAGGCTTCAACTACAGAAATACACGTGTGCTGACTTCTTCTGGTCAGGGTCATGCACTGCAAGTTGCCGTCAATGTTCATCTTCTTTCAAATTGTTTACTGAAATATTTTGCTTACAACATTATGACCTAATTCAGCACTAGCAGAATTGCCACAGCTACCTCAGGAAGCTCTCAGCATTCAATGGGTCCATTATTTTCATTTTATTTATTGGAAACTTTCTCATACAGAACACTGGTGAAACATCATTTCCGTACTCCTAATGTGATCCATTTCTCTTGCAGTCATTAGAATTAACCCCAGCACACATCTCTGTCCTAGCCAAGCAAAGAATGCACAGCACGCAAGCCATTCTCCATGCTACTGAAATCAAGTGTCTTGGGCTCTGATCATCTTGCAATACACACTTGTAATGTTGCTATCAACACAGCCACTGATTGAAACTGTTAGCAGAAATAAACCAAAATCATAAATCAAATAAGTTTACCAATATCATATTGCCACAATATCACATTATCCTTGTTGACATTTATTTGTTCATAAGGAAGATCTTCTTTTTACCAACAATTCTGATATTTTTCCTGTGAGGTGCCTTTTGCACAATTTTGGATTGCATTAAAAGTTAATCATCCAAGTGACAGAGATGTGGGCACTTAATTCAATTTTGCACCCAAAGCAAATGCCTCACTGGCCTCACCCTAGTCTGTCCCATGTACCAGGGGCTCCACACACATGGAGGATTTTATGAACCTGAGACTTGTATCTTCATTGTGAAGACCAGCCCAGCCCTGAGAACAATGTAATCCATGTGTAAAAACTCAGGGCTTCCAGTCACAACCAGTGATGAAAGGCTCGGGTTTAAAATCCTACCATGCAAGTTCTGCCTTCTCGAGAGAAAAAAAAAAAAAAAAAAAAAAAAAAAAAACCAAAAAAAAAAACCACCCAGGCTCTCGCCAGGGTCACAGCCACAGTGGGGACTGAACTGAAGCTTGATTAGCAAGGGCAATGGCACCTGGCAATGAAGTCATGAGTCATGAGTCCATGAGCAGGAGAAGAATTCAGTAATCTCAGGGTCGAAAAGCAGACCCAGAAAACATGCACTGGGTAGAAAATGAGGCCCAGTAGGACACAAGGTTAGACAGCAGAGAGCAGGCAGGGCCGATCACATTGGATCAGCTTGCAGAGATGAGAAAAATCCCAAATCTAGGACTGCAGGTACAGTTCAGTGGCAGAGTGCTTCACTGGGATGTGGAGGTGCTGGGTCAGTCTTAATCATTCACAATAAAACAGGCAGAAGAAAACTCCCATCATCATCCATCACTAGACCAGTTGCCTCTGAATCTGTGGTCATGTATTGGGACATGAGCAGTGTTCAGACTTCACCAGATTCCAAACACAGCAGCCAAGGATGGCTACCAACCATGGGGCCTAGGGACCACGACAATAAGTCAGGACAAAGAGAAATCACTGAATAATTTAAGCAGAGAGTTGATTGCTGTGCATTTCTCTTTGTTTTCGAATAAAATGTTTTTATTTTTATTTCACATTTAAAGTGAGAGATAGATCATTCCTACATTCAAATGAAAATCACAGCACTGGGAAAAATACACTGACTTACACAGAATGCCTAAGATGAAGACCTGAGGATCTCATCCTGGGTCGGAAATGATCTCCATGCCTCCTCCACAGGGACAAAAACCTCTGGCCAGAGAATGACTCCATCCAGCCTTAAAAGGATGGTGAAATTTTCTGGTTGCAATGGAAGACTTCAGCCCTCGTATTACTCTGCATGGCTCTCAGACAGCATCAGGACCTTCAGAGATGCACAACTAAAGTGAGGCAGGAACTAGGGTGACATGCTCAAGGCCAGCTGTTAAGAGGCCACCTGCTGTGGCCACTGGGTGGATTGTGCTCCTCAGCGCTGGGCCATATTCCACCATCTCCATTTAATGCTGTGTATTCAGTGTTGCCACCTGCACAAGAAAGGATCACACAAATCCTCTTTGAATTTTCAATGAAACTAAAAATGAAAATATTACCCAACTCAGTACTTAACAGCTCCCTTGAAATTTCCAGAGTGAGAAAAGTTAGCCAGAAAGAATAACAGGAATTTTCCCCCAGGTGAGAATTGTGTAATTCAACATACTATTTTCTTTGTATGGGCTTCCATAATGCTCAATGTTACAGCATAGCCACAATCACAGAACTTTTTCCTTTTTAGGACAGGTGGATAGGAATAAATTTTGCATTTATGAAAAGCCACATTTTCAATATTTATTTCTATTGATTTTGACACATTTGTAACTGTGTGTTCAAAAACATATTCCAGCTGTAAGGCAGGAGCAGCACCCATTGGCTTTCCCCGTACACTCTGTTCACCCACCTCAAATGCACTGGAGACTCATTACTGCCTGCACCCTACATAAATGCTTTAGATGTCTCAGATGCTCATATGCAGCTTTCCTTGAATGTGGACACCACAGATTATGTAAATTGCTGTGTTGTTCTAGGGAAAAAGAATTTTATTTTCATTTTGTAGAATGTACCTCAGTTATTTCTGTTGTCGTAATTCTGTAGATATCTCAGCTGTAGGTGAGGATCTCATCTTGGTGCATCCCATTATATCTTTACATGGCACTGTCCACATCATCACGTGCTCCACCTGATATCACTCACTACATCTGCTCTCCTGGTACACACTAAGCAAAAAAAAAAAAAAAAAAAAAAAAAAAAAAAAAAAAAAGGCCGCTTCATACAATAACAGCTTTAAAATTCCCTACCTTCTTCACTGTCTGTCAAGAGTTGATGCTGATTTCAATTGAAAATGGAAGCATGAATGGAAAAAAATGTTAGCACATTATTTCCATAGGGAAACAAAGCTTTCCTTCCTCAAAAAAAGAATTCTTTTAATTAACTGAGGTTGAAAGAATGCAAGGTAAAATCACTGCAATGAGAAATCACACCCTTTATCCTGTGGACTGAGGTTTCTCAGTACTGCTGTCTGGAAATCACACAGGAAGGCGGCACACATACTTATTGAGTCCTGACCTAGATCCCTGATCTCCTAAATGAGTATACAATGGAGGTTTAGATAAAATGAGACAAGTGCTATGATTTTAGTGCTCCAGGAGGGCCAAATGCTTTAGCTTAGCTCCAGACATCCAGGGCTAAGACAAAGACTTCTCTGGACTGCCCACTTTTATTTATTAGGTCCAACAACAAAGGGCAGGGAAACCCAGGAAAATACAGGCAATGAGCAGGAACCTGAGAGTCACTTCAAGGACATCTCCAAGTAATGAATCAAGTCAATTCAGTAGAACTGTCTTATCATAAAGACATGGTAAAAATGAGACAGTAGGAGTAATCCCTGCAGCTGCAGTTGCTATTTACTTAATTGATGTTTGAGCCAAGTGTCCATAGATGCAGCCTAATCTTACCATTTGAGGTATATCTGGCTTCATAGATGACTACAGGACTCAGCCAGGACCAGTGATTCATAGAGGTTCACTTACTATGAACGAGCTCCCATTGCCAGGCAAGGGGCAGACGTCTAGAACAGACTCACAGATAAACATAGAAAGTAAATTAGTTAACGTTAATTCCTGCTCAGAGCCACTTCACAGTGATCTCCAACAGGTGTGACCTGGAGAGGGGCCAATAGATGAAAAGCTGGGAGATGGGAAGATGAGGGACACAGACTCGTGATGCCTCTAGGAGCTGAAGAAGGACAGATTCACTCCTAGAAACTCCAGATTGAGTGCATCCTGACAGCATCCTGGCTCTGTCACACTGAACAGTGTGTTGGATTCTGATGTCCCAAACAGTAAAACGATGACTTTTACAGACTCAAGACATAATTTCATACAAAATGTTACTGTAGAAATAGAAAAGTAATGTGGATGTCTTTACTGAGTTTTCCTGTAAGTCTCTTCCATAATAAAGGATGTAAGGAGCTCCAATCCATTTAATTTTCTGCTGAACACTGTCACCTTCTTTATCAGGAGGAATGGGACATAGTCTAGGCAGATGGAGAGAGGCCAATTCCTGTGTCACATGGGCAGCAAACAGCAGGATGGACACCAAAATGAGTTTGTGCTCCAGGATGAATCACGCAGGGAGAATGACTACAACACTGCTGACAGTCATAATGTGCCATGTCTTTAACTTAGCTGCTGCTGATGATAACAGTGAAATCTTTTCCAGACCCATGGCCACTCAACTGGTGAGAGACCCCAGATTCTCAGGTGTCTGTCCAGCAAATGAGCAGTTCCATCCTGATGGAACCAGGATAAGTAGCTGACCTGCTTGACCTGAGCATTGGCTAAGCAGTCAACTTAAGGAAAGCCTGAACTACAAAGTGAAAACCTGCCTCAAAATCCTCAAAAGTAAAAAATATATATATATTTCAAAAGAATTACTACCCTAATAATAATTTTCATTAACTTAGTGAGTATGTACATATATGCATTTATATACAGCTATCTATATACATTTTAGATGTATATTCATTCATGTGTGTATAAAAATAGATATCCAGTAATATATAAACATCTATTGAGATACATTTCTATACATACATATATATATATATATATATATATTTACAGTGTACCTATTTACATGTTAATATATGTTCATACATATATTAACATCTCTCTATTGAAATAAGTAGGACAGGATATTCATCAACTAAACTAGTACCCAGAAATTGCATATGGGTTACCTAAGGCACAATCATTTTCCCCTTCTCCACATGCCTTCCACAGGACACTTAGTTCTCTTGCTGACACATATATATATTTTTTTAATCTTCCAGGCAAATTCTGTTGACAGCAGTGCCCCATGGTGTGTAACCACTGGGCTAGTGAAGACTAATATCTCAGTAGTTCACTTGGAAATGACATTTTCCAGAAGCCCTCTGCAGGCTGAGCAGTAAGTGCAGGTGGGTGTGGTTTCCTTACTGGGGAAGAGCACTATGCCCCAAGTTCCAATACAGAAAAAGCTTTTAGCTATCGGATCCTTTCTCATAGTACTGGACACCAGGTTGACTTTGTGTTTTATGCTTTTGCCCCAAATACAGAGATTTGAAACAACTTTGCTCAGGAGAGAGGCTTCCTATCCTGCCCTTCACTGTACCTACAAGGGCATTTGCATAGAGTCCCCAGGGAGGCCTTCACAGAAAGTCCCAGATAAAACCTCAACTCACCTTGACTCATCTGAACCCTGGCATCTGCATGTCAAAATGGTGCTCCCTGCTCAGTTAATGTGGCTGCTAATGCTCTGCATTCCTGGGAAGGATGCAGGGAGATGAGGAAGGAGAGGGAGTGAGCAGGATGGGGTCCAACTGTTTCCTGAGTTGTTCTTTCCACATGAGAGGCTGCAGGCTTGTTTCATAGGATGAGAGCAAGAGCTTGAGGGCTGTGTGAGTGAGGAAGATTCCACTGGAGCTGGGCGCTATGGTGAGGGGATGATGTCACAAAGAAAGAGAAGGATGATGCACATTAATTCTCAAGAAGGGTTCTAATCCTCAATACTTTATTGTAAGTGAACATAATTTTGTTTGAAATATGAAATAAATAAGAAAATATGAAATAAATCATGATGCCTGTATATGACCTCATCTTTCTCTCTAATGCTTTAAGGTCCAGAGGAGATATTCAGGTTACTCAGACCCCACTCTCTCTGTCCTGTGCACCTGGAGAGCCAGCCTCTGTCTCCTGTCGGTCCAGTCAGAGTCTCCAGCATAGAGATGGGAAAAGCTATTTGAGATGGATGGTACACAAGCCAGGCCAGACTCCACAGGACATGACTTTTCAGGTTTCCAAAAAGAACCTTAGGGTCTCAAAAAGCTTCAGTAGCAGTGCAATGGGAACAGATTTCACACTCAAAATCAGCAAAGTGGAGGCTAAGGATGCCTGATTTTATTACTGTTATCAAGGTATAGCATGTCCTCCCACAGTGATGCAGCCTTGAGAAAAAACCTCCCTGCCTGGGAGGCTCAGCTGGTCTCCTGCACTGTTGTGCACATTGGTAATTTCTTAGTACATGGGAGAGAAATTGGTTGAAGGCCACAGTCTAGGGTGCATAGGAGGCTTCTGCACGGGACTAAGTAGAGAAAAATCCAAGGAGCATAACGACCTATGTTCTGGTGCGGATTCAGACACCTGTGGCTGACTTGCACAGGTTCCTTGAGTAGTGCAAGTTCTAGTCTTTTCTGAATTTGGATGTAAACTTGAGATGGTTAATGAGAAGAAATTGATGTATAACATTTGTACTCAATCTGCCTTTTATCTCTTATTATGTAAGGATCCCTAGGGGATGAGGTGGTCGGCACAGTTCACTCTGTCTGGTGAAAGACTAGAAAACACAGCCTACACCTCAGGAAGCATCACAGAGGTAAAGAGGTCCCTCTGGATCTTCAAGTATGGGCCTGATCCAATTGCAGTACGGGAAAGGGTGCCTTGTGGAGAGCTAAAGCCATGAGCAGTAATGATCACGGCCATGGATGCACTATGTTCTATTACATATTCCACATCAAGCTGGTGGCACAGCTGGGCACCCAGTTTATGAATCTGAGCTCCACAGAATCCAGGAGTGACTTGAATACAGAAACAAGCCCTCATTTGTCACAGAAATGCCACAGAATGCACTAATATAACAAAGATGCAAAGGGGCAAGAGAATTCTCAGGGAATTCTGCCCACTGATCAACAGAAGTTCAACAGGGAATTTACACCTGTGTTAGGCCCTATCTTTCCATTTTTACTCACCAAGTTAAGGAAATACAGTAAAAAACAATTAAATTTAACAAAAGTATGAACTATAAAAATAGAAGGGTCAAAAGAACACAGTGAACTAGAAAGACACAAATTAATAAAGAAGAGCTTAATAATATAATAAGCTTAAAAGGGGGCACAGAAAAAGAAAATAAAAAGCATAATAAAACAAGAAAATGTATAACAGAAATGGAAAACAAGAGATCAAAATATTGGATCATATTAAATATAAGTAAATAAAATTAACAAAGTGAAGAAAATCACAAAACAAGTCAGAGCAAATGAAATGAGCCCTAAAATAATCTTGATGAGACTAACAGATGAGAGAAATATTTTTTTTCTGGGTTTTCTAATTTTGAATTAGTACTTATGTGAGGAGAGTGGTAAATCCCTGCTCAGCACAAGGTGTATTTCCCTCACCAACAGATGATTCTGTTGATAGGTGAGCTCTGCTGTGTCTTAGGCCCTGGGCAGGGCCAAGAAAGCATGTGTGCGTGTGTGTGTGTGTGTGTCTGTGTGTGTGTGTGTGTGTCTGTGTGTGTGTGTGTGTGTGTGTGTAAGCACATGCACACATGTAGTTCCTGCCATGCACATAGCTTTTCAGCTTGCTGGCCAGGTAGGCACACAGTCATGCAAAATTCTCCATTCTGTGTCCTCAGGGGTGGAGCCAAGGTGCACTTCAGGGCACATCTGCAAATGTGTCACAAAGCAGAGGAAACAAACTTACCACTGACTCCTACACTGAAAGGGGCAGCAGAAGAAAGAACAATCTCCCACTTGGTCTTACTCTCCCATACATCAGAACCAGGCCCCTCGGCCAGCCACATGTGATGGGTCCGCTGGTCTCCACACAGTGCAGTGTCCTCCACAAAGGGAGTGGCTAACTGCTTCAGTTCTGAGAAAGCATGAGGATGACCTTTCCCCTCTCCACAAGTGTCTCATGTGGCCAGCTCTTACCAAGAGCTGCAGCACTGAGTGCGGAGGGTCCACTCTGTTTTCTGATGCCCCAGAATAATTCACTGCCAAGAACTGGGAATTTCTCAGGATGGCTCATACTCCACTCAAACATGGTGGAGAAAACAAACAAAAGAGAGAACCAACAAAAGGGAATGGGAGGATAAGCAAGGAAAGAAAGCAGGGAGGAAGATGCAGGAGAAGGGAGAGAAAGACACGAGAAAGGGACAAATTTGGGATTCATTTTTTATTTTTTGTCACCAGACCTGCCTGAGCTGCTGTCATTTCATCTGAAAGTACTGAAGAGCACAGCAAAAAGGAGCTCCAGTCTCCACCTGGGCATGGGCTCTGCAGCAGCCTGGGGCAGGACTCACTCTGCATGGCCTCCTGGGCATGCTAAATTTAGCTGGCCCAGAAGGGCTCTCTCTGAGTGAAGTGAACAGCAAAGGGACAGTAGAAATTACCCTTCCCACAGTGGCTGTGAACTGAAAAGAGACTTCTAAATACAGTGGGAAATGACTAGATTAAAAACAAACAAGATTTCTTGAAAGTAATGAGTGTAGATCAATGTGACCAATATATCTGTATTTCAACAAAGTCTGCTTCAGAAGGATTGGGAGTTTTAAACCTTGAAAGTGATTGAACATAGTCTTCTTTGGGAGATGCCCACCTAAAACCCTGTCTGGAGGTGGACACAACCATGGAAAATCCTCAAGAATGCTCACAAATGCTACATAAAGGGCCATAGATTACAAAGTCAGAGATTCTAGGTACTAAATTTTAAATATATAAACTAAGTATTAGTGAAAATATCAGATAGAAAAGTACATTTCCCATACTTCTGATTTGGTACTTAGAGAAGATGCTGAGGAAATCAATTATAAACATGTTATTATTTGAAAAATGAAGCAAACTAAAGGAAAAAATAAATCTAATCAGCTGTGTAAAATTGACATCTCAATACTTTTTATACACACTGTAAATCATTCAAATTATGTTTATAATCAATCCATAATTACTATTCAATTTGTGTTTTATTATTTGATTTAATCAATATGATACCATCTTTGCTTTTGCTTTCAGGAGATTATTGCTAAGCTTATTTTCTTAGTTATGAAATATTACCATAAATTTTTATACTCTGATGTGAGTCTCACCTAAGATGCTGGGATTCTTCGATATAGCACAACCAAAGTGCATGTGGTTTTTAAAATGTCCTGATTTACAAGGACAAGAATACGAAAGCTGATGCAATGTGTCTGAGTCTGATGCTAACAACTCATTGTTTCCTCTCCATCTATGCTAAACTTTAGAACTTTGTTATCTGACTGTTCCAGTGAGCTGTAATTTAACTTCTTTCATTTCATTTACTACTGATTCATGTGAGACAAATGAGGAGCAACGTGTTAAGAGTCCAGACAAACCCAACAAGTGAACATTTCAACTTCTCAGACTGTTTGAGTGAACCTACACATTCAGAAGACAAACTCACTCAAGACAGATAGTAACAGTCAGCCCAGCACACTGAGGCTGAGACAGGAGAATGGACAGGTGGAGCAGAAACTGGGCAACTGAACAAGACACTGAGACTCAGTATCAAAGCCAGAGAAATACAAAGACAGGTGATGTAGCTCAGTGTGAATGTCCTCAGTTTAACACCCATGCCCCCAACACACACACAGAGGGTGAGAAGCACATATAAGAGAGTCCTTGTTTACAATAAAAGCATGCATCACACATTACTTATTTACCTATTTTACCACACACAGTCTTTCTCACATATGTGACAGGTACACTGCAGCTCATGGGCTGCCATAACCAATAACAGAAACTTACAGACCAATGATAGCATGGCTTTACTCTCTCACAGCTTTGGAGGAACTCTCAACTGACCCCCTTTCCATAGTGACCATCTCAGATAACCCCAGGGCCATGTCAGCCATTAGTTCAAATTACCTTGAGATGTTAAAACACTGGATTCAGTCATGACATTCTGCTATTGAGAATGTCTCTTTAAACATGGAGCATGGTAGTACAATATCTATTAAAAAAAAAGTAGGTAATGGAGAAAGCTCCTGGCAAAAAAACCATTAATTAGCTGTACAAAATTGACATCTCAATACATTATATACAAACTGTAAATCTTTCAAATCATCTTTTAATCAAGCCAGAAACATTATTCACAACTCAAATTGTGTTTTGTTATTTGATTTAATCTATGAAATATCACCCTTAACTTTGTCTTCAGAAGATTATTACTACAGTTATTTCCTTACATATGAAATATTAAAATAACCTCTTATACCCTGATGTAAGTCTCACATAAAATACTGGGATACTTTAATATAACACAGCCAAACTGTATGTCATTTTTAAAACTCCTAGTTTCCAAGGACAAGAATATGAAAGCTGACTCAATGTGTCTGAGTCTGATACTAACAACTTGTGGTCTCCTCTCCATCTTGGCTGAACTTCAAAGCTTTGCCTTGGAACTGCTACCGTGAGCTGAAATTTATTTTCTTCTGTTTGACCTCCTACTTCAGATTCATGTGAGACAGATAACTTAAGGGATTTAAGAGTGCAGAGACATCCAATAAATGAACTTTTCAACCTCTTGAACTATTTAGGAAAAACACACACTCACAAGTTAAAGTCACTTAAGACAGATGATACACACCTGCCACCTTAGTACACAGGTGGCTGAGGCAGGAGAATACAGACCCTGGAAATGAAACTGGGCAACTGAGCAACACACAGAGATCCAGTCTTAAAATAAAAACATACAAAGGACTGGTGATGTAGCTCAGTGTGAATGTCCTGTTTTAACCCTGAACACACATACACACACACATGAACACACACAAGCACATGCACACTTACACACAGAGGGTGATAAGTACATATTACAGAATCCTCCTTTAATTATTTGTTCACAAACACACTTTCCCAAATATGTGAGAGGTACACTACAGCTTTGGCCTATCGTAATAAACATCATGAACTTATAGACCAAGGACAGCGTGGCTTTACTCTCTCACAGCTTTGGAGGAACTCAAACTGACCCCTTTTCCAGAGTGACCATCTCAGGTAAACCCCTGGGTCATGTCAGCCATTGGTGCAAATTATCATGAGACCTCAAAACACAGATTAAATTGTGATATTCTGACATTTAGAAAATCACTTTACACTATGGGCTATAGCTGTTCAATATCTATTAAAAGAAAGTAGATATGAGAAGGATGTTTTATGATTGTTCAGAGGAGTGATATAGAATATTTCTTTCCTTTTGTATAAACTCAAGAGAAACATTTGCTTAAGAAAGGTTTTGATAAATCCAGTGTGTGTGTGTGTGTGTGTGTGTGCACACGTGTGTGTGTGTGTCTGTCTGTGTGTGTGTGTGTCTAAGTGTGTATGCATATCTACAAATTCACATCCACTATGTAACGCTAATTTTTTTCTTTTAACTTTTGTTTTCCACAGAGTAGCAGTTCTCCAGCTTGAAGACAAACATTTTCCTCTGTATCATTTTTTTTAATTTTGGTGCTCTTATATCATTTAATATCTACAACAAAGTAAAGATTATTTCTAATACTTATTTCTAAGATGATGAAAGTTGATCTGATCACAACAGAATAGTTTATATGTTGTTAATGGTAAAAAAAAATTACTAAAGATGGAGTTTTCATGAAGTGAGAATTGCTTCTTTCTCTAGGAGGCTAAGAAACATGAGACTTCCCCTCCCAGAGACTGATCTGCATGCACCCCCAAATCCTGGGGAATGCAGTCCTGTCTGGAATGGGCAGAGCACAGAGTACTCTGTCCATGCTGGACACTGAGATTTTCTGAAGGATCCTTGTATCCACTGTTTCACACAGAATGGACTTTGTTACTTTGTTTTATTGTTTGCCACTAATACAGAGGATATTTTATACCCCTGGGCCCACATGAGAAGCCTCCAACCAAGCTCTGCACTCTTTCTGCACCACTGAACGCACCAGGGAATTTGCATTTTGTCCCCAGGGAGGACCTTCCCAAGCAAGTCTCAGATAAAAGCTGGGTCTAACTTGGCCTTGACTGATCAGGACTCTTCATTTCAAGTTCTCAAAATGAGGCTCCTTCTTCAGCTCCTAGGGCTGCTATTGCTCTGGATCGCTGGTAAGGACACAGGGACATCAGGAGGGGCATGAGGTGAGATCGTGACATTCTAAGTCCCATTACCAGCTTTTGAGTTCTGTCCATACCTGAGATGTGCAGCCCTGACTTGACACCGGATACATGATGCTAGATCAGTGAGTGAAGAAAACTCCTAAGGGACTAAAGACCTGGCTTCTCATGCAGATCGCCACAAAGAAAGAGAGGGCTGCTCAGACAAATTCCAGAGGGATTCTTGTGATTCCAAATCTTAGGGGCTACTGGCATATTGAAAGGTTTCACTGTATATTAAAAATGACAGTAATAGTTTAGTTTGATAATGACAGAAAAAATCATTATAGTGGCTCATTATAGTTGGTTTATGATTTTGCACTTCTCTTTCAACATTTTAGGATCCACTGGAGATATTGTGATGACACAGACCCCACTCTCTCTCTCCGTTTCCCCTGGAGAGCCAGCCAGCCTCTCCTGCAAGGCCAGTGAGAGCCTCCTGCATAGTGATGGAAACACCTATTTAAACTGGGTTGTGCACAAGCCAGGCCAGGCTCCTAGGGGCATGATTTATAAGGTTTCCAACCGGTATTCTGGCATCTCAGAGAGGTTCAGTGGCAGTGGGTCAGGGACAGATTTCACACTCAAAATCACCAGGGTGGAGCCTGAGGATGCTGGAGTTTATTACTGTTGGCAAGGTACAAAATTTCCTAACACAGTGACACAGCCCTAAACAAAAACCTCCCAGCCTAGAGATGCCCAGCTGCCTCTTGCACTGCTGTCTGGGGAGCAGCACAGCACAGACTGCTCTGTGTGAAAGGGAGAAGTTGAAAACCACAAGTTGCGTGTGAGGCCTTGGCCCAGTACTAAGAGTAAAAGAAAACAACAGAGCAGCTGGGACCTGTGCTCTGCTGAGAGTCTGACGCAGAGGGAGAAGGCTGGAGAAGACCCCAAAGGGGAGATCTTGAATATGCATTGTCTTCTCAGCCTGTCTCTCCTGCAGAGCCATCCCTGTTCTGAGACTCAGTGGATCACTGGGAAGTGGTGCATCATTCAGGGCTCTTGGTCTTACTCCATGAAGAGTAAAGATCCTGAACAAACAAACTTCAGTCATGTCACATTTCTCTCATCAATTTAGCATGGTAAAGATGAGCATGCAAACTGTGATTCTGCCTCAGCATAAACTGGGGATGACTCACTGGGTGATATCCAGGAATATAGCCACCATGAAAATAGGGCAAACAAACTCTCAGAAAATGTCTCACAAAACTTAGCAGCAATTACACAAGGGTTTATTGGGCGATTTTGCCTCCATGATTCAGTACCACTCAAAAACACATATGAGGATTTAGTCCCCACAAGGATCTTTCTTTCCACACCTTTTACAAGCAAGCAAGACATGAAGATCAAATTCTGTCAAAATTAAGGCATGATTCTCATCCTCTTGATGGTTGGTAAATATCTTTGGCTCAGTTTCTTCTTTTTGGTAAAAGGTTACAGGGCCACTTCTTTTCTTAAAGTTAAATGTAGGATGAGAGAAATGCATTAAATTATAGGGACTGTTGATACCTGTTTTGTATTCTTGGCCTTTAGGACAAATTATGAGGTAAGTATTACAAAATTCCTCAAATGCCATTATCCAAGTAAGTATGAACTAACTTTTCTAGATCTTGCAGCAGCTAGTTCAAAAGGTGGGCAGATTCTCGCCATGTTTTAAAGTCATAACAAATGTGGATGCTGAGATATCAGATGTCAGCTGAGTGCGAATCACAAAATCAGAGACTGCAGTATTTGGAAATTAGTGACCAGAGAATTTGCAGTGACACCTCCTTAGTTAGGAAGGCAGACAAAACAACATTAGGAGAAAGGTGAAAATAAACTCTTGCTATGGAGCATATTTCCAATTTTGAGATGGCACCAGACATCCAGTGAACAGCAGTCCCTAAAGGAAATGCCATGGTGGAATTCTGGCAAGACACTGAAACTGGAGACAGAATTCTAGGGGTAGGTGTGGGATTAGCAGGAAATGAGTGTAAGGTGATGAGGGCGGACTGGTCCCTATGAATCCACAGAAGTCTAAACAAGGGTAAACCAGCACTAAGAGCTGTGACAGAAGAGTCACCTGTGGGAAGGGGACACAGAGAAGAGGAGAGGGAGGGAGAGAGGGAGGAAGAGAAACAGAGACCCAGAGACACAGAGACACACTGAAAAAGGGAGAAAAAGGAGATCCGAGAGTCACGACAAAGGTCTAAAAATGCTTTTCTTTCTCAAACATAAAATTAACGTGTTGAATGAACATCAAAATGTTATTTAGGGCAGATTGTTATAAACGGCCCAAGCACTGTGACTCAAAAGAGTCAAAGCTCTTTGGGGGCATCGGCAAGATTTCAAACATTACTTTTATAAGCGACAGCCCTGTCCTGCCATGTGTTTGCCATCACTATGAAGGGCAACTTCCCAGGAAAATTGCTGACATTCCCCTTTCAATTATCATGAAACATCTTTTTCTACAATGTTGTTGCTTTGGAAAATATAAACACGTAGCAATACAGAGTTCAGAGGCAGATTGGTTGGTGTGGTTGGGCAGTGACAAGCGATCAATACTTATGCAAATGTCACACCTGAAGGCTCAGGGAGAGAGGTTTTTATGGGGTTAAAAAGGAGAAGTACAGAGATAGGGCACTTGGCTGTCTTTGATAGGTTCTTACAATATATTTCATAGTCACCAGCTGTGCATCACAGTGACCAGTCCTTTCTAAGAAACAGATGTAACAGAAACTGCAGCAGGCACTGCTATCTGGGCCACTAACAAAAAAACTCAAGTATACTGGCTGTGGGATTTGGTGATTATGAAAGGATATTGAGGAAATAAATTGTAAACCTGATATTATTTAAAAATGGAGGAAACTACAGGAAAACATTTATCAGGTCAATATACTTAATACATCCCATAAATAATTCAAATCATTCTTATAGTCCAGCCACAAATATTATTCACAATCAATTTGTTTTTTTTTTATTTTTTTATTTACTGAATGTAATATATTTTATTTTGCTGTCAAGAGACTATTGCTACATTTATTTTCTTAGGTATGAAGTATTAAAATAAAATCTTGTACTGTGTTATAAGTTTCACCTAATACGTTGTAACAATTCAATACCACACAGCCAAATTACATGTCGTGTGTAGTGTTTAAAACTTGCTAATTTCCAGGGACAAGTATATGAAAGCTGATTCAATTTGTCCAAGTCTGAGGCTAACCACTCATGATCGCCTCCACATATGTGTGAAGCTTTAGAACTTCGCATTGTGATTGCTCCAATGAGCCAAAATTTATTTTCTTTCAGTCCATTTACTTCTGATTCATATGAGACAGGTGATGAATAGGACCTTAAATGTCCAGACAGGTCCAACAAGTAAACTTTACAATTTCCCAGACTGTTTGGAAATAGCCCACACATTCAGAAGACAAAGTCACAAAAGACAGATAGTGAAGGACAGTCAGCCCATCACATTGAGGCTGAGGAAGGAGGATGGACAGGTGGAGCAGAAAGTGGGCAGCTGACACCACTATGAGACCCAGTCTCAAAATCAGAGAAACACAAAGGACTAGTGATATAGCTCAGTATGAATGTGCAAGGTTTACACCATTCTACTGAGTGCAAAACACGCACACTCACAGGCACACACCTAGAGGGTGATAAGCACATCCAGAGAGTCCTTATTTACAATAAAAGCATGCAGTACCGAATCCTTATTTACTTATTTTATCACAAACATTCTTTCCCAAATATGTGAAAAGCACACTGAAGCTTTGGGCTGTCATAAATTATAACATGAACTTATAGACTAAGGACAGCATAGCTTTACTCTTTCACAACTGACCCCCTTTCCATAGTGACATCTTGATAAACAGTAGGACCATGTTAGCCTTTGGTTCAAATTATCCCCAGACATTCCAACCTATTCAATTGTGACATTCTGATATTGAGACTGTCTCTTTAAATTATGGGTCATGGCTGCCAGTATCTATTAAAATAAAGAGTAGATATGGGAAGGATGTTTTCGATCATTCAGAAAATAGTAGGACATGTTATTTCTCATTCGTTTTGTACACAATCAAGAGAAATTGTTCCCAAAAAAGGTTTTAACAAATCTTGTGTGTGTGTGCTTGTGTGTCTGTGTGTGTTTATCTATATCTATATCTATATCTATATCAATTTCTATATACTATGAAACAGGCTTTACTAGATATTTGCCAATTTCAAAATCTATTCACAAGGAATTTAAAATCCACTAGATAAGGCATATTATTTTCCTTTTCCTCTTGCCCTCAGTAGAGTACTGCTCTCCAACTTGAGACATTTATTTTTATCTGTACTATATTTTTTAAATTTTAGTGCTCTCATGTTATTTAATTTCACAGTGAACTTAAAGACTATTTCTAATACTTGTTTCTAAGATGACAAGAGTTCACCTGGTTACAACAAAAGGAAATTTCTGCTCTGCTGCAAGATGTTAGTGCTAGAAAATGCTAAAAATGACTTTTCATAAAGTGAGACTTGTTTGCTCTCTTCCAGGAGGATAAGAAGTGTGTGCCTTCCACTCCCAGAGACTTATGTGCACACACCCAATACCAGGGGCACTGCAGGCCAGTCCAGGGTGGGCAGAGAGTAGAGCAATGGATCCTGCAGGAGATGCAGATTTTCCAAAGCATCCTGTATCCACTGCTGCACACAGCATGGACCGAAGCTCTATTGTTTTCCTACACATACAGAGAATATTTTATATCATGGGCTCACATGAGAAACCTCCCACCATTCTCTTCACTCTTCTGTACCACTACACCCACCAGAGAATTTACATTTTGTTTTCCAGGGAGAACATTCCCATGCAAGATTCAGATAAAAGCTGGCACTAGCTTGTCCTTGACTGATCAGGACTCTTCAGTTCAATTTCTGAAAATGAGGATCCCTCTTCAGCTCCTGGGGCTGCTACTCCTCTGGATCACTGGTATTGGGCACAGGGAGATGAGGAGGGACAGGGGTGATAAGGTGAGTTTCAGAGTTTCATTACCACCTGATAGCTTGTGTACATAACATGAGATGTGCAGCCCTGATTGGAAGCATGGGTGTGTGAGGTTAGATCTGTGGGTGAAGAAAGTTCCTTTAGGACTCAGGACCTTGCTTCTCATGAATATTGCCACAAAGAAAGAGAGGACTGCTCCAATGACTTTTATAGGGATCCCTGTGATTAGAAATCTTGGAAACTATCTCAAAATTGATGAATTTTCACTGTAAATTAAAATTATAACAGCAATTTAGCTTGATAATTACAAAAAGAGAAAAGTATGAAAATGTCTCATGATATTTGTATGTGACTTTGCATTTCTCCTTCATCATTTTAGGATCCACAGGAGATGTTGTGATGACCCAGACCCCACTCTCTCTGTCTGTCGCCATTGAGAGTGGGCCTCTATTTCCTGCAGGTCCAGTCACAGCCTCCTGTGTAGTGATGGAGACACTTATTTGCATTGGGTGGTGCACAAGTCAGGCCAGGCACCAAGCGGTGTGATTTATGAGGTTTACGACAAATATTCTGGCATCTCAGACAGGTTCAGCGGCAGTGGGTGTAGGGAGCAGTTTTGAATAACTGCTGCTGCCTTGCCCCTCCTGCCTGAGGGCATTATGTGTGTCAGCCTACATTCCCCATGATCCTCATGTCCGCCTACATTACCCATAATCCTCTCCTGCTTACGTCATATATCCGGATGTGATGATGACCTATCAGATAACACTCTGTGCCCTCTTCCTGCCCTTGGCCCGCCTCCCACCCTATATAAGTTGTAGCCATTTTAAAAATAAACAAGACTCAATTGGAATCGCATCCTGTCTCCATCTCTCTTTTCTCTTGCCCTGCCCCCCCATCCCCTGTCCCCTCTCCAGGTGAGACCCACAAACTGGTCCGCGGGCCAGATCAAGTGGCGCTCAACGTGGGGTGGATCAAGTGGCGCCCAACGTGGGGCAGGTCAAGTGGTGACCACGAAGGGACCCCACCTGGCACGAGGGATAACGACTCGGGACTGTTCACAGGAGTAAAGCGCTGGCCAGCGTGACTGATTCAAGGACTTTGTTCCTGTGATCTGTGCAGACGGCCACCTTACTTCTCGCCTGAATCACGGTAGGTGAACGGCATTAGCATGGGACAAGCATTCAGTGAGCACGAATTGTTCATGACTGGCCTCAGGGAGGCACTCAAGATTAGAGAGATTAAGGTTATAAGACAAAGATTTGATAAAGTAGTTTCAGTTTATACATTCAGTATGTCCATGGTTCCCCCTAGAGGGTACCATTAATTTAAACAGGTGGAATAGAGGAGGAGATGCTCTTAAAGACTATTATGAAGTTTTTGGTCCAAAAAAGGTTCCTGTAACTGCTTTTTCATATTGGATTTTAATCTCTGAGCTGCTGATACAACCTCACACAGATCCCAGGTGGCAGAGATGCTCGCCCAGGGTGAGGCTGCATTATCTGCCTTCTGCAATTGTACTCCACCCAGCTTATCTAAGGCACCCAGCCCTCCCGGCTCTGTGGTCCTTGATATCCTGGAGCCTTTTCTAGATGGCGATATGCCACCACTTCCTTTGTCTGGAGGCCACGAGGGTACTCAAAATGGCATGCACTGCCCCAGTACTCAAAATGGCGCCGCCTCCATACTGACTCTGGTGGTGAAGAAAAAAAAAAATGGGCCTGGGGATTTAGCTCAGCAGCATAAGCGCCTGCCTTGCAAGCAGGCAGTCATGAGTTCGATCCCTGGTGCCAATAAAATACAAAAAAAAAAAAAACAGTGATTAGATGATGCAGAAGAAATTCATTCTAAAACCAAGTCAAGAAAACAACTGGATAGGATCATGCTGAAAGGAGATAATATTACTCTGCTGCAAAGTGTCTCCAACTAGAAATGATCAATGAATTAAGACAGCAGTGAGAAGCAATGGCAGGCAATTAAGGTAAATGTCAATTACAGTGTGTACCCATATAAAAAAGGCAGCTGATTAAGTGGTTTGCCTTGGGAGTATTCGTAAAATGTTTGTTCATATTGTTTTGTCTACCCTTACATTTTTACTGGGAGCAATAAATGTAGGGTTGTTTTTATTTAAAAAGACACACACACACAAAAAAAAGGCGTTGCCATGCTCCCTTCTCTGTACCGCCCTATCTACCCTGGAAATGGGAGCTTATCCATTCTTACAAGTCGAGGTTTAAAAAAAAAAAAAGAAAGAAAGAAAAGAAAAGAAAAAAAAAAGAAAGAAATGTGACTTAGTCACTGGAAAGACCAAGAGGTGATTTGGACTTGGATAGGATGAGGAAGTCCATGGTTTGCGCCCACACCCTGTTGGTTCTTTCCAGGGCTTCCTTGTCCCAAACAAAGTCATTTTTACCATTGTCCTGCAGCAACCGGGGGCAGATCATATTGTAATTCCTCGGGAGAATATTTTTGTGCTTATTGAGGCTGTGAAACAGCTGCAACAGGGTGGCAACCCGCCTTCCCCGATAAACACCTTAAACTGACATGGGGGCTGCCGGGGTGCAGCCTAGGTGACTACCCACTGGCCAATCAAAGATCCTGTCAGGTCCTAAACGTCACTGTCACCACTCCTGAGGACCCAGGTTGGCTGACAGGACACACCTGGGGACTGCGAGTTTATGAGTCAGGTAAAGACAGGGGAAGTCTTATTCTCATAAAAAAAAGGTTCCCCTACAGACTTCATTTGTGCCCATAGGCCCAAACTTTGCTCTAAAGCCAAAATATTATACAAATCCAAAATACAATCAGCCCACTACAGATCCTGTTACTACTGTTCAAATAACCACAGTAAGTCCCTCAGCCATAATGGTTTCTCAAGCTCCGCTACACCAGACAGATCATGTACCTGCCCCTCAATATTCACATTCTAACCTATTCAGTTTGATTAAAGGAACATACATGGCTTTAAATCATACCCAACCTAATCTCACCCAATCATGTTGGTTATGCTTGGCTGCTCCTCCCCCATATTATGAAGGAAAGGCCCTCATTTTAACCTTTATCAGTTCTTCTAGCTCATCTGCCTGTGACTGGGACAATCACCACAAGCTGACTCTCCCTGATGTCTCAGGTAGAGGAACTTGTCTTGGGGACTCCAGCCATCCACCAGCACTGGCAGCACAACTCTGTGCCCAGCTTCATTCCAAATTCAAGCCAAATAATTACCTCATTCCACCCCCAGGAACGTCTTGGGCCTGCAATTTTGGCCTCTCACCCTGTATAGCAACTGCTGTTTTTAACAAGTCTGCAGATTTTTGTGTACTTGTACAGGTTCTTCCTCGCATAACTTTCCACCCAGGAGACTACTACCTCCAGGCATTGCAGATCAGCTATATATCTAAGAGAGAACCTACGACGCTCACCTTAGCTGTGTTACTAGGATTAGGAGTAGCAACGGGAATAGGTACAGGGACCACAGCTCTAGTGTTGGGAAATAAGCGTCTAGTTCAATTACAGGCAGCAGTAGATCAGGATTTAAAAGAAATAGAAGCATCTGTGACAGCTCTACAGGCATCCCTGATGTCTCTATCTGAGGTAGTCCTGCAAAATAGAAGAGGACTAGACCTCCTATTTATGAAGGAGGGTGGCTTATGTGCAGCCCTAAAGGAAGAGTGTTGTTTTTATGCTGACCACTCGGGAGTAGTCAAAGAGTCCATGAGTTTACTGAGAGAGCGCCTCGAAGAGAGAGAAAAGGAGCGCATTGGAGCAACCACCTTCTCCTCCATGTGGGGGGGTCTCTTCCCTTACATTGCCCCCATCTTGGGACTCCTAGCTGCCTTGCTGTTGCTGCTTACTGTAGGACCTTGTATTTTTCAGAGGATCGTGACACTCATTAATAATGTTAATAACAAGGTTGACACATTTATGGCAAAGCCCATTCAGGTATATTACCATTGGTTGGAAATGGCAGAACAACAAACTTATCAGGAAAATTCACCCACTGACGGCCCACATGATGCTGTGGCCCAGATGCCCTGAGGCACTGGACAGGCAGTCAGAGACGGGCAACTAGGACACATACGTAATGCCAATCAGCCACCTAAGACAGGTCCAGGACCAACAGCTGTCCTGCAGGCCCATGACGGGTAAGGCTCGATTGGGTTCATATGAGGAGTCCTTGACCCAAGACAGGCGCTGTCCTCCCAGGGCCTGCCATGTTCCAAAAAATATATATATAATAAGGGAGGAGATGTAGGGAGCGGCTTTGAATAACTGCTGCTGCCCTGCCCCTCCTGCCTGAGGGCATTATGTGTGTCAGCCTACATTCCCCATGATCCTCATGTCCGCCTACATTACCCATAATCCTCTCCTGCTTACGTCATATATCCAGATGTGATGATGACCTATCAGATAACACTGTGCCCTCTTCCTGCCCTTGGCCCGCCCCCCACCCTATATAAGTGGTAGCCATTTTAAAAATAAATGAGACTCAATTGGAATCGCATCCTGTTTCCATCTCTCTTTTCTCTTGCCCTGCCCCCCCATCCCCTGTCCCCTCTCCAGGTGAGACCCACAAACTGGTCCGCGGGCCGGATCAAGTGGCGCTCAACGTGGGGTGGATCAGTGGGTTAGGGACAGATATCACACTCCAAATTAGCAGGGTGGAGGCTGAGGATGTTGGGGTTTATTACTGTGTGCAAGGTATTTTTGTTCCTCCCACAGTGCTACAGCCCCAGACACAAACCTCCCTGCATGGAGAGGCCTAGATACCCTCCTGCACTGCTGTCTGGGGAGCAGCACAGCACAGCCTGCTCTGTGTGAGAGGAAGAGGCTGAAAAATCACAATAACAAGTTGAAGCTGTGGCCTCTGCCCAGGACTTAGAGTGAGGAAGACAGCAGAGCAAAAAGGACGTGTGGTGGGAAGGACTGTGACAGAGAAATAAGGATGGTGTTCACTCTCAAATGGCCCTTTGAGACTTGAATCCTCCGTTCTTTTATGAAACTGACTAAAGCCAAATCGAAAACACAGCAAATGTAGACTACAGTGATTAGTAAGATAGAAATGGCATATAAGATGTGTACTTTATCTTGCATTTCCTTTTATCATTTCACAATCCATATGTTGACCATGCATTGTCCTTTCAGCCTGTCTGTCACTTCTGGAGGGCACCCCCATCTCAGAAGGCCAAAGATGAGGAGATCCCTTCTGGGCTCGCAATGTTGGGCTTTGTGCCACTCCATGGATCATCAGGAATTGGTGCATCATGCAGGGCTCTTGGTCTTACTGACTCCATGATGAGTAAAGGTCCTGCATAAAGAAGCTGCACTCATGTCTCATCCTTCTAATCAATGTAACAAGCAAAGATGAGTGTGCAAATTGTGATTCTGCCTCATAATATAGTGGGGAGGACCTGGGAGAAGTTGAGGTAACATTGTTTGATGATATGCAGAAATATAGCTCCCATACAAAGAAAGCAAACAAGTACTCATATTTATCATAGCAAGGAGTAGCAATTTCACAAGGGTTTTATGGGCAACTATGAGCTGTGTTCTCCACTGTCAGGAAGGCATAGGAGATTTCAGTCTCCTGAAGAATCTTTCTTTCCAAACATTTTGCAAGAAAACAGAACATCAAAACCTGCTGCTTTTAGAATTAAGGCACATGCCTCCACCCATATTTGTGACACTGGTAAATCTCAAGAGGCCCTGTTTCTTCCTGCTTGGGAAAATCCTCCAAAATCACTATTATTCTCAAAGATAGAGAGACACAGAGTAAGGAAGAAAAAGGGAGAGAAAAGGAGGTCCTAGTGTCAAGACAATCTTTTAAGAATCTCTCTTTTTTCTACAAAATAAAGTGCTGAATGGACATAAAAATGTCCTTTAGAGCAGGTTATTATTATAAAGGGCCCAAACTTGTCTCTTACAAGACCACAGCTCATCCTGTGCAGGGGAAAGTGTTCCAGGATCACTTTTCTAAGAGATGGCCGCTTGCTGCCCTTGTTGGTCAGTCACATGCAAGACACCTTCAAAGGAAAATTGCTCTTACCCTTCCCCTTTCAACTGCCTTGAAATATGTTTCCTATCATGCTGTGATATGGTTTAACAAGTGCAGATTCATTTGCAGTATCTCAGAGCACCGAAGCTGTGAAGAGCCTGATGCCTTCGTGTAACATTAGTTTATCAGCACAGGTAGTACAGGTCATTTTCTGAGTTCACCAAACTTGGTTCCCAGTGTTGGTCCTGTAATCTGAACTCATCCTCTCACCTTCCCCCATGCTGAGGCAATCACAGCGCACAGGAAATTTTGTACCTCTCCTGTCTTGTACTCTGATATCACAAGCTCAGTATTCCATTCTCAACCTGCCCTGTGACTACTCCTGTAAAAATAACTAAAATAAATAAATAAACCAACAGGAGAATATGGACAAGGGCTGCAGATACAGCTCAGAGGGATAAGTTCCATTCCCAAAACCATGCAGCCCCCTCTAAATGCACAAAATTCAACAATTATTCAACTAGTGTAAAGCACCAATGTAAAATACTACAGAGCCCCCACTGTCCCTTTTTCTTCTTCATGATCCAAAGTTTTCTTCAAGTAAGTGGGAGATTTTTAAGGGAGTTAACAGGTGAGGACTGTTGTCCTGGGATGGGCAGAGCCCTGAGCACTGTATCTGGGATGCAGCTGCAGATTTTCCAAGGGATCCTTGCACGCACTGCTGCACACAGCATGGACTGTAGCTCTATTGTTTCCTGTACATACAGAGGACATTTTATACCACTGGGCTCACATGAGAAACCTCCCACCATGCTCTTTACTCCTGCACCACAAAACCCACCAGAGAATTTGCATTTTGTCTCCAGGGAAAACCTTCCCAAGGAAGTCTCAGATAAATGCTGGCTCTAACTTGGCCTTCACTGATCAGGTCTCTCCCTTTCAATTTCTCAACATGAGGCTCCCTCTTCAGCTCCTGGGGCTGATACTGCTCTGGATTACTAGCAAGGACACAGGGAGCTGAGGAGGGGCACGTTGTGAGAGAGTGAGTTTTTCAGAGTCACTGCCCCCTGGCTGAGTTCTGTCCATATGTGAGATGTGCAACCCTGACTGAAGCATGGGTGTGTGAGGTTACATCAGTGACTCAAGAAAATTCCCAAAGTACTGAGGACCCAGCCCCTAATGAAGATTGCCACAAATAAAGAGTTACTCGGTGGGATCCTTGTGATTAGAAACCTTGGACACAAACTCTAAATTGAAAATTTTTCATTGTACATTGAAACAAAAATACTAATTTCACTTGATAATGACAAAACACAGGACTCTATTAAAAAGGCTCCTGATGTTGATTCCTAAGATTGCACTTCTCCTCCATCATTTTAAGATCCACGGGAGATGTTGTGATGACTCAGACCCCACTCTCCCTGTCTGTCGCCCCTGGAGAGCCGGCCTCCATCTCCTGCAGGTCCAGTCAGAGCCTGCCATGTAGTAATGGAAACACCTATCTGAGTTGGGTGGTGCACTAGCCAGACCAGGCTCCAAGGGGTGTGATTCATCAGGTTTCCAAAACATCCTCTTGGACCCCAGAGAGGTTCAGTGACAGTGGCTCAAGGACAGATTTCACACTCAAAATCAGCAGGGAAGGAGCTGAGGATGCTGAAGTTTATTTCTGTTTGCAACATGCACATGGTGCTCCCACAGTGATACAGCTCTGAACACAAACCTCCCTGCCTGCGGAGGCCCAGCTGCCTTCCTGCACTGCTATCTGGGGAGCAGCACAGCACACACTGCTCTGTGTGAGAGGAAGAGGTTGAAAAATCAGAACACGTTGTAGGCTGAGGCCTCTGCCTAAGACTAAGAGTAAGGAAGACAGCAGAGCAGCAAGGACCTGTGTCAAGGAAGAGTGAGAGATGAAAACTCTCCACTCTGAGGTGTTTCTTCTGCAGGACCTTGCCACTGAATCCTGTAGTGAGGCAGAGTGACTGTATTTTAAAGGCAAAACAAATAAACTGCGTTGTCTTTCTGGATGTGATGTGTCAGAAAAAGGTAAAATTCATACAAATGTTCCACTGGTTTGAATCTGAGCAACCAGAGAATTTGAAACCATGTATTGTGAGACCAGGAGAGTTAAAGGGAAGCAGCAATGAGCGGCAGGGGGACTGAGGACTTGGAAGGGAGCAGGTTAGAATTTGAGTTGTTGCCATCATCCAGCCGGTGATGTCCTAACGCAGAGGCACAAGAGGAATTCTGGAGATCAGTGATCTGCACTGAGCTATGAGGAACAAGTCCAAAGGACAAGGTGAGCAAAACAGATGAAAGCAGACGGGGACCCAGAAGGTAACACAGTGTCCAAAGTAAAGACATGAAGAGCAATCCATGGGGCAGGCCAACAAGGACTGGCTACTAAGATGAAAAACGAAACAAAACAAAACAAAACTAAACAAAACAAAGGAACGGAAAGATATTCATGCCCCTGAGCAAAAATAACATTGGTAAAATGATTTTTCAGTTTCACCAGGGTCACAGTCACAATGGGCAATGAACTCAAGCCTGATTAGTGTTGGCAATGGCACCTGGGAGAGAAGTAATCTGTCATGAGGCCCTGAGGAAAATTCAGCAATCTTGTAGTCTGAAAGCAGACCCAGGGCCGGAGATTTAGCTCAGGGCCCTTAGCATCTGCCTGGCAAGCACGAGGTACTGAATTTCATCCCTGGTTAAAAAAAAAAAAAAAAAAAAAAAAAGACAGGGAGAACAGGCCCAGGGAGAAAAGGAGGCCCAGCAAGACACACTATTAGAGAGCAGAGAGCAGACGGAAGAATACATTGGATTCGCTTGCAGAGATGACAAAAATCTCAAATCCAGGGCTGCAGGGACAGTTCAGAGGCAGAGTGTGCCACTAGGATGTAGACGTGCTGAGGTCAGTCTTAATCATCCACAATATAACAGAAAGAAGAAAACTCCCATCTTCATTCATCACCAGACCAGTCTCCTCTGAATTTTTGGACACAGATCAGGACATGCGGAGTGTTCAGGGTTCTGTGTCAGATTGCAAACTCCGCAGCCAAGGATGGCAACCAAGCTTGGGGGCTAGGACCATGACAGTAAGTCAGGACAAACAAATCCCTGAGCACTTTAAGCACACCATGGTATTCTTCTTGGTTTGGGTGGGAGAAGAGTTTATATTATCATTATTTTGTGTTTCACACTAAAGATGGATCATTCCTACCTTCAAATGAAAAGCCATAGCATTGGGAAAATAAACTGACTTACACAGAATGGCTAAGATGAAAAGCTGAGGATCTCAACCTGGATCTGTGGTGATCTCCACGCCTCCTCTACAAGGAGAAAACCTCTGGCCAGAGAAACACACAGTCCAGCCTTAACAGGATGTGAAATTTTCTGGTTGAAAATGAAGACCTCAGCCCCCACATTACTCTACTCGGCTCTCAGACAACATCAGGACTTTCAGAGCCCCACAGCAAAGGTGAGTCAGCAACTAGGGTGACATTCTCAAGTCCAGCTGCTAGGAGGCCACCTGCTGTGACCACTGGGTAGATTGTGCACCTGAGCCCGAAGCCAGACTCCAGCATCTCCATTTAATATTGTATATGCAGCATTACCTTCTGTGAAAGAAAGGATCACACGAATTCTCTTTGAATTTTCAATGAAACTAAAAATGAAAATATTACCCATCTCTATGGGTAATATTTCTATGTAGTTAACATTTCTATGAAATTCTCCAAGAGAAAACATCTTCAACTTTTTTATGAGAAATAGTTTGCCAGAGAGAATAACAGGAATTTTCCTCCAGGAAAGAACTGTGTAATTTAATACATTAGTTTTCTTGTATGGGCTTCCATAAAGCTCAGTGTTACAGCATAGCCACTATCACAGAACTTTTTTTTTTTTTTCTTTTAAGGATAGGTCGATAGGAATAAATTTTACATTTATGAAAAGTAACATTTCCAACATATATTTCTATTGATTTTGCCACATGATTAACTGTGACCAAAAGTATATTCTGGCTCTAAGGTGGCTCCAGCACCCATTGATATGCCTCAGTATGCTCTGTTCACTCACCACAAACTCAACTGAGACTAACTGCTGCCTGCACCCTGCATAAATACTTTAGATGTCACACATGCTCACAGGGAGCTTTCCTTCAATGTGGATACCACAAACTATTTGAATTGATCTGTTTTCTAGATAAAATGTGTGTTTTAATTTTATAGAATGTACATCAGTTATTCCTGTTGTTGTAATTCTGTGGATAACTCAACTTTAGGTGAGGCTTTCATCTTGGTGCATCCCATTACATCTGTACATGGAAATGCCCACATCATATGTGCTCTGCCCGGTACCACTCAGCACATCTGTTCTTCAGCTACACACCAGCACACCAAGCAGGCAAGAAAGGCCACTTCATAGAAACACAATTTTAAATTTCACTGCCTTCTTTGCTGTCTCTTAAGAACAGTCGGTATGGATTTCCAATTGAGATTGGATGCATGTTTCTCTCCTCAAAAACAGAATTTTTTTTATAATTAACTGAATTTGAAAGACTGGAAGGCAGAATCTCTGTAACCCAAAATCACTCTGTTCTTTCCTATGAACTGCGGTTTCTCAGTGCTGACATCTGGACAGTGCACAGGAAGGCCACACACACAGGTGTGACCTGGAGAGGGGTGAAGCGATAAAATGCAAGGAGACAGGAAGATGAGGGAAAAAGGCTCAGGGACACCTCTAGAAGGTAGAAAGGACAGATTCCCCCCTAGATTCTTCAGAGTGAGCACATCCTGACAACATCCTGGCTCTATCACACTGAGCACTCAGCTGGACTTCTGACCTTCAGAACTGTAACATGATGATTTTTGCATGTTCAAAACATAAGATCATACAAAATCTTACTATAAAAATAGAAAACTAATATGAAGGTATTTACTGAGTTTTTCTGTGAGACTCTTCCATAATAATACAGGAGGTAAGGAATCCAATCCATTTAATTTTCTCCTGAACCCTGCTTTCTTATCAGGAGGAATGGGACACAGTCTTTAGGCAGATGGAAAGAGTGCAACTCCCATGTCACACGGCCAGCAAACAGCAGGACGGACACTAAAACGAGTTTTTACTCCAGGATGAATCGCACAGGGACAATGCCTACATCATGGTTAACAGTCATTCTAACAGTCTTCAGCTTAGAAATTGCTGCTGGTAACAGTGAAATCTCTTCCAGACCCACAGCTACTGAACTGGTGAGGGTCCCCAGATTACCAGATGTTTGTCCAGCTAGTGAACAGTCTGTGATAGAACCAGGATGAGTAGCTGACCTGCTTGATCCTAGCCTGGGCTGCACAGTGAACTCAAGCCCAGGATGAACGACAAAGTGAGATCCTGTCTCAAAAGCCAAAAAAGAGAAACAGATTTCAAAGAAATTATTCCCCTGAGAACAATTTTAATTAACCTAGTACATCAAAATCCACATATAATAGATATTCATTGTAGTGGTTGATTATGTCAACTGGAGACATTTAGAAGTTTAACTAAATGGGTTTAGTAACTCTACACCAAAGAGTGTAGAAGAAGACCCACCCTGGAGGTATAAAAGGGAAAGAGGGAGGGTGAATGCATTCCATTCTTGGGAGAAGCTCCAGTCTTTGCCTTTGGTTGGAACTTGTCTCTTAGCTTCCAGTATAGACTCTTCAGCCTTTCATCTTCAGCCTTTCATCCTACAGTGTGTGTTGTATATGCTTCAAATCAATGTCCGTTATGTGGCACTGTGTCTCCCATAGCCAGGATTCAGAGGTCCAGGATTCAAGGGGTGGAAGTAGGAATGGCACCACTCACCATTACCCTGAGTGATCAACTAGCAAAATTTTTGCTTCCTGTCCCCATGACTTCATGTTCTGCTGACCTAGAAGTTTTGGTTCCAGAGCAGGGAAGGCTTATACCAGGAAGCACAACAATCATGCCATTGAACTGGAAGCTAAGACCTTCCCCAACACACATACATTTTGGTCTCCTCTTGCCTCTGAGGAAACAAGCTAAAAAGGGAGTCATAGTGTTGTCAGGAGTGACTGACCCAGACTACCAAGGGGAAGTTGGACTACTACTCTACAATGCAGGAAAGGAAGAATATACCTGGAGTGCAGGAGATTCCTTAGGGCGCCTTTTAGTACTACCATGCCCTGACATTAAGATTAATGGAAAATTA
Organism: Cavia porcellus; assembly: GCF_034190915.1. Lineage (NCBI taxonomy): Eukaryota > Metazoa > Chordata > Mammalia > Rodentia > Caviidae > Cavia > Cavia porcellus. The sequence continues at coordinate 39,789,716 of NW_026947501.1, read as the reverse complement.
CAGCAACCTAATCCAGACAAAGTGACAAATGGTCCAGAATCTTCAGGAATGAAGGTATGGGTCACTCCACCAGGGAAAGAACTGAGACCTGCTATGGTGCTTTCTGAAGACCAAAGGAATACTGAATGGGTAGGGGAAGAATGAAGTTCTAAATATCAGTTATGACCCTGTGATCAGTTACAAAAAAGATGATTATGATTACTATTTGTCCCCAAATGTGGTTTCAATGTAACATAATGTTAGACTTAATGTGGTTTTTTGGGAATTGTTAACTTTGTGTTATAATGTGAAGTTCATAAACTGATAGGAGTAAGCATCAACCAAAGAAAAGTTACATTGTGTGTTCTGGGGGGAATTACTGCTTTTCCATTTGTACGAAGGACAGTTATAACATGTTACGCACAGTTACATGCATCCCTGTGTAGCTGGAGCTAGTTTAAAGAAATGTGTGTGATTGCCAAGTTGACACAGGGTGGATTGTAGTGGTTAACTTGAGAAATTTAGAAGCTTAACTAAATGGGTTTAGCAACTCTACACCCAAGGATATAGAGGAAGATATCCCCAGGGTGGCTCATCACTTGGAGATATGTAAAAGGGAAGGAGAAAGGGTGAGTGCCTTCCATTCTTGGGAGAAGCTCCAGTCTTCACCTTTGGTTTGGACCTCATCTCCTGGCTTCCAGTGTAGACTCCAGCTTTCCAGCAAGACTCTTCAGCTTCTCATCATAGCCTTTGGCCTTCTGTCGCAAACCCATCAGCCTGCTGGTTTGGACTTTCACCAGACATTAATGTGAACTCCAGACCTTGGATTAAATCCTTGGGCCTCCAGTGTTCAGACACCCTCTGCATGCTTCCGCACACAACTCTGTGACTGACCACCATAAGCCAATCTTGTTGTTTTTATACATCTGTATATATCTTGTGTTGTATCTGTTCTCTCTAATAAAGCACTGATTAATACACCAATTAACATATAAATACTCGTATATAGATACATTTACATATGCATATTTATAGTATATCTATTTACATGTTAATAAATACCATACTCATATTAACATCTTTCTATGGAGATAAGCAGGACAGGACATTCATCAGTTAAACTAGTGCCCAGGATTTGTATATTGATTACCTAAGACAAAGTCATTTACCACTTTTCCACTTGCCTTCAACAGGACGCCTAGTTCTCTAGTGGAAACGAACTTTGTTTTTCTTATCTTCCGGACAAATTCTGTTGACAGTAGTATTCTAATGTAGATTCATCTCTGGATTCATGAAGGCTAATATCTCAATAGTTCACCTGGAAACAACATTTGCCAGAAGCCCTCTCCAGCCTCCATGATGTCACTAGCACAAAGCTGCTCTGCTGAGCAGTAACTGTAGGTGACAATGATTTTGTTACCAGGGAAGAGAATTGTGCACCACGTTTCAATATGGATCAACATTTCACAATGAGGTCTTTCCACCTGCTGTTGAAGAGGACATGGACTTTTTCTCTATTGCTTTCCCCCAATATAGAGATTTGAAACAACATTTTTCATGGGAGATGTCTCCCATTCTGCCCTTCATTGTGCCCACCAGGGCATTTCCATGGTGTCCCCAGAGAGGCCTTTTCCTGCAGGTCCCAGATAAAAGCTCAAATTTCTTTCAGTCATCTGGATCCTCACTTCTGCATCTCAAAATGAGGCTCCTCGCTCAGTTCCTGGTGCTGCTAATGCTGTATATATCTGATAAGGATGGAGGGAGAAAAGGAAGGACAGCAATTGAGAGAGATGGGGTCCCACTGTTTCCTGTGTTGTTCCCTCCACATGAGAGACTGCAGCTTTTTTTGACAGGATGAGAACAAGAGCTTGAGGTCTGTGTGAATGAGGAAGATTCCACTGCAGTTGGGACTATGGTGAGGTGACCATGTCACAAAGAAAGAAAAGGATGATGCACATTAATTCTCAAGAAAGGTTCTAATCCACAGTACTTTATTGTAATTGAACACGTTCAGTATATATGAAAATCACAAAAAAATTAGCTTGAAATATGAAATAAAGGAGACAATGTGAAAATGAATCATGATGCCTGTATATAACCTCGTCTTTCTCTCTAATGATTGAGAGTCAACAAGAGACATTCAGATGACTAAGACTCCACTCTGTCTGTGGCATCTGCAGAGCTGGCCCCCATCTCCGGCAGGGCCAGTCAGAGCCTCTAGCATTGTGATGGAAACACGTATTTGAATTGGATGATGCACAAGCCAGGCCAGGCTCCACAGGACATGATAAGCACTCTTGGTTCCCAGAAATGTTCAGAGTCAATGGATCAGGATTTTAAGTTTCACACTCAAAATAAGCAGGCTGCAGGCTGAGGATACTAAAGTTTATTACTGTGTGCAAGGTACACATGAACCTCCCACAGTGCTACAGCCCAGAACACAAACCTCCCTGCCTGGGGAGGCCCAGCTGCCCTCCTGCACTGCTGTCTGGGGAGCAGCACAGCACAGCCTGCTCTGTGTGAGAGGAAGAGGTTAAAGAATCAGAACAACAAGGTGCAGATTCTCTGCCCAGGTGAGAGATTGAGGAAGACAACTGTGCAAAAAGAACCAGTGACAAGGAAGAGAAAGCGATGAACACTCTTCACCTTGAGGTCTTCATGCAGGATATTGATCCCCCAGATGCTGTAGTGAAAGTAGGCAGATGGTGACTACATTTTAAAGGCAAAACAAATGAACTGCGTTGTCTTTTGGGATGTGATATGTGAGAACAAGGTGAATTTCAGGATGCCTGTTCCATTGGGTTGAAACTGAACAACCAGAGAATTTCAAACCATATATTGTGAGACCAGGAGAGTTGAAGGGAAGCAACAGTGACCAGCAGGGGAGATTTAGGACATATAAGGGAGCAGATTAGAATTGTGAGGAGTCCCTAGCCTCCAGCTTGCACTATCCTAACCCAGAGGCTCAGGAGGGATTCTGGAGATCAGGGAAGTACACTGAGCTAGGAGGACCAATTCCAAAGGACAAGGTGAGCGAAACAAATGAAAGCAGACTGAGACCAGGATGGTAGCCCAGTGTGCAATGCAAAGAGATGAAGACAGATCCACAGGGGAGGCCAAGAAGAAATGGCTACTAAGATAAAGAAAAAAAAAAATTAGAAAAGAAGTCAGAGAGATTAATGCCCCAGGGCAATAATAACATTAATGGAACCATTTTTCACGTTGCAATTGTAAACTTAGCCTATATTACACTACAAAGAAATTTCCCCCTGGGGTTGATTGATACAAAATGGGCCAGTTTCACTTGTAGCGTCACAGCCCCTCCAGTAGAGTTAAGATACTGAAAGTTTCACCTACAGTATGTGGATGTGCATGTGGTGCCCTCTTCTGGTCAGCTTCATGCACTGCAAGTTCCCAGGGACATTGTTCAGTCCCTTTCAAACTAGGATTTGTTGCACTATTTTGCTCTACTTTGCTCTCAGACAGCATCAGGATCTTCAGATCCCCACAACAAAGGTGAGTCAGCAACTAGGGTGACATCCTCAAGGCCAGCTGCTAGGAAGCCAACTGCTGGGCCACTGGGTCGATTGTGTACCAGAGCCTGAGGCCAGACTCCAGCATCTCCATTTAATACTCTGTATGCAGAATTACCATCTGTACAAGAAAGGATCATATAAATCCTCATTTTTGATTTTTCAAAGAAACTTTAAATGAAAATATTACCCAACTCAGTACTTAACAGCTCCCATGAAAGTCCCCAAAACAAAAGATCTTCAACATTTGTATGAGAAAAAAAGTTAGCCATAGAGGATAACAATTCCCTTAGATAAGAATTGTGTAAATCAATACATTATTTTCCTCATATGGGCTTCCATAATGCTCAGTGCTACAGCAGAGCCACAATAACAGAACTTTTTCCTTTTTAGGACAGGATGATAGGAATAAATTTTACATTTATAAAAAGCCACGTTTCCAGTATATTATACTATTGATTTTGACACATGTGTAACTGTGCGTTGAAAAACATATTCTGGCTCTAAGTCAGGACCAGTACCCATTGGTTTTCCCGGGTGCACTCTGTTCACCTACAACAAACTCACCTGAGACTCACTGCTGCCTGCACCCTGCATAAATGTTCTAGATGTCTCAGATACTCATAGAGAGCTTTCCTTCAATGTGAACACCACAAAGTATTTAAATTGCAGTGTTTTCTAGGGAAACCATTTGTTTTTAATTTTGGATAAAGTATATCAGTCATTCCTGCTGTCATAGTTCCATAGATAGCTCCGTTGGAGGTGAGGATCTCACTTTGGTGCATCCCATTGTATCTTTACACCACACTGAAAACATCACCATGGCCTCTCCATGATGCCACTCAATATGTCTGTTCTCCTGGTACACACTAAGCAAGCAAACAATGGCCACTTTATAGAAAAAAAAACAACTTTAAAATTCACTGTCTTCGCTGTCTTAGAACAGACAATGCTGATTTGCAATTGAAAATGGATGCATAAATGGAATCAGCTAGCTCATTATTCCCACAGGGGAACAAAGTTTTCCTCCTTAAAAATGGAATATTTTTAATTAACTGAGGTTGAAAAACTGCAAAGCAGAATCTCTGCAACACAAAATCTCACCCTTTTTCCTATGGACTGAGGTTTCTCAGCACTGATATCTGGACAGCACACAGGGAGGCCACAAACAGAGATGTGACCTGGAGAGGGGCCAGGAGGAAATGCTGGGAGTAAGAATATGAGGGACACAGGCTCTGGGACACTTCTAGGATTTTAAAAGGACAGATTCCTTCCTACATCCTCCAGAGTGAATGCATCCTGACAGCATCCTGGCTCTATCACACTGAGCACTGAGTTGGACTTCTGACCTGCAGAAGTGTAACTTGATGACTTTTGCATGTTCAAGACATAAATTCATGTGAAATCTTTCTGTAGAAATGGAAAAGTAACGTGGATGTCTTAGTTTTTCTGTAAGAATCTTCCATAGTAAAGTATGTAAGGCACACCAGTCCATTTAATTTTCTGCTAAACCCTGTCACCATTCTTATCAGAAGGAATGGGATACAGTTTTTAGGCAGATGGAGAGAGTGCACCTCCCATGTCACATGGCCAGCAAACAGCAGCATGGACACTAAAATGAGTTCAGGATGCTCCAGGATGAATCACACAGGGAGAATGACTACAACACTGGTTGTAGACATTATGTTATGTCTTCAGCTTATAAGCTGCTGATAGTAACAGTGAAATCTCTTCCAAACCCAGGGTGACTGAACTGGTGAGTTAACCACAGACCCTCGGGTGTCTGTACAGTGAGTGAGCAGTTTCTGATGGAATGAGGATATGTAGCTGACCTGTTTGAACCTAGCCTGGGCTGCACAGTGAACTCAAGGCCAGGATGAACTACAAAGTGTGATTGTGTCTCAAAATCCCCCAAATTAAGAAAGATTTCAAAGGAATTACCCCCCTAAGAACAATTTTAATTAATCTAGTACATTGGAATGTACATATATGCATTTATATATAGCCATATATATATATATATATATATATATATATATATATATATACACATTTATAGATACATATTCCTTCATGTCTGTATACAAAGATACAGATTAACATGCAAAAACATATAGAGAGATGTATTTCTATACAAACATATGTTTATAGTATACCCATTTACATGTTAATATCTGTTCATATTCATATTAACATCTCTGTGTGGAGATAAGTAAGACAGGATATTCATCAATTAAACTACTGCCTGGGAATTATGTATTGATTACCTAAGGCACAATCATTGTCTCCTTCTTCACTTGCCTTCAACAGGACACCTAATTCTCTATCTGAAACAGAAATTTTTTTTATATCCCTGGAAAATTCTGTTGACAGCAGTGCCCCATGGTGTGTAACCCTTGTGCCCATGAAGACTAACATCTCAATAGTTCACCTCTAAACCACATTTGCCAGAAGCCCTCTCCAGGCTCCATGTTGTCACTAGCACAAAGCTGCTGTGCTGAGCAGTAACTGGAAGTGGCAGTGGTTTCCTTACTGGGGAAGAGCACTGAGGCACCGCACTGCAATATGGACGCTGCCTTTTGAAATGGGATCCTTCCTCCTAGTGCTGGACAACACATGGACTTTGCTCTTCTGATTTTCCCCAAATATAGAGATTTGAAGCAACTTTGCTCATGGGAGAGGCCTCCCATCCTGCCCTTTACTATGCCCACCAGGACATTTGCATGATGTCCCCAAGGAGAGGCTTCCCTTCAAGTTCCAGATAAAAACTCAACCTGTCTTGATTCATCTGGACCCTCACTTCAGCATTTCAAAATGAGGCTACCCGCTCATTTCCTGGAGCTGGTAATGCTCTGCATCCCTGGTGAGGATGGAGGGAGATGAGGATGGAGAATCAGTGAGCGGGATGGGGTCCCACTGTTACCTGTGTTGTTCTCTCCATGTGAGAGACTGCAGCCTTCTTGGACAGGGTGAGAACAAGAGCTTGAGGTCTGTGGGAGTGAGGAGAATTCCATTGGAGCTGGAGCTATGGTGAGGTGGTGATGTCACAAAGAAAGAGAAGGATGATCCACATTAATTCTCAAGTGGGTGCAAATGTTGGATACTTTATTATAAGTGAACACTTTTTCCTATATATGAAAATCACAAAAATAATTTAGCTTCAAATATGAAATAATGGAGACAATATGAAAATGAATCATCATGCCTGTACATGACCTTGTCTTTCTATCCAATGATTAAGGGTCCACAGGAGATATTCAGATGCCAAGACCCCACTCTCTCTCTCTCTCTTTGGTACCCGGAGAACCAGGCTCCTTCTCCTCTAGTTCCAAACAGAGTCTTGAGCATAGTGATGGAATAATCTATTTGAGATAATGGTACATAAGCCATACCAGGCTCCACAAGGCATGATTTTTCAGGTTTTCAAAAAGCACTCTTCGGTCCTAGAAAGGTGCATTAGCAGCTTATCAAGAAACGATTTCACACTCAAAATCTGCAGAGGTCAGGGTGAGGAGGCTGGAGTTTATTACTGTTATCAAGGAATAGGATGTCCTCCCCCAGTGATGCAACCCTGAGAAAAATCCTCCCAGCCTGGAAGGTCCAGCTGGTCACCTGCAATGTTTGGCACACTGGAAAAGTTTATTAGTACACCAGAGTGCAGAAAAGGCTTCTGTGCATGACTAAATAGAAAATCAAAAGAGCATGGGGACCTGTGTTCTGTGCAGACTCTGCCACATAAAGAGGATGTGGCTGACTTCCACAGGTTCTTTGAGCTTTGCAAATTCTATTCTTCTTTTTTTTTCAATTTGGATGTAAACCTGAGATGGTTAATAAGATGCAATTGGTGTATAACATTTGTACTCTATCGACCTTTTTTCGCATATTGTGTAAGGTTCACTAGGGGATGAGGTGGTGTCAGTCTGGTTTACAGGTTCGGAGACCCAGCCTACTACTCAGGAAGGATCACAGAGTTAAAGAGGTACCTTTTGCACTTTCAATTATGGATCAGACCCAATTGCAATATGGAGGAAGGGTGCATCATGGAAGGCTAACACTGTGATTAGTAATGATCCTGGCCATGTGTGCACTAGGCTCTATCACATATTCCCCACCAATCCAGTGGGCACAGCTGAACACCCAATTCATTTATGAATCTGACCTCATCAGAATGCAGGAGTGACTTGAAAACAGGAAATGACCCCTCATTTGTCACAGGAATGCCACAGAACCCACTAACATAACAAGATCCAAAGGGGCGAGAGAATTCTCAGGGAATATCTAACATGGGTCAACAGTAGTTAGGGAATTTATGGTTATGTAAAGCTCTGTCTTTCCATCAGTACCCATCAAGATATGGAAGTACAGTAAAAAATCAATTAAATTTAACAAATGCATCAACTGTAGAAATTAAAAAGAGTCAAAATAATGCAGAGTGAACTAGAAACACATAAATTAATAAAGATAAATTTGATAATATAATAAGCTTAAAAGGGGACTGAAAATATGATAAAATAAACAGCATAATACAACAATAAGAAAATGAGTCATAGAAATAAAAAAGGACAAGAGATCAAAATACTGGACCACATTAAATATAAGTAAATAAAGTTGGTAAAGGAAAACACAAAACAAAGCAGAGCAAGTGAAGCAAACTCTAGAATTCTCTTGCTGAGAAAGTTATATGACAGAAGTATTTTTCTAGGTTTTCTAATACTGAATTAGTACTTATGTGAGGAGAGTGGTAGATCCCAGCCCAGGACAGGTGTGCTTTCCTCTCCAACAGCAGATTCTGCTGACAGGTGAGCTCTGCTATGTCTTAGCCCCTAGGCATGACCAGGAAAGGGTGTGTGTGTGTGTGTGTGTGTGTGTGTGTGTGTGTGTGTGCGTGTGTATTTGTGTGTGTCCATTTCTGTTTGTCTATGTGCATGTGCTTATGTGCATGGAGCTGCTACCCCTGCACCTAGCCTTGGAGCCTGCTGGCCAGATAGGCACACGTGGGGCACATGTATTCACTCTGCACTTTCAGGGATGGAGCTGAGGTCCATCTGAGTTCACATCTGTAAATGTGTTACAAACTAGAGAAAAAGAATTCACCACTGACTCCTACACTACAAGAGGCAGCAGATGAAAGGAACCATCTGCCACATGGTCTTACTCTCACTGTATTCAAAACTACACCCCTCAGCCAGCCAAATGTGATGGGTCCACTGATCTCCATACAAGGCAGGGTCCTCCACAAGAGGAGTGACAACCACTTCAACTCTGAGCAAGCATGAGGGTGATCTTTCCCCTCTCCACAAGTGTATCATGAGGCCACCTCCAAACAGGTACTGCAGGACGGGGCGCTTAGGGTCCACTGTGTTTTCTGAAGCCCACAATAGTTCACTGCCAACTATTGGGACTTTCCTAAGATGCCCCAGGTTACATCATCACTCCTGGATGTTACAAGAGTTACAATGAATTTCTACTAAAAAATTCACAATTCTGCAGAAGCTCTCACTTGCAGAATAAATTCCTTACCTGAGATTCAAATTTAGAAGAGTAACTGGTTTCTCCTTAGACATGTGCAGTGCATTGGGAATGTGGCTGATACAGAATCAAAATATCACAGAAAATGTATTTGTGTGACAAAAACAGATACAAAGGACAAACTAGAAGCTCTAAAGCCAACTGGGGAACTCCCCAGTAACAGCTACTAGGTGTGATGCAGAGAGCTTTAGTTGCAAGTAAAACATCCATCTAAAGAGGCTGTGGCTACACAGTGACACCCCGGCTACCTCAGATCCACAATCCTCGTGAAATAATAAAACAGGGCACAGAAAGCACACAAAAGAGAGAACTGAAAAAAGGGAGTGGGAGGACAAGTGAAGAAAGAAAGCAGGAGGAAGAGGCAGGAGAGGGGAGAGAAGAGGAAAGACAAAAGGGAAAAATTTGGACTCATTTTTTAATTTTGTCACCAAACCTGCCTGAGCACCTGTCACATTCATCTGGAAAGTACTGAACAGCACAGCAAACAGGAGCTCTGGTCTCCAACCGGGGCATGAGCCACACAGTAGAAGCCTGAGCCAGAACTCGCTTTGTGCAGACTCCTAGGGGCCTAAACTAAATTGGCTCACAAGTGGTCTCTGTGGGTGAAGTGTACAGCAGAGGGGGAATAGAAATTACCATTCCCACAGGAATGAACTGATGAACTGAAAAGAGGGCTCAAAGTAGCCTAGGAAATGAGATTTTAAAAAAAAACAAGATTTCCTTGAAAGTAATGAGTGCAGACCAGTATGAGCTAATGTCTGTATTTCAAAAATGTCTGCTTCAGAAAGATTGGGAATTTTAACCTTGAATGTGGTAGATGAAGTGCAAAATGAAACCCTGTTTGGAGGAGGATACAGCGATACAAAATCGTCAAGAATGCTCACAGCAGCTATGTAAAGAGCCATGATTACAAAGTCAGCTATGCTAGGTACTAAAACTCATATAGATAGGTAAATATCACTGAAAATATCAGACAGCAAAGGGCTCTTCCAATTCTTCTGATCTGGCTCCTAAGACAAGATATTTAGGAAGTAAATTTTAAACTTCATATTATTTAAGAAGTAAAGGAAACTAAGGAAAAATAAAACATTAATCAACTGTAGAAAACTGACATCCCAATACATTTTATATACACTATAAAAGCACTGAAATCATCCTCATAATTAAGCTACAAATATTCACAACCCAATTTGTGGTTTATTAGTTGATTTAATCAGTGTAATATCACCATTAATTTTGCTTTCAGAAGATTATTTCTATAATTGTATTCTTAGCTATGAAATATTAAAACAAATTCTTATACCCTGATATGAGTCTCACCTAAGATGCTAATTCACTTCAATACAACACAGCCAAACAGCATGTGGTTTCTAAAGCCTCCCTCTTTACAAGGACAAGAATATGAAAGCTGGCCCAATGTGTCTCAGTATGATGCTAACAATTCCTGGTCACTCTGTGTTAAGCTTTAGAACTTTGTCATGTGTCTGCTCCAATGAGCTGAATTTATTTTTCATTTCATTCTTACTGATCCTGGTGAGATAGATGAGGAACAGGGCCTAAGGAGTCCAGATAGGACCAAAAAATGAATGTTTCAACTTCTCAGACTGTTTGGTAGGAGCCCACACATTCAGAAGACAGTCACCCAATACAGATAGTGAACAACAATCAGCCCAGCACAGTGAGGCTGAGTCAGGAGGATGGACAGGTGGGGCAGACACTGGGCAGGTGAACAATGCTGAGACCCAGTCTCAAAATCAGAGAAATACAAAGGACTGGCGATACAGCTCAGTGTGAATGTCGTAAGTTTAAGCCCCAACACACACACACACACACACACACACACACACACACACACACACACACATACCCGATAAGTACAAACAGCATCTCTTATTTACAATAAAACAGCAGTTGATAAGTACAAACAGTGTCCCTTATTTACAATAAAAACACACATTATAGCATCCTTTGCCACAAACATTCCTTTCCAAATCTGTGAGAGGCACATGGCAGCTTTGGGCTGCAATAAAAAATCACATGAATTTACAGACCAATGACAGCTTGGCTTAAATCTCTCCCATCTCAGAAAAAACTCCAGGACCATAGTAGCCTTTTGTTCAAACTACACTGAGGCATTAATACCCTGTATTCAGTGGGGACATCTGACATTGAGAATGTCTCTTTAAACTGTGGAGCATGACTGCACAGTATTTATTAAAACAAAGATTAGCTATGAAAAGCTTGCTTTATGATAGTTCAGAAAAAACTAGCATCAATTATTTCTCCTTTAGTATAAAACCAAGAGAAATCTTTGCCTAAAAAATAAAACTGCTGTGTGTGTCTGTGTGTGTCTGTGTGTGTTTGTGTGTGTGTGTGTGTGTCTGCAAGACAAACTTGAGCAGATATTGACCAATTTGAAAATCTAGTCACAAGGAATTTCATATCCACCTATATAAGTCATATTGTATAAGATAGAGCATATTATATAAGACAGAGTAGGTCATAAGATAGAGCATATTATATAAGACCAGTAGGTCTCCAAATGAATACAGATGTTTTTCTCTGTATCATATACTTTTGATTTTAGTGCTCCTATGTCATTTGATTCCTATTTCAAGGAAAAGATTATTTCTAATACTTGCTTCTAAGATGATGAATGTTGACTGGTTAAAAAAAAGGTCTTCTCATCACTTCTAAATGGTGTTAATGCTAGAAAATGCTAAAAAAATGAGTTCTGATAAACTTACAATTGCTGCTTACTTTTCCATAAGGCTAAGAAACATGAGCATTCCCCTCCCAGAGACTGATCTGCACAAACCCCTGTATCCTGGGAACTGAAGTCCTGTCTGGGATGGGCAGAGTCATGAGCACTGTGTCTGTGCTGCAGAGTCAGATTTTCCTGGAGATCTTTGTACCCACTGCTGCAGACAGAATGGATTGTAGCTCCATTGTTTTCCCCCAAATGCAGAAGATATTTTATACCACTGGGTTCACATGAGAAGCCACCCACCATGCTCTTCACTTTCTGCACCACTGCACCCACCTGGGAATTTGCATTGGGTTCCCGAGGGAGGAACTTCCCAATTGAGTCTCAGATAAAAGCTGGTTCTAAGGTGGCCTTGCCTGATCAGGACTCTTCAGTTCAGTTTCTCGAAATGAGGCTCCCCCTTCAGCTCCTAGGGCTGCTCTTACTCTGGATCAATGGTAAGAACACTGGGAAATGAGGCGGGGTCAGTCTGAGAGGGTGACTGTCAGGGACCCACTCCACCTGATCAATCCTGTCCATACATGAGATGTGGCAGTCCTGAGTTGAAGCGTGGGTATGGGAGGTTATATCAATGAGTGAAGAAAATTCCTGAGGCACTCAATAACTGCCCTTTGATGAAGATTACAACAAAGAAAGAGAGGGTTGCAGAGATGAATTCTAGAGGGGTTCTTATAATTAGAAACCTTGGATGCAATCTCAAATTTGAAAATCCTTCATTGTACATTACATTAAAGATACTAATTTCACTTGATAGTGACAAAATACAGAAATCTATCAAAATGGCTTATGATGTTAGCTCCTGACATTGCACTTCTCCTTCATCATTTTAGGATCCACAGGAGATGTAGTGATGACCCAGACTCCACTCTTGCTATCTGTCTCCCCTGGAGAGCCAGCCTCCATCTCCTGCAGGTCCAGTCAGAGCCTCTTGTATAGTGATGGATACACCTATTTGCACTGGTTGGTGCACAAGCCTGGCCAGGCTCCAAGGGGTGTGATTTATGAGGTTTCTGACAAGTACTCTTGGACCCCAGAGAGGTTCACTGGCAGTGGGTCAGGAACAGATTTCACACTCAAAATCAGCAGGGTGGAGGCTGAGGATGCTGGAGTTTATTATTGTGTGCAAACTACACATGACCCTCCCACAGTGCTACAGCCCTGAACACAAACCTCTCTGCCTGGAGAGGCCCAGCTGCCCTCCTGCATCACTGCCTGGGGAATAGCACAGCACATCCTGTTCTGTGTGAAAGGAAGAGGTTGATGAATCAGGACAATAAGTTTCATCTGAGGACTTTGCCTGGGAGAGAGACTGAGGAAGGCAGCAGAGCAGCAAGGACCTGTGTCATGGAAGAGAGAGAGAAGAAAATTCTCCACTGCGAGGTCTTCCTTGTGCACACCCTTGACCCAACAGAGGCTGTAATGAAAAGTAGGCAGATACTGACTGTATTTTAAAGGCAAAACAAAAGAACTTCATTGTCTTTCTGGATGTGTTGTGTAATAAAAAGGTTAAAAGTCATGATAAGTGTTCCACAGGTTTGAATCTCTGCAATTGGAGAATTTGAAAACATATGTTGTAAGACCAAGGGAGTTGAAGGGAATCAGCAAGGAGAGGCAGGGGAACTGAAGACATGCAAGGGAACAGGTTAGAATTTTGAGATGTCTCATGATTCTAGCTGGTGTTGTCATAACCCAGAGGCACAGGACAGATTCTGGTGATCAGGGATCTGCACTAAGCTATGAGGCACAATTCTGAAAGACAAGGCAAGCAGTAACAGATGAAAGCAGACTGGGACATCAAAGGTACCACAGTGTGCAAAGCAAAGAGATGAAGAGAAATCCATGTTGGCGGCACAGAAGGATTGGCTACTATGATAAAAATAAAAAGGAAGAATGAAAGAAAGAATGAATGAATAAATGAAACTGAAAGAGATTTGTGCCCAAGAGTCAAAATAACATTAATAGAAAGGTATTTTGGTTTTCAAATGTAAACTTAACCTATACTACACTCAAGGGCAATTTCCCCTTGGGGATCCTTTCATTTGTGGGATCACAGCCCCTTGAACAGGAAGATACTGAAGATTTCACCTACAGAAGTCTGCATGTGCTGCCCTCTTGAGGTCAGCTTCATGCACTGCAATTGAGCAGCAACATTGTTTAGCCTCTTTCGAACTATTTATTGTAATATTTTGCTTAAAACACTGTGACTTAGTGGGAAGGGTCATCTAGCCAGCACCCTTCAGAAGAATTGTAACCAACAAAGAAAGAAACTGGGGCCTCCTGGAAGAATCAACAAAAGATGAGAAGAGGAAGCAACAACAAAAAGTCCCCAGGTCCCAACCCTGAGAACATTGACCCAGGACAGGTAAATAGAAAGGAGAATGAGAGCAGCAAACGTGCAATATCAGACACATGCCAGTGGACATAAAGAGACAAATTCAGGACCTCATAGATGAGTTCAAAAGTGAAATATTTAGCCAAATAAAGTAAGATATAAGAAGACTAATTAAAGAGGTACTAAGCACCCCTCAGGCAGACACAGATGAAAGAAGGGAGGAACTCAAACAAATGAGAGAACGATTTGATGAAGAATATAAAAAAAATAGAATACATGAAGCCGATTCAAAGAGATCATCGGGAAATTAAAAACTCTATGGAAAGATGGAAAATCAGCTTGAAAGAAACTAAGGATAGATTATACAAAATGGAGGACAATTTTGCAATGTGGGAGTATGAAAGGGAAAACTCTTTAAAAATAACAAGGAAACAAGCAGTAACAATGCGAAGGCTAGAAGATGACAAAAGGATCTATAACTTGACAATAAAGTATGTGAGTGAAGAAGCTAGAGTACAAACAAGGAACCACAAAGGTTATTCACAGAAATAATTCAGGAAAACTTCCCAAACATAGGAAAAGTAAATGATATTCTAATATATGAGGCATACAGAACTCCAGCCACCTACAACCAAAACAGAGCTACACACAGGCATATATTAATCAAGATCCCCAAAATTCAATATATGAACAGAATATTAAAAGCTGTTAGAGACAAGGAACAGATCTCGTATAAAGGAAGGCCCATCAGAATAACAACACACTTCTCGACACCAACCGTCATGTCAAGAAGAGCCTGAAGTGAAATATTCCAAGCCCTGAAAGACTATAATCTCCATCTCAGATTGATATACCCTGAAAAATTGTCTCTAGAAATTAATGGAGAAACAAGATGCTTCCAAGACAAGGAGGAACTTGATAAATTCACAACCACCAATCCAACTCTACAGACAATACTGTAGGGCATTCTAGAGAGAGATAGAGGGAGAAAACTATAAGGATTCCAGGAACAGTGGCAGAGAGGCCTCAATGAATGGAGTAGAAAACAGAATGAAGAAGAACAGCAGTCAACTGATGGCAAAAAAAATGCATAACAGAAATGAGGCAGAGAAGATTTTATTGAAAACTGATATGATTGATAGTATCAAGTCTTGAGAGTATAGGCAACTACACTGAAGATGACAAGACTCTCCAATACACATTCTGGTTTGGTAACTGCTGGTTTTTGAAGTTCTATACTATATACAAAGTTGTTTTTATTAATACTGTTAAGTACTGATATATTCAATTTATTATGTCTAATGATATAGCCAGTTCTCCTGGAGATAATAAGAGACAACACAGGAACCATGGTAGAACTCTTTGTACAATGGTCTTATATGTTTATTTCATTTCATGTGTTTATAGGAATATGTTTTGTTTTGCCTTGCTTTGTTTTGTTTCTCACTCTAATATAGAAAGGATAGAAATACATGTTAAGACTCATGCATGGGTAGAATCTATAAACAGTTTATGAGAACTGATCTTATGACTCATGATGAAATTAACACATACTTTGAAGAAAAAGAGGCACTAAAATACCCAGTGCTGAACCTGGAGTATCATAATGGGAAACCGAGCAATAGTATTATTCTTTGTTCAGAGTGCTAATAACTTGCTTGAGTTTATTCAATCTCAACATAATTGAAGATATGGATAAATGTATGTATGTTTAAGTGTATAGGATTGGCAATCATGTTGCTAAGTTTTTGTTGGACACTTGAACAGTAATGTTTGCAGTCTCGCTCTTTGAATTCCCACTTTACATGTTCCATTTTTGTATCTTGAACCACTATTTGTAAAACAACAATACGTGAACATAAAAAAAAAAAAACATCGTGACCTAATTCAACATCAGCAGAACTGCCACAGGTATCTCAGGAAGCTCTAGGCATTTAATGTGTCTGATATTTACATTTTATTCATTGAAGACTGGCTCATACAGAACCCTGGGAAAACATAATTCCCATCATCCTCCTAACAAGATCCAGAGCTCTTGAAGTCATTAGAATTAATCCTCACACATATTCCTGACCCAGCCAAGCACAGCACACAGCCATTCTCCACTTACAGATATCAAGTGTCTTTAGCTCTAATGATACTGCAGTACACACTTGTAATGCTAGTTTTAACCCAGCCACTGATTGCAACTGGTGGCAGAAACACAACCAAAATCAACAACCAAATAACATTAACAATATCATATTGCCACAATCCCTATTGCCATTTATATGTTCACAAGGAGGATCTTGTTTTCATCTGCAATTCTTATTTTTTACTATGAAGTGGCCTTTGCCCAACATTGGATTACATTAAAGTTTATCATACAAATGACAGAGATGAGGGCACTTTCTTCAGTTTTGCACCAAAGGAAAATGCCTCAATGGTGTCATTCTAGACTGTCCCAGGTACCAGGGGCCCCAAGTACATGGAGCATTTTTTTCACATGAGACTGGTATCTTCACTGTGAAGAGTATCCTTCTAACCCTGTGCAGTAACAGCACACACTTGAAAGGGATAAACAGAGACAGAAAGGCACATGAGGGAAGAATGGTCTGGGGAGAGCACAGGTGAAAGAAGCACTAAGTGAGGGAGAAAGGGGTGGGGAGGAAAGGGTTAGTGGAAGAAGAAGGAGAAGAAACAAAAGATTAAAAATACTGAGAAACAATGTTCAATCTAAGAGTCTGCTCAGAGGAAATGTGAGGTGTGTGTACGACATAAAGGAGCCCCAGCAGTACTTTAGCATTACAGAAAATGATGATGCACATTCTCCAGGCACGGGGAAAATGAGGGCCAAAACTTTTAAGTCACAATATCCATGGTAGCTGCAAGGATAAATGTATTAAAAATTACTTGGTTTTCAGTCTCTTTAATTATTCATTGACTATCTGCTCAAAAAACAGCACTGTATGTCATGGGGATTATAACAAATAAAATTAAAACAAATGACAACAGAATAGTGGAAACTCTCCATCACCTGCAGTCACTCTAAAAGGAATGTTAAGGGGAACAACTAGGTAAGGGGCCTCCAGTCACAGCCACCCACCAAGAAGGCCACACAGGGGGACCATAGATGGCAGCTTAAGATCCAACTATTATGCCTTTCCAAAGCAACAGAAAACTTACAACAGCACCAGCAGAGAACTGGTTTTACTTGCCTTTCTCTGTGGTGTTCTCTCTTACAGTGACTGTGGTTGCTGCTGCTGTTGGCTGCTCCATTGCTCCTCATCAGCCACCTCTCTGGTTCCTGTTATAGTGAATCTGAACAAGAAGAATAAGAACTCACTAAAAACATGACACATTCCTAGATTCTGTGCTCAGCAACTCTCATGCGCAATTTTATTTGTAGACATGCTATAATTTCCGGTTGAGAAATCTTTGGCATAGAAAAAATTAATTTATGTAACATCACATATAATTCACCAAATGAAGATTCACGGTTCTATTCTATTCTCTGAGCTGATCTCCCACCAACAGTAACACACTCCAACACTGGGGAAGAAATGTGCAGGCCAGAGGTCACCACCATGCAGCTGACAGGCCAGGTAAGTTTCTAGCTGCAGATGGAGCAGGAGCATGTGGGATGCAGTACCGCGATCCCAGCCTGCTCTGAAACAGCATCAGGGTGTGAGTGAGCAGTGAGCCCAAGCCCAGCCTGTGACGGTGTGAAGTCATCAAGGTGACATCTGAGTCCACTAAATCAGTCATCCAACTGACACTGAGTCTGTGTGTGAGCTTTGCACTCTGGTGGTGCTCTTAAACAGCCACCATTTTGCTAGAAAATATGTTTTTCTTTATTTTCCATAACAATTGTTTAATACATTTTCACAGAGTTTTTTAAACATGGTTCCTGTGTAACATGCTGAGATAGAAATTAGCTTTAATGTTTGTGTTAGGAAAGCCTTGAGCCACGGAGAGAGCTGCAATTTTCCCCTACATGAGAATTGTTCTCTAATGTATGATTTTGCTTTCATTAGTTCCAGGATGGTCAGAGAAATCACAGAAGTACATATGTCGAATGCAAATTTATTTTCCTTTTAGGAGAGGTTAGCTCGGGCAAATTTTGCCTAGAATGAATGTACATTTTCCTTTATCATGTCTTTCTTTGACAAATGCATACCTATGTCTCCACAGCCATACTCAAGTGATGGCACAGTCCATGCCCTTGCAATTTCCAAGGTTCCACACTGAAGGAAACCTTCCCTCACCAGGAACAGACCTAAAACACACTGCTGCCTGCACCATGAAAGCATGTTTTGCATATTCTAGAACTCCAGTATTCACATTTCCTTTTGTCAGAATCTACATTGGCAAATGCTTTTGATCAAGTTCTTGAGTTATCGGAATTACAAAGATCTTTGTTTATTACCTCCAAAAATTTGCAATGCATGGTAAAACTCACATCACTCTGTGTTCTTGTGGGCAACATCAAAGCCATCTGTGTGTTTCTAGTATACACTGGCAGAACAAACAAGTTAGGAAGGGCTGACTCCTACTTAGAGCCTTAAGATGCTTCCACAGTTTTAAACAATGATATGGGGCATTGGGAACTCTTCTTTACTGTTGTATATTTATGCCCCAAAGTAGGCAATAAATTTCAATTTAAAATGAAAATATGAAGAGGATTAGGTAGAAAATTCTTCCCATAGATGCACAAGTTTCCCATTGCCATATAGCTTTCTATTCATGAATGGATACTGGGAGGAAGGAAGGAAGATGTGGGGTACAGAGTCATATCCATCAGCAATGCAGACTGAGGTTACACAGTGCTGACATCAGGAGATCAGAGAGGGAGGCTGCACAGAGGATCACAACACTGAGGAAAGTGCAGAGAGGTGAAATATAGCCTTCAGTGTAGATGGAAGAAAGAAGGGCACAGAGAAGGAATGTCAGGGTCCTCAAGGATGTATACGCCACAGGTGAGGGATTTCTTGCAGGAGTCACAAGATGGGGATGCAGCCTGAAGGTCAACTTAGAAACTCCAATTATGGCCACTATATGCGATGAAGAGAGCTTTATCTTCAAATAAAAAATATACTTAAAGGTGTTGGGTCTTACAGAGTAACACCCTGGGTACCTCAGATCAACAATACCCCTGAGGTAATAAAAGGAGGTGGAGAAACCACACAAAAGAGAGAACATATTAAAGGGAATGAGAAGACAAGCAAAGAAAGTAATCAAAGAGGAAGAGGCAGGGAATGGTACAGTAAAGAAGATGAAAAAACAAAAAGCAACAAATTTTGGACCCATTTTTTATTGTTTGGCCTCAATCCTGCCTGAGCTCCTAGATTATATTCAACTCCACCAACAATTTATCCTCCTTAAATATCTGCTTCAGAGAGACTGGGACCTTCCAACCCTGAATTTGGTTGCAGATAACCTTGTGGAGGAGGTGCCCAAATGAAGAGCTTTCTGCAGGAATACAGCTCCATAGAAAGAGAGCAAATAGATATTCAGATATGTATCACATCACTGAGCAGCAATAGGACGAGGATTTTGTGGGCAGTTATGACCTCTGTTCTCCACTGTCAGAAAGAAATAGGAGGTTTTAGTCTCCACAAGCATTTTCTTTCCAGACTTTTTACAGTCAAACAGAACATCTACACCTACTACTTTCTGAATTAAGGGGCACACCTCAACCCATACTTGTAATCACTAGTAAATCTCAATATGCTCGATTTCTTCCTGCTTGAGAAAATCCTCCAAGATCTCTACTATTCTCAAAGATAGAGAGACACAGAGAAAAGAAGAGAAAGGGACAGAAAAGGAGGTCTTAGTATCAAGACAATGTTTTAAGAATCTCTTTTCCTTTCATAAAAACAAGCCAAAGTTCTGAATGAACTCCAAAATGTCCTTTAGGGCAGGTTGTGATAAACAGCAAACATAATGTCTCTTGCAAGTCCACAGCCCAACCTGGGCAGGGGCAGGAATTCTAGGCTCACTTTTCTAAAGAGATGGCCACTTGCTGCCCTTGTTTATCACTCCTATGCAAGCCAACTTCAAAGGAAAATTGATCTTACCCTTCCACTTTCAACTGCCTTGAAATATTTTTTCTATCATGTTGTGATCTGGTTTAAGAAGTGAAGATTCCTTTGCAATATCTCACAGTGCCACAGCTGTGAAGAGCCTGGTGCCTTTGTGTACCGTTATTTTTTTTTTTTTTTTAGAACAGGTTGTACAAGGTCATTCTCTGAGTTCACCAAGCTTGGGCCCAGTGTTGGTCCTGTAATCTGAAATCAACCTATCACCTTCCCCCATCCTCAAGCAATTACAGCACACAGGGGATTTTGTACCTCTCCTGTCTTGTACTATGATATCACAAGGTTAGTATTCTGTTCTCAACCTTCCCACTGACCACAACCAGCAAAAATAAATAAAATAATTGACAGGAGAAAATGGACAAGGGCTGGCAATACAGTTCAGAGGCTCTGAACCTACCTGGCATGCACAAAGTGGTGAGTTCAGTTCCCAAAACCATTCACCTCACTTAAAATTCACAAAACCCACCATTATTCAACCACAGTAGAGCACCAATGTAAAATACTATGGAGCTCCCACTGTCACTGTTTCATCCTCATGATCCAAAGTTTCCCTCAGGTAGGTGGGAGATTTTTAAGAGAACTTTCACAAAGAAGTCAACAGGTGCTTCTCCTAGGGGTTATTCTTATTCACTGCAAGTACCTAGGAAGAGTGGTTCTGAGATTTCTTCTATCAAACACACTGAAATATTTTATCCACCATCCTACTATATAGTTTAATTACTATGGAAGTACCAATACCTCAGAATATTGAATGTCTGACAACTTGATGCCTCGCATATATCATTATTCCTTTTTCCCTAATGGAAACTGGCTCATAAGGAACATGGTGATGTAAGACCATTTGATTTCTTCATCAAGCTCAATTCCCATTGCTCTTCCCATCATTTGAATGGCACCTCTGACCCACCTCATCCCGAGAAAATTAGAGCAACCATCCTGTCCACTACAGAAGCTCTGCTTTCTGTCACATCACAGGCTGGGTTTCTGCTCTCAACCTGACTCTCAATACAACTGCTGACTAAACAACACACACTCACACACACAGGCACATGCACACACATGCACAAATAACTAAAATCAAATCATTGTTCAAATACTACACCCTACAAGGTAAAATAGCTACACATCAATGTTTTGTTAGTATCCAGAGTTACGACCTAAAATTAGGTTTTAACTAAAAGAAAATCAATGTTTTGCTTTACCCAAAACAATGAATTTCTTTTACTTATAATATAGCTTTTTTCCCATTGATGCTTTTTCTGCATTAATTTTTATATTTTTGTATTATTCTATCAAGATACTAGGCAGCTGTTCTAAGGGATAAAAACAGCACTTCTTAAATTTTGCATTAAGACAAATTCAGCGTGGCCCTGTCTCTGATGCTTGGACCAGAGGATCAAAGGGCAGGGCTGATTGTACAAAGCTTATTAAGAAGAGACTGGAAGGTAATGGATGGTGCCTTCTCTCAGTATCAGGACTCACTGCATGGAAGGGGCATTTCAAAGCTTGGAACACACGGCAAATGCTGGCAATCCCTGAGGGCTTTATGGAGAGACTTAGGGGTACAGTAGATGCTGTGAATTGCCATAGATAGGAGTATGTGGATTTAGCAATCTGCAGAACAGCATTATTGTCCAGCAGCTGTTTTGGAGAGGGAACTACCAAGTTCTTAACTCAGAATAACCACTAGATCCACCTAGTGGCTCACACATGATTTCAAACCTGTCGAAGGTGTGATGACTGCTGGATGCTGACCAGCTCAAGTTCCAACCTTATGGCCAGGAACCAGCCTGGTCTTCATGTAGAATAAAGTTGAGGTTCCCCTAGACTAATCACAACCCTACTGTAAAGCTATTGCTGGCTTCCTAGCATAAGTCAGCATGGATCTGGATTCTATCTGCACATTTTGTGTACCAATGATAACAGAGACACATCTTGAAGTGGACAGTTGTCTTTTATTCTCTTCTTGACTTGTTCTTTTTTCTTTATTGTTTGAAATTGTCCTTATATGAATGTAAACATGGTTTCTAGCTCTGCTGGGTTGATGGTTCCATTCTGCTCTTTCTTTTCTTTCTTCCTTCTCTCTTTCCCTCCTATAGTTTGCACCACTTTCATAAACATTGGATGATACTCCTTTGTCTTGCAGTTTTGCATCTAATCCCTTTCTTTTGTTCTGTTTATCTATTCTCCCTAGCCTATCACAGCTAAATTTTCTCACCTGATGGTAAAATTGGTACACTGAAGACTTTTTCTTCATATAAATATCTGGTTCATTTTAGATTTTGTTATATAACCAAAAATCTAGTTCAGACAATTAAAGGTGGCAAATTACTGCATACCACATTTTGTCATTTTCTAGGCTTTTTTGATATCATTGTTATTGTTATTGACAAATATAGCACCTTAGCCAAGGTGACATAGTTCTGCTAATGAGATGTTCTCCCTGTTATACCAAGACTGAGATTGCTAAAGGTCATGTAATACACTGGGTCACTTTGGAAGAACCAGGTCCTGGATCAAGTAGGCAGAAACTTTTCATCCTCAATAAACTGAAGAGGTATAATCTTGCAATGCACACAAAATCCAAAAGCTAGCTAAATATGGAAGACACTTCTCAGAAGTAGCCATTTCCTACCAGTTTTAAATAATAGCAGTCATGATACCCACCACAAGCAATTTGCAAGCATCAGTCCCATAATTAAACTAAAAAAAAAAAACATAAAAAATGAAAAGGTAGTTCATCAGGATGCAACCCCACACATCCAGTTCACCAACAGGCGTAATGAGGTTGGGCAAACAGCCACCTATGTAGAATCTCTGAAGTGCAAACAATAAAACAAATCAACAAAGATTTAGACAAAAGTCAATTCAGATATAATTTCTTAATAACTAAGTGATGGTGACCATAATATAAAGACACCCTTAGTATTCTAGAGCAGATATAGATGAAAAAAGAGAAGAGCATAGGAAATTGATGGATGCCATGAATGGCCAATATTGGAAAGAACAGGAATACAAAAACAGATTCAATGAGATAGCCAGGACATTAAAGATTCCACTAAAAATATTAACAGCAGAATAAAACAATATGAGGACAGAATCTCACATATAGAAAACAGGATAGTGGTTAGTGAAGATGAAAAAATATTTCTTAAAAATATCTAGGGAGCACAAGAAGTACATTTAGCATCTGCTACATGAAGCAGAAAAGGATAACATAAGAATGATTGGAGTCAGTTAAAAAAAAAGCAGTAGCCAGCATACATGTGAAAAAAACTGCTCTTATACATCATGCCAAAACAATTCCCTGCCAAGGAGAAAGAATTTGACATTCCTGTAAGTGATCCACATGGAGTTTCAACTACAATGAATAAAAAATAATAAAATCATACCCAGACATAGAAGCATCAAGATTCCAGAAATTCCACTCAAGAACAGAAAATTGTAAGCTGATAGACAAAAGAATCAAATGACCTATGAATGAAAGCCTATCACAATCATAGCTAACTTCTCAACACAAACCCTCAAGTCAAGGAAAGTTTGGAGTGATGTATTTCAAACTCCCTCAAAAAACTTAAAAAAAAAAAAGAAAAGAAAGAAAAAATAAAATAAAAATAAACCCTTCAGCCTACATTGATATCCCCTAGAAAACTATCTTTCAATATTGATGGAGAAATAAGATACTTCCTTGAAAAAGAACCCCTGACGAAATTCATGAGCACCTAACTAGCACTCCAAAATGTTCCTAAAGACATTCTAGAAAACAGATAATAGGAACTACAATTCCATGATCAACAACAGAATGAATCTACTGGGCAGGGCATGTAATAAAACAAAGTGGAGAAAAAGAGAGCCAACATCTGGAAAATAACATCACCAGGATGAATTTATATATACCACTTATAATCCTCAATGGTAATAATCTCAATTCACCAATGATACCTAACACTGGCAAAATGGATCAAGAAGCAAAATCCATCAATATGTTGCATACATGAAACACATTTAATTCCAAAAGAAATTCATGAACTGAGAGACAAAAGACAGAAAGCAGTACTCCATACAGCATGAACCTTGGGGCCCGGGGAAGCAGGGGTAGCTATTCTATTCATAAAGTGAATTTCAAGCCAGATCTACTAAAAATTAAGAGACACACACACAAAAAAGTCATTACATACTTCTAATGGAATAATCCAAGAGGGAAAAATAACAATCATAAATATGGATTCAATAAACATTAGTGCCTCTAACTATATAAAACAAATATTAGCAGACAGGAAAAATATAAAAGCATTATCACAGTCTCATAGGGAATCAACACTCCATTGTTACAAAAAACAGAACAACTAGACAATCAACAATGAAATATTAGACCAGAAACAATCTTCTGAAGACATACTAGATGTCTACAGAAAGTTCCAACCCACAACATCAGAATGCATATTCTTCTCAGGTGCATACAGGTTGTTCCCTCAAATAGAAAACACACTCATTCAAAACAGGTGCTTAAGTAAATAAAAAGGATCTGAAATTACTCCTTGTATATTGTCAGAACATAGTTCAATCAAATTGAAAATCAATGGCCAAAGAAATCAAAGAATTTATACACATCTGAAAATTAAATAATACCTTCCTGAACAACAATGGGTAACTGATAAGATTAAAGAAAAGTCATATGTTTTTACAACACAGTAATAATGTCAATCAAACATACTGAAACTTGTGAGACACTACGAAAACAGTTCTATGAGAGAAATTTGTAACACCAAAAGCTTTTGTCAAGAAAACATAGCAAGGTCAAATAAATAACTTAATGTTAAACCTGAAGGTTCTGGGAAAAGCAGAGTGGGTCTACACCCAAGCTAATATGAAGCAGTAAATTATACCATAGAGCAGAAGTTAATGCAACAGAGACTAACAAAGCAATGCAAAGAACCAATGAATGGAAGAGTTGGTTCATTAAAAGATTAAATAAGATGGACAAATACCCAGCCAAATTTACCACAAAATTAAAGAAAGATTCAAATCAAGACAATTAGAAATGAAAGGGTGGAATCACAACAGTCCCCATAGAAACCTAGATTTTGTTTATCAATTTCAAGAAATTATACACCAGTAAAATGGAAACTGCAGAAGAAATGGACATATTCCTTGATATATATGAATTTCCAAAGCTGAAAGAAGATTTAAAAATTATAAATAAACCAATAGCATCCAATTAAATTGAAGACATTAGATACCTACCAACAAAGAAACGCCCAGGCCCTAATGGTCTGCTACAGAATTCTATAAGAAATTTAGAGAAGGCCTAATACCACAACTTCTTAAAACCCTTAATGAAATTGAAAGGGAAACAAAATCCCAAATTCATTCCTGGAAGCAAGCATTGCCCTGATACCAAATGCAAGAAGGTCCTCCAAGAAAATGAGCTACATACAGGTCAATCTCCCTAATGCACATAGATGCAAACATCTTCAGTAAGATAATAGTGAACAGAATGCAGTAAGTCACCAAGACTATGCAATGTGACCAAGTAGGATTCATCCAAGGGAAGCAGGGGTGTTTCAACATACACAACTCCATAAATGTGTTATGCCATATTAACAGAACCAAGGATAAAATCCATACAATCATCTCAATAGATGCAACAAAAGCATTTGGCAAGGTCTAATAACCATTCATGATAAAAACACTACAGAAAATTGGGATAATCTTTATCTCAATCTAATAAAAAATTCTGTGACAAACCAATAGCCAACATCACACTGAATCAATGAAACTTGAAAGCTTTCTCTCTAAAATCATTAACAAGTCACAGATGTCCACTATCACCACTCCTATTCTATATAGTTCTGGAAACTTTAGGCAGAACAATTCAACAGGAGAAATAAAGAAAAGGAATAACAATAGGAAAGAAAGAAGTTAAATTGTCATTACTCAAACATGACATGATACTCTACCTGGAAGACTACTAAAGCACCACCCAAAGCCTTCTAGGCTTAATAACCAACTACAGTAGCCTAGCTGAATGCAAAGTCAACACTCAAAAATCAATAGCCTTCCTATACAAGAATAACACACTCACTCAGAAAGAAATTAGAGAAACAACACCTTTCACAAGAGCATCCATAAAAAGGAAATACATAGGGACCCTTCTAAAGAAGGGAGTAAAAGACATTAACATTCAAAATCACAATACTTTGGAAAAGGAAATTGAAGTAGATACCAAAAAATGGAGAAACATTGTCTTAGGTAGGAAAAACCGATATAGTGAAAAAACGATATTCTCAAATGTAATACGTACATAGGTGAAATGCCAATCAAATTTCCAACAACATGTCTCACAATATTAGAGAACACTCCTAAAATTCATCTGGAGTCAGAAGAGACCTAAAACAGCAAAATTTTAAAAAAAAAATGAGCAAGAAAGGCATCCAGGAGTCATCAAAATCCCTGATTGAAATTATGCTAAAAGCTACTTGATCAAAACAGCATGGTGATAGAAAAAAAGGAGCTAAGGATAAATGAAACAGAACAGAAGATGCAGAAACAACTCTGAACACTGTCAGCCACATTATCTTTGAAAATGCCACCAAAGTGGTTCACCAGAAGAAAGACACTAATAAAAGATGCCTGAAAAAACAGCTTTCCACATGCAGATGACTTAAACTAGATCAGTGTCTATCTCCATGCACTACACTAAAATTGAAAGGAATGAAAGATCTAAATATTAAAACAGAAACACTAACTCTTCAGGAAGATAGAATATGTGAAACACTTGAAGACAGATATAGGCAAAGACTTTACGAACAAGGTCCCAGTAACATAGGAATACCACAAAGAATCAACAACTGGAATTTCATTTTATTAAAAAAGCATTTGCACAGCAAGAAAAACCACCCACAGAATGAAGAGACAACCCACACAGTGGAAAAAAATTACCATCCATTTCTTAGAAAAGGACTATTTTGTAGAATATATAAGGAGATATTTAATAAATTACATGCCCAAATGTAAAGATGCCCAATCCAAAAGTGGGCATCTGAAATGAATAGATATTTCTCAGTTGAAGAAGGACAATTGGCAAATAGACATATGAAAAATTATTCAATGTCTCTGGTGATTCAAGAGATTAAAACAATGTTTAGATTCCATACACTGCAGAAAGGAAGAGTATCATCAAAAATGAGCCCAAAACAAATGCTGGTGGGGCTGTGGGATAAAAACAAGATTTCTCCACTGTTGATGGGCTGTGAACTAACACAAGCACTGTGGAAAACAGTGTAAAGATTTCGCAAAAAACTAGGACAAGAGGATCCATTCCACCTAGCTTTATTCCGTCTTCATATCTTCTCAAAAGAATTCAAGTAATCATACCATAGTAAGACATGCACACCCATGTTTAAAGAAGCACGCTTCATATTACTCAAGACTTGGAAGCAACACAAATGCTCATCTACTGATGAATGGGTAAAGGAGATGTGGGGGTTTATATAGTGCACTGCTGCTCTGCCATAAAGAAGACAAAGCTTGAGACATTTCTATCTACATGAGTGCACACTGAGACCATCCTATTCAGTGAAATAAATTGAACACACAAGGGTACATACCACCTTGTCTCTCTACCATGAAAGCGCCAAAGAGTAAGTGAGTAACAAAAAATATAATACATATGAAATAGTAAGAAAATGTTCAAATGGGAAGGGGAATTAAAAAGGGAAGGATAGAATAAAAATGATAAAAGAAGGAAAAATGGAAACAAAGCTTTTGTAAGTAAGGAGGGGATCAAGGATTGAGGAGAGTAGAGAGGAATGGAGATAAAAGATTCAACTTATATCATGTATGGAACCAATTCCCGATGAAGACTGTGATCAGCATGTGTACTTAAAATTCACCAATAAATTTAATTAACTTATAAAATTGGAATAGTTTTCTTTATATATCAAAATAAAAAATAATGTAGCTTAAAACTTACAAGAAAGAGAAAACAATAAAAATGAATTGATGCTGCTTCATTACTTTGGGATACACTGTGTTATTGACATGACTCACAACCTACTCACTGTCCATCACAACTGGAGACTCGGCCTCCATCTCCTGCAGGCCAAGTTGGAGCCTCCTCTACCATGATGGAAACATCTATTCAATTCACTTATACAGAAGCCAGGGCACCCTTCATAACGTATGATTTATAACACTTTTAAGAAGCACATTTATGTCTCAAAATATCCAGTGGCAGTGTGTCAGGCACACATTTCCCACTCAAAATCAGCAGGGTGGAAGCTGAGGATGCTGGAATTCATTACTGCATGCAAGGTCCACAAGCTCTTCCCGCACTGTTAGATTCTCAACATAAACCTCCCTGATTGGGGTGGACCGCTGCCCTGCTGTGCTACTTGCCTGGGGAACAGCACAGCCAGTTGTTTGAGGTTGTGGAAAACAAAGACGGTGATGGCCCGAAAGAAGCAAATTGTGACTAAGGTCTGTATCTCCGAGGTACCTCAGCTGCCTACCAAACACAATTCATTAATAACCTTATCGATTGTAATGACCTTGAAAGACAAACACGGCAGAAGAACAGATGACCCAGAGTCTACAGTGTCAATAGAGAAGACTAAGCAGGAAGAGGCCATGAATAACAAGGACCTGTGCTCCAGTGAAGCCTGAATAAATAGGGGAGAATGAGGGTGACTTCGCAGGTTCCTTGTGTGCCTCGCAAATTCCTGGCATTTTATGAAAGCTGGACAATAAATCAATCACAAGAATGCAAATTGGACTTCAGTTTTAGACAGGCAAACTAGGAGGAATGCATCAAATATTTCACTGTGCATTATAATATTGTACAAACATATCTTTCCAAATTTAGAACAAATAAAGAAATTTCATGACAAAGTGCCGTTAAAGAAATTCATGACCATGAAACCAGCACTACAAAAAGTGAGAAGTTCATCAAAAGGAAATACAAAAATGAGAAACAGAAAAATAATGCAATGACAGGAATTACTCATTATTTTTCATCAATAACTCACAATGTAAAAGCTTTTACAAATAACAATTTAAGGATCATAGACCACACTTTCAGAGATTCTAGCAGTTCAAAAATAATTCAACCTGGCTCGTTTGTGCATCCCTGTAGCCCAGTACTCAGGAAGCTGAGGCAGGAGGATTGCTGCATGTTTGAGGCAAGCCGGGGCTACAAAGTGAATACAAGACCAGCATAAATTGCACAATGAAACCCTATCTCTAAAACACACACACAAAATAATTCAATTATAAGTAAAAATTAGAAATTACACAGAGCAAAAGGTCTGAACCAGAATTGGAAATGGAAAAACATATTGAAGAAATCAAAGAGTATTATATAGAAAAGTGAAACTAACAAAAAAACTATTAATCAACAATAATATTGATATTTCGTGGTATTTTATAAACAGTGTAAATTTACAACTCATCTTGAAAATTTAGCGTTAGCACAGTAATATTATTGAAAACATGAGTATTGATTTCATTAATATGAGCTCCCATTTATTTCACTTAGCTAGATAATGTACTACAAATTCTAGAATCCGATTCAAATTTGGTCTAAGATTGCTGCCACAGCCTACAGTAACACACCCAGATTGCACACCCTTGAGCCGGGCTCAAGGACTATTGAATTTCCAAGGACAAGAATTTGAAAGCTGAATCAATGTGCCCATTATTTTCCATCAACTTCTCATAATTTCTCTACATTTTTTTGAAACTTTAAAACCCTGCTCTGTGTCTGTTCCCATAAATTCAAACCTTTTTATCTTTCATGTTACTGGTCGCTCTTAACTCAGGTTAGACAGATGAAGCACAGAATCTAAAAATGAGGAGAAGGAGAAATACACTAAGGTATGCCATGTACATGTACCTACCACACACAATAAATGTGATCATTATACATTGCAAACATGCTAGTGTAACATTGTGTAACATTTCACAAAGAACAAAACAGAGCCTAGAAATGTCAAGCATGAAATCACACCAACATTTCCGAGTATTTACAGAGAATGTAAACACTCAGAAGACAAAGACACAAGCCAGGTTGCAGAAGTCTGTCATCATAGCATTCAGGGAGCCTAAGGCAAGAGGACAGCAAGTGCCATCCTAAACTGACAATCTTAGTGACTTAAGGTTACTCTGTCTCATAAGATAAAAAATAATATTCAAAGGCGCTGGGATACAGCTTAGTGTAAAGACTATGGGTTCAATCCCAAGGACAGAGAGTAAAAACACAAAGGAGAAGATGGAGGAGAAAAGCAGGGGAAACATTTGGAGCTCTGCATTTAAAATGAGAGCAAGCATGAGGAAATATCTAGTTTCCACAATTCTGAGGGCATAACTGTCATTTTAAAAATGCCATGGCCTTCAGGCTTTCAGCACCAGGCTTCATCTCCCCGGTTTGGAGGAAGGAGTCTGAAATTGAAAATCTGCAGCAGGTCTGACCCAGCACTGCTCCCAGGATCATCCTGGCCTGAGCTGCTCACTCATTCACACTGCGCAGAGACAGGAAGAAACCTGGGTTCGCTCTGATGTCCTCACACGTGGGCTCCTTTTCACACAAGCACTGCAGGTGCACAGTGCTAGGACAATAAAACACATGATGACAAGGACTTAATGACCACTTAGAAACACAGCTATAAAATTATGCCTCCTCCATCCACACAGGACTTCAGGGGAATTTTTGCTTTAAGAAATATTTTTATTAATCTGGTGTGTGTGTGTGTGTGTGTGTGTGTGTGTGTGTGTATGTGTGTGTGGCATAGACACATCCACACCTTTGTATATGGATACATATTTGATAAAACAAGCACATGTATTAGATTTTATACTGAAATGTAAATAATTTGACAAAAAAATCTCAATGGAAATAAATACAACAGATTATTCACAAATTTTTAAAACATACTTCACAAGAATTTTATATTCAACATAGAAGGCATAATTTCTTCAAAATTTCCACTTGATTTGCACAAGGTTATTAGGCATATGTCAGAAAACAACATATGAATTCTTTCTAAATGATTGTTTTTATCCAGTTTAGCCACCAAATACAGGAAAGAATATTCCTGACATACTTATCATCCTCACAGAGTTTACATGGAGACAGCAGTGGCTTGAGTCTTTACAGCCCCACTCCACCCTGCTCTGGTGGAAATCTCTGAAGATCACTGTAAGGTGTGGATTCCTTTGAAACTAGGGTGGAGGCTAAGCACCATGGGCTTTTCCTCCTAGACCATGATCTGATCATACATGTGCATCTCCCAGGATCTGGGTGCTGCCTTGGGTGACAGGAACATGGTGCTCACGCTCCTGTCACAGGTGCAGACTTTCACATGGCAGTCCTCATGCCGACTACTGCAGACAGCAGGGACTTTATCTCTACAGGTTTCCTCCAAACACAGGACAGTTTCTACCACAGCTCACAGGAGAGGTCCCCGCCTGCCCCTTCACTCTTTCCACATCACTGCACCCACCAGGGCATTTGCATCTTGCTCCTCAAAGTGGAACTGCCTGGGCCAGCCTGAGATAAGAGCTCCGCTGTCACCTCGCCCTGGGGAATGAGGACTCTGAGTCCACCTTCTCAACATGAGGCTCCCTGCTCAGTTCCTGGGGCTGCTGATGCTCTGCCTGCCTTGTAAGGACACCTGGAGGTTAGGGAGCAATGGAGTGAGAGGTGGGCTCTGGATACACTTGTTGCCCAGATGTGCTTAGAACATAGTGACATGACCTGGTTTGCAGCATAAAGAGGGGAGGATCTGGTCTGCGGAGTGAGGAGGATTCCTAGGGAACAAGAACCTCTATCCTCTGCTGATGATTTTACACAAAAAAGAGAGATGCTGCAGGAGAACTCTATGGGATCCTTTGTGGCTGCTATTCTAGGGCCCCATTCTTCAAACTGAATGCTTTTGTACACAAATCAGAATGACAAAAATAATTCATAATGATAGATATGAAAAAACGAAAACAATGAACATGGCTCAAGATATTTGTTTATGATATTGCACTTCTCCTTCATCACTTTAGGATCCTCGGGAGATGTTCTGATGACCCAGACCCCACACTCTTTGTCCGTCACCCCTGGAGAGCCGGCCACTATCTCCTGCAGGTCCAGTCAGAGCCTCCTGTATAGTAATGGATTAACGTATTTTAATTGGCTTGTGCAGAAGCCAGGCCAGGTTCCAAGGCTCATCATTTATGAGGTTTCCAAAAGAGACTCTTGGGTCTCTGACAGGTTCAGTGGCAGTGGGTCATGGACAGATTTCACACTCAAAATCAGCAGGGTGGAGGCTGAGAATGCTGGAGTTTATTACTGTCAGCAAGGTACACATGTTCCTCCCACAGTGCTACAGCCCCGAACACAAACTCCCTGCCTGGGGAGGCCCAGCTGCCCTCCTGCACTGCTGTCTGGGGAACAGCACAGTACAGACTGCTCTGTGAGGGAGGAAGAGGTTGAAGAATCAGAACAACAACTTGCAGCTGAGGTCTCTGCCCGGGACTGAAAGTGAGGAAAACAGAAAACCAGCCAGAACTTGTGCTGTGCTTCGGGCTCTGACCCAGAGGGAGGATGATGCAGCCAGCTCACTCCCCGGGTTCTTTGCCCTTGAAATTTTTGTTCCTTAAGAAAGTGAATAAAAGCAAAACAAACACACAAACATAAACTAAGCCTAAAATGATTAATAAAATAGAATTGGCTCATATGAGTGGTACTTTATCTTTCACTGCCCTCTTATTTGTCACCGAGGAGGGAATTAGTAGACATGTGTTGTCCTCAGCCTGCCTGTCACTGCTTGAGAGCTGCTCACAGCTCACAGTGCAGAGGGGAATGATCACTTCTGGGCTTCCAAGGTTGGTCCTGGGGCCTTTGCATGGATCATGATGCAGGGCTCTCAGTCTTCACAGACTCCAGGATTAACAAAGATCTCAGCTTAAAGAAACTCTGTTGATGTCGCACCCTGCTCATCAGTGCAGCAAGGCCAAGGTGAGCATCTGAAATGAGATTCTGCTTCACTACACTGGTGATGACCTGAGGGAATCCGAAGGCTCTGCATTTGGTGAGATCCGGGAATGCACCTGCTATGGGAAGTGGGTGGATGGATTCTCAGAAAATTTCACACAGCACTTGACAACAATTGCAGATGGGATCTATGGCCAATTTGAGCCTCTATTCTCCATGATTATCCACTAAGATACAAGAGGCTTTTGTCCCCACAAGTGTTGCTATTTAAGGCTATTTGCAGCCAAACAGTAAGTTTCAGCCTACTGCTTCTAGGATTAACAGGTGCACCTTATTCCTCCACCCTATCCTCATGACACTGGGTAAATCATTAGTCTCTATAAAAATTACTCTGAAAATACATAAAAACAAAGTTAAATGCAGGGCAACAGAAAAATGATGAGTTTAGTAAAGGGACAATTGATATCTAATACACAATTCTTGGTCTTTTGCCTAAGTTCACAAAGTAAATATAGAAAAGTCCCGAAAGCCTCCTCTGATGCTTCTATCCAAGTGGCTATGAACTCACATTTCTGGGATTATGACTGAGCAGTGGATGTGGTGAACGGTGTACAGGTTCTGGTCATATTTTAAACGCATAGCAAATGAACTTTACTGACATACTAATGTGAGATATGAGAGAAAATGTTAAATCAAGGATGAGAGACATATATTTCAACCTGAACCACAAGGTAATTTGCATTGATGCCTTTAGATGGGAAGGAAGGGAAAGTCAGCATGGAGAGTGAGGACTGGAACATAATACACTTTTCAGATGCCATCAGATGTCCAACCTGCACGCTAACACTAACACTAACCTTAATGACAAAGACAAATAACATTTTAAGAACGATTTTTCAGTTTACCAATGTAAACTTAAACAATATTAAACTGAAAGGAAATTTCCCTTTGCGGATCATTGTTACAGAATGGTCCAAATGCAGCCTCACCTGTGGGTGACTCTCCCCAAGCAGGTGGGAGACACAAGGTTGCTTTCCAAGACGTGTGCGCACTCTGCCCTCTGCTGGTCATCTCCATGCAGTGCGGGTCCCAAGCCAAATTGTCATCCTCTTTCAAAATACTACTTCCTGCCATATTTTCCTTACACACTTGCAACACAGCTGTGATTTCGTTCAGTGACTACAGAACTTCCACAGAGATTTCAGGAAGCTCCAGACATTTAATCTGCCCATTATTATCATTCTTCATACTGAATGTAGACGCATAGGAAACATTTTTTGTTCAACATTTTTTTTCCATCGTCCACTTTCCCTGACCCAGTGCTGTTGTAGACTTTGGAATCCACTCTCACACCCACCCCTGTCCCATCCCAGTACAGCACCCAAGACATTCTCCAAGTTAAAGAAGCTCCAGTGTCTTGTGCTCTAATCATTTTGCAATGCTGCTCTCAAACCAGTCCCTGATAGCAACTCGTGGCTGAAGTTCAAGAACTTAAATGAAATAAGCTCACAAATATGATATGCCACAATATAAAGCAGTTCATAGTGACACTTATTTTTCAACTTGTAGATCTTATTTTGACTTACAATTGTGAATTTTCCTTATGAGGTAGGCTTTGCACAACTTTGGATTGCACTAAAAGATATTCACACAAATGCCTGAGATTTGTGCACTTTCTTAAATTTTGCAAGAAGGCAAATGGCTCACTTGCCTCACACTAGGTCTGTCCCAAAATCAGAGAATTCAAGGATGGGGATAATTTTAGAAGTATGAGACTAATGTTTTCACTGTGAAAAGGAGACCAGACCTGAGAAAAGAATGATCCATGAATAAAATGATACATGGTTCCTGTCACAACTGGTAATGAAATGTTCACATGATTAAAGTCCTCTACTTCTAGGCACCAGGTTTCTGAGTGAAAAAGCCACCAGGCTGGCATCAGGGCCAGAGGCCCTGGGGAATGAACTCAAGCCTGATTAGCAGGGGTGACAGTGCCTGACAAGGAGATGAGGAGTCATGAGGCCATGAGGAGGGGAAGAATTCAACAACCCATGTGCCAAAAAGCAGGCCCAGGAAACAGGTACAGAGAAATAAGGCAGTTGGCTAATATACATGGTTAGAAAGTAGAGAGCAGGCGGGGCAGATCACACTGGATCTCCTTGCAGAGGCCAGGAAAATCCAAATTTCAGGCTGCAGGGGTAACTCATAGCGGTGCCTCACTAGCATGCAGAGTTCCTGAGGTCTGTCTCGAATACTTTGCAATAAAACAAAAGAAAGGAGGAAAGAATAGAGAAGGAAAGAAAGAAAGAAAGAAAGAAAGAAAGAAAGAAAGAAAGAAAGAAAGAAAAGAAAGAATCTTCAGCCATGGCCAGACTAGTCTCCCCTGAATCTGTGGACATGGGTCTGAACATGAGGAGTTTTCAGAGTCCTGCACCAGACACCAAACACAGCAGCCAAGCTTGGCAACCAAGCATAAGACTAAGGACCATGACAGTAAGTCAGGACAAAGAGATATTGCTGAATACTTTAATCAGAGAGTTTATTTGATGTGGCTGTTTTCTTTTCTTTTTAGGGGAGAAGAATTCTTATCATTATTATTCTGTGATTGACATGAAAAATGCAGCAGTCCTACCTTGAAATGAAAAATCACAGCACTGGGGACAATTCTCTGACTTACACGGAATGGCTGATATGAAGATCTGAGGATCTCACCCTGAGTCTGAAGTGATCCTCACACCTTCTCCACAGGGAAGAAAGCCTCTGGCCAGAGAATGAGGGCATCCAGCCTTCACTAATCAGGATGAGTAAGATTTCTGGCAGCAAATGAAGCCCTCAACTCTTGCAAGACTCTACTCACCTCTCAGACAGCATCAGGACCTTCACATCACCCAAGGCTAAGGGAGTCCACAACTCCAGGGACATCTCCAAGGCTAAGTGCTGGGAACATATGCTCTGTGGCCACTGAGTAGATTTTGCACCTAAGCATCAGCCATACTCCAGCCTCACCACTTAATAGTATGTATGCACTGTCACTATTTGTACAAGAAAATATCATATGGATCCTCTATTTCCATTTTAAATGGGTATAATTGAGAATACTACTCAATAGTTCTTAACAGTTTCCATACAATTCCCCAAGAGAGAAATGGCCTTCAATATGTGTACTAGAAAAGTTAGCCAGACATGAGAACAGGAATTTTCCCAAGGTGAGAAATGTGTGACATAATACCTTATTTTCTTTGAATTAGAGTCTGAGAAACTCAATGCTAGAGCACATCCACAATCACAGAACTTTTCTCTTTTTAGAATAGTTTTATAGCACTAAATTTTACATTTATGAAAATTTTTTTCAATATATATTTCTATTGATTTTGGTATATGTATAACTCTGTTTTCAAACCCCATTTGGTCTGTAAAGCAGATCCACTACCCATAAACATTCCCGGGTGCACTCTGTTCACTCACCACAAACTCACCTGAGACTCACTGCTGCCTGCGCCCTGCATAAATGCTCTAGATGTTTCACATGCTCATCTTCAGCTTCCCTGTGATGAGGACATCACAAATTTTGAATTTCTCTATGAAAATTTTTTCTTACCTTTTTGGAGTATACATCAGTTATTCCTGTTGTAGATCTGTGGGTTTCTCATGTGTAGGTGAAGCTCTCATCTTGGTGCACCCATTACATCTGTGCATGGCACCACCCACATCACCATGTGCTTCACCTGGTACCACTGAGCACATCTGTCATCTCAGTGAACACCTGGAGACCAACTAAATAAAGAAAGGCTACTTCACACAGAGACAACTTGAAGATCCAGTGCAGAACTTCAACAATTATAAGTGGTCCGTGACACTCAGCTGCATTGTCTCTATGCTTCAGAGAACAGTCAAGGCTTATTTCTAGTTGAAAATGGAATCATGAATGGAATTGGTTAGCACATTGGAAGATTTCCCTCTTCAGAAACAGAATTATTTGAATTAACTGAGGTGGAAAGACTGAAAGTTAAATTGTCTGGGGCACAAAATAACATCCTTCATTCCTGTGGACTGCAGTTTCTCAGTGTTGACACCTGAAAAGCACACAGGTGGCACCCACAGGTGTGACTTGGACGGGGGCAAGAGATGAACTGCTGGGAGACAGAAAGATGAGGGACAAAGGCTCCCAGACACCTCTAGGAGTAGGAAAGGGACAGATTCACTTCTAGATCTTCCAGACCAAAGGCATCCTGATAGCAACCTCACTGTCACACTGAGTACTGAGTTGGACTTCTGACCTGCGGAACTGTAACATGATGACTTTGGCATGTTCAAGACATAAATTCATGTAAAACTGAATTGTAAACATAGAAAACTAATGTGAAAGTCTTTCCTGAGTTTTCCTGTTACTCTTCTATACTAAAAGTTTAAAGGCACACCAATCCTTTTAATTTTCTACTGACCCTGTCATATTTCTTATACAGAAGAATGAGACGTAGTCTTTAGGCAGATGGAGAGTGGAACCCCCTTGTCACATGGACAGCAAACAGCAGGACAGACACTAAAATGAGTTTTTGCTCCAGTATGAATCACATGGAGAGAATGACTACAACACTGCTGACAGTCATTATGTACTGTGTCTTCAGCTTACAAGCTGCTGATGGTAACATTGAAACCTTTTCCAGACCAAAGGCCACTGAACTGGTGAGAGACCTGGGACTCTCAGGTGTGTGTGCAGTGAGCGAGCAGTTTCTGATGGAACCAGGATTAGTAGCTGACCTGCTTAACCCTAGCCTGGGCTACACAGTGATCTTAGGGAAGCCTGAACTGAGTTCCTGCCTCAAAAGCCCAAAAAGCAAAAAAGGTTTCAAAGGAATCACTGCACTAAGAACAATTTTAACTAACCTAATAATTGAGTATGTACATATATGGATTTATATATATAGCTCTGTGTATACATTTACAGATGTATATTCACTCATGTGTGTAGATAAATTGGTACACACTAATATGTAAATACTCATATATAGATACATTTCTATAAATAAATATTTAAAATATACACATTTACATGTTAACATATATTCAGACTCGTATAGTTAACAT
Source organism: Cavia porcellus (assembly GCF_034190915.1). Taxonomy (NCBI): domain Eukaryota; kingdom Metazoa; phylum Chordata; class Mammalia; order Rodentia; family Caviidae; genus Cavia; species Cavia porcellus. The sequence goes on along the minus strand of NW_026947501.1, from coordinate 39,751,429 downwards.
GTCCATGTGGAGATACCAGGACAATATATTCACCTCTGCCCAGGAATTGCGGCTCATTACCTAACGTACAATATTTTCTGCTTCTCTACTTGACTTCAACAGCTCACCCAGGTCTCCACCTAAAATAAGAACATTTTTTATCTTCCTTCACATCTTTTTGACAGCAGTGTCCTTATGGAGATTAATCACTGAGCCGGGAAGACTGGCTCACATGGTTTCTAACACACAGTAGCTCACCTGGAAATGACAGCTGCGAAAATCGTTTCCTAGCACCAAGGTGTCACTAGCAGAAAGCTCCTCCGATGAGCAGTAATGGTGAGGAGGGAGCGATCTATCTTATTGGGGAGAGAACTTTGCACGGTGTCCAATAGAGACTCAGTCTTGCACAATGGGATCCTTCCTCCCGCGGATGGATGCCACATGGACTTTTTTTCTACTGCTTTTCCCCCAAATACACAAGATTTTGAGATGAAGTTTATTTTCTTCCATTTCATTTACCACTGATTCCTGTGAGACAAATAGGGAAACTTAAGATTCCAACAGGTTCAATAAGTGAACTTTTCAGCCTCTTGAAGTATTCAGAAATAACACACAATCAGAAGATAAAATCAACCAAGAAACATGGTGCACACCTGTAACCGCAGCACAGTGGTGGCTGAGGCAGGAAAATAGACAGCTGGAGATGAAGCTGGACAAGTGAACAACACAATGATACCCTGCTTCAAAATGCAAAGGACTGTTGTTGTAGCTAGTTGTGAATGTCCCAGGTTTAAGCCACAACGCGCGCTCACACACACACACACACACGATGATGAGCACATCCAGAGAGTCTTTTATTTACAATAAAAGCACACATTACAAATTCCTTATTTCTTATTTTTCCATGAACCCACTTTCTCAAATGTGTAAGGGTACACTGCAGCTCTTGGACTGTCATGAAACATATGGTGTCCTTACAGACTGAAAACAACATGGCTTCATTCTCTCAGGGCTTTGGAGAAAGTCTGAAATTGACCTTCTTTCCACAGTGACCATTTTAGATAAGGTCCAGAAAGTTTCAGACATTGATTCAAATAACATTGAGACATTAAAAAATCAGATTCAATAGTGACATTCTGATATTGAGAATGTCTCTTTAAACTACAGACCATGGCTACTCAGTATTTGTTATGAGTAGAATTGAGAAGGATGATTTATGATCACTCAGGAAAGAGTAGCGTAATGTTATTCCTCATTCACTTTGCATAAAATCAAGAGAAATCTTTTTCTTAAGAAAGGTTTTAATAAACCAGATAGATAGATAGATATCATATTATACATATCTACAGGGAGAGACATGACTACATATTTACCAATTTCTAAGTCTATTTACAAATAATTTCATGTGAATTATATAAGGCATATTTTTTTCCTTTTAGTCTTGCCTTCAAAAGAGTTACTCCCTCCAGCTAGAAGACAGTTACTTTTTCTCTGTATCGTATTGTGTTGACTTTAGTGCTCTTATGCTGTTTAATTTCTAGATAAAGGAAAATATTGTTTCTCATCTTCTTTCTAGATGATGAGATTTCACCTAGTCAGAAGGGCTTCACACCTCTGCTACAGGCTGTTAATGATAGAAAATACTAAAAATGCATTCTCAACAAGTGAAAATCACTTCCTTTCCTTCCAGGGAAGCCTAGAAGCACAAGACTTTTCCCCTCCCAGAGACTGATCTGCACACACTCCCATATCATAGGGCCTGCAGTTCTGTCTGGAATGGGCAGAGCCCTGAGCACTGTGTCCCTGCTGGAGGTGAGGATTTTCCTAGGGATCCCTGTACCCACTACTGCACCCAGCGTGTATTTTAGCTGCATTGTTTACTCTAAATGCAGAAGGTATTTTATTATACTTGGCTCACATGTGAAACCTCAAACCATGTGCTTTACTCTTTCTGCACCACTGTACCCACCAGGGAATTTGCATTTTCTCCCCAGGAAAGACCTTCCCAAGCAAGTCTCAGATAAATTCTGGTTCTAACTTGGCCTTGACTGATTAGAAATCTCAGTTCAATTTCTCAAAATGAGGCTCCCTCTTCTGGAGGTGCTACTGCTCTGGATCACTGGTAAGGACACAGGGAGATGAGGAAGGGTATGGGAGGAAGGGGTGAATTTCTGGGTCAAACTGCTGCCTCGATGAGTTCTGTACATACCTGAGATGTGCAGCCCTGACGTGAAGCATGGATGTGTGTATTTCTATGAGGGAATTAAGAAAATTTCTAAAGCCTCAGGAGTAGGCCTCTCATGAAGAGTGACACAAAGAAAGATATGGGTAGGGAGATGAATTCGAGAGGAATCCTTGTGATTAGATCTTGTGAGTTATTTCAAAATTAATATTAGTTCCCTTTATATTAAAATAACATAATAGTTAAGCTTGACATTTACAAAAAAGAGAAAAGGGAAAAAATGCATGATGATGTTTGTATCTGAAGTTGCACTTACTTTTCTTTCTTCATTTTAGGATCCTCTGGAGATGTTGCATTGACCCAAACCCTACTATCCCTCTCTGTCATCCCTGGAGAGCCAGCCTCCATCTCCTGCAGGGCCAGTCAGAGTCTCCTTCACAGCAATGGAAACACCTATTTGCACTGGGTGGTGCACAAACCAGGACAGGATCCACCAAGAATGATTTATCAGGTTTCCGATCAGGAATTTTGGGTTTCTGACAGGTTCAGTGGCAGTGGGTCATGGACAGATTTCATTCTCAAAATCAGCAGGGTGGAGGCTAAGGGCACTGGAGTTTATTACAGTGTGCAAGGTACACATGATCCTGCCCCAGTGCTACAGCCCTGAACACAACCCTTTCTGCCTGAGGAGGCCCAGCTGCCCTCCTGCACTGCTGTCTGGGGAGCAGCACATCACAGACTGCTCTGTGTGAGAGGAAGAGGCTGAAGAATCAGAACAACAAGTTGTAGCTGAGGCCTCTGCCTGGGACTCTGAATGAGGAAGAAAGCAAAGGAACAGAGACTGTGTTCTGCTGAGGACTCTGACACAGAGACAGAAGGTTGAAACTGGCTATGAAGGGTTCCTTTGAGCTTTAAAAGCTCTGTTACCTGATGAAACCGAATGAAACCAAATCAATCTCACAATGAGTTTAGCCTAAAATGAGTAATAACTAAGAAAAGGCATATTGGATTTGCACTTCCATGTTAAAATATCACAGTCCAGTTTGGATACAGTGAACAAGCATTTTCCTCTCAGCCTGTGTGTCACTCCTGGAGAGCTGCCTCTATCTGAAAAGGTCAAATTTGTAGAGATCTTTGCTATGCTCACAATGTTGCGTTCCTGAGACTCCATGGACATTCACGAAGTGGTGCATCTTGCAGTGTTCTTAGTCTTACTGACTCCTTGGGTGAGGAAAGATCTTGGCCTGAAGAAACTTCAGTCCTGTCACATCTCTCTCATCAGTGTAGCATGGCATCCAAATCATGTTCCTGGCTGTTCACATACTGGGAATGACCTGAGAGAAGTTGGAGGATTCCACAGTTGGTGATATTCAGGAATACAGCTACAATACAAAGAGGGCAAACAAATTCTCAGAAAATGTCTCACAGCTGTTAGCAGAAATTCAATTTGCATTTTATGGGACATTTTTGCCCCTGTTCTCTATTGCTACTGACAAAGATATATGGGTTTTAGTCTCCACAAAGATCTTTGTTTCCAAGCATTTTACAGGCAAACAAAACATGGAGAACTAATACTTCTAGACTTAAGGCTGGTAACTCACACGTCTGCTCATCCTCATGATGGCTGGTAAATCTCAAAAGGCTCCATTTCTTCCTTTTTGTGAAAGTCCTCCAAGACCACTGCTATCCTCAAACTTAGGTTTAACATGAGACAAATGAAGACTCTGATAATATGCAGTTTGATGCCCATTTGCTCTTCATGGCCTTCCAGACAGCTTACAAAGTAGACATTAAAAAGTTCCTCTAATGTCATATTCCAAGTCATCATGTCATTTTATTTCCCAGTCCTGAATAGAGCTTTTTGAAAGGTGGGCACATCCTGGCCATATTTTAAAGTGACAAAAAATATATTTGCTGACATTCTGGACATGAGCTGAGACAGAAAAACAAAATCAAACCCTGCCTTATATTTGGAAAGGAGCCACCACAGAATTTTCTATGAAGCTTCCTTAGATGGGAAGACAGAAAAAGCAACACTGGGAAACAAGGGGAAATAAGATCTTGCAATGGAACATATTTTCAATACTGAGATGGCCCCAGACCTCCACTCAACAGCTGTCCCACGGAACCTGCATATGTGAGATTTTGGAGCTCTGGGACGTGATTGTGCTTGAGATGCAAATATAAGAATAGAGTTGAAGGCACCAGGAAATGAAAGTAAGTAGGTGAGAGCAGATTGGTCCCTACCAGGCAACCCAGTTCTCAGCAGTCAGGACACAAAGAGACACCCACAAGGGAGGCTGTTGAATAGCAATTACCTGTGGGAAGGACAGAGACAGAGAAAAAGAGAGAGAAACAGACACAGATACAGAGACAAAAGCAGAGAGACAGAGAGATGAGGGGAAAAAAAGAAAAGGAGGTTTTAGAATCAAAACGGAGTTTTAAGAGACCTTTTAAGTTTCACAAATGTAAAATAAAGTGTTGAAAGAATGTAGGAATGTCCTTAGGGCAGGTTGTTATAAATAGCTCAAACATTGTGCCTTTTGGATCACAGCTCTTTCTGGACAGGGACAAGATTTGAAAGGTTACCTTTAAAAGAGACGGCCCTTTGCTTCCACCTATTGGTCAGTACTTGAAGGGCAAGTTTCCCTGAAAATTGCTAACATTCCCCTTTCAGGTATCTTCAAATATTTTTTTCTACCATGCTGTTGCAATGGCAAACAGAAAAACCAAAATGACACACAGGATTAGGAGGCTGATTTATTTATAGTGTTGGGAAGTGACAAGAATCAATCCTTGTAAGAATGTCAGAATACAAAGACTCAGGGAGAGAGGATTTTATATATTGCAAAAGGGAAGTACACAGGTAGAGCACTTGGCTGTCTCTCATTGGTTCTTGCAATATGTATCAAAGTCACCAGTTGTGTATCACAGTGACCATCTTTTGTAAGAAGCAGAAGTAACAGAAACTGACAGGAACTGCTATCTGGGCAACAAACAGTAACTCAGGTACCCTGGCAGGGAGTGCAGGGCTGTTTCTGCTGCCCTGTGATCTGCTTTAATAAGTGCAGATATCCTTGCAATCTCTCAGAGTATTAAAGCTGTGAAGAATCTGATACTGCACATGTACCATTATTTCCTCAGAATATGATGTTCAAGCTCATTTGCTTAGTTCAGCAGGTTTGATTCCCAGTGTTCTTCCCCTGATTTGAACCCATTCTCTTGCCTACCCACATCCTCAGGCAACTACAGGTCACAAGCCATTCTGTGCCTTGCAGCAACTCTCCTCTCTGTACCTGATATCACAGGCTTATTACTCTCTTCTCAACTGATCTGATGGCCACACCTAGTAATAAAACTAATCTCTATCATAAATTCAAAGAGTTGCACAAATACTAATGAGTTCCACATGTACAACAGAGCCCCTCTGACACTTTCTCTGGGATGTTCTCTAAAATAGAAATTATACTTCTCATAGAACAATCTAAAGTGTAGGTAACTGAACTGAAATTATCCCATGCATATTATCAGATCATGTAATAATGAAATTTGAAATCAATGGCAAAAGAAACCAAAGAATTAGCTCACAGGTATAGCTTAGAGGCATAAGTGCCTGCCCGGCCAGTGCAAAGTAGGGAATGCCATTCCAGATATCGAGAAAGAAAGAAAGAAAGAAAGAAAGAAAGAAAGAAAGAAAGAAAGAAAGAAATCACAAGAACTTCATAAACATATGGAAATTAAATAACACCATCCTGAACAACCAAAGGGTCACACATGAAATTAACAAAGAAATTAGACAATTTCTAGACTTAAAAGATAATAGTAGTACACCGTACTGGAACTTGTGGGACATGATGAAAGCATCCTATAAAGGAAACATATAGCAGCAAATATACATATCAATAAACAGAGCAAGCTCAAATAAACAACTTACTGTTGAACCTCAAAGTTATAGAAAAAGAAGAGCAGGTCAAGCCTAAGATCATATGAAAAGAAAATTACATATCATGACAGAAATTAATGCAATGGAAACTAAGAAATCAAAGCAAGATATCAATGAATGCAACAGTTCCTTCTTTGAAAGATTAAATAGGATGGAAACAAAACCCTAGCTAGACTAATCCAAAAAAAAAAAAAAAAAAAGAAAAAAAAAAGGAAGGAATCAAAAGACTAACACCCATGCAATTAGGAATCAAAATGGTGAAACTGCAACAGATCCCACAGAAATTTAAAAGTTATCTATATCTGCTTCAACAATTTGCATGCCAATAAGAGACAAATGGAGTAGAAATACACAAAATTTTTGATACGTCAGAGGTACCAAAGCAAAGGGTCTGGGGATTTAGCTCAGCAGCATAAGCACCTGCCTTGCAAGCAGGCAGTTGTGAGTTGCATCCCCTGTACCAATAAAAAAATAAAAATAAAAATAAAAAAGAGTTACCAAAGCAGGATCAAGAAGATATAAAAATTCTAAATAAACCAATTTCAGTCAATGAAATTCAAGATGTAATCAAAGATATAAACACACAAAAAACCCCAGGGTTCAATTCTATAAGAAATTTTGACAAAACTTAATGCCACTACTTCTTAAACTCTATAATGTTCATTGCAGCTAGATATTACCAGAACCTCTCCTCTCTTTGTTGCTCAGTATTTGTTGTAACTATTAGCAAAAATTTCTAGTCCAACTGTCCTACAACATTGAGCATAAAAACAGAGCAATAAAAAAAAAAACAAGCTAATAACATGCCTCAAAATTTAATAGTTCCACAGTAGCTATCTGGCAGTCAATAAAGTAAAGAAAGTGCCCAGAAAAGAACTCAGAAAACAAATGGTTAAATGTTTGAAGACATCAAAGAAGAACATGCACATCATGTTCAGAGCTCAAAGAGAAGGCAAACAAGCTAAACATTTTAATTAATAAGACAACCAACAAGAAGACACAAGCACTGACTGTATACCTCAGACAATGCAGGATGTGAATGAGGGACCTAGGGAAGAACTAACTGATGGTTATAAGAAAGAAGAAAGCACAATTCCTGGAAGGGAAAAGCACAGCTGAGCACCATACCAGCAGACACCAGCAACTGGAAGAGAAAACATCAGAAATTCAGGACAAGAATGCGGTAGCACATGGTGCAGATATGCTCCATGAAATAGAAGAAGTCATGAGAAGTTGATCCGAGAGTGATAGATTACTGTTAATTTTTATTAAAAATAAAATACAGAATGAAACAAAAACCAGTAGAAGAATATAAAAAGATCAAAAAACACAACCCCTTAACAAACTGTCAGCATCATTTTTCACATAGGTTAATATTTTGATTCTTACATTTCTGTAAAAATAAAAGTCCCAGAATAGTCTAAACAACTTCAATGAGGGAGCAAAATTAGAGCTGCAACCCTCCCCACATAGATGGCTCAGAAGACATAATCTAAGCATTACAGAGGTCAATGAAAGGCTGGAGAAACAAGATAAGTTCTAAATCTGTTATTCCCACTACACAACACTTTCAAATCTAGATACTGAAAAGAACATCCAAATAATGAGGCATTTAAAGCTCCAAGTAGCTACAACCAGAAAAGAATCTCTCCACAACACATTATAGAAAAATCCAAGATATCAGATCGAAGAAACAACACTAACTTCCACTAGAGAAAAATATCAAATAACTTCTAAAGACAAACTTATCCAAATATCAGCAGATTTCTTAACACAAATTTGGGAACAAGGGAGCTTGGAGGAGAGTACCAAGTTAAAAAAAAATCAATGCACATAATAATTACCTACCAAAATATATTTCCAAATTTAGGAAGAAATAAAGAATTTCTATGATATAGAGTCATTTAAGAAATTCATGACCAGCAAACCAGCTTTAGAAACACTGAGAAGTTAATCAAAAGAAAAAAAAAATAAAGAAGTCAGTAACAAAAAAGAATAGAATGGTGAGAATGAGACAGTGTCTTTCAGTAATAACTCACAATATAAATAGCTTTACAAATGATTCTGTAAGGATCATAGACCACAAAGTCAGAAACTCTAGAGATTCAAAAGCAGAGACAGGTGCAGTGACTTTCACATGAAAACAGTGCTGGGGAGGCTGAGGCAGGCAGATCATTGCAAAATCATGGAAGCCTGGGAAACAGAGTGTGTTCAAGGCCAGCATGAACTGCTAAGCAATACCCTATATCGAAACAGACCCAAAAAATTGATAATTCATATATGAATGAAAACAGTAAAAAGTACACATTTGACAGGCTCTACATACAATGTGGACTTTTTAGGTGCAAAAAACATATTGAAGAATTATTAAGAAACTGTGAACACTGCTACAGCCTTCATTTTAATTGATCAAACACTTGGACACAAGTGACAGTTAATATAATGTGTACCCTCAGGAAATTCCAGAAGACATTTGTACCTTTCCTTTTAACTTAGCAAATTAGGGGGCTGGGGATTTAGCTCAGTGACATAAGCGCCTGCCTTGCAAGTGTGCGGTAGTGAGTTTGATCCCTAGTACCGATAAAAACAGAAAAGGAAAAAAAAAAAACTTTGAAAATTAGTTTACTTAAAAAAACAAAAAAACAAAAAACTAAGTCATTAAAAGTGCATCACCATTGTAAAACTGACCACTTCAGAGTGGAACTTGTTAACTGAATGTGGCATCGGTCATGTGCTCTGCTTTTATTAGAATGGATTCGAAAGTTTCCCTTTGATCCAACTAAGTGGGTGAAAAAGCAAAGCATTGCTGAAATGAACCTACTTGCTATTTGAAGTGTCTGAGGACACTCATGTTATTGCACTGTGAGGTTAATTTTCTGCCAAATGAGTAACCATCGGAAAAGATATGTCTTTATACCTTGTTTTCTTTATTTGGTGGCACTGGACATGGAATCCAGAGCATCTAAGGGAAGGGAAGCCTGCTCATAGTGACCTAGAGCCCCACTGCTTTTCAATCTTTTTAAAGAGGACCTTGCTAATTTTTCCAAGTTGACCACAAATTCAAATTGGAATTAGAGACATGTGCCCCTCTACCCATCTGGCTTTCGGTCCTTACATAGACATCATTAGAGGAGATCCTGTCCTTCCTGTCACTGAGGATGGCTGAGGTTCTTTCAGAGGGAACTTGGTCCTTCCCTTCATCATGGCTTCCTGGCTCCAGTGCTCTGATGATGAGGATCGGTGAGTTCATATCAGGAAAGCCAGTGTGAAAAGCTTCTCCAGGAGAATCAGCAGCACCACCTTCCCCTCCAGTTCTCCTTTGATGCTGTGGGCAACAATCCTCAGGTGGGTCTGCCACACCCACAGCCACGCTGACTCAGTTTGGCTGGGAGTTTCAAGCTGCCCATTTATGAGTCAACACAGGTCTGCTCTCTCTTGGTGAGGGGTTGAGGCAATGCTTTGTGTCAGTTCCCTATCATTATCATGGTTACACTGATTGGATTTGCTCTTCAAACAAGGAAAACACTATGTACAAAATGCTTGTGTCTTCTTTACAATTAGATAATACAAATAACCACATGGCACCAGAAGTACATGGGTTGTTTGGGAGAGAGGAGAGGAAGGAATTCCAAGTGGTTACAGGAAAATTTCAAATGCTGTACATGTGTTTTCCTTATGACCACTGGGGTGATGTTTTCTATGCATTACAGAGGATGTCTGCCATACAGTCACCACATGCTGTCCTGACTCATTCAACTATGTTTTCCTGAAAATCAGATCTAAACAGGAAAAGATTTGATAGTCTAAATCTGCCTATTGCTGTCTTACCTGATTGATGGATAAAAAGATTCTTACAATCTTAGATAAAGAACAATAAAATAAGTAACCAGCCAGATTAATTTAGTATTAAGAGAAAGAATGGGCCATGCAGGAGGGGAGACTGGCTAGCGGGCCTAGGGTATGGAATCCTAACAAAAGACCTCACTCCCTTGGCAACCCAGCCAAACAGAACTTGGATCCCCTGTTACTAGGCATCACAATGTAGTGACAGCAGCCTGCTGAGCTCACTTGGCCAGAGATACTCAACAAGGAGCACACTGAGCTGCTTCCCCACATAGCCTGTGACCTCAGAACTCCAGATAGGGAACGTCTATGTGAAAGCCTGTGGAGATGGTTCACTCCATCGAGATGCCACAGGCCACCATGCAAGGGTGATTTGACCTTAAATGACTCCCTAGGGAGGGAAGGTGTCCTTAACAGTGACCACGTTTGATGAAGAAAATCCGACAAACCCATGTGAAGTCTCCCAAAGCCCAAATACCTATGGGACAACACAGCAATGGACCCCAGAGGAGATTTCACTAGGCCAGGAGACTCCCAGTAGCTCTGGACAGATCTGCCAGAACTGGCCACAAAAACCCTAGAAAACCAAAGAAGGCCATGCTGGGAGCATGAAGTCACAGCCCCCAGGCCATGGAAAACAAAGAGGAACCTAATGTCCTTCCATGCTGACCCAGGCACCAGTGGAAACCATTTCATAAAAAGCTGTGCTGAACTCCAGGCACTGTGGTCAGTGCAGCCAGTCAGGCCACATGAGCTTCATGAGCCCTTGGTGCCAGGTTGGCTGGATAGAGAAACCTATGACCATAGTGGTCCTCTCTGAGCACTTCCACCACCCACACCTTCACATGGCAGGCCCTGAATATGGGAAGAGCCATCACAAGACCATATTTGGGGACTTCCTTCTCCTTTGTGGGGCTCCATGATACAGTATGAGATGTGTGGGTTTTGAACAATAAACAGCTGTTCATCACAGAATTCACAGAGGAGGAAGGAGGAGCATTACTGGGTCTCCTCAGTTGGAACTAGAAGAAGACTTTGGGCTGTGTGACCTGAAGAATATTTACAAAGTGTTAATCCGTGCATTGCCTTGGACATCAGAACATACTAAAATGTCTCATCCAGAAGATGTGTCCATCCCCCACAGAGCCTGGGACTCTGGAGAAAGTTTTCTTGAGCCAATGGCCATAGGTTTCAAGCCAGATGCAGTCACACTGACACTGGCACAGACCATGTAGGGGACTTGAACGCCAGGGAAACTCTTGACTGTAAACTCTTCATGCATCATAAGTGGCACACACACTTGTTAACCTTGAATGTGGGCATCATTCTTTGCCACCAGTTCCCATGATGCCAATTATGGAATGACATGCAGCTCTGGACCCTGCACAGACAGGCAACCCCTTTGGTCCTTCACATCACCACAGTGTGGAACAAGCTGTTGAAGACCAGGGAAAGGCACAAGGTATCACCTAGGTTAGGTTTCAGGACTTCAATTTGCTCCCTGTGATATGGAGAGGAAGTTAGGGGAAAGTATTATTAGTTACACTACAAAAAGCACATCAAATTTTTGCAATGAAACTTGTACAAAAGAATGCATGAATTTTCATCAGGCAAAGACTGCGAGGTATGTTTTGGAGCATGCATGGAACTATCCTTTTCTTCTAGAGTGTATTCTTGCTTTCAGATAGAAAGCAAACAGATTTTCCTTGTGGACCATGTCAGCAGAGGAGACCTAGGGTTTCACATAGAGCCACAAAGAATCCTCCCTGAGCCATAGGCCAGAATTTACTCTGCAGAGGTCAACTTGGCTTTCAACTCTCTTCACCATCGAGGGATCCTTTACAGAAACCTGAAACTGGACAATTTATCACTGGACTCAGAAGAAGAGCACATTAACTCACTGACTACTGCACATGTAAGGAAGGACTAGGGCCAGGGGATGTGACCAACCAGCACTTTCTGTGAAGGCACTGCTAATTACTGAAATTATAAGAGGAGAAGATTATAGTTTCAGTGTGGACTGGTGGATTCTCCGGGTGCTAATATTTGAGATGATGGTGGGAGAACCTCCATTTCATATTGCAGAGAACTCTGACATCCCTGACCAACATTCAATCACTTATCTCCTACAACTCATTGTGGAAAGAAAAGTTCACATACCACATGGTCTGTCTGTAGACCACAAGTGTCCTGCAGAGTTTTCTGGACAAGGACCCAAGGGAACGACTCAGTTGGATCCTAAGACAGGGTTTACCACGGACATTCAGGACCATCCATTCTTTTTTTTTTCTTTTTTTAAAATTTTATTTAAGGAGGAAAAAAAAGTAGAGAAAGGGTACAAGTTATACAGATTTACAGAAAAAAATTAACCTTAGGAAATCACTAGTTAATGGATTACATATTGTCATCTTAGAAATAATTGTTCAAGTCACAAAATTAAAGCTTGTAAAGTGGACATTCCAACAATGATACTGCAAACAGTTCTGTTCAATGATCCAATAAAACTCAGTGATATCATTTTCTATCTTATACACTTAAATATACATGCAGTTATATCATTTAGAGCACTTTTTTTTCCTCTCTTTTGTACAATGACTATTACACATTTTGGGTTTTATTGCTCCCACGATTCTTATTACTTTTTTGGAAGAGAGTAAAACCAAATGTGGCATAACAGAACAGAGTCGGTCAAGTCAAAAGGGTGGACATAATAGATAATGTAAAAACATAATACAAGGTGATCAACAATGGTTATCATAATGCCTCCCGCTATCTCTAATAGAATTGCCTATATCATCAGTTATAATAAAATTGAACAAAACAGTAAAGAACAAAACCGACAAAACCAAAACATTGGAGACATTGCAGGTCTTCAAAAGTAGATAAAAGTCAACGAGAATGGGCGTCATAATGAATCTCACTATCTTCACAGCTGTTGCCTAAACTTTCGAACCTGGTACTATCCAGCAAAACAGAATAGGGGAACATCAGTCAAAAACAAGATGGTGAGAGTAGTACAGGGCTTTAAATCACGATAATGGAAAGTCAAAGTGGGTTACTATAATATATCCTGCTATTTTTAAATTTATTTTTCCCTTAATTAAAATGATAAAAAACTAAATAATAAAATGGAGATTGAGATAAAAGAGGGTATAACAGCAAATCAGCGCAGATCAAAACATAACCAGTTAAGCAGAATAGTGTTTCACCACAAGATAATCCTGACATAAAAGTAGTTACCATATTGTCTCTTTCCTTGAAATCCTTGAGTACAACTTCATATACTGTAGCATTAAATATATCAAAACAATGTAAAACCATTTAAGAGAATGACAGCATTACAGGGTATTTAGAATCAACTAACAGAAAATTAACAATGGTTTCTGTATAATCTCCTTGTCTTCAAAAGTTTTTGTTTATACTATCGTATATAATAAAATCCAATAAAGTACAACCTGTTTAGAACAATGGAGACAGAAGAACAAAAGCTTGATGAGACTTCAAAACAAGATGATACTAAATCAGTATTACCTATTAAGACATCATTTTCTCCAAAATAGCTGTTCCTATCATCCAATCTCTGCCTCATTTCTGTTGAGCTCTTTTTCTGTCATTAGCTGTCAGTTTGTCTTCTTCATTTTGTTCTCTGCTCCATTCATTGTGGCCTCCCCGCCACTATTTCTGGATTCTTTGTATTTTTTTTTTGAATATCCTGCAATACTCTCTGTAGAGTTGAGTTGGTGGTTGCAAATTCCCCCAGTTCCCCTTTATCCTGGAAGCACCTTGTTTTTCCATCAATTTCCAGGGACAGTTGTGCAGGATATCTCAATCTTGGCTGGAAATTATTATCTTTCAAAGCTTGAAACCATCAAATCACGAAGAGCGTGGGAGGACCATCCATTCTTTCAGGATGATGACTGGGACATGATGGAGCAAAAGCACCTGGTGCTTCCCTTTAAACCAAATCTTTCTAAGAAATCAGTTTGGGCAACTTTGACCTTCAGTTTACTAATGGACCTGTCCAGCTCATTCCAGATGACAAGGACATTGTGAGCAAGAGCGATGCATGTGAGTTTTCAGGTTTTGAGTATATCAGTCGTCTATCGATGGTGAAAAAGAATGAGTGTGATCCCATTTTCCAACTGTGCATTATGCTTATGTTGCAATTTAATGCGCAGAAAAGCTTGTTACCAATATGGATTCAGTGAGCCATTTCACAATTGTTTGGTGGCTAATTTTAATGGCTTTTTTGTACATATATTTAGATGTAACACTTGATTCTGTTAGTCTACAATCTATAATAGAAAATGCTGTGTATTTTGTTGTTGTTGATAGAGTTGTTTATGATTTGGCTTAACAATGATGCAACTGCTTGTTAACAAAACTTGTGAACACATTCCATTTGTTCAATGTGCAAAGAATGTGTATGATTTTTCTTGTTTTCTATGATATGGGAAGATAACTTGAATTTTCAATAGACGGTCTTTCCTACACTTCTTTCTTTCCAAAGTTTTAACTGTACTTTGGCTACCAGCTTATGTAGTCTTCAGGAAAATCTCAAAGTAACAACAATTTTGAATACATTTGCAAAAAACACATATATTATTGTCTATTCCCTTGTTAAGTTTTTTTTTTACTAGGATAACAAATGAAATACATGGTAGGATACATGTTATGAGAAGAATTCTTTAAGTCAATTTTATTAAAATCAGAGCTCACATTTTAGGAGAGAGTTGTCAGACATAGCATTGAATTTCATATCATATTCTATGCAATGAACTTTAATATTAACTATTATCCTCTAAACAAGTTAGTATGGTACAATCTTAGGACAATTCAGTTTTAAGTATTCTATCAAGTTTCAGTCTAGAAGATTTTAACATTGTAGGCATTAAATAAAATATATTTTTATCTTTGATGGAGGCTTCATTTATTGGAAATATTACTTTCCAAAGCTTAGAGTCATACATTGCCTATCCTTCCAATAGCTACATTTGAAAGTCATGAAAATACTAAAGGAAAATATTGAGATACAGTCACATCACCATTTGTAAGATATACATGTTCCCATCCATGAATGAAATGTGTTTTAAAACAAAAAGCATTATTCACAACATGCACTTGTAAAGAATTCTGCCATGCAAGTAATTTGCTTGTTATCTTGCTTTAATGGTTCTTTTTCCTAGAGGGCTTCTCAGAATCTATAATAGTCACATGGGGAGCCGGTTTAAAATGTTTATTACTCATCCTACACGAGAATTTTTTGAGCCTTTGACCTTCATTTTGAGAAACATTTCCTTCAGGTAATTCTTTTGTCCCTAGTGAAATACTTGACAGCAGATCCATGGCACACAATTTTAAGATGGTATAAGCAGCAATACACAACTTTATGAGAATTTTTTGAACAAATTTTAAATGAATAAATATGTCATATGTCTTCCTTGTTCCCTCACCCAAAATCTTATCAGTCTTCTCACAACGATATACAAACAAGGAACATTTTGCTTTCATAAGGTTTTAACTTTCAATCTGGATACCCTTGTGCTTTTAAAATGTTTAGGTAGCAAGATTACTGTGTGTATTTTGCACAGAATTGCATTATAAATAAGTTCTTTATTGTGTTCAAGGTTTAGTCCTTAAGTCTCAAGACAGTTCTTTCCATGCTATTAAGATTTTCTCTCAAAAGGAAATAAGGCAGTTTACAGCCATAATGGTTGGCATTTTCATGTTCTAGGCAGTGATTTACTTTGCAAAATCCTGTACTCAGACCATTTCATGTAAATGCAACTTGTATGAAATTTAACCTACCTTGTTCAGTGATGGTATACTTACTTTATAGATTTGTTTTGTTATGATTTTTGTTATATGGAATACTGCCTTGGTCATCCCAATGTAATGTCTATTTCTGTATCTTCTTTTTCTTGTTAAAACATGTAAACAAAGGATTTAAATCATTCACCAAAATTTTTTTGGTAAAAAAATGCAGAAAATAAACTTCTTTAACTTTATTAATAAACCCCATGAAATGCACATCTTGGGCCATAGATACACCAAGTGGCACAGTGCCTGCCTTACAAGAGCAAGGACCTCAGTTTGATTCTCAGGACAAAAAATAAAACTGTTATCACAACATATTTTGCATGCAATATAAGCTGTTCAACTGATGTTGAAAATGTTGCACGAACACATGTTCATTAACATGGTCTTCCCTTTTATTGTGCTTTAAATTGATATTGGGCCACAAATTCTAAAAATCATGAAAGTTTAATCCAAAACTGCTGAAATACCATACCATAACAGTGAAACGCCACACCCAATGAACTCCAAGCAGCTAGCAGGACCTAGAATCCAGTCCAGGCCCTGAATGTGGCTTGAAACCCAGAACACAGAGAAACCTTGGAACATATAACTCCCCGGCAGTGAGACCATGCCCTGCATCTGAAATCACCAGAGGATGGACAGGTTGTCCCTTGTTGGCTTATCTGGTTACATCCAGCAAACTTCAAGCAGCTAGCAGTTACCTGCAGTCTTCTGTGGGAATGAAAATTGGGTAGATGATCCCCACTGCATAGTGGAAACATGAAAACATCACTCAAAAATCAGAATTATAGGAAAAAAAAAAGCAAAATGCTATCTGAAACTTCCAACCCAACCAGAGCAAGCATAGGAGACATGGATACAGGAGAAAATATAAGACATGCACCTGAAATTCCTGAAATGATAACAACTGAAATAAAGAAACAGCCCCAGAAAGCTATAAAAGAACTCAAATCAGAAATAGTCTCTCAAGTAAATGAATAACTGATAAATGTAATGAAAGATATGCTAAGCACATCTAAAAACACACAGTTAAAAACTATAGTAACAATGGAAAAAGATGGAAAATCTGAATGAACAATATAAGCAACAAACAATGCATGAAGCAAATTCAAAGAGATATACAGGAAATCAAAAATTCCATCAAAAGCTGGCAAAGCTGCCTCAACAAAAGTAAAGATAGATTTTCAGACTGCAGCTAGTGAACAGGAAAGGAAAGATCTATTAAAAATAACAAGGAAGCAGGAAATAATTCAACAACTGCAAGATGATGCAAAGAAAAACAACATATGTTTGATAGGTATAAATGCAAAGGAAGATGACAATACAAGTGATATCAAGAGGTGTCTTAGTTACTTTTTACTTGTCACTGTGGTAAGACACTTGATGTACAAAGCTGGGAAAGGAAAGGTTTATTTCTTACATTTTTTAGAGGTTTCAGTCAATACTCAGTTGGCTCCAAGTCAGAGAGGCATGGTGGGGCAACAGTTCATGGCAGCTGCAAACAGCAAGGCAGAAACTGGCAAGAGAGAGAGAGAGACACACACATTCTTCCTGCCATTACATTACTTGCTGGCTCCATCCCTATGTAGGTGTAGCACTGACACCATCAATCCAATCACTATACAATAAACCAATCACAAATGCATAATGCAATTGCATGAGGTGTGAGGCCACAGACATAAACTGTGACATTCCACTCCTGGCCACCAGGACTTATGTACATCTTTTATACAAAAGACATCTAGCCTCTCTCCAAGAATTTCCAAATTCCTAACAGTTTTAGCATTGCTTAAAAGTTCAAGTCCCAAGTCTCCTCCAAGATCTATGGCTAACTCTTAACTGTAACCCCCTGCACAAATGAAACAAGGATGAACACTTTTGAAATGAAAAGGCACAAGATAAACATTACCATTCCAAATGTTACAAACAGGGGAATATAAAACATTGGAAACAAAGCAAGTCCAACATCCAGCAGAGCAAACATTAAGTCCTAGAATTCCGTGCTCAGCAATCAAAATCTCAACTCTGTCTTTACAATCCACAGCTTTACTGGAGTTTTCATTCTGGCCAAACTCACAGTGTTGTAAATTATCCCTGTAGGCTCTTTGCTCTTGATTTGCAAAATAAAGCTGGCTAAAAGCCTCCAACAATAGCCATGCCACGGCCTCAACATTAGACTGCCTTGAAATTTCCTGTGCCAGACTAAGTCAATCAGTTCATTGCCCTTAGTTTCAGTCTCAGACAAAAACTCTGGACATGAGAAAAATGCAGACAAAATTTCTGCCATGCCATAACACACAACATGGGGAGTCTAACCACCAATGCAGTCCTTCTTCCCAGCAGAAACCACCCAAGCCTGGTCTTTACCATCCGGCTTTTCTATCAGTCTTCTGGTCTCCTGAGCTCTGATCAGAATCTCCTCTACAGAATAACCTAAGTTGCTCCAGCTCTACACATCCAGCCAACATGTCCTAATCATTCCAAACTCTGCCCACAAGCCATTTCCAAAGCCTCTCGAAAAAACATGGTAAGGTATAGTCACAGCAACAACCTCACTCCTCTGTACCAAATTCTGCGTTAGTTACTTTTTACTTGTCACTGAGACAAAATACCTGATAACTCAAAATTGGGAAAGGAAAGGTTTATTTCTTACAGATTTCTTGAGATTTCAGTCTATACTCAGTTAGCTCCAAGGCAGGGTGGCATGGTAGGGTCACAATTCATGGAAGTTGCAAACAGCAAGGTAGAAACTGGCAAGAGAGTGAGACACACCTGCTTCCTGCCATTACATTACATGCTGGCTCCACTCCTATGTGGGTGTAGCACTGACACCATCAATCCAAGAACTATACAGTGAACCAATCAAATGTGCATAATGAAAATGCAGGGGTCCTGTGGCCACCAACATAAACCATGGAAAGAGGCTATTTACAGAAGTAATAGATGAAAATTTCCCAAACATAAGAATGGAAATTGACATACAGATCAATGAAACATATAAAACTCTAAATAACCATAACCAAGGGGAAATTACACCCAGACATGTAGTAATCAACATCACTGAAATGCAACATGGGAACAAAATATTAAAAGCTGCTAGAGAGAAGAGACAGACCACCTATAAAGCAAAGCCTATCAGAATCACCACAGACTTCTCAACACAGTGAAGTCAAGAAGAGCATGCAGTATTTAAGATACTAAGGGAAAATGACTTCCAACACAGACTTTTGTACCCAGCAAAACTATCCTTCAAAATGGATGAAGAAATAAGATATTTCCATGACAAAAAACAGCTGAACAACTTCATGACCACCACATCAACCCTGCAAATAGTACTGAAAGACATTGTAGATAGGCATAGGAAAAGCACACTAAGGCAAACAGTTAGACAGAATGGAAAGGCAAACAGAAAGATAACATCAAAAGTAAATCAATATACATCAGTTATAACCATTAATACCAATGGCCTCAATTCACCAATCACAAGAAACAGACCAGCAAAATGGATCAAGAAATAACATTCAACCATATGCTATATACAGGAAACCCATCAAACCCAAAAGAAAACTCTTAGATTGAAAGTCAAAGGATTGAAAACAATATTCTGTGCAACAGGATTCACCAAAAAAACAGGTTTAGCTATTCAGTGTACAGACAGTGTGAACTTCAAACCAAGAATGATCCAGAGTGATAAAAAGGCCACTACATACTAGTGTTATAACTCGGGCCCCAGTATAAAATTCAAGGAAACAAGAGTCCAAAAATTTAGTTAGCAAAGGCTTTATTGAGCCAGTCCTGGTGGCACAGTCTCTCCTGGATCAACCCAAAGACTGTGCGCCCAAGACTGGAGAAAGGGGTTTTTAAAAGTAAGGGAAAGTGGGGGGAAACCTGCAAGGCAATTAAACCTGTTGACCTGCATCTGGAAACTGTATTGCTGTCCACTTAGCTCTGACAATCTCGGGAGTTCCTGGTGTTCCTCAAATTACTCCCATCCTGTAGACTGACATTATCTCAGAGTGGCACGTCTGCAGCAATATTTGGAGAAGAAAGTGGAGAGTTAATTATCCCAGGACAGCTTGTCTTCGCTAGTGAGTGTGAAGGGGTCACAAGTTATGAGACGCTGGAAGTTAAGTTTTACAAAGATCTGATATCTAACTCATTTGATACATACAGAACAAAAGAAAAGCACCGATCGGGGTTTGGGCCATAGTATTACCCGGTAATTTCTTTTAAGCTAAGCAGTTCTTAAAATTGGGGCAGGCTCATTTTATGACAGATCATCACCGGGTCGGGGAGAGGTCACCAGAAACCCAAATTCTTTATGGCAGAGATAGATGTGTGTGGGGGGGGAGGCAATAAGGCACGCTACAGAACAGGAAAACGACGGGGTATCTATCTTGTGGGAAAATTAACTAAGGTTAGGTAAAAAGGTTAAACTCATAGGCAAATCTCCCTGCATATAAACAAGTTACTTCAAACAATGTGTAAATTAGTGGGCCTTCTAGTCTTCTTTAGCTCTTTAGCGAAGAATAGAGGCGCCTAACAGTGATTAACAACCCTTGTTAGGTTGTTTTAGCACCACTCTTCTTGTTTGTAGAGGGCCGCTCTGGTTAACATCTCAATTAAGTGAAATTCTTGCAATTCTTTACAGAGGAGAGTATTGCTCAATATATCAATTAGGTCACTTAACATATCAGTTAGGGAAAAAGGATAAAAAAAAACACATTTAGTAAGCCACGGTACAGGTTTGCTATAATACACAAAATGATGCAGCTACTTTCTTAGAGTACAACAGCTAGTTAGGGAAAACTTCAAGAGAAAGAGATAACAATCTTACATATCTATGCACCAAATTTGGAAGCACACAGGTACACAAAAGAAATATTAACAAAAATGAAATATTTGAATAAACAGTAACAAATATAACAGTAGACCTTAACACACCATTTACACAGAGAGACAGGTCAACTGGATAGAAAATCAGCAAAGAAATAACAGAACTGAATCACACTTGTGAACGAAAGGACTTAGTAGGTGTAAACAGAGTGTTCCACCCAACAACATTAGAATATACATTCTTCTCAGCAGCACATGAAACATTCTTTAATATAGACCATCTACTAGCCCACACAACATGCTCAAGTAAATACAAAAGAATTGAAATTATCCCATACATGTTTTCAGATGACAGGACCAAGTCAAGCCCAAAACCAACTAGAAATTAGTGACAAGAGAAACTACAAAAACCCCACAAACACATAGAAATTGTATAATACAGTACTGAGCAATCAGTGGGTCACAGAGGAAATTAAAGAAGAGATTAAATCATATTTACAGGCAATCAAAAATACAAATACATCTTACTGGAACCTGTGGGATGCAATGTAAGAAGTCCTCAGAGGAAAATTTATTGCGGTGAACTCTCATGTCTGGAAAACAGAATGATCACAAATAAAGAACCTGATGATACACCTCAAATATCTAGAAAGAGAAGATCAAGTCAAGCCCAAAACCAAAAGAAGGGAGGAGATTATAAAGGTCAGAACAGAAAACAATACAGAAGAGACTAAGAGAACAACACAAAAATCAATGAATCAAAGAGTTGGTTTTTTGAAAGAATAAATAAAATTGACAGGCCTCTAACTGACCTTATTTAAAAAAGAAAAGAAAAACCTGAAATTCATGCAATAAGAATGAAAAGGGTGAAATCCCTACAGACCCTATGGAAAGGCAGAAGATCATCAATACCTATTTCAAAAACCTGTACTCTCATAGGCTTGATAACACAGAAGAAAAGGACAGATTCCTAGAAACATGAATTATCAAAGTGAGTGTGAAGATGCAAAACTCCTGAATAAACCAATTTCAATTAATGAAATTGAAAATGTAATTGAATCTTTACCTACAAAGAAAGGCCCAGGCCCAGATGGGTTTACTATGGAATTCTACAAGAAATTCAAGAAGATTTAATGCTGACCCTCCTCAAACTCTTCAATGAAACTGAAAGGGAGATAAGTCACCTAACTCATTCCTGGAAGCAAACATTACTCTAATACCAAAACACAAGAAAGATCCAACTTAAAAAAGAGAAGAACTACAGGCCACCTCCATAAGGAGCATAGATGCAAAAATTCTCAGTAAAATTTTGGCAAACAGAATGCAGCAAATCATCAAGAAGATTAGACACCAGGATCATGTGGAATTCATGCCAGGAATGCAAGATTGGTTCAACATATGCAAATCAATAAATGTAATCCACCATATCAATACAGCCAAAAATAAAAACACATGATCATTTCTATAGATACAGAAAAAGCTCTTGATAGGGTCCAAAATTTATTTATTTATGATAAAAACCTTACAGAGAATTGTAATAGACGGTCTTCACCTCAATATGATACAAGCCATTTATGACAAACCAACAGCCAGCATCATATTAAAGGGAAAAAACTGAAAGCCTTTACTGTAAAATCAGGAACAAGACAGGAATGTCCATTATCACCACTCCTATCCAATATGATGCTAGAATTACTTGCCAGAGCAATTGGACAAAAGAGAAATAAAAGGATTACAGATAGGAAAAGAAGAAGTTAAATTATCATTATTTGCAGATCACTTGATATTCTACATAGAAGACCCCCAAAGCTCCTATAAAAGATTACTAGGAATAATAAATAAATTCAGTAATGTAGCTGGATACTTAGTCAGTACTCAAAAATCAATAGCATTCCTATACACTAACAGCAAAGCCACTGAGAGAGAAATAAGAGAATCCACATCATTTACAGTAGCATCCAAGAAAATGAAACACTTAAAATTAAACTAACAAAAGAAACAAATGATCTATTCAGGTAAAATTACAATACTCTGAAAAAGAAATCAAAGAGAACCTCACAAAATACAAAGACATCCCTTGTTCATGGATAGGAAGAACAAACATTGTGATAGTTGCCGTTCTCCCCAAATTGTTATATGTCCTGACCCGCGGGTAAGTCAATGGAGAGCCTAGAGGGGGAGTGGGGATTGCAAGAGACAAGAGACACAAAGAATGGAGAAAAGACAGTGCTCTGATCAAGTCTCATTTATTCAAAGAAAGAGTAATGAATATATAGGTTATTGGGGAAAGGGATAGGTTCTGACACATCAGCAGGTAACTTAGTAACAGCAGGAAGTTCTAGCAAGACTTGAGGCTATAGGGTATTTCGAATCTCCCATGAGTGGGTCCATAAGGCAGGCTAATTAGCATAATCATTGTATGGGCCGAACCACAGGAACATGTGACAGGGTAGGTGAGGTGAGATGGAAACTTAACTACCAAATAGAAACTTAACATTAAGATGCCTGTTGTCTTATTAAAATAAAATGACGGCCAATTGCAGGGTTTCCCACAGTTATACAGACTTATTGCAATCCCAATTAAAATGCCACTAGGATACCTCACAGATCTAGAGAAACCAATGCTGAAATTCATCTGGAACCAGAAGAGACCTAGAGAAGCAAACACAATTTATGTGTGTGTGTGTGTGTGTGTGGTACCGGGGATCGAACTCATGAACTCTTGCTTGACAGGGATGCATTTATGCTGCTGAGCTAAATCCCTGGCCTCTCAAAGGCAATTCTAATCAACAAAGGAAAAGCAGAAACATCACAATCCCTGACCTGAAGTTATGCTACAAAACTACTGTTATAAAATCAGCATGGTACTGGATTAAAAACAGACCTGAAGACCAATAGAATAGATTAGAAGATACAACCACAACCACAAACACACTCAGCCAACTTATCTTGCATAAAGTGGCCAAACACATTCACTGGAAGAAAGATAGTCTCTTCAATAAATGGTGCTGGAAAAACTGGCTCTTCATATGCTGAAAACTAAAACTAGACTCATGCCTATCACCATGTACTAAACTAAAGTCTAAATGGATCGAAGATCTAAATATTAAAGCAGAAACCCTAAATTTGTTGCAAGACAAAGTAGGTAGAAATCTTAAAGATGTAGGGGTAGGTAGAGAATTAATGAACAAAGATCAAACTGCATGGGAAATATACAGAATCAACAACTGGGTTCATATCCTATTAAAAAGTTTTTGCATGTCAAAAGAAATCTCCTGCATAGTGAAAAGAAAATTCAAAAATTGGGAAAAAATCTTAGTGAATGATCCCTCAGGCAAAGAATCTATGTCCAGAACATATAAAGAATTAAAATACTTCAGATCCCCAAAACTCAAAGAGCCATCCAACAAATGGGCATCTGAGATGAATGCAAAGTTCTCAGATGAAGAAATACAAATGTTAAATAAACACATTAAAAATTTTCAGCATTATTGGTCATTACAGAAATGCAAATTAAAACAGCACTGAGGTTACCTCTCACTCCAGAAAAAAAAATGACCAGTATAAAAATACTACAAACAGCAAATGTTACAGAGGCTGTGGGGAAAAAGGAACTCTCCTGCACTGTTGGAGGGAGTGTAGACTGGTGCAACCACTGTGGAGGTCAGTCTGGAGATTCCTCAAAAATCTGGAATTGGAAATCCCATTTGACCTAGCTATTCCACTTCTCGCCATATTCCCAGAAGAACTGAAAATATCATACCACAGTGATATAGGGGCACCCATGTTTATAGCAGCACAATTTGTAATAGCCACATCTTGGAAACAGCCTAAATGCCCATCAACTGAGGAATGGATAAAAATGTTGTGGTATTATGCAATGGAGTACTACTCTGCTACAAAGAATGTTCACATGGAGAAAATGGATGCAACTTTAGCCCATTTATTTCACTCATAAGTGAAATAAATCAAACTCGCATGTATAAATAACATTTAGTTTCCAAAGTGTAAGAAATGATAAGAGCACATAAGATACAAAAAATAATAAGCACAGTGAAAGGACAAGAATCTGCTTAAAAGGGAAAAATAGTATCTCATGGAAAAATGAAAAATAAAGGAAAGGAAAGGAAAAAACACCTAAAATTTTATAAACACACTGAGGATAGCTAAGATAATTGTGCTACAAATTCTATAAGTTCTTGAAACAAAATAGTTAGCATTCCTAGGATTGGAATAATTTTGCATGTTATTGTATGGTGATCTGAGGAACTCATAAAGATTGTTATGTAAAATAATAACCATAGCCACACTCATACCACCTTTATTTGAAGGCCTGTACTGTCAGTGTTCTGGGCTCATTGCTATTGTTGTTTATATTTCTTTTTCGTTCAGTGTTTTTCTAGGAATTTGTTTTGTTTTGTCTTCTTTTGTTTTGTTTTCCCTCCAATACAGAAAAAATAGATATACATGTAGAGACTCATGCATGCATAGAACTTCGAAACAGTTTATAAGAATGTATTATATAATGCACAATGAATGGAACAGCTACTTTGAAGAAAAAGAGACACTAAGGTACCCAGTGCTGATCCTGTAGCATCATGATGTGAAATCCAGCGATATTATTATTCTTTGTTCAGATCAATTTTAGTCTGTTTTGTTTTCTTTAATTTCAACATACATAAAGGTATGGACAGCTATTTAGAAGGGAATGAGAGACACTATGGCAGGCATTGTGGACTTCCCTATTGTTTGCTCTTGAAGACCTAAAATGCATTCGTCATCCTACTCTGATTAATTTTATACTATTTTTTCTTTTATGAATTCATTGTATGTGAAGGTATGGAAAACTATTTGGAAGAAAACAAGAGACAATATAATAAACAGTGGAGACTTTGGTTGTCTTGCTTTGAAATCTGTGTCTCATACATGGTTTTCTTATGATGTTTTGTTATGTTAAATTTTACTGTGATTAAAACAAAACTTAAAAATAAACAGTCAAACTGTACACAGATTTGGGAACTCTTCAATTTCCAGTGGCAAGAACATTAAAAACGACTAAATCTGCCCAAGTTGTTTTGCAGCAGGCTTTTGTATCCACTCTACACCTCTGTGAGATTTTAGAACTTTGCTCTGTGCCTGTTCTAGTGACCTGCAGCTTACTGTCCTTTATGTTAGTTACTGGTAACTCGTGTTAGACACACAAAAAAATAGACCCTTAGTAATTTACAAGTGAGATGGAGGAGAACTAGGAATTAAGATATGTCCTGAACATGGACCCATTCTCCACTATGAATGCAATCATTATGTACTGCAAGCATGCACTAATAAAAAAGTATGAAATTTTAAAAAGAACTACACCAAGGTCCAGAAAATCCAAGCAAGCCATCATACCAACTTTTCAAAGTGCTTACAGAGATATAAGCACTCAGAAGACAGAGACATCTAAGCCAGATGGCACATAACTGTAATCCCAGGTTTCTGGAAGGCTGAGGCAGGAGGATGTCAAGTGCAAGCCTAAACTGACTAACTTAGTGACTTAAGGAGATGCTGCATCAAAATACAAAAAATAAGGATAAAAGAGGCTGAGGATATAGCTTAGCATGAAGGCTATGATTTTAACTTCAGGCAAACAGGGAAAGAAAATACAAAGAAGGTAGGAGAGAAGGGAAAGTAGACATACTGGAGTATTTATTTATAAAGAGAGTAGACAGGAGCTCTGAGAAGATGTGCCAGATTTCTTGGACTGTCATTAAAAAGCAAATACCATGGACTTCAGTCTTTCAACACAAGGATTCATCTCCCTGGCTTGGAGGAAGGAATCTGAAATTAAACTCCCGCAGCAGATCGGACCCTGCACCACTCCCAGGATCATCCTGGCCTAAGCTGCTCACTCATTCACACTGCACAGAGACAGGAAGAAGCCTGGGGTCACCCTGATGTCCTCAGATGGGCTCCTTTTAACACTGAGGCTACACAGTGCCTAGGAAAATAAAACACACTGATGACAAGGACTTTATGGCCCTTAGAAAATGAATAGTGTTTCCCTGTACAATTTCTGTCATTTTTCTGCAAAATCATCATCAGAGGATATAGGTCCTTGTTCCCACTGGAATCCTCACCCTGTAGACCCACACCTCTGAAGAAGTCCATAATGCAGGCCAAACCTGCCATTCTCACTGTGTTCCGAGCATATCTGGGCATCATGGGGCATCCAGAGCCCACCTGGAAATAAAACCAGCTATAAAATTATACCTCCTCCATCCTGAGCAGGGATTTTTATATTAAGAAACATTTTTATTAATCTGATGTGAATATATACACACCTGACATTTATATAAGGATATATAATTTTATAAGTAAATATATATTAGAGTTTATACTTCAATGAATATAATTTGATAAATATTAATGGAGATAAAGGTGACAGAATATTCACAAATTTTTAAAATATACTTAAGAATTATACATTCATGATAGAAGGCATATTTTTAAAAAAATTTCCATTTAATATTCATAAAGTTGTAACCTATTCTTCAGAAAGAAACAGATAATTTCTTTCAACATGAGTGCTTTTCTTGAGTTTAGCCACCAAATTCAGGAATAACTATTTCTAACATGATTTTAGTCCTCACAGAGTTTGTAAGGGAACAGCAGTGGCCGGAGTCTTTACAGCCTCCAACCATGTTGCTGTGGTGGGAATCTCTGAAAATCACTGTAAGGTGCATTTTCCTTCAGAGCTAGGGCAGATGCTGAGCGGGGTAAGCTTTCCCTCCTGGACCCTGATTTGAACACACGTGCATGTGTCCTAGGGCCAGGTGCTGCGTTGGGGTATTTGGGCTACTGTGGGAGGTGCAGAATTACATGCTATGGACCTCATGCCCACAGCTGCACAAAGCAAGGAATGTATCTCTACCAATTCCATCCAAACACAGAGAATATTTTCCATCATTCTGTTCAAAAGACAGGGCTAGTGCTATGCCCTTCACCACTGCACCCACCAGGGAATTTGCATCTTGCTCCTCAAAGAGGAACTGCCCATGCAAGTCTGAGATAAGAGCTCCCTCGTCACCTCACTCTGGGTAATCAGGACTCCTCACTCCAACTTCTCAAAATGAGGCACCAAGTTCAGCTCCTGGGTCTGCTCATGCTCTACCTGCCTGGTAAGGACATGGGGAGCCTAGGGGGAGATGGGGTGACAGGTGGACTCTGGATGCCCCATGCTGCCCAGGTGTTCTCGGAACACAGTGACAATGGCAAGTTTGACCTGCATCATGGACTTCTTCATCATGCATCATGGAGGCGTGGGTCTGCAGGACGAGGATGCCAGTGGGAACAAGGACCTATATCCTCTGATGATGATTTTGCAGAAAAATGACAGAAATTTTGCAGGGAAATGCTGTGGGTTTCCTTGTGGCTGCTAGTTTAGGGGCCTGTTCTTCAAACTGAATATTTTGTGTGCACATCAAAATGGCAAAAATCATTTAGACGGATGTATATGAAAAAGTGTAAACAATTGAAATGGCTCAAGATGTTTGCATGTGGCCTTGACTTCTTCATCATTTTAGAATCCACAGGAGAGGTGATGACCCAGACTCCACTCTCTCTGTCCATCTCACTTGGAGAGTCAGCCTCCATCTCTTGTACATCCAGTCAGTCTCCTGGCTAGTGATGGAAAAACCTATTTGTATTGGCTTGTGCACAAGCCAGGTCAGGTTCCACAGGAAATGATTTATCAGGTTTCCAATCAAGACTCTTGAGTCTCTGACAGGTTCAGTGGCAGTTTGTCAGAGACATATTTCACTCTCAAAATCAGCAGGGTGGAGGCTGAGGATGCTGGAGTTTACTATTGTTGGCAAGGTATGTATACTCCTCCGACAGTGCAACAGCCCCAAACACAAACCTCCCTGCCTGGGGAGGCCCAGCTGCCCTCCTGCCCTGCTGTCTGGGGAGCAGCACAGCACAGACTTCTCTGTGTGAGAGGAAGGGGCTGAAGAATCAGAACAACAAGTTGCAGCTGAGGCCTCTGCCCTGGAGGAAGATTGAGGAAGACAACAGTGTAACAAGAATATGTTCTTTGCTGAGGGATCTGACACAGAGGGAGAAGGATGCAACTGAGCACTACAGTTTCTTTAGGCCTTTAAAATTCTGTTCCTTTGTGAAAATTAATAAAACCAAAAGAAACACATAAACATGAATTTAGCCAAAAATTATTAATAAAATGGAAATGGCTTAAAAGGTTAGTACTTTATCTTTCACTGCCCTTTCTCTCTCTCTTTTTTTTTTTTTTTTTTTTTTTTTTTGTCTTTTTCATTTTTATTGGTACCGGGGATCAAACTCATGACTGACTGCTTGCAAGCAGGCACTTATGCCACTGAGCTAAATCCCCAGCCCCCTTTCACTACCCTCTTATCATGTTACCCAGGAGGGAATTAACAGCCATACATTGTCTTCTCAGGATGCCCGTCACTCCTGGAGAGCTGCTCCCAGCTCACAAGGCCAGAGGGGACAGATCACATCTGGGCTACCAAGTGTGGTCCCATTGGCCGTACATGGATCATGATGCCGGGCTCTCAGTTCTTACAGACTCCATGATTAATAAAGTTTTCAGCTCAAAAATACAATTTGGGTGACACCACATCTTTCTGATCAATGCAGCAAGGGAAAGGTGGACATCCAAAGTGGGGCTCTGCATCATTGTGCACTGGATCTAACCAGAGAAGTTGGAGGGTGTTTATTTGGTGATATGCAGGCATATAGCAACCATGGGATAGGAGCAAATGAGTCCTGTGAGAAAATTTCTCACAGCATTTCATAACAATGGGAAATGGAATTTATAAATGTTTGTTCCTTTGTTGTGCATTATTACTCACTAAGACACAGAAGAGTTTAGTCACTACAAGGTTCTTTCTTTCTAAGATTTTTACAAGCTAACAGGAAGTTGCATCCTACTACTTCTAGGATTAAACAGTCATCAACACAACCTATCCTTGTGACACTTGATAAATCTCTAGGCCCCAGTATCTTCCTTATTGTTAAAATCCCTCAAGATATCTGCTCTCCCCAAAATTAAAAGTAGACTGAGAGAAAGTGACAAGTTTGTTTTTAAATTATTTTTAAAGAGAATAAAACAGAACAAAACCAATAAAAATGAACCAGTGTAAGTGATACAACATTTTAATACGTTACAAAATCAGCAATAATTAACTGAATGCCTTTTGTTGTCTTCAAAATAGCTGAAGAGATCTTTGGACATAGTAAAAATCAAACAGAACAGAGTAAAATACAAACAATAAAAACAAAACAATAAATACAATAAAGAAATTCAAAACAAGCCAATAGTAAATCCAAAATTGCTACCATAATACGTACTGCTGTCTTTGAAACGGCTGCTCTTGTCATCCGACTTAACATAATCAAAAAAAAAAAAAAAAGAGAGAGAGAGAGAATAAAACCTAACCCAACAAAAGAATGGAAATAATATATGACTTTAAAAACTAGACCATAGAGAATCAACAATGGATGGAACCCTCAGAAGGAGATCCTCTCTAGGTGTCACCTTGTGTACAGCTATCCTCTGAACCTACGATCAGACCACTGGCCCTATATCTGCAATATCAGTGAAACATCAAAGCACCACAGGCATCCAATTGCATTTCACATTGATAGCTATCATGACAGCCTGTGTTTCTGGGTTGGGGAAATTGTGGGGGGTGCACTGATACTTCTTGTTTGTCATCCTGCAAGCTGGAAGGGGCTGAGGACTGACTGTCCACAGACCAGTGGCAGCCTGCAAGGCACTGGTTCTCAGATGGTGCTTGTTTCCTGGTGTGGCCTTTCAAAAATGAAGAGTTTGATAATGGGACAATAATATCTGTTCTAAAAGTTGGCCTTTGGGCCCTACTTCCAAAGTAATATTAAAAAGTCCCATTCACCTCCTCTGATACTTTTATCCATATCTGAATGTGCTCACATGTCAGAGCTTTGACCCATCAGTAGATGTATTGAAAGGTGGACAGATTCTGGTCATATTTTAAAATTAGAGCAAATAAGCTTTACAGACATATTGAATGTGAGATGAGAGAGAAAAGTAAAAGGAGGATAAGTGTCATGTACTTGAATGAGTCACAAGAGAATTTGTGTTGATGTCTATGGGAAACTGCCAAGCTGTGCTCTCTAGATAAACAAGCCCCTTTGCCTGTCCTTCAACTCTATTCATTGAGGAATGCTGAGCTGGTTATATGGAGCTGGTGGTTTCCTTATCCAGCTAGAAGAATGAGATCAAGGCCAGGTAATCATTACCCACAGTGTTGACCTGGGATGGGGGCTCCAGGAGTGGCCTCTGCAATTCCAGGGCTAACACATAAGACAGTATCTCAGCAGAAGCATTGGGACTAAGGAAGAATTACACCATCCAAGAAGGAAAGGTTCCAGCTTTGCAAGCATCAAATATACTGTCTAATTGGAGAGCCTCTGTGGCTGGTACAGCCAATGCCTGCAAAGTGTCTCTTTCTAAACGCTCAGCCATGACCCCGACCCACATCTCTGATTGATACTGATAAAAGCCATGAACTTTTGGAATTCATGGCCTCTAGTTCCATGAATAACATTGGTTCCCAGAGCTCCTGAACTGTAGGATTTTCTCTCTTTGTCATTATCTTGCACCTGTGTGCTGTATTGCCAGGTGGAACTGACTGATAAACTCCACAGGAGATTAATAAATGTACATGGAGTGGCAATAGGCATGAGGAGTGGAACTTCAGAATTTCAAGATGCCATCAGTCTTCCAATCTTCAGTGTTCTAGGGACAGATGAAATGTGAGATTCTGGAGGTCAGGGATTCAGTCTTAGCTGCAGTCTCATCAGGCAATGAATGTTCACAGAAGAAGACAGCCTGGGTCCTGCAATGTAACCCAAAATGCAGAAGTCAAAACAGGAGTTCAAACCTGCACTGGAAACTATAGATGAGGGCTAACGATGTAAGTATTAAATGAAAGCAGGGAAGATTCCTTTTCAGCTCCCAAAGAGTGATATAAGCCTTAAATGTAAAGGAAAACTGCATTTCTTTGAGTTTTCTCTTTCTACCTAGTTCACTAAGAGGATGTCAGTTATGCTTATATCTTTTCTCTAAATTAAGGAGAACTTAAATAAATGTCTGAATCATGATATTAGTTATTGAGATCTTTCTAGTTGAAGGCTCCTGTAACATGCTCACTTATAAATACGTTTGCTGAACACGTACTTTCTGGTGGGTTCTGCTTCCATTTTCACTATTCAGTTGGTATGTTTTCTATTTTTTGTTTTTCTTGCCTTCCCTTGATGTTTTTTCAATGATCACTTCTTTCTTTAAAAGTGCATCATTGAGGTGTATTCCAGCTGCAGTCCTGAGGCGTCAGGGAAGGGGAATTGCCCAACAACTAGAAAGGCGGCTTTTGGGCTGGGTTCCCCATCCAAGTTCAAGAACAGGAGCAGGACTCTGGAGTTCTGGGCCTGCCAGCCCCAACAATTCCAGAGGCTGGGCAGCCTGGGGTGAGTGTGCCCACACCATCCCCTGAGCCCAGCTAGTTTGGGATCCTAGCTTGGCCCCGGACAGGGAACTTTACTGCTTCCTGTGGCACTGGACCAGCTCAGTGCATCTTGAGCTGACCTGCCCCGCCCCCAGTGACCCTTTCTCAATCTGGGGACCTGGGTGGCCAAAGGCCCAGGAGCTGAGGGAATAGAAGAGGATTTCCTACAGGCCCTGGGGAAGCCTTGCTATAGCACTTGAAACACAGAAATATAGGAAAATGACAAAACAAAAGACCAAAATACAATCCGAAAAATCCAGCCCATCCCAAGAAACCCTAGGAGCAATGTACACAGAAGAAAATATATGCCATACACCTGAAATAGCTGAAATAATAGCAACTTAAGTAAAGAAGCAACTCCGGGAAGCTTTAAAGGAATTTAAAGGAGAAATAATCTCCTGAGTAAAAGAAAAAATGACCAGATGCAGATGTCTTTGTAAAACCTCAGAGTCGAAACTGATGATGAAGAACCTGGTGCCTCCCATGTACTATTATTTCCTCATAATAAATTATGCAAGGTCACTTGCTCAGTTCATAGAGCTTGATTTCCAGTGCTCTTCCCCTCATTGAACCCATCATCTCACCTACAGACCAGTGACAGCGTGGCTTTACTCTCTCACAGCTTTGATGGGACTCTCAAACTGACCCCTTTCCACAGTGACCACCTCAGATACCCTCCAGGGCCATGTCAGTCACTGGCTCAAATTACTCTGAGATGGTAAAAACCTTGATTCAATGGTGACATTCTGACGTTTAGAATATTGCTTTAAACTATGGGCTATAGCTGTGTAATATTTATTAAAAGGAACAGTAGATATGAGAACGATATTTTATGATCATTCTGAACAGTAGTACAATTTTTCATTGTATGTTAAAATCAAGAGAAATCTTCCTTCAAGAAAGGTTTTGATAAATCCGGAATGTGTGTGTTTGTGGGCATCTGTGTGTATACATTTCTACAAGGAAACAGGCATCCTTAGAAATTTACAAATTTCAAAACCTATTCACAAGCAAATTCACATCCACTATGTAGGGCATATATTTTTTTCCTTTTCCCTTTTGTGTTCCATGGAAAAGCAAATTTACAACTTGAAGATAAATATTTTACTCTGTATCATACTTCTTTTAACTTTGGTGCTTTTATATCATTTAATTTCTAGATCATATAAAATATTTTTCTAATACTTACAAATATAA
Source organism: Cavia porcellus (assembly GCF_034190915.1). Classification (NCBI taxonomy): domain Eukaryota; kingdom Metazoa; phylum Chordata; class Mammalia; order Rodentia; family Caviidae; genus Cavia; species Cavia porcellus. The sequence continues at coordinate 39,718,065 of NW_026947501.1, read as the reverse complement.
GATGATGAGAGTTTACCTGCTCCTATCAGAAGATCTTACATTTAAAAAAATATTAAGATGAGTTCTCATGAAGTGAGAATTTCTTTGTTCCCAAGGCTAAGAAGCAGGAGCCTTCCCCTCCCAGAGACTGATCTGCACACGCCCCCATATCTTGGGGACTTCAGTCCTGTCTGGGATGGGCACAGCCCTGAATATTCTGTACCTGATGGAGACTCGGACACAGCATGGACTGTAGCTCTATCGTTTTCCTCCCAATGCAGAGATATTTTATACCACTGGGCTCACATGAGAAGCCTCCCACCATGCTGTTCTCTCTTTCTACACCACTGCACCCACCATGGAATTTGCATTTTGTCCCCAGGGAGGACCTTCCCAAGAAAGTTTCATATATAAGCTGGCTCTAGCTTTGCCTTAACTGATCAGGACTCTTCAATTCAGTTTCATGAAATGAGGCTTGCTTTCCAGCTCCTGGGGCTGCTACTGCTCTGGATCACTGGTAAGGACACAGGGATATCAGGAGGGGCATGAGGTGAGAGGGAGAGCCTCGGGGTCCCACTGCCACTCAAATGATTTCTGTCCACACCTGAGATGTGCAGCCCTCACTTGAACCATGGGAGTGTGAGGTTAGACCAGAGTGAAGAAAATTCTTAAAGGACTCAGGACCTGACCTATCAGGAAGACTTCCAAAAAAGAAAGAGAGGGTTGCTCATACCAATTCTAGAGGGATTCTTGTGATTCTTGTGATTAGGAAAAAAATTTAAAAAAAAAAATATATATATATGACAATACTTTCACCATTTTAGGATCCACAGGAGATGTTGTGATGACACAGACCCCACAATCTCTCTCCATCTCCTCGGGAGAGCAGCCTCCATCTCCTGCAGGTCCAGTGAGAGCCTCCTGCATAGTGATGGAAACACCTATTTGAGCTAGGTGTTGCACAAGCCAGGCCAGGCTCCTCAGGGCATGATTTATAAAGTTTCCAACTGGTTTTCTGGCATCTCAAACAGGTTCAGTGGCAGTGCCTCAGGGACAGATTTCACACTCAAAATCAGCAAGGTGGAGGCTGAGGACACAGGAGTTTATTATTGTTTACAAGATACAAAATATCCTACCACAGTGACACAGCCCTAAACAAAAACCTCCCAGCCAAGAGATGCCCAGCTGCCCTCCTGCACTGCTCTCTGGGGAGCAGCACAGCACAGACCGCGCTGTGTGAGAGAGAGGGGTTGAAGAACAAGTTGCAGCTGAGGCCTCTGTCCAGTAGTAAGAGTGAAGGAAACAACAGAGCAGCTGGGATGTGTGCTCTGCTGAGTGTCTGGCACAGAGGTAGAAGGATGGAGAAGACTCCCTTGGGGATATCATGAGTATGCATTGTCCTCTCAGCCTGCCTGTCACTCCTGCACAGCCATCCCCCTGTCCTGAGACTCGTGGATCATCTGGAAGTGATGCATCATGCAGATCTCTTGGTCTTACTGCCTCCATGAAGATTAAAGCTCCTGGACAAAACAAACTTCAGTCCTGTCACATCTCTCTCATCAATGTAGCACAGCATATGTGAGCAGCCAAATTGTGATTCTGCCTCATCATATACTGCGGATGACTTGAGAGAAGCTGAAGGATCTTCATTTGGTGATACCCGGAAATAAAGCTATCATGCGATGATGGCAAACAACTTGTCAGAAAATGCTTCATAACACTTAGCAGCAAGTACACAAGGGTTTTTTTTTTTTGGGGGGGCCATTTTTGCTTCCATTCTTCAGTACCACTCACAAAGACATATGCAGCTTTATTCTCCACAAGGATCTTTCTTTCCGTACGTTTTACAAGCAAACAAGACATGCAGACTAATTTCTGTCAAAATTAAGGCATTCATCTCACAACACCACCCATCTTCGTAAGTATCATTAGCCTCCATTTCTTCTTTTCCAGAAAATTCTACAGGGCCACTTCTTTTCAGAGAGAAAGAGGGAGAGGGAGGGAGGGGGAAAGAGAAACAGAGACAGAGACACACAGAGAGACGCACCAAGAAAAGGAAAAAAAAAAAAAAAGGAGATCCTATAGAGCTAAGACAAAGTTTTAAAAATGATTCTCTTTCTCAAATGTATAATTAAACTGCTGAATGAACATCAAAATATCTTCTAGGACAAGATATTGTAAATGGCCAAAACATTGTGTCTTTTAGGCGGTCACAGCTCTTTTGAGGAAGGGGCCAGATTTCAAACATTACTTTTATAAGAGCTGACCCCATCCTGCCATGTGTTTGTCAGTCCTGTGAAGGGCAAGGAAAATTGCTAACATTCCCCTTTCAATTACCTTGAAACATTTTCTTCTACCATGCTGTTGCTATAGCAAACTCAAACACGGCAGCAACACACAAGATCCAGAGATAGATTTGTTTGTGTTTTGGGACAGTGACAAGAAATCAGTTCTTATAAAAATGTGAGATCCAAAGGCTCAGGGAGAGAGGCTTTTGTGAGGTTACAAAGGGGAAGTACAGAGGTAGGGCACTTGGCTGTCTTTGATTGGTCCCTCAATATGTGTCATACTGACCACCTGGGCATCACAGTGACCTGCCTATTCTGAGAAACAAAAGTAGCAGGAACTGTAGCAGGCACTGCTATCTGGGCAACAAACAGAAACTCAAGCTGTGGGAGTGTGGGCTTTTTCTGCTACACTTTGATCTGCTTTAAAAAGTGCAGATCTCTTTGCAGTATCTCACAGCACTGAAGCAGTGAAGAATCACATACCACGGGTGTATCATTATTTCCGCAGAATAAGTTTTGCAGGATCACTTGCTTAGTTCATCGAACTTGATTCCCAGTGTTCTTCCCCTGATTTGAATCCATACTCTTTCCTACCCCCATCTTCAGGCATCTATAGCACGCAAGCCATTCTGTACACTGCAACAACTCTCTTCTCGTACCTGATATCACAAGCTTATTATTCTCCTCTCATCAGCCCACTGGCCACACCCCATTAAAAAAGCAATACCAGAACATGCATGAAATCAAAAAAGATATACTGTCAGACAGTAGAAAGCAGGCAGGGAAGAACACACTGGATCTACTTGCAGCTCAGGAAAATCCCAATTACAGGCTGTAGGTGTAATTCACAGAAGTGATTAACTAGCAATGCAGTGCAGAGGTCCTGAGGTCTGTCTCAAACACACCACAATAAAACAAAAGAAGCTAGGTAAGAAAAAAGAACAAAAGAAAGGGAGAGGGAGAGAGAGAGAGAGAGAGAGAGAGAGAGAGACAGAGAGAGACAGAGAGAGACAGAGAGAATCTAATGTAGATCCATAGCCAGACCAGTGTCCCCTGAATCTGTGTGCATGGATCATCACGACATGAGGAGTTTTCAGAGTCCTGCCCCAGAATCCAAGAATGGCAGCCAAGCATGGGGATAGGGACCATGACAGTAAATCAGGGCTAAGAGATCGCTGAATACTTTAGGCAGAGAGTTAATTTGATATGAGATTTTTTCTTTTGTTTTGGGGCAAAAAGAGTTTTTATCATTATTATTCTGTGTTTTACATGAGAGTTGGATCATATCTAACTTCAAATAAAAAATCACGTCATTGGGGAAAATCAGTGACTTACACAGGATGGCTAAGATGATGAGCTGAGGATCTCACCATGTGTCTGAAGTGATCACCACACCTCCTCCACATGGAAAAAAAAAAAAAAACAGTGGGCCTGAGAATGACTCCATCATTCTGGTACCACTCAAATTCAAAGCTCGAACTTGTTTGCACATAGCCTTGGGGCAAAGGTGCCCAAATGACAACCTGTCTGGAGGGGGGCATAGCCAGGAAATTACACAGAAATGTTCACGAATCCTATTTAAGGACCACAAAGTCAGACCCTCTAGGTATTAAAAATAGAATAGATAAACTAAATACCAATGAAAATATCAGACAGAAAAAGGCTCTTTCCGTACTTCTGATTTGGGACTTCTGAGAGGATAGCAAGGAAATAAATTATAAACCTGATATTACATAAAAAGAGAAGGAAACTACAGGAAAAAAATTAATCAGCTCAATACATTTTATACACATTGTAAATCATTCAAATCATCCTTATAATCCAGCCACACGTATTATTCACAATCAATTGGTGTTTTATTTTTATTTAATCAATGTAATATTATCTGTTATTTTGCTGTCAACAGACTATTGCTCGTTATTTTCTTAGGTATGAAATATTAAAATAAAATCTTATACTCTTTTGTAGTTTCATATGAGGCATTGGAACACTTCCATAGAACACAGCCAAACTTCAAGTGGTGTGTAATTTTTAAAACTTGCCTATTTCCAGGGAAAAGAATGTGAAAGCTGACTTAGTGTGTCCAAGTCTGAAGTTAACCACTTGTGGTCTCCTCCGCATATGCATTAAGCTTTAGAACTTGGTATTGTGACTGCTCCAATGAGATGAAATTTATTTTCTTTAATTTCATTTACTAATGATTCTTGTGATACAAATGAGGAATGGGGGCTTAAGATACCAGATCAGTCCAACAAGTGAACTTTCCAATTTCTCAGACTGTTTGGAAAAAGCCCACACATTCAGAAGACAAAGTCACCCAAGACAGATAGTGAATGACTGTCAGCCCAGCACACTGAGGCTGAGGCCCAGGAAGGACAGGACAGAAACTGGGCAGTTGAACAACACAATGAAACCTAGTCTCAGAGTCAGAGAAATACAAAGGACTGGTTATGTAGCTCAGTGTGAGCTTCCTCGATTTAAGCCCCAACACACACACACACACACACACACACACACACACACACACACACATACACACACACACACACAGTGATAAGAACATCCAGAGTCCTTATTTACAATAAAATTGCACACTACAGAATCCTTATTTACTTCTTTTACCACAAACACACTTTCCCAAATGTGTGAGAGGCACATTGCAGCTGTTGGGCTGCCACACACAAAAACAAACTTACAGACTAATGACAGCATGGCTTTACTCTCTCACAGCTTTGGAAGAAGTCTCAAACTCACCCCCTTTCCACAGTGACCAACTCAGAAAACATCCAGGACTATGTCAGCTTTTGCTTCAAATTGCCCTGAGACATTAAAACACTGGATTCAATCGTGACATTGTTATTGAGAATGGCTCTTTAAACCATGGACCATGGCTGCCCAATATCTATTTTTAAAAAATGTAGATATGAGAAGGATGCTTTAGGAATATTTAACAAGAGAGTAGCATAAATTATTCCTCATTCATTTTGGATAAAAGCAAGAGAAACAGTACCCTAACAAAGATTTTGATAAATCTGGTGTGTGTGTGTGTGTGTGTGTGTGTGTGTGTAGATATACATATCTACAAGAGAGCAGTCTTGACCAGATATTTACTGATTTCAAAATCTATTCACAGGAATTTTACATCCACTATGTAAGTTCTATTTTTTTGTCCTTTCCTCTTGCCTTCAAAAGAGTTACTGATTTCCAAGTTGAAGACAGCTACATGTATGTGTATCATCGCTTTTGATTTTACTGCTCTGGTGTCATTTAATTGTTAGGTAAGCTTCAAGACTATTTCTAATACTTGTTTGTAAGATTATGAAAGTTAACTGGTTACAACAAAATGGCTCCTCATCTCTGCTACCTGCTCCTCAGGTAGAAAATGCTAAAGACGAGTTCTCATGAAGAGAGAATTGCATCTTTCTCCTCCAGGAGGCTAAGAGCCATGACACTTCCCATCCCAGAGACTTGCACATACCCTGTATCCTGGGACTGCAGTCCTGTCTGGATGGGCAGAGCCCTGAGCAGTGTGTCTGTGTTGCAGACACACATTTTCCCAGGGATCCTTGCACTCACTGCTGCACACAGCATAAATTGTAGCTCTATTGTTTTCCTCCCCATTCAGAGGACATTTTAGAACAGATTTTGGATTGTTTAGTTTTGTTTGGGACCTGGGATGGAACTCACATCTGCATGCTCACTAGGCAGACACTTACGACACTGTGCTAAACACCCAACAAAGAGGATATTTTATACCACTAGGCACACAAGGGAAACCTCCCATCATGCTCTTCACTCCTTCTGCACCACTGCACCCACCAGGGAATTTGCATTTTGTCTCCAGGGTGGACCTTCCCAAGCAAGTCTCAGATAAAATCTGACACTAACTTGGCCTTGCCTGATCAGGACTCTTCAGTTCAGTTTCTCAAAATGAGGCTCCCTCTTCAGCCCCTGGGGCTGCTACTCTTCTGTATCACTGGTAAGGACACAGGGGGATAAGGAGGAACATGAAGTGAGGGTGAGTTTAAGGGACGCTCTGCTGCCTGGCTGAATTCTGTACATAACTGAGATGTGCATCCATGACTTGAAGCATGGATGTGTGAGTTTAGATCAGCAAGTGAAGAAAATCCCCAAAGGACTCAGGAGGTGTCCTCTCATGAAGACTGCCATAAAGAAAGATAGGGCTGCTCAGATGAGTTCTAGAGGGAATCATGTGACTAGATATCCTGTCAATTATCTCAAAATTTAAAAATCTTCTTTTTAAATTAATTACAAATATAATGTAGCTCAATACTTACAAGAAAGCAAAAGCTAGGTAATTGACTCATGGTGTTTGTATGTGATTTGCCCTTCTTCTTCATCATTTTAGGATCCACGGGAGATGTTGTGGTGACCCAGACCCCACTCTCTCTGTCCATCACCCCTGGAGAGCCGGCCTCTATCTCCTGCAGGTCCAGCCAGAGCCTCCTCTATAGTAATGGAAATACCTATTTGCATTGGTTTGTGCACAAGCCAGGCCAGGCTCCACATGGTGTGATTTACCTGGTTTCATACCGGTATTCTGGTATCTCAGACAGATTCAGTGGCAGTGGGTCAGGGACAGATTTTGTCCTCAAAATTAGCAAGGTGGAGGCTGAGTACGCTGGAGTTTATTACTGTGTGCAAAGTACACATGAACCTCGCACAGTGCTACAGCCCCGAACACAAACCTCCCTGCCTGAGGAGCCCAGCTGCCCTCCTGCTCTGCTGTCTGGGGAGCAGCAGAGCGCAGCCTGCTCTCTGTGAGAGGAAGAGGCTGAAGAAGCAGAACAACAAGTTGTAACTGAGGTCTCTGCCCTGCCCAGAGAATGAGGAAGACAACACTACAGCCAGGATCTGCGTTCTGGTGAGGAAGCTGACTCAGAGAGAGAATGGAGCTGAACTCCAGAGCTTCTTTAGTGCCTTAAAACTTCTGTTGTTTTATGAAACTGAAAAAAATACAAACCAAATGAACCATGAATTTCGCTAAAATGACCAACAAGCTAGAAATGGCCTCCACAGTTGGAAATTTCTCTTGCAATTTCTCACATCATGCTAATCCAGTGGAAAATGGTCACCATGGACCATCCTTTCAGCCAAGCTGGTACTCCTATGATGCTGTGCCCATTTCCAGAGGGCAGAATTAAAGGGATCACTTCTGGTATTGCAACGTTGGGCTTTGTGTGACTCCACAGATCATCGGAAGTGGTGCCTCACGCAGGGCTCTTGGTCTTACTGACTCCATGGTGAGTAAAGGTCCTGGCCTAAAGAAACCTCAGTCATGTCATGTCTGTCTAGTCAATGTAGCAAAGCAAAGGTGAGCATCCAAATTGTGATTCTGCCTCGAGGTACCTGAGGATGACCTCAGAGAAGTTGGAAGATCCTTATTTGGTGATATCCAGGAATACAGCTACCTTTCAAGGGGCAAACAAATCCTTGCTGTTTTATGGGCAATGTTTGAATCTGTTCTCCATCACAAGCACATATGCAGCTTTAGTCTCCACAAGGATCTTTTTTCCAAGGTTTCTTTTGGAAAACAAGACACCCAGACCTGACACTTTCAGAATTAAGGCAGGTAACTCACACTTCCCCTCAATCTCTTGATGGGTGGTAAATCTCAATAGGCTTAATTTATTGCTTTTTGTGAAAATCCTCAAAGCCCACTGCTATCCTCAAAGCGTTGTTGTTATTGAATATGTTTTTTTTTTTTTTTTTTTTTGGTACCTGGAATTGAACTCATGACCTTATGGTTGCGAGGCAAACATTTGTGCCTCTGTACTATAACCCCATGTCAAATTTAAATGTAAGATGAGAGAAATGAAGAGTCTGATAATAAGGACAACTGGTACCTCTTTGCTGTTTTTGACCTTTCACATATCTTTGTAAGTGAACATTAATAAGTTCCTCTTATGCCATTATCAAGTTTTGTAGACCTGTAAGCAGCTGTTTTGAAAGGTGGGAAGGATTTAGTCATGGTTTAAAGACAGAAAGAACAAGGTTGGTGACATCCTGGACATGAATTGGAACAGAAAAAGCAAATCAAAGACTGCTTTATATTTGGAAAGGAGCCAACACAGAATTCACAATGAAGCCTCCATAGACAGGAAGGCCGAGAAAGCAACACTGGGAAACAAGGGGAACTAAGGACTTGCAGTGGAACATATTTCCAATACTGAGATGGCCCCAGACGTCCAGTCAACCCTTGCATATGTGGGATTCTGGAGCTCTGGGAAGTGATGTGAACTGGAGATGCAAATATAGGGATAGAGGTGAGGTCACCAGGAAACCGGGGCAAGTAGATGAGGACAGACTGGTCCCTAAAAGGCAGCCCAGTTCTCAGAAGTCAGGACACAAGGAGAAACCCACAATGGAGGCTGTGGAGTAGGAGTCATCTGTAGGAAGGAGAGGGGGGGGGAATGGACAGAGACAGGGACAGAAACAGACAGAGTGAGACCCAGACGGGGACACAGGAAGGGTAAGAAATTGAAATCCTAGAGTCAAGACAATACTTTAAGAATCTATTTTTCTTTCACAAATGTAAAATTAAGGTGTTGAATGAACATTAAAATTACTTTTAGGGCGGGTTGTTAGAAACCACCTAACCATTGTGTCTCTTAGAAAATCGCAGCTCTTTCCAGGGAGGGCAAGATTTCCAACATGATTTTTAAAACAGACAGCCCCTTGCTGCCACCTGTTGGTCAGTCCTATGAAGCGCAAGTCCCATGGAAAATTGCTCTTAACCTTCCCCTTTCAAGTACCATCAAACTTTTTCTACCATGCGGTTGCTATGGCAAATAGTAAAGCCAAAAGGACACACAGGATTCAGAGGCAGATTTATTCACTCTTCTGATCAAGGACAAGGAATCAGTACTTATATCAATGTCAGCCAGGAAGTCTCAAGGAGAGTGGTTTTTATGGTGTTACTATGTGGAAGTACAGAGCTAGAGCACGTGGCTGTCTGTGATTGGTTCTTACAACATGTGTCACAGTGACCAGGTATGCATTCCAGTCACCTGCCATTACCAAGAAACAGAAGTAACAGGAGCTATAGCAGAATCGGGGCTAGGAACAGAAACTCAAGTACACTGGCTTGCTTGGGGGGGGGTGTTTCTGCTCCTCTGCGATGTGCTTTAGCAAGTGCACATCTCTTTGCAATATCTCAGAGTACTGAAGCTGTGAAGAGCCGGATGCCTCGCCTGTGCTGTTATTTCCTTAGAATATGATGTGCAAGGTCACATCATAGTTGTACAAATATTAATGAGGTGATATAATTATAATAGATCACCCACTGACGCTCCTTCTCCCCCAGAATTTGAGATTTTACCCATGAAGTTGAAAGATTTTTCAGATAACTTTTATAAAGCAATGGGCAAGGGTTATGCAAGCTAAAAAAAACTACACAGGAAAACGCATGAGGGCGGGGCTACAACTCAGAGGTACCTCGCCTCTGGAGCAGGTCCAAGGTCCTGAGTTTAATTCCTGTGCCCGCCCCCAAATACATGGAAGCAAACACTTGTTCAAATACTGTGAGGCACCAATATAAACTACTACAGAGCCCGACTGTAGCTTTTTCTTCCTTACGATCAGAGATTTTCCCCAGGAAGGTGGAAGATTTTTAACATAAAGTTACAAAGAAATGCGCACGTGCTGCCCCTTCCTGGTCATTCTCATGCACTGCAAATTCTTAGGAAGATCTTTTCTCGGATTTCTTCTTTCAGACATACAGAAATATTTGATTCACCATCCTGTTATCCATTTTAAAGACTACAGAACAGACTGAATATCTCACAGCACTGAATCGCTGGACCATTTGATGACTCTCGTGTACCGTTATTCCTATTTTCTCTGTTGGAAACAGCTTGAGAAGGAACATGGTGGTTCAAGTCCATTTGCTTTCTTTATCGAGCTAGATTCTTAGTGCTCTTTCCATCATCTGAACGGCACCTCTTACCCACCTAATCCTCAGGTAAATAGAGCACTACTGCCAACACACACACACACACACACACACACACACACACACACACACACACAAATGATTCCTCAAATACTACAAAGGCACAGTGTACAACAGCAGGAAATGAGTGTAAGCTGATGAGGACAGACTGGTCCCTACCAACCCACAGAAGTCTAAACACAGGGAAAACTAGCACTGGGGTCTGTGACAGAAGAGTCACCTGTGAGGAGGAGACACAGAGAAGAAGAGGGAGAGGGAGAGAGGGAGGAAGAGACACAGAGACAGAGAGACACAGAGAGACACACCGAGAAAGGGAGAAAAAGGAGATCCTATAGAGTCAAGATGAAGTTTTAAAAATGATTTTCTTTCTCAAATTTAAAATTAAACTGTTGAATGAACATCAAAATGTCTTGCAGGGCTAGATGTTATAAACGGCTGAAACACTGTGTTTCTTAGGCAGTCGCAGCTCTTTTGGGGAAGGGGCCAGATTTCAAACATTATTTTTTTAAGAGACGGCCTCATCCTGCCCCGTGTTTGTCAGTCCTGTGAAAAGCAAGTTCCCAGGAAAATTGCTAACATTCCCCTTTCAATTATCTTGAAACATTTTCTTCTACAATGCTGTTGCTATGGCAAATACAAACACGGCAGCAACTCACAACACGCAGAGACATATTTATTTGTGTTTTGAGGCAGAAACAAGAAATTGATTCTTTTTTATTTAAAGTAAAAAAACTAAAATAAAACAGTAAAAGGTTACAAGTAATACAGAGTTTCAAAAAATAATCAGTAAGTAATCACTAATTAATAGATTACATATTGTCATCTGAGAAATAGTTGATCAAGTTACAAAATTAAGGATACAAAGTGGACATTCAAACAGTGAGACTGCAAACAGCTGTGTTCAATGATCCAACAAAAACTTAGTAATATGGACATTTATCTTACACAACTAAACACACTTGCAATTGCATCCTTTAGAGCATTTTCTTTTCCTCTCTTTTTTACATAACATTTACACATTTTGAGTTTTATTACTCCCACAGTTCTTATCACTTGTTTGGGAAGAGAATAAAACCAAATGTAACCAAACAAAGCAGTCAGTCAAAACAAAGGATGGACATAGTACATGATGTAAAAACAGAATATAACATAATCAACAATGGTTATCATAATGCCTCTTGCTACCTTAAAAAGAGAAAACAATTCTTATAAAAATGTGAGATCCAAAGGCTCAGGGAGAAAGACTTTTGTGGGGTTAAAAAGAAAAGGACAGAGGTAGAGCACGTGGCTGTCATTGATTGGTTCTTACAATATGTGTCATACTGACCAGCTGGGCATCACACTGACCTGCCTGTTCTCAGAAACAGAAGTAGCAGGAACTGTAACAGGAACTGCTAACTGGGCCACAAAAAGAAACTCAAGTACACTTCTGTGGAACTGCAGGGCTTTTTCTATTGCATTGTGATTTGCTATAACAGGTGTAGATCTCTTTGTAAACCTCAGAGTTGAAGTTGTGATGAAACTGATGCCTCCTGTGTACCATTATTTCCTCAAAATAAATTGTGCGAGGTCACTTGCTTAGTTCATGGAGCTCGATTCCCAGTGCTCTTCCCCTGATTTGAACTCATCATCTCACCTACATTCATCCTGAGGCAACTACAGCACACAAGCCATTCTGTATATTGCAGCAACCCTCCTCGCTTGCACATGATATCACAAGCTTATTATTCTCCTCTCAACTGACTCACTGAACGCACCTACTTAAAAATAACCTATACCGGAAAATGCATGAATTCATATCAGATAAAGAGTTACACTGTAGACAGCAAGCGGGGAAGATCACACCTTATCTACACGCAGCTCAGGAAAATCCCACTTTCAACCAGCAGGTATAACTTGTGGCAGAGCTTCACTAGTATGCACAAGTCCTGAGGTCTGTCTCCAACACCTCACTATAGAAAAAATGAAAGAAAGAGAAAGAAAGAAAGAAAGAAAGAAAGAAAGAAAGAAAGAAAGAAAGAAAGAAAGAAAAGGATCCAATGTTCATCCATAGCCAAGCCAGTCTCCCCTGAATCTGTGGACATGAATCTGCATATGAGGAGTCTTAAGAGTTCTGCATGAGACTCCAAACATAGCAGCCAAGGATTTTAACCAAGCAGGGGGCCTAGGGACCAAGACTGTAATTCAGAACAAAGAGAAATTTTTCAATCCTTTAAGTAGAGGGTTTATTTCATATGGGTTTTTCCTTTTGTCTGTTGGGGAAAGGAGATATTATCATTAGTATTTTGTGTTTTAAATGAGAGATGGATCATTCCTACCTTCAAGTGAAAAATCACAGCATAGGTGACAATTTCCTGACTTACACAGAATGGCTAAGATAAAGAGCTGAGGATCTCATCCTGGGTCTGAAGTGATTTCCACGCCTCTTGCACAGGGAAGAAAATCTCTGGCCAGAGAATGATTCCATCCAGCCTTCACTCCTCAGGGCGGTTGTTTTTTGGCTGCAAATGAAGACCTCAGCTAGCACAAGACTCTCCTCAGCTCTCAAACAGCATGAGGACCATGGCAAGCTAAGGTGAGTCAGCAGCTCCAGTGATACCATCAAAGCTAACTGCTAGGAGGCCACTGCTGTGGCCACTGAGTAGATATTGCACCTAAGCCCTATCCCATACTCCAGCCTCACCATTTAATACTGTGCATGCCCTGTCACCATTTGTACAAGCGAAGATCATATGGGTCTTCTCTTACAGTTTTCTATGATGTTATAATTGAGAATAGTACTCAGTATTTAATGTCTTCCATACAATTACTCATGAGAGAAATGATCATCAGCAATTGTGCTAGAGAAACAGTGAGAGAGACATAAGAACAGGAATTTCCCCCAGATGAGAAATGTGTAACATAATACCTCATTTACTTTGTATTGGAATCCAAGAAGCTCAGTGCTAGAGCACATCCACAATCTCAGAACTTCCTTCTTTTAGGATTTTTTTAAGTATAAATTTTACATTTTTGAAAAGCTTCACTTTCAAGATACACTATTGTTCTTGTCTCATGTATAACTATGTGTTCAAAAACACATTGAGGCTACGAGGCAGGTTCAGCACCCATAGACATTCCCAGGTACACTCTGTCACTAACCACAAACACACCTGAGACTCACTGCTGCCTGCACCTGGCATAAATGCTCTAGATGTTTCAGATGCTCATACACAGCTTTCTTGTAATGGGGACATCATAAACAATTTCAATGGCTGTCTTGCTCTAGGGAAAATGCATTTTTTAATTTTTCAGAATATACACCAGTTATTCCTCTTGTCGGAATTCTGTGGATATCTCACTTGGAAGTGAGGCTCTCATCTTGGTGCATCCAATGATATACTTACACGGCACCACCCTCATTACCAGGTGCTGTACCTGGTGCCACTGGACTTCAAAGCTCGAAGTTGTTTACAGACAACCTTGGGGAGGAGGTATCCAATGCTAACCTTTCTGGAGGGGAACATAGCCAAGAAAGTACTCAGGAATGCTAAGGAGTAATACTTAAGGTCCATAGACTACAAATTCAGATGCTCTTGGTACTAAAAATGTCAATGAAAATATCAGAGAGGAAAGGGGTCTTTTCATATTTCTGATTTAGTTCTTATGAAAGGATAATGAGGGAATAAATTATAAACTTGAAATTATTTGAAATCTGGAGGAAAGTGCCCAAAAACACATTAATCTGTTCAATACACTTTATACACACTCTAAATCATTCAAATCATCTTTATAATTAAGGCACAAATATTATTGAAAACTAAATTTGTATTTTATTATTTGATTTAATCAATGTAATATCAACTTTTATCTTGCTATCAAGAGATTATTGCAACAATTATTTTCTCAGGAATAAAATATTAAAATAAATTCTTATCTCTGATGTCAGCTTCATCTATGGTGTTGGAACACTTCAGTTCAACACAGCCAAACTGCATGTGGTGTGTAGTTTTTAAAACTTGCTAATTTCCAAGGATAAGAATACGAAAGCTGACTCAGTGTGTCCGCATCTGATGCTACCGACTTGTGGTCTCCTGCCCATGTGTGTCAAGATTTAGAACTTTGTTATGTGACTGTTCCAATGAGCTGAAATTTATTTTATTTCATTTCATTTTCTACTGATTCATGTGAGACAGATGAAAAATAGGGCCTTAAGAATCCAGACAGATCCAACAAGTAAACTTTTCAAATTATGAGACTGTTGGAAAGAGCCCACACATTCAGAAGACAAAGTCACCCAAGACAGACAGTGAACAACATTCAGCCCAGCACCCTGAGGCTGAGGCAGGAGGATGGCCGGGTGGAATAGAAACTGGGCAGCTGAAAAACACAGTGAGACCCAGTCTCAGAATCAGAGAAATACAAAGGACTGGTGATCTCCTAGGTTTAATGAGTCTCCTAGGTTTAAGTCCCAACAAACACACACACACAGAGTAGTGAGTAATTAGCACATATACAGAGTCTCTAACTTACAATAAAAGCACACATAAAGAATACTATTTACTTATTTTACCACAAACATTCTTTCCCAAATATGTGAGAGGTGTACTGCAGCCCTTTTGCTGCCATAAAAAGTAACAGGAACTTATAGATGAAGGACAGCATGGCTTTACTCGCTCCCATCTCAGACAAACTCCAGGACCGTGGCAGCCATTGTTTCAAATTACCCTGAGGCATTAAAACATTGGATTCACTGTTGACATTCTGATATTGAGAACATGTCTTTAAACTATGGACACGGGCTGCTCAACATCTATTAAAATAAATAATAGATATGAAAAGATTGCTTTATGATCGCGCAGAAAAAAAGACTTATGAAATATTTGTCATTCATTTTGGATAAAACCAAGAGATATCTTTGCCTAAAAAATAAAACTGGTGAGTGTGTGTGTGTGTGTGTGTGTGTGTATATATATATATATATATATATATATATATATATATATATTTCTATATACATATAGGTATGCATATATACATATATTTCGGGATACACATATCTACAAGACAGCAGGCTTGAACAGATATGTACCAATTACCAAATCTATTTACAAGGAATTGCACATCCACTCTATAAGGCTTATTTTTGTTTTACTTCTTACCCTCCACAGAGTTACTGGTTTCCATCTTGAAGACATATATTTTTCTCTGTAACATATTCTTTTTATTTTAGTGCTCTTATGTCACTAAATTTCTAGCTTATTGAAAATATTATTTCTAATACTGGTTTCTAAGTTGATGAAAGTTTACCTAGTTACAACAAAAGGGCTTCTCACCTCTTCCACATCCTGTTAATGCAAAAAAAAAAAAAACCACCCTAAAATAATGAGTTTTCATGAAGTGAAAATTGCTTCTTTCTCTTCCAGGAAGCAAAGAAGCAGGAACCTTCCCCTCCCAGAGACTGATCTGCACACCCTCCTATCCTGGGCACTGCAGTCCTGCCTGGGATGGGCACAGTCCTTAGCACTGTGTCCCTGCCTGCAGAATCAGATTTTCTGAGGGATCCTTGTACTCACTGCTGCACACAGCATGGACTGTAGCTCTGTTGTTTTCCTCCAAATGCAGAGGATATTTTATGGGCCCACATGAGAAGCCTCCCCCCATGCTCTTCACTCTTTCTGCACCACTGCACCCACCAGGGAATTTGCATTTTGTCCCCAGGGAGGACCTTCACAAGCAAGTCTCAGATAAAAGCTGGCTCTAACGTTGCCTTCAATGATCAGGATTGATCAGTTCAGTTTCTCGAAATGAGGCTCCCTCTTCAGCTCCTGGGACTGACACTGCTCTGGATCCCTGGTAAGGACAGAGGGGGATGAGGTGGGACACAAGATGAGAGGTTAACACTTAGGGTCCCACTATCACAAGATCAGTTCTATTTGTACATGAGATATTCAGCCCTGATTTGAAGCATGGGTGTGTGAGGTTAGCTCAGTGAGTGAAGAAAATTCCTGAAGAAAAAAGGACTTGGCTTCTCATAAGAACACCACAAGGAAATAGAAGGGGTGCTGAGATGAATTCTAGAGGGTTCCTTGTAATTAGAAACCTCAAATATGAAAATGGACTCAAACTCAAATATGAAAATCTTTCATTGTACATTGAAATAAGGAAAATAATTTGATATTTAATAATGAAAATACACAGAAATCTATGAAAATGGCTCATGATGTTGGTTCCGGACATTGCACTTCTCCTTCATCATTTTAGGATCCACAGGAGACATAGTGATGACCCAGACCCCACTCTCTCTGTCTGTCACCCCTGGAGAGCCGGCCGTTATCTCCTGCAGGACCAGTCAGAGACTCCCGGCTAATGATGGAGACACCAATTTTTACTGGTTGGTGCACAAACCAGATCAGGTTCCAAGGGGTGTGATTTATCTGGTTTACAAAAAGTTCTCCTGGACCCCAGACAGGTTCAGTGGCGGTGGCTCAGGGACAGATTTCACACTGATAATCAGCAGGGTGGAGGCTGAGGATGCTGGAGTTTATTACTGTTACCAAGGTACAGATGCTCCTCCCACAGTGCTACAGCCCCGAACACAAACCTCCCTGCCTGGGGAGGCCCAGCTGCCCTTCTGCACTGCCCCTGGGGAGCAGCACAGCACAGCCTGCTCTGTGTGAGAGGAAGAGGTTGAAGAATCAGAACAGCAAGTTGGAGCTGATGCCTCTGCTTGGGACCAAGAATGAGGAAGACAGCAGAGCAACAAGGCCCTGTGTCAGGGAAGAGAAAGAGAAGAAAACTCTCCGCTCCTAAGTCTTTCTTCTGCACAAACTTGACACCAGATGCTGTAGTGAAAAGTAGGCAGATAGTGATTGTATTTTAAAGGCAAAACACTGAAACTTCTTTGTCTTTCTGGATGTGTTCTATGAGAACAAGGTGAAATTCAGGGCGACTGTTCCACTGGTTAAACCTGAGAAACAGGAGAATTTGAAACCATCTGTTGTGAGACCAGGAGTTGAAGGGAAGCAGCAAGGAGAGGCAGTGGGGCCTGAGCACTTGAAAGGGAGCAGCTTAAAATCCTGAGGAGTTGCCAGCCACAGGCTCATACTTTCCTAACCCAGAGGCACAGGAGGGATTCTGGGGATCAGGGAACTGCTCTGAGCTACCCAGAACAACTCCATAGAACAAGGAGAGTGTAAGCAGATGAACAGACTGGGACCCCGAGGTAACACAGTGTGCAAAGCAAAGAGATGAATAGAAATTCACATGGCAGGCCAACAAGGACTGGCTACTCAGATTTTAAAAAGGAACTGAGAGAGATTCATGCCCCAGAGACAAAATAACATTAATAGAATGATTTTTTCAGTTTTCAAATGTAAACTTAACCTATGTTACACTTAAAAGAAATTTCCGTTGGGGATCATTGCTATAAAAGGGGACAAGCAGTTCATTTGTGGGATTACAGCCCATTGAGCAGGGGGAGGAAAATGAAGGCTTCACCTTCAGAAGTGTGCATGTGCTCCCCTCTTCTGGTCACAGTCATGCACTGCAAGTGCCCAGCAACACGGTTCAGACTTTCAAAGTATTTATTGCAACATTTTGTTTACAACACTGTGACCTAATTCAACATCAGCAGAACCGTCACAGATATCTCAGGAAGCCCTAGGCATTTCATGTGTTCATTATTTTCATTTTATTTATTGGAAACTGACTCATATATAACACTCATGAATAATCATTTCCATTCTCTTCTTATGTGATCCACTTCTCTTGCAGTCATCAGAATTAACCCTTGCACACAGCCCTGTCCAAGATGGGCACAGCGCAAAAGCCATTCACATTACAGAAATCAAGTGTCTTGGGGTCTGTCTTTCAAAATCCATTTGCAATGGTTCTATCCACCCAGCAACTGATCGCAACTAGTGACAGAAACACAACCAAAATCGGGAATTAAATAACCTTATCAATATCATATGGCCATAATATCACATGATCCTTATGGACACTTATTTGTTCACAAAGAAGATCTTGTTTTAACCAGGGGTTCTGATTTTTTTCCTGCAAGATGCCTTTTGCACAATTTTGAATTGCACTAAAATTTATTCATACATGTGACAGAGATGTGGGCACTTAATTCAATTTTGCACCCAAATGAAATGCCTCATTGGCCTAACCCTAGTCTGTCCCAGGTATCAGGGGCTCCAAGGACATGGAGGATTTTAGAAAGTGAGACTGGCATCTTCCTGTGAAGAGCAGCCTGGCCCTGAGAATAAGGTGATCCAAGTGTAAAACTCAGGGATTCCAGTCATATGGGGAAAGGGTGCCTCATTCAGAGCTAAAGCCATGATTAGTAATTATCCCAGCCTCAGATGCACTAGGCTCTATCACATATTCCACGTCCATCCAGTGGGCACAGCTGAGCACCCAATTTATGAATCTAATCTCATCAGATTCCAGGCGTGACTTGAATACAAGAAACAAGCCCTCATTTGTCACAGGAATGCCACAGAATGCACTAATATAACAAGATAGAAAGGGGCAAGAGAATTTTCAGGGAATTCTGCCCACTGATCAACAGCAGTTCCACAGGGAATTTACACCTGTGTTAAGTCCTATTTTTCCATTGGTTATCACCAAGTTATGGAAATACAATAAAAACCAATTAAATGTAACAAAATTATCAACTAGAAGAAAGGTCAAAATAATACAGTGAACTAGAAAGACACAAGTTGGCAACTTCAGAGAACATGGCAGACAGATAGCAGCAGCTACGGAGGCTCTCTGAAAGACCCAGCTTAGAATTCAGGAATGGTGTGGAGTAAGGAATCATAAGCAAGAGGAGATACGCCCTGCTGACCCAAGAACAAACTGGGCTGAGAGAAACCAACTGGCAATAAAATCCTGGTGCTATAACAGGAACAGAAAAACCTCAGTGGGGAAGCTGGAGCCCACACCAATGGAAGCCACGTTTTGGGTTTCCCGCCACCACCACTGCGTCTACATCAGCTTGGCAAGGAGAGAGACATGCGAAAGCTCTGAGAACAGAATTGGTGAACAGAGTTGAAAGCAGGACGGGTGGGGAGCTGTGTATTGACCTGCGGTCAGTGAGAGAAACTGGGATTCTTCCACGGTCTAGCAGACTCCAACAGAGGACATTCTGGGACCGGGCAGACTTGTGGGAACAGGGCGCTGCAGTGACTTCAGTCATGTATCCCCCTCTCAAGTGGGATTGGTGAGCAGTGCCTAGCCTAGGTGATGCTGCTGGCTGAGACTCAGTAGGCTAGCACAACCCAGCTCCCAGTGCTTGGAGGTGCACACTAGCAGTGAAGCCTTCAATAGGTTGACCTGGAGGGGCAGGCCCCGCATAGGCTGCCTGGTCTGCAACTTCTTAGTGTGCTGTGATGGGCAGGAACACCTAGCCGGCACAATTCAATCAGACTGTGGCCGACAGGGAAGGAAGCTGGGCCTCCTATATACGCTTGCATATATAAGGAACAAAGAATATGGGAAGAGGCAGCAACAAGAAAGGCTCCTGGGCCCCCAATCCTAACAAAGAGGCAATAGCAGACACAGCACCCATAGATATAAAGCGCTATCTCCAGAGCCTCATAGACAACTTCAGGAATGAAGTTATTAATGACCTGAAGCTAGACATAAGCGGAATAGAGAAGTGCTAAGCATCACCCAAGAAAAAACAGATGGTGGAATGGAAGAACAGAAAAAGAGGGGAGAATTGTTTGATGGAGAAAATAGAGAAAGCATAGAATACATGAAGCAGGTTCAAAGAGATTACCAGGAAACTAAAAACTCTATCAACAACTGGCATAACAGCTTGAAAGAAACGAAGGACAGATTTTCTGAACTGGAGGGCAGATTTGTAATATGGGAGCATGAAATGAAAAACTTCTTAAAAATAACAAAGAAGCAAACAGCAATAATACAAAGTCTAGAAGATGATAAGAAGATCTATAACTTAATAATTAAGAACATAAAAGAAGAAGTAGGGACACAAACAAATGAACTACAAAAGCTACTCATAGTAATAATCCAGGAGAATTTTCCTCATTTAGCAAAAGTTAAAGATACTCAGTTGTATGAAGCATACAGGATCCCAGCCATACAGGACCTACAACCCAAACAGAGCAACACCCAGGCATATAATAATTAAAATTCCAGAAATCCAATACAAGAACAGAATATTAAAAGCAGTCAGAGAAAAGAAACAGATCACTAACAAGGGAACACCCATCAGAATTACAGCAGACTTCTCGGCACAAACCATCAAATCACGAAGAGCGTTGGAGGAAATAATTCAAGCTTTGAAAGATAATAGTCTCCAGGCAAGATTGATATATCCTGCACAACTATCCCTGGAAATTGATGGAAAAACAAGGTGCTTCCAGGATAAAGAGGAACTAGGGGAATATGCAACCACCAATTCAACTCTACAGAGAATATTGCAGGATATTCTAAAAAAGAAAAATACGAAGAATCCAGAAATAGTGGCAGAGAGGCTACAATGAATGGAGCAGAAAACAAAATGAAGAAGACAAACTGAGAACTAATGACAGAAAAAGAGCTCAACAGAAATGAGGCAGAGAAGATTGGATGATAGGAACAGTTATTTTGGAGAAAATGAGGTCTTAATACGTAATACTGATTTAGTATCATCTTGTTTTGAAGTCTCATCAAGCTTTTGTTCTTCTGTCTCCATTGGTCTAAACAGGTTGTATCTTACTGGATTTTATTATATATGATAGTATAGGCAAAAACTTTTATACATAAGGAGATTATACAGAAACCATTGTTCATTTTCTGTTAGTTGATTCTAAATACCCTGTAATACTGTCATTCTCTTAAATGGTTTTACATTGTTTTGATATATTTGATGCTACAGTATATGAAGTTATACTCAAAGATTTCAAGGAAAGACACAATATGGTAACTACTTTTATGACGGGATTATCTTGTGGTGAAACACTATTTTGCTTAAATGGTTATGCTTTGATCTGCGCTGTTTTGCTGTTATGCCCTCTTTTATCTGAATCTCCACTTTATTATTTACTTTTTTATTTTTATCCTTTTAATTAAGGGAAAAATAAATTAAAAAATAGCAGGATATATTATAGTAACCCACTTTGACTTTCCATTATCTTGATTTAAAGCCCTGTATTGCTCTCACCATCTTGTTTTGACTGATGTTCCTCTATTCTGTTTTGCTTGATAGTACCAGGTTTGAAAGTTTAGGCAACAGCTGTGAAGATAGTGGGATTCATTATGATGCCCATTCTGGTCGACTATTATCTACTTTTGAAGACCAAAATGTCTCCAATGTTTTGGTTTTGTTCTTTACTGTTTTGTTCAATTTTATTATAACTGATGATATAGGCAATTCTATTAGAGATAGCAGGAGGCATTATGGTAACCATTGTTGATCACCTTGTATTATGGTTTTACATTATCTATTATGTCCACCCTTTTGATTTGACTGACTTTGTTCTGTTATGTCACATTTGGTTCTACTCTCTTCCAAAAAAGTAATAAGAACTGTGGGACCAACAAAACCCAAAATGTGTAATTGTCATTGTACAAAAGAGAGAAAAAGAAAGTGCTCTAAACAATATAACTGCATGTATATTTAAGTGTATAAGATAGATAATGATATTACTGAGTTTTGTTGGATCATTGAACAGAACTGTTTGCAGTCTCACTGTTGGAATGTCCACTTTATAAGCTTTAATTTTGTAACTTGAACAATTATTTCTAAGATGACAATATGTAATGCATTAACTTGTGATTTCCTACTGTTTATTTTTTTCTGTAAATCTTTATAAGTTGTACCCTTTCTCTGCTTTTTTTCTTTTACTCTTTAAATAAAATTTAAAAAAAGAAAGACACAAGTTAATAAATAAGAGCTTAATAATATAATAAGCTTAGCATGGACACATAAAAAATAAAAAAATACAATAAAAGAAAGAAAATGTGTAATAGAAATGGAAAACAAGAGATAAAAATATTAGATCGTATTAAATATAAGTAAATAAAATAAACAAAGTAAAGAAAATAATAAGGCAGAGCAAATGAATCAAGTTCTAAAATTCTCTTGATGAGACTATTAGATGAAAGAAATATTTTTTCTGGGCTTTCTAATATTGAATTAGAACTTATGTGAGGACAGTGGTAAATCCCTGCTTAGGACAGATGTATTTCTCGCACCAACAGATGATTCTGTTGATAGGTGAGCTCTACTGTGTCTTTGCCCCTGGGCAAGGCCAGGAAAGGATTGTGTGTGTGTGTGTGTGTGTGTGTGTGTGTGTGTGTGTGTGTCTGCATGCACATGGAGTTGCTGCCATGCATGTAGCTTTGCAGCCTGCTGGCCAGGTAGGCGCACAGCCATGCAAAATTCTCCATCCTGTACTCTCAGGGATGGAGCCAAGGTGTACCTCAGGGCACATCTGCAAATGTGTCACAAAGCAGAGGAAGCAAATGCACCACTGACTTCTACACTGAAACAAACTACTATTCAGTCTTACTCTCACAATAATCAGAACCAGGCCCCTCAACCAGCCACATGTGATGGGTCCACTGGTCTCCACACAGGGCAGTGTCCTCCTCAAGCAAAGTGGCTAACTGCTTCAGCTCTGAGAAAGCACGAGGATGACCTTTCCCCTCTCCACAAGCGTCTCATGTGGCCACCTCCCACCAGGCGCTGCAGCACTGAGCACTTAGGGTCCACTGTTTTCTGAAGCCCCACAGTGGTTCGCTGCCAATTATTGGGACTTTCTCCAGATGGCTCATGTTCCACTGAAACAGGGTGGAGAAAACAAACAAAAGAGAGAACCAACAAAATGGAATGAAGGAAGAGCAAACAAAGAAATCAGGGAGGAAGAGGCAGAAGATGGGAGAGAAAAGACACAAGTAAGGGACAGATTTGGTACACAATTTTTGTTGTTTGTCACTGAACCTGCCTGAGCTGCTGTCACATTCATCTGGAAAGTACTGAAGAGCGCAGCAAACCAGAGCTCCATTCTCCACCCGGGGCAAGAGTTCTGCAGCAGCCGCCTGGGCCACAACTCACTCTGCATGGGCTCTTGGGCATGCTAAACTAAGCTGGCTAAGAAGGGCTCTCTCAGAGTGAAGTGAACATCAAAGGGACAGTAGAAATTATCCTTCCCACAACTTCTATGCAGTAAAAAGAGAGCTCTAAGTACATTGGGAAATGATGAGATTAAAAACAAATAAGATTTCTTGGAAGTAATAAGTGTAGATCAATATGGCCAATATATCTGTATTTCGACAAAGTCTGCTTCAGAAGGATTGGGAGTTTTCAGTCTTGAAAGTGGATAAACACAGCCTTCTTGAGGAGGTGCCCACCTGAAACTCTGTCAGTAGGAGGACACAACTATGCCAAATCCTCAAGAATGCTCACAAATGCTATGTAAAGTGCCGTAGATTACAAAGTCAGAGATTCAAGGTACTAAAATTCAAATAGATAAACTCAGTATCAGTGAAAATATCAGATGGAAAAGGACATTTCCCATACTTCTGATTTGGTACTTAGGGGAAGATACTGAGGAAATCAATCATAAACTTGTTATTATTTGGAAAATGAAGGAAACTAAAGGAAAAAATAAAACTAATCAGCTGTGTAAAATGAACATCTCCATCCTTTTTATACCCAGTGTAAATCATTCAAATCATCTTTATAATCATGAAAAATACTATTCACAATTCAATTTGTGATTTATTATTTGATTTAATCAATATGATGTCCCCTTTACTTTTGTTTTCAGGAGTTTATTGCTATGATTATTGTCTTAGTTATGAAATATTACCATAAATTCTTGTACTCTGATGTGACTCTCACCACGATGCTGGGATGCTTCAATATAGCACAGCCCAACTTCATGTGGTTTATTAAATGTCCTGATTTACAAGGACAAGAATATGAAAGCTGACGCTGTTGTACCCTAAAACAAGGCTCCCAAGATATTAATCACAAAGGAGGGTCAAGACATCTGTAAAAGAACACTTTATTTAAGCTGGTACTCAGTAGCACAGTGCAGATGGAGTTTGCAAAGCTGTGCACCTGCGCTAGAATTTTGACAGATTTTTATAGTTCATTTATGATTAGCTCATTGATCATTAAGTACATAGCGATAAGAAACAGAACCAAGGTGAGCCTTTGTTGCCCTTTGCATGAGGTCACAGGCATTTCACAGGGGGTGGTTAGTCAATTCATAGTCCTTGGTCTGCCAATTCCAGGAACATTTGTCTCTCATAAAGGGAACAATGGTTGACACAGCATAATTTGTTTCTGGCAAAGGGAACAAAGGTTGACAAAGCAAACAGGTTACTAAATGACATACTAAATGACACAATATGAACATCGCAGGCAGTCAATCTATAACGAAATGGTTGGTGCTTCGTAGTTACTAGGGTAATGAGCACAGAACAGAAAGACAATTCTGCTAATAACTATCCTTTTAACTAAATATTTTTGCTAGTAACTATCTTTTAACTAACTATTTTAGTTTTTTAAAAATTTAGTACAACAGCTCAATGTGTACTAAATGTCTGATGCTAACAACTCGTGGTCTCCTCTACATCTGTGTTAAACTTTAGAACTTTGATATCTGATGGCCTCAATGAGCTAAATTTATTTTATTTCATTTCATTTATTACTTATTCATGTGACACAGATGAGGATCAAGGCCTTAAGAGATGACACAGGTCCAACAAGTGAATGTTTCAACCTCTCGGACTATTTGGAGAGAACCCACACATTCAGAAAACAAAGTCACACGAGATAGTGAATGACTGTCAGCCCAGCACACTGAGGTTGAGGCAGGAGAATGAACAGTGGAGCAGAAACTTGGCAGCTGAACACTGATATAAGACCCAGTCTCAGAATCAAAGAGATACAAAGGATGCATGATGTAGTTCAGTGTGAATGTTCTAGGTTTAACAGCCAAAACCCACCCATCACACATAGAGGGGGATAAGCACATCCAGAGAATATTTTATGGACAATTAGAGCACACATTACAGAATCCTCCTTTACGTAACTTTTCACAAATGCACTTTCCCAAATGTGTGAGAGGCATGCAGCAACTCTAGAGCTGTCATAAAAAATTACATAACCTTATAGATGAATGACAGCTTGGATTTACTCTCTCATAGCTTTTGAGGAAGTTAAAACTTAAAACCCTAGAAGAAGTTAAAGTATCATTCTTTGCAGATGACATGCATCTCTACATAGAAGACCCCAATGAAAAACCCCATTGAAAGATTTCTAGATATAGTAGGTAAATTTAGAAATGCAGCTGGATACAAAATCAATACTCAAAAATCAATAGCATTTCCATACACTAACAACAAAATCACACAGAGAGAAATAAGAGAAGCCACACCCTTCACATTAGCAACCAAAGAAATGAAATATTTAGGAATTATTTTCACAAAAGATGTGAAAGATCTACATAGGAAAAATTATAATAAACTGAAAAAGATAAAATGAAGAGGATCTCAGAAAGTGGAAAGACATCCCTTGCTCATGGATAGGAAGAATAAATATTGTGAAAATGGCCATTCTCCCAAAGCTGTTATACAGATTCACTGAATCCTGATAAAAATACCATCAATATACCTCATAGATTTCGAGAAATCACTCCTAACTTTCATCTGGAGTGAGGAGAGACCTAGAAGAGCAAGGACAGTTCTAAGCCACAAAGACAAGGCAGAAGGCATCACAATCCCTGACTTGAAGTTATACTACAAATCAACTGTAGTAAAATCAACCTGGTACTGCAATAAAAATCAATCTAAAGATCAGTGGAATAGATTAGAAGGTACAACCACAGCTACAAAGATACTCAACCACCTTATCTTTGATAAAGGGGCCAAACATGTTCACTGGAATAAAGACAGTCTCTTTAATAAATGGTGCTGAAATAACTGACTCTCCATATGCCAAAAACCAAAACTAGACCCATGCCTATCACCATGTATAAAATTAAAATTCAAATGGATCAAAGATATGAATATTAAAACAGAAACACTAAGTATATTGGAAAACAAAGTGGGTAAAAACATTGAAGACATAGGGGTAGGTAGAGAATTCATGAACAGGAATCAAAATGCATGGGAAATACTTCCCAGAATCACAACTGGGCTCATGTCTTATTAAAAGTTTCTGCACATCAAAATAAATCTCTAGCATAGTGAAACGAAAACCTACAAACTGGGAAAAAAAAACTTATCATACTGTGCCTCAGACAAAGGACTTCTGTCTAAAACATATAAGAAATTAAAAAAAAAATCAGACCCCAAAATTCAAGGATCCAATCCAATAATGGGCATCTGAGATGAAAACACAATTCTCAGATGAAGAAATACAAATGGCAAATTAATACATGAAAAATGTTCATCAGCACGACTTATTAGAGGAATGCAAATTAAAACCGCACTGAGATTCCATCTCACTCCAGATAGAATGGCCAGGAGCAAGAAAACTACCAACAACAAATGCTGAAGAGGCTGTGGGGAAAAAGGAACTCTCCTGCACTGTTGGTGGGAATGTAGACTGTTGCAACCATTTTGGAGGTCAGTTTGGAGATTTCTCAGAAAGCTGGGATTGGAGGTCCCATTTGTTCCAGCTATTTCACTTCTAGGCTAATTCCCTGAAGAACTGAAGACTTCATATCACAGTGATATATGTGCACCCAGATTCATAGCAGCACAGTTTGTAATAGCCAGATCTTGGAAACAACCTAAGTGTCCATCAACTGAGGAATGGATAAAAGTTGTGGTATTTTTATACAATGGAGACTCAACTATAAAGAATGATCACAGTAAGGTATTTGTAAATAAATGGACACAGCTTTAGAACATACTCATAAGCAAAATAAATCAAACTCACATGTATAAATACCGAATATTTACCTAGTGTAAGAAATAGTAAGAACACATAAAAGTATGTGGTAATCATGATTCCCCATTATATTTTGAAGCCTTATAATGTTTTCATTCATTAATTGGAATGGTTTTATTCTGGGGTGTTTGATTTTATTGTCTGTGATAGTATGAACAGCTATTTTGAAGAAAACAAGACATTAAATTAGCTAGTGCTGATGTAATATCAGCTTGTTTTGAAGTCCCATCAAGCTTTTGCTCTCCTGTCTCCATCGGTTTTATCATGTTGTATCTTACTGGATTTTAGTATATGTGATAGTATACACAAAGCTTTTTATAGACAAGTAGGTAATATAGAAACCATTGTTCATTATTCGTTAGTTGGCTTTAAATACCCTGTAATACTTTCATCCTCTTAAATGGTTTTACACTGTCTTGTTATGTTTGCTGCTATAGTATATGAAGGTATACACAAATATTTCAAGGAAGTGGACACTATGGTACCTACTGTTATACTGGGTTATCTTGAGGTGAAACACTATGTTGCTTAAATTGTTCTGTTCTGACTTGTGTTGTTATGCCATCTTTTATCTTAATATTCTTTATTTTTTTAACTTAAAAAAAACAAGTTAAATCACCTTCCACTGTGACCATTTTTATAAACTCTAGGATCATGTCACTATTGGTCAAATTGCCCTGAGATGTTAGAACATTGGATTCAATCATGCCATTCTGATATTTAGAATACCTCTTTAAATTATGGACCATGGTTACCCAATGTCTGTTAAAACAGAGTAGCTATGAAAATGTTGCATTATGATCATTCAGAAAAAAGTAGCATCAATTGTGTCTCATTCATTTATGTAAAACCAAGAGATTTTTTTGCGTAAGAATTAAAACTGGGGGATGTGTGTGTGTGTGTATCAGGATACAAATATCTAAAAGAGAACAGGCTTGCCAGGTATTTACCAATTTCAAAATCTAATAACAAGTAATTTATCGAAATATATATATATATATAGTTTATTTTTTTTTCTTTTACTTCTTACCTTCAACAGTTACTGATCTCCAACCAGAAGACAAATATTTTTCTCTGTATCATGATTTGGTTTTGATGCTCCTATGACATTTAATTTCTAGGTCAAAGAAAAGGTTATATCTAGTACCTGTTTCTGGGATGATGAGAGTTCAAACAGTGATGTCAAAAGGGCTTACCAGCTCTGTTACGTGCTGTTAACAGTAGAAAGGAATAAAAATGTGTTCTCATGAAGGGAGAATTGCTTCCTCCTCTTGCAGGAGGCTAAGAGGCATGAGCATTCCCTCCCAGAGACTGATCTGCACACATCCTTGTATCCTGGGGACTGCAGAACTTTCTGGGGTGGGCAGAGCCCTAAGCACTGTGTCCCTGCTGCAGATGCAAATTTTCCAAGGCATCCTTGTGCCCACTGCTGCACACAGCATGGACTGTAACTCAATTGTTTCTTCCAAATGCAGAGGACATTTTATACCACTGGGCTCACATGAGAAGCCTCCCTCCATGCTCTGCACTCTTTCTGCACCACTGCACCCATCAGGGGATTTGCATTTTGTCCCCAGGGAAGCTTTTCCAAGCAAGTCTCAGATGAAAGCTGGCTCTAACTTGGCCTTGACTGATCAGAACTCGGCAGTTTAATTTCTCAAAATGAGACTCCCTCGTCAGCCCCTGGGCTGCTACTGCTCTGGATCACTGGTGAGGACACACGGAGGTGAGGAGGGGGATTGGTTGTCAAGGTGAGTTTCTGCATCCCACTGCTGCTGAGCTGACTTCTGTCCATATGTGAGATGTGCCACCCTAACTTAAAGCATGGGTGAGTGAGGTTAGATCAGGGAGTCAAGAAAATTCCCAAAGGTCTGAGGAACTGGCCTCTGATGAAGATTGCCACAAAGAAAGACAGGCTGGCTCAGATGAATTCTAGAGGGATCCTTGGGATTAGAAATCTTGGACACAATCTCTAATTTGAAAATTTTTCATTGTAGATTAAGATAAAAATATTAATTTCACTTCATAATGAGAAAACATAGAAATCTATGAAAAAGGCTCATGATGTTGTTTCCTGACATTGCAATTCTCTTTAACCATTTTACAACCCATGGGAGATGTTGGGATGTCCCAGACCTCACTCTCTCTGTCAGTCACCACTGAAGAAACGACCTCCATCTCCTGCAGGGCCGGTCAGGGCCTTCTGCATAGTGATGGAGACACTTATTTGCATTGGGTTGTGCAAAAGCCAGACCAGGCTCCAAGAGGTGTGATTTATGAGGCTTCCAACCAATATTCTGGTATCTCAGAGAGGTTCAGTGGCAGTAGTTCAGGGACAGATTTTAAACTCAAAATCAGCAAGGTGCAGCCTGAAGATGTTGGACTTAATTACAGTTATCAAGGTACACATGTGCCTCTCACAGTGATGCAAGCCTAAATACAAACTTCCCTGCCAGGGGAGGCCCAGCTGCCCTCCTGCACTGTGGTCTTGGGAGTACCACAGAACATCCTGAGGTGTGAGAGGAAGAGGCTGAACAACCAGAACAACAAGTTGCAACTGAGGCCTCTGCCTGGGACAGAAAGTGAGAAAGATAGCAGAGTAGCAAGGACCTGTGTCATGGAAGAGAAAGAGAGAAGAAATCTCTCCACTCTGAGGTCCTCCTTGTGCACACTCTTGACCCAACACATGGTGTAGCGAAAAGTAGGCAGAAGGTGACTGTATTTTAAAGACAAAACAAATGAACTTCATTGTATTTCTGGATGTGCTGTGTAAGAAAATGGTAAAAAAAAAATCACAATAAGTGTTCCAAAAGTTTGAATCTGTGCAACTAGAAAATTTGAAAACATATGTAGTGAGACCAGGGGAGTTGAAGGGAAGCAGCAACAAGTGGCCTGGGGACTGAGGACATGGAAGGGAACAGGTTAGAATTTTGAGATGTCCCATGACTCCAGCTGGTCATGACCTAACCCAGAGGCACAGGAGGGATTCTGGAGATCCAAGACCTGCACTGAGTTATGAAGAACAATTCCAAAGGAGAAAGTGAGCAGAAACAGATGGAAGCAGATGAGACCCCGAAGGTAACACGGTGTGGAAAGCAAAGAGATGAAGAGAAATCCAATGGGAGGCACAGAAGCACTGGCTACTATGATAAAAATAAAAAGAAAGAAAGAAAGAAAGAGTGAAACTAAGAGAGATTCATGTCCCAGAGTCAAAATACCATTAGTAGAATGATATTTCGGTTTTCAAATGTAAACTTAACCTATGTTACATTCAAATGCAATTTCCCCTTGGGGATCCTTTCATTTGTGGGATCACAGGACCTTGAGCAGGAAGATACTGAAGGTTTCAGCTACAGAAGTGTGCATGTGCTTCCCTTTTTTGGTCACCTTCTTACACTGCAAGTGCCTAGCAACATTGTTCAGCCTCTTTCAAACTATTTATTACAATATTTTGCTTACAACACTGTGACCTTCTTATGGTTTGAAAACTGGTGCTCAACTTAACGCCAGCTGGATTACATCAGCATGCAGTGAGAGAAGATTCTCCACCTGAAGAGTGTTGCCAGGATAAATAGGTGGAGAAGAAGAGAGGTGTTGGGAGGGATTGAGGCATTAAGGAGACATTCTGGGTTCTCCTATGAGTTGCTGTCTGAGCTGTTGGTTCTCCTGGAGAAGCTTTGGTCTTCATATCGAGCATTGATTCCTGGCTCCAGGGTGGAAGACATGTTCTCCAGGATGAACTCGTCACGCTGCTTCTTGGCACATACCTGACTGTGCTTGTCGTTGGAGGAGCTCGGGGCCTCCGTGTCGCTAAGGACACCTGGGGTGCCTTTCAGGACAGCCCTGCTCTTTGATGTGAGTGTGACTTCTCGGCTCCAGTGTAGAACCCTCATCCCACTAGCACAGCTCCTTCATCCTGCTGGTATAGACTTTCTGGCTTCCACCGCTGACCCTTGGGTTTTCGCGGCACGAATCTGTAAAAGAGACTGGTGCGAGTCCCTCTTGTGGGCTCTGGACTTGCAGTTGGACTCGGGGAGGCGTTGTTCTGAGCTCTGGGTTTTTATCTGGACTCATGTGGGACATTGCCATGGGATTTAGACTCTTGACTAAATAATCTGTATTGTTGGTGTTGTGGATAGATTTCCTGCATTCTCCTGTGTTAACTTCCGGTGACCGTTATAAAAATAATAAAAACTCCATGTCCTGATATAAATTGTTCTCTGTGTACAACCCCTGACTAGGACAGACCTAATTCAACATCAGCAGAATTGCCGCAGATATCTCAGGAAACTTTAGGCTTTTAATGTTTTCATTTTTTTTCATTTTATTATTGGAAACTGGATCATGCACAACACTCATGAATAATCATTTCTGTAGTCCTCCTAAAGTGATCCAGTGATCATGCAGTCCTTAGGATTAACCCTGGCACACACCCCTGCCCCAACCAAGCACAGCATGCACAGCACAGAAACAATTCTCTATGCTACAGAAATCAAGTGTCCTAGGCTCTAATGATCTTGCAGAACACACTTGTAATGCTCCTATCAACCCAGCCACTGATACCAACTGGTGGCAGAAACACAATCCAAATCACAAACCAAGTACACTTACAAAATCATATTGTCACAATCCCTAGTGAAATTTATATGTTCACAAGGAAGGTCTTGTTTTCACCTACAATTCTGATTTTTTCCTAGAAAGTGCAATTCCTTTGCACATCTTTGGATGCATTAACATTTGTTATACAAGTAACAGAGATGTGCACAGTTTTTCAGTTTTGGACCCTAGGCAAATGCCTCACTGGCCTCACCATAGTCTGTCCCAGGAACCAGGGAATCCAAGGACATGGAGGATTTTATTCACAAGATATTGGCATCTTCACTATGAACAGCAGCCCATCCAACCCTGGGAAATAACAGCGCACACTTGAAAGGGATAAATACAGAGACAGAAAGACACATGAGGGAAGGATGGGCTGGGGAGAGCACATGTGAAAGAAGCACTAAGTGAGGGAGAAAGGGGTGGGGAGGGAAGGGCAGGGGAGGAAGAAGGAGAAGAAACAAAAGATTAAAACTACTGAGAAACAACCTTCAATCTAAAAGTCTGCTCAGAAAAATGAGACATTAGAAGGAAATGTGGGGTGTGTAAGACATAAACGATCCCTAGCAGTGCTTCCACAGTATAGGAAATGCTGGTGCACATTATCCAGAAACAGAGAAAATGAGGGCCAAAATTTTTAAGTCACATCTACCATGGTAGCTGCAAGTATAAATGTATAAAAATTCCTTATGATTCAGTATCTTTTATTGTTTACTATCTGCTGAATAAACAGCAGTGTATGTCATGGAGTTTATAACAATAAAATTAAAATGAGTGACAACAGCATCGTGAAAACTCCTTCATCTGCAGTCTCTCTAAGGAGAATGTTAAAGGGGACAAATAGGTAAGGAACCTCCAGTCACAGCCACCCACCAAGAAGGTCACACATGGGGACCACAGATGGTGGCTTAAAGTCCACCTATGATGCATTTCCAAAGCAACAGAAAACTTACAACAGTACCAGCAGAGTACTGGTTTTCCGTGTCTTTCCCATGGTGTTCTCTCTGGTGGTGCCTGTGGTTGCTGCTGTTGTTCCTGCTCCTCATCAGCCAGCGCTCTGGTTCCTGTTAAACTGAACCTGAACAAGGAGAATAAGAACTCATTGAGAACATGGCACATTCCTAGATTCTATGCTCAGCAACTTTCATGTGCTAATTTATTTACTTCTCACAGGAAATTTTCAGACATGCTGTAATTTCCACTTGAGAAATATTTGGCACAGGAAAAATTAATTTACCTAACATCACGTATAATTCACCAAATGCAAATTCAATAGTCTATCTTCCTCTCTGGTCTTATCTCCCACCCACATTAACACACCTCTGACATCAGGGAAGAAATGTGCAGGCCCCAGGTCAACACCATGGAGCTGACAGGTTGGGTAAGTTTCCAGCTGCAGATGGAAGAGGAGGGTGTGGGATGCAGTGCTTTGACCCCCGTCTGCTCTGAAACAGCATCAGGGTGAGTGTGAACAATGAGCTTGAGCCCAGCCTGTGCCCCTGTGATGTCATCAAAGCCACCACCTCGCAGGTCCAGTACATCAATTGCCCAACTGACCCTGAGTCCGTGTGTGAGTCTTGTACTCAGGTGATGTCCATGCACAGCCACCATTTGTATTAGAAAGTGTCACAAATCTTTTTGTAAAATAATTCTTTAAATTTTCACTTAGTTCCTTAAACATAGTTTCTGTGTAAAGTTCTAAGATAGAAATTAGCTTCTAATTTTGTGTTAGAAAAATTTTCACCCACATAAGAATTGTGCTACCTAACGCATGATTTTGTTTTCATTATTTCCAAGATGGTCATAGATACCACAAAACTACAAAGGTCCCAGTGTAAAATTATTTTTTTTCCAGAGGAGTTTAGGTTCAGTAAATTTTGCTTAGAATTAAGGTATATTTTCTTTGACAACTGCACTGCTATGTTTCCACAGCCATACTCAGGTGATGGCACTGTCCATGCCCTCAGAATTTCCCAGGTGCCATACTGAGGGCAACCTCCCCTCACCAGGAACACACTACAACTACAGCTGTTGCCTGTACCATGAAGGCATGTTTTACATATTCCTGATGCCCAGTATTCACGTTCCCTTTAATGAGAAATATGTAATCTCGGCAAATTGTTACTCAGTTTTAGAGAAAAGTGAGATTTTCCATTTTGTTAGAATCTACATTTGCAAATTCTATTCACGATATCTAGAGATACCAGAATCACAAAGATCTTGGCGGATCCACTCCTAACATTTACATTGCATGACAAAGCTCCCATCACTCTCTGCTCTTATGTGGGCAACACTGAACACACCTGTGTGTTTCTAGTACACACTGGCAGAACAAGCAAGTTCGGAAGAGATGACTCATACACAGCGCCTTAAGATGCTTCCGTGTTTTTCACAATGATGTGTGGCTGGGAGACTCTTCTTCCCTGTTGTATATTTATGCCCCTAAAAAAGCATTGAATTTCAAATTAAAATGCATATATGAAGCGGATTAGGTAGAAAATTCTTTCTACCAGGGCAAAATGTTTCCCCTGTTCATATCACTTTCTATTCATTAACTGAGACTGGGAGATCAGAAGCAAGATGTGGGGTGCAGAGTCACATCCATCAGCAGTGCTGACTGAGGTTACACAGTGCCGACATTAGGAGAGCAGACAGGAGGGTGCACAAATGGTCACGACTCTGAACAAAGTTCCGAGAGATGAAATGTTGCCATCAGTGAAGACTGAGGAACAATGGGCACAGAGGAGGAATGAGAGGGCCCTCCAGGGTGCAGAAACCACAGGTGAGGGTTTCCTCGCAGGAGTCTCAAGATGAGGAAGCAGCCTAAAGATCAATTTAGAAACTCCCCAGATACAGCCACTAGATGTGATGCGGGGAGTTTTAGCTTCAAATAAATAATACATTTAAAGTTCGTGGGTCTTACAGAGTGACACCAGGCTTCCTCAGATTAACAATAGTCACCAGGTAATAAAAGGGGCCAAGAAACCACACAAAAGAGAGAACTAACAAAAGGGAAGGGGAGGCCCAGCAAAGACAGAAAGCAGACAGGAAGACACAGGAGAGTGATGAGAGAGAAGAGGAAAGAGACAGGAAAGGGACAGATTTGCCACCCATTTTTATTATTTGTCATCAAAGATGCCTGAGGCCCTAGGGCATATTCAATACCAGGAAAGATTTATACTCCAGAAATGTCTGCTTCAGACAGATTGGGAGCTTCCAACCCTGAAGCTGGTTCCAGGTAGCCTTGTGGAGGAGGTGCCCTGATGAAGACCTGTCTGGAGGCTGACACAAGCAAGAAAGTGCTCAAGAATGCTCAGGAACACTGTTGAAAGAGCCATAGACAACGAAGTCAGAGACTCATAATATTAGAAAACAAATACATGAACTAATGTATTATCACCTTTAATGTTGCTTTCAGAAGATTATTAGTATAATTATGTTCTTAGATATAAAATATTAAAATAAATTCTTATACTCTGATGTAAGTCTCACCTAAGATGCTGGGATACTTTAATATAACACAGCCAAACTGCATGTGGTCCTTAAAATGTCCTAACTTCCAAGGACAAGAATATGAAAGCTGACTCACTGCATCCAAATCTGATGCTAACAACTGTGGTCTCCTCTGCATCTTTGTTAAACTTCACAACTTTGCCTTGAGACTGCTCCGGTGAGCTGAAATTTATTTTCTTCCTTTTCACCTGCTACTTCTCATTCATGTGAGAAAGATGATGAAATGGCCTTACAAGTCCAGACAGGTCCAATAAATGAACTTTCCAACCTCTTCCCCTATTTAGAAAGAACACACACACTCACAAGGTAAGTCACCTAAGACAGATGGTGCACACCTGGAATCCCAGCACACAGATGGCTGAAGCAGGAATATAGAGAGATGGAACCACAGCTGGGAAACTGAAAAACACAGTGAGACCCAGTCTCAAAATCTAAGAAATAGAAAAGACTGATGTAGCTCAGTGTGAAAGTCCCAGGTTTAACCCTGAACACACACACACACACACACACACACACACACACACAGAGGGTGATAAGCACATACAGAGAGTGTATCATGTACAAAAAATCACACATTACAGAATCCTCCTTTGCTCATTTTGGCACTAACACACTTTCCAAAATATGTGAGAGGTGCCCTGCACCTCTTGGGTTGTCATAACAAATAACACGAACTTATAGACTAAAGACAGCATGGCTTTACCCTCTCACAGCTTTGGAGGAAGTTTCCAACTGATGCCCTTTCCACAGTGACCATCTCAGATAAACTCCAGGACCATGCCAGTCATTGATTCAAATCATCCTGAAAGGTTAAAACACTGGATTCAATCATGACATTCTGACATTGAGAATGTCTCTTTAAATTATGGACGAAAGTTGCCTAACATCTATTAAAACAAAGGATAGCTATGAAAAGGTTATTTTATTATCTGGGTTATGTGATTGTGTGTGTGATTTTGTGTGTGTGTGTGTGTGTGTGTGTGTGTGTGTGTGTGTGTATAAGGATATACATATCTACAAAAGAACAGTCGTGACCAGGTATTTACCAGTTTCAAAATCTAAATGCAAAGAATTTCACATCGTCTATATAAGGCATATTTAGTTTTCTTTTACTTCTTGCCTTCAACAGAGTTACTGATCTCCAACGAAAAGACAGATACTTTTCTCTGTATCATATTCTTTTCAGTTTGCTGCCCTATGTCATTTCATTTCCAGGTCAAGGAAGATTATATCTAATATTTGTTTCTAAGATGATGAGAGTTCAGCGAGTCACATGAGAAGAGTTAACAGCTCTGCTACACGCTGCTAACAGTAGAAAGGACTAAAAATGAGTTCTCATGAGGTGAGAATTGCTTCTTTCTAAGAGGAATGAGCCTTCCCCTCCCAGAGACTGATCTGCACACCCCTGTATCCTGGGGACTGCAGTCCTGTCTGGGGTGGGCACAGCCCTGAGCACGGTGCCCCTGCTGCAGATGCTGATTTTCCAAGGGATCCTGGTACCTACTGCTGCACACAGCATGGACTGTAGCTCCATTGATTCCCCCGACACAGAGGACACTTGATACCACTGGGCCCACATGAGAAGCCTCCCACCATGCTCTGCACTCCTTCTGCACCTCTTCACCCACCAGGGAATTTGCATATTGTCCCCATGGAGGAACTTCCCAAGCAAGTCTCAGATAAAAGCTGGCTGTAACTTTGCCTTGACTGATCAGGACTCTTAAGTTAAATTTCACAAAATGAGGCTCCATATTCAGCCGATGTGGCCGCTACTGGTCTGGATCACTGGTAAGGACACAGGGAGATGAGGAGGGGCACTGGGTCAAAAGGTGAGTCCCATTGCCACCTGGCTGACTTCTGTCCATATGTGAAATGTGCAGCCCTGACTTGAAGCATGGGTGTGTGATGTTAGATCAGGGAGTCAAGAAAGTCCCCAAAGAACTAAGGACACGTCCTCTGATGAAAATTTCACAAAGAAAAACAGGGATGCTCAGATGAATTCTAGAGGGATTCTTTGATTAGAATTCTTGGATGCAATATCAAATTTGAAAACTCTTTACTGTACATTAATGTAAAAATATTAATTTCACTTAACAGTGACAAAACACAGAATTTATCAAAAAGGCTCATGATGTTGGTTCCTGATATTTCACTTCTCCTTCATCATTTTAGGATCCATGGAAGATGTTCTGATGACCCAGACCCCACTCTCTCTGTCTGTCGCCACTGGAGAGACTCCTTCCATCTCCTGCAGGTCCAGTCACAGCCTCCTGCATTGTGATGGAGACACTTACCTGTATTGGGTTGTGCACAAGCCAGGCCAGGCTCCAAGGGGTGTGATTTATGAGGGTTCCAACCAATATTCTGGCATCTCTCTGACAGGTTCAGTGGCAGTGGGTGAGGGCAGATTTCACACTCACAATCAGCAGGCTGGAGGCCGAAGATGCTGGAGTTTATTACAGTTTCAAGGTACACATCTTCCTCTCACAGTTCTACAGTCCCGAACACAAACCTCCCTGCCTGGGGAGGCCCAGCTGCCCTCCTGCACTGCTGTCTGGGGAGCAGCACAGCACAGCCTGCTCTCTGTGAGAGGAAGAGGTTGAAGAATCAGAACAAAAAGCTGCAGCTGAGGCCTCTGCCAGGGAACATGAGGAAAAGAGCAGAGCAGCAAGGAGCTGTGTCATGGAAGAGAGAGAAGAAAACTCTCTACGCTGAGGTCTTCCTTGTACACACCCTTGACCCAACAGAGGCTGTAGTGAAAAGTAAGCAGATGGTTACTGTATTGTAAAGGCAAAATAATGAACTTTCTTCTCCTTCTGAATGTTTTGTGTGTGAAAATATTAAAAAAAAACATGATAACTGTTCTACAGGTTTGAGTTTCTGCAACTGTTGAATTTGAAACCATGTATTGTGAGATCAGGGGTGTGGAAGGGAAGCAGCAAGGAGTGGCGGGGGACTGAGGACATGGGAGGGAGCAGGAGAGAATTTCGAGATGTCCCATGACTCCAGCTGGTGATGTCCTAACCCAGAGACACAGGAGGGATTCTGGAGATCAGGGACCTGTGCTGAGACGTGAGGAGGAACTCAGAAGGACAGACGAGCAGAAACAGATGAAAGCAGACTGGGACCCTGAAGGCAACACAGTGTGGAAAGCAATGATATGAAGAGAAATCCACGAGGGAGGCCAAGAAGGACTGGCTACTAAGATAAAAATGGCAAGAAAGAATGAGTGAAACTGAGAGAAATTCATGGACCAGAGACAAAATAACATTAATAAAACGACTTTTGTTTTCAACAGTAAACTTTATCTGTATTACATGCAAAGGACATTTCCCTTGGGGATCCTTGCTATAAAACCAACCAAAAAGTTTCACTTGTGGGATCAGAGCACCTTGAGCAGAAGGAACAAACTGAAGGCTTCACCTACAGAAGTGTGTATGTGCTACCCTCTTCTGGTCAGCTTTATGCCCTGCAAGTGCCCAGTGACACTGTTTTTTGCAATATTTTGCTTACAACAGTGTGACCTAATTCAACTCCAGCAGAACTGCCACAGATATCTCGGGAAGCTCCATGAATTTAGTGTGTCTGTTATTTTCATTTTATTTATTGAAAACTGGCTCATATAGAACACTGGTGAAACATCATTTCCATCGTCCTCCTAACATGATCCAGGGCTCTTGCAGTCTTTAGAATTAAACCCGGCACACACCCTTGTCCCAGCCAAGAACAGCACACAAGCCATTCTCCATGTTACAGACATCAAGTGTCTTCGAGTCTAATAACCTTGCAATAGACACTTGCAATGCCACTTTCAACCCAGCCACTGCTCGCAACTCGTGGCAGAAACACGACCAAAATCACCAACCAAATAGGCCTAGCAATATCATATATTGCCACAATCCCCATTTTTATTTGTTCACAAGATCTTGTTTCCACCACAATTCTGATTTTTTTTTTACTATTAGATGGTCTTTGCACAACTTTAGATGCTTTGA
Organism: Cavia porcellus; assembly: GCF_034190915.1. Classification (NCBI taxonomy): domain Eukaryota; kingdom Metazoa; phylum Chordata; class Mammalia; order Rodentia; family Caviidae; genus Cavia; species Cavia porcellus. The sequence continues at coordinate 39,678,804 of NW_026947501.1, read as the reverse complement.
AGTTAATCATACAAGTGACACAGATGTGGGCAATTTCTTCATTTTTGCACCCAAGGCAAATGACTCACTGGCCTCATCCTAGTCTGTCCCAGGTACCAGGGGCTCCAAGGACATGGAAGGTTTTACAAATATGAGACTGGCACCTTCACTGTGAAGAGCAGCCTGGTTCGTATTAACCAAGTCTTAGAAGCAACACAAATGCTCATCACAAGTGTACATACCACATTGTTTCTCCACTGTGAGAGCTTAAAAGAGTGAGTATCAAAAGGCATAACAGATGTGAAATAGTAAGAAAATGTTCAAATGGGAAAGGGAACTAGGGTACGGAAAGACAGAAGAAAAAATGATAAAAGAAGGAAAAATGGAAACAAAGGTTTTGTAAATAAGGAGGGGATCAAGGACTGAGGAGAGTAGAGAGGAATGGAGATAAAGGAATCAACCTATATCATGTACTGGAGCCAGTTCCCTATGAAGTTGCATCACCATGTATACTTAAAATGCACCAAAATTTACCTAACTTTTAAAATTTGAATAGTTTTCTTTATACATCAAAATTAAAAATGCAGTTTGCAACTTATAAAAATAGAAAATCATAAAAATGTACTGATCCTCCTTCTTCATTATTTTGGGATACACTGAGTTGTTGAGATGAGCCAGAATCTACTCTGTCTGTCCATCACCACTGGAGACTCAGCCTCCATCTCCTGCAGATCAAATCAAAGCCTCCTGATCTAGGAGGCAAACATCTCCTCAATTCACTTATACAGATGCCAGGGTGCCCTCCATCGCGTATGATTTATAACATTTTAAGAAACACCTTTATGTCTCAAAATATCCAGTGGCAGTGAGTCAGGCATACATTTCCCACTCAAAATCAGCAGGGTGGAAGCTGAGGATGTTGGAATTTATTACTGCATGAAGGTCCACAAGCTCTTCCCGCACTGTTAGAATCTCAACATAAACCTCCCTGCTTGGGGTGGACTGCTGCCCTCATGTGCTACTTGCCTGGGGAAAAGCACAGCCAGTTGCTTGAGGTTGTGGAAGACAAAGACGATGATGCCTTGAGAGGAGCAAATTGTGACTAAGGTCTGTATCCCTTGGGAACCTCAGCTGCCTACCAAGCACAATTCATTAATAACCTTCTCCATTGTAATGACCTTCACAAGACAAACACGGCAACAAATCAGATGACCCAGAGTCTACAGAGTCAGTAGAGAAGACTGAGTGGGAAGAGGTCATGAGTAACAAGGACCTGTGCTCCAGTGAAGCCTGAATACACAGGGGAGGAGAATGAGGGTGACTTCACAGGCTCCTTGTGTGCCTCGCAAATTCCTGGCATTTTATGAAAGTTGGAACATAAATCAAATCACAAGCATGCAACATGGACTTTGGTTTTAGACAGGTGGACTAGTAGGAATTCATCAAGTCCAAAAGAAAATCTTCACTGTACATTATAATATTGTACAAACATACCTTTCCAAATTGAGGAAAACATTAAGAAGTTTCATGACAAATAGCCCTTTAAGAAATTCAGGACCACCATACCAGCACTGTAAAAAGAAGTTCATCAAAAGGAAAAAATACAGAAATCAAGAACAAAAATAAAGCAATGAGAGGAATTAGTCAATATCTTTCACCAATAACTCACAATGTAAAAACATTTACAAATAACATTGTAAGGATCAGAGACCACACAGTCAGAGATTCTATAGCAGTTCAAAAATAATTCAGTGAGGCATGGTGCCAAGTCGCTGTACCCCAGGACTCAGGAAGCTAAGGCAGGAGGATTGCTGCATGTTCAAGGACAGCCTGGGCTACAAAGTAAATTCAAGACCAGCATAAATTGCATGATCAAAAAGATGACAAAAAATCAATATTTTAAGTATAAATGAAAAGAGTAGAAATTACACAAAGCAAATGGTCTGCACCAGAATTGGAGTTGGAAACCATATTGAAGAAATCAAAGTGTATTATGTAGAAAAGTGAAACTAACAAAAAATCATTAATCAACAAATTAAATTTATATTTCATGGTACTTTATAAGCAATATAAATTTATAACTCATCTTGAAATTTTAAAGCATTAGCACATTTTTGACAACAGAGTATTGATTTCATTAATACGAACTCCCCTTTTATATCATTCACTAGATGTACTACAAATTCTTAAAATCTGATTCAAATTTGATCTAACATTGCTGCCGTACCCTACTGTAACACACCCAAATTGTACATGGGCTAATGGACTGCTGAATTTCCAAGGACAATAATATGAAAGCTGAATCAACGTGCCCATTATTTTCCATCAATTTCTCATATCTTCTCTATATTTTTGTGAAACTTTAAAACCCTGCTCTGTGCCTGTTCCCATGAACTCAACCCTTTTTTTCTGTCATGTTACTCACTGCTGTTAATTCAGGCTAGATAGATAAAGAATAGAATCTAAAAGTGAGGCGAAGGGAAATACACTAAGGTATGCCATGTACATGTATCTACCCCACACAATAAATGCAATCATTATGTATTGCAAACATGTACTAATCAAAACGCATAACATTTCAAAAACAACAAAACAGAACCTAGAAATGTCAAACACAAAGTCACACCAACCTTTCCAAGTGTTTACAGAGAATGTAAACACTCAGAAGACAAAGACACAAGCAGGATGACACAGCCTGTCATCCCAGCATTCAGGGAGCCTGAGGCAAGAGGATGGCAAGTGTTGGCCTAAACTGACAAAATTAGTGACTTAAGATTACTCTGTCTCATAAGACAAAAAAATAATAGACAAAGACGCTGTGATACAGATTAGTGAGAAGATTATGGGTTCAACCCAAGGGCAGGAGTGGAAAAGGCAAAGAAGGAGATGGAGGAGAAGGGCAGGAGAAACGTTTTGAGCATTGTATTTTAAATGAGAGCAAACAAGAAGAAATATCTATTTTTCCAATAAGTTTCCACACTTCTGAGGGCATGAGCCAGAATTCTCTGACTGTCATTTTAAAAATACCACGAACTTCAGGTCTTCAACACCAGGCTTATCTCCCGGCTTGGAGGAAGAAATCTGAAATTGAAATCCCGCAGCAGATCAGACCCAGCACCGCTCCCAGGATCATCCTGGCCTGAGCTGCTCACTAACTCACACTGCACAGAGACAGGAAGAAGCCTGGGGTCGCCCTGATGTCCTCACACACGGGCTCCTTTTCACACAAGCACTGCGGCTTCACAGCCCTAGGACAATAAAACACATGACGACAAGGACTTTTATGACCACTTAGAAAGACAGCTATGAAGTTATACCTCCTCCATCCACACAGGACTTCAGGGGAATTTTTGCCTTAAGAAGTATTTTTATTAATCTTATGTGTGTGTGTGGCATAGACACATCCACACATTTGTATACAGATTCATATTTGAGAAACAAATACATGTATTAAATTTTATACTAAATGTAAATAATTTCACAAATAAATCTCAATGGAGATAAACACAACAGATCATTCAAAAATTTTTAAAACACAATAAAGAAGAATTTTATATTCAATACAGAAGGCATAATTTCTTCAAAATTTCCACTTGATTTATAGAGGCTATTAGGTATATGTCAGAAAACAACGTGTAAATTCTTTCAACATGACTGTTTTTATCCTGTTTAGCCTCCGTATTCAACATGGTGCTCATGCTCCTGTCACAGGTGCAGACTTTCACCCTGCAGTCCTCATGCCCACTACTACAGACAGCAGGGACTTTCTATGTATGGGTTCCCTTCAAACACAGAGGAGAGTTTCTATCACCAGCTCCCAGGAGAGGCCCCCGCCTGCCTCTTCACTCTTTCCACACCACTGCACCCATCAGGGCATTTGCATCTTGCTCCTCCGAGGGGAACTGCCCATGCCAGTCTGAGATAAGAGCTTCTCTGCAACCTCGCCCTGGGGAATCAGGACTCTTGAGTCCAGCTTCTCAACATGAGGCTCCCTGCTCAGCTCCTGGGGCTGCTGATGCTCTGCCTGCCTGGTAAGGACACCTGGAGCTTAGGGAGAGATGGGGCAAGAGGTGGGCTCTGGATACCCTTGTTGCCCAGATGTGTTTAGAACATAGTGACATGGCCTGGTTTGCAGCATGAAGAGGGGAGGATCTGGTCTGCAGGGTGAGGAGAATTCCTAGGGAACGAGGACCTCTGTACTTAGCTGATGATTTTACACAAAAAACACAGAGATGCTGCAGGAGAACTCTATGAGTTCCCTTGGGACTGCTAGTCTAGGGCCCCATTCTTCAAGTAGAATGCTTTTGTACACAAATCAGAATGACAAAAATAATTTAGACTGCTATATAGAAAAAAGGGAAAACAGTGAAAATGGCTCAAGATACTTGCAAGTGATCTCAAATTTCTCCTTTATCTTTTTAGGATCCACGGGAGATGTTGTGATGACCCAGACCGCACGCTCTCTGTCCATCGCCCCTGGAGAGCCAGCCTCCATCTCCTGCAGGGCCAGTCAGAGCCTCCTGCATAGTAATGGAAAAACTTACTTGAGTTGGCTTGTGCAGAAGCCAGGCCAGGCTCCTCGGCTCATGATTTATCAGGTTTCCAATCGGGAATCCTGGGTCCCTGACAGGTTCAGTGGCAGTGGGTCAGGGACAGATTTCACTCTCAAAATCAGCAGGCTGGAGGCTGAAGACGCTGGAGTTTATTACTGTTACCAAGGTACACATGCTCCTCCCACAGTGCTACAGCCCCGAACACAAACCTCCCTGGCAGGGGAGACCCAGCTGCCCTTCTGCACTGCTGCTAGGTAACAGCACAGCACAGCCTGCTCCCTTTGAGAGGAAGAGGCTGAAGAAGCAGAGCAGCAAGAGGCAGCTGAGGCCTCTGTCCAGGACTGAGAGTGAGGAAGACAGCAGAGCAGCAAGGCCCTGTGTCATGGAAGAGAGAGAGAAGGAAACTGTGCACTCTGAGGTCTTCCTTGTGCACACCCTTGACCCACCAGATGCTGCAGTGAAAAGGAGGCAGATGATGACTGTACTTTAAAGGCAAAACACTTAAACTTCTTTGTCTTTCTGGATGTGCTGTATGAGAACAAGGTGAAATTCAGGGCAACTGTTCCAGTGGTTGAACCTGAGCAACTGGAGAATTTGAAACCATCTGTTGAGAGACAAGGGGAGCTGAAGGGAAGCAGCAAGAAGAGGCAGTGGGGCCTGAGCACTTGGAAGGGAGCAGCTTAAAATCCTGAGGAGCTGCCAGCCACACGCTCACACTTTCCTAACCCAGAGGCACAGGAGGGATTCTGGGGATCAGGGAACTGCTCTGAGCTACCCAGAACAACTACAAAGAACAAGGAGAGTGTAAACAGATGAACACAGCCTGGGACCCTGAGGTAACACAGGGTGCAAAGCAAAGAGATGAAGAGAAATCCACAGGGCAGGCCAAGAAGGACTGGCTACTCGGATTTTAAAGAGGAACTGAGGGAGGTTCATGCCCCAGAGACAAAATAACATTAATAGAACAATTTTTCAGTTTTCAAATGTAAACTTAACCTGTATTACACTCAAAGGAAATTTCCCTTGAGGAACATTAGAAATGATCCTGGCCACAGATGCACTAGGTTCTATCACATGTTCCACGTCAATCCAGTGGGCACAGCTGAGCACCCAATTTATGAATCTTATTTTATCAGATTCCAGGAGTGACTTGAAAACAGGAAAGGAGCCTCGTTTGTCACAGGAACAGAATACACTAATATAACAAGAGAATTCTCAGAGAATTTCTCTCACTGGTCCAAAGCAGTTAGACAGGGAATTTATGGTTGTGGTAAGCCTTGTCTTTCCATCAGTACTCAGCAAGACATAGAAATATGCTAAAAACAAATTAAATTTAACAAATGTATCAACCATAAAAATAGAAGGGTCAAAATAATGCAGAGTGAACAAGAAACACACATTAATAAAGATGAATTTGATAGTATAATAAGCTTAAAAAAGGACTGGGGAAAAGATAAAATAAATGGCATAATGAAACAAATAAGAAAATGAGTCATACAAATAGAAAAGAAAAACAGAGACTGAAAGTCAAAGGATGGAAAACAATTCTTCATGCAGCAGGAATCCAAAAAAAGGCAGGAGTAGCCATTCTGTTTGCAGACAACGTGAACTTTAAACCAACAATGACCATAAAGGACAAAGAAGGTCACTACATACTCGTAAGGGGAAAACTCCAAGAGGAAGAGATAACTATCTTAAATATATACGCACCAAACTCCAGAGCACCCAGTTATATAAAACAATTATTAACAGAAATGAAAACTCAAATTATCAGTAACACAATTGTAACAGGAGACCTTAATACACCACTGACACCAAGGGACAGATCAACCAGACAGAAAATGAGCAAAGAAATAACAGAACTGAATCACACCTGCGAACAAATGGGTTTGATAGACATATACAGAATGTTCCACCCAACAACATCAGAATACACATTCTTCTCAGCAGTACATGGATCATTTTCTAAAATAGACCATATATTAGCTCACAGAACATATTTAAGCAAATGCAAAAGAGTTGAAATCATCCCTTGCATATTATCGGATCATAGCGCTCTGAAATTAGAAATTAATGACAAAGGATACTGCAAAAATTCCACAAACACATGGAAACTAAATAACACACTCTTGAGTAATCAGTGGGTCACAGAAGAAATTAAAGAAGAAATTAAACAATACCTAAAAGAAAATGAAAATGCAGATACAACTTACCGGAATCTGTGGGATGCAATGAAAGCCGTTCTGAGAGGAAAATTTATTGCACTGAGTTCCCACATCAGGAAAACAGAACGAATACAAATAAATAACTTGATGCTACACCTCAAACAGCTAGAAAAAGAAGAGCAAGTCAAGCCCAAAGCCAACAGAAGAGAGGAAATTATACAAATCAGAGCAGAAATCAATGCAATAGAGACTAAGAAAACAATCCAAAGAATCAACGAATCAAAGAGTTGGTTCTTTGAAAGAATAAATAAAATCGATAAGCCCCTAGCCAACCTTATTAAAAAAAGGAAAGAAAAAGCTCAAATTCATGCAATAAGAAATGAAAAAGGAGAAATCACTACAGACCCAATAGAAATACAGAGGATCATCAACACCTATTTCGAAAACCTCTACTCTCAAAAGTTTGATAACACAGAAGAAATAGACAGATTCTTAGAAGCATATGAAGTACCAAAGCTAGATCAAGAGGATATAAAACTGTTGAATAACCCAATCTCTGCTAATGAAATTGAGAATGTAATTGGGTCCTTGCCCACCAAGAAGAGCCCAGGCCCAGATGGATTCACTGCAGAATTCTACAAGAAATATAAAGAAGACCTAATGCCGACACTCCTCAAACTATTCAATGAAATTGAAAGGGAAGCAATCCTTCCTAAGTCATTCCTGGAAGCAAATATTACTCTAGTACCAAAACCTGAGAAAGACCCAACTATAAAAGAGAACTATAGACCGATCTCCCTAATGAACACAGATGCAAAAATCCTCAATAAAATATTGGCAAATAGGATCCAGCAAATCATCAAGAAGATTATACACCATGACCAAGTGGGATTCATCCCAGGAATGCAAGGATGGTTCAACATACGCAAATCAATAAATGTAATCCATCATATCAATAAAGCCAAAAATAAGAATCACATGATCATCTCTATAGATGCAGAAAAAGCCTTTGATAAGGTCCAACACTTATTTATGATAAGAACTTTACAGAAAATTGGAATAAATGGTCTTTACCTCAATATAATAAAGGCCATTTATGACAAACCAACAGCCAGCATCATACTAAATGGCCAAAAATTGAAAGCCTTTACTTTAAAATTGGGTACAAAACAAGGATGTCCTTTATCACCACTCCTATTTAATATAGTACTGGAAGTACTAGCCAGAGCAATTAGGCAAGAGAGAAAAATAAAAGGGGTAAAGATAGGAAAAGAAGAAGTTAAATTATCATTGTTTGCAGATGACATGATACTCTACATAGAAGACCCCCTAAACTCCATTGAAATACTCTTAGATACAATAAATAAATTCAGTAATGTGGCTGGATACAAAATCAATACTCAGAAATCAATAGCATTCCTATACACGAACAACAAAATTACAGAGAGGGAAATAAGAGAAACTGGACTATTCACATTAGCAAGCAAAAAAATGAAATATTTAGGAATTACTCTTACGAAAGAAGTAAAAGACTTATACAGTGAAAATTATAATACACTGAAAAAGGAAATTGAAGATGATCTCAGAAAATGGAAAGACATCCCTTGCTCATGGATAGGAAGAACAAACATTGTGAAAATGGCCATTCTCCCAAAACTGTTATACAGATTCAATGCAATCCCAATAGAAATACCATCAACATACCTTATAGATCTAGAGAAATCACTCCTAAATTTCATCTGGAACCAGAAGAGACCTAGAATCGCAAAGGCAATTCTAAGCAGCAAAGACAAAGCAGGAGGCATCACAATCCCTGACTTGAAGTTATACTACAAAGCAACAGTAGTAAAATCAACATGGTATTGGAATCAAAACAGAGCTGAAGATCAGTGGAATAGATTAGAAGATATAACCACAACTACGAACACACTCAACCACCTTATTTTTGATAAGGGAGCCAAGCAGGTTCACTGGAAGAACGACAGTCTCTTTAATAAATGGTGCTGGAAAAACTGGCTCTCCATTTGCCGAAAACTAAAGCTAGACCCATGTCTATCACCATGTACTAAATTAAAATCTAAATGGGTCAAAGATCTGAATATTAAAACAGAAACACTAAATCTATTGGAAGACAAAATAGGTAGAAACCTTGGAGACATAGGAGTAGGTAAAGAATTCATGAACAGGACTCAAACCGCACGGGAAATACTTCCCAGAATCAATAACTGGGACCACTTCTTATTAAAAAGTTTCTGCATGTCAAAAGAAATCTCCAGCATAGTGAAAAGAAAACCCACAAACTGGGAAAAGATTTTAGTGAACTCTCTCTCAGACAAGGGCCTCTTGTCTAAAACATATAAAGAATTAAAGAAACTCAGACCTCCGAAATTCAAAGATCCAATCCAAAAATGGGCATCTGAGATGAATATGCAATTCTCAGATGAAGAATGCAAATGGCAAATAAATACATGAAAAAATGCTCATCATCATTGGTCATTAGAGAAATGCAAATTAAAACCACACTGAGATACCATCTCACTCCTGAAAGAATGGCCAGGATCAAGAAAACCGACAACAAATGCTGGAGAGGCTGTGGGGAAAAAGGAACTCTCCTGCACTGCTGGTGGGAGTGTAGACTGGTACAGCCTTTGTGGAGATCTGTCTGGAGATTTCTCAAAAAGTTGGGACTGGAAATCCCATTTATTCCAGCTATTCCACTTCTAGGCATATTCCCAGAAGAACTGAAAGCATCATACCACAGTGATATATGTGCACCTATGTTTATAGCAGCACAATTTGTAATCGCCAGATCTTGGAAACAACCCAAGTGCCCATCAACTGAGGAATGGATAAAAAAGTTGTGGTATTTCTATACAATGGAGTATTATTCAGCTATAAAGAAGGATCACATTGAGATATTTATCAATAAATGGGCGCAGCTTGAGACCATACTCATAAGTGAAATAAATCAATCTCGCATGTGTGAATACCGAATAGTTTCCCTAATGTAAATAATGATTCAAATATATAAAAATATGTGGTAATCATGATTCCCCATTAGGTGGCCTTGAAGCCTTATAAAGTTTTCACTCATTAATTAGAAAGGCTTTATTCTGGGCTTCTTGATATGAAAATATTTGAAGCTAGAGTATATGAAGTTTTATCCAAATATTTCAAGGAAAAAGACACTATGGTAACTACTATTAAGTCAGGTTATAAGGTGGTGAAGTACTAGGTTGTTGAAACAGTCATGCTGTGACCTCTATTGTTATATTGTTATGTCCTGTTTTATCTCAATCTCCCCCTTATTGTTTCAAAAAAAATTATTTAGTCATTTCTTATGTTTGTCTTAATTAAAGAAAAAATTCAAAAAAATTAGGATATATAAATAGTAACTCTTTTCGATTTCCTATTAACTTGTTTTGAAGTTCTGTAGTACTCCCATGATCTTGTTTTGACTGATTAGACTCTGTTCCATTCTATATGATAGTATCAAGTTTGAAGACATAGGCAACTACTTTGAAGACAATAAGATTCACTAAGATACCCATTCTGGTTTGACTATTGTCTTCTTTGGAAGTCCTGTAATGTTTACAATGCCTAAGTTTTATTGGTCTTGTTCTCTACTGTTTTGTCCAACTTTGTAATATCTAATAAGATAGACAATTCTTTTTAAGGAAACAAGGGACAACGTTGATAACCATTGTTGATAAACTTGTACTCTGTTCTACACCATGTGCTATGTCTATCCTTGGTATTGACTGACAGCTTTGTTTTGCCATATTTGACTGTATTCTCCCCCCCCCCAAAGAAAGTAATAAGCACTAAGGAGTAATAAAATCCAAGATGTGTAAATTTTGTTGTAAAAAAGAGAGGGAAAAAAAAAAGAAAAAGAGCTCTAACGGATATAACAGCAAGTGTGTTTGGGGGTGTTAAATAGCTGACTTTATCAATGTTTTTGGAACATTGAACACAGCTGTTTGCAGTCTCCCTGTTTGAATGTCCACCTTGTGTTCTTTGATACTGTGATTTGAGGAACTATTTTCAAGAAGATAGTGTGTAATCTACTAGCAGGTAATTTCTTACTGTTATGTTTTTTTGTTTTGTTTTGTTTTGTTTTGTTTTGTTTTGTTTTGTTTTGTAGTTCTGTATTGCGTGTACCCTTACGCCGCTTTGGTTTGTTTTGTGTTTTTCTCTTTTTCCTCTTAAATTAAAAAAAAAAAAGAAAAGAAAAGAAAAACAGATCAAAATTAAATCACATTAAATGTAAGTACATAAAATTGATAAGGTAAAGGAAAACACAAAACAAGGCGGAGCAAATGAAATAAACTCTAAAATACTCTTGCTGAGAATTTTAGATGAGAGAAGTATTTTCTTGGTTTTCTAAAGTTGAATTGTACTTCCATGAGGAAAGTGGTAAATCCAGTGCAGGACAGGTGCATTTTCCTCCCCAACAGCTGATTCTGCTGACAGGTGAGCTCTGCTGTGTGTTAGCCCCTGGGCAGGAACAGGAAAGGGTGTGTATGTCTGTGTGTGTCTGTGTGTGTCTGTGCTTGCTTAAGCATGGAGCTGCTGTCTCCACACCTAGCTTTGCAGACTGCTGGCCAGGTAGGTGCACACTCTGTGGAAAAGTCTCCACTCTGTGCTTTCAAGGGTGGAGCCAAGGTACGTCACAGGGCACATCTGCAAATGTGTCACAAAGTAGGGGAAGCAAACTCACCACTGACTCCTACACTGAAAGGGGCAGCGGAGGAAATGAACAATCTGCCACTGGGTCTTACTCTTGCACTAATCAGAATCAGTCCCCTCAGCCAGCCACATGTCATGGGTCCACTGGTCTCCACACAGGGCAGGGTGCTCCACAAGCAGACTTACTAATTGCTTCAACTCTGAGAAAGCATGAGGATGATCTTTCCCCTCTCCACAAGTGTCTCATGTGGCCACCTCCCACCAGGCACTGCAGGACAGGGAGCTTAGGGTCCACTCGGCTTTCTGATGCCCACAATAGTTCATTGCCAAGTATTAGAACTTTCCTAAGATGGCTCAGGTTACATCACTCCTGGATATTACGAGGGTTACAATGAATTTCCACTCAGCAATTCACATGACCTACAGAAACACTCACTTGCAGAATAAATTTCTTCCCTGAATTTCAAATTCGGAAGAGTAACTGATTTCTCCTTCAACATGTGCAGTGTGTTGGGAAAGTGGCTGATACAAACAGAGTCAAACATCATCACAGAAAACGTATTTGTGTGACAAAAACAAACATAGAGGACAAACTAGAAGCTCTAAAGACAACTTAGGAACTCTGCAGTTACAGCTTAAAGATGTGATGCAGAGAGCTTTAACCGCAAGTCAAAAATACATCTAAAGGGGCTGAGGTTACACCCTGGCCACCTCAGAGCCACAATCCTTGTGAAATAATAAAACAGGGTGGAGAAAACACACCAAAGAGAGAACTAACAAAAGAGAGTGGGAGGACAAGTGAAGAAAGAGCACGGGAGGAAGAGGCAGGAGAGGAGACAGAAGAGAAGAGGAAACACAATAGGAAGGGACAAATTTGGGACCCTTTTTTTTATTATGTGTACCAAACCTGCCTGAGCTGCTGTCACTTTCATCCAGAAAGTACTGACGAGCACAGCAAACAGGAGCTCCAGTCCCCGCCCTAGACATGGCCATGCACCAGAATCCTGGGCCAGAACTCACTCTGTGCAGACTCTGGGGTCCTAAACTAAGCAGGTTCACAAGGGCTTTCTGTGAGTGAAGAGAACAGCAAAGGGACAGTAGAAATGACCCTTCCCACAGCTGCTGTGAAGTTAAAGAGGGCTCTACGTACACTGGGAAATAAGGAGATTAAAAAAAAAGACAAGATTTCCTTGACAATAATGTGTGCAGACTAATATGACCAAATATCTGTATGTCAAAAATGTCTGCTTCAGAAGGATTGGGAATTTTTAACCTTGAAAAGGGTTAAGGAAGTGCCTAAATGAAACACTGTCTAGAGGAGAATACAGCCATGCAAAATCATCAAGAATCCTCACAGCTGCAATAAAGAGCCATAGATCACAAGGTCAGACATTCTAGGTACTGAAATTCAGGTACATAAAATAACTACCACTGAAAATATCATACTGGAAAGGGCTCTTCCCATACTTCTGATTTGGTACTCATGAGAAGATAGTGAAGAAATAAATTACAAATAATAAAAAGTGAAGAAAACTAAATGGAAAAATAAAAGTAAGCATTATAAAATTGACATCTAAATACATTTTATACAAACTGTAAATCACTTAAATCATCCTTATAGTCAAGCCACAAATATTCACAACTCAATTTGTTTATTAATCAATGCAATATCACCCTTAATTTTGCTTTCAGAAGATTATTCTTACAATTATATTTTTAATTATGAAATATTAAAATAAATTCTTATACTCTGAGGTGAGTCTCATCTAAGATGCTGGCTCACAATTGCACAACACAGCCAAACTGCATGAGGTTTTTAAAGCTTCCTTCTTTCTAAGGACAAGAATATGAAAACCGAAACAATGTGTACAAGTCTGACGCTAACAACTCTTGGTCTCCTGCTCATGTGTGTCAAGATTTAGAACTTTGTCATGTGGCTGTTCCAATGAGATGAAATTTATTTTATTTCATTTCACTTACTACTGATCCTGGTGAGACAGATGAGGAACAGGGCCTTAAGAGTCCAGACAGGTCCAACAAGTGAACGTTTCTACTTCCCAGACTTCATGGAAGGAGCCCACACATTCAGAAGACAAAGTCACCCAAGACAGATAATGAACAACAGTCAACCCATCACAGTGAGGCTGAGGCAGGAGGGTGCACAGGTGGAGCAGAAACTGGGCAACTGAACAACATAGTGAGATCCAGTGTCAAAATGAGAGAAATACAAAGGACTAGTGATCTCCTAGGTTTAATGAAACTACTAGGATAAAGCCCCAACACACCCATACACTCACACAACGTAGAGGGTGATTAGCACATTGACACAGTCTCTTATTAACAATAAAAGCACACACTATAGAATCTTACTTATTTTACCCCAAAAGTTCTTTTGCAAATGTGTGACAGACATACTGCAGCTTTGGGCTGTCATAAAAAAAATAACGTGAACTTATAAACTAAGGACTGCATGGCTTTAATCTCTCCCATCTCACATAAACTCCAGGACCATGGTAGCCATTGGATCAAATTACCCTGAGGCAGGGGCTGGGGATTTAGCTCAGCGGCATAAGCGTCTGCCTTGCAAGCAGACAGTCGTGAGTTCGATCCCCGGTACCGATAAAAAAGAAAAAGACAAAAAAAAAAAATTACCCTGAGGCATTAAAACATTGGATTCAGTGCTGACATTCTGATATTGAAAATGCCTCTTTAAACTATGGACCATGGCTACTCAACATCTATTAAAAAAAACAACAATAAATATGAAAAGGTTGCTTTATCATCATTCAGAAAAAAGAAGTATTAAATATTTCTCATTCATTTTTTATAAAACCAAGAGAAATCTTTGCCTAAAAAACACTGGTGTTGGTGCATGTTTGTGTGTATATACATATATTTCAGGATATACATATCCACAACAGAACAGGCTTGAACAGACATTTACTAATTACAAAATATATTCACAAGGAATTGCACATCCACCATGTAAGGCCTATTTTTTTTAACCTCTTGACTTCCACAGAGTTACTGGTCTCCATCTCGAAGAAAGATATTTTTCACTGTAACATATTCTTTTGATTTTAGTGCTCATATGTCACTTAGTTTCTAGCTCATTGAAAAGATTATTTTTAATACTAGTATCTAAGATGATGAAAATTTATCTAGTTTCAATAAAAGAGCTTTTCAGTTTTGCCACACCATGTTAATGTTAGAAAATGCTAAAAAAAAAAAAAAAAGAGTCCTCATGAAGTGAGAATTGCTTCTTTCTCTTCCTGGAGCCTAAGAAGCTCCAGGATGAGCCTTCCCTACCCAGAGACTGATCTTCACACCCTCCTGTATGCTGGGGACTGAAGTCCTGTCTGGGATGGGCAGGGCCCTGAGCACTGTGTCCCTCCTGGAGATGCAGCTTTTCAGAGGGATCCTTGTACTCACTGCTGCACACATCATGAACGGTATATCTATTGTTTTCCTCCAAATGTAGAGGACATTTTATACCACTGAGCCCACATGAAAAGCCTTCCACCAAGCTCTTCACTATTGTACACCACCTCACCCACCAGGGAATTTGCATTTTGTCCCCAGGGAGGACCTTCCCAAGCAAGTCTCAGATAAAAGCTATCTCTAACTTGGCCTGGCCTGATCAGAACTCTTCAATTCTATTTCTCGAAATGAGGCTCCCTCTTCAGCTCCTGGAGCTGCTACTGCTCTAGATCACTGGTAAGGACACAGGGAGATGATGTGGGGCACAGGACAAGAGGGTGACATTCGGGGTCCCACTACCACCTGATCAGATCTGTTTGTACATGAGATATTCAGCATCAAATTGAAACATGGGTGTGTGAGGTTAGCTCAGTGAGTGAAGAAAATTCCTGAGGAAAGAAGGACTGGCTTCTCATGAAGAACATCACAAAGGAAGAGAGGGGTGCTGAGATGAATTCTAGAGGGATCCTTGTAATTAGAAACCTTGAACAGAAACTCAAATTTGGAAATCTTGCATTGTGCATTGAAATAAAGAATAATTTGATACTTCATAATGAAAAAACACAGAAATCTATCACAATGGCGTATGTTGTTGGTTCATGATATTGCACTTCTCCTTCATCATTTTAGGATCCACGGGAGACATAGTGATGACACAGACCCCACTCTCTCTGTCTGTCGCCACTGGAGAGCCGGCCTCCATCTCCTGTAGGGTCAGTCAGAGTCTCCTGGCTAGTGATGGAAAAACCTATTTGCACTGGGTTGTGCACAAGCCAGGCCAGGCTCCAAGGGGTGTGATTTATCTGCTTTCCAAAAAGATCTCCTGGACCCCAGACAGGGTCAGTGGCAGTGGCTCAGGGAGAGATTTCACACTCCAAATCAGCAGAGTCGAGGCTGAGGAAGCTGGAGTTTATTACTGTTATCAAGGTGCACATGCTCCTTCCACACTGCTACAGCCTCAAACACAAGCCTCCCTGCCTGGGGAGGCCCAGCTGCCCTCCTGCACTGCTGCTGGGGAGCAGCACAGCACAGCCTGCTCTGTGTGAGAGGAAGAGGTTGAAGAATCAGAACAAAAAGTTGCAGCTGAGGCCTCTGCTTGGGACCAAGAGTGAGTAAGACAGCAGAGCAACAAGGCCCTGTGTCATGGAAGAGAAAGAGATGAACACTCTCCACTCTGAGGTCTTCCTTGTGCACACCCTTGACCCAGCAGATGCTGCAGTGAAAAGTAGGCAGACGGTGACTGAATTTTAAAGGCAAAACAAGTAAACATCTTTGTCTTTCTGGATGTGTTCTATGAGAACAAGGTGAAATTCAGGGCAACTGTTCCACTCAGGCTGAACCTGAGAAACTGGAGAATTTGAAACTATCTGTTGTGAGTTCAGGAGCTGAAGGGAAGCAGCAAGGAGAGGCAGTGGGGCCTGAGCACTTAGAAGGGAGCAGCTTAAAATCCTGAGGAGTTGCCAGCCACAGGCTCACGCTTTCCTAACCCAGAGGCACAGGAGGGATTCTGGGGATCAGGGAACTGCTCTTTGCTACCCAGAGCGACTACAAAGAACAAGGAGAGTGTAAACAGATGAACACAGACTGGGACGCCGAGATAACACAATGTGCAAAGCAAAGAGATGAAGAGAAATCCACAGGGCAGGCCAACAAGGACTGGCTACTCAGACTTTAAAAAGGAACTGAGAGAGATTCATGCCCCAGAGACAACATTAATAGAACGATTTTTCACTTTTATAGACAAGGAGATTATACAGAAACCATTGTTCATTCTCTGTTAATTGGTTTTAAATGCCCTGTAATGATGTCATACTCTTGAATGATTTTATAGTGTCTTGATATGTTTGGTGCTACAGTATACGAAGTTATACTCAAAGATTTCAAGGAAAGAAATACCATAGTAACTATTTTTATGGCAGGATATCTTGTGGTGAAACAATATTTTGCTTAAATGGTTATGTTTTGACCTGCGCTGTTCTGTTGTTATGCCCTTTTATCTCAATCCCTTTTTGTTAACTATTTACTTTTATCTTTTTATCTTTTTAATTAAGGGAAGAATAAATGAAAAATAGCAGGATACATTATAGTAACCCACTTGGATTTCTGATTAACTTGATTTGAAATCCTGTATTGCCCTCACGATCTTGTTTTGACTGAAATTCCCCTATTCTGCTTTGCTTGATAGTACCAAGTTCAAAAGTATAGGCAAAACTGTGAAGACAATAAGATTCATTATGAAACCCATTCCGGTTGACTATTATCTTCTTTTAAAGTTATGTCTCCAATGCTTTGGTTTTATTCTTTACTGTTTTGTTTAATTTTATTATAACTGGCAATTCTTCTTAAAATAGCAAGAGGCATTATGGTAACCAGTGTTGATCACCTTCTATTTTGTTTTTACATTATCTATTATGTCCCCCCTTTTGATTTGGCTGACTCTGTTCTGGTATGTCGCATTTGGTTTTACTCTCTTCAAAAAAAAGTAATAAGAACTGTGGGAGTAATAAAACCCAAAATGTTTAATTGTCATTGTACAAAAGAAAAGAAAATAAAGTGCTCTAAAGTTTATGACTGCATATATATTTAAGTGTATAAGATAGATAACCATATTACTGAGGTTTTTTTTGGATCATTGCACAAAACTGTTTGCACTCTCACTGTTTCAAAGTCCACTTTATATGCTTCAGTTTTGTAACTTGAACAACTATTTCTAAGATGAGAATATGTAATCTATTAACAGTGATTTCTTACTGTTTATTTTTTAAATTTTGTATTACTTGTACCCTTTTTCTGTTTTTTTCTTTTTCTCCTTAAATTAAAAAAAAAATAGAACGATTTTTTTAAATGTAAACATAATGTATGTTACACTCAAAGGAAATTTCCCCTTGGGGATCATTGCTATAAAAGGGGACAAACTGTTTCAGTTGTGGGATGACAGCCACTTTGTGGGGGTTGGACAGGACCCTGAAGGCTTCACCTACAGAAGTGTGCATGTGCTGCCCTCTTCTGGTCACAGTCATGCAGCAACACTGTCCAGCCTCTTTCAAATTATTTATTGCAACCATTTGCTTACAACATCGTGACCTAATACAACATCAGCAGAACAGTCACAGATATCTCCGGAAGCTCTAGACATTTAATGTGTTCATTATTTTCAGTTTATTTATTGGAAATTGGCTCATAAAGAACACCTGTGAATAATCATTTCTGTTCTCCTCCTAAAGCGATCCACTTCTCTTGCAGTCATTAGAATTAACCCTTGCACACATCCCTATTCCAGACAAGCACAGCACACAAGCCTCATTCTCCACATTACAGAAATCAAGTGTCTTGGTCTCTAATGGTCTTGCAATACACACTTGCAATGCTGCTATCAACCCAATCACTGATCACAACTGGTGGCAGAAACATACCAAAATAATGAATTAAATAACCTTACCAATATCATATTTCCACAGTATCACACAGTCCTCATTGACACTTACTTGTTCACAAGGAAGATCTTGTTTTAACCAACAATTCTGATTTTTCTTCTTCCTGCGAGATGCCTTTTGCACAATTTTGGATTGCACTAAAATTTAATCATACAAGTGACGAAGATGTGGGAACTTAATTCAATTCTGCACCCAAAGCAAATTCCTCATTGGCCTCACCCTAGTCTATCCCAAGTATCAGGGGCTCCAAGGACATGGAGGATTTTATGAACATGAGACTAGCAATTTCACTGTGAAGAACGGCCCGGCCCTGAGAACAATGTGATCCATGTGTAAAAACGCAGGGCTTCCAGTCACAGTGATGAAAGACTACCATGGTTAAAGTCCTCCTATTCAAGTCCAGCTTTCTAGAGTGAAAAGGCCATCCAGGCTATCACCAGGGTCACAGCCACAGTGGGGAATGAACTCAAGCCTGATTAGCAAGGGCAATGGCACCTGGAAACAAAGTCATGAGTCATGAGGCCATGAGCAGGAGAAAAATTCAGGAAACTCAGGGTCAAAAAGCAGAACCCAGAGAACAGGCCCTAGGGGAAAAAGGAGGCCTGGTAGGCACACGGTTAGACAGGAGGCAGGGCGGATCACATTGATCAGCTTGTAGAAATGAGAAAAATCCCTAATCTGGGACTGTAGGTACAGCTCAGTAGCAGAGTGCTTCACTACGATGTGGAGGTGCTGGGGTCAGTCTTAAACATGCACAAGAAAACAGATAGATGAAAGCTCCCATCTTCATCCATCACCAGACCAGACTCCTCTGAATCTGTGGACATTGAAGGGAACAAGAGGGGTGTTCAGAGTTCACCAGATTCAAAACAGAGCAGCCAAGGATGGCTACCAACCATGGGGCCTGGGGACCATGACAATAAGTCAGGACAAAGAAAATCACTGAAAAATTTAAGCAGAGATTTGACTTGATGTGCATTTCTCTTTGTTTTGGAATAAAGGATTTTTATTATTATTTCACATTTATGTTGACAGATGGATCATTCCTACATTCAAATGAAAATCACAACACTGGGAAAAATACACTGGATTACACAGAATGGTTAAGATGAAGAGCTGAGGATCTCATCCTGGGTCTGAAGTGATCTCCACTTCACAGGGAAGAAAACCTCTGGCCAGAGAATGACTCCATCCAGCCTTAACAGGATTGGAAGTTTTCTGGTTGCAATTGAAGATGTCAGGCCTCGAATTACTCTACATAGCTCTCAGACAGCATTAGGACCCTCAGAGCTGCACAACTAAGTTGAGGCAGCAACTAGGGTGACATGCTCAAAACCATCTGTCAGGAATCCACCTGCTGAGGCCACTGGGTAGATTGTGCACCTGAGGCCCTGGGCAAGCTCCAGCATCTCCATTTAATGCTGTCTATACAGTGTTACCACCTGTACAAGAAAGGATCACATTAATCCTCTTTGAATTTTTAATGAAAATATTACCCAACTCAGTACTTAACAGCTCCCATGAAATTCCTGGAGAGAAAAACTGTTAGCCAAAGAGAAAAAACAGGAATTTTCCAGCAGGTGAGAATTGTGTAATTCAGTACATTATTTTCCTTGTAGGGGCTTCCATAAGGCTCAATGCTACAGCACAGCCACAATCACAGAACGTTTTCCTTTTAGGACATGTTGATAGGAATAAATTTTACATTTATGAAAAGCCACATTTCCAGGATTTATTTCTATTGATTTTGACACATGTCTAACTGTGAGTCTGAAAACATATTCCAGCTGTAAGGCAGGACCAGCACCCAATGTCTTTCCCGGGTGCACTCTGTTCACTCACCAAAAACTCACCTGAGACTCACTGCTGCCTACACCCTGCAGAAATGCTCTAGATGTCTAGATGCTCAGAGAGAGCTTTCCCTCAATGTAGACACACAGATTATTTAAATTACTGTGTTGTTCTAGTGAAAATGTTTTTTTTTTCATTTTGTAGAATGTACATCAGTTATTTCTGTTGTTGTAATTATATAGATAGCACAGCTGTAGGTGAGGCTCTCAGCTTGGTGCATCCCATTATATCTTTACATGGCACCGCCCATATCATCCTGTGCTCTACCTGGTACCACTCAGTATCTCTGTTTTCCTGGTACACACTAAGAAAGCAAAAAAGGCCACTTCATACAAAAATAACTTTAAAATTCCCAGTCTTCTTCACTGTCTGTCAAGAAGAATAGATGCTGATTTCCAATTGAAAATGGATGCGTGAATGGAAAAAAATGTTAGCACATTATTTCCATAGGGGAACAAAGCTTTCCTTCCTCAAAAGCAGAATTGTTTTAATTAACTGAGGCTGAAAGACTGCAAGGCATAATCTCTGCAACATGAAATCACACCCTTTATCCTGTGGACTGAGGTTCCTCAGTTCTGATGTTTGGAAAGCACACAGGGAGGCTGCACACACACAGGTTATCAGGTCCTGACCTAGTCCCAGATCTCCTAAACAAGTGTACAGTGGAGGTTTAAATAAGATGAGACAAGTGCTGTGATTTTAGAGCTCCAGGAGGGTCAAATGCTTTAGCTGAGCTCCAGACTTCAAGAGCTAAGACAAAGACTTCTCTAGACTGCCCACTTTTATCTATTAGTTCCAACAACAAAGGGCAGGGAAACTGAGGAAAGTGCAGGCAATGAGCAGGACCTTGGGAGTCACTTCAAGGACATCTATCTCCAAGAAATGAATCAAGTCAATTCAGTAGAACAGTCCTATCATGAAGACATGCTAAAAGTGAGGCAGTAGGAGTAATTCCTGCAGCTGCAGTCACTATTTACTTCATTGATGTTTCAGCCAAGTGTCCACAGTTGTGGCCCTATCGTGCCCTATGAGGTATGTCTGGCTTCATCGACCACTACAGGACTCAGCCAGGAACAGTGATTCATAGAGGTTCCCTTACTATGAATGAGCTTCCATTACCAGGCCAGGGGCAGAGGCCCAGGACAGACTCACAGATAAACATAGGAACTAAACTGGTTAATTTTAAATCCTGCTCAGAGCCTCTTCTTAATGACCTCCAAGAGGTGTGTCCTGGAGAGGGGCCAAGATATGAACAGCTGGAGATGGGAAGATGAGGGACACAGGCTCAGGAAGCCTCTAGGAGTTGAAGAAGGACAGATTCCCTCCTAGAAACTCCAGAGTGAATGTATCCTGACAGCATCCTGGCTCTATCACCCTGAGTACTGAGTTGGACTTCTGACCTCTCAAACTGTAAAATGATGACTTTTGTATGTTCAAGACATGATTTCATACAAAATCTTACTGTAGAAATAGAAATCCAATGTGAAAGCACTTACTGATTTTCCTGCAAGACTCTTCCATAATAAAGGATGTAAATAACACCAATACATTTAATTTTCTGCAGAATGCTGTCACCTTTCTTATTAGGAGGAATGGGACATAGTCTTTGGGGGGATGGAGAGAGGGGAACTCCCATGCCACATGGCCAGCAAACAGCAGGACAGACACTAAAATGAGTTTGTGCTCCAGGATAAATCACACAGGGAGAATGACAACTCTGTGGACAGACCTTATGTGCCATGTCTTCAGCAAAGAAGCTGCTGATGGTAACAGTGAAATCTTTTCCAGACCCACGGCCACTCAACTGGTGAGAGACCCCAGATTCTCAGGTGCCTGTCGAGCCAGTGAGCAGTATCTGATGGAACCAGGATGAGTAGCTGACCTGCTTAGCCCTAGTCTGGGCTACACAGTGAACTCAAGGCCAGCTTGAACTACAAAGTGAGAACCTGCCTCAAAAGCCCCAAAAGTAAAAAATTTCAAAGGAATTACTCCCCTTAGAACACCTTTCATTAACCTAGTGATTATGTACATATATGCATTTATATACAGCCATGTATATACACTTATAGATATTCATTCACGTGTGTATACAAATAGATACACATTAATATATAAACACATAATTAGAGATATATTTCTATATATATATATTTACAGTATACCCATTTACATGTTAATATTTGTTCAGACTCATAGTAATATTTATGGAGATAAGTAGAAAAGGCTATTCAGCAATTAAACTACTTCCCTGGAATTGCATATCTATTACCTAAGACACAATCATTTTCCCCTTCTCCACATGCCTTCCACAGGACACTTAGTTCTCTTCATGAAACAGGTAATTTTTTTAATCTTCCTGGCAAATTCTGTTTACAGCAGTGCCCTATGGTGTGTAACCACTGGGCAAGTGAAGACTAATGTCTCAGTAGTTCACTTGGAAATGACATTTTCCAGAAGCCCTCTCCAGGCTGAGGAGTAACTTGAGGTGGGTGTGGTTTCCTTACTGTTGAAGAGCACTGTGCCCACGTTCCAATACAGAAAAAGCCTTTAGCAATAAGATCCTTTCTCGGGTGCTGGACACCACGTGGATTTTTTCTCTTTTGCTTTTCCCCCAAATATGGAGATTTGAAACAACTGTATTCATAGGAGAGGCCTCCCATCCTGCCCTCCTCTGTGCCCACCAGGGCATTTGTAGAGTCCCCTGGGAGGCCCTTCCCTGCAAGTCCCAGATAAAAGCTCAACTTGCCTTGCATCTGAACCGTTACTTCAGCTTCACAAAACAAGGCTCCCTGCTCAGTTCCTGGGCTACTAATGCTCTGCATCCCTGTAAGGATGGAGGGAGATGAGGGTGGAGAGCAAGTGAGCGGGATGGGATCCCACTGTTTATGTGTTGTTTTCTCCACATGAGAGGCTGCAGCCTTGTTTCATTGGATGAGTACAAGAGCTTGAGGTCTGTGTGAGTGAGGAAGTTTCCACTGGAGCTGGGAGCTATGGTGAGGGGATGATGTCACAAAGACAAGGATGATGCACATGAATTCTCAAGAAGGCTTCTAATCCTCAGTACTGTATTATAAGTGAACATTTTTCTTACTTATGAAAGCCACAAATATAATTTAGCTTGAAATATTAAATAAAGAAGAAAATATGAAAATTAATCATGATGCCTGTACATGACCTTGCCTTACTCTCTAATGATTTAGGGTCCACAAGAGATATTCAGCTTACTCAGACACAACTCTCTCTGTCCATCATACCTGGAGAGCCAGCCTTCATCTTCGGCACATCCAGTCAGAGCATCGGCATAGTGATGGGAAAACCTATGGGAGGTGGATGGTACACAAGCCAGGCCAGGCTTCACAGGACATTAATTTTCAGGTTTCCAAAAAGCACTCTTGGATCCCAGAAAGGTTCAGCAGCAGTGAATCAGAAACAGATTTCACACTCACAGTCAGCAAGGTGGATGTTGAGGATCCTGGAGTTTATTACTGTTATTAAGGTACATGATGTCCTCCCACAGTGATGCAGCCTTGAGAAAAAGCCTCCCTGCCTGTGAGGCTCAGATGGCAGAGTTTCTTAGTACATGGGAGAGAAATTGGTTGAAGGCCTCAATCTAGAGTGCATAGGAGGCTTCTGCACAGGACTAAGTAGAGAAAAACCAAGGAGCATGAGGACCTGTGTTCTGGCATAGATTCACACACATAAGAGAAAGAGGGTGTGGCTGACTTCCACAGGTTCCTTGAGCACTTCAAGTTCTTTTCTGAATTTGGATGTAAACTCGAGATAGTTAATAAGATGAAATTGGTGTATAACATTTGTACTCAATCTGCCTTTTATCTCTTATTATGTAAGGATCCCTAGGGAATGAGGTGGTAGGTAACATGCATTTGGTCTAGTGACAGACTGGGAGACCAGCTTACACCTCAGGCAGTATCACAGAGGTAAACAGTTCCCTTCTGGACCTTCAAGTATGGGCCTGATTCAATTGCAACATGGGGAAAGGGTTCCTCGTGGAGGGCTAAAGCCATGATTAGCATTGATCTTGGCCATGGATGCACTAGGTTTTATCACATATACTACATCAAACCAGGGGCACAGCTGAGCATTCAATTTATGAATCTGCTCTCATCAGAATCCTGGAGTGACTTGAATACAGAAACAAGAACTCATTTGTCACAGGAATGCCACAGAATGCACTAATATAACAAGATGCAACGGGGCAAGAGAATTCTCAGGGAATTTCTCCCACTGATTAACAGCAGTTTGACAGAGAATTTATACCTGTGTTAAGCCCTTTTTTTATTTGTACTCACAAAATTACAGAAATACAGTAAAAACCAATTAAATTTAACAAACATATCAACTATAAAAATAGAAGAAGGGTCAAAATAACACAGTGAGCTAGAAAGACACAAATTAATAAAGAAGAGCTTAATAATAAGTAAATAAAATTAACAAAGTAAAGAAAATCACAAAACAGGAGAAGTCAGGAGTCACCATCTCAGGGCGGAAAAGAAATGGTGGCTTGCTAGGAAGCTGGATAAGGAACCTCTACAGGGAAAACAGCCCAGATACTAGAATATGACAACATGGAGAGGGCCAGATGATTGAGGCATGATTCTTACTAACCTAGGAGGAAACTGAAAGAAAAATAAAATTTGGAAGAGGAAGAAAAAACGCAGGTGAAGCGCTGAGGCCCAACAGGCTCACTGAGACCCCTTCCAGGCTATGCTGGGCATGCTGTGGAGTCAGATGATTTAAGGGCACACTGAAGCCATAGTAGTCAATAGCGGCAGTTGATGAGTCCCCGGGCCCTTGGTGGAGTGGGCCAAAATGTGGAGTGGAGCCAAGACAGAGAGCTTTATTGGCTCTTGGTGAGTGCTGGAAATTGGGTCCTGCTGCAGGAGAGGCTGACTGAAAGACATATTAGAGTAGGGCAGAGCCCAACACTGCAGTGGCGTCAGTCAACCACGCCTGGCCCAGACAGGATTGGTAGGAAAAGCTTGGGCTGAACCGTGCCACTGGTCGGGAGCCAAAGCCAAGGACAAAATTGTTCCAACCCTGTGATATCTGCCATGGCACAGTGTAAAGTGCTGAAGGCACTTGCAGGTTGACTGCCTCAGAAGGGAGGAGCCAACCTGCAGCATCCCTGCACACCACCTCAGATATCAGCAAACTGGAGATAGCAACAAGCCCCCAGCCAGCATGCTTTAGAAAAACTGTAAGTAATACAGAGATGGCCTGACACCTCTTCCACGCACCTGTCTGAAAGAAACCAGAAACATGACAAGAGCAAAAAATAAGACAAAACCTCCAGCCACTGACCCTAGGAAAATAAGCCCAGGAAAGGTAAATACAGAAGAGAACCATTCCGGCGATCATGTAATGTTAGCCACAACATCAGCAGACATAAAGAAATACATTCATAATTTCATAAATGAATTTAAAAATAAAACTCTAACCCAAGTGAGACAAGAAATAAAAAGTTAATTAAAGAAATGCTAAGCACCTCTCAAAAAAACACAGAAGAAGGGCAGATCCCAGAAAAGGAAGAGAAACCTTTGATGAAGAAATAAACAAAACCTAGAAAACATGAAACAGATCCAAAGAGACTTCCAGGAAACTAAAAACTCCGCTGAAAGCTGGCAAAATGCCTTGACAGAAACAAAAGTTAGCCTTTTGAAACTTGAAGGCAGATTTACAACATGTGATCATGAAAGAAAAGACCTATTAAAAATAACAAGGAACCAAGAAATAACAATTCAAAGGCTAGAAGATGACAAGAAAATCTATAACTTAAGAATAAAAAGCGGGAAAATGGCGGCTAACTAGAGGATCGGGCGGAGAGTCTCTCCGGAGAAATCATATTAAAAGCTAGAATATCACAACATGGAGAGGGCCAGACAAATGGATAACGATTCTTATTAACCAAGACAGTGCAGCTGGAGGATTTAAAGTCGTGCTGAGACTGTGAAGGCTGAAAACGGGAAGATGCAAATCCCGTGCCTTTAAATCAACAGTTTAACCCATGGACGCAACAGGAATAGCTGTGTTGGCTTTTGACTGCCCAGCTACACCAGAGGAGATTGTGAAAGACTCTCGAGCTCCAAAGCCAAACGCTGCTCCACACTGTGCTGGGAGGGCACGCCGCGCGGGTTTCTGACCCTTCCACACCGTACCGGGAGTGCACGCCACGCGGGTTTCCGACAGTTCCCCACTGAGCCGGGAGTGCACGCAGCGCAGATTCCTGACCGTTCCACCCTGTACCAGGAATGCACGCAGCGCGGATTTCTGACCACTCCACACTGTACCAGGCGCTGCGCAGATTTCTGACCGTTCTGTGCTGTACCGGGAGTGCACGCTGCGCGGATCTCTGACCGATCCGCGCTGTGCCGGGAACGTGGGAAAGGTGGGCGGCGTGGACCCTGGTGAGTACTGGAGACCCTGCGTCTGCCAGGGTTGGCCAGAGAACATCTTGGAACAGGACAGTGCCCGCCACCACGGGGACATCAATAACACAGAGTCTGGTGGCAGCCATTTTACAGTTGGGCAGAACCTACAGCTCAGTGGCATCACTGAGTCCCCCTGTAGGGAGGGCTGGTGGAAGACATCTTGGAATTGGGCAGAGCCTGAGTACGTGTTGGCTTCAGCCTCATACAGAGAACTGGTGGGAGAGTTTGGGCAGTTCTGCTGTGCTGGTGCTCCTGACACAGAGAGGTCTGGAAGAGAACAGCTGAGATTTGGGCAGGACCCTGTGCCATAGTGACATTAGTCAGCTGCTTCTGGTACAAAGAGAACCGGCAGGAGCTACTGGGGCTAAACCAAGCCTCTGCTTGGGGCCCAATGAGTGGATACAAAATAGTCACAACTCAGTGACAACCAGAAAGTACAGCCTAATTTAGGAACTAACTGGCACAGAGGCTAGAGTCTAGCCTGTACTGCCCCTGCATCCCAGTCTACCCCAGATAACAGTAAGTTGGGGAGGACAGCAAAAACTCAAGCCAGCACGCTTCTGAAAGGCCCTAAGCAATTTGGAGAGGGCCAGAGAACTCCAGGACAGTCTGAAAGAAACCAGAAACATGACAAGAGATAAAAATAAAAAAAAATCTCCAGCTGCCCAACAGGAGAAAATAAGCCCAGGAGAACTAAACACTGAAGAGAACAAGCACAGTAACCATCCACTACTCGACACAGCATCAGCCGAAATTAAAAAGTACCTACATGATCTCATAGAGGAATTTAAAGCTGTACTCCTGATCCAAGTGAGGCAAGATATAAAGAGATTAATTAAAGAAATGACAAGCCCCGCCCAAGAGAACACAGATGGAAGAACTGAGGAAATCAGAAAAGAAAGAGAAGCATCTGAAGAAGAATTTAAGCATAACCTAGAATACATGAAACAGATCCAAAGAGAATATCAGGAAACTAAAAACTCCATTGAACATTGGCAAAATGCCTTGACAGAAACTAAAGACAGCCTTCTGAAACTTGAAGAGAGATTTAGGACATATGAACGTGAAAGAAAAAGCCTCTTAAAAATAACAAGGAACCAGAAAGAAGCAATTCTAAAACTGGAAGATGACAAAAAGATATATAACCTAAGAATAAAGAATGTGAGTGAGGAAGCAGGAACATCCAAAAATGAAATACAAAAAATATTCACAGAGATATTAAAGCAAAATTTCCCATGTATAGCAAAAAGAAATGATATCCAGATAAAAGAAGCATACAGAACACCAGCTACCTACAACCAAAACAGATCTACGCCTAGACATATAATAATCAAGATCCCAGAAATCCACCAAAAAAACAGAATATTAAAAGCAGCCAGAGAAAAGATGCAGGTTACCTATAACGGGAAATCTATCAAAATAACAGCAGACTTATCAACACAAACTCTTAAGTCAAGAAGGGAGTGGGGAGAAATATTCCAAGTTCTGAAAGAAAAAAATATGCAACCAAAGTTCATATATCCATCAAAACTCTCTCTAAAAATTAATGAAGAAATAAGATACTTTCAAGACAAGGAGGAACTGTGGGAGTTCGTGGCCACCAATCCAACCCTACAGAGAGCGCTGAAGGACATTACAGAGAAAGAGAGGAAGAGATACCAGGATTCCAGCAACAGTGGCAGAGAGGCCTCAGTGAACGGGGCAGACAATGGAATGAGGGAATAAGGTGGACAAATTATAGCAGAAAAGTGGAGTAGCAGACATGAGGCAGGGACGGTAAGCTAGTCTTTAGTATAGACAGCTCTGAAACTATATTTTTTAAAAAAAAAGCAGAGGTCATTGCTAATGGTGTATAATGATTTAAAAGACACAGTGGCCCTAGTGCCATATTTAGATTGAATTAAATTTGTTCTGGTCTGTCCGCTCATGTTAGATTTGAGGACACAGACATCTTGACCCAAAAATAGCAGACTATACCATGGTAACTATCCTTACTTTCCTATTAACTTAAACTGAAATCCTATAATACTTACATTGTCTTACTATGACTGATCTTAATTGAATCTGAATCGTAAGACTATGGGTTGGCCATGGCTGATTTTATTTGAAATTGGTATGCTTGTCAGTATCAACCCTAAAAGTAGAGGCAACTACTCTGAGGATGACAAGTTGTAAAGAATATCCATACTGGTATTAATTAGTAACAGCTTCCAAACCCTACAATGCTGCCAAAGTTAAGTTTTTATAAAAATAGGTGATACTATATTTAACTATAATAAGCCAGTGTGGTGGTCAAATCTATTGAAAATAACAAGAGGAAACATAGTAACTATGGAAGATCATCTATATTGTGGTCTTAAATGTTTTATCCATTGCATGTTTTTCTAGGAAATTGTTTTGCTGTCTTGCTATGACTTGGTATTCCCTATAACACAGAGAGGATAGATATATATGTAGAAATTCACACATGGGTTCTTTTTTTCTTTTTAATTATTTATGGGAACAGATTATATAATGTAAGATGTAATGAACAGATACTCTGAGGAAGAGACACTAAGAAACCCGAGGCTAATTTAGTAGCATTATGATAGAAATTCTAGCAATACTAATGTTTGCTGATTAGAATGACATTGGACTGGTTTCTTGAGTTCAATTTCAGCATATGTAGAGATGGGGACAGCTATCACAAAGAGAAGGAGAGATGAGTTGGTAGTTACTATTGTCTTCCCTAATTTGGTACTTGAGGACCTAAAAAGTCTTCAATGATTTGATTAGTTCTATAATATACACTAAGTATATAAGGTGGATGAAGATGGGGACAACTATTTGTAAAAAACTAGAGACAGTTAGATAGACAATCAAGATCTCCAGTGGGCTTCCTATGAAATCTGTATTTCTTTAAATTGTTTTTTTAACTGCTATGTTCTGTTTTGATATGTTTAATCTTACCCTCTTTGAGAAGTAAAACAAATGTGTAGGACTGATAACCATGTTACTGAGCTCTTGTTCGATCATAGAGCAGAAGGGTTTGTAGTGTCACTTTATGAATGTCATTCTAAATGCTTTAATTCCATAACATGAACAGCTACTTCTAAGATGACAATGTGTAACTTATCAACCAGCAATTTCTTACCATTTGTTTTTTTGTAAGTTTGTATCATTTCTACCCTTTTTTAAAATCTCCATGTATTCTTTTGTTTCCTTTTCTTTAAATAAAAAATTTTAAAAAAAAGAATAAAAAGCATAACTGAAGAAGCAGGAGTAACCACAAATGAATTACAAAGACTATTCACAGAAATAATTTAGCAAAACTTCCCAAGCATAGGAAAAAGAAATGATATCTAGATAAAAGAGGCATACACAGCTCCTTCCAGCTACAACCAAAGCAGAGATTGACACCCACTCAATAATAATCAAGATTCCAGAAATCTACCACAAGAACAGAATATTAAAAGTGGCCAGAGAAAAGAAGCAGATCGCCAAAAAAGGGCAAATCATCAAAATAATGACAGACTTATCAACTCAAACTATTAAATCAAGAAGAGCCTAGGGGTAAATAGTCCAAGCCCTGAAAGAAAATAACCTCCAACCAAGATTAATGTACCCTGGAAATCTCTCTCTCAAAATTAATGGAGAAACAAGATTTTTCCAAGACAAAGAGAAACTCCGGGAGTTCATGCCCACCAACCCAACCCTACAGAAAACACTGAAGGATATTCTAGAGAGAGAGAGGAAAAGATACCAGGATTCCAGCAACAGTGTCAGAGAGGCCTCAGTGAACAAGGAGGACAGTGGAATGAAGGAGAAAATGGACAAATAATAGCAGAAAAATAGAATAGCAGAGTTGAGGCAGAGGAGGTGGGCTATAGTTTTTAACATAGCCTAGATACACTAACAAAAAGAAACACAGGAAGAGTGTGTTAGGAGCAGGATCCATCAAGATGCTCTGAATAGGAAATATATTCAACCTGAAAGAAGTTAATAAACTGAAAGTCAAAGACCTAAGTGACAGAGAACCAGAGAGAAATAGGGACAACTCGTCCAGCAGCCACAGATAGGTTGGAAAGTTATGACACTTTTGTGCAACGTAGAACTACAAAGCTAGAAGGAAGGAAAACCTCGTGGCTTTAGTAAGTAAAGGAATACAGCTCGAGATCAAGCTCAGGGATTAAAAAGGTTCAGCTTCACTCAGATAACAGGTTGCCCCCTTAAGTTAAAAACTAAAGGAGTTAGTGGGACCCAAAATATACAAAGCATCCTGAGAAAGGGAAAGGTGAGGAATTGCCTAAAAAAAGAAGGCAGAGGACATTACTAATAGTGTATCAGGATTTAAAAGCGACAGTAATCTTATAGCTCTGCTTAGTTTGACTTTATTTTGTTCAGGTCAGTCTACTCATACTAGATTTGAGGGCATAGATAGCTATCCCCAAAATAGCAGGTTATACCCTGGTAACTATCCTTAATTTCCTATTAACTTAAAGTGAAGCCTTGTATTGCATTGCCTTACTATGTCTGATCTTATGTGAAGCTGGTTTGTTAAACTGCTGTTTTGCCCTGACTGATTTTATTCAAATTTGGTATGCTTGATAATATCAAGGCTAAGAGTAGAGGCAACCACTCTGAAGATGACAAGATGTAATAATGTACACATTGCGGCTTGATTATTAACTGCTTTTGAAGTCCTACAATGTATCCAAAGTTGTGTTTTTATTAAAATAGCTATGTAATGCTATGTTCAATTATTATATGTCTGATGATGTGGACAAAACTCTTTTAAAATAACAATAGAAAGCATAGCAACTACTGTAGATCACCTAATATTGTGGTTTTATATGTCTTTTTCATTTCATATTTTTCTAAGGATTTGTTTTTGTCTTGTTATGAGCTGTTTTCCCTATAATGCAGAAAGGATAGATATACATGTAGAGATTCACACATGGGGAGAATTTCTAAACAGTTTACAGGGACAGATTATATAATGCACGATGTAACGAACAGATACTCTAAAGAAGAAGAGACACTAAAAAAATAGGTGCTAATTCTTTAACATCATGATATAAAATCTAGCAAAACTATTATTCACTGTTCAGAGTGATATTAGTCTAGGCTCTTATGTTCAATTTAAGCATATGTAACGATAAAGCCAGCTGCTTTGAAGAGAATGAGGGACATTATGGCAGTCACTATTGACTTCCCCATTGTCAGGTCTTGAAAACTTAAAAAGCCTTCAGCATCCAGTTATGATTAGATTAGTTCTATGATGTTCAGGATGTATTCAGTGCATGTGAAGATGTGATAACTATTTGGAAGAAAACTAGAGACAATAAGACAGTGAAGATCTCCAGTGGACTTGCTTTGAAATCCGTGCTCCTTAAAATTGTTTCCTTAACATTTGTTTTGTTCTGCTTTGTGATGTTTATTCTTATCCTCTTTAAGATATGAGCAATTTTTTGAAGATAGCAAGAGGCATTATAGGAGCCCTTGTTGATCACCTTGTATTTTGTTTTTACATCATATACTATGTCTATTCTTGTTTTAACTAACTCCATTTTGCTCTGTCACATTTGATTTTATTCTCTTCAAAGTAATAAGAACTGTAGGAGTAATAAAACCTAAAATGTGTAATTGTTATTATAAAAGAGAGAGGAAAAGAAAGTGCTCTAAAGGGTATAACCACATGTATGTTTAAGTGTATAAAACAGAACCATATTACTAAGTTTTTGTTGGATCATTAATCAGAACTGTTTGCAGTCTCACTGTTTAAATGTCCACATCGTATGCTTTAATTTTGTAACTTGAACAGCGACTTCTAAGTTGACAATATGTAATCTATCAACTAGTGATTTCTTACAATCTGTTTTTTTGAAATTCTGTATTACTTCTATCCTTTTTTGTTTTGCTTTTTTCTCTTTAAAAAAATCCTTTATTTAAAAAAAGAAAATCACAAAGCAGGGCAGAGCAAATGAAACAAGCTCTAAAATACTCTTGGTGAGACTATTAGATGAGAGAAATTTATTTCTGGGTTTTCTAATATTGAATTAGTACGTATGTGAGGACAGTGGTAAATCCCTGCTCAGGACAGGTGTATTTCCCTCAATAGCAGATGATTCTGTTGACAGGTGAGCTCTGCTGTGTTAGCCCCTGGTCAGGGCCAGGAAAGGATGTTTGTGTGTGTGTGTGTGTGTGTGTGTGTGTGTGTGTGCATGTGTGCACATGGAGTTGCTGCCGTGCACTAGCTTTGCAGCCTGTTGGCCAGGTAGGTGCAGAGCCATGCAAAATTTTCCATTCTGTGCTCTCAGAGATGGAGCCAAAATGCACCTCAGGGCACATCTGCAAATGTGTCACAAAGTAGAGGAAACAAACTCACCACTGACTCCTACACCGAAAGGGGCAGCAGAGGAAATGAACAATCTTCCACTTGGTCTTACTCTCCCATAAGTCAGAACCAGGCCCCTGAGCCAGCCACATGTGATGGGTTCACTGGTCTCCACACAGAGCAGTGTCCTCCACAAAGGGAGTGGCTAACTGCTTCAGCTCTGAGAAAGCATGAGGATGACCTTTTCCCTCTCCTCAAGTGTCTCATGTGGCCACCTCCCACCAGGCGCTGCAGCACTGAGCGCTTAGGGTCCACTCTGCTTTCTGGTACCTCACAATATTTCACTGCCAAGTATTGAGACTTTCTCAAGATGACTGGCACTCCACTCCAACAGTGCTCAGAAAACAAACAAAAGAGAGAACCAACAAAAGAGAATGAGAGGATAAGCAAAGAAAGAAAGCAGGGAGGAAGAGGCAGGAGAGAAGAGGGAAAAGACACAAGAAAGGGACAAATTTGGGACCCAGTTTTTATTGTTTGTCACTGAACCTGCCTGAGCTGCTGTCACCTTCATCTGGAAAGTACTGAGGAGCGCAGCAAACCGGAGCTCCGGTCTCCACCTGGGCATGGTGGGCTCTGCAGCAGCAGCCTGGGCCAGAACTCACTCTGCATGGCCTCCTGGGCGCCCTAAACTAAGCTGGCTCAGAAAGGCTCTCTCTGAGTGAAGTGAACAGCAAAGGGACAGTAGAAATTACCCTTCCCACAGATGCTGTGAACTGAAAAGAGAGATCTAAGTACACTGGGAAAAGACGAGATTAAAAACAAATAAGATTTCTTGGAAGTAATGGGTGTAGATCAATACGGCCAATATATCTGTATTTCAACAAAGTCTGCTTCAGAAGGATTGGGAGTTTTCAACCTTGAAAGTGGCTCAGAAAGCCTTCTTGAGGAGGCACCCACCTGAAAACCTATCTGGAGGGGGACACAACCATGCAAAATCCTCCAGAATGCTCACAGCTGCCATGTAAAGGGCCATTGATTACAAAGTGAGATTCTAGGTACTAAAATTCAAATAGATAAATTAAGTATCAATGAAAATATCAGACAGAAAAGGACATTTCCCATACTTCTGATTTGGTACTTAGGAGAAGATACTGAAGAAATCAATTATAAACTTGTTATTATTTGAAAAATGAAGGAAACTAAAGGAAAAATAAAACTAATCAGCTGTGTAAAATTGACATCTCAGTAATTTTTAAACACACTGTAAATCATTCAAGTCATCTTTATAATCAAGCACAAACCCACTCACAATTCAATTTGTGCTTTATTATTTGATTTAATCAAAATGATGCCACCTTTACTTTTGCTTTCAGGAGTTTATTGCTATGATTATTATCTTAGTTAAGAAATATTACCATAAATTCTTATACTCTGATGTGAGTCTCACCTAAGATGCTGGGATACTTCAACATAACACAGCCAAACTGTGTGTGGTTTTTAAAATGTCCTGATTTACAAGGACAAGAATAGGAAAGCTGACTCTTGTATCCCAAAACAAGGCCCCCAATATATTAATCACAATGAGGGGGGCAAGACATCTGTAAAAGAGTGCTTTATTTAAGCTGGTACCCTGCAGCACAATGCAGATGGAGTTTGCAAAGCTGTGCAACTGAGTTAGAATTTTGACACATTTTTATAGTTCATTTTATAGTTCATTTATGATTACATTATTGATCATTAAATACATAGTGATGAGAAACAGAAACAAGCTGGGCCTTTGTTCCCCTTTGCTTGGGAGCTCAGAGGCATTTTACAGGGGGTGGGTAGCTAATTCGTAGCCCTTGGTCTGTCAATCCAGGAACATTTGTCTCTCATAAAGGGAAGAGTGGTTGACACAGCATCATTTGTCTCTTACAAAGGGAACAAAGGTTGACACAACAAACAGGTTACTAAGGTAATGACGCATACTGAAGAGCATGACAACCTGGTCAGTTAATCTATAACTATGTGGTTGTTGCTTAGTAGTTACTAGGGTACCAAGCACAGCATAGAATGACAATACTGCTAATAACTATCTTTTAACTAACTATTTTAGTTTTTTAACATTTTAGTACAACAACTCAATGTGTCTCAGTCCAATGCTAACAACTCGTGGTCTCCTCTCCATCTGTGTTAAACTTTAGAACTTTGTTATCTGACTGCCGCAATGAGCTGAAATTTATTTTCTTTCATTTCATTTACTACTGATTCATGTGA
The DNA here is from genome assembly GCF_034190915.1 of Cavia porcellus. Lineage (NCBI taxonomy): Eukaryota > Metazoa > Chordata > Mammalia > Rodentia > Caviidae > Cavia > Cavia porcellus. Next base: position 39,643,632 of record NW_026947501.1, on the reverse strand, counting down.
GACAGATGAGGAACAAGGTCTTCGGAGTCCAGACAAGTCCAACAAGTGAAGGGTTCAACTTCTCAGACTGTTTGGAGAGAACCCACACATTCAGAAGACAAAGCCACCCAAGTCAGATAGTGAATGACTGTCAACCCCGCACACTGAGGCTGAGGCAGGAGGATGCACAGGTGGAGCAGAAACTGGGCAACTGAACACCACTATGAGACCCAGTCTCTAAATTAGAGAAATACACAGGACTCGTGATGCAGCTCATTGTGAAGACTCTAGGTTTAACACCCACCCACCCACACCACACATGCATAGAAGGTGACAAGTACATCCAGAGAGCATTTTATGGACAAAAGCACACATTACAGAATCCTCCTTTACTTAATTTTTTACAAACACACTTTCCCAAATGTGTGAGAGGCACTCTGCAGCTCTTGAGCTGCCATAAAAAATTACATGAAAGACAGCTTGGATTTACTCTCTAAAAGCTTTGGAGGAAGTTTCAAGTTAAATGCCTTTCAACAGTGACCATCTTGATAAACTCCAGGACCATGTCAGCCACTGGTTCAAACTGCCCTGAGATGTTAATACACTGGATTCAATCACGCCATTCTGATATTTAGAATATCTCTTTAAATTATGGACCGTGGGTGCCCAATATCTATTAAAACAAAGAGTAGCTATGAAAATGTTGCATTGTGATCATTCAGAAAAAAGTAGCATCACTTGTTTCTCATTCATTTTGTATAAAACCAAGAGAATTTTTTGCCTAAGAAATACAACTGGAGGATGTGTGTGTATGTGTGTGGGGGGATTTTTGTGTGTGTGTGTTTGCATCAGGATATACATATCTACAAGAGAACAAGCTTGACCAGGTATTTACAAATTTCAAATTCTAGTGACAAAGAATTTCACACACTATATATAAGGTTTATTTTTTTTTTACTTCTTACTTTCAACAGCTACTGATCTCCAACCAGAAGACAACTATTTTTCCCTGTATCATGACTTGATTTTGATGCTCCTATGTCATTTAATTTCTAGGTCAAAGAAAAGCTTATATCTAGTACTTGTTTCTAAGATGATGAGAGTTCAAATAGTGACATCAAAAGGGCTTACCAACTCTGTTACACGCTGTTAACAGTAGAAAGGACTAAAAATGTGTTCTCATGAGATGAGAATTGCTTCATTGACTTCCATGAGGCTAAGAGGCATGAGCCCTCTCTCCCAGAGACTGATCTGCACAAACACCCATATCCTGGGGACTGCAGTCCTGTCTGGGATGGACAGAGCCCTGAACACTGTGCCCCTGCTGCAGATGCAGATTTTCAGAGGGATCCTTGTACCCCCTGCGGCACACAGCATGGACTGTAGCTCTATTGTTTCAGCCAAATGCAGAGGATATTTTATACCACTGGGCTCACATGAGAGGCCTCCCACCATGCTCTTCACTCTTTCTGCACCACTGCACCACTAGGGAATTTGCATTTTGTCCTCAGGAAGGAACTTCCCAAGCAAGTCTCAAATAAAAGCTGGCTCTAACTTGGCCTTGACTGATCAGGACTCTTCAGTTCAATTTCTCAAAATGAGGCCCCTTCTTCAATTCCTGGGGCTGCTACTGCTCTGGATCACTGGTAAGGACACAGGGAGATGAGGAGGGGGATGGGTTGTCAAGATGAGTTTCTGGATTCCACTGCTGCAGGGCTGACTTCTGTCCATATGTGAGATGTGCAGCCCTGACTTGAAGCATGGGTGTGTGAGGTTATATCAGGGAGTAAAGAAAATTCCCAGATGACTGAGAACCTGGCCTCTGATGAAGAATGCCATAAAGAAAGACAGGGATGCTCAGATGAATTCTAGAGGGATCCTTGTGATTAGGAATCTTGGACACAACCTCAAATTTGAAAATTTTTCATTGTAGATTAAGATAAAAATGTTAATTTCACTTAATAAAGAGAAAATACAGAAATCTAACAAAAAGGCTCATGATGTTGGCTCCTGACATTGCACTTCTCTTTCATCATTTTCGGATCTACTGGAGATGTTGTGATGACCCCAACCCTACTCTCTCTGTCAGTCTCCCCTGGAGAGCGAGCCTCCATCTCCTGCAGGGCCAGTCAGAGCCTCCTTCATAGTGATGGAGACACCTATTGCATTGGATGGTGCACAAGCCAGGCCAGGCTCCAAGGGGTGTGATTTATGAGGTTTCCACCTGATATTCTGGTATCTCAGACAGGTTCAGTGGCAGCGGGTCAGGGACAGATTTCACACTCACAATCAGCAGGGTGGAGGCTGAGGACATGGGAGTTTATTACTGTTGGCAAGAAACACATGCTCCACCCATAGTTCTACAGCCTCTAACACAAACCTCCCTCCCTGGGAAGGCCCAGCTGCCCTTCTGCACTGCTGTCAGGGGAGCAGCACAGCACAGCCTGCTCTCTGTGAGAGGAAGAGGCTGAAGAATCAGAACAACAAGTTGCAGCTGAGGTCTGTTCCTGGGACAGAGAGGGAGGAAAACAGCAGAGCAGCAAGGAGCTGTGTCACGGAAGAGAGAGAGAGAGAAAAACACTGTACTCTGAGGTCTACTTTGTGCAGATCCTTGACCCAACAGATGCTGGTGTGAAAAGTAGGCAGATGGTGACTGAATGTTAAAGGCAAAACAAATGAACTTCCTTGTCTTTCTGGATGTGTTGTGTAAGAAAAAGGTAAAAAAAAAATCACAATAAGTGTTCCACAGTTTGAATCTGTGCAACTGGAGAATTTGACAGCATATGTTGTGAGTCCAGGGTAGCTAAGGGAAGCAGCAAGGGGTGGCGGGAGGACTGAGCACATGGAAGGGAGCAGGTTAGAATTTTGAGATGTCCCATGACTCCAGCAGATGGTGTCCTAACCCAGAGACACAGGAGGGATTTGGGGATCAGGGACTTGCACTAAGCTATGAGGAACAATTCTGAAGGACAAAGCCAGCGGAAACAGATGAAAGTAGATTGAGACCTGAAAGGCAACACATTGTGCAAAGCAAAGAGATGAAGAGAAATCCATGTTGGAGGCAGAGAAGGATTTGTTAGTATGATAAAAATAAAAGGAAAGAGAGAGAGAGAGATTCGTGCCCCAGAGTCAAACTAACATTCATAGATCAATATTTCGGTTTTCAAATGTAAACTTAACCTATATTACACTCTAAGGAAATTTCCCCTTGTGGATCCTTTCATTTGTGGGATCACAGTCCCCTGCGCAGGAGGATCCTGAAGCCTTCACCTACAGAAGTGGGCATGTGCTGCCCTCTTGTGGTCAGCTTCATGCACTGCAAGTGCCCAGCAACATTGTTCAGCCTCTTTCAAACTATTGCAATATTTTGCTTACAACATTGTGACCTAATTCAACACCAGCAGAACTGACACAGATATCTCAGGAAGCTCTCAGAATTTAATGTGTCCATTGTTTTCATTTTATACTGCAAAAGGGCTCACACAAAACACTTGTGAAACATCATTTCCGTCATCCTCCTAATGTGATCCAATGCTGTTGCAGTCATTAGAATTAACCTTTGTACACACCCCTGCCCCAACCAAGCACAGCACACAAGCCATTCTCCACATTACAGAAATCAAGTGTCTTGGGCTGTAATGATCTTTCAGGACACACTTGTAATGCTGCTATCAACCCAGGTCCTGGTGGCAAAAACACAATCAAAATCACAAACCAAATAACCTTCACAACATCATAATGCCACCATCCCTATGACATTTATTTGTTCATAAGGAAGATCATGTTTTCACCTACAATTTTGATTTTTTCCTATGAGGTGGTCTTTGCACAACTTTGATTGCATTAAAGTTAATCATACAGTGACAGAGATGTGGGCACTTTCTTCAGTTTTGTACCCAAGGAAAATGCCTCACTGGTCTCACCTTAGTTTGTTCCATGTATTAAGAGCTCCAAAGACATGGATAATTTAATGAACGCGAGACTGGAATCTTCACTGTGAAGAGCAGCCCACCATCCCCGTGCAGTAACAGCACACACTGGAAAAGGATAAACACAGAGACAGAGAGACACATGAGGGAAGGATGGGCTGGGAGAGCACATGTGAAAGAAGCACTCAGTGAGGGAGAAAGGGGTGGGGAGGGAAGGGCAGGGGAGGAAGAAGGAGAAGAAACAAAAGATTAGAAATACTGAGAAACCACATCCAGTCTAAGAGTCTGCGCAGAAAAATGAGACGTTAGAAGGAAATGTGGGGTGTGTGTAAGACATAAAGGAGCCCCAGCGGTGCTTCCACATTACAGGGAACGCTGGTGCCTGTTCTGCAGGCACAGAGAAAACAAGGGCCAAAACTTTTAAGTCACATCTACCATGGTAGCTGCAAGGATAAATGCATTAAAATTTCCTTATTATTCAAACCTCTTTAATTGTTCACTGACTATCTGCTCAAAAAATAGCAATGTATGTCATGGGGTATATAACACATAAAATTAAAATGAGTGACAACAGAATAATGGAAACCAGCAGTAACCCTAAGAAAAATGTTACAGGGGACAAGTAGGCAAGGAGCCTGAGTCACAGCCACACACCAAGAAGGCCACACAGATGGCAGCCTAAGGGCCAACAGGACTGCTTTTCCAAGGCTAGAAAACTTTGAAGAGTATAAGCAAGGAATTAATTTTATTTGCTTTTACCTTTTAGTGCTTCTTTTTGGTGGTGACTGTTATTGTTACCCTTATTAAACTGAATCTGAACAAGATACAAGAAATTACTAAGAACTTGGTACATTCCTAGATTCTATGCTCAGGATCTCAAATGCTACTTTATTTACTCCCCAATTTATAGTAAATTGCTACACATGCTTTAACTTTCAGTTGCAAAATCTTTGGCATAGGAAAAAATTACTGAATTTACCTAAAATGCATATAATTCACTAAATGCAAATTCAAGATTCTATCTCACTCTCTGACCTGATCACCACCACCACCACCACCACCACCCCCCCGCGCGCGCGCACGCTGGCGTCCCACCATCACATACCTCCCACACCAGGGGAGAAATGTGCAGGCCCCAGGTCGCCACCATGGAGCTGACAGGAGGCCAGGTAAGTTTCCAGTCACAGATGGAGCAGGAGCCTGTGGGATGCAGTAGAGCACCCTAGTCTGCTGTGAAAGAGCATCAGGGTGCATATGAGCAGTGAGCCCAAGCCCAGCCTGTGACACTGTGAAGTCATCAAAGCCACTGCCCCTGTGTCCACTAAATTTGTTGTCCAAAAGACACCCAGGCTATGTGTGAGCTTTGCCCTCAGGTGCTGTCCGTGCATGGCCACCATTGATACTAGAAAGTGTCACAGGTATTTCTGTATTTTCCATAAAACAATTTTTTTAATTTTCGTCCAGTTCCTTAAACACTGATCCCATGTAACATCCCGAGATCGAAATTAACTCTAACTTTTGTGTGAGGAAAGCCCTCAGCCACAATGAGAATTTGAATTTTCCCCTACATGAGAATTATGCTACCTGACATATGATTTTGCTTTCATTAGTTCCAAGATGGTCAGAGATATCACAAAAGGACAAATGTCAAGTGAAAATTTATTTTCTTTTCAGGGGAGGTAACCTCGGGCAAATACTGCTCACAATGGAGGCACATTTTCCTTTATCATTTCTTTCTTTGACAAATGCATGGCTATGTCTACACAGCCATACTCAGGTGACAGCACAGTCCGTGTCCTTGAAACATCCCAAGTGCCACACTGAGGGCAACCTTCCCTCACCAGGCACAGACCTGACCCACGCTGCTGCCTGCACCATGAAACCATGTTTTACATACTCCTGATGCCCAGTATTCATGATTATTTTAATGAGACACATCTAACCTAGGCAACTGTGACCCAATTTTAAAGAAAAGTGAGGTTTTTCCCTTTTTTCAGAATCTACATTGGCAAATTCTATTGATCAAATTCTAGAGACACTGGAATTACAAAGATCTTTGTGAATCCTCTCTAAACATTTACAGTGCACGGCAAAGCTCACATCACCTTGTGCTCTTACGTGGGCAACACTGAACACCTCTGTGTGTTTCTAGTATACACTGGCAGAACAAGAAAATTAGGAAGATGGCATGGGAAACTATTCTTCACTGTTGTGTATTTATGATGCAAAGTAGGCATTGAATTCCACTTTTGTTTTGTTTTTTTGGGTTTTTTTTTGTTTGTTTGTTTTTTTTTTGTTGTTGTTGTTGCTTTTTGGTGCCGGGTATCCAACTCACAGCCTCACATTTGCCAAGCAGGCATTTACACCACTGAGCTAAATTCTCAGCCTAGATTCCACTTTAAAATGAATATATAAATAAGATTAGGTAGAAAATTCTTTCCATAGGGGCACAAAGTTTCCCCTACCCCTATAGCTTTCTATTCATTAACTGAAACTGGGAGATGAGAAAGTTACAGAGTCACATCCATCAGCAGTGTAGACTGAGGTTACACAGCGCTGACATCAGGAGAGCAGACAGGGAGGCTGCACAGATGATCACAACTCTGAAGAAAGTTCAGAGGTGAAATGTTGCCATCAGTTGAGATGGAGGAACAGGGGCACAGAGGAGGAATGTGAGGGGCCTCCCAGATGTGGAAACCACAAGTGAGGGGTTCCTTGCAGGAGCCCCAAGATGCGGATGCAGCCTGCAGGTCAACTTAGAAACTCTCCAGTTACAGCTACTACATGTGATGCAGGGAGCTTTAGCTTCAAATAAAAAATATATCGAAGCGGGCTGGGGCTTACAGAGTGACATGCTGGCTACCTCACATCAACAACAGTCATGAGGTAATAAAAGGGGCAGAGAAACCACTCAAAGAGAGAACTAAGAAAAGGGAAGGGGAGGACCAGCAAAGACAGAAAGCAGGGAGGAAGACGCAGGAGAGTGATGAGAGAAGAGGAGGAAAGATAAAAGAACGGGAAAAAATTGGGACCCATTTATTTACTATGTGTCACCAAACCTGCCTGAGCTGCTGTCACGTTCATCCGGAAAGTACTGAACAGCTCAGCAAACAAGAGCTCTGGTCGCCACCCTGGGCATGGGCCACGAAGCAGAAGCCTGGGCCAGAAGTCCCTCTGCATGAACTACTGGGACCCTAAACTAAGGCGGCTCACAGGCTCTCTGTGAGTGAAGTGCACAGCACAGGGGCGATAGAAAGTCCCCTTCCCACAGCTGCTGTGAAGGGAAAAGAGGGCTCTAAGTACACTGGGACATGAGGAGAGTAAAAGCAAGATGTCCTGGAAAGCAGTGGTCACAAACCAATACTGCCAAAGATTTGTACTCCAATAATGTCTGCTTCAGAGAGATTCGGACCTTCCAAGCCTGCAGTTGGGTGCAGACAGCCTTGTGGAGGAGGTGCCCAGATGAGGACCTGTCTGGAGGAGGACACAAACAGGAAAGTGCTCCAATGCTCAGGAGCACTGTTGAAAGGGCCAGAGACTACAAAGTCAGAGACTCACAGTATTAAAAGTCAAATACATAAACTATGTACCGATGAAAATATCAGAGCACTACGGGCTCTTCCCATCCTTCTGATCTGGTGCTTATGAGAGGATTTTCAGGAAATGAACTATACACTTGATATTATTTAAAAAATGGAGGAAACTACAGGAAAAAACATTAATCAGCTCTATAAAATTGACATCTCAGTACATTATATTCACTCTGTAAATCTATCAAAGTATCTTTTAATCAAGCCACAAACATTATTCACAACTCAATTTTTGTTTTATTACTATTTAATCAATGTAATGTCACTCAGTGTGAATGTCCTGGGGTTAAGCCCCAACACATACACACACACACACACACACACACACAGGGAGGATGATAAGGACATCCAGAGTCTTTTATTTACAATAAAAGCACAAATTACAGAATCCTTATTTACTAATTTTACCACAAAAATTCTTTCCCAAATATGTGAGAGGCACACTGCAGCTTTGGGCTGTCATAAACAATAACAGGAACTTATGGACTAAGGACAGCATGGCTTTACTCTCTCACAACTTTAGAGGAGTCTCAAACTGACCCCCTTTTCACAGTGACCATGCCAGGTAACCTCTAGGACCATGTCAGCCTTTGGTAAAATTACCCTGGTTCAAATTACCACCCTGAGAAAACACCAACTCAATAGTGACAATCCAGTACTTAGACTTTGGCTTTAAACTATGGACCATGGCGGCCCAATTTCTACTGTAACAAAGGGAGGATGTAAGAAGGGTGTTTTATGATCATTCAGAAAACAGTAGCATAAAATTATCCCTCATTCATTTGTATAACATCAAAAGAAATCTTTCCTCAAGTAAAGTTTTGAAAAATTTGGTGTATATGTGTGTGGCTATATATCAGATTTTTCAAAACCTTCCTTGAGGAAAGATATATATCCTGATACATATATTTACAAGGACATACACATGGACAGATATTCACCAATTTCAAGATCTACTTACAAAACTTTCATTTCTACCATATGAAGCATAAATTTTCCTTTACTTTTTCCCTTCAACAGAGTAACTTGGTCTCTACCTAGAAGATAATTTCTATTCTGTGTACCATATTTTGTGGACAGGGCTGGGAATTTAGCTCAGCAGCATTAAGTGCCTGCCTGGCAAACATGAGGTCATGAGTTCAATACCCAATACCAAAATAAATAAATAAATAAATAATAAAAATAAATTCAGCCATATTCTCTGGATTTTAGTGCTCTTATGTTGTTTAATTACTAGGTCAAGGAAAAGAATATTTCTCATCTTGTTTCTAAAATGATGAGAGTTCACAGCTCTGCTACATGCTCCTCAGGATAGAAAATGCTAAAGACAAGGTCTCATGAAGTGAGAATTGCTTCTTCCTCTTCCAGGAGGCTAAGAAGCATGAGCCTTCCCCTCCCAGAGACTGATCTGCACACATCCCCGTACCCTGGGGACTGCAGTCCTGTCTGGGATCGGCAGAGCCCTGAGCACTGTGTCCCTGCTGCAGAAGCAGATTTTCCTAAGGATCCTTGTACCCACTGCTGCACACAGCATGGATTTAACTCTTGTTTCCTCCACATACAGAGGACATTTTATACCACTGGGCTCACATGAGAAGCCTTCCACCATGCTCTTCATTCTTTCTGCGCCACTGCACCCACCAGGGAATTTGCATTTTGTCCCCAGGGAGGACCTACCCAAGCAAGTCTCTTAAAAGGTGGCTCGAACTTGGCCCTGACTACTCAGGACTCTTCAGTTCAGTTTCTGGAAATGAGGCTCCTTCTTCAGCTCCTGGGGCTGCTACTGCTCTGGATCACTGGTAAGGACACAAGGAGACGAGGAGGGGCAGGGGGTAAGAGGGGGAGTTCCAGAGTCCCACCGTTGCTTGGCTGACTTCTGTCCATATGTGAGGTGTGCATCCCTGACTTGAAGCATGGGTGTGTGAGTTTAGATCAGTGGGTAAAGAAAATTCCTAAAGGACTCAGGATCTGGCCTCTCATGAAGATTGTCACAAAGAAACAGAGGGCTGCTCAGATGAATTCTAGAGGGATCCTTGTGATTAAAAAGCTTGAGAGCCATCTCAAAATTGAAAATTTTTCATTGTAAATTAAAATTACAAAAGTAATTTAGCTCAATATTCCAAAAAGAGAAAAATATGCAAATGTCTCATGATGTTTGTGTGTCACTTTGCACTTCTCCTTCATCATTTTAGGATCCACGGGAGATGTTGTGATGACCCAGACCCCACTCTCTCTGTCCGTCTCCCCTGGAGAGCCGGCCTCCATCTCCTGCAGGGCCAGTCAGAGCCTCCTTCATAGTAATGGAAAAACCTATTTGCATTGGGTGGTGCACAAGCCAGGCCAGGCTCCACGAGGAATGATTTATCTGGTTTCCAATAAATACTCTTGGACCCCAGAGAGGTTCAGTGGCAGTGGGTCAGGAACAGATTTCACACTCAAAATCAGCAGAGTGGAGGCTGAGGATGCTGGGGTTTATTACTGTTGCCAAGGTACACATGCTCCTCACACAGTGGTACAGCCCCGAACAGAAACCTCCCTGCCTGGGAGGCCCAGCTGCCCTCCTGCACTGCTGTCTGGGGAGAAGAACAGCACAGCCTGCTCTGTGTGAGAGGAAGAGGTTGAAGAATCAGAACAGCAAGTTGGAGCTGATGCCTCTGGCTGGGCCTGAGAGTGAGGAAAACAGCAGAGCACCCAGGACCTGTGCTCTGCTGAGGGCTCTGACACAGAGGGAGAAGGATGCAGCTGACTCCTATGGCAGGCATATGGTGACCTGAGTTGTCCTTGCAGCCTGTCTTTCAGTCCTGAGGAGCCGCCCCATCTCACAAGGGCAGAGTTGCAGAGATTATTGCTGGGCTTGCACTTTGGGGCTTGGGACAACTGCATGGATCATAGAGCCCTGGTGCCTCTCACAGAGCTCTTAGTCTTACCGAGTCTGTGATGGCCAAAAGAAATGTCAGTCATGTCACGTCTTTCTGATGAATGTAGCATGGCAAAGTTGAGCATCCAAGTTGTGATTCTGCATTCTCGTATACTGGGGATGATCTGAGAGAGGTTGAAGGATCCTCATTCGGTGAAATCCAGGAATACAGCTACCGCACAAAGCAGGCAAACAAATTCTCAGAAAATATCGCACAGCAGTTAGCAGCAATACAATATATATTCTGTGGGCAATTTTTGCCTCTGTTCTCCATTGCTACTCATGAAGACGTATGTAGTTTCAGTCTCCATAAGGACCTTTCCTTCCAAAATGTTCACAGGCAAACAGGGTTTCAGTGCCCAATACTTCCAGCAGTAAGGGAGGCACCTCACAGCTCCACTCATTCTCATGATGGTTGGTAAGTGTCAACAGGCTCACTTTCTTTCTCTTTGTGCAAATCCTCCAAGACCACTGCTGTCCTCAAAGGTAACTGGAGGGTGAGAGAAACGAAAATTCTGATAATAGGGACAGTTGATACCTGTTTGCTATTCTTGGCCTTTCAGATAGCTTTGAAAATGAACATTAAAAAGCTCCTCTAACACCATTATCCAAGGGAGCGTGTGCTTACTTTCGTCTGGCAGACCTGGCAGCGGCTGCTTTGAAATGTGGGAAGGCTCTGGTCATGTTTAAACTTAGAACACATATGTTTGCTGACATATTAGATATGAGGTGAGACAGAAAAAAAAAAAAAAAACAAATACTGCCTTGTGGTTGGAAATGAGCCACCAGAGAATTTGCAATGATGTGTCCTCAGATGGGAAGGCAAAGAGAGCAAACTCTGAAGGCAGATGGAAATAAGGATGTGAGTAGGACATATTTCCAATTTTGAGATGGCACCAGATCTCCAGCCAACAACTGTCCCTCAGGTACTTGTATGTGTGGGATTCTGGAGCTCTGGGAAGTGAAGTGAACTAGAGATGCAAACATAGACATAGAGGTGAGGTCACCAGGAGATGAAGGTAAGTAGATGAGGCCAGACTGGTCCCCACCGCGTAATTCAGTTTTCATAGGTCAAGTCACAAGGAGAAAACAGAACTGGAGCCTGTGGAGTAGAGGTCAGTCATAGCTAGAGAGAGAGAGGGAAGGAAAGAGAGAACAAGGAAAATAGAGAGACAAGGAGAAACACACAGAGAAAGGGGGAGAAAAGGAGAGCCTAGAGCCAACAATCTCTTTTTCTTTCACAAATGTAAAATTAAAGTGCCAAATGAACACCAAAATGTCCTTTAGGACAGGTTGTTATAAGTGGCCCAAACTTTGTGTCTCTTACAAGACCCCAGCTCACCCTGGGCAGGGGCAAGTGTTCAAGATCACTTTCTAAAGAGACAGCCACTTGCTGCCCCCTGTTGGTCAGTCCTGTGCAGGGCAACTTCGAAGGAAAATTGCTCTCAACCTTCCCCTTTCAATTATCTAGAAAGAGTTTTTGTACCAGGCTGTGATCTGGTTTAACAAGTGCAGGCTCCTTTGCGGCATCTCAGAGCACTGCAGCTGTGAAGAGCCTCGCGTGGACCATCATTTCCTCGGAACGTGCTGCACAAGGTCATTCTCTTATTCACCAAGCATGATTTCCAGTGTTTGTCCTGTGAGCTGACCCATCCTCTCCCCCAGCCCCATCCTCAAGGAGTTACAGCACGCAAGCCATTCTGCACCTTGTAGCAACTTTCCTGTCTTCTACTCTGACATCACAAACTAATTATTCTGTTCTCAACCTGCCCAACAGTCCACTTACAGTTGGAAAAAAATCTATACAAACAAATGCACAAACTTAAACGGCTGTTCAAATGCTACAGAGCGCTAGTATAGAATACTACAGAGCCTTGACTGACGCTTTTCTCCCCAAGATCAGAGATTTCACCAGGCAGGCGGAAGATTTTTAGGTAAATTTATAAAGAAGTGGGTACGTGCTAACACCTACTGGTCATCCTCATGCACTGCAAATTGCTAAGAAGATGGTTTTCTCACGCTTCTTTAAAAAACCATTGGCATATTTTAAACAGCATCCTATTACCTAGTTATCTAATCTAATTCAACGACCACGGAAGTGCACCCAGTACCTCGGAGTATTGAACATCTGGGCAGCTTGATGCTTAGCATGTACCGTTAATCCTTTTTCCCTGCTGGAAACAGCCTCATAAGGAACACGGTGCTGCAAGACCATTTGCTTTCTTCATGGAGCTCGATTTGCAGTGCTTTTCTCATCATTTGAAGGGGGGGTTACTGGGGATGGAACGCATGACCTTGCCATTACCAAGCAAACTCTTGAGCCGCTGAGTTAAATCCCCAGCCCTCTCCCCGTCATTTGAACGGCCCCTCTGACCCACCTCATCCTCAGTCAGTTAGAGCAACCAGGCCATCCTGTCCATTCCAGCAGCTCTGCTGTCTGTCTGTCCCTCACATCACAGTCTGGGATTCTGCTCTCAGCCTGACCGCTGAATACAACTGCTGACGAAACAACACGCGTGCCCGCGAGCACACACACACACACACACACACACACACACACAAATACACAGAAACAAAGACCCCTTCAAATATTGCATAGCCACACTATCAACCAGCTAAAGATCAACGTTTTGCTAGTAAGGAGGGTTACTAGCAAAACTCAGATTTTTAAATTTTGTTCTTTAAATGGAAAAAAAAGGTTAAAACAAAATTTCATAACAAAATAATTGGAGAATAGCAATAGTTAGTACAGTGAATGTTGTTATCTTTAAAGTAGTTTCTCAGAGGACAAGATATGGGCATGAAAAGTTCTCCAATCAATACTAACACAAAGCTTCCTTTTCAGTGAACTAAGACACACTAATAGTATAACTGACTTGGGGTTTGTTTTCCTTTTACCCTCTGTCCCACCTCCTCTCCCCCCTCCTAGTTTCTTTTTCCTTTTGAACACTTTCTTCCTATTTCACAGTATCTATCACACATTCTACACCTTATTTACTCTTACAGTTTTTCACACCATGGAAGCAACACAATGTTTACACAATGTCACTCTGATTTATTTCACTTATGAGTTTGCAGTTCTCTAATAACCAATGATCTGAACATTTGTTCATATATTTACATTTAATTGTTTACCATTTGTATTTCTTCATCTGAGAAGTGCACATTCATCTCAGATGCACATTTTGAGATTGCGTCTTAAAATTTACAAGGTCTGCTTTTTTTTTTTTTTTAGCTCTTTATATATTCTAGGGAGAAGTCCTTGTCTGAGGAACAATTGGCTACAATTGTTTTCTACTCTGTTGGTTGATTTTTCACTCTGTTGGTGATTTCCTTTGATGTGCAAAAGCTTTGTAGTGAGATGAGATCCCAGGCATTGATGATTTGAAGTGTTTCCCATGCAGTTTGGGTTTTCTTCATGAACTCTCTGCCTACACCTACATCTTTAAGATTTCTGCCTACTTTGTCTTCCAGCAGATTTAGTGTTTCTGTTTTAATATTTAGATTTTTTATCTCTTTCAATTTTAGTTTAGTGCAACATGATAGATACGGGTCTAGTTTTACGCTTTAGCATGTAGAGTCATTTTTTTTCCAGAACCATTTAGTAAAGAGGCTATCTTTGTTCCAGTGAATATGTTTGGCCTCTTATTCAAGGATAAGGTGGCTGAGTGTCTTTGTAATTGTGTCTACATCTTCTACTCTGTTCTACTGATCTAGATCTGTTTTTTTCCCAGTGCCATGTTGATTTTATAACAGTAACTTTGTAGTATAATATCAACTCAGGAATTTTGATTGCTCCTGCTTTTCTTCTGTTGTCAAGAATTACTTTTGCAATTCTAGGTCTTTTGTGTTTCCAAATAAATTTTAAGAATGTGGCCTCTAGTTTTGTAAGGTTCTCTAATGATGTTTTGATCAGGATTGCATTAAGTCTGTATAATAGTTTTGGAAGTACGGCAATTTTCACTATGTTAATTCTTCTGTCAATGAGCAAGGGATATCTTTCCATTTATTGATGTCCTCTTCAAACTTCTTTCTCAGGAAATTTTAATTTTCAAACTGTAATTTTAAAAACGTAGATATTTTACTTCCTTTGTTAGATTTATTCTTTTTTTTAAATTTTATTTAAGAGGAAAAAGAAAAACACAAAACAAAACAAAGCAGTGTAAGGGTACTTAAGTACTTCATTTTTTTTGGATGCTATTGTGAAGAGTGTGCTCTTCCTAAATTCTTTCTCAGTAAGCTTGTTGCTTGTGTACAGGAATACAATTGAGTTTTCAGTGTTGATTTTGTATTGGGCTATACAACTGAATTTGGTTATTAAATCTAAAAATCTTTTGGTAAATTTTTTGGAGTCTTTTACATGGAGTATCATGTCAGCTGTGAATAATGATAATTTAAATTCTCCTTTTTCTATCCTTATTCCATCTATTTCTCTATCTCTTTTTCAACAAACTACATTTACTATTGACTGTAGTAAAGGACAACAAATAATGTGCAAATTGGTGAATAAACAGTACAGCTAATGAACATCCTACCCCAAGCCAGTAAAGTAAAATAAAGGAAGGAACATTTTTGTAGGATTTCAAGCAAGCAAGAGATGGCAGGTCATTGTCAGATGACTGTGAAAGTCAGAGAATGGCTGTCTAGCAGCAACAGATCCATAGAGAAGGACACGAGGCAAAACTATAAAGATTATAATTGGCACGGAGCCCAAGCTGTGTCACAGAACTGGAGTTACCATGCTAATACAATCAAGCAGCAGAGCACAAATCCATAAGAAAAGCACAAAGTCACCTTTCCATGGGTTTCTTCTGTGACCACACTTTGAAGTAGCTCTTTTACACAGTAATGTAACTGCAAATTCAGGAGACTCAATCATGTTTTATAAGGAGACCAAAGTCATTCATCAGAGGCAAACAGAAGTCAGAGGCCATAATATAATTACCAACTGAGAAATGCGGTAATTACGTTGTCCTATATTACAGAAAGGGGAAAAGCTAGTTTTGATTGTGCCAATCTTTGCACAAGTATCCACCACCAGGTACTTACCAGAGGAACAGTGTCCTGAGCTTCAGGCCCCCAGAGAACACGATCAAGGGCAACGAGACCCAGGCACACATTACTGAAAGACTCCCTGTGCTTTTGTTCACCTTTCAAGGACCAGTCCAGTTTCTCCCTTCAACTTTATCACATGCTTACAAAGCCTAGATCTGCAAGACTTGGCACTGCAGTAACCTCTGCCTACAACAGAAAGTAAGTCAAATCCCTCTCACCTTGTACCACAGCGTGGCAACTGGGAGAACGTGAGCTGTATACATGATTACAAGGAGCCATCTCAACTTTGGGGCTAAGAACCTGGCCACAGACGGAGCTGATGTTAAAGAGGTACTGGGGCAAATGTTTGGAAGGGGAGAGAAAAGAAAAAATGAAGAAACCTCACAACTCATTTTAGCTAATCAGAAAACAATCTGACTGGCACAATTTAAGCTGCAGACACTTCTCTCTGGATGCAGTTTTGTGGAAGTGCACCCCACAGAGGAGGGTGGTTCAGTGACTGTCCTGGGCTTCCGCAGACTCCATGATCACCTTAGTCATGCGCTCACCATGCCACAGTGAATGCAAGGTACAGGATGGTCCCTCTGGAGGCTGCATCTCTATTCTGTTGCTGGAACATTTCAAAGGGGTGTTCATCCTCCATCTCCAGCTGCGCTACAGCATCTGTTTCATTAATGGGCTGCCCACCAAACCCGAATCTAATCTGTCTCCTAGACAAGCCCTGCCACTCACGGTGGGCCTTCATCAGCTGGCTCAGTGGGGTGTGCCTCTTGATCTTGAAATACACCACCAAGCCATCCTGCCCTGCTACCTTCAGGTTGATGTGGTCATTCTTGGTCTTCACGCCCACCTTAGGCTTCTCTTCTCACAGGGCTGCACCCTGGCCACAGAAGTGCAGTGCTGAGCGGTGAGTCACATTCTGGGCCCAGCCACTCTCCTGCCACAACTGCTCACAGGGCACGTTTTATCTTTATTTCTCTCTCTTATCAAATTGCTCTGTTTCCAGAACTATTTTGAAATAGCAGTGGTGATCATGGCATCCTTGCCTTGTTATAGATTTTAGAGTGAAAGCTTTCAGTTTTTATTATGATGCTGGCTGTGGTTAGTAATAGATGGCTTTTACCAGATTAAGATAAATGTCATCTATTCCCACCAGAACTCAGATTTTTACCCAAAACATTTATCTTCTTTTACTGAAATTGTAACCTGTTTCATATTGGAGTTACTTTTGCATTAGTTTTGAAATTTTTAGTTATTCTATCAAGATACTAAGCACGTGTTTTAAGGAATATTTACACCCCTCTTTAAATTTCATACAACAACTAATATGGATGAGCCTCACACTACTCTGGCCTGTGGATCAGGGCATCAAAAGGCAGGTATTACTTTACCGAGCTCACAAAGAGGATGCTGGGAGATGGCAGACAGCACTTTCTCCGTGTGTCAGGACTCACTGCTTGGGAACAGCAGTTTGACCTCCAAACACACAAGAACTTTCTGTAACCTCAGAGGCCTTCACAGAGAGACACAGAAGTTCAGTGGATGCCAGAGACTGCACTGACTGGTGAGTTGTGTGGATTTGTCCATCTGCAGGAGAGGGCGATTGCACCAGGAGCCATTTTGGATGGTAGCAAACTGAGCCCTGAACTCAGAACAACTGCTGTCCCCATCTGCTGGCTCCTACCTGAGTCCAAGCCCACAGAAGGTGCACTGACTGCTGCAGCCTGAACAGGTCTGGTTCTACCCTCATGGCCAGATACAAGCCTTAGGTTCAGGGGAAATAGGGATGTAGGCTCACTGAGACTATTCACTACTCCACCATAAAGCTAGTGTTGGCCTGCTGGGATAAATCAGTGTGAATCTGGACTCTGTTGCAACACAACTTCTACCGGTGAAAGCAGAGACACACCTTGAAGGGGACATTTCTTTTCTCTCTTTCTTTACTTCTTTTTTTCCTCTTCACTGCTCAGTCTTGTTCTTCTATGAATGTAAACCTGGTTTCTGGATTCCTTATGGTTGTTCTGTTCTGTTCTTTCATTTCTTCCTTCTCTCTTTCATTCCTGTCTTTTGCACTACTTTCTCAGTGTGCATCGCACTGCTTCATCTTCCCACCTTGCTTGTAATTGATTCTCTTTAATACATTTCTCCATTTTTCCCACTAACCTCTTTTAAATTTGCTCTCCTGAAGGTAAAATGGGCATATTGAGAGCTTATTTACTACATACTAATTTCTAGTTTATTTCACGTTTTGTTATATAACTACAAGGCTATGTCATATGTTTCAAGGTGACAAATAAAGTTTCTACAGTTTATCATTTTCTAGGCTATTGTTTTTTCTGACTGTACCACTTTAGTCCAGGTGATAGAAATGTGCTAACCAGCTGTTCTTTCCTAATACACCAACACTGAGGCTGCTACCAGTCATTGAAACCTCTATGGCCATTGTCAAAGAAGCAGGGGCTGGGCCAAATACGTATCCCCAACAGATTGAAGAGATAGGATCTTGCAACAGACTCAAAATGAAAAGCCACTTACAGCTAGAAAACACCTCTGAAAACAGCCTTTTCCCAGTAGTTCTAAATAATAGCAATAAAGCTACCAATCACAGGGAATGTAAAAGCCTAAAGGCAGGAATTTGATTTTTATTTTTTTATTTTAAAGAGAATAAAATAAAACAGAATAGTACAAAGCAAATCAGAACAGAACAGTGTAAAGCACACAGTGCTTCACAACCAGACAACCAGACATCAACAGTAGCTTCCATAATGTCTCTTTTCTTTGACTTAATTGAGCATAGCTTCACACACATTAATATCAAACATAACAATATAGTTTCAAACCATTCAAAAGAATGAAAGCATTATAGAACTTCAAAACCAAATAACATAAAATGAACAATGGCTACTATAATAACTCATTTTCTTCAAAAAGTTGTCCATAATATAACACATAATAAAATCAAATAAAACACAATAGAATAGAACCAATCAAAACAAAATAACAAAAGAATGGTAGGACTTCAAAGGAAGATGACAGTAAATCAGCAATGGCTACCATAATGTCTTGTTTTCTTCAAAATAGCTATTTATACCATTACACATAATAAAATCAAACAAACAATAAAACCAATCAAACTAATGAATGTAAGTATTATTAGACTTCAAAGCAACATAATAGGAAACCGTGATTACCATATCATTATATTCAAAATAGCTGCTCTTACCACCTGACAGCACAAGACACAACAAAGCCAAACCTAATGAAATTGTGTAAACAATGCAAGAGTCCAAGATAAGACAATAAGAAACTGTTAGTAGTTTCCACCTTTCCCTCCCAGGTATTCCCTCCCCTTTGCTCTTACATTAAATATTTTGCTTTTGGATCCCATTACCTCCTTCTGTTTCTAATGCTAGGGTTCACATGTATGAGTTCAAACTGTTAGCGCCATGAACATGAGCTCCAGTTGGTGTCCATTTACCTACAGAGCCTTAGATTATTCTACTTTATAGCTGGGTAGCTTTCCACAGCATGAAAATACCATATATTTCTTATCCATTCTGTGGCTGATGGGCAAGTTACTCTTGATTTTTTTTGTCTCCTGTCACATGAAACTGTGGAGGATGAAGAGTTACTTTGAGGCTCTGGCCCCCTCGTGACTTGCAATAAACAATAGCCCCTGGTATATGCAGGACAGAGACGGGACGGGAAGGCCCGACCCCAGTGAGGGAACATGTTTCCCCCTCTGAGCCCATACTGTACTAGGCTTTGTTTGCAGAGTCATGAGGAGGTGGCCGACCTTCAGGTGGCTAGAAAGAACAAACATAATTAAAAGCATTTTTGGGCTAATGGGATTCCTCCTGGGTTAGTGTGGCTAGAAGAACTGTTTTTGTTTGTTTAACTTAGAGAGAAACATTGTAGTTGGTCACAAATCTTGTTACAAAGAATGTTTTTTCAAGATAATTGCCTGTGCTCTGTGAGTTGACCTGGTTTACTATATAAGAGCCCTGGAATAAAGACTTGGTGTGCAGTTGCAATTGCTGTTTCTCTCTGCTGCTTCTTTTCTGCGCGCTGCACCCCCCGTGTCCCGACTTGGTGTGTGTGTGCCTCTTCCCGGGGTTCAGAGTGCACTAGACACTCGCAACATGAAACAATTGTTTTTGGTCCCCGGCCCAGTGGGCCTTTCCGCGGCGGCGCCGGGCCGAGCTCCCTGCTCGCTTCGAGTCTCCCGAGGGCGGGAGAACGGAACACTCACAACTTCCTGAGTTTTAAAGTTTCTGTTGCTTCCCACAATGGATGAACAATCACAAGGAATGCAAGGGCCACCTATTCCTCGGTTCCAGCCACAGTCTAGAGGATACTGAAAGAATATTTTGAGTAGCAGATCTGGGGTGCCCTCACTGGCCTCTCTGCGTGTCTGGAGGACTCTGGATTTCTGCGCCCAGACTGCTGGAGTTCCCTCAGGCTTCCAGGTGCAGTGAAGGAGAGAGGTGGGTTTAAGGCTTCCACATCAGCCTCCCCATTCCCGGCTTCATTTGGAGACCTGCTGAGCGTCCGATAGGTGGCCTGGCCCACACTACCAGCCTAGCCCAGCCTGTTTAGCTGCCGCGCCTGGCCACAGGTCTGCAGAGGAGGAGCTGGGCAGATCTGGGGTGCCCTCACTGGCCTCTCTGCGTGTCTGGAGGACTCTGGATTTCTGCGCCCAGACTGCTGGAGTTCCCTCAGGCTTCCAGGTGCAGTGAAGGAGAGAGGTGGGTTTAAGGCTCCCACATCAGCCTCCCCATTCCCGGCTTCATTTGGAGACCTGCTGAGCTCCTGATAGGCGGGCTGGCCCACACTACCAGCCTAGCCCAGCCTGTTTAGCTGCCGCGCCTGGCCACAGGTCTGCAGAGGAGGAGCTGGGCAGATCTGGGGTGCCCTCCCTGGCCTCTCTGCGTGTCTGGAGGACTCTGGATTTCTGCGCCCAGACTGCTGGAGTTCCCTCAGGCTTCCAGGTGCAGTGAAGGAGAGAGGTGGGTTTAAGGCATCCACATCAGCCTCCCCATTCCCGGCTTCATTTGGAGACCTGCTGAGCTCCCAATACGTGGGCTGGCCCACACTACCAGCCTAGCCCAGCCTGTTTAGCTGCCGCGCCTGGCCACAGGTCTGCAGAGGAGGAGCTGGGCAGATCTGGGGTGCCCTCACTGGCCTCTCTGCGTGTCTGGAGGACTGCGGATATCTCTGCAACCAGGGAGGGTCCACAGGTTCCTGAAGCACTGCGGCCTGTGGTGAGTACCCTAACCCGGCTGCGATTGAAGAACTGTGGAGCTTCCAAGGGGCAGGTGGGCGCACAGTGTCCCTGAGGCCCAGCTTGTCTGGAACTGCGGAGTTCTGAGCAGGCAGAGGAGGGCCACTGGTTCTGTAGGCCTAATGGCTTGGAGTAGCGTGGCGCCAGAGTCCCAGTAGCTCCAAACATAGAAGGGGATTTTCAACAGATCCTGAGGAAGCTTTCAAGTAACACTTGAAACACAGAAATATAGGAAAATGACAAAACGAAAGACCAAATTACAACCTCAAACCTCCAGCCCATCTCAAGAAACCCTAGGAGCGATGTATATAGAAGAAAATATATCCCATCCACCTCATATATCGGACACAATAGCCACTGAAATTGACAAGGAACTCCAGGAAGCTTTAAAGAAATTCAAACTCGAAATAATCTCCCAGATAAAAGAAGAAATGATAAAAGAAATGAAAGAGATTCTAAATATATCTAAAGAAAACACAGATAAAAAATTGGAGGAACTAAACAAAAAGATAGAATCCCTAGACGAGCAATATAAGAAACAAACAGAATACATAATGCAGATGCACAGAGATATACAGGAAATAAAAAACTCCACTGAAAGTTGTAAAAACCGCCTTAATGAAAGTGAAGATAGAATTTCAGACCTTGAAGACAGGATTGCAGCTAGTGAACAGGAAAGGAAAGATCTTTTGAAAATAACAAGGAACCAGGAAACAACAATTCAACAACTGCAAGACGATGCAAAGAAGAATAACATAAGAATGATAGGGATTAATGAAAGAGAGGAAGACAACATGAAGGATGTCAGGAGGATATTTAGAGAAGTAATAGCTGAAAATTTCCCAAGCATGAGATCAGAAACTGACATCAGGATCAGTGAAGCATATAGAACTCCAAACAGTCATAACCAAAATAAAACTACACCCAGACATATAATAGTCACCATCCCAGAAATCCAACACAAGAATAGATTATTAAAAGCTGTCAGAGAGAAAAGACAAATCACTTATAAAGGAAAACCTATCAGAATCACAGCAGACTTCTCAGCACAAACAATAAAGTCAAGAAGAGCATGGAGTGAAGTATTCCAGATCCTAAAGCAAAATGATTTCCAACCAAGACTGATATATCCTGCAAAACTATCATTCAAAATAGATGGTGCAATACGATACTTCCATGACAAAGAACAGCTGAAGAACTTCATGAACACCAAACCAACCCTGCAAAAAATATTGAAAGACAGTTTAGATACACAAAGGAAAAAACCACTAAGCAAAGCAAATAATTAAACAGAACCGAAAGATAAAGATGCAACAGCAGAGAGATAACATTCCTACAATTAACCAGCATTTAACAGTAATAACCATTAATGTAAATGGTCTCAATGCACCAATCAAAAGAAACAGACTAGCAGAATGGATCAAGAAACAAAATCCAACCATATGCTATTTACAGGAAACCCATCTAACCCAGAAAGATACTCACAGACTGAAAGTCAAAGGATGGAAAACAATTCTTCATGCAGCAGGAATCGAAAAAAAGGCAGGAGTAGCCATTCTGTTTGCAGACAACGTGAACTTTAAACCAACAATGACCATAAAGGACAAAGAAGGTCACTACATACTCGTAAGGGGAAAACTCCAAGAGGAAGAGATAACTATCTTAAATATATACACACCAAACTCCAGAGCACCCAGTTATATAAAACAATTATTAACAGAAATGAAAACTCAAATTATCTGTAACACAATTGTAACAGGAGACCTTAATACACCACTGACACCAAGGGACAGATCAACCAGACAGAAAATGAGCAAAGAAATAACAGAACTGAATCACACCTGTGAACAAATGGGTTTGATAGACATATACAGAATGTTCCACCCAACAACATCAGAACACACATTCTTCTCAGCAGTACATGGATCATTTTCTAAAATAGACCATATATTAGCTCACAGAACATATTTAAGCAAATGCAAAAGAGTTGAAATCATCCCTTGCATATTATCGGATCATAGCGCTCTGAAATTAGAAATTAATGACAAAGGATACTGCAAAAATTCCGCAAACACATGGAAACTAAATAACACACTCTTGAGTAATCAGTGGGTCACAGAAGAAATTAAAGAAGAAATTAAACAAGACCTAAAAGAAAATGAAAATGCAGATACAACTTACCGGAATCTGTGGGATGCAATGAAAGCCGTTCTGAGAGGAAAATTTATTGCACTGAGTTCCCACATCAGGAAAACAGAACGAATACAAGTAAATAACTTGATGCTACACCTCAAACAGCTAGAAAAAGAAGAGCAAGTCAAGCCCAAAGCCAAAAGAAGAGAGGAAATTATAAGAATCAGAGCAGAAATCAATGCAATAGAGACTAAGAAAACAATCCAAAGAATCAACGAATCAAAGAGTTGGTTCTTTGAAAGAATAAATAAAATCGATAAGCCCCTAGCCAACCTTATTAAAAAAAGGAAAGAAAAAGCTCAAATTCATGCAATAAGAAATGAAAAAGGAGAAATCACTACAGACCCAATAGAAATACAGAGGATCATCAACACCTATTTCGAAAACCTCTACTCTCAAAAGTTTGATAACACAGAAGAAATAGATTCTTAGAAGCATATGAAGTACCAAAGCTAGATCAAGAGGATATAAAACTGTTGAATAACCCAATCTCTGCTAATGAAATTGAGAATGTAATTGGGTCCTTGCCCACCAAGAAGAGCCCAGGCCCAGATGGATTCACTGCAGAATTCTACAAGAAATATAAAGAAGACCTAATGCCGACACTCCTCAAACTATTCAATGAAATTGAAAGGGAAGCAATCCTTCCTAAGTCATTCCTGGAAGCAAATATTACTCTAGTACCAAAACCTGAGAAAGACCCAACTATAAAAGAGAACTATAGACCGATCTCCCTAATGAACACAGATGCAAAAATCCTCAATAAAATATTGGCAAATAGGATCCAGCAAATCATCAAGAAGATTATACACCATGACCAGGTGGGATTCATCCCAGGAATGCAAGGATGGTTCAACATACGCAAATCAATAAATGTAATCCACCATATCAATAAAGCCAAAAATAAGAATCACATGATCATCTCTATAGATGCAGAAAAAGCCTTCGATAAGGTCCAACACTTATTCATGATAAGAACTTTACAGAAAATTGGAATAAATGGTCTTTACCTCAATATAATAAAGGCCATTTATGACAAACCAACAGCCAGCATCATACTAAATGGCCAAAAATTGAAAGCCTTTACTTTAAAATCGGGTACAAGACAAGGATGTCCTTTATCACCACTCCTATTTAATATAGTACTGGAAGTACTAGCCAGAGCAATTAGGCAAGAAAGAGAAATAAAAGGGGTAAAGATAGGAAAAGAAGAAGTTAAATTATCATTGTTTGCAGATGACATGATACTCTACATAGAAGACCCCCTAAACTCCATTGAAATACTCTTAGATACAATAAATAAATTCAGTAATGTGGCTGGATACAAAATCAATACTCAGAAATCAATAGCATTCCTATACACGAACAACAAAATTACAGAGAGGGAAATAAGAGAAACTGGACTATTCACATTAGCAAGCAAAAAAGTGAAATATTTAGGAATTACTCTTACGAAAGAAGTGAAAGACTTATACAGTGAAAATTATAATACACTGAAAAAGGAAATTGAAGATGATCTCAGAAAATGGAAAGACATCCCTTGCTCATGGATAGGAAGAACAAACATTGTGAAAATGGCCATTCTCCCAAAACTGTTATACAGATTCAATGCAATCCCAATAGAAATACCATCAACATACCTTATAGATCTAGAGAAATCACTCCTAAATTTCATCTGGAACCAGAAGAGACCTAGAATCGCAAAGGCAATTCTAAGCAGCAAAGACAAAGCAGGAGGCATCACAATCCCTGACTTGAAGTTATACTACAAAGCAACAGTAGTAAAATCAACATGGTATTGGAATCAAAACAGAGCTGAAGATCAGTGGAATAGATTAGAAGATACAACCACAACTACGAACACACTCAACCACCTTATTTTTGATAAAGGAGCCAAGCAGGTTCACTGGAAGAACGACAGTCTCTTTAATAAATGGTGCTGGAAAAACTGGCTCTCCATTTGCCGAAAACTAAAGCTAGACCCATGTCTATCACCATGTACTAAATTAAAATCTAAATGGGTCAAAGATCTGAATATTAAAACAGAAACACTAAATCTATTGGAAGACAAAATAGGTAGAAACCTTGGAGACATAGGAGTAGGTAAAGAATTCATGAACAGGACTCAAACCGCATGGGAAATACTTCCCAGAATCAATAACTGGGACCACTTCTTATTAAAAAGTTTCTGCATGTCAAAAGAAATCTCCAGCATAGTGAAAAGAAAACCCACAAACTGGGAAAAGATTTTAGTGAACTCTCTCTCAGACAAGGGCCTCTTGTCTAAAACATATAAAGAATTAAAGAAACTCAGACCTCCGAAATTCAAAGATCCAATCCAAAAATGGGCATCTGAGATGAATATGCAATTCTCAGATGAAGAAATGCAAATGGCAAATAAATACATGAAAAAATGCTCATCATCATTGGTCATTAGAGAAATGCAAATTAAAACCACACTGAGATACCATCTCACTCCTGAAAGAATGGCCAGGATCAAGAAAACCGACAACAAATGCTGGAGAGGCTGTGGGGAAAAAGGAACTCTCCTGCACTGCTGGTGGGAGTGTAGACTGGTACAGCCTTTGTGGAGATCTGTCTGGAGATTTCTCAAAAAGTTGGGACTGGAAATCCCATTTATTCCAGCTATTCCACTTCTAGGCATATTCCCAGAAGAACTGAAAGCATCATACCACAGTGATATATGTGCACCTATGTTTATAGCAGCACAATTTGTAATCACCAGATCTTGGAAACAACCCAAGTGCCCATCAACTGAGGAATGGATAAAAAAGTTGTGGTATTTCTATACAATGGAGTATTATTCAGCTATAAAGAAGGATCACATTGAGATATTTATCAATAAATGGGCACAGCTTGAGACCATACTCATAAGTGAAATAAATCAATCTCGCATGTGTGAATACCGAATAGTTTCCCTAATGTAAGTAATGATTCAAATATATAAAAATATGTGGTAATCATGATTCCCCATTAGGTGGCCTTGAAGCCTTATAAAGTTTTCACTCATTAATTAGAAAGGCTTTATTCTGGGCTTCTTGATATGAAAATATTTGAAGCTAGAGTATATGAAGTTTTACCCAAATATTTCAAGGAAAAAGACACTATGGTAACTACTATTAAGTCAGGTTATAAGGTGGTGAAGTACTAGGTTATTGAAACAGTCATGTTGTGACCTCTATTGTTATATTGTTATGTCCTGTTTTATCTCAATCTCCCCCTTATTGTTTCAAAAAAAATTATTTAGTCATTTCTTATGTTTGTCTTAATTAAAGAAAAAATTCAAAAAAATTAGGATATATAAATAGTAACTCTTTTCGATTTCCTATTAACTTGTTTTGAAGTCCTGTAGTACTCCCACGATCTTGTTTTGACTGATTAGACTCTGTTCCATTCTATATGATAGTATCAAGTTTGAAGACATAGGCAACTACTTTGAAGACAATAAGATTCACTAAGATACCCATTCTGGTTTGACTATTGTCTTCTTTGGAAGTCCTGTAATGTTTACAACGCCTAAGTTTTATTGGTCTTGTTCTCTACTGTTTTGTCCAACTTTATAATATCTAATAAGATAGACAATTCTTTTTAAGGAAACAAGGGACAACGTTGATAACCATTGTTGATAAACTTGTACTCTGTTCTACACCATGTGCTACGTCTATCCTTGGTATTGACTGACAGCTTTGTTTTGCCATATTTGACTGTATTCTTCCCCCCCCCCCAAAGAAAGTAATAAGCACTAAGGAGTAATAAAATCCAAGATGTGTAAATTTTGTTGTAAAAAAGAGAGGGAAAAAAAAAAAAGAAAAGGAGCTCTAACGGATATAACAGCAAGTGTGTTTGGGGGTGTTAAATAGCTGACTTTATCAATGTTTTTGGAACATTGAACACAGCTGCTTGCAGTCTCCCTGTTTGAATGTCCACCTTGTGTTCTTTGATACTGTGATTTGAGGAACTATTTTCAAGAAAATAGTGTGCAATCTACTAGCAGGTAATTTCTTACTGTTATGGTTTTTTGTTTTGTTTTGTTTTGTTTTGTTTTGTTTTGTAGTTCTGTATTGCGTGTACCCTTACGCCGCTTTGGTTTGTTTTGTGTTTTTCTCTTTTTCCTCTTAAATAAAAAAAAAAAAAGAAACAATTGTTTTCTCTGCTTTGATTTTCAGTTTATGAATTTCCTATCCAGTTAAATGTGTTTCTTGTGTACAGTGTATATCAGTGGATCTTGTTTCTTGATGCACTCTCCCTGTGAAACAAAGATTGTTTCACATCTTTTTTCCAGATGATGAAGAAGGAAGAAATGAAAGAACAGAACCTAAGACTATTTACATTAACAGTCATAACCAGCATACACTGGTTTGTCTCTGCCACGCAATCCCCCTGTAGTTGGCCCTCCACTTATCCCCTTCATTTAGTTGCTTGTCTTGTATGGCAATCCTCCTCTGCTGCTGTTCCTGGAACCATGGTCATTTTTCTCTCTCTCTAGAATACTCTTTAGCACTCCCTTTAGGGTTGATTTGGCAGTCATGAATTCCTTCAGTTGTTCTTTATCATGGAAGTATCTTATTTTGAAAGATAGTTTTGCTGGATAGATCAATGTGGGTTGGAAGTTATTTTCTTTCAGAGTTTGAAACACTTCACTCCAAACTCTTCTTGACTTGATGGTTTGTGTTGACAAGTCTGCTGTGATTCTGATTGCTTTTCCTTTATAAGTGAA
This sequence comes from Cavia porcellus, assembly GCF_034190915.1. Classification (NCBI taxonomy): domain Eukaryota; kingdom Metazoa; phylum Chordata; class Mammalia; order Rodentia; family Caviidae; genus Cavia; species Cavia porcellus. The sequence continues at coordinate 39,615,947 of NW_026947501.1, read as the reverse complement.
CTGTCTCTTTTCTCTAACAGCTTTTAATTCTATTTTTCTATTTTTTTATTTTTAATTCTTCTCTTCTTGTGCTGAATTTCTGGAATCTTGATTATTATATGTGTGGGTATAGATTTACTTTGGTTATGGCTAATTGGAGTCCTATATGCCTCCCTTATCTGCATGCCAGATCCATTTCCCATATTTGGGAAGTTTTCTGCTGTTACTTCTGTGAATATACTTTTAATTTCCTTTGTGTTGACCCCTGTTTCATCACCTACACCTATCACTCTTAAGTTATGCTTCTTTGCATCATCTTGTAACCATTGGGTTGTTATTTCCTGATTCCATTTATTCTTAAGTGATCTTTCCTTTCACAATCACTAACTGCAATCCTGTCTTCAAGGTTTAAAAGTCTCCTTCAAGTGGTTTTTCCAACTTGTGATTGAATTTTTTATTTCCTGCATCTCTTTTTTAATCTGTTTCATGCATTGTAGTTCCTTTCCACATTCATTCAAGGTTTCCATCATTTTCCTATGCTCCTTTTTTTGTCTGTGTATTCTTTAGACTTTCTTTCTGTAAGCTGTGATTTCTTCTTTTACCTGGGACATTATTTCTAATTTGACTGCTTTTACAATCTCATAAAGTTGTTTCCTTACTTCAGTTTCTATCCTCTCAGAGATTTCATTTGTGTGACTTCCATTTTCTTTCATCACTATATCTCCCAGACTTATTGTGTGTGGGCTAGAGGTCTGAGTTTGCTTATTACTCTTTCATCTTGACATTCTCCTGGGTTCTTCCCAACAAGCTGGTTATGGGGCCTCAGGCACTTCCTGTGTTGGCTGTCCCTAGGCAGTGTAGGCGGATGGGACAGGCACCTGGGTTCCTCTAATTCCAAATTTACAGGATGTTGCAGGGCATGTAGCAGGCTTCTCTAGACCTACGCAGCTACACTGTGGCTTTGCTGCTGATGAGGGATTTATGGAGGTGGAGTTGCTTCTCTCAGCCTGTGAGTCTACACTGGGACTCCCACAATGGTGGCAGACACACAGGGGTGTGTCAGTCTGATTCTGCTAGTGATGATGGCTGCCTGAGGAAACCAAGGGCCTCCAGTGGTGGCCTGTAGATGCCCAGGGCTTACCTGGCTATGTGTCCCTGCTCCTGCTGGCTGCCTGCAGGAAGGAGCCTTCTGGTGGCAGCTCCCTGAAGGTGAAGGCAGATCTGCTGGTTCTCTCTGCCCACACTGGCCACGTGCAGGACATGGCATTTTGGTGGCAGTGCACAGCAGGCAGAGTTGAATCTCTCTGTCTCCCTTGACCCGCACTGAGCACATGGAAGAAGGGGCAGGCAGAGACAGATCTCCTGGTACTCTTAGCCCATGCCGGGCACGCAGAGATAAGGGCCTTCTGGGAGTAGTGCTCAGCAGGCAGAGGAGAAATTCAATTTTTAAAAAACAGAAAAGAAGACACTTAAACACAATGCAACCCCACACATCCAGTTTAACAAAAGCAAATTCAGGGGCAACAACGTGGGACAATCTAAAAGCCCCCGACTTGGACTCTATTAAGTGGTAACAACAAAGCAAATGGAGGAGGAACTAGAAAAAAATCAAACCAGAAATAATTTCTTAGACAACTAAGAGACAGTGACCACAATGTGCGATATCCTTAGTTACTGCATAGCAAATACCCATAAAAACAATAAAGAAGCTTAGTACAGTGATGTAAACATGAATGCCCAACATAGGAAAGAAATGGAATCCATAAAACAGAGTCAGGCAGATATCCAGGAGAATAAAAGTTCCACTGAAATTACCTGAAGCAGGATAAGTAATGTGAAGAGAGAATCTCAGATATACAAGACAGGCTTGGGGCCAGCAATCATGAAAAGAAAGATTTCTTTAAAATTGCAAGTAGCCAAAAAATAAAATAAAATAACAAAGGGCCATGAGAAAGCAATCCAGCAACTGCTAGATGGTGCAAAGAAGAATAATATCTGATTAATTGGACATACTGAAAAACCAGGAGATAGCACAAATGACATTTTTTAAAAAACCTCATCTCAGATATCACAACAAAAAATTTCTCTGCCAAGCAAAAAGAAACTGACATGCTGACAGATGAGCCACATAGAACTAAATTACCCACGATCAAAAAATCCTACCTCAAGGCATGTAAGAGTCAAGATTCTAGAAATCCAACTCAAAAACATGATATTAGAAGCTGTTACAAAAATAAACAACTTACCTATAGAAAAACCAATTAGAATCACAGTTGACTTCTCAACACACACCCTCAAATCAAAGACAGCTTGGAGTGAAGTATGAAAAGCCCTAAAGAAAAAAAGAAAAAGAAACCAACATTTGACCAAGATGGATATACTCTACAAATTTTCTTTCAAATTTGATTGAGAAATAAGATACATTCATGACAAAGAACATCTGAGGAAATTCATGAGCACCAAACCAGCACTCCAAAATGTTCTGAAGGACATTCTTGAAGCATAACAATAACTACAACTCCATGAAACACATTAGAAAAACTCTACAGGCAGGGAAAGCAATTAAACAGAGGGGGGAGCCAAAGAAAAATAACATGAGCAGAATAAGTTAATACAGATCAGTTTTAGCCATCAGTGGCAATGGTCTCAATTCACCAATCAAAAGAAATAGATTTGCAGGATAGATCAAGACACAAGAACCAAAAATGTGATGTATACCAAAAAAACCACATTTCATCCCAAAAAAGCTCAGATACTGAGAATTAAAGGATGTAATAAAATACTTCATGTGACAGACATGTGGCAAAAACCAGGATTAGTGCTTCTATTTCCAGACAAAGTGGATTTGAACCCAAGATCAATTATTACGAGAGACAAAGGTCACTACATCTTTCAAAGGGAACAATCAAAGAGCAGAAGATAACAATCATAAATAAATATTCAACAAACACCAGTGCATCCAAACAAATATTAACAAACAAGAAAGCACTAATAAGATATATTGCGGTCTTAATATCTATCTCAGTACCCCAATGTCACAAATAGATCAACTAGACAAAAAAATCACCAACAAAATATTACAATTGAACCAAACGTTTCAATAAATGGAAAAAGCTCATGCCTACAGAGTATTTCACCTCGTGGCATCTGAAGACATGTTCTTCTTAGCTGCACATGGGATGTTCTCCCAAATAACAAACATACTCAGCTAATGCATAAGTAAACGAAACTGAAACTTTATCCCATGTCTATTCTCAGACCATGGTGCAATGAAACTGGAAATCAGTGACAAAGGAGATGACAAGATCTTCATAATCACATCGAAATTAAATCATACCCTCCTGAACAACCAATGGTCACAGATAAAATTAAAGAAAATTAAGACAGTTTCTATAATAAAATATTAATGCCAACATAACACACTGCAGCCTTGGGACACAATGAAAGTATTTCTATGAGAAAATACAGAATGCTAAAAACCCATATCAAGAAAACAGCAAACTCAAACAAAAAACTTACTGTTGAACTTCATCCTTCTAGAAAAAGAAGGTCAGATCAAGCCCAAAGTTCATATGAGGGAGGAAAATGCAAAAGAGCATAAATTAATGCAATAATCATTAAACAATACAATACAAGTAAATGAACAATACAAAGAAACGAACCACAGAGTTGGTTTTCTGAATGATTAAATAAAATGAACAAATCTCTAGCCAACTTTATTTAAAAATAAATAAAAGTTTCAAATCCATCCAAACAAGAATGAAAAGAAACCCAGATGACCATCTGTACCTATTCAAAAACTTCTATGCCCATTAAGATAGAAAATGCAAAAAAAGGATATACTTCCACATATGAATATGAATGATACACATGAATTATGAAAGATGAATCAAGAAAATATAAAAAAATTTTAAAAGAAAATATAAAATTCTCTATGAAAAAATATCAATCAATGAAATTGAAGATATAATTAAAAACCTATCAATAAAGGAAAGCCCAGGGAGGAGCAAAGATGGTGGATAGATAACAGCTGGCTACAGAGGCTCCCTGAGATAGTCAACTTAGAATTCAACATAATACAGAGTGGGGAGCCCCAAACAGAGATGAATTCTCTCATCCCAAGAAGAAATTAAGGTGAGAAGAACCAACCAAAATACAGTCCCAGTGCTATTATTGGAACAGCTAAAGGTTCAGCGTTCCCGCCACAGCAAGCAACTTGCAGACCATCCAAGGTCCCGCTGTGACTTGCTGAGCCATCCAAAGTCCCGCGCTTCAACTCACTGGAGGTGCAGTTACATTGAGTTTGGGGTCGGTGAGCCAAACAAAGAACTGAGTTGGTGGGGTGCCTGCATCGACCTGTGGTGAGTGACAGGAGTGGAGCCATTCCACAGAAAGGGGGGCTCCGGCAGATAACATTCTGGGACTGGGCAGGACTGGCAAGTACAAGGGGCAGCAGTGACTTCAGTCAGGTGTTCCCTTCCCAAAGGGAATTGGTGGACTGAACTAGGCCTTGGTCATAGCACCTGGCTAAGACCCAATAGGTTATCCAAAATCAAGTCCCTACAGTGGTGGCGCACACTAACCACACTAACCCAGTGAGGCCTCAGAAGTTTGACTGACCCACAGGGGAGGCAGTGCACAGTAATACAGTGCAGGCCACAGCAGCTTGACTGATCCAGAGGGGAGGGGCCAGTATATGCTGTCCTTGTCTGGAACTCACTAGCACACAGCAGTGGGAAGGGTCATCTAGCAAGCACACTTCACAAGAATTGTAACCAATAAGGAAAGAAACTGAGGCCTCCTGGAAGAAGCAAGAAAGATGGGCAGAGGAAGCAACAACAAAAAGTCCCCAGGGCCCAATCCTGAGAACATTGACCCAGGACAGGTAAATACAAAGGAGAATGAGAACAGCAAACATGCAATATCAGACATGGCAGCAGTGGACAAAAAGATATATTCGGGACCTCATAGACAAGTTCAAAAGTGAATTATTTAGCCAAATAAAGCAAGATATAAGAAGATTAATAAAAGAGATACTAAGCACCCCTCAAGCAGACACAGATGGAAGAAGGGAGGAACTCAAACAAAGGAGAGAACCATTTCATGATGAAAATATAGAATACATGAAGCAGATTCAAAGAGATTACCAGGAAATTAAAAACTCCATGTAAAGATGGAAAATCAGCTTGAAAGAAAGTAAGAATAGATTATCCAAACTGGAGGACAATTTTGCAATGTGGCATTAGAAAAGGGAAGACTTTTTAAAAATAACAAGGAAGCAAGCAGTAACAATAGGCTAGAAGGTGACAAGAGGATCTATAACTTGAGAATAAAGAATGTGAATGAAGAAGCAGGGGTACAAACAAAGGAACTACAGAGGCTATTCACAGAAATAATTCAGGAAAACTTCCCAAACACAGGAAAATGAAATGATATTCTTATATATGAGGCATACAGAACTCCAGCCAACTACACCCAAAACAGAGCTAGACCCAGGCATATAATAATCAAGATCCCAGAAATTCAATATAAGAACAGAATATTAAAAGCTGTTAGAGACAAGAAACAGATAACGTATAAAGGAAGGCCCATCAGAACAATGGCAGACTTCTTGACATGAAACATCAAGTTAAGGAGAGCATGGAGCAAAATATTCCAAGTCCTGAAAGAAAATAACCTCCATCCCAGATTGATACATCCTTCTAAACTGTCTCTAGAAATTAATGGAGAAACACGATGCTTCCCAGACAAAGAGAAACTCGGGAAATTCACAAACACCAATCCAACTCTATAGAGAATAGTGAAGGGCATTCTACAGAGAGAGAAAAGTACTAGGATTCCAGGAATAATGGAAGAGAGGCCTCAATGAATGGAGCAGAAAACAAAAGGAAGAAGATAAGCAGACAACTGATGGCAAAAAAAGAGCATAACAGAAATGAGGCAGAGAAGATTTTATTCAAAGCTGATATGATTGATAATATCAACTCTGGGAGTCTAAGCAACTACACTGAAGATGACAAGACTCTACGATACGCATTCTGGATTGATAAATGCCACTTTTTGAAGTTCTATACTATATACAAAGTTATGTTTTTACTAACACTGTTATGTACTGATACATACAATTATACTATGTCTAATGATATAGCCAACTCTATTGGAGACAGCAAGAGGCAACACAGGAACCATGGTAGAACTCTTTGTACAATGGTCTTATATGTTTTTTTCATTTCATGTGTTTATAGGAATATGTATGTTTTGAATTGCTTTGTTTTGTTTCTCCCTCTAATATAGAAAAGATAGAAATACATGTTAAGACTCATGGATGTGTAGAATCTATAAACAGTTTATGTGAACTGATCTTATGACACATGATGAAATGAACAGATATTTTGAAGAAAAAGAGACACAAAATTTCTCAGTGCTGATCCTGGAGTGTCATAATGCGAGACTCAGCAATAATATTATCTTTTGTTCAGAGTGATATTAGCCTGTTTGGTTTTATTCAATCTCAACATAATTGAAGATATGTCTAACTGCATGTGAGTGTATATGACTAATTAAACATGTTTCTAAGTTTTTGTTTGATAGTTGAACAGAAATGCTTCAATCTCACTGTTTGAATTCCCGCTTTATATGCTCTACTTTAGTATCTTAAAGAAGTATTTGTAAGGCACAATCTATAATCATCAACTAGTGATTTCTTACTCTTTTATTTTTTCTATGAAATTATACATTATTTTCACCCATTTTCTGTTTTGTTTAGTCTTTCTTTAAATTAAATTTTAAAAAAGACACTAGAGAACCGTGCTGGTCACGGAGTATCATGATGTGAAATCCAGCAAACTATTATTCTTTATTCAGAATGGCATTAACCTGCTTTATTTTGTTTACTCTAAGCATAAATGAAGATATGGATAACTGCATGTATGTTTAAGTGTATAGGACTGACCACCATGTTACTAAGCTCTTGTTGGACATTGAACAGAACTGTTTTCAGTATCGCTATTTGAATTCCCACTTTACATGTTCCATTTTTGTATCTTGAACAACTATTTGTAACATGACAATATGTAAACATCAAAAAGTAATTTCTTGCTGTTTATTTTTTCCTCTGAACGTATGTATTATTTCTACCTATTTTCTGTTTTGTTTAGTCTTTCTTTAAATAAAATTTAAAAAAGAAGATTTAATAAATTAGACAGATAGATAGATATCATAATATATATATATATATATATATATATATATATACACACAGAAAGAAACATGACTAGATATTTACTAATTTCCAAATCTACTTATGAAGAATTTTATGTGCACTATGTAAGGCATATTTTTTTTCCTATTAGTCTTGCCTTCAACAGAGTTACTGGTTGCTAACTGGAAGACAGATATTTTTTCTCCGTACACATTCTGTTCGATTTAGTGCTCTTATGCTATTTAATTTCTAGGTGAAGACAAAGATTGTTTCACATCTTTTTTCCAGATGATGAGCATTTACCTGGCTAGAAGGGCTTCATAGCTCTGCTACTTGATATTAATCATAGAAAATCTAAAAATGAGTTTTTATGAAGAAAGAATTGCTTCTTTCCCTTCAAGGAGGGTAAGGAGCATGAGACTATCCTTCCCAGAGACTGATCTGTAAACCCCTCATATCCTGGGGTCTGCAGTACTGTCTGGGTGGACAGAGCCCTGAGCACTGTGTCCTTGCTGCAGATGCAGATTTTCCGAGGGATCCTGGTACCCACTGCTGCACACAGCATGGACTGTAGCTCTATTGTTTCCTCCACATACAGAGGGCATTTTATACCACTGGGCTCACATGAGAAGCCTCCCCCCATGCTCTGCACTCTTTCTGCACCACTGCACCCACCAGGGAATTTGCATTTTGACCCAGGGAGGACCCACACAGGCAAGTCTCAGATAAAAGCTGGCTCTAGCTGTGCCTTGACTGATCAGGACTCTTCAGTTCAGTTTCTTAAAATGAAGCTACCACTTCAGCTCCTGGGGCTGCTACTGCTCTGGGTCACTGGTAAGGATACCGGGAGATGTGGAGGGGCAGGGCACGAGAGGGTGAATTTCTGGATCCCACCGCTCCCTGGGTGAGTTCTGTTCATACACGAGATGTGCAACGCGGACTTGAAGCAGGGCTGTGAGAATTTCCATAAGGGAATTAAGAAAATTTCTAAAGCATCAGGAATAGTCAACTGATAAATATAATCACAAAGAAAGATATGGATAAGGAGATGAATTCTAGAGGGATTCTTGTTATTAGATCTTGGAGTTATCACAAAATTGAAATGTTCATTGTATATTAAAATACAAAAAATTAAGCTTGATATTTACAAAAGAGAGAAAAGAATAAAATGCATCATGTTTGTATGTGATGTTTCATTTCTCCTTTATAATTTTAGGATCCACGGGAGATGTTTTGTTGTCCCAGACCCCACTCTCTCTGTCTATCACACCTGGAGAGCCGGCCTCCATCTCCTGCAAGTCCAGTCAGAGCCTCCTGCAGAGTGATGGAAACACCTATTTGCATTGGGTTGTCCACAAACCAGGCCAGGCTCCACGAGGAATGATTTATTGGGTTTCCAATCGGGAATCTGGGACTCCAGAGAGATTCAGTGGCAGTGGGTCAGGGACAGATTTCACACTCAAAATCAGCAAAGTGGAACCAGAGGATTCTGGAATTTATTACTGTTATCAAGGTACACATGCTCCTCGCACTGTGCTACAGCCCTGAACACAAACCTCCCTGCCTGGGGAGGCCCAGCTGCCCTCCTGCACTGCTGTCTGGGGAGAAGAACAGCACAGCCTGCTCTGTGTGAGAGGAAGAGGTTGAAGAATCAGAACAGCAAGTTGCAGCTGATGCCTCTGGCTGGGCCTGAGAGTGAGGAAAACAGCAGAGCAGCCAGCACCTGTGCTCTGCTGAGGGCCCTGACACACAGAGAGAAGGATGGAGCTAAATTCCAGAGGATTTTAGTGGCTTAAACATTCGGTGTTCTATGAAACTGAAAAAAAAAAAAAAAAACTAAACCGAATTAGCCATGAATTTAGCTAAAAATAATAACAAGGTAGAAATAGATTCTAAGGTAGGTAATTTCTCTTGCACTTTCTCGTATCATGTGATAATCCAGTGGAATACAATCACCATGCACTGTCCCTTCAGCCAATCTGGGATTCCCAGGATACTGTGCCCATTTCAGGATGACAGAATTAAAGGGATCACTTCCGTTATTGCAATGATAGATATTGTATGACTCTATGGATCACTGGGAAGTGATGCTCATTCATGGCTCTTGGTCTTACGAGTCCATGGTGAGTAAAGATCCTGGCCTGAAGAAACGGCAGTCCTGTGACATCTCTCTCATCAATGTAGCATGACAAACTTGAGCAACTAAATTGTGATTCTGCCTCATCGTAACCTGGGGATGAAGGATCCTTATTTCGTGATATCCAGGAATACAGCTACCAATCGGTGGTCAAACAAATCCTCAGAAAATTTCTCACAGAAATTAATAGCAATTTGTCTTGCATTTTATGGTCAATTTTGGCCTCTGTTCCCCATCACCAACACATGTGCAATTTTAATCTCCACAAGGATCTTTGTTTCCAACATTTTTATAGGCAAACAAAACATGGAGAACTAATACTTCCAGGATAAAGGCAGGTACCTCACACCTCCCCTCATCCTCATGAAGCCTGGTAAATCTCAATAGGCTCCACTTCTTCCTTTCTGTGAAAGTCCTCCAAGACAACTGCTATCCTCAAACTTATATTTAACATGAGACAAATGAAGACTGATACTAGGAAGTGTTGACGCCTGTTTGCTCCTCATGGTCTTCCAGACAGCTTACAAAGTAGACACTAAAAAGTTCCTCTAATGCCATATTCCGAGTCATCATGTGATTTTATTTCCCCGTCCTTACTAGATTTTTTGAAACATGGGCACATTCTGGTAATATTTTAAAGTAACAAGAAATAGATTTGATGTCATCCTGGACATGAACTGACACAGAAAAATAAAATCAAACACTGCCTTATAACTTGCTATGAAGCCTCCTTCGATGGGAAGGCAGAAAAAGCAACACTGGGAGACAAGGGGAAGTAAGGCCTTGCAGTGTAACACGTTTCCAATACTGAGACGGCCCCAGACCTCCACTCAACACTTGCATACGTGGGATTCTGGAGCTCTGGGAAGTGATGTGAACTGGAGATGCAAGTATAGTGACAGAGGTGAGGTCACCAGGAAATGAGGGGAAGTAGATGAGGGCAGACTGGTCCTTAAAAGGCAGACCAATTCTCAAAAGTCAGAACACAAGGAGAAACCCACATTGAAGGCTGTGGAGTAGGAGTCACCTGTGGGAAGGAGAGAGAGAGGGGGGAAAATGGACAGAGACAGGGACAGAAGCAGAGAGACAGAGTGAGACTGAGACAGGGAGACACATAGGAAGGGTGAGAAATTGAGACCCTAGAGTCAAGATAGTGTTTTAAGAATCTCTTTTTCTTTCACAAATGTATGATTAAAGTGTTGATTGAATTTAGAAATGTCCTTCAGCGCAGGTTGTTATAAATGGCCGAACCATTGTGTCACTTAGAAAATCACAACTCTTTCTGGGAATGGCAAGATTTCCCAAATTATTTTTAAAACACATAGCTCTTTGCTGCCACCTGTTAGTCAGCTCTTGAAGGACAAGTTTCCCATAAAATTGTTAACATTCCTCTTTATAGTCTCTTCAATTTGTTTCTACCAAGCTGTTGCTATGGCAAATAGAAAAACCAAATGAACACACAAGATTCAGATGCAGATTTATTTGCACTTATTGTCAATGACAAGGAGTCAATCCTTGTAACAATGTCAGCCACAAAGGCTTAGGGAGAAAGATTTTTATGAGGTTACCAAGGGGAAATACAGAGGTAGAGCACATGGCTGTCTTTGCTTGGTTCTTGCAATATGTATCCCAGTGACCAGCTATGCCTCACAGTGACCTGCCTTTTCTAAGAAACTGAAGTAACAGGAACTGTAGCAGGATCTGAACAACAAACAGAAATTCAAGGACACTGGCTTGCAGGGGGCCTGTTTCTGCTCCCCTGCACTCTGCTTTAAAAAGCGCAGATCCCTTTGCAGTATCCCAGAGCACTGAAGCTGTGAAGAGGCCGACGCCTCGTGTGTAGCATTGTTTCCTTAGAATATAATGTGCAAGTTCACATCCTAGTTGTGCAAATATTGATGAGAGGTGATATAAATACAATGGAGCACTCGTTGATGCTTTTCTCCCCCCAGAATCAGAGATTTTCCTCATGTAGTTGGAAGATTCTTAAAATAACTTTTATAAAGCAATGGTTACATGTTATGTAAGGTTAAAAAAAATCTACAAGAAAGGTGCATGAGAGCGGGGGTTCAAGGTCTTGAGTTTAATTTCTGTACCCGCCCCCCAAAGCAAACACTTGTGCAAATACTGTAGGGCACCAGTGTAAACTACTATAGAGCCCCAGCTGTTCCTCTTTCTTCCTTGGGATCAGATTTTTTCCCAGGCAAGTGGAAGCTTTTCACTTTACAAAGAAATGTGCGTGTGCTGCCCCCTCCTGGTCATTCTCATGCACTGCAAATTCCTAGGAAGATCTTTTCTCAGATTTCTTCTTTCAAACATACTGAAATATTTTATTCACCATCCTGTTACCAGACTACAGAAGAGATTGATTATCTCACAACATTGGACCTCTGAGTCACTGGATGACTCGAGTGTACAGTTATTCCTATTTCATCTGTCGGAAACAGCCTCAGAAGGAACATAGTGTGCAAGACCATTTGCTTTCTTCATTGCGCTGGATCCCCAGGGCTCTTCCCATCATTTGAATGGCACCTCCTACCCACTTCATCCTCAGACTATTAGAGCACACGCACCGAAGCTCTGCTGTCTGTGCTCTGACATTATAGGCCTGGGATTCTGCTGTCACTGAATATTCTGACCTCTGAATACAACTGCTGACAAAACACACACAAGCACACACCCAGAGAGAGAAACTCATACACAAACACACACAATCAGATCGTTCCTCAAATACTACATAGCCACAGTGTAAAATAGCTATAACTGCAGTTACTAAGCAAATTATACTGAAATTTAAAAAATCAATATTTTACTTTATCTGAAACGTTGCTCTCTTGTGTGAAATCTGTTTTTTTATATTGAAGTTGTTATATTAATTTTGTTATTATTTATTCTTCAATCAAGATGCTAGTCAGACGATCCAAGGAAAACTGGCACCCTTCCTTCAATTTTGCATTAAGATAAATGCTGCGTGACCCACACACTAATCTGGCCCAGGGATCAGGAGCTCAAAGCACAGGGATGATTTTACAGAGCTCATAAAGAGGAGACTGGGAGTGATGGGCAGTGCCTTGTCACTGTGTCAGGACTCACCCTGGGGAAGTAAAACTTCTAACATGAAAATACAGGGTGATTGGTGGCAACCCCAGAGACCTTCAGAGACACACAAAAGTGCAGTAGACTGTGGATTGCACTGCCTGGTGAGTGGTACAGATTCGGTCATCTGTGTTTGGGAAGGAGCCATTTTGGAGAGGAGGCAACTGAGCTCCTGACTGAGAAAAACTGCTGCCTCCATGTACTGGCTCCCACCTAATTTCAAGCCAACAGAAATGTTACCGACTGCTGCAGGCTGAACAAGTCTGGTATCAGCCCCAAGGTCAGAAATCAGTCTGAGCTTCAGGGAAAATAAAGTTGAGGCTCATTGAGGCTATACACCACCTCAGCATAAAGTGACTGCTGGCTTGCTGGGATAAATCAACATGGATCTGGACTCTGTCTCTACATATTCTCTACTAGTGACAGCAGAGACGCAACTGGGGTTAGAGTTTTCATCTCTCTATCTACCATGACTTTTTTTTCCTTTATTTTTTGATTTTTTATATGAATGTAAACATGGTTTCCAGTTTTCTTTGGGTGGAGGTTCTGTTCTTTTCATTCTCTAATTTCTGCTCTTTCCTTCCTATCTTTTGCACCACATTCTGAAAATTGGAGAGATTCTCCTTTGTCTACCAGCCCTGCTTCTACTCTCTTCCTTTCCATCTGTTTCTCTATTTTTTCTACTAACTGCTCTTACATTTTCTCCTCTGAAATTTACATTAATATATTTAGAGTTTATACACTGCATACATTTTTCTATTCGTTTAAGATTTTGTAATATAGCCAAAAATCAAGCTCACACAAGTAAAGGTGTCAAGTTTGCGGTTACCTCAAGTTGACATTTTTCTAGACTTTGTCTGACACTACTGTAAATTGTGAATATACCACTTTAGCCAAGGTGACATAATTGTGTTAACCAGCTGTTCTCCCTGGAAAACCAGGACTGAGATTGCATAAGGGGCACTGAAAACATTGTGGACCAGTGTCAAGGGACCAGGAAATGGGTTAAATAGGCAGAAACTACTAACCCCATTAATTGAATAGGCAGGATCTTACAACACACTCACAATGCAAAAGCTGTCTACACCTAGAAGACACTTCTGAGTAGTCATTTCCTAAGGGTTCTAAATAATAGCAGTCAGGATATCCACCATAGGTGATTTATAAGCATCAACCCAAGAATTAAGCTGAGAAAAATAAAAATAGACAGTGAGAAGACAATTCCACAAGGTGCAACTCCAGATAATCAGTGAAACAAAGGCAAGCCAAGGGGGAAATGGGGTGGGACCATGCAAAAGCCACCTCTCTTGACTGTCTGAAGTGGTAACAACGAAGCAAATCAACCAGAATCTAGATCAAATCAAATCAGAAATAAATTCACAGATAACCAACATATAGTGACCATAATGAAAAACATCCCTAGTTACCCCACAGCACATACAGATTTAAAATAGAGGAACATAGGAAAATGAGAGAAGCCATAAAGACCAACATAGATATATAATGGAATTCGTAAAAGAGATTCAAGGAGATATTCAGGAGATTGAAACTGCCATTGAAAGTATAAGCAGCAGAATAAGCCAATGTGAGAACAGAGTGTCAAATATAGAAGACAGGCTTGTGGTTAGTAATCATGAAAAGACAGATTTCTGTAAAATAGCAAGGAACAGCATGTCCATCCAGATGCTGCTGAATCAAGTGAAGAAGAACAAAATAAGAATGATTACAGTTAGTGGGAAAAGCAGGAGATAGCACAAATAAAAAAATTACTGCTCAGAGACACCATGACAGAAAACTGTCCTGCCAAGGAAAAAGAATATGGCATATCTATGAGTCAGCCATGTAGAACTCTAATTAGTTATGACCAACAAATCTATAGCAAGGCACAAGAGGGTCAGGATTCAAGAAATTCAATTCAAGAATAAAATATTAAAAGCTACCAGGGAAAAGGAAAAAGTACCTATAAACGAAACCCATCATAATCACAACAGACTTCTCGACACAAATCCTCAAATCTAGGGCACCTTGGAGTGAAGGACATCAAGCAGCTCACCCCAAAAAATTTTCATTCCAAGCTAATAGTCTCTACAAAACTATCTTTCAAAATTAATGGGGAAATAAGATACTTCCTTGACAAAGAACAACTGATGAAATACATGATCACAGAGTTAGAACTCTGGATGTTCTGAAGGACAGTCTAGAAAGAATAAATAAAAACTACAACTCTGTCAAATCAAACAGAATGAATCTGCCAGGCAGCGCAAGTAGAAAAATTCAGGGGATTAAGAGAACCAACATTGGAAAATAACATGGCAAGGACAAGTTAATACACACCCATTATAACCATCAGTGGCCTTCATCTCAGTTCACCAGTCAAAGGAAACACATCGGCACAATGGGTCATGAAGTAAGAAACAACAATATGATGCACACAAGAAATATATTTAATTCCAATAGAAACTCATAGACCGAGAGTCAAAGGGCGGAAACCAGTGCTCCATGCGACAGGAACCTGAAAAACCATGCATAGCTATTGTGTCTTGCAGACAAAGTGGATTTCAAGCCAAGACCAATTCAGAGAGACAAATAAGGTCCCTACATCCTTGGAAATGGAATAATTCAACAGGAAAGCATAAGAAGCACAAAATATATGCAAAAAACACCACTGCAGCCAATTGTAGATAACAAATAATAAAGAACCTGAAAAATCACATAAACACTAACATAGTTACTTAGGAGAGCTCAATAAGCCACTGACACAAATAGACAGATCAACTAGACAAACAATCAAAAAATAAATATTAGAACTGAACCAAATCATGAACAAATAAACACAGAAAATGTACACAGGGTGTTCCACCTTACAGCATCACTTTTTTCCAGCATCTCTAAAATGGAAAACATACTTCTCATACAACAAATTTACATATTTGTAAACAAACTGAAATTATCCCATGGATATTATCAGATCACAGAGCAATGAAATTGAATATCAATGGCAAAAGAAACCAAAACAATTGAGTCAGGGATATAGCTCAGGAGCATAAGAACCTCCCTGGCAAATACAAGGTCCTGAGTTCAGTTCCAGGTACAAAAGAAAAAAAAGAAATCTCAAGAACTTCATACACACATGGAAATTAAATGACATCACCCTGAACAACCAGTGAGTCAAAGATGGAACTAAAAAGGAAATTAGTTTCTACAATTAAATGATAATGGTTATACAACTTATCAGAACTTATAGGACACAGGGAGAGCAGTCTTAAGAGGAAAATTTATAGCAGTGAAAACCCACATCAGGAAAACAGAGCAAGCTCAAACAGACAACATAATGCTGAACCTCAAGTTTATGGAAAAAGAACAGCGCATCAGGCTTAAAGATCATATGAAGGAGGAAATTATAAATCAGAAGAGAAATTAATGCAATGGAGACTAAGAAAACAATAAAAGAATTAGTGAATGAAAAACTGGCTCTCTGAAAGATGAAATAGGGTGGAAAATTCCATAGCCAGTGCAATCAAAGGAATGAAAGGAAAGATTCAGATCCATGCTGTTAGGAACCAAAGTGGTGAAATGGCAACAGATCCTACAGAAGGCTGAAAGATTACCAACATCTACTTCAACAGCTTACTCCCCAGTAAGATGAAAAATGGAGTAGAAATACACAGATGTCTTAAAATATATCTATTACCAAACCTGAATCAACAAGATATAAAAATTACAATAAACCAATTTCAGTTGATATAATTGAAGATGTCATTAAAGACCTACAAACAAACAAAACTCCAAGCCCTGATGGTTCACAGCTGAATTCTGTAAGAAACGTAGAGAAGACCTAATGCCACTGCTTCTCAAACTCTTTAATGATCTTTTCAAGGAGATATTACCAGAAACTGTCCTCTCTTTACATTTCAGTGTTAGTTATGCCTAGGAGTAGAAGTTTCTAGCCCAACTGATTTACAACACTGAGACCAAAAACACAGACTTTAAGAAAAATAAGTCAATAAGATGCCTCAAAAGCGTATAACTCCCCAAAAGCTATCTGGCAGTTAATAACAGTGGAAAGAGTGAGCTGAAAACAACTCAGAAACAAAATGGTTAAATGTTTGAAGAGGTCAAAGAAGAAAATGCATACCATGTTCACTGAGCTCAAAGAGGAGGCAAAGAAGCTGAACATTTTAATTAATAAGATGTCCAGCAGCCTTCAAAAAGACACAGACAGCTGGCTGAACGCCACAACACAATTCAGGATATAAATGAACGACCTAGGGAATAACTGATGGTTATAAAAATGAAGAAAGCACAGTTTCTGGAATTGAAAAGCACAGCTGAGCACCATGCCAGAACACATGGCCAATCAGAAGAGAAAATACCAGAACTACAGGACAAGAAGGGTGGAGTAGATGACTCAGGGATTCTCCTTGTAACAAAAGAAATCATGAAATATTGATCTTTGAGTTCATCAGTGACCCTAAAGACACAACATGAGCAGTATACAAGTCAAGGAAAGGCAAGAGAAACAAAGTAAAGTTCTAAATACACTATTACCCAAAATTATTGCAGAAAATTTTCAAATCTAGCCATTGAAATGAACATCCAAATAATGAGGCATTTAAAAGCCCAAGGAGATAGATCCACAAAACAATCTCTCCACAAAACATTATAGAAAAATCAAAGAAAATCAGAACAAGAAAGAACACTAAAGTTATTAGAGAGAAATATTAAGCAGTGTCCAAAGACAAGCCAAACACAACAGAAGATTTCTTAACAGGAGTTTGAAGGCAAGGAGTCCTTGGAGGAGTCATCGCACTCAAAAACAATTTCAATTCACATTATAATATTCCACCAAAATTTCCAAATTTAGGAAGAAATAAAGAAATTCCATGACAAAAATCATTTAGGGAATTCTTCACCAGCAAACCAGCTATAAAAATACTGAGAAGTTAATCAAAATGAAAAAAATAAATCAGTAACACAAAAAGGATGCAATGATAGGTACTCGCCAGTATCTTTAAGTAGTAACTCACAATGTAAATAGTTTCAAATAGTACTTTAAGGGCCAAAGACCACAAAGTCAGAAATTTTATATATTCAAAAACTGAGCCAGACATGGTGTCAATTGCATATAAAAGAGCATTAGAGAGGCTGAGGCAGTAGGGTCACTGCAAGTTCTAAGTCAGCCTGGGCTACAAAGTGAGCTCCAGGCCGACTTGAACTGCACAGCAAAACTTTGTATCAACAAAGAACCAAAAAATCCTTAATTCAAGTATGAATGAAAACAGTAAAAAATACACAGAGCAACACGCTCTAAGCAGAATAGGGATTTGGAAAAACCAACTAAAGCAATGAATTACAAAAAAAATGTTGTGTAAACAACTAGAATTTTCATTTTGAGTACTAAAATCTTTGGATGGAGGTGGTAGTTATCATAATGTGCATCAGTAGAAAATTCCAAAAGAAATTTGTACTTCACATTTTAACTTTGTAAAATAATTTTCATTTTTATTAAAAAAGCAAGACAATTATAGATGAACCTTCATTGTAAACTTGATCATTTTAGAGTGGAAGAGCTTAACTGAATTTAAATGGCATTTATGATGTCAGGTGTTTGGCTTTCATTAAAATGGATTCAAAGGGTTTTTGGATTCAATTAAGTGACTGAAAAATATCAAAATGTTGATGAAGTGTCTGATGATGCCCATATTATTACACTGTGAGGCTAGTAATCTGCCAGCTGAGTGACCATGGTGAGAGATGTGGCTTGACAAATATTTTGGTGGTAGTGGGCATGGAATCCAGACCCTCTGGTAAGCTCAGGGAAATGTACTCACCATGATTGACAGCCTCAATGTTTTCCAATAGTTTTTAAGATAATCTTCCTAATTTCTCCAAGTTGGCCACAAACTCAAATGGAAGTGCAGGCATGTGATACTGAATCAGCTTGCTTTAGGTTTTTACATAGACAAGTTGGTATTATACATAATTTATAGGGTTCATTTATAATATTCACCCAAAGAGTCAAATACAAAATTATGCGGGTGTTCCATCCACACACTACACATGCAGAAAACCCAGCTAAGGTCTGGATTTCACAGCAATATTCTCCACCAGTCCAGTTACACACCTAGAGCTCATGACAGTGTCCCCCACATGTACAGGTAATGCTTTGAGGACATGACAATACCCCATGTAAGTCTGCATCAAGAATCTGTACTCAATGGCCCAAAGGTCAGTGGAGGAAACAAGAAAGACTTTCCTGGAAGGTGAATGATCAGTACCAGCTGGGTAAGAGCTCTGCACAGGTGAGGAGAAGGAACAAGTTCCCTTGAAAAGAACCTCAGCTGTCCTCAGTGACAGAGAGGACAGGAGTTCCTCTGACAAAGAGGACAGTTGAGTTCATATCAGGAAATGCAGCATGAGAAGCTTCTCCAGGAGAATCAACAGCACCATCCTCCCCTCCAGTTCTCCTTTGATTCTACTGACAGCAATCCTCAGGTGGGTCTGCCACACTCAGAGCCACAAGGACTCAGTTCAGCTGGGAGTTTCAAGTTACACATTCCTGATGGCAGCACAGGTCCACTCTCTCACATGGTGAGGGTTGAGGCGCCACTTTGTGTCCCTTCCCTATCATGGACATGACATGGTTACCCTGACTGGATTCACTCTTGCAACAAAGAAATGATTCTGTGTAGAATGGTTACACCTTCCTGACATCTAAACATTACAAATAACCACATGGAACACAAAGCACATCGGTTGATAAGGAGAAGCAGACAGGAAGGGATTCCAAGTGGTCACAGGAAGGTTTCAAGTGTATTGATGTGTGTTCTTTATCATCCTTGATCTTATGGCTTCCAGACATTTCAAATAATATCTGCCCTACAGTCATCACATGCTGTCCTGACTCTCTCTACCTCTTGCTGAAAATTGGAACTAAGCAGAATACACACACACACACACACACACACACGCACACGCACACACACACGCGCACACACACACACACACACACACACACACACACACACAAGCTGACATTCCCAATCTGCCTATTGCTGCTTCATTTGCCATTATAGAACAGCAATCAGCCTCAAAACTGTGAGGCATCAACTTCTGTCTGACACCGGCCATCACCATGGTAATAATCAGCTTGGGCAGGATCCCTTTAGCTCATTGCAGTTAGGTCTTATTTTCAGAAATACAGTGTGTCACTATAATGGATACTGAACCTTGGTGTCAAGTATATTTATTTAGTATGAAGACAAAGATGGACCATGGGAGAGGTGAGACTGGAGTGAGGGGTCAGGGCATGGAAACTTAAGACAGGACTTCACTTAGAACCCAATCAAACAGAACTTGGATCACTCAATACCAGGCATCACAATGTAGTCACAAGAAGCTCCTGAGCCCACTTGGCCAGAGATGCTCAGTAGTGAGCAGAATGAGCTGCTTCACCAAATAATGAGGCCGTGGCCTCAGGACCCCAGGAAGGGGAACTATGTAAAAGCCTGAGGTGACAGTTTGCTCCATCCAGATGCCACAAGCTACCATGCAAGGGTAACTCAACCCTCCAGGACATGCAAGGGAATGTGTCTCCAGGAGTGACCATGACTGATGACGAAAATCTAGTATATCCCTGTGAAGTCTCCCAAAGACCAAATAACAACAGCACCACAAAGCGAAAGATCCCAGAGGAGGTTTCACCAGGCCGAGAGACTCCCACTAGCTCTGGACAGGTCTCCCCAGAGCCAGCACAAAAACCCTAGAAAATCAAAGAAGCCCAAGCTGTTCCATGAAGTCACAGTCATCAGGCCCTGAGAAACAATGAGGAACCTAGGGTCCTTTTATCCTGACCCAGTCACTAATGGAAACCACTTTGTAGGGAGCTGTGCCAAACTCCAATGTGGTCAGTGCAGGCAATCAGGCCACATTTGCTTCCCAAGCCATTTGTGCCAGGTTTCTTGGGCTGCAAACCCTACTATGGTCCCTTCCTCCTGAGCACCTTCATAAATCACACCTCCATGCAACAGGCCCTGATGATAGGCAGAGCCATCACAAGACTGAGTTCAGGGACTTTCACTTCCTGTGAGGGGCTCTGTGTTGAAGTTCAACATGTGTGGGTTTTGGATAATAAACAGCTTTTCACCACACAATGAACCGAGGAGCAAGGGAACCATGTGTAAGCTCAGCTGGAAGTAGAAGCTGTGTTTGAGGTGGAGGTGGAGATTAATCCAGGTCATTGCCTCGTGCATCAGAACACCCTAAAACAGCTCATCTAGAAGATGCATCCCACCCTGCAGAGCTGCAGCCTCTGGAGAAAGTTTTCTCATGCCAGTGGCCTAAGTTTCCAGCCAGAAATTTCAGCAGGCAAGTCACTGTGCCCTCTGAACAGACTGTCTAGGGGGACTGCATGCCAGGTATGCAAGTACATGGACTTTAAACAGTGCATAAGAAGTGTCACACACTTGTCACTCTTAAAAGAGGGCAGCAATCTTTGCCACTGGAACTGGTGATGCTGTTGATGGAACCATACAGGGCTCTGGATCCTGCGCAGACAGGAAACCCATCTGTCCCTCATGTCAGCACAGTGTAGAACAAGCTGCTGAAGACCAGGAGGTAAAGAATACCGGGGAAAGGGGAAAGCGTCAGCTAGGTTAGATCTTCAGGACTTTAATTTGCTAAGAATAATAGGGACACGTTGTAGTCAGGGGTTATGCAGAGAACAATTAGAATGAGGACATGGAGTTCATAATGTTATTTATGGTGGTCACTGGGAGTTAACACAAGAAAATGCAGGAAATCCATCCACAACACCAAAGACATAGAATATTTAGTCAAGGGACTAAATCCCACAGCAATGTCTCACATGAGTCCAGATGAAAACCCACAGCTCATGACAATGCCTCCCACCAATCCAAATGGAGGTCTAGATCCCACAAGGATGACTCACGCCAGTCTCTTTTATGGATACATGCTGGGAAGGCCCAAAGGTCAGTGATGGAAGCCAGAAAGTCTATGCCAGCAGGGTGAAGGACCTGTGCTGGTGCGTTGAAAGTTCTATGCTGGAGCCGAGAAGTCATACTCATACCAAAGACCAGGGCTGTCCTGAAAAGCACCACAGACATCCTCAGCAACATGGAGGCCCCAAGCTTCTCTGACAACAAGCACAGCTGAATACATGCCAGGAAGCCAGTGTGGGGAGTTCATCCTGGAAACCAAACAACACAGGTCTTCCCTTCTGGAGCCAGGAAGCAATGCTCCATGTGAGGACCAGAGCTTCTCCAGGAGAACCAAAGGCTCAAACAGCAACTCTTAGGAGAACACGTAACACCTCAACACCTCAATGCAAAGCTTCAAAGAAATAGCTTCTTCTTCTCCACATCTCTATTTATGCTGGAAACTTTCCTCAGGTAGGACATCTAAGCTCACAACCATGCTAATGTAATGCAGCTGGCATTAAGTTGACCCCCAGCCCTTAATCCATAACACGAGAAGCCATGCAGAACTATTCTTTGTTCAACTACAAAAAAACAGATTGAATTTTTGCAATAAACGTTCTCAGAAAAGAGAGGATCAAATTTCACTGTAAACAAACAGAAAGGCAAACTTTTGCGCAGGGGCCAGGAGATGTGACCAACACTCTGCATGGCATGGCTACTTACCTCATGCCTGACATTATGAGAGAAGAAGATTATGTGTTCAGAGTGCACTGGTGAACTCTCGAAAGACATTCAATAAGATGATGGAAGAGTCTCTATTTCATATTGTGCAGAACTCTGACAGCCCTGATTACAAGTCAGTCACTTATCTCCTGCAACTCATTGCTGAAAGAAAAGTTCACACACTTCATTGTCTGCCTTCATTGTCTGTCTGCACAAGTCTCCTGCAGAGTTTTCTGGACTAGGACCCAGGGGAATGACTGGGTTGTCATGCTCCAACAGGATTTTCAGGCATTTGGGACCATCCATTCTTTCAGGATGGTGACTGGGACGTGATGGAGCAAAAGCAGCTCGCACCTTGTTTTAAACCAACTTTATCACTGGATAACATTGACCCTCAGTTTACTAATGGACCTGTCCAGCTCACTACAAATGGCAAAGACATTGTGAGGAAGAGTGATGCATGTGATCTTGCAGGTTCTGAGGGTATCAATCCTCTTTCGATGGTGAAGAATTGGTCTGATCCTCATTTTCCAATTGTGCGTTCTGCTTATGTTGCCATTTAAAGCACACAAAAGCTTGTTACCAATCTAGATTCAATGAGCCATTTCACAATTTTTGGAGGCTAAATTTAATATCTTTTTGTCATATATTTAGATATAATACTTGATTCTGACAGTCCATAATAGAGAATACTGAGTGTTTTGTTGCTGTTGACAGAGTTGTTTATGATTTGACTTAAATCATCATGATGCAATTGCTTGTCAACTAAACTGGTAAAAACATTCCTTTGTTCCCTGTGAACCGAATGTATATGATTTTTCTTACTATTTAAAATATGAGAAAATAAAGTTGCCTTTTAAGTAAAATGTCTTCACTGTACTTGTTTCTTTCCAAACCTTATCATCTATACTTTTGCCTCCCAGTTTATGTACTATACTCGGAAGCCCAAAATATAACAACAATTTTGAATGCATTGGCAGAAAACAAATATATCATATTACTTTCCCCTGAGTTAAGTTTCTTTACTGGGAGAACACATGAAATGCATGGTAGGATTCATTTGAGGGGCAGGGTTCTCAAAGTATTTTGATTAAAATTAGTGATTTGCTCTTTAGGAGAGAACTGTAAAACACAGCACCAAGTTTTAGTACCATTTTGTATTCAACGAACTTTTTAAAAATGAAAGTAGTTCTATGAGAAAATACAGAATGCTAAAAACCCATATCAAGAAAACTTAGCAAACTCAAACAAAAAACTTACTGTTGAACTTCATCCTTCTAGAAAAAGAAGGTCAGATCAAGCCCAAAGTTCATATGAGGGAGGAAAATGCAAATCAGAGCATAAATTAATGCAACAATCATTAAACAATATAATACAAGGAAATGAACAATACAAAGAAACGAACCACAGAGTTGGTTTTCTGAATGATTAAATAAAATGAACAAATCTCTAGCCAACTTTATTTAAAAATAAATAAAAGTTTCAAATCCATCCAAACAAGAATGAAAAGAAACCCAGATGACCATCTGTACCTATTCAAAAACTTCTATGCCCATTAAGATAGAAAATGCAAAAAAGGATATACTTCCACATATGAATATGAATGATACACATGAATTATGAAAGATGAATCAAGAAAATATAAAAAATTTTTAAAAGAAAATATAAAATTCTCTATGAAAAAATATCAATGAATGAAATTGAAGATATAATTAAAAACCTACCAATAAAGGAAAGCCCAAGGAGGAGCAAAGATGGCGGATAGGTAACAACTGGCTACAGAGGCTCCCTGAGATAGTCAACTTAGAATTCAACATAATACAGAGTGGGGAGCCCCAAACAGAGATGAATTCTCTCGTCCCAAGGAGAAATTAAGGTGAGAAGAACCAACCAAACATACAGTCCCAGTGCTATTATTGGAACAGCGTTCCAATAATAATATTAAAGGTTCAGCGTTCCTGCCACAGCAGGCAACTTGCAGACCATTCAAGGTCCCGCCATGACTTGCTGAGCCACCCAAGGTCCCGCGCTTCGACTCACTGGAGGTGCAGTTACATCAAGTTTGGGGGTCGGTGAGCTAAACGAAGAGCTGAGTTGGTGGGGTGCCTGCATCGACCTGTGGTGAGTGACAGGAGTGGAGCCATTCCACAGAAAGGGGGACTCTGGCAGATAACATTCTGGGACCAGGCAGGACTGGCAAGTACAAGGGCAGGAGTGACTTCAGTCCGGTCTTCCCTTCCCAAAGGGAATTGGTGGAGTGAACTAGGCCTGGGTTCATAGCACCTGGCTAAGACCCAATAGGTTATCCAAAATCAAGTCCCTACAGCAGTAACGCACACTAACCACACTAACCCAGTGAAGCCTCAGAAGTTTGACTGACCCAGAGGGGAGGTGGCACAAAGTAATATGCAGTTCAGGCCACAGCAGCTTGACTGACCTAGGCGGAGGCAGCACAAAGTAATACAGTGCAGGCTACAGCAGCTTGACTGACCTGGAGGGGAGGCAGTGCACAGTAATACAGTGCAGGCCACAGCAGCTTGACTGACCCAGAGGGGAGAGGCCAGTATATGCTGTCCCTGTCTGGAACTCACTAGCACACGGCAGTGGGAAGGGTCATCTAGCAAGCACACTTCACAAGAATTGTAACCAATAAGGAAAGAAACTGGGGTCTCCTGGAAGAAGCAAGAAAGATGGGCAGAGGAAGCAACAACAAAAAGTCCCCAGGTCCCAACTCCGAGAATACAGGTAAATACAAAGGAGAATGAGAACAGCAAACATGCAATATCAGACATGGCGTCAGTGGACAAAAAGATATATTCGGGACCTCATAGACAAGTTCAAAAGTGAATTATTTAGCCAAATAAAGCAAGATATAAGAAGATTAATAAAAGAGATACTAAGCACCCCTCAAGCAAACACAGATGGAAGAAGGGAGGAACTCAAACAAAGGAGAGAACCATTTGATAAAGAAAATATAGAATACATGAAGCAGACTCAAAGAGATTACCAGGAAATTAAAAATTCTATGGGAAGATGGCAAATCAGCTTGAAAGAAACTAAGAATAGATTATCCAAACTGGAGGACAATTTTGCAATGTGGCATTAGGAAAGGGAAGACTTTTTAAAAATAACAAGGAAGCAAGCAGTAACAATAGGCTAGAAGGTGACAAGAGGATCTATAACTTGAGAATAAAGAATGTGAA
Organism: Cavia porcellus; assembly: GCF_034190915.1. NCBI lineage: Eukaryota > Metazoa > Chordata > Mammalia > Rodentia > Caviidae > Cavia > Cavia porcellus. The sequence continues at coordinate 39,590,669 of NW_026947501.1, read as the reverse complement.
TGGAGAAGCAGGGGTACAAACAAAGGAACTACAGAGGCTATTCACAGAAATAATTAAGGAAATCTTCCCAAACATAGGAAAAGGAAATGATATTCTGATATATGAGGCATACAGAACTCCAGCCAACTACACCCAAAACAGAGCTACACCCAGGCATATAATAATCAAGATCCCAGAAATTCAATATAAGAACAGAATATTAAAAGCTATTCGAGATAAGAAACAGATAACCTATAAAGGAAGGCCCATCAGAATAACGGCAGACGTCTCGACACAAACCATCAAGTCAAGAAGAGCCTGGAGTGAAATATTCCAAGTCCTGAAAGAAAATAACCTCCATCCCAGATTGATATACACTGCTAAACTGTCTCTAGAAATTAATGGAGAAACAAGATTCTTCCAAGACAAAGAGGAACTTGGGAAATTCGCAATCACCAATCCAACTCTACAGAGAATACCGCAGGGCATTCTAGAGAGAGAAAAGTGCTAGGATTTCAGGAACAGTGGCAGAGAGGCCTCAATGCATGGGGCAGAAAACAGAATAAAGAAGATAAGCAGACAACTGATGACAAAAAAAGGAGCATAACAGAAATGAGGCAGAGAAGATTTTATTCAAAACTGATATGATTGATAGTATCAAGTCTGAGAGTATAGGCAACTACACTGAAGATGACAAGACTCTACGATACACATTCTGGTTTGATAACTGCCAGTTTTTCAAGTTTCTATATACTATATTCAAAGTTGTATTTTTATTAATACTGTTATGTACTGATATATTCAATAATACTGTGTCTGATGATATAGCCAATTCTATTGGAGATAACAAAAGACAACACAGGAACCATGGTAGAACTCTTTGTACAAGGGTCTTATATGGTTCTTTTTTTTTTTTTGTTTCATGCATTTATAGGAATATGTTTTGTTTTGTCTTGCTTTGTTTTGTTTCTCTCTCTAATATAGAAAAGATAGAAATACATGTTAAGACTCATGCATGTGTAGAATCTATAAACAGTTTATGAGAACTGATCTTATGACACATGATTAAATGAACAGATACTTTGAAGAAAACGAGTCACTAAAATACCCAGTGCTGATACTGGAGTGTCATAATGCGAGAACCAGCAATAGTATTATTCTTTGTTCAGAGTGATATTAGCCTGCTTGGGTTTGTTCAATCTCAACATAATTGAAAAGATCGATAACTGCATGTATGTTTAAGTGTATAGGATTGATAACCATATTTCTAAGTTTTTGTTGGATAGTTGAACAGAACTGGTTGCCATCTCACTGGGTGAATCCCCACTTTATATGCTCCACTTTAGGATCTTGAATAACTATTTGTAAGAAGATAATCTGTAATCATCAACAGGTGATTTCTTACTGTTTATTTTTTTCTTTGAAATTATGTATTATTTCTACCCATTTTCTGTTTTGTTTAGTCTTTCTCTAAATTTCAAAAAAAAGACACTATAGTACTCAGTGCTGATCATGGAGTGTCATGATGTGAAATCCAGAAATACTATTATTCTTTGTTCAGAATGATTTTAACCTGCTTTAGTTTGTTTAATCTAAACATAAATGAGGATATGGATAACTGCATGTATGTTTAAGTGTATAGGATTGACAGCCATCTTACTAAGTTTTTATTGGACAGTTGAACAGAACTGTTTGCAGTCTCACTGTTTGAATTCCCACTTTACATGTTCTATTTTTGTATTTTTAACAACTATTTGTAAAACGACAATATGTAAACATCAACTAGCGATTTCTTACTGTTTATTTTTTTCTCTGAACATATGTATTATTTCTACCTAAATAAATAAAAGCCCAAGCCCTGATATCTTAACTGGTGAATTCTATAAGAAATTTAGAGAACACTTGATGCTATTACTTGTCAATCTCTTCAATGAAATTGAAACAGAAATAATGCTCCTTAGTTCATTCATGAAAGCAAGCATTACCCTCATAGCAAAACCAGAGGAGGAACCAGCCAAGAAAGTGAGGTACAGGCCAATCTCCTTAATGAACACAGATGCAAAAATTCTCAGTACAATACTGGTAAATGGAAAATAGCTAGTCATCCAACATATTATACACTATGGCCAAGTAGGGTTCATCCCAGAGATACAGGGATACAACATGAAAATCCATAAATGTAGTGTACCATATTAACAACAGAGCTAAGGGCAAAAACCATGATCATCATGATGCAGAAAAAGCATTTGGCAAAATCCAACACCCATTCATTTTAAAAACCTACAGAAAACTGGAATAGATTGTGTTTATCTCAATCTATTAAAATTATCTAAAATAAATCATGAGCAAACATCACACTGAATGCATGAAAAATGAAAGCTGTCACTCCGAAATCAAGAATAACACAGACATCCACTATCACCACCGTTATTCACTACAGTTCTGGACTTTCTAGCCAGAGCAATTAGACAAGAGAAACAAAATGAATAATAGTAAGAGGAAAGGAAGAAATTAAATTATCATTATTGTTGGAGGACATGATAATCTATATCGAAGTTCCCTGAAACTTCACCAAAATACTTCTAGATTTAATAACCAAATTCATTAACTAGATACTAAGTCTACACTCAAAAATCAATACCTTCTTTAACACAAATAACAAACTCACTAAGAGAGATATTAGAGAAACAATACCTTTCACAAAAGCATCCCAAAAAAGGAACTATTAAAACAGAAATATTAAATCTGCTGTGAGATAGAGTAGGTAAAATTCTTGAAGACATTGGTGTACGCAAAGATTTTATGAACAAAACCCCGATTGCCCAAGAACTATCACAAAGAACCAACAACTAGGATCTTACCCCACTGAAAAGCTTATACAGCAAGAGAAACCACCAACAGAGTAAAGAGACAATGCACAATGTGGAAGAAAAATATTTGCCAGCTGTACCTCAGACAAAGGATTACTATCAAGAACATATAAAGAACTCAAAAATATAAGTCCTCCCAGATTTAAAGACCCAAAGCAAACATGGGCATCTGAGATGAATGCACACTTCTCAGATGCAAACAGTAAATAATATAAGAAAAAATGTTCAACATCACTGGTCATTTGAGAGATGCCAATGAAAACAACACTGAAATTCCACCTCACTCCAGAAACAATGACTATCATCCAGAAATCAACCAATAACAAATTCTGGAGGGACTTTGGGGAAAAAGGAACCCTTCTCCATTGTTGGTGGGAATGCAGACTGGTGTAACGACTGTGGAAATTAGTGTGGAGATTCCTCAAAAAACTAGGACTACAGGTGCCTTTCAACCCAACTAATCTCCTTCTGAGTATCTTCCCAAAAGAATTAAAAACATCATACCACAGTGACACATGTGCATCCATGTTTACAGCAGCACAATTTATGATATCCAGATCTTGGAAACAACTTAATGACCATTGGCTGAGGAATGGATAAAAAAAGATGTGGTATTTTTACACAATAGAGTACTACTCAGCCATAAAGAAGGATAAACTGGGGACTTTTATAGGTAAATGGATGCAACTTAAGACCATACTCATTAGTGAAATAAATCAGACAAGCATGTGTAAACAGCATATTATCTCAGTTTGAGAAGCTGAAAGTAACAACATATGTATATGTATACATATATGTATATTAAAAAATAGTTAAGATAGTTATATTACTGATTTCTGAGTTTAATGAAGAGAAAATTTTGTGCTGGTATTGTTCGGACAATTGTAAGCAGATGTATTGCACTTTTGGTGAATGATTTGGGGATGACAGTGTGTAATGTATATATCATTGCTGCCACCTGATTGATGTATTTTGAAATCTTGTTTTAGTGTTTTCTTCTTGTTTTTCCTTGAAATAAAATGCACTTGAAAATAAAAATAAACTAAGCACTGTAGCTACACAATGCCTAGGACAATAAAAAACATGGCAAGGATATTTTTATAATCATTTTAAAAAGTAGTATAAAATTATACCTCCTTCATTCTATGCAAGACACCAGGAGAATTTTTCCTTTAAGGCAGATCTTTATTGATCTGATCTGTATGCATATCTATATAGACATTTACACAGTTATGCATGGATACATATATTGATATATGTATATAATTGTAAGTTATAATTGATAAATGTATATAATTTGATAAACAAATCTTTATGGCCATAAATATAATACATCATTCACAAATTTTTAAAGCATACATCCCAAGAATTTTATATTCATTATATAAGAAATTACTTTTACAACATTACCACTTGATATCCACATTATAGGGTATTCATTCAAAAGAAACACACAACTTCTTGCAACTTGAGTGTTTTAGCAAGATTAATCTTTAGAGTCAGGAAAGAAAAACTATTTCTAACACGCTTCTTATACCCTTAAGGTTTACATGGAAACAGCAGTGGCCAGAGTCTTCACCAGCCCCACTCCATGCTGCTATGGAGGAAATCTCTGAATATCACTGTTTTTAGGGTGCATTTTCCTTCAGAGCTAGGGCAGAGGCCAAGCAGGATAGGTTTTCGGACAATTCTGAGCAGATGTATTGCACTTTGGGTGAATGATTTGGGGATGACAGTGTGCAATTATATATCACCGGAGACTGATCTGAACACACATGCACATGTCCCAGTGTCCGGGCCCTGCCTTGAGCGACAGGGACATGGGACTCATGTTCCTCTTGCACGTATAGACTTTCACAATGGGGTCCTCGAGCCCACGGCTACAGGCAGCGGGGATTTTAATTCTATCGGTTCCCTCCAAACACAGAGGAGAGTTTCTATCACCCAGCTCACAGGAGAGGCTCTGCCACACCCTTCACTTGTTCCACACCACTGCACCCACCAGGGAATTTGCATCTTGTTCCTCAGAGAGAAACTGCTCATACCAGTCTGAGATAAGAGCTCCCCTGTCACCTCACCTTGAGTGATCAGGACTCCGCAGTCCAGCTTCTCAACATGAGGCTCCCTGCTCAGCTCGTGGGGCTGCTGATGCTCTGCCTGCCTGGTAAGGACACAAGAAGGTTAGTGGGAGATGGAGTGAACAGTAGGCTCTGCATGCCCGCTGATGCCCAGAAGTACTTAGAACATAGTGGCCTAGTTTGAAACATGAAGAAGGGAGGATCTGGCCTTCAGAGTGAGGAGAATTCCTAGGGAACTAGGACCTCTGTCCAAGCTGATGATTTTACACAAAAAAGACAAAGATGGTGCAGGTGAACCCCATGGGCTCCCTTGTGGCTGCTAGTTTAGGGACCCGTTCTTCAAACTGAATGCTTTTGTACACAAATCAGAATGACAAAAATAATTTAGACTGATAGATATGAAAAAGGGAAAACAATAAAAATGGCTCATGATCTTTGTATGTGATCTTGCAGTTCTCCTTCATCATTTTGGGATCCATGGGAGATGTTGTGATGACACAGACCCCACTCGCTCTGTCCGTCACCCCTGGAAAGCCGACCTCCATCTCCTGCAGGGCCAGTTGAGCCTCCTGCATAGTGATGGAAACACCTATTTGAGTTGGGTTGTGTACAAGCCAGGCCAGGCTCCAAGGGGCATGATTTATGGGGTTTCCAATTGGTTTTCAGGCATCTCAGACAGGTTCTGTCACAGTGGGTCAGGAACAGATTTCACACTCACAATCAGCAGACTGGAGGCTGAGGACACTGGAGTTTATTTCTGTTATTGAGGTACACATGCTGCTCCCACAATGCTACAGCCCCAAACACAAACCTCCCTGCCTGGGGAGGCTCAGCTTCCCTCCTGTACTGATGTCTGGGGAGCAGCACAGCGCAGCCTGCTGTGTGTGAGAAGCAAAGATTGAAGAATCAGAACAAGTTGCAGCTGAGGTCTCTGCCCAGGACTGAGAGTGAGGAAGACCGCAGAGCAGCAAGGACCTGTGCTCTGCTGAGGACACTGATGCAAAGCAAAAAGATGTGACTGACTTTTACAGATTCCTTTGAGGTCTTGAAACTTCTCTCCTTTTATGAAACTTAATAAAGTCAAATGAAACACACAAAAAGAAATTTAGCCTAAAATGATTAATAATGCAGAAACAGCTTGTATGGTTGGTACTTTATCTTGCCCTTCCCTCTAACTATGTCACAATCCAGTGGAGATAAGGTGACCATGCATTGTCCTCTTGGCTTGCCTGTCACTCCTGGAGAGCTCTTCCCATCTCATAAGGGCAGAGTTGAAGAGATCACTTCTGAGCTTGTGAGCTGGGCCAGGTGCCACTTCATGGGTCATGGGGAAGTGGTGCATCATGAAGGTGCATACTGACACCATGATGAGTAAAGATCCTGGCCAAAAGAAAACTTCAGTCATGTCATGTGTTTTTGATCAATGTGGCAAGCAAAAGTGAGCGTAGAAATTGTGAGTTTACCTCACATACTGGGCATGACCTGAGAAGTTAAAAGTGTCTTTCGGTGATATGCAGAAATATAGCTACCGGGCAATGGGAGCAGAAAAATTCTCAGAAAATTTCTCCCAGCATTTTAATAGCAACTGAACATGGGATTTGTGCCTAAGATGTTTGCCACTGTTACTTACAAAGATGTATGGAGTTAGATTCTCCACAACAATCTTTCTTTCTAAGCTTTTTGCAGGCAAATAAGAAGTACAGACCTAACACTTCCAGGATTAAGGATGTACCTCAACCCCCATTCCTCCTCATGTTGGTTGGTAAGTCTCAATAGGCTGAGTGCTTAAGTCCAGGGCTACCTGGCCAGCAGCCAGCTGATGTGAGGCTTAGAGGAGTTTCGTGCTCCTAGCTGGGTCATGGTAGGAGGATGGTCCATACTGCTGAGACCAATAATCTGCAACATCTTCAGCCTGGAGGTGGCTCATGGTGAGAGTAAAGGCTGACCCAGGCCCAATACCCAGAATCATTAAGTGACCCCAGATGCCTGGTTAGATGCCCAAGAGGTGAGCCGTTTGGAGCTGACCCTGTTTCTGCTCTTACCAGGCTATGTAGCTCTTATTTCCATTGCTCCATAAAAGAGTGTGGCTGGACATGGAGATGATGATGATCCTCTCTCCAGCAGGTATGGCCAGGGAGCCTAAAGACTGGGCCACAGTGTCCCCACAAATGAGAGAATGTATGAACACACACACAAATACTTAATCATATAAACCTTGAAAGGAGGTAATGATCTCTCTAATGCTATGCCATCAGCACACAACAGGATTCATAGAGAACATAATTATTACTCACTGCACCTTAAAGTTCGTGGTTCAACTCTGTAAGCAATGCACCACTTGTGTCTCACCAGACACCAAGAACAACAAGTGATGAGGACCTAGGTCTATGATGCCATCTCGCTACCTCTCCCTGCCTACTGCAGCTCAGTTGTCGTGGCAAAGCCTCATTTATAGAATTAGGGCAGGTGGACTGCACCTGGAGGGTCCTATGCAAAGGAACCAGCAAATAGGGAAGCTAACAGCATGAGCACTAAATTGGGAAAGCACTTGATAGAAATCCAGCACCAACAACATCATTACAGACCACGTGCTTATAAGGAAAAAAAGATACTGAAGTTACTTTAGAAGCTCTGAGGTCAAATTAAAACTCACAAATGATAAACCATTAGATGATGTACAGAAGGGCATTGGTTATAAAGCAAATGTGTATCTAAATGAGTTTACATTTAAAGAAATGCTAGCTGAGCTACATCAATCAACAAGCCTGGTGAAACTGTACAACATCCAGGGAAAACAATATTGAAAAAAGAATCTTAACAGAATAACAAATACAAAGGGAAAAAAAGAAGAGAGGGAGAGATTTGCAAGAAGCAGAGGAAATGGGACAATACCAACAGAACATGTTATTTTTCTAAGTTTCTACACCACTTCTGTTCTTGAAGCTGTTAAATAACACAGCAAACACTTGAGCCTCAGATCCCACCCTTTGCCTGGCCAGAAAGACAGAAGACAGAACCAGAACTTGCTCTGTGCAGAACATTGGCGGACCCTATTTCAGCTGGGGGCAAGGAAAAAACTAACTAAACAAAATAAAAAAACAAAGAAATACTAGAAACTCTTCTTTCCACATCTACAAGAAACTGATAAAAAAAAAACTTTTAAGTATGGGGAGCCATTGAAGCTGGAAATTGATCCCATGTGCAGGGCTGGGACATGGCCATCCTAAGATCAAAGAGCACCTGGGGCAAAGTACATGAAGAAGTCAGCCCAGAGAACACCTGGTCCCAAGACAATCTGAACAGTGCTAGGACAACAGGATATGTGACATTCAGTTGCTAAAAGGTGTGAATAAACCCCCTGCAATGAGGGGCCAGTTCCTTTCCTCCCATCAGGGGGATAAGGGCTCCACCTGACCCCAGCTTTGTCTCTTCTTTATTTTCTCATCCTCTTGCAGTTCTTCACCCCAAGAACCTTGAGCCACATAGGTTGCAGCACTAAGGAAATTGGGAATGAATTTGAGAGTAATGGCTACTGACCAACAATACCAAAGACATTTATTCCAAAATGCCTGCTTCAGAGAGCTTTAGAACTACCAACCTTGAAAGGCGTTAAGGATAGCCTTATTGATGAGGTGCCCAAATGAGAACCTCTCCGGAGTAGGACAATGTTAACCTCAAGAAACCTTACAAATAATTTTTGAAGGCCGCACAGAATGGTCCACAGCCAACTCAAAGAGTCTTCAAAAGCAGATAATTTAAGGATAGACGGAAACAATGAAAATAACAGAGAGCAAAGGGCTCTAGCCAGACTTTAGATTTAGGAGTTGTGAAAACACATCAAAGAAATAAATCATAAACTTGACATTATGCAGAAAGTTCAAGAAACTAAAAAATTAACATATAATTGCGTAACTATATAAAACTGACTTTGCTATATTTTTTACATCCAATGCAAATTGTTCATCTGTCCTGGAAACTTCATTATCAAGCCACATATATGGATGAAATGTGTTTTAATCTTTTATTTCATTAACATGATCTTAATTATATTTTAGTAGGTAATGTGCTATGATAGTTTTTCCCTTTTTAAAATTTTGTTTCAATATAACTGTGCAAAAAGTCACATTGTTTATAGAATGCAACTTAAACTACTCTATAAATTTTTTATCAAAAACTTGGTACATGGTTGAAGATTTTTAAAAAGATTTGCAAATTGGTTGATTTTTTACCTATTACAAATGTATAAAGGGCTTGCCCACCGCCCTCTCTCCCCTGAAGGGCACACAGCAGCTGCCTGCCGGGAGGAGTGAGCTGGGCCAAGCCGGGGGACCCTGTTCTGGCCTTGCTGACCGCCCTCTCTCACCAGGAGGGCACATGGCAGCTGCCCTACCTGAAGGGGGGAACTGGGCCAAGCTGCGGGAAACTGCTCCAACCTTGCCTGCAACCTTCTTTTGGCCTGGAGAGCACCAGCACTACTGCCACTGCCTGGAGGAGGGAGCAGCCCTGCTGAGGAGGTTTGAGGCCTACCTAGGCCATAGGGGAACCCTCTATCAGCCTGGGGAGCTTTGCCATCCAAGGAGCTGGATGGTTACACAACACCCAATCCCTGGGAGAGTATGAGATCCTTGCTTTAGGGGGTTGGGGGGCCTGCTGGGCTTGCAGCCACACTAGATTGTGCTTAGCAAGATTCGGACCACATCAGGTGGCCTTCTTTCCCTCAGGGGAGCTTTGCTGCCAGAGTGGGGAGCTGTGTAGCTTGAGGAGGCTTTAGGTCTACCTGAGAGGAGCCTGGCAATCTTCTTTTAATCCAGGGGCTTCTCTGCCCAAGGAGGGAGCAACACTACCAGAAGAGTCCCAGGAGTCCAGAACATTAGAGACAATTTCCAACAAGCCCAGGGGAAGCTTTGGAACAACACTTGAAGCATGGAAATATAGGAAAGTGACAAAATGAAAGAACAAAATGCAATCTCAAATATTCAGCCCATCACAAGAAAGCCTAGGAGCCATATAAATAGAAGAAAATACACGCCATATGCCTGAAATACCTGAAATAATAGTAACCAAAATAAAGAAGCAATTCCAGGAAGCCTTAAAGGAATTCAAACTAGAAATAATCTCTCAGGTAAAAGAAGAAATGATAAAAGAAATGAAGGAGATGCTGAACATATCTATAGAAGACACAGTTAAAAAATTGGAGGAACTAAACAAAAAGATAGAATCCCTGGATGAACAATATAAGAAACAAAAAGAATATATAAAGCAGATGCAAAGAGATATACAGGAAATCACTGAAAGTTATAAAACCCACCTCAATGAATGTGAAGTCAGAATTTCAGACCTCAAAGACAATATCGCAGCCAGTGAACAGGAAAGGAAAGATCTTTTAAAAATAACAAGAAATCAGGAAATAACAATTCAAAACCTGCAAGATGATGCAAATAAAAACAACATAAGGTTGATAGGGATAAATGAAAAAGAAGAGGACATCATAAAGGATGTCAAGAGGATATTTAGAGAAGCAACAGCTGAAAATTTCCCAAACATGGAATTGGAAACTGATATCAAGATCAATGAAGCATATAGAACTCCAAATAGCCATAACCAAAATAAAACTACACCCAGACATATAAAAATCACCATTCCAGAAATCGAACAAAAGAATAGAATATTAAAAGCTGTCAGAGAGAAAAGACAGATCACCTATAAAGGAAAACCTATCAGAATCACAGCAGACTTCTCAGCATAAACAGTAAAGTCAAGAAGAGGATGGAGTGAAGTATTTTAGATCCTAAAGGAAAATAACCAACCTAGACTGATGTACCCTGCAAAACTGTCCTTCAAAATCAATGGAGAAATAAGATACTTCCATGACAAACAACAGCTGAAGAACTTCATGATCACCAAGCCAACCCTGCAAAGAATACTGAAAGACAGTTTAGATACACTTAGGAAAAAAACACTAAGCAAAGCAGACAATTAAACAGAACAGAAAGTTAAAGATGCAACAGCAGAAAGATAACATGTCAACAATAAACCAATATATAACAGTTATAACCATTAATGTAAATGGTCTCAATGCACTGATTAAAAGAAACAGACTGGCAGAATGGATCAAAAAACAAAATCCAACCATATGCTATCTACGAGAAACCCATCAAACCCAAAAGGATGCTCACAGACTGAAAGTCAAAGGATGGAAAACAATACTTCATGCAACAGGAACAACAACAACAAAAAAAGCGGGGGTAGCTATTCTGTCTGCAGACAATGTGAACTTCAAACCAATAATGATCAGAAGAGATAAGAAGGTCACTACATACTGGTTAGGGGAAAACTTCAAGAGGAAGAGATAACTATCTTAAATATATATGGACCAAATTCCAGAGCATCCAGTTATATAAAACAAGTGTTAACAGAAATGAAAAACCAAATTAGCAGTAATACAATTATAACAGATCTTAACATATCATTGACACCAATGGACAGATCAACCAGACAGAAAATCAGCAAAGAAATAAAACAACTGAATCACACCTGTGAACAAATGGAATTGATAGACATATACAGAATGTTCCACCCAACAACAACAGAATACACATTCTTCTCAGCAGTACATGGGTCATTCTCTAAAATAGACCATATATTAACTCACAGAACATATTTAAATAAATGCAAAAGAGTTGAAATTATCCCTTGCAGGTTATCAGATCATAGCACTATGAAATTAGAAATTAATGCTAAAAGATACTGCAAAAATCCCACAGACACATGGAAACTGAATAACACACTCTTGAGTAATCAGTGGGTACAGAGGAAATTAAAGAAGAAATTAAACAATACCTACAAACAAATGAAAACACCAATACAACTTATCGGACTCTGTGGAATGCAATGAAAGCTGTCCTCAGGGGAAAATTTATTGCACTGAGTTCCCACATCAGGAAAACAAAACAAATACAAATAAATAACCTGATGGTACACCTCAAACATCTAGAAAAAGAAGAGCAAGTCAAGCCCAAAGCCAAAAGAAGAGAGGAAATTATAAAAATCAGAGCAGAAATCAATGCAATGGAGACTAAGAAAACAATCCAAAAAATCAATGAATCAAAGAGTTGGTTCTTTGAAAGAATAAATAAAATTGATATGCCCCTAGCCAACCTTATTTTAAAAAGGGAAGAAAAAGCTCAAATTCATGCAATAAGGAATGAAAAAGGCGAAATCACTACAGACCCTATAGAAATACAGAAGATCATCAACACCTATTTCAAAAACCTCTACTCTCAAAAGTTTGATAACACAGAAGAAATAGACAGATTCCTAGAAGCATATGAAGACCAAAGCTAGGTCAAGAAGATGTAAAACTTCTGGATAACCCAATTTCTATTAATGAAATTGAAAATGTAATTAAGTCCTTACCTACAAAGAAGAGCCCAGGGCCAGATGGATTCACTGCAGAATTCTAATGCCAACACTCCTCAAACTCTTCAATGCAATTGAAAGGGAAGCAATCCTTCCTAAATTGTTCCTAGAAGCAAATATTACTCTAGTACCAAAACCTTAGAGGACCCAACTGAAAAAGAGAACTACAGACTAATCTCCCTAATGAACACAGATGCAAAAGTCCTCAATAAAATATTGGCAAACAGGATTCAGAAAATCATCAAGAAGCTCATACACCATGACCAAGTGGGATTCATCCCAGGCATGCAGGGATGGTTCAACATACATAAATCAATAAATATAATCCACCATATCAATAGAGGCAAAAGTAAGAATCACATGATCATGCACAAAAAGCTTTTGATAAGGTCCAATATTCATTTATGATAAGAGCCTTGCAGAAAGTTGGAATAGATGGTCTTTACTTCAATATAATAAAGGCTGTCTATGACAAACCAACAGCCAGTATCATACCAAATGGCCAAAAATTGAAGGCCTTTACTTTAAAGTCAGGCACAAGACAAGGATGTCCCTTATCACCACTCCTATTTAACATAGTACTGGAAATACTAGCCAGAGCAATTAGACAAGAGAGAGAAATAAAAGGCATAAAGATATGAAAAGAAGAAGTTAAATTATCATTATTTGCAGATGACATAATACTCTACATAGAAGACCCACAAAACTCCATTGAAAGACTCCTAGATATAATAAATAAATTCAGCAATGGGGCTGGATACAAAATCAATAGCTTTCCTATACAGTAGCAACAAAATCACAGAGAGAAAAATAACAGAAGCCACACCCTTCACACTACCAACCAAAAAAATGAAATATTTAGGAATTACTCTCACGAAAGAAGTGAAAGACCTATACAAGGAAAATTATAATACACTGAAAAAGAAATTGAAGATGATCTCAGAAAATGGAAGGACATCCCTTGATCATGGATAGGAAGAATAAATATTGTGAAAATGGCCATTCTCCCAAAACTGTTATACAGATTCAATGCAATTCTGAACAAAATACCATGAACATACCTCATAGATCTAGAGAAATCACTCCTAAAATTCATCGGGAGCGAGAAGAGACCTAGAATAGCAAGGACAGTTCTAAGCAGCAAAGGCAAGGCAGGAGGCATCACAATCCCTGACTTGAAGTTATACTACAAAGCAGCTGTAGTAAAATCAACATGGTAATGGAACCAAAACAGAGCCAAAGATCAGTGGAATAGATTAGAAGATACAACCACAACTGCAAACACACTCAACCACATTATCTTTGATAAAGGGGCCAAACATGTTCACTGGAAGAACGACAGTCTCTTTAATAAATGGTGTTGGAAAAACTGGCTCTCCATTTGCCAAAAACTAAAACTAGACCCATGCCTATCACCATGTACTAAAATGAAATCTAAATGGATCAAATATCTAAATATTAAAACAGAAATACTAAATCTATTGGAAGACAAATTGGGTAAAAACCTTGAAGACATAGGAGTAGGTAGAGAATTCATGAACAGGACTCAAACCTCACAGGAAATATTTCCCAGAGTCAATAACTGGGACCACATCTTATTAAAAAGTTTCTGAATGTCAAAAGAAATCTCCAGCATAGTGAAAAGAAAACCCACAAACTGGGAAAAAATCTTAGTGAACTGTCCCTCAGACAAAGGACTTTTGTCTAAAATATATAAAGAATTAAAAAAAATCAGACCCCCAAAATTCAAAGACCCAATCCAAAAATGGGCATCTGAGATGAATACACAATTCTCAGATGAAGAAATACAAATGGCAAATAAATACATGAAAAAATGTTCATCATCATTAGTCATTAGAGAAATGCAAATTAAAATCACACTGAGATTTCATCTCACTTCTGAAAGAATGGTCAAGATCAAGAAAACCACCAACAACAAATGCTGGAGAGGCTGTGGGGGAAAAGGAACACTCCTGCACTGTTGGTGGGAGTGTAGACTGGTGCACCATTGTGGAGTTCAGTCTGGAGATTTCTCAGAAAGCTGGGATTGGAAGCCCCATTTGACCCAGCTATTCCACTTCTAGGCATATTCCCAGAAGAACTGAAAGCATCATACCACAGTAGTATATGTACACACATGTTTATAGCAGCACAATTTGTAATTGCCAGATCTTGGAAACAACCTAAGTGTCCATTAACTGAGGAATGGATAAAAAAAGTTGTGGTACTTTTATACAATGGAGTACTACTCAGCTGTAAAGAATGACCACATTAAGATATTTATAAATAAATGGACGCAGCTTGAGACCATAATCATAAGTGAAATAAATCAAACTCACATGTATAAATACAAATAGTTTCCCTAGTGTAAGAAATGATAAGAATACAAAAAAGTATGTGGTAATCATGATTCCCAATCATATTGGTTTGAAGCTATATAATGTTTTCACTCATTAATTGGAATGGTTTTAATCTGGGTTGTTCGATTTTATTGTCTGTGATAGTACAAATAGCTATTTTCAAGAAAACAAGATATCATAATAGCTAGTGCTGATTTAATATCATCTTGTTTTGAAGTCCCATCAAGCTGTTGTCCGTCTGTTTCCATTGGTTTTAACATGTTGTATCTTATTATATTTTACTATATGTGATAGTATAAACAAAATTTTTTATAGGCAAAGAGATAATATTATAGAAACTGTTGTTCATTTTCTGTTAGCTAGTCCTAAATACCCTGTAATACTTTCATTCTGGCTTCACACTGTCTTGATATGTTTGAAGCCACAGTATACAAAGTTATACTCAAATATTTCAAGGAAAGAGACACTATGGTGACTACTATTATGTCAGGTGATCTGGTGGTGAAACACAATGATGCTTAAATTGTTTGGTTCTGACCTGTGTTATTCTGCTGCTATGTCCTCTTTTATCTCAATCTCCCACTTTTTTCCTTTTTTTTAATTAATTTATTTTTTCTTTTTTTTTAATTAAGGGAAAACTAAATTAAAAAATAGCAGGATATATTATAGTAACTTTTTTGTTTTCCTGTTAACGTTATTTGAACCCTGTATTGCTCTCCCCATCTTGTTCTGACTCATTTTACTCTATTCTGTTTTGTTTGATAGTATCAAGTTTGAGGGTATAGGCAACCACTTTGAAGGCAATAATATTTACTATGATGCCCATTATGGTTTGAGTATTATCTTCTTTTGAAGTCCTGTAAGGTCTCCAATGTGGGTTTTATTAGTCTTGTTCTGTACTGTTTTGTTCAATTCTATTATATCTGATGACATAGGCAACTCTTTTTAAGATAGCAAGTGACATAATGGTAACCACTGTTGATCGCCTGGTATTCTGTTTTTGCATCATGTACTATGTCCATCCTTCTGTTCTGATTCTGTTTTGCTTTGTCACATTTGGTTGTTTTTTTTTTTCCTCTTCAAAAAAAGTTATCAGAACTGTAGGAGTAATATAACCCAGAAAGTATAATTGTTATGGTAAAAAAGAGAGGAAAAGAAAGTGATCTAAAGGATATAACTGCATGTATATTTAAGTGTGTAGGATAGAAAACCATATTACTGAGTTTTCATTGGATCATTGAACAGAACTGTCTGCAATCTCACTGTATGAATGTCCACTTTGTATGCTTTAATTTTGTAGTTTGGACAACTGTTTCTAAGATGACAATATGCAATCTATTAACTAGTGATTTCTTACTGTATATTTTTTTTCTTGAAATTCTGTATCACTTGTACCCTTTTACTGCTTTGTTCTGGGTTTTTTTCTCTTTAAGTAAAAACATGTATAAAGGATCTTAAATTCTTAAAATCTCATTCAAATTTTAATATTCACAGCCAAAGGACTGGGAATATAGCTCAGTAGCCCAGCGCCTGCCTGGCAAGTGTGAGGTCATATGAGTTTGTTTTCCAGTACCAATTAATTAATTAATTAATTAAAAAATATATACACAGCCAAGCTGTCTGTGGTTTCAGAAACTTCCTAACTTCTAAGGTCAAGAATATGAAAGCTCACTAATGTGCCCAAGTCAGTTTCTAACAAGTTCTTTTTTTGTTTTAAGCAGAAAAAACTAATAATAATAAAACAGTTTCAAAACAGGCATGATGGTGCATGCCTATAATCCCAGCACTCAGGAGGCTGAGGCAGGAGGATCATTGTGAGTTCGAGACCAGCCTGAGCTACAAAGTGAGCTCAAAGCCAGTCTGAATTGCATAGTAAGACCCTATCTCAAAAAGACAAAAAAATAGGTTCGTAGGAAAGTTATAATAATTAATACATTATTGTGTATCAGTATCTTTGTGGTAGCTATTCAGAGTATCAGATATAGGCATGATATCTTGTCCAAACAATATTACACAAACCTTTCTTTTCAATGAATTAAGAGCAACTAGCTATATAAGTATCTTAACTGTCTTGTGTGTATATATATATATATATATATATATATATATATATATATATATAAATTTCCCTTTCTTTCTTTCTTCTTTCCCCCAACACAGTTTGTCTTTTCTTCTAAATGTTTTTCCCAGTCCACAGTATCTGTTTAACATTTTGTATCTTATTTACACAGATTCTCACACTAGTGATACAATACAGTATATATGGGTCATATACTGTAAAACAATACATATATATGGGTCTGATTTATTTCACTTATGAATATGGTCTCCAGTTGCAACCATTTACCTATAGAAGTCCCCAGTTTATCCTTATTTCTGGCTCAGTAGTACTCTAGTATATTAAAAATAACATCTTTTTTATCCATTTCTCAGTTGAAGTGAATTAGGGCTTTTTCCATGATATAGTAATTACAAATTGTGATGCTATAAACATAAGTGCAAGCATATAGCTGTAATGTGATGTTTTTAATTCTTTTGGGAAGATACCAAAAAGGGGAACAGCTAAGTCAAATGGAACTACAATCCTAATTTTTTGAGGAATCTCCATGCTGATTTCCACAATGGTTGTATTAGTCTACACTCCTACGAACAATAGAGGAGAGTTCTTTTTCCACACAGCCCCACCAGTGTTTGTTATTGCTTGATTTCTTGATAATAACCATTATTTCTGTAGTGAAGTGAAATCTCAGTGTCACTTTAATTTGCATCTCTCGAATGACCAGTGGTGTTGACCATTTTTTCACATATTTATTTGCTGTTTGTATTTCTTCATCTGAGAAGTGTGCACTCATCTCAGATGCTCATTTTTGGATTGCATCTTTAAATCTGGGAAAACTGAGTTTTTGACTTCTTTATATGTTCTCAATCGTAATCCTTTATCTGAGGTACAGCTGGCAAACATTTTCTCCCATGTTGTGGGTTGTTTCTTCACTCTGTTGGTGGTTTCTCTTGCTGTGCAAAAGCTTTTTAATAAGGTGAGATCCCATTTGTTGATTCTTTGTAGTATTTCCCATAAAGTCTGGGTTATATTCATGAACTCTCTGCCAACACCTATGTTACCAAGATTTCTGCCTATTTTCTCTTCCAGTAAATTTAGTGTTTCTATTTTAATATTAAGATCTTGGATCCATTTTGACTTTACTCTGTGATTATAGACATGGGTCTAGTTTTAATCTTTAGCATGGAGAGAGCCAGTTTTTCCAGCACCATTTAAAGAGGCTATCTTTCTTCTATTGAACATATTTGGCTTCTTTGTCAAATATAAGGCAGCTAAGTATGTTTGGAGTTGTGTCTGCATCTTCTAATCTGTTTCACTGATCCTCAAGTCTGGTTTTTTTTTTTTTTTTTTTTTTTTTTTTTTTTTTTTTTTTTTTGCCAACATCATGTTGATTTTATCACAGTAGCTTTATAGTAGAATTTCAGGTCAGGGATTGTGATGCTTCCTGCCTTGCTTATGTTTCCCAGGATTGCCTTTGCTAATCTAGGTCTCCCGTTTCCAAATGAATTTTAGGAATGTTTTCTCTAGATCTGTGAGGTATGCTAATGATATTTTGATTGGGTTTTCAATAAATCTGTTTAACAGCTTTGGGAGTAGGGCCATTTTCACTATGTTGGTCCTTCCTATCCATGAGCCAGGGATATATTTCCATTTTCTGATATCCTCTTTTATCTCCTCATTCAGAGTACTGTAGTTTTCAATGTATTGATCTTTTTCTTCTTTTGTTAGTTGATTCCTAAATATTTCATTTTTTGGATGCTACCATAAAGGGTGTGCTTTCTCTAATTTCTCTCTCCATGAGTTCCTGTGGTGTACAATAATGCCATTGATTTTTGAGTATTGACTGTATTTGGTTACACTATTGAATTAGGTTATTAAATCTATAAGTCTTGGGGGTCAGGGATTTAGCTTTGTGGTGTAAGTGCCTGTTTGGCAAGCACAAAGCCATGAGTTTGATCCCGGGTACCTAATCAATTAATTAATTAATTAATTAAATCTATAAGCCTTTTGGTTGAGTTTTTGGGGTATTCTCTGTATAGTACATGTCATCTGTAAATAATCATAATTTAACTTCTTCATTTGATTTACCTTCATTCAATCTTTTGGGTAGACTGGGTGTTTCTTTTTATTAGTACCAGGGATCAAACTCATGGACTTGTGCTTAGCAGGCAAGCACTTGAGCCACTGAGCTAAATCCCCAGCCCTTTTGCATATATTTTCAATGAAGTTTTTAATCTCTTGGATTTCTGTTTGTATCTGTTTCATTGAGTCTATTTCTTCCTTATGTTGGACATTCATGGTTTCCATCATTTTCCTAAGCTTCTGTTTTTTTAAATCTGTGTCTGCTTTAATGTCTTTCATTTTGATCATAATTTCTTTTTACACCTTAGATATTATGATATGTCTTCCTCTTTCACTTGATTTTTCACTTCTAGTGCTATTATTTCAGAAAGTTCCAGTGGTCAGGTTCTGATTTCCTCCATCTCTTTGTGCTCTGGGTTTGTCCCGGGTAGGCTGGGTGTTTTGAGGTTATTTTGCTTCTTCCTCTTGTCATTTTCTATCTTCTATTTTTTGTTTTATTTTGTTTTCTTTATTGATGCTTGTATATTTTTATGTTAGATGGCTTTATCCCTGGTGTTGAGGGTTTCCTAGGAGATGTCTGTTCCCAAGAATGTCTTCTAGATGTAGGTGGCTCTTGGTCTCTATGTCTATCCCAAGAACTCACCTTCCCAATGTATTAAGAATGTGGAGTTGCCATCTATTTGACTCAAGGCTCATTCCTCTGATACTGGACTATAGTGTTGGTTATGACCTCCACAGTCATACATGGTTTTGTCATATAGGGGAGAAAAAGTGATTATAACGGGTATGACATCCTGGCAAAAGTAGTACAGTTAGAAATGACAACAGACTCAAGTACAGCCTGGCTACTGACAACTGTGGTAACTATTGGTACCTTTAACCATAGGACCAAGTTCTACAATTTTATACTACAACCCAACTTATGCCAGTAATGTGTCTGCAACATTTTCCCCCTCAGTAGAGTGATTTTACCCCATTGTGGGGGAGGGAGTGGTTAAGAGGGATAGGAGGTAGAATGGAGAGGTAAACGAGGTTAAATATAGTAGGAGCAAGGCTTGAGGGCACAGTACGATCATCCAAGTTTGGGGTAATTGTAGGACGTAAGAGGAAAAAGTTGGAAAAGAAAGCCTACGAGTACTAAAGTGAATCAGATAGAAAAAAGACAATGTTTACTCACATGAAAGTATTATAAAATCAAGTGAGATAGTTGATGAAAAAGAGGAAGAGGTTGAGTAGAACAAAACAAAAAGTAAGTTTAGAGAGCTAAATTGTGAACAAGAGAGACAAGAAGGTAGAAAAGAGAAAGAAAAAGAGAAAAAGGGAAAAGAAAAACAGGAAACAAAAATAGCCACACACACAGAAAAAAACAACAAATGTATAGAAAGAAAAACAAAACAGAACAGAGAGGAAAAAAGAAATGAAAGGACAAAAAAAGCAACAGAAAATAAAAAATAATAAAACAAGAAAGAAATAAAAACCACTAACCCAGCTGAATACTAAAAGAAAACTCATCTGACAAAGAAAAATAAAAATCGTGAGATTCCTCTAGTTCTGTGGTCGGTCCGAACCTGACCCCAGAATGTGTACTGTAGCCAAGATTGCAGGTGAATTTCTGCTGGGTGTGGGTCTGATCTCTGTTTCTGGATTTGGGGGATAGAATTAGTTTTCTGTGGCTGGAGATTTCCCCAGCCACAGAAAACTAAAAAAGAAAAAAGTAAAAGAAGAAAAAAGAAAAAAATTAAAGAAGGGAAGGAAAAGAAAGTAAATGAAAGAAAAGAAAAGGGGGTGGCCCTGCCCATCCACTTCTGTGTGTCTTTGTCCCAAGCACAAGGCTGGTTCATCCAACTTACCACTTGCTGGCTCACATTGTTGCTATTGCCTTAAACTTTTCAGCACCACTAGCCCCATCTTATCCATCACGTGAGCACCAGCCAGGTTCCTACTGTGCTGCTGATGTTCCCATGGGTTTCCAGTCCCTGACTCCCATCAACAGAGGAAGCAGGAGCCAGCCTGAGACTCGCTTCCACAAGTTGCCACAGTTCCAGGTCAATGATGGGAGAGGGAGCCAATCTTAAATTATCTTTGTATAGGACTCCCTCCACACTTGTCCATCACAAAGGGACAGTTTGCAATCCCAGCAAGACCCCAGTAGCTGTATGTTCCAGCAGACCTATGGTGTGGCATGGCAGTGTGTACATCCCTCCCCTAAACATGACATTATAGCACTATATATATGAAAATAGAAAGATATTCACAGAAGTAAAAGAAGAAAACTTTCCAAACATGGGAAATGGATCGGGCATGCAGTAATTGAGGCATATAGGACTCTAACTAGCCATAACCAAAGTAAATCTACATCCAGACATATAATAATCAAGATCCCAGAAATTCAGCACCACAAGAATAAAATATTAAAAGCTGTTAGAGAAAAGAGACAGGTCGCTTATAAAAGAAAACCAATCAGAATCACAGCAAACTTACCAACACAAACCATCAAGTCAAGAAGAGTTTGAAGTGTTTCAAACCCTGAAAGAAAACAAATTCCAACCCAGACTGATCTATTCTGCAAAACTGTCTTTCAAAATTGATGGAAAAATGAGGTACTTCCATGATAAAGCACAACTGAAGGAATTCATGACTATCAAACCAACCCTACAGAGAATGCTAAAGGATATTCTATAGAGATAAAGGTGACCATTGTTCCAGGAACAGCAGCTGAGGAGGATCGCCAAACAAGACAGGCACTTGAATGGAGGGGAAAAGTGGAGGGCCAACAACAGGAGGGTAGCATGGCATAGACAAACCAGTGTATGCTGATTGTAACCGTTAATGGAGATGGCATCAGCTCACCAATAAAAAGTAACACAGGGAGAGTGGATCAAGTAACAAGATCCATTGATACACTGTATACAGGAAACACATTTAACTGGAAAGAAAATTCATAGACTGAAAATCAAAAAAGAGAAAACAATTGTTCCATGTGACAGGAGACCAGGAAAAAAAGCAAGAGTAACTTGCCCATCAACCACAGAATGCATAAGAAAGATATTTTCATGCAGTGGAAAGCTACCCAGCTATAAAGCAGAATAATCTTGAGACTTTTGTAGATAAATGGATGCAACTGGAGATGATGTTCATGGGCGAAACAGTTTGAGCTCATTCGTGTGAACCCTGATATTAGAAACAGAAGGAGTTAATGGAATCTAAAAGCAAAATAGTTATTGTAAGAGTGATAGGGGAGGAAACATCTGGGAGGGAAAGGTGGTAAGTACTGTTAATTTCTTATTGTCTTGGCTTGAACTCTCGTATTGTTTAGGTTTGGCTTTGTTGTGTCTTGTTTTGTTAGATTTTACTTTGTCTGATGATATAGGCAGCTACTTTGAACATAATGGGATGTATTATGGTGATCATGATTGGTTTCCTATTACATTATTTTGAAGTCTTACAATGGTTTCATTTGTTTGTTTATTTGGTTTTATTCTGTTTTGTTTTGTTTGATTTTATTATGTGTGATGGTATGAACAGTTATTTTGAAGAAAACAAGACTTTATGGTAGCCACTGCTGATTTCCTATCATCTTGTTTTGAAGTCCTGTAATGCTTTTCATTCTTTTGATTGTTTTATATTATTTTGTTATGTTTGATATTATTGTGCATGAAGGTATGGTCAACTATTTCAAAGAAAAGAGACATTATAGTAGCCACTGTTGATGTACTGTTGTCTTGTGAAGTAATGTGTTACTTGCATTGCTCTGTTCTGGTTTCCTTTATTCTGTTTTTTGTTTTGTTTTGTTTTGTTCTCTTTAAAAAATTTAAAAAGAAAATGTTTTTATAAGCCAACTTGGATTTAACTTTCTTTCTTTCTTTTTTTTTTTTTTTAAACCGGTACCAGGGATCAAACTCATAACTGCCTGCTTGCAAGGCAGGTGCTTATGCCACTGAGCTAAATCCCCAGCCCCCTGATATAACTTTCAAAACTCACTTTTAATAACTGAAAATTTAACTACGGAAAAACATAAAAGCTAAAAACAGTGTATGAATCTTGTTCTTAAATTGAGTTTTGTATGTTTAACCACAAGCATTTTAATATTTTAAGAAAACTTCATTGTTTTACACATAGAGAACTTGACCTTTTAATCATGGCCAATGTAATAGCTAATAGTGGTTAATAATTTTCCAAATGCAAAAGCTGAGAACAATTGCTATCTGAAAGAACTGTATAGTGAGTTGGGTAATATTATAAATAATAATTCCATAGAAAATACAAAAAGAATTCATATGACTCTCTCTTGTATAACTGCTGACTGTGTGTACATAGCATTTAATGACGAGGTTGGTGTGTGACCTGAGTACAAATGAACAATCCACCCAGTGGCCAAATAGGGTTTAGTTTTGCCTCCAGATTTGCTGTCTTGCTAGGTAAGGTGGTACACACCTGTAATCCCAGTAGTTGGGAGGCTAAGGTAGAAGGATCTCTGCAAATTCGAGGCCAGCCTGGTCTGCAAAGTGAGTTCAAGTCCAGCCTGAACTGCAGAGAGAGACCCTGTCTCAAAAACAAAACAAAAAAGACAGATTTGCTGCCTCACCTTAGCCTTGGGTGCTTATGGAAGTCCTGATATTATGTGAGAGCTGACTGGAGTCCAGCAAAAGCTGAAAATCTCATTTGCAACGAAAAAAACTTAGCCATCCTCGTTTCTTCCTTGTAAAGGAAGGATTGTAAAGGGATTGTGGGCTTCATGAAAGATCAGCTCAGAGAAGGGACTGCAACGCTGACTCTGCACTAGGTAAATTAGCTAATTTTTCCCAAGCCTCTGATTCTTCATTCTGCATGTAGAAATGTCTCTCTTATAAAGTTGCTGCAATGAGTTAATAAAATTCATATATTAATTACTTAGCAAAACCTAGGTGTGATATATATTCTTAATATATACAAGTTTTTTTCTGGTTACATCCAGGTATACAGGAAGCAAATTTACACACGAGCTTCTGATGAACAATGGCTTTTCTATGTTCCTTTCTGTGTTCTATTCGCACAGTAGCCTGAATAATCCACAACAAACCAAAATCTCGGAAAAATAAAACAAACTCCCTCTTCTCCCCCATCAAAAAATAAACAAAAGAAACTCAAGTCAATCCCCTATTTTAGCAATTCAAAGGTTTTCATTTTCCTTGGAAATTTGCTGTCCTGGTTCTCAGGTCTCCTTGTATGGTTCCCATGGACACAGCCCAGGAGGACATGGCCAGTTCGAATGAGCCCACTTGTCATTATAGGGAAATATAGCCTTCATTTTACATAGGCCGTGAGCAGTCCCCAGAGATGTGTCAATAGGTCATGGAAGACGTCAGCAGGTAACAAGCAGTGGCCCGAGGACAAGAGCAGGTCACAGAGTGCATATGAGTATGTCACACAAGATACCTCCGCAAGCCACAAGCCACCATTTCACTGATCCACTTTCTCAGAAGCCCACCAAAAAACACTGTAAAAAAAGCCTCAACCTGGAAGAGACAGCTTCTCTGTTCTGCTCCCACAGAGAGGGCCTTCGCAGGTGTAGCAATAAACCTGCGTAGACTGTTGAATTTGCATCCCTTCTTCCTGCTCACCCATCCTTGGCTGCTGTGTTTGGACTCTAGTAGAGATGTCTGAGTCCATGTCCAGAGGGTCAGAAGAGACTGGTCTGGTTGGGATGAAAAAGGAGTGTTCTTTTCTTCTTCTTTGTTTTTTAATTGCTGTGTTCAGGATTGAACCCAGCACCCTTGCTTGCTAGTGAAACTATACCACTGAGCTCCCCCTGCAGCCCCAGAATTGGGATTTACTTGAGCTCTCCAAGTGGATTCAGTGAGATCCGCTCTCTTTCCCACTATCTGTGTTCCTTACTGGCCTCCTCTCCTCCCCTCCATCCACACCATGGGCCTCTTTCTGGAATTTACTGAGTTCTTCTCTGCTTCAAGTTCTCAAGACTCATTACTCTGCCACAGGACCATCACCCTAGCTAATCAAGCTTGAGTTCCTTTGCATGATGACCCTGGCCATGGCCTGAGACTCAGGTGTTCTTTCCCATCAGGAATCTGAGGCTTGGAGGGGGAGGAGTTTAAAGATGAAAAGCTTCCCCCTAACTGGAAGTATCCTCACATATGGATTTTACTGTTCACAGAGTCAGTCTCCTCTTTACCACGAATAAGAAAATCTCAGATATGTAAAAATAATTCCTGCCCTCTGTGTCCATGGTACTTAGGCCAGACCAGGGTGAGCTGAATGAAATGTTTGGCTTAGGGGTAAAATTTAAGGAGTTGCCCACAATTTGCTCATTCATATGAATAATTTTAAAAGCAATGTTTAAAAATCCAAAAGTATTACAAAGACCACCTCATTTTAAAAAACCAAAATTTTAAGTAAAACAAATCTACCATGTGAACAAACAAATGTTAGCAAGGACTGTTTGATATTGTGGAAACACGGTATTTGCAAAATTACTCAATTCTGTATTTTGCTTTGATGCTCCCACTAGATGCAATTGGGGGGCAAGTTGAGAGCAGTACTATAAGCCTGCAATGCAAGATCATGAGAGTAAAACAGTGTACACTACAGTTACTGTACCATGAAGGATGGCTTTGTGTTGTACTTGGTTGAGTACGGTGTGGTAAGGTAGATTCAAATGATGCCAAGATAGCTGAGAATGAAGCGCGATGAACTAAGCAAATGGCCTCTCACAACAATGTTCCAATTCATAAATTGAAAATAATAGGGCAGGAGAGCCAGGGATTTAGCTCAGCGCCATAAGCACCTACCTGGATACTGTGAGGTCATGAGTTCAATCCCCAGCACCAAAAAAAAAAAAAAAAAAAAAAAAAGAAAGAAAGAAAGAAAGAAAGAAAAGGAAAGAATGGGGCAGATAAAGTCAATACTTGCTGTTTAAAACTCTGAGATATTGTAATGCAGACATTGAACAAGGCCACAAGTGGGAGGCAAAAGATTTCAAGATATATTGAAAGATCTGCTAATAGCAAAATACCTAGAGACAATTTTGATGGTAATCATTAGTGAGATGATTAGTTGCAATGAACATTAAAAAAATAAAAGAGCAAGACTAATGAATAATCTTTTCTTGAAACTTGCAGTACATGAGTTTGACCAGCAGAAGGCAGAAAATGCCCACTTCTGAGTAAACCAACCTTCCAAATCTCCCGCCTGACCAGGGTGAGCTGTGATGCTATGTGTGAAACAATGTTTGGGTCATTTCATTTTTAAAAAATCAGTCCTAAAAGAATATTTCCTTTTCATTTAGTATTTTAAGTCTACATCTGAACACTAAGAAGCCATTCTTTTTTTTATTTATTTAAGGAGAAAAAGGAAAAAAACAGAAAAAAGGTACAAGTAGTATAAAATTTAAAAAACAAACAGTAAGAAATCACTACCTAATAATTACATATTCTCATCTTAGAAATAGTTGTTCAAGTTACAAAATTGAAGCACATAAAGAAGACTTTCAAACAGTGAGAGTGAAAACAGTTTTGTTCAATGATCCAAAAAACACTCAGTAATATGGTTATCTATCTTATACACTTAAACATATATGCAGTTATAACCTTTAGAGCACTTTCTTTTCTTTTCTTTTCTTTTTTGTAGAATAACAATTACACATTTTGGGTTTTATTACTCCCACAGTTCTTATTACTTTTTTTGAAGAGAGTAAAACCAAATGCGACATATCAGAACAGAGTCAGTCAAATCAAAAGGATGGACATAATAGACACTGTAAAAACAAAATATAAGGTGATCAACAATGGTTATCATACTGTCTCTTGCTATTTTAAGAAGAATTGGCAGTTATAATAAAATTGAACTAAACAGGAAAGAATAAAACCAAAGCATTGGAGACATTACAGGATTTTAAAAGAAAATAATAGTCAATCGGAATGGGCGTCATAATGATTCTTATTGTCTTCACAGTTATGCCTATACTTTCGATCTTGGTACTATCAAGCAAAGCAGAATAGAGGAAAATCAGTCAAAACAAGATGGTGAGGGCAATACAGGATTTCAAATCAAGTTAATAGGAAATCAAAGTAGGTTACTATAATGTATCCTGCTATTTTTTATTTATTTTTCTCTTAATTAAAAAAAGAAAAAGAAAAAAGTAAATAATTAAAAAGGGGGGGATTGAGATAAAAGAGGGCATAACAACAGAACAGCGCAGGTCAAATCATAACCATTTAAGCAAAACAGTGTTTCACCACAAGATATCCTGACATAAAAATAATTACCATAGTGTCTCTTTCCTTGAAATCTTTGAGTATAACTTTTTATACTGTAGCACCAAACATATCAAGACACTATAAAACCATTCAAGAGAATGACATTATTACAGAGTATTTAGAACCAATTGACAGAAAATGAACAATGGTTTCTATATAAACTCCTTGTCTATAAAAGTTTTTGCTTATATTATCATATATAATAAAATCCAATAAGATACAACCTTATAAGACCAATGGAGACTAAAGAATACACATTTGATAGGACTTCAAAACAAGATGATACTAAATCAGTACTAGCTATTATGATGTCTTGTTTTCTCCAAAATTGCTGTTCCTACCTTCCGATCTTCTCTGCCTCATTTCTGTTGAGCTCTTTTTCTGTCATTTGTTGTCTGTCATTCTTCATTTCATTTTCTGCTCCATTCATTGTGGCCTCTCTGCCATTATTTCTGGAATCTTGGTATTTTCTTTTTTTAGACTATCCTGCAGTATTCTCTGTAGAGTTGAATTAGTGGTTACAAGTTCCCCTAGTTCCTGTTTATCCTGGAAGCATCTTGTTTTTCCATCAATTGCTAGGGACAGTTGTGCAGGATATATCAATCTTGGCTGGAGGTTATTATCTTTCAAAGCTTGAATTATTTCCCCCCACACTCTTCGTGATTTGATGGTTTGTGCCGAGAAGTCTGCTGTAATTCTGATGTGTGTTCCTTTGTAAGTGATCTGTTTCTTGTCTCTGATGGCTTTTAATATTCTGTTCTTATATTGGATTTCTGGAATTTTGATTATTATATGCCTGGGTGTAGCTCTGTTTGGGTTGTAGGTGGCTGGTGTCCTGTATGCCTCATGTATCTGAGTATCTTTACCATTTGCCAAATCTCTTGGATTATTTCCGTGAATAGCTTTTGTAGTCCATTTGTTTGTGTCCCCACTTCTTCTCTTATGTTCTTAATTCTTAAGTTATAGATCCTCTTATCATCTTCTAGTTTTTGTATTGTTGCTGTTTGTTTTTTTGTTATTTTAAAGAAGTTTTTCATTTCATGCTCCCATATTACAAATCTGCCCTCCAGTTCAGATAATCTGTCCTTAGTTTCTTTCAAGCTGTTATGCCAGTTTTCGATAGAGTTTTTAGTTTCCTGGTAATCTCTTTGAACCTGCTTCATGTATTCTATGTTTTCTCTATCTTCTCCATCAAACAATTCTCCCCTTTTTTTCTGTTCTTTCATTCCACCATCTGTTTTTTCTTGGGCAGTGCTTAGCATTTCTCTAACTATTTTGCTTATGTCTTGCTTCAGGTCATTGATAACTTCATTCCTGAACTCATCTATGAGGCTCTCGAGATAGCGCTTTATATCTACTGGTGCCGTGTCTGCTATTGCGTGTTTCTCAGGATTGGGGTCCGAGGACCCTTTCTTGTTGCTCCCTCTTTCCATATTCTTTGTTCCTTATATTTAAGTGTGTATAGGAGGCCCAGCTTCCTTCCCTGTTGGCCACAGTCTGTTTGAATTGCGCCAGCTAGGTGTTCCCGCCCACTGCAATGTACTAGGGAGACACAGACCTGGGCAGCCTATGCTGGGCCCGCCCCTCCAGGTCAACCTACCGAAGGCTTCACCTCTAGGGTGCATCTTCAGGCGCTGGGACCTGAGTTGGGTCCCAGCCTATTGGGTCTCAGCCAGTGGCGTCTCACAGGCCAGGCACTCCCCACCTATCCCACTTGAAAGGGGAATATGTGACAGAAGTCACTGCAGCTTCTCGTTCCGGGAAGTCTGCCCGGTCTGAGTATGTCCTCTGCTGAAGCCTCCTTCCCTATGTAAGGGTACCGATTCGCTCACTCACCGCAGGTCCATGCAGGCCACCCAGCCAGTCCTGCTCCCAACTCCTTTCAACGCTTCCCACTCTCTGAGCTTTTGCGCCTCTCTCCCTGCTGTGCTGACCGGGATGCAACAGTGGCTGCAGATAATTCAAATCACAGTTTCCAGTGGCGTGGATCCAGCTTCCATGCTGAGACCTTATCTGTGCCTGCTGTCTCACCAGGATTGCGTTTCCAGATGGTTTCTCTTAACTTAGTTCGTTCCTGGGTCGGCAAAGAATATTCCCCCTTGCTTGGGACCACCTGTCCAGCACCATTCCTAGATTTCAAGTGCAGTTTCTACGAGAGCCTCAGAGGCTGCTGCTATCTATCTGCCATGTTCTTCCAGAATCCCTAAGAAGCCATTCTTAAAATACTGCCTTGGCCCTGGAACATCCTCAATTTCTTGGTTCCATTTGTCTTGGTAGCTGAGCCTTTATACACTGGGTTAGTTCTGGGCTCCAGACTGCCTTCATCTGTTAAAACTCTTTCCCTGGAGATCTCATGTCCTACCTCAAACTTTCCCCTCATAGCTCAGGTGTTTTCCTGGTCTTCAGAATCCCACATGAGTCTGCCTTAAGGACACGGCCAGCCTGAGGTCTGACAATATTTCAGAATTCTCCAAATCACTCCCAAATGTCCACCAACTACCAAACCTTTCATACAAGGGAACCGTTTAGAGAGATATCCAGCCCACAACCCCTATCATTCAAATTCTAAAAGTATCCTAATTATACCTAAATTTATCAGTAGTATGGATATAAGAATAATATTGAAGCTGTAACTTTTGTCCCCGTAAGTTAAATTTTATAACTTCCTGTTCCTGCAACATCCTGTTATGTCCCAGCAGGGCCACCAAGATACAAAACTGTCACACCTTCACAAAACTGCCTTATTCCTCTACCTGCCCACAAGTTCCATGCCGAAGACCAACCCCTTGACCAAATTTATAAAAACTGAAACCTGTCCTTTGTCCTTTGCTCAACCATTCTGGATTTCTCAGCTGAGCCAGTGTACACCTAAAAATAAAGTCCTCTTGTTTTTCCCCATTTGTCTCTCCTATCTCTTAAATCCTGCAAAAATACAACTCCTGACCTACTAGATGTCAGACATGCTGATTTCACATCCCCTGAAATCAAAGAATGAATTCCAAAAGATAAAGGAAATGAAGAGTAGCAAAGTTTACTGGGAGATAGCTCCTGGGAGACAGGAGGGGGCCTGGACGTGGGTTACCCCTGAGGCCCTTTGTCAAGGGTAATTTATATAGCAAAGTCACATTGTGGGTACAATGTAGGCCAAACTACAATCAACCTATAGGACTATAAGTATATATAACCACTTAACTAATATTGATCTAATAGGACAGTGATCCATGCACTGGGTCAAGACGCTTTGGTCACCCACCTGGGTGACTGATGTCTACCAAGACTTCACTAGATCAGATGATAAAAAAATCGCATCTCAAGTTATTGTTTATCCCTGAGGGAGGTATGTAGCTTGGTCACTGCATCTTTATCTTGATCCCTGGCCTTCAACAGATGCAGCTCCAGCCACAGTTGCTATGTGTTCTTAGCTTCTACACTGATTCCTACAAGGGCCTACTCTGACTCTCAATTAATTCCTAACTTAGCTGCCTGTAACATTACCCACTCTGGAGAGCTATCCCTATAATAGTTAAGGAAGAATTGGTGAAATTTCAGTCTAGCTGCTTCAAGCTAAGATAAGTCAGTGTAAGAGAGACAATCATGGCCTTCTCCAGAGAGTTCTAAGGGTCCTTGGACAGAAGTCATATTGCAGCTTAGAAGTTAAGAACTTTTTACAGTGTTGATCTAGTGGATCCCAGTATATGGAGTCTGGCACATTTGTCACTGGTTCCATTTGTACAATCACTTGGAGTTTGGCAGCCTCTAAGCAAAAATAAACTAATTTCCCCAAAATATTAAAGTACATACAGTCAAATCATAAGCACTAGAATGGAAAGGCAAACTGAGGAAAAGAGCCATGTCTATACACTGCTCCCAAGGGGTTGGAATAATGTCTGTAATCAGCTAGACCTCTCCACTGATCAAAGTTATCTATAAATCTAATTTTTCTTTTGTCACAAGTTGCTCCAGTTTTAGCTGCAAGAGATTGTTTCAAAGGACATTTAAGGAATTCAAAGGAATTTAAAGACACTTGTTGAGCTTCTAGAAGTATGATGGTTGCTTTCTAGCCTCATTAAACTATAACGTGGTCAGCTACAGGTGTAGCTGAAAGCTGCTAGCAGGGGTCAGTTATTGGAGTCCCTTTTCTGTATCTATCCTTCATTACTATAGTATTACATTTACACACTTCTTGGTTATGATTTTCTGGGTGTTTAAGACCAACTTAAAGTGAGACTTTTGTCAAACAAAATTAACCTCTTGTTATCTTATCAAGATCAGTTAATTTTCCTCAGCTGTTACTTTTGGACTAATTCATGGAGTCTCTGAACTCCTCTGTCAGTGTCAGTTGCCTAGACAAGTCAAGGGGCTTTCCGAAGAAGCATGGACATCTCTCTTTGGTCACCCTCCTTTTTGGCACACTGTGCATGGGTTGCCTCCTGTCCTCTGGAGGCCACCAATGTCCCTACTCATGAGGTTGAGTGACTCACCAAAGTTGTAGGATCCTGTAGAAAAAGTTTCTTCATGTCCTGGGTCCCTGTTGATCTTAGACAACTGGGGCCAAAATACTAGTTTCATTCTTAACCCAGTTATCATTATAGTTTTGGTCTCCCAACCTCAGTGGTTGAAAACCCAGAAGATGAGATTGGTTCCATCAGAATTATAATAGAAGTAGTAGGTTTAACTTTGGTTTTATTTAAATACCGAGCACTGTGAACTACATAGCATGGCTGATGAACTTTTCTTAATGTATTTTATTTTAAAAAGAACAAAACCAAATGACAAAGAACATGAAACAGGGTCATTCAAAACAAAAGGATGGACATAACACAAGATTAAAATCAAATATAAGATGATCTACAATGGTTACTATGATGTCTCTTGTTATCTTCTATAGAATTGTCTCTATCATCAGGCACAGTAAAATTGAACATAGCAGTACATAACAATCTCAATAAAAACAAAACATTGGATACATTACAGGACTTCAAAAGCAGGTAATAGTTAAGCCAGAATGGGCATCCTAGTGACTCTTGTCATCTTCAGAGTAGTTGCTTATACTCTCAGATCTGATATTATCAAGCATAACAAGTTTGAATTAAATCAGTCAAGGCAAGACAGTGATCTAACAAACAAGATTCAAATAAGGTCAGTAATAATAAGACAGTGTAAGTAATACAGGACTTCAGATTAAGTTAATAGGAAACTACGGATGGTTACCGTAGTATATCCTGCTATTTTTGGAATAGCTGTTTATACCCTCAGATCTAGTACAAGTGGACAGACTAGAACAGAAAATAATCAAATTAAACAGAGTGATGAGAATAACGTGGGTTTAAATCCTGATACAATATTAACAATGGCCTCTGCCTTCCTTTTTTAGACAGTTCCTCCCCTTTCACTTTCACAGGGTACATTGTACATTTTGGGTCCCACTAACTTCTTTAATTTTTAGATTGGTGGGGCAACCCACCATGTACCTAAGTAGTTCTGAACCTTTTTATTCCTGAGCAACAGCCTCAAGGTTTTCCTTCCTTAAAGCTGAGTAGCACTCCACTGCACAAAAAGGTCATGTCTTTCCAACCTATCTGTAGCTGCTGGGCAAGCTGCCCCTATTTCTCTCTGGTTCCCTGTCACATAGAGCATTATTTTCTCATCTTTGACTTTTAGACCATAAACCCTCTTTCAGGTTGATTGTATTTCCTATACAGAGCATCTTGATGGACCCTATCCCCTGATCTATTCTGCCTGTGTTTCTTTTTGTTAGTGTATCAAGGCCATCTGTGTTACAGATTATAGCCAACCTTCTCTGCCTCGTCGGCACTATGCTATTTTTCTGCTATTGGTTGTCAACTTTTCCCCTTCAATCCACTGTCTGGCCCATTCATTAAGGCCTCTCTGCCACTGTTCCTGAAACCTTGGTGTGTTTTTTTTTTACCTCTCTCTAAAATGTCCTTCAGCATTTTTTGTAGGGTTGGATTGGTGGTCACAAACTCCCCTTGTTCCTCTTTGTCATGGAAGCATCTTGTTTCCCCATTAATTTTGAGAGATAGTTTTGTAGGGTACATCAACCTGGGCTGGTGGTTATTTTCTTTCAGGGCTTGGAATACTTCATTCCAATCTCTTCTTTTTTTTAAATTTTATTTAAGGAGAAAAAAAAGCAGAGAAAGGGTACAAGTTATACAGATTTACAGAAAAAAATAAACAGTAGGAAATCACAAGTTAATGGATTACATATTATCATCTTAGAAATAATTGTTCAAGTCACAAAATTAAAGCTTGTAAAGTGGACATTCCAACAGTGAGACTTCAAACAGTTCTGTTCAATGATCCAACAAAACTCAGTGATATCATTATTTATCTTATACACTTAAATATTCATGCAGTTATATCATTTAGAGCACTTTGTTTTCCTCTCCTTTATACAATGACAATTACACATTTTGGGTTTTGTTGCTCCCACAGTTCTTATTACTTTTTTGGAAGAGGGTAGAACCAAATGTGACGTAACAGAACACAGTCAGTCAAATCAAAAGGGTGGACATAATAGATAATGTAAAATCATAATACAAGGTGATCAGTAATGGTTACCCTAATGCCTCCCACTATCTCTAATAGAATTGCCTATATAATCAGTTATAATAAAATTGAACAAAACAGTAAAGAACAAAACCGACAAAACCAAAACATTGGAGACATTATAGATCTTCAAAAGTAGATAATAGTCAACCAGAATGGGCGTCATAATGAATCCCACTATCTTCACAGCTGTTGCCTAAACTTTTGAACCTGGTACTATCAAGCAAAACAGAATAGAGGGACATCAGTCAAAACAAGATGGTGAGAGCAATACAGGGCTTTGAATCAAGATATTGGAAAGTCAAAGTGGGTTACTATAATATATCCTGCTATTTTTTATTTATTTTTCCCTTAATTAAAAGGATAAAAATAAAAAAGTAAATAATAAAGTGGAGATTGAGATAAAAGAGGGCATAAGAGCAAAACAGCGCAGATCAAAACATAACCATTTAAGCAAAATAGTGTTTCACCACAAGATAATCCCGACATAAAAGTAGTTACCATGTTGTCTCTTTCCTTGAAACCTTTGAGTATAACTTCGTATACTGTAGCATCAAATATATCAAAACAATGTAAAACCGTTTAAGAGAATGACAGTATTACAGGGTATTTAGAATCAACTAACAGAAAATAAACAATGGTTTCTGTATAATCTCCTTGTCTATAAAAGTTTTTGTTTATACTATCATACATAATAAAATCCAATAAGGTACAACCTGTTTAGACCAATGGAGACAGAAGAACAAAAGCTTGATGAGACTTCAAAACAAGATGATACTAAATCAGTATTACCTATTAAGATGTCATTTTCTCCAAAATAGCTGTTCCTATCATCCAATCTTCTCTGCCTCATTTCTGTTGAGCTCTTTTTCTGTCATTAGTTCTCAGTTTGTCTTCTTCATTTTGTTTTCTGCTCCATTCATTGTGGCCTCTCTGCCACTATTTCTGGATTCTTCATATTTTTCTTTTTTAGAATATCCTGTAGTACTCTCTGTAGAGTTGAATTGGTGGTTGCATATTCCCCTAGTTCCTCTTTATCCTGGAAGCACCTTGTTTTTCCATCAATTTCCAGGGATAGTTGTGCAAGATATATCAATCTTGGCTGGAGATTATTATCTTTCAAAGCTTGAATTATTTCCCCCCACGCTTTTCGTGATTTGATGGTTTGTGCAGAGAAATCTGCTGTAATTCTGATGGGTGTTCCCTTGTAAGTGGTCTGTTTCTTGTCTCTGGCAGCTTTTAATATTCTGTTCTTTTATTGAATTTCTGGAATTTTAATTATTATGTGCCTGGGTGTTGCTCTGTTTGGGTTGTAGATGACTGGGTTCCTGTATGCTTCATACAACTGAGTATCTTTACCTTTTGCTAAATTAGGAAAATTCTCCTGGATTATTTCTATGAGTAGCTTTTGTAGTTCATTTGGTTTGTGTCCCTGCCTCTTCTGGTATGTTCTTAATTCTTAAGTTATGGATCCTCTTATCATCTTCTAGTCTTTGTATTATTGCTGTTTGTTTCTTTGTTACTTTTAAGAAGTTTTTCATTTCATTCTCCCATATTACAAATCTGCCCTCCAGTTCAGATAGTCTGTCCTTTGTTTCTTTCAAGCTGTTATGCCAGTTTTCAATGGAGTTTTTAGTCTCCTGGTAGTCTCTTTGAACCTGCTTCACGTATTCTATGCTTTCTCTATTTTCTCCATCAAACAATTCTCCCCTCTTTTTCTGTTCTTCCATTCCACTATCTGTTTTTTCTTGGGTGGTGCTTAGCATTTCTCTAACTATTCTGCTTATTTCTAGCTTCAGGTCATTAATAACTTCATTCCTGAACTCATCTATGAGGCTCTCTAGATGGCGCTTTATGTCTATTGGTGCGATGTCTGCTATTGCCTGTTTCTCAGGATTGGGGGCTGAAGGGCTTTTCTTGTTGCTCCCTCTTCCCATATTCTTTGTTCCTTATATATGCAAGCATATATAGGAGGCCCAGCTTCCCTCCCTGTCAGCCACAGCCAGATCGAATTGTGCCAGCTAAGTGTTCCCACCCACTGCAGCAACACCAGGAAGTTGCAGACCAGGCAGCCTACACGGGGCCCGCCCCTCCAGGTCACCCTCAGGCACTGGGATCTGGGCTGTGCTAGCCTACTGGGTCTCAGCCAGCAGCGTCACGTAGGCTAGGCACTTCTCACTAATCCCACTTGAGAGGGGGATATGTGGCTGAAGTCGCTGTAGTGCCCCACTCCCACAAGTTTGCCCAGTCCCAGAATGTCCTCCGCTGGAGTCTCCTAAACTGTGGAAGAGTGTCAGTATCTCTCACTCACCTCACCGCAAGTCAATGCACAGCTCCCCGCCCGTCCTGTTTTCAACTCCGTTCGCCGATTCCCATTCTCAGAGCTTCCGCGTGTCTCTCTCCCTGCTGAGCTGATGTAGACGCAGCCGCCTTGCGGTGGGAAACCCAAATTGCGGCTTCCAATGGTGCGGGCTCCAGCTTTCACGCTGAGGCTTTATCTGTTCCTGTTATCGCACCAGGACTGCATTCCCAGTTGGTTTCTCTCAGCCCAGTTCATTCTTGAGTCAGCAGGGCATATCTCCACTTGCTTATGATTCCTTACTCTGCACCATTCCTGAATTCTAAGGTGGGTGTTTCAGAGAGCCTCCGTAGCTGCTGCTATCTGTCCGCCATGTTTTCCCAGAATCCAATCTCTTCTTGATTTGATGGTTTGATCAAAAGTCTGTTGTGATTTTGATTGGTTTTCCTTTATAGGTTATCTGTTTTTTTTTTTCTCTGACAGTTTTTAATATTCTGTTCTTGTGATGAATTTCTGGGATCTTGATTATTATTTGTCTGGGTGTAGGTCTGTTTTGGTTGCAGCTGGCTGGAGTTCTGTATGCCTCATATATCTGAATATCATTTCCTTTTCTTATGCTTGGGAAGTTTTCCTTAACTATTTCTGTAAATAGTTAAGGAAAATACAAATAGCCTTTGTATTTCATTTGTACTTACCCCTGATTCTTCACTCACATTTTTCATTCTTAAAGTTATAGATACTTTTGTCATCTTCTAGCCTTTGTATTGTTACTTCCTGGTTCCTTGTTAATTTTTAAGAGATCTTTCCTTTTGAGATCACACATTGTCTTCAAAGTATGGTAGTCTACCTTTAGTTTCTTTCAAGCAATTTTGCCAGCTTTCATGAAGTTTTTAATATCCTGGTAATCTTTTTGAATCTGTTTCATGTATTCTAGATTTTTTTATATTCTTCATTAAAGGTGTCTCTCCTTTGTCTGTGTTCCACTATTCTTCCATCTGTGTCTTCTTGAGAGGTGCTTAGCAGTTCTTTTATTAATCTTCTTATATCTTGCTTTACTTGTATTAGTATTTCTGTTTTGAGTGCTTCTATAATATCACAAAGATATTTCTTTATGTAAGCTGATGCTGTTTCCAATATTGCACATTTGCTGGCCTCAATCTCTTCTGTGTTTACCTCTCCTGGACCTAAATTCCATGGGTTGGTGGCTGGAGGATTGTTTTTGTTTCTTTCTCTTGTCATGTTTCTGGTTTCTTCCAGAAAAGTGTATAGTGGAGGTCCCTTTCTGTATTGGTTATGATTGCTCTGAAGCATGCTGGCTAGGGATTGCTGCCCTCTGCAGTTTGTTGTTGATCACTGAGGTATAAGCAGGAGTGGTACAGGCTGGCCCCTCCCCTCCAAACCAGACAAGCACTGAGGGTCTTCATCATGTTAGTGTGTGCCATGCAGACGGAACTGGTTCAGGACAGTTTCAGGGGCAACTTCGTCCCTGGCTTCTTCCCATTCAGGGACATGAACCAGTCTAAGGTGTTCCCACCAATCTGCTCCAGGAGCAGCCAACTGAAGTCACTATGGTTCCAGGTTCAGGCTCATCCTGTGTGATTCTAATATGTCACCCATCTGATCACCCCCTCCTGTGGAAGGACCAAGTTCCAAGCACTCACTGCAGGCTAGTCATGCAGATCTCCACACTGGCTCCATTCTCTGTTGTGACATGTTCTCCAACTGAGGTCCTTGGGCTCACCAACCCCGGACTTCAGCATAACCACAAGTCATCGGACTCCAAGGTGCCCGGGACAGTGTGGGACCAGCTCCAGTAAGAGTGTGTCTGGCTCCAGCCTTCTGTCCATATTTTTCTTTTTTTTTTCTTTATTTTCTTCCTGAGTCATGATAATCCCTCTCCTTTCATCTGGTTTTCTCCATAGTGTTAAATTCTAGCATCTCGACTGATGAACTCTTATGTCTTTATCAATCATCATTCTTTTAGAAGTTGAATCTCTGCAGAATGTTACAAAATTTTACAGAAAAAAATTGAGATCAAAGGCTACATAGGATTTTAGCATGACAATTACAATGACATTACTATTCCTGAAGCACATTTAAATGTCCATGTTAGTATAGAATACCCTTTTAGTCAATTATCTTCACCCAAGTATAAGATACTAAATGACATAAAGAAACTTTTACTTAATTTGTTATCTTTTAACTATCTTTTATTGTCAGAATAATGTGTAAGTAGAATGTACATGTTTATAAATGTACTTCACAAGTTATTCTGTCTAATCTCTTATCATTAGAATGACATTGTCTGGACTGCACAGTGTTTAGGGTACTTTTTATAACACAATTACATAATAATCACACATGTAAAAGCTTGAAAG
Organism: Cavia porcellus; assembly: GCF_034190915.1. Classification (NCBI taxonomy): domain Eukaryota; kingdom Metazoa; phylum Chordata; class Mammalia; order Rodentia; family Caviidae; genus Cavia; species Cavia porcellus. The sequence continues at coordinate 39,552,323 of NW_026947501.1, read as the reverse complement.
TGTAGCCACATCAGATGGATGGCTATCCCATGTTGGATCAGCATGTAGTTTTTGTCACAAATGGCTGGAACATAAATAAAGCAATGCCAGATGTTTGAGCCCGAAAAGTTTACCACCATAAACATCTTAACCTGGAAGTCATTCAATGGTATTTTCAGTTTTACATCTCTGAAGGCTTATATGCTTCAGAAACACAAATGTGTCACTTAGTATACCACAAGGTTAACAATACTTTATGAACAAAAATTAGCAACATCATCTCAGCTCTGATAAGTTTAGGAAACAGTGTACATGATCAAAAGTAGGCTTATTACCTGATACACAATCATGTCTCACTTATTCAATAACAAAATGCTTGTCTAATCAGAACCAATAGATGTAAATTAAGTTTAAATGTCAGAACCAAATTTAAAGAGATGTCAAATTTTGATCATTTTATATGTTTAAGGGCTAAACATACACTGTATAATGTAGCACTTATTAGTCAATTCATATGTATCAGATTTACACAGTCTTTACTCTATAAACTGAACTTTAAAGCTTAGCTTACAGCATACCCTTGATTTAGATGAATACACTTATATGTGTGTCCAAATATATGTTATGTCATGAACTAAGATAATTATTTATTGAACCAATCATAAACTGATTATTGAAAACAGTAAGTCAACATTTAAAGACTCTTTAACTCTTAAAGCTCACTTTTTAGTAATCAAAAGCCTAACAATGAGAATACTAGAAACTTAGCTAAATAAAATATAGAAACTTTTGCTTTAAATGTAGTTTATAAATTTATCCAAGAGCATTTCAATATAATAAGAAAACCTTATTGCTTTTAGACATAGAAAGCTTAACCTTTTAATTATAACCAAATTAAATACATCTTAACAATTGCTTTGATGACTCATGAGAACCAAATCATAACATTTAAACACTTTAAACTATGCATATTATCTTTAACCAAGGAAAAACTCTTCAGTTAATATAGACAAACTACACACACTGCATTTACGAAACCAATCTTTTGATACCATCTTGGTTAACTAACAAGCTGAATGGAAATATGTTACCAACTTTAAAGACATCTTTATTTTTATCTCATTAACTCACTGTTAACCCTGTGAACAAAGGTATTTGGGCATATCATGAGTATCTATTTATCTATATATCAACCAAAATGGAACATATACCTTAAAATTGACATACAGAAACATACAGTAACCCAATCATATAGGACTCTCATGTTATCAGACTTTAAGTCTCTCATTTGTAGGTCTTGTGTTAGCCTTGAGACTATCAGTTCTCATATGTTAGTGTTTTAGGTAAATTTGGCTATCTAAAAGTCAACTTTCTTTCCATGGAAATCTCAAAAAGAACCAAAAATAAAAAATTTTTAGCTCAAATTTTTTTTCTTAAATGAAGCAAGTGCAGTTGTTTTAAGCAGTTATCAACACACATTAAAGAGACAGATGGGCAAGCATACACAAGATGATTACTGTTATGAATTAAAAACTGGTGGTCAACTTAATACCAGCTGAATTAAATCGGCATGGTGCTAAGTATAGATGGCCCACCTGAGGAAAGCTGCCAGCATAAATAGAAATGTGGAGAAAAAGAAAGGAAAGGCATTCTGGGTCCTCCTGGGGAAGCTCATCATGACTGGCTTCCCCAGTGTGAGTTCGACCACTGTCATTGGAGGAGCTCGGGACCTTGTTGATGAGAGTGGCTGTGGTTCACTTTGGGGGAGTTCGGGTCCTTATATCAAGCATCACTTCCCCAGAGGGGAAGACTTGTGCTGTTTAATCTCCAGGACAAACTCATCACGTCAGCTTTCTGGCATATACTCAACTGTTCTTATCATTGGAAGAGCTTGGGACCACCATATCACTGAGGATGGCTGTGCTGCTTTTCAGGGAAGCCCTGGTCCTTGTTTTGAGCGTGATTTCTTGGTTCCAGTATAGAACCCTCAACCTACCAGCACAGCTCCTTCACACCACTGGCATAGGCTTTCTAGCTTCCACTGCTGACCTTTGGGCCTTCTCAGCACAGATCCATAAAACAGACTGGCATGAGTCCTTCTCGTGGGCTCCAAACCTCCAGTTGGACTCATGGGAGGCACTGTCATGGGCTCTAGGCTTTCATCTGGACTCATGCAGGACACTGCTGTGGGATCCAGGCCATTGACTGAATATTCTATGTCTTTAGTGTTGTGTACAGATTTCCTGAACTCTTTTGTGTTTAACTCTGGGTGAGCATCATAAAACAATATTATAAATTCTGTGTCCTGATTCTAATTGTTCCCCTCACAACCTCTGACTACAACAATTACATTTAAATCAGAGTACATGCTCAGATGTATTTCGCCATGTTCAATCACAATAACTTATACAATTTTTAGGTTTGTAACTATAAATAGACTAGTCAGAAATTTTCTTATAGGTCATCAGTTAACACAAATCAATTTTAATAAGGATCAGAAGGGGAAAAAACTTTTACACCTGTGAAAATTTTGTATCGGGAATACCTGAACTCCAGTAGGGATTGGCTGTCCCCTTGTCTCCCTTCTGGACTTTTAAAATGAACTAGATGATATTCATCTCCAAATGGAATAGCAGCCTGTAATGCCACTTATTTCTCACTAGAAGTCAATGTTTGACCTAAAGGCCACATTGTATATTTCAAGTCCAGTTCATAGATCTGAGCAAGTCTCTAAAAAACCTCAACATACTCATCAAGACTGTCTGAAAACCTTCCCAGATCGCTTTTGACCTGTCTGGGGTCACTGAGAGCAAAGGACAAAGACCCACGTGCTCATAGATGGGGTTGTGGGGAGATGACTGAACAACAGGAGCATGATACTCGTCGATGGATTCCTCACTGACAAGGTTATAGATGAACTCTTCTGAAAGGTCATCACTGAAGAGGTGATCGCCTAGGGCTTGGTCTACAAGGGTTATCTCTTCCCTATCCATTCCACTTTCTCTTTTCACCACCATGCCATAAGCCGTTCCTCCTCTACATGCTTCCCTGGCCCTAACTCAGCCAACTATGGGCTGAAACCTCTACAAACTGCAAATTAAAACAAACCTTTAATCCTTAGAATTTTGGGTATTGGGTATTGTGTCTTGAGGGACCTAGGACATCTCAAGACACAATACCCATCTGTAACACAGGTAATTCTCTACAGATGAGGCCTCAATGTCAATAGGAATTAGTGATCAGGAAATGCAAAAAGGCATTTTAAACCAGAAGTGAAATATAATGTATTATTCACTTCACTGGCAAAAAAAAATGGCAAGGCTCAAAAATATTTGGAGAGGACATACAGAAAGAAAACTCCATAAAGGACACACCTCTGAGTATGTGGGAATTTAAACTGGTACACCAATTTGAGTCCAATTTATAAATTTTAAAGTGCATGCACCCTTAAATGAAGTTCTCTTTATATTCTGTATACAGTAAAGAGACACTGGTGAGTCTATACATAAGGCACATCCAATAATGGACACTGATGGACAGTTTAGCTGGAATGTGTATTCTTACATTGCTGTTAACTGTGTGAGCCCAATTCAGTGAACAAGAGAAACAAACTAGGAGTTACAGACACACCCATTTCTCTGGTCCTCTCAACACAAAATTTCTGGCTATACTTCTGTGTAATTTTATTGACTTTATAATGTTGTACCTTGTCATAGCAAAGTTGTGAGTATCAACAAACAGTTCATTATTTTTCAATCCTGATTGACATTCCATGGCTTGAATACCACAATTGTGTCTACCATCTATCCATTGTAGGGCATTTTTACTGCTTCCACTTCTTTGTTAATACAAACAAAACTATTATAAATTATTGTGTACATGTTTTGTGTGGACATAAGTTTTTATTTCTATCTCTGGGCATTAGCTGTGGTAGTCTGTATTTTTTACTTTATTCCATTCAGTATACAGTTTTTCATTTATTCCAAACTTACCTTAGATTTGAAATTTGAAGAGGCTTGAAATTTTTAAAATTGTTTCTGTTTTGGATATACAGTCTGGCTCCAGGTGGTCAGAGAATACACTGTACCTCGTTTTGATCCTCTGAAACTTGCTGAGGTTTGTTGTGGTGCCAAGTAAAATACAGTCTCGGTATATATTTCACAGGTGTTTGTTGTCGGTGTATTCCAGAAATGTTGATTTACCAACCATGATCAAAAACTCTAGTAAATGTTTAAATTCTCAAACATTAATTACAGCAAAATTACATTACCATTAATTCCCTAAATTACTTTTCTGGGGGTTAAGACAATACCCAAAGCTAATAATTTAAAAGAGGAGAAGCTTATTTGGTTCATAGTTTCAGTCCTTTGTCAATTAGCTCCACGGCAGGAACAATATGGCAGAGGGCCATGGTGGAGGAAGGGCATTTATCTCATAGCAGCCAGGAAGCAAAGAACAAAGAGAGGAGCCAGGGAGACAGATAAACCCACCATGCCCAGACCCCTACTGACCTGCCTCTTACTACCAGTCCCTAACTCTAATAGCACAGTTAACTTTGAACTCATTCACAGATTAATCCACCAATGAGAATAGCACTTCTGTGACTGAATCACCTTCCAAAAGCCCTTTCTCTGAACACCTGAATCTTATGGGGGACACTCTAGATCTAAACCATAACATTCTTTACCTGGACCCCCAAAGTCATGTTCATCTCATTGTGAAAATGCAGTTAGTCCATTTCTAAAAGTCACCAGTCCTAAGGGTCCCAGCACTGCTGAAAAGTCTAAGTCCAAAGTCTCCTCTGAGTCTCCAAGCTAATGCACAGCTGTGAGCCCCTGCAAAACTCAGAAAGAAAGTTAAACACTGCCAACATACAATGGCACAGGGTAAACATTCCCATTCTGAAAGGGAGAATAGGGGAATAGAACCAAAGTAAGACTGAAACCTCACAGGGAAAACATTAGGCCCTGTGGTTCCATGTCCAGCACCCAGGCAAGTTGCAGGTGAAATGTGCTCCCCCAGGGGCTTGGGCAGCCCTGCACTTACAGCACTGACAGTTGCATCTTTTGTGGCCTATTTCTTGGGGTGGCTCCGCTCACTGCCTGTGTTTTTTTCTCAGCAGATATTCCACATTCCTGGTTTCTCTAGCTGCCTGGAGTCTCCACTGAACTCTCAACTTTACCCTCAAAACTTTAGTCACTGCTCTCTTAGGGACACATTGCCTGGCCTCCCAAGCCTTGTGAAATATGAGTAGAAAACTCCACAACCTCTTAACTTCTAAACTCTACATGCCTTTAAAACCAGCACCATCTAGATGATGCTAAGGTCTTGTGTTAGCCTGCTCAGTAGCAGGTCCCCTTGGATCTTGGCTGCAGTGCCCTCTGCATTAATAGATGACTAAACTCAGGGAAACACATTTTCCTCTGTGTCCCTGAATGAGCAGGGCACACTAAAGCTTTCTTTTTTACTCTCTCTCTCTCTCTCTCTCTCTCTCTCTCTCTCTCTCTCTCTCTCTCATCCATATAAACATTTAATGTATCCCTTCCCAGGGGCAGTGGATGAGAGGGACCTACATAGAACCTCTGGAATGGGGGTAGAGGGGTGGCTCTGGTGAAAAGACTGTCCCAGAGACCATAAGCCAAGGGGGCCTACAAAAGGCAACACCCTCAGCCAGGGCTGGCTGCTTCTTGGAAATCACATAAGAAGTCAGGGTGAACTAGAGAGGTAACTTTGGAAGTTGCCATTCTGAGGCAACCTGTGAGGCCAGAGAATGCCTCCTGCAAAATCTGCTGCTGAATCATGTGTAAGATGGCCAGAAGGAGATGCTGAAGGGCTTCTTGAGAACCTGGGAGAAGAAGCTTGAGGGGCATCTCTCAGGGCTTGGTCACTGTAGCCTCTGCTTGAAACTGGCTCACACCCACGCTGGTTCCCAAGGAGGAAAACAGTGCCAGAGTTGTGCTTCTTGGGCAGAGATGGTAACTGAACAAGCCAACAGATTTAAATAAAAAGCAATAACAATAAAAAATAACAATATGAAAGAAAAATACAGCCCCTGTCTCAAACAAGACCAAGACACAACACTGCCCCACACATAGACAGGGAAGCAGAGGCTGGAAAAGGGGGAAAGAGGGAGGGTCACAGCAGGGGTGAGATTCAGGCTGGCCTCAGGGTCTGGCCCACCTGTGCTTTGTTTCCCTAAGTGCACAGGATTAGCTTTCAGAGTTATTGCCCTGTTTTGCAAGTAGCCTGGGCAGAGCATATCATGACTTAGTCTTGGCATCCTCCTGGATATTCCAGATTACCAGGTACATACAGGTGCTGACATCTTCACTGCAAAAGCACTCATCCAAATATCCTGTCTGTGGCAGTCAGGTATGAAGTTTCAGAAAGAGTACCTGCAGGGATGGCCTAGGTGGTATAGGAACAGCACAGCCATGTCCACCGTGTGCTATGGATGACACTCAAAGCCAGTAGGTCTCTCCAAGTTATGCCTGATAAAAGCAATTTTGGCCCTTACCATATTCAGCAGGATGGGCTGCACATCCTGCAATATGAAGCTCATGTCCACGAGGTCATCTTCCACCATCCTGGAGAACCTGGTGTTATAGTCCACAGTCTCATTCCCAGGCTTGACAAAGGTGCCATATATCACTTGTATGTCTTTCCATGTTCACCATAACACAAGCTAGCTCTGTAATATAACACATCTCTCAGTTGAGGTCATAGATCCCTGTGTGAGTACAGGGGCATAGATCCCTGTGAGGACCCCAAGTTCCTTCTCAAAGATCCTCATGAAGCCCTCTGCCTATCCTGCACATGTTGTGGCAGCAGATTCTACAGGAGGGGTCTTTGGGGCTCTTTTCAGATGTGAGTGACAGTACCATCTGGCCTCTCAGGATAGGAGAAGGGGTGGCTGTCCTTCCTGAGTTGCTTCTGGCTAAGCAGGTGTCCCTGAGGTTGCTGTGTAGGGTGGCCCCCTTCTGCTCTGCCACCTGGCGGCTGCTGGGCCAGCTGATCAAGTGGGTCTTGATGCCGTCTTGCCCGCAGCACCCATCTAGGACCCAGTCCTCCTACCATTGGGTCTGCTGAGGCTGAATACAGCACTAGAGATGAGATCCTCCAGCTTCATGTGTTCATAGTTACATCCAGATAGATGTTCTTGCTGGGGCTGTGGTAGCAGGCTACCTTCTCATTTGGCACCTTCTGGATGACCTCCTGGTTGGCTGGCCAGAACCAGAGGCCACTCAATGAACAGGGTAAAACAGCACTGGTGAGTAACAGTGGGGACTTTGCCCCCCAAACTCTTTTGTAATAATGGGTTTCTTTAAACCCTGTAGCTGCACTGTGCCACGCACTTAGGTGATGGTGGTCTTGGATGCCATCTCCGATGGTGTGCAGGTCTCAGCATTGGCTTCTGGGTTTGGGTCCATGGGATGCTTGGCAGCTGCTGGCCAAGAAGGTACTCTTGGCACTTGTGGGGCTGTGGCTAGGTGAAGGTTGGGCACATGGCAGAAGCAAGTTTCTCTAGCTGTGGGCAATCCTCTGTTTCCCTGAGTTAGCCACTAGGTGGCTGAAGACAGATTTTTCTTGGTCCTGCACAGACTCTCCTTGTGCTGTGGGCTGCTGGGTTGCCAGCTTCTCTTACATGACCCAGATCAATTCCAGCCCTACATCAGCCCCAGTTCTCCAACTTGTTTCCTTCCAGGACTTGTCCTTGTGACTGGAAGTGAGTGGAATACATTCTTCTTCTTGGGTTGTCCTCCTTGAACCACCTGCATCGTGCGAGGCCCTAGCTGGGGAGCCAGCCTTGGCCGAGGGTGCCATGTCCAGTCTCTTCCAGCACTGCCCAAAGTCTCCTATGTCATACTGCACAGATATCTCTTTAAATTCCCTCAGGGAACCCTCCTCAGCTTCTGGAACCTTCCTAGAGAATGGCTCCCCAGGGACCTTGTTCTCAGTGCAGCCCCAGCCTCAGGGACAGGGGAGCATCTGGCCACAACAGGACCTTTGCCAGCTGGGGGCACAATGGTATCTTCCTCTGAACCTGAGAACATGGCATCACAGCCACCAAAGGAGTCACAGGGTTTCTTGATGGTGGGCATGTAGGGCTCAATGTCATGGGAGCCCTAGAATCACTTAGTGGCCCACTCATTCCTGGACCTGAGCCTGCCTGAGGCTGAGTAAGGAGACAGAGTTCATACTCCAGGTCCATGGACAGCTTGGAGTTGTCCACTGCATACTGGCCAGTAGATATAGGGCAGCCATCATGCTGCAGCCTTGGGGATGTACTACAGCACTGCTGCCTGTCTTGCCTTGATGTTTGGGATATTACAAGGTGATGAATTTATTTAACCCTGTGTTAGCAGGTTTCCTCTTATACGACTCTGGCAGGAGTTTGGGGACTTCTAACTTTTCCCAAGTAGCGCTAGAAAGCCAAATACTCAACATGGCTTCCTAGATATGGAGAGGCTTCTCATTACTGCTGGATGAAGGTGGGAATTCCAGATCCTACTAGGCTTCTGCCCATGGCTCCGAGGTGGGAGAAGCAAGCATGTTCTGCCACTTCCCATATGGCTCCCATTCACTCATAACTGGTGGACAGGGAGGGGTCCTGACCTCCCTTAGGCCTTCTCACCACACCCACAGCAAGAGAGAGAGGCATCTTAATACCACAGGGTTGGGGTACAAGCCCAGGCCACCCACATTGTCCATGCTGACATGGCAGGGAGAGCAAAAGCCTTCCTTCCAGGCAAGAGAGGAATCCCAGCCTCCCTCCTCACCCTCCCTGTGCCACCCAGCAGCAGTGATGAGCTCTTCAGGGAGGAGCAAAATCTAGGCACCCCACAGGTCTCTGAGAGGAACACACAGAGGTAGAAGTCCAGTGTGTTTGACTGAAGTAGAACAGTTATTTAAAAGTTTTCTGTTCTACTGGGCTTCCTCTTTCCTGGGCCATGATTAGAAAGACTACAAAGACACAACTTTGTTTATTCATTTATTTGTTATGCCTGTGTTTCTAAACTTACCAATTCCTCGAGCAAACAAAAAAAGAGAGAGAGAGAGAGAGAGAGAGAGAGAGAGAGAGAGAGAGAGAGAGAGAGAGAGAGAGAGAGAGAGAGAGAGAGAGAGAGAGACTTTCCTAGTGTGTCCTACCCAGAGTCCTAACTGGCCCCTTTGCCTACCAACTTTCAGAGGCCTCCTGTATTTGTTTTACATACAATGTTTCCTAATGGAAAAAGCATGAAAAACTTCCTCCTCTTTCAGGAAGCAAAGTCTCCTTAAATGTTTGTTAAAGTTTCAAAAATATACTGGACTTAGTGACTCAAACAATCCTAGCACTCAGGAGGTTGAAGTAGGTAGATCTCAAGTTTGGAGCCAGCCTAGGCTACGTAGCAAGTTCAAGAGCAGGCTGAATCCTGCCTCAAAAAAAAAAAAAAAAAAAAAAAAAAAAAAAAAAAAAACAGTTCGGTTAATCAGTGAGGAAATTGATTAGTTAGGATTTTTCATAAAGGTATACATATTATTACTCATATAATAAAAGTGCAAGGCGTCTTATGTTTAGTGTGCACGAACTTGGGACCTGACTATAAAAGGCAGAACTGCACTCTCTAGGAAAGGTAACTTTTTTTTTAAGAAAAAATAAAAAGTCAGCATCTCCTGAGAACCAGCCCTGCTAGGACTTGGGGTACCAACCAAGAATTCAGCCAGGCAGCCTTCCTGGTTAGCTTCACAAGCCATGCAAGTTCCAGGGAAAGAAAAGTCAGCACCACCTATGAGCCTACCTGTGAGGGGCTGAGAATCAAACACTTTTTATCCTCCACCCCTACCCCATAAGCAAGATGGTTCTGCTGCCTGAGTTGATAGCAACTAAGGTACACAAAGCAACTAAATGCTTATATTGTTTGGTTGATTTTGAAGGCCTGGGGCCAGCAGTCTGAGCGTCTCTTGGAAGGATGACAATATGCAATATAGCAAATATGGGGGATTCCCTTCTATCTTTTCTTTGAAGTCCAATATTGTTTTCACTGTTTTGCTTTGTTCTGATTAATTATTTTTGCTTTATTCAATATTCTGTTTTGATTGGTTTTATAGTGCTCTATTTTGGGTTCAATTTTGCTATACCTGATTGAATGGAGAACTATTAAGGAAGATAACAAGATATATTACAGTAGCTATTACTGTTTCCCTGGGATCCTGCCCTGAAGTACTGTACCAATTTTGCTGCATTGTCTTGATTGACTTTGTTCTGTCTTGTGTTTTTGAATTTTACTATCTTTAAAAAAAAAAAAAAAAAAAAAAAAAAAAGTAATTTAGCAACCAGAGCTCAGCCACTGGCCACTAGAGGGCAGGGTAGGGAAGTAGCAGCAAGGAAGTAACATGCTCCAACACACACACACACACACACACACACACACACACACACACACACACACCCCTGCACATGCACCTCTGCAGAGAGTTTCTCTGGAAATGGCAGTTGCCTTCAGGTGATCCTGAACTACTGTATTTCTTCACGCAGCACCTTTCTCTAAGCAACAAAATATTTTGTTCCAAGACGTTAAAAACAGTAGATTAGGGGCTGGGGATTTAGCTCAGCGGCATAATGCCTGCCTGGCAAGCAGGCAGTCATGAGTTCAATCCCCAGTATCGATAAAAAGGAAAAAGACAAAAAAAAATAGTAGATTAAAGACCAGCAGCAAAATACAGCCTGTCTGGGAACCTGTGTCCAGATGCCTGGAAAACAACGTGATAAAGAAAAGAGTAGATCTCTGAGGTTTAGGAGGGAGCTGAGGGAAAAGCTTGAAACTACAGAGAAGCTGGAGAAATGAAGCAGAATACAGAGAAAAAGCAAAGCAGTCTGGAAACCAGACTGCTCCCAATGAGGGAAACCTGTTTCCATTAATAGAAAGTAAGCACAGAGAGGTTCTTCAGCTCTAAGGAGAAACAACAGATGGAGCTAGAAGTGCTAACTCCAAGAAAAGCCCACAGTGATTGTAAACTGCAAAAAAACAATGTGGAACTTCAGTCCAAAAATGGCTCCTTCCCTATGGCAGAACAGAAGGTGTTGGAGAAGAAATCCAGTGTAGTACCTGCCATATTGGAGAGTGTTTTATCAGGAGCCATTTTAGGGAGGAATTAATTGTTTAAGACTGAGCTACAGCACAACTGCAAAATAAATGCACTTCGGGGTTCCTGGTATTATAGAGCTAAGTTTGTTAGAAATATTATAGGCAGGCAGAAAAGGCTAAGTCCTCAGTGAAGTCAGTGCAGAAGGTGAGAACACATTACAACTGTGGCTGGAGCTGCCTTCATTAAAGGTCAGGCCTGGGGATAAAGACAATAACTATACCTACAACTTCCCCGGGAAATGAGTAACTATGATTAATATCCTAAATAAACATCAATCATTGTGGATGAGGAACCAAAACTTCCCTGGCCCATCCCTTCCAGAAAAAGTCCTTGTTCATCCTATGTACACTTGATTCCCCATTAGATCAATATTACCTAGCAACTATACTTGTAACCTTATTGGTTGACTATAGTTTTATCCCACCTCATGATTTTGTACTCACCCTATGATTTTGCTCTATAAAATTTTCTTGAGAAGTGGGGTCCCCAGCCACTCACTCAGGATACCCTTTGTCTCTTAAACAGAAAGTACCTTTCCCTCTAAAAATACTTCCTACTCACAACCATCACTGTTCCTTAGAATTAATTCTTCAGTTTTGGTGAACATGAACTCAGCATATTGAATATCTAGTATATTGAGAATTACAATATTTCCCCTTTATTATTTGGATTATGTGGAGGTCCTTATATCGTCCCTATCATCCTACCACAGTGACTCAGTGGGAAGTACCCACAAATGACAGTCATGCAGAAGACCTGGACTAGACTGAGACTCCCTGAGAAATTTAAACTCAGGCCATGAAGAACAGAAGGACCCAGTCTCTAAGCTGAGAAATCACACAGGTCATATGTGGCATTCAGAAGGGGCTGGGTCCAAAAGTGTTGACTTAAATCCAGTGGACTGACATTCTTCCCCTGATACCTCATTGCCTAAATCCTACAAAGAGCTCCCTGATGTTTGTTTTCCTCATCTGCCAACATAATGAAGACTATACCTCAGATTGGACAGTCCACAACCTAGAATGTATAGAGGAGTTTTAGCAGCAGGGGGAGCACCTCACAAACCCAAGAACCTTAAAGCTAGGCAGAGAAAGCCAAGACTTGAAGTACACAAAGGGACAGGAAAAGTGGGAGGTGCTAAAATAGATAGGATAGACACCTCTGACCAGCCACACCCAGCAGGAAAGGCAGGGCAGGACTGAGCATTCACACACCAAAACCTCAGTGTGGAAACAGCATAAGTCTTAGCAGCGGCTCACTATCTCTCTTTCATATCAGGTGGATTCCAATACTGCAGACCCTGGAAAGAAACCACTATTCAAAAACACAGATGATTTTTTCAGGGTAGACTCATTTATTTTATTATTATTATCTTTGGAGGGTTGTTTGTTTTGTTTTTTGATTTTTTTTTTTGAAGAGTCAAGGGTTTTTTTCCTTTTTTCTATTTATTATTTTCGTCTTTTTTCTTTTTTCTTGTTTGTTTATCTACGTTTATCTAATTATATTTTGTTTTACTCCTTAATAGAATCTTTTATCTCATTTTTCTCTCCCCTTATTATTTTTCTTTTCTCTATCCTTCAAATTTTACTTTATTTCCTCTTTCCCACCCTTCCATCTTTACTAGCATTACAATTAAGCTTTATTAATCTTTAGTTATTTAGTTGACTCTGTGAATTATTTTCTATTCGTAATAGTAGTACAATTGGTTACATAGTTACTGTAAGTCAATATTTGCTTTTCTTTATGTCTATACTATAATTACAAATCTATTATTAAATCTAATATAATGGTAGCTTTTATTAGTTTTTATGTGTCTCAGTATCCAATTTGTTTTTGACTTTATCATTGTTGATGATTTTGTTGTTGTCTTAGTTACTTTTTACTAATTGCTGAGACAAAATACCTGATGCCCAAAGTTGGAAAAGGAAAGGTTTATTTCTTACAGTTTTTGGAGGTTTCAGTCCATTCTCAGTTGGCTCCAGGACAGGATGGCATGGCAGGCGGCAGTTCATGGCGGCTGCAAACAGCAAGGCAGAAACCGGCAAGAGAGAGAGACATACCTTCTTCCTGCCATAACATCACATCCTGGCTCCACCCCTAGGCCAGTGTAGCACTCACTCCCCCAATCCAAGCGCTAGACAATGAACCAATCACAAAAGCATAATGCAAAGGCATGAGGGCTGGGGGCCACCAACATAAACCATGACAGTTGTTATTGCCAGGAGAGCATATTTGTTGCTACTAATTGGTATTTGTTGTATACAAATACCTGGTTTGTCTTTCTGTCATCAACAATGCTGTGATTTATTTCCAGAGAACTGGGTGCTATACAAATTACAATGCACCTTCTCCTCCCAAATTAACAGCTGATTTGATCTTGCATCAGAGGTAAAAATCCATAATTAGCCAGGCTCGGCTTGCATCACTAAAAAACTGACACCAACTAAAAAAGATCCCCAAACTAATAATAAAGTTTTCCCAATATTATAATTGACCCACAACCTTCAGAACACACACTCAGACACACACATACACATACACTAGAAAGACAAAAAAACAAGGCAAAAAATGCCTCCAAAAACTCTCAGGCAGATTCTCAGTAGTTAAAGCTCCCCTGACAGGATTCTTTGCCTTCACTTTCTCCTACCCTTTATCATCGCAGCCCTAGCTATAGTATACCTACTATTCCTTCACGAAACAGGATCAAACAACCCCTCGGGACTCAATTCTGACTGCGATAAAATCCCATTTCACCCTTGCTACACAATCAAAGATATCACAGGATTCTTATATACTCTTATCCCTGGTCCTCTTTACAGCCGGTCTCCTGGGAGACCCAGACAACTATACCCCTGCTAGTCCCCTAAACACACCCCCAGATATCAAACCAGTGTGATATTTCCCATTCGAATATGCAATTCCCTGCTCCATTCCCAACAAACTAGGAGGAGTTCTAGCCCTTGTATTCTCTATCCTAATCTTAGCCTTATTCCAATGCTACACCTATCAAAGCAATGCAGCATAACATTCTGCCCCCTCAGCCAATGCCTCCTTCGACTACTACTAGTAGCCAATCTACTCATTTCACATGAATTGGAGGACAACCAGTTGAATGTCCCTACATCACCATTGGTCAGCTAGCATCCATCACCTACTTCCTCATCATTCTAGTCCTTTTTCCACTAATAAGTATAATAGAGAACAAAATCCTAAAGTGAAGAGTCCTGGTATTATAAACAATTACTCTGGTTTTAAAAACCGAAAATGGAAACAAATCTTTCCCCAGGACACTAACTCAAGAAAAAAAAAAGCCACACCACCAGTACCCAAAACTGAAATTCTTATTAAACTATTCCTTAATAACATAGACACCTATTCATACGGTGTTATCGCCTACGGACACTCACATACTCTCGCCCCATGCTTTATACTTCGTGCACTAATGCACATCCCATTAAGTAAATGTACCAGTACATAACATGTAGGATAAGACATGAACCATTATATGTATAATCAACGTTAAACTATTGTCCCTATGGATATCAAGCAATTATATTAAACTATAGATGTACATAAACCATTAATAACCATATTCCTATAAAACCTGTAACAACACGTCCATTCATTACCAAAATACCATGATTCTATCTTACATAAGACATTTAGCCCATCATTAGACATACCCCATTAAGTCATATTCATCCTCATCAATATGACTATCCTCTTCCTCCTAATCAACCTCCTCCATGAAACCAGCAACCCACCAGACAGGGATCCCTCTGCTCGCCCGGGGCCCATAACACGTGGGGGTTTCTAACAATGATCTTTAAAAGACATCTGGTTCTTACTTCAGGGCCATAACCCTAAAACCGCTCATTCGGTCCCCTTAAATGAGACATCTCGATGGACCAATGACCAGACTGGCCCATGATCAACATAACTACAATTTCATGCATTTGGTATCTTTTTATTTTCGGCGATGTTGTGACTCACCATCGCCGTCGAAGGCATGGCTCCATTCAATTCAATTGTAGCTGGACTTATGAATGAAGTATCCTTGTTCCACACAAAAAGAGATCAGTGAAATTTCTTTTAATGGTTGGAGGATATAATCTATGAGTGTACTGTGTGTGCATACGTGTGTATGTACATATGTATATACACATGTACGTACACGTGTATGTTTACATGTGCATACGTGTGTGTGCATATGTGTGATTTATAGCAACAAGTACCTATTAACAAACCCCCCTACCCCTCGTTAAAATACTATCTCCTTTACAGACTACGCGCCATACAATATATACTCACTCTTGCCAAACCCCCAAAACAAGAACTAATCTACATCTAAATAGTATAATAACCTCTTCCCACTGTACTGTTAAAATACAAAACCCATCACATTCATAGGGTGGAAGTACAAAGAAGGCACCCATTCTACGAACTATGTAATGTTTAATATTATGCTTTATCCGTAAAGGTGATGTAGTTTATATACAAAGCAAGGCACTGAAAATGCCTAGGTGAGCTTCTGCCTCCATGAACAACAGATTTGGTCCTAGCTTTTTTCTTAGTTGTTTGCAGAGTTACACATGCAAGAATCATCACACCGGTGAGAATGCCCTCCTAAACCACATTAAGGCTAAAAGGAGCAAGTATCAAGCACACTACAAAGTAGCTCATAACACCTTACTTTGCCACACCCCCAGGGAGACAGTAGTAATATAAATTAAGCAATAAATGAAAGTCTGACTAAGTGACTTTCATGCCAGCCACCACGGTCATACAATTAACCCAAACTAATAAACTCCCGGCGTAAAAAGTGTTTTAGAAATATTAAGAGAGGAAAAGAAATTGCTCTAAACGATATAACTGCATGTATATTTAAGTGTATAAGATAGAAAATGATATCACTGAGTTTTATTGGATCATTGAACGGAACTGTTTGCAGTCTCACTGTTCGAATGTCCACTTTACAAGCTTTAATTTTGTGACTTGAACAATTATTTCTAGGATGATAATATGTAATCCATTAACTAGTGATTTCCTACTGTTTATTTTTTTCTGTAAATATGTATAACTTGTACCCTTTCTCTGCTTTTTTTTCCCTCCTTAAATAAAATTTTAAAAAATTCAAAAAAAAGAAATATTAAAAAATAAGACTAAATTTTATCTAAGTCGTAAAACACTCCAGATAAAATATAAACCAGAAACGAAAGTAATCTTAATATATCTGAATACATGAAAGCTAAGACCCAAACTGGGATTAGATACCCCACTATGCTTAGCCATAAACATAAAAATTTATGTAACAAGAATTTTCACCTGAGAACTACTAGCAATAGCTTAAAACTCAAAGGACTTGGCGGTGCTCCACCTAGAGGACCTGTTCTATAATCAATGAACTCTGATACACCTCAACACTTCTTGATGATACAGCCTGTATATTGCCATCTTCAGCAAACCCAATCATGGAAGCAGAGTAATCATAAGTATGCTACATAAAAACGTTAGGTCAAGGTGTAGCCAATGAAGTGGAAAGAAATGGGCCACATTTCCCTACTAAAGAATAACAAATGCATCTAAGGAGGATTTAGCAGTAAATCAAGAATGGGGAGCTTGATTGAACTAGGCCATGAAGCACGTATATACCTTCCGTCACCCTCCTCAAGCATCCAAAAAATTTTAAACCCCAAAATTAATACATATAAGAGGAAATAAGTTGTAACAAGGTAAGCATACTGGAAAGTGTGCTTGGAAACAAAGTGTAGCTTAAAACAAAGCACCCGGCCTACACCCAGAAGATTTCAACTATCAGTGACCACTTCGAACCCATTCTAGCCCAAAACCTGCTGATCACAACTACCATATAAGTTATAAAACAAAACATTTACCTTAAAAAGTATAGGAGATAGCCAGGCATGGTGCCTCACCCCTGTGATCCCAGCACTCAGGAGGCTGAGGTGGGAGGATCATTGCAAGTTCGAGACCAGCCTGGGCTACAAAGTGAGCTCAAGTCCAGCCTGAACTGCATAGTGAGACTCCACCTCAAAAAAGACAAAAAAAAAGTATAGATGAAAAATAAAAATAAACAATAAAAAAAATCATAGATTATCCCTACTACCTTTTGTATAATGAGTTTACCAGAATCAGTTTGGCAAAGTGAACTGAAGTCAACCACCCTGAAACCAAACAAGCTACTTCCAAACACCTAGCAGAGCAAACTCGGCTATGTAACAAAAAATATTTTGAAGTAGAGGTGAAAAGCCAACCGAGTTTGGTGATAGCTGGTTATCCAAATAAGAATTTTAGTTCAACTTTAAGTTTTCCTAAAATACTCTCAAATCTAATGAAAACTTAAAACTTATTTTAAAGAGGGACAGTTCTTTAAAACAAGGGAACAACCTTCAACAGTGGGTAAATAAACATAACTACCATAGTTGGCCTAAAAGCAGCCATCAATTAAGAAAGCATTCTAGCTCAACAAATTAAATAGTCCCCAATCCCAATAAAATTAAATAAACCCCTGATTAACAATTGGATTAGTCTATAGCTATACAGAAGAAATAATGTTAATATTAGTAACAAGAAGTTATTCTCCTTGCACGAGCTTAAAGCAAATATGCATTTGATTATTAACAATTTAATAAGATAAGACTCTTTATTAATACTCTTATTAAACCGATATTTAACCCAACACAGGCGTGCTATTCAGGAAAGACAAAAAAAAGCAAAACGGAACTCTGCAAACACAAATCCCGCCTATTTACCAAAAACATCACCTCTAGCGTTCCCAGTATGAGAGGCACTGTCTGCCCAGTGACATCAGTTCAACAGCCTCGGTATCCTGACCGTGCAAAGGTATCATATCATTGTTCTTTAAATAAGGACTGGTATGAACAGCTAGATGAGGATTTAACTGTCTCTTGCTTTATGTCAGTGAAACTGACTTTCCTGTGAAGAGGCAGGGATAATTTAATAAGATGAGAAGACCCTATGGAGCTTTAATTTATTTATTTACTCTGCCCATCTCAAGCCCACAAGGGCACAAAACACATAGACCTAAATTAATAATTTTGGTTGGGGGTGATCTCGCAGAATAACAAAACCTCCGAATGATATTAACCTAAACATTACAAGTCAAAGTTCCTATCACCATTTGACCCAAAAACCTTTGATCAACAAACCAAGTTACCCTAGGGATAACAACTCAATCCTATTTTAGAGTCCATATCAACGATAGGGTTTACGACCTCGATGTTGGATCAGGGCATCCTAATGTTGCAGCCGCCATTAAAGGTTTGTTTGTTCAATGATTAACAGTCTTACGTGAGGTGAGTTCAGACCGGAGTAATCCAAGTAATCCAGGTCGGTTTCTATCTATTAATGACCTCTCCCAGTACAAAAGGACAAGAGAAGTAGGGCCAATAAATCAGTCATGCCCTGATAATCAAAAGACAATATCATATAAATCTTGTTATTATCTTAACTCAAAACCCAAGGAAAGGGTTGTTAAGGTGGCAGAGTCCGGCAATTGCATAAAACTTAAAACTTTACACTCAGAGGTTCAA
The DNA here is from genome assembly GCF_034190915.1 of Cavia porcellus. NCBI lineage: Eukaryota > Metazoa > Chordata > Mammalia > Rodentia > Caviidae > Cavia > Cavia porcellus. Next base: position 39,533,646 of record NW_026947501.1, on the reverse strand, counting down.
CTCCTCTCCTTAACACTTATGTTCATAATCAATTTCTTTCTATTAATTATCCCAGTTCTTCTAGCCATAGCATTCCTCACTTTAACAGAATGAAAAATTCTTGGCTGTAGGCAACTACACAAAGGACCAAACATTGTAGGCCCTTATGGGATTCTACAATGAATCACAGATGCCCTAAAACTGTTTACTAAAGAACCTCTTCGCCCATCCACTTTCTCAGTATTTCTCTTTATCCTAGCCCCAACCTTAGCCCTCACACTAGCCCTTTCAATATGAATCCCAATCCCTATACCTTTCCACTAATCAACATAAATCTAGGAGTACTATTTGTTCTCGCAACATCAAACCTCACCGTACATGCTACCTTATGATCAGGATGAGCATCCAATTCCAATTATGCATTAATCGGGGCACTCTGAGCAGTGGCCCAAACCATCTCCTATGAGGTCACCCTAGCAATTATTTTCCTCTCAGTTCTACTCCTAAACAGATCATTCTCACTAGCCAACCTAACAGAAACTAAAAAAAAAAAAAAAAAATACCTATTTCTCTGCACATGACCTCTAGCAATAATATGATTTATCTCAACCCTAGTAGAAACAAATCGAGCACCATTTGATATAACAGAAAGTGAATCAGAATTGGTATCAGGATTCAATGTAGAATATGCTGCAGGCCCCTTTGCTCTACTCTTCATAGCAAAATGTATAAATATCATTATAATAAATGCTCTCTCAACTATTATCTTCTTTAATACTGAACCAGTAATTAGCTCCCCTGAGATTTATACAACAAACTTTATACTAAAAACCCTTGGCCTAATGGTCTTATTCTTATGGATTCGAGCCTCATACCCTCTCTTTTGATATGATCAACTTATACACCTGCTATGAAAAAATGTCCTCCCTCTCACACTAACCCTATGCATATGGCATATCTCCCTGCCAATCTTATCACCAGGCATCCCACTCGAAATGACCTAGAAATATGTTTGACAGAAGAGTTACTTTGATAGAGTAAACTATAGGGGTTTAAATTCCATTATATCTAGAATCCTAGGACTCAAACCTACTCTAAAGAACTCAAATTTCTCTGTGCTACCATTACACTACATTCTAACAGTAAGGTCAGCTAAATAAGTTATTGGGCCCATTCCCCGAAAATGTAGGTTTATACCCTTCCCATACTAATCAACTTTTTATCAATCCCTATCATTTATACAACTCATTATAGGCACCCTAATCACCCTACTCAGCTCACACTGACTACTTATATGAATTGGCCTAGAAAGAAGCATACTATCTATAATCCCAATTATAATAACCAAACCAAACCCCCAATCCACAGAAGCTGCAACCAAATATTTCCTTACCCAAGCATCAACATCAATAATCCTATTTTCAGTCATTCTAACCATAGCATATTCAAGACAGTGAACCATTTTTCACCACCAAAATCAAGTAACCTCACTTCTGTTAACCCTATCCCTAATGATAAAACTAGGCTTAACACCTTCCCACTTCTGAGTATCTGAAATCTCCCAAGGCAGCCCATACTACCAGAACTTATTTTGTTAACATGACAAAAAATTGCCCCTCTAGCTATCCTCTTTCAATCATTCCCCCTAATCAATCAACCCTTAATCCTTACTTCTGTTTTATATCCATTTTACTGGATAAATGAGGGGGGTTAAACCAAACACAACTATGAAAAATCATACTCATCAATTGCCCACATAGACTGAGTAGCAGCTATTCTAATTTATAACCCATCAATTATATTACTGAAGTACATTATTTACATCCTCCTCACAGCCTCCATATTCTCTATATTCCTCATGTATAACAGTATAACCACATCTACTGTAAGCCACACCTGAAACATCTTTCCACTGATAACTACTCTAATAATTACTCTGCTGTCCCTAGGTGGCTTACCCCCTGTCATGGTTCATGTCTGTGTCCCCCAGGCCTCATGAGTTTGCATTGTGTATTTGTGATTGGTTCATTGTCTAGTGCTTGGATTGATGATGTCAGTGCTCCACCCACATAGGAGTGGAGCCAGGATGTGATGTAATGGCAGGAGGAAGGTGTGTCTTGCTCTTTGCCTGTCCCTGTATGTTGTTTGCAGCCGCCATGAACTGCGGCCCAGCCATGCCCTGGAGCCAACTGAGTATAGACTGAAACCTCCAAAAACTGTAAGAAATAAACCTTTCCTTTCCCAACTTTGGGCTTCAAGTATTTTGTCTCAGCAACAAGTAAAAAGTAACTAAGACACCTCCTTTACCCGAATTTACCCCTAAATGGTTAATCATCCAAGAAATAGTAAAAAAAATAATGTCATTATACCTACCCTAATAGTGATCATAGCCCTGCTCAACCTTTACTTCTGCATATGACTAGTCTACTCCACATCCCTAACCTTATTTTCTTCAAAAAGCAACATAAAAAACAAATGACACTTCCAAACTACAAGGCAAGCTTTACTTCTACCTACCATCACCACTCTGTCCATTTTCCTCCTACCCCTCATACCATAACCAATATTCTACGCTAGAGGATTAGGTTAAACAGACCAAGAGCCTTCAAAGGTTTAAGTAAATATCAAACATTATTTATCTCCTGTATAAAGACTGCAAGCTTTCATCTTGCATTGACTGAATGCAAATCAGACACTTTAATTAAGCTAAGCCCTAACTAGATTGATGGGCCCTAACCCCACAAAACTTTAGTTAACAGCTAAATACCCTAATCAACTGGCTTCAATCTACTTCTCCTGCCCTTTAAAAAAAAGGGAGGGTGGGGATAGGAGAAGCCCCGGCAGTATTAAAGCTGCTCCTTTGAATCTGCAATTCAATATGAATAATCATCTCAGACCTAATGGCAAAAAGAGGGCTAAACCTCTGTGATTAGATTTATAGTCTAATGTCTACTCAGCCATTTTACCTACTTATGTTAATTAATCACTGACTATTCTCTACAAATCACAAAGATATCTGCACACTATACCTTCTATTTGGTGCCTAAGCTGGAATAGTAGAAACTGCCCTCAGCCTACTAATTCGAGCAGAACTAGGCCAACCAGGAACATTACTAGGACATGACCAAATCTACAACGTCATTGTTACTTCCCATGCCTTCGTAATAATCTTCTTTATAGTTACACTCATTATAACTGGAGGATTTGGGAACTGACTAGTTCCATTAATAATTAGTGCCCCAGACACAGCCTTCCCTCGAATAAACAGCATAAGTTTCTGACTTCTGCTTCCATCATTTCTCCTCTTACTCTCATCATCAGGGGTTGAAGCCAGAGCAGGGATGATGAACAGTATATTCTCCCCTAGCAGGCAACCTAGCACATGCTGGAGCCTCCATAGACTTAACCATTTTTTCACTTAAACTCCATAGACTTACATTCACTTTCACTTTCACTTAAACATTTTTTCATTTCACTTAGCAGGAGTATCCTCAATTTTAGGAGCAATTAATTTCATTACAATAATCATTAACATAAAAACCCCTGCAATAACGCAATATCAAACCCCCTTATTCATTTGATCTGTTTCAATTACTGCCATCCTCCTACTCCTATCCCTACCTGTACTAGCTGCGGGCATTACAATACTACTTACAGACGGAAACTTAAATACAACCTTTTTTGACCCTGCTGGAGGAGGAGACCCCATCCTATACCAACACTTATTCTGATTCTTCGGGTATCCTGAAGTCTATATTCTTATTTTACCAGGTTTTGGTATGATCTCACACATCCTTCCATATTATTCTGGTTAAAAAAAAAAAAAACCTTTGGCTATATAGACATAGTATGAGCTATATATCTACTGGGTTTTAGGGTTTATTGTATGAGCTCATCACATATTTACTGTTGGTATAGACGTAGACACATGAGCATACTTTACATCTGCTACAATGATTATTGAAACCCCTAAAGGGGTAAAAGTATTCAGCTGATTAGCAACACTGCATGGAGGGAACATTAAATTATCTCCAGCAATACTATGGGCCTTACGGTTTATTTTCCTATTTCCTGTTGGGGGGTTGACGGGTATTGTACTAGCTAATTTCTTACTGTCTTACATGACACCTACTACGTAGTCACACATTTCCACCACGTCCTGTCCATAGGAGCTGTATTCGCAATTATAGGAGGATTTACTCATTGATTCTCACTATTTTCAGTCTACACTCTAAACTGTACATGGGCAAAAATTCATTTTTTCATAATATTCATAGGGGTAAACCTAACCTTTTTCCCTCAACATTTCTTAGGCCTTTCCAGTATGCCTCACCGATATTCTGATTACCCAGATGCATGCACACTGTGAAATACTGTTTCATAGGCTCTTTTATCTCCCTAACAGCTGTAATAGTAATAATTTTCATAGTTTGAGAAGCATTTGCATCAAAATGAGAAGTCATAGATATTGAATTAACCCCAGTAAACCTAGAATGACTCCACGGCTGCCCCCCACCATATCACACATTTGAGGAGCCTACATATATTAAGTCTTAGGGACAAGAAAGGAAGGAATTGAACCTCCTAAAGCTGGTTTCAAGCCAGCCCCATAACCCCTATGACTTTCTTAATTAGAAAGATATTAGTAAAAATATTACAATCTTTGTCAAAGTTAAATTATTGATTAAAGCCCTGTATATCTTTATGGCCTGTCACATGAATTAGGTTGCCAAGATGCTGCTTCCCCTATTATAGAAGAGCTACTACATTTTCATGATCACACACTAATAATTGTATTCCTAATCAGCACGCTAATTCTATATCTTATCTCCCTCATACTCACTACAAAACTTACCCATAGAAGTACTATAGATGCCCAAAAAATTGAGACAATCTGAACTATTTTGCCCGCCATTATTCTTATCCTTATTGTTCTCCTTTCTCTTTGAATCTTGTATATAATAGACAAAATTAATAGCCCATCACTTACCATCAAAACAGCAGGACATCAATGATATTGAAGCTATGAGTACACAGATTACAAAGAACTCAATTTTGATTCTTATATAGTACCTACAATCTACCTAAAGCCCGGAGAGCTTTGACTGCTTGAAGTAGACAATTGAGATGTTCTTCCCATAGAAATACCAATCTGCACATTAATCACATCAGAAGATGTGCTCCATCCATGAGCAGTACCCTGGGACTAAAAACAGACACAATTCCAGGGCATCTTAACCAGGCAACTCTAACATCATCACACCCAGAGCTGTACCATGGCCAATGTTCAGAGATCTATGGCTCAAATCACAGTTTTATACCCATCTCCTTGAAATAGTGCCACTAAAAGAATTTGAAAACTGATCATGTTCAATACTACAGCATTATGAAGCTATTTCCAGCATTAACCTTTTAAGTTAAAGATCAGAGGAATGTTTCCTCCATAATGAAATGCCACAACTAGATACATCCACATGATTTATAATTACTCTGTCAATAATTATTTCCTTATTCCTACTTTTCCAACTAAAAATTTTACCTCACTTATTTTACTCAGAGCCTAAGAAATCTATCTGGAAAATACAAAATAGAAATGACCTTGAGAAAACAAATGAAGGAAAATCTGCTTGCCTCTTTCATTACACCTACGCTAACAGGAATGCCTATTATTATCATTATATTTCCAATCGTTCTATTTCCTTCCCCTAATTGCCTAATCAATAATCATTTTATTACAATTCAACAATGAGTAGTTAAATTAATTTTAAAACAAATTATGATAATACATAATATCAAAGGATGGACTTGATCATTAATACTAATTTCTCTTATTCTATTTATTGGTTCTACTAATCTACTAATCTCTAGGCTTCCTACCCCACTCCTTTACCCCTACAACACAATTATCAATAAACCAAGGCATGGCTATTCCACTATGAGCAGCAACAGTAATTTTGGGGTTCATCATGGGCATGCTTTCTCCCTCTAGGAACACCAATCCTACTTATACCAATACTTGTAGTAATTGAAACAATTAGCCTACTCATTCAACCAATAGCCCTACCAGTTCGATTAACCGCCAACATTACTGCTTGACACCTACTCATACATCTGATTGAAGGAGCTACATTAACACTAGCCTCAATCAGCCCTTTAACAGCTTTAGTTACATTTATTATCCTGCTGCTATAAACAACCCTAGAATTTGCCGTAGCAATAATCCAAGCCCATGTATTTACATTATTAGTAAGCCTACATCTACATGACAAGTCCTAATGACCCACCAAACACATGCCTATTACATAGTCAACCCAAGCCCCTGACCACTCACGGGAGCACTATCCGCTCTTTTATTAACCTCGGGCTTGATTATATGATTTCACTTTAATTCCAAAACACTATTGATACTGTTTCCTAGCCAGTGCTCTCACTATATATCAATGGTGACGAGACATTGTACAAGAAGGAACATACCAAGATCACCATACAACAATTGTACAAAAGGGATTGGGATACGGAATAGTCTATTATCTCTGAAGTATTTTTCTTCTCAGGTTTCTTCTGAGCATTTTACCACTCCAGCCTGGCCCCAACCCCAGAACTAGGTGGGTTCTAACAACCCACAGGTACTAAACCCCTAAACCCCATAGAAGTGCCCCTCCTTAATACATCAGTCCTCCTAGCATCAGGTATATCTATCACTTGATCATACCACAGCCTAATAGAAAGCAATTGAAAATAAATAATTCAAGCCTTAACCATTACAATTATTTTCAGCATCTATTTTACCCTCCTTCAAGCCTCAGAATATTATGAAACCTCATTTTCTATCTGATGGAGTCTATGGATCCACCTTTATCGCTGCCATAGAATTCTACAGTTTACATGTAATTATTGGATCTATATTCTTAACTGTATGTCTTTTTTGTCAATTACATTATCAGTTTACATCAAAACACCATTTTGGCTTTGAAGCAGCTGCCTGATACTGACACTCTGTTGATGTGGTATGACTATGTTTCCATTTACTAATGAGGTTCATGCTTTCTTAATGTGACCAACGATTGCTGACTTCCAATCAGTAGGCCTCAGAACATACCTCAGAGAAAGCAATAAACATTATAATCTCCCTGTTAATCTCCCTATTAATCAACTACTCCCTAACCCTTCTATTAGTCACAATTGCATTCTGACTTACCCAAATTAACACCAATACAGGAAAAAACAGTCTCTATGAATGCAGGTTTGATGCAACAGAATCTGCACACCTACCATTTTCAATAAAATTCTTCCTAATTGCTATTACTAATTGTTTGACTTAGAAATTGCCCTTTTACTTCCATTACCATGAGCATCCCAAATCAACAACCTTAACCTCATATTATTAGTCACACTAATATTAATACTAATCCTAACACTAGGACTAGCTTATGAGTGGACCCAAAAAGGCTCAGAGTGGCCCAAATATAGTAATTAGTTTAACTACAAAAACAAATGATTTCAACTCATTAGACTATGCTTTAATACATAATTACCAAGATGTCATCAATTCACTTCAACCTAATTATAGCTTATACTGTATCATTTCTAGGCACAATAATATATTTATCTCATATAACATCAACACTATTATGTTTCCACTATTTAATATCTTTCGCTATTCCCATTATCATATTAGTATTTTCTGCTAGGGCTTTCACTATTAGTCATAATTCCAAATACTTATGGAATTGATTATGCACAAAACTTAAACTTACTACAATGTTAAAAATTTTTATTCCTACAATCATACTTATCCCTACCACCTGATTATCTAACAAATCAATAATATGAACTAACACAACATCACACAGCCTGCTAATTGCATTAATTAGCTTAGCAGTTGTAAACAAACTTGACATCATTGGACAAAACTTTCACTTAACTTCTCCACTGATTCACTCTCCTCCTTGTTACTGATTTTGACAACATGACTTTTTCCCCTAATAACCAAAAACCTTCAGCTCCTCTGAAGCTGATCCATAGGACATCAAATGGGGAGGACATGATAAGCCAAGCAGCTGAATTACATGAAATGATAAAATAAGAGCAAAAGTAACCTGATCACTCTTGGGGTGAGCTCAAGGAGAATGTAGTTAAACAGACAGTGGATTTAATAAAATGACCAGTGAGCTTGCAAAAAGTGCCTCCAAAAAGTTGCAAACTAAGAAAAATGATCCAAAAGGTAAATTACTTGTTTAGCAAACAATTGAGAGTCCATGAAATGGTACCAAAGAGAAAATCAGCAAATAAAAAATTCTGTTGAAATTATAGGCAGCAGAAATAACCCACACTCGTGCTACCCTGAATGCACCTGATCTTGTCTGATCTCAGAAGCTAAGCAGGGTCAGGTCTGTTAGTATTTGGATCAGGAGAAATAACCAACATGAGGACAGTATCAGAATGCAAAGACAGAGCTGATGCATGTGACCATATACTCAGAGACACCTTAAAACAACATGAGAATGTGAAAAATGGTTTTAACAGCTGCTACATGATGCAAAGAGTAATCGGTGATGATCTGGAATGAATGACAAATCAGAAGATAGCATGAATGGCATAAAAAATCTGTTGACAGAAATTATTATCAGAAAATTTGTCAAATATGTAAAAGAATTTAAAATATAGATATGTGAGTCATATAGAATTCCAACATAGTTGTGATCAGAAAAGAACTTCTCCATGGCACATAATAGCCAGAATCTCAAGCTCTGCCTACAAGAATAGAGCTGAAAAGCTGTTAGAGAAAAGCAACAAATCACTTATAAGGGTGAACCCACCAGAATTACTACAGACTTCTCAACACAAATCCTAAACAACAGTAGAACTTGGAGTGAACTGTTTCAAGCCCTAAAAGAAAAGAACTTCCAACCCAAACTAATATATCCAGCCAACTACTTTTCAAAATTGATGGAGCACCTTAAAAAATTTATGACCACCAAAGCAGCATTGCAAAAGCTTCCTCTTGGAAGGAGACAATGAAGCCAACAATGCAGAAAAGTCTAATGAAATTAATATACCAAGTAAGGTAAGCATCTAGGCAGAAAGCAGGCAGCAGGAAAACTATGCCATGACAGGAATACGTAATAATCCTGTAATAACTCTCATTCTGTAATAATTCTCACTCTGAATGGTGTCAATTACCTATACCCAAGACCCAAACTGACAGGTTAGATAAAAAGAAAAAAAGAATTATATGATATACACAAGAAACACATTTAATCCAGAAAGAAACTCATAAATTAAATATCAAATGATAGAAAAATGTATTCCATGCAACAAGACACCCCAAAAAAGTAGGAGTAGCTATCATATTTTCAAACAAAGTAGATGTCAAACTAAAACTTATCAAAAGAGACAAAGAAAGTCCCAACATATTTGTCTTGGTTACTTTTTACTCGTTGTTGAGACAAAATACCTGATGCCCAAAGTTAGGGAAGAAAGGTTTATTTCTTACAGATTGGAGGTTTCGGGCCATACTTTGCTGGCTCCAAGCAGCAGGGTGGCATAGCAGGTGGCAGTTCAGGGCTGCAAGCAAAAGCAAAAGAGAGGGACCCACCTTCTTCTTGACTTTACACTGCCTCCATCCCTGGGCAGGTGAAACACTCACACAACCAATCCCAGTGCTAGACAATGAACCAATCACAAAGCTAGATTCAGTCACCTCCATGACTGAATGAGGCTTTGGGGGGATATTTAAATCAACCACAACAATACTGATAAAGGAATAATTCAACAAAAAGATAACAATTATTAATATTTATGCACTAAATACTGGTACTCCCGACTTCATAAAACAAACACTACTGAACACAAAAGATCAAATTAGCATCAACACAGTTATAGTACAAGATCAGGATATCACAGTACTACAAATAGACAAATTAACTAGATAAAAAGTCAACAAAAAATACTGTTGAGCCATTCTTTGAACAAATGCACTCAATAGGTATCTACCGAGTGTTCTATCCAACAATAGCAAAACATACATTCTGCTCAGCAGCACATAGGACTTTCTCCAAAAGAAACCAGCTACTAGCCCATGTGACATGCTTAAATAAATGTAAAAAGAATCAAAATTATCCCACGCATACTATCAAATCATAGTGCAATGAAACTAGAAGTCAATGACAAAAAAACTATGAAAATTATGCAAACACATGGAAATTATATAATATATTCTTGAATGATCAATGAGTCATAGAAGAAATCAAGAAAGAAATTAGACAGTTTCTAGAACCCAACAATAATACCAGTACAAGATACCAAAACCTATGAGACACAATGAAAGCAGTCCTAAGAAGGAAGTTTATAACTGTGAATGTCCACATTAAGAGAGAGAGAGTGAAAGAGAGAGAGAGCTGAAGTAAATAATTTACTAATGTACTTCCAGGTCTTAGAAAAACAATAACAATCCAAATTTAAAGCTAATACTGTACAAGGATGTAGATTAACAATGTCAGAGCAGACATTAATGAAATTGAGACTAAAAAACAATACCAATATCAACGAATCAAAAAGCTGGTTATTTGGCCAGGTATAGTGGTGCATTCCTGTAATCCCGACACTCAGGAGGCTGAGGCAGGTGGATCATTGCAAGTTCGATATCAGCGTGGGTTACAAAGTGAGACCAAGGCCAGCCTGAACTGCATAGCAAGACCCTGTCTCAAAAAGACCAAAAAACAAAAGAAGAAGAAGAAAGAGAGAAAGAAAAAAAAAGAAAAAGAAAAAGAAAAAGCTAGCTATTCAAAAGAATAAACAAATCCTTAGCTAGTCTTACCAAAAAAGAACAACCCATAGCAATGCAAATAGTAATAAAACAAACTGCAACACTGCCAATACAATGGTTTCGTGGGCTCACACATAGCACCCCCAAGCCAGACTACCTTGCCCACCACAGTCCCATCCAATATTCTATCCAATGAGTCTATCTAAGACATATACTCCACCTCACATCAACCAGGGAGCAAAACTAGGATGGCAGTAACAACACAATATGTCACAGGAAAATGGAGGAGGGCAGGAGCTCAACAGCAGAGCTTGAAGGGCTTCACTGGTCTCTCATGAGCCAGAAACCACAGCACCAAGTATGTAAATCTTCAAGTGTAGTCAACACTGACTCAATGGCTGTTGTCTCCTTCTTTCAAGGAAGCAGAAAAATATCTGCAGCTTTAACACAGAGCACCTGCTTCTTTCAGAGTGGGACAGAATCTCAAGCCATGTTTATGGCACATGCATTTGCACATGGCTGAAAAAGGGCTTTGCTTCTACTAGCACACTTTTCTTCAAGGATAAGTGGAGACAGTCATGAGCACGTAAAGAACCGGCTCTTTCTCAACTGATCTCTTTTATCTTCCTGAGCAATGGGGCCAGCCTTACTCCTTGGGGACCCAGGAGAGATACTGCTTTATGACACTCCATCTGGAAGAATGATAGCTGACCTGATTCTCAGCATTGCTGGATGTGGACTACAGTTTTCTCCTGTCCTCGTGAAATATCAGATGAGATACAGTAGAAATGACAATGTCACAGTCCAAGAAGCTCAGCTGAAGCAGAGTCACTTTGGACTCCCCTTGACTGGCAGGCTGGAAAGAGAGTATTAGACTACAACTTCAAGATGGATATCGGACACAAAGCCTTCCAAGCCAGGTAGGGAAGACGCCATCCCTCATATCATGCAGAAAACAAAATTGTGCTCTTTTGTTTCTGGAATGGGTGATTCCTGGTATGTTACTACTATGAGAGCAAACTCACCCCCCTCACCTTTAAAAAGGGTGACTAATTATGGCAAATAAAAGTCAAAATAGTGTTTCTGGAACTGTTAGAGGAACACTGAGGAACACTGCTAATCATACTGTGCTCAGTATGATTTAGATGTGTGCTTAGGCTTTCTCTCCCCCTCCACAAGCAGTGTAGAATTTATTCTGAGAACCTGACGGGGGCAGGGAGGACGGTTCAGATTGGAAGCCACTTCAGGGATGAGTTTTTTGGGATGCTCCCCACAAGTTTAGTCCATCTTCTCATGAATTGAATCTAAGAACCCCCGAGACTGTCTTGTTGACACTTTGAACCAATAATAACATGAAAAACCAATCTTATCAATGTCCATCGTGAACATTTTATGCAATCATTGACCCTAGCAGAGCTTTACAAATACTTCTGAGACATCTTTTGCCTTCCTGGGACTGGAATAACTTAAGGATTTCAACCAGTTCTCAGCAATCCATTTTATGGTACAGCATCACAACCCCATTCCTATCGGTCATTACTGTGTGCAGCCTAAGACTGCTCTACAATTGTCATCTGCTTGGATTGTTCATTTCAGAACTCCAGTTTACTCACTTGTCCCTCCCACAGCCAGCTCACCTTTCCCACACACATGCTCCAGCCCCAGGTGTAAAAGGTTACCTCCTACACAGAACCAGAGATCTTCTTACTTTTGTTGCATTCTGTTTGATGAAAAAAAAGTTTATAAAAAGACTTGTCATAAATGTGTGTGTTTCATTTTAAAGTTATATTTATACATTGCAAGTGGATATTGTGAATGTTATCAATGGTGGAATTTATTGTTTTTCAATAGTACACATTTTTTCTGAAAACCCTAAAATGAATGGATCCATATGATTTTTAAAAATCAAATAATCTACACTAAACACACAATAGAAAGAGGAAGTGTTGTTGATTCTCTGAAATCCTAGGAAATAATTGCTAAGCACAGTTTAAGTAGGTTTTAAGAGTCTGTATTTATATATACATATAATTGATCTCAATTGGATCATGATATTACACTTGATATTCTGCTCAGTGACCTACATTTTCACTCTTTCCTGTCACTGTGCAGAAACCTACTTCTCCTCGACTGCTCTGTGCGTCATTATAAAGCTTTATCAAAATATCACATACCCAAACTCCTACTGATAAACATTTTTTATTTTCACATTTTTTACTTTTTAAACAGAACTTTAAACAGAACCCTTATACATACATCTGGGCACATTTACACACTCATCTCCAACTCCAGGATGCTGTAAGGAGCATTTCCCCACCCAGTGTTCTCTTAACTCAAGGATAAGGGACTTTAGTCCCAATGTCTAATCTGACGTCCTGCTAAATACATGAGCTCTGAGTTCAGATCCCAGCTCTGCCATTTATTGTCATAAGTCAGTTATCTTAACTCTGTGCACACAAGTTTTCTCATTACACAGTAGAGGAAAATATTAGTTTCTAATTCACAGACTCTTGGCAATGATTAAACGTGGTAATCTATATAATATCTGGCATTTTGTAAGTGCTCAGTAAATGTCAACTTTTATGATTGATATTGCTTACATCTCTGAAGAGAAAAATAATTTTTAGGATCCATGTCGACTGTGGGCTTCATCAGTTATTTTGCACATTTAATTTCCACTTGCCAATTTCTCTCTTCTATCTCATCCTACCTCCTTTTTTTCCTCATCTTCGGGTGATATCCACCACTCATTCTTCTATTCAAGCAAACTAGCAAAGCTCCTAGGGACAGAATAAGCATACCTACTCTGAATCTTTATAATTACATTTATAATTTCTCTTGTAAAACTTACCATGTAATGGTCACTATTAATCTTTAGTCTATTATAATTTATCATATCTGGTCTATTTTGATTTTCAATTATTCATTTTTTCATTTATTCTGCAAATGTCTATTGCACATTTGTCAAGTGAAGATACCAGATTGCACCTCTCAAATAAAAGGCAAAATAGAAAACAGCTTACAGACCAGTAAGGAAGACACACTCTGACAACAGGTGAGAGCAACTGAGTGCTCTAGACTGACTGACCTTGTCTTTGTACTCTTCAAAGTCAACTCACCTGCTTGAGGACAATCTAGAGAAAATCTCTCTTGAGTTGTAACTTGAAGCGCAGTTAGCTGATTATAATTTAACCCAGGTGAACAAAAATGTTTCCAAGCACAGAAATGTTTTGTTAAAGCTGGAGGCCAGGGTAGAACTGTGGGAAGTGTGTGGAAAGGGGTGGAACTGAAGGTTAAGAGGGAACCAGTGAAGCTGGACTCACAGCAAAACAAGATCTTCAGTACTCTGATGAAGTTACTATAGGCAGGCCAGGGCACGCCATGATTCCTTGGTATCTCCAAAGACACTGCATACCCTGTTCAGCTCAGTGAGACCTCAGTGCTACTTGTCCTGTGACAATAGGCCAATCCTCCAAGTAAAGTCCACTTTTATCCTCTGTCTTTCTTCTTCTTGCTCCACATGTAACCCATAACTCAACTGCAAAATCCACTGCAAAGATATGAGTGATGATTTGATATATACTTAATCTGCCCCTTTTGAAACAATTCATCACATAGGAGAAGAAAGACATTATCTGAGAGAAGCTAGTGACTTTCATAATCATAACTGAATAAAGTTTATCATATGTGAAAGTCCTGTACCCCTCACCCTAAGAGAGAATAAAGAAATATTTTTTTAAATTTGCCTTGTTGCCTTTATAACTTAAATTCAACCTAAGTTTAAGTGAATAAGTAGCAAGCAGTCTAGATGTGGTAGGTTGCTGAAGAAAGGGACCATCATCCGTACCAACTATCGTTTTATAGAATTTTAGATCTCATCTAAGCAAACAAACAGTCACTGTCAGAGACGTCCGGAGCCTGCCACAGCTGTTCTAGAGAGGGGTTACGCTGTAGCAGCTGAGCCAAGCATCTGTTCCTCTCAGTGAGAGGGGATTTTGTACAGCCTGTTAATGCAGAGCTATCACTGTGGTGGACGTTCGGCGCTGGGACCAAGCTGGAAATCAAACGTAAGTGGAACCCTAACTCTTCTTTCTTTGTCTGTGTCTCATGGTCTCTGTGTCTGTGAAAAGATTTCTTAAGTGACTCTTAAACCAGGTTCTGACATCCTCAGTAGCACAGGAAAAGAGGAGGTCTGTAAACAAGCTTTGAGAATTGAGTGAATGTTTTCTATAAAGAGCAAGATTCAGTCATTTAGTGCAAATAACTTTTCTAAGTACTAGTTTGAAAAGTTTCCTGGGAGCCCACTGGCAGGCTGCAAGCACAGCCTTGTTCAGTGGTAGGAAGGGAAAGTCAGTTTTTGTATGGGAGGGAGGTAAGAGGAACCACTGTGTGTACACGTTCGGCGCAGGGACCAAGCTGGAAATCAAACGTAAGTATCTTTTCCAACTGATTCTTTACTGTTTCTGTCGGATTGATTTGATTTTCATTGCTTTTTTTGTGTTTCTTGGTTAGGTTGATGTTAGTTTGATATCAGGGATATTTCATTCCCAGATTAGATACTGGGAGGGGGGAAATGGCTCCACAGGAGGCTGCCTGTGGCCAGTTCTTGTGATTTTTAAAGCAAAATTACTAAGTTGGAGAAGGAGGCTTGTGGCCTCCTAGGGAGGTTTTTTGTAAAGGGAGACATTAGAAGGAATCACTGTGAAACACTTTTGGTGGAGGGACCAAGCTGGAAATCAAACGTAAGTATCTTTTCCAACTGATTCTTTACTGTTTCTGTCAGATTGATTTGATTTTCATTGCTTTTTTGTGTTTCCTGGTTAGGTTGATGTTAGTTTGATATCAGGGATATTACAAATTTCATTCCCAGATTAGATACTGGGAGGGGGGAAATGGCTCCACAGGCGGCTACCTGTGGCCAGTTCTTGTGATTTTTAAAGCAAAATTACTAAGTTGGAGAAGGAGGCTTGTGGTATCCTAGGGAGGTTTTTTGTAAAGGGAGACATTAGAAGGAATCACTGTGATTCACTTTTGGCGGAGGGACCAAGCTGGAAATCAAACGTAAGTACACTTTTTACTCAATTATGTGAGTTTTTAATCCTGTTGAGCCATCTGTGTGAGTTAGTGGTTATTTTTGGTCAAATGAACCATTCCTGGTGACCCAACAATAAGTAGAATGCCAGAAAATAACCAGTTTAAAATCTGAACAAAAAGAGTGTTAAGTTTGTGAGGAGAATAAGAGGTGTGGGGAGCCTGGGAAAGAAATGGCTGTTTTTATCTGAATTGACCTGCCTGGCCTGACCAGCCACAAGGAAAGGTTTTTGTTGAGGGGCAAATGTTAGAGGGATCACTGTGACTCACGTTCGGAGGAGGGACCCGCTTGGAAATCAAACGTAAGTGCATTTTCTTCATCCTTTTTCTTACGGAGTTATAAAATTTGGAGGATTTTATGTTTAGGGTGTGAGTTAAGGTCAATTCTGGAGAGAAGGGGTTTTTTCCCAAAAATCAAATGAGATAGATAGAAGGGCTGAAGAATCTGCTCATCACAAAGGAGAGAAAAGTATCAGTCAGTAGAAGGGGGCATCTCAGTTGCCAGATTTCCTCTGTTTATCAGTGAAGTGAGATTAGCAAAGGAAAAGAGCTTTGAGGGGAAAGGCAGTTGGTACTGTGGCTCCCCTTCAGCAGTACGGCAAGGCTGGAGCCAAAAGGTAGGTAACTTTTCTGTGTTGTATTCTGAAATTTAGGTCTAAATTGCCAGGCGTACTGACTTTTAGAGTCTTAAGTAGAAGTTTTATGGAGATGGGTAAATAAAGGCACTTCAGTTTGTTATCAAGGCCAAAAGTTAGACTCAGCCCCAAAAATGAATTTGGAGACAAAAAGATTAAACTGAGTTAAACTGAATGATTAGAAAAATATATCTACATGGGGTAGAAGAAAAGGGAACTTGGAACTGCAAAGACAAAAGTAAATTCATTTTTATTGAGTTTTACCAAAAATGTGTTGATTTCATTTATTTTAAATGATACAGAAAAGTTGAGAGATGTGTTTGTTAGCCTGTTTTCTCTTTTGCCTGGTCATTTTATAAGACAATGTTTAAAAGTAACAGCAGGCTCTAAAAAAAAATCAGTAAAAAGTGAGAAAAGTGTAGCTCTTTGCCATATAAAAGAGATGGCTTACTAATGCTCAGCGGCCATGTCGTTTTTAGAATCTAAAATGAGTGATAAATGGTCAAAAGGAGAGATTCTGTAAGAATAGGGTGTTCATAGATAAGTTCTTTTTAAAAATCTAATTTCTACGATAAGGTAAAGTCTTTCACAGGAAAAGCTTGATTTCCAAGAAACTTGTTTTTGATAAAAGAAAGTACATAGTTATATTTTTAGAGGGCTTGCAGGCTTGTAGGAAAGAATGTTAAAGATGATGTTCTTGTACTTAGCCCAGTTATTAGTTATGATTTTTTATACCGCCAAGAAGGCTGCGGCACCGCTAGCGCGGTCCGTTGACCACATGGCAGTCTTTGCCATGACTCAGTGACGCTGCTGGCAGTGCCACCGCGCCTCTGTGACAGTCGCCTGGCCGCTAAAGGCCATGGCAAACCCGCCTTAGCCTGCGTAACGGTGCAGCGGCTGACTGTCCGCGTACACAGTGATACAAACAATGCCACTAACGCAAAGAGAATAGGCCCGTGGCAGCCCCTGTGCCAGCAGGGGAAAACCAGGACGAAACTTATTTATTAAAGATTTCAGAAATCAAATTCACATTTTTATTATACCCTTTGAGGAAAATTTCCAATAAGGGACGATAAATAACAGAAAATTAATTTTAGTGACATAACATCATTTTATCAAGTTCACCTAAATAATAAAATTTCGATAGTAAAAGAAAGAAATGTACTATCTCTAACTCTTTAAGATAAAATTTATACCAGCAGAAATTGAATTTTATGCCAGTAACAGCCACTCAGGTTTTGGTCAATCCATTTAGAAATTCATATCAAATAGCACTATGGCATAGTAACTGAGAAAAAGTAACATGTTTTTTAATCTTCAAAAATTTAATGGTTTGGGAAGGATTATGTTTAATTCTAAAGAATATCTAATCATATATAAATGTGGTTAATGAAAACAATATAAATATATTTTTTAATACTCTAATTCTATGAGAAAATGTATAATCTTGTTATTTAACTGCATATATCTTAACTAGCTTAATAATTTGTTTCTGTTGTAGGAGGTTTCTTACCTCTCCTTGGTTTCAAAACTGATACTTGAGAAGGATTATTTTGGTCTAAACAACTTGCCAATACTATTTTAGGACCTTCTAAAATTCTTGTGAAACCATTTTTAGAACTATTTAACTGTTTTATGTTACTTTAAAACTATTTCAGGGTCTTTTAAAAATTCCTTTAAAGAATCTTAAACTCTTAAAAGCTAATGAGATAGCTTGAAATAATTTCCATAATTTCCAGATGGAAAATTCAAAGCTATCAAGAATTCGCCCACACAGGAGGAACTTCAGAGAATGTTTTTCTCTGCTTTTTTTCCAGAGTTCACATAATTTTAGTGTAATGCTTAATTTATATAATTATTTAGGAAAAATTGGTGACACAGGTTTAAAGAGAACAAAAATGTCAAAGACAAAAATGTAGTATATTATGTTGAGCTTCTAGTTTAAGCCTGAGGTTGGGTTTATTTTTTAAAACTTATTCGTGTACTATTGACTTCTCCCAACAAAGGATGCTTGATTTTTTATTTTAATTACTGTTCTCCCACCTGAGGGATTGCTTCCTCGCAGAGGGGAATTTCTAGGAGGCCAGCTGGCAGCTGCTCAAGGTCAGAAGTGAAGCTAGCCAGTTCCCCCCAGACAGGTGGCTGAGGTTACAGTTGACCCTTCTGGCCTGGCTAAAAATTTCCCCCTGTGGTCACAGGCAATCAGGCCGAGCTGAGACTTGCTTTCAGGACCTTATGAGCAGCAGGAGAGCTGCTGGCCTAGAGACCAGAGGTCTGTCTCTCCAGAGAGAAAGGGGCTGACGCCCACCAGGCACAGATGCAGAGATTGGAGCTGTCCCCACTATGCCAGGAGGAGCCCAGGGGAGCCTGACTTTACAGCACAGACACTGGGGGAGGAATAGGAAGGATACCCCACCTTCTGCTGCCTTATCTTCTCTTGTATAGAAGAGTCAGGACCTGTGTTGATGACTAAGCTCTAGAGAGCCTGTTTTCTTTGCCTGAAGCAGTGAGCCATCACAGATGGCGGGAAAGAAAAGTGACTTCAGAAAAGCAGGCCAGGAGGTCTCAAAATGACTACAAAGAGTACAAGCACAATTTAGAACTTTTAGGGGGAGAGGAATTAGGAAAGAACTCCATGTGCTTCCTAGCCTTGCTGTGCTGCTGTGCATGATAAGTGTCCTGTTCTGTGTGTCTGTCTCCAACCAGCCAAGAGGATGCCTACATGGTTATTTCAACCTACCCCCTGTGCTTCCTTCCTCAGGGAGTGTGCAGAAGCCAACTATCTCCCTCTTCCCTCCATCATCTGAGGAGGTGACAGCTGGAAGTGCCTCAGTTGTGTGCTTCATTAATAGCTTCTATCCAAGAGACATCACCGTCAAGTGGAAGGTGGATGGCTCTGAACGCTCACAAGGCATCCTGAACAGTTACACAGATCAGGACAGCAAGGACAACACCTACAGCCTCAGTAGCACCCTGGCGCTGACGGCTTCAGAGTACAATCAGCATGAGAGGTACACCTGCGAGGTCTCCCACGCTGGCCTGACCTCACCCGCTGCCAAGACCATCAACAGGAGCGAGTGCTAGAACCAGAGGTCCCACAGCAGCACCACTGCCTGCCCCTCAGGCCCACCCAGCCTGGAGCTTCCTCCTCAGATCCCCAGCCCTTTTCCAGAGAGACCCACCCCTCACAGTCCTCCTCCAGCCTGCTCTCCACTCGCCCTCCCCTCCCCCTTGGCTTTAATCATGCTGATTCTTGGGGGAAACAATCAATAAAGTGAATCTTTGCACCTGAGAACCTTCTCCTGATTCATTTTTTAAGGTTATGCATTGCTTTTACTATTACCTCATTTCTTATCTAAGGGATTAGATACATTTATTTGTCTTAAAATGCAGCACTATTTATAGAAATCATTCTCCATTCTACCCTACCCTACTGCCACAAGACACTCCTCTTCGACACCACCCGCCACCTACTGACATATCCCTCCCCTGGGCCATAGTAGGAAAGGCTTTCTTCCTTGTTTTCCCTTCCTTAGGATACTTCACAGTTTTTAACAGTGACAGTCACATGTCCTTTGATCCAATTCAGCCTACCCTGAGAACCTAACACAGCAAATTTTTCAAAAGAAGAAATCAGCTAGGAGAGTCACTCATTGCAATATGATATACAATAACAGAACAATGAAAACAATCCATGGACATGCAATAGGGAATTGTCTAAGTCCAGCACAGTACTGGACCTGATGGAATATTGTGCCTTCATTATATTTTTAAACGTGCATTGAGGAATGATTCTTATCTGACAAAGATGATACCAAGTGTTTTCTACAATCTATTTTCATTCTCACTAAACTGTAAGGTTAAATATATTCACTAAAACGTTGGGCAGTAAAAGCTATAAAGCTAAAAGATGTACATTTTTTACACCCATAAACCCCACTCCTAAGTGACTAAGTGTCCCTGTTCTCAAAAGAAAAAATATGCAATAATGTTCAAGAGTGTTCACTTATAAAGCTGAAAACTGGAAATACCAAAGTGTTTATTAATAGCAGGAGAGGTCTTTAAATTATGGTATATTTACAACTGAGCTACTTTTTAGCAAGGAGAATTACAAACTACAAGTACCTCTAATGGCAGAAGTGACTCCCATAAACATAAGCAAAGAAACACACAAAAGAAAAATTCTTATGTTTTCATTCATATAAAGTTAAACAGAAGGCAAAAGTAAAATCAGAGATAGGGAAGGAGGTGAGGTATGGTGGGGATGATGGGGTGAGTTAGCCCTGGGAGGGGACCAGACAGGGCATCTCGTGTTTTGATAACACTGTCCTTCGGTGAGGGACATGTCACTCTGCGAAAACAACTTCAGTTGTACAATTAGCATCTGTGCACTTTTCTGTACATGTCTGTATGTGTCTTATACTACTTCC
Organism: Cavia porcellus; assembly: GCF_034190915.1. NCBI lineage: Eukaryota > Metazoa > Chordata > Mammalia > Rodentia > Caviidae > Cavia > Cavia porcellus. Next base: position 39,512,743 of record NW_026947501.1, on the reverse strand, counting down.
AAATGAGTTCATATAAAAGTGTGTTATACCCAGTTTATAGAGAAGAAAGAGTCAAAGGTCAAGGCCAGGTGACTGATAAGTGGGTCCCCCGGACCCAACCTCCACTTTGAGCCTTATACGTTCTGCCTTCTAAAGCTCCAGGTGCAGCACAAAATGAGGATCAGAAAGCCTGCTGCCTCCCTGGGGTCTCCTTCTCCATCCTCCTAGTTAGGCACATATATAAAAATAGAATGGAGCATCCCTTCAGCAAAGAGAAAAAGGACAGAAGTAACCTTGTCCAGGCAGTGGAAACCACTGTGTGACAGATAATATTTGGGAATTGGGGTGAGGCATGTTTAACACCAAGTCTCCTCCTCTCTTCTGTGTGGGCCCCTGGGGTGGCCTGTTCCACTCATGCACCCAACACACACTTACCACACACCTTTCTCAGCCTATACTCTGAAGGACATGCAGAAACAACTCCCCTTGTTAATTTATAATCCAGTTTTCCTACTCTTTTCTTTTTTGTTTTGTCAGTACTGGAGCACTGAGGGGGAAATTCACTGAAAAACTGGATAGGGAGGCAGGCTGCCTTCCTGAATCTCAGGAATATTTGTTATTATCAAAACTTTGGAAGTCTGAAGAGTTTACAAAGTCTCAGTAATGTCCCTTCAAATGAGATGAACTTGTTCACCCATCTTTGCGTGCCAAATGGAACGCCAAAGGCATCTCCAATCTGGCTATAAATCTGAAGCAAGCCTCTTGCGAAGTGAGACTCTGAAGCTAGATCCACTAGGGCCCAAGCAAAGGTTGAACAGTGTCTTTCAAAAGGACATGTTCAGCTCCTAACTCCAGGTTCTCCAAAAATATGACCTTATGTAGAAAATGGGTCTTTGTGGGTTTAATTAAGTCAAAGTGGGATCATACTGAAGTGCTGGGAAGGAGGCAGTGAAATTGGATTGCTCGTGCCTTGATGGTGGGAATGTGAAATGATAATACAGCTCTTGAGAATACATGGTTTATTGCTAGAAAAATTAAAATATATCTGCCAAAAGTCCTAGAAACTGCACTTGTAGCCATGTAGCCCCAACAAATGAAAATTTATGTCCATACAAAAACCTATACATGATTGTTTCAGCAGCTCTATTTTCATAGCTAAAAAGAAAGGAGACAAGAACATGTCCCTCCATACGTAGCTGGTCAAACAAATTTGTGATATGTGCATAACATGGAATCTGTGAAGCAGTATTCAAGAATGAAGTAAGGATTCATGCAACCTTTCAGATAATTGTCTTGGGTATTGTACTCAGTGAAAAAATCCAACCTCGCAGGATCATACACCCTGTGCTTGCTTCTATGGATATTTTGAAATGAAAATTATAGAGAGCGAAGACAGATTACTGGTCCCCAGGGGTGGGAATAGTGGAGAAAGGAGAGTGAATATGACTATAAATGAGCTCATGGGAGACCTTTGAAGTCGTGGAATAATTCTGTATCTTAATCGCATGCATCTAAATATGTGATAAAAATGATGTAGACTATACACACATATTGTACCAACATTAGGGTCTCAATTTAGGAGAAACTGGGTGGAGGTCACACCATACCTCTCTGTTCTATGTTCCACTTTTGCAGTTTTCCATGCATCTAAGATTATAATACTCCAAAACTCAAAGTTGAAAAGGAAGGTGAGGTCACATTGGATTAGGGTGACTGCTAAATCCAATGTCTGGTTTTCTCATGTGAGGAAGGAGATTGGAGATACGAGGTCATGTGTCCTTGAATGTAGTGACTGGAGTGACACAGATGACAGCCAGTGAACGCTAGGGACTTGTTGGAGCCACCAGAAGCTGGGGAAAGATGTGCCATGGCTTATCCCTTAGAGCCTCCAGAGAAGAAAACACACCTGTCATACTTTGATTTCAACTCTGGTATCACCTTCTCTCCAGTGCTATGACAGAACAAACTTCTGCTGTTGGAAGCCCCAATTTGTGGTATTGTGTTAAGGCAGAAATTAATACAAGGCAGACTGCAGGAAACAGCACTTCCTTCTCCACCGATGCGTGGGCCTCATAGCTTTCATCCCCTCTGAGACGGCTGGCCACTCCGCAGCTCTGCAAGGTTTTCAAATCCAGAAAGTTCAGGTCAACATGAATTAAACACAACTGGGCAAGAGGTCCAGGCTGCATCTCTTGAGAAGCAGCCACTCCTTGACTCTAAACATGAACCATGGAATCAGAAAGCCCTCACCTGCCGTGGAGAGCATGTTGGGTCCCGTGGGGGCAGTGAGCAAGTCCCTGAACCTGTGTAGGCCTCACTTTTTCACCTGTAAGGTGCAGATAATGATGGCAATAATTTGATGGGTTAAAGAAATCAAATTATAAAGAAGAACAAATGCAAAGATGTGCCGTGGGTTCCTATTCTAAGTTCAGTGAGGGGCGGATATTGAATGAATACACTACTTCCACTGATCCTCAGTGTGCTAACTTTAGTTCCAAACCTGTAAGTCCTGTGGTAGATTTAAGACAGGAATGAGGAAAGAGATGAAACAGAAAGAAAAGGAAAAGAGAAGAAATTCAACAGAAAAACAGACAAAGAGGAGAGACCAAAAACATTGTAAAGATACAGCAAGCTAGGTGTATAAATTTAAAAAAAGTTTACAGTAGAAGACATATTGCCATGAATAACCCTCAAAATACTTCTCATTTCTAACACATTTATCCCATTGTTCTTACAGTTTTCTGAAGCAGTTCTGGGAATCCTCCCTTGTGAATATATTTAATTGTGATATCACGGTCACCTTAACATCCTGAACTGGCTCAGCTTTCATGGTCATTTTGACTGTGGGGAAGAGCTAGAAGTTGGACAGTGCCAGGTCTGGTGAATAAAGTGGATGAGGACACAGAGTTATGATTAAGAGGCTGCCTTTCTGTGGGGTGACCCTTGGCAGCAGCATTCATTGCATTGATTTTTTTAAAGACATGGTTTACTATGCAATGCTGGCTGACTTTGAACTCACAATGTAACCCAGGATGGGCTCAAACTCTCAGAAATCCTCCAGCCTCAGCCTCCTTCATGCTGGGATTACAGGTATGCAGCACCACACCTGGCACTCATTTCATTTTTGATTGCACCCTGTAGAGCCATGAAGAAGGCTTCAGAACTGGTTCAGGAAGTGGCAATAGTGATAGGATAACTATGTTTGAAATGAAGGGAAATATTTTAAGATGATTAATGGCAATATGTATTATTGTAATACATTTTTAAAATTTAAAATCACTGTATATTTTAATCACCTCATATTTCAATTTATTTCTCACAACCATCTAATAAAATACTCTTTCCTTTAAGATGAAAAACCTGATGTATGTGGATGAGGATATAATAGAAAAAGAAAATTATGAGGTTGAGATGATAAATTTTTAGTACATTGATTTCCCTGAAAAGAAAAAAAAATTTTAAAAAGATGAGTTAAACTGAGGCACAAAAATCAAGTATTTTGTTATTCTGATGTGCAAACTTAATGGCAACCACTACAAAGTGGCTCTGAGCAGGATTTAAAGTTAAGTGGCTTTCTACGTTTATCTGTGAGTCTGTCCTAGGCCTCGGCCCCTTGCCTGGCAATGGGAGCTGATTCATACATAGTAAGTGAACTTCTATGAATCACAGGTCCTGGCTGAGGCCTGTAGTGGCCTGTGAGGCCAGAGATACCTCAAAGGGCAAGATGAGGACACAGCAGAAGACACTTAACTCCAACCCCAATTAAGTAGATAGAGACCGCAGCTGTGGGTCTCTCACTCCGCTGTCTCACTCTCACCATAGATGTCATCACAGAGATAAGACGGTTCTCTTAAATTGGCATAATTCACTAGTTGGAGAAGTCTTTGAAGTGACTCCCAAGGTCCTGCTCAGTTCCCACACTTTCCTCAGTATCCTCTCTCTTTGTTTGAAAAACCTGATAAATATGAGCTGCCCAGAGAAGCTCTTTGCCTCAGACCCCAGAGTCTTGAACTCTGCTAGAGGGTTTTGATCCTCCTGAAGCCCTAAAATCATAGCCCTTGTCTTATTTATTTAAGTCTTCTCTGTACACTCATTTGGAAGATTGGGGGTCTTGGCCAGGTCCTCGACACAAAGTCACAAATGCTGTGGGAAGGGTGGCCAACATTTACTCTCCACTTCTCTCCAGGCTCAGGATAAAAGTTTGCTTGACTCCTGGTGGTGACCACCTTGTGCACAGCCTGTGATGGGAGAGTGCACAGTCTCTGGCCTGTATCCTAGTGACTTTGCCTTAGGTCTTTCCACAGCCATTCCAACCAACAGCATGATAAGAATGTTTGGGTCTCCCTTGCTAACTTGCATAAAAGCCTCTTCCTCCTTCCCCAACACAGGCACTGGCTCAACTGCCCCCTGATACGGGAAGATGAAAAGGCCTGATGTGACATGGGCTCTCTTGAAGTCAGTTGCAAGACAGAGCTAAGAGAGTTGTTAGACCAAAAAAAACTGAAACGTTAGGGCTTGCAGTTCTCAGTGCCCAGTGCACAATATAAAGTCAAACAAATGAACACCTCTGTGGCTTCCTCCTTCCTTTCTTGTGTCATTTCCTATACTCCATCAGTTGTCCATTGTTTCCCCTTTTCCCTCTTCTATCTCCTCTCACTTCTCAGCTTCCATCATCCTGTCCCCTTCCTTTCATCTTCTCCAAATGAATATCTTCAGCTTACTGACTTGCCCAAGGACTTGTCAGAGAGTAAATGGAAAGCTACAGCTCGCTGGAAGCCAGAGGATCTTACTCTGAAGTCTAGATATTAGAGCTAGAAGAGGACTTCAAGGTCGCAAATGCCACTCTGGGTCTTACTGACAGAGAGGGGAAATCATGTGCCTGGAGTTACCTGGCGATATGTGGGTGACCAAGGGGAGTGGCAAGAGGAGGAGAGCAGTTGAACTGCCTCAGTTTTGTGACATTAACATTAACTGTTTTTCTAACCCTGTTGCCCACCCTCAGGAATCTGTAAATTTTCATACTGTGTGGTGAACTCTATGTCATCTGTCAAGATATTTTTACTGCTTTATAATCGATATCCAACTCTGTGCCATGGGCATAGACCTGCCTTTTTTCTTTTGGAATGATTACTGTCTCACACTCTTTAAGTTAGACAACATGCTATGGAGAAATAAGGAAAATTTTCCCTGAATTCACACCCAGCACTTGAGCAGGGATTAGAATAAATATTCATGAGAGGACTTGTTCTAGTGCCACTGCCTTCATTGTGCAGATGAGAAACAGGCAGAGGGACCCTTGTATCAGACTATCCAGCTCCAAAAGGTGAAGCTTGTGTAACCTGACAGTTCAGCTAACCCTTGTTACCGCTCTGTCTCCATAAATGACCTCGCTCCTTTTGCTTATGAGTGTGGAGACATCAATTAGGACAATGGCAGTCTTAGTTACATAATCGCAGAGGAACATAAATACACTTGGACTCAAATTTTTATAAGATATGAAGTATTTTATACAGATAGAAGGAAGTAGGCCTTATATATTTATAAACACATATTTACATAACATGAACTATGATGTAGGAAACGGGAAGAAGGTAAAGCATTGCAATGTGCCCCACACACGTGAGTGATAGTGGAAATATAAAGCAGTGTGAGACGGGATCACAGTTCCTGCCATTAATGCTCTTACAATCTAATTAAATAGTCAAGTGATACATAAAGAAAGTAAAACAGTCTCATAAAACAATAACATTAGATCCATGATTGGCATCAGGAAATGGGAACCATCATGACCACTAATCTAGGAACCTGAATTCCAATGCATTCTGTCATTTGGTCAGTGTTGACTGGATGTCCAAAATGTTTCAGGCACTGTCTTAGATGGATGGTGTCTTGGATGCTGAGGTAGAGCAAACTTATAAAGGTGGATCTGCATCCAGTGTTCACAACTCCTTGCTGCAGGGATGAGGGGCAGGTCAAATAGGGTCACACAAAGAATTTCTTTTGACTCTGAATGAGATGAGGGTTGGTAGTTTTGAGTAATATAGTCTTACCTCACTTATGTAGAACAAGCTTCTCTGGATTCTTTGATAAAAATAAATGTTCAGGAGTAAATAGGAGAGGGCTCCAAGCAATAGATGACACCGCTATGAAAGTCAGCCGGCTATGACCCACTACAGGGTGAACATGAGGAAAGAGAGAAAGAATTCAAGCACCAACCCAAGGTTTTTGGCTTGAGGAATTAGAAGGATCAAATTTCTTTCACTTCAGTGAAAAAGCCTGTGGAAGGCATGGGTTTGGATGAAAAGTCCAGGATTTTTGTGAATAGTATGAGTGAAGAATTAAGGTTCTTTCTTTTCTGTATGGATATGCAGCTGCTCTAACACCATTTGTTCCAAAGATGTTCTTTTCCATCATCATTTTGCTTTGGCACTTTCGTAGAAAACATATTGGCATTATAAGTTCTACTGACATATCTAAGCCCACTGCATCATTCCACTGAGCTACCTGACTATCCTCAGGCCAGTGCATGCTGTCATGATTAACTCAGCTTCAAGAACTCTGTCTTGAGCACACTGAGTCTGAGATTCCTGATAGAAAACCAAGTGAATGGGTCAGGTGACCAGTTGGATATACAAAGTCTAAAATTCAGGAGAGGGGTGAGTGTTGTATACAAAAATGTCATCACCATACAGACGGGGTTAAAAGCCATCAGACTGGGAAAGAGACCCTAGCAAGGATGCACAGATGGAGAAATGCAAGCATTGAGCTGGGAGACACTGATATCAATGAGTGGGAAAGATGAAGAGTCTGGAAAGGATCAGGCAGAGAACAAAGAGACTGATGTTGCCCTGGGACTCCAAGAGAAGAAATATTGCAAAGAGGACAATTGTTCCATTGTCAGCTGATGGCAACAGATCAGCCAAGAAAAGAAATGAAAGTGGACCACTGGACTAAGCAATGGAGTGATTATTAATGAACTAGATGAGAGCTGTTTTGTAGAATGGCAGAGGCAAAAATCTGATGAGAGTGTTTAAAAGAAAATGGGCACAAACAAATTGGAGATGGTGTGGATGAAGAGTTCTTTCATCTGGAAAAGTATAGAGGAATGTCAGAGGGTGTCAATAACTGGGTCTATGGAAAGTATATTTTAAGCTGAGAGAAAAGACAGTATTTTTGGATGCTGATGAGAATAATCCAGTAAAAAGGGAGAATGCAGGAGAAAGAAAAGAAAATTGCTAGAGCGCTGTCCCTGGGCATGGAGGAAGGCACAGGTTCAGGTGTTGCCCTTTGCTAGACAAGGACACTTCACCATGATGACAGAAGAGAAGGGAGTGTCCCGGGCACAGGGGCATAGATGCTTACAGCTGTGCTGCAAACTGTTCACGGCTTCACGAATGAACATGTGGACTTTGATTTTGTAAACGTAGACATTTGGAAGGTCTGTAGATTGGTTTAAACAAATAAAGACTAGGCAGAATGATGCTAAGAGAAGATGGGGAAGAAGAAAGATCTCACAAAAGAATCTCCTTACCATGTTCCAGGTGGTTTCTCTTTGGCTCCACTGGCTGCCTGTTTCTTATAAGATCCTCCAAACACATCCCCACAAGAAGACTTGTTTTTCTAATTTCTCCCCACACCGGCCACCTCTCTGTCCTTTTTCCTAGTCCTCTTGCCATTTGCAGATGTCCTCCCTTCTCTCTCCCTATCCGCCTCCTTCCTCCTGCTTTTCTCTCCAGTTCCTCTTACCCTTCTTACTTCATCTACCTCCCAAGCTCTTTTCAGGGATGTGCAGCCCTCATGACTCCTACTATGTGGCTGGGAATTTTTATGAGATATTCCATCTCCCAATCTTGACTAGAATCTGTTGTATTCCTAAGGCTACAAGGTCCTCCACATAGTGGGAAAAAAAGAAATGACAGAGAAGAGGGGTCAATGGAATGGGGAAGAGAGAAGAGAAGAGAGGGTGACATTCACTAGCACGTCCCCTGTGTGACTGCCTTTGATTCTCATCTCATACACTGAGGTCTTTTTTAGTACCCTTACTGCATAGATGAAATATGAAGGCTAAGGAAGTTTTTATAGTGTGCTTAGCATTACAGAGCTTAGCAATAAGAGGTGGGATCATAGCTGGACATGGTGGTACACACCTGTAATCCCAGCTACTCAAGAAGCTAAGGCAGGAAGATTGAGAGTTCAAGGCTAGAATGGGCAACTTACTGACACTTGTGCCAAAATAAAAAGACCTGTGGATATAACTTAATGGTAAAACACTTGTCTAGTCTATTGTGATGGCCATGCTCAATTAATTCCCAGCACCAGAAGAAGAAGAAGAAGAAGAAGAAGAAGAAGAAGAAGAAGAAGAAGAAGAAGAAGAAGAAGAAGAAGAAGAAGAAGAAGAAGAAAAAGAAAAAGAGGAAAAGGAGGAGGAGGAAGAAGAAGAAGAAGAAGAAGAAGATGGAGGGGTAGGGGAGAAGAGGAGGAGAGAAAGGGAGAGGGAGAAGGAGGGAAAGATAGAGAAAAGCTGAAAATACAAAAGCTTTTGTTTCACTATGTGTTTAAGAAAAAAATGAGAAAGAGCCCTCAATCTATGACACAGCAATAAAAATTTAATGATAAATGTGAGGAAAAAAATAAGCCCAGAGAAGACCTCTTGTGATATTCCTAGTGGCTTGGGACAATGCCAGCTTGTAATCAGGATTTATTCTATAATAGCAATAGATGTAGTGTTTCAATACTGATAAGCACCATGTCATAGAATCTTGCAGCAGCCCTCCACCCCAGATTAGCTTGTATTACCTCTTTTTATAGATAAGCTAAGGATGCCAAGATTTAGACAGAATGTCATGTGCAATGTCACATTATCAACATGTCTCAAAATCAGGATTCAAACTCAACTAGTGTGTTCAAGAGCCCTAACTCTGAAATATAGTGTCAGTCTTTCCATCACTGCTAGTCACAGATGCCAGTCTCAGGGGCAAAAGATCAGCACATCTTAGAATCAAGGAGGACTCAGAAATCAAAGTGTGTCACTTAACCAGTAAGGAAAAGCAAAAGGAGAGAATGAATCATACTACGATCTTATCATCTAGAGACATATCAGAGATTTGAGACCAGTATTATTTCTACTTATTATGTGTTCACTAGTTGCAACAAGGAATGATTTGTAGACATCTCTGGGCAGGAATCCATGCATCACCACAAAAATGGAGAGTTAGCCAAACCTAAGACAATCAGGAATATTAGTCTAGCTTGAAAAAATAACTCCTTAGCCAAAGGTCCCTCTTGGCAAGCCAACATCATCCAGCATCTCATCACAGCACTCAGGCCATAACCATGTCCACAACCATCCCCACCCCAAACTGATGATTACCAAGTTTCATGGTGACTGGCCTGAGAAGGTTAAAAAAAAAAGTAATGCTACCTATGGGGCGAGTCCCAAAGACCAAGATAGTAACTGCCATAGCAACGGTCACACTGCTTTGGTCAAGGAGAAGACCCTTTAGGGAACTGAAAACAGAACCTTGAGCACATCTGTTGCTTTCACTCCCATCCTCCTGCAACAGGCTGGGTGGTGCGCTCACACCCTTTCGGAAGTTCCCAAAGCTCTGGGCACCTGAGACCCCGCAGCACCTGCCCAGCTGTGTCCAGCAGGCTTAGGGTGGAAATAACCCCAACCCTTACATCTTTGCTATCATTCCATCTAAACCCAATGCCCCACCTGCAATCCTAGAGCTCTCCCAGCTGGAAAAGGTCATCCTGGAATAGTCCAGGTCCTTGAAAAGGTCTGATGTGCTAACCTGGCTCACACAGACTTGAATCATATGAAAAAGAAGTTGTGAGCAAATAAGTGTTTTGGGAGGCCCAGAGAGGCCCTGGAAGGACCTGAGAGCAGCAAGACATAGTTTTTGTTGATCAGTTTGGCCATCTCAAGGGTGAGAGACTGGAAAGGACAGGATAAACTAAGCCCTCATTTCAGAATATAATTCAGCAAATTTCCTAGCACCCATGACACCCAGAAACACTCTCTTTTACCATACACCCTTTCCATGGATATATAGAACCATCCACATAGTCATTAACCCAACTGTGGATCATTAATGACCATTAAGGATTATACTGTGGTGCAATCTGACTGCCCTTCCACAACAAACAACTATAGAGACACTTTGGTGTGCGTTGAAGAACGAATGCCCACCTTCAGTCACTACAGGGACAATTATTAGCCTCTCTGCATGCCTGGTGTATTTGTTCTGCAGATGATAATGGACAAGACACAGATCTGAATTTCAAAGTGCTCCCAAGTTAGGTGGGGAGAAGTTAGCTAAACATTGCAGTGTGAGAGCAATGGAATGGCGGTGGGTAGAATGTATAGCAGCTCAACAGCGGGGCACTTGACATGCTAGAGGTCGAGAAGGTGCATACCTTGTCCTAAACTGTGGGCTTCTGAGAACGGTGGTGCATTGAGACACTCATCGGCTGGTCTGCCACTCATTGCATCAGGGGTTTACTTCACAACAACACAACTTTAAACTTTCCACAAAGAGCAGCCCGTTCAGAGATTGACAGTTTTCCTTGGGTTACAATAGTGACAAGAGCTACTCCAGTAAAGGGCTAGCAAGGTCTGGTGCTCAAGCCCTTACCTTAGCACGTCTTTGGGCTCTTTCCTCCACCTCTGTGCCCTCAAGCATTTCCAACCTTAAAAGGATGGGTGGATGGTATGCAGTGAATATGAGGATGTGGGGAACTGATCTTTTAAAAATCAAAGTTCTCAAAATGGAAGTCAGTATGTGAAAAATGACATAGTCCAACACTTACAACATCTCATTCAATGCAAACACATACATGTGCATAGAGGCATGCACAAACACACACACACACACACACACACACACACACACACACAGGTACATGCCTCTGTGTAAACTGTCTCATCCTTGCAACTAGCCCATTAGCAACTTCAACTCGGTTTTCTAATACACATTGCTGTTCCAAATATAGCAATCCCTAACTATTAATGTAAGACAAAGGAAGGTTCTTCTTTCCAGTATTATATTCTGCAGTGGGAGTTGACAAGTGACATTAAATGAGTTTCTAAATCTTATTTTCTCTAGGCCTGCTTGAGGTAAGTTTCAGATTCATGTTATGGTGCATGATGTATCCCCAAATACTGAAACACAAATAAAAAAGTTTGCTTCTATTTCCATCTGACCAAAGGGAATTCCATTTCCCAATGAGATCATCTGTGAATAATGAAAATATCCCAACTTCACTCTGAGTTTACCCTGTCTTCAATTCCCCACATCCTCATAGTTATTGCATAACATCCACCATTGATGGGTTTGATTTGTGTTAAGTTTTGAGTATTTCTAACTTATATATAAGCTCTTAAGAGACACAGCCACTTATTCATTATCTAGAAACTGGCATTGGTTTTCTTGGAAACTGTGCACCAAAGCATTTTAAGAACACAATTGCAGCAAAGAAAATCCATAGAGATTATTCTTTATTTCTGAGCTTCAATTTATGATTCACGCACCACTTACTAAAAAGCTGGAGTAGAATTTTTGCACCTTATTTGTAATATCACAGCTGAACACAAAGCATAGCACTTTGATCATCCAAGGATACATTAAATAAATAAGCCAGTGGGTAAGCAAATGAATTGTTTACGGTGTGTGTAGAAGGCTGAGGGGTTGTTTTTCTCAGCATGTGGGTGGATTTGTTTGTTTTTCTTGATATGTTGACTCACAGAGTGTGACATTATTACCTTCAATTTACAAATGAAGAAGCAACACCAGAGGGATGGAGGTACTTCCCCAAGTGGCAAAGTTACCTCTCAGAAACCTGCCCTCTGAGGTCAAACCCTTTTCTTCCACACAGCCAGCGGCCTGGAATAACACCACTGGAGATGAAGGTGGGAACCTCCCAGAAAAGCTCTGCTTCCCCTGCAGTCACTCTCAGGCTGGGACCTCAGGGACTCATTGGCTATTCTCCTAGCTGCTTACACAGCACCCATGTTCTGTGTTGTCTTGAGCTCCAAAGAGCATTGCAGTTAAAGACATGAGCTTGCACCTTCTGGAGCTTGAAATAGGTTCTCACTTCCCAGGATCCTAGATAACCTAGCCCACTTGCACCGCTGCTACCCTCCACCCAGCGCTATGGCCACTTCCACCATTGCCATGCATGCAGCAGGCACTTACAGCTCACGTCAGGAGAGCATGCCCACTTTTGTAGAGTGATTTGAGCGAAGGGAAGAGGTCACTGAGTTGTCCAGGAAAGAACTGCTTAATCACCTTGAGTGATTTAGAATTCCTGCAGTTTCACAAATAAAGAAGAATATGTGTATGTGTGTATGGTGTATGTGTACATATGTATGTGTGTGTTCAAATTTCTCAACAACTTCATTTAGCTATAAGAATAAATCTTTTTTTTTAAAAGAAAACCTTTTTGGTTTGGAGTGAGGGTACACACCTGTAATTCCAGTACTCAGGAGGCTGAGGCGAAAGGATCACTACCAGTTCAAGGCCAGCTTGTGCAATATAAAGTGAGATCCTGCTCCTCACCCCCTTACCCTCAAAAAACCTTTTTCATGTCTTAAACCTTTTGTGAAATCATTTCCAATTTATTCCTTACAGATATATGGATTACTAAAAATTCCAGGATTTATTTAAAACTTTACTCTTAATATATAACTCTTTTATGGGTACAATAGAGCATCTAAAACAAAAAGATAAGACTCTGAGAAACATGTTATTTTGACAAGAACTCCAAGAGTGCAGGTTGTAATGAAGATATACAAGCACATGGATGTCACAGCACCTCTACGTGAGGAGTTTCTGTGAAGCAAAGTCCTGCAAAAAAATGGAAGAGTATTAAAAAGAAAAAATATACTATAGTACCAATTAGCAGTAAGCCCTAGGAAGAACTAACTAAAAGAAATAAGGCAATTGGAGCTAGATTAGAAATAATAGAGAAACTGGATGAGGGACCTGAAGATAAACCAGAGAGAAGTGGCCAGAAAAGCCAGGCGACTCTCCTTATTTTAAAACATAAGGACGCTGAGCCTGGACACAGCTGATCCACTTACGTGACTCTGTAGTTGAAGCTGAAACAAGACCAGAAGCAGGTCTCAGGCTCTCTGTCCATTTTCCCTTCTTTCCATTCTCAAGAGAGTCATTCTCTCAAATTGAGACCAGAAGACCTTGAGGCATATGGCACAAGAAAGAGGCCAGGCCTCCCTATGGTGGCATCAAAGACCAAAGGACCCATCCTGATTTACTGACATCTCATTCAAGTAGGAATGATTTGTCCATTAGACTCACTAGCACCAAAGCCCATACACTCATTGGACCCATTCAGTGGAACTGTTTTCATCATATTGGCTTGCATGGGGTTGAGTTGATGTGACCTGAGAATCTAAATGACAGCTGGAAGACCACTAAAGGCCTCCTCAGGTCTTTCCCACAGTGAAACAATGGAAGGTCCACCTAGAGAAATACTCATTTTTGCCTACAGAGAGAAGTCACTTCATGGAACCAGCATGCTCCTCAGAAGTCAAATGCTTATGGGAGGCTCATAAGGAATTCTTTTGAATATGAAGCCTCCATCTATAAAAGTAAAATGTAAATCCACTCTTGAATCATCTATTTACTGAGTTGACAGTCAACTGTACTGCTTTGTTTTTGAAGGATTTGCACCACTTGGGAAAAATGGACATTTTCTAAAGAAGTAACGGGAGTTTGTACGGTCAATTTTCAGGATTCCTGAGGCCTCTCTCTTCCTGTGGATTCAATACCAGGCTGTTGGGAACTAAAGAAGGAAGACCCTTTTAAGGAAACAAGAGGCATTATGGTAACCATTGTTGATAACCTTGTACTCTGTTTTTACATCATGTACTATGTCTATCCTTGGTTTTGACTGACAGCTTTGTTTTGCCATATTTGACTTTATTCTCTTCCAAAAAAAAAGGTAATAAGAACTAAGGAGTAATAAAACCCAAAATATGTAAATTTTGTTGTAAAAAAGAGGGAAAAAAAGTGCTCTAAAGGATACAACTGTAAGTGTGTTTAGGGGTGTTAAATAGCTGACCATATTATTTTTGGTTGGATCATTGAACACAACTGTTTGCAGTCTCTCTGTTTGAATGTTCACTTTGTATGCTTTGATACTGTGACGAGCAACTATCTCTAAGATGATAATGTGTAATCTATTAACTGGTGATTTCTTACTGTTTTTTTTTTTTTTTTGTAGTTCTGTATTACTTGTACCCTTACACCACTTTGTTTTGTTTTGTTTTTTCTCTTTTTCCTTTTAAATAAAATTTAAAAAAAGAAGCTGGAAGACCCTGGCAAACAGAAATGGAGCAGAGAAGACGGTCACCTACTGGATTTGTTTTCTTTTTCTCTTTTAAAAAAAAGAAAGAAAGAAAAAACACCCACTCGATGCAGAGATCACAGTAAATACCATGGAGGAAGTTCTACCCCAGAGAAGGTGGAAGCCTTCTTCACCTGGGCACTGGTATATTATTCAATTCCCACTGTAATTATTAAAATGAAAGCCTAATAAACACAGTGTTTTTGAAATTCATCCATAAATCCATAACCTTAGCATCTATTGTTTTCTCACTTCAGGGTCTTTTCTGTATTTATGTGTATATTAGCCAGAGGATAAATCACAGTATTACAATTTGTATTCAACTCTTTTTACCTACTGTTATTTCACAGTATTTTTTTTTCTACTTAGGTATCATATTGGTTGTTTGGGATAGTATACAGCCTTTTCTATTACAAACAGTACACCATTTATTTAGTCTTTTTTCCATTCTTGGAACCTCCAACTCTCGGTCTTGACTTTTTGTTAGGACAATCAGCTATGCTGCCACTCAACTGTCCCTGAAAACAGACTCCAAGACTATCTTTGTGAAGATTTGCCTACTGCCCAGTGTCCATGATCAGATAAAATGGAATTTATTATTTGACCCTAAGTGAACATTTTCCCTATGCTTAATATATTTCAGACATATTTAATTCCCACAACAACCCCATGCAGAAGTTGCTATTGTTGTTGCTGTTGTTATTATTATTATTAAATGTTGGGTGTCAAACTCCTGTGTGAATTAATAATAATACCTTTTTCATGGGGAATTAATACATTTTAATAAATATCAATCTCTTAAAGTTCAACATTCATGGAAATAATTTTCCCAGATATTGAATTCAATTGTCTAGTACACTCTATGGTCCTAAGCACACACATCAAGTCTGATTCAAGCTTTAAGTGCTGCTAATCAGCTTCTCCAAGGAAGATTGCTGGGTCAGAGCAAATGGGACATCAAGATGGTGGCATGAAGTGCTTTATCCAGAACCATGAGGGTCCCCACACTCTGTGCTACAATAATGTTGATGGGACCTCAAATAGCATGAAGATAGGGAATTCCGAAATCTGAACCTGAAACATCAGCATGAACTCAGAGTATCAAAGCTGAGACCACCAAAAACAAGTCCTAAACTTTACAAAGGGAGAAACTAGCAAGGTCAACCATAATGAAAGTTCCCACCAGAGTCAGGAAAATGCCACGATGAGGGGACATATCATAATTATTTCATTAATCTGAACATGAGGTGAAGAAAAAAGGGGGTTTCCATAGTGCCACATCACACGGAACAAAGGCTTCTATTTTAAGAGCCCAGCCCTGCACCTGCTCTGTGCAGATGGGCTTGGCAAAAGAAGAAATGAAAACAGACTTCTCTCACTATGGGGCTGCTGTACAGGTCCAGCTCACAGGTTGCTTAGGGACAATAGAGAAGTCAAATGTTTCTAATGTGCACCCCCATGGGGTCAGGGAGCCTTCCCTACTGAGATTCCCAATTCATTTACTCCAGACACTGTTCCCACAGCCTCAAAGGGAAGGGGAAGGCAAAGTCAGAGTTAGGGAATGTTTACTACCCTGGCTCATGCGTAGTCCCATTGTGTGCAGATTCAGCAGGTAGAAGAGCTGCGGCCCAGCCACAGCTTACAAGGAGGGACCCACTCAGCATTGGCCAGAAGAAGGAAATGTTTAGTTATTGGGATAAATTGTTAAGGAAAGCAAAAGAAGGTGTCAATCATAGCTTCTTCGGTGTAATGACAAAGTGCAATGGAAAGATTACAAGCTGTAGCAATAAGCAGACCGGACTGGGAACCTGGTTCTGCCACAACTTGGTGGGCTGGCCTTGAGCAAATTACTAACACTCCCTAAGCCTCAGTTTCTTCATCGATAACCTCTTAACACAGTAACAGAGTAACAACAGGAGGTGGTTAGTAGGATGATGACAACACCTAGGACAGAACCTAGGGAAAGGTTCCTGTCTCTGTTATTTTTATCAACCTACATATGAACATTGCTAGACAATCTCCAAAGCTCAAATAAGATGCTTCCTTATTCTGTGTGCAATAAATCTCATCGTCAGTGCCATCAAAGACTTAAGGAATCTGTGTAGCATCCTCCTCCTTCCAAGAATCTGCCACTGTAATTTGAAGGATTTTGTAAATTTTAGTTTAAATCATCTCATTAGTCCTCCCTGATCTATCAACTCTTACCATTTAAAATCTTTTGTTGTTGTTGCTGTTGTTATTGTTATTATTATTATTAAATCTTGGGTCTCAAACTCCTGTGTAAATTAATAATATCTTTTTCATAGGGAATTAATATATTTTAATAAATATCAATCTCTTAAAGTTCAACTTTCATGGAAATAATTTTCCCAGATATTGAATTCAATCATCTAGTACACTCTGTAGTCCTAAGCACACACACCAAGTCTGGTTCAAGCTTTAAGTGCTGCTAATCAGCTTCTCCAAGGAAGATTGCTGGGTCAGTGCAAACGGGACATCAAGATGGCGGCATGAAGTGCTTTATCCAGAACCCTGAGGGTCCCCACACTCTGTGCTACAATAATGTTGATGGGACCTCAAACAACTGGAAGATGGGGAATTCCAAAATCTGAACCTGAAACAGCAGCATGAACACAAAGTATCAAAGCTGAGATCACCAAAAACAAGTCCTAAACTTTACAAAGGGAGAAACTAGCCAGGCTAACCAAGTAACAAAAGGTCCCATCAGAGAAAATCCAAACACTACTTTTTAACAAACCACCTCAATTCAGGACTAGAGAAATTACCAAAATTTACTATGTAACCTCAGAAAGTTCCATGTTATCTACCAAGAAATACATTGTTCCAGTTTAGATAAATTGAATAGAATTTTTTAAGGGTGGCAAATTTTCACATTTATTAAAGTTAGGATAAAAGTCTCTGTGGGAGTAAGTTTGGGCCAAGTAAAACTAGAAAAGGGGGAAAATTTTAAACAGGTGCTTAAAAAATTACACCATACAGTATAGGGTGAGATACTGTGAAAAGACACAAAAGCCGCATACACTGAATAGATTTATAAAGGCCATGACCAAAGTAAAACAATTTACTTAGCAACAATTCCCTTTCCTTAATAATTTTCTTCCTTTGATAATTCAGAAATCACATCAAAATCTCTCTCTTTCTTTTCTCTGTCTCTGTCTCTCTTACACACACACACACACACACACACACATACACAAAACTTGTAGTTTTATAAAGGAGCAAAAATGTCAAAGAATTAATTCTCTATTTCATAAGACATTGAATACATCTTATTTTACACACATCCATATTTCTGGGTTGAAGAGTGTATAAACTACAAGAGACTCCAAACTTGTAAGGGTTCCTGTGGTTATATTTATTTCTGAAGCAGAGGATTTTTTTTTTTTTCTGTCACAGCTCTGCTCCTTGTCTGTATAACAGGAACAAATGTTGGATAATGCAGTCAGGTAGATGGACCGGTGTCTCTCCTGTACAATCCCCTTGGTAATCACGGGCAACTTCCTGGGCCTTAGCTTCCCTGTCTATAGTATAACATGAGGGGCTGGTACTGGGTGACTGAGAAAGCCCATTCCACGTGGAAAACACTATGATCTCTATATGGCAATACGAAGAATTTTGAAGGCCCCATCTTGGAGCATGATTTGCTATCTGTAATGTGGAAAGAGGCTGTGTAGTCTTCCTTTTGGAGCAGACATTTTAAGGTTCAGCAGATGAAAAAAACATTTAAAGAATCACTGCCCTAAGGAAGATGAATGGCCAAAGAGAAATTAAAATAACAAAGATAGACAGGCCCACCGGGCGCAGCTCAGGCTGTCTCAGGAACTTACAGCCTGAAACTCCTGCTCAGCTGCACAGATGCTGACTTGCACCTAGGTAAGCCAAGAGAATGCTGGGAGGTGATCCAGATTACCTCAATAATGTGCTTGGAAGGAAACACAGTGAGGCTAGAAATCTTGGAGTATCTTTTTTTTTTTCTTTATTTGGTGTTTTGAGACAGAGTTTTGCGATATACCTCTAACTGGCCTTGAATTTACCATGTGGCCCAGGCAGGCCTCGAACTCGTAGTGATCCTTTCTCACCCTCCTGAGTGCTGGGATTTCAGGCATGCGCACCACACCCAGGTGAGTATTTTAGCTCAAGTGTCAACGCTGAATGGAAATGACAAAACAATTGATCTGTTTTTCCCTTTATCTGTACTGTGGATACTGAAAGATCTACCCTTAGATCCTCAGATGGCATGTTTTAAAATACTCAAGTCGCCTAACACGGGAAAAAAAAAATTTCAAAAAACTATACTGGCATTGAAGGTAGACTTGTAGCTGGGTATGGCAGTGCATACCTAAAATCGAAGTGAGAAGCTGAGGCAGGAGGACTTCTGCAAGTTTGAGGCCAGTTTAGGCTACAAAGTGAATTTAAGGCCAGCCAGAACTACATAGTAAGACCCTGTCTCAAGAAGAAAGGAAGGAAGGAAGGAAGGAAGGAAGGAAGGAAGGAAGGAAGGAAGGAAGGAAGAAAGGAAGGAAGGAAGAAAGGAAGAAAGGAAGGAAAGAAGAAAGATAGAGGTTCTGGTTCGGCCTCTATGATATGGTTTGACTGAGTCATTTACCCAATCTAACATAAGTCTTAATATAAAATGGGCTAAAAACACCTGCCTACCTTTCATACACACTGAGTAATGGCCAAACAAACAATATTCAGGAAACTTCTTTGCAGTCTAATTGCTTGTGGCCTTCTGATCAAAGGTGCACAGGCCTAGCGGCAGAATTCATTTCATGAAAGGAACATGGCGGGCCTTCCTGTTCCAGCCAGCAGAGTGACACAGCACAATTCTCCCGTGTCTCCTCAGTGACTGCAGGCTGCATACCGTGTGGTGTAATTGGAACACCAGGAGCAATTTGCCTCAGCTCCCCCTTCTGCAGAGACACCTGTCAGCACAGAAACAGAAACTCAAAGTTTCCACTTTACCGTTCAAGGTTTAGATCTAAACTTACAGAATCAAGCTTTCAGATAGGAACTGTGCATTTGAAACGTGAAACCAAATCCATCATTTTTGCATTTCTCGGTGGCAGAATATCTGTAGAATCCAGTATCTCACGTAAACACAAACACGCGTGGGCAAATGTCCACGTCCTCCTTCACCCCCAGACACTTCCCCTCACCCCACCCCACCCCACCCCACTCCTTTGGAGAGGAGAGAAACAGACATGTAAAAATAAACTACAAAATAATCTTCAGACACCAGGAAAATAATGCTTGTAAAATATTTCATTAGAAAAAAATATTTAATTGGCATTGGAAGTCAGAATAATCGCTTGAAAAGCAATTCAGTCACATCAAATTCCATTCCCTTTAACTTAACATTTAAAGATTTGAGAAATCTAAAAATCAAATATTGGAGGGCTGAGGGTGTTATACAGTATGGCACAATGATTACCTAACATGCTCCAGGCCCTGAATTCAATCCCCCCAGCACCTCCAAAATACTAAATCATCTAAAAACCTCTAAATGATCAATAACAGGAGAAATGGTTTAGGAAATACTGGGAAGTCAGCTCACTGGACTAACTCACAGTCAAGTGAGAAGAAGCTTCCAGAATATGCCGACAGCAAAGAAAGCTGTAAGTTAATGAGACCTTTGTGCGGTGTGGGCTTCTCTATGCCTTACAGTCAGACTCCTTAGGAATAGCAACTGAAAAAAAGAACACAGTCTTATTGCACAGGAGCACAAAACCGTGAATTTTCTTCCTTCAGTGTGTTTGCTGTTAGAATATTATTTTTACAGTAAAGAATATTTAGGAACAAGTAAAGAGGTCGAACAACTTCATGGAGGAATTCATGAATCCCTGTCTCATTTTCAAGCTGAAGTCTGTCTCTCCAGTGCCAGGTCCTAGCAGTTCATCTCACAGCACAGCAACCAAGCTCCAGTCCCTAGGATAGAACACTGGTACTTAACCAGACGCTCGGGAGCTCCTGGCTTCCTAACCATGTGGAGTAAACGGTGGGGAAAAGGCCTGTAAAACGTCACCGTGCACAGTAAATATTTCTCAGAATCACAAAGCACCTTTCATCGTGAAGTGACACATAAAGCACTAAAGTAATTTTACCATTTTGGATTGAGAACTGAAAATACACTTAGAGAACTGTCTAGCATAAATTAATAAGGCTATGTCTGAGGATAATGTGTTAGTCAATTAGATCACCTAATTTTTCACTTACATTTGTCTAATTCAGCTCTTGAGAGTATCCAAAAAGTCCCATATAAATTAAATAAAAAACTAAAAACATTCAAATACTTCACGGACTTGCTTACTGAAAACTTCTCCATTTAATTTTTGCAAAGGTAATGCAGTACATGTGCTTGATAAAACACCCAACAGTACAAAAGAGTAACCATGGGAAGGTATTTTCTCTACCATTCCACATTCTCCAGGATAAGAAGTTTTTAATAAAATATTTTAGCTCTAAAGTGTTTAGTAAATATATTTAACTCCAAAACTGGTATGTTAGAAAAGGGATAACAAGAATTGAGTTTTAAGCCGGGCATGGTGGTACAACCATGTAATCCCATGACTTGAGAGGCTGAGGCAGGAGGATCACCACAAGTTCAAGGCCAGCTTGGGCTACATAGTGAGTTGAAAGCTATCTCGAACTATATAGTAAAATCCTGCCTCAAAAGTAAATAAATAAAAATAAAACAAAAAGAACTGAGTTTTAGGAACACAAGTTGCATAAATTCTTCTTGTAGAACAAAATATCTCTTGAGCATTTCAAAACCAAAATATTCAGAATTTGTTTAGGATAATCCTTACCTATAAAAATAAATTATAAAAGCAATAATTATTTTTGCTTAGTTTGGTCTAGATTGGCTTGGGGTTTGTGGGGTGGGTTTTTTCTGTTTGTTTGTTTTCATTTTTGTTTTTTTTTAAAAACAGTCTTACTATACTGTCCAGGCTGGCCTTAAACTTGCTATGTAGTCCAGGCTGGACTCAAATTGGAGGTCCTCCTGTCTTAGCATCCCCAATGCCAGTGTTACAGACATATGCCACCATGCCCAGCTTAGTAATTATTGTAATCACAGAAAATTATTCAAAAAAATAAGCTCTAGAGTGCAACTTTGTATTTGGATAAATATTTTAGATCATCTCATTACCATCATTTACACTCAGATACAAACTCAAGATTAAAAATTATCTAGGAGGTCTCCTATAAAAAGGACAGAAAATATCTTTTGCTCATAGGCAGAATTTATAATTAATGATTAATTGTTTCATTCATGCAATTTTAGACAAAATCTACAAGGCTTCTTAGAGAAATGTCCCTTTCTCCTCAAAACTTTTAAATATAAGTATAAAATTTCACGTCCACATATATCTTATAAAACAGATACAGCAGAAACCTAGTTTAGGAATAACTGCATTATAATGCATTTTACTGTATGGAGATTATATCTCAGTAAAAATAAGAATTCACTAACCCAAACCTAAGAAAACTCTTCTTAAGAGGAAGCAGCTGATGTCCTTTGGACCTCGGTCCAGAAAGTACAATCCTCAGCTCTGCAAAGTGCCTGAGAATTTCCAACATCACCATTTGCAAGTATCATGACCCCAAGGTAACATTTATCAGAGACAGCTTTGCACATCTTAAATGGTCTCTTTGGTGAAACATGTTTGTTTTTCACAGCTAAAACTGCATTCACGGTTCTCTTTAGCCTTAAGAATTATGTTTTGTTGGTGTCAACTGAACGCTGAAAAACAATAATAATTTTGCTCAACAGAGCAATCTTTTCCTTTCCATGGTTTTCACTCATTTTCCAAGCCAAAAAAACACACAGATGTACAGAATGTTATACTCATGGTGGGGGAAAAGGCCACACAAATAAAAGTAGACTCAGCTAAGTGCAGGAGAGGGCTGTCTGCAATAGCCAAACTACAAAGAGGTACATGAAATTTCCCTTGATTTCCCAACAGTACACACACACACACACACACACACACACACACACACACACACACACCCCGACATGGAGAGCAAAGCTTGAGGGTGGCAAGGCCTGGCTGGATCCCAGGCCAGTGTTCTTACCCAGAGTTTCTGCACAAGCAACAGGCTGGCAGCGCTCACTGTGGGGCCCTAGTGGCCGCCCACAGCTCTCCCTGCCTGGCTGCAGCTGCCTCCCATATCTAATCCCCACTGCAGCTTTGCCACACTCAGCACTTAGAGTTTAACCCATTCTCCCCTATCGGAGCCTCCTGGCTCCCAGACCAACTTCCTGGGCCTCCTGAGGGCCTGTAAGTATTTGACCAGGAAAACCACCTGCCTTACAAAGGCCTTGGAGGAGCTTCAGTTGGGCAGAATTTAACCCGGGCCCAGCCAGCACAGTCAGCCACAGAGGCCTTGTGCACAGGGAGAGCAAAGCTAAGCGCCAGGCAAGGGCCAAGCTAGCAGACACTTGAGATCCACATCTTCACTGCAAAGCAGTGTGCTCTGGCCACTACTCAGTGCGATTCTCAGTACACCTCCTGCTCTGCTGCTGAAGCAGCCTGACCTGGTCTCCCAGAGTCAGTCATTCTGGATGAGAAGATACAGTAGAAACTCAAAAACTGGAGCTTTGCACGCACCCTTTGGAGGTCCTGACGGAGGGAACGCTCTAGTGGATGTGACGAGACATGTACTGTTACATGTCACTTAGTGCTGAGAGCTCTAAGCTGTGAATATGGGCAACTCCTGCAAGTCCTGCTGGGCAGGCGTCATTGGTTCACCAAGGATCAATAGACAACCCAATGCACACAGGTCCTGAGCACCCCACAAGCACAAAAAAAGACCCTCAAGTTCCAACGTTGTTCAGATTGGCTTTCTCTTTAATTTCTAAAGATACTTGGGAAATAGCTTGCCTAAAATGGAACGCAGGTCAGTTCTAAGATTAAAACACAGAGCCCAATCTTTCACCTGGAATCAGCCTACGCAGCCACCGGCATTCGTCTATTGCGCCGGAGCGCCCCCTGCTGGCCACCTTGAGGGATGGACACCAAGCTCTTTGAATAAAGGTGGTATTACGAAGTACTAGTATCTCAAATGTCAGTATCTGCATCGCGTCCATCATTACACCTGCATCACCTTCCGAAGTATGTTTGGCATCTCCTACACAAACACACTTTCCAATGTATATTTTAATAACATTGTTCAGGTTCCTTAGAGAACACAGGAAAATGGGCCACCTATGAAACACATTAGCTCAGACTACTTTAATATCGTTTGATATGCACCGTGTTCATGTAGTCAAGACCATGCTGTGTGGGTCACTGTCACTCTACATCCAGTCTCATCCCCTGTCCCTGGCTCCATTGGCAGCTGGCTTCTGGCTAGATTTGGCCCATGGAGGCCAGTGGAAAGAAACTGGAGAACAGAAAGAAGGGATATGGCAAGGCTGTCCCTCTGTGTGCGAGGCAGAAGAATTTTCCAGCAGTGGCTACGTCTGCTTTATGATTCTTAGCTCCCTCCAAGTGCCCAGTGAGACGAGGACTTCCCACTGTTGTTCATCTTTGGGTCACTTCAACCTAACAATGGGTTCTTGGTTCTCCATCACCTGTGAAGAAGTTCCCATGATAAATTCCTTTTGTTTGAAATGCTAAGTGGTTTATTTTCCTGACTGGATCATGACTGTGTAGTCACATGTGTATCACATGTGTAATTCTGGTTAATTTAGTACTTAGTAATTTATCATTCAATATTATTCCTTATAGGTCTTCCTGTATCTTTAGTTCTTTAAAAATGTTTGCTTTGGTTTTGTTTTTGTTTTATTTTTGAGACAAGGTCTTGCTTGCATTCTAAGCCAGCCTTAAATTACGTAGTCCAGGCGGGCCTCAAAACTCATGGTGATCTTTCTGCCTCAGTTTCCCAAGTACTAGGATACAAGTTTTCTTAATGACTGTTTTGTAACAGCCCTCCATATCATTCAATTTTCCAATTTTTGCTAAAATATAATATTAGTATGACCATCTCTGTGCATACGTATCTATCCAAATTTCTTTTTTTAATTAAGTATTTGCACAGCCTGGCTTCAGAAATAATTTAAAGGCATGATTCATTTTAAGGTTGTTGGTACTTATTTATTGCTGAAAAAATGTCCAGTAACAAAGGTTAGACCAGTTTATAATCCCACTAACAGTCTAAGAAACCTGGTCTCACCATGCCCTCTGCATCTCTGATTACATTAATTTGTTTATGATACAAATAGCTTTTTTAAAAAGGCATCCGCTGCTGTTTGTTTAGGTGTACCCTGTTTTTCTTGTTAAGGAGGTGGAACATTTGTCAAGTGTTTATTATCTAGATGAATTTCCTCTTTGGTAAACTACCTTGTTTTGGTAAACTACTTTAACAATATTCATAATGGCAGGAGTATTCATCAGGGTTCTGTTTCTGTTTTGTTTTGTTTTGTTTTGCTGTTTTTTATTTGTTTTGAGACAGGATCTCACTGTGTTATGCAGGGTGAACTTGAACTATGTAGCACAGGCTGGCCTCAAATGTACAGCAATCCTCCTGTCTCAGCTTCCTGAATGCTGGGATTACAGACCTGTGCCATCATACCCAGTTCATCAGGATTCTTAGATACATCACAACAGAAGCTGGCTCTCGCTTAAATGAATGAGAGAGATTTATTGGAAGGATATCATGCAACTCCAAAGTGAATGGGGAGGCTGAAAAATTAGGTTCAGAAATTGAGCAGAAGCAACAGAACACAAAAAGCTTGAAAGACGCTCCAGTTCCCAGACTAAAAGTCTGAATAAACCCTACTGTACATGCGGCCACCCGAACGCTGTTCCTGGCATTGCTGCCACCCACCACTAAATTCTGGAGCTGAATGAACTCTATGCTTTTCTTGCATCTTTGTCATTCCCCCTAATAACTTGAAAACTGCATTAATTCCTTCCCTTGTCAGGGCGTGGGCTCTATTTCTCTACCGCCTTGATGTCAGATGTGAGCAACCCAGAGTAGGAGTGACACTGCATAAAGCCTGACAGAAGTCTGCTTCCGGCTTCCACAAGAACACTCCTATTGCAGTTTGGATAAATTGCTCTCCAAAGACCCACATGCAACTGGGTGTGGTGGCACACACCTGCAGTCCCCTCGGAAGGTGGAGGCAGAAGGATTGCTGTAAGTTTGAGGACAACCTGAGCTACACAGACTCCTTCCCTCCCACCCCCACTTCCTGGCCTCCATGAGGTCATCAGCTTCATCTGCCATGTGCTCCCACCAAAATATACAGCCTGGCCACAAGCCCAAAGCAATAGGATTTCTCAACAAGAAACTAAAGCCTCCGAAATCTTTTTTTTTTTTTTTTGTCTTTTTTGTTTTTACTAGTACCAGGGATCGAACTCACAACTGCACACTTGCAAGGAAGGCGCTTATGCCGCTGAGCTAAATCCCCAGCCCCAAGCCTCTGAAATCTTGAGCCAAAATAATATTTCTCTCATTCTACATTGAAAGTCTCAGTGACAGAAAAGCTAACACAGCTCCTTAGAACCCAGCTGCCCATCGTGCTTAAGGAACCCCAACATGGCTGCGGAGAGTGAGGGGCCCAGGCAACCCCTGAACCTTCCAGCTACAGTCAGTTTCTCCAGAGGAAGCCACATCCAAAGTCTTCCCACCAGCTGCGCTGTTCCTCAGCCATGAAGGCTTGAAGGTTTCTGTGTCCACCTCATCCTCACTCACCTTTGTCTCTGCCCAGGGGTCCCCTGTCAGTGGACACTGCCTTCCACCCCACTCTTCCCCACCCACCATCGCCGCCTGCCTGGTGTTACTGTAGTTAAAAAAATAAAAAGAAGAACTCAATGCTATGATCAAACAGATACATGTTTTGTAAATGAAAGAAAATAAAGAAGGAATTGAGGAACAGGACAATGGTGGGAAAAAGCCACACAAAAGCTTGTACATGAATGTCCACAGCAGCGTGATTCATCATAGCCTAAAACTGAAACAATTTATAATTGTTTATATGATTTATCAACTATGATACATCCACACAATGGAACCTTATTCAGCAGTTAGAAAACAAGTACTGATCCATGATATAATATGGATAAACCTTGAAAATTGAATGCTAAATAAAAGAAGCAAAATTTAAGAGACTATTGTTTCATTCCATCTTATCATTGCTCAGAGAAGCAAATCTATACAGATGAAAGGTGAATTCATGGCTACCCAGGGCTTAGGGTCAACCACTGGGGAAAAACTGGTGGGAGTGGCTGTCATGAATATAGAGTTCTTTCCATTTTTTAAAGTTTTATCAGTCTATGTTTGCAGCACATAATGATTACATTCATCATGAGGAGCTAATACATATATATATATATCTTAATTCCTTTTATTTCCTAGTCATAAGGGTCTTTCTTTAGGGTAATGAAAATATTCTAAAACTGATGGTGGTGATGTCCACCTAACCCTAAAAATCACCCTATTGTACATTTTGTAGAGGTGCATTATATCTCAATCCAACTGTAAAAAATTTTTAGTTTTTCTTTCAAAAACAGATTCAGCAAAATGAAGGCTGTCCAGGAGGCTTTCCTTGATTTCTTCACACAAAATACACACACACAACCCTCAAGTAACTCTGCGCCATGTTTCATAAAGACATAAAATTATTCTACCAATTTCTCTTTCAGTCAGTTCCAGGACGAAGTGGAAATAAAACATTTTTATGAAATCTTCATCTATTAACAAAAGTAGAGAGCACCACACTCCATGTTCATGAGATTCAGTTCATGGTTTCCCCCTCCACTGTCTTTCCCATTATTTTCCATAAGTCATTTTGCAAATTCCCTTACTCTTAATCCAAGGCCCAGGGAACTTAAATTATGTAGTCTGATAGTAATTCAATGTGTCTTATATTCTTGATGTGCCAACAACTATTCTAAATTCTTGACAGGCATTAGCTCATTTAATCCTCAATCAACCCTAGAAGATAATATTGAGACGCCTCCTTTACAACAAACAGGTCAGGACTTCAAGGTCAAAATAACTGGCTCAAAGCCTATGAAAGAACGGGATTTAACACTGAAGCTGAAAGAACAGTGTCCCCTTTCCTGGAGTCAAGATCACTTACAAGGTCAAGGAGGTCACCTACTTAAAAATAGTTACAAGTTTCAGTTTAAACTGGGGTCATTCAATAGATCCTCACCCCACTGTGCCCTCTCCATCTGACCCAACTCACTTCCAGCTCTCAGAAATCTAGTAAGGCCACAGGGCCAGGCTTGCTCCAAGACAGCACAAGAGCCTTAAATCCTATTACAAGGGTGAAGCCAGGGCTGCTTCCCTGGAATTCTGCCTCTATCTCTTGGAATGTGGCTAGTCCAAAACAAGATGGACAATATTTTAAAGGTGCAGTAAAAAGAACGTAAAACACTGATTGTGTGTTAAAATAGTATTTCAAACATTTGGGATCAAACACTTAAAGGTATGTGACTTGCAGTTGTACAGGACAGTGCCCTCCTGGACGCTCTGGGAGGGCTCCTCAGAGGTCTGCAGACACAGGAGGAGGCGTCCCTGGCACAGAGCACAGAAAGCCAACTGCAGATGAACTCAACCCTGTAGCTCTGGAAACGAGGATTCATTGGCGACCGCAGACTGGTTTCCTTCCATAAGGCCAGTTTCTCAGGGACAGTGAGAAACATACTCTCTCCTCTTTGACGCCCATGCGGTGTCCCTTGACATTCCCTTGAAGATGCAGCTCAGTCACCAGGGACCACATCCAGGGATCTTCCTGCCACTGGGCTAAGTCTACAGACACAGAGGGCACCACCCCGGTTCCCTGAGTCACTTGGCTGCTGTGCTGAGGTTCTTGGGGAACTGGGGTAACACACAGGGTTTCACCCCTGAATTTACTTTTGTTCATCAATGCACACTGCTCTGCTCCTTTCCCACAGAACAATGGTCTCGCCTTTCCTTCCCTCTGGATTCTGCCTCTACCCCACCACCCACATTCACAGGGACACTTCCACTCTGTCTGCGTCCCGGGGTGTTTACCAGCTGGGCCCACCTAGGGACACCTGAGTGCCAGGCTATACTGGAGTGTTTTGCTGCCTTGCTATACAAGCCAGTTACTAAATAAGCAAAGGCACTGAACCTGTATCAAAACAACACCTGATTCCGGGCGAGTGAGGAGCCAACATGAGAGGAAGTGAGCAGTGAGGCTTCTGAGCAGGACGCAAGAGACAGGGCTGGAGCCAAATACAGGGTGTCCGGGAGCCAGGGTGCCCACCACAGGGCAATGGCAGCGCAACAGCAAGTGTCCAGCACACGCCAATCCAAGGCAAGGACGCCATGATTAAGGGTGCTCAGGCTCCTGCCATCCCGAGACAGGGAAATGCTGTCCTGACAGCCAAGGACTGGCAGGCCCTGGTGTGGCTGTTAACACAGGCAAGGCCGCAGAGTTTCATGAGTCAGCTGACAAGGACATTCTGTGATTATGAGAACAAAAACAAGACCCCCTCCTTGGTCATGTGAATACAGACAAAACACGCAGCACCGAGCCAAGCCCAGTTTTTGGGCCCAAAAAAGTCCAAAGCCTCTGTCCTGCCATTGAGACACCCCATGGCTCCCCACAGCAAGTGATTTCCCTCATGCAGTGAACTGTTGACCCCAGCTTGGTGTTTCTGAATGGCCTTCAGCTACAGGAAATGAACCCTGTAGCCACTCCACTAGGACAGCAATGTCTACAGCTGTCACTGTGACTATATCACAAGGAGAACAGGATAGGGGCTGTCAAACATGGAGGGGACAAGCCCAGAGTAGGCAGACCCATGGCCGTCAAGCTTCCAGAGTGACACAAACAGATGTCTACAGAGGGCACCTTTTCTCTGGCCACCGTAGGATGTCACGGGCACCCCACCAGCCTGGAAGCCCTGGTCTTCGGGTGAGGGTTTTACAGGCCCATTTCTCCATCATAACCTGATGTATTAACATGAGTAAGTCAGAGGTGATGGCATGAAGGAAGCCGTGGTCAGTCACTCACTAACCACCTTCCCTCTCCTCTCACGGTCCCCTTCCCCATTGTCTGCCACCCCATCATCTCTTCCATCAGAGATTGCCAAATTCTGGGAGCTTGAAAAAAGATGACAAGTGTCAAAACTGTATGAGCTCAAGCTGGGCTTGGTGGCACAGGCCTATAATCCCAGCACTCAGGAGGCTGAGGCAGGAGAAGCATTCTAAGTTCCAGATCAGCCAGGGCTATAAAGTGAGCTCAAGGCCAGCCTGAACTGCATACTGAGACCATCTCAAAAAAGACAAACTGTATGAGCTCTAATTGAAACTAAATGAAATTTTATTCAAATCCGATTTTCTTCCAGAGGCTTTAGAGGTGGGAGCAACCTGTTTTAGACACAACACACTGGCAGCCTATCCTGTGCCCTTCAGATTGGTGATGTATATTAAGAAACTTGTTTTTTTCACCCAAGTTATTGCCAGGAGGGTTGTGTTTAGTAATTTTATTGAGAAATCCTTAATCAAGATTTACTTCCAGCAACCTGCACCTCAGGTAAAGCAGATGTTTTGATTTCATAAGAAAAACCTTACAACACAGAAGACCTGCAGTCTGCTCACAGGTGCATACGCTGTGACAGCCACAGAGCATTTACATGTGATGTGGTGCATGCAGGTGTTTTTCAGAAGCCAAGTTTAACCTTGTTTACCTCATGAATTCAGTCCATGCCACGAAAACCGGATTATTTTGCAAAATTTGTTCTGCTGGGGTTTCTCTGCTAAGATGTAGAGCCCAATTTTGTGTAAAAATGATCTGACTCAAAGTCTAAAGGAAAAATAAAGCAACACTAACACCTTCCCCACCACGTGTGCCACAGCTCCTGGGGACTTAGGAGTAAAGGAAGCAAGGAGAGGCCTCTGCAGGCCCCAGTCCTGATTAACTTTTATTCTGTGCTTTAATTAAGAGCTCAAGCTTCCCAACAGGGTCAGCTGAGGAAATGAGTTTCCAAACACTGCAAAACCAGCATGGGGAAAAGGAGGGCTCTTCACATAAAGGCCTTAACAACAGAACTGCTGGCCTATATAGATTTGTTGGGGCCCGTCTGGATCTAGAATCATCGCAGAGCTGGTCACACCCTTCCTCTCCCTGCCTACTGAGCTGTCCCTGGACAGTTTGCTGCCTCCCAGGCCAAAAGGGAAGCTCGGCTTCCTTGTTTTACTGTGCTGCAGCCTTCATGACTAAAGAAGTTTGATTCCATTATTTTGTTTAGCTGTGTCACCCTCATGTAGAAGTCAAACTCTTCCAGAAAAAGCCTCGTTCACCAGTCCCGAGTCTGTGGCACAAGATTTCCACCCCTTCCTTACTTGACATAGACTGGCAGGGGCCAGATCTCCATCTCTGCAGATTCCATAGTAAAGACAAAGAGTCAAAATGGCATAATAACGTTTTATTTCAACCTTCAAACAACATAAATAGGTGACGGCTTCTGACAAGGAACCATGCAACATTAATGGGGCAACAACAAAAACAACACAAAGAAAATCATTTGAAAACAAAAAACAAGTACTTCACATTTCATAGCGGTGCTTGGGCAAGTGTTTCCGCCAACGGCTTCCAACAGCAGGGAGCAGAGAACGCCCTGCTAATTCCTATTTGGAGTCCCTACACTCCGCACTGCTCTCCTCAGATTTCTGTAAACTTGATCTTAAAATGTAAGCAGGAATTGTGCGTGATCATAATGAAAGCTACCTAAGTGAACAAACAAAACAAAATACAAAGTGGCAGACAAGTAAACAGTTTCCTGTAAGGGCATCAGGAGGTCACCGCCGGTAGGGCCTTCATCTCACCAATGTAAAGGAAAGTTCTGCTTTTTATCTCAGCAAAGCCAATGTTCAGAACCTCAACCAACAGGCTCAGAAGTGTCAGACCATCCCATCCCCCTCCTCCCCTCCAATTTGTTTTTTTGATAAATATTTTATACAAAACATGAAATCAAGTTCTACTTTATAAAAAACAGTATGTTTAATAGTAAAAATATATATGTTTAAAGCTTTCTTTTAAAAAAGACATATAATAACAATACTTAAGACTGGGTTTAATCCACTGCCCTTGCCCACAGCCAGCTGTCCACCCAGCAGGACACGTTAAGGCGAAGGCTCCAGGAGGTACCACGTCCACCTTGGAATGCTGGAGCCTAAAGAAAGCATTCTGCTCCCTGCAGGGTTAGCAAGGCCTCTCCCTGAGGTGCACCGAGCCGTCTTGCATCCCGAAGTAGACTCTCTCCGCCATGTTGATGAACAGGCCCGTGTCCACCACACCTGCAGGGCAGAGGATGCAGAGTGCCTCAGTGTTCAGCCTTCCAGGGTGAGAGGGGGATTGAACACCACAGAGTGGCTGGAAGCAAAGAGCGTACGTAACACTGGACAAATGACAAGTCTAAAGCCTTCTCCCACTGGGCAGCGCACGGATTCCATTGCCTTCATTTCTTCCTGTGGCCTCTTTCCCCATCCCACAGTGCTGTTATTCCTGTCCCTTAGTTCTGTCCCACCTCAGCACCTTTGCTGGTGCTGTTCCCTTTGCCTGAATGGTCATCTTCACGCACTCTAGGGGTTGCTCTTCGCTACCCTTTGATATATCCAAGTCATCCTCCAGACAGACACCACATAACTGCTGTGTGCATGCTCTGCTCCCAGTTATCTCCCATCACATGACCAGATCTGTAAGACTTCCTCGAGTGGAAAGAGATATTTGCAAAGCACACACATGACCAAAGAACACATCAAAATGCATTAAAAAGTCCTCAAGTCACTAAGAAACAGACAATCCAACAGAAAAATGAAAGACAAGTACTTTAAAGAAACAGCCATCCGAAGCCAGCACCTCCCCTCCCTGGTAAGCGGCGGTAGTGTGGCCCACTGCAGCCCTTCCATGAGGAGATCTAGCAGTGTCTCCTGAGATCTACGCCATGTTGGAACTTAGGACTCTGGGAAGCCAAGCCAGCACCTCCCCTCCCTGGTAAGCTGATGCAGGGTGGCAGACTGCAGCCCTTCCAGGGGGAGAACTAGCAGTGTCTCCTGAGATCCACACCATGTTGGAACTGAGGACGCTGTGAAAACAAATGACCATTCTGCCTCCCTGCTGTATCCTCACCAAAATGAGCCAGCTAGGCTGAAAAGGCAGCCTCACCGGTGGGGAGGGCAAACAGCAAAGCCACGTTGGCAAATGTTTGCTAGTACAATTTCTAAAACTGAACACACGAGCTATGATCAAAATGTACAATGAACTTATTACAATAAAAGAAACATTCCTATAATCTCCTTCAAAATTCTCCCCTTCACTTCAAAAATACTTATCCCATTGTCCTTGCTACTTTATGATGCAAATTCTAGAAGTCTTCTTTCATAAGTGTCTTTACAAGGTGTGACCAAAAAATACATGTACAGTGAATACTGCTGCCGAGAGCCATCCAGCGGAAAGGTAGGCCCACAGGAATTATCAGCGTGTCCTCACCCACCTGCTCACCCGATGTAGCACCGAGCAACTTCGGGATCCTCCCCAAACTCAAAACGATGATGACATATAAATGCTTTGAATTCAGTCAGCACACTGAGATAGCCACAATGGTGTAACTAAAGATGCTCACAAAACAAGACTTCAAAACCTCTTTAGAAAGTACCAAGAATGACAGGATAAGTGTTTTCTAAGCAGGAGGTATTTTGAAGGGGATTACATCAGTGTCTTTTACTGTAATAAAAATTTTTAATTAAAACATTATTATATTGTGAAGGTGAAACAAAGAATTATCTAAAAAGGGAAGGTGATGGCTATGGTTAATTTCCTATTACCTTGCTTTAAAGTCCTGTATTTTCATTGTTTAGTTGGTTTGGCTGGATTCTGTTTTGTTCTGTTCGAACCTATTATGTCTGATGGTATGGACAGCTATATTACGGTAGCCATTGTTGATTTCCTATTACCTTGGTTTTGACATCCTGTATCGCTCTCATTGTTTGTTTTGATTGACTTTATTTTGTTTCATTTTGTTTGGTTTTATTCTCTTTAAAATAAAATTTTAAAAATTCACTATTTTGTTAATCACATCTAATGTTCACATCTAACCACACAGCAGTCCTACTCCTAGACAGGCAATCAGATGGTCACTTAAAAAAATCCTAAGGTATTCATAGTAGCACTTGTCTTTTTTGAGACTGTGTCTATGTAGTTCATACATGTTCTTGAACTCATCATGTAGCCCAGGTTGGCCTCAAACTCACAGCAATCTTCCTGCCTCAGCCTTTCAAGTGCTAGGATTACAGACAATTGTCACCACACCCAGTAGCAGCACTCTTCCTAATAGCTAAATACTGAAAATAACCAAATGCTCATTAAGAGTAGAATTGGATAAACTATACACAATGCAATACCATTCAGCAACGAGAATGAGCCACATTTTGGTTTTTCTCAAAAATGGTATTCAGAGTAGTGCTTTTCCTTTTTGAAACTGTGTCTACTGTAGTTCATATACATGCACCATGTGCACACACATGCACACAACAAGTTACCAATAAAAAGGTTTCATGAAATTCACATGGAGGAAGCCAGAGATGAATATATTGCTGGCAGAAGGATAAACCAGTATAGGGCTGAGGATGTAGCTCAGTGCAAAGGCCCTGGGTTTATTCCTTTTCCCACAAAACACAAAAACAAGAGATCGGAACAGAATTTACATGTAGTGTGATGTCATCTAGATAAAAAGGGGTCTGCAGGGGAGTTTGAACTTGGGTATCTATGAAACCACCTCAAAAAAGATGACTTGATAACAAAAATGCTGCCTCTAGGCAAGGTAAAAAACTGCCTGGGGAGACAGGGGTAGGAAAGATGACCTTGGGAGCTGGATGTGGTGCGGCATGTGTGTAATCCCAGGATGCAGGAGGCTGAGAGAGAAGACTGCCACAAGTTCAAGCCTGAACTACACAGCAATGTCCTATCTTTAAAAAAAAATTTAAAAGAATAAGATTCACAGGAAAAACTGTCATGTTTTTTAATTTTCAACAAGGTAAAAAGGATAAAATTAAAACCTTCAGAGGCAGGTCTCAATAAGCTCATAAAGAGGGGCAGGAGTCACTCAAAGGTGGAGGTCCAAACACAAAGCTTGGCCCAGCCCCTGGAGCCTCCTGTAGGTGAGAGGACAGCACAAGCCCCACCGTCTCTGGAAAGTCACATGGGCTTTAAAAAGGCTTCAAAGAAAGAGCCCGAGAGCGGGGAGAGGTCTAAGGCATGATCCTGGAGCCAGCCACCTGAGTGGGGCTCCAGGGTGACTACTCCCCGGGCCCAGATAAGGCAGGTGGAAAGGGAAGAGGACGCCGGAAGTGAACACGGCTAAGGGAGGGAACCATCAAAGAGCGCCTGCTCCCTGAGTGTCCTCACGTATGCAGATGTACCGGGGATGGGGGCAACTGGGCTAACAGGAAACCCTGTCCTGCTCCTCTTGTGAGGCTGGCCCAACAGCGCATCTAATGAGCACAACTAGGAAAAGGAAAGAGGAGACAACAAACCACTCCAACGGACCTGTTAATAACATACTATGTGACTTAATAGGTAGCCTCCACTTTTTATTGACTTTAAATTTAAAAAAAAAAAAAACCTTCTGGACACCTCAGATGTGGTCTCTACAAACAAGTAGGAACACTTCCAGAGTCAGCAAGCCAATACAGACCAGAGGAATGCAAGAGAGCCCCCTAGCGGGCACATCAGGAAACCCACCTACACAATCATTTCTACAGGTAGCACACTCCTCAGCACCCTGGAGAGATTAGCCCAAGCTTGAAGGCCAATGTAAAATAGAAGCACAGCTAGCATTTTTTAACAGTAAGAAAACAAAGGTGTGGGGGAGTGGTACACCAACCAAAAATTCTTTCCAAGATTAAACACGCAGAGAAACAGAACATGGGCCATCCAACTCCTAAAGTGAGTGTACCTCTTCATCTGGCAGTACCTGTGATAAAGACCTTTCATCTGTGATAAGGACCTTCATCTAACTATCTGATCATCAAACTGATCAATTTCTCTGTGGTTTGTACTGTCTGAATGCGAAGCAAAATCACTACTGCCTAATCCAAAAGCAGTAATAATTGCACGGATTTGCACATGGTTCTTCCTGCAGCCCTTCAGGCTGTGGAGAGTTCCCTAAAGGACAGCCTCTCTGGGAGCGAGGGGACAGGCAAGATTCCTCGAAGGCTAGGAACAGAGAATTCAGAATCCCTAGCCTGATGGTGTGCCAGGGGACAGGGATCCAGCCCTGAGACAAGAACACGGTGTCTGCAGGAATTCCAGACCAGGACGGAAGCCCACTGCAGGCCCTCAGAGCCTTCTGAGACTGCCTAGAGTTAGCCGGGAGGCACCTTGAGGAACTAAGCCTTTGAAAGCACATGGCCGCCAGGGCTGTTATGGGCAGCATTTCCTTTCCAGCAAACCTGCAGTGCTATGTTTTCAGCAGGGGAGGACTAATGAGACAGACCAGACGGGTACCCCCTCCCCTCTCACCCCAAGCACAGGAAACTAACCTACGGAGGAAGGGTAGCTTCCTAGGGGGTCCCCTGGTCTGCATTACTGTCAGGAGCAAATTTTTGGGTTTTATTGCCAGTGACCTCCACATTCATCTTTCCCACCTTCCTGGCAACTTAGTTATCCCTTAAAAAAGATAATCTGTGCATCTTTGATTTAAAAAAAAATCTAGTAATGAAGGGCAACAGAAGATTAAAGTGGAACTGAAGAGTTTTTCTGGGAAGTTGAAGCAGGATTCCAAATCTGATCCTAGCAATTTGTCAAGATCCTACTCAAAAACACAAAAAGAACAACAACAACAACAACAACAACAACAACAACAAACTGGGGCTACAACTCCCCTCACCCCCAGCTTACCCACAGGGGAACCCATGAGCCTTCTGAAACACTTAGCTCAGTGTTTAGACTACACCTACATGATAATGATATGCCCCTGTCACTTCTCTCCCACAGAACTGTGTCACTTTCCAAAAGAAGCATCCCTTGTGTTCTAAGTGCCTCGTGTTCCTCTTAAAGAAACAGCACCCTCCACCTTATCAGCAGGCATGGCTCCCCCACTGCCACGTAGCTTTCCTAAGCATACATGAGCTCTCCTGGGGACAGATTCCACGAGCTACAGATCAGAGCATCCTACACAATGTGCCCTGACATTGTGCCCATGTGTAGCCAACAGAGAGGGGTCAACTGAATCATCTTCTCCCACTGCTTAAGCAAGACCAAGAGTCTGCAGTCAAGCTCCTAGAAGAAAAGGCCTCCAGGGATGGGGGGACCTTATGTCAAGGCACATTCTCTCTGACCTCCATCAGCCCCAGGGCTGTCCCAATTCAAACATGCTGGAAGACACACCAAAACTTCTAAGTAACAACAATCCTTCGGGGGAAAGGAGTTCCAGTTACCATCCCAAACATGGTATGCAACTCAGCTTCCCAACCAAGCCTAAAAAGCCGACCGTGCTGTGCCTCCAGCGGCCAGGGGAAGGGAATTAGGAAGAGCACTGAGGTTACCTGGGATCATCTTGATAGCTGTGTTCACTTCCTTCCATTCGTGCACCTGGTCGAACTTCCAGTCTAGGATGAAATTCCCGTTATCTGTCACCACAGGACCCTAGAAGATAATTTTGCACACTGACCAAGGATGGAGACCCAGGTAGGCAGAGAAAGACAAGACAGTGAAGGTACTAATCAGAGCCAAGCACACAGATTGGTGGGCTGCAGGGAGCACTCCCACTCTGCACCTCTTAGAAGGCAGTGGCTGGAGGCAGCAAAGCTTTGGAGGCACAAAGACTCAGATTTGAGAACTGATGCCACACAGGAATGGAACCGAAAGGAACCATCACCTTCTGTGAGCCTCATGTCTCTCAACTGCAAAGGGGGACAGTGACGTGTATGTCGTAAGATAGCTTACAGAGCGATTACCAACATGGCACAACGTTCTCAAAACCTCAAAACCTTTTACTAAGTGCCATCAGTAACATAAACTAGGGCAACGCTGCTTCACCTTGATGGATCAGGAAGTCCATCAAGAGACAGGGAATGTGTGAACTCCAAAAAGGATGGCATGAAGTAAAAAGGGGGACGACCACTGGCGTAAGAGGGATAATGGGGGATGGACATGATCAAAACTTATCAACCATATACATGAATACACCACACTAGAACAAAATACACTATAAAATGAGTAGGCACTAACACAAATTTTTTTTAAAAAAAGACAGGGTGCAGAGGAGATAGGGTCAGAGGTCACACAGGCAGGGGGCAGTCACAAATGCGCACAGAGCACCAAAGTCACAGGTGAGAAAACTGAAGAAACAGACTGCAGGAAGAGGAGTGCAAGCTCAGAGGAGCTCAGGGCGGCTGAGAGCTGGGGCTCCTGCAGGGTGAACCCCAGAAACTCCACACCCTCCTCCTGGCCTCCAGCTACAGCTGCAAAGTCAGCCACACGGCATCCGTCAGAGCCAGTATGATCATCAGGACCAGGTCTGTGGCAGCTTAACATTTGACACAGCGGGGGAAAATGGTGGAAATGAAAACATCAGAGCACAGCTACAAATCATTTCTGTTCTTAGTCCTCCTAACTTTCTACACAGTTACACACAGAACTATAGTTCTGTTTCAGATTATTTTACCATTGCTTATTTAAATATATACAGACAAAGTTCTCTGCAACCCATTTTAGAAGCTAAAAAGAACCATCTGGACTGAAGGGTCTACTGTATACCTGAAGAAGGTATACAGTTCGTGTAACCCAAGAAAAATTTCTTTCTGTCACATTGTTTGCACAGAAGTAGAGAAAATAGAAAAAATTATACCATGAAGCCTGAAATACTATCTGCTATGTGGAACATTCTAAAGCCATCTGTCAGCTGTTCATCAGGCGACTCAGGCCTAGGGTACAAAGGTCAGATCACCTGAAAAATGTCTGAAGCCAAGAGACAAAAAGAAACAATCACTCCCCTTTCTCATAGAGGAGACAGGCGCTGTGCTAAGTAGGTCTCAGCGTACTATCAGGTGGAACACAGAGACAAGGAATCCAGATCTCTAAGAACAAACAGTAAATAAACAAAGGCTCCAGGGGTCCGCCAGGAGCAGCATGGACTCTGCAAGGCCTTTAGAAACCTCCTGGCTGCTTACTGCCTTGTTGACGGCCATCCGAAGCTCAACTTCACCCCCAAACTTCCGGGTCACAGCTCGGCTCACTGGGACGTAGGCCATTGGGATGACTTCAAGAGGGATTCCCTTGTGCCAATGATCCCCAAGGTTCTTAGAATTTTTCCTGCGCAAAAATATTCAAAAGGCATAATAAAATTAAATCAACTTAACAGTACAGATGAACACTACGTTCCAGAATGGAGTTAATTAGACGGTAGGAGGATAAAACAAGGGACTGGAAGAATGTTCACGGGGCTTTAAAGGTACTGGCTGCTTTACTACTTCAGAGATATTTAATATAAATGTGATAAAAATGTTTAAAATTGATATGGTTGTTTATAAACATTCTTTTTTTGGCACAGGAGATTGAACTCAGGACCTCTCTCACTTATCAGGAAAGCACTTGCACCACTGAGCTAAACCCCAGGGCCTTATTTATTTTAATGTATTTATAAGTACACTTATGTTATTCCCACAGCTATGTTTCCTAAATAAACACATACACATACTTTCTTGTAGTGAGCATGCTCAGCCCAGGCCTCTCTTCAGACTCCCTGAAAGAGCGAGCACCTGCCTGGGAGCCCCAGGCTGTTCACTGAGTCATGTGTGCAGCCTGACCCCAGAAGCAGCTGGGCACTGAGTCACCGCCTTGGGCAGGGCCACCCTGCAGCCTGGAAGACTCCTGGGAAGACGTAATACTCAAGCCATGACACAAGGATGAGCTCTGCTAACAGGCCCACAAACTGCTTTCTCTTCCTCCCTGTAAACACACCATTGCACTGGAGGACCTGGCTCTGCATGAGAGTGCTGTGGTCAATCAGAGATACTCAGCTTCAGCACTCAAGCAGGACTGAGCCCTCACAGACACTGCCTGAATCTGTGCCATCAGCCAGAGAAAGCTATGCAGTCCCTCCATTTCCTCCTCTATGTACAGGGTAAGGAGCAGGCCCCGAGACACCTCAGCAGGCAGTTCAGAACACCCAGTCCCTACCTGAAATCAGCAGGCAGTTCAGAACACCCAGTCCCTACCTGAAATCAACAGGCAGTTCAGAACAACCAGTCCCTACCTGAAATCAACAGGCAGTTCAGAACACCCAGTCCCTACCTGAAATCAGCGATCACGATGAATTGACTGGCGTAGCCAGCCACAATCTTTTCCTGGGTCAGGCAGCCCCTAAGGTTGGTAAAGAGGCAAAGCAAAAAAAAATCTGAATTTAGGAATTATGGTCAGATACAGGAACACCAAATGTGCTCAGTCCTACTCAGAGAAACTGAACTGCATGGGCCATCTATGCTGCCTCTAGTAAATGGACACAGAAACTCTAGTCAGTGTCTAGGGGAAACCTAGAAAGCGGACAATGTGTCCCATTCAGGACAGGAACCGCCACCTCCAAGATGCATGTGAGAAGCATTGTTTGCCAAAGCACATCCTGGCCGTGGCCTGATAAGGGCCAGCTTTGAACAGCCTGCCCTGTGGACTGCATGACAGGGTGATGGAGTGGAGAGAGCCCCAGGCACTGAATCATCAGATGTGGTGCAGCCTATCTCTGCTGCTCACCAGCCACACGACCTCACAGCTGCAGCCAGGAGGGTTACACAATTCATGAAAATCTTAGACAATAACTACAGTGTGATTCTAAACACTGTCATTCAATACTAATCTGCTTGACTGTTAAGAACCAGCAAATCAGGATTTTACCTTTTCCACTCACCAGTCCCTATTCCTGAAACTAGCACTTAAACACCCAGTAAACAGCTTCCAAATGAATGAATCACAACCCAAAACACAGATTTAACAGCAGCTCCAAGGCAAAGCTCACAATGCAACGCCCACAGAGCTAACAACTCAGACTTTTAGTCTGAGTAGCTGAAAAATGCGGAAACACATAAGGTGTATAGTCTTACCCAATGGGAGAAGGTTCCCAGTCACCCACTAGACTGACATGACTCACCAGAAACGTCAAGTACACACAAAGATCATAAGGTCCAAGTAGAAAGACAAATTGTCAGGGCAGTGACAATTTGGCAATTCTAAATTCCATCTGCTTTACTCCAGATACACTGCAGTCTTTAAAGTTCCTGAAACACTCACCCGCCGCCCTTGATAAGATTGAGATCAGCATCTACTTCATCAGCACCATCTATGGCCAGGTCAATCTGTGTTGGGAGAAGCAAAGTTACAAAACTGTTGAGCGTCTCAGGAGTTGAGCCACTGCACCGAGCCTGTTTATGCAGTGACAACTTATGGAGCTCTCTACAACCCTGTTAGTGAGCCTCAGTTTCCCACTTCACCAAGGCCTCAGGTTCTGAAATATTAGGCTGCTCCATGAGGGTCACAGGGAAAGGAGCTCCATGTTTGGGACCTTAACCGTAAGAGCATGCATTGCCAGTGCAGGTAGCATCGCTCCCTAAGAAGCAAAATCTGCCCCGTGCTGCAGAGTGAGGCCAGAGAAACCCCTATCATACTCAAGCCTCAAAAGGGCCACAGGATATAGAGAGAGAACAGGGTGTCTGTGGTATTAAATCCCACGGGGAATGGAGTCAATGAAAACGCTGAGAAACACTGATTCAAAGGCTGGCACAGTGGCTATGTTCCCGAGGTAGAAACCACCTGAGGTGTCCCACAGAGATCCCGCCAAAGCAACTGCCTGGTCTTGCCCCATCCCTTAGGAGGAGGCTCCACTGCCAGTCCCAAAGTAGTCAAGGGCATTAAATGGGTTAATTCTGCTTTCAAAAATCAGAACCAAGGAAGCTGGCCTTCTCATCCCTCGTGGTACTCTGTGTGGATGTGCAGAGTTCTGGTGTTGATTTTTAAAAGCAGTAAGAGACACATCCTATTCGTGTTGCAGGTACTCCACAAGGCCAGTGTAGCTCAGAAAGTTTATGCAGGGCACCACTGTTCCCACCCTGAACTTGCAGCCTGCACTGCTCCAGGACCTGGGAGGTGTCTCCTTTTCTGTCTGGCTGGGAGCCCACCTTCAGCCCGAAGGAGGTTCCTCACAGCTATAGACAGCTGATTCAGCCTGTGCCCCAGCTCTTCCCACAGAAACTCCCATAAGCCCTCCCATGGTTCTGACTAACCCTGAGGCCCCTGGGTACCTTGGGTTAGGCCACACCAAATCCCATTCTCTTGGTCCACTATGCACCAATGCACAGTGAGTGAGTGCATCCCACTCACTCGGTCCAAATCATACCCCAAAACTAGGCATTGCTCACATGCACGCACAATATTCACAGACCTTACCTCCCAGGAATGTCCTCTCCTGCCACTGCCCCACAGCCTTATAGTTCAGCTCCAACCACCTCTTCCCTCAAAATACTATAAGCACTGCCCTGAACAGAAGTGCACTGGTTCTAAATCTGGCTCTGCACTTACAGTATGGCCTTCAGCAAATGACTTAGCCTCTCTGTGCCTTTTTTATAACCATAAAATTGGACAGTTATGTTACCCACAATCCAGGGTATTGGAGATTAAAGATCTTAATACAGGAAAAGCATTTCACACAATACCTGATACATAAAAATGACCCAGAAAGCACTAGCTAGTAGATGTGTGATGCCAGTCATCCTCATCACTTCTGGCTGCTCTGCCCCTGTGTTTAACAGTTCCTTCCTGAAAAACTTAATTACTTTCCAAATGTGTGTGGTCACCTCAAAGGATGACCTTCCTTTCCTCTCCATAGCCTGCTCGTAAGAGAAAGCCAGCCCTGGACCAGCACTGGGCTTCTCTACTCTCCTTCACTGCACTCAAGCCAAGCCCTCAGGGTCAGCTCACAGCACAACTGGAAACCACTCGCCACTTAAGACCTTAGGCAAAATTAATAATCAGGATCCCAGAAGAAAAGTTAGCAAGACTCACTGGTCTGATTCCTCTAAGTACCAAGGTAATGGAGCTCATGAGCAAGACTCAGTCACAAAAGGAGAAAGGTATAGTAGTCTCTTGCTTGCTCATTTGCTTTCTTACCTGTGGGTGTCGATCCAGGTCACTGAGGGTCAATCCGTACTGAAGGATGAGCTGCCGGGCCTAGGGAGCACAAGAAAAATCTCCTGTAGCCATTTGCTCTGAATGCATGGCAAAGATTCTCAGAATTCCTTTTTTGTATTTATCAAATAGAGTAAGCCCGGCCCATGGTTCTTCTCAAATCTCATCCTGCTCTGCCAAGAAGAGTTACCATCCCATGAACAGCAAAACTGCCTGTCAATGAATCCAGCCCAGGAGCTGGAGAAGGCAGACAGCACACAGTGAAGCCCACATTCATGTTAAGAGTACCTATTCCGTGATTTGCTGCTTCAGAAAGTGCCACAGCCTCTTAAAACTTCCAGCAATACATGTTTTTAAAATTTTTTTCTATGAACAAAAAATTCAAAGTTTTTAGAACACTGCAATAGTACAAAAAAGGTTGAACTGACAGTGATTACGAGGCCACACTGTTGAGGAAAAATAAGGAAAGAAGTATATTCAGAGGCAAGACTTTTGGAATGGTGAAGTGAGGAACTTGCAAATTTAGAACATCAGACTAGTAGAGATTTCTAACTTCTAGAAAGCATACCATTTACTTTAGTGACAGGCCTCACAGGTGGCCCAAGAAGGAGTCCTGGTTAAAAGAATGATGCTGTGTGACTCTGCAATGGTCCACCCAGATCCACACAATGAGGGTCTGTGTTCACATCATTACTTATAGTGTGCAGGGAAACCAAGAGTGAAAACTTTTTCCTCAAAAACGTTTCTTTAAAATATTTCCTGCTTAAACTGAAAAGTACCTGTGATTAATACTCAGGTTATTAGAAACCACAAAGTCACAATGGCTAATTGTTGGGAGTTGTTAAAGATGGAAATTGAATACACACGCAGGGCTGGGGCATTGCCAGGGCATGGCCAACCCAGAGCAAAGAGATGTCTCAAAGGGCAAGATAAGGCTACAGCTGAGGACACCTGACTCCACCCCCATTAACAAGATTGAGACTGCATCTGCAGGCATTTCTCTCTTGTAGTGGAAGTTAACCTGAAGATTTTCTAACATTCTTCTAAATTAACATAAGATAGTTCTCCTAAATTAACATAGTCTGATATTTAGAAAAGTCCTTGAACCACTCCCAAGGTCCTGCTCAGTTTTCACTTTCTACTCTAACTCCTTGTTTTTGAAATTTGAATAGATACTGGCTGCCCAAAGACATTCCCTGTCTCAGCCGCCAGTCTCGAACTCTGCTAGTGGATTTTGATCCTCCTGGAGCCCTAAAATCACATCACTTGTCTCATTTATTTAAACCTTCACCATACACTTGTTTGGGAGATTAGGGACCTTGGCCTGGTCCCCATAGCTAATTTTTCATACTTCCCTAAAGGATAAATGGAGGCTTGGGATCATGGTATCACCCTTTTGAAACTTCCCATAACTCTTGGGATAGGCCATCCTCTCCCATCCACTAAGACTACTAAGATGAAAAAAAACACTCTCAAACAAGATCCTTCTTAGCATAAGATCATCCCCACCTTGAGTTATCCTAGGATTATTTGTTGCCTGCAGTGTCACTGACCTCTGAACCTTCATTACCCTCTCCTATCACTATATACACCCACTGTATTATACACACCCAACAGTGGCTGGTTTGGAGTATCTGGGTCTTTGCCCATCCTAAGGCACTGACCTCCCAGCCCCCTACTATG
The DNA here is from genome assembly GCF_034190915.1 of Cavia porcellus. NCBI lineage: Eukaryota > Metazoa > Chordata > Mammalia > Rodentia > Caviidae > Cavia > Cavia porcellus. Next base: position 39,468,525 of record NW_026947501.1, on the reverse strand, counting down.
CATTACTAAATTTGTCCCTTTCTTATTTTATCCTTCACCGTACCCCTCAAACAGGCAGTTAGGTCCTGTTATCAGATGTTGGTTCTAATCTTCAAGAACACAATGCACAAAAAAGAGAACTCTCATCCAGTGCTGCCACTGTGGAAAGCAAAGAACTTCTTTATTAAGTAGAACTACCACCTGACCCAGTTGTCCTGCTAGAGAACACACACCCAAAGCAAAGGAAATCGGTATATCAAAGTTCAACCTGCACTCCGGTGTTTATGGCAGTGCTTGTTACCACAGCTAATATTTAGAATCAACTTGGTGTGCACTGACAGATGAATGGATGAAAACAATGTAGGATATAAACACAATGAAAAATTATTCAGACAATAAAGAAAAAAATCCTTATTCACTTCCCCACTGCTGGGTAAAATACATGACATCTAGAGGAGATCAGATAATGAGAGTTGAGACCTAAATGACCTTCTCTGTGAGCATACAGAACACCAGGCTGTGCTCCTCCTAGGAAGTGCACACATGCTGGAACTTTCCAAGATCCAGGGACTAGCCAATACAGCTGAGATCCAAATGTTTACCTGGCCATATACTACAAATAGAGGCAGGTTAATCTTCTGATACCCCATTTGCTTGCTTCTGTGCCTAAGTAAATAAAAACTAAGCAGGCCAAATGCCCAGGGCTCTCTGTCCACTAGAGACAAGAGCCCCTGGTCCTCCTTCAAAATGAAGCATAAAGAATAAATTCAAGTGTTCTACAGAGGAATAATTATAGTTCAGAGCTACTATGTCTGAAATAGTAAGAAAAGTCTGTGAATAGGGCTGGGGATTTAGCTCAGCGGCATAAGCACCTGCCTTGCAAGCAGGTGGTCATTGTGATCGATCCCCCGTACCGATAAAAAAAAAGAAAAGTCTGTGAAGGCCCCAACCAAAAGAAAAATGCTAATTACCCTTATTTGATCATCACAAATTGTGCATATGTATTATCACACTGCACTCTACACATAAAATTATGTGTCAATTAAGATTAGATAAACTTGCCATAGGGCCTTGGTAAATTTTCTCAGTAAGAAGCCAGAGACTGGAGTTAGGGGTATAGCCCAGCAGTACAGAGCTTGCCTGGCCTATGAGCGGCACTGAGTCCACATCACAAAGAACAAAAGAAAGGTGTGGGGAGAGGGAAGTAGAAAAGGAAACAGACAGGAGGAGGATAACCAAGGCCAGCCTTTAATCAAAACTCCTAACACTCAGAATAAAATGCTATGCGTAGGATTTGTTACATGTAGGTCTTATCTGGGATTCTGAATCAAACTTAAAATTTAAAGGATAATGTGAGCCCTGTTTTTATTTGATGTTATTAAGGATATTTTAATTTTAACACATTGTTGTGATAGAAGATGCCTTATTTTTCAGAAACATAACAAAGTATATTTAATAAAATTATGCCTCGAAATTATTTTTGAAATAATGGGGATAGAAAGGAATGGGGTACAGATGAAACAGAATTGGCCACAAGTTGGCGATTGAAACTTCATGATTAGTACTCTGAAATTTATTTCAGTGTGTTTTTATCCTTGCTGAAATTTAAAATTTCCCAGAATAAAAAGCTGAAATAAAATGTTCAAAAAAATTCATTGCCTGGCATGGTGACAATGTGTCTATGATCGCAGCACTCAGGAAGCTGAGGTAGTAAGTTCAAGGCCAGCCTGGGCTACACAAGACCGTCTCCAAAAACAAAAATAAAAATTTTTAAACCTTCATGGTTTTGTTTTTATTAAAGAGAAATATAAAGGGGAAGGTAAAAATATAAATAGTACATATAGGAATTGAGAAATAATCCAGTAGAATCACTTGTACTTTTTGTCTAAAGCTGAACACCATCATCCATGCCAACTGAAACTGGCCTGCTTAATTAAGAAAGTCTGCTGTTAACCCTTATGCTGATTTCTTGGAAAGTCAGATAACTATTTTTGGTGTTGTGCCAAAAGCTCCACTAGAGACAAGAGCCCCTGGTGGAAGCAGCCTCAGAAAGAAACACTGCCAGCATCTCCATCTTGGACTTCGGTCTTCAGAACTGGGAGAGAAGAAACATCTCACTCAGCCACGGTCCCTTGGTCCCTTGCTCTGGTTAACATGCTGGGTTCCACACGGCACTGCAGGAGCCACAACCTATCACCCAGCACAAGGCAGCCTGAGGAGCCCACCCAGGCAGCACCTGCGAGCCCCCAGCTGTCTCCCGCAGGCGGGCTGAGGGGTCTCCCAAAGGTGCAGCAAACACGGTGCGCCCCCTCCTGGCCAGGGGCCGCAAAGTGCGGGGTGAGGGGAAAGCGAAGCTTGTGCCCCTGAAGACAGGAAGCAACAACTTTCTGCATTCCCACGGCTGTCCCCCGCGAAACGGTGGCACAAGACAGGCGAGTTAAATGGTCTCCTGTTCCCATGAATTTCACAATGAAACCTGAAAATGGTGCGTTTTCCTTTCATCACCTAACCGAGGTGGAAATAAAGGCAGAGTGAATAATAAAAGCTGATGTGGGCTTAGATCAGACCAGGCTTGCAAATGCTTTATTCTTCTCTTCTAAAAATCTCTGGCTTTAAAAGCAAAATCTACCAAATCATTTAAATCCTTTTAGGTTTACTTGCTTTAAAAGTAGAGCCATGGGCTGGGCATGGTGGTCCATGCCTGTAATCCCAGCATTTGGGAGGCTGAGGCAGGAGGATCACTATGGAGTTCCAGGCCAATCTGGGCTACACTGTGACCTCAAAGTCAGCCTGAGCCACCTAGCAACACCCTGTCTCTGAAAACAGGAACAATAAAATAAATTTTAAAAAAAGAAACAGAAGAAAAAAGAAAACACAAGTAAGGCATAAATATATGACTAAACGTAACTCAAAAAAAGTTTGGGCAGTGTGGTAAGGAGAATAACCAGACAAGTGAATCCGAACTTCAAATGACTCCACCTAATTAACTGGAATTGGCCAGCGTTTTCAAGTCTAGACACAGTACTATCAATTACCACTAAAAACAGGTGGTAAAGAGACTGCTGTTTTTTAAAAAGTCACAAACTCTAAAGATAGCAACTTGAATAGCTCAACTTTCCAAAAGAGCTTTAAAACTTTAGGTATAAATCTCACAAAAGAAATCGGCAACTTCTAAAAGCTGGCATGTGACAGTTAATACTGGCTGTCAGCTTGCCTGGGCTGCGGGACTGCTGAGAAACCTGGAAGAGCACACTTCTGGGGCATCCAGGGGAGACTGGCTCTGGGTCACCCAAGTGCTGGGCTAAGTCCAGTCCTGAACAGTTGGGGCCCAGTGGAAGGTAACATCAGGGGCATGGGGAGTTCACGCTGGGTACACGCTTCACCCCGGGGACAGTGAGGGACAGTCTCTGAATGCAGCTCTCCAGGGGCCCCAGGCCGTCATGAGCCTGAGCCTGAGACTGGCCCTGCATCCCTGGTCCTCTAGATCTGAGCCTTTCAGCTTCTCCAACAAAGCTGTCAGCTAGCTGCTTCCCTAGTTTTCCAGTCTCCAGACAGCCACTGCCAGACTAGGCAGCCCCAATCACTATAAACCTCCTTATAATTAATATATCCTACTGGTTGTTTCTGATGAACATTGGTGAGCAGCAGAAATAAGGAGGATGTACCAGGCCAGTACTGGAGGTAGCTACAAAGCAACCAAATCAACATCGCGCAACTTCCCAAAGATCCAGGAAGTGGTGTTAGAAACAGCAATTACACAAGGCTGGTGCAAAGTCTGCTTAAGAACATGACTTCCCTCCCAAAGCAGCATATTGATTCTTGAAAAAGGAAAAATAGTCTTAGGACTATTCAGTTATGGCAACCATAACTGAAGACAAGAGTATTCTCTCTCGGTGAGCTCTGGCTACCCCTGAAAATCAGAGGTTTTAAAGAGCACCTATTTATAAATCTCGTGATTCCATGGACAAACTGGATAATCTTTGCAACTAGGTGTTAGTATAGAAGGCCCCACTCACTGCCTAGAACCACATCCATATCGCTTCTCATCCCCCAGTCAGCTAGTCTCATCTTGTTCACACGGTGGCAGAATATTCCAGAACCAAGAGAGACCAAGACCCTGTGCAAAAGCACTTTCAAAGCTGGGTGTGGTGGTACATGTCTATAATGCCAGCACCCCAAGAGGCCAAAGCAGAAGGACCACAAGTGCAAGTCCTGCCTGGGGAATTAAGCAAGACCTTGTCTCAGGAATAAACAAAAAAATCTAGGAGCCAGGCAAGCTGACACGCACCTGTAACCGCAGCACCCTGAGGGGCTGGGCAATTTACCGTCTTCATCTTGAAATAAAATTTTTTAAAAAGCAGGGGTGGGAAGAAGACTGGAAATGTACAAAGGCTCTGATTTCAGTCTCCAGTCCCAAAGAGAAAAAATAAGAATTTTTAAAGCCTCTGCTGTCATCGCACTGAATACAACCAGATTCGCACACGGTGTTTTCAGCATTTGTGCACAGTGTTTTCAGCATACTAAAGGAAGATCCCTGAAGGGCATGTGGTTCTGAGAAGATTAAAAATACATTTCATACAAAGGCTCACAATCACAATAGTATGAAGCTCCTCAACAGCAATTAAAAACCGGAAGACAGACACCCTGGCAAATTCCAAGACATTTAAAATAGAATTCTCTAGCGAGTCAAAGGACTGACTCAGACATCTCCGACCCTCCTGTTCTCACTGTCTGCTCTTGTGTCCTTATCTCTCCTGGTCTTTAATGGCTCCACTGCTTTCCTCTTCCAGTTCCTATAATTCCTCTTATCCTCAAATTTTTTCACCCATCAGCAGGATAAGTAGGGCTAAGACTGTGCTCCTTGAGGACAGAGATCATGCAATCACCTCTGAGTACTCCAGAGCCCAAACTCAAGATCCACTGAAATATTTTCCCCGATTAACAGATGAGCACATTTACGTATTTTCAAAGAACAATCCATCTACAAACTCCTCTCCATGCCTGGCTTCCTCACCTAGAACAATCCTGACCTGCAACTCAGAACCAGGTGCCCACGTCCTAGGGAACCTGAGACTGAGCAGGGCTCACACTGGGACCGGAAAGCAGGACTCACCTGGAAGGAGGAAGGGATACACACGACCTTCAGATTCTCTTTTGTCACTTTTTCAGCTGTGAAGACAAAAGGCAGAGTAGAGTGGTGAGTTTTCACTCTTCTCACTTTATCTCCTTTCCCTTTGTTCAAATTCTGTGTCCCTCTCTGCCCGGAGATGAAAACCAGTAACAGGTACAGTAGGAACAAGGGTAAGTGCGGGCACCACAGCAAGAGTGATGCTAGCGCCTGCCGTTGCTGTGGGCTGGAGACAGGTTAAGAACCTTGTATAAATGAGTGTTTACCCCAAGAGACAAGATTGGATTATCATCTCTATTTTACAGATGAGAAACTGAGGCACAGAAAGGAAAGTATGTAACGCAGTAGTAACCTAGTAGTAAAGGGGCAGAGCTGGAGTGGATCTGATCCTAGGCACTTTAGCTTTACAGTCTTACTAACCACTATCTTACAGTTGTCTTTTCCAAGATAAAGTTACAACTTTACTTTTGCACTGAATAAAAATACAATTTGTAGGTCTCAGAGGATCTTGAGAAGGGAGATTTTGTTTATTCATTTTGGCTTTGCTTATATATTCACTTTAAGCACTCAGGAAAGTTTAACTTTTAAAAATGTCTTAAACTGGGCATAGTGACACATGTACGTAATTCAAGCAGCAGAAGCCCTCATGAGGCAAGTGGATCTCAAGTTCAAGGCCAGCCAGGGTAGATAGCCAAGACTTTGCTTCAAAGAAACCAAAAAGAAAATACGTATGTCCTAAAGAAATAACTCATTAAAATTTCAAGTCATTCTAATCTGCACCCTGGAAAGTTAGTGCCACTCATGAAGTCACAGTAATTTCCACATACTTGGTTAAGTAGCAAGGTAAACAGCTCTACAGCCCCTGCCCGGCCCTGTGCAGGATCCCAGAAGCCATGGTCCACAACCAGTTCTCCGAGACCAGGTGAACCTGAATTTTGCTCCCGGGCCCTGCCCCTTGGCACCTGGAAGACACCAGCACTGCACTTAAGTAAACCTTTCCCGGGGCTTTGTTTTCACACAGACAAGGAACGGTAGAACCTGTTGGGCAGCCACAAGGCAGATGTTCCTGTGCCTTTCCTAAAGAGAGACAACCCAACCCAGTGCCCACATCTACTCCAGGGTTGTGGACAGAGCAAACCCACTAAGACCTCACCTTGGCTGCCTGAGGAACCCACAGGCTTCACAGAATGCCCAAGACCAAACACAGGGCCATGGAGGGAATGCACCAGCAATGCGACAAACTGTTGGGACCTCAGTCAGTTCTCACCCACCTTCCTACCACCACGGCCACTGTTTCTATCTCCTTCCACAGTCCTGCTTTGTATACCATCTCCACCCCCACCATCACCCACCCCAGAAGCTGAACAGAGTAAACAAAAGCAAGAGTACCCCCAAAGTCATCTGAAGGGATCCATGAATCCCACCCCAGAGAAAAGCAGAAACATTCAAATAATCTCAGACAAGCAGCCCCTGCTCCCCTGCTCTGCACAGCTGGAGCCCCCATCCTCCCACCCCTGCCGCCATGTGCAAAGTGCACAAGCTGAGAACATACCTATTTGCTGCACAGCATGGACAATTGTAGAACCACTTCCGATTCCCAGTACTTGGTTATTCTGCCAAAAAAGGGAAGAAAAGAATATCATTCTTTATTCCATTTTATCCTTTTCCTACCTAGAGCTACGAAAATTATTATGACTGCATTTCACCAAAACAAGTGCAAAGTTGGTTCTATGCCTATTTTACAGATACACACCACTGAAGCGCAAAGCTGTACTTTACGCTGTTGCCCAGTATGCACTTAACAGAGCCCTCCTGTTTTCATTGCTGACACTGTCAACGTCACCACTCCCTCCTTACATTCTGCCAAAGGAACAATTTGCTCAACATATCACATACCAACTTCACAGCTGCAGATAAACTGTAGAAGATCCCTGGTCAACCCCAGTGAGGGCAGAAAGAAAAGGCCTTAGGAAAACAGAGCCTGGATGAGTGTGGAAAGTTGGGGTTCCTGGCTTCCAGTCCTTTTTACACAAGTTTTATGTTTATTTAGAAGGCAGTGTCTTCTAGTTGGCAACAGCACAGAAAACCTCAGCAACATATCAGGCCCATCCAGAACAAGGCCAACGAAAGACAGAAGGTTCTAATCTAACTTCAAAATAGTAGGACAAATCAGCATCGGTCCAATTAATGCCAAGGGAGTCCTTGTTTGAGGCAAGTAAAAGCTTAGCAAGGAGCGTAAGATAAAGTCTTCACCTGTAACAAGGATGTGCAATAGATGTAGAGCACTTTCTGAGCACAGAGGACAAGAAACAAGTGTCGCAATACCAACCCTGCAAGGATGAAGGAACCTATGAGCAGACCAGTTCAGCTACAAAGAGCAAAGCAAGGCCAGGGATTACCAAATAGCCAGGAACTAATATGAACCAGAAAAAAAACTGAAGAAGCAACTAGCATTTATTAAGTACCAATCCAAAGGGACTCATGAAATGTTAATACAGGGGCTGGGAATTTAGCTTGGTGGCATAAGCATCTGCCTGGCAAATGTGAGGTTGTGACCTCAATCCCCTGGTACCAAGGGGGAAAAAATGTTAATATAAAGACATATCTCACAACTATCTCTTATGACCTACAATTCTAATACTTTAGTATTAGTATTAATTCAACACTGAAAAGAAAAATTGAAATAAGATGTTCCTGGGAATCTTTTCAATAGAATGCTAAACCTGCTTTTATCAGCTGATCACACAAGACTATATGCTATTTGACAGACTTAAACTTATGGAAAATTTTTCACAAAGCAAATAATTCTTGTCCAAAGTATCAGGAAGGGCTGGGATGGGAAGGAGGGTGCCTCATGGTCCCTCACACAGGAATGGCTCAATTGGTTAGTGACCACCAGTCACAAGCAACTTTGGGGGTTTAAAAAGGTCAGCAGGAACTCAGCCTCTCTAAACTCATTAATCACAGGCACAGTTCAAAAGGAACTGAGATTTTAAACAAAAACTGGTTACTCTGTATTTTCAGATTCCTTGAAATTCAAGAACTTAGTAGAGAGGGGCTGTAACTCCCTGAGGTTATATTCTCTGGGGCCTTCAGACCTCCCTGGCCAAAGTCCTAGTTTCCCTGACTATTCTTATTTTAACTCTTATCAGAGTGGCACAGCATGCAACTAGATCACAGGCCCGGCTGTCTACTCCTCATCTGTCTCTTAACGTAACAGGACAGATGTTCCTTGACTTACAACAAAATTATGTCTATACACCCACCAGAAGTTGAAACACTCAGTCAAAAACACATGTGACCTACAGAACAACTTAGCAACACCACAAAGCACTGGCTCCTTCTTCCTGTGTGACCTTTGGCTGACTGGGACGTGCCCCTCATAGCTATTCAGCATTCTGGGAGCTTATCCAGCCATGTATCACTAGCCCAAGAAAACATCAAAATGCAAAGTTCAGTTTCTACAGAATGTACATGGCTTCAAACCATCAAAAGCTCCTAAATCTAACCATCTTAAGTTAGAGGCTGTCTCAAAGAAGTGGGCCCTTTGGGAAGTGAGTAGCCACGAGGATCCCTTACTGGTGGAACTAGTGACCGTGGATACTACTGATAGCTATCGATCATCTCCCACTGACTCTCTTGCCAGTGCCAGCACCTTGGTATTGTATGTCCTAGTCTCAGAACTGTGAGTCAATACATTTCTGTACATTACAAATCACCTAGTCTCCGGTGTCGTTGTAGCAGGAAAATGGACTGAGACATCTGAGAAGAGGTTCTAATATCCTTTCCAGTTCCCCATTAGTTTCAGGAGTTAAAATCTTAATATGTGCACTTTATGTCTGTATCATGATTCTACCTTTTGAAAAAAATCTTAGCATGATCAATTCACACAAACACACCAAATCTCACTTATTTAAGTCTCACTACTTACTGGTGTACCTGAAATCTAACCAATTTCAGGAGGCTAGACTTGTTGAAACATCATTGCATGTCAAATTTCTTTAAAGTTCTAACAACTGATTAACAATTCATTTGGGTAAGGAAAAGCCCACTGTGAAGTTTTCTTTGTAAACAGGAAAGTCCTGAAAACCCTCAGGACAAACAGAGCCACAGGCAAACGCTTCACTCCCTAGAAGACAAAGCCTCAGGAATAAAACTCCAGGAGTAAAGTCCTGATTCCCATGCTTACTATGATCCTTCTTACACTACAGCTAACGCTAAAGAACAGTAAAAAGAGTGACAACAGAGAGAACTGAGTATTAAAAACCAATAAACAAAACCCCACAAACCAAATACTAACATCCCCAGCCACACATTTGGTGTAACAAAAAATGCTTGTAGTCGGGCTTCCTCTATGTAACTACAAACTCCATGGATGCCTATCCTCTTAATCTGCTGAAAACCACTTTTACTACTCAAAGGTTCCAAGTGCACTGAAGGGCTTAGGCCATCAGTGCAGCATGTGCCCTGATCAAAATTCCACCCACAACAGTCTCAACACATTCAACAGTCATTTAGCTGCCTCAGCAAATCCCAATCCCCAGGACTTTAAGACAAGTCAATGGTCTTGGTAACATCACTGCAAGACACTACAACAGGAAGACATTCAACATGGCTAAATATTTCAATATGTGACAATCTCGAAGCAATGAAGATGTCTTGATTTCTCAATGTTTGGGAACAATCTGAAGCTGAGAACCTGGTCACACAGCAATTTGATTGCCAGATTCCTCACCGTCAAGCTCATCCATAAACTCCAGTCACCCATAGGCTCCCACAACAGGCATTTACTCAAGATGAACTTGAGTCACACAAGGTCTACATAAGGTTCCTTTGGCTTTTACAAAAGGGTAGGAATTGCAGGTACCTGTTAAGACTCAAAGCTCTTATACCATCAATCCTGCTACTACAGACACAAATTAACAGGCCCTTGAGGGCGTCAGTGCAGGAGATGGGAACACATCACCACTGTGGCTGAAGGTGCATCTGAAGAAGGGAAGACCTTGAGATTGAAATCACAATAACCAGATTCACATGCTTCCCTAAGCGATAAACACAAATCTAAGATTATGCTGTTTGGTACCTCCCTTGAGATTTTCCATAAAAATAGATCACTATCTCACTGGACCACCCTCTCCCACCCACTAAGACTACAGATTACCATAAACCCTCTCCCACCCACTAAGACTAAGACTAAATATTACCACAAACCCTTTCCCACCCACTAAGACTAGATTATCATAAACCCCCTCACACCCATTAATAAAAAGATTATAGATTATCATAAAGTTAATGTCATTCATGCCCTTGCTTCCCTACTTCCCTGGTAGATTAGTGTTAGCTAAGAGATACTTGTAATCTCATTGGTTGATTAAAGTTTTACCCACAAAAACCTACCTGGTGATCCTGACTTAGAGGCAACAAACTTTGGACCTCTCCTGCCTTTCTGGAGCTATTCCTATTCTATAAATGTTTCCTATTCTTAACCTTCCTTGTCCTTTAGAATTCATTCAATTCAAGGGACACAAACTCAGCACATGTGACATCAAGTAGGTTGGGAATTTTACCTCTTACATCACTGCTACCTTGGTCTTAAAGTGACTGGCTCAGGAATCAAAGCCAGTCAGAGATAGTCAAGACTACTTATGAGGTGGCCCAACAATAGAAAGCCCTTTTAAACTGTAAGTCCTATGTGCAACTTACCTTGTCTAATGTAACTTTGGAAACACTACATCTATTAAACAATCAGAACCACTGCCACAGCCCAGAAGTTTCTTCAGGCTAAACCAGTCAAAAAGCAAAGCCCCGGTACACAGAACAAACCAGTAAGGCCATAGACCAGGAGAGCACAGTCTTGTGTAGTAACCCATTTTGGGTAACCACACCCTCAGAAACAGATCTGGGGGCTACAAAGGACTGCGCTGAGATTTCTCCAGATTCTCCATTCCCAGAAATGGTGCTGGTCACCAAATTGCAACACCAAAAGGCTAGAATTGTGATACCCTCCATCCCAAAGATTCTAAACAAAGGGCCACCAATAACTACAACCTCCAAGTATGTGTCCTCAATTCAGACAATTCAGCAACCATTTAAATGGCAACTCCTGCTGGGGTAAGCATATGTAGATAAAGCTAAGTCTCCTCCAGGAGCTTACCCTTTTACAGGGTAGAGGGACAAACACAGCAGTGTGGAACATAAGACACCAACACAATGTACCTCAGAACCTTCTCCTTAGGAAGTTAAAGCAAAGCTAAAACCAGGAAATGGCCTTTGAATCAAAACTTGAAAAGCTTATGTTTTTAAGAGGTGTCCCCAAAAGGCCAATTGGAGGGAGTCCCCATGATCATCCTATAACCTGCAATGTGGCTGAGATCCAGTGGGTTTCAGGAGGAATCCTGCTTGAGCTGAGGATTTGAAGATTATTTAACCAAATAGGAACTATAAAACAAAGGTCAAGGAGAAAGGTGCCACCAAATATTAATGTAACATGATAGGACAAGTTTAATCTTGAACTTTTCTATTTGTATAATTTTACCAATCTATTAACAATTCATTACACAATAACTTTAAAACTTCAGTTTACTGTCCATGTTTTATAGCTGTGGCACTGAATTCCAACCTTATGGCAAAACTACACATTTTGTATTATATCTCTTAACCACTATAGAAAATCACATTGCTAAACAGTTGCCACAAGCTGACATAGAAGAAATAAAGATGAGCAGAAGACAAGGACAAACAAATTTTTTTAAATTGTATTTTTAATAAAAAACTGAAGCTTCAGGACAGAAACCCAAGAAAAATTCCTAAGGGTTTTGTACACAATAATCCTATAAACCTGGCTTTCACTTACAAATTGTGCTCCCCCTCCCACTAACCCCCATTTTAGGAAGTTCAGTTTTTCTGTTTTGGTTTTTGTTGTTTTTTTGAGACAAGGTCTCACTATGCAGTTCAGGCTAGCCTTGGGCTCACTTTGTAGCCCCGGGTGGTCTCATATTTGCCATGATCCACCTTCCTCAACCTCTGGAATGCTGGATTACAAGGAAGAGTACTATTAAGAGAACAGTGTATCTCAGCTTCAAACACACGTAAATGGTTTGCATTTTAATGTAGCCTCCAAATGAGTAAATTCAACAGACCCTAGTATATACATCCTAGATAATCCATTTTAAGGAAACCCCCAAATCCCTGGGCCATCACCTTTCATCTGTAAATTCTCTTTCCAGATTCCCAAATTCCAGATTTCCACCCCTAATCCCCAGACTGAAACGTACTTCCTTCTGTGAACACCCACACCGCGAGTATGTACTTTTCTAAATGAATCCTCCCCTGGCATGGCTGTCACTGACTACTGAAAATTCTTTTTCTGCAACCGGAGGGAGGAAAGGCTGAGCCTGTTGTGTTCTCCATACTTACTCTGGGAACCTCCTCGAACCCTACCAAAAGCTACACCAGGACAAGGCAGCGGTGGAACCCGTGGAAAGGCAGTGGCACAAGTGACAGGGTCTGGGCACTCTTTCAAAAGAACAGGCTGAGCCACAGGTTGTCACACTGGCCCCTCCCACACAACCAGGCTGCAGGGAAGCTCAAAGGATCTTGTCTTTGTAACTTTGTTGTAGGAGAAGCATCGAGGAAAAAGAATATAATGCTACTACCTCAGAAGCAGAAAACAGGGACAAAAAGTTAACAATGCAGAAATACTCCACTTGACTTCCGATCAGGCGCTAGAATTAAGATAATGAACTTGACTGATGACAGCAAACACACTTGGGTTAAGACTCCAGCCACTAACAGCCCCGCACTTTCCACTTAAAATAGTGCCACGATCCACTGACAACCCCGCAGTTCCACCTTAAAGACGGACATCATCCAAATATCAAATTACCACCTGGCGCTGTCAGAGAAAAGAGGTTTAACCGCGATTTCCCTGCTGGCCGCCGGCCAGGACCCCGAGGAACCCGCGCGCGCCAAGTTTGGGGAGAAATGTCCCAGCATTTTGTAAACCGGCTCTCCGACATCCTTCCAGAGTAACAGGAAGTAAAGACCTCTAGACAGCCCAAGGCTCAGTATTTTCCAGTTCCTGACAAGGAGGCCGCGCACCAAGTGCCGCTAATCCCCACTCCAAACATTAGACACCGCAAGACTCCACTTTACGAAGTGTTCCGAAGACAAGGAGTCTGTGCAAGGCTCGATTTTTAGGGGACTTACTCCCCACGGGTTCCACGTCTAAAAGGTCTTCCTAAAAGGTCTGTCAGGAGCAGGGAAGAGAGGTGGGAACTCCGCCAAGCGCTCACCCTCCGCGCTGGCTCAGCCCCCACCTTCCCAGAGCGAGGCCGCCCAGAAGAACTCCGCGCGTGCACCACGAACCCTTCACGCCCCGAGCTGCTCACCTTCACATGGTTCTTCACGGCCACATGGCCCGCCAGCTTCTTGGCTTCCTCGGCCTTGGACATCGTCGAGCGAGCCGGGTATAGACTGTTGGAGGCCTGGCAGCTGGTGCCTGTGCTTCCAGTGCCGCTGACGGCTCCAGACTGTGCACGCCCCTGCAGCTGCACGTGGGAACCCTGAAGGCCCCAGGTGTTCCCGCCCCCACCAGAGGCCGCGCCCCCGGCCCGCCCTGGCAGCGGGGCCAAGACCCGCCCGTAGAGGGTGCTGAAGGGCCCGGGGCGCTGCATCCCGACGCCTCGCTCCAGCCTCCGGTGCTGTCCCGCCCCCGGCTCGTCCGGAAGTCTGAACGCTCTTACGCCCGATCCGCGCCCGTTGCGCGGTGCTTGCCGGGAAATGTAGTTCTGGACACTTGATCATTGCTCGTAGCCGCGCCACTGTCTGGACTATTAGCCCCACAATGCCTCGCACCCGGAAATACAAATGCCCTTGCGACGGGCGGAGGCAGTGGAGACTATCACTGCGGTTACTTCAGTTTCAGGGGCTTTGAGTTCTCGCGCATCTGAGAAAGGACTATTAGGCTTGACCCTGTCGTTTTATCCAGCAATGAGAACGTGCCGTGAACGAGACCTCAAGGCAGTAGTTCTGCTCTCCTCACGGCTTTTTAAAGGCGATTCCTCTAGATTCACTTCCCAGGGAAACGTACTTGCGATACCCATGCCCTCTGAAGTTCATCCTGGACCCCCGTAAGGCTGAGACCACAAGTGCAGACTCCCCTGCTTTAGACGTTGTCCTGAACTTGGTGCTATCAGATGAAATGGTTTATCCAGAGTCTGGTTCCGCACAGACCAATGTAACTTCTGTACCTTAAAGTTTCCTTCTGTGGGATAGTAAGGAATGGAGTTGTTTGTTTCGGGTTATGTGGTGGTTTTTGTTTTTGGTGGTACCGGGAATTGAACCCAGGACCTTCACGCCAATCTAGACACCCAATCCATATAGTATTTTGAGACAGGACCCCCACAGTTACCCCAGGCTGGGCTGAAACTTGTGTTTCCAGTCTCAGCCTCCCAAAGTGCCAGAATCAAGAGGCTGGCCCTCAGCTGAGTGAAGAATTCTTAATGTGGTCATTTTACAGACATGGAAACTAATTTTGACCACTCAGGGGTCCTCAAAAGTATGTGGCTTTGCCAGGTGTGGCAGCACATACTTGTAATATCAGCACTCCGGAGGAGGATCAAGGGGAAGCCAGTCTGCACTACATAGCCAGACCCTATCTCAAAAACAAAGCTTTTTTTCTTCAACTCGGAAGCCTGTGTGCTGTCAGACACAGCTCTTTATCTTCTCCATGCAAATCTCCAGTGAGGACTATTATTACTGTCCCTCATCTTCTAGATATATTTTAATATATCTGTCTGTGCCTCCTGGGCCTATTTGTCTGTCTCTGGACCTCCACCTTGACCTGAGGGCAGAAAAGTTGCTTGAAGTCATATTCAGATCCTCAATTTTAGGCCAAATTCAGAAATCAGTGTAGTTTTCTGGCTTAAGATGCAGGACAAAATATCTGAACTCCCACTACTTGTCATTCTATAAAATTGAAAGCCACCATAGATAAATCTCTGACTTGTTTGCATGGTTATAGGCAGCTGAGTTAGTTAGAAATATAGGTAGTCAGACAGGGCTAGCCTCTTGGAGAAGCTGGCACAGAGGACCAGATGTCTGGTGACCTTAGAGGAGACACACACCTCTTACTGTGGGCCATATCTCAAGACAGAAGGCAAAATAAATGCAACCACACCTTTAAGTATAATCCTTAGGGATTAAGCATGGATCACCAGGAATCATCCCAACCCCCTATAGGAAGAGTCACTGATCCACAAAGAATGCTCGATGCTTGCTATGTGACTCATTTCCCCATTTCTCCCTGATTTGGTCAATTTGACCTGAACAATTAAACTTACTGGTTGACCATATCTCTGTCCCATCTCATGCCCATCTGCCATTGAATTCCCAGTTTTTCCCCAACTTTAGAACTGCCTCACCTTATGGTTTTATTCTAAAAATTCCGAGAATCTTTGGCAACCCACTTGGGTTCTCTCAGAGAGAAGCTTTCTTTCTGTCAATAAATATTACTGCTCTTAACTTCTATTGTTCCTAAAATTCATTCTTCGATTTTAGAGAAAACGAACTCGTATCAGACATATGGTAGGTTGGGAGTTTCATTCCCTTATATCAGTATCTTCTTATGGGCAGTCTTTCCTACTTGCCAAAAGGTTCATAGAATGAGTCTTGGCCAATCTCTGATTTATCGTCTACCATTAAGGCTTTTACACCCCCCTAACTGGTCTACCTCCCTGACTGTTCCCCTCAGCACCACCAGTTGCATCTTATCAGCTGAACACCAGTCCTTAGGGAACTCCTCTAGCTCATCCTATCTAATTTGTGTTTCCCACCCACATTTTATCGCATTACCTATGGTTTATCTCCATTACAAAACTTTCCTTGATCCTTTACTTACTTAGTTTGCACTTATCATGTATACTCCAGAAAAGTAATACTTTTGAGAAAGGACTTCTGATTTTCCTCCTACACAATCTGTCATCCCTAAACAGTCTTCAACAAGTAACTAAAGCATGACTTAGTAACAAGACATTTCATGCCTGAACCCAGGCTGCCCCTTCAGCTGTACAGAATTTCAATTCTTTCACACGAGGGTAGTTCTGGGGGGGAGGTTGTTTTTCAGGGGGAGGTGGTTTGGTACCGAGGATCAAACTCATGACCTCACACTTGCCAGGCCAGGTGCTTACGCCACTGAGCTAAATCTCCAGCTCCAGTAGTTCTGTTTTGCACAAGACTTGTTACTGGCTACTCTGGATCCCTAAACATTCTTCCTTGTACTGACTGCTCCTCTGATCTCATTCACCCGCACCTTCTGTGTCATGCTCTATCTTGCAGTGGTCACTTGACTGATTCACTTAAAGATTTACATCTCTTGATGATATTTACCTCTCTTGATGATAAAGGACCTTTACTCATCATCGAATATCAAACTCATGGCTCAGTTACATTTCAGAGTAAGCAGTGTTCTACAAAAGCCCGCCTGTCTGTGCCTCTTACCCTTTTTCCTTCTCTTTTCTCTCCATTTTGCAGTCAGTTTTCCAATCATTCTCCCACTTTAATCCTTTTCCTTCAGTCTGCCAATGGTGGATGTACTGAAATCCCATTGGTAGTTTTGGGGGCTGAAGAGTATTCTGATCCTTGGAGTAATTTGAGTACTGTATACCTGTGACATCTTATTACTTTTGTACTAGTTGCAAAATAAATGCTCTGCAGACTTTTACATGTAATCATAACTCTGATAAGTGATTGCTATTGTCTCAATTGTACAGATTGGGGTAAAGGAACTCCTCACTTACCTGACATCACACTGCTTATAAGAGAGGCTACTGCCTTTTTTTTTTTTTTTTTTTGTGGTACTGGGGATCCAACTCATGACCTCGCACTTGCCAGGCAGGCACTTATGCCTGCTGAGCTAAATCCCCAACCTGAGGCTACTGTCTCAGTCACTGTACTTGTTACTGGGACAAATTATTCCACATATGCAACTTAAAGGAGGAGAAATTTCCTTAGGCTCACATTTTAGAAGTTTCAGTCCATATTGTGCAAGTTCAAATATAGAAACCACATGGTGGAAAGGCATGGCTAGAAGAAAGCTGCTTACCTCATGGCAGACAGGAAGCTAAGACAGAGAGGGAGCCAGGTCACAGGTCACAAGCCCAGTGACATCCCTCTTCAAACCAGGCCCCATCTGCTAACAACACATTTAGTCATAACACCCCCATCATTCAATCACTGTTTAGAACCCCACCCTGAATCTCATGAGGCTTGGGGACAACATTTAGAGAGAGGTCACAGAAACTGGCTTGCAAATCTTTAATGACTGTAGAAGCAAACTTTGACCTAATAGAATCACTTAAAAACTTACTGCCTCACTTTGAGACAGAAAGGACCTTGGTGAGACAAAATACTGAAATAAGAAACTCTGGGCAAAATAAATGATTAGTGGGATGCTGCAGTGGTGGGAGCTGGGAGGCCAAACCAAGGGGCTGTATCTTGAGTTCATCTTCCCCACCCCTAGGCGATTTACCTGTGGCGCAAAATAAATTCCAATGGGTTACTTGTGCAGCAATAATGCCCCTTAGGCACCACTCCAAACCTAAACTATAAGTATGCCCCCACACCACGTGTCCGGCAGAGAGAAAAGCCAGACCTCAGTGGTCGTGGGTTCTCTCTCTGCATTCTTAAAGACCACTTTTATTTCATATTTCTATCTTTTTAACCATGCCAAAAATTCTATCAATTAGCACGGAATGTTGTTATTTTTTCCCTGTGCTGTTTTCAACAGACTCATTGTGAGACCCTTGTAAAACCACAGAAACAGAATGTTTGCATGAAATGAGAAATGATTACCAAAGAGGAATCTAAATACACTCCTTCTAGGTTCATTTCAACTTAAAAATAACTAAGTTTGGAGGTCACACAGCAGAAAAGATAGACACAGTATGAAAATGCAGACACCAAATTTTAACCCACTTTAGTCATTCATCAGATATCTACAAGCCCAAAGTGAAGAGTCAGTGCTTCAGAGAAAGTGAACTTCAACTTCCTAAGATGTAATCTAGACAGTGGACATCTCTGTCTTCACGTTGTCTGTTCACTTTGCTATTTCAACCTTGAAGATTCTACTGTGCTTTGCACCCAAATGTAAATATTTAAAATTGTGCTTTTTTTTTTTTTTTTTTTTTTTACCAAAACTCAGTATAGGGTTAATTTGCCTGTTGGAGCTGGTGTCTGTTTTCTTTCTCTGCCTCTGCCTCTTTTCTGCCCCTAGCTCTTCCTCAGAAACCTGAGCGTATGAAGTTGCTCAGCCTATCATGAGGCCAGGACATTTGCACAGGACGATGGCAGCAGTTACAAGAGTAATTCAACAAAAAAATAAATAAATAAAATAAAATAAAATAAAAAAGAGTAATTCAACAATTCTAGAAAAAGTGGACCATGACCACCTGGTCGTCACAGGAAGAAAGACCTTGCAGAGCCAAACCCCTGACCAATGGGAGTCACTGGACTTTAGCCTACTGCAGTAAATCAGTCACACCTACTGCTGCTCTCTGTTCTGAAACCACAATAGCCTAATCTCTGCCAATGCTGACTCCTTTCAACTGAAGCCCCAGTTTCCTCAAGGCCCCCAAATAAACCTTTGCTCAGCAAGCATGGGTGTGCTTAGAACACTTGGCCCAATCTCATTTCTACCATCTTAGGATCAGAAAATCCTCTTGGGTGGTATCGACCCATCCAAAATATAGTCTTACCTTTTATAAACCACTCAGATAATGCCTTTTCTCCTGAAAGTCACAAATAATAGCAATGAATCTTAGGACAAAACAGTTAAGGAAAAAGAAAGAAAAAACTGGAAACAAAGAAATACTAAATCAGACATGTGCAACCCACAGCCTGCAGGATGACTGTTCTCTTTTTTTGTATTATAATGTAAAAAAGTACATTAAGAGGAAATTTTGTTATTTATACACACTAACAATATACATTGTGTATGCAGCTCAAGAAAATTCTTCTTTATTCAATTAACCCACCTGTTGGATAGATCTAGACTATTCCAAATTCTCATGTGCTCAGAGCTGGAGCTTTTGGAAGGTAACTAAATGATGGTGCTATAGCTGACTCGCTGTTACAAAGCGGGGCCTCAAAGGTGGGCGACCTAAAAGGGTCTCTCACCCTTTCCGGTTCCTTCCTCACCCCCTGCCTCCTGGCCACCATGATGTGAGCAGCTTTCCTCTGCTCTGGCTCTCTGCCATGCCATTTCTACCCTGCAGCCCGCTGACTATGGACTGAAAATATGAGCCAAAATAAACTTTTCTTCCTTTAAGCCATAGGCGCTGGCTATTGTATCCCAGTGATAGAAGGGCACAAAACTCCCGACCTACTGTATGTCTGGAACTAGTTCCTATTCTCTAAAATCAAAGAAGGAATTTTAGGAACAATAGAGTTTAAGAGAAGAAATATTTATTGAGAGAAAAAAAGCTTCTGTCTGAGAGAGAGAGACAGAAACAGTCCTGAATGGGTTGCCAAAGATTTTCAGAATTTTCATAGAGTAAAACCCTGGGGTGAGGTGGGTCTAAAGTTGGGGAAAACTGGGAACAGGCAGATGGGCATGAGGTGGGACAGAGCTATGGTCAACCAATAAATTTAATTGTTCAGGTCAAATTGACCAAATCAGGGAGAAATGGGGAAGCGAGTCACATAGCAAGTGAGCATTCTTTGTGGATCAGTGACTCTTCCTATAGGAGACTAGGATGGTGACTCCTGGCTTCTCAAAATGATCCAGACTTAATCCCTAAGGATTATACTTAAGGGTGTGGTTGCATTTGTTTTGCCTTCTGTCTTGAGATGTGACCCCCAGCTAGAGGTGTGTGTCTCCTCCAAGATCACCAGACATCTGGTCCTCTGTGCCAGCTTCTTTGAGGGCTTAGCCCTGTCTGACTGCCTGTAATATTTTTAACTAGCTCAGCTTCCTGTAACATCATCAGTGAGGAACTACACAGAAAATGAGAGAAAGTGCAGAGGTTTAGATTCTAGACTTTCAAGGTTTCACAAAGCTGAGTAAATTTGCCATGTGATCTAAATCTACAATCTATTAAGGAACCTTTTTTTCCTAACTAAAAAAGAATTGCACAGTTCTCATTCTTCCCTCTGTCATGAAACTGAATTAGACTATGTTAAGATTCCAGTGAACTCTTAGAAAAGTTTTTTGGGCCAGAATGAAGGATCCTAGGAAGACAGCCCACCATCCTGCACTATGTCAGGGTCCTGGGGACCTCACTGCCTTGAGGTCTCCTGTGTGGACCAATGGGAAAGCCATCTTACCCCCACCGCAGTGCCAGGATTTGTTTTTTCCAGTACTGGAAATGGAATCCAGTAACTTCATATTATACCACACCCTTGGCCATTTTTTAAATTTTGGAGACAGAATTTCACTCAATTGCCCAGTTGCCAGGAAGCATCAGGATTTTTAAGCCATTGTCTTTGTTTTGCCAAATATTTTTCACAATATCTGGTGTATTTCTTTTCTCCTCTCTGTCAGGCCAAACACAGAAAACGTATTTTCTGAGGACTTCAGCCTCGTTGGAGTTATTCTCAAATTCAGCTCTGCAAATATGAGATCCGGGACCAGCTTTTAAACTGAGTCTTGCCGGATCAGGAGAAGGCGAGTGCCACCCTCAGGATCTTGGCAATGAAGGAAGAGGCCGATTTGTACTGAGCGCCTGTCTCATCTGTCTGCAGCCTGCGGTGGGAAGCGTTCCTAAGAGCTAAATCAGAGGCCAGAACAGGTGCCTGGGGCAGCTGTACATAGGCCAGGAAATGAACGGGCACTTGAACAGGAATACAGAACTGGATGAGCAGGAAAGGCACTAGCCGAGGACTCTGGAGACTCCACTCTGGCACCTGTTGTGGGTGCTCTGAATGTTACACTAGCCCAGCCCCTGGGCATCCCATCCTCAGGTCTACTTTCCTGAAGTCAGCTAGAAAAGGTTCGCTCAGGACTAAGGTGACAGAGGCCTTGTTACAAAATGAGAGCGCTGAGGAAGCCCTGGATAGCGTGGCGTGAGAAAGTAGACAAGATGCCCACTGGATCAGAAGACCTGGATTTCAGCTCCATTCTGCTCCTTCTGGCTCTGGGATCTTGGGCAAAGCCCAGCAGCCTCCTGGCCTGAATGCAAACATAGTGGAGTCGGGGTAATGCTCCTGCCCTGCCCCACTCCAGAGCTGCTGCTGCTGCTGCAGGCGTCAAGGATCTTTAGGAACGAGTGGGCTGTGCAGGGGACAAATCAGCAGAGCCCTTGGCAGAATGAAGAGAACAGGGAGCAGCGACTGGAGCTGGTGGCCCACAGGTGGAAAGGCCAAGGCTGGGTTGGCCAGAGCCAGAGCAGCACTGTGAATGGGAGGAGGTCCGAGCAGCAGGGCTGCACCTGAGTCTAGATGGAGGCCAAAGTCTCCGCAGGGTTTTCCCAGCTTATAGCCCACTCGGGGCTTTGTATGACAGATGGCATGTGTCTGTGGGACAGTCACACTCACGCATTTGTGTGCAGCTGGTTTGTGCCCAGTCAGCCCAGGCTGCCATGTGCTTCTGTAGGGCACACGGGGGATGCACTGTGACACCAACATAGGGAGCTCTGCTGTGACCCTTCCTCTGCCAGGTGTCCCCTTAGGGCAGGATCCTGCTCAGAATCCCAGACCCGGGCACAGGGTGGGAACAGAGCAAGTCATAGAAAACACACTTGGCTGGAATAGTAGAGGAATGCTTTCTGATGATTGGATTTGACCCTTCACAGACCTCTGAGCAGAACCAGTAAATTAGAAAAGCTACCATTTTAGGATTAACTCCCAAAATACCAGTCAAACACCACTTAGACTTGAAAGAAGTCACAAGAGTTAACACACTTAAGTGTGTCCTGTGTACCACCAGCCTAAATGGATTCATTTGAGAATTTTTACAAATAAAAAATAAACATACATCTATGGGAGAAAATAAAAGCATATACCAGTAATTAAACTTTTATGTATAATCAGTTTGGAAGATGTACCAACCTACAAGATAACACAGAAGACAGGATTTTGTGAGTTAATAAATCCATAACTACCGCATAAGGTACACATCTATAATCTCAGCAGTCAGAGTCTGAGGCTGGAGGAGCCCCTCAGTTCTGAGACTAGACTGGCCGACCAAATGAGTTCAAGGCCAGCCTGAACTACATTACAAAGCCCTGTGTCAAAAAAATAAACAAACAAACAAACAAACACAAATCCCACAATTGAAGAGGCTCATTGCAACATATGAGTCATTTTTAAAAACAGTACTTTGCCTTCCCAAACTAGAACTTTAAGCCAACTTAAATTTTACACCTCCCCTTTCTTGGAAGTAAAACACAAAAGCCTCTTAAGCATTCCCCCAGAATCATCAGGGAATAAAGCTATTGAATTCTACAAATAGGACTGTAAAACTACAAAGATAAACCATCAGTTTGTACTGTTTATCATCCAAAATAGTGCAAATTCCTCATTTACCGACCAGAGACAAAAAAAAAGGTCAGCTTTTTATGGAAAAGAGTTCTAAAATCATCATATCTCTAGAAAGCATATATCTGCAACAGTATCTTTCCACATGGGAAAATGTTTCTACCTCTGAGGCAAAAGGCAAGGCTCCACGGCTGGGTGAGCGGCTGCAGGAGAGCTCAGAAAGCCCCGTTCTGGGAGAAGAGTGCAAAGCAAGCATTGGCTCCAAACAGGGCAGACTCCAAGTCCAGCTTCAGTGTGACTTGGAAAATGCAGCCCAAAATTAGACTGAGCAGAGAATAGAATGCTCACACCTGCCACTCTGGAAAGCTGGGCTCCTAGGAGGAGGTCACTGTGCCCGCCAGGCCATGCTGCAGGCTGACAGCAGGACCCAGAGCTGACAGCTGGGTGCAGGGCTGACTGCCGGGCACAGGACTGTCAGCTAGGCACAGGGATAACTGCTGGGCACAGGGCTGTGAGAGCTTCTGGGCAGCCTCATGGGCTTTGTTCCAGATGAGCTCAGGGAGCGAGACCACTGTCAGAGCACTGTTTTCCTGGACAGCCCCAAGTCTTCAAACAGAGTGTTTTCAATGATGTTTGTGGCTTCAGGGCAGTCCACAGGGGAGGGAGCATGCCTTGAACCATTATATACTTAAATATTTGTCTTGTGATAAAAGGATCAGATTTAGATCACTAAACAGTCTATTAAAACAGGCAGTTTTTTGTTTTCTGTAAATATTTTCAGTTTGCAAACCATACAAACTGAATTACCTCTGCCATCAAGGCTCTGAAGCAACCAGAGACAATATGCAAACCAAAGGGCATGGCTTTGCTCCGGTAAACTTTTATTGCAAAAATAGGCAGCAGGCCAGCTCTGACACATAGGTCCTGGTTTGTCAACCTCTGCTCCAAGGAAATGTGGGCCATTTAGGGGCTAACTGATGATTTTATAAAATGCAATAAACAGTTTTAACCTCATATTCTTGAATTACACACATCATCTGATTTTTAAGCATAAATCCATCATACAATTTTGTAGGGATCTGTAATTACCTCAATAAAAATTTCAATTGAAAAGTAATCATGCCAGAGATCAGCATCTAATACTCTCTTGATTTTTTAAAAATGTTTTTTAAATCTACTCTACACTTTTATGAGCTACCTTGGGGACAAACTCATACAAATTTATGAAACAGGAATGATAATTTTTATGAAAACATTAAATTTCAGGTTAACATATATAAGTGTTATAAGTGTGTTGTAAACTTCATTTTTTTTTTTTTTTTGTCTTTTTGAGACAGGATCTTGCTATGCAGTTCAGGCTGGCCTTAGCTCACTTTGTAGCCCAAGCTGGTCTCAAACTTGCCACAATACGCCTGCCTCAGCCTCTCAAAGCTGGGTTTACCGGAGTGTGCCACCATGCCTGGCTCTTTAAGATGTTAATATTAACTAAGATTTAGGAATTTTATTTTCATGCTATTTGATTCTCGTAGTTATTGGTGCTAAATTGTTTGGTTTGGTTTGGTTTGGTTTGGTTTGGTTTGGTTTTTTTGGTACTGGGGATGGAACTCATGACCGCATGCTTACAAGGCAGGCACTTGTGCCGCTGAGCTAAATCCCTGGTCATAAAATTCATTTTTAATGCAAGTCTTCCCTAAGAGTAGTGAAAGATATATTTCACCCTTTTCCTTCTGCTTCACCTTCCCAGCATGCAGAAATTACAGATACATACTATTAAATTTAGAGGTATTTTTATTGTCACAATTGGGAAAATGTTACCAGCATTGCTGGGAATATGGCTCAGTGGCATAGCACCTCCCTGGCAAATGCAAGGTCCTGAGTTCCATTCCTGGCACCAAAAAAAAAAAAAGTTACCTGCATCTAGTAGAGGCTAGAGATGTTGCTAAATATTCTCCAGTGCAGACAGACACATACACGCAAAGAATTTTTCCATCCAAAGAGAAGCTTTCCCTTAAAGAATTTTCAGGTTCCCACAGAATAGAATGGGGTTAAAAAAAAAAAAAAAGAATTTTCAGGAGTCATGGATATAGCTCAGGGGTAGAGAGCTTGCCTAACATGCACAAATCCCTGGATTTGATTTCCAGCACTACCAAAAAAAGCAATACAAGGAAGAAAAATTATGTATAAGAATCCTCAGCTAGGGATTCATGGATGGCTCACTGCCCCTTGCAGCTAATTTAACGTGTTTAACTACACCCAGAGCTCCAGCAGGATCAGCCTTCTCCAGACACGTCCTCTGGCCACGGAACTCCCCACAGTCCATACCACAAACTGGCATTAGTTGTTCCGTGTTACTGGCAGCACCTAGGGGTGCTCACCTCTTCTCTGTCTCAGGACTGTCATCCAGCCCTCTTGATATTTTCCCCCTCTGGATAGAGCTGAAAGAGGCTTCAGATCCATGTGGGTGGAAGAGGAGGAGATGAAAGAAATCAAACTTTGCCTATTTGGTGGGACAGACACCCGCAGAAAGCCAATCTTAGCTACACTGTAAGAGGGGTCAGCTCTGGCCTTAATACTCATGCTATTGCCCCGAGTGCCTGTGTTTCTGTTGAGCCTGATTTTTCAGGTACAAAGCCCTAAAAGAAAAAAAGGGTGGATTCGAGTTCCACCTCAAAAGGGAGAAAAGAGCTGGGCCTGGTGGCATATACCTGTAATCCCAGCACTCCAGAGACTAAGGCAGAAGGATCGCCACAAGTTTGAGGCCAGCCTGGGGTACATAGCAAGACACTCTCTCTCAAAAAAAAAATCTGTTTATCATTTTTGTTATGTAAATAATTTCCCTGAATTTAGAAGACAGTTTGTAAGGCTGGTTCACACATTTAAGACATGACCTTCCTAAGGCTGGGCTCCGTACCTCATTCAGGTCTCCCTCTCAGAGATTGCCCCTGATTTATTAATAATGTACTGAAGTTGTCTACTGGCTTAAAAATACTTCCCAGCATAAATTAATTTCTCAAGATTTAGATCTTGTTTTCCCGATTCTTGCCTGGTTAAAATGCACACCAGCGCCACCTAGCATCACTTGCTCCTTCCTTCCAGATAATTCCCTACACCGGAGCTGTGGGAAAGGTCACAGAAGTCACACCTGAATGACAATAGCCAGAAAAAAAAGCAGCAGTTGGTCACAAAATAATAATAATAATAATAATAATAATAATAATACAGACAGAGAAATAGTCTTTTTTGCTCATTTCTATTTTCTTTCAGATATACAGGGTCAGGACACTCACTGAATTTCCCAAAAGCAAGATTAATGAAAAACCCTGGTTTCTAGCTATCTGGGACCCATATCCTTTTCCCTGCAAAAGACGCCCCCCCCCCCGGCCCTTATGTACATGGCAAAAATAGCCCAGGGGCTTCCAAGCCGGTTAGTTAATAAAGCTCTTCCTTCTCAGTTATTCTCTCTCCTGAGCCACTGGTTTTACTGAGGAGCAGCAGAATGGGAACTTTCCTGGGTTACAACATCACTGCAGCAAGCCTCAGCCCCTCATCTTCACCATAGCACAGCCTGTTATGCTTTCATCTTGTTATGTGCATTTTTCTTTATTTATTGCCTGTGCCTCTCTGTTTACAATGTAAATATAAATTTTTCACCATCGGGTCCCTGCATTTGCAGAATGAATAATTACATGGCTCCAGTACTTGGTTCTGCTCCTTCCTTCATCCTCTGCTCCCTACACACTTGCCCCTACTCCACCTAGATTCCTCTTTTCAAACCTCTCTCCTTCTATGTTGCTCACGTGCAGTTTAAACATTTGGTAATTTTACCAAGACAAAATGAATCAGTTTAGCTCCATCTCAAATCTTTTTCTTCACCTGCATTCCTGGAGTAGCAAGCTATGTATAAAGCACACACTCCATAGACTCCATTGGATCTCCATGCAGTGCTCCTGGTTCTTTTGCTGGTCTCCTTTATAGCAGACTCAGCCAAAGCTACTAGGTACAGGCTTAAAGTCACCCAAAGGTGGAGTTCAAGCCGTGAGAAATAAACCAGAGGTCAGATATCTTAGTTATCTGTGCTAGAAAACTACAGGAAGTCTTCAACTTGATATAAATTACTATTAATGAAAAAGAACACTAATGGAAACGACCATTGTTTTTATGATTTCAGGGAGGGTAAAAGCAAAACAAATTGCCAGCTCTCTGAAGATATTTTTCCTAAGTTACTTAGAAAGTTTAGGCTCTCTGATGTCAGTTTTGATATCCAGCCTCTCCTCTACTTTGCAGACATTTTGTATGACCTACAACTTTGTTAAAGACACGTCTAAAGCTTGCAAAGCTTCTTTTACTGGATGAAAATACACTTTGGCATAAAGCACTAAAGCCTGCAGCATTCAGTTACATCAGTCTGGGAAATCAGAAAACACATACAGTTATTAGAGGCACTGTTCTTCTGGTCACTGTCCATAAGAGACCAATTTATGTCTTCCAGTGGGAAAGGATCTGATTGGCATCAATCTACAATACTTTGGGCTAAGGCAATAGTTGATTAAGTCAGCTATTGTACTTGTAATGTCTTATTGGACTGTCCTATGATATTTTTGACTGAGGCACCCATTTCCAATCCTGTTCGTATCATGACTTCCACAGACCATGTATTTTCTCACAGTACAAATTAACCCCTGGATTCAAAAGTCAAAAAGACCTGGGGCTCAATGCAAAAAGAGTGACATCTTGTCCCAGAGGACAAGATCCATGGAACTCCATAAAGATTAGCATCTCACAAGGGGTCATCAGAGCCTTCTGTCCAGGTTCCTTAAGGAATCTTTGGAGCTGTTGGTAGTTACTTTAGGATCTATATGACTCATCAAAATTGCTTTTAAAGAATAAATTACAATAAATGTAGTTTTCCAGATCTTAACTGTATTCCTTGACAGTTCAAGAATGGAGTGGTGGTCCAGACCAAAACATGGTTCAGAATGCTGTATTTCACCCTAGATACAGGTTATATTTATAACTAGAGGGTTAGGCCCTCCACAGAGCCAGAACGAAAGTGAAACACATCCCAGCGGTGGCTGGAGATGCATCTGTTAGAGACTCGGCCTTAAGATAAAGATGAGATGACCAGACCTCCATACTTCTAAGACCTCTGGATCCATCATTTCCTAGAAGAAGTCTTTGTTCTTTCCATGCACCTTCGCTATGTGAATTGTTTCTCCATTGGGTCACTATTACCTAAGGGACTATACTTGTAACCATATATTGCTCTATAAAGCATCTCTGTATAGTGAGATCCCTGGCTATCCATTTGGAACCCTTTCTGTCTCTCAGAAAGGAGCTTTCTATCTCTTTCTATCTAGAATATTTCCTATTCTTTTTTTTTTTTTTCGGTACCAGGGATCAAACTCATGCCCTTGTGCTTGTAAGGCAGGCGCTTATGCCACTAAGCTAAATCTGCAGCCCAGTATTTCCTATTCTTAACCTGAGTTGTTCATAGAATTCATTCTTTTACTTTTAAAGAACATGAACTCGGTGTATCAGGCATCTAACTGGTTGGGGTTATAATGTTTCCTTTATACATATTTAGATATTCTGATATCATCCCTGTAACATACTTAGAGGTCCCACTAAGATATGAAATGATTAACTGGAGGTGAGAACTTTTATTTCTTGATTGCTGGATTATTTTAGGTAATTGTAATCATCATTCTTGTTTGCCACTGCTTGTGCCTTTTGTAAATCACTTTATGCCTTGAATTTATATCCTTCTGTTAAAGTGATTAAGATGTTTCTTTAAAGGTATGTTTTACTTTTTCAGACAAGTTCTTGTATTCCTGTTTTATATATATTGCATTTAGACTCATGACTGCTGTGGTTTTAATTTTAATCTTAGCACAAAGAAGTAATGTTAGAGCACCATCTAGTGGAGACTGATATACAATTCTGTGAAATGGGTCTTTTTATGAAATTTCATCTATATTTAGCTGAGGCTTTTATCTGTCCTTGAAAGGACACTAAAACCAACTGTGGTTACTCTGCCAGTTAATAATCACCTTTATGGCAGTGGCCACTTTCAAGGACAGCATAAGTTTCTCCAGGACCTCCTGGTGAATCCCCATTCCCATTAAAACCAATGCCTGATGGAATGTTGACCAGATAAGGAAATGGATTCCTTTCCAGAGACAGATCTCTGATCGCAAGAACCAGTGAAAACTGAAAGAACAACTAAGGGATCATGTCCAGAGCAGCTCTCCAGTGGATTTTCAAAGGTCCCATCAGCCCTGAGTGGGTAATTGGCACAGAATCTTCGCTTACCTCTCTTCCCTCTAGAAGGCTAAGCTGATGTAAGTTACAGCAGCTCTCAGCCTTTCACAGAAAAACAGCATATATATATTTTAAGTACAGTAGAAGCCAAGCAAAGAGGTATAGGGAAAAGGAGCTTCTAGACAGAGGAAAGATAGGCTTTGAGCTGGATGTGGTGGCACACACTTGTAATCCCAGCACTCAGGAGGCTGAGGCAAGAGGATCACTGTGAGTTCAAGTTCTGTCTCAAAAAAAAAAGACCCCCAAAAAAGGATTTATTAAAATTTTTTTATCGGGCCGGAGATGTAGCTCAGCGGCACAGTGCCTGCCTGGCAGACACGAGGGCCTGAGTTCGGTTCCTGGTGCCAAAAAGAAAATAGTAAAAAAAATTTTTTATCAGTCTTTGTTTCCAATCTTTATTTTATTTTAAAGGGAATAAAACAAAGCAATACAATGAAGCAAAGCAAAACAATCCGAAGGATATTGGCAAAAATAAGACAATAGGAAATCCACAATAGTTACTATGTTGCATATTGCTATCCTCTAAATAGATTCTCAGACTATAGGCTTTAGGTCTGCAAAATCAATCAAACAATACATGCATCAAGTTCTTTCTTCACCTCAGTTGCTATCATCTCAGCCTGTGTTCCTCTGAATCAGCCTGTTGCTGAAGGAGGGTGGGATATTCTTCCCCTGCCCATGGGCTGCCTGACTCACAGGGAAGGTGCCACTTCCTGATTCTCTCCTAGCCAGCTGGCTTTCTTAAAAATTAATGGAAAATCTTACTGGGGCAGCTTCTACCTCTGTAGGTAGACTCTACAGTTAGAGCAATTAGAAAGATGAGAGAGAGAGAGAGAGAGAGAGAGAGAGAGAAAGAGAAAGAGAGGAAGAGAGAGAGAGATCGACCATACCCACAGAGGCTCCAGGTAGCACAGTTACCATGAAAAGTTATCAGAAAGAGTTGGAGCAAGAAAAAAGTCAAAAGCCTAAAGGACCTGGGAAACCGTCCCCCTCAGCAACCTCTGATAAAACGCAAAAGAGACAATGGGAGGGCCACCTAAGGACTCTTATTTAAAATGTAAAACACACACCTTTACACCTACACCTATGTGTCTAACCTTTCTTTAGCATCACTGCACCTGCACCAGATACACACATGTCCCCTTTGCTTGGTCATTAATTCTTTTTTTTTTTTTTTTTTTTTTTGTCTTTTTCATTTTTATCGGTACCGGGGATCGAACTCATGACCGCCTGCTTGCAAGGCAGGTGCTTATGCTGCTGAGCTAAATCCCCAGCCCCTTGGTCATTAATTCTAAGTTACCTTTCTATAAGGCTCTCCTCTCCCAACTTCCATCACAAAAGACAAAAACTTATCAAATAGCCAAAAATATACAGCTATAGAGTCAGGCTAAGATCAAAGACAGCCAGAGAGCCAATCAGATGGCTACAGCTTCCAGGTCCCCATAGTGGATGGAAGAAATCACTGATTCTAAACAAAAAAAGAGCTGAAGACAAAAGTCCATGGGTATTCATTTCTGATGCTCACTACTCTTTCAGAGTATCGGTCTTCCTTCTTTCTGTTTTTCCAAATAAATCTTCTTTCATTTTAAACTGTCTCTTTAATTCATTACTAAAGCTGAGAGTTTGTGATCCCGATAAGATTCGGACAGCTGCATGTTCCAACACAGCAGTGCTGGCATGGCTGGCTCAGTATGCATCCCTCCTGCAGACATGACGGTGGCCCACACCTTTCATCCCAGCTACAGGACTTGGGAGGCCAAGGCAGGAGGAGTCCAAAGTCAGCCTGGGCACTTTAGTGAGCCCCTTTCTCAAAAAATGAAAAGCTCTGGTGATACGGCTCAGTGCGAGGCCCTAGGTTCAGTCCCTAGTTCTGGAGGCAAAAACCTTACAGTGGAAGACTCCTTTGCTAAAGTTCTTTACACAAGAATTTCTGTAACAATTGCTCTGTAAATTCAGAGTCCAAGAAAACCTTGTGCTCTCCATCTCACTAACAGATCTTCTTCCTGCTCTTAGACAACAAAAGTTATATTCAAGTCTTTCTTTCTTTCTTTCTTTCTTTCTTTCTTTCTTTCTTTCTTTCTTTCTTTCTTTTTTCTTTCTTTCTTTCTTTCTTTCTTTCTTTCTTTCTTTCTAGAAAAGGAAACAAAAAAATACATGGAGATTAAAAAAAGGTAGAAGTAATACAAAATTACAGAAAAATAAATGGTAAGAAATCCCTACTTGATAAGTTACATATTGTCATCCTAGAAATAGCTGTTCAGGTTACAAAATTAAAGTATGTAAAATGACATTCAAAAAATGACACTGCAAACAGTTCTGCTCAATGATCAAAAAAAAACTGATTAATATGGTTATCAGTCCTACACACTTGTTTTATATCTCAAAGATGGTAAGATTAAACATATCAAAACAGAACAAAACAGTTAAAAAAAAACAATTTAAAGAAATACAGATTTTAAAGCAAGTCCACTGGAGATCTTCACTGTCTATCTAATATTCTCTAGTTTCTTACAAATAGTTGCCCCCATCTTCATGCACATTAAATACATATTGCATATTATAGAACTAATCAAATCATTACAGGATGATGAAGGCTTTTTAGGTCTTCAAGATCTAACATTGGGGAAAACAATAACTACCATCGCATCTCTCATTCTCTTCGTAGTAGTTGTCCTTATCTTTACATATGCTGAAATTGAACTTAAGAGACTAGACTAATATCATTCTGATCAGTGAAAAATAGTATTGCTAGAATTTATATCATAATGCTACAAAATTAGCATTGGGTTTCTTAGTGTCTCTTCTTCAGAGTATCTGTTCATTACATCTTGCATTATTTAATCTGTTCCTGTAAATAATTTTTAAAAAAAATCTCATGTGTGAATTTCTACATATATATCTATCCTCTCTGTATCATAGGGAAAAACAAATCATAACAAGACAGCAAAACAAATTCCTAGAAAAATATGCAATGGATAAGACATATAAGACCACAATATAGGTGATCTTCCATAGTTACTATGTTTTCTCTTGTTATTTTCAATAGATTTGTCCACAACATCAGCTTAATATAGTTAAACATAGTATTACCTATTTTTATAAAAACACAACTTTGAAAGCATTGCAGGATTTGAGAGCTGTTAATAATACCAGTATGGTTATCTTTTACATCTTGTCATCTTCAGAGTAGTTGCCTCTACTTTTAGGGTTGATACTAACAAGCATACCAAATTCAAATAAAATCAGCCAAGGCAAAACCGTGGTCTTACGAATCGGATCCAATTAAGATCAGTTATAGTAAGACAATGTAAGTAATACAGGATTTCAGTTTAAGTTAATAGGAAAGTAAGGATAGTTACCATGGTATAACCTGCTATTTTTGGGTCAGATGTCTGTGCCCTCAAATCTGACATGAGTGGACAGACCAAAATAAATTAAATTAAAACTAAACATGGCGATAAGACTACTGAGTCTTTTAAATCCTGATACACTATTAACAATGACCTCTGCCTTTTTTTATAGTGTTTCAGAGCTATCTATACTAAATACTATAACTTACCGTCTCTGCCTCATGTCTGCTACTCCACTTTTCTGCTATAATTTGTCCACCTTATTCCCTCATTCCACTGTCTGCCCTGTTCATTGAGGCCTCTCTGCCACTGTTGCTGGAATCCTGGTATCCCTTCCTCTCTTTCTCTGGAATGTCCTTCAGCACTCTCTGTAGGGTTGGATTGGTGGCCATGAACTCCCACAGTTCCTCCTTGTCTTGGAAGCATCTTATTTCTCCATTAACTTTAAGAGAGAGTTCTGATGGGTATATGAGTCTTGGTTGCATATTATTTTCTTTCAGGACTTGGAATATTTCTCCCCATTCCCTTCTTGATTTAAGAGTTTGTGTTGATAAGTCTGTTGTTATTTTGATAATTTTCCCATTGTAGGTAATCTGCTTCTTTTCTCTGGCTGCTTTTAATAT
Source organism: Cavia porcellus (assembly GCF_034190915.1). Classification (NCBI taxonomy): domain Eukaryota; kingdom Metazoa; phylum Chordata; class Mammalia; order Rodentia; family Caviidae; genus Cavia; species Cavia porcellus. The sequence continues at coordinate 39,435,649 of NW_026947501.1, read as the reverse complement.
TCTGTTCTTTTGGTGGATTTCTGGAATCATGATTATTATATGTCTAGGTGTAGATCTGTTTTGGTTGTAGGTAGCTGGTGTTCTGTATGCCTCTTTTATCTGGATATCATTTCTTTTTGCTATACATGGGAAATTTTGCTTTAATATATCTGTGAATATTCTTTGTATTTCATTTTTTGTTGCTCCTGCTTCCTCACTCACATTCTTTATTCTTAAGTTATGTATCCTTTTGTCATCTTCTAGCCTTCGAATTGTTTCTTTCTAGTTCCTTGTTATTTTTAAGAGGTTCTTTCTTTCACGATCATATTTCATAAATCTCTCTTCAAATTTCAAAAGGCTGGCTTTAGTTTCTGTCAAGGCATTTTGCCAGTGTTCAATGGAGTTTTTAGTTTCCTGGTAATCTCTTTGGATCTGTTCCATGTATTCTAAGTTATGTTTAAATTCTTCTTCAGAAGATTCTCTTTCTTTTCTGATTTCCTCTGTTCTTCCATCTGTGTCCTCTTGGGCGGGGCTTGTCATTTCTTTAATTAATCTCTTTATATCTTGCCTCACTTGGATCAAGAGTACAGCTTTAAATTCATCTATGAGGTCATGGAGGTATTTTTTAATTTCGGCTGATGCTTTGTCCAGTATTGGATGGTTACTGTACTTGTTCTCTTCAGTATTTACTTCTTTTGGGCTTATTTTCTCATGTTGGGCAGCTGGAGATTTTTTTATTTTTATTTCTTGTTATGTTTGGTTTCTTTCAGACTGGAGTGTCCCGGGGGTCTCTGGCCCTCTCTGTATTGCTTAGGGCCTTTCAGAAGTGTGCAGACTTGAGTTTTTGCTGTCTTCCCCAATTTGCTGTTATCTGGGGTAGGCAGGGATGCAGGGACGGTGCAGGCTAGCCTCCAGCCTCTGTGCCAGTCAATCCATAAATTAGGCTGTACTTTCTGGATGTCATGGAGTTGTGACTACTTTGTATCTGTTTATTGGGCCCCAAGCAGAGGCTTGGTTCAGCCCCAGCAGACCCTGCCAGTTCTCTCTGTGCCAGAAGCAGCTGACTAATGTCACTGTGGTACAGGGTTCTGCCCAAATCCCAGCTGTCCTCTTCCAGACCTCTCTGTGCCAGGAGCACGGGGACAGCGGGCCTGCTGAATTCCAAGATGTCTTCCACTACTTCTCTCTATGATGCTGAAGCCAACACAGTGCCGGGCCCTGCCCAATTTCAAGATGTCCTCCACCAGACCTCTCTACACCAGGGGTGACTGTCTGATGTCACCGAGCCACAGGTTCTGCCCAACTCTAAGATGTCTTCCACCTGACTCTCCATGTTATTGATGTCGCCCGTGGTGGCGGGCTCTGCCCAATTCCAAGATGTCCTCTGGCCAACCACAGCAGCCTTGGGACCCAGTCCCTAGTACTCACCAGGGCTCAGTGCCGGTCTTCCTCTTGAGTCTACTGCACACTATGCCGCTTGCCTTCACTGTGTTCCCGGCACAGCATGGAATGATCAGAAAACTGCACAGCGTTCGGTTTCGGAGCTCCAGAGCTTTTCACAATCTCCTCTGGTGCAGCGGGGCAGTCATGGCTGCTTCGTGGGGTCCCGGGTCTCAATTTTCAGCAGTCACCAAAAGTCAATACAGCTTTTCCTATTGGGTCCACTGGTCAGTTTGCCGCATTAAAGGTGCAGGATTTGCAGCCTCCCGTTATCAGCCTTCGCAGTCTCAGCATGACTTTAAATCCTCCAGCCGTGCTGTCTTGGTTAATAAGAATCGTTATCCATTCCTCTGGCCCTCTCTATGTTGTCATATTCTAGCATCTAATATGATTTCTCCACCCAATCCCCTAGCAAGCCGCCATTTTTGAAAACTCCTATATTCAAGCTTTTCAGAAGCTCTGAGTTTCCACTTTCTAGAGATAGAGTAATGCTGGTGGATTTTTTAAGTTTTATACACTTGGGCTGGGGATATAGCTCAATGGCACAGTGCCTGCCAGGCAAGTGCAAGCTCATGAGTTTGATTCCTGGCACCAAAATAATAATAATAAAATATTAAAAGTTTTTCACACTTTTTAGAGACTTCTGGGAGAACATGGAGGATAGATAACAGCAGCTATGGAGGCTCTCTGAGATAGTCAGCTTAGAATCCAGGAATGGTGTGGTGTGAGGAGTCCTAAGCAAGGGGAGATATACCCTGCCTACCCAGGAACGAACTAAGCTGACAGAAACCAACTGGAAATGCAGTCCTGGTGCTATAACTGGAACGGATAAAATCTCAGTGCCAAAGCTGAAACCTGCGCCTCTGGAACCTGAGATTTGAATTTCCTGCCACTGCTGCTGCATCTGAATTGGCACAGCAGGGACAGAGAGGGGAAAGCTCTGAGAGTGGGAATTGGTGAACAGAGTTGACAGCAGGACTGGCGGGGAGCCCTACATCGACCTGTGATGAGTGAGAGGAATGGGGACCCTTCCATAGACTAGGCGGCTCCAACAGAGGACATTCTGGGACTGGACAGACTAGCCAGAACAGGGTGGTACAGTGACTTCAGTCACATATTCCCCTCTCAAGCAGGATTGGTGGGGAGCGCTTGGCCTGGGTGATGCCGCGGACTAAGACCCAGTAGGCTAGACCAAACCAGGTCCCAGTGCCTGGCGGTGCACCCTAGCAGTGAAGCCTTCAGTAGGCTGACGTGGAGGGGCGGGCTCAGCAGAGGCTGCCCAGGTCTGTGTCTCCCTAGTATACTGCAGTGGGTGAGAACACCTAGCCAGTGGATTCAAACAAACTAACCAACAAAGAAAGAAACTGGGCTTCCTATATATGCCTCTATGGAAGGAACAAAAACTATGAGAAGAGGAGGCAACAAGAAAGGGTCCTCAGCCCCCAATCCTGAGAACACTGATCCAGGAAAGGTAAATGCAAAGGAGAATGAGGACAGAAAACATGCAATATCAGACATGGCACCAATAGACATAAAGTGATATCTCTGGAGCCTCATAGACGAGTTCAAAAGTGAAGTATTTAATGAAGTAAAGCAAGATATAAGTAGAATAGTTAGAGAAATGCTAAGCACCACCCAAGAAAAAACAGATGGTGGAATGGAAGAACAGAAAAAAAGGGGAGAATTGTTTGATGGAGAAAATAGAGAAAACATAGAATATGTGAAGCAGGTTCAAAGAGATTACCAGGAAAATAAAAACTCTATCAAAAGCTGGCATAACAGCTTGAAAGAAACTAAGGATAGATTATCTGAACTGGAAGACAGTGGGAACATGAAATGAAAAACTTCTTAAAAATAACAAGGAAACAAACAGCAATAATACAAAAGCTAGAAGATGATAAGAGGATCTGTAACTTAAGAATTAAGAACCTAAAAGAAGAAGTAGGGACACAAACAAATGAACTACAAAGGCTATTCACAGAAATAATCCAGGATAATTTCCCTAATTTAGCAAAAGGTAAAGATACTCAGATGTATGAGGCATATAGGACCCCAGCCACCTACAACCCAAACAGAACACACCCAGGAATATAATAATTAAAATTCCAGAAATCCAATATAAGAACAGAATATTAAAAGCCATCAGACATAAGAAACAGATCACTTACAAGGGAACACCCATCAGAATTACAGCAGACTTCTCAGCATAAACCATCAAATCACGAAGAGCGTGGGGGGAAATAATTCAAGCTTTGAAAGATAATAACCTCCAGCCAAGACTGATATATCCTGAACAACTGTCCCTAGAAATTGATGGAAAAACAAGGTACTTCCAGGATAAAGAGGAACTAAGGGAATTTGCAACCACCAATTCAACTCTACAGAGAATACTACAGGACATTCTAAAAAAAGAAAAATACCAAGATTCCAGAAACAGTGGCAGAGAGGCCACAATGAATGGAGTAGAAAGCCAAAAGAAGAAGACAAACTGACAACTAATGACAGAAACAGAGCTCAACAGAAATGAGGCAGAGAAGGTTGGATGGTAGGAACAGCTATTTTGGAGAAAACAAGACATCATAATAGCTAGTGCTGATTTAATATCATCTTGTTTTAAAGGCCCATCAAGCTTTTGTTCTTCTGTCTCCATCAGTCTTAACATGTTGTATCTTATTGGATTTTATTATATGTGATAATATAAACAAAAACTTTTATAGACAAGGAGATTATACAGAAACCATTGTTCATTTTCTGTTAGTTGATTCTAAATACCCTGTAATACTGTCATTCTCTTGAATGGTTTTACATTATCTTGATATGTTTGATGCTACAATATACGAAGTTATACTCAAAGATTTCAAGGGAAGAAACACTATGGTAAGTACTTTTATGTCGGGATATCTTGTGGTGAAACACTATTTTGCTTAAATGGTTATGTTTTGACCTGTGCTGTTTTGTTGTTATGTCCTCTTTTATCTCAATCTCCTTTTTTTATTATTTACTTTTTTATTTTTATCTTTTTAATTAAGGGAAAAATAAATAAGAAATAGCAGGATATATTATAGTAACCCACTTTGATTTCCTATTAACTTGATTTGAAACCTCGTATTGTTCTCACCATCTTGTTTTGACTGATTTTCCCCTTTTCTGTTTTGCTTGATAGTACCATATTTGACAGTATAGGCAACAACTATGAAGACAATAAGATTCATTAAGACTCCCATTCTGGTTTGATTATTATCTTCTTTTGAAGTCCTATAATATCTCCAATGTTTTGGTTTTATTGGTTTTGTTCTTTACTGTTTTGTTCAATTTTATTATAACTGATGATATATATATAGGCAATTCTTTTTAAGATAGCAAGAGGCATTATGGTAATCATTGTTGATCACCTTGTATTTTGTTTTTAAATTATGTATTATGTCCATCCTTTTGATTTGACTGACTCTGTTTTGTTATGTCACATTTGGTTTTATTCTCTTCAAAAAAATTAATAAGAACTGTGGCAGTAATAAAACCCAAAATGTGTAATTGTCATTATTCAAAAGAGAGGAAAAGAAAGTGCTGTAAAGGATATAACTGCACATATATTTAAAGTGTATAAGATAGATAACCAGATTACTGAGTTATGTTGAATTATTGAACAAAACTGTTTGCAGTCTCACTGTTTGAATGTCCACTTTATATGCTTTAACTTAACTTGAACAATTATTTCTAAGATGACAATATGTAATTCATTAACTAGTGATTTCCTACTGTTTATTTTTTCTGAAATTCTGTATAACTTGTACCCTTTTATTTTTTTCTTTTTCTCCTTAAATAAAATTTTAAAAAAAAGTTTTGCACACTTTTTTGTACACTTTCAACTACTACCCCAATCTGTCTGTGGATAACTTGTGTTGTTTCCTTATATATCTACCTGACAACAAAAATATAGGCAGTTTCACTGTTTACATAGTCTGTGAAGGGCTTTCATTTTTACACCAGAAGTCTTTGAAGTGCTTAAGTTGACCCCAAAGCCATGCTATTCACTGCAGAGAAAAGTTGTCATCTGCCATTTCTGTTCTGCTTAGCTGTCTGGAGAGTCTCCTGCATGGTATCAATAATAGATCATAGAGCCACCACCAATGTAAAGGGCTCCCAGTACACTGGCACCTTTCCTTCTATTAGAAAATCAATTGATCCTTCTCCTTAATGATTCTCTCCTTCTTTGTTCCTACTCAGTCTAAGCGTGTTTTCATTCAGTTACTTCATGTAGTCATTCAACAAAACTTTATGAAGCATTTACTAGTGTGTCACATTCTGCTCCCTGTACCAGGAATTCAGCAGTGGCCACACAGACAGAACCCTACTCTTCTGACGGTCACATCAAAGCCCAGATTCCTGCCTCAGTTGCTGCAGCCCAGGCACTTTCCAATGGAAATTATTCTGTTTCCCTCAGCTCTCAAAGGTGGATGGTACCGTTAAAACATATTCTTTGAAAAAAAAAAAGAAATATGACTCTTATACTGCTGCAAAAGAAGAAATAGTAATGTTTTATTTAACTCACTGAGGAAACCAGTGATGTGTTACAACCAGTATAAGGAATTTTTTTCTTTTTAAATATCAGGTTATATGGAGTGCAGGGGATGTTGAAATGAATGTCTCCATGGAGGCAAAATAAGATTGCTCCACAGTGGTATAAGGAAGTGTACTGAATCTCTGCCACACACAGCAGATTTTGCAGGTCTATAGAGAGGAATAGTTTTATATCACTGTTGTTTATTACCTAGAGCATCAGATAACCTAGAGGGGTGTCCTATGTAGCATAAGCATGCCGAGCTGGCCACAATGCACAGAACACACCCTGTAAAACTTCAAGGCGCCTGTGCATCCTCCCTCTCTAAAACTGCAAGGATTCACAGAGAACTCCAACAAACTTGAACCTCCTCCCACTAGGTGGCAGTAGCAGCCCAACACCTCTCAGCTGTAACACAAAATCTCTCTAGAGATTGCCAAACAAACCTTGGGGGACAAAATTGATCTTAGCTGAGAGCTACTTAGCTATTAGAACAAGTAACTCAGAACCATAAACTTTAAGAAACATAATTAGTCCTCAAATAATTATTTTGTGTTCTCCTCTACAGAAACTCCTTATTTAGCACGAATTCTCTAACACATTCACAGCTATCTAGGAACAGCTGTAATCTTATTATCCAATACAATGGACTCATCTACCTTCCTCCAGGACCACAAAACTGAGCACAAATACAGCTTTAAAGAGGGGCTTGATTTTTTTTTTCAAGTCCTATGGGGGAAACTTTCAATGTGATTATTCAAAATTTGAGCTAGATCCTACAGCAAGGATCACATTCTATACAAGTCTGAAAACATTCACGAAAACAGTGCTTACCTTTATTACAAGGAATGTGTTGGTGTTTTCTCTTCTCTTTTTGGTTGGTTGAGACCTACTGCTATGATTTTAATGGTTCTCCCTTCCTAAACACATGCTGAAATTTAATTTCCATGGGCATGACATCAAGAGGTAAGATCCTACAGGATGGAAAGGCAGGAGGACTCTGCCCTCACAGATGGGGCTAATGCTGGTATAGGAGGTGAGTCTGGTCTTCTCTTGCTCTCTCTTTCCCTTCTGCTTTTCACCATGGGATAATGCAATAAGAAGGCCTGCAACAAATGGCAGTCCCTAGATTTTGAACTTCCCAGCCTCCAGATCTATGAGGAAAAAAACTTCGTTTTTTATCAGTTATCCAGTCTATGATAGTTTGTTATTGTTATAGCTTGGCATAACTGACACCATCTCGGGCCCTGTATTTGACTTATGTCTTGTATTTGACTCAGAAAAATAAAAAATTATTCAGGTTACAGATCTCATGAGAAAAGCAGAATGAGCTGCACCCACAACAGAAAAAAGTTAACCTGTTCAACAAAGAAGCAGGATGCAAGTGTCGACCAAAATTAATGTAATATTCTAGCTAAATTGTTTCCAACAGGATGTCTTGTTTTGTGATTTTCTGTTTTAAAAGCCCTGTAACCACCACCCCCACCCCCCAGTTCACAGCCACTTGTTTTGACTCTGAAACAGGGATTTGTAGGTGGTCACTGATAAAATTCCAAATTTAGCAATTTGGCTACTCGGATTTCTGTGTTGTTTACAAACCTACTTCATCTGGGGGCTCATCCAGGATTTCTATTTAGGGATTTATATGATCCAAGCCTCTCTGACATGAATTATTCCTTAGGGGGACTGCTGAGAGACATTCATTCCTTGCCCTCTAGGAATTTCTTTGTTTCAAAGAGAAATGGAAACCAAAAACCTGGAACTGATTCAGAGCAAGCCATCCAGATCCTTACTGGTAAAATTGTTTTAGTTTGTTGGGATGCCCTTCAGGGTCCTTGGAGACCTTGGATGCAATATTAAAGTCTCTAGGATTTGTTCCCAGACCAAGATATTGGCCTGGAACTTGTTGGCCTTAGGGCCAAATTAGTTTCTGGTGTCAGTTTACAAGCAGACTTAGTCTCTTTCTTTGTCGTGTTAATTTTGTTTGTCACCGGTTTTTGTTATTCATCTGTTATTAGTATCATGGATCCGTCTACTTCTGCTTCTTTGTTGCCCCTGCAATGTGCTCTTAACCATTTTCAGGTATTTCACCAGAGAGCCTCTTCCTATGCAAACCAATTTACCAGGAAAACTCCGCCCACTTTCAGGGTCTCTAACCTCTCTTTGTGTCAACAGGTCCATCAGTCCACCTCAACTTTCTGGAAAACAGCCAAGCCACCACCATGGGCACCCCACCTGGTGGGATCCCCTGGTGAGAGGGGGTACTTGCCCCGTCCTGTTGGCCTCACACACACCGCACATACCACATGCATCTGCACCCTGAAAACGGAGGCCTAGATGCCTCTGGGCTCCCTCCACAGAAAATAGCTCAGCACTCTCTTTCAATTCCCTGTGCACTGAATAATCAGCCTGAGCATCGTGCCTTAACCATTTCGTGCCCAGTGACTTCTGGCCCAGCCACAATCAAGTGATCAGTTGGGGCTGGAGGCAGAATGCATTTTGACTCTGGAGCCCTGGCAAAAAACTGAGGCCTAAACATCCCCGGGCTCCCACCACAGATACGGAGGGTGGCTTGGGCTCAGGGTGGAGTCCAGCCTGGGCTCAGTGGGGGCCATTCTCCCCTTGAAGCTCTCACAAACCTGTAGCAGATACCCTTTTCTGGGCCTCCTCCCTGGGACACTCCTCTCCCATCTCCCTCCCTCTGAAGAGCCCACCAATAGCTTCTCCAGACTATTCACTTCTGAGGAAGGAGAACGCGTCCACACCCTGGGACAAAAACTGGTCCCAGGACTGGATGGTGACCCAGATGGGACCTGGCCCATTTGGACCTCGTGTTTCCCCTCACTTGCCCTACTTGTAATTCAAGGTAAGGAGGCTCTCATGCAGAATCACCACACTTTCCTGGTTGTCTTAAAGGCAGCCACTCAGGAGCCATCCAATCTGTCTGAGCTCTCACAGAGGTAAGTTAGGTATCTAATGAGGTCTAGTCTTTTCTGTAATCTCATTTTTGTTGCTGCCGTTGCAGAAAACTCTGCTTTACAAAGATATAATGTTGGAAATGAAAGCAAGCTTTCAGTGCTTTTGTAGCAATCTCAGGTTATTCTGTCTTGACCTTAATACAGAATATATTGAGATTTGAAGTTGTCTTGACATACTTTAAAAGCTGCTGTCATTTGCAGTCTCAAGTAGTTGATGCTCTTCTAGCATGGACAAAGTCAAATCACCTGGCTTTTTCATAAATGGGTCATGGATTCATCCCTTCCTAGTGCAGGGAATCTTTTGTGGTTGAGATGTAATGCCCAATCTCTTTTGAAAGCTGAAAGGAGTGGTCATGTACTGACTAGAGGAAAGAAAGCCCTAGCTCATCCTCTTTCAGGATATCTGCTGATGTTTAAAACATGTCAAATACCCCAGTGCGCACACTCTGTTTCCATAATTCCAGTTCAGATTTGAATGGAGCCATTCTGTCAACTCTAATACATTTTTCTGTCACCCCTGAAGTGAGAGCTTGAGTTAAAGTTTGTTAAATAGTATCTCATGTAAGCAAGCCAGGAAATGTAGTGCCAGTGGTGTCTCTTTTTCTGAAAGAAATATCTGGAGAAGCTCTTGTACCTCAAAAACTCTGGCCAGTGATCTACTTTTACAAAGCCATCTCCCTTCTGCATATAAGGGAAGATGTGCATGTGCTCTTAGTCTGTCCCCTACACTCCTACACAGGCCCACATGAGTTGAAAGCATGGAATTTAATGTAGCTGGTAATTTTAATCATGTCCTGCAGGGGTTGTTAAGTTCAGGTGACATTTTTTGGCTACTAGCGTTCCTCTATGGAGGACACAGCACAAAATAGTGAAATCAGCAAGCCACCCAGTCATGAAAGCTGCTCTCTCCATGCATATACCATCACAAAATGACTGGTTCGGTTTTTCTGATATATAATCATTCAGACTTCATAGTTTTGTAGCTATGGCGTTGGTTGGCAACAAAAGTGCACCTAACATATTTTGTGCATATCCTCCTGAAAAATACATCCCACAGAAAGCAAGCACTGTTGTCTGGCTTTGTCAATATCAATAGACTGGTCAGCCTGGACTGTGTGTCATAGTGATCCATCAAACCTCTCTAACAACTCTGCCTCCATATCTTCTGCTGTTTCATCAGTTCATCTAATTATGGTTCTAGACTTAAAAAAAAAAAAAAAAAAAAAAAAAAAGGAACACATACCGGTAACCTTTTGAACTGCAGCCTCTCCAAAAGGTTCATAACAAATGTCCTCAGTGGCAGGCAGGATCAGTCCTTCACCAGTAGTAAAGGGCTTCTTAGCTTTAGCCATGCAATAAACCCTTAGAATGATGCTCTCAATGCAGACACACTTAATGAAGTGGTGGCTTTCAACAATTACTCTTGTTCTTGGTGTTCAAAGTTTTTTTCTTTTGAAAAACACAAAATCCTGGTCTTTTAATGCAGGGTACTTGGTCTCCATGTAGCAAAACAGTTTTGAAAGTTTCGTGGCTTCACTGAAGAGCTGATCACCATGTATTATACAAAGCAGACTTGGTGAATGTGACTCACCTGGTGCAGTGAACACAATGAACCTATAATTTAAGTGGAGTCTTTGTGTTTTCTTTTAAATGCAGCTTCTTTTTATTGGCAGGATTAGAGTCATCTACTGTCCCATCATTGGATCTTTCTTTCTTTCTTTCTAAAGAAGCTGCCTAGTGACATTTGTTTTTTACTATTTTTGGTTAGGGTTAACTGGTGGGCTTACCAAAACTGTGACTGAGACAAGTGCACAATACAAGAAAGTGGCCAGGGTGGAAATGGTAAATAAAATGATGGGCAGGTCTCATGCAGACTAAACTAAGTATCAGATTCTGATGTAAAAAAAAAAAAAACCTGCCACCAGGTGCAGCTGTATAATCAATGTACATCAACCCATTTGCAACTCTAAATCTTGCTACTGGATGAGCTTAATTTTTACTTGCCACTCCCTGATAACATTGTGATATGAGTCTTCAAGCAATTAAATTTATTATGGTCTGTACAGTCACACTTTGTCTTAGTTACTTTCTTGTTGCTGGGGAAAAATACCCCATACCCACAAGTTAAAGGAGAAGTTTATGTTGGTTCACAGTTTGTAGAGGTTTCAGTCCATAGTCAGGGGCTCCAAGCCATGGTGATGTGGCAGAAAGACAAGGCACAGGAGAAAGCAGAGCAAGATCAAGGCAGTAGGAAGGATATGTACTTCTGGGCCATACCCACAATGACCCGCTTCCTCCCACCAGGCTTCACACCCCAGCATCACACCCAGCTATAAACTCCTCAGTGGATTAATCCACGATCACACACCCATGATCAAGTCATCTCCCTAAAGCCTCACCTATTACCTCATGAGGCTCTGGGGAGACACCTAGATATAAACCATAACAGACCTCACTGCTCTACATGTGTTTGCAGCCACTCCCCAGTGCTAGCATCACCTCAGCTCCACTTCAAGCATTAGATTGGCATAAGGAATACACAACCTAAATTCCTCCTATGCATTCCCAGTAGGGCTTGTGCTTCTGGGAGAAACTAATGCCTTTGCTGGCTTTGTCAAGCAGGATGTCGGGCTCAGGCAGCAACTGGGTAATGGGGAGCAGTTGTAAATACAATTGAATCTTTGCTTGCTCACCTGGATGATGAGGGACTTAGGGGCCCTTGCTCTTCAGAGGAGCTTTATTGAGGAGCCCAGTGCTTCTGAATCTGATCTGCCCCTCCCTGAGGCCTCCCTGCCCTTTCAGCCTCAAAGTAGCAAAAGTCTGAAGAAGATTCCTTTTGCCCAGAGCATGTACGTTTCAGTGACCAGTTTCAAGCCACTTGTCCCTTTCTTTCTTACTAGCTGTGACTTCCTCAGGCAAGAAACCCCTCTCTGGGAGGGCTTCAAAATTCATTCACTTCTAGGTGACAGAAAACCCAGCTCAAACCGACCCCAGGAATTGATTGGCTTTCCAAACTGAACAGTTTGCTACTTGGCTTGACTGTATTTCAAAGGGTATGACTATGCTGTAATCTGCATCTCAGCTTGGCCCCCACTATATTGGCACCAGCTTTAGGTGAACTTCTCAGCATCATCACTAGTGGCTTCCAGAAGTGTCAGCTGTGGGTCACTCACCCCTGAGCACAAGGTTTCCTTTAATTAGCCATTCCTAGAAAATGTGCCCACTCAGAGCCAATTAGAAGGGTGGATTTTCCTGAGCTTGAGTCTCAAATTCTCTAGAAGCTACAGTTATCTCCCTTGGAAGCCCATAGACTATGGGGAGGAAGGGTGGAATAAAAGTTAGGATACTGTCACCAGGAGGAAGCAAGAAACCGATGCTGGGAAGTCAAAAATAGGATATGGCTACACGTGCATGAGAACACCAAGACTGTTCATCTTTGGCTTCTACTGTATCTATTATGTTTAGATGCATTGTGTTTGTGTTTTCATAGAATGTGGTTTCAAGTTCTTTTTGGACTCAGGGGAAGGTATAAGTATATTAATAAATCAATAAAATACCAAAATGGCTGTCACATCTGTTAGTGTCGGGGATGTGGTCCATGAGTGAGCAACATGGCAAAGGGGAAAAAAAGAATTAGAATTTAAATACTCATACAGAGAATTCTTACTATGGATATCTTACACAAAACAAGTAAAAGCTGATTTACAATGCTTTTTACTTATTTATTATCACAACCCACCGCAGTTTCTTGCAAATGTCTGTATTTCCCTGAAGATGATAGATTTATACAGCCAAGAAGCAAGAACTGTTTGCAGTGAATGCATGGATACACAGATCCCAACCGAGGTCCTGGGAACAGTTTCCTCTTTCACTCCATCCTGTTCACTGCATTCTATCTACACAAGTTGCTTGCTTCAGAACCCTCAGGTCCCACCCTCTTCTGTCTGACACAAGAAGCTCTGTGCAGGCATTGGTCAATTCTGGTTTTTGTTTTGTTTTGTTTTGTTTTGTTTGGTACTGGGGATCGAACTCACGACCTTGCACTTGCCAGGCAGGCTCTTATACCACTGAGCTAAATCCCCATCCCTAATCAATTCTGTATTATTACACCAGCTATATAACTTCTCTCCCTTGCCCTACTTTCAATTTTCTTCTACAGCCAGCAGAACAATTTTTGAAAAACCAAATCTAATCATGTTATCCTTCTGTAACTCTTACAAGACATCTCATTGTTTGGGGGGTAAAATCTAATTTTCTTAACAAAGCGTGAAGGGGCTGCCCATGAGCAGACCCCTTCCTTTTCCTTTGGCATCACTTTTTTCTACTGTCAGCCTCATGCCCTAAACTACAATCACAGCCAAGTGTAGTCAGGAATTGCAAGAACAACAATTACGTACAGGACACAGAATTTATAATATTATTTTATGATGGTCACCCAGAGTTAAATACAAGAAAGTACAGGAAATCTGTCCACAACACTAAAGACCTAGAAAAATCCATCTGAGGGACTGGATCCCACAGCAATGTCCTGCATGAGTCCAGCTGAAGACCTCCCACAGTCCAACTTGAGTTCTAGGGCCCATGATAATGACACATGCTAGTCTGTTTTATGGATCTGCACTGGGAGAACCCAAAGGTCAGTGGTGGAAGATAGAAAGTCTATGACAGTGGGATAAAAGATCTGTGCCAGTATTTTGAGGGTTCTACAGTGGAGCCAAGAAGTGACACTCAAAATGAGGACCAGAGCTCCTCTGAAAAGTGCCACTGCCATCCTCAGCAAGCTCCTTCAATGATGAGACAGACGAGCATGTCAGGAAGCCAGTGTGACAAGCTTCTTCTGGAGATTAAAGAGCAAACATCTTCCCCTTCAGAGCCAGGAAGTGATTCTCAGAGCTCCCCGAAAGTGAAGCAAAGCCATCTTCAGCGACAAGGTCCTAAGGATCTTCAATGAAAATGGCTGAATTGATTTCAGGGAGGCCAGCATGACAGCTCCTCCTCATTGGAGAACCAATGGCTCAAAACAGCACCACTTAAGAGAACAGACAACGGGGCTGGGGATTTAGCTCAGTGGCATAAGCACCTGCCTTGCAAGCAGGTGGTCGTGAGTTCAATCCCCGGTACCGATAAAAATGAAAAAGACAAAAAAAAAAAAAAAGAGAACAGACAACACCTCACTCTTCCTCTCCACGTCTTCTTTTATGCTGGCAACTTTCCTCAGGTGGGCCATCTGCACTCAGCCCCATGCCTATTTAATTCAGCTGGTGTTGAGTTGACCACAAATTTTTAATCTATAACACCGATCATCTCTCTTATCTCTAGGTCATCTCTGATCTCTAGTTCTGGACCTATTTCTTATACATGTGCTTCTACTTACTTTGCCCAGTAGGGGGCAAACTTGCTGAGTTCAGAGCCCAAAACCTGTATCTCTATCCTTAGGGCCTTACGCTGGCACATGGTAAGCGCTCAGTAGATGGTTGAGTGGATAACTAATGGATCAAGTCAACATTTTAAAATTTCAATACAACCCAGAAACTGTATAATTGAATAGAGCTTATCAACATATGAGTTAACCTATATGGAGAGTGTATGGCATAATTGAAAGGATAAAGGAAGAATAAAGCATTGAGTTAGAAGAACCAGTTTGGACTCATCTCTGTCATAAACTGGTAAAGACTTCCCGCATTTCTTGGCTCCTGGCCCCACTCCAGCACCTCAGTCCTGTAGTCACATCACCCCTCACTCTGGTTTCCTGCTGCCCTGTTCTAAGAACTCTTGTGATCACACACAGCCTGCATGGGCAGTCTACGATAATCATCTCTCTATCTCAAGAAACTTAATTTAATCCCAATTGTACAATCCCTTTTGCTATATAAAGTGACATTCAAAAGAAGATGAGAGGGTATCATTATTTGACAGACCACAGATAACTATACTCAAAAGAAATAAGCCTGCACATCACAATTTTATACAGAAATTACATTGAGAGGATCATATAGTTAAATATAAAACACACAACTAAAAATTTTAAATAATTATGTAAGAGAAAGTTTTCAGGAACTAGAAGGTGGTGAAATCTCTTAGAATGACACCATATATGACCCATAAAAGGAAAATAGGTAAATTGGACTGTATCAAAATCAAAAAGTTTTGTCCTCTCAAAGACTTGATGATGAAAAGTATGGTAGAAGGAATGAAAAGACAAACTCTAGATGAGAGAAATCCTTGCTAGAATATGTAAGATCATCAAAACGCAACAGTAAAAACAACAAAATAACAGCAACAATACCCTAAACCCAAACAAGCCAACTAAAACATGGGTAAAAACACATAAAAGTACATTTAATTAAAGAGGATCCACCGAAGGCAAAAAAGCATGGAAAATGATATCGAGCATTCTTAGCCTCTAAGAAATGCAAACTAAGACTATGGCTAGTTAACACCGCAGGACTATGGAAATAAAAACAGAGACAGCACCAAACGCTGGCTGGGATGCGGAGAAAATGTGTCTCTCTCCTATAGTGCTGGTGGGAATGTAAAATGGCACAGCCACTCGAGAAAGCAGTACGGACATTTTTATAAAAAGAAATTAAAAGGGCTGGGGTTTAGCTCAGTGGTTTAAGTGCCTGCTTGGCAAACACGAGGTTGTGAGTTCAATCCCCTATACCAAAAAAAAAAAAAAAAAAAAAAAAAGGAAATTAAATACAGCTACCACATGATCCATCAGTTAACACTGTTACACTCCTGGACATTTATACCCCCCAAAATGGAAACTGAAATCCACACAAAAACTGTGCATGAATGTTCATAGAGGCTATAGTTATAATTTAAAAATTGAAAGTAAACTTCTTTAAACTGTGAATTTAAACAAGTTGTGGTACTGTATGTCCCTTCCATGAACTTCCATTTACCAATTGAAATTTATCGACTACTGGGGCTGGGGATTTAGCTCAGAGGCACAAGCCTGCTTGACATGTGCAAGGTTGTGATTTCCATCCCCAGTACCAAAAAGTATATTAATCAACCATCGATACTTAGAACAACTTAGGAGGATCTCAAGGACATTGTGCCTTGTGAAAAGGGCCAACCTCAAAAGGTCACGTGCTGCGTGATCCATTTACATAATGTGGTCAAAATAGCAGTATCAATGCACAGATCTGACTAGGAATTGTCAGGGCTGGGGCTTGTGGGAGGGGAGAGGCAATGTGAGCATAAGGGACAGCATAGGGAGATCTTTGTGGCCATGGAACAATTCCTTATCTTCATTGCAGCAATGTCTACATGAACTTACATCTGGGATAAAACAACATAGATATTGTCCCGGTATCAATTTCCTGAATTTGATATTGTGCTATAATTACATAAGATACAACCATTTTTACCACTTCCTGTGAATATGCAATTAGTTTAACATAAAAGTTAAAAAACATACTTGCATTGTAGACAGACTTTCCTGTAAGTTTGTAAGCAATGAAGTTACTTTCTTCACATGACCTTTTAAAATCTATGATGAAACACAGTGTGAAAGCCTGAGCTTTTGCTTTGCAGCAAGAAAGAACTGAACCTGAATCTTTGCTCTGCCATTTACTTTCTTTCTTGATCTCAGACAAGTCCTGAAAGTCGATTTTATCATCTTTAATATGGGTATATTATCCATATGATAAGGTTCCTGTTAGGAAAAATAATTTATGTAGAAAGCCTTCTTCATAGAAGTATTTCACAGATTTGTCTCTTTTTCCCTCTGTAGATATTGTCATAAATAAAATCATAAAAGTTTAAAGTTTTTCAGGTTTCTCTGCACTGATGGTTTGAAATACAGTGACTGCATAAGAACTCTGCCAGCTTTACTTTCTAAGATTCTGTGTCCCTGAATTACTTAATCCTGGAATTTCTATCTGTCAGGAAGCAACGCTACAGTTGCCACCAGGGGGCAGGCCATCCTCTGTCTGAGGCCTAATTTGGTCACCAGAGGAACAGGTAACTCACTATATTTAGATTATGAGGTTTTTGTGTTTCCTGCTAGGAAGGACTTCTAGAACAGCCTGAATTCTTCATGGCTCTAAAGTTTTCAAAGTGTTCCAGTAATAAACTTAGTTAAACTTGGTTCAACAATCTATCAGATAGTTATCAAGTTCAAATAACATACTACATTAAGGACTTGGGAGCAGAGTTATATTAAACAATCAGGCTTCATTGCATGTGAGTGTGTGTGTCTGTGTGTGTGCATGCGCACCTGTGCATGTATGTTTTTCAAGATTTTTTCTGCTGAATCCACTATATGACATGTTATAAGGTATTATAAAAGTATTGACTCTCCTCCTAACTTCCAAAGTTTAAAATAATAAGACTGAGGTGGAAAAGGGCAACTCAGCTAGACTGCAAATCAGCTGGTGAACTCCCTCAAGAAATTTCTGGTCAAAAGTGACCAGCTCGCCCCAGTTTTCCTGGTGCTTTCTCAGTTTTATATCAAAAATGTCACCTCCCATAGACCCTGGGAGACCGGGACAGCTGTGGGTCACCATACCTAGAGATGGCCTCTCTCAGCCTACAGACCAAGAGATACAGGTACGAGGCATGGGAGTGGATTTCAGAGTGACTGCTCCTGTCTCATCACTCCATCCTGTCCTGCTGTCAGGTAGACACAAAGCTGCCCTTTGAATTCCAGAACGACATCCATAAGCAAATCTCAGTCATCAAACCCCAGAAAACCCCAGCGAAGGGTGGAGAATAAGTTGCCGGGAGAGGAGGTGCTTTAGCCTGGATTGTCAGAGACCCTCTGAGATGGGAGCAGTGAGCTGAGCCCCAAGTGAAAGGAGGCAAAATACATAAGGGGCGGGGAACATCGCAAGCTGAAGAACAGTGCAGGGCCAGGAAAACAGCGTCATCAGGACTGAAAGGAAAGCTTGATGTGGCGAGAGAAAAGGAGGGAAGGAATGAAGGTGAGCAGTTCATGGAAGATTATGTGGGCCTCAGTAAGGAGTCTGGATTTTGCTCTTGGTAGGGAAAAGAAGCTGCTGGACTCTCCTTGAGATGAGGAAGGATATAGGCCAGTATGTCGTAAAACAATCACCCAGCTGCTGTGGGATAACAGAAACCATTCGGGACACTCCCACCACTGGAATCAGACACATACTGTGCGCCAGGTAAGAGACCACACCATCATCTGGGGGTGCAGGGCAGCAAGACCACAGCTCTGACCCACATGGCCTCAGGGAGTCGTGTTCTAGAGCAGCTCAGAGCCTGGTGCTAGAAGCCTCAGGACAGGATGGCGGGGAGAGTTCTGGTGGCAAAGGCAGGAGCTCTAGGAGACAGGGCTCTTCAGCAGGTTTCCCAAATGGTCACTTCACCGGCTCTTCTGGGGACCCACCTCACCTGTGGATGTGACACAGGCACATAAGTAGTGAGGGAGGGAGTAAGAGGAGACACACAGGCCAGCTGGTGCTGCTAAAAACACTCCACTACCCACCTGGTCGGTCGCCAGCATGCCACCTCCCGTGGCCAAGGAGACTGAGAATTAGACAAGTCCCATGGGGCAAACCCTCCAATTAAATGTTTGAACTAAGTTATAGAGACTCAGTAAAGGGATGGCCTGGGCGAAGAGAGCTGTGCCCTCCCAGCAGTAGGAAACACAGGATCACAGAAAGGCCACGAGGCTGAGGAGCAAACTGGTCCTCAGTGTGGAGCCTGGCTGGCTGCATTTGTGCTTGGCCTGGAAACCAACAATGAATACACTGCTGTGATGTCACCAAGTTTGCAAGGTAAACATGGCTCAGGGCTCCGAGGCCAACTGCCTCCCTACCAGTGTGTTTCATCTGGCGGGACTGGAGTGGGAAGAGACATAGGCATCCCGTGATAGTGACATCACCAGGAGCTGCCATCCAGTTCTCCTTGGGAGAACCTAAACTAGTCTGAGCTGATCACCGGCACTGTTGAGTAGTCTCGTTCACTCCTCTAACCCCAGTGAGGCACCTTCATCTCCCAGGTAACACTTAGGCCCTGAGGAGGCAGACTTAGACACCTAACCTGAAGTAAAGAAATAACAGATAGCCAGATGGGGTGGTACCTGTAATCCCAGAGCTAGGGAGGCCGAGGAAAGAGGATCACAAGTTTGACACCAGCCCAGATCATATAGCAAGACCTATCTCCAAAAAGCAAAAGCAGAGAATGAAGAAATAGCAAATAAATGCTTGAATCTTTCTCTTTTTTCATAGGCCACTGTCGCTTTCTACATGGTCTTGATTGTTAACATCCCATCACAGTATTTCTCCCACTGTGTTTGGTCATCCTTATATTTATATGTCCCCTCCCTCAACCGGGAGCTTCCTGAGAGCAAGGATGCTATGACTGTCCCCAGCACCCAGCATTCCACCTGACACACGTTTGGTACCCAATAATCATGACTGAAGCCAGTCTGGGATTTTTCTCTGGTTTTAACTTTTCAGGTCCTGGGAGATTTTCACTTCTGCTAACCCTGAGTCAGAACAGGATGCATCTTGCTTAATAAAAACAAAACCAGAACCTCCAAAGCAGTCACTAGACCCAAGAATCCCCCTAAGGATGGAGATGTGTGTCCCAATCATCAGTTCTACCACTTCTTTTTTCTTTTTTTGGTACTGAGGATCAAACTCATAACCTCGTGCTTTCCAGGCAGGTGCTTACACCACTGAGCTAATCCACAGCCCCTAGCTCTACCACTTCTTGCTCAGCTGTGAGCAAACGCTTCCTGCTGCACCCCGTATCCCAGCTGCACATCCACACCGCATGCTGGGAGGACGAGGCAAGGGTACTCGATACTTGACACATGAGCACTTTTTTTTTAACTTAGGTGAAAAGAAAAATCTTGCAAATCTCTGCCTGTTACTCATTGTTTTCCTGCTATTTGCTGACTAGCAAAGCTTATAATAAAAAATCATTAATTTTCTAGTGGTTTAAGTGTATTTTACTATTAATCAGCCATCTCAACATTCATTGGCTAGGTTTTATTACACATCAGTGTGGAAAACACCTCCAAGTCAATAGCCAAAATCTTGGTAATCTTGTGGATTTTCAGAGGCCTTGGAGTAACTTTGTAGTTCCTTCAATTGGGGTATGACATGCCAGGAAAAAGAAGAGAATTTGACTACAACTTATATCTTGGATCCAAATTCAGGAGACCTCATTTCCGTCCCAGGAAAATAATTCCATTCAGGCAACTTCCCTTCTTCCTCTCCCACTCCTCCTTCTCCGATGTCAGCCCTTCCTCCCCCAGCCACCCCAAGAAATATTCCTGCAGGATCCCCCCACACATATACAAAATGTGCATAGAAGTCATAGGACAGTACAAAGGTCTTTGACTCTAATAAAAAATAAAACTAAGAAAAACAAGGATTTTTTCATGCCCTGTGCTCTTAAAATAACCCAGGAGCTGTCAGGCATGTCCAGGAGAATTCTGTCCATCCACCATTTGTCTACGAGCTACTTCTATCATTTGACCTCAGCTTTGCTTACATTTCCAATGCTACCTTTGGCCTCTAATGATTTGCTATTATTATGGAGCCTGGTATATTGGTCAATGTTTAGTTTAAGAAAACAGAATCCACACTAACTAGTTTACACAGAAAATATTTAATTTAGAGTCACTTAAATCTTGCAACCTGGGTTTGGTGGCACAACCTGTAATCCCAGCATTTGGAGGCCGAGGCAGGAGAACCACTGCAAATTCCGAGTAAGCCTGAGCTACAAAGTGAGCTCAAGGCCAGTCTGAATTGCATAGTGAGAACTTGCTTCCAAAAGACAAAATTAAATAAACAAATAAATATAATCTTGCCATATTATTGGAAGCTTTAAAGACATGCAGTCTAGATCAAGAATTCAGGAACAACTCCTTTATCTCTATACCAAGAAAATAGTATTGCTACCCACTATCCCCCAATCTAGCACTTTCGCCATAATCTACAGGGCAAGATGTCCCTTATCTTGTCACCTTCTCAATTTAACTGCTACTTGTGTGCTTATTCTTGACAGAATGGGAATCAGATTCCTAGCCCAAATGGGGAGGTTTGGGTTTTTGTCTCTGCAGTACAGGAAAGCATGCTAGAAGGGACTGGAACAGATGTATGGGGAGCCAGTAAGCAGACATACTCTACCAGCTGCATTTACCTTGATTTCATCCTCTGCCCTTGGAGGTCCTGGTACCCCAATACCCAGAGATCTTGCTAATCCAGTGTGATCTCTGGGCCAAGAGTATCAGTGCAGCCTAGGAATTTCTAGAAAGAGTCTCAGTCCCCACCCCTCTACTCCATTAGCATCTGCATTGAGAATCTGATTTATGGATGTGAAGTAAGGTTTGAGCATCAGTTTGTAAGAATCTAGCACGTGGCGAAATTAGAGAGCTCTATACTAGGAGATGAGAAATCTCTGCATTGGGCTTTGCAGTCTGCTCTTGGTGCTGAGAGACCAGGGTGCCATGGCTTTGCTGTCTCCCTGAGATTGAGTGTTAGGTCCCTCTCTCAGCTTCAAGCAATGTCAGAGTTGTTACCAGTCTGGCAGTTTGCTCTTTAGTTGCAGAGACCCTGAAAAACAGAAAGATGCTGAAAACTTAAATTTCCAAGTTACCATGGGAAACAAATTTCAAGACCAGAGAGTTTCAAATAGACCACACACTTTCCCCAAAGCCTGCTACTTGAGCATTTAACACAAGCATCTAGACATTCTGTACATCCATTAAAATGCCACAGACGTCAACTGAATATTAGCAATGCACTATGCTTTCTTAATTGGTACAAATGCTTTCAGATTGTTTACATTTCTAATATACACTGCACCATCACCTAAGACTTGGACTAGAATGTATTTTCACTGTGCTGACACTAACAGGCACTTCATGGAACCTAGCGAAGGTGTGGTCCATTGCATTCTAAATCAGTTAAACTCTTGGTTTAGTTCAAAGTAGACTCATAGCCATTTTTCAGAACCTAATGGATTGGATTGAATATGTGGCATAATGTGTTACAGGGCATATCCATCTATATAGTGTCTTTTCAAAATGCTAAGAACTGTTTGCTGGTTTTGGATGCGAATGGTTTTTCATTCAATGCTGGCCAAGCCTCACCTGCAAAGACTTAAAAGCCGGGAGGGTGAATAGTACTGCCCACTTCCCTCCCTGCCTTCTCCCAATTTCTCTGGCAATTACAACACACGGAAGGCCATTCTTCATCAGTTGGTAGAAGATTTAAGTGGCCAGCTTCTGTATTCCTCTTCATATGTATCACCAGTAGGCAAGATTTAAAAAGTCAACATTTCCAAGTGAACTAAGACGCCTGAGCTAGTCTGCTGTGTAAGTAAATACCTTGTATCAAAATCAGTTTGAGTTCACACTGGCAGGCACTATTTAGTGAGTGACAGGCACTGGTTTCTAGTACTGGTATCTCCAAAAAGGAAAACTGAAAAGAAGCATAGATTTCACCATGAGAAAAGAGGAAAGAATATTTAGGAGATCAACCATAAAATACGAAAAAGTCTTCACGAATCTGAGGTTAAGAATTTAAATATAGCTGGGTGTGGCGGTGGACATCTGTAATCCCAGCACTTGAGAGGGTGAGGCAGGATGATTGACGCAAGACTGAGAACAGTCTGGGCTATAAAGTCAACCTGAACTGCACAGTGAGACTCTGTCTCAAAAAGACACACACACAAAAAAAGCAAAGAATTAAGTTACAGGCCAGGTGTGGTAGGGCAAGCCTGTGATCCCAGCACTTGAGAGATACTTACTTAGTGAGTTCAAGACCAGCCTGAGCTGCATAGTGAGATCCTGCTTCAAAAAAAAAAAAAAAAGTACATGCATAGGTCTGAAAAATTACTGAGGTCATGAATATTCTGTGCCCCTTCATACACAGTAGAATATTATTCAGTTGTAAAAAAAAAAGATGCAATTTTGTCATTTACAAAGATGAGCCAGCCTTAGGACATAAGATGAATTAAGACAGGCACAAAAAGGCACATACTGCTTATATGTACAAAGGTGGAAAAAAAAAGTCAGCCTCACAGAGACTGAGAGTGAACAGTGGTCACCAGGAGATGGGAAGGGGACGGAAGGATGGAGAGAGGACTGCTGGTGGTTGAGAAGCTGAATAGAAGGGATAACTTCCATATTCTATACACAGAAAACTGCCAGGGATATAAATCAGCCACACAGTGCCTCCCTGGCAAGTGCTGGGTCCTGAGTTCAATTCCAGGTAACAACAACAACAACAACAAAAAAAAAACCTCCAGCATAAAGCCCACTATCCTGGATGGCAATAATAGTATATTTCCAAAATGGCAAATAGAACTTTTTTTATTTCTATTTTTTTTATTTTAAAGGGACTAAAACAAAACAATAAAAAAGAACAAACTATAACAGTGAGAACAATATAGAATTTCAAAAACAAGACAGAAAGAAATCCCCTACAGTTGCTGTAATGCATATTACTATCTTCTAAACAGATCCTCAGACTACTGGCCCCAGGTCTGGTAAAGTCAATCAATCAATCCAAGCACTAAATTGTTTCTGTACCTCAGTTGCTATCATCCCAGCCTGTGTTTCTCTGAATCAGTTGCTTACATGGGGTGGGGGAGTGGGGCTCTTTTTGTCTCCTTAACCATGGCCTCTGCCGGCTCATGGGAGTAAGAAGATTTTGAATGTTTCCAACACAAGTAAATAGTGAATGTTTGGGGTGATGGATAAGTCAGTTGCTGTGATCTGATCACTACATATGTATACATGTATTGAAACAGCACACAGTGTCCCATAAATATCTTTTGCTTTGCAAATAATTTGTTGTAAATAGGATAAAAATATACCACCACCCCCAGCCAAATATTCTCTGCCATCCTCTGGACCAGGGAGACTAACCTGGGCTGTCCTCCCTGCTGTCACACCCCTTTCTCAGTACAGACTGATCCCCAAACTCTTCTGTAAGTCTTTCCGTCAGTCTTCCAGATATTGTACCCTGGATAGTGTGGTTATCTTCAGCTACGGGTTGGTAACCAGCAACTCGCTTCCCATGTCTAGGTTGGCCTTCTATTAAGTTTTTAGTAATTAAACTTCAAATCTTTCAGTATTTGAAGAAGAAAGAAATTCTTTAAGGAACTTTTGAGAGAAAATATTTCATGCAAACTGAGGCTAGTTGGGTGGGTTTAAGAGAGAGGCTCAGCCCACTTCACACCCCACCTTGTCTGTACCTGAGTTAGGTGTTTCGTTAGGACCTCACAGAGGGGGTGAGCAGCCCAGGATGAAAGTGACCCAGCAGCTGGCAAAGTGGACCCAACTCCATAGTACTCCTGGGGGAAGGGCACTCCTGGGGGACATTACACATCAAGTTGGCTGCCTGGTCATTCACCAGCTTATTGACAGTCACCAGTCTTGATGCTACCAGCAGGTATTTTCACTGACATTTACATTTCAGGCAATAGCTGTTGATTAACCAAATGGGCTGCATGCAATCAGTCCACAGCTTTAAGGGAAAATACTACTGGGGGAAGCACTCTGCTTCCAAGTTCCTTTTGGAATTGACACTGCAACATCAACCCTTCCCTGGGTTTCCAGCCCTCCCTGCAGCATTCAGATGTACTAGCCCACAGAAGCATGAGTGACAAAATACAAGATATGACCCTTTCCATCCCCAGCTCTAATTCTTCCCACTACCCATAATCTACTTCCCGATGTAAAATGTGAGCTCTGAGCCAGGGAGAGATGTAGTACAAAGGGGAAATTATAACACAGGAGCTATCTATGTTCTGTAACTCTCCAAAAAGCAGGTCCTCTGAAAGGAGTTTCTCTGCTGAGCAGAGAGGAGACAGCATGATGTAGGGTCATCCGGAAGGGGCCCATGAATGGGGGCAAGCAGTAGGGTGCAGGCTGCCACAGAGAAACTCTTTTAGATGCACAGGGAACTAAGTTTAATAGTAACATTCTTAGTGGAACTTTATTTTGAGGTCTCTTCCCTAATGAAGATTGGACATCGTAGCCAGATTTGCTTCTGATTAAGTTGACGAGAATATATGCTGGTGCAAATCTAAAAAGCTGCTTACAAATTTATCTCAAAGTTGCCTGCACTATTGAAAAAAAGTAGTTATTCTGTTGTGAGATTGTTTTTAAAAAATCTGGTTCTCAGCAATATATTCTTGTTTCTCTCCCCCTGGTTTAAGCAAAATAATGTGTTTCTTGGGCCTTCTCTGAGACTTGAAAACAAATGTGCTTTATGAATCTCCATGAGACCAAGAGCTGAGGGAATAAACTTCTTAAACTTATTTTACTATGGGATAGTTTTTGTTTGTTTGTTTGTTTGTCTTTTTTGAGACAGGGTCTTATTATGCAGCCCAGGCTGGTCTTGAACTTGTAAGGATCCTCCAGTCTCAGCCTGCCGAGTGCCGGGATTACAGGAGTGTGTATGGAATATTTTTTAAAGAACATTTCTTGGAATTTACGGTTCACGGAACACACAGACTTGTACTAATTTTTCAAAGGTGGGTTTCCTATTATTTCCAAGTTCCTGAGTATTTTTTGTTTGTTTGTTAAGTTGGTTGGGTGGTTTCTGGTGTGTTTTGTTTTTGTTTTTGTTCTGTTGCTCACAGAACAAAACCCTTAGTTTAATATGAGAGGTTCTCTGTGATCTGTCTCTTTCCTCTCTAGCAGTATCTCCCATGACTTCTGCTCAGTGATATGATTCTTTTCTCCCTATATGCAGAAGAAATGCTATTTATTGCATTTGATTTTAGAATTTCTAAAAATATCCTTCTTGAAATGAATCATAAGAAAGATGTCTCCTTTATTAAAATGGAAGGTTAATTTTAAAAATCTAAAAACATATGGTATCCGTGTGAGATCTTCTATCTTCAGAAGGTGACTATGAGGTAGACATATTGCTTCTTAACTTTCAAGCAGCTGCAGTTGCTCTATGTATCTCATTATCTAACCCACTTCTGCTTCCCACTGAAGAGAAAACGAGGCATAGGATGAGTTTTTTGATCTACTGCCACATGTGTCTGGGGATTCATCAATACTGATGCATTCAAAAGGATACTAGTTAAGCACTGGACTATAAAGTCACAGTTGAATCACTGAAAACGGCATAAGTGATCTTAGAAAACTGGAGAAGCCAGCTGTTGGGGCTGCCTTGGATAAATAAATAAGACTGCAGACTGTGATAATCATTCAGCTTCCTCAGCATACACAGTGGTGATATTTTTGAGATAAACGTTAGCGAAGTCCTAAAAGTATTCTTCCATTTTGAATCAGAGATTGGAAGGCACAGTCACTTGTTACAGATATACATATATACATATCCTGAAACATGTTAATTACAGCAGGTCTAAGAACACCTTATGGGGATGCAAATACCAATCACCAATTGTTAGTGCTTTATGGTTGACTTAAACCAAGTGAGACTACACTATAACTTACTGGTTCTTGGTGCACTGTAACCCCAGAAAATTCATAGCAATCAGGACTAAAGCTAACAGCAAGAGAGCCTTCATGACATCAGACAACAATTTCAAAATGAAGAAGCTTTTCTTTAATCTATTGATATGTTTCTGAAGCCAGACTCACCACTCCTGGAGCCCACAGGGCCCATGCCCTCCTTCATTCACTGAAGGCATGATTGGCTGTGTTAGGGTACTTACCACCTTATGGCAAAAATCTTGTCCTGCTGCATGTACACAAATGGGCCGTTAGATTTTAAAAAGAAATGAGTACCTGGGTATAGTGCTGCAACCCTATAATCTTAGCATTCTGGGAGGCCAAGGCGAGAGGATTGCAAGTTCAAATCCAGCCTGGGCAACTTAGCAGTTTAGCAAGATCCTGTCTCAAGGGGCTGGGGATTTAGCTCAGCGGCATAAGCGCCTGCCTTGCAAGCAGGCAGTCGTGAGTTCGATTCCTGGTACCGATTAAAAAAAAAAAAAAAGATCCTGTCTCAAAAACAGAAAGAAAAGGGATGGGAATGTGGCTCAGTGTGAAAGCCCTGGGTTCAACTCCCGATACCACAAATAATACATAAATAAAGCTGGGGCTGTAACTCAGTACAAAGACCCTAGTTCCAGTGCCCAGTGCCACAAAAATAATAAATAGACAAAAAATAAGTAGAGCTACTTGGTTCTGAGAGGACTTTACAGCACTGAGAAACTCAGTTTGAACTATGACTGTATGATAGGATCTGGGTTTTACATCCGAAGGATTTTTCTGGAAGCTTTCCACATATGGTGTTGGTTGTTTATAAGCCTAGTGTGGTGGTTTAGATCTACAAAGTCCCTCAAAAGACTAAAGAGCTAAGAGATTTTTTTAAGGTGAGTTGGTCATGGGGGCATTATATTTATCAGTGGATTGATTTTTAATGCGTGTGCACCTAATGCCCTGTTAGGAATTGATTGAAAGAGTGTACCTCCGGGGGCATGACTTTGGGTTATAAATCTCCCTGCCCAGCTCCCCCTTCCTCTCTTTGCTTCCTGGCTGTCATGAGCTGTGTAGCTTCTTCTACCTTGCTCTTCCACCATGATGTTTCTGCCTTGGAGCCCGCAGGCCACGGACTGGCTCCTTGAATCAAGAGCCAAATTCCTTCTGTAGGTCTGGCTGTCAGATATTGTATCTAGCAAAGGCAAAGCCAACTAATACACCTAGTGACACAGAGAACACATAATAAATGCCTCCTTTAGCCACACAGAGAAGCAAAAAAGAAAGAAAAGAGAAAGGAAGGAAGAAAGAAGGAAAGAAGGGAAAGAAAAGAGATATACTTGGACTAGGTTGCCTTTTTTTTTTTTTTTTTTGCTTTTGTTTTGTTCTGTTTTGGTACTAGGAATGGAACTCAGGACCTCGCACTTGCCAGGCAGGTGCTGTGCCATTGAGCTATGTGCCCAGCCCTACTCCAGAGTTTTAGGTAGCCAAGTATATTACCTGATGCCCTTCCATTTGCAACTTGTTAAACTTGCAATGCTTCGGAAGTTTCCTTTCAGAGAGAAAATTCTCTTTGCATCCTCAAAGTACCCTTAGCTGGGGTTCTTATCCACCCTCCTGGCTGAGCTGCTCCAAGCTCCATTGACAGCTTCATGATATTATTGTCCTTGGACTTATAAACAATTCCAAAAAAAATGTGGGAGGCAGAGCTATGTACAGAAATTGCCCTTCTGCCACCTTCTTTTCAGATGGAAGATTCCACAGTTTTTCTATTACCTGGCACCCCCTCCCCAATGTGGCCAGGAGAACAGTGACCACCACTGAGGTGATGAAGGGAGCAGGGAGGAGACTGTGTTTCTCCAATCTCATTTTCACGGCATCCGCCAGGTTGCCCAGAATAAACTCATAAATAGAGGCATAAGGTTCTCAGGCTCCACTGAAGGCAACCAGCCACATCCGTCTCTGCCTCAGGCTGCTCAGGAAAAACAAACGGGAGCCACTGTACAGCAAGAGTGGGGCTGGAGGATCAGATGATTGTCATCCTACTGAGAAGACAGTTTCCCAGCCAATTGGAAAGAGCTTATTTACAACCAGACATTTCCTGCTTCATAAGCTGCTTTCTAAGTGAAAGAAGGACGTCAGAAGCTGCAGATTACCCAGAGGATGGCATGGAAACACCTCCCAGAAGTTCAGCAGCAAAAACATCTCATGTTCCTAATCTCAGACCAGAGGGGCAATCGTGGTGAGCTGACAGCCATCCACGTCAGCTCAGTCCTCTGTGGACCGTTTTACTCTGAATGTGGTTGGTTCCTGAAGCGTGGTGCACTGCTGACCTTCACTGAACTTCCTTTTCTGGAGACTGTAAACCCAGCCTTAGACAAGGGCGGATGCCCTGTAGTCTCAATTCCAGAACAAGTCCAGGCAAATAGCCTTCATCTTAGCCAGTCATTTACGCACTTGTCAAGTGCATGGTCAAATATTTATTGAGAGTCTGCCATATGGCAGGTGGTGCACAGGATCCTGGAACCCTCTTGTCATCTTATTCTTTGTCCTCCTGATCCTGGCTGGGTACAGCCTGCACCCTTGCACCTTGGGAGAACTGACAGCATGAATCAGTCACCCTGCTTAAGAATGCAAATAGAGGGACATAGATAGCCCTAGGAGCCTCCAGCTTGCAGGTCCAAGGACCATGCAGGTCCCTCTGTTTGCATTCTGAAGTCCTGTTACTATCTCTCTGACTTTATCTACAGCAGACCCTATTCCTTCTTGTTGCTGCTGTATTGGTGAAAATGACACTACTGATGCTTAACTGATAACAGCTTAGTCTTTCGAATTATTTTTCTAGTTCTGGATCAGCCCTCATTCAAACTCTTCACTGTCCTACCTGAAAACTGCATTTTTTTTCTTTTTCTTTTCTTTCTTCTTTCTTCTTCTTCTTCTTCTTCTTTTTTTTTTTTTTTTTTAGTTCACTAAAAAGAGGGAAAACAGTGGAGGTAAGAAAGAAGAGCCAGGAGTATGTCACAGAGACTCAGTATGATTGTGAATGCAGGAGGATTCAAATTCAATTCAATAATGCCATCTTCTGGGTTTGTCATACTGTGTCAGAGAGGTTAGATATTTTTGAACAACAAGGAGTAATAACAGCCACCCATCTCCACGTCATGGCAACCAAGCTTTGGATCAAGAAAGCTAAGAATTATGCAGTGTCTTAAAACAGCCTCAACAACTTGAGGCCATGATATTAAATGAAATCAATCAGACACACAAGTTTGAGTATCACACACTTTCCCCTATATAAGACAGAAGAACAAAGATAGATAGATGACATGATAAATAGACAGATAGATAGATAGATAGATAGATAGCAAAATGAAAGATAAATAACAGGAAGTAGAGAGGTATTTTTCAAAAGGGAGGGAGAACAAGAGATGGAGGAAGAGGAAAGGGAGGGGAGGGCAAGCAGACAGGAAAAATTGGAGAAAAAATGGAAATAAAGCTTTTGCAAACAGGAAGCAAAACAAGAGCTGGAAAGAGAAGAGAGGGATGGGAGGGAAAAGGATGCAGAAAGAATTAAGTCTTGTTATGCCCATGTAGCAATTCCCCACAATAAATGTACTAAAAATAAAGTTTTAAAATGTATTTACAATAAAGAAACAAAGCAGGATCAAAATTATAGGTGAAATATACATTCTAACTTTTATTATTTACATTTTGGTTGTGAAGAAAACATAAAGTTTTAGGGGTGGAGGCACTCAGAAAGGCCACTTTGAATCTAGCCAGAAATTTTTCCTACTGTAAATCTACAGATATTCAAGGAGGAAATTCCAGTCTCTTATACAGGGCATCCCAGGGTTTAGAAACTTCTTTACCTCTCTCCTCAGTCTACTCTCCTAAGTTTCTCTAATATGCTCTGGTTGTGTGAACAGGAGTCACTACTTCATATTTTCACAACTCAGCTTCACAGCACAACTCTCAATATGCAACGCCAGCCTCATGAATAGTTGGTTGCACTGATGAACTGGGAGGGGACAAAAGGACCCCCACAGTCCTCCATAACTGGGATGGTGGACAGGCTTCTTTGTCATGAGAAGGCAGCAGAGCTCATACTTTGTTGAGAGTCACCCCATATCTTCCTGTCCAGAAACCTTTCATGTTATTTTCTCTCTCTCTCTCTCTCTCTCTCTCTCTCTCTCTCTCTCTCTCTCTCTTTCTATCTATCTACCTATCTATCTATATATATATATATGTATCAGCTGTTGGGGCTTGAGTGAGATGCGGGTGAGCCAGGAAGAGAACCAGTCAGCATCTCCTGAAATCCAGCCATGTTGGAACTTTAGGGTGCTGAGCAAGAAAATCTTCCTGGTAAGCAGCCATGGCTCAAGTGAGCTGCGGGTGAGTCAGGGAGAGAACCAGTTATCGCCCCCCATAAGCCAACCCCACCCTCCCATTAGCAACTGGGCACCAGAGGTCTGAGCATCTCTTGGGAGGATGACCATATGCAATATAGCAAATATGGGGGATTTCCTTGTACCATCTCTTTGAAAGCAAATATTGTCTTTCACTGTTATGTTTTGTTCTGATTAATTGTTTTGCCCTATTCAATGTTCTGTTTTGATAGGTTTTACAGTGCTCTGTTTTTGGTTTGATTTTGCTATACCTGATTGAATGGACAACTACTGTGAAGATAACAGGATATACTATGGCACCTATTACTGTTATCCCAGTATTGTGCTGTGAAGTTCCGTACCAATTTCACTGCATTGTCTTGATTGGCTTTGTTCTGTCCTACCTTCAAAATAAAAATAAAATAAAATACACAAATTTAAATATATATATATTATATATTACATTATATATGGATATATATGATATGTATGTTACCATTCAGGAAATCTAAAAACCTCTGAATTTTACTCTGATTGTCAGTCAGGGAAAGGTAAGACTGTTTTGTGTCCTCTGTCTCGAGAGCAGCCTTTGCTTCTCAGGCTGTACTACCTGAGGAAACCAAGTGCCAGGGCTATCCTTGAAGGCCCACTGGGTCTTCCCTCACAGCTGATCATGATGAGGCCTTCCTCTCCTCAGTAGTGAATGTCTGTTGCTTTTTCTGCCCAGCATCCATCCCTCTATGTAGCTGGTAAAGGAA
The DNA here is from genome assembly GCF_034190915.1 of Cavia porcellus. Classification (NCBI taxonomy): domain Eukaryota; kingdom Metazoa; phylum Chordata; class Mammalia; order Rodentia; family Caviidae; genus Cavia; species Cavia porcellus. The sequence continues at coordinate 39,404,147 of NW_026947501.1, read as the reverse complement.
CCTTGGTTTTCATACTGGCACATTCTCCTCCCCCATGTTCTATGCATAGTCATGAGAGGACTGTGACCAAGGACTCTGTCCTCCCCTGGCTGAGGATGGACCCAAAATCTAAGCCAGGTCAACCATCTTTCTCTCCAGATAAATCGAACTTGGCAAGGTGACTCTGGGGAAGAAAATAATGGAGATGCTTCACTCCTGATGGTTCATCTCTGAAGAGACCTTACACTTGGTCCTGCTGCCTTCATCCCCCCAAGCTGAAGGTGCTTCAGAGGTTTCAGAGGTTTGGTTGTGTAGTTTTGGGTATTAGTCTGTTTTTTGCTACCCTAATGCAATACCTGAGGCAGAGTAACTTATAAAGAGATGAAATTTATCTGGCTCACAATTCTAGAGTTCCAAGGCACTATGCCAGTATCTGCTTACATCCAGTGAAGGCCTTTTGGTAAATGACACCTTTCAGTTGGGAAGGCATGCAAGAGGGAGAAATCACATTCTCAGACAGAAAGCCAAGAGCAATTCAGTGGTCAGATTCAGACTTTTGAAACAACTTACTTTTTTTTTTTTTTCTTTTTGGAACAACTGACTCTTGTGAGAACTGAGTCTCTTGAGAACTTCCTTAGTCTCTTCTAAGAGTAGGGCTCCAGGGATCGCCCAGTAGGTCCCACTATCTCAAAGTCACCAAATGGAGGACCAAGCTTCCAACACACAGACTCTTAGGGACACACCAGGTCCAAACCATTGCACTTCTTCATCTGTGAGCTGTCTCACATCCTCTCCTCCACAGACCCTGGGATATAGCAATGTGAGGAAGACCAGGAGGAAGGCAGTAGGTCCCCAGGACCCAGAAGGATCTGAAGTGAGAATTGAAGCCCGTGGAGAGAGTGAAGACAGAAATGTCAACAAAGGAGGTAGCCGGGAAAGCTTCTCTCTGGGTCAGGACCCACTGTGTGAGAGTAACTGTTCAAACCTGTGGACACAAGGTGACTGCTGGCAGCACCAGAGGTCTCCAAAGAGAAGGGCAGCAGTGGAAAGGAACAGTGGAAATGAAGGCCTGCACTGGCTGGGGCCTGTTATCTTCTAGGCTGTGTTTGATGCTATTGTTAGTGCTGATTGTGCCACTTTAGCCAAAGTGACATAATTGTTCTAACCAGCTGTTCTTCCTGGTATTCCAAAACTAAGAAAATACTATGGGCCAGTGCCAAAGAACCAGGGACTAGGCCAAGCAGGCAGACACTTCTCATCCCAAACAAATTGAAGAGGTAGGATCTTGAAACAGACTCAAAACCAAAAACCAGCTACATCTGGAAGACAGCTCTGAGAAGTAGTCATCTCCTATGGATTCTAAATATTAGCAATAAAGCAACTTACCTTAGGCAATTTACAAGCATCAATCAGGGAATTAAACAAAAGCAAAAACAAAACAAAAAATTTTTAAAAAAAGAAATAAGAAAGAAAATGAGAAGACACTTAAACAAAATGCTACCCCAGACATCCACTTCACTGAAGACAAACCCAGGGAGTAATGAGGTGGGACAATCCAAAAGCCAACCACCTGTCCTCTCTTTAGAGGCAACAACACAGCAAATGAACAAGGCTCTAGAAAAAAATCAAATCAGAAATAATTTAGCAGATAACTATAGAGATGATGACCACAATGCAAATCAAATTCAGTGACTCTAGAGCAGATTCAGATTAAAAAAAAAAATAGAGCAGCTTAAGAAAATGACATAAACATGAATGCCCAGCATAGGAAACAAACAGAATCCATGAAACAGATTCAAGTGGATATCTAGGAGAATAAAAATTCCATTGAAAGTATCTGTAGCAGAATGAGCCAATATGAGGACAGAGTCTCAGATGTAGGCTTGAGGTAACTGATCATGAAAAGAAAGATTTCTTAAAAATAGCAAAAGACCATGGGGAGATCAATCCAGCAGCTGCTAGATAACACAAAGAAGAATAACATAAGTTTGATTGGAGTCGGTGAAAAACGCCAGAGATAGCACAAATGATTTATAAAAACAAAAACAAAAAACTGTCCACAGATGTCATGGCAGAAAACTTTCCTGGAAGGGAAAAAGAATTCCCACATCCTTCCAACAATAATGTATTGTTTTAAAAATTTCTCTGAAAATGGTTAGAGGTAGTTTCTGTGGCTTGACCCAGAAGAATACAAATATTCCCTGAACCATTAGGATCAATTATCCTAAAATAGCATAAGCACCACTAGCCACAGACTTGGGACATCCTGGAAGACAGCCCTGATGTTCCCTCACTGTGTAATTCATCTTGTCTAGTTTCCTAAAGAGCTGGAGACCCTGGTAGGAGAGTGCTGCCGAGTCATGTTACCTCACTTGTGGACTCCAGGAGTAACAACCATCTCCCTCTGCTCCACGGATTATCCCAGCTCAATTTGCCTCAAGGAACCTCAATTTGCCCTCCAGGAACCACATTTTTCCATCTGATCTGGACTGACTGACATTACAGCTCTTTAGGTTAGCCTTGAACTTAGCCATGTGGGACACGCCCCCAGCACTCAGCTGACAAACAATTCCAACAGGAATTGTGCTTAGCAGGAGGTAAGGTTCTGAGGGTAAGGACAAATCTACCTAGGTCCAAGTCACCCCACACTAGGGAGAAGTGGAAGAAATGAGGAACTTTCCATGGCTTGAAATTGAGAGAACTCCAAGATATACTCTTTAAAAGACTGATCTCCTTGGAAAGACCTTCAAGACTGATCTCCTTGGAAAGACCTTCTTTCAAGATCAGTTCGGGGCTGGCATCTGGAATCTTGGATTTCAAGAAAATTCCTCCCATTACTTAACTGGTAAGAATGGCTATTGTGCAGTGTAGTTAGTGCATATAACTGCTTTCACTGTGCAGACCTGTACTGAGGGTGTCGGAAAAGGGTATCTAGAGGACGAGTTTCCCATAAACATTCCCAGTACAGAGCTTCTCTGATACACAATCTTTAAAAGATTTTAGTATAGCAATTTCAAAATCATACAAAAGAACACAAAATGACACAATGAAGCCTAATGTAAATCCCCCTGTGCTTTATCAGCCACTAACTGCACCATTCCTCTTCCTCTTCTTCTTCTTCTTCCTTCTTCCTCTTCTTCCTCTTCCTCTTCTTCTTCCTCTTCTTCTTCTTCTTTCTCTTCTTCTTTAGAGGGAGGACACCAAGGAGTGAACTCATGACCTTGCACTTGCCAGGCAGGCACTGTGCCACTGAACTATCTCTGGCCCATCCACAGTATTTCAATATATGCATGTCTTACACACAAGCTTAATATTATTATCACCCCTAAAAATTAATAATAATTCACCGACATCCTTAATATTGAGCCCAGATTTCTCTTAGTCTCTTCTATTGTTTGAATCAAGTTCTAAATAAACTGCTGTATCTGGGATCCCCAAAATCACTCCATGGTTTATAACTCATTATGAAGTCTCACAGAAATCAGCACATGATCATCCTTATGGCTGTGACTTATCATTAAAAAAAAAAAGACATAAAAATCAGCAAAAGGAAAAGGCACGTGGGGTGAAGTCCAAAGAAAGTCAGATGCAAGTCTCCAAGGACCCTCCTCCATAGCATCACACAGGACATACTTCATTCCTCCAGCATCAAACTGTAACATTTGTGAAATATTGTGTATCAGAGAAGCTCTGTACTGGGAATGTTTATGGGAAACTCGTCCTCTAGATACCCTTTTCCGACACCCTCAGTACAGGTCTGCACAGTGAAAGCAGTTATATGCACTAACTACACTGCACAATAGCCATTCTTACCAGTTAAGTAATGGGAGGAATTTTCCTGAAATCCAAGATTCCAGATGCCAGCCCCGAACTGATCTTGAAAGAAGGTCTTTCCAAGGAGATCAGTCTTGAGCCTGCATGTGAACTCTTTTCTCCTCAAGTGCTTACACTACAACTAGTTGATATTTTTGAAATCTTTTTTAATCTATAGGATTCTCTTCTATATCTTTTTCCTATGACAATTATGTAGGTTTCGCATAGTTTGAATTTTGCTTATGCATTTCCTCTACAGTCATTTAAAATAGTTCTCTCAGCTAGTTATGGTTGGAATACACCTGTAATCCCAATACTCAGGGGACTGAGGCAAGAGGATCACTGTAAGTCTCAGGCCAGCCTAAACCACACAGTGAAACCCTGTATCACAAAAGCAAACATAAACAAATAAAATAAAGCATTTCTCTTTTCCCTGTCTTTCCCATGAACTGGTACTTATATCTGCAGCCACAATCCAACTTGGACTATTATTGTGGTTGTGGTTGTTGCTGATCTTCTTCCTCCTCCTCTTCTTCTCCTTCTCCTCCTCCTCTTTCTCCTCTTTCTCCTCTTCCCTGGCCTCCTCCTCTTTTTCTTCTTCTCCTTTGTCTTCCTCCCTTCACTCCTCCTCTTTCTCTTCCTTCTCTTCTTCATAGTAACATGACTTCACAAATTGTTCTGTGCACTTTGAGAGGTAAATTACATCAGGCTATGTTTTCACTGTGACACCACTGCCTCAATCTTGGACTTCACATCCATTTTTTCACAGGAAGGGCACGTTGGCAATCTCCAACATTCCTCCTCCATTAGCTGGAATATTTCTATAAAAATTAACTTCCTTCTTTGTTTTTGAGTACAGGAGGTACTTTGTATAGAAATACTGGATTCACGCTTTTCCATTTTTTTTCCTCCAAGTTTTAAAACTAACAAGGTTCTCCGGATTCTTCTAATAGTGACACTTTGGCATATCACAGCAAAATTATGCATTCAACCATACAGAACTGTGTTTGATCTGTCGCAGCTCACCTGCCCCCCTCATTGCCCAGGGCAAGCCTCAGCAGTCTGGAACCTGAGATCATTACATGTGACTCCACTGGTCCTCGTAAGCTGTCTTTCCTTTTTGTAAGACAAGTTTTTCTAGAATCCTCTTGTATATTTCCCACTAGATCTGGAAAGAGTAATCTCTCCAGAAATTCCTGGTTTCATTATGTGAAAACTGCTATTCAGCACGTACAGTCTGGGTTCTCAGATGCCTAACCTTGAATTTTTAAAAAAGATGCAGAATAGAACATGGTGTCTTAACATCGTGTAAAAAGTGGGAAAAATGAATATTTGCTTTAGTTGAATTTTCATAAAGAAGCTCTGTAAGACTTCACAAGAAATTAATAAAATAGTACCTGTGTGAGTGTAAGAGGAAGGACCCATGGGTAGATTTTAAGACTCCCCTTTGAAAATCCCTTCAGTGCCAGAATACACACTATGAAGACATGTGAACATGGCCAGTAATGGAACAGAGAGCTTTTTCCTCAGATGAATTCCAGATGAAGTGATGGGCTTGAGTTTGGGGGTTATGTTAAGTGGTAAATTTGTGCCTTGAGCATCTAGCACCATGTCTAGCATCTGTGCTACACATGGTATGAAGTCACACGAGGAACAGTGAATTAGGAACCATGACCAGCTACAGAGGTTGCCACCCCTAGCTGATAGCAGCCTCCCCTGGGGAAATTTTAACACTCTTCCTAGGAGACCAGGCCATACTGCTACTCAATTATTTTTAATTTTATTAGTACATTTTTGATATACATAAAATGACCACATGCATCACAGGAAATTTATACACAACATATCTGGATTCCCCATTCCCTTCCCCCTCCCTTCGGTCCCTCTTCCCCTCCTTATCTACTTGAGCTTTGTTTCCTTTTTGTCTTCTTTTCCCTTTATTTCCTTTTCCTTCCCTTCACTCCCCCCTTCCTTCCTCTTCCCACTCAAACAGAAACTGTTCTGATGATCAATTCCTTACATCAGGCTTCCTGGGAGCGGTCCGAGGCAGCTGCATCTTTAAAAGCCCCCCTACTAATGTGAGAGCACTTGAGGCCCAATCTGAACCCAGGAAAAGTAAAGAAAGAGTCACTTCGCTCCCCTCAAACTCAGCAGGGGCGACCCTGTAGGGATTCGTGGGCAGACTCACCTATACTTGAATGAAAATATAAAAGCCTGTTATTGTTTAAATATGTATTATGTATGTGCCCTTTTTCCACCTCCCAGTACATCCAGTCTGTTCCCTCCTCCTCCCTTCCTTTAGCCAAGGATTTGTGCAAATTCAATACTTGTGTGACACCGCCCCTCCTGCATCAATCTGACCTCTAAGGAGAGGCGCGTGACTTCCTATGTCCAGTTCATAGTTAGTTAGGGCTCAGAACCTAGTTCCGACCCTGATCCCAGTGTACCCTCTTCGCCTCTCATTCCAGGGGAATACAGCATTTATCAGGATGATGCACCTGGAGGTCTGCCTTGCCCTGCCACCTTCCCTGAGGCAGATGTGCCGCTGATCCCTCTGGAGCCCTGTTCTTCTCTTTGGTGCATGGGGGCTGTGCTCGGACCTTATGCATAACAGTGATTACAGGGCGAGGAAGAAGCCTTTTTTGGGTTCTCTGAGAAGAAAACTTGTGTGGTTGACTGATGAAGGAGTTGCACGTTAAAGGCAGAAAACTCAGGAAAGATGAAAATAAAAAATCAAAGCTCTAGCTGTCCCCTTTGGCTTCCTGAGGAGCCCTAGGGGCCCAGTTATGAAAGGCACAGCACCTGCCCCAAGGAAGCTGTAGTCTAAGAAGCAGACAATTACACAGATGCTTCAGAAGCTGCATGGTAAGTGCTCCGGCTACCGGTGAGCAGGGTCACATAGAAACCAAGCAAAGAGAACAAAACTACTGTGGGGAAATGAGGGCAGGGGACCAGGAAGGCTTCTTCTAGGAGGCACCCTGAGGACTGTTTTTATTTTTAATTTAAAAGTACACAGGTCCTGTGAGTTCAGTATAGAAAATTAGAGTGAGTTGAGAATGGATGCTGAAGATAAACAGACACCTATGAAAAACCAGCAGTGCCGGTTGGAGGGATTTCAGAGAGCAGTTATGTGATCACTCCACTGTACAGGGATCTGTCCTGGAGTCTCATGCTCGGGGACAAGTGCCTAGGATCCTCAGAGACACTGCTGAAACCAGTGCTCTGCAAAGAGTCTGGGGAGGGAGGGGTGGAGGAACCTCAATCTCAGGTTCTGGCCTTTAGAATAGACTCCTCTGTCCACCCCTGATTGCTAGCAACAAAAGGTACTCAAACATTGAAAGCAGCGGTGTGGATTTGCCATCATGCCCATTCTTAAGCACCCAGTGTGTGTCCCGCCTACCTCAGGAGTGCAGAAAGGAAAAGGAAAGGGAGAGGAAGTGCTCCTTCAAGGAGCTGCCATGAGGAACAGACAAAATGTACCCAGCCAGGCCCACCTCTCCTAGGAAAGATGAAGTAGGAGGATTACAAGTTCAAGGTCAGCCTGGGCAACTCCAAGAGACCCTGGCTCAAAAGAAGATAATAAAAAGGTCTGAGGCAAAGCTCAGGGGAGAGCACTTGCCCTGCATGGATGAGGGAGAACCTGCGTTTGATTCCCAGGCCTGGAGATGGGGGGAGAAGATGCACTGTGTCCTCAAGGACACCTGTATGAGAATGAAACTTCTATATTGGTCTTTAAATCTACAGCTAACTGTTCTTTGTTTTTTCTGCCTGTCCCTCTTATTTTGTTTGGTCTCTCCTAATGGATAAATCTGCATATAATGTGGGCAAATCTTTATTATTCTATTTTCTCTATTAGTTTGATACTTGTACATTTACTATTTTTTAAGTGATTAGGATTGTAATACACATCATTGACCTGTTACAATATAACACAAATTCTTTAGAGTTCTTTTTAATTAATTTATTTATTCATTTATTTTGGTGCCAGGAATCTAACTCAGTACCTTGTGCTTGCCAAGCAGGCACTTATGCCACTGAGCCATATTGCTAGCTTTCAAATTAGTTCTTTACTTTCCAAATACTGCAAAGACTTTTGACTATTTTAGCTGCATTTGGCTCTTCCCACTCTTTGCATTTAATATTACATATATGTAAAAACCCCACAGAATTGCTCTATAAAAGAAAAAGTTTTCATTTATATTTACCCCTACTCCATTGACTTTTTCCAATAATAATCCCTAGGTCAGTCCTTCATTTTCGAATTTCTATCTTGGATCATTACCCTTCCATCTGTAAAGCTTCCTTCAGTAGTTATTTTACTCTAAATCTTCAGGCAACAAGATATATCTTGTTTTGTTTTGTTTTTGTTTTGTTCTGTTTTGTTGTACAAAGGATCAAGCCCAGGCTCTAGCACATGCTAGGAAAGTGCTCTACCACTGAGACATACCCAGCCTTTGCTTTTCTAACAAGATAAACTGAATGTTTAATACACTTATGGGAATAAAAAGAATGTTAACGGTATTGCAATTTATACACTGGGCATTTATGTAAAAGATGTTTCAAAGAAGTATCCTATTGCTGTCTATCTTCTTCAGAGCAATAAATAATGGTTAGTTATAGATAATTTGCTGTGTTATGTTGGACAGTATTATATTTTTATATTTCATAGCATTATCATGTTTCACAGTAAAATTTGCTCCACACCGGTTAGAAAAGCCCATAGAAGTTAGAGCAAACGGGACAGATTCAAGTAGATGAATGCTAGAGGCCCACGGAATTTAAGTATTGGTTTAGTAACAGAGTATCTACCGGCATAAACCCTTCATTTATTCATATTACTGAAATGGCAATAATGGAAACAAAAGATATTTTAATGAAACAGGAATCAGGAATGAGGTCATTAAATATAAGTAAATACATTTGAAATATAAAGACTATGTATTTCCTGATAAGTATCAGGTAACTATCAAAAACTGTCTATCCTGGATTCTGATCTCAGATAAAAGTCAGAGAGAATTACAGGAAAGGTTTTTCATATTATGAGGACCATTTTTAAAACAACTGCAATGCCTTTGGAAAATGGTGTTAGTTGCTCTTTTCATCCGAGATTTGTGTTGGTCCTTCTATTGGTCATCCATACAAGTCTGTGCACTTACAGTCTATTTTACCTTTATTTTTATCATGGGATTCGACAGCATTTCTAGACCATACTTAACTAACAAAAAGAGAACTTGAAAGGTATATGAATGGCTCCAGGAAATTTCTGTAGATGCACAGCAGAAGGGGAAAAATGAGATGAGCCCAGGTTGGAGCTCCTAAACCAACCCTGCAAAGCTGCAAAGGCAAGTTCCTGCTGTTTTTCTAAAGTCTCTTTACTGCTTTCACCTTTGAAAACTATCTCTACTGAGTATAGTATTGTAAGTCCTCAGTTCCTTTTTACCCCTAGCACTTTTAACTTGTGATTTCTTCCACAATAGGAAAGTCACCTTTCAGTCTTAACTATGGGTCCTCTGAAAAGCAATGTGCATCCCCCTGCCCACGGCTTCCTTTGTAATCGCCTCTTTGATCTTTAGTTTTCTATAGTTTCACTGACAGGTCTACACATGGTATGTGTGGTTTTGTTTTATGTTTAAGTTGCCTGGGGTTCGAAGAATCTAATTTTTTTTGTAAATTCTATTTTTCTTCAAATATTATTTCTGCCACATTTATATCTGGAAGAGTCCACTTATACATATGTTCTTCACCTTTTCACAGTATCTCCTGTGTATCTTAGGAGATTTTTAAAATCTGTATTTTCCATTATATTTTCCTTTGTGATCCAATTCAGGTATTTCTGCCCAGAAGTCTTCTACTTTTCTTCTTTCTTTCCTATCTCTCTGTCTTTGCCCTCCCTCCATACCCTATGTTTGGGGATGGAACTCAGGGCTGTGTACATGCTTGCCAAAAACTCCACTGCTTAGCTACATTTCCAGCCAGCTACTTATTTATTTATATTTTGAGAGAGAGAGAGAGAGAGTCTAAATTGCCCAGGCAAGCTTTGAACTTATAACCTTCTCGCCTTAATATTTGCAGTAGCTGGGCACCACCGAGCCTCATTTCTTTTACTCCCTAAAAAAACCTCAGAGACTAAAGCTCTATTCTTGGCGATAGATTGGGTACACCTGAAAATGTGCACAAACCCGCATGTACATGAGCCTGAAGGGGCATATATGCTGGCACTTCCCGCTGAACTTCTTCATATAAGCTTCAAAACTCCCTTTTAGAAAGCTCTGCAAATGCACCAGAATGAATCATCTGTATCAGCGCAGGACTGGTCTGTGTAAATTCAGGAGTTGATGAATACCAGTTACTGTCGCAGGGAAGCATGGGGCCATTTCTCTGTACTTTGTCATTCAGGTAAGGGAACAAATATCCTCCATGGGTGCAATAAAGGAATGGTCACAGCTCTTTTCTGGGGGTAATGACACGTACAGCTGTGTCTCATGGGGTCTGAAGCAGGCTTTGCCACCCTTTCATTTTGTAGTTGGCCATGTGCCATATTCTGTCCGGCTACAGCAAGTGTGAGAGCTGGCGTTAGGAAGATGCACGGGTGGTGGGGCTTATTCTCTTGCATTTCTGTTATTGCCATCATTAGATCTTATTTCAAGTTTCCTAAGGCAACATTCATATACAGTAACACTCAGTACACTTTTTTGGTGTTTAATTCTGAGTGTTCACAAATTTATAGACTTGCATGTCTACCACTAAAGATTTGGTATATTTCCACCACGCTTAAAAGATCCCTTGTGTTCTTCTGCAGTCAGCCTCCTCCTCTGTCACTATAGTTTTTGCCTTTTCCAGAATATCGCATAGAGAGAATTACACCGTGCAGTCTTTTCTCTCTGGCTTCTTTCACTTATGCGTTGCTTATGAAATGCATTCTATCTTTCGTGTATCAACAGCACATTCCTTTTCATCACTGAGTAATACTCCAGCATACACATATAACACAATTTATCCAAATATTAGTTGATGGATATTTGTGATGTTTCCAGCTTTCAGCAATTAAGAAAAAATTGTTGCAGACATGTGCACACAGGCCTTTGTGTGGATGTAAGTTTTCAGCTCTCATAGGTTTAAAAAAAAACCCAAAGTGTGATTCTTAGGTTGTATGGTAAGTGTATATTTAACTCTAATAGAAATTGCCAAACTGTTTCCAAAATAGTTGCACCATCTTATATACAGACCAACAGTGTGTGAGCTCTCCAATTGTTCCACATTCTCACCAGCCCTTGACAGTACAATTTTTTAAGAGTAGCTATTCAGATAAATATGGCGGGGATATGTACTACTTAGATAAAATTTATGCTAAATTTGGGCACAGGTAACTGATTATCTGGGGCAGACTACATTTATTTTTTGGTCTTTTTGAGACAGGGCCTTGGTATGCAGATCGGGCTGCCCTTGAACTCACTTCATAGCCCAGGCTGTTCTAGAACTCACAATGATCCTCCTGCCTCAGCCTCCCAAGTGCTGAAATGACTGGCATGCACCACCATACCCAGCCTAGGCTACCTTTTTTTGTTCCACTCTGTCTGTCGTGTAATTCTGTAACATTTTCCTGCCTCATTGATATCAGCTCTCATCATATTCCCCACCTTAGCCAATTAAATGCAAGTAGAAGTAATAATACTCCAGTTCTGGAACTAGCCTTAAAGAGATCCTATTAGATTCTCCTCATGTTTAACAAGTTTTGTCGTTGCCATGAGAAATAGTTGCCCTGACAAGATCAATAACCCCCAGGTGAAGAATGTGAGAGGAAGAATTTTTGTTGTTTCAAGCCACTGAGTTGTGGGATGACTTTTTATATTGCATTATGCCAACAGCAAATTTCATCTCCCAAATGCTTACTCATGAAAGTTCTTTCTTTTATGAGCACAGTAAATAGACATTTTACAGGAGAAAATATATAGTGTCCAATTAGTACAGTCAAAGATGCTCAAAGTGATTAGTCATCAAGGAAATGCAAGCCAAGCACAATGAGACAGCATCTCGTACATACTAGAATAACAAAAATGAAAAAGACCAACCAATATTTTCCAACTGTTGGTAGGGATATATAACTGCTAGAGGCATCTTATACCCTGGGGAAGGGTACAATCACTTTGGAAAACTGTTTGACAGATCCTTATAAATTTAAATATACTCCTATACATGTATATGAGTCAGTTATTACACTTGTAGGTATTTCTCAAAGAAAAATAAAAACGTACATCTACATGAAAACCTATACACAAATGTTTACAGCAACTTTTTTGTCAAAGTCAAAACTTAGAAATATTTGAAATGTGTAACAACAGGTGAATGGATAAAGAAATATGCACATATACAATAGAATGTCACTCGACAGTTAAAAGGAAAAAAATATTTATACACCTATACAACAATAGGCATGAAACAAAACAATGAAAAAGTCCCAGAAAAGTATTATACTGTATGGTTATATTTATTAAAGATTCTAGAAAATTCAAACTATTGTGGTAGAAAACAGGTCCGCACTTACCTCAGGGCCAGGGTGTAAGAAGAAATTAACTGCTTTAAACTGACATAAGAAAGTTCTCAGGGTGATAAGAATGGAAATGCTCAGTGTGTTAACTATGGAGTATAGACCTACTGAAAGTCACCCATGTGTGTGCCTTTGATAGCTATGATTGAATGCACATGGATTCCACTTTGATAAAGCTGATTGTAAGTCTCCTTTCACCTTCACCAACAGAACACTAGTGTTTTGGAATGGCAGTCTGCCTCCCTCACAATTGGGAGTGGCCAAAGAAATCTACTAGTGGAATGTATTCATCAGCCTTTCCATTGCTGAGACACATTACTTGACACCCACAATTTAAAGAAGAAAAGGTTCAATTTGGCTCACGGTCTCAGCACATTCAGTCTATGGTTAGCTGGCTCCAAGACAGGAACATCATGGCAGAAGAGCATGGTGGATCAGAGATGTCTAGTTCATGGCAGCCAGGAGGCAGAGCAGGGAAAGAGTACCACAGAGGAAGAGATGAGGTGCCAGATAGACACCCAAGGTCAGCCTCCATGACCCATCCAGAGATACTCAAAAGTGTGCTTCACCCATCCCCTGGGAAGTGTCCAAACCACCCAAGTTGACACAATCAAGCTTTAGTATCACATGAAACTCCCAGGAAAATTCTTACAGAAGGATAAATTCAGTGGTTGTATGCCTTTTTCCCTTTTCCTTTTCCATTCCTATAATAAAGAAATGGTGCTGAAGTTGCCATCCTGAGATTGCCATCCTGACAGGCAGGAGGAAAAAAGGTCATCCATGCAGGATGGAAAACCAGAAGCAGCCTAAGTTTAAACCACTGAGGAGCTGTTGCATCATTAAGAAAAAACCCCTTCCTTATCCCAGCCACTACAAGAAAAGCTTCTTGTTATTCAGAAATAAACATAATGTCAACAGATACAAACCTCTCTGTTAAAAGCTTGAGTTTGCGGTTGCTAAATCTCAGACCTGATTTTCTGACCTTCCAGACCAAACGCAGAGCTGTTTTAGAATCTTACTTGTACCAGGCATCCTCGGCTGGGGCTACCTAAGTGCCAGCTTCGTTTCCTGGCCCGGATGCACTGATCAGCACGTGCCTGGTCCCCACTTTCTCTGCTGGCCCCTCCCACTCGGGTCCCAAACACACGCCTCCTCATCACAACACTCTATGCTGTCCTAACCCTAGTAGACTTTCCTCCTCCCTTCAAGTCATCACACAGTCTGCTGACCTTGACTCAGGACTGTTTTTTTCAAAATGGAAATATTTACTTGTTTCTCACTCCCTACCCCCAAGTGTAAAGAAAATGTTCCTTATTGGCATTTTCCATCACTGTGCTGTTTTGCCTATATTTTTTCATCATAGCACTTATCTTCGTTTCTGTAAATAAAATATACATGTGCTTATTAAAATAATGCCTGTCTCCCTAATTAGAAATGTGAGCTTTCAGAAAGGCAAGGCCAATGCTTGTGTTGTTCCATTTGTATTCCCATCACGTGCAGGCGGGCATGCAGTGTTCCTGAATATTAATACATGAAAAAAGAATTCCACACTATTTGTCAGTATCAAGAAGCTTGTGAATTCATGAGCACAGATTAATAACCTTATTCACATCATGATTATTTTTGGAAAGTTTTATAAAACCATAAAGAGCAAATCCACTAATATATGCACTAGCTAATGCATAGATGGCTACTATAAGCAGTTGACAATCACTTTTCATCTTTGTTAATTTTCTGATGCCTTCCAAACATCATTTATTACAATCCTTCACTCAGGCAGCAGAGCTTATCTCCTGTGGTTTTTTTTTTTAGTAGATAATTGTCAACTGAACTGGGCTCTTTCATCAATTTTTTTCTTCATTTCAAAATAACTTAACCTCTAGGAATATCACCTAATCTCTGTTTTCAACTTGGAAGTCAGAGATACCCCTGTTTCCTCAAGATACTATGCAATCTCACTTCTCTAATCCACCAGGTCTGTTTATAGCAACTGACATTTCTTTCTTTTACTTTATCTCTGTCCCTTTCCCCTCTGTTCCCAGGTATTTAGTCAATAAAAGTTTTATTTTATGCTTACTAACCATGTTGCAGTGTTAGGTTCTTAGATTTTATCAATGAACAAATCATCACAAAATTTATATATGAGTGGAAAGAAACAGACAATAAGCAAATTACAGTATTTAAGGGCTAAGGATAGAAATAAAGCAAAGAAAGAAGTGTTAGAACTAAGGTGATAGGGGGTTTCAATTTTAAATAAGGCAGACAGGAGACTTTTCTGTGAAGGTACTAAAGCTTAGGCTGAAGTGTGGCACGTGCCTTTCAGGTATCCAGGTGTTATGTACTAAACGTGTCTCTTCCCTCTAAATATGTGTGGCAAAATCCCAACCACTAACATCTAAGACCCCAGCAGCTTTGGGAAATAAGATAATTAAGAAGGTGATTAGGTTAGAATGAAACTATTAGTGTGAATCCCTAATCCAAAATGATTGATGTCCTTATAAGAAGAGAAAGAGACACCAGGGATCCATGTGGAACAAGGGAGGACCACATGGAGAGACAGGAAAATGGACCATCTACAGACGAAGGCATATTAACTTTCCTGTTGGTGGGACACAAACCTAGCTCCCGCAGGTTTAAGAGAGGTTTAATTTGGCTCATAGGTTTAATCCATGGTCATTTGCTTCACAGCAAAAATATCACAGCCAAAGGGGATGGCAGAGCAAGGCTGTGGAGGGAGTCCCCATGGACTGGTACCTATCAGTGGCCTGTTAGGATGTGGACCACATGGCAGTGAGTGGGCAATGAAACTTCCGTATTTACAGCTGCTCCCCATTGATCACACTACTGCCTGAGCTCTGTCTCCTACCAGATCAGCAGCAGCATTAGATTCTCACAGAGTAAGTGCTCTACTACGAACTAAACAGGGTGGGTATGTTTGGTTGCATGTTCCTCATGAAAAATCTAATGCCTGATGATTTGAGGTGGAGCTGGGGTATTGATGCTAATGCTGGTGAGAGGCTGCAAATACAGATTAACATTAGCAGAGATGTCTGACTGCACCAAGACCTTTCAAACTCATTTCAAAACCCTGTCACTAAGTGGCAAGTAAAATTAAGCTGCATCTGGTGGCAGGCTATAGGTGGATTGATGCACTTTGATTGTATAGATGAATCTTGTGGCAAGAGTTAAGTTAGAATCTTGACACTTTAGATTGCACACGACCTGCCCATTATTTTATTTACCACTTCTCTCTGTGCCTCTTTCCCACATGCACAATCGTCTCAGTCATAGTTTTGTTAAGCCCACCAGCTAACCCTCTCCAGAGCGAGTAAGAAACAAACATCACTAAGAGGTTCTTCAAAAAGGGAGAAGACCAATGATGAGACACAGCAGACTGCCAACAAAAAGAAAGACTCACTTAAAATAAAATATCAAGAGTCCTACGTAAACTGTAAGTTCATTGCAACAGGTGATTCACATTCTCCAAGTACAGTCTGTATAATATATAGCAACCAGCTATCTAGCAAAGCCATGAAACCCAGCACACAGCTTTGCCACATAGAGACCAAGCAACCTGCATTAACAGATGAGCCTTTGAAGTTTTTAAAAGGAAAAAAAAAAAAAAACCAAGAACACAAGGGACTGACACAACTACTGAAAGTCGCCACTTCATGAAACTTATATGCACTGAGAGCACCATTCTTAGAAGCTAACTGCATTGCTAAAGTTAAGAAGCCTGTTACTCTTGGTAAGAGACTGATCTTGCTTGGTGCTAAGGATATTTCTTGTGAACTTTTAGAAGAAGCTGCATTTTGAAAAATGGTACATGTTCCTCTCTTGTCTAGCAAAATTAGGTGGGTTAATGAAATAGCAAAGGAGGAGGCATAATTGTTAGAATTAATGAATGACCATGGTATCAATCCAGATGCCATATTGTTCCATGAAATATATATTTTAGGAGTGTAGGAGACAATTTGAGTGACTCCCCATGAAACAGAACAATTGCTGAAATATTAGACTTATACCCATATATTGATATGTACGGAGTAGGGCTATGCTATTCCCTTTTCTCTTCCATTGGTTCTAAGCAATGCAAACAAGGCCAGCTGAAGTAGTGATATGCAATCTTTGGGGCCAATCTGACAGTTTCCTATTTCCTCGCATAGTGTTCTCTGCAAAAGATCTGAGCACAGTGGCATGGCAGAGTCAGTTAACTCCAGGAATGTCAGCTGGGTATGAGCCTCAAAATACAGAGCTTATGAGTCACCAGGACACAACAGTTTACATGTCATAAACTGGAACAACCTCCTAATACAATTCAAATGCTACCCTAATTGAATTATGTAGATTGATCCTTCTGCATGTCATTCTCCTTGCATTTTACAGAGATGCTTTTCTCCCCATCTGGCTAGACAGCTCAAGTTATTCGTCATCCTCACTGTCACTCATCCTTGAACTATTCACTTCTTCATGAGATAATAAAATCTGGGAGAGGCCTTAGATTGGCCTTTGTCCGTATAACATCACTTGGATCAGGCTTAGGACCCCTTGGCTGCCCATAACTTGGAATATGGCTTGGTGTTTTTACTCTTGCTGTGGGTTGTATTAAGAGATGGTAGATCAGAATTAGCTTGTTGGGATCCAATAACGTCTCAGTGGGATTACAAATATAACTTTTTGGATTGTGAAGAAGACTGGAAAAGGGATTACAATACTTAGATAATGATATTCATTATTTGGATTACAAGAAGGATGTGCACGAGAATATGTTATGTGCATGTTTGCTGCTAACCAACAGGATACCTGCACAACTATTCTAGTCTGAATGATTACAGAGCAGGATAAATGAAGCGGATGTTTTGTGTCAGTACATGCATGGATGGTCACCATGACTGGATGGCTTTCTGGTTTCACTACTTGGGTCAAGATGTTGCTTCCAAACATGAGTTTACACACTATGTCATACACAGAAAAATGCTAACTTGTAGAAAAATGCCACCCAAACTTAACAATGTTTTATAGGATGTGATTAAAACCATTAAGCACATTACAGTGCGTGTCCTTAACTCATATCTATGCAATTCTGTGAGGATATGGAGGGAGAGCACATGTCTACTCTTACACACAGAATGGAGATGGCTTTCTAAAGGTAAATTATTAGCAGAGTTTTTGAGATATGACAGCAACTCCAGAGACTTTTCAAAAAACAGTAACCACTGGCAGGACATTTCAGTGACACAAAATGGAATACAAAACTTGCTTACTCATGTGACATATTCAGCCTGCTCAGTGAACCTAGCCTGTCACTTCAGGGAAGAATGAAAATTGTATACAAACTGGCAGACAAAGTGGATGTACTCGGAGCCAAACTGGAATTGTATGGGCAACAGGAGAATATTGGGATTTTTGATGTTTTACACTTCAGCAGAGATTTTGCAAAACAATGAGGTAGTCAGGGCCTTCTTTCTCCCTGTGCATTATCACCTGTTTTAGCTTTCAAAAGAGTTTGGGCATTACTTCCCAACCACAAAAGATCCCCACTGCGAAGGAATGGACCGGTGGCCCATTTATGAGTAAGTCAAGTGTCTTAGTTAATTTCTCATAGCTGCAACAAAATACCTGACACCCACAAGTTAAAGGAGAAGAGGTTTATTTTAGCTCATAGTTGGTAGATATTTCAGTCCATAGTTGGCTGACTTGAAGGCAGAGTGGCACGGCAGAGGAGAAATAGTTCATGGCTTGGCAGGCAGGAACCAATGAGTCTTCTTCCTTTCCCTTTGTATTCCACCCAGGCTACAAGCCTGTGCCACCCACACTCAGAGTGGGTCTTCCCTGCTCAGTAAATCCTTAATCCACACCCAGAGTTACATTAAACCAATCTGTGGAATAATCCAGTATCACACTCATAATCTAATCATTTCCCAGACCCTTCTCTATGGCACATGAGGCTCTGAGGGGACATCTAGATATAAGCTGTAACATTAGGTAAGTTGACTTTGTCTGTGCTAGAAAGGGAGATCACAAATGCTAGTGGCCTTAAAAGTATGGCTGAGGCAACTTCAAATCTCTAGACATTCTAGATTAGTCAAAGTGGAATATCCTGAGATGGCCACAAAACCACTCAAATCCTGTTTCCATTCTGTACATCCTATCTTTGTGAAACAGTTTTCTGTAGTGATAGCAACCAAAAAAAGATTATGGAGAAGACTTTGGTGTCACTCTTTTCCATCAACCCTATAAGGAATTGTCTAGTGGCAGGGAAATAAGCTTGGTGCTTTCACTAACTCTGCATTATGATGGATTACATATTATAGTGTAATAACAGTTGAACAGTAAAGGAGCTTAAACCATTCCAAAAACATCCCCTACTCATACTCTGGTCCATGAAAAGTTTGTCTGCCATGAACCTTGTCTGTCTCTGGTGCCAAAAATTTTGGGGACCACTGACTTAATTCACAGCAGTGGAGAAGCAGAACATGGGAACAATGCTAATAAGAAAGAGGCCATGGACCCTATATAGCATCCAAGCCATGCCTTCATGGTTCACCCACACACTTACGAGTGTGCTTTACTAATGCCCTAGGCCGCTGCCAAGCCAATCAAATTGACATGCTTAAGCTTAACCACCACATAAGGAGCTCAGAAGAACCAGTTCTGCACCAGGTTTGGTGGTGCACAGCTGTAATCCCAGGTATTCACAGTGTGAGGCACAAGAATTGTAAATTAGAGACCAGCCTGGACAACATAGCTAGACCCTGTCTTTAAAAATTTAAAAACAAAGGCTGAGACTACAGCTCAGTAGTAGAGTAACTGCCTAGCATGAACAAGTCCCTGGCTTCAATCCTCAATGCAGCCAAAGTAAACAAGAACAATAAAAATCTGTTGACAACTTATTTTGGACTTTCTTTTTTTTCTTTGTCTTTTTGAGACAGGGTCACTATGGAGTTCAGGCTAGCCTTGAACTCAATTTGTAGCTCAGGCTGGTCTTGAACTCACAACAATCTTCCTGCCTCAGCCTCCCAAGTGCTGGGATTACAGGCTCGAGCCACCACGCCCAGCTTGATCTTGGACTTTCAACTTCTGGAACTGTGAGAAAATAAATTCCTCTTGTTAAAACCACTTAGTCTATAGTTTTTGACAGCCCCCCTAAGTAATACACTGGGGAAGAGTTTTAGGGCTATGGCCTTCATTCTGAATGAATTGGAGGACCCTTTGAGTTAGTTGTTGGGAAGCAAGAAAATCAATGAAAATGTGTTTCACACAGAAAAGGCAGCATTTTTTTAGTCAAATGTAACTAAGAGATTGAAGCCCAGAGATTGTCCTTTGCATTTAATAACAGTAGCTTCAGTAAGAGCAGTTCTGGTGGAGTGGAGTATAAATGCCTGAGTACAGTGTGCTGCAGGATGGAAGAAGAGGAAATGAAGCCAAGGAGTTTATAGTTTTGCTGTCCAAAAGAGCAGAGAAACGTGGTAAGAGCTACATGGTGAGGTAATTTTGTTTTGCTTTGAGATGGGAGAAAATAGAACATGATTGCATGTGCAGATGAAGAATAATGTAGATTTGCACACAAACGGTTAAATCTTCACAAGGTTCTGATGAGTCTCATCTTCCATATTCTTCTAAATATACCACTGATGGATGCAGTTCTTATCGATTTATCACGTGCTCAAAAATCTTTAGAGTGTTCTTAACTGCTGCAAGAAGAGTTCAAATGTCTTACCTAAAGATTTAAGTCTTCTCTACTAGGGCCCTTTGCAATTCATTTCTCTCTCTTCTCTAGAATCCTATAAAGAGGAGAGAAGCAAGTCAGACAACAGGCAAAAACCTCGAATTACAGTCATGTTTCTATAGCTACTTATGCGACCTTGGACAAATTATGTAAGTGCACCTGGCTGGGCTTCTTCCGGTGGCTTGGATTATCCATTGTGTCAAGTTATCTCTAACACTGGGATCCTCTCCTCAACTTGTCTCATCCCTTCCAGCCACTTCTGCGGATAATAAGACTTGTGCGGTAACTTACTTGTTTCTACTTTGCTTTTGCCTTTCCAAATAGACTCTGCTTTAGAATTGCCATAACAGCAGTCCCTTTAAGGTCGGTCTCCTCCCCACCACTTAGTACTCACCCACTCTGGGCCCCAGGGGACCGTCCTCTTCACAGTCAAAATCCGCCACGTATTAGGTGCAGCTTCCAACCAATCAAAAAGCAGTTAGCGCAGATGTTTGAAGGGCATTCATTTCCACCAATAACCTTCAAGTCTTCTCCAGCGCCACGCTTTGATGGGCGAGGCCAACTTCCAGGATGGCCAGTCTGGGTAGTCCGGGAATCGCAGAGTTTACCAATCAAGTGAGAAGACTCTGGGGAGGGGCGTTTCTCATTGGTAGCCGCGTCCGGAAAAGGGCAAGGCTTCGAGGAATGAAAATACGATTTGATTGGAAAGTGTGATGTTGACCACCGGGGAAATCCCCGCCTTTTTCAGAGTGGCAGGATCCTCAGCCAATCGGAGAGAAGCTGCGCGGAACATTTGCTCAATGGGCGATGTCCGCGGGACGCTGTCACTCAGGTGGTGGCGGCGGAGGCCGGGCTGAGACGTGGCCAGGGGAACGCGGCAGGCTGTCCAGTCTATCCGGGAGGCAGCGGGCTCGCTAAGGCGTCCTCTCCGGGGTCGGAGTCTTGGAGCGGCGGGAAAAGCGGGCGCCGGCGGCTGCGCCTCCATGCCCGCGCGCGGGGCCGGCCGCTGATGGAGCGCGCCGCCCGCCCGGGGCCGCTGGCGCGGGCACTGCTGATGTTCCAGCTGCTGCTGGGGCTGGCGACTGGGACGGTGGCGGCTGGGCGCGCCCGCAACCTGCCGGCCCCGACGGCAGAGGCAGCGTTCGGCCTGGGGGCCGCGGCCGCTCCTACCTCGGCCGCGCGAGGGCCGGCTGCGGGGGCCGTGGCCGCAGCCGAGGTGACTGTGGAGGACGCCGAGGCGCTGCCGGCAGCGGCGGGCGAGCAGGAGCCACCAGACCCCGAGGACGACGACGCCGAGCTGAGGCCGCGCGGCAGGTGAGTGAGGCGCCCCCGAGCCGAGAGGGCAAGGGTCGCATGTGGTGGCTAGGGGACAGTGACACCTTCTCACCCTCGGCCCTTCGGAGAGACCAGCTTGGAAAAGGGTGTACAGAGGTTTGAGATGACACTTTTAGTTGTTTTTAGTTGTTTGTTTCAGGCTTTCGTTCAATCTGCGAGCAACAGATTCTTTATTTTTCTTTATGTGAATCACCCTTTACTTGGGTGATGTAACAGCAGTTTTGAAAAAGGCCTGTCGAAAGAGATGGCATGCCTATATTTTCCTTTAAAAACAACTCTAGTGCCCCTGGACGCGGGCAGTGAACTGTATTTCTCTAATTGAGATCTGCGGAACACCTGCATCAGAATCACCTGGGGATGCTGGTTAATGTACAGGTTTCTGGGCTCCACCCTAACTTTACGGAATCGACATTTTTCTGGATAAGAATCTGGAATCTGCATGTTTAACAGCTGTCTGGATAATTCCAAAATACTCAGAAGTTTAAGAACTCTGGTTATAGATTCTTGAATACTGGCAGTTCTTTGATATTGAAGGAGTTTACTATATGAACATGTAGTTTAGGGTTATCTTAATTGGGTTTCTTAGCCTTTTTAAGCACACCATTTCAAGGTGCATGTTTTAAAGCACTTCTCAAAGTTTGGATGTGAGTATAAGACATGTCGCTGTAAAATATTTTGCAGATAGCCCAGCTAGGGAAAAAGTGATGTTTTATTTAAGAAATGGAATGAGAACAGAACATTAGGTATATCAAGCCAGGAAGAGTCAGAATCTGGATTACAAAGTATTTAAAGCTTACAGTAATAACTAGATCATCATAAGTTAGATTTAAATTTTAGATAAATATAAGAACATAAATCTATATACCTGGAGAGCACTGTAAGTGTAAATACTGAAATTCTCTAGGTGCCATTTGAATGTTTATATTGAACTTTTTTTTAGGCAACAAGAATCTAGCAGCATTTTCTTAGGTCTGCTAATGAGTCAGCTCTTCTGGAAGAATATTGTTTTTCTTAAACTTCTGAGACAGCTGCTGGATGATGAAGTAGAATAAGATGTTTTGTTTGCCTCCCAGTGCACATCTGTTTTAGCAGGTACTGGAGTCCACAATGCCCTTGGGATTACCGAGGTTGGGCAGGTAAATCCTGAAATCCAGCAGGAATGTGCAGTCCAGCAGTGGGGAAGAAATGAGAGACTTCTAATGGCATTACAGAGCAGAAGCAGCGCAAATATAACCCTGGCTGCCCCAAGATTTTTGTGTTCACTGGGTTGGTTATGAGGATGGAGTAGGTTATAAGATAAGAAAAAGGCTGGAGCAGAAAAGCTGACTCTTGAGAAATAGTTAGAATTCTGGTAGACATTGGACTGGAAACATCAGCAAACCCAGAAATTGTAATTATATTTGAGAACATTTTGTCTGTACCTGTGTGTGTGTGACCTGTGTGTATGTGAGCGGTACAGATGTGTATTCTGTGCAGGGAGGAATAGAAGAGGAGGCTGGAAAAATAGACTGGAGTGTGTGTGTGTGTGTGTGTGTGTGTGTGTTGTTACACTGTTAGCATCATCATCATCAAACATGTTAGAACCTCTGGCTCACGAACCACTGGCTAAGCGCCTGCATTTTAGCAAAGTCACTATTGATTCACATGCACATCAATTTGAGAGATGCTACATAGAGGATCTTGAATGCTAGGCCTGATCAAACTTATGCGTAAGGAATAGTTCTCTAGCAACAGTACTGAAAACTCAAGGTAAAGAAGAGATACCAAAAGGAGAGTTTTCTTGCCCTTCAGAGAGGCTCAGTGTTATGCAGTATAAAACAGGTGACAGATTTGAGAGACATCAAGGCAAAATCTTTGTTCCTGGCAAATGAATTGATTCCTTTTCTCTTGGCACTTGTCTAGAAATTGAGATGAAGCAGCCAAGAGTTGAAAGCATATATAGGAAAAGCAAGAGTTTGGGGAGCAGGGAAGAAAAGATCAGGGTTTGGTGTTGGACATGCAGGCAAGAAGATGTCCAGAGGGAGACACTTGGTGGCTGGTAGAAATGAGTGACAGACTGGAGAAAGGTTGGGGTACACAACTGAGGTTGCGAGAAAGAGGGACCCAAGAGAAAACACGAGAAACGTCTTTGTCTGTTAGGGAAGAGGGTGAACCAGCGGAAGAAACAAATACATCTGCTAGATGGGAGGTGTAGGGTGAAAACTGGGAGGAAATAAAGATTTGGTGCTGAGCACGCATAAGAAAGAATTTAAGTAATGCTGCAGAAATAAAAAGACAGATTGCAAGAGGTTAATGATTCATCCCTTTCTGCCCCACTCCTTCCTTTCCTCACTGATGGGAGGCAGTTTTAGGGCAAAGGACCAGATCTTATTTATAGAGTGAAAGGAGGAAATGAAGGTAGTTGGAGAGGATCTGCTTGCTAAGAGGAGGATTACTTCTTTCTCAGAGAGAAGAGAGGACATAGATGAATTTTGCCTATAAAGAATGAGTGATCTCTGGCAGACAGAATTGGCTGGGAACAAATAGGACCTAATTTAGGGATCTGCCTGCAATATGAAACTTAGTGTGCAATATATGAGAAATCTTTGGGAAGTAATTTGATAGTCCTTGACAGATAAATATGCAAAGTTTCAAAGTCCCCCCCACACAAAGGCTCTTAAAAAAAAGTCAAAAACCAGAGACTGTGAGTTCCAAAATAATAGACCAATATCCTGTTTGTTTCAAGAAGGAGGATTAGAGGAACAGATTTGAGTTAACCAAGCGTTTATTACAAACAGCTGTGAGGAACTACTGTACTGTACTTATAACACAGTTAAGGGAGATGAGAAAGTAAGATCTTTACTTTTGTGTGCTGTCTTTTGTTACTTAAACAAGTTGAGCCTTAGCCAGTTCATTATTTGCTTTTTTTGTCTTCATAGAACATTTGGCTATTTGTTGGGTTCATTTAGAATGCTCATTCTGGATCTCAAGCATGTGAATGAGTGAATAAATTCTTTCTTTGTTCAAAAAAAAGTACCTGTCAAGTGTTTCTCCTGTTAAATATTACATGTAGTTGAATTGTAAATGATGTATTCTTTGTAGAACATTTGGGAGAAAGCCTCACTCTTACCTCAGTGTTAGGTTTTATGGGTGTTGGGATAAGTTTTATTACCAGGTTGCTAACTCCAGCACTGATCACAAGTTGCAGAGTATTGCTTGGGCTTCTTGCAGTAAGTTGGACATATTCACCCTGAAGATAATCTGACCACCTCCGAAGTTGTAAAGAACTAGTTTTATCTTGGCCGTACACTGACTTGCAAAATGTATCTCCTTTTATCTCAGTGTCTAATTTCTCTCTTAACAAAAATACTAATAAATCTGACATTGATCTCTGATGCTTCTTCAGTTTGTGCATGTGTAATCTTGAATTTTTTGGCATAAATGAAAATACTTTGAAAATACTTTGCAAATATAAGCTTTCTCTTTCCTTTAACCAATAGCCGATGTGAAACAAGGTACAGAAATTATCCTTCCTCATATTTTAACCACTGGTGGAGCACTGAATAATAAAGCATCTCAGAATCAGGTGCTGAAAGGGAGGTCAATCACCTACACCCATCTCTGTGCAGGCTCTGGTTAACCAAAATCCATATTTCAAGAACAATTTACAAATCACTTTTAAAGCAGATTGGTAAGCCAAAATATATATACTTGCGAGTAATGGATGATCCTTGTCTGTACTTGTCTTTAGCTTGATTAATGCCCCAGTGCTGTGTGTATGTGACGGGGACAGGAGACAGCCCTTTATAGGAGCCCAGCTCTGTGTGCTCCTGGACATTTGGCCAAAGGAGCCTCACTCTGTCAGTTGCTGTGCGCAGTAGTTACCTTGTGCCTCATTCTCTCATTATTATCTGTGAACTCCATCTCCTTGCTTTTTATAAGAGAGCTGCTTATATGTATGTATTAGAGATTATTCCCAGCACTGAAAACAAACACATAAAACTTGTAAGTTACAGAGGTGAACACTGTACCAAGAAAGAAATCAAATGCATTTTTTAAACCCAGTTGTATTTATAAGTAATGATTTTGATTTAAAATGTTTCATAGAATACAATAGAAATGTTTCCAGAAATGTTTTAACAGGGGTGGAGGAATGGGGAGGATGTACAAATGTGTCATTTGCGTGTTACCCATAACATTGAAAAATTGAGATACTTTTTTTAACAGTCTAATCAATATGTCAGAGTGACCCAGTATGCTTGATATTTATATATTTGACTTTTTTTTGGTTTTTGAGACAGGAGCTCACTTGTGTAGTTCAAGCTGGCCTTGAACTCACTTTATAGCAGAGCTGGCCTCGAACTCCCAGTGATCCTTCTGGCTCAGCCTCCTGAGCTTTGGAATCACAAGTGTGCGCTGCCATGCTGGCTGTCTTATTTGTTGTGGTTTGGGGTGTGGCTAACCTTGTGAGATGGTTAAATAAAGCAGGTTTAATTTAAAGATTTACTTAGTAGGTGAAGACTAAGACAAAGTCCAGTTAGTATTAGTTTTTTTTTTTTAGATAAGAACATATGCTTTCTTCAGTGAGAGCATATGTTTAGGTGCAGAATTCTTTGGTACGTTAAAAAAAAAAAACAGATGTAGCGAAATCACATGTTCAGCTTTGAATGTTTTTTCCTTAAAAGAAAAGGGACGTAAAAATTTAAAATAAGCAGTCGTTAGTGTAGGACCTGTTCACGCCTGTTACCTGCTTCTGTTCCTTCTCAGGGGAAATTTTTAAATGACCTTGTGAAGGAATTTAGTGTACACTTAACCAGAATCCAATAGATGTAAGCTGGCCAGTGTTCTGGGTGACTTAAGTCAGAGCAAACAGTTCTCTAAAATTTGTGTATTCATTGTGGCATGAGGTCATTTCTGCTCAGTTGAGGGCATAATCAGAGCAATTACAAGATAAATGACATGTTGATGAGATTTCTGGAAGGAATAAAATGCAGCACATTATAATAATACGGTGGTTGCCATTTATGCAAACTTAAGAGTTTACAGAATAATAGAGTTAGGGGACCTTTGTTCAAAATTTACTGCATGTATGAACTGAGGCAAGTTTATGCAAATTTATAGTTGACAGAATAACAGAATTTGAGTTAGGAGATCTGACTTTCCTCTTTTGTCCAGAACTTAGGTGGTGCATGATTGAAGGTAAGTCATCTCTTCATGTTTCAGCCTGTTTTTGTTTTATGTGGGTATACATTTACTGCAGTTTATTGAGGGCTAGATTCTGTATAGTGTTGGGTTCTAAGAGTAGGTAAATGTCTTTTACTAGAGAAGTTCCAAGTCTGACAGGGAGATAATTGTGTTAAAGAGTTAACTGTACACCTGTAATCCCAGCACTCAGGAGGCTGAGGCAGGAGGATGGCTGCAAGTTTGAGGCCACCTGTGCTACAGAGTGAGTTCAAGTCAGCCTGAACTGCATAGTGAAACCTTGTCTCAAAACAAAAAAAGTTAATTATATTAGAATGGCTAATAGTTGTCAGAAAAGAACTGTGAAGGTGAAGAGAATAGAAATATCAAGTGCTTGAATGTGAAAAGTGTGAAAGACCACATAGCTAGGGACACAGAGGAAATTCCACGCGGGGGCACCGAGCAGCAGTTCCTATGCCAAAGCTCCTGGACTTCTATAAATCTGTGTAGAGGGAGCTCATGTTACTTACTCATTTATTAATGGTGCTGGCATTGAACCGAGCACCTCGTACATGTTAAGCAGGTACTTTACCACTGAGCTGCATTAAGAGGACTGACACTGTCAGTGTTTTGAATAAGCAGGATTTTTAATATGCTAATTTAATTTTTTTGTGCTCATGCTGCTCGGGATTGAACCCAGGGCCTTGTACATGCAAGGCAAGAACTCTACCGCTGAGCCACACTCTCCAGCCCCAATATGCTAATTTGAAGTCTTATTTCTTTACTTTGAATAAGTATTTTATCATTCCTTAGGTAATAGTTATGCTTATTTCTTTCCAGAAATCCTAAACATTTAGATTTATTCTTAAAGATAGAAGAATTCATTATAAGCAGTGTTCCTTTGGCAAGTGTATTATTTTAAGGCAGGGAACAAAATGTAAATAAATGAAAGAACTTTGTTGGAAAGGTTAGAAACCTGGAGAAGTAGTGTGTGTGCTGTGGGGTGAAGGGAGTGCAGGAGAGGGAGCTAGATTGGCAGAAAAGGTAGAGCGTGAGATTAGGAGAGAACACTGAACCCAGACTGGGAGAGGCTCTATGTGCCATACCAGGCAGTGGGCCCCTTCTCAGTGGGCACAGGGAGTGCCCAAGATCATCACCATGGAAACAAGACCCTTGTAGTCAAGCATGGTGACAAATGACTGTGATCTCAGTACTCTGGGAGACTGAGGCAGGAGAATCACTGTGTTCAAGCCAGCCTGAACTGCATAATGAGACCCCCCAAAAACAAACAAGAACAAGACTATTGAAAGAACAGAGAAAGAGACATGCAGCAGGAAAATATTTCAGAGACTCTTCCTTTTTTTTTGGTCTTTTTGGATTTTATCAGTACCAGGGATCAAACTCACGACTGCCTGCTTGCAAGGCAGGCACTTATGCCACTGAGCTAAACCCCCAGCCAGAGACTCTTTCAGGGTGTTCTGATGAGAAGGAAGACTGTGTCAGAGCTGTGGCAGCGCTGCTGCAGAAGGAATAGATTTAAGAGCAGCTTCAGAGAACATGGCCGTTATCTAAGTGCGAACACTGAGGAAGCAGGCCATGCTGATGTCTGATCTAAACATTAGGTACAGGGTAGAAGCTACGAAGGGAGAAAGAAGTTGGAGAAAGAGGCCCCGGGTAAGAAGTTTACTTTTCTGAGCGTGTCCTGGTGATAATGGCAGAGCCTGCTGCAGATGCTGAGCTCAGGAGGACAGTGGTATTGAACTGCAGGTACTGCATAGGTCTAGGACTGCTGGGTTACAGAAGGAGCCGAAGCTGTACAGGACATTGGCCCTGTGGGAAGAACAGGCAGTGTAAACCGGGAAAATGCCTGCTGGGTAGAAACTGAGATTTGTGTGGGTCACCATGAGACTCATGAAGGACTGGTCCTGTACAAAGCAAGGAAGCAGTGTCCTGAGTGTTCTCTGGCTGCTGTCACCGTGGCTTCTTCGAGAACAAATTTGATGCATGGTGTGGGGCCTGGCAGAGAGGAAGCCACAGAAAGCCCTTCCTGTGAGCAGCCTGAGGATGGGCCACATGGCTTGCTGTGCAATCAGTGAAACACTTGCTCCCATAAACTAAAGCAAGGGTTCTGCTTTAAAGAGGGTTGCCCAACACAGTTGTTCAGTATACCCTCTTTTTCCAGGTGATAAATAATACATTGTTACTGTTTTTCTAAGGAAATGGCCTTTGAGCCTGATCACTGTTTACATGACTGGTTGTATGTATCATGAAACACACTTGGGGTGTTTGTTAGGATGCATTATCTGAGTGGTCACCCAGTCTAACTTCAAGGTTCTCCACCTTCCCTGTGGAGACCCTGCCTTTCTGTGTCCTTTGACTCTTGAATAAACTAAGGGTTTTTCATCTCTTTCCTGGAAACCAAACTAGGGCCATCCCGGGGAGTCACAGTGGTTTATCTTTTCCCTGTGTTTTATCGTTATGCCATGTTTTACTGCTGTCCTCACAGTAACTATGCATTCAGTGTTTTCAGCAGTGTTTGTGATTGATGTTGTTCCAGAGTCTGTGAATCTCTCGCTTGTAGACTGTGATCAGGTGCCCATAGGTTTGCCCTGCCGAGCCACAGTGAAGACTCCAAGCCCAGAACACAAGAGGGGATGAAGGGAGGGAATTTTTTATTTTTATTTTTTGACACTTAGAAGAGCCTGTGAGACCATTTGTTGTTACTCAGTTAAAAGGGGTTAAAATAATTTAGGGCACCCCACTCAAATCTAAGAACCAGCTTGATTGTCAGTAAGTATCAATAGCGGTTAAGACATCGATGCACTTAATTATTGCTGCCCACATTTATATTTTGAAATACTGCTCAAACTTGCACATGCTTGCTAAATGTAGTACTTAGTGAAAATGCCTTATTTTAAAAACAAGAGATTGGCTAAAGCACATTTGACTCAGTTAAATATACCGCCATGATAGGTTTTCAATGAAAGAAAAGTTGAATGTTATCTTCAGATTACTTATTAAAATATATCCTTGTAAACATTTAACATTTATATCCATATTTTATTGTTGAATTTTTGTTTCTTTTTTGGAAAGTCAGAGTTAGACCTTTGTCATTCTTCTCTGAATAAGCCTGTAGTACACAACTCATGAAACCCAGAGAGAGTAGAGCTTTCTTTGTTGTTGTAAATAGAAAACCTAAGATAATAAATAGACAATGTTGATTATGAGTTGTTTGAAAAATAGTATCTAAAGTGTTCAAAAGATCTAGTTCCCTTAAGTTTTCATGGGTTAGTACTGTTTGCAAAGCAACTAGAGCTTTAGTGTCAACTGAAGTTTTTTCATTCAGTCATTGTATTTGTGATTAATGATTTTGTTTTTTGTGTTTGTTTTTTGTTTTTTGTTTTGGTACCAGGGGTCAAACTCACAGCTTTGCACTTTCCAGGCAGACATTGAGCTAAATCCCTGGCTAGTAATGATTTTGAACAGAACAAATAGCATTTCTATGATGGAACTAG
This sequence comes from Cavia porcellus, assembly GCF_034190915.1. Taxonomy (NCBI): domain Eukaryota; kingdom Metazoa; phylum Chordata; class Mammalia; order Rodentia; family Caviidae; genus Cavia; species Cavia porcellus. Next base: position 39,374,071 of record NW_026947501.1, on the reverse strand, counting down.
AGGAGAGTTAACTTGATTTGACAATTAGTCTCTAACTTGACTGGCTTCTGTTTTTATTTGTAAAGTGGCATGCCTAAAGTATGAATTTTTATACCTTTTATTATAAAAGTTTCCTTATTCAGGATATCTTGCTCCTCTTGCTTCCATTAGATTTGATAGGAAACAGGAGATTATACAGGAAGGGACTGTTCTCTCTCTTGTTTGTCATCTAAATTGCTAGTGTGTGTAGTGTGGCAAAGTCTTTTCACAAATTAGGCTGAGTTATCATTTGAGAAATTCAAAATGTGAATTAGTGGATAGTATGGGAACTGTTAATGATTTTATATGATTATTTCGTAAGTTGTTCTTTGAAAGGTTTCAGATAGGTTTACCTTAACTAATTATTGTGGGTCATTTGTAAGTTTGCTTCAAATTCATACACATTGAACCTCAAGTGTAATGAAAGGCAAAGTTTCAGTTTAGAAGCTATACATACTTGGAATTCGTATGGTCTTTAAAAACAGACAAATAAGAATAACAAATTCTAGAACAACTGACTGACTTATCCTTTGATTTAACAAATAGTTATGGGAGCCTGCAGGAATCTGGGGGTGTATTCCAGGCAGCAGGGACAGTAGCTGTAAAGTTTTCCTGAGGGAAATCCTGTGCCATATATTTGAATTCGAGGACATCCCTGTAGGGGGCTTATTGACATGGGATGCTACAAGCTTTGAGAAGCCTGTCCCGCAATTTAAATGTAGTAGGAAGTTAGATATGAATGCCCTGGTCTGGAACTAGAGTTCCAGGGAGAAGTCTGGAACTAGAGTTATAAATTTGGGAGTTGCCAGCATATACACAGATGTATTTATAGCTATGAGAGGAGATGAGATCACAAAGAAAATGACATGTAGGTATAGACTATTTTAAGAGGGAGGAAAGATGACGAGAAACTAGAAAATGAAACTAAGAAAAAATACCTTCAAACTGGGGAGAGGAGAGAGAAATAAAAGCAAAACACAGGTGAGTGCAGTGTGGTATCCTGGAAGCCACAGAAAGTGTGTTTCGTGGAGGGCAGGGGAAGGGCTGTTTGAGTACTGTGGACAGTCTTGAAGTGAGAGCTGAGGCTAGACCCCGTGTTTATCAATGAGAGTGTCATTGGTGACTCGAATCAGAGCCATAATCAGGCTGGGTGTGGTGGCGCAGTCCTGTAATCCCAGCACTCAGGCTGAGGCAGGAGGATGGCTGTGAGTTTGAGGCCAGCCTGGGCTACAAAGTGAGTACAAGGTCAGCCAGAACTGAATAGTAAGACCCTTTCTCAAAAAGACAAAGAAAAAAGAACTATAATCAGAAATGCTGATTAGAAATAGTCCAGAGGGGCATGAAGGGGAGGATTTGAAGACATAAAAATATGTAACAGCTGTATTAGAAGCTATAGCGGGAACTGGGATTCATTAGGTCTGATTTGGTTTATTTTTTAGATCTGGTTTGGTTTTTATATTGGGAGAAAATAACAGCTTGGGATACTATTTTTACCTGTTCAGCCTGCTGTAACAAAATTCTGTGCCTTTGGGTGGCTTGAAACTTTATTTCCTCATAGTTCTGGAGTCTGGGAAGTCCAATGTCACGGCACCAGCATATTTGATGACTCAGGAGGAGCATTCTATATAGAGGACATCCTCTGTGTCCTTACGTGGTAGACTGATGAAGGAGTCTCTGGGACCACTTCTATAAGGGTACTGATGTCACTCATGTAGGCTCCACTTTTATGACCTAATCACCTCTCGAAGGCCGTGCTTCTTAATTTCTCACGCTGAGCATCACCTTTCAACATGTGTATTTTCACTGAATCTAGACATGTGCTGCTGGGAGAGGGAGCAGTTGTGTGGAGTAAGAGGAGACATCTGCAGAAAGGAGGTGTTGGAGAATGTGTGAGGGAAATATCTGCTGCTTAATGGGAGGAGTTGGGAGTGGATGAGACAGTGGACAGTTTGGTTGTACTCTGAGAAGAGACATCAGAGTCCAGATGTGGGTAACTGGACAGCAGTGGCGGTGGAAAGCAAACTTGTGATTATCTCCCTTTTCCCATGGGAAACACAATGCCTGAGATTTGTGAGCTTGGAAGCACTGGTACCAGGTTTAAATCTTCCAAGCATAACAGAGGATGCCACATACACACCCCTTACCCTTCTAAATTTTTACTTTAATGTAATAGTCTCTGACTTTGTGGCTCAGTACCTTTCTCTGAGGGATAAAGGATGCAATCTTTGTGTTAGTATGATGAAAGGCAAGATGAATGAATGTGTACAAAAGTATCAAACCAGGATTTACACTCATGTTATGCTCCATGGAACAGTTCTAGCATATGTTTAGGTGAGCATTCCAGGTGTAATATATTCACACCACTCTAGGACTTGTTTTGTTTTGTTTTTGGTGGTGCTGGGGATCAAACTCATGACCTCACACTTGCCAGGCAAGTGCTCATGCCACTGAGCTAAATCCCGGACTAGGATTTGCTTTTTAAAAAGTTTTATTTTGATTTTTTTTCTGGTAGAAGTAGCCCAGTTCAGTACAATGGCATATAAAAAAACAGATTTGAAAGTTTTGAGAAGGTCAGAAGTGAATGATCAGATTACTCATGCATGGATTATAAAGGTGATCCATTTATGGTAAAATACATGCTTTCATAGAAGAGTGATGTGAGTGGATGATGACGATGACAATGGCAACAAGGATGACAACGTGCACCAGAGTTCCTGTGATAGTGACATGGAGCAAGAATCAACTAATATGGACACAAGGAATGCAGCCCTCGATTCACATGACCAGATAGGACAATCCAGTGTTAGAACTAGGTCTGTAAATACAGTGAGAGCCTTGGCAAGAGCAAAATGTATTGGACGCATGCCAACACTGCGATTCAGTGTTAGAAACTGTAACAGACAAAATGCTACAAGATGCTGTGAAATACACAGAGCTGGAGATGCAAGTAAAATGTTCAGTATGCACAAATCAAAAATGTGTTTATTATGACACCTCACTAGCTGAACTGCAAGCATTTATAGGTCTCCTGCAGGGACTTCTCATGGTAATCACAGGAATGTAAAAGTTTATGGAAAAGCAAGGGATCAAAATATGGCATAAAAATTTATGCCCTTACAGGTACAAAAACTTTGTTATGCTTTCAGTTAGAAATTTATCCTGGGGACTGGGGATTTAGCTCAGTGGCACAAGCACCTGCCTGGCAAGTGCGAGGTCCTGAGTTCAATCCTGTTACCACCCCCCCCACCCCCCCAAAAAAAAGTGAAAAAAAGAAATTTATCCTGAAACTAAGCCATCAAGTTCTTATTTGTACAGAATGACATTGTCTCCCAAACTAATCTGAATGTGACATTTGACAGTTGATTTACTGGTTTCCAACTGATGTTACATTTTCCTAACAGAGCATAAGTTGACTATTCCAGGAACCATATGCAGAAAAAAAGCAGAAGTTCCAAATGAAATATTGCATTTTCAAAACAAAGAATTGTATAGTACAATCTTTGGATTTCTGAGAGATTAACATTGACCTTGTATATGTCAAACAAACAAATAAACAAACAAAACAAAACTGGTACTACAGATGTCAGCATTGTACCATGATGAAAATATTGATAGGGAAACCTCAACCAAACAGAAGCCTGAGATCGAAACTTTATATAACAAAACCAAAGGCAGAATAGATGTTTTTGATGGGTTGTGTAGCAACTGTGATATCACTGAACTATGAAACAGAGAACATTGGCTAGTGATTGTGTTTTACTCAATCCTGAACAAATGTAAATAGTTTTATAATTTACAACAAAAACAGCAAGTGAAAAATAACACAGAGAAATTCTCTGGGAGGATTAGGACTGGAACTCAGATCATTTATAGCAGAGGAAAAACTACACAAAAAATATTGTGGACTGCAGTGGTGAGCTCACAGATGAACAGGAAGGTGCAGTATCTGAAAGACCTACTATGATAATAGGGAAACCAAAAAGAGATCAACTGTGCCCCACAGGAAAAAACAGAAAACAAAGCATACATGCCATCAGTGTAAGTGATACTTGTTTATGGAACATGCAGTTGTCATGTGTGAATTCTGCCTTGGGTGTGACAGTTGAAGCAAGACTTTTGTTTGTTTTTTTTTGAGACAGTTTTACTATGTAGTTCTGGCTGGCCTCGAACTCACTTTGTAGCCCATGCTGGCCTCAAACTCACAGAAATCCTTTTGCCTCAGCCTCCTGAGTGCTGGAATAACAGGCATGCAGCCACCACATCTGGCTAGCAAAGATTATTTTTGTTATAAGGTTCTGTTGGTATTTTCATTGTAGTTCACATTGATTTGTATTTCTGAATTAACTGTTAGGTTTGTTAAGCAAACCTAATATCAACAGCTGATATGAAAATGCTGGTGTTTGTTCTAAGCACTCATTACACGTTTAATATTTTATTAATTTATTTCACTGCTAAGTGCATATCCCAGCATAATAGAAAGTTCCTAACAAAACAGGAAGAGAAGAGAAATGTTGCAGTTTCAAAACAGAGAATCGTATAGTGTAGTCTTTGGATTTCAGAAAGATTCAGAGAACAGAAATGTTACAGCTTCAAAACCGAGAGTTGCATAGTACAATCTTTAGATTTCAGAAAGATTTAGAAAGAAAGAGTGGTCTGCCACGTAGGAAATGCTGTCAGTGCAAGTGATACTTGTGCATGGAGCATGCAGTTGTGTGAAGAGTGCCTTGGGTGAGAGAGTTGAAGCAAAGATTTTCTGTGGTAGACTTTTGTTTGTGTTTACATTGTGGCTGACATAGGCTTTTATTTCTGATGTTATCTCTTATGTTTTGTAAGAAGCCGACGTGAAAATGTTGATGTATATTCTAAGCACCCATTACATATTTGGTATTTTGTTGACATTTTATTTTCTTATTAGTTGTGGTAATAGAAGTAAAAATTTTTTGGGTAGAGTGCTATTGATACTTTCATTGTAGTTCCTATAGAAATTTACTTCTGATGTTATCTTTTAGGTTTTGTAAGCAAGTACACGGCTGATTTGAAAATATTGGATGTTTATTCTAAATGCGCAATACATACTAAGAATTTAATGCTTTATTTTATTAATATTTTGTGTTTTTGTTACCTACACACTGCATAATGTAAGAACCTTCTAACAAAATGCAAAGACTAACCACAGATCAAGCATGTCCTACAAAAAGGCCAGGAAAACTATTACATGTGCTGTCAGTGTAAGCGATGCGTATGTATGGAATGTGCCATTATCATGTGTGAAGACTGCCTTACGTGTGACAGTTGAAATAAAGATTGTTTTTTCTGTAGAGCACTACTGGTGATCACAAACTCTATACACCAGAAACCAGTTGATGTTGAAATTTTTGGTGCTTTTTTCTAAGCAGCCAACAGATATTAAAAATGCAACATTTTATTTTTTGTGATTTTTTTTCTTGTTAAGCACTCAGTGTTTAAAAAGACTTCAAAATTAAAATTAATAATTCATCGATAGAAATATTCTAAAGAATAAGTGGGGTAACACTCCCTTGATTATGCTGTGAAATGACAAAAAGCACGTTAGGTCCTGGGGGATTAAGGAACGGTCACCGAGGTGGAGTGTAGACTAGAAAGTGTTCTGAGTGCTGCACGTCCCCAAGGCCTTTCAAGGGCGTGGTCATGAGTTAAAGTGAGAGCAGTCCATAGATGGTTTTTCTCCAGCTGCATTCACCTGCACAGATACAGGAACGGGACAGCGGAGAACAGGAATTGTGCCAGGGTTGGAGTTCTGCCTGTCCACTGTGACAGGTGAAAGAGAGGATAGGACATGGAGGGTGGATGCAAGCTAGTGCTTAGGATAGGATGAAGGACTGGCATTTAAAGTAGCTAAGAAAGAAGTGAGAGCAAGATGGTAGTGCAGCTCCTAGGATCTATGGCTTGCTGTCCGAGCGGCCAGAGATTTGCTGGAGATGGGGGAGCAGAGGTGGACTGGGCTGAAAAGACAAAGCTGGGTGGCAGGGGTGGAATGTTGAAGTTTCAGTGGGTGGAGAGGTTGCACTTGGTTAAGTCCAGGGTTTATCCCAGGAGTCGTGTTTTAGTTACTTCTCACATTGCTATGACAAAATACCTGATGCCCAAAGTTGAAGAAGGAAATCTTTATTTAGGTCACAGTCTGTAGAGGTTTCAGTTCATAATAATCAGTTGCCTCCAACACAGGGTGGGGTGGCAGGCAGGCATCACAGAGAGGAAACCATTCATGATGGACAGAAGTAGCAAAGCAAGCAAGAGACTTTGTTGGCTTCTTGCTACCCCTTTTGTATTCTTTCCAGGTTACTGGGATTACCAGTCAGCGGACTGATTTAGTAATCACCCACCCTTAATCCTGTCATCCTCAATTCTAGCATTGCACCATGAATCTTTCACACACGCTAGATCCAGCTACCTCTGAAAGAGCTCCATCTATGGCTACCTGAGGCTTGCTGGTGGTGGTGGGGTGGGCATCTAGACACAAGCCACAATGGGTGGCTAAGCAAGGGAGGTGGATAATGAAAAGCCAGAGGCAGAAGTGTGTGAAGCAGTAAAATCCTGTGGCACGGGGCTGGTGACTTGAGGATCAGTACATAAAGCCTGGAGGGACTCTGGATGAAATAGTCTGATCCTGAGAATTTTCAGAGAGAGAGGAAGAAAACAGTCAGGAAATGGTAGAGAAGAGACGAGGAGCGCACTACTCCATCCCTGGGCACAGGAGGCCAGGTTAAAGGAGAGAGAAAAGTCCCTTTCCTTCTTTAGAGAAGTAATGCTCCTACTGAGGCCCTGTTGCAATGAGAGCAAGAAGATAACTGAAAATTTAGGGAGAAATTCTGGGGAATGGCTTTCAGGAGATGGGAAAGGTAGGCAAAGAAGATGGAGCAGAGAGTGCTGAGCTTCTCACAGGAATTTGGATGTGGAAGGATGGAAATGTGGAACTTCTCATACATGCAATAAACCGAAGAAGAGCGTAGTGAAATCATCCTGTTATAAGGACAGATGAAGTCTAGGCATGGTGGTGCACTCACCTATAATCCCAGCATTTAGGAGGAGGCAGGAGGATCTTCATGAGTTTGAGGATGGCCTGCACTACATAGGGAGACCTGGTCTCAAAAAAAAAATGAAAAACAAATCCCGTAAAGACAGATGGTAATAGTGGGGATAGTTTTCTGCCGAGTGTATGGAATAAATGCCCAGAATCTTAGATATCTTTTCCAATTTTTAATTTACAGATCATTAGTGATTATCAGCACTTTAGATGGACGAATTTCTGCCTTGGATGCTGAGAATCATGGTAAAAAGCAGTGGGATTTGGACGTGGGATCTGGCTCCTTGGTTTCATCCAGCCTTAGCAAGCCAGAGGTAAGAATCCTTTATTAACTGTTGACTAGAAAACCCAGCCATAATCAGCAGTTGCTGATGGATTTGCTAATAAAGCTTGGGCTTAGGCCCTGTTGCCTGGGATTTTAAGACTTGCTGCAGCTGTAGCCCCTGGGACAGTTACCCAGCTTTCTGTCCTTCCATTCCCCTCCTGTAAAACAGGGTGATTAAGAGCACCGGCTTCGTAGGATTATTTTGGGCATTAAATGAGCTGGTCGTGTAAGTGAGTAACTGAGGAACACTATCTGCTCTGACAGTACAGCACATTACCTGATCTATTACACAGTCATCATTTTTCTTACCACAAGATTTCTAGGAATAACCAGGTAAATATATATAAAAATTGAGTTTTACTAGAGATTCATACTGCAAAATATCATAAAATAGTATTCCCTCCATTGTCTCTTAAGTACATCCTAATCGTAAGCATAATCCACTAGAAACTTTCTTGGAATAGAATTCTTCATAAATTTGATCATTTGCAGAACATTTGTACGTCATATCTTTGAGCTCTAGAATGGTAGGAAATAGGTGCAGGTTCAGAGAGATCCCACTTCCATTTCTACTCTGGCTCAGGACTAGAGACTTGAGCAGGTGGCTTAGTCTCTCAGAGCTTCCAGCCCTCATCAATAAAGTGGGAATACTGGCTCCTTCACAGAGGTGGGACTCAGTGAGGGGAGGGTGGCATAGGAACCTTACTTCCCTCACCTGTAGTCTGGGCTCTGCTGGATTAAGTCCCCTTTTCTGGAGCTTTATTTTGTTTTAATCATTTACAGCGTTCTTTTTCGGGGGTGTCTTTTTTGAGACAGGGTCTTGCCATGCAGTTCAGGATGGCTCTGAGCTCACTTCGTAGCCCAGGCTGTTGTTGAACTTGCAGCAATCCTCTTGCCTCAGTCTTCTGAGTGCTGTTTAAATCATTTAAAAGTTGATGCATCTTTTGATTTGTGACTGCTAACAGGGAACAGTTGCCTGTTTTTTAGAATGCCCTCTGCCTTCTTCCCACCATACGGAGTCACTTCTGCACTACACTCCCTGTGATAGTCTTTTATTTCATCATCTGTCTTTCTTTTTGAAAAGCTTCTTGCTGTCATTAACTTGAGGAAAGACAAAGCCCAACATAAGAGGTGTGAGGGTGACCTGAGTGGTGCTGCTAGAACTTTCGAATGAGTGAGTGGCTCCCTGCAGCCCGGCTGCAGTAGACTCCCTGTGCTCTCCGTGAACACAGCCCAGTTCTTTTCAGTGGCACCAAGGTGGGTACTGAGGGAAACGGCAGAAGGCCCGCTGGTCATCAGGCCACGTACCCAAATATTTTTTGAAAATAGTGAGCTTCCATTGTATTGGGACTTTCTAATGCAAATAGCAATTTGAAATTATTTTAAAAACTTGAATTAGAATTCAGACTTTCTGAATGAGACTCAAATGAATTGCTACTCCAGATATATTTTTTGGCTTTTTTGTCTTGTTAGAATTACGCTTGGGTTTGCGTATTTTGCTTTGTTTCTGAACTAGACATAAAAGATGATCAGCAAAATGAGAAGATTGTAAGCTGGTTACATCTGAGGTAATTATTCAGTGTTTTGCTTGCATGCCTGTGTTTGCAAACCAAAACATACACGTGAAGATATTTTGCATGGTGTAACAAAGTAGAATGCAAATAGTTGTAATAACTCAGGTGCTATTGAGTGTATTTAATTGTAAGCACCTAGTTACACTCAAACATTTTCTTACAAATTGCAAATATCTGACTTGCATTTTTTGGTTTTGTTTTGTTTTATAGCACTGGGAATTGAACCAAGGGCCTTTATACTGAGCTGTGTCTTCAGCCCTTTTTCATTTTTAAAACACAGTCTTACTAAGTTGCCTAAGCTGGGCTCAAACTTGAGATCCTCCTGCCTCAGCTTCCTAGAATCCTAGGATTATAGGTAGGCACCCCCAAGTCCAGCATGTTACTGTTTAGCTTACTGTTTTCTGGGATGTCTTATTTAAGTATCCTGTCTCCCACCTACCCCTAGTCATAGATGCTTTAGGTTAAATGCCTTGAAATGCTGACTTGCAAGCACATTTAAAAGTTTTATTGTGCATCTTTATGTTGAAAAATGAAAAACTCAACAGTTTTTCATGTAAGAAAACTCCTTAGTTGTTTTTCATGCATTTTAATTTTCTGTTTTAAAGAAATGATATCTAGACATTGAACTTGTGTAACATAAGTTACTAGATTTTACGTTGCCTCAAGTTCTCAGGACCGTGTCTTGAGAACATGGGTTTTGTGTACAGATATGCTCTTGGCAGCTGTGTTCCTAGCACTGTCGTATGTACTGTACTTGCTTTCCTTACAGTCAGTGCAGTCCTCCTGGTAATCCTGCCCTGTGGATGTGTTGGTCTCATTTTGTAAAGGAGAAAAACTAAAGCTCAGAGAAGTTTTTTACTTAAAGTTATAGACCTATCTTATAAGGCAAAAATTGAATACAGGCTTACCCAACCGTACTGTGGTAGTCTGGTATTAAGCCTTTTCCCTGTTTGTGTGTCTCTCCTCTATAATCTCCCGCTGTTCACATAGCACAGTGAGTCTCAAGCTGTTCGTAGGCTCTGAGGGTTTCAAAGAGATTTTTCCTCCATAAGCTCTATCCATATTTATGAGATTCAAAATTAAAATAAAATTTTTAAAAAATTATTGGTTTGTTAAATCATAATAAACCTATTGCACAATAGCATAGTATTTTTGTCAATAATTTTTTCAGTACAAAAAATTTAATAAGAAAACTCACATTGTTTTACATGTCTTAAAATCTCTAATTTCTGGTTTAATAGAGGATAACTAGATTGTCATACTTGCTTCTGTGTGAGATATTTTGCCATGTTGTTTTTGATTGAATTATGTGAAGTAGAACTGTAGCCACATAGATGTGTAGAGGGAAAGAAAGGGACATTTTAGAAGTCTTTTCAGATAAGTGTAGTCATTCTGCTTTGATGATCACCATGAAACAAGTGGAGGTCTCTTAAAAGTTGTTTGTATTGTGGTTTTAACCATAACAATGAACATTTTGTACTCAAGCTAATTAGCATCCTTCTCTTGCCTTTTACTGACATGTAATTTCTAACTTTATTTGGAGAATATGGATTTACTGGATTACATTGATCTTCCAAATGTTGACATGTCTAATTCTAATATTTTAGAATATTAATTTGAGCCAGGCATGGTGGCACAGACCTGTAATCCTGGCACTCTGGAGGCTGAAGCAAGAGGATTACCAAGAGTCTTATGGCCAGGACAAACTATGTAGTGAGTTCAGGACCAGCCTAAGCTACATATTGAGAGCCTGCCTCTCTCTAACTAATAAAATAAAAAGAAAAAATAAATCAAATTAATATTGTCAGTGCTGATTTTATCTGAAGTCTCTGGGGTGTGTGTGTGTACAAGTGTGTGCTTAGGGTGAAACCCAGGTTCCTGCCCGTGCTAAGCAGTGGCTCCGACACTGACCCACGCCCCTGGAAAGTCTGTGCATGCTGGAAAGTTGGCAGGCCACGCCGGAAGAGCTTTCCAAAAATCTGATTTTCACTTGAAAACTTGAATTTTACCACACATACTGTCAGAATTTTACCACATATACTGTCAGAAAACTTGTTTTCTTTGACGTGAGAAATCCACTTTGTCCATTTCTGAGAAAATGTCTGTTATATAAGTCTCAGTTGATTTTTGAGTAAAAACAGAGCCTCAGGAACAAAACAGCTAGTTCAGCTCACGACAGCCCCACAGGTACTTTTGCTCAGTGAGTGCGTCAGTTTATATTTCCTGATTAATCATGCACAATAGCAAAAAGTATAAACTCAGTAGTAAAATTAATCATGTTTGCTGCTTCATCAAGACCATTCTTAAGTGGAGCGGTCTCTTTTTGCATCTTGTTGCAAGTGAGTGACAGTGAGCATTGCACCTATCAGTTTGGTGCACAGTTCATGTGAAGGCACCAGCAACCTCTTATATAGCATCAGTGCAAATAAAACAGAGTGAAATGGTCAGTAACATCTCATTATGGAAACTGTTTGACCTTCTACAGTTCTCAGAGAACCTGCAGGCCACACTCTGAGAATTGCTCATTTAGTATGTAATAGAAACAATATTTGTGAGATTATGAACATACTAGTAAGAAGAGGGGACTGTATGGTGAGCTCAAGTCATCCATTACTCACCAAGAGCGCCAGACATTGTGTTCAGAAGTAGGGCAAAATTCCATGAAAGGAGGATCAAAAACTGTTGTAATCCCAATACTGAATATTGTAATTCCTTATATTATAATCCCTTATCTCATCTTCCTTGTGGTCAAGAAAACTATTTTTGTAATCCCATCGATACATTATTGGAATCCCAGAGACATAATTCCAGTCTACCACTTCCAGTGCAACCCACAGCAAAGAATAAAGACACTCAGACATATTTATACTTACAGGCAGCCAACGAGTCCTGAGTCCATTCCAGGTGAGGATACATGGAACAAAAGACCTTGGGCCTCTCCAGAATTGATTATCTCGTGAGGAAGGGAGTGGCTTAAGGATGAGTGACAGTGAGGATGGCGGGAACTGTGTGAGCAAGGTGAACTGAGATGCGCAGGTAGAGAGCAAGTACCTCTGTGATCTGCAGAAAGACCAGTCTGCATAACTCAATTAGGGTAGCCTTTGAATGGTTGTAGGAGGCTTTTGTTTCAGTTTCTGATACGTAAACTTTTGCGCCCTGGAAAGTCATAGCCTATCTTGTGGCTTGAACCCAGTTGACATTCCTGGAACTGATTGGCTCTGCCATCCTGCTGTGCTCAACTTTTTTGTAGGGAACACAGTGTGAGGAGACAGGAAGTTGTCTGCTGGCCTCAAGGATTACATATCAGTACCTTAGCTAGCCTTTTATTTGCACTGCTTAGAGCCAACTGAAGGGAGAAGAAAATAGCATAGCCAGCTCTGTACATATCAGTACATGGAGACAGGGTTTGGTTTAACTATCGCCAAAGCAATCATTCTACATTTAAGGGCAGTCACCTAGGTTGTCTTCTACAAAAAAACCAGTGTTTCAGATGTGCTGAACTGGATGCGTAGAGAAGTAGAATCTTTCTAAGTGCATCTCGTGCCAACTTCTATGAAGCTTCCTAACATTCACAGCACAGTGGTAGTTTGGCTGACAGACTTAATTCTTTCCCCAGTTTTGAATGCAGATTGAATTGGAAGAGGCCTAAATCAAATTCGCACATAAGAGCAACATTGAACCTAACCATTGGATTTGATTCAGTTCTCAGAGAGAGTGAACTTGACTTTGGGAGCTTTGGTACTAGTCATGAGTCCACCATTAACTTGCTGTGTGAACTGACTAATCCCACAGAGCTTGATTTTCTTCTCTGTAAAATGATGGGGTTGGGCTAGGCTAAATCTAATTGTTCTGACTTCAGGAATCAGATGCCATCAAGTAAGTATTTAAAACACCCAAATTATCTAGAGAAATTTTTGAACTCCTTTTAATACATTTAAGGACTTTTTAAAAAAAACACAAATTCAGTGTAGATTTTACTGCATATATAGCTCATTGCCTCCTGGCTTGCTATGATGTTGTCCTTAACTTTTTCTGACCCAACAGTATATTGGGTTGCTTCAGCAGTGTTCTGATTATGTCAGTGAAAATGCCTAGTGGAAAAGGGAGACTGACAGTTCCATTAAGAAGTGTTTTGCATTTTATTTAGAACCAATTGCATGCTGCAAGAAACTTGAGGTACCTTGGGACTCATATCTCATTTGCTACTCATTCCTGTTGTCATTGTATTTGCAGACTTCCTCAAAAGAATACTGATGTAAAACAAAACACCAAGCCACAGCCTTCGGTGTGTGTGTATGTGTATGTGTACGTGTGCCCGCTTGTGTGTGTTAGACTGACTGATGTACCTGCAGTTCATGGTGTGAGCTTCAATAGTTGTGACCCAGGTAATTTAATACAGCTAACAATTTTGCTGTTTTAATTTTCAGACTGGCCTCCTGAGGTGGCATCTGACTTGCTTTCCTCTGGTAATTTACATACAGACTCAACCTAGAAAAAGCACTAAAGAGTTTTGACAGTGGCTTTTTGCTGATTGTCTTAAAGCTTTGTTTTATAATTTATTAACGTAATAATTTTGGGGGGATGGGTTCTCACTAGATAGTTCAGGCTAGCCTTGAACTTACAGCAGTTCTCCTGCCTCAGCCTTCCAAGTGCTGGGATTACAGGTGTGTGCTACCATGCCCAGCAATAATTTTGTTCATGAGGATCTTCAGGCAGCCTTTGGATTATACTGTAAATCTAAATGGATAAAATGCTCTTCAGCTTCTCTATATCCAATGACACATTTATAAATACAAAGAATTTTCTTGTCTTTATTTAGAATACCTTCATAAAGAATAATATAATTTATGTATATTTTACCTTATAATATTAGTTTGTATAGATGATGTAATTTGCAGTTAGGTGAATGCCTTTACCTTTTCATTATTTAGAGATACCATATATTTGTTATCTCTTTTGTGTCTCTGTTAAAATGCCTTTTTTTCCTCCTAAAAAGAACAGTTTGTCAGGTATCTTGGTGGCCATAGGAGGCTGAGGCAGGAAGGCCATCTCAAGTTCAAGGCCAGCCTGGGCACATAACAAGTTAGAGGCCAGACTGACCTATACAGCAAGAGGCTGTCTCAAAAAGCAAAAAACAAAACAAAAAAAGAGCAAACAACTCTTCTATAAGCCTATACTTAGAGCTTGGGGTTTCGTTTTGCTTCCGGCTGCTCCTCCCCAGGGGATGGCCCCTGCTGTTTCAGGCAGGTGCAGGACATAAACAGCTGTGGTGCTGATGGTGTCTCCATCCTCCTCACTGCCTGCAGTAGCCTGGATTCAATCTAGCCGGTGCAGGACCTTCGAAAGGGGGCTAGCTTTGAAATGAGTGCGCTTCTCATGGTTGCTGCTTTGCCCAGAGTCCAGACTTCAGTACTGTTTATCAGAAAAGCAGCTGCAGTGTCTTAAAAGGGTCTCTAACTTGAGCTAAAAGATACCCAAATGGCCTTACATTGTTTTGCTTTGTACACTAAATAGTGTATATGGTAGCAGGGGATTTAGCTCAGTGGCACAAGCGCCTGCCTGGTAAGCGTGAGGTTGTGAGTTTGATCCCTAGTACAAAAAAAAAAAAAACCCAAAACAGAATGGGTAAGTTGTGCACACTGAATCTAAGTCATTTAAGGTGGTAGTTTATTTTGAAGAGTGACTGTCAGTTATGTGGCCAGCCACTATTTAAAAAATAGCTTCGTTTAATTGCTTTTCTTTTCATTATAGAAATGAAACAGTGATTTAATTTTATTAATCCCTGAGCACGGCTGAAAGCAGTGTTTGAGCCAACTAATTTATTCTAGCATGCATGCTGCCAAATGAGAAGCGGACTTGACCCTGTTTTTTAGGAAATGGATCTTTTCCTTTTTTCCCTCCGTCCTTCCTTCTCTCCCCGTCTTCACTTCCTCTCTATCTCTTTTCTTTGTTTCTTTCCTTCCTTCACAAATGTCTGTTAATCTAGAAGAAAGATCTTAGTTTTTCTGATTTTTTTTTTTTCCGTTTTCATTATGATTGTGAAAGTTATGCTTAAAAAGCTAGTCTGGTGGTTTTCCTTGAAGTATTTTGTAAGTTGACTAAATTAAGGAAAGGATATTAAAAATTTATTTTCTGCTGTGTGTTTTTGTTCTTGAATTAAGTCACTCACAGTCTTTGAAGATAATAAACACCAAATCATTTTAGTTTTTTTTTTTTTCCTATTTCCTTTTAAACATGTCATTTGGGTGAATTCTGACTAATCACCAAGTCTCCTAAAAGATCTTACAACCTCTCCTGTTTCATCATCTGACTAGTTGTTAACCGCGTTGCCCTGAAGTCTTTGAGGTATGAGTGGCGGTTTTTTCAGCCCTCGGGAGGCTGAGGGAGGAAGATCACTGCAAGTTCAAGGCCAGCCTGAACTGCACAGCGAGGCCCTGTCTCTAAAAACAAACAAAACATAACAAAATAGTGACTCCTTACTGTTGGCAGTAGTGTTCCAGGGAAATAAAAACAGCATTGCCACCAGGCAGCAATATTGGTGCATCTTGTTTTACGTTACTAATACTTCTGACATCTAGTAGTATAGTTACTTTAACTTACTGTTTTACGTCCCATACATGTATCATTTTTGAAGAATTAAGTATTTTTAAATGCCAGGCATGGTGGGACACACCTGTATCTCAGCAATTGGCAGACTGAGGCAAGAGTTTGAGGCCAGCCTGGGCTGCAGAGGAAATTCAAGGCCATCTTAAGCTACACAGTGAGACCCGGTCTCAATCAGTCAATATAAAAAATTGACTAACATCTCTAGTGTTACTGAAAGCCTTTACAATCTTTAAGAACTTGTATGTTCTAATCAAATAATTTGGGAGGGATGGATGGATGGATTTTACTACTAAGGATTGAACTCAGGCCCTCATGCATACTAAGCAAGCACACTGGTGCTAAACTAGATTTCTAGATTTTAAAAAATGTTTATTTTGAGACAGGGTCAAACTAAGTACCCCAAATGGGCCTCCAACTTGCAATCCTCTATCAGCCTCCTAAGTACCAAAATTAGAGGCATGCGCTACGATGCCCAACAAGAAATTACATATAAATAAAAAATTGGTAGCAGCTTTATATATTTAATTCTACATTGGCTGGATCTGTATTTGGTTTTGAGGTTTTTTTTTTTCTTGGTACTGGAGATCGAACTCACAACTGTGCACTTGCAAGGCAGGCACTTATGCCGCTGAGCTAAATCCCTAGACCCCAGGTTTTGTTTTTAAATGATGTGGTGAACCCAACCCTAAGAAAGAAATGACTGACCTGGCATAGTTGAGCTTTCAGTCTGCCCTCCCTTCACAGTTACCTTTGGGGCACATCTTTGAATTCGGGAGGTTTTTATTGTTTTTGAAATTTTGTGTTAATGAAACACAATTCTTTTCGGATGTTTCCTTATAGGGCATAAGACTTTTATGAATTATAGTGGTTAGATATTTCTGCATTAAGAGTTTCTAACTCAGGGGTGGGATTACAGCTCAGCAGCAGAGCACCTGCCTGGCAAGCACCAAGTTGTGAGTTTGATCCTCTGTACCAAAAGGAACCACAACAAAAAAGTTTTTAACTCTTTAAAAATCTGAATATATACATATGTGCTTCAGCACACACATTACATTAAACGTTTAAAGTAAGCAGCCCCGAATCTTTACATCTATACAAACTGTTTGATTAGCACTTTACTGTTTGTGAAGTGATATCAGATCAGTCCTGATTTGTTAGCATAGCCTTGTGAAGTAAATACTAATCTCTGTTTTTCAGAGAAGACAATTAGGCTCCAAAAAGTTCAGAGATTTATCAGAAGCAGTAAAGCCAAGACTTAGCCCTGGATCATCCTGCTTATTCCTTTCCCCTTCCCCACCGTTGCATAGTTTTCAAATGCCTCGATACAGTGTATTTTCATTTCCTCTAATGCAGTTCGGCCTGTGCCTTATCAAAGTTGACTGGCGAAAACATCATGTGTGCAGCACACCTGCTGTGCTGCTCTGCACATTGTGAGCACCGAACTGCCTGCTCCACAACCCCAGCGTGCTGTTCTTAACATACAGCGAATTCATCATTGTGTTGGGAGAGAGGGGGTGGGCATACAGGGTTCTGTGCTGGGTGTAACAGTGCCCAGAGCAAGCACAAGGTCCTGAGTTTGATCTGTACAAAAAACAAAACAACAACCAAAAAAACAGTGCCCAGGATGGATGTGATCCCTGCCCTCAGGAAACTTATGATTTTAGTGTATAAGCTGCTGAAGGGCGCACTCGGGAAACAGTGCTGTGGGCCAGCAAGGAAGTAAATAGAGTGTAAAAATACAACTGAGTGTGATAACTGCCCCAGGGGAGGATGGAGCTGTGGAACAGTGGTGGCCAGATCACTGCATGCTTTGCCTGGTGGTCAGAAAAGGCTCCCTGTCAGATCAGCTGATAAGGAGCTGCTGAGGAACCAGATGGGTAGAGAATGGGGGAAGGCGGGGAGCATGGTGGGTGAGAATCTTCACAGCAGCAGCGCAGGGAACTGTGAGAAGTTGAGGAGCCAACAAGGGGGAGCAGCAGGGATGAGCCCGCTGAGGGGCCAGCCCAGGTGGTGCAGCGACTGCTATGCCCCATATGGTAGGCTTTGCAGTGTAACCTAAAGATGAGCCGGGGGACACCTTTGAAGGAACTGAAGTGGAAGAAATCACTGACTGTAGTGAATGGGCTGGACCAAGTGCAGAAATGGGCTGGAGTAGGTCAGAGGCTGGAAAGGCCTAAGCCCAGGGAGGTGGTCGTTTAGATTGGGGTGGTAGCAATGGGCTCAGGAGGAGTTTAAGGAGGAAGGTCTTTGTGACATTAAAAGATCAAGAGGATTTAATAGTAAATTAGGAACAAGTACAGAGAAGACACACTGTTCATTTAGGTTTGCTGAGTTTGGAGCAACCACACCATTTCTGAGCAAGAGCTTAGGGACTGTCTTGGTTACTTTCCCCTCATTGCTGGGACAAAATACCTGATACCCAAAATTAAGGAAGAGAAGGTTTATTAGGCTCAGAGTTTGTGGAGATTTCAGACCATAATCACCTGGCTCCAAGGTAGGATGGCATGGCACAGGGCAACAGTCGGAGGTGGCCGGAGATAGCAAAAGCTGCAGGAGCAAGAAAAGGGGGAGAACAAGCCCCTTTTCTTCCTCATATTGTAAGCAGGCTGCCCACCCTGGGGTGTGCATAGCATCCACACAGTCTCTCTGCCCTTCTCTTGTAGATGAGAATGTTTATAAAGTGAGGACCCTGGCTCCCTGCTGAGTGGCTTAACCCTCTAAACCTCTCAAGTTGACACAGTGTATCCACCATTGCAGGGTCCCTTTGATGGTCTGGGCCCTGTGCTTGGAGGAGAGGTCTGAGCTGCACAGGGAAGGTTAGTATCAGGGAAACGGACGTCTGTCACCTGGACAGCCCAATGACCAAACTTTTAAAATCTTAACATTTTAAAATTGAGTAATTATAACTGTTTATTATATATTTTGGATCTTACTATCCATTTTTTATACTAGAGAGAAAATAACAATATTTGCAAATGTGAGTGATTTATTTCACTTATGAGGATAGTCTCAAGTTGCCTCCATTTACCCATAAAAGCCTCAAGATCATCCTTTTTTTTATAGCTGAGTAAGTTTTTATTAGTTCATCAAACAGAATAGTTTGTACTGTCATTGTTTGTCCACTTTTTATGCTTTGATTTTGTAACTTGAACAACTACTTCTAAGATAACAATGTAATTTTTTATCAACTAGTGATTTCTTACTGTGTATCTGAAATTCTGTATTGTTTCTACACTTTTCTGTTTTACTTGTTTTCTATAAATAAAATTGAGTAATTAATTACAGCAGTGGCGGGGAGTTGAAGGGTGCATGAGCTTTCGTGGGACTTTAGGAATTTTTCTGCTTTATTCAGGCTTCTTCTTTACTACTTGTCAGTACATTTAAGACCTGTGTAATAATGACATTTGTCATAGGGAATTTGTACCTGTAGATGATATCTCTTGCTTCTACTACTATTTGATGTGAATATAACCATTTAAAAATACAAATACACAATTAAAGATAACCTGATTATAAGCTTATCACATCCCTAAAATGACCCCTAACTCATTGGAGCCTCAGTGAAGGTCTCCTGGCAGGAGAGGCTGTCAGGAAGTATTTCCATTTGATTGTAGTGGAGTTGGGGGAACTGGGAGAGAAGTAGGAAAAGTCAGGAAGCCTATTAAATGCCCAAAGAAGTAAAAACATGAATCAGTAATTTGCGGACCAAAAAGGTGGGCCATTTAAAATAGTTGTGGACCTTGATTATGTGAACCAAGTGAAAAACTGTGAGAAATTTTGTGAAACAGTCAAGTGTTAATTTTTCTCTCGCTTATTTTCTATTTTTTATTTATCTTTTATCGGTACCGGGTTCGAACTCTCGACCGCGTACTTGCAAGGCAGGCGCTCATGCCGCTAAGCTAAATCCCCAGCCCCTCAAGTGTTAATTTTTACCAAAGGCTCCACTGTGAGTGAGTGGTGGAGTCCGAGACCCAGAGAGCAGGGCTGGGGGACCTGCAGTCGGCACCAGGGACAAGCTTTGATTTCATTACCAGGGTGCCTGTTGCACACCCCAGTTTGCAAAACAGCCAGCATGGCTGGGAAAGGAATGTCCAAGGTGAAGGTTAACGTAACAAAAAGTCAAAGGGTTAGCACTCTAAATGGGTGTTGTTTGCATGTTTTGCACCTTCCCAGCCTTAGTAAATTTATCTTTGGGATCATGCTATAAGCGTCAGTTACTGCAGTGTGCTGCAGTGGTCTTCGGGTAGGAGCAGATACGGCCCCTGTAGTACATGTTCTCGGGCAATCTGTGGTGTTTTCTGCCCTCCTTTGCAGTCTTTGGTATGCTTCCTCTTGGCGAGTCTGCACCTTGCCACAGTCTTCCTGCTCCTTTGTGCTTTGCAGTGCTTACCTCTTCTCAGCTGGTCTCTGGAACTTGGTTCAGTAACTCTGGGGCTGTGTGTTCCATCTTCCTTCCCTTTTCCTGGTTAAGGAAAGTTTCAGAAGCCATTTTCAGTTTCCAGTCTTACCACACATGGGTTTCTTCTAGATAGTTTTGGGGATTTAAGAATGGTCAATGCATTGTGTGTACAAATCTGGCTTCCCAGCAACATGGGAAAAGTTCTTCATAGAAGAATTCTAGCTAGTAAGTACAGAATAGTGGAATTAGAAATCACTATTTTATTTCACTTAATTGTGAATTGTCAGTCAATACTAAGATGGTAAAAAGTGAATGGAACACTTGTTTATTTGTTTGTTTTCTTTTGTTTGTTTGTTTAAACTTTAGTACCGGAGATTGAACTCATGACCTCTCACTTGCCAGGCAGGCAGTCATGCCACTGAGCTAAATCCCTGGCCCCTCATTTTGCTTTTTAAATCAGGCTGGCCTTGAGCTCACTATGGAGCCCAGGCTGGCCTTGAACTTGCAGTGATTCTCCTGTCTCAGCCTCTTAAGTGCCAGGATTACAAATGTGCATCACCACATCTAGTTTGGAACAGCTTTTAAATGAAGGAATCAGGGTGACTTCCATGAACCCACTGATTGATAGTAACATTAAAAGTGGGACAGCCAAGGGTTGTGTGCCTTATACTATGAAATAACAAAGGGGTCACTAAACTTTTTGTAAAGGCTTTGATAGTGAACTTCTTAGGCTTTAAGGCCTACGAGGTCTCTTTTGCAACTAATAAACTCTGCAGTTTAGGTAGTTATAGATAATATGCAAATGGATGCTTATGCGGCTGTGTTTCACTAACTCTTTACTTACTAAACAGTGAGCAACTGGAGGATTTGGCAACAGACCCGTGTAATAGGAAATATACAGCACTAGCTAGGAGGTATTCATACCCCCCCAAAAAAACTCACATCAGATCAAAGCTCCTGGTCTTAATCAACTTTTCAGAAAATACAGAGAATAAAGGAACAAGTTAAATGACAGCCACATCCTGAGTGGGGTATTCTGTAGGACAGTCTTGTTTCTCAAGTACATCGGTGTATGAAACTTGGGGGGACAGGGGAGGGACCTTCCTAGGGGATAAAACATAGACTTGATTGTATAGTTAATCTCTGAGATTAATTCATTGTACAGTTAGTTAATCTCTGAGACAGGGACATTTGAATATTAAATGCTTTTGCTCTAGTAATAAATAAGTGTATTATAGTAGGTGAGTAGAGATAGGTGTAAGAATTGGCAAAATGTTGATAATTGTTGAAGCCAGATGATAGAAACATGGAGGTTATTGTATTGGTCTCTTTTGCATTGTCCTTCTCTGGCATGATTCCTGGTGAGTTAAATGTACTCCCTCCTGTAAGTGTGTGTGTGTGTGTGTATGGGAGGGGGGATCTGGTGTCTTAGAAAAGATAAAGAAGAGTTAAGTGAGAAAACAATGTGTACAGCTGGAGGGATTTTTGTTTTTATTGCTGATGGTATTCATTTTAGTAGTAGTACTCCCTTTGTTTTTCAACTGAAGTTCCTCCATCATTTTCACATTCCAATTTCACACACCAGTCAGTCCCTCATTACACGGCCCCTAGTATTCATTTTGCCACTTAGATTTGTTCAGAGCAAAAATCGAATTACTAAACTGCTTGGTGATTGCACAGATAAAGACTAGATCTTTGGTATTAAGTTTGCCAGCCAGAGTGACAAACCTTTTATTTTAAAATTATGTACAGGAAAAAACAAATAGAGGAAATATACACAAAATAACTAGAACTTAGGCTTTTTAAAATGACCACAGGGAAAAGCAGGTCCCATAATTAGTTTGAGATGCAGTGCAGCGGATCAGAACAAATAGCTGCTTCCATGGACAAATCAGTGGGATGTGAAAAGGCAAATCAGTGGGATGTGAAAAGGCATCACGGTAACCTACATTTTTTTCTACCGAGAGATTTGCAGCTGACTGTCTGGATGACTCATTCCTTTGCTTAAGGGTGAGGTAATGTTATTGTGAGGGGTGATGTCATCTCTACCTGAACTGCATGCATATATATTGCTTCTCAAGCTTTCAAGGAAAAACACCATCTGCTTTCACATATGCAGCCTGAAAGATTTTTCAAAGATCGGTGCAAAGGTCAGCAGCATGACTCATAAGCAGCCAATTAGTGAAGAGCAGCTGTTGAAAAGTGAACTTTGAAAATTGTAGTCCAGAAATATGACGTGATGATTCAATAATTGAATCACAGTTCTTCTTTGTTGCTTTATATTTTGCACTATTAACACAATTTTCTCAGTATGGTCAATCATATCAAACCTTCTTACTTGTTTAAATTGTTGTGTTTTTTTTTTTGTCCCAT
The DNA here is from genome assembly GCF_034190915.1 of Cavia porcellus. NCBI lineage: Eukaryota > Metazoa > Chordata > Mammalia > Rodentia > Caviidae > Cavia > Cavia porcellus. Next base: position 39,351,713 of record NW_026947501.1, on the reverse strand, counting down.
GGTACTGGGGATTGAATCCAGGGGTTGAGCTACTGAGCCAACTGCCTCTCACCCCTGTATTATTTTTACTTTTATTTGAGGCAGGGTCGCACGAAGCTGCCCAGACAGAAATTGAGCTTTTCTGTCTCTGATCAGATCCTCCTACCTAATCTTCCATTAGCACTGAGCTTATAAGCGTGTACCACCATGCCCAGCCCAAACTATATTTTTTTAATTTAAGGCTTTTTGTGTGTTTATTACTTTTGGAAGTGCATAGATCATTCTCAAAGCAAAAATGAATCTTAGTCCACATTAGTTCAGCAGTTGCTTTTCACACACAGGAGTTATTTAACGTTCCTTAAGGAATTACAGCTGCTTGAGGAGACGAGTGGCTTCTACTGGAAGGAGAGACAAGTCAAAATAAGTGCTGTTTGCTACCGAGCCACTAACTTTCTGTTAGTGAGACACACTTGCTTTCCTTTATATTTAACTTAGTATTACTGTTGAGATGGCCAGATAAGTGAAATACCTATTTTTTTAAGCTTTAGCATGATTTAAAGCTACTGTCGTAAATACAGAAGGTAGAGATCTATAAAACTCAATTGTTTAAAAACTAATACAGGAACTCAAAATGAGAGATCCTGTTAACTAAATACTATGTATTACTGTTGTTGAATATGTATACTATGACCCAAATTTGTTTTAATGTCAACTTCAGTTTGCACATTCTACAAGAGATAAGTTTTAATTTTTTAAATAAGCCTGTTATCTATAATCAAAAATACAAGAAAGCTAGGAATAACATAACAGTGCTACAACTCTAGGTAATACTATGTGCAATGCCTACCAGTGTCTGTTTGAGAATTTATAAAAGATCAAAAGTTTTTCCTTAAAAAATAAGAAATTTCGGGGGGGGGGTACATACCTGTAATCCCAGTAACAGGGCAGGCTGAGGCAGGAGGATTACAAATTTGAGCCCAGCCTGGGCGGCTTAGTCAAACATTCTCAAAATAAAAAATAAATGACTGGGGATGTAGCTCAGTGTGAAGGTCCTGGGTTCAATCTCCAGTACTGAGAGAGAAAGAGAGAGAGAGAGCTTAAGTGCCCAGAATTATGTTCTACATTCAACTATAGAGCTTTCGAAAGCTTGAGTAACTTTCTTTTCTTTGTAACCTCGAACTTGAAAATAAATTCGATCTCTAAGAAGTTGCACAGATTAAACTGATACCCAAAAAACAGAAGGCTCTTGTGTACCTGCTCGACCTACCTCCGCCTGGCCGTTTGCTTCCTCATGTAATGCAGTCCTGTGCTGCCTTGCTCATCCCCCCGCCCCAGCCTCCTACCCACTTGATTCTGTGAGACATTTAACAGTAAGTTAAGTACACGTCCTGACCTTTCCTCCTGAGCACCTGCCCGTGTGTCCTAAGAGAGGCGTCTCTCAGAGAGCCGTGGAGCGGTTACCAGCTCCCTCAGTTTAGAGCACACGATGCGTCCTACTTTTGAGCTTTGCAGTTGCCCAACTTTGGTCTTCACAGCCAGCACCCAGCGGCGTCTGATCCAGCAGGTTGCATGTATTTAACACGCCAGCCTTTTTTTAACACTGACATTTGAAGCATACGGTCTCTCTGCCCTTTTATTTAAAAAACAAAACAAAACAAAATCCACCATCTTGTGCTCATTGGACATTTCTTTGGGATAGATTCGGGTGTGGTACAGTCTTGGCTGAAAGACCACCAACGTGGCATTGTGACCTCTATGGGGCATCACACCCACTGCTCATTGATTGATTGATAGTGTGAATGTTGATCTGTCCAGGTATTGTCTGAGTTCTCCACTACAGGATTGCTGTCCTGTTTTTAATTTCTTCTATCTAATAAGCTGTGCACCGGGAGATATTTAGGACCATGCCAAGATCCTATTCTCCAAAATTTCATCTCAGATCTGACTGTGGCTGCCCCATCCTTTTTGAGCTTGTGCTGCTGCTGCTTCTGCTTCTCCTTCTTCTTCTTTCCTCTTTCTTTAGCAGTAAGTTAAATACACATCCTTTTTTCTTTCTTCTTTCCTCTTCCTCCTCTTCCTTCTCTTTCTCCTTCTTTTAATAATAAAATGCTCATCTTGTAACTACCTCTACCCTGAAATTATTTCTCTGAGATGCTGTGCTTCCTTTTGGTGAGGAATTAAAATCTAGGCCTTAGGTTTGAATGTGTTACCTTAGCAGCCACTGCATACAGAAGTATAAACATGACTGGATCTGAGAAATAACTCCTTAGGTGTACAGTGGGCAGGTGTTCGAGAACGTGAGATTGTCTCAGCTTAGTTACCTAAAACAAGAGTATTACTGAATAAGATACTGTTAGAAAATTTAAACTGTCAGACTTTTCTTAGATTTCAAAGCAAAAGCCTAGGTGAAGCCACAGTGTCCCAGGAGAAGAAAATGATGTACACAGTGGCGTAGCTGTTACCTAAGTGGTGTGTTTAAGTACCTTGCCTCATGTCTGCCCATGTGGGGACAAGGAACAGAAGGTGCTTTGAGGTCCTATTTAGAGACCTTTGAATGTCCTTTAAAGGGTTTTGAGTCTTAGGATTTGGGGTCTTTAGTAAGAAGAGAGCCATTGAAGATTTTTGAATAGTTATCGTAACTAGCTTAACTCTGTGTGTGATTAATCTAGAAGATACTTAGAGTTTAGCTTGAGGAAGTTTCCACTTAAGAACTATCAGAGGCTGTTCTAGTAACTTAGGCCAGAGATAGTGTGGTGTGAAGAAGAATATGAAAGAAAGAAATGACTTAGAACAGTGATCTTCAGCCTGTGTTGTGGAACGCCAGGGCTTGGGACACATGTAGAGCATGTGAATCGAGGACTGAGTTAGAACTGTGAGTCTCTGTCTAGGGATTTTTAGGGCTTTAAAGAAAGCATTCTGCTGCTTAACAACACAAGTATGTAAGGAAATTTGATTTTGAAAAAGTAAAGGTCATCATTTGTTTGGAGGTCGTTTTTACTATTTTTTACCTTTATCCCTTTCAATATTCCATTTTCCCAACGTTTTGAGCCTGGGTGATCCAAACAGTGTTTGTGTCACTGAGTAAAATGGATCAAACATTTTTATTTTAAATGGCAAAGGTCAGTACCACAAAGACATGCACTGGAACTCAGGAAACAAGACGTTCTTGACCAGAAATTTAGGCATCAAAGCCTTGCTTTGACTCCCATGGCCTGGGACGAAGCCTGCTGCTTCAGGTACAGCGCAGCCCTCCCCACCGCATCACCTCCACACCGTCTGCTGATCTCCTGCCCCCTGCCCACTTCCTGCCTCCTGCCCACTTCCCTGTCACCTTCCCACAGAAGCCTTTGCAAGGCTTCCTCCCCGGTCAGCAGATTAACTCTGCTGCTGAGGTCTTTACCAGAGGATCCACCCTGAGCTCTTTCTTGACAGCTCCCCCCTCCCCACCCTGCCCGTGCCTGTTCCTGTCCCTCTGTCTTGCTTTGGTTTTTCTCTAACACACTTGTCACCTACCATACTCTATCTCATTTGCTATCTTGTCTCCTGACATTAGAGTTTAAGCGTCATGAGAAGAGTAGTTGTTCATCTGTTCTGCCAGCTCTTTTCTCCCAGCACCCCGACTAAACAGTACCAGGCACATGGGGGACCTTCCAGAAGCACTGTTTAGAGAAGGGAGGGCAACTAAGAGCCCATTTGGCCACTCAGCCTAGTACCAGGCGCCTGGCCCAGAGCAGATTTGAGAACATATAGAAGTGGGGATGAGCCAGGCATCGTGGCGCACGCCTGTAATTCCAGCACTCGGGAGGCTGAGGCAGGAGGATCTTTGTGAGTTCAAGACCAGCCTGGGCTACAAAGTGAGCTCAAGGCTCACCTGAACTGCATAGTGAGACCCTGTCTCAAAGAGACAAAAGAAAAAAACAAAGTGGGTTACTATGTGAGTCAACATCTCCAAACCTATGTTGCTGGGATCAAAGTCTGTGACAGTCATTGACGTGTCTAAAACAGGTCCCCCAAGTACTACATGTATAGCCCGTTTACTAGAAAATCATATTGCATGTAAACATATTAATGGCTCGAAGACCTCCTGTAGGAACCTTTTCTTGACCTCCCTAGATTCCAAATTCTCTTTTGGTAACTCACTATCATTATGAGATCTTATTGCAGCATTTAAGGAAAACCAAACGAGTGTCTGTTATGTGTGGGGCCCAGGCCATTGGGAAGTTGTAAATTACCTTTGGTCGCTGGACTGTGCTGCTGCCCGTGGCGCTCAGAAGGAGGCTGGAGTAGTTTGGCCTCAAGCCTCAGCTCTTGGCTCTGATTCCTCTGCAGTAACACCGTGTAAAAGCTGCTTCTGTCTTAGGTGTTTGGGAATAAGATGATCATCCCTTCCCTGGATGGAGACCTCTTCCAGTGGGACCGGGACCGGGAGAGCATGGAAACCGTTCCTTTCACAGTCGAGTCCCTTCTTGAATCTTCTTATAAATTTGGAGATGACGTTGTTTTGGTTGGAGGAAAATCTCTCACTACGTATGGACTCAGTGCATACAGTGGAAAGGTGTGTAAAATGTATTTATCGCAGGGAAATTTGAATAATTTGCGATAGAAGATTTCTTAAGCCGTATGTTAAGTCGTTGAGTCTTATTATAATTTTTCTCCTGAGGGTAGCATTTGTTTTTATAACAGAACTGTGAGGGAAAAAAGAGGAAACTAAAATCTATGTAAGATAAGAACAGACAGTGAGCCACAAAGAGCAAGAGGAAGAGAATTAATAAAGTCTGCTCTGTGAAGTACTTTTTTCTTTTTAAGACAGGGTCTTGCTGTGTAGTTGAGGCTGGCCTTGAACTTACTGTGGAGCTCAGGCTGGCCTTAAACTCTCAGCAATCTTCCTGCCTCAGCCTCCCAAGTGCTGGGATTACGGGTGAGTGTTCCCATATCCAGCTTCAAAGAAGCTTTTAAGTATGAAAACTATTAGAAAATGTTCAAATTTTTAAAAAACAGCCTGGTGTGGTGGCTCCTGCCTGTAATCCCCGCACTCAGGAGGCTTAGGCAGGAGGATGGTTGCGAGTTTGAGACCAGCCTAGGTTATAAAGTGAGCTCAAGGCCTGCCTGAATTGCATAGCGAGACCCTGTCTCAAAAAGACAATAAGTAAATAAGTAAATAAATAAATGAATAAATACAAAAAACAAATACTTCTGTTATCTGGAATGCTGAAGCTGATGTTTTTAACTCAGCTAGAATTTTAATGATAATGTTGTAAGGATTTTATACATGGTTCTCCATTTCTTCTGATATGTTCCATGGAAAACCCCAAAATAAGACTAAAATTGCCAAACCCTTAAAATCATTTCCTAGTAAATATTTGAGGACTTTCATGGCTCTGTACAATTCACTGTATGAGTGGTGATTTAGCCGGTACTCACTACTTTGGTACTTCTTATGTATGTGTTTAGCTTCTTTTTCACCGTTAAAGATTGTTGACAGGGTGGCATCCCTGGGCTCCCGTCACCATGTCCTGCCCTGATTGTCACCTCTCTGTGCAGGTGAGGTACATCTGCTCTGCCTTGGGCTGTCGCCGGTGGGACAGCGATGACCTGGAAGAGGGAGAGGACATCCTGCTTCTGCAGCGCACGCAGAAAACCGTGCGAGCAGTCGGGCCCCGGAGTGGCAGCGAGAAGTACGTATCCAGGGACGTCACTGTCCCTGTCATCTAGAGGCACCCAGGACCAAAAGTCTCCAGACTTTCCTCTGGGCAGATTTCGTGCGCTATTCTGTTCCCCTGAAAGGACGCTGTTCTTTTAAGAGAAATGCAGACCCTAAATTAAACGTGGCTCCAGGGTTATTAAATGCTGAAGTAAATGCTGTGCTTCCAGAGATGGTAACCAGGGTGCCTGCACTTTGGTTCAGGCTGAGGCTAATGTCGTTTTTCATAGCAACCCTGATGAGAAGCTCTTTGACTGCAGGAAGCTCTTAAAATTAATGTGCTTTCCTTAGGCTTGGGCCTGATAAACTCCGTAGTCCTAGGTTGTAGGAGTTTTTATGGTTCACTTCATTATCCCAGATTGAGAATAATTATTTAACTTTCCTTAAAGCATTCAAGTCACATATGTAACCTAATCCCTGCTTCCTTCTTCAAATAATGAACCCGTTATGTAATTTCTATATTTAAATATGTGATGAAAAAATGAGATACGCTGATTCTTTACCACGTGCCAGGATTTTAAAAACTTAACATTTGGGGCTGGGGATTTAGCTCAGTAGCATAAGTGCTCGCCTGCCAAGTACAAGGTCATGAGTTTGATCTCTGGTACCCCCCCCCCAAAAAAAACAAACAGAAACTTAACATTTAAGTTTTACATTGCATGTGAAATAAGAATAATTTTCGGCCCCATCTGTATCTTTTGAAAGTGAACTAGACTTTCAGATTGGGTCAGTCTGATGCACTATAATTCAGTCATCATTTTGAAAACTGTTTTCAAACCAGTGAATAATGCATCCTTTCTCCTTTCACTGGCCCCTGCGTAGGGCTTTTTTCCCCTCTTTTTGACACAGGGTCTTGCTATGTAGTTCAGGCTGCCCTTGGGCTCACTTAGTAACCCAGGCTGGTCTCAGACTCACAGTGATCCTCCTGCCTCAGCCTTTCAAATGCTGGGATTACAAGCATGCACCAAATCCAGTTTATCTGTGTAGGGCTTTGCATGTGCCAGCAGCCTGACTTTCTTCATCCTGATAGGATTTGACCACCATAGAACAGAAGTACAAATTAACAGTTCAGAGTTACCACAGTAACTCTGGGTGTAGGGGTTCAAGAATGATCCTTGCTTCTTAAATGTGTATTTTTTCAATAGATGTCAGTATTCTCTGTTTTGTAGTTACGTGACAGTACTCTGCCAGTAGTGAAGGGTTTTTTGATCCTTAGTTACAGAGGAAGCATTACTGCTACTTGATGGGTAGGGGCACTGAGCATTAGGGAAGAGGAAGTTCTCAACCACAGCTGTCAGTAGACACCTGACCCTGGGGCTGCAGCGCTGTACCCCTGGAGCAGGGGCGCTGATCGCAGGGCCTGTGCTTTCTTAAGACTCTAAAGCGGATGCCTTCATCTGGAGTGAAATGTGCCCAAAATAGATAGCACAGATTCTGTGCCAGCGTATTTTCAGGCGACTTTATTGTGTCTTAAGAAAATCATTCTTGCTGTCAGTGTCAACATTTGTTAGTTTTTGAGCAAAAGTCGGACCCCTCTTTGCTTTGTCCACAGCTCTCAGAACCCTTGATTCTGAGGGCTCAGGGCCGGTCTCGTGTGCCCCCTAGTGGCGGAAAGCAGCAGAGCATGCCTTTCCAGAAAGTTAGGTTGACACTTTTCCCTTCATAAAATTCTAGTATTTGCTTCTATAATGTAGAAGAATTCTGTGCTGTTTGGCCCCCTTGTTTACCTGTAAATTTCTAAAACAAGCCTTTGTAACTTTAAGGTGGAATTTCAGTGTTGGCCACTTTGAACTTCGGTATATTCCAGACTTGGAAACTAGATCCAGATTTATTGAAAGCACCTTTAAGCCCAGCGCAAACAAAGAAGAGTCTAAAGTTATTTCAGACGTGGAAGAACAGGAAGCTACCATGCTGGACACGGTTATAAAGGTCTCGGTCGCTGATTGGAAGGTTATGGCGTTCAGTAAGAAGGGAGGACACCTGGAGTGGGAGTACCAGGTACCTGAAACCACCGAGGACTTAAAAACAGGCTTCCTTCTCTCCCAGGGTGTCCACATTTATGGTGGAGGGAAATACTTGCTGGGTCTGACTTCTTGTGTGTGTGTGCTGGGGGAGGTGAGGTCTTGCTATGCAGTTCAGGTTGGCCTTGAACTTGCTTTTTAGCCCAGGCTGGCCTTGAACTTGTGGGGTTCCTCCTGCCACAGCCCCCAGAGTGGTGGGGCTACGGACATGTGCTACAACACCCAGCATAGATTCTTAACTTACTCTCTGCCTGAAGAGATTTGTGGTGTTTAAGTTTTATTTTTTAATTTTCCTTCCTCCTTTATGAGTCGAAACTACATTAAACACTCTTTCTAAAATCCGTTTATGGTCTCTGTTTAGTTTTGTACTCCAATTGCATCTGCCTGGTTGCTTAGGGATGGAAAAGTCATCCCCATCAGCCTTTTTGATGATACCAGTTACGCATCTAACGAGGAGGTTTTGGAAGATGAAGAAGACATTGTAGAAGCAGCCCGAGGAGCCACGGAGAACAGCGTGTACCTGGGTGAGCAGCCTTCTCCTGCCGATGACCAGCAGGCACACTGCACTGAGAGTTTATTTTCGCATTATTCCTTCCTACTTCAGCGGTGCCTGTTGTATTTATGATTCCTGAAGGCCTTCTCTCATGTGGTTTGCCCTTAAGGTTTCTAGTCCTGCTATTATTCCATTTGTCTGTCCAATTCTGAAATTCTTAATTACTACAATATACTTTTTTCATCAGAGGCCTTACTAGAAAGGGTAAGAAATGTTCTCATTGTATGGTCTGACCTAAAAATTACCTATATGGCCTCAGTCTACAACTGTTTCTTAATTGTATTTGTGTTTATATCTGTATTAGTTTGCTACCCTCTTAAAGATTGAGGTTTTTTTTTTTTTTTTTTTTTTTTTTTTTTAGTTCTGTACAATAGATCTCAAAAATGAAATTTTGCTGTACTTCTGGGTAACTGAAAAACTTAATATAGTAAAATGTTTAAAATTCCGAATTATGCATTTGGCATCATTAAGTACTTTTAAAATTATATAAGCTTTATCATGTGCTACCCAATGAAAAGCAAGACTTGGAGAAAGTTTCACGCATGCTCTGTTGATAGTATTTGACTGCATTCTTAACCATGGCTTGGGGTTGTAAGTGTTCAGATAAAACTTAAAGAGGAAGTTACTTCGACATGCTGTTTATTTTATGAAGTACAATGACTTAAATTTTTGAATTTTTCTATTGAAACGGTTTTCCTGGCCGGGCAGGATGATAGTCCCAGCATTTGGAAGGCTGAGCAGGAGGATTGCCATGAGTTCAAGGCCAGCTTGTACTTTTCCTCTTTTTTTTTCCCCGATTAACCAGTCATGTTTGAGTGACCAGGCATCTTTCTTCTTTGAATAGAGCATGTGACACTCAAAGATGTAATGAGAATTTGTCTAATTTTATTAAGTCAAAACCTTTTAAAAATATCACTGCATGATCGAAACTGTTCTGGTTGATTCAGGAATGTATAGAGGCCAACTATACCTGCAGTCATCAGTCAGAATTTCAGAGAAGTTTCCCACAAGCCCCAAGGCCTTGGAGTCCAGTGAAAATGCAATTATTCCTTTGCCAACCATCAAATGGAAGCCCTTGATTCGTAAGTGAATTATGAACTTTATAAATACTATTGAAATGTTTAGAAACCTCAATCTCTCTTTACCCTAGTTTTTAATGCTGCAGAGATGATCATTATTATATGCTTTATATTTTACCAGTAAATTGGGAAGACATTTTAGATGTTAATAACAAATTTTAATTTGCCATTTAGAGCTTTCATTCTTAGAAAAAGCAGTCGCTTCATAGAAATAAATGTTAATAAGCTATCTATGCAGCTTAGAAAAACTCTTAACCATTTACTGACCATAGCAAAAGAACATTCAGCTCTTTATATATTTATTTAAGACTATCTAGGAAAGGGGCTGGGGTTTAGTTCAACGGCATAAGCACCTGCCTGGCAAACATGAGGTCATGAGTTTGATCCTCGGTACAAAAAAAAAGAAGAATATTTAGGGGGAAAAAATTTGTTACCACATCATTACATCATATACTTTGACACGTATGAACTGCTTTAAATACCTTTATGTAGCTTTTTTTTTTAACTGTACAGGCCACATTATATTTTAATTACTTCTATAAATGACTCCGATTCTGTTTCAGACTGTGAACTTTGCAAGTGCAGGAATCTTGGGCCATTTGTTTGATTTACGTGTCTGCATTGACCTGTGACCAGACATCAGTTTGTTCAGTGCATGAACACGTGTGCTTTCATTATGGCTTAACAGTTAATATTTATCGTTTTCTTTTAGATTCTCCTTCCAGAACTCCAGTCTTGGTAGGGTCTGATGAGTTTGACAAATGTCTTAGTAACGATAAGTTTTCTCATGAAGAGTACAGTAACGGCGCGCTGTCCATCCTGCAGTACCCGTATGGTAAGCGTGATCCCTCCTGAGTCGAATATTGCCAAGTCCCGGGCCAGGCCTGTGGTTTATTCCTGCAGTCCCAGCACCAGGGAGGCTGCGGCAAGAGGACTGTGAGTTCATGGCGAGCCCAGGCTACACAGTGAGACCCTGCCTCAAAAAACAAAGAAAACACAGAGTTCTGTCTTACTCAGCTGCTTGACTTTAATTCACAGAATTTAAATAAAAGGAAATTGATTGGAACATAGAAAACCATTTCAGGAGGAAATATCCTGAGGGGCGGCTAGCCACAGGCGCTCCAAAATCATACTGCCAGAGTTCAGATCCCAGTTTTACCACATCCTGAGTTGAGCCCTCTAACTTCTCTGTTTCGGTTCCTTTCTCTGAAGCAAGGGTGGTCTTCCCGTGTCTATTCACTGGGTTCTTACCGGGTCTGAGGGAAGCATGTGAAGGCTGTTATCACCGTGCCCTGCACACGGTGTCAGGATTGAATCATTAATTCTTTCTGTAAGCTCTCACTCACAATTAGCCTACTTGTGTAGATCATAATAGCCTGTGTAATGACAGAAATCACTGTTGTACGTAAAGCTACATGAAAATGATGAAAAATTAGGTTATCATTTTTTTTTAACTTTTTTGTCTCTTTGAGACAGGGTCTCACTGTGCAGTTCAGGCTGGCCTCAAGTTCGAGACCAGCCTGGCTACAGAGTGAGTTCAAGCCCACCCTAAACTGCATAGCGAGACTTTCTCCAAAAAAACACAAAGACTGACTCATGGTTATATATATACATACATATATGTATGTGTGTATGTATATGTATATATGTATATATATATGTGTGTGTGTGTGTACGTATATATATGTGTATATATGTATAAATATATATGTATACATATAAATATTGAGTTCTCATTCCATATTTAAGATTGAATTAGTTATTGAAGGAATGAACCAGATGGCTCTTAATTTTTTCTCCTTTTTTTGAGTACATTGCATAAAGAAAATTTAAGATGCTTATGTTAGAAAGAAAAATATCCATAAGGAAAAGGCAAGGAAGATACTTGAAATGCATTAAAGAAGAGAAATAAGAAATCATTGTTATATGTCCTAGAAAATAGATAATTTTAACAGTTAAAGACAGGCCTCCTCTGGTTTATCTTAAAACGCAAGGCTTTTCCTCTTTGTCTTTGAAGATAATGGTTATTATCTACCCTACTACAAGAGGGAGAGGAGCAAACGGAGCACACAGATCACCGTCAGATTCTTTGACAACCCAAGTTACAACAAGAATATCCGCAAAAAGGACCCTGTTCTCCTCCTGCACTGGTGGAAGGAAATAGTCGGAACCATTCTGTTCTGTATCGTAGCAACAACTTTTATCGTGCGCAGACTGTTCCGTCCTCAGCCTCACAGAGTAAGACATTTTGAAAAAGCGAATGTTTTTTCCAAACCTTGGAGGGAGAGAAGTTGTTACATGGTGACGGTGGGGTAAAGGGAGAATCTAAGTTTTACTGTGAAATCATTGCTGTGAACACATTGCCCAAGGGTGGGGCTGTACTGGGAGCCGTGTGGCATTAAGCAGTTTCAGGGTTGTGCAGAGGTCGTGGAAGGTGCCCCATAAACTGAGATGGCCTGGGCCATTGCACGCCTCGGCCACGTGGGACAACCTTTGCTTCTATCCCTGCCAACCTATCCAACATGTCATCATGGACAGCTGCAACCCAACGGTGTTTGTGCATCTAAATACAGAAAAACGCAGTGAAAATACCAGGTTGTTGGTACTTTTTGCTCCATTATAATCGTACAGGACCACTCTCATATATTGGGTTGTTGATGACTGAAGTGTCGTTCTGTGAGGATGACTGGACTCCACTGCCATCTCCTCACCTCTTGGTCACTCCTCAGCCACTGCCAACTGGCATGTGTCCCTCCCCGCCAGTCCACAGGAGCTGCTTCCGCCTGAGTGACAAATGCTCCAGCTCTTGGCTAACGGAGCCTCTGTGTGTCTGACACTGTCGAGCCCCTCTCTTGGGCCTTTTCTGCCTGTCTTCCCTGGCTCACTGCTCTCCTTGGGTGTTGCATGGACCCTTCAGGATCTCATCCTCCTCATCTTCTGCTCCCCAGGTCACAGCAGGAGATCACAGAGCTCACTCTTCCTGTCATCCCAGACTTCGTGACAGTGTGTGTCCCCGTCCATCCCCCCCACCACCACACTCCCCGTCTCCCCTCTGTCCCCCCCACCCCAGGTTTCCTGTGTGCTCCCTGGACCAGCTGTGTAGTCAGACCAGCTCCCTGTATACCCTTCAGGGAGCCGAGCCCCACAAGAGCCCTGTGCACTGCTCCTATCCCCATCCCGCCCCAAGCACGTGCCTCTGGGTGTTTCTTCGTCCCTAAGGGCGCTGCCAAACTCAGTCACCAGATCCGGAATCTCCGTCACCCAGGCTGTCAGATTCCCCTTCCCTTTTCCAGTTTCTATTGCCCAGTACAAATGCATCGCATCTCTCTCGAGTTACCAAAATTGCTTCCAGCTGGTCTCCATGCCCGTGCCTCCAAACTACAGCTGTACTTCCCTGCTGGAAAACCTCTAGTAACAAGCTCCGTTTGTTTGTTGGTAGGATGGAGTCCATGCTGCTTTAAGCATGCGTGGCTCTGAGTGAGTTGTGCTCCATCTCATGACTTACCCTCCTCACATCCCTGTCCGTTCCTCCTCTCTTGCTGCCAATCCCTTGGATAGATCTTTTCTCTCCTCTCTCTCTCTCTCTCTCTCTCTCTCTCTGTCTCTGTCTCTGTCTCTGTCTCTCTCTCTCTCTTTCTCTGTCTCTCTCTCTCTCTCTGTCTCTGTTGCTCTCCCCTTTTTGATGTTTTCAGACAGGATCTCACTGTGTAGTCCTGGCTGGCCTTGAACTCATGGCAGTCTTCCTGTCTCAGCCCCCTGAATGCTGAGTTTATAGGTGTGCACCACCAGACCCAGCCCACTTTAGATCACATGCTCCTCCTCGAAGGAACCTGATGGTGCCCATTCCTCTGACCTTGCCTCTGAACTCTGATTCCCAGCTCTTCTCCCTTCGCAAATGATTAACTCCTGCATGTCTTTAAGTTTGAGACTGCTCATCTGTCCTTGGGAAATCTCCCTTAACCTCTTCCTCTGCATCAGAACACCCTGCCCTCCCTTACTAACATGGCTGATAGGGTGCCAGTTCCCTCTGCCTCTCCACTGCACACTCCTAAGGACAGAGGCCAGGCTGTGGGTACCTCTGTCTCCCTGGTTCTTACACAGTGCCTGGCACATGGGTCACCGCTACAGAAGGTTTGTTGAAAGAATCAGTGACTGAATACATGGACCATAGTGTTGTCTTGGGCCAGAATAACGGTTAACACCCTCTGGAAAAGCTTCTGAGGATATTGGTGAAGGGATGCTGCCAACCCAATCTCCGATTATCAGGAGCGTTCTTAGAACATCTGCAGAATTTCTTGGGGAAAAACTACCCGAGTGTTGCCTAGAATTCTGAATTCATACTTACATGTATGGACCTTTTCCTTCTAGCTGTTTACACATTATGCTTAGTGTGCACACACAGCATACCCACACCCTGCAACAGAGACAAGAGTCTCTCTCAAGATTAAAGGAGTAGCAGTGGGATGATAAACTGTTTATTACACATAATAAAATGGAATGTTTTGGGCTGGGGATTTAGCTCAGCAGCATAAGTGCCTACAAACACGAGGTCGTGAGTTCGATCCCCGGCACCCCCCCCCCCAAAAAAAGAATGTTTTATGTGTGGTTCTATAATGCTTTTTTTTTCTTACTATTATTTTTCAATGTTATGTTATAGTCAGAGATAGTTAACTAACTTTAACTCAGCTTTATACAGGTAATAATTTTGTTTTCTGTTTTATCAGCAAAGGAAGGAATCTGAAACTCAGTGTCAAACTGAAAGTAAATATGATTCTGTAAGTGGTGAAGCCAGCGACAGTGGCGCGGCTGACGTAAAGAGCTCCGGCTATGTATCGCGGTAAGAGTCTTATGAAATATTATGGCTTCCATTTCTGTTCTAGCAGTCATTTGCATTGAGCAAATGACCTGAAAACTCAGTTTGTTTTTTAACATGTGAACATCCACATAAATAAAACAGCCTGAAACCTCAAGTAACTTAAATTTGTTAATAATGGTATGTACCTTAAGAGGAATAAAAATGAGATGCTAGAAGAGTTTAGAATTTCAACCATCAGACTAAGTTCTTATTTGTTTAACTTAATTAGGTTCTACCATGTACTGGAGCTCTCTTTTATAATATCAAATAATAATTATTGTATTTATTTAGAGTGATAGATACTCAAGTTGGAGAACCTAAGTATAAAATACCACCTCGATGCTGTGTGGTAGAGGAAGTGGTGCCATGGTTATTTTTCATCCTCATGGATCGTAGCTGTTGTTTTGTTTTAATAGCATACTTCTCATTGCTGTCGTGATACAGGGGCAACAAAAAGGTCTAGGCCTTTGCTGCTTCAAGTCCAAAGTCCTGGTTTTCTGATAGAAGAGACGAAAGTGATTGGTAGATGTGGGCGTTAGTTGAGGTGCTCAGCCAGCTGCTCCAGGATGGCAGGGAACAGGTGAATTTCACAACAAAGCAGAACTTAGTGGGTGACAAGCACATGGTGAGGGCCACTCTTGCACCTCGTTGACGTGGACGTGGCAGGAGCAGGGGACCGAGGTCTCCCGTCAGCTCACCAGCACTGAGCCAGTCCTTGTTCTTCAGTTCTGACTCTGAACAGCTGTGTGCAGACGCTCTGAGGCTCCAAGACAGACAGAAAGACAGGGCCTGGCCTGGGGAGGCTTCCAGTCCATGGGGAGGCCTGGTACCCAGAAAAACAGCCATCAGCAAGAACGGCTGGGAAGGAAGCAGTAAACCTGGCTGTGAGGGCTCAAGGGGGCATCGTTAATGAGATCGCATTTGAATTGAATCTTTAGTCTTAAGAGTTAGACAGCTGGAGACAGGATGAGGAGAGAGTGGCATAGGGAATAAAGGTGGGTTTCCAAGGCCAAGATCAAGAGAATTGGAATACTGTACTCTAAAACTGAACTAACTGTAACTCAGCTTTAATTTCATTTAGTATGAGAAGTGCAGTGGTTGTTTTTAACATTTCTATAAACACACGACCTACTGTTTACGTGTGACTGCCACACCCTAGGCACTGTTAACAGCCTGAACTCGGGGCTCGGTCATGAGTCCAGATCCCAGCTTTGTCATTCTGCAGCTGCCACGGGGAGCGGACGGTGCTGTGCATCTGTAGTGACTATCGGCCGTTACCCTTTCTGGAAGGTGTGATACAGGAAGACGGTGCATTCTCCCCCCAGGAGTGAGACAGAAAATGTGTGACCTCCTGCACTGGGGGGGGGATGGATCTGTGCTGAAGTGCAGTGGCTAGCTATTTTTAGGAATACAGATTATTACTCTTCATTCTCTGTGAAGGTAATTGGCCCATGGAGGGTTGGGGCCTATTGTTTCTCCGTTTTAATTCTGTACTGTGACCAGCTGAGGCAACTACTATATCAGTGTAAGTGTGCAGTCACAGAACAGTAAACTTGCCCTTCTGGAGGGTGCCAGAGAGCCTCTAACGCAGCTCTCCCGTGTGGTCGGAATAATTTCCACAGCATGCATTCATGCATCTCTTGATTGACACACATTCTTCAGCCCTTTGATCTGGGAGGTGGTTCCCTAGTTCTAGGCATGTGAAGGGAAATGAAAGTGCCAAGAGTCCCTACATACAGTGCTGGTAGGTCTGGCATGCTGCATACAAATAACTGCAGAATATAGAGAAGGAGGCTAAGTGCAAAGTCCTGTGTGCACAGTGCTGCAGAGTCCTTAAGACCTGGGCCCAGAAGGCCTTACCGAGGTGAACGGGGCGAGAAAGGAATAGGATTAAAAGTGATGCACAGCCTGGAGTCTGCAGCGCAGGGCAGTGAGGTCGGGGAGGTCCGCACCAGGGCGAAGCAAAGCAGGCTGTACTGTGCAGGTGCCGGCTGCGCCCGGCAGGGGGCGGACGAGTCACCCTGGTGCGGACCTTCTAAGGTGTGCCGCTGACTCCGGAAGCTGCTGTCAGCTGTTTCGCCTCCTAGGACTGCTGGTTACAGCGGTTCTTAAATGTAATAGACTTAGTTAAAATTTTTCATAAAATTTGAAAATAATGAAATGAGATTGCATTTTTAATTGCATACAAAATGCCTTAAAAGGTAAAAGGTTTAGAATTAAGAATATGGCATTTTGATAGATAAAGTATTGGGTAGGACGAATTAGTAATGCAATTACTGAAACAGCAAATGGCGAACAAGTAATTCCCAATTAAAATATTTTATTTTTAATTTTCCTAGGAAACGTGTAAGAATAAATTTGCTTTGTATGCTAACAAGAACTAAGAATGTAATGAATAGAATTCAAAACATATTCTTTATTAAAATAAGTTCTGTAAGTTTACTAAATTTATGGATCATATCTGTAATAAGGTAAGGTTAAACTGAACTATAAAACTATTATATGGTCGGGGATTTGGCTCAGCCGTGTAAGCGCCTGCCTGACGAGCATGAGGTCTCTGGTACAAAAAAAAGAAATTATTATAAACTTCTAATAAATTACTGTGCTCTCCTTCTTTAGATATCTAACAGATTTTGAACCAATTCAGTGCATGGGTCGTGGTGGCTTTGGAGTTGTCTTTGAAGCTAGAAACAAAGTAGATGACTGCAATTATGCCATCAAGAGGATCCGGCTGCCCAACAGGTGATGGATGCTACTTCAGTTATCCAGGAATTAGCACTGGGTGTTCTAATCCCATAGGCGTGATGGCCTTCATTCACCTGTGCTCAGCCTTACCACAGAGAACATATTTCCAGCCTTCCAAATACCAGGTTCTCAGTGCTACTAAGTAACTTTGCTCTCTAAATGTTGTCCTATTTATAGGTCACTTTGTATTCCTGATGTTTGTGTAGAAATGTGACCTGATTAAAATGGCGGTGACTCTGCCAGGTGTAGATGGCTGATCTGAGAACAGGAAAAGAGTTGAGAATGTTAGGGGCTCCTCTGCCCACAGTGTAGACCTAAGGTAGGAATGAACAGGAACTTGGAAAGGAGGGCTGATAGGATTGGATAACTGAATGCAGAGATCTAGAAGTTGGAAAACTTTTAAAAAATGTACCAGTATCTTTAGAAGTGCAAATATTATGGCTTGTGTCTACATGTCCCCCCAAAGCCTCATACAGTCATAGATAGGTGGGGCTTTTCCAGAGGCAGCAGAATCTAAAATGTGCGACTGATTCACAGCGCAATGCCAGGATTAAGGGTACACCGTTGGGTTTGGCACCCCTCTAATTCTGGTAGGCTGGACACAGTGTAAGGGACAGAAAAAGGCTTGTCTTGTTCTTCGCTTGTTTTGCTGTCTTTTGCCACCGTGCGCTGCTTCTCCTCCGCAATGCCCTGCTGCCGTGCCACCCTCCCTTGCAGCCAGCAGGTTATGGGCTAGAACCTTTACAAACCGGGAGCTGAAGTAAATTTTCTCCCCTTTAACTTTGGGTGTGGGGTGTTTTTCTCAGCAAGGAGAATAGTAACTAAGTATTAACAGCAGTAACACAAAGGGAAAAATTAAAGTAGCTAACATTCTTCTGGGCAGGGTAGAAGATACAATGTGTTTATTTGCATATTGACAGACAAGAAGGTTCATATATTTGTTGGCTATGCATTTGTATGGGTATATGTATATATTGGTATCAGATACTTTATTTGTATGTTCTGTTCTATATAGTATAGTGAGGCATCCCAAGCAGGCTGTTAGAATTAAGTATGTAGAGCCAGGCACAGTGGCACATGCCTGTAATCCCAACACAGGGGCAGGGGAGGCTGAAGCATGAGGATCGTAGAAAGTTTGAGAACAGCCAGGGCTTCAAAGTGAGCTCAAGGCCAGTCTGAACAGTATCCCAAAGACCCTATCTCAAAAAGACCAAGAAGGAAAAAAAAAAAAAAAAGAACTAAGTATGTATGTGCATAAATACCTGTCTTATGCACAAATATTTATCGATTGTGTGCATTTTACTGGTTGCTCCATCGGCGTATTTTTCCTGTATGTGTAAATATTTACCAGACAAGGCTAGATTGTGACGGAGGCCGTGCAGGTTTAGCCAGGTATGAGTGAGCTGGAGGCGTCTGGAGAGCTAGCAGGGCTGCAGTCTCCTGTGTCACCCGTCAGTGCCTGTGGGATGCAGGCGTGGAGGCCTCTGTAAGCAGGGCAGGATTCTTCGGGTCAGGGATTGGGGCACATGTGGACCCTCTTGGGCTGGTCTTTGTCATTCTGAGCCTGAGGCGGATGCTCAGCTGTCTTTTCTGAGTATTTCTCTTATCCCTACCCCTTCTCCTATTAACCAGCAAACATTAAGAGTCTAGAGTGACTCATTGTCATCACACCAAGAAGCTAAAATAAAATAATGAAAAAAACAGATGTGTTTGTGGCATTCGTTTCCAAAAGGAAAAAAAAAATTACTGAAGGACATATGGAGTTTTTTGTTTTTTGTTTTTAATGCAGGACATACTCTGGTTTTTTAAAGATTATGCCCGAGACTGAACACCTACTCTGGTTTCCAATTCAAGTGAGGCTTCTATCCTATTGTATTTTTCTGTTGTCACTACTAGTTATGAATATTTCTACAGCCTTGGACAACCTTCAGCATCTTCTTACTTTCTCTGACTCAGGGAATTGGCTCGGGAAAAGGTGATGCGAGAAGTTAAAGCCTTAGCTAAACTTGAACACCCAGGAATCGTGCGGTATTTCAATGCCTGGCTGGAAGCACCACCTGAGAAGTGGCAAGAAAAGATGGATGAAATCTGGCTGAAAGACGAAAGGTAACTCAGTTAAACATAGACTTAAAAGCTGCTACTTCCTGTTAGGCTTTTTGCTTCTGTGGATACAATGTCATTTCTGTAACTTTAGAAAAAGAACTGTAGGGCCCTGTTGTATGTCATGTTCCGGAATGCTCCCAGACCATTTAGCAGAGGTTTTTGAGAATAGGAGGTTATAAAAAAGTACTGGTCAGTAGGGCTGTATGATTAGGATTATGATTGAGGGATTCGGTGGCTTTTCTCAGTGTGAGGTATTGTCTGTCTCTAATTGTCTCCATATGTAAGTTTGTATTTAGTTTTTTTTCTTAGCAGTTAACAATTTCCAGCTCCCTTTTAGGCAGTTTTATATTTGCAGTTAGAGATAACCAGAAATAGCTGGACAGCCTTGCCCGCTTTAGCTGAGTGTGCCATAGAAAGGAGGGCCCTGCAGAAGCCGCCTCGCAAGCGCGGCGAGGAAGCAGGTGCAGGTAGAGGCCAGCAGCTGGAGGCGGTGTCCACAGTGACACTTATGGCGCACTGCTTGACCTTTGTCTCAAGGAGCTGTGAGCTGCTGTAACTTTGATGGGGACTTCAGAATCACAGCCACCGAGGAATCCAGTCCTTGGTGTTCTTCAAGCCTTTTCATTTTGCACTGAAAGCCTTCATCCCTCAGATGTGATCATCCCAGAGAGCTGTTTCGAGTATAAATTAATCTTGCAAATCAAGATGTTTCAGAAGGAACGGGTGCAGGTTGTGCTGTTTGTCATTTGCTAATCGGGTTATTGTAGGTGAAGCTTTTGAAACAAGAAGTGCATCTCAAATAACTTAACACGCGTTCACTGTCCTCTCTTTGTGTTTCTCCTGTTTTCAGCACAGACTGGCTGCTCAGCTCTCTTAGCCCGATGGATGCACCATCTGTTAAAATACGCAGGGTGGATCCTTTCTCCACCAAAGAGCACATCGAAGTCATAGCTCCTTTGCCACAGAGAAGCAGGTCTTTTTCTGTGGGGATCTCCTGTGGCCAGACCAGCTCCTCCGAGAGCCAGTTCTCCCCGCTAGAACTGTCGGGAATGGACCACGGGGACAGCAGTGGGTCAGTGGATGCAGCAAACAACCTGCAGGACAGTTGCCTCACAGACTGTGACGTGGAAGACGGCACCATGGACAGCCGTGACAAGGGGCACTCCTTTGAACTCTGTCCTTCCGAAGCTGCTCCCTACGTGAGGTCAAGGGAGACCTCCTCTTCCATAGTGTTCGAAGATTCTGGCTGCGATAATGCATCCAGCAAAGGAGAGCTCAAAACTAACCGAGTGCATATCGGCAACCACTGTGCTAATAAATTCACTGCCTTCAAGTACTCCAGCAGCAGATCTTCCTCGGAAGCCACCCTGTCTGTTTCTCCTCCAAGACCAACCACTTTAAGTTTAGATCTCAGTAAGAACACTACGGAGAAACTGCAGCCCAGCTCGCCAAAGGTGTATCTTTACATTCAGATGCAGCTGTGCAGAAAGGAGAACCTCAAAGACTGGATGAGCCAGCGGTGCACGCTGGAGGAGCGGGAGCGGGGTGCGTGTCTGCACATCTTCCTGCAGATCGCCGAGGCCGTGGAGTTTCTGCACAGCAAAGGGCTCATGCACAGGGACCTCAAGGTGTGTGGTTCCCTTGGGATGCCTGGGGGTTCAGGGCGGCACCTGCAGGACTGGTCGGATGTTCACGGAGGGACCGAGGGAGGGAGGGAGTGAAAGCATCAGGGAGAGGGCCAAGAAGGCGTGATGACGAGGCCTGCTGTGGGAACAGGTTACGCAAGCGGTGCATTCTCCTCTGTAACGTGCTTGTGTTCATTTCACTCTCAGTCATGTTCACAAGGGTCCTTAAAGGAGAGAGAAAGAAGCTGTTGTGTAAAATCCACCACGAGCAGTTACTCCCTGTTTTTCCTATAACCCTGACCCAGGCACTCTGGGGACTTTGCAGGGAAAGCTGTATAGAGAAAGGTAGCAAATGGAACCAGCGGGTAATTGTGGCTCTAAAGCCTTCAACTGTGTCTTACCGTATACAGTGCTGGGAAGCATAGTGATGCACTATACTAAGTGACATAAAGGTCTTACAAAACTTGTAGTGTTTCCTTGGTAGGTCTGTGAAAATAAGTTCGCAGAACTTTTATTTAATTTCTACCATTCACTTGCTAACAGTGGTCACTGTATATGTGTAATGAATGTGAAAATGTTTTTTCTGATGAAAGCAGCTTAACTTCTTGACAGACTTGGATTCATTCTAAATACTTTCAGTTTTATTTATGTAACCACAAACTTTTGCCTCAGGCACCAAAGTAGCTATTTGGGCAAAAGTTATTTTCTTCTAAAATCCACAGGAGGTTTTTAAACTCTTCAGTATATTTTAAGAGGTTTGGAATAATAGGAATAAGAATTAGAAATAATTCTTATTTTCCAATATAAGTTTTAGTTATATATATAATCTCTGTGCTTTATCAATTTTGGTTTGAGTACAAATTGGGTGCTGGGAATTTTTCTGTACCAGATGAACAGGTCAGAGACGAGGTCTTGGTTAGAACAGAGCAGACAGCTTCCTGGAGATTACACAGCTTTAACTGAGAGGGTTCTGGCTGTTCAGCTTTAGAAACAGTGAACCTCCATCATTAGGTGAAGACAACTAGCTGATACACACATTCTTCTTGGATGTAATGCTTGTTGTACGCTCATATTAAGTTGAAAGACAACGTAATTATGTTTTCACTAACAGCGAATAGTCTGCTGCTAAGTTTGTAATATAAATGAGTTGTTAGTAAAATTTGTTCAATGCTATACTGTTATCTAAAGATTTTTCTGTATATGCAGCAGAAAAATTCCAAGAAAAAGGTTAATTTCCCCTTTAGTTTTTCTAAAAATCAAAAGACAAATTTTTAGTGTGCTAGAAAAAAAAAAAAACATGAACATATTTTCTCCTCAGCTGAAAAAGCTATTCAAAGAAAAAGCCATGCATTTTGCTATATTATAGCCTGCCTTTTTGAGCCCAGTGTTAAGTCTTCTAACCCCCCTCATCCACCCGTGCCGTCCGCATGCCGTCCACATTAGTACTTTGGTTACATTTTTGTCCTCAGCCGGTGTTCTCTGTTCCTGCCACTCCAGCTCTCTAGTACTGTACCTTACTCTGTCCACATGGGCTTTCCTCAGTTCTTCAGATGCACAGAGTTCTCCTGAGACAGTGATGGCAAACCTTTTAGACCTATAAACAGTTTCACATAAGAGTTTTGAACTAAAGATAGAAGTTAGCGGGGCTGAGGATTTAGCTCAGCGGCATAAGCGCCTGCCCTGCAAGCAGGCAGTCTTGAGTTCAATCCCTGGTACCAATAAAAAGGAAAAAGACCAAAAAAAAAAAAAAAGAAGAAGTTACAGTCTTGCATGTTTGAGTTTTAGAACAGGTAGCCTGGGTGCTACCAGCCAAGAGTTCTTATTCCTCCTTAATGGTCTGTTTCCCCCTTCAGACACAAACTAAAAGATGTTTATTTGCCAGGCATGGTGGCACACTCCTATAATCTCAGGACTCGGGAGGCTGAGGCAGGAAGTTCAAGTTCAGGGCCAGCCTGGGCTGCAAAGTGAGTTCAAGGCCATCCTGAACTGCATAGCAAGACCATATTTCAAACAAACAAACAAACAAAAGAAAATGTTTATTTCACTCATCATCAAATAGTGATTAGCTGCCACAGAGCTTTACTTATTACTGGACATGGCAGTGAAACAAAAAGTCATTTCTCTCCTGATGTGGTGGTGCCTGCCTGTAATCCTGGCGCTGAGGAGCCTGAAGCAGGAGGATCACTGTGAGTTCAAGGCCAGCCTGGGCTGCATAGTGAAACCCTGTCTCAAAAAATTAAACCGAAATAAAACAAAATTTCTTTTCTCACAGAGCCAGGCTACTCTACCACCTATGAGCGGGAAACCTTGGGCAATTTATTTTTAATTGCTGGGCCTCAGTTTCTATATCTATAAAATGGGGCAGGAGTGATAACATCTCAAGGGATAGCATCTCCACAGTCACCAGGAGACTGCTCAGAATAGTACCTGCCACATTACAAGCACTCTGTATGCATTTTGCCTTTTTTATTATAATTGTTATGGTTTAATTATAAATGAAGTTTACCCAGAGAAAGTTTGTAGAATAATAAGATTGAGGATTGTATATACTGGATGTGAGGGAATGTGGGTTTCTGAGGCTTTTATTAATAAATGTTCACGATGTCCACCTCCGCCGTCCCTCCCTTTACACAGTACTTGTCTGGCATAGAAAAGCTTTATTTTCATGTTAGCCAATTTTAAAGAGAAATGTACTTGCGGCTATCTAGTGTCATGCTTCCTTTCTATAATCTTTTAAGTAACTCTCCTCCCCTCTACACGTGATCATTGTACTCTCATCCGTTTCATCCTCTCCAGCCCTCCAACATTTTCTTCACGATGGATGACGTGGTCAAGGTTGGAGACTTCGGGTTAGTGACAGCCATGGACCAGGACGAGGACGAGCAGACAGTGCTGACCCCCATGCCAGCGTATGCCACACACACAGGACAAGTGGGGACCAAACTGTACATGAGCCCGGAACAGGTGAGTGTGTCAGGCTTCAGTCTGCAGGGCAGTCACCTAGCTGTGCCTCCAGAACCTCCTGCCTTGCTCAGATTAGAACTCCAGGATCAAGTCAGAAAGTTAGGAAAATTGACACTAATGTGCCACAGGCAACACCACTCCATTTCACATGGGGATGGACTGAGGAAAATACAGCCCAGGAAACATGCTCTCACCACCTGAACCAGCACCGGACTACAGCAGGAAAGTTAGAAAAAGACCCTGAATGTCACCTTCCAAAATTGCATCCAGTTAGCTCTGGTGGAGCTGGCTTCAGGGCCAGCTCACAACAGAGACATTGTCCAGGGGGGCCCTCTGACCATTCAGGGGCAGCTTCCAGAAAGTCCAGAAAGCAGGAAATAGAGTTGCATGTTGCTTTGGGGGAAGCTTTGTCTTCAGAGGACAAGTGCTATCTGCTGGGTGTGGCCTGGAGCCTGGGCAGCAGGGCATGCTGGGAGCTCCCGGGCAGCAGACCTTGCCAGCCTCACTGGGCTTAGATCCGCAAGCCCCGTGCCTTGGGTCTCTGTGCTCGTTTCACTTAAAATGACAGAGAACCTGCAGGTTTGTCCTAAAGAATTTTATCTGTCAATATTTGCCCTGGTAGAAATTAAAATTGACAAATTTATAAAGCTTTATTATGCATTGTGAAAGATGTTTTCCAAAACAACAAAAAGGAGTGGCATTTATGTTCTTTGCAAATCTCATTATTATCTGACTTCCAAGAGCTAGCCATCATCTCTGCTTTTGGATTACGTCCGTTGCAATATGTTGTATTTGGTGAGGTACGTGAAGAAAATCTGGGCCCATACAGATAGTGAAAATGGGATCAGTATTCGTTTCAGGGAATCATGGATACTCCTCCTTGATAGTGCATCATGACTCAGTGCGATCATTTCTTAAAAATCATTTTGACTGTGGGATCTAAAAGCTCTAGGCTGGGCATGGTGGTGCATACCTGTACTCCTAGCACTTGGGAGGCTAAGGTAGAAGGATTGCTGGGAGTTCAAGGCCAGCCTGAGCAACATAGTGAATCCTGTCCCAAAAAGACAAATACTCAAGCTCATTTTGTCCTCTCTTACCTCACTATCCCTTGGTCTGTGCTGGTGTTTGCACAGATTTTTCACCCAGGCATAACTGTGTAACACTGTACATCATCACTTGGAAACTCTTGGTTCCCTAAGCTATGCACTTCTCGAAAGTTCTCATGTTTTGTTCTACAGATCAGAAAGTCCTGTTGGTTAATATCACCACAAGCCTTGCTACACAGCTTTCCAGGTGTTGGGGAGCACCTACGGGTGGATGCAAACTTTTCAAAATTGGGATTTTCACTTAAAAGCTCAACTTTTATCATCAGCTTCAAATACTGTCAGTTTTCCTTAAAGAGGCATTTGCGTATTCCTCATGTTTTTAAAACTGTTGAGCACCCAGGACTGAATAAGCGCAGCTTGTTCACCAGTCCGTCTGCCACTCTGAGTGGCGTCCTGTGAACGGCACAGCTGGTGTGTGTTGTTGCATCTGCTCACACAAAAGCGCTTTTATTCACACAGCCATTGTGATTCGGGGAAGCTGAAATGCTCTTTCCATACGGATTAGCGTGAAGATGTGTATCAGAGGGCTGAGATTTTACAGTTTTGGGGCCAGGCAGGGGTTCACAGCACCCGAGGCAGAAGCAGGAGAATTGTGACACAGCCTGAGTTACATAGTGAAACCCTGTCTCAGAGAAACAAAAATAATTTTACCGCTCGGTAAGGACATTTTAAGTGAATTCTGATTTTGAGGGTATTTTTAACTTGTGACTTTGAGCAGGGTAATTACTGATACAGCTGGTGCTTCATGCTCAGATTCCATCTCTTGTCGTAGTCTTAGTGTGAAGATGGTCTTGTTCTCGCAGCTCTCCAAAGGGGTGAGAGGCTCTCCAGGGATCACAGACCATAATTTGAGAACCACTAGACTGGATCATCTTTGAGCGATTGTTATCAGAGATCAACAATAACTGCTGTTTTGGAGAAGCAGGACTTTATTTTATTGATCTACAATGACCTTCCAAA
The DNA here is from genome assembly GCF_034190915.1 of Cavia porcellus. Lineage (NCBI taxonomy): Eukaryota > Metazoa > Chordata > Mammalia > Rodentia > Caviidae > Cavia > Cavia porcellus. Next base: position 39,326,022 of record NW_026947501.1, on the reverse strand, counting down.
GTACTTCAGTTGTTCACAGTATTCAAATGTCTCTTTCTCAGGTTTTATATATTTGTAATTCTAAAAAGTGTTTTTAAAAATCCTAAATTTAAACATCTTAAATTTCAGATGATACAAGTATTCAGGTAGGGGAAAAACAAATTATGCCTACTGTGCTTGTACTGAGAACCCTGCAGGTCCAGAAAGCCACAGGTCGTTTTGTAGAAAAGAAGCTGTGACCAGGGGTTTTGGATATGGCCGGGGCTGGCACACACAGAGACAGAAGTTTCAGGTGGGGTCGGGGCAGCGGCAGCGAGGCACTGAGGAGCAGCGCTGTGCCAGCAAAGCCAGCCTGGAGAAAAGGAAAGATTACAACCTCTGTGCAGATGACTCTCCTGAAACACAAGAATCCCTCAAAGATCTTTGGAAGAAGGCTCCTGAAAAAATCCAGATGGATTCTACTATAAAATTATTCTGGTTAAGTTCCGGGGTGGAGTTCGTGTTATTCAGGAAACCGGGAAGAAGTAACTCCAGAACCTCTAAAGTGATTGAGGACTCAGATGTCAAATACATAGAAACGAAAAAGGGTCACAGGCGCTGAGAAAATTTAAAGACTAAAGTCAGAGCGCCCCTGCTGGACTCTCAGGGGGAAGCAACAGAATCAGCCTATGCTAGAGGCCGAACAGCTTGAATTGCCAATCCCCTGCAGACAGCCCGGTACCTGGTTGATAGAGGCTTTAACACTGCCAAGATGAGACCTTGCAGGAGGAGAACGTGCAAGTTGTTACTGTCAGGTCGACTGAGCCTCGCTGAAGGAAGACAACGCAGTGTAATTGCCTGACAGAGAATTGAGTGAGCGGAGGAACTGTTCATTATTACACAGAAGATTCAAATACAGAGATCTTTTGGATAAAACTTAGAAGGGGAAGAGGAAGAACGAAATAGTGAATATTTACAAGTTTCAGAGTCATCAGAAACACTGACAGCTAAGCCTTATCATTCTGCATCAGAAAGCATTCCATTTTTGGTAAAAACTTCTGATTCCCTTATTTCAAACAGCGTGGTTTTCCTGTTTGTAACCATGATTTATTGTCGATCTAATATTTGATCTCTTTCTGTGACCAGTATTAAAGCCCTTTTCCCCATGTCGTTTTGGGTTTGTGAAATCAGTCTTGTTTTTTTATATAGTACTTACATTTTTTCACTGTGAAAGTTGTATGATCCCGTTACAACAAAGTAGAAAATAGGTGAATTCATTTCTAACTTCAGTACTTTTTCAAGAACAACAAATAATTATTGCATACTGGAAGCTGGAACTACTGAAGTAAACAATTCCTGTAAATATTCTGGTTTATTTTCTTCATTTTATAAAGCTATGCATTAGTTTTTATTTATACTTTTGTGTTCTGTAGTTGATTTTAATAAATAATTTTCTATCCTAAAAGAAAGGAAATTAAGCATATTTAAATAGGTAAGAGTTTTTAAAAATCTCTAAGTGCCAGTCATGGTGGCACATGCCTGTTATCCCAGCACTCAGGAGGCTGAGGCAGGAGGATCATTGTGAGTTCAAGACCAGCCCAAGCTACCAAGTAAGCGCTGCATAGCCCTGCATAGCAAGATCGTGTCTCAGAAAAAAAATCTCACGTAGCCAAGCAAGTGGTGACGTGTGCCTGTAATCATAACACTTGGGAGGCTGAAGCAGGAGGATTGTTTGTGACCAACCTAGGCTACATAGTAAATTCAAGGCCATTATTTGCAAGCAGAAGTATCCAAACTAGCGCACGTAGAAGAAGCTATCTGTCGGCCTGAGTAATGAAACTCTCCTGGTTAAGTGATGTGGCCAGGACCTGGTGAAAGGAAGAAGTGAAGTGAGAAATCGCATTATACTGTAAATGCTTATTTATATTCAGAGAAAAGAAGACCAGGAAAGCCATAACCCGTAACAATCATTGCATCTGAGCCAGGGGGATTTGGAATCAATTTTAATCTGTCTTGGGTTTCTCTGTGCTTCCCACTTTTTCTGTATTGTCCTGGATCAGAATAAATAAGAGGTATCTAATAGCATTTTTCGAAAGTTAATTATTATTTAAACTGGGGTAGTGGTGGTACATAACCCCCTCCATCCCAGCATTCAGTAGACTGAAGCAGGAGGATTATTGCAAGTTTGAGACCAGCCTGGGCGACACAGTGAGCTTGAGACCAGCCTAAACTGCATAGTGAGACCCTGTCTCAAAAAAAAAAAAAAAAAGAAAAAAATTATTACTTAAGTTGTTAAAAATAATATTTTAAGTTTCGGAAGGATAGTTACTCATTGTTTTAGTTGTAATTACCAAAAAAGATAAACCCCATCTAATGTTTGCAGTGATAAAACAGTCAGTTTAAACTTTGAAAAGATATACTCTTCCTCCCTTGAAATTTTTTGCTTAGCTCATGATTTTTTAGGTGTTTTGTAGAGATAATTTGTCATGTATTCATTAAACTGTATGTCTTTTTAAAATACTTAATGTTTAAAATTATAAATAACACTCATATATCAATTTGTCATCTAGGAAAAGTGAACAGTATAAAGAACATACAGAGAAAAAGTGAAAGCTACTTATTAAAAATCCCTAAACCAGGGGCTGAGGATTTAGCTCAGTGCCATAAGCACCTGCCTGGCAAGTGCGAGGTCATGAGTTTAATCCCTGGTACAAAAAAAATCTCTAAACCATTAACAGGGGCTGGCAACTCTTGTGAATATACACATCCTCTCTCTTTTTAGAAAAATTGGGATTCTGTTCTAACATTTGGGATACAATATTAAAATGTGAACATTTCCTACATAGTTAAACATTAGAAAATATTTTTGACTGCGTTCCATTCCGTCAGCTCAGCTGACGTTTTGGTCTTGGACGTTTTGGTTACTTGTTAATTTTGTTGTTAGGAGTGTCACCTGGATAACTGTCCTTAAAACCATATTTGTCCCTTTTCCATTTACCGTAGGGTGGGTAAGTTAGATAGGATCATCAAGCGGTGGTGTAAACATGTCTCATCCAGTTACTTCTCATGAGTTTCTGTTCATCTTGCTGAAGAGATAACGCTGTACTCTGTTAAGGGCTGGTCAAACGTATGGGGTATGTTTAACTTTGTCACAGTGAAAGACACATTGCCGTCAGCCCCCTACTTGAGATGCACGTGTCCCATCGGCCTTACCACCTTCTGGAGCAGTCTGGAAGTGTCCTTGTGAGTGTCTTCGCAGGGTGTGATCAGGGATACAGTGAATGCTGCTGCCAGGTGCCACCCGGCAGAAAGGCAGGCGCTGAGGACCCTTCTGGGTGGCCTCATCTGCCTTTTTCACTCGCTCTGCCGCATGCAACTTTGGGCTCCTCAGAGTCAAAACGGTCATGAAAAGTAAGCATTTTGAATTGGCTCAGGACGTGGAGGCAGCCACAACAGTACAGCTAAACACTTTCCCAAAGGAGGACTCACTGGAGCTGCCTCAGAGAGTGGCCACATGGGTCTGCGGGAAGGTATCGGGTGCTGTCAGGCGGGTTAACAGCAGTGTGTCTTCTGTCCTGAGGCTTATTTAATGTAACTTGGGCCATAGTTTCCAATCAAATCTTGTATTTCTTTGAATACTTCCCCAAGCCCCCAAAGATGAGAGATGAGGAGTTGGGGTGGGAGCTTGAATTGCTGATGTCGCTTAGGAGGGAGCAGGGCCACAGTCAAGATGGTGCTAGGGCCTTCCACCTGCTGAGCGCGGAGACAGCTGGCTGGGCAGAGGTGCAGTGGGTGGACACGGAGAATAGTGTAGAGTGAGGAGAGGTCACCGAGGGCTCCCTAACCCTAACCCGCGGTGCCCATCATTTCCCAGGTGACTCCCTCCCCCTCTGTTGCCAAGGGTCAAGTTATAGGCCTGGAGAGAGTCTCAGGAATAAAAGGGCTCCTGTGTGTCACCAGGAGGTCACTTGTAATTCGAATGAGGCTCTCCGCAGTAGAGAGGTTCATTTGTGATTCATTTGATCACTTTAACAAGCCTTCACTGAGAGCTTCTCTATACTTAGCCCAGTGTTGGAAGATGGGAAGACAAAAGAAGCAGTTCTCTTCCCTGGAGGACTTTAGAATCTAGTCGTAAAGAATAAAAAATATGCACATGAAAAATACAGCTAAGGATGCAAAGCAGCCTGCAATTAAGTGCCTTAATGAAGGCCAAGCAGGGTTGATTAGTGGTTTGGAGTAATGAAGATTTTCTCATAAAAATGGGCAAAGGCTAAAATGGTTAGAATGAGAGATTGGGGGAGATAATGTAGGCTTTGAAAAAACTTCACCTCGGGGAATGAGAGCTGTTCCTGGCTCCCTACTTCGTTAGCATCTCAGGCTCCAGGTTTCTGCCACCTGCTCTGCTGATGCATATCTCAGAGGTACCTGGGCTTTCTTCCCTCTGTAATGCTGAGGGATGTAATTACCTGGTGTCAGGAGTGCAGGCAGGAGGATCCAGAGATTAACCCTTTACTAACATTTCTACACATGCACTTAATTTTAAACCAAGAAGGAGCTAAGGAAACTTAAGGATTTTGAAATGCTGTAATATCAATTGTACTGTCGTTAATTTTTTTAAAAATATTTTTTATGGATTTCAGATCCAAGGGAACAACTATTCTCATAAAGTGGACATCTTTTCCTTAGGCCTGATTCTGTTTGAACTGCTGTACCCATTCAGCACTCAGATGGAAAGAGTCCGGGTAAGTCACCCTTCCTCAGAAAACATCAACAGTAACCCAAGAGAAACAGTTTTTATTGATTGTTATATATGTTTTTTTGTACTGGGAATCGATTTCGACCCTGCACTTGCCAGGCAGGTGCTTACACCACTGAGCTAAATCCTTGGTTCCTGAGAAACAGTTTTTAAAAATTCAGTTATTCCAATGCCAGCAGACTAATTAACTGGAAGCCAGAGAGGTTGCCTTCCAACACGAGAAGGATTTTTAGATCATTTGCTTCCAGTCTTCAAATACTTTGTTTTATTTTATTGTTTGTTCCTTGTCTTGGCTTAAATTCATGATAATTTAACAATATCTTTCAAAAAAAAAAAATTTACGCTAAGTGTAAAGCAAGGAGAACCAGGGGGTTACAGGAGCCGGGAGTAGTTGGCCAGAAAAGACTTTTCCAGAGGACAAGTAGCTGCATCAGTACAGAAGCTATTCAAGGTCTTTTGAACGGAAGCAGCTGGGGCCAGGGATTTAGCTCAGCAGCAAGCGCCTGTCTGGCAAGCACGAAGTCCCGAGTTCAGTTCCCAGAACCAAACAAAAAAGTAAGCATAAGTGAGCACCCTCAGCTCTGCTAGTTGTTGTCCCTGGGCCCTCCCCCATATTTCCAGAGTTTATGCTCTTAAAGCCATTTCTTAGTTGATCAGCTTTGATCTGTTTTGTGGGCTTCCAGCATTGATAGAAGAGAATATAGTTCTCATATTGAGGCCAAAGAATTGTGTGATAAATGGAGGGAAAGAAACCAAAACAAAAAGTAACTGAATTTTACAGTGGCAGAAAAAAAGGCCATAAAACATTTCAAAAAGAAAACTAAAACAGGTCTGGGGATTTAGCTCAGTGGCGTTAGGCCTGCCTGGCAAGCTCGAGGTCGTGAGTTTGATCCCCGGTACCGCAAAAATAAAATGACTGACTGAATGAATGAAAACTAAAACAGACTCAACCTAAGCAAAGAATTAGGAATCCGATGTCACCAATCAGAATTCTAAGTGCGCTAAAGGACACTATCAAGAGTGAAGTGGGGGTAGATGCCTGTGCAGCGAGGGAGCCCAGGGCGTCCCCCCAGGCACAGGCCGCACCCCACGCACAGCGCATCATCCCCAGGCCACGCCCCACACACACACACGCATTGCAGAGTTTGTACAGTTTGTCTGAATAGAGTCACATGTCAAGTTGAAAGCAATACTTTTATTTCTTTTTAGACCTTGACTGATGTAAGAAATCTCAAGTTTCCCGTACTGTTCACTCAGCAGTATCCTCGCGAGGTACGTATCGTGCTCATCCCTGATTTGCTCTGAGGAAGCCGAGGTCCAGGACGGGGAGGGGCCTGCTCTGAGTGTGGCCGGAGTTTGTTAAGGAAGAGGGTGAACCAGCCTCCTATGCTAGGGAGGAGGACGTGCTGCAGGACCTCCGCCTGCCAGCTGAGGGACACTTTCCTTGGTTTCACCACACAGCCTAAGGTCAGGAGGGAAAAGTAAAGCTGGTTTGGTAGGAACATTTGTGTAACGAACTTTGAAGAGAGTATTAAATGCTGATCTCAGGCAAGTTATTTCTCAGCTGAAAGTTTTATTGAAATAATTGTTGATTCACACAGTGATAAGACAAATGTATTTTTTTAAAAACCAGCTCTGTGTACTTTAAGGAACACCTTTTATTACGTTTTGGAAAAACCGCCGGTTAGCCCCAGAATAATCTGTATTTGAAGCAGGGGTTGGCAAATTAGGACCAGTCTGCTGCCTGTTTTTGCAGTAAAATTTTATTGGAATGCAGCGAGGCCCTCAGCTGACCTGCCGTCTGGCTCTTTTAGGCTTCTGTGGCAAAGCCAGCTGCTGGTATCAGAAACTGTATGGGTTACAGACTTTAGAGAAAAAGGTTTTCAGCTCTTGCTTTAGAAGCACTGTTTAATGATCTAAAACTGATACTTGACCACAAAACAATTTTTATGTTTCAGTATGTGATGGTTAAAGACATGCTCTCTCCCTCCCCCATGGACCGGCCTGAAGCCACAAACATCATTGAAAACTCTGTGTTTGAGGACTTGGAGCTGCCAGGGAAAACAGTGCTCCGACAGCGGTCTCGCTCCCTGAGCTCGTCGGGGACGAAGCCCGTGAGGCTGCCCAGCAGCTCCCGCAGCCCTGTGCCCAGCAGTTAGCCCTGCAATCAGCTGTCAGCCCTGCAACCAGCTGTCAGGCCACAGTGTGGGGCCTGGTGGGCATAGTGGCCCCCTTCTAGGAGCCCACCACTTTCCAGAGTGGCAGGTGTGAACATTTTGTTCTTTGCTCAGGCTAATTTCGGGCTGTGTTTTCCAAGTCAAACCGGAGCTGGACTTGGGGCCTGCCCTGTTTAGAGCCAACGCTTGCTTTGTGCTCCTCTCCTAGGACAGGGCTGCCGGGTGGCGCCTGCTCCATGCTCTCCTGCAGCTGCTGGCCCAGCCATGCAGCCTCGCCTTTTGCCTCAGAGGTAGGAACATTCCTTGAAATATAGAGAGCTTTAAAGTGGAGATATTTTTATAATACAGAATAAACCTTTCCCCCCATTGTGGAAACTATTGTTCTAGAAATAGGCTTTCTAGAAGGATGAACTTTGAAACTGATTTCTAAAAAAGCTGACTTCTTTTTTGTCCCTGGTGGGTAAACGAAGAAATCTGCACTATTTTGGAGGACAAGTAGCACAAACTGTACGACAGTTAATGTCTGTAGTTTTATAGACCTATTTGTAGCTTTAAGTAGTTTTATTCCTTGGATGGTTCTAGAGAGGGGTTAAGTTTATGTACTTTTATTACCTCCAGGAAACCCAGCAAAGGAGAATGAAGCTTTGTATGTAAATTGGTTTAAATTCTTTTTGGGAAGGAAAAAGCTGTAGTTAACCATGGAAACTGTCTTACAACTAATTTCTTCAAAGATGGGCTTTTAACCTCATAAAATCCTACGTAATCCTGCAGGTGGGTGCATTCCCAAACTGATTCTAGATAACAGTTTAATCATTTACAGCCTGATGGGTTTTTATTTCCCTCTGTAAATATTTTTATTTTTTATTTATAAAAATTCTGGAATCAATCCATTTGGGTTGGTGGTGTACAGAACGCACATAAGTGTGTTAACTATTGTGACTTCTTTCAAGTCTAAATGATTGAATAAAACTTTTTTAAAATTACTTATGCTTGACTCTTATTTAATTTGAAGTTGATCCTAAAATGATAGTTTTTTTAATTTACCAGCAGAGATCATAGATTTGTAAAGGGTCAAACCTTACCACGAAGAAGACTTCTTTCATGCCAGGCATGGTGGCACACACCTATAATCCCAGCACTCCGGAGGCTGAGGCAAGAGGATCACCACAAATTCAATGGCAGCCTGAACTACATAGTTTGAAACCAATCTGAACTGGATACTGAGACCCTGTATCAAAAAGCAAAACAAAAGCTTTCTTCTAGGCTTGGGTGCACACACCTGTAATCCCAGCATACAGGAGGCAGAGGCAGGAGAATCACTACTAGTGTAAGACCAGGCTGGGCTACCTAGTGACTTCATGACCAGTCTTAAATCAATTTAAGAAAAAAGGAAAGAAAGAATTTCCCCAACCTGTTCCAGCCAAGTGTCTTTCCCGGGATTCCCAAAGATTTGGCAGGGCCTTTTAAGGATCACAGGGTTTATAATCCACTGACGTTTGCTTCGTGCCCACCCTGTGCCCAGGACGGACTGTGGGTAGGACCCTGTCCTACGGGACACCTGGCAGAGGAAGGGCCGTGGCAGAGCTCCCTGTGTTGGTGTCCCCAACACGGAAGCACGTAGCAACCTGGGCTGATTGGGCACAAACCAGCTGCACACAAATGTGTGAGTGTAACCATTCCACAGACACACGCCACCTGTCATACAAAGCCCGGAGCAGCCGTAAACTGGGAAACCCTGCCGGAGGCTGTGGCCTCCATCCAGACTCAGGCACAGCCCTGCTGCCTAGACCCCCTCTTTCCGCGCACGGTGCTGCTCGGGCTCTGATCAGCCCAGCCCTGGCCTCTCCACCTGCGGGCCAACAGCTCCTGTCACTGCTCCCTATTCTTTTCTTCATTCTGGTGAGGGCCCTGCTGATGTCTCCCCTACACTGCCCACTCGTTCCTGAACATCCTTGACCCCCACAGTAGCAGCCCGGGAGCGGGGCGGGGCAGGGCAGGGCAGGAGCCTTACCCCCACCCCACCAGGGCCGCACTCAGGCCAGGAGACTGCTGGGCTTTGCCCAAGACCTCAGAGCCAAGAGGAGCAGAACGGAGCCCAAATCCAGGTCTTCTGATCCAGTCGGCATCTTGTCTGCTCTCACGCAGGGCTTTCTGAGCACTCACATGTGCCGATAGCTTGTATCTAGCTGTCCCCCAGAGCCTCATGTGATCATAGGTGGGCTTTTTGGAGGTGCTGGAGCTAAGGTGTGTGATGCTAGGGTTGAGGGTGTGAGTGCTGCTTGCCCTAACAGTGGGCAGGCTGGCCAGAATATAGGGGACAGAAAGTGCCAGCAGCACTGGCTACTCGTTACTTCCCTGCAGGCTGTCTCCTGCCTGCCCTGCTTTGCCATGGCCTGTTTCTTCTCTCTGACACCCCTCTGCCCCTCTGCCATGCCACCCTGTCTTGGAGCCAGCCAACTATGAGTTGAAATCTCTACAAACTAAGTTATGATAAGGCTTTCCTCTTTTAACTTTGGATGTCAGGTATTCTGTTTCAGCAACAAGAAAAGAAATTATAATACATGTAGCAAGGCCTCTGTCACCTTAGTCCTGGGCGCTCCTTTTCTAGCTGCCTGCAGGAAAGCAGACTTGAGGATGGGATGCCCAGGGGCTGGGCTGGCGTCACCCACAACAGGTGCCAGAGTGGAGTTTCCTGAGCCGGGGAGCAGCACCTTCCTTGCTGATCCAGACCCATATTCCTGTTCAAGTGCGGTTCCTTTCCTAGCCTGTGTCCAGCTGCCCCCACGCCTGTTTATGCCTCTGCTTTAGTATCAGCAATGCTTCCTACCACAGGCTGCAGACAGATGAGCCAGGTGCTCGGTGCAAGTCAGCCCCTTTATTGCCGAGATCCAGAGGGCAGGGCTCACCTTCTCCTGATCCGGCAAGACCCTGCTTAAACCTGGTCCTAGACTCCGTATTTGCAGAGCTGAATTTGAGGAACATAGGTACAGAATAACCCCAACACATCTGCAGTCCTCAGGAATTGAATAGTCTAATGGGAAGAAGGAAAGGAACACACCACACACTCCCACAGATACTTGATGAAGTGAAAGAGTACAGGTGGCTTAAGGATCTCAGTACTCAACTGAGATCCTGTCTCAATGTAAAACATAAAAAGGGCTGAAAATGTAGCTTAGTGTGCAGGCCTGGGCTCAAGCTCCAGTTCCACAATAATGAATGAGTGAATGAATGAATGAATGAATGGGAATGAATGAACCCATGAATGCCAAAGCTGGGGCTTGGGGAACAAGAAAGAAGATGGCTCAGTGTAGGCAACCCACACTCACCTCCACAAACAGAACCAAAGTTACAAGTGTGGAGATTTTTGTTTTGGTGAATGACAGAGAACAATGGAATTCAACAGGAGAAAACCCAGAAACTTTGCATAGGCTTGGAACAGCATCGCCGGAAGAGAAACCAAATCTCTGTCTCTTCCACCCTAACAGAGCCAGCGGGGATGGGGGGGGGGGGGGACATCTCTCCCCAGGACATTCACCAAAGGGTGAAGCAGTCTCAGCCACCTAGCAGCGCAGACACTGGCAGCCCTAGCACTGGAAAGTTCCACAAACTTTACAGGCTCAACCTAAACAGGTGAGGCACTGCAGCTATGGAGAGGGAACCCACTTCATCTCCCCAAAACCATCCTGGGGTGCTGGCTCCTGGAGCCATCTTGAGAAGGGACCTACTGTCTGATTTAGGTACTCTGGGGGACTAGAAACCCTCACATGTTCCCATCTCTGGCCCCCACCAGCACTTCACTGCCCGGCTCAGGGTGGACGCTCTGAGAACACGGCACCGTAGGGAGCAGGTACAGCAACACAGAGAAGCGAGGGCACCTCAAGAGACAAGGGCCTGGCCAGTCGCAGGTGACAGGTGGCTCCATGCAGGTGCCAGGACTGTGGTCCTCACCACCTGTGTCCCAGCATTGCATGTGGCGCCTGTCGTGACACGGTGGGGAAAGGACTCTGGATTCACGGTTCCTTTGCTCCCGAGCACGCAGCCAGAGAAAGTCCAGAGGAAATGTTTGGGGGCGGGGCAGGTCCATTCCAGCTCCCTTAGCACTCGGGTCTGATGAGAGGAAGCTTGTCTGACCCCAGCCACGACACACTCCCCCTGCCTGTAGGGGGCACTATGTGGGGTGGGGCACCTGCCCTTGCACAACAACCCGAGGTCCTTCTTCTGGGAGCGCAGGCGCAGCAGCGGCAGAGGGCTACGAATCTGCTGCCACCGCACTGACACGAGTCCCCACCGCCAGTCACTGACCAGGCAGGCCGGTGTGGGCGCCTGAGAAGGAAGCTGTGACTCTGGCCCCGCTCACCATGTGGGACACTTGGCCCAGCACCAGAGTCTGCCCGGAGGGCAGGGGTTCGGGCCTCTCTGGAGCAGCCAGGATGCAGACCCTCCCATGCAACAACCAGTGTCCACCGGATGGGTCACCACTCCCAGGACGGGAGGAGGCACTCGGGGCACGGTCCCCACTCTGCTGTTCCCACTGTGACGGCAAGTGCGCTGGGCTCAAACTTACTAATGACTGCCGAGGAAGGCTGCGGGTAGATTACACCGCAGTGCCCGGCTGGCAACAGACTCAACACTGTCCGGGCCGCATGTGCAGGAGGAAGGGGCTCACTAAGAAAGCCATCCTGTCAGAGGTAGAGACAGTCCTGCAAACAAGGGCACAGATCTCACCCAGGAAGGATCACGTGAAAAGACAAGGAAATATGACGCCCCCTAGAGGTCATCACCAGCTAGTATGGACTCCAGAGATAACAGTGAATGAATGTCTGGTAATTTTTTTGTTTTACATGATATTTAAAAAGTTCAAAGAGATCCTGCCGGCATGGTGGCAAACACCTGTAATCCCAGGGATGGCTGAGTCAGGAGGATCACTGTGAGCTCGAGGCCAGCCTGGGCTACATTAGGAAGACAAACCAAGATATGAATGAGATATTCAGCAGAGACAAAGAGAAAAGATAGATTTTGAGAAATAACTAATCAGAAATCATGACAAAAAACTCAGATATAAAGTTAAGTTGAAGTCAAGACAATGGATATAGAAATTACATGCTGCAAACATGTACTAATTTAAATAAAAATGTTTTAAAAGCCAAGCATGGTGGCACATGCCTGTAATCCCCACACTCTGGCAGCCTGGCCTGGACACCTGGCTGAGGATTGCTTGGGCTGAGGCAGGAGGATTCCAAGTGCCAGCCCAGCCTGGGCAATTTATTTTTTTTTAGGAGAAAAAAAAAAAACAGAAAAAGGGTACAAGTTATACAGAATTTCAGAAAAAATAAACAGTAGGAAATCACTAGTTGATATGTAATCACATATTGTCATCTTAGAAAAAGTTGTTCAAGTTACAAAATTAAAGCATATAAAGTGGATATTCAAACAGTGAGACTGCAAACCGTTCTGTTCAGTGATCCAACAAAACTCAGTAATGTGGTTATCTATCTTATACACTTAAATATACATGCATTTATATCCTTTAGAGCACTTTCTTTTCCTCTCTTTTGTACAATGACAATTCATATTTTGGGTTTTATTACTCCCACAGTTCTTATTACTTTTTTTGAAGAGACTAAAACCAAATGTGACATAACAAAATAGTCAAATCAAAAGGATGGACATAATACATAATGTAAAAACAAAATACAAAGTGATCAACAATAGTTACCATAATGCCTCTTGCTATCTTAAAAAAGCCTGGGCAATTTAATGATTTAGCAAGACTTTGTCTCAAAAAATGAAAGGACTGGAGGAGCAGCTTTGGCAAGCCCCAAGTTAAATCCCTTGTATCAGAAGAAGAAAGAAAGAAAGAAAGAAAGAAAGAAAGAAAGAAAGAAAGAAAGAAAATAGACATTAAATTGATATCACAGAAATTCAAAGGGTTGTTAGGGATGATTTTGAAAAACTATATGATAACAAGTTGGAAAATTTAAAGGAAATGGACAAATTTCTGGACACTTGTAACCTACCAAAATCAAACCTAAAGAATAGAAAATAGGGGCTGGAGATTTAGCTCAGTGGCATAAGCGCCTGCCTTGCAAGCAGGCAGTCGTGAGTTCGATCCCCGGTACCGATAAAAAAGGAAAAGACAAAAAAAAAAAAAAGAATAGAAAATAAACATGAGTAGACCAATAAAAAGCAATGAGCAGTAAAAAGTTTCTGCACCGGGGCTGGGGATATAGCTCAGCAGCACAGTGCCTGCCTAGCAAAAAAAGGTCCCGAGTTCAATTCCTGTTACAAAAAAAAAAAAAAAAAGAGAAATAGGACTGGCTGATTTTACTGCTGAATTTTACCAAACTTTTAAAGAACACGTCAATGAATTCCATAGAATTGAAAGGGAAAGAAGTCTTCTGAACTCATGCTATGAAGCCAGCATAACCCCATTACCAAAGCTTGACAAGAGCACAACAAAACAAGAGCACAACAAAAAAAGGGAACTATAGACAAGGATTTCTGATGAGCATAGGTACAGATATCCTCAACAAAATACTGAAAACAGCTGGACGTCATGGCGTACCTCTGTAATCCCAGCACTCAGGAGGCTGAGGCAGGAGGATTGCTGAGAATTCGATGCCAGCCTGAGCTACTTCTTGATTTGATGTTTGTGTCAAGAAGTCTGTCATGATATTGATGGATTTTCTTTTATAAGTGATCTGCTTGTTTTCTCTGACAGCTTTTAATATTCTGTTCTTGTCATGAATTTCTAGGATCTTGATTATTATATGTCTGGGTAGAGATCTGTTTTGGTTGTAGCTGGCTGGAGTTCTGTATGCCTCATATATCTGAATATCATTTCCTTTTCCTATGCTTGGGAAGTTTTCCTTAATTATTTCTGTGAATAGCCTTTGTATTTCATTTGTGTTTACCCCTGCTTCTTCACTCACATTTTTTATTCTTAAGTTATAGATCCTCTTATCATCCTCTAGCCTTTGTATTGTAACCTCCTGGTTCCTTGTTATTTTTAGGAGATCTTTCCTTTTGCAATCATACACTGCAAACCTATCTTCAAGATTTGATAGTCTATTTTTAGTTTCTTTCAAGCAGTTTTGCCAGCTTTCAATGGAGTTTTTAATTTCCTGGTAATATCTTTGGATCTGTTTCATGTATTCTAGATTTTGTTTATATTCTTCATCAAAGGTTTCTCTCCTTTTTCTGGGTTCCTCCATTCTTCCATCTGTGTCTTCTTGAGAGGTGGTTAGCATTTCATTTATTAATCTTTTTATATCTTGCTTCACTTAAATTAGAATTTCAGTTCGTCTATGAGGTCCCAAAGGTATTTCTTTATGTCCGCTGATGCTGTGTCTGATATTGCATGATTGCTGCCCTGGATCTCTTCTGTATTTACCTTTCCTGGACTTATTTTCCCTGGGTCAGCAGCTGGAGGCTTTTTCTTGTTTCTTTCTCTTGTCATGTTTCTGGTTTCTTTCAGACAGGTGTATGGTGGAGGTCTCAGGCCCTTTCCATATTGCTTATGGTTTTTTTGAAGTGTGCTAGCTAGGGGATTCCTGCCCTCTGCAGTTTGCTGTTGATCTGTGAGGTGCACGCAGGGACGATGTGGGCTAGCCCCTCTCCTCTGAGCCAGTCAACCAGCAAATGCCTTCACCACATTAGTCTGTGCTGTGCAGACATCACAGGTTCGGGACAGTTTCATCCCTGGCTCTTGGGTCCCAATCAGGGGTGTGACCCAGCCCAGCCCAGATCCCACCAGTCAGCTTTGGGCCAGGAGCGGCCGACTGATGCCACTGCTGTTCCAGGTTCAGGCCCATCCTGCCCAACTCCAGTATGTCATCCAGCTGGGACCAAATTCCAAGCACTCACCACGGGTTAGTGCAGCTCTCCACGCTGTTTCCTTTCTCCACTGCACATTCTCCTGCCAATGGCCTCGGGCTCACCAACTCCTGATTTCAGTGTGACTGTGACTTCAGCACGTCCATGAGTTGTCTGACTCCAAAGCGCCCAGTACAGCATGGGACCAGCTCCGGTGAGGCGCATCTGGCTCCAGCCTTCCATCTGTGTTTTTTCTTTCTTTCTTTTTCTTTTTCTTCTTCCTTAGTTTATTCCTGAGTCATGAGAATCTCTCTCCTTTCGTCTGGTCTTCTCCATGGTGTTAAATTCTAGAGTCCGAGCTGTTTCTCTTAGAGAGACTCACTACCCTGCTACCTGTCAATCTGCCATCTTCCCAACCACTTGGATCATGGTGAATTTGAGGCCAGCCTGGGCTACAAGGCGAGATCCTATTTCAAAAAACTAAAAAATTAAAAAGCAAACATAAAATAAAATAAAATAAAACAAAATAAAGTACCAAACAACAAATTTCTCTTAAGAATATGGAGAAAAGTAACTATTATACACTGTAGATGGGGGTACAGAATATAGAAAGGAGGTTCTTCCAAAAATAAGAAAAGAAAACTACATAGAATCCTGCTACCGTACTCCTGGGTTCAGATTCGGAGGAGATGGAGTCAGCACACAGGAGGTACCCACACGCCCCTGGGCACTGCACCTCTATTCACAATCGTGAGGATACAGAATAATTGCAGCAGGGCAGGCAGGCAGGGAGGGAAAAGCTGCCCCCAGGAAGAGTCAGAATGACTTTGAGAAGGTCAAGAAAAGACAAAGCCTGACACTGAGACCGACAAGGACCAGGCCCAAAAGTGGAAACGCCATGCCCAAGGCTAGGGCTCTTGTGGTCCCAGGTACACTGGAAGATTCTCCTGCTCACAAATGTGGTAAAGAGCCAGGCGACAGATAACCAGACAGCCATGCCTCTGTTTATACCCCTCTGAAGGATGTCTTTGGTTTGCTTGTGCTGATCTTAGAAAAGTTACCATTAATGGTGCTTGCAAAAGTATGTGCGCTGCCTACCCTTCATTTCTATAGCCCGCCTCTGGCCAAACTGCCTTGCTTGTAACCCATGAATTGACCTCGGCTTGGCCCGTGGTGGTCTAAAATGTAGTTTTTTTCATGTGTTAAAGTCCCTAGACAAAGGGCACAGGAGGCAACCCAGCTTGGGGACCCCATCTTCTTCAGGAGCTTTCATCTGATAAACTTTCTCCCCACTTACTTCCCACCTCCTCGAGTCTGCCCCTTGGCACGGTGAGATGCAAACTCAGTTTGTGTGTATATCGAGGTCACAGAATCGCTCAGCTGCCCGATGACCGATGAATAAAGAAAATATGACCTGGGTACAGTATGAACTATTCTTCCTTCATGAAGAAAAATAACATTAGGTTACTTGGCACTGGAGGACATTATGTGATATGAAGTAAGCCAGACAGAGCAAGATAAGCATTGTACAGATGTTCCCTCTCATACGTGGAAATTAAAACAGAAACACTCTTAATCCAAAAGTGTAGTGGCAAGATGATTCCCAGGGGCTGGGAGGAGAGGCTGGGCCAGCCAGGGAAGGAAGGTGGGCGGACATCATTAGTGCACTAGGATCCACGCACAGAAAGAGAACAGCGAAGGGAGAAGGTAAGGAAGGAAAAAAGGAGTCTAAAATGACCATAAAACATAAACTAGAGAGACACCACCAAAAACTGTATGCGCACTTCAGGACAAGGAAAGACTGTATAAATATTTTAATGCTAATTTATTGAGACATCATGAAATGGATATGAGTTACTTTTGGCCTCTACAATTGCAGGAGATGCTCAGAGTGGTGGCCCTCAGCTCCCAGACATCGATTAGCACAGCAAACTGCTGCCCGGGAGCCCTGGTCACTGAGATTGCTGCACATGCATGTCCAGTTTGTTCTCGAAGGGCCGCCAGTGTCGTGGGGTTTCTGGGACTCACGACGTCCTCTGGGGTCCTCCACACAAGGGTAACACCATCTATTGAAACAACATCATACCAGCTTTCTTTTCCTGAGCTGTGTACATATTTTCTTGGCAAAGCCTGTACACATGCATCCAATTTCCCAAGAATAAATATACACATCATGTATTGAAAAACCACACCAACAGAAAAGAAAAATAACAGTAAAAGAAGTATCACAATGAATCAACTACTACATTAGTCTGCATAAATAATGTGTTTATAATAAAAATAAAATAAAGAGAGCTAGAAATATAAAAGTCTTGAATCCTGGAAATTTTCTAACAGAAGGAGACCAGGTACTTTCAGTGAGGAAAGCCCAGCCTCCACCTGGCTCAGCCTGGCCCCTCTGTCCTGCAGTCTATCTGCCTCCTCCAGCTTGGAAGGGAGACCAGGGGCAGGGCACCAGGCCTCTCCCTGGCTTGCCAGCACTCCAGGGCAGTGCCAGACCAACACAGTGCGGGTCCAAGGGTCACTACCAACCCTGCCCGTGGCCCCTGGGAGCAGACAGAAAAGAGACCTCAGCTGCTCACCAGTAACTCCGTGAGAAAACACACATGACAAAAGCTGCTGCGTGTGATATGATGGGAAAACACAGGGATTATGACATTTTAAAAATTTAGTCCAAAAAGACTCCTTGCCATTAACTCCCCTCAAAATATTTTCTCTCTCTTCAAACACACTTCGCCCATCCTTGCTGCAACTTTCTCACTGTTCTGGGGTCCCCCTCCTCTCTGTTCTGGGGTCCTCCTCCTCTCTGTTCTGGGGTCCTCCTCCTCTCTGTTCTGGGGTCCCCCTCCTCTCTGTTGTGGAGTCCTCTTTCCTGCTGTTGAGGCTGCCTCCCTGTCCTGAGTCAATTCACGGAGAAGCCAGAAGGGGCACCATGTGGGGGCCTGTGAACCCGACGGGTGAGGTCCTGCAATACCGTTTCCACACACCTTTCCACGGATGGCCCTGGATAGCAGGTTCACCCTTACTTTCTAAAATCACAATAAAGACACTCACAAAAGAGGACTTCCAGAACTCTTTCAGAAGGTGGTAAAAACGATGGGATGCGTGTGTCTGAAGCAAGAGGCAGTCTGTGTAGGGGATGAATGACAGTGTCTCAGACCGTAATAATTATTGATTTATTTTTGTAATAACTTTTTAAAAACACATTTTTAAAAAATTTTATTTAAAGAGAAAAAAAGAGTAAAAGGGTACAAGTAATAATTTTTAAAAAAACAGTAAGGAATCACGAGTTAATAGATTACATATTGTCATCTTAGAAATAGTTGTTCAAGTTACAAAATTAAAGCATAAAAGGGGACAGTCAAACAGTGAGACGCAAACAGTTGTGTTCAATGATCCAACAAAATCTTAGTAATATGGTCATCTGTCTTACACACCTAAACACACTTGCAGTTGTGTCCTTTAGAACACTTTATTTTCCTCTCTTTTTTACAATAACTATTACACATTTTGGGTTTTATTACTCCCTAAGTTCTTATTACTTTTTTTTGGAAGAGAATAAAACCCAATGTGACAAAACAAAGCAGAGTCAGTCAAAACAAAGGATGGACATAGTACATGATGTAAAAATAGAATACAAGGTAATCAACAATGGTTACCATAATGCCTCTTGCTACCTTAAAAAGAATTGCCTGTATCATCAGGTATAATAAAATTGAATGAAACAGTACAGGAGAAAACCAATAAAACCTAAACATTGGAGACCTTACAGGACTTCAAAAGAAGATAATAGTCAAACCAGAATGGGAATCATAGTGAATCTTATTGCCTTCAAAGTAGTTGCCTATACCCTCAAACTTGATACTATCAAACAAAACAGAATAGAGTAAAATCAGTCAAAACAAGATGGTGAGAGCAATACAGGGGTTTGAATCAGGTTAATAGGAAATCAAAAAGTTACTATAATATATCCTGCTAATTTTTAAAATTTTTTTCCTTAATTAAAAAATAATAAAAAAAATTGTTTAAGAAGGGGGAGATTGAGATAAAAAGGACATAACAACATAACAATACAGGTCAGAACAGAACAATTTTTTTTTGTCTTTTTCCCTTTTTATTGGTACCGGGGATCGAACTCACAACTGCCTGCTTGTAAGGCAAGTGCTTATGCCGCTGAGCTAAGTCCCCAGCCCCAGAACAGAACAATTTAAGCAACGTAATGTTTCACCACAAGATAACCCAACTTAATAGTAGTTACCATAGTGTCTCTTTCCTTGAAATATTTGTATATTATAGCACCAAACATATCAAGACAGTGTGAAACCATTCAAGAGGATGAAAATGTTACAGGGCATTTAGAACCAGCTAACAGAAAATGAACAATGGTTTCTATGTTATCTCTTTGCCTATAAAAAATTTTGTTTATACTGTCATGTATAATAAAATCCAATAAGATACAACATGATAAAACCAATGGAGACAGAAGAACAACAGCTTGATAGGACTTCAAAACAAGATGATATTAAATCATCACTAGCTATTATGATGTCTTGATTTCTTCAAAATAGCTGTTCATATCATCAAAATCAAACAGCCCAGAATAAACCCATTCCAATTAATGAGTAAAAACTTTATAAGGCTTCAAAGACATAATGGGGAATCATGATTACCACATACTTTTATGTATTTATATCATTTCTTACACTAGGGAAACTATTTGGTATTCATACATGTGAGTTTGATTTATTTCACTTATGAGTATGGTTTCAAGCTGCACCCATTTATTTATAAATATCTCAATGTGATCCTTCTTTATAGCTGAGTAGTACTCCATTGTATAAAAATACCACAACTTTTTTATCCATTCCTCAGTTGATGGACACTTAGGTTGTTTCCAAGTTCTGGTTATTTACAAATTGTGCTATTATAAACATGGGTGCACATATATCACTGTGGTATGATGCTTTCAGTTCTTCTGGGAATATGCCTAGAAGTGGAATAGCTGGAACAAATGGGACTTCCAATCCCAGCTTTTTGAGAAATCTCCAGACTGACCTCCACAAAGGCTGCACCAGTCTACACTCCCACCAACAGTGTAGGAGGGTTCCTTTTTTCCCCACAGCCTCTCCAGCATTTGTTGTTGTTGGTTTTCTTGATCCTGGCCATTCTTTCAGGAGTGAGATGGAATCTCATTGTGGTTTTAATTTGCATTTCTCTAATGACCAATGATGATGAACATTTTCTCATGTAGAAACACATTTTTTAAAAAAATCAGCCTTGAGTGGATATTGTAAAATAGAAAAAAAAAAATCAGCCTTAGAATTCCTATGCCACTTTTCTCTGAGGCAGTGGACAGAATGCGCTTCGAGCCCCACCGCCGGCCACAGTTAGTGAGTTCTCCTCTTGGAAAGGGGCTCTAAGAGGACTGCAGGTGTCCTTTGTCCCGTCCCCAGGTGCACTTGCTATGTCCCGGGCCCACAGGCCTCCAGGCACTGCTGAGGAGTCTTGCCCTGGAGATTCCACCCCTGCAACTACAGTACCTGCCACGAGGTGGCGCGATCCCACGGCTCAATGAAGACAGGGAAGGCGAAGGAAGGGAGGGGAAAAGGTAGGTAGTTTTAAAGCGGGAAACATGGTAAAAAAAAAAAAAAAAGGCCAGGATTCTGGAGTTCACTGGGTGCGCATGAGGCAAAGAGCGTTCCCGAGCTGCTGGTGCGGGAAATGCCGCAAGATCCAGCGGGAGGGTGTGTTGCGAGGCAGGCGCAGAGGGCACCTCTCCCGGGCTGTGCAGTGCAAAGAGCTGCGTTAGCAAACGGAGAACCTCAGAAAGCTGAGGGGCTGCCGGGCGCGGTGGAGCACTCCTGTAATCCCAGCACTCGGGAGGCTGTGGCAGGAGGATCGCCGCGAGTTCCAAGAGAGCCTGGGCCACAAAGTGAGTTCAAGGCCGGCCTGAATCATAGAGTGGAACCCTGCCTCAAAAAAGACCAAAAAAGGAAAAAAGCAAGCTGCTGAGCCTAGGAAGGGTGAGGAGAGGTGCTGAGGTCACGGGGCCCATGAGGAAGAGGAGAGGAGAGGAAGAGCAGGAGGCCGGAAGCAGGTGGGATGCCCACCTTACCCAGCTGAGCCCGGCCAGATGTGACCCCCAGCACCTGCGGGTTTACAATCCATACTGTGTTCCCGAGTCCCCCCAGAATCCTCCCTCACCTCCCACACACCCGCCCCACCCTTCTTGCCCATTTCTGCAGCGGTTCTGGAAGTGCTCTTTCCTGAGTGACTTGGCATAGCTGCCCGGGCATCCTGAGCCCACTCAGATCATTTGTGCCAGTGTCTGTCAGGTGAAAATATCACGAGGTGTTCCCATGCGCCTATTCACCCGTTCTGGCGCCCTCTTCTTCCCCAAAATCAAAATGAGATAAATGTTTCCAGTCAATTCAGGACATCAAAACAGTTTTAGTTGCGCAACCACAGACCCTCGCTAAAGAAGAATCCCAGAGCTGCTTCGGAGAGCGGCAAGAACCGCGGGCTAAGTGTATCTGAAGCAGAGGAGAATTCTGAGGGGGATTATCGCCAATGTGCCTTTTACTGTCATGCATTTTAAAAATCTAAGCATTCACTGTTTCTTTTCTTTTCTTTTTCTTTTTTTTTTTAAATCTATCATACCAGGTAAATGTGTGCAACCTAGAGAAGGACTCTCTGTTACTGCTCCTTAATGCTGAGATTTGGGGGCTTTAGGGGGTCCTGTGGCAAGTGGCTCCCTGCTTGGGAAGAACCACTTACCATCGCTTACCTTCTTAAGCGATGTTAGCCTTTATGTTTTTTTGTTTGGATTTTTTTTTTTTTTTGAGACAGGGCCTCGCTACATAGTTCAGAGTGGCCTTGCACTCACTATGCAGCCCCGCCTGGCCTTGAACTTGGGGTGACCCTCCTGCCTCAGCCTCCTGAGTGCTGCAATTGCAAGTGTGAGCCACCATGCCTGGATTATTGTTAGCTTTTAAAAAGTACTCAAGAACGCTGTCACTGGAGATGATAGCTACTCTGGTCAGCGTGTCTCTTGCTGGCCCCAGAATGTGTGTGGGCATTGGAGAGGGGACAGTGCAGTTTGCTGGTACATAGTACAGGTGCCTGCCGGCCTCCTGGGAGGGTTCTCATCACCCATAAAGGATCAAGAGGGTTTGATGCTGCAAGGTAATCAAGAAAGATTACCTCTCTTCAAAAGGTTCTTCCAAAGCCATATCGAGAACAACTGGATAAATTAAGGTACATACGTACAATGATATTATACAACTAATTTCATTATGGATCTCTATCTTGTTAGGATTCTTTCCAAAAATATAATAGTTTCATGCTCTTGACAACTGGACTCTATTCCCAGGCAGTTATTTATTTATGCAGTGTTGGGGACTCAACCCAGGGCCTTCACACTGAGCTACATCTTTGGCTCTTTTTCATTTTTTATTTTGAGACAGGGTCTTGGCAGGCTGCTAGGTTGCCTACACTGAGTTTGAACTTGTTTGTGATCGTCCTGCCTCAGCCTCTCCAAGTGCTGGGTTACAGGTGTGCACCACCATGCCCAGCCCCAATAATATTAAATTAATAAAATTAGGCGGGGAAAAGACAACCAATAAATGGCATTTGCGGTGCCTTCGGTGAGCTCTCACTTGGTTTCTGCTTTGTAGGATTTAACAGGGTCTCACTAACCTCTGCTAGGACTTCTGGGGAACAGATATCTGTCTCCCTGCAGTTTCACGTGTGAGGCCACAGAAAGGCTGGGGATTTAGCTCAGCGGCATAAGCAACTGCCTTGCAAGCAGGCGGTCGTGAGTTCGATCCCTGGTACCGATAAAAACGAAAAAGACAAAAAAAAAAAAAAAAAAAAAAAAAAAAAGAAAGACATAAAGAAAGTAAAAGCAGGAATTTAAGGGAAGTTTGAAATAAGCCCCTTATCAGCTCCGTCGCCCTCGTTTGCATAACAATGCCCACTCTTATGAGGCCGGTCCCATTTAGAAGGGTGACAGGTGATCCTGTCACAGGCCCACAGCATTGATTACTTCTTGTTTACGGTTTTCTTTCAGCCCTCTGATCTGTTTCCTCCACTGCCCATAGCGCGTTGTGCAGCGTAAGCAGTAAACACATCTAACTGCAAGCGTGCACTTCGGCGAATACTTAGAGTTCAATACAAACACAGAGACGTCTTCGGTTTCCTCAGCTCTGAGATGCGATTCTGTGGCTGGGTTACTGTGAGGATCTGGGGACTTGGTTCTGGTTGAGTCACGCGGAGAGCTGCACGCTTGTCATCCATGGTTACACCCGCCAGGGGGCGGCAGAGGAGGGAGCCTGGCTGCTGCATGATTGCTGGGGGAGTGGGGGGGGGGGAATGAAGGGAGAAGTAGAACAGGGCCAGAGCCACGCGTGACCCTGACACTGCAGGAAACTAGGAGACACCGCCTCTGCGGGTGACGAGTCCTGGCGTGGAAACCAACGGGAAAGGAGGGCGATGCGCAAAGCACTCAAGAAATGGCCTTCGGGGCCGGGCGTGGTGGTGTAAACCTGTAATCCCAGCACTTGGGAGGCTGAGGCAGGAGGAGCGCAGCCAGGGCTACGAAGTGAGTTCAAGTCCAGTTTGAACTGCATAGCATGACCCTGCCTCAAAAAGACAAAAAAAAAAAAAAAAAAAAAAAAAAAAAAGCCTTTGTTACAGGAAGTGTTGGGTGTCAGGGTTGTGTAGGGAGGGGGCTGCCGCTGTCCCCTCCCTCAGGGACTTTGCCTCTAGGCTGGGGCAGCCGCTGAGGTTCCTGGGTTGCTCCCCTCCCCTGACGCCAGAGTCAGGGCGCGGCCCGGAGGAAGAGGTGCTCCGCCTGGCCGCGTGGGATCGACAGGCGCCGAGCAAAGCACTCTGGGTGTCCCCAAAACAGGCCGGTCCTGGCAGCCACAGAGGCTGGAGGAGCAGGAAAGAGCCGTCCAGGCGGACTCATCCAGGCCCGAGTGAGTTTCCAAGCCTAGCGCTGTGGCATGGCCTGCAGCGTGTCAGGTCAGTCCCCGGCATCCCGGGCTAGCAAGCTCTCACCTGATCCCCTGTGCAACACTGGGTCTGCTATGTTCCCACTTGACAGGGCAGAAACGGAGACTTCCAGGGTCTAAAGTGACTCACGATGGAGCTAACCAGGCAAATCACAGGTGAACTGTAAATAATTTTTCAAAATCAGTGGAATGAACCTGTTAGCAGTCAGGAGGCTGAGGCGGGAGGATCACCGTGAGCTTGAGGCCAACGTAGGGAGACCCCCCATCTCAGAAAGCAACAAAACACAAAAATCATTGAAATGAACCCCATTAGGCTACTCATCAGGGAAAGACAAATGGAGGCAAACGGTGGGATCCCATTTATCCAGACTTAGATGACAAACTTTTCAAAGGTTTACCTTTGTAAGTGAAACACAGCAATTCCACTCTTTGGAATTGGAAATAATTACACAGAAATGGGTGTGGTAGCAGGTTTGAGCTCAGCCTGGCAACTTAGCACCTTAGCAGCATCCTCTCTTAAAAAGTAAAAAGGGCTGGGATTTGGCCTAGGATAAACGCCTTGGGTTCAAATCCAGCACTGTAAAGTCTTCACCGCCACCGACATGGTTGTCCCAGGGATGTGTGTACTACCCTTCCTGGAAAAGGGGTAGGTGTGCAGCTCAGTGGTGCCACACTTGGTCAGCATGTGGGGAGCTCTGGGGTCCAGCCCAGTGCTGTCAAAGGGCCTCCCTCCAGCCCTCTGCATCACTACCTGTGTGTGTGGAGTCCACGTGCTAATAAAAGTAATACAGAAAAATACAACTTTCTTTCACACACATTAAAAAAAAAAATAAGATCCAAAACATACCAAGAGACATTTAACAAGATTTCAGATGCACTCATCGGTCTCCACCTCTCCCTGACCCTCAGATCCGCTGTCCCCCCCACCAGCCCTGAGCTAGTGGACAGTGTTTTACAGCTGACATCGGTGCTGTTCCTTCCCTGTCCCACGTCCTCTGCAAGCTGCTGGCTCCCTCGAGTTTGGCATCAGATTCCTGGGCTCAATGTGCCTGCATGGCCATTAGCTGGGGGATAGTGAACAAGCCAGAGTCTTTCCAGGGGCTGAGTGCTCCTTGGGTTCTCTTTGTGGCCCCGTCTCTACCTCCCCTGCTCATGTTAGCCCTTCCCCTTCCGGCTGGAAACTGCCTCTCCCACGCTGGCACTGGGCCTCAGGGTCTCTGTGAATCTCCCACTGGACCCCGCCCCTGCAGAGGAGCCCAGCACATGGACACCATCTGTCCCACTGAGACCCTGCTGCAGACACTTCTCTGTGCTGGGCCCTTTCCTGTCCTGCAGTTCCAAAGTTGCATGCTCTCACCCCTAACTGTGCACCACCGTTGGCTTAGCCACTGCTCCCAGCTTGGCTTCCTCTGATTTCAGGGGGGTTTGTTTGTGATGAAGATGTGGGCCTGGCCTGTAACCCCAGCCTGTAATCCCAGGCACCAAAGCACCTGCCTGTAACCCCAGCACTCGGGAGGCTGAGGCAGGGGGATCACTGCAAGTTCAAGCCCAACCTGCGCTACAAAGTGAGCCCACGGCAAGCCTGAACTTCATAGCAAGATATTGTCGCAAAAAGACCAAAAAAAAAAAAAAAAAAAAAAAAAAAGAGGTAGGCCTAGCACAGAAAGGGTCATGATGACACCATGGCCCATAACCAGGAAATCTCAACTTCAGGATGCTCCTTCACTGACTCTGCACTGCAGTACTGTGGTTTGCTTTGGTTTTTTAAGACAGGTCTCACTGTATATTTCAGGCTGCTCAGACTAGCTTCAAACTGGTGATCCTTGGCCTCAGCCTCCGGAGTGCTGGGATTCCAGGCGTGCACCACCACGCCCGGCCCGTGGTATTCCTGTTGTAACAAGGGAAAGAGTCCATTTCCCCACTGCATCTAAGGTAGTCATGGTAAAATGGCATTGCTATGAACACTGACATGCATTTTGCTTTTTAAGTGACTCCTATATGAAATGTGTTCTCAAGAGGCAGTGACTTTGCCAAAGGATCTGAAGAGGGGGGCAGTTTCAGTGTTTTATGTCTCAGTTGCAAAGAGTGAGACGTGCTAAATCCAGTTATCTGCTTATGTTCTGGTGGAAGATTTCTCCTGGTCTGTGGTCTCTGTAGGATGTTGCCAAGTAGTCATTAATTAGTCCCAAGGAGGGCAGATAGCCAGAGGAGGTCTGGAGACATTTTAAGTGTTAAAGGAGTCCTTGCTTTCCCCTGAAACCTGGCAAGCTCTCACCTGCCCCAAGGCAAGCTGAGACTAAAATTAGTAAGGGGGACCAGAGGGAGAGGGAGGGGAGGGGAGGGGAGGGGAGGGAAGGGAAGGGAAGGGAAGGGAAGACCTGTTCATGAGAGCTGTATAATTCTGTTGGGGCACAGTTTTTAGGATTCACATGTTTGGATGCTTTACAATACAGGTTTAAGAATGGTTAACAAGAACCTGGGTGTGGTGTTACACACCTGTAAGCCTAGCACTCAGGAGGCTGAGGCAGGAGGACTGCTTCAAATTTAAGGCCAGCCTGGGCTACATAGTGAGTTCAAGGCCAATTTGAACCACACAGTGAGACCCTGTCTTAAAAATCTAAAAAGAGTAGGTAACAAGCCAGACAGAGCTGAAATCCCAGCTACTTAGGTGGCTGATGCAAGAGAATCACAAGTTTGAGACAAGTTTGAGACCAGGCACATTAGTGAGACCCTGACTTAACACAAAATTTTTTTTATTTTTTGGGGGGGGGGAGGGAAATTTGAGACAGGGTCTCACTCTGTATGCTAGGTTGGCCTTGAACTCATGGTGATCCTCCTGCTGTGGCCTCCCGGGTGCTAGGATTACAGACATGCACCACCAAACCCAGCACTAACAGAATGTTTAAAAGAACAAGGATGTAGCTCAGTGTTAGAGCACTTACCTAGCATGCAAAAGGTCCCGGTTCAAGCCCTAGTACCCCACCCCCAAAGCCAGATTGCAGTGACGTGAGCCAGTGATTCTTAACTTTGGTGGGAGAGATTCTAAAACATGCAATGCCAGGGTCACAGCCCAGAGCAATTGTAGGCAGACAGACAGAGCGAGGCCCAGAGCAGTCAGTGCAGAGGATGAGAAGACAGCACAGCGCGGCTGGAAGTGCATCTGTTGAAGGCCGGGCATTGAGATTAAAATGCAGTGACCAGGCCAGGTGCCTCCCCTAAGGAGAAGCAGTAAACTGAAGATAATACTATGATTGGTATCGCCTGGTTGAGTAAAATCTCGATAGGTATCAGTCACCAAGGTGGGTAACTAGGACCTCCTCCTTTCTCAAATGGTCTTTGTTCTTTCCACATACAGTTGCTACGTGACCTGCTTCCCCATTGGATCAATACTACTAAGCAGCTAGTCTTGAAATCTTATTGGTTGATCATAATCTTGACCCTTGTATCCACCTCGTGATGTTGCTCATGAAACTTCCTTGGAGAAGTGGGTTCCTTGGTAACTCACTTTGGGGTCCCTCCTGTCTCTCAGAGTTGCCTCTCTCAATGAAGTTTTCCTGCTCTTAATTTCTATTGTTCCTCACAATTCACTCCAGATTTTAGAGGAACATAAACTTGGAGTATCTGACATCTAGAGGTTAGAAATTCCATTATTTCCCCTACATCAAGTTAGAGCTTGCCTGGGTTATCAGATCCAGTGTAGGACTTACATTCAAGTAACCCTTATTACCACGCACACGCCTGCAATCCTAGCATCCAGGAGGCTGAGGCAGGAGGATCATTTATAAATTCAAAGCCAGCCTTGGCTACATAGTGAATTCAAGGCCAGCCTGAACTACACAGTGAGACCATGTCTCAAAAATGAAAAAACAAACAAATACGCTTAACTAGGGCTGCTGGCAGCTTGGCTCTGACAGAGGGATGATTTACATCTCTGGCAGGACAGAGATTTCATCAGAATGGCACAAACTTTAAAACGTATGAATCGTTTATTTCTAAAATTCTCCATTTAATATTTTCAGACCATGTTGACTTCAGATAATTTTAAGCAAGGAGAGCAAAACCCCCAGGTAAAGGGGAGCTGCCTATATCCCAAATCTATCATTTCTACCTCGTCATCTACTACCTGGACTAAGACACCACTTCCTTTCGCCTGGATTGTGGTGCTGGAGACCTCACTTCTCCACCATCTCTCCTGAAACAAGAGTAAAAGCCAAGCTGGATGTGGTGACAGAGCTCTGTGATCCGGCCATGTGGGAGGCTGAGGCAGGAGTGGCAAATCGGAGCTCAGCAAGTTAGCAATTTAGTGAGACCCTATCTCCAACTTTTGAAAGGGAAGGAGGTACCAGGGAATACAGTTCAGCGAGAGAGTTTGCCAGAGTCTTTACAATGCCTCCCTGGTCTGCAGAAAATCCTGAGGGACCCTTGTAACCTCTTGAGCCTTTCCTGCCTTCCGGTCCCCTCCCAGGGATCACCACTTGCAGCTCTTTGGTCCCGGTGTCCTCCTGAGCAGATTCCCTGCTCGGTCAGTGCCACCTTCTCGGCCAGACCTAGAGGTGGAGGGGGTACCTTTCAAACCTGTGCTGGCATCTGCCCTGTCTGTTCTGTTCTTCTTCATTTTCTGACCCCCTTCCAGCCCACCACGTCTGCTTTATTTAGCTGTGATTTTCCCCAATGAAAAAGAACCTTTATTTTTGCCATATTCTCAGCACATAGAATTTGCCTGACAGATGCATGTTAAACGAGCGCTTCCCAAACAAGTAAATAATTGACTTAAAAGTCATGTCGTTTGTGTGCTGCAGATTTGTTTTCATTGCTGTGTAAGGGACCAATTGCTCTAGAAAATGTCATATGACTACAAAAGCCTGGAGTCCCAATCCCCACCCCGTCACTCTTCCCCTCTGTGAAATGGGTGTAAGAATTCCTCCCACACAGAAACAAAGAGAATAAAGGCAGATAAGATCTGCGGCTGTGTTTTGTAAACTCTTAGGGTGTCCCGGGCAAACCTGCCCAGTGCCTCCCAGTCCACGGCCTGCTGGGCAGGTCCCTCCCCAGGCAGGAAGGACAAAGAGTGACTTAATAATGGGGGTGAGGACACTGGGCAGCAGGGTGGCCACCAGAAAGGGGCAAAAGAAGGGTCAGGAGGCAGATCATTCTCCTTTATATTCATAATCAGAAGGAACATTTCATGAACCTTCAGAGTTTTTAAAAGTACGGTCATATACATTCTTTCTTGTGCCTTATGAAACTGAAATGAATGTCCCCCTTTCTTTTTGGGGGGGTGTGGTACTAGAGATTGAACCCAAGGCTTTTTAAAAAAATTAATCTCAGAAAAAGAAAAAATGAAAATTTAAAAAAATTTCAAAACACATCCATCAGGGGGCAACAATGGTACATACATTGTGTATTGTCATCCCCAAATCATTCATCCAGAGCACAAGACATCTGCTTACAACTGTCCAAACTATACAGCACAAATCTTTCTCTTCAGCGAACTTACAGAAATCGGTAGGGTAACTATCTTAACTATTTATAATACACACACACACACACACACACACACACACACATACACACACATACATACATACATAAGTTGTTTCTTTCAGCTTCTCACACTAGTGAGACAAAATGATGTTTACACACACTTGTCTGATTTATTTATGAATATGGTCTCAAATTGCATCCATTTACCTGTAAGTGTCTCCAGTTTATCCTTTTTTATGGTCGAGTAGTTCTTCATTCTATAAAAATATATCTTTTTAAATCCATTCTTCAGTCAATGGATATTTGGGTTGTTTCCAAGATCCAGCTATTACAGATTATAAACATGGTGCACATATATTGTTGTGGTATAATGTCTTTCTTTTGGGAAGATACCCAGAAGGGGAATAACTGGGTTGAAAGGGACCTCCAATCCCAGTTTGTTTTTTCTCAGTCCTAATTTTTGAGGACTCTCCACACTGATTTCCATGGTGGAGAAGGGCTCCATTTTCCCCACGGCCCCTCCAACATTTGTTATTGCTTCATTTCTTGATGGTAGCCATTCTCTCAGGAGCGAGGCAGACTTTAGCTTTTATTTGCATCTCTTGAATGACCAGTAATGTTGAACATTTTTTCACATATGTTTTTGCTGTTTGTATTTCTTCCTCTGAGAAGTGTGTGCTCATCTCAGATGCCCATTTTTGGATTGGGTCTTTAAATCTGGCAGGAGTTTTTTGAGTTCTTTATATGTTCTCAGTAGTAATCCTTTTCTGAAGAACAGCCGGCAAACATTTTCTCCCACATGGTGGGTTGTCTCTTCACTCTGTTGGTGGTTTCTCTTGCTGTGCAAAAAGCTTTTCAGTAAGATGAGGTCCCAGTTGTTGATTCTTTGTGATACTTCTGTGCAGTTGGGGTTTTGTTCATGAAGTCTTTGCCTACATGAATGTCTTCAAGAGTTTTACCTACTTATCTTCTAGCGGATTTAATATTTGTTTTAATACTAAGATCTTTTAAAAAAGTTAAGATTTTTCATCTATTCTGATTTTAGTTTAGTGCATGGTGAAAGATATGGGTCCAGTTTTAACCTTCAGCATGTGTAGAGCTAATTTTTCCAGATTTATTAAAGAGGCTATCTTTCTTCCAGTGAATGTATTTGGTACCTTTGTTATAGATAAGGTGGCTTAGTGTGTCTAGAGTTGTTTCTACATCTTTGAATCTGTTCCATTGAGTTTTAGGGGTTTTGTTTATTTGTTTGCAAGTACCAAACTGTCTTTATCATAGTCTTCATAGTATAACGTCAAGTCAGGGATTGTGATACCCCCTGTCTTATCTTTGTTGGCCAGAATTACTTTACTATTCTAGGTTTCTTCTGGTTCCAGATGAATTTTAGGAGTCATTTCTCTAATTCTGTGAGATGCGCTATTGAAATTTTGATTGGGATAGAATTGAATCTGCATAACAGTTTTAGAAGTTTGGCCATTTTCACTATATTGGTTCTTCCTTGATAACAGCATGGGCTATCTCTCCATTTTTTAAAAATCCATTTTATCCAAATATAAAGAGAAAAAAGAGGAAGAAAAAAGTTATAACAAAACTTTAAAGTACATGAACTAGGGGTCTCTCTCTTTTTTTTTTTTTTTTCTTTTTCGTTTTTATCGGTACCAGGGATCAAACTCATGACTGCCTGCTTGCAAGGCAGGCACTTATGCCGCTGAGCTAAATCCCCAGCCCCCATTTTCTAGTATCCTTTTCAATCACCTTTTTCAGAGTGCTATAGTTTCAGTATAGAGGTCTTTTGCATCCTTTGTTAGATTGATTCTTAGGTATTTCTTTCTTTTTTGGATGCTATTGTAAAAGATGTTTCCCTGATTTCTCTCAGTGAGTTTGTTATTTGTGTACAGGAAGGCTGTTGAAGATATAATCAGAAACCTATCAACAAAGAAAATCCATCAGACACTGATGGATTCACTGCTGAATTCTACAAGAAATTTAGAGAATATCTAACAACACTACTTCTCAAACTGTTTTTTAATTTTTTTGAGTGTTGACTTGCATCCAGTTATGCTACTGAATTTGGTTATTAAATCTAGTAGTCTTTTACTGGAGTTTTTGTTTTGTTTTCTTTTTGAGACAGGGTCCTGCTATTTATTTCAGGCCAGGCTTGAGCTCACTTTGTAGCCCAGGTTAGTCTGAGCTTACAACAGTCCTCCTGCCTCAGCCTTCTAAAAGCTGGGATTACAGGCATGAGCTACCACACCTGGTTTCTGGTGGAGTTTTTCAGGTCTTTTATGTAGAGTATCATGTCATCTGCAAATAGCAACTTCTTCCTTAAACTTCTATCTTTATTCCTTTTATTTTTCTCTTGTCTAATTGCTCCGGCGAAAGTTTGTAGGACTGTGTTAATAAGAATGGAGACAGTGGATATCCTTGTCTCATTTCTGATTTTAGATAGTTTTTTGTTCCTTTAATATGAGGTTGGCTGTTGGTTTGTCATGGATGGAGTTATCAGATAAAAACAAAGACAATCTATTCCAATTTTTCCATAGAGCTTCTATCATGCTAGGATGCTGGACTTTGTCAAAAGCTTTTTCTGCATCTATTGAGATGATCATATGATTTTCATCTTTGACTTTGTTAACATGGTGTATTACATTTATGGATTTACATATGTTGAACCACTCCTGCATCCCTGGGATGAAACCCACTTGATCATGGTGTATTAATCTTTTTGATGATTTGCTGCATTGTTTGCCAGTATCTTATTAAGGATTTTTGCATCTATGTTCATTAGGGAAATTGGCCTGTAATTCTCTTTCTTGGTTGGGTCCTTCTCTGGTTTTGGTATCAGGGTAACACTTGCTTCCAGAAATGAATTTCAGGATATTGCTTCCCTTTCAATTTCATTAAAGAGTTTGAGAAATAGTGTTGTTAGATATTCTCTTAAATTTCTTGTAGAATTCAGCAGTGAATCCATCAGGGTCTGGGCTTTTCTTTGTTGATAGGTTTCTGATTATATCTTCAATTTCATTGATTGACATTGGTTTATTTAGGATTTCTATATCTTCTTGATTCAGCTTTGGTAATTCATATGTATCTGGTAATCTGTTCACTTCTTCTGATTTCCAGCTCATTAGAAGACAAGTTTTCAAAGTAGGTATAGATGATCTTCTGGATTTCTGTAGGATTTGTTGTGATTTCACCTTTTTCATTCCTAATTACACAGATGAGTTTTTTTCTTTCCTTTTTCTGATAAGGTTGGCTAAGGGTTTGTCAATTTTATTTAGTCTTTCAAAAAAACAACTCTTCAATTGATTCTTTGTATTGTGTGTTTTGGTCTCCAGTACATTAATTTCTGCTCTGATCTTTATAATTTCCTCCCTCATATGAGCTTTTGATTTAGCCTCCTCTTCTTTTGCTAGGTTCACCTAAGTTTGAGGTTCACCATTAAGTTGTTTATATGCACTTGCTCTGTTTTCCTGATATGGGTATTTACTGCTATAAATTTCCCTCTAAAGACTGCTTTCATTATATCCCACAAGCTCCAGTTATATTGTTTTGTCATTATCATTCAAGTGTAAAAACTGTCTAATTCCTTCTCTAATTTCATCTGTGACCCACTGATTGTTCAGTAGGGTGCTATTTAATTTCCATGTGTTTATGAGGTTCTTGTGATTTCTCTTGCCATGAATTTCCAATTT
This sequence comes from Cavia porcellus, assembly GCF_034190915.1. Lineage (NCBI taxonomy): Eukaryota > Metazoa > Chordata > Mammalia > Rodentia > Caviidae > Cavia > Cavia porcellus. Next base: position 39,293,120 of record NW_026947501.1, on the reverse strand, counting down.
CATTGCACTATAGTCTGATAGTATGCATGGGGTAATTTCAGTTCCTTTGCATTTACTTAAGCACTTTCTTTTTTGGTACCAGGGATCGAACTCAAGACCTTGCACCTGCCAAGCAGGTGCTTGTGCCACTGAGCTAAATCCAACTTAAGCATGTTCTATGAGCCAGTATATGGTCTAGTTTTAGAGGACATCCATGTGCAGTTGAGAAGAATGTGTATTCTGATGTTGTGGGGTGGAACACTCTACAGATATCTACTAAGTCCATTTGTTCAAAAATTTAATCTATGAACCCAAGACCTTTGTTTCGAGCTATATCTGCAGGCCTTTTTTTTTTTTTTTTTTTTTTTTTATCATGAAACAGAATTTCACTAAACTGCTAAACTGCCCAGGCTGGGCTCAATCTTATGGATCCCCCTGCCTCAGCCTTCCAGCACGCTGGGATTACAGGCCTGCACCATCAGGGCCCAACATGGATTCTCATTTTACACCTGAGGAAACGGAATCAAAGCGAGTTTGTGGGTGGTGGGGTCTCACTTTGTTGTTCAGGCTGGCCTGGAACTCCCCGACATCCTCCAGGGTGTTGGGATTGCAGAAATGGACCGCCCCACAAGAGACTTTTATGGAGGGAAGACATCAACTTTAAATCCAGCTCAGCTACCACCTGTGTGACACTTGACTAAACTCCCTTGAGCTCTCGATTTTCTCAGCTACAAAAGGAAGGTGATGATTACATTAACTCAGGGGTGAGGGTCGGCATCTACTAAGATAAGCCATTTGTGGAGTCTAACACGAGCTGGGCTCCTCTGGCTCGGAGCAGTCTGGTGGAAACGAGAGATGGGATTAGAAAGAGGGGTGGGTGCTTCTTACCAAGACTCTTACCCAGTGGGGGCTCAGAAGGACCTTGTCTTAGTCACTTTCTTATCACTGGGACAAAAGTACCAGACACCCCCAAAGTACAGGAGTTGGCCCACAGCTCAGTGCAGGGCAGCACACAGGGCTGAGGATCCTGGCGGAGAAAGCTGCTCACATGAAGGTGGGAGCTCTGAACCAGAGTGCAAGGGAGTGGAGGGTCACAGCCCCAGGGGCCCCGCCTCCAACCGTGAGTCAGCTCTAGCCCCCCAAGTCGGGGCACCTTCCCTCCCTCCCTCTGCATTGAAGCTGCAGGTGCCGGGTAGGGCCCAAGTGACTGCAGCCCCGGCTGCTGGAGCATCTTTCCAGTTTAACTTTTAATTCCCTTCTGGTCCTCCAGATCTGAGCAGGGGCCAGGACCCCCCACCCCCACCCTGCGCGCGCCCTCAGAACGGCGGGTTGTCCCTCCTCCTACTGGTAAAACGGCATCAAGGGTCCCCAACGGTACAGGACTGGGACCTTGGCGCTTTGGTGTCGCGGACAGCGACAGCCAGGCAGGAGAAGGTAGCCCTTGCCTTCGTGGGCAGCGGGCTGGCGCTCGGGCTCCAGCAGGCAGGGGAAGTGGGCGCTCTGCTGGAGCAGGTTCGGGGGACCCCGGGCCAGGTGCAGGGCCAGGGAGGCGGGGTACACGGGGCCGCAGATGCTGCTGAAAGGGCGCTGGTCCTCCGCGCTGGCCGCGTCGTCCTGTGGCGGGAAGAAGCCGGGGAGCCCCAGGTCTCTGGCGGTCATGCGGGGTCTTTTGAAGGCGGGGTACCCATCTGCCAGCTTGGGGGTGGGGTCAGGGCTGGGCCTGTACAGCTCTTCCTTCCAGAGTTGGGTGTCCAGCTTTGCCTGCTGTGGAAACAGATCCCACGTTAATAGAGGGCAGAGAAAGGCGAAGGACGAAAACGAAATGAGTAAATAAATACAAAAGAAAGGCGAAGGACGAGGCGGCTTCCCTCAGAAGTATCTAAAAGCGCAAAAATTCTCAAGGCTGGGGTGTAACTCGGAGGTAGGACACTTGTCTGGCATGCGCAAGGCCCTGGGTTCAGTCCTCTAGCACTGCAAAAATAAAAAAAAAAATCATTTTTAAATGTTAATACATACAACAGAGGGCCAGGATTTAGCTCAATGGCTCGAGCGCTTGCCTGGTACCCCACCCCCACCCCCAAAATATGCACAATAGAGAAATACTGAAGCGTTTGTAATGAAAAGTGACTTTTCCATTTTATTTCTCTCTTGGTCCATCCCTGGAGGAAACTGCTGTTATCAGTGTTCATAAGAAATTTTTTTTAGAAACATTTAATTAATTACTTTATTTTGGGGGGTATTGAGAATTGAACTCAGGACCTCATGCTTGCCAGGCTGGTAGAAATATTTTATATACCTATTGTCGTAGTCAAGGTCTACAAGGGGAAAGACAATACAGGACATCTAATTTATAGGATTATTTTATAATATTCTTCCAAGGAGTCAAATGCAAAAGAGTGTGGGAGATCTGTCTGTATACCAGAGACCCAAAGAGTGCAGCTGAAGGCCTGGATGCCACAGCAATGTCTTGCACGATCCAGCAGAAGACCTAGAGCCATGACAGTGCCCCCCACCAAGCCCAGCAAGTGGCCTAGAGCCCACGACAGTGACTCAAGCAAGTCTGTATGAAGGATCTACACTGGGAAGGCCCAAAGGTCAGTGAAGAAGACTACAAAGTCCGCACCAGTGGGAGGAAGGATCAGTGCCAGCAGGCTGAGGGAGCTGCACTGGAACCAGGAGAGGCTCCGGGAGGCTCAAGGTAAGGACCAGAGCTCCCCTGAAGAGAACACAGCCGTCCTCAGTGATAGCGAGGACCCAAGCTGCTCCAATGAGGACAGCTGAGTTCATATCAGGAAAATCAGCACAACAAGCTTCTCTAGGAGACTCAGCAGCACCATCTTCCCCTCCAGTTCTCTTTTTATGCAGTTGGTCACAATCCTCAGGTGGGTCTTCCACACCCAGCACCACACTGATTCAATTCAAGCTACTAGTTAATCCACTACACTAATAAACATATGTGTCTATCTCCCTCACTTAGTTTATACACAAATGATTCATGTTATTACTTTCCATCCTATGTTCAGCTTCCACTAAATAACAGATCTTAGAAACTGTTCTACCTTTATATCGATCAGGCTTTTGGTGAGGCTACCTCAGTATAGGAAAGATTTGCTTGTGTTAAAAAGGAAAAGCCAGGTGTTTGGTACACACCTGTAATCACAGCTCTGGAGAGGCTGAGGTAGGAGGATGGCCAAGAGTTCAAGGTCAGTATGGAGTGCATAGTACATAGTATGTTCAAGGCCAGCCTGAGTTACAGGGAGACACTGCCCAAAAAGAAAGAGAGAGAGAAAGAGAGAGAGAGAAAGAAAAGAGAGAGAGAGAAAGAGAGAGAGAGGGAGAGAGAGAGAGAAAGAGAGAGAGAGAGAGAGAGAGAGAGAGAGAGAGAAGCAGTAGAAGAAGAAGAGAAAGAAAAAGAGGAAAAAGAAATGATAAAGGAAGATACTGATAACTCTAATTATATAATTTTTGCTTGTACAGGTTCTTTGGAAACAGGGTCTTGCCCAGCTTGATTATATATGTGTAATACACATACATAAATTTATATACATTTTAGACTGGGATTTGAACTCAGGACCTCGTGCTTGCCAGGCAGGTGCTGTGCCATTGAGCTATACCCCTGGCCCCTCTATATTTTTTAAGAGCAAGAATTTATTGAGGAATAGGAATGGGGATTAGGAATGGCTCCTGAGAGAGAGGAGAGGTCCCAAATGGGTGTCGACGAGCCCACTTTTCTGAGAAAGTTTTATAGCGCAAAATCATGAAGGGTGGCTATAACAAAGGTCAAATTCTAATAACCAATAAGATTAAATGATAGCCACCTTGCTACTATTATGGGTGACACCATTAACCTTAGTTGATAATTTATAGTTTTAGTTTTACTAGTTTCAGTCTCAGTGAGTGAGACAGGATGGCCCACCCCAATGAGATAGTGGTTTTTTATATGGGAAATCTCAAAAGGGTGACACCACACTTCCTTAGGGACAAACGCAAATCTGGCCATTGTGACTTTAATCCTCCTCAGATGCACCTCCAGCCATGTTGCTTCTGCACCATCTCGCTTAAGCGTCTACTCCTATCTGACAGCCTCTAATATTTCTACTTAACTTGGTTGTCTGTAGTATTCCCCCTGAAGAGCTAGCCCCTAACTGCAGTTAAGGGAGAAAAGAGAAGTTTCCATCTCGCTGTTTTGGGCTGATTGTAGGGGAAGCCACAGTCAGGGGCCTTCTCCAGAGAGCTCACTAATAGGCCTTGGCTGGAGCCATGTTGCTATTTAGCAGTTTTAAGTTCTGTTTACAAGGCTGATCTAGTGGGTCCCAGTAAAAGGAATCTGGCACATTTATTCTTGATTTCATCTGCACGATCACTTAGAGTTTGGCAGACTCAGAGCTGTAGCATCCTGTAGAAAATGTTCCCTCATGTTCTGAGTTCTTGTTGAACGTGGAGGGCCAGGGCCAAAATATTGGCTGTATTCATAGTGCAGTTACTTTTCTAGCTCTGATCTGCAAACAATCCTGATAGTTTTAGTAGTTGAAACTGTCCTCCCAGTGGTCTCAGTGGGAGCGCCAAGATGATATAGGGGGAAAATATGTAACTCCTCTACCTGCTAGGTGTCAGATATGCTGAGTTCATGGTCCCCAAAGTTGAAAAATGAACTCTAAGGAACAATGGAGGTAGGAAAATTTATACAGAAATAAGGATGAAGAACAGAAAACCCCCCGAGAGACAGGAGGGTTGCCTAAGTCCAATTATACTAACAGTAAGAATTTGTGCTCATAGGGGCTGGGGATTTAGCTCAGCGGCATAAGCGCCTGCCTTGCAAGCAGGCAGTCGTGAGTTCGATCCCAGGTACCGATAAAAACGAAAAAAGCCGAAAAAAAAAAAAAAAAAGAATTTGTGCTCACTAAAAGAATGCGAAGATAAACCACAAACTAAAGAAGAATCATGCCAGACATACAATTAACAAGCGAAAGAGGACTAGGGTATTTGGGGAATTTCTACTGCTGGGCAGAGTTGCACATGCCTGTAATCCCAACTACTAGGGAGGCAGAGGCAGGACAATCATAAGTTCAGGGCAAACCTTGGCAACTAAGTGAGAGCCTGTTTTAAAAATAAAATAAAGGCTGGGGATGTGGCTCTCAGTGCTAGCATACCCTTGAGCTTGATCCCCAATCCAAAAATAAATAAAAACAAAGATTCCTATAAATTAATAAGAAAAAAATAAAAAGCAATCCATGGGGAGGGGAATGGGCTAAAGTCAGGAACAGGCATTTCACAGAATAAATATCCATAAACAGGAAGAGATGGCCAACTTCACTGATAGCAAAATGAAAACTACGACCACAGGAATATACAATTTTACACCTACCAAACTGGCAAAAATTTAAAAGCCTGACAATGCCAAGTGATGGCAAGATTGCAGAGTCACTGAGTGACCTTCCATTGCTGGTGATAATGTGAAAACTGGAAAAGAGTGAGTATTCCTAATAGTTTATGAATAGCATGTGTGCACACACATGAAGGTGCCTTCTGTTTTAACCACGTATTTGGAAGGGGACAGTAGGGAGAAGATAAGTAATTCAAGCATCCACCTGCAGTAGGGACAGCTACATAGGCATGGCAGATGAGTGTAATGCAATGCTGAGCAGTAGAGAGGGCAGCCAGGCATTGCTTATTCAAGCTGACACCACAGCTAGCTTTCAAAGCAATGCCTGGCTGATGGTTTGGCTCCGTTTTGGGTGTATGGCAGAAAATGTCTCCTCGTAGTATACTTCAGATTCTCTTAGTTGGCCAGGTAACCTCAAGTTTACTTCAGTTCCTCTTACAATTTCTGTTACTTCCCTTTCTTTTCTTTTTTTTCTTTTTGTTTCTTTTTGACAAGAGTCTTGCTGTGCAGTTCAGGCTGGCCTTGAGCTCACTTTGTAGCCCACGCTGGTCTCGAACTCACAATGATCCTCCTGCCTTAATCTCCAGAGTCCTGGGATTACAGGCACATACTACCACACCTGGCTGTACTTCTCTTTCTTGAGAATAGCTGATCATTATGCTGCATGGCTGGTCACTATAATATACATTGTAAGAACCAATCAATAACTGCCAAATACCCTGATTCTGTACTTCCTGCTTGCTTATCCCATATGAGCCCCAAATTTGTTTCTGTTTGCCATAGCAGGTGTATCTGGATGATGCACTTAATGAGGAGGGAGGAAGCCTCACCCTGGGAGTGAGTGGCACCAACCAGTAGGCTTGCAGCCTCGATGGAATAAAAAGAGAAAGAAGAAGTCTCACATCTGGTTCTTTGGAGGAACTCTCATCTTCTCCATCACCGTTGGACATTCATCTCTAGGGTTCTAGTGAAGATTCTTTGATTTCCTGATACAGACTCTCATTGGACACTGAATGGATCCTTTGGATTTCCAGTGTGCAGACGGCCCTTTACCTCCTCATACCTGACTGCTGGGAAGCCATGGCAAGCCTGCCTTGTAAATTCTATGAATATTGTACACTGTATATATCTAATAGTAAATCTGTGCCTCTAGTGAACTCATCTAGTGATACAGTGTTTCAAAGTAGAGGCCATGCAAGAGTACAAAGAATCTAATGTATACCAAAGGTACATGAAATTAAACAATTTGTTTAAAGCAATACATACATACAAGATAAAACTATTTCAGAAAACTAGACACAAAAGAATGATTAAGCTCAATCCCAGACTGTTGGCTTCCTCCAGAGATGGGGAGGGAAGCACTGGGTGTTACGTAGAAACTATGTGTCCTGTCTCCGAAGCTGGCCGTGTTTTATCAGTGTTTGAGCAGTGTTTTAATTTAAGCTCTACATTTGCATTATTTACAGTCTTTGTGTGCATGACTTGTCTTTAATACCATTTTTGTACATGCACACTCATGGACACACAGAAGACCTGAAAGTCAAAAATCAAACACTTGGCATCAATGTTATTTTAAGTAGGTGCTCCATGTCCACGTTCAGATGACAGATGAAATAGATACCGATTCAGGGGACTGAAGGGGTGATAAGCCCAGAATGCTTTCCTACCTCTTGCGGCGAGACTGTAGAATGTTTCTGTTTCCCATAGGGCTGGTAGTCCACCATGTAGGAGCTTTGGTATATGGCTAAATCCACCTGGTCCTGGAGGACAGGGGGGAACATGAAAGAGGAGCTGCATCTTGTCACTGTTTTACATAAAGCCTTTGATTGGCTTCTGCCCCTGAGGCCTCTTCCCTCACCCTCTGTCTCACCTGGCTTCTTCCTGCCTAGCACAGGCTGGGAGTTATTGAGCAACCTGGAACCCCTAGGTATCTTTTTCCAGACCTGGGTTAAATGCCACACCCACCCAGAAGGTTCTGTTCACCACTTTCCAAGAATCTACCCCTTTTTCCCTCTGCTTGGAGAGCAGGGTTTGCAGCCCTCATGGCAGCTTCATCCTGGGGGGTGGGGTAGGAGACTGGATTGAGACCTTATCTTAGACACCTCTGCAGTCCCAAAGTCCAACACAGATGCAGGAACACTGTGGGAGCCTAATAAATGCATGCTAAATCAAGAAAAACCCAGAGTACTGTAAACACTTAGCTCTCTTGTCCCTGTTTTAAAAAAAAAAATCATTCGACAACGATAAGCAGATGGAACCCCAAAGAGCCTAGCTCTCCCCTGCTTGCTAAGACTGCCAGGCCCTGAGACAGTCACAAGGGACAGAAACCCACAGCACTCACCTGTTTGGGGTACACCACACCTGCCATGGCCAAGGACCTAGACAGACAAATCAGTTATCCCAGCTCTGACACAATCAGGCGGAACAGCTGCTTCCCCAGAGCGGTGCCAGCCAAGCACAGCTGTCCTGGTCCCCTTTGTCCATTTTGCCCACCTCCTCTGGGTTCTGCCCTGCACATTACCCCATGATCCAGGGCTGGAGGAGGCCCAAGAATAGAAGGGCTGGGGACTGGGCCCCCGCACAAAGACGATGCAGTGGACTCAGGATGATTTAGGACTCTTCAAACATCGGCTTTACCAGGTGAACCAGATGGTGTGGGTAAATGTTTAACAGTCATCTTTTTGGCAAACATAAACCCCAGGTTCACAGTATCCACTAATGCCTGGGTGTAAGTGCTCCAACCACTGCCGGCTGCAACCTATTGATGCAACACCACTAAGGGTAAGGTGACAGAAGTGGAGGGCTCTCCTAGGGACACAGGACACCCCCCTGCAAGCTAGAGGAATAACCAAGGCCCAGGCAAAAGACTCAGCACCCCCAGCTCAGGAGCCAAGGTGAGGAAGCTGCTGCAGGGGCCTCTGCAGTCCCAGGGGAGAACTTCCGACCCTGCAGCTCCCTGAGGTCCCAGGTGAGTTCATCCACATGTTGTGTGTGCAGGGGGCCCTAAGTTCCTGGCAAGGACTGCATGTCACACCCGGGTGCAGGTTGTGGCCAGCAAGGTAGTGGCTAAACTTTGGAGGCCCCTTGGTCACCTGCCTTCTATGTGTGGATGGCTCCTTTCCTGGGCTGGGCACCAGCTGCAGCAAGGGCACTGTTCACCCCCCTTTCCTCCAAGGCTGAAGCCACTTCTGCCCTTCCAGCCCTAGCTGTCCCTGCCACTCAGAGGGCCCCCTTGCTGTGTCCCCCAGCTGTCCCAGAGAAGAGCTGACTTGTGCAAGGAGGCTGTTGAGTCACAGGCCCTGGTCATTGTGATGTGGGTTTGCTAGTCAGCCCCCCAGGCTGGGTTTACCCTTAGATCATCTGTCCCTGTTACAACAGGGGAAAACCTTGGAAACCTTACGCTAAGAAAAAGCAGGCACAAAAGACAAATGATGTGTGCTTACACACAGACACGGTCCCTGGAGCGGCGAGACTCAGAGAGACAGAAAGGAGAAGAGTTACTAAGGCCAGGGGAAGGGGAAAGGAGTGTTTCCTTCACGCGCAAATGAGAATGTTCTGGAAATGACGCTGGGTGATGGTTGCACACTGTGAATGCACTTAATGCCACGAAACTGCATGCTTCAAAGTGGTAAAATGAAACCTTTAATCTTCCCGAACCATGAAAAACATCCACCCTCCTTCAGGCCACCTCGTCCAGGAAGCTTTCCTGAGTCTCACTTGAGCGCCCAGACTCCTCCCACTTCCCCAGCAATGTTTCCTGAGCACTTTCCTGTGCCAGGCGCTGGTCTGAGCCTCGTGGACATGGACAAGGCTGCCTGCCCCACACTCTCATTTCGTGAGCTGGAGACACAGCAAACGGAGGCTCCCTTCTCCTTAGGGCCCTGTGAAGTGGGTGGTGCCAGCCCACGGGAACTCTTCATGGCATGCGGCCACCAGAACTTCCACCCTCAGGGCCACAGCAATAAGGTGGAAGCTTATGACCCAAGCTAGGCTGATGCGCTCCCCCTCCCATTCGTAGGAAGGACCCTTCTTTCTGAGAGTGTGGGTGTAAGATCCACGTGAGCCTGGGGCTACTGGAGGTCATCATTAACACCAGGTGCAGAGAGCTTGGCCAAGAGCAAAACTGATACAGAGAAAAAGGCCCCTAGATGCAACCACTCCTGAAGCTTGAACATCTTTACTTTGCAGCATATGTAAGCCCGTATATCCCTTTTCATGCCAAGCAAATTGCAGTGGAGTCTCTATAACTTCCAGCTTGAAACAGTCCCAACCATCTCAAGACTGAACGTTAAGCTGGCTGTTTCTACTAACACCCAGCTGTCATTTTGTTTTGGGGTACAGAGTAAACCCAGGATAGACCATTGTGGGGGTGCACACACACTTGTAATCTCAGCACTCGGGAAACTGAGACAGGAGGACCACCATGAGTTCAGGGCCAGCCTAGGCTACACAGTGAGTTCAAGGCCACCCTAGACTACGCAGTGAGACCCTGTCTCAAAAAAAATATAGCAATATATATTTATTGATGATAATATATATTATTTGATGACGATAATAAATGACTCCTCCAGAGTTGTAATTTGCCATATTGTTATTACTTTAATTGTAGTCCTATTTATTTAAAAAGCTTGTGATGAAACATGTCATGTTTTCCTGGCAACAACCTCATAGATCTCGTGTTTACATCCCTTGAGTGCACATTTTCTCTTGTGGTTGACTTACTCTCCTGTTGTTTGTTCATTAAGGTCCCCGGAAGCAGTGGTCTGTGCATACATGTGTAACTACTCAGGCCGGGTATGTAAGAGGCTATACCGCCCGGACAGTGTAGGCGGACTCTGTAATGGCATACAACCATGAAATTGCCTGCCACTGCATTTCTACAGACACATCCATGTCAAGCAATGTGTCTGTATTTCCTGTCCTAAGATCATGACCACCTGTGTTATGGTTGATACATTGTGTCAACTTGAGAAGTTTAAAAGTTTAACTAAGAGACTCAGCAGGGAGCCAGGGTCCTTACTTTGTAAATATGCTCAGCCTGTACAAGAGGAAGGCACAGGGGCTGGGGGTCTAGTGCAGGGGCATAAGCGCCAGCCTTGCAAGTATTCAGTCATGAGTTTGATCCCTGGTACTGATAAAAAGGAAAAAGACAAAAAAAAAAAGAGGAAGGCACAGAGATTTCGTGAGTGCTACACGTAACTCTCCCTACCTGGGGGGTAGGGGGTAGCCTGCATATAAGGGAGGAAAAAAGCCTTGCTCTCACCATGCCTTTCTTGTTCCTTTGCTGGCTGCTGCCTTGAAGTATTGCCCCAGCGCTGTGCCACCCTGCCTTGGAGCCAACTGATTATGGACGGAAACCTCCACAAACAGTAATCTAAATAACCCTTTCCTTCCTTCATTTGGTGTTGGGTATTTTTTCCCAGGAATGAGAGAAAAGTAATAAAGACAATTTGTGAACAAAAGTATAATATCCACCTGGAAAGAGGGTAGGAAGTTGAACTGATGCATCTGAGAAGGAACTTAGTATTCATCACGCCAAATATTGTCTCATAATTTCTGAGTTCCTGCTCAATGTCAGGCATTTTGAGGGCCTGGAATTATATTCATAAAATTACAGTCTCTGTCTTAAGGAAGTTACAACAGAATGGTAGCAAATATATAAGTAACCACATAAGCCAGGCAAAATGGTGCACACCTGTAATCCCAGCACTTGTGAAGCTGAGGCAGGATGATCACTGTAAGTTTGAGGCCAGTCTGGGCTATACAGTAACTTCAAGGCCAGCGTGAACTACAGAGTAAGACCTGTCCCAGAAAAGGGGTGAGGGGGAGGAAATAACCATGCAAAAGAGCCTGCAATGACAGTTATCACAAATGCCCTGGAGGAGGAAAACCGAGCAGGGATGTGATCTGGTCTTGGGGTGAGCAGAGAGGGTTCACATGAGAGGGGTCCTAAAGGGGACAGAGGGTTCCACTCCAGGCTAGGGCTGGGTAGAGACGGGTGCCGCTCTGGACGAGCTGGACGGGAGCAGTGACCTCCCTGGACAGGTGTTCAACTTCATCCTTCCCGATGTGTGATGGTGTGGCCCGAACAGGCAGGATGAGGTTCTAGGGACTCTGGAGAGAAGCAGGCCAGTGTAAGAGGCATTTTAAAAGTGGATTCTAGGACTGAATCAGTACCTGGAAGTGGCAGGGGCCAGAGGCAGGCAGCTCACAAAGCCTGGGGTTCTGAGATGGGGTGAAAGCCTCGGTCCCTGCTGGAGTCAAATGCAGCTGCTAAGGCCCCCCGGGCGCCCTTGGTTGGCAGCCTCTGCTGCCGCTCCGTTTCTACAGTGACTCAGGCTCCACCACAGCAACTCAGAAGCAGCTGGGCACTGGGTATGTGGCCGGGACGGGTGGCCTGACTCCCAAAGCCTCAGAGTCCCCAGATGGGACCTGAGGTGCGCACGTGTGTGGACCCCTCCACCCGGATGCCAGTGCCCTTGGCTTTCATAGGCTCACACTAAGGTTTTCATTTTTCCACCAGAAGACACCCTGCGTTCTTGAAGGACTGCTCTGTTACACCTTTCCTGGTTCACGTTTGATTAAACAGCATATGGGGGGGGGGGTAAAGATACACTGATCCTGTTTTGTTTTGTTTCTTAAGTTTCAGTCACTTAGGCATAGAGGCACAAGCTTGTAATCCCAGCACTGAGGGAAACTGAAGCAAAGATCTCAAATTTGAGCCTAGCTTAGGTAACAGTGAGAACTTGTCTCAAAATTAGTAGGAAAAAAAGGCTGGGATGTAGCTCAGTGTGAAAGCCTGGGTTCAATCTCTTGTACTAATCAATCAATCAAACAAACAAAAGTTTCAATCACATCATATAAATTGTAGGACGAGGTGAACTAACTGCATTACAGAAAACGACACGGGCTTAGAAGAACGCTTACACCGAGATGAATGTTATTTCAGAGGAAGCCAGAAAGATCCCAAAACCAGTGCGGACGGAAAGTCCGAGCTGGGGCTGCCCTCTGCCCGCAGGGAGGCCCTCGCCCCTGAGCTCCGCTTCCTCTTGACAGCGGGCAAAAGCTCGCAGCCCGCTTCTTGGCCCCTGCCGGGTGCTGCTGCAGGAGCTCGGTTACTGCTGGAGAACTCCTCCAGCTCCAACCCGGGTCCCCCCCCCCCCACTCCACCCCTCTAGGCCCCGAGATTCTGTCTATGCAAATTGAGCTTGTTAATATTGTGGACTCACAGGAGGAAATTCTTCTCTCCAAGTGGAAGCCCCCTGAGTTCCTCCAGGCTTATATTAAAGGGATTACAATCCATTTCCTTCCTAATACAGCTAATGTGCCATGGGAAGCCTCCAGGCCAGGATTAAAGCGTTTACGCCTTTAATTAGGAGCAACCCTCTCCTTAGAGCCCGAAATGCAAACAGCCAGTCCACACTACAAAGCCTGCTCCCAGCGCGGTGGGGCGGCGCGGCCTCCCCGGGGGCCTGGAGCCTGCGGGGCTGAGCAAACACCGCCTGTCCCCAGGAGGTGCCTCCCCCGGGAGCTGGGCGCCAGCGGAGCGCGAACAGACAAAAACAGACCCTAGATCCTCCAGGGAATTCAGGACCGGCGGGGCTGCACAGCAGGGCAGGCGAGGAAGCCTCCTGGCTGGAGGGCCCTGTGGCACGGACGCGTCCGCAGGAGGGCCGGGGACCGCGCACTGTCCCCCGGCGGGCGGGGAAGCATGAACTGTTCCCACCCACAAAGCACTGTGATTTCTCTCTCCAGCGGGTCACCTGGGACCGGGCTGTCCAGGGGCCCTGGGCTTCATTAGTGCCCGGGACACACAGAAATCCAGAGTCCTGTCAGGGTCAGGATCTCTGGGAGACAGAATCCCTGAAGATTCTCGCGCGTGAAAGAGGACCGAGCAGCAGCCCAGAGCCTTCCAAGGCTTGGAGAGGGACCAGGGCTGGCGGGGAGCTTCCTGGACCGTGCACATGCGCAGTACAGCAGAAATGGTATTGCAGAGCCCGGGAAATTGTTTCGTTGGGATAAGAACTCAACCCTTGCAGGATCAGGTGGCACAGGAGTGTAATCCCACTCAGGAGGCTGAGGCAGGAGGATCGCTGCGAGTTCGAGGCCAGTCTGGGTTACACAGTGAGTTTGAGACCAGTCTGGGCTACACAGTGAGACCCTGTCTCAAAAACAAAAAGAAAACCAAAACAAAAAAATGATTACAGCCTTTTGTTTAACCACTCATTGAACGTATACAGCCTTCAGCAGCTCCTGTTATCCCTGGGATCTACACTCCAAGACCACCACCGGATGCCTAAAATCACAGTTGAGGACCCAGACCTATATGCACCATGTTTTTCTCTATATCTACCAATGACACCGTGTAATTTATAAATTAGTAAGAAATAAAAAATAATAATAGAATAATATGCTCTGATAAAAGTGGTTTCCCGTTAATAAAATTTTGGCTGGCCTTGGGGGATTGAAACCATAGAAAGTGTAACCATGAGTGAGGAGGAACAGTGACACTGTCCCTCGGGAGAGTAGGACTTGAGACGAGGTGCTGTGTGTGTGTGTGCTTGTGTGTGCTTGTGTGTGCCCGAGATAGGAAGGATGGTGCTGGTGAGACGATGATTAAAGATGGGACCCAGGAGGTTCCTGCCACCCAGCACTTTACAAAGTGACAAGGATTTGACAAATGACAGCAGAGGAAGCACCCATGACAGGGATGAGCACCAAGCAGGGGTGCGAGGGCACAGCGCGGTCATCAGTGTTGAGGGCACTGGAGAAAAGGCAGAGGAGAGGGAGCGATGGACGTAGCTGCTAAATGGAGAGCGTTCTCTTGTCCAAAAGCAGGCCATCCCTGGGGCTCGGGCACTTTCGGACTCTCCTCCCTTTCTCTGAATATTCAAGACACTCCAACAGCAGCGTTTGTTACTTTCTTGATTCTGCTCCTGTGTGTTATACATTTTTTTTTTAAACTTCCCAAGAAAGATTTTGTGTGTGTGTGTGGTTTTTTGAAGCAGGTGGCTCCGGCTGGCCTGACCTCACTATGTAGCCGGACTGGTCTCAAACTTGCAGTGATCTTCTGGCTTCAGTCTTCAGGTACTGGGTGGCACATGCATGCCTCCACGCCCGGCACCATGCTGGGTTCTCACTCACATACTTGGTTGTCTGAGGGACTTTTAAAAGGCAGAGGTTGACCATTGAAGCCCATCAGTGCTGGCCTAAGTGATGTGGATGTCCATGGGCAGGGCTGGGTGCTGAGAGGGGTTTTACAGTGACACAATTGTGCCCTTGAACTCAGCTCGCCCATTTGCATGTTCTATGTCTTTGGGTGAGTTGTATTTTCCTTTTTCCATTCAAGGTGGAGAAAATGCCTGCTTAGCAGAAAAATAGAGTAGAACCCCTCGGTGCCCTCCTAAGACCAATGCCTGACATACAACGTGCTGGGCCAGGCGTGGTGGTGCACACCTGCAATCACAGTGCTGAGGGAGGCTGAGGCAAGAGAACCTCAAGTCAAATTCAACCCCAGCGTGGGCAACTCAGCAATTTAGTAAAACTCTGTCTGAAAATAAGGAAAGAGTAGTGTGAGTGGGTCTGGTGATATAGCTCATGGCACAGTGAGTTAAATCCCCAGTATGGGAAAATAAATTCTCCATAAGCAAGAATAAGTATAGAACATGTCAGCAGTCACATGGTAACAGGAGCAAAGACCAGTGTGGGAGAGGTGTGCAGGAGGACAGGAAAGAGAAAAACAGAAGAAATGCCAACAGCCAGGGGCTCCTCCGATCACCCTGTTGCACCTGAGAATGGGCCAGACTGGGTGATGGGGTCCTAACTAACCACGTGGTGCATCCATGCTGGACGCTCTTTTGATAGCTGTCTGTGGATTCACTTTGTTTACTCACCACCCTAACTGAACAGCAGCGGCTGTCTTGGTTACTTTTTCTCACAGCTGAGATAAAATACTTGAGGCTCAAAATGAAGGAAGGGAAGTTTATATTTAGCTTACAGTTTGTGGATGTTTCAGTCTGTATTCAGCTGGCTCCAAGGCAGGGTGGTGTGGCTGAGGGCAGCCATTCATAGCAGATGTAAGCAGCAAAAGTGAAAGGGCAAAAAAGGGAAAAGTAAGTCTCCTCCCCTCACTTATGTTGTAGGTGGCTTCCCTGCTTGTGGGCAGGTGCAGCACTCACACCACCAATCCTAGCGCTAGAGAATGACCCAATCACAAATGTTAGACTCAGCCTCCTCCATGACTTCATGAGCCTTTGGAGGACACCCAGCCACAAACCATAACAGGGATCCTTCTTATGCTGCCTTTTATGTAAACAAGGGAAGTGGGGTATGGAAAGGATCAGTGTATTAGTTAAGGTTAGATAGATAGATAGATAATGGATGGCAATAGAGTTATTTAGATATATAGAGGTATACAAGGTCTGTCAAGAAAATGTACACATCAGGAAAAGAAAAACTTGTACAGATATTTTAATACTAAATTTTTTGAGACATGAGATAAATACAAGTTACCTTTGGCTCTACAACTGTAGGAGGCGTTCAAAGCGGTGTCATCATTTATTCATATGGTGAACTGTTGAAATGTGTATACACTTTCCAGGTGGGCCCTGTAGCTTTGGAGAGATTTATCAGAAATCAGTATTTATCATCATAGAGATAGACAAGTTCCACCATTTGCAGTCTGTAAGCTGGAGGACCAGGGAACCACGATGTATTTCAGCCTGACTTTGAAGGTCTAAGAACCAGGAGCCCTGGTGGCCAAGGCAGAGGGCCCAGCTCTGGCAGAGAGGATGAATGCACACTTTCTCTGTGTTTTTGCTGTGTGCAGTGCTCAGGGACTGGATGTCGCCTGCATTGGGAAGGGTCATCTTCTCCACGCACCCTTCACAGTCACATGCTAATCTCCCTGCGACACACCCAGAAGTTTGCAAAGCATCTACCTGGGCTTCGTATGCTTGTAAGAAAAAAGACCTTTAAGGAGGGCGGCCGATGGGCTGAGACCTGGGCACAGCCTTTATTTTAAACAAGGTCCTGAGCTTGGCTGAGGAAATGACTTCAGATCTGTGATGTTCTTCTACTGAGCATGGACAGTTTCACAGAGCACCACCATCAGACAAGACCCTTGTGTCCATGAAAGAGGAAGACAGAAAGGAGACGCTTCCATAACCACATCCCTGCGGGCAGAAAGTGTGCAGCCTACCTGAGACAGAGCCCACAGCGATGGACCCCTCCCTGCCCTGCTGATGTTGACTGCTGATTCCTTCTCTTCAGTTTATTCTTCCTGCTCACAAATAAGTGTTGTCAAGATAGTTAGAGCCATGCCTGCCTCTCAACATAGTTTCCACTACTGACCTGAGCACACAAGCTCTTGCTCACACTATTGTTAAGAGTATAAATTGTCAGCCAGGCACACTGGTACCTGCCTGTAATCCCAGCATTTGAGAGGCTGAGGCAAAAAGTCTCACTGTAAGTTCAAAGCCAGCCTGGGCTATAAAGTGAGTTTAAGGCCAGCCTGAACTCCTAACTGTATAGTGAGACTCTATCTCAAAAAAGACAAAAAAAAAGTATAAGTTGTCACAATTTTTTAAGCAGCATTAGAAGCATCTGTCAAAAATGTCAATGCCTGTACCTTTTGACCTAGCAATTACACTTGTAGGTGTAAGCCTTACACCAGTGATTGCTCACTTCTGCAAATACGGTCTGGTATGGTTCACTGCCATGCTCAAACTGTCAAAACCCGTAACAATGTATGTTTTCCTCAATAGATTGATTAAGCAACGATTGGAGCAGGCATGAAATATTGTATCTTTTGAAAGGAATTAAGATAGAATTTTCACACGAAGTGAAACGGAAAAATGTCCATGTCCATGAGGAGAAGAAACCATTCCTTCATATAACAAAGCTGTTGAAAAAAAAAAAAGAAAGAAAGAAACCATTCCTGAGATGTTAAAGAGTAACTTGGACACCTTGGAGACCGGAGGAATCGCCTTCTGTCCAAAGGCCTGGGAAATAGCAGCCTGTAGGGTCTCCCCATCACGAGTCCAGGATGAACCCCTGCGCTCAGTCACTGTCGGCAGCTGTTGTGTCGTTGATGATGATCAGAATGATGGTGGTGAAGAATCCATGCCCAAAAGAGTTTAACGAAGGACACTGCCCCTGAAAGATCTCACTCTGCCTGAGCAGTTCCTGAAACGCCTAAGCTGAGTTTATTTTGCTTCTTGTCCCCCTGTCAACTTTCCTAAAATCCTCAGATGCTTGCCTCACATGCGTGCCGGGTCAGCGCTGGGTCGAGCCATTTAGATGTTGAAAGGGCCAGGAGATGAGTAAGTCACACCTCGGCCGCTCCCTGGCTGACCTGGCACTGCAGGCGTAATCTCCGGGGGCATCTCCCTGCTTGCCATCACACAGGAATGAAGTGCAGAGAGAGTGCCGTCTTCCCTAGGCACCGCGCTGACAGGCCGGGCAGTCACTGTGAGGTCAGCCCCTCCAGCCTCCGAAGGCAAACCTGGCCACAAGAGGCAGAGAAAAAGAGAATTTCATAGCCATGAGGTGGTGGCTCTTAATGTGTGGTCCCTGTCCCTCTGGGGACGACCTCGAAGAATACAGACCCTAAGGTCTTCCAAATCAGAGTTCCATAGGACCCAGGAATTAGCATTTTCTTTAAAAAGTTCTTCAGAGAATTCTTTAGATCCCTGTTTGGGAACAACTAAGGAGGACTTGGTGATATTTTCCCCGTAGGCATGTCTTTCAGGAGTCCATTATGCCTGATGACATCCTGCAAGCAATCGATGACCCTGGATTCATCCTATGACACTGGTATAGAAAATAACTGGAAAACAAATAAAGGTTAGTTTTAAATGGATTCCTGTGTGTATTCCAGCAACATGAGACAGAAGATAGTGCCAAATACAGCAGCAATGATGCTAAAAAAAAAAAAAACTTCAAGACAAATATCACAGATACCAGTACACATGCCCTTTACCGAGTCACCTTTATTAGTGAATATTTAGCAAATAGCTCAGAGATATAAAGAACTGCCTTCAGCTCGCAGAGATTTCCTGTCTCTGTATTCATTTGTGATACTCATACCCAGGTAAACTTTGTTACTTTCCTGTTCTTTGTAACAAAATCTTGAGTGTAACGGTGGCCTCCTATACACAGTAGCACCTGGAAACAGACACCATTTCCAGGCTTCTTTCTTTCCCTCTTCTTGCAAACGTTCGTTGAGCACCTGCTTATGCCAGAAACTGTGGGAGTGCAAGTGAGAAAAGGCCAGGCCCTGTGCTTGGTGATTCTCTGGGATTAGTCCTCCACTGAGTGAATATCCCTGCTCTGCCGTGGCCAATCATGGTGGCCGTGGGCAATCATGGTGGCCGTGGCCGGGGGAAGCAGGCTCACATCAGTGTAGACTTTGCCATTTACGAATGCATCTCCTAGGCAGTTTGCTTAGTGCTGCTTCCACTCACAGAGGAGGCAGATGAAAGGGTCAGGTGCAGGGACACACACCTCTGAGCCCTGCCACTTGGTGGATCAAAAAGGTCAAGTTTCTGTCTCAAAATAAAGTAAAATGAGCTGGGATGTAACTCAGTGCTCCCTGGGTTTAAGGCCCAGCATCATCATAAACGCGAACAATAGAGTCTATCAAGGCTGCCTCTCCGGGACCCACTCCAGTCTGAGGCTCCTTGTGGGTGGATGTGAGTTTGAGCAGAACTCTGTTCAACTACAGCCCTTAGAGTCATGCCCTGGCTATCAACACAGCCAAGCAGCCCCGAGCTACATTGCCCACAGCCCCGCTAGGGCATCTAGGAGACCCTGCCTGTCACAGGTGCTTCGAGAAGGCATGGTGACTAAAAGCTATCTTCAGGAGGTGATCAAAGTTAGCTGAGCATAGAAGAGCATGCCTGTAATCCCATTACCCGGGAGGCTGAGGCAGGAGGATTGTCACACGTTGGAGGCCAGCCTGAGCTACACAAGGGAGTTCAAGGCCAGCCTGAATTACACAGTGACATCCTACCTCAAAAAAAAGAAAGAAAGAAAGAAAGAAAGAAAGAAAGAAAGAAAGAAAGCAAGAAAGCAAGCAAAGCTCTTTTTAAAACATTCACAGTTTACATGGGGAGGAAGTATAGGTGGGGAGCCCAGGATGACAGCAGTGGAGGGGGGATGCGGGAAGAGAGGAGTTGGGGTGCAGCCCACAGAATGGAGAGAAGGGGAGGAGGAGAAGGAAGGCCCAGGCCTCAGGCTTAGCAACTAAGGAACTTAATAACTTAGTGACTGAAGGGAAGGGCAGGCTTGTGTGGGTGACAGACATTTTTGTTATCGCTGTGAAAAAGTTCACATAAAGAAAGAGATGTTCTAGCTTTGGTTGGATTCCATAATTGAGTTCAAGGCCAATCTGAAGTCACTTTGGACCCTGTCGAAGAAGAAGAAGAAGAAAAAGAAGAAGGAGGAGGAGGAGGAGGAGGAGAAAACTAAAGGTCAGCGGTGATTTTTAGAGTAATTACAGCCTTAGCCGGGTGTGGTGGCTCACACCTGTAATCCCAGCACTAGGGAGGCTGAGGCAGGAGGATCCTTGCGAGTTTGAGACCAGCCTGGGCTACAAAGGGAGCTCAAGGCCAGCCTGAACTGCATAGCGAGACCCTGTCTGAAAAAAAAAAAGTAATTACAGCCTTGATTTTTTTCTAGTGTAACCACTTGATATGCACTGGCTCTTATGGTGTGAGACACTGTAAGACATCCACATGGGCATTTGAATCCAAAGATCTCTAATTTTTCTTCGAAGCGGGTAATCGTAGCACTCAGGAGTTTGAGGCAGGAGGCGGCAATATGCATCCTGCCTGGGCAACTTGGTAAGACCCTGTCTCAAAACAAAAATAAAAAGGACAGGATATGACTCAGTACAAAGCCACAGGTTCCACTCTCAGTACTAGCAGGACGCAAACTCTTCAGTGCCTTCGGCAGGATCTTCGGATCCTGTAGGCCAATCCCTTCTCTGGGCTTCAGTGTTATAAATGGTGAGCCCTTTAGGGCTAGCTGCAGAGACCTCGTTGGCACTGCTGTTTCCTTTATTTCACTCTACAACTTGCGAAGCCTGAAATGTAGTTTCTTTTGGTACATGTTTCCAGAGCAGTCACTTGGAGCACAGTCCGGTAGAGGAGTGGGTGTCCAGGGTGTCCGCGTCTGCAGCTGTGGGCGTTTTGGAGGCGACAGTGCTGCTCCTACCTGAGCGGGCGCCACTCCCCGTTCCGGATCTCCTGGCTCCGCTCTCCCTGCTGACCAATGACAGTGCCATCGGCCTTGGGCCCAGAGACACTGGTGCTTCCACTAACAGCCGGTAGCGGTAGGGCTGCTGGACTGGGAGGCGGCACGAAAGTGGCGCCCCCTATGGTTAACTCAGGGCACTGATGGGGCCAAAGACACCAAGCCGGGGTAACTGACTGCAGAAAGGGGTGGGGGCCCTGAGACGTCAAGGCCGTGAAACGTGCTTCGAAAAGAGCCTGAGGCAGTCGGAATCACCTAGGGAAGCCTGGGGGGGGGGGGGCGGCGGCTCGCTGCAGGCTGATGCTCCTTCCAGTCAGGGTCCGTGTCTGTAACCCTTCCTCCCCTCGCAGCGCCCCTTGAGCTTCTGTCTGACAGCCCACAGGTGCGGACGTGCCTAATGCAAAAGCCCCCTCGGTAACTCAGAATAATCTGCTACCGTGACCACAGGCCCGTTGACGTCTGTGCACCTTATGCAATTTTCCCCAGGCTCCATCCAGAAGATCCAGGCATCAGTACCCCGCCCAGGTCCTGAGCTGAGTGGTCTGTGAATAGTTTCCCAGATCAAGGGGTCTGCTCTCTCCCTTCCCCCCTACCCAGCGCTGGGATCTAACCCAGAACCTTGTACTCGCTGAGCACACCCAGGCCAGCCATGCAGGGCTTACAGTGCAGAAGGATCTGTCCCCGTCTAGCTGCCTGCCTTGGGCAAAAATCTCAAAGTCTCGTTTATAATAAAGAAAAGTGTTAGCATCTTTCTCAGGGGTACTCAGCAAGAGTCATTCAGATACAAAATACACACAAGGCAGTAAGGATTTAAACTATTCAACATCTGTCAATGAACACTAGGGTCGAACAGGTGTGACCTCCGAGGCCCCCTGGTGGTGAGAGTCTGTAATCCTAGCTACTTTAGAGGTAGAGGCAGGAGGATGGAAAGTTAGAGCCCAGCCTGGGCAATTTAATAATTTAGTGAGACCCTGTCTCAAAAAATAAAAATGGGCTGGGAATGTAGTTTAGTGCAAAGGCCCTGGGTTCAATCCCTAGTGCCACAAGTAAACTGCCTACTTTGGTTCTCTTGACACCACTGTGAGGACACCTGGGGTCAGGGGCTAAACATCTTGCACTAAATTACAATTAGCTGCACATTGCGTGTCTAACCTGGGCTCACTTAGCTATATGCTCTGTCACCTCCAGCATCGTCACAAAGTTCAGCTGAGTGATGGTGCTGAGATCTGAACCCACCTAGTGCTGAGCTGGGCACTGCTTGGCCCTGGTTGTTCAGAAGCCAGCGTGAACTGCAGCTGAGAAGGGCAACCAGGAAGCCCAGGCCTGCTGCTGGGGGTCCCTAGACTTGGGGATTTTATTTGTTTTTCCTAAAGCAATGAATCATACCCAGCCCCACAGTTCATAAAACTCACAGGAAGTCAAGAGTGGTGTGTGCACCTGTAATCTCAGCATTTGGGAGGCTGAGGCAGGAGGGCTGCCTTGAGTTCAAGGTCAGCCTGAGCTACAGAGTGAGTTTAAAATTAGCCCGAGCTATACAGTGAGAACTATTCAAAAGAATTTTTCAAAAATCCAAAAAACAAAAAATAAAAACAAACAAGAGTGTTTTACACACACTGGATGAACAACTAATTGGTGGGTAAAAACTTGGCCAGAAGGCAGAAACAACTCTTATGATCCCTAAATTCATTGGCTTTGCATTTAAAACTGAGGCGCTCACTGATTAACCAGAATGTGGTACTGTTGTTTTGCCCAAAGGTGGAGCTAACACCATGTGTACAGTGTATAATCCTTATCACAACCTTCATGTACCAGAGCACACATACACATGCACATACATGCATACACACACGCATGCTCACATATTGGGAGTAGGTACTGGGGGTAGAATCCAGGCTTTTGCACAGAACTACATCTCTAGCCATTTTTCAATTGTATTTTTAAATTTTGGGACAAGGTCTTACTAACTTATTAAGTTGCCCAGACTGGCCTCAAACTCACAATCCTCCTGCATCAGCCTCCTTGAGTGCAGACGTAACTCCCGGCATCAATTTTACAAATCAGGAAACAGAACCAGAGCCTGCCCAAGGTCGCTCAGCTAGGCAGTGTTCAGTGATTTGCTCAGTGCCTCAATCTGTCACTTTTCAGGAGCCTCCTGCCCTCCTGGCTCTGCCCTCGATGTGAATTCTGCGGGTATACGCACAGGGGCCTCATGGAGAGCAGTTTCACCTTCCTTCAGAGATGCATTTGCTACAACTTGTCGTGTCCTTGAAATTCAAGAGAGGATGCTCAGGAAAATGAGCAGAGAATGTTTAGGTCAGTAATGGCGAGCCTATGGCACATGAGAGGCACGCAGAGCCCTCTCCGTTGAAACTTGTGCCAAGTGTAGGAGTTGTTTTTACTAAACTAAAACCTCAGTGTTCAGATTTAACCTCAGTGTTGATACTTTGCAATAAATAAGTGGGTTTTGGGCTGCAGTTTGGGTAGTCAATCTCTAAAAGGTTTACCATCACTGTATTAGGTTATTGCCTTTAACACTGCCACATGTTTTAGCCTACAAAAGGTCTGGGGCCATTTATTTGTGCCGCCCAAATTTTTTTTTTTAAATCTAAACACACAGTCAACATCAGATGCCAAATGGAGACACCTGGGTTGACATTCCATAGGCCTCAAATTTTTTGGTCTGTATGAATGATTCTAACAGGATAAATTAATTCCCAGGACTTCTACCATCAGCCCACTTGTGCTCTGTTAGGTAACATAAACCTGTCCGGAAAATAAAAGCCACGGTACCAGTCAACTACCTGCCTGTACTGACAGACGGGCCAAGCAAGGCCTGGCCGTTCGCATAAAGAGATAATTAAGCCAAGGAGCTATTTTGGTTTGTGTCACAAGTCACCTGCACCCTTTGATCTCTGCTTCAGCCGAAGTGCATCACGGACCCCAGGGTCATGGGAGAAGAGGACCAGGGCAAGGGAGAGATTTCAGTCCACCTTGAAGTGGGAAGTGTTTGTTTTCCCCCAGTCATCTCAGCCTGCTTCCTCTCTGGTGAAAATCTACCCTCTTATTCCTTAAGGAAAGTGCCCGACATTCTTCAGCTGCCCTTCCCCAAACTTCAAGAAACTCAACACTTTTTAAAACGCTTCCGGTGGAAATTTGTCTTTTTTTTTTTTTTTGGTAGTACTGGGGATTGGACTGGGGACCTGACACATGCTAGGCCACCAGGACCTTGTACTTGTCTCAAGAAAAAAAAATACTATGTCTGTGCTATTGAGTATCATAATCACAATCACCTCCATTAATTAAAAGTCAAACTTCCCTCTGTCACCAGGAATGGCAGACTGCAGATTACATGTATGCAAATACAGGCTTTAATCAGTGAAGGAGCCCAAAGGGCCAGCTGATAGGGATGATTGCTGCTACTTTAGTCTTAAGGTTTTCTCCTTATCTTTCCTTTTCTTTCCATTGGCAATGCAGTAAGATTTGAAATTCTCTTTGCGCATATGTGTAGCGAGCTCCATCTGCAAGGCCCTGGGACCCCATTAATTTCAAAGTAATTAGGCAGAGGAGATAAGCCTGGGGCAACTCAAACGCTATCTCAGGAATTCCTTCCCCACCCTGTTGATTAAAACCAAAAGTATTTTCATCCTAATTTTATAAATGGAAAGTAGCAGGCGTGGTGGCACCTGCCTGTAACCCCAGCACTCACAAAGCTGAGGCAGGAGGATCGCCAGGAGTTCAAGTCCAGCCTGGGCAACATAACTCAGACCCTGACTCAAAAAGCAAAACAAAACAAAACCCAACGAGAAATCCTGCCAGCAGAAATGCTGTACTTTTCCTGGCTCAGCAGCCTATAACCAAAGCCTGGGCTCTCTCGGACTTGAGATTTCTGTTGCTTAGTTTACACAAGCACAAAACAAACAAAATTTGCCATTATGACTGGCAAGTGACACTGATCCAGGTATTCCTCAAAGATATGACTAACATGTGAAGTTGCTTTTTGATTTGCAGATGAGGTGTGCTGGGAACAGTGTGACTGATTTTCTTAATCCCTTGTTCAAGACTCCACTTGGAGCAGCAGGGACACGTTTGCATCTGGCCTGCTGGGCTGTGTGGGTAGCACAGATCCCTGGGCCTCTGTGGACTTCAGGTGCCATCGTTAAGGAGAGCGGCGCCATCCTTACACAGGGCGGAAGCCGGGTCTGCTCCCTCCGGCCCTGGGCCTCTGCCACCCATGCTCCCTGGAAGCTGTCAGGCACAGACTTCTACTTCAAAACATTTTTTACAAGATTTCTCTCCAGATTGATCTCCAGACAATTCATAATCTCTGTCAACTAGTGGCTTTGACTCAGGAGCACCTTGAATTCTAGCCTGGCCCAACTCAACTCAGCCCAACTTCTGAGCTTCACATCCGGGACCTGGCACAGGTGTGACTTTGAAATAATCTTGTGCCCAGGATTCAGCTCAGCGGCACAGCCCCTGCTTGGCAAAAGTGAGGTTGTGAGTTCGATGCCTGCGCCAAAAGAAAAAAAAAGTAAAATAATCTTGTGTTAATAAATGCTGGCTAAGGGAATAAAAAATCACCTGTTTTCATGGTAATCCTCTGAATCTTAAAGCAAATCTCCAGGTGTATCCAGAAGTTGGATAATATCAGGCCCAGAGGGGTTTTGGTCTTTTTTTGGAAGGGAGAGGTCCTTCTCATAAAGGAAGGGTCCTTTGAGAGTAGATTTTGGAGATTCCAAATGCTCTCTGAGCACTGTTCCCTGTCACCTTGGACAGAAGTTTTTTTTCTTCTTATTAAAAGATTTCAAGGACCTGAGGATTTAGTTCAGCACCACGAACATCTGCCTGGCAAGTGTAAGGTCTTGAGTTCGATCCCCAGTACAAAAAAAAACCAAAGAAACAAACAAAAAAAAAAAACCCTCAAAGATTTCAAAACTGTGTGTGGAAAAAGTTTGAAAAGAAATCACTAAGATGAGAATAGCAATAACATTAGATTGGTGGAATGGCATGTACTATTTCTGTTAATATACACTAAGTAGTTTGTAAAACTATTATAAGCTTTTTTATGTTTTTGGGTGAGGGTTAAACTGAGGGCCTCTCTAAGCCCGTGCTGTACCCCTGGGCCACATCATCAGCTCAATAAGCTCTACGTTTGAAGAAACAATTAACCGAGGACTGAATTCACCTTAACGAAGTACCTACAGTGTGCAAACCTCCTTTCTGCCCAGTGCTTTTCTCCACACTCTTTCTCAGTTTGTATTTACCTTTAGAGAATCCTAATAGCACATAGAGACTCAAATAACCACCATGAGAGGACTGATTTTTTAAATTTAAATGAATATCAAGCAAGGCTAGGGATATAGCTCAGTGGTGTCAGTGCCTGCCCGGCGAGCCCGAGGTTATGAGTTCAGTTTCTGGTACAAAAAAAGAATATTGTACACTTGTGCTATGGGGGAGATGTATTGAGTTATGCGAGAACAGAAAAGCCTAGAGCAGAGTTCTTTGGGTTTTGTTTTTGCAGAGCTGGGGATCCAACCCAAGGCCTGCTGCACCCAGGCCAAGAAATCCGCCACCACGCTGCATCGCAGGTCATGCGCACAGTTCTGTACAACTGCCAGGGAACTCTACTTGGAGTGCAAATCAGAAACTCTGATGCCCCTGTCTCTCTTTCTGTGTCTCTTCCCAGATTTGAAGCTGACTGGATTATACTGGTAGGACATTCAGCTCTGCCCAAAAGGGACGCCTTGAAGTAATTTCTGCATTTGTGTTGTTCACCCAGAAAACTGCATGGTCATGTTGCTGAGAAATGTGACAGGGAAGAGAGCCAGTGAGCAGGACAGTGACGCAGAGGCATGGCCAGGGCACGGTGGCCTCTTCCACCCGGAGCCTTACCTGCCTTACCCACCTCTCCTCTCCATCACCACCACCCGTCCAGGTGTTTGTAGGTAAACAGAGCCCCTGCTAAGGGCAATCTGTCTTCTCACACTGCTTGATGAGAGCATGGACCACTGCCCACTCAGGGTCATGTGGCCTGGAAACCTCAGCAGGTCTCAGAGGGTAAAGCAAGTGCTGGCTCTGATGCCAAACAATGCAGGACATTACCTCGATGTGGCTCCTGTGAGGCCTTGCAGCGTGAACCAGGTCCCATGTAAACAGAAAGACCTTGGATTCTTAGGGCTCAGGAATTTTCCCCATCTCCCACCTTTCCAGCCTCACAGGTTCTCAGTGCTGGGTGTGGAACCTGGGCCTTGTTCCTGCCAGACAAGCACTCTGCCCCGAGCTGCACCCCAGCCCAATTTCTCTTTTGGTCTGCAGTCAGCAGCACCCTTTCTCACACCTAGGGCTCCTTCTTACTGACCCTTGGTGTTAGGCAGGATTTTCTGTGTGTCCCAGCAGCTCGGAAACTGATGTTTGATAATCACCTTTCTTTTCATTGGACTGGGATGTAATTTTTCCTTCTCATTTGACTCCCGGCCTTTAAGGTGGATTTGTTCTACAGTTTTGCATCCTGCAAGTCAACAGCTTCATAATTGCTTCCCTACACAATCCATCTGCCGAGTTGGCTCTGTAGCAGGTCTGGTGAAAAGATGTTTGTTTCTGAGGCTGGGTCTCAAAGATGGGGCAAGACCTGGGTGAGCACTTTGGGGAGAGGCAGATGTCTAGGAGAAGCACACAGCATGAGCAGAAAACAGTTCCTTTTGCTTGGAATCTCCAATTCTTCCTCTCCCCTTCTCTCCTTCCCCCAAAAGGAAGGAAAAGTGCTTTCAAAGTAGATCCTAAGTAAACGCAGAATACTTTTCTTGTTTGATTTTTTGAGACAGCATCTGGGAATAAAATACCATTTCCAGAGCCAGACTCAGGCCTCCCATATCAAGCTCCTTGTGGGTAAAACAGAGTCCAGACTGGTCTTGATTCCACTGCGTAGCCTAGGCTTCCCTTGAACCCATAGTGATCCTCCTGACTCAGCCTCCGGAGTTTTGGGATTACAAATCCCTTCTGCCACCATGCCTGGCCTAAAATACTTTCTTCTTGTTACATATGCTTTTATTGCTGCAATTATAAACTGTTCATTTTCTTTCTTCTTTCTTTGAGATGGGATCTCACTATGTGCTGCAGGCTGGCCTTGAACTTGCTCATGCAGCCCTCGCTGACCTTAAATTCATGCCTATCTTCCTACTCATTGCATGCTGGGATTATAGGTGTGTGCCACCATGCCCGGCTTTCATTTTCCTGTGATTCAGAGTGGATTGGAGAAGCTGCTTTTTTCTCCCACTTCTTGTTAAACACAGAATCTGCAGCTAAAGCACAGAGATCAAAAACAAATTTGCCTCCCTTGGAGGGCCTCACTTACACCAGTAGATACTGGTGAGTTTGGGTTTCATGGAAACCTCAGACACTGAGAAGAAAAACCTCAGTGCATTTGTTCAGTATTTTTGATAGTGTAGCCAGGCCTGGTGACATACACCTATAATGCCAGCATTTGGATGGCTGAGGCAGGATTACTGTGAGTTACAGGCTAGGCCAGCCTAAACTACACAGCAAGACCCTGTCTCCAAATATATATGTATATTATTGACTCAAAAAAAAAAAAAAGTGATGGCATGTCCAATGGCCCTGATGTTTTCCACCTGGAGGGAAATACTTGATGCTCTTTGGGGTATGGTCAGAGCTCCCCCACATTGGTGGTTAGCAGGGTGATGCTAAGTGACAGGACTATGTGTCCTAAAACATGAATTCCAGGATCAGAACGAGCTACCATATCAGGCTTTTCCTGGGTGAGACCCAGGCCCAGGGACTCAAATTTCAAAACCTGGTAATGTTTGTACTCATTCAAATTTGAAATCAAAGGGCGAAATAAATACTCCAAACATGAAATGCAGCTTTTGAAAACATGTTACTTTTGGCATTCTATGCAATGTGTCGTGTTGGTGCTCCGTCTTTCAGGCAAAAGAGCAACCATAATGTCTGACACAGAAATATGGGGCAAACATCTAAATACCATAGTTAAAAATCAGGGATGAGCTAGGCATGGTGGTACACACCTGTAAATGCCAGCATCCTGCGACGCTGAGGCGGGGAAATCCCAAATTCAAACTCAGACTGGGAAATTTGGTGATTTAGAGAGACTCAGTCTCAAAATGAAAAAAACAAAACAAAAATAGCGTTGGGAGTGTAGTTCAGTCTGAAGACCCTGTGTTCAATCCTTCAACACACACACACACACACACACACACACACACACACACACACTACCATTTATAACAGCATCAAAACTGATTGAGTAAATCAGTTAAAACTAGGTAAAAAATTTAATAGAATATATACAACATCAGTATGCCAAAAACCACAAAACACTAACGAATGAAATAAAAAAAGATCTAAAATAGAGATAAACTCTGTATTCATGGATCTGAAGACTCAGTACTATTAAAATGCCAAATCTCTTGAACTGATCTGGAACTGATCTGCAGCTTTATTGCAATTTTAATAGAAATCCCAGCAAAGAGTCTGTAAGACTCAAGAAGCCAGCTCACCTTTTAACTTATAAGGAAAGGCAAAGGAACCAAAAAAGCCAAAGTCAGTTTTGAAGCTAGCATAGCTCGGTGATTTATATGATTCAATCCCAATCTCACTCTGAAGCTATGCTAATTAAGACGGATCAGTGCAACAGAAAAGCAAACACAGAAATAGATGGAAAACATTTCTATGGAGTCCACTGGTTTTCTACAAAGTTGCAAAGAAAACTGGTGGAGAAACAAAAGACTTCTCAACAGAAGGTGCTGAAACAATTCGATACTAAAATGCAAAAAATAAAGAAGCACAAAACCTCAATCTAAACCTCATACCTTATGCAAAAGTCACTCAGAATGGATCATAAAAATCTAACACTAAAAAAGATAGATGTTTCTCATTTAATGACCTAATTATTTAATTACTGTTCATTTATGACTGAGGTGAGCTGTTTGGACTTGGGACCCATTTGTACAGTTCTGTATGTCTTTTTTCATAGAGCCCCAGTGTCTTTTTTGGGGTACAGTATACCCTGTTTATACAGCACTGTAATTTTTGCTGATTGTCCTGTACTGTACAGTGCTGTAGTTTCTGTTCTGTTATACACCACACTACTGAATGGAAGAGTTACACAGATACAAGCAAAATCACCAAATTGCAGTTTCCTTTGACTGTTTCTTTGTTCTGAGTATTGTAATGTACATAATATCTACAGTTCCTCATCTAGCAATCAATTCCATTTAGTAATCTAGTCACAGGGATGGAATTTGGTCATTCAACAAGGAATGTCTGCATAAGAGAAGATTTTTTTTTTTTTGAGCCAGTGTCTCATTATGCAGTTCAGGCTGACCTTGAACCCATGGGGCTCCTCCTATTCAGCCTCCTGAGTGCCGGGATTCCTGGGCCACCACACCTGGCCCAGGAGAAGATGTCTGTCACTTTGGGATAGGCAAAGAGTTCATAGACATGACACCAGAAGTGTACTTCCTAGAGTAGTGGGTTTACATCCTGACTGTGCCAGAGATTACACAACTGTAACACATCTGTGTGTGTTCAAAATCATAGAACTGGGAGAGAGATCTTATGCAAGTGAGAACTGGACCAAAAGATAGAGAGTAGAGGGTGGGAGGGGAGGAGAGGGGGATGTAAAAAAAATTAAGAGGTGCTGTGTAGGTGTACCAACTCCTCACAATGGGTGTGATCATTATGTATTGCAATGTACTAATAAAAATAAATACTACAAAAAACAGTAAAAAAACCCAGATCATAGAAATGGACAGTAAAATACTGAGCTTAACCATGTACTGTAATAAAATTTATTTAAATGCAAAAGGAAAGGTGGGAGGGAGAAAAGAGAAAAAATAACATGGCATATAAATATCAGAGCAGTTCCACGTGAAGTTTGTCGGGAAGGGAGGTGGCCACCGGAACAATGCCGGCTGGGGTTTTTGATTTGTTTTGCTTTGTCTTTTTGAGACAGAGTCTCACTGTGTACTTCAGGCTGGCCTGGAGTTCACTTTGCATCCCATGCTGGATTCAAATTCTCAATGATCCTCTTGCCTCAGCCTCCTGAGTCTTAGGACTATAGTCTTGGGACTGCGATGGAAGGAGGCAGCACCCAGGTTTCAGGCTTTGAGAGGGTCGGGTTTAGGTCTCTTCGGCCTCTCACCAATCCTGGTTATACATATTTACACCCTAACAGAGGTGCACTGGAATCCGCAGTGCACGGTCCTCTGCAGGTCAGAGAGCTCTGTTCACTTGGCCTCACTGGCCCTGCAAGCACTGTACAGTGTGTGCCATCTCCTTTCACACCCCAGGAAAGTGCCTGGGGAGAAGACAACTAGTCTCTCATAAAGTCACCCATAGTCAGTGCCCCGTAATCCTCCTAAAGCAAGGGGCATGGTGGCTCCCGTGTCTTTCTTATTTATGACAGGGTCTTTGAATTTTTTATTTTATTTTATTTATTTATTTGGAGACAGGATCTCACTATGCAGTTCAGGCTGCCTTCAGCTCACTATGTAGCCCAAGACTGGTCTTGAACTCAGTGATTCTCCTGCCTCAGCCTCCTAAGTGGTATGATTACAGGTATATGCCACCACACCCGGTTCAATGCCTGCTTTTCCCCCCTGTACTAGGAACTGAATCCTGGGTCTTTACATTGAGCTTCATCCCCAGCCCCTTTTTACATTTTTACTTTGATATAAGATCTTCCTAAATTGTCCAGGCTGGGTTAGAATTAGTGACTGATCCTCCTGACTCAGCCTCCAGAGAGCCAGGATTACTGGTGCGTACCAGCCCGCCTGGTTCAACACTTGCTGCTTCCCACCTCCAGTGGAGACTGAATTAGGGCCTGGCACATGGCAGGCAAGAAGAGCTCTACTACTGAGCTGCACCCACTGCATTTTCTGAGAGTGGGGTTCTGCAGGGCTCATCCTCGGGGAGAAAGCAGGCTCTGGGCCAGGTCAGGTAGAAACACCCAGCTCTGGGGAAGGGTGGGAACTCACCTCCTCTACCCCTCAGCAGGGCTCAGGTGGCCTTGCTGTAGCCCCAGGCTTCAAACACTGGTGTTAGAGACTCAGACTGAGCCACCCACAGACTCCTTTTGGAGGGTAAAGGGGACTTTGCATTTGGGGCCAAGTTAAGAATCTTGAAATGGGAAATCATCCCGCACTGGCAGGATAATCACAGGGGTAGATAGGGGGCAGTCAGAAGCTGCCAGGAGGTGGGAACTGAGGGGGCCATCCTGGGTCCTAAAGGGGAGAAAGGAACCCCCAGCCAGGGTGCTCTGGGAGCTGAGAGGGCAGGGAAGAGGCTTCTGCCAGAATTCTCAGCAAAGAGTGAGTTCCAGGACACCTCCATTTAGGGCTTCCGGCTCCCAGAACTGTACAGAATAAATCTGTGGGATTACCATCGTCATCATCACCAGCAACATCATTTTTACAGGGATTTAACTGAGGGCCTTCATATTAAACACTCCCTGTCCTTTTCATTTTTGTTTGGGGGCAGTATATTACTAAACTGCCAAATTTTCTGGGATGGCCTTGAACTTTCCATCCTCCTGTCTCAGCCTTCCACAGTACTGGGATGACAGGTGTGTATCACCACCCCTGGCTACATTTGTGTTTCTCACCTACTAACTGTGTGGTAATTTACTCATGGAGGGGGCAATGGAGCTGAGGATCAAATACAGGGTGTCTCTGTTACTTTTCTCTCATTGTTGGGACAAAATACCCAACACCCAAAATTAAGAGGGAAAGGTTTGTTTAGCTTATAGTTTTAGGAGGTTTCAGTCCATAATCAGCTGGCTCAAGGCAGAGCAGCATGGCACAGGGGCAATGCTTCAAGGCAGTAGCCAGAACAAAAAGGGACAAGAGCAAGCCTTTTCCCCTTCTGGTCATATTGTAGACAGGCCACCCCACCCCCGCTCCTCCCCTCCCCTATAGCACTCACAAGCTCTGCGCCCTCTTCTTAAACAGGATGAGGATATTTACAAAGTAAGGACCCTTGGCTCCCTGCTGAGTCTCTTAGTTAAGCCTCTAAATTGGTCAGGTTGACCCAATGTATCAACCATAACACAGGGCCTCATGCATGCTTGGCAAACATCCTACCCTGAGCCACATCCCCAGCCCCTGTGCTAGCTTATT
Organism: Cavia porcellus; assembly: GCF_034190915.1. Classification (NCBI taxonomy): domain Eukaryota; kingdom Metazoa; phylum Chordata; class Mammalia; order Rodentia; family Caviidae; genus Cavia; species Cavia porcellus. Next base: position 39,260,345 of record NW_026947501.1, on the reverse strand, counting down.
ACAGCAGCAATAAGAGATGAGGTAGGGCAGGAGGTCCTGGATATTTTGGAATTAGGTACACTCAGAAAACTGACGGCCACATGTTTGTTTGTTTGTTGAGACAGAGTCTCACTACACAGTCCAGTCTAGATTTGAACTTGCTATGTATCCCACGCTAGCCTCAAATTCCCAACCCTCTTGCCTCAGCCTCCCAGGTATTTGGATTACAGGTCTATGCCACTATGCCTGGCTGTATTTTCCCACACTTAAAATGAAGTAAAATGCATACGCACAGACATGCACCCCTCTGCAGAAGCATAATGATTCCCTAACAATCTGATCATAATTTTTGCTATTTATGCTTGTTTTTTAAAATAAGTTACTGGTGCATTTCAAATATACATAATGGGCTGGGGATTTAGCTCAGTGGCATAAGCATTTGCCTGGCAGGTTTGAGTTTGATCCCCAGTACAAAAAAAAAAAAAAAAAAAAAAAAAAATATATATATATATATATATATACACACACACACACATACACACAATGATCACTTTTATTACAGGGACCTTGTAGCTGTACATAATTTATCTCAATTCATTTTTTACCCCCACCTCCTTCTCCTCCCTTCAAGCCTCTTAGCCTCCTTATGTTTTCTTTTCTTTTCTTTAGAATCAAACTCAGGACCTCATTCTTGCCAGACAGGTGCTGTGCTGCTGAGCCATATATCTGGCTCCTATGTGTGGTTTTTTGGAGACAGACTCTCACTCTGTAGCTCAGGGTGGCCTTGAACTCATTGTGTAGCTCAGGTTGGTCTCAAACAGCGATCCTCCTGTCTCAGCCTCCTGAGTACTGGAATTATAGGAGCATCACTATGGCCAGCTTTAGGAGGAGATTTTTTATTTCACCCAAAATCCACTCTTGGTTCTTTGAAAAAAAGTACCTAGGGATTCACAAAAGGTATACGGGAATACTGCAATACAGCTTCTTTTCTCTTCTGAAAATCCTCAGGAGCATTTGTTTGTAGGCAGCTGGGGCTCTGCATGCATTCTGCAGCTCCGTGGTCCCGGTGACTTTGGCGGTGGTTCCCGCAGCGACCACGGGCAGGAAATAGCTCTGGTTACCGCATAAACCTTCCACAGCTTCTTCGCAGAGGATTGCAGGGTGAAGATGCCATTCCAGCTGAATCGAAGGTAACCTCGGGCCTGGCAGGCACCTGTCAGCAGGTGCCGGGCTGAGTCCATTCCGTAAGCTTTATTTTTATTGCAGGTTAAAGGGTCAGACGGTGCAGCCGTCCAGGCGGGCTTTATTTACGGTTCTCAGAGGCCCGGCTGGCCAGCGTCAGGAGGAAGAGGGATGGCACAGGTGGGGTCCCCTCTCCTGGTCCTGCTGATGACAGACGGAGGACGTGGCTTTGTGAAAGCCCTGCTTTTGGTGAACACGAGCTGCTGTTTGAGGCCCACAGGGGCCCCCCTCTGCCTCACGGTGACCTCCCAGCAGTAACAGCAAGGCGGCTCCTATGTCACATGCAAAGAACTCATCTTCAGCCTCTGGAGGACAGGTGGGGAGCTACATGAGTGTCTGGCACCAGGAGACTCCCCTTCTGCTTGCTAGCTAATCCTCACAAGGGTCACCACTAGGCAGTGGATTAGGGATAACGCATCCCAGAGATGTTTCTTAGTCTGATTGTTGTTATTTGCAGTGTTGGGGTTTGAACCTAGTTCCTCATGTGTGCTAGGCAAGTGCTCCGCCATTGAGCTACAGCCCCATCTGTCATCCAATGACTCTTGCAAGCAAGAGATTTCAGCATCCTAAGCAACAAAACATACCCAGGCTGACCCTGAACTCACAGTGATCCTCCTGCCTCAGCCTCCTGAGTGCTGGGATTATAGGCATGTGCCACCATGCCCGCTCCATTTTTCTTTTAAATGACAATCCCACTTTTATCCATGGATCTGTGAATAGATCCTTGGGCCATTTGCCCATCTTTGGATAGCTGCCTAGATTTTGAAGATATTTCTTTCCCTAAAATCTACAGCCTGGAGGCCTCTACATGCTAAGTAGGTCCTCTGTTACTGAGCCATGAAACAGATCCTTTAATTTAGACACCAGAGGCTCCAACAATGGGCAATTTTCTTGTATCACTCTTTTTTTTTTTTGGTACTGGTGATCGAACTCAGGACCTTGCCACTGCCAGGCAGGCATTCATGGCGCTGAGCTAGAGCCCCAGCCCTCTATCACTTCTTTATATGTTCTGCCTTCCACTTTCTTGGTTATTTTCAAAATTTATATTATTGAATATTGAACCTTCTACTTAAATTTATTTTTTATCAGTATACATTTGTGATACATAATGAATACATTCACTGTGAGCTGTCATTTTAACTTCATTTTCTAATTTTTCTGCTAAATTTGACATAGAACTGGGCGTGGTGACACACACCTATAATCCCAGAACTCAGGAGGCCGAGACAGGAAGATCCTTGTGAGTTCAAGGCCAGCATGGGTTACAAAGTGAGTTCAAATTCAACTTGAACTGCAAAGCAAGACCCTATCTAACAAGACAAAAAAATAAAAATAAAAATAATGACATGTGATTATGTGTTTTCATATTAAAAGGGTGATTAACATTCTTCATGGCATATTGCTATGTTTTGTTCTAACAGTAAAGGTGAACACCACTCACTGAACAAGTTTCAAAATAAAAATTAAAGAATAGTTAAAAGTGGATTTTCACCTCTAAAGATCTCTCTCTCTCTCTCTCTCTCTCTCTCTCTCTCTCTCTCTCTCTCTTGGTGGCAATGGATATTGAACCCAGGACCTTTGCACTGAGTTACATTTCCAGCTCTCTTTATTTTATTTTATTTTAGTTTAGTTTTAGTTTTGAGATATGACCTCAGTAAGTCCCTAAATGGCCCAGGCTGAGCTTCAACTTGGGGTCATCCTGCTTCTGAGAGCCAGGATTACCGGCGCCCCCACTATGCCTAACCTGGTGTCTTTTCTCATCTCACCCAGGACATCCCCTTCGTCTTGCCTTAGGTGATATTTCATGAAAGATGCTCTACTGCCATAGACTAAAATGTCCTCAGGAGGGACATGTGGCTTGCAGGTGCCTGGGGACCATCTCCAGTGGTGTCACCTCGGCAGGAAAGTCGTAGACTATGCAGCCTGGTACATTCTGAATCCAGGGGTTCTAGCTTCAAATAATAACTTAGTTCTTATAAACTGAGGATCACCATACTTAACTCCTTCAGTCTAGGTTTTCTCATCTGTAAAATGCAGCTAATAGTGAGTCATGGTGGTGCGCACCTGTAATCCCAGCCCTCAGGAGACTGAGGCAGGAGGATCACCAAGAATTTCAGCCCATAGGTTGTGAGTTCAATTCTTGGTGCCAAAAGAAAAAAAATTCAAGCCCAGTGGGTTCAAGGATATCCTGAGCTATACAGTGAGACTTGTTTCAAAAATCAACAAAACGAAAAGCGGTAGGATTCACTAAGACGTTCACAAACTATGACCACTGCTGCGGAACCCATGGCAATACTGGCCATGCTCTTCCACAGGACACAAGTAAACAAAAATCTCCATGTTTAGCGTCCCCTGTCCTGACCTGGGATCAGTCCCGGAGCTTGGGTGACCTCCTTCCTTGCTTAGAGTACTGGCTTTAGGGCTGCTGTTCTGATTTATTTTCTGTCCTATTTCTTTTATTCTCATAATAAAGGACACACTTTTCACCCTTCATCAAGCTTGAGTGTCTCCCCCATCTACAAACACAGACCATGAAAATCCTAACCTTGAACACTTGTGCTGGATGTGGTGGCACACATCTGTCATCCTGGCGCTCTCCACAACTTTGAGGACAGCCCGGGCTACAGAGGGAGGTCAGGGCCAGCCTAAGGCACATAGGGAGACCCTGTCTCAAAAAACAAAACAAAAAGCAAACCTTGCACAAACTGGAAGCTCACGCCTGACAGTAACTACATCGTACTCCCGCCCACTTCTCCCGTGTCCCTGTCCCAGCAGGAGAACCTGGCACAGTGACAGCCCTGTACCCCTTTCCACACCAGGACTCAGGACTTCTGGAGTGATCAAAAAATAAATAAAAATTAAAAAGCCACATCCTCGCACAGTTCAGCTCATAGTGCTTAGAGGAAGACTTACCAGTTAACCCTGTGTCTCCGTCTTTTTCTCTGCCTCCTTCCTTTGTCACAGAGACCTGATGGCATCACTGCTCCAAAGAGGCCGCCTCTGAAACATGTGCCCGTCTAGAATGCACGGACACTGGGGAGGTGCTCCTGTTTGAGGAAACTAGGAGAGAGACAGAGTTAGCAGGCTGGGCCTTCAGATGTTTTACAGGGTTGAAAACCTACAGATTTAATTTTTAATTTTGTTTTTTGATAATAGGGTCTCAAAATATAGTCGACTGGCCTCAAAATCAAGAGTGATCCTCCTGCCTCAGCCTCTTGTGTGCCACCTCGCCTGGCTCAAAACCTAGAGATTTCTTTTTTTGAGACAAGGTCTTGCCTTGTAGTTCAGGCTAGCCTTGAATATGTAGTGATTCTCTTGCCTCTGTCAACTGAGTGTTGAGATCACAAGCGTGCACCATCACAACCAGCCTTGAGCTCTGGATTTTTTTGTTGTTGTTTTGTTTTTTTGAGACAAGGTCTCCCTAGATAGTTCAGGCTGGCCTTGAACTCACTATGCAGCCCAGGGTGGCCTCAAACTCATCGTGATCTCTTGCCTCAGCCACCTGAGTGCTAAGGTTATAGGCATGTGCCACTACACGTGGCTCTAGAGCTCTATATTTCTTAACAGAGTTTAAATCAATGGGATTTTTTTCTTTTTTTGAGACAAGGTCTCACTATGTAGTCCAGGTTGGCTTTGAACTGACAGAGATTCTACTGCCTCAGCCTCTCAAGGGCTCTACCATGCAGGGTTGCAGAGTTGATAATTTGGATAATCTTTTTTTTTTTTTTTTTGAGATGGGGTCTCGCTATGCAGTTCAAGCTGGCCTTTGAGCTCACTTTGTAGCCCAGGCTGGTCTCAAACTCGAAACAATCCACCTGCCTCAGCCTCCCCAGTGCTGGGATTACAGGTGTAAGCCACCACGCCCGGCAATATTTATTGAGCACTTTGAGTGCCAGGCTTGATGTAGGTGCTGAGGATGTAACTTTCTCTTTTTTTAATAGGTACCAGGAATCGAACTCACCACACACTTACAAGGAAGGCGCTTATGCCGCTGAGCTAAATCCCCAGCTCCTGGATAATCTTTTAAAAGGGTATCTGCATGGAAAAATCACCTTAAACAAAGTCAAGAGCACCACTGCAAAAAATATTATAACTGGGGGCTGGGGATTTAGCTCAGCGGCATAAGCGCCTGCCTTGCAAGCAGGCAGTCGTGAGTTCGATCCCCGGTACCGATAAAAAGGAAAAAGACAAAAAAAAAAAAAAAAATTATAACTTACAGTAGACAAAAGGCTCAATCTTCCAAAATATATGCAGATCTTAGAAACTGTATGAAAATTATCAATATCTTAAAAGAAAATATTTGCACAATTCCCACAGAACCTACTTCCAATCCAGCTAATTAATTGTTCAGTGTTCACTCCATCCTTATGTTCTCGGAATAAAAGGGATAAGATTTCCCTGCCTCCCTAAATATGGAACAATGCCTTAATATGAAGGGTGCCTTGATCATTTCTAACTGTCTCGCATGTCCCCACACCTCTGAAGGTCACGGCTTTCCAGATGACTCCTATGATTTGGAAAAAAGGCATTGATTGATTCTGACGGCCCTCTTAGGTCTCCCCAATTTGAGAATCATTGGTTTACATTTATGTGTCTGTAAAGTCACATTTCTCTTCATGTTTAAAGTTTACCACAGGTGATTGCACTTGAAGCTCAACAGGGTCAGACTGATGGGGTAGGGGACAGTAGAGGTCAAAAAGTACAGAGGCTGTTTCCATGTATGGTGGCACAAGCCTGTGATCCCAGCACTTGGGAGGCTGAGGCAGGAGGATCACCATGAATCTGAGGCCCCTCTGGGCTCCATGGTGAGTTCAAGGCCACCCTGAATTTCATAGCAAGACCTTGTCTCAAAAACCAAAACAGAAGCAGAGGCTGGGGTGCAGCTCAGGAATGGAGCAAGGGCTTAGCATTAGCAGGTTTAGCCCCCAGCACCCCTAAAGCGTACAGCCTACAGGCACCCCACCCTAGAGATTCAGGCTCTCACACCTCGGTGTCTTAGGTGGGGCCAAGCAATTTGCTTTATTTTAAAGTATTATTTTTGGAAACAGGGTCACATTGTGCAATTCAAGTTAACCATGTTGGCTTTGAACTCACTACAGTACTCACTATGTAACTGCCTCAAACTGTCCCATCTGTCTGCCTCAGCCTCCTGCTAGTCTCTGTGTTTTGACAGGCTCCTTGAGTGACTCCACGGTAGGCTGGGAAGCCTGGTAATCAGGTCAGCTTTGCAACCCCAGCCGTGGTGAGGTGGGGCTCAGTCCACCATCTGCATTTGCAAGGGCCCCAGGGTCCACCCCAGCATGAGCAGCTGCGTCACAGCCCCTGTCACAATAGCCAAGGCTGCCTGTTCAAGAAGAGACAGGACCTGACCTCAAGAAGTAGAAGCTCAGCAAAGGGCTATGGGAGGACAACTGGGGTGAGAATTTATCTGGTGGGGGGCATGGTGGTTCCAGCACTTGGGAGGCTGAGGCAGAAGGGTCGCTGGGCTACCTAATGAGATCCCGTCTCAAAAAAACCACAAAAATTTGGAATCAATTGGGGTTGGCGAAAAAAAGATGCACTGTTAGCAAATACATCAGATACAGACTTGGTTTACCGGAAGTCAGCAGAACAGAGAGGCCTCTGCTAGCTAAGATCAGGGACTCGGTGTGCTGGCTGGACCCAGGCTGGGTGAAGACCATGGTTCTGGCTGACCTGCCAACTCAGCCTCTGCAGAAGACAAGCGGGTTTGAGAATTCGTCACTCTTCCCTCAGTTCTGTGCCACGTTGGGCAGCTTGACTACTTCATATTCAAATTCCTCACCTGTCTTTTTCTGAGATAGGAGAAGAATTAAGTCTTTCTAGAAGAAACCCTATATCTCCGTGGAGATCATGCACATGACAGTGTAGGGATTTGCAAATCAGCACATCTTTAGATAAGTTCCCAGGGTCTCTCCAGATAGACCCTGCAAAGGCAAACTGCCTTTAGATTCCTGGACACAGAAAGCAGCCCTGCATTGGAAGGCTGGTCTGGGGTCCGATGGGGTCCTAAGGAGTGAACGGACCCCTTCTCCAGTTCAGAAGCTTGGGAGCAGGCATTCACTGTTTATCATCCATGCCTGGAGGCACAGCCCTGGCCGCATGCTCCATAAATAGTTCCTCTTTTTTTCCTCCCAAGTCAGGGTCTTGATAATTTTTCCCAGGTCAGTCTCAAAGTCAGTCCTCCTGCCTCAGCTTCCCAAGTGCTGGGGCGACAGGAAGATGCTACCACACCTGGCTGTAAATCACTCTTGAATTCATAAATGAACATGGCCGGGCTGGGGGTTTAGCTCAGCGGCATAAGCGCCTGCCTTGCAAGCAGGCAGTCGTGAGTTCGATCTCTGGTACTGATAAAAATGAAAAAGACAATAAATAAATAAATAAATAAATAAATGAACGTGGCTACAAACTGACCTCAGACATTTGCTGAAAATATTTTTTAAAGGCATGAAGGCACTTGACAAGGTCGCTAAGCTTCGTCTAGTGTCAGGATGCAGGGAACCCTTCATTCTATGCTGTAGATTATCTTGGATTAGATTTTCTTAAATCCGCCAGAGATTCTAACAATGACTTCAGCTGACTTCTTCCCCATACCAGAGATTGAGCCTGATGTGTGCTATGCAAGTACCTTACCTGGGAGCTATACCCAGCCCTGTGGTTTCCTTCCCAAAGAAAGAAATTGGCCAGGCATGGTGGTACATGCCTGTAATCCTAGCACCAGGGAGGCTGAGGCAAGAGGATCATTGTGAGTTCGAGACCAGCCTGGGCTATAAAATGAGCTCAAGGCCAGCCTAAACTGCATAGTGAGACTTTGTCTCAAAAAGAACAAAAAAAAAAAAAAAAAAAAAAAAAAAAAAAAAAAAAAGAAAAAGAAAGAAACTAAAGTATAAAACTTGAATCTGGATCACTTAAACGTACAACGTTAAGGGCTGGGGATGTAGCTCAACCGTGCAGCACCTGCCTGGAAAGCGTGAGGTCCTGATTTTGGTTCCCGTTATCAAAAAGAAAATACTAAAAAAAAAAAAAAAGTACAACATTAAATAATGAGCAGGATAAGACCCTAAGCTCAAGGGATCCAACACAGCAAGACCTTGTCTCAATAAAATATTAGGAACAATATTTAGAAGCATCCACATGGTATAGAGAACAACAAAGGTCTCGAGGGGCTAATCCGAATGACCAGATTTGGGGGATGCTGCACTCTAGGAAGGTATAAAACTGCCGTGGAATGGGACAAGGCTGGTGACGGGGTGAGCTGCTCTCCCCACAGTGGCTGGTGTCAAATGGTGGCAGTGGGACCCGCTGGAATGAAAGGAGCTGTGTGTGTGCCCAGCGGCCACGCGCTGTTCTTTCTCAGCCTCTTGTCTATTGAGCTGTTTCTTTCCTATGGTACTTTTTTTTTTTTTTTTTTTTTTGAGACAGGGTCTCACTATGTAGCCCAAGCTGGCCTGGAACTTGTGGTGATCCTCTGGCTTCTGCTCCTGCACACTGGGATTCTAGGCATGAGCCTCCATACACGGCTTTCCTATAGTAACCTTTCATTGTATTTTCACTCTTAAAAAAAGTTGAAAGCTAGGGCATGCAGTGATTGAATTTGGACTTTGGGGGATCATTTTGAGGGGCAGGGGACAGAGAATTGGGAGGCACAGGAGGAGGGAGGGAGGTCAGTGAGTGGCTGACCACAGTAGCCCAGGTGACACGATGGTGGTTGGAACCGCCAGGCTCCCATTGGACCATGGGGCAAAGTGCTATCACGGCCTGACTCCAGGGCTGGTATTAGCGAGCCTCCAGCTTCTGGCTTGGGTGCCTGTGTCAGTGAGGTGGCTGGCTCTGCAGAGGGCACAAGGGGACACAAGGGGAAGCAGGTTCTAAGAGAACTGGGGTCATACGAAGTGGAAATGTCCCTTAGCTACTGAATTTGGGAACAAGAGCTGAGGTCTGAATTGGAGTCACCAGCACCAGCTGGCTTCATGACTTCTTTTTTTTGGTGAGGAGGGGACATGGGAATCAAACCCAGGACCTTGTGCTTGCCAGGCAGGCGCTATGCCACTGAGCTAAACCCCCAAACCCTAGGCTGGCTTCAAAGATGTAATCCTTCTGCCTCAGCCTCCCAAATCCCAAGATTACCTGTGTGTCCCATCACACCCACCCGACACTTCCTTTTGTGAGGGAGGGAACCTGCACCCACCTACCTTGCTCACTGAGGCTCCCAAATCAAAGCCAGCCCTGGTGACCTCAGGAACAGAAATTGATTTCCTCAGGGTTCTGGAGGTGAGGAGTCTGAGATCAAGGTCCCAACTGGTTGCTTTCCTCTTCGGGCCTCTGTCCTGGGCGTGCAGAGGGTCTGCTTCTTCCTGAGTCTCCCTACGGCCTTTCCTCTGCACGTGTGTGACTCTGTGAATGGCCTCTCCTTATTGGGATTACAGGCATGAGCCACCACGCCCAGCTCCAAAGCACATCTTAAACCGTGAAAATACCACACGCTCTCAAACTGCACCACAGGAGCTCCTAAACCACCATATTTTAAACAATACTTTTTCATGTTTTTGAGACAGGATCCCACCATGTGGTTCAGGCTGGCCTTGAACTCCCTATGAAACCCAGGGTGGCCTTGAATTCACAATGATCCTCCTGCCTCAGCCTCCTAAATTCTGGGATTACAGGTGTGTAATACCACACACAGTACATTTTTTTGAGAAAGATTTCTCAATTCCCATTTTGGGTTTTTGCTTGTTTTGTGTGTATTCCTGCTTACATACCCCTGAATGGGCTTATTTACACCCCAGTTGTGGCACCTGTAAGTAGAGTTCATTAGTTCAACGTGAAATTTTTTAAAAATTGATTCTTGCTTACCCTATGGTTTTCAAGAGGTGTAAAACAATGAATTACATCCAGGGATTCATACATCCTCCAAGACTTTTGGTTCCCTCAAAGGAATAAGTGGGCTTACTAACTGCAGGGTGGCAGGCAGGGTTAGGAACACAGGTAGACTTGTAGTTGGGGGTTTGCAGAGATGAACTGAGGTAACCAGCCATTCAAAGACAGTACCTCAGAGGCCATTTCCAATTTAATAGCCTTTTTCCTTCCCTGGAAAGAAAAACTGGCCACTTCAAAGATGCAACAAGCGCATTACCAACTGGCAGTGGAAAATGAGATCTTTTGTTTGAGTTGAATAATTTTCCAAAACGTTTTATTTATTTGTCCTTTTTGGTGATAACAATACAGAACAGTCTATCCTTTTATACTGGCATAGAACATTAATCAATTGCCTTAAATATATTATGTGAAAAGGGAACTGAACCACGTTATTACAGGAAACTTGCATTTTAGGCATACTTTGCAGTCTGTATAAATGCTTTTAATATTTATTTATATTTTTTTAAAAAGGCTTTAACTGGTCAAGGCCAGCCTAGACTACATAGCAAGACCCTGGCCTCAGAAAGCCGGCCATAGGCAGGGAGAAATTTCAACAGTAAATTTTCCCAGCCATAACCAATAGTAGGTTTTGTTTTGTTTAGTTTTTTGGTGTGTGTGTGTGTTTTGTTTTGTTTTTGTTTCTTTGAGATAGGGTCTTGCTATGTAGTCCTGGCAAGTCTCTAAGTTACAGTGATTCTCCTGCCTCAGCCTCCTGAGTGCTAGGATTACAGACATGCACCACCACAGTGGCAAGAGTTTTAAATTTATATAATCAACATGTGATTGAAAATAGAGAAATGTAAGTTTCAGCTAGCTAGCTGGGAGCTTAGCCCACTGATCCCCAGGACAGGAATGCGTGCTGTAATAGATGCAAAAAGTCACTAGGTGGCTCTGTCCTTTTAAATAGAACTAAGGTCCCCAAAAGATACACTTAAGGAACAAAATATGCCTACCAGGCAGAGCTTTTAGTCAAAATAATAAATCATTATTTGTAAGAATGGCTTCTCATTAGGAATAATTTGGAGCAATGGGTTAAGAACTAGAACCCAGCTGGGTGTGGTAGTGTATGCCTGTAATCCCAGTACTTGGGAGACTGAGGCAAGAAGATCCCTGAGACTTCCAGGTCAGTTTGGGCTACATATAGTGAGATCCTGTCTCAAAAAGAAATTAGACTCTAAAGAAAAACTGCAAAGTATGTATGGGTGAACAATCTACTGATGGATAAGGGAAGGTATAATATATTCTTTTTTTTCTCTTTTTTTTAATCTTTTTTGAGACAGGGTCTCGTTATGCAGTTCAGGCTGGCCTTGATCTCACTTTGTAGCCCAGGCTGGTCTGGAACTCGCAAAGATCCTCCCACCTCAGCCTCCCGAGTGCTGGGATCACAGGTGTGAACCTCCACACCTGGCTGGTATGGTATATTCTTAAGAACATCTGTCACTAAAGGACACAGACTTCAAAGTTCTCATAATCTAAGACCCTCTAGGTCCCCAACTTTCTTTTTCTACTTTCTCTTTTTAGTGTAGGCCTTTTCATTTAAAGACCAATATAAAATTTGACACTGTAACATTAAATATTGCTTGTCAATTTCCTGGGTCACCTTTGTCTATTGTGACACTCCAGGGCAACATCAAAACCAAGCCAAGCCACTTCCTTTTCAGCCCATTTGGGGGAGGCAAGGGAGAGCATCGTGTTTATCTAAATTAAGAGCATATTTAACCTTTCATCCAAAATATTAAGATGAACAGTGTTCCTTTCCACAGCATCTTCCTGGAGACAGAAAGAAATAGTGTGCTTTAGAGTTGACAAAAATTCTTTTCTGCTTCTAGTAAAGATGACTACACAATTAATTTGAAGTGAAATTTACATTTTAGATTTTCATTTTTAAGAGGTAGCTGCTGAAGTACAGAACTATTTTTATCATGAAAATAAATGCCCCAGAGAAGGATTTCCAAACTATTAAATATTTCCTATTACACACCTGAGCAGCTACCCCAGATTGACTTACTGACTTGTCAGAAAACGACTTCGACCTGCAACTGTCAAAGTCAGACAGCTTCTTTCTTTTCCCTTTTCTCTCTCTTTTTCTTTTTCTCAGTTTGTGGAATAATTTTGCTGTATAAGAAATGACAGAGATTGCCTAGGTGACTAGGGCAACAGTATACAGAGAAGAACTGGACGAGAAAATGTGACTAAGTCTACCAAACAAAACAGGAAAAATAACCCAGTTCTTAAAAACACCTCTAAGTCCCCCAAATCACTCTTCCTGCGAAAAAGTTACTTTTTTTTTTTTTTTTTTTTTTTGGTGCCAGGGATGGAACTCAGGGCCTTGCATTTGCCAAAAGGGCACTTAGGGCCGCTGAACTAAACCCCTGGCCCTGAGAAAGTTACCTGTTATAGAGGACCTCAGACCTGTCACTTACTAACACGTTTAGGAATATTTCTAAGCATAGAAGACAACATGTTTCTTGCTGCTATTGTCTTGAGGCAAAAATAGTGACTGTGTGGTACATGAGGTCACCACACTATTCTATTATTTTTTTTTTCCAGGCAAGGAGCCCCATCTGAAAGCTCACAAAATTGAGGGAAATTGAGTACCAAAATTAGGAGAGGCTGTTTCTAAATGAGTGCTTTTTGCATAGCTTAAATTAACTTGAACTCAAAAGTTTAAGCTTTAGGCTTTAAAATGCTAATTCCAAAATCACTTACCTAAATTCCCTTCGAATACTTTCACCTTTGAATAGATAACAAAATCACACCCAAAGTCCGAACAAACCTGGTGTAAAAGGACGGACGGGTGTTTTCCGCCCGTGAACAGAGTTTGGCTGGAAAAATGAAACACCGGTTTCAGTTGCTCTGAAGTAAACCGGAGTAAAAAGGCCCACAACAGAAGGTCCCCGGGACTGCATTCCACAAAAGAGCTGTCAATCCATCAATTTGAGACCCTACTCCTAAGTGAAATAAACCAGACTCACATGTGTAATCATCGTACCGTCTCCCTAGTGTGAGAAGCCGAAAGAGTAAATAAAGATCCGGAATATACACTGATATTGTGAAATGCGGAGGAATTGTTCAAAAGGAAAGAGAAACTGGGATGGGCGAAACAAGAAAAAAAAAAGAGCAAATATCTATCTATATATGATAGTTAAAACAGTTAAATTACTAATTTCTCTTAATTCATTGAAAAGAAAGGTTTGTGCTAATTTTGTTTGGACAATTAAATGTTTATACCTTTTACTTCGAGAAGCTAGTTTAAAGATAATACGCAATGTATTAACCATTGTTATTCTCTTATTATCACTTTGAAATTTTGCTGTATTTTTTTCTCTAAAATAAAATTTTTTTAATGTCGCATTAGCACACGTCCGCAGTACGCTACGTGGGCCTTCACGGTGGGGAGCCGACACTACGCCGGCGCCTTCATTCCTCCCTCTCCCTCCCCCACTCCTCGGTCCCCTCCGCGCCTGCAGATCTCCGTGGATCCACTCAATCGGTTCGATCGGGATCCGGAGCCCATTGGCTGAGAGCCAGCCCCGAACCCCGTCACCGGATCACAAAGGATTAGGGCTCAACCGACTAGGCAGGTGGCCCGAGCAGCCACCCCAAACTGACTTATTGGCTTCTCAGTAAGCGAGTGTGCAGTTTGGGTTACCGTCTCGGCTGCGTGTTCGTTAAAACTTGTTACGGGGTTCAGGATCCGGAGCCTCGGAACGGGGTGGCGCCTTTCACCTGAAACCAGGCGGTGCGGTTCTCGCCTGGCCCCGGGGCGGGCGCGGAGGGGCGTGGCCGGCCATGTGGGCGTGTTCAGGAGAGTGGGCGTGGTCTGAGGGTGGGCGTGTCGAGCCCCGCCCTGTCGGTGCGCTTGGGTATAAAAGCCAAGTTCGCGCGCCCCCTGCGCGCACCTGTCCTACCCCAGCCAGGAACCCCGAGCGTAGAGCTAAGCCGAGGCGGGGCTGCCAGGTTGGCCCCCAAAGGGATGCAATCGCCCGAGCGGCGAGACCAGCCCCGCTCGCCCCTGGCTGCGGCCGCGCCGCACCCGCCCTCGGCCGGCGACATGGCCCTGTACTGCGGCGACAACTTCGGCGTGTACTCGCAGCCCGGCCTGGCCGCGCCCGCCGCCCCTGCCGCCCCTGGCGCGTCCTCGGCCGCCCGCGCGCCCTATACGCTGGCCGACTACGGCGCGCCGCCGCCGGGCACTCCGAACCCCTACCTGTGGCTCAACGGGCCCAGCGTGGGCGGCTCTCCTGCAGCCGCTTACCTGGGCGCCCCGCCGCCGCCACCGCCTCCCGGGGCCGCGGCCGGACCCTTCCTGCAACCGCCGCCCGGCGCGGGCACCTTCGGCTGTGCGCAGCGGCCCTTCGCGCAGCCCGCGCCCACCTCGCCCGCCGCCGCGCCCGGGGCTGCCGGGGCGCCTGGGGAGCTGGGCTGGCTGTCCATGGCCAGCCGCGAGGATCTGATGAAGATGGTGCGGCCGCCCTACTCCTACTCGGCGCTCATCGCCATGGCCATCCAGAGCGCGCCTGAGCGCAAGCTCACGCTCAGCCACATCTACCAGTACGTGGCCGACAGCTTCCCCTTCTACCAGCGCAGCAAGGCCGGCTGGCAGAACTCCATCCGCCACAACCTGTCGCTCAACGACTGCTTCAAGAAGGTGCCCCGCGACGAGGACGATCCAGGTGAGGCCGGCCGGACAGGTGCCACCCGGCTGGCGAGAGCGCAGGACGCGAGGGCGCAGGCGGAATCTTGCGTGGCCGGCTGGGAGAACTCGAGGGTCTTGTGCACTTTGCAGGGGAGAAGTGGAGAACAGGCTCCCCAATCTCATCGAATGGGATTGAGGGTGACCAGTGGACAAAAAATTAGCAGAGGTGCTCAGAGGGAAGACCCGATTAGGTGGGGGAGCGCATCCCTTATAGCCACAAACTAAGGCCGACCAGTTGAAGGGTCGAGTGGGTGTCGTTTCGAGCCGCGTTCATCTGCCCATTCGAAGGAATGGGCTAGTTACAGAGAAGGGTAGATGGGGAAGGTCGCAGACAGGCGAGCTCTGGTTCTGAAGGGAATGAGGTGAGCTGAGAATCCCAGGTCTTTCACAAAGAGCTCGGAGCCGCGGCGCACCGTGCGCCTCTTTCTCCATCGGATCGGTAAACGGCTCACGGCTCACGGGGATCCTAGTGCCGCAGGCATCGTGACCTGCAGCATGGGGCTGGGAGATTCTCTGTGCGTCCTGCAAGTTGTGGTGTTGGCGCCTTAACTAGTCATAAATTTCTAAATGAACACTCCAAATTTGTTTTGTCCTTGTTCAGTTTTTTTATTATTAATTAATACTTGTAGTATATAACGATCACATGCCTCGTGGGGAGTTAGTACGAGTACAAAAACACATCTTGGTTCTTAAATCCCGAAGCAAGGTTGTATCTCCTAGCTGGTCTTGAGAGGTGGGGGTGGAGAGAAACAATCCTGCAACAGGTTTTCTGGAGAAGTCCAGGACAAGAGAACGGCAGGGAGGAAGTTGGAACAGGAAAAGAAGTTAATCATTTTAATCCTACCTTACTGTGGCGCCCAGCATGAGTTGGTCCCTAAGACATTTTGGATGTGCACTGTGCGCGCGTGTGCATATTTAGAATGCCCTGAACCCAGGGCATTTTGCATGTTAATCAAAACTCTGCCGCTGAGTTACCACCCCAGTCCCGAGGTCACCCTAGAGCAGCAATTGCTAATAGAATCACTAGAGTATAAGCCATGTGTGATTGTAGGTGTTCTAGTAGCCACATTAAAAAAGACGGTAATTGTATTATTTTTAAGTAACCAAAATGTCATTTCAACATATAAGAATTACTAGTGAGATTCTTTTTTTTGTTTGTCTTTTTGAGACAAGGTCTCACTATGCAGTTCAGGCTGGCCTTGAGCTTACTTTGTAGCCCAGGCTGATCTCTAAACTTGCAAGGATCCACCTACCTGGCCTCCTGAGTGCTGGGATTACAAGCATGCCCCACCACACCTAGCTCTTTTCTTTTCTTTTCTTTTTTTTTTTTTTGGTCTTTTTCTTATGTTATTTTCTTGGACATATGTTATTTTCTTGGACATAAGTCTAAAAATCTTGTGTGTCTTATGCCACATCTTGATTTGAGCCAGCCACATTTCAAGTGCCCATGGATACCTGTGGCCAGTGATTACCGTGCTGCACAAATCATGCTGTTGAAGACATCTTGATTTGGCCTTTGAATTACCCAGGATTATTGTGTCAGTTGTCTGTGACTTTCTAAAAAGTTCACAGCTAACGGTGATATCTTGAAAGCTATGGGTCCCTGCAAAACAAAACAAAACAAAACAAAAGAAAAAATTGGTGGCAGGGAAATAGAAAGAAAAAAAACATTTGGAATGCAGATAGCTTAATACACATATCCAGATTTTAGGTAGATATTACTCTAAATGGTAGTCATATAATTTTTTCTTTCCTGCAACTATCTGTAGAAAATATTTGACTGGAGATACTGTGCTTACAGGAGTGCCCAACTCCCAAGGTATCTTCACAGGATGGTTAAATTAAGAACACAGACTCTACTGTAATCCCAGCTAGGCAAAGGGCAGGAGGACTGCAAATTTCAGGAGATCCTTGGCAATTTAGCAAGACTCCATCTCAAAGTAAAACTGGGTTGGGTATATAGATCAGAAAGGAAGTTCTGGCTCAACTCCCGATAAAGTCTGGAGCCAGCCTGCTTAAATGTGGCTTTCCCTCCGAAATGACTGTGTGACATGGTACTAACCAGCCGGTGTGCCCTACCATTTTCCCATCTCAGAAGTATCGCCAGTAATATACCTATCTCCATGGACCTGTGAGCAGTAACAGGTTATCCAGGTAAAGGGACTCACTAGAAGGTTAATGCTTAATAATACTTTCAAACACCAAGGATTCTTTTTGGCAGTAGTGAGAAAAAAGTATTGAGCCTGGCATGGTGGTACACACCTGTAATCTCATTGTGCTGCGAGGCTGAAGCAGGAGGATCAAAAAAAAAGTTCTAGCCCAGCCAGTAATTAACAAGACCCCATGTCAAAATAAAAAATAAAAAGGACTGGGGGTGAGTACCAGTTCCCAATCCCAGAGAACTGGTGATGACAATTGTTTGTACTTAAGCTGTTGACAGTGAGGGACATTTTCTAGGCAGAAGGCAAGCACTGCATGCATTAAATGAGTGCCCGTTTGCCCAGTGGGCATTAACAGCAACATGTCCTGTGCAAGATGAGGTGTGAATGTTGGCTCCAAAGCTTCCTAGTACTCCAAATGCGTGCCTCCAACAGTGGGTTGATTTTACAGCTCGCCGCCCCTTTCCCAGTGGGATGTTCTGCAGGGGTAGGAGCCATGCATTTTTAGGGAAGAATAGAAAACTCTGTTTTCATCACTTGTGTGCCAACCTCTATGCTGAGATAGCATTTAAGACCTCAGACTACTAGATGGGTACCATCCTTTTCCCTTTTCATTTTAACCCCCATTTTATAAAAGAAATGGGAGCTCATATTTTAAAAGGCAGCAGAACTGATGGCTTTGCTAGGCCACACCATTTACATCTAGGATAAAAGAACACGTTGCTTCATTGCATTGTGTGTGCCTCCAGCATAGATTCAGGTCTTAGGGTTGAAGCTGTAGACATTTCCAGGTTTCTCTCTAACGCAAGAAGTGTCTCCTCCAAAACATGGCTAAAACACTCACAGACCAAGAATTTTGTCAGCGTTTCACAAGTCTCAGATTGAGAGCAGAGTTAGTACAGTGACCTTTTCTTTACCTCAGTTTTATTTTCTGGTTTCACTTGTTTAAAATCAACTGCAGCCCAAAAATACTTAACTGGAAATTTCCAGAAATAAGCAGAGACCACCATCTTCACATAGCTTTTGTTACAGTACATTTTTATGTCTATTTTATTACTGTTAATCTTTCACTATGCCTAATTTATTGACTATACTGCATCAGAGGTGTGTGTGTGCGGAAAAGCATGTGTAGGATTTCACCCTATCCATGTTTCAGGGATCTATTCATAAACTAGGTCCTCCTCTATCTAACGTGTCTTTATTTCCACAGGAAAAGGCAACTACTGGACTCTGGATCCAAACTGTGAGAAAATGTTTGACAACGGGAACTTCCGCCGGAAGAGGAAGCGACGCTCTGAAGCTGGCAACAGCTCTTCGGCAGCCCTGGGGACATCAAAATCAGAAGAAGGACAGGGGGCCGGGGAAGGCAGGAAGGTGGAAGGAGGCAGCCCCCCCTCCCTGCTGCGGCTCCCACAGTCCCCGGAGCCCCCCGAGGGCACCAAGAGTACTGCCTCCTCCCCGGGCTCCTCCCTGCTCAGCTCCACGCCCTGCCTCAGCACCTTCTTCAGCAGCCTCAACGCCCTTGGTGGCGGTGGCAGTGGGGGCACCCAGCGGGCCTTCCACGGCAGCCGCCACCTGGGCATCCAAGGCGCCCAGCTGCCCTCCAGCAGCCCGTTCTCCTCCACCTCCATCCCCGAGGCCTCTTCTGACGCCTTGCAGCTGAGTAGCGGCCCTAACAGCAACCAGCGATCTTCCTACTACAGCCCTTTGCCCGCCAGCACCAGCACGGGCCAGAGCAGCCCCTTCAGCAACCCTTTCTACAACTTCAGCATGGTCAACACCCTCGTCTACCCCCGGGAGGGCTCGGAGGTGTAGAGACAGACCCTGCAGCTGAATCGAGCTTCTGGGTAGTCTGTGGTCCGGAGAAGCAGAGAACTCTTAATCTTAACTCCAACGAGCATTTCCAGGTGTCTCTGGACCTGTCTACTCAGACACAGGTAGCCTGTGAGCCCTGTGTGGGCTGGGACAATCTGTTCTGTCTCTGTGTCCCAGGGTGGCAAGCCCAGGTGTGTCCCACTGTTCCAAAACATAAGCCAGCAGGTTCCCGACTGGGAAAACCACAGCAGCTGGCACTGAAGCAGTAGAGAGAGGTCGGCGGAAGCCTGCCTTGAGTAGCTGGTTGTCTTCTCCATGGCAGGGTGCTGATTTTTCAAGAAAAGCCAGGTAATAAGGGTTTTTGTAGGAAATGCCACAAATCCTTGAACTCTGAGCAGCTCCCAGCTCCTCTCTGTCTGGTATCCAGTGGATACCGGTAGCAATTGAACTGTAGGTGCAGCCCTGTGTTCCAAGTGCTCTGTCGACGGCTGGCCACCTCTTCTTAACCCACTATCCTCCCAGCAGCCGTGGGACACAGGCATGCCCAGCCCTCCTTTTCATTTTGAAGGAAGTACAACTCTGAGACGTTAGGTAACTACTGAACATTGTGGAGCCAGGGAGAACTTGTAACTTCTGTGTTTTAGCTCCTAAAAACCAGCCAACCTCACGGGCAGACTTCTGTAAGAATAAAAAAGGATGGGGCTAGATCACACCTAACCAAAGATTCCCATTGAAAGTCTTTTTTTCTTCTTCTTCTTCTTGGTATTGGGGATTGAACTCAGGACCTTGTGCTTGCCAGGCAGGCACTTATGTTGCTGATCTACATCCCCAGCCTCCTTTCCTTTCCTTTCTTTTTTTCCTTTTCTTTTCTGTCTTTGTTTTTGGAGGTCAGTTTCTTGTTTCTGGGACAAAATACCTGAAACCTGCAATCTAGAGGAGAGCTTGGTTTTGGTTCATGGTTTCAGTCCACGGTTGGCAGGCTTCACGATAGAAATGGCATGCTAAGAGGGCACGGTGGAAGAAGGCTGCTCGTGATACGGTGGCTGGCAAGCAGAGAGAGAAGCTGAAACAAAAATATACCCTTCCAAACTGGGTGTAGTGATGGGTGCCTCTATAATCCCAGCACTTGGAAGGCTGAGGCAGAAAGATTGCCATGAAGCTAGCCTGGACTACATAGTGAGTTCAAGGTCAGCCTGAAATACCCAATGAGACCTTGTCTCCAAAAACAAACAAAAAAAAGAAGAAGAAGGGTGGGTGGGTGGGAGAGACACTTTTATAGGGAACATTTTAGATCTAAACCATAAGAGACAAGGTCTTGCTATGCAGCCCAGGCAGTCGTTGAACTCTGTGTAGCCCTTTGGCTTCCAACTTGGAATCCTCCTGCCTCAGCCTCCTGTGTGCTGGCATTGCCGGTCCGCACCACCATAGCTGGCTGAGTCATTTGAGATGGTTTTCCTGGGCAGCAGAGGCAGTGCCACCTCTGTCTTTTTTTTTCTTTTTCACTGCCCTTGTCATCTGAGAAACCACCTGTGTCTTATCTATCCCTGCTGCTGATGTCCAGTGTCTGCACGGCCCTGGTGTATCAAGCAGCATCCCAACCCTCTTATCTGTGTCCTGAAATGTTTCATTTTCTAACAAAGTACTATTAGAACTTTATACACAGTTTAAATGAGGGTCAGGTTTTTAAAAATACATGTATCGCTTTATTTATTTTAGATCCCTTTTTCTCGGAGATACCTTCCTTAGAATCACTTTTATGGTCTCCTTCCGGGTAGTGTAGAGGGTAGAGACCCTCGGGTGTTAGGTGGTAATCACTCAGCCATTATTGTTGAACAGCAATGTATTCCAGAAGTATTAATTAAAAATGCAAATAGTTGTTGGGTTTACATGAACAGCTTTCCAGTAAGATGAAGATAATGTCCTATGAGTTGCCTTCATGCCATGTTTTTGAGCCTTTGATGTAAGGATAGTTGGGGCATTTTAAGAATTTGAGGGGTAGGGACTAAGGATTAAACTCAGGACCTCACGCCTGCCAGGCAGGTGCTGTGACATTGAGCTAAATCCTTGGCCCCGCTTTTAAGATTTTTAGAAACTGTCATACACATTGTAAAAGAAAGTTGTTTATTCCTGTGTATTTTTTTAAGACTCCCACAATTTATTTTGAAATACACATAGGAGATACTTAGAGGAGGAGATTATTTTTCCTGTGGCTTGTGAGATACAGATTATGTCACCCCTTTTTTTTTTTTTAAGAAATACAGAAATGCCAATGCCTTTTAACTGTTGTGCAGAAAGACAACCAAAGACACTCCCCACCCCCATCCCATGGATCTCCAAACCTGTTTCTATGAATATTTTTGTATGTGAAAAAAAATCATGGACTTTTATATTGTTTCTATCAAGTCTATATTTGTGAATTAATTTATAATGTGAACAGAGGCAGCAAAGAAAACATTTTTTTTCCTCGAACGCACAGGGCGAGCAGAGAAGGATCATGTGATATGGACTTGGAGCAGCTTAGTTTCTAAAAGAGCTGGAATAAAACAGTTACTCGTTGGGGAGGGTCTCTATGCTGCCTGTTTATTTTTAACAGTAACAGTTCCTTCCTTTATCTTTGGGTATGGTCCTGGGGGAAGGGGACACAGGCAGTTCCTGGTTCTCCAGGGAATTGCCAGACTCCTGACTCTTCAACTTGGCCCCAGCTAGAAAGAACACAAAATCCCAGTGTTAGCCCTGTGCCATGGTCGGGGCTGGATGAGGCTTTGTCACCCAGCCTGTCCTGTGTGTCAGGCTCAGCAGTGTCCCTGTCCCCTACCCATGTGATGCTTTGAGCACAGCCACCCTGGTGAACCCCAGGAGGGAGGGTGGGGGGCCCAGCCCAGGGAGAACTGATTGTACCCCATACCCACAACATGCCAACGCAGCAGTAGCCTCTCTGGAGCCCCAGGACTTATGGCCACTATTGGGCCCTGGCTGGGTCAGCTTGGGGCTGTAAGACAGACCAGTTCCTGTCCTGTGTGCTGGCTTTTCTCCTAGAGAAGTCGGAGGTGAACCGAACTCAGATCTGGTTAGCCTGGCATGCTGGAGGCAGAATCTTTGAGTGTTCTGGTTCCTAATTAGAGTTTCTTGTGGTAGTTTCCTGCTTCACATCTGATTATTTCTATTAATTCAGGCTCAGGGCTGGGAATAATTTTGACTAAAACATTTCTTGGGAGGGTCAGCCAAGAAGCTTTCTTGGAAACCATTTTTTCTGGAGGTGGGTTTCTTTGAGACAGGCCCTTGCTATGTAGCCCAGGCTGGCCTCGAACTCATAGCCTCTCAGCCTCCTAAGTACTGGGATTGCAAGTGTGTACCACCTTGCCCAGCATCTTGGAAAGATTTTTAAACTACATGTGTGATTAAAATGTAGTTGGTGAAGGTTAAATGCTAGATTCATGCAAGCAATGAGGGCAGGTAAAGAGAAGAATCTCTTGCCAAGGGTCAGCAGGGTGGCTGCAGCCCAGCGTGGAAAGAGTCTCTGCTCTGTCAAGTGCACTGGGCCACCAGCTGCTACTGGGTGTGGGTTTTAGAGTGAGGGATGCTTCCAGGTCAGAACTACAGCAGCACCCAGTTGGCTCTGATTCCTGCATATGTGAAGGATGTTTTGTTTTGGCCTGGGAAGCAGGTCAGAAATCCTAGATCTACATTGCTGTTCATGCAGCTTAGCTTGGGACCACGCAGAGGACAAGGTGTGGTCCTGCACTGTGGATTGGGAGCCCTTCCTTGGGATTTCCCTGCAGCAGGAGGAGCTGGGGCTGGTGTCACGATTGCAGACCAGGTCACCCCCACCCCTCCACCCCTCCGGGCCCTGCCTGATTCCAGGGCGCCGCTGCCTTCCTGCCCCTCTGGGGCTTGGTGCACCATTCAGAGGAAGACCCCGCCAGAGGAGCATGTGAAGAACTAATGAGCAGGTTTCAGATTTCCCTCTCAACACTTTCAGATCCTGCATCCAGTTCCTGAGCTCACTGGGGAAAGGCAGCTGAGGAGCCCAGGAGTTTTGGAGACATGTCCTTGCAACCCTCCCCTCCCTGCAAAGGCACTCGCAGGTCCCTCCGGAGCCAAACCCAGTGGAGGAGGAGGCTCCCAAAGGCTCTTCTCAGGTTGTTAATGAAAGAGACCCCTGGTGCCCCCTGGGGCAGGGGATCAGGGTTCAGGCTGCAGGCTTGGCGCCTGCCTGGCCTTTGTCATGGAAAGCCCTCTGCTGAGGCGTGGGGCCTGGTGGTGGGGCCACCACCGAAGAATAAAGGAATTTCATGTGAGATTCATTCGAAAACAAAAACGGGCCAGAAAAGACCAGCGACTTGACAAATTCCTCCTGTGGAGGCATAGAGCACAGGCCTTTATCATTTTAAAAAAGATAAGCATTACAATAATAATAACCCACTTAGCAGATGCCGAGCACTGTCCTGAAATACCTATATGAAATATTAAAGTGGCCCAATTAATCCTCAAGGGAAACTCTGCCCTTATCCAACTCCAGGAGAGAACCTCAAGGCCTGGGAGTTGGCAAAATTGCGGGTAAGTAGTGGAAGCAGGGTTCAAACTCGGGCCAACAGGTACGTTAATCTACCACCCGCCAGGGGCTGGGGATTTAGCTCAGCGGCATAAGTGCCTGCCTTGAAAGCAGGCAGTCGTGAGTTCGATCCCTGGTACCGATGAAAATGAAATGAAAAAGCAAAAAAAAAAAAATCTACCACCCGCCTCTCCCTTTCAAACAGGAGGAGCTCAGCAGCTTCCCCAGGCCCACAGGTTCTGACCTGGGCTTAGCAGCCAGCGTCCTGCAGCTGCTCAGTGATTCATCTTCCTGTTCCTTTCCTGTGTTCCCTGGGATTGGGTTTTGCAACTGGGGCTCCTTGCTGAGCACCCCGAAAGGTATGTGGAAGGGGAGTCACTGCCTTGGCCAGCACTCCCAGCGGCTGGGGCAGAGGCCCACATCTTGACTCCGAAGCTGCCTAAGGAGGCCAGACTTTGAAACAATGGCTGGGAACTTTGGGCTCCATTGGAAATTTATTCACCAACTCTGCAAATCCCTGTTGGGCACCATGCCCTGTGCCAGGCTTTGAGGAAACTAATGCAGTTAGAACCATCCTCAGGCTTGCTTACTCCTAATGAGAAAGTCAGCTTCGAAGTGCACATGGCAGGGACTCCAAGGCTAGCTGATCACCACCCACCGACCTGTGAGCCTCTGGAGAGGGAGGGAGACTGGCTTTGCCTCCAGGGGGGAACAGCAGTCAGCTCTACATCCTGGGCGGAGTCACAGCTCCAGGCTCCCTCTGTTCCTTACAGCTCCTGCTAGGAGGAGAGGGACTGGGATGTTGCAGGTGCATAAAGCCAGCAGAGCTGACCAAGGTCTGGTGGGGCTCACTTTCTACCAAGCCCACCAGACTGGTCGGGGTCTCACTGTGTAGCCAGGCTGGGCTGGAACTTGCAGTGATCTTGCTGCCTCAGCCCACACATGTGAACCACCATGCCCAGCTCACGTGCACCCTTGACTCCCCGCTTTCCGGCCACAGTGTAGGGAAGAAGCCATGGAGCCTGCATTCTTCCCTTGCACTTCAAAGGAGCTTCGCAGCGCCAAGGTTGCTGGGGTTTTCTCCTCCCCAGTTTGTTCTCCTGAAGCACGTTAAGCAAAGATAATGCAAGACCTCTCTGCTCCAGTCGGGATCCAAACAGGGCATCACCAGCACAGAGACTTGTCCTGCATCAGTGCCCAAGGACTCTGTTGTCTCCACCCCATTTTATCTCTCCATGTTTTTGGTGATTACTGGTGATTGAACTCAGGGCCTTGGTATTGAGCCTCACCCCTGCCTTTTCTCTTTTATTCTGAGACAGAGTCTCTCACTGAGTTGCTAACTTGCCAAGGCTGAACTTGAACTTGTGATCCTTCTGCCTCTTCCTTCCAGTGTGCTGGGATTACAGGTAGCTCCTAAGCCTTTTCTAAATTTTACTTTTGAGACAACATTTTGCTAAATTGCCCAGGCTGGTCCCAAATTTGAGATTCTCCTGCCTGTCTCCCAAGTAACTGGGATTACAAGTGTGCCATTACTATGCCCAGCTGTTCCATTTTATTTTAAAAAGAAAAGCCCATCTCTCAGTCAAATAATTATTTTCTTCATCTCTGGGGAAACTGAGGCACAGTACCCACATTACCCTGATTTTTCTTTATGATATACCTCACTTGCCAAATGCGTCATTGGGTACAAAAAAATAGAAAAACCCACCCTTCTTCAATTTTAAGTGGGCAAACTCCCAAGTATTTTTGTTATGCTTAGCCAGGATTCACAACTCAGCCGATCCCTCTCCCTGCCAGGACTTCCCTTCCCTCTCCTGGAGCTGAGATGCTCCGCCCAACACCTGCAGCCTTTGATCCTCCGCCCTTCAGTTGCCCCCAGCACTCCAGAAGCCTTTCAAGTCCTCCCCCTTTCCTAGATTTTGGGAGGCAAGAAAACCCCCGTAGCAGCTGTTACCTGTGCCTTCCTTTGCAGACTGAATGTGAGACTGCTGCAAGGGCTTTATGAACCAACAGCTCCTGCTGGCCTGCTTCGCATCCTGCTAGATAGAGCTGCCTCTGTGATGCAGGATAGAGTGAACACACAGGTCCCCTCAGTGCAGGGCGTTTACCATTCCTAAGATAGCAGTGCGGTGGCTTGGGGGTGGCAAGAATCCTTTCCACGGTGGTGCACACCTGTAGCCCAGCACTCGTGAGGCTGAGACAGGAGGATCACTTGAAGTTTGAGACCAACCAGGGCTACATCGTGAATTTAACGCAGGCTTAAATTACACAGTGAGACTCTGTCTCAAAAACAAATAAAAAATCCTTTTCAACATCTTCTATGCTAGTAAAAGAGGGTTAGGATACGACATATATCAACTCTCCTGATGAGCACATTCATTATGTAGCCAGAACCAGTGCCAATAAAGAAAAGGCAAAGATGGGACCCGGGGCCAGGAGCCAGGAGCCAGGAGGGAGGGGCGGGGAAGGGGAAGTAAAACTGGAGAAAGGGACAGAGATGCGGGATGCAGCGTTCCCCCAGGTGAAGGTAAGTGTCATGTGTTGCAAACCTATACTGAGAGAGACAGAGAGAGAGAATCTAATCTTATTTTAAGAATAAAGTTTATGTTTCAGGTGGCACTGTCAAACAATTACAAAAATGATACTTTGCGTACACTAGGAATAGCAGAAAGACACAGCAGTGAGAGAGGAACAGAAGAAATGCCGGATGTCACGGAGTAAGAATTTCCCCAAGATGAATGAACTCTTGCTGAGACAGGGGCTGTGCATGGAATCGCCTGTGAGGAGACAGGCGTGAGAGGGGATCGAGGACGTGAGAGGTCCTGGGTGCATTTTTCTGCCGGGAAGGAAGAAGACCATGGTGCTGGCTCTAGGGAGAAGGCACAGAAAGGGTGAGTGGAGCTGAAGAGGAGGAGGCTGATGCCTCCTGGAGCCAAGGAAAGTGAGTGAAAGGAAGGAGGGGCGGGGGGACACGGGCTGAACCTCGGAAATGTTCATTTCAAATGTTTTCCAAAACTTTTCCAACCACCGGTGTAAGGGCCATGGTCCTCCCAAAATAGTGGGCGATGCCAGTTTGGAGGCAGTGCTGAAGATGGACCCCAGGGCCTTGTGCATGCCAGGCAAGTGTGCTACCACTGGGCCTCACGCACAGCCCCTCTGGGTTAAAACATTTTAGGGGTTTGTTTGTTTTATGATTCTGGGTATCAAACCCAGGGTCCCCCACATGCAAGGCAAATGCTCAGTCACTCAGCTACATCCCTAGTCCCAGCCTCAGCCCCAGCCCCAGCCCTTTGTTATTTTGAGACTGAGTCTCACTATGTCACCAAGGCTAGGCTTGAACTTGTGATCCTCCTGCCTCAGCCTCTCAGGGGGCATCTGGGCACAGGTTGCACTGCAGGCCAGGAGGAGAATCTTGAACCCCGGTCTGTAAATGCCAGCAGATCATCAAAGGGTTTTAGACAAGATTGACAGTGAGGGGCTGGGGGTTTAGCTCTGCAGACATAAGTGCCTGCCTGGCAAAGGTGAGGTCAAGTTCAATCCCTGGTACCAAAAAAAAAAAAGAGTGACAATGAGGTCAATATGGTGACCTCACTGACAAATTCAGTAAGTAGTTGGCTATAAAATAAGCATGAAGACATATTTTATTCCTTTTACATTATTAATCGAGTAGAAAAAGAAACAAAAGTCCCCTAGGTGCAATGCGGTATAACAGGAGAATAGTGGGAGGGATTAGAGCAGTCCGATGACATGAGTGGGGCCCCGAAGCCCACAACAAACCAACCTGCACAGCAGTGACCAACAAGCCCCAGCAAGTCTAGGTGAACACAGCCTGGCACAGTGACACCTGCCTGTGATGCCAGCTGCTCAGGAGGCTGAGGCAGGAGGACCAAAAGTTCAACACCAGCCCGGGCAACCTAGTGAGACCCTGTCAGCAAATAACATACAAACAGTGCCGGGGATGCAGCTTAGAGGTGAAGCACATACCTAACCTCGGTGAGGCCCTGGGGTGGATCCCTAGTACTGCCCAAAAAAGCAAAAACAAGAATGAAGAAGCAACAGAAAGAAGGCTTCTAGCGATTAAAAGATCTTCAGTCATTTTAATTTTGATTATTTCTCATTTTGTTCATGATGAATTTATGGAAAGTTATCACCTTCAGAAGGAATAGGCTTTTGTCATAGAGTTTTTTCAGAGGTGGCTAAATCTAGACTGCATTTTGGTTTTGGTTTTTATTTTCCATTAGACAAACATTTATTTTTATCCTCCTAGACCATGAGATTGATTGGTGGCAATGCTGGGATTGAGGGTGCTGGGATTAAGGATGGGTGATTGCTGGATCAGTTCACTGATCCATAATCTCAGTAACCTGGACTGAGTGTAAAAGGGGCAGAAAGAAGCTGTTAAGGTTTGGTCATTGATTTTGCTATCTTCTGCCACCATAAATGGTGGCCCCTCTACCATGTGCTGCCCGGCCTTTGCACCAGCCAATTACGGACTGAAACCGTTACAAACTGTGAGCTAAATAAACCTTTCCTCTATTATTTTTCGATATTGGGTATTTTGTCTCAGCAATGAGACAAAAATAACTAAGACAGTTACCAGGTGTCAAGCTCAAGCACAATCTCTGGGAAAAGATGTACCCATAAACATGTTGGTAAAACTCTGGAACTCCAAGGACAGCAAGGGAGGACAACTAGACGGCAGCAGACTTCTTCTCAGCAGCCCTGGAGGAAACCCTGGAGCACTGGGTCTTGGAGAGGAGGGGATGGTGTTAGCTATGAGCGTATCAGCAGCGAGTCTCCTCAGCTGTCCCTCATTTATGATCTGCAGATTGAAGCTAGAGACGGTAGAGTGTTTGCCTAGCACACAGGAAGTCCTGGGTTCAATCCCCAGCACTGGAGGGGGGAAGGGCAAGATGCAAATTCCAAGGGGGAAGCGTCCAACTGGGAAGCCACAGTGAGCAGGAGTGGGGATGGGTCTGCAGGTAGACAGCACATCAGTTCATCTGCTTGACGCATGATCACCGAGCCGTTCTACAGATCAAGCACTCTCTGGGCATTAGAAATTGCCAGTGGACAAAAGAAAACAGAGACCTCGTTCTTACAGAGTATGCATTCTCATAGGGTGCCCAGGAACCCACACCTGTTTATTCTACCGACTTGGGAAGCTGAGGCAGGAGGATCAGGTTTGAGGCCAGCCTGGGGAACTTAGTGAGATCCTGTCTCAAAATGAGGAAAAAAAAAAAAGGAAAGAAACTGGCCAAGGACGGAGCTCTGTGGTAGAGCCCTTGCCAGCATGTGCAAGGCCCTGGGTTCAATCCCAGTGCCCTTTTTCTCACACCCCATATTCAGCAATTATATCTATTTTTTGGATACTTTTGCAGTACAGAATACATTTATTGTGGGAAATTATGCTTTATGCCACTCCAAGATCTGAGCAGGAAAGCACCTAGAGTCTAGGCAGAAACCAGTGACCACTCTCCCCTGGAGCACAGCTGCCAGCTCTAGCTCTGCTATGTGGGGGACCCATCCAGCATGTACCTCCTGAATCAGGTCTCACTAAATCGCTATTGTCCAAGCTGGACTTGATCTTGTGATCTTCCCGCCTCAGCCTCCCTGAGTGCTGGGATTATAGATGTTTATCTCTGCACCTGGCCCTGAATACATGAATTGTTGCACACTAGTTTAGATCATATTTTTCAGCCAGATAGTTTACATACACACACACACACACACCTCCTTTGTGCTTTTTAGAGGTTTCCAATTTCATCACTGGAGATATAGGACTATGGAGCTGTGTTTAGAAAAAGAGGGGGCTTCTGTCTTGGCTACTTTCCTTGGTGCTGAGACAAAATACTCAACACATGAGGTTAAATAAAGAAAGATTTATTTGGTTCAAAGTTTGTAGAGGTTTCAGTCTGGCTGGCTCCAAGGCAGAATGCCATGGCAGAGGGGCACTGCAGAGGAGAAACTGTCCATGGCACAGCAGGGCAGGCAGAGGGCAGGCAGCAGTGAAGTAGCAACCAGCAGGGGACAATTGCAGCTTCTTTTTGACCCTAGGCTACCCAGGTTAGGGCAGTGGCAAACCAATCAGTGGACTCATTTGCAAATCACACGCCCTTAATCCAAGCACCACAACCTCTAGGTCCAGCCACCTCTGAAGAGCTTTGCCTATGTCTGCCTGAGCTTTGGGGGACATCTAGCCACAAGTCATAACAGGCTCCCTGAGTCATTAACTAAAAGGAGTCAGGAGAAAAAAGCGTGATAGAGGAAATGTTAGCAGTGTAAGGAGAAAGAGGGACCAGATCAGATTAGGGGATCACGTTAGCTTCCATGGCTATAGCAAAGTACCTGAGATGATCAGCTTAGAAATTAGAGGTTTTTCTGGGCTCGCGATTTGGGAGGCTTCAGTCCATGGGGGATCGTTGTTGGATCTGTGGTGTGATAGGCAGTGCACGTGCAGGGAGTGTGTGGGGAGCAAGCTGCCTGGCACAGGGCAGCTAGGAAGGGAAGGGGAGAGACAGGAAGAGGCCAGAGTCTTAATATTCCCTTGCAAATGACTGAAACCTGTATGTTCCTTGGGATAGAACCCAAAGGTGCTCTACCACTGACCCACATCCCCAGTGATTTTAAAAATTAAAATGAACAGACATTCTTTTGAGACAGGGTCTCACCACAACTTTCATTTGCAACCCTCCTGCCTCAACTTCCCTCAGTGCTAAGATTATAGGTGTGAGTCCTTGTACCTGGTGAGTTCTACCTAATATACTACTCTATCACCCCTCAGTAACACTCTAGACCTGAACCAAAGCTTTAAAAACATGTAGGCTTTTAGGTGACGCTAATGCAAAGTGCGGCAAGATTGTACAGAGTCAACAGGAGCCAGGGTGTGGGGTGAGTCTCGATGAGGGAGGGATCTTAGACTTCCTGATGACTAAGTGGGCAGGAAACAGAAGAGGAGCTGTGTGGTGGCTTCCAAGGCAGAGTTTCATATTAATTTCTTAACTAATGCATTTGTCCTCCAGCCTTCACATTGAGCTACATCCTCAGCCTGTTTAGTTTTTAGTTTGAGATAGAGTCCTCACTAAGCATCTAAGTTGTCCAGGCTGGGCTCGAATTTGTAATCCTCCTGCTTCAGCCTCCAAGGGCTGGACTTTACTGTCGTGTGTCATACCAGGCTCCCAGGCAGATTTCGATGGACAAGCTGTAGGGCTGGGGGTAGCATGGAAAACTTGTTGAATTTCAACTGTATTTTTATTATTTTCCATGACAGCGTTTGGTTAGGTTTTCTAAGTGCTTATCACTCTCTCTGTGTAGTGTCTTCATTTCTTTTGGGCTGGGTGTAGGGCACTGGGATTGAACCCAGGGCCTTGCACATGCCGGCAAGGGCTCTACCACAGAGCTCCGTCCTTGGCCAGTTTCTTTCCTTTTTTTTTCCCCTCATTTTGAGACAGGATCTCACTAAGTTCCCCAGGCTGGCCTCAAACCTGATCCTCCTGCCTCAGCTTCCCAAATTGGTAGAATAAACAGGTGTGTGCCACCATGCCCAGTTTTTCTTTAGAAGTGTTTTCTTTCTATCTGAAATAAATCATACAGCTGCTTTTTCAGTACGGGTCTCTTCTCTTTTTTAAAAATGTGTGTTTATTCGTCCCCGTTTGCTGTATATGATGATCACTGTCAAGGGGTACAGTACCTACGTACGTGTACGTGACACATCCGAATTCTTCCTACACACCCGAACCCTCCCCTCCCAATTCTTTAAAAATCTGGGACAGTCTCACTAGAGTCACTAAGCTGCCGGGGCTGGGAGGAACACATGCGCTCTGCGTGCTCGGTTGCAGCAAAGCTGCAGGCTGGGGGCGGGCATCGAGGGACCCCGGCAAGCCTGGCTAGGGGGCGGCCCGCTGCTGGGTTTTTGAAGCCCTGTTTTCCACTTGTCTTCTGTGTAGGTCTTTAAAGGCCGTGTTGCACAGCAGCTTTTTCCCGCTGATGGAACTGTGTCACTAAGAGGGGACAGGAGCGGGACCAAGGCGGCGGGCAGATCAAGTCTGTGCTGATTTTCTCTGTAAAGAAACCACATCTGGCACGGGGATTGCTGTTGGTTGTGACCTGACTATTTATAATTGATTATTATTATTAATTATCTGAATCCTTCGCTTTTTACACTTCCCTAACTAGAAAACTAGCTGTGGTTATGAAAATAAGGGCCCACCTTGCAGCATACTTCATGAGATTTTCCACAGGTGACAAAGGTTCCTAGCAGCTCGGTACTGTTTAGTGCGGGTCCGAGCTGGATTCGGGGTTTCCGAGGCTACTTTGTCATTTACTGTGGGCTCAGCCTGCCGCCCTGGACCACATACCAAGTGACAGTGCTCTGTGAGTGTATCCTCATCAGTGACCTCAGCCGGACAGGAAATTGTGCTCTGCTCTGAAAACCTAATACTATAATATTCCCCATTAAAAAAAAAAAAATGTAAATTATAAATTCCCGGATGTTGAATACTAGGTAATAGAAAATCATGAAAGCTAAATAAATAGAACATTTTCTAGGACTATTTTAATTAATAAAACTGACACAGGCTGGGCAGGAAGGTACATGCCTACCGTGGCAGCTACTTGGGAGGCCGAGGCAGGAGCACCACACGTTGGAGCAACTCGGTGAGACCCTGTGTCAGAATAAGTAAAAGGAAGTGGGCTATAGCTCTCGGTCGCGTGACAAGAGCAGACCGAATCCCCAGTATAGGAACCTGACGGAAAAAGGTAAAAAGAGGAAACACTCACAAAGAAAACGGTAAAGCTCTGAACGCTGGTCAGAGCTCTACATCTAAGAAAGATATATGAGTAAGCACAAGGATCCTACCTGCCCTTTGTTCTAGACTATACTTTCAGTGATGTTGCAAACAGTTTTCAAAGACAGTGATAGGCCCTCTAGGTCTACTGTCCTGTGTACTGTCGTCTGGTGTGCTACAGGTAGTTTTGCCCGCCTTCCTCCCTTCCCCTCCCCTCCCCTTCTCTTCCCTTCCCTTCCCTCCTCCCTTCTCTCCCCCCCCCCTCTTCTGTTCTCTTCTCTTCTCCATTGCTGTCTCTGTCTCCATCTCTCTCTCTCTCTCTCTCTCTCTCTCTCTCTCTCTCTCTCTGTCTCTCTCTCTCTCTTTCTTAGACACAGTTTCACTGTGCAGTTCAGGCTGACCTTGAACTCACGTTATTTTGGGCTGGCCTTGAGCTCATGGCAATCCTCCTGCTTCAGCCTCCCAAGTGTGGGTTTACAGGCCTGTGTCATCACCTGGCTGCTTATTTCTTTTTATAAAAGATTCAGGTTCCCCAAGCTTGGAGTCTCTCAACTGTGGCACAAGGCCACTATGTGACAGCTTCTTCTTGGCTCCTCCACTTTGTCTCTCAGAGACATGAGGGATGAGGCAGACCAAGGGGCCAGGACTCTTACGGGGTGCACTGTGCTATGAGGAATAAAGTCCTCGTCTCTGATCCAGGAGTGTCATGCACGCTGAGCACACCTGATCTACGGCAGAGGCGGCAGGTGACTTCTTAGCGCTCAAGTGGTACAAGTCTCAGAGCCTTCACAGTTTCAGCAGTTGTATTGTCAGGTTGAATTCAGTAATGTACTACAGATCACAGATTGTGGTACCACAAGGTTTATTGTCCTTATTCAAGGATAACAAGGTCAGAAAGTCTGTTAGTGGAATCGAGTATAGTAGGAGAATGAGACAAGGAAGCATGTAGAGGCGATTCATTTGCTAAAAATTTATCATTTATTTATTTATTTAGAGGCAGGTCTTGCTATGTAATAACCCAGGCTGGCCTCAAACTCCAGGTGATCTTCCTACCTCAGCCTCCAGAGTGCTGGTTTTACAGGCATGCATTACCATGCCCGGCCACAACCGTAAATATTGCCAACCACAGTGGTGCATGCCTGTAATCCCATCAGTCCAGGAGGCTGAGACAGGAAGATTCCAAGTTTGAGCCTAGTTGAGGCAATTTAATGACTTCATGAGATCCTATTTTATGACAAAAAATTGGAAAAAGACTTGGGATGCAATGCAGTGCCAAGGTCCTGTGCGTATGTGTGGCTCATGCACATGTGCACGCGCACGCGCGTGCGCACACACACACACACACACACACACACACACACACACACCTCAGCCTCTGGATCCAGCACTCTCCTCCCCCTGGCTCTTGCTTTTCCTCTGTTGCTAATTGGTCTCTGTCAGAACAATGAGTTTGGGCCTCTGACTGCCTGTCAGGCTTTTGCAAAGAAACAGGGGTTTGGCTTGCCTTTGAGGCTCGGGTGCATTTCCCACTACCAAGCTGACCAGACACACGGCCGAATCACCTAACCCCAGCCCTGCACCAGAGCCCTCTGTGCGCCTCTCCACTGGATCCCCATGCCCTC
Source organism: Cavia porcellus (assembly GCF_034190915.1). Classification (NCBI taxonomy): domain Eukaryota; kingdom Metazoa; phylum Chordata; class Mammalia; order Rodentia; family Caviidae; genus Cavia; species Cavia porcellus. Next base: position 39,226,557 of record NW_026947501.1, on the reverse strand, counting down.
TCCTTCCTGCAAGCCAAGCCACGTGGGGCCTGCCTTGAAATCCCTCCAGGGCGCAGGGGAAGGTGCACAGACAGTTCCTGCAAATCAGTTTGCTCCCTGGCCAGCCACCTATCATTAGCCTCTGTGGGCCCTTCCGTTTTATTTTTCCTGGGGTGGTTGGTTTGGGGTTTTTTTTTTTTTTTTTCAGACAAGGTCCCACCGTGTAGTTCAAGCTGGCCTCAAACTCAGCAACCTTCCTGCCTCAGCCTCCTGAGTGCCAGGATTACCAGCAGGCATGACCATTCCTGGCTTGTGGTCTTTTTGTTTTCCTTTAACTCTTTTCTCCTACCTTTGCCCCTCAGCTTAGAAGCTCCCAGAAGATTGGTTTCCCCACATCTCCAACAGCACTGGGTAGATTTCTTCTCTAGGGCACTGCACAGAATCCCCAGGGCTTGGTTGGAATTTTACAAAATTTGCAAAGCTGTGCTGCAGGAAACTCCGTTCTCTGACATCCAAGGTGTGTTTTCTGGCATTTCATTCAGGAGATAAAAATCTATTCCCGAATACCCTAAAGCGATCTCATTCCACCCACATGAAACCCTGATAAAGAGCTCAGGGACCTTGCTGGGAAGCGACTTTTGGAAAGCTGGCCAATTTCCAGGCACAGAGCTCTAAGGAGAGTCCGGAGCCCAGAGGCATGCGGTCACCCTCCCCACCTCTGTGCCCTGCTGGGCATGGATCCCAGGGCCACAAGCACTCAGCTGCTGGGCTACAATGCCAGTCCTGTTTGTGTTTATTTGTTTGTGACAGCATCTTGCTAAGTTGCCCTTGCTGTCCTCGAACTTCCCACCTTCCTGCCTTAGCCTCCTCAGTAGCTGGGATTACAGATGGCCTGGTTGACATCTGAGGCTTAACGCGTCTTTATAAGCAAGTCAAGCATGTGTGTCTGTTACCTCTGTTACAGTTTATGCTTGCTTGGGAGCAGGAATGGCAGAGTGGGAGAGCCCTAGCGAAAGAGTTCCAGTGACCCTGGACAGGTCACTTGGTCAGCAGTGCGTCGGCCAGGCTGGCGCAGGAGGTCAGTACACCTGGAAGAAAGATCTGTGCCCCTGGAGTGGGGAAAGAGATGCCACAGAGCCTCTCGGAGTCCGGTGCCCCTCAAACCCTTGGGGTCTGTCCGGAAGAGACTTCAGGCTGCCTCTATCAGAAGCCTGCAAGCTGCAGCCCTTGGCAGATCCAACCGGGGCTGACTGCAAGCCTGACTGAAAGGCGGAAGAAGGGAAAGTCCCCTGCAGTCCTGGGCCAGTGGCTGTGGCAAAGTGCTGCCTGGACCCTGCTCTCCCGCCGCTCTCTGTGTGTGCTCCCTGCCGCTTTGCCTCTGCAGATCCAAGCAGCTGTCACCAAGACCCTTGCCTGGCACTCAGCAGACAGGATGTGGCAAGGCCGGGCCAGAACCTAGATTAAGCACGGCTCTTTTCTTTCTTTCTTTCTTTCTTTTTTTTAGGGAGACTGATTTAAAAGGAGGGGGACAAGTAATTTAATTTATCTATCTTTTGAGACAAGGTTTCACTGACTGCTATTTTAGGCTGGTCTTGCGTATGTATTTTTTTTAACCTCTTGTATATTGTCCCAAATTAGTTGTCACTCCACAGTTTCCAAGTTTGTCATTTAAATATGCATTGCATGGTGTCATTCCTTAAGAGTCAAAATGAAAGTGATCACACATTTTCAAGATATAAGTGTATTCAGGATATATCACTATTTTTTTTACATGATTTTGTCTTTTCTTTCTTTCTTTCTTTCTTTCCTTCTGTCTTTGCTTGAGACAGGGTCTCACTATGTCGTTCAGGCTGGTCTCGAACTTGCTTTGTAGCCCAGACTGGTCTCGAACTTGCAACAATCCTCCTGCCTCAGCCTCTGAGTGCTGGGATTACAGGCATGAGCTACCACTCAAGCATTAGTTGATTAAAACATTAATACTTTTTATTTAAGAAAATAAGACAACAAGATGGTAGTCCATGGTTTTTGCTTTTCAAATTTCTTTTCTTTTTTTTTTTTTTTTTTTTTGTTTTGGCAGTAGGGATCAAACTTACAACCTTGCGCTTGCCAAGCAGGCGCTTACATCACTGGGTTAAATTCCCAGCCCCTTCAACTTTTTTTTAAAGCTTTTCTCTTAGCCATTTTTTACTTTTATGAAAAAGCTCTTAATTATTTTGAAAAGGAAAATAAGCAATTTTTCCAACATGGGCGTGCAGGCCTGGCAGCCACATTCAAAGGCTCCTGGGCTACCCTTGCAGGCACCAGGGCCACCTGATCGTTTTCTCCACACAAAAGGCGGATCAGAGAAAACGGCTCGTTTCTTCCTCCTCGTGCATCATTTCCCCCGCACCTGGGGAGCCTGGCTGCGCGACAGGGAGTCCAACACGCATCTGATGATGGGTTACACCAGAGCACACCAAGACCTAAATCCCTCCCAGACTTACGGAGATTCTCCACAGCTTAACTAGATTTCTAATTGTCCTGCCACCTGTACAGAAATGTACAGTGTGTGTTAATCTCGAATTCTTTTCTGTTTCCATAATCTTGGTAAGGTTTCCTGCATTCAGACGGTAATTCCAATTAGGCACACCGGTCTTAAAGAGGAAGCTAAACTCGCTTCCCCATCCCCAGTGTGAAGGTTTCTTTGGACAACCGAAAGCCCAGGGCAGTTCTTCCTACCTGTGGTGCTTGGGCTGTGCCTTCTGCTCTGTGAGCAGGTGTTTGCAGAGGTCTCTCTCAGTCTCCTGAGGTTTCCGTCCTTCCTGAGGCGTGGAGGAGAATCGGCCAGTGTTTTCATGTAATAACACCCAGGCTTCTATCTCCCCTCCCCACCGTGTTCACTTACTTTGCTTTCTTTATTTCAAGGTGGCATTGAGATGATACAATGAGTGAAAAGATAGATTCCATTACCTAGCCTTTTATTTTTTTTTATTTATTTGCGGAGACAAGGTCTTGCTGTGTTGCCCAGGCTGGCCTTGAATTTGAAGCAATCCTTCTGCCTCAGCCTCCCAAGTGCTTCACCCCACAGGGCTTTTCTGAACATTTTATTTATTTTAATATTTATTTATTTACTTATTTTGTCTTTTTTGAGGTAGGGTCTCACTATGCAGTTTAGGCTGCCTTTGAATTCACAACAATCCTCCTGTCTCAGCCTCCCAAGTGCTGGGATCACAAGACATGTGCTACCATATCCATCTTCTGGACATTTTATTCTTTTTTTTGGCTCCAGGGATTGAACTCACGACCTTGTGCTTGCTGGACAGGCGCTTATGCCTCTGAGCTAAATCCTCAGCCCTGGACATTTTAAAAGGCAACTGCATTTGAGCCTGTCATATGAATGCTCCTCTTCCAATACTGGTGATTGAACCCAAGGCCTTCCTACTGAGTTACAGTCCCTGTTGACTGATTGATTGATTGGGTGAGTGATTAAGACAGGATCCCCTTAAGTCACTAAAATTACCTGGACAGGGCTCAAAGTTTGAGTCATGCTGCTTTACCCTTCCAGAGTTCTAGGATTAAGGCTGTGTCACCACACCCAGCTGCCATGCAACTTTAGACAAATTGTTTCACTATCACATTCCTTGTATGTCATGTTGGAATAACACATTTTCCGCCCTCCTATTATTCCTAGAGCTCTGTGCAGGAACTGAAAACAATAAATGACATTGCCATCTCTGAAAAGAAGGGGCATTTTGAAAGTGAAAACACTTTTATCAAAGGAGGCTTTTTATTTTGCTTGCCTGCACTGGGGGTGGACCCCAGGGCCTACCCCTAGCCTCACTCCCAGCCCCAAAGGGGGCCTCTTGAAAGCAGGCAAAAAGGGAGCTACTATTCAACAGGGAGAAACTTGGTAACGGGAGTGAGTCCCGCAGACTTGGTCCAGCGAGTTGATGGCAGTAAATGAGAACACTGCATAGCCTGCTGCGGGGACCCCAGGTTCACTGCCGCGGTGCAGTTCCCCGCAGCCCTGGGGTGGAACCAGCTCAGGGGCCCATCAGCAGATGCGTGGATAAAGGGGCCATGGATATTACTGGACCATAAAGAAGGAGGGAATTCTGTCACTTGTGAATCGTGGAACAAAATAAACCAGGCACAGGAAGACAAAATACTAGAGTCTCCCTAATAGGCAAAGAGTCTAAAATAGATGATGAGAAAGTCAAAGGGAGACTGTTACTAGATGAGAAGAAGGGAATAAGAGAGGGTAGAAATGGGGGTGATAGGGGAGGAGGTGGATGTGATTAAAATGCATCATCTGCATTGAAACCCCCCAAAAATGCAAAGCTGGGGAGAGGCAAGAGAGGCAGTGAGGAGCAGGTGACCCCAGCGTGCCATGCACAGCACAGACCTGCCCAGATGAAGCTGTTAATCTGTGTCACCAGCGTGCACTAGTAAAACAGAGGTGAAATGGACCAAGCAGGAACAACATACCCTACAGCTGTGGTTTGCTCAGAGACTGGCTCCTACGCGTTCTCGCCGCACCATACGATGTGGTAATGAGGTGGGATGATGCATAAGTCACCTCAGAAGCCATCGTTTTAAAATATAAATGTACGCCATTGTACACCTGAACATATCCCATTTTTATTATCAATTATATCTTGATAAAACTAAGGAAAGGAGGCCTTGTCCTCCCCCCACCACCGTTTTTTGAGACAGGGCTCACTTTGTAGCCCAGGCCGGCCTCAAACTCATAGCAACCATCTTGCCTCAGCTTCCTGAATGCTGAATTCACATGGGTGTGCCACCATGCTTGGCTCTTCACTATTTTCTTTTTTTGGTACCAGAAATTGAATTCAGGACCTTGCACTTGCCAGGCAGATACTTTTGCCGCTGAGCTATATCCCCAGCCCCTCTCCTCACTCTTTTTGCAACTTTCTGTGAGTCTATGAGTACTTCAAAACAAAAAAGGTTTTAAAATTCATATGCAAAGCCTTTAAGCCAAGCGCTAAAATGCCAGCCTGCCTTAGAAGCGTATTGTCTCTGTGCTGTAAGCTTGGGCTTTATTATTCCTTCCTGTCATGATAGCTAATAATATTCATTGAATGCACGCTGTGTCCTGGGAACCATTTTAGGTACTAGGCACCATATTTGTAAATTCTGACAGCATCCTTAATGATTCCTATCCCTGTTACAAACAGGAAACCTGGACGCAGAGAATCAGCTCACTTGCCCAGCAAGTGCAGGAGCCAGGATGCAAAGCATCCGATGCGATAATGCTCCTTCCCGGGAAGCTCTGCATTTACTCATCTGCAGGGTTGCAAGCGAGGTGGCCAGTGGGCGGCCTGCACCTTTGCTCTGCTTTCCATCTCCTGGTCTCCTCCCCAGTGCCTGGCCTGTGGGAGGGGACGCATCTGCCCGGATAGTTGCCATTCCTTCCTCCGAACTCCCCTGCGCCCCCCCACGGCTGACCTTCCCTGGCTCAGAGCTGGTGGAGATCCACCACCCAGATAAGCGGCTCCTTCCCGGGGACAGGCCATTCCCTAGAGCAAGTGTCCCGAAAGAAAAGTGCAGCCACCTGGGCCTGCGCACTGGAGATACAGATTCAGGACCCAGAGCCCATATTTTTAATTTGATCTGCAGATCAGCTATTACCATTAACCAATCTGGGGAAATAACACCTTAAATGATGCTTTCTGGGAGGGTATGGCATTGCACACCTGTCATCCTAGCACTCTGGGAGGCTGAGGCAGGAGGGTGGCTGGTTCAAGCCCGGCCTAAGCAATTTACCATGACCTGATCTCAAAAGAAAAAATAACAAAAGGGCTGTGGAGGTTGTTCAGAGAGGCTCTGGGTTCAATCCCCAGTACTGTGAGATAAAGGAAAAGAAAAAGGTTGTTTTTCCCCAGGTACCTGATACTAAGGCAGTGGGGTGCAGAGTGGTAGCATGGGGCATGCAGGAAGTTGTGAAATCTCGTGAGATCCACTGACAGGTGCGGCCCTGGGAGCAGACTGTTCCTTCTCATCCTGCATCTCCTGCCTTCTAATTTTGTAGTCTCTTGGTTTCTGTTCTCTTGTGTTTAATGGAGACAAGTCAGCCTGCCTCCCAGGAGTGCTGTGAGGGTTGGGACAATCCCCTGGGCACTGTGTTGTTCAGGCTGGCCTCTAATTTGGTGCAACCCTCCTGCCTCAGCCTCCTGAGTGCTGGGCTTACAAGTGCGCACCATCATGTCCACCACAAATCTTATTAATTTAACCTGCTATGACTAGGGTCAAATGAATAATCAGCCAAGCAATGAAGGGTGGAACCACAACCTCTGGGGAAAGATCAACTGGATGACCAGTTTCAACTAAAGGACCGGAGGAGGTCCAGGAGGGAGATGCGGCTGAGGGTCTCGGCAGGCGACACACAACGCACCCAGGAGGAAAACTGCTGTAGGGGGCAACAGCCCCAACAAGACCAGCTCTGTAAAAGCCCAACTGTGATCAGCAGAGGTGGTCCCACTGGATGACCAGAAATCAGTACTGGGAGAGTCCCCTGACTCTGGGAATAAAGCTACCTTCTCACATGACAAGCCCACTTTCCAAGGCCAAAAATGACTCTGCTCTTCAGGAAATGCCCACCTCTCACCCCAGCCAGAGGAGCCTTGCAGTCTAGGACAGCAGGACTTGAGGATTCTGGGAGGAAGCGATGTGCACAGGGAGTGGGTTTCCTCAAGTGTCTGGAAGCGCTGCTCAATCTGCACATCTGCAGCAGAGATCTCTACCCCTGGGCGGCAGTGAGGCGGGAGAGATAAGCAAGCCTGGAGGGAAGGAGGCATCTTAATGAGAGCCTTAATATCTGCGGCTTTCACCACCAGATAAAGGAGCAGCCTTGCTGGTGGGAATTATTTCCATTCAGGTTTTTCAATGAAATACTTTCTATTTTATCAATGAAAGAGACATTCTTGAGGACTGACTCAGGGAGCTGATGAATTCTGATCCTCCGGAGGCACCGTTGAGCGCAGTGTTTATGGAATTACACTTCAGGGGATGCCGCTCATTTGGGATATGAAATTAGTACTTATTGTGGGCAGGAACAAGGTGGCCATGTATGAATTTACCCACAGACTTGCCCTGTAACATAGTGGCTTTGGGTACAGTGGTTTCTTTTCTTTTTTTCTTGTAGTGTTATAGTCAGGGGTTATGAAAACAATTAGAATCAGGACAAAGAATTTATAATATTATTTTATTATGGCCACCCAGAGTTTAACACAAAAAGGACAGGAAATCTGTCCACAACACTAAAGACCCATAATATTCAGCCAAGGGCCTGGATCCCACAGCAATGTCCTGCATGAGTGCAACTGAAGACCTAGAGCCCATGATAACGCCTCCCACAAGTCCAACTGGAGGTCTAGAGCCCACGAGGATGACTCAGGCCAGTCTGTTTTATGGATCTGCTGGGAAGCCCCAAAGGTCAGCGGTGGAAGCTAGAAAGTCTGTGACGGCGGGGTGAAGGAGCTGTGCTGGTGGGATGAGGGTTCTACACTGGAGCTGAGAAGTTAAGCTCATAGTAAAGACCAGGGCTGTTCTGAAAATCACCACAGCCATCCTCAGTGACAGAGAGGTCCTAAGCTCCTCCAATGATAAGAATGGTTGAGTACATGCTGGGAAGCCAGCATGACAAGTTTGTCCTGGAGATTAAGGGGTTCAGGTCTTCCCCTCCAGAGCCAAGAAGCAATGCTGGATGTAAGGGCCAGAGCTCCCCCAAACTGAACCACAGCCACTCTCACCGACAAGGTCCCGAGCTCCTCCTATGACAGTGGTCAAACTCACTCTGGGGAGGATAGCCATCATGAGCTCCTCCAGGAGAAACAACAGCTCAAAACAGCAACACTTTGGAGAACCCACAATGCTTTGCTCTTCTTATTTATGCTGGCAACTTTCCTCAGGTGGGCCACCTACCCTCAGCATCATGCTGATTTAATTTAGCTGGTATTAAGTTGACCACCAGTTTTTAATGCATAACATTTAGAAAGGGTCTTGCTGTGTAGTCCAGGCTGACCATGAACTCACTATACAGCTCAGCCTGGCCTTAAACTCATGGCAATCCTCCTGTCTCAGCCTCCAGACTGCTGAGTTTGCAAATGTGTACCGCTACACCCAGCTGAATATAGTCGGGTAGTTTGGGATCTGAGTCATCTGAAAACTTTTTTTTTTTTGGAGACAGAGTCTTGTAATGTAGTCCAGGCTGCCTCAGCTGCCTCTTGAGTGCTGGGATTACATGTGTGCACCGCCGTGCCCAGCTCAACCTGAAATTTTCCTTTAATTAATTAAGCTTATTGGTACATTTTAGGTATACATAGTGATCAGATTCCTCACAGGGGATTTGTACCTGTATGTGATAGATCTTGTGGCTTCCTTTTCCCCCATCTTCCTCTCCTCCTTTCAACTTCTCCTCCCTATTTACAAAAGCCTTCTTCCACTTTTTCCTTCTTTCTCATGCTTTTCTTTTCTCTTCCTTCCTTTCCACCTCCAACCACCCCTACTTTTCCTCCCCATTTGAACCATTTCTTCCTATTTCACAATATCTATTATATATTTCAAGTCCTTATTTACGCTTCTGGTTTCTCCCATCGGAGGAACAGTGCAATACTTACACATGTGTGTCTAATTTATTTCACTTCAAGAATTCCATCAGAAAATTCCATCTAGAATTCCATCTGAAAATTTATTTTTAAAAATATAATAAGTCCTATTTATTTTTTGTGCAGATGTCAAGTTTGTATCCAAAAATTTAAGATTTTTTTTTTGTACTGGGGATCAAACTCACAACCTTACACTTGCCAGGCAGGCGCTTATGCCTCTAAGCTAAATTCTCTACTTGAAAATTTAATACAGCAAGTTCCAACCTTACCTGAAAGGTCTGTAGCCACCACAGTTTCCACACAATGCTTCTAGTATGTGGGCAGATCATGTGAGACTTTGGGAACCGTAGTTTCTGTTCTTTGGCTTGGTTCAGTTTCCATCTTTTTGTTTGTTTGTTTCATTTTATTTTATTTTTTTAGAGGGTCTTGTTATGAGTCCAGGATGGCCTTGGACTCACTTTGTGGTCCCGGTGGGCCTTGAACTCAGAAAGATCATCTTTCTCAGCCTCCCTAATGATGAGATTACAGATGTGTACCAACATGCCTTTTAGTGTTTTTTTCTTGAAATCACTCTAAGTGGTTGGTAGTGATATCTCATTATACTGTTATTCTCTTTTGCCCTACTGACTAATGTTAAACATCTTTTTATGTCTTCTCTGCCACTGTTTACTTTGGTAAAGTGTCTTTTCAAGTGTTTGGTTTACTGATTGGATTTTTTCTTACTATTGCACTTAAGAGTTTTTTTGGGGGGGTTGGATTTTTTTTTTTTTTTTTTTTTTTTTTTTTTTGGTACGAGGATCGGACTCACAACTTCGCGGTTACCAGGCAAGCACTTGAACCACTAAGCTAAATCCTGGCCTAGAATATTCTTTATACATCCTTGACACAGTTTTTTGGATGCGTGATGGCCATGGAAGTGGATGTAGCCTCTCAATTACAAAACTACAGGATGTGCGCACAGAGCGGTTCCCAAATCCCTGCACTTGGAACCAATCAGAGAGTGCTATCTCAGTTCTCGCGAGAATTTGAGCGGGTTTGGGATGGGTCAGCCTAGGTCTGGTCAACCTGAGGAGTGGGGGATACTAACAATGGTCGCCACTGGGCTCAGGGCCACCGTGCTCTCTTCACAGTGGTCCGATCCCACCCTTTAGTGTGTACTTTTCCTACTTTTAATTGACCCATGTCTGCTTCTTTTCTTTCCACACCTTTAGTAAGTGTAAAAGCTCGCTGCCTTTTGCGCTTGCCTTGACCAATTCTTTGTTCAGGACAAAAAGAACCTAGAAACCACTTCTAGAAGGAGACCACGGCACCCCCAAACCCAGGAACATTTCCACAGAGCAAACATTTCTAATTTTCTTGGACAATATTTCATATCTATATATTGTACTCTGAGTGACTACTATGAAGATAACAGTATGCAGTGTATTATTACTCTCCTACTAGCCTGTTTTGAAACCTTGTTTTATTTTTATTTTTATTCTCTTTAAAATAAGTGAAATAAAAAGTTTCTAATTTTGATGATGAAGACAATTTATCAATTTTTTAAATCTTGGGTATCATGTGTTGTCATGTCTAAGAACTCTTCAACTAGTCCTAGATTATAAACATTTTATTCTGTTTTCTTCTAAGAGTTCAATAGTTTTGCATCTGACACTTAGGTCTGATTTATCTTTTTTTTTTTAATTTTATTTAAAAAGGAAAAAGAGAAAAAACAAAACAAAACAAAGCGGTGTAAGGGTACAAGTAATACAGAACTACAAAAAAAAAAAAAAAAAAAACAAACAGTAAGAAATCACCAGTTAATAGATTACATATTATCATCTTAGAGATAGTTGCTCAAATCACAGTATCAAAGTATACAAAGTGGACTTTCAAACAGTGAGACTGCAAACACTTGTGTTCAATGATCCAACCAAAAACATTAATATGGTCAGCTATTTAACACCCCTAAACACACTTGCTGTTGTATCCTTTAGAGATCTTTTCTTCCATCTCTTTTTTACAACAAAATTTACACATTTTGGGTTTTATTACTCCTTAGTTCTTATTACTTTTTTTTTGGGGGGGGGAGAGAATAAAGTCAAATATGGCAAAACAAAGCTGTCAGTCAAAGGATAGACATAGCACATGATGTAAAACAGACTACAAGGTTGTCAACAATGTCTCTTGTTTCCTTAAAAAGAATTGTCTATCTCATTAGATATTATAAAGTTGGACAAAACAGTGGAGAACAAGACCAATAAAACTTAGGCATTGTGAACATTACAGGACTTCCAAAGGAGACAATAGTCAAACCAGAATGGGCATCTTAGTGAATCTTATTGCCTTCATAGTAGTTGCCTATACCCTCAAACTTGATACTAGGTCTGATTTATCTTAATACATTAATAAAATAAAAGGGTTAACTCGAGATTCCTTTTTTGCCCATGAATATTCAATTGTTTCAACATTTATTATAAAGATTATCTTTCCTCCATTCAATTGCTCTTGCAATTCAGTGATGGGTCACTTGGTAAAGCTGGGCATGGTAACCCTGGCCTGTAACCCTGGCAGTTGGGAGGCTGAGGAAGGATGAATGCCATGAGTTTGAGGCAAACAAAAAACTCTGTTGGTGACACTCTGTGGGGCTATCTCTGGACTCTTCTGGATCATTAGTCATAAATGTCTCTCCTTTGGCCAGCATCACACTGTTACTTCCTGAGAGATATACAGGGAGATTAACCCTAATTTAAAAATCTGAAACATTTTGAATGTTAACATGTAAAATTTTCCTTCTCTTGGTATAGTCCAGGCTGGCCTCAAACTCACACCAGTCCTCCTGCCTCAGCCTCCCAAGTACTGAGATTACAGAAGTGCAAAATTGCACCTTTGACATCACAACGAAGGTCCAACACAAAATCTTGTATAAAACTACCGTCAGGCCATGTGTCAGAAACACAAATGAATTTCACGTTTACACTTGGGTCCTATCCCCAGGATATCTCATTAGATGTACAAAAATATTCCAAAATGTTAACAAAATTCAAAATTTGAAGCATTTCTGGTCCCAACTATTTTGGATAAGAAATACTTACCCAAAGATGTGTGAGCCGTATAATCAGGTGGCCCGAGGCCTCCCAGGTTATCCTGTCTCCAAATTTGCTCTTGGTGCTCTAGTTCCTTTGCCTGCCAAGTTCCAGAATCAGTGTGGCTGTATCTGCGAAGACTCCTGCCAGGACTCTGGTAGAGCAGTTTGGGGAAACCGACATTTTCCACGTAGAGTCTTCCAGTTCACAAACGTGCTACACCTCTCCATTTACTTAGTTGTTTATTGTTGCTGTTTTACTTTAAAAAAAAAAATAACGTATTAATCATCTTTCCTGTTGTTGCTACAAAATACCTGATGTGAATTCAAGGAGGAGGTGCTTATTTTGACTCACAGGTTCAAAGGTTTAGATCCAAAAGGGCACGGTGGAGGAAAGCTGCCTGTCCTAGGGTGGCTGGGGGCAGAGCAGGGGACAGGAGTCCAGGAAGGAAGGGGTGAGACCAGATGGAGTCTCCAGGACCACGCATCCCTCCAATGCCCACCCAGACACACTCCACTAATCTCTAGGTAGCTCTCAAACCCATGAAATGAGCAAGACTGACTAACCATCACAGCCGGGCCTGGTGGCCCATGCCTGTGATCCCAGCACTCAGGAGGATGAAGCAGGAAGATCACCATGACTTCAGGGCGAGTCTGAACTTCATAGGCCAGTCTGTCTCAAAAAACAAATGCAGAGCCAGGCATGGTGGTGCACGTCTAGAATGCCAGCCCTTGGGAGGTTGAGCCAGGAGGATCGATGCAAGTTCACGGTCAGCCTGGGTGACATAGTGAGACCCTATCTCAAAAAAAAAAAAAAAAAAAAAAAATCGCCCAAACTAAAGAGATTAACTCACAATCAGTGTTTTGTAATTGTTAGCATGCAGATTCCTGTACATATTCTGTTAGATTTATACCCAGTATTTCCTCCTTTGTGTTTTTTTGAAGTTATAAACAGTGCTTTTGATTTGTTTCCAGTTGTTCATTGCCAGCAATCATTTGATTGATTGCTTTTTGTGTATTGACTTTGAATCCTGAGCATCTATTAACCTCACTTATTCCAGGCATTTTATTTCTTGGTAAAGTTCTTAGGATTTTTCTTCCTTTCCAGTATGTATGCCTTTAATTGACTTCTACTTTATTAACAAAAGAGGTAAGCTGGGCATGGTGGCTCACACCTGTAATCCCAGCACTCGGGAAGCTGAGGCAGGAGGATCATTGTGAGTTCAAAACCAGCCTGGGCTACAAAGTGAGCTCAAGGCCAGCGTGAACTGCATAGGAAGACCCTGTCTCCAAAAAAAAAGAGGTTAGGGCATGGCTAAACTGGCTGGGGAAGTGGGCGTGACCCGTTAAGATCCCGGACACATGCGCAGAACAGTTCCTGAAGCCTGCACAGGGGCTTATGGGAGAAGGCGAGCAGGTTTTCAGGATGGGCGGGGTCTGGTGTCAGCCTGAGGCGTGGGCTCCCTGCTTTCTCTAGGGTGCGCTTTTATCTTGTTTTTTCTGCTTTTACTGGGCCGGCCAACCTCCCTCTGCAGAACCAGTTTCTCCTTCGCTCTCCACTTTTTCAGACAGAGTTTGCCACTGCTTTTTTCTTGTTTCATTCAGTCTTTTGGTTTGAGGCGAGAAGAACCAGCTCCAGCGGAGACATCAGTGCCGCAAAACCCCGTGACCTTTATTCGGTGAACCACTTTTAGAAGGAATCACACAATAACAATTTCACTGCAAATCTGCGTTCTTTTGTTTTTGTTTTAAAAACAGGCTCTCACTGTGTAGTTCAGATTGGTCTTGAAATTGTATAATCCAGACCCCTCAAAGTCCTGCCTCAGCTTCCTCAGTTCTGGAGTTACAATTTTCTGCCATCATGCTCAAAAAAATCTACTTATTTTTTGTTGTTTTGAGACAAGGTCTTGCTATGTAGTTCATGTTGGCCTTGAACTCATTATGTAACCTAAGCTGGCTTTGAACGTGCAGTGATCCTCTTGCCTCAGCCTTCTGGGTACTTAAAACAGTTGACAGGGCTGGGGATACAGCACAGGGGCACAGCGCCTGCCTGTCAAGCACTAGGTCCTGAGTTTGATTTCTGGTACAACAACAACAAAAAGAGTAAAAATCAATGGCTTTTACTATAGATCCATGTACAACCAGTAGCACAATCAATTTTAGGATATTCCCAACACTTTGAGGCCAGCCGGGGCTATGTAGCAAGTTTGAAACCAGCCTACACTACATACTGAGACTTTGTCTTAAAAAATTAGAATATTTTCATCACTTTAAAAAGAAAGCCCACACGCTTAGCTATTTATGCCCAGCCTCCTGGTCTCCTTAGCTCTGAGCAACCACTAAACTATGTATTTGCCCAGCCTGAGTGTTTCATATAAACAAAAAATAATATAATACACATTTTGTGTGTGACTGGCTTGTTAGCATGTTTTCAAAGTTCATTCGTGTTATTTTATGTATCAGTGTTCTGTCCTTTTCATGGCTGAATAATACTCCAAGGCATGGGTATAGCACACATTGTATAAACAGCTGGGCTCCTTTCATTTCCTGGTTATTCTGAGCAGTGCAGCTTTGAACAACCTTTGGTGCTGGCGTATGCTTTCCAGTCTCAGAACTAAGATGTAGGTATTTCTGGGTAAAATGGTAACTGTATTTAACCATTTGAGAAACTTCTAGATCCTTTTGCAGAGTGGTTATCCTTGTTGAGGTTCAGATCAGGATCATGAATCATCTAGACATCTATGATTTCAAAACAAAACAAAACTGTATTTTCCTTTTCTTAAGAAAGAAAAGGAAAGCCAGGTATGGTGGCCCATGCCTGTAATCCCGGAACTCAGGAGGCTGAGGCAGGAGGATCACTGTGAGTTCAAAGGACAGTTTGGGCTACACAGTGAATGCAAGATCAACCTGCACAACACCACTGTCTTCTATTTCTCTCCAAGAAATCGAAAGAAAAAGAGCATATTGAATCCTAGTCGTGGAGTCAGTTTTCATCAACATATGGAACAGTATCAAGGGGTCCCCGCCTGCTGGACTCCACACACAGGGGATTCCCTGGGGTGCAGTGCAGTGTCGGGGCATAGGCCTGAGCACCCTGACTGGGAGACAGAGGCCGGAGAACCGGGTTTGGCCCGCCCTCATTAGAGGCATCTATGCAGCGCGCCTTGGTTCTGCACCGGGGCCAGGGTCACCGTGGGGCCGAGGTAACATTAATTATTTTTCCGCTTGTCGGATCCCATGAAAAAGATGTGCAAACGGCCTGTTTGTGAAGAGCGTGGGCAGGGGCTGTGAGCTGATTCTGTCAAACCAAGTCAGGGCCTCCCGGGTGTGGGCGGGGTGCCCGGCGGGACCTGGGGCGTCAGGGCCCAGTCGGGGAGCCCAGCCGGCCAGCTCTGGGCTGAGGGCCGAGGCTGTGTCCCCTGCTTGTCCCCTGGGCCAGGAGAGGCCTTGAGCTGTCCCCTCCACAGAACAGCACCGGCTTCTCACGGTGACTTGGGAGCCCTGTAACTGGGTGAAGAAGGTACAGCTACAAAGTTTAGCTGATGCACAAATAAGCTTTGAAAACTGCCAATCAGGCTCAGTGGTGCATACCCATCATGCAGCACTCAGGGGAGGCTGAGGTGGAAGGGTTGCCCCAAGTTCGAGACCAGCCTGGGCTACTAGCAAGACCGTGTCTCAAAAAACAAAATAATATCAAAAACGACCTTTAAAAATAGATTATCGTGACCCTCAAGGTAGGCCACTTCCCTGCATGCTGGCACGGTGGCACCCCCGTCCCTGCCTGCTTCTCATCAGCAGTGACTCCAATGATTTCCAAGCAAAGCTGCCCTCGGGTACGGGTACTGCCATGGTGCCCTCTGGGTGGTGAGGTCCGGGGTAACCCACACCCGGCCTGACAGATGGTCCTGGGAGGGTGTCCTCAACCTCACAGGTGAGCCCCAGGGGACACCAGGGCCAGCGTGTAGCTGCTTGAGTCTCAGTTCAGGACTTTGCCACCAGCCCCCTGCTTCCCAGGGACCCAGAGTACAAACAAAGAGCAAAACACAAGGTGAGACAGTGGCGAATGGGGAGGTGGATCCGTTGCCAAACAGAGGGGGACGGAGAGTCCAGGGGAGGCAGCAGAGAACCAAGACGCGTGGTTCGTGTGACCGATTGGATCGTCCTGAGCTGCAGACAGGGACATTGCCGTGGTGCCCCGTGACTCTGGTTTCACCCCAGGTGGTCTGGGAGCTCTGGTCCCCAAAGTTAGTACTGGAAAATAGTCTATGGGAGGAAAAAGGAGAGTTTGCACGGTCGGCTGTGTTTTGGGAACTGGATTAGCCAGAGCTGAAAGCACCACATCCAGCCCTTTTCTAGGTGAGCGGCTGTGGGCGCGGCCAGGCCGGAGAGGACAGCTTTGGCTGTGAGGGTCCCCCTGCCATGCAGGGGATTTGGGTGCTGCCATCACTTTGTGGATGAAAGAAGAGGAAAATAGTAGGAGGTTTGTGTATTACTCCGCATAGAAAGTCAAGGTTTTGGGCTGGGGATTTAGCTCAGCGGCATAAGCGCCTGCCTGGCAAGTGCGCAGTCGTGAGTTCTATCCCTGGTGCCAAAAAAAGAAAGAAAAAAAAAGAAGAAGAAAATCAAGGTTTTCTCTGACACTCTTACTTGTCTAAGCCTCCTCTAGGAGGCTAATTTCAAGTTGTCTTTATTTTTGTCTGGATCTTTCCCTGGGCCGAGCGCAGAGCCCGAGCCATGGCTGTTATCCAGGTAGTGTTCATTAAATGAGTTATTTAATAAATGAAGGAATGCCCAGGAGTCTGCTTGAAAGGTGATGCAATAGCATCCGCCTTCCTGAGAAGCGAGGTGTTTCCTTGTGCATCCTTAAAGGCAGCCAGATCAGATAATCCCGATGGTCCATACAGAAAGAGCATCACCAGCGAAGCCTTTTTCTCTGCACCTATAACACTAACCGCACAGGCAGGCTGGGCAGGAATGGTTGTGTAGGTTACGCACTGCATACATGATGGCTGTTCCCATTTACTGCTTTCTAGAAGTGTTTACAGCAGACTCAGAAGGACGACCACGTAAGCATAATTAAAGAGCATTTGTAGTTAAAGGGAGTTTGTAGTTGTTTTAGGTGCAACGGGTCCAGCTGTGACGTGTGTGCTTATAGTTGTTACATCAGGTGGTCTTGTGGGGTATGGACAGTGACGGGCCACAGGAAGCAGATGGTGGGTGCTCGGGAAACTCTTCCGCGTGGAAGCCGTGTTCTTCCAAACCCACTCACTTCCCACTGCTTAACCGGATGTGGGTGACAGGCCCAGGCCGGGCTCTCCCATTTGCACAATCACTGATTTGGATCGGAGCCTGGTTCCGGGGTCACCCGTCCCAGGGTGTGCCGGGCCCGGTCCTCTGCACTCACCTGCTGTGGCCCTGGCTGTGTGATGCCTGCACCTCCGTGAGGGAAACCTGGGGCTCCCACGGATCACTGTGGCCTGGGCAAGATCCTTGCTTTGCTTTTTTCTCCTTCTTTTCTTCTCTTTCGCTTTCTGTTTTGTTTTGGTCTGGTTTTTGAGACAGGATCTCACTGTGTAGTTCAGGCTGGCCTCAAACTCTCAGCGATCCTCCTGCCTCAGCCTTCCAAGTGCCAGGATGACCCTGTGTGCGCCTGTGTGCCGCTGTTTTCTCTCTTCATATAGAAATGGCGGTCCTTGCACCTTTGGGATTGTGCTGGGGCTTCCGCATATTGTGTGTACCTAGCACCAAGGACAGCACGGGGCTTTGCCCTTGATGAGGGTCCTGCCTCCTGTCCTGCATCACCCAGCCCTGGTGGCCGGGCCAGGTCCCCTCGAGTGCCCTGTGCTCCCTTCAGGCACTGCAGGCTGCAGGCAGTGAACTTTGAGCTCTGTGCTGCCCCCAGTGGTGGTGGGAGCCCTGCAAGAGCACACAGACCTGGCCTCAAGCTCTTGTTCCTTACTTGTGTGCGCTCCCACATTGTGGAGATGTGACCCAGGGCCTTCGAAATGAGCTACATCTGCTACTCTTCGGACTTCATTTTGACACAGCGTCTCATTACATTGCCTCAAGTTGGCAGGTGGGACTTGAACTTGTGACCCTCCTGCCTCAGCTTCCCTCAGGGCTGGGACTACAGGTGTGCACACTGGCCAGGCGGTCCTTCCCTAGGAGGCCCTGGGAAGGTTTCATTCTCTTACAGGACCGGGACCACTGTCAGCAGGGCCACCAGACACGGGGCCCCAGGACCACTCCGAGTCTCCATGGTGCCCTGGCTCAGAGCTCCCGGGATCTGTGACCTTTCTCCTGAGGTCTCAGAACCGTCCTGGCCATGTGGTCCAGGTGGATCAAGCCCTCGAGCCATGTAGCAACAAAAGCAAGACTTGTTTGCCTAACCCTGATGGGGTGAGAGGAAAACCCCGAGGACTGGTGAGCTTTGTGACTGTGTAGCTCCCCAGGGATCTCTGTCCGGCTGGGTGAGGTGGCAGAGGCTGGTCATCTCAGTGTTCTGAAGGCTGAGGCAGGAGGATCCTGAGTCGAGAGCCAGCTGGGGTTATACAGGGAGGACCTGGGTCAAAATAAATAATAGATCGGGTCAAATTCCAAATGAGATTTTCCGAATTCAAGTATATGTCTTTGTCACTTTGGTTCATGTTATAATGTGCTTTTTATATAACACTTGGCTTGGTTCCTGATGTTTTGTGTGGGGATTTTTCCTATTGCTCTGGTATGTTTCTCTTTTTCCTTTCTTTAAATTTTTTTTGAGAGGGTCTCACTATGTAGCTCAGGCTGGTCTTGAACTCACTGTGTCGCCCTCCCAGGTTGATCTCAAACTCATAGGGACCCTCTTGCCTCGGCCTCCCAAGAACTGCCCGGTTCCCTGTCTTTGTGTTCCATCACCCCCATTTCTCTCCCTCCCTCCCTTTTTCTTTCCTCCTTCCTTAGATTATCCATTTATTGTATCACATAAGGAGTGGTTCAGACGCAGATATGCTGCTGGCCGGGCTGGCACACACCTGTAATCTCTGCGCTCCTGAGGCTGAGGCAGGAGGATCCCTGTGAGAGTTCGAGGCCAGCCTGGGCCACATAGCAAATTCATAGACAGCCTGAGCTCCACGGCAAGATCCTGTCGCAAAAACAAAAACAAAAACAGGCCCCAAATGCCCCGAAGCAGAGGTAGGCGCCCCTAGCGGCCCCCTCTGCGCCCGCAAAGCTGTGCATGGGAAGCAGACAGATGCCCGGGCTGAGCCGGCACAGCTGTGCACGGTGACACCGCCCAGGGGAGAGGCAGCGCCACCTTTTCTCAGCCTGGCCGGGGTCACCGCGGGCGCCCCCAGTGGTTTCTGGGCTGGGGTCCCGGGCAGCCGCCCTCCGTGCCCGGGGTGGCGGCGGTGGGAGCGCCAGGGAGCGCGGGCCAGGGGAGCCCAGGTGCCAATTACGCGGGGATAAATAGCCATTACGGAGGGGCCTGACAACTGCAGGCGACCGCAGCCTCTTGGCGAGCAGCTGCGCCTTTTCCCACTGATCCCGCGGGCTGGGCCGAGCCTCCTGCAACCCCAAATAACAGGCTGGCGAGGAGGCGGGCAGCGGCGGGAGGCCGGCCTTCCTGTCGGGGGCATGTGAAGCGCGGCCAGGAGAGGTAATTACGCCCTGCGCTCCCTCGTCCCAGACAATGCGGGATCAACACCTGCCTCCTGGAAATCGTGAAAAAAAAGTTGTTCAAGGTTTCAGCCCAGGAAGAGGCCGGCTTTTCCTGTAGGTTTCGGTTGGATGAAGCGATGGAACGAGGAGAGAGGAAAGGACAGAAGACAGAGGGAAAAGGAGCGCAGAGTTCCTCCCCAGCATCCACCTGGGGGGCTCTGGGCAGCCCGCCCTTCCCTAGATCACCTGCCCCCATGTGTCACACAACCTAGAGCCTCGCACTCAGGATTTAATAGGGGACCAAGAATCCCTCAGGAAGCCAAGCCTTCCTGCAAGTCTGTTTGGTTGCTTTTTTTTTTTTTAAAGACAGGATCTGGCCACCTAGTGCAGAACTGGCCTTGAACTCACTCAACCCCAGGCTGGCCTCGAGCTCTCGGAGATCCTCCTGCTTCAGCTTCCCAAGCTGGCATTACAGGTGTGCATGGCCTCACCCAGGTATCCTGCACATCTTTGCACGGCTGAGTTTGGCTGTTTGTGGGCCTCTGTGCCGGACCTGTCCCCATCCTTCAGGGTCCTGTAGATGTGGTCGGTGTAGCAGGGGAGCCCTTCAGGGCGTCCTGTCTGAGAGGAGGGCTAACGGCGCAGGATTCGGGATGAGACTTCTGCATGGACTCGCCCCGCTGTCTTTGTCAGCACTGACAGGGCAGCTACTTAGCCTTGACCCGCAACCCCCTGAGCTCCTATCTGTCAGCTACGGAGAACAGTGCTGTCCTCCTGGCTTGGTCCGGGATCTGATGGGTTAAATGTGGGCGAAGCAGCTGAGTTCACAGCGAGCACCCACCGGAACATGTTGGCAGGGTTTTGAGGGGAATAAGAAGTCCCAGGACCAGGAAGACAGGGGAGGCCGCTCACTCCCAAGGCTTCAGATGCAAAACCACACAACTTCTTACAGCAGTGACCTCTCCTTCCTTTCCACTGAAAAACACCCCCTACTGGAATTCGAAGCATCCCCCCAACCCTCAAAAATCTCATCATGAAGTTAGTTTTACATTACTTTGCTTTTTTAAAACCTCATGAATACTAGGCATGAGTTCCACCATGCTGTTTTCATCTTGGGGTAAGTAACTTATTTATTTATTAACAGTGCTTTGCTATATAGTTCAGGCTGAGTTTGAACTCCCCACATAGCCCAGGCTGGTTTCAAACTTGAACTGATCCTCCTGACTCAGCCTCCCAATACAGATATGTGCCACCATGCTAGGCTTAAATTTTTTAATTGACACAATAATTGCGGATATTTATGGGATATGGTATCATATTTCAGTCATCTACACAGTGTGTAATGATCTCATCGGGCAATCAGGGTAGCTCCCTTTAAACATGGGTCACCTCTTCAGAATACTTCATCCCTCTGAAGATTTTTTTTTTTTTTTTTTGGTGGTGGTGGTGGTGCCAGGGATTGAACCCAGCCACTTGTGCATGCAAGGCAGGAACTCTATCACTGAGCCACGTCCTCCCTCTGAAGATTTTAAGCCAGTGTCAGTTGCCAGGATGGCAACCGGGCATCAGACCTGAGCACCAGTGGGTCGCCTGTGTGGGCAGCTTGTGTGCCTACAGGGCCACCAAAGGACTTTGTTTTCTCTGCCCAGATCCCTGCACCAGAACAGCCAGGTCCAAGCCCTGGCCTTGGCCTGACGGGCGCCACCAGTGCTAGAGAAAGTCTCACAGCCCTCCTTCCTTCCCCTCCTGTCCTCCCCCACCCCCTTCCTCTCTCCCTCACGCTTTTGAGGGAGACATTTTCTTTAGGAGCTGGAAAGAGTTACAAGTGCCAGGCCAGCACAGGCAACTTAGCAAGACCTGCCTCTAAACAAGATAGAGAGCTGATAGACTGACACACACACACACAGAGATGGTAGATGGCAGATGGGTGATAGATGGACAGACAGATGCAGGCACACGGGAAAGTACGGGAGTATAGCACAGGGAGAGGCAGGGCGTGAGCCTAGCGTGTGCCACATCAGAAGTTCAGTCCCCAGTGCCACCAAAGAGGAGGAGGAGAGGAAGGGAACTCGAAGAAAGGGGGCCAGGAAGGAAGGAGAATAAACTCCCTGGTGAAGTCATCTGAACCTGGTGTGTTTCAGTGGCTTTGTTCCTGGTGTAAGATTGAAATGCAGAGGCGATGCGCTCAGAAGAGTGCCCTCCCCGCAAGGCACTTCATATCTAACCCCTTCCCCTCCCCTCCCCTCCCCTCCCCTCCCCTTCCCTTTCCTTCATTAGGGAGGGAGTCCTCTAACAAGGATGGTAAGGGAAGGGAAGGGAAGGGGAGGGGAGGGGAAGGGAGGGAAGGGGAGAGGAGGGGAGGGGAGGGGAGGGGAGCACAAAAGGAACTGGCATCCTTCAGTATCAAGCAGGTTTCTTGGCTGGGTGTGGTGGTGCCCACCTGCAATCTCAGCAGGTGAGAGGCTGAGGCAGGAGAAATGCCTTGAGTTCAAGGCCAGCCTGGGCTACATAGTGAGACCTTGTCTCAAACAAAAGAATACGCTGTTCTGCACTGTTTCTTCTCCAAATTATCAAATTATCCAGTGGTCGAAAGGTATTTGGGCCCATGCAGGCCCCCCAGTCTGCGGTAGCACCAATTTGTGAATGGGCTCCTGAGGGAAGCGGCCTGGGCTCCTAATTGGAGCCGACTGCTGCGGAATGACTGCCGGCCGTCAGGAGGCTGCATAATCAGCCCCGCCACCGCCGCCCCAGCAGGCCGGGACATCTGCGGTAATGAACTTGGAAGGTTCGGGAGGGCGAAGCACAGGCCGGCTCTTGTCAGCGGAACAAAAGAGATTGGGGCGCTCCAGGAGAAAGGGGCGGGGGAGAGGACAGTGCGGGACCACAGCGCAGCGCCACGGTGACAGCCAGGACCCAGGGCTCCTGGAGGACAGGCCCCGAGGTCACGGCGACAGGGGCTGCCTGCCCAGAGGCAGGAGTGAGACTCTGCAGCTGCAGGCCTCGGGGTCAGGGGTCACTGCGTGTCACTGATCTGAGGGTCCCGCTCCGCAGCAGTCCCAGCACCCACACCGCAGAGGAGCCGGCCCGCGTGCAGAGGACGCGCTGATTATCGTCCTGGTGGACTGAGGGTTTGATTGTGAAGCAGCAGAGAGGATTGAGAGGGAAGTCTGTTGCTAAAGCTGTCACATATATATATTGAAATGTTTTCTTTTGTTTCTTATTTGTTTTGTCTTTTTGAGACAGGGTCTCACTGTGCAGTTCAGGCTGGCCTTGAGCTCACTTTGTAGCCCAGGCTGGTCTCGAACTTGCCAGGATTCTCCTGCTTCAGCCTCCTGAGTGCTGGGATCACAGGAATGTGCCAACACGCCTAGCTATTTTTAGAAATACTTTTATGGTCAAATATTTTTTTTTTTATTTAAAGAGAAAAGAAAAAAAAGTGAAAGGGTACAAGTTATACAGATTTACAGAAGAAAAAAATGAACAGTAGGAAGTCACTAGTTAATGGATTACATATTGCCATCTTAAAAATAATTGTTCAAGTCACAAGATTAAAGCTTGTAGAGTGGACATTCCAACAATGATACTGCAAACAGTTCTGTTCAATGATCCAATAAAACTCTGTGATATCATTTTCTATCTTATACACTTAAATATACGTGCAGTTATATAGTTTAGAGCACTTTCTTTTCCTCTCTTTTGTACAATGACTATTATACATTTTGGGTTTCATTGCTCTTTTATGGTCAAATATGATGACACACAGAAAAGTGTATAAATCATAAATGTATGCACAAACATAAAGGCATTTTTCAAAAAGGAAGGCTAAGACGCTGGACTTGGTGGCACAAACCTGTGATCTCAGCACTCAGGGGGCTGAGGCAGGAGGATGGACAGTTTGAGGCCAGCTGGGGATGCATAGTAAGTTCAAGGCCAGTTTGGACTACACAGTGAGACCCTGTCTCAAAAAACAAGTTGGGGGCTCTTAGAAAAAAGCAATAAAAATAAAATAAAATAAGTAGAATAAAAATAAGAAAAATAAAAAGGGCCGGGGATGTAGCTCAGTGGCACAAGCACCCACCTGGCAAGCATGCGATTGTGAGTTTGATCCCTGGTACAAAAAAATAAACCCAAACAGATGAGGTAGGAGGATCACAAGTTCAAGCTCACCTTGGGCAGTTTAGCAATTTAGCGAGAATGTCTCAAATGAAAACATAAAAAAGGGCTGGACTGTGCCTCAGTGTGAAGACCCCAGGTTCAGCCCCTGGTTCACACCCATACCCAACACCACACACACACCCCTTACACCAAACACACACACACACACACACACACACACACACACACACACACACACGAATCAGAGGGAATATTTGGAAGGGGACTTGGGCAAAGAGACAGAATTTTGTTAAAACTCAATCTGCCCTTTACTGACATTAATGTCTGGCACGGCTTCTAAAAGGCATCCTTCTCTTGATTCTTATTCTGGTTGTTTCCTGGCTTCTCTTAGTTTTGCCATCTAGAGAAACCTTCATTTAAACTCACCCAGTCGAGCAGTCTCTAGATTCCTTATTCTTTTGTTTTTGAGACAGAGTCTCACTACACAGCTCAGGCTGTGCTCAAACGTGAAGCGATCCATCTGCCTCAGCCTCCACAGTGCTGTGATCGCAGGCATGCACCGCCATGCCAGGCGTAGTTATTTTATTTTATTCTCTTTTATTTTTTGAATCCTTTTCCTTTCATCTGTTAATGGGCACCTTGGCTGAGCCTAGGTCTTAGGTCTTGTGAGTGATGCCACAACTGCAACAGAAAATGTGCCCCCTTCCCCTGCAGTATACTTTAGTTTCTTAATTACCCAGGTATTAGTTCTTGTTGCAGTTCCGGCTGCTTTTGGTCTCCTGGAAACGGCTGGTCCGTCGCGGTGATGCACACTGTAGACACACGTCCCCCACCGGCAGGCCCCCTGCCTCTGTGCTTCCTGCCTCCTTCTCCAACATAGACCTAGCTCACCAGGGATCAGGGCCTGATATTTTGAGGATGATCCCAATCTGTGCCCGTCAACATAAGATAAATCTGCCTCCAAATGCTGGGTGTCCTGTCAGGGTTTCTGTTTGCTATTGCAAGCTCAGCACGCAGGTGTCTCTTGGCTGTGCCAATGTCATTTCTCTCAGACATTTGAGTGTACTCAGCAGCAGCACTGCTGGCTCATACAACAGGTCTGTTTTTCATTTTTTAAAGCACTTCTCTACTGCTTTCCATAATGGCTGCACTAACTTACCGTCCCAATAACAATGTACAGGAGTTCCTTTTCCTGTCTATCGGTAATGGCTCATGTCTCGATGTCTCCACAAAACCTCAAGTGGTCAGAGGTGGGGTTTTTCAGAGGTGGCTTGGATAGAAGGTGTGTGACACTGAGAGTCTCAGTGCAGGTGCAACACTAGGCCCAAGGGCAACGGGCTTAAGGGTGTGACTGCTGCCTGCCCTGGGAGCCGGAGAAGATGTAAGGGACAGAGAGAGCCGTCCTCCCTCATTGTTTCCTGCCTCCTGCCCACCAGGAACTGTTTCCCCTCTGCCCTGCCAGCCTGCCCGGGAGCCAGTCAGTGACAGACTGAAACCTCCACAAACTGTGTGCCGCATAAACCTTCCTCCTTTCGCTTTGGGTGTTGGCTGTTTTGTCTCAGCAAGGAGAGAGAAGTAACTATGGCAACATCTCTGCCAGCATTTAAAAAAAGGAAAAGGGTCCCGAGCTGAGATGATACCTCATTGCATTTCCTTATACATTTGGCTATTTGTATCTCTTCTTTTGAGGTGTGTCTATTCAGGTCATTTGTCCATTTTAAAATTGAACTACATGCTTATTTTTCAGTCTTTTGAGTTCACTATGTATTCTGAATTTTAATCTTTTGCCAGGAGAATAGTTGCCAAATGTTTCCTCCCATCCTGTGAGTTATCTCTTTATTCTGTTGATTCTTTTGCTGTGGAGAAGCCTTTATTTTATTTTTATTACTTTGGCTTTTTGAGGCAGGCTCTTGTTTGCAGTACAGACTGGACTTGGACTCACTATGTAGCCCAAGCTGGCCTCAATCTTATGACTTTCCTGCCTCAGCCCCTCAAGTGGTGGAGTTACAGACATGCGACACCATGCCCATCCCAGAAGATTTTTAGTTGGATGTGATATCACTTGTCTATTTTTGCTTTTGTTTCCTGTGATCTTTGAGTCATATCCAAAAGATTATTGCTTCCATCAGGTTCTGAAAGTGTTCCCCATTTTGTCCTAGTACTTTCAGAGCTTTGGATCTCACATTTGGGTATTTGACCCATTTTGAGTTGATCTTCATATAGCATGAGGAACGAGGTCAACCAGTTGTCCATCTTATGCTGCTGATTTTCTGGAACCACTTGCTGAAGAACTGAGCCTCTCTGCAGTCTATGTTTCTTACACCTTTTGTGGAGAATCAGTTGTTGTAAATGCTTAGATTTCTTTCTGGGACTCTGTTGATCTGGGCTCTGTTTTTATGCCAGTGCCACACTGCTTTAGTTACTGTGGCTCTGTAATATGTCTTGAAGTCTGACATAGGGACACCTACAGCATTGTTCTTCCACTCTGGACCACTGACTGAGTCACTTTCCTACTGGCTGAGACACTGCATTCAGAACACACAATTTATACAAGAGGTTTGTTTGGGTTTGCAGTTTGTGGAGGTTTCAGTTCCTAGCAGAAGGGCAGAGCAGGGACCAGCTTCTCAAGTCCGAGGCTGGGGCAGCAGAAGAACAGAAGGGAGGAGCCCAGAGGAGCTGAAACCTTCCAGGCGCTGCCCCGTGACCGCCCCTGCCCCTCGGCCCCCTCCTGGCTGCCAGTCAGCTACAGGCCCAGCCTGTCACCCTCCAAAAGCCAAAGCCCCGCCCAAGGCCCCCACCGGCTTTGCCTGTTTGGGGTCCCCTGTTCTGCTTCTCATTCTGTGAGGAATGTCACTGTCATTTTGATGGGGATTGCATTCTACCTGTAAATCTCTTTGGGCAGTGTGGGCATTTCCGAAATATTAATTATACCGAGGATTCCCCATATAAAGTGCAGGTTCAGAAATACTGTGTCACTCGTTCTGTAATGACCTCACAATGGATCCACGCCGCTGGTGAGACTCCTCCCGTCCCTGGGCCTTGCTCATTTTCTCCGGCTGACCTCTCCCCCTGCGCCACCCCAGCGCTCTCTCTCACCCAGTCAGCATCTCTGACATTTCCACTGGGTGACACATGTGGCCCAGGGGAGCCGGCAGGGGTCTCCATTTGGCTGTCTAGGTGTTTGCCAAATGTATTCCCAGGGCTGACTGGGAGCAAGGTGTACATTGACGCCAGCTCCCCAAAACCAACAACCCCGTACCTGTCCTGATTAACTTCCAGAGGTCCAATCCTGCATTTATCTCTGTGTCTGTCACTTTGTTCTAGAATGCAAGCTCAGGAGAGCATTCCTGACATTCAGGACAGTGAATTGCATGTAATATTTGTTTACAAATTTATTACTTGAGTATCAGCAACTCTATGGCTCCAGATCTAAAGTATGTTCAGAGCATCCACAAAATCAAAGCTGTTTTGATAACACAAAGATTTGCTGTTTCTTTTCTTTTCACGTGGATAGTGATATAACATTTGTGCTTTTTGTTTATACTGAATGGAGTACTACTCTGCCATAAAGAAGGGTAAATTTGAGTCATTTGTAAGGAAATGAAAGCACCTTGAGACCGTAGTGTTAAGTGAAGTAATCAGACACACAGGCTTGAATATCACATAGTTTCTCTGATCTGAAAAGTCTAATATATAAATAAAGCACAAAACAAAAGATTATAGGGGAAAAAAGAGAAAATCTTATTCTAATTCAGCATGGACAATATAAAAATAAAAGTATACCGTGGTGTTAGGGATGTAGCTGATTGCAGAGGCCCTGGGCTCAATCCCTAGTAGGGGTTTGTGGGGGGATTATTTTGTAGCTTCCCCTTTCGCCAAGGTGTGGCAGCTGCTTTAAAAGGGGCCTCAGGTTTTACTCCTGGCTTTGAGATCCAACCTCTGGAGTCCTCAGCTAAAGGTCGCCCGATTTTAGACTTCGGACATGGATTTCCCTTTTCTGTCCTCTTCGCTGGTCTCGTCTTTCTGCGCGCTCACCAGGGGCTGGTGGCTGCAGGGTAGAGCTGCTCCTCACATTGGAGGATTGCGGGCGTGCTTAGCTCCCCTTACTCCTGGAAACCTCCAGCTCCTACTTAATCCTGCCGTTTTATAATTATCATTTAACTATCCCCCATCTAGAAATGCGAGCAGAAAGAATAGGGTGCTGCCTGGAGATTTCCTCCAGAAAATGATGTTAAACCTGGGCCCTGAAGGAGAAGCAGGAGGGGCAGGCAGGCAGCGGAGGAGGAAGTGATGGGGGGCCGGGAGGGGCTCTTGGGGCACAGTGGGAACAAAGACAGAGAGGGGGCCAGGAGCGTGGGCTCCAGACCTGGTCCTCCTGGCCACAGGAGAGGGACTCACCCCGCAGTCTTTCTGGTGTTTATAGGCCCCAGGGGCCAGGGAGAACGTCTCCTCTCTCTCAGTGGCTGGTGGCTTCTCTCAGATGCCACCTGCATTGCACACTTTAAGGACTCACCTCAAGGATGAGCCCAATCTGTAAACTCGGACCAGGGTCCTAATTGTTTCTATGTCGTCTTCCCCCAGCCCGATCTCTTGGGCCCCATGTGCACAAGGTCTATGCTTTCTACTGTCGATCTTTTTAATTTGCTCTTTGACTTACATATACTTTGGGTTTCACGTGTACGGGAAACCAGGCCCTATTTAAGCCTGAGCCTCATTTATTTTACTTAGCATTAAAGTTCCAAAGTGCATCCATTTTCCTACATGTAACTCAGCTTCATCCTTCTTGCTTGGGAGGCGGTTTCCCTGACAACCACGAAGTAGCCAGGGAGCTTGGGTGACTTCCCCTGGGAGCCAGAATCCAGAGCCTCCCCACCAGTGTCTGGGGAACCCAGGGTGCAGCTTGGAGCAGAGGGCTGAGGAAGGGCTCAGAAGGGCTCAGCCCTCTTCCTGGGCCTGCCAGTGGCCTTGCCCACCTCTGCTGCCCGCATTGCTTGGTTACGGATACCGGCCTGCGTGTTTACCATTTTAGTTACGGCCCTGTGGGTTGAACCCAGGGCCTTTGAATTCAGTTACATCTCCAGCCCTTTTTTATTTTTCAACCAAGGTCTTGCTAAGTGACTAAATCACCCAGGCTGGGCTTGAACTTTCAAACCTTCTGCCTCAGCCTCCCCAAGAGCTGAATTACAGACCAGCACCATCACACTGCCTACCTGCATGCTTATTGTTACATTTATTTCTGGGTCTTTTTTTTAAGTTTCCAGTGACAGAACCCAGGGCTGCCTGCATGCTAGGCAAGCCCTGTAACCCTAAATTAACCCATTCCCACAGCCCTAATATTTTTTAAATTATGGAAATGAACAATTTAATCATCGGTGCTTGAACTCAGTGCTTGATGTTGTGCCTAAGCATGAAACCCGTCCCCTGTCTATGTTAGTACTGGCCCTGGCCTGGAGAGGGCCTCCTGGTTGTGGACCCCACGGGAGTGCAGGGTGTCACCCATTGAAAACTAAGGAACACAGTCCTTCTGCTCTTTGGTTTGTTGTTGCAATAGTGACAGGGCAGAAACTGTTTTTATGAATTGCTCACTTCTAGAATGAAAAAGAAAAACCACTGTTTTTTTTCTGAGGAATGTTTTGTAATCGGGTTTGATTAGCTCCGATAAAGTTTCAGGTGGTTTTGTGTTTTCAGGGTGGCCCAGCCCTTCACCTGGAGATCTCTGCTGACCACCTGGCTCCCCCTACCCGGGTCTCTCTGTCCCCTGTGGCTCCTGACTCTCCAAAGCCTCTGCTTCAGGACACTGGACTCTGGGGACAGTTTTGTTCCTACAAAGAGGACCAAGGCTTCGGGACTCATCTGTGTTTTGCCCAAGAGGGAGGGAGCCAGGGCGCCAGCTCCAGCTGGACGCCTTTCCTCTCCTGGGCTTCCTGCGGGTCTTCTGCTCCCGTGGGGTCTTGGGGAAACCTGGGCGATTCCTGGGCTTTCTGCGCCTTCCCACGCCCCTCCGCGCACGCTGCCCAGGCCCCTGGGGGTCTCTCCCCTGGGTCCCCGAGACGCATCCTGCCACCTAGAGGCCCACGGGAGAACTCCTTCCCGCGGGCGCTCCACAGCCCGAAGTCCACGCCTTCCGCGATGTGCAGACCTTTCCCACGCCAAGCTCGGGTGGGAGGTGGAGCCCTCATCTGGGGGGTGTCCTAGGGACTTGGGGGTCACCCTTGATGAGGTGGAAGCCGGCCCGAACCTCTGCTCTGCTCGGACTCCGAGCAGTGGGAGCACTGGGCTCTGCTTGCTGTGATCCAGCCGGGAAGGACCAGAGCACCGGATTCCCCGGAGCACCCCGATTCCCTGGAGCACTCCGATCTCCAGAGCACCCCATCCTTGTCCCTGGGGGAACGGGCCAGGCGGACGCAGAAGCAGGGTGGCTTAGTCTGGCAGTTGCTCGGGGATAGCGGCCGGGAGGCCGCTGGGGGCGCCTTCAGGCTGGGACGCCCCCTCTGCGCCCCAGTCCTGGAATCCCTGGCTCCCGCTGCGATCTCCGGCTCCGCCTGCGGTGGTGCGGGCGCCTGGCAACCGCTGTCCCGGGGAGCCACGAGGGCCCTGCGCCCCACGTGGCCCCTTCTGCACCTGCGGCAGCCACCCTGCCTGCCCGACCCAGGGAAACGAAGCTCTCGGAAGGAAGGAAGGAAAGAAGGAAGGAAGGAAGGAAGGAAGAAAGGAAGGAAGGAAGGAAGGAAGGAAGGAAGGAAGGAGGCTGCACACCCCTCAGCCCCAGCCCTTGCGGCCCTGTCCCCTGAGCCCGGGGTCCTCTTTTCTCTTGTCCCCACTTCTTGGTCTGACAGATGAGGAAACCTAAAGCCCAGAGAAGTCAGGTGACTTCTGTGGCCAGGCATGAGGGCACATGTCTGTAATTCTAGCACTCAGGAGGCTGAGTCAGGAGGATTGAAGCAAGTTGGAAGCTAGTCTGGGCTACATGGTGAGAGACCAGCCTGGGGTAGGGCAAATGGAGAGAAGGCTTGAGGGAGAGGAAGAAAGAGAGAGAATTATATTAGCATAACCACATTTGACCTAGGCAGATGGTGCTGCCCGCAGAGCAGTATTTTGGAAATTTCACCCAAGAGGCTCTTGAATGAGGGAACAAGGTTCTCTGGCCGAACTTGGTCCACCTCCATCTGCAAGAAGTTGGTTTAATGTCATTCATGTGAGGAGGAGCTAGGAGTGTTGGTGCACCTCTACCATCCAGTATTCTGGGAGGCTGAGGCAGGAGGATCTCAAGTTCAAGGCCAGCATGGGCGATTTAGTGAGACCCTGTTTTTAAATTAATTAATTAATTAATTAATGATGGGGATATAGCTCAATGAGAAGACCTTGGGTTCAACTCCCAGAACCACCAGAAAATAAAAATAAAAATAAGAAGATGAGCACTATAGTTTGTCCCCTCCCTATCACATGAGAATGGTGAGACTCTGGTGCCCACGTGCAAGCCAGGACAAGAAGCCTCACCAGAAAACAACCCCACTGCACCTTCATCTTGGCTCTGCCCTTCGCAATAGTGAGACAATAAATTCCTGCTCCTTGAGTCACCCAGTCTGTGATCTTTGTTACAGCAGCCACCGAGCGGGTGAATACACTTTGTGGTCATGGCCGTGATTCACACCAGGTCCTCTCCCCCAAATCTGCAGCGCGCCTGTGCTCTGCAGACACTGCAGTGAGACTCATCCACAATGCAGGTGCTCCCTGGCCAGACTCACCAGCCAGGTCCTTATCTCAGGGCCAGCTGGAATGCAGAACGGCACCTTGGAACTCAGGATTGGTCTGATCTCCAGAAAGGGTTCCGGCCCCAGAAGCAGCTGTGGGAGGCGGGTGTCAGGGGTTGGGGAGACCCGTGGGCCTGGCGGTGCTAGGGCAGGCCTGGAGGGACAGGGCCAGGCTGGGGACTCTTGCCTTAGGTCAGGAACTGGGTGTTAACTAGGATGTTTCTTTTGTCTCCCTCTGTTTTACCTTACTGAGTGACAGTCACCTGTGCAGCAGACATAGGGGCCAGAATATAAAGGACAGGAAACAGCTGCCTGTGGATAGATGGGTCTTCCATGCAGAGGGGAGTGCAAGCCCCAGGCCTTGGGGAACAGATGGGGAAGCGTGGGTAAGGAAAGGAAGTTGTGACTTGGGCCAAACTTCAGGTCTCGTGGGCCACAGAAGGCAACGGTTTGATTTTAACCAATGAGAGTCAGACTTTCAGTAATTGTGGGGAAAAACAAAAGGGATAAAGATGCAGGGCTCCCAGGAAGGCGATGAAGTTCTAGGAGCCCAGAAGACACCATAGTTGATAAAAGCATGCCCAACATCTCCGAGAGGGTTCCGAGGAGGAGAAGAAGTGCGCTTTGGGTCTGCAGGAACCTGCTCAGCTGTTCCACTGAAGCCCTCTCTCCACTGCTGGGGACATAGGAAAGATGTGACCAAAGACTGTCTTCTAACATTGATGCTGGGCACGGAAACATCAGAGCTGGGAGCAGGGCATGATGTCAGGGTAGGTAGCCTAGAAGAGAGAAAACAAAATCACCATGATGGCATTAGTTTCCTAGTGCTGTTAGGCATGGTGGTGCACACCTGTAATCCCAGCACTTGGGAGGTTGAGGCAGGATTACTGTAAATTGGAGTCCAGTCTGGGCTACATAGTGAGTTCAAGACTAGCCTGAACTACATAGCAAGACCCTATCTCAAAACAAAACAAAACCCCAACAAAAAGATCAAAACAAAAAAAGAAACACTTAGTAGAATTTCTCATCTACTGAGAAAAAAGCATTACCCATAGCTTGCAGGAATTGGTAGACACTGCCCTTGAATTGATACCACTATGCTACCCGTGAAAGAGGACCCAATGGTAGCCAGATGTCACATGGACTCTGGAGCCAATTTCAAATCACATGCCCCAGTGTGTCCATAGGCCAATTGTGCAGCTATTTCCTTCATGGAAATTGGGTAGACGTACTTGATAACTGGAAGAACAGCAAGCTTTAAGGGTACAGGTATGGTAAAATGCTCCTAAAGCAGTAAATGGCCCCTGAAGAAGGTATAAAAATATCAGAAATAACTGAAAATTTTCTTAAATTTTATCAACTAGTAGCTCCAGTTAGATTTGTGGTTTTAGATATGTTTACCCGAAAAAATTAATATATTTGACCCTCTAGAATCACAGATTTGACATCCATGGATTCAGCTCACCAGAGATAAAAAATGTAGCTAGGGCACAATGGTTGCACCTGGACTGAATATGTATGCTATCTGTCCTTGTTACTTTCTATAAAAGACAATATAATAGCTATATAGCACTTGCACTGTGCTAGGTAGAATAAAAATCTAAAAGTAACTTAGAGTGTATGGGAGGACACCCCATTTTATATAAGGGGTTGAGCATTGATGCATTTTACTATCTACAAGTAGTGTCAGAACTAATACCTACCTCATGGGTATGGAGGGATAAGCATAGTACCTCGGATTGCTATGGACCAAACAAGTGCTTTGTTCCCCATGTCCGTCTGTGACCATGAGGAGCAGTGTGCTTTTACCCAGCAGGGTCAGCAGTCCACCTCCACGCGCTGGCTTCAAGGACCCGTTGGCTCTCTTGCTGTCTGCCATCAGGCTGGAGACATCCTGATCATCGTGACGTTGTCATGCTGCTCAGCTGTTGGTGGTCTTGGGCTGAGCTGATGAACTGAAACTAGCAAGTAGTGTAGGTGACATGATAAGACACACAAATCAGCAAGGAGGAAATAAATGCCGTGGAAACTCAGGGCTGGACACTGGAGTGAAGGTGTTGAGTAGCCAGCAGCCTGGAGAGTAGAGATGAGAGGCAAGGTGTTGTTCTGAGTGTCATCTGCTGTAACAAAAGAGATGTGATGGCTCAGGGGCTTGTTTTGAGGTTGTACAGGTAACAGCTGCTACATTCAAATGGGCTGTTTATACGTATTCACCAAATTATGTATGGTGATCAGAGCCAGAGAAGGTGGTGCGGGAAGTCCAGCTGGCCATGAGAACTGTTCTTCCATCCAGGCTTTTGTTCCTGGACTGTTCCCACTGCACTGGCTTCTTTCCATCAACACTCCAGGCTGGTCATAAAGAGCCATTTCATGGGCAGCTCTGTATGACTAGCGACTAAAGAGAAAAATCTGTGGGCCCTTTTACACATACGGTGCCAACTGAAGATGGATGGCCACAGCAAGACAGCTCTTTTCAGGGTGACCCCAAAGGATGATGTTACTGAAGGACAGTCTTCACGATAGAATTTCAGGTTGATCATCTACATGTCTGCTTTATCTTGGTTTTGACGATCACTGGAAATACCTTTGCACTGACGAATAGAAAGTATTAGTTTCACAAAGGGACCAGAACATTTAAAAAGACAAGGATTAAAATATCAAGTGGAGGACAGGAGTGGGGGTGTACTGCTGTAATCCCAGCACTCTGGAGGCTGAGGCAGGAGAATCACTGCAAATTTGAGACCAGCCTGGGCTACAAAGAGAGCTCAAGGCCACTTGAACTGCTAGTGAGACCCTGTCTCAAAAAAGATGAAATACCAAGTAGATCCAAGTCAGGTGTGGATGGGCATGCCTGTAATACCAGTACTCAGGAGGCTGAGGCAGGAGGATTACTAGGTTGAGCCCAACCTGGACAAATTAGGAAATTAGTAAGATCTTGTCTCAAAGTAAGTAGCAAGGTAAGAACTGAGGATGTAGCTCAGTGCAAGGACCCTGGAATCAATTTCTAGTACTACAAAAATAAATACATAGTACAATTTCTAGTACTATATCCAGTAAGGAGTTCTGGGTAAGTGGGATGTGGACAACTTCTTAGGACAGGCATACTATACGCTATCTCTGTCCTCTATGAACTCACATCACAGAATGCCTACTAAAAGAAAGCTTTCAGTACTGAAATGTAAAAATAACAGCACTTGCGATGCCAGCCAATCTCTTTTCCCAGCTACTCCAGTATTTGTACAATAGCCCCACAAACAAAAGTCCTTGGTGGCAGAGATGGCAGCTGGGCATAGGCTCAACCACATGACTGACCTCTCCAAGTTTGCCTGGCTATCCCTCCTGCTAAATACCTAACTTGCCACAGCAGAGACCCACGATGACCCCTACTGTGTGCTATCCCCGGGGAGTTCAGCCAGTCATTGGTGGAAGATTGATAGTATGAGGCCCTTTCCAATGTCACATATGTAATAGATAGATAATAATTCGCCTCCTTTGTGTTAAGCAAAGGTTATGTTTCGAACTGGCCACCTATGCTGGAGTCCAGAATGGAGTTACTCATGCTAAGTACCTTGCAATAGAATTGAATTTTTGACCACAGGAGATGCCAGCCAACCTGAGTCCACATAATAGAGATGCCTCCTCCTTTTGGCATAAGGAAAAGAGGAAACTCCGAAACAATCTTTTGGTTTTGTTTCGCTACGTTTTTGCTTTCTTTAGCCCTTCCTTGCCTACCACGTCTGCTCAGAATGAGATGTTACCTCACTCTAGAACTGCAAATAAAAGCCAATTAAGATCTTTAAACTAAATTTGTTGTAATTTTGTCATGTGGTGCTTGCCAGCATCACACCCCTTAGATGTAAGAAAGGCCTTATTTACCATCCTGCCCACGTTCGAACCAAGGACCTCCTTTCAGAGCGAAGGAGGTATGTCAGGGGCCTTCTGCCAGTAGACTGAATTAGCTGGTTTTCCCACACACCTCATCAGCTAACCGAATAACCTGCATAAGCTTCGAAGCCAAGGCCAGTCAGGAGAAAATACTCAGAGCAGATAAAATGATATGTTATAGAATCAAGGATGATGCACTTTGAATCAGAGATCACTTTATGGTGGTGCCTCTCCAGCCACCATGTGTAGGTCTGTAAATCAACAGGTTATAAAGGTGAGTGGATTCCATCATTACTAGACCTAACAACCTACTCCTAGCATTTCCCCCATCCCCAACATTCTTGAGCTCTGTTAATTTTGAAGCCACATTTTCAAGAAGATAAGGCTGCTGTCAAAGGAAAACCATAGCAGTGCTGCTGGACTGGTAAGCAAAACTGCCAGCTGGACCTTTTGGGGGTTTCTCTGCCCGGAACCCAACAGACAAGTAAGGGTGTTTCTCTTTGCATGCTCATGTGTGTGTGTGTGGAATAGCAAAGATTAATGAAAAACTTCAGCAACCGAAAAAAACAAGAACCCAGAAGATTCAAGTTTTTTGAAAATCTCCTGATCACTTGAGGTCCTGACTGCAGACAAACAAAATACAGAATGGGTAGAGGAAGAAAGAAGTTTATAAACATTAGCCCGGGCTTCATGGCCATTTACAGAAATGAGACTGTAACAGCTAGACGTATTTCCTCCCTCACCTTTGTGTGCACATGTTCGCTTCTCTGGCCTCCTTTTATTTTTGCATGTAAGGTTTATTAGAGATTAACTTCATATTTTAGTGTTGCTGTAACAGAATCAGTGGTACCTTGGTCCATGAACTTAAATTGTTCTACAGTTTTGGAAACTGTGGCCACATTCGTGTTTGTGTTTGTGTTTGCATGGGAAAGATGGCCACAGTTGTGTTGGTCCTGGTTGTGTTTGTCATTCGATTCAGTCTGCAAACAAAAGCACAATTTTCCAAATGCTTCTGTTTGCAGATCAAATTGTTCACAAACAAAAGTGTTGGTGAACTCAGGCACCACTGTACTCAGATACAGTTTTTAATGAATTTAAGAAGTAATTGACATAGGCCAGAGATGAATACAGTGACCATTGGGACTGAGCATCTCCTTATTTTACTCAGTGAGACCATATTTGTGGATATTTTGGGGAGGAAGGCTTTTGTTTTGTTGTTGTATGAATATTCATATATTTGCAAAAGAATGTTCAAAGGATGCAACATGTCACTTAGTGGGTCATGATTGCTCACCTTCTGTGTTCAGTTCTGGGACGCCATGGTTGAGATATGCAAACCACGTTTCTTTGCCTTTTGGGCTCTGACAATGTAAAGCCTTATCTGGGGTTGGAGGCAAGAGAAAGGAATCGTTTCTTTGTGTTTGCATCTGATGCCAGTGAGCATCAACCTGGGGAGGAGTCTCAACGCAGTACAGCAGGTGCTTCTTGTGCAGAAGCTGAATCTAGTTTGTACTTTGTTCAACATTTGAAGAATAAACCTCCCTATACTGAACCCAGAGCTAGCATCCTTTACAGGGGAGGAGCTTCACCTTGGAGGTCTGTGTAAGCTCTAAAGATTCCAACCTCTTCTTTTTGTTGCCTGAGCTGGAGAAGTGGTACTTGCTCATTACAGCTATTAAGTCTACAATATATATATATTTTTTCTTTACTGTTGGGGACTGAACCCAAGGATGCCACCCTGAGCTTCAGTCCTCTTTTATTTTTTATTTTGAAACAGAATCTTGCTAAGTGTCCCCAGCTTGGCTCAAATGTGTGATATTTCTGCTTCCACCTCCCAGAGTGCTGGGATTATGGGTCTACACCACCCTGTCTGGCTATCTATGACATCTCAGAGAAGTAGGTCTTTGTGTCACTTCTGTCACCCAGCGAATAGCATTGCATGCAATTAACAGTTCTTTACAACACATTACATTCTACCTGCTTAGACAAACTGTGTGGCTTTTGTCTCCTAATTGGACTTTGGCTTTTACAGGCCTGTTGGTCTGTTTGAAGCTTTAGAGTGAACCAGAACTGGATCCCAAATCTGTACCTCCTCCCTACACCTCTTTTTTTTGGTACCAGGGATCAAACTCATGACCTCATGCTCGCCAGGCAGGTGCTTATGCCACTGAGTTCAATCCCCAGCTCTCCTCTCTCTATTCTCATAGATAGTATAGTCATGGCTTTAAAACTTATTTATATGTAATGAATTCCAAATTCATACCTCTTGCCCAGGCTTATCATGAAAGCTATATATACCTTTTACTGTCTCCTTAATATCTCCACTTGGCAAACTGAAGTACCTCAATCTTAGTATGACCAAAACAGAGTTCACAATTCCCTATACCCGCAGACCACCCTCCCAAGCTTCCTTGTCTCTCAGTTTTCTTCATTATACAACCATCCAAATAGCTCCTCTTGTACAAATACATGGAAATCAATCTTGATTTCTTTATTCTCCCTAATGGCCGCATCAAATTTACCAGCCAATCCTAACAAAGAAAATCTCTAGGGGCTGGGGATTTAGCTTAGCAGCATAAGCGCCTGCCTTGTAAAGCAGGCAGTCATGAGTTCGATCCCCGGTACCGATAAAAAGGAAAAAGACCAAAAAAAAAGAAAAAGAAAATCTCTGTAATATACATTGATCTCCAAAATAGTTCCTCATCTCATCATGCCCTTTGGTCCCTATCTAATCCAAGCCACCAGAGTCCCCAGCCTGGACACACACAGGTAACAAATGTCCCTTCTCTCATTCTTAAAATGCCCTATACTCCTGCCCTATGCAGCAGTCAGAATGATCTGTTAGAAACATAAAGGGAAAAAAATAACATAGAGTAGAGCTTTAGGTCCCTCCAATGTGTATTACCCAACGTGTATTACAAGGTGAGCATGCCTGATCCTATTCGGTAAGGTTTAACAAATGAGGGCCTCATCCAGTCTATTCCTCTGAATTATCTTATGTGCCACTACTCCCTCCCTCACCTGCGGGCTGTTCTCTGAGATAGAGTCTCTGTATGTAGTTTAGGATGACCTTGAATTCAAGATAAACCTCCTGAATCCTGGGATTATAAGCTTCTGAGCCACCACATCTTGCTTTCTCTGGCTTTCTTTTTTATTTTATCTAAAAGAGTGTTATTTACCTTTATTTCAGTGCATTTCATTTCTTTTTTTAAATTTTATTGATACTTTGTCTGAAGGACAGTTCACTAAGATTGTTTCCCAGTTTGTAGGTTTTCTTTTCACTATGCTAGAGATTTCTTTGACATGCAGAAACTTGTTAATAAGACATGATTCCAGTTGTTGATTCTGGGAAGTATTTCCTGTGCGGTTTGATTCCTGTTCATGAATTCTCTACCTATCCCTATGTCTTCAAGGTTTTTACCCAATTTGTCTTCCAATAGATTTAGTGTTTCTGTTTTAATATTTATATCTTTGATCCATTTAGGTTTTAATTTAGTACAAGGTGATAGGAATGGGTCTAGTCTTAGTCTTCGGCATATGGAGAGCCAGTTTTTCCAACACCATTTATTAAAGAGACTGTCGTTCTTCCAGTGAACATGTTTGGCCTCTTTATCAAAGATAAGGTGGTTGAGTGTGTTTGCAGTTGTGGTTGTATCTTCTAATCTATTCCATTGATCTTCGACTCTGTTTTTATTCCAGTACCATGTTGATTTTACTACAGTTGCTCTGTAGTATAACTTCAAGTCAGGGATTGTGATGCCTCCTGCCTTGCCTTTGCTGCTTAGAACTGTCTTTGCTATTCTAGGTCTCTTCTGGTTCCAGATGAATTTTAGTAGTGATTTCTCTAGATCTATGAGGTATGTTGATGGTATTTTTATTGGGATCTTAGTGAACTGTCCCTCAGACAAAGGACTTCTGTCTAAAACATATAAAGAATTTTAAAAAAATCAGACCCCCAAAATTCAAGGATCCAATCCAAAAATGGGTATCTGTGATGAATACACAATTCTCAAATGAAGAAATACAGATGGCAAATAAATACATGAAAAAATGTTCATCATCATTAGTCCTTAGAGAAATGCAAATTAAAACCACACTGAGATTCCATCTCACTCCAGAAAGAATGGCCAGGATCAAGAAAACTACCAACAACAAATGTTGGAGAGGCTGTGGGGAAAAAGAGACTCTCCTGCACTGTTGGTGGGAGTGTAGACTGGTGCAATCATTGTATAGGTCAGTCTGAAGATTTCTCAGAAAGCTGGGATTGGAAGTCTCATTTGTTCCAGCTATTCCACTTCTAAGCATATTCCCAAAAACATCATACCACAGTGACATATGTGCACCCATGTTTATAGCAGCACAATTTGTAATAGCCAGATCTTGGAAACAACCTAAGTGTCCATCAACTGAGGAATGGATATAAAAGATGTGGTATTTTTATACAATGGAGTACTACTCAGCTATAAAGAATGATCACATTGAGATATTTATAAATAAATGGACGCTTGAGACCATTGCTCATAAGTGAAATAAATGAAGCTCACATGTATAAATACTGAATAGTTTCCCTAGTGTAAGAAATGGTAAGAATAATAAAAGTATGTGGTGATCATGATTCCTCATTATATTGCTTTGAAGCCTTATAATGTTTTCATTCATTAAGTGGAATGGTTTTATTCTGGGTTGCTTGATTTTATTGTATGTGATGGTGTGAACAGCTAATTTGAAGAAAACAAGACATTATAATAGCTAGTGATGATTTAATATCATCTTGTTTTGAAGTCCCACCAAGCTTATGTTCTTCTGTCTCCATCGGTTGTATCATGTTGTTATCTTATTGGATTTTATCATCTGTGATAATATAAATAAAATTTTTTATGGACAAGGAAATAATATAGTAACCATTGTTCATTTTCTGTTAGTTGGTTCTGAATACCCTGTAATACTTTCATTCTCTTGAATGGTTTCACACTGTCTTGTTATGTTTGATACTATAGTATATAAAGGTATACTCAAATATTTCAAGGAAAGAGACACTATGGTAGCTACTATTATGTCCTGGTGTCTTGTGGTGAAACATTATGTTGCTTAAACTGTTCTGTTCTGACCTGTGTTGTTATGTCCTCTTTTATCTTCATCATTTTTTTAAATAAAAAATTTTCATTGGCATATTGTAGATATCCATAGCAATAGCATTCATCGTGTCTGGCTGTTTTTGAGGTTGGTGCATTTATGAAAGTCCTAGAGCTGCAAAAGAAGGTGCCTGAGCCTAAGTAGAGGGAGGCTCCACATCTCACGCTCTGGCACCTGAGTGTCAGCCATAGCCTGTGCTGTTCCTTCCCGTTCTGTAAGATGACCAGAGCCCCACCCGCTCTAACCCAGCTCGGTTCACCTCATGATGGACTCTTAACCCCACAGCAGCCTCCTTTTGTCAGTGCCTGGGTTCCACACAAAGCAACCAGGGAAGCTGCCTAATTGCGCCCTGTGTCATGAACCCGCCATCCCTCTTCCCTGACTCATGCTGTTAAAGCCATTGTCATAACAGCGGAATATAAACTGCGCTCCCTGGGTTTGCCTGTAGATTGTCTTTCACTCTGGTTGTTGCAATTTGAAACCATACCCAAAGCCTGTGAGGTTCTTTTTTCTGTCAAGATTTATCCTAGCTGGTAATGGTGGTGGTTCAGGTGAACATGATAATTAAGTAATAGCTGATACATCCGTTTCCCTTTGTCTTGGAGATACAAGCAAGATCTACCTTGGGGTTGAGTCTGTCAATCAAGCAGGAATCATTAGGAAAATTTGAAAAACAGAAAAGGAAAGGGAAAAGAAATATCTCCCATCTCTGTCTCAAAAATCATGACATCAGAAATGGAAGAATTTTTTTTAATGTGAAATTATGTTTTGAAAATACATGAGCGATTCCAATGCATATCCTGGATAAGAACCAAGGATTAAGAAAGCTTCCTAGATGATGCAACTTTATTTTTGATGTAACTTTTAAAACTTAATTTGATATAACTTTTAAAAATTAATTGTCCAAATTTTAATTTTTATTAGTACATACCTGCAGTATATAATAATTATATTCACCACAGGGTGTTAGTAATTCTTTTTATATGACCCTTCTTGTCCCCTCTCTCCTTCCATCTCTTTGCCCCCTTCCAATTTGTTAAGAACCATTTTCCTGTTTCCTGCTATTTGTAGATGTTGTCAATGTCCCTGTCCTCAAAGGAGTCTGAATCACAGACTTACCAACTCCCAGCATGGTTTTGCATTTGAAAGTGGAGGAGAGGAGCTGAGAAGCATAAGCCCTGGCTTCCTCAGGCTTCTCAGAGGCAGGGCCTGGGCCTTAAGGCAAGGTCAGCCTGGGCTTTGATGGTGGACAGCTGGAAGCAGACAGTGGCTCAGTGTGGAAGGAAGGCAGAAGGCCATGCTGATACCTTCTTGACTGTGGTAGGTTTTCCCCAAGAGGGTAAACTCTACCTGACAGGCTTGCTGGAAGGATTGGAGGGTAACATCTGGAGAGCGCTAAAAATAGAAAGCATTATTGAACTTTTTGTGGCTGCTTACTTGAAAGAGGTGCATAAATCATTCTTTTGCCCAGAGCCCTTATCTGTTCTTTATACCTTTGACTGTGAGTATACAGCAGGTGGGGATCAAGAAGAGGGTGGTAAAGAAATTTCTCACCAGTGGAAATCCCCTTTGGGTCCTGCATCCATTTGTGGGAGGTGGGGATCGTATCCGTGGTGTTTGCATGAGAGAAACATCTCTAGGAATAACAGAAATAGTCACAAACAAGACAGAGGGAGGGAGACATCGGGCGAGATGGTGCACATCCCTGGTCCCAGCTCCTCAGGAAGCTGATGGAGGACAATTATGAGTTTGAGGCCAGGCTTGGCAACACGGTGAGAGCCTCATCTTTAGAAGAAAAAAAAGCAAAACAAACAAACAAAAGACATAGTGAGAGCATCAAGACGGGGAGACATAGGCTGTTGTAAACAGTAGAAACAGAAAATCCTGTGGGGAAGGAGGAATCACTAAAACAGAGAAGAAAGGGATGGATGTAACCCTTCACAGGTCCTCCTCTCCTGTGCCCAGTGAAGGTGCTCTGCCTATCCGGTCTCTGAGTGCACTGGTACTTCTGTGTGACATCTTCTGGGGCTTAGCGCCTCGTGCCAACCAGTACTCATAGGAGGATTTCTCGCCAGATTTTAGCCCAGAGTTTGGGAGGACTGGGACCCTGCTAGTCCTTGGCTGCCCACTCCTAACCAGTGGGAACCCCAAAGACCTCCCCGGCCCTGGCTTCTCCCCATCGACAAACCTGGCACTCCCATTCACCTTTAATTTCTAGCCCCACCCCCACCCCCTCCCTACCCCCTCAGCAGCAAGCTGCTGAGATTTCCCTTTAAAGTGCTGCTGCTCTTAGCGGGCACAATGGCCTCTATTCTGTTCAACTGATACCCCGCTCCTCTCCCTACAGTCAACCTTTCTTTAGCCTTAATCCCTTAAAACCCCTTAAACAACTCAAAAGCAATAAAGAGATAGTTCTTGGTTACATTTCTCCCCTTTGCTTTGTTCTCCCTAAACCTGTTCTCAGATTGCAGGCCAGAAGGTCTTTGTGTCAGTGTTGACTCATCCCCTTCACTCTAATGAGATCACCGGCAGGCAGGTAGACCAGGCGGCTGCTGCTGGGCTGGGTGTGGGGTAACAGGGCCGTCTAGTGCAGGGCCTGGGTTTCCTGCAGGAGAGGAGAGAAGAGGGAGGGGGCCTGCTGGGCCTGGGACTTTGTAACATCAGTGACTCCTGGGAGCCCAAAGGCCACATCTTTGGCTGCTGTAGAGTGGTTTATCCCCAAGTGACCTGATCCCTTTTGTCTCTCACTTCCCCCAGAGTCCCCAAACACCTGCATCTGCAATGGGATCAGCCACTTCCTGGGGGTTTAGGTTACTCTTCACTAGAAAATACACGTGTTACTCGCTACACTATCACCTGGAATTCTGCTTCTTAGCACATTAGCTAGGACAGATAAGTTTTGATGGGGAAAATAAGGCTTTGGATTATAGCTGAGGAGACAAGACTTGGTTGGTAAAGGCGTAGAAAAAGACAGTGGGCAGCTCTTGGGAGCATGAAGCAGGGGACCTGGATGTGATAGGGGATTCGGACAAAGCTTACTGCCTCACAGAACCTAGGATCCTCACCTCTCAAATGGAAAAGTCCGGAGTTGTTAGGCCAGGGGAGACTGGCAGGATAAGCAAACGACAAATAAATGGACCTGAATCTTCACCCCCAAGAATCTCTGCCTCTTTAGATGATAAATGGACTCTGTGTTACTAGTAAGGAATTTTGCAAACCTGGGAAGGCAACAAAATATTTTGTGTGTGTGTGCGTGAGCGCGCATGTTGCTGGGCATCAATCCCAGGGCTCAGGCATTTGCTGGTTTAGCA
This sequence comes from Cavia porcellus, assembly GCF_034190915.1. Classification (NCBI taxonomy): domain Eukaryota; kingdom Metazoa; phylum Chordata; class Mammalia; order Rodentia; family Caviidae; genus Cavia; species Cavia porcellus. Next base: position 39,183,077 of record NW_026947501.1, on the reverse strand, counting down.
CTTGCTGCCAGACTACACTCCTGAGCCCACAGAAGAAGAACTTAGATGAGTAGATAGGGGAAATAGCTCCATGGCGCAGCACCTGCCGGCAAGCGTGAGGTTCTGCGTTTGATTTCCGGTACCTCCCCACCAAAAACCAAAACAAACAAACAAAAAAACCCCAGAACTAACGTGAGTAAAGCTCACGGCATTACTAGCTTCCTACAAAGTTTATGAATATGTTTACAAGAATCTCGCTTTATACTTTGGGTTGTAATTAAAATTTGATTTTCAAATATAAGATGTTAGAATTTAATTCACATTTTAAACATCTTTGAAGTAAGTTGAGTGAAGCTTTTGAGACAGTCTCTCTCTGTTGCCAGGCTCAAATGGTCCTCTTAGTTCAGCTTCCTGAGTATTTGGGACTATAGGCATATCATCCTGAAACAGTCTGTATTTGTGCTCATGAGGGATATTTATTCACAATTTTCTCTGTAAGATATTACTGTCTGGCTTTATTATCTATACAATGCTGGCTGTATAAGATGAATTAGCAACTTTTCTTTCATCTATTATTTAATAGAATTGTGTAATATTTTTTCTTAATACTTGACAGATCTTATAAGTAAAATAATCTGGGGCTGGAATTTTCATTGTGGGAAAGTTTTCAATTATAAAATCAAAAGTTTTACAGAGTATGCTCTTCAAGTTTTCCATTTCTTCTTGCTTCAGTTAATTTTGACAAATTTGTCTTTCAAAAAATTGGCCTATTGATCCTAGTTTTTAATTGTAAGTATGTATAGAGCGTTAGAATATTTTAAATTATCATTTAGATAATCTATGGAACATCTAGTGGTATCTCTTCTTTCATTCTTGATTTTGGCAATTTGTACCTTCTCGCTATTTTCTGTTTTGATTAGTATAGTTTAAAGTTTATTGATTTTATTAATCCTTTAAGGGGACAAAGTTATGTTTTTATTTATTTTCTCTAGTTCATTCATTTGGTATTTTATTTATTTTTATTTTTATTTTTACATTTTGATCTTAGCCAAAAGGCTGAGAAGCAATCTGTTCTTATTTTTAAAGTTTCTTCCACTTATTTTGGTTTTAATTTGTTCTTTTTTTTATTTTCTTATGATGAGAGAGTGAAGTCATTCTTCTACCCTACAATTAGCACTTCATCTAATGCCTTGTATTTCCCTTTAGGTATAATTTTAGCTACTTTCATACTTCACTTACTTTGATATGCAACACTAGAGTTTTAGCATTTGTTTTAAAATATAGTCTAATTTCCAAAGTCTTCTCTCTCTCTCTCTCTTTTCATTTTTTTGAGACAAGTTCTCCCTATTTAGTTCAGGCTGGCCTGGAACTCACTATGTATTCTGGGCTGCCTGGAACTTGTAGTAATCCTCCTGCCTTGGCCTCCTGGGAAATTAGATTGTAATATGTATATTTATTTCCAATTTAATTCCATTATAGTCAAATAACATGGTTGATACTGTTTATTAAGAGTCATTGACATTTGTTTTATAGCCTGGGGTGTAGTCCATTCCGGTAAACTTAGCACATGCATTTGCAGATAATGTATGTTCTAAATTGCTTTAAGTTATCTATTTATTTATTTGGTCCCGAGGATCGAGCCCGCGACCTTCCCCTTGCCACACAGGCACTTACGCCGCAGAGCTAAGTACTCAGGCCCTGAGAATGTGTGTGCTGTGGGTGATGCATGTGATGCCCTGTAAATATCAGCTGGACAGAGGTGACTGACAGTGCCGTACATCTGTCTGTGGTGGTGGCTGATTTTTCTTTTAGTTACCAAAGTAACATGTAGCCGTGCTTGTGAAATTATCACTTTATCTTTTTAGTTCTGGAAAATTTTTACTGCATGATTTTGGAGCTCTGTGGTTTGGTGCATGTCTTTGACTGTTAGGTCTTCCTGATGCACTGATCTTTTTATGATTGTGAAAACTGCCTCTTTATCTCTAGTAGCAGTTTTCATCTTGAAATCCATTCTACCTGCTGTCCCATGTCAACTTTGCTTACTTTCAGCCTCTAAGCATCTCTTGAGGAAGGACATAGTGTCTTAGCTCAGGCTGCTGTAACACAGTACTATTGATTGGCGGCTTAAGCAGTGGGAACGTATTTGTTAGTAGTTCTAGAGGACTGCAAGTTCAAGAGTAGAGTGCCGGTCATCGGATCCCAGTGAGGGCTCTCTTCTGTCTGCCTGCTCTGTTTGCACACATAGTGGAGGTGGATGGACAGATGGTGGATGAGTGGATAGACAGATAGCTTTGTGGTATCTCTGCTCATAAGGACATAACTCCTATGGGATCACTTAACCTGAATCATTTTCTTGCCCTAAATCCAGCCATACAAGGCATGAAGATTTCAACGTGGATTGGGGGAAGGAGGGTGTCATTCAGCCCATAGTAGTTGAATCTTTGTTTTTTCAACTCATTTTGACAGTGTCTGCCCTCACTGATTGTTCTGGAGATTATGATATATTTTTTAAAAAATCATTTTTACAGCCCACTTACAGTTACTATTCTGTTTCATGGAAAAATACTGAAACCTTATGACCTTATGGGTGTAATAATGACAGGGCAGGGAGCTGCTCAGTCTCTTTAGTTAACTATCCCAGCAGCTCCTACCAGGCAGCCCACCTGGTCTCTGTGCCGTGAGGTAAGAGATGGATTCCCTTAAGACGTCCTTAAAGATGCATTTTAGGGCAAAGAGCAGAAGGAAAATAAGTGTCTAAGTTCCCCTTTTACTAACTAGAATAATTATCCTACTAAAATTTGAATTTAAGCATTTCTTTGCAATTCCATTCATTATGTATCCTCCTCCTTCTCCTAGCATTTTACTTTTGGAATTATTTTCTTGATTACTATTTTACTTCATGTTGGTTCTAGGGATTGAACCAGGGCCTTACACATGGTAAGCACATGCTCTGTCATTGACCTACACCCCTGGTCTGTTAGTTACATTTTTCTCTCTCTTTTTCTTCCTATTCTTGCTTCTTCTCCTCTTTCTTCTCTTTGCATCTAATCTGATGAAATAACTTTTTTCTCTATTTCGCCCAAAGGTACAGGGCAGGAGAGAAATCACTGAGACATTCACTACACTGTTAGATGTGTGAAAATTCTCCGAGTCATAATGTATCAGCTTCCACCAGCTGACTTTAGCTTTCTGCTTTTTATTCTTTGATTTTTTTAATTTTTAATTTTTAAAGCAAGATTTAGTGAAAGCTAAAGTTTACATACAAGACTATAAATTTCATAAGCTAACCATTACTCTGTTAGAAAATTTCAGCTTTTTTTTTTCTTTTAGTGAAAGTATGATAGAACACTGACCCAGAGAGAGAAATATGCAAGTATTTCAGGATGCTCACTTCTGTCCAGGGATACCAGGGTCAGTGGCTAGCAGAAGCAGAATCCTGGGGCTGGGGTTAAGGGCTCCACGGTGGAGTGCTGGCCTGGTTCATCTTCTGCACCAAAAAGGGAAAAAGAAAAAACTCAGCAAATCATGTCAGCCGGTCCACACAGCCTGGACAAATATTCTGAGTCATTTCCACCAGATTCTTCGGGGTCATTTAGAGATGCTGTTCCACTGAGCCTGTTCCCTTTCCCTGGCCCGGGGCATGAATCTCTGTGCACCTAGACAGGGAGGAGGGGGATTTTATTCCCAGATGCACAGGAGAGGGAGGAGAAGTGTGGCCGCTTGTCACAAACCATCTTTTCCTCTTACTGTAAAGTAATAAAAACAAACAGCATCCTAACCTCTCTGCCGGGGAGTGGGGCTGCTGTTTACAGATAAACAGAGACCTGCTGCCTGTCAGGATCCTGGTAACAAAATTCATTCAGAAGACTGAAAACACAATTGTGTTTACAGATCAGCAGCAGATGAGCCAATGTCATGTTGGCCGCTGAAGGCAAAGGTCATGTTTACTGCAAGCAGAGGTGCCGGGCTGCCACCGAGCTGCTGGAGGAGGATTTGGAGGAGGAGCGGCTGCAGCAGCAGCAGCAGCAGCAGCAGCGGATCTGGGTCTGTAGCCGCTGAGTGCATGGAGCTGCAAACTGCATGACGCTGGACTGGGAAAGCAAAGCTTGGAGACGCTATGCATGGCGGTGGCTTGGCAGTCCCACGGGGCCTGGGATGGGGTGGTTGAGGTCTTTGATTCTCAGAAACTTTGCTTCTGGTTACAGAAGAAGACTACAAACTATAATCCACAGAAGAGGTCACTAAACTCATACCTAGTTCTGTGACTGCTGTGAGACAAAAGCCCCTCCCAGGGATAGCTCCTGCCCTCCTGCTGGTCAGTTCTGCTGGTCAGTTCTGCTGGAAGGCAGAATGAAGGGATTAGAAGAGCCCACTACAGCTGAAGCAGGAGGACCCACAGGAGCTGCTGGGCAGCTTGGGTTATACAGTGAGTTCAAGGCCAGCCTGAACTGCATAGCGAGACCCTGTCTCCAACAAGCAAACCAACCCCCAAAAGTGCCCACTTCAATCAGAGAGACCTGAGGCCATCCTTTCCCTGCCATATATTTGCAGTGTGACCTTGAGTTTCAATCACCTGTGGCAGTAGAATAAAATTGTGCATCTCTTAGAACTGGTAAGAGGATTAATAGAAAAAGTGGGTGGTGCTTTCCACGCCGTCCCTGTGGGGACACTCAGTAATGGTAGCTTATATTACGGGGAAGTTTTAGAAGAAGGGCTTCATCCAAGAGTTAGGTACGAGCTGGTAACTCAGGGGGGTTAGAGCAGCTCAGGGAGCGGGGACAGCTACTCTTGGCTTTGGCTTCTTAGTTTGGGGGGCGGTGCTCCATAAAATGCCAGTGCAGAGACAAAGAGAGAAGGTAATCATCTATTCCTATTTTGCCCAGGACACTTCTTGGTTTTAAAACTGCAGGTCCACAGCCATGGTCTCAGGGTGACCCAGATGGCAGGTCATCCGAGAGGCTGAGCTGCCTTTGGTTGGGGACTGAGGGGTTACAGTAAAGTGCCTTGCTTCCAGGCTGCACCTCAAAGCCCAGACTTCTGGTAGAAAGGGCTTAGCAAGGGCTATGGTCTTCGGCTTCATTCTTGTTAATGGCTTTAATTAACACTGGGGCCTTCTGGCGGTAACTTCCACCCAGCATGCTGGGCAAATAAATCCCTTTCCCACTGGGCCCAGTCATCAGGCAGATTTGTGTGGGGTGGCGGGGACATGGGGACATGGCTCTCCCCAGGCAGGATCCGTGTAGACATCAGGGGACGCAGCCAGCCATCTGGGAACGGCCAGCAGCCCGCTGGGGCAGCTCCCCTAGGTAGGGCTGAGTCTTTCCCTGACTGGTCTACTTGGTCATTTCCAGCTATTGCAGAGCCCCCTGGAGCTCACGGCTCACGTGAGTCTGCATCCTTCCAGAACCTCAGCATCAGGGGGCACTGACTCCAGCCCGGGAAACCAGCCTAAGGAGTCCAGCCCCAGTGCTGCAGCCTGTGATTCAGGACTTGGTGGCAAACATCTGAGGGTTTCACACACAGTGTGGCCTGATTCGTGAGTACCAATCAGTACCCCCAGTCCTTTCCCCAGTACCCCCAGTTCTCACTGAACTTCAGGCAAGAGTTAATTATACTAAGCCACGCATGGTGGTGCGTGCCTGTAATCCCAGAACTGGGGAGGCTGAGGCAGGAGGGTCACAGTGAGATCAAGACTGGCCTGGGCTACATACTGGGTATGAGGTCAGCCTGAATTACATAGTGAGACCCTGTCTCAAAAAACAAAGAAACAAATAATAATAATCATCATCATAGGACTGGGAGTTTAGCTCAGAGATGTAAGTGCTTGCTTAGCAAATGCAAGGTCATGAGTTCAATCCTTGGTACCAAAAATAAAATATAAATAATAATAATGGTCATTAACGATATTTGGGGAGACATTCAATACCCGTGTTAAGTGAAAGTTGTTGTCTGGAAGTTGTTATACTGAATTCAGCTTCCTGATGTATATGAATGGACTATTTCTTCAGTTCCTGCAGGATAATCATTGCCAAGTGTCAGGAATAAAAGAATGAACGGGTGAAGACATGGGTGCTGTGATGGTGCACACAGCTCTCTCGTTTCCAAGTTGCAGCCTTGGCTGGGCATAGCTCAGTGGTAGAACCCTTGCTGAGCACATGAGAGGCCCTGGGTTTGACTCCAGTGTGCACCCATCCCCTCAGCCTCACACGCACGCACACACACACACATACACACACACACACACACACACACACACACACACACGAAATCTAGCTTCTTTCATTAAGTCAGAAATTTACAGACGTGTATAGCAACTCCATTCTTCTGTCTCCCTGTTTCTCACTTTAGGGAAGAAAACAGTTGTTTATCTTATATATGTTATTTTCTAAAGTGAAAGTGAACTTATTACTCACGAAAATTACTCAACACCCACTTAAAAATGTCTCAGTGCCTCCCTCTGGACCCCGTGGCCTTAGCTACCTGCAGCAGCAGTCAGTTCAATACCTATACAAGCTGTTTGATTCTGAAAAGCCTAAGGGTGGTCCCCAAAACAAAAGGTTTGACAATCACTGTTCCAGAGAAATTTACACATCTATGCATGGCAAGATGTGTGCAGGGTGTGCATTTCAGCACTGTTTTAGACAGAAAGAAGTGAGTAACAGCCCAGATGGCCATTCTTAAAGGACTCGCACGAACACCTTATGATATTTTCATAAAATACAGCAACGAAAGTCAATGGACTGGGTGTGTATGAATCAACACTAAAAAATCTAAAAGGCAGCATTGAAATGGAGTATCAAGAGAATTTACTTAGTATCGTTCCTTGTGTATAAAATCAAAAGACACACAAAGCTATTCTATTCATCGTCCATGGAAAACTACAGGAATAATTACATGATAAAATATAAGTGCCAAAATAAAATACATGGACAATACCAAGTGCTGGTGAGACTGTGGGGCAACCAGCACTCTCAGACACTGCAGCTGTGAACACTAGGAATAGAACATCATCTCATAAAATTAAATATATGCCTATCACATGACCCACTATTTTGTTCTTGGTGTTTACACAAAGAGTTTTACGTGGATGTGTATAGCAGCTCATTCATGACTGCATAAATTGGAAACAACCCAGATCTCCTTCAGTAAGTGAATAGATAAACACACTGTGGTATGCCCATAAAATAGAATAGTACTCAGCAATCAAAAAGGAACAAACTACTAATATAAACAATAGTGTCCATGAATCCAAAAAGCATTATGCAGAACGAAGGAAGGTAGTCTTGAAATGGTACAGAATACACGATTCCATTGATCTGATATGTCTAAGAGACAAGGCCCTAGCTTTAATCCTAAAACTAGAAACAAACAAACAGTATGTAATGACAACAGATCAGTGATTTCCAGGGATTGGGGTGCCAGGAGCGGGTGACTACAGAAGGATAACAGGAGACAGCTCTTGCAAATGACAGAGCTGTTCCATGTCCTGAGTGTGGTGCTCAGCCACTAGTTTTACATGTGTTAAAATTCACAGGCATGTACTCAAAAGTGTGTGTGTGGGGGGAGTATTTTGTATAATTTAAAATTTTTTGTATAACTATTGTTATAAATATAAATTTTATGTTTCAATGAACTTTTAATTTTACAGTAGTTCTAAATTTACAGAAGTTTGCAAAGACGATGCAGAGGCCTTGCACATACCTCACTCCCAGGCCTCCCTCTTCCCGTGGTGCATTAATATGGTACTTTTGCCACAACGAATGAAGCAATATTAATTAAAGTCTGTATTTTATTCAGATGTCCGTAGTTTTCACTTATGTTCCTCACTCTCTCCGTGTTCCGGATGCTCATTGCATTTTATTCTTGTGTCTTCCAAGGCTCCTGTAGACCGTGACAGTTTTCTCGTTTTTGATGACCTCCACGGACTGAAGAGTACAAGCCAGCGAACTTGTCGACCCCCTCTCCACTGAGGTTTGCTGGTTTTGCTCCACCAGGTATTTCTCCAAGACGGCATTACAGCTTGTACTAAAACCAGGCTTCCGTCTGCCTCGCAGTGCTGGCTTTGTAACCCCACTTTCAGTCTTTCTCACCTTCACAACATTTTTAAAAAACTACTTTATCTTTTAATACCTTTATCTGAATCGACATGTAATCCACGTACCACACAACTGACCCCTTAGAGTACCCAGTTAAATGCTTTCCGTGTGTTTCCAAGGTTGTACAACTTCATGGCCTAATTGGAGAATCACCCCCAAATAAACCCTCTGCTCCCCAGCACTCTCCTTTCCACTGCTAACCACCTAACTAATCTAATCCCTAACTAGTGACTGGCCCACTCCAGATATTTCATAGACACAGAAGCATAGAGGCGTGTAGGTTGCTTTTACTGAATAGTTTTTTCATGTAGCATAGGTTTTCAGTTTCACCCCTTTGTCAATGTGTGTCAGCACTTCATTTTTTAAAATCACCAAATCTACTTTGTGGAGACCCCACATTTTGTTTATCATTTTGAAGGTAATGGACCTTTGAATTGCTTCCAGTTTTGGTTGCTATGAATAATAACGCTGTGGATATTATCATGCAAAAATTTTTTTGACATATAATTTCAATTTTGGGGGGTATATATGGAGAGGGATTGTTGATCATAAAATTCTCTGTATTTAAATTTTTCCCCTCGATACTGGGGATCAAACCCAGAACCTTCACAGTGTGCTACACCCCCAGCCCTTTTTAGTTTTTAGCTTGAGATGGGCTCTTGCTAACTCACTAAGTTGCAGACTGGGCTCAAACTTGTAATCCTCTGACTCAGCCTCCTAGGGTGCTCAAATTACAAGTGTGTGCCACTGATCCCTGCTCATATTTAACATTTTGAGGATCTGCCAAATGTTTTCCAAACTGGCAATATCTTTTTACTACCTGTTATGGCTTTAATCTAGATGCCCCCCTCAAGCCTCATGTGCTTATTATGGGGCGGGGGTGCTCTTTGGGAATGTCTGGATCATGGATACTTGAATATGAATTAAGAGCACAGTAACTGAATCACTCCACTGATTGGTTTACCATAGCTCTGGGTGTGGCTGGCACCAACCAATGGGCTTGTAGCCTGGATGGACTATGAAGGGGAAGATGCTTTTTGCCTGCCCTGTCATGGGCTGTTTCTCTTCTGTCACACCTCTCTGCCATGCCCCAAGGTGGGCCTTGGAGCTAATTAACTATGGACTGAAAACTCTACAAACTGAGCTAAAATAAACATCTTCTCCTTTGCCTTCTGGGGATTGGGTATTTTATTCCAGCAACAAGAAAGGTAACTAAGATATCACCCCGAAAAGAAAGAAAATTCTTATTTCTATGCAAGTTGGTCAACAATCAACATTTTTGAATTTGTAGCTTTTTTTTGAATTTATGGATTTTAGCCTATAGTTATTAGGCGTATTTCATTGTAGTTTGCATTTTCCTAATGGCAAATGATGTAGAACAGCTTTTTGTTTTATTTCTGAGACAAGGTCTTGAACTCATTATGTAGCCCAAGCTGGCCTCGAAATTGTGACAATCCTCCTGGCTCAGCCTCCCAACTGCTGGGATTATAGGCATGTGCCACCACATCCAGGAAGAACAGCTTTTTTAAAATAGACTAATTTATGGATACACTTTTGATATGTATAATTAAATTATCTCATTTATCATAGAGAATTTGTGCCTGTACATAATATATCTTGATTCTTTATTTTTTTCTCCCAATAACAGCTTTTTTTCCTACTTATTATTCACTTTTATGTCTTCCTTAATGAAGTGCCTGTTCAGATCTGTTGCCCATTTCTGATTTCAGGTATTTGTTCTCTCACTGTTAAAAGTCAAATTTTAAGAGCTCTTTACTTAGATGTTTTTTTTTTTTTTTTTTTTTTTTTTTTTTTTTTTTTTTTGAGAGACAGGGTCTCACTACGTAGTTCAGGCTGGCCTTGAACTCACTATGTAGCCCAGGCTGGACTCAGACTTCAGCCACCTTCCTGCCTGAACCTTCTGAATGTTGGGATTATGGGTATGTTCCAACGTGCCCAGTTTTAGTCAGATATGTAACATACAAACTGTATGATAATTTAAACAATAAAATAAGTGCCAACTTCTCATGGTGAATATAATCTATATGCTGTAAAATTAGACTAGTACAAAAATAAAAAGAAAAAAATATTGCCATGAAAATGAAAATAAAAATAAAAGAACAGGTTTAGGTAGAGAGAGGAAGAGAGCAGGGGGAGCAGGGAAGGCCTGGCTTTGGGGCTCGGGACCCCGAATTCTGCTTCAGCTTTGCTTCTTGTTAGCAGTGTGACTCGCTAGAGGCTCAGTCTCTTCCTCAGAAAAACAGAGATTAAATAATACCTATCTTGAGAGCGACTGTAGGGACTAAAGTCGATGATGTGTACAGATCACTGGTACTTAGTAAAGGCTCAGTAGAGAGTGGTTAAGCCGAGTTCACCTCACCCGGTTTATTCTCTGCAGCAAACAGGGAAACCACAACAGGCTCTGTTTTCGAGATCTGTCTTTCTCTTATTCTCCCCACCAGGGGGCAGCATTAGAAGTCAGGCGGCTCTGGGTGCCAATTTTACCTCTGCTGCCTACTTGGGGGCAAACTTGGGGAGGTGATTTCACCTCTGTCAGCCTCAGTTTCTCTTCTGCAAAGTAAAGGTGCAATAAACCAATCACTTTGATACCCTTAGTCCATTTCCTTTCTTTTTTTCTTCTTTCTTTTTCTTTCTTTCTTTCTCTCTCTCTCTTTTTTTTTTTTTTTTTTTTTTTTCCTTTTTATCGGTACCGGGAATTGAACTCACGACTGCCTGCTTGCAAGGCAGGCACTTATGCCGCTGAGCTAAATCCCCAGCCCTCTTTCTCTTTTTTGAGACAGGGTCTCTCTACCTAGATCAGACTGCCTTGAGCTCACTATGTAGCCCAGGCTGCCCTCAAAGTCCTGCAATCCTCCTGCCTCAGCCTCCTAAGAACTGGGATTACAGGCATGTATCACCATGCCCAGCAAGTCCATGCATTTTTAAAAAGACTCCAGCACTGTCTTTGGGATCTGACTCATAATGTGTATTTTATTTGTATACTTTTTTAACAAGATGCACCATAGTATACTGGAAAGACACTTAACTAAGGGTCGAGAGTTCTGGGGTCTTGTGTTATATCTTCTTAGGTTGACCTGGGCGAGTCTTGGTCTTCCAGGACTTTGGAGTCTCAATGCATTAGAACCAGCAGGGTTCTAATAAAAATCATGAAACAGATATGAAGAGAAGAGAATGCAGCCGAGAAAGGACATGGAAGGAGGTTCCACTCTATTTACAATGCTTTATCCTGGATATTTGAATACAGAAGGCCGATGTTTTGCCTTGATAAGTCACGTCGTGGAGTACAGTGGGCACTGTTCTCTGTACTTCAAAAGGGAAAAAGAGTTTGGTGAAAGGTGAGGGTGAGAGTATGTGGTAAGGACATGCCACAGACGAGGAGGAGAGCATTGATGGAGAGGAGATGCAGAATATGGGATTTTCCAAGCTATTTTGATACCAAGAAATTCAAGGGAGGGAGTGGCCGAGATAAGCGGGAGGTAGCAGGTCAAGTCGGGGGGATTCTGAGTGCTCAGGGAGTGGGCATGGGCCTCGTCCTGTCTGAAGTGCGGGCGGGAAGATGGTGGCCCAGAGCTGTATGCAGCGTCATGTTGCATTCTGAAATCATCCATTTGCTTGATGTTAGCTGTTGTTTTGTAAACAAACTCCCTTTCCAATGTCACCCCCGTCACTGTACCAGGCAGAACAGTCAGTACAGATGGCAGCCTGGAAAAGGAGGGCCGTGATCCTTTCGTTGGTGAAATTAGTCACTGGAGAGCAGACACTGAAGCAACTGGTCAGAACACTGATATATCACAGGCTCGGGAGAGTGGAGCGCATCTGTAATCCTAGCACTTGCGAGGCTGAGGCAGGAGGAATGCTGAGTTTGAACCCAGCCTGGGCTACACAGTGATTTCAAGGCCAGCCTGAACTTCATAGCAAGACTCGGTCTTAATGTATCCCCCCCCCACACACAATTTTCTTTAAAGGAAGGGGCATGTACTTTAACCTTGCTAAATTAGTCTCTAGTGAAGAACAGAGAAAAATTACCTGAATTATGGAGAAATATTACATGCTACGGGTGAGTCTCGATCTCCCTAGACTTGTTTTAATATTATAGCATATTAGTTTCTTCCCAATTAATCTACATATTCCAGCTCAAATACAAGTTATAAAAATACTGACCCACAAACAGGTATGTTAACTTGGAAAAAGAATACTAAAATGGGTATGCTCTGTGTTTCCAAATATTAATACAAAACCTTAGCAATAAAAACATACTCATTGGCACAAAAGTAAACAGTGAACAGTAGGGACATTTCCAGACATACTTATGCATAGATGGGAAAGACACCAGCAGTCCATGGAAAGTAGAATTGCTTAGGGAACAGGACTGGGAGCTGGCTTAATTTATGCAAATAATAAAACAGAATCTAGAATACACACATGAAACAGGAAGTCCAAATAAATTCAAAACTGGAATGTTCAAGGTAAAAATCTTCGTGACATACACTTCACAGAAGGTTTTTTTTAACAAATGAAAACTTCAAAGCACAAACCAGGAGCCAAAAAACAAACAAATAAAATCTCCCAAACCTGATTAATTTGATTATACAAAAATGATTTCTACTCAGCAAAGAAAATTCAAGACAAAACAACAGTGACAGAGTAGACAAATGTATCTTTAAATATCCAGTGAGTGAGAAACTGTTACCTAAAGTATACAATGGACTCTGAAATTAATCAGAAAAATACAGGAATCCTAATGGAAAGATGTACAAAGCTAGTCGTTTATAGAGAAGGAACTGCAAAGAAGTAATCGGCATATGAATAAATAGTCAAGCTAGTGGTGATCAGAGAAATGCAAGTTAAAAGAATAATTGGGGGCTGGGGATTTAGCTCAGCAGCATAAGCGCTTTCCTTATAAGTGTGCAGTCATGAATTTGATCCTTGGTACCAATAAAAACGAAAAAAGAAAAAAAAGACAAAAAAAAAAAAAAAGAATAATCGCCTGAAGATGCCTCTTAGATATTGGACTGGTAAAAATTAAACATCAGGATGACACCAGGTATGGCTGGGAGTATGGGATTTAGGAACTGTGTACACTAGTGGGAATATAGAGTATTGCAGCAGTTCTAAAAACCTACCCATTCTGCACCTGGATATGGGTACCAGAAAAACTGTCACATACATATGGGGTTGCTTGTGTGGAGAAGTAATCTGGATATCCATCACTGGAGCAGCTAGAGATCCATCCATCCGTCTCTCCTTTCTTCCCTCCCTTCACCTCCCTACCTAGTACTACTGTGCCGTGAAGAAAATAAAGTTGAGTCATTTGCAGGAAAATGGCTGCACTTGGAGGCCATAAAGTTAAGTAAAATAAATCAGATGCACAAGCTTACATATGGCATGGTTTCTCTTCCAAGAAAAACCCCAATTTTAAACAAAGAGAAATGAAAGAGACAGAATAGGACACAGAGAGATAGATCTTTCTCAAATAGGAAGAAGATCAGCAGATGGATGGAGAAAAGGAAGGAAGATGTGTTGTCTGCGTGTCCCAGTGCTACAGGAGGAAGGTGAACACTTCATGCTGCAAACGCACTAATTAATAAAAACCAGTATGGCTTAAAAAAAATAAACAAACGCCTTCCCTGGTGCCCTCTCCACGCCCAACAAATACTGGGTTACTTTGAAACAAGCTAGGTATATTTTAAAGGCTGAGGCTAGACTTCCTGATATCAGGATGAAGTATCCGAGGTAGAAAACAGGCATTGGGAGACAGCCCTAGCCCGAAGGTCTGGACACTGGAAGATGGGGCAATCAGAGATGGAGAAGACGGAGAGCCGGGGAGGACTGGGTGCAAGAGCTGGCGTTTGCTTTTGGACAGATTGCGACTTCAGTTTTTTTAGGGAGCTAACTGGAGGTGTCTCATAGTCATCTGGATAAAGAGATTTGGAGTTTGGGAGACAGGAAGTGCTTGGAGATGTAAATGGGGGAGTCATTGATGAGTCTCACCCATGGGCCTGGATGATATCAGTAGGCAGTGAGTGGAGAGCACAGAAAGACCAATCCCTAAGGTCCTCTGTGGTAGGCAGAATGGTGCCTCCACAGATGTCTAAACCCTGGAACTGTTCCTTATGTAACAAAAGGGAATTTCCATCCAGATGCTGAAGGTAGAGGGCTGTGAAAGGGCCCCAGTGGGCCCAGGCTGATCACGCTGGCCCTTAGAGGTGGTGCACCAGTCCCTGTGAAGGTTGGAGGAAGGAGTGATGAAGAATCTATTACACAGATGCAACATTGCTGGCTTTGAAGAGGAAGAAACCCAAGAGCCAAGGAATGCAGGCAGCTCCAGGAAGGAGCACAGCCCTGCCGCCATCTTGATTTGAGCCCATGAGACTCATTTGGACTTGCATCTCCAGAACTATAAATCTGTCTAAATCACCAGTTTTGTGGCAGTTGGGGACATAGCAATAGGAACTGAATGTGCCACTGGGAAACACCCAGTGAGATCAAAGGAAAGATGATCATGTCACTGATACTTAAGTAGGATAAGGATAGGGACCCAATCACTGCCTGGACTTTGGAAGGTGGTGGGTTATCTTTTGAGGAGTTTTCTACAAGGGTGGGGGATGAAGAAACATGATGACAGCTGGGTGTGTTGGCTCATTCTTACAGACCCAGCCCTCTGGAGACTGAGGCAGGAGGGTCATTGTGAGTGTGAGGCCAGCCTGGGCCACATAGTGAATTTGACATCTGCCTGAACTACAAAGTAAGACCCTGTCTGCAAAAGCAAACCAACAAGCAAACAAAATATGATGATGGTTAAGAGATGTTTGTCATCATTGTTGACTAAAGCGGCTACGTTTGTCAGCTAATGAGACTGATAGGGAAAAGTGCCTGTTGTAGAAGAAAAGAGGCCAGCCGGGGGGTTGTTCTTGAAGACCAGGGCAGAGTGGGGCACATGATTGGATCTGGGTACAGAGCTTTTGCCTAGTGTGCATGAGGTCCTGGTTCCATCCCTAGAACTGAAAAAAAAAATGGATTCTGACAGGAGAGAGGATGTGGGTGGTCACGCTGGCAGCACAGAGGCTGCAGAGGACACCTGTGACTCTCGATGCTGTCTGCCTGGCTCCTGGGTGGGCAGTAAGAAGATGCAGAATGGTCTTTGGGGAAGAACTGTCCGGCAGCCTTCTAGACCCGCTAAACGTTCAGTCGTTTCCAGAGAGAAGTAAGTGACACAGAAAGCACCACCAAAAATAGATTTGCAAGTGCAGGGTTTCCTGGACCTGCGTCTTATTCCGGCCCCACCTTTGCCAGGCAGGCTGAGAGCACTGGGCTTTGGACTCTGTCTCTTAGCAGCTCTGTGGCCTCTGGGCTGGGGGCCGTTACCTGCCGCCTGGAGATAGTCTGATGAATATCCTGTTCTGTTCAAGGCCAGATGCAATGAATTTTTCTGTTTCCAGCTGCACCACACCCTTTGGCGACCTCCCACTGAGTTCTGGTTTCTGGTCTAGACAAGACGCTTCATTTTTCTGTTCATTTGCATAGCAGAGATCATTGCCATCAGCCAGATCCCAACGAGTACTCACACCTGCTTCGGCCCTGCCTAGCTCCCACCTTCCCTCCCAGGAGGCACCTTCCTTTCCCACAGGGAAGCACGGGTGGCCAAAGTCCCACTTATGAATGACAACAATGCATCACCTGTATTCCTTGACTGCGAAGGGGTCTATCTGGCAGAAGCCCTTATGTGAGTTGCCACAGTCCACATCCTCCAGAGAAGACACAGTGACCACCAACAATTGGCCCTTCATAGTCCCTGGGCAGCCGGGAAAAGTGTGGCCCTACAGACAGAGGGAGGGTGGGAGCACGCAGATCAAAAGGCCAGGCCAGGGTCCACATGCTGCTGGTTCGACACAGTCACATTCTGACCACGTGCAGGACCTCTCCTGAGATGAGGGCATTAAAGAAGTGAGGGATCTAGAAAAGTCTAATTGGGGAGTTTTCATCCGCATGTGAAATAGTCTACACTTCCTGTGGAAGCTTCCAGGACTCTGCTCCACTAGGGGTCAGCTATTTGCTGTCATAGTCCATAGCTTGCTTACTTTCTTTCTTTTGTCCCTTCTTTCTTTTTTTATTCTTTTTTTGGACAGAGGGTATTACTTTGTAGTTCAAGCTGGCCTCATACTTGGTGGCGACTCTCCTGCCTCAGTCTCCTAGATTCTGGGATTACCGGGGATGTCACTGGCTTGCTAACTCTTACCTGTCCTGCTCTCATCTTCATCCACCAAAGCCCCTTTCCAGTTAAAGGTCCTGTTCAAATTTTACCTACTTTACCAAGGCAACCCTGGCTTTTTTTACCAGTCCGCTTAAACCTTATAGTCTCTTACATCAGTGTATTTCAGTGTTTTATTAATTATCACCTTGCTAGGGAGCCTTTCTCAGGCATTTCCTCCCTGGTCACAGCCATGGTAAGGGTGTCCAGGAAAGGCTGACGTCCAGGGCACTAACTCAGGAGTAAGCAGTGTCAGCCCCATGGCTGAAGACTGCATACCCGACTTTCCCCGCTGCCCTGAGTGAGGTTCTGCTTCCAGGGTTCCACATCCTTTGAACCTTCTTTGGCTTGGACACTGCATGGACACAGACCTCACGAACCTGGCTCACACACTGGCTGGACAGCAGTAGATCACATAAGTTTGCCACGGTAGCCGATCGCTGTGATCACAGATACACTAGATCACAAAAGATTATTCATGTGGTGAGAAGGCCTCAGAGTGTGTCGCCCCAGCATCATGTGATGGAGCAGTCACAATAGAATTGGATTGAGGGAATATATACATGAAATCAGGTGCTGTATAGGAGATGTGATCAAGAATATAGTGAATGTCAAAAATGTAAAATAGATATTAGAGTAAAAGACACATCCATGAATCCCTCTTGAACCACCCTCATCCCATCACTCTTGCCTAAAGAGTCTGGGCAGGTCCAGAAATCCTCTTTCATTAGTTGCACCGTCATGGCCAACTCTGAGTCCTACATCCATCCCGAATGCTGACCTCCAAGGGGAAGAGCCAGAGGGTGCACAGTGCCAGACCTGGTGCATAAGACACCAGGTGACACACAGCAAAATGATGAAGACACAGCAAAATGGTATGCACTTGCCTTCCCCTTGGTTGGCACCAGGCAGGAGCATGCACTGTGGTTTCAGTCACATCTCATAAAGACGCAAAACAGGACCTCTGGTGCTGCTTCAGAGGGTCGGGCTCACACACACGGTCATTCCCTCAAGACCAATTTGTTGGAAGTGAAATGGCAGCTTGAAAAGGTGTGGACAATTAAAGATCTAAAGGACGGGGCTGGGAGGCATTGGACATCCAAGACATGGAGGAGAGGGCGGAACGTTTGCAATAACAGTGTAAATGGAATCTTTCTTATTCTGCGTGAAATTGGGGGAGATAATGGTTCCCGTTGGACCTGGCATGATAATTTGGACCTTGCTCCCCAAAAAGCAACAAGACCAAGTGACAGTGAGCTGCAACCTCTGAAGCTATGAGCCAAAAACCTCTTTCCTGTGAGCAGATTTTCTCAGGTGTTTTGTCACAGTAGTGGAAAGCCCACCAGCCCAATGGTGATAAATATGTATCTTATTTTATATTACATCCAATTTATGCCCATAGGGTTGTTTTAGTTTCTTCTTGAAGGATTATAAAACACATCCTGAACACAGTCTACTGACAGTATGGTAGTTCTTCATGGAAAATGCTAGAACTTTGTAACAATAAAATTTTTATCCATTTCTCTTTAGCCTTAGTGCAACTACTGCCATATATCTTACATTTCTATGTTGTAAATATCACAATATAATGTTACAATGACTGTATAAAATATATATTTTAAAGAAAGCAGAGCTGGGTGTGGTGGTTCATGTTTGTAACTCCAGCATTCAGGAGGCTGAGGCAGGAGGATTACAAGTTCAAGCTAGCCTGGCAACTTAGTGAGACCAAAAGTTCATAAAGGATGGAGAAGCTAGATCTGGAGGCACATGCCTACCATCTCAGCAGGCCCGAGGCTGAGGCAGAAGGATCACAAGTTTGTGCTTAGTTTGAGAAACATAGTGAAAGCCTGTATCAAATAAAAAATTAAAAGGGCTGGGGATGTAGCTCAGTGAAAGGGCCCTGGGTTCAACCCTCAGTTACACAGACACACACACACACACACACACACACACACACACACACAGGCGGGGCTGTAGCTCAGTGGTAGAACACTTGCCTAGCGTGTGTGAGGCCTTGGCTTCAGTCTCCATTTCCATGGGGAGGGTAGTACTATGATGTACTCTGATGAATTGTTTTGTTTTTTAGATTCTGCTTTGATTTTGATGATCCTCTTGGATCTGCAAATTGATTCTTTTCTAAGCCAACTTTGAGGGGTTTTCCAGTATTATTTATTCATGTCTTTCATCTTTTCTGTCTCTCTTTTTTTCCTTCTACGACTGTAACCATACATTTGTTGGGCTGCTTGGTATTGTCTCAATGTCATGGAAATTGATAACTTAAAAAAATTTTTTTACCTCTGTCCATCAGATAATATGTATTAGCTTATTTTCTTTCTTTCTTTCTTTTTCTTTTTTCTTTTTTTTTTTTTCTTTTTTTTTGAGACACAGCTTCATTCCCTATGCATTTCAAATTGGCCTTGAACTCACTTTATAGCCAAGGCTGGCCTTGTACTCACAGCAATCCTCCGGCCTCAGCCTCCTGAGTGCTAGAATTACAGGAGCGCATTACCACACCTGGCCAGATAATTTTTATGGATTCGTCTTTAGGTTTTGCTTATCTTTTCATCTGTCATCATCAATTTGTTGTTAAGTCTAACTAGTGAATTTTGAAATTTCAGAGATTGTAATTTTTAGTTTTAAAATCTACATTTGGTAGATTCTACATTCCCTTCTTCCTCTATCTGTTCACTCACCTTAGGTTATATTTCTATATTTCTTTTTTTCAATACTTTTTAAAAAAACATTTAAAGTCCCTGTCTTTTCATTCTAATATCTATGTCATCTCATGGTCTGTTCCTACTGGCTGGATTTTATTTTGTGTGTTTTTTTGTGAGACAGGTTCTTGGTATGCAGTTTAGGCTGGCCTTGAACTCACTTTGTAGCCCAGGATGGCCTCAGACTCATAGCCATCCTCCTGCCTCAGCCTCCCCAGTGCTGGGATTACAGGCATGAGCTGCCACGTCCAGCTTCTTACTGGCTGACTTTTCCCAATATGGCTCACATATTCCTATTCCCTCCCATGTCTAGTCACCGTTTCATAATGCCCTGGGCCCTGTGGTGCAACATTGTTGAGCCTCTGGATTCCGGTATGGTCCTCTGAAGTCTGCTGATGTTTGTTGTAACGGGCAGTTAAACTATTGGATAACCAACTTGAACTATGGAGGCTTGGATTTGTACTTATGCAGGTTATGGAAGCCAAGGTACTTACCAAACTGCTCTATTTTATAGGTTCCAAGCTCCAACTTTGTCCTCCATGGTGGGCAGCAGTTGAACTCTGCTCACAACATCCAGGCTTTTGGGTTTTGCTTTCTTC
This sequence comes from Cavia porcellus, assembly GCF_034190915.1. NCBI lineage: Eukaryota > Metazoa > Chordata > Mammalia > Rodentia > Caviidae > Cavia > Cavia porcellus. The sequence goes on along the minus strand of NW_026947501.1, from coordinate 39,163,420 downwards.
TGAGCTCCTGAGAGAGCCCCCAGTATGTGTGTGATTCTAGGGGCAGCCAAGGATTTGAAGGGCTGTATTCACCAATCTGAGACTGTTTTCTGCTCAGGCTCCCTTCTTTGATTTTTTTGTGTGTACCAGGAATCAAACTCAGGACCTTGTTTTTGCTAGACAGGTGCTGCAGGCTGAGCTACGACTCCAGCCCCTCCAGCCCCTCCAGCCCCTCCAGCCCCTGAGGCTGCCTTCTTGAGAAGAGAGTTCCTCTCTCAGTTCCCACACACTTTGGCAGCTCTGAGCACATCCTCTGACACCCCAATCCAACATCTCCTTGAATACCAGCCACCCTGTGCTGCAGAGAGAAAAAGCAAATGCCAAGAATCTAACCCAGATGCTTCCATTTTTTCCCCATTTGCCAAACCCCTTCTGGTTTTTGCTTGCTGTGGGGATGTCTACTGTGCCTTCAAACTGCAGCTTGTTCAGAGTTTATCATGGTGCTCCCCAGGACCTTCAGGCTCACATAAGCTTCTGTGCCATAACGGGAACTGGAGCTACTGCTTCTTTCTCTAAGAGATAAATGAGTTACGAAGTGAGCACTTAATCACTGAAGAAAAGCTGGAGGACACTGAAAATGTGTAAGGGACAAAATAGGGTCACTTGGAGCTCACCACTGCCACTGCTGAGCATCCTTCCTATCCTTTCACTGTCTGTCTATCATCTATCTATCTATCTATCATGTCTTCCCACTTTATCCACCCCCCTTGTCCTGTGACCCACGCTTTCTTAATTCCTTCCTCTTCCCTTCTCTTAGTCATGCCCCTTCCCTAGGTTTCTCTTCCTCTCTCCATTCTTTTTGCGGGGAGCAGGGTACTGGGAATCGAACTCAGGTCCTCAGGCTTGCCAGGCACGTGCTTTGCCACTGAGCTATATCCCGTTCCCTGTTCCCTCTCTATCCATCGTTAAAACACTGCCTGGGAAGCAGCTCCATCCCTGGCAAACCGCAAGGGCTCGGAGAATGCAGAATGACTGACTGTTCCAGGAGAGAGAGCGATTTTCTTTATCCAACTGTGCATTCTGTGGGAGCCACTGACGGTTCTACTTTCTCTTATCTTTAATGCGGGATAGGCAATATTTCCTCCATCGGTGTCCTGTGGCGGGGGTTCTGGGGCCCACCGGGAGCCATGAAATGTGAGCCGAGTACACGGATGTGTGTCCATCAGGACCACTGTGCGCTCCTCGGGTTCCTCTCCCTCTGCCGGGGTGGGGGATGAGCAGTGACCCCTGCAGAAGCTCCTCTATCAGCCGAGTCCTGCATTAAGGGTGCTGATAATCAGGGCGCCGTGGAGGACATGGAGATAGGGGTTCAGTGGACCCTGGTTATTTTAAGTCTGAGGTTGGTAAACTGTGTCTGAGAACACGGAGTTCACAAGTTTACATAACATCTGCTTTCATTCTGCAAAGGTAAAGTTAGAGATGGCGATCTTACAGCTTCCAAAATTTAACTTCTTTAGGACCTGGCTCTTTAAAAATGTTTACCGATTCTTCTCTTATAGTGTTGAAATTTGGGACTTATTGATACCAGACATAATCTAGACCTTTGTGAGTGACACAAAGTCTATATTTCCAAGTGTCAGCCTGGAGGGAGGAGGAGGTCACGGTAAAGCCAGGTGCAGTGCCCCAAGGGGCCCAAGGAACTAATTCTGTTTTAGAGCTTTTAAAAGCTTTTAAAAATAATTATTTTTTAAAACTCATGTCATTGTTAGGTTTTTCCCCCCTTCAGTCATGACACTGAACCTAGAAACCTGCACATGCCAGTATTTTAGCACCAAGGCACATCCCCAGCCCTTTATTTTTTACTTTGAAATAGGATTTTTGCTAAATTGCCAGCCCCAGGTTGGAACTCGAGGTCTTCCTGCCTCTGCCTTCTGAGTAGCTGAGATTACTGGTGTGAGCCACCGAGCCTGCCTTACTGTTTAAAATGTGATTTTTTTTTTAAAAAAAATCAAGACCATTAAAGCCACCAGGTACAGTGGCCCGTACCAGTGATTCCAGCACTCACAAGGCCAAGGCAGGAGATCAGGCCATCCTGAACTGCACAGCGAGACACTTCTGAAAAAGCCAAACAAACAAAAAGGGACAATGAAGCAGCATGGTCTGCACCGGTAATTCCTGCTGCTCAGGAAGCTGAGGCAGGAGCGTTGCAAGTTTGAGCGCAGCCTAACAGTGCAGTAAGACCCTGTCTCAGGATAAACTAACAAGGGGCTGGGGGCTGAGCTCAGTGGCAGGGTGCTTGCTTAGCACATGTAAGACCCGAGGTCCAGTCCCTGGAGCTGAAAAAGAGAAGAACATTACATCCAATTTCTGAGGAAAGTTTTATTTTGTCAGTGAAAGAGCCACTGTTTCTGGTTCTGTCTTAGCTCCACGGTGATGGGGTGCACACCAGGTCTGCTCGCAAGCCTTTGGAATCAATGCCCTTCTTCTTTTCAGTGCTGCTAAGCCTCTGCAGCCCCATGAAGACGGCAGCTCATCAGGAAAGAGGAGGCAGAGCCTCAAAGGTGCATCCGGGGGTCCCTCGGGCTGTGCCCCATGCTGCGGGAGACAGAAGCAGGATGGAGCCGGAGCGGGATGGGGGGGGGCATAGCCAAGGGTAAGGGTCTTGAGAAGGGAAAGATGCTCAGACCTTAGGGGTGGCTGGGAGGAAGTCTGAGGGAGCTATTTGTCTCTGGAGGAAAAAAACTCACTTTTAAAGTCTCATTTTAAGGTCTTCATTTACAGAGACCCGCAGGACCGAGAAGCCCACGCCCGATCTGGACAGCAGGGACCTGTGCCACTGTGGGCATTGCTTGGTCCCTCAATTTACCGTCTATCCCAGAAACACGGGGTGTTGGGTGATAGAATCTGTAAGGCCCTTCCTACAGTTTGGGAGAAATACAGTTCTCCAAAATTAATAAATGAAGTTGTGTCACTGGCTTCCAGGAAACCTTGAAATAGCCTCACAAACTGTCTCCCTGCATTAAAGCAGAATGGAAATGAGACCAGACCTTTCTAATTTCTGTTGGTGGAGGGAATGTTTTTGATGACCAGAACCTGTCATTTGTATGTCACAGACCAACAGGTAAAGTGTCAGGTGTCCTGCCGGCAGCGTGGGCCAGGGGAGCATGACAGGGTATTGTCATGCTCATGAGCACACTAAGAACACACTTTTGGAGATCAAGATAGGCCTGAAAATTTGGGGCCATTTGGTCCTGAGATAACATTCTTAGTCTACTCCTTAAAAAAGTGGGGGGGATCTCACTATTTTATTGAGGGCCAGTCAATATTATCTGATCACCCTGCCTAGGAACCCTGTTCCTAAATCCTGGGCCACTCTGGGCAAAGCCAGATTTTAAAACAGTGTTGAGAGGGAGTCTCCAGAGTCAGCCAGCTTGAGTTCGAATCTCTTTCCATCTGTGGGCTGGGCTGTAACTCTTTTGAAGCCTTAGTTTCCTCATCTGTATAATGGGTACCTCTCACAAGGCTGTTAGAATTAAATTCATAAATCGAGGCACCCCCTTAGCACTGTGACTTGCCTGAGGAAGCAGGAGTAAGAAGCAAACACTCACAACTTTACTATGCTAAATGGAGGTGGTTAGGTAAATCCTGTTCCAGGAGACCCTCAGGCCCTGGTCTGTCACTGGCCCTTCTCTTGCTGTCTTTTGTGGCTAGCTGCATGTGGCTTCGGACTGAGCAGTGGGTGCAGAGAGGAAACAGTGACAATCGGGATCCTGGGCCTTCTGACCCAGGCACCCCCTATTCCTTTGGGTGTCAGGAGGTGAATAAAGCAAAGACACATGCTGGGGCTGAGGGTGAACAGATAATATTCAAGGCCCTGCCTGGACAAGGTCTGGGTCTGAGAGTGCCTGGAACCCCAGACATCTTCCCTTCCCTGACCTCTGTCTTCTCTCCTCCTTCCTTCGAGGGAGGCTATCACTCAGCCTCCCTGGGTAGGAGTCTGCCAGGGCTTCCCGCTGACCTGGCTCCTGCCCTTCCTGCACCACCTGGGGACCGAGTCTCGCCTAAGCAGGGCAGGGCGCCCTGCCAGGTGCAGAACAGTAACGGTGAGCCCAGTGGCAGCGGCAGCTGCGGGTTGGCGGGCACCGCCTTTAGCAGCCGGTCCTCGTCCCGTGCAAGCAGGAGACACTGCGGGCCGCACCCTGGGGACTTAGCGACATCAAAGGCCGGGAGCCCCATGCACTCTGTCCAGAGGCCCGGAGAGGAGTTCGGGGGAGCCATTCAGGTTTTCTCTCTGGAGTAAAGAAAAATCATCCCTAGGCACCATGATTGCTTTCCTCTTCCTGGCCAGCCTCAGCCCTCCCTGCCTGGCTGGGCATCTGGGCAGCTCAGTCACCCTGCGACACAGACCCAAGCTGGGGCACTGTGGCGTTCCAGGCTTCCTGTCGTGCTCGCTGGCTCCTGTGAGAGCCACTGGTGTAGGGCAGGGTCACTGGCCCGGGGGCTGGGAACCCACAGCCTTCGGCTTTCCCACCGGGAGAGGGAAGGGTGGGCGTGGATGGGGACTCCCAGGCAGACCACACAGTGGGAGGTGGGCCAGGCAGGTGGTGTCGCATCCCCAGGCACCGCCCTCGTGCCAGCCCCTGGATGCCTGGCTTGAACTTGGGCTGCTTTTCCTGTGTTGTCTGATTCCACCAGAGCAGCTGGAAGCCTGGCTGTTAAAAATGTGAACGCTCTTGTTTTTTTCAAATGTTGGCAGCCTTCAAACCTCCCAGGAGGCCCTTCCTGCATATCTACCAATTTCCAGACTCCAGGACCCAGGCTTGCTCCAAATACTCTGGGATCTCAACACGCGGGGCAGCGGCCACCCTGCCACGGAATAGCAGAGCTTCCCTGAAAATAGGATTAGTAGAATATGATGAGTCACACAAAACGATTACTGTTTGTTTCACTCCCTCTCTGCTGCTTTCTCTCATCCCCCTCATGAAGGGGCAGCGTTGTTCTCATTGTAATTCGGAATCAGAAAATGCTGGCCCACAGAAACACTAAGCAAGCCCCTCAAAGCCCCTGCCAGTGCCAACCTGCACGCTGCCACCTCCCCAACCACAGCTTCCGGGTCTAGGCCCCACTCTAAGACGCAGCCACTGTTTACCGGGTGTTTTTCCCTCCGTGTTACACTTTGTTCTAAGTCTATTAACCCCTTTGATCCTACAACAAGCCTCCAATGGGTCACTCGGGTTATTATCTCTTGTTTTGCAGATGATGAACTGGATAGAAGCCCAGAGAAGCTAAGTAACTCGCTCCAGGTCACCCAGCTCACACGCTGTTGGTTGAAAAGCTGGAATTTTTTAACCCTGGCAGCCTTGCCATCCCCTCTCAGCGCTAAGCCTCAGCGATGGGGTCCTCAGGAATGTGGCTGCCCAGAAGGACATAAAGGGCCCAGCTGAAGGAGTCGAGTGGGTCCAGCGCTCAGGGAACTCTGACCCAGCCCGGTCAGCCCCCCTCCAACAAGCCCACTAATGTAGCCAGTCCGGCTTAAGGTGTCACGGAGTTTGACAGCTTTAACAAAGGAGGTGTCATCCGGAGAAGATGAAAGAGCAGAGCTATTTATTTGAGGATTAGGGCTTTAAGAAATGTCTGTAACTCTGCAGGCTGCATTTCAGCTTCTTATCCTCCTTGTTCCTGACAGAGCCCTCGTTCATGGGGCTTTCGAGGGTAAGAATGCCCGTAATCTGGTTTAATGTTACCCGGCTCTCTAGGTACGGAGCTGCTCCCCTCCCAAGCAGCACACTTTCCTAACCTCTGCTGGAGAGACAGGCCCCTGAACCCGGAGTCCACCTCTCACAGATCCTCTGCAACTGGGGAAACTCCTCTTCTCTTTCCAGCTTCCAGAGCATCTCTCATATTAGCCAACACAGTGGACGCTTGCCGGAGGTAGTCAGTCCAGTGCCTCCTCTGACCAGGGATTTTCTGTGTCTGGTGGCCACACGTGGCAGAGGTTGCCCTACTGGATGGTGCTGATGGTGCTGATGTGGAAGATATCTGTCACTGCTTTGTGCCTGTGATGGAATTAGGTAATCCTAAAGCCACTGGCCATTTAAATTCTGCTGTCTAGGTCTGATGCACAAGCAGTTACTACTGAGGGACAGTAAGTAGGAACAGGTGATGTCCCCAGCAGCCCAGGCTGCAGTGAGCTAGCCACAGCCCAGGGAGGTCAGTTCTCCTTATGGGCAGCTACAGAGCTCTGCTGTCAGATTAGTGATACAGCTTTGACCAGGAATGTTTTCCTCTGAGGACCCCACTGGCTCCCAAGGGAAGTGGCACAGGACCACATGATTAGGGGGTCAAGGTAATACTATTGTTGTAACCTCAAGACCTCTTAACACCCTGCAGCAGCTCAGTGTTGTGATGGAAACATCAGAGGGAAGTCATCAGCCAACAGAAAACCCACACATCTCTCTAGCACTTAGCCTGTCCTGGGCCCAGAGCTGTTGTTAACTCCTGTATCCTCAGAACCATGTGGTGAGCCTGGCATGACAATCACCCCCTTTTTACAGACGAGGAAGCTGGGGTTCTGGGAGACTCATCTGTGTGTGTGGGCATGGTAGTATGTGGCGGTAAGTGCTGGAGCTGGGATCAGGGTCGCCAGATAAAATCCAGCTCTGAAATTCTCCTGGGCCCCCTGTCTGCACTGAGACCCAAGTCCAGGCATTTGGGTTCCCCAGTGCATACTCAGAGGCCTCCATTCTGCCACCTTTCTAAAAGAGGAAGTGGCAAACCGAGTGTGGTGACGCATACCTGTATTCCCAGCATTCGCGAGGCTGAGGCAAGATCTCCATGAGTTTGAGGTCAACCTGGGCTACATCGTGACTCCAAGGTCAGCCTGGGATATATAGTAAGACACTGCTCCACATCCAATAAATGAAGGAATGGTTGAACGAAAGAGGAGGGTAATTTCAGGTGTTATTTCCTGACACAGGGAACATCTCCTTGGTCTGAGCAGCTCACCCAAGGTCACCTCCAGGTCTTCCCTCTCGGGTGTATGATTATCACCCAGTGCATGAAGAGCCTGAGGTACACACAGTTCAGCTCATGCAAACTAACAAATGACAGCTGCACAAAGGATGCAGGTTTTCCATGCTAAAGCATAAGCCCTTCTCCACTCTTAGAGCAGTGGGCTCCACTGTTCCCAGAGCCCCACCAGCCCCAGGGGGAGTCCCTCAACCCCAGCTGTTAGATGGGCCCCTAAATGCTGGCTGGTGCATGAGAAAATGCCAGGGGATGAATCCAAATCCATGGAATCCAAATGAACAGTAAGCACCCACATCCACACGAGCAATAGCTCCCCAGGAGTTCTGTTGGACCCCAGGTTTGATGATCACTGTTCACAGGCACTGCCTGGTCTCAGGCAGTTTCCCTTCTTCTTTAAGGGGTCCAGCCTACACTTCACTCCACACAGCTCACCACCCCACCCGCTGCCTACCTGTTACCCCGAATTCTTTCTTCTTTCCACTACCTGTGGCTATGTCCTCAATTCATCCGGTTTCTTCTCCCTACCCCAGAGCTGGTCCTCCCCAGACTTTACCTCCTACCATTGCTCTGGCTCCCACGAAGGCCAACTCCTGGTCCCCGACACTCTATTGATGCCCTCACCACTCATTTTTGTGCCCCCTCCGCTCTCATAGGATGGTAACAGCTTAGATTTGGGACATGAGCTCAGAGAAAATCCCTCATTCTATGATGGAGGGAAAAGCTTCAGAAGATGCAGTAACTCTCCTGATTTGCAGAGATAGATCAAAGGGAGGTCACCTACAGCGGATGGCCTCTTAAGCCCAGGCACATACACATCGGATACCTCGTATTTACAGGAATAGAAGCTCAGCCCTGAATTTGGCCTCAAACCAAAGCTATTTTGTGAGTTTTCACTCCTGTTCCTGAGATGCTTTTTAGCAACCGATTGATGAATAGTTGGCCCAAATCAGTTGGCCACAGCCGAGGAATTCTTGGAGTATCCAAAATGTGAGATAAAGCAGTGTGTTGATGACATGCCTTCATTGGCTGTGTGTCCACTGCAGCCTCACTCTGCACTGACCAATGAGGAGGCTGATGGGACAGTGGGTGGGGATGTCTTTGTGTGGGCTCAGCTCAGAGACTAGATGAGCATCCTTATTTCTCTTTAAGAACCTGCCCTATCGCTGCTCAGGATGAGTAATTCAGTCTAATCTGGAGAGACTCTGCATCCACCATGTCCCCAGAACTTCGGGTGCCCTGGAAGAGGATGGAGGGACGTGTGTCATCTTCAGTTAAGGTCAAGGCTCCTTGCTGATGCCCAGATCAAGAGGACTGACCCACACAGGCACAAGGCCTTAGGGACTCTGCACTTGTGCACAAATCGAAGACCCACACATGCTGAACACAGGCTGAGTGCTGAAGATGGGAGCCCCGCCAGAAGTGAAAGATACCCCAGAACCCCAGGGTTTGGCCCAGGAGAGGGGCCTTAGGGAACTTCTGCTGCAGCTGCTAGTGCGTTAGGAGACCTTCAGTTTGGAGGGGAGGAGTCTGGATTGCCCACGATGGACATTGGATGAAAAGGGGGATGTTGAGAAATTCAACTTTCTCTGTGTCCATTTCTTCACTGGTTAAACAGAAATGGCTTTATCTACATTGTGGGACTGTCTGATTTACTTAGATGTGCCACATTAAACGGCCTTAGCAAAGGCCAGATGTAGAGAGGGTCCCCAAGTCACTCAGCCAACTGTAACAGTGAGTTACAAAAAAAGTTTACTCCAACTGTGGGCTTGGTTTGGAATCACACAGGGTAGACACTGAACATTGAGTCTTATTGCCGTGTGGCACTTAGTTGAAAAAGTAGGAAAGCAGGAAGGAGAGGATAGACAGAAAAAAGGAAGAGAAGGCAGATGTGAGGTGTATGCCTGTAATCCCAGCACTCGGGGAGGCTGAGGCAGGAGAACTGCCTGAGAGCTATAGTGACCCAGTGAGACGCTATCTCAAAATAAAACATAAAGGAAGGGGCTGGGGGTGTACCTCGTTGTGAGGCCCTGGCCTCAGTCCGGAGTACCATGGGTGGGGTGGGGATGGGAGAAGGAGAAGCAGCAAAAGAGGAAGAGAAAGAATTTTCGACATAAGAGAGCCGGGAGGGAGGGGGGGATAATTCATGCGCACATTTGACAAGCCGTTCGTGGCCCACACAAAGGAAAATGATGCTGTAATAGATAATTATTTTGATGGTATCTGTGTAATCAGTCCCAAATGGTACTCAATTACTAGAGAATTAGAAATCCTTAATTATTGGTGTGCAGTTTCAAAAGGCTAGCCTAGGAGATATGCAAATGTTCCCGCCTGGTGCCCAGGTGGGACGCAGGCGTGCCAGGCGGCTGCCAGTCATTCACCTGGGAGAGGTGCGGGCCGGCGTTTGCAAAAAGCAGCTGGGACAATGACAGGTTTGTGGAGAACAGCTGGAGACCCAGGAGACACAGGTGGAAGCTAAACTGCCTGCAGCCAGCCGGAGGTGAAAAGTGATTTACCTGCAGCTCTTTTTTTTTTTTTTTTAAACTTTATGAAATAAAAGAAAGAAAGAAAAGAAAAAGCACAGCCATGGCGCATGCTGAATGAGTGAATGAGGGGAAAGGTTTGATTAATTTATTTCCCATTCTTTCTCTCCCATCCGCTCCATTTCACAAAATAGAGAAAATAAGAATCAGGACTAGGAAGGGGCGAGTGACGATAGGAAAGGAAGGCCCTGTGCTCTGCATTATTTTGGGCACTGGGCACAGTTATGTAACCTCAGTAGCTATCCTTGAGGATGCGCTGTACTGTTCCCGTTTCTGGGGTGAGGGAGTTGAGGCCTGCGGGCTGTGCAGTGTGCTCAGGGTCACAGGACTGAGTGCCAGGAGCCAGATCCCACCGCACAGTCTGGGGTTAGAATCAGGTTTCTAACCAGTGGGTAGCACTTCCCCCGACTCACTGTTGGACCTGGAAGGATGAGGTGCAGGAGGGACGTGGCATTTTCCTAGAGCACTCAGACCTGGAGGAGATGCTCACAGAGACCACCTCTGGTGTCTGTCCCTGGAGGTTGCGATGTGGGCACTGGGGCTTTTCTCTGCTCCCCAGCACAACCTGAGCTCGGTGTTCTCCCAGTAACCCCACCCCAGCTTCCTCCAGGGAGTAACGTCCCATGTGTAACTTCTTTAGGGGAACCCAACATGACAACATGTGTCCATTTGGCATGATGTCCACCAGTGAGCAGGATCTTTACCTCACCAAACTTCAGGAAGACTCCACTGCAGGGCCAAGGAGTCCCCCGGAAAGCTCTGATGTGCCAGAGATTTCTAGGTGGCCACACTAGAGCTATGCCAATGGATGATTTTGCTCATGACCCAAGGAGACATTAACTGAAAACCAGAAGCTCATCTGTGGTACAGATTTAGGACCTGTCACTGGAAATAGGCACTTTTCCACTGAGGAGCTGAGCATATGGCTACAGTAGATGAGGAGGTCACACAGGCATTCCCTGGGGTTGCGCACCCACCTTGCAGAAGTTCTCCCCAGTTAAACGCATGCTGTGTACCTATGCATGGAGGGTGGGGTGTGCTTTGCCCTGACTAGCATCATGATTGGACCACCAGCCAGGAGAACCAAGTTGTTCTGTCTCTGCCCCCATCTGTGTGACTTTGAATCTGTTAGCTTCCTCTCTGGGTATCATAAGGCCACACCGCAAGACACAGGAACTAAAGGAGGTGTTCCAACCTGGGAAATAACTGAGGATCGCCAGAGATGATATGGGGACCACCCCCTTAGCAGCCCCTGAAAAACAGCTCCCTCCCAGACCCCAGGCCCAAGTCCTGCCTTCTCCCCAGTTGCCACCCTGACGCAGCCACCCATGAGAACCAGCCCTGCCTCCCCGTCGGTATTTCATCACCTCCCTCCTCCCGCCCGCCTCGCTGTGGGGGCCAAAGCCACAAGGGAGTAGGCAAGTCCAAACCTCGGTTCTCACAGCACCGCCAGGCAGGCTGTTCTCGGAGGTGAGCCCATTCTGACCCAGACTCCAGCCCGGCTCGCTTATCTGCAGACGGCTTTGTTCCTCCAGGCCTTGCACGAGACTCAGACTGGGTTTCAACACAGCCTGGCAGATCTCAATCGCGGGCCCGCCCCATCCCAGGGCACAGCCAGCAGCACCTTGCTAACCCTCTCAGAGACTTGGCTCTTTGTCTCCAGGGACAGAGACAGCCACCCCCTCCTGGGTTTCCCTGGTCCCAGGCAGAAGTGGCAACAGTGGCACAGGGAGAGGATTGCACAAGCCTGCTCTGGAGGGGCAGTGAGAGCATCTATTTACTATTTGCCTGCTGCTTTATTGGGCTCGCAGAGCACGGCACGGTGAGAAAGCTCCGGGAGCTCCTGACACTTGTCCTCCACACCTGGAAGGGGCTGGCAGCAGCACAAGCATGGCTCCAGGGTTTGGTGTCTTGGCATTGTGTATGACAGTGCCAACCCCAAGCACTCACAGTCCTTCTTGGGGGACACTCAACCTGTGGTCTTCAGAGCAGCACTGCTATATGGGGGATTAGCCAGGCACGTGGTTTGCGCTAAAGGACCAAACTGAGGCATCTGCTCTTCTAGATCAGGAAAGAGCCTGAGGTAGTCCACACGCAGCGCGCTATTTAGAGATCACATTTAGCTGACAATCCGAGTTCAGTTAACTACAGCATCAAGAGAACCTGAAATAGAGTGGTAAATACAGCACCACTCAGGGCTCCCCAGATATCGGCATTCACAGCCCTGGGGACCGGCACTCAATTCTTCCCATGTCTTCTCTCCAGACTCAGATGCTTCCGGTCCTCGTCCATCTCCTGCGTCCACCACCCACTCCTCCCGACCACTTGGGGCCCCGGCTCCTGTTCTGAGCAGCTCCAGCTCACCCAGCCACCCCGTCTCCTGGCCCTCACTCTGCCCTGCCATACTGTCTATTGTTGGATCTCTCCCCCGAATCTGCATTATCTCTCTAAGGAATCTCCACGACTAGGAAGCCTATCTTATATTTCTTTTGGAGCCCGTCTTCCACTAATTCCTGGCAGAACGCTGATCACAAAGTGAGGCTTAATCAGTGTGCCCTTGATTGAGAAAGATAACACATTGTCAACAGATAAAAGGAAGCCAGAGGCAGGGCACAACTGTTCCAACCCCACAGATGTGCTTCCAGCTGTTTATTGCCTGAGCTCCTTCTCTCCCCTGGCTTCCTCCTTGGGGCTCTTGTGACTACCTACAGTCTCACAGTGCCCTGTGAGGAGCAGTGCTGTGTCACCTTCCCATCCAAGGGACTTGGAGCCACTGTGACATGGCAGGGTAACACGATGTGTTGTCCCCAAGAGCCCAGGACTCCAACTGGCTGGATGGACCAAGTGCCCAGTGTACAGGTCATCTAGTGTTATCAGAAATCAGCTTTGATGGGTTCATTCATTCCCAGGGGTATAGCAGCAAACACCACAAACCATGTGGTTTGAACAGACGTTTATTTCCCACAGGGGAGGGGAGGGAGACAGTCAAGATCAAGCTGCCTGCAACTTTGGTGTCTGGGGTTGGCCTCCTCATGTGCCCTCACATGATCTTTTCTCTGCGTGCGTGGCCCTGGAGTCTCTCTATGTCCCGATTTCTTTTCTCCTGAAGACCCCAGACAGGTTGAATTAGGGCCCGGACTAACAGCTTCAATTGAACTTCATTACCAAATGCGGTGCCATTCTGAGGTGTTGTGGGCTGGGATGTTAGTGTAGGAATTTTGGGAAGACAGAGTTGAATCCATAGCAATGCATGAAGCCCCTGAGATACAAGGATGGTTTGTTCTGTCGCAGAGTCTAACCTGACTAATTCAATCCTATTCTACTTACGTTTCAGAAACAAGGATGACCTCTAGATTGGGAACCTGGAAGATGAAGAGGCATCGCACAGAAGATAAAAGGAAATGATTTTAGTCCAATATAGTTTCCGAAAGAACAACTCCCTGGGTGTTTCTCAAAGTGCAGTCCAAACATGCTTTACAATGTCCTACAATGCTCATTTTAAAAACCCTGGGCCTCCTAGACCTCCTACACCAGACCTCACTGTGCAGGACCTGAGCATCTGCACTCCTAGGCCCCAGGTCATTGAGAAGCATAGGAAGTTTAAGACGCTCTGATTCCACTACTTTAAATGGTGTAGTCTCTGGCTCAGAAGGCAGGCAGTTTATTAGAATTGCATGAGAAGCTTTTAATAAATGGTGATTCTCCACCTTACGCCTGGAGAACCATTTCTAATTGGTTTGCAGAAGGCCTTAGATAACCGTTTATTATTTAAAGTTTCCTCGATGGCTCTAACATGAACAACTGACCTGGATTAATTGTTTAAAAGTAATTTCAGTCCTTATTTCAGAGGGTTCAGTCATGAAGGCATAGCTGGGTGTGGTGGTGCACACCTGTAATCCCAGCCTTTGGGAGGCTGAAGCAGGAGGATTGCTGTAAATTTAAGACAAATTTGAACTACATAGCGAGACCATTTTAAAACAAAAACAGACTACAGTGGAATTATTCCGGGGCAGAGACGTGAGCAGATGCAGAGTAACTGGAGTCAGGATGTAAAGTGTAGGACCTGCAACAATGACAGTGCCTGAATCACGCTCACCTCTGCTTCCTCCCTCTTCAGACGGCACCTCCTGAATGCAGCACAGGGTGCTGTGTGTCTGTGTGTGTGTGTGTGCATGTGTGTGTGCCTTATCCAGATGAAGGCACAGTTTCCAGCAATGAAGTACTTCACCTGTACAAAGGAGGGGCTTCTTTTAACATGTGATTTCTAAGAAAGGATTTTCTTCTTCTTTTTTGTCTTTTTGAGGGTTTTTTTATGGAGTTCGAGTTGGCCTCCAACTCCCAGCGATCCTCCTGCCTCTGCCTCCCCAGTGCTGGGATTACAGATATGCACCCCCTCCCCCAACCGAAAGGTTGTGTTTTGTCACTCAGTTGTACATTCGCCTTCTCTATCACAAAGTGGGCACAAGAGCAGCTCTTCTCTCGTACAGTTGTCATGAGGATTAATTTGACAACATTGAGTTACACATGCAAGGATTCCCTGGACACAAAACCTTTGGCTTTTTAATTTTACATCAGAATTCACTACCACCTGTGTTTACCTGGAACTGTATACACGATCCTATTTGGGTAAAGGTGAGTACAGCTGAGGGAGATCATCCTGCAACTAGAGTGGGTCCTAAGCCAGGGATAGGTGCTCCTACAAAAGTTGGGGAAGGTGAGTATGAAGACAGGGGCGGCTGTAAGCCAAGGAAACCCAGCAATTTCTTCTGGAGCTGCTAGGACACAGTGGAAACGAATGATTTGTCTAGAGACTTTGGAGCCAGTGGGGCCTTGCCGACACCTCGACCTTGACTTTCTGTCCTCCAGAACCGAGAGAGAATAACTGTCTCTTGTGTTTCTTTTGTTTTGCTTTTTTGACATAGAGTCTTGGTCTGTAGCCCAGGCTGGCCTTTGTGATCTGCCTGCCTCAGCCCCCTGAGTCCTGGCCTGTCTGTTGTTGTAAGCCACTAAACTTGTGGCAGTTTGCAATGGCAGTCCCAGGAAACACACACTCATGGTTGTATTTGAGCAGAGGTGTTTATAAATCTATGGGCACTGCTGGGGCGGTGGCTCGATGCATGGCCCGATGAAGGAGATAGAGTTGAGGTCTTTGCCTATTTCAGCGCTGTCAGAGAAGAGAAAGAACAGGACACCGAGTTCCATTCCCTTGAGACAGTCTCATGTGCTTCTTCACCTCCAGGCAGATGATCCTTGCTGAGCTGGACTCCACCTCCCTCTCCCGGCCTTCCAGCACCTCACATTCTAAGGGAAGACTTCATCAGGAGCAGGTAGCCAGCAAGAGAGCGAAGGCCGGAATCCGGCTTGTCATTGTCCACGCCCAGCTCAGGTGGAGATTTAAGTTACCAAGGGCAGCCCAGGACAGGGGTCTGCTCTGAGTGAGTGGAAAGGCTCTTACTTGTCTCATAGGAAAATAAATGTCAGAATTTCCTTAAGTGTAAATTAACAATAGAAAGAACTTGGGGAAGAGTTCCAAATTTTTTTTGCCTAGGTTTGTTTATTGATTTATTTTTTATTATGTTCTTCTATAGGATGTTGCTAAGTAGTCAAACAAATTATAATGTGTGTGTGTGTGTGCATGTGCGTTCCTGGGAATCAACCCAGGTACTGCTGAGCCACATCCTCACTCCGTTTTGTTTTGAGACAAAGTCTTTCTTTCTTTTTTTGGTCTTTTTTTTCATTTTTATCAGTACCAGGGATTGAACTCACGACTGCCTGCTTACAAGGCAGGCGCTTATGCCGCTGAGCTAAATCCTCAGCCCCAAGAGACAAAGTCTTTCTAAGTTGCCCAGGCTGACCTAGAATTTTCAATCCTCTTGCCTCAGCCTCCGGAGCAGCTGAGATTACAGGCGTGACTTACCATGCCCAGCATAGTTTTTATTTTTAAAGGAATATTGCAAGAAATCTGTGAGTTTTTCCTCTGTTACAAGGACCCCATGTGAAGCTTGGGTGGTTGAATCATGAAGCTTTACTGTCTAACTGGGAGTAATTTTCTTTAATTGAAGACAAAATACCTCTGAGGAATCGAAATGCCCTCTGATTGCTACTTTGTAAACCCAGATCTTTCAAAGACCGTGAGAAGCAGAGAAAGCATTTTCCATTTTATAAAAGGAATTAAGGGGAAAACAATAGGCTTCCCTTGTAAACAGAATCTATTATGAGTTAACTTTGGTAGAACACAGCTTTTCCACAAGGTAAAAGATATCGTCAATTATGAATGTGCCTATATTTGTAATGAAGGCAGAAGATTCCAACAATGCACACATTTTTCAGGTGTTTTGGTCACATAGCTGCAGATGCAGACTGCGCAATAGGCCCTAGTTATGAAGATGTTATTTGTTCTTGGTGACTTCTGCTCAGTCCAGTGAACTTTGCTATAAAGCTCTGTCTCCAAGAAGTTTATTCTGTAAGGTAGCATATGACAAAAAACGGATCATGGTACAGAGAAGCAACGCCCACCTTTCTCGTAGGAAAGCAGCTATGTAGGAGCAAAAGGAATCATCAGCAGCAGAAATGTGAAAGCAGAGACCGCCTAGACTTCCTCCTTTTGCCCTAGCAGTTGGCAAGGAGGAACCATCTAGAAGCTGCTGGCGAGAACCTCCCAGCCCTCCTCTAATGGCCTGAAATCTTGCACAGAACCACATCCAGGGCTCCGGATTTACCTGAACAAATAGACAGAGACTTTCCAAAGCTGCAGTCTAAATGCTGTTTACACTGTAAATAAGAAAGACACAAACAGCTCTCTGATGAGCTGCTGTCACATCTGGGCTGCTGCGTGGGAACAGGGGCGGGGTGGGAGGCTGGGCTGCCCAGGAGTGCGAAGATCTGCCCTCACCCCCTAGAATTTGGGAGATGCGAGAGATAAGAGAGCTGCAAGTGCTGAGTCTCTGCACCCGCTGAAAACAACAAGCAGGGCTGGTGTCCTCACCTGTTATTTTTCTAAAAACCGGCCATGTGGGAGCGTGAAGCGGGAAGTCAACAGCTCCTCCAATAGCTGGTCTTGGTGCAGACAGCTCTGCCCAGTGGTTGAGCCACTGGTGTGCACAAGCCCACGTAGGAGCATTCTGTAAGAGCTGCTGTGGTCAGAAACTCCTTGGAAAACTCCCCCTGTGCAACACTGTGCTCCCTGGCCTGGAAGACGCAGGGCACACAGACAGTCCTGCCCCACAGAACATCAGCCTGGGTGAGGTGATAGACTGGTGGAAGGGAGACTAAAGAAGGTGCCAGGGGAGCACAGCAAGGCCTCAACCAAGGGCGATGGTTAAAATCCTCGCAGACTGCCGCAGCCCCCAGCCAGTGCCTGTCACGGTTTCCACCTCCACCCTGGTGCACTCTCCTCCCGCACCTTCACCTGCCCAGCCAGTGAACCCCATTCCAACTTCTAGCCACGAAATCTTCTGTGAGGTGTCTTAGGAGGAAGTTTTGTTCCTTCTTTGAACATCGCTGCATTTATCAGGTCAAGCTGATCCCCAGTTTGTGTGCTGAGGTGCTCAGAACTTGTGTTAAGGTTCCAGGGTGCTTCAGAAAGTGAGATTTGCTCCAAAACCATCTGTCAGAACATTTGTACGCTCTTGGCTCTCAAGAAAGCGCAGTTTCAGCCTTAGAATGTGCCATGTTCCCTTCCTTCCTTCCTTCCTTGCAAATTTTGCATTTGGGTACTTTTATTTCCCTACATGTCTAACACAGAAGAATACATTCACATACAGACACAGACGTTCTAGCAGAAGAATTGGTTAAAAACTAAGGTCAAGCTGGGCATGGTGGTGCACACCTGTTATTCCAGCACTCAGAAGCTGAGGCAGGAGGATTGCAGCCAGTTTGGGCCCAGCCTGGGCTACAGAGTAAGTTCCAGGGAAGCCTGAACTACAGAGCAGATCCTGCCTAAAAATAAAACAAAACAAAATGAAAGAACTAGGGCCATTTCCCAGATCTGGCCCTGAGTGTAACAGGACTTCTAACCTCCTCAAACTTGGAAATTTCTCAAGTGCCACAATCCTGCCATCCCTTTGATAACTTTTTTAATTTTTTCTTTTTCTTTTTGGAAATGTTGTGATGTTTAAAAAATATCAGTAAGTTCCATGTGACAGTCACTGTGAGACAGGGAATGAGTGTGGTGGCTACGTCCAATCCGATTCCACGGTGTG
This sequence comes from Cavia porcellus, assembly GCF_034190915.1. Taxonomy (NCBI): domain Eukaryota; kingdom Metazoa; phylum Chordata; class Mammalia; order Rodentia; family Caviidae; genus Cavia; species Cavia porcellus. The sequence continues at coordinate 39,145,671 of NW_026947501.1, read as the reverse complement.
AAAAGTTGTGCTGTGCCCAAAAACGATTCACTGTAATTAATTAATAATGAAATACAAGTATTTTTCTCTTAATCTTTTTTGTGTCAGTTTTCCAAATGGCCACTTAAGTTTTAAAGCCATAAGTGCTTATTAAGTCATTTGATCTAATTACATAATGACTTAATACATGAAAGTGTTGGTGTTTCTCTTGCCTAGGGGCACCTCGGAAAAATTAGGGAGACACTCAGAGTTCCCCCGAACAGAGAGAGTTTGGGAACCTCTGCTCTGGAGCGTTCATTGGACAAGGAGTACTGCCTGCATGAGCTCCTGACTCAGCTCCTCCTCTGGACCCTGGCCAGTCAGCCAGGTTCTTCTGCTTGTTTATGTAGTTTGCCCTCAGGCTGGACTGGAGAAAAATAACAGAGAGCTTTCTGCAGAAGGCCCCAAGGAGCTGCAGAAAGGAGACAACTGACCAGCAGGTGGCTTGGAGAACCCGATGAGCTTAAGTGGGAAAGGAATCAAAGCAAAGGGAAAGGCCAGGCGGGAGCCATAAATAAAATTAAGTTTAATTAGCGAAGTGTGTAGAGGGTGGGGTTCTTTCTATGGTCAGGCACGCCGCCGCCAGTGCGCAAGGAAGCTTTTGAAGAGCACGTGGTTCCCTTATTTCCTAATGAGAGGTATATTTTAAGTAAACTTGTTTTATTACTATTAATAGATGTCTTAAAGTTAGTACTAATGAGGGAATGAAAAGTTATTTCCATGTTTGTTTGTTTGCTGTGTTTTGTTTTGAGCGCTTTATATCTAGAGTTTTCCTTGCCTACAACAACCCCACTTGGCTATTCAAACAAAGCACCAGTTCCTCCCTGTTCATAGCTGGATGTGCAGGTGAACTCACGCGGAAGCTCCCCGCAGTGGACGTGCCAGTGGCCGGTGGGCAGGGGAGGTGCTGTATGCTGCACAGCTCTGTCCCCCTCAGAGGGGTTTTGAGCACTAACTGGCCATTGGGTTTTAATTGATTGAACAGAGAAAGCCTCAAGAACTTATAATGATCACTTAGAATTTAGATTATCTTCCATTACCAGCTCCGACGTGTTTGCCAACACTTTAGAAGAATTCAAGGGAGTGAACTCAGTCTTTCCAAACTCAGGCTCCTCACTGTGAAGATGTGAGGTTGAAATGAAGTCGTATGATGGACCCTCATACAACCATCTGATTAACACGACCATGAAAGGTGGGCTTCGACAAGATGGTCCCTTTCTTTAGTCTTTTCTTCTGAGCTTAGAAATTGAGAATCGACTTGTGGGTTATATAGCTCACTTGCCTTCCACCATCAATAGCTTTGTGGTCTTAAGCAAGTTACTAAACATATCTGAGCCTCAATTTTCTCAGCTACAGAAACGGGAATAAAAACCACATCTACTTGCACAGTCACTGTGAGAGTTAAATGATGGTCCGTGAAAGTGCTCAGAAGTGTGCCAGGGCAGTGAGATGGCATCTGTCTGGGGACGAGTTTCAACCCTGGACACCATGGATGGCTCTGCACCTCGCTCAGCCCCATGCTTCTCGTCTGTAGAGTGTGGATGGCTCCTGCTCACAACTTTGCTGTGATGCCGAAACTCAACTGTGAGGAGACTTTGTAAATGGGAAGATCTGCACAGACACAAGACTTCAGTTTGGTGTCTTCTATTAAGGTCCATGGGGACCATAGGCAAGGCCTCTGATCCAGAGGAAGGATGCGGAGAGCTCAGGGCTGGCACAGGCCTTCACCACCCCTGAGATGGGGTCTCCCCACAGCCACCTCCTCCAGGACCGGGGAATCACATTCCTTGCATCCTCCTGGGCTCATGGCGGAGTCCAGAGCCTGGTTTTTCATCTCTCCTTCCCCCAGTCAGGGAAACAGTCAGGCACTGTCAGTGGTTTGCAGGCCCCAACAAGCCCCGGACTGCCCTGGAGGAAGGGGGAGGATGAGCCAGAAGGTGGAAACTCTCCCTTAAAACTTGGCTTTGACTGAATAGCTTCCAGTTGCCTTGAAATCTAATCTTCTTTTGAACTCAAATTTGCCGTCAGTCACATTCTTGGAAGGCGAGGAGCTCCAGCCTGGTCCTGACGATGGAGGTGATAAGACCTTTCCAGGAGCCCCTCGATGGGGCGGCAGGAGCTGTCTGACCGGGATACTTCCTTCCACCTGATCACGGCCACTGCAGTGTCTGGGAGCTTTGGCCTGAGGAACCCTGTGGACATGTTATTACCTGGGCTTAAAGGAGACACTGGTCCTTTCTCTACCTTTCCACGTTTGCATACTCCTTTTCCAAACCCTTACCTAATCCTTAAAGCCTACTTTCTCTATTACAACCAACAAAACTTGACCACCCGCGAACAATCGCTAATTCATGAGTTAGTTAATTCACCATCTAGGTATTGAGGCCTTCCCGTGGATTGCAGGCACTGGGAAGAAGTGGGCAATATTGGCAAAACCCTTTTTCTCCTTAAAGTACACCCCAATCCTTAGCCAATACAAAGAACAGGACTGAAATCTGCCAGAGGCAGGTTTGGATTTAACTTCAAGAAGGTTTAGATTTGAGAGAGAGAGTTCTGACCTGTAAAAGATGTTGGATAAAGCCCTTTATTTCTCTAAACTCAGTTTTCTCCTCCATGAAATGGGCATAGTTTTAGTCAGCTGAGGTTGCCATAATAAATTATCATCATCTTGGTGACTTAAGCATTTATTTAAACTGGGAACTGGAAGCTTGGGATCAAGGTGCCAGCATGGTCAGGCTCTGGTGAAGTCTCTTGGTTGCAGTCAGCCAGTGTCTCACTGTGTCTCTCATGGTGGAAAGGGTGACAGAACTCTCTGGGATCTGTTTTATAAGGGCCCTAATACCATTCATGGGCTCCATCCCCACAGTGTACTGATCACTTCCCAAAGATCTCACCTTCTGTGATCCCACTGGAGTTTGAATATATGAATTTTAGAAGGACACAAATAATGAGCCAAGCAGACATGCTATGACTTGCTTATCTGCTACCATTACGATAGAAAAATAACGGACAATAAATTATCTCATATGCTACAGTATCCCATGCAGATTTGCATAGCGCAGGTCAACAATGAACCTCCAGATATTTTATTCAGTTACAAAGGGATATTTTTTGAATGCCCTCAATGCATCATGCACTAGAAGCACAAATGAATAAAAGCGGTAGCTCCCCCACTGTAGAGCAGATGCTCGCAGAAGCAGCTCTCACAAGGAGCAAGGAGAGGATCTGAGGGCTGAGCCGGAGGGCCTAGGCCGCCACGCCACCGCCACCGTGTGGGAGGTCAGCACCGGGCAGCGAGCTGGCGCTGAGAGGGTTTGGGCGATGCCATGCCAGCAGCAGCAGAGCTGTGTTTTCATGAGTGGAAGCTGCGTGAAGGACCGAGTGCAGGGAAAATGCAGAGGCTGTGGGGCAAGACTGGCACCGTGCTCAGAGCAAGGCAGAAACCCGCAGCAGGGCGGCCGAGAGAGGCTGGGGTGGGCCTGTGGAACGGGAAGGATGTCAAATTCAGGGCTGGGAACGAGTGGGCACAAGTCCTTATGCAGAGGGTGCAGGGGGCACACAGAAAGGAGACGTCTGGAGGGCGAGATGGGAAACCTGCCCTTGCATTGGATTTCCAGGTGGAGCTGTTGAGCAGTCAGTTGCATGTGGGCAGCCCTTGCTTTGCCTGGTGCGGACGCACATGAATTTAGTGCTAAGTGCAGTTATTCACGGCGGGGTTTGAGTTGGAGCGACAGGAGCACGTTAGCGGTGAATAATAAGGCCTGGTGCCTGCCTTGCTGCTAGCGCTGTCTGCCTGAACTTACTGCATAAATACCGCACGTACCTCATGATGCATGACTGCTCTTAGCGTGGAATAGAAAGCCCGCCAAGAGTCACCCCATATGGAAATCCTGCTAGCGCCTGTTTCGGGCCCCTGCTCCCATCCCACCTCTTCACCTGGATGGGTTTCCTGGGAGAAACGGGACTTCAAGCCACGTCCTCAAACGCGATGCTAAGGAACTTTTACAATCTGTGATGTTCGAAGGGAAAGCTAGAGATTCTCCAGGCTGCCTCTGCTGAGAGTCTCCTGTTTTGTGCAAATGATGTGATGTCTTTCACACCAAACTCGGAAACTACACCCAGCACCCCAGAGTGACCAAAGAAAGCAGAAAGGACAGAAGACAAATTTCACTGTTCCTCTTCTCTGCACCCCAGCAAGTGTCTGGTGGCTCTGTCTGGGCTAAGGAAAGGGGAGAGGAGAAACAAAATGAGGCTGGGATGAATGGTAGAAATGGCACTGACTCAGAAGCCTCAGTTTCTTCATCTGAAAAATGGGGCTATTGAGTCACTTTATTGGCTGTTTGCAAACCTGAAAGAGATAATAGAAGACAGCTCAGTGCAGGTAGGTTCACAGTAAAAATAATGGAAAAAGGAAGAAATGGCTGGACAGGGAGGGTGTGGGATCTCAATTTCTCCTCCTCCACACCAGGCCCTGTACTAATAGTGTTTAGTTTCTGTTTTGTGCTTGGAGCAGGAGACTTGAGTTTTATGGAAGCTTTTGCATTAGTTCTCTAATGATTAACAACTCAGCCATCATCAGCAACTATCATCTTTTTGGAGATGAGTTTGTCAGAGCCCAGAGGACTGAGCAGCTTAGATCTGGAAGGGAAGAGGCCAAGGGTTGGAGCATGGGCTGCTCCTGGGGAGGCCAAGTTGGGTGCTGCAGTGCTGGGTGTGGCAGGAAGAAAGGCGCTTTGGATCCATGAATCTGGGTCAAGGCTCAGAGTCCTCAGGGTCCCTCTGTGGTACTGGGCAGGCACCTGACCTCTCTGGTGTTAACTTTCTGGAACTCCAGGCATTAATGGATCCCCATCAGAGTGATGCTGTACCACTTGGATTCCACGGCACACACGCTGTTTTTCTTGTAGGAAAGGACAGGCCTCTCCTTTCAGCCCACAAGGTAGCTTCATCAGGCAGCACTGAGAAGAGGGACCACACCCAGGGGTGCCGCTGGGGGCTCCTGGTCAGCCCAAATCCAGCCCCAAAGAGCGCTATGACACGAGAGCCTTTCATGCCTCTGTTGGAGGTAGTTGCTTGAGCTGCCTGCAGGGTCAAATTCTGGATTGAAATTCTCAATCAGGGGCTAATCAAACAACTGCGGGCTTGGTCTAGAGTCATCCCTCCTTTTCTCTTCCGCTCTCTTCATTTCTTTCTCCTTCTTTCCTTCTTCCCCTCCTGTCCTTCCATCTCTTTCTTGTCTTTCCACATTCTTTTAAAAAATATTTATTGACCACTTACTATAAGCCAGATATCTCTAGAGCTGGGGTAAAGCAGTGGGCAAAACAATGCCCTTAGTCTTTAAGAGGCTTGAGCTCTGCTCCAAGGATACCTGCATACCGATGTTCACTGTAGCACAACGCACCAGAGCCAGGATGTAGCCAGCCTAGACACCCACCAGCAGACGAACAGATAAAGGCAATGTAGGGCACGAAGACCACACAGTATTGTTCCGCCATGAGGAAGAATGAAATTCTGTCCTTTGCAAGAAATCAGATGAATCTGGATTATCATCAAATTGAGCGAAATAAGCCAGACTCACAAATATCGCCCGTTCTCCTTCCCACGTGGAGCCTAAAAGAGATGAAGAGCACGTAGAAGGGAGACAATCGTTAGAAAATCGAAAGTGAGGGGGGCAGGGCAGGGATACAGGGGTGAGTAATGGGGAGAAAGGATATAAGCAAAAATAGATCTATTATTCACTAAGCCCCCGGCGTGAAACTAGGGAAGAGGGGTGGGCAAGCGCGAGGGAGGGGGGGTGGGGGTGGGGGGTTAAAAGCGAGCAAAGCCCGCTATGCGCATGCGCAGATCTGCTAGACAGAGACCCATGCATCTGGATAGCCAATAAAAAAGAGTAGAAAAAGAGAGGTTTGAGTTTTTTACCTGGGAGAAAAACAAAGGAAGAAAACACAGCCCTGTGTAGCTTAGCCACGAGGATATGTTCTGAGCAATGTGTTGTGTGACGCTGTTCTGACACTGTGGGGACATCACCAGTGCATATAGGAACACACCTCGATGGCACAGGTCAGCCACTCCCCGGGGCCGCCTCCTCCTGCTCGAGGTGTAAGGCTGGTGTTGGGGTAACTGCGCATGTTGATGTGCAGGAAAGTCTTTCATTATATGGAGCAGGAGTTCACTCTAAAACAATAAAAATAGTACAGTAAACACATAAACCAGTAACATCAGTGAATACTGTCTTCAAATAGTACGAGCTGCCCATAACTGAAGATGTTCCGGCTTCAATCGGCTGGCAGGGCCCACGGGTTTGTTTACACCAGCGCTGCCCCATGCCTGAGCAGAGTGTTGCTTTCCAAACTCACAAGGCAGGCGGCATTTTTCAGCTCCATTATCATCTTGCAGGGCCTGAGGATCGTCCCAGAGGGAAACAGTCTTAGGTGGCACTGTCGGTACATACCGACAGGGTCAGTGGGAAAACAGGAAGGTCAAATGGACAGGGCGTTGGAGGGTGGGGCAGGGTGACACCTTAGGAAGTTTGCTGGGGAAAGACTTGTTGATAAGGCGATGCCTGCTGTGGGATGGGCTTCGCTGGTGCCAGCGTCAACCTGGCAGCTGCCGACATGAGCATACCCATCCATGGTGCTGTGTGCTGTGTACACATCCCTCATGTGTAAATGCCCCCGTGCATGAGGGTGCTTGGGTTGGGGAGTCCCTGGAACCCTGGCGTGAATGCACCCTTGATCTGCTACCTGTCTACCAGAGACCTGGAAATACCACTCACCATTGCCACCAGTGGCAGCTTGGGCATTTTCCTGGCTTCCTCTGCTCGCTGCAGATCCCAGCATGTGGGGTTGGCTTCCTCCTTCGACCTCCCAGGCTCGCACTGGCCCTGGGCTGGTCTGGGGCTCTGAGGGTCTATCAGTCAGTCGAGGTGACTGAAAGAGAGAGAGAGAAGGGGAAGATCACTGTGGGGTCGCTTTTCCTGCCTTCTTCCCCGCACTTCACCACCAAGGGGTTCCGCAGAGATCTGTCTTGACCTCCACCCCATTTAGAGGGAACTTTGCACCTTCTCAAGGCCCCTCCCCAGCTCCGGGGAAAAAGTAGGAAGGAAGGAGGGAGAGAGATACCGTGGAAGACCCAGGGCTTCCAGCCGCTGAGATATCACCTTTGTCACCACACAGCATGGCTTGGATGCCCTCAGAGCCCTCGGTGTCATTCAGGAACTGTCCTTTAAAGGCCTCTGCTGTCTGTTGTGCAGTAACCAGAAGGAGAGAAAACCTGACAGCTGGAGGGAGGGGACAGAGAGGCCGGGTGAGGCCTGGAGCTGGTTGGAACGATGGAAGGGGCAGAGACAGAGCTGGCCAGGGGCTCGGAGGGGCGAGGGCTGTGGTGTCTGCCAAGAGAGGGCCTGAACTGCCTGCTGCCCTGAGCCCCAGCCCTGCTGGGAGCCGGGAGGCTCTGCCTGTGGCCACGTGGCCCCCAGCAGTGCATAGTGGGGGAACTGGGCCTCAGGCTCAGTGGTAGCAGCCAAGGCAGGGCCCTGGGCTGCCCACCTGAGCCAGAGAGGCCGGGCGAGCCCTGTGCCCAGACGGCCTCCAGCACCCAGGGGCTGCTACGTCTCCCACGAGGAGAGGGAAAAACTGCCAAACTCATTTCTGTTCTGAAGTCAAAGAAAACTGAGTATAAACACAGTGGGTGCTTTGAATTATCCACATGAAATGTTTAACGTGTTTAGCCTGGAGCAGCCTAGGCTTAATAAGGGAAGGTTCCCATAGAGATTTTATTAGAAACTTTAATAATCAGCTACCACTTATCGAGCGCCTGTATCGGATCAGCCACTGGGCTCTAGGCAGCTTGCCACGACTCTCCTGGGACCCCCCACTCTGACACACCCATACGCACACCCCACACTGCACCTTGCCACCCAGGTTAGGGCCAGGAAACTGCCCCCAGGCTCAGCAACCTAAAGTAACGGACCCCAAGTGCTGCAGGGAGTAGGTGTTACAGTCAGAACGGAAGCCGGGACCGGCTGACTCCGAGGCCTGCAGCGTCTGGCCCTGTGCTGTCTGGCTTTCGCTTTAACCATTTTCCAAGCCTAGCATGGTTGTAATCCCAGTACTCTAGAAGCTGAAGCAAGACCAAGAGGATCGCAGATTCAAGCCCAGCCAGGGCAACTTAGAGACTCAGTGAGGCCCTGTCTCAAATTTTAAAATTTTTCAAAGAGGTGGGGGCATAGCTCGGTGTGGAAGTTCTGGGTTCAATTCTGGTACCAAAGGGAAAAAGGAAAGAGTTTTCCATAAATGTAGTCTCTTCAATACTAATTTTTACAGTATAAAGCAAATTTGATAGCTTGAGTCCTCTCTGTTTCCATGGTTCCTCCTATATGAGGACTTTATCAAAAGTATCTTTTTAAACATTGTGTATGTTTTCCTGTAAAATCTTAATTTTCTACGTGACCATGGTAAAAATAGCACAAGCCAAACCCTAGGGAAGAATCCACCCAGACTTCGTCTTTCACGCACACAGTTCATCTGGGAACCCCGTGAAAACATTGCCATAGCTTGCCAGAAACAAGACAAATTACTTGACAGCTTCTAAACCAAATTTCTCAAAAGCAAAAGATGAGAGGACACGTATGTGTCTACCCAACTCGCAATCTTTCAGGAAAGAGAAAAAATAAACCATCAAAAACAGAAGCTAAACCATTTAGCAAGACAAGGAACATTTTCTTAGTTCCCAGCTCTTCCCTCTGCCTCTGATTGTCATAGTTTTACCTTACATGAGAGGTCTTTGTCATCATCGATGACCAGTCCTGGACAAGTCACCATCTACTGTCACTTCCCTGGGGTATCAGACTCACTTCTTGCCCTTGTTCTGTGCACACTCTGCTGACCTGCTCCAATCTCGTTTCCAAACAGTGATGAGAACAATCTTCTAAAACCACAGTGCTGATTCCTCTTAGAAGACCCAAATTCTTGTCTCCTTTCCCCATCCCAGTTTCTGTTCCTTTTGAACAGTTTATTCTCAGAGAAGACCCAAATTCTTCACATGATTTTTTTTTTCCTTTTTGAGACACTGGAAATCAAACTCAGGGCCTTTGCCCTGAGCTACATCCCCAGCATCCCACACCCTTTTAATTTTAAGACAAGATTTCCATAGTTGCTAAATTTCCCAGGCTAGTGTTGAATTTGCAGTCCTCCTGTCTCAGCCTCCCAGGTGCTGGGATTACAGTCCTGTACCACCACATCATGCCTGACCATGGCTTCTAAAAGATATTAGGAGTGTCTAACAGCGATCATTACCTTCTTCTAGTCTCCTGTGAGAAATATCATCAGTCAGCATGTGCTCAGGTGCAACAGAGCACACAGACCCAGTGGTTTAAGCAAGACAGGCTTTGAATCCCTGGTCCATGTTCAGTGTAGATGCTCAACAGTGTTTTCAAGCATGCAGGCCCTTTCTTCGCCCTCATCTTCAGCATGTTAGATGTTGGCATTCTTGTTTCCATCTCCTGGACACATAATGACTGCTACAACACCAGGTATGACGTCACTTTTATAAGCAGGAACCCTGGGAAAGACAGTAAGTGGTAAGGGGCACTGCCTCAAACGGTAGTCTCCTTTATAAACAAAGGAAATGTTCCTCAGAAATCTTCCAGTGAACTTCTTACACTCATTGGCAGAACAGTGTTTCTGGCCACGCCTAGCTACAAAAGAGCCCAAGAAGTAAAAAATGGCAAAGGCAAATGGATTTCCACGACTGATATGCACCAGTCATTTATTTCCTGGGTCAGAGGGAAGGACCTAGCTTCTCTGTCCTCTGCCCTAGTAGAAAAGATGTTCTGTTAGCAGAGAGCGAAGGAGGGGTTGGTGGGAGGTAGCAGCAAAACCCGCCCACAAACTGTGTTATCCCGGAAGCTGGCCATTGTGGGCCCAAGTGACTTCATGGGTATGGAGTCCCTTCTGCCAACAACTGATCCACAATGGACCACTGAGACAGGAGGGAAAGTGGGGAGATCCCCGGAATATTCTTCCTTTGTTTTTGTTTCTTTTTTTGTGGGGGGGGGGGAAGCACATTTATAAGTGATCTTGTTCTCTTCTTCAGCATGTGTTCTTGTGTGGGGTAAAGCTCTGAAATGTTACCGCCATTATGTCTGCAGCCTGCTGTATGGTAGAGGAGGAGCAGAGCCAGGAGAAATCAGAGGGGCATGGATGGAGCCTGGGGTAGGCAGCCTCTGAGGTGGCTGTCCTTCCTGCCATTGCATGAGTGTGGGTGGGGCTTCCAGATGCTAATGCACACAGTGGGGCGGGGCTTACACATGCTGATGCACACAACAGTCTATAATGTGTTAGATTAGGTTCTTAAAAGACTGCCCACTTGCACTCCAATAAGTGAGCTTCACGTTGTGTTTAATGAGAGACCTACATGGTGCACACCTTGAGAACTGAAACCAGCCCTAACAACCACATGCTGATCTCAGAAGGAGGCCCTTCAGTTCCAGTGGGGTTTGGGGGATGATCATAGCCCTGGTCCATGGCTGCGATGAATCAGCAGATAACCTGAGCCAGAAGCATGTAGCTAAGCCATTCCTAGATTCTTGACCCAGATAATTTATGAGACAATAAATGTTTTCTGTTTACAGCTACTAAATTTTGGGATCATATGTTACACAGTGATAGCTAATGAACACGGAATCATTAGAGCATGCCAGGCCTCTTGTACCTGGAACTTCTAGGGATGTAAGACCATGAATTTTCTTACTTTTTAGCCCAAACTAAATAGAATTTCTTATACTTGCAGCCAAAACACACCAATTAACAAAAAGGAGGCTACGTGCGATCTTTCCTGAGCCAGCCTCTCCAGCAGCATTTGGACGTGTTTTTCTCTTTCTCAGAAAAGTTTTGTAACACTCCCTAAATTATATCCTGGCCCCGTTCGGTACTCTCACCGCACTATGCACTTTTCCCAGTGGGTTATCAGCTGTGAGCCCTCATTTGGGTATCTCTGTCTCTCTTGTCCCTGGTGACAGAGCTCAGATGGCTCTGAGTATCATTGTTTCCACAGGGCTCAGGTCAGGGCTGGAGCAGGGCAAGAGCTCAGTGAATGATTAACAATGAACATAAACATTGGAAACATACATAGGTAGCTTTAGAGATGCATCAGGCCTAAAGACATCCATATAGAAGGGATGTTTGAATTTCTGAGAATATGAGGTCCCCCAGGAAAAGTATAGGAGCTGAAAACAAAACTTGAAGGTCACCATTTCATGGAAGAAATGGATCCAGCAGACAAGGGTCACAGGAGTTGCACGAGAAAGCCTAGATCTTTAAGGGCACTGGCCATCAGAAGGAACACAAACCTTTAAGAGGTAGCAAGGTGGGGTTGTGTGTGTGCAAAGATGGGGCTCCTTGGACATCAGTCAAGCCAAAGTGGAGATGAGTGTGGGGCCAGAAATCACACAAACCATTCTGCTTCCCAAAGTAGATGTACCAGGAGGGGCGGCCACTCTCCTTACCCCTAGCCCGTGCCCCTGTCCCTAAGCATAGGGAAAGGATTTTGAAGATGATGCCAATCACAGTATTTTGCCACATGGAGAAGGTTTGGTTCCAGTGCAGTTCCATCACTGCCATCCAGAGAAGGTCATACCAAGCTCAGGAGGGTCCTAGGATACTGTGACAAACACCCAGCAGATGCATCTAGGAGGAGGATGAGGACCTCACCTTCACTTCTCTATAAAGAGCGAGGAAGCGGTTAGATGATCCCAATAATCATTTCACCTCTACACTTTGTGCAGTCCTGGAGCTTGCATGCCTAGCTGAGTGCAAAATCCTACGTTTACTAAATCTGCATCTGTCTGGCATTACCGAAGGACAGGTGAGTGCAGACCAATTTACACAGTAGCTGAGTCAGTGTTTGAGTCAAATGACAAAATTTCCAGGTAACAGAAATTTGCCTTTTGAGCAGGGGAAAAAAAGTTAGGAAAAGATAAAGTGTTACCAAACTGTGCACACACACACCCTCACTCACTTTGAAGGCAGCGCACAACTCCGCACATCCACGTCCTGGCTTTCCTCCCTTGAAGGTAGTGGAGATGGTGGCAAAGCAGAAAGAGGGACAAAAAATCAGGGCGAAGGATGTAGGAGCACAATTGTGAGTGAGGCTTGTCTAAAGCAGGATCCACAAACTTTTGCAGCAACAGACCAGATGATAAATACTGTAGGCCTTGTGGGCACCAAAGTCTCTATTACTCAGCCCTGCCATGATAGAATAAAGGCAGACAAGCATGGTGTGTAAATGAATGACCGTGGCTGTGTTCCAATAAAACTTTATTTGTAAATACTGAATTTCACAGTGACACAAAATACTAATTTTCTTTTGACCTTTCTAACTATTCTACTTTCTATTAAAAACACAAAAACCCTTTTTAGCTCATACCTTGCACAAAAAGGTGATTTGATCATGGGCTGAAGTTTACTGAGCTCTAATCTAAAGTTAGAAGATGAGTTAAGATATCAAACATAATATCTACACTTCCCTCCTGCTTTTCTCTTTGTCTGCTCTCTCCCCTTTTCACATGACGTTCAGACTTTATCCTGTAACACACACGCTTCCCCTCTTAGCTCCTGCCTTGTTCGACTGCTGAGGAATACTTACATTTGTACTAGCATTCAAGCAACTGCACCCTAACGTTCACATTTCCGTATGAGATTGAGGAAAACCCAGCTATTTCTATAAAGCACAGTTCTTAAGAAATAGGGTAGAAGAGAGTAGCAAAATTTGTGAGGGAGAAAATGGCTTTTCAATGTCTACTTTATGGTGCATTTTGTAACAGATTTTTTTTTAATTGGGAAAAATTCAGCTCTAAAGAATAAGCTTCCCTAGGGGCTGGGGATTTAGCTCAGTGGCATAAGCGCCTGCCTTGCAAGCAGGCAGTCATGAGTTTGATCCCCGGTACCGATAAAAAATGAAAAAGAATAAGCTTCCCCAAATGTTCTTTCAGTTCCTCCTACTTTATTTTTCTTATTTACTCAAAACTTTAGGTGCTTTTCCCTAAAGTCTAAAGGTTTTCAGTTGTCCCAACTTTAGGATGAAACAATGTACAGTAATGCACAGGAAGGAATGGACTCACTGCCTGTAGTTACGGGCTGAAGCTCTGGGACTTCTATTAGCAGAAAGCTCAGCTGAGTGAACCAGGCAGTGGGTGTCCTGGGGGAACGTAGTATTCGGAGTCAGACAGATCTCAGTCCACACCCAGCTCTGACACTTGCTGTGGAACTTATAACTTCTTGGTCCCCGCCTCTTGAAATGGACATGATAACGGTCAATTGTTCTGATGTTTGCATTAGTTTAACAAATATGAGGTGACTAGTTAGCATTTCTTGAACTTTTCTCTCTGCAGTATCTCCCAGACCTTCTCAATCCATCAAAACTTTTTTAGAAGACAGGCCTGTGATCTCAGCTACTCTGTACGCTGCAGGAGGAAGCTACTCTGGACGCTGCAGTGTTTCAAGTTGTAGATCAGCCTGGACCGCTTAGCAAGATTTTGTCTCAAAAAATTTTAAGAGGGTCAAGGATGTAGCTCAGTGGTAGAGTGCTTTCCTCGCATGGTTGAGACCCTGGGTTCATCTCTAATTACCAAAAATTAAAAATCTTATGTAGAATACTACCATTCTCATCAGCAACAACTTCCCTGCAAGGTCTTTTGCTATCAGGGTAAAATTTTAAGTCAGGGCAAATAATAATTTTTAAAAAGCCTTCAAGGTCAAGCCTCCAGGAATGAAGTTAATTTTTTGCTTTTGTTTTTGCTCTTATTGTCGCCATCTTGGGATGTTCCACTTAGATTCAGTTCTTTGTGGCAATAATTAATAGCTGATGAATGAACGAGTCTGACTTTCTAGAAGTAATAAAGCTGGTGCAGAACATGAGCTCATGGCTGCTCTTGGCTCTTCATCTTTGCCTCGGAGATGTAGGGGAGTCTGCCAAAGAATGCTGGGGGGAATTATCTGACGTGTGGGTTTGCCAAAGCAGAATTAGCCAGGCTCTAAGGCTCTTCGGGGAGCCAGGCAGATGGGGAAAAGCTAGGAGTGAGAAAAGAGCCTGGGAAGGGCTGGGAGGCTGCTGGGCTCCTGTTGCAGATCGGGGAACCCTGGGCCCAGAACCATGCACCAGATGCCAAGCCAAGACTGTGAGAAGCTCTCGACATCAGCGGCCCTCAGTACCTTCTCGTTGTACAGGTGACAAACAGTTGCAACCCAGCCCTGACCTGACCAAGGTCATGCCTGTCCTGTGAAAAGAGCCTTGCTTTCCATGGCTGGCTTCCTAGGGGTCATCTCTAGAGAAAGGAATCCCATGCCCATGTCCTGTTCCGGCCCAAGTAGAAGCAGGTGTCCATGGAAGACTGAGGTCATCTCGTGAGAGCCCCAGAGCCACGCCAGCTGCTCATCTGCCACTGGGGCCCCCACATATACAAAGACAGATTCTGCCACTGAGGACTCTCTTTTGGACTCGGGGACTGTGAGAATGAACCCAACTGCCGCAACTTTTAACAAAGTGTTGCTACAGCAACAGGTATTTACCGTATTTATTACAATGAAATATTAACGCTGATAGGAACCAGACATCAGTTGTTGGAAATGACTCCATTTCCTGGTTCACTGTCCTGAGAAAGGCGTATATGGAATAGAATGCCATGGACCTGCCCCAGCGTCTTCGAAAACACACCTCCTGGTGGCTCCTTTGGCTGGTCTCTCGAGAAGAAGTGCCCATTTCCCTGCTGACCTTTGTTTGGGGAGACACTGAACACCCAGGGAGAGTCACCAAAGATGGCCCTCCCAGCAGGAACTTGGCTCCTCCCAGGGCAGAGCTTCCTCTGTGAGCACCCACCCTACCCTAACCCCAAGGAGGGGGGTGGTCGAGGGTTTTGCTGGGAGAGAGGTGCCAATTACAGCCTTTATTAGGCTCACACCCGCCGTCTAGCTGCCTTGCGACTGCTGCAGACCACACACGCACTCCGCTCTCCTGCGCTAGGACTAGAGACCTGTGTGGTCCTGCCGACTCACTTATAATAAATCTGCGAGCTTAATAAAAGGCATCACTTCTATCTTTTGATCTCTCTTGAGTTACTCATTAGCTCTGGGTAGCACACTCTTGACTGACAGGCCTTTCCCAGGGAAAACCCGGGTTTGGGGATTCTTCAACAAAACGTGGTACAGATACATGGAGTATGTGTATGAATGTGTGTGTGTGTGTGTGTGTGTGTGTGTGTGTGTGTGTGTGTTGCAGTGGGGCATAGTGTGATTTGCAGGAAAAGAAAGAGGGAAGGGGGCGCTTGGGCATCTCAGGAGGGGCTCAGATCATGGTGCCCCAGAGTGAGCACTGTCCAAGGCCTGCTGTCTTGGATGGAAGGAGCCAACCCTTGGGATTTTGGGTCCTAGGGACACTCCACCCCACCCCACCTGACCCCCACCCCCACTCCAAGCTTTTTCCCACCCTCTCTTGAGTCCCTCTCAGGAGGCAATTTCTCCACCAAGCCTCTGATCACTTCCTGCCAGCTCCAGCTCTCAGTCTTCATTCTGCCTGCATTTGCTTTAAATACACGAAGGCCACTTTCTTGTGAGATCCCCTGCCCCAAACTCCCAGAAGAGATCAATATTCCATTTTCTTTCCTACATCCTTGCACAAACCAAGCCAGTCATCTGGCTCCCCTGTGGGCACTCTGCACAGCCCCGTGCCAGGTGCAGACTAAGCTCTGCCCTTAGATTGTCCCTGTACGCGGACTCTGTGGAGTAGGGACAGCTGGGGAGACTCAGGCATAGAAAGCAGAAGCAGCTCGCCCAAGGTCACACAGCTGTGCTTACTCCCTGGCCCTCTCCGCCCCTGCTGGTGCCCAAAGCTTCTCAGGCCCTGCTCTTCACACTTTCCCTAGTCCCAACCCTGATGTCGAGGTCAAGTTCCCAGTGTTTCTGCCTCCCTGGGGCTCATGTGGTGCCCACTCCCTGCCAGTGACTTCACTCTAGGCCGCAGGCTGCTCTGGGAAACCACAACCACTCAGGGAACCGAGGAGAGGACGCTAGACTCAATAGCACCTCAGTCTGTGTTGGCGTTGCAGCTGAGCAAACAAAATTACCAGGTCAGCCGTGTTTGCTGCTCCCCATCACAGGCTTCTTCACAGCCACCCCACCTGAAGCCACAGGCGCAGGGACCCCAGGGCCACATGGGAGAGAAGCAGCACTGTCCCCTAGCAAAGGACGCAGCTTCATGGTCAGGTGGGATGGGTACAGTCCCAGCTGAGCACCTGCAGACCTTGAGCAAGCTCTGAGCATCTCTGGTCAGCCCCTTCTCCATGGAAAGGAGATCATCATATCTACTTCCCGTGCATCTTAAGTGACATCATCTGTGTAGTCAAGCCCGCTCTCAAGGAAGGTCTTTTTTTTTTAAGGTTAGGTGTTATTAGCCATTGGGTGGACTGCGTCACCCCAAAGACCTGCTGCAGTCCTAACCACTGGCACCTATGAGTGTGACCTTATCTGGGAATAGGGTCCTTGCGGAGGTAGTTAAGCTAAGCACCTAAGAAGACGACCTCATAGGCAAAGGACATTTGGGCACAGATTCATGGAGAGAGGAGCACCATGGATGGAGACACAGACACGGAGAGGAGCTGGCTGTGCAGAGGCACAGACAGACTGAAGCTGTGCTGCCCCAAACCAAGAACTCTGAGGCGGCCAGAAACTAGAGGAAGCAAGAAGAGTTCTCTTCCAGGGCTCTTGGAAACAGTGTAGCCCCACCGACATCATGATTTCAGACTTCCAGCCTCCAGAACAATGAGAGAATAAAGTTCTTTTGTTTTAAAACACTGATTTTGTGGCACCTTGTCATAGCTGCCCTTGGAAAGTAATATAATCCTTGGTAAAGGAGCCTCAGGAACTCCATGCTGGTTTGGGCTTCAGTTTACCTGGTTATGTGACTTGGGCCAAGTGAAGAGGCCCAGACCACTAGAACTGGGCAACACCTCACGGTGCAGGTGAAGAAATCGAAGCCTGCAGAAGGGAGTGGCTACTGCAGAAACCCAGGGGACCTCAGTTACTTCATGTGTAAACAAGAGATAATTATCCCTGCCCTGCATGCTTCAGCACCCCACGCTTGAGGTGCCAATAAAACTGCCAAGGGAGACAGTTTGCCAGCACAGAGGCAACACCCCCTGCCGCCTGCCTGCAAAGGGGAACCCTGTCTCCTGCTTTCCCAGGGTTCTGGATGATTCTGAAGGAGCCAGGCCAAGGGCGGGTTATTAGTAGCAAATGAGATTAACAATGGATCACTGGTTGGACAAATATTCAGGGAAATGTCATCCAAGAGACAGTGGGACAGTGGATATTGACATCCACAGATGAAGCCTTGGTGTGGTAGGGAAGAATCTGAGGAGCCGGGCACCTCTCTGCCTGTATCTGCTGCTGCCAAAGCTTCTGTACATTCTTACCCTTCCTTTGCCTATCAATAAAACAGGTGCAATGGTACCTGCACCCAGTTCAGCGTGCCCAGGGTTCTGACCATCATCTCATGGTGCCAAAAGAGGTGAAGAGAGTCACCGTTCTGGGGGTTACAGGATATAAGTACAGCACAGATGAAGGTCTCACAATCACAGAGCCAGCAAGTATGGGAGCTACCTGGTTCAACTCACCAGATGCCAGATAACTCACACAGCACGTGTTTATGTGGCTTCCGGACACTAGAAGTATTTTCCTCACTCTCCTTGAAGAGAAGCATCGTGCTGGCATGGAAATAGTCTGTCTTCTATTGGGAAGTGATAAATATAAAGATTAAAAATGTATACAGGCAGCAATGCCTGCTTGCTGGTTCTGCCTTTGTTTATTATCCCTCCTGACTTGGGCCAATCACTCTGCCTTGCTTAGACTACTCTGGGGACTTTGCAGAAAAACTGCAGGCAGGAGAGCAAGGGAAGGTTCTGGAAGCTCTCAGAAGCCCAGCCATGGCTGGTGCTCAAGAAACACAGCTTTGCCCTCCTTTCTACAGAGTCACTGTGTACCTTGGTCAGCCCTTAGTGTTATTATCTGTCATCATTATCCTCTCTGTTGTCACCACCATTAACATTTGAATTAATACCAAAGATTGCTATGTAGCCTCGTAAGTATACCAGCTGATTCTTGAACGACTCAGAAAACCAGTATTATTTTAATATTACAGATAATGAGGTTGAATCTCAGAAAAAACAAAGTGACTTTCTCAGGTGCATGCTGCTAAAAGCACTAACAACAGGAACCTAACTGAGATCTTCAGAATGTGTCCTTTAGGGCATTAGCTGGTTTTAGTGGCTGGTTTTTTCCAGCAAGCTCAGGCTGGGTGGGAGCCTCTGTGTGTTGCTCTTCAGGTGACATTCTCCATCATGTTTGTGTGCTATAAAACTGTACATCAGAGAGAGAGAGAGAGAGAGAGAGAGAGAGAGAGAGAGAGAGAGAGAGAGAATTGTGTATCCTGGAAACCTTTGGGGCACTCCTCCTCCTCCTGCCAAGCAGACTTGGGATCCAGCCCACACCTGCAAGATTTGGATGTCTTTTGTCCCCGAGAGTCTCACTGTGCCTGCCTAATCCAGGCAGAACTTCCTGTTGCCTCTGTACAGGAGGCAGCTCAGACCAGAATATTAATGGAGATTACAGCAAAAAAGAGTGGGGTGGGTGGGTAGGTGGGGGGCTGCCTGGCAAGGAAGCCAGGCACCTAGGTGGAGCCTTTCATGGGAGACTTTGAGGCACTGATGTAGCAGGATGAAACTCAGTGTGTCCTCCCACTGGGGCTGAAAGCCAGCCTATACCCTGAGC
This sequence comes from Cavia porcellus, assembly GCF_034190915.1. Lineage (NCBI taxonomy): Eukaryota > Metazoa > Chordata > Mammalia > Rodentia > Caviidae > Cavia > Cavia porcellus. Next base: position 39,126,835 of record NW_026947501.1, on the reverse strand, counting down.
TCTGTCCCTTGGACTGCCCTGACCACACGTATGAGTTATCCTGCATAAATTATATGCGTGCATCTTTCTTCTCCCTCTGCATGTCAAACTCCGGATTCTAAATAGGGTCACCATCTCCGCCCAGTTGAGTGGGAAAGACAGGTTTGCATCTTTTGTGTTGATGCCCCTTTCAATTTATCATTGATCACAATCAAGTGTTCCAATGTAGGCATCAACTGTGGAATGTCTTCTATAGCTCTGCAGTTCTCTAATGTGATCATCAGTGCAGGCAGGTGACAAGAGCCATCAAAAGAGATCTTTGTCGTGTGGCTCAGTAGAAAGAGCACTAGACTTTGAAGCAGGGGACTCATGTCCCAGCTGGGCCACCTCCTGTCTAGGTTGGACTTCATTATCTCATCTATAAAATGGATATAATTATGCCACTTCAGAGTTGTCCAATGAGAACAGCTTTAGCAAGCTCAGTTCCCTGCAGCCATCAGCTTTGATGATGTATTTTACTTTCATTTTTCAGTTTCAACAGAATCAGTTTTTCTCTAGCGTTGTTAAGCGTTTGATCATGTGGGATCACTGGGGATCTGGAGACAGGAGCTGGCCACCTGTGGGGTCTCTAGTCCAGCCCACCTCCCAGGGCTAAGAGAGCTGGAAAAGCCACACTCCAGGAACTAACTGCTAATTGGGCAGGTGGCTTCGGGAGATCTGGAAGATTATAAAAAGCATTTACTTGTTGGCAGTTTGGGAAATTGTAGCCAAAAAAACAGAAAGTGGTGTTGGGAGTCGGATTAACTACAACAAAGGGCCAAATCTGGGCTTGGAGTCAGCCCTGATAGACTGAGAACCTTGGCATTGAATAGTGGGACCTCTTGGTGGGCTGGAAAAGATTTTAAGGAAAGAATAGAGTTCCGAAATCACTCTGGCTACTCACACCTAGTGCTAAGTGTACTGAACAGGAACTAAAGCGGCTCCTGCGAGAGCTACCTGCAAATTCACATAGCTGTATCAGAAACACATTTGATCACATTGGACCAGGTAGTGCATCTGACCACATCGATGCCAACACCAGACTCGGCTCCTATACATTGTTCGTGCTCGATACACATTTACAGAACCAGTGAATGAGTTGTTCAAGTGTTGCTGCTTTAAGCAGGTAAACTTGGAAGTGTTGTCACTTTTCTGACCTTTCTCCCATGTAAATGGAGTGAGAACGTGGTCTACCATCTCCCTAGTCTCTTAAGAGTTCTTGCAGGAACATCATGGTGGAAGGCAGTGATGGCCAGGAAAACAAAGCCGAGGAATAGTACCTGAGAGAAAGGAGCAAGGGACCATATATGGTACCCAACGCTCATGCCTCCATGACCTAAACATAGCCAGGACCATGCTTTACTAACCTACTAGGCATTTCTTAATCTAATGAGGCTAAGAAATGAGGATTGACAGTCACACATTCATTTACTGCCTCCTTGACAGGTACAATTCTTCATGTGGTCTTCAGACTTACCAGAGAAGAACGGTCATGTTAGGGTTAGGGTCCTTTGTTCTGCTAAGGTATCACCATTGACCCTGAAGTCTTTGTGTTCATTGTGTGTGGGAATGGGATCCATTCTGGGTTTGAATGATATCAGTTTTTCTTGGGGCTTTTGTTTGTTTTTTTTGGGGGGGGTCTTTTTGGGACAAGATTTTGCTATGCTATTGAGGCCAGCCAGTGATCTTCCTGCCTCAGCCTCCCAAGAGAGGAAGGACATCACAAGCATGCACATCATGCCTGGGGTGCCTCAGTTCTCCTGTTTTTATTTTTCACCTGGGGTAGAGAAGAAGTAGACAAAAAGAGTTCAGGTAAGGAGAGCTCAGTTTACCTCTCCCTTATGATCACCATAATTGAGATCACCCAGTTCAGGACTCCTGGAAGCTACTTATGATGAAACGTGTGGTCCAAGTTCCCCTAGAATCTTCCCTGTGGCTCCTGTTTCCTCTTTCTTCCATTTCCTATTTTGCCTCTTGGGCAGGGTGAAAGACGGGGAAAGTGGGTTCAGGAAGTGATGGCAGACAGCTGTGTGGACTGACCTGGGAGAGGGCTAATCCACAGCCTCCAGAGGCAAAGTAACAGTGTCACCCGTGACCGAGGCCAGTGTGCACATCCCTGCTCCCTGGGTCGCCAGCCCAGCTGTGTGTCCTCATCAAAACCGACAAGGAAGTAGACAAAGAAAAAGCAGGAAAGAAGTATTCATTACGGAGGCAGCTTAGGGTAGAAAGTGGAGGCTGCCTGGCCATATACCAGGCAATATCTTAGGTATATTTCATGCATTTCTCATTTAAAACCACAACAAGCTGGGTGTGGAGGTGTATGCCTGTAATCCCAGCACTCGGGAGGCTGAGGCAGGAGGACCATGGCAAGTCTGAGGCCAGCCCGGGCTACCTAGTGAATTCAAGGACTGCTTACTGCATAGTAAGATCCTGTCTCAAAACAACCAACCAAATAAAACCATAACAAGACCATAAAAGCACACTATCCCTCTTGCATTATCATTGGCAGTAAAACCTTACAGGTAACAAAAGCTTACTGAGTATCAGGCACTTGGCTAAGTGTTTTATGGGCATTAGCTCATGTAACTTTGAAATATCCTATCAGGAGCTATATGATTGTCTCTACTTTACAGACTGGGAAAATAAGGTACAGAAAAATCTATGGAATTTCCCAGTCACAGTTGTGAGCAGAAGAATCCAGATCTGAATTTAGTTCCTCTAGATTAACCACCTTTTCACACCTGCTTTTCAGACAGGGAAACTGAGGCACAGAAAGCAGCAACCCACAGCTGCCCAAAGGGCTTGAATGAAAACCCAGGTCCGCTGCAAAAGCACAGGTTTGAGGGAGTTTAAAGAGCTGTCAGGGGGAGGGACCCAGGGCTTGTTGTTTCTGCTATGTGGCCCTGAGCCCAGCACTGTCTAGTAATTAATTTAATCCCTAAAGAAGAAAGGAAGTCATGTTTCCTGCATCACAGAATGTGGAATAGGTAATAGGACCCACATGTTTTAGCTAAAGACGCTGAACCATTCAGGCACCAGAGCACACGGATACTGAATCTTCATCCTCTGGCACAGGCAGGCCAGGGACAGGCCACTGCTGTGATTCTGCTTGGGTAAGAATGAGCACCCTGCCTTCCAGCAAATCACTTCCCAGGTAGGCCCACTGAACCGGTTGTGATGTGAGCCCACGGCAGGCATGGAGAAGAGGGTTTTGGGGGTAGCAAGACCTTGTCACATCCCCTGGCTGGACTCTTGGTTGGATCAGTCTGGGGAAGTGGCTTGTGGATTCCCCACTTTGAGTCAGAGATGAAACTTTCCAGAAATTCAGCAACACGGGACCTGGAAGCAGAAGCAAAAGGTGAGACCCTAATCAAATGACCCAGCTCTGTGACATGGGCAGGCTGAGACTTGTAGATCTGGCCTCACATGTGTATATGTGGGACCTCAGAAGGGTAACATAACTTCACCATGGCCCGGTTTCCTCACCGTGAATCAACACAGCCACACCCACTTCACCTGCCTCCAGTCCCTTGGGCTGCAGTTACTGCAAAGCCCTTCCCTTCTTACATGAGGTGCTGCAGTGGCTTCTGCATGGGGCTCTCTCCCAACTGTCACACTGCCACCACCACATCACACTGTGCTGCCACATCACCTGTACATGCCACCACCCGGCACTCACCCAAAATATTGTGGTAGAAAGTTCACTTCTGTCGTCTCCACTAACGTGGACAGAGGCTTCCATCAGGAAGCAACGGAGGTTCCGGGAACCCAGGAATCATAGCTTCCTTTCTTTTTCCACTCATTCATTTAAAAACTAGCTTCTGAGTGCCTGTTATCCACCCATCTTGTTCTAGGCCCAGAGGGTATCAATGAACCAGATAGATAGACAATATCTCAGTCTGCATAGAGCTGGTGTTATGCTGGGGTGGGGAGATGAAAATGTCTGAGCACATCAACAGATAAATAACTTCAGATCATGACAAGTGCCACGGGACAGTGTAATGGAGAAGAGGAAGACCAGCCCAGGGCTGTAAGGAAGAGAAGGGAAAGGGGGTCCCCACTGCACAGCTCTGCAAAGCAGTGAGGAAGACCAAGAACTGAGCGAAAGGTAGAAACAGCTGGGTTCCGGTGCCTGTGTGTCTCTCTCACTAAAGAACAATAGGATGTCATTTAATGATGGGCTTCCATCTGAGAAATCCATCCTTAAGTGATTTTACCCTGGTGTGAACCTCACAGAGTGCGCTTCACAGATCTGCACGGCACAGCCCACCCGCACACCTAGGCTATATGGATTTATGTATGGGATGGGCTATTGCTCCTAGGCCACGAGGGACAAAGCGCAAGACCAGATTGAGCCAAAAGAAAATGATGCAATCACGAGATGCAGCAAACAGAAGGTGAATGAGGCTGCTACCAGCATGTGAAATAGTTTTGTAAATCTTTTTCTATAAGCAGAATGAGTGCATCAAAAACAACAAAATATAGTACAGAAAATACTCAAACCAGTAATGTGATCATTATCACTATGAACTACGGTATAATGCACATCTGTAACTGTGCACTCTGGCATCACCAGAAACACAGGGGTAAAGCATCGATTGCACCTTCCTGTCACCACAGCTATGATGGGACTATGAGGTAGGGGTTTTTTTAGCTCCATTGCAGGTGTACGGAGCCACCATTGTGGCTGCAGTCCAGCACTGATGGGATGGTGTCCGTGGGGCTTGCCATCTTGTTTCGAGCTTCTCTGATTTATCTGAACTGATTCCAGCACCCACCTGCAGCAGATGCTCAGCAAAACAATGTTTCATTGAAGGAACGGTCAATGGGAGATGTTACAAACAAGAGTTGGAAGCTGCAGAAAGGGTCGGGTCCACAGAAGGTGTGGCATAGATGCTCTTGTGCACCTTTGCTCACACCGTTACCAGCACAGGTGAACATGGATGTCTGTCTGCCTACAGCCACGTAGCTGGAGGCTACCAGGGCACCAGGGATGCCCAGATGTCCTCCTCATTGATGGTGAAAGTTCTGTGAACGGGGCTGTGCATTTCTGCCTGGAAAGGCACCACCAAGTCAGAGGCCAGCACCCTGTGGGCCAGATTCTCCAAACTCAGAGCTCAGTGGCTCAGGTCCCAGAGAACCTGTTGTTTGATTTACTCTTTTGCTTACAAAACATAGAAACAAACAAATTAAAATGAAACAGAACACAGAGATTACAGGGATGAGGGGGGAGAGAAAGAGAGATCCTCCTCCTGATAACCCCGGGGTGAAAAACAGAGGTCGGGCTGGCTCTTACAGCCAGGAGCAAAGCCAAGGCTGCCATGCGCCCTAAACCCCGGGCCAGCATGTGCTGCCCCAACTCAGCCAGGACCTCAGGTCAGGGATCAGCAGGGAACAGTGGAGGTGCTCCTCTGGCTGTTGTCCCTGGTCGCTTGCATTTTGCCCAAATGTCTGCCTTAGTCACCTTTCCTGTGGCTGACACAAAATACCCAATACCCAAAGTTATAGGAGAAAAGGTTTATTTTGGCTCCGAGTGTGTTGATTTTTCAGGGCATAGTCATGTGCTTCTGAGGCAGGGCAGCTTAGCAGAGGGGCATCATAGAAGAGAAACAGAGCACTGTGGAAGGGAGAAGTCCAACCTTTTGAATCAGAAACTCCTGGGATGGAACTCAGAATTCCTGGAATAACAACTTGTCCAGGTGATTCTGATACACACTTAGGATCCATGGTCTGAAAGGCCATGTCCCTAGGCCTGGCCTCAAGGTGCCAAGAATGGAAGGGCTGAGCATGGGCCCCACTGTAGGACACCAGCCAGGGTTGCATGGCCCCTCTCGCTGTCTCTGGCCCCATCCACCGAATCCTCAGCCCAGCCAAAGGAAGGTGGATATGTGTCATTGTATCATCAGTACTAATTGTGTTTTCTGGCAACTGCTGGGTTCAGACCCTGACTTCACCATTTCCTCCGTAGCTGTGTCACCTTGACTAGGTCACATACTCTCTGAGCCTTTTGTTCTTGTCTGTAAAGTGAAGCAATCCCAGTCTTCACTTCCAGGGCCTGAGGACCAAATTATAGAACCAACCAGGTGGTCTGTCCAGGAACTCTGTGCCGTCTGGCATGACTGAGTGCCAGGACAGAGTCAGAGTCGGCGGATATCATGGCTGTGCCTGATCAGCACTTGGAGAGCAGAACTAGGAGGATCTGATGTCTAACCCAGGCCATTCATGGCCCAAGGCTAGGTCACCCCAGAGTCTCAGAAGGGATAATGTCCCCAGGCCCCACTCTTGGTCCACACCCTCAGGAATTTTAGAGAACATGGCTCTGAGGCTCTGCTCATGTCCACTCCAGCTCACAACCTCATCCTTCACCTCTCGAGGCCTCAGTTTCCTGTGTGGAGAAGAACTAATGTGCTGCAGGTCACGTCAGGAACTGAACGCCACACTGGAGAGGCCATACCAGGTGTGTCCACTGATCATGGCTTTTCAGAGGCATTAAATGTGAGCTTCTGGGCTGGGAGTGTGGCTCAGTGGTTGAGTGCCTGCTTATCATGCCCGAGTCCTGGATTCGATGTCCAGCACATCAAATGAAATCAAAATGAAACAAAAGGTGAGTTTCCAAACTGAGGAGATGTAGCACCTCTGATTCCCGGTCACCTGATTGTCCCCACCAGGCCAGTTTTGCTCCTACAGCTCTTCTAAGATGTAGTAGGAAGTCCCAAGTCCCGAGTAAGTACTTCCTCCCAGACAGAAGAGGTCCGGGCCAGGACCCTGACCTCCTGTCCCGTGGCCACCCTCACAGGCAGCAGGTCCAGCTGTGCCGTTGCTGGGTATGTGTGCTGCTTTCTACCCCCCAGTTTCCTTCCGCATCTGGTCACAACCTAAAAGCCTCCCCTCTAGGGAACAACAGTGCTTCCTGTCACCAACACCTGCCCATCTGTGGTCTCATTTGCTCCTTCAGCTGTTCTTGGGGTACAGGGTCACAGTTCCCATTTCCCAGAAGCACAGCCGGAAAGGAATGGGGTTGGGATTTGATTCCTTGTCTTCCAGCGGCAAGGGCAGTGCACTGAACTTGGGGTTTCTAAAGGGGATCTAGGAAGCCAGATTCATTGGCAAGCACTCAGGAGGGCTCTCTGCCTTAGCAGGGAGGGTACGTCTCAGGTGGCCTGGCCTCCAGTCCTGCCTCAGCCACTTTCCAGTTGTGACCAGTGATGAGTCAATCAGCTCCTCTGAAGTGTGTGACATGGCTTGAGATGGTAACCATATAAATTAAGGTGCAACCTTGATTGTTTTATGTGGGAAGCACTTGGCTGGCTCTGAGCTGATAAATAAATGGAGCTTAATTGTTAGATAATAAGGGAAGCTTATTTGGTAGGCAAACGTTTTGATGAATAGATTTCAGAGCAGGAGATAAACAGCTGACATACTCCAAGTGATAAGGAGATCGGAGGCTGTGCCAGTCCTCGGGTGCCAGCCAGAGGCCCCGCCCCCTTGGAACTGACAATGACTCACGGAGGAGAAGGGTTGATTCGAGGACTCCCGGTGGTAAATGTTCCTGGCAGAATCGCTCTGCTATTCTCACAGGGGCTCCTCTGTCTCTCCTTGCACGCCTCCAGCAATGGGAGCTCTCCTCGTGGGATGAACGTTCTCGAGATGGCTGGTGCTGATTGTTGGAAAACTTCTGCAGAGCAAGACAGAACCAGCCTCCTGGGGACCTCGTGCCTTTGGTCCCTCTCTGGTCTTGAAGACCACATGGCCACATGCCAACAGGCCTCTGGGAATCTGCAGATAAGCACAGAATCAATCCTACCAACAAAGTTCAGGGTTTTTTGTTTTTAAATCCACAGTCCTGGAATCCATAACTACCCTCACTCTCCCCTAGAATATTCTGGCAGGGTTTAAAAATTTTAAAATGTGATTAAATTCACATAGGAAATTTCATAACCCCTACCATGCTTAAAAATTTAAGCGTTAATAATAACACTGCCCATCCTCCTTTCCTGGTCTTCCATCTTCACTCCTGTCACAGCCCTCTCACCTCCTTCCCTTGTTCTCCCAGCACCCTGAGAGACAGCCCCATGGGGGACTCTCACGCCCAGCTCACAGAGGAGGAAACAGACTCAGCAATGTCAAATGACATCTGTGAGAGAGAGCTGGGAGCTGAGAGGTTTGTGCACCTTCTACTCCATCTCATTAGAGAACTTGGTTTTTAAAAATCCATTTCTAAGACCTTACCCTATGTGAATATTTATAAAAGGATGGTGCACAGATTTTATCCAAGGATGATCACCACACCATGGCTTGCAGCCTTCACCAAGGTCTGCAATCAGATTGTCCATCAATGGAGAATCGGAAGAGCCATTAATGACGTTCCATGCTACTTTCAAAACAGAGTAGGTGGCTCTGTGCATAGACACAGGAGAAACACACATGCTGTTTGAGCCTTGCAGAGGGCGAGACACAGGAGAAACACACATGCTGTTTGAGCCTTGCAGAGGGCGGAGGAATCCACTTCTGAGCAGCTGTGGTGTCTGGCAGGATTCAGGTTCTTGCAGGGCCGAGTATCAAGGACCCAGTGAAGAGTTCTGATTGTCTGTATTAAAAGTACAGCAAGAAAAATAACAAACAGAGACAAGTTTAGTAACACATGACTAACTGGAAAGTCAGTGTCTCCTGATGGGTCCTCCCCCAACACTCCAAAACAGCCACTATTTATAGGTATATACGGTGATAGGCAGGGTTAGCGAAAGGTTATAATTCAGCGGAACACATGGCCTCAAGAGGGGCCAGATGATCATATAAGAAGGATCTTATCCTGGAGTATAATCCCAAGATGACTCAAGAAGGTATAGATGATCTTGTGCTCAGCAGAGACAATGGGAAATCTCAAATGGGAGCTACTGATAATCCCACACCTCTATTTTATTATCCCCTAGAGAAGTATGCAAAATTAGCCATTGTGAGCTAGTGGTCCCCGACAGCCCAGGCCACACCTGGACAGCAAGCAGTCTCAAAAGTATCACCTGACATGGGCCGTGTGCACATCATAAACTGGAGAAACTGAGTTTGGCTGAAACTCTGGGAGCAGGGAGGGCTCTTCACTTGCTGATTCTGCTGGACAGGGCTCATGGCAAGGTGACCAAGACAACAAGGTCAGTGATGGCTTTGGGGTGCTCCTCTTCTATGAGTCTTGGGTGACAGAGTCACATTGATGTGATGGATAACCTCAGAGGTCTGTCTTTTCTGATAAGGTTTGATAGGCCCGTGTCCAAGTGCTCAGGATTAAATTTGATAAGTTAATTTTTTATAGGCCCAAATAAGTTATTTCTCATTTTCCATTGTGTTTATGCTGGGCAGATGATGGTTGTTTGCTGGTATAAACAAGGTGTAATCATTCTACCTGGGCATTTGTCCTTAAAAATGGAGTAACCAAGGTCAAATCATTGCTTTATAAACTGAGGTAACCTCAGGATGAGGCACTGCCCAAAATCTGCCCTTCTGCAGAGCTCAGCCCACTCCACGCCAGACTGTTCGGCTAGAGGCCCCATGCATACCCAGAAGGAGCTGGAGCTGGGGACCCCACATTTGCTAAGCTCCTCACCTTCACCATGGCGGGCCCTGCACAGAGAAGGGCTTGTCCCGAACTGACCTGTCCTAGGGCTAGAAAGTGCCCAGAGCACACAGGCCCAGGCGAGGATGCCCTGGTCCAGAGGGGCAAGGTGACTGCCTGGACTCCTAAGGGTGGGGATGGACCCAACAGCCTGTAGTCTTCCTGTATCACTTGCTTGTCTGTGTGCATGCATGCGTGTGTGCGCATGCGTACATGTCCAAAGCCCACCTCCGACCTCAGGCTGACTCACGGTTCCCCAGGACCTGGCAGAGCAGCTCCTACCTCTTCTGTCTGCTCTTCCCCCTCACCTCTCACCCTTGCCGTGAACATGGCTTTCCTGAGGAAAATGTGGTTATTGCTACTGTGACAGAAAATGGTGGGAGAGCAGCAAGATCTTGTGGGTCCAAGTGAAACCCAATGGGGCGGCCACAAGCAAAGCATTGTGCGAACTCCTCTTTGCAGGCATTGGTTCTGGCTGAGCCCTCACCCGAGAGCTGCAAAGAACGACTGTGACAGAGTCTGTCCTTCAGGGGCTCCCATTCGCTAGGCAGGGAGAGCAGTTCCGTATGACCTGTGCCAACAGAGTCTGTTTGCATTTGAGTTTTGGTCAAAGATTTGTGAATAAATAAGTGACCGGTTATTTAATGAACTTACTCGCATGGGTTTAAAAGAGTTTATCTCTAGGCTTTTGAGCCAAGAGGGAGCTTTTAAAACCATGACTGGCTTCGTGCTCCACCCTGCTTAGAATGATCCAAGCTCCTTCCTGCAGACTCACCTGCCTGCCCCTCCTGTTGCTTCCTAGCCTGACATTGGCTATCTACTGTCCTTCTCTCTGCTCCTCCAGCCACCAGGCTTGTGCAAAGATGTTTGCACTCACTGTCCTTCTGGCTCTTTCCTGGGCCTTTTTGAAGGGTAGATTCCTCCTCCAGGAGGTCTCAGTTTCAATGTCACCTCCTCAGAGATGCTACCCATCTAAAAAAATTATGTGGCTGGACAAGGTGATGCACACACATAATCCCAGCACTGGGGAGGCTGAGGCAGGAGGATTGTTGCAATGCGAGACCAGCCTGGGCTGCAAAGTAAGCTCAAGGCCAGCCTGAACTGCACAGAGAGACCCGTCTCCAAAAGAACAAAAAAGTAAAAATAAATAAATGGAAGAAATTGTGTGCATGCCGCCAATTGTCCTCTATCAACCCCTGCAATTATCCTGTTTAAAGTTCTGCTGCTCATCAATGCAGCTGTGACACATAAGGATTCTTTCACCAATATTTATTGATTTATTCTGGTGCTGGGAAGTGAACTCAGGATCTCATAGTTTTCAGGCAGGCACTACCACTGAGCCACACTCCCAGCCCACCAGTATTTATGAAATGTGCCAAGGGGTCCTCTCTTCTGCAAGGAATAATTGCTATCCCAGTATTCTGTGGTGAGTGGGTGGCTGAACTGTGGCCCCTCCATCCCATCATTATTACTCTGTGACAGAAAGGTACAAACTGATGGCAACTGAGGTAAAGAAACAGCTGAGCGCTTCTGTTTGATTTCGTTTTGCAGGCCTAGAGCTGGTATTGGAAGCAACTATTTAGAGGATAACAATGTGCAGTATAGCAACTATTGTTGATTTCCTGGTGTCTTTGTTTCTGAAATCTGATATTGTCTTCATTGTTTTAATTTTATTGTTCTGTTTTGTTCTATTGTCTTAAAAGTTTTTGAAAAATGTTGATACAACTTTCCTGAGATCCAAAATTTCAAGAGAATTGAGCTCAGGGGAAAAATGCCAAATCTAAAATGTTTCTATACCATATGATTCTGTTGATAGAATATGCTTGTTGCCAGGAGCCTGGAATTGGGGAGGCAGGGATGGGAATACATGAGGGATTCTAGTGGTAATGACACAGCCATTGAACTGCACAGAACTACACATGCATGCACACAAATTGATGCTTATAAAACCAGTGGGCTCCATAGACGTTCTATGTATTGTGGGAAAAGTCAGTGCCCTGGTTTTGATCCTACACGGTGGTTATGCAAGATGTTACTGCCAGGGGAAGCTGAGTAGGAGTGCAGCCCTCCCTGGCAGTTTTTTCTTGAAACTTCTTGTGAATCTGTATTTCACAAATTCACAAACTTTTCTGCAGAAAGGTTTTAATATCACATCCATCTCTATGGGCAATAGTTATTGCCATTGTTATAATGTATGTCTGACTTATTTGAAGGCCTTTTCCAAATGTGACTGAGTAATGCATTTTGCTTCTAACATCCATGAATAATTCTATCTCATTTGGAATTGGTCTTCATCTCTGTATGTGTGTTAGATGGACGGTCTTTACATATTATATCAGGGCTATTAGTTCTGAGGCAGTGCTTGCAGGCACAGTCCCATTTTATGCTGGAGGAAAACTTGCATAGATATAAAAGTTCTACAGCTTAGCTAAGAGGCAGAGCAGGAATGGTATCCAGATTCCAAATACTCCTGTTCTAAAAACTTGTGTTTTTGCATCCGTGACCTACGCTCAAGTAAATTAATCTACGTTTTTCCAAGCATCAAATCTGAATCCCTTCCCTATTGCCTCCCCTAGAGGAGCTCTGGCCTCCCAAGCACAGTCAACTCCAACAGGCTCATTAGCACTGCCTTAAAAAACCCAAGATGGACTCTAAGAGAAAAGAGATCCCATTGGTTGTTGCTCATTTGCGGATGTTTTCCCTGCAAAACCACATCAAAGCAAGGAAGCCCACCATGGACTTGGCCGGAAACCAAAGCTTGCTGGCCAATCTGAGAAGCTGCAAGTTCCATCAGGTAGGAAATTATTTTATCTTCTGGGCCCAGATTCCTCGCTTAGTGCTTGTGGAGGTGGAGTAACCCCGAACAGCAAAGCTCTTCCTGAGCCCCAGTGGGCTCAGGGAACCCCCACCGGGGCAGTCCTGTTCTGCATGGGCCTGCTAGAGACCCTAGTAGAGCCTGATAACCAACTCCTTCCTTGGTCTCTGAGTCCCTGCCAGGGGCAGGGCGGGGTAAATATGAGCTCATCATGTGCAAGTACTGGAAAGATTAAAGTGTGTTTTATTTTCCTAGAAGGCATTACTGACCATGTTGATTTGTTATAAAGAGAAACGAGAGAGTTTATCCTGTTAGATGCTACAGAGTGTGCTCGGCAGGCCATGCAATAAAGACTCCATGGACCCATCTCCTTTTCCCTTGCATTCAGCTTTCCAGGAGCTTCCAGCCTTCCGAACTCACAGAGAAATATCCCAGGTCTCCAAGCCAGGAGTCTAAACTGGAGGAAGCCCAGCATTCAAGGCTTATAGTGATGAGTAGGGCATCCCATCAAGAGAGCCCTGCACCCCGCTGCACATAGTGCCCTCTTTCTAGATGTAGTGGTGGTCATAGCCATCTCCTTGGATAGACCAGGAGCTCCTTGAGGACAGTGTTCATGGCTTTCCCTTTACATCCCAAATGTCTGACCCTTTCCTAGCACATGTAGACATCAATACACTCAAGTTTCTGGAGCTCTGGAGTTCGACTAAATGTGACAGTGACATCTCATCGCTGTATGTTACAGGGACCTTGGGCTTGGTCAATATTTGCTGATTTATTAAGTGAAGCTACATGGAGATCTTCATGATTTTGGGAGTGAGGATATATGTCAGTGCTTAGCTTTGAGGGATCCCCACCTGGTGAACCTCAGTGAGAGGAGGAGACCAGAGCATGTCATACCCAGTCTTCCTCACAGCCACAGCGCCACCAGCACAAGACCAAAACTGCACAACCACAGGATCTCCGACAGGGCAAATGCACCCCTCCAGGTAAGGGCAGGGAGCAAGGCTACTGAAGACACCAGTGACATCTAGAGAGCACTGGGCAGATGCAACCATAGGTCATAGAAGCCACATCCTCCCACATCCTGAAAAGCACAGCAGGCCCACCATTTATGCAATGCAGGCACAAAGCCATTGTTTGATAAGTGCACTCGTGTGTGTGTGTGTGTGTGTGTGCGCGCGTGTTACTGAGGATTAAACTCAAAGGTGCTGTATCACTAGACTACATCCCAGTACATTTTTTCTGCTCTTAATTTTGAGACAGGGTCTTACTAAGTTACCCAGGCTGGCCTTGAACTTGCAATCCTCCAGCTTCAAGCCTCCAAGGTAGCTGAGATTCTAGCGAGGTGCCATCAGGCCTAGCCACGCAAACTCCTTCATTCAGGAGTTCAGGCTCTGGATAATGTTCCATTGTTAAAGGCTGGAGGGAACTTAAGTGTTTCCCATATCAAGTTCTCACAAGCACTTTGACACCATTATCTGCTAGATGGGAGGTTAAAACATGATGCAGAGGCTAGAAATCCAAACGCCAGAATCAGACAAGCTAGGTTTTAGCTCTAATATTCACCAGTTGTGTCACGTGGCATCTTGCCATAAACTCAGTTCATGTGTCAACTAATATGTCACTAACTGGGGAGACCATTTGAGGAGCCCGGGTAGGAGAGGGGAGAGCAGACAGGCTTAGTCACCCCAGGAGCTGCCAAGCGCCTGGCTGAGCGGGGGCAGGCATGTTCAAGAGATTAAACGAACTCTAGAGTCATGAAGGGAGAGGAAGGACTGATGGTGGCAGTTCAAGGGTGACACATCTGGCCTCAAATAAGACTTTCTAATAATCAGGAAGCGTGCCAGAGCAGCTCAGTGGAAAGCAAATCCCTGGTAGGGCAGGGTTTAAGCCAAGGCTGGAGAAATGCATGGTGAGCTTTTAGGGAGAGGATTTAAACACACATTAGTTTAAGCAATGAAACTTCCTTTTAAAATGAAACACTCTGAAACCACAATCAATGCTGTGATTACCCAGGAGGTTTACTAAGCACATGCTCAGAACACCAGCAAAGGAGGGGAAGGAAGAGAGAGAAGTGCCACTTCAACAAATTCAGCTAGAATTTGTCAATCCGTAAACCTTATCCACACCGCGTCCTCCTGATTTTACTTAAAACAAACCCCAGCTATCGTATCATCAAATATCTTTTGGTGCTCATATTTCTAATTTGGTAAATGTCCAAACTTTTTCCATTAAAAAATCATGAACCTCGTAAGGACCCTACTTGGAATTTGTTGATAGGTTGCAAAGTAGTCTTTTAACCTATACTTTCTCATCTAGCAATTTATTTACTGAAGATATTCAAACATTTGTCCTGTGAAACTCCCCTTGTGTGGGTTTTACTGGCTGCATCCCTCTGGTGTGATGTAAGTTGTTCTTCACTTCTCTCTCCTTTTTATTTTCTGTAAATCAGTGCTGGATTCTAGAGCTTGATCAGGTTTAGAGCACATCGCCTTTCAAGGAAAACAGAAAACTGTCTCAGTGTGCTGGAGTCCATGCTGTTGGGGACCACACATCACTGCTGTCTCTGCTGTGGGTTCTTCCACTCATGAGCCACTGTGCAGATACAGGGTGACAGGGCAGGCTGACATCTATGGGCGGGGTGATTCTAACTGCTCAGCTGCTGAGCCCCCTCTTCTGCAGTGAATGCTTCTTGATGTGCATTCATGGGCAAAAAGATTCTCACAATTTCGGGCCCCACTCCCACGAGTCCGTCCTCAAGCTTCGTTTCCACATTCCTTTGTCACTGCTTTTCCAGTCCTGCTCCTCCCTCGTCCCTGGCAAACCAGGAAGCCATTCAGCACAATCCAGGAGCCCGTTTGCTCTTTCTTCAGGCAACTTCCCTGACCTCAAAGAGGAGATTGAGGAGGTGCAGGAAATACAGGAAATAACAGTATTTTTCACCTCTTTTTAGTCAACACAGAACATTTCGTCTGTGTTGGGAGGTCACCAAAATATATATAGAGCTTTTTCCCATCATCTACCAAACATTCTCCAGTGGACACCAAACGGGTGTCTTATAATTCACATCAGTGCAGTTCTGACTGGTCTATCTGGAGCTGAAGCCCTATCCCACAGCATGAGGGCTCAGTCCCACAAAAGGACCCCTGCTTTTGAATGGTGAATGCAAGCCACAGGGGAATTGTCCTGTGTTTTTTATCGATAGACTATTAATTGGGGTTTCCACAGTCTCCTCCTCAGATTCAATTAATTTGCTAGAGCAGCTCCCAGAGCTCAGGGAAATACTTATTTACACTGATTTACTCTAAAAGACATCACAAAAGGTGTAGCTGAGCAGTCAAATAGATGCACAGCGTAAGCTGTGTGGGAGGAGCTCCTGAGCCCTCTCTGGGACAGAGCTAGCCAGGAGCCACCATGTCTCAGCCACGTGGAAGTCTTCATACCCTGTCCTTTGGGTTTCAATGACTGTTTCATTACACAGGCATAAGCTACAGTTCAGATCTCGAGTGTCCCTCAGAGACCCGTGTGTTGAAGGCTTGGCTCGGACCTGTGATGCTTCTGGGAAGTGCCGGAAGCTTTAGTAAGTGGCTCTTAGTGGAAGGAAGCCAGGTCGTTGGTTCAGGGCCTTGGAGGGGACATTGGGTCCCTATTGTCTGCTCTTCCTCTGTCTGCTTCCTGGGTACCATGATAAGCAGTCTGCTTCACCTCTCTGCCCCCTGCCATGATATGCTCACCACAGGCCCAGTGGTTATGGGGTCAATCTTGGTCTGAAATCTCATGAGCCAAAATCAACTTTTCTTTGATAATCTCAGATATTTGAACTTTATTGAGTCTTATTTCCATGTTGTAATAGGCACAGAGCTGGCTATGTCATTTCTTTCTATCTTCAATTGGCTCTAAGCAATGCAAATAAGGCCAGCTAAGGGACTGATATGTAATCCTTAGGGCCAGCTGACAATTTTCTATTCCCTCACATCATGTTTCCTGTAAAACGGTTGAACATAGCAGGATGGCAGTCAGACAGCTCCAAGAATGTCAACTGGTTATGAGCCTCAAACTAAGAGGCTATGACTTCCAGAGTACAAAAGTTTACATGTCAGAAACTGAAGCACCAGCCTCCTAAATTCATTCACAGCTACCCCAATCGAGTTATGCAGACTGGTCTTTCTGTAGATCTTTCTCCCTGCAGTACTGCAGGGGTGCTTGCCCTCCACTTGGCTAGCTCAAGTCACCTTGCTAACATAATTCCTGCCATCCTCACTGTTTTTCATCCTTGAGCCACTCCCTTCTCCACGAGATAAAAATTCTGGGGGAGGGCTTGGATCAGGGCCTTGGTCCATACATCCTCTCTTGGACCAGACTTACCCTTGGCTGCCCATAACTTTGAATATGTCTTGTCTTAGTGTCTTTGCTCTTGCCATGGTTTGTGTTGGAGGTAGTAGGCTGAAATTAACTCTCTGGAATTCCAATAACGTTTCTATGAGAAATACAACTTTCCACATTGCGAGGTGGACCAGAAAGGATTACAATATTTGGATCACAATGTGCCACAATGCTCCCCAGCTGTGCACCAGGAGGTGTCCTCACTGCCGCCTGACAGGCCACCTGAGAGACGGTACGGTGTTTCTGCATTTCATCTGGGGCTTGCAGCTCCTGGAGCCCTCACCTGGAGCCCTGAGTGTTACTCTGAGCCCTCTCGTGCAGGAGTTGTTGGAGGCTCCAGTTGGCAACTTTCTGCAGTTACATCTGCTACCATGCAGACTCCTGGACCGTAAGAGCCCAGAGGCTGTCCGTGGTCTGACCACACTGTAGGGCCTGGTTTTGCTCCAGATCTTGCTCAACACTGGCAGCGTTTGTACCTCCTGATAAATGGATCATAACAGTACTCTTGAAAATGGAATAAGAAGCTTCTAAAACCCAAATATGTCAACCAACTTCTGCACTTCTTTCTCCACAGGAGAAATTTTAAGGTACAATGATTTGTCCTTAATTTTGAAAAGGAAACTCTTATCACACTCCCAAATTACTAGACCTTTGAAAACTTCATCAATACAGGTCCCTGAATTTTTTTTTCCTACATTATTTTTGTTTTTGTTGTTGTTATTTTTGGTTTTCTGAGACTAGATCTCACTTTACAGTTCAGGCTGACCCTGAACTCTCCATATAGTCCAGGCTGGCCTCAAACTTGCAGTGATCTTCCTGCCTCAGCCTCTCAAGTGCTGTGATTACAGGCATGTGCCACCACACTGGCTGTTCTTTTACCAAAATATTTACTACTTTTTTTTTCACATCAGGTCAAACGAACATTATTTTACCAATTTCTCATGAGAGCTCAGATGGTCTTATGTAATGAATAGTTATGTCACCCCCCCCAAATCCCTCAAAGATATATAAGCTAAACTTTTGCTCTTAAAAATCAACTTAAGAGAGAGGGAGGAGCAAAGATGGCGGAAAGATAACAACTGGCTACAGAGGCTCCCTGAGATAATCAACTTAGAATTCAACATAATACAGAGTGGGGAGCCCCAAACAGAAGGAGATGAATTCTGTCATCCCAAGAAGAAATTAAGGCGACTTGCAGACCATCCAAGGTCCTGCCGCAACTTGCCAAGCCGTCTGAAGTCCAGCTGCTTCAACATTCAGTTCGAGGGTCAGCAAGCCAAAAGGAGAGCTGAGTTGGCAGGGGTGCCTACATTGACCTGTGGTGAGTGACGGCAGTGGAGCAATTCCATAAATAAGAGGGCTCTAGTGGAGGACATTCTGGGACCAGGCAGGACTGGCAAGTACAAGGGGCAACAGTGACTTCAGTCAGTTGTTCCCTTCCCAAACGGAATTGGTGGAGTGAGCTAGGCCTGGGTCACATGGCCTGGCTGAGACCCAGTAGGTTATCTGAAATCAAGTCCCTACAGTGGTGGCACACACGAACCACACTAACCCAGTGAAGCCTCAGAAGTTTGACTGACCAGGAGGGAAGGTGAGGCAAAGTAATACAGTGAAGGCCTTAGCAGCTTGACTGACTTGGAGGGGAGAGGCCAGCATATGCTGTCCCTGTCTGCAACTCACTAGCACACTGCAGTGGGAAGGGTCATCTAGTCAGTGTGCTTCAGAAGAATTGTAACCAACAAAGAAAGAAACTGGGGCCTCCTGGAAGAAGCAAAAAAGATGGGAAGAGCAAGCAACAACAAAAAGTCCCCAAGTCCCAACCCTGAGAACACTGACCCAGGACAGGTAAACACAAAGGAGAATGAGAACAGCAAACATGCAATATCAGACAGAGCACCAGTGGACATAAAGAGATATCTTCAGGACCTCATAGGCGAGTTCAAAAGTGAAATATTTAGCCAAGTAAAGCAAGATGTAAGAAGATTAATAAAAGGGATGCCAAGCACCCCTCAAGCAGACACAAACAGAAGAAGGGAGGAACTCAAACAAAGGAGAGAACCATTTGATGAAGAATATAAAGAAAATATAGAATACATGAAGCAGATTCAAAGAGATCACCAGGAAATCAAAAACTCTATGGAAAGATGGCAAATCTGCTTGAAAGAAACTAAGGATAGATTATCCAAACTGGAGGACAATTTTGCAATGTAGGATTATGAAAGGAAAAACATTTAAAAAATAACAAGGAAACAAGAAGTAACAATACAAAGGCTAGAAGATGACAAGAGGATCTATAACTTGAGAAGAAAGAATGTGAATG
The DNA here is from genome assembly GCF_034190915.1 of Cavia porcellus. NCBI lineage: Eukaryota > Metazoa > Chordata > Mammalia > Rodentia > Caviidae > Cavia > Cavia porcellus. The sequence continues at coordinate 39,107,695 of NW_026947501.1, read as the reverse complement.
AAGAAGCAGGAACTACAAAGCAGTACAAACAAAAGAACTACAAAGGTTATTCACAGAAATAATCAAGGAAAACTTCCCAAACATAGGAAAAGGAAATGATATTCTGATATATGAGGCATACAGAACTCCAGCCACCTACAATCAAAACAGAGCTACACCCAGGCATATAATAATCAAGATCCCAGAAATTCAATATGAGAACAGAATATTAAAAGCTGCTAGAGACAAGAAACAGATAACCTACAGAGGAAAGCCCATCAGAATAATGGCAGATTTCTCAACACAAACCATCAAGTCAAGAAAAGGCTAGAGTCAAATATTCCAAGCCGTGAAAGAAAATAACCTCTATCCCAGATTGATATACCCTGCTAAACTGTCTCTAGAAATTAATGGAGAAACAAGATGCTTCCGAGACAAAGAGGAACTTGGGAAATTCACAACCACCAATCCAACTCTACAGGGAATACTATAGGGCATTCTAGAGAGAGAGAAAAGTACTAGGATTCCAGGAACAGTGGCAGAGAGGCCTCAATGAATGGGGCAGATTACAGAATGAAAAAGACAAGCAGACAACTGATGGCAAAAAAAGAGCATAACAGAAATGAGGCAGAGAAGATTTTATTCAAAACTGATATGACTGATAGCATCAAGTCTGAGAGTATAGGCAACTACACTGAAGATAACAAGACTCTATGACACAGATTCTGGTTTGATAACTACCAGTTTTTGAAGTTCTATACTATATACAAAGTTATGTTTTTATTAATACTGTTATGTACTGATATATTCAATTACACTATGTCTGATGATATAGCCAATTCTATTGGAGATAACAAGAGACAACACAGGAACCATGGTAGAACTCTTTGTACAATGCTCTTATATGTTTATTTCATTTCATGTGTTTATAGAAATATGTTTTGTTTTGCCTTGATTTGTTTTGTTTCTCTCTCTAATATACAAAGGATAGAAATACATGTTAAGACTCATGCATGTGTAGAATCTATAAACAGTTTATGAGAACTGATCTTATGACACATGATGAAATGAACAGATACTTTGAAGAAAAAGAGACACTAAAATACCCAGTGCTGATCCTGGAGTGTCATAATGTGAAACCCAGCAATAGTATTATTTTTGTTCAGAGTGATATTAGCCTGCTTGGGTTTATTGAGTCTCAACATAATTGAAGATATGGATAACTTCATGTATATTTAAGTGTATAGGATTGATAACCATATTTGTAAGTTTTTGTTGTACAGTTGAATAGAACTGGTTGCAATCTCACTGTTTGATCCTCACTTTATATGCTCCACTTTAGTATCTTGAATAACTATTTGTAAGAAGACAATCTGTAATCATCAACTAGTGATTTCTTACTGTTTATTTTTCTTTGAAATTATGTATTATTTCTACCCATTTTCTGTTTTGTTTAGTCTTTCTTTAAATTAAATTTTAAAAAAAGACACTATAGTACCCAATGCTGATCCCGGAGTGTCATGATGTGGAATCCAGCAATACTATTATTCTTTGTTCAGAATGATTTTAAGCTGCTTTAATCTAAACATAAATGAAGATATGGATAACTGTGTGTATGTTTAAGTGTATAGGATTGACAACCATATTACCAAGTTTTTGTTGGACAGTTGAACTCTTTGCAGTCTCACTGTTTGAATTCCCACTTTACATGTTCCATTTTTGTACCTTGAACAACTATTTGTAAAACGATATGTAAACATCAACTAGTGATTTCTTACTGTTTATTTTTTTCTGTGAACATATGTATTATTTCTACCTATTTTATGTTTTGTTTAGTCTTTCTTTAAATAAAATTTTTTAAAAATCAACTTAATAAAACATTTCATGTTGATATCGCATCCTTTCCTATTATTATGTGATAACCTACCTTTTACTTTTCAAGACAAGCTCTCACTATATAGCCCAGGCTGGCCTTAAACTCATGGTGATCTTGCTGCCTCAGCCTCCCAAGTGCTGGGTTTACAGGTGTGCACTACCATGCCTGGCCCAGCTATCTGCCTTTTTAAGATGATGTGCCTTACTGAGGAATGTAATACCTGATCATAAACATGTGACATGTAATGGAGCACCATCTATGCATGATGTGTAGTAATTGATGTTTCTGTTGTCTGACTTTTCAGGGGTCATCCTCAGCCTGTATTGTGTGTCCATACTTACAAGGTTCAAATATATGTGTGAAGCAATTTAGTGTTTCTTGTATACTGCACATTTCTCCTCACCATGTCAATTCTCATGGATTCAGAGGATGGTAGTCTTTTTAAGTTTCTTTTTTACTGGCAAATATTGATTGCATAATTATAGGATACAAGGTGATGTATCCTATAAGCCTTTCAAGAAGGCTTACACTGTGGAATGATCACATCAAACTAATTAATATACCTATCATATCTCATATTTTTTATGTGAGAATATTTGGTTTCTTTGCTTTCAGCAATATTGAAATATACATTTTTATTAGCTACCATGCAATGCAATAGATCTCTAAAAATATTCCTCTTGTGTAATGGAAACTTTGGGGCCTTTGGAGCAGTATTTCCTTATCCCTTTCCCCCAACTTCTGGTAACTACCATTCTGCTTTTGACTTCTATGAGTGTGACTTTTTAAAGATTCCAATTAAGTGAGATTGTGTGCCTAGAATATTTTGCTTGATGTAAATCCTCCAGAGTCATCTAAGTTGTTGCCAGTGATGGAATATCCTCATTTTTAGATGCTGAATAGTATTCCATGGTGTGTGTAGGCCACACTGTATTCATTCACCCATTGATGGGCACTGGGGTTCATTCCATAGCTTGACCATGTGAATAGTGCTGCCATGAGCAGGGGAAGGCGGGCATCTCTTCTATGCACTGATTTCAATTCCTTTGGACACACAAGTACTTCCAGAAGTGGGATTTTCAGGATCATGTGGTAGATCCTGAGGAAGCTTTAACAATACATGGTATAACTGTGTGCTCTCAAGCTCACTCATAATCTCATCTAATCACACAGTCAGGCATCTTCCAAGTGAAGACAGACTCTGACTTCTGACGACTTAGAACAATCAGAATTGTTCAAGATGAAACAACTAATTCCTAATTATAGCAACAATAGAGCACTACATAAATACTGCAAAAAAGGTGGTTGATCTTTTTTCCTTTGCTACGTTGTACTGGTGGCAGAAATACAGTGTAAGGGTAGACTTGATGTTGCACCTGAAAGCAAAGATCAAACCATTTACCTTGCTTGAGGTTCTGAATTTGATTCCTGGTATCTATCAAAAAAAAATACCAGAAGAATTATTTCAATTTAAGACTTTGTATAGATCCTATTTTACATGAAAAAATAAAGTATATACATAAAATCTTGATCTATTTCATTATTAACAACATATACTTTTTTTTTTCTTTTTGAGTCAGGGGTTCACTATGCAGTTCCCTTTGTAGCTCAAACTGGTCTCGGACTCATAGTGATCCTCCTGCCTCAGCCTCCCGAGTGGTGGGATTATAGGGGTGCACCAGCACACCTGGCAACAACATATACTTTTATTTCTGGAATTTTACCATTTTATTCTAAAGTAAAAAAATTAAGTTTCCCTTTGATAATTTCTTGCAACAATTAGTTGATCTAGGTGACTACATTCTGTTATCTGTGTGATTCAAGTCACCGTGGTGTCCCATCAGTCAGTACCTTATACATTCTAGAAGCAACTCCCTGAGGACAGTTGCAGAAGCTGGGAGAGGAGAAATCTATTGGCCTTGGAGTCCCGGATGCCAGGACTCAGAGCCTCCTTTCTGCCGTCTCTTGACTGTGAGCCTTGGGGCCAGGCCCACCACCTTCCCAAGCCCCCACCCTCTGGAGTTAGCACAAAAGCAGAAGCTGTTCTCCCGGAGGGGAGGACGTACACACCCTGTAATGGACCCCACAGAAGCTCCGTGAGAAGAACCATCGCAGCAGCTGGAGTGCCAAGAGGAAAAGCCGGCCTGCAGTTCTGAATTCCTCAGGACGCCATGCTTTGTCGCTGCTCTGGATCTGGGCTTCATTTCTCCTGAAAAGGCCTGTCCTGTTTTCCCAGGCTATTAACTCCTCATGTGAGCTGCAGCTGAGCCACGCCATGGTCTCCCAGGTGCCTCTCAGAACTCCCTGGTCACTGGTAAAATTTCTTCAGGAGCCTCTGGCTTAGGCTGGATTTAGGGTTCTGCGTTGGTGAGCTCCAGCAGTGATCCCCTTCCTCTCTCTGTCTCTGTCTGTCCCTTTCTCTCCCCCTTAACTTGAGGGTAAGTTCCCAGTCCACAGGCAGCCCTTTGGCCCCCCCACGCCTCTGTGGAAACTGCCTCAGCAGAGACAGTGGCCTCACTTGAAGGCCCTTCCAGGGCTGGCAGCATCCCCCACCAGGCTGATGTGGCACCACCTGCCCCTTCTCCCTTCAAAGGGAAGGCCATCTAGGGCTCTGGGCCACCCCAGCCCTGGCCTGGCTCTGGGTTCCTCCCTGAGGCCACTCTTCCAGCCTCTTGGTGGAAAGCTTCTCAGGCCCAAACCTCTCTTCCCAACTTCCTAGGCTAGAGCTGCTGTTTTGTTTTGATTTTTTAAAAAATCCTCCTTGGGCAAAGAAAGGAAGAGAAACTTCCAGAAAAAATGAAGGAAAGGAAAATAGGGTTTGCAAACCCTATCCATGGGCAAAGTTTTATCCATGTTATTCTAAGGAGAAAAAGACGCTCCTATCTTCAGGCTGGAAAATAGATGATTTTGTTTGCTTTTTGTTCTTTTGATTTTGTGTATTTTCAGAATCTTAAGATTGCATTTATTGGTTTATTTTTTGTGAAAAGCCAATAACTGGGAAACAAAGTTGTTTTTAAGAAGTGAGGCCACAGGACTGGAGCACCCAGCTCCCCTCCCCTCGCCTCTCCCTCCCCCAGCGGGTCCCAGGGTGGCTGTGGGTACAGGAAGTGCGCTGGAGCTCAGAGGCAGCTCAAAGCTGGGATTTCTGGCCGAACAGATCCTCCCATTCTTTGCTTCCAGCCCCAAATCCCACGCTTACTCACTTCACAGCGCCTACTTTTAACCTGCCAAATGCCACTAAATCTGCAAATTAAACCTCTGATTACAGAATTCCTTTTGATGTAAAAAAAATGTGGGGATTTTTAAAATGTAATTATTCATACACTAAGATTTTAATTGTGCTTCTTTTCTCCCTCTCTTGCCTTTTTTTTTTCCAGGGCAGGGTGATTCCCGCGTGCTGGGCCTGCCTGGGCAGCGCCAGGGGCTGGGCGCAGGAAGAGGCCCGCAGGAGCTGGCTGCTGCTGGCTTCCAGGAGGCGGGACAGGGTCTGGGAGCAGCCAGTGGTCCCAGGCTTCCATTCCCAGCCCTGCGCCCCTGCCACAGATGACAACCGAGTACAGACTGGGAAGATCTCACATGCGCCAGCCACGTTGAGCAGAGGTCTCTGGGTGCCAGCAGATGCGGCCAGGAGCAGGAGAGATGCGCCCGGCTGCCCCTTATCCAGGGCCATTCTTCCCTGCTCCAAAGTGTGGCCAGACTATTGGCTTTTGTTTTTAAGTGTGGTAAAATGCACATAATGTCAAATTGACCATCGTAACCATATCTGAGTGTGCATTCATTCACAGTGCTGCATGGCCATCACCGCTGTGCAGCTTCAGGACCTGCTCATCTCCCCAAACTGGAACTCTGTGCCACTGAACAAGGGCTGCCGCCCGCTCCTCCCCGCCCACCGGTGGCTGCCCGGCCGCTTCCTAGCTCCGTGCAGCCTATGTAGCTCATATAAGTAGACTCACGCTGCCATATCTGTTCTTTTTTGTCTGGCTCCCACCTCCCCTTCCCTGAGCTTCCGGTAGCCTCAGGGGTTCCTGGGCTTGCAGATGTCATTCTCCCTGTGTCTTTGCATCATCTCCCCGCCGTGTGCCTGTTTGTCTGTGTCCGATTTCCCCCTTTTTACAGGAACACAATCATACTGGGTTAGGACTCCCCCTAATGACCTTGCTTTGACTTGGTCATTTGCGAAGACTGTTATTTCCAAATAAGGTCACATCCACAGGCTCGAGGGGTAAGAACCCCAGAATTTCTTGTAGGAGGCAAATGCCACCCATGACAAGGAATTGAATATAAACACACCTTGGTGGCTTAGGCGCAGCAAGCATTTTATTTCACTCTTGTAAGCAGCTGTACCATCAAGGCAGGCAGAATACGTTGCTCTTTCCTTTATGCGACATCAGAGGAAAAGATGGAAAACCCCGGCCCTTTACAGATCAGGAGGCTGAGCCCAGGGAGGCACCTTGCCTCTGGTCTCACTCTAAACAGGAAGCCAGCAGCAATCAATCACATTCCCCATTCAGGGCTCGTCCTATATCCAGGCCTTCTGGGATGGGAGAAAACTCCCAGACACAGAGGTGGAGAATGACACGTGGTGGCCTCAGGAGCTGTCCCCTCAGGAGCCCTGCATAGAAGTGAAGCAGGCAGAACCTCAGGGGAGAATCTGACCCTTAAACAGTGGCAGCAGAAACCTCAGACCTCCCACAAAGAGCACAGGAGCTGGCACCGCCCTTCAGCGGTGTCCTTTGCATCCCAGCCAGGACCCCGGGGGCTGGGAACGTGTGAATCCTCAGCAGAGGTGATGCCCAGCTGGGGTGCAGCTGCAGTACATAGCTGTGGTCCCAGGAGCTGGAGGGGAGACAAGACTCAGAGCGGGCAGAACATTGTCGCCTCGACCATGCAGCTCAAGGGACATTCTACGATGAGTCGACACTCCTGGGTGCAGATGCCCGAGCTGAGTGTGGACACTGCCCAGAGTGAGCCGCACCAACCCAGCCAAGTGGCAGTAATGACATTGGAAGGGGGGCGGGGACAGCAGGCAAAGGAGTGTGTCTTGGGGACCTCCTGTGCTCCTCAAGCCTCATTGTCTCATCTGAAGTGGCATCCGAGGAACTGAAGGGGGAGCAAAGACCATGTGCCCTGCAGGTGCCTGGCACACAGGAGCCACTCCAATGCTTGCATTTCCATCCTCAAAGCAGGGTGGACTTGGCTACCCCCTGACTTCTCTGAGGTATTTTGTGCATGCTTTGCCTCTTGGCTGAGGAATTTATTAATTTTCTAGGGATGCAACATTGTTTTCCACTGGTACACATCTATGTCCACATTTGTTTTCCTTATAAAGATATCTGTCCTGTGGGATTAGTGCCCCATATAATGAACTCATCTTATTTTAATTGGTTTTTGAAGACTCAGTCTCCAAAGACAGTCATATTCTGGTGACTGGGATTAGGACTTCAACATACAGATTTGAGGGATATGTAATTCATCCCATAATGCTGGCAAGACCCCTGCTACCCCACACCTACCTCTCTTTAGAGCTACACTTCACCCATTCCCTCTTGGAAATTTTCACTAATCATGCAAGACCAGTAGCAGTGACTTTTCCCCTTCTCAGAAACACTACAGGAGTTACCTGTGCTCTCTCCTTGGTGCACACATGCGTGTGCATCTGTGTGTGTGTGCGTGTGTACACACAGGTGTTATAGAAGTCACTGGAAAGCAAAGGCTTCCTCATTGTTCAGGATGCCTCCTTGGGTTTAGCAAGGACCCAGCGCACTCTAGGGCTTTTTGCTGGGAGTTTAGGTGCCTATTGCCACTCAACGGAAGACACAGAGCAACACTTTTGTCGCAAGCAGAGTCATGGCTGAGGACCTGATCCATGAAGGACGTTTCCCCAAGGAGGCCAGCAAAGTGCCCGTGAGGTGCAGATGAGAAGGATGCACAGAGAACATGGCCCGACTTTGTTACTTCACAGGAGAAGGGTGACAGCCCCCAGCCAGAGGGCAGCAAAAATGGGAGTGGGAATGGGCTTCCTGCCTGCTGGACCACTCCTCCGCCCACCGCAGGCACTGTCTCTACCCTCAGGCCTGGCTCTATACCTAGAACCTTCTGTCAACCTAGAGCTGATGGCAACCCAGATTCATGAACCAAAACACAGCACATTTTCTTGCATATAGGAGGAAAGGAGGATTAAAGTCAAGGTATCTATTTAGAGTACTGCATGGTGACTAATTCACAGACACACATGGGGGTCCCTGGACATCGCTCAGAGTGACCAGTTAAACACAGATGAATGATTTTCAAAGATTGCACAGGCAAAGAAGGAGGCTCCAGAGGTGAGAATGGCACCCAGGACACTGTGATCCTTTCTTTTTGATGACAATGACCATCCTAAGCATGCGTCATCCTTGCCATCCTGTCTTCCGCAGAGTCTCTGAAGCTGGACCTGTCCAAAGGTGACCCCCTGAAGCTGCCTTTTACAATCAATCTCGTTTTAACGCTGAGGCTGCTGTGATGTCTATGAAGATATCTGTGATTTCTGTTGATGAGAGAGTCCCAGGTGCTGCTGGAATTAACTGATTTTTGTCAGCACAGATATGTGAAGGAGATGATAACCTTCCATTTCAGGCTGGAGAAAATAAACCTGCAGTTTTTCCCCCTTGAAGTTCTTAGACCCTCTGAATTGTATCCTTGGTCCTCTTGGCAGTTAATGGAACTCAAGTTAAAAACCCACCCTTAGGATTTGGCCCCAAATGGGTCTTTTTTACCCAATCTCCTAATGCTAGCATCCAGTAAAGACTTAATATCTGTGAGACTTAATAAGTTTTTAAAAAATCAGCAATTGAAGTGACCCAGGGCAGTGCAGGTTAGGCCTGCTCACCAGACCTGGCTTCCGGAATCACTTCAGGCAGGACTACGTAGACAGATACCTTCTGTTTTCCAGGCTTTTGGTACCTACAAGATTGTGCCCAAGTTGGGGAGGGCAATCCTTTGGCGAATCCATGCCCAGGCCGAGTGTGCCCTGGGCTCCCAGAGGTTGTTAATAGGGGGAAGTGTGATGCAAATGAGAGGCCGGATGTCCTCCAGCTGCGCCTCCCTGATGACCTTGGCAGCTCATCCTGCTCATCCGTGAGAACCCAGCATTGGGCAAGGTGATGTTTTCCCAAAGGGGCTCCAGGCACCAGCCCTACTGCAAGCCCGAGTCACGCTGTTTTAGAATTCTCCACCAGTGAGGTGTTTGGCAGGTGTCATATTTCTTCTTGACAAATTTTTAAGAAAGATTTCCTGGACCATCAGTGACCACTTTAAAACTGTCTTGTCACATAATTTCAGCATCTGCATTTGCATTGGAATTTACATGTGCCCTTAAGGATTCTATCTCTACTGTCACAAACTGGTGGGGATGTGGCCAGTCCAAGGGAAGACTTTGGGTGTGTTCTTCTGCCCTCTACTGGCCACAGGAAGCATTGGCGGGGCTCCCTTCCTGGGCTTTCCGGACTTGGAAGCATGCATGCATTTGTCCAGGACAGGAGGGTGGCAGCCCTCAGTGACCTTTGATTGCAGAGACACTGCATAAAGTGGTGCCCCTACCTGTCTGAACACTTGCGACCTGATTTGTATCAGCTTTACAAGTAAGCGCTGTGGTCCTTGGGTGATGGATGATGGGGGGAAGGCAGCGACCCAGGAGAGTAAGCATGGCCCTTCCTGGGTGCCCCTCATGGCCAAGCCTAGGGGAGGCATCACAGAGTTTCATCCTGGCCAGAAGGACCAAGGCCACTTCGTCCCTGTCCCAGAGGGAAGGGAGGCCCGCTTGTATGCAGCATTCCTGTCTGCAACAGGAAGCCCTGCGACTCTCTGGGGAAGAGGAGACAAAGACAGTCCTGAGTCCTGAAGGGCTCCCTTCCATCCTGCTGGGTCTGGAGACCCCACTCAGTTCCGCCTTTCCCACTCCCCCGGCCCAGTGTCTGTCTGGGTCCTCAGTACCTCCTCATGGTTCTGCTCCAGTCTCATACTCTCAGGGAAGAGTAGGTTTGGGGGCTGGGTCCTGGGCTTTTGGTTTATCTGACAGTGGCTTTTAGGGAATGCTTAGGTAGTGGGGTACAGGCTCCTAAACCAACACTCTCTTGGTGCTGGAGAGAGGGGAAGGGCAGCAGAAGGGCAGCCAAGGCAGCTCCTGGCTGTGGCCACCCTCTCCTGCCTCTGCCTCTGTCAGGCCTGGTGACCTCGTGTCCAGGTGCCCCTCACTGCCCAGCACCACTGCCCAGCACATGATGGGAAGTCAGCGCTTTGGCCCTCAGCGTTTGCCCAGCTCTAGGCACTGCAAGACCCCAGGGTGCAGATCAGAGGGTTGAAGGGTGGCGACCAAAAGGACAGCTCTGTTTTCTTGGGCTGAGGCATGGAGAAGCCCTCCCTGTTCTCTCTCCAAGTGAGCAGCCAAGTCCTCCCCATACTGTTTACTCCATGTTTATTTAGGACCCAGCTGAGAAATTAAACAAAGCTTCCAGGCCTTGCCCATCTCCCCCACCCAGAAGCCCTGTTCTTCTTTCTCCTTTTTTTTTCCTTTTTATTTTATTTTATTTTGGAGACAAGTCTCAGTATATAGTCCAGGCTGGCCTTGAACTTGAACTTATAATGATCCTCTGGCCTCAGCCCCTGGAATGCTGGGATTACAGGTGTGCCCCACTACAGCTGGCATGCAGACACCCCATTCTGAGTCTTTCCAGTGGGTCAATCAGGTGGGGGCTGAAAACCCCCCAGAACCACTGTCCCCTCTTCCCACAGCAATACCCTCCCAATGAGCAGACACCTGCTCCCAGCTACCCCATGGTGAGCAGCCCAGATCCAAAGGGAGCCCAAGCCAGAAGGAAGGACTCCTGTGACTCTATGGCACTCCCCAGAGCAGCTGCCAGTCACTCCTAGACACTATGTCTCCCATCTGGCCCTCAGGCCACCACATACATTAAGTGGAGGCTCGACATGTCTCTCCTGGTGGCCTAGCACAGTGGTTAAGCCACTACCGTCGGCCTTACAGCCCTCCTGCGCCATTCAGCTCTGTGGCTTGGGATAAGCGACCTGACCACTCTGAACTGCATTCCCTCATCTCTAATCACATTTGCCCATGCACTTCTCATGAGTGCTCGAGAATCCACGTCTAGAAAGAGCTTCACAAAGGGCTCAGCCCAGCTCTAGTGCCCTAAAAAGAAATTATTGCATCACACGGCACCTGACTGTGAATGAACAAGGCTTGCTGACTGGCTAGCAGAAGCACAACTGGCAAATCTATGGCACTCAGCCCCGCACATCCCTGGAGATCCCACTGCCGGGCACACTGGCCAGGCCAAGGCAACTTCCTTCCACCCTGTGCCCAGAGCTGCAGCAGCACTCAGGAGACCACAGAAGAACTTTACCCCCAAGGGAGAGGCAGCCACCCAGGCAAGATAAGACTGATTCCCAAGGCAATTAGTGAAAAACACAAGGCAGCTTAAAAGTACTAAATTGTTCCGCACAGACTATAATTGTGTTAATAGGAAGAACCATTTGTACGGCATTTGAGAGTTTACCTAGCACTTAGCAATACATTATGTCAGGTAATCCTCAGAGTAAACCTGCAAGGCGGGTAAGGGTTCCAATAAGCAGAAGAGGAAAACTGAGGTGCACAGCCATGAAACAGCTGATTTGTGACCATAGCACAGGAAGTGGATGGCTCGCAGAAGATGGGTACCTGGTGCATCTGTGGATACCTGGATCTGTGTGTGCGTGTCTGTGTGCGTGTGTGTGCTGGCTCGGGCTGACACAAGGGCAAACCACTTCCTGTGTGGGTTTAGCACACAGAAATTTATTTCCTTCCGGTGCTGGAGGATGCACAGCTGAGATCCAGGTGCCAGGAGCTAAGGCTTCTCTTCAAAGTGCAGGTGGCACCTTTCCATACCACTCTGTGTGCGCTGACATCTGGGTCCTGGTTTCCTCTTCCTGTAAGGACACCAGTTACGTGCTGAGGACCGTGAGCTACAATGGCTACCTGTGGATCGGGACACACACACACACACACACACCGCTCAGCCCTCAATGGCAAGTGTGTGTGCTTACGGGGTGGGTACATCTTCAAACGTCTCATTCCTGTCCCTCCCCCACTCCTGTCCACCTTTCCTTCTGGGCAGGTGCAGAGTGCATTGGTCCTTGCCCTCGAGACCTGGTGCCCTGTTGTCTACACTTTATGTCTGTCTGTGCTGTGGTGGCCTCTCAGAGGTGGGCAGATCCCAGGACCAGCAGAGGACCGACGGGGTTTCAGCAGAAGCCCAGCAAAAGATTAGGAGCCTGTGGCCAGCAGGGAAACAGGGCTGCACTGCCCCCTGGAGGCCTCTTGGCGAAGCACAGCTGTGCTCCCAAATCCATCCAAGAAAGGAGGGTGGGCACCCAGGAACAGGGCCACACCAAAGAAAGGTGAGGGAACCAGCAGCAGAGTGACCCCACAGAAACGCCTGGCTGCAGAGGAGGCACTGGCCACACACAAAAGTTCAAGTCTCAAGTCTCAGCCCTTTTGTGTACACTAATGGTGCCACTCTGGCTGGTTACCTGTCCTCTTGGAGCCTCGGCTTTCTGATCTGTAAAATGGGGGAAATGGTAGCACCCATTTGGCAAGTTTTCATCAAGATCAAATGTGCTAAGTTTTGTAAAATATCAGTGGGCCCACAGTAGGGGGCACTTATGACTATCGCCAGCCTCTTCTAGGAGAATATTTAGAATTGTACAACTGAGCTGGTACAAAGATGAATATGATCCAAACTGGAATTGTATTCACTGCTTTCTTTGGGTTTAAAAAAATTAAAACATCTAAGCACCAGGCCCACTGTTCCTAGTGAGTAAATGGCCCAGGGGCCTCCATCACTGTCTGCTGCTGTGGGTTGCAAAGTGTCTGTGAAATCACCAAGCTTTGTGACTTGTAAGGAGCCACAGTCATTCCCTTAGGGACTCTCCCTTCCCCAACTAGGGTTCCACCTTGGTGTGCACGTCAGGTTTCGAAGCCAAATCCTCCAGCAGCTGGTGCCTTCCAGCTTTTCCCCCAGTCCCTGGGCATCCTGGAGATGCAGGGCTGGCATGCCCATTGGGGAATGCCAGGCAGACTCTGCCCTGGGTGACCAGTACCTCACTCTCCAGAGTGAGGACAGGGCTCTTGAGGTCAGATGCCCACTAGGTGGGGCATCAGCATCCTCTAGTGGTGAAAAACATCTCTTCACCCTGCCTTTCTACCTGGTTCCCAGAGGGGACCCCAGATTCATGGTTTAAAGCTGACACTGACATTCACTGGTCTGTGTTTGTCTAAAACTCCTCTGATGCCCACAGGATCTGAACCCAGTAATATAAATAAGTAGTATGGACATGATAGATGAAGAACAGGACAACTTACACTGCTTGCACATCAGTGCTGCCCATGCTTCCCACATGGCCTGGATCTGGCAATGCCCAGCTCGACCCTCCTCTACAGCCTTGGCATTGGACCCTCCCTGTTCTGCTGCCCGACAAGCCTGGGCCAATGCAGAGCAGCAGGTGGATACAGGACATCTCGGCCCCACCACTCTGAGGCCATCGGGGCAGCATGTTTATCCCAGGGATTCCTAGCCCTGCAGCAGGCTGGAAGCCTGACAAATTGGGCCAATGCACTGGCCTTGGTTTGGAAGCCAGAGAAATTAAGGCTCAGAGACTGTCAGCTGGGAGCCTGTGTTAGCATAGTGAGCGGCCTCCACCTCCAAAGGCTCAGGGTCCTAAACCCCGGGAGCAGGGTTGATCCTGTACCCAAAACTCCTTAGTAGCAGGCCTGGAAATGTGCCCATATACAGAGGTGGGGTGCACTTCACCCCTCACCCAGTCCCCGCCAAGGACCAGGAGCAGCACTGCCAGGAATAGGGTGCACAGCACCCAGAGATGCAGCAAAAGCAGCTGGCCCTGACCCAGCCTCACAGTCCTCTGAGAACCGCCCCCATCCTCCTCACTGCAGTCAGAGGCGCACCTCCCCTCAAAGTGAGGCAGGCTCCACCAGGGTTATTCCGAGACACTCAAGGATCCGGCCCTCCAGCTCCGGCTGAGGTCCTCGATTGTGTTCCGCAGCATCATCGCCCAGTCATCTCCCCTCCGCATCGGAGTGCACCGGGTCTCCTTGCGCTCCAGGGCTAGGATCTCTTCCGGTGTCTCTGGGGTCAGCCCGGCAGCCAGGACCACTTCCGGGAACTTGGCCGCAGAGGCAGGGGCCAGGCAGCACCGGGGAACACTGTCAGGGATAGGCAGGGACGGGAGGCCAGGTGAGAGAACAGCAAGGGACACCGGGAAGATGAAGGCACAGGAGGAAGGGAGGGGAGAAGGTCAGGGCTGGGCACAGAGGACACAGATGGACGGATGACTGTCCCTTGAACTCACCTCTACCATGACTCTGCCCAGCTCCCAACTGGGGGCCCAGCTCATCCATGTCCCCTCCCACTGCCCTAGAGGTATCTGCCACACTTCTGAGACCACCCGGCCACACAGCCCACCCATCACACCCCCAGGAGAGCCATCTGTCCAGTCCTGGGGACTTAAGGAAGATGATGGTCCCTGGAAGCCCAAGGCCTGTGCCCCACACCTCACACCGTACCTGGACTGCTGCCTGTTCATCTGCTGGTAATGGTAGCTCACGGCCACCGCCGAATGAGGACACAGCAAGTACTGGTTCTCATCCCAGCAGCGGCCCATGGCCTGGGTGATGGCTTCATCCGACACTGACACAGAAGTCACCACCTCTGAAAGCTGAAGGGTCCCAGAGGCAGAGATGGATGCCGGGGCCAGGGGAGCAGGGAGAGGAGAGTAAAACCCCACTGAGCATCCCCGCTGCTGTGCAGCCGGAGTTCAGACAAAGCACCCCTGCGCAGTCACTGTCCCAGTGCTGAGCTGCTCACTCAACTTGAGGAAGGATTCGTTGGTGTCTTAGGGTCAAAACCCTCAGTTGGGGCATGGCTCATGAATCAACAAAGTAGCTGCTGTTGTTCAACAACCTGGCACAGCACTCCAGGTCAGGCATACTCAGCATCTCTAGCGCTTTATTCCTGGTGCACCAGCTTCCGGGCCAGAGCTCCAAACTGCCAGCTCCTACCCAGCCTGGGCAACGACCCTCCTGCTTCTGCAGACAGAGGGAGATTCCTGCCTCTGCACCACCCCTACTCCTGCTACACCAATGATCATTCTCTGAAAATGTACCGCGTGTTTATAGCACACCACACACCCTGCAGGAACTCGGTGGCCACAGAGACCCCACGCTAACATAATTTCTATAGCAACCTAAGCATCCCCATTAGGGAAGGAACTGGGAAGACCAGTGGGAATGAGGATTCTCTCCAAAGGAAGAGGTACAATCAGAGGTAAAATCAGATCATGTAAGCTAGAAGGAGCAGACTGTGGCTCTGTATAAGGAACCTGCTAGGTTAGAGCTGGTGCAGGGTAGGGAGGTCCTGGTCACTGGAGATAGATGGAGTTCACATAGCCACTTAGGGGGATGTGGAAAATTCAAACTCCTACATTTGATACATAAAATAAGTAACATCACCCGGCTACATTAAAATAAATGCATCCCTGTCTACCTTTAGCCTCTCAAGTGCTGGGATTACATGTATACACTGCCATGCCTGGCTTTTATCCCCATTGTAAAGATGAGGAAATTGAGGCACAGATTTTCAGAAACTGGTCCAGCGCTTCGCAGCTGATTTGAGGTTCCGCCCACCTGAATCTAAGCTGCATTCTACAGGCTCTCCTCATTAATACATTAACCCACCATGAAGTGACTGTAAACACGCCTGGGCTCATGCCAGGTGTCCTGTTCCTTTACCCACAACCCACTCTGTAGTGCAGCCACCCCCTTGCCCTTCCTGTGGGGTGTGGACAGCAACTGACCTTGCCATGCAGGTCCTCGGATAGTTGCACACTATGGGTCCTTTCAAACTGCTCCATGAGGGCCTTGGTCACCCGGCTGTTGGTGCCGGAGACCAGCCAGAAGACCCTCTCCATGTTGTAAGGCACCTGGTGGAAAGGCGAGTCCCAAGCCACCCTGATTTCAGCTCAGGCTCCACCCGAGGTGCCTGGGCCACCCTGCTCACCTCCCCAAAGTCCCACCTGAATGTCCATGGCGGACGCCAAGGTTGGTTTGACAGCCGCGGACAGAGAGAAGTCTCCCCTCTGGACTGTCCTGTGGATGATGTCGTTGTGGTTCACCGCCGCCACCAGGCGGATGGGCAGCCCCATCTTCTGAGCCAGGCACCCAGCTGGAGCCAAGACAGGAGAAGAACAGTGTTTTTAGAAACCAAAGCAAACTGATCGTTTTCTTTTTTAAATTGGGCTTTATCAAAACAAAGAAACTATTAGGCTCTTTGAGCTTTCTGTGGCTCAAAGGATACCATCTGTTATGATTTAAGTGTGAAGTGACCCCCGAAGACTCATGTATTGAGAGTTTGATCCCATGCAGCTCTGCTCAGAGGGGAAGTCTAGCTGGGCGACTGGGTCCCAAGGGCACTGACTCAATAATGGATTGATGTCCCCATGCTTTTGAAGGACATAGCTTGTCCCTGGCCCCTTCCTGGTGCCATGGGGTAAGCAGATTTCTCTGCCACCCCCTTCTACCTTGCCTGCCAGAGACCCACGGCAGTGCAGCTGGCTGTCCACAGACTGGAACTTCCAAAGCCATGAGCCAAAATAAACCTTCCCTCTTTGAAGCTATTTATCTCAGGTAATATTCATAGCAACAGAAAGCTGACTACACTGTCAAAAAAAGTGGAGTGGTAACTCATAGAAAGCGAAAAATATTTGCAAATTATGTATGTGATTGGGGACTAATATCCAAAATATATAAAGAACTCTTACAACTAACTGATAAAAACACCAATAATTCAATTTTAAAATGGTCAAAAAGTCTGAATAGATACTTCTACAATGAAGACACATATGTGATCAACAAACACAGGAAAAGACACACAACCTTATTAGTGATCTGGGGAATACAAACCCAAAACGTTGAGATGCCACTTTATAACCACAAGGATGGCCACATTTAAAAAGGCAGATAATAAAAGGTGTTGGTGAAGTTGTGGAGAAAGTGGAAACTTTCCACATTGCTAGTGGAGATGTGAAATGATGTGTCTAGTCTTAAAAACTGAGGAAAGTTCCCCAAAAGTTCAACAATGAGTTACCATATGACCTAGCAATGACAATTCTGGTTATAGACCAAAAACAAGTGAGTGTATAGATCTATACAAAAGCTCACACACAAATGCTCATACAACATCATTCAAAGTAGCCAAAAAACTCAATGTACACCTACTAATAAGCTGATTAAATGTGATACGCCCATGCAACAGAATAAATAATGTCACGTACTTCAACATGGGTAAATTGGAAAACATCATGCCACACATAAGAAACCAGACACAAAGGCCACATAGTGAGTGGCTCCACCTGTAGAACAGGAGAGGCTACAGAGATAAAACAGCTCAGGGGTCGGGGATACAGCTCAGTGGCACAGCACCTGCCTGGCAAGTGTGAGGTCCTGAGTTCGAGTTCCAATACCCACAAAACCAAAACAAACAAAAAATAGATCAGTGATGCTGAGGACTGAGAGGGGCGAAAACTTCAGGGGAAAATGGGAAGTGCCTGTCAGTGAGTACAAGGTTGTAGTTTGTTTCTTCATTTGCGCCTTGGTGGTGCTAGGGATTGAACCCAAGGCCTTACACATGCTAGGCAAGCACTCTGCCGCCAAGCCACTTTCTGAAGCCCAGGTTCCTTTTTCAGATGCCATCAGTGATCTAAAATGGAGGCTGGAGATGTTACACAAATCTGTGAATATACTAAATACCTTTTAACTGTGCACGTTACATGGTGAGCGATAGGAACCATACAGTAATAAAACTGGCCCACGACAGGGGGGTTCCCCATGCTCTGTTCTGTATGCCAGCCCCCTTGCCTGGTACCAATACCCATGCTCACTACTGTGTGCAACCCAGGAACAGGAAATGAAGTCTGGCATGACCTGTCCACAGCCTGCTAAGTGGCCAAGTCCAGATTCAAAAGTATGTTTGAGAGCAGAGGACAGATTCTTGTCAGGACCCCATCTTCTGCAGTCAGCAGCTTTGGATGGTGCTTCCTGTGTGTCACCTTGGCTCTGGTCACCAGGAGCAAGATGGTCTCTCTGGGTCTCTGTTCCTTCATTATAAAAGGGAAATAACCTGTAACTTCAGCACTGAGGCTGAGGCAGGAGGATCTCTAGTTCAACCCCAACAGAGGCAACTTAGTGAAGAAGCAAGCCTCTGTCTCAAAACAACAACAAAAAAAAGAGGCCAAGGATATAACTCCACAAGAAGACCCTGTGTTCAATACCCAGCACTGCGAATAAATAAAAATGGAAATAAAATTACAGCCAGCCTTCTGTATTTGTAGGTTTCACACCTGCAGATTCAATCAAACAAGGTTTGAAAAAAGTTTTTAATTGTACTTAAGCTGTTCAAGCTTTTTTTCCTTGCTATTATTCCCTAAATTATACAATATAACAACTATTCAGATAGCACTCAAGTACTGTGTTAGCTGTTAGAGGTGATGTAGAGATGAATCATGGTGTCCCACCTTTTGGCTCCTCCTAGTGTGAGGAGCAATTGTTTTAGAAACAGTGAACACCTTTCTACACACACACACACACACACACATACACACACACACACACACACACACACACGGGAAGGTTAGGTAGTTGCTGCGTGTTCCACAAGTTACACACAAGCAGGTAACAGCAGGTACACGCGGTTTCAGTTCTACTGTATGGCCAGCACGTGACAAGAGCCAGCCCTGCATGGCACCTGAGCTCCATTCCTTTGTCATCATTGCTAAAGCACTATGGGATGGAGCCATGAAAAATGCAGTTAACAACTGCACAAGGATGTTAAAAGCTCAGGATCGTAGGGGACCATATTATTAGCTGCCCAGGGCTGCAGATGCCTGTGGCTTGTGGGTTGGATGAGTATGATTTAAACACACGGAAGGACAGGTGTCATTTTCTATAAGGAACTGGAGCATCTATGGGTTTTGCAGTCCACTGGGTCCCTGAACCGACCCCCCATGTACCTGGTGGGACAGCTGTAATCTCCTTCTCTCAGACCCATGTGAGGAGTAAATAAGTTAATACATGAAAAACATTTAACGTAGTAGTTATGTGCAGTAACTTCTTGAAAATGGTACCTGAGACAGTGATTTTAGTGCCAGGCAGCTCTGCTACACTTTGCCCTTACAAAGGTCGTATGGGCAAGAGAATCTTACTTGCTCCTCCCAGTAGGAGTCCCAGAAACATGCTAAGTGACCAATCTCCTTCTACAGCTTTATAGTCATACTTCAAGGACCAAACCACACCAAATTGGCTGGAAAGAGCCAGGGCCAGAGTCCTAAGTCCAGGACCCGCTGAGCCTCCCATGCTGCCCAGGGGGTGTGCCTAGCAGTAGGAACAAGCCACTTGTCCCTGCAGCAGGCCACTGGGAGTAAAGTCCGTGTTTTAGGGACAGGACACTGCCAGCTGGGCTCCAAGGCTGACTCCTGACCTCATCGGCTCACATGTGTCAGAGTACATGGAATTGAGCAGGAAGCCCAAGGCACCCACCCAGGAAGCCAGGGAGGAAATCTTCTGGGCTGTTCTTCTGTATGGTTTCCGGTCATCCCCAGAACTAGGACTCGGCCTTCTTTTTCTTCCCAGTGGCAGCCGAAGGGCAGCTGGAAAGACTGGGGCTGTAGGCAGATTTCCAGGAAACTTATTCGTATCCAGGGTCTCCTTACCTGCAAGGTTGCCACCAGCTCCTGAAGGCACAACCACTTCCACGGGGGACAGTGGGTGCGTGTCCAGCGAAGGTGAGCACTGGAAGTAAGCGAAGAAGTGGTGGGCCATTTGCACGAGGACCCGAGACCAGTTGATTGAATTGAGGCTCATCAGGTTGTGCTTCTTGACGAAAGCCACATCCTCGAACATGGCCTTGATGGGCTCGTCCAGCTCATCACTGTTTCCCTCCACTGTCGGGGGAAGAGGAGACCATGGCTCTCAGGAGCAGGACAGGCTCCTGGGTGCTCAGTACTCGCCTGAGTCAGGTCCCCCCTCCTGGCTGTGCCATACCCCCAGGATCTGCCCTCTTTTCCTGTAGCTGGGCCTGGCTCTGTAGACTCACTAGGAAGCTCCTTGGGGTAGAAACTAGGTCTCCTATACTTGTGTGCCTGAGTATCTGCCCTTGCATCAGAGAACTGAAAATGTGGCTGGAGCCATTTCCAATGGTCCAAGACACAAAAGGTCAACTCTCTGGGAGTCTGGGTAAGGATTCCCCTTTTGAAGCCACACCCACTTTGCCAACTCTTTTGCAAAAGAGGAACTGTTTACCTGACCATGAGTTGGAGAGAGGCTGATCCTGTACTCTATGGCTCCATCAGGGTAGAAGGGACGTGGCCACTGTGTCCCTGTGGTCTGCCTTCATCAAGCACCCAAGCGACTGTTCTACCCTCTGCTCCTATATGTTAGGTAAGCTTGCAGGGGCAGAACCTCTCTTTTCTGTGCACATCAGCTTAATTCATGGGTAAATTTTTAAGTGAACTGCCCATGAGTCTGACATGTATTCCTCATCTAGTAATTACACCAATATCGATCATATCTGATACTTGGGTCTATTTCTCCATACTTGGAAAGAACAGGTAGAAAATCATTGGGGAAAGTATCAGCATGAATTACGGTTGTTAAGGGTTGTTTCCTGTAGCACTGTATAGAAGCAGAAAAGCTGGGGAATGACCTCAGACCTGTACGGGAATCCCAAGTGTCCTGGGCCAGTTGTGATCATCCCATTCCTTTGCCAAGGGCAAGCCAATCAGTGCCTGGCATTCCCATGGGGTCAAGAGTCAGCTCCAAGATGGGCATGTGATGAATTCAGGTCAATAACACTCAAGGGGATGTCACTGGCTAAAAAAGTGTTCACTGCTTTTAAGAAAAAGCTACAGGAGGAGAGAGCTGGTTGCCTCAAGTCACCATCATATGACCAGACAAATGAGCCTTAGGATCGGGGAAGGCAGAGAGAAAATGGGAAGGGACGCGGTTCCTGAAGGTTTTGGATCACTGAATCAGCCAAGTAAGAGTCATTCTTCACCTCAGGATGTCCAGTGACAGAAGATAGAAACTATCCTGTTTAAGTCGGTCTGAGTTTGATTTTTCTATTACTTGCAGCCAAAACCGTGCTAAATAACACAACCAATAGTGATCTAGTGCTTCCTAATGATTCTGTATTTAATAAGTCTTCAACGTATAAGGCAGTTAATAACATAATAAACTCAGGGTCCACACAGGATATCCGGGTGGTGCATTCCTACTTCCTGAGCTCCTCAATCAAGGGGAAAAAACATATTTGTTGTCAGCTCATTATCTACCAGGCATCCTTATTGCATTCATGTCCTTAGTTTCATGTCTTCTCTATTTTTTTTTTTTTTTTTTTTTTTTTTTGTCTTTTTCAGTACCAGGGATCGAACTCATAACCGCACACTTGCAAGGCAGGTGCTTATGCCACTGAGCTAAATCCCCAGCCTCTGTGATTTCTCTTCTTAAAGCTCAGAACATTCACAAAAGAAATATGTCTTCAGCTACAACAACCACACAGACCACTCACCATCATCCTCATATTGGCCATGATTTTAAAAATCAGCACTGTTCTCTTACCCACAGGTCATGAATGAGTTTCATTAATCCTGTTATGGAAAAACCTTTCAATATCTGTGTGCAAGGCAAGAAAGGAGTTCATGGCCACACAGAAGTACACAAAGCTATTCTCTAATTCAATGTTGGAAAAGATGGTTCTGGATCCGTAAGTATCAGTTTTGGTGCTTGAACCTTGTGCAGTGAAGTCTTGCAATGATTGCAAGAAAATGCACTAAATCTTTGCAGGTACCAAGACTACTGTATAAGATTTTGCAGCCCAGCATTTGCTAAACCATGGACTTTGGCTGCTAAATGTATGTGCTAAAAAGGAAAGCAGAGGATAATTTTGGTTGCTTTTAAAAACACGGACATGAAACTAATGCAACTCCCAGGAGTCAGGTTTGTTTTCATGATGCTTTTGCTCCTTGATAAAGTTGCTATTACATGAAAACATCCTTTATGGGATTACACAGGCAGGCCAGGCCAGCTGTAGAGGGAATATTTTCTGCCATCACCTTTGCTGATGCACCAGATGAATAACCAGACAAGAGAGGCCATGTGGAGAGGCCCACTGTGCAAAACCTCAACTGAGACCCCCACTTTTCATACTCCTGTCCCAAAGCCAGGGCTCCTGGAGGTCTAGTTAGGTTTTAGAGGCAAAATGCTCCACCCACACTCATCCTGTCCTTTTCTATTCTCAGTCTCTATGCAGGCTAAATCCATTCAGAATAGATGTGATGTGAAAAGAGATGATTTTTTCCTTTCTCCAAGCACAAAAAGCATCAGTTCTCATGATGTGGGTGAGGACTTCATTTGCATGATAATTACCTATCACCAATGACTGAGCAGCTTCCTACTTTAAATACTTAGATCAAGCACATGCATGGTTTAGTCATTTCTAGACTGTAAGGGAGGGCGAGAATGGCCCAGATGTAGAGACGCATTCTCTTAATTATTTACTGAGTGTGTGTCCTCTAAACTTCAGTGCCTGGAACAAAACCCCAGTAGCTTGGCTCAGGTTGCAGCCCTGCAGCTGCATGGTTCATTCACAACCGCAGTGAGTGGAACCCACGTGAGGTGGCTTCAAACCTGCACCGCCTATGTTGCACTGCTACTGCTGGTTTGTACATCTGTCACCTCCAATAGTTTAGGGGGCTGCATGGCCAGGACCCCACTGAGAGCTAAGCCAAGCCATACGGACCGACCTCAAAATATAGCTGAGGAAAGAAGGAAGGAAGAAGGAAGGAAGGAAGGAAGGAAGGAAGGAAGGAAGGAAGGAAGGAAGAGAGGGAGAGAGGGAGAGAGGGAGAGAGGGAGGGAGGGAGAGAGGGAGGGAGAGGGAAAGGAGAAAGGAGAGGACAGCCAGCTTGTCAACTGAACTGTTTTGTCCCAAAGCAGACCCCGTGGAGGCAGCACCACGCTGCCCCTGGAGCCCTGCCTCCTCCACCCACCTCCAAACACATGGACATTGTCCTTTAGCACCGTTGTCATCTGCAGCTCCTGAATCCTCGAGCAGTAACCTTTGGGCAGCAGAACAATGATGTCCACATTCTTTGCACCCTGGACACTCTCAATGGCAGCACTTCCTGTGTCCCCAGAAGTTCCTAGATGGGATGAAAGAGGAACCATCTGCTTTAGAACGAGGGAAGAAGGGAAAGAAATGGTCCGTGAAGCATTGTGGGAGATAAGGAACTTAGTACTTAGCCCAGGCCATTGACCCATGGATAATATTCAGAACACTGCTGCTGTGGGTGATCTTAAGAAGTCCGGGTATATAGAAATTTTGTTCTGAGAAGCAGCCATAGCTTTTTTCAGGATGACAAAGAAGAGGCTAAGAATATTGCTGTAGCCACCCCTGTTGCACCTCTGACTCAGGCGGAACCTAAAGCTAGGGCTCTAAGGCTTTAAGCTTGAACCGAAATACGCACCCACGACTATGGTGACATGTTTGCTCCTCTTCTCCAGGAAGTACTGCAGGAACTGAGCCGCGCAGGACAGGGACAAGTCCTTAAAGGCATATGTGACCCCATACCACAGTTCCAACACGTTCAGCCCACTCTTCAGCCTACGCAGATGGACCACATCTCTGGAGCGAAATCTGCAGAAGGCTCGATCGATCAGACCTGTGAGGGTAGGAGGGGTGGACGGTGGATGAATGCTCCAAATGTGGCAGTTTCATCTCCTGCTGTCACACCAAAGACCAGATAATTTTATTGTAAATGATAGCATTTATGCACATGATTACATAAACCTAGAAAAAAAAGTCGGAAATGACAGATATTAAACTAGTCATAGATTGCTCCAAGGGCTTCCCCCTGAGACCAGAACAGATACAAGAAGACTTCCATTTTTTACTGTAAACATTTCTTCATTGTCTGAGGTTTTTTATGAGCATGCAGTCCAATAAGAGTCATGTAAGTAGTTAAACAAGCAAATGAATGTCTTATCCTCCTAATTTTCCTTCTTAAAGACAGATTTTGTTCATTGGTTCTTTTGCATTACTAAATCTCACATCACTGTGCCAGAACCAGGCATGGTAGCTAAACAGCAGTACCTACAGCACAGCTCTGTAGAACACGGCTTCACTTCTCACCAGCAGAGCAAAGGCGTGGGGCTGGGTTAAAATGCAGAGTCCATGTTAGAAGGGCTAAAAGAGCCTGAGACACCTAACAAGTGTCCAAGCAGTGTCTTGGCTGCCAATAGACTACATTTTGAGTGGTGCTTTGCCTTCCCCAACCCCAAACGCCAACTGTTGCATCATGGGCTTTGTTTGTGCTATCAAAATGTGGTCTACCGACCAGCAGTGCTGGTGCTCTCTGGGCACTTGATAGACATTCAGGGTCCTCAGGGCTACCCCAGCCCTCCTGAATCAGAATCTGACCTTAACTGAGACCCCAGGGGCATCAATAGACACACTGCAGTTTAAGACAAGACTCTAAGTCCCTTCAGAATCACCATTCAAGGAGGTAAAACAGACACCTGGGTCCTGGTGCTTCACATGCACAAAGAAAACAGCCCAACATTCAAGCCACTCAGGATGATTTAAAATCCCTAATCTTAAAGCTGTTTTATTTTAACATTTTATTTTATTTTGAGGCAAGGTCTCAAATGTAGCTGTCATGGTTTATGTCTGTGGCCCCCAGGCCTCAGGAGTTTGCATTGTGCATTTGTGATGGTTCATTGTCTAGTGCTTGGATTGATGGTGTCAGTGCTCCACTCACATAGGGGTGGAGCCAGGATGTGATGTAATGGCAGGAAGAAGGTGTGTCTTGCTCTTTGTTGGTTCCTGCTTGCTGTTTGCAGCCGCCATGAACTGCGGCCCAGCCATGCCCGCCTGCCTTGGAGCCAACTGAGTGTGGACTGAAACCTCCAAAAACTGTAAGAAATAAATCTTTCCTTTCTCAACTTGGGCTTCGAGTATTTTGTCTCAGCAACGAGTAAAAAGTAACTAAGACAGTAGCCCAGCTGGTCTTAAACTCAGAAATTCTTCTGCCTCTGCCTCCCAAGTGCTGGAACTACAGGAGTACACCCCCATGCACAGCATGATTATTAAAATAATAAACTAAAAGAAACAAATTCTCTACAAATCAGTTTGATGTTCATCTCCCTGATAAAAAATTTGGGAAAATCTCTCTCTCTCTCTCTCTCTCTCTCTCTCTCTCTCTCTCTCTCCCTCTGAGAATCTAGAGTAAAGGGGAAAAGTCAGAGTTTATGAGGTGTGGCTAGAGCCTTTCGCTGTTGGGTGAGGAATTTACAACTTGCAGGGGGTAGAGAGCTGGCAACAGGCGCTCACCATTTAAGTCCTGTCTCGGAATGAGCTCAGGCCCGATGAAGAGGCTGCAGAGCTCCTTCACCAGGCTGGGGTAGGACAGTGAGCTCCAGTGCTGCAGGGTTTCCCTGTCCAGCTGGGGCAGCTCCTCGGGCATGTAGAGGCCGCCATCAGGTGCATAGCCAGAGCACAGGGCCTCCTCAAAGTCGACTCTGGGAGCTGTGCCCCGTGTACTGATGTACCACATGGTTCTGGAGACCTGCAGAGAGAACAGCCCAGAGGTGCCAGGTGTCCACACTCCCAGGACCCCAGAGGGTGAAGCTGAAGCAGTCACAGCCCTTCAGCTGGCCTCTGAGCCACCTCCCACGGATGGGGAAGTCTCATGTCAGCTTTACCTGGCCCTGTGCAAATCAGGACCTCACCACCCGGAAGGAGGCAATGCTACAACCCACAACCTTGGAGACGTGGCACTAGAGCATGCTGGGAAAAGAGAAGCCCAATCCTCACCCTTGAGAAGAAACTCTTGGAATGGGGAAACAGCAACAGTAGGTAACTGCCATGATGAGGAGGTGGACACACCCGGCCTTGTGCCCACATCCGGAGTTTATTTAGGGGTATGGCTTTTAACTTAATGGATCTCAACCTTGGCAGCTTGCTGGAATCAATTTGGAAGCTTTATAACAATTCACGCGCTGGGTGTAGTAGTGCTGGCCTGTAATCTCAGCACTCTGGGAGGCTGAGGCAGGAGGAAAGAAACTCAAAGCCCAACTTGGACAACTTAGGGAAACCTTGTCTTAAAATAAAAAAAATAAAAGAACGCGCTGGGGATATGGCTCAGTGCAAAGGACTTGGGTTCAATCCTTAGTCCCAAAATAAATAAATAAATAAATTTTAAAAAATACTTCACACCAGGTATATTCAGTGGCATAAGTGCCTGCCCAGTAAGTGCAAGGCCCTAAGTTCAATTCCTTTTTTCACATGCTCAGGACCCTACCTGGATCAATTAAATCAGACTTTCTTTAATAAGAACCCTGGAATGAGCCTTACATGCAGCCAGGGTTGACCATAGGGTGATAATTCATCCCAGATTGTCTGACTTTCCTGGTTTTAAAACTGAAAGTCCCACTGGGTGTGGTGGTGCACATCTGTAATCCTAGCACTGAGGAGGCTGAGGCAAGAGAACCACTGTTAGTGACAGCCAGCCTAGGCTACACAGTGAGTCCAATAAAATAAAATAAAAACAAAAACCCTGAAAGCCATGTCCCTGGAAATCGTCAGTCCTAGGCACACTAGGATAAATTGGCTAATTCTGTCTGACAGCCAGTACCCTAACCTTAGAGCTCCAGTTAGTAGCCCTGCCGTGGTTCCCTTAGAGCTCTCTAGCCATGACTAACAGGCCCTGCCTGTCATAGACACAGAGTGCTCTTGCTTTGTTTTGGGGTGTGGAGGGGGCATGAGGGAGATTGCAGCACTGAACTTGGTGAATCTGTAGTGAACCCACCACAGTAACTGGGGGGAGGGGGATTGGACTAGACCTAGTTCTTGGTACCATGGAGACTTTTCTCTGCCAGGCCTGGAGAGGAACGCATCTTGTCCCCCAGGGGCAAAGCGCTTTGCTTTTAAGAAGTGGATGAAGTGGATGTGCTGGCACTGACCTTAAAGAATTCTGGTCAATCCCTACTCTGTGCCCCTGGTACCCCTGGGCACAGGGACACCTACATGGGTGCCCCCTTGCTTCAACTGCAAGCACATCTAATTTAGAGACAGAGGTGGACTCCACCTTGCAAATAGTGAGGCTTTTGAAACATGAAAAGGAGTGTATCCCATTACACTGGGACAGTGGGTATAAGCCAGGACTATCCCTGGGCAACAGGGATTTAAGGTCACCCTGTTTAGGGGTCCATGTCAGAGAAACAAAAGCAAGGTAACTCTGAAAGCCTGGCACAGCGGGTGAGAGATGCTGATGGAGTGTCACAGGACAGAGGCAGGGTCAGGAGCCAGGGGCTAGCGGTGCACCAGCACAGACAGGACTAATTCTTCAACCAGGATCAGCACCAAGGCTAACAGACCCTAGGGCGGCAACAAGGAAACCTGGATTTTATAGGACCAGCGGAAAGAGAATGTGCAACCACCAGCCAGAGGCAATGGTGCTGGGATACGGGCTGGGACAGGTAGGCTAGAAACACAGCGAAAGAAAATATCTTTGGAATCTGGGTGACGTGGGTTCCATGGACCCAGGACACCGGGGTCACCTCCATGTTGGTTCCCTACTTTAAGGGGGCTGAGGACCCAGTGCCCAGGAGCAGAGGCAGGAGGCTGACAGGCTGGACACGCCTAGGTGCAGGGGCAGCCAGATGACCACAGGCACATGAACCTGGTCGGCTCAAGCCACAAGAGGCAGCAGCCCCAGCCAACTGGGCAAAGTACAGACACAGATGCTGGGGTTCAGTGCCCCAGAGAAGGCAGGAAACACAGTCAGCTGCTGTGGTCACTGCGGTGGGGGTGGGGGTGGGGACACCGCGGGCCTTAGCTGGACTGTTATATGGGTCTCGAGGTATCAGATTTTATAGGGGACCACACTAAGTGACCTGTGGAGTATATTACTGCAATCATGTTTCCTCGGGATTCATCTGCACCTTATTTTAGAATACAGACAGGGCAGAAAAACTCTTGCCATAACCAGGATAAATAATAAAGGTAGAAGGATCTGCCCCAAGGCTGGGTTTGGGGAGAAGGGCATTTCAGGAAGGCATGGGGCAGGGCTGGGACGGATCTGACCGCATCCCAGGGTGGAGGCCCAGGCAGGACGATCTAAACACTCAGGCGGCTCTAAGGGCCTAGGGCACCGCTCCCGGCGTGGAACACAGAGCATCTTCCAGTTTGGGGGTTCTTCAAGATCTCCCGAACCAGACAGAACCAGACAGAAGGCGCTAAGCACGGGAACCCTCCCACCGCCTGAGTTTACAGCCAGCGCGCGGGGCACTGCCGCGCTGAGCGGGGCTGCCCGGGCCGGGAACGGCGCCCTCAAAGCCCGCGGCGACAGCTGGGCGCAGGGCGCAGGGCGCGGGGCCGCGCGGTTACCAGGTGCCGGTGGCGGGCGCGGGCGGCCGGGTCCCAGCGCGGAGGACGCGGCCGGGCTTCCGGTGACGGCCGGCGGCTGCGCACCCGCTGCGCCCCGCGGGAGGAAGGGGCGTGGGGAGCGCGGGGAGGAGACGAGCCGGCACGCCGCGCCTGCCTCGCCGGAGGGGGCGCTCCCTGCGCCTTCGGGCTCTGAGTCTGCGCCTCCCAGCGGGAGGACCCCAAAGAGCTCAGTTTTCAGGTGAGAGAACAGCGGGATGCGAGAACGAAAGGCCTTTTCCTTCTCTGCACATCTCTCGCTGGCAAAATGAGGAAGCCGGACAAGCTCTTCTCAAACCACTGGGTAAGAGCTCTGTAACAAACACCCTGAATCCTGCAGCATTTTTACTACGGGCTGAAGTCCACCTGATGGGTCACCTTGACTTAATGTGCGGGGTGGGGGGACACCCACAACAAAAAACCGTTTTATTAAGCATATGAAGTAGAGATCTATTCTTGTTTGAAAGCTACCCTGAATTTCATTTTTAAGAAATAAAGCAAAAATTTTTTAAAGAAAGAAAAGAAAACAAATAGAAAAAAGAATAATCCAAAATTCAGAAAATTAACATCAGAAAATCGCTAGTTGATACATTACATATTGTCATCTTAAAAATAGTGGTTAAAGTCAAAATCAAAGCATACAAAGTGGCTAGAACCTCAAACAGTGACAGTGAAAATCCTTCTGTTCAGTGATCTAACAAAATTTAGTAATATGGTCATCTATTTTACACACTATACATACAGTTATATCCTTTAGGTATAACTCCTTCCCTTTCATTAGATATATTTCTTCCCTTTCACTTTTCTCATACCTATTATACTTTTTGGATCCCATTACTCTGTCAGTTTTTATTGCTTTTTACACTAGAGAGACAATATATTTACTAATGTTAGTTGTTTATTTCAGTAATGAGAATATTCTCAATATATATATCACTAATGAGAATATTGCCTCTATTTACCTATAAAGGTCTCAATGTCATCCTTTTTATAGCTGAGTAGTACACCATTGTATAAAAATACCACATTTTTTCATACATTCTGAAGTTGATGAGCATTTTGGTTGTTTCCAAAATTTAGCTATCACATATTGTGCTGTTATGATACGGGTACACATATATCACTGTGACATGACCTTTTCAGTTTCTCTGGGATAATACCCAGCAGGGGAATAGTTGGATTACATGGAACTTCCAATCCTAGTTTTCTGAGAAATCTCCATACTGATTTCCACAGTGGTTGCACCAGTCTGCACTCCCACCAACAGTGGAACAGTGTTTCTTTTTCCTGCATCCTCGCCAACATTTGTTGTGTTGATTTCTTGATAGGAGTCATTCTTTCCATGGTGAGATGAAATCTCACTGTTGTTTTAATTTGCATTTCTTGAATGACCAGTGATGGTGAATGTTTCTTCATGTATTTATCTGTCATTTGTGTATCTTCATTTGAGAACTGTGTGTTTATCTCCAATGCCGATTTTTGGAGAGGGTCTTTGAATTTGAGGGACTTGATGTTTTTCAATTCTTTTTATGTTCTGGATATAAGTCCTTTGTCTGAGGGATTGTTGGCTAAACTTCTTTACCGTTCTGTGGATTTTTTTCACTTTGTTGGTGATTTTTGTTGAAGTGCAAAACCTTTTTAGTAATATGAGATCCCAGCTGATATATCTGATATACAAATATGATACACAAATAAATGAGGCATATAGAATGCCAAACAGTCAAAACCAACATGAATCTACACCCAGGTATATAATAATTAAGATTCCAGACATACAGCATAAAAACAGAATACTAAAACATGTTAGAGAAAAGACACAACTCACCTATCAAGGCAAGCCCATTAGAATCACAGCAGACTTTTCAGCACAAACCTTCAGGTTAAGATGAGCTTGGAGTGAGGTATTTCAAGCCCTAAAACAAAACAATTTTCAACCCAGACTGATGTACTCAGCAAAAACTTTCATTCAAATTTAATAGAGAAAGAAGATATTCCATGACAAAGAACAACTGAGGAAATTCATGTCCACCAAACCAAGCTTAGAAAGAGCACTGAAAGGCTTGCTAGATAGAGATAAGAATGACTACAATCTCCAGAACAACAATAGAAAGAAACCACCAGGCTAGACAAGAAATTAAACAAGGGAGAAAAGCAGAAAACCAGCAACAGGAACACAACATGGCAAAGTTAAGCCAGCATATATCGGTGATATCCATAAATGTAAATGGGCTCAATTCACAGGTTGACAGAATGGATCAAGAAACAGGAACCTACAATATTCTATGTACAAGAAACACATCTGACTCAAAAAGAAACTCATAGATTAAAAGTAAAGGGATGGAAAACAGTATTCCATGCAACAGGAACCCAGAAAAAAGCAGGGGTAGCTATTCTGTTTGCAGACAAAGTGAACTTCAAACCTAAAATGCCTAAAAGAGAAAAAGAAGGCCACTACATACTTGTAAGTGGAAAACTACAAGAGGAAGAGCTAACAATCATAAATATATATGTACCAAATACAGGAGTACCCAACTATATAAGACAGATACTAATGGACATGAAAAACCAAATACACAAGAACACAATTGTAATAGGAAACCTTAACAAACCACTGTCACAAAGAGGAGATCAACTAGACAAGAAGTCAGCAATGAAATAACAGAACTGAGTCATACCTGTGAGCTAAGGGATTTGGTGGAAGTTTACAGAATGTTCCACCCAGCCACAACAGAATATACATTCTTCTCAGCTGCACATGGGACATTCTCCAAAATAAACCATATATCAACTCATAAAACATTCTTAAGTAAATGCAAAGGGAGCAAAATTACCCATGCATAATATCTGACCACAGTGCACTAAAATTGGCAATCAATGACAAAAGAAACTGCAAAACCTGCATAAATACATGGAAATTAAATAACAACCTTTTGAACAACTAGTGGGTTACAGATGAAATTAAAGAAGAAATAAAACAATACCTATAACACAATGAAAATGCCAATACAACATATCGTAACCTATGGGATGCAATGAAAGCAGTCTTAAGAGGGAAATATGTAGCAATAAATAGTCACATCAAGAAAACGGAATGAGCACAAATAAACAACCTAATGCTACATCTCAAGCTTCTAGAAAAGGAAGAGCAAGTCAAACCCCAAGCTCATAGAAGAGAGGAAATTGTAAAGATTAGAGCAGAAATTAATGCAATTGAAACTAAAAAAGCAATACAGATAATTAACGCATCAAAGAACTGATGTTTTGAGAGAATAAACGAAATAGATAAATCTCTAGGCAACCTTATCAAGAAAAAGAAAAACTCAAATCCACGCAATAAGGACTGAGAAGAGGGAAGTTACAGATCCCATGGAAATTCAAAAAGTCATGAACACCTACTTTGAAAATCTCTACTCACATAGGGTGGAAAATGCCGAGGAAATGCACAGATTTCTAGAAACGTGAACTACCAAAGCTCAATTAAGATAAACAATTTTGAATAACCCAATATCAGCTACTGAAGTCGAAAATGTGATTAAAAACTTACCAACAAAGAAGAGCCCAGGTTCTGATGGATTCATGGCTGAATTCTATAAGAAATTTAGAGAAGATTTAACGCCAATAAAGCAATAATTTGAAGAAGGAGAAAAAAGGGCTCCAAATACACTCAGATGTCACAGGATTCACATGCATGTCCCTCTGTCCCCCTCGAGTGGCAGAGTTGGGACAGGACTTGTCCCTGATCGGGGCCTGGGCCTGTGGCTGTCTCTGCTACGCCTCAGGGGAACGGAGGGCATCCTGAGTCCCTCTTTCTCCCTCCTGCTGGTGGTCTCTTCCTAACCTGTGATCCCTCTTTACTCCCATTGTGTACTGTCCCCGACTTGAGCCTGCATGAATATCTACCTGACATACCTCCTATTACCACTGCCTGAGTCCGCCTGGTAGATGTCGGATTCCCAGGGAGGCTTTGGTGCTCAGCTGCTGGGTTGTCCTTTCCAGCACAAGCCAGGGTCAGGACTTATGGGGCTCACATGCATGCCAGGGGCACCATCCCCTCAGAGGCGTAGGGCTCAGGCAGGGACTCCCAATGGGTTTCCATCCCTTTCATGACTTATCACTCAGAAGCCAGGGAATATGAGGCCCACCTCAACAATTCTGTAAGATTCAGCAGTGTTGTTACAGAGCTCTTATCCCGTGGATGATGCCTCCATACCAGGCAAGGACAGCAGTGCCTCCTGTGTAGCCAGGAGAAAGACAGAACTGTGAGAGCCATCAGGAACCAGGGAGATGGGAATAGAGTTCAGGGACACATCTATGCTGGATCGACATTCAGTTTTCATGAGATTAAAACTCTTCCCCTGCCCTTTGATGTTATCCATTAGAGATTACCTGTGTGTGGCTCCAACACCAGAGACGGCCCAGGGTCCTCTCAGTGCTGGTTCCTCCAGTGACACACAGGGCTGTGCAGAGGGAAGAGTCACCTATCTCCACGCACTGGGATGTGGGGGTCAGGGCCCAGACCGGCTGAGGGTAAAAGAGTCTGAGGAGCCTGGAGGTCTGGAGAAGAAGACAGACCTCTGAAGCCCCCTGGCTTTCTGTAAGACAGAGGCCAGGGCTCAGGCTTTTTCTGGTGCTCAAGCTGGACAAGGAGGACTGGGCAGAGGGGAGCAAAGATGCTCTTATGAGTCAGAACATACATTTAAATTTCTACGGTGACGATCTATTATCCTACTCAAAATGTGTGAGGGTGGTTTGAGGAGATGGAATTAACACTCAAGTTCAAATGCCCTGAAACATTCTCAGATCATTTCATGAGTTTTTGACTGTATAACAAGGGTTCTAAATAAATAGCCCCAAATTGTATTGCGTCTTTAAAAACAGACTAGCATTATTACAACTGTCCTTTTTGCAGAAATGGACAAGTCTATCCTAAAATGCATATGGAAATGTAAGGGAATCAGAATAGCCAAAATAATTTGAAACAGAATAAAGTTGGAGCACTTAGACTTACTGACTTTAAAGCCTAGTGTAGAGCAGTCTAGAGGACATAGTACTGGCATAAGAGTAAATGAAGAGATCAATGGAATAGAACTGAGAGTCTGGAAATATATTCGCAAACATACAGTTAATTGACTTTTGACAAGGATGTCAAGACCACACCAGGGTAGAAAAGAAAAATCTTCCAACAAATGTCAACTGGACAGTAGGACAAACACATCCAACTGAGTGAATTGGGACCCCTACCTCACACCATATGAAAAAATTAACTCAGTAACTTAAAGGGAAGAACCAAAACTTTAAAACTCTTAAAGAAAACATGGTCTTAAATCTTTGTGGTCCAAGATAAGCAATCAACAATATGACACCAAAGACACATGCAACAAAAGAGAGAATATATGTACTAAACTTTATTGAAATTCAAACTTTGTGCACCATAGGACTTCTACTAAGAAAGTGAGAGGACAGCCTACAAAAGGTAAGAGATGTTTGTAACTCATGTACCTGAGAAACATCCATCATCCACAATATAATAAAATTCCCTGGCCACTGTGGTCTCTTTCACAGTGGGTTGCTCCCACCCTGAGGTGTGCACTTCCTGTCATCCTTTTAACTGAGCCACACTCACCCTGAGGAGCGACTGTCTTGTTTTGTCTTGTCTTGTCTTGTCTTGTCTTTTTAAGACAGGGTCTCACTATGCAGTTCAGGCTGGCCTTTAGCTCACTTTGTAGCCCAGGCTGGTCTTGAACTTCCAGGGATCCTCCTGACTCACCCTCCTGGGTACTAGGATTACAGGCATGCACCACCATCCCTGGCCTCATATCTTTGTTGTTTGTTTGTTTATTTTCATGCCTTCAATATTGTAAAAACCTCACTTCCTTTTGCATGTGCCTTGATCACTTCTTTGTTTAAGACAGAAAGAACCTAGAAACCATCTCCAGAAGGAGCCTCCAGCATCCCAAATACAGTAACAGGATTGCTCTGCAAGCTGGCCTGGTCTGCTCCTGCCTGGGGCCTCTGTCCTTACTGCCACCATCCTGTCCCTATGGCCACAGAGCCTCTGCTTCACAGGCCTTTAACCTGGGCATAAAGGGACCACCCCCTCAAGCTCCTCTCTGCTCTCCCCACAGGAAGCTGAGCTCCACACACTACTTCCCAGCTCTCTGTTTTGTTTTCACCTTGGCACTTGTCACTTTCTCAAATAGTATATGATTTTCTTTTTGTTACATTTATGGTCCTCCCCTTTCCCAACCCCTTCCCACCCACCCACTGGACAAATGAAGGAGGGCATAGATTTTCCATTGTTTTGTTCCTGAGCCCGGCACCATGCCTGGAAGGCAGCAAGGACTTAACAGGTATTTGTTGAATGATAAGTGATACATAGTTTGGGGTGAGTATCTCCCCATGAAGTCTCACCAGGGTTTATCTTTGGCCCTCTGGCCAGGCCGGAAGCAAAGGGGAGCAAATGACCACAGCCAAAGCCTCCTCCAGAGAAAGCCACTCAGATTCTTTCTGCCTACTTTTTCTGTGGATCAAAATTTGGCCAATTACTACAAAATTTGAATTTAAAATAAACGTGACAAGCACCATATTACAAAAGGCAGGAAAATGTTACATTAGTAATGATATTCTCTGTCTGTCTGTCTGTCCTCTGCTTGGGATGGAACTCAGGGCCTCTCACATTCTAGACAAGCACTCTACCATTGAGTTACAGTCCCAGTCCAACACTGTCAGAAAAATACCATTTCTCTTTCTTCCTTTTTTTCTTTTCTGTAAACCCTTCGGTTATTTCTTCAAATGACAAAGATTTGATAATATTTGAGAGGGACCAGAATACAATTCAGTCTTTTAAAACAGTAGGTGTGGTGATGCATGCTTGTAATCCCAGCATTGTGGGAGGAAGGAGGTCACAGGTTCAACCCCAACCTGGGCAATTTAGAGATTTAGCAAGACCCTGTCTCAAAACAAAACAAAACAAAACAAAATGAGCTGAGGATGTAGCTCAGTGCAAAGACCTTGAGTTCAGCCACTAGTACAACAAAATAGAATTAAAAAGTTTAAACACATAGTTGAAAACAAGTATTATAATTAGCAGCTTAGGAAAGTTATCATTTGGCAGAGCAAAGATGGCGGATACATAACAGCTGGCTACAGAGGCTCCCTGAGATAGTCAAATTAGAATTCAACATAATACAG
The DNA here is from genome assembly GCF_034190915.1 of Cavia porcellus. Classification (NCBI taxonomy): domain Eukaryota; kingdom Metazoa; phylum Chordata; class Mammalia; order Rodentia; family Caviidae; genus Cavia; species Cavia porcellus. Next base: position 39,072,070 of record NW_026947501.1, on the reverse strand, counting down.
CATGGGGAGCCCCAAACAGAGAGAGATGAATTCTCTCGTCCCTGTTGTACTCTACTCAAAAAACAGGGCCCCATGATGAAAAATGGGGCAAGACCCCAAGATGACAAATGGGGCAAGATGTCTTTTTTAAAAGAAGCACTTTTATTTTAGCTGGCCCAGTGACACAGTGCAGATGGAATTTGCAAAGCTGTGTAACTGAGTTAGAATTTTGACTGATTTTTATAGTTCATTTATGATTAGCTCACTGATCATTAAGTACATAGTGATGAGAAACAGAAATAAGGTGGGCCTTTGTTCCCCTTTGCTTGAGGTAGGAGGCATTTCACAGTGGGTGGTTAGCCAATTCATAGCCCTTGGTCTGCCAATTCCAGGAACATTTGTCTCTCATGAAGGGAACAATGGTTGACACAGCATCATTTGTCTCTTACAGGGAGAACAAAAGTTGACATAGCACACAGGTTACTAAGGTGGCGGGGGGATGACACATTACAGACCAGCAGAACGACGTGGTCAGTTAATTTATAACTATGTGGTTGGTGCTTGGTTACTAGGGTAATGAGCTCAGTACAGAATGACAATATTACTAATAACTATCTTTTTAAGTAACTATTTTTGTTAATTATCTTTTAATCAATTATTTTAATTTTTAGCATCTTAGTATAACATTCCCCACTGATTTTTTGTCAGTGATCCAAATCATTGGCTCATGGAATTTTCAAGCAGTGGTATTTGTTCATAAACTTGTGTCCTTAAAACCATGAGTTTTATTGTTTGAACCTGGTCTTTGACATAATTTACTAATCTGTCTATAATGTTAGGTCCAATTGTTAAACAAGTAAGTAAGATTAACAGAGGTCTGGGGGCTGTTATGATTAACGTTGTCAACCAGGGAGATAGAGAAAACCATCGCTCAAACCAAATCTGTTTAGCTTGTCTGGCTTGTTTTCATTCTTGTAGCCGCCTTTTAAGGCTGGCCATATTTTGTCTGATAACCCCAGAATGATTGGCATATAAACAACAATTTTTTCCTAATGCCAGACAAAGGCCTCCTTTTTTTAGGAACAGGAGATCTAGACCCCGCCGGTTTTGTAAAACCATCTCAGTCAGTGAACTTAAAGAATCGTCTAATTTGGAGACAGAGTCACTAAGGGCTGTTAAATCTTGGTCAATGAGTGCACATAAGTGTCTATAATTTTAGTCTTTTGACTATTAGGTTGGACACTCTTAAACCTAGCATCTTAGTATAACAGTCCCAAGAAGAAACTAAGGTGAAAAGAACCAATCAAACATACAGTCCCGGTGCTATTATTGGAACAGCTAAAAGTTCAGTGCTCCCAACGCAGCAGGCAACTTGCCAAGCTGTCCGAGGTCCTGCCGCTTCGACTCACTCACTGGTGGCGCAGTCACACTGAGATCGGGGGTCGGCCAGCTGAACAGAGAGCTGAGCTGGTGGGGAGCCTGCATCGACCTGTGGTGAGTGATGGGAGTGGAGCCATTCCACAGAAAGGTGGGCTCTGGTGGACATTCTGGGATGGGAAGGTCTGGCAAGTACAAGGGGCAGCAGTGGCTTCAGTCAGTTGTTCCCTTCCCAAACGGGATTGGTAGAGTGAGCTAGGCCTGGGTCATGTGACCTGGCTGAGACTCAATAGGTTATCCGAAATCAAGTCCCTACAGTGGTGGTGCACACTAACCACACTAACACTGTGAAGCCTCAGAAGTTTGACTGATCCAGAGGGGAGGTGGTGCATAGTAATACAGTGCAGGCCACAGCAGCTTGACTGATCCAAAGGGGAGGGGCCAGCATATGCTGCCCCTGTTTGCAACTCACTAGCACACTGCAGTGGGAAGGGTCACCTAGCCAGTATGCTTCAGAAGAATTGTAACCAACAAAGAAAGAAACTGGGGCCTCCTGGAAGAAATAAAAAAGATGGGAAGAGGAAGCAACAACAAAAAGTCTCCAGGTCCCAACCCTGAGAACATTGACCCAGGACAGGTAAATACAAAGGAGAATGAGAATAGCAAACATGCACCAGTGGACATAAAGAGATATCTTCAGGACCTCATAGATGAGTTCAAAAGTGAAATATTTAGTTAGCCAAGTAAAGCAAGATGTAAGAAGATTAATAAAAGAGATGCTAAGCACCCCTCAAGCAGACACAGATGGAAGAAGGGAGGAACCCAAACAAAGGAGAGAACCATTGATGAAGAATATAAATAATATATATTATAAGAATATAAAGAATATGGAATACATGAAGCAGATTCAAAGAGATTATCAGGAAATCAAAAACTCTATGGAAAGTTGGCAAATCTGCTTGAAAGAAACTAATGATAGATTATCCAAACTGGAGGACAGTTTTGCTATGTGGGATTATGAAAGGAAAAACTTTTTAAAAATAAGAAGGAAACAAGAAGTAACAATACAAAGGCTAGAAGATGACAAGAAGGTCTACAACTTGAAAATAAAGAATGTGAATGAAGAAGCAGGGGTACAAACAAAGGAACTACAGAGTCTATTCACAGAAATAATTAAGGAAAACTTCCCAAACATAGGAAAAGGAAATGATATTCTCATGTATGAGGCATACAGAACTCCAGACACCTACAACCAAAACAGAGCTACATCCAGGCATATAATAATCAAGATCCCAAAAATTCAATTTAAGAACAGAATATTAAAAGCTGTTAGAGACAGGAAACAGATAACCTATAAAGGAAGGCCTATTATAATAATGGCAGACTTCTCAACACAAACCATCAAGTCAAGAAGAGGCTGGAGCGAAATATTCCAAGCCCTGAAAGAAAATAACCTCCAACCCAGATTGATAAGCCCTGATAAACTGTCTCTAGAAATTAATGGAGAAACAAGGTGCTTCCAAGAGAAAGAGGAACTTGAGCAATTCGCAACCACCAATCCAACTCTACAGAGAACACTGCAGGGCATTCTAAAGAGAGAAAAAAGCACTAGGATTCCAGGAACAGTGGCAGAGAAACCTCAATGAATGGAGCAGAAAACAAAATGAAGAAGATAAGCAGACAACTTATGGCAAAAAAAGAGCATAGCAGAAATGAGGCAGAGAAGGTTGGTTATAAACTCTGATATAGATGGCCTTGATACACTAAATTTAAAAAAAAAGAACCACGCGTGGAGTAGATCTGGAGGCAGGGTCCACTGAGATGCTATTTATAGGAAATATAATTAACATGAAAAAGAGTACATGAACTGAAAATCAAATATGAGAAAACAATGCTCTATGTGATAGAGAACCAGAGAGTAATACGGGCAACTAGACCAGTATTTGTGGATAGGTTAGAAAGACAGGCTTTAATAGGTAAAGGGATACAATTAGAGATCAAGTCAGGAGAGAGAAGGTTCAGAACCACTTAGGTAAATAGCAGGTTGTTCCCCCCTTCCCCAAATTTAAAACCAAGGATTTTGGTGCAAAAATGCACAGTGTACCCTGGGGAAGTGAAAGGGGAGGGAGAGTCTCAAAAAAGATGGCAGAAGATACCGTTAATAGTGTATTAGGATTTAAAACCCACATTACTCACACCATTCTGCTTAGATAGATTTTTTTGATAGATTTTATTCTGTCCCAGTTGTCTACTTGCATTAGATTTGAGGGCACAGACAACTATCCCAAAAACATCAGGATATAGCACAGTATCATCTTTCATTTCCTGTTATCTTAATCTGGAGCCCTGTATGACATATACTGTTTTATTATGACTGATATTAGTTAAATATGGTTTGTTTGATTGCTGTTTGGTATCAACAGATTTTGTTCAAAACTGATATGAATGATAGTATCAAGTCTGAGAGTATAGGCAACTACACTGAAGATGACAAGACTATGATACACATTCTGGTTTGATAACTGTTGGTTTTTGAAGTTCCATACTATATACAAAGTTGTGTTTTTATTAATACTGTTATGTACTGATGTATTCAATTATACTATGTCTGATGATATAGCCAATTCTATTAGAGATAACAAGAGACAACACAGGAACCATGGTAGAACTCTGTACAATGGTCTTATATGTTTTTTTTGTCTCATGTGTTTATAGGAATATGTTTTGTTTTGTCTTATTTTGTTTTGTTTCTCCCTCTAATATAGAAAGGATAGAAATAAATGGTAAGACTCATGCATGTGTAGAATCTATAAACAGCTTATGAGAACTGATCTTATGACACATGATGAAATGAACAGATACTCTGAAGAAAAAGAGACACTAAAATACCCAGTGCTGATCCTGGAGTGTCATAATGTGAAACCCAGCAATAGTATTATTCTTTGTTCAGAGTGATATTAGCCTGCTTGGGTTTGTTCAATCTCAACATAATTGAAGAGATGGATAACTGCATGCATGTTTAAGTGTATAGGATTGATAACCATATTTCTAAGTTTTTGTTGTATAGTTGAACAGAACTGGTGGCAGTCTCACTGTTTGAATCCCCACTTTATATGCTCCACTTTAGTATTTTGAATAACTATTTGTAAGAGGACAATCTATAATCATCAATTAGTGATTTTTTACTGTTTATTTTTTTTTTGAAAGTATGTATTATTTCAGCCCATTTTCTGTTTTGTTTAGTCTTTCTTTAAATAACATTTTTTTTTAAAAAAGACACTGTAGTACCCACTGCTGATCCGGGAGTGTCATGATGTGAAATCCAGCAATACTATTATTCTTTGTTCAGAGTGACTCTAGCCTGCTTTAGTTTATTTGATCTAAACATAAATGAAGATATGGATAACTGCATGTATGTTTAAGTGTATAAGATTGACAACCATATTACTAAGTTTTTGTTGGATAGATGAACAGAACTGTATGCAGTCTCGCTGTTTGAATTCCCACTTTAAATGTTCCACTTTTGTATCTTGAACAACCGTAAGAGGACAGTATGTAAACATTAACTAGTGATTTCTTTCTGTTTTTTTCTCTGAATGTATTTATTATTTCTACTTATTTTCTTTTTTGTTTAGTCTTTCTTTAAATAAAATTTTTAAAAAGAAAAGTTATTTTAAAATTTATTTTATTTACTTACTATTTTGTTTTTTATATCATTCAAAAACTTAAATGTTTTTTGTGTTAAAAAAAAACAAGGGAAGTTTTAGAGCATCCAATTCAGAAAAATCCTAAAATTTTCTTTCATACGTAAGCAAAATAATTTCAAGGTTTTCTTGGGCAGAAACCAACCTTGGAATTGACAACACTCAATAATCTGTTGGACATAAAGGTCCTCATGTTACTGTGGGTAGTAGGGGTCTTAGGTTCTTGTGCAGGACGAGCAAAGGACACCAAATTGGACATGTCATGGGACCTTAAGAAAAGAATAGAAACGTTTCTGGAGGTGATAATATCCTCAGAGTGAGCTGGCTCCAGCCTGTGAAAGACAAGGGCGCTGAGGGTGTAAGGTGCAAAGGGTTAAAATGTGGAACGGAGGCTCCTCCCTCTGGGGGAGAGCCTGATGGGCAACATGATTGACAGGGTGCTGAGTCATGCCATCTGTGTCTCTGGCACCTGTCCCTTCCCATAATTCAGCAGGTTATAACTGAATGTATGTGCCGCAGCCCGTAGGCACGAACCCTCCATAAGCTCCAGGAGAAGAAGGGTTACCGCAGGTCAGCTCCAGTTGGGAATTTAGGAATTTTCCAGGGTAGGTTTGGGGGTCTTTGCTTTTGTTATCTGCCTTCAGTAAGCCTCAGTATGGGGCGGGGTCCCTGTCCAAGTTCAGGTGAGTGGAGGGACGTGGTCCAGCAGGAAGTTCAGGGGATCGCTCCGGAGTCCCAGTTGCACCAGCTATATTAGTCTTGAGTCTTGATTAGGTGCCGAGATTTTACAGAGGCTCTCCTCAGGTCCTGTGCTAACTTTGGTAGAAGGTGAGAGAATTGATCAGTCTACACCTCCAGCCCACTTCTGTATCTTTAATGATGTTAGAAAGGGGCTTAGAGTTACTGCCCTTTTTTAGTGGACGTGGTCAGAGATAGGCACAGGGAGAGACTGGCTGTTGGGGACCACACTGACCAAGAGGCCACAAGGAAAAAGATTCTTGACTGGAAAAGGCAAAGTTGTGAGCTGTAGTGAGAAAAGGTGTTGTCAAGTTAGGTCCCCAGGATTCAAGGGCTTGGCCATTTTTGCAGATTGAAGAAGAACTGGTCAAGGAGGCCCCTGGATGAGGTTGAACTGGCAGTGTTGTTGGAAGGTGAGGTGTCAACAGAGGTCATGCAGGAAGAATTTAGAGTGCTTGGGAGTAAGGGAGATGCCATAATGGATCTGATGAAGCTGATAATCATGGGAGCTCTTGGTAGTTGGTTACACTGACAGACTTCAGACTTTGGCTTGCCCTGGAGAGGCAGGGCAGCAGCTTTCAAGCCTGGGGCAGGGGCAGAGCTTAGGCTGGAGAATAAATTGAGTAATAAAATGAAGAAGTAGCTGGCTTTAAAGCTAAACTAGATGTCAGACTGCTGGGGGTGGTGACAAGTGAACACTAACCATGGAAATCCAGGAGTTTTGAAGTTTATCACTTGCTGAAGGATCAAGTGGATGAGAAATGGGATAGGGAGCTGCCAAGGTTCTTGGCTGAGCAGTGGGAGGATGAGTCAGCATTTACCAAAACGAAGACTGAGGGAAGACCAGGAGGGAAGGCCAGAGGTCCACTGATCCACTGCAGCTAAACAAACTGCCCCAAAAGGCAGTGGCTAAAAACAGGATGAATTTTTCTCTCTCAATTTCATGGCTGGTAATCTGGAAATTTTCCATTAATCTTTGCCATGGATCGGTCGTGAGACTGAGTGTATCTGACAGCCCAGCTGGGCCTGGCGGGCCCTTGATGGCCTTATGAGCCAAATGAGGTTGGGACACCTCATTTCTCCCGGCTGCTGCTGAGACGCCTCATTTCACCTCTGCGCGGGCTCTCGGCCTCAGAAAGTTCAGCTTGAGATTCTTGACTGTGGTGCTATTAAGGTCCCAAAAGTCAAAGGGAAGCTGCAGAACGTTTTAAGTTCTGGGCTCTGCGGTCACATTCTGCTGCCAACCTAGCCTCAAGGGGTAGGATTAGCACTTTCATTATGGAAGGTTGATTGGACACAATGTGACTGGATTCACTGGGCCCAGTCAGACATTGTTTGTGGGCATAATTTTGAGGTGCTCTCACACGTCTATGTGGACTACTGAGTAAGCAGTTAGATATGTGAGTCCTCAACAGAGAGAAGTCCAGGCTAGAGATTTAAATTAAGCGGTAATGCTATAGGAATTAAATCCATGAAACCGAATGAGATAACTAAAGGAGGCAGTGTAGATAAAGACAGTATTGGAAGACTCAGAGCTGATGCATTTCAACTTTAAGGATGAACATGTAGCTCAAAGGGATAGCATAGACAATCTGGAGGGAGCACACTGGTCTATACAGTTCATTCAAAGAACAAGTTGCCGGGCCCAACAATCTGGAACAAAGCAGCCTTAAAAATTACCACCTAACCCCAGCTGGTTGTGTATCACTGTATCATAACCAGTGATGCACAACTGGTTGACAATTACTAGTTACAAATTGCTGGTTGTCTATTGCTAGCTACCTGTCAGTAGTTACCAATTACTAGTTAACTAGCTACAGGAAATGTAATTGATGACTAATCATTATAATTAGTAACTTGTGACTAGTGATAATTGGCCTATAGTGAGTGATTGAGGATATCTAGTATTAGTTAATGAGTTGTAGATAGCTAGTAGTGGCTAATTAGTCCTGGACAACAAGCTATGATGGACTAGTTTTGATGACTAGTATTAACAAGTTGTGGATAACTAATATTTCATTGTAGATAATTAACCATGGGTAACTAGTTATGGATAACTTGTAACAAATGATGTTTAACTAGCAGATAAAATTTTTGTAGCTATTAGTGGTTAATTAGTTGTGAGTCACTAGCAATGGTTAACTAGTGGGTAACAATTGTTAACTCATTGAGATTAACTAGTAATAATAACTAGTCACAAAAGAGTAACCAATCATTGATAGGTGGTTAACTAGTTTGGGACAATTAGTAACCAGTAACTAGCAATGGCTAACTACTTGTAGGTAACTAATGCAGTAGTGCCTCAGTTCACAAACTTAATTTGCTCCATGATTCTGGAAAAGATGGTTGCATTTGTGGTCATCACCAGATAGAGTTCACAAACAAGAAACCTGCCAAATGCTTCTTTGTGAACCAAATTGTTCAAACAAAAGCATTCAAGAACTGGGACACCACTGTAATTTGCAACTACTGATGATTAAGTTGTAGTTGGCAACTACTCTGGTTACCTAGTTGTTAGTGACCAGTAATCCATAACTAGTGATAGTAACTAGCCACAGATAACTAGTAATCAGTGACTAGTGTTGGTTAACGAGCCGTGACAAGCTAATAACTGGTAACCAGTGATGGTTAACTAGTAGTTAGCAAAGTAGAAATTGTTAACTAGTGGATAACTAGCAACCAGTGATGAATAACTATCTGTGGATGGCTAGCTATGGCTTACTAGTCTTGGGTAGCTGGTAACCAGTAACTAATATCAGTTAATTAGTTGTGAATAACAAGTTGTGGACAACTAGTAATTGGTAACAAATGATGAATAACTAGTAGTTGGCAACCATTTGACAGGGACTAGAATTTTATAATAAGTTAACTAGAGATGATAACTAGTTTTGGGTAACTATGGCCAGTAACTACTGAAAGTAACTAGTAATTGTTAATTAGTGGAGATTAGTTAACTAGTTTTAACTATTGATGGTTAGTTGTGGGTAACTAGTAACCAGTATCTACCACAATGAAATACCACTCTGCACTGAATAGGAAGATTAGACTTAAAGAGTCAATTTATGAGAGCAGTCAAGGATGTGAAGAAATTGGAACATTCATACATTACTAGTAGGAGTGTAAAATGATGCAATCACTTTGGAAAATAGTTTGGCAGTTCTTAGAAATACTACACGTGAATGGCCATGCAGCCCAGAAACTCCATTCATTCCTAGGAGCATGTTCAAGAGAATTGAGCCATATGTGTTCATGTAAGTATTGTGCACACCTGTTCATAGCTGCAGTGCACATAATGGCTAAGAAGAGGAAGCAACCTGAACCCTCATAAACTGCTGAACAGGTGAACAAAAAGTGGCAAATGCATACAATGGAGTGGGTACTGACCCATGCTACGGCACAGATGAATGTCGAAGGCATAGCGCTAAGTGAGAGAAGCCAGACCCAGGAGGCTGCTTATGATGCTGGGTGTTCCTGTGCTAGAACTGGATAGCGGTGATAGTCACACAAGTTTGTGAATTTATTAAAACCCACACAACTGTACACTTAGAAGGGGTGGGGCTTATGCTACATAAATTATGTCATAATTTAAAATTGCAAAAAACAGTATAAAAACTGACTGGCTAGGAGGCAGCTCCATTGCAGCTGCCCAAGGAGGAAAGCTTTCAAGGGCTGAAGTTGTGGACCAAGTCCTGGAACGTGGTGAGGGCTGTCACTGAGTGATCAGCACGGATACTGTGTATGGTTCAGCAATCTAATTCATCATTAAAGAAATTTAGAATGTGTTTCTGAGCACCCAGAGATAGTCAACAATGCCTCTTCTATTGCTGGATATTAATTATGTATGTTAACTGTGTCAACTGTTCCAAATAAATCCTTCCACTGTTGAATTTCTTTGGAATAATATTGAATAGTGCAGAATTCATATAGATTAGAAGCAATCTTTTAATATTCTCATGTCTGGTTTTACTCATTCACTTAAAATATTGTATATTGTTTAATTCATCTTAGGGAGCAGGTACCTGTTCTTAACTTAATTGTTTTTCTTCCCCTTCTCTTTCCCTTCCTCCTTCCTCCTTCCATCTTTCTCAATCGCTTCCCCATATTTTCATTTCATTTTTTAAAATTCATGTTAGTGATGCACAATGGTTACAACCCCTGTGCATAGTTACTATCTGTACACCACACATCATAATTGCTTCCACATCCCCCTTTCTTCCCCTGCTTGGTCTCCCTTCCCATTTGCAAAAAAGCGAACTGCTGCCCGGGAGCCCTGGTCACTGAGATTGCTGCGCATGCGTTTCCAGTTTCTTCTCGAAGGGCACCAGTGTCATGAGGTTTCTGGGATTTATGACGTCCTCTGGGGTCCTCCGTACGAGGGTAACACCTTCTGTTGAAAAATCATCATACTAGTTTTCTTCTCCTGAAGTGTGTACACAGTTTTTTGGAGTGTATACATATTCTGTTTGTATTCTTATTTTTTTTCTTAGCGCCGTCAAGTACAGTATGGAGACAGTGTCCTTGATACGAAGATTTCTTTAGTTAGAACCTATTTCCCAGTGTTGGGTTCGTGGCTTTATTTGTCTGGGGATACTGTTCTACCCTACCAGAACTCTTCAGCCTAGTTTGGACCCTGTCACTCTGCTGTAAGGAGAGAAATTCTATGAGTTTTCACAATGTCAGCAGAATTAAGCATCCATCAATCAAATTCATTAAAATTTGATAATTTCCCCCTTTTATCTATAAGACTATATCATACTGGAAGATGAAGAGGCAGGGAAATGTCATGATTAGGGAGCAAGACAGGCCACGTGTCAGTAGGTAAAAACAAAACAGAAGTCGGACCGTGCTACAGTCGCAGTATAGGTGAGGTAAGAGCCAGTGCAGAGGGGGTTTACTGGAGTACTCCTGTACTTGTGGGGGGACGTGTGCAGAATGGTGCAGTGTATTTGGGGATTTGGGGAGCCTGCAAGGTTGCTAGCGTCCACAATGTGTTTGTTGGTATTTTTGTTTGCGTCCTCTAAGAATAAGAGAGAGGAGGGATGTTGAAGGGTCGGAGGAAAGAGGGGTGCAGATCAAAGGGACACTTTTGAAACTTATTGTTATCATCATCTGATCCCAGTAAAGCACAATGAAAGAAAAAAGAGTAAGAAAAAGGAATGCAAAGAATGAGAAGGAGGAAAAACAAACAAAAAACGAAGAATAAAAAGATTAACAAAAACCCAACCAGCATAGTCCAAGTTCAACAAATGAACAAGCTTCCAATAACTAACCCTGGAGACCAGAACCAAGAGCTCAGGTGTCCTAGCAGGACCGAGGCTCCCAGGGGGCTCCCTCTGGCCTGGTGTCTGGTTCTGATTAACCACATGCTTCCTCCTGGGGAGACGATTCCCTGTCTGAAACCTCGGGACTCTTGTCACCTGCTAACCTGTGTCCTGCTTTCGAGGTCCATCGCCCCCTGAAGATTTCTGTGGATCTGATTCTCTCGATTGCCGAAGGTGAGGTCCTGGACTTCTCTCCTTCTTCTCTTCAGGAGTCGTCCTCACCTGTTACCACCTAAGAGCCTCTCGCCCAGGTCCTGATTCCTGGTGTCTGTTTCAGCTCCCGCCCCCTGCAGGAATCACAAGAGGGTGCTTGTTCTCTCCCTCTGGCTCCCTTGAGAAGCGCTGTGAACAGGTTGTTTTCTGATTTTGTCCCAGAAATTAGATGCATTTCCTTCTGCTCTTCTCCCTTGGTATCTCCAACAATCATGGGTAGGGTGCTGACTATTCCACGTACCACACTCTCATTGTGTGTGAGAGAAATGAGCAGCTTATTATTATTATTATTATTATTATTATTATTTTCAGTGGTGTTAGGGGAAGTTTCTGCCTTCTGGTGTCTTGGCTCCATTGGCCTGGGACCTTAGCACTGGTATGTGGGGCAGCAAAACCTGGCTTGGGGTTGTTTAACCTCACTATACCCAGGAAGGGGAGCATGACTCTGGGTTTGTTTAATAACCCACACTGTCTCTGAGAGGCCACCTTGCTCCCTGTTTCAGCCCAGCCCTTTTCCAAGATCGCAATAACTTTTGACAAAACAGCAGAATGCACCTGAGAAGGCCACAGTAATTCTGCAGTTGTTTATGCTGCAATGTGGCCTGAAGCGATGTACATGGTGCTGGTTGTGAGGGCTGGGTGCTGGCTTCCCAACTGAGTCTTTTCATCCTCCTGGCCCATGCCTGCATTACTGTGTGTGCACAAAATCATCCATGCCATGTGCAGAGGGACCTTTATTCCTACAAATAGGAAAAATGCACTTACCTAGTTATTCCCACTAAAGCAAAATGAAGTGAAGTTAATTATGAAACTAGGCACTGTACAGGCTGCTGATACCTCCAGCTTCTCATCTTTCCCTCCAGAGAGAGGCTCAGGAAGTAAATCTCCTCCAGGATGAATGTGATTACCTTGGAAATTAATAAATGGCTCTGGCATGGAGAATAAGAGAGATTTAACTCTTCAAATCTCTTGGGAGGGCTCTACCTTTAGGGCAATGCTAGCTGCAGCTTCAAAGGCTGTGGCAGTTCAAATGTAGCAGCAGATGCCTGCTCACCCGGCAGCCAGTATCTTCAGTTTGTTCGTTGCCCAGGTAACAGTTCCGGTTACAGTTCCTGTTACTTTTGTTTCTTAGAAACAGCCAGTCACACTGATGCATATTGACAAGCCATTCTGCTTCTGTACTTCCTGCCTGCTTATCCTGTATAAGCCCTACACCCCCAGGTATCAGGGCTTCATATTTGGAGATGATCCCAATCATTGCCCATCGATGAAAATAAATCTGCCTCCAAATCCTGGGTGTTGCTTCGGCGTTTCTGTTTGCCGTTGCACAAGTAGTACCTTTGTTCAGAAAACCAGGACCATGCAGAACTGATATGAAGAATTCTGTTCCAACAGCTGTACAGCAAAGGTGCAGAGAGAAGAAGGGCCACCCGGCAGGCTTTGTGTGAGCAACTAAGCTGTTTATTTCACTCTGGTGCAAGCAGGCTGAGTTCAAAAAGAAGTGGCCCTGAGTGATTTCCTCAGTCTCACCCTGAAACACTTCAGTCCTTGCTTACTGGGATGATGAGACAGCACTTGGCTTTCTTCTCTTCTGCCTTAAACCCATTTTCTGACCATTGCTGTTCCTTCTGTCTAAATGTGATTCCCCAGCCTCTTCCATGACAGGGGTTTTCTCACAGCTGTTTGCACTAATGTCACCTTCCAAGAGAACCTTCTCTGGTCATCCTCCCTTCCCTGTTTAAGATGTCAAATTATCCTTATTTTCTTCATAACACATCCCCATCTGAAGTTCTCTTGCTTATTTTTTGATATATTTGTCATCCACTGTCACTTATTCCCCACCTGGACACCTGTTGTTGACCCCAGCAGATTCACCATTGTGTCTGCAAAGACCCGGCCCAAGGACCAGCCACCTGAGCTCCTAATAAGGGTTGCCCTTGGTGGGTGTGACAGACACATGTTTCCCCATGGAAGAGGGCAGGTACTCTTTTGCTTTCCACCCTCCTTAGTCCCTCTGTCCTGCAACTGTTTTGTTTTCCTCTTCACACTTTGAGCTTGCTGGCTGTCTCTCTCCCCTCTCTATTCTAAAAAGCCAGCACACTTTTATATTTACACCTAGGATGGGGACACAGGTGACTAAACCCAGTCAGCCCTGAGATCCATGGGAATTGGTGCCGGGGTCCCCATGCACAGCAAAATGTGTAGACACAAAGGTATTTGCATACAATCTGTGCAGATCATTCCATGTACGTTAAGTCAACTCTAGATTGCTTTAATATCTATGATGGCATAAATGCAATGTAAACAATTATTATATTGCACTGTTTAGGGAATAATGAGAAGAAAAAAACATGTACATTTAGTACAAATGCAGGTTTTCTTATTTTGAACATTTTCAGTCTGTTGGACCTGGAGATACAGAATCTAAAGTTAAGGAGGGCTGATTGCAAGGTTTTACTGGCCCCTCGCCACACTAATTCATTTGATTACTACTTACAGCAACTCTTGAACCACAGCAGTACTGGGGAGTAGTTGAGACCTCACCATGTGGACTACACTAAAGTGTGCCCTTGTAGCCCTTTGCAGGAAAAGTTGGCTGACCCCCTGACTTAAATGGTGCCAGGTTCAGCTAGAGGCATGAAGGTAGACAGTATTTGTCTGAACACTTTGATAGACTCAGCACTTGCTGGCTCTGCATCTCTCACAGTGGGGCACTCACGAGACCCAGGCTGGTGTTCATCTGCCAAGGAGAAGGGAGAGGAGGGCAGGTGCCAAAGAAACCAGCAAACACTGCAAATCACACTGGGATCCAGGGGCAGGGGAACAGTTGGAAATGCAGGCTAGGTTTCAAATTAGGCTATAATACTCCACTGAGCTTGCCTGAGAGAAGTAGAAAGAGCAAGGACACTGATACAAATCCTGGAATGAAGGGCAGTGGACAGAGTGACCTTAGATGCCTCACAGCATCTTCAGAAGTTGGAGTGAGTCTACAGCTGTGGGCCCTGGCACTCCCACCTTGGTCAGCCTGTGGATGTGGCTGCTCCAGGAGGACATGTGGCCTTGGGGAAGGTGGTGTCTCCTACCGGTGCAATCTCTAAAGAAGCCCGAGCTCAGGGTCTTCTCCCAGAAACTCTCAACAGCTGAAGAAGAGGCCTTTTCTTCCTAAAGGAGCACTGAGGAGGAGCATCACAAAATGTCTCAAGAGGAATAGATGTCCCATACTCCTGGAGCCTGCATCACACAGTGATGGACATCCATCTCCCCATGCATTCCATTTCATTGTATGAATTACGCGTAGTAGATACATATTATGTGTGCTGTATAATTATAATTATATGTACTCAATGTTGTATATATGGTACACATAAAGTTACCAGGCACTGAGCTATGTTCTAGGGATATAGAGAAAGGTGTGAAACAAAGACTCTGCCCTTCAGGGACTCACAGTCTAGGGAGCAGAGGTAGAGAGACAAAAAGAAATGCAGAGCCTCCTAAGAAGTGCCATCAGGGAGGCAAACAGAGCCTCATTAATTGGAATGGTTTTATTCTGGGTTGTTCAATATTATTGCCTGTGATATGAACAGCTATTTTGAAGAAAACAAGACATCATAATAGCTAGTTCTGATTTAATATCATCTTGTTTTGAAGTCCCATCAAGCTTTTGTTCTTCTGTCTCCATTGGTTGTTGTATCTTACTGGATTTTATTATATGTGATAGTATAAACAAAATTTTTTATAGGCAAAGAGATAATATAGAAACCATTGTTCGTTTTCTGTTAGCTGGTTCTAAATACCCTGTAATACTTTCATCCTCGTGAATAGTTTTACTTTGTCATGATATGTTTGATGCTATAGTATACAAAGTTATACTCAAATATTTCAAGGAAAGAGACACTATGGTAGCTACTATTAAGTCGGTTATCTTGTGGTGAAACACTATGTTGCTTAAATTGTTCTGTTCTGACCTGTATTATTATGTCCTCTTTTATCTCAATCTTCCCCCCTTTTTTAAAAATTTATTTTTTAATTATTTTTTTAATTAAGGGAAAAATTTTTTAAAAATTAGCAGGATATATTATAGTAACTTTTTTGATTTCCTATTAACTTGATTTGAAACCCTCTATTGCTCTCACCATCTTGTTTTGACTGATTTTACTCTATTCTGTTTTGTTTGATAGTATCAAGTTTGAGGGTATACGCAACTACTTTGAAGGCAATAAGATTCACTATGATGCCCATTCTGGTTTGACTATTATCTTCTTTTGAAGTCCTGTAATGTCTCCAATGTTTAGGTTTTATTGGTTTAGTTCTGTACTGTTCTGTTCAATTTTTTATACCTAATGATATAGGCAATTCTTTTTAAGGTAGCAAGAGGCATTATGGTAACCATTGTTAATTACTTTGTATTCTGTTTTTACATCATGTGCTATGTCCATCCTTTGTTTTGACTGGCTGCTTTGTTTTGTCACATTTGGTTTTATTCTCTTCCCAAAAAAAGTAATAAGAACTGTGGGAGTAATAAAACCCAAAATATATAATTGTTATTGTAAAACAGAGAGGAAAAGAAAGTGCTCTAAAGGATACAACTGTAAGTGTGTTTAGGTGTGTAAGATAGATGGCCATATTACTAAGTTTTTGTTGGATAACTTAACTGTTTGCAGTCTCACTGTTTGAATGTCCACTTTCTATGGTTTAATTTTGTAACTTGAACAACTATTTCTAAGATGACAATATATAATCTATTAACTAGTGATTTCTGAAAGGGTTTTGGCCCAGGCGAGATACTGAAGCTGGTAAAGCCAAGGAGCTCCTAGATCCCCCCACCCTTAGGAATTGCCTCTGGCGCCAAACTAAGACCAATGGGCTACCTGTGCATCCCTAATGCCCCCCCTTAGGTTCCACCCCAGGCCGAGGCTACTTATGTGCCTCACTCCATGTGTTCCACGGAGAGATCGCTGGCCCCGGGGTGGAGATGCTGCGCCCCAGGGGGTCGGGGGTGTCTCTCCCCGCATTCCCAAAATAAAGGTTATTTATGTTTTATACTTATCTTTTCAGCGGCCGCCGGTCCTCCTCCTCCTTTCCCCCCACAGGTCTATCAATTTCTTATTTTTTTTTTTTTTTTGAAATTCTGTTTTACTTGTACCTTTTTACTATTTTGTTTTTTTCTCTTTCTTTAAATTAAAAAAAAAAAAAAAAAGAGTGGAAGGACCTGCCAGGAGACCCAGGGAAGGCGTCATGGAGGCGGTGACCTCTACTCTAGCCTCAGTTTGCAGACATAGGTGGAACTGAAGAGAGCTTTTGCAGACAACAGCAGGAAGTTGGCAGATACAGCAGGTGGCGCTGCACCCTAAATTGGATTTTCTTAATCCTTGTTCTAGCATAAACAAAGGTGGTTAAGTGCATTTCCCACTAGATGGCAGCACATATCAAAAATGCTTGTGACAGTTGTCATTGTGATCAGTCTCAGATCTACTTTTGGAGGGGGTGGGTATGCTTAGGGTTGGCAATAGAATCTTTCTGACTAAAAAGAAAATATATTTTAATTAAATTTCATATGGCATCCATATATTTTTCATGTTCCGAGAAGGGTCAAAAACCAAACAAATCCTGGTATTTTTCAGCTATTTCCATGTAGATTGGAAATTACTGGAAGGGGGCGGAGGAGGTAACCAGGTACCAAATGTGTTCTCACAAAGTCATGTTGCACTTAGTGCTTTCCCATCTCTGCGTGGCAGCGTTTTCTTTCACTTTGTGTGCTCTCTTGGCTTTGCTATTAAGTAGACAGTGACTGGAAAGCAGTGATTATCTGAATAACTATGTTAGAATCACAAAATAGGTTGGGGATCTGCCACATTTTAAAAATGCAACTCACTTCTTAATGAGGCCAGTCATTTTATTCTCAGAGAAGGTATACTATAAATAATACCAGTGGCTTCTGTGTAAGGCAAAGTGATTCATTCAGCAAACGCATAGAGCATTTGCTATGTGCAGTACGACAGAGAGGACAGTCAAAACCAAAAGTTGCTTTGGAGACCCTCACACGTAGGGAAAACAGAGAATAAATAGCACACAACCAAATCCTTCAGCAGCCAAACTGAACACAGATGAAAAAATGCAAGCTGACTCATTCATGCCTCATGATTTGAAGACAAACAGAAATAAGTTCAGGCAGAGGCATGGAAATAAATTTTGGAGCATAGGAGAAAGGTGCAGAGAGGCAGCGGGTGGACTTCCCAGGAGAGGCAGCCTCTCCCTCCCTGGCATAGACCTATGCCAAGGGTTCTGGGGGACTCTTAGGTGTCCTGTGGGCTCAAGCAGCATGGTCCCTGGACCACAAGTCAGATCACCAGGCTGCACCCCTGGGTGGAGAGAGGGTGGTCCTGCTGTGGTGGGTGGGATGACACTGTCACCTGTGCCTTAAGAACATCCCAACAATAGAGATGAGAGACACAGTAGAGATGAGAGAGATGTCTCTTATTTTTCATGATAGCAAACCCGCTGGTAATATTCTAGTCATGGAAATGAGGAAAAAGAAAAGGGGAGGGAAAAGAGACAATAAAGATTATATAAAATCATTACTCATTTTTTAAATTTTTAAAGAAGTTTATTTTGGCTCATGGTTTTAGAGGGTTCAGTCCATGGTTTGGCAGTGCCAAAGCAGAAATAGTATAGTGCCAGGGCCTGGCAGAGGAAAGCTACCCAACCCATGGTAGCCAGAATGCATTATTTAGGAATGTGGATAAAGTTCCAGGAGGGAAAAATTAAAAGAGTTGAAAAAGGTTGCAGTCTTCTTGTTGCCTTCAATATGTGTCTTTTAGTTCTGGATTCTCAGATTTTAGCACCCCCCAAAAACAAGAGGAGCTTGCTAAAATCCAGGCCCTGCCTTAGAGACACTGCCACAGTAAGTCAGTGATGGGCCCAGTCTCAGTGTCTAACCTGACACGGGAGCCAGAAAGACCACTTTGCAGGATTGTAGCTTCCAAGGGGGCCATGGAAAACCCCAAGTTCTCTTCCAGCTCCATTGCTTCCTAGCTTTGTGACCTCGAGTGAGTCACTGCACTTCTCTGTTTCTGCATCAGATCATAAGGGATCTAATAAGCTGGAGGCTTCTTGCATTTTGACAAATGTTAAGGTTGAGAGTCTGATGAGAGCTTTAGAAAAATATTATCTGAATATTTGCACACAATCCAAGTGTTTGTGGACTCTTCAGGGTCCTATAGAATCTGGGTTATAATCTCTTAGAATAAATCTGTGCAAAAAACATATCCTTATCAGAACATGGCCTCCATCTAGACCTGTGGGATTTTAAGTTCTGGGCATAAAAAGAGGTGGGTGGAAAAGTTTTGAGGGTAGGAGATCAACTTTAGTAGGGAAGACAGAGAATGAAGTCAGTTATACCAAATGTAGTATATTATACCCTAAAAAAGTAGATACTCCCAGCATGCCATGGGCACAGATTTAAAGCATAGATGATTTGCTTGAAGGAGAAACCAGGAAGGACTTCCCAGAGCCAGTGACCCTTAGGCCTCATCTTGAAGGATGAGTAGGAGTTAGCAGTTTGACCAAAGGGGAGTGGTAGTAAAGGGGGAAGGAAAAGTGTGTGCAAAGCAGAGGTGTGGGAGAAATAATCAGGGTCCCTAGAGCAGAGAGAGTGTGAAGGCAGATGGGAGTGGCGAGAAGGATGGAAGAGTAGACCTAGGCTGACTCATGACAACTTCGTGCCCTTCCCTTTTCACCCAGAGCAGAGGCAGAGCTGGAACCTTCTGCATCCAGATCTGAGGCTCGGCATCTCAGGGAAGTTGTATGCTCATTGCTTTCTGGTTTCAGGGGTCCCCAGTACGGTGCTAAGAGAAACACTGGAACCAGAGGCCTGGGCAGGTGACCATAAAGAGGGACACTTTAGCAACCCTGCTTCACAGCCCAGTGACTCCCAGCTTTTTATTTTATTCCCCCCAAAATTTGGGACTGCAAAAAGAGTTAAAATAGAATAATAATACCAGGGCCTGGAAAGGACCATGTCACACCACAAATATCAGAAAGGGCTGTCACCAAGCACTCAGCTGCCTGAGACCGAGAGGCCACGCAATGCAGTCTTGTACTGTACGCGTGGGATTTTCAGGCTGGGAATGGGAAGAGGACAGCAGGATGATAAAGGACAGCAGCTGAGGGCTCTAATGTGTGCCCTGTCTCCCCTCCCCAGGCGGGTGACCACCCCGAGCCAAACTGTGATGGGGAGACCTGTGCTAACATATGTGTCCCAGGGGGTGGCTCCCTGCTTCAGTGGCCTTGAACTTGTTCTTCCTAAGAACACATCGCATGACCGTTGGCCATCTGGCCACACACCAGAAAGCCTGTTAATCTCACTGAGATTAGGGAAGCAGTGGAACCAATGCCTTTCTCAATTAGGCCTGGACTGATCTGAAGTCAGCACTTCATCCAGCGGCCTCCAGGCATCTGAAATATGCGCAGAGATGTACCGTGGCTTCCATCCAGGTGAAAGGTCACCCAAGTGTAGACAAAGAGCTCTAAAGACCTTCGGACCTCACACCCACACAGCTTGTCCTGCCCCTTCCCAGAAAATGCTGAGCTGTGTCCCCCTACATTTTTTTCACTCGCAGGTCTATGGGTGGCCAGAGGAATTACCACAATAGCATAGTCAGGATCATTACAGTGGGAAACTATTTATCTGAAAAGGCCACTCTTTCTAGAATCTGGAGGCCAAAGGTAAAGCTTGGGCCAATTCCTCAGGTTGATCCTTTTCTTTTTTTAATGGTAGTTTGTGGTTTGATGCAATTCTCTTTAGATGTTCTGGTTTCTTATTCCCATAGATGTTCTTGGTCATTCAGCACTTCCAGGAGGTTTAGCTAATACCTTGAGGGTAGAAGAGGTCTCTACCTGTCAAGGTCATGAGCAACTCTTCATCCCTATAAAAAGCAGTGTGAGGTTCCTATTCAGCCTATAGTTTAGTGTTTGAACTCTAATGAAACAGAAGAAAGAAAGTAGAGTGTATTAGCTAAAACCTATGTCAACCATCAGGTTTGGTTAAAAACTTACTAAAACTTTAGGACTAAGAACAAATAATAGGTACAAAGCTTGGAGGGGTAGAGATAAAGCTGTTATTATTTACAGATAACACGATTTCAATAGTAAGAGAGAGGGAGAGAACTGACAATAAACTGTATGCAACAGCAGTTTTAAAACATTAGACATTACACCATGAAGGTCACCGTTCTCTGAGAGAAGGTTAATAGATAACATGGAACTCACAATTCCCTAGCTGATTCCCTCAAGAGAGTAGGGGAAACTTAGGCCAGCTTTAATGAATTCCATGAGTTGAGAAGACAGAGCCAAGAGTCCATGAGGATCAAGTCGGCCGAGTCTAGGGGGCAGAGAGCTGGAGAGGAGGGGGATGCATGGTGGAGCCCTCCGTAGATTCAGCAAGGGGGCCCTCAAATGGTCACCACATGACTGGTCGGCCAGAAGACAACATGGAACAAGGAAAGAACCAGATCAAAGTATTCGCGGGAACGCTGCCTGGCACACACACACAAGACCAGGAGTAGTGCCTGTTCCTACCACTCAAAAAGGGAAACACTTTGATTTCTAGGGCACTGACTGTATTACACTGAGAAGCCTTGTATCAGAACTAGTGAATAATCGGTGTTAGTCAGACTCCTGTTCCAGTCCTGCCTCAGAAATCCTAAGAGCAATACCCCTACCTCTGTGCTTAGTGTTTGGAAGTAAGTAAACCATATGCCACAACACAGCCCAAGAATATTTCTGAGAATACAAAAATACCCACTATCTAACAAAACATATTTTACAGTGTACGGCTCCAATCACAAATTGTCAGGCATGCAAAGATACAGGAAAAATAACCCATAATAGGAGGAAATAATTAGTTAGAGTTTTTCTGAACTTACATAGATGTTCAAATTAGAAAACTAAGACATTGAAAGAGTAATCATTACGTTTATCATGTCAAGTAGAAATAGGACAGATCTAAAATACAAACAAACTGAACTTCAAGAGTGAAAATTGAACTGCCAAAGTGAAAAATCGCCCTGTCCTGCTGAATGTACTGGCATTGCCTGTCATCCCAACACTTAGCAGGCTGAGGCAGGGTTGCCAGGAGTTTAATAGTGAGTTCAAAGCCAGCCTGAACTACTTGAGACCTTGTCCCCAAAACAAAACAAAAAATTGCAATGTCTTAAGATCTGAGATGAGTATACACTGGATAGGATTAACATATTACAAAGAAAAGGTTAGTTGCCTGACAATGCAGAAACCAGCATTGTACCAAGTGACAAACGTGGAGAAAGTTAGCTGAAACAGTGAGGCATCACGGAGCTGTGGGACCTCAAGCAGCCTTAACAAAGCGTAGCTAGAGCCCCAAAGAAGAGGACAGAAATAAAATACCCAGAGACACTGCCCAAAATGTTTCGAGAGCTGATTAAAAGTGTTAACATCTCCAAGAAGCTCCCCAAAGCCCAAGCACAAGAAACAAGGCGGGGACCCATAGCATAGCTCATCATAATAAAATTGTTCAAAACCAGTGGCAGAGAGAAATATCTAAGGAAACCAGAAAAAAACCACCAGTGACACAGAAGAATAAAGGTAAAAATGTAGGAAACTGTGCAACCCCAAACAACATTGAAGCAACAAAAGGAAAAACCAAGCTTGAAAATTTGAAATTCCATAGCAGTGCAAAATGCGTTTCAGAAGTGCGAGTAAAATTCAGACTGTTTTAGGCAAACAAAAACTGAAAGAATTCATAGGCAGCAGCCCAGCCTTCCCTCCCCCAACTTTTAATATTAAGGTACCTACCTTAATATTACAGAAGGTACAGAAGGAAGATGCCACTGGACGGAAGTCTGTATCTTGAAAGACGAGGAGGAACTACTTGATAATATTTTAATGATTGTTTAAATCTCTTTATTTACTATTTAAACATTAATAACAATAATAACAATGTAGCCTATAACATACATGAAATCAAAATATATGATAAAGGTAGTACAAAGGTTTGGAGGCAGGAAATGAGATTATCCTACGTATCTAATACGATACATGAAAAGGTCCAGTATCACTTAAAGATACCGTGTGATAAGACGTGAACTCTAAACCTAAAGCAACTGCAAAATAATGGAGACTTCATAGTGGCTAAACCAACAGAGGGGATTAATGTGGAAATTAACGCTGTGTAAGTAATCCTGAAGAAGTAAAATGGAATGAAAAGCAAAAGGGGCACATAGTAAATAGGGAGAAAGATGGGAGGCCTAAACCTAACTGTATCAATGAGCATTTTTTAAAGTCAAAATAATAAGTCTTTTTATTGGCCAAGAAGTTGGCACACATATAAAATAAGAAAAGTGTCCCATGGTGATGATTATCAGCCTACGTTAGTGCAAACCACCCTCGAACTCTGGTTTAATGTTCCTCATTTCCCGTTGAGTCTGTTGGTGATCTCAGATCAGCTGGTCTCCACAGGGTGGGCTCACTGGTTCAGCTGCCTTGGCTGGGTGCACCTCACCTTTGGGTCAGCTGGGGTTCATGCTCTCTGAGACTTGGCTGGGTTGGGAAACTGCTGGGAAGTTTTCCCCATTCTTCTGGCACTCTTGAGTCGTCCTGATGTGTTCTCACAATCAGAAGAGGGTGAAGAGCTGGGTAAGCACTTTCCAAATCCTTGCCTGCACCACAGCTAACTTCCCATAGATTGGTCAGTGAGCATTTTAAAATTAAGAAGTTGGATGTGGTGGTGCACACCTGCAATCCTAGCACTTGGAGGCTGAGGCAGGAGAATCATTGCAAGTTCGAGACCAGCCTGGGCTACACAGTGAGCTCAAGGCCAGTGCATAGTGAGACACTGTCTCAAAAAGACAAAAAAAAATTTTTTAAATAAATAAATTAAGAAGGAAAACTGATATCAGATGCAAGTCTGGAAGTCAAGGAAAAGAGGAACAGAGGAAATGGTAACAACTTGCTATGTTGGTTTAGGCAGTAGTTTCTAGATCCAATATCAAAAGCATAGAAAATAAAACTTGATTAATTGAATTTTATTAAATTAAGATAATTTCTATATGAAAGGACACTATTAACAAAGTGAAAATACAGCCCATAGAATGGAAAAACATACTTATAAATCTTATATCTCAAGGGTATGGTATCTAGAATATATATAGAATTTTTATGACTCAACAATAAAAAACAAAGACCTCAATTGAAAATAGGCAAAGGATGCAAATAGCTGTTTCTCTAAAGAAGATACAAAAATTACACTAGATCATGTTCAACGTCATTAGTTTTTAGGGAAATAAAATCAGACCCTCAAGGAGACGCTATTATCACATCCCTTAGGATAGCTATAATAAAATAGATGGGACCATAACAAGTGTTGGCCAGGACACAGGACACGTTAAAAACTTCATACACTGCTGGTGTGGGCAAGATTGGGAATTTCTTAGTGAGGAGGATGAGCAGGGGGGCATGTTAGGAATTAACCAAAGGTGTCACTGCCTTGCATTAGGAGATAAGAGCCTAGGGTTGGAATACCAACCCCAATGCCCACATACATCACAGCTCTGGCGTTGATCTCTTGATATTGTTTGTTCCTTATCATCCATGAAATAAAGTTTGAGTCACTTGATCTCACTGATGTATTTAGCCCCACCTTTTGCCCTTGAAGGTAAAAAGATTCTGCAAGTTGAATGAGCTTCCTGCTGCCCACCCTCCCTGTTCCTATACCTTCACAATCTGTACCGCAGCCTCAAGGGGAAAGAGGCGCCTTTAGCCCTGGTGTACTCAGTCTCTGACTTTTAAGTATATATGTATGTGGCTGGCCTCCACCAGCTCGTTGCTGGACATGCCACTGCTGGACAAGGATGTCATCTAGAGCGTCTTGACTGACTTGTTGCAGTCTGAAAGGAGGCAGAAGATCAAGTTGGTCACAAATCTGTGCATCTGTGTAAGATGTGTGAGGCATTCAGTGAACAAAGAACGACAAAAAATTCCATCTGAGCCTTTAACAAGGCATGAGCTTTCCCTATTATAAATTCCCAGCTCAAAATTTGTTTAGAAATTAGTCTCATCAGTCTTCACACTTAGAATTTAAAATGTGCTGGTCTGATTGCTCACGCTCTCTGGGCTGGTCATCAAAGTCCCTAATGATGTAGCAAAAGAGAAATTTCCAAATTGAGACTATGTATACATCATTAAAGTAACACCCTTGAGTTATATTTAGGATGAAGATGCTCCATGGAGACCTCTAGGGTAGAGTGGAGACCTTGGATTGCTCTTCAAAGCCTGCCTTCACCACCGTCTCCTGCAGGTGTGGCCTCTGGAAAGACCCTCTCCCTCTTAGAGCCACAGGAATCTTTCTGGCAAAACAGGAATTGTTGTACATACCTCGTGCCAAATAAGGCTTTGGAAGTGAGTGAGTCTTGTTGAGCTATGAGATGTAGCATAAAGTCCAACATTTTATTCTAGTCTTTGGGAGTCTCCTCAGTTGTAATAAAACATACCAATCAAAACTAAGGTCAAGAGTTTGTCTATGTTGCCTCTTCTCAAAAAGGGGTTGAGTGAACTGAGATACCCCACAACCCGTTGAGGTCATATAGCTTTGTAAATAAAGATTTGAATCCCTCTTATCTCAGTTAATCCTGCTGTTGCTCAAGACACAAAGGTTCCACTTTGCCCTGATTTTGGAAAGCAACTCCCATTGGAGATATTGTCAGCAAAAAGTCAAAGACAGCTGACAGCCTCCAGTCCCCTGGGTTATTAGGGAATAGTTCAATCAAATAATACTTCGTTGAAATTTAACTGAATCGTCAAAGCTTTGGTCAAAAAAGTAATTGGAGCTTGAGTATAGATGTGATTTGAGAACGTCCCACATACACACACCCATCAGAACATGGGGTGATCAAACTCACCACTGCCAGTGGGCAAGGTGTGGCTTGTGAGCTCTGTGAGTACCTGGTGATTCTGTGTTTCCACAGGCTATTTCCCAAGAGCAGTGAACTTTAGAGTTTCTATGAAATGCTTCTAAGGGTATGACTAAACAGACTCTAGGCCTTTTCTCTTGAGTTAGTTTTTCTTCTCATCTTTATTCAGTGCAAGACATTTATCTTCATATACAATCAAGGTACTGCCAGCAAGCCCTTGATTAAGTTTATGAGAATTATTTTCTTAACCGTGTCTAAGCACATAATAGTAATGAGCTCTTTTCATTCTCAGCAACTCTGTTAAGCAACAGAAACACAGGTGAAAGCATAGTACCTTTCTCCAGAAACTTACACACAATAAACAAAAGAAACACAGAAGTAGAAATGTCATTACAAACCCCAAATCTCCATGTCTAATTTTGATCACTGGAATCTTAATATCACAAACATTATTTCCTGAAAGTTGAAATCCTCCCAATCATAGGTCAGCGCAAGTAAGAAACAGAAATGTTGCCTTTCGTGATTTACAAGAATTTCCCTTCTTAACCAATTTCTGCAATATTTAGAAATGAAACAGGTCATTCAGAATTTGAGCACAACAAAACTAAAGAATCTCTCAGCTAGAGGGAGCAGTGCTCTGAATGAATTCTACCAAGCAGCTTGCATGGCTTTGGCTGTCAACACAGATGCTGGGTAGGCGCTCTGGATTTTAAGGACACCAGGGCTATCCAATAAGGGACAGTCTTCTGGGGACTGAAGAGGTGATGAGGAAAGGAGGAGGCGTGGCATGCAAGCACAGGAATGGTCGCCACAACATTATTCATCATTCACTGAGCCTGTCTCTACCCCAGGTTGGGGCTACAACTGAATCCTTGTACCCATTGGCCATCTGGGGGAAAAGTAGGCTGGAACCTACGTAAAAAATTGGTCCAAGCAATAAATATACATCAGGAGATGCAGAAGGAGGAAAAAATACTCTCAGCTAGGAGAAAGGGAAAGAAAAGGTGGGGATGCCTCTCTTCCCTCCATCGAGCACCACAGAGGATGCCACAAGCAACCCCACAGTGTCACACTTGTCCTCCACATGCACCGTCAGCTCTTCTCTGCCCTAATGCTGCCCACAATGGATCCCCATATGCTCTCTGTTATAACAGCAGAATCTCTCTCTGATTTGTGTCCTCCTGAACTACTAAGGTCGGCTTTCATCTCCCCTTGCCACAATTTTTGCAGGAATGTCTTCACCTGCATCCCTAGTTCCCACTCTTCTTCTCTCCATCCCCTCTCATGCTGCCTGGAGAGCAGCCTTCCCAGGCCACAGATCTGATTCTCTTGAGAATTTCTGCTGACTTTCCATCAACCAAAATAGCAGATCCAAAATGTCATCAATAGTATATCAGCCTCCCTATTTAATTTCTTTTGGTCTTCCCATCACATGTCTTCATAAGTTATTTGCCTGTCTTTTTAGTTTCTTATCCTTGCATCCTTTTCAGTGACTCAAACCCTGGCCAAGGAAGTACCATTTTATTGGGTCCAGAACTGAAAGCACCAGCCGCCTGCAACCCTGTACCAGCAGGTGTAGACCCTTGGGTTTCTGACCAGGCATTGCTAACAGCTTGAACTCCTTTCTTATTTTGATCTTCTTACACCTTGGTAACCAATGCCATAGATGAAATCTGCTCATTTGGAAAGCTTCAGTTCATATCTGCTTTCTACGCTGGACTCTGACCAATAGACTCTTGCCCTGTATTGTGAGCAATGTTTCTCTAACTACTCCTTTAAAACTTTGACCTAATCTTAAGCAATAGAATCCATAAAATCATACATTGATATATTTTTTCTAGTACATATTAGATTAAAAGTATAATTACTAATATTAAAAATGTCTCCCTGTGCCACCTAGCATCATCCTCGCTCTGGGCAAGCACAGTCTCAGGAAGACCTCCCCTTTGGCCCTGCCTCCTGGCCATCTCCAGGTCCCCACTGTGTCTTGCCTGTGGCCCTGCTGGTTCTTCCACATTTCTGCAGCAGCAGTGTTTTTGTACTTCTGGACATTTTGATCTTGACTACTTCCCTGACCTCAAAACCCCTTCTTATGCTTAATTAGAAATTTCCCACACCTTGAAGCATTATTCAAATGTTATATTATGCTAAAGACAGCCTGTACAACCTCTGTACCCCACCTCTGTCACCCTACTAGATATGAACCTCCTTTCACAGTGGAATCCCAAATT
Source organism: Cavia porcellus (assembly GCF_034190915.1). Lineage (NCBI taxonomy): Eukaryota > Metazoa > Chordata > Mammalia > Rodentia > Caviidae > Cavia > Cavia porcellus. Next base: position 39,044,567 of record NW_026947501.1, on the reverse strand, counting down.
TCAAAAGCAGGTCAGAGGGTGCTCATTGAGTAAATAATTGAGTACCTTTGTTTTCTTCTTTGAAAAATAGAGATCTAATATTTACTGCATATTATTCTGAGAACCATGGTAATACTGTTTAACTAACATTATGGTATCACTGCTAATTGCTTAATAGAATAGAATGAAATAGAATGGAAATTGTTTGGGGATGTTGGTCTAGGGGCACAGAATGGGCAGAGGGCCCAGGAGAGCTCTGAGAGGGACCAAAGACCATGTCTTCAGAGAGCCCATGGCATGGCTGCCCTGGGTCTGCAATGATCTATGGCCCCAAAGCAGGGGGAACCTCAGGTGGGTTGGAGGGCAAAGATCGCAAAGTCAGCGAAGGATTGCTTTCAAGTGTCAGGCTGGCTTTGAGACTGTTAGGCTGCCTTTCAAACCTCAGGAGGCAAGGCATAGAGGAAAAATAAAAAACATTAGTTTTTTACATTCAAAATAGAAGCCTTGTATGCCAGGTTGGCAGATAAATGTTGAGCTGTTTCTTGATTACACCAGTCTGCAATGTAATCCACAGAGCCTTCCATTCTACTATCATTGAGGACCCTAAAGCAAACACCAGGAAGGTCTCACTTCATACAAGGCATTCTAGGAACCTTTAGGTAGATGATAGAGCTCTTGAGCAGCAGAAAACTCATTCTGTAGATAATCCAGTAAATATAACCTCACTGAATGTTAGAAATTTCTACTGGAGAAAGAGCTTTGAGTATATTGAGTATGATAAAAGTACCTATCAAGCCTTATCCCTTACTCTGGATCTGAGAGGTCATATGCAGAGAAGCCTCCTAAATGTAAGAAATGGGAAAAATACCTTCAGCCAAAACAAAATCCTCGTTTCTAAAAATTTTCACACTGGAGAGAAGTTTTGTGAGTGTGGGAAGCTTCCATTTGAATGTCACCTCAATCCGCAGAAAATTTGGAGCAGAGAAAGTCCATTTACCTGTAAGATATGTGGAAAAATCTTCAGCCACAAACCCAGTCTCACCAAGCATGAGGATTCTCATAGGGGAGAGAAGCCTTCTGAAAGGCTGTAGTGGGAAAGTCTGTAGTCAGAGACAGTGAAACATCAGAATATCCATCAGGAGAGAAGCTTTTTGAATGTAATGAGTATGGAAAATCGTTTAGTCAATAGAAAAACCTTACTATCAGAAAATTCATTCTGGGGAAAAACTTCTTGAATGCAATGACTATGAGGGAGCTTTCACTCAGAAATCAGCCTTGTGAGACAGCAGAGCACTCAGGTGGAAGAGAAGCCCTTCATATGTAAGTGTGGGAAAAGCTTCACTGAAAATTAAATCTTACTGATCATGAGAAAAATCATGTTGGAGACAAGCCCTTTAGATGTACATGAATATGAGACTGCCTTTGGTCAGGTGAAGTACTTCATAAAACTTTAAAGCAGTCACTCTGGAAGGAAACCTTGTGATGTAATGAATATGAAAAAACCTTCTGTTAGTGAACTTAACTTGCTGTATACATGAGGATTCATTCATTCAGCTGTCAAACCTCATGAATGCAGTGGATGTGGGAAAGCCTTCTCTCAGAGTTCATTTCTGTCTGCATGCTGGCAAGAAGTTGGATAGTTTGCAAGGAATGTGAAGACTCTCTCCCAATTCTAACCCTAATTCTGCATTTAGGAATATACACAGGGAGGAGTTGTATCAAGGTGGTGAACAAGCTAAAAGCTTACAGCTAGAGGTCGCACCTCAGTAAACATCAGAAAGTCCATACTGTTTACAAACCTTTTGAGCAGCTTCAAAATGGGAAAGCACACATCAGAAACGCACATCTCACAGTGCGTTCAAAACAGTTATGTTGAAGCAAAGCCTCACAAATGAGATGAACTTTAATGAATACTTAAAACGTCCAAGGCACCAACAATTTATATAAAAGACAGACAATGAAAACTCTGTGCCCAAACAAAAACTGCCTACAGCAAAGGCAATGCTGAAACTTTATATGCATTTCTTTAAAGCTGAAAATGGAAAGCAGGCCCGTTAATGCTCTCAAAATAGATCTGGAGGTCTTTGCCAGTGTAATAAGAAAAGAAGGTGTATGGATAAGAAAGGAAGAGACAAAAGTATCATTGATAACTAATGAATTTCTGTGGTCCTATTCAGCAGAGCAGAATTTATTAGAATTTGGAATATGAAAGAAATGGCAGCCAGACATGGGGAAATAATGAAACTATTTTAAAAATTACTTGGAGGTATTTGTTCTCAGAGTGAGGGCAATTGACCATGAATTGCACACGAAGGTAAAAGCCATGTGATTGAAGATAGAGGCTGTGCACTAAAATGATGAAGACCTTGAGAACAGGGAAATATTTCTTGTAACAAATTCAAAACTACCCAGTAGTTCTACTTGTGCATATGCTCAGGAAGTAGACACCAGGTAAGTGAGTACGGCTTGATTTGTCACAGGCAGAGATTAGAAACAACTTAAACACCATCAAGAACAAAACAGAAACCTCCAATGGGAAGTAGATACTACATCTGCAAAGCGCATTAGTGGAAAGATCTAACACATGTTCAGAGATAAAAATCAAATTGCAGAACAATGTGTGTTGTACAATATATTTTTGTAAATTTGAATTACAATTTCATAAAATTTTAGCACTGTGTATTGGTAATGGCTGTGTATGTGCATGCAAATGAGTTCTTATTTAATGGAAAGGCTGGAGGCCAAATGCTCAACGGTAGTCGTGAGTGGGGAAGGGGCCGAGGGAGGGAGGAGCTAGGTGGAGCCTAAGGGACTTCCGCCTTTTATATAAATAGTCATTTCTCTTAAGGTCTGTGTGTGAATCTATGAAGAAACTGGCCAGTGCTGGATTGTGATACGTGGATAGCTTGTCTCATTTTCTGCATCTTTTTGTACTTTTAAAATCTTTCAAAATCCATAACCCCGGGGTGGGGATGAAAACTGTCAAAATCTTGTCATCATGAATTCATTCCAAATCAAACACTAAACTTTTTATGAAAATAATTTCTAAAATCATATCATCAATGAGTGGATGAACTTGTTCTGAATAAGAAATGTTTTCTTAAAATTTAAAATGACAGTATAAAAAATTGGTCCCAAGCCAGTGATGCCCCTGGGATACCTGGAAGACACAAACAGGCACTGTTGTCATTCCTCACATCCTTGAGGGGTGTGAAGCCTCACATCCTTAAGGGGTTTATGACCATTCCACAGGTAAGGAGATGGAACCATTAGAGGCTCCAGGATCACACAGGTTCTTAAGAAGAGCTGGTCCAAACCCAGGTCCTTCTCCTCTGCAGCCCTGGTCTAGCAGCAGTAAGAACTCCCTAGATCACCTCCAAAGTCCCTGGCTCCCAGCAGATGGGCAGCTGGCCCTGTAGGCACCCTGGGTCAGACACACATACATTGTAAAATGCATGCCTATTATATCCTGTCTCCAAAGAGACACCTCCACTCCTCTCCAAGTGTCTGCATACTGGCCATCAAGGTTGACAGGGAGCATCTGGTGGGCACTGGATTGGGCCAGAATCTTTGGGTGACCAAAATCCAAAGCTGTATCCATGGAGTTGGAAATCTTTTGTTTTTTTCATGAAATCCAACTGAACTTTGTCATTGTTATTAAGCTTATCTCTTCCTGTATATGCTCACCTCCTCTCCCAATTTTTAGTACAAAAACTCACAAGTATTCATTTATGTAATGACCACTCTCTGTGGCCTCAGCACACACACACATCTGTGCACAAAGAGGCCTCTAAGGTTGCTATGAATGGTGTGTCTGGGGTCGGAGAGGGAGGAGATCTTTGCCCTGGTTTACCTGCTTCTCTGCCTGTAGGGCTGTCCACTTGCCAGGAAGCTATCACTTCTTCACCCACTGGGCCAGGACCTTGACCAGCCTCTGAGCCATCCATGTCCTTGTGTTGTAACCCAGTCTGTAGCTGCTTCCTGGCATAGGATAAGCAGGAAGTGCAGGGCAGAGTGGCTCACAGGTCCTGCTCTTTTTCAGATACCAGAAGAGTTGCATTTGAGTCAAGCTTGCTCAGAGGCTTCTAGGATTGACGCTGACTTGCCCTTTGGGGAAGCTTTCATCCACCTCCTTCCCATTCCCCACCTTAAAGCACAGAAATCCCTCTGCATGACAAATCATTTGAAAGCAATGATCAAGAGAAGATTGGGCTGGATGTGAGGTTTTTATGCCAGGTCTTCCTATATGTAAGGCAGGTGTCAGGCAGTCACTTGGTGATTGAGAGAATGGTGGAGCCGGCTATGGCCAGTACATCTTCCCAAACTAAGTACCTGGTAAATGGGATTGGGTTGGGATGGTGATGACTCTTTCTCTGTTGCTTACCTTGCTGATTCTTCACTGTTTTTAGGCTTTCCCCTCTCCCTCTCTGCCTTCCCCTCTCGCTTCTCTTCCTCCTCCACTTTCTCCTTCTGTCTCTGGCATATGAGAGATCAGACCCAAGACTTCATGTATGCATTAAGCCACACCTCCAGCCACTAAGCTTTATTGATCCATAATCCTGACCGATTCACTTCCTGACAACCATTGGAAGAGTTCTTTACGCAGTAGGTAAAGAGGCGTGGACAAGGTCTCAGGAATGGTTTCGAATTTAGTCCACTACAAGGTCATCAGACAGACATAGGCCAGCTGTTTACCCAAGCCCAGAGCTTCAGGTAGCGTGTGTAACTCAGATGCTATCTGGAATCACATGTCCCGCTGGGATCTAGATGAATTCCCCCAAGCTCTATCTAACATTTCTGGCATTGGCTGCAGAAAGACACTCATGTGGACATTCTGCTCCCTAGAGCTGCTTGTATGAGTGTGGTCTCAGCTCTGTCACACCAATCCAAAAATGAAAGCCAGCCTTCATCATTTTACATGTGCATTTACAATGACTTATGCCCTGCAGCTTCCTGAAGCTGGGGAGGTGTTAGGGAATAGAATTACAGGTGGATGGGAATTCACCTTGCAGCAAGCAAGCAGCTTCAAATTCCCCACCAACACTGCCAGAATCCTCTCTCATGGCCACTGCAGGTGTCTTAGTGGCTCCTTGCTGCAAACCCCCTCACTGGCCCCCCTCCTCTTATTCTCCCCGGGGAGGAAGATACACTGGCCTTTCATGATCTCCCGTCAAAAGGGCAGCCCCTGCCTGGGCAGGTGTAGCTCTTGCTGACACACAGATCTGGGGTCTCATTCATCATCTCTATCTAATCATTTACACATTCTCACATGCACACTCACACGCACACCCTTGCTGTCCAGCTCCAGTCATCCAGTGCTGGAAGGCTGGAGCGCTGACCTCACTGCTCCTCATCTCTCATTTCTCTTAACCAGAGGAGCCACTGCCTCATTACCTTTTGTCCATCTCTGTCTCACAAACCGAGCTGCTTTTCTGTGCAGTGTGAGAACACCAAGGGGAGAGCACAGAGACAGAGGGCACAGGAGACATCATCCCAGAAGGTCAGCGTGGGGACATTTGTGAGCTGAGCTTAGGATTCACAGAGGAGGAGACAGAAAGAATGGAGAGGGATTGACATGGACACAAAAGCAGAGGCATGGACACCCCTGATGTGTTCAGCTGACCTGGTGTCTGTGACCTGCAGAGGGAGTGAAACTGGAGCTGGATTCTTCAGGGCTTGCAGTCCTTCTAGAAGTTCAGGCGATGACAATTGTTTACCAGTTGTTTGGCAAGCTCAGAATTGGAGCTCACAGCAGTAAAGAGACAGCACTGTTGGGAGTGGTCATTGTGGTCAGGACACAGGATGCAAGGACTGTCCTGAGTATCCAGGAGGAACCAAATCCCCAGAGACAGAGGCTTCTACCCGGAGGAGTGCCGCGCTCAGGCTGGGCTGGAGGGCAGTCTGGCCACCCACAGCACAGAGGCCTGGAGGATGGGAGAGTGGAGGCTGCAAGTGAAGAGGCCAATGCCAAGGTCCAGGGACAGGGGAAAGACAAATCAGGGGAAGGGTGCTTGCCTAGAGCTGCCTCAGAGGCAGGAAGTGGGATGTAGACCCACTAGGTACCCTCACCTCTGCGCTTCATGACAAATAGCAGCACCCCAAGGTCACTGGAAGCATTTCTATGCTGTCTGCCCAAGGCCAATGCCAGACGGGGGCTCCACAAGGCCAGATTCCCCACATGTCATTCCAAGTCCCTGTTCCTGCCTCCTAGGCAGGGAGGGACAAGTGAGCAGACACTGCTGTCTCTCTTTCCCTTACTTTGTCCCTGCCTAATAAAATGTGTCTCAGTTTCCACACACCTGGCGGAAGGGTCTGCACTGCTCTGTGATATGTGTGACCTGTCTATCTCAAAATAGATACTACTTGGAGCTGTGGAGTCACAGCAGTGAGGGCTGAGGACATTTCTGTAAAACTTAAGTGTGTGTGAAGTAAGGATAGAAAATGATCCTAACACTACATAATAGAGTGTTGAGCTCAAAGACATTTTTCTGCTTACACACACATATTCACACATGCACGTATGTGTACATGTGCACTGACCCTTGTCACACACATGCATGCATACACATGGGCAATCATAAATATGTACATGTATGTATGTGTGCATGCATATGCACATGTAGATACACACATACTACACGTGTCCATATATACATGAGACAGCCAATGGGATGTGGCTGTAACTAGCTGAGAAATGAGAGGTGACAAGATCCTGGGATACGTGCCCAGAGCAATTCTCAGAGCCCCCCAACGTACGCTTACTGCAAGAATTACAGGAGGCTTTACATAAGACGAGTTGGACACAACAGCAGTGTGGGGAATATAAAAAAGGGAATATATTAGGCACTTGACATTGTGTCTCTTCATTGTAGTCTATCCTATGTGGTGGAGTGTGTTTTTATTTTTATTTCTCCTCCTTTATTTGCTACACTTTCTTAGGCTAAGTTCATTCTGGCTTGGTTTTTTTTGTTTTGTTTTTTGTTTTTTTTTTTTTTTTTTTTTGTCTTTTTCGGTACCAGGGATTGAACTCACGACTGCCTGCTTGCAAGTCAGGCGCTTATGCCGCTGAGCTAACTCCCCAGCCCCGCTAAATTCATTCTGCAGAGCTCATTTTTCCCTCCTACCCTCCTGGGGTTTTTTCTTTTAACCATCTATAGTAAATGCGAAACACTAGCACTACTTATGCTTGTTTTGTTCATTCTTTATTTGGGACAGAAAGAACCTTGAAACCACCTGCTGGACAATTCAGCACCCCAGAATCTGATTATAGATCCACTCACATAAGCAGTGGTAAAAGCTACAGTGAATGTTTATATTTAAAAATATATATTATTGAAATAAAAGACCCATTGCTATTAGTCTTCCTCAAAATCCTCCCCGTTGCTTTGAACTCGCTTACTTATCCCATGAGCCTTCTTGCTCTCCGAAGCAGCCCCGGAAGTCCTCTTTCATGTCTTCAGTCCCACTGTCATCACTGCACCATGTTCTGCACTGATTCAAGGACTTCGCTATCATGATCCTTTGCACTTTGGGGAAGAGCCAGAAGTTACACTCTGCCAGACAGAGGAGGGGAACACGGTGGCTGAGGTCACACCATGGTGTTTTTAGAGCCTGCCACAGGCAGGCACTCGGCAGCCCCATGCACCATACTGGTTCATCATCTCTCACGAGGACATCCACAAAGGAAGACTTCCAGAACTGCTTCCGAAAGTGGCAGGACTGAAGGGATGAGTGTTTGAAGCAAGGGGGGCTATTTTAGGAGAAATGATGACAACGTGCCTTTTACTTAGTACATTTAAAAATTTAAATATTATATGTTTATTTGATAATACTTGGTATGTGTATACTATGCACACACACATTTCATGCACACGCACTGAGTTCATGAGGAGTGCAATGTCACCTTAAATACTAGAGGGCCCTGGAGTCTGCATTTGATGGCCCTTTAATATTTTCTGATTAAAGCAAAACACTGCTAGCTAAGCCCCTCCTAGATTTTTCTTATCACTGATTATAGGTCTTGGGAGTTAATGTTTGATCCTAGTCTTAAAGAAATTATAGCCACAAACCTATGGCTCATATACAGAGGAAGGAGCCCTATAAAATGGACAGTAGTGGGCAGCCAGGCCAATAGAGCTGTGGGTCAGCAGTGGAGAGGGAGCTTGATCGACACCATGAGTTTCACCGGCAAGTACCAACTGCAGAGCCAGGAAAACTTCGAGGCCTTCATGAGGCAGTGGGTAAGTGCTGCACAGGCCACCAAGGCCACTGGTCACTGCAGAGAAGGTCTGGCCCTATGGGCAGTGGAAATTCAGTGTCAGGTGGGAAGGGGGCAAGGTTCACTTTACAGAGAATTAGAGGAGACTTCAGTAATGTCACTGGTGCCATTACTCACTGGACAAGGTCACCAAAAGGCACATGGAAAGAGCACTCAGCTAGATGGGATCTGGAACAAAGCCCGAGTCCAGGGTCTTCTATGGGAGACACTGTTCACTCATTTATGTGTGCATGTGTGCATTCACATACTCAGCCATGCACCTTCTAACACATTCAAGGGCAACCTCATGTCAAGCACTGTGCTGGACCCATAGCAGGGAAACTAAGAATGAAGAACCGGACTTCCAAGGTCACAGTTTAGAGAGATTGAAAAGCAGAACCAACTGTAGCAGGTTATCCCTAATATGCAGAAGGGTGGCTCTGTAGCAGACTGAGCACTTGCTATGCAATGACTCATTTAATCCTCAACCAAAGGCTCTGAGTTGGGTACAATTATTTTCTCCTTTCACAATCCAGGCTGAGAAAGGTAAGCTGGCCTGACTTGAGTCACATAGGTGTCTGGGTTGGGACTAGAAGCAGGCACCGATTCCCAGGGACCTGGTTTTAACCCGCTGCCTCCCACAGTGCAGGGGTGTGGAGGGAGGGATGGGGGAGTGAAGGGGAGGCTGGGAAGATAAGCAGGTGCCCCTAAGTCCCTGGGGAGGGGAGAATGTTCCAGGCAGGGGGAGCCCTGTGAGCAGAGGCTACAGTGTGGCCAGAGAGGGAGGGGAGAAGGAGAAGAGGAAGGAAACAGCACGGGCAGGGGAAAGCCTGGGGTTCAGCTCTTCTTCCATCCAAAAGTCACCTGCTTTTAATGTCTGGAGTCCCTTATCTGTGCAACAAGACCTGCCACTCATGCCGTCAGGACATCCCTTGAGCCTTCATTCCTATAAGAGCCCAAGAGAGCCTGGCACAGGTCTGCTTTCTACCTCCAATCACTTCTGCTTTGAGAGACCAAGCCTGGGAGAACTCTGGTTTCACTGGGTGTAGAGGATGAAATGCTTATGCTCCCACAGCACAGCCATCAACTTGTGAGGGAACACGGCCGAGAGGGAGTATGAGGCAGGAATTCCTTACGGAAAAGAAAGGATCTAGGTTGTAGCAGCCAGGACAGACCACCCCCCCTCCTGTCCTATACTACAGTCCTTGGTGCTCCCACCTCCCCAGTTGCTGTGACTTTGTCCTGCCCATGTCACAGTTTCTAGTGTCTGCTTCGGCCTTGCAACAGTAGCCCTGCTGTCTCTGAACCTCAGATGATTTCCATCAGGGCTGTCTGACGACCTCATCAAGAAGGCAAAGAATGAGTTGACAGAATCATACAGAATGGGGAGCACTTCAAGATCACCATCACTACAGGGTCCCAAGTGATGCACAATGAGTTCACCTTGGGTGAGGAGGCTGAGATGGACAGCATTACTGGAGAGAAGGTCAAGGTAGGATCATGCTCATGTGCAATGCTCTGCTGTTAGAACATCACCTAGAGCCTGGCCCAGGGCTTCCCGCCTCAAAGTTTCCATGTCTCCCAGCTCCCACTCTAGATACCCCATTTCTAAACCCATATCTTGGGAGAAGCAGAGAACATGTGAGAAAGCTCCTATTGTATTCCAGGGCTTGCCTGGGGGTTCTGGTCCCCAAACATGAGGTCTCCTCTATGGAGCACATGGAAAGAACCAGGCCCAGAACAGGATCTCAAGTCTCAGGTTTTTTGAGCAGGCACTTGGCCTGCCAATTCTCCTGAAATTCATCTAGCAATAGGTGTGGGAGGAGTCAGTGAAAAGTCCTAACCCAGGGCAAATCACTGTGGCCTTAGCTGAGCCCAGAGCAGTCTTGGGGTAAGATGTGTTAGAAGAGTGCTGGCAACTCCAGAATCTCTGGGCCAAGGCAGGCTCTCAGGGAAAACCTCCTCACTAAGCTAATGGTTGTGGCTCTCTCATCTGGGCAAAGGAGAAGTCAGCCTGCCATGCTGAAGGGATGGGGCAAGGCAGCTCTGTCCCCATAGGTCTGGGGTTCCAGGACACAGTGTCCCCTAGGATCTGGCTTCTGCTTCTCCCATGACACACGCACACACCAGTGTAGCCGGCAACACCAAGCAGCCCCCTTCTCTTCTCCCAGATAATTCTGTAAACTGGGCTCAGCATGTTGTCCCCACATATGCCTATTGCTCTTGGTTTCTCCTCTGTAGATGCCACACTGTAGACTAAAGCATATTACAGGATTTCCTGGGCTCAACCTGTAGGAAGGGACAGACCCATCATGGTTCTCCCACAGGCCTTCTCCAAGTGTCCATGGAGGGGAATTTTCAAGCTCAGCAGGGTCCTGTGCTCCTGCTTGTGTTTCTGTGCTTCCTCCTGCTGGGTGGCTCAGGCTGGAGAGGAGAGCACAGCAGAGATGACGGGTGTTCCCAGAGGACCCACACAGACCAGAGCAATATGTGTGCAGGCCCTGAATTCTGATGCCATCTCCCTCCACTGGCTTGGAGAATTGAGATCTCAGTGCTTTTGTTCCAGCAGTTGTCCTGGGCACCACTCAGATGTCCTGTGCTCTTTTCTAGATCATGCAACATAAACCGATGTCGGACAGAGATGTCCTGATGTTTTCTCTCTGTCTTCCATGATCCTATCCCCTGTTAGCATCCAGGATAGAGAGCACAGGGACCAGAGCATGTTGGTTGTCATCAGCTGACACTTGCACTGGAGAGCCAATCATTAGGGAGGATCTCCCTCTCCACAGATGGTGCTCAAAGGTCTCTCTGTCCCTGACAGACTGTGATTAACTTGGAAGGAGACCACAAGCTGGTGACCACTTTCAAAAATATCGAGTCTGTGACTGAACTCAATGGGGACACCCTGATCAGTTAAGTTAGCTCTCTGAGCTGGTGAATCTGGGTGCTGGAGGAGGAAGTGGGGGTGAAGGGTGGGGGACAGCTGAACTCCTCACCCCATGGCTCACTTCGTCCCCTGAACCCCAAGTTCTACACCTTTCTATATCTCCTACCACATCACTGAGGTTCCTTGTATAGCAGGTAGTTTACACAGCATCTCTAAGCTTCCCAACTGAAGTTTTCTAAAGGCAAATTGAGATATAAACAGCCATGAAAGGCCAGGGCCAGGTTCCTCTGACTGGGCCAGTCTCTCGGGGCTGTCACCCACAGATGTTTCCAGGGGAAGCACTCAGAATCATACCACAAAACTTGTGGGTTTAGGTGTTTAGGTGTGGTGTAAAATTTCAGTGAATGTTTATGATTTTGAAAACTGTATTACAGGAGGACACATTGTCGTCCTCTCCTCTAAATGCCATACGTCGCTTCAGACAGACTTCAGCATTTGGCCATTGGTCACAGCCTCTCCCAATTTTTGAGTGACCCTGGTGTCTTTAGCCAGTGGCTCTGTCTCTCAAAATGTGCTTAGGAAGTCATAGAAGGCAAAAGCCAGCCCAGGAGGCAGTGGTCCCCAAGTTCACGTGTGAGCATCCCTTAGCCAGGGACATTATGAGCATCAACCGTGAAATACTCAGTCCCTGTGCCCACACTGGCACCTTCGCAGCAGGATAGGGGACAGAAGATGAGCTGTCCAGGATGAGACCTGGCCAAAATCCTTCCACAGCTCCATCTTGCCCCATCCTCCTATCCCCTGCAAGGGAGGTGGGTCAGTGGGTCACTAGTCAGGTCAAGTGGTGTTCCACACACTGATTATTCTGAGAACACAGCCTGGTGTGATACATAACAGGTGCTCAGTGTAACTTTGTGGAACTGAATTGGATTGGGTGAGTGTGGGTGATCTTTCTATCTTAGCCACTGATATATAAGAAATTTAGCAAATGACAGCAAAATTCTCCACAGAAGAAAGCAAAAGGACAAGGACATAGGATTTCAAAAATAATTGTGAACTCGTGCTCCGGTCTTATAGAAAACACAGGAATCTTGAAGTTACTTCATGGGTTACCATATCTGGGGCTGTATTTGGGGGCATTAATTATTTAGTTTTACTCTTCCACAGCAGGTAAATATATCATGATTTGTTTTCTGGCTTTTAGATTTTGAAACTGGGTGACATTACCTTCAAGAGAATTGGCAAGAGACTTTATACAACTCAACATTTCATATTTTTGCTGTGTAAAATTAATGTAATAAGCTCTACTTTGAAAATTGTATTTTTTTGTGATGACTTCTCACCAATGATGCTGCTTGTATCCTAAGCTCTGATCATTTGCCTTCTTACAAGCTTTGATAACCACACCTTTTCTTCAACCAAGTGTGATCTGAGTTTTATTCTTGCCCTGAATACAGAATGCAAGCTGCCTGTCCATAAAAGAAAGCTATGTGTACCTGCATCTGTAGGGTGGCCCTGGTATCCCCTTCTCAGGCAGCTGAATGACAAGGAGTTGGATCAACAGGGTGTGCAGTGGGCTGGCCTTGGGGCAGCTCCACACAGGGACAAGACCAAGAACTGTGGGCAGGCAAGAGAGAACTGTGCACAAGAACCCCACCACCACCACCTAATAGACATAGACAGGCACAAAGGTCTAGCCACTGACCAATCCAAGGAACAACTTTTCTTCCTACACGTGGGCTGAGAAATGGACTTAGTGAGGGGAGCCAGAACTGGACAGAAGCATCTTGGGTGGACATTCTCTCCATGCCACAAGAAGGGAAAAAGGTCCTGAACACTCCCTTTAATAAGCAACTCAAAATGTGAAGTCTATTTGTAACCAGGGACAAGGGGTGTAAGATGATATATGCAAAGCAATAAACAAATAGTATTCAAAATGCCGATAACATCCAGGTCTTGTGAGGATTTATTCAAAGGTTCCATCTTCAGTGATGGAGATGAAACCTGAAGAAGCCCGTGTGTATGAAGCATCATGGGATGGTCTCCCTTAATATTTTCAGGGTGAGGTCCCTAACACCTTCCAATGCCACCAGAGCATAGCTTCCTAGAGAAATGTTTATGCACAGCCACAAAGAAAATCTTAAGTGATACACCTGGAAACTTGTTTACTGGTAAATATTTTGGTACACCAATGCTCTGAAATAACCTACAATGAAGTAAAGAAAGAAAGAAAGCAGATCTAAATGTGCTGATATTAGATAAACATTGATGGTTAAGTGTATTTGTCTCTTAGATAAATCATATCATTTTTAAACAGCAAATACAGAACCATAGTGACAATATTCATTTTATGTAACTTTTGATACGATTACCTACTTATGTACATGTATGTATATGAATTTACAGGAAAAAGCCTAGAAGACTGGAATATCAGACAATAGTGATTATCTTTTAAAAAATGCCTATTGTCTCTAGGATATGAACAGAATTGAGAGATCAAAGGCTTTCTGCATAATCTACATTGTTTGAATCATTTACAAGGAGCAAACTTTATAGAATTAGTTTTTAAATGAGAAATGAGCTTTTAAAAACCAGATAATTTAAGTGAAATACATTAAGCTGGAAGGCAGAGTTGTAACAATTATCCATGATTGGGGGCCTCAGCTTTCCACCTGTAAATGGTAAATACAGTGCTTTCAGTTGTGAGTTTTGTGAGGAGCGCAGGCAGTGGTGCAAGGCAGATGCCTTCCTGACCACACGCATTAGTTTCCATCCTCAGACTCCCTGGGCCATGATATGCAAAGTATTCACAGAGCATCTGTCACGCACAGAGGATTCAACTGCTGAGTGCAGAGGCAGAGACAAGGGAGACAAGAGGTGGGCTCTGTCCACCCAGCTGATAAACATCAGAACTGAGACACATTGCTCTCCACCTGTGGGAGGAGCAGCAAAGCCTCCAGGGATCTGACAGAATTCCCAGAGACTGCTCCTAAGGAAGGTTCTTCCCTGGGAACAGTGGTGGAGGGGAGAGGTCAGGATGTTTGTATGCTTCAGCTTGACAGGGAGAAGTAATTTTAGATGCTGATTTTGGAATTTCATGTAAGGGCTCAGACAACTTTGGGTGGGAATTTTGCTTTATATAAATCAAGAGCTGTAGACGGAAACAAGAATTTTTACCTTGATGTCTCCCAGCTCTTCTCTGCCTGTCCTCTTGGTGACTCCCTGAGAGGGGGAGCTGGCTTGCTTGAGAGCCTATTGATTGTTGATGGGAGGTTCTGATAGCCTTAATCACAAAGAAGCAGTCATTTGTTTCAAAAAGAAAGTAAGAGGCAGCAGTGGGGGCCTGAGAGAAGGAGGGAGTCTATGTAGGTGCATGGTTGGTTTTCAGAGCACTTTTTCTCTACCCATGGTGGACATCTCATCTTTTATCTTGCTAAACAGAGAGGTCTGAAAGCAGGTAGATGCACTGGCTGCTCAAGGAGTGTGAGGAAAGTGGAGGTTGGAAGAGAAGAGGGAGAGAGGAACTGAGTCTCCACTGTGAATTTTGGCTCACGGTGGTGATGAGGTTGGACTTGCCCTGAGGGATGGCAGGAATCAGAAAGCGGTTTTTAGCCCCACGTGTAACATGTTATGGAACAGTGTAGGGAATTCAGTGTGACTACAGTGAAGGTCCCAAGGTATTTGTTCCTTGTGTATTCTAAAGAGAAGTAAAGTCTGACCAAGGTCCCCAAATAACAGCTAAGTTTGGCCTTTAACACATGTATTTGTGGATACACTGGTGGAGATTTGGGGAAGGTATTGGCTGAAGACTGGTAAGCAGAGGTCCTGCACATTTTTCAGGTAGCCATAAGAGGCAGAATTTCACGGTGCAGATTTCATCCCAGTTTAACATTCCTTCAACAATTTTTCTAAGTATCCATTCTTTTGCTGTCATGGTGCAAAAATCCTTTTATAGACTAATAACACTACAAATTCATGCCTTTTTAGATTAAGCCAATTACCATGGTGTAAATATTTCTACTCTTGTCCAAATTCAAGATAGGAGTGTGAGGAAGAGCTTAGAAGAGCTTAGAAGAGACTCACCTGACTCAGCACAGCCCTTCTGCCTCTCCCTCTCGCCTTCACTTTCCCACTGTGAGAAGGGCCAGCCGGGCACTATTACCAGAACATCACACCTAACAAATTTAGTCTTCCTAGCAACCCTATGCAGAGAGAAAAATAGGGAAAGGGAAGCATGGATTGCCATGGTTAAAAGAGGAAGTGCCCCCCAAAAACCCAAGTATTGAGCTTTTGATCACAATGTGGCAATATTATATTGGGGTCTCCAGAGACAATTCAGAAGACAATTAGCAACTAATTTACAGACATTCCAAAATACCACAAAATTCAAGACAAAATCTCCTCTTCCAAGAGAAACTTCAAAATAGAAATAATGAAATAAAAGTTATATAGTAGGAAGTAGAGAGAGAGAGATCTTTCTCAAGAGGGAAGAGGTCAAGAGATGGAGCACGAAGGAAGTACAGCGGAAAAATAAAACATGCAGTCATGATGGAATTGTAGATAAGAAGATGTAAAAAATATTCAGATGAGTTATGTGCGTGTACCAACTCACAATGAAAGTAAATACTACATATGGCAAACACCAATAAAATCTACACTAAATCATTTCAGTAAAATTGTACAATTTAACACCATAGCTAATTGACTACTTTGCTATTTAAATGTAAGTTATCTGAGATGAAATAAAATTTAAAATCGAGTTCCTCAGCCGTACTCAAGAGCCCAGTACTCACTGTGTTCGTGACGACTGTACTGCACAATGGGCAAGTTCTGTGAGACAGCACTGCTCTGAAGAGATAGTAAAAAAGGCAGAGAAGCCACACCTGTTTGCTCAGGAACCCTGAGGTTGAATGGGCTTTGTTAGCTGCATTAATACAAACACTGAAATTCCATTTCACGTCTCGTTTGCTCTGAGATAAGCAAGTTCACCCACTTGCTCATTCATGCATTCACACACACTTTCTGAGCACCTACAATTTCCCAGGACCTGTGTCACATTCTAGGGATGGAAACACGAATAAAGATGCACAACCTCTGCCTTGGGGAGCTCCCCGGACGATGGTAATGGTGATGTTTTAGTGGTAATGAGTGGGAGGGTTACATATTAGGGAAAGGAGGAAGGAAAGAGCCTCATGATGGACATGCGTCTCTGGCTGGGGTAAAGCATCATAAGGAAAAGAAAGGAAAACAGTGATGACAGTGTAGATAGTTCAGCATGACAACCATGACAAAACTGATCCACCTTACTTTTTAGCAGTGAGGAGAGGAAGCTCCTGAAAGAAGGGAATCGCCTGTGCTCAGACATTTAGAGCCACAACCAGGGGAGAACACAGGCCTCTACTCCAGGATTCTTGCTAGGTTCTCCAGCATTACACTGGCTTTTTATGGCTGAGGTTGCATTTGTTTTTAAAAAGTTACACTCAGCTTTTTTTCCATTCAACTACTTAGAATAAGATATGTCTATTGCGAGTTTAATTTTTTGGTAAAGAAACCTAACTGAATATACTGCTGAGGGGAGGGACTGGGTGTCAAACTCAGGACTTGGCGCTTGTCGGCCAGGCACTTTATTACAGAGCTGACTGGCCCCCTTATTTGACACTTTTAAATGTAATAGGACATAATAGATAATATAAAAACATAATACAAGGTGATCAACAATGGTTACCATAATGCCTCCCGCTATTTCTAATAGAATTGCCTATATCATTAGTTGTTATACAATTGAACAAAACCGTAAAGAATAAAACCGACAAAACCAAAACATTGGAGATATTGTAGGTCTTCAAAAGTAGATAAAAGTCAACGAGAATGGGCGTTATAATGAATCTCATTATCTTCTCAGCTGATGCCTAAACTTTCGAACCTGATACTATCCAGCAAAACAGAATAGAGGAACCTCAGTCAAAAACAAGATGGTGAGAGTAATACAGGGCTTCAAATCGAGATAATAGAAAGTCAAAGTGGGTTACTATATTATATCCTGTTATATTTTTCCCTTTAATTAAATGGATAAAAATAAAAAAGTAAATAATGGAGTGGAGATTGAGAAAAAAGAGGGCATAACAGCGAAACAGGGCAGATCAAAACATAACCATTTAAGCAGAATAGTGTTTCACCACCAGATAATCCATTATGTCCACCCTTTTGACTTGACCGATTCTGTTCTGTTATGTCACATTTGGTTTTACTCTCTTCCAAAAAAGCAATAAGAACCGTGGGAGCAATGAAACCCAAAATGTGTAATAGTCATTGTACAAAAGAGAGGAAAAGAAAGTGCTCTAAACTATATAACTGCATGTATATTTAAATGTATAAGATAGAAAATGATATCACAGAGTTTTATTGGATCATTGAACAGAACTGTTTGCAGTATCATTGTTGGAATGTCCACTCTACAAGCTTTAATTTTGTGACTTGAACAATTATTTCTAAGATGGCAATATGTAATCCATTAACTAGTGATTTCCTACTGCGCATTTTTTTCTTCTGTAAATCTGTATAACTTGTACCCCTTCACTGTTTATTTTTCTTTCTTTTCTTTTCTCCTTAAATAAAATAAAAAAAAAATAAATGTGATAGGAAGCTTTGCTTTGAGTCCAGCTAGGTTCAACAGAAATCATGAATCTTTTGTACCAGGAGCGATGCCAGCTCTGCAGTTCAGCCTGGAAGACTCGGGCCCATCGTCAGGAGGAAGAGCCTTTGTAAGGGAAGGGCTGGGAACTGAAGTCTGCACGTCACCTACGGAACTCATAAAAGTGCCAGATAAACACTCGAAGGTTTACAGAAATGATGACATGCTGCACAGTGTTGAAAAGGACAGAAGAGGACCCTGTCTATTTAACAGTAGTGAGGTGGCGATGGGAACAAAGTCTGAAACAGAGGCCCAGGGCCAAGCTCCAGGAGGGAAGGCGGGCTGCTCACCAAAGACAGGACATCCACAGCAGCTGCAAGTCAGGGCGAAGGTGGCCTCAGCAGCTCCTTCTCTCTGCATGCCCAGCATTCTCTGCACACACGTGTGTGACGTCCTTTTCCTAGAACACAGAATGATTCTATGAAACAGACATTGTTTTATAAATCATAATAAACTGTGTCATCATATTAAACTTGTCCCCTGCCTAGGTGGAGTGATTCTCCATCTTTGCTCTCAATAGTGGTTTACC
Source organism: Cavia porcellus (assembly GCF_034190915.1). Taxonomy (NCBI): domain Eukaryota; kingdom Metazoa; phylum Chordata; class Mammalia; order Rodentia; family Caviidae; genus Cavia; species Cavia porcellus. The sequence goes on along the minus strand of NW_026947501.1, from coordinate 39,026,224 downwards.
AGTTGTTGGCCAAGCTCTGAAGTGGAGCTCATGACAGAAAAAGGAGAGCATCTTTGGGAATGGCCATTGTGGCCAGGGCACGGGACAGCAGGACTCTGCTGAGTATTCAGACCTATGGCCTCAGGAGCAAGCAGAGCCCCAGAGACAGAGGCTTCTACCTAGAGGTGTGCCCCGCTCAGGCTGGGCTGGAGGGCGGTCTGTCCAACCACAGAGGCCTGGGGGATGGGAGAGTGGGAGCTGCAAGTGAAGAGGCTGATATCAAGGTTCAAGGAGAGAAATGGGGGTGAGGGTGCCTGTCTAGGGCTACCTCAGAGGCAGGGAATGGAGCTATAGACACACTGGGTACCCTCGCCTCTGCACTTCATGACACACAGGAGCATCCCAAGGTCACGGGAAGCATTGCTATGCGCCTGCCCAATGTCAGTGCCAGATTGGGGTTTCCACGAGGCTGGGTCCCCACATGTCACCCCAAGTGCCTGTTCCTGCCTCCTAAACAGGAACGACAAGTCGGGAGACACAGCTGACTCTCTTTCCAACACCTTGTCCCTGTCTAACAAACTGGTCTCAGTTTCCACACACCTGGAGGAGGGGTCTGCACTGCCCTGTGACATGTGTGACATTCCCATCTCAAAAGAGAGACCGCTTGGAGCTGTGGAGTCACCCACATCATCAGAGAGGAAGTCCCTGAATGGAAACAGCACGTGGGGCTGAGGACAATTCTGTAAATATTAAGAGTGTATAAAGTAAGGATAGAAAATAATCCTAAGGCTATGTAATAAAGTGTTGAGCTCAAAGACATTTTTTGTTTACACAGACATGCACGTACATATAATTGTGAATGGAAATGTTATCACACACATGCTTGCATACATGAGCAAACATATACAGAAATCTACACAAATGTATGTGTGTATGTACACGTAGATACACATATACTACACTTGTGTCCATTTAAACATGAGACAGGAAATGGCATGTGGCTGTAACTAGCTGAGAATGAGAGGTGACAAGATCCTGGGACACGTGCCCAGAAAAATTCCCAAAGTCGCCCATGTGGGCTTCCTGCAAGCTCTCCAGGAGGTTTTGGATAGGACGCCTTGGACAGGACAGCAGTGTGGGGGATATGAAAACAGGCCAGTCGCCATTGGGCACTGGACATTGTGTCTCTTCATGGTAGTCCATCCTAGGTGGTAGAGTGTGTTTTTATTTTTCTTTCTCCTCCTTTATTTCTTACATTTCCTTCGCTTAAGCTCATTCTGCAGAGCTCATTTTTCCCTCCTACCCTCCTGGGTTTTTTTCTTTTCTCCATCTCTAATAAATGTGAAACTCTAGTGCCATTTATGCTTGTTTTGTTCCATTCTTTGTTTGCCACAGAAAGAATCCCGAAACCACCAGTTGGACACTCCAGCACCCCAGAATCAGATTATAGATCCACTTACACAAGCAGTGGTAAAAAGTACAGTGAATATTTATGTTAAAAAATATATTGTTGCAGTAAAAGACCCGTTGCCATTAACGCTCTGCAAAATCCTCTCCTTGCTTTGAACTCGCTTACTTATCTCATGAGCCTTCTTGCTCTCCGAAGCAGCCCCGGAAGTTCTCTTTCATGTCTTCAGTCCCACTATCATCACTGCACCATGTTCTGCACTGATTCAAGGGCTTTACCTTTCATGATCCTTTGGACTCTGGGGAACAGCCAGAAGTTGCACTCTGCCAGACAGAGGAGGGGAACACGGAGGCTGAGGTCACACCATGGTGTTTTTAGAGCCTGCCACGGGAAGGCACTCAGCAGAACCATGTACCATATTGGTTCATCATCTCTCATGAGGACACCCACAAAGGAAGACTTCCAGAACTGCTTCCGAAAGTGGCAAGACTGAAGTGATGAGTGTTTGAAGCAAGTGGGGCTATTTTAGGAGAAATGATGACCATGTAGCTTTTACTTAGTACATTTAAAAATTTAAATATGGCCTGTAAGTTGTGATCTACTTAGTATGTGTATACTATGCACACCACACGCACACGCACATGCACACGCACACGCATACTGAGGTCATGAGGAGTGCAATGTCACCTTAAACACTAGAGGGCCCTGGGCTCTGCATTCGTAGCCCTTTAATATTTGCTGAATTAGAGCAAAACGCTACTGGGCCCCTCCCAGATTTTTCTTATCATTAATCATTGTTCTTGGCAGTTAATATTTGAACCTGATGACAAAGAAAATGAGGGTAAGGAGCCCCTATAAAATGGCCAGTAGTGGACAGCCAGGCCACCAGAGCTGTGGACCCACAGTAGAGAGGGAGCCTCATTGCCACCATGAGCTTCACCGGCAAGTACCAACTGCAGAGACAGGAAAACTTTGAGGCCTTCATGAAAGCAGCGGGTGAGTGCTACACAGGTCTCAAAGAACACTAGTCACTGCAGAGAAGGTCTGGCCTCTATGGGCAGTGGAAATTCAGTGTCAGGTGGGAAGGGAGGCAAAGTTCACTTTACAGAGAAAGTTCACTTTACAAAGTTCACTGATGTCTTGTCACTGGTGCCATTACTCACTGGACAAGGCTACCAAAAGGCAAGTGGAAACAGCACTCAGCTGGATGGGATCTGGAACAAGTGATCTGGAAGAAGTGTTGACTGACACTTCTAGGGAGACCCTGTTCACTCATTTATGTGTGCATGTGTGCATTCACATATTCACTCATGCACCTTCTAACGCGTTCAAGGGCAACCTCATGTCAAGTTCTGTGCTGGACCCATAGCGGGGAAACTAAGAATGAAGAACCAGACTTCCACGGTCACAGTTTAGAGAGACTCAAAAGCAGAACCAACTGTAGCAGGTTACTCCTAATATGCAGAAGGGTGGCTCTGTACCAAGCACGGAGCTGAGCACTTACTATGCAATGACTCATTTAATCCTCACCAGTTGATCTGAGTTGGGTACAATTATTTTCCCCCTTTACAATCCAGGCTGAGAAAGGTAAGCTGGCCTGACTTGAGCCACATGACAGGAAGTGTCTGGGTTGGGACTGGAAGCAGGCTCTGCTTCCCAGGGCCCTGGCTTTAACCTGCTGCCTCCCACAGTGAGGAGTGTGGAGAGAGAGATGGGTGAATGAAGGGGAGGCTGGGAAGATGAGCAGGTGCCCCTAAGCCCCTGGGGAGGGGAGGGTGTTCCAGGCAGAGAGAGCTCTGTGAGCAGAGGCTGCAGTGTGGCCACGGAGGGAGCAGAGGAGAAGAGAAAGGAAACAGCATGGACATGGGAAAGCCTGGGGTTCGGCTCTTCTTCCATCCACGAGTCACCTGCTTTTAATGTCTGGAGTCCCTTCTCTGTGCAACAGGACCTGCCACTCATGCTGTAAGAAAATCACTTGAAACTCCATTCTATAAGACCTCAAGTTACCCTGGCGTAGAGCTGCTTTCTACATGGTGTCCTGGCCTAATTATTAGCAGCCCCTTCTGTCACTTCTGCTTTGAGAGACCAAGCTTGGCAGAAGAACTCTGTGGTTCCACTAGGTGTAGAGGACAAATTGCTTACAGGCCCACAGCAGAGCCACCAGCATGTGAAGGAGCACGCGGCAAGATAGAGAATGAAGCAGGAATTCCTCATGGAGAAGAAAGGATCTAGGCCTTAACAGCCATGCCAGGCCGCGCTCCTTGCCAGGCCAATTCTACAGCCTTTGATGCTCCCAGCTCCCCAGTGCTTGTGACATCATCCTGTCAATGTAACAGCTTCTCTTGTCTAACTTGGCCATGTGATTCCTCATCTGCTGTCTCTAAACCTCACATGGTTTCCACCAGGGCTGCCAGAGGACCTCATCCAGAAGGGGAAAGACGCCAAGGGGATGATCGAAATCGTGCAGAATGGGAAGCACTTCAAGTTCACCATCACTTCTGGGTCCAAAGTGATACACAATGATTTCACCTTGGGCGAGGAGGGTGAGATGGAAAGCATAACTGGAGAGAAGGTCAAGGTAGGAGGAGCCCCTTTGCCATGCTGTTTCTAGAACTTCTCTGAAGCCTGGTCTAAGGTTTCCTCCCTCAAGGTTCCCATGACTCAAAGCTCCAACGCTGAACACCCTATTTTTAAACTCACATCTTGGGAAAAGCAGAGACCCCAGAGGAAAGCTTTTCTTGTATTCCCAGGGCTTCCTGGGGTTCTGGCCCCCAAACATGAGGTCTCCTTTGTGAGAGCACACTGAGGGAACCAAGCACAAAGCAGCATTCCAAGTCTCAAATTTTTTGACCAGGCTCCTAGGTTCTCAATTCCCCTGAAACTCCTCTGGCAATAGGTGTGGGAGGAGTCAGTTAAAACCCCTAACCCACAGCAAATCACTGTGGCCTTAGTTGAGTCTAGAGCAGTCTTGGATAAGACAATTTGGAAGAGTGCTGACAACACCAGAATCTCAAGGCTTAGGCAGGCTCTCAGAAAAAACCTCTTCACTAAGCTGATGGCCATGGATCCCTCATCTGGGCAAAGGAGAGGTCAGCCTGCCATGCTGAAGGCAGTGGGCAGGGCAGCTCCATCCCCACAGGTCTGGAGCTCCAGGACTCAATGACACCCAGCACCTGACCTCTGCTCCTCCCCATAACACACCTCACACCCCGGTGCTCCCCAGATGACTCTGTGCAGTGAGCTCAATGTGCTGTCCCCACCTCTTCCTATTGCTCTTGATTTCTCCTCTGCAGATGTCACACTGGAGACTGGAGCACATTTCAGGACTTCTTGGGTTGTGCCTATGGGAAGAGACAGCCATCATGGTTCTCCCATGGGCCTTCTCAAAGTGTCCATGGAGGGGAATTTTCAAGCTCGGCGCAATCCTGTGCTCCTGGTCGTGTTTCTGTGCTTCCTCCTCCTGGGTGGCTCAGGGTAGAGAGGAGAACACAACAGAGATGATGGGTGTTCCCGGAGGTCCCAAGCAGACCAGAGCAATATGTGTGCACACCTTGAATTCTGATTCCGCCTCCCTCCTCTGGCTTGCAGAGCTGAGACCTCTGTGCTTGTGTTCCAGTATTTGTCCTGGGCACCACTCAGCTGTCCTGTGCTCTTTTCTAGATCCCACAGCATAAACCAAAGTCTGACAGAGATGTCCTGATGTTTTCTCTCTGTCTTCCATGTTCTTCTCCCTGTTAACATGAGGCTCAGGAGCACAGGGACCAAACTGTGTTGGCTATCATCAGCTGACACCTGCAAAGGGGAACCAACTCATTAGCAAGGGTCTCGCTCTCTACAGACCCTGCCTCACAGGCCTCTCTGTCTCTGACAGGCTGTGGTTAACATGGAAGGAGACAACAAGCTGGTGACAACTTCCAAAAATGTCAAGGCCATGATTGAACTCAATGGGGACACCCTGACCAGCGTAAGTGACTCTGGGTGCTGATGCAGGAGGAGGAGGAAGTGAAGGGTGATGGACAGCTGCACCCCACCTCACCCCCTGCCTCACTTCCTTCCCTGAACCCCAAATTCCCCACCTTTCTATATCTGTTAGCACATCCCTGAGGTTCCTTGTGTATCAGGTAGTTTGCACAGCATCTCTAAGCTTCCCAACTGCAGTTTTCTAAAGGGGAAACTGAGGTATAAACAGCCATGGAAGGGCAGGGCCTGGTTCCTCTGAGCTGGCCAGGCTCTTGGGACTGCTACCCACAGCTATTCCCTTGGGAAGCACTCAGACTCAGAACTTATGAGGTGGGTGCTTAAATGTAATATTTCTGTGACTGTTTATAAATTTGAAAGCTGTAATACAGGAGGACACCCTGCTGTCCTCTCCTCTGAATGCCCCACCTCACTTCACACAGACTTCAGTGCTTGGCCTTTGGCCACAGCCTCTCCCAGTTACACAGTGAACCGGCAGTCTTTAATCTGCAACTCTGTCCCTTAAATAGTGGTTTAGGGAATCATAGAAGGCAGGACCCAGCCCAGGAAACTGTGGTCCACAGGTTCTTAGTGGGAGCATCCCTCAGCCGGGATAGTGTGGACATCAACCATGAAATTATTAGTTATTTTTTTTTACTCTTTCATATCAGGGAAACATTTTATGATTTCTTTTCTGGCTTTTAGACCTTCCAAATGGGTGACATAACTCTCAAGAGAATCAGCAAGAGAGTTTAGACAAGTCTGCATTTCACATTCTTTGCTGTTGAAATTAATGTAATGAAGTAAACTCTATTTTAAGAAACTATATTTTTTTGTGATGACCTCTTATTGATAATACTGTTTGTATTGCAACCTCTGATTGTTTGTCTTCTAGTGAACCTTTGTAACCACACATTCTCATCCACCAGGTGTGATCTGAGTTTTACTCTTGCCCTGAATACAGAAGGCAAGCTGCCTATCCATAACATAAAAGCTATGTGTGCCTGCATCTGTAGGGTGATCCTTGCATGGCCTGCTCAGGCAGCTGAATGAAAAGGAGCTGGAGCAACAGGGTGTGCAGTGGGCTGCCTTGGGGCAGCTCCACAAAAGGACAAGACAAGAAAATTTGGGTAGGTAAGGGAGAACTGTGCCCATGGGCCCCCACCACAAATAGGCACAAGGTGCCAGCTACTAACCAACCAAAGGAATAACTTTTCTCCGTACAGGAGGGCTGAGGAAGGGGCTTAGTGAGAGGAGCCAGGACTGGACAGAAGCATCTTGGGTGAACGTTCTCTCCATGCCGAAAGAAGGGAGAAAGGTCCTGAACACTCCCTTTAATAAGGAACTCAAAATGTGAAGTCTGTTTGTAACCAGGGACAAGGGACATAAGATGAGATATGCAACGCAATAAACAAATAGTATTCAAAATGCCGATAACATCCAGTCCTTGTGAGGATTTATTCAAAGGCTCCACCTTCAGTGATGGAGATGAAACCTGGTGAAGCCCACGTGGATGGAGCATCATTGGATGGGCTTCCTTAATATTTTCAGGGTGAGGTCCCTAACACCTTCCAGTGCCACCAGAGCATAGCTTCCTAGCGAAGTGTTTATGTACACCCACAAAGAAGATCGTCAGGATGCACCTGGAAACTTGTTTACTGGTAAACAATTTGGGAAAGCCTGCTCTCAAGTAACCTACAGTGCATTAAATAAAGTAGATCAAATGTGCTGCTATCAGATAAATATCCCATTGATAGGCAAGTCTATTTGTCTCCTAGATAAATTATATGATTTTTAAAAAGCAAATCAGAACAATATTGACAATATTCCTTGCATGTAAATTTTGATACAACATAAGATAACCTACTTATGTACATGTGTGTATATAACCTTAGTAGAAAAAGCCTAGAAGATTGGAAAAGCAGATGATAGTTATTATCTCAAAATAGCTATTATCACTAGGCTACAAACAGAAATGAGATATCAAAGTCTTTCTGCATGATCTGCATTGTTTGAAACATTTACAAAGAGCTAATGTTTTAGAATTAGTTTGTAAATGACAAATGAGCTTTTAAAAACCTGTTAATTTAAGTGAAATACATTAAGCTGGAAGGCATGGTTGTAACAATTATCCATGATTGGGGGCCTCAGCTTTCCACCTGTAAATACAAAGCCTTTCGTTGTGGGTTTTGTGAGAAGCCCGGGCAGTGGTGCAAGGCAGATGCCTTCCTGACCACACACCTTACAGTTTCCATCCTCAGACTCCTTGGGGGAGACCCACTGGCCACGATATGCAGAGTATTCACAGAGCATCTGTCATGCACAGAGGATTCAACTGCTGAGTGCAGAGACAGAGACAAGGGAGACAAGAGGTGGGCTCTGTCCACCCAGCTGATAAACATCAGAACTGAGGCACATTGCTCTCCACCTGGGGGAGGAGCAGCAAAGCCTCCAGGGATGTGACAGAATTCCCAGAGACTGCTCCTAAGGAAGGTTCTTTCCCCGGGAACAATGTGAGAGAGGTCAGAATGTTTGTACCTTTCCACCTGCCAAACAGAATTAGATGCTGATTTTGGAATTTCATGTATGGGTTCAGACAAGTTGGGGTGGGCATTTTGCTTTATATAAATAAAGAACTGTGGGTGGAATCAGGTATTTTTACCTTTATCTCTTGCAAATCTTCTCTGCCTGTCCTGTTAGTGCCCCCTGCAGAGATGGAGCTAGTTTACATGAGAGCCAGCTGATTTTTTGATGGAAGCATCTGACAACCATAATCACAAAACAGCAATCATTTCTTTCAAAAAGAAAATAAAAGGCAGCGAAGAAGGCTGGGCAAAGGAGGGAGTCCATCTAGGTTCATGCTTGATTTTCAGAGCACTTTTTTCTCTACCCATGGTGGACATCCCATCTTTTATCTTGCTAAACATCAGAGGTCTGAAAGCAGGCAGAAGAGTTTGCTGTTCAAGGAGTGTGAGGAAAGTGGGGCTTGGAAGAGAAGAGGGAGAGAGGAACTGAGTCTCCACTGGGCTCACGGTGGTGATGAGGTCGGACTTGCCCTGAGAGATGGCAGAAATCGGAGAAGGGTTTTTCACCCTAAGAGTAGCATGGGATGGAACACAGTGCAGGAAACTCAGTGTGGCCACAGCAAAGGTCCCAAGGTATTTGTTCCCTTGTGTATGCTAAAGAGATGTAAAGTCTGACCAAGGTCCCCAAATAACAGCTAAGTTTGGCCTTTAACACATGTATTTGTGGATACACTGGTGGGGAGTCGGAGAAGGTATTAGCTGAAGAGTGGTAAGCAGAGGTCCTGCACATTTTTCAGGTATCCCTAAGAGGCACAATTTCACAGTGCAGATTTCACCCCACTTTAAGAGTCCTTCAACAATCTTGCTAACTATATATTCTGTTACTCTCATGGAGCAAAAATCCCTTTATAGACTGACAGATACTGCAAATTCATAGGCTCTATGATTAAGCCCTTTACTGTGGTGTGAATATTTCTACTCTTGTCCAAATTTAAGATAGAACTGTGAGGAATGCAGAGCTTAGAAGAGACTCACCTGACTCAGCACAGCCCTTCTGCCTCTCCCTCTCGCCTTCACTTTCCCACAGTGAGAAAGGCCAGCCCAGCAGTGTAGTAATAGGTCACACTCAGTTACTCACTCCAGATAGGCTGTGCTCTATTATCAGGACTTTATTTACACCTAAGAAATTTAGTCTTCCTAGCAACCCTATCCATAGATAGAAGTGAGGATGTTAAAGCAAGGGTTGCCATGGTTTAAAGAGGAAGTACCCCCAAAGACCCAAGAATTGAGCTCTTGATCACAATGTGGCAATATCAAGAGTGGGGCTACAGAGACAATTCAGAGGGTAATTCGCAACTACTCTGCAAACATGGATTCTAAAATACCGTGGAATTCTGACAAAATGTCTGCTGTTAGACAAGAAACTTTGAAATATAAGTAACGAGACAAAAGTTAAATAATGGGAAGTAGAAAGAGAAATCATTCTTACATGGGAAGGGAATCAAGGGATGGAGTGAGCAGGGAGTACAGGGGGAAAGTAAAATAGGCAATCAGGATGCAATTGTAGGGAAGAGGATGTAAGAGCATTTGAGATGAGTGATGTGCGTGCATGAACTTCTCACAATGAAAATAAATACTACATACTGCAAACATTTACTAATTATAGCTGCACTAAAACATTACATGAAAATTTTACAATTTAATGCAGTAGCTAATGGACTCCTTAGCTATTTAAATGTAAGTTACTTGAAATGAAATAAAATTTAAGATTGAGTTTTTCTGCAGAACTGGGAATTTCTGTGAGACAGCACTGCTCTGAAGAGATTGTAAGCAAGGAAGGAGGGAGCCACACCTGTTTGCTTAGAGACCCCGAGGTTAAATGGGCTTTGTTGGCTGCTTTACCATAAAAACTCAAATACCATTTCATGTCTCTTTTGCTCTGAGATAAGCAAATTCACCCACTTGCTCATTCATTCATTCATACATTCATGCATTCACGCACACTTTCTGAGCACCTACCATGTCCCAGCACCTGTGTTACATTCTAGGGATGGAAGGATGAATAAAGATGCACAGCCTCTGCCTCGGGGAGCTCACAGGACGATGGTAATGGTGATGTTTTAGTGGTAATGAGTGGGAAGGGCTACATACTAGGGAAAAGGAGGAAGGAAAGAGCCTCATGAAGGACATGCGCCCCCGGCTGGGGTAAAGCGTGATAAGAATAAGAAAGGAAAACAGCAGTGATGACAGTGTCGATAGTTCAGCGTGCAGGAGCCATAATGAAATTCTTCGATGTACTTTTCACAGTGAGGAGAGGAAGCTCCCGAAAGAAGAGAATCGCCTGTGCTCAGACATTAGGGCCTCAGCCAGAGGAGAACACGGACCTCTCTTTATACCCCAGGACTGTTTCTAGGTTCTCACTGCACTATATTGGCTTTTTATGGCTGAGGTTGAATTTGCTTTCAAGAAGTTACACTCAGTTTTTTCCATTCAACTACTTAGATTAAGATATGTCTATTGTGAGTTTAATTTTTTTTTTTTTTTTTTTTTTTTTTTTGTTTGTTTGTTTGTTACCTGGAATCTAACACAGGACCTGTGCTTGTCACGCAGACACTGAGCTAACTCCCTGGCCCTCTAATTTGACACTTTTAAATGTGATAGGAAGCTTTGCTTTGAGTCCAGCTGGGTTCAACAGAAATCATGAATCTTTTGTACCAAGAGCGATGCCAGCTCTGCAGTTCAGCCTGGAAGACTCGGGCCCATCGTCAGGAGGAAGAGCCTTTGTAAGGAAAGGGCTGGGAACTGAAGTCTGCACGTCACCTACGGAACTCATAAAAGTGCCAGATAAACAATCCAAGGTTTAGAACAATGATGACACGCTGCACAGTGTTGGAAAGGACAGAAGAGGACCCTGTCTATTTCACAGTAGTTAAGTGGCGATGGGAACAAAGTCTGAAACAGAGACTCAGGGCCAAGCTCCAGGAGGGAAGGCGGGCTGCTCACCAAAGCCAGGACACCCACAGCAGCTGCAAGTCAGGGCGAAGGTGGCCTCAGCAGCTCCTTCTCTCCGAATGCCCAGCATTCTGTGCACACGTTTGCAACATCCTTTTCCTAGAACATAGAATGTTTGATTCTATGAAACACATGTTGTTTTATAAATCATAATAAACCATGTCATCATATCAAACACTGTCCCCTGCCTAGGGGGAGTGATTCTCCATCTCTACACACAATAGTGGTTGCCAGTTGTTTGCCAACCTCCGAAGCAGAGCTCATGACAGAAAAAAGAGAGCATCTTTGGGAATGGTCATTGTGGCCAGGGCATGGGACAGCAGGACTCTCCTGAGTATTCAAACCTGTGGCCTCAGGAGCAAGCAGAGCCCCAGAGACAGAGGAGTGCCCTGCTCAGGCTGGGCTGGAGGACAGTCTGTCCAACCACAGCACAGAGGCCTGGAGGACAGGAGAGTGGGAGCTGCAAGTGAAGAGGCCAAGGCAGGATTGAAGCTGCTACTTTGAATTTGCAATTCAATGTGAATTATCACCTCAGGGCTTGTTGATAAGAAGAGGCCTTCAACCTCAAGGTCCAGGGAGAAAAATGGGGGTGAGGGTGCTTGTCTAGGGCTGCCTCAGAGAGAGGAAGTAGGGCTGTAGACCCCACTGGGTACTACTACCTCTGCGCTTCGTGACAAACAGGAGTATCCCAAGTTCCCTAGAAGAATTTCTATGCCATTTGCCCAAAGCCAGTGCCAGAAGGGAGTCCACAAGACCCACACGTCACCCCAAGTCCCTGTTCCTGCCTCCTAAACAGGAATGACAACTCGGGAGATACAGCTGACTCTCTTTCCACCACCTTGTCCCTGCCTAACAAACTGGTCTCAGTTTCCACACACCTGGCTGAGGGGTCTGCACTGCTCTGTAACATGTGTGACCGTCCCATCTCAAAACAGAGACTGCTTGGAGCTGTGGAGTCACCCACATCATCAGAGAGGAAGTCCCTGAATGGAGACAGCACCTGATGTCAATTCTGTAAATATTAAGTGTATGTAGAGTAAGGATAGAAATGATCCTAAGGCTACGTAAGAGAGTTTTGAGCTCAAAGACTGCTTACACACACATATTCACACATGCACGTACATGTACATGTGAATGGATATGTTATCACACACATGCATGCATACACATGGGCAAACATACGTAGATATGTACATGTGTGTGTGCATGCATATGCATACATAGATACACACATACTACATGTGTCCATGTATGTGAGACAGGAAATGGGATGTGTCTGTAAGTAGCTGAGAAAGCAGTCATGACAAGATCCTGCGACACGTGCCCAGAGCAATTCCCAGAGCTTCTCATGTGGGCTTTCTGCAAGCTCTCCAGGAGGTTTTGGATAGGACGCCTTGGACAGGACAGCAGTGTGGGGGATATGAAAACAGGCCAGTCGCCATTGGGCACTGGACATGGTGTCTCTTCATGGTAGTCGATCCTAGATGGTAGAGTGTGTTTTTATTTTTCTTTCTCCTCCTTCATTTCCTACATTTCCTTCGCTTAAGTTCATTCTGCAGAGCTCATTTTTCCCTCCTACCCTCCTGGTTTTTTTTCTTTTCTCCATCTCTAATAAATGTGAAACTCTAGTGCCGTTTATGCTTGTTTTGTTCCATTCTTTGTTTGCCACAGAAAGAATCTCGAAACCACTTGTTGGACACTCCAGCACCCTAGAATCTGATTATAGATCCACTCACACAAGAAGTGGTAAAAAGTACAGTGAATGTTTATGTTAAAAAAATATATTGTTGCAGTAAAAGACCCGTTGCCATTAACCCTCTGCAAAATCCTCTCCTTGTTTTGAACTCGCTTACTTATCCCATGAGCCTTCTTGCTCTCCGAAGCAGCCCCGGAAGTCCTCCTTCATGTCTTCAGTCCCACTATCATCACTGCACCATGTTCTGCATTGATTCAAGGGCTTTGCTTTCATGATCCTTTGCACTTTGGAGAAGAGCCAGAAGTTGCACTCTGCCAGACAGAGGAGGGGAACACGGTGGCTGAGGTCACACCATGGTGTTTTTAGAGCCTGCCACAGGCAGGCACTCGGCAGCCCCATGCGCCGTACTGGTTCATCATCTCTCACAAGGACATCCACAAAGGAAGACTTCCAGAACTGCTTCCGAAAGTGGCAGGACTGAAGGGATGAGTGTTTGAAGCAAGGGGGGCTATTTTAGGAGAAATGATGACCATGTGGCTTTTACTTAGTACATTTAAAAATTTAAATATGGCCTATAAGTTGTGATCTACTTAGTATGTGTATACTATGCTCACAACATGCACACGCACACACATACGCACACTGAGGTCATGAGGAGTGCAATGTCACCTTATACACTAGAGGGCCCTGGGCTCTGCATTCGATGGCCCTTTAATACTTGCTGAATTAGGGCAAACTCTGCTAGGAATGTCTCATGTTTTTCTTATCATTGATCATTGCTCTTGGCAGTTAATATTTGAACCGGATCATAAAGAATTTATAACCACTGACCTATGGCCCCATATACAGAGAGGAAGGAGCCCCTATAAAATGGCCAGTAGTGGACAGCCAGGCCACCAGAGCTGTGGACCTGCAATATTGACGGAGCCTCATCGCCACCATGAGCTTCACCGGCAAGTACCAACTGCAGAGCCAGGAAAACTTCGAGGCCTTCATGAAGGCAGTGGGTGAGTGCTACACAGGTCACCAAGGCCACTGGTCAGTGCAGAGACGGTCTGGCCTCTATGGGCAGTAGAAATTCAGTGTCAGGTGGAATTGGGGACAAGGTTCACTTTACAGAGAATTAGGGGAGACTTTAATGATGTCTTGTCACTGGTGCTATTACTTACTGGACAAGACCACCAAAAGGCAAGTGGGAACAGCACTCAGCTGGATGGGATCTGGAACAAATGGATCTGGAAGAAGTATTCACCGACACTTCTTAGGGAAACCCTGTTCACTCATTTATGTGTGCATGTATGCATTCATAGATTCAGCCATGCACCTTCTAACAGATTGAAGGGAAACCTCATGTCAAGTTCTGTGATGGACCCATAGCAGGGAAACTGAGAATAAAGAGCCAGACTTCCAAGGTCACAGTTTAGAGAGACTGAAAGGCAGAACCAACTGTAGCAGGTTATCCATAATATGCAGAAGGGTGGCTCTGTAGGAAGCATGGGGCTGAGCACTTGGTATGCAATGACTCATTTAATCCCCACCAAAGGCTCTGAGTTGGGTAAAATTATTTTCTCCTTTCACAATCCAGGCTGAGAAAGGTAAGCTGGCCTGACTTGAGTCACAAGATGGGAAGTGTCTGGGTTGGGACTAGAAGCAGGCACTGCTTCCCAGGGCCCTGGCTTTAACCCGCTGCCTCCCACAGTGCAGGGGTGTGGAGGAAGGGACAGGGGGGTGAAGGGGAGGCTGGGAAGATGAGCAGGTGCCCCTAAGTCCCTGGGGAGGGGAGAGTGTTGCAGGCAGAGGGAGCCCTGTGAGCAGAGGCTGCAGTGTGGAAAGAGAGGGAGCAGAGAAGGAGAAAAGAAAGGAAATAGCATGGGTAGGGGAAAGCCTGGGGTTCGGCCACTCATGTTGTCAGGACATCTTTTGAGCCTCCATTCCTGTAAGAGCCCAAGAGAGCCTGGCGCAGGGCTGCTTTCTACATGGTGTCCTGGCCTAATTATTAGCAGCCCCTCCAGTCACCTCTGCTTTGAGAGACCAAGCTTGATAGAAGAACTCTATGGTTCCAGTACGGGTAGAGGCCAAATTTCTTATAGTCCCACAGCAGAGCCACCAGCATGTGAAAGAGCAAGTGGCGAGATGGAGAATGAAGCACAAATTCCTTACGAAACTGCCTACGTTACAGCAGCCAGGCCAGGCAGCGCTCCTTGCCTGTCAAATCCTACAGCCCTTGATGCTCCCAGCCCCCCAATGCTTGTGGTATCATCGTGTCCATGTCACAGCTTCTCTTGTCTACCTTGGCCATGTGATCCTTTACCTGCTGTCTCTAAACCTTACATGGTTTCCACCAGGGCTGCCTGATGACCTCATCCAGAAGGGGAAGGACACCAAGGGAACGGTTGAGTTCGTGCAGAATGGGAAGCACTTCAAGTTCACCATCACTTCTGGGTCCAAAGTGATACAGAATGATTTCACCTTGGGCGAGGAGTCTGAGATGCAAAGTATTACTGGAGAGAAGGTCAAGGTAGGAAGAGCCCTTTGCCATGCTGTTTCTAGAACTTCTCTGGAGCCTGGTCCAAGATTTCCTGCCTCAAGGTTCCCATGACTCCCAACTCCCACCCTGGATACCTCATTTCTAAACTCACATCTTGGGAAAAGCAGACATCCCAGAGGAAAGCTTTACTTGTATTTCCAGGGTTTTCTGGGGGTTCTGGCCCCCAAACATGAGGTCTCCTTTGTGGAGCACATGGAGGGAACCAGGCACAGAACAGGATTCCAAGTCTCAAATTTTTTGACCAGGCTCCTAGGTTCTCAATTCCCCTGAAATTCCACTAGCAGTAGGTGTGGGAGGAGTCAGTGAAAACCCCTAAACCAGGGCAAATCACTGTGGCATTAGTTGAGTCCAGAGTAGCCTTGGATAAGACAATTTGGAAGAGTGCTGACAACACCAGAATCTCAAGGCTCAGGCAGGCTCTCAGAAAAAAACCTCTTCACTAAGCTGATGGCCATGGATCCCTCATCTGGGCAAAGGAGAGGTCAGCCTGCCATGCTGAAGGCAGTGGGCAGGGCAGCTCCATCCCCACAGGTCTGGCGCTCCAGGACTCAATGACACCCAGCACCTGACCTCTGCTCCTCCCCATAACACACCTCACACCCGGTGTAGCAGGTACCACCAAGCAGAACTCTTCTCTGCTCCCCAGATGACTCTGGGCACTGGGCTCAGCGTACTGTGTCCACCTCTTCCTATCGCTCTTGATTTCTCCTCCACAGATTTCACACTAGAGACTGGAGCACATTTCAGGACTTCCTGGGTTGTGCCCGTGGGAAGGGGCAGGACATCATGGTTCTCCCATGGGCCTTCTCCATGTGTCCATGGATGGAAATTTTCAAACTCAGTAGAGTCCTGTGCTCCTGGTTGTGTTTCTGTGCATCTTCTTCCTAGGTCGCTCAGGTTGGAGAAGAGAGCACAGCAGTAATGAAGGGTGTTCCCAGAGGACCCACACACACCACAGCAACATGTGTGCAGGCCCTGAATTCTGATGCCACCTCCCTCCCCACTGGCTTGGAGAGCTGAGACCTCAGTGCTTGTGTTCCAGCATTTTTCCTGGGCACCACCCAGCTGTCCTTTGCTGTTTTCTAGGTCCCACAGTATAAACTGAAGTCTGACAGAGATGCCCTGATGTTTTCTCTCTGTCTTCCATGCTCCTCTCCTCTGTTGGCATGCAGGGTCAGGAGCACAGGGACCAAACTGTGTTGGCTGTCATCAGCTGACACCTACACAGGGAAACCAACTCATTAGCAAGGGTCTCGCTCTCCATAGACCCTGCCTCATAGGCCTCTCTGTCCCCGACAGGCTGTGGTTAACATGGAAGGAGACAACAAGCTGGTGGCAACTTTCAAAAATGTCAAGACCGTTATTGAACTCAATGGAGACATCCTGACCAGTGTAAGTGCTCTAGGTGCTGATGGGTGAGAGGAGATGCAGCTGCACTCTTTGTCACCCCATGCCTCACTTCCTCCCCTGGACCTGAAATTCTCCAGCTTACTATATAGTCTACCACTTCCCTGAGGTTCCTTGTGTATCAGGTAGTTTACACAGCATCTCTAAGCTTCCCAACTGCAGTTTTCTAAAGGGGAAACTGAGGTATAAGCAGCCATGGAAGGGCAGGACCTGGTTCCTCTGAGCTGGCAGGCTCTTAGGGCTGCTACCCACAGCTATTCCCATGGGAAGCACTCAGACTGACACCACAGAACTTGTGAGGCTGGGTGCTTAAATGTAAAATTTCTGTGACTGTTTATAAATTTGAAAGCTGTATTACAGGAGGACACCCTGCTGTCCTCTCCTCTGAATGCCCCACCTCACTTTAGACAGACTTCAGTGCTTGGCCTTTGGTCACAGCCTCTCCCAGTTGCAGAGTGAACCCACCATCTTTAATCTGCAGCTCTGTCTCTTAAATAGTGGTTTAGGGAGTCACAGAAGGCAGAAGCCAGCCCAGGAAACTGTGGTCCACAGGTTCAAGTAGAAGCATGTCTCAGGCAGGGACAGTGTGGGTATTAACCATGAAATGTATTATTTATTTAGTTTTGCTCTTTCTTATCAAGTGAACATTTATGATTTCTTTTCTGGTTTTTAGACCTTCCAGCTGGGTGACGTCACCCTCAAGAGAATCAGCAAGAGAATTTAGACAAGTCTGCATTTCACATTCTTTGCTGTTGAAATTAATGTTATGAAGTAAACTCTATTTTAAGAAAATACATTTTTTGTGATGACTTGTTATTGATGATGCTGGTTATATTGTGAGTTCTGATCATTTGCTATTGGGTTCTGTCCTAGATCCCCAATCTCCCAAAAGAGTGTATGGCGGAGGTTAAATAAAAAGAGACAGTTTGTAGGATTTTTAGGGCTCCAGGAGGGTAAAAACCCTTTAATGAAACTCGAGACTTTGAGGGTAAAGACAAAGGATTCTCTGATCAGCCCACTTATATTAGGACCAAGGGCAAAGGGCGGAGAGACTGAGGAAAGTGCAGGCAATGAGCAGGACCTTGGGAGTCACTTCAAGGATGTCTCCAAGTCATGAATCAAGTCAATTAGTAGCAGTGTCTTATCATGAAGACATGGTAGAATTGAGACTGTAGGAGTAATCTTTGCAGCTGCAGTCTCTACCTTGTTTATTAGGGTTGGAGCCAGAGTGTCCGCAGCTGTGGCCTTATCTTGCCCTTTGAGGGATCTCTGGCCTCACAGGCCACTACAGGCCTCAGCCAGGATGAGTGATTCATAGAGGTTCACTTACTATGAATCAGCTCCTGTCACCAGGAAAAGGGCATAGGCCTTGGACAGTATCACAGATAAACATAGAATGCCAATTGGTAAAATTTAAATCCTGCTAAGAGCCTCCAACAGTTTGCCTTCTCATGAACCTTGGTAACCACACCCTCTCATCCACCAGGTGTGATCTGAGTTTTACTCTTGCGCTGAATACAGAATGCAAGCTGCCTGTCCATAACAGAAAAGCTACGTGTGCCTGCATCTGTAGGGTGGCCTTGGCATGGCCTTCTCAGGCAGCTGAAACGCAAGGAGCTGGAGCAACAGGGTGTGCAGTGGGCTGGTCTTGGGGAAGCTTCACACAGGGACAAGACCAGGAACCATGGGCAGGCAAGGGAGAACTGTGCCGATGAGCCCCCACCCCCAGTAGACAGGCACAAGGGGCCAGCCTGTTACTAACTCAAGGAACAACTTTTCTCCCTAGGAGAGCTGAGGAAGGGACTTAGTGAGGGGAGCCAGCACTGCACAGAAGCATCATGGGTGAACGTTCTCTCCATGCCATGAGAAGGGAAAAAGGTCCTGAACACTCCCTGTAATAAGCAACTCAAAATGTGAAGTCTGTTTGTAACCAGGGACAAGGGGTGTAAGATGAGATATACAACGCAATAAACAAATAGTAGTCAAAATGCTGATAACATCCAGGCCTTGTGAGGATTTATTCAGAGTCCACCTTCAGTGATGGAGATGAAACCTGGTGAAGCCCACGTGGATGGAGCATCATTGGATGGTCTCCCTTAATATTTTTAACATGAGGTCCCTAACACCTTCCAGTGCCCCCAAAATGTAGCTTCTAGAGAAGTGTTTATGCACAGCCACAAAGAAGATAGCAGGTCATGCACCTAAAAACTTGTTTACTGGTAAGCAATTTGGGAAAGCCTGCTCTTAAGTAACCAACAATGCATTAAATAAAGAAAGTAGAACTGAATGTGCTGCTATCAGATGAATAAGCAAGTCAATTTGTCTCTTAGATAAATTGTATTATTTTTAAAAAGCAGCTTTCAGAATGATATTGACAATATTCCTTTCATGTAAATTTTGATACAACAAAGATTACCTACTTCTCTGCATATATGTACATAAACTTAGAGGAAAAAACCTACAATATTGGAAAACCAGATAATAGTTATTATCTCAAAAATATCTGTTATTAGTAGAGTAGGAACAGGATTGAGAGATCAAAGATTTGCATGATCTACATTGTTTGAATCATTTACAAGGCGTTAATCTTGCAAAATTAGTTTTTAAATGAGAAATGAGCTTTTAAAAACCAGATAATTTAAGTGAAATACATTAAGCTGGAAGGCAGAGTTGTAACAATTATCCATGATTGGGGGCCTCAGCTTTCCACCTGTAAATACAAAGCCTTCCTTTGTGGGTTTTGTGAGGAGCCCAGGCAGCAGTGCAAGCCAGACGCCTTCCTGACCACACACCTTACAGTTTCCATCCTCAGACTCCTTGGGGGACACCCGCTGGCCATGATATGCAGAGTATTCACGGAGCATCTGTCATACACAGAGGATTCAACTGCTGAATGCAGAGGCAGAGACAAGAGAGAGAAGAGGTGGGCTCTGTCCACCCAGCTGATAAACATCAGAACTGAGGCACATTGCTCTCCGCCTGCTGGAGGAGCAGCAAAGTCTCCAGGGATCTGACAGAATTCCCAGAGACTGCTCCTAAGGAAGGTTCTTCCCTGGGAACAGTGGGGGAGGGGAGAGGTCAGGATGTTTGTATGCTTCAGCCTGACAGGGAGAATTTTAGATGCTGATTTTGGAATTTCATGTAAGGGCTCAGACAACTTTGGGTGGGAATTTTGCTTTATAGCTGTAAGAGCTGTAGACAGAAACAGGTATTTTTACCTTGATGTCTCCCAGCTCTTCTCTGCCTGTCCTGTTGGTGACTCCCTGAGAGGGGGAGCTGGCTTGCTTGAGAGCCTGTTGATTGTTGATGGGAGGTTCTGATAGCCTTAATCACAAAGAAGCAGTCATTTGTTTCAAAAAGAAAGTAAGAGGCAGCAGTGGGGGCCTGAGAGAAGGAGGGAGTCCATATAGGTGCATGGTTGGTTTTCAGAGCACTTTTTCTCTACCCATGGTGGACATCTCATCTTTTATCTTGCTAAAGATCAGAGAGGTCTGAAAGCAGGTAGATGCACTGGCTGCTCAAGGAGTGTGAGGAAAGTGGAGCTTGGAAGAGAAGACGGAGAGAGGAACTGAGTCTCCACTGTGAATTTTGGCTCACGGTGGTGATGAGGTTGGACTTGCCCTGAGAGATGGCAGGAATCAGAGAGGGGTTTTTAGCCCCACGTGTAACATGTTATGGAACAGTGTAGGGAATTCAGTGCGACCACAGTGAAGGTCCCAAGGTATTTGTTCCTTGTGTATTCTAAAGAGAAGTAAAGTCTGAGCGAGGTCCCCAAATAACAGCTAAGTTTGGCCTTTAACACATGTATTTATGGATACACTGGTGGGGAGTCAGGGAAGGTACTGGCTGAAGAGGGGTAAACAGAGGTCCTGCACATTTTTCAGGTAGCCATAAGAGGCACAATTTCACAGTGCAGATTTCACCCCACTTTAAGTAAAGTGTCCTTCAACAATCTTGCTAACTATATATTCTGTTACTGTCATGGAGCAAAAAACCCTTTATAGACTGATAGATACTACAAATTCATATGCTCTAAGATTAAGCCCTTTGCTGTGGTGTAAATATTTCTACTCTTATCCAAATTCAAGATAGGAGTGTGGGGGCTGGAGATTTAGTTCAGCAGCATAAGCGCCTGCCTTGTAAGCAGGCAGTCATGAGTTCGATACCCGGTACCGATAAAAAGGAAAAAGACAAAAAAAAAAAAAACAAAAAGATAGGAGTGTGAGGAATGCAGAGCTTAGAAGAGACTCACCTGACTCAGCACAGCCCTTCTGCCTCTCCCTCTCGCCTTCACTTTCCCACTGTGAGAAGGGCCAGCCCAGCAGTGTAGTAACAGGTCACACTCAGTTACTCACTCCCGATAGGCCAGACACTATTATCAGGACTTTATTTACACCTAAGAAATTTAGTCTTCTTAGCAACCCTATCCATAGATAGAAGTGAGGATATTAAAGCAAGGGTTGCCATGGTTTAAAGAGGAAGTACCCCCAAAGACCCAAGAATTGAGTTGTTGATCACAATGTAGCAATATCAAGATTGGGGCTACAGAGACAGTTCAGAGGGTAATTCGCAACTACTCTGCAAACATGGATTCTAAAATACCATGGAATTCTGACAAAATGTCTGCTGTTAGGCAAGAAATTTCAAACTATAAGTAACGAGACAAAAGTTAAATAATGGGAAGTAGAAAGAGAAACCATTCTCAAGTGGGAAGGGAATCAAGGGATGGAGTGAGCAGGGAGTACAGGGGAAAAGTAAAATAGGCAATCAGGATGCAATTGTAGGGAAGAGGATGTAAGAGCATTTGAGATGAGTGATGTGCGTGCACGAACTTCTCACAATGAAATAGAATACTACATACTGCAAACATTTACTAATTATAACTGCACTAAAACATTACATGAAAATTTTACAATTTAATGCAGTAGCTAATGGACTCCTTAGCTATTTAAATGTAAGTTACTTAAAATGAAATAAAATTTAAGATTGAGTTTCTCTGCAGAACTGGAAATTTCTGTGAGACAGCACTGCTCTGAAGAGATTGTAAGCAAGGAAGGAAGGAGCCATACTTGTTTGCTTAGAGACCCAGAGGCTAAATGGGCTTTGTTGGGTGCTTTACCATAGAAACTCAAATACCATTTCATGTCTCTTTTGCTCTGAGATAAGCAAATTCACCCACTGGCTCATTCATGCATTCACGCACACTTTCTGAGCGCCTACCATTTCCCAGCACCTCTGTTACATTCTAGGGTTGGAAGGATTAGTAACAATGCACAACCCCTGCCTTGGGGAGCTCCCCGGACGATGGTAATGGTGATGTTTTAGTGGCAATGAACGGGGAGGGTTACATATTAGGGAAAAGGAGGAAGGAAAGAGCCTTATGATGGACATGTATCTGCAGCTTGGGTAAAGCGTGATAAAGACAAAAGGAAAGCCACAGTGATGACAGTGTCGATAGTTCAGCATGCAGGAGTCCTGAGGAAATTCTTCAAATGTACTTTTCACAGTGTGGAGAGGAAGCTCCCGAACGAAGAAAATCGCCTGTGCTCAGACATTTAGGGCCTCGGCCAGAGGAGAGCACAGGCCTCTCGTTCTACTCCAGGACTCTTTCTAGGTTCTTACTGCTTTATAGTGGCTTTTTATGGCTGAGGTTGCATTTGCTTTTAAAAAATTACACTCAGTTTTTTCCATTCAACTACTTAGACTAAACTATTTGTATTTTTAGCTTATTTTTTTAAAAGAAGCATAATTTGATATATAAATATATAATTTGATGTATAGATACATACATGTACATATATGTTATTTATTTTAGTTTTATTAGTTTTTTGTTACCTGGAATCAAACTCAGGATCTGTGTTTGTCACGCACACACTTTGCTACTGGGCTAACTCCCTGGCCCCCTAATCTGACACTTTTAATGTGATAGGAAGCTTGCTTTGAGTCCCGCTAGGTTCAAGTAGAAATCATGAATCTTTTGTACCAATAGTGATGCCAGCTCTGCAGTTCAGCCTGGAAGACTCGGGCCCATCATCAGGAGGAAGAGCCTTTGTAAGGAAAGGGCTGGGAAGTACAGTCTGCACATCACCTACGGAACTAATAAAAGTGCCAGATAAACACTCTAAGGTTTAGAACAATGATGATATGTTGGACAGTGTTGTGAATGACAGAAGAGGACCCTGTCTATTTAACAGTAGTTAAGTGGTGATGGGAATAAAGTCTGAAACAGAGGCCCAGGGCCAAGCTCCAGGAGGGAAGGCGGGCTGCTCACCAAAGATAGGACATCCACAGCAGCTGCAAGTCAGGGCGAAGGTGGCCTCAGCAGCTCCTTCTCTCTGCATGTCCAGTATTCTCTGTACACACGTGTGTGACGTCCTTTTCCCAGAACACAGAATGCTTGATTCTATGAAACAGACATTGTTCTATCAATCATATTAAACCATGTCATCATATTAAACTCTGTCCCCTGCCTGGGAGGTGAGGTTCTCCATCTCTACATTCAATAATTGTTTACCAGTTGTTTACCACGCCCAGAAGTGGAGCTCATGACAGCAAAGGGAGACCATCATTGGGTATAGTTACTCTGGCCAGGGCACAGGACACTAGGACTTGCCTGAGTATTCAGACCTGTGGCCTCAGGAACAATTGGAGCCCTAGAGACAAGAGGCTTCTACCCGGAGGAGTGCTGCATTCAATCAGGGCTGGAGGCCTGAAGGATGGGAGAGTGAAGGCTACAAGTGAAGAGGCCAATGCCAAGGTCCAGGGAAAGAGGAGAGAGAAAGGGGGTGAGGGTAGTTGTCTAGGGCTGACTCAGAGACAGGAAGTGCGGTGGTAGACCCACTGGGCATCATCGCCTCTGCGCTTTGTGACATACAGGAGCATCCCAAGATCCCTGGAAGCATTCTTATGCTGTCTGCCCAAGGCCAGTGCCAGATAGGGGGCTCCACAATGCCAGGTTCCCCACATGTCACCCTAACTCCCTGTTCCTGCCTCCAAGGCAGGGAGGAGGCAAGTGAGCGGATCCTCCTATCTCTCTTTCCCTCACCTTGTCCCTGCCTAGTGAAATGCAGCTCAATATCCACATACCTGGCTTTGGGTTCTGTACTGCCCTGTGATATATTTCAAAAGGGAGACTGCTTGGAGCTGTGGAGTCACCCACATCATCAGAGAGCAAATCCCTGAATGGAGACAGCACTGGACCTTGAGGACAATTCTATAAAAATTAAGTGTATATAATGACAATTAGGATAGGAAAATTTCCTAAGTGTCTGCAAACAAAATTTTGAGCTCAAAGTCATTTTTCTACGTGTGCTACATATATATCCACATCTTCACACAAGTATACACACTTGTGCATACAAATACATGCAAACACAAAAATATGCATACACATGTGTGCACATATAAGTACACATAATTATGCACATAGCATATGTGTATCCATATATACGCACATAGAAGTCTGAAAGAAAAATAATGTTAATGCTTAATTTTAAAAATATTTATTACAGTAAAAGACAGATTCCCAGGAGTCTCCTGTAAAATACTCCCCCTTGCTTCAGACACACTGATTCTTGCCGCTTTTTGGGCAGTTCTGGAAGTTCTCTTTCCTGGTGTCATCACTTGCCCTGTTGCGGCTGCCTCCACATCCTGAGTTGATTCCAGTCATTCATTGTTCATGGTGTTTTCAACTTTGGGGAAGAGCCAGAAGTTGCGTGGAACCAAATTTACTGATGAAGGTGGCTGAGGACACATTGTAGGATTAAGAGCTGCGTAACCATAGGGTGGCACACAGCAGAGACATTCACTGGAGAGACATTCACACCTCACGCAGACACTCAGAAAGAAGACTTCCAGAACTGCGTCAGAATGGGGCGAGAATGAGGGCTCAGTGTGGTTAGACAGAGGGGAGTATTTCAAGGGAGATTAAGGCCCATCCATCTTCTACTTAATACAGTTTTAAAATGCGAACATTAACTATATGCTTTGATCCACTTTGAAGGTGCACAGTGTGCAGACACACACATTCTATGCATGCATACTTAGTCCATGAGCGGTAGGATGTCACCCTACATGTTAGAGCACCCTAGGCCTCTGTACTTGAGAGCTGTTCATTAATGTTCACTGAAAAGCAAACCTCTGCTGTGTCAGTCGTGTTTTTTTATTGTTGATCATTGCTCCTGGAAGTTAATGTTTGAACCTGGCTGTGAAGAAATCCACAGCTGCTGACCTATAGTCCATGAGGGAGAAGAAGAAACCCCTATAAAACAGCCACCAGTGGGTAGCCCATCCTACTGAGCTGGGCTAACTGTGGAGAGGGAGCCTTGTGGCCACCATGAACTTCACCGGCAAGTACCAACTGCAGAGCCAGGAAAACTTCGAGGCCTTTGTGAAGGCAGTGGGTGAGTGCTGCACAGGCCAACAAGGCCACTGGTCACTGCAGTGGAGGTCTGGCCACACAGGCAGTGGCAGTTGAATGTAAGTTGTTGGGATGGGGTGGGAATTTCTTGCACTTGTGCCATTACTCACTGGACAAGGCCACCAGGAGGTAAGTAGGAAGATCATTCAGCTAAGGTGGAATCAGGATTGAAGCCAACATCACAGGCACTTCATTGTGAGCCCTGTTCACTCGCTCATACATACATTCATTCATTCATTCTCCTAACAAATGCTGATCCAAAGACAGCCACACGTCAAGCACTCTGCTGGATGCCTACCTAGCAGGGAGCTAAATAATGAAGAGGCACATTCCATGTTTCCATGGGAGTTAAAGCATGTCACCCCCTCCCTCACAGGGATCAGAGTGTTCTTCTACAGCGGGTCACTCCTGAAGTGACAGGAGGAGCTACTAGTATTTAGTCCAGGACACCAAGTACAAAATGCTGTAGGTATGCCAAGAAACCTGGCCTTGGCATACCTACAGCATGAGAGGAGAAAACACAAGAAATAAATGCAACAAGTATCCCTTAACATGCAGGAGGGATAATGCTACCAGGCACTGGGCTGAGCACTTGATAAGCAATGACTCATTTAATCCTCACCAAAAACTGAGTTGAGGACTATTATTTCCTCCTTTTACAACCGAGGCTGAGAAAGGTAAGCTGGCCTGACTTGGGTCACATGACTGGAAGTGTCTGGGTTGGGACTGGAAGCAGGCGCTGCTTCCCAGGGATCTAGCTTTGACCCCCTGCCTCCCACAGTGCAGAGGTGTGGAGGGAGGGAAGGGGGTGGTGAAGGGGAGGCTGGGAAGATGAGCAGGTGCCCCCTAGGGGGCTGGGGAGGGGAGAACGTTCACAAGCGGCAGCCTTGTGAGCAGAAGCTACAGTGTGGCCAGAGAGGGAGCAGAGAAGGAGAAGAGGAAGGAAACAGCCCAGCAGAAGGAGGCCGTTCAGGGTGCCTGAGAGCACAGGGCTTTTGTAGAGAAATCACCCTGCTTCTGTCTTTCAAGTTAGTGACATGTGTAACAGGACTCCCTGAGGTTTGCTGCTGGAAGAGCCTGTGAACAAGCATTCCTACTAAAGCCCAGGTTTGCTTGGCATACCTACACTTTGTACTTGGTGTCCTGGCCTAAATATTAGTAGTTCCTGTCACCTCAGGAGTGACTCCTTGTGGGAGGAAAACCCTCTGGTCCCTCTGGGTGTGGAGGGTGACATGCCTTAACTCCCAGAGCAGAGCAGCTAAGGGAGGAAGGAGAGAAGGAGGAGAAAGAGCCAGAAGCCGAGGACCCACAGCAAATAGAAAGGTTCAAGGTTGCAGCAGCCAGGCCAGGCTGCCCTCCCTCCCCATCTGAGGCTGCAGCCCTTGCTGCTTGGAAGGCCCCGAGTCTGTGGCCTCCTCCTGCCCATGTCACAGTTTCTCTCATCTGCTTCAGCCTTGAGACTGTAGCACTGCTGTCTCTAAACCTCGGATGGTTTCCACCAGGGTTGCCTGATGACGTCATCCAGAAGGGGAAGGATGTCAAGGGGGTGATAACAGAAATCGTGCAGAATGGCAAGCACTTCAAGTTCATCATCAGCACAGGGCCAAAAGTGACCAAGAATGAATTCACCTTGGGACAGGAGTGTGAATTAGAGACCATGACTGGGGATAAGGCCAAGGTAAGAGAAGCCCCTCTCAACATGTTCTGCTTCTGGAATATTCCATGGAGTCTGGTCCTATGGCTTTCTGACTTACAGAATCCTGACCTTCACATCTCCCATCCTTGATACCCTATGTCTAAGCTTTATCTTGAGTGGGAAAACCAGAGAATTTGTAGGGAAGCTGTTTTTATTTTTCTGGGTCCTGCAAGAGGGTCCTATGCTTCCCCCAGCAGAGTTCTGCCTCATGGAACAAGGAAAGAAACCAAGCAAAGAACAGGATTCCAAATTTCCAATTCCCTGAGGCCCAGGCTGCTGACTCTCAAAGTTCCCTGAACAGGCTCCAGCAATGGGGGTGGAGGGGTCAAAGAAAACCTGTAATTAATTAACCCCAATCTCTGTGGCCTTCACTGAACTCAAAGTGGAAGGGACAGGAAGAGATGTCTTGGAAGAGCACTGGCCACACCAGAATCTCAGGACCCAGGCAGGCACTCAGAACAAACCTTGGGCTGCTCACTGAGCTGATAGCCTTGGCTCCCCTGTCTGGGCAAAGGAGAAATCAGCCTTCCATGCTGAAGGCAGTGCTGGGCAGCTCCATCGCCACAGGTCTGACACTCCAAGACACAGCAACACCCAGGACCTGACCTCTGCCCCTCCCATGACACACTAAACACCCCAGTGTAGCTGGCACCACCAAGCAGCCCTCTTTGCTGCTCCCCAGGTGACTGTGCACTGGGCTCAACATGCTGTCCCCATCTCTTCCTATTGATCTTGATTTCTCCTCTGCAGATGTCACACTAGAGACTGGAGTGCATTTCAGGACTTCCTGGGCTATACCCATGGGAAGGGACAGGAGAGCATGGTTCTACCACGGGCCTTCTGCAAGTGTCCGTGGAAGGGAATTCTCAAGCTTAGCAGGGTCCTGTGCTCCTGGTTGTGTTTCTGTGCTCTCTCCTCCTGGGTGGCTCAGGCTTGGATATGAGAGCACAACAGGGATGACAGGTGTTCCCAGAGGACCCACACAGACCAGAGCAATATGTGTGCAGGCCCTGAATTCTGATGCCACCTCCCCCCCACTGGCTTGGAGAGCTGAGACCTCAGTGCTTGTGTTCCAGCATTTGTCCTGGGCACCACTCAGCTGTCCTGTGCTCTTTTCTAGATCACACAGCACAAACTGAAGTCTGACAGAGACATCCTGATGTTTTCTCTCTGTCTTCCGTGCTCATTTCCCCTGTTAGCATGCAGGGTCAGAAGCACAGGGACCAGAGTGTGTTGACTGTCATCAGCTGACACCTGCACAGGGGAACCAATCATTAGTGAGAGTCTCACTCTCCACAGACCCTGCCTCACAGGCCTCTCTGTCCCTGACAGGCCGTGGTTACCATGGAAGGTGACAAGCTGGTGACAACTTTCAAAAATATCAGATCTGTGACTGAACTCAATGGGGACATCCTGACCAGCGTAAGTTGGTGCTCTGAACCTGTGACTCGGTGCTGAGGGAGGAGGAGGGGGTGAAGGGGGAGGGGCAGCTGCACTCCTCACTCCATGCCTCACTTTCTCTCTTGAGCGCCCAACTCTCTGCCTTTCTATATCTTTCCCCACTTCCTTGAGGTTCCTTGTGTAGCAGGTAGTTTATACAGCATCTCTAAGCTTCCCAACTGCAGATTCCTAAAGGGGAAACTGAGGCAAGAAACAGCCATGGAATGATAGGTCCAGGTTCCTCTGACTGGGTCAGTCTCTCGGGGCTGCCATCACACGGCTGTCCCCATGGGAAAGGACTCACCCCCATAGGCCATGTGAGTTTCTATATTGATGGCTGTGGTCTATAAATATGGAGAATGTTTACATTTTTAAAACATTTACTACGGTAAAACACATTGCCATAATGCTCCACAAAAGCTTCCCTTCAAACAGATTTATTCCAATTTCTTGCCAGTTTTTGAGGCATCTCCGGAAGGTTTCTTCTGTGAGTGTCTTTTGTTGTGTTACCCTCCCCTCCATGTCCTGAACTGATTCAAAATCTTTACCTTTCAAGATCATTTTGATTTTGGCAGAGAGATAGAAGTTGTATGGTCCCAAATCCAATGGATAGCATGCATAAGGACTTGCCCTAGTGCTTGTATAAGACTGCTTTTCCATGGATGGCAGTAGGCAATGACATCTATCATGATTTTGATCACAACCATTCAAGGCATCCATGAAATAGGACTTTGAGAACTGCTTTAGAAAAGGGTAAAAGGATGGGATAAAGGGGGTGTTTTTTTAATTTGGATTAATGATGATGTGTCTATTACAGTAATACATTGGGGGGGGGATTCACTGTATTTTTGGATCATGCTTTCGTACATCTTGTAGCAGCCTTGTTCTAACCAAACCAGTGTAGCATCACCAGCAGATTTTCCAACAGATAGAGAGCGGGATCTTGAGGAGCAGACACTCTTTTCTAACTCACCATAGCCATCATGAGAACTGGCGTCAACTCGCCTGGTGTCCCCACCTCCCTCAGGCTGTCCTGTCCTGGCCCCTCTCCTTCCCTTCTTCCTTCCCTCCTGACTCCTCACCCCCATGTCCTCTCCCCTCTTCCCTAATGCCATGGAGTAAGAGGGTTTGGCAGGAAAGGCTCAGGGACACGCAGAGTGACCAGCACAGCTCACGCTTCCTGTCTGCAATGGGACAAAGTTCAGAGTAGAGGGCAGAAGCCATTCAACCTACAGGTGTCCCCTCCCCCCCTTCCCCCAGGCCTCACTGGGTCACAGAAGAGCCATTCTCATGCATGTCGCACACAGCAGCAGCAGGCTCTTTCATTGCTTCTATGCCATCACACAGTTAACAGTCACAAGCTTCCCTTCTGCGTCAGCGCTAACCACCAAACCACAGGGCTCTCCAGCTGCCCTGCAAACCCCAAGGGTCTAATCAATACCCATTTGGCATCATAAGGATCACATTTTTGGCAAATGCATGGCCGCTGTGAGTGTCGCACTCCAGGTCTGCAGGGGTCCTCAGTGCTTGGCTGTTGCCCACGGTCCTATCCCCAGTTTCAGAGTCAATCTGCAGAACTTCTCCTGCAGTTGTGTCCCTCTTGCTCTGTTTTGCTCCCAACGTTTGCTTCAGCAAATCACAGAAGGCAGAACCAGCCCAGGAGGCTGTGGTCTCCAGGTTCAAGTGGGAGCATCCCTCAGCCAGGGACACTGTGAGCATTAACCAGGAAATGCACAGTTCCTGTGCCCATACTGGTACCATCACCACAGGACAGGGGACAGGAGATGAGCTGTCCATCTTACCCAGTCCTCCTCTGTCCTATGAAGGAGGCAGGCCCAGGGGTCACTAATCAGGTCCACCTCTTTAAGGTCACTCAGGTGATGACATAAATGACAATCTAAGGCTCCAATCCAATCCACTCTATTGTTCCTAAAGCTGAGGAGCTCTTTAGTCACTCTGACAGGCTGTGTCACTACAGCCATCTTGTTCAAGAGAAGATGATGGAGGGAGCATCCTGAAGGAGCCCTAAAGCTGATGCCTCTGTGGTTTTCACCTGCTTTATTTACAGTTTCAGGAGGAAAATCTGGCAGTGTCCATGACGTCCCAGGGTACTTGCCTTGGTATTCTATGCACATGTCCTTGGTGCTCAGCTTGGTTTTGACACATGGCAGGTGCTCAATTAAAACTTTGAGAAATTGAATTGGACTGGGCAAGTTTGGGTGATCTTGCAATCACATCCATTGATGTAGAAAAGTCATCAGCCAATCGCAGCAAACCTCTCCAGCAAAGGAAGCACAGCAGTGTAGAAAGAAGATTTCAGGAAAAATATATTCAGTCCTTCCTCTGGTCCTTGAGGAATCACTGATTTGAGGAATCAGGAAGTTGCTTCATGTGTTACCATATTTGAGGATATTTAGGGTGCTTAATGATTTAATTTTACTGTTTATTATCAGATGAACATTTTATGATTTCTTTTCTATCCTTCAGACCATGACCCTGGGTGACATTGTCTTCAAGAGAATCAGCAAGAGAATTTAGACAAGTCTGCCTTTCATACTCTTTTACTGTGTAAAATTAATCTAATAAAATGAACTTTGTTTAAAGAAAACATCTTTTTGTGTGATGACTCTTGGGTATTGTGAGCTCTGATCATTTACATTTTGCATACATTGGTGACCCACATGTCAATCAGCTCTAACCTGAGTTTTATTCTTATCCTGAATACAAAATCTAAACTTTCTGTCCATGACAGAAAGGCCAGGTGTGCCTAGATCCACAGGTGGCCTGGGAATGCTCTTCCCAGGCAGCTACATGGACAGTGAGATGGTGAAAGAGGCTGTGCCATCGGCTGGCAATTGTGGTGACTCCCACAGGGATAGGGACCAAGCACCTTGGGCAGGCAAGGGACAGATGTGCCCTTGAGGACACCCAGTCCCACTCCCCACCATGAATGGATAGGCACAAGGGCTCCAGCATTGACCAACCAGAGAATGACTGTCCACTACTGGAGGCCTGGGTGAAGGTCTTAATGATGGCAGCCAGAATCTGACAGAAGTACCTTGGACAGAAACTCCCTCCACACTGCAGGGAGAGGCAGGAGAGAAAGTCCCTGAACACTGCTTTTAATAGGCAGTTCACAAAGTGTGTTTATATTCACAGTAATCAGGAATGAAGGATGTAATGAGGAGCTCAAAATAAAAACCCCCAGTACAATGCCCCTCTGCCACACCACCCTGCCTTGGAACCAGCCAGCTATGAACTGAACCTCTACAAACTGTGAGCTATGATAAACATTTCCTCTTTTAACTTTAGCTATCAGGTATTTCTCAGCAATGAGAAGAGTAATAAGCCAGCACCCCATAGTTTTTTTGTATTTTTTACTAGAAATATCAGAGGAGATCCTAAAGTATCCAGGGGTATTCACTCTTCAAGGAGTAAGGAAAGCAGGACTTGGAAAAAGAAAGCAGATAAGGAATCGAGTCACTCCTGGGAATTTCCTTTTCCACTGGCGATGAGCTTGGTCTTGACATGGGAGTCAGTGAGGCAGCAGAGACTGGGTTTTTAGCTCTAAGAGTAACATGATATGAAATCCATTATAGAAAACTCACTCTGAAAAGATATATATATTCACACACAAGATAGTTAATTGTACTATTGATCCTGCTAGTTCAGGGGAAAGAAACTGTGATTTGTTTTGCGTGCCTGTATCTTGTGATCTGAACAACTATTTTGAAGATAACACTATGCAATATAGTGACTGTTGTTAATTTACTATCAGCTTATTTTAAAGTCCTGTATCAGTTCTACTATTTTGTTTTGTTTTAGTTTCTTTAAAGTAAAATTTTTTTAAAAGAAAGAAAAGAAATTATTCTGGCCATAATGAAGGATCCAGGTATATTTGTTCTCTTGCCTTCTGAAGAAAAGGGAACCCTGAGAAATTCTCCCAAGCAACAGCTCTATCTGGCCTTTGACAAGTGGGTTGTGGATGCACTGTTAGTGTGCATTAGGCTGAAGAGCAGTGAGCAAAGGTCTCACACATGTTTTGTGTGGCCGTGTGGTATTCAAGTTTCACAGTACAGGTTTCACCCTAGTTTAAGTAAAGATACCCTCAATAGTCTTTCTAAGTATCCATTCTATTGCTCCCATTCAGCTGAAACCCTTTTATAGACTGATAAACACTAGCAATCCATGAGCTTGAAGATTAAGCCAGTTACCGTGGTGTAAATATTTCCAACCTGTCCAAGTTCAAGATTGACTGTGATGAGTGCAGACCTGGAAGAGATGTGCACAGTGAGCTCTCCCAGCTGACTTCAGGTGTGCTCCTGGGTGCCAATAGCCCTCACTGTCACTTTCATTTTCTAATTATGAGCATCCCGGCAGCGCGTGAATGGAAGCAGTGTAATAAGAGCTCCCACCCAATTGAGCACGTAGAATAAGCCAGGCACTGTTTCTCAGGGCTTTACGTACAGTTAAGAAACTCAGAACTCACTGCAACTCTAGGTAGAGAAAGAAATGAACCCGAGGATGGGTAGTCATGGATTGAATAGGAAGTGTCCCATAAAGAGTCATGTGTTTGGGGGTTGATCACCAGTCCAGCAATGTTTAGAGTTGGTGTCTAGAAAGGAAATCGTATCATGAGCGTGCTGACCTCATTAGCACATTTGTTCACTGTGAAGCCGTGGCTGAATGGGCTAATAGCTAGTGGAGTTCAGTTAAGCAAAGGAGATCAGCGTGCTTTGAAGTCCTGTGAAGGATACACCTTGTCCCCAGCCCCTTCCTCTCTGGCTTGTCTGCCACTATCTGTTTTCTGAATGCCATGAATTGAGCGACTTTTCTCTTCCATGCCCTTTCTCCAGGTGATTTCTGTCTTACAGCATCCAGCCATGGTCTGAAGCATCTCAAGCCATGAGCTAAATTAATGTTTCCCACTTTAAGTTTGTTTGTGTTAGGTATTTTATCCCAATGAAAACTGACAAATAAACACTTGAGTGAACTAATAAATCCAAAGTCACATAGCTAATATTAAGAGAGCTAAAGTATAGGCAAACGTACATGTTTTCTCAGTGTCTATGCTCTTTAAAACTACACTATTAGATAATTAGCTATGTAGTTACTGTTGAGTATGAATCTCTTGTTAGTGGAGATAAAATTGTTCTGTTCTGGTTTGTTTGTGTTTTGATCTTTTTGACACAGGGTCTTGCTAGCCTCAGGCTCACTTTGTAGCCCAGGCTGGTCTTGAATTTGCAATGATCCTCCTGCCTCAACCTCCTGAATGCTGGGATTACAGGAGTGCACCACCACACCCAGCTAAATTGTTCTATTTAGTAGATCTTAAAATCAATATTTGGTTGGTCTTAGTGCTTATGCTGTAATTGTAGAACTCTCTTCTGTAGTTGATAGTGTTACATTTCGGTCCTAGGGTATGTCAATTGACCTTATTACTATAGCCAAGGTAACATAGTTGCTACTTTCAATTTATATATCAATATGCCAATACCTGGACTACCTTGGCAACTGAGTAATGAGTCGATACACAGCAGCCTTGCCTTCTAAGTGAAAGAAGGAAGGGGGATTTGGGGGCTGAGGCAAAGGCCTATTGTTAGCCACACTCAGAGTGCAGCACTGAAAACACTAACTAAAGAGGTCTCCATACTAGTGACACCGTCTTCTACTGTGATCAACCAACAAGTCTTTTTTTTTTTTTTAACCAACAAGTCTTAATGCAACAAACACAGAAAGAAAGAAATAGAAACATGAGCAGATAAGCAACTAAATGCCTCCAAAAACTCCCAATTCCCTCAAAGCCAACCCAGAGGACATAGAGGAGGAAGAAATGAAAATTTACACAGCCAAATTATTTGAAAGCGTAACAGAGGAGATGGTTTAAAAAAAAACAGATCAACAAGGAGTGTTGCAACTTCAAAGAAAATATATTTACACAGATATTGATCTTACTAAAAAGGTCAGTGAGTTTATGTAAGACACTACTAAATAGCTAAAAAGATCAATGCAATACACTAGTATCCATAGAAAAAAATACAGTTCATAGAATCTACCAACAGAATTCAGAAGATTAAAACTTTTGTTGACGATATAGATAGAAGTGAGTAACATGAAGCAGAGAATCAGAACCAGAAGATAGAATAGGTGACCAGCTAATGAGAGATACATTAAAAGCAGCAAGAGAATATGAAAAAAATAGATCCAACAACTGCTATGTGATACAAAGACTAAGATTAATTGGAACTGTTAAAATGCAGGATACAGCACAAGTGTCATGAGCACATTTTAACTGAAATGATAGCAGTAAAATTTTCAGATAAATGAAAAAAATATAACTTACAGATAAGAAAGCTATACAGAACCCAAAATAGCCTTGATCAGAAAAGAACCACTCTGTGACATTGCATAGTCAAAATCCTAAAAGTCCAACACAAGAACATCTTGAAAGCAATGAGTCACTTATAAAGACAAACAGCATTACAGCCAACTTCTTGACACAAACCTTAAAGACCTGGACAGCTGGGAATCAAGTGTTTTAAATCTTAAGGAAAATAATTTTTAACACAGGTTAATAGATACCACAAAACTATCTTTTAAAGTTCATGGAGAAGTAAGCTATTTCCATGATAAAGAGCACATAAATTAATGATCACCAAACCAGCATTTCTACAAATTCCCAAGGATTTCCCAAAAAGAGATTTTAAAAAGCTGACATGACAAAATGTCTAGTAGAACAAATATACCAAGTAGGGTAAGAAGTTAAATAGAAGAGAAATAAAGGCAGTCATAGACTGGAAAATAAGGTGATGTCAAAAATAAGTCAGTAGCTATCACATTCTCCCATGTGAATGGTCTCAGTTCTCCAGTCAGAAAACTCAGATGGCAGAATGGATCAAGAAACAAAATCCAATGTTATTCTGTATACAAGAAACATTTAATTCAAAAACCAGAAGTCAAAAGATGGAAAACAACATTCCACTACTCCAAGAGGACGGTGGATGGCTGCACGTAGGTGATGATTACAGAACCCAGATCGTTTCCGGGATGCCATCTCTTTCAGGGACAGCAAATAGATGTTGTGACCCTTCTTCCTGATCCCATGCATACATCAGTGATTGGGTGTAACTCTTTTTACAACAGACTCTTTTTATCAGGCTGCTGACTCATGACTAAACAGGACAGTACAGAGTTTCAGCCCACCAGAAAGTGATAGATTCTGCGAGCCTGGGGCCTCACTATGTCTAACGTGGCATGCACCCAATGCGGCACCAGCCCAGAGAAGCAACTTTTCTCTCCAAGAGTAACTCCTGTGTTCTCCTTCTAGTTCCAGAAATAAAGCCCCTGCTCCCTTTTTGCGCAGGCACTTAGCTCTCTCCAATCCCAAAACTCCACAACCACCCCAGAGCTCCACCCCCAGCCCAACTCCATAAAGGCTGTTCCCCCAGATCCCCCTTTTTTGAGGGTTTTTGCAGTCTCTAGCAGCCCTCCTGCACCCACAGTGAAGACTTTTTTTTATCTTTTCTCTCTGTTTCTCAACTGCACCAAAAACCTACCAGAAACATAAAGGAATCTCCTTCACTTCACGGATGAGGAAACTGAGGGCAGGAGTGGTTATGTCACCTGCCTAACATGAGTCCTGGAAACATGGCTCTGAGGGGTTTTGTTTTTTAACATGAGCCTGGGAAGTCTTTGTCAATTTAGACTTCATGTTTGGCCCAAACAAATGAGGCTTCAATCTCAGCACTTAACAACTACCATGTCCCTTTCTTAATTTCTGTTTCTGCCCATTCCCTGGGAGTTCTGTTCTTTGCACCCAAAGAAGTACTCTTATGTACTGGGTTAGGGGCTTTTCAGAAGTGGGACCAGTTTATCCATATTTCCTTGTGATTTCCATCTGAGCAAAATTCTTGGGTGTCAACCAGCCTCAGAATAGCCTGCCATCTTCTGAGATTTCAAATTTCTCACTGCTGTTTCCGGGGTTCCTGGAACACAACCCTTCAGCTGAAGATGTTACCAAGACTTTGATGTACCTTTAGCCCCTTAGAACTCTAACACTTTAGAGTCAGATAATCCCACCAGGCTCCATAATTATCTCTGCCTAAAACATTAGCTCCTGTACCCCACCCTTCATCCCCAAGATGACCCTCTACCTCCCTCTGACTCCATCCAGAAGCTCAAAGCTCTGTAAATGGGTCACTCCTTTGCAGAGTATTAGTGTGGGAGCTCAGATCATGAGAATTGAGGTCTAACGGACCTCCTCTGTATGGGGAGCTGGCCAGGGTCCCAATCCCCTGGCCGAGTGTACAGCAAAGGATAAAAGACAATAGACAAAAGGAATATGGTATATGGGGGTCTGAGAAGATCAGAGCTCTTGTGGCTAGGATCCTGTCTTTTTTGAACTGTCCACTCTTAATTGAGTACCTAACATATCAGGGATCATGCAGAGAATAACTGCAGTAAAGGGCATGAAAGTGAGCGAGGCCTTGTGAAAATGGAAGAGACATTCCAAGCAGTAGATCTTCACTAGTGAGAGAGCTGTATTATCTCTGAGGTTCGCAGTTATTGCCCTGGAATTCTGAGTGAGAGTCAGTGTCCTCTGCTGGGTGCTATCTTGTCTCCAGAGATGTCACTGTGTCACAGGCCACTACAGGCTTTTACTATGACTGTCGGCATGGAGAGTTCTCTTCCAGCATGCCCGCTGCTGGCTCATCAGACAGGTCACTTAGGCCTGGGACCAACTCATCTATTAATATAGAAAGCCAACTGATGAATCCTAAAGCCTGCTCAGCATCACCCCATCATGGTCTCTGTCACTCTGTGGCACAAAAGGGGAAGACAGCAAGCTGGGCTCCTTTGGCAGTGT
Organism: Cavia porcellus; assembly: GCF_034190915.1. NCBI lineage: Eukaryota > Metazoa > Chordata > Mammalia > Rodentia > Caviidae > Cavia > Cavia porcellus. The sequence goes on along the minus strand of NW_026947501.1, from coordinate 38,989,271 downwards.
GTGGGCGTGCTGACACACTACAAGGTCCAGGAAAAGTCAACACAGCTGAGATCCAGTTGTTGACTCGGCCATGTACCACTGATAATAGGAGGCAGGTGAATCTCGAGCTACTTTAGTTGTTTGTGTCTAAGTGAATAAAAGCAAAGTGGGTAAAATGCTCAAGGCTCTCTGTCTAAGGAAGACAAGAGCCCCCACCCCAGATCTCTTTCTGAATTAATTCTGTGTATTTTGTTTTTACCCTTGTGAAATCCCTAGTCAGGGGCAAACTTGTAGACTGGTTCCTACATATTAGTACCTGACACTTGGTTCTATGCTGAGCCAAGCTGTCCTCTCAAAAATTTTATAAAAAGGCTGATAGTTCTTTCAAGGCACATCCCACAGACTCAGCACTGACCTTCTTCCCATGATGCAACTGCACAAAAATGAACACTTCCTGCCTCACACTGCATCTTTCCTAACCACTCTCCCCTCACCCTTGTCCTCCGCTCGCCCACTGGTCTTCCTCCCTCATTCATGCCAGCATGGTAAATTTGCTGTCTTCAGTGAGTTGTGCTCTGCATCTATGCTCCTCCTTCCTCCCTTCCCTCTCAGAGCAGGGAACAGGAGCCCTCCTCTCCCACCAGCGCTACACTCTGCACCTGTATGCTGGGCTCCTGGCCTTGGGGTGTCCCCAAGATCCTGCTCACTATTACTCCTTCTCCATCCCTGAACCTGGACGTTTCCCTGCCACTAAGCTGCTGTAATGCAGTCAGTAATCATGCAGAAAGTGCTTGCATCATGCTCCTCATAGCTGAATATTCTTTCAATAGACAGCTGTTATCTGCTTGTCTTTACCTTCCATTTCTTTCTGGACACACACAGCACATTGGTTTCCACTCCTGCTCCTCCACTAAAATGGCTGTTAGCAAAATCAGCTCCACTAGTTACGTGTAAGTCGTTCATCATTACACAGCTCACCATCAATAACATGCCCCACCTTGACTCTGCAACCCCACACCCTGGGGATACCCTCTGAGCTGGTTTCTCAAGCTCCTCCACTGGTGCTGGGTCTCCGCCTGCCCCTCTGACCTTAGCTCATTCTCTTCCCCACACTGCACATACTCCCTGCATGAGCTTGGACAGGTCCTTTGCTTAATGGCCACTTTGACATGATGACTATTGAGTCTGTAATTCCCGACCTTGTACCTTGGCTCCAGCTTTTGCACACCCTCTTGAGTCTCATACAGGCAAATCAAACTCAGTATGTCTAAAGAGAGACTCTTTTCCCATTCCCTATTCCCTAATATATATTTCCCAATGAGCACCACTCAAAAACATCAACTACTCATTAGATTATGAGCTACTGGCGGGGAAGAGTTGTGTCTCTTTATTTATCTTCCTATCTCCAGAACCTAACACAGGTCCTGGGTTATAGTAGGTGCTCAGTAAATGTGTGTTGAATAAATGAAAGAACCAATGAGTGAATCTGTTTATCTCAGAGCAAAAAAAGTGTGAAACTGTATATTCAAATTTCTATGTTAAACCAGCCAACAATGCCCATTAAATCTCCGGGCTTGCAAACAAGCAGACATAGTTTCTTTCTTTCCCACAATCCTTTTAGAGCAGCACTGTCTCACAGAACTTTCCATGATGATGGAAATGAATTATAACTGTTTCACCCAATACAGTCATCATTAACATCACGTGATTATTGAGCACTGGAGTTTGGCTAAGGAACTGAGTTTTAAATTTTATTTATTTGCATAGCCAATATGCTCAGTGGCTACTGTATTAGACTATGCAATTTTACAGAGGCTTTGGTACAGTTTTTAAGACCATTAACTGCTGAAGACCGCAAATTCACAATGGCTAATCTTGCATGCTTCCCTAAGGGATAAAATAGAAGTTTGGGATTACCAGTCCCACCCATCTGAGATTTCCCATTGACTCTTCTCAGCACTAAACCATTTACACCCTCTTGAGTCAGCCCAGGATTATAGTTGCCCATTGAGTCATAAACCTCTGAGTCTTCCACCAAATTGGAATCTTTCTCTAGCCGCATCTATCACAGTATCCAGCCAATAAATAGTGGCGTTTTAGAGGGTCAGGAGAGGACCCATCTGAAGACAGTGACTTCCCAGCCGCTCATGTATTACTAAACTTTTATCTGTTTTTTACGCTCTTACCATACCCTTAACACAGACACTCAGGGCTCTTCTAAGGGCCCCCAATATTTGGTACCCAACGTGACCAGAACTCATGACCTGCTATCAAGGTACTGGCAATCCACTGTTTCTTGCATGACCAATTTAAAGATAAGTAGAGCATTTTACTAATTATAGTGCTCAGACAGGAGTTGCAAATAGGAATCTGTTCTAGGAGTCAGCTCCTCAAGGGTGACAACAGGGCAATCACAGTCTTTGTCTGCAGCAGAGGCACAATTTTACCTATTGATCATGATGTTTTAAAATGATGCAGACATCAAAGTGCCATCAAAACAAATTTGTAGATTACTCCAGCAGATAGTGACATTCTATCCTTTCTTTTCCCAAGCAGGTTCACTCGATATGAGAATTTCAGATAAAATAGGTAAAAGCTTTTATGTAGCTATAACTCAAAATTATAAAAAATCCACCCAAAACTATAGCTACACATAACCTAGTGAAAGAAGTCCTCTTGTCCTTGCAACACAATTTAGCAAAAAAAGCAGACCAACAACCTTGCCATTACAATATGATTATGAATGAGGCATTTGAAATGGAAAAGAGCCCTGATGTAACCATAACAAGAATCATATCACCATGATAGTGTGATCCCAATAGGTTGGCAGAGAAAAACGAAGCATGTTTAAAAATATACTTAATCAAACGTATTCACTTTTGTAAGATATTCATAATGAAATGTAAAACTTTTCCAGTTTGCTCAGACACTCTGCTTCATTCTCCATACCCCTTTCAGAAGATATTATTTCAGTTGCCTGCTTCCTACAGTCCCCTCCTTCCCCATACTGAGGATTCAGATCAGAAATGCTCCTCCTCTTTCCCTGCCCGAAGGAAGCCTAAGTGGACTATATCCACAGGCATTCTGCTTTCCAGTCACAGAACGGACAGACTCAGAACACCCAGCTTGTAAACACAGCACATGCACAGCTTTTAACCTTTTACTCTTGCAAGAATGGAGGCAGAGTATGCTTGACAGTGGAATCCAGGGTCCTTATATACTTGGTTATTTAGATAACATAATTAAAGGCTTCCAAATGATGCCGGATGATGTAACCCATCTCTCTCACACATGTCTATCATCAGCATAATTCCTGCACTTTGAATCAAATTTAATGACACTCATTTCAAAGCAAGTTCAGAATAATCAAGATAGTAAGAATGAAAACTTACAAGCTATTACTCAGAAAATGTTATCTTCCATGAGCAGATATAATTTGAAGGTTCAAGCATGTGCCCCACCCCTTCTTTTCCAACAGTGCAAAGTACTACTATGCCAAGCATGGAATTCTGTCCCAAGAAGATGGCACACCCAATAAGTCCCTTACCAAATACTACATGGTCCTTCAGAAACTTATACCCACTTTCTAGCTAGATTGCAAGAGGCTGTAATAGACAGATTTCTCATGACGGTGCAGCCAAAATACGGCTTCATCCCTTAACAAATAAGAACAACAAGGAGTATAAAGGAACCTTAGGCTCAGTGCTTCATACTAAAGACTTACCTACTTGCATACAAGCATGCCAAAATATTGGATCTGCCACTCACACTTCTGTGCTCATGGCACAGGCTGTATCCCAACAACTTGCCAATAAGTTTGTTGTGATTAAATGTTTTCATTACAGCAAGCAAGGACACACTCACTGGTGCTGCCCAGAGCCTCTAAAGGTACGAGCTCTCTCAGTTATGCAGACTCTTACTAGACTAGGTGCAAATTTACTATGTATTCTGTGCCCATGTTGCACAAAAGGTTTTCACAGGTTAAGAGGTTGTAGGTCTAGATTTCATAAGAATGGCACACCCCTGCCTCAGCGAATAGAACTGGCCCTTTCCTGGGGCCAGGCATAAACACAAGGGACAGTATCAAACAGTGTCCTGTTATCACAAGAACAGTTAAACCAGCTGTATCCAGTCCAAATCAGATAACATCAGTTTCTCAGCTGGGATGAGTGCAAGGCATGACATTAAATCCCTCCTGTAAGGAGCCCACCAGAGTGCAAGATTAGCTCTACCAGCAGCTTCCCAAATTCATTTATTAGGCTGGGACCAGTTTTAATTCCCATTGAACCTATGGGTCACCCCCAGAAGGGACCATGGATTACTTATTGGAAAATCAAGCTTAATTTCTAGAGGACTTACTGTAATTCCTGCTATAATAAATGGGTATTATCATTAAGAAATATCAGTTGCGGTGTTTGGGTGACTGAACCGGGTGATTTAATTGCTCATATTTTACTCCTTCCCACAATTAAATCTTCTGGACTACTACCTGCCTCTGTCTGTCCCTGGAGATGATAGATCTCTTCACAGACTAGTATTGCTTGGGGAAGTCCCTTGGGGTCACTTTTCTTTACAAAACAAAGAAATATACCTGGGTCCTTCACTATGACCAGAGTGGTTTCTCTACAATGCATTTCATATCATGTTACTCTTAGAGCTAAAAGCCCCTCCCTGATGCCGCACTGCCTCCCAGATCAAGCCCAAGATCATCGCCAGAGGAAAAGGAAACTTACGGGGAGACTCAGTCCCTTCTCTCCCTTCCTTTTCCAAGCCCCCACTTTCCTCGCACTCCTTGAAGACCAGGTACCCTGGATGCTTCCAGACTTCCCCTGGTATTTTTCTAGTAAGAAATACCAGAAAAACACGTCTTTTAAAAGTGCTCTGAAGATCAAGTATGGTCCACGTTAGATTCCCTCCTCCATCCCAACTCCGCATTACTTGAAAGTACAGCTTCTTTCTGAATGTAAACACCAGAACCCTGCATTACCAATCAGTGTGCTCTCACTGGAAAGAGCGCCCCCTGTTGATGAAATATAGACAGGCCAGCCTCAGAGGAGGGGCAGCGATCAAGACAAAAATAGCAGATCCCACACACAGCTGTTTATTCAATTCGTGTAAAGCAGGCTTCCTGCCCAAAGTTCTCTGGGCACCTACACAAAATCCAGATGCACCGTCTGAAATGAATTACCCCTGTCAGGCAAACTCGTCCAACACTCCCTCCCCGGAGCTGTTCTCTGGGGAAGAAATTTGGTTAGCAGGAACCTGGGACTCTGGCAGATCCCTGGAGGCTTTGCTAAGAAGACTTTGTTCTATTTGCTCCTCCTGCAGCCTGAGAGTCACAGAGCCTCACGTCCACAGGTTATCAGCTCAGTGGACGTAAACCTCTTGTCCTCCCTGTTCCTCTGCCCTTGAGCTCAAAGGTTAATTTCTCTGGGCGTCACAGAGCTCCTGTCAAGGCTCGGCATATCACAGCTGGCTGGCACTCTCCGAGGAATCTGAGATGATCAGAGTGACAGGTTTTATCTGGATAGCATTTGGCTTGCATCATGCTGAGGTCCAGCTTGACAGGTACAAAGCAGGCAATAACCAACATTAATAAATCAGCACAGCAATAAATTGACAGTCTCTCCTAGGCCTGTCTGACTTGTAACGAAATCCCCCAACTAGCTTAAGGACAGCTTAATGTTTAAACCAATGGCCAGAGCTCAGACTAGCAGTCTGTGAATTTCCAATGCCTCAGAGCAAGATAACATGGCAGCTAGGGACTTTGACTCATAGTTCCATATTCCAGTTAGCAGTCCACCACGTCAGCAGTTCACTCCCTGCCTTCCCACCGGAACCGCCCAATCATGCTGTGCACCTAACAGAAGACCAAGGACACTGTGCCTCGTGGTCCTAGCCATCACTAGGCTGTGACCACCCTGGCGTATACGTTTTGTCTGCATTTTATTCTGTCGTACCTCTGACTGAGCATTTCAGTGGTCCCAGGCCAAGGCCCTGATACATCATTTCATGGGAGCCTCACCAAAACCACAAACGAAACTATTGTATTGCTTTTTTAATAGTGTATTTTAGAGATATTTCTATATCAGCACATTTAGGTCTACTTACTGTACACATTTAATGTATTCCAGATCACTTCAGGGCATGAATGAACCCACATTTTACCGATGAACATTTGTTTCCCTGCCCCAGGTCACCGCTTCCTTTTGGTTTTCTCTTTGCGCATGCGTACAAACACTGTTGGGCGCTGTACAACGGCGACACTGCTAGGTGTTAGGAGCTTCACACAGAAAATATTCAGGACAGCTGTGAGGTGGCGCTGCATCCACCTAGGCCGCACCAGTTCACATACTCACCATGGAAGGCAGTCCCTACAAACTTTACTGTTCACTAGTAGATCTTTGCTTTGCTAGCTCATCTTACTGACTTCAGATTTGATTAGTATATAAATAAATATACTTAACGTTATGATGTACTTAGCAATAGTCTTAACCCATCATTCATTGAATTCTTGGTGTGCTTGACTTGAGGATGTTTTTTATATTCTAGTTGTCTTTGTGGTATAAGCCACAAATATTCTCCAATATTCCTGACTTTTTGTAAGAAACAAAAGTTTGTTGACAATGGCTTCTGTTTGTATTTCCCTCTTCCTATTACAGACGCAACCCCTATGCTAGGTAAGCACCCTACCATTGAACTACACCCCCTGATTTTACAGTGCCTTTTTCATATAAAATTTATGATTTTTAAATTTTTTTATTTTAAAGAGAATAAAACCAAGCAAAAAAATAAATAAATAAATCCAATCAAAACAAAACTGTGTAAGCGATACAGGTTTCAAAACAGGATAATAGGAAATCGACCATAGCTACAGTAATGCTTCTTGTTGTCTTCAAAATAGCTGGCCATAACTTCAGATATAGGAAAATCAAACAAAACAAAACAGAATAGAACCAACCAAAACAAAACACTGAATGCTATATACTGAATGCTTGTCTTTAAAACAAGATGATCGTAAATCCAAATAGCTACCATAACGTATCTTGTTATCTTTGAAGTAGCTGCCCATGTATAACAAAATTAAACAAGACAAAACAGAATGAAACAAAACCAAACAAAACAATGGAAATAATACAGGACTTTAAAACAAGATGTAGGAAATTAACAATGGCTACCACCTTCAAAAGGAGATCCCCATAGATGCTATACTGCACACTGTTATCCTCCAATAGATGAAACACGAAACATTACAAGCATTAAGTTGCATTTTATTTCAATAAAATTTACAGTTCTTGAGGTAATCAAACTTATTCTTTTTTCTTCCTAGGTATTGCGTCTTATATAAGAAATTATTTTATATTTGAAGTTATTTATCTACTGTCTCATCCAACATTCATATTTACTAGTTCTTTAGTTCATCTGGAGTGCTATTTTGTTATATGTTGTTGATTTTTTTTCTCCTGTAGTTCCTGGCTTGAAGTCCTTAGAAAAGTGCTGAAATACTTTGCTTCAGGCCACACTAGTGTCCCAAATAATTTTCCTCCAGGATTCCACTCCAACTAGAAGGACAAAAAATATATGGAAAAAACTATACTCAAGTAGAAGGAAGTCGTTTTCAAAGAGTTGGTGCAGATACACTTCCAGAAAGAAGGAAAGAGTACTTTTAACTTAGCAAATTGGGACATCTTTTCAAGGTGGTGGTAGTCATACATGGGGAGACCCACAGGTGGTGTAGTTTGATTAGAAAGTGAGTTACAGGCTCAGGCTGGACAGACAGTGATTGCAGGTGCTGGCAACCTAGTCTATGCGAACCAAGCCTGGCCAACCCCTCTATTTTGGTGTGTCAGTTAAAAGTTGCCACATATTTAAGTTATGGGGAAAAAATCAAAACAAGAAAGTGTAATGGAAAGGGGTCTGTAGGCAGGGAGAAAAAATGATGAATAAGGGCCTTATTGGGATTTCTGCCTAACCCTGACTAGTAAGAGTTGAAACCTTAGGGGGTGGAGCAAAGATAGTGGATAGATAACAGCCAGCTACAGAGGCTCCCTGAGATAGTCAACTTAGAATTCAACATAATACAGCGTGGGGAGCCCCAAACAGAGGGAGAGGAATTCTCTCATCCCAAGAAGAAACTAAGGTGAGAAGAACCAATCAAACATACAGTCGCGACCAGCTGCGCCTCCGTGCAGTCCTGAGCGCCTCTGAGCTGCCCTCAGCCCACTGAGGCCATTCCCGCTCCACCACCTTCTAGCTGCACCCTCCAAGTCTGTTGCTGCAACCCGCCAGAGGCTAGGGGAGCAGAGAGACTCGGCACCCAACAGCTGCCCCCACCCCCACTACTGCCGCCACCACTGCTGCCACACCACCACCACCACCTCTGCCACCTGCCCGGATCCTGGCTGCATCCCTGAGTGCGTGAGGAGGAGGCCACATTTTGGCATCGCAGGCACGAGACCAGATCTGCTGGGACGCATAGCTGCCTTCGTCCCCACCACTCGCACAAGGACCCGAGCCCAAGGCATGAGCACTGAGTGGGCCCCGAGGCCAGAGCACCCCCAAGGTCCCTGGGTGGGTGAGTGTGTCTTGGCTGCCGCCAGGCCCACATACCTGAGCCTCAAGAGCTACTGCCATAAACACAGCCCAGAGAATCTGCTTCTAAAAACACCTCTTCAGACAATAATCAAAAATACAGAACCAGAATTTTCCGGTTTCCTACCATGCTCAACCAATTTCAGGAAACTGGGCCTGCCTGCCTGCTCCCGGAACTCTAGATTGGGAAGCCTGGGGTGAACTTACCCACACCATCCCAACCCCCTGGAAGGGAGTTTAAGATACCTCAGGTAACAGAAAATTGGGGAGGGCAGCAAAACCCCAGTCAGCACACTTCGGAAAGACTCTAAGCAATACAGAGAGGGCCAGAAACCCCCAGGACACACTTGTCTGAAAGAAACCAAAAACATGACAAGAGACAGAAATTTAAAAAAAAAAAAAACCTCCAGCTGCTGACCCTGGAAAACTAAGCCCAGGAGAGGTAAATACAGAAGAGAAACAGTGCAGTAATCATGCAATATTAGACACAGCATCAGCGGACATAAAGAAATGACTTCATAGATGAATTTAAAACTGTACTTCTGATCCAAGTGAAGCAAGATATAAAAAGATTAATTAAAGAAATGAAAAGCCCCTCCCAAGAGAACACAGATGGAAGAACGGAGAAACTCAGAAAAAGAAGAGAAACCTTTGATGAAGAATATAAAAAAATCTAGACTACATGAAACAGATCCAAAGAGATTAACAGGAAACTAAAAACTCTATTGAAAGCTCGCAAAATGCCTTGACAGAAACTAAAGTTAGTCTTTTGAAACTTGAAGAGAGATTTATGGTGTGTGATCATGAAAGAAAAGATCTCTTAAAAATAATAAGGAACCAGGAAGAAACAATTCAAACAAGACAAGAGGATTTATAACTTAAGAATAAAAAAAATGAGTGAAGAAGCAGGAGTAATCACAAATGAACTACAAAGACTACTCACAGATATAATTAAAGAAAACTTCCCAAGCATAGGAAAAAGAAATGATATCCAGATAAATGAGGCATACACAGCTCCCACCAACTACAACCAAAGCAGATCCACACCCAGACATATAATAATCAAGATTCCAGAAATACACCACAAGAACAGAATATTAAAAGCAGTCAGAGAAAAGAAGCAGATTACCTACAATGGAAAAATTATCAAGGTAATGACAGACTTAGCAACACAAACTCTCAAATTAAGAAGAGCCTGGGGGGAAATAGTCCAAGCCCTGAAATAAAATAATCCAATCAAAACTGATGTACCCAGAAAAACTCTCTCTCAAAATTAATGGAGAAACAAGATACTTCCAAGAAAAGGAGGAACTGTGGGAGTTCATGGCCACCAACCCAACCCTACAAAAAATACTGAAGGACATTCCAGAGAGAGAGAGAGGAAAAAATACCAGGATTCCAGCAACAGTGAGAGAGAGGCCTCAATGAATGAGGCAGACAGTGGAATGAAGGAGAAAAATGGACAAATAATAGCAGAAAAATAAAAATAGCAGAAATGAAACAGAGACGGTAAGCTATAATCTTTAATATAGACACTGATACACTAACAAAAAAGAAACACAGGCAGAGTAGATTAGGAGGCAGGATCCATCAAGATGCTCTGAATAGTAAATACACTCAACCTGAAAGAGGGTTAATAAACTGAAAGTCAAAGATGAGAAAACAATGCTATATGTGACAGGAAACCAGAGAGAAATAGGGGCAACTCGTCCAGCAGCCACAGATAGATTGGTAAGCTATGACACTTTTTGGCAGTGTAGAACTACACAGCTGGAAGGAAGGCAAACCTTGTGACTTTAGTAAGTAAAGGAGTACATCTCAAGATCAAGCTCAGAGGTAAAAAAGGTTAGAAACACTCAGACAACAGGTTGGCCCTCTAATCTAAAAACTAAAAGAGCTAGTGGGACCCAAAATATACAAAGCACCCTGAGAAAGGGAAAGGGGAGGAAATGTCTAAAAAAGGAAGGCAGAGGACATTGTTAATACTGTATCAGGATTTAAAAGTCACAGTAGTCTTATCACTCTGTTTAGTTTGATTATATTTTGTTCTTGTCGGTCTACTCATATTAGATTTGAGGGCACAGACAGCTAACCCAAAAATGACAGGTAAGACCACAGTAACTATCCTTAATTTTCTATTAACTTACACTGAAACTCTGCATTACTTACATTGTCTTACTATGACTGACCTTATTTGAAGCTGGTTTATTAGACCACTGTTTAGCCTCAACTGATTTTATTTGAATTTGGTATGCTTGATAGTATCAAGTCTAAGAGTAGAGGCAACTACTCTGAAGATGACAAGAGATAAAAGATATCCATTCTTGTTTTGATTACTAACTGCTTTCAAGTCCTAAAATGTCTTCAAAGTTGTGTTTTTATTAAAATAGCTATGTAATGTTATGTTCAATTATATTATGCCTGATGATGTGGACAAGTCTATTGAAAATAACAAGAGAAAGCATAGTCACTACTGTAGATCAACTAATATTGTGGTTCTATATGTCTTTTTCATTTCATGTTTTTCTAGAAATTTATTTTGTTGTCTTGTTTTGATCTGTTTTTCCCTATAATACAGAAAGGATAGATATACATGTAGAGATTCACACATGGGAAGAATTTCTAAACTATTTACGAGAACAGATTATATAATACACGATGTAATGGACAGATACTCTGAAGAAGAAGAGACACTGAGAAACTCAATGCTAATTCCGTAGCATTATGATATAAAATCTAGCAATACTATCATTCACTGTTTCGAGTGATATTAGTCTAGTCTCTTATGTTCAATTTCAGCATACATAAAGATAAAGACAGCTACTACAAAGAGATTGAGAAACATTATGGTAGTCATTGTTGACCTCCCCAAAATCAGGTCTTGAAGACCTAAAAAGCCTTCATCATCCTATAATGATTTGGTTATTCTATAATGTTCAGTATATATTCAATATGCGTGAAGATGGGGACAACTATTTGGAAGAAAACTAGAGAAAATAAGATGGACAGTGAAGCTCTCCAGGGGACTTGCTTTGAAATCTGTGTTTCTTTAAATTGTTTCCTTATACACTGTTTTGTTCTGTTTTGTTACGTTTACTCTTACCCTCTTTAAGATAAAAAACAAGTGTGTAGGACTGATAACCATATTACTAAGTTCTTGTTAGATCGTTGAGCAGAACTGTTTACAGTGTCATTATTTGAATATCACTTTGTATGCTTTAATTTTGTAACTTGAGCAACTATTTCTAAGATGACGGTATGTAACTTATCAGCTGGTGATTTCTTACTGTTTATTTTTCTGAAATTCTGTATTGTTTCTACCATTTTTTCCTGTTTTTTTTTCCTTTCTCTTTAAATAAAAAAAAAGAGTTGAAACCTTAAAAGAGAGAACAATTTGCACACAAGGGAAGAGCAATAAACAAAGTAGGAAACACAAGTTAGCTGCCCCTCCCTACCTCTAGTAAAATCCAATGGAGACAAGGGGAGTAATAACTTCTAAACAAAACTTTATGTAATATATAATGACAAGTGTTTTCTTTCAGATCCAGACTTATGCTTAGAGATGCTTCACAAATTTCTTCAACACTCAAATGTTAAAATACCCATGGTTAATAGCCATTTAATGTTCTATGTTATGTTTACTGCCTATACTGCACTGTACTGTTATCAATCTTCTGGATGTTCAACAACTGAAATTAAGATATAATTATAAATTCCTTTTGGGTTCCTTTTGCTGGGATCCACCAGATCTTTCCAGAAAAAAGGTTATATGATATATGCAGAACAATGAGACCAGCACTGGGGCAGAAGCCAGGTTTGAGCCTTTCCCAGCCCATCTGCTGGCCCTAGCTCAGCCCTCTGCTGAGCCATAATTAACTATACTCAACTGGTGTTAAATGACACTAGCTGATCTCTCTCCTAAATAAAAAGGTAAAATTAATAAAACAGGTCATCCTCCAAAAAATCAGATGGCATTAGACATTCTAACAACATAAAAAAGTACTTATATATGACAAATAAATGACATGCCAGTTCCTAAAATTCCCTGGACCTTATCCTCCTTATGGGAAGCCATTACTAAAGTTATGATCATAAATACCCTGTTGATTATATTATTTGACTCCTGCATACTTAATTGATTCTACAGATACCTTCCACTGTAGGCCAGATCCCAAGACAAAAGGCTAAAGTTGGCCCTCAAACCCCACAGGGAGACCTTCTTAATATGGCTTTTTGTGTTTTCAACAACAGAGATAAAAAATAACAATCTGATCTTTTAGCAGTGACACTTGGAGCTCTGAGACAGGTAAACTGACACAAGGTGGGCTGCCTGAGCCCTTCCTGTACCATGCTTCAAGTGCAACAAAAAAAAGACATTGGGCAAGATAATGCCCCAATCCTGGAGTTCCTTTAGGGCCTTGACAGGGTGGTTAAAAGAGCGACTGTGCTAGCCACCAGGGAGTGGGTAAGCCATCCTCTTAGCTTCTACCCCTCACAGGAAATGCCATCACCGCCAGATTCATTGCTGACAGATGGGCTCGGACTTGCTGCTGAAAACTGACGGGGCTCTGGGCCCACAGCCCCCATTAAGGTGTCCTTCTCAGAGCCCCAAGTCCCACTAGAGGTCTCAGGTAAGACATTCTCTATACTTGTAGCCATAGAGGCCATGTATAGTGTTCTTCCTGAGTTTTCAGACCACTATATTAAGTCTTCAATCTCTATAGAGGGTGTTGACAGCCAACCTATGCAACATTTGCAGACAGGACCTATTTCATGCAGGTTCCAGACTCACTTCTTCTTTGGTAGATCCCATAGTTTGAGATACCTCCAGTCCCACCTACACTGCATGTGCCATGCCTATTTTAATTTGTCTCAGGGATCCTTCAATTTTCCTTGTGTTCCCCAATATCCCATAGCTTCCAAACATTTACAGGGACTTAAACCTTTAATTAAGCACCTTTTAGACAATCATTTTATTAAACCTACCCATTCATCCAATAATACTCCTATTCTCCCGGTACTCAAGCCTGATGGGTCTTACCCTCTAATACAAGACCTTACGGTAATCAATAGTGCTGTTACCCCAATCCACCCAGTGGAGCCAAACCCTTATACCATGCTCTCTCATATCCTTCCCTCCACCACTCACTTTACAGTCCTAGATCTTTTTTTTTTAATTTTATTTAAAAGGAAAAAGAGAAAAACACAAAACAAAACAAAGCGGTGTAAGGGTACATGTAATACAGAACTACAAAAAAAAAACAGTAAGAAATCACCTGTTAATAGATTACATATTATCATCTTAGAAATAGTTGCTCAAATCACAGTATCAAAGAATACAAAGTGGACATTCAAACAGAGAGACTGCAAACAGCTGTGCTCAATGATCCAAAAACATTAATATAGTCAGCTACTTAACAGCCCTAAACACACTTGCTGTTATATCCGTTAGAGCTCTTTTTTTCCCCTCTCTTTTTTACAACAAAATTTACACATTTTGGATTTTATTACTCCTTAGTTCTTATTACTTTTTTGGGGGGGAGAGAATAAAGTCAAATATGGCAAAACAAAGCTGTCAGTCAAAACCAAGGATAGACATAGCACATGATGTAAAACAGAGTACAAGGTTATCAACAATGGTTATCAACGATGTCTCTTGTTTCCTTAAAAAGAATTGTCTATCTCATTAGATATTATAAAGTTCTACAATACAGTAGAGAACAAGACCAATAAAACTTAGGCATTGTAAACATTATAGGACTTCCAAAGGAGACAATAGTCAAACCAGAATGGGCATCTTAGTGAATCTTATTGCCTTCAAAGTAGTTGCCTATATCCTCAAATTTGATACTATCATACAGAATGGAACAGAGTCTAATCAGTCAAAACAAGATCATGGGAGTATTACAGGACTTCAAAACAAGTTAATAGGAAATCAAAAGGAGTTACTATTATATACCCTGCTAATTTTTTAAATTTTTCCCCTTAATTAAAACAAACATAAGAAATAACTAAATAATTTTTTTAAAGAATAAGGGAGAGATTGAGATAAAACAGGACATAACAATATAACAATACAGGTCAAAGCATGACTGTTTCAGCAATCTAGTGCTTCACCACCAAATAACCCGAACAGTCCTAGATCTTAAAAATGCCTTTTTATTCCTTTGTGTTTATGCAGATTGACCCAGACACTCTGAGGTCTTAACAGCTTACACCTGTTATCTCTAGTAAACCCTCTCCTCAGGGATGCATAGCACCCCCTTCCTTTTCTATTCATCAGTTTCTCAGACACAACCCTGGTCAAGACTGACAGATAAATTTTACACACATGCCTTGCCACAAAACTCTCAAATATCTTCTCACCTTTGTTTGTACTTTTCAGGATAAATAAAAGCCTTACCTACAACCAGACTGCTGATATACTTACTAAAGTCCTGTCATAGCAAATCATCCCGAGGACTACAACTAAGGTGAGTGGCTCATACCTAGTGTTCTTGGCAACCCCAACAGTGGTCAAAGTTGCTAGACTGCCATCCTGGTTTCACATCACTCAGGCTAAGCAGTGCTCTCCCAGCCCTAGATCTAACCATCCTTTTGCCCACTCATCTCTACCTCACCAAGGCCTCACAGCCACAACTCTCAGGCTAAGTCATGTTTTGTTGTCCAATTTGGTTCCTAATTTCTTACAGCTATTAATTATCCTTTTTACAGCAGAACTCTCAACAGTCTTTCTTAAAGACTCCCACATCATGCATACCAGAGACAAGTCTTACCTATCTACCCTCTTAACTTTTACCCTTTCAGCTGGGGGAATAATCACTTCTCATAACTTCACTCCTCCTAACCCCACACTTATTTTTCAGAATTCTACCTCATCATAGTAATGATTTTACATATCTAAATCAAAGGCACCTTTTCTTCTACCTCACCTGGGTCCTTAAATATGATAGTGGCCCACCTCCTCATAACACTTTGCCTCTTTGTTTTTCCAGTCTAACATGCAGGCATTCACCAATGATAAAGTTGTCCTGGCTAAAACACCTGGCACCAGCTTCTACATGGGCATCAACCATCATCCTGTTGACCTTCCTAAACCCCAATACAGCGCTCCCTTTCAGCAGGAAATAGTAAAAGAAAAAAAACTTCGCCCTTTTCCTAATAATAAAAAGATGAGACTGAAAGGATTTTTGCCCTGGATGGGATGCTCCAGCGGCAAAAGGCTGGGAGGCGGAACCAAGGGGCTCTATCTTGAGTTCATCTTCCCCACCCCTAGGCAATTTACCTATGGCACAAAATGAATTCCAATGGGCTACTTGTGCATCAGTAATGCCCCTTAGGCACCACCCCAAACCTAAGCTATATGTATGCTCCCACACCACATGTCCGGTAGAGAGAAAAGCCAGACTTCAGTGGTCGTGGGGTTCTCTCTCCGCATTCTTAAAATAAAGGCCACTTTTATTTTGTATTTCTATCTTTTTAGCCACACCAAAAATTCTACCAAAGAAACTACTTACAAGACTCTTATTTAGTATATGAAAACATATATATTCCCTACAGTCACTGTATACACTACACTACATACACATGCATTCCCACACATCCCATTGCTAATTTGACCTTATTCATGAGGCTCCTCCTAATCAATCTATCAATTCGAGAAATAAAGCCCTGACAAGGACAAACAGACCCACTAGGAATATACACATAGGCAATTGTGTGGGGGTCAGTGTCTTAGGGACTGGGATCCATCTACGAGTCTAGAGAACAAATCAGCTTGCTACAAGTTCCAGATATTAACCCAGTAGGGACAAATATGATGAAAGGAAGCTGAAAACAAAGACTCACTAGTATTCACTTCTCTGAAACTCACTATCAACATCTTCCTGGGTAGCTTTCTGTCCCCTGCCTGTCTTCTTTGTTACCAATAAAGTGTCTTCCTGCTTAAACTTGGTTCCTTTAATTAGTTACTGAGTTGCTGAGATTATGATCGGGATTCAGACACAACAATTAGTGTCTTAACACCTATAAAAATTTCAGTGCCGGTATTAGTGTCTCTCTTCATCACTGAGGCACAGTACCTAGCATTGCAACTTAAAGAAGGCAAGATATATGTTGGGTCACGGTTTGTAGAGGTTTCAGTCCCTTGTCAGTTGGCTCCAAGGCAAGACAGCATGTCACAGGGGGGGTGATGGAGGAAAAGATGCCTTGGCATGGGTACTAGAAGGAAACAGAGCCTGCCAGGTGATGCCCATAGTGACCCTGCTTTACAATCAGACTCCACCACCTCACAGCAAGTCAGTTACAACACTGCCTTAATCCGGTCAGTTACCAAAGGTCACATCCATGATTGAGTGAGACGTGGTGGGAGCAACTAGATACAAATTATGGCAATCCCCATAGAGAAAATTTTGCTGGAACACAACCATGCCCATTTGCACCTCATCTGCAACTGCTTTTGTGCTGCAAAGGCAGAACTGAGGTCTGAAAACAGAGATCAGATGATCTACAAAGTTGGGAATATTTTCTCTCCAGATGCTTACACAAAAAGTTTCCAGACCACTAATGTGGATGCTTGGATGTGAGGATTAGTAGACTGACTGTTAAGCAACAAAGCATGACTCTAGACAACAAAGCATTAGGAGTGGTGTGTTTAGGAGAGATGACTCCAAGGAAGGGAAGAGAACACAGCTCAGGCAAGGACAGGGAGGTGGCGCATGAAACAACCCCCTCAACAAGTAATGAGATTTCAAGATTTCACCTCTCATGTGAAGGGTATAATCCTTAAGACTTACTTTGGACTAGGTTGAGTTCTGGGCCCTGAAAGACACTATGTAAGTGGAACAGCAGAGCTTGGCAACTCTCTGGACAAGGGATCTGAGCACTTTATTAATTTTCAGGGGTGTCTGTAGCAGAGACTGTGCAGCTCAAATCACAGAAATGCCTTCTTTCACAATTCTGGGGGCTGGATACCTGGATCCTGGTGTAAGCAGGACTGATTTTCCTCTGAAGATACTGGAAAGGAACTACTGGACTATGGCAGCCTGACACAGATACTACCTATGTGGGTGTTTCTGGGCCCAAGTTGTCACTTTTCATAGGGATACATAGCCGTACTGAGCCAGGCCCCACTCTACTGCAGTATGACTTCCTTTTTTATTTACTGTATTATGACTGGTACCAGAAATCAAACTCAGGACCTCTCAATTTCCCAGCAGGTACTTGCTCCACTGAGCTATATTCCTGGCCACTCTAGCACATCTCAATAAGGTCACAGACTGGGGTACTGAAGGTTCGGGTTTTCATGTTTGGATTTTTGAAAGCATAACACAACCCATAATAAGTACCTGTCAGTGTGACATAGCATCTGGGGACTTTCTCCTATATCTACTTCTGCCCATAGGGTGCTGCCGTCGGGCTCTGGATCCGCCCACTACAGCCTTCAGCCAGCCCTCCCATGGGAGGAGGAATTGCTCTCTTAATGAGCCAGTTCCTGACCCTTTTGCACCTGACTGCTGTGCAGTGGGCCATTGTCACCGTGCTCCTGGACATAATCCCCCCTTGCCTGCCCAGGGTTTTTGCCCCTGTCCCTGTGGGGAGCCACCCCAAGGTCAGCCCACTGCAAACCCTCTGATCTGGCTCCATGTCCACACAGCTGCCTGGGAAAGGCAGGCCAGAGTACCCTCTGGGTGCAGCCACACCTGCTCTTCCTGACATAGATGGGTAGCGTGAGTTCTGTGATCAGGTGAAATCGCACTCAGATCTGACATGGTAGAGGAAACAAGTGGATTAGCAAAGTCTACAAACATGCAGAGGTTTAGAATTCATTGATACCAACAGCATCATCAGTGAGAAGCCATCATAAAAGACCTTTTTTCATCAAATTCACTTTATTATATTAATTTTGCACAGTAAAAGAATATGGGATGCAGACTTGTCTAAATTCTCTTACTGATTCTCTTGAAGACAATGTCACCCAGTGTCATGATCTGAAGGACAGAAAAGAAATCATGGAATAGTCACTTGACATGAAATAGTAAAAATAAATAATGAAGGCCCCCCACATAGCTGCAGATATGGTAATACAGGAAATTACTCCATGCCACTGGACAGAGTGGCATGCACATGCATTGCAACACTCCGGAGGCTGAAGCAGGAGGATGACCATGCATTTGAAGACAATCTGAGTGACATAGTGAGTTTAAGGCCAGAAAGTACTACCTACCATGATTTTGCCCAGAGAGAGAAAGAGACAGAGAGAGAGAGATTACCTCCAATGCTCCTCTGTTTCTCTGTTTTCTATAAAACCAGGTAAAGGACTAGAATTTTTTTTTTTACTGAAATATTATGCAAGTCTGTGTCACTCCACTAATTCTGTGCAGAGTTGCATTGCCATTTCTTTTCTACATCAAGTCCTATCAAAACAAAATCACTCAGACTTGATCAATCCAATTCAATCTTGCAGTTTTATTGAACACATGCTGTATATCAAAACCACACTGAGCACCCAGGACACATGTGCATGGAATAGCAAGCAGATGGCCTGGGACCTCATGGGCACTGCCCAATTTCCCTCCCAAAGCTGTGAGTAAAGCAGGCAAAAACCTGGGAACATCAGCTTTGGAGTCCCAGAAGGATGCTCCTTCCATCACTCCATCACTTGATTCTCTTAACAAATTTTTCTTTTTTTTTTTTTGGTACCAGGGATCAAAGTCACAACCTTGCACTTGCAAGGCAGGCACCTATGCTGCTGAGCTAAATCCTCAGCCTATCACCTGGTTCTCTTGAGCAACACAGCTGCAGTGACACAGCCTGTCATCAGTGTGACAAAGGAACCCCTTAGCCTCAGCAGCAATGAGGTGGCTGCTCAGGGCAAACAGGAGCCTTGGTTCTACCACTTGTCAGTCAGATAGATGACCTTGGATAGCTGACCTGACTACTGAAACTGTGGCCTTCTCCCTCACAGGAGACAGGAGGACGGGGCAAGATGGAGCTACCAAAGGGTGTTGGCCAGGTCTCATCCCGGACAGCTCATCTCCTGTCCCCTGTCCTGCTGGGAAGGCCCAGTGTGGGCACAGGGACTGCGCATTTCACGGTTGATGCTCACGGTGTCCCTGGCTGAGGGATGCTGACATGTGAACCTGGGGACCACAGCCTCCTGGGCTGGTTCTGCCTTCTGTGATTTACTAAAGCAAACTTTGGGAGTCAAGAAGAGCAAGGGGGACACAACTGCAGGAGAAATTCTGCAGACTGACTCTGAAACTAGGGATAGGATGTGAGGATTAGTAGACTGACTGTTAAGCAACAAAGCATGACTCTAGACAACAAAGCATTAGGAGTGGTGTGTTTAGGAGAGATGACTCCAAGGAAGGGAAGAGAACACAGCTCAGGCAAGGACAGGGAGGTGGCGCATGAAACAACCAAGCGCTGAGGACCCCTGCAGACCTGGAGTGCGACACTCACAGCGGCCGTGCATTTGCCACGAATGTGATCCTTATGATGCCAGATAGACACAGGCATTCGTTAGACCCCCGGGGCATGAAGGGCAGCCGGGGCCCTGTGGCCTGTTGGTTAGTGCCAAGGCAGAAGGAAGGGCTGTGGCCATTAATTGGGCGACAGCATAGAAGCAAGAAAGAGCCTGATGTTCTGGCCTAACACAGCCTCCCTGTGAGGGGCGCTGTGGCTGTGTCTGTCAGAAGAGGAGCTGTGAGCAGTGAGCCCGCAGGAGGGCACTGAATGGGTTCCTGCAGGTGCGATGGATTCAGCTCAATACTCTGAGCCTTGTCCTGCTGCAGACAGAACCCGTGAGCTGTGCTGGTCACTCTGCATGACCCTGTGCCTTTCCTGCCAAACCCTATATGGCATTAGGGAAGGGGAGGGGAGATGGGGTGGGCAGTGGGGAGGGAAAGAAGGAGGGGCTGGCAGGGAAGGACAGGCTGAGTGAGGTAGGGACACCAGTAGGGTTGACACCTGCTCACATGGTGGCTTTGGTGAGTTAGAAAAGGGTACTCCTTGAGCCAGGCATGGCGGTACATGCCTGTAATACCAGCATTTGGGAGGCTGAGGCAGGAGGATCGCTGTGAGTTCAAGACCTGCTTGGGCTACAAAGTGAGTTCAAGGCCAGCCTGAACTTCATAACAAGACCCTGTCTGAAAAAGACCAAAAAAGGAAAAGAAAGAAAGGAAGGAAAGAAGAAAAGAAAAGAGCGTCCCATCTTCAAGATCCTTCTCTTCTGTCCCACAGTAAGTGGTCCATGGTGCTGGCCTGTTTGGTCAGAACAGGATTGCTACAAAGCGGTGGACACGCATGGGAAAAGCACAGTGAACATTTACACTAAGCAGATGATTGTCAGCATAAAGCACCTTGGCCTGAATGCCTCGGGAGAACTTGCCCCATTCCTGCCACCTTCCGAAGCAGTTCGGGTGTCTTCTTTTGCTGTCTTTAGCGAAATGGTCATGACTGCTTGCGTGCCCCAAATGACTCCAAGAAGTTGGCCTTCATGCTCATTTCGAGTTTGGCCAAGAGCCAGAAGCCCCCGGGGCACGAGTGTCAATGAGCCAGTAGGATGAGCCCACAGCACTGCTCCAGGCCTGCACCCCCTGGCTGGCACTGGGCAGAAGTATTCATTGTATTTTTGCCGACACTGCACACAGATGCTCACAGAAGCAGCTTCCAGACCTGCTCCCGAAGATGGCAAGGCCCTGGGCTGAGTCTGTCTGAGGGGAGATGGAGCATCTGGAGGGGGGACCATGGCACTGTGTCTTCACTGCGATACATCTGTGAGAAGTGTGAACCTGCACCGTGATTGCAGGCCTCACCCTCTAACTGCAGAACCCACATAGTCTGTGGTGTGAGGCTGAGTCTGTTCCCTGGGAACAGCTTGGGTGGCAGCCCCGAGAGACCAGTCCATCTCAGAGGAACCTGGCCCTGCCATTCCATGACTGTTTTTGCCTCAGTTTCCCCTTTAGAAAAATGCAGTTGGGAAGCTTAGAGATGCTGTGTAAACTACCTGCTATGCAAGAAAGCTCAGGGAAATGGTGGAAGATATAGAAAGGTACAGAATTCGGGGCTCAGGGGATAAAGTTAGACTTGGGGTGAGGAGTGCAGCTGCCCCTCACCCTTCACCTCCTCCTCCCTCAGCACCCAGAGTCACTTATGCTGGTCAGGGTGTCCCCATTGATTTCAATCACGGTCTTGATGTTTTTCAAAGTTGTCACCAGCTTGTTGGCTCCTTCCATGGTAACCACTGCCTGTCGGGGACAGAGAGGCCTATAAGGCAGAGTCTGTGGAGAGCGAGACCCTCGCTAATGATTGGTTCCCCTGTGCAGGTGGCAGCTGATGACAGCAATCACTGTCTGGTCCCTGTGCTCCTGACCCTGCATGTTGGCAGAGGAGAGGAGCATGGAAGACAGATGGAAAACATCAGGACATCTCTGTCAGACTTCAGTTTATGCTGTGTGATCTAGAAAAGAGCACAGGACAGCCGAGCGGTCCCAGGACAAATGCTGGAACACAAGCACTGAGGTCTCAGCTCTCCAAGCCAGTGGAGGGAGGTGGCATCTGAATTCAGGGCCTGCACACATATTGCTCTGGTCTGTGTGGGTCCTCCGGGAACACCTGTCATCCCTGCTGTGCTCTCCTCTCCAGCCTGGGCCACCCAGGAGGAGGAAGCACAGAAACACGACCAGGAGCACAGGACCCTGCTGAGCTTGAAAATTCCCCTCCATGGACACTTGGAGAAGGCCCATGATAGAAACATGATGGCCTGTCCCTTCCCACAGACACAACCCAGGAAGTCCTGAAATGTGCTCCGGTCTTCAGTGTGACATCTACAGAGGAGAAATCAAGAGCTGTAGGGAGAGGTGGGGACAGCACGCTGAGCCCAGTGCACAGAGTCATCTGGGGAGCAGAGAAGGTGGCTGCTTAATGGTGCCAGCTGCCCTGGGATGTGTGGTGTGTCATGCGAGGAGCAGATACCCAGGTCCTGGCTTTCAGGCTATGAGGTCTCAGTTCTGTGGAGACGGAGCTGCTCTGCACCCTGCCACCAGGTTAGCAGGCTGTCTTCTCCCTCTGCACAGTAGAAGTAGCAAAGTCTATCAGTTTAGTGAGCACCCCGTGTTTTCGTCTGAGTTGACGCTGAGATTCTGGTGTTACCATCACCTCTTTAAGACATCTTTCCCTGTTACCAGCAGCACTGGGCTCAACTGAGGCCAACGTGATTTCACCTGGGTTTGGGCTTTCACTGACTCCTACTAACCCCATTGCTAGACCCTGTTCAGGAGACTTTGAAAGCCAGGAATCTGAAACTGAGAAAACCCAAGACTTGGAATTTTGCTTTTTGCCTGGTTCCCTCCCATACTGCATACAGGACAGTTTAGGCTTGAGATCCACAACCACAATACCGCCAGGAAGGCCCGAGGTAAATAAAAACAGCTTCCCTACAAGTTCTCTGCTTCTCCACCCAAGAGGTAGCTCAGAGGTGGGGTACTCAGAATGGGAGATGTGAGACCCAGGAAATATTCCAGAAGCAGAGGAAGGGCTCCTCTTACCTTGACCTTCTCCCCAGTCATGGTCTCCATCTCACACTCCTCCCCCACGGTGAACTCATTCATGATCACATTTGTCCCCATGCTGCTTTTGAGCTTGAAGTGCTTCCCGTTCTGCACGATTTCTGATGTCCCCTTGAGGTCCTTCCCCTTCTGGATGAGGTCGTCAGCCATCCCTGACGGAAACCATCTGAGGTTTAGGAACAGCAGGGCTGGGGTCACAAGTTTAAGGCAGACAAGAGAAACTGTGACATGGACAGGAGGAGGTGACAGGCACTGGGGAACTGTGAGCAGCAAAGGCTGTCACCTGGGATAGAGATGGAGAGCGGCCTGGCCTGGCTGCTGCAGCCTTGAGCCTTTCTTCCCTGTGGGCTTGCTCTCGCTCGCTCTCTCTCTCTCTCTCTCTCTCTCTCTCTCTCTCTCTCCTCTCCCTCACTCCTCCTCTGGCAGCTTTGCTATAAGATTTAAAACATGTCACCTTCCATGCTTAGGGGGACCAGAGAGTTTCTTCTCAAACCAGATCACTCCTCAAGTGACAGGAGGAGCTACTAATAACTAAGACAGGCCACCATGCTGAAAATGGGGCTCTACAAGGCAAACATGGACTCTGGGAGTCTCCTGAGATGTCCTGACAGCAGGAGTGATGCATCCTTTGCGCAGGTAAAGGAATAAAGACACAGACATTGTTGAGATCCCTACAGAGGGTGACCTCAGTCAGGCTTAGTGGCCACACCTGCAATCCCAGCATCAGGATGATGAGATGTGAGTCTTATGAGTTTGAGTCTAGAAATATCCAGGCCAGTTTGAACTCATATCAGGACCCCATCTCAAAAAAAAAAAAAAAAATCAGGAAGAGATCTAAGTGCTCAGGCATCTTGAAGGTCCCCTTCCCCTGCCCAGGCTGTTTCCTTCCTCTTCTGCCTCTCCTCTCCTGCCCTGACCACACTGCATGCAGCTTCTGCTCACAGGGCTCCCCCTACCTGAAACACTGTCCCCTCCCCAGTCCCCTAGGGGGCACCTGCTCATCTTCCCAGCCTCCCCTTCACCACCCCCCATTCCTCCCTCCACACCCCTGCCCTGTGGGAGACAGGGGGTTAAAGCCAGGTCCCTGGGAAGCAGCGCCTGCTTCCAGTCCCTTCCCAGACACTTCCCATCATGTGACCCAAGTTCAGGCCAGCTTACCTTTCTCAAGCTGGGTTGTAAAGTGGGAAAGTAATTGTACCCAACTCAGAGCTCTTGGTGAGGATTAAATGGGGCACTGCACAGGAAATGCTCAGCCCAGTGCCTGGTACAGAGCCACCCCTCCTACATGTTAGGGATATTGGTCGCCTTTATTTCCTGTCTTCTCTCCCTAAATGCTGACCATGGAAATGTGGCTCTTCGTCTGGCATCTTAGTGCTATGCATCCAGCAGAGCGCTTGATTGTGGCTGTCTTTGAATCAGCATTTATTTGTTAGGAGACTAAGTGAACGCACCCATGCGTGTATGAATGAGTGAACAGGACCTCACAGTGAAGTACCAGTGATGCTGGCTGTCGGCTTTGAGCCAGATCTCACCTAGTTAAACTCTCTTTCCATTTGCCTTGGGGTGCCCTTGTCCAGTAAGTGACAGCACATCCCATCCCAACATCTGACACTGATTTGCCACTGCCTGTGAGGTCAGGTCTTCATGGCAGTGACCCATGGCCTTGGTGGCCTGTGCAGCACTCACCCACTGCCTTCATGAAGGCCTCGAAGTTTTCCTGGCTCTGCAGTTGGTACTTGCCGGTGAAGCTCATGGTGGCAATGAGACTCCCTCTCCACAGCTAACCCAGCTCAGTAGGACGGGCTGCCCACTGGGCTTCTTACTCTCCAAATGCAAACCATAGGTCACGACTCTAGCTTTTTATAGCTAGGTTCAAACATTAACTCTCAAGGCAATGGTCAACAGTAGACAGCAAGGCCCAGCAGAGGTTTGCTCTAATTCAGTAAACATTCATGAATGGTTAACACGCAGAGTCCCAGGGCCCTCTGGCATTCAGGGTGACATCCTATCACTTTCATGAACAGTGTGTGTGCATCAGATGTGTGTGTGTGTGTGTGTGTGTGTGTGTGTGCAATATGCACCTAGAAAGTATGACCAAAATAGACAAAGTTTAAATTTTTTAGTCTATTAAATAAAGGACATATGGTCACTAACTCCCTTCAGAGTAGTCCCCCTCTCTAAAACACACTTGCTCTATCCTTCTCGCCTCTTCTTGAAGCAGGTCTGGAACTCTTCTTCTGTAAGAGGGTCTTCATGAAGTGTAACTTTAAAAAATACAGTGACTGCTGCTCCCAAATGGCAAAGCAGGCTCTTAAATCATTACAGTATGGCCTCATCCCCTTATTTACTGGGTCTGCTGTGATACAACATTTGGTTCTCCTTCCAAATGCCCATGGAAGGTAAGGGCTTTGAATCCACTCAAGACTTTGTAGCAACCATGGTTCTGCAACCAGAATCTCATGAAAGGAAACTTCTAGAACTGTTTCAGAAAGTGGCAAGAAAAAGTATGTTTGAAGCAAGAGTATTTTAAGGAAGATTAATGACAACGTGACTTTTACAATAATAAATTTTTAAAATGGCCAACATTCATCATATTTTTCAATCACACTTCATATGTATACTTACATGGACACATACATGTATTGTGTGCATAACTATGCATGCACATGCTAGTATGCACATGTGTGTATATTCACATGCTTTGTGCATGTATACATACACTTGCATATAAGTATGTGGACCTGTGGGTATATATTTATGTTTATATATAGATATGGATTGTGTATGTGTGTATAATATAAAGAAATGCCTTTGACCTCAAAACTTTGTCCTTTACATACCCGTGGGATCATTTCCTATCTTTATTATCGTTATACACAGACAGTATTTATAGAATTGTCATCACCCTCTAGTGCTGGCTACATTCAGGGACTTCCTCTCTGATGATGTGGGTGACTCCACAGCTCCAAGAAGCCTCTCTTTTGAGATGGGAAGGTCACACATGTCACAGGCAGTGCAGACCCCTTTGCCAGGTGTGTGGAAACTGAGGCACATTTTATTAGGCAGGGACAAAGTAAGGGAAAGAGACACAGCAGTGTCTGCTCACTTGCCCCTCCCTGCCGAGGAGGCAGGAACAGGGACTTGGGGTGACATGTGGGGAACCTGGCTTCATGGAACCCCTGTCTGGCACTGGCCTTGGGAAGACAGCATAGAAATGCTTCCAGTGACCTTGGGGTGCTGCTGTTTGTCATGAAGCACAGAGGTGATGGTACCCAGTGGGTCTGCAGCCCCACTCCTTGCCTCTGAGGCAGCCCTAGACAAGCACCCTCACCCTATTTCTCTCTCCCCTCTCCCTGGACCTTGGCATTGGCCTCTTCACTTGCAGCCTCCACTCTCCCATCCTCCAGGCCTCTGTGCTGTGGTTGCACAGACCGCCCTCCAGCCCAGCCTCAGCACATCGCTTCTCTGTGTATGAACAAGAAGGAGAGGAGGAGAAGGAGATGCTTAGGAATCTTGCAGCCTAAAACAGTGAAATAATCATCAAGTTAAATAATAGTGATAGACTCATTACCACCCCTACCCAACCCCATTTACTAAATACGTACTTATTTTGGGAAGTATACCTGTCCACACCCAGGTACACCATGCTGTCTCATGCACCAAGCTGACTGCCTGACGTCCAGCCTTAGACAAAGGGAGACCTGGCATGGAAACCTCACATTCCCACCTTCCCATGATCATAGCTTCCACACAGTGCAGCCTTCTGGGCTCCAAAGTGGGGAATGGGAAGCAGGAGGGTGAAAGTTTCTTCAAAGTGCAAGTCACCATCAATCCCAGAAGCCTCTGAGGAAGCCTGGATCAGATGCAACTAACCCTTGTCCTGCCTGAAGAAGAGCAGGACCTTTGAACTGGCTCATGCCAGGGCTCGTTCCTGGCCTACCCTGTTCTAAGCAGCACTGAGAACAGCACTGGGGATGCGCCTGGCTTATATGCTGGTCAAGGACCTGGGCCAGCAGATGAAAATGTGACCACTTCCCAGGAGGTGGACAGCCCAACAGAGAAGGACCAGGAAGTGGACCAGGCTGATGCATGGGAGTCAAGGATGCCCTCTCTCCCTGACTCCAGACACAGTCATTGATAGGTAACTGCCCGGGCCACTTGAGTCCAGATTTGTTTGTGTGTATGTGTATGTGTGATTGTGCGTGTGCGTGTGATTGTGCTTGTGCTTGTGTGTGTGCATGTGTGTGTGCGTGCATGCTGAGGCCACAGAAAGAAATAGTCATTTCAAAAATCAGTACGTGTGGGTAGTTGTCCTTAAAATTAGGCAGGGGCAATGACATCTCCCACCCACAGGGTGAGCAAACATAAGAAGAGATAAGTTGAATTGCAATTACAAAGTTCAAGTACCTTTGGAGGAAAAATAGAAAGATTCCAACATCACAGAGACAGCATTGGAGTTTGGTCACCCAAAGACTTGTTTCCATCCCGGTGCCCACTGGATGCCCCTCCCCTGCTGCCCAGTCAGAAGCCCAGGGTTCAGACACAGAGAGGCGTCTCTCAGCAGCCAGGAAATGCCAGTATTCACTTTCCAACAGGTGCCCGTCAAATAGGACCCGAGCGAGGCGCCCTTCCTTCCACTAGACCAGAGTCACAGAGGAGAGGGTTTGGAGCTGGAACCAGCACTTCTTTTTGGTTTTTATTTGTTATTTATCTATTTTCTATTTTAAAACTTTTTACTTCTCTCTCTTCTTCTCAGGTGCATTTGTTCTCATATTTTAACATGTGGACTAGGGATGCACCACACAGCTACCACTGTCGACTAGGTGACAGGAGTAATATGCTTGACCTTGCCTGGGCAGGCATAAACTTAGGCACATTCCTGAGGGAACAGCTTGGCAATGTTCCGTGGCACCAAAGGAAATGCCTCTTGTGCTTACCCCATTGCCACTGGCAGGTGCACCCACACTCTGGGAAATCCGGCTGGAAGTCACTCCGTCACCTCCCCTGCCTCCACCTACAGACCGGGCGTTTGCTCTGCCTGAGCAATCCTCTCTCCAAGATGAGGTATATGCACTGGCCTTCTCCAGCTCCTTGTCACAGTACCTTCTAAAACTTAGCAGGACACAAAAACCATCAAGTCACACTTGCAGACTGTAGATGGGGGAATAGTACTTAAGGCCCAACTGGAAAGACACAGTCTAGGGCCTGGAATTTTCCAAAGGCTCACAAGTGCCTTGCAGCAGGGCGGGAGAGACTTCAGTCAGACTTGGGGCTCCTTGGACTTCCCACACAGCAGCTCTAGTTCCAAACCAGTTCTTCTTTGCATCCTGGAGCCTCCCGGGCCCCCATTTCCTTATTTATTAAATGGTCATAATCTTTGCCTAGTGGAAAAAACTGCATAAACTGCGAGATCCTTCAAGAATGAAAAGTTTTTATCACAAAGGATGAGAGCGATCTGTGTTTGCATCCACGGGGTGTCCCAGAGACCAATGTTTTCAGGCCTACATGTCCTCCCCAGGCCTCATGCACTCATAGGTGCTGCTTTTCCAGAGCTGGTTAAATGTAGTACTGGAATTAAGGAATTAAGTACAGTACTAAATTAGTCCATGGATTGGTATTAGCATACTCTGGGTGTGGCTGAATGGATTTGCTCAAAACAGAAGCCCCACGTTGGGTGTGGGTGGCACCACCCAAAAGGCTTGTACCCTGCGTTGGATAAAAGGGAAAGGCAGGCTGGCTGCTGCTTCCTGCCTGTCTTGCTGTTTCTCTGCTGCCATGTTCCTGGATCATGCCACCCTGCCATGGAGCCAACCAACTATGGCAGGGAACCTCTGCAGACTGTGAGCTGAATAAATCTTTCCCCTTTTAGCTTTGCGTTTGGGTATTTTGTCCTAGCAACAAGATAAGTAACTAAGTCACTGTCATTTTAAATTTTATTTTATTTTATTTATTGTTTTTTGAGACAGGGTCTCACTATGCAGCTCAGGCTCAAGTGGCCTTGAGCTCACTTTGTAGCCCACGCTGGCCTCGAACTTGCATCAATCCTCCTGCTTCAGCCTCCCGAGTGCTGGGATTACAGATGTGCACCGCCACACCCAGCTTAAATTTTAATAAAATAATTTCTTATTATATAGAGAGCCATTCCATTCATTTATTGTTGATACAATTTTAGAAATAATTTTTATAAAACATTTAGTGTTTGATTGGGAATGAATCCATGCATGGTAACATGATTGCTACCAATACAGAGTTCTCATCCCCCCCCCATTCTAACTGATTTTGAGACATTTTTAAACTACATAAAATAAGACAAGATCTCCATATATCATAATTCTGGCCAATTTCTTCATAGATTTACTCGCAAGCTGTAAAGGAAATGACTATTTGTATAAAAGGCGGAAGCCTCTTAGGCTCCACCCACCTCCTCCCTCCCTCGGCCCCTCCCCCCCTTCACAGACCACCACTGTCCAGAGTTTGGCCTGCAGCCTTCCAATTAATTAAGGAAACATTTGCACACACATACACAGCCATTACCAATACACAGTGCTAAAATTTAATTCAAATTTATAAAAATGTGTTGTACCAAATGCATCCCTCAATACTTGTTAGATCTTCTCATTAATGTAGAGGTGTGAAGCTCATATTTTATACATATTTTTCCTATTTTTCATTAATAGAATTTAAGTTGTTTCCAATATCAAGCTACCACAAATCCAGCCCCAGTAAATCTCCTGAGCATGCACACTCACAAGTACAACTGCTGAGTATTTTCACATTTGTTACAAGGCACAGTTTCCTACTCCCCAGATCATAACCATTTTAGTATGCAGTCTTTCATATTTCTGTCTTCAGTCTTGTGGGTTTTATTTTTGTAAAAATTCATGGCCTTTGTCCCTCACCCACAAGAACAAATTACCTCTGAGTAATTTTTAAGATAACTCTAGTATTTCTTTATTTCCTGATGCTGCTTCTTTCTTATTCCAAATTCTAACAAATGTACAGGTCTCTTTCTGGAGTCCCTTCTGCTCTGCAGAGTTAATATCACAAAAGTTCATTACCATATTTGTTGATAATGATTTGTCTCTACCTTTCTTACAATTACACCTTCTATTTCTTATTATCCTGGTGAAGAACTCCAGATCTATTCTGAAATCAGTAACAAAGTTGTTTTGTGTTCCCAAATAAAGGAAATACATCAAAGAATATCAGCATTACTTTTGATGGAGATTTTTTTGATTGAGCACAGTCTTTTCATCATACACTGTCTTTCAGTAGGAATTGTTAAAGTCCTCTAAGTTCTTGGCATTTTCTTGGGTTATACTGTCTGAGGATAGTCCTGTCACTCCCAAATACACCAGTGCTTCAAAGCACAAAAGAGATGAAAGCTAGGATGATTACTGTGTTTTTACACATTAGGTCACTGACCCTTACCCCAACACTGTCCTCTCCTCCACTTGTACTGAGGCAGACACTGAGGGTCCATTAGTTCAATATTTGCAAAGTCAAAAAGTTTTACAAGCTGAAAATCAGTTCCAGCAGTCTGATTTTAGAGACTTTGATCTCAGAGTCTAGTCTGTATAGCATATTTGCCAACAGGAAAGACTGAACACAGAGGAAAATCACTCATGTAAACACACATTCACAGTGTTGCTCAGGTTTTCTCTCAGGGTTTGAATCTCAGCTTTGCTCACTCAGTAACTACAGACAGATTATTCCCATTGCCTGAGCCTCAGTTTCCTCATGTGTACACAGGAAGGGGTGGACTAAGGCAGGTCTGAATCCCTCCTGGTCTAGCTGGCAATCTCTGGGCTTTCCTAAGGAAAGTCCAGCTAAGAGAGGACCCATCCTCAGAGAGCTCAGAGCATGCAGGGAGTGCCCCGCCCTGAGCTGCTACTTGCCTCTAAGTCCTTGGTGATGGGGTAGGAGGGTCCGTGTATCACCAGGAGAATGGCGTAGGCTTTGCAGATCACCTGTGCCCCACGTTGATATTACCAGCATGCCAGTTGGTCATTGGGCATTGTTGGGATGGTAGAGCTTCCTATAAGGGCACAGTAAGGATGCTTCATTGATTTTAATCAACAAGGGCAATTTAGAAGATTAGAGTGTCAAAGGAGACAGGCACAGACAGTTCTCTAATAATTCTGGGCTCAACAAAATGGTACCTCCTTGACCAAGGTTTGAACCTCTAAAAAGGAAGCAAGAGTAAGGAGCTGAAAGACACAGGCAAAAACTGGTGTGCAGGCACATGGTAATAAGACAAAAATAAAATAAAATCGTGCGAGTGATAGGTGAGTGACAAAATTTTGGGTCTGCTCTTCTAGGTGATACAAAGTCAACACAAATTCTTAAGCAGAGGAACATGGCCAGATCTGTGGCTTGGAAAAGCTGCTCTCCAGGCAGCATGAGAGGGGATAGAGAGGGGAAGAGTGGGAAGTAGGGATGCAGGTGAAAACACTCCTGCAAAACTTCTTGCAAGGGAGGATGAGTACTGACCTTGGTAGTTCAGGAAGGCAGGGATCGGATCGGAGAGAGACTCTGCTGTCATAAGAGAGAGGGCTTTTGGGATCCATTGTGGGCGGGCATTAGGGGAGAGAAGAGCTGACGGTGCACCCGGAGGACAAGTGTGACACCGTGGCATTGCTCGTGGCATCCTCTGTGGTGCTCGATGGGGGAAGAGAGGCATCCCCACCCACTCCTTCCCCCTTCTCCTAGTTGGGAGAATTCTCTTCTCACTCCGCACCTCCTGAATGAGTTCCATTTTGAGAGCCATTCTTCACCTAGGTTCCAATTTCCTTTTCCCTTTGGAGAACAATGTGCTTGATGTCAAGGTACAAGGATGCATTTGTGTCCCCAACCCAGCAAAGAGACAGACTTAGTGAATGACAAATGATGTAATGATAACCTTTGGGGCGGTGGGGTGGGATGGTACAGAGCAGGCAGGAAGGGCTCACCCCGTGTCCTGGCACCAGCACCAGCCAGGCGTGAGCTTGGGGAGATCACGCAGTCTTCTCATCTGAAAATGGGAACGACAGCTGCACTACAGGGCTGTGATGGGGACTGAACCAGATGCTGTATGGTCAGACAAAGGAGCACAGCCCTCAGGAAACTTTGATCCCACATTAGCCACATGGTGGTCAAGTATTACTGAGCAATTCAGATAGGGAGATCTGATGGACAGAGAGGCCTGTGGTCGGCTTGTCAAAGATGCTCCTGGTCCCGTAAGATGGCAACATGGAGATGGGTCAGGCTTACTGGCAGGGGCGGGGGAGCCTGGCAGATCTTCTCCTATTCCTCCTTTGTTCCACCTCCCCTCTCCCACCTTCCCTGCCTATGCAAGGTCGGTCCCTACATCAGGCTGCTGTCACACACGCCAGCTGTGTCTGGAAACGCCCTCACAGTATACCCTGCAGGGTGCTGTACTGCTTTCCGAGGCCTTTCTCAATCCAGTGACGCTGACACTCAGGTTGAACCTGACAAAGCCCTATCAAAGGCTCTGGCACTTTATAGACCTGTGGTTGGAGAGAGCTCAGGCGGGAAAGGATGGGGTATGGGAAGAGGTAGACATCAAGTCTGATGGGGAAGAAAGTCTTCTAAGTTGGCTCTCCTAACCCTTAAGGAGCCCTCCTCTGTGGAGGTATGTGAGGGGACTCAGCTCAAAGCCACAGGTAAGGAGACTCGGGGGAAAGGTGCCAGCAGTGTGGGTGTAAACCTGTGAATGAGGAGAACAGGCAGGAGGCTGAGTCTTCAAGTGCAGCCCCACGGAGGGTGCCATGTGCTGGCTGTGCAGGGGACACCTCTGTCATCACCTACACACAGGCCTAGGGACTCACGCATTGTTTTTAAGGAGAAGTTGGACTCCCCCGGGTGGTCCACTGGGCACTGCTACAAACCGCACAGTGCCTGCATGCATTTAAGACGTGTGTGCATGTGCGTGCGCGCGCGCACACACACACACACGCACACACACACACACACACAGATGTGTTGCTACACATCTCCTGCATCCTCTGTGTGGGCAGAAATTTGCTTAGAGCCAAGGCTAAGTGAACCCCTCAGCACCGATGCTGCGCCCCTCTCATGACTTTATTACTCAGGTCTCTGATCTTATTCAGGAAGAACTTTCCCAGCAGGAATTGGCTCTCCCCTTTAGCCCCAGCATACTTCAAACTCACTTCCCACAGAAATTTATTTTTATTCTTACTCTGTAACACTTTTACTCTATGTCCGTGAAAGTCTATCTCTAAGAATTTACCCTGCGAGGATACTTGAACCTACACACAGACGTATGTGGCTGTACTGTTTGGAAGAACGAAATGTTGTCAAGAACTCAGATAATGAGTGAATGGGAAATATTTAAGTGAGGGAAATACAAGAAACCTTCAAAATGAATGAGGCAGATGTTGGTGCTCATAGAGGCAATATTTTTAAGGGAAAAGAGTTAAGGGACCAAACAAATACACAGGCCTCGTGTATTTGACTGCTAGGGCTGCTGTGACAGGTACCAAAAGCTGAGTGCCAAAGACCACGGGAATCTGTCTGGCAGTTCTGAAAGCTACGAATCCACCATCACACTGTGGAAAGTCTGACAGTGAGGGAAAGACGCATTCCTGATCTCTCCCCTGGGGGCTTCTAGATGGCCATTTCCCACTGTGTCTCTTCACATCATTTCCCCTTTTTTCTTGTCTCTCCTTCTTCACTTGACAGGCACCATACTGGATTAGGAACCCACCCCGCTTCCTTCTGATCTGACCTTAACTAATTTATCTACAGTGACCCTAGCTTCAAATAGGGCCCCATTCTGAGGTACTGGGCGCTAAGGCTTCAGCACGCACATTTTGAGGCAATGCAATTCAAACCCATAGCAGAGTGGAGGCTAGCATTTATGGAAATCAAGAGACACATGCACAGACCAAGCAGCCTATGCCTGTGCAAGCAGAATGAGCTCCTCACAGACAGGCAGAAGGGAGCTGTGACTAACGGTCAGTAGAGATGGAGAATCGCAGATCGAAGAAAGGGGACAGCGTTAGGATATATGGTTTAATATGATAGATAGAACAACGTCTTCTTCATAGAATCAAACATTTGGTGTTCTAGGAAAAGGATGTCACACACGTATGTACCACAGAGTGCTGGGCACTCGGAGAGAAGGAGCTGCTGAGGCCACCTTCGCCCTGACTTGCAGCTGCTGTGGATGTCCTGTCTTTGGTGAGCAGCCCGCCTTCCCTCCTGGAGCTTGGCTCTGGGCCTCTGATTCAGACTTTGTTCCCATCGCCACCTCACTACTGTTAAATAGACAGGGTCCTCTTTTGTCATTTCCAACACTGTGCAGCGTGTCATCATTTCTCTAAACCTTGGAGTGTTTATCTGGCACTTTTATGAGTTCCGTAGGTGACGTGCAGACTTCAGTTCCCAGCCCTTCCCTTACAAAGGCTCTTCCTCCTGACGATGGGCCCGAGTCTTCCAGGCTGAACTGCAGAGCTGGCATCACTCTTGGTACAAAAGATTCATGATTTCTGCTTGAACCTAGCGGGACTCAAAGCAAAGCTTCTTATCACTTTAAAAAATATATCAAATTAAGTTTCTTTATTTTAAAAAAAAAACCTCAAAATACAAATAACTTCATCTAAGTAGTTGAATGTAAAAACTGAGTGTAACTTTTTAAAACCAAATGCAACCTCAGCCATAAAAAGCCACTATAAAGCAGTAAGAACCTAGCAAGAATCCTGGAGCAGAACGAGAGGCCTGTGTTCTCCTCTGGCTGAGGCCCTAAATGTCTGAGCACAGGCGATTCTCTTCTTTCAGAAGTTTCGTCTCCTCACTGATGAAAAGTAAGGTAGACCAACGTTGTCACGGCTCCTCCCACTGAACTATCTACACTGTCACCACTGCTGTTTTCCTTTCTTGTCTTTATCATGCTCTACCCCAGGTGGAGACACATGTCCATGGTGAGACTCCGCCCTTCCTCCCTTCCCTAATATGTAAGCCTCCCGGCTCATTACCACTCAACACATTACCAGCATCATTCTGTGAACTCCCCGAGGCAGAGGTTGTGTCGGTTTATTCATCTTTCAATCCCTAGAGTGTAACACGGGTCCTGGGAAATCCTCAGTAGATGTGTGTGAATGCATGAATGAATGAGTAAATTTGCTTATGTCAGAGCAAAAGAGACAGCAAATAGAATTTGAGTGTTTATGTTAAAGCAGGCAACAAAGCCCCTTAAACCTCTGCATTAGCAAACAGCTGTGGTTTCTTTCTTTCTCTCCTTCTTACAATCTTTTCAGAGCAGACCTGTCTTGCAGAAGTTTCTGTGACGATGGAAGTGAACTGCATCTGTGCCATCCAGTACAGCCATCACTGACGCTTTCTGAGCATGACGGAGGAACTGAATTTTAATTTATTTTGTTTCAGTTAATTTATGTTTAATAGCCAGAGTCCATTAGCTGCCATATTAAATTGTGTAATATAAATAATTGAGCAGGGAAAAAAAATGAGCATTAAAGCAAATGCATCCTGAGTCATAAAAAACCATCGTATAATGGATGCACATCTCTTCCATGGATGGCAAACAGATGTTACGACCGTTCCTCCTGCAAGCACAGCAGAGATTGTGGTCACACATTGTTCTTTTTACAGCTTTCTTTTTTTAATCAGCATGCTCTGAGCAGTTGTGATGAAACAATTAGAGCTGGCGCTTGAGATGCAGCCTGTGTGTCACCCCCGTCTTTTCCAGATCCTCGTTCCTCACTTGGGTGACATCGTCCGCTGTTGATAATCTTAAGGGCCCATGCAACTTGATTCTAAGGGCTTGGAAAGATTCTTTTTTCTTCCTAAGAATCAACACAAAGTTCTCTTTCCATGATGTGTTTATTGAAGGAAAGGGAGAATGAGATGGGTCAGTCATCCTTGCTTGTGAATTACATATGCAACCGCGTGGCCTCCCCCTGCCGATGTCCCCTCCTGTATCTTCACTTTCTGCACGTGGGCAGGCGAATCTGTATTTCTCACTAATGAATGAATGAAAACAAGAAGCCGTACATCTTTGAAAGGATGTTGTTTATACAAAAATAAAGCAGGTATACTGCACAGGTATAAAAAGGAGCCCTATCGATAGAGGCAAAGAGGCATGTTAAATTGTTCTTCCCCTTAAATTTCATTTCTCTTTTGTGGAAGAGGGCTGAGGGGCTAAGGAGGGCCGCAGGCTTCCTGAGCTCAGCATCAGTGCACCATCCTGGCTCCCTTCCCTATGAGGACAAGGCTTGGCAGCCCAGGTCAGAGCCCCAGCTCTCACAGCCTCACTGCAGGGTTGTGTGCTGGCACTTTGTGCCTCAGTCTCCCCTTCCTCCAGCAGGCAGATGCCTCACAGCACCAGGAGGAAGAACACATGGACCTAAGCAATGAGAACACTTTAGAAGTTGTTAATGAGGTGCAGGTACCAGGATGGTTATGATGGTTCTCTGTGCCCCTTTAGGAAGCTCTACCACCCCAACAATGCATGGTTGTGATGCGGGCATGGCTGACCAACTGGCACGCTGGCAACATCAAGGTGGGGCACGGGATGATCTGCAAAGTCTATGCCATTCTCCTGGTGACTCATGGACCCTCCCACCCCATCACCAAGGACTTAAGAGGCAAGTAGCAGTTCAGGGTGGGGCGCTCCCTGCCTCCTCTGAGCTCTCTGAGGATGAGAGTTCTTGTTCAGCTGGACTTTGCTTAGGGAAGCCCACAGATTGCCAGCTAGACCAGGAGGGGTTCAGACCTGCCTTAGCCCACCTCCTCCTGTGTACACATGAGGAAACTGAGGCTCAGGCAATGGGACTAATCTGTCTATAGTTACTTAGTGAGCCGATGGCAAAGCTGAGATTCAAACCCTGAGTGTGCTGTATCAGTAACCCTGAGCCTGGGCTGGGAAACTGAACAGCAGTGTGCAGGGTGTTTATGTGTGTGCCCTTGAGATTAATAATTTTCATATCTGCCCTCCCTGACCTTGCACATGCTCTTGGATCTTCTGCAATATCATCTCAACATGTCCAAATGGGACTCTAAACATCTCCTCTCCATCACATTGTGAGCTCTTAAAGACAGGCACCGTGTCTCTTTATTTATCTACCAATTCCCAGAACCTAACACAGGTCCTGGGGGCATGGTGGATGCTCAGTAAATGCATGTTGAATTAATGAATGAATAAATAAATGAGTGAATGAATTTGTGTATCTCAGAGCAAGAGATGGGAAACTGTATCCAAGTTTTTTATGTTAAAGCAGTCAACAAAGCCCATGAATTCCTCTGTGTTTCCAAGCAAAGAGATTGAGTTTCTTTCTTTCTTATAATCCTTTTAGAACAGCGCTAGCTCACAGAACTCCCTGAGATGGTGGAAGTGAATTATACCTTCAGTACTATCGTCACTAACATTGTGCAGTTACTAAGCATTTGACTGTGATCGACTGAATTTTTCAATTTAATTTAATTTCAATTACCATATGTTTAAATATCAAAGCAAGCAGTGCCTATTGCTTTAGATTGTGCAGTTTTAGTGAGATATGTTAGTGCAGTTTTTAAGAGCAAGGACACTGAGATAGCTATTCAAGCTTGCCTTTATCACAGCTTTACTAACTCGCTGTGTGACCTTGGGCTGATTATTTCACCCATGTGTTGGTCAGTTTTCCATCACTGATACAAAATACCTGACATAAGTCAACTTAAAATAAGAAACACTTTTTTTGACTCATGGTTTCAGAGGTTTCAGTCCATGATTGCTGGCTCCAAGGCTGATATAGCATGGCTGGAGGGCGTGGCAAGGGAGACCTCGGCTTTGGGAGAGACCAGGGGAGGAGCTGGGGAGGACGGGCTAGGGACCAGGCGTATCCTCCACATGGGCGCCACCTTCCAAGAGCCCATTCACCTATGGACTCGTCGATGGACAAATCCATTGACGTGATAAGCACTCTCATGATTCTAATGCCTCTCTAAACCCCGTTACTAAACAGTACTGCACTGCGGATCAAGCTCTCAGTAGGTGACTCTTTGGGGCCACTTCTGGTTTGAACCATGACAACCCACCCTCACTGATTCACCTGGGGTCTCCTGGATCAAGTCCAAGCCATCACCAGAGGTAAAGGAAATTCACAGTGGAGACTCAGTCCCTTCTCTCCCTCTTCTCTTTCCAAGCCCTACTTTCCTCACACTCCTTGGAGAGCAAATATTCCTAGATACTTTCAAACTTCCCCTGAAGTTTTTCTGGTAAGAAATACCGGAAAACCACGGGATTCTCACCGTGAATTTTTTTTAAAAGAGATTTTTTAAAAAGGCAACAGCAAGTAGAAACGAAGGTAGACTCCTTCCTCCATCCCAACTCCCCATTACTTCATATATATATGAAAATACAGCTTCTTTCTCAACGTGAACACCAAAATCCTGCATTACCAGTGTGCTCTCACTGGAAAGAGCGCCCCCTGCTGGTGAGATGCAGACAGGTCAGGCTCAAAGGAGGCGGAGAGATCAAGATAAAAATAGCAGATCCCACACACAGCTGTTCATTCCCTTAGTGTAAAGCAGGCTTCCTGCCCACAGCTCTCTGGGCACCTGCACAAAATCCAAACGCATCGTCTAAAATAAATTCT
The DNA here is from genome assembly GCF_034190915.1 of Cavia porcellus. Taxonomy (NCBI): domain Eukaryota; kingdom Metazoa; phylum Chordata; class Mammalia; order Rodentia; family Caviidae; genus Cavia; species Cavia porcellus. Next base: position 38,950,513 of record NW_026947501.1, on the reverse strand, counting down.
CCTATCAGGCAAACTCATCCAACACTCCCTCCCCGGAGCTGTTCCCAGGGGAAGAAATCTGGTTAGCAGGAGCCTGGGACTCTGGCAGATCCCTGGAGGCTTTGCTGAGAAGACTTTGTTCTATTTGCTCCTCCTGCAGCCTGAGAGTCACAGAGCCTCAGATCCACCGGTTATCAGCTCAGTGGACGTAAACCTCTTGTCCTCCCTGTTCCTCTGTCCCTGAGCTCAAAGGTTAATTTCTCTGGGCGCCACAGAGTTCCTGTCAAGGCTCTGCATATCACAGCCTACCGGCACTCGCACTCTGAAGAATCTGAGAACATCAACAGTGATGGGTTTTATCTGGATGGCATTTGGCTTACATCACTTCACAAAACCACAGGTGAAGCTATTGTGTTGCTTACTAGTTTATCTTAGAGATACTTCTATGCCAGTACCTTTAAATCTACTTACTGTATACATTTAATGTACTGCAGATCACTTCAGAGCATGGCTGTGCCAACATTTTTACCAATGAACATTTGTTTCTAGTTTCCGGTTATCAGGTCCTACACTTTTCTCTTTGCGCATGCGCACAAATACTTCCATACTGCCTTACACATTGCTGGGTGCTGGGGACTTCACATAGCAAATACTAAGGGAAGCCTCCAGGTGACGCTGCAGCCATCTAAACCTCATAGTTTACATCTCCGTCCCTGAAGGTGCCCTTGGTCACCATGTCCTTATAAACACTGGGTGTGATAAAAATTCCACTGTTTACTAGTAAATTCTTACTTCGAATATCTCGTGTCACAGGCTTCATTTTTTACTATACCTCATATTGCGAGTTGTCTAGCAATGCCTTTCACTGAATTCTTGGTGTTCTTATTAACTTGAGTGCGATTTTTACATTCTGTTAACCTTTGTTACATAAGCCACAAATATTTTCTCCCCTATCTTGCTTTTTTAAAAGCTATTCACTTACACTGTCTTCTATTTCTACTTCTCTTTCGGTGTCAGGGATAAAACGAGGGCCTTGTACACTCCAGGCAAGCTCTCTACCCTGAGCTACACCCTCTGCCTTTACATAATATTTCTCATATAAAACTTCAACTTATTAATCTTTTTCTTCATGGACATTACACTTACATAGGAAAGTGTTCTGTGCTTGTAATTATTTACCTACTGTCATAGCCAACATTTCATATTTGTCACTTTACTTCATCTGGAATGGCTTTCGGGAAGGGCATATTATCGTGTGCTGTTGATTCTTGCCTTGGCCCTAAGTGCTTCCTTCAGTCTGCCTTAGTTCCCTAAGGAACTGTTCTCTTTTTCCTCCAGAATTGCACTCCAGGTGGGGAAAAAAGAGCAACTACATGGAGGAAAACTATGGACAAAGTAGAAAGAATTCCATTCCCAAGAACTGGCAAAGAAAAACTTCCATAGAGAAGGAAAGAGCACTTTCTGCTTAGCTAATTGGGAAGAGTTCATAGAGATGGCCTCAAGTGGTGTGGAGACCCAGAGGTTGTTTTGTTTTGTTAGAAAATGTGTTACAGGCTGCAGTAGGACCAGCTGGGGTTGGCATATGAGAGCCTATAAGCTGAACCTTGCCACTTTCAATGTTTGTAATTTATCAGCTAATAAAAAATCAAGATGAGGGTAATATGATGTATAAACATCCTGTGAGCAAAAATTCAGTGTCTGTCATAGGCCCTTTCTTCATTGCTGAGACACAAAATCGGATACCTTCAAGTTAAGCAGGAGAAGTCTCCCTTGGTTCTCACTCTGTAGAGGTTTCAGTCCATAGTCAGCTGGTTCTAAGACATGGGAGCGGAGTAGAGGGGTATGGGAAAAGAAAATCTCTCAGCTTGCCTCTGTGAATTGAGATCAAACCTTTTGGATTACACCTGCGTGACTCACCTGTTGAATCAGGGCCCTACTTAATAAAGTCAGCTATAATACTCCTGTAATCCAGGCACTTTACAAAGGTCACACCTAGGATTGCATGAGGCTGTAGGGAGGCATCTAAGTATGAATCATAACAATGCTCACACATAAAAGTTTATTGGAATACAACCACACTCTTTTGTACATTGTCCATCACTCTTGGCTAAAAGGGCAGACCTGAGTGCTGGGACAAAGTCCAAATGGGTCAGAAAGCTGAGTATATTTCCTCTCCAGAAACGTACACAGAGGTTCCTGACCCCTGATGTGGGTATGTGGGTGAGAGAATTAGCAGTGTGACTCTTAAATATAGACCACAAACCAAGGGTCAGGAAAGGTATGTGTAAGAAAGGCGAGTCCACTGGGAGGGGTGCAGGTTACAGGTGAGGAGGGAGGGAGGCGACCCTGAAGCAATCAAGCTAAGTAGGTAATGAGGTTTCAAGTTGTCATTGCAATGTAAAGGATCCAACTTTTTCTTGAGGATGGCTGTTTCCCAGGCACAGTGCTAGGCGTCAAAAGACCTCCTGTGGGTGGAACATCAGAGCCTGGAGGGTCGGTCGGTGTACCACGTTAGATTTCAAGGCTGTCTGTCCTACAGACTGTGTGGCCCAAACATCAAAATGTCTCATTTCACAGTTGTGGAAGCCACAGGCCTGGATCAAGGTGGCTCGGGGCTGGCCTTTCTCTGAAGGACCTGGAGAAGAATCTGTCCCAGCCCCTCTCCTAGTTCTGAGGAACTGCTGGTGTGTGGCAGCCTAACTCCAGTCTTCACATGGACACTCACCATGTGGCATCTCTGTGTCCAGGCTTCCCTTTCTACAAGGAGGCCAGCATGTTGACTTAGGGGCCCCGCCTGCTCTCGGGTGACCTCCTTTTGACTCACCCAGTCCCACCTGCAGTGTGATCTTATTTCTGCACAAGCTCACATTCTGAGCTAGAAGGGTTTAGGGCTTCAGTTGTTTGCATTGTTGAAGGGTACAATTCAACACGAACAGTGTGACAGGTAGTATGTAGCGACTTTGTCCCTTTCTCCCATATCTGCTTCTGCTCTTAGGGCTGAGGGAGCTTTTCCCAAGCTGCTTCTGTCCAGTTCTGGCTGGACAGCCCCTCACTCAACCTTCCCACAGCAGGAAGAGCTGCTCCTCTGGGGCTCAGTGCTTGGCCCATTGCACCTGTCCACTGTGGTTGTGCTTGGGGACACAGCTGTCCCTTGCCTGTCCAGGGTTCCCGTCCCCATCCCTGTGGGGGAGCCATTGCCAAACCCAGCCCTTGGCACACCCTGTGTCCTAACTCCTAATCTATGCAGCTGCCTGGAAAGGGCAGGCCAGGGCACCCTCCAGACCCAGCCACATGCAGCCTCCCTGCCCTGGGGGCAGCATGAGTGCTGTGATCAGGGTGAAACCGCACTCAGATCAGATGTGTTAGAAGAGAATGTGCTGGATACCTAAGTCTACAAAACGTCAATGATCAGAGTTCACTGATACCAACAACAATATCCGTGAGAATTCATCACAAAAGAAAAAAATTTAAATGAACTTTATTCTATGAATTTTCCACAATAGAAAAATATGAAATGCAAACTTGTCTAAACTCTCTTGCTGACTCTCTTGAAGACAATGTCACCCAGTGTCAGAGTCTAAAAACCAGAAAAGAAATTATGAAATTTTCACCTGATATGGAATAGTAAAATTAAGCAACTAAGCTCCCACTCCCCTCCCACTAGTTGCAAATACAGTAATGCATGAAACAACTCAATGATTTCTCTATTTTCTATAGGACCCGAGAAAGACTAGAAACTGCCCCTGAAATTCTATGCCAAGACTTTGTCACCTCCCTCTCTTCTGTGCAGGGCTGTGCTGACTTCTTCTCCACACAAAAAGATGTGATAGCAGCATCACCCAAATTTGCCCAGTCCAATCCAATCTTGCAAAATGTTGTCCAACACCTACTATGTCAAAACCACACTGAGCACGAAAGATATGTATGCATGGCATAGCAGGCAGGTAGCCTGGGATGTCATGGGCACTGCCCGATTTCCCTCCAAAGCTGTGAGTGAAGCAGGCGAAAACACTGGGAAGGTCAGCTTTGGGGGCCATGAGGCTCTCTGGAACAACACAGCTGCAGTGACACAGCCTGATGTCAGGGTGACAAAGGAGCCCCTTAGCTTCACCAATGATGAGCCCTGGCTGGTTCTGTCACTTGTCAGTCAGATAGATGATCTTGGATCGCTGACTCGACTACTGAAACCTGTGGCCTCCTCCCTCCCAGGAGGCAGGAAGACTGGGCAAGATGGAGCTACTGAAGAATGTGGTCCAGGTCTCATCCGGACAGCTCGTCTCCTGTCCCCTGTCCTGCTGGGAAGGCCCAGTGTGGGCACAGGGACTGCGCATTTCACGGTTGATGCTCACAGTGTCCCTGGCTGAGGGATGCTCCCATCTGAACCTGGGGACCACAGCCTCCTGGGCTGGTTCTGCCTTCTGTGACTTCATAAACTACATTTTGAGGGAAAGAACCAGATACCCAGAGCTGCTGGTTGAAAACTACAGGTTTGCTCTGCCACTGGGAGAGGCTGTGGCCAAAGGCCAAGCACTAAAGTCTGTGTGAAGGGAGGTGGAGCATTCAGAGGAGAGGAGAGAGGGTGTCCTCCTCTCATACAGTTTTCAAATTCATGAACATTCACCGAATTCTTAGACCACTGCTAAGCTCCCAGATGAACATGTTCTGTGGTGTAGTCTGAGTCCCTCCATGGGAACAGCTGTGAGTGGCAGCCCCGAGAGACTGGCCCAGCCAGAGGAACCTGGCCCTGCCCTTCCATGGCTGTTTACACCTTAGGCTCCCTTTCAGAAAACTGCAGTTGGGAAGCTTAGAGCTGCTGTGTAAACTACCTGCTACACGAGGAACCTCAGGAAAGCGGTGGAAGATATAAAAAGCTGGAGAATTCAGGGTCCAGGAGAGGAAGTGAGACTTGGGGTGAGGAGGAGTGAAGCTGTCCATCACCCTTCACTTCCTCCTCCGCCCTCAGCACCCAGAGTCCCAGCACACAGCCCCAACTTACGCTGGTCAGGATGTCCCCATTGATTTCAGTCACAGACTTGATGTTTTTGTACATTGTCACCAGCTTGTTGTCACCTTCCAAGTTAACCAATGACTGAAAGGAACAGAGAGAGGCCTGTGAGGCAGGGTCTGTGGAGAGCCAGACCTCGCTAATGATTGGCTCCCCAGTGCAGGTGTCAGCTGGTGACAGCCAACACACTCGGGTCCCTGTGCTCCTGACCCTGCATGTTGGCAGAGGAGAGGAGCATGGAAGACAGATGGAAAACATCAGGACATCTCTGTCAGACTTCAGTTTGTGCTGTGTGATCTAGAAAAGAGCACAGGACAGCTGAGTGGTGCCCAGGACAAATGCTGGAACACAAGCACTGAGGTCTCAGCTCTCCAAGCCAGTGGAGGGAGGTGGCATCAGAATTCAGGGCCTGAACACATATTGCTCTGGTCTGTGTGGGTCCTCCGGGAACACCTGTCATCCCTGCTGTGCTCTCCTCTCCAGCCTGGGCCACCCAGGAGGAGGAAGCACAGAAACACGACCAGGAACACAGGACCCTGCCCAGGTTGAAAATTGCCCTCCATGGACACTTGGAGAAGGCCCATGGGAGAACCATGATGTCCTGTCCCTTCCCACAGACACAACCCAGGAAGTCCTGAAATGTGCTCCAGTGTCCAGTGTGACATCTGCAGAGGAGAATTCAAGAGCAGTAGGAAGAGGTGGGGACAGCATGCTGAGCCCAGCGCAGAGTCATCTGGGGAGCAGAGAACAGGGCTGCTTGGTGGTGCAGGCTACACTGGGGTATGAAGTGTGTTATGGGGAAGAGCAGAGGTCAGGTCCTAGATGTCATTGTGTCCCGGCGCCCCAGACCTGTGTGGACAGAGCTTCCCTGCCCACTGCATTCAGCATGGCAGGCTGATTTCTCCTTTGCCCAATGAGGAAGCCAACACTATCAACTTAGTGAGTAGCCCAAGGTTTGGACTGACGGCATGCCTGAGCCCTGAGATTCTGGTGTGGCCAGAGCTCTTCCAAGTTATCTCTCCTGTTATCATCACCCCAGAGGCCGGTCTATGGCCTCATCCATTGGCCAGTACTTTGGGCAGTGTTAAGGGTTTACAATAATCCTGATTGCCCCACTGATGGCCCTGCTCAGAGGTTTTAAAAGCCAGTAACCCAAGCCTGAAAGAGCCTGGGACTTTGAATTTTGCTCTGTGCTTTGGTCCCTCCATGAGCTACATACAGGAATCCCTGGAGCAGAACCCGGGGAAATAAAAACAGTTTCCCTTCAGGTTTTTCAAATCTCCCTCCGAAGATGTCAGTTTAGAAAGGGGGATCTAGGATGAGAATTATGAGGCATGGGAACCTTAAGGCAGAAAGCCCATGGAAAGTTCTGGAAAGAGAGCATAGAAGAAAGGGCACCCCTACCTTGATCTTCTCCCCGGTAATGCTGTCCATCTCAGTCTCCTCGCCCACGGTGAACTCATTGTGCATCACTTTGGACCCCGTAGTGATGGTGATCTTGAAGTGCTTGCCGTTCTGCACAATTTCCGTCAACCCCTTGGCGTCCTTCCCCTTCTGGATGAGGTCGTCAGGCACCCCTGGTGGAAACCATCCGAGGTTTAGAGAAAGCAGGGCCAAAGCAGACAAGAGAAACTGTGACATGGACAGGAGGAGACCACAGTCACTGGGCTCTGTGAGCAGCAGCCTCAGACGGGGAAGGAGGGCAGTCTGGCCTGGCCCCTGCAACCTTGAACCTTTCTTTTTGCTGTGGGTTCTCGGCTTCTGGCTCTTTCTCTTTCCTCTCTCCCTCTTCCTTCTCCTCCTCCTCCTCCTCCCTTAGCTGCTCTGCTCTGGGAGTTAAGGCATGTCACCCTCTACACCCAGAGGGACCAGAGTGCTATCCTTCCACAAGAGGTCACTGCTGAGGTGACAGAAGGAGCTACTAATGTTTAGGCCAGGACACCAAGTACAGATCAGAATGTCCTGCCAGGTATTCTGGACTCTTTGAGAGGCTTATGAGAGATGTCCTGACAGCAGGAATGGCAGGTCTGTTGCACAGGTGAGCACTGGCTATACAGGATCGGGGTGAATTTCCTACAAGAGCCCCGTGCTCTCACACACCCCTTCCCCTGCCCACACTCCTTCCTTCCTCTTCTTCTCTGCTCCCTCCTTGGCTACACTGCAGCCTCTGCTCACAGGGCTCCCCTGCCTGGAACACTCTCCCCTCCCCAGGTCCCTAGGGGGCACCTGCTCATCCTCCCAGCCTCCCCTTCACCACCCCCATCCCTCCCTCCACACCTCTGCACTGTGGGAGGCAGGGGGTTAAAGCCAGGGCCCTGGGAAGCAGCGCCTGCTCCCAGTCCCAACCCAGACACTTCCCATCATGTGACCCAAGTTCAGGCCAGCTTACCTTTCTCAGCATGGGTTGTAAAGTGGGAAAATAATTATACCCAACTCAGAGCTTTTGGTGAGGATTAAATGGGGCACACTGCACAGGAAGTGCTTAGCCCAGTGCCTGGTACAGAGCCGCCCCTCCTCCATCTTAGGAGAAACTATGTTACATTACTTCTTTTCTGTCTAAGGTGTGACAGAAATGCGGCTCTTCCTTGGACATCTCAGTGCTATGTGTGCAGCAGAGTACCTGGTGTGTGCTGAATCCATATTTGTTAGAAGAATGCATGCGTGTGTGAGTGAGGCAACAGGGTCTCACGGTGAAGTGACAATGCACATGGGCATCAATGCAGATCCCACCCTAATCGAGTGCTCTTTCCACTGCCACTTGGTGACCTTGTCCAGTGAGTAAGGGCCCATATGGCAAGAGTTCACCCTAGTCAGAAAAATGAACCCCCAGTTTGATGTAACTTGAATCTCTCCTCCCTTCCCAACAGCTGACACTCAATTTCCACTGCCCATAGGGCCAGGTCTTCACTGCAGTGACCAGCGGCCTTGGTGGCCTGTGGTGCACTCACCCACTGCCTTCATGAAGGCCTCGAAGTTTTCCTGGCTCTGCAGTTGGTATTTGCCGGAGAAACTCATGGTGGCAACAAGATTCCCTCTCCACTGCTGGCCACAGCTCTGCTCACCAGGCTAGCTACTGGTGCCTGTTTTATAGGGGCTTCTTCCTCTCTGAATTTGGACCATAAGTTAATGGCCATAATTTCTTTATGACCAGGTTCAAACATTAACTTTTGAGAATAATGCTCAAAGATAAAAAGCAGGATGGGCCCTGCAGAGATTTCCTCAAATTCAGCAAACATTTGTGAGCAACCATCATGTGCAGAGTCCCAGGGCCCTCTGAAATTCAAGGTGACACAGCCCATCCCTCGGAAACTGCGTGTGCGTCCGTGTGTGTGAAATGCCTCGGTAGTAGGCACAGCATACACATACCCAGTGTGATCAAAGTAGAAAGCTAAATTTTTCCCATTAGTACCTGTTTCATTATTATTTATATGTCACCAAATATTCCATGCACACTTACTGCACCATGCTTTCTATTTTCTGAGCAGTTCTGGAATTCTTTTGTAAGCATCCTTGTGATTTGTAATAATAATAATAGCAATAACCTGGATCCACTGCTGAGTGCATTCAAGGCTCTTAAAAGCTCTTAGTGTGTCCTCAACAGCCTTATTCACCGGATTTGGTTCCAGGCAACTTTTAGCTCTTCCCCAAAGTCCAAATGATTGTGAACAGAACATGAATTGAATCAATCAAAACACTGAAGCAGCCACGACTGTGCATGAAGGAGAGTTCCGAAACTGCTTCGGAAACACACAAGGATGATAGAAGAAGTACATTCCCCAAAGTGAGGGTGTGAGGAGACGCTTCACAGCAGTGCAGCTTAACTAGAATAAGCTTTCTTTTTCTGAGACAGGCTCTTACTATGTAGTTCAGGCCAAATTTAAACTTATTATGTAGCCCAAACTGGCCTCAAATTTGAGGAGATCCTCCCGCCTCAGCTGGGATTACAGATGTGATAGCCACAATCCTGTAATCCCAATGCTAAACTTTTGTTAAATAAACCTTCAGCTCGTGGCTGCAATCCCAGTACTCAGGATGTTGAGTCAGGAAGATTCCTTCAAGTTTGAGGCCAGCCTGAACTGCATAGTGAAACTCTCTCAAAAAAGTAAATAAACAAATAAATGATCACTTTTCTTTTTCAAACTCATGCATGTGCATCCATAGGGACACAGACAAATGTATGCACACTACGTGTGCATGTGCATGTAGGAATAAACACATATGCATATGTGTATATTCATGTGTGTTTGTGCATGTGTACACACATGTGCTTATGTGTGTGAACATATAGATATACAATTATATATCTCATGTATGCATGTGTGTGTGTGTATAACAGAAATATCTTGGAGTACAAAACTTTACCAGATTTTTTTTTTTTTTTTTTTTTGTACTAGGGATCAAACTCAAGACTGCGTGCTTACAAGGCAGGTGCTTATGCCGCTGAGCTAAATCCCCAGATTTACCTGATTTGCATAGTCTTAGGGTCGTTTTCTATCCTTACTTTTTACACACTTAATTTTTACAGAATTGTCATTAGCCTCTCGTGCTGTTTCCACTCAGGGACTTCCTCTCTGATGATGTGGGTGACTCCACAGCTCCAAGCGGTCTCTCTTTTGAGATGGGAAGGTCACACATGTCACAGGGCAGTGCAGATACCTCACATGCCAGCCAGGTGTGTGGAAACTTAGACACATTTTATTAGGCAGGGACAAAGTAAAGGAAGAGAGACAGCAGTGTCTGCTCACTTGCCCCTCCCTGCCGAGGAGGCAGGAACCGGGACTTGGGGTGACATGTGAGGAACCTGGCCTCATGGAACCCCGGTCTAGCACTGGCCTTGAGCAGACAGCATAGACATGTGTGTTTGTGCATGTGACCTTGAGGTGCTGCTGTTTGTCATGAAGCGCAGAGACGATGGTACCCAGTGGGTCTACAGCTCCACTTCTTGTCTCTGAGGCAGCCCTAGACAAGCACCGTCACCCGCATTTTTCTCCCTGGACCTTGACATAGGCCTCTTCACTTGCAGCTCCCACCCTACCCTCCTCCAGGCCTCTGTGCTGTGATTGGCCAGACGGCCCTCCAACCCAGCCTGAGCACGGCACTCCTCTGGGTAGAAGCCTCTGTCTCTGGGGCTCCAATTGCTCCTGAATACTCAGGAGGGTCCTGGTATCCCAATGGCACTCCTCCTTTGCTGCTGTGAGCTCCAATTCTGAGCTTGGCAACCCTAACCCACAAACTGGGAAAAAAATCTTAGTGAACTGTCCCTCAGACAAAGGACTTCTATCTAAAACATATAAAGAATTTTTAAAAATCAGAGCCCTGAAATTCAAAGACCCAATCCAAAAATGGGCATCTGAGATGAATACACAGTTCTCAGATGAAGAAATATAAGTGGCAAATAAATACATGAAAAAATGTTCATCATCATTACTTATTAGAGAAATGCAAATTAAAACCACACTGAGTATTAATGTTTTTGGTTGGATCATTGAACACAACTGTTTGCAATCTCTCTGTTTGAATGACACTTTGTATGCTTTGATACTGTGACTTGAGCAACTACCTCTAAGATGATAATGTGTAATCTATTAACTGGTGATGTCTTACTGTTTTTTGTTTTTTTGTAGTTCTGTATTACTTGTACCCTTACACCGCTTTGTTTTGTTTTGTTTTTTCTCTTTTTCCTTTTAAATAAAATTTTTTAAAAAACACACTGAGATTCCATCTCACTCCAGAAAGAATGGCCAGGATCAAGAAAACCACCAACAACAAATGCTGGAGAGGCTGTGGGGAGAAAGGAACTCTCCCGTTCTGTCGGTAGGAGTATAGACTGGTGCAACCACTGTGGATGTCAGTCTGGAGATTCCTCAGAAACCTGGGATTGGAAATCCCATTTAACCCAGCTATTTTACTTCTGGACATATTCCCAGAAGAACTGAAAATATCATACCGGAGTGACATACGTGCACCCATGTTTATAGCAGCACAATTTGTAATAACCAGATCTTGGAAACAGCCTAAGTGACCATCAACTGAGGAATGGATAAAAAACATGTGGTATTTTTATACAATGGAGTACTACTCAGCTATAAAGAAGGATCACATTGCAATATTTATAAATAAATGGACGCAACTTGAGACCATACTCATAAGGAAAATAAATCAAACTCACATGTATAAATACTGTATAGTCTCCCTAGTGTAAGAAATGGTAAGAGTACATAAGTTTATGGTAATCAGGATTCCCCATTACATTGTTTTGAAGCCTTATAATGTTTGCTTTCATTAGTCGGAATGTTTTTATTCTGTTTTGTTTGATTTTATTATGTGTGATGATGTGAACAGCTATTTTGAAGAAAACAAGACATTATGATAGCCAATGCTGATTTAATGTCATCTTGCTTTAAAGTCCTACTATGCTTTTGTTCTTCTGTTTCCATTGGTTCTATCATGTTGTGTCTTATTGGATTTTAATATGTGTGATAGTATAAACAACTTTTTATGGAAAATGAGATAATGAGATGTAGTAGCCATTGTTCATTTTCTGTTATTTGGTTCTGAATGTCTTGTAATACTTTCATTCTCTTGAATGGTTTTATACTATTTTGTTATGCTTGATACTATTGTATGTGAAGGTATGCTCAACTATTTCAAAGAAAGAGATATTATGGTAGCTACTGTTAATATCCAGTTGTCTTGTGGTGAAGTGCTGTGTTGCTTACATTGTTCTGTTCTGATCTGCTTTGTTCTGTCCTCTTTTGTCTTAATCTCTTTAAAATAAAATAAATTTAAAAAGAACCAATTGCCGTCACCTGAACTTAGAGCAGGGCCACAAACCTTGCAAAATCCAGCTCCAGTTTCACTCCCTCTGCAGGTCACAGACACCAGGTCAGCTGAACACATCAGGGTGTCCATGCCTCTGCTTTTGTGTCCATGTCACTCCCTCTCCATTTTTTCTGTCTCCTCCTCTGTGAATCCTGAGCTCAGCTCACAAGTGTCCCCCTGCTGACCTGCTGGGATGGTGTCTCCTGTGCCCTCTGTCCCTGTGCTCTCTCCTTGGTGTTTTCCTCATCCTGCCTTGAACAGGAGCTCGGTCTGTGAGACAGAGATGGACAAAAGATAATGAGGCGGTGGCTCCTCTGGTGAAGAGAAAATGAGAGTAGTGAGGTCAGCACTCCAGCTTTACAGCACTGGATGACTGGAGCTGGACAGCAAGGGTGTGCGTGTGAGTGTGAGTGTGTGTCTGTGCACAAGCGCATGTGTCTCGGGGGTTGCAGCTTGGCTGGGAGTGCAGTGGAAGAGGATGTGTGATCTTGGCCTCAGGATCTTCTTCCTTCTTTCCACCCCTCTCTGTTCTTTCTCCTTCTTCTGCACCTGCCTTCTGCCACTCCAGCCTGTGCCTAGCAGATGGCACAAGATTCCAGATTTCTCTGTCCCTGGCCACTCCCCCCTCCCCCCACTGTGGATCCCATGGATCCTTACTTGGCAGTACAACCTCCAAGACAACTAAATGTTTAACCTGCTCTGCACCTGGCAGATTGCTGGGTTGGTGAAGTATCTGCTCCCAAAGCCTGGAAGCCTCTGATTCTGGGGGGCAAGAGAAGAGTGAAATTTGAACAGGAGAGAGTTTATATCAGAAGGCACTGTTGTCCAAGAACACAAATGCGAGGAACTCCCAAGCAACACAGATTCTAGCCCACAGAAGGGATGTACGCTGTGCCCTAGCTCTACACACATCCATGCACAGTCTCCAGAATTTCCATCTGCTGAGCCTGCAAAACACTCTATATTCATGCATCCACAGGTCCAGGTTAGGGCCTGTCTCCAGCATGCCTGACACGTGGCATTCACGTGCACATCCTCCTGTAGGGAAGTCACTACTTTTGGAACAGTGAGAACAGAGATGCTAGTACAGTGTGCTGCCACGTGAACCCTGGTACCAGCAAACATTCCCTTCAGCACAGAGGGACACTCTGCCCTGTCCTCCCTGCTCAGTCTCTCCTGAGTGTCGGGGGCACAGTGTGTTTCCCAGGCCATGGGGCAAGCTAGGGCTGCCCCTGGTCATGCTTGAGTGTCCTTTCTAGGCCCCACAACAGCCTCAAAACATGACCCTCATGGGTCTTGTGGTGAGTCTTGACTGTATACCTTTTAATGTGTCTCATTATTCTGAGGGAAGCCATTTGACCCTGATTCCAATGTGTGTTTCATTTTCCTTTATGTAAGGAAATGAAATATCCATTATTTTTAAAAGTGGCATGAGAATTCTTCTAGGAGAGGAAGTGTGTGTGTGTGTGTGTGTGTGTGTGCACATGTGTGCACACATGCCTATGCGTATGTGTAAATAATGATATGCATAAGCAGCTTGGGAGACATGGTGAGTGAGACCTCCAGGTGTGTGTGTCAGCAAGAGCCACACTGGCCCAGGAAAGGCCCATCCTGTTCATGGGAGACCCAGGAAGGCCAGGATGTCTTCCTCTCAAGAAGAGGAAAGGATGCTAGTGAGAGGATTTGGGGCAAAGAACCATTAAGACACCCACTGTAACCACAAGAGAAGGTCTCTCGGAAGGCTGGTGTGGAATATGCACCTGCATGTTTGCTGCAAAATGAATTCCCATCCATCTTTCTTTGCCTCCCTTCCCTACCACTTCCAAAAGTTCAGCGACTTGTAGCATAGCACAAGGACCATTGGATACACACGTGGAAAATAATGGAGGGCTGAGTTTCATTTCTAGATTGATGCGATAGAGTTGAAACAGCTATCCTAAAAGCAGTTCAACAACCAGAAACCATGAGGATGTCTTCCTGTTGTGGTTTATATCTACAATGCACCCCCAGCTCTCATTCCCTCATAGGTGGGACTCTAGAGAGGTGACTGGATCATGGGTACATGATACTGGAATAGTCACTGTGGGTTTACAGCTGGGCAAGAAATTGGAAGGTGAAGCAGTTGGGAAGAGGTGGGTCACTGTGGGGAGATCCTGGAGGATATATTATATACCTCTCTCTGTTTCTCACCGCCGTATCATGAGCTCTTTCTTCTCTGCCATGCCCTTCTGTCATGCCTCCCTGCCTTGGAGCCAGCGGGTATGACTCAAACCTCTACAAACTGTGAGCCAAAATAAACCCTTCTTTATTTAATCTGTGGATGTTGGGTGTTTTGTCTCAGTAACAAGAAAGTAAGACAACTTTAGGTACTAAGAATGGGGTTATTTCTATGATGCTACTTGTCCATGTGGTTCCGAAGCCTTTGGGCCTGGCTTGTGCGGGAGTTTGGAAAGGTTTGGACATTCTGGTTGGAGAATCAATCCTAGAAAGCTGTGAGGTGAGCTTGATGGGAGATTCTGATTAGAGCTCAGAAAACCAAAATATTGTCAGTAACGCAGCCAGAAAAGAGAGCCTCGGAAGTTTTCATTTGGGAACAAGGACACAAATGGCTGTTGGACTCCAGGCCATGTGCATACTGTTCTGACAGAAAATGTGTCAATATTTTGCTCAGGTTGTTAGACGCTGACATCCAGAGACTTTGAGAGAGACTCAGATTAAGGGTGGTGGCCTATGTACTCTGGTGGAGGAAATGTCAAGTTGCTAAACATTCAGGCTGTGACTTGGGATGTTTAGCCAGCTGTATATTGAAAATCCAGATCAAATAACCCAGCAGAATGATTTTAAAAGTTGTGAACTTGACCAAAAAGCAAGCTCTGATAAAGTTGGGGCCTATAAAGATGGACCAGAGGAAAATTTGGTTGCTAAAAAGATTAGCATTAAAAAGCCAAGTACTATAAAATGGATCATTAGAAATTACCTACAAAAGCATTGCATGAACCACCCTTTGAAGCTTCAAAATTACAAACTTGAAAATTACAACCATGAACATGATGCTGTAGGAGCAAGGCACCTTGGAGAAAACAGTCCCAAGACACAATGTTCACTGGGAAATTAGTTCCTATAAATTGGGTTCATAGGATGCACTCATACAGGCACTCAACCTCTACTGCCAAGAGGCAAGGAAACCTGCCTACTTCAGCTGGCAGCAGACTTGGTGTCACGTACATGGTTCTGGTTTTAGGTGTATGCAGAATGTAAAAGGCATGGGGTGAGGAAGGCTTCCACCCAGATTTTAGAAAAAGGCCTACAAAGCCAGGCAGTGTGGGCCTGTGAGGGCAGTGTGTGAAGCTGTGAGTGTGTCACCAAGTGTAAAGGAAACCCTAAAATTTAGAAAATCCAGGAACACGGATTGTCTGAGGAAAGGAGCAAGGAGTGAACAAAGCTGGTCCAAGACAGAAGCCATGAGGGCTACAACCATCAGCATGATGCTGTGGGAGCAGGGCTCCCAAGTCCTTTGGAAGTCACGTCTTGTCACAGGTTGCCCCAAGTGCTGGATATGGAGCTATGAGATTTTATATTGGCCCTGATGTTGTTTGATATTGCTTTGGTTTCATTCCTTTCTATCCCTCAGTTTCTACCTTTGGGTATGGGGATGTTCATCGAGTGTCATTGTGTGTTAGAAGTATCTTTCTTTCTGTTTTGACACTGTCTTGACACTGTCTTGTAAATTTTGCCTTAAATCTCAGAGAGAACTTGATGAATTGTGCTACAAGAAACACTGATATGCATGTATCATTGTAATATGATATCTTCAGTTCTCTTGGAATGATACCTAGAAAGGAAAGTGGAATTTCTACTTTTAGATTTTTGAGAAATCTCTACAATAGCTTCTATAATGATTGTTCTAATTTACATTCCCACCACAATGCAGAAGGGTTTCTTTTTCACCACAGCCACACTGGCATATGTTGTTATTTGATTTCTAGAAGACTGTCATTTTTTTCTGCTTTAAGATAAAATCATAGCATTGTTTTAATTTACATTTCTTTAACGATCAGAAGTGTTGAACTTTTTTTTATATATTTATTGTACTGCTTCCAAGAAATATCCAGTAATTTCACTTGTTTGTTTCCCAACTGGGTCTTTTATTTTGAGTGGTGTAACTTTTTTTCCATCCTTTATATACTATAGATATTAGTCCTCTGCATAACAAATAGCTGGCAAACTTTTTTCCAATTCTGTAGGTCATCTCATCACTCTAATTGCTTCCTTCAATTTACAGAAGCTTTTTATTTTGGCATAATCCCATTTGTAGATTTTTTATATTATTTCTTGTGCAACTGAGTTTTGTTCAGACAGTCTTTTCCTACCCTATGACTTCAAGTGTTTCACATATTTTATCTTCCAGTACATTTGTTGTTTCTGTTTTAATGTTTAGATCTTTGCTATATTTTGATTTTCACTTAGAACATGGTGAGAGATGAGTGTCCAATTTCAATCCTGCAAACAGCCCGTTTACCAGGTCCCTTTGTGGAATAATCTATCTTCTCGTGTATGTTCTTTGCCATTTCTCATCACTGTTGCTTTGCCGTATATCTTTAAGTCAGGTATTTTGATGCCTCCTGCTTTGCTCTCATTGCTCAGGCTTCATTTTGCTATCTTGAATCTCTTCCGGTTCCATATGAATTTTAAGACTGCTTTCTCCAGTTCTTGAGGAATTCTGTTGATAGTTGAATTTTGCTTTTTTTATTCTCAAGTTCCCTACCCCCTTCTACCTTCCCTAGTCTTAACTACTAACTTCTGTGAATCTCTAGACAGCTAGTTAATTTCATGCTATTGCTGTTGAATACTGTTCTATTGTTAGTACAGGCAAAGTTGCTCCATTTAGTAGATTTACTGTAGGTAAATAGTAGGGCAATATTTGGTTTGCCTTATGTTCATACTGTAATTATAGGTCTGTTTTCCATGACCAAATATGATACAATATTAGTTCTTAGATTTGGGAAACAGTTTGTCTTTGACTTTTATAATTGATTCGGATTTTATTACTATAGCCAAGGTGGCATAGCTATTGCTACTCATTGATGTTTTCTTGGGATGCCAATATCTAGATTGCTTTTAACAGTACTGTGGGCTATTCCTGGAGAACTGGCAATTGAGCAAGTCTGGTGACTTGATACCTGAAACCTTCCATCCCAAGTAAATGGAGGTGGTTGGATACTGGGAAAGAGGAAAGTAATAGTTATCCATGCCCAGCGGACACCTTGTTTTCCACTGTCATCAACCCAGGAGCCTCAACACAAAAACAAAAAGCAAACCAAAAAATAGGAATATGAGAAGACAAGCCAACAAAGTGCCTCCTCAAACTTCCAATTCCTCTAAAATTGATCAATGAGGCACTGAAGGGAGGAAACTAAAAGCCATACACTTGGATTATTTGAAATGATATCAGGGAGATAATGGAAGATCAATAGGGCATTAGGGAGGCCACCGAAGATGTAAGTAAGCAGTTAATGGGCCACATAAACAAAATGATGTCCGAGTGTAAAAAAAAAAACCTAGATCCTAAATGAGCCAAACAAGATGAAGCAAAACATAAATGATCAGGAGAGAAAAGAATTAGAGTTCATAAAAAGGATAAAAATTGAATTCACCAGTGTGACAAAAGTGTCAGAACTAAAGACAGGGTTGTCATCAGTGACCAATTAATAACGGATACCTTAAAAACAAGAGACCATGAAAAGTGATCCAGTAATCTCAAGGTGATGTAAAGAAGACTAACCTATGATTAATTAAAATTAGCAAAAAGTTAGGAGACCACACAAATGATATAAAAATCTTTCTTACTAAAATAACAACAGAAAAGTTTTCAAATAAGGAAAAGAATATAACATACAGATAACTGAGGCATACAGAACTTCAAATAGTCATGATAAGAAAAGAACCTCTCCAAATACATCAGAGTCAAAATGCCAGAAATTCAACACTAGAACAGAATCTTAAAAGCAATTGTGTTTCATTAGTATAAGAAAAAAAACATGTATTTTGTCCCAGAGAAAATGACTTCAGCCAAGCAACACCTCAGGCCACACCTGCCTTTACTTTAACCCACTGTGAGCCATTTTGAGTTGACTTTTGGATGTCTTAAGAAATTTTTGATGTGCTATAAGGTTTGAGTTTCTTGCATCTAAATATCCATCATATTTATTGAGAGTGCAATCCCTTCTCCACTTAACTGCTTTTTCATTTTTGCCAGAAACCAACTGTCTGTTATGTGAATATCTATTTGGGACAATTAGTATTTTGGTAGTTTGTCTATCTTGGTATCAATACTGTTTTATCATGATTGGCACAACTTTGTGATAAATCATGGGGTTGGGGAGGGTTGGAGCTCTAATTTTGCTGTTTTATCAAAGTGGTTTAGACTATTCTGAGCGTTTTCTATTTTTACAGAAATGTAAGAATCAAAATGTTAATTTTTAAGAAAAATGCTGTTGGCAGTTTGAGGAAAAAAAGAAAATTAGAAGAAAAGCAACAAATTAATTATAAAGATGAAAAGATTTACAGCAGATGCCCCAACACAAACCTCAAAGGCCAGGAGAGCCTGGAGTAAAGTGTTTCAAGCCAGGCTGATAAATCCTACAAGACTGTTTTTCAAAACTGCTGGATAAATATAATATTTTCATGATCAAGAGCATCTAAAGTAATGCATGACCACCAAACCAGACTGCCAAAAAAACCCAAAAATGTCTCAGGATATTTTAGAGACTACTAAGCTAACACAACAAAAATGTCTCAGAAAATGAATACACCAGATAAGGTGACTATATACAGGGGAAAATGGGAAATCAACAGAAGGAAAATAAGAGCCAAGTGTGGTGGCTCATGCCTGTAATCCCAGCACTCGGGAGGCTGAGGCAGGAGGATTGTTGTGAGTTCGAGACCAGCCTAGGCTACAAAGTGAGTTCAAGGCCCGCCTGAACTGCATAGTGAGACCCTGTCTCAAAAAGACAAAAAAAAAGGGAAAATAAGGTAATGACAAGAATAAGTCAATAGAGATCAGTTATAACTCTGTGTGCACCATGTCAGTTTGCATAATCAAAAGACACTGATGGCAAAATGGATCAAGACACAAACTCCAGAGGACTTCCAAGAAAATGACAGTGTAGTCAGCAACAATAATTTAGATTATCTAAGATTTGGAATCCAGACACTGGGAAATAACAACTTAGAGAAGAAAAAGAGGGAGAGATTAGATCACTGGTAATGAAGAGAGAACTAACCAGAAAAATTAAAAAACTACCAAGAAATTGAAGAGACACAACAAACACAAAGAAGTGAAAAGACAGTCTTTGCCTTGTCGCTGGCTCCTGGCTCACGACCTCACAGGAAAGGGAGATCAAGTCTACAGGGACAGAGTTAAAGCTGGGGGCCCTAGAAGGCTTCGGGGAGAAACACGGTGATGAAACAGCAGGAGGTTCTGTGAGCCGCAGGGAGAGCACAGGATTCTGCTGTCACACGAGACCTTTGACAGGCAACAGCTGGTGAGTCCAAGTACCCACCACATGCCCTGGAGAGAGTCCTTGGTCAGGCGCCATTCCAGGAAGGGTGGATTGTTTGAACCCAGAACAAAGAGCAGCCAGTAGACAGCTTCGATTCAGTAGTCCCAGAGCTGGCATCCCCACAGTGACTGCGTGAGAGAGAACCACAGCAGACAGCTGTGGTCAGGGAGCCACAGTCAGACTGGAAAGAGACCCCCGGGGGGGTTACACTGCGGTACATAGGCAGGTCCCGCTGCCATGTCAGAGGCCAGACTCAGTCTGAGCTTTCCAAATTTGAAAGCTGTGGCTCCCTACTCCCACTGTCTGCTGGTGACAGTACCTAGCCTGGATCTGGGTCTGACTGCCTTATTTGCAGCATGAGCAGGGACGTGTCTTGGCTTGGACACTGCCCCCAAATTGTAGAGCCTGACAAAAAATGACATTTGAAATCACAGAGAAATTTCTTTGTTTGTTGTTTTGTTTTGTTTTTTGCTTTGTTATTATTGTTGTTTTGGTTCTGGGGGGGATTGGGAGTTGGTTTTTCTATTTTAGGTGTGTGTACATTATTTTTTGGTTTTATTATGTTTTTTCTTTCCTTTTTTCCTTTCTTCTTCACCAGTATGGAGAATTTTCTTTTGTCCTTTCTTGCTTCTTATCTCTTTTCCTTTATTTTTTCCACTTCTCATCTTTGCTTCTCCACCTTTTAATTTTTTCTCTCTTACTTTTACACCCTATATAATTTCTTATCTTTTCTCCCTCTTTTTACTTTACCTTTTATTTCTCATCCGTTTTTTCTGATCACTCTGCCTAAGGTTATAAACACTCTTCTACTCCCCAATAGGATCCTTTGTACCACTTCCTTCTCCTACGTCCCTTATCATAAGTTTCAAATTTTCCCTTTTGCATTGCCCAAATCACAGGCCCTCTATCTTTAATAGTATAACCACAAAGTTGTGTTAATCTTTTCATAGTTAACTCTGCATAATGGATGAGCCCTATTCTACCATTAGCTGTTGTATTTAGTACATATTAGCTACATTAATACCTGGCTTGCCTTAATATTTACATCATAATTGTGTAATTCTTCTCTAGACTTAAGGGATCATATATTTCATTCTTACAGTATGTGAATATTCAATTTGTCTTGGAAAATATTACTATAGTTGATTTGCTTGTTAATAGGCTTGCTTAATTGCTACTATTTGTCTATAAGTTAACTTCAGATTACTTCTGTGACATTAACAATGCTAGATTAAATTCCCAGAAAACTCAGTTGTTGGCCTAATTATATTTCCCCTCCCAAGTTAACCAAACTGTTTGGAACTCAGGGCTGTGGCAAAGTACTATAATTATGCACACTCAAAATGCATCATGAAAAGCAGCTAAAGAGATCTCTACACTAGCAACAAAATTTTTACACTGTAACATAAAACAAAACTGTAAGTGTCCCCCAAACCTTGTCTGGTCCCGCAGAGTTTACAAATTGTAATACCAGGAGAAAGTTGTTGGAATTCTCACCAGTAAATTCCAACCTACCACTTCCAATGCAACCCACCCCAAGAGAGGAGACAAAGACTTATCTGCAGTTATGGAGAGCCAAGGGAGTCCAAAGTCCAGGCAGAACAAAACCCAATAGAACCAAGGCCACAATGTAGGGTTTTATTAATTCGTGCAAGGGAGAGTGACTCAGGGCTTAATGTCAATGAGAATGGTGGAAAGTTCGTGAATACTGTGAGCTGTACTAGGTAGGAAGAACAATGGCGCCTCTACAATATGCAGAGGGAGGTAGGAAGAAAGAGGTCTGCATTCCCGTAACAGCAGCCTCTAAAGATGGAGGGATCTGTGTAACAGAATCTGAGGAAGTATCTTGTATTTTGGGTTGGCTGCTTCAGCTCTGATGTCTGACCTTTACTGTCCAAGGGCACCACTTCCTCTTTCTCCAAGCTCCATCCCAGTGGACAACGACAGACAGCTCAGTTTCTAGAGGAGGGAGCCTGCAGACCTGCCCACGTAGCTTGCTTCAAAGGCTAGCATCAGCTCCTCTGGCCAGACCTATTTGCACTGCTTGAAGCAATTGGGACTGAGCCTTTCTCTAGCCAAGTCTGTGCATATCAGCCCATGGGAGGGCAAAGGTGATCCAAAAATGGAGGGAACCTGCCTTCTTTCAAGATGAGCCATCTCAGTGGTTCTCCACACAAAACACACAACAAAACAAAACAAACAATGGAAACATGAGAAAACAAGTCAAAAAGTGCCTTCCAGACTTCCGGTGTCATGGCTGCCCTGACCACAACGTAGTGCTGAGAATTTCTGTCCCGGCTAGACTGCTTACTGAGACTTCTACGGCCTACAGGCCTCATGGAAGGACTCTTGCAGACCGGAAAGACACACAGTGGTATTGTAAGAAGCAGGAGAAAGTCTCTCAGGGAGACGAGTGGGGACCTTCAGAGTTGAGTCACCAACAAATCTGGATGTAGTACCATTTTGCGTGGCAGAGATAACATCCGCACCCCCTCTCACGGTCACTGTGCTGACGCGATTCTAGGATCTTTTAATATATTATGGAGGATGTCAAAGATGTAAGATCTAGCCAATTGCTCAGTACACACAATTAAGTTGCCATTTGACTCTTCCGGGAGAACATGGCGGACAGATAACAGCAACTACCGGCGGCTCTCTGAAAGACTCGGCTCAGAAGCCAGGAATGGTGCGGACTAAGGAGACATAAGCAGGTGGAGATATGCTCTGCTGACTCAGGAACGAACTGGGCTGAGAGAAGCCAACTTGGAATGCAGTCCTGGTGCTAAAACAGGAACAGAAAAGACTCGGTGTGGAGGCTGGAACCACGCCATTGTAAGCCGTGATTTGGGTTTCCTGCTGCGCAGCGGCTGGCTGCCTCTACAGCGGCTCGGCAAGGGGAGAGACGTGCAGAAGCTCTGAGAACGGCAATCTGCGAACGGCAGGGAGGCGTGCACTGACTTATGGTGAGGTGAGTGAGAGAAACTGACACTCTACCACAGTTTGACTCCAGCAGAGGACTTTCTGGGCCCGAGCAGTCCTGCGGGAGCAGGGTGCGGTGGCGACTCCAGCCACACATCCCCCTCTCGGGCGGGATTGGTGAAAAGTGCCTGGCCTGCGTGACGCTGCCGGCGGACCTGGTAGACTGTCCCAACCCAGATCCCAGAGCCTGACGGTGGCTGGGAGGGGAGACGCGTAGGCTGCCTGGTCCGTAACTCCCTGGTGCGCAGCGGTGAGCGGGAACACCTAACTGGCGCAATTCGATCAGGCTGTGGCTGACTGGGAGAGAAGCTGGGCCTCTTATATAAGCTTGCATATATAAGGAACAGAGAAGAAGAGGCAGCATGGGAAGAGGCAGCAACAAGAAAGGCTCCTCGGCCCCCAATTCTGAGAAACAGGCAATAGCAGACACCGCACCAATACACATAAGGCACCATATAGAGAGCCTCATAGACCAATTCAGGAATGAAGTTATCAACGACCTGAAGCTAGAAGTATGCAGAATAGTTAGAGAAATGCTAAGCACCACCCAAGAAAAAACAGGTGGTGGAATGGAAGAACAGAAAAAAAGGGGAGAATTGTTTGATGGAGAAAACAGAGAAAGCATAGAATACGTGAAGCAGGTTCAAAGGGACTACCAAGATACTAAGAAGTCTATCGAAGACTGGCATAACAGCTTGAAAGAAACTAAGGACAGACTATCTGAACTGGAGGGCAGACTTGTAATATGGGAGAATGAAATGAAAAACTTCTTAAAAATAACAAAGAAACAAACAGCAATAATACAAAGACAAGAAGATGATAAGAGGATCCATAACTTAAGGATTAAGAACATAAAAGAAGAAGTAGGGATGCAAACAAGTGAACTACAAAAGCTACTCACAGAAATAATCAAGGAGAATTTTCCTAATTTAGCAAAAGGTAAAGATACTCAGATGTATGAGGCATACAGGACCCCAGCTACCTACAACCCAAACAGAGCAACACCCAGGCATATAATAATAAAAATTCCAGAAATTCAATACAAGAACAGAATATTAAAAGCTGTCAGAGACAAGAAACAGACCACTTACAAGGGAACACCCATCAGAATTACAGCAGATTTCTCTGCACAAACCATCAAATCACGAAGAGCGTGGGGGGAAATAATTCAAGCATTGAAAGATAATAATCTCCAGCCAAGATTGAGATATCCTGCACAACTGTCCCTGGAAATTGATGGAAAAACAAGGTGCTTCCAGGATAAAGAGGAACTGGGGGAATTTGCAACCACCAATTCAACTCTACAGAAAGTATTGCAGGATATTCTAAAAAAAGAAAAATACAAAGAACCCAGAAATAGTGGCGGGGAGGCCACAACAAATGGAGCAGAGAACAAAATGAAGACAAACTGACAGCTACTGACAGAAAAAGAGCTTAACAGAAATGAGGCAGAGAAGATTGGATGATAGGAACAGCTATTTTGGAGAAAATGACATCTTAATAGGTAATACTGATTTAGTATCATCTTGTTTTGAAGTCTCATCTAGCTTTTGTCCTTCTGTCTCCAATGGTCTAAATAGGCTGTATCTTATTGGATTTTATTATGTACGATAGTATAAGCAAAAACCTTTTAAAGACAAGGAGATTATACAGAAACCATTGTTCATTTTCTGTTAGTCGATTCTAAATACTCTGTAATGCTGTCATTCTCTTGAATGGTTTTACATTGTTTTGATATACTTAATGCTACAGTATACGAAGTTGTACTCAAGGATTTCAAAGAAAGAAACAATATGGTAACCTACTTTTAGGTTAGGATTATCTGGTGGTGAAACACTATTCTGCTTAAATGGTTATGTTTTGATCTGCGCTGTTTCATTGTTATGCCCTCTTTTATCTCAATCTCCACTCCATTATTTACTTTTTTATCTTTATCCTTTTAATTAAAGGAAAAAAATAGCAGGATATATTATAGTAACCCATTTTGACTTTTCATTACCTTGATTTAAAGCCCTGTATTACTCTCACCATCTGGTTTTTAACTGATGTTCCCCTATTCTGTTTTGCTGGATAGTATCAGGTTCGAAAGGTTAGGCATCAGCTGTGAAGATAATGAGATTCATTATGACGCCCATTCTTGTTGACTTTTAGCTACTTTTGAAGACCTACAATGTCTCCAGTGTTTTGGTTTTGTCGGTTTTATTCTTTACTGTTTTGTTCAATTGTATTATAACTAATGATATAGGCAATTCTATTAGAGATAGCGGGAGACATTATGGTAACCATTGTTGATCACCTGTATTATGTTTTTACATTATCTATTATGTCCACCCTTTTGACTTGACCGATTCTGTTCTGTTATGTCACATTTGGTTTTACTCTCTTCCAAAAAAGTAATAAAAACCGTGGGAGCAATGAAACCCAAAATGTGTAATAGTCATGGTACAAAAGAGAGGAAAAGAAAGTGCTCTAAACTATATAACTGCATGTATATTTAAGTGTATAAGATAGAAAATGATATCACAGAGTTTTATTGGATCAATGAACAGAACTGTTTGCAGTATCATTGATGGAATGTCCACTTTACAAGCTTTAATTTTGTGACTTGAACAATTATTTCTAAGATGACAATATGTAATCCATTAACTAGTGATTTCCTACTGTTCATTTTTTTTCTGTAAATCTGTATAACTTGTACCCTTTCCCTGCTTTTTTTTTCTTTTCTCCTTAAATAAAATTTAAAAAAACAAAAAAAAAAGTGCCTTCCAAAACTCCCAACTCCCCAAAAGCCAATCTGGCAGGCACCAAAGGACAGAAGAGCACAAACCAAACACCTGAAAGAAAAGCAGGAAAATAAGGAGCAGATCAAACAGGTGTTAAGTGGGATCACAGAAAATACAGCCAAACAGATTGTGAAAGTAATAACAAATACTATCCAGGAGATTTTAGAAGACACTAATAAAACTAAATGAGCCCAAGGAAACTATAAAAATCATGAATGATCAGTTTAGCAAAGCTTTAGAATCCATGAAACAGTCAGAAATCCAGAAGACCAAAAATTACATTGAAAGTATGGGCAGCAGAAGCACCCAGTGCAAAAACAGACTTTCAGAACTAGAAGACAATGACCCCTTCAAAGACCATCTAGTCAAAGACATTAAAAGTAACAAAAGAACATGAAAAATGGATCCAACATCTGCTAGATGATGCACAGAAGATTAATCTAAGAGTAACTACAATAGGTGAAAAGTCAGAAGACAGTACAAATAGCATAAAGAAATCATTCATAGAAATAATAGGAGAAAACTTCCCAAAAATAGGGGAAAAAATAAGCACATAAATAAGCAAGGCATGTAGACTCCTAAATATCCATGACAAAAAGGGAACTTCTCCATGCCCCATTATACTCAGAGTACCAGAAGTCCATCAAAGGGACAAAATCTTGAAAGCTGTTAGAGGCAGGCAACAAATCACATCTAAAGATAAAACCATTAGAATCACAGCAGACTTATCTCCACAAACCTCAAAGGCCAGGAACACTTAGAGTGAAGTGTTTTAATCCCTAAAAGATAACAACTTTCAATTCTGACATATGTATCCTGCAAAACTTTCCTTGAAAATTTGTAAAGCAAAAGGTATTCCCATGACCAGGACCACTTCAAAAAACTCATGACCACCAAACTAGCACTGCAAAAAATTCTCAAAAATATCCTAGAAAAAGACAATGAAGTCAGTATTGTCAATAACCCAAAAAGAATGAATACACCTCACAGGATGAGCATCAAAACAAGCAAAAAAAAAATATATATATATATATATATATATATAGAGAGAGAGAGAGAGGGAGAGACCAGTAACAAGAAAATAATACAACAATAAGACTATGTCAATATTTTTCAACAATAACTTTCAGTGTGAAAGTTTTCAAATCCCAACTCAAAAAACAGATTGGCAGAATGGATCATAAACAAACCCCAGGGGCTGGGATTTAGCTCAGCAGCATAAGTGCCTGCCTGGCAAGCACAAGGTTGTAAGTTCAATTTCTGGTACCAAAAAAAAGTGCAGTATCCACTATGTAAGAACACATCTCATTCAAAATGAAACTCACAAAGTAAAAAATCAAAGGAAGGTAAATAATATTCCATATAATGGGAACCTGACAAACGCAGTAGTAATTTCAGATAAAGTAGATTTCAAACCCACACTGTAAGAAGAGATAAAGAAAGTCATTACCTGGTTAAGTTTAAGGTTAAATTGGCTCAAGGAACAATTTAACAGGAGAAGATAGCAATTATAAATATACATGCACCAAATACCAGCACACCTAGCTTTATAAAACAAACACTAAAAAACAACAAAAAAAATCAAACACCAATACTATTAGAATGAAGGAATCTCAACACCCCATTGTTATAAATAGATCAGGACTAAGGAGATAGCTCAGCAGCATAAGTGCCTGCCCGGTCCTGAATTTGATTCTGAGTACAAAAAATCCAAACAAACAGACAAATCTCAAATCAACCAGACCAAAAAAACCAACAAAGATATATCAGAATTAAACCAATTCTTCAAACAAATGGACTCAACAGGCACCTACTAAGTGTTCCATCAAACGGTGACAGAATACACATGCTACACAGCAGTACATGGAACATTCTACAAAACATCACACACTAGCTCATGAAGCATGCTTAAATAAATGCTAGAAAATTTGAATTATCCTACACGTATTATCAGATCATAATGCAGTGAAACAAGAAATCAATGGCCAAAGAAAACACAGAAACTATGCAAAGATGTAGAAACTAAACAATACCCTCCTGAACAATCAGTAGGTCATAGATGAAATTAAAGAAGAAATTAGGGAGTTCCTACAATCAAATGATAATGCCAGCACAAAGTGCCAGAACCTATGGGACACAGTGAAATTAGTCCTAAGAGGGAAGCTTATAGCTGTGAATTCCTAAGTCAGAAAAATCAAAAAAGCTCAAATAAGTAACCAATGATGCACCCCAAGGTTGTCAGAAAATAAGGACAATCCAAACCCAAAGCTAGTACAAGAAAGGAAATTACAAAGATCAGGGCAGAACTTAACATAATTAAGACTAAAAATGCAATACAAAGAAGCAATGAATCAAAGATCAGCTCTTTGAAACAGTAAACAAAATAGACAAACCTTTAGCCAGTCTTATCAAAATGAGAAAGAAAAGACCCAAATGCCAAACACTGAAAGATCATTGGTAACTACTCTGGGGAGCAGTACTCTAATAAAATGGAAAACTTTAAAAAAAAATGGATACACACACACATCTGAACTACAAAATCTAATACAGAAAGCCTGAATATTAGTCAATGAACTTTCAAGTAGTAATAATGTTAAAAACTACCAAGAAAAGCCTACATCAAAACAGATTTACTGCTGAATGCTATAAGAACTTTAGAGAAAGTCTAACATCAATATTCCTCAAACTCTTGAATGAAACGCAAAGAGAGGTAGAACTCCCAGTCTTTCCTGGAAGCACGCATTACCCTAACTCCAAAGCCAGAAAAGAGTCCAACCAAAAAGGAGAACCAATAACAAGCCAGTCACTTTAGTTAACATAGATATAAAAGCCCTCAATAAGATACTGTCAAACAGTGACCAATAAATACATCACGACCACATAGAATTCATTCTAGGAATGCAAGGATGGTTGAACATATACACATCAATAAATATAAATTGTCACATACACATAAACAGAAGCAAAAACAAAATTCTCAGAATCAACTCAATAGAAACAGAAAAGGCATTTGACAAAATCTAAAATCCATTCATTATTTTTTTAAAAGGTCATGAATCTATCAGTTTAGGAAGACTTTATTTCAACTTGATAAAAGCCATCTATGACAAACCAATAGCCAGCATCAATACTAAATGAATGAACTGAAAGCTTTACCTCTAAAATCAGGAATAAGACAAAGATGTCAACTATCACTTTTGTTCAGTATAGTTCTCAAAATGTTAGCCAGAACAGTTAAACAAGAGAAAGAAACAAAAGGGCCATGAGGAGAAAAAGGAAGAAATTAAGTCATCATTATTTGCAGATGACATGATCCTTTACATAGAAGATCCCAAAAACCTCACGAAAAGACTCCTAGAATTGATAACCAAATTCAGTAGCATGATAGGATACAAAACTAACACTCAAAAATCAATAGTGTTGTTATACACCCATAATAATTTCACCAGGAGAAATTAGGGAAACATTATCTTTCTCAATAGTATCAAGAAAAATGAAATACTTTGTAAATAAACTAATTGGGGAAGTGAAAGCCCACTACAATGAAAACTACAGTTCTCTGGAAAAACAAAAGAGGACATCAGAATAGGGAAAGACATCCCCTGTTCCTGGATAGACAGAGCCAATATAGTCAAAATGGCCATACTTCCAAAATTGTTATAAACATTTAATACAATCAAAATTTAAATACCAGTAACATTTTTCACAGAACCAGATAAAGCAATCATAAAATTCATATAAACCAGAAGACACCTAGAACACCAAAAGTAATTCTGGCCAAAAAGGGCAATCCTGGACTTCAAGTCATACTACAAAACTTCCATGATAAAAAGCAGCATAGTATTGGGCTGAAGATTTAGCTCAGTGGCTCAAGCACATGCCTAGTAAGATCCAGATCGTGAGTTCAATCCCCAGTACCAAAATAAAAAAGAAAAAGAAAAAGGAAAAAAATGAAGAAGCATCGTATTATTAAAAAGGAAAAAAATAGACTTGTAGATCAAGAGAACAGAATGAGGATACAAACACAACTCCAGGCACACTCAACTACTTAATCTTTGACAAAGGGCCCACATACAGTCAGTGGCGGGACAATAGCTTCTTTAACAAGTGGTGCTGAGAAAATTGACCATCCACCTGCCAAACACTGAACCTACATCCCATCTCTCACCATGTGTTAAACTAAAATCAAAATGGATCAAAGACCTAAATATTAAAACAGAAACACTTAATTCGCTGGAAAACAAAATAGGTAAAACTCTTGAATGCATTGACACAGGCATCTGAGGACAGACACAAGTCCAAGGGTGCCTGTTGTTAAATGAATTCGTGGCATGTCCTAGCCACCAAGAGATAGCTCCCTGAGTCTGGCCATTTAAGTGGGCAGCATGGGGAGGCTGTGTCTATGGGAAACGGATCAGACCTGAGGCTTTGGATGGCCAAAAACTAAGGTTGTTTCCATGGCATTGGAAGCTTAATTTCTATTTTTCTTGGAAATCACTTGAACTTTGAAATTGCCAATAAACTCATCTCTTCTTATGTTTGCTCACCTCATGGGCAGAAGACGTCATTTCCCTTTCCTTATGGACAACTACTCACATTTTTGAGATGACTACGACCCTCTGTGGCCTCAACACACCTCTGGACACAAGGAGGCCCTTGGAGTAGCCTATGAATGGCTGTGTCTGGTGTCAGGGGAAGGAGAGTGTCCTCGACTCATATCCATCAGTGCCCCGCCTGCTCCTCTGCCTATCGGGCTGTCCGCCCACCAGGAAACAGTCACACTTTACCTGCTATGCCAGGTCTTTGATCAATACCTGAGCCAGGAACATCCCAAATCCTGTTCCCAGTTGGCATGTCCTCCCTAGAGTAGGGTAGATAAGAAATGCAGAGCCAGGTGGTGACTTGCCCTGTGGAGAGACATTCATCTCCCTCCTTCCCCTTCTCCATGTTGAACCCAAGAAGGCTCCCCTGAGTGGTATATCACTTGAAAGCTGCGATCAGGGGAAGGAGGTCTGGATGTGAGATTTATATGCCACCTATCTTCTTTATCTGATGACAAACGTCAGGCAGTCAGCTTGGTGCCTTAGACAGCATAGTGTACCTGGGGTGAGGCCCCTAGACCTTCCCAAACCAAGTACTTGGTAAATGATATGGAACTGAGGTGGGTAATGGTTCTATCACTGTTGTTCTCTTTGGTGATTATTTCATTGGTTTTAGGCTGCAAAACTTCTAAGCTGCTGCCTAGAGACTAGGAGACAGGAGGCTGCAAGTGAAGAGGCCGATGCCAAGATCCAGGGAGAGGGGAGAGAGAAATGGGGGTGAAGGTGCTTGTCTAGGGCTGCCTCAAAGACAGGAAGAGAGGCTGTAGACCCACTGGGTATCCTCGTCTCTGCGCTTCGTGACAAACAGGAGCATCCCAAGGTCATGGGAAGCATTGCTACGCCGCCTGCCCAAGACCAGTGCTAGACCGGGGGCTCCACAAGGCCTGGTTCCCCACACGTCACCCCAAGTCCTTGTTCCTGCCTCCTCGGCAGGGAGGGGCAAGTAAGCAGACACTGCTGTCTCTCTTTCCCTTACTTTGTCCCTGCCAAATAAAATGCACCTCAGTTTCCACACATCTGGCTGAGGGGTCTGCACTGCCCTGTGACATGTATGACATTCCCATCTCAAAAGAGAGACCGCTTGGAGCTGTGGAGTCACCCACATCATCAGAGAGGAAGTCCCTGAGTGGAGACAGCACGGGGGGCTGAGGACAACTCTGTAAATATTAAGTTCTTACAATGATACTAAGGACAGGAAATAATAGTAGGGGTATGTAAATCAGACAAAGTTTTGCACAAGAGCCACTCCATGTGTTATACACACTCTGTGTGTGTTATACACACTGATACACATATGGCCTAAGTATAAATGTGTATCTACATGTCCCCATACACTGCATACATTTACATGTACACAGCAAACCCACATGAATATACCTATGTATACGTATGTATACACACATAGACATACACACAATACATATAAGTGTTCATATGCACATATACAAAATGTGATTGAAAAATAAAGAGAAAGAAGACTTCCGGGAGAACATGGCGGACAGATAACAGCAACTACCAGAGGCTCTCTGAAAGACTCGGCTCAGAATCCAGGAATGGTGCGGACTAAGGAGACATAAGCAGGTGGAGATATGCTCTGCTGACTCAGGAACGAACTGGGCTGAGAGAAACCAACTTGGAATGCAGTCCTGGTGCTAAAACAGGAACAGAAAAGCCTCAGTGTGGAGGCTGGGCCCCGCGCCATTGTAAGCCGCGATTTGGGTTTCCCGCCGCGCGGCGGCTGGCTGCCTCTACAGTGGCTCGGCAAGGAGAGAGACACACAGAAGCTCTGAGAACGGCAATCTGCGAATGGCAGGGAGGCGTGCACTGACTTGTGGTGAGGTGAGTGAGAGAAACTGACACTCTACCACAGTTTGACTCCAGCGGAGGACTTTCTGGGCCCGAGCAGTCCTGCGGGAGCAGGGCGCGGTGGCGACTCCAGCCACACATCCCCCTCTCGGGCGGGATTGGTGAAAAGTGCCTGGCCTGCATGACGCTGCCGGCGGACCTGGTAGGCTGTCCCAACCCAGATCCCAGAGCCTGACGGTGGCTGGGAGGGGAGACGCGTAGGCTGCCTGGTCCGTAACTCCCTGGTGCGCAGCGGTGAGCGGGAACACCTAACCGGCGCAATTCGATCAGGCTGTGGCTGACGGGGAGAGAAGCTGGGCCTCTTATATAAGCTTGCATATATAAGGAACAGAGAATATGGGAAGAGGCAGCAACAAGAAAGACTCCTTGGCCCCCAATTCTGAGAAACAGGCAATAGCAGACACCGCACCAATACACATAAGGCGCCATATAGAGAGCCTCATAGACCAATTCAGGAATGAAGTTATCAACGACCTGAAGCTAGAAGTATGCAGAATAGTTAGAGAAATGCTAAGTACCACCCAAGAAAAAACAGGCAGTGGAATGGAAGAACAGAAAAAAAGGGGAGAATTGTTTGATGGAGAAAACAGAGAAAGCATAGAATACGTGAAGCAGGTTCAAAGAGACTACCAAGATACTAAGAAGTCTATCGAAGACTGGCATAACAGCTTGAAAGAAACTAAGGACAGACTATCTGAACTGGAGGGCAGACTTGTAATATGGGAGAATGAAATGAAAAACTTCTTAAAAATAACAAAGAAACAAACAGCAATAATACAAAGACTAGAAGATGATAAGAGGATCCATAACTTAAGGATTAAGAACATAAAAGAAGAAGTAGGGACACAAACAAGTGAACTACAAAAGCTACTCACAGAAATAATCCAGGAGAATTTTCCTAATTTAGCAAAAGGTAAAGATACTCAGATGTATGATGCATACAGGACCCCAGCTACCTACAACCCAAACAGAGCAACACCCAGGCATATAATAATAAAAATTCCAGAAATTCAATACAAGAACAGAATATTAAAAGCTGTCAGAGACAAGAAACAGACCACTTACAAGGGAACACCCATCAGAATTACAGCAGATTTCTCTGCACAAACCATCAAATCACGAAGAGCGTGGGGGGAAATAATTCAAGCTTTGAAAGATAATAATCTCCAGCCAAGATTGAGATATCCTGCACAACTGTCCCTGGAAATTGATGGAAAAACAAGGTGCTTCCAGGATAAAGAGGAACTGGAGGAATTTGCAACCACCAATTCAACTCTACAGAGAGTATTGCAGGATATTCTAAAAAAAGAAAAATACAAAGAATCCAGAAATAATGGCAGAGAGGCCACAACGAATGGAGCAGAGAACAAAATGAAGAAGACAAACTGACAGCTACTGACAGAAAAAGAGCTCAACAGAAATGAGGCAGAGAAGATTGGATGATAGGAACAGCTATTTTGGAGAAAATGACATCTTAATAGGTAATACTGATTTAGTATCATCTTGTTTTGAAGTCTCATCTAGCTTTTGTCCTTCTGTCTCCAATGGTCTAAATAGGCTGTATCTTATTGGATTTTATTATGTACAATAGTATAAGCAAAAACCTTTTAAAGACAAGGAGATTATACAGAAACCATTGTTCATTTTCTGTTAGTCGATTCTAAATACTCTGTAATGCTGTCATTCTCTTGAATGGTTTTACATTGTTTTGATATACTTAATGCTACAGTATACGAAGTTGTACTCAAGGATTTCAAAGAAAGAGACAATATGGTAACTACTTTTAGGTTAGGATTATCTGGTGGTGAAACACTATTCTGCTTAAATGGTTATGTTTTGATCTGTGCTGTTTCGTTGTTATGCCCTCTTTTATCTCAATCTCCACTCCATTATTTACTTTTTTATCTTTATCCTTTTAATTAAAGGAAAAAAATAGCAGGATATATTATAGTAACCCACTTTGACTTTTCATTACCTTGATTTAAAGCCCTGTATTACTCTCACCATCTGGTTTTTAACTGATGTTCCCCTATTCTGTTTTGCTGGATAGTATCAGGTTCGAAAGTTTAGACATCAGCTGTGAAGATGAGATTCATTATGACGCCCATTCTTGTTGACTTTTAGCTACTTTTGAAGACCTACAATGTCTCCAGTGTTTTGGTTTTGTCGGTTTTATTCTTTACTGTTTTGTTCAATAGGCAATTCTATTAGAGATAGCGGGAGGCATTATGGTAACCATTGTTGATCACCTTGTATTATGTTTTTACATTATCTATTATGTCCACCCTTTTGACTTGACCGATTCTGTTCTGTTATGTCACATTTGGTTTTACTCTCTTCCAAAAAAGTAATAAAAACCGTGGGAGCAATGAAACCCAAAATGTGTAATAGTCATGGTACAAAAGAGAGGAAAAGAAAGTGCTCTAAACTATATAACTGCATGTATATTTAAGTGTATAAGATAGAAAATGATATCACAGAGTTTTATTGGATCAATGAACAGAACTGTTTGCAGTATCATTGATGGAATGTCCACTTTACAAGCTTTAATTTTGTGACTTGAACAATTAGTTCTAAGATGACAATATGTAATCCATTAACTAGTGATTTCCTACTGTTCATTTTTTTTTCTGTAAATCTGTATAACTTGTACCCTTTCCGTACTTTTTTTTTCTTTTCTCCTTAAATAAAATTAAAAAAAAAAATAAAGAGAATGTTTACCCTTCAAAAATTTATCACAGAAACAGATACATTGCCATTAATCTTCCTAAAAATACTCCCCCTTTCTTCCAACCCACTTTTTCCTACTCTATATGGAGAAGTTCTGGGCATCCTCTTCCCTAAGGTGCACTGTACTGGTTGCCTTGATGTCTTGGATTGATTCATTTTATTTAACTTTCACCAGCATTTCAACACTGGGCAAGAGTCAAGGTTGCACGGTAGCACCTCCTGCGAATAGATGGATGAGAACACACCATAATGCTTTTTCTTTTTTGTTTCTTTTGGACTCAGGCTCTCACCATGTAGTTCAGGCTGGTCTTGAACTCACTATGTAGCCCAGGTTGGCCTTGAACTGCTGAGGATTCCCCTATTTCAGCCTCCTGAGGGCTGAGATTACATATGTGCACCACCACACCTGGCTAGCACCGCAAGGTTTTTAACAACCTGCCTTTCCATTGGATGGCGCTCAGCAGAGGCACTTACCATAATTTTTTATTACAACTTATGAAGACACTCACAAAAGAAGACTTCCAAAACTGCTTCAAAAAGTGGCAAGCATGATAAGGCAGATGTGTTTTAATGAGGGAAGTACTTTGAAGGGGATTGATGATACTGTGACTTTTACTTAATAAATTTTAATAATGTAAACATTAATTGTATATTTTGATCACATGTTGTAATTGCATAAAATGCTTACATACATATTTCACACACACACTGAGCTCCTGAGGTATAGGATGTCACCTTGCCCTGCGGTTAAAACTATTCATTAATGTTCACTGGAGAAAAACAAACCTCTGCTGGGCCTATTCTGTTGTTTATCATTGAAAATTTCTTTTGGGAGTTAATGTCTGAGCCTTGCCATGAAGAAATCCACAGCCACTGACCAATGATCCACGCAGAGAGAAAGAAGCCCCCTATAAGACGGTCACCAGTGGGCAGCCTGTCCGACAGCTGTGGACCTGCTGTGGAGAGGGAGCCTCCCTGTCACCGTGGACTTCTCTGGCAAGTACCCACTGCAGAGTCAGGACAACTTCAAGGCCTTCATGAAGGCAGTGGGTGAGTGTACCACAGGCTACGAAGGCCACTGGTCACTGCAGTGAAGATCGGGCCCTACGGTCAGTGACTATTCAGTGTCAGATGTTGGGATGGGAGGAGAGGTTCTCATTACACCAAATTAGAGGGCCTTTTACTGACTGACTTCGGTGATCTCATGTCAGTGGGTCATCACCCACAGACAAGGCCACCAAGTGGCAAGTGGAAAGAACACTCCACTAGCTGGGATCGGTATCAAAGCCCACATCCACAGTACTTCACTGTGAGACCATTCATTCATTCATGCATGCAGGCATACATTCATTCATTCTCCTATCAAATACTGACTGGAAGACAACCATACATCAAGCACCTGCTGAATATAGCACTGAGATGCATAAGGAAGAGCCACATTTCCAAGATCAGCATTCAGAGAGCGAAGAGAAAAACTAAATGTGCCAAGTATTCCCTATGATGCAGGAGGACAGGCGCAGGACCAGGCACTGGGATAAAAACTTCCTGTGCGATTCTGCGTTGAATTCTCACCATTAAACTGAGTTGAGTACAATTATTTTCTGGTTTTACCTTGCTGAAGTCACATGATGGCAAGTGTCTAGGTTGGGACTGGAAGCAGGCGCTACTTCCCAGGGACCTGGCTTTAACCCCTGTCCCACACAGTGCAGGGGTGTGGAGGGAGGGATGGGGGGTGGTGAAGGGGAGGCTGGGAAGATAAGCAGGTGCCCCCTAGGGACCTGGGGGGGGGGGGAGTGTTCCAGGCAGGGGAGCCATGTGAGCAGAGGCTGCAGTGTGGCTAGGGAGGGAGCGGAGAAGGAGAAGAGAAAGGAAACAGAACAGGCAGGGGAAGGGGACCTTCAGGGCCTGTGAGAGCTCGGATCTTTTGTTTTGTGTCTTTGCAGGGTGTCATGGTTTATGTCTGTGGCCCCCAGGCCTCATGAGTTTGCATTGTGCATTTGTGATTGGTTCATTGTCTAGTGCTTGGATTGATGGTGTCAGTGCTCCACCCACATAGGGGTGGAGCCAGGATGTGATGTAATGGCAGGAAGAAAGCTTGTCTTGCTCTTTGCTTGTTCTTGTTTGCTTTTTGCAGCCGCCATGAACTGCGGCCCAGCCATGCCCCCCTGCCTTGGAGCCAACTGAGTGTGGACTGAAACCTCCAAAAACTGTAAGAAATAAACCTTTCCTTTCCCAACTTTGGGCTTCAGGTATTTTGTCTCAGCAACGAGTAAAAATTAAGTAAGACAGGGGGATTCTGAGGGTTTGATGCCTCCTGACATAAGTACCCCAAGCAGCCTCAGATTCGCAGTGATCCCCCTGCTCATCCTCCCAAGTGTTGGCTCAGATCTTCTGTAGCAGCTCAAACTTATCTGCCCGGAGACCCTTGCCTGTGTAACCAGACCTGCCATGTCTGCTGTCGGGACATCTCATCAGGCTCTGTAGAAGTCCAGGTTGTCACACAATGATGGTTAAATTTTCCGATTCTGACCGGTGTTGTTATATTGATATGTTCTTTTTTTTAATCTCAGTCTCCCCCCTTTTTCTTTCCTTTTTTTTAAAAAAATTGATTTATTTCTTAGTATCTTTTAACTAAGGGAAAACTAAATTAAAAATAGTGCGATAGATTATAGTAATTTTTTTTGTTTCCCTATTAACCTGATTTGAACCCCTGTAGTGTTCTCCATATCGTGTTCTGACTGATTTTATTATATTCTGTTTCGCTTAATAGTATCAAGTTTGAGGGTATAGGCAACCATTTGGAAGGCAACCAGATATTCTATGATGCCCATTATTATTTGACTATTATCTTCTTTGGAATCCTGTAAGCTCTCCAATGTGGTTTTGTTGGTCTTATGTACAGTTTTCTCAATTCTTTTATACTAGCTGATATAGGCTACTCTTTTTAGGATAACAAGAGGCATAATGGTAACCATTGTTGATCACCTAGTAATCCCCCTTTTTTTTTTTTTCATTTTATGCTATGTCCATCCTCCTGATCTAAATGACTCTGTTTTGCTTTGTCACATTGGGTTTTTCTTTGGTCCATCTTGTTTTGTTTTTTGTTTTTTGGCCTCTTTTTTCTTTTCCTCTTCAAAGAAAAAGTTAAAAAATCTGTGGAAGTAATGGAAACTAAAATGCGCGATTGTTAGTGTAAAAAAGAGAGGAAGGAAAGTGATCTCAAGGATATAACTGCAAGTTTATTTAAATGTGTAGGAAAGAGAACCATATTGCTGAGTTTTTCTTGGATCATTGAACAAAACTGACTGCAATCTCACTGTATTAATCTCTACTTTGTATGCTTTAATTTTGTAATCTGGACAGCTGTTTGTAAGTTGACAATGTGTGATCTATTAACTGGTGAACTCTTGCTGTATGTTTTTTCTCTTGAAATTCTGTGTTGCTTCTAGCCTTCATTTAGTTTTGTTTTTCTCTTTAAATAAAAAAAAAAAAAAAAGAAGTCCAGGTTGTCCTGGCACAGGCCCATTTTCAGTGTGGTGTCCTGACCTGATTATTAGTAGCCAGCCGGGGGTGCAGGCCCGGAGCAGCGATCCTGCTGGCCTGCTGGCACTCATGCCTGGGGGCTTCCGACTCTTTGCCAAACTCAAAATGACCATGAAGGTCAACTTTTGGAGTCATTTGGGGCACTCATGGCAGTCATGGCAGCGTCATGGGACAGCGAAAGGGACACCCCAAACCACTTCACAAGGTGGCAAGAATGGGTTCCCAGTGAAGGGCAAGTTCTCCTGCGGGATTTATGCCAACGTGCTTTACGCTGATAATTATTTGCTTAGTATAAATGTTCACTGTCCTTTTCCAGAGCTGTGTCCACTGCTTTGTAGCATTCCTGTTCTGACCAAACAGGCCAGCTCTGTGGGCCATTTTCCACAGGATAGAAGAGCAGGATCCTGTCTAACTCACCAAAGCCGCCACGTGAGCAGGTGTCAACCCTACTGGTGTCCCTACCTCACTCAGCTTGTCCTTCCGTCAGCCCCTCCTTCCTTCGCTCCCCACTGCCCACCCCACCTCCCCTCCCCCTTCCCTAATGCCATATAGGGTTTGGCAGGAAAGGCGCAGGGGCATGCAGAGTGACCTGCAGCAGGATGAGGTGCAAGCTGAATCCATCGCACCCACAGGAACCCATTCAGTGCCCTCCTGCGGGCTCACTGCTCACAGCTCCTCTTCCCGCAGACACAGCCACAGCGCCTCTCACAGGGAGGCTGTGTTGGGCCAGAACATCAGGCTCTATCATTGCTTCTATGCTGTCACCCAATTAATGGCCACAGCCCTTCCCTCTACCTCGGCGCTAACCAACAAGCCACAGGGCCCCGGCTGCCCTTCACGCCCCGGCGGTCTAACGGATGCCTGTGTCTATCTGGCATCAAAAGGATCACATTTGTGGCAAATGCACGGCCGCTGTGAGTGTCGCACTCCAGGTCTGCAGGGATCCCCAGCGCTTGGCTATTGGCCAGGTGCTATCCCCAGTTTCAGAGTCAATCTGCAGAATTTCTCCTGCAGTTGTGTCCCCCTTGCTCTTCTCAGCTCCTGAATTTGCTTTATGAAGTCACAGAAGGCAGAACCAGCCCAGGAGGCTGTGGTCCCCAGGTTCACATGTAAGCATCCCTCAGCCAGGGACACCGTGAGCATCAACCGTGAAATGCGCAGTCCCTGTGCCCACACTGGGCCTTCCCAGCAGGACAGGGGACAGGAGACGAGCTGTCCGGATGAGACCTGGCCAACATCCTTTGGTAGCTCCATCTTGCCCCGTCCTCCTGTCCCCTGTGAGTGAGGAGGCCACAGTTTCAGTAGTCAGGTCAGGGATCCAAGGTCATCTATCTGACTCACAGGAGATAGAACCAGGACTCCTGTCTACTCTGAGCAGCCACCTCATTGCTGCTGAAGCTAAGGGGCTCCTTTGTCACACTGATGACAGGCTGTGTCACTGCAGCTGTGTTGTTCCAGAGAAC
Organism: Cavia porcellus; assembly: GCF_034190915.1. NCBI lineage: Eukaryota > Metazoa > Chordata > Mammalia > Rodentia > Caviidae > Cavia > Cavia porcellus. The sequence goes on along the minus strand of NW_026947501.1, from coordinate 38,911,180 downwards.
CAAGTGATGGAGGGAGCATCCCTCAGGGACCCCAAAGCTGACCTTCCCAGTGTTTTCACCTGCTTCACTCACAGCTTTGGAGGGAAATCGGGCAGTGCCCATGATGTCCCAGGCTACCTGCCTGCTGTGCCATGCATACATATCTTTCGTGCTCAGTGTGGTTTTGACACGGTAGGTGTTGGACAACATTTTTTTGCAAGATTGGATTGGACTGGGCAAATTTGGGTGATGCTGCTATCACATCTTTTTGTGTGGAAAAGAAGGCAGCACAGCCCTGCACAAAAGAAAGGGAGGTGCCAAAGTCTTAGCATAGAATTTCAGGGGCAGTTTCTAGTCTTTCTCTGGTCCTATAAAAAATAGAGGAATCATTGAGTTGTTTCATGCATTACTGTATTTGCAGCTAATGGAAGGGAAGTAGGGGCTTGGTTGCTTAATTTTACTATTTCTTATCAGATGAAAATTTCATAATTTCTTTTCTGGTTTTTAGACTCTGACAATGGGTGATATTCTTCAAGAGAATCAGCAACAGACTTTATACAAGTCTGCATTTCATACTCCTTTACTGTATAAGTAAATGTAATAAAGTGAACTTTGTTTTTAAAAATATCCCTTTTACTTTTGGCTTCTCATTAGTGATGTTTGCGGTTAATATCATCTATGGTTTTATGAAATTGGGTAATTTACAAGTTCTCCTCACCAGATCTGGACCTGACCACAGCACCCATGCTTTCCCAGGGACAGGGAGACCAAATGTGGCTGGGTCTGGAGAATGCTCTGGCCTGCCCTTTCCAGACAGCTGCATGGATCAGAAGCTGGGACACAGGGTGTGCAGAGGGCTAGGCTCCCCCACAGGGACGGGGACAGGAACCCTATACAGGCAAGCTGTGCCCGCAAACACAACCACAGTGGACAGGTGCAATGGGCTAGGCACTGAGCCCCAGAGGAGCAGTTTCTCCTGCTGTGGGAGGGCTGAGTGAGGAGCTGTCCAGCCAGATCTGGACAGAAGCAGCTTGGAGGAAGCTCCCTCAGCCCTAAGAGCAGAAGCAGATATGGGAGAAGGGGACAAAGTCCCTCCATACTACTTCCTGTCACACTGTTCGTGTTGAATTGTACTCTTCAACAATGCAAACACTGAATCCCTAAACCCTTCTAGCTCAGAATGTGAGCTTGTGCAGAAATAAGGTCACACTGCAGGTGGGACTGGGTGAGTCAAAAGGAGGTCACCCGAGAGCAGGCGGGGCCCCTAAGTCAACATGCTGGCCTCCTTGTAGAAAGGGGAAGCCTGGACACAGAGATGCCACATGGTGAGTGTCCATGTGAAGACTGGAGTTAGGCTGCCACACACCAGCAATTCCTCAGAACTAGGAGAGGGGCTGGGACAGATTCTTCTCCAGGTCCTTCAGAGAAAGGCCAGCCCCGAGCCACCTTGATCCAGGCCTGTGGTTTCCACAATTGTGAAATGAGACATTTTGATGTTTGGGCCACACAGTCTGTAGGACAGGCAGCCTTGAAATCTAATGTGGTACACTGACCGACCCTCCAGGCTCTGATGTTCCACCCACAGGACGTCTTTTGACACCTAGCACTGTGCCTGGGACACAGCCATCCTCCAGAAAAAGTTGGATCCTTTACATTGGAATGACAACTTGAAACCTCATTACCTACTTAGCTTGATTGCTTCAGGGTCGCCTCCCTCCCTCCTCACCTGCAACCTGCTCCCCTCCCAGTGGACTCGCCTTTCTTACACATACCTTTCCTGACCCTTGGTTTGTGGTCTATATTTAAGAGTCACACTGCTAATCCTCTCACCCACATACCCACATCAGGGGTCAGAAACCTCTGTGTACGTTTCTGGAGAGGAAATATACTCAGCTTTCTGACCCATTTGGACTTTGTCCCAGCACTCAGTTCTGCCATTGTAGCCAAGAGTGGTGACGGACAATGTATAAAAGGGTGTGGTTGTATTCCAATAAATTTTTATGTGTGAGCATTGTTATGATTCATACTTAGATGCCTCCCTACAGCCTCATGCAATCCTAGGTGTGACCTACGCCTGGATTACAGGAGTATTATAGCTGATCTGCTTGTAGGAGGTAGAGCTCAGTGAAAGAAGTGTATTATCATGGTGTGCCTGGAAGCTTCTGTTGCCTTTCCCAAGCACCATTCCAAGAACAGATTTTCCTCTGCTCTGCCCCTTTGCTGTACCCACTTGCCTTGGTAACAGCTGGCAGTGGGTTGGCACTTCCACAAAATGAACCAAAATAAGCTCCCTTCTCTGGAATTGTACACATCAAGTATCGTGCCTCAGTGATAAAAAACACGATTATAACATGCTTGAATTTTTTGTTTCTTACAGTTTTCCTATGTCATAAAATATTAGCCTTCTTTTGATTTTTTTCAGCCATGCAGCCCTCAGTATCCTAACTGGGATCCTACAGCGCAGAGGCTGGCGAGAGTTAGGTCACTGAGTACAGGATGTCCAGCCTTAGTCTGTCACACTTTCTAATCAAACTGTACAACCACACACCATGTAAATACCACCTTCTTTAAGAAATATCAATTTGCTCAGCTCAAGGTGCTCTTTCTAGCTCTATTGAAATTCATCTATGTCAGTCGTTGGAAATCAAGATTCTCCTACCTTGCATATACTTTTCTCCATGTATTTGCTCTTCTTATACAACTTGGAGTGGAATCCTGGGGAAGAAGTTATTTGGAGGACTAATGTAGACTGAAGGAAAGAGTTTTAGTGTTTTAATAAGGACTCAGAAGTGGGAGCTACATGGGAAAAATCAATAGCACACTATAACACACCATTCACGAAAACAGTTCCAGCTGAACTGCAATGGAACATGAAATGTTAGATATGACCATAGATTTATAATGTGCTAAGTCTACAAAGAAAAAGATTAAAGAGTTTGACTACTTGAGAAATTTTAAGTTGTAAATGAAAAAGACACTGTAAAAGCTGAGGGTGTGGCTCAGTGGTAGACTTTGCATAGCAAGTGCAAGGCCCTCAGCCATAGCCATCAAAAGGGGGGAAGAAAACAAGAAACACTATAAACACACTTCCTTTAACAAAAAGAAGGAAAAACAATATGGAGACAATATTTATGGTTTATATAACAAAGGCTAATAGACTATAAAAATCATCCCCAAATCAATAAAACCAGGAAATTCAATGGAAAGATGAGTTAAAGACATTTCTAAGCAACTCACAAATTCAGTATACTTGTTTTTGAGTGATCAGAAATGAGGGAAGTAATGAGATATCCAGAGTAAAAATCTACCTGGAAACACGAAATGTTGCCCAGATAGATGGAAAAACATTTGCTGGTCTCCCTTAATATTTTTAATGTGAAGTTTATAACACCTAACAATGCCACCATGACATATCACCCTAGAGAAGTTTTTATGCACATGCACAAAGAAGAACATAAAGGATGTAGTGACTTGGAATGGGAAACAAATGTTCACCTGCACATTTTGGTATGCCCATGCTCTGAAATAATCTACAAGAAATTAATTGAATACATTAAGTAGATCTAAATGTGCTGACATAGAGCTATTTGTTGGATAAATCATATTATTAAAAAAAGCATTAAATGGCTTTGACTGTGGTTTTTGTGAGGATTCCATGAAACGATGAAAGCCAAATCTGTCCATATAAAACCTGCCAGCACTGACAGGCCCAGAATCATGATAGTTAACTGTACTGTCAATCTGAGCAGGTCATGCCCAGTTAATTGGCTTAGCATAGTTCCGGCTGTGACTAAATCATGGACTTACTGTAGAGAGAAGACCCACCCTAGGTGAGTGGCACCAACCAATAGGCTTGCAGCCTGAATGGAACAAAAAGGGAAAGGAGAAGGAAGTCCTCCTTCTGTTTCCAGGCTTCATCATCACTGCCCGAGATGACAGTCCTCAGGCTTCTAGTGCAAACTCTTCATCCTTCCAGCACAGACTCCTCAGAATCAAAGCATGGACTCCAGTGTGAAGGAGTCCTTCGTTCCTGATACGGACTTGGATAGGACTTTAACATGAGCTGCAAGCCCTTGATTTTGATTGATTATTTGGATCTCCATTGGGCAGATGGCTCTTTGCATTCTTCCACACTTGACTCTGCAGGCAGTCATTGTATCCCTGCCTTGTAAGGAGAAATGGGAGAAGGGAGAAGGGGAGAAGGAGCGGGATGGGGTGCCAGAGAGAGAGGGAAAAGAAGAGAGAGAGAGAGAATCCACAAAAAATATATAAACACTTCTCCCATGCTATGTATTAATAAATGTCTGAAATCTAATGACCACCACTTTGAGCATCTCTTATAGTTGTAGAGAACAAAAGTAGCTTGTATTAATCTCATGGTATCTCAAAAAAAATTGTATTAAAATATTTGTGCAACTTTTTATTTCCTGATATATACATTCTTTGGTGGACTCTCTCTCTCTCTCTCTCTCTCTCTCTCTCTCTCTCTCTCTCTCTCTCTTTCTCTCCTCTCTCTCCTCTCTCACATCTCTCCTCTCTCTCCCTTCTTCCACTATGTAGTTCAGGTTGGCCTTGAACTCACTCTGCACCCAGGCTGGCCTTGCAATTGTGGCAGTCTTCCTGCCTCTGTGCACTGTGATTACAGGCACGTGCCACCATACCTGACTCCCTTTCCCTTTAATCTCATCCAGGCTACAAGACTTTTGAGTAGTGCTGCCCACGCCCAGGGTGGAGTTTCCCATCATCCACACCCAGAGCTATGCCACACCAGTCAGTGGAGAGATTTAGCAATCATACATCCTTAATCCAAATTCACACACCCTAGACCCAGCCACATCCAAAAAAAATTCCCACCTATAAACAGAGGAGGCTTTCAGGGGACATCTAGATGCAAGCCATAACACTGTTGTGCTCAGAGAAATTAACCTCTGAGGACAGAGGCAGAGAAACAGGAAGAAAAAAATTGCTTTATACTCTGAGCTGATAAATGGTGGACTTGATGCTCTTTGACTCTCAAACTGCCAGAGAAACAAATAGAACAAAACTTGGGGGACCTGACCTGCTTCCCAAAGAGTCCTCCTAACCAGGGTTCTTCCCTGAGGAATAACTCAGTGGAGAATTTGTTGTTCATGTGTTTTGCTGATAGGAAGAATTCACTGTAGATGCTGAATTTGGACTTCACATATAAGTTCAGAGAACTTTGCACTGGAAGCCTCCTTTACATAAATTGAATAAACAGCTGTGGTTTGGATCAGCTATTTTTGCCTTGATCCTTCTCTCCTCCTCTTCATCTGTCCTGTGGGTGTCTCACCAACAATGAATGATCTTTACTGTGAGAGGATACTGCTTGGTAATGGAGGGTTCTGATGTCTATAGTTGCAAAGAAATAGTCACTGCCTTTTCAAAAAAAGTAAGAAGTAATGGGGAGCTGGGGTGGAGGTGGGAATCTAACTTGCTCCATACCTCATCTTCAGAGCACAATTTTTAGACACATTGAGCATCCCAAATTTTTCCACAATTCCTTCTAGAAAAACATCAGGTCTGAAAACCCCAAGGGGTATTTGCTCTTCAATGAGTATGATGAATGTGAGGTTTAGGAAGAGAAGAAAGGAAGGGGCTGAGTCACCACCATGACTTTCTTGTTACACTGGTAATGAGCTGGAACTTGATTGGGGAGCAGGAAACTCATGAGAGCTTTTTAGCTCAAAGAGTAAGCTGATATGGGGCCAGGCATTGTGGCACATGCATATAATCCCTGCAGTCAAGAGGCCAAGGCAGGAGGCTCACTGTGAGTTCTAGTCAAGTATGGACTACCTAGTGAGTTCAAGGCCAGCCTGAACTACCTGGCAAGACCTTGTCTCAAAAAAAAAAAGAAAAAAAGAATAACCCGATATGAAATGCATTGTAAAGAAATCACTCTGGCCACTGTGAAGGTCTCAACTATACAGACATTCTTCACTAGTGACCTATCTTCAACGACTATTCAGACTTACAACCAAGGAATACTGTTTGGATTTAGCAACACAGCAGTTGGACTTGTGACACCATTTTTTATATAGTTCTGTACATCTTGTTTAAAGAGCCTCAGTCATTTTTGGGCAGTATGCCTTGTTTATACAGTACTGTAATTTTTGCTGATTGCACTGTGCAGTATAGTGCTATCATTTTGTGTTCTGTTGTAATTACAATGTTGTATTAAGAGTTATACAAATAAAAGTAAAGTCATCAAGTTGGAGTTTTCTTTGACTATTTCTTTGTTCTGAATATTGTGACGTAAGTACCATACACAATTCTTCATTTAGCAACCAATTCATTTAACAGCCTAGTCATGGGAACAGAACTTGGTCATTAAACAACAAATATCTATATTTGTTCCCTTGTAGATTTTAAAGATAAGTGAACTCAGAGATTTGGCCAAGTAATAGCCTTTAACAAATGTATTTGTGGATACAAAACATCTTGTTCAACTAATCCTTCTGTTACTCTCATGTAGCAAAATCCCTTTTATACTGGATCAATTTAAGATACTCTAAGACTGAGCCTATTAGCCAATTTCCACCATGGCCAGTTTGAAGTCGTAAGTGTGAGAAATGCACAGCTGGGAAAACAGGTGCACGGTCAGCCTCTACCCCTCACCTTCACTTTCTAATTAGGAGATGGGACACAGCACACAGTCAAGTAAGCACTTGACAGGACAGGCACTGTTTGAAGGGTTTTATTTGCATTTAAGAAAATCAGTCTTCAAGGAAACCCAATGCAGAGGGAGAAATGAGGAAATTAATACACAGGTTGTCACACTTTAACCGTGGCCCAAAGACTCATGTATGGAGGGCTTGATTCCTCAAAGTAACATGTTCAGAAATGGGCTCCAAAGAGGCAAGTGAATCATGAGAGTGCTGACCGAATCAATGGATTTGTCCATTGATAAGTTCATTGTTCAGTGAGCTATTAGGAGGTGGAGCCAAGCTGGAGGAATAGTTCAGTGGGAGCAGACCTTGAAGATTATATCTGGTCTCTAGCCCCTTCCTCTCTGACTCTTTCTCTTCACTCTGTTTTCTACATACTGTAAGTTAAACAGTTTTCCTCCACCATGCCCTTCCACCATGCTATTTCTGCCTTGGATCCAGTTGACCATGGACTGAAACCTCTGCAACCATGAACCAAAATAAATATTTTATATTTTCTATTGACTTATGTCAGATATTTGTCCTAATGATAGAAAGATGACCAACACATGGGTGAAGTAATCAGTCCAATGTCACACAACTACTATAAGAGAGCTGAGATAAAGACAAACTTAAATGGTTTCCTCAGTATCCACGCTCTTAAAAACTACACAAAAATGGACTGGGGATGTAGCTCAACAGTACACCACTTGGTACAATAAAAAAAAAAAAACCTACACAGAAACATCTCTCTAAAACTGAACAATCTATTTTTTTTAACCAGGGATCAAATTCATGATCTTGCACTTGCCAGACGGGTGCTTGTGCCACTGAGCTATATCCCCAGCCAAAACTGCACAATCTAATAAAGTAGTCACTGGCCATTTTGAATATTTAAGCCTAACAAATTAGACAAAATTAAAAATTCAGTTCCTCAGCCATATTTGTTGTTCAATAATCATATGATATTAGTGATGACTGTATTGATCATCACAGATCTAGTTCATGTTCATCATTACAGAAAGTTCTAGGAGACAATAGAGCTCTAAAAAGATTATAAGAAAGAAAGAAGTCACCCTTGTTTGCTTGGAAACACAGATGGTTTAATAAGCTTCATTGACTGTTTTAGCATAAAAATTCAAAGACAGTTTCATGTCTCTTTTGCTCTGAGAGAAGCAAATTCACCCAATTGGTCATTCATTCACTTATTCTACACGCATTTACCGAGCACCTACACTTTCCCAGGTCTCTGGGAACAGGAAGATAAATAAAGAGGCACAGCCCCTACCTCCAGGAGCTCACAATCTGATGGAGGAGGTGATGTTTTTGAGTGACATTCTCAAGGAGGGGAAGGAAAAAGTCTCACTGAATACATGCAGAATTTGATGTGTTTTCAAAACAGCCAAGAGGATACACAGGGCTGGAGTCAAGTGCAAGATCAGAGAGTGCAGATGTGAAAGTCATCAGTCTCAAAGCAGCCATTATAGAAAGGGTCTGTCTAAGGTCAGGCAGGGAGTATTGCAGAGTAAGAAGAGAGTGAGTCAAGATCAGAGCCAACCCAAGGAACACTAACCCACTGCAGGCAGGTGGAGAAAGTAGTCAAGTAGAAGAGCCTGAGAAACATCAGAGAACATCCCAAGCTTACTGGGGCACAGAAATCAAGGTCAGGGAGTGTTATTCATGGAGAGATGGCAAATAATGTAAGGACTAACAACTATCCGGTACAGTTTATCTTGGTAAGGGCCATTTAGTGAAGGATCAGGAAAGGAAGCCATCTGCAGTGGGTTCTGAAAGACATGAAAATTGAGGACAAGCAAACAAATACTATACACCAAAGAATACCCAGCTATGAAGATTATGGTCCAAGAATCCTCTGCATATTTGTCTACTGCATTAAAGCATGTCGATGGTGGACAAAAGTCAAGGATTCAGGAAGGAGAAGGAATATTTACCAAGGTCTCAAAGACATAGGAGAGCAAAGAGTCCAAGGCACAGGTACAGAATTTAGCTTTGGTGGGAGAAGAAATACTCCCTTTCCATGGGCTAAGAAGGAAGAGAGGAAAGGAGGTGCACAGACACAGAGCACAGTTCACTAAAGGCAACAAATCTATGATGATGGCATCGGAGAAATAACGGGAATATGGGAGAAAGACCAGTGGGTAAACAGACACCAGTGACAAAGGGGCGGATGCTAAATAAGGGGACATGAATAACAATTTCATTGTGCTTGTTGGAACCCAGAGAGAAGATCAATACCGTCTTCACCTGTGGGGGGTGGGCTTGAAGAACTGTCAGAATTCCTACATAACATTCTAGAGAAGAAAGTATCCTCAGCAAAGAGCCAAGCGTCAGGCACATACTCTGCAAAAAAATGACCTATTTGCAGAGTTTTCAGCCACTGGACAGGGGTCAAAGGGAGGCAGTGTGTCACTCTGGGGATAAAAGGTGGAATAGGGGAGTTAACATTTTAGGCAGAGATAAATAAATATGGAGCTTGGTGGGAACAGTTGCCTTTAAGATGTTAAGTAGACAAAAAAAAGATGTTAGGTAGAGTTCTGGGTTCAGTGATAGGTCAGGGGTGTGTAGAAGTCTTGGTGACACCTCTAGTGTAAGGGTTATGTTCTAGAAGTCCCAAAAACTTTGATGAAAAGTCTGGTCTCAGAAGACAAGAAGCTATGCTTGGGATTGGTTGAGTCCCAAGAATTTTATTTATCAGATGGAAATCACAGCACCTCCCAGAGAACGAGGATAAATTTGTCACACTTCTAATGAGGTCCTAACTCAGGTAAGAAGACTTCCTCTGGTGCAAATAGCAGAACCCCCAGGCAATGTGCAGAAAAGGAAATTAAGCAAGAGAAGCCAAAGCGAAATCTGCTGCAGCCATGATCAACATGCATGTGTGTTTCACCCTGAAAAGATTCACTCTGGAATGACTTCTTTAGTCCCTCCTAGGCTAATGGCCAGAAAAATGTCAGATATTTTGGTAAGGGTCACATCCAGACACCCACAAGGCTCAGAGATGAGAGCGAGGAAAGGAGACACTCATTTTCTTGTGTATTCAAGAATTATTTGTGTATTCAAGAACTCCACATCTGCCAGAGGAAAGTGGGTATCACCAACTCTAGTCTTCTCAATGCTGAATGTTCTAGACCATGGCTGAGACCAACAGCCCCAGAGACATCTGCATAGACAGGGGAAGAGCCAATGGGACTCCAAGGACCTAGAGTCACCCTCAAACTGGATGTCACCCTTTCCATGACTACCCCACTGCACACGCGCACACAACACATGAACAATACGTACCAGACACACACCCTTCTCTGAACTACCCCTCTTGCCATACAATTCACCATTGCACATGATATCACATTATGTTTTCATTGTTTACTTTTTATCTCCAATTATATTTGTGTTCCTTTATTGGGTTCTGGGATGTAGCACCCAACAACTACTTATACAAAGAGTTCTGCAAGAATGAGATAGAGTTAAATCGTATTAAAATAAATTGACTTGAATCAAAATGACACTGGGGATCAAGGGCGGTGCATCGCCTCAGCTGCAAGATGGAGAATTACTCTGATTTCTTCGTCAAGAGTCTCTTCACAGAACCACCAGGTCCAGATTTCTCCCCAGCCCCCAGCCACATCGCTCCCCACCTCGGGTCCTCACTGCTTCTTATGGAACAAAGCTGGGGCTGGCTCACTGCTCGGCTCGGCCATGACCTGCATGGGCTGGTTGTTGAGGGCAGCCTCGCGCATCTTGTGGTACATGAACTCATTCTGGCGGAACATGCGCAGCTCCATCTCCGTCTGCACCCGCATGGCCTGAGGGACACAGATGCATCATAAATGGTGAGCAGAAGCCCCCCACGACATGCTGACTCCTGACTGACCTCAGAGCAAATGGGCCCTGTCAGTGACATTCGACTTGCCCCTCAGAAGACACACACACACACACACACACACACTGCACAAACTCATCCACTGCAGGCTTGGATCTCAGCAGTGGGTCATTTGTAAGGAAGAGGAAGTCAGACCTCTGAGACCGTAGCTGGATTCATGGTTCCCAACACAACAATTTTTTTCTCATAAATTTTCAAGTGGGCACCTAGATTTAAACACTGGCTCCTGAACTTACTGGTTGTGTGACTTCAGGCAACTGACATAGCTACTTCCCCTAGTTTCCTTACCCATGCAGATTCCTTTGTGCTCTCCAGTGGACTGGGAAGATTGTACTGTGTGGCACACAAAAAACTTCTTGTTCCTATGAAAATGTGGCTCGGTGGCCCAGGTCAGAGTCCCAGCTCTCACAGCCATAGGAACATTTACTGAGGGCCATGTGTCGTTCGGGAACTGAGGCCACCATAGTGAATAAGACAGTAATTACACTGCTTGGACAGCTACTACGCTAGATGTAAAGGTGGTTCCCTCCATCTTCCTGCCCCTATGTGGTCGCCTAGGCTTTGAAGGCCTAATACATTGATTGTGTATTTTTATTGATAAGGAAATTGGGGACATAGGAAGGAAAAGAACATTCACATCTGAGAACAACTGATCTTAAATGTAATCATTTCAATACACATTTTAACACCAATATCTCTCTGCTTTCCCTGGGTTACACTATATGAGGACAGACCTGTCATTCCCAAATAAACCAGTACTGCAAAGCACAGAGGAGAGCAGCAGCTATAATGATCATGTAACTTGCCAGCCACTTTAGCTCACTGCAGCTCCCCACAATCTTACCTTCTCCCTTCTTATTGCCAATGCACAGACTGAGGCACATGCAGTCAATAGTTGCAAAAATCACAAGGCTAAAAATCTTTACAAGTGAAAATTGAATCCTAGTGATCAAATTCCAGACTCCATTCTATGGAGAATATTTTCTAATATGAAGGACTGCACACACAGACACACACACACACACACACACACACACACACACATAAACACACTTGCACACTGCTGTTCAGTTTCCCTGCCCAGGCTCAGGGTGACTGATGCAGCAGACTCAAGGTTTGAATCTCAGCTTTGCTATTGACTCACTAAGTAACTATAGACAGACTATTCCCATTGCCTGAGCCTCAGTTTCCTCATGTGTACACAGGAAGAGGCGGGCTAAGGCAGGTCTGAACCCCTCCTGGTCTAGCTGGCTATCTGTGGGCTTCCCTCAGTGAAGTCCAGCTGAGCGAGGACTTATCCTCAGATAGCTCAGAGCAGGAAGGGAGTGCCCCGCCCTGAGCTGCTACTTACCTCTAAATCCTTGGTGATGGGGTGGGAGGGTCCATGTGTCACTAGGAGAATGGCATAGGCTTTGCAGATCATCCCGTGCCCCACCTCGATGTTACCAGCATGCCAGTTGGTTAGCCCTGCCCGCATCACAGCCATGCCCAGTTGGGCATTGTTGGGGTGGTACAGCTTCCTGAAGGGGCACAGAGAACCATCATGACCATCCTTGTACTTGTACATTATTTAACAACTTCTAAAGTGCCCTGATTGCTTAGGTCTGTGTGTTCTTCATCTTGGTGCTGTGAGGCATCTGCCTGCTGGAGGAAGGGGAGACTGAGGCACAGAGTACCAACACACAACACTGCAGTGAGGCTGTGAGATCTGGGGCTCTGGCCTGGGCCATTATACCTTGTCCTCATAAGGAAAGGATCCCAGATGGCACTCTGAATGTGATCCCCAGAAGGTGGCATCCCTCTGGAGCACTCAGCCTCCCCCACACAAGTCATAGGAAGCCCTGGAGAAAACTAACTTGACATCCTTCTTGGAGCAGCACTGTACTTTCACTGCAGGGCAGGGCCCCCTTCTACCATGCTGCACTATTTGCCTACATTTTTTAAAATACAAGTAACGTTCTAAAAAAGAAATGCAACCTCTCGGGTCAACTTGCTCACTTACCCAGAAATACAAATTGGCCTATCCACGTGGATACAGTGAATATACAAGAGGGTTTAGTGGCAGAGACGATAAGGAAACTGCATTTATAACTTATAAGCAAGAATGACTGATCTATGCTTTTTCTTCTGTCCCTCTTTCCCCATAAGTAAGCAAACAATAGACAGAAAAACATATTCCAAGCACTTAGAATCAAGCTCCATTGTGAGGTTCCATATGCACCGTCAGCACTCTGGACTCCGAATCAAGCTGCATGGAGCCTTAAAATGATCAAGAGCAGACGATGCCACCCAAGTGATAAATGGAGATCTAGAAAGGACCAAGGATGACACACAGGCTTCATCTCAAGTGCCAACTCAGTTGTTTCATGACGACTGCTCAGAGCTTGTGGATTTAAAGAAAGAAACCATGTGTGACCACTGGTCTCTGTTGTGGGTGTAGCAGGAAGGGTTGCAGCTTCTATTTGCTGTCCCTGAAAGAGATGCACACCCAGGAAACGACTGGAGCTCTGCGGTCATCACCTACATGTAGCCGTCCACCATCCTCCTGGCGTAGTGCGCGGCCTCCCCAAAGGCCTGGAGGTAGGAGAGGACCTCGGACACCACGCTCAGCATCCGCAGCGTGTACAGGTTGGTGTCGGCAAACACCGGCTCCTGCTTCTCCAGGCACTCCCGGCACAGCTTCACGACCTAGAGATAGAGAGAGACAGAGACAGAGACAGAGACAGAGACAGAGACAGAGACAGAGAGGCAGAGAGAGAGGCGCTGCCCTTCGCCACTGCGCCTGCACACATCGCGCTTCACGCAAGGAAGCAGCATAGCTGCCCTGGGCGGGTATTTGGTCTTTTGGGATTGGGGAAATTCCTGGCATTGGTGGGAAAGCAGGGTTTGAGAGCTGAGTGGCAAGATGATCCCATCTGGCCAAGATATAGGAATGGAAACGGTAATGATGAGACATTAGCAGTCAGTAATTAGTAGGAGCAGGGAAAACTAAATTAAAAATAACGGGACATATTATAGTAACTTTTTTGTTGTCCTATTAACCTGACTTGAACCCCAGTATTGCTCTCCCCATCTTGTTCTGATTATTATATATTCTATTTTGTTTGATAGTATCAAGTTTGAGGGTATAGGCAATCACTTTGAAGGCAGTAAGATATACTATGATGCCCAATATGGATTATTATCCTTTTTTTGAAGTCCTGTAAGGTCCTCAGTGTAGGTTTTGTTCTGTACTGTTTTGATCAATTCTATTATACCTGATGATATAGACAACTCAATTTAAAAATAGCAAGAGGCACAATGGTAACCACTCTTGATCACCTGGTATTCTATTTTTGCATAGTGTCTATGCCCACCCTTCTGTTCTAATTGATTCTGTTTTGCTTAGTCACATTTGGTTTTATTCTCTTCAAAAAAGTAATAAGAACCGTGAGAGTAATAAAACTCTAAAAGTCTAATTGTTACTGTGAAAAAGAAAGGAAAGTAAGGTAGACTAAGGGTTATAACCGCAGGTATGTTCGAGTGTGTAGGATGGAAAACCATATAACTGAGCTTTTGTTGGATCATTGAACGGAACTGTCTCCAATTTCACTGTATGAATGTCCACTTTATATGCTTTAATTTAGTGATATGGATAACTGTTTCTTGGAAGATAATATGTAACCTATTAATTGGTGATTTCATACTATATATATTTTTTTCTTGAAATACTGTATTATTTGTACCCTTTTACAATATTGTTTTTTTATGTCCTTTCTTTTTTTCTTCTCTCTTTAAATAAAAAAAAGTAATTAGTAGGAACTATGAAAGCTGTATATGCATGTATGTGTATATAACTACATGCAAATATAGGTATGTGTATGCAAATATAGGTAAATAGATGCTTCTCCTCACATTAATGCAATCACATAGGATTTATTAATATTCTCATTTTATCAGAGGAGGAAATTGAAGCACAGACAAGGCTGGAACTTTGCCTAAGGACGCAGATCAAGGATTCAAACCAAGCTTTTGACATCCTATGCACTTGATTCCTGAGATTCTCTACCTTGACTGTGACATGGAGCAATCTGGAAAGCTTTCTAAAAACACAGATGTTCAGGCTGCAGCCCACACCAGTTGGAACCAGTTAGTGAGGAGAGAGATGTTGGGTGTGCAGTCATGCAGCCCCCAGATAGTCCTTCAGCACAATGGAACTGGATAGCCAGGCTCTGTTAACTGTGTTCAGAGAGTTGGGCAGGAAGAGGTTCCCACGAAGCTGGAAGACCCACCAGGAGGACGCTGCCTTGGACCTGGGGAGAAATAGGATGCTTTTCCCCGATCTGGTCCAGGTGTAGATGTAGGCTTTGGTTGCACCCTACAAAGATGAAGGGTCTCCAGGTTTCAGGCATTCATTGTTCTCTTCCTCCTCCCTTGATGCTGTCATGGGAGAAATGCCCCCAGATCCTTTCCATCTTAAAAGTAATCATTTCCTGAGACTTCCCCAGGGCTCCGGTGGGAACAGGTTGGGGGGTGGCAAAATGTGGGCTCTCGAACAGCTCATTCTGAAGAAAATCCTCTTCCATCCACGGGGACAGTGTCCAGCCCCTTACCTGGTTGCACCAACTTCAAATGAAATGAAGAAGAAAGTAGGAGAAGAAGAGAAGCCAGGGAAATTGAATTTGTGAAGTCCTCTTCTTCGCAGCAGCAGCTCCTAACCCACACCCTTGACAGAGACTTTCCATATTGTATGATAACACTTTGTTCATGTGGCCGTCTCTTTACCTGACAGAGCTCTTAGCAGGCAAGGAGCACGTTTCATGTTGGTCACCTCCGCTCATCCATGTGCAATGAATGATTTAGGAAAGGAAGTGGGGGAAAAGCAAACAGAAATGAAGAGATGCTAACTTCTCAGATTGGCCTGTGCTAGCAGCATCCAAACCTGCCTACACTCCTGAGTCACTTAATCAGCTTGGGAAAGAACACTGCTTCCTGGTCCCTGTGTGCTGGTGCAGGTGGGATGAATCACATTGTAGGGGTTGAATGGGAATTGCGTTTCAACAAGCTGCCCAGCTTAATTCAAAGAAATTTCTTTGCAGGCTAGAATTTGGCTCTGTCTCAGCTTTGACTGCATGCTGAAATCATATGAGGGCTTTAAAATTCCTTGATGTCTGGGAACCCTTTACAGAGAGTCTGCTGAAATCATCTTGAGTTGGGGTCTGGTCCTTAGGATTTTCAAAGGCGATTCCAGTGTACAGCCAGATGAAAATTCCTATTGTTTTGATTCCTATTGTTTCAAGCATAGGCAGGAACTGTAGTATGCAGGCATTCAGTTATGAGAAGGTAAGCAACCCACTCCCAGTGTGTCGGACTGCCATGCTTTCATCTCTGATGCCACCTGAGTTGTCACAGATCCTCCAGGTACATTGATCTGGCTGCCCTTGTGCTCCTTAAAGCCCACTTTTAATGGACTGAACCGTCACTGAGAAGATGGCTTTAACAGGTTCAAAGTCCAAGGACAAGAAATGTCACAGTCTCAACCTAAAGACATCTTCCCAAAGAACATCCTGCCCTGCCCTGAGGCCTCCCCTTCCTCCTCCTACTTCCCTCCTTTACTGGAGAACATTTGGACACCTTCCCCATCCACTCCGAAAAGTGAATTCTCACCTCATGATACAAACCCTCCGATCGAGCTTTGTCTATTTTTTCCAGTGTATCTTTCGAGAATTGTGTCATCTCCTTCACCACTTCTTGAGAGGGCTGGGGAAAAGAGGGACAGTAAGTTATAGACCCCACAACGAAGCAGCCTGTTCTGTCTCTGAATAGCTGCTGTCTTTGACATTGAGTACTGTGCAAGTTTATGCCGGGTGAGACCTGCATGCCTGCTTCGTGCACTGTCCTACACCACCTCCCTAAGGATTTGGGCCCGCTGACAGGTGGTGAAAATCCCCCTTGTCTGGCTCCTGGAGAAGACAGTGACAAACACCCAGCAGTAGGAGTGTGTGTACCTTGGGGTCCTCTTTCACCCCCAGGAAGAGGTCATCCTTCAGCCCTTTCTGGCAGTGCTCACATGTACAGTCAAAGTAGTACTGCTTCTTCAGCTGCCTCTTGCGTTCTTCGCTGACATTGAGGAAGTCAATGTAGGACACTGTCAGTTCCTCTCCTACTGAGATCTTGCCCAGGGCCCGGAGCTCAATCCTGGAGCAGGGTGAAAGAACCAGAATCAGGGGGACCCAGGCCTGCCAGCAACACGTTAGTGCTTTCCACACTTTGAGAAGTTAAGTCAAAGACAGCAACTTCCCCTAGTGCTCTGAGAAATTTTCCATTCCCTCCAAACAGGGGAAACGTGACCTATAGCCCAGTTTCGTAGGTTACTCCACTCCACTTAGTAGAACAGTCAAATAGGCACCACTCAGTTCATTGTTCTGCAATCAGCTCTGCAGGGCTGGTAGGATAAGGAAGCAATTCCACCCTCACTAATCCCTTTACAGCGTGTGATCTCATAACTCAGCTGTGACTCATTGGTCAAGCAGATTGCAATGCAGTGATTTTGGCTCCCATTATGGTTGAGCCAATTCTTGCAAGATCTCCAAGTATCTCAGATTATTTAGAGTTCTCACAACCAAATTAATTGCATGACACTGAAATATGAAAAGTGCACCTGTGTCTACTTTGCTTTACATTACAAATGTTCCTCAACTTTCAATGGGGTTATCACCTAATACCTTACCTAGGGTAAATTGAAGATATCAAAAGCCAATATGCACTTAACACATCTAATCCACCAAACATCATACCTTAGCCTCATGTTAAATGCCACAGAACACTTACATTAGCCAGTAGTTGGGCAAAGCCATGTAGCACAAAGCCTAGTGCTAAATATCTCATGTAACTTATTAAATGCTATATTGAAAGTGAAAATTGAATAGTAGTATGGGTAAATACTTGCAGTATCATAATGTAAAAAATTACAAATCAAAATATCATTATTTAGAGACCAACTATATTTGTAACTGAAGTTTGAAGGATAACAGGTGGCTAAAATAATAGCTGCAGAAGAACTAAAAAGATGAGTTTTAATACCAGCTCTTCCTCTGTCCAGCTTCCTTGGATATATTATATCCCTACCCAGATCTTCTCCATCTCCAACATTCTGCAATTCAGCTAACTGAGCCACGGTGGGCAAGTTATTCAAACGTTTCTTGCAGAGAATAGAAACAGAGCAAAAGCCATGGAGACCCAGTGCTAGGAAGGTGGGCAGAGGCTCTCCTCCAGACTCCACCCTCCAGATGTGAGCTCCGAGCCCAGCAAATGATGTAAATTATCCAAAGTCAGGTGCTGTGCACACCAGCAGACACAGGTGCACCGACCACTCCCACCCCTCACTCCCAAAGGCCAAGTCCCACACAGAACTTTGTTCTCAATCCAAAAATCAGTTTAAAAGTTTTCAGGCCTGGGGCTTGGGATTTAGCTCAGTGGCATAAACACCTGCCTGGCAAGTACAAGGTCATGAGTTCAATCCCTGGTACCAAAAAAAAAAAAAAGTTTTCAAGCCAGCCTGAGCAAAAAGACCATCTAGAGCAATTTGATTGGCATTAAGAAAAGTAAAAAGCCAAAGTAAAATTTGACCTAAACCATGAATTTATAGTTGGCTATATCGCTTTTCACCCTTTTGGCTAAGAATGCAGTATACTATAAGTAGTGAACAAATACTATGAATAAATATTTATCAAAATATTGCGGTTAAGGGTGCTATTTCTAGAACCCAGTCTGGATGAAAAGTTGGGGTTATAAACACTCAGTCCTTTAATAGGTCGGTGACAACAACTGTCCTCATTTTGTGGTGAGCAGGATTTAGGGTTTAGAGGTGCAGTGCAGGTTTTGGCTAAGAGGCTGTGAGTTAGCAGGGTTCATGCTTTGATGTAGGCAAAGTAGGAAAAGTGGGGAGTGAAAGGGAAGAAGAGAAGAAAAGGCAGGAGCTGAGGAGGAAAATGGTTAGTTTAAATGCTTCACAAGTAAGCCATTCAATCAAGATGAGACACTGGCATGCAGAAGGAAAATGGGCCAAGGCGACTTGGGCAGGGGCAGTCCCAGCAAACCAGGGAAAGTGAGGGGGATGGGTCAGAGCAGCAGAGGTGCTTGGAAAGCCTGACCCACCTCATCTGGGTGTGAAACATGGATTTCACTGCCTCATGACTGAAAGACAAAACAGACACCCGAGTGGAAATCAGTACCATTGGCTGACAAGTGCAGCTAGCCAGACTGCACAGCATTCCGGTTACAAACCAAAGCTCTGGCCGTCACACGGCCTGTATCCCAACCCCTTCAAGCTGGGCTCGCATAACAGGGCACCGCCTAGAGTAGTGAAGAGTGCACCGGATTTGGCATAAGAAGCTCTGGGTTCTATTCCATAGGCCTCAGGGTCTCACCTGTCACCCGATAATGAGACTGTCAATGCATTTAAAAGAACAGCACTGAGAAACATATGGGAGCTTTTACTACTGCCCGACTCCGAGGCATCCCAATGGAAACACTACCTGTTTTGACGACTGTCCTGGGAAGAGTTTGAATTGCATATTGAGGCTGGTTAGAGCACCTGAGTACTATGTAAATGGTGAGGGTTAGCATCCGGGACTTTTTCCAGTATGGCAGCTAGGCAGTGACCACAAAGACATCTTCTTTTGCACAAAAGCCAAGAAGCCCAGGTAAGACAGGGCTGCTCAAAATTAGTGGATGCCAGCAAGCCAACACAGACACCAGAATGACCAAAGACAGTGTTCCCAGGCAGGTGCCGTAATTGTTATTCATAGTGACACTAGGAGCCCTGGGTCACCATCACTGAGGGAGAACCATCTGGAAAATCAGGCCCCATGTATGGCAAAATAATGATGCTCTCTACCGAGCCTGGTCACAAGGCCCTCTGGGAGGATTCCATGAGGTACAGGCCAGTGACCCCAAGAGGTTTAGGAAAAGAAACACAAGTGCTGGGAAAATGTGACCATCTGGGTATAAAATAAACTTTCCCATGTTGAGCTTCTTTCTCCATGGCCTAAAGCCCCAATGTCAGAAATAGGAATGAAAAGCAAAATCATTGCTATGTGGAGGCTTAGGCCAAGTTCTCGTCTGAGAATGAGAAGGCATTGTCTCAGCTTCTAGAAAGTTTCTGGGGAGGACTCTGCCCGTTGTTGATGGCTCAGTGTAGGCTTGCATCTGTCAAGAGAGCTCATCTTTAAAAGCAAAAGCAATTAATACTATTCAGGCCTCATCCCCAATCTACCCAATCTGTGCCGTGGACAGCTGAGCTCACCTGCTGATTCTTCTCCATGCATGCCCCACCACTGAGATATGTTCTTTACTCTTATGTCACTGATCTGTCCCTTTTTGGGGACACAAGGCTAAACTTGAATTCTGAAGGATGCATCACCCAGATTCCTTTGCCCTCTGGCCTCTGGCTGGGGACTGGCCAAGGGGAGGAGATGAAAATGTTTCAAGAGAAAAAGATTGGGACATTTGGACCATGGTTTGACCAGTGATTGGTTTGTCTACAGGCACAATTGAAAGCCACAGCAGAGGGGTATCTGTCCACAGTTCAGACTCTCACAGGTTGTAGGGGAGGCTTCCTCTATGCATCCCTCCAAGGGTAGAGGTGGTACTACCTCCCAGTGCTCTGGGTGCTAGACACCTAGCACATCTAAACAGTCTGAAAGTACACGTCAAGACTCAGAAATGACCCATGTGGAATCTTTTGATGTATGCCTTGATACCTTTCTCTATTTATTCTATATCAAGATTCCAATTCACTCCACACTGGAAACGCACAGTAGAAAACAAATCATACAGTCTCCCCAGCCCTATCTCACACACCAGTTAAAGACATACTCACTTGCCATTGTTGAATATGACTGTGCAGTTGGGCCAGCAATCATGGTTTACCAAGCCCAGGTTGGGAAAGATGCCCACACCCACTGCCTGTAGGCCTCTCTGGTCACTGAGCGTGAAACCATTGCAGTTGATCTGCCCAGAGGAAAAGATGAGGGTCAGGTGACTGACAGAAACAAAAGACAGAACTTCATCCCAGTGTTGAAAGGAGTATGTTAAAAACGGGCTCTGCTTAGAAAATCTGGAAACAGTCTTCTGTTCTCTATGTGACTCCAAATCACACCCACAAAAAATTACACAAAATTTCTACCTCATATATAAGCACATACATGAATACATGTGCAAAACATAAATATGATGCATAACAAATACAATATACAATTATGTACTCCCATGGCATTTATTATAGATATGAAGGGGGGCCACTTTCTCCACTTATTTTTACCAGACATTTACCAAATGCATGATGGAAGCACGTGAATGCCACTAACACATTGTTATCTCAACAGAACTTTTTCTGCTCTGAGCTCCAGTTTTCCCATCTACAACCCCTACAGGATTGCAGGTGAACTCGATGATCTCTAAGGATCTTCCCAGATCTAAGCTTTGTGTGTGCTGTGTGGTCTTTAACAAGAAGGCTAAAAGCATGAACCTCACTTTCTGTTGTGTAACGCAGTACTGGAAGCTGTGCATTTATACATCAACATGGCGGGGTCATGGTGCCCCAGTATCTTATGTGGTCAAACCTTATTAAGTATGCTTCTGTGGAGTTGTTTTCTGGCTGAGATCGGTGTTTAAACTGATAAACTTTGAGGAAACCCAAACACCCTTCCCAATGTTGGTGGGCTTCATCCAATCTGTTGAGGACACAAAGAGAATAAAGCCCAACCCCTCTGGACAGAAGGAGTTTACAGCCCTTCTCCAGGTGTCTAGCCTCCACAATTACAGTTACAAGAGCTAGTGCCTTAACCTCTCTCTCTCTCTCTCTCTCTCTCTCTCTCTCTCTCTCTCTGTGTACATGCATGTGCACACATGCATACACTCCCAGCTCCAAAGATGCTGAATGAGGTCATTGTTGTTATTACAAAATCCTTGCTCCTTGTCCTGATCACCATCACCACAGAAGGGGCATAATCCTCCATCTGAAAGCATCTAATCCCCAAAATCCTTAAGCCTGAGACCCAAGCCTTCTGCTCCAGGGCTCCCACCTCCACCTTCTTGACCGTACTGGCCTCAACTGGCTTTGTGACCTCCCTGTCACAAGCTCACACACCCACCCCACCTTGCCCCCCATCAGTCCTGCCAGGTACCCATGGGGGGAAAAAGTCTTATTTACAAAGTGACTGGTGGGCAGGACAGGATGAGAATCTGGTCTTTGTTATCACTATGGACAAGAGGCATTTAGAAAGTGTAGATAGGAAGACAAATTACCATCTAAATGCACCATTCCAACATGACAAATAACTTGGTCATGGGTACGGATTCAGCTAGGGCAGGAATAACTTCATAGTAAGGTCAGAAAGAGTGCATGGGAGAGGCCTTTATTTTAAGCTTGGTCTCCCCAACTGACTCTGGCCTGGGCTTCTGGGAATCTCTCAGCTGGACAGCTTCCTGTGTCACTATCCCCTGTTCTTTATGGAGAACCATACAGGAGGATCTCTGGGCTTTTTAATGGGGTCATTTAGGGGTCTGTCTATGGATTCAGCAGGGAGGGGCACAAGTGGATCTGCTGCAGCTGGTAAGTAGTGGGCGGCCTGCACCAGCCTGTTACCTGGGCTCGACACAATCACCATGGAAAAGGAAGTCACTGGGCAGATGAGGCCATTGGCCTAGGAGAAGGCCCAGCCTCCTCCCAAAGCAGGAGAAGGAGAAAGAGAGGATGTCAGGGGGGGCACTGGAGAAGGGGAGCAGGCCATACCACTCCGAAGATGTGGGAGATGTACTGCATGCTGAACTGCTGGCTCTGGGGCGGCCAGTACTGCAAGAACGTGTCCACGTCCACCCGCAGCTCCTTCTGCTCCTCCTCCCCAAAGTGCTCCACGTGGTTCTGCAAGTCATCCACGGACACCAAGCAGCCCTCGGTGAGCCCGGTGCCCTCTCTCTCCACCCGCCACATGATGCGGGCCGCCAGCCTAAGGAGAGGGACAGTGTTACCCGTTCATTCATTCATTCAGCAGACACTGGGTGCCTAGTGCATTCTAGGTACAACGTCAGATCCTCAAACTAGACAGATGAATCTTCCTCTATCATGACGCGTCTCATATATGGGGAGATAAAAGTAAACAAGATCATTTTAAGTAGTATTAAATGCAGTAGGGTGCAATGCACCCAACCAAGTAGGGTGAAGCAAGACAGGCCGAGGGAGGGGAAGCCAAAGTGGACAAGAGGAGTCATGGAGCCAGGACATTTGAGCAGGAGCTGGAATGGACAGAGGAGCCAGCTCTGTGGGGCTGGGGACAGAGCAGTGAGTACAGAGGCTCTGAAAAAGGAATGACTTTAGCACCACAGACAAACAGCCAGAGGGTCCCAGTGGCTGGAGCCCAGGAGCAAGGAGTGGAGAGCAAAAAGGGCTGGAGAGTCCAGCAGGCGCCAGGTGACACAGGATCTGGGGACACCAGGAAATGCAGCAGCCTGGGTCTCTCCCGACAGTGTGGCTTCCTGGATAAGTGCTAGATAAGGTGTCTAATGACCTTTCCATGTCTTCCTCTTTCCATGTGTGGCATTAAGCAAGTCGCTTGACTTATTTGAACCTATCTAATGGTTAGTAAAATAAAGCTAATATTCTCTGCCATATACTCTAGGGGTACTAAAGGCAACGTGAAGCCATGTACACCCACATCATGTGTGATCTCCTCCTCTTCCTCTTCTCCTCCTCTTGCTCTTCCTCCTCTACCTTTTTTTCTTCTTTCCTTCTTCTTCTTTTCTTGTGACACTGGGGATTGAACCCAGGGCTTTTTCAATGAGCTACATCTCCAACTCTTTCTTTATTTTTAATTTTGAAACAGGGTCTCACAGAGTCACCAATTTGCCAAGTTCAGTCTTGCAATCCTCCTGCCTCAGTCTTCCAGAGAGCTGGGATTACAGGGTGTGCCACCACACTGGACCTGGTCTTATTCATATTTATAATGATTGAGTAGAAAGTAGAGACAGCCATCCCGGTAAAGAAACCTCTTAAGCAAAGGCCTAGAGCGGCCCGGGGTGTGGGCCATGCAGAAAGCAGAGAAGGTGCTCTGGGAGAAGACAGGGAGGTAAAGTGAGGCAGAAAGGGGCCCTGGGGACCCCGAGTGTGACCAAAGGGTGTGCTTTACCTTGAGGGTGTCTGTGTGAACCCTGTGGGTTCAGCTCTGACTCAGACACCCTGAGGGTGTCTGTGGTCCCTTCCCACAAAGCAGCTCCTATGACTGGAGGTTTTGGTGCCACCCACCGACCGCACGCTATCCAAGTGCCTGAGAGGGGCTGATGGCCAGGGACAGTCTCTGGCCCTGCAAAAAGACGCCTCCCATCCTTGACAAAGCACAGGCCTTTCTCATCTCAGTGGGTCACAGTTATTTCTAAAGAGATGTCCCACTGAGGTCCCCAGGTGCGCAGGAATCAGGATGTCCCCCACCAGAATCACCAGGAGAAAGAGGTTCAAGATAAGGTAGAGGACAGATCTGTTGCTGCCCAACCCTGGAGAAATGGCTACCGACCTCAGACAACAGAGGCCAGCTGGAGACAGATTTCAGAAGAAACTGTCAGTGAGATTGTGCAGGCAGGGCATTGAGTGCATGTCTCAGGAGGTGACAGTTACTCTGGATCTTGAAGAGCAGGTAGAGACAGACTGGGGAGGCCCCTGGGTCACTTCATCCTGCAGTTTCCTGAAAGCCCCCAGGACACAGCATTCTATTCTGAACCTAACTGCACCCTGCCCCAGCAGTGCAAGAATGCTCTGTGTCATCCCTCCTCTGCTGCCCGCTGCAGCTTCCTGAGCAGCTTCCTGTGGCCCAAGACTGGGTCCCACAGGCTGAGCCTCCAGGACTGGGAGCCACATGCTGGCCCTGAGACTTCTGGCAATCGTCACTGTGGAAGCCACCAGTGTCACAAACCCAAACGTCCCTGTTGAGTGCATGTGACTAAGTATAGGATCATAGCAGGGAGTGCTGGCATGGTAGCACACACCTGTGATGCCAGCCCTCGGGAGGCTGAATCACAGCAACCTCAAAGCCAGCCTGAACCACAAACCAAGACACTGTCTTCAAAATAAATAAATAGGTGCTACTGAGCTCCAGCGCATCTTGTCACTTCTTGTTGTTTTGAGTTTTTCTTTTGTTTTTTCCAAGGTGAACCAGAAACCTTATTTTAATATAAAAATGTTAAAAGCTGAATGCTCAGGGACCTCACAGGGCATCATGATCGCCATCCCAAGTCACCCTCTCCGACCTGAAGGAGTGACCGTGACCACTCTCAGCTCTTTCCCCATTTGCTCTCAGCCTGGCCTCCTCTGGGCTGGCACTGCTGTCCCTGCTGCCACACTCCCCCCGACCTGTGAGGGTCCCAGCTCTGACCTGACATTCTCGTTGGGCACCTTCCCATATCTCTTGATGGCAGAACACTCGTGCTTGTGGTTCAGCCAGGCATCCTTCTGGCAGGTGCGGTCACAGTAGTGGGCAAACTTGCACTGCCCGCAGCGATGGAGCTTCTCCTGCCTCTTGAAGCAGGTGTGGCACACAAAGTTCACCAGGCTGGAAAGGCAGGGGCAGAATGCAGGCTCAAGGGTGGGCATCTTAGGCCATTTACATTAATCTAGATGAACAGTAAAGAAAAGAGGTTTATCTTGGACCACACTTCAGGTCTGCATCTGGCAGTGCCCTATGGTGGGTGACACGGGACATCACAGGGTCACAGACAAGCAACACAGGCATCTGTGTGCATCTCCTCTATTCTCTCCCTCTTCTTCTAAAGCCACCAGGACTCAATTATGGTGACTCCACAGCAATAACCATATCGAATCCTAATCACCTCCTACAGTCCCCACCTCTGACCGCCATAGTCAAGTTGGCCCCATCCTTTACTACCTCATCGTGGAGGCTAAATCTCTTGGGCAATGCACACAAGCCAGTAGCCACATCACAGCAGGGGACACGGCAGGAAGGACTCGGCTCTCAATGGGCTGCTCCTGGTCTTTCTAAACTTCAGGTTCCCACTTTTCAAAGTAAAGGGATCTGGGCTCGAGCTCCCAAAGTTCCCTTCAAGTGATAATTGGTCCTTTCATAGACATTTTTAAGTGATCCTGGTGTGAAAAATACTATCACCCTCTGTAGACTGGCCACTTAGTTAGCTCAGCACGGGCCCTGGGAACCCCACAGGGTGCCTACAAAACAACTGTGCGCCTGTGGTCACTGCTCAGGGTGCTGAGTGCCTGCAAGAGGAGCACAGGCTGTTCCTGGGAGGAGCCCCAGAGTCTCCTGGACTCATGGAGTGCACTGAAGCTCCTCACAGGTCCCTTGCCAAAGGCACTGCGCCACCAACATGCGTTGGGAATGTGTCAGGAGAGGGGCATATTGTGTGTCACATCCTTCTCATGGTAATGACAAGGTTATTGATGTCATCTGATGTGCTCTTCCAGCTCAGCCAGAGGGCAGAACTAAAGAAGGAAAGAGATGTGGGGAGATGAGGCCAACCAGATGAGCCCTGTGTCTCCCATGTTAGTCAGATACAGAAAAGGACACAGACTATGGCGTAGGAAATGAATTTAACACACGGTCCTGCTCTAGAGTGAGTGACGTCTAGTGTCCTCCCTGGTCCCATAATGCAGGGAAGAGAAATTCCAGCCATCGAAGCAAAGTCATGATGAAAACTAGTGCAGAGATGTACAGAGAAGCCCTCGGCTCTCTGGGAGGAAGTGGACAGATAAACTCAGATTGGAGCTGGAAGGATCTCAAAAGTTTAAGAAAACAGGGACTTTTAGGGTAATGGAATTCTAAAGCCAGGAGGAAAAGCTCCTCAGAATCTCCAAATGCGTAGCTGGGTATAATGGCCCATGCCTGTAATCCCAGCATTCAGAGACTGAGGCAGGAGGATTATTGCAAGTTCAAGACCAGCCTGAACTGCATAGCAAGATCCTGTCTCAAATAAAAAAAAAAGAAAAGAAAGAAAGAAAAAGAAAACACTCCATATGTAGAAGCTCTATGTTCATCAGTCTTCTAATACCCACAGAAGAAGACAACCCTGCTTCTAAGAGCACTTAGTTGATTGGTGGCTGGTCCTAACTGTCACAAACTTTTTCCTTATTAAGATTGAATCATCACCCACCAAAATGTATTCCTGTCCCCTAAATTGGCCCTCTGGATCCTTGCCCAATGGAACCAGCCTGGTCAATTCAATTCTGTATGAATCTGAATACCACTGCCCTTCATTTCCCTTCTCCAAAGTAAAAGCTCCCAGTCTCATCAACAGGTCCCTGTACGGTGTGATTTCCAGGATTCTCCCATCACTCTGGTGGCCTCTAGTACATCAAGATCAGATCTCTGCAGCCAAAGGACATGGATGTACACTCAAGCAAGATCCTGTAGCTAGCGCTAGAGGTCAGGCTCAAGGGCCAGTCCAAGGTCCAGACCTTGGCTCGCAGTTTAAATGTCCCACTGTGGCATCAAGAAGGAGAGAGGCAGGCACAAATTCAGCTGAGGATGCCATGAAGTTTACTGCTCCACGCTAGGATCTGGGCTTTCCCAGAGTCCAGGCAGTTCTCAGCCTCTGGCTGGTGACTCAATACACTGCTCTGTCCCCAAGAGCTGTGAGATGCCTTGCTAGTTAACTTGTTAATAGTTCTAGAGTACTCAAGGGTGTGGAAGGTCAGTGATTATTTATAAACTACAGCAGATTCAAGGTCATTCAATATCTTCTTTACTCTTATCCTTGTGTTCCCTTATTTCTCCAGTGCAGGATGAGGATTAGAATTACCCTAACATAGTTAGAATTGCACAGAATCCAGAGCCTATTATAACTGTACCCTAGATGGTGAGCTCTACTTGAAAAGATCATTTGTCATGAAATGTCTCAACAAAATACAGCACACAGAGCTTACATGGTCTCTTACATGGGATCTTGAGTGAAAATCTCCAAACCCCTGGAGATCAAGCACTGTAGGCTACATGCTTCTGTCTCAAGTCAGGATTGCATTCTCTGGCAGGCATTTGAGGTTATTAGCAAGGACTTGAGTGCTGAAGAACATGAGTAAATTAGACCCCAGAAGGCTCCAAACCTTGTCACCTCGTCACTCAAAGGTGAAGACATTTTACAATTATGACGCCTAGGGGAAAAAATAGTTTCTAGATGTGGTGCCTTTTATACTTCCTGGAGCTTGGCACTGGGCTTCCATTAGTTTCTTTTGAAAAAAAATCTCACGATAGTTTAAAGTCAGTTTATAGATTAGTCACTAGTACTCCTGAGTTTTCTCAAAGGTGCTACAGCCAAGGGAGAATTTCTCTATTTCCATATGACACTGATTTTCTGAACAGACTTATAGAGGTACAATTGACATACAATAAACTATACAAATTTGGTTAATAATCATATTACTAAGTTTTTGTTGGATAGTTGAACAGAACTGTTTTCAGGCCTGCTGTTTAAATGTCCACTTTGTATGCTTCACTTTTGTAACTTGAACAGCATATAAGAGGATAATATGTAATTTATCAACTGGTGACTTCTTACTGTTTATCTTTTTTGAAATTATGTACTATTTCTACCCTTTTTGGTTTTTTTTAATTAAAATTTTTTTGGAAATTAAAAATAAATAAACTATACATATTTTATACATATGCTTTTAGGCTGGGTGTGGCAGTGCACATCTGTAATCCCAGCACTCAGGAAGCCAAGGCAGGAGGGTTACTGCAAGTTCAAGGCCAGGCTGAACTACATAGTGAAGCCTGGCCATGAATGTGTAACTCAGTGGGAGATAGCATGCTTATCATGCACAAGCCCCTGAGTTCAATCCCCAGCATCCAAAAAAGTATTAGATCTCTCTTACTGTAGGAGAATATCTAAGATAATCAACTTTTAGAAAGGAGAGTTGGGCTCACAGTTTTGGGGGTTCAGTTCATGGTAGATTGGCTCATGCCTATGACAGCACATCATGGGGAGTGCCTGACAGAAGAAACTCCTCACCTCAGAGCTGTTGGGAAGCAAAGAGAGAAAAAAGGAGGAGACAGCGTCCCAATTGCCCCTTCAAGACTACACTCCCAATGACCTAAAATCCTTTCACACAACCCACGTCCTAAGGTTCCACCACCTCCAGTAGAGCACAGATTAGGAGCCAATATATACCTCTTTGCAAGACTTTAGAAATGTACACTACATGATTCATTCAGCCCCCAAAGCTCCTATCCATTTCACAACGCAAAATGCATTCAGTCTGTTTCCTGGAGTGTGTACCCTACATAGGTGCTGGTCAGTGCAGCTGCCCACAACACCATCATCAATAGAGTGAACACACCCTCATCCTCACAATTCTCCCTTGACTCTGAGCTGTTTAACTGAGTGTACAGCCTTCACCTTTATCGCTATTTGGCTGCTTTCAGTGTAGCATTCCACAGTGCCAAGAACATCTTGAATATTTAGTGCGTCATCTGGTGTTACGCTGGTGGGCTAAGCTTAGAGTTGTGTGCAAATCTGAGAGCCTATCTTAGGTTGGGAAAGGAGAAGGAGAAGCAGATGCTGTCCCTGGGAAAACAAGACACAGACCAGGAATACAGACTCAAGGCAGGAAAGAAAGGGAGGAGAAGCAGGGAAAGATCTGGAGACTGAAGAGTTAGAAGCAAGCCCAGTCCTTCTGGCTGTCACCAGCCACTGGTCACTTGTAGCTTCTTGCTTGTCTGTTCCAGGGCCACCCATCAGAGAACAACCCTACACTGGGAGTGCTGTAGTATCTTTCACCCAAAATGATTATTTTAGAATATTCTAGGATACCACCTTCATATTTTTATTCATATGCATGTCTTTCAATCTAGGGGATGTGGTCAAGTTTGCATCTACTGAGCAAAAGTATTACACCATACATTTGCATTCAGTTTTACTGTTTTAAATGCTAAATACATAGAGCTGAACATACAGCTCAATGCTAAAGCACACGTCTACCCCACATGATGCAGGCCCTTTGTCCAATCTAACAATCTACCCAAATTTTAAATTAAAAAGTTTAAACCAGCATGGTGATACACACCTATAACCTCAACTACTTGGAAGGATCTCACTTTTGAGGCCAACTTGGACAACTTAGTGAGACTTTGTCTCAAAATTTTAAAGAAACAAATTTTTAAAGAATAGATTTTAAGCAGGGTATGATGGCTCACACCTGTAATCCCAGCACTTGGGAGGCTGAGGCAAGAGGATCATTGCAAGTTCAAGACCTGCCTGGGCTACATAATGAGCTCAAGGCCAGCATGAACTGCATAGTGAGACCTTGTCTCAAAAAGGACAAGAAGAGAAGAAGAAGAAGAAGAAGAAGAAGAAGAAGAAGAAGAAGAAGAAGAAGAAGAAGAAGAAGGGCACTTGCCTAGCAAGCAAAAAGTCATATAACATACACACACACAGACTACAAATTTTAAAAATAAAAATAAATTTTAAGCATACGTAAAAACTCTAGGCATAACAGAAGTTCTTTTTCATTGTTATAATCATTACTTCTTACCTGCTTAAAATATGGAGTGGCACAGGGACTGGACACATAGCCTGTGGCCAGCACAGTATCAAACAGTTCTGAACCTTAAGGACAAATTCTCACCATGAAAGCACACAGATCCAAGCATGGTGGCACACTCCTGTGATCCCAGCCTTGGAAAGCTGAAGCAGGAGGATCATGAGTTTGATCTCAGCCCAAACAACTCTATAACTTATCAATACCCCATCTCAAAACAAATATATTTTTATAAAGGCTGGGTATGTAGCTCAGTGTAAAGGCCCTGGGTTCAATCCCTTGTACCACCAAAGATACATTCATTAAATGTTAAGAAGCCTTCCAAAATGAAAACATGCAGCTGAGGCCACACGTGTTAAAGGATGACTACCATAACCGGAGGATCTGTTGAACTAACTTCTGGGCAGAGGAGAAAATGAATTTGTTTTTTTTAAAGTGCTAATTTGAAGCTTAGTTAACAGCAATTACTTTTGAACATTGTCATGGTTTGTGTCTGGGTGGCCCCCCAAGCCTCATGCAGTCATGGAGGCAGCTGAATCTAGCATTTGTGATTGGTTTGTTGTCTAGCACTGGGATTGGTGGTGTGAGTGCTGCACCTGTCCAGGGGTGCATATCTAGCATACAATATAAGAGAGATAAAGAGGTGTGCTTTTCCCTCTTCTGTTCATTTTGCTCTTGTCACTTGCAGCTGCCATGAACAACTGCCTCTCAGCTGTGTCACCCTCCCTTTGAGCCAGCTGAATATGGACCGAAACCCCCAAAAACTGTAAGATAAATAAACCCTAATTTGGGGCATCGGATATTTTGTCTCAACAACAAGAGAAAAGTAACCAAGACAAACATAGACCATCACAAATGTTCAAAGGGAAGAGTATTTCCTCTCTAACAATGTGTAGAATTTCTGGTACATAGTGATAGCAAAATAAAAAATAAAAATATTTTTAAATTGGCTTCTAGTAGGTCTGTTATTGCTTTATAAATCTGTGCAGACAAGTGCCCTTATTCCCTGCTTGGGGTTGGACCCCTCATCCTTGGTCAACACAACAGCCTACAACTTATGAAGACAAGATTTCCTAGCCTGGCTCAAAAGGAGAGAATATAGCAGGCCTGGCATTTGCCTCCAAGCTCTATGAACTGAGCTAATACACTTCCAATAGGGCCCAATCATAGAATAATCCACCCACTTTGAACTGCAGCTGAATTGCACTCCAATATCAAATTCTGGTACAATGGACCACATGTCTTCCAATCATGGATAACTGCCTTGACCAGCATGAACCTGGAGAGAGAGCCTTGAGTGCTGCAATAAACTCTTCAGCCCAGGCTGCGTGGCAGGGAGGGCTTTACAATCACTGATCTCATCTTTTATCAGGCCTTGAGTCCACAGACTTATCAGCTCAGTGATATCTTGCCCTTCTTCACAATCTCTAAGAAACTTTTAATTACTTTTCATAAAATAAAGAGTAATTGGTTTGGAATGATTGTTTGTTTTCTTACTGTGAACTCATAGTTTCAAATGCAAACCACCAAAATATCTGCTCCAGGCTCACCAGTCTGTTTTATTGTACAATGTAGCTAACGATTTTGGGAGGGTCTAGAGCCATGTTTGAAAAACTGTGGCTGAGATGTAATGTATCCATGGATCAACTCCCCATGATGAACATACTTTCATTGTTTCTGAATGTAATATACTATTTTTTAAAAAATTTAAGCCACGGCCGGCCGGTGTTGGTGGTACATGCCTGTAATTCCAGCAGTTGGAAGATTGCCATGAGTTCAAGACCAGCCTGGGCTAGCGAATTCAAGGCCAGCCTAAACTATACAGTGAGACCTTGTCTCAGAGAAGGAAGGAAGGAAGGAAGGAAGGAAGGAAGGAAGGAAGGAAGGAAGGAAGGAAAGAGAGAGAAAATTCAAGCAAGAAGAAAGTTACAAAGAGTTCTAAAATCCCACCACTTTCAGAGTGGTTCTCAGGGTTCAGTGAAATAACCTGTGCAAAGGCCCAGCTCAGAGCCTGGCACCGCATCTGTACAGACATCAGCCTGGTCCTCCCAGCCCACCTGTCACAGGGGGAGGTTGGGCCAGGCGGTCTCTGACTTCAGCTCCCCCAGCATCCTGTTATTCTCAGGCAGTGGATGACAGGAAAAATTCATGTGAGGACAAGGACATTTCCTGGACAGAAATACTCACCATGATGTCCTCCAGGGCAGGAAACTGTCTAAAAAACATAGTCCTCAAACTTCTTTTGGGATTCCAGAAGAAAGAGTGCTTCTCCCAATCAAGCTTCGCTGGTGACCTTTATAAAGTGTCATGTCTCCCTAAAGTATCACTCTTCCAAAGTGGCACCTTCCGTTTATACACAGCTTTGCAACTTGCAAAGAGATGTTTTTAGCTGTTCTCTTTTTCTAATCTTCATAAGAAGCCTTTAGAGCCACGGTGTGGTCACTGTCCTGCCAGGGATATTACGCTCATCAGTCCCTCTGCTGCCTGCTGCTGCCTGCAGAGGGCGGATGCCTGCAAAGCCCACCTGCATTCCCAGCTGCCCTGCATGTTCCCAGCCTAGCCAGCAGGTCCCCACTCAGTCCCCACTCTGCAGTCTTGTTCTGGGTTCTGTTATTTGTCAAAGTCAAGAGGGCTGGAAGGGCAGCTACTGGATAGCTCCTTGTATGGAAATAGTTACTGACAGATAAATGTAAAGACAAGATGCCTGGGTGGTGGGCAGACGAGCCTTGCAAAAACACATCCAAAGAGGGCTGCATCAGCAGTTCTGTCTCCCCAGGCTCCTCAAAAACACTCAGCCCGATAGAGAGTAGGAAACAGAGAGAGAGAGCTCTTTAGCAAATGGGACCAAAAGATGGAGGGTAGGCGGGATGGAGAAGAGATCATAAAAAGAACCGAGATGCGCTAGGTACTTGTATCAACTTCCCATGATGAATGTGATTGTTATGTACCCCAAAGGTGTGCTAATTAAAAAAAATCAGCTTTCAAGATTTCCTGTTCCATAACTCACATGACAAGGTACATACACACCCCTCACCCAGGATGCATTTCCAGCCTCTGGCTGTGTCCACACTCTTTCTGAATTTGAGGGTGATTTTGGAAAATGTAACAGTACAGCTGCCAGCAGGCACATCGGCACTTCTTACCTCTGCACCTAGAACTGCCAGATTAAAGGCATAAATTCCAGATCTCCTGTGGTTTTGTTTTATTTTGTTTTGTTTTTGTGGTACTGGGAATCGAGCTCACAACCTCAAGCTTGCCAAGCAGGCGCTTATGCCACTGACCTAAAGCCCTGGCCCTCCTGTGGTTTTCTTCTCAAGTACAAACCTTGATGGTGGTAACCTGAATATTTTGATAAATACTCGCTCACTTTCTGAACGAATTGCTCAGGAATCTCTCTAATCCTTTTATTAAATTATTTCCATTTATAGCACCCTGTGTCCTCCAGTGCCCACTCCCCAGCTGTTATCCGATGAAAGGGCACACGAATGTGCTGGCTGGTGTCTGCCAGGGCTCACGCTGGCTGCCCCACATGCGGCTCACACAGATTTACACGGGCTGAAAGCCCAACTGTCCCCATTCAATGGCAGAAGCTCCCAACTAGTTCAGTTTTCAAAAACAGACTGGTTGGCATTAATTTTTTTAAAACTACTCCAGTTTTTTATCATATTCCCCTCAGTTTTTCCTCTACACACATATATGCATACTCTCCTGGATACTTTTAACTTATTTTTTAATTGTGCTGGATATTTTTTAATTTGCATTAGTAAGTGTCTGCAGCATACAATGATTCTATTTATCAGGGGGAGCTGGTACAGGCACATAATAAATACATCATTAGTTCTTTTTACTTTCCCTTCTTCTCCCCTTGCTCCATCTCTGGGTCTCCTTCACTTTTCAAAAAGATCTATAATGGTGCCTCGGCTCATGAACTCGATTTTCTGCATGATTCTGGTTGCAAACTGAACTGGATGAGAACCCAATCAAATTTCCTCACAAAGTCATCACTGAGTGGAATTGAATTTGATTTGGTGCATATCAAATTCAGCGTGCCACTAGAATTGTGGAAAGAATCAAGTTCATGAACTGAGGTACCACAGAATCTCTGTTCCCTATTTTATTTCGCTTTTTAATTTACTTATACTTTAAGTTCCTCATATAAGAGAAACCATGATTTTTTTTTTTTTTTTTTTGTGACAGGATCTCATTATGCAATTCAGGCTGGTCTTAAACTCACTACGTAGCCCAGGATGGCCTCGAACTTGCAGCAATTCTCTTGCTTCAGCCTCCTGAGTGCTGGGGTTACAGGCATGTGCTACCACACCCAGCAACCATGCAGTATTTAAACTGTGTATCTGATTTACTTCACTTACCGTTATGGCCTCAATGCTTGTAAATTCTTAACCAGAATCACCTTGGAACTGGTCCCATTTTTATTTGAAGAACTTAAAAAGGGGACTAGGATTGTAGTTAGTGGTAAGGAGCTGCCTAGCACATGCAAGATCCTAGGTTCAATTCCTGGGGGCAGTGGAAAGCTAAAAAACCCAGGACAAATCTCTGTACTTCTTAATGTATGCTGACATTTCATGATGAATAGGATTAATCTAGAAAATGTATATTTTTGGCTGAATAATAGCCTCCCAAAATGACCATACCATAATGCCTACAGCCGGGGAACTTGTCACCTTATATGGCAAAAGGATTTTGCAAACATAATTAAGGAGGGGAACCTTGAGACAGGTGCAGCATCCTGATTCTCCAGGGAGATCCAGTGTCACCACAGAGTCTCACAGAGGAGGCAGGGGCTCAGGGTGGGCAAGATGCTACTGCTGGCTTTCAAGAGGCAGGATAAAGACCAGGAGTCTTTTTCCTGCTTGTGGGCAGCTGCAAGACACTGGAGACAGCAAAGAAACAGAAAACTGAACCTGGTTTAAACGTCTAACATCTGGAACTATAAGACAGTAAATTTATGTTGCATGAAGTCACCGTGGTCATGGTAACTTATTATAGCAATAAGAAACTAACACGTCGACTTATTATAATAAACACTTGGTCCTTTTTTGAATCATGTATATATTCTTATTTCTTAGCTATGAATTTCTGGGATCTAACAATTCTCAGGCCCTAGAATGAGTTCTTGATTCTTCTGAAACTGATAGTGGATGCTCTTTCTTTTAATACAACTAAATATTGTTTATTGTTCCTACAAACAGAATAAAATTAAGTAGACTACTTTTCGGGTAACAAGCAGTAAACAGTGATGACTTTGGGAGGATACAGCGGGATTCTATCTAGCGCTGTTCCTCACCCACAGGGATCCAAACCCCCTCCAGACCTCTCAGTTTCTCCATCCATCAGAGAGGATTAAATAAATCCAGTGGTGCTCAACCTTCTGGTTGGAGGGCCATTTGAAAGTGATGAAAACTACAGATTTTCTAACAGAAATAGAAAGCATGTGTGCCCACCACCCCCACAAACTTCTGGTTAATGGTATTTCCCCAGCAAGAATCCATGGGTGCAGGTTAGGAATCCCTAGGCTAACCTAGGTATAACGGTACACACCTATAATCTCAGCATTTGGGAGGCCGAGGAGCAGGATGGTCAATGAGTTTGAGGCCAGCCTGCATTAAACAGTGAGTACAAAACCAGGCTGAACTACATAAGGAGTCCTTGTCTCAAAAAATTAAAAAAATAAAAAATAAAACCCTGGCTAAATAGATTCTACATTCAAGCATCTGAGACTGTCAAAAGGAATAATTGAGTAGTATTTTGCCATTTAGTCTCTCCCATAACAACTATTTCTGTGCCATTTCTTGTATTTGATTTTAAATTAAAATAATAATAACTTTAAAAAGCTCTCTCCTCCTGTTTACCTAGCACTCCTCTCTTACCTCATGGAGCCTTGTGCATGAATTGAAAAAATCCCACTGCCTGTAGAATCTCAGACTGAAAGGGACCTTCGTCCCAATTCTGTTTCTGCCTCCTGCCTCTGTACAGCACCCTTGCCAGCTCTTCATCAGGAGATGCTGAACAGCCTCCAAAATAACCCATCCATCTACAGAGAGCTCCCACAAAACCATCCTGCCCACCAAGAATATGAGTTCAGTGTCCAGGCTGCCACCTTCCCCAGAGCACAGTATGTTATGACTCCCATTTTATGTATTTATTGTGGGTTTTTGCCTATGTTTGTGTCCCTTTTCTTTTTGAGACAGGGTCTTGCTGTGTAGTTGCATCTTGCCTTGAATTCATTATGTAGCCCAGGCTGGCCTTGAGATCACAGTGATCCTCCCACCTCAGCCTCCCAAGTGCTGAGATTCTAGGCATACATCACCACCCCCACCTTCGTTTAAAACATTTTTTAAATGATCTCTTTTTTATCTTCTTCCATCTTTTGTCTTGTTTTGTGGTGCTAAGAATCAAATCCAGGGCCTAGTGATGCTAAGATTGATTCTACCATTGAGTGACGTCTACAACCCCCTCATCACCATTTTAAAGATCATTTACCCCAATCGTTCTACTTTTTATTACCTTTGTAGTAATAATACACTTATATAGCATTTAACTGCAAAGTTTTTGGAGTTATTCAAATGAATGATAAATTATTTGTAATAACAAAAGCATGGATACAGCCTAAATGTCTATTATGAGCAAATGGTAGAACATGCAGTCCTTACATACTATGTCTCTGAGGAGTGTATAATTGTACAGAAGATGTCTAAATTATTAACGGAAAAATAGCCTAGGACCCAAATATGTAGTACAAAGGAGTGAAATTGTGTGGTACAAATCATTTGACTTTTTGAAACAGAGTCTTGCGATATAGTTCATGCTGGCCTCGAATTTGCTATATATACAGGCTGATTTTGAACTCACAGCATCCTCCTGCCTCAGCCTCTTGAGTTCTGGGATTACAGGTATGTGCCATCACAGCCAGCTATGAAGCTATTGTAAAACAAGCTAGAAGAAAAGAACCAAACATTAAGAGCAGTTGTTGTCGTGTGATGATATATTGCTTCTTTCTGCATTTTCTAAAATAAGAATATGTTCCTGGGAGACAACACATCACTCTAAACATTCTTGATTTTTTTTTCTTTTTTGGCCAGAGAAGTGTACCAGGAATCAAACTCGGGACCTTGTACATGCCAGGGAGGTGCTTTACCACTAAGCTAAATCCCTAGCCCTAAACATTCCTGAGAGGGAAACTGATTGGCTGCTTTGATTTTGGAGAATCAGAAACACCAAATGGAGGTGTTCATTTAAGGTCAGGTGGCAACTCAGTGACAGAACAAAGATCAGTGTTCGCATTTCTAAATTTCTGTGTTTTAACTGGATCTAGCTGACCCCCTACCTGCCCTCACGCCCCCTCTGACTGACGTGTACCTAAATCAGTAAAATAAAACAACGTCCCCTGAAGAGCTATGACTGTCATCTCAACTCTTGATATTCTGTAGGTGGTGATGAGCCTTGTGTTCCAATTCCCTGCCTTTTCCCTAGAGGTCTTGGTGAGGGGGCAGTCAAGAGAATCTGAATGCTAACCAAGTCATCGATGAAAAGCAGCACCCACGCCCAGGGTGGCTGGGACAACAAGCCAATCACAGAGCCTGGATTATGTGAGCTGATGTTAATTCAGACCACATAGCTATCAGGCTGCCCACTTCAATTTTGGACTCGGAAATTGTCATTTTAATGAAATCACCATGGAGAATTTTTTTTAAAGATTTGGTGGTCCCATTTGGATAAGACTGTGGAGAAATGGAAATATAAATTTAATAACACCTCTTAAAGCTGAAAACAACATAGCCTATGCTCCAGCAATCCCCCTCCTGGTCTATATCCTAGAGAGCAACCCCACATTGGCAGAAGTAGACTTGGGAAAGCATTCTGATTGCAGAAGTGTTCGGTTTTATATAAAAAAAGTAAGCTATTAATCGTTTGTCATTGGCAAGTGGATAAATAAATTTTACGTATTTATAGAATGGAATCTCCCCAGCAGTTAAAAGTGGTGATGCATATAACACATGAATCAATATGGATAGCCCCACAAAAGAAAGAGATCTGTGAGGGTTGAAAGAAATATCTATAGTTATATCATTCTCACAAGAGTAGACATCAAAAATATGTCCAGGGAAAAGAGCAAGATCTAAAATGAAAGATGAAGTATACCATTTCTATAAATATAAATATAAATATA
Source organism: Cavia porcellus (assembly GCF_034190915.1). Taxonomy (NCBI): domain Eukaryota; kingdom Metazoa; phylum Chordata; class Mammalia; order Rodentia; family Caviidae; genus Cavia; species Cavia porcellus. Next base: position 38,872,916 of record NW_026947501.1, on the reverse strand, counting down.
TATATATATATATATATATATATATAATAAACTACCCCTGCCTATTTCAACAAGTGCAGACACATGTAATTCTATAAGAACATTCTAGAAAGAAACACATTTAAATCAATACAGGGCTTACTTGTTGTCAGCAATCACTTTATCCTCTAATATATTTATATGGATTTTAATATCCCAAAAAGATCTAAAAAGAGATCTCTGTAAGAGTTCCCACAGTGCCCCACCCCCACCCCACCAAACTCTCAACCAAACCAACTAATGTCAGGAGAAAGTGTCCCAAAGCCCTCGCTCACCTTTCCAGCCCTTTGGGGGATCACAGAAAGTCACTGGGCAATGGCTTCTTGCAAAAAAAAAAAAAAAGTTACACAAGAAAACAGTGGTCAAAAGTGCCATCATGTTAAAATAAAAAAATAAATAAAGACTCCATCAACTCTGGTCCTTCTCCCATGGTGCTGGAGCTAGAGCACTGTGGAGTTTGGTACCATCCAAGCCAACAGTGGGACGGGAACCCCCACATTTTCATACCTGTCAAAAACCACCGCAGAGTAGGCCCGCTCGGCAAAGATGACGTCCGCAGCCCAGAACTCCTTCGTGGCCTTCAGACCTCTGCCTTTGCCCTCGGAAGTGAAGATCTCCACGTTTTCCATGCCCCCTATTGTCATCGCAGGGTCGGTGCGGCCAGCTCGGTGGGTCCTTCACTGTGCCAAGCCTCTTGTGTCGGCCTCTATTTCAGCACCTTCAGCATCCCAAAGAGCAGGACTATAAATGGACCGGCCACCTCCCCTTCCCACCCCCTCTGGGCCCCTGGGCTTTCACCTCCCCCTTCACCGGGGTTCCTAGAGTCAGGGACAGAACAGCGAGGAGGATAGTGACCCGGGGACAGTCTCATTCATCACTCCACGGAGCTAACAGGGCAGAAAATAGCTAAGGGCTACTGTGGTCAGTCCTGGGATGGGGCCTGACAAGTTAACCAAAGCTGCTTTGCAAGAAGTAACTGTCCGCGAGTGCTGGGCTCTGGACTGCAGTCAGATTCCCGCTGGAACTGAGCACTTGGTCACTCAGATATTTTTAGCAACCAGATGCCTCTGTCCATCAAAAGCAGACAGCTGGAGTGGCCCAAGAAAAGAGCCGAGGTGATATTAGCTGTTCTGGGACCCTTCAGCTGTCAGGCTCACACTTCCTCAACTAAGACGGGCCCAAGAGTCTCCTCCTGTGGGGACAGCCTGCAGGACGAAGCAGAAGCTGGACTGAGCCCTCCGGCATATGTGGGGCAGAACTATGGGAGTTCTCAGGGGCCCTCCTCCTTCCCAATATAACCTGAAGGTCCTACAGCACCCCAGCCACGGTATGGAGGTCTGAGGGGCTCTTAGCTTCACTAAGGACACAAGTATGCCGGATACAGGCAAGGTGGACTTGGAAACTAACAACCCCTTCTCTATGTTTCTATCAATTTCCTTGAAGCATACATCTGGTACCAGGGATGCTAGCATGCTCTGTGCTGCTTCTTAGCCTGGAGGATTTTACAGGCATGGTTTGAACAAAACCCCACTTACAGGCCCCATTGAACTAAACATCATTCTTCTTGGCCATCGAGCAGAACTTACACTACAGTGGAAAAGAAAGACACTTGCAGATCTGCAGCCGTGGCTTGCCTTCCATGTGATATCACAGTTTCTAGATGCACTTTGTTGTGCTTTGAATGCAGATCCTGAAGTCCACGCGTTGGCCCATGCACAGTGTGAGCACAGATGCATCAAAGTGGTGATTAGCTCTGAGGGTTGCACCCTCGTGACTGGATTAATGCCATCATCAAGGGTGACTTATGTGGGCAATGGGTTCCTTATAAAAGAAGAATCCCTGGTATCAGGCTGGGTTTGGTGGTGCACGCCCATAATCCTAGCACTCAGGAGGCAGAGGCAGGAGGATCAAAATGAGTTCAAGGCCAGCATTGGCTACATAGTGAGTTCGAAGCCAGCCTAGACTTCACAGAAAGACCCTGTCTCAAAAAAAAAAAAGTGGGAGGTCTCTCAAAAAATGCAGTGGTTAAATCTTGAACTTCGTAGCCTCTAGAACTATAAGCCAATAACATTTTATCATCATATATTGCCCAATCCTTGTACTATGTTACAGTGGTACAAGTGCGCTAAGACAAACCAATTTATGGGGTATCCTGTGTCCTGGATCTTTGTGGGTACAGTATCTCATAAGCACTGTCTCCCGCTTGCCCCCCCCCCCACTTCTGCCTGGAGATCAAACTCAAGACCTCGAACTTGCCCAGCAGGCACTTATGCCACTGAGCTAAATCCCCAGTCTGAGTATTGCTGTCTGAGTCAAATACACCTGACCTTGAATTTTAAGCCTGCTATTACCACCTTGAGACAGACTGTTCAAGGCAAGGATGATCATTTCTACTTCCCTGGAGTGTTATGAAGTTTAAGTGTGATAATATGCATAAGGACATGACACAGCACTCAGAATTTTATAAAATATTCATTAAAAGATGGCTATTTATTTATCCTCTAATGTTTCCTCCCTAACTATTAGGATGTATCAAAATTCTAGTGTCTTCAAACAAGTTGTATCTCTTCCAAAATTCCTTTGACTCTTGGAAGCACGTCAAAAATCTTCATGAACTCATTTTTAGACTGTAAGAGCATACATCCTGGTTTTTTAGATCAAAATGTGTATCCCATCAGAGCCAAAGAATCAGTGACTTCTGATGAATCTCGAAGAGCAAACCAACTTAGACGTGTAAGGCTTGTACCTCTAGAAAAGTAAACATCACATGCTCCCAAGGGAAAATAAATGGCAGGAAGGAGTTTTTTGATGCAAGTTAACTTCCTGAATTCACATTGCTTGACAGCTCCAGGCTCTGCCACTGTAGTCTCAGCCTGGTCTTCTGTAGACTGGAACAGGGTCAACCCAAACCACAATCAAGGACGCAATCAACCCTCTCTGAGACCAGAAAGAGATGAAGCAGCAACTGAAAGCGTTAATTATATTCGTGAGCACCACCCACCCAGAACCTCAATTACAGTATTATTAAAGCACAGCAGGCAGAGCATCAGTCACCCAAAAACATCCAGGTCCAAATCCCCAGAGCTATGACCGTGTTGCCAGTGGATTGAATGTTTCCCCCAAAACTCATGTTGACAAGTCCCCATTATGAGGAATGAAGAAGGTGGAAACAGCCCAGTCTTGGTGTCTGGAGGTGGGACCTGTGGGAAGTGGTTAGGTTAAATAAGGACCTAAAGGCAGGGCCCTGAGCCAGCTGGACCATGGAGTTCCAAGAGGACGGAGACCGGAGGGAGGATGCTCTGTTTCGCCACGTGATGCCACGTGACGCCTTCGGTGTCAAGCAAGAAGCACCACTCTAGGCGCAGCCACCTGATCTTGAACCCTCAACCATCAAAACCCCAAGTCAAATAAACTTACTATTTATAAAGTGTGCAGCCTGTGACGTTCAATTATAGCATCAGACTATGGGCTAACACATGGCAAACGTGATTAAGTTAAGGATCAGGAGATGGGGAGATGATCCTGGATTACCCCTGCGGTACCCAGATAATCACAGGCCTCCTTGTAAGAGGGAAACTGAGGGTCAGGGTCAGGGAAGGAGGTGAAGCTGTAGAAACAACAAGCTCAAGTCAGAAATAGAAGGATATGATGTGGCTGAGGTTGAAAGTGGAGGACTGGATCATAAGAAACTAAATTCAGGCACCCTCTATGCAAGGGACCAGAGTCTCACCAGGACCCCAGAGCGGGCACAGCTTTGCCTGCACCTTGACTTCAGCCCCAGAAACCGGCTTCTCACTTCCAGAACTGCAAGACGATGAGTTTATGTTTTTATTTAGCTACTACGTTTGTCATAATCAGTTATAGCAGCAATAGGAAGCTAGCTTATAAAGCATTACACTGTCTTGTGTCACAGTAAATATTAGCTAAAGTCTCCCTGCTGCCTTGAAGTGAAATTCCTACAGAATATAATTTACTAAGTGTTATTCCAAAAAACACATGTAAACTATTAGCCTGCCCTAAGAAGAGAAAACTAAAGTGAAAGTTAACTTATAATACATTAATGTAGTAATTGTGAATTAAGTATGTAAATGTGCTCATTAATCATATTCTTGGATACCATTACACTAAATGTCATGCTAAAATAAGATAGAGATAGAGACTGAGGCAGAAACAGAGAGACAAAGAGAGAGAGAGGGGGAAAACCCAAAGTTGAATCATGTGAAACATGTTTTCTTTTTTAATTTTTTAATTTTTATTAGCACATGCTTGCAGTACACAATGATTACATCCTCTTGGAGAACTGGTCCATAATACATCTTAATTCTTCTTCCATCCCTTTCCCCTCTCCCCTCCCCACCATCTCTCCATCCCCTTCCCATTTACAAAAGTTCTATCATGATTTTGGGGACGCAAATACCACACGGGACATTGCTGTCTGTGCCATGTTTTTTTGAAAGAGTGACTATCCCTTAGTGGAGTTCTGAACCAAAGAAAGTATAACAGTTCTCAACTCATGAGAGGTTGCTTTCTTAGAAAATTCAGTACACATTTAAACTTACAAACACTATCCTGTGACAAGGAGTGTTTGTAAGACAAAAGGAGTGTTCTAGACTCAGAAAATTATAAACAGGTTTTCACTGACCTGAAATGGGCATCATCTGTATACTGGCATTCCTGTGAATGGCAGATGGTCTTCATTGCACACGGCTGCTCTCCATTTCCTAGCACTTCTACAATCTCTGGCCAGGGTGAGGAGTCAGAGGGCATTGGCACCTGTCCCCAGGCTGGTGGTGGGGAGGGGAAACGGGCCGGACTGCACTGCTTAGCAACACAAATCTGGTGAAAGATTTGGTGCCCATCCACCCTCGCCATCACAGTTTTTTGTCTTGTGTTTGTTTTTTGTTGCTGTCATTGTTGCTGAAGCTGTTTTCCAATGGGATTCAAACCTTTCTCAATAGCCCCAGCCTTGGTAATAACATGCGAGAAGCACCCCTAATCATTGCAACACCCAAAAATTCTTCTCACGTTCCTACATAGTGCAGTTGTCTCCATTCAGAACTGCTGGTCTTGGCTGCAACCCCTCCAGGGGCAGAAGCACCAGTGTCTCCTGAGATCCGCGACATGTTGGAACTTAGGATGCTGGGAAACCAAGCAACCAGCCTGACTCCCTGCTACGCAATAGTGAACCTACTGGTGCACAGGGTGAGAGTCAAACATCCCACTTCCCCTGCCCCCTGTTAGCAAATGGGAACCAGAGATCTGAGCATCTCCTGGGAGGTTGACCATAGCAAATAAGGGGGATTTCCTTCTACCATCTCTTTGAAGGCAAATATTTTTATTATTGTTTTGCTTTATTATGATTAATAAAGTACTGCTCTATTCAATATTTTGTTTTGATCAGTTCTATAATGTTCTGTATCTCACTTTATTTTGATATACATGATTGAAAGAACAACTATTATGAAGATAATGAGATATACTCTGATACCTATTACTGTTATCACGGTAACCTGCTGTGAAGTTCTGTACCAATTTCACTACACAGTCTCAGTTGGCTTTTTCTATCTTGTTCTGTTGTATTTTACTACCTTCAAAATAAGATTTTTTAAATAATAATAAAATAAAGAACTGCTGGTCTTTGTCAGCGGGAAAAACAAGTCTGGAGTTTTGAAAAGATTTCTTCTTGCCCTACTGAGATGCTAAGTGGTCGGAGAAGACAGGACGTGAGAGTCTGCTTTGACCACACATACCTCAAAGTATGGAAGAGGAAACTGCTTCATTCCGCGCTTCCTGAGAGACCAAGCCAGGAATAGGCCTGGCAGGACCCAAGTGAGTGACAGCACGGTGAGGTGGCCAGGATGGCAAACTTGAACTTCATAGGCCTTCGGTGTCACGCTGCTATCCCAGAGCCCTCCTCCACTCAAAACGGGTTCCTTTCTTCATGAGTTTCACAGGCATCCGGTCTCCTTCATGTGAGTGGGTAAAGAAAAGAGATGAGAAAGGGATGAAATGAGACGGCTGGAGACGGCTGCTCCAGGGGACAGGAGACTCCACCTAAGGGGACACCGGGAATGGCCGCTGGGGAGCCAGACATGCAGGTGTCACTCTGTCTCTGTTTCAGCACAACTCCCCCACCCCACACACCCACCTGGAACAGAACCATGCTGACCCCAAACCTCCACGGCCTAAAGCAAGTTCAAGGCCGCTGCTGCAGACTGTGCTAACGGAAGCTGATGCCGGGTCCTCTGTCGTGCACCTCGAGAGCAGAAGGTGACATAAGAGGCCAGGAGGAGGGGCTGCTGTGGAAGCACTAGCCACATGCCGGTCCCAAGCGTAGGCTGCAGGTGCGTTCTTAATCTAAGAAGGGGTCTCCACTCAGCCTGCATCCTGAGCAGAACCTGGGTCCAGATGCCACGCTGAAGCCCCAGTTTTGAACTGTAGCCGGGTGTATCCTGAGCCATTCAGCAAATAACCTAACGAAGTCTCAAGAACATGACTGTGGGAAGTAAACCTGTATGATTTGGGGTAAATTCCAAATCGTTGGGACAGTGTGCATAGCTGTATAAACCTTGCAACCTCTAATCTGCCAAACCCTGGAAACCTGCAGTAGTCCCCTGTGTCACCCACTGGCTGAGCCACACGATGGCAGGGATCTCCCTCTAGTGGCAAATTCAGAAACTACAAATTTTAACTCAGGCCTACTCTCAATGACTGGGTTTATCTGACCCCCTATGCACCTGATGCTAAGGATCATTCAGACTGAAGTCCACAGGAGTCCTTAGCTGAGGGCTAAGAACGGTTTGTGCCTTCTTTAGTGGTTGGGAGAGGGAGAATTAAAGAATAATATGATGTGACACATGAAAATTACATAAACTTCAAGTTTCAGTAATTATAAAAGCTTTATTAGAAAAGTAATATTAATTTGTTTGCATATTTTCTTCTATTTCTTCTGGTTGCTGTTATTTTTGGAGACAGGGTCTCACTATGTAGTTATGTATGATTTTATTATGTAGCTCAGGCTGGCCTCAAATTTACAATCCTCCTGCCTCAGCCTACTGAGCACTGGGATTACAAGCATGCACCATCACACCCTGCTACTTGTTCACATGTTTTCTATGCCATTTCCACAAACTACAAAAAAAATGACAAAGTTGAATATTTGCCCCAGAGAACACATGGTCTGCAAATATTTACTAGCCAGCCCTTCATAGAAAATGTCTGCCAACTTTTGCCTAGGCCAGTAATAGCTGAAAGACTGGCAATTCCAAATAGGCCAGGGAGCTCACTACCTCACAGTACATTCACGGGCTGGTCCATTCATTCATTTCATAAGTAATGTGAGAGACACAACCGAAGAGAAAGCTCTTGTACGCACCCAGCACTTGCATTCCATGATGAGAAGTTCCTTTAATATCCACTATGTCCTGCATAATTACATCACTGAAAAAACCTCACATCCTCTCTGGTCCCTGTTCTCACTGGAACAGCATGAAGCTGGGGGTATGACTCAGTGGGAGAGCCCTTACCAGCATGCACGGTACCCAGGGTTCAGACCCCAAGTAAAAGAAAAGAGCATGCTTGCTTCTCTCTTCTTCTCTCTAGCTCTAAGAAATTCTTATCCACAGAGTGCTTTCCTCTAAAGAATTCCTAAAGTAACTTATTCTGCACCTGCCTATCAGCACATCTATCAGGCACCATGATCAGCACTAAGATTCCAAGATACATACAAGTGGAGGATGCGTCTGTAAGACATTGAGCATTTAAGGGACTGGAAGGAGCCTCTGGGGGTAGTTTACAGGGAGACAGGAGGTGAAGAGGAAGTCCTGCCAGCACAGCAATCTGTGCAGACTCAAGGCAGACTTCAGAAAAAGTGGTAGAGAAAGATAAGGAGGAGGAGAAAAGCCAGAAGCAGGGGCGCTCATCTCAGCCCTTCTCAGCAGCTCGGGCAGAGACGTGGAGGAAAGACGGAGACAGAGGCCTACAATCGGCCTGGTATTGTGGGGCTGCAGGCCCACAAGTGTTAGACTTCTCCGTTGTATTCTGGCACCAGAATGTTGCCTTTTATGTCCTGGTGTTCCATACACATTTGAAAGCTCTCCCAACAGCAACAACTGTTTGAATGATTGACAGTATTCTTTGCTTGTATTACCACATTTTCACAGCATTCCCCACCCCCACTGGGTACTGAACTTAAGGCCTTTGCACCGAGCTCCATTCAGCCATTTTTTAAAATGTATTTATTTGTTGATTTATTTTAAGCTGGGGTCTCATTAAGTCACTACACTGCATAAGCTGTGTTCAGACTTGCAATCCTCCAGCCTCAGCCTCCAGTAGTGCTGGGATTACGGGACTGCACCACCAGGCTCAGCTTCTTAGCAGCTTCTGAAGGGAGTATTATCACCATTTTAAAAATGGAGGTTGAGGGAAATAAGGGATATGCTTAAGGTCTCCCACTTCAAAAACAGCAACATCTAAGCATAAACCCTAGGGAAGCTTTTATTCATGTGAACAAGAACATTAAGGCAACACTCTGTAAAACTGGGAAGCAGGGTCAATTTCTAACAAAAATGTCTAGCAATAGATAACCCATATGATGGACAATTACTGAGCCAGGAAAGTGCATAAATTAGAACCCTACATATCAGCATACATTAATATAAGAAAGTGACATTAATATTGAAAATAGTGAGTTAAAAAAATACAAGCTACAAGCCAGGTATGGTGGTGCATGCCTATAATCCTGGCATTCAGAGAGACTGAGTTGTGTCTCTCCAACTAGATTGTTAGTTGGATCAGTGGCTAAGTGAGGAGTCCCATGTAGTATGTACATTATAATCTTCAGAACAAAGAAATGGCCAAAGGAAACTCCGAACTTGATAACTTTGCTTTTATTTACATAACTCTTCGGTGTAGCAGTGTGCTATGTAACAGAACATAAACCTCAAGTACTATACAGTACAGGATAATCACCAAATATTACAGTGCTGTATAAACAGGGTGTACTGTACCAAAAAAAAAACATTGAGATTCTATAAACAACACAAACATGGGCCATAGGTCTGAACAGCAGTTAATTGGGTGTGGCATTAAACGAGGAAAATCTGAGCCCAGTGTAGTGGTATATGCCTGTAATCCAAGCACTCAGGAGGCTGAGGCAGGAGGATAGTTGCAAGTTTGAGACCAACCCGGGCTATAAAAGGAGTTCAGAGTCATTCTGAACTGCACAGCGAGACTTTGCTCAAAAAGACAAAAAATAAAATAAAACGAGGACTACATAATAACAAATGCAAAGCAATGTGCCTGTTACCTTCAGATACATATACAGTAAAAGTCTGAAAAAATGTAGAGGAATGAGAGACACTGAATTCAACACATTACTTCTGAAGAAAAAGGAGCCCGTTAGGACAGAAGGAAAGGGCACTCCAAGAAGAGGAAGCAGCGAGTTGAGAACCTGCAGTAGGGTAGTGTTTACAGGGATTGGCACAGGTTTAATGGGCTGATTCAGAAGAGGAAAGCAGGGTGGGGAGGGAGAAAGGATGAGACTGAGGGTGCTGGGGCGCTGTGGCTTATAACTGGAATCCGTGCTGAGACAGGCAAGCATGAGGCCGGCCTGGGCGCCATAGCGAGTTCAAGAGCAGCCCAAACTACATAGCAGGACCCTGTCTTTAAAAGCAAAGAGGGAGGGAGGGAGGCAGAGACAGTGGGAAAGGGAGAGGAGAAAAAGGAGAGGGAGGAGGAAGGGGAGTCGGAGGGAGAGGGAGCCAGATATCATCCTGGATGAGGAATGAAAAGCCCATGGTAGGACCAATTTCATGTTTCTCAATAGACAATGGGCAGCCAATAACAACCTTAGTGAGAACCCTCGGTAGCACCAGGGAAAGTAGATTAGAGCAGTTGGCATCCAAGGAAGGGAGAGATGCTGAGGAGAACCTGAAATAAGGCAGTCAGTGATGGGAAAGTAAAGTATACCAGTAAGAAATTTGTACCATCAACCAAGAAACACGCCTATCAACAAGAAACAGGTAGAGGGCCAGGGACATAGCTCAGTAGCAAAGTGTCTGCCTGGCAAGTAAAAGGTCCCCAGTTCAATTCCCAGTACCAAAAAAAAGCAAGAGGTGAAATATTGTACACCACTGAACTGAAAAAAATTACAGCTATTCTCAATAGCTTAGATGAATCTCAGTATGCTGAGACATTCAAGTGCCAGCATGCTGTGCAGAGGAAAATATAAATCTTAATGAAGCTTAAAAACAATCTAAATACTTTAGCCATATGTAAGTAAATAGATATGTGTTTATATGCATACATGTGTTTGAGAGAGATGGAAGACGGAAATGAATGCAAACAAGGGTACTGACTTCTTTGGGACACGGGAGGAGTCGCATGAGTACATTTGTATGCACCTATGTGCTATGTACGTACACGCATCACCTGGAAAGTCATTCGCTGACCAATGATGTATCATAACTAAGAATTGTGCTTAATCCATTCTGTGTACTAAACGTCGTAACGAGAAAAAAGATAAGGTAGGAGATTATGTATTTTTGAGATATTTTTCAGGGAACGCTCGAACTTGCAGGCCCACTTCGCTGGCACTTAGGTGCAAGAAAGCCGCCCCGCGCGCTCTTCCCGCCTCCCAATGGGAAGCTGAGTGACCGGACCGAATTCCAGAGCTCTAGCCGAGCTAAAGCGGAGCCCGGCAATGGCGGGCCGAGAGGGCGGGGGCGAGCGGTGGGCGGGGCTAAAGAGGCGGTCCGGCGCAAAGTCCTACTGCGCAAGCGCAGCAGAACGCCTCGCCGCCATGGCGCCGGCGCCGTCCAGTCAGCCGCGGGTGGTGGCGGCTACTTCCCTTCAGGAAGCCGGGTCTCCGCCTCCTCCTCCCACCCCGCCTGCTCGGCGGCGGAGGCGGCGGCGGCGGCAGCGGTTGTTCCTGCCTCTCCGCCACCTCCACCGCCGCCAGTCCTTCGGCCGGCGGCGTTGGCGGGGAGGGGGACAGTAGTTGTAGATTCCTCCCCTGCCTCAGCGAAGGTGAGTTCCCGCCCGGCGGCGGGGGCGTCCCGTTCTCAGCGCCCCGGCTCCCGCGGCCCCGCGCAGGCCCCGCGCGCCGCGCCGTGTCGTGCCGTGCCGCCCCGCCCCGCGTGTGCGCAATGGCCGCCCGGGGCGCGGCCGGCGTCTCCGGAGCGCGGCGCCCGGCTCCCCGCAGAGGACCAGGGGACGCCTCGGAAGGGAGAGAGGCGGCCAGGCAGGGCGTGCGCCCCTGGGGCGTCAGGGAAGGGAGAGGGGGGCGGGCCGGGGACCCCGGAAATCGAAGGGGCAGACCTCGGCGAGCAGCGCCCAGGCCTGGGGAGTGAAACTCAGCGTCCAGGAGAGTAGTGCTTTCACGGTAGGAATTTGATCAGTGGAGTTAGGGATGGGGACGGGAGTCATTCTAGGAAATAGTTCGGGACTTTAAAGTTTGCAGAGCTTTTCTGGAGAAGAAGGGGTGAAGGGGAATCACCCTAGAGTTTTCCAAGCGCCCCTTTCCCATACTGCGGATTGAACCCAGGGCCTTTGTATATTCCTAGTCCTTACTTTAATTTTGAGATAGTCTTGCAGCAAAGTTGCCCAGGGCGGGGTCGAACTTGGCGATCCTCTGGTCTCAGCCTCCCAGAGTTCTGGGATCACAGGTCTGTGCCTTCCCTAAACTTTTTGAGGACGTGACACTGTAAGATAAGTTACTAAGATTACAAGCCCATTTTAATAGTTATCTGAGTCTTAATGTGTATCTACCGGGAGTAGAAATAAAGGTGGAAATTAGAACAGTGAAAACAATTTATTTCTTCACTACAGATAGTAGGGAGAAAAGTTGAAACTTTATTCGTTTTTGCTCAGAAGAGACTGGGTCTTTGAAAGGAGACTGCCGGGGCTGGGGATTTAGCTCAGCGGCATAAGCGCCTGCCTTGTAAGCAGGCAGTCGTGAGTTCGATCCCTGGTACCGATAAAAAGGAAAAAGACAAAAAAAAAAAAAAAGAAAGAAAGGAGACTGCCTAAGGAGGGGAGGTGAATAATCACAGAGGGTTAGTCATTTTGTAAAGTCAAGTGGGCCAGCTGTCTGCTGGCTAGGAATTAGCAAGTTAATCTCCGACACAGACGGCCCACCGCTCCTTGAGAAAGACATTCCTGCGTTTTGGCCGCTGTCTGTGCTTCTCAGAAAAATAGGGAAGAGGGCTGGGGTGTAGCGCAGTGGTAGAACTCACACAAGACCCTGCCTGGATTCTATCCCCAGCACCAAAAAGAAGAAAAAAGGCACCAGGGAAAGGTTTACAATTGTAAGCCCTTTTTAGTTAGTGCTTTTAAAAACAGGTCGGCGCTGGACTTGTAGGTCAATGGTAGATTTCTCTTGCTTACCACGCCTTACCTTCAGTACCCAGCACAAGAAATAGGTGAGACTACAGTGTAGCCAGATGTAGTGGCACACTCCTATAATCCCAGGCTTGGGCGGCTGAGGCAGGAGGATCAGGGCAAGTTCAAGACCAGCCTGAACCACATAGCAGGACCCTGTCTTTAAAAGGAAAAACCAAACAGGCAAGGTCAGTGGCCGGTCATCAGGTGTTGGCTAGAACAAACTGAATTCTTCTGACTGCTCAGAGCTTTTCCCAAATGGGAATTCAAAGTGGGAGGGGAGTTGCTGGGTTATCTCAGAGACCTGGTCATAGATGGCTGGAGGTCATGTTCAGTTTTGGTTAAGTCTCTGTACAGAGTTACGGAGTTTTTACAGTTCTCACCAACACATTTCCCTTGACACAGCTATTTCCTGACTGTCCCAAGCTAAGAGATGTTTGCATTCTTACAAGTAGGATACTATAACCTGCAAATAGCCTGTTGTTAGCTGGCAGAAAAGGCTTTAAAGCAACTTTGGACTTGGTTTTAGAGTATTTATTTCCCCTCAAAAGATCTCAGTAAAACATTCAGACATTGACTTTTATAATTTTTAGTATTTGCTTTCTTGCTTCTGGTTTGTTTTTGTTTTCATCTATAGAGTATGAGATGATAGAAGCTACAATATTACAGAGTAATTTAGAGTCCTTTCTCTAGGAGGGACAACCATAAATGTAATAACACTGTAAATCATTTCTTGTGGTGTGGACACCAACAATCCAAATACTCTGGGAAGCTAAAGCAGGAGGTTCACAAGTTCCAGCCCAACCTAGGCAGCTTAACAAGATTGTGTCTCAATAAAAGACTGGCTAGGGTTGTAGTTCTGCAAAAGGCCCTGGCATCAGTCCCTGTAAAACATATATAATAAAGTTCATTAGAAATTGATTGCAACCAGGTAAGTGACTGAAGACAGCCTAGAGGATAAATATCATTCACTGTTCTGAGATACAAAATAAAATCATTTTCCCTTTTAAACCAAACTACCTGCTTGTCACCAAGTACACCTGAGCAGCTAGTAGGTGTCAGTGTGGTTCCCATGCCAGATTTGAAAACAGCTCTTACCAGACTTGATACTTAGAGGGTTTTATTTGTTTTGTTTTGTTGCAATGACTTTGCATGTGTGCAGACTTTAAAAGATGGCAGTTCATACAGTGCTAACAGTGACTTTTCCATACACCTTCAAGGTAGTAAAATGAGAATACTAAACTCAAAAAGTTTGACTAGTAATAGATGCTCCTTTCACTGCTAGCTGTGACTCTTCCTGGGCTTGAGTTTTGTCATCTGTTGGGTGGGTTATTGGGACTGGTCTGGCAGTTCTCAGTCAAGGGTGATCTCACACCAGACACAGTGTCTGGAGACATTTTTCCTTGTCACCTCCAGGTAGGGAGGGACATGGTGAGGGAGCACAAGTGCTACAGGCAATTTGGTGTAGGCCAGAAGTGTCACAAACATCCTAAGATTTATGGGCTGACCACACAGAAACACACAAATAGAATTAACCAACCCAGAATGTCAGGGATATTCAAAGTGGACCCTGCACTAACTGCACATGACTTTTAACAGCATTAGCGGTCCTGTGTTGGTGTCCTTCCATCCCCCAGTCTGGCTGTGTACAAGAATTGTGATTAATGAAACATGAAACTGCCCTTTAATGATCATTAACTGACATTCAAAGACTAATGAAATCTCTACAGCGTTGCAGTTGAGATTATTTAGCAAACTCTTACCTAAAAAATTATTTTTTGCCCTGGTACCAAAAAGAAAAATTATTTTTTGTCACTATTTCAGGTACGTATCCTTCATTAGCAGTTCAGGTAACTTGGCAGATGGTAAATATTTGGTATGTTACACTATTTAAAGCACAATTAGGACTTAGCATTTTCTTAGGTAGTTACAAGAGCCTTAAGTAGCCGGGCATGGTGACTACCATTTAGGAGGCTAAAACAGGATGATAAAGCTTCTGGGCTACAAGAAAAAGATGGCTTGATACTTCACCAGGATCTTTTTTTCCAGAGGGAGTGGGGAGAGACCTTGTTCGGAGATTTCTCCAGAACTTATCAAAGAAGTATCATGCTCAGATATATCACAGTTCCATCCTCCCTTTCAAAATCTTAGTAGGAACCAGGCATGGTGGCACACACTTGTAACCTTAGGAGACTGAACCAGGAAGATGACATGTTTTAGGCCAGCCTGGACTACATAGATGCTGACTCAAAAAAACAAACGGGGGCTGGGGAATTTTCGTCATTAGCAGAATGTTTGCCTAACGTGTGCAAAGTCCTAGGTTCAGTCCCTGCTACCACACAAACAAAAAAATTACCCAGGTGTAGTAATGCATGCCTTTAATCCTAGCACTCAGGAGGCTAATGCAGGAGAATCCCTGAGGGTCTGAGATCAGCATGGACTATATATTATATTCAAGGCCAACCTATCAAGATCCTGCTTAAAAAGAAATTCTGATGGGACCATTAAAACTGCTTTGAAGCCTGAACCAATTTGAATTAGCTCCCAAGTTCCCGCTACTAGGGAGACTGAGGAAGGAAGATTACTTGGGCCTGGGAATTTTAGACTAGGCTGGGCAAAAATGGTGAGCCCTTGCCTATCTTAAACCAAAAAGGTAATATAGTGTATCACCATAGTCAGTTTGTATATAGTCTGAGTTAAAGGAAGTTCTGTAAATCTCTGTAGTTAATCTTCTTATCTTGCCGACTTTAGAGTCAAATCACTTTAAAATAAATAATTGAAAGATAGTATTTTTTTTTCTTGAGGTAGTATATTTTTACCAAATTTTTTTTCTAAAATATTTCTGGTTTAGAATTATTACTTGGAGCACAATATTTGTAAGGAAAAAAAATTTTGAGACGAAGTATTGCTATATAATCCATTCTGGCGTTGAACTTGTAGCATTCCTCTTGCCTGCCCAAGTGCAGGAATTACAGGTGTGTACCACCAAATCAAGTACAAGCAAACCCAACTTAACTATACACTGACATTAAGCTTAGTTTTTGAAGATACCCAGTGTAACAATTATTTATGGAGTTTTTTTAGTTTTGTGTTGTTTTGAGACCAGGTCTTACTATATGGTTCAGGCTGGTCTTGAACTCTGAGATCCTGTTTCCCCATTGCTAGAATTACAGGCATGTACCACCATGGCCGATGGCTGTGGAGTGTTTATAAAATCATGCTTTTGCAAAAATTAAAACAATACAGACATACAGAGAACAAATGTTAAATGGTTCCTGTATTTCTTCTAACCCCACTTCCAAGACCCAATTGAGTTGAGTTCATACGTTTTCAGGGTTTTGTTTTATAAAAATTGAGCTGACACACAGGATTGGACTATCAAATCAGATTGACATACTTCTGCAGTGTAATCCAGGAGTGAAGCTTAGTCATTAAGTTCAGAGGTACAGGCAACTGAGAGCCTCAAATGAGATAGAGAAGCGTCTAGCACATAAAAGATGGCTCTGCCTGGAGTGTTTAACCCTGGCCCAGGATAATAGGGTTTCCAGGTAAGGCTGGCAGGGGTGCTGCCCAAAGAGATCATGAATTACCTCCATATTCTACTCCAGGAATATGTGGCTTTTGTAACATAGTCTGTACTGAGATTTGGGGCCTATTACTATCAGCAATCCCTAGCCAGGGACGCTTTACTAGGGAAATTTTGGAAATGAGGTGTCCTCCCTCTTGGCATGTAGAGGCCCTCAGCTCAGGTCTGGGTGTCACCTATATGACCTGTGCCTTCCCCAGAAAGGAAGGAAGTCAATCCAAAACCATATAGTAGTTCCTTCCCTACAGTAAATACACATATACACATTTAATTTTTGCTTATATGTTTTTTTGTTTTTCTGAGACAGGTTCTCCATATGTAGTTAAGGCTGGTCTTGAGTTCGCAGCAATCCTCAGCTTCCCGACTGCTGGGATTACAGGTGTGTGCCACCACGCTCAGCAGTTTTCGATTGTGTATCTTAGATTGTTTATAGCAAAATTGAGTTTTTGAATAGCTACTTAACCAGCATCCTACATTTTGTTTTTCCCATTTTTACATCATGGACGGTTCTGACTTGGCTATGTAGTCCTGTTTTCCAGTTGGCTTCTGTGTCAGTCCATGCTGTGTTTCTGTAACAGTACCACGGCTGGGTGATGTGTGTAGGAAGGAGATTGTTCCTCACAGTCCTGGAGGCTGGGAACTCCTGAATGATGGGACCAGCATCTGGCAAGAACCTTCCTGCATCCCTGTATGGTGGAAGTGTGTGTCCCTCAGCATAGGCAGTAACACAAGGATAAAGGGACCATGCACGTACCCTGAACACTTCCCACGGGCCCCACCTCCCAGCACTGCTGCATTCAGCAGTACAGTTCCATCATGTGCTCCTTGAGCTATATATTCCAACCAGAGCATCCTATTTTTAAATCTGTAATCCCAGCACTGAGTGTGGGTTAAAGCAGGATTTCCATGAGTTCAAGGCCAGCCTGCACTACATAGCAGGACAACGAATATTTCTACTGTTGAAAACTTTGTCTTCCCACAGTTGGTCCTGGGGGTTGAACCCAGGCCCCACACACTGAGCTACATCTTCAGCCCTTTAAAAAAAATAACCTGTTAGTCTTGAGACAGGGTCTCAGTGAGTTACCCAGGGTGAATTTGAACGTGTGACCTTCCTGCCTCAGCATCCCTAAGTGCTGGGTTTACAGGCATGCACCACCATGGTCAGCATTTTTAAAACTTTAGATTGAAGTGTAGACATCAAGTGTAAAGGTAGCATCGTGGAAATAGATTCTTTATTATGAGAAAAACTTGGTTGAAGTTGATACATGAATGTAATGATAACTTTGAGGAGCTTACATGAGTCTTTTAAATGAAATGCATATGATCACATTAGTACCAACTATACAAGGACAAGTAAAGGAGAATCATTTGTGGCTTCCGTCTGATGCTCAAGTGACATTAGTGGTGTCCAGTCATCTTTCAGTATCGGCAGGGGATTGGCTTGCTGCAGGTAGCAGAATCACAGATGTTGACATCCCTTCTGTGAAGTGGGGTAATATTTGCACATGGCCTGAACCTGTTCTCCCATGTACTTCAGATCATAATAATGCCTAACACGTTATGCAAACATGTTACATTATGTTGTTTAGAAGATAATGACAAGGAAAAAAGACTGCATGTTTAATATAGGCACAATTTTCAATTACCAGCTGTCAGCAATTGGTTTAAGCCAAGGATGTGGACCCACAGCTGAGAGGGACTGCCGAAGCTAGCATCAGTGACTGTCCTCAAGTGTACTGCGGCTGGGTGTGCTCTCACACACCTGTCTGTCATCCCAGCACTCTGGGAGGCAGAGGTAGAAGGATCATAAATCCAAGCCCAGTGAGACCCTGCCTCAACAATAAGTGTTAATTGGGAAATGGGAAGAAAATGTTCAAGTGAGATGAGGGGAAAAGAGAGAAGGAACAAGGAAAAAATAGGGGAAAGAATGGAGACAAAGCTTTGTAAATAGGACAGGGAGGGAGATAGAAGAAGCAAAATATATCATGTGCGGGTACAGATTCTCTATGGTGAATGTGATCATTCTGAATATCTAAAATGTACCAAAAAAGGGGGGAATGTTCGTGGGAGTCAATCCCCAGTACCACCAAATGAAAAAAAAATTTTTTTTTGAAATTTTGCTGTAAAACATAAAATGCCATGACTGAATTTTTAGCCAACCTTCACATATAGGTGCCCCTGACCATTTCCAGAAAGTTTATAATTTTGCTAGTGCTACAGAAACTTCCTTCAAAATGCTATTTTCTGAACCAAACAAAAATAATTGTACCATATTAGATGTTAGAGGCTTACTAAACATTTCAGATTGCCATTCTAAAGAGCAGAAAGCTATTACTGTAGCATTGTCAGCACTCAGGATATTAGGAGTTGAGGTGGTGTATGGGATAATACCAGTACATATTTAAAAACATCTTAAAGGTTTACTGCGATCTTCTGTCTTACCCCCCTTCATCTTCTCCGTAGGTACCATATTGAATGAAGAAAGACTGAATTTACAAGTGCTTTTTGTAAAAGTCACCTGTGGAGTAGTGCTACAGTTTGAATAATAAAACATTTTACATTATGAGGTAGGTTGAAAATGAAAGAAATAGGTCCTGTTGAAGCTTTTCAACGTAGCAGATAAATGTCATCTATGTCATCTTATTTGATCCTTGCAAAAACCATGTGCGGGAAGGCAATGTCCTCTTAATGGACGAGGAGAAAGACAAAGAAAAGAAACATGACTTACATTTGGGGAATTACAGTTTAAGCTCAGGTCCTTGTAACTTTGAAGCTCATTTTCTTTTCCCCATGTCTTCCATTGTATCCAGAAAGCCACTGTACACTTAGTTCTTACAGAAAATAAAAAAGGAAACAAGCTTATAATCCAGTCCTCTGGAAGGGTGAGGCAGGAGGATCACAAGTTCAAACCCAGCCTGGACAACTGAGTGGCTTATTGAGATCCTGTGTCAAAATTTAAGGCCTGGGGCTGTAGCATAGTGTGAAGGCCCCCAGTATGGCAGGAGTGGCCAGGAGGAGAGAAAGATAAAGCAAGAGTAGGATTATAAAGTTTGAACTGGAAACTACTAATATGAGTCAAGAGATATTAAAGCCTGCCCAGAGGCTTCTCCTACAGTAGCTAAAGATTATAAATACCATATGTAACAACCTTATGCTCAACTTCTCCCCCCACTTTTTAAAAGAGCCTTAGAATTGTAGATGCTAGAGTTAAACGATGACTTAATGTCCTTACTAGTCCAGGCATGTCTAAGCCTGTAAGTGAGGTCAGACTCCCTATCCGGTGTTCTTTCCCTTTATGTGACGTGGCTTCTCATTCTGTATCATCTTTCCTGTGTAACAGTGTCCCGGAAGATGAACGGTCTTAGTACACTACATTGCAGTACTCTTAAGTCCTGGATGAACTGTTGGATCCATGAACTGTGACACTGATAGCTGGGATACCAAAGTACTAGATAATACACACACACACACACACACACACACACACACACACGTGGAAAAAAGGCTTCGTTTTCAGGTTTATAGGAAGTAAAATAGTAAGGTAGAGTTTATGCGTATGAGATAATTAGTTTATGTTGTACAGTTCAAAACTTTGAATTAATCTTCATAACAAGATTGTGCTTGATTTCAGGTGAATGGGAGTAGAATATTGGACAAAAATAAATTTTGTGATCTCTGCATCATGATTTTTAGCTACCTGATTGTTGTACAGTCTCACTATTTGGGGATAGTTCATGCTGAAAAACTGAAGCAAGTACTACATAAATATGACCAGATTTCTCCAGCCAGTCCTCAGCCTAACAAAGGTAAGCTTCCTTCACTTCTTCACTCATATCTGTGCCACCACTGGTCTTTGGGACTGTCTTCTTTGACTTAACCTACTCTCTTCAGGGTTTGTCCATGTTGCACTGTGTATCAGTATTTCATTACTTTTTCAGTGTAGAATAGTATTCTACTGTATGAATACACCACATTTTGATTCTCTTACACAACTACAGCCACTTACCAGCTGATGAACAATCGGGATGGGTTTCCACTCTTTATCACTGACAGTATTTATTCCATTGTGTGATTGTACCACCATTTGGTTTACCCATTCACATACTGAGTGAAATTTCAGGGGGGTTTTCTTTTGGGTACTACTACAAATAAAACTAAGAACATTCATGTGCAAGTCTTTTGCTAGGTATATATTGTCTATTATTTGGGGTAAATAGGATTGGTAAGTATGTGTATAACTTCTCACGAAACTGCCAAACTTGCTAAGTGTTTATACCATTTTGCATTCCGACCAGCAATCTGTGAGCCTTCTTGTACCACAGCCTTACCACTACTAGTATTGTCAGTCTGGATTTCAGTCATTCCTGTGTGTGTGTGTGTGTGTGTGTGTGTGTGTGTGTGTCTTGGTTATTTTTCCTCTCATTGCTGAGACAAAATACCTGGGAGCCAAAGTTAAAAAAGGAAAGGTTTATTTAGCTCACAGTTTGTACAGGTTTCAGTGCATAATCAGCTGACTTCAAGGTAGAGTGTCATGACAGAGGGCAACAATTCATGGCAGGGGAAGACAGCAAGAACAAAGGGGGGAATAAACCTCTTTCTGCCCCTCTTATCCAGACTGCTGAGATTAGGATGGTGCCAATCCAGTCAGTGAACTGGTCCAGCAAGCACTCAGCCTTAATCTCAGCATTGCACTATGAATCATTCACAAACTGTAGATTCAGCTACCTCTGAAAAGGCCTGTCGCCCATCACTGCATGAAGCTTTGGGGAGACATTAGGACACAAACAGTATAGAAATACTCATAGTGATTTTAATTAACATTTACATGATGGCTAATGATCATCTTTCATGTGGTTCTTGGCCATTTGTATATACATTCTTTACAAGTGTCATAAAATATTTGGCCCATATTTAATCAAATATTTGTTACATTGTTATCATAATCAGAATTTTCATACTACTTAAATTGAAAACCAGCTAATCTTCCTAATTCATCAAATCAGGCCTCACTTAAAACTCCTTTTCTCCCAGGAAAATAATTGATTTTTAACAACTAGAGATCTGTATCAGACTTCCTTTTGTTAAAGGGAAGAAGTTTTCATTTCTACATGTGTTTTGCTGTTCCTTCCTAATTTTTGGAGATAAAATAGTCCCCAGAAGTGTGTAGGGTGAGAAGTGTATAGGGTGTTGATTATGGTAAGTACACTTTCTGCTGTATTTATATTTATTCAGAATTGAAGTGGAGGTAAGAAAAAGTATCAGGAGCAGTGAACGGTTCCCCTCTCTCCCTCCTGTAAAAGAGTTGAGCAAGCAAAGTTCTGATGCATCTATGATCTTCCGAAGCTGTTTTCTGTGTCAGTTCTATCTCTTCTAGCTTTCTGCTCCATGTCCTCCCCTGATCCTCTCACCAGTACTTTGAGAGAACAAACCCAAGGTGTTCTAGAATGCTTTTAACCAATCAGAAGTCATAGAACGAAACCCAAGTGCTACACAGAAGACACAGAACTCTGTCTCTCACATCCCCCATACACTACACCTAAGAGTGGTTTTCAGCTCCGAGCTGAATCTCTCATTTCCAGCATTCCCAAACCATTTTACAAACATCCTTTTATTATTAAGCCTTACAGTACTATAGTCAGGTGAGTGTGTTTGTTTATCCTGTTTGAGTAAACTGAAGATTCTGAAGATCAAGTTACCTTTTTGTGGTTCGCTAGAAACCAATGTACAGCAAGTTGATTAACCAGAAAAAAATTTCAGAACTTTAGAAATTACCTAAATACAAGATCAGCCTTCCCATATTCCACAGATGTGTGGTTCTCGTTCAAACCTCCCTGTGCATCTTACCCTTTAGCTTTACAGCAGCACCCTCTGTCCTTTGTGTCGGCTCCTTTCTGCCCTCTTCTGCCCACTTTAGAGAAAGAGACCTTACTTGTGAGTGCCCTGGGAGAGGTCTGAGCATCCTGACTACTTTTTGGCACATGTTGTCATAGTTAACTTTATGCGGACATAGGTTTTAATTTGTTTGGGCTGCTTTATTTTTGAAACTAGAGCAGAGGAAATGTTCAGAACAAAATAATATAATAAGGCTTTTCTCCCCATCTTCCCTGCAGAGAATCCCTTTTTGTCAACCTAATGAAGCATTCAAAGTCATATGACTCTTTTCAAGATGAACTCGAAGATTATATTAAAGCGCAGAAAGCCAGAGGCTTAGAGCCAAAGACTTGTTTCAGAAAAATGAGGGAGGACTACTTGGAAAGCTGTGGGTACAGGGAAGAAGTTGATTCCAGACCCAGCTATAGAATGTTTGATCAAAGACTCCCGTCTGGTACCATCCAGACTTATCCGAGATCACGCAATATTTCCCAGACAGAAAACCGCTTACCTCAGTGGTTCCCAGCTCACGACAACAGGCCGAGACTAGAGTCTCTGAGCTACTGTCAGTTTCCCAGGGACTGTTTCTCAGAAAAACCAGCACCCCTGAACCTCAGCCAGCAAGAGTATAATCACGGTTCAGCCAGTGTAGACTCGGGAGTCCCCCAGTACCTGTCCTCAGGAGCCAGGGCTGGTGCCCATCAAGCCAGTCATCAGAAAAGAAGAAGGCGCCCAGAGGAAGGCAAAGAAAAGCCGAGGGAGGAGCGGCCCAAGCACAAGAGGAGGAGGAGTCTTGAAGAGGCAGATTTAGAAGAGCACTCAAGCATCCAAAGAAAGAAAACAGAGGTAGAAACGGAACCTGTGCAGGGCGGTGCAGAAAAGCCTAAGCATCGAAAGGAGAAGAAAAGCCGAGACGTAGGCTCTAGGAAGGAGGACCGCAAGCGCAGGAAGGAGAAAAAGGAGCAAGGCGAAGAAAGAACAGAGGAGGAAATGCTCTGGGACCAGTCTATCCTGGGGTTTTGAAGCTCTTGAGTCGGCTCTCCTGAGGTTGAAACTGAAAAAGTAGTTGAGGAGCTTGGTGTTATGATGTTCATGTTCCTATCACTTAAGTGAAAAAGTAGTTTAATTCTAACAAAGGCCAGGTGAACACGAAGTATTTAGGATGCTTGCTGTGTTGGAAATTTTCCTCATTTTCTAAAAACATCACAGTTTTCTTACATTTGATACAATTTTCCTTTAGGAGAGTGGTTCTAGTTTATTCAGATTGCCATGATGGAATTATTTTCTCTTGGGGAATAATTTATTTTAAACTGGAAGATTAACAGGCTTTGCAGAATATTTCTTGATTGGATTTGTTTTCTCTATGAGTTGGGTATTTTTATGTTCACTGGTTTTCTCTATAAAGCCGTTTAGATTTTTTCCCCCTTTGTTAACTTGCAGTATATTTTCTAGGTTGGAAAATGGAATATTATAATAATAATAAGCTTATGTTACATATAGTTCTAAAAGTTTCAAAGAGTCTTGATACAAAATCAGTTTATATTCCAGAGAAGTTTATAATAAAGTTTTATTAATAATAAAATTTCTATGTATTGTCAGTGATTTGTTCCTACTCAACAGTGATTTTTTTCTGAAAAGGAGAAAAGCAACAACTAGACAGTCAGTATGTTCTTCCATGGCAAGATGTTTTAGTAACATTTTCAAGTTGTAAAAATTCTTTCCTTAGAGTCGTGGTGGTGCACGCCTATAATCCCAGCATACTGGAAGCTGAGTCAGGAAGATCACAAATTGCAAGCCAGCCTGAGCTACAGAATGAGACCAAAAGGAGAATATCTCCTGTCTTAGTTATTTTTCTCATTGCTGAGACAAATTCCTAATACCCAAAGTTAAAGGACGAAAGGTTTATTTAGCTCACTGTTTACAGAGGTTTCAGTTTATAATGGGCTGGCTCCAAGGCAAGGTGGCATGGCACAGGGACATGACAGAGACAAAAAAGCTCGTGGCAGGCAGAAGGCAGTGAGGCAGCAGCAGGAACCTGCCTCTCGCTTTTACCCTTCCAGGCTGCCCACCCTTTGAACCTTCCATTATTCACACCCAGAACTATGCCAAGCCAATCAGTGGACTCCTTTATAATCACACTGTAGCATCACACACCCTAGATCCCGCCATCTGTGACCACATGACGCTTTGGTGGCATCTAGATAGAAGCCATAACATCTGCTATCCCAGACTTACTCGTATTTGAGTCCAGCTTTTAGGACAGAAATCTATGAATGACCACAATTTTTCCACGCAGTTGAAACTGAAGAGAGGGATGTGTGAGAAAATCTCCTTAGATTATTCTGTCTTGTCTACCCATAAGAATGCTCAACAGATTAGGAAGGGGATGTGATTTCCTCAAAATGATTCAGATGCGTTGAGATAGAAGGAAGTTGGATGGTAAGGAGAGTGAGAGAAAATAAAAATGCCTAAGATATGATATGTAGTGATACTGATTCCCCAAGATGAACAAGTATTATTTATCACACTAATGTTAACAATGATCCCAGTTCAGTAGTTCACAGAACACAACTAAGTATATATCACCCATATCCGTTTATTTGTGTTTTAGTACCAGGGATCAAACTCATGACCTCACACTTGCCAGGCATGTGCTTATGCCACAGAACTAAACCCCCAGCCCCTCCATATCCTTTTAAAACCAAAGGAATCTGTTATCTCTCTGCATACCCTGTCTAAAAAAATAAAATAAAAAACAATGTTTAAAAAGAAATGGGGGGGGGGGGCAGTAGCTCAGCGGCACAAGCACCTGCCTGGCAAGCACGAGGTCATGAGTTCAATCCCTAGTACCAAAATAAATAAATGAAAAATCAATAAAAATAAATTCCATTTTGAGGTTATTTGAAATGTTTCAGTAGCATGCTCACTATGTCCAGTGAATCAAATGTAGGGCTTGGGGAGTTAATATGATCAGGTTCTGGGCTCATTCATCACAAGACAAAAATGCCAGGCACAGTGATGCATGCCTGCATTCCCAGCACTCAGGAGACTGAGGCAGGAGGGAAACAAATTCAGTGCCATCCTAGACAACTAGCAAGTTCCGGGAAGCACTTGGACTGCATAGTGAGACCCTGTTTCAAAAAGTAAAAAAAGAAATCAGCTTCAACATCCATGGATGAGGCCACCAAGCATGAATCAAAAGGACTAGCGGTTAAATCCTACACTGAGAGCTGTATCCCCAGCCACCACCACCCCTTCTTTTGGACAGAATCTTGTTAAATTCCCTAGGCAGAACTCAGCAATCCTCCTCCTCCTGTCTCAGCCTCCCAAAGGACTGGAATAATAGACATGTCTCACTAAATTGTCACAGCTGTCCTCAAACTTTCCCTCTTCCTGCCTGAGTTCCTGAGATTACATGTGTCAGCCTCTGCACCTGGCTCAAAAATATTTTTATAAACTGGATGTGAATTGGACATGGTGGTACATGCTTATAATCCCAGTGCTGTGGAAGGCAGAGGCAGGAGGATCACAAATTCAAACCCACCCTGTACAATGTGGTAAGAACCACTCAAAATTGTTTCAAATTTAAGATGCTGGAGATGTAACTCACTACGAAGGTCCCAGATTTAACCTCCACTACAATACCAAAAGAAAAAAATGTATGTATCTAAATAAATGGAGACACAAACCATGTCCACATATTGAAAGACGTCATAATGTTAGGAAGATGTCAGTTCTCCTCACATAGACCTATACAGTCAGTGTAGCCCCAAGAAAAATTGCAAATGGCTTTGGAAATTGACTAGCCAAATTTTATATGAAAAAATACCATGAGTAATTAAGATAGGGGCTGGGGGGCGGGGCTGGGGATTTAGCTCAGCTGCTTAAGCACCTGTCCTGCAAACATGCAGTCCTGAATTCGATCCCTGGTACAGATAAAAAAAAAAAAAAAAAAAGATAGGGGTTGGGAATTTAGCTCAGCAGCATAAGCTCCTGCCTTGCAAATGCATGGTCGTGAGTCAGTCCCCACTACTGATTTTTTTAAAAACCTCCTGTTGCTCTGGCTGGGTGTGGTGGCTCATGCCTGTAATCCCAGCACTTGGGAGGCTGAGGCAGGAGGATCGTTGCAAGTTTGAGACCGGCCTAGGCTACAAAGCGAGCTCAAGGCCTTCCTGAACTGCATAGAGAGACCCTGTCTCAAAAAGACCAAAAAAATTAAGATATGCCTTGGGAATAAGGGAATGATAGGGAGAAGACTTGATTTCAGGCAGAGGAAGACCAGAAAACCTGTCACATTGCACAAAACTCAATTCCAGTTGAATCACACAGCTATGAAGGCTTTCTGATAAGAGCGTCATCCGAGGTTGTCTTCTAATCTATAACAGTGCCTTCTGAACATTCAGACAATGTAACACGCTTACTCATTCGTTTCTTCTCTCCCCTCCTTGCCTATAAACTTCATGAAGATGGTAATTGTTCTGTCTGCTGCGAACCCTTTACCTGAAACGGTGTCTGATGAATAGTAGCTACTGGATAATCAGTTTTTGAATGAATAAATGAAATGAAACACCAAAAAAATGGTTCAGGGGTGTGCTGTTTTGGTGATGCATGTGGAACCCAGAGCCTTGCACATAATCCACATGACTTCACCACCTAGCTACATCTCCGCCCTTGTAGCAGTGGTTCTTAAACTAGGGCAACACTGCCACCCAGGGGACAGTTGACAGTATCTGAAGACATTTTTGATTGTCACAACTGATGAGATTGCTCCTGGCATCTAATAGGTACAAGCCAGGGTGCTACTGAGTACCCTCCAGTACGCAGGACCCCTCCACAACAAGGAATTAAATGGCTTACTGTGTTAGCAGGGCTGAGATGGAGGTTTAAGGTTAGGAAAAGCTCTAAAATTAAGAAAATATCTACTGGGTGTGGTGGTGCATGCCTGTAAAAATAGCATTCGGGAGGCTGAGGCAGGAGGATTGCCATGACTTTGAGACCATTTTCAGCTACATAGTTAGTTCACAGTCAGTTTGAACTGCATAGCGAGACCCTGTCTCCAAAAAAAGCCCAAAAAAGGAATAAATAAAAATAAGATTAGGAAAATATGTCCTAAACATGATGCTAAAAATCTCTAGTCCTGTAAGTCTGACTGCTAAACTTGGCAATATTAAAAGTAAGAATATCTGAAGCCAAGCACAGTAGGACACACCTCTAATCCCAGGTACTTGGGAGAGTAAGCTAGGAGGACTGCAAGTTCAAGCCCAGTCTGGGCGATTGAACAAGAACCTAGCTCAAAAAAATTTTTCAAGGGCCAAAATGTAGCTCAGTATGAAAGCTGTGATTCAATACCCAGCACTGTGGGAGACAACTCAGTGACTCCCCTTCAATACAAAACAATTGCCGTAACTTTGATTATTTGGAGTCTTATTTCCTTATACTGATTATGCAGAGAGCTGGCTATGATATTGCTACAGGCAGCTGAGTTAGTTAAAAATATAGGCAGTGAGACAGCGCTAGGTCCTCAATGGAGTCAGTGCAAAAACCTGGCAACTCCGGGGGAGACAGACACCTCCTGCCGTGGGCCAGGCCTCAAGACAAAGGATCAAACAAATGCATCTACATCCTGGGGACTGATATTCTAATTAGTTCCCTCTCACCCTGGAGTCACTAGGGGAAAGGTCACAGCTCCAAGAATGCCTTCTTCCTACAAAACTTGCTTTCCCATTTGTCCCTAATATAATCAGTTTTACCTGAACTCAATAGGCTGAACTATTTTACCCGAACTTATTGGCTAACTAGCTATATCTCACCTTATGCTCATCTGCCTTGTGAGTTCCCACTTTTCCCCACCTTAAACCCGTGGCTTTATAAAAGTCCCTGGAAAAGATGGAGTCCTTGGCAACCCACTTGGGACCCCTTCTGTCCCTCTTCAGACAGAAGCTTCCTTCTCTGAATAAATATATTCTACTCTTCACCTTCCTTGTTCCTAAAATTCATTCTTTGGTTTTAGAGGGCGTTTCATTCCCCTATATCAGTATTTCCTTCTCTCTAAGCATTGCAAATAAGGCTAGCCAAGGTACTGGTATACCGACAGTCTCCTGTTTCCTTGCATAGTGTTCTCTGTAAAAGATATGAGCACAGTGACATGTTAGGGCCAGCAGCTTCGGGAATGTCAATGGGGTATGAGCTTCCAGGTAAAGAGGCTATGACTCCCCTGGGCACAAAAATTTATATATCAGAAACTGAAGCATCAGCCTCCTAAAACAGTTCAGTTGCTATCTTAATTGGATTATGCAAATTGATTCTTTTGCAAATCTTTAACTGCGTTTTGCAGAGATGCTTTCCTCCCTGCCTGGCTAGCCAGCTCAAGTTACTCACATAATTCCCACCATCCTCACTCACTCTGCTTCACGAGGTAATAAATTCTGGGAGAGGCCTAAGATCAGAGCCTTTGTCCACACATCCTCACAGGAATTAGATTTAGGACCGCTTGGCTGCCCTTAATTTGGAATATGTATTGGTGCCTTTACTTTTGCCATGGATTGCATTGGAAGTGGTAAATCGAAATTAACTTGCTGGGATTCTAATAATATCTCAATGGGATTACAAATATAACTTTTTGGATTGTGAAGAAAACTAGAAAGAGGATTACAATACTTGGATGACTATATACAATATTTGGGATTACAATAAGCACCACTAGAGAAAAAAGAAAAAAAAATATCTGACACGGGTATATACCTGTACTTGGGAAGCTGAGGCAGTAGGATTATGAGTTCGAGGCCAGCCTGGGACCTCTCCAGGAGCTCAACGTGGCACCTCCATCCTGCACCGGAGTGCTTTGCACCAAGGTCCTAGCCAAGTGGACCTCTGTGCTGCTTAGCACCCCCAGGACTCCCATATAGCAAATTCAATGCTAGCCTAGACTAGAGAATGAGACCTTGTCCAAAAAGAAAGAAAAGGACAGGAATGGAGTATCTGTTCATCAAAAAATACCAGCAAGGGAGTGAGCATGCAGAGAGTAGGCAATCTCAACATGTGAGCCAGCCAAGGGCTCATTAGCAGAATACAAACAAGAAAAATGGCGGGAGCCACCGAGACTAAAAGTTAAACACATATACAGGGCTGCTACATGGCCGGGGCAAGGTAAAGTAACAACTAAAGACACCTGGCTCCAACTCCAATGAACTAAATAAAGACTGTCACCACTAACATTTCACCCCTCTAATGAAACGCAGCCTAGAGATCTTTTCCTGCAGTACTCTCCTTGTTGACATCTTTTTAAAAAAAAAATAATAAATGCAGGCTGCTCAGAGGCATCCCCTTTCCTAGTCACCAAAGTCCCCAAACTCTAGAGAGGGCTTTAATCCTCCTAAAGTCCTAAAATCATATCAGTTATCTCATTTATTTAAGCCTTCACCATACACTCGAGAGATTAAAAATCTAAACCAGGTCCCTGAAAGAAAAACTTGCCAGCAACCCCACAGAAAAATATGAAAGAACCACTGAGCAGGTCACAAGGAGAAAAGATGATTGATGGCCAGCAGATACAAGGGAAAGTTCTTGTACAGAAGATGTCAAATTCAAATCACAGTTAAGGTTTGCCCATTCTAAGTGGAGAGAACGGGACCCTGCTGCCCGTGATGTGAATGGCTGAGAGCCTCTCCTGAGGAACCTTGGGTAGTGCCGTGTCCAGTAATGGTGTTTGAGTGCATCTAGCCTTCATAATAGAACCATTTTGCTGTCAACTTTTGTTTTCTTCTTGTTTGTTTCTAGAGACAGTGTTGCTCTGGAGTTTAGGCTGGTCTTGAACTCACTATGTAGCCCAGGCTGGCCTAAAGCTTCTACCTAATAACAGTCTTCCTGTTCAGCCTCCCAAATGCTAAGATAAAGGGCCTGTATCACCACATGTGGCTTGTTTGTTCATTTTACACCTTTGTTTTGTGCACATTCTGCGTGTATGTTTTACAAACTAAGAGTTGTGTGTTTTATTAAATTTTTTTTGAGACAGAGTCTCACTCTGTAGTTTAGGCTGGACTTCCACTTACTATGTAGTCCAGGCTGGCCTTGAATATGAGGTGATCCTCCTGTCTCCTGAGTGCTGGGATTACAGGTGTATGCCACCACATCCAGTGTAAATTTTTTAAAAGAAAACTCCTCAAATAGGATTAAATCACAGGTTTTAGGCTATTTACATAATTTTTTTTGAGATAGAGTCTCAATACATATAGTTGAGGCTGTCCTTGAACTCACTATGTGGCCTCAAACTCACAGCAGCCCTCCTACCTCAGCCTCCCAGAGTACTGGGATTATCAGCACGTGCCACTACACCCTGCCTCTAGGCTATTTACATTATAAAGTACTTAATTTGGGCGTGTCTGAAACACCTTAGGATGTGTGGATTACGCCTTAGGGCGTATCGGATTTGTTTCTGGGATAGAAAAGGCCTGAAACGCTGGAGGTAGCCACAAAGCAAGAGTGGGACGGGCTGTTAAGTACGCAGTGGAGCAGCCAGGACTCAGGACTCTTCTCAGGGTGCACAGTGACACCCCCACCCGACGCTCAGGGCCTCACGCTGAGGTCCCAGCCAGGCGGGCCCTCAGGACTCCCACTTCTACCGCCCGAGACGTGTACACTTAAGGTGAGGGTTGCATCCGTTCGTGGCCACTTTTCTCAGTAACTATGCCTGGTGTGGCTGCGGGTAAGAGGTGAGCCACGCGAGTCCCCCCTCCCCCGGTTTGTTCTCCTGGTCACGGCCTCTGGAGCCCATCGAGGAAGGGAGGTCGCTGAGGAGCAGAGGCCGGCTGGGTCCGGGGCTCCTGGTGGACCTGAGCAGCTGGGGGAGGCCAGGGCGCTTCCAACACTTGCAGCCAGGCACCACGGGAGAGGGGTCCGCAGTGAACGAGAGACATCCCAGTGTCCCGACAGAGCGGAGCAGCTCAGCAAAGCGATCTCTTAGCT
The DNA here is from genome assembly GCF_034190915.1 of Cavia porcellus. Taxonomy (NCBI): domain Eukaryota; kingdom Metazoa; phylum Chordata; class Mammalia; order Rodentia; family Caviidae; genus Cavia; species Cavia porcellus. The sequence goes on along the minus strand of NW_026947501.1, from coordinate 38,842,099 downwards.
CCTCGCGGCTCGCTGGGTTTCGGGTTTTGAGCAGCATCAGCGGCTGGGTGGAAAGGTGGGGGTTCAGGGAGCTTGCAGTAAGAGGACACCACGGAGCAGAGTGAGGCAGGAAAGGCAGAAGGTGCCCGTGCTGGGTTGGAGTGCTGGCAGGCCAGCTGAGCCGGTGACGTTGCAGCGCAGCCCAGGTAGCCCAGGGACCGTCTAGGGGGTGTGTGCAGAGAGGCAGGGAGGTCTGCAAGCCTGGGGTCAGGGGTACAGACTCCCCACGGGAGACCAGGAAGACGGAAGCCAGGAGCAAGGGGGACCTCAGGCCGGTGGGGCAGCCGGAAGCTGCCCTTGGAAGGAGGAAGGGAGGAATCCGATGGTTTTCGGCAGAGGAGTGACACGCGATTACCTTTAGGAAACAGACTCAGCGGCGGCCCTGATCTGCCAGGGGTGTGGCAGCCTGGCCCTGCAGGAGCAGTCTGGCTGGAGAGTGGGGGCAGCCGGGTCTAGGTCCAGTCCGGGGATGCGGAGGGCCAGAGGGATAGCCTGAGAGAAGAGTGAGCCCCCGACTTCCCATGCTCACCGAGGCTTCACCGACTTCCCAGGCTTCACCGAAACCCGAGGGAGGGAGAGGCTAAGCTGGAGGAAAGGCCTTAGAGAACTTGGTCTCAACTAGACCGAGTGCTTGTGTTATCTTAAATCAGAGGGGGAAACTGGAAGTGTTGGGCTGCAGGTGCAAACTCGGTTGTTAATTTAAGCCACTTTCTCTGACCCGAGGTGAGTTCGTGGGTGAAGGTTTGTGCAGGCCGGAGGTGAGGTGGAGGGTGGCGGGTAAATTCCAGGGGTGCCAAGTAAGTGCCTGGCCAGGCGTGGTGCAGCTCATAGTGACCACATCTTCTGCCAACATCTGTGCCCTATTCTGGCAAGACCAGTAGAGGGGAAAGAAAAAAGCCAGACTGATCACTCTGCCCAGCACGCCTTGCTTCATCCCCACCCATCCTTTCTCCAGTAAAACAGCCGGGGGCTCCCCTTTCTCTCCTTCCTGACGGACACAGCAGGGTTGTTTTACTGGAAATGGAACCCAGGCTTCTCACAGGGCACTGCCACTGAGCTGCACCCCAGCCTCTGCCTTGCATTTCAGAGAGGGAGGTTGCTCATGGTCAGGCTGAAACGGACAGGTTGGGTTCCTGGGTGCCCAATGTCGGGGACCACACCTCGCCCAGGGAAATGTGCTGGCCGTGGAAATGTGTGCTTGCTGTGTGCTTGCTGGAGATACAGCATTTCTATCAGTTGGGCACATGGGCACACGCACGTACACACACACACACACACGTACACACACACACACACGTACACACACACACACACGTACACACACACACACGTACACACACACACACACGTACACACACACACACGTACACACACACACACACACACACACACACGGTACACCACACATGAAAGAACCAGCCCCTGAGAAAGAGGACACAATTGTCCAATTCACCTCGTGATTAAGTGACCCACCTGGTCCCTAACTCACATCCTCCTGGAGCTGTGACCTGCTCACAGGCTGATTAGTTCAAAGAGACAGAAAGGCAGTCACTCCTGTGGCCTTGGGGTGCATTCTCGCATACCCTGTCGCTGCGCCCTGGTACTTTCCTTTCTGAAGTGGGCACTGGGGCTCTTAACCACCACCCCCCACCAAGGGAAGCCTCTGCTTTCAACTTCTCACTTTGTCATCTTTCCACATTGCAGAGGTGACTTGAGGTCACTCATTCTGTTTCACCTGGCAGAATCTGGAATCAATTTAAAATGTTCCACAGGGGCTGGGGATTTAGCTCAGCGGCATAAGTGCCTGCCTTGCAAGCAGGCAGTCGTGAGTTCGATCCCTGGTACCGATAAAAAGGAAAAAGACTAAAATAAAATAAAATGTTCCACAGAAAGTAGGGCGTGGTGGCACACACCCTGTAATCCCAGCACTTGGGAGGCTGAGGCAGGAAGGATCTTTGCAAGTTCGAGACCAGTCTGGGTTACAAAATAAGCTCAAGGCCAGCCTGAACTGCATAGCAAGACCCTATGTTAAAAAAAGGTTCCCCTCTTCTGGCAACTTTAGTCTCCAGGGTGCTTGTTAGGATCAGACTGCCTGACCCCAGAGCCCCATCCCCTGGACCTGAACCCTGTAACCCATGGGCCCAGAGCACACTGTACATAGAAAGCACCACTGTTGTGTTGTCAAGAGCTAAAAATTAGGAATGATATAAATTTGCAGAGCTTACAAACAAAATCATGATCCAGAGCTACTCTATCTAGCACACCAAGCAGCCTTAAAAATGAGACAGTGCCATTTTGCACTGGAAAAAAACTGACCTAAATACAGCTGATCACTGCTTAGTTTTGATGTCTTTAGAGGGCAAATAACCCAGAGCACGAGTGTTCAAATCAAGACCTGTACTGTCCAAGATAGTACATTTGATGCAACCACCATCTTATGTGCAAGTAGTCTTTGATCAAAATATTACGTACCACAGCACGGCAATACACGCATGCACACTGGGAGATAAGGCTGAACTGCAAGCTAGAATGCACGTTCCCACCTCACTTGGTGAATTACAATTTAGTAATGTCCCTGCCGTGTGGTTATCTCTGGAGGGTGAACTAAAGTGGAGATAATATTCAGAACAGGCCATTGAGAATCCATTTAATGTTGCTTGTCTTCTTTCCAGCACTCAACGAAGAAACTTTGAAGCCACTGACCACGTGCTTACAGACAGACCTTGATACTGCCCCACGTTCCCGATTTGTAGTTACTCTGAGTCCCTGCACCACCTGTACAACCATGTGAGTATCGGAGGTGAAAAGCATGCTGGGATGTGGTGCGTGGCTGCCTGAGCGGCTCTGGGCCTTCCTGCCTCCTCCATTTACCTCAGTGATTTAAATCCCCCGTGACTTGGTTTCTTCATGTGTAACAAAGGAATAACTCAGATTTTTAACAACAAATTTCTCCTTCTTACAACAAACCCAGACCTTGAGTTGTTACCTGGCTTTTGTTACTCTAAAATTAAGTAACATCTTATTCCATAAAATGGGCTGTTTCAGTGAACTAAGCAAAAGCATTTAGCTTTAGAGACAGAGGGGATGGAGGAAGCAGAAACAAACAACACAAGTGAATTACTCCCTTCAGCTATTTTCCAGTTAGGATGAGAACGAAGGGTTCCCTTACAAAGCCTGCTGAAAAGCCTCTTTGAGGATTTGGCTCTTCTCTCTCCTGGTTTCTTGGAAGATCAGATGAACAATTGAGTTTCCACTTAGCAATAACATCAGTAACTCCATTTTGGTTTGTCCATTGGGCCTCATGCAAGCATTAAGAGCAAACCAGCGGCCTCTTAACACATTTTATTTAACACACTTCAGCTATTAGATTTAAGATAGTGTAACTAATAGGGTAAGTGACTTGGAAATATGTTTAACGGTCTTTTTCCTTCTTGGCATATAAACCAGCTAGTTCTGTTTTGCCAAATTTACAAATTATTTTAGCTTCATTTGTTTAATTTACTGACACAGGCTTTCACTATATTGCCCAGAGTGGCCCCACACTCCTTACCCTCAAGAAATTCTCCTGCCTCTGTCTCCTAAGTAGCTGGGACTACGTGTGTGAGCCAACACAACAGACAAGATTTCAGCTTCAATTAGCTGCCTGATACTTTTATGTTCTTAAAATAACTGAATCTTTAAAAAATTAAATAAATAAATAAAATAACTGAATCTTACTTTTATGCATAAGTTAATAATATTTATGGTAAAAAGTCAAAACAAAAAAGTCTAAAATTATCCATAAACGTCAAACCTGGTATAACCACTGGTAAAATTTTTGTTTTAATTTGAGTCAAGGTCTCACTGTGTAGCCCAGATTGGCCCTCAAACTCAAGCCAATCCGCATTCCTCAGCTTCCTGAGTGCTGGGATTACAGGTGTGCACAGCCACACCCAGCACTGTTGACAGTATTTGACGGGTTCTAATCACTCCTAGAAAGCTGAACCTGATTTTTATAACAAAGAACACATTCATAGCAAAATAATGCTTTTTTTTTTTTTTTTTTTTTTTTTTGTCTTTTACAGTCAGGGTCTCACTATGCAGCTCAGGCTGGCCTTGAGCTCACTTTGTAACCCAGGCTGGTCTTGAATTCCCAGTGATCCTCCTGCTTTAGCCTTGCAGGTGCAGGGATTACAGGCATGCACCACCACACCCAGCTCCAAAATAATGCATCTAACAGAATGTTTTCTCCTATTTTGCCTAGCAGAAATCCATTCATGGTCAATACTATGGAAACTTCTAAGCCAGGTGACCCTTTTCAACATGAACTTGAAGATTATATTAGAAAACAGAAAGCCAGAGGATTACAACCAAATGTCACCTTCAGACAGATAACGGAGGGCTCTGCACACAGAGCAAGGGGTCCGACTGGCCCCAACCCTCCGGTGCAAGAGCAGTGGCAGGCCTTCCAGAGGCTCCCCAAATTCCCCATGCCCTACAGAGGGCCAAAGAGGGTGAAAAGCCGGGTGCCTGCCTGGCCTAAAGCGCATCACTCTGGACAAAGGCCGTACTCTCTAAATCACTGTCAGAAAAAGGAAGCCCATTTCTTCAAAAGCCCCATCTTCTGGGAGGACCCCAGCAGGTTCCGCTGGTCAAGCCATCAGAACAGAGGCCAGAATCAGAGCGGCCAGGAGACAGGAAAAGGAGCCATCACAGTGGAGCCCCAGAGCCAGCACTATGCAGAGGGAAGGGCCTGTGCCCAGAACAGGAGCCTCCGCAAGAGGAAGGCCTGTGGGGAGCCAGCGAGTGCAGAGGAGCCCAAGCACAGAGAGAAGGACCAGCAAGACGGAGGGGACACCACCGAAGCCAGCAGACAGCCCCACAGGAAGAGCGGATATGGGGGCTGCAGTCCAGAGAGGGACCTGTGGGATGAGGCCATCCTGGGTGGCTACCATTGACACGTGGGCATTTGGGGCTCCAGCAGTAGGCAATTGAAATTGTTGGAATAAAGGATTTTGAAGCAATTAATGTCTGAATACTTGGAAGAAAAAAATCTTACCCATACCCCACATACTCTTCAAATATAAAATTCACATGCTATTCAAATATGAAACCTGGATAGTTCAAAGATAGAAAGGTAAAAAACTAAAATGCAGAAGTACTCAAAGAAAACACAGAAAAATTTGGTGATTGCTCTGTCTCAGCCACCCAAGTACTGGGATTATAGGTGTGCACCACCACACTCAGCTAAAACAGAAATGTATTTTATTTTTTCTTCAATCCATTTTATTCAAAGAGAAAAACAAAAACACTACAACAAAATTTCAAAATATGTCAATCAGGAGGCAATAGTCATACATACATTGCACATTGTCATCCCCAAATCATTCACCCAAACCACAAGACATCTGCATTCAATTGATTGAACAATACCAGCACAAATCCTTCTCTTCAGTGAACTCAGAGCAATTGATAGTATAACTATCTTAACTATTTTCTTTATATACATATACATACACATATACATATGCATGTTTTTTTCTTTCAGCTTCTCACATGAGTGAGACAATACAATGTTTACATGTGTGTCTGATTTATTTCACTAATGTGTATGGTCTCAAGTTGCATCCATTTACCTATAAAAGTCTCCAGTTTATTCCTCTTTATCGCTGAGTAGTACTCTTTTGTATAAAAATGCCTCATCTTTTAAATCCACTTCTCAGTCAACGGGCATTTCTGTTGTTTCCAAGATCTAGCTATTCCCAATTGTGCTGCTATAAACATGGGTGCACATATATTGCTGTGGTATGATGCTTTTAATTCTTTTGGGAAGACACCCAGAAAGGAAATAGCTGAGTCAAAAGGAGACTTTTATTCCTAGTTTTTTGAGGCATCTCTACACTGATTTCCACAGTGGTTGCACCAGTCTGCATTTCCACCAACAGTGGAGAACAATTAAAACAAATTTAAAAGTAAGTATTGTATAAATGCATATAATGGCTCCAAAAAGACACATTACAATGATAACCCTGGTCTCTGGGAACAGTGAATGGGAGGCAGACTGACTTTTCCAAGTGTTATTCTAAGTTTAGGATTTTGTGTCCAGTGAAGCTTTTCAAGTAATATTTTTAAAATCAAGAAACATATTAGGAAAAACCACTAGCATCTCTCTCTCTCTCTCTCTCTCTCTCTCTCTCTCTCTCTCTCTCTGCATCACTGTTGTAAATGTCCCTGTTCCAGTTATCAGTTTATTGCTTCTTAGATCCAAACCGCCTATTCACTTCGGAGAACCTCCGCAGTGCCAGTGGAGTGATGTTAGTCTCTGCCAATAGGGGACGATAGAGGCTCACCGTAAAGGGGAAGTAGGAAGAGTGGGCTTTCCTTTTCCCAGGTTGGCCTTTCTAATAGACAGCCTTGCCCGTGTATGTGTGTGTGTGCATGCGTGTCTGTGTGTGTGTGTGTGTGTGTGTGTGTGTGTGTGTGTGTGTGTGTAAGCTGCTACCATAGGGCAGAAATAGAAATAGATGCAAAAATGTAAAAAAGGCAAGGAGAGGGAGAGAGAAGAGGAAGAGAAGACAGAAAAAGGAAAAGAGAAAATAAAGGGAGGAAGAGAGAGGGAGGGAGGGAGGACACTGATGTATAAGTGGCACTCAGAAAGAAACTCACCGGAACTCTTCTCTGGATTGACTGAATCTCCCAAGGTGTGGGAGGACCTGTTGTGTGCTGCTTGTACCATCCTGCATTTGCAGAACTCGAGCGCCTCTCGTGCCCATCTACCAGATACCAATAGCCCTCTCTGTGCACCCCCCCACCATCAAGACAGTCAACACAGGCCAGGTCAAATTTACAAAAGGCTCCCCCTCTGGGAGTTTCTGTTCTCGCCCAGAACACCTCACTTTGCCCTCCATAGTTTCCATGGACAAACATTTAAAGCTTGTCACTGAAAACAGACCACAAGACAGGCCAGGCTGCTGTCTCGTCCTCATCTGTCAAATGAGAACATCATGCCTGGGATCTGGGAGGGTCAGGGAGTGGCTGTACCCAAGGTCCCCTGGGGCCTGGCCCGCTGCTCAGTCCACCCAGTCTTTCCGAATGTCCTTTGGGGCAGTGCATGGTAAAACTGTATCAAAGGACACACTCAGTGTCCAGCCCCTCCCTCCGTGTGCCCTGAGACAGAATCTCTGTTCAATGCCAACGCACCTATGAATCCCACTCTAGTTAATCTTCCTCAGACTATAGCTGTTGTTGGCTTTGCATTCAAATTAACCATTACTTTCATCTTTTTTTTCAGATCCATTTTATTTCAAAGAGAAAAAAACTAGAACAAAATTTCAAAACGTGTCAATGGAGCAACAATGGTACATGCATTGCTCACTGTCATTCCCAAATCATTCATCCAGATCACAAGACACCTACATTCAACTGGCCGAACAATATAAGCACAAACTTTTCTCTTTAATGAACTCAGAGAAATCAGTAGTATCTTAAGTTAGTCAAATAGTTATCCTATTTATTTATGTATATATATACACACATACATATATTGCTTCTTTCAGCTTCTCACCCTAGTGAGACAACATGATGTGTCTGATACACCTGTGTCTGATTAATTTCACTTGTGAGTATGGTTTCAAGTTGCATCCATTTACTTATAAAAGTTTACAGTTTATCACTCTTTATGACTGAGTCTGAGTAGTACTCCACTGTATAAAAATATCACATCTTTTTTATCCATTCCTCAGTCAGTGGGCATTAGGTTGTTTCCAAGATCTGGCTATTACAAATTGTGTTTCTATAAACATGGGTGCACATATATCACTGATATGATTTTTTTATTGTTTTGGGAAAGAATCCAGAAGGAGAATAGCTGGGTCAAATGGCACCTCTAGTCCTAGTTTTTGAGGAATCTTCATATTGATTTCCACAGTGGTTGTACCAGTCTGCATTATGACCAATAGTGGAAAAAGCTTCCTTTTTCCACACATCCCCTCCAGCATTTGTTATTGGTTGATTTCTTGGTAATAACCACTCTTTCCAGGGTGATGTGGAATCTAGGTGTGGTTTTATCTCTCAAAAGACCAGTGATGTTGAACATTTTTTCACATATTTATTTGTTGTTTGTATTTCTTCAACTGAGAAGTGTTAGATATCCAACTCAGATATCCATTTTTGGAATGGGTCTTTAAATCTGGGAGGACTGATTTTTTGAGTTGTTAATATGGTCTCAATAGTAATCTTTCGTCTGAGGTACAGCTGGCAAACATTTCCTCCCACATTGCGGGTTCTCTCTTCACTCTGTTGGTGGTTTCTCTTGCTGTGCAAAAGTTTTCAATAGGGTGAGATCCCAGTTATTGATTCTTTGCAATAGTTCCTGAGTGATCAGGATTTGGTTCATAAAGTCTTTGCCTACATCAATGTCTTCAAGAGCTTTACCTACACTATCTTCCAGCAGATTTAATGTTTCTGTTAATATTATAATCTTTGATCCATTCTGATTTTTGCTCAGTGCATGGTGAAAGATATGAGTCCAGTTTTTTTAATTTTATTTAAAGAAAGACTAAACAAAACAGAAAATAGGTAGAAATAATACATACATTCAGAGAAAAAATAAACAGTAAGAAATCACTAGTTGATGTTTACATATTGTCTTCTTACAAATAGTTGTTCAAGATACTAAAGTGGAGCATATAAAGTGGGGATTCACACAGTGAGATGGCAACCAGTTCTGTTCAACTGTCCAACAAAAACTTAGAAATATGGTTATCAATCCTATACACTTAAACATACATGAAGTTATCCATATCTTCAATTATGTTGAGACTGAATAAACACAAGCAGGCTAATATCACTCTGAACAAAGAATAATACTTTTTCTGGGTTTCACATTATGACACTCCAGGATCAGCACTGGGTATTTTAGTGTCTCTTTTTCTTCAAATTATCTGTTCATTTCATCACGTCATAAGATCAGTTCTTATAAACTGTTTATAGATTCTACACATGCATGAGTCTTAACATGTATTTCTATCCTTTCTATATTCGAGGGAGAAACAAGACAAAACAAAACATACTCCTATAAACACATGAGATGAAAAAAACATATAAGACACTTGTACAAAGTGTTCTACCATGGTTCCTGTGTTGTCTCTTGTTATCTCCAATAGAATTGGCTATATCCTCAGACATAGTATAATTGAATATATCAATACATAACAGTATTATTAAAAACACAACTTTGTATATAGTATAGAACTTCAAAAACTGGCAGTTATCAAACCAGAATGTGTATCGTAGAGTCTTGTCATCTTCAGTGTAGTTGCCTATACTCTCAGACTTGATACTATCAGTCATATCAGCTTTGAATAAAATCTTCTCTGCCTCATTTATGCTCTTTTTTTGCCATCAGTTTTCTGCTTCTCTTCTTCATTCTGTTTTCTGCTCCATTCACATTGAGGCCTCATAGATCAGAATATCATTTCCTTTTCCTATGTTTGGGAAGTTTTCCTTAATTATTTCTGTGAATAACCTTTGTAGTTCCTTTGTTTGTACCCCTGTTTCTTCATTCACATTCTTTATTCTCAAATTATAGATCCTTTTGTCATCTTCTAGCCTTTGTATTGTTACTGCTTGTTTCCTTGTTATTTTTAAAAAGTTTTCCCTTTCATACTCCCACATTGCAAAATTGTCCTCCAGTTTGGATAATCTATCCTTAGTTTCTTTCAAGCTGATTTGCCATCTTTCCATAGAGTTTTTAATTTCCTGGTAATCTCTGAGTTTACTTCATGTATTCTATATTTTCTTTATTCTTCATCAAATGGTTCTCTCCTTTGTTTAAGTTCCTCCCTTCTTCCATCTGTGTCTGCTTGAGGGGTGCTTAGTATCTCTTTTATTAATCTTCTTACATCTTGCTTTACTTGGCTAAATATTCCCTTTTAAACTCGTCTATGAGGTCCTGAATATATCTCTTTATGTCCACTGGCACCGTGTCTGATATTGCATGTTTGCTGTTCTCATTCTCCTTTGTATTTACCTGTCCTGGGTCAATGTTCTCAGGGTTGGGATCTTGGGACTTTTTGTTGTTGCTTCCTCTTTCAATCTTTTTTGCTTCTTCCAGGAGGCCCCAGTTTCTTTCTTTGTTGGTTACAATTCTTCTGAAGCATGCTGGCTAGATGACCCTTCCCACTGCAGTGTGCTAGTGAGTTGCAGACAGGGAGAGAGTATGCTGGCCCCTCCCGTCTGGCTCAGTCAAGCTGCTGTGGCCTGGACTGTATTATTTTGTGCTGCCTCCCCTATGGGTCAAACTTCTGAGACTTCACTGGGTTAGTGTGGTTAGTGTGCGCCACCATGGTAGGGACTTGATTTCAGATAACCCATTGGGTCTCAGCCAGGTCACATGACCTAGGCCTAGCTCACTCCACCAATCCCGTTTGGGAAGGGAACAACTGACTGAAGTCACTATTGCCCCTTATACTTGCCAGTCCTGCCTGGTCCCAGAATGTCCACCAGAGCCCCCCTTTCTATGGAATGGCTCCACTCCCATCACTCACCACAGGTCGATGCAGGCACCCTGCCAGCTAGCTCTCCTTTTGGCTGGCTGACTCCCGACCTCAGTGTGACTGCACCTCCAGTGAGTAGAAGCGGCGGGACCTCTGACGGTCAGCAAGTCGCCCACTGCTGCGGCGGGAACACTGAACCTTTAGCTGTAACACCAGGACTGTATGTTTGGTTGGTTCTTCTTGCCTTAATTTTTTCTTGGGACGAGAGAATTCATCTCCCTCAGAGTGGAGCTCCCCACTCTGCATTATGTTGAATTCTAAGTTGACTATCTCAGGGAGCCTCTCTAGGCAGCTATTATCTATCTGCCATCTTTGCTCCTCCAGATATGAGTCCAGTTTTTTTTTTTTAATTTTATTTAATGAGAAAAAGAAAAAAAACATGAAAAGGGTACAAGTTATACAGAATTTTTAAAAAACAATAGGAAATCACTAGTTAATAGATTACATATTGTCACCTTAGGAATAGTTGTTCAAGTTACAAAATTAAAGCATATAAAGTGGACATGCAAACAGTGAGACTGCAAACAGTTCTGTTCAATGATCCAACAAAAACTCAGTAATAATGGTTATCTATCCTATACACTTAAATATACATGCAGTTATATCCTTTAGAGCACTTTCTTTTCCTCTCTTCTTTACAATGACAATTACACATTTTGGGTTTTATTAGTCCCACAGTTCTTATTACTTTTTTGTGAAGAGCATAAAACCAAATATGACATAACAAAACAGAGTCAGTCAAATCAAAAGGATAGACGTAGTACACAAGGTGATCAACAATGGTTATCATAATGCCTCTTGCTATCTTAAAGAGAATTGCCTATAGCATCAGTTATAATAGAATTGAACAAAACAGTAAAGAACAAAACCAATAAAACCAAAACGTTGGAGACATTACAGGACTTCAAAAGAAGATAATAGTCAAACCAGAATGGGCATCATAGTGAATCCTATTGTCTTCACAGTTGTTGCCTGTTCGCTCAAACTTGGTACTATCAAGCAAAACAGAATAGAGGAAAATCAGTCAAAACAAGATGGTGAGAGCAATACAGGGTTTCAAATCAAGTTAATAGGAAATCAAAGTGGGTTACTATAATATATCCTGCTATTTTTTATTTATTTTCTCTTAATTAAAAAGATAAAAATAAAAAAATAATAAAAATAGATTGAGATAAAAGAGGATATAACAACAAAACAGCACAGCTCATAACATTTTTGTTTCACCACAAGATATCCTGACATAAAAGTAGTTACCATAGTGTCTCTTTCCTTGAAATCTTTGAGTATAACTTTGTATACTGTAGCATCAAACATATCAAGACAATGTAAAACCATTCAAGAGAATGACAGTATTACAGGGTATTTAGAACCAACTATCAGAAAATGAACAATAGTTTGTGTAATATCTCCATGTTTATAAAAGTTTTTATTTATATTATCACATATAATAAAATCCAGTAAGATACAATATGTTTTCCTGGGGCTGGGGATTAACTCAGCGGCATAAGCACCTGCCTTGCAAGCAGGCGGTCATGAGTTTGATCCCTGGTACCGATAAAAATGAAAAAGACAAAAAAAAAAAAAAAAAAAGAAAGTTGTTTTCCTTTACAACTTGTAGTACTTTACTCCAAGCTCTCCTTGATTTGAGAGTTTGTGCTAAGTCAGCTGTGATTCTGACGGGCTTTCCTTTATAGGTGATGTGTTTCTTTCCCTAACAGCTTTTAAGATTCTATTCTTGTGTTGAATTTCTGGAATCATGACTATGATATGCTTGGATGTAGTTTTTTTTTATCACTTCTTGGAGTTCTATATGCCTCGTTTATGTGTATGTCAAATTTTTTCCTCTACCACAAAGTTTTCTGCCATGATTCTGTGAACATTTTTAGTGTCATTTGTGGTATTTCCTGGTTTTTCATTGACTCCAATCAATCTGAATTAATTCTTTGTCTCATCTATCAGCTGCTGGGTTGATTCCTCAAGGTCCCTTGCAATTTTTGAGAAATCTTTCTTTTTCTGGTCACTAACTGCAAACCTGTATTCAGTATCTGAGATCCTGTCCTCACATTGGCCTAATCTTCTTCAAATACTTTCACTGAAGTTTTTATTCTCCTGGATCTCTGCTTGAATTTACTTTATGGAATCTACTTCTTTCCTATGCTGAGCTTCATAATTTTCTTAAGCTTGTCTATTTTCTTGTCTGTATGCACTCTACCATCACTAAGCATGGGATGTATTTTGGTAATTTCTGTAGTTATTTGAGAGGTTCTGATTTCATTTTTTCCAGCACCTTATTTAATTGCTGTGTGTAACCAGCAGGCCTCATGGGGGGTGTTTGGATCGTTTCACCTCATTACCCTCTGGATTTGCCTTTGGTAAACTAGATGTCTGGGACTGCAATTTTTAAGTGTCTTCTCATTTTATTTTCTCTCTCTTTTTATTTTAATTCCTGTGATCCTTGTAAAATTGCCTATGGTAGGTTGCTTTATTGCTAGTATTTAGGACCCTTAGGGATAACTGCTTCTCTGAGATATCTTCCAGGTGTGGTTTTTGAGTTTTGAGTCTATTGGAAGATCTTATCTCTTCAGTTTCTTGGAGATGAGAAGTCATTGCTTGTTTGCCTAGTTCTCTGGCACTGTTCCGCACTATTTCTGTGACCCTTAGTCAATCTCAGTCACAGAATACCAGGATCAACAGCTGTTTAGAATAATTATGTCAATTTGGCTATAGCAGTACCCATAATATCAAACACAGCTAGAAAACTGAGCTACCCTTAATTTGTCACTTTAAACTGTATGAACTAGATTTGTGATTATATAATGAAATATAAAACAAATTAGAAAATTATATGCAGTATACAAGTCCTTATGTATCAATTTTGCCCTCAGGGGTTAAATTCTAAAATGGGCTAAGGAGAAAATAGAGAAATGGAAGAGAAAGAGATTAGAAGTAAGATTGGAGGACAAAGGGGGCTCAAACCAACTTTGGGAAACTGGTGCAGAAGACTGAAAGAAAAGAGAGATGGACGAGATAAAAGGAAGAACAGAATAGAGCCACACCCACAAAGAAGCTAGGAACCACATTCACACTCATATAACAAAATGAAGCAGAAAAAGGAAAAAAACAAAAACAAAAACCAGTCCACTTCTAGGATTCTCTCTGGTTTCACTAGAAGACAAGTGATGGAGACAGAATCCCAAATCATGCCAATCTATCCCAGCAAGCCAGCAGTAGCTTTGTTTGGGGGGTGGATAATCTCAGGAGGCCTGCCCGTAGACAGACTCACTGGGCTCACTGCTGACTGAGCAGTTCCTATGGGCTCTGCTCGATGGATGGGTAGCAGTTCTGGCTTCTGACTCAGCCAGCTTGTTCCCAGGATGGCCCGGCCAATTGCTCTCTCCTGCAGGAAGACTAAGTACTCTGCACTCACCACCAGCTAGTGCAGTCCTCCACATCAACATCTCCCCCCCACTGCTACGTCTCTCTGCAGAGGCCTCTGGGGTCACCAGCTGTCTCTGTGACCACGGTCCAAAGTCCTGAACCATTCCTCTGGCACAGTGAGTCCCTCCTCAGGGAGAAGGCGCCACCATATACCAATTTCTTCTTAATTGAAGTTTTTTTCTTCACTCTCCCTGTGGCTTCAACTCGCACTTCAGATTCTTCCAGTGTCCAGTGGACCCACTTCCTTCCTTCTTGTCTTCCTCACGATGCTATATTCCAGCACCTGGAAGGCAATTCTCCAAGAGGCTGTTTTCTCCTCTGTTTATCACTCTGCCATCTTGGTCTCCCATTATTTTCTATTTGTAAAAAGTATTAGATTTCTTCCTAAATTAAACTTATGTTTTTCTTTATTATTTAAGGGTTTTTTTTAAAGGAAATAGTAATTTTAATGAAAATCCCCCTCACCAGGTGTGGTGCTACACATCCCCAACATTTGGGAGGCTGAGGCAGGAGGGCTGCCATGAGCTCAGGCCAGCTCGGGCTACATAGTGAGTTCAAGGCCAGCCTGAACTACATGGTGATCCTGAAGTGCTCTGTCTCTAAAAAAATAAATAAATAAATAAATAAAAATAAAAAATTTTTAAGTAAAGAAAATACCCTCATGGAATGCAGCTGTGGAGAAGTGAGAGCAAAGAATGAATGGCAAGAGGGTGGAAGAGGAGACTACACCAGGCCTTCCTGACATACACTGAGAATATGCTGGGCCTCATGGTAACGATGAGAATGGAGAGGAATCCAAGGGGAATCTGGGGAGAACTTATGAACAGTGATGTCCTGAGCAATGCATGGAGGTCAGGAATATGTGCCCCCAGAGCCTCCTGGGAGGGGTCGTCTCTTGTTTGAGCAGGCAGCAGCCCTAACTGGGGAAAGGGTGTGCCAACCAACCACAGAGCCTGTCATCCTTGGGCCCCCAACTCACACAAATGCTCTTTCCTGGAGGATCCATGTGTCAACCTCACTGTATTCCCAAGAGCCAGGGCTGCTGGGCTTCAGGCCGCTGGAGAAGGGACTTGTGGGGATGTGCTGTCCTCCAGGGGACCAGAAGTCCCAGGGGTCCTGGAGCTTCCATCTCTTCCCAGAAGTTGGTGGTGAAAGAAAGGCAGGAAGGAGAAAAGGAGGTGAGAGAGAAGAGAGGGAGGAAAGGGAGGAGGTCGGGAGCCAGAAGGAAGAGGAAGGGCAGCCGCTGCCTGCCCTGGGCAGGCCTCTGCCTGGGCCCAGTCCTGGTCCCTGCCCCGTGTGCGGCTTGGGCTGCAGGACGTGTTGATAAAATTCTCTTCCTCCCAGGCGGCTGTCTGCAGCAGAAAGGGCCAGACAGAGATCTGCTGGCTCCCAGGTCTAATTCAGGTAAAGCAGGACCCGCTCCCTGGGTCCCCAGACACATAGGGACACCGGTGTTCATGTGTATTGGGTATAAGGCGACCTCGCAGCGGCAGGGCCTATAGGGTGGGTGTCCTGTTTGGGGGGTGTCCCCTGGGCATGAATGAACAACCTCAGGTGAGAGGCGGCAGCACAGATAAGAGCTGGAATGGGAGGAGGGCTTTAGGTGGACGCTCTCTGCCATTCAGAGGAAGCTCTCTTGCACCCCCTAACTGCCAGCCAACCAGGGCCTGGTTTGCACCCAACCCCGACAAGCCCAGAACTGGCCATCACCCAGGAGGTAGCCAAGCTGCAGGCCCCAAGCTCTAATCCCATGAGCACCACAGCACCATGCACAGAAGCCAGTGCAGGAATCTCTGGAGCTTGTTAATCCCTCCAGGTCTGCTGGGTGTGATGGCACACACCTGTGATGTCAGCATTCAGAGAGCTGAGGCTGGAGGTCACTGGGAGTTCAGGGTCAACCTGGGCTTCACAATGAGTTCAAGGCCAGCCTGAATTACATAGCAAGATCCTGTCCCAAAACCCCACCCACCCACTCCCCACCCCCCAAAAAAACCAGAACTCTAGGTGTCTCTGAAGAATTAACAGAATGAGCTACTGGCCTCAGGGAAAAGAAACTAAATGGAGAGGCCACATGCAAATGTTTCCCCAGGTACAGTTCTGTTTTATTTTGTTTTGGGTTTTGGACCTTGCACTTTCCAGGCAGGTGCTTACACCACTGAGCTCACTGAGCTAAATCCCCAGCCTCACAAGAAGAAATTCAGAGTGTAAAAAAGCCTGTAATTTTACTTCTACCAGTGTTAGGAATTTACAAAAAATTTAAAGGTCTTCATTGGCTTTTATTTGTAATTCTAGAATCTAGCAACATCGAATTCTGTGAAACAGAATGAGCAAGTGTCCTATGAGCCAAGAGAGGCTTTTGGCTTTACAGATAGAAAGAAACTGAGGAAAACAGAAACGAAAAGCAGACCAGTTGCTTGAAAATTACTTTTGGAGGGGTTGGGGATTTAGCTCAGCGGCATAAGCACCTGCCTTGTAAAGCGGGCAGTCGTGAGTTCGATCTCTGGTACCGATAAAAAGGAAAAAGACCAAAAAAAGAAAATTACTTTTGGTGTCAAGAAGCGTTGAAGGGCAGGGGACTTCCTTGTGATTCCAGCAAAAACTGGCTTATTTGAGGGTCTGCCAATTAGCTCTTATGACTTCTAGGAAGGTCAAACAGCATGGGATTTCTGCATGACTTTGGTTTGCTCTGCTGGCCATACATGGTCTCAGTCAACACCAGAGGCCTCCTTTAATTTTACTTTACATTTAAATAAATGTAAAGTAAAATTAAAGGAGGTATGTAGCCCCGAGTGGTTTGGGATTCTTGATCCTCCTGCCTCAGCCTTTGGGTGCTGGGTTTGTACCACCAGGCCTGGTTTAAGTTCTGTTTAACAGAATGCTGGGCTATGAGCATTAATCAGGATGTGAATATGCAGAATACAGACTAGTGAGACACACAAATCCACATATGTAAACACACTGACATGCATGTTCTGTCACAAATGTGAACATTCACACACATACACAAGACACTCCAGCCTCAAGTCTCACCTGGTCTCTTTCTTCACCGGGTTCCTTAATTAATTAGAGAAAAATTACAGGAGGCTGTTGTTTTGGACTAGGCTCCTGTATTAGGGCCCAACAAACCAAAATTAAAAAATGGAAGCGAGGCACGGTGACCCATGTCTGTAACCACTCCCCCACTCTGGGAGGCAGAGGCAGGAGGATCACAAGTTCAAGTCCAGCATGGGCAACTTAGCAAAACATCATCCATTTCAAAATAAAACAAAATATAAAAAGGGCTAGGACTGCAGCACAAGGAAAAAGCCCTGGGTTTCGTACCAAGCAGTGCAAGAAAAAAATAATATTAAAAGGGAGTCAGCCATGCTAAAGTTGCTAAAATTCTAAGCTGTTTAACCTTTCAAGAAACCAGATGAAGGTGACCTAAATTTCCCAAACAAGCCAGTTTTAGTTGACAGTGATGTTTCCTCTGACTTTAGTCCTTATAAAAAGGAAATTGAAATAATCTGATGTTAACCAATCAGTCCTTTCTATTGTTCAGTCCTAGCCTTTCAAGGAAAGTAATTTGAAATGACCAATCCTCTTTTGGTTCTTTGGTCTCTGCTTTCTTTCTTTGGTTCTTCTCTGTTTATAAAACCAACCTCTTCTGCTCAGCCTACTCATTCTGCTTTACAAAATAAAGCACTGACTGCTCTAGTCTAGAATTTTAAAATAAAACCAATTAAGATTTTCAAACTAAATTGTTATAGTTTTGTCCTTTGATAAGGCATAGTTTTTCATAGTATCTGCAGGTGAGGTGACAGACCCTGTGGACGGAAGTCCTGTCTACAAGCTCACCACTGTGTGCCTTATCACTGGACCACGTGGGTCCTGGAGCAGCAAAGCGGCGGGCGTGGGACATGGTACATTGTGTGGAGTCTGGTCCATCCTCAGAATGGCTGTGAGGTCCGTGTCATCATGGGAGAAGCAGGGCTCCCAGACCGAGTAGCACCAGCAACCGCCCAGCCCGGGTTCAGCAGGGCCCCAAAAACCTCAGCTGAGCAGGTGGGTGGGGACAGAGTCAGGCCTCTGCTCTGCTTGCTGAGTTTGAGCAAAGCCAAACAGGGAGCTCCACACTTGTAGCTGAGTCTGCCAAGCAGTAAGAAAATTTCCAGAATGGAAGCTGATTTTATTTATTTATTTATTCATTTTTATCGGTACCAGGGATTGAACTCATGACCATGCACTTGCAAGGCAGGCACTTATGCTGCTGAACTAAATCCCCAGCCCCTGATTTGATTTTATTAAGGAACTGATTTTTAGATCAACAGCTCAGACAACGTTTAGAACAGTATAACAATAAAAATGCACATTCATGCGTGTATGTAGGTGTCATTGCTGATCCGTTACTGTAGATAGTTGTACACATAGGCAGAGAAGTAGATTTCCCATTGGCTACAACTCTGAGCAAAACCAGATTCATGAATAACACCCCGCACTCCAAGCACTTCATATCCTCACATTCCTTCTGTCTGCTCTTGCTTTTGGGTACAAAGAAGGAAAAGATCAAGCAGAATGGCAAAATTAGTCTAAAAACATATTTGAGAAATAGTTTACATTGAAATAAATTTGTCAATTTAGATATAAAAATGGTTGCTGTCTTGTGGACAATACCATAACCTTGAGATCAGCTTTTCTGTTAGATCAAAAAATTTCCATGTCTATCAAATAAAGAGCACTTACAAGTTTTTTGCCTTTTAAATAACATTCAAATGCACGCAACCTGAACCTTAATAGTAAATAACAAGTCAGGAACATCCCGGAGGATGTAAGAGGCTAGCAAGCTAAATTCTGCGGGGACCAAGTTAGGCTTGCTATGTGTTTTTGTGAATAAAGTTTTATTGGGACATAGCCATACCCGTGCTTTTGCACCAGACTGTTAACTACAGATATTGACCTGCAAAGTAAAGGTCTGGCCCTTTAAGAAAGAATTTGGTCAGACACCTAGGTGCACACATTTAATTCTAGGTACCTGGGAAGCTGAGACAGGAAGATGGCAGAGGTCAGCCTGGACACCTGGAGTTTCTGTCTAAAAATAAGAAGTGCTATAGGTGTAACTCCATGTTCTCTGGGTCTAATCTTCGGGAGAAAGAGCATATGAATATGAATATGAATTAATGAGAGAGAAGGGAAGAGTTTGCCAACCCCTGGCCAGGCCTGTTAAATGTGCCATTATAATGTTGAAAGTATTGGAGGACACCCTTTTGTGTTAGTGATTTCTTTGTTTACAAGAGACACATTGCTATTTAGAATTGGTAGGAGCATCAGAAAAGGGACTCATCTTTATTTAACTTTTTAAACCTTGGGTATTCTTTTCTATATTTTTCAACCTTTTTAATACAAATATTAAAATAAAATTAATTTTTTAAAGAAGATAGCCAGTGTTCAGTGGTAGAGTGCCTGCCTAGCATGTGCCAGGCCCTGGTTTCAACTCCTAGTACCAGGAAAGAGACAGAGACAGAGACAGACATAGACACAGACAGAGAGGAAGAAAAAGACAGAGACAGACAGCTTGCCTTCAGGAAGGTGGAAGGGCTCCTATGCTGACTTTGGAATTAGAAAGGTGGATTACTGACTTTCGATCAGGAGCTGAGAGGCCAAGCAGTTCCCTGGCCTGCTCTCCAACTCGGAAACAAACTTTCCAAAGACTGTTCGCGCTGCGCTGCACCTGACACGACTTCTGAGTGGGAGGGGGCTTACTTTCATTTCTCTGGTGGGTCATAATGGAACCAATAACCCTTTCGTCCAGGATCTGGGTTCCCTTTGATGAGGTCGGTTTGATATTTGCAGTTTTTTTCCTAAGAAGTCTAGAAAAAACGACCTAGGCTGCTTCGCTTTGATTTGGTTTAGAACTAAATGTGAGATTTCCAAGCGGAAAATGAACACCAACTCAAAAAAAGAAGCTTTTATTTCATATCGTCCCAAATATTATCTGAGCGACTGATCAAAATTCAGTTTATGTTCTAGACGCTTCTCTGATTTTGTTGCGGAATATTTATTTATATGTGTGTTATTTATGTGGCGCTAGGGATTGAACCCCAGGCCTTCCACATGCGTGCGTTCTACCTGGGAGTTACCCTCTGCTTTGCTCACAAGCTGATTTCTTCGGCGAAGAAAGGGCGTCTCAAGGGCGCACCCTATGGGTCGAGGTCCGCAACTGCAGCAGGTCCCAACCCTGGCTAATCTGCCAGCTCGACCTCTGCAGACCTGCACCGTTTACCAAACAGCTCTTTATGATGACACCGTTTACCAAACAGCTCTTTATGATGACACCTGTGAGATGAAACACAGGTAAGACCGACTGTGTCACCCACACATGTAAGTTCAAAATAAATCAGCAAACATAAATCGTCCCGTGTCCTTTCCAGCCCACTCCTGTCCTTGACTGACTGCTGACGGTATGGAGCGCAGAGTATGGGTATGGGGCACTGGAGGAAGGGGGCCCTGGCCGCTCCCAGGGTGGACTCTGGAGGACGCTGTGTATTCCCTTTCCTCCTGAGGATCCGACTAATCTCCATTTCCAACACCCTACTGTTTGGCGGGGTCCACACGCCTGAGCTCAGGCCACTGCAAACTGGACACTTTCAGGCCTGGTCCTCATCCCTGCAAGCCCAGTGACCACTCCCACAAAGACACCCCTTTCTCTCTCTCCCAGAGCCAGGGTTTAAAGACAGGGGACCACATCACAGAAGGGGCTGAACCCCTGCAGAGTAGAGGGGAGAAGGCCTCTTGCCCTGGTCCGCTCACTGCCTGTGAATGGCACAGAACAACCCTATGCAGTGTAGTGAGTGAAAGCTCTAAGATGTGGCCGGTAATTTGTCAGAAGAGCAAGCATTTCTGTAACAACTGCATCCGGGAGGTCCCTCTCTGTGATTTTAAGCAACACCTTGACAATAATTTAGTTATTCAGTGAGAAAGCCGTGCTCAGGAACCCGTGAGTTGGTAGAAAGACCCGGGATGTATTTTCTACACGATAAATAGCTCAGATACACTAAGAATACAAGAAGTCCAGGCGATGCTTCCCATCATTATTCATTATGGAATTGCCATGGAAACCCCAATGAGATGCCACTTCACACCCAAACTAGCATGGATGCAAAAACAAAAGTAGCACGTGCTAGTGAGGACTGCAGGGGATTCAGGATCCTAACACGGAGAGACTGGCACCCTTTGAGGTGGTTGGTGGCCATGTAACATGGCACCGCTGCTGTGGAAAGCAGTTAAGCCGCTTCTCAAGACATTACATCGAGCTCCTATGTGACCCAGAAATTCCACTCTTAGGTGTATGTTCTGGAAAACACTGAAAACAAAGGCTTGGATGCATATCTGGACATGGCTGAGTTTAGCAGCACTGCACACAATAGCCACAAGGCAGCCACAATCGCTGACCCAGAGGTCCATCAGTAGACAAACCAAATGCGGTACGTACGGACCACAGAATGCTACTCAACAGTAAAGAGGCTGACTTAGCACTGCAACACACATGAACTTTGAAACATTACACTTAGTGAAAGAAGACATTTACTAAAGGCCACATACTTGTAATCCCAGTGCTCTTGGAGGCTGAGTCAGGAGGATCATGTGTAGAGCCAAGCCTGGGCAACTAACTGAGCAACTCAATGAGATCTTTTCTCAAAATAAGACAAATACAAAGGGCTGAAGTTGTAGCTCAGTGCAAAGGCCCTATGTTCAATCCCTAGCACTGGAAAAGAAGGGAGGGGGACAAAGGGCAAAAGAAAAGAAAAATCCAATATGGGCGTGGTGGCAGACACCTGTAATCCCAGCACTCAAGTGGCTGAGGCAGGAGGATTAGTGTGAGTTTGAGGCCAGCATGGCCTACAAAGTGAGGTCAAGGCCAGCCTGGACCGCCTAGTGAGATCCTGTCTCAAAAATACAAGAAAGAAAACAGAGAGAGAGAGACAGACAGACAGACAGACAGACAGACAGAGAAACAGGGGGAAGGGAGAGGAGAGGAGAGGAGAGGAGAGGAGAGGAGAGGAGAGGAGAGGAGAGGAGAGGAGAGGAGAAATATCCAGAACCAAGAAATCAAAGACACAGCACACAGATGGCTGCCAGGATCTGGCTGGGGTGTGGGGGTAACAGGGAGTCAGTGGCTGTAGTAGGTAAAAAAAATTATTTGGGGGAAATGATTGTTTGTTTTGGAAAATGTTTTAAAAGTAGATAGATGTGGTGGCTATACAGCATTGTGAATGTATTATTTACCAGTGCACTGTACTATTTATTTATTTATTTTGGCTCTTTGAGACAGGGTCTCACTATGTAGCCCAGGCTGCCCTGAACCTGTGGCGATCCTCCGGCCTCAGCCTCCGGAGTGCTGGAATCATAGGTATGCACCACCATGCCCAGTTACACTGTACACTACTCTAAGGTTTATTTTGTAGAGAAAGATATCAGAGGAATAAAAGAACAAAACAAAAAACACAAACGCCATGTTCCTGCATGTATTATTCTTCTGTCGTTGGGACCGGTATTTTGCCGTCCTAATTGTAAAAGCTTTGTGTAGAAAATGTGCGTTCACGATCGGTTCGGTGTTCACTGTTTTCTAGTGAGTACTTTCGCTTCGATTTTTAAAAAATGCTTACTTTAAGTGAATTTCACCTCGACTTTTTAGAAACACTCTTGCGTGGTTTCCCGGGGCTCCGAGGCCCTGTACCTCTCCTGAGACCACCCTGGGAGCGGCCAGGGCCCCCTTCCTCCAGCGCCCCAGTCCCTCTGCGCTCCATACTCAGTTCAGCCACGCCGTCAGCAGTCAGTCAAGGACAGGAGTGGGCTGGAAAGGACACGGGACGAGGACGCTGGAGGCGACAGTGTCCTGCTCCCTTGCCTGTTTTAAACCTTGGGGACACTCATCCCCCCAAGCTCAGATGCACCTGCCCCGCGTCCTCGGCCACACAGGCGACCTCCGCAGGCCCCTACCCTGCAGACCCTCTGCCCTCTACCGCTGGACGGTTCACCCCAGCTCTGCACCCCTGCGGGCTCACCACCCAGCGCAGCCTGGATTTCCCGCAGGCTGCGGCGCAGCTCCCCACCTCCACCCCGCCGGCGCCCTCGGGGTGGGGGGCGCCCCAGCTTCCAGAACCCTACCACCGCGTCCCCACCCCCGGAGCCCGCGCCCCTCCGCCGGCGACCGTGGGACCTGCAGCGCCCCGGTGTCCCCAGCTGTCACCAGCCAGGCCACCCCGGGGCACCGGCGCGCTCTCCTCCTCATCCGGAAGCTGGGGTCGCGGTGGGCTCCGCCCGGGCCCCGGGGCCGCCGGGCAGAGGAGGGCGGGTCCTGTGCGCCCCGCCCGCCCCGGCCACCCCGCCCCTCCTCACCCAGCCCCGAGGCGCCGCGCGCCCGCCAGCGAAGGGTGACCCGGGCGCCGAGATGCAGCCGCGGCTGTGGCTCCTCGTGGCCGCGAAGCTCGCAGGTGAGGCCGGGGGGACTCGGGCGGCGGGGGCGCTGGGTGGGTGACGGACCGCGCGGGACCGAGCGAGCGGGAACTGGAGCAGCAGGCGTGTAGCCAGACCTCGGGAGGCTGAGACAGGAGCATCGCCGCGAACTGGAGACCAGCCTCAACCGCTTCTTGAGACTATTTGGAGGAAACAAATAATAGATAATGCAGAGACCAGAGGCCAGTGGCAGGCACACGGGGAGGTGATTGGGCAGGCTTGGTTCCCGAAAATGGAGAGGGAACTCCAGCGGGGGCCACTGCTCAGAAATCCGAGAGCCCCAGCACCAGGCCACCTCGGAAGGGGGCGAAGGGGAGGCAGGAAAAACAGAGAGGGAAGGAAGTGAAAAGGGGAGAGGAAATACCCAGGGCAGAAGAAACAGTGCCTTAATCCAGGGTGCCCACAGCTACGCGCCTCAGGAAGGCTCCCCCACCCTGGGTGAACCCCACACTGGGCCCCGCTTTGTTTTACTTCCGGGAAGCGTTGGTACTGCAGCCGGACACCAGGTCTCTGGTCAGCAGGGCGCTCTGGGCTGCTATGCAGCGTGGACCTTACAGAGAAGGAGGCCAGGGGAGGTCTCAGCCGGGAGGGGATGTGGACACAGCTCCTGGCTGGCCGCTGGGGAGCCGCTGCTGGGCTTCCTCGGACAGGCTTCCCGAATCCGGGTCTGCAGCTGCTCTGTGCCAGCAGGGCCCTCGAGAGCCAGGAGAGATGGTGGGTCTCGCCGGTTCACAGCTCCAAGCCAGGCACCCAGTCCACAGCTGGGTGAAACTGAGTCCGCTACACCCGCACCGTGTGACCTTGGGTGCCTTCTCACTCTTCCCGAGCCTCTGTTTCCTCCTGCGTAAGATGGTGTAAGACAGTTTGTATCCTGAGAGGTTTGGTGAGGACTGAATGGCACAATGCAGGCACCACGCCCGGCCCAGCTCCATGTATCAATGCTGCCCTCCTGGCTCCTATGAACTCCCCTGGAGGTCGGTGACCCAGGACGGTAGCCTTGGGGGAGAAAGGAGGAGGCCCAGCAGCGCTGCCAAATGGCACAGATCCCTTCTCAAGGTGAGGAGAGGATGGGTGGCTGGAGCTGTGGAATCACAAGCTTTGAGCCACATCCTAGGTCCCACTAGAAACTGAACCCAGGGCCTTAACTGAGCTGGGTGGGACACCAGGACAGGACAACATGCCGGCCGCCAGCTCAGGAAACACACCCCTGGCCTTCTTTATGCCTCTCTGCTCTGAGCCAAAAGAAAAGGCTGGCCAGGCACGTGGGGTTTGTTGGAGGCTGTGCATCCTTGGCAATATGGGTGACCCTTTCTGAGGCTTCTCTCAGAGGTTTCATTTGGGGCTGGGAGCAACTCCCAGTCCAAGCCTTGAGGCCCCTGAGCAGGGTTTACCTGTGTGCAGTGCCTTAGTTTGCAGTGTGATTTGCTAGGCCTCCTTTCATTTCCCTTCTTTCTTTCTCTTCCTTTTTCTTCAGTACTAGACACTGAACCCAGGGCCTTAATACCGAGCTGCAGCCCCAGCCCTCCCCGCCCGCCCGTCTGACCTTTTGTTTCCTGAGACCGGGTCTTGCTACATTGTTCGGTTGCCCAGGCTGGACTTGAACTTGCCACCCTCCTGCGTTCCCCTCCCAGAGGGCTGGGATCACCCGATGTCCTTTCATTTCTTTCAAAACAAGGGAAGCAGGGCATCACCCAGCTGCCCGCCTCTCCCAGCGAGGAGGCAGAGTCCCCATGACCTGACTGAGATCACTGGGGTGTAGAGTAGAGGGTGGGATCGAGGCCGGGCCTGTGACTCTTGTCCGGTTCTTCATGGCCAAGCCCCTGCCTGCGGGGAGCTTCCACCTTGCAGCCCTGCTCCCAGGGTAGCTGTCCTTCTGCTGGGGAGTGGGGACCCAGTGATCAAGGATGCACCGCATCCTGGGGTGGGGATTGATGGGCTCCAATTCTGCCTACCAGACACAGCCAGCTCCTTTTACGGGACAAGGTGACTGGTCCTCTTTTAGGTTGTCTAGACCAGCTGTGTGTCCTGCCTGGGACTCCAAGCCCTCTCTAGCTTGCCCTGGGTCTCGGTCAGCTGCTCCGAGCCCAGCCTGTGTGGAGTGGCAGCTCTGACAGGTGAAAAAAGGCAACCAGCTTTGGCTTCAGATGTTGGGTCCCAGAGTTTGAATCCCGGATCACTTCTTGGCTGCAAGTGGGAGTCTGAGCAAGTAACTTCAAGCCTGAGTTTTCTCGTCTGATTAATAGGCATAAAAATCTCCAAACCTGCTGGACATAGTGGACTCCTGGCAGTCCAGCACTCTGAGAGGCTGAGACAGAGGATTTTGAGTCCAAGCTCAGACTGGGCAATTTAACAACTCAGAACATGCCTCGAAATAAAAAAATAGGAAAAAGGCTAGGGATGGAGCTTAGTATAAAGACACTAAGTTCAGTATCACAGTATGTACCACAAAAAAAAGAAAGAAAAATCCAAAAGCCAGCTTGAGGCATGGCTGAGGTCATTTAAGCAAAGGGCAGGTGTCTAAGGGTGCACACACAAACACAAGCTGGACAGGGCAAGTCTTGCTCAGGGCCCCTGGGAGATGTGATGCATGAGCTCTGAGTCCCTATAACACCCCCCCCCCCCAGCCCTGCCACCAGCAGCTGGGAACCCTGCCGGTCCCTGACCCCCTCGGCTTCTGTTTGCAGCTCTCCGGGGCATCTGTGGCCTCCAGCAGAGCCCCCACTTCCTGATGCTCCAGACCAACCAATCGGCAACTATGACCTGCGAGAGTAAGACCAGCTCGATCAATGGCCGTCTCTACTGGCTGAGGCAGCGTGGGGCGCCCAGCCCGGACAGTCACCACGAGTTCCTGGCTTCTGGGGATTTCTCCAACAACATCGTCTATGGCAGGGGTATGACCTCAGAGATGCTCACTCTGTCTCGGCTTTCCACCCGCTTCACTCTCAGTCTCAAACACGTGAAGCCTGAGGACAGCGGCGTCTACTTCTGCATGACCATAGGGCACCCCGAGCTGACCTTCGGGATGGGAACCAACCTGAGTGTGGGTAAGCGCGGGGATCTATGCTAGAAATGGGCATAGAAAGCCAGGCGTGGTGGCTTATGCCTATCCCCCACCCCCCAGTACTCAGAAGGCTGAGGCGGGAGGATCGTCACGAGCTCCAGGTCAACCTGGGCTACATTTGACCAAAGCCCATCTCAACAAGAAACACAGTAAGAGCCTGTCTCAAAAAGCTTTTTTTTTTTCATGTTAAAGAAAAAATGAGCGTTGGCATCTACCGGGTGCCAGGTGCATACCCAGCACTGGGGCTGCTCTGCCGTCAGCACCTACAGTGTTGTTGCTGGAATAACAGGAAGAGGGTGCTGAGGGTCACCCAGCCACATACCTGCAAATGCTTTCCATGGCCATCTCAATGCCTGCACCTTCCCCAGCACGGAGTATGCTATGACTCCCATTTTATTTATTTAAATTATTGTTGGCAGTTTGGTTTTGGGTTGTTTTATTTTGTTTTGTTGAGAGAGTCTCACTACATAGTTCCGGCTGGCCTTGAACTCACTGTGTAGCCCAGGCTGACCTCCAACCTGTGGCGATCCTCCTGCCTCAGCCTCCCAAGCTGCTGGAATTATAAGTGTGCACCCCCATGCCCAGCTTCCTGTTTCATACTAAGTATTTGATGTGTATTTTATTCATCCAATGCACCCAATGTGTCCAGCCTGGCCACACCGCATGTGCACACCTGTGGCAGGTGGCTGCCACACTGCACAGTCGAGGGTAGGAAGAGCTTGTGGCAAAATCCCCCAGGCCACACTGGGCCATCGGGCTACAGCCCCTTCCCCAGCTTCACCCATGGTCGGGCCTCAAGCTGCACTTCTTCCCCATGTGGGGACGCTGAGCGGGCCAAAGGGAACCCAGAAATGAGACCACTCAGCATGGGGAAACTTTGGGACACCAGGGGCAGCGCTACAGTGAGGGAGACAGAAGGGAGAACAGTGGCTGTGTCTCCTCTCGGCAGTGCCAGGGCTCACATCGCATGGCATTGCATCGCATCGTGGGGCATGGGAATTGGGGGTCCCTCTGGGTAAGACCCCACTGGTTCTTGTACCAAAACTCAGGCCTTGGGGTGTGTGTTGAGTTTGCTGCTTTTTTGTCTTTAAAGCCCCACATCTTCCCTGGGACCCCACAGGGCAAGTCCGCAAATAAGCTTGGCTGGGTTTCCCCATCTTCTCCCCGCCTCGCCGCCCTGCCCAGCACTCACTCCTGGATTCCGTGTTCCCAAACCCCTATGGGCCCTGCACCTTGCTGGCACCTGTAACAGCACTGCACCTCCCCAGAGCCACCGCTCACAACCATCCCGT
Source organism: Cavia porcellus (assembly GCF_034190915.1). Lineage (NCBI taxonomy): Eukaryota > Metazoa > Chordata > Mammalia > Rodentia > Caviidae > Cavia > Cavia porcellus. The sequence continues at coordinate 38,814,242 of NW_026947501.1, read as the reverse complement.
CTCCGGGCTGGGGATGGAGGTAGACGCACTGTCCCTTTTAAGAACAGAGAGGGAGTCAGGAGGAAGCAAGGGGACCTGACAACAGCTGAGATGCATTTATAATTGAGCACCAGGCTGGGCATGGTAAACCCACCCAGAATATATCTGAATATCCATAATCCCAGCACCCTGGGAGGCTGAGGCAGGAGAGTCACAAATTGGAGTCTATCTGGGCAAGTTAGTGACTTAGCAAGATCCTGTCTCATGGTTTTAAAAGGGCTGGAGTGGTCCTTGATGAGAAGGCTCTGGGTTCGATCCCCCATGGTGGGGAGAGGGACACAAAAACAAACAAATAAACCAGAATGCCCCACACCCCGTGAGCCCCACCAGACCTGAGCCACTGAGTCAAGGTGCTGAGAGCTGGCTTGCTGCTCCTGGAGGCCCATCCCTGAGCAGGGGAGAGACCGCCTGCTTCTCTCAGGATTAAATGAAGCAGCGAAGCTGGCCGCACACCTCTAACCCCAGCACTTGGGAGGCTGAGGAAGGAGGATCTCAGTGAGTTGGAGGCCAGCTTGGGCCACACAGTGAGACCCTCTCTCAAAAAAATAAAATGAAATAAATGAGGCAAGCAGAAGCATTCTGGGGCTGTGAGCAGCATTCGAGTGACCCCCCCTAGTGGGGACGGGCTCCCGGCACGCTCAGAGCCTTAGCTGGTGTCACCTGCCCCTCACCGTGGTTCCTCAGCTTCCCGATGGCCACCTCCCATGTGTAACCTCGTCAGAAATTTTTCACTAGGGGTACAGTGGAAAATGGGCAGCACCGGGTAGAAAAAGCCTTTGGGTTCAGATCCCAACTGTGAGTTGGGAGCTATTTCAACCCTCTGAGCCCAGCTCTCCTTGTGGATAAAACTGCAACGGCAGGGCCCGTGCCAGAAGTTGTCGAGGTCTGCAAGCTGAGGCTGAAGGGCTTGGCGCTGCCACCTCCCCACTGGGAGCTCAATATGTCTTCATTCTAGTTCCTTGGTTTTTCCCAGAAAGAGCCATGAAGCCAGCCAAGTCTACTCGAGACCATGGTGTCTCTCACCACCCCGAGACGGCTCTGGGGACAAGGGCAAGGTGTCTATCTTGGGTCTTGCTATGTAGTCCAGGCTGGTCTTAAATTCATTGAGTAGCCTGGGCTGGCCCCAAACATACAGCAGTCCTCCTGCCTCGGCCTCCCGAGCTGCTGGGATTATAGGCATGCACCCCTGCACCTGGCCAAAGCGTCCACTTAGGAAATGGAAGACGCCAGCCCGAGATGACCAGTGCGCTGCCTGCCTCTCCTGTCCCGGGGTTCTAGAGGTTCAGTTCTGCGTTTCTTCTCCCGCTGCTTTGCCAGAACTCATTTCTCGAGCTGTGTCCTTAGCTCGGCAAGGACTGCAGGGCGTGTGCTGTGCACCCACAGCTCACTCAGACCCCAGGGTGGGGATCCTTTTGCTCTGCATGCTGCACCCCTCACCTTCCCCAGCCCTCAGCATAGGACACTGGTTCAGGGCGACCGAAGGAGGGGGTGCCCAGGAAAGGAGAGGCCCTGCGTTCCAACCTTCTCACCTCTGCTCTGTACCTTTGAAATCCAAACCTGAGCCTGGAGGCCCCTCCAGCTCTATATCAGATGATCTTTTATTTTCAGTACTGGGACTGAACCCAGTACTCTTGTACACTCACACCACTCCTTTTAAACTTTGAGACAGGGTCTCCCTAAATCAGTGAATCACCTAGGTTGAGATCAAACTTGTGATCCTCCTGCCTCAGCCTCCTTAGTGCTGGTTAATGGGCTTGCACCCACTTGTTTCCCCAAGAAAGTTCTGGGTGGTAAGTTTTTAAGGACACCTGAAAAGGGAAACAGCCCGTCTGGCACCCTGCATGGTACTGCAGCGAAGAAAGAGCTCTCCCAGGGGCTGGGGATTTAGCTCAGTGGCATAAGCACCTGCCTTGCAAGCAGGCAGTTGTGAGTTCGGTCCCCAATACCGATAAAAAGAGAAAATGACCAAAAAAAAAAAAAAAGAAAGAAAGAAAGAGCTCCCCCTCTTCTTCTTTTTGGGTTCCTCCTTGGGTATGGCAGGTGGCATGAGGGCTGGGAATCTGGTGGTCAAGGGAACGATGGGTCTCAGGACCATGGCACCAGGGTGGAAGGTGCAGTTGGTGGCTAACCTGGGGCTTAGATGTGCATCTGCTCTTCCTACAGTTGATGTCCTGCCCACCACGGCCCAGCCCACCACGAAGACGACTCCCAAGAAGAAAAAGTGTCAGCCCCCCAGTCCAGGGCCCCAGAAAGGTGAGTTCCTGCTCCTTCTGAATGTGCTGGTTCAGTGCGGAGTCTGTAGCCCGTTCCTCCAGCACCATGCTGGGATCAGAAGGGACACATCACAGGCCACTAGGGTCAGATTTGCAAGTCATCACAGAGCAAATCTTGGAGGAGGATCCATCCATCAAAACGCCTGAGCACGGTGATTCACAGCAGCTTGTCCTAACAGCTGAAAAGTAGAAATCAGAAGCCACCGATGACTCATGAATGGATCAAGGAAATGTGCGATCCATAACAGTACAGCTGTGTTACTTGGCCATAACAGAGAATAAAGCACTAGAAAACATTAAAGCTTGGTTGAACCTGTGGACTGTTATGCAGTGAAAGAGGCCAGTCACAGATAATATCGTATGAAGCTGAGAATGGTGAGGCACACCTGTAATCCCAACCCTGGGAGGCTGAGGCAGGAGGACTGCAAGATCAGCCTCCCACCTGGACATCAGTTTAGTAAGATCCCATCTCAAAATAATTCCTTTTAAATAAGGAAGAGGGACATAGCTCAGTGGGAAGGCTCTGGGTTGACTTCCCAGTACTGCAAGAAAAAGATGCTGCATGATTCCGTGGACATGAAATGTTCAGAGTAGAAGCTTCCATAGAGACCGAAAGCAGATGAGTGGCTGCCTGGCCAGAAGGGATACTGGGGAGGGATGAAAGTGACCCTGGTTGCTCCAGGGGTATTTCCGGAGTGGTATAAATATTCTAAAGTTAGATTGTGGTGATGGTTCCACATTGTTAGGATGATACTAAAAACCATGACAGTGTATGCTCCAAACAGGTAGACTTTATTATATGCAAATCTATCTCAGTACAGCTGGTAATAAACAAAAAAAATCAACCCAAAGGAGCAGTGCTTTACATTTTTCCAGTGCTGCTGCCTCCCAGAACTTGTGGCAAACAGGACGGGGTCCCTAGACATTTGCCAAGGAGCTCGAAGACCTGCCCCCTGCACTGTAAGCACCCGGGTAGGGTGGGCACATACACGCACACCCATGCACACATGTGTACACGGACACGTATTTCCCTTGAGCTCACCAGCTCCGATGTGTTTCTGGAAAAACACTGACTTCAACCCCCGCAAGGCTACTTGTGACAAACAGAAAGTACCATTCGCTGCTCCCCAGAGAAGAAACCACAGGCAGCAGCCCCGGGCCTGCCTTGTGCCACTCGGTGGCTGAGTCTTCAAATGTAAGAGACCAGGAAGCATCTGGGAGGGTACCCCCCAGGACCTGGGCGATGAGGATGAGAGGCTGCCACAGGAGGTCATGGCAAACAGGAGGCTGGGAAGCACTTGGGAGGCTGCGGCAGGATTGAACCTTTAAGCCCAGTTTGGGCAACTCAGTGAGACCCTGCCTCAAAATAAAATATAAAAAATGTCTGGGCATGTAGCTTAATGCTTAGTGGTTCAATCCCCAGGACAAGGAGAGACAGAGAGAGACACACATAGAGAGAAAATTAGAGCCAATGAACAGAAAAGCAAAGTGACCTTGTTTTATAACATATTATGACCCAACAACTTGACCTGAAGGTTTGCAGGCAGGCTACAATTGTGTGTGTGTATGTGTGTGTGTGTGTGTGTGTGTGTGAGTGAGAGAGAGAGAGAGAGAGAGAAAGAGAGAGACATGGTCTCGCCTTAAACTCACTTTGTAGCTCAGGTTGGTCTCCAACTCTCAGCAATCCTCCTGCCTCAGCCTTCTGAGTGCTGGGATTACAGGCGTGTGCTACCACACCCAGCTATGCTACAATTTAAAAAGATATAAAATACAAATACAGTCAGGTCATCAAGATGAGGCTGCAGGAGAAGCTAGTGAAATCAGTTAGAATAAAGGACCTGCAGTGCTCTCGACGGCCTCCAGCTCCATCCTGGCCTCTCCTTGGAAGGAGGGGTCCCTGCTGCCCCGTGGCCATTGCTATCATCTTCTGAATTTTGTGGAGTGATAATTTGCATAGCATAAACTCTGCCCATTCTCAGGATAGAGCCTCAGTGAGCTTTAGTGAATGCATAGTTCATGTGGCCATCACCACAATGTAGGTTTAGGACACCCTGTCGCCAGCATGTCTGCAGCTGGCCTCCATCCCCACCCCAGCCTCAGCCACCACAAACCCCCGATCCTCGGGTCATTCAAGCTGGAGGAACTCAGAGACAGTGAGCGGAGCCAGGCAGAGCACCTTTGAGCCTCAATGTTTATGAACTGCAAAGTGAGAGAGAAAAAATAGCGGTAAGACCTTCCTTCCTTCCTCTCAAGATGAAAGTCTGCAGCCAGTGGTCCTGGGCTCATCAGGAGGACTCCGTGAAACACTCTGTCTCCCTCCTGAGCGTCTGAAATGCTTTTTCCAGACTGTAGCCTCATCCCTGGCTCTGCACCTCAGCTGCCCAGTGGGCGCTCACAGGAGCCTGCAGACCAGAGGGCGAGGATCAGGGCGCTGAGAATGTAAACCCTGCCGCTTGTTAGCATGCAAGTGGGCAAAGGAGCAGGAGAAACAGCACACAGGTGCCAATGCGTGCAGTAGGCCGAGCCTCACGCACGATCAGAGGATGGAAGCAAAACACATACATGCACGCGCGCACACACACACACACACACACACACACACCTGCAGACTGGGAAAACTAAAAAGCGGGTGATATTCAGGGCCTGTGTTAAGGGGTGCGGTGCACTGGCAGGAGTGGAAATCGGTGCTCTCTTTTTGGGAGGCACTGGCCAGTGTCTGTTACAATCTGAAGCGCACAAAGCTATGGCTGGACAGTTCTGTTTTCAGTATCTGCCTCTGCATGTACTGGACTCCCACTGAGCCCAACAAAACTCAGCTATATCCGTATATGTGAAAACTCAAAAATTTAGTATCTGCCACTGGAAGGCACTCTCGTATGGGAAGACACCATGATGTTCCCTGTTCTCTGAAGGGTTGTCTGGTTTTGGTTTTTGTTTTTAATTTTGTAAGACAGGGTCTCCCTGCATAGTTTAGGCTGGCCTTGAACTCTTGACAATCCTCCTGCCTCCGCCTCCTACTTGCTGGAATGGTAGGCATGTGGCATCACACCCAGCAAATTCTTACGATTTTTATTTTTCAATTTTTATAAGTACATGTTTGCAGTAGGCAATGATTACATTCATAGTAGGGAGCTGATACAGGTACATAATATATCTTAGCTCCTTTTATGTCACCTTTCTCTCCCACCTACCCCCTCCATCTCTTGCAGTTTTTGTAAAATTTAAATAAATTTTTTAATAAGTAGTTAAAAGAATATTTCATTGTCCACCTCCTTGGAATACAAATAACTTCTGAGCTTAATTAATTTTTTAAAATTTGGATGTGAGACATGATTTTTTTTTTGCATAAAATTGTCTCCCTGATGTCTAAAGTGCCCACGAGAAGGCCTGAGAAGGATATTCACAGCAGCACAGGGCTATGAATTAACAGGGTGCATGTGTGAGTGGGTGTCTGAGCAGCCGTGCCCCTAAAAAGAAGCCAGGGTCTCACATTGGAGGAGCACTATTGCTGTGGCCCGCAAAATACGAAGGTCGCACAGGTGTTTCGGCTCCCTGGCAGAGTACAGCTCGGGACAGCTGCACACTTGGCTGTCTGCGTAACCAAAGTTCCTGTCCTGCCAGGTGTGGTGGTAAACACTTACAATCCCAGCCCTTGGGAGGCTGAGGCAGGAGGATCACTATGAGCTTGTGACCAGTCTGGGCTATATAGTGAGACTCTGTCTAAAAAAACTGACCATGCCTGGCAGGAAAGAACTTTGATTACAAAGACATCCAGGTAGGCAGCCATATCCAGCCACACTCTGCTAGGGAACCACCGGCCACAGCACTTTGAAGTCCCCAAGACTAACAGCCCAGAAGCCTGAAACTCCTTGGCTGCACTGTCAGCTTTTACCTGCCCCAAGCTATGGGCATCAAGAAAAGCCACAGAACCCAGGCATGGTGGCACACACCTGTAATCCCAGCATTCAGGAGGCTGAGGCAGGAGGATCACCTGACGTCTGAGATCAGCCTAGAGTACACAGTGAAACCCTGTCTCAAAAAAGATAAAAAAGAAAAGAAAAAAAGACACGTTATAGGGAACAGAGTGGGCAAAATATGGTGGCAAGGGAGGAAATGCAGCCAAATGCCCCTGGCGGTGCCCTGGGTGGCCCCTCCCTCAGGACCCGCCCTGCTGTGTCCGTCACTGTATCTCACATGTTCAGCCTCAAGCACGTGTCACGGGTGTGTCTTCCAGGCCTGCACTGCAGCCTCGTCACCCTGGGCCTTCTGGTGGCCAGTGCCCTGCTCCTGCTGCTGTCCCTGGTTGTGGCTGTGCATCTGTACTGTGAGTTGTCCCTCCCTGTGCCACCTCGGTGGCCCCATCTGCTGTCCTAGGTGTTCGTAGGGCTGCTCTCTTCTCTAGGAGAGCGCAGTGGGTGACGACAGCCTGCTCCAAGCCTGTCCCCCCCAACCAGAGATAGTCTGGAAGTGATTTTATGTGGGTTTGGGGTTGGTGGGAGGTGTTGGGAACTGAGCTCAGAGTCTCGCACATGCTAATAACACTGCTGTACACCTGAGTGACACCCTGGGCCTGGAAGTGATTCCCAGCCCAAAACCCAGCTGCCCCAATCAGAGACCACAGTCTCTGCCTCTGGACAAAGCTGCTCCCCCCTCCCCCCCGCCCGCGCAGTAATGACCTGGCCTCAAGATCAGCCCACGAGGCTTCCCCCAGGTGGGGTGTGGTAGGGTGCACCCCATCCAGAGTGCAGCCCACAGTGTGTGCCAGGGGAGCTGGAAGTCACCACGCAGGCTGAGCTCAGGCCAGACGCCCGGGGGAGATTGCCGGGGTGAGCAGTGTCCCCATAGCTCCCAGACAGTCTCCAGAGAGACACCTCCTGCCATGGCTTCCAGGATAGGAAGCAGGCAGAGGGGACACCCAGGCCCTGGCTCTTCTGCCCATCCATACCACCTGAGCAACAAGCCCTCTCTGGCCCCTGTACAAATGGGGAGGGAGCCCACAGGGCCATGAACCAGGTCAGCGGCTCTTAACTTTTAGGGGTCCCAGGCCCTTTTGGGCCTATGGTGACCACTGAGGACCCTGCCCTCAGAGAGATGAACCCGTGCACATGCACTGTTTTGCATACAAGCCCCCCACCGGTGTCTGTGTACCCAGTTATAAGAACACCATTAAACACCATTAAAGTTCAAGGATCTCAGTTTTTCCAAGGACCTCATTCGTGAAAGAACTAAAAATTGTTAATTTATTACCGCTAACTGCAACTAGCTGTGTTTATTTAGTGTATTATGGATGTCATTGGTTGCATTTTAAAGATGAAAAATAACAAAAGATGCAATTAAAATGTAAGCAGAGCAGACATGATGGCACAATTCTGTGAATCCAGCATTCTGGGAAGCTGAGGCAGGAGGATCTCAAGCTCAGCCTGGGGCCACTGAATAATTTAGCCAGATCCTGTCTCAAAATAAAAAATGAAAAAGGGCTCTGGATGTAACTCATTGCTAAGGCCTTGGGTTCAATCTCAAGCCCTGCAAACCAGCAAATGGGGAAAAAAAAATGTAAGTGGATAGCTGATGTTTCCTTCCAGTGTCCCAGTGGAAAATCTCATCCCTCCTGGGCACTCTTGCCCTGTTTTGAGCTTCCCGCTTCCCCTCAGCCTGCTGTGAGGAGGAGAGCGAGCTTAACGACAGACCCTGGTAACTGTGTCAGGTTTCCTGCTTCACCGCTTCCTAGTCCCATGAGTTTGAGTGAGTGGCTCAGAAGCTCCTGTGTGTCTCAGTTTCCCCAAGTGTGGAATGGACATAGCAGTAATTCCCCAATCACAGGTTTACAGTGCGAGGGAAGGGATAAAATGTGGGAAGTATCTGGGGCAGAGCCTAGCCTGGGGAGAAGTCTGCCGTAGCAGCAGAGCCCCCCACCACCAGACCTCTTCCCTGTGTGCCCCTGTCCTGGCCCTGTGCCGGGGTCCCCTGCACTGACAGTGCCCTTGTTCTGCTCTTCCAGGTCTGCGGAGGAGAGCGCGGCTTCGCTTCATCAAACAGTGAGTTCTGTCTTTCCTGAGTGACAGGGGTTTCAGGGCCCCTGCTGCTGCGTGCAGCCTCAGATGTCACCTTCATAAAGCCATCGGGTGACAGGGTTCAGGGAAAGAGCTGACTTAAACAAAATGCTGGGTAATCACTTGGCAAACACATTTGGTGTAAATTGAGATTCTGTGCTCAGCTGTGCTACTCACAGCTGTCAGCCTGCAACACACAGAGCACCAGGTCCTCTGCGACCCACAGCTTCATGCATCTGGGTTGCAGGGAGGTCGCCACCCCCACTTTACAGAGCCATGGAGCCAGGCCTGTCCTTTACCAGGAGCCATCAGCATCCTGTCTGTTGCTTCCTACCCCTCCTGGGCCCCAAGGGGGCTGGCAGACTGAGGCTTAAAGCCCCTCCCCGCCAGCCCCCAGCAGAAGCACAGGCTGCCAGAGGCCAGAGGCTACAATGCTCCTGCCTTCCAGGGTTAGGCCCCAGGTCCTGGCTGTCCCGGTGTTCTTGGATTTGCTTTTCTTCAGCAGTGCAGACTTTGATATCTGCTTCCCTGACTAACATGTCTGATCCTCAGAACACACCACCCTCAGCCCCAGCTCCACTCCAGCCAGATGCGGTGGTGCACACCTATAATCCCAGCACTCCAAGGCTGAGGCAGGAGAATGGCCAAGATTTTGAGGCCAGCTTGAGCTACATAGTGAATTCAAGGCCAGCCTGCACGTCTTCATAGCAGGACTCCATCTCTAGAAAATGAAAACACCCCCAGCCATGTGGAAACATGTGAGGGGATGACAGAATAGCATCTTAATGAAAGGGTGCGACAGGGCCTGGTGTCAAGGGTTCTGGCTCCAGCAAGGGGCAGTTTTGGCTTTGAATTCTGATCACGTGACTGGGTGCATGATGTCACCTCTCTGAGCCTCCAATTTTGCATCCATAAAGTAAGGTGACAGTACCAACCTCCTGGCTTTTGCAAAGACTTTGAGAACGCTGTAGAGCCTGTGGCCCCATCCTGTGGAGTCAAAGCTCAGACTTGCATAGAGCCAAGTCAATTCAACTCTAGGAGTCCAACCATTAAGAAACAAAATGTGAGGGGCTGGGGATTTAGCTGAGCTGCATAAGCACCTGCTTCACAAGCGCGCAGTCATGAGTTTGATCCCTGGGACCGATAAAAAAAAAAAAAAAGAAAGAAACAAAATGTGCTTTTAAGTCCCGTGAAGTTGTAGTTTCTGTATTAACTGTCTTTATCCGATGCTGGATTACACTGCGTTTCTACAGAGGGTTGTTGAAGATGCTTGCTGTACGCCAGGGGCGATTTGCAATGATTAATTCATGGTGTGCAGTTTCGACCTCCTGGGTTGATTTAGAAACTGCCCCCTACCTAACAGATAATGAGAGGTAACTGTCTAAGGCTAGGCCCTCAGGAACTGCCATCCAGAGTCTTCCCCTGGTGACTTTTCCTGGAGAGCAAGCCTCACTCTGGGCATCCCCTGAGATCTGTGCCATGAGCCTTTTCATCTTAACTGGTCCCTCACTGATTTGACACCAGTTTGGGGATGTTTGCCTCAGAGAAATGAACCTGTGCAAGTGCACAGTTTTGCATAGGATCCCACAAGAGACCCCTGTCCTGAGAACACCATTAAAGTGTAAAGTTCAAGGGTCTAATCTTCCTAAGGACCTTGATCGTGAAAGAACTAAAAATTGTCACCACTAAGCACAGTGAGCTATTTCGTATATTATGGATGTTATTGGTTGCATTTTAATGATAAAAAATAATAAAGGCTGAGATAAAAATGTAAGGAGAGCAGACATAATGACACGGGATTGCAACCCCAGCACTCTGAAAAGCTGAGGCAGGAAGATGGAAAGTTCAAGTTCAGTCTGGGAAACTTAGCCACTTAACCAGATCCTGTTTCAAGATAAAAAATGAAAAAAAGCTCCAGATGTAGCTCTGAGCAAATGGTGTTGGGTTTATTCCCCAGCAATGAAAATAAACAAGCAAAAACAATAATAAGCAGACCTGCTGATGTTCCTTCCCATGTCCCCATGGGCAGTCTCCTGCCTGATCCCGAGTTCAGCAAGCTGCAATTTGAGGTAACTGCTCCCGGCCTCTAGCTGTCCAGAGAACACCTCCCCATCAGCAGCCCAGTCCTCCTCGGTACCTTACTGTGCGTCTCTGGACAGCTTGTTTTGGTCCTGCTGAAAGCAACACTATTCGAAGCTTGAGTCCTTTGGACTACTTTGTTGTTGGAGAGGGGATTTTTTTTTCTCTTCTTTTTTTTGAGACAGGGTCTCGCTATGCAGTTCAGGCTGGTCTTGAGCTCACTTTGTAGCCCAGGCTGGTCTCGAACTCAAAACAATCCTGCCTCAGCCTCCCAAGTGCTGGGATTACAGGTGTGAGCCACCACGCCCAGCTTTCTTTTCTTTTCTTTTAGCTTTTTTTTTTTTTTAATGACTAACATGGGTCCTAAACATGCTCACATAAAAGTCTTAGCCTTAGGCATCCTCTTTTGCCTTTGCCTCCGTTACAGGAAATGCAGTATCAGTTGGCCTGGAAACAGGTGGTCTCACAGCTCACTGTTGATTCCAGGTTCTACAAATGAGCAGAGACAGTGCTTTTGGTGGCCCGCTACCAAAAGTCACAGGTCGGGAATGAGCAACATCTGGACAAAGGAGAAAGAAAGGGACACACTCAAGGGTGGAAATTTCACTGCCGTGCGCAAGCTGCCTGCTTCTAACTGCTGCAAGTTCTTTCTGGGGGCCTCGCGTTGGAGCCCTGGGGTTTCAACGCTGAGAGTCCTAGTGAGAAGGCTCCAGAGCCCCAGGGCTCCCCACAAAGCGTGCTGCAGGACTAGGAATCTGCACCAAAGATACCACCTTCGGCTCCTGTGCTCCTCCCAGGCTGGGCTGGGACTTGGCGTTGGCCATGCAGCCACCATCTTTGCTTTGCTCTAGTGTGGCAGGGACATTGGCCCCTGGATCTGTTATGGGATGGAGCTGGTGTGACAGCCTCCCCAAGAGGCTGCTTGTGACTAAGGCTTCCAGAGAGAAAATTCCCAGCAACGGGGGAGGCTTCCTCTGGAGCTGGGAAGCCGTGGGCTAGGGAAGGAATTTTACTCCATGCCCTGTCTACTCTCACTCTCTGTCCTTTTAGGAAAATACTTCATTTGTCAAAAATAAAGTCTTGTTTTAAAGATGCAAGTGACTTCTGTGACATAAAAGAGATAAAAAGCTCACCCATAGCAAAGATATTGATGCTCAGTGGGAAAGACACAAGGACAAAATTTATAGGTCCCCCTTTTGTATCTGAGATCCTTAGTCACCCCCACAAGATGCTGCAGATCACACTGCGGGGTGGGGAGGCTGGAGGACTTAGGAAGCACTTGAGGGACCCCACCGGCAGGCCATGATGGCCTAGGGTGCTCCTCTAGATTACTTCTGGGGCTGGGTCCAGGGACTCCTAGCCTCCCAGCAGCCTTGCACCAAAGAGAGCCAAGACTTCAGGGCCTCTGTCCATCCAGTTGTTATCAGCTGTCAGTCTCTGCGGTCAAAAAAGGAACAGGCAAGGAGAAAACACTGAGCCGGGGCAGGGAGTAAGAGAACCCTACCATCTCAAAAGGCCCCCAGGTCTCATCTTAGCCCTCCCCTGAGTACCAGCAGCCGAAGAGCTACTGAGCCCCAAATTAGTGCAGGCTGAGCTGAATTTGCAGAAGCCCCAGCCTGAGGAGATCAGAGCCTGTTTGCTTTTTCTGGCAGTCCGGAGAAGGGCACTGGCAAAGTTGGTGTGTTCAGAGGCCTCCAGCAAGCATGGAGTATAAAACCATTCTAGGGAGCAGAGGAGGAAAAGGGACTCTGGGTAGCGGCAGTGGCCACCTTCCAGAACCCGAAGTGCACCTGCAGCAGCAGAACAGGTGGGGAGGGTGGGGGTTAGCAGGGGCCGATGCAGGAGCAAGGCGGTCACAAAGCAAACACCTTCTGCCCATCAGCTCAAAGAACAAGTGACAGGCCACCTCCAAGGCTGAGGGGAGAGGGAGAAGGACTCAGGGCGGGTGGACCAGGCTCATCTGGGTCACTGTCAGGATGTGGGCTCCTGGTGCAGGCCGTGCTCGGGAAATGATGGGACTGAGGCCCTGGCTGCTCACACCCAGTCCTCAGCGGAAGGAAGAGCAGGCCTCAGGGCCCCTGTGCTGCAGCAGGGCAGGCGCCAGCCATCTCCGACTGCTTCTCTGCAATAGCATTTACTTGTGTACCGGTTCAAATGGGGCTGGATCCCATAACACAGCCGGCTCAGGCTCCCCATCTGTTTCACACAGTAGGCAGCTGCTGGGTGGTGCCCAGGGAGCCTGAGCAGCTGCGATGCCAGCACTGGGGGCTGCGGTGAGGAGGTCTGCACCAGCACCTGCTTTTGTTTTGAACAGGAACCAAACAGTCACTACTGTCTGCAGAGCCACTGTGGCTACTAACATGGGGTGCGACCTGCAATCCCAGCACTCTGAGGCCCGGGCAACACGGCCACCTCAGTTGGGGCCAATTTGGGCTACATAATGAGTTCAAGTCCAGCCTGAACTACATAAGCAAGACACACACAAAAATTAATCTTGCTGTCTTCTGACAAGCAATTCCACCTGTAGACATTTTCCTTAAACATGCCAAAGTAACCGTATACAGAAACAGGCATCAAATTGGTCCATTTGGTTCTGCTTACTAAATGAAAATGGGAAGCAATCCACATGCCCATCAGAAGGGACCTGTGAGATACAGTATGATCCAGCTAGGAGTTTATGCTGCTGTTAAGCAATGCCCTAGATCCATGTATGTTGACATCTAACGGTGGCCAGGCCATAGGCCTATATTTTAACATCCCTGTTGAGTATTTTCAATTTAATACAAAACATGGTACAGAGTAGGATCATTGTTAAGACACAAAGAGATATTACTAGAAGTCAGGATGCGGTTACCTTTGGTGCAGGATGATCACTATCAAGTTGGGGGACAGAGTGTTCATGTGCTCCCTTTGTAAAACAGTTACCAACCCGGGTGCCGACTTTGATGTATAAATGGACATAGCTAGAGATCATACTTCAATAAAGAGATACAGTTTTAAAAATCCAAGTACGGAACATCACAGAAGTCAGTAAAATCTATATATAATACTTTCTCGTTCTTCCCATTTATTCTACACTTTTTAAAAAAGAAAACTAAAATCTTAAAACGTGTAACTCATAAAATGCATAACAGGTAGGACAAAAAATTTTAATCTCCTTGTTCTGCAGACTTTCTCGTTTTCTTCTCACCAAGGCCTCTGGGTACGAGTGTGTGTATGTATGTAGGAAAAAGTCTGTAAGGATCCACTTCAAGCCATCAAGGACAGTCACCCTGCGGAATTTCCACTTCCGTTCACAGTGGTGTGCATGGTTGGGTTATACTTTTGTAACGGGGGGGCCACAAAAGTGTGGTAAAAAAGAAACAAGTTATTTTAAAAGGGCTCTCTGGTCACTGTTATTTTAAAAAATAGAATCTATTTAAATACCCAAATAGGAGAGACTTGCTCGTAAAGTTTATTTTTAAAAATCGGTACCACATATATCACTGTGTCCTGTGTCGGAGGCCACCAGACGACAGGCCCTGGGATTTACCAGCTGAGCCACTTCAGTGCCCCCAGATCCTCCCCTCTCAGGCCTGCCTGGGCCTCCCCCAGCATGCACAGTAGACAGGGGCTGTGGCCCCAGCTCTGCGGGCCCCCTGTGCCTGCTTCAGTGAGAAACAGGCTGCAGGTGTGGTGCCCAGGGGGCGTCTACGGAGGAAGGGGGCTGCAAGGACCACAACAAGGTCAACGAGGAGCCCACCCATCCTTTTATCCTTCCCTCCCCACCCTGCCCGCCCGCAGTGCTGCGCCTGCAGGGAGTGGGGAACTTGTTTTCAGAAAGAGATCCCCCGCCCGCGTGGGCTGCAGAGCTGATCTGAATCTACCACCCAGTCAAAGGGAAAGAGAGACACAGTTCTGGTTCACAGCCTTTGCATATGGCAGAGGACAAAGAGATTTCCTCTGTCTTCTCGGGAAACCTCCTCCTCGCGTCACCGTCACCGTGAGTCACTGGTGCCTGGAGTCCTCGGGGCTACCCGGCTCAGTGTGACTCAGACGGAAGGGAGCCAGGTTCCCAGAGTCTAGGAATTGAACCCAGGGCCATCACCCTGAGCAAGAGCCCCGTGTTGGTCTCACTTAGTTGCTAAATTACCCAGACTAGGCTGGAACTTGCTGTCCTCCGGCCTCAGCCTCCCTGAGTGCTGGGATCACAGCTCTATGCTGCTGCACCTGGCACCCGATTCTTAATAAATTGCAAGCTGCCACCCTGGGGGCACTTGCTGTCCCGTGCCATGTTGTTGGCTTTCCAAGATCATGGTTTGCCTGCTCATCCAGTCTTTAACGTGTGATTACTCCTTTAAGAGTTTGAACTCACTGTGTAGCCCAGATTGGCTTTGAATTCGGGAGAGATCCTCCTGCCTCAGCCTTGTTTCTGAAAACAGATTGCCCACTCCCTGCAGGCTCAGTACTGCAGGTGGGAGCAGGGGCAGGGAGGCATAAGTCTAAAAGGATGGGGCAGCCTCATTGTTGACCTTGTGGTGGTCCTTGCAGCCCCCTTCCTCCATGGACACGCCCTCGACGCCACATCTGCAGCCTGTTTCCCACTGAAGCAGGGACGTGCCATCTCGCTGGGCTCCTTAGGCACCTGGAAGTCAGTTGAACTATACTTATCTGCAGCACCTTCTATGTGCCCTCCTGGCCCAGAGCTGTAACAATGAGTATCCTGTGGCCAGGACAGACCTGGCAAGGCTAGAGGGCCAGACAGTTCTCAGGCCCAGCTTCTGTGCCCACCTGACCAGCCGGGGCTAGGGGAACCCACAGGCTCCTTCCTGGCACCTGGACAGGTGCCACACTATTGCTAAGCCTGAGGCCAGAAACTACATGAAGAAATGCGCAAAGCAGAGGACTCAGCTCTGAGGGCCTTGGGCTCTCACAAAACAGGTCCCACTCCCGCCACAAGTGGGCCAAAGCATGGTTCGTCAATGGCCACCACTCCCAGGCCTGCTCCAGCTGGGGCTCTGTGCTCCTCAAAGCTGAAGGGCCCTGGCCCAGGTAACAAGCCCCTTGGAGAGCATCAGCTCAGCAGCTCAGATGGGTCATAGGCACGGACACTGTCCCCACCCCAGGGCAGGTTTTATCAGAGGATGAAGACCCGGGGCAGACAGTGTCTCAATGACTCGGAGAGTGGCCTGGCTGTCACCAACCTAGACACAAGACACGAACCCCTCAGAGTTGGCTGTGCCTTGGCTTCCTCAGGATTCTGAGAAGTCACATGGGGGCAAAGTTACAAGAGGAAGAGCAGAGGAGGTGTTGGTGGGGGCAGAGGCCCACTGTCTCCAGCTGCCTCCTCCCTCCTCCCCACACCCTTCAGCATCCTGTGGGCCTGAAGCCAGTTTCAGGGGTCGCCTGCTGGCTGGGCAAGACCATGCCAAGCCCAAGGGAGGCTGTGACTCCTGCCTCTGCCCTCAGCCCCATCACAGCCCTCAGCACAGCCCAGTGAGGTGGGGAGCAGAGAGCAATGTGCAATTGGAGCACACAAATGCCGCAGCTGCCTTGCGATGGGTCACAGGTGGGTGGCAGGGTCTGAGCCGTCCCTCCCGTCCATTGGCACCACCCTGCAGTCACACCGAGGGGTGGGTTCCTGCTGAGGGAAGTAGGGTGACTTCTACAGGCCTGTGGGCCTTCACCGGAGCTCCGGTGTGCACCTCCTCCAAGCCAGCTCCCTAGAAACTCAGAATCTCCAGTCTGGGTCAGACTTGTAAAGGGGCTAAAGGAGATGAGAAGAAAGCAGACTGGACTCGGATGGGAGCAGCCCCCCCCATCACCCTCCGTGCAGAGAACCCCAGGTCTTCCCTTTTTTCTTTTTCTTTTTCTGGTTGTGTGTGTGTGTGTGTGTGTGTGTGTGTGTGTGTGTGTGTGTTTGAGACAGGTCTTGCTATATAGTCCAGGCTGGCCTTGAACTCACACCAGTCCTCCTGCTTCAGCCTCCCAAATGCTAGGATTATAAGCATATGTGCCATACCCAGAATCAAACCTTCCCTTGGACAGCTGGCCCATAGTTTAACCAGGTCAGATTGCTAATGTGAACCTCAAACCCCCTTGTTGTAGTCAAGGATTGTACAGAGAACAATTGAAATCAGGACATGGAATTTATAATATTATTTTTATAATGGTCACTCCGAGTTAACACAAGAAACTGCAGGAAATCTATCTATAACACTAAAGACACAGAATGTTTAGTCAAGGGCCTGAATCCCACAGCAATGTCTCACATGAGACCAGATGAAGGCCCGGAGCTCATGACAATGCCTCCCACGAGTCCAGCTGGAGATCTAGAGCCCACAAGAGGGACTCATGCCAATCTCTTTTAAGGATCTGTGCCACAAAGGCCCAAAGGTCAGTGGTGGAAGCCAGAAAGTCCATGCCAGCAGTGTGAAGGAACTGTGCTGGTGGGATGAGGGTTCTACGCTGGCGCTGAGAAGTCACACTCACAACAAACACCAGGGCTGTCCTAAAAAGCACCACAGCTGTCCTCAGCAACACGGAGGCCCGGAGCTCCTCCAACAACAAGCACAGTTGGGTGCATGTCAGGAAGCAGCATGACGAGTTCATCCTGGAGACCAAGCGGCACATGTCTTCCTCTCAGGAGCCAAGAAGCAATGCTCGATGTGAGGACCAGAGCTTCTCCAGGAGAACCAACGGCTCAAACAGCAACATGTAGGAGAACCCACAATGCCTCAACACCTCAACACAATAGCTTCTCCTTCTCTACATCTCTATTTATGCTGGCAGCTTTCCTCAGGTAGAGCATCTACACTCAGCACCATGGTGATTTAATTTCACAAGTTGACCACCAGTTTTTAATCTATAGCACTCCTCCGCCCCCTCCCCTTGCCCTGTTTTTAGTATCTAATCTTAACTAAGACCTCCTGTGTGTGCGTGTGTATGTTTAAAAAATTTCATAGGCTTCACTTCTGTCATGAACTCAATCTCATTGTCACAGGGTGAGTTGTGATCTCCACAAGGTCAAGAATATCTTTTCCAGAAAAATACACAATCTGCCTTTTTGTATATGCAACGTGAGTTATGATCAAAGTATATGACGAATGTTTAAAATTTTTAAATTGTTACAGTAAAAGATGAGTTGCCTGCAATCCCCCCAACACTACTCCAGCTTCATTTCAAACTTATCCTGCCCTTCTTACCACTTGCCGAAGCAATTGCCGAGTCCTCTTTCGTGAGGTCTTTAGTCGCTCGGACCTGACTGCCTCAATGTCCCAAACTGATTCAAAACACTGACCTTTCACAGTCATTTTGTCCTTGAGCACGAGCCAGAAGATGCACAGTCCAGATCTGGTGACAAAGGCAGATGAGGACACATTAGAATGTTTTTATTTGACAACATTTGCTGTAAATATTTTGCATGGACTCCGGGCATCAACACAGCAGAGCAGCTAAGGACAAAGCACTGCCGGACTGGTTCAGAAAGCAGCGAGAGCCGTGGTGCAGGCGTGTTTGAAGCGAGGGGGGAGAGTGTAAGGGGATGCACGGTGGTGTCTTTTATTACGGTACTTTATTGAATTGAAGTTCACTGTAGCTTTTTATTTTATCTCACCTTGTATAAAGAAGTGAACCTGCTCATGGTTGGAGAAACCTGGGTGTTGCTGATAGACACTGACAGCTATGTGGAAAATGGTCCTGCAGAATCTTAGCAATGTGGGATGCAGCTCCTGAATGGACTCCACATGCTTGGGGCTGTGGTGCCCAGAAAGTAAAAGTGTCCTTCCATAAGAATAAATAGACCAGAAGAATTCTTTCCATGGCATTTTTGGGTAAAATAGGAACTTCAGATAAATCCAAGTTCCTCACCAAGGACTCGCAGAATGAATGATGAACTCACCACACCCAAATCCATCACGCAGCATCCAAAGAAGACTTCAATGAGTGACGTGGCGAGACTCCCAGGGTGAGCAAGTCTGCACCTTGACAATGGCTTGGTTGAGAACTTGTGAACTTTGAGATGGCGCCAAAGTGAGGTGCACTGAAGAGAAACCGAGCTTAGAGTCTGGTTTGATCTTCTGCCTGGATGGAGATGTGCAGTGTGATAACTCCTCAGATGTCAGGCATCGACTGCAAACCACAGCACACGTCGGCCCCGCAATCGCAGGGAAACAGCCAACAAGCTACGAACCTAACCCAGAAAGCAGCACAGCTTGGCAGCCACCTGTGCGGCCAAGCTGGGCTGCTTTCCGGGTTAGGTTCGTTCAGTGCCATTTTGACTTAGGATGCTTTCAATTTAGGATGAGTTTGTTGGAACATAATCCCATCACAGGTCAAGAAGTATCTATGCTACAGGGGAGGAAAAGTAGGACTCAGGGAAGTATTTACAATATTTACAGTTTACAACCTACTTTGGAAAGCAAATAATTGCCTCCTTCGAACTGAATCTGTGGCAGTAGCTGTGTGTTCGTGATCAGTGGCGGGCAAACCTGGGGTTAGCAGGATTCCTGCCTCCTTGCAACAGTAGGAACAAGCGGGAAAAGCACAGTTTCCCCCAGGAAGGAAATTAATTTCTCTTAAATAGCAAGAAGAGTTACAGGGGATACAGCTCAGTGGCACAGTGCCTGCCTGGCAAGTGCCAGGTCCTGAGTTTGAGTCCAGTTACAAATAAATAAATAAATAAATAAATAACCAAACAACATTAAGAAAACAAAATCAAACTTGGAAACATTGTATTTCCTGTTTTAAAATTACTGTACAAAATTATAGTAACAAAACTATATGGCACAAGCATACAAACAGAAACCTAGGCCCTGAAAAGAATGGCCATTACATATAGAACCAGCTTTCCACGATGAATGTGATCATTATGGGCTACAAAATTTAAAGTTTTTGAAAAATAAAAATTTTAAATTTTAAAAAAGAATGGACATACCAGAACTAAATCCAAATATATAGAGGTAACTAATTTTCAGCCAGGGTACCAAGAGAATATAGTGGGGGAATTTGGAATGAAATTCAAACACATACCCAAACATCAATTTAAAATGGTTAAAGACCTCAAACCATAAAAATCCTGGAACAGAACTTAGGGTAAAAGCTCCCTGCTATTGGCCATGCTCATGATTTTTTTGGATATTGTATTGATCACTTAGGCTTTCACACCAAAACATAAACAAATGAGACAAACACAAAACTAAAAAGTTTATGCACAGCACAAGAAACAGCCAACTAAAGGAAAAGGCAAACTGTGGACTGAAGAAGCGTTTGCAAACTTCGTACCTCATAAAGAGTTAATTCTCCAAATTTACCAAGAGTTTTCAACACAAGAGTGAAAGAGCAAAGAAACTAATTTTTAAATGGACAAAAGAGCTGAGCAAATGTTTCATAAAACAAGGCATACAAATGGTCCACAGTTATATGAAAGGCCCACAGAATACCGGACCATCAGGGAAATGCAAGTTAAACCATGATGAGGTGTCATCTCCCAGCTGTGAGAAGGGCTACAGTCAGACAGGCTAGTAAGTGATGGCACAGACGTGGGCACACAGGGAATCCTCTGACACTGTCAGCAGGAATGTAGCCAGGGACCGGCACTAGAGAAACAGTGTGGAGATCCCCAGACAAATTAAACACAGAGCTACCACCCGACCCAGCTGCTCCCCTCCTGGATCCACACCTAAAGGACTTGAAATACTTAGCACATCATAAAGGGAATTGCACTCCTGTGCTCCACACAGCAGCATTTGCAGTAGCATGCTATGAAAACAACTTAAATGTTCATCACTGGGTGAATAATGAAAAACGATGTGGTGTGCTCACACAGTGGAATATAATTCAGTCCTAAAAAAGAGATGCTTGGACAGACAGGAGGACAACAGGCTAAGTGAAGTAAGCCAAACACAGAAAGAAATGTGTTGCTTATATCGCTTATATGTGGAATCCAAAAAATAAAATAGCTCAAATACACGGAGATAAGGAACCACACGCAGGAAATGGAGAGATGCAGGTGGAAGATACACAATAGCCGATGAGTGAGATGAATGAGTCAGAGATCTAACCCACGAGGGGAGTAAAGTTAATACAGTTGCATTGTGCTTGGGATTTAGTGTTCAGTAGGTAGCATCTGGCAGCTCTTGCTGCAAAAAGTGACTGTGTCAGATGATAAATGTTGACGCTGTTCCCTGTAGTAACCATCTGTGTCCCAGTGTGACTTAGAAACCTCAGACATACACAACAAAACTTGTCTTTAAAAACCTGAGTATCCACCTGTGAAATAAATGCCAATACATCCACACAATATGATGAAAGCCATTAACATAGTGCTGTGAAAGAATGTTTAATAAATAGAAATATACACTGGTTTGTGTGTGTGTGTTTCGTTTTGAGATAGGGTCTTGCCAGGTAGTCCAGATGGGCCTCAAACTTACTTTGTAGCCCAGGCTGGCCTCAAATTTAGGATCCTCCTGTCTCAGCCTCTTGAACACTAGGATTACACGTATGCACCACTATTCCAGGCTTCAACTGGGGGGGGGTGCTGGTTTGTGATATAGCACTGGGAATTGAACCCAGGGCCTTGGCACTGATCTACATTCCCCATCCTAGCCCCCCCCTTTTAATTTAGAGACAGAATCTTACTCAATTGTTTAATTGCCCAGGCTGGACTTATTTTTATAAGTTTCCTGCCTCAGCCTCCTAAGTACTGGGATTATAGGCATGTACCACTATGCCCAGGTTCGATGTGTTCCTAAATTCACAAACTATGTTTAAAAAAAAATCACATACTATGTGAGCACAATCCTGGGTGGGGCAGAAGGAGATAGGGAATTATCTGGGTATGAGAAACTTCCATTAAATAAAATACACAAAAAGAGTATAGGCCAGGGGTGTTGGGCAGGGGGCACAAACATTGTAGGTGACTTTTACCTTCCTGTTTTACATGTGCAGTACTTCTACGTGTGTATTATATTTATAGGCCGAGAAGACAAGAAAATAATCTCTATCTTGAAATAAAAAGTGTGTGTATGTGTATAATGTACCTTGACAAGACAAGCTAGGTAAGGTGGCACACACCTGCAATCCCAGCACTCAGGAGGCTGGGGCAGTAGGATCACCATCAGTTTGAGGCCAGCCTAGGTCACATGGCGAGTTCAAGGTCAGCCTGAACTACATAACAAACCATCTCAAAAATAAATAAATAAAAGAGAGAATGAAAGAATGGCTTTGTTACAAAGTTATGAAAAGGTTATGAACTAGAGCTGATGGCCTGGGTGTTTTGTTTTGGTATCAGGAATCGAACTCATGACCTTGCCAGACATAGGCTTATACCGCTGAGCTAAATCCCTGGCCCAGATAGCCCCACTTTAAAGCAAGTCGGGGAGAGGCACAGTGAGCCAGCCCGGGCAGTGAATGAGCTGCCCAGAAATGCACTCGAAGTGGCAGCTGTCGGTTTTCAGCAGAACTCTCATCTCAACACTGGCAAATACTCATGAGATCTACCACACCCTTACGAAGCTAAATCTAACAGGAGATGTGGGCCAAGACGACCACCAAACAGGAAGCCTACCGTCTCAAAGTTCTTTGGACTGCTTTAGTAAAGCAATGCACCCAGGAAAAAGATGAGACCTGCCTCTGGAGACACCTTATCTGCCAAGAAAGGTGGACATGAGAGCATGTTTCAAAAATACAGTGCACCTGGAATTAAGACTGAAGAAGAGGCCTCTCCAGGGTCGGTGCTAAGAGTGTTTCTGTGAGTATTCAGGTACTGCCGGAATGGAGAACTTTGTGAAGACATTGACGTAGAACCTGAAAATGTAGCTATGCTTGTCCTTGCTTGAAAATTGGATGTACGAAACACGAGTTATTTTACTCTACAAGAATGGTTAACAGGAATGACTTCTTTACAATGTGATACAACAGAAAACTCAGAAATTCTTTGGATTGTTTGAGGTCATCATTAAAATGATTCTACAAACTGTAAGCTCATTTGTAGATACACATTTGACTTTGCATGGGCGGAAGATGGTGTTAGTGATCTTGAGCTGATGGCTACATCCTGTAGAGCAGGGGTGAGTGAGTGCTGTTCAGCTCTTGGACCCCAAAAAGAACCACCCCAGCCTAAACACTGCCAAGGCAGGGCATATATAGCTCAGTGGCACAACACCTTCCTGGCAAGTACAAAGTCATGAATTTGATTCCCAGTGCAAAAAAAAAAAAAAAAAAATAAAAACCACTGCCAAGTGCCTTGTGGGATTATTATTAGGAGAATCTGGCCCCCTTTTCCAGTTTTTCACCATTTCTTAGAGCAATCAAAATGTACAGTGAAGACCAGGATCTAGCTCAGTGGCAGAAGTACCTGCCTAGCAAGCACAAGGTCCTGAGTTCAATTCCTGGTACCAAAAAAAAAAAAAAAAAAAAAAAATGTAAAGTGATTGACAGAGACCAGTGGTGTGAGGTGCTTGGATTCAGAGAACAATTCATCTTGACCTCAGCAGCTACAGTAAAGATGGAGCATAGTCAGTCTTGTCGGATAAATTTGTGGTGGATTGAAGACAAACAGATGTCCTAGAAGTATGTGCATGACAGCGAGAGTGGCTGTCACCACACCTGTGTCACCCGTTAGTTAGCCGTAAATCGCTGTTTGTATCAAAGTCCTGAAAACATGACTCTCTCTGCCTCCCCAACATGTGCTTATTCACCCTCCATGTAAATACCTCCTGTGAAGTGGTGCTCACCCCGCCCCCAGCCACCCATTTCACACCTCACTGATGCTGCCAGAAAGCTTTTTCCTCAAAGGAAGTCGCTGCAAGCTTCCAAGAAATGCAAGAAATGCTCAAACAGAGGTCTCCTCAGTGACCTTGGCTTGTCTGCAGGTGTTTGTTTGTTCGTTTCATTGTTTTGAGGCAGGCTCTTACTGCACAGTAGGCTGACCTTGAACTCAATGTGTAGCCCAGGCTGGCCTCCAATTTGTAACAATCCTCCTGAATCAGCCTACAGAGCACTGGGATTACAGGTGTGCACCAGCACCCCAGCCTGCAGTTTTTGATCAACACACCAAGATACTGTTTATTTTTGCCGCCACAAAAATCAAGTAAAGTGGGGATGGTGGCACACACCTGTGTTCTCAACATGGGAAAGCCTAGGCAGGAAGATTGCAAACTTGAGCTTGGGATGGGCAATTTAGAGACACAGAAGACCTTGTCTCAAAATGAAAAAAAATAGTAAGAAATAACGGGTCGGGGGGAGCACTAGGGATAGGTCATTGCAAAGAGCTTGGGTTCAATGCCCAGTACAAAAGGAAGGAAGGAAGGAAGAGAGAGAGAGAGAGAGAGAGAGAGAGAGAGAGAGAGAGAGAGAGAGAAAAGGAAAAGAAAACCACAGTGATTCTACATGTGCGATCACTTCCATGGGCAGTTCCCAAGGTGCCAGCGCCAGCCCACCCCTTCTATCCCACACAGGAAAACCCACCCACAGGAGCAAGAGTGACCCTGTCTCCTACAGGAATCACTGGTGCCTGCTGTGCTCTTTCCTAAGGAAGTGGGTAGATTTAATTGTCATACCCCACCCCAGCAGTGCACAGGAAGGCGGCTGCACTGGGGGGATTAAGGTTGTGTATTGGGGCTCTTTCCTCCTGGCAGGACTCAGGACTCAGGTGATTCAAGTAAAATCACCATCACTCTTGCTGGGTCCTCTGGTGGCCCCTGGTCCAGAACCAGTGCTGCGTTCAATGTTACCACTATGTGTTGATTAGCAGTTCCTGTTTACAAAATTGTCCTGTCATATAGATGCTCAAAGTATTCCACCGTTTGTGAGAAAGGTGATGTGTTAGACTTTGTTTTGTTTTGAGGGCTATGAGGAGTTCGTGGGTTTTGCAGGTCCATCCCTGGCCACACACCGAGGCATTATTGGCTAAGGTGGAGCAGGTATGATAGCCTGGTCACTCCTGTGACCTGATGGACTCCTCTGATGAGAGCTGGAGCCAGAAAGACAACACGGGCCTCCCCCAAGGGCCACACTTCCTCCCAGGTTTTCAAGGGTACATGTACATATAAGTGACACTTTCTAAAAGCCACCTGAAAACAAAGGGGCCCCAGCCGGCTTGGTCCACAGATTTATCAGAGCTCAGGGAAGCACAGACCTCTGGATCTGCACATCCACATACCAGGTAGGACTTTCGATTGGTGCCCAGATTCTCCCGTGTGCCCCTCTGCAGGGCAGATCTGCAGGGGTCTTGGGGCTCCTGTGTCTTTGGCGACAGCTGGCAGATGCATGTTGTCACACAGCCTGCTACCTTCAGCGATAGCGATAAAGGGCGGGTGCCGGGGCTGGAAACGGCCTTTTGAGAGTAGTTCTCAGGACCTAGGGACCATTCATTCGGGCTTGTATGTGACAGCAAAGAATGAGCCCCAGCACTTTTCTTTCTCAGGTTCCTGTCGCATTCCTTTTCCTGGTTGGTTTCTTGGCACGGTGTCCCTCACACTTGGTCGTCAGCCAAGAGGAGCTGGGCCAGCAGTCACCCAATGTCCCAGTCCCAGGTCTCTCCCAGGCCAGGGCATTCACCTGGCACACGTGCCCTACCTGACACGTGCCCTGTGCAGCCTGCCGTTGTTTGGCTTAGGCACGATCACAGCAACCGCAAGCCTGCCACAAGCCTCCGTGTTTGCATGCCTGGCTTTGCTTTGACAGTTACACATTCAAACGTGGTCAGATTACTGAGATCAAAGGAACCCGTGTACCCTGGACAATCCCAGAGAAGTGAAGCAGAAGGGCCCCAAAATAGGGTGGGGGGCCCTCAGGGAAGGCAGTCACCCCCAGGAGCAGGGGGCAGCCAGGCAGAGCTGCTCCTGCTAGGGCCCCACCTGTGCATCTGCACCTTTATTGTGGGGATGTTATGCAGGGTGCCCTTCCACCCCACAGCACCCCAACCCCACCCTACCCCATGCTTCTGAGTTCACCAATAAGGACAGGTGCAGCATTGTCCCCGTTCTGTCCTAATCCCCACCGTGTGCCCAGAGCTACCCTGGAAGCTGTGGAGGAAACCACTAGGGCTGGGCGAAACTGCTCAGACCTTTGAGAGTAGCTAGAAATCAATCCTCAAAAAATATTTTTCTCTGGATTTTGCTCATTATTTAATAGCAGCACTTGTGGATCTCAGAACTACTGAATCTAAGTGGTTGATTTTGTTTTTGTTTTTGTTTTTGAGACGGGTCTTACCTATGTAGTTCAGGCTGACCCTGAACTCACTGTGTAGCCCAGGTTGGCCTCAAACTCACAGTGATCCTCCTGCCTCAGCCTCCAGGGTACTGGAATTATAAGCATGTACCACCCTGCCCATTCCCAGCATGTCACACTGACACTTGTCCCACAGGCCTCACTGTGCACAGGGCCACAGCTCTGGGCCCTCCTTCTCCCTTCTCAGGCTCAGTGAAGAGAGAACCCTCACCCCAGGTTTCCCCTGCACCTAGAATGTACTCCCTCTAGCACTATCCCCGTTGCACTGGGGCCTGCATCTCCCCAAGCACCTGGAGTGTGGACACACAAACACACACACACACACACACACACACACACACACACACACGTGCTTGCAAGCATGCTGTGCAGTGGCTCCTCCCTGCTTAGGCTCTGCACTCCTCTGTCTGGGCCCCCTGGGCTCCCCTCAGCCTCCTCCAGCCCTCCCCCATTCTGAGCAGAAGCCAGTAGTAGCTGTCTCTGTCACCACACTCAGCACGTGGCTCCTGTCTGTCTGTTTCTCCTTGCTCTCTCTGCCTCACCACACCCATCTTTGAAGACCCCTATACAGCTTGAGAGGAGCCTAACTCCTCCTGGCACAGTGCCCGGCACCTGTGTCAAGGGTACATGGTAATCAGTGCATTTGTGAGCAAGCAGTGTGTTCAAAGCAAAAAGAACCCAGGCCCTGGTCCTGCATTCTCAGAGCCCTCTTTAAACACAGTTGTGTAAAAAGGTCAAATACAATAGATTCTGCTGCAAGCAGGTACCTAGAACCATCGAATTCATGGAAACAGAAAATAGAACAGCGAGCGGTTACAGAGGCTGGGGGGGGGGGGGAGGAATGGAGGGTAAGTGTTAATGGGAGGGAGTTTCTCTTCCGGAGGATGAAAGGTTGTGTGGATGGCCTGGGTGATAGATGCAGATGTGAACATGCTTAACGCTGCTGAGCTGCATGCTTAACCGTGGTCAAGGTAAGTTTTAGGCTTTGGATATGTTTTACTGCTATTTTTAAAAACTATAAAAAGTGGTTGGCACCGTGTGTCCTGTGATCCACTATTCTGGAAGCTGAGGCAGGAGGATCATGAGTTGAAGCCCAGCCTGGGCAACTCAGCAAAAATCTGTCTCAAAATAAATGCAAAGAAAGAGTTATAGTGGTCGGGAAATAAATACTTCAGGGCAAGAGCTCAATTCTCAGTTCCTCCAAGAAAAAAAAAAAAAGGATTGAGGAAAAGGGAACAAACAGTATGAATAAGTGCTAGAGACAACACAGGGCAAAAAGTGAAGTTGATGTTTGTCCACAAAAAGAGGCGATCAGTTCTGCAGACCAGCGGCAGTGGACGGGGGAGGAATGAGGTGTCTTCAAATTTCCCATTTGTGAAAGTGATACAGTCTCAGTAACAGACACTGCTAAAATTCAGGAACCAAAAAAAAAGAGCAGGGAATGACATCTTGATGTGTGTTTACCTGGTGTGACTTATTTACCGTTTCACTTATTTTTGAGACAGAGTCTTGCTGTGTAGTCAAGGCTGGTCTCGAACTCACTGTAATTCTCCCGCCTCCTGCCTCCCGCATGTAATTCCCGAGTGCTGAAATCACAGGAGTGCATCACCACACCCAGCCAACCTCAGAGATTTTAAAAACCTTTTCCAACGCAGTGATCATGCTGAATGCATGCTTTTATTAAATACACTGTACATGTTTCCCATTTTCTGCCTAGTTTTCACAACCTTCACACTCCAAATTATTAATGCTTAACCTTGTATTGAATGGATCGTCACTTACTCAAATATTTCTTCTTTTAATGCGTTGGGTGCTGCCAGCATTTTAACATCTCTTCCCATCCAAGTGTGCTAAGTCATAGTATTATATCCCCTGGAGAACTGTCAATGCTTTATCACAGGAATAGCCAACGTCCCCTCCACTAGCTATTCTTTTTTTAAATTTTATTTTATTTTTATTTTTTCCCTACTAACTATTCGGAGATACCCAATTCGTTGTTGCCAACTCGCAGGCTGTGGTGCTACTCACCTGGACCCTCAGCACTGGGGAGACTGAGGCACAAGAGTCACTCTGAGTTCCGGATCAGCCTGGCTACATAGTCAGACCCTGTACTTTTTACCACTCACTTCTCTTTCCCCTTCTCCCCGTGCCCTCCCCAGCTTGGGGTGGTCACTATTTACACTATTTACACTACTTCTAGCCAGTGTACACTGTTGTTTTTAAGTTTCCACAAATCAGTAAGGACTGATGGTATTTCTCTTTCCTGCCTGACTTCACTCAATCTGCCCTCCATCTCCCCTGGCGTGGGCGCAAGCGACAGCACCTCCTCCTCTCTGTGGAGGGACACTACTTCACTGCGTGTGCGTGGATGTGCGCCTATGTCACTTTTCTTTATCTGCTCACCTATTCACGGACTCCTAGGTTGGCTCCGGATCTTGGCTTTTGTGGCCGTGGGCTGCCGTGTCTTTGATGTACCGATTTCCTTTCCCTTGAGTGAGTAGTTCTGGTTCTAGTTTTTTGAGTAATTTCCATTCTGCTTTCCATAATAGCTCTGCTAATTTAATTTGCATTCCCACCAATGGTGCATGAGAGCCCCCTTTCTCCACATTTTCACCAGCCTTGTTATTTTTCATTATTGATTGACTGATTGGTAATGGGGTTGATGTCTCTGCGTTGAACTACATCTCCAGCCTCTGTCTCTTTTTTCTTTTTATCTCTCTCTCTCTCTCTCTCTCTCTCTCTTTCTTTTAAGATAGGGTCTTGCTAAGTCATTTGGATGCCCAGGTGAGACTTAAACTTTTTTTTTTTTTTTTTTTTGGTACTGGGGATCGAATTCACAACCTTGTGCTTGCCAGGCAGGCGCTTATACCACTGAGCTAAATCCCCAGCCCGAAACTACACCTTTTGATCCTCCTGTCTCAGCTTCCCAGAGCGGTGGGATGTCTCTGGTAACAGTCATTCACAATGATTTAATTTGTATTTCACTGATGATCGGTGATGTTGAGGGTTTTTCTTTTTTTAAATATGTTTATTAGCTATTTGATGGCTACTTTCAAGATCATTTGCTTGTTTTAAAGCTGGCCTGTTGGAATTGCCTGATTTAAAATTGAATTATTTGGGTTTTTGTTGTTGAGTTATTAGAGTTCTGTATAGATCATAATCCCCTGCTGGTTGAGTACTTTACATGCTGTTTCATTTTCTAGGTCATCTCTTCACTCTGTTGTTTCCTTTACTGCACAGGAGCTTGGTAGCTTTCTTTATGTAATCCCGTTTGTCAAGTTTAACTTTTGTTCTAGTGATTTAGGGTCAAAACTCTTGGCTCAGACCAGTGTCCTGAAACCTCTCCCCGACCTTTTCTAGTCCTCTCCTAGTTTCCAGTCTCATGTTTCCATGTTCCATCCGTTTTGCATTAATTTTTATATTACAGCTTTTAACATCTCCTATCGAACAGCTTTCCAAGGCCAGCACTCCTCTCCTCCATCACAGAAATCATCTTTCCCCCGCTGTGTTACACATAGGAAATCCTTTCTCAGTACTGATACAGTTTTTTGTTTGTTTCATTTTTGGTTCTTCAGGACAGGATGTCGCTGTAGTCAGGCTGGTTTAGAACTCAGCGATCCTCCTGACTCGGCCTCCTCAGGGCTGGGATTATAGGCATGTGCCACGCAGTATTATTTTGGAAGACTGCAGCATTTTAAATCTGCATCTCCTCTGGGGACACAGCAAGGGATTTCTGCTGTAAGCAGGGCAGAAGCTCCATCCTGTGTACCCAGCTCGGTTCCCCAACGGTGCCCAGGGGCAACTCAGGCAGATCCATTCCGGGGCCAGGAACTGCCAAGGGAGGCCTCAAACTGGCAGCAGCCCTGGCACAGGGCACAGGCAGAGACACAAACCCGAAGAAGCGTCTGCGTGTGCACAGCCTTCCGGTGAGGAGCGGCTGGAACCCATGCAAGGGGATGCGGGAGGCCAGGGGCCAGGGACCCCAAGACCCTGCCTTTGGAGAGCACCGCTCTGTGGGGGCTCCCCGGATGCAGCAGGGAATTGCTAAAAACGAAACCGTGATTTTCAGAGGGTTCTGAAGGCGTTACCCCTGGAGGGTGGCTGTGCAGCTGGGGGGTTTGCGCTGGCTCCAAACTGGGGCTCTGCCTGCTTTCGGTTTTCCGGGCTGTGGTGCCTTCCACCCGTCCGGGGTGGTTCTGACTCTGCAGGCCTGGGCCAGAGGGCCTGGGGCCCCGTGGGAGCTTCAGTTAAGGGGAGCTGCCAGGTCAACACCCCACCCCGCTTCCTGGCTTCAAAGTGACTAGAAAAGTTAAGCTGCATGCTTGGGGGTCTGGCCCTGCAGACACCCGCCGCTGGGTGTTCCAGTTCTTGTTTAGTTTCCTATCAACCTAATGAGGTAGGTGTCAGGAGCCTTTTTAACAGGAGGAACAGGGTTGAGAGGCACAGGGCTTGCTGGGAATAATCACACAGCATTAAAACACTGGAGAGCTAGGCTTCACCCCAGGCAGCCTTCCTCCAGGGCCCACTGCAGACATCTCAGAGCCCCCCAGAAGAGAGACTTTCCGGGCGCAAGCCTGGAGAGTGTGGAGAGGAACTGGGGAGAAGACCGAGCAGGCTGATAAAAAAAATTGGGGTTACTGGGCTTTTTGGGGGGAAAAACACAAAAGTAAAGTTGATCACCCAAAGCAGGTAAAGGCAGCTACACAGCACACAGTTCAGGAGAGGAAAGGCAACAGGAGGAAGGTCAGTAGGTCAGGGCAGGGAGACAGCGGGATGGCTCAGTACTTAGGGCAGCAGACCCAGGCTGCTCCCGCACCCCTGGGCAAGTGAACTCACCTCTCTGAACTTTGAATACAAAACGAAGATGGTCCTGCCTGCCTCACACATGAGCATTAGTTAAATCATTGCCCCTGTTATTACATCATAGTCCAGCCTTTTCTTTCTTTTTTCTTTTCCATGTGTGTGCATGAGTGTGTGTGTGTGTGGTACTAGAGACTGAACACGGGGCCTTCACACGAAGCTACATCCCCAGCCTTTTCTTAAGACAGAGTCTCAAGAAGTTACCTAGGATGGCTTTTGACCCTCCTGCTTCAGCCTCCCAGAATGCCGGGATTTACAGGAGTGCATCACCATGCCCAGCTGGCTCCAGCTTTGCTGAGTAGCCTAAATCTCACCCTCACTCAGGCTGGACACAGAATGTTTCATTAACCTTGAGAGCTCTGGGATCAAAGGTGCTTATAACATCCACTTGTTCTGTTCTGTGAACCAAAAGAAGCAGAGTTTTGATGTTTTGGGGTGTTACTTTTTTTTTTTTTTTTTTTTTGCTCTTTAGATTTCTTGAGAACTTTTTTTTTTTTTGCTTTAAATTATGAAATATGGCAAATATACCCCAAAGCACTATTAGCAATATAGTAGATGTTCAGAGACCTATCATCTGACTTAGCAAATACAACATTTTGCTAAATTTGCTTTGATCTTTTAATTTAAAAAGCAAAATGTTAGGGCTGAGATCCCTCTCTCGGCCCTTATTCCGCCTTCTGTACCCCACCATTGCAGGGTGCGGCTTCTGCCTTCAGCCTGTTACATGCTTATACCTGCAGTCCTTTTCTTCTGTGAGCAGAGTCCCCCAACAATGACACAATGGCCACATAGCATTGCTTGCATTGGACTGCATCTTTCAAGTGCTGTCCACTCTACTGCACTTGTCTAAATTTATTTCACTCAACATTATATTTCTGAGAGTTATTCGTGTTGATGCCTGTGGATCTTATTTATTGAATCATATCTTATTAATTTATCACCATTTAGTTATTATTCCCTGATCCCTGTGTATAAGGTTGTTTCCAATTCTGCTGTTTTAAATTTCTGGCTTCTATTGTTTGTGTTTTCATGGACATTCGTATACGACATTTCTCTGAGTGATAAACCTAGAAGTGGAAATGCTAGGGCCAGAGCGTTTGCATTTTTGCTAGAGATTTCCAGATGATCTTTGAAACATTGCACTGTTTATGTTTCCACAACTTTGCATAAACGTTCCTGGTTGCCGGAGCCCCATGCATGCTTGCTGTCTTTAGATTTGCTCATTGTTTGTTAATCTGAGGATGAAGTAATATCACCCACTTTAATTTGCCTTTCACTTGTCTAAGTAAAGCGAGCCTAGTGTCTTTTTATTTGGATATTGGCTTAGTCTTGTACTTTTCCCCCATTTCTCATTGAAACATTTTATCTTGTTTTTAAAGAAAGAATCATACATTACAGATTATCATCCTTTGTTGCTTCTATGCACTGCAAAAATCTTTTCCTAATTTGAGATTTACCTTTTCACTTCATATTGACTTCTGCCCTACATGCTTTTTGTTTTCGGTGCTGGGGATTGAACCCAGGGCTTCATGGATGATACACAAGTTTTACGTAGCTACACCCCAGCTTTGCCCTATATAATTAAAAAAAATTTTAAGTATAACATTATTATACTTCTATGATAACATTATTATACTTTTATATTATACTCCTATACTTTCGTGGTTTTATGTCTTGACCCAAGAAAATCTACCTTTATCTTATGTCTTTAAGACATCATTCCACATTCCGTCTTACTGTGTCTGGAATATGTATTTCTGTGAATGGTTTGGGATAGATCTGAAGTTTTCCATTTTTCCTGCTTGGGAAGCCGCTAGTTAGGACCCTGGTGCTGTGCTTCTGGCCTTCAGGGAAAGGTCTTTTAGTGACCCCTGCTGGGAACCCTAGCGGTGCTGTAACCTCCTCAAACCCAAAACACAAAGCACACAGGTCCACAGAACAGACCTTTCATCAGACTCTCCCTCCACCTGAGGGGTCCCCCAGTACACCCCAGCAGAACCTTTCCTGCCCCGAATCCTGGGGACTGAGCCCTGCCCTGGTCTGCCATGCCCTGTCCTGTGAGCTGCCCCATCCACTTCATGGAACCCAGGCTGTCTGCTCTGAATAACTTTCCTCATCGTCCTGGAGCAGGGGAATGGTAGCCCCCAGGCTGGAAGGCACTGGGGGACACTCCTGCTTCAGAGCAGCTGCTCAAACGCCTGGGTCGAGAGGGTAGTCTGTCCCAGTGACATTCTCTCCTGATAGGAAAAGCACTTTTGAAGCCTCTTTTCTGTTTCAAAGACAAATGGATACAAGTTTGTTAGAAAGAAACTGTAACAACAGCTTTTGCTTCTCCAAACACATCATCTTGTCAATTTGAATAAAGCCAGAGCTTCTGCTAGCATGCACACACACAATCTTTACATAACAGGGTTGTGAGGTACACAGTAGTCTGCAGGTCACTTCTGCTGACCAGTGTGTGTTAGTCTGCTTTATTTCTGGCCACGCAGATGTACTGGCTGACTTTTAACTATTGCACAGTATTCCTGCAGCTAGTAAACAACAACTTAAATACTCACTGCCCTGTTAATGAGTTGCGGGGTTTTGCCCAATGCCCATCATGCAGGCAGTGCTGTGTGAACACCTTCACACCCGCTTCCTTTGGCACAGGGCTGAGCCAGCATGTTCTGCTGCACACAGAGCTGGGCATGGTGCTGGCGGCCCACTCAAGCAATCACTGGGAAAATATTGATAAACATTATTTAAATGGATGGCTGAACAGTGCTCCATCATGTATATTTACCACAGTTTCTCCATCCGTCCATCATGGACCACTTCCAAGATTTAGTTATGAGTTGTGATGCTACATGCACGAGTATGCATGTGTCACCATAACGTGATGTCTTTAACTCGAGCAGGAGGATATCCAAAAGGGATATAGTGGGTCAAATGGAATTTCTATTTTTAGTTTTTTGAGGAATTTCCATAATGATTTCCACAGTAATTATAATGGTTTGCATTCTCACCAACAATCTGGAAAGGCTCCTTTTGTCCCTAACAAGATTTAAAAATGACTTTAAATGCAAATGGCTTACATACATCACTAAAAGGCAGGTAGAAATTGTCAGATTTTATTTTCAGTACTGGGGATTGAACACATCTCTAGCTTTTTTTATTTTTTTGTTGGAGAAAACTAGGAAGTAGCTCTGAGCAAGATTTAAATTTTACTAATTGGCTTCCTATATTTATCTGTGAGTCTGTCCTAGGCCTCGGCCCCCTGCCTGGCAACGGGAGCTGATTCATAGTAAGTGAACCTCTATGAATCACTCATCCTGGCTGAGGCCTGTAGTGGCCTGTGAGGCCAGAGACCCCTTAAAGGGCACGATAAGGCCACAGCTGTGGACACTTGGCGCCAACCCCAATTAACAAGATAGAGACTGCAGCTGCAGAAATTACTCCTACAGTCTCACTTCTACCATGTCTTCATGATAAGACAGTGCTACTGAGCTGACTTGATTCATGTCTTAGAGACGTCCTTAAAGTGACTCCCAAGGTCCTGCTCCTTGCCTGCGCTTTCCTCAGTTTCTCTGTCTTTTGTCTTTGGTCCTAGTAAAAGTGGACTGATCCAGAAAACTCTTTGTCTTAGCCCTCGGAGTCTTGAGTTTTAATTAAAGGATTTTGACCCTCCTGGAGCCCTAAAAAAATCATACAATTTGTCTTTTTTGTTTAACCTCTACCATACACTCATTTGGGAGATCGGGGATGTAGGTCAGGACCTGATAATTTTTCATTTTGAGACATTTGAGAGAGATGGACACCATCATGCCAAGCCAGACAGACTATCAGATTTTTTTTTTTCCTAAAAAGACTTGCCAGGGATTTAGCTCAGTGATATAAGCGCCTGCCTGGCAAGCATGAGATCATGAGTTTGATCCCCAGTACCACAAAAAAAAAAAAAAAAAAAAAAAAAAAGACTGAGCCGGGGATTTAGCTAGCGGCCTAAGTGCCTGCTTAGCAAGTACAAGATTATGAATTCAATCCAAAAAAAGACCTAACCATACAATGTCTACAAAAAAACATTTTAAATTTAAAGACTCAAATGGGCTGTAAATACAAGGGAAAATATACATCATGCTAACATTATCAAAAGAAAATACTAACAGCTATATTCATTTCAGATAATGCAGATTTCAAAACACAAAATTTATCGGGGATTACATAATGTCAAAGTAATCAGTTATTTAAGCAGACAAAACAATCTAACAAGCATTTACTTAACAATGGACCATTAAACTTTGTCAGACAGAAAATTGTAGAAATGTAAGAAAAAGTAGGCAAATCCACTATTATAAGTAGATATTTCAACACTTTTCTCAGTAACTGAAAATCCTGTAGACAGAGAATAATAGCTTAATGAATTGAACAGCACCATCAACAAACTTGACCTAAATGACAAAGAATGCTCCATCCAGCAACAGCAAAATACACACCCTTTCCACGTTGACATGGAACATTCATCAAAATACTATATTCTGAGCTACAAAATACATCTGACCAATTTAAATTAAAAAATACCATACAAAGTAAAGTCTCAGGTCACAACTGAATTAAACTAGAAATTAATAACAGAAAGATAGCTGGATAATCTGCAAACAATTGAAGATTATACAACATACTTCTAAATAACACAAGTCAAAGAAGTCTCAAGAAAAGTTTAAAAACATTTTGAAGTGAAAATGAAACTATTTCTCAATTTATAAAATGCATCAAAATAATTTTGAGAGGGAAAATTATAGCTTTGGATACATATACTGTATATTAAAAAGAGAAGATGTAAAATCAATCATCTGAAGTTCCACTTTGAGCCAGACATGGTAGCGCATACCTGTGACACTAACACTGGGAGGCTGAGGCAGGGGGATTGGTGTGCGTTCAAGCCTGTCTCATAAAAGAAAGAAAGAAAGGTAACGTTAGGTTCCCAAAGTGCACGGGCTGGGGCTGCACAGGCCTCTGTCTGTCCACACCGAGGCTGCTGGTCGCTCAGGTCCACAAGGAGCAGAGGGGGCAGTGCTTCAGATGAGCGGGCTGGAGTTTTCCTTCTCAGCATGTGCTTTGGGGTAGAACAAATGGAAACCTAATTCCTACAGCCTAAGAGCTGAAAGAGCTTAACCTCCTCCAGTTAAAAAATAGCGAAAACACAAGCACAGAAGGACAAGAACAGACAACCCATATACAAAAGAGAAAATCCAACCTGTTGTCAGATCTACAAAAGTCGGCTGTGATTTTAAAAAATCAAAGAAAACATTTTAAAATATTCCAATTTTTGTCTTTCTTAAACTGCTTCTGATTATATGAAATGGGAATTTCCACATGGAACCCATACTATGCATGTGTCCAATCTTTAAAAGGTCAACTTGACTCAAAAAGCCACTTCCTTCTGCAAATCTAAACCAAGAAATGCACAAAAAGAAGAAATGCCAATGTTTCTTTCTATATAATTTTAACAGCCATGTGGTTTTTACACTTTATAATATCACCTTATAACATAAACACAAACTACTAAACATGAAGCAGAAATTGGAAATCCACAAACCTATTTAGAAAATTTATTATTCATTCAGAAATTAGTAGATCAAGAAGAGATGAATAAAAAAATAAGAGATGAATATAAAGTATAAAACAAATGTAGGTAATATGTTTTACAAAGTTTGATCTAATATATGCATTTTTTCTAATCACTCATGCAAAATTATGCCTACATTAGTTACAAAGTCAACATCAATCAAAAACTCAAATTCCAAAAAACGATGAATATATTTTCATTCTCAGGTCATAGAGCAATAAAGTTATAAACAAAAGGAGGTGAACATATATCCAGCTGAAGAATTAAAGACTCCTTTTATGAACCCTTGGGTAACAGAAATAAAAATTGAAATTATATATTATTTCAAATTCACTGTATCATAATGAAAAGGTGGACACAGTATGAATGTTTAAGTAACTGGACAAAATTGAGTGGAATATTATGCAGCTATCAAGTGAGATTAAGGAAAAACAGGTTATGAGAGAAAGTGATATAATAAGAATTTTTGTATCGACCACTATTTTTTTTCTTTTGTGGTATTGGGGATCAGACTCATGATCTCATGTTTGCCACATAGGTGCTTATCCCACTGAGCTAACTCTCTGGCCCACAATAAAAATTTCTGAAAGCATACTAGATCCTAGGCATGATGGCACATGCTGGAATCCCAGCACTCTGGAGGCTGAGGCAGGAGGATGTCAAAAATTCAAGGCCACCCTGGATTACAAAGACCTGTTACAAAACAAACAAACAACAACAACAAAAAAAAAAAAGCAGACTGGGAACCTGAATAGGAAATTTGATGAAAATGACAGTGAAAGAAAAGAAAAATACATATATATAGGATAAAAGCAAAAAGATTTTGGAAAACAGTACAAAATAAATGCACCAACAGGTTAACACTGGCACTGTGAATGATTATTTTTTTCTTTTCTTCTTGTTTTATATTTTCCAAAATATTTTTAAGCTAAATAAGAAAGCATGCTGGGCGTGGCGGTGTGTGTCTGTAATCCCAGCACTTGGGAGGTTGAGGCAGGAGGATCCTTGCAAATTTGAGACCAGCCTGGGCTACACAGTGAGCTCAAGATCAACCCAAACTGCATAGCAAGACCCTGTCTCAAAAAGATCAAATAAATAAATAAGAAGGTGAAGGTTTTTTGGCTAGATATTAACTGTATTCACCTGAGGACTAAGAGATTTAGGGATTTGCTGAAGCCACAGATTCAGCTCAGGGCCCATGCCATCTCCTGGCTTCTGTTACTGTGCCTGGCTGAAGACTCCTCTGCAAAAGGAGGAAGCTGGTTCACATCACAGGAAAAGAAAGGGGCTACTACGTGTAAGGACTTGTTAGTGGCTAACAGCATGACACCCGTTCTCTAACAGCCTTTGGCAGCCCGCCAGAGGGCCACCCAGGTAAACTGAAACCAGGAGCAGACTGAAATGAATGAGCCCTAATAACTTCAGAGGGTCCTTGGCTCCCAGCACTCCCTGTCCAGGCCCGGCCTGAGCCCAGGATGCAGGGTGGAACCCATGGCCCAGACCTTTCTGCAGGGCCACCTCTGCCCCGAGGGGGACACCAGCCTCAGTGACTGACAGACACGGGGGGTGGGGGAGGACCAAAAATCTCCCCTCTCCGGCCTTGTCTTGGGCCAGAGATGCCATCAGTTTTGATTCCATCCCATCCTACTTCACCCCCCAACAGTCATCTTGGTCACCAAAGCAAAGCAGGATTCTTAGGGACCTGTAATAAAACAAGAGGGCCTTGGAGGAGACGGGGGTCCTGGGACTGGGGTCGGAGCCCCAGCCAGGCGAGGAGGCCGAACAGACTGGGATGCCTGTAACTCAGGAGTGCACCTCCCTGTCGGGTGGAAGCCTGCGCCTGCCACACTTTGCTGGACGCCATCTATCTCCCTTAGCCTCCCCCATACTAAGGCAGCATCCATCGCTTGCTGCAGGCAGAACCGGACAGAAGGGGGGTGGGGGGCAGCCAGGCTGGTCCAGCCCGGAAGGATGCAGCCTTTCAGGGCCTGTTTCTCTCCCTGAGTGTCCAGGGCTCTCTGAGTTCATGTCCGGCCTGTACTCTGCTTTTCTCTTCCCCCTAAGCCCTCAGCCAGTCTCCTTCTCCCCCCAACTCTGAACCCCCAGTTTCTGCTCAGCACCCACAGTGAGCTCTGTGCCCTGGCTTCCCCCAGACGGGGTGGGCAGTGGGAGAGGTGGACTGGGGGGCCGGGAGGGATGCAGCCTGGACACCGCGGTGGCCACCGAGCCCCCAGGGCCGCAGTGGGGGGGTGTCAGGGGGAGCCGCCCCAGGGACCCAGCCGCCGGACGGCCTCACCCCCGCCACGCACTGCTGGGGTCCCCGGAGCCCCTCCCGGATGCCTGGGCTCCGCCTCCGCCTGGGCCCGCGGTGGTCTCCGTGCTCCGCAGCAGGCAGGGGACCGAGAACCGGGGTGCGGCGGGGACCGTGGGAGTGCAGCGCCTGAGGGCTGAGCTGAGGTTACTTCAAGGATCCTGGCCAGCGCCCAGGAAGAATTAACGGCTGCTGTAAAAAGAAAATTTTCCACTGACTGCTTCAGGTTTCTATTTTGGGGTAAGCTGTTTGGAGACAACAAATGGTGTGTTGTGTATAAAGAAGATGGGTGGAGGAAAGGAGAAGACAGAGAAGGAGGAAGAGGAGAGAAGAGGAAGAGTAGGAAGAAGACAGGAAGAAAAAGAAAGGGAGAGCTGGGCGTGCTGGCGCATGCCTGCCTGTAACCTCAGCACTCGGGAGGCTGAGGCAGGAGGACTGTAGCAAATTCGAGACCAGCCTGGGCTACAAAGTGAGCTCAAGGCCAGCCTGCACTGCACGGTGACACCCTGTCTCAAAAGGATAAAGAGAGAGAGACAGAGAGAGAGACAGAGAGAGAGAGAGAAAGAAAGAAAGAAAGAAAGAAAGAAAGAAAGAAAGAAAGAAAGAAAGAAAGAAAGGAAGGTGGAGGAAGGAGGGGAAAGGAGACGAAAGAAGAAGGGGAAATGGAGGGCAGAGGGTCCCTTGTGCTGTGTTTTATTTTGCAACACTGTTATTGCTAGAACAAACACTGACAGGACTCAGGGCAGCTTTCCAACAAAAAAAGAACAGAAGACTCTTCTGCTTAAGGAGATTAGTAGTGCACAGTTGCTTGGAAAGAAATCAGGTTTTCTAGGCAACCAAATTCATATGTAAGTGACAGGTGACCCAGAAGGACAGCAAGGACAATCCCTGAGGGTGGACATTACCTCAATACTGTTGATCTCCCCCAGGGTGGTGGGCAGAGGGCATGAACAGGCGATCTGCGGAGAAAGAAAGCTGGGTAGCCACCAATCCAGGGCAAGATGCTCAGGCTCAAACTCAGCCAGGGAGAGGCAAGGTGGGCTTTGTTTGTTTGTTTTTGTGGAGCTGGGATTGAACCCAGAGCCTCTAGGAAATAGGAGAGTTTATACAACAATGAGATGTCAGCTCACACCTACCAGACTGGCAGAAATAAAAACACTGACGAAAACCAGGTGTCGCCAAGCACGTGGGTGATGGAAACTCACTCACGTGAGTTGGGTACAAACTGATGCCACTCTGGAATTTACCAATAGCTGTGGGGGTTGAAGAGAAACATTTTTCAAACAATCTCTCTTCTTGAGGTCAACTGTTCCTCTTCCAGGCCAATACCCAGAGGAAATGTTGTATTTGGATTCTCTGTAACATGCAGTGATGTTGGTTGTAGTATCATTATAATGACAAAAATCAGAAACAGCCTGTCTCCAAATAAGATCCCATGAGTGTTTCATGTTACCTGCTATATTGTTCTGTGTTCAAATGTTTTCAAAAGTTAAAAGTAATGGGTGCAATCATTTCAATGAATGAAGGCCGGTTAACATTGTTTCAGTCTCCGTCACCTTAGAAGCCCCCATCCATCGCCCCCAGCCTTCCCATCAGCCTCCTCGCCCTCATCCCTTGGTGGATCCCAGATGTGGCTGTGACTTACACCTTCTCTTTTTGCCACATGCTTGCCATCCAGGCCTCCATCATAAATCAAACCTCCCCAGTGAGGTTTTCCCACCTTCTCAAGCCCCGTCCTGAATTTCCCACACGGCCTGGAGTCTGTGTCAATTGTTTCCTCCTTAGGTGAGTTTTCCCCCGAGGTTTCGTATCCTCTTTTGACCCTCTCGGTCTACGTCACTACCTTTCCATAACACCTCCTTGTCAAACTCAACTCCAGTCCTGGTCCTTTCCTGGACTCCAATCCTTGCTCTTTGACTGCATTTGGGACACTTCTCTTTCAATATTCTCAGGACTGAAGATCTGCATCACGAGTTCCAGTTTAATTTGCTTACTGGTCAAGCATGTGTCACCAGAGAGAAGGGCAGACAGAGTCAGCCCTCGAAGTCAAAACGAGTGGGCTTCTCTGCTTTACAGCTCAGCTTGTGTTTCCTGCCAACCTAGGACTGGCTGAACACATGTCAGACATTCATCAAGCTTCCCAAGATGCCTTCCTCTTCCCTGTTAACGTCTGTGCAGAAAGAAATATAATTTTATTTATCCCATTTGGCACTGTGACAGGTGTTTTGGTTTGACTTAAGGACTTATATTTTTTAAGGACTTATATATTAATTATGAAATTTTTTAGCCACGATCTCTTTCCATATTCTTTGCCCTCCTTTCTTTTATTCTCTTTCTGGAATCCTAGTAAACATTTCACAGAGCCAAATCACCAGGAAACAGCTTTTTCAAACTGCTTCTGTATGCATTTCTCCTGGCTTGTATTCTTGCCGGTACCAGGGATCGAACTCACAACCCCGCGTTTGCAAGGCAGTCACTTATGCCACTGAGCTAAATCCCTAGCCCTCCTGGTTTGTGTTCTGTGAGAATTTTTCAGTGCTGGTTTCTAGTTCACAAGTTATTTCTTCAACTGTGTTCAACTTACAGTGCATCCTACCTTCTACCTTGAGTTTTCATTTCCAGTACAGTTAATACTTATGATCTTGAGCTGTTCTGGTTTAATTTCTTTACTTTCTACAAGTTCTCTTCCTCTTACAGTAAAACCCTTTTCACATTGGTCCATGATTTGCATTTCTTTGGGAGTGGACCCAGGCTCCAGTTGTTCACTCTTATACGCTTTGAATTTTGAGTATGCAAGCAAATTTCTCTTGAGTAGAAAAAAAAATGTTTCACTCTCTTCTCTTTGTCTTCCTCTTCCTGATGTTTTAAGCAGCCTCTCGGGTTTCAGGGCTCCCAGTAGGAACCAGTAGGAACACAGTGGCTCTGGGCTGTCACCTTTTAATCCGCAGAAATATACATGGAAGTCCCTGTGTCAAGAGAAAACCAGGCTCCAGGAAGCACTTCATTAACTTTCCAGTCCTGGTGTCTCTGTATCAACAATGAACCCTCAAGAGCCAGACCCCAGAAAGGCCAGAGCCCAGGAAGCCAACCCTGACTGCAGCCCGGATTCCACCACTGCAGCCACGCCGACCTTGCTTCTGGATGCACAGCCTTCTCTCTTCCCACCTTCTCGTATTCTCAGCTGGACCGTCACCACGTGTCACAGCACAGCAGTCACACCGTTTTGGATAGAAATCACATGCCTGCTTCTCATCAACTCTCTCCTAATTTCATAACCCATTTTTGAGCCCATCCACTTTTGTAAAACCTTTCTGACAGCTGCCAGGAAAATGAACTCTGGTCTCTACATCTTCGACTCTGCCATATTCTACTTTCTATTTAGCTTTCACTCAACAAGTATTTCTTGAAAACCCAGGAAGCCCTTTTTGGGCTGAAGCAGGGGGGTAGCATGAGGAGACCTTCACCGGAAAGGATAGGGCAGAAGTTAGGAGGCCACTGCAGAGACCCAGGCTGGAGATGAAAGCCACACAGATGAACCTGAGGATCCAAGGGGTGCAAAGTAAGAATGGCAGAGGTGAACTCGTGCTGACACGGTCTTCGTGACTGAGACAGAGCAAAGTCCTGGTAGTTTCAGAGCTGCAAACTAGGAGATCTATAACAGTCCGTAGAACTGAATTGGCCAGGGAGACAGCAGGCAACTGCACGGCTGTGATTCCACCTTTTCTTTCTAGTGCACATCTCAGGAGCCAGAGCAGAGGGCTCTGATGAACTTCCTGCTCCTGCCCTGCCCAGTATTTTGAATATTTTTAATGTGTGTGAATTAAAATCTTTTCATTGCCATAGTTCTAAAACTGACACTTTACCAGGTATGATGGTGCACATGTGTAATCCTGGCACTCAGCAGGCTGAGGCAGGAGGCTCACTGTGAGTTTAAGGCCAGCCTGGCCTCTGTAGTGAGTTCAACACCAGCCTGATTACACACTGAGACTATCTCCCAAAAAACCCCCCAAAATAAAGTCAAAACAGAAACAGACATTTTGAGAATAACAAAGGCCTATCTACTTGTTTTGTTTTCTCTACATATTTTGAAAAATACAGGACTTGTGTGACAGAGTGCAGTCATTCCCAGTTCCTCATCCCATGAGAGTGCCACAGGCTGGGCTGCGAGACCTCACCTGCCCATGACAGGCAGGCCCAGCCCAGTGCTCTGCACACCTGGGCTGCAGAGCCAGTGCTTCCAAGCCTGTGCAATCGCACCTGTTCTTTTGCCTTGTGCAGA
Organism: Cavia porcellus; assembly: GCF_034190915.1. NCBI lineage: Eukaryota > Metazoa > Chordata > Mammalia > Rodentia > Caviidae > Cavia > Cavia porcellus. The sequence goes on along the minus strand of NW_026947501.1, from coordinate 38,771,539 downwards.
GCGGATGTCGCTGTGGTTACATCGAAAATTCACCACCAATTGTGAAAAGTATCTTTGGGGTCACAAAGCTTCCTTGGTGGGTTTGACATGCTGCATTGATATGCCCCCCACGGTGCTCTGTGGAAAGGGGCTGCTACCCTTGGCTTAGCTATGAGGCTGGAAAGCCCCCAAATCAGCGGTAGCTCACTTCCGCTTGTTTTCAAGCAGTACACCCCCCAAAAGTCCAGCCATCATCACACTCGGAGACCTGGTTCCCTAGATCCAAACCTCTGAGGGTTGACCTAGTGCCACCCTAACTAGGCAACGTATATGTCCATGTCCACCCATCCTCTTTGTCACCCTTCAGATTGCATCCTTGAGTCAGCAGGGTCACAGGATACTCCTCCTGCAGTAGGGACAGTAACCAAACAAAATGGGAAGCGGCCATCTACAGCAAGGCTTGCCATGTTGATGACCTGTCTGCTTCCTTGTTCTCATTCGTCTGAGCGGAAGAACAGCACAGCGCGTACACCCAGGAACACACACACAAATCATCGAGGAGCTTTTTCTTTCCCTATCTCCTCCATCTTCCATCTGAAAATGTTCCACGTGCTGGAGTAATCCTCAGTGAGGCAGGTATGTATATCACAGCAGAGCTAATACAGCAACTGCATAAATGGAGAAACTGCTGAAATGTCCATTAGTAGGAGATTTAAATGTTAGAATGTATAAATATATAATATGTACCCATGTAGAAGAGTGGGGTGGCATCGTAGTGTGTGCCTGTAATCCCAGCACTTGGGAGACTGAGGCAGGAGGACAATTTTGAGTGCCAGGCCAGCCTCAGGCCAGCCTGAGATCTCCTCGTTTGCAGCTCTGAAACTACAGAAAGACTTCAAGGCCACCCTAAACTACATAGTGAGACCCTGTCTTAAAAAGCCAATAGATAAATAAATAAATAAAGTGGATCTACATCTGCTGACATGGAAAGTTTTCCTTCTGCTAAATAACAAAGGTAAGTTGCAGTGTGTCTATGTATATGTAGATATATTAACAACCCCACATGTCTAAAACAATGCATAAACATCTGTTTGTGCACAGATAATATCTGAGGAACACACTCAACTATAACAGTGGTTTTTTTCTAAAGTGATGACAATCAAAAACGTTGAGACAGAAGACTTTGTACTCACTTTTTGCACTGTCTGATTTTTTTTATAAGAATATATTACTTTTACTGGGCCTGTTGGTGCACAGCTGTACTCCCAGCACTCTGGGAGGTCACAAGCCTGAGCCCAGCTTGGGGAATTTAACAATGAGTGAGACCCTGTCTCAAAATAAAAATAAGAAAGGGCTGGGGATGTAGCTCAGTGTGAAGGCTACAGGTTCAATACCCAGTAACCCATACCCAACCCTGAAAAGAATATTCTTGTAACTTAAGACACTTAAATTTGCTTTTTTGAAATATAAAATGTTCCATTTCATGGTTAAACACTTTAGATGCTGGGGTGATGCTGGTGGTGAAATCAAAATAATTGAAAAAAAGGCACCACGCCCTCAAAGGCTGGGGCTACAGCTGAGTGGTAGAACACTTGCCCTGGGTCTGATCCCTAGCACAATAAATACAAACCGAAATAAATGAAATAAGCAAATGTAAAGCCCATCCAACACTTGTTTGCTTTCCTTTAGCGATCAGGGAAGTGCAGTCCAGTGGACACAGCTCAGTCCATGCAGTGCTGTGACTTCCTGAGCTCTGCCACACCCATTGGGGTGCAGCGGGGAGGCAGACCACGGAGCAGGCTGTATCCAGAATCACCAGCAGCAATGGGAGGGGTGCCAATAGGGGATTCTAAGGAGGAAGCTGGTGAAAGGGGAAGAAAGTGTGCCATTGAGGCTGGAAGGCAAGAAGGAAGAGATCAGATCACAGGGACAAAAGTGGGAAAGCTGCGGGCCTCCCCCACTCCCACACGGGCACACTTTTTCCCAGCCCCCAGCCCAGGGGAGGAGAGAAAGGAGGTGCAAGTCAGGCGGGGAGGAGGTCGGGGTGTGGCACAGCAGGTAGCAGACTTGTAGGCCAGGCAGGACAGCCAGGCAAAATCGGGCACCGGAAGCCTTGAGGCTGGGAGGGGTCAGCCCACACAAGGGCTGGTGAAGCCAGCCAGGGGTTGAGTTTCCAGGTGGAGGGGAGCTGCAGGGGTGATGGCTGTTGGGCTGCTGCCTAAGAGGCAATGAGGCTGTGTGGTCAGCAGAGGAGGCAGGTGCCACCAAGGTGTCCCCTCTAACGCTGGAACAGGCCTGGACTGCCCTTCTCGAGTTCCCCAGAAGTGGCCGGGTCACCTGCTCCTCTCCATGCCCGGCCTCAGTGCCTCAGTGCAGAAGCCCTAAGGCGACATGGAGTGAGGGCCAGCGAATGGGACACTTTGCTCCCTTCCTGCCTCTCATCCTGGTCTCCTGAATGCTTTCGTCCGCCTTCACCTGTGTCTGTTACTCGCACCAAAGAGCCACGTGCATGGCCATTTCCAAGCACTTTTCTGTGCCCCCAAACCCCCGGTTTTCAGTGCCCACAGCTGCTCCCAGCCCCTCCTTGGGCTGGAAGGTGACAACCGCGAAAACAGAGCGACTCGCCGCAGCGGGGGCTTCGGGTGACATCACATCCTCCAAAATCGACGTCGGGCCTCGCCGCCGGCCCAAGGGTGCAACTTCCCCACTGCGCATCCCCTGGCTCCTGGGCGCTCCCTTCACGCCTGGACTCCAGGCTCTGCCCTGCGCCGAGGAGCGCGCGCCATGGCCCCGCGAGGAAGCGCCTGGCTGCTGCTGCTGCCGGTGGCCCTGCTGCTCGGTGAGTCGGTGGCGACCACGGGGCAGGGGTGGGACAGCAGATGGGGGAGGTCGGGCTCCGGGCTCAGCCTCGCTGCTTCTCCCCACACCCTGCAGACGCCGCCACGGCCCAAGGTGCCAGTCAGTTCCGAATGTCACCCCGTGAACTGGTCGCGCAAGTCGGCACCAAAGTGACCCTGCGCTGTGAGGTGCTGGTGCCTAACGCGCCGGCGGGATGCTCGTGGCTCTTCCAGCCCCGCCACGACGCCAAAGGTCCCACCTTCCTCCTGTACCATTCGGCGTCCGGGACCAAGTTGGCCCCAGGGCTGGAACAGAAGCGATTCAGCCCCTCGAAGAGCAGTAACACCTACACCCTCACGGTGAACAGCTTCCAGAAGCGAGACGAAGGCTACTACTTCTGCTCGGTCTCCGGCAACATGATGCTCTACTTCAGCCCGTTCGTTCCCGTCTTCCTGCCAGGTGCGAGCGCAGGGCGCGTCTCCGCAGGGCGGCTCGGGGCTCACCCTCAAACGCATTTTTCATTTTATGTTATATTTTGGTTCTTTGAGACAGGAGTTTGCTGTGTAGCTCAGGCTGGCCTGGATCTCGTGGTGATCCTCCTGCCTCTGCCGTCTTGAGTGCTGGGTTTCCAGGCAGGTGTGAGCCACCCACTCGGTCCGAAAAGGTTTTTCACACCTCTTAACCCCCTGGGGGTTACTTAGATACTATTCCCAAGCACAGACTGAAAAACCAAGCTGCAGAGTGGGCCCAATAGGGACCGGAAACGGCTTTTTGTCCCCGCTGATCTAAGTTCAGTTGCTTGCGAGATCCTGGGCAAATTACTGAAATCCCTCGCACCTTTGTTTGTCCCCCAGTACAAAAATAGATTGTGTACCCGGCTCACAGGTCACACGGAGGGCAGCGGGCAGCGGGCAGCGGCTCTGCCCACAGCACCAGGGTCCCTGCTACCCAGCGTCCTTTCTCCCTTACGGGGAGAACCAAGAGGAGGCGCGCCCTTGGATGCAGGGGTGTAGGGATGCTGAGCGAGGACCGAGCCCGAGGCATCTGCCGCCTCTCCCAGCTCCCCACTCAACCGCCCTGTTGCTCCCGCAGCTCCTCGCACCACGACGCCCCCTCCCCCTCCCACCACGCCGACCCCCAGCGTGCAGCCCACGTCGGTGCGCCCCGAGACGTGTGTGGTCTCTAAGGGCGCAGCAGGTAAGGCCTGCGTGAGTTCCCGGCGGGCCGCAGGGGACACCCACTGCGGGGGTCACTCGGATCCTCCGATCCTGGAAGGCGGTCCAGATTTGGGGGAAACAGTCGGGGGCGGGGAGTGGTGCTGGCGATGGCGGGGTGCGGCGGGACGGCGATCGCGGCCAATCGCTAAATGTGGAAGCAGGTGCGAGGTGGCTGGATCTCTCCTGTGATGTCTACATCTGGGCGCCCCTGGCCAGCACATGCGCGGCCCTTCTGCTGGCACTGGTCATCACGATCATCTGCCACCGCAGTAAGTCCTGGGGAACCCCCGGGGGGACGCTGCCCCGCGCCCGCCCTTTGCGCTCGCTCCAGCAGCCCTTGAGAGGAGTTGGGGGCACGTTTCAGATTCCGGAACTACATTGCAGGACCAGGGACAGCCCGTTTTTCCTGGAGATAAAAGGCAGGAAAGCCTTTCCTCCCCTTTTTCCACTCCAGGAAAAAGTTTTTGCAAACAGCGTCTTAATGGCGAGCTGTAGGAGTGCGCGTTCCACCCGCAAAACTCAGTTCGCAGCCAGAGTCCCGATTTGTTGCAAACAGCGGAGCGCGTGGGGGTGGGGTGCAGGTCTGTACCTGAGCCCTGAAACCTGGGTCAAACGTTGACTGGTTTCAAGGTTTGGCTTGGCCCCCACCCCACGAACCCCTACCTCTCTTTGAGTTCCATGTAAATGACTGTGCCAGCGCAGGTCTGCAGAATCGGCACGTTCGCCCACATCTGTGCTTGCAATGTTTTTAAAATTAATGTTTGAGAGGGAAGAACTAGGAAAAGAGGAGGAACTGCATACGGACACCACTGGGGCACTCACTTTCCTCCTTTCTTCTTATCCAGGGAACAGACAACGCGTTTGCAAATGTCCTAGGTGAGTCTCTTTTATCCCAGTGGCAGGGAGTGGTGAGGGGCTGTGGCTGTGGTCTCGCTTAGCTGTGGTCAGCTAAGCCTTGAACGAAAAGGCTAGCGCTGTGGCTGAGGTTTTTTTTTTTTTTTTTTTTTTTTTTGTTTGTTTTTTGTCTTTTTTCCTTTTAATCGGTACCGGGCATCGAACTCACGACTGCCTGCTTCCAAGGCAGGCGCTTATGCCGCTGAGCTAAATCCCCAGCATCTGTGGCTGAGCTCTTGATAGGGGGTTGGGGAGTGGGGGTGGGGAAGGTTTGGCAAGATCATTCTAAATCTTCATTTGGCTTAGCACCAGAAAAGCCACCCACCGGAGGCTTCCTGGTATTCTGTTCAGCTCCTCGAATATCTGTGGGCCTCTTTTGGGGGGATAATTCCATGCAGATTCCACTGCTTTCTTGAGAAACCCCCATTCCCTTCTTATGGTCTCTTCTCTCGCATACCCCAGCCCCACCTCGTGGCCTCTGGTATTAATTCCCCTATGTCAACACAGGGCCTTGATTTAATGCCAAAGATAGGAGGAAAGTAATTAGCTCTCTGGCAACTCAAATGACTTCCTCGTTCAGTTTAGCGTAAGCATTCAGCATTTGGCAAAACAAAACAAAACAAAAAGTCCTTCAGTGAGAAAGACCTCAGTCTGCTCTCCCTGGTTCTCAGGCAGAAGCAACATTTCAGTCCTAGGGAAATCTCAGCCACGCAAGAGCCTGCAGTGTGAGGTCTCTTACTCCTCACAGCAGCCACCTATGGCAGGTGTCACGTCATGGTCCCAACTCACAGATCTCTGCTTCGAGGTTAGGAAACCCACCCGAGGGGGCAGAGGCAGGCCGACACTTGACACTCGATTATCTTCTGCAAAAAACCCACAGTTGCTTTACAGTCACCCCTGTGAGCTGGGGCTCCTTGAGTTTTACCTCTGCACACTGAACCTTGGACAGGAAATACATTTTTTTTGTGTGTGTCTTTTTCATTTTTATTGGTACCAGGGATCGAACTCACGACCTCCTGCTTGCAAGGCAGGTGCTTATGCCGCTGAGCTAAATCCCCAGCCCCCCCAAATACATTTTTTAAAGAACAGACATTTCCTCCTTGTCATTATTCCCCAAACAATACAGCATTTACATCGTATGAGGGGTTACAAATAATCTAGAGGTGATTTAGTGATTTGTCCAAAGCCACATGGCATCCAAGTAACAGAGTTGAGACTTTCAAAGCTCAGTCCCAGTGTTAAGAGTAACCAACGAAATACACGAATTCCTTCCAATAGATGAAAATATTTCAGATCTTATACCTGAGCTTCCATTTTATCCTTCTTGGTATTCCCCTGTACAAATCTAGGGGCATCTTTATGCATCATTAAACACTGGGAATATAATGAATTCCCAATGCATATGTTGCTGCAATTCTAACGATAAAAACTCTAAAAACCAAGAAGGATTTTTAGTATTTTTATTACTTGGAACATAGTTGGAAACTTTTGCAAGAACTGAGTCCTGCCCTGAGAGGTAAAGCTATGCAGATTAAACTCACCTGCTGGGTTCACACAGCTGAGTGAATCACTCCGTGACCCCAGGGCTACTCAGCCTCAGGGTGTTTTAGAGGACAGGCTATGTGCACATGACATTCCTGACAAATTAGCCCATGGATGACTGCCCTGGATTAAATTAACAGCAATTTGTCTGGGTCAGCAAAGGTAATTTTAGGTCAAGTGGCCATCCACTAGGGTCACCCCCTGTTAGCCCTGGGATCCTCAGGGCTGAGAGTCACATCAGCCCCAGCCTTTTACCTCCCTGGTGACCTTGACAAAGGCTGTAAGCACCTAGGCTAACTGGGCCCAGATCTTGCCTCAGCCACCTCCCAGTTCTGCGACCCTGGGCCACCCAGTGCCAACTCCATGGCTGCTGTTTCCTGTGGCTGCTGTGAGGAACAAGCAAGATGGCATGGATTGAGTGCTCTGAGGGGCTGCCGAGGCCGTTCACTCCACCCCACACTGGCACTCCAGGGACAAGTTCTCAGACTCTGAGGGGTCAGGGAGCTGGTCATGGATGGATGCTGCATTGGAAGGGCTCCTGCTACTCTGACATTCCTTTCTTCTCTTTCAGGCCCCAAGCCAGGTCTGGAGGCAAACCCAGCCCTTCAGGGAAGTTAGTCTAACAACATGGCGCCCAGCCTGTGCGAAGCCACTACATGACTTTATACTGAGATCATTCCTTGGACAGCAAGTGCTCCTCTTTTGGGTTTCCCAGTCTTCCTTCCTATGTATTTGTTCTCATTACTATTTTAGTGGGCATGGGGTGGGAAGAGTTGCTTTTTCGTTAGACAAAAAATAAAACCATGTAGCATCTGCAGCTCACAAGGGTCACAGGGCTGTTACCTCACACAGGGGTTAGGGTAGCAAGCAGGGCTCTCAGGTACTGGAATTCACTCCCTTCCACTCACTTGAGGGTGGGCAGCACCCAGGGGTCATTTATCCCTCATCATGCTCCTCCACCCACTTGAGCTCAGATGCCACCCAAAGAGCAGTCTATCTAAACCCAGGCCAAAGCACATGCAACTGCTTTTTGAACCCGAGAGCCTAATTTATCTGCAGAGAATGCAGTGCTCCTTTGTCACTTATATCTGTCCATGACCTTTAATAAATGTGCTGCTTTTCCCTCACTATCCAATGTCTGATTTGCAATTCTGTGCTCGCCCTGTGCAAGAGCTTGGAAGCCGTGGGGCCCCCCCACACAACAGTTACACTGTGGTGGGGCTGGAGGCAGCCTCGGCATCCTTTGGTCTAAACCTTTCCCTGACAACCAGAGGAGGCTGAAGCTCAGAATGGGTGCAACTCGGCCAATGACAATAAGGTAGGGCTGGAGGTTGGAGCCCTTGCCTGTCAGTCCTGGGCTCCTTCCTTCACACCATCCAGGATCCTCTTTCAGAGGCCAGGGGCTCAAGGTGGGGTGGTTGTGATTCAAAGCATGATTGGGTGTCAGATCCAAGGAGGCAATGAAACGAAGACAAGAGAATTTCTGCCTTGACAGGTTCAAGGATGTTAACACCAGACCTTCCTATAATGAAACATTTAATTGTATAGGCTGAGTATCAGCTGAAACCAAGATACTATTAAGGGAGTCACCTGTGCTAGGGAAAGCAGAACAGAAAGCTGAAAAATTATAATAGTATGTATTCCTATAATAAAGGAACTCAATCCCAGAAAATTAATCCCTCCATTGCTAAAGAAAATCACTGTGAAATTCCTTTAAGGCCAGACTGCTCTCCCAGCCCCTGCAGAGCCAGGGATGAAGCTTTGCAAGTATGATCAACCATCTGTAACACATTTGAGAGCAGAGGTCCTGTTGAGTCTCTGAATCTGAGATACCAGATTGGAACATGCTCATGGGATCGCTGATGACGCTTTCTACTGGAGTTGTTGGAACTCTCCCAGCACATCTCTGGCCCTCCCTCCTTCCCTTCAGCAGAAGCGACGGGTGTGGAGGCTGAAACCAAACCAAGACTGCTGTCCCATGAGGGTGTTCTCTGTTGTCATATTATGCAAGCACTGGGGGGGGGGGGGTAAAGATCTATGTAAAGAAATACCAATGTCTCATAATTCTTAGTCCATTATCAGTATTATGGTATAACTTTTTTCTATGCATATATGTAAAATATCTACCTTGTATTTTTAATACTATGTTTTTATAAGTGGCTTTAGTAAATAAACATTTATAGCATGCTTTTTAAATTGGCTAAGTAGCATTCCATTTTCCCATGACTATAAATAACACCGCTAAAATTTTCTTTAGGATAAATACCTGAAAGTAAAATTACCAGATTAGTTCCTACTCTGTTTACCTTGGAGTCTTCATTATCATGAAATCATGATGGTTATCCTCTTCTACCATTGCTTGCCTTTCTTTTAATATGCAATCTATCGCAAAATCGTTTTGGGGATAGAATATACTTACAAAGAAAAACTGCACAAGGCCTACGTGTACAGCTGCCGTGTTACACAGTGAGGACCCCTGTATAACCAGAACCAGGTCAAAAATACAGCTTCTTCCCTTCTTTCCCAACACCTGCCCTCTACGATCACTGTATTGTTTGATATCTTACTTGTGCATGTGCATGCATGCACACAGGCGACGGCCATGCTGATCACAGGCTCTACCATTGAGCTCTAGCCCTAGTCTTTTTTTTTTTTAACTTCGAGATGAGGTCTTGCTATATTGCCCTGCTTAGGGTTCAAGTGATCCTCTGGCCCCATCCCCCAAGGAGGAACTACAGCGGTGTGCCACGAGAGCTTTAATTTTTAAAACCAATATACTTTTGGAGAAGTGCCCTGTGTGTGGGAAAGCAAACAGAAGCTGAGAAACTTCCTGAGACAAGGAATGGCTCTTGCCCCTTCCTCTGTGAATCCAGACACCTGATGAGCACGAGGCCGTGCGGGTGCTGAGGTCAGCTTAGGGCAAGCACCAGGGGAGGCTCCTGCAGTGGCAGAGGCTGGCACCGTGCTGCCTCTGGGCTCCTTGGGAAGGATGAGAACCATCCCACAATGGGTTGCTTCTATCTTGTGGGAGAAATCTGTGAAGCTGACCATGCCATGGTGAAAATCATTTCCCATCCTGAGTAGCGTTTCCTCTTCAATCTTTAGCTTACTGCTCAGCAGGGCTTGGACAGAACTACCATTTGAAGGCTGGAGGGAGAGGAAGAATAAAGTACTGAATTTTAAAAGTTCAGTGTTTAAATAAAAAGGATTTCACTCACAAGGAAAATGGGAAATAACCACTCATAAATTCAAAACTCAATGTAAGAATAAGTATTCACTAGAACTGATGCTTTAGGCCGGGGAGAAAAACAGGCAATGGGCAAGCCATTCGGCCTAATGCATGCTAAATAAAGGACGGGCTGTGAATTCGGGCTCCCACATGACTAGAGGAACCAACCTGTCCTACACACACAGGAACCCAGCAGTTTCAAGCTGTCAGCCTCAGGGCTCAACATTTTTATTTGCCAATTACTCATCTGAAGCCCCGATTCAACAAATCTATGTGGAAGATGCAGAGTGCGTTTATTCCAATCTTGAAAAACAGGAAGTAACTATACTTTCTTCAGCCACAATTTTGTCATCTACTGGCTGGAAGTGAGCCTCAACGTGGGTTATTTAATGAACTGCTTTTTACAGTAAAAGAGCCCGCTCCATCCTTGGCAGTCCCCAATCTTGGGCCTGGAGTCTCCAGGGTCTACCAGCTCCTGCTATTCACTCAGGCCTGTGTGCGGACCCTCTCCAACCACAGTTCAGCAACCACTGACGTGTACAGCACTTAACCCGCATCCCCTCCCACAGCCAGCTGCGTGGGTGCATTTCCCCAGAAATTTCTGCAGGGCCACCCCGGCAGAGTAATTAACGCAGAGGCTCTGAAACCAGCTTCCTGAAAGTGACCGCACTGCTTTGTAAGTTCATTTCCTTGGCCGTAAGATGATGATGATGATAAATAGTCCCCACAAAAGGACAAATACTTGAGTTGATATTGATTTCTTTCATTGTTCAGACAGCTGCTGGGACGTGGTAAAAATAATATATGCTGAAAAAGATGTACCAAAGTTCTCACAGACAGCGTCACACTGATTACACTCTATATGCTACACCAAATGCAGCACCTGTGCCAGTGTTCCCTCGTCACACAGTGACTTTCTGGATGGATGTTATCACCTAAACACAGGACCTCAGCACCTCGATGGATGCCAGGGCACCCCTTCACACAAGCCTCACAATAGCTGTCCCTGGCAGGGATGGGGAGAGGCCAGCCTCTTCGACATCACCCGGCCACTAGCTCCAAATTCCACTACCAAGGTAGGACACAGCAAGGTTCCTGTGGAGAAAGGGTCTGTGATCCGAGACATGACCAAGTCTCCAAATACACAAAATGAGCACAAATTCGTATGACTCCACCACCTTCACTTACCACTGAGCAGGACAGACAGGTGAAGCCTGTTCGTCCTTGCAGTGCTGAGTGTGGCAGCCCTTGCACCAGCAGCCTGAGAGGCTCACTGCCCCAACCGGGCTTCTTCCAAGCACGCGCTCACTACCACTGTGATCAGAGTGCAGCCCAGAGTTCCCAGATGAGCCCAAATGGGGGCAGTATCCTAGAATCAAACAGGGCCCCTACTTGTTAAAGACAGTCCTGGGCCACCAATTCTTCTCACACTGCTGATACCACAGGGTGGCGGTGACATCCTCAAGTTCTTTCCATGCATGCAGACTTAGCAAACGCAGTGACTGGCTTTTCTCACAACTGGCGCCTCCCTACTCCCTCCCTCTTACCTCTGCCGCCTGGCACGTTTACACAGACCGGTTCCACAAAGTGCTTTTTAAACATACATTTAATTTTTAAAAATATACATAGGAGAAGCCATGTGTTTTACATAGGAATACGCACATTAACAAAGCATTTCTTATACTTTTCCAAAACTCTATTATATCAGTCCGAAATTTATAAATTAAATATATCAGAATTTAAGTTAAAATGAAATCCCTGAAACTACTGGATATGCTAGACTTTGTCCAAAATGAAATGAACAGAGAGTGAGTATGGTTTGTGTTAAATAAGGTTTATTGTTAGCTTTATTGCCTATAGTTTCTAAGATGCAACTTTATTGTGCCTTTGCAAACAGGATACATCTCTTAAAAAACTGATCAAAAGTTTCCATACATATAGCTCTATATGATAGATTACAGTGCAACACTATTCTTCTTACATAATTATAGAAATACTATAGAACCCAAGAGCACAGGGTAAGCAAAAGAAATACAATCCTGAGCCATCTGAACAAGATGATCTGGTGAAATCTTTTAGTGTAAGTTTAGAAAACACAAGGGAGAAAAAAATACATGCACACTGCAGTCGTGAGAAGAATACATAGAATGCCTGTCCCTTGCTCAATGCAGGTGGGGTGATGGCGAATTTCCAACACATGCACACTCACTCACACTCCTGCTCTCTTCTCCTGCTTCCCTTCCACCCTCAAAACATTCACTCCCACCCCTTCCCAAAAGAAAGATCAGGCACTACATCCTAGTGAACCCCACATCTGCCTGGCTGGAGAAAGTCAAGTGACTGCTGAAAGGAAGTGCAGGTCCAGAACACAAAACAGAGCACATGCTGCCAGCCAAGTCCAGCTGCTTCTGCCTCTTTGGAAGTAAATGAAGCACAAGCCTGCTATAGTTCAAAAGGGACCTTAAAAACAGAACTTGTGTTTTCTGGCTGATTACAGTAAAATCAACAGCGGAAAACTCATCCTATATTTAACTGCCTCATCTGCTACTAAAATACATTTGTCCCTGTATTTTTGGTATCTAGTCAATTATGGTTCAGTAAGAGAAGTTCACGAAGCTTGCACTGCTCAGGGTAAGCACTACGGCACACCTAAGACAGCTGGGCAGGCTCACGAAAGGCCACGCCTTCCTTGCTGACGTCCCTCCAGACCGCAGCATTCTAGTGTTGCCAGAGATGACAACGTGAGGAGAGTTAAAGGACAACGGGGATTTGGTTTGAGACTTCACCTGACGCGTGCTTGTGATGAAACTAACCAAACCTTCCCCAAAGATAACCTGAGTCTGCTGACTGAAAAGACTGGCCAGCGTGGCTGACAGTCCCCATTACAGAGGCTGAGCTGGAATACCAGAGAGCGAATAGTCCACCAGCAGCTTGCCTTTGAGGACAACTCAAGGGCTCTTAGCTTTTGTTCTATTCACCATCCCAAAGCCCAACACCACCGAGGTGGAAATAACTTGCAGCATAAAGAATACTGAACTTGAACTGCACAACCTATGGGACTAACTGGAGAGAAAACAAAACAAAACAAAACAAAACAAGGATCCTCATTCCCACGTGACCTGGTGTGGGTTTTAGTGTCTCTGTATACCTCAGTTGCTACAGAAAAATTAAAAAAAAAAAATTTACTTCATAACATCCTTATTTTCAATTAAAAGCTCACACATTCACAAAATACACACTCTATGAATATGAGGTGGCTCTTTTCTTAAAACTTTTAAAATAAAGAGGCACCATTACCCGTTCATTTTTGTACTAGAAGTCTCATATAATCATCAATAAACCAGAAACAGCATCTGTGATGATTACATGAAGGAGAATCAAAAGCTCAGAAAGGTAATCTTAGCCACTGTGAAGAGTGTACTTGAATATGCAGATGTTCTGGTTAAGTCAGAATCTGAAGACTCAATCAGAGGTTGTAGGGGTCGAGAACAAGTCTTGTGGCCTCTTGTCCACAACTGGTAAACTGAAATGGCTCCCAAAGAGATTTAAGAAACCATTCTGAAATTATTTCCAGTGGACACGGTTAGTCCCACTGTAAGAAGCCTTGTCTTTATGATTAGCTTTTTCAAGTGGAGGCAGAAAGCGACACAGCATCCCACACTGCTGACACTGGCAGCACTGGCGGCAATGGGGTCGCGCCTGTCTGTGAAGGCTTCCCAGGGTAGGAGGGACAGAATGTTGTACTTCAGCATCTTTGGTCTTAAGGTCTGGCCTCTATGAACCCACCTCTCCTGCACATCTAGTCTCTGATATAGTTTAAGTGTCCTTTCGCTTGAAGGTTACAAGACAAAATTTTCACGGTAAATTACCAGGCCAAGAGTTTCCAGTTTCTGGCCCTCTTCCTGCCCAGTGTAGTGCACAAGGACCTTATCCAGCAAGCTGTAAAGTCCAACGCTACACAGCATGTTCTTTGTAAAGTTTCATGAAAATTGTTAAGAGGATTCCCAACACTGAGAGCGGGCTAAAGCAGAGCTCTGGCCTTTATTCTGAAAAGTAGCCTGAGCCAACTGTGTGAAAGGTCTTGCTGCCAAAAATATTTACCACCAGCCTCTAGAGCGCATCTGTATTGCCCAAATTCCATGAAGCCTAATGGTTGGGTAGATACTTGAGGTGGAAAGGTAAGAATAAGATGTGAATAAAGCTAAGCTTGGCCTAGGGAGAAAGAGATTAAAAAACAAAACAAAAACAAAGTACTCTAGAATTTAATTCAAAGGAGAAAGTAAGTAAACCAGTTTATACCCTCAACAGAGTACTGTCTGGCACCCTCTCCTTTCTCTTTTGCAGTCCAGGAGCTTGTCTTAGTCCCTTCCTTCACTGCTTTGGTACAGAGGAACTTTATAGATGGTTCCAACAGTGAAGCAGAGGTCACTGTGGGACCAGACTGAGTCTGGACAAAGCCTGCACACTGACCTGGGAAAAATCGAGATTCCTGGCAAACCTACACAGCACCCAGTAGCCATCAATATGAACGAGCATGCGGTACTCACGCAGGGAGTTTCTGCAGTACCCTTTTTCTTCCCAACAAACCCCAGTTCTCCCAGGTAAACACACAAGATAAACCATCTGGGTCGGTGACTGTGAATGTTGCCAATTTGCAATTAACTTAGCACCAAATCTGTCAACCATCCCCTGCCCCTTAAACTAAGTCCCTCTGTGGCCTAAAAGTGGCACACTTCGGCTTTCATTTTTGCATGAAAGTATTCCTATATTGATATTCCGTCCCGTGTCAGATGAAATAAAGTTACAAAATATTTGGTGGTTTCCACGCAACATTTTTCTCATGATGAAGTAACTTCATGGGTCTTCAAAGTCAGAATTACGTCCACTGAGGTTTTTTCCATGTCGTTCCTCATACGGAGAAAGTCTTTCACATGGCTCTTTCTGGACAGTGCATTAAGTGAAGATACTTCAGCAAAAAAAGATCATTTATCCATATCCATTTGAGTAATATACAGATTCACAGTCAATGAGATGACAAGATTTGCAGAAGAGAGGCATTGAACAGTAAGTATACTAATCAAATACAAAAACTGCAAGAAACATATTGTGCACTAAAGAAAGGTTGCTAGCTTCTAACTTTAAGGACTTAAAGTGATGGATATGGTAACTGCATTTTAGGAATGAAACATGCATTTCCCTTCCAGATATACAATGTGTGATGCTGGTGCACAGATCTGTATATTCACATGCACGACACTGTGTCTGCAATGATACACACGTGACAGCCAGCCAGGTCTGGAAGGCAGATTTCAAAGCACAGGTCTACCAAGACCAAGAGAGCGTATAGCAACTTAAAAACACTTCTAACTTCAGAATTTCATTTTATTGAACACACTTAAAGCAAGCACCTCTTGGTAATAAAAGCAAAAAACCCAGTAATATCCCTTCCATTCAATTCTAGCAGAAGTCTTCTCACACCAGCCTGCTAATAAATTCATGACAGAATTTTAAATAGGCAGCCTGCTGGGGCTATGAGCTGAGCTCAAATGCAGGTGTGTTGATTTCTCAGCAAGAGCTGATGCAGAGGAAAACAGCAAAAAGCAAATTTGGAATCTGTCACAGCTTTCTTCCTTAAGCAAAACCAGGAATGCAAATTATTTTTACAACCACAATTCAATTTGTTCAAACTTTCTCTCAAGAAGTTTTCAGTTAATTACATGTAAATAGCAAGAAAGAAAGCTCTCAAGGCTTGCACAGATGCTCTCAAGGCTTACAATTACCAAGAAAATGACAAAAGTAAAAGCAGGACTATTAAACACATGGAGGGAAGGTCAATTTCTGTTTCTGCTCTCAAGAAGTAAAAAAATCACCATAGAATTAAGTACAAAAACCTGCACTGAATGACGACGACTGCTGGTGTATTTACTTGATCAGAAATGAAGACCAAGAGTAGAAGAAAGCCCTATGGTAACGCTCGTCGGGGGCACCTCCCTCGGTGTGCACTCTCGTGTGTTGGCAGAGTTCCTGCAGCGGTAGCTGATATAACACGGGAGTCCTCGGCTAGCGGCTCTCAATGCCACTCTCTCTTCTGAAACGTACCCACAATTCAGTTCACTTACAAATCAACAAACGAAATTCAATTCTTCAGAAAAATATCTGTTTGGCATCTCCTGGGCTTTGTTCCATTGGACAATATGGACATTTTAATCTGAAAAGAAGACAGAAAAGTTCTCAACAAGGAATAGGATCCTCACTAAGCACTCTGTTTTCATCTAGTCATAGAATATCTTTAACAATTTATACAAACAGCGTATGCATCAGTATTTTGCTCAGAGGATTAACCATGCTTTCTCTTAATATAACTGCTAAGCAGTGAAGATTCACAAATAAACGCTATCCTTCTGGGGAAATCATGAAACTTGTTTTGTAAACAAAGACAACTTTTTTGAAAATTGCTTCAGATCCAGTTTTTCTTCTCTAAACTTTACGGTGCACCAGCCTCTAAATAAATATCAAATGCATAGGCAACACATTCCATGCAAGGATAGCAAATCACATGCCAGATATACCACACCAAGAATGTCCTGCATATCTCATTTGTGGCATAAGAAACCAGCATGGGCAGGGGAGTTAGCTCATCGGCATAAGCACTTGCCTGGTAAGCAGGCAGTCATGAGTTCAATCCCTGGTACCAAAAAAAAAAAAAAAAAAAAAAAGAAACCAGCATGGTCTCAACTGAGATTGCTACTCTGTCTGCCTTCTACAGTAGCATAGTGGCAGACACCTGTAACCCCAGCATTTAGGAGGCTGAGGCAGGAGGATCACAACAAGGGGCCAGCCTGGGGTTAACAACAAGTTCACAGCCAGCTTAAACTACAGAACGAGACCCTGTTTAAAAAAAAAAAACCTTAAATACATTTTCATGTAGTGAAATATTCTATAGTTTTAAAGCACCTCCCCCCAAGACAAATTACCAGTGAAAAATGCTAAGTACAGGGAACAGATGCAGTCAGTCACTCCAGAAGTTGAGCTACAGATCACGCTTAGAGATCTCACCTATGTACAAAGCAGATTTGCTGACTAAAGATGAGATGCTATTCATTTTACAACCAGCAAAGATTTAGCTACTCCTAAATCTATCCACATCCACTTCTCACTGCAACTTCTCCCACTCAGTTCCAAAAGATTCACTCAGCAACATTTAGAAATTCTGACACTTACTTGCTACCGTTAAACATTTTATTCAGGGCATCCCTTGATATTATATGGCCACAAACCAGTTTCATGGGTGGGTTGTTATCTGTTGTTTGCTGACGAAGGATGGGACAGGCAAATATCGAGTGATACCAGCACTTTTTACCAAGGTCAACTTCAATCTGCTCGAAGAGAAAAAGTGCAAAGGTTAGTAACATTTCAGAAAACCTCCAGACACACTCCTGAAAATTCCTCAGGGTATAATCAGCCACAAAATCACCAGAAACTCTCTTTTGTTGTTTTAAATGAACAATAAAACAGGTTTGTTTTGGGGAACTGGTAGAAGAATGTAGTATCTTCATTGTTTCTGACCCCCCTACCATCTACCCTCCCTAGCTGCCTAATTCTCACATAAGAAAAATTAGGCAATATTTAACTTTCTGCATCTAACTTATTTCGCCTAACATTATTTTCCAGGGCTGGGCATATAGCATGTAGGCTGTTTCCAAAGCCTAGCAACTGTGAATTTTGTTATATAAACATGGCTGCACACATACTGCTATAGGGTGATGCTGTGAACGCCTCCAAACCTATTCTACAGTACACTTAGCTCGGTGATGAAAGCAGTGAAATAAACTGCTCTTTTTAAATTATTTTTATTTATTGATTTATTTGAGGTAGGGTCTCTATGTAGTTCACGATGGCCTCAAACACAGCCACCCTCTTGCCTCAATCTCCTAAGTACTGGGATTATATGCATGCACCACCATGCCCAACAAGTAATTCCTTTAAAGACATGGTTTACATCTATGTGTGCTTCAGATCTGAGATTTCCATGTTTGAGTGTAATGGTCCTGAGAAACCACCAGAAACAAGGCAGTAAAACATCTTCCAAAAGGGCCTTTTGCAACCTGTATATAGAAGTCCATAGTACCTGTTTCCATTGTTTCTATTTGCTGCGAAGTAAATAAGTCATATGGAAGCCGAGAAATCATCTAGCAGGGCAGCTGGCCCATGCCAGAGTTCCTTCTAAATTTTTAAATTTACAACCAGTATAAAACTCTATCACCAAGGCTCTTTCGGGACAGTTGACAAGACTCTAACAGAACAAAGGTGACATGCAGACTTCGGGTTAACCTGCAATTCAGGCCGCTCTGTTCTTGTGCTCAGCAGCACCGCAGCACACAGCGTCTGGCACTGCCAGATGCCAGGTCCCTGCCTCAACAGGCATGAGAGCTCAAGGTCTTTAACCTTGCTCAAAGTAGCTGTGCTGGAGTGGGTGCTGCCTGCGTCCTGACCACACTCGGGGACAGGAAGGCACCTTGTCTTTAACCACAGCAAGGAGAAGCTGGAGTAACCAACTGCTAAGTTTGCCAGCTGGAAGAGGAAGGGAACTGCAGACAAACTTGTGACCAAGTGTGGCAGAAAAGAGGAAGAACCTAAACTCACGTCTCAGCCTCTTCATAGGCCAGGAACACGAGGAGGAGGACAATTCCAAAAGTAGCACACACCCCACACCCTAGCCGCACTAACACAGTGTGCCTGATGGCCCTTATTTTAGAGATGAAACTGTCTAGAAGGGTGGCTGATGTAACAATTAAAGCTGTGGTGCTTCCCAGGACAGCAGTGACACGTGGGACTGGAGGTCACAGCTGACTGCAGATGCTATAGGGATGATCTTTACTCTGAAACACCTAGGTACTTTTTCACGTTGGCATGAGAAAAGCATCAGCATGAATGCATGACGGCATCAACACCAATGCATCAGACAAAACTAAATCCAGTTAAACTGCTTAACTGCTTTTTACAGTGAAGAAAACAACAGTATAAGGGTCTCTGTACTGTATTCCAGAATGCCCTGTGTGCTACGATATGTATGGACCTTCCTCACTACTGAGGTTTTCTTTATTGGATTTCATTGTCACTTTAAGCGAAAAATTTTAGAATATTCCTCCAGGGTCTCCAAAATGTACCATGCTTTTCAGTTCTTTTATTTGGGGTGGCAGGGGTGGGTACAGTGCTGGGGATGAAACTCAGCATCTTATAATAAAGGATTCACTGTATTACTGAGCTCCACCCCTTAACCCCTCATCTAGTTTTAATCCATGCCTGCATACACTTAAACAAACAAACAAACAAAACACTGCCAAATGGCCTCCATGGTGTTTCCTGGTTAAAAGACGGACGTTTTAAACCCTTCAAACATGGTCTCTTTGTATGCAGGAAACGTAAACAGTCAACAGAAAATGCACTCACAGGCAATTCGTCTTTTTGGTTCCAAACTCCAGTGCACTGCCTCTGTTCAATCACAGCTTTGATGTTAATTAGAGCTGGCAGCGCCACGCAACCTGCTGAGAAACTGGGAGGGAAGAGGACGGTCAGTGCCAGCCAGGTGTTGGGCCGAGTGGTCACCAGATGTCCTGCACTGCAGTCCTGGCCCCTGGACAGGGCACAGAGCCTTCTGCTCTCCTAAAAGCAAACGGGGCCACTTTCCACTAGAGGAAAAATAACAGGTTTTTCCCTTCCCTGTTCCCCAGTCCCACTGGTATATTTTATGTAGCTACTGAAAAAGAAAACAATCCTTGCTTAAAAGCAAAGGTCTACATTTACTAAATAAACCTCACCAATATGGAAGAAATGAAGTTAAAAAATTTAAAAAAAGAAAGAAAACACCTTAAAAACCACCCATTTTTCAGATCTGGAAGGGGTACAGCCCTCGGCCTTGCCCCTCAGGCCTGTCCTCAGCTGAAGACAGCCCCGTCATCAGCCGCACCCAGTAACTCTCCACTTGTTTTCATAACAGAAATGTACCGTGTACCAGAAATGGTACTGATTAATTCACTTAAAAATTAAAAACACGCTACATCATAACTAACATTTTTTTTAAAAAAACTATGCTTTTCAAAATGAAAATACATTTGTAATAAGAGTGGCACAGTCTTTATGTTTATTAATAAAGGCAGCTAGATTCTTGTAACCTAATTTGTATTTGATCTGTTGCAGTATGGTTCTTTTGGCTGAAGTAAAAGAAAAAATATATCCTCACACAGATACATAGTACTTTAACTGCTTTGCCACAGAATTATCGGTACCAGGGATCGAACTCATGACTGCCTGCTTGCATGGCAGGCGCTTATGCCGCTGAGCTAAATCCCCAGCCCCTGCAGATGTTCTTTAATACCACACTAATGCTTTTAGCAGATTCCTAAAGGTTGGCTGCAAAGTGAAAACTGAATTCTGTTGCCCTGCTATACTGCAATCCATTGGTCTGATTCATACTCTGAATAACTCTGCCATCCATCCTTTTGTAAAATCATACTGAATTAAGACCTCCCAAATATTTCACTCTGTAATACCCACAAAAATAAAATCTGATACTACCACCAATCTCATCAGAAGAGTCATCATGTAAAGCGAAGATGACGAGCTCACAACTAAGCATATGAGGTTTCAAAACTTTCAATTTTAGCTTAGTCTTGCAGTCACCATACACAAGCACAAAGCCCAAGTACTTTATGCAAACTTCCTATCAGAGTATTAAAACGATGAGTACTCAAAGGTCAGAACTCACTAGAATTTATGATGCCTCACAAGGGCACTGGGAAGTACAGCACCTCTTAACAGCGCAGGTACGTGGCAGTGAGGGAAACGGCGAGTGTGTGTGGAGGCCGCCCCATGCCATGGCACCAGCATGCAGCCCCCACTGTCACAGCACCATCTGTGCCCACTGAGCGGTGCAGCACAGGCTCTCAGGACACATGAGGCTCATGTGCTTTGGCTACCATCTCCCTAATGCCGAGTCACTGCCAAATGCCACCTGCCACAGCTTCTCACAAAAAAACAAACTTGGCTTTCATGGTCAAGACTAGTTAAGAGGAGTTTCCAGATAGAGTCACAGTCCACTCACTGACAGGGTGTGCTTCCATACCTGACGCTGAGAGGGGACTCCACAGAGAGCCCCAGGAGGGCACAGGCATCCCGAGTAAAGATGTCACAGATGTCAGCCCACTGGTTTGCATCGAGCAGGTGGACGTACGGAGAGTTCTCAATTCCTTGTCTCAGGTACACGAGGCTTCCCATCAATACCTGGATATCTAAATGAAAAGGCACCCCCAATTTGGAGGTGTGGCTAATCACACCTGAAACAGTTTACTCAGGGAAACAGGCTGAAAAAGGCAAAAACACCCCACCTTAACTGACTAGCCTACATAATGTATATATTCCAGCCCATAAGCCTGGTTTCAGAATCCTTCACCCTAAATTAAAAAACAGTAGAGAGAAAAGGGGAGTAAAAAGCACTGAAACTACTGAGCTTCCCTTCCAACTCAGGTGTGGTGATGTGTGCCTGTAATCCCGGCACTCAGGGGGCGGGTAAGACAGGAGGTCATTGTGAGTTCAAGGCAAAAGACTCAACTTACAGTGTTTTTCTTTTGTTTGTTTTTTTGAGATAGAGTCCCACTATATAGTTCAAAATGGCCTAGAACTCAGACTGATCCTCGTGCCTCAGCCTCTCATGTGGTGGGATTACAGGTATGCACAGCCACACTCAGCAAGTGTTCTACTCTTATTCCTAGCACGATATAATCTTTCTTTCTTAGTTTTCTCTGAGTTTAACAGGAAACCTCCCAATATATAATGTCTCTTTCAAGCTTTTCATTTCAGAGACTTTAATGTTTTGTTATTGTTTCACAGCCAGTTACAATTCTTTTGGATGTGACTGCCACCCATAGTTGTTTTAGTTCATTAGCAAATATGTACATTAAATGTAGTTAAGATAAACTAAACTTCACAGGTGATGACATCTATTCCAAGCATTGTGACATCTGACTCTAGACTCACCTTTTTGATGATTGAGGGCAAATGGCTGGAAATTCTTAGCATACTGCAAAGCCTCTCGCTGATTTGTGGTTCCACCCATTAACAAGCTAATAAAATAGAGTCGGTGTAGCTTAAATTCCAAAGAGCTGTTTTGTGCTATCAGCATTTCTCGGTTTGATACTGCCCATCTTAAAAAAAAAAAAAAAAAAAAAGCAAGAAAATGTTAACAATAATCAAGAATACAATCAAGGTGCATCTAAAATCACTGGAAACACAGTAATGCAAAACAGGGTTTGGCCTGCCATCTCGTGGAAGGCTGTGGTTACATCAACCCCTCTGCAGAGACTTGTGAAGAAAGCAAGTTTAACAAACTCCACTTACAGGTTCTAGGTAATAGCACTTATTTGGCAAAGTTTTCAATCAATAGTGATGACCGCCTTGATGCAACTGGATTTCAACAGGACCATATTCTGAAGCAGGTGTCAGCCAGGAGATGCAGGACCTGCCCCCCAGGGCAGGCCCACTGCTCTTCCCCCCTAAACTGACCTGCTGGGCTGGGTGTGTAGGTACAGAGCTCACAGAGCATGCACAAGGCCCTGGGTTCCATGTCCAATACCATATGGCTTGTTTATAAAGATTCTGCAAGAAAATCACTTGTTTTTAAACTTTCAATAGCTGAAAGATTTTGTACTGATCACTCTGGAATTAAAAATGCTTCCTCTCAAAGTGCTTTCAAGCATACCAGGAAGACAAAACTACACAGAGTATCTTCCCCACACCAAAAAGTTAGTGAATAGTATTAACAAGGGAAAGAACATTACTCGGTTCTGAATGATCCAAAGTATAGTGGCTTAGGCCTCAACAAGCTGAACAGCTGGAATAATCCATCTTGAGCTAAGACTACGAGATCAGGGGGGCAGTAAAGCAGAAAAATATCCCAACCAGCTGTCACAATCAAATTCTGTAATTAAGTGATAGAGAAGTATTATTTCTCTAAAATATTCAAATATAGAAGTTATTAGCATCTTACATTTTAAATTGACTCTGCTGGACAAACATTCTCCAGCTAGCCCAATTCACCGAAGACCACTGGAATCAACTTGATATGAATATAAATTCTTTTTTGGGAAGGTACCAGGAATCAAACTCAGGACCTCACATTTGCCAGGTGCTCTGTCACTGAGCTCTATCTCTGACCCCATATATATATAAATTCTGAGCAGCTCCACAAGCTACAAGAGTGAAATATTTCAAGTTATCCATAATGAAACAGCTGGCTAGGATCAGGCTTCAAGGAGTTACCACTTTTCTGGATCCCACCTTTCCCCAAAACTGGGTTGCAATGTCTTCTCCCTCTGCTGATGTGCCTAATTTCATGCTCAAATCATTACACTTCTCCGACATCAAAGGTGTGTGATTAATAATATGGATCTTGAAAATATTTAAATTTAATTAAGTCAAGGGTCCTTTCCTGGCACATCAAGTGTCATCAGGCTGCAACACCAAGTCTGAGGAACCTGCTGACAGCAACATGGCACAGGACCCCATTCTCTGTGAATGTCCTTCAGCCACTATTGCTGCCAAAGGAACCAGGTGTCCTACTCTGCGAGGCACCTTCTGGACTCCTGGCTCCAAGGAAGGCATTTAAATCCGGCTACTACAGAAGCTTATCCTATGCCCTCCACTCACCACAGAACCAGTGTACCTGCTAACATGTAAGGAGCGGCAATAATCTTCTTGTTTCTGATATAAAGAATGTATGCAAGCGTTTGCAACATCAAGCAAAGGAATTAAAAAGTAATTACCAATTTTAATAAAAATTAAAGCCAATTCAACAAAGGGACAAAGCCACTTGTAGGTACCTACAGAGTAACTTTTTATTTCCATAAGAGAATGTCTAGGACTTAGGTTGAGTGGGGGGGTAGAATGTGACATATAGGAAAGAACTTTTAGATGCTGGACAATTAGGAATAATCGCTCTGAGGAAACTGGATTTCAAGAATCACTTATGAATTGCTACAGTATGGGCAGGGCTATTATACCACATTGAGGGGACGAAAGGGGGTGGCTGAATCACTAAGAGGCCACCTGAGAGACCACCAGCTGGAGGGGCAGTGGGCAGCACAGCCATTTCTAAAGCAGTCCACGCTTGCTGACGCTTTCCATGATGATGATGAACACGGTACTTTATATTTTGCAATAGGAAAATCATTATGCTAATGAACAAGCACAATTTCTTAGCCTCTTTTTTTTTTTTACTCAAAGGTCTGAATAATTACTAATTACTTTTCCTGGTAATTTAAGCTCTAAATTATCAATTTGAGTGTGGCAAGTTAAATACCCATGTTCCTTTAAAAAAAAAAAATGAACAAACATTTAGACAATGCAATTCTTAATTTATTATTTGAATTTATTTTTACAAACTTTCAAAGTTTCCTACAAGGTTATGAAATAATTAGAAAAAAGTAGCATCAAAAAGTAGCAATAATTAGAATAAATGTTTAGAAAAATAAAAAGACAACCATACAAAGGAACTGGAAGAGCCAGGCATGATGGTGCACACCTATAATCTCAGCACTCAGGAGGCTGAGGCAGGAGGATCACTATGAGTTGGGCCATCTTGGGCTACATAGTGAGTCAAAGGCCAGCCTGGACTACACAGTAAAACCCGTTCTCAAGGAACCAAAAAAAAAAAAAAAAAAAGGAACTGGGAAGGAGGGGAGGGCATCACAAAAACCCAAAAATGTCAGGGAAGCACTGTGACACTGAATCACACACGTCAGACCCTCACATTGCCTAAAGTCATGTCTCTTATTCTAATTAGAAACAGCTGTCTTTACCTTCTGAGTACCTAAAAAAAAAAAAAAAAAAAAAAAAATCTCTTATGGCAGAAGAGATTTCCAAGCTTTTCCTTTCCTAGCAAAATACCATTGTCTAATCTGAAGATGAAACACCCTGTGTCTACCCCACGGCCACAGCACACTGAACCACATTTAAGGCTAAGCTTGCTGTTAGGACGGACCTCCCTGTCACCTCCTCAGGCTTGTACCCATGAGCCCACATCTGTTTTCCTGACCCCCGGTACAGTTAACTAGCCAGACAGTACAGGTTTTCATTTAAAGACATTTTCTGTGTTGCCTTTTAATAAGGTCCTCAGGCCCTTCAATCTCCACTTTGTACTCCACACCTTTCCTGGTTCAGTTCTCGTCAGGCTGCCTTCTTCAGATGCTGCCTGAACTGACGGCTGGACTCAGGCACCCATCTCCTGGCCGCCCTCTCACCCACGGCAGCAGCTCCCCTGCGGCTTAACATCAGTGACTCCATGATGATTCTGAGCTGATGAGACGCTTTTTCACTCGTTGTACAGTTCTCTCTTCAATCCTTGTATTTATAGCACTGTCTTCTTTCAATAGAAGCAACTTCAATACTTCGCCTCAATACTGTCAAACTGGTGTTCTGTTTTCTAAAAAGGGCTCCGAAGGGGAAGCGAATGCTCCATGGAAGCCACCAGCAGCATTCTGCTCACAGTGCACTCTGAATGGAAAGAGCATGGAGCACCTTATCTTGATTTTTATGGTCACAAAGCATGTGCTTTAGCTTCCTATAGGCTGAGGTCTTGTCCTGGCTTCATTTTACTGTCATTTGTTCTCAGATTGTTTTAATTATATCCAATTTCCCTTGATGCCCAGATCCCTCTTTCAGTTACCCACTTTTATAACCTTGAGTACGCAGAACAGACATTTAATAAGCATCTCAAATGTTTAAGGAATGATGAACTGCAAGTTCTTCACTATCCTGTTTTGAATAAGGAAATTATATTTAAAACATGACAATTATTTGCGTACTTCCATATAATTCTGAAAGTTACTCTGATTTTTATAGTGTCAACTATCTTGGAATAGAACTACATGCATGCATTCATTGATCTTCAAAATTTTTCAAGTTCTCTTAGCTAGAAAACTAAAAATGAGCCGGGCATGGCAGCACATGCCTCTAATTCCTGCACTCAGGAAGCTGAGGCAGATAGTTTGCTGAGAGTTTGAGGTCAGCCTGGACTATGTTAAAAACAAATAAACAAAATGAATATCCAGGAATTTGATTCACTGAGCAGAACAAGAAAAAGATCATTATACACACACACACACACACACACACAAAATTATATATACATAATTTTTTTGAGACAGTCTCATTATGCAGTTCAGGCTGAGGCAGGCTGGCCTCAAACCCATGATGATCCTCCTGCCTCAGCCTTCCAAGCATTACAGGCATGTGCCACCACACTCAGCTAGACAACTATAATCTTAACCTGATAACAATCAAATTCAAAGACTACCAGGCAGTCAAAATTACAGAAGCATAAAACTATGTTAGCATCCTAGTAGTCAACAAAGCACCAAAAACATGTAAGTCAAACAACAAGATTATGAAGTATTAGGAAAGAGTACCATGTTCTGGATAATAGCATTTCCAGCATGAGACTTCTGACTTTCAATGACAAAAACATCTCTACTATACCAAACAGTAAGCTAACTAAACACACTCACTTACTAACTCTGCTAACTTTCTAAAATTCCACTTCCAGATCACCAATGTAAGAGATCTGCAATTACCCCTACTTAGGAAAACACTGGAGATAGAACAGCACAACATTCAGCAAGATCAGCAATGTCACATTCCTTTGGTCCCCGCCACCACCGGCTCAAGGGAGGGAACTTCTGGGGCTCCTTCCACAAACAGACCCCAAAACAATACTACTTAACTTAGGTGTCTAAGCTGAAGCAACCCACACTGACAATTATACAACAGAAACATAAGCATTAATTATTCTGTCAGGGTGCTGAGAAGACTTGGCATTACCTGGAGCATGTTTAGAGTTTCCGTATCATTCCAAAAATAATGATTTTACTTTTCCTGTTGGCTGTTCTCTCCCAAAGTGACTAAGTGACCAGCATTAGTCTGTTTATCTCTCTACTCTTACAATTCTGCTAGTCTGGGTAGGTATCTATTTCTGGTAATTCTCAAAGAAAATACCTCTTGACAAGTCTCACAGCACACTCAACTACAACCTTTCATAGACTTTTTTCCCCCGGTATTATGGATTGAATCCAGGGCCTGCTTAGCTACATCCTTGTCCTTTTTGAGACACAGTCTCATTAAATTGAGTATGTTAGTCTCGAAATTGAAATCCTCCTACCTCAGCTTCCTGAGTAAGGGATTACAGGCATATGCTACCATCCCCAGCTCTTTCACAGTAATTTTAAAGGCTCATAAAAACCTTCCCTTTCTCATCTCTTTTAGTAAAACATCTTCTAGTCTCTTGGAGATAAAAGTTCATGTTCAAGAGAATGAGCAACACTTAAAACTACAAATATAGACTTGGTGGGACATGACAGCTATTTGAATAAAATGCCTAAAAATTTCAGAGAATAGCAAACAAAAAAAATCCTATAATCCAACTGCAACCTAGGATTAAGAACCCTAAACTTTGTTTTAGAAACAGAAAAAGATAGCTAACATTTCATGGCCAAAATATTTCCGCCTAACTTCTAAGAAATGGGTTGAGTCCACCATTGGAAGATATTACTACCTCAGAGTAGATGTGAGTCTTTTTCTTATGTGTTCCATTTATTTTGAGACACAGTCTCACTATGCAGTTCAGCTTGAATGCACATGTAGCCCAGATGACCTCAAATTTACAGTGATCCTCCAGCCTCAGCCTCCCGAGTGCTGGGACTACAGGTGTGTGCCACACATTCTGGTAGATAACCACACAGAACAGTTTAATCTACTTGCACACACCCACACCCATGTTACACAAGGTTCTCAGCAATGCAGACACTAGTAAGGGTGGCCAATAGCTATTCGGGGTAATTGATTACCATATTATATAGCATAGCTATATACACTGGTGATAAAAAGTACTTAAAACTTATAAGAGGTTTTTACAAACCTAATAAATAACAGTAACTGTCAGCAGGTTTAGCTCTGCATGCTTTTAAACACTTCACTTCAGGGAAATTTAAATTTTTTCTCTCGTTTTTAATTTCTCTAGTAACTGCTCAGGCACCTACTTAGTTACGACATGGAGGAGCCCTTGATAAAAGTAACATTCAGAAAATGTAGACTCTTTCTCCGGAGGAGTATCTATAGTCCTGGAACTTCCTACGTACTTTCACAAGCAGTAAATGCAGAACAGACGAGAAACCAGGGTGCTTCTCCAAGTGTTCCCCCTCCTCTGGCCTCGCAGGTCCACTGTGTTCCCTTCTCTTCTGGATCATTCCTGCTGGGTGTCTTCACATTTTTAATTAGCTTCTCTTTACTAGAGGTACTTTTCTCTATCAGGCTAAGTGCACAGGCCGAATGAGTTACAAAATGATCAACTCTCCTGTTTTTTCAAAGGTGAATGAATCGGATGGAGGGAGAAAATTAAACTCTAGGGAAACAAACTCTGATTTGCTGAAGCTGTGACTGCCCTTCTCCACTGGCCCCTACCCAGGCCTCACTTCCTCGATGGTTCTGTGGCTATCAAACAATGCCTGAGGCAGGAAAAGTGCCCACCTACGAGAAGCCACAGCTAAGAACAAGAGAGCAGACACCAGAGACTGCTTGGTCAGTGCCACTCTCATTTCCAGTGACAGTCAAAGCTCCACGAGCAGGTACTTGG
Source organism: Cavia porcellus (assembly GCF_034190915.1). Taxonomy (NCBI): domain Eukaryota; kingdom Metazoa; phylum Chordata; class Mammalia; order Rodentia; family Caviidae; genus Cavia; species Cavia porcellus. The sequence continues at coordinate 38,743,161 of NW_026947501.1, read as the reverse complement.
TGACTGCTTTCTCTGCTTTCATTTTCTGTAACTGTTTGCCTCTTATAAACCATATTTTATTCACTGAAGTGCAATTGCTCTTGAGCCGTACAACCATTTTCTCACCCTCGGAACCATTGGTCACACACTCCACCAAACCACAATGACAGCAGCCCTGCCACCCCTCTGGATTTCCAATCCTCACCTAATGTCTGGCCTTGGAGAGGGACTTCCACAAACTTCAGCTGCCTCCCGGGCACTGTTTTTAGCCTGTTCCATCTGAGTCTCTTCTTTGGTTTTGGCTTTGTTTTTTCTCTTCTGCAAAAACCTGTAACCTTTCCCCCTTCTTTTCTACAACCATTCAGTTATTTTCTGTTCCATAAGGCATCCCATCGAGGTGTTTGCAAACACAACTACAAACTGTTTGAAAAAGTGCTGCGAGCTTTCCCAGAGATGATGGTGAAATACTCACCAAGCCGCCTGGGAAAAATTCTGTGGTCTACGGTGGCCACATACCTCAGTGGTGATCCCTCTACATGAAGATGGCTCTTGGTATGAAAAGACCATTAATCCAGGCCAGAGGCCTACAGCCCTGGACCCTGCCAGATGAAGGTGTGAGCCCACTTAGAGAAGATGAAACTTAACTTCATAAGATAAATGTAAACTGAAAATAAGAGATGCTGCTCTTCCTCCACCAAGATTACGGAGAAACAGAGTAAGGAGGAAATGGGGGAGGAAGAGGAGGAGGAAGAAAAGGATCAACTGGTGACACAGACGTGAAACAACCCTCGCTGTATGTGGCAGGACTATATTCTGAAGCAGCCTTTATAGGGAAAGATTTTGCAAACTCAACTCAAGTTTTTTTTGTTTTGTTTTGTTTTGTTTTGAGACAGGGTTTCCCTATGCAGTGCAGGCTGAGTAGCCCAGGCTGGCCTCAAACTCACTTTGATCTTCCTGCCTCAACCTCCCAAGGTGGGATTTTAGGTATGCACCACCACACCCAGCTCAACTTTTCCTTCCTTCTGTCGCCCACACCCACCCCCACCCCCAGACAAGGTCTTGCCATGTAGTTCAGGCTGGACTTAGAGACCATGTAGCCCAGACACCTAAAACTCAAGGTAATTTTCTTTCTGCCTCAGCCTCCTAAGTGCTAGGATCACAGGTGTGGGCCACCTTGCCCAGCAATTTTTCCATTTTCTAACACCAGGATTCTAAGGTTATACCCTTGCACTGCTTCTAGCATCCAATTTATTTTCTTTATTTTGTGAGCTATATATTCCATATGTCCTGGTAATCTCACACTGAAACATTACCAAAGGAGTCAGATCCATGGCATGGGTACAGTGCGGCTTGCTGCTTGCTTTGCATGACCTTTTACATTTTTAAAGGGTTAAAAAATAAAACAAATACATGTGACACCTTAGTCTGCGAACCCTAAAATACTTACTATTTCACACTTTACAAAAAAATTTGCTACCCCTCTCTAGGATAACATTTATTACAGTCTACTCAGTAATTTCAGGTAACTGTATCGATGGGTTCAGAATGAATCATCACCATCTACAGTAACAAAGAACAGAGCGCCTTTGTACAGTATTTGCAGTCTTCATGCATACCACTTAGTTCAAACAACAACTCAATCGCGTCTTCAAATGCTAGCACATTATGGGAGCTCGGATATCAGACCAGTGCCGCCTGAAGAACAGTGCCTCAGTTACAACTCCAGGGTGCAGAGCGGTGGGACAGCGGGGACGTCGGAAACCCTCTTCTCTCGTGGGAACTCAGACTGACTGGGAAGTTAAATAAGCCATACAATTTTCTCATATTGCACTTCCCCATATTTCATTTGGCTAAAAGAAACTAATCCTCCTGTGATTTCTCTAAATCAAGAGTAAGATAAACATATCTAAAGATCTTTAATGTGTTTTCTAAGTGGGTTTTCTTAGAGAGTTCTCGCATAAATAGCCAAAAGAAAAACTCAGTAACTCACTCCAGAGCAGGTCTCAGAACTCTGACTTTTAATGCTTCTAATATTCTATTTAATTCCACAAATGGTTCCTTCTGACTTGGGTCTACAGAAAGACCAGATTCCTGAAAAAGCAGAAAGAACATTTGTTAGCAATAAGTAACCAATAAAGATGCAGTGGTAAAAGTGTACTCTAGATTACAAACTATGGGGCAAGCCATTTAACATATGTTTCTGTGGTGGAGACTGACGACTGCCCTCCCGCACTACTCTACTAGGACCCCCAAATCTTAGCTGGCTCCATGCCCATGGAATAAAGCTGAGTTATGCTTTCCAAGATGTAAATCTTGGCCAATGAAGTATAAACATGCACGTTCTGTCTTTCTTGGAATACAAAGGCCCTAAAAACAGCAGAGCTACATGGAATATTATTTATCTTTAAGAGCTGCATGGGACAGAGCTACCACCTGTGCTGTGGGCCTATCAACTACCTGCTGCTTCTGTGAATGAAAAACACACATCATTTTTGTTTAAGCCACTGTTATCTGGGCCCTAGCTACTAATTTACTAATTCATTTGAATAGTTTAAAATAGAACAGTTTGGAGACATCAACAGGGGACTGAATCCCAGATCCTTCGAACCTGCACACCTTGGGCTAGTTATTTGTTTCTCTTTCAGTATCCAGCAGCTGCCATTAGGACTATGAGATATTGGTGAACTGTTTTGAGATCCCTGTGCTTGTCACTAGTGGAAATACAGAAGCACTACTCGCTTGATACACATTTTAGTCTGAAATTCATTTGATAAATTTCTTTAAACTGGGCTAAATCAGAAGAACAATGTTTACAGTCCCTCTCCTTATCTCTGCTATATGCACCACTTGGGATCCCTTTGATTCATAACCAGCTTACTGGGCCAGCAGCAAAAAAACAATTCAGATAGTAAGTTTTAGGACCACAATTTTTACCACTTAAGGGGGGAAAAAAAGAGATTTCTTAATAATCCCTAATAATTAAAATACTAAAAATCTATTTGTAGAAGGCTCTCTCCACTCTGTAAATAATTCAAACTTTCTCCTTCCCTCTCTTTTTCTTTTCTCTTTCTTTCTCTCTCCTCCCCTGCTCCGGTTTGCTGGTGGCCTTGTCACTGTTTCTGCAGCACTGGGGATGACAGCCAGGCCTCCTGCAAGCTGAGCAAGTGCACTCTCGCTGAGCCACACACCCCCAGCCCTGTTTCTGCTCCAGTCCCCCAGGTTGCGCCCTAATACCTGGCAGAGCTCCTCGGCTACATCCAGCATTCCCTGTCGAAAGAAGTGCTCCACCATCACCTCGTTGAGAAGCCGCTGGCTGTCTGCCTGCCAGCAGCCATCTATTCCCACACTGCTGATGTCAGAATCAAAATTCTGAAAAAGAGAAAGGAATCATTAACATCCACCTAATGGAAGGAATGATCTACATTTCAGAGATATTCTCAGTAAGCACCCAATTCCAACTGAGCTAAACTATCACAAGAAGGAATTTGCTCATTGCTTCTTTGTGAACTCTACAAGGACTAGTGCTCAAAGAATAAAAATACATATCTTTACAGTGTATTTAGATGAGATTGGGCACATTTAGGGTAGTATGGCTGTAGACGTTACAAAGTATTTAGGAAAAATATACAGAGCTAATGTAACTTCTGTGAAAACAATGAGTAAACTAATTTCTAGGCCTCAAACTACAGTAATATTTTCAGAATTACACAGTGATGATCTGTAAAAGCACACTCAGTACACCGCTGTCTGTAATGGGGAATGGAGGGGAGAAACCATGTGTGCCCATCAATAAAAGACTACTAAATAAGCCATGGTGTGTCCCCACAACTGCAGTACAGAGGTCAGGGCTGAGGGAGAAGAGGGGTTTGCCATCTGGTGAGAAAGCACTGTATGTGCTCCTGTGCAGCCTGAGCTATGCATGTGCAGGGCTGACCCTAAACAGCATACTATAGACTTGGAAACTGAACAAAAGTCAGGTAGGCTGCTACAGTACACACAAGACGAAACTGACACTGAAAACAACCACCTAGAGAAGAGCAGTCAGTGCTTATGGTCTGAATCCAATCAGGGCAACAGCTTGCTGAAACACAACAACATTCTCCACAGAATTTACACAACATGAAGAGTACCAAAGCCTAACACTCAAAATATTGCTGGGTGTGGTGGTGCACACCTGTAATCCCAGCACTCGACAGGCTGAGGCAGGACTGTCATAAACTGGAGACCAGCCTGGGCTAGATAGTGAGACCCTGTATCAACAAAACAGAACAAAACAAAACCATCAGAATGTTGAAGGTACAAAGAAAAATTATTTAGCATACAAAGAAACAAGAAAATCTCAGCTTACGCAGGAAAAGAATATCAACAGATACTAATCATTCTCAGAAGACTTCAGAGTACCCCAAGAATAAAGGCAAACTCGCATTCTTGAAACAAGACAAAAAGGTTTATTAGTGAAGATTTAGAAGACACAATAACCAAAATAATAAAATTTCCTTGGATGGGCTCAGAAAAGGAGAAAACAGGCAGTGGGAAAAGTCAGTGAAGAGCCATTCAAACAACACAAGAAAGGTTTAATGAGCAGCCTCAACAACCTACTAGAAAGACAAAGGATCTAACATTTACATCATCAGAAAAGTAAAATGAGAAGCTTTAATACCTGAGTAACACTTCCCAAGTTTGCCAGTGATAATAACCTACAGATTCAAGAAGTTCAGTGTACTCCAAAAAGAAATCCTACCCAAACACTGCACAGTCAAGTGCTGAAACCTAAAAACAAAAAATCTTGGAAGCAGCCAGAGAATGTGGCTCCAGTGAGCACAGAGGTCTCAAACAAAAAACCATGGAATTCAGAAAGAAGTGGTGCAACATTTTTCAAGTTTAAAAAAAAAAAGGTGGCGGAGCACTATTCCTGAAATTCTATACCCAGAGCAATTATCCTTTAGGAATGAAGAAACTAGCACAGTTCTAGACGAAAGAAAACAACACATTTTCAGATGAATGTGCTGATTTTCAGACTTGCTCTAAAACAACTGCCAATGTCAGTTTTCCACATAACAAGGACACCCAAAGCATCAAGAGCACAGGAGATGCATATTCACATCAGGATCTGAAGGCCTTGGTCACATTCACTTCCACCCCCTCATTTTTCACAGGCACTGCCCCCAATAAACCTCTAGCATTTACATCTTTACCCACATACAAGCCAACTAGATAAAATCATTTAGATATAAAATGACAATCTTACTCAACTGCTGCTGAAATACATCTCATCAATAAGGAATTTTTATTAGACACAGGAGATCAGATAGTAAGGAAACTCCAACAGCGCCTACAAACAACTAGCTATCCCCAATCACCACGATACTGGAGACGGCTCCTCTCCAACAGTAAGCACAATGTTCTGCTCCATAAAGAGCTAGCCACTCTGTTTTAGATATTCAGCCAGTAACCAGGATTTGGAATCATTCAGACAAAACCACAGACTTTCTCAGCTGGGGACTGAATCAGGGACCCTACACATACTGAATGGATGGTTCACTCACTAACACTGAAGAACCTCGACTGCTTGTGCAAGGTTCTCAAGTTCCATTTCTGACTCTCAGATTCTGTAGATATAATTTTATAACGGTCACTGATACTTCTGAGCAAGTTATTTCTGTTTACTTACAACAACTAGAACACTGGAGTGTTCTATTTTGCTCATCTTCTGGATTAGAACAGAGGCTCAAAAGAGGATAGATGTTACACTGTCTCATTTTATTCCCCAAAGGGCCATCCACATGAATAGAAATGGATACATGAAGATGACAGAATGCATTACAAACTCAAGCATTCACCTACTATTCTTGTGTTGTCTAAGTGCATATTATATCCAAGAATCACTGAGGCTAATTAAGACAGGTTCCTCCCAGATCTGTTAACTTCATTTAACCCAAACACAACCTCCAGAGTTCTGCTTATCCATTTGGTGGTTATTCTCCAATCTCATCAACCCCTAACAAAACTATCAGGTACCTATCCTACAGGAAAATATGAAACAACTTTAGAAGATACATTTCCGAAGACAATTTTTCGCATTATACATTATGGCATTACTCATCAAGGCAGAACTTAATAAGCCACTACCAGTATCTGTTCGGATCAAACAAAAAAAAATTCCTTGAATACTTTTCTTAATATACATGGCAAATTAGCCAGACATGATGGCACACCTGTAATCCCAGCACTCTGGAAGGCAGAGGTAAGAAGATCACAAGTTCAAACCCAAGCCTGGGTAATTTAGTTACTTAGCCAGATCATACCTTAAAATAAAAAATAAAAAGGGTTGGAGATAGAGCTCAGTGTGAAGGCACTGGGTTTAATCTCCAAACAAACAAACAAAAAGATGTTGATCACCTAGAAACTTTTAAAGAGTCTAACATTTAAATACTATCCTTCAGGGGCTGGGGATTTAGCTCAGCGGCATAAGCGCTAAGCGCCTGCCTTGCAATGATCCCTGGTACCGATGAAAATGAAAAAGACAAAAAAAAAAAAAAAAACAAAAACAAAAAAAACTATCCTTCAGTCTTGTTAAAGTTTACAGCATTTTTGTCCTTCATAAACATTTATTTCATTAACACTTACTATGACTATGGGCCCCCACTACATGAGTGAGAAAAATCAAATAACCATTTAAAGTATCTCTGACCATATTCATGCCCTAAAACTTATTTGCTCTTCTTGGAAACAAATAAGGGTGAGTGAGCAATGCAGTCTTCTGGGCTTCTTTCTACCACTCTTGATTTTCTAGTTTAAGCCACTCAGGTGAATGAGAGAACTTCTTTAGTAGTTTTTATTCTGGTCCCAGGTAGTAAAGAAGCTCAGATGATAACAAGAGGTGGAGGGAATGAGAGGCAGTGTGCAACTCCTTTGTTCTAACTGCAGGTCCTTACACACTGTTGCATCAGAACTGGCACTGCGCCCAGCTTCTGTTGCTAGGTGACCACGCTTACGTGCATGGCTGCCCAGAATTAGCAGCACGACAAACCAGCCCAGAGCTGGCTGCTAAGGAGAAACACCTGACTATTATTAGCATCTGTGCTTTACTATAATTTTTCCTCTCATACTTTTAAAATGAAAAATCTGGCACATTTTTCTTAAACGAGAAGGAAGGATTCAAATGAACCAAAAGCTTAAAAAAAAAAAAAAAAAACCCACATTCAAGGGTGTGTCCCCTGGAGGGGGTGCGAGGGTTTGGAGAGAGAAACCCTCAACACACTAAGCCTGGAGGCTGAGAGGAAGTAAGTTACAGAGTACTCTACCATTCTGGCCAAACATGAACATACTTACAAACCAGTCAGACTTTCAGTACTTGCTTCCACTATCAAAAAGCTATCTTTTTCTCAAATAGATTTCATAAACATAATTATTGAGTATTTAACAGTAACATGCAATTTGTCTATTTCTTAAAGTATAAATTCTCTTAAAAATGTTATTTGTTAAAAATTTCCCAACTACTTTGGAGAAAAACTTCTGCACAAATTTAGCAATATAGTCTTGTTGAACTACTGGCAATTAGTTTTCCTTCTTAGCATCCAGTTAATGTGGTTTAACAATGAGAGAATGTTGAGGACACGCATCAGAGTAAGAGGACCTGGGTTTGAGTTCCTCTAACTTGGAAAAGACAGGTACTTTGCACTCAACCCATAAAAGATTAATATTCAGAAGAGCTTGTAAACACAATCTCCTATCAATAAGAAAGACAAACAACCTAACAGGAAAAAAAGTTAACAAAATTCACGAAAGGGGGCAATCCTAACTAAGGGTCAAACCTGAGGAGATGTTCAAGTTCAAAGACCACCGAAGAAAGGTGAAATCAGTACAGCTAGACCCTAATCCACACCCACCTGATTAATTTTAAAAGGTTTTAAAATCTGATGCTATCACACACAGGTGAGTAATAAGGAAGCAGGAACTGCCACACGTGTATGGTAAGTTACAGTTAATTTATAGGTTTAGCTGCAAGTTGGTATCTCTTTAGGGAAAAATTTGGCAATGCCTATCTGGTAAAGCTGACAGTGACACACACAGCCCACGATGAAATAATACATACTTAAGCATTTATCACACAAAGTGTTTTATAAACTACAGGTGGAGAAGTAAATCTAGTAATGTGGCCATCACTTTTCTGGGAGGGTGTTTGTCAGGTTTCCGGAGACAGGGTCTCACTAAGCAGTTCAGGCTGGCCTTGAACTCATTCTGTAGTCCAGGCTGGCCTTGAACTTGACCGCAGCCCCCCGAGTGCTGGTATTACAGGTGTGATGCATCTTCAGAGGGCAGCACTAGCTTCTAGCCACTGCTGCTCTCCTCCGTGAAGAGACAAGTAGATTCACACCAGTTCACCTTTACTTTGTGAACAAAGGGGAACAATGTGCCAAACCATTTTGCTGAGCATTTGGTGGGCAGGTGCTTGGAATTGAACTCAGGACTTCATGCTTACCAGGCCACTGAGCTATACCCCTGGCCCCTCTGCTGAGCTTATAGCCTCAAATCCTCCAGGATCTCTCAACATCTGCCACATTCTGGTATCTTTGTTCCTCACTGTTATTTGACAGAACTTTTCTGCTCTGGCCAATCTGCTCCCCTCACTGCCTCCTTATCAGAACAGATCAGGGAAATTTATTTGAGTGACTATTAACTGCCACCTCCCTCTCCCCAGACACATCTCCTACCATCCTAGAGGCACGGGAGAAAAATTCAAACAACAGGTACCTTAGGGCACTAAGAACTGCTTCTCTTTAAGAAATGCCAGTTGAGAGAGGTTCTCATTTTAAAATCTGGATTTATCTCAGGTTTTACATTTGCTCTCTAGTTCCATGACCTCAACCAGGTTACTTAATCTTAGTTTTCACATCTATATTCCCAGCCTGTGACCCCAACCTTATAAAATGTTGATGAAGATTAAATTAAACCATGTTCTAAAACCCTCTACCAGTATCCACTCAACAGTAAATCGTTCAATATACCGTGCTTCTATCAAACAGCCTCGCAACCTGATCTTCTGATGCTACAGCAAGAAATATAGGGGCTGGGGATTTAGCTCAGCGGCATAAGCGCCTGCCTTGCAAGTCGTGAGTTCGATTCCTGGTACCGATAAAAACGAAAAAAGACAAAAAAAAAAAAAAGAAATATAAGAATCTTCATTACAGAATATGAGCTATATGAGTTAGAATATGAGTTAACATAAGTAGTAAATAAATTCATTAATTTAAAATAATTTAAAGAGCCATGCATGGTGGCACAAGGGTTATAATCTCATCACTTTGGAGGCAGCAAGACAGTTTTGAGTTTGAGGACAGCCTGGGCTCCACAGCAAGATCCTTCCACAAAGCCAACAAAACCTATCTGACTGCAATTACAGACTAGATTAATCTGCACAGCTTATTGAGTAGGTTCTCGCTTTCTCTCTCTGCTTAACCTGACTTGGAGGCTACACTACACACAATATTCCATTTCCAGGCTTAGACAGAGTGGATCTTCCAGGTCCAGGGCAATTCTCTGACCCTGCATCCTAGTATCAGACCTGACCTTTTTAAGTTCCAGGCTTTCCCATGGCAGGACCTATAATTCAACAAATAATCATTATCAACTAGATCACACAGCTGCAGTTGGAACAGCAGTAGTACGAAAAACTCAGGCGTACGTATAGGTTGGAGCCAATGATGCCACATGACAGATGGTAGAGAAATCCAAACTCCCCCCCTCTCTTCAGAGAAAGATCTTCGGACCAAAAAAGGCAGAGTACAATTGCTTCACACAGGTGCGGATACCCACCGTGGAGGAACAGAGAACAGCTCACCGCCGCTGTGTGTCACAATGCTCGAGTTGTACAGAGGTCCTCTTGGCGCCTGGGCTTGCTTCCCACCACAGACCAGATCCTCTCCAGGGCTACTCGTCACTCCCAGGCTCATCTATTTCTGGCTCCTCTGTAAGGGCTGCCATGAGAAAGGGCGGGGAGGACTGCAGCGTCCTACCCGCAGCACACACCTTGGCCGGCCCGGCAGCAGGGCACCCCTCAGCATGTGCTGAGGACGTGCAGCTCCTACTCAAACCATGTACTCTTGACCATGATGCATGTATTTTACCACACGCTTGCAGAAGTACAGACACTGTCTACCACACTTTCTTGAATTAGTCTCTAGTTACTGGTGGTGGAAGACACTTTGAAATCTTTTATTCTTAGGAACCATAGTCCCGGATTTTTATCACCATTTCCTTTATAACTTTGTCAGTTAAATATTCCTTTTCACTAATTCTAAAAATCTCACCCATAATATCTATCAAAGTATGTCTATATTTCAGAACTTACTTAGGGGCCAGGGATTTAGCACAGTGGCGTAAGTGCCTGCCTGGTAAGTAAGAGGTCATGAGTTCGATCCTCAGTACCAAAAAAAAAAAGAACTGAGTTTAGGTTATTTTCTTTAACAGAGTGAATTACCTAGTTTCTAAACTTTTCCTTCCTTACTGCTAACATTCCTCTACTACAGTACGGAAGGACTGTCATTACACAACAAAAACTTTAGAGGCAGCAGCTGGGCACAATGGTGCCCACCTGTAAAATCCTGGCACTCTGGGAACTGGGGTAGGAGGATTACAAATATGAGCCCAGCATGGCAACTCAGTAAGACCCTGTCTCCAATGACTCCATAAATAAAATTAAAAGGACTAGGGGGCACAGCTGGTACAAAGGCCTGGGTTCAATCCTCATTACTCCACAACAAAACAACTTTTTTTTCAGAACCAGCATATATCTAATTCACCTACTCCATTTACTTTCCTCTGTCCACATTTCCTCCTCCTATATCCAGTGACACCTACACACAGGCATTTCCGAGCTATCTTAAAGAGTCACCGTTTCACTTGGCTACGCCCTCTCTGCTCACTCCTCAGCGCGGTCAGCATTTGGCTTCACAGCATGGCTGCTCCACCTAGCGGCGGAAGTTATTCAACCATCATCTCCTTTCAACACAGCCCCACCATGGTCTCACCGACTCTAACACAGGATAAGAACAGACGCCTCAGTGAAAACATTTTCTAAGCGTTCATCCACCATTTCTAAATCATATACCTCGTTCCCCATATGTCAAACGCAACTAAGGTACATGCAACAGGGGAAATACATGCTGTAAAACATTCAACCGAGTATCTGCAACATAGCTGTTCTCGCCCTACCCCTGACTACTCTTCACTGTCACCCTATTTAATGAAGTCACACTAATCCTCACTGACTCTGTTTTCCTCCAGTCTCCTGTTGGATCAAATCCCCACCCTACAGGCCTTCTTCCTCCTCCACCTGACCTTTCCCTGCTCCCAGGAGCAGCAGCCTCCTCATTCAAGTCAATCCTAAAGTCTCGAACCTGAGTTAAGCACCCCCCCACCCTTTCTTTACCCCGCAGAACCCCGAGTTGGAGTTGTACTCTGCCCTAAATCATACCCATCCTTCCCGGTGTATTTAAGATACAAACTCTACAAACCTTAGCTAAAAGCATGCTTCTCTTCCTTTAAGTCCATACAAACTTTTAAGTTATCTCAGGACCTTCCCAGTTACTTTATTTGTACATAAAGCACTTTTACATGAGCAAAGTAGTCTGCAATCTTGAGGCCCATGGACTTTGTTTTTAGCTTCTAACTATACCACAGCAGACCTGAGACACTAAAATCTTAGCAGTCTTTAGTTCAACACATACGCACATCTCCAAAGCCTAAAGCAGTAATAATTTTTATTCATTTTCTTAAACAAAAAAATATGGTCAAGTAACCAAGTAAAATACTTAAAAAAAATGCTCTGATGAGGACAGAATTCTAGAATTTCTGAAAGAAAGGAAATTAAAAACAGTACAATATATTGTTTTGAGAAAACAAAAACACGTCATTGAATCTTTTTTTTTTTTTTTTTTTCCTATTGGTACCGGGGATCAAACTCACGACCGTGTGCTTGCAAGGCAGGCACTTATGCCGCTGAGCTAAATCCCCAGCCCTGAATCTTTTTTTTGTTGTTGTTACACAGCGTCTACAAAGTAGTGTGGGCGGGCCTTGAACTCACGAGGTAGCCCAGTCTGGTCTCAAACCCTCATGAACCTTCTGCCTAAGCCTCCCAAATGCTGGGATTACAGGTAAGTGCCACAACGTCCAGCAATCTGTTGAAGAATCTTAAGGGCTGGTGTTCTTTAATTAAAAGAGGGATCATACTAAGGACATTTAAAAATAGTTAACATATTAATATGTATGTGCCCACCAGCTTCAGCAATTTGGTGGTCCATGTGTCCTGGGAGCAAGACACACAAATTACAGCTCCATAAAGAATGTGTTAATTTGTACACACCTAATGTACATGCATGACTACTCAAATGATCCCTTTGTTGTGGGGCAAGAGTTGAGAAGGTCTCGCTACACATTCCAGTCTGGTCTCGAACTCAGTGATCCTCCTGTGCAAGGACCAATGTGCCGTGGTTTCAGGCCTGCGTGCACCACCACACCCAGCAATCAATCGGTTCTTTCTCAACCTTCCTTTGCTCTCCGGAAGGGGCACATTTTTTTCCTCACATGCTGTTCCTAGATCCCTACTCTTTCAATCTGCAGAAATACTCACAGCTTCCTGGTCACGGGCAGGTTAGCTGTCTAATTTTCACTTTAGACCAGCTATTGTCCATATATTTTAAAAAACAAAAAACACTGCCCATAAAAGACCCATTGGCTTCTCTGTCATCCTGTGAGGACAGAAGCATGTGTCCATCAAATGGCACTCACAAGCTGCTGGACAGCATTCCAAGTCTGTTACACAGGTCTCTGTTGTGGTATCTGCAAACCCTTGGGCCACAGTGGCTTCAGCTTTATCCTGTTTGCTCAACACCACTTCATGAGTCCACTCAGCTTTACCATAAGCTCCCTGGAGCTTGCATAACTTGGCAGGTTCAAAGTTAAGAGTGGAGGACTTACATCAATGGAGTCTAACCAACAGAATCCCCCACATCCATGAGAAGGTTGTTTACAATGTCTAAGTAGCTTCTAGGCATCACCTCCTCTTTAGCTGAAGCAAAAAGATGTCCCAAGCAGGGGGAGAGAGTGTACTAAAAGCTGTTAGAGAACCACACTAAAAGATCCAGGCTTTCCTCTGTGGCTCTGGACTATAATCCAACACATAATTATCACTATCAGCTAAATAATATAGTTTCATATGATGGATGAGAAGAATCTAGGTCACCTAGAATCTTAAGGGTAAGAATAAATTTTAAAATATCATTAGGAACATCTACTTCAAATGCCCCATCCCCTCATAAAGTCAGAATGTATATTATTCACTATAAATGCATTCTCTTGATGGCCAAAGGCACAGTTCCATTTTGGGCACCAAATACATCTAAATGCTTTGCCTCAAAAATTAGTCAAGGTAGATGACAACTCACAGGAGTATCTACTAAGAGCTGCTAGACCTAAGGATGACATGCTCAGCAGGTCACCAACGAGGAAGACACAAGGAAAAGAGGGTTTTGACAATAATTACGACAAAACAACAGATGTCACATAGGAAACGGGGAAATACGCTCTACCAGTAGCAGAATGGAGCGCTGGTGAAGTATTCACCCAGCTCTTTCTGATCCAGGTGACCCAGGGCAGCCCACACCTGAGGTATGGTTACTGAGAGCATCCCGACTTCCTCAAAGAATCGAGTTCTTTCCCTGGTCATATTCTCTGATTGGCTACCTTGGATGCAAGGTTATCTCACTGTCCTCTCACCCACTGGTTCCCATCCAGAAGAGGTTGGTCTCTCTGCCATAAACAGCCAGTCTGGTTACTACTGTGAGCCATCAGAATTAACAGGTGCCTTGATCACGCTCTGCCACCAAAATCTAAGGCGTCTTAAAAACCACCAGTAGCTTCTATCCTGGTAACTCAGGGTTCTTTGCACACAAATGATTTAAGACCATCTCGAAGGCGCCACATCACTACTGCCGTGTGGTCCTGAAGCTAATTCACATCAACAGCCTATTCAGGCACTAACCCAAGGCTTCCAGTGCCACTGCTCTGAATGGACCTCGCCCCTAACTTCCTTCCAGAGCTGTGCTCACTGCCTTGGAGCTACCAAGCAGGCTTCACAACTGCCGAGGTGTTTCCAAGAACACCCACTGCCCCCCACCTTTGCTGGCGACAGCCACCATGGGCCCAATAATGTGGCTGACTGACTTCTGCCGTGCCAAAGCCTTCACACCACTACGGAAGCAGTGATGGCTCATTGAGCTGCCACTAGCACTTCTGTAAGCCACAACCAAAGGAGTCCCCAGAGCCCCTGCCCCTACAGGTCTGTCACAACACACCCACCAGGGAACAAGATCTCCTTGAAAAGTTTGGACACAGCCCCAGGCCCAGCCTTCTAACACTACAGTGCTGATCTCTAAGACAACTTCCAACAGGCTGGCCAACCCACAAGTCAGACTCTCTCTTGGGATTCAAGAAGCTTTTGTTACCTGTGAGAGCCAACACTGCTGTGCACACAGATGTGGCAACTCGTAAGACTGCACATTCAGAAATGCCTTGCTAGACAGCTCTCCTCAGACATTTGTCCCACTCTCCCAGAAGTTTACTACAAGTTAACAGAAATGCTTGCGACCAGTCACAACCTTTCCAGAGGTTCAAGCAGTGTCACCAGAGAGCCACCCTAGGCTGATCCGCTCAGGTCCCATGAGGACAAACATTGGTGCATGGTAAAAATGATAGATGCTTATGAGCCAACCACTATGCCAAAAATTGCTTATCAAGAAATATCACACATGCATGTGCATGCACACACCACAAAAAATAACTCAACAAAAGGGATCAGCTTGGCTGGCTAACCACCAACTCACTCACAGAAGGCCATGCAGAAGAAAGCGATCAGCAAGCCCACAGAAGACAAGGCCAGGATGAGGCAAGACAGACGCGAAGGTGTTATTCCAGTCATCCCTTAACAGAGACAGGCAGCCAGAGTTACTTGGTAAGAAAAGTTATTCCTAGAAACAAACTCCCATGTACTGGGTTAAAATTTCTCTGCAACTGTATTCATCAGGGCTTCAGTCATAAGCAAGGGGATAAGGAACAAAGCCATACACAAAGAGGATTTTGTTTTGTTTTTTAAATAGTAGCAACAGAGAACTTTAATAACAGTAACCCAGGAAAACTACAGCTATAAAAGTTATTAAAAGAAAAGAAAGGACTAGCAGAAAATAATTCAGAACAGCTAATACAATCAAAGCACTGCCAGAGGAGGGTGCTAAAAACACCCAATGCTTCCTTCGATACTGTACCTTATCAATGGCTTTTCCAACCCGAGAAACACTGCTGTGGATGTCTTTGTGGTCTGAAGCCAACTTCTGAACGGTATCCTTTATTCTTTTACAGCACTGTGTCAAAACAAGTGAAAGCGTCCCTGATAATTCGGCATCTTGGCCTATTAAAAAGAAAAGGAGGACTGGTTACTTATGAAAGGTAGTTTCAAATAGACCCTCTGGAACATTAAAGATGGGAGAAAATGAAGAAAAAAATAAAAAACCAACCCGGTTATCTGCTTTGAAGCAGATGGTCACATTCATAGACATTATATTTTCAAGTGAATCCTAAAAAAAACTTAATTTATATTTGGAAATAAGAAAACTTTAGCATGAAATAAAGTACTTTATAATTGAAACAAACAGCACAAATTGTGACTACTGTGAATGACTTTCTATGAACTTACTAATCAACTCAGTTTAAATGTTTAAGTCCCAAAACATTGTGGTTGTTATCAAATTTCTGAAAGAGAGGATTTGGTTTATATACTTTACATTCCACATAAAAAACTAACAGAAGCAATACCAAGTAGACTTTTCTGCTTCTATCAAGTAGAAAAGAATTAACAGAGCAGGCCTGACACCGCACTTCTCAAAAAATCCTGCATGCCACCATTCCCTCTAACTGAGAATGGTTCACTGTAGCCAGGTGCAGTGGCACATTCCTTTACCCCCAGCACCCTGGGAGGCTGAGGCACGAGCACCACAAGTCCAAGTCCGAAGACTCTCTCAAAGATCCTGTGTTCAGTTCCCGGCGATCTCCAGCTCACTCTATACCTGAACTGCTGTACAATGTGGCTCATGATGAACACTTGCTTCTCTGAAACTCTGGTCCTGCATGACCAGCCCTCAATAAAAACCCCAAGCAATGAGCTTCTATTTGTCACAACTTGTTGCTGGAGGGATTAAATACATCCTGTGCACTGCACTGCACTGGAATAGAACCCGGGAACCTTTCTTCTGGTTTCCTCTGGACTTTGTCCTGTGACCCTTTTCCTTTTGTATCCTTTTGCTATCATAAATCTGCCAATATGCTGAGCTGTCAAGATCTTGAAACTTGCTGAGACTTAGGGTGATACTGGGACCTCATTCATGATAAAGCTACTGAAGGTTACTGCAGTTTATAGTCCTTCCCTGTGCTGTCTCCTTCCAAACAGTTCATCTAGCAGGAAAAAATAAATACAAGAAGAGAACAAAGAGAGACAAGTCCAGCTCCATATCCCCATCAGTATTTCAGAAAGCAACTCCATATTTAAGCAATGGTTCTTAAACTTGAATTTACGTCTGACTCACCAGCAGGCCTAGTTAAAAATAGTTGGTAGCTGGACTCTCACTCCCAAAGTTTCTGACTCAATTGGTGTTGACCAGAGTTTTTTCATTTAACAAATATGTACTATGTAACAGGGACAGCACTCAAACAGAATAACCAAAAGTTCCTGCCTTTGGGATTTTTGCAGTGAAACAATTACTAAAACTCTCTTAACTTCTGGCCATAGCACAACAAGAAAATTACACAGTATGAGGAAAGATGGTACAAGGTCTTGTGAGGGGTGCAGGGGCAGTGGGTTCAATGACCAAAAACAGGGTGGGTGGACATAGCAGACCTCCAGGAGTAAATGACATTTGAGTGCAAACTTCAAAGCAATAAAGGAATTACTTTCTGAGGGGCTACCTTGGGGGCAAGCATTCCAGGGGGAGGGGACACAAACCCTCCTACTGGACAGTATAAAGTCGACTTCTGGGCAATGAAAACCAGGAGGGCAGGTGCTACAGTCACTGGGGGCCGAGAGCTTTTTGGCACTGTGAGGACTGTGCTTTCATGTTGAGTGGGAGGGAGATCCACCATGAGGGTCTAAGCACTGAAGTACACAAAGGGACAACGTTTTGGTACAGCCCCTCCTCTGTAGGAGCAGGAGGCAAGGCAGGAGGCGGTGGCCACAGCAATCCAGAGCACCTTGGCTTAGGTCGGCCTGCCTGCATCTAAGGAAGAGAAGTGCTCAGCTATGTCTCCCATGGTTTGTAGCCTGATCCAACTACAAAGATTTTGAAATTGTTTCTCATTAAGATGAGAAAGGTTGAGCAGGTCTGAGGCATCGGGAAAGCTAAAAAAATCTCAATTTGGAGGGGTCTGTTGAACTTGCACCGCAGGGGAAATGTGGGTGTCAGATGAAGATACAACTTGCAGCTCAAGAGCAGTATCAGTGCTTAGAGACAGGAATCTGAGTCACAAATCTGAGACACACAGATAAATGATTCTTGAGGTCACGGGACTAAAAGAAACGACAGAGTTGGGTTAGGGTTAGGGCCAAGGGCAAGCTAAAGTGGGACTGGATAAGGGGACTAACAAGCTGGGTGTGGAGTGCACGCCTGTGACACCAGCACTAGGGAGGCTGGAGCAGGAGGAGGCCACACAGTGCAACCTTGCCTCAAAAAGCCAAAAGAAAGTACAGCAGCGTGGCAGGAAGAACCAACTCTGTTAAATGTGCTGTTCAGTCAAGTGAGAAATGAACTGAATCCTAGCCCTGGTCTGAAATGAGATGTGGGAATTGTCCATAATAATGAAAGAAACCTTGTAGAGACTGGGTGTGTTGGCACACATCTGTATCGCCAGCTGCTCAGGAGGCCAACACAAGAGAAATGCTGGAGGCCAAGACTTTGGGACCTAACTAGGTAACTAGGTGAGATCTCATCAGCAAGAAAAGAAATCCTAGCTGACTTCCGGGAAAACATGGTGGGCAGATAGCAGCAACTACCGGAGGCTCTCTGAAAGGTTCGGCTCAGAAGTCAGGAATGGTGCGGACTAAGGAGACATAAGCCGGTAGAGATATGCTCTACTGACTCAGGAACGAACTGAGCTGAGAAAAACCAACTTGGAATGCAGTCCTGGCGCTAAAATAGGAACAGAAAAGACTCGGTGTGGAGGCTGGACCCCGCGCCATTGGAAGCCGCCATTTGGGTTTCCCGTCGCTCGGCGGCTGGCTGCCTCTACATCCGCTTGGCAAGGAGAGAGACGCACAGAAGCTCTGTGAACGGGAGTCTGGGACCGGAGTCGAAAACAGGACGGACAGGGAGGCGTGCACTGAATTGTGGTGAGGTGAGTGAGAGAAACTGACCCCCTACCACAGTTTGACTCCAGCGGAGGACTTTCTGGGCTCGGGCAGTCCTGCAGGAGCAGGGCGCGGTGGCGACTCCAGCCACACATTCCCTCTCGGACGGGATTGGTGAAAAGTGCCTGGCCTGCGTGACGCTGCTGGCGGACTCGGTAGGCTGGCCCAACCCAGATCCCAGAGCCTGACAGTGGCCCAGAGGGGCGACTCCCGCGTAGGCTGCCTCGTCCATAACTCCCTGTTGCGCAGTGGTGGGCGGGAACACCTAGCCAGCGCAATTCGATCAGGCTGTGGCTGACAGGCAGAGAAGCTGGGCCTCCTATGTAAGCTTGCATATATATAAGGAAAAGAGAATATGGGAAAAGGCAGCAACAAGAAAGGCTCCTCGGCCCCCAATTCTGAGAAACAGGCAATAGCGGACACCGCACCAATAGACATAAAGCGCCATATAGAGAGCCTCATAGACCAATTCAGGAATGAAGTTATCAACGACCTGAAGCTAGAAGTATGCAGAATAGTTAGAGAAATGCTAAGCACCACCCAGGAAAAAACAGATGGTGGAATGGAAGAACAGAAAAAGAGGGGAGAATTGTTTGATGGAGAAAACAGAGAAAGCATAGAGTACGTGAAGCAGGTTCAAAGGGACTATCAAGAAATTAAGAAGTCTATCCAAGACTGGCATAACAGCTTGAAAGAAACTAAGGACAGACTATCTGAACTGGAGGGCAGACTTGTAATATGGGAGAATGAAATGAAAAACTTCTTAAAAATAACAAAGAAACAAACAGCAATAATACAAAGACAAGAAGATGATAAGAGGAGCCATAACTTAAGGATTAAGAACATAAAAGAAGAAGTAGGGACACAAACAAGTGAACTACAAAAGCTACTCACAGAAATAATCCAGGAGAATTTTCCTAATTTAGCAAAAGGTAAAGATACTCAGATGTATGAGGCATATAGGACCCCAGCCACCTACAACCCAAACAGAGAAACACCCAGGCATATAATAATAAAAATTCCAGAAATTCAATACAAGAACAGAATATTAAAAGCTGTAAGAGACAAGAAACAGACCACTTACAAGGGAACACCCATCAGAATTACAGCAGATTTCTCTGCACAAACCATCAAATCACGAAGAGCGTGGGGGGAAATAATTCAAGCTTTGAAAGATAATAATCTCCAGCCAAGATTGAGATATCCTGCACAACTGTCCCTGGAAATTGACGGAAAAACAAGGTGCTTCCAGGATAAAGAGGAACTGGGGGAATTTGCAACCACCAATTCAACTCTACAGAAAGTATTGCAGGATATTCTAAAAAAAGAAAAATACAAAGAACCCAGAAATAGTGGCGGGGAGGCCACAACGAATGGAGCAGAGAACAAAATGAAGAAGACAAACTGACAGCTACTGACAGAAAAAGAGCTCAACAGAAATGAGACAGAGAAGATTGGATGATAGGAACAGCTATTTTGGAGAAAATGACATCTTAATAGGTAATACTGATTTAGTATCATCTTGTTTTGAAGTCTCATCTAGCTTTTGTTCTTCTGTCTCCAATGGTCTAAACAGGTTGTATCTTATTGGATTTTATTATGTATGATAGTATAAGCACAAACCTTTTAAAGACAAGGAGATTATACAGAGGCCATTGTTCATTTTCTATTAGTCGATTCTAAATACTCTGTAATGCTGTCATTCTCTTAAATGGTTTTACATTGTTTCGATATACTTAATGCTACAGTATATGAAGTTGTACTCAAGGACTTCAAGGAAAGAGTCAATATGGTAACTACTTTTGGGTCGGAATTATCTGGTGGTGAAACACTATTCTGCTTAAATGGTTATGTTTTGATCTGCGCTGTTTCGCTGTTATGCCCTCTTTTTTCTCAATCTCCACTCCATTATTTACTTTTTTATTTTTATCCGTTTAATTAAAGGGAAAAAATAGCAGGATATAATACAGTAACCCACTTTGACTTTCTATTATCTCGATTTGAAGCCCTGTATTACTTTCACCATCTTGTTTTTGACTGATGTTCCCCTATTCTGTTTTGCTGGATAGTATCAGGTTCGAAAGTTTAGGCATCAGCTGTGAAGATAATGAGATTCATTATAACGCCCATGCTCGTTAACTTTTATCTACTTTTGAAGACCTACAATGTCTTCAACGTTTTGGTTTTGTTGGTTTTGTTCTATACTGTTTTGTTCAATTGTATTATAACTAATGATATAGGCAATTCTATTAGAGATAGCGGGAGGCATTATGGTAACCATTGTTGATCACCTTGTATTATGTTTTTATATTATCTATTATGTCCACCCTTTTGACTTGACCGATTCTGTTCTGTTATGTCACATTTGGTTTTACTCTCTTCCAAAAAAGCAATAAGAATCGTGGGAGCAATGAAACCCAAAATGTGTAATAGTCATTGTACAAAAGAGAGGAAAAGAAAGTGCTCTAAACTATATAACTGCATGTATATTTAAGTGTATAAGATAGAAAATGATATCACAGAGTTTTATTGGATCATTGAACAGAACTGTTTGCAGTATCATTGTTGGAATGTCCACTCTACAAGCTTTAATCTTGTGACTTGAACAATTATTTCTAAGATGGCAATATGTAATCCATTAACTAGTGATTTCCTACTGTTCATTTTTTTCTTCTGTAAATCTGTATAACTTGTACCCTTTCACTTTTTTTTTCTTTTCTCCTTAAATAAAATTTAAAAAAATAAAATAAAATAAAATAAAAAAATAAAAATTAAAAAAAAGAAATAAAAAAAAAGAAATCCTAGAAGGCTGTGGGGACTATGAAGAAGGGCTACAGTAAGTCTGGGCCAACAGCCATTGGGAGAAGTAAAAAGATAGGCAGAAGGTGCTATCTATAAGGTACCTAATCTAAAACCGGAGAGCTGAGAAACAAACAGCCCTTATCTCTAAATACAACTGGGCAAAGTTTATTTCAGGTGATTCTAGTAATCTAAATTGGGCTAAGAGAAGACCCAGTATGTTAAGTTTGTCTAATAGATGTTCCATATATCCAGGAATGAAAGATTGCTTCAGTAGCTATGTCCGCACGGCTCTGGCCTGCCTGAACCAAGCCTTACCTAGCCTCAAAAGCCTCATCTCCTTCATGAGCCTCCCCGTCCACACACTTGACTTCCGGTTCTGAATCCTAGGTAACTTCTGTTCTCTCCACAACTCCCCCAACCTAATTAAACTCCACTTAACAGTTTCCTGTGCACATGCCATGATCAGTCTCAACTAAACACAAGCCTCTAAGAGAAGACAAAGTTGTCAGTGTAAACAGAGGAGTCCACTGTATTACAGTAATAGCACCTGCAAACATGCAAGATACTTGATGGTAAAATACTGTGAGGAGAAAGCCTCAAAATGGAGTCAGAGCTCAAACTACCAGATTCTTATAAGAAAACATGTACCTACCTGGTGTGGGACCACACACTTGTAATCCCAGTACTGGGGGGGCTGAAGCAGGGGAAACATCAAGAGTTCAAAGACAGCCTTGCATTATACAGTGAGACCTTGTCTCAAAAAAAGAAAAAAAAAAAGGAAAACAGGTGCATCATGGGTCCTAGATTAGTTGGTTTCCTAAATATGACCACACAAGCAAGCCCCCAACAAATAGTTAAACTAAATTTCAGCAAAATTAAAAATGTTAGTGCTTCAAGAATACTACTGAAAAATGGGAGAAAATGTTAACAACTCATGCATCCAGAATGTATTCTCAGCCCAGGTGTGGTTACACGCACCTGTAATTTCAGCTACCCCAGAAGCAGGGGCAACAGGGATTGTAAATTTGAGGCCAGACTGGACAAATTAAGACCTTGTCTCAAAATAAAAAATAAAAAGCATTGGAGAAGTTAGGTATATATTCCCTTGATTTAGTCCTCAATACAGACCCAAAAAAAGGGGGAATCCTTACTATTTGATAATATCAATAACACAACAACTCAATTTAAAACCAGCAAAGGAAGCTTGGCACAGTGGCACATGTCATTATGCCACCACTCAGGAAGCTGAAGTAAGAGGATCCAGGTTTCCCAGCTGAGGCTGCAATACCATGGCTAGAATCTGTCTTAAAACCAAGAGTTGAGTGTAGTCACACCTGTAAGCCAGTACTCTAGAAACTGAGGCAGAAGGACTGCAAATTCCAGCACCCTGGGCAATCTAGCAATTTACTAAAATCTGGTCTCCAAACAGATAAAGGCTGGGGTTTTATTTAGAACAAGGTAAGGGCCCTGGGTTCAATACCTGGTACCACCAAAAGGGCATAGTATTTCAACAGGCATTTTTCCAAATCAGATATACAAATAATCAATATGCTTGATACCACTCAACAGTATGGAAATGCAATCAAAACTACAATACTATTTTAAGCCCACCAAGATGGACAGAGTTCCTGCACAGCCCAGGAGTTCTGCTCTTAAGCATGCAGGCAGGAGAAATGAAGACACCAACTCAGACATGGGTGTCTTAGTCAGAGCTGAAATAATTCAAATGTCCAAATGACAATGGGTAAACAAAAGTGTGGCACAGTATGTATATACAATGGATCATTCAGTCATAAAAAGAAACATTATCACAACATGGATGAGTCTTGAACTCACTGGATGCAAATAAGCCAAGACACAAAAAGGCATGTATTGTGTGATTCTCATAAGCAAATCTATACAGACAGAAATTGATTAAAGTTGGCAGGGGCTGGAGGAAGGGTGGAATGGAGAGGGTGTGGCCCCTAAGAAGTATAGGGTTTCTTTAGGGAGTGTTCTGGAATTAAACAATGGTTACAGGTGCAAAACTGTGAATATTGAAGAAACACTTAACAGAATACTTTAAAGTGTAAACTGGACCTAGATATGGTTGCACATATGCCTACAATCCCAGCACTCTGGGAGGCTGAGGCAAAAGGATCACAAATTCAAACTCACCCTGAGCAATTTAGCAAGACCCTGACTCAAAACGAGAAAAAAAGGACTAGACAAAAGGTTAGAGCAGAAGCCAGGCTTGAGTACAGGGGTCCATCTGGAAAGTCCTGGCCAGCAATGTAGCAACACGTGGGGTTTGGTGCTATTACTTTATTTTTTACCATCTGCAAAGTCCCCATCTTTTTGGTTTTTAGTTTTATGAATGACAGATATTAGTGCACATAGTCAATTAACACTCAGTTCTCCAAGGAAAATAATTTCTACAAGGGACAGTCATGAGCCACACAGTGAGTTTAGTCAACGATGGGCCACACATATGAGGGCATTTGCTATAGCTAGGCACTCAGGAGGCTACACCATCTTAGCTCCTGTTGGTACATCATGAAGTTTGCACAATGAAATCTCCAAATGACATTTCTCAGAACGCGTTCCTGCTGTTAAGCAACGTATAACTACATCTACAAGCCCACGAAAAGTATAGTGCAATCATCTGAACGAGAACCCTGGGAAAGCCCTGTTCAGAGGAAAGAATTTCAACTAATGCACTTTCAAATGGACTGTTTGGAAAGCAGCCAACGGTAAAAACAGGTTTGAGAATCACTTAAATGACAGGACTGACTGAGACAAGACCAAACTTCTAGGTCCTAAGGGGAGAGATCTATTGTTTTTTTGATCTATGAAAATACAACCTGCTTTTAGGAGAAACTTTCTGAGAAAGAAACATAGCTAGATTTAGTTCTTATTAATGAGACAAACATCTTTACCATAACTGAATCACATGCAGGTTGGCCAGTGTAGTGGTCACTCAGCACTCAGGATAAAGTCCCGTGTCTCTTGTGTCTTTTGATGTCACAGACCCAGTATGATACGCAGCAGGGTAACGGGTAACACAGGGTGATCACTGAAGCTCACAATTGCATTACAAGCCCACTTTTATTTATTTACACTTAAGTGTAACAGTCAGAATGTTAAATCCAAGTAAAGAGCAAACACACATGTAGATGGTTTAAATTAAAAATAACTTCCTTTCAATTTAACAGACTAGGACCTTATATTTTGTAAACATTTGAAGTATGATATTTTCCAAAATTACCATAGACATGGTCTCCTCCCAAACCAGACATTCATCAAAACTAAATTATAATCAAGCGAACTCAAAACTACTTTTATATAAAGCCTGGCTAAGACTTCAAGCTAGCCGTGGGGTTCTTCGCCACTCACTTCACACAAGCCCAGCATCCTGTGCTTCTCCGTTGGAGTGTCACACTTTGATGTAAATAGTTATTTTTCTATCTTTCCCATAAAATTAACTGAAGAAACAAGACTGCCTAATCCCCAACACTTAGCATACTAACTGGTACACACCAAGCATTCAATAATTACTTACACACCAAGCATACAATGTATTACATGAATATGAAAAGTACGTACTATAAATTTTCAATTTCAAGCCCCGCACTGGGCACTCTGCCTGGTACCAACTTCCTTGCCCACAGCTTCACACACAGTCGCTGGCCAACCGACCCCTACTCCCGCAGAATGCTTGGTGTCTACCCCCCAGTAACACTGCAGCCTGCAATTTTCCAGGCACCAAATAAACTGGGAATTTGTTTCTATTTGCCAGTGAAATTACTAAGGAGAAAATTCCAAGGAATCTTTGTATGTATACAAATATACACACACCAATTTTCAAATAAGATACATTCACAAAATAACCAAGTTTCTCCTCCCCACCCCCAAGGTAAATTTCTTCTTTTCCAAATAACACCCCACTTCCATAATCTTTGGATTTCAATGGCTTATGCTTTGACTCCTTGCTTTTGATTCTCAGTTTCTTTGTAAAAGTAAGCTATCCCATGTCAAGATGCAATGAAATAAATAGTGCACAGTGTATTACGTAAGAGTGCATCCAAAATCGGAATACAGGAAAGTAGAATAAACCTAAATGTTAAAAGAAGTATGCATATGGCTTCCATGAAGCTACAAATTATAAAATTTCTGGTTATATCTTGCTTTTTTTTAAACAAACAACCTGCAATATAATTGTAGCATTTTTTACATATATATGTTCTATTTCCTTACTGATCACAAGACTTAAGACAATCATGGGGGGGGAGACAATCACGTGTCCCACTATGTGACAAGATTCACTCAATATTTTGGCCCACTTAATTCAACCAAAACAAATTCAATCAAAAGTCATTAAAATTGACAACCACATTTCTCAAAACTCCTTGGGTAGTAATCACAGTTTCAATTTTCTGTGTGCCTCTTATTTTTATGGGATGGGGGTTGGAGGCAGGCCTCAAACAATTGCACAAACACAGTTCATGAAACATGGCACTCCTAAAACTAGACAGCTGGCCAGTGGGTGGGCCGGTGGTACAGCCTGAAATGTCTGCTAGTCGGCAGATAATCAGAAGTTCTAATTTGATCTATACAAGAGTTTAAGGATGCTACTAGACCATCACAGGCTGCCTAAGAGCCAAACACATCAGAGATGAGACCCACCATACTCAAAACACACACACACACACACACACACACGGAGGTACCATAAAGAAAGGTCTTCTCAATACCCAGGATGATTCAGATTCTTAAAAAGCTTGAAAACTTCACCACCTAAGACTAGAATATATTGGTAGAAATGAACAGTCAGAAATTGCTAATGTCTTATTTAACATTTTTATGAATATCCTAGAGACAGAAAAAAATCCAAGTTTATAAATATTACATTCACTGCATTTCAGTTCTTCTGAATTATTGAAAGTTAACTCCACTTTCACCAAATGGACAGAGATCTTAACAGAATTAAATGGGAGATAAAATGGAGCCCAAGTTTTGATGGGGAGATAGTAACAAAGAAATCCATTTAGGAATCATAATCCAAACTGTACCTATGTGAAAATTCAAATCTCACAAAGCTACGTTCCAGAATTCATTGTAGACTTGTTTTAAAAACTTAAAAATTTAAAAGCCAAAAGAATATTAAGTATCACTAAGACCAGAAGAGGGAAAACTTTTGTATCACTCCATCTTAATACCTTATAAACAAAACAGAAAAGCCAAAAGGGAGAAAAAGACATTTCAACTCAGTAACATTTATTAAGAGCCAAGGCCCTATGGCAATGACAAAGTATATTCCCACATGCTATCAGCTTATAGGCAGGTTAAGACATTTAGAATGGGAATAAAAAGAAATAAAGGATCAAAGGAACTAACTTGTACAAGTCAATGACAGAGGGGCTGGGGATTTAGCTCAGCGGCATAAGCGCCTCCCTTGCAAGCAGGCAGTTGTGAGTTTGATCCCCAATACAGATAAAAAAGGAAAAAGACCAAAAAAAAAAAGTCAATGACAGGATGAACACAGACATCCTTGCTAACTATTGGAACAGAAAAGCTTAGAAAGGTGAGGTTGCTGTTACAAAGGACTAGTTCACACTGTAGAGAGTGGATTAAACCAGGGGCTGGGGATTTAGCTCAGCAGGCATAAACGCCTGCCTTGCAAAGTATGCGGTCGTGAATTGGATCCCTGGTACCGATAAAAAAGAAAAAGAAAAAGACAAAAAAAAAAAAAAAAAAAAAAAAAAAAAAAAAATATATATATATATATATATATATATATATATATATATATTAAAAAGAGAGTGGACTAAACCAGGGCCCAAGGAAGCCCTGGGCTCCTCAGGACCTAGCTCAGCACCTTAGACACAGCAGCTGCTCAACAAATTTACTCAGAGGGAGGAAAGGCACATCAGAACTCATTTACCTTTTTTCTAGTGGCAGTACACAATGAAAACAAACTTTTTGGGGTTTGTTTTTAGTCACTAATGTTTGGTAAATCTGCAAAGTAAAAGAACGTATAGCATTAGGTCTTCCAGCCCTGACCGTTCAGAACGGAATGGGGACCACAGAGACGGGTGTTAGGGTTCAGAGGTTACTAAAGGCCTTTGCATCACATTACCAGCCTAGTGTCTCAAACATGAGAAAGAAAGAAACAAGAGAGTTTGTGTTTAAGAGCTAAATTACATGGTACAGACTAACAAGCTCAATCACTGTCATAGGAAGGGGAAGACATCAAAATGTATGAAGTAAGGAAGCAAGAACTGTAAAGAAAAAGGAAATGCAGGCACAAATGTTAAACGTCTGCGGGACAGTCACGTTTTTATTATTTGTACTGGGGTCAGAACCTGGGGCCTTCACACTGAACTACATTTCCAGCACATTTTTTTATTTTGAGATTGCGTCTCTCTAAGTCACTGTAATGCCCAGACTGGACTGAAACTTTCTAGCCTCCTGCCTCAGCCTTCTAGTGTTGGGATAGTCATGCATCACTACACCCAGTGGCAGTCCCAGTTTTTTTTGTTTATTTTTTTAGGAAAGCCTAATCAGTGCTTTCAAATTCAAAATACAGGGCCTTAATTAACCTGCTCATGTCTACCATCTCTGCCACAAAATTCTGAAATGAACTCATACAAAGCCAAGTGGTCTAAAATAAATTCCAGCCTCAGCAAGTCTTCACAATCATGTCATCCAGCCGGTGTTGACCCTAAATTCTCTAAAGCAAACCTGACAACCACACCCCTTTCTAATAGCCTCTCAATTACAGATATTTTACTTTCCATCTCATATCCTGCCCATCCAATCCCTCAATTTCTGACCCAGTCCCCCCAAAAGAAATATTTCTTCCACCTCCAGGCCCACCATTCATCCTCTCCAGGCTCTGGTTCCTCCCTTTCTGCCTCAAACAGGACAAAGATTTTCTCCAGGGGAGGGAGGGAAGGAGTGCCTTCAACCACAGCACCAGAGGTTTCCTTGCACCCTATTTCTCTTCTAACCTCTGGTAATCTCACTTGGTTTAACCAGTCCACAAAACTGAAGCACAGAAGGTCACAGACTCCCCCAAGTAGCCAAGTGACAACTGAGCAACCTTTTCCCAACCATTCCCCTTGTTTCTGCCACTCCGCCTTGGCCTTCCATCGCCCAAAGGCTGTTCACAGCTACAGCTGGATCGTTAAGGGTTTACTCCTATGATTTTCCCCCTAGAAACGATATCAGAAAACAGTCTCAAACCTATAGCTCTCTCATGCCCTGGACTCTATTTACATTAAACTCTCCAACTTTATCCCATGTGTCCAAAACCAAATTCACTATCTCTCCTACCCAACTATATTATCACCACCAGTTCAAATTTCATTTTACAGGGAACCATAAGGTCTGCTTCTCCCTCCCTATATGTTAACATTACAACTACTCTAGTTAACAAGGTTTTCCCATATTTAACCACCACGGTCGCAGGCTCCTTCATCCTGTGAGTTCAAAAGCACGGTGTCCAGAAAAGGAAGTTGTGAGACTCCTTCACCGGTGACCTGCACTACCTCCACATGAAAGTCACCTGGATAAAGAAGGCCAGGAGGATGGAGAGGAGGGAGTGGGCTTCATCTCATCTGCCACAAATACACACACTGCCCCTCTCCCACCAGGCCTTCCTTTAACACTAAGACCCCAAGCTAGGAAGACCCCAATCTCACGAATCCATTAATAAAAACTCCTATACTTCTTGCTCCGAAGGAATTTTAATTTCTATTTTAATGGGAAGCACACAGCCCTTTCATGCTGTTCTAAAAACGCTAAATAAAACCCCGCCCCGACGGGCTTCCACAAGTTAACTCTGGCAAAGCACTGTATCTGTTCCGAGGGCTAAGGACAATCATCAAATCATCTAAGATAAAACGTTTGCTACAGCTAAGTCGGTTTTCTGAGAAAAAAAACAAGTATAAACTGGCCCGGGGAAGGCAAGTACTAACAACTTGTGTCACAACTGTGCTTTTTTTGGTCTCATCAGAGGCTACACCACGGGTCCGATTCGCCGGGTTTCCTAGGAATCGGGTCAGTGCCGCTGAGGAGTTCAGAAGAGCTTCTCCCATACAGGAGTCAACTGTGAAGTTGCAGCAGCGGCTGCTCGGCTAACCGACAGCTAAGAATAACACTCCACTTTCAAACAAACAAAAAGACCTGCAAAGAAAGTCCTCGGGCCCAGAGGCTTTCCCGCACTGAGCCTCTTGACTGCTCGGACCCGTGGGTCCAATGTCATCGGCACACCTACCGCCGGTAAGCCTGTCGTTACCGGGAAGGAAAGCGGGGGCGCCCACCCCGGGAGGGCGGCAGTTTGCACGTGGCGCGGACGCCCCCATAAACCCCCCACTCACGTTGAACCCGACTCTGGGCCGCGTTTCCGGACAGGTTCGCGCTCATTCTGATTTAACACTGAGGGCGCCACGGGCTCCAGGTAAATCCGGCGCAAAGAGGAGGGCAAAGTCGCCAGAGCCTGGGGAGCCGTCGGGGAGAAGGGGCCAGGCCCGGGGCCCTACCGTGGCTCTGCAGGATCTCGTGCTTGAGGCCGCCGGTGTAGTCGATGAGCTCCTCCAGGCCGCGCTCGCACAGCTGCCCGTAGCCCGAGAACTTGTGCAGCACCTTCTCCAGCTCGCGCTCCACCGTCACGCACTGATCCATGCCGGAGGCCGCGGTGCCCGGCTCCTCGGCGCCCGGGGGTCCGCAGCCGTTCGGCCCGGGCCCCCCCGAGGCCGCGTCCTGCTCCTGGTCCCCCAGGCGGACGGCGCGAGAGGCTGAGGCGGCGGGCGCGCTAGCCGCGGAGCCGGGAGAGCCCCGCGCAGCCCGAGCCCGCCCTCCCCATGGAGCCCCGGCCCCGGCCCCGGCGCGTCGCCGCCGCTCTCGCCCGCTCTCTCGCCTGCCCGCCCCACCCGGCGCCGCTTCTCCGACCCTGCTCTCGACGTGAGGCGCCGCCGATTGTTTTTGTTTTCACGGGAGCCGACCGATGACCTGGTTCTCCCGGGCGGCACCAAGCGCCACCGACCGGGAGGGGCGCCGCCAGCCGAGCGAGGGAAGGAGGCGGCGCGGGGCGTACCAAGCGCGCCCGGGGGGAGGGGGCGCGACGGGCGTCCGCACGCGCCGCCGCTCTAAAGGTGTGGGCCGTACCACGAGGAACGCGTGCGAGGGAGAGAGGGAGGGTGGAGCCAGACCCCAATTGGTCCAAGTAGCTAAATAGGGAACTTTGGAGACAGTCCCAGGGCTACAACTACGCGCTCCGTAAACAAGAGGGTGGAAACCGTTCGCGACCACTCCGCCCAGAAACGGGGATGACGAGCTAATGGGCGCGCGGGGATTAGGTAAAAACTGTTGTTCTCCAATCCCTGGCCGAGGCGTAAACCCTCAGCCAATCCGGATTGAGGGGCAAAACCAATGAGTTCACTGTTGGAGGGGGTGATTTGGAGAGCACGCGGGGAAGTCAGTCGTTTCTGGAAGTCCAGGAAAGAAAAACGAGACAGAAATCAAAAGGGCAATTTCTGTATGACTTCGTCCTAACCATACTTTATTTCGTCTCCTCATTGCTCTCAAGGGAAAGGGGTCCGACCTCCCGAAGTTTTGGTAGATGGACCCGCCCCCCCCCGTGAAAACCAGGCCAGTCCACCGGGGGGCGATGGTGCCGCGGGCGGGGTAGCTCGCCGGCCGGAAGCCGGGTGATGCTGGGGCCCCCAGCGAGCTGGCGTGGCACGCTGTCTGGGCGCTCGCGACATCCAGAGGGTCACACTCCTTACCCCCACCCCCTGCCGGCCGACCTTTGACCCTGGACGCTTTCCGGGTCGCTTGCCTTGTCCGCGTGCCAGGTGCTGGGTGGCTTCACGCAGCGACAGCACCCTGTCGGCGAGCTGGACAGTCTGGCCCTCGCCGCATGGGAGCCTGATTCCATTGACTCTGATTGACTCAAATCCTTCCCCTTTTCGCCGTTGTACCTTCCACTTTGGCCTGTAGCTCTTTGCTCAGCACGCTGCCGCCGCCGTTGCACTGCAAATTTACATCCTTCGAGATGCCCAGCTTGTTTGTCCTGGAGCCTCTGTCCTTGGCTTTCCTGGGCTGGAAAACTTCCGCTTTTCTCATCCAGAAGTTCCCAGCTCACTTGTTCCCTCAGCAGAGGGATCTCACACCCCCTAGCACATAGTGTGACCTCTGCCTTGTGCACCACCACCCACGGTTACAACTGCTGTTATAATACATTTTTTTTCCATCCTATTCTAAAACCTGAAATGATACTTGTTAATTTTTTACCCTACAGGGAATCCAACCTAGGGCGTTCGTTGCATGCTAGCCAAGCCTACTACCACTGATCTGTATATCCAACTTAAGGTGATAACCTTCGTGACCCTCAGATTCCTGTTTTATAATTTTAAAGTATATCTCACTGGATTGTTATACTAAATGAGATAATACATAATGACTGCCCGTAATAGGCCCTTGATAGTCGCCAGTGGGGATTATTATTAGGCAGTCCCAACTGATGCTATTACAGAGCTCTTTTCCTCCCCCCTTCCCCTATCTTGCTTTCTCACTTCTTGGCAGATGACCCTGATTCCTGTTTCAAAACTAGGATTCAAAGTCCATAGGAGAGGATCTGGGACTTGTGCAGCAGCACAAGCGCCTGCCTGGTAAGTACAGGGTCATGAGTTAGATTCCTCAGTACCAAAAAAAAAAAGAAGTCTATAGCATATTAAGAAAAAAAAATCAAATTTCAGCAACTTAATTCTCTCATCAGAGTCTATTTACTAGGGCTGGGGATTTATCTCAGTGGCATAAGCACCTGCCTTGCAAGTGTGTGGTTGTGAGTTCGATCCCCAATACCAATAAAAAAAAAAGTCTATCTGCCATTCATTCTTCTGTGTCAGCTCTAATATGCCCAAAGAAAGTCTTTTCTGTCTTCCAAGAGGACCCTGTGGCGTGCTAGCTTCATCTCACACTTTTCCTGATCTTCCCTGTGAGTTACTGAGGAGCCTTAGGAGGAGGCAGCTCCATTTAACCATCCTAAAACGTTCCCTCAATCCTTCCAGTACCAAACTGCACAGATAAACCTATACTTGTTTTTTTTTTCTAATGGTCATGTGTGTGTGACTGAGGGTTGAATCCAGAGCACACTGAGCTACATCTCCAGCCTTTTTTCAATTTTATTTTGAGAAAGGTTCTCACTGAGTTGCCTAGGCTGCCTTAGAATTTGCAGTCCTTCTGCTTCAACCGCCCAAATATAGTATCTGGGTTTACAAGTGTGTGTCCCCACACCCAGCTCAAACAGTCTTTCTTAAATTCAGTCTTTTTTTTTAAGGTCTTGTTTCCTCATCCATGTAAGACATTCAGCATAATGCCTGATATAAGATAACAGCCATTCTTACCCCACTCATCAGAAAATAATCAATGACTCTTAGGTACGATGACTCATACCTGTATCCCCAGTACTCTGGGAGGTTGAGGCAGGGGAATGCCAAGGTTTAAACCCAACCTGGGCAGTTTATTGAGACTTTGTGTCAGAAAGTTACAAAAAAGGGAGTGTGACCCACTGCAGCCCTTCCAGGGGGAGAACTAGCAGTGTCTCCTGAGATCCACGCCATGTTGGAACTTTGGACTCTGGGAAGCCAAGCCAGCACCTCCCCTCCCTGGTAAACGGAGGCAAGGGTGGCAGACTGCAGCCCTTCCAGGGGGAGAACTAGCAGTGTCTCCTGAGATCCACGCCATGTTGGAACTGAGGATGCTGTGAAAACAAATGACCATTCTGCCTCCCTGCTTAGGAATAGCGAACCTATTGCTGCATGGCCTAGAGTCAAATATCCCACTTCCCCTATCCTTCTCCTCCCCCTCCCCGCCCATTAGCAAGTGGGAACCAGAAATCTGAGCATCTCCTGGGAGGTGGACCATAGCAAATAAGGGGGACTTCTTTCTACCATTTCTTTGAAGGCAAATATTTTTATTACTGTTTTGCTCTTTTCTGATTAATGGTACTGCTCTATTCAATATTCTGTTTTGATAAGTTCTATAGTGTTCTATATTTCATTCTATATCTCATTTTGATATACGGGAGTGAAATAACAACTATTATAAAGATAACAAAATATACTGTGATACCTATTACTTTTATCCCGGTAACCTGCTGTGAAGTTCTGTACCAATTTCACTGTACGATCTTAGCTGGCTTTATTCTGACTTGTTCTGTTGTATACTTTCAAAATAAAAATTAAAAAAAAAATAAAGTTACAAAAAAGGGCTGGCAGTGAACCTCAGCACAAAAGCCTTAGGTTTATTCCTAGTGTGTGTGTGTGTGGGGGGGAGCTTGATTACCTACAACTTCAAATCCTAGCTGTCAGCTGCATCTTCTGCCCAGTGTTGCAGCTCAATCTGCTGTCCAGACACCCAGAACTGTCTCACCCTCAACAGGAGGTGAGCACAGCTTGTGAGTACCTTTCTTTCCTCTCCTAGGAGGCGTTTGTTTATTCTCAGCTCTTTAGATCTTCCCTTTCTTTAAAAATAGCAATTCACGTCTTACTCAACTATTGACACCTTCTGGAATGTAGGCCTGCACAATTCAAATCAGCTGTAGCTAGTTAAATCAAAATTGAAATTAAACTAAAATTTTAGTTCCTTAGTTGTACTAAACACAATTCAAATGCTTGCTCGCTACGTGTGGCTGATTACTGTAATGATGGGTTGATTGTGTCAGTTTGAGAAATTTAGAAGCTTAACTAAATTGGCTCAGCAATTCTACACACTAGAATATATGGAAGACCCACCTCAGGGCAGCTCGTGGCTTGGATGGTATAAAGGGAAAATGAGGAATGATGGATCTTTTTCTATTCTTCAGAGGAGCTCCAGTCTTTCCTTTCAACTTGGATATTGTCTCCTGGCTTCCAGCGCTGACTCTTCAGCTTCTGGCAGGGATCCTTCAGCCTTCCGTATAGACTCATCAACCTTCCATTACAGGACCACCAGCCTCTGATTTGCACTTGGCAGTGAGCTCCACACCTTGGGCTGAAACCTTTGGTCTCCAGTGTGTAGAGACCCTCTCCACACTTCCTCATCTGACTTTTTGGGTGACCATTATAAACCAATCTTGTATATCTCAGTGCATTTGTATATCTTGTATTATACCTGTTTCTCTACTGAAACACTGACTGATACAGCTACCTAAGGTCAGTCAGCAGAGAGAATGAATAATTCCATTGCTATAAAAGCTCTGTTGGACACTGCTGATCCTGACCTTGACCACAGCACAGCTACCATCCTGCCTTATTTCTAGTAGCTTGTTTACTGTGCTATACCTTTGCTCCCAGGTCAGGGTTAACTCCTTTTTTCTCTCCATGATCTAATCAGCCAAAAAAAAAAGTGCTTAAGCATTTGTTAAAGAAAAGAGAATAAACAAATTAGAGGAGACTGCAGGTCAAATTTAGCTGAGAAGAGATAAAAATAGTACTAGTAAGGGCAAAGAGTTTTAGTCTCTTTACTTTTGGTCTCTTCCTCTGTACTTTAAATTGACCTTTCCTGCCCGCTGCATAATTGCTATCAGTGTAAACCTTGAATTCTCAGAGAAAAAATTTTAGAAACAAGAAGAGGAGAGACTGGTGCAGTGAAGTAGGCCTGTAATTATAGCACTTTCAAAACTGAGGCAGGAGAATCACCTCTACTTTAAGGGCAGCTTTGGCTTCATAATGAGTTCAAGACCAGCCTGAACTACACAGCGAGATCCTATCTTCACAACCACCCCAAGAAAGGGGGATTTCCATGTGCAGACCAACGCAAATTAGTTTTCTGTGGTTGCATTTTCACCATATAACAACCAAAAAGGAAAAATCTACCCCCATACGCACATACCCTCCAGTATCTAACAGATTCTTGTTTCCACATTTTCTAATCCTGGGGAATCTTTAATTTGCAATTTTCTAGACTTTACTTGAAGTCTCCCTGATTTTCTGGGAGTAATATGTAAGTAAATATTAATTTTTTAAAAAAGAACCAGGCATAGTGGCACACACAATGAGGCTGAGATATGAGGATCAAACTGAGTTCAATTCCAGCCTCGACTACCAACTGGTTCAAGGCCAGCCTAAACTGCAACTGAAACGCTCAAAAAAAAAAAAAAAATAGTCAGTACATGGATTTTGTTGTTGTTGTTAAAAAAAAGAGAAAAAAGAGCCTAGAGCGCAGTTCAGTAGTAGGCATGTAAGTGGGCAGAGCCAGTGGTTGGGTCCAAAAAGAAAATCCTTTGTCTTCTGATCAAATACATAGTCATGGTAGGAAAATTAGAAAATACAAATAACAAGAAATAAGAATGCCGTGAAATCCAAAGGCCCAGAGGGGGAAAAAAATCAACTTCAACATTTTTAAGGAAGTGTAGTTCAATCTCTGGTACCGATAAAAAAAAAGAAAGAAAGAAAGAAAGAAAGTGTACCTTAAAGAAAGAAAGAAACTGTGTCTTTTTACAAAAAATGCCATTGGCTGAAAATTTAGCTCAGCAGCATAAATGCCTCCCTGGCAAGTGCGAAGTCGTGAGTTTGATCCCTGGTATCACAAAATAAATAGTGTGTATATATATATTGATCCTATATTTACTATTTTGTTTATCCACTTTTTTGTTAGAAGCCCAAAGCCAACATTGTCATTGTGTTTGAGAAACTAAATAAAAACAAGTTAATTTTTAAGTGTACTTTTATACAAAATACACTCCCAGAAAGGATAGGAAAGCATTTATAATTACGATTGTGCAAATGCATCAGTAAGGCTCGCAAAGGCCTTGTGGAACAGACCTTATTTGTTCTAGCGCAGGGTGAATAGAAAGTGAGGATACACTGACAAAATGAGTTATTGAGAAACACAGAATTATGAAAAATAGTCTCAGTATTTAAAGATGCCATCTTTCATCATTTTCAACCAAAAAAACCCCTAGCAAACAGTTCTGGAAATTACTACTAAAATTAGGTTTAGAAATGGAGGAAAGCGGAGCTGTACTAGCAGAAGACACTGATCTCAGCGCTTTCTGCTGCTCGAGTCTCCTGTGTGGTTTGGGGCACATTGACACCTGGGCCTGTTTGCCGCTTGTCCCTATGACCTACTCTCCAGAACTGGATGGGCAGTGCTGAAAATATGTCCCTTCTGTGTCCACAACCCACTCCTGTCCTCTCCCCTACTGTCTGTGGAAGCTGCTTTGCCTCTTCTGGAGACCAGAGCAGGTAGAGTAGCTACCCACTGCAGACTTCTGCTGGGATGGGATGCGGGCATTGCCCTGGTGCCTGGGGCCGGCCTATAGGGGATGAGTATGTGTGTGTATGTGTGTGTCCGTGTGTGTGTGTGTGTGTGTGTGTGTGTGTGTACGGGGCACACACATTCTCCAGGCTTCATTGATCTGAATCTTCCTTCTGGAACCTAGATGTCTTTCCAAACTTCTTTTCCTGCTTACATTTTTGTGCGCTTTACAAGGTGAAACATGAACTGTGCCAACCCAGTGACCTTAAAGTAATCCATTCGACCTCTCCTGGCCTCAGTTTCCTCATCTCTAAAATGTGATGCTTGCCCTAGGTGACCTTTCAATTCCAGTTTTAAAATTACATAGATGTCAGTGCTTATTAAAGAAGGTGTCAGGAGCTACACCACACAGCAATGGACAGATGCATACTGTTTTTGAGAGCTTTGCATCTGAATCATGCTTTCCTCATTATGGAAACACAGTGAAATTGTTGTTGTTGCTGTTGTTGGTTTTTCCTTCTGTAATAATAACTACCATTTATTTACTGAGTCCCTCCAATATTCTAGACACTCAGCTTTAAATATGTGACTATCTCTACCTTCAAAGCAGCCTTTCAGAGTAGTTTTATCATTACACTGCATGAAGAAAATGACACACAAAACTGGGAAAGGTGACATACCCCTGTAATCCCAGCACTCAGGAGGCCGAGACAGGAGAACTGCCTCAAGTTCAAGACCAGACTGGGCAACATGAGTTCAAGGTGAACCTGCATTGCACAGTGAGACCTTGTCTCAAAACCAAGCCAGACAAAAAGAAACTAAGGCACAGAGAAACTCAGTAATTTATTGAACATTATACAGTTTGTTAGGCCAAGTGGGACAGTCTATAACCTTAGCATTTAGGAGGCTGGAGCAGGAGGATTGCAAGTTAGAGAACAGCTGAACTACAGCCTGTCTCAAAAAAAAAGCCACTGTGCTGTCTTTCACAGTGTTCTGATTTCACCTGCAGTGTGGGCTTCTTTTCCCAATTTTAATTGGCCCATATCCTGCAGAGGATATTTTTTTCCTATCTTTAATAAATGTAAAACCTTGCCACCTTTAAAAAAAAATAGAGAATACAACAAAAGGGAAAAAAAGATTACACAGCTGATGAAAGGATGGAGCTAGAATTTGAGTTAAAATCTTTCTGACTCCAAAACCCATAATTGTACCCAGGAAGACAAACTTATGTTTAAGCTTAAGCTTGTGATTTCCAATAGATTAAAGGATCATTTATCCTAAGTAGTATGGTTTTGTAATGTAAGAACAGGAGTGGAACCAGAGATCTAGCTGAGTGGCACGTGCCTGCTTGGCAAAAGTGAGGTCATGAGTTCAATTCTCGGCACCAAAAAATAAATAAATAAAAAATACCAGTGTGAATGGTAGCAAATTTTCACCTGAAATTATGGCAGCCAAAAGAAAATGGCAAAATATTTTTTAAGTATTAAAAGAATTGTCAACCCAGAATCTTATGTCCAGTGGACATATCCTTTAGCAACAAAAGAGAAATCACGATATCTAAAATGAAGCAAAGCTAAGAGAATTCATCCTTAGCACACTTACAAGAAATGTCTAAAGAATATTATGAAGCATAAATAAAATGATAAAAGAAAGGACCTTCCATCAGGAAGGAAGAAAACACAACTAAAAAAAATAGGAAGCAATAAATTTTCCTTTTTGAGTTTTTTTTTCAATTTCCAAATTAAGAGTAAGAAAAAAAATATAGCACTCATGATCTAAATGTGTGTGTGTGTGTGTGTGTGTATGAAATAGTTAAGACAGTTATAAACTAGGAGGGGAATAATGTAAAAAGGTGAAGTTTCTAGACTTAAAGTGATTAAATGAAGACATCAGAATACTGATAAGTTTATATAATTAAAAAAAATCCTAATACAGCCACTGCAAGGACTATATAAAGAGATCAATTTTAAAACAGTACTGATAAAGGGGAAGAGGTAAGATAGTTAATGCACACAGAATTTTGGTTTGGAACAATGACAAGGCTCTAGAAATGGATAGTGGTAATATTTGCATAAGTAACCCATAAGGTAGCATGAAAACAAGAAAATAGATAAATGGAAATAAGTATAACACAAAAACAAAAAGCAGGAGTGCTACACCTGCCCTGGGGGTGGGGGTGGCCTGTGTACAACATAAGAAGGAAAAGAGGCTTGCTATGCCTCCTTTTGCTTTGGCTGCTTTTGCTGGCTGCTGCCTTGATGTGTTGCCCTGGTGCCACGCCATCTTGCCTTGGAGCCAGCTGATTGCGGACTGAAACCTCCCCAAACTGGAAGGACTGCATATCCTTATTCAGTTTGCTACCCCCAGAGACAACCTGACACAAACCCCTAGTGTCTCACAACCGTGTAAGAAGTTCCTGTAGCAAGGATACCGTCAAGAAGCACTTGAGCTGAGAACTAACTGCCTCTTTAAAAAGGCAAAGGCCAGGGGCTGGGGATTTAGCTCAGTGGCAATAAGCACCTGCCTAGCAAGCAGGCAGTCGTGAGTTCGATCCCTGGTACCGATAAAAAGATTAAAAAAAAAAAAAAGGCAAAGGCCAGAGAAGTAGCCAGCCCAGCACCTGCGTGCATGTTGGCCACCATCAGGAATCTCCCGTTGTAGCCAGTAGGAGCCAGGAGAACTAACCAGCCACAACTCGGAGAAACCAGAGAGTGTCTGGAGAAGCCCACCCCGCACCCATTGCCTCCTGAGGAACCTGGATTAGGAGAAACCCAAGTGCTGGACCCATGCTCCTGCACTGTGGATGGGTAGCCAATGTGGGAAGTGCCTGAGACCCCACAACCTGCTCATCTGGAGAAACTCAGGAAAATGTCAAGATGAAGGAGCAAAAAGCAATCTCTGGCCTCCATCCCAAACAGAACAAATCCAAGAGACATGGACATGGAAGAAAGCAGAAGTTGCATACCTGAAATTTCTGGGATGATGGCAAATGAAGTAAAGAAACTACTTCATGAGGCCATAAAAGAAATCAGATCAGAGATAGTGTCTCAGGTAAAAGAAGAAATGACAAACATAACAAAAGGGTTGCTGAGTGTATCTACAGAAGACATACATAAAAAAATAGGGGCGCATAGGAGAATGAGAGGAACCTTAAATGAACAATATAGAGAAGAATTGGAATGCATGAAACAGACTCCAAGAGATATCCAGAAAATCCAAAACTCCATTTGAAGGTGACAAAACTTTGAAAGAAACTGAAGACAGACTTTCAGACCTTGAAGATAGGATGGCAGCTAGTGACTGCAAAAGAGAAGATCTCTTAAAAATAACAGGGAACCAAGAAATAGCAATTCGACAGCAGGAAGATGATGCAAAGAAAAATAATTTAAGAATGATAGGTGTCAGCAAAAAAGCAGGGGTCAACACAAATGTCATAAAAACTATATTTACAGAAGTAATAGCTGAAAACTTTCTAAGCATGGCAAAAGGACCTGAGCTGATATGCAGATAAATGAGGCATATAGAACTCCAACTAGTCACAACCAAAATAAATCTACACTTAGACATATAATAATCAAGGTCCCAGAAATTCAGCACAAAAACAGAATATTAAAGGCTGTTAGAGAAAAGAAATAGATTACCTATAAAGGAAAACCTGTCAGAATAATGACAGACTTCTCAGCACAAACCATCAAGTCAAGTAGAGGTTGGAGTGAAGTATTTCAAGGCCTGAAAGAAAACAACTTCCAACCCAGATTGCTGTACCCTGAAAAACTATCTTTCAGAATTAATGGAGAAACAGGATACTGCCATGGTGAAGAATAACTGAAGGAATTCATGACAACCAAACCAACTGTACAAAGAGTACCAAGGGATATTCTAGGGAGAGATAAAAATGACCACAGTCCCAGGAACAGCAGCAAAGTGTTACCATCAAACAGGGCAGGCAATTGAATGGAGGGGAGTAGTTGGGAGCCAAGAACAGGAAAAAATCGTGGCAAAGTAAACCAGTGCATGTTGACCATAACCATTAATGTAGATAACCTCAATTCACCAATATAAAGAAACAGGAAGAATGGATCAAGAAGCAAGATCCATCAATATGTGGAACACAAGAAACACATTAACTTGAAATTCATAGCTTGAAAGTCAAAGGAGAAGAGAACCACCAGCAGCTCCCAAGATCCACACCATGTTGGAACTTAGGACCCTGGGAAGCCAAGCAAGCACCTCCCCTCCCTGGTAAGTGGCTGCAGTGTGGCAGACTACAGCCCCTCCAGGGGGAGAACCACCAGTGTCTTCTGAGATCTCCGCCATGTTGGAACTTAGGATGCTGGAAAACCAAGCAACCAGCCTGCCTTGCTGCTAAGCAATAGTGAGCCTACTGGTGCACAGCCTACAGTCAAACATCCCACTCCCCCCCCCAACCCTGCTAGCAAATGGGAACCAGAAATCTGAGCATCTCCTGGGAGGTTGACCATAGCAAATAAGGGGGACTTCCTTCTACCATCTCTTTGAAGGCAAATATTTTTATTACTGTTTTGCTCTATTCTGACTAATGGTACTGCTCTATTCAATATTCTGTTTTGATAAGTTCTATAATGTTATGTATTTCATTTTATTTTGATGTATGTGACTGAAAGAACAACTACTGAAAGATGGCAAAATATACTGTGATACCTATTACTGCTATCCTGGTAACCTGCTGTGAAGTTCTGTACCAATTTTACTGTACAATCTTAGATAGCTTTATTCTGTCTTGTTCTGTTGTATTTTACTACTTTCAAAATAAAATTTAAAAAAAAAGAAAGTCAAAGGAGAGAAAACAATGCTCCATGCAACAGGGAACCAGAAAAAAAGTAAGGGTGGGCTTGCCCATTAACCACAGAATGGATAAGAAATATACAGCATTTTTATATAATGGAAAGCTACTCAGCTATGAAGAAGGATATCATGAGGCTCTTGTAGATAAATGGATGCAAGTTGTAATCATGCTCTTGGATAAAATGATTCATACTCACATAAGTGAACATTGTGTTGTCTCCCTAGTACTGTGGCTTTGAACTCACTTTGTAGCACAGACTCATCTCAAACTCACAACTGAATGATTAGTGGAATCCAAAATTCACAGCATATATTATGAAAGGGAAAGGGAAGGAAATGTCTAAAAAGGGAGGTGGTAGCCACTGTTAATTCCCTATTAGTTTGTTTCAAAGTCCTGTATAATTTTCATTGTTTTGTTTTGTTTGACTTGATTTTATGATATCTGATGGCATTCCCAGCTATTTTTTTTTAAATGATACAATTATGGTAGCAATTGTTGATTTCCTATTATCTTGTTTTGAAGTCCTGTATCACTTTTAGTGTTTTGTTTTGATTGGTTTTATTGTGTTTGTTTTGTTTGATTTTATTAGAATTGATGGTATGGACAGCTATGTTGAAGATAATAAGAAGCGTGATGGTAGCCATTGTTAATGTCCTATTATCTTGTTTTGAAACTCTGTATCATTTTCACTGTTTTGTTTTGATTGGTTTATCTAGTTTGATTTTAATATGTCTGATAATATGGGCTATTTTGAAGTTAACAAGAGGCATTATGGCAGCCATTGTTGATTTCCTATTATCTTGTTTTGAAGTCCTATATCACTTTCACTACTTTTTTTTTTTTTTGGTTTGCTTTATTTTGTTTTACTTTGTTTGGTTTTATTCACTTAAAATTAAAATTAAAATTTTTTAAAGAACCAGAAAGCAAAACAGCATACTTAAGGTAAGTCTAACATATCAGTAATTACATTAAATACCAGAGGTAGTGGTGCACATCTGTAATACCAGCACTCAGAAAGCTGAAGCAGAGGATTGCAACAAGTTCAAGGCCAACCTGAAATTACATAGCAAGACCTTGTCTTAAAAAAACCAAAACAATAGTATTGTAAATGTGCATTTACAAGCATACCAACTAAAAGGTAAAATTGGCGGAGTGGATTAAAACTAATGACAATGATAAAAATAATGACAATTGACCTAAGGTTTACGTGGGCTTATTGAAAAAATAATACAGATAGGTTGAACATAAAACAGTACATCAAACAATAGTCAAAAGATAGCAAGGGTTGCTAAATTAACATCATATGAAGAATTCCTCGGAGCAAAGAAAATTAGCAGAGATAGACGTGAGCGTTATACGATGAAGAAGGTATCAGCCCACCAGTGTTGGGAGCCACTGAAACTGGATATTGAATACATGTGCAGGCTGTGGCAGGGCCAGGGCATGGCCGACCTGAGAACAAAGATAAGGTCACAGCTGAGGACGCCTGGCCCCAACTCCAGTCAACTAAATAAAGATGTAGCTGCAGGCATTTCACTCCTGCGGTGAAAGGCAACATGGAGATCTCATAAGATAGTTCTCCTAAATTAAACATAATCTGTTACTTGGCAAAGTACTTGAACCACTCCCAAGGTCTGTTCAGTTTCCTATGTTGTCCACTCTAACCCCTCTTCCCTGTTTAAAACACTAAATAAATATGGGTTTCCCAGAGACATTCCTTGTTTTAGCCCCCAGAGTCTCAAACTCTGCAGAGGGTTTTGATCCTCCTGGAGCCCTAATACCACTTGTCTCATTTATTTAAGCCTTTGCCATATACCCAGGTGGGAGATTGGGGATCTAGTCCGGATCCCCAATACACCAAGAAACAACAATTCAAAGTACATATGCACTAGCACTGGAAGAAGAAGTATATCAATTCAAAATTATTTTTGAAGACTGCATACCTCTATCAATAATTGATAGAACAACTAGACAGAATATAAGAATGTAGAACTCAACATCACCCCCAACCAAAAGCGTCTAATCAATGTTTATAGACTATTCTACCCAACAACAGTGGAATACATGTTCTTTTAGACACTCATGGAACATATACCAAGGTAGATCATATTATAGGCCAGAAAACAAGCCTCAGTACACTTGGGATAATTGAAATCAGATCAAGTATGTCCTTTGGGTATGATAGAATCAGATTAGCAATAAATAACAGAAATTCTCCAAACATTGGGAACTAAACAACACTCTAAATAATTCATGCATCAAAGTC
Source organism: Cavia porcellus (assembly GCF_034190915.1). Taxonomy (NCBI): domain Eukaryota; kingdom Metazoa; phylum Chordata; class Mammalia; order Rodentia; family Caviidae; genus Cavia; species Cavia porcellus. Next base: position 38,699,616 of record NW_026947501.1, on the reverse strand, counting down.
TCAAAAAATAAGAAAAGATAAAACAAAATTAACCCAAGGCAAGCAAATAGATGAATTAATTTAAAAAACTATATCAATGAAATTGAAAATAGAAAATAACAATAAAGAACATCAATAAAGCAAAATTATCAAACTCTAGCAAGACTGACAAAGAATAAAGAGAGAACACACTAATGATGAGTATCAGAAATAATTCAGAGGGTATCACTACAGACCCTGAAGACATAAAAAAGAGAATACTACAACAATATAAATTCAACAAGTTAGATGAAATGAACCAATTCCTAAAAAACTAGCTATCGTAACTGACTGAATATGAAATAGATCATTCGAATAGCTCTGTAGCTATTGTGGATATCAAATTAGTAATTTTTTTGTTTTTGTTTGTGTGTGTGTGTATATTTTTGAGACAGGGTCTCACTATGCAGTTCAGGCTGGCCTTGAATTCACTTCGTAGCATAGAGTGGTCTCAAACTCACAATGAACCTCCTGCCTCAGCTTCCTGAGTGCTGGAATTACAGGCATTCACCACCACACTCAGTTTGAACTAATAATTTTTAAACTCTCAAATTAAGAAACCTCTAGGCTCAGATAGTCTCACTAGATAATTCTGCCAAACCTTTAAAGAGAAATTATCATCAGTTCTCTACAATCCCTTCCAAAAGAATACTTCCTGCTATGGCTTATGTCTAGATGTCCCCCCAAAACCTCATGAAGTCATAGGAAGGTCTTTTTTCAGAGCTGGCTGGATCTAGAGTGTGTGAGGCTGGGTTTGAGTTATGCTACATTATGAGGCACGAAGATGGTACCACCTGCCCCAAGTAGGCTGGATAAGATAGAAAGGATAGAAAGAGCTGGGGTAGTCCCTTGCTGGTTTCACTACCTTCTGGCTGCCACAAACTATTTCTTCTCTGCAATGCCCTTCTGCCATGTGCCCCTCTGCCTTGGAGGCAGCCAGCTGTGGACTGAAGCTTCTACAAACTACAAGCCAAATAAAACTTTCCTCCTTTAACTTTGGGTATCAGGTATTTTGTCTCAGCAACAAGAAAAGTGACTAAGATACTTTCCAGCTCACTTCATGAAGCTAGTATTACCCTGATACCAAATGAGACTAAGACAGTGCATCAAAAGAAAACTATAAGAAGGTCTGAGTTTTAGTGCACTGCACAAGCACCTGCCTAGCAAGTGCGAGGTCCTGAATTCAATCCCCAGTACCAAAAAGAAAAGAAAAGAAAACCATAAACAAATACTTTTCATCAATCTGGCCACAAAAGTATTCATGGGGGCTGTGTCTTAGCTCAATGGTAAAGCTTGTACTCAGCATATATTAGGCCCTGAGTTCAATTCCTAGCAAGAACAACAAAACAAAAACATGAAATATCAATGAATGAGTCTAGCAATGTGTGAAACAAATCCTTTACCTTGACCTTGGGATTTGTTAGAGAAATACATGTTCATGATTTGGAAGATTTAGTTTAGTCAATCTTCCCAAATTGATTACTGTAGGTGTAAGGCAATTAAAATCTCGGTGAGGTATTTATAATAGACAACTTCACTGTAAAACTTGTTCAGAAAAGTGCAAGCCCTTAGAATAGCTATAATAATTATGAAAAAGGAGAATTAAGTGAATAATGGGGAAACATATGTATGTAAACATGTATATGTATTAGTGTGTTTGTGTACACGTGCCTTAATATGCAATTACAGCAACCAAGACTGTCTGGTGTTGGCACGGGGGCAGTCACGTAGATCAGCAGAATAGAAATATGGAAATGAGCCCACATAAATATGCTCAAATGGCTTTTCTTTGAAACAGGTTTTCGCTATAGTTCAGGGTGACCTTGAACTGATAGTCCTCCTGCCTCAGCTTCCCAAGTACTGAGACTACAGGCATGTGACATTCTACCTGGCTTCTCAAATAATTTTTGACTACATGCATAAGCAATCTAATAGAACGATAGCCTTTTCAACAAATGATGCTAGAAAAATTGTGCATCCATAGACAAAAAAGAACATTACACTTTGAAAAGTTAAATCAAAATACATCACTGACTTAAATTTAACATATTTAATGTAATAATTAAGACTTAAAAAAACTCAAACTGGTGGGCTGGGGATATAGCTCAGGGGCACAGCGCCTGCCTGGGAAGCATAAGTCCCTAAGTTTGATTTCCAGCACGAAAGAAAAATGGTAACCTTCAGGATGCAAAATTAAGCAAAATATTCTTATGTTTGATACCAAAAGACAATCCATAAAATTTTTAAAAAATTTATAGAATGAACTTCCTCACAATTAAAACCTTTCATGTTGTACAATTTCTTATAAAAAGATTGATTAAAAAAAGATACCACAGTGTGGGGAGAATATCTTTGCAAACTGTATTTCTGACAAAGAGCTTGTACCTGAAATATAAAAAAACTCAATATTAAAACAATCTAATCATAAAAAGGTAAGGAACATAAATACACAGTTTACTAAAAAGGATATGCAGAGGGAAAGTACACAAAAAGATATTCAACAATTATTAGTCATAAAGTTTAGACCACAGTGAGATATTACTATACAGCAGGATGCCTAAAACAGAATATAGTGATCCACTATCTTGTGGAATCTGAAGGATGCAGAGAAACAGGGATCATTAATGTCTTGCTTTTGGGAATGTAAAATGATAGTCGCTTAAACACAGTCTGACACATTTTTATAAAACCAGTAACTAGGTTAGGATGCAGCTTGCAACTGCGTTCTTAAGCATGTATCCCAGAGAAATGAAAATTTATATTCCCATAAACACCAGTGTACCAATTCCTACAAACACCAGTATACCAATGCTTTACTTGTAACAACCCCAAACAGTAAACATCTCACATGTCCTCCAGTGGGTAAGTGGTTAAACAAACTTGGTCCCTCCATACATGGAACACTACTCAGCAACCAATAGGAATGTACCACGGATACACACAGCATAAGTCGATCTCAAAAGAAATTATGCCAAATTTAAAAAGGCAGCCAGCAAGTTTCCTGATGTATGGCATTCTTGAAATGACAAAACTGTAGAGCCTGTGAACACATTGGTAGGTGGCAGGGAATAGGAAGGTAGAAATGGCCATGGGTACCACAGTGTACAGAATGAGCCCAGTGTGGTGGTGCTCACCTGTAACCCCAACACTCTAGGGGACTGAGGCAGAAGGGTCCTAAATTTGGGCCCAGCATGAGCAATTCAGCCACTTACTGAAACCCTCTCTCAAACTAAAACATAAAGAAGGCTGAGGATGTAGCTCCGTGTGAAGGCCCTGGGTTTAGTCCCCTATAAGGCAAAAACAAACAAACAAAAGCATGTAAAGCTGAAGAATTCTGAATAAATTTCATGGATTGTATCAGTGTGAGTTTGCTGGTTGTGATCCTGTGCTATCGTCATGCAAGAGATCATCAGAACCAGTGAATGGCATGTGGGATTCCAGCACTGCCTCTTACAACTAACACAAAAATACAAATATCACAAAACCATTTTTAAATAGCCTTTTGAGAGGAATTATAATGAGACATGGCAACCCCTATTTTTATGTGCCTATTATATCCACAGCCTCTTCTGTTTTTAGTGTTGCCCAGTTTAATTTTTCCAGGATTGGCGTGGTTTTGCGTAAGCTGGGAGGTTGTTATTGTTTGCTTTTTATGGGTCTTGCTTGGTTTTGTTTTTTGTTTTGATTTTTTTTTTTTTTGTACTGGGAATTAAACTCATGACCACGCACTTTGCAAAGCAAGTGCTTATGCTGCTGAGCTAAATCCCCAGCCCTTGCTTGTTTTTTGAAACAGGGTCTCACTATGTAGTTCAGGCTGGTCTTGAACTTCTTATATATTTCTTTTCTTTGAGACAGTCTCACCATGTAGTCCAGGCTGACCTTGAATACACTTTGTAGCCCAGCCTCAAACTCGTGACCCTCCTGCCTCAGCCTCCCAAGTGCTGGGATTGCAGCTGTGCATTACCATGCCCAGCTAATTCTCTGATACATTTCATATTACCCTTTTCTATCAAACGATCAATAGGTCTTTTGGCTATTTACAATGCATTTAAATATAGAAGCTTGACTGTGGTTCTCCAGTTTATGACCAATCTCCTTATTGTCCCAAGGGCAGCAGACCCCCTGTGGCTGTTGGGCACCCCAGTGGGCGGCACGTGGGAAGTGTGTAAAGTGTGCTCTTGTTGCCCCAGACAAATGCCTCCTTTACTAATCCTCTAAATTGCCTTATGTGTTAAAACAAAGAAAGCTGTTTCTCTGCTCAGCTTGTGAGTCTGTCTCATTGTCCTTGGTTCAGAGTCAAGTCTAGCAGCGCACAGTGGTACAGGCCTATAATTCCAGGGCCTTGGAAGGCTGAGGCAGAAAGGGTGTAAATTCAAGTGCAGCCTGGCCACCTTAATGACTTAGCAAGACCCTGTCTCACAATTAAAAAATGGGGATATCTGGGGATATGGCTCAGTGTACAGTCTCTGGGTTTAATCCTCACTCAGTACTGGGGGAAAACAATTAAGTTTAAAACTTTTCTATTCTTAAAAGAATTTAGAAAGGGTAGTATAGCCAGCTGTGGTAGTGCACACCTATTATCCCAGTACTCAGTAGGCTGAGGCAGGAGGATTGCCACAAGTTTGAAGTTACATAAATTACATGAAGTTACATGAGGTTTGAGTTCAGGGACAGTCTAAACTATATAGCAAGACCCTGTCTCAAAAAAATGAAAAAAAGGGGTGGGGAATTATTTAGCAATAGAATTAAAGGTCAGAATATGGAGAAGACAAGTAACCTCTGTGTGCCCACGGCCTCGCGTATGCTAATCCATCCGTCTGGAATGCCTTCTTCCTTCTTTCACACCCTGCTGGCAGGCCTGAGCATCCTTCCAAACCCTTTAACCTGCAGGCATAAGCCATGCCCCCCCCCCCCCGCTCTTCTGGGAAGCACACACACTTCCAGGTGGCGTGTGACATGGGGAGGGCAGCACCCTGGAGCAACTGAGGACCTGAACTTGTCGGGAGCCATAGAAGCTGGAAATTGACCATACCTGCAAGGCTGGAGCATGACCACCCCAAGAACAAAGAGTGCCTGGGGCAGCCACATGAAGAAGCTGCTTCAGTCCGGAGAACACCTGGCCCCTGACAGTCTGAACCGTGGGCTGCTAGGACAGCAGGGTGTCACATGACATTAAGTTGCTAAAAGGTATTAGTAAACGTCCCAGCAGCGAGGGGCCAGTTCTTTTCCTCCCACTAGGAGGCTAAGGGCTCCACCTGACCCCGGCTTTGTCTCTTCTTATTTTTCTTCTTATCCTTTTGCAATCCTTCACCCCAAGAACCTCAGGAGCCCCACGGGTCGGTGGCATGAACTCTGGCCCCAAACCAAGTCTGAGTCTCAGCTGCCCTAACTGTGTGATTGTGAGCAATTTACTGAAACTCTTGTGGCTGTAATCTAGTCATCTATAAAAGGGTAATACTTACAGTGCTTACCTCAGAGAGTAGTTGTACAGATTAAATTAATAAATGTATGGAAAACACTTAGAAAACTGTTTGACAAAGTAAATGCTGTGTGTTAGCGAGTTCGTTTTGTTACTGAAGTTTGAACCCAGGGTGTCTGGTTGCGTTCCAAGCCCTCTTTTTAATTTTACTTTTTAAATTTTTGAGTCTCAGCAAATCACAGAGCTGCCTGGGTTAGGCTAGAACTTGTGATCTTCCTGCCTCAACCTTCCAGTGTGCCAGGATTTCAGCAATGTGCCACCTCTTCTGGCCTATTATTTTTATTTATGCGCTTATTTCACTTAATTAGTATCCTTGAGGGGTCCATTCTTTGAGATGGGGTCTTTCTATGCAGTTCAGGTTGGCCTGAACTTGAGTCGATCCTCCTGTTTCAGCCTCCTGAATGCTAAAATTACAGGCCTGTACCACCACATCACATCTGGCTTTTCCACTTAATTAGATCATAAGCTACTTGAGAGTAACGTACATGATTTATTGCTCCAAATGATTCTCAAATTGCTCCAGAGCTTAATATCTCAACAAACACTACGTCACAGGTTCTGTGAGTCAGGACTCTGGGTCACCAACAGAGTCACTGACAGTTGCTAGCTGGGCCTGCAGTCATCGGAAGGTCCCACTGCGGGGAAGTCTGTCTCCAAGGTCCCTTGCATGTTTTTTGGCAGGACAAGTCCTCACTGTTGTTGAACTTGGCCATAGCTCCTCACTAAGTGCTGGCCAGAAGCCACCTGAGTCATTTGCCACCTGGATCTCGGTGCAGTACTTACACCAGGGCAGAACAAGCACAAGGGGCTGAACAGGACAGAAGTTGCCCTGTTTTTGTAGCCTAATCTCGGAAGTGACTTACCCTACTGGAATACCATTTGTCATAAGTCAGTCACTAAATCCAGGCCATAGCCCAGTGTAGAAATTAGACAAAGTGTAATGGCGGATCATTGGCCGCCATCTTGGGGGCTGCCTCTGGCCCACATGGAAACTAAACTTCCTGTCCCCAAAATTGCCCCAGATATCAGCCCATTACAGGCAGATAACAATGTCTTAACTCATATTTGTAGATACAGACATATTTTCTTACTGATTTGAACAAAAGGAAAAGTAATGTTTTTATTCATTGTGAAAGAAAAGTTTAGACTCTCACATCACAAAAATTCAAGATATAAAGCCAGGGTTTAGTTCAGCAGCACAAGTGCCTGCCTGGCAAGTGCAAGGTCATGAGTATGATCCCTAGTTTTAAAAAAAAATTAAGCTATATGAATAAAATTCTATAAATCAAAATATAACAAATGAGATTGTTCTTAGCTGTTATTTTGAATGGCTGATAGTTGAGAGAGAATTAAATAACATTTTAAACATTCATCATTTTGTTTCACTTCCATGTTTGATCAGAGAGATGGGGTGGTAAAACCCAATTTCACATCTTAAATTTCAAGACGCTGAACCATGATAATTCTACTTACAGCTGAGTTTGTGGATGTGGATAACATATCCTTCTTTTGCAAAATCAATTTTTGATTGCTGTTGTCCAATCAAGTACAAGGGTCTAAAATACATTTTTGCATGTGGGTGGAATTCTCCTCATCCAGCTTCCTCCAAGTCATTTCTCCAGGCTCTAGATGTGGGTGTGTGCCATTTAGTATCCTCGCCCTGTGACGTGAAAGGAAGTCAGCGGGTATATGCTATTTGTTCTCAAATCTACCTGTTTGTGACACAGATTTTCCCGTGCTCTGCTGTGGAGCTTCTGGCTTGGGTCTGCAACAGCCCTTTCAAAGAGAGGTGAGTTCAGTGCCTCAAAGCAAACCAGAGCGAGAGAATGTGAAGTCAACAGGTCTGCTCCAGTCAACAGGTCTAAGGCTCAAGTCTCTCTTACATAAAACTGTGCAGGATTTATACACAACATATGCACATTTCTTATGTACTTTAAGTCTATCTCTAGATTACTTACAATGCCTAATATAATATAAATGCCAGGCAAATAGTTGTTATACTGTATTATTTAGCAAATTATGGCATAAGACATGGGTATCTGTTCAGTACAGACCATTTTTTTCCATGCTGAATCCACAGATGTGGACACTGAAAATATGAAGGCACAATGATTAACATCTGTTCTTGTTTCTAGCCCAGTGAACCAGATAGGTTTTTTTCCCCACTCTTCTAAAACTTTGGAATTTTAAGACAAACTTAGGAGAGAGATTCTTAAGCTATTTCACCTGAGAGGAATGAAGTTCCTGGTACTCTGTTCTTAACGCTTGCCAAACACATACACACACACACCCCAATGTAATGAAGTCTTTCAGTAGGCACTTTTGGAATATGGGTGTTATTTCTCATGAAAAACTAGAAAGAAACTTCTCACACAAAAAATCAAGTAGCTTATTACAAATAGTGAACAGTTCTGGGGATGTGTAACCAGGCTCCTGAAACAGGGATCTGGGCACTGCTCGCTTATTAAATCCGGTGCCTTCTCTGGTCCCTCACTACCAAACCACTTGTTCTGAAAATTATTTCTCAGCATTAGCGTCAGTTCTGATGTAAATCAGCTTCCTAATACTTTCTGCTCACGCTGTTTCACTTCTGCACAAGTGAATATTTTCTTCTGGTCCCTGAAGTCCGATGCCACCCCTCTGAGCCCAGTTGCCATCCTGCTTTTTTTCTTGAAGCTTCCTGTCTTCCTGGGAGCCCTTCTGGATCTTTCTCTCTGTGAATTCTCTTGGAAATTAAATAAGTCAGCACTGTTTAGTTTGGTTCCTAATCACATACTGTTTTGGTCAGTCTTTTCATGAAGGTGTGTCCAACACAAAGCTGTCACCCAGAACCTTTGTTTTTTGATTTTGGGCCTTTGGAGATTAAATAGGTCATAAAGTGGGACTTTAGTCAGGCAGATGATGCCCAGCATCTCCAAGCAGTGGTAACCAGCACTGTGCATTTTCAGTATTTAAGGATGCAGGATCAGAGGACTTTTTCTTGAATGAAAGGGCTGACCTTATATAAAAATAAAACTTCCACAATACAGCATAGTAACAAGCTAAAATCCACTTGTGACTAGTCACTTATAACTGACGTTTCTTTAGAGAATCTTACTGCAGTCTACGTGCCCATGCAAGCATATGTACATTCATATGTCTGTTTCTTTCCTCGGCATTTCTTAATTACTTCTTAAGCACTCATTCTCATTTTTTCCCTAATTCTTTGCAGAGATTAAGTCCCTTTGGGGCAGTTTGTCAGGTTTGCCACTGTTATGGCAAGAGTTTAATGTGACTGCTCTTGAGGCTCAGAAGTTAATTATCTATATGCTTGTTAATGAATTTACAGTAAGAGTGACAGAGGCTTATTTTGTTTTTCACTCTTTCTTGGGACATTTGTCATATAATTTTCCAAAATGTTTTTCATTTTTCACTTCAGTCATTTCTCATATATATATTTTTTCATATCTATATCTATCTATCTATCTATCTATCTATCTATCTATCTATCTATATATTATTCCACTATTTTATAAGTGAGGAGCCGAAACTTCTTGTGTATTTTTCACCAAATAGAAGACTACTTCAGAAAATTCATTTTAATTTTACTCCCCTGGTGGCTGTTCTAGACCAGGAGAGAATTTGGCAGTTTTTATTTACCAACCTGGGTTACAAATTTAGTAACTCTTTCACCACTTTTTCTTGGCACACCATTGTGTGTGTGTGTGTGTGTGTGTTTGTGTGTGTGTGTGTCTTATTTCTTACTAAATTTAAAGTGATGACATCTCAAGGAGACAGAAAAATGACTGATTTCATCATGGCTAAATAGTACATTTCTATTGGGTTGCTCTTCCTTGCAACTCTCCAGCGTAGCACCTCTTCTGGGTTAGTACGAGTGTTTAATAGTACAGTGGTACTGAATTAAAATTCTGTTCTGTAATACAAAAATTAAGATATATCAGTGCATCATAAAAAGTTCCATTACCACTAATATTAACCCTAATTGTATCAACTTTATTTGTTGGAAATGAAATTTTAAATTTTAAGGCCAATGAGCGATTAGCAATTTAATAAATTACATTTATTTGCCATGGATGACGGTTTAAGATGGGAAAACTGCTTGAACTCTCAACATGTTATGTTTCACATGCAAAAAAGAAAAGCTCTGAAATGAGACACTACTTTCTTGCTGTGATCAGTCTTGATTCTCTTTTTTAGAATTAAGGAAGTGCCTAAAATCCATGACTCACCAAGTTATTTGAAAAGAAATGATAAACAGCCTTGAGATCCAGCAGCCCCCAGGGACAGAGCTCTGTAACCTCCGCCTGGGCTTCTCTATCCTCATGGGACCTGGCCCTGGGGAAGACCGGGAGGGAAGTCACAGCACAGTTGCTGTATTAGGGGTTTTTTTGGTTTTGTTTTGTTTTTCTTTTGTACCGGGGATGAACTCAGGACCACACACTTGCAAGGCAGGCGCTTATGCCGCTAAGCTAAATCCCCAGACCCCTGTATTAGTTTTCTATTGCTGTGTAACAAATTACCCCAAAACTTAGCACCTTACCACAACAACAAGCAGTTATTATTTCACACAGTTTCTGACATTCAAACCTAGAAGTTTGGATGAATCTGTCTCAGGGTCTGAAAAATAGCTGGTTCTTTTTATTGCACATGCATAAAATGTGATAAATATATGTATGTATACTTTTATATGTAACTGCAAACAAGTACATTTTAATTATTAGCACATTTTATTTTATTTTATTTATGTGGTACCGGGGAGCAATCTCACGACTGTGCGCTTGAAAGGCAGACACTTATGCTGCTGAGCTAAATCCCCAGCCCCGCACTTTATATATTTCATCAGAATGTGTCACGTGGTTCCATGCGCATGCGCACGCGCACACTTTTGTGGGGGCATCCCAAGCCATGCTGCAACTCGAGGGTTTTTTTTTCCAATTTCTGAAATATTACCATATGCATAGTAATTGTGGAATATTTTCACATGCACACATCCTGAGGATGGGACTCAAATCTAAAATCTTGTAAATTTGTGAATCTGCATTAATTCCTTGGGCTCTTATTGGTCTATATAAAAAGATTAAAAGTGTAACTTTTTAAACTAAAAATGATGAAATTGACCTCTACATTGATATCAGTGTTGTGTATTTGCTGGTCCAACATATAGATTTTATTTTAAACTGAAATAAGACAGTTTCTTCTAAAAAATAAAAAGCTTATTCACATAGTTATAGAAGTTAAAATCTCCAGCAAAGCATTCACCATTTTCTCATGAACAGCAATAGTCTCCCCACCCCGCACCCTGAAATCTAGAACTTACCTAGGAGGAGGTCAGGAAACTTGTCTTGAGTGTCTGACTAGACCAACTCAGGATGTCCTGTGGTGGTGTCAGTCCACCCAGAAGGCTCAGTGTGCGACCTCCCCCAGGGCCTTCACTTCTGCTGTCAGCAGAGGAATGTGCCTTCAGGGTCTCTATGGTTCTCCTGGTTTTTTCTTTTTTTGGCTTTTTGAGGCAGAGTCTCACTGCTGGCCTTGAACTCACGATTCTCCTGCCTCAGCTTCCCAAGTGCTGGGATTACAAGTGTGTGCTTATCATGCCCAGCATTCCCAGGTAGATTTTAATAAGCATCCACAGGCAGTCAAAAATCCTTCCTTACCTTCAAATCCAGACAACACTAGAAAGATGTCATGATTTCCTTTTGTAACATAATATGTCAAAAGGTTCTGTTTCTCTTCTTATTTTTAAATGTTAAATTAATTAATTAATTTTGAGAGGAGGTCTTGCTATGTAGCCCAGGCTGACCTCAAACTTATAAAACTCCTGCCTCAGCTACCCAAGTGCTGAAATTACAGGTGTGTGTCACCATGCCCAGCCTGTTTCTTTTAAATCTGAGAGCACTGCAGCTTAAACTTAAAATATTTCTTTTAAATCTGAGAACTCTGCAGCTTAAACTTAAAAAATTTTCTCCAACATGTACCAACTCTCCACAATGAATGCAATGATTATATACTGCAAGTATGTACAATAAAAAATTTTAAGTTGCTGGGTGTGGCAATGCAAACTTGTAATCTTAGCACTCTGGAGGCTGAGGCAGGAGGATCTCTGAGAATTTGAAGCCAGCCTGGGCTACATATTGAGTTCAAAACCAGCCTGAGCTTTATAGCTAGACCCTGTCTCAAAAATCCTCCCCTGGGGCTGGGGATTTAGCTCAGCGGCATAAGCACCTGCCTTGCAAGCAGGCAGTCGTGAGTTCGATCCCTGGTACCGATAAAAATGAAAAAGACCAAAAAAAAAAAAAAATCCTCCCCTCTTCCTGCCATGTAAGAAACAAAACAAACAGTTTTTTCCTTAGAGTCTGATGTTTCATTTTTTAGGTAGCTCTTTCCAAAACTATTCCTGTCCAACTGACTACAGATATCTTGTTCTCTGGGTAAATGATTTGGGGATGACAGTGTACAATGTATGTACCATTGTTTCCCCGATTGATGTGTTTTGAAATTTAGATTTTTTAACAGCTAGTGCCGATTTAATAACATCTTGTCTTAAAGCTGCACCAAACTATGGTTCTTCTGTCTCCATTGATTTTATCATGTTGTAACTTGCTGGATTTTATCGTATGTGGTAGTATAAACAAAAATTGTTATAGGCAAAGAGATAATATTGAAACTATTGATCATTTTTTCTGTTAGCTGGTTCTAAATACTCTACAATGCTTTCATCCACTTGAATGGTGTTACACAGTCTTGATATGTTTGATGCTATAGCATATGAAGTTATATTCAAATATTTCAAAGAAAAAGACACTATAGTAACTACTATTAAGTTGGGTTATTTGGTAGTGAAGCACTAGGTTGCTGAAAGTGTCATGCTTTAATCTGTACTTATGTTGTTATACAACCTTTTAGCTCATCCTCTCCCTTATTCATTAAAAAATTATTCAATTTTTTAAAAAAAAATATCAACCAATAAAAAATGCTGCTGGATCTGTAGGGAAAAAGAAACCCTTTACAACTGTTGGTTAGAGAGTAGACTAGTACAAACACTGTGGAAATCAGTGTGGAGATTCCTCAAAAAATTAGGATTAGAGGTCCCATTCATCCCAGGTATTCCCCTTCTGTGTATCTTCCCAGAAGGATTGAAAAACATCACACCACAGTGACATATGTGAAACCATAAGGTTCAAAATATACAATAGTCACTGTGAAATGGGAGGAAACTGTTCAATAAAAAGAAGAAACTAAGATAGGGGAAAAGAGAAAGGATAGAAGGGAAAAGAAAAAAATGCAAGTTAGTTATACCATTAGTGTCACTTAGTTCACTGAATAGGAAAGATTGTGCTAATATTGATTGAAGAAATTTTTATGCCCATATTTTGTACTTGAGTGACTAACGATAATGATGTGTAATTTATCAATAATTGTTACTTTTTCATTATTTTGTTGTGAAAATTTGTTTTACCTTTTCTTCTTAATATTAACAAATAAAGTAATTTAAATTAAAAAAAGAAATTTAGCTTTTTTTCTTCTTCCTCTTCTTCTTTTCTTTCTTTTTATCCTTGAACAAAGTAAATTTGAAAAACAAAACAAAATTATTTCTATGCAAAGCTACTACCCCATTTCTGTGTGTGGCATTTATGTAGTTTCGGTCAAATAGTCACACAATTTAAAAAACATTTCTGGGTGAATCAGTTCCGGTCTCATTTTCATCATACCCGGAGTTTAAATATTCCTTCCGTGACACCCACAGTGTCAGGGAGCAGCCAGGATTTCCTCTGCTCACTCTGCTGGGCCTGGAGCCTCCACTGGTGTCCCTGTCTGTGCAGATGCCCACTTGGCTCCTCCAGGCCAGGCCTTTTCATCCCGGTATGAAGATGAAGCTTCTCAGCAGTCTCCTTGGCCCAATTTCATTCATCATGGGTTCAGTTACCTGCAGTCAACAGCAGTCCAAAAATCTTAAATGGAAAATTCCAGAAATGAACAGTTCATCCATTTTCAATGGAGAATCACTCTGAGAAGCATGATAAATGTCATGTCGTCGCACTCAGTCCTGCCCGGGGCCTAAGTCATCCCTCTGTCGCTGTATCTGCCACCCACCTGTTAGTCCCTTTGTAGCAGACTGGCTGTCAGGTGGACGGTGCGGTGCACCTCTAGCTTACTTAATAATGGGCATGATGTGGTGACAGCACCAGCAATGCCTGCTTCCCTCCTCTGACTTTACGCCTTCACACGGCTAATTTGTCATCTCACACTGTCACAGGAAGAAGCGGGGTGAGGACAATGCAGTGCGATGTTTTGAAAGAGAGCAACACAAAAGCTTGTATCACAGTGCAGTGTTATAATTGTATTTTACTCTTAGCTATTTTTGTTCATCTCTCGCTGTGCTAGTTTATAAATTAAGCTTATCATCATAGGTGTGTATGGGGAGGAAAACACAGGATGAGCAGCGATCAATATTGCCAGTGTTTTCGGGCCTCCAGGGAGGTCGTGAACAGTGCCCCCTTGCCCAGATAAGGGAGAGGGGGTTACTATGAAATGCAATCAGGGATCAGCTTGTTTGGAGTAGGTCTTGGCACAGAAGGAAACATCCTAGAATTTCTCCTCATGTGCAGATCTTACAAATGCTCTGAGCTGACAGTTATTGGTAAAATCCGTTGACTCATCAACCTGCATAGAAAACCAGTTGTCACCTCAGTTTGTCACACAAACCCTCCCGCTCCCGGGTGCCATGTGACACCTCATCATGTATTGGCTGATTGCCCTTCTTGACAGAAGAACTTTTTTGTTTTCTCATGCTGTGTCTCGTCCTTGTGTTTTATTTCCTCTCATTTTAAATGTCCACGTTGTTAGGTTCTCCTCTCCACGTGCCTTTTCCTTTCCTAGAAAAGGAAAGGAAAAGAGTCAGAGTCAACGCTGCCTCGTCTCCTTGGTTACCTTGAAGGAGAAGGAAGGGTGGGGAAAGGGGATCTGACATCTAACTGTATTCCTGTGTGCTTTTCTTTTTAAAGGGAACTGATGAAAAATATTTTTTTTTGTTGCTATTGACTAAAATATAGAAAACTAGCAACGATCTTAACAACCAACAGTAAGAAAATCTTAACAGTCCACTCACACACCCAAATTGCAAAACTTCAGGGACAAACTAGCACCAAGCAGGGCGGTGCCCTTCAGCCTGATCATTTCTATTTCCTTTTGGGGGCTCTGTGCCCTTCCTGTCTCAGAAGATGAGACAGACTTGTACCTGCTAGTCTCTCTGTTACTCATTTATTTATTAAAGGTTGTTTGTTTTGTTTTGTTTTTTTAGACAAGGTCTCTCTAAGTAGCTGACCTTAAATTCACTATGAAGCCCAGATTAGTCTCAAACTCACAGTGCTCCTCCTGCCTCAGCCTCCTGAGTGCTGGAATTACAGGTGTGTGCCATGCGCAGCCCTCTGTTTTATGTTTAATCCCCATCTCTTGCTCTATAATCTCACTTTTTTTCAATATCTCTCTCTCTCATACTTGTTAAATCTCTTTAATACAAATTTTCTGACAGTTTTATTAACAGACACCACTGGAGTAGATGGTTTTAATTTATCTTAAAACTCAAATACATAAATGTGTCTTGGTATTTAAAATTAATAAATTTTTATTTTTATGTGCTTTTATTAGCACATATTAATTTTATGAGATATTGGGTTTCAGTGTGGTATTTTCATACATATGTATCATATATTTTGATCATATTCCTTTACCCAATTATACCCATATTTGTTTGACCTTTTATTTTTCATCACTTAAACATGTTCAGTTCTGTCACATTTAAAAAAAAAAAAGGTTGATTTTGGCTATAAAACAGTCATCCTTCTTTTACCTGTTGAGAAGAAAAAAATTTTTTTATTTTGTTTTTTGAGACAAGGTCTATTAGCCCAGGCTGGTCTCAAACTCTTAGTGATCATCCTGCCTCAGCCTCCCAGGTGCTGGGATTACAAGCATGCACTACCACGCCTTGCTGAAATTTTTCTTTTTTATTTTATTTTGGTGGTACTGGGGAACAAATCCAGGGCCTCCCCATGCTAGGTAAGCACTATACCACTGATTGGTATCATCAGATCTATAGTAAATTTCTTTTTAAAATTTTTTATGATTTTTTCCAAATTCATTTTATTCAAGGATAAAGAGAAGGAGAAGGAGAAGAAGAAGGAGGAGGAGGAGAAGAGGAAGGGGAAGAAATTACAACAAAATTTCAAAATGTGCCAATCGGGCACCAGTGGTGCATGCGCTGCTCACTGTCATCCCCAGTAGTAAATTTCTTAAAAGGGAAATCTGACAGTGTCTTTATATTTTACTCAACTTGCTGCAATCTGGCTGCCACTCCCTTTTGAAACTCCCTCCCTGGTCTTCTCACAGCCACATCTCTTTTCATTTTCCTTCTTCGGCCTCCCTTCTCACTAACCATCTCCTTCCCATCAATGATCTTTCAATTAACTTTCTCAACTTTCCAAGCTTTTATCTATGTGCTGCTGCGCTCCCAAATCTATTGCAAGCAGGACACCTTTCCAGAGCTTTAGACTTATGTATCTAACGGTCCACCTGGACAAGCCACAAGTATTTCAGATTCATCGTCTCCCAAGTGACCTTATGATCTTTCTATGGCACAGTCTCCCCTCTCCCTACCCCACTCCCGGTGTAGTTATCATCTATCATCACCCTAGTTCCCTGGCTGCAGCCCTCAGCTGGATTTCCTGACCTCCTCCTCCCCCAAACCTCATCACCATGTTCAGTCCCCATTGTCTTAGCTCTGGCCCGGCTCATCTCTCACCTGTGCTGTTGCTGAGTCTTCTGCTTAGAAATCCCCCATCTCCAATCTTGTCAGCAACCATCTATTTGCCTGCCTACTGCTACGATGCCAGTTTGCTAAGTTCCTTCACTTGCTTTAGATGCCTCAGTGACTCCTCTCTGTCCATGCCTCAAAATCCATGGCTTCGGCATGGCTCACAAAGCTCTTTATAATCTAGTCCCTGCCCATTCACTCAGGCTAATCCCTCCTTCCTCTTCTGCTGCACGACAACACTTGAAGGAAGCAATATTGAAACACTTCCGGGATACTAACACACATTTATTGAACTATTAAAATAAGTGAAAAAGCCGGGAATTTAACTCAGTGGCACAAGCGCCTGCCTGGCAAGCACAAGGTAAGTTCGATCCCCAGCACCAAAATAAATAATAAAATAAAATAAGTGAAAAATTGGGTGGGGAGCCATTAGGGAATCAAACTCAGGACCTTGAGCTTGCCAGGCAGGTGGGTATGCCTCTGAGCTATATCCCCCACCCAGAAAATGGTTTTAAAACATTGTTTAATAGTACCAGCCAGAAAGCCATCCAAAATGTCTATCATGGGTAGAGAAAGGTTGTTATACTCATTTAATGGAATAATATGTAGCAGTAAAAACAATCGATGCTTGGGCTGAGGCGGTAACTCAGTAGCAAATCACCTTGGCACCATGCACAAGGCCCTGGGTTTGGTCTTCAGGGTGAAAAATGATGCCTACTACTAACAATAATATTGATGAATTTCACAGGTATAATGTCTAGCAAGAGGAGGCAGGCACACAAAACTACAGAAGCATATGGTTCCAGCTATATAAAGTTCAGGATTACACAAAACGAAGCTTTGGTGATGGAAGTCACAATAATGATTACTTTGGGGAAGGTTTAGGGGGATATAAAGGGAACTTTTGGGAGAAATGGACATATTCTTTTTCTATCTTAGTGGCGATTGCACGGAGCCTGTCCCATTCCCCTCTCTCTCTGTCTGTGTGTATGTGTGTGTGTGTGTGTATGTGTCTCTCTCTCTCTCTCTCTCTCTCTGATATCACTTGAATCAGACAAAACATTCATTTGCTGAGGGCTTGGTGCCCAGGGCGGTGCTATCAGTAGGTGCTGTGGACCTTCAGGAGATGAGACCTGGGGGTCCTTAGGTCACTGAGGATCTGCCCCCAAGGGGAACTGTGGGACCTCAGCCCATTGAGGATCTCACTGCTTCATGGCTCATGACACAAGCAGTTTGCTATTCTACACAGTCCTGCCCATTGCCTTCCAGCCCCCTCTCCAGAGACCCAAAGCCACTGGTCTTGGACTGAACCTGCAGAGTCAGGAGTGAACAGGACTTTTCTCTTTATAATGGCCTCAGGTATTTCCCTATACTAACAGAAAGCTCACATACACAAGCTATGAAGTTAAACTGTGCACCTGCTGTGCCTGTTATACTTTGTCTTGGTCTGTTTGGATTTCTGTAACAGAACACCATATACTGGATGAGTTATAAACCATAAGAACTTACTTGTCACGCTTACAGAGACTGAGAACTCCAAGATCAAGAAGCTGACAGTTCAGGTGTCAATGTGGGCTGTTCTCTCCTGAACCGCCATGTTCTCACCGTAAGCTCATGTGGTAGAGAAGCTGGAGGTCTCTCTCCAGCCTGTTTTATACCAACACTAATCCCATTTGCCAGGGCTCTGGCCTCATGCTAATCAAGTCCCAAAGGCCTCATCTCCTAATACCGTTACCTTGGAGGTTAGAGCTCCAACATGTGAATGGAGGAAGGTAGTCAGTCCATAGCACACCTCAATTTACAAATTGTTAAATTTAAAGAGGTTTGCTAAGTGGGTACCGGGAGCTAGTACTCATTGGCTGTAGTACAATTTGATAACAATCTCTTAAAAACAATGTGTTCCACCAGTGTTTCACCAGCTCCACTTTTAGTAAGAGAATCTCCTAAGAAAATATCAAGGAAAACAATTAGACCATGCTAGGTATAGTTATGAACATTTGTAAACCCAGCACTCTGGGAGGCTGATGCAGAAAGATCACAACCTTGAGGCTGGAAAACTTAGTGAGACCCTTTCTCAAAATTTAAAAAGGGAAAGAGCCTTTGCTCAATGTAAAGGCACTGGATTTATTGCCCTATACTGCAAAAAACAAACAGAAGTAGACAAACAAATTTTTAAAAACCACATGTACAAAAATGTTTAGAATAACTATTCATAAAAATGAAAAACTGTACCTACTGATAATTGGGAGAAGTTTAAGTAAACTATAGTAAAATAATCTAGTAGAATTGCATGCCATCTTTTAAAATTATCTTGTAATTTGTCCAAATGTGAATATAAAAAATAATACCAAAATCGGAATGCAAAATATCAGCTACATACAAACTACCTAAATCTTGGTAGCTAAAACAACAATCATCTTATTTATCCTCAGTTGTGTGTGTGTCACAGTTTGGTCTGGACTCAGTTGGATGGTTTTTGGTTGGCTTGGCTGAGGTCATGCCTTCATCTGTCTGGTGGTTGGCTTGGGCTGGATGGTAAGAGGAAGGTCTTGCTCACACGTCCAGTGTTGGGTGCTGCCAGAAGGGTGCACCTTTCTCTCTACACATGATGTCATGCCAAGGAACCTAGTCCAGGCTTCTTCACATGACAGTGGCAGTGTTGCTGAAGGACAAGGGCGGAACCTGCAGTCTATTGGTCCAAGCTATGATAAAGTCAGGCGAGAGGCAAGAGGAGAGGCGATCAGCTCCACCTCTGGGTGGAAGGAATGTCTAGGTCACACTGCAAAGGTGAGTATGAACAGGCACGGAAGGAATGTGTAGCCACGAACACACCAACAGCTCATAGTGATTCACTGCCAGTCCTAAGTGAACGGGTAAGTCACATGGATGCACACTGATAAGGAAGGGACAAACATCCACAGAACGCAAGGTGTCTGGAGGAAGCAGTGCAGCCATGTCCTGAAGGGGCATGTCATGGTTCATGTCTGTGTCCCCCAGGCCTCACGAGTTTGCATTGTGCATTTGTGATGGTTCATTGCTAGTGCTTGGATTGATGGTGTCAGTGCTCCACCCACATAGGGGTGGAGCCACGATGTAATGTAATGGCAAGAGGAAGGTGTGTCTTGCTCTTTGCCTGTTCCTGTTTGTTGTTTGCAGCCACCGTGAACTGCGGCCCAGCCATGCCCTGGAGCCAACTGAGTGTAGACTGAAACCTCCAAAAACTGTAAGAAATAAACCTTTCCTTTCCCAACTTGGGCTTCAGGTATTTTGTCTCAGCAACGAGTAAAAAGTAACTAAGACAGGGCAGAATCACAGCTCGCAGGGAGGAGGATAAAGCCCAAGGCACAGGTAATGTGTCCGGAGTTTTGAGGAAAAAACAGAGGATTTCTACATTTAGTTTAATGCCCAACTGTCATTGTCTTGAAATTCTTGATAATTTTTTGTTGGTGGTGTTTTGAGATAGGTTCTCACTATGCAGAGCAGGCTGGCCTTGAGCTCACTTAAGTAGCCCAGGCTGGCCTCAAACTCACAGCAATCCTCCTGCCTCGACCTCCCTAGTGCTGGGATTAGAGGCATGCACCACTACTCCTGATGCAATTCTGAATAATTTTTAACAAGAAGTTCCACATTTTTCTTTTTTACTGAGCCCTGAAATCAGTGCATCTGGTCCTGCCCCCAGGGTAGGAAGAAATAGCAAAGCTCAGACCGCAGGCTGAAAGATTCTTCTTTTGGGCACCATTTTTGTACCAGGCTTCAGGACAGACAGCAGCACCATGTCTTTTCAAACTGTCTTACCAACTCTGACCAATACAGGTGGAAGCAAATTTGGTTTGATTTTGGAACATAAAGGAATGTAACAGTTTTTGCCATTGAGTGTCACAGAGACAATTCTTACACCTCCTATGAAGATACTATCATGTTAATCTTATGTTTAAAATTCCGTACAGCTCTCCATCGCCAAGAATCTGGAGTATAAACCTTGTCATAAAGCATTTAAGGTTCTGTGTGACTTTATAACAGTCATCCTCTCTCGGACCTTGAACTCCAGTCCTAGTAGCAAATCTCCTCTCTGCCCCCTGACCTACTCAGCTGGATTCCATGCCATCCTAAACATTCGGTCACAAATATTAGTTTATTCTGAGTATCCAGAAATGTTAAAATTTATGTAAATAAGTAATATGCACTTTGCTTCACTTTCTTAGATAAACGGTACATTCTGTACCTAGTCTATGTTGCTCTGGGATCTCACTTCCGCTACTGCTGTTGGTCTGGGATATTTTTCTATTCCATTTTTATCTCTAATTCTCACAGTCTTCAACATCCACTGCAAACATCTCTCCCTGAAACATTCCCAAAGTCCACTAGATGCAAATTAAGGGCTACCTTCCTAGGAAATTAAACACACACTTAGTACTTAAACTATAGTTAGCCGTTTCATATCCCAAAAATGGTCTTGCCTCTCACTTGACATAACAAATGACATGGCCTATATAACAGAGAGAACCATAAGAAATTGCTCTTACTGTTTTGGCCTCAAAAATGGCATTGCAAGCAGGGTGTGGTGGTGCATGCCTGTAATCCCAGCACTCAGGAGGCCGAGGCAGGAGGACTGCAGTACGTTCAACGCCAGCATGGGCTACACAGTGAGTTAAGGCCAGTTGGAATTACATAACAAGAGCTTGTCTCAGAAAAACAAAAATAAAAGCAAAACAAAACAAAAAATGGCATTGACATGAGTAATGACATATACTGAAATTTAAGTAAGAACTTTCACCGACCTCTTTAGTCTCTTACTGGATTCTTCCTTTTACTTAACAAGTAGTATATCATTTAGTGACCTGAATTCTGCTATTCCAACACTTCCCACCACCGAGAATGAATTTAGTCTGATGCTAAGACTTTCTAGGATTGTCCTCTACGTTAGGTATGGCTCTTCCCCGAGGCTGATGGCTCTGGCACTCCATAATTAGCACAAGCTGTACACATTCTTATCAGCTATGTCACCCACAGCTTTGATAAACAAAGCATGAAGTCACTGGGACATTATTTCTGGTGTTGCCTTTTCAACTCTGGTTTTCCTGGTTTGCTTGCTAGTTCCGGATAAGGTTATAAAAGATAGCCGTAGGAATATCACAGAGATCATGTTCTGTGATTAATCAGCCGTCTCATAACTAGTTCCTGTTATGAAAGTTTGGGCTGAAGGCTTTCTCCAGGCCGATTCCCCCGTCCCACAAGAAGCTCACCCTCCAACAATTTTAGGCTCACAGCCAAAAACTTCAGGAGAAAAGCGTATCTAGCATTCCCAGTGAGAAAAATGTTTGAGTAAGGATTCTGATTGTCCTAGTGGGGACTGTACACCCATTCCTGGGCCAGTCATTGTGACCAAACAGATGGAATTAATATTATTGGTTCCACCCAGGTCTTTTCCCATCCTATAGCCAAGAACCAGATTACTAACAGAAGAAGCTCGGGAATAGAGTCATCTTGATTGAAAAGAACACCATCTTGTCAGATGTATCAAAACATTACACAAAGAGGTACAATTATTATGTGCCCATTAAAAAAACTTGAAAAAATGATAATTTAAAAATAAGTGTACAAAAGGAACACTCCCGACAGGAAACCACCTCCCAGGGTAAAACTGGACAACTCTGGGTGAACTGTGCAGCTGAGCTCCCTGAGGAAGGTGGTGGCAGGACCACAGCTATGTACAGACACAGCCATAAGGTCAGCGGGGCACAAGGGCCCTGGGAAGTCCTGCCGGAGTTTCCCTCTCCCCCTAACTGCTGCTCTGATCCTGCTTCTGCGGTCATTTCACTTGGTGATAAGCAATTCCCCTGTAGAAAGAGTATAAAAGGAAAAGCAAAGCCCTGTACAGGGCTCTCAGGAGGACACAAGTTCCCCGTGGAGACACAAGCAAATAAAGACGCCTTTTTCCCTGCTCTGCGTCTGAGTGGTTTTGTTCGGGATCTCATTTATATCCTGTTTCACGACTACTCAGTGTTGAATTGGAATAGATTCCCGCATGCACTTCTCCCCAGCTCCCACTCCAGGTTTTGTTTTGCCACTCATGTTACACAGCCTCTGTTACCTACCTATAGAATAAGAATTTTTAAGCCCTTTTTTCATGAGAAACTTCAATATGTTAGTACAGCAAATATGGCTTTTCATTTCTTCCCCTATCCAGCCCCTGACCCCACTGCTGGTTCCTCCAGAGCCCTCTTTCCCTTCTTCCCCAGTCCTACCTCTGCCCTAAGATTTGGCTATCCCTGGGTGTGGCAGCTGGGATGCAGTGTCAGTTGGGCTAGCTTTGGTCTGGCCTCTCCTCTCTTCCTACGTGGCACTGTTTCCCTGCTCTCCTTAGCACCACTAACTGAGTGGCTTTGACTCACCATGACTTTCTGCCATGTTTATGCATTGGGGTCAGCTACCATGGACTGAACTCTCTGAAACCTTGAGCTAAATTAAGCTTCATCCTTTAAATTCCAGGGATTGGATACTGTGTCCCAGCAAAGGAAGAGTGCATTCAATTGTGGGTCTGCCTTTCCAGCAACAGAAGCATCAGAAACTACAGGTTTTTTAGCCAGAGGCCAATTTATTAAAAGGGTGAAATCCACATGTACACTTCATTTCCCACCTTCAGAATTCAGTGTTTATTTTTAATTAAAATTTGTTACTGTGTCTTTACCAAAAGTGTTCTCTATATTTAACTTCCCTAAAAAAATATTGCAAAGAATCTCTCATATACTATAGTCTTCCCATTCTAACGTGTCTGTATGGTTTTCTCAACATTATAATTGCCCTACTGTAAAATCATCATCATGATCATTGTTGTTGTCAGTCACATTACTGAGCAAATACAGTGTGCTGGGCACCACACTATGTACATTATACATTTTTCTCAATTTGGACTTCATGTCTAACTTTGAACCAGGTGTTACTATTTACCATATAGTTACCATTTCCAATGTTCATCATTCTTTGGGTCAATATATATTTCCATCTGGTATTATTTTCCTTCTGCTTAAAAGATTTTCTTTCTTTCTGTCTTTTTTTTCTGAGAGTCTTGTTATGCAGTTCAGACTGGCCTTCAACTCCCTAGTTAGTCCAGGCTGCCCTCAAACTTGCAGCAGTCCTCCTGCCTCAGACTTCCAAGTACTGGAATTACAGGTATGTGTCACCACACCCAGCCTTTAATATTTCTTACCAGGAAGACTAGATTATGGTAAACATTTTTCATATTTTGTGTGTCGGTAAATGTCTATTTTTTTTTCTTTTTTGGTGTTTAAAAATTGAAATACAATTCACATATCATAAAATTCACCTTTTAAAACTTAACTCAGAATAGTTCAGTGGTCTTTAGTCTTTTCACAAAGCTGTACCACTATCACAAGTGTCTCACTGCAGAACATTTTATCCTCCCACAAAAACCCATATCTGTTATTCACCACTTTCCTTTACCCATCTCCCTCAACCCTGGCAACCACTATATCTATTTTCAGTCTCCAATTTTTTATTTTTTGAAATTCTACATTGAAATTATTTTCCTTACAGTTTCTTATGGATATTTTCCCATTATCATATCAAATTATTTTCAACAATCAGCTGCTACCCTTACACATTAATGTATTTTTCCTTTCTGACTGTTTGTTTTGTTTTGTTTTGCTTTTTTGTTTTTTTTTTTACAGCTTTTAAGATTCTTTTAGGTTGGGCTTGGTGGTACATGTCTGTAATCTCAGCAGTCTGGGAGGCTGAGGCAGGAAGACTACGAGTTTGAAACCCAGCCTGGGCAATTTAGCAACTTAGTGAGACTTCATCTCAAAATTTTTTAAAAAATTAAAAAGGGTTGGGGATATAGCTCCGTGTGAAGGCCCTGGGCTTAACTCCCAGTATTACCTAAACCAGAAGCATAACGTTTTTAGCTGCCATTATTTGTACAAATATCCTCCAAAGATCCTCAGAGTAAAACATTGTGATGTTACAGGGAGGAGGAGGGACCTTTAACAGGCGGCATCCAGGTTTTAGGCCCCTGGGGATGCACTCAGAAGGGAGACTGGGCCAACAGCGCCTTTCTCCTCTTCCCTCTTGTTCTTTGCCAAAAGGCGAATTAGCTTTGCCCCATCACAAGCTCCAGCCAAAGACTACAACCTCTAAAACTCAGAGCCTATTAAACTTTTCTCTTTTAAGTTCATTATCTCAGACATTTGTTGCAGTGATAGCTTGTTCACACAGTAGAAATTTGATGTTGCTATGTCTTGGTGTAGTTTTGTTTTGTTTTTTTTCTCTTTGGTTTTGAGTTTCTTATTTGGGGGACTCAGTGAGCCTCTGGGGTAGTTTCCTTCAAATATAAGACCATTTCGGATTTTGTTTCTTCAAATAATTTTTGGTTCCTCTAGTTCCTCCCCCACCTCATCTGGGCACCCTATTTAGATGTATATTAGGCTTGAAATTACCCGCAGTGCTCACTGATGCTTTTTTTAAAATTCATTTTTCCCTATATTTCAATTGGATAATTTTAATTAATTCTTAATTTTTTGTTTGTTTGTTCTGAGACAGGGTCTGGTTGTGTAGCACAGGCTGGCCTTAAACTCCTCAACACAACCCTTTCACCTCAGCCTCCCTAGTGCTGGGATTAAAGGGCGCAGCACCACACCCAGCCTGGCGTTTCTGTTTTAAAACCCAGGTTTTGATCCATTTTGATTTTATTTTAGTGTATAATGAGAGATATAGGTCTACATTCAATCTTCCGCATGCAGATACCAGATTTCTCAGAACCATTCAATCAGCCTTTTTATTTTCTGCAATGTCTATCTTGCCATTAGTCACATCCAGTGGATTTTTAATAGTACACATTGTACCCTTGTCTCTGTAAGTTTGATTTGCATGGTTTTATATCCTCATGCTTCTACTTAACTTTGAACATATGGAGTAAAGTTATAAGAGTTTTAGTTGATTACTGATTTGAATAATGGTGTCAGTTCTGGTTCATTTTTAATTGATAAATTCCCCCCAACACACAGACACACATATTATGGGACATATTTTCCCAGTTCTTTGCAAGTCTGGTAATCTCATGATTAGATGCTAGATGTTATAAGTCCTACCTTGCTGGGACACAGATGTTTCCTGTAAGTATTCATGATGCCTGTAAGTATTCATGAACTTTGTTTTCGCATGTGGTTAAGTGACTAGGAAACAGTTTAATACTTTGGACTTTAGTTTTATGATTTGTCAGATGAAACAATGTCCATGTCAAAGCTAATTATTCTCTCATGGAGAAAACACCCTTTTTGGTATCCTGGGCCAGACCCGTAAATCCTGGATTTTCCCACAGTCTGGCCTGTGGGAAGAGACCCTATTCCCTGTCCTCTGTGAGTTCCGGCCATTGCTACCTTTATTCCTTTCACTGGTCTCAAGTGTTTCCTCACACACCTGAGCTGACCAATGTGCAGCAAAATATTCAAGGAGAATCATCTGGAGATCTTGGAAACAGTTTCTCTATCAAGTCCCTTCCTCCGTGGCACCTGTCCTGAAAATACTGGTTCATTTGGCCTCACGAACTCCAGCTTCACTGCCTCAGTTTAGGGAGACTGCTGCCCCTCCCTGTGCCATGGCCTGCAGACTGTCTCCAGTATGAAGAAAATCGGGATGAGCCCACGACAAGGAGTTGCCCACAGACATACAAGTGTATAGCTGTAAGTTGTGGATATATAAGAAACTTACCCAGGGTGAAGGTTCAGAAAAGGGTACTTTTGTGAGTGAGGCAGCTGCTTGTGACTTTAAGCCTGACCTTGAGCTGGGCTCAGTAGAGGGAGAAGAGTATACTAGGAAGGCACTGCCTGGTGACTGCAGTATCCTAGAGGCAAGAGGAGAAGCAGCAAGATGGGGATCCAAGAGAAAGAAAGAGAAAGGAGCTAACATTTAAGAACAGCTCTCAATTAGGCTGAGAGCAGAGGAAAAGCCTTCCAAGGAAATAGTTTGAAGAAATGTTAAGGCACAAAAAAGAAAGGTCAGTGGAAAGGAGGGAAAATGTAGAGACATTTTTAGCAAAGGCTCTGTGGAATTGGGCGTTGTGTTGATGTGGCCTTGAAGGAGAGTGAAAAGCCAGTACTGATTCTGACATTCAGACTTCTGTCCACGCGTGGGGAAGTATTTGAAGTGATTCTCTGTGGTGTCTAGCTCAAGACACTGCTGGCCACCTGTGGTACTTAAAGATCCAGCATATTATACAAAGGACACATTCAACTCACAAAGGGCTGCTGACAAACCTGTAATTTTAAAATAATTCTACCAGCCACGTGTTCTACTAAAAACTCCTCCTCCCAAGACACATCTCAGGATAACATGCATATGTGACCTTTAGATCAATTCTGTTGAAGGTTGCTATTTCCCAGGTTATTAAATTGGGGAGAAATTTTCTGCAACATTTTGTTACTGCCTACATCGGTGACAGCTGTATATGTAAAGCACCTCTAGGCCCTGCTCTTTTTTTCGTTGCTTCTAGTAGAATAATTGAAACCACAAACAGCAAGCTGGAAGCTGGAGACAGAAAGACTGAGGATGCTGAATATATAGTGATAAATTCTTCTCAGAGCTGGAACGAGTTGAGTTCTCTCTGCCTACTTGGAGGCTGTCTTTGTTCACCAACAGCAATACCCGGAATTCATAGTGTGCTTGCTATGCACCACACAGGCCCCTCCAAGCTCCTCATGGTATTAGTTGACACATCAATGTTGCGAAATAGACTCATTTCCAGCGATGAGCTGAGACACAGAGAGATTAAATAGTTCTTGCTTCCCTGAAACCAAAGTCCAACACAAAATCTTCTAGGTGAGCTTTAAATAGCAGAAATAAATCCAAAGGTCAAACAGGGGAAACAGAGGTTGACAGTGGGAAATAAATTCAATACAAGGATGTGAATTTGGGATCAAACTCATGACCTCATGTTTGCCAAGCAGGCACTTAAGATGTTGAGCTAAACCTCCAGCCCTGAAGACTGACTGCTTTATTCCATAGGACCTTCTGTAAATTGTCCATCCAAGAAAGATAGAAGACGTGTCTATTAGCTGGTCCCAGCCCCCAGCACACTGATAAACTTTTTGCTGAACAATGTGCTAAGCAGCATTCTTCTTCCTCTCTTTGTCTCTGTCTCTCTTTCTCTCTTGTTGAGACAGAGACTCGTTATGTAGTGCAAGCTGGCCTTGAATTCATTTTGTAATCTATATGATCTCAAACTCACAGCAGTCCTCTTGCCTCAGCCTCTCTAGTGCTAGAATTATAGGCAGGCACCACTACACCCAGCCTTAAGCACTGTACTTTTTCTTTCCTCCTTTTATTTTACAGAGAAAAATAAAATAAAACAAAGTTTCAAAACAAGATAATAGAAGAGTAACAATGTTTGATACATTGTGTATTGTTATCTTTAAATTAGTTACCCAGAGTAAAGATACAGGCATTTAATTGTCCAAAAAATATTAGCACAAATCTTTCTTTTCAATGAACTAAGAGAAATTAGTAGTGGAACTATCTTATTTGTGTGTGTGTATTTTATTTTATTTGCTTTCCCCTTCCTTCTCCTTTCCCGCATCCCAGTTGCTTTTTCCTTTTGAGAAGTTTCTTCACATTTCACCATATCTAGTGTATATTTTGGATCTTATTTACTCTTTCAGCTTCTCATACTAGGAGACAATACTATGTTAAGCACCATACTTCTAAGATACACACAAGCAGGGTGAAATCTTACAGACCTACACAGGCACATCCAAAAAGCACTGGGGCAGAAACCAAGTGTGTGGTTTAAACACTGCCAGACAACACTCCTGAGACTGTACGATACTGGTCACCACTTCGGTGACCAAAAAAAGAGGCCAAGCTGAGAGCTTTCAAAGTCACACCACTAGTGCGTGACAGCAGATGGCAGGGGTGGGGTAGGAACACAAAGCCCCATGGGACCCCTGGTTAGGAACACAGTGTTCTTGTTAGATTCATTCTTAGTGTTGCTGGAGAGACCCAGAGCAGGTGGGCACAAATGAGGGGACCGGCAGCAGTGTTGTGACTTTAATCTGCATAATGATGACAAGTGTGCTATATCTTGTAGTCCCTAATATGCATCATATCTGGGGTGGTCAGAGCAGAAGTCCAAAAGGGCTCCCACAAATCTTCAGGACTCACAGACCCTTGCAAGAAGGTCAGATGTGGGCATCTGCAGTCAGCTGGGGCAGAGGGTTGGGAGCGACCAGAGCAGTGTGGGAGCTTCTGCTGCCAAGCACCGCCCTCGCCACTGGACTGTTCCCTATTCAATCCTTTCGACACAGGAGGTTTCTAAGTCCAAGTCCCATGTTGTCTTCTGCTGCAGTCACCCACAGAAGAGCACAGTTTCCACGTAAAGTATTCCATTTCCTGCCCCAAGCTGCTTGACACGTGTCCTGTCTTCTATTTTGTCTTAAGTCTTTATTTTTTTATTTCTTGTGGCACCATGAAGTAAGAACATAGACCTTGGTTTGACTCATCTCTGTCACTTATTGGCTTCCGCGCTCTCACAAATTACTTCCCTGATGCATTAAAAAACTTTTTTCTAAAAGTGAAAAGAAAACCCACAGAATGGGAAAGAATTATAGCCAGCAGCCCCTCAGGACTTATATCCAGAACATATAAAGAATTACAAAACATCAAACACCTCCCACATTCAAAGATCCTCTCCAAAAATGGGCATCTGAGATGAACACACAGTTCTCAGATGAAGATATACAAATGGAAAATAAATACATGAAGAAATATTCACCATCATGGGTCATTTGAGAAGTGCAAATTAAAACAGCATTGAGGTTTCATCTGACTCCGGAAAGAATGGCTGCCATCGAGAAATCAACTGATAACAAATGTTGGTGAGGCTGGGGGAAAAAGGAACTCTGCTCCACTGTTGGTAGGGTATAGACTATGCAACCACTGTGGAAATCAGTATGGAGAATTCTCAGAAGGCTAGGATTGGAAGTTCCATTCAACCCAGCTATTCCCTCTTGGGTATTTTCCCAGAAAAACTGGAAAGGTCATATGACAGTGATATATATGCAGCCATGTGGGAACAACGAAGATGCTCATCAACCGCAGAGTGGATGAAAAAGATGTGGTATTTTTATACAATGGAATATTACTCAGCTATAAAAAGGATGATCTTAAGGCCTTCATAGACAAATGGAGACAACTTGAAGCTATCCTCATTAGTGAAATAAACAAGAATCATATTTATAAATATCACATTGTGTCTTCTAGTATAAAAAAGTAATAAGAAATGTAGGAGTAATAAAACCCAAAATGTGTAATTGCTACTGTAAAAAAAGAGAGGAAAAGAAAGTGCTCTGAAGGATATCACGGCATGTATGTTTAGTGTGTAGGACTGATAACTGTATTACTAAGTTTTTGTTGGATAGTTGAATAGAACTGTTTGCAGTCTCGCTGTTTGAACGTCCACTTTATATGCTTCACTTTGTAACTTGAACAACTATTTGTAAGATGACAATATATAATTATTAACTAGTGATTTCTTACTGTTTATTTTTTGAAATTATGTATTATTTCTACCCTTTTTCTGTTTTGTTTTGTTTTTCTTTAAATTAAAAAAATGCCTAAAAAAACTTTGTTCTAAAGCCTGAAAACAGCTCCAGGGCTTGTTGACAGTCATGGTATTTATCAAAGCGTATACTCAGGGTGTGTAGGATTTGGTTCTGCTGAACACCAGGAACTCTTTGGAGCAAATAACCCAGGACCACTGTTCTCTTTCACTTATTCAACAAGTAGTTGAGCAAGGTATTATTCTAGATGTTGGGCACAGAGCAGTGACCAAGTCAGACAGCAGCCCTACCTTTTCAGATTCTGCTCATGGAAAGCACCACAAATAAATTAATTTAAAAAGGTAATGAGTTTTGTGAAAGAAAAGAAACAGGGTATAATGAGGTGTGATTGAAAACTATGGTGCATGTTTAAATAAAAAATTATCACAACCCAAGTCACATTGCCATTAATCCCTCTCAGACTACGCCTTGTCACTTCAGCCATGTGTCCCATTGTCCCTGCCCCTTTCTGAAGCAGATCTGAAGTCATCTTTTGTGAGTGTCCTTAGTTGTGCAGCTGTGACTGACTCTATGCCCTGCATGGATTCAAAATATTTATTCTGCATGGCCATTTTGACTTTGGAGAAGAGCCAGAAGTCACAGGCTCCTAGATTTGGTGAATAAGGTGGATGTGGATGTGCCACATTGTGTTATGAGCCTGCTTTTCCATTGGATGACACTAGGCACCAGCATTCACCGAGAATTCCTGGTCACACCTCATGAAGACACCCATGGGATAAGTGTGCTTGAGGCAAGGAGGAGTATTTTGAGGGACCGTTGGTCTTTAACGCATATGCAATAGATAAATATAGAAATGAATGTAGTTGTATGAATATGCATGGGCAAGCATACTTGTATTTCTTAAATAAGAAGCAGAACTCAGAACCCAGACTTCAGTTTCCAAATTCTATTCTCCATAAAACAAAACAAGATATCTTAAAAAAATGTCTGACTCCAGAGCAGGAGCAGGGAAAGTACAAAACCTTAAATCCCTTCTAGTACCAGAAAGTAAGGAATTACTCAAAAATTATAGGAACAAATTTTTAAAACATAAAAATCAATGTAAACATGCTTCCCATGGCCAAATCTGGGACAACTTGACTAACAAAATAAGGCTAGCACTGATTTATAAAGAATAGAATAAAATAAATATCCTTGAGTACATACTAACATAAAATTGAATAAATAAATGGAGGAGAATGGACTGTGTTTCTTATAATAGAATTTTAGTTAATGTAGATAAAAACATGAAAATAGAAAGTCACCATTTGATACATACCACTATAATAATTGGTATAGGCAAGAACCACCGAAGAGAGCTAAAATTTGTAAACAAAACTGTGATGAGAAACTTGTTTAGTTTTTTATTTTGTTTTGTTTTTATTTTTGTATTGGGGATTGAACTCACGACCTCATGCTTGCTGGGCAGGCACTTCTGTCATTGAGCTAAATCCCCAGTCCCAAATTCTCATTTCTTTTCTTTTCTTTTTTGATACTGAGAATCGAACTCAGGACCTTGCACTTGCCAGGCAGACTCTCGTGCCACTGAGCATATCCCCAGTCCTTTGTTTGGTTTTTAAGTCTCTCCCCAACAAAAAACATAGCAAGCAACTTTCAGTAGAGAAACTTGGCAAGCACTTCCTCAACCAAGTGATCTAATTTAAAGTGAAAAGATGGAGAAAGATGTATGATGCTAAGAGTAATCTAAAGGAAGCTGGAATAGCTGTATTAATTTTAGACAAAGTAGATTTTTCTATGTTGTTTGGTTTTTGAGACAGGGAACTGAAGTCCAAGTTGACACTGAACTTACTAAGTAGCTCAAGAAGTCCTTGGACTTGTGATCCTTCTGCTTCAGTAAATAGATTTCAAGCCACAGAATGTATCATCATGGATAAAGGAAGTGATTTTATAATGATAACCAAAAGGACACAACAATGCCAAATGTTTATACACATCACTGATAGAGCTTCAAAGTACATTGAACAAATACTGTTAGGGTTCAGTACACAAATCCTCATATGAAGTCAGAGGTTTTAATATTTTTTACAAAAATTGATCAGGATAAAAGAGTTGTAAATGTGGTAATCCCTCCCTACCTGTGGTGTCACCTTCTGTGGTTTCCATTATCCTCAGTCAACTATGGTCCAAAAATTTTACATGGAAAATTCCAAAATTAAATGGTTTATAAATTTTAAATTGCACATTGTTTTGGGTTACATCTCATACCATTTGGCTCTGTCTCATCTGGGACTTTGTGTATCCATGCTGTATATGCTACCCTCCTATTAGTCACGTGGTAGCCATCTTGGTTATCATAGTGCCTGTCACAATATCACAGTGCTTGTGATCAAGTAACCCTTATTTTATTAACAAAAGCTCTCAAGCACAAGCATAATGATACTGGAAGTTTCAATATCTGAGAAGTCATAAAGTGCTACTTAAGTAAACAAGCAAAAAATGCAATAAGATATTTATATAGAGACCAAAAAGAGAGTGTAATATAGACAACAATCATATAACTTTTTTTACACACACACACACATATTTTTTTTTCAGTACTGGGAATCAAACCCAGGACATCATGAATGCCAGTCAAACACTCTACTACTGAACTACATCCACAGCCTACTATAATACATTCTTACAATTTTTCTATTCATTATTATGATTAATCTCTTATGTCTAATTTATAAGATAAAATTTTCATAGATACATATAAAAAATCATATTATGTATAGAGTTCATACCATTCTCAGTTTCTGGTATGCACTAAGGGTCTTGGAATATATTTCCAATGAATAGGAAGAGATTATTATACAATGATCAGCTGACTTAACCTGCTTGATAGTCATTGAATGCTCCACCAACAACACCCGTGTACAAGTTCTTTTCAAGTGCGCACAAAACATTCACTAACATAGATCATAGTCTACTCACACAAGAAGTCTCAATAAATTCAAAATAATTCAATCAACAAATTAGATATTAATAACAAAAATACTCTTAGACGCATTCTTCAAATAATTAGAAACTAAATGACACAACACATGAGCAAGGGAAGAACTCAAAAGGAAACTAAAACTTGTTTTTTATCAATAAAAATAAAAGCACCAACAAATCAGAATTTGTGGGATATTGTTAAGGTAGATTTGAGTGGGAAACTTAGAGCCTTCAGACCTTTATGATAGAAAAAAGTTTTTAAGTCAGCAACCTTAACTTCTGTCTTAAGGCACTAGGAAAAGGCAGAGCAAATTAAATCCAAAGTAAACAGATGACAGCAAAATCTCAGGACCAAAGCATAACTGATGAAACAGGAAACAGAAAGCCAGTAAAGAAAATCAATAAAACCAAAGGCTGTTTTGAGAGAAAAATCAATAGAATTGGTAAAACTATTGCCAGCAGTAATAAGCTAACAGGGATAAACAAACTGGGCATAGTGGCACAAGCCTTAGCACTTAGCACTCTGAGGGTGACACAGGACGACTGCAAATGTGAGCCCACTCTGAGCAATCAGGTGACTTACAAGGACCCTGTCACAAAATAAAGAGTAAATAAAGAGCTGGAAATGTACTGTAGCTCAATAAAAGGCTCTCAGTTCATTATCTAGTGCCACAAAACAAAAAGGAAAGCATTTGACCATGGGGGATTTACCATTGGAAGGCAAAGTTGCTTTAACCTTTGAAATCAAGTCAGTATAGTTCAACATTAACAAACTTTAAAAAACAAGCAGAACAAAAAACTATCTCCATAAATTTTGAGAAAGCATGTAACAAAAATCCATCCCTAATAAACATTTTCAGGATGCTCAGATTAAAAGGAAACTTCTTCAACCTAAAAAGGCAAGGATGGTTTGATATATACAAATCAGTATGTGTAATATGTCATGCAAGCGCTAAATCACACAATCATCCCAATAGACATCAAAAAAGCCTTTGGACAAGTGTGATGGTGCTCGCCTATAATCCCTGCACTCTGGAGGCTGAGGCAGGAGGATCACTGCAAGTTTGAGGCCAGCTTGCCTTACAAAGTGAGTTCAACGTCATTCTGAACTACACAGGGAAACCCTCTCTCTCTCAAAAAAAAGAAAAAGAAAAAGCGCATTTGACAAAATCCCACATCCAATCATGATTAAAAAGCCCGAGTGAAAATAGGGATAGAAGGATCTAATGTGACATTGATAAAAGCCATTCATGAAAAACCTGCTTGTCAACATTACACAAATGGCAGGGGGAGTTTTTCCTCTAAAATCAGGAACAAGACACAAGTGTCACTATTACCACTTCTATTCAACATAACACTTGAAATATCAAGCAAGAGAAGGAAATAAAAGATATATATAAGGAAAAGGTAAAACAACCCTTATTGAGGGGTCACATGATCCTTTTTAAAAAGACCCAGAAAACACCACCACAAAAATCCTAGAATAAACAAATTTATCAAAGTAGTAGGATACAAAGTAAATGTTCAAAAATCAATAGCAGTCATGTACACCACCAAAAAACTCATTGAGAAAGAAATTAGCGAAACAATTCTGCTCAATAGTTTAAAAAAGTCAAATATTTAGGAATCAAACTGACCCAAAATGTGAAAGACCTCTACAATGAAACCTATAGTATTTTTTAAAAAGAGAATGAAGAAGACATCAGAAAATGGAAAGAAATCCACTGTTCCTGGATAGGTAAAACTAATATTGTTAAAATGGCTATGTTACTAAAACTATTGTATAACTTTAATGCAATCCCAAGCAATATACCACAGCATTCTTTACAGAACTAGAAAAATAAATCCTAAAATCTATATGAAACCAGAGAAGATTTATAATGGCAAAAGCAATTCTGGGTAACAAAAGCAAAGTAAGAATATCACAATTTCAGATTTCAAATTATATTGTAAAACTACAGTGATTAAAAACAGCATGGTACCGGCACAAAAGCATGTGGATCAATGGAGCAGAATAGAGGATCCAGCCATCTGATCTTTAACAAAGGGACAAAAACATACACTGGAGGGAAGGCAGCCTTTTTTAACAAATGATGCTGGGAAATCTGGTTACCCACATGCAGAAGAATGAATCTAGACCAGAATCTCAAATTTTGTTCTAAAATCACATAAATATGGTCCAAAGAACTACATATCAAAACAGAAACACTGGGTGTGCTAGAAGATAAAATAAGCAAAACTTTTGAAAACATAGACATAAGCAAAGACTTTCCAAACAGAACACCGATTGCAAAACAAACACCACTAAGAAGCAACAAACAGAATGATATCAACTTAAAGGCTTCCATACAGCAAAGGAAAAACCAATGAGATGAAGACACAACACACAGGATGGAAAAAAGTTTTTTTCAGTTATTCCTTGGACAGAATACAGTATCTACAATATCTAAATAACCCCCCAAAATTAGATGTCCCAAAATAAAAGATCCAATTTAAAAATAGAAAGGAATACACGCTGTTCAAAAAAGAATTACAAATGGCAGAAAGATACATGAAAAAAATGTGAGCAACTTTGGCTATTAGAGAAATGCAAGTCAAAACAACACTGAGATGCCATCTCATTCTAGAAAGAATGGCTATCATCAAGAAATCAAATAATAAATCCTGTCAATACTGCAAGGGAAAAGGATTCCTTCCACATTGTTGGTGGGAATATTTCTATAGAAATCAGTACATATGGAGAATCTCAAAAACAAACTAAAACTAAACTAGAAATAGAAGTTTCACAAGTCTCAGCTACACCTCTTCTGGGTTACCTTCCCAAAAGAATTAAAGGCGTCATATATTAGTGACCCATGTATAGCCATGTTTATAGCAGCACAACTCATAATAGCTAAATCTCAGGAGCAGCTTATATGTCCATCAACAGATGAATGTGTAAAAACATGGTACTCATATGCAATGGAATCCTAAGTCATAAAGCAGTATAAATTTGAGTCATTTGTAGGAAAATGGATATGGCTTGAAATCGTAGTGCTAAACAAAAGAAATCATACACAGAAGCTTAAACATCGTACGGATTTCCTTATATGAGAAACCCAAAGTATAAATAATTTAAACAACAAAATAGAAGCCAGCAGGAAGGCCAGAGATTATTGGTCAGTGGCACAGCGCCTTCCTGGTATGAGGTCCTGAGTTTGATTATCATTTACCAAAAGTTTTTTTAAAAGTCAGTAGGAAATAGCAGTAGACCTTTTATAGATGGAAACAGGTCTAGGGATGCAGGAAGAGGAGGGGAAGGGGAAATGCAAAGGACTAAGTGTGATACGTACATGGACTGACTCCTCACAATGAGTGTATTCATCATGTATCACAAGTATGTATTAAAAACAAACAAATGACATAACATGTGCTAACAAGGGTGTGGAGGATCTGGAAATCTTGTGAATCTTCGGTACTGGGGATTGAACTCATAACTGCCTGCTTGCAAGGGAGGCGCTTATGCCACTGAGCTAAATCCCCAGCCCCAATTTTGTGAATCTTTGTGACAACACAAATTTTACAACCAGCAAGGCGTGTGGAGCACGCCTGTAATCCCAGCACTTGGGAGTTTGAGGCAGGAGGATCGTTGCAAGTCTGAGACCAGCCTGGGTCACAAAGTGAGCTCAAGGTCAGCCTGAACTGCATAGTGAGACCCTGTCTCCAAAAAAAAAAGTTACAACCAATTCAGAGCACATTCTGGAAGTTTCTTAAAAAGGTCAGCATACAATGACTACATTACATAGGCACCTATTTTACTGATAGGTATGATTCAAAAGAAAAATTCATTTATAACAAAATGAAGGCTTGTATGCATATGTGCATAAAAACTTTGTAAGGGTTGAAAAGTGGGAACATTTCAATTGTCCAAAATGGGTAAATAGATACATTAAGGCACATCCATAAAACAGAATACAACTCAGCAATAAAAAGACTACACTACTGATACATACAACAATATGAGTGGGAGAAACCAAATCAAAAAGAGTATATCCTAGTTGATTCCATTTATATAAAACCTGAAATTGAGTTGGGTGTAACATCTGTAATCCCAGCACTCAGGAGACAGAAGGGTCACCAAGAGTTTAAGGCCAGCCTAAACTGCATAGTGAGATCCTGCCTCAAAAAACAAAACAAACAAAAACCCTAAAACTGTAAACAATCTGTAATGACCACAAACAAACCAATAGTTGCTTAACAATGGGTGACAGAGAGGTATGGGGCAGGGGTTGCAAAGGTATAAGAGAAAACTTTTTTGGTAACAGGTATGTTCACTATTTTGAGGTAGCAATGATTTCACATGTTTATATAAAGTTGTAGATTTTAAATATGCACAGTTTACCATAAAGTTTTTATAAATATAAAACCTGAGTGTATATAAACTTTATAAATAAACTTTAGTGTGTGTATAGTTTTTAAGATATAATCAACATACAATAAACTGCCCATGTTTATATATTAATTTTTTCAGACTTCATCCCAGGAATAAAAATATTATCTCTTCCCATGTTTCATCAGTTACAGAAAGTCATACATCCACACCTAATTCCAAGAAAGCAGGACAGTGCATTCTTACTACAAGCCTAGGAGGAGAGCTGAATATTCGTCCACAGCCCTAGTGATTTCTACATTCAGCAGTAAACATGCTGTGTTTGTTTTTAATAAACAGAACAAATCTCCCACTTGTTACCTAACAGAATTCACATTCATTTGCAGAAGCACAAACAACAGCGGACTTAGCCCTTACTTGCCAGTCTTGCAAAGATTCAGCTGCTTTGCTTGTGACAGGGAGGAACTTGTGATTAATCAAGTCGCCCAAAACTTTCCCTACTAATTTTAGAAATTAGCATTTCTTAAATGAACTAAGAGAAAGCACGAGTTCTCCCAGCTCCTGCTTTCTGTCCCACTAAGTTTAATGTAAGTCACAAAAGGGACCGGAAGCTCAGATAGACTCCACAATGACAAAATCCTTTTCTATGATTGAATCTCTTTGCAGTTGAGAAATTTTTTTTCATGGCCAACAAAAAGAATTTTAAAAGGTAAACTAATTTCCTTTTACACTGTGACAAATTAGTCAGAATATTGAAGCAAAAGCCCTATAGAATGTGAAAGTGTTCACACCCAAAATGTACAAAAACTCTTGTGCATTAATATGGAAGAAAAGAGATCTTCTTTTTCTAGTGTCATACTAGATTGTACCCCACCCCTGGCAGACCTTCTTCCCAAACCATACTTTTTCTATCTTTGTTATACGTACTTTTATGTATTTTTAATTTTTTTAAAAAGAAAACAAACATCCTAATAGTCTTGAGGGAACATGGGAAGTTGACTAAAGGAAAATATATGCAAATATCTGAGAAAGAAATTACTCTTCTATGCTGATTATATTTTTGCTTTTTTGTTTTATTTTATTTTTTGAGACAGGATCACACTATGTAGTCTAGGCTGGTTTTGAACAACTCACTATGGACCCAAGGTTGGCCTTCAACTCATGGCAATCCTCCTGCCTCAACCTCCCAAGTACTGGGATTACAGGTGTGTGACAACCAGTGGAAATTATTCTAAGAAATAATCTGAATCAAAATAGCCATAAGTGATGTTGGAACTTGGGGGTCTGAACAAGAAAGCAACAAATCCTTCCTCCTGGTAAGCAGCCGCCAGAGTGAGCAGGGAGCACACCAGGAAAAGAACAACTCCGTGTCTCCTGTGAGCCTGCCACCCACCCCCACGCCCACGCCCCCACCTCCCATTTAGCAACTGGAAGGTGTTAGGACAGCTGGAGTTGATCCGCAACTAAGGCACATAAAGCAACTAAATGCTTGTGTTGCTGGGTAGGTTATGCTGACCTGGGGCCAGAGGTCTGGGTATCTCTTGGGAGTATGACTGTATGCAATATAGCAAATATGGGGGATTTCCTTCTACCTTGCTTTGAAGGCAAATACTGTTTTCACTGTTTTGTTTTGTTCTGATCAATTGTATTGCTCTATTCAATATTCTGTTTTTATAGGTTTTATAATGTTCTGTTTTGGGTTTGATTTTGCTATACCTGATTCAAAGAACAACTATTGTGAAGATAACGAGATACACTATGGTAAATATTATGCTACCCCTGCTGTGATGTTCTATATCAATTTCACTGCACTGTCTCAATTGGCTTTGTTCTGTATTATTTTACTACCTTCAAAATAAAAAAAATAGCCAGGAGTGACCATTTCTGCTAGAAATTTGGCAAATATCTTTTAAAATGAAAATACCCTATATTATGGAGGCTATCAAATCCATATTTGTAGCAGGGTAAGCAGCTGGTATAAACTTGCTATCTAAGAGTAACAGGGTTGTGCATATTTACATAATTTACCATTGCTCTCTTGTTTTTGAGACAGAGTTTCCCTACACAGTTCAGGTTGGCCTTGTAAAAAGGAAAAACTATACAAGAGAAATTGTTCTTTTTAAAACTTGGTTCTTTTGAACCTGCCTAGCTCTGTCACTGCTTCATGGCTTTGTAATTACGTTCTTGATCTCTGCCTGTAACCACGAGAGCATAGTCAAACATACAGGACTATTGTACCAAGCTTCGTAAGCTGATGATCATTAATCTACCCCTGTAACCGATGATCTCACTCTCCTAGCTAATCAAAAGAACTGCCGGGCTGTCTGCCTTGCCTTTAAACTTCCTTGTGCATCATATAAAAGCCCTAGACTACCAGAGATCGGGACCTGATATTCTGGGAATGACCTTGATCTGTGCCCAGGGACATAAGTAAATCTGCCTCCCTATCCTGTGTGTCATTTTGGTGTTTCAGCTTGCCTTTGCACTTGAACTCAAGGTGATCCTCCTGCCTCAGCCTCTCAAGTGCTGGGATTATAGGCATGTGCCACTATGCCTGGCTGGTGGTACATATTTTAAATTTTCTGTTTGCTTCTATGTATCTTTAAGTTTTCCATAATAAACATGTACTCCTTGTATAACAAAATACATACGTTAATCCCTCCTTTTAGTTGAAGTCGGTATTGTTATTTTAAATCTCTTTATCCTTCTCCTATGTTTCATTTTTCTTTCATGTTTCATGCCAGTTTCTTTCATCTTTCACTAAAAGACCTAATTGTCATTTTGAAATTGTACTTATCAGGCTCTTCAGCTCTTTCTAAATCTTTACCTTGTACTTGATTAAATTGATCTTGCTTTCTAAAGACCATTATACCATAATAGGTTCGGGTTTTTGAAAAGGCCTTTGTAGTTGCTTGTTAGCAGCAGAGTTATATTTTCATTACATTTTCAACTAAAATGTATCCACTTAAATCCACAGGGCAGACTGACAACTAAAAACACACTCATACTGTATTCTTTTGACTAAAAATAGACATTACTTTCTACATGCCCTAGCTCTGTGAACACATGAGTATCATTGTGCGTCTGTAAAATGCATGCCAGACACAGGCTTAGCCACTTCAATTGGTCTTCGCCATAATGGTAGGAAGGTGATTGATTTCTGCTGGTTGCAGACCGGCTTAGCGAGAGTCTGTACCACACCAGAGAATAGGCAGTAACAGCAGGAGCTGGGTCATATAGATGGCATCTAGGAAGGGACAAGGTGGTACAGAAATAAAACTATGTATGAGGTTGTATTCAAGAAATGCCACACCCGAGATCAGCTTCACACCCATAGGCTCTCTGAATCCTCAGGGAATCCTGTAACTCTGGTCCCTAGGACTTCGTAAGGGATGAATCAGCAATGCAGTTGCAGGGGGCCCTGTGTTCTGAGAGGCCCTGTGTTCAGAGGGACCCTGGCACATGGACTTTAGTGCTCTATGGTTGCCCTTTTGAAAGTTTCAGTAATTTTATCTTTGAATTTGTGTTTTGCAGGTAAAGCCTGGTGGACGTCAGAGCATTATTTCTGCCTGCTGCCAGCTCCCCTGTCCCCAAGACATCCCTGGCAGTCTGTCCTCTCCTGCCTGGTACCTGGGGCTCTGCCCAGCCTATCCCTCTCCTTGTCTGTCCTCCCCACTGTGACCTTCCTCCTGCACACATCCAAACTGGCAGCTAAGTCCAGTCTACAGCGGGGGTGGGTTGGACCAGGCCCATATTTGCTGTCACCATTTGCCCACAGTAGTGACCCGAGTTTAACCCTGGGGCACTTCCTTGGCAGAGCCTGGCAGGCAGCAGCAGCCCCTACCCTAACTTGGCAGCACCACGACAGTTTGGTGGGGGCAGTTTGCTGTGGGTAGTCTTCTGACCCACCCCCAGCCCAGGTACTGAGTTTGCCTGGCACTCAGGTTGCCATCTGCTGCGTGTGCACCTGTCACCAGGCACCCTTGCTGCGCTGGCCTGCTGCTGGAGGGAGGAGCCCTTTCTCTGCCCTAGGAAAGAGCTACAATAAATAGCAAAATCAGAGAGCACAAAAGAAAGAAAATGCTTTATATTTCAGGGCTTCTAAGGGCGCTTTTTTCAGCTTTTTGAAAAAGGCCTGCATTTTCACTTTGTAGCCAAGGCTGCGGTCCCATAATCAGCCATATGTCACTGTAGCTTGAAGCACTCATGGGAGGGAACAGTTCACTCTGAGAAAGGTGACTTATTTGCTTCTTCCACCCTTATTTACCCTGCCTTTAAAGTGTTTACTCGGGAGGCCTCCTGACTTCTCTTCCTGGTGTTAGAAGACCAGCGGCAGGCCTGGTTATCTGCAAGGAAGCTGCCAACACCCCACCCCCCATGGTTTCTTTTTCTTTTCTTTCTTCTTCTTCTCTTTTCTTTCTTCTTCTTCTTTTCCCTCTCCTCCTCCTCCCCTCCTCCTCCTCCTTCTTTTCTGAGACAGGGTCTCTCTAGTACAGGCTGGTCTTGAATTCACTATGTAGTCCAGACTGGCCTTGAACTCACAGCAATCCTCCTGCTTCAGCCTTCCAGGTGCTGGAATTACAGAGGGTGTGCCGCCATGCTTAGTTCCCATAGGGTTTCTTGACTGCATGGGATGAGGTGATAGGAAGCACTGGGGAGGGAAATGTGAAGTTTACAATTTAAGACTGTTAAACAGTGTCACTAACCATTGCCTCCCATAACTATACTCCTGTAACTTTGTGGTTTGATACTGTGTGTTCCTCCTTGTCTCCAGGAAAGACACATAGAAAGCTGGCTGGTTGAATAGAGAAGGGCTGTTTATTATCATTCAGGAAATTCCCCCAGGAAG
This sequence comes from Cavia porcellus, assembly GCF_034190915.1. Lineage (NCBI taxonomy): Eukaryota > Metazoa > Chordata > Mammalia > Rodentia > Caviidae > Cavia > Cavia porcellus. Next base: position 38,657,547 of record NW_026947501.1, on the reverse strand, counting down.
TGGGTTGGTACAGGGGTGGGAGGCAATGCATAAAGAGAACAGTCCCAGAATACGTTCCTTCCAGCTGTATGGAAAGCCACTTTCTGTAGGTTTCTCTGCTGAAAAGATAGTTATCGGCATGAAGACACCAGCTTGAATGCCAAATGGGCTCTGAAGACTGTCCTGAGCCATTGCTTATTCCTGCAGATAAAGATCTCAATGCATTGGAAAAAACAGCTTGGTACAATGTTGTACTGGCACCAGCCAGTCCACAGGGTCATCTGCACAAGGCAGAGACAGAACAGACAGTTCCCAGCAGAATACGAGCCTGGAGGAGGAAGGACCATGTAGCTGGCTGGATTTTCTCACAGCAGCAATGCATGCTTCAAGCCCTAATCTTAGCTCTTCTTTTTTTAACGACCCACATATATCATATGCAAATCAACTATAAATTGCATAATTATACTTTGTCCAACAGTAAGCTTTCAAAATGCAAATCACTCTGGTAATAAAGAAATAGATTACATCAATTTCAGTTAACTCTATTTAATCGTTTAGGAGATTCCCCCAGGGGGTAGGACGGAGTAGGGGTGGGAGGAGATTTTGGGGGACCATAGAGTATAGGTCTTGGTAAGTAGGTTCCTCCTGGCATCACCTTAAAACTGGGATAGGGCTGATGAAGAGCTCCCAGGGTAACCTGTTAAAAGGGGAACTTCTCTGAGTCAACGGCTGCCCTGCAGCTCGTGAAATTGGCATTTATGTTCTAGAAACAGGAAACATCAGAAATACTTATATGCTAGAGGTAGGCTTTAGATTGCACCCTTGCCTGCCTCAAATCTGTGCTTAGCTGTATGTGTCAGCCAAACATAAGATGATAAACATCCAACTCATCTAGGCAAGACTTGAATTTCTAGTCATTTATGTTTTCTACCATTTTCAGTCTTGTGTATTGGGGCTGAAATTATCCCTAAAAGTTCACATATTACAGGCTTGGGTCTCAGTGCAGCAGGTTTTGGGGGTGCTTTAGGAAATGAACAGAACACAAGGGCTGTGACCTCATGAATGGATTGACTCGCGTAGATTCGAAGTTTAATGGGGTTTTAGCAAGAGGTTTTGTTACAAAGACCCCCTTTCACATCTGCCATGAGGTGAGCAGCTGCCTCTCACACTCTTCTGCTGTGATGTTCTGCTGACCACAGGCACAGACAACCGAGCAGGGCGACCACAGACAAACCTCTGGAACCGTGTGCCAAAATTCACCTTTTAAATGCAAAATATCAGCTATTTGCCAGGGATTGAAAGCTAAGTATCACAAGCCATTTTTTTCACCATTAAAAAAAAAAAAAAAACTAGAATGCATTCTTAGGAATGGGGTTAGAGAGCAGAATAAAACAATAGCAAAATAGTTCTTTCTTTTGCTCTTTTCTCCCTGTCCCTAACCAGAAGGCAAAGTAGCAAACATTGGGATTCCTTTGCTTCTGTTCCTTGTCTACTGCTCCCAGGTTCCTGCAAGTCCCACCCTTGTTCCCCTCCTCTGTAGAACTGATAACATCTTGCAAGGTGTTATGCACATGTACCAATTCCCTGCAATGAATGTAATCATATGTAGTACAAATACGCATGAATAAAAGCCAAAAACAAGAGAGAAACAGGGATTGATTGCATCTAAGCAGAGAGCATTATAGTCAAAACATAGCAGTAAAATACAAGAAAAAAAATTTCAGGGACCCAAGGGCTGGTTTCATCCCCTAGGATTTCTTCCAGTGCAGAGGCCTCAAGGCTGCACTCTGAGCCACCCTATCTGGAGAGGCCTGGAAGGCTGTGTATGAGCACCATGCCTGGAAGGAGTCATACTTCCACTTACCATGATTTAGTCACTTATCCTCCTTAACTACAGGAAAAGCCAAAACAAGTGATCAGTGTGAAGCCCTGGGAAGAGGCAATGATGTGATAGTTCCATGACACTCCTTTGCTACACTACCCAACCAGGACCACAGAACTCAGGACGTTTTCAGACACTGGAAGCATAACACTTTGCAAGCCCAGGGTGGAGGGCAGGGCTGCAAAGTAGAGAGTTTGGTCAAAGTCTCATAAACTGGCCTCTGTGGAGCAGCATTTGCCCTTTCCCTACCCCAGAGGAAGACAGGAGTTTCAGTTTCTGAAGTGAACAGAACAGCTGTAGAAAATGCCACACGAGGCATAGCTGGACAGGGAGGTGAGACCCTTCTGAAACCCGAGGTAGTAAGCTCAAGCCTAACAGCTGAGACCAGGTATCTCCAGCATGGTCGCTCATTCAGTCCCAGTATGCTGGAAGCCATACTTGAACTTCTAAAATGAGATTCCTCTTCGAAGAATGCTTACGGATTGAGGAAAGGCTTACAGATTGTCCTAATGATGTGGCTGGCTCTGTACCTTTACCCTCCCAGGCAGCCTTACCCAGTCCAGGGAGTCTCCAGTGAGCTGTTCAGTGCTTTACATTTATGAACCTGGAACACAGGGAGTCAGGAATTATCAAGCAAGAGAAATACAAAGTCCAAAATAAGGGGCTGGGGATTTAGCTCAGTGGCATAAGCGCCTGCCTGGGAAGTGTGAAGTTATGAGTTCAATCCCCAGTACAAAAAAAAAGTTAAAATAAAAAGAGAATGAACTAAGATCGACGAGGCAACACAAAGAGCAAAAGAAACATCAAGAGGGAAGCCACTATAGTTAATGTGTCCAAACAGATATGAGACTATAGTGCATATAAACCAAAAGAACAGGATGCCATAGAAAAGACATGTCCTGATGATATAACAGAGTTTTGGGAAATTTTTTAAAAAGGATTTATAAAATTAAGAATTTCATACAAAGAGTAAAAGATAAAGTTGGCACTGTCTCCTAGAAAGTAAAGTGAAAGGCAGAATGGAAAACTAGAAGAAAAAAGAGAATAACATCATAAGATCAATATAGAATTCCAATATCTTATTAAAAGGAGTCCCAGAAAATGAGAAAATGAATAGGGAAAATTATCAAAGAATTTCCCTGATTTGAAGGTCAGGAGTGGCCATAATGAAAGCCTCTTAACATAATGAAAGACAGGTGCACAATAAAAGTTCAGAACATCAAAGATGAAAGGATCCAGGGACATAGGTTGGTGGCACAGCGCCTGCTTGGCAAACGCAAGATCCTGAGTTCAATTCCTGATACCAAAAAAAACCCCAAAACTACAGGGAAAAAGATGCAAGGAAAACTCAAAGATTTCATGGACAGAACACCCAAGTCAGTTTCAAAGGAGAGGAACCAGAATGGCACCAGCCTTCCAAGAACAGCAGCAGCAGAAGCAGTGGATCGATGCTTTCAAAATGAGGGTGATGCCTTCCAGATTAGAATTCTGTGCTTAGCCAAACTACCATTCAAACACAACCATAACTGCACCTGGCTCTCAGATTTTTGGAGATGTATGCACATATAAGCTAGAAAAAGATGTGAGAGGGCAAATATGGGAAAATGTTAACAACTGGTAAAATGTATAAAGATTTTTTTTGTGATATTCTTGCAAGTCTTTCTTAAGTTTAAAAAAAATGAAGATAGAATAAAGAAAGTTTTGGATCTGTAAGTTCTTCAGTTTCTCTCCACTGTGATGTCCCTTCTCTGCCACCATAGAATGAGATGTGTTCCATACAAACAAGGAAGTGAAAGACACAGTGCAACCATGGTACCAAAAAAATAGAGTCCAGCACAGCAGGGAAGAGACAGGAAGTCCTGGGATGACAGCTGTGGGGTGGATCTGCCTGGAACAGGAGCACCCAGGACGGAAGGCTTATTCCCAGCGAAATCTGAACCGACAGATCAGCCATTTGAATGTTCAATTCAGCAAGGAAAGTTTGAAGTTGGTATATATAATACCTTGATAAAAAAATAAAATAGAGAGAGAGGGAACCTAAATAGAATAATTCTATTTCATCAAGCTTGGTCTAAAACTTTGATTTTCTTTTTCCCTAAAATTAATTCTTCAGTTTAAAATAAACACTATTTTAAAATTTTGTTGTGCTTGATTTTTTCGAGACAGGGCCTCTCTATGTAGTTCAGGCTGGCCTTGAACTCACTATGTAGCCCAGGCTGGCCTCAAATTCATAATGATCCTCCTGCCTCGGCCTCCTAAGGGCCAAAATGACAGGCAAGTGCCACCATGCCTGGCTGCAATATATGTATATGTTTCAAAACATTTTTTACATTTATTATCTCATTTAATCCTTACAACAGTTTAATAGGGTAGACATCTTATCCCATTTTATAGATATTAAATATGAGGTCCGGAGAGGCCCTGTGACCTCCTAACAAGATGACACAGCCTGAACCAGGTCCTCACTGCTGTCACAATATTAAATGAGAAGCCTTTTAAGCCACCTCACAAATGAAAGAATCTGAGATGTAAATCAAGAATCCAGATTAATTAGCTTAGCTGTTAGAAAACATTGACTAATTTGAACACCTTTTTGTCAGCTTGATCTCTGGAAGAACATTCTAATTAGTCCACTGCTGTGGCTTGAATGGCTAACCTGAAGCTTATATGTTAAAAACGTTAAGGCGCGGGTGATTGTATGGAGAGGAGGAAGGTTTAGGAGGGAACCACGGGTCCATGTCAGTGTCACTACCGTGCAGTGAGCCTGTCACCTCTAGACTGACTGGCTTTGTTGTGAAAGAGAGTGCAGTACTGTCTTGCGGGCACTCTCATGTTGATACTAGTCCTCTTCCCCCTCCCCTCTCCTCCTCCTCTTTTTCTCTCTGGTGCCTCCAGTGTGGAGGTGACACAGCAAGAGGCTTTCTTCACGTGCTCTACTCTTGGATTTCCCAGTCTCCAGAACCACGAGCCAAATAAATTCAGTTCATTTAAGATTGCCTCATATGCGGGATTCTGTTCCACCAAACATCTGCCCAGCTAGGTTTAGTGGCCACTTGACTCGCCCTCCTGGGGGAGCCCACCCTCCCAAGCCCCTCCCACGGAGTCCCAAAGGAAGAACTGCTCCTTCTAAATCTCCAGACCAAAGATGCAGCTTTAACGGCTGTTCGATTTTTCAAAGTGTGCTTTAAGATTATGAAAGCAAGGCATGATTATTTGAGAAAAAAATAAGAAAGCACAAAAGAAAAAAATTGAAATCACCTAAATCCCATCACTTTGAGATGAATACAGTTAATGTTTTGGTATAAACATCTTTGACTTTTTCTGTATCATGCCAACTTCTCAGTAATCACTCCCCCCCCAATACTGTATTTTGAACACAGCTCCATAGCCATAATAATATGTCTACTTTTTTCTGTTTAGTGGCTGCCTAATACATTATCATTTGCATGGTTGTATTTGATCAATCCTCTGTTGCTAGATATTTGGGTTCTCTCTTTCCATTTTTAACGTTACAGTAACAGTAAAACTCTGCCCATACTTTGTCTCCATGTCCAGTTATTTATTAAGTTCCCTAAAAAGCATGTATTTTAGGAGAGTTTCTAACTCATACCATAAATTTCCATTCTGAAAGACCGTATACTCCCTCACCAATTGAGGATGTGTGTCCTCCTTCTCTATCTGGCCAATGTATGTATTTTTTTTTCAGTGCTTTTAGATCTCCTAAGGGCGAAACGACTAACAGAATACCAAAAGACAGTTAGGATAAGAGGCAGTTGAAATAAATAAGAAATATTAAGAGTTCTTTATCTTCTTGTTTGATCTCAGGATCTTCTTATTGCTTTTCTTATGGAAAAAGATAAAACAAAATCTCATAACAAAGTAATAGAATAAAATAGTTAATACACTGCATATTACAGATCAAGACTTGAATGCTTTTCAAAAATATATTCAAAGCCCTCACAAATGAGTAAGACTCAAAATGTTTCCCCTGGAGATTTGTGGGTGACCACCCCAGTTTTTTGAAGTTTCACCTGAACTCCTACTGTACTTGTTATAAGCTGATTTGTTTCAAAACTAATCCAATGCAATGTTTTCTTATATATAATGTGTCTTTTGTCTTGTTTGTATCTTTCCTCTACTAGAATTTTTAAAAGTACCATGAGGTCTCTAATTCCCTACCCACATGCAGAGGTTTTTCTTCCATTTTGAAACTCTTGCCTGGCCGCTTCTATCCCCACTCACACCCAACTTTCCCTGCCCATTTCCCTTTTGTAGGATCTGACTTTAGGTCATTTCTTCTTCTCTAGAGCACACTCTTCGAAGGTGAGGGACATTACCTCACATGTCAAGGTTTGAATGGTAATATTGCCCAGTAACAATGTCACAGCTAATACCCAAGGTCTCTGAAATTTCAGAACCAAGTTTAACTGTTAAAAAGTCTCCCACATTTATCTGCCTGCCCCAGAAACAAAGCTACATTGAAGCCTAGTTAAGACCAAAGGGTTACCCCTATCCTGATTCTTTCTCTTTCCCCACACCTGTAACTGCCCCCCCCCTTCCACTAGCGGGGCACTGCAATGACTGTTAGCTTTATTTTAAAGGGGTACCATGCTGAGGCCACATTCTCACTGTCAATTTCTTGCTTTGGTTTGCTGCAAGATTGAGGACCATGCCCTCTCCCTAATACTTTCACCCCTAGTTTAGTGTAGTTGATTCTGTGCAATGGTTGTGCAGTTCATAGGTCTGTTCACTCCTGATCCAGGGGCTGGTGCAAGCCAACCTCGTTTAGTTGCTGAATCCAACTGGTCCCCTAGCCCCAGTCAAGACTGCACGCTAGCAGGTACTGCACGCTTGCTTATATTGCTCATTTTATATAAGCTCCTCTTGTTGGCAGTGAAACACATGAAACACACAGAACTTTGCACCTGACATAGCCACACTCTACAACCTTTGTCCTGGGAACTCTGGGCTTTCACAGCTGGCTTTTAACCCTCCTGAGACTGCAGGGCAGTGAGGGGGCGCAACAGGCAGCCACAAACGACCTAGTTCTAACTCCTCGTTTGATCAATCTCCTCCAACATACGTGTGCAAAAAACGATATTCTCACGTCGAGGTTGAAAACACAACTGTTTTATGGGTTTCACCTTCTACCACCTCAAATCAAAGGCACTCCAAATTTTCCCAATTCTCATCAATGGTTCCATTTTTAATGATTTTAGAAAGACAATCAACGGCTCTACTTTTACAAAAAAAAATAATAAAGTGACAAAATCCAAAGCCCACTTCTCAGGCAAAACCATTACTAAACACCTCTGGGGCAGGAGGGGCGCAAGAAGACAACATCAAAGTGGTCACTGCGGGAGGGTGGGAAGCCCCGCCCAGGCTGCGGCCCTCTTGCCCGCCGCCCCGCCCCCACCCCTAGTCCCCGCCCCCGGCCCCTGCTGGAGCTCCCCGCAGACCCCGCCCATGCCCCGCCCCGACGCCGACGTCAGTTGTTATGTCTCGACTCCCGCCGCGGCCGCAGCACATCTCCTGCTCTGGGGGCGACGGTCGCGGCCTGGGGAGGCGGCCGGGGCGTCCGTGACGGGGCCGCCACTTGCGCCGCCCATCGGAACGGGACGCGCGCTGCGTGGCCCGGAGGCGGCCCAGCCCCTTAGGCGCCCGGGGAGTCCTCTCGGGGCCTAATTTTTGCTGTTTTATCTCTCGCGCGGTGGCACTTCGCTCACCGTTTCTCTCAGCGGAGACCGCGACGCTCCCTCCCGCCCGCCTGCCTGAGGGAGGCGCCGCCCTAGCGAACCTGGAGCCGCCGCGCCGCTGGCGCTCGTCGCCAAGCCGGGGCGGCCGGCGGGGCTTGGGCCCTGGGTGCTGCAGCGGCCGCTCCTCCCCGCGCCGGGCGCGCTGGGCCCGGGGCCTGGCCTGGCGAGACGCCGCGCCCTCCTGACCGCTGCCGCCTCCGGGCCTGCGCTCCCTGTGGACCGAATCGGGTTGGGTCGCTGCCCCCCCGCTGCGATCGCGGCGCTGGAGGCCGGGACCTGCCACCTGGGGGCCGCGGGAAACGTGCCCCCGCGTCCCCCTCGGTCGGTGTTTAGGGGTCGGGGCCCTGGGAGCGCTTCTCCTTCGTTCTTCTCGCCTGCCATCTGAAGGCGGGACGAAGAGGCTCTGCGCCTCTGCCACCGTCGTCCCTTCCTCGGCCATCCAGACCGACACCGCGGTTCCCCTGCCCCGCCACGGGGATGGCCCGCAGGTGACCGCCGCCCGCGCGCGACGCTGCCCTCCCGACCCGACCCGACCCGTCTCTTCTCTCCACCTCCACCTTCCGGGCTCTCAGGCAAGAGAGAGAGAGGACACGCCGGGGAAGATGTGGCTGAAGCTTTTTTTCTTGCTCCTGTATTTTCTGATTCTGTTCGTCCTGGCCAGGTTTTTTGAGGCCATTGTGTGGTATGAGACCGGCATCTTTGCCACCCAGCTGGTGGATCCGGTGGCGCTGAGCTTCAAGAAGCTGAAGACGATTCTGGAGTGCCGGGGACTGGGCTACTCGGGACTGCCCGAGAAGAAGGATGTCCGGGAGCTGGTGGAAAAGTCAGGCGAGTGTCGGGCTACCAGGGTGCCTCCCAAGTGGGCAGGGGGGCGACCTGTACCTGCATCCACCTAGCTCCGCCTCCAGAATGAGAGAAAGTGCCTGCAAGATTGAGCAGACCGCGACAAGCTGCCTATGGGTGTTTGTGTTTGCTTTGTTTTGTCCAGTTATTTTCTGAAGTCAAGTATTTGAATCCTAGTAGTTTTGACAGGGGCCCAGAAATTATTCGTCATGTGGGTATTTTTTTAAGGTTATTTTTAAATGGCAGTTTGAAAGTGCAGCTTTTTAGCTACAATCTAGTAAACTACATTGGGTGATTTTTCTCAAAATTCGGGAAAGTCAAACTGGAAAGCATTATCAGTTGAAATTCACAAAAACATCGGAAAAGAAGAACTGCAAAATAGAGTCTACTTAGCCATGATTGTCACTATACGTAATAAGCTGCTCAAAGGCGAAAACATTAGAATAATCAATACCAAGGAGGCATTTTGGCCATAGATTTTCAAGTCTGGATAGGGTGTACCCTGCACTTAGGTGAAAATAGGTGTCTTGGAGTAAATGTTTGTCTTGTTTGTTTTGAACTTAGATTTGTCGATTTAAATATTTTTGTATTTTGAATGTAAACTTTTTTGGGTCATATGTCATAGGGATACTGTATCACTTAATGGTTTGAAGTATGAATAGGACTGAAATAAGCACTATGACAATATGTAATGGCTTGGAAAACTTTATAGTAAATTTGTTTGGTGGGTGAGTAATGTAATTTTTTTTTTTTTTAATTGCCGGCTGTTTAGATGTACTTCCTGAAGGAGGAATGTAATCTGAGAAAGGCATGATGGGTTGCTGTAAGAAGCAGTTCAAACTGATAGTTTTTGTTTCAATTCTGTTAGCCTTGACTTTTATAAGACCTTCTTTTCCTTATGTAGTATCCTATACCATAGTGTCCTAGACAAGAATATAAACTATAGCAGTTTAACCCTTGCCTATTTGTAGCTTAAGGGTTGTAGCACATAACTTATTACTAAGGTGAAGAAAAGGAACCCTTTCTCCAAAAGTGATACTTTTGTCTTTAGATAAAGTGTAAAATCATGTGTTATTTTTGCCCCTTGTCTGCTGACTGGTTTATGAGTGACTTAATTGTACCGCAAGGGGGAATAAGGAGTAAAAAAGATCTAAAGTAAAATAGATGTCTAATAAACTTTCTAGGTTTAGAAATAGAAGTGTCTTACCTGCCAAAGCCAAATCATTTTTCATAGTAAAACAATTTTATCCCTTTTTTTAAAGTTTTTTGAGACAGAACCTTCCAGTGTAGTTCAGGGTGGCCTTGAATTCACTGTGTAGCCCAGACTAGTCTCCAACTCCAGGCAGTCCTCCTACTCAGCCTTCAAGTGCTGGGATTACAGGCATGGCCCATCATGCCTGGCTCACATTTTTTGACATTCATTTTAGGTCTAGTTGCCTTCTTGTGGGCTTAAAAAATACTTGCTATACCAAACATACAAGGAGTCTACATAAAAGCAAAGTATATGTACACCCCACAAAAATATGACTCAATCACCCATTGTAGAACAGAAAGTGTAGATACAGTAAGTTATCTGTAAAATTTATTTGTTGTGAATGGTTTTGCTGTTACAGTGGTATAGTTCAGAATTCAGTGGTACAGTGGCAAAAATTACAAATAATGTAATATACAAACTGCTCTAAATCAGTATATGAGTATGGCATTTATTCTTCTGATAAAATTCTAACTTCTGTTGCTATTTTAAGTTCATTTAACCCATTTATAAATATTTTACATTAGACCCTGTAAACCATATTATTTAAAAGATCAGGTGAAACTTAAATTTGTCATACATAAAACTGAATAATTAGATGTTAGATATGGTTGTACTTGCCCAGTTACTCGGGAGGCAGAGGCAGGAGGATCCCAAAGGCCAGCCTGGGCAACTTAGTGAGAGGCTATCTCAAAAAAAAAAAAAAAAAGAAAGAAAGAAAGAAAAATTACCTGAGTTTGGTAGCACACCTCTTAATCTCAGTGCTGTGAAGGGGAAGGCAGAAGGATCCCAGAGTTAAAGGGGAGTTTGAGGTACATGGTGAGTTCAAGACTTGCCAGGATTACATATTGAGGCTCTGTCTCAAAAAATAGAAAAAGGGTGGGATATAGCTCAAGAGTTCCCTGGGTACAATCCTAAGGAGCATTAAAAAACAACAAAGAACCAAAAGAACAAAAACTAATATTATGATGGCTGCTATAAATGCAATAGTTTTCATTATGTGATGGCTGGGAGTGGTGGTACCTATAGTTCCAGCACTTGGGAGGCTGAGGCAGGAGGATTACTGCAAGTTTGAGGCTGGCCTGAACTATACAGTGAGACCCTCTCTCAAAAAATTATGTGATGAGCCTACTAGAATATAAGCTCTATATTCTCAGAGTTAAGAGTTACACCTTCTTTTTCTTTCTTTCTTTTTTTGGAACTCACAACCTCAAGTTTGCCAAGTAGGCACTTAACACTGCTGAGCTAAACCCCTGGCCTCTTTTTTGTTTGTCTGTTTTTTACTGTTTGCCCATCACAGGGCTGAGAGCTCAGCGGCACGCTTGCCTGCCTGGCAAACAGAGGTTATAGGTTCAATCCCCACTACCAAAAAACAGTTTGCCCTATCATATAGTAGGTTCTTACTGCATATTTATTGAATGTATGAATCTTACATAGGTATGTTCAAGTAGTCTTTACAGTGTGGAATAACATGATTCACTGTGATATAAATTGGAATCAATCATTCAGGTTTGGAGCATGAGACTTTTTAAGTCTTACCTGTTTTTTTTTTTTTCCCCCTTTCTTCAGGTGACTTGATGGAAGGGGAGCTATATTCAGCTCTCAAGGAAGAGGAGGCATCTGAATCTATTTCTAGCACCAATTTCAGCGGCGAAATGCATTTCTATGAGCTTGTAGAAGACACAAAAGATGGCATTTGGCTAGTTCAGGTATCCGAAACTGATTATTCTTAAACTTGAGAACCTTGAAAAGAAATTACTTTTTCCCAGATAGTACGTGGGTGGTGACGGTTCTGTTCACTTGTGTTATGTTTCTTAGGCATAACTCAATTCTGAGAGGAAGATGCTAATGTCTTCCTTAGGAGATAAATGGATATTGAAGAGTGGAAATGGAAAGCTGGGAAAAGGGGGATGACTTTTTTATTGAGAATCAGTAGAGGCAAATCTGTTCTAGTTGTGGGATCTATACTACATTCATGTGAGAAACACACTCATATTCCTTTTGTTCAGTTGTGTGTACTGTTTCTGTCAGGTTTTAAGTAGTTTTGAGTTTGGCGGCTCAAATAATTTTTGTGCCTAAGAGAAAAACCTAAAATAAAAGGAAAGGAGTCTGTGTATTTGGTAAATCACCAATTCTGTGTCCGTAGGGGAGCAGCTTTGGGGACAGTGGTGAGGAGAACTCATTATTTTGCTTCTAACAATGAAGTAATTTTTTTTTTTTTTAATCGAACTAACGACTGTCTGCTTGCAGTTCTTATGCCACTGAGCTAAATCCCCAGCCCCAACAATAAAATAATTTTTGACTCTTATTCTTTTGATACCAAAAGTGTGAGATTTAAATAATATATTAGAACTTTAGAGCCATAAAGGCCTTAAAAATCATCTTTTGTGCTTCTCAAAATATGGTTTCTGGTAAATGAATGGGCATGTTATCATTAATGTATTTTAATGTAAATTAAAATCATTTATACTGTATTATATTAAATTGTAATTTCCTAAATATTTCTGAGGGAAGATAAAGTTATTTAAAATTTTAGGGCTGAGGATTTAGCTTATTGGCAGTGCCTGCTTGCAAGCTTGAAGTCCTGACTTTGATTCCCAGTACCCCACAAAAGAAAGTTATTTAAATATTTTAAATGTAGTTTCACACTTTTTCTGTTTTTCTTTTTCTTTTCTTTTGAAACACAGTCTCACTATATAGCTTAAGCTATATAGTGAGCTCAAGCTGGCAGCAATCCTCCTGCCTCAGCCTCCTGAGTGCTAGGATTACAGGCATGCACCACCAAGCCTGACTAAAATGTGCTTTCACATAAAGTAACATAATAAGTTAACAGCATGAATGTTCCTAAAATTTAGAACATACTGTATAAATCGATGAAGTTTGGGAGTCATCAGTCTAACCCTTACCCAGGCACTGAGAGCTTGCCATAGGATATAGTTGGCAATAATGCTGAACTAGGATCGTATCCTAAGTCTCTTGATTGATTGATGATTGATGTTTTCAGTCCAGTACCCTGGTCATTTGACTCAAAGATGGACAAAAATTGATTTAAGCGTATGAAAATTAAAATTAAGCTTCTTTGTATTTCTTTCTAGAGAACAAAGACTAAAAAATAGGTTTTGAGTACAAAGACCTTAGTGAAAGGCTTGGAACTATCACAGATTTGCAGTGTGATTTTAAATAGAGAGATTTTCAGTTGCACTTGATCTGAAATAAATAAATACACAGAAGGAGATGTCTTGGTTACTTTTCTCTCATTGTGGAGACAGAATACCTGACACCCAAAATGACAGAAGGAAAGGGTATGTATCTTAAAGTTTTTGGAGGTTTCAGTCTGTAATCAGCTGGCTCCAAGGCAGTGTGGTGTGGCTGAGGGACAGTTGTTCATGGCAGCTGCAAGCAACTGAGGCAAAAAGGGCAAAACAGGAAAACATAGCTCTTTTCCTCCTGTATGGTATAGGCTGACCCCGCCCCTGGCTATACAGCACTCACACTGCCAATCCCAGCGCTAGACAGTGACCAATCATAAAGGCTAGATTGAACCACCTCCCTCACTGCCTGAGGCTTTTGGGGGACGTCTAAATAAACCACAACAGAAGGTGAGCTAACCCTGTAGTCAGCTGCCTATGTGGGTGGAGGTTGGGGAACTGTCATGGAGCTGCACTGGTATCGGTGGTCTTTCCTTTATTGTAATCTTCCTACGTGTTTGAACTTATGCCCTTTAGAAAATCTAATTCAGTAATTTTTAAGTTTGGAAAAGGGAGAACTCACGTGTGTATAGTGATATACTTTATCCATTCAAATTCTTGTTTAAATCTGTTCAGTGGTATTGAAAAACAGTCTAGCTTCTTTAAAACTTTAATTTCCAAGTGAATTGTTCCATGTTTTCTCTGGAATTTATTTCTAGTACTTTGGTCAAGGAATACCTATAATCTTAGATTTTTTACTGAGTTCAGTAGCCTGTCCTGGAACTCTGTGTTTGTATTTCTGAATGTTCATCCCCTGCATGATTCACCCCATGGAAACAAATGGTAAAGACTATGCATCTTGAAACTTGGAAGAGATGTGTCGAAAGCCTAGAAATTCTTTTGTACATTCAGTGCTGCCTGAGACAAGAAACACATTTGGAGTCACTACTTAACAATGTATTCTTGGCTAGCAATCTGTTTTTTAATATCTTATTAAAGATATCCATGGATTAAAGTCCCTAAACATGAGACAGAATGAATAAGTTTAATCAGCAAATATGGGTGTGCCAGGCCCTGTTCTAGATCCTAGGAGTTTACCAGGAACAAACACTAGGCTAAGTTCTTGCTCTGTTAGACACCTACCGTCCAGCTTGGAGATGCAGACACAAAATAAATGAATATTCGATATAATATCACTTAGTGGAAAGTGCTAAGCCACAAAATGAACAGGATAAGGAGACAAAGAATGGCAAGGAATTCTCTTATAAGGTGACACTTGAAAGAAGTGAGGAGGAAATAATAGTGAATGTTAGCATTATAAATTCTAGTCTCTAAATTGTGTGTGTTTGAAAATATTTCTTTAAATTTTTTTTTATTTTTATTTTTTGGTACCAGGGATCGAACTGAGGACGGTGCACTTTCAAGGCAGGTGCTTATGCTGCTGAGCTAAATCCCCGTCCCTGAGAATATTTTTAAATCTCGTAGGTATTAACAGTTGAAAGACAGCTAAGAAAAATGGAATGTTATCTATTTGGTTTTCTGTGAGAAAGACATAGGCCACACATTTGATTTTCCTGGTGACCCTCAAGGTTCGCACTCATCACCATCTGGCTTGTGTCCCTTGAGGCCAGTGGCTTTCCATCTGTCAAGTGGCCGGTTTGGTCTGAAGAACAGTCTCTGGCAGGACAACTCAGTGGAGGGAAATTGAAACCCTATCCTTGGCTCTGTAAGCTAACCAGCTAAGCTGATCAGTGCAGACGCCTGGTTTGAGCTCTAGAATTGTTTTTGTGTTTTAGATTTGAAGTATTTTTGGAATTGGACATATCTGTTCGAAACAGAAGAGAAATATTCTGATTGTCATTCTTTCAGCACAGGTCATATTAGTCTAATCTGCCATAAAGGGTAACTTTCAAGAATTCGATTTTTAATAATTTGAGTAATTTGGTTCTTTTCTTTTTATTTTATAGTACTACAGACTGAACCCAGGGCCTTCACGGTGAGCTACATGCTCAGTCCTTTTTTATTTTTTATTTTGGACAGGGTTTTGCTAAATTGCTAAGGAGTCCGGGTTGTGCTTGAACTTGCCGCCCTCCTTCCTCAGCCTCCCAGAGTGCTGGGATTATAGCTATGCACCAGTATGCTCAGCTTTTCTTTATTTTAGAATAAACTAATTTGTTTTTCCTCTCTCTTAAGAGCAATGATGCCAGTTCAGGATTCTTTAAACTGTCAAGCTTTCCTATATCTCCTATATTCTTCTCTGTGTGAGGTGAATGAAACTATTTTTAATTTTCAAGATACAACATACAGGGCTAGAGATTTAGCTCAGCGGCATAAGCACCTGCCTTGCAAGCAGGCAGTCATGAGTTCGATCCCCGGTACCGATAAAAAGGAAAAAGACAAAAAAAAAAAAAAATGATACAACATACATGACTCTTTGCCAGTAAAACACTATATAATCCATGAAGAACCAGTTGTTTTCCTAACAGTTCTTTCTAACGTTCTGAGTTTTCCTTCTTTGTTCTAATCTGTTTACCTTTTACTAGTTATTTAAGGTTTTATAGGTTCTTTGATTCTGCCCCTACTTGTCTTCTTGATATCATGTATAGAAGACTTGGACAAGACAGGTAGATGCACAATGTGGGTTTTATGGACTTATTGTCTTAACATTTGTATTTCTCTATTTTGGTTGTGAAGGAGAGAAGGTGTGTGTCTGTGTGTCTGTGTCTGTCTGTGGCTGTGTCTGTGGTTGTAGAGATTGAACCCAGGGCCTCATGCGTGCTTCCCAAGTGCTCTAACACAGCTACATCCCCAGCGCTTGTTTGGACTGTTAGCATAGTTCGAAGGAGGACATATTTGTTCCCCACTGGCAGTGTCATGTGATAAGGAATCTAAAGTGACTGGGATTAAGGTAACGGAAAAGCACTATAAAGTCCTGGAAAACTTTGGTCAATATTTACTGAAATACTGTGTTAGTATAGTTACTGTTTGGCTGAAACTTTTAGTGGCTGACTTTAAATTTGCCTTTTTGCTTAGACTATAGTTTTATTAGGGCAATTCTAACTTACTTATTCTTCAGAGGCAAAAGGCATGGCAAACCACTTAATATAAAAGTTTTCATGTGGCTGGGTGTGGTGGCGTACTCCTGTATATAATCCCAGCACTCAGGAGGCTGAGGAGGATTGTTGAAAGTTTGAGGCCAGCTGGGCTACAAAGTGAGTTCAAGGCCAACCTGAACTATATAGCAAGACCCTATCTCAAAAAAAAAAAAAAAAGGTTTTGGTGAAAACTTTGTATTTACTCATGAAGTAAGCCAGTAAGAATAGTAGAGTATTAAAAATGTTTATTTTGCCAATCACTCATCCCCACTTTTAATGATTATATACTCTTTGCATACATATACTTAAGTTGGCTCACAGTTTTGAAAGTAGACCCCCTGTTGAAATTAGATTTGGAAAATACAGAAAATGTAGCACAACATTCCTTTTGTTCTAAGGAGTTCTGCTGTTTAAGTCTCAATAATATTGTGTGAGATTAACAATATTAAAAGGATATTCCCAATGTTTTGATTAGTAATAAGTTCACCTGTAATAAATAAGCCAAAGTATTTTTAAATGCAGTGAACTAAATGTCTTTATGGCTATCTGGGGTCAAGAACACTAAGATACAGTTGTACTGTGAGGTACTATTTATACTAGTGTTATCCAGAGAATACTGTTGACGGCAGCTTGCTATGGAAGGGACTTTTGTTATAACAAAAGCAAAAAGGTGGAGTCTTTCGTTTATGGATTCTGTGAGATCAACAGCAACAAGAATGAACTACTAAATTGTAAAAAGCCAAACAGTTTAAATATTTATTCAGCACCCAGATGAATGAGGTACCACATTAGCTGCAAAGGGTACAACGCTGAGCCAGTTTGGGAATGCCAGTTAAAGAGGCAGATGCCCTGGAATGGGGATGGAAAGATTGCTTCATTCCTAGCCTGTTTTGCCAAGTCTCTTCCAGACCTGGAACTAGAGCTCCACTTTCGTCCAATTCTTTTCTAGTCTGAAACTCTTCCCCACAGAGACTACAGCCTCTTTCCCAAACCTCCAAGGAGGGTCTCTCTTTTTTTTGTCTTTTTCCTTTTTATCGGTACCAGGGATCGAACTCACGACTGCTTGCTTGCAAGGCAGGCGCTTATGCCACTGAGCTAAATCCCCAGCTCCTAGGACGGTCTCTCTTTAAGGAGACCAGTGAGGATGCCACTTGGAGTGGTGCATTCTTTTAAAATACAAGCTATAAATCCGGGACTCTCCTAGTATGATTCAGCCAGATGAATTATTTTGTGAAAATAGTGACTTTTTATAGTGGCCATTTAATTAAACCTCTACCAAAATTAATTTGTGCTAGACCTTCTCTAGTTGTGAAAATATAACTATAGAATCATATTAAATTCTTTTATGTAATGTCTAGATGATTTTCCACTTTTGTGCAGCTCTCAGTCAGGGATCCTTAAACTCTTCAAAAGCAGGAAGTAGGACAGGCTGCTGAGGAAGACAGACTTGGGATTGAACATTGTCACACACCTGCCCCAGCGACCTTCACAGCTCTCTTCACTCACTTCTGCTGTCTTTGCAAGGCCAGGATGGGCCTGGGAACAGCCTGCTCTCATTCATCCACCTTTTTGTAACATTAGCACTCTTTTAAGTCTAAAGTACACCTGTACGGTGAACAGGATCTTCCCCAAGACTTAGGGCCATGATTATACTGACAAAGACATCTCTCGGCTTCTCAAAGCAGTTGTCAGAAACACAGACCTGATATGTTTGGAGTATTTGCATCCTTGTTTCAATAATGGAAAAATGTCTGAGAAAAATTCTTAAAGGAGTAATACAAAGGACTGAGAGCAGGGAGGATGGTAATATGGTGGCCCCAACAATTCTTAATCTCTCAAGGACTCTGAAAGTACATTCAAGATTTCTTTGATAATATGACCAAAAGAAAAATTGACTCTTCTGTGATAGCGGGGAGGGGAAAGACAAGAAGCCTGCCCTGCGTGGTCTTCCTGATTCCCCAGGTAAAATTTATACTTTTGGACCAAGGAAAAGTACAAAAGCCAGAGTCTTAATTGGGTAGTGTAGCCTGTGTGGACCTCTTCGAAAGGAGCTTTCATCTAAGAGTTTTAGTCTCAAATATCCTCTTCCTGTATTACTCAGCTGTCGGAATACTTACATAAGAACTCATATCTCCCTCAATGAGACCACCTCTTTTCACTAAAAAGCACTGTAAGAACCATTTGCTCATATTCTAAATGCACATGTATTTATTATCACAGTTGTTATTTACATGCAAGCCACTGTAAGTATGAAAATCATATACTGGTAGCATGTAGCAAGGGTGACTAGAGACAGTGATCTGTGGACATGTAAAATGAACTTAGAGTCTCTTGGCCATGACCGTGTGCCCTCTGTGTTCCTCCCGCCTTAGACTTACCATCTGAGAGGGTGTAGCTGCACCCTCTCATCTCCAAGGAATTGATTGTTAGTGTTCATTCCTCAACCCACCTGGAACATTACTTCCTGAGGCTTTGTGAACATAAAAATAGTCCTTCCTGCCAGAAAGATTGGGGCCTCAGTACTGCATTGTGATTTTAAATTGAATAGTACCATATCAGGAATACAGCATTATGAAAATAAACTTGGCCTCTAAACCCTGAACTTAAAATATCACATAGTCTCATGATGACTTTAGACATTTTTGGCTTTCCTTGAAATTCTATTAGTTATTTTTATGTTTTTGTTTTTAGTATTTACTGTTTTTTTACTAAATTTTTGAAATTTTTCTTCCATTCAAATTGGAAAGATATTCTAAGTATCTACTTTAAAAGAGAATAATATGCAATGTATTATTTTCCTATCTTGCTATGAAATTTTGTTTTGCCTTTTTTTTCCATAAAATAAGATAAAAAACAGGAAGGTTAGGGGAAAAAAGGAGGAAAAGGTATTAACTATTAGATCAGATGACAATTATAATTGAAGTTGTTACATGTGTATTTTAAGATCAATTTTTTTTTTAGTCTAGGTTTATTGGTACATTTTAGGTGTCTATAACAATCATACTCATTATAGGAAGTTTGTACCTATACATGAATACTTGCTTCTTTTTATTCCTCCTTCCTCTACCCTCCCTCCTACCCTTCTTCCCCTCCTTATTTGCAAATGCTTTGTTTCCATTTTTTCTGAAGATCAATTTAGAATTTTTTTCTTATTTTTGAAGGTCTGTTCTCCCAGTCCTGTTTGAAAGCTATTTACAAATTTGAAGTAGAGGCTCAAGAACATAAAATTACTATTTTTCTTCTTTTTATTTGTTGGAATCTTTCATGACTGTAAAGGAAAAAGCCATAGTAGTAGTAGTATTGAATTAGTCAAAGCATAGTTTAATAGAAAACATTTGGTTGACCCTTGACTTCGTAATTGCGCTTTAAGAAAAGTGCAATTTGAACTTGTGATAATTCTTAAGGAGCTTTATTTGGATTACTGTTTAAGATTTTCTTTTCAGAGCAAAGAGAGGTGACTCTTAAGAATCATTTTCTTCCTGTGCAACTTAGTTCTAAAGAAAAGGCCACATGCTGGAGAACATGACTGGTTTTTTATTTTGATTCCCTTGTCTTTGTTACTGAGAATATGGGAATTTGTTATACTGTATTTGGTGTTTGAAGACTTCAGTTGGACAGTTGCCCTTTCTGTAATATTTTTTCCTTCTACAATATTGACATAAAATATTACCATATTAAGAACTGGGAACAATATCCTTTTTGAAAAAGTGAAATTATGCTATGAATATATGTGGTCAATAATTAAAGTTCCTTTTTTTATTTTCTTATTTTTGGGGGATAGGTCATAGCAAATGACAGAAGTCCTTTGGTGGGAAAAATTCACTGGGAGAAAATGGTAAAGAAAGTGTCAAGATTTGGGATACGCACAGGCACTTTTAACTGTTCCAGCGATCCCAGGTAAGTGGATTAGACAATTCTTAGTATTCAAGTCCTGGTCAGAATCTTCTTGTTGAATAAAGAATGTGATGTTAGAAGCTTGCTTAAACTAAAAGCAAATTACAATGTTTAGCACACTGTTACTTATGCGGGTGCTTGATTAGCAGTGTTTATTACACTGGCACTCATTGGCTTTCTGAGATTTCTTTCTCTCTGGCTCATCTCTGTTCTTTGTGGGATGTTTTCTAAGAGTATCCTCAGTCTGTCTTCTTTTCTGTCTTGGTACTTTTGAAACGGCTCTAGTCACTGCTGATGTAAATCTTGTTTTACTACTTTTTATTGTTTCAGGTTTTATTTTTTCCCCCGTTTTCTTAGACAAAATTTTTTGAGGCATTTTCATTTTTTTTTTTTGTACTTTGGTATACAGTCTGTCACATTATTTTTTGTTTTATTATTCCATTAATTCTTTTTTTTTTTTTTGTCTTTTTCCTGTTTTATCAGTACCGGGGACCGAACTCATGACTGCCTGCTTGCAAGGCAGGTGCTTATACCGCTGCGCTAAATCCCCAGCCCCCTCCATTAATTCTTTGAAATGCTTTTTTTAATTTCTATTTTAGTACCACCAGATTATATTACACTCTTTTGTTCAATGAGTTATCCATTTGGTGAATATTTAATAGAAGATGAGCACATTTGGCATGTTTTGTTTCATGCAAAGAAGACATACGACATATGTAAAAAAACATTTATCTCAGGTGGGCATGGTGGTACACGTCTCTAATCCCAGTACTAGGGAGGCTGAGGCAGAAGGACTGCTACACGTTCAAGACCAGCCTAGGGGACATAATAAGTTCAAGGCCAGCCCGCACTACTTAGCAAGGCCCTGTGTCTATATAGAGATCTACCTACCTACGTATCTCATACTTAGTTTTATCATCTCCCTCAAACTTCTGTTCTCATCATCACCACAGAATCTTGATCATATCCCATTGTTTTTTGTTGAAATAATCCAAGACAGCTTTTGCTTAATGTTCTCATGAAAAGTAAGTAACTTTGATTTCTGTCCTTCATTTCCCAAAGAACTTACCACTGAATCTGTTATCCTCAGATCGAGTCTTGATGAAAGATTTTTTATTTCCCACTGATGATATTACAATACAGAAACAAATAATAGTGCTGACACTTGGATATTTTTCAGGTTAAGCTAAAAGTCAGTATTAATGCTGTTTTACTGAAATATATTCAGGCTTCATTTTTTAAAAATCAGTAAAACTAATACATTTCAAACGCTAAAGTTTATAAATATATTAGAAAATGTCAAAAACAGGTTTTAAAAATATAAAAGTGAAACTTTGTATACTGTAATTGTTAGGTAACAACAAAGAATTAAATATAACATAAAATGAAGATAACCTAATGTGGAAAAAGGAAAGATGTAGTAGTTATTTTAGTGTAATCTTTTTGTTGTTGTTGTCTTTTTGAGACAAGGTCTTACTCTACAGTTCAGGCTGGCCTTGAGCTCACTTTGTAGCCCATGCTGGGCTAAAACTTGCAACAGTCATTCTGCCTCAGCCTCCCAAGTGCTGGGATTACAGGCATGCGCCACTGTGCCCAGTTTTAGTGTAATCTTATAAAACAGTATGTCATAGGCCAGAGATTTAGCTCAGTGGCATAAGTGCCTGCATGGCAAGTACAAGGTCATGAGTTTAATCCCTGGTACTGAAAAAAACAAAATTGTCACCATTAAGTAGATTTTAATGCAAATTTTCCTAGCTTTTATTTTGAAAAACTTGTACTAACTGAAGAATGGAAAAGAGGTACACACGTGCTACCTCCAAATATTTTTCTCAGCATTCTTCATCTTGAAGTAATTCCGCTTCTTAGTTATGGCTTAAGAAATCTTTTTTTGAAGCTGGATATGGTGACACATGCCTATAATCTCAGCATTCATGAGGCTGAGTCAGGAAAATCCCCATGAGTTTGAGACCAGCCTAAGCTACATAGTTCAAGACCAGCCTAAACTACATAGCAACATTCTTATCTTTTTTAAAAAAATCTTTTTGACTAATGTTCTGGGTTTTGTTGTTGTTAATTGTAGTTTTAATTCTTTGTTATTAAAAACCCTTGCACTGGGGGTGTCGTTCAGCAGCAGAGTGCTGGTCTATCATGTACAGGCCCCCCTGGGTTCCACCCACAGCACAGCAGGAAACAACAAAGCACTTCTCATTTCCTTCAGTTTCATCACCAAGAAGATTGTGATGTACAGTGATGTAGTGACTGAGTTAGTGTCAACATTGCTGTGTCCCTGTTTCTTCTTGGGGAAAGTCTTCCAACCAGAAGATGAACTGTTCTTGCCATAGAATCTGTGCTTAATCCAGGTTATTTTTGGTTTTTCTTCTTTAAATGACCAGATATAGAAGAGCAAAGTGCAAGGCATGGAGAAGAGCATTCAAAATTTCAGTGGAGGTCTAGCTGAGCAGAGAATAGTATTATTCAGGAAGTGTTTTTGTATATTGAATGATAGAATCATTTTTTTGTTTTTGTTTTTAGATTTTTAAAAAATGCCAAACTTGGTCATCCTTGGGCCATAACTGCTTTCTTTGACTGTAGTCTCTCTTTTTGGGTGCTTTCCTGCTTCCCTGACATGTTTCACTCCACTAAGAACATTTAGGATCACTATTTCTAAGCAGCTTCTGCCCCTGACAGTGGTAGCAGTTTAATTTCTTTCCTGTACATCCAACAGGGTGGTATTGCTTGGCTCTCTCTCTTATTCCTCAACCAAGAGATCTATTTCACAGGGCTTTTCTTGCCAGGTCGACATTCTGCTGTCTTTTTGGAGAAAGTAGGAGGTGTGGTGGTTTTTTATGTGTATGTGTGCAGACCAGTGTTGGCTTAAATGGTGTTAAGAGAAGACCGAGAGTGTAGCAGTTGCAAAAGCCGAGTGGTAGGTAGGAGGTTAGACTGACTTATGGTATGGATGACAGGTTACCAGGGGCCAGGAATAAGTAGGAAAAGCCACAGAGGCCAGTGAAATGGCACTACCAAAACAGACACTGAGATACCTTTTTAAATACCACTTGCCACTCGAGAAACTGGCATTCCAAAATGCACCTGCCATATTTCTCATGTTTTTAAGTTTTCTAAGATTACAGGAGGTCTCTTAGTAAGTTCTCCATAGGTTTACTCTTAAGAACTAAAGAATATTTTCATGATGTTCTCATTAATTTAGTCTGACCTTTTAAAAAGTTCTTTTTTGAATTGTCAGCAAAAGTTGTTATATTGATGTAAAATAATACGATATCCTTGGAAAATATTACATGTAGTCCTCATTTCTGTTTAGCAGTGGTATTAAATGTGGTAATCAGGTGTGGTGGCACATGCCTGTAATGCCAGCACTTAGGAGGCAGATTTGCCCCAAGTTTGAGACCCCATCCCTTTCCCCACCAAAAGATTAATATGTTATACTGTATTTGTGTTTTGGATTTCTTTGTTTAGATTTTCAGTATTTAGATAAATATTAGTAACTTGATGTTTATAAGTATGAAAGGTTTCTTTGCAGTATGAAAGGGAAATAGGATTTAACTTGAAAGATACATGATGTATGGAAACAGATAAAAGTAAGGTACTTATTTATATGCATTTGACCTACTGCTGTTTTCTGGTGAGGATAAAAATAGAATTCATACCGATGAGTTCTTTGTGTTGGACAAATACAGTGTAAAAGGATTTGAAGTTTCTGTATCTTTTAGGAATATATATTTTTCAGATTATTTGGTTGAAACAAGATTGATATTGATGGAATGTATCTTGCTAAGGGAGTGAATCTATTCAACAAAAAGCTAAGAGTCATGAATCTGTGATTCTGAGGCACTAGCTAGTTTCCCAGGTTATTACTAATTTTGTCTTTAAGATATAACATGTTCATTTACCCTAAATTACGCCACAAAATTTCTGAGGTAAAATTAGTAATATTCCATAAAACATTATGTACATATTCAAGACTTTCCTGTCTGATCATTTGAATGTATAAGGTGCTAATTTAATTTTATACAAGTGTAATCTATGCTTGTCAAGTAAAGCATAACATCTATGAATTTTAAGTCAGTATTCTGAATTAAGAAATCAGACATTACTATCCATTTACAATTTGTATACACATGGTTTTCTGTTTTATAACTTTATTGAGGTAATTTTATATATCATAAAATTTTCAGGTTTTAGAAAAGAACATTTATTTTAAAGGATAGAGAATGTTTTCATAACAAACCTCTTAAGGGTAGTACAAACAGTTGTTTTCATTTTTGGTATTTATTATCACCTGATTCTTTAGAGGGAGATGGATATTTCAAATCTCATAGCAAGAACCTATCCATTTCCAAAAGATGTAGTGTCTTGGCCCTACTGAATAAATCTAAACAAATGATTTAGTTAAATTAAATTTTAGTTAATTAACTTAGCTAAAACTTAACTTTCAGTTAGATTTTAATTAATTTAGTGAATTAAAGTTTAGTTAAATTCTTCTACATTTGCACTGCTTTAAAATGAGGATCACTTTGAACTGAATACTTTCTTTGTTTCCTCTTCATGGCCTCCATTGAAAAGAGAATATAAAATAATGGGGTTTGTAGTACCTCTTTTCTGGGTTAGTCTTCGTGCAGACTGGTTGAAACAGTACGTGATTGTCAGGCATTGTGGTAGGGCTTGAGTTATGAATTAGCTCAATTCATATCACTGGGACCAAATGCCTACATATGAGCTTAGAGGAAGAAAGGTTTGTTTTGGCTTGTGGTTTCAGAGGGTTCTGTATGTGGTTAGCTGGCTTCAAAACAGAAGTATGGCAGACAAACATGGTAGCCAAGGAGAAGAGTAGGAGGGAAAGAGCCAAAGGGGAGGAAGGAGCTAGAGACAAGGTAGACCCTTCAGAGGTATGTCCCTAGTAACCTAATTATTCAGGCTGGCACCAATTCCTAATAAACCTGTTTAGCTGTGAATTCATCATGGAATTAACCCACTGGTGTAGTTACCATTCTCATGATCCAGTCACCTCTGTGAGCCCCACCTCGGAACACTGCTGCATTGCCCAATATGTGGGTCTTTGGGAGACACTTTATGTAACAGTTGATAAATGGTACAGCATGTCATCTACCCTCAGGGACTTTGCACCAATTCATGGATTCGACATGTAGGATAATCAGTTTGTTTCTCTGTACTCTGCCCCTCTGAATTTCAACCATTCTTTAAAATGTAAACTTTTCATGAAGTTTTTACTTGCTCAAATTCCAAACATTCCCTTTGTCTAACTTCTTTTGCATTAGAAATAAAATATATAGTTTTATATTTTGGTTTTGTCTTTGTAATAGGATTTTAAGTTTCTTGTGAGCAGAACTTATCTTCCCTTTGTTTTTTGATCTTATAGCACATAGTGTTGTAATAGGTACATAAGAAACAATATACAGTATTAGCTGATTCCTTTGACTCAGATTTTTCAAGGTATACTTTCTTTACAGCAATTTTTAAAAGAAACATAAAAATAGGAAACTACAAAGAAGAGCTTGCTGCTCTTCTTGCACAGTTACCAAGCACTGGTCCTGCTTTTTGGTTATTTGGCATCATGTAGTTTGGGAGAGGTCCTTTTTAGGTGTTAAACTTACCAGGAGTGGTAAATTTCACAACAGCCTACCTGTTCACTGACAGTTTCCTTTCTTACAGATACTGCAGACGAAGAGGCTGGGTACGATCCACGCTCATTATGTCTGTCCCACAGACAAGTACTTCTAAAGGGAAGGTCATGTTGAAAGAGTATAGTGGACGTAAGGTGGAAGTAGAGCACATTTTTAAATGGATAACTGCTCATGCAGCTTCTCGGATCAAAACCATTTACAGTGCTGAACATTTGAAAGAAGAATGGAATAAAAGTGATCAGTACTGGGTAAAAATATATCTTTTTGCAAACCTTGACCAACCACCAGCTTTCTTCTCTGCACTAAGTATAAAATTTACTGGAAGAATTGAATTTATTTTTGTTAATGTGGAAAATTGGGACAACAAGAGTTATATGACAGATATTGGTGTATATAACATGCCATCATACATACTTAGAACTCCTGAAGGAATTTACAGATATGGAAATCACACAGGTGAATTTATATCCCTTCAGGCCATGGATTCTTTTTTGCGCTCATTACAACCTGAAGTGAATGACCTGTTTGTTTTGAGCTTGGTTCTAGTTAATCTTATGGCTTGGATGGACTTATTTATTACTCAAGGAGCTACCATCAAACGATTTGTGGTACTCATAAGCACTTTAGGGACATACAATTCCCTATTAATTATTTCCTGGCTGCCTGTATTGGGGTTTTTACAGCTCCCTTACTTAGATAGCTTTTATGAATACAGCTTAAAGTTGCTACGGTATTCCAATACAACCACACTGGCTTCATGGGTTAGGGCAGACTGGATGTTTTATTCATCACACCCAGCCCTGTTTCTCAGTACGTACCTTGGACATGGTTTACTAATTGACTACTTTGAGAAGAAGAGACGGCGCAGCAACCATGATGAAGTCAATGCCAATAACTTAGAATGGTTATCAAGTCTGTGGGACTGGTACACCAGCTACCTCTTCCACCCGATTGCTTCTTTTCAGAACTTTCCTGTAGAATCTGATTGGGACGAAGACCCTGACTTATTCTTGGAGCGATTAGCTTTCCCTGACCTTTGGCTTCACCCTCTGATACCAACTGATTATATAAAAAACTTACCAATGTGGCGATTTAAGTGTCTTGGAGTCCAGTCTGAAGAGGAAATGTCAGAGGGTTCTCAAGATACTGAAAATGACTCAGACAGTGAGAACACAGACACCTCTGGCAGCGAGAAGGAAGCATTTGAAGATAAACAAAGCATAGTTCACAATTCTTCAGGAAGAGCAAGTCACTGTGAGGCTGAGGCTTGTTCATGTGCCAATAAGTATTGTCAGACCAGCCCGTATGAAAGGAAGGGGCAGTCCTATGGATCCTACAGCACCAATGAGGATATGGAACCTGATTGGCTAACCTGGCCTGCTGATATGCTGCACTGTACTGAATGTGTTGTTTGCCTAGAGAATTTTGAAAATGGGTGTTTGCTGATGGGGTTGCCTTGTGGTCATGTGTTCCATCAGAATTGCATTGTGATGTGGTTGGCTGGGGGCCGACACTGTTGCCCTGTTTGTCGGTGGCCTTCTTACAAGAAAAAGCAGCCATATGCACACCAGCCTGTGTCAAATGATGTCCCATCTTAACCATGTGCAATTTGTCCTTTATAAGCTTTGGATACCTTACAGCTTGCCTTTTTAATGTTAGTCACATGTTTTTGTGGTTTGAAGTTTAGTTTAATGTTAGTGCAGTGACCAGAAATACACATTATGCTAATGTTGATGACTGAATTTATTTGGTTGCCTTGTGTGTCAATTGAATGCATACTTAATTGTAAAAATTTTATTTACAACATTGGAAATTCAGAAGTTAATGTTTTTTGTAAGCACAAAAGAAGTATGATAGAAATTTATCCTAGCAAAACTTTACAAAGTAGGATCAAATTCTTACAGAATTGAGCTGGTTTCTTATCTTCAATGTTTCCTCCCTTTTTACAATTTCTGTCCAGCACCTCTTGGTTAAATAATGTATGCTCTGAGACATGAAATTTAAACAGACCTATGAAATAAATTATTTTAAAACCAGAAGATTACAGGTTTCCAACATTAAATTGTTCTTGATAAGGTGAATGATTTCTATTTTCACAGGTAAGTCAAACATTGTTTTAGACTCAAGAAAATAAAAGTTAGAAATTATGTTGCTGACACTGTCCACAAATAATGTGAGTCTGCCTTTTCCTGTGGTTACTCTTCGTGGGGAAGAAGTTCCTGGAGAATTTTTAGTAAGTATTAAATAATTTATTAGTATTTAGCAATTTGCTTAAGTAAACTCTACTAACATCTTAGCCTTTTTATTTTTAAAATTTCAAAACTAGAGAAAAGTTGGAAATAGTACAGTAAATATCCATTTGTTTAATTCACTACATTGGTGGTTGCCTCTGCATATTTTAATCTCTTTCCTTTTTTTTTTTTTTTCGCTAAATCATTTTTCCAACACTTTTGAAAATAGGTTTGAGTCATCACGATGCTTCTCCATCACCATATTCTCTTAAGAACAAGGACATTTTCTTACATAACCACTGTACCATGTCACATCCAAGAAATTTGACAGTCAGTAATAGCTAATATACAACCCACACCCTCAGTTGCTCCCAAAATATTACTCTTTACATGGTTCTGTTTTGTTTTTATTGTGAACTCAGAAGGTTTGTGTATTAGGTTTAGTTTCACTTTCACAGAGTACTTGGCCATTTTCTGTTTGTAAATGTTGCTATTAACATTTCTGAGGCGTGAAAGCCAGTTGGCTTACAGAATGCTTCACATTCTGGATTTGTCTTATTTTTTCATGATTGATTGATTGATTGATTTGAGACAGGGTCTCACTATGCAGTTTAGGCTGGCCTTGAGCTCACTTTGTAGCCCAGGCTGGTCTCGAACTCGGGCAAGGATCATCCTGCCTCAGCCTCCTGAGTGCTGAGATTACAGGTGTGCAGCACCACACTTGGCTCATGATTGGATTTAAATTAAAAAGCATTGCACTTCCAATTCTGTGAGATCAGTTTGTTTCATTGTTAGTGATGATAAATTTGGTTAAAGTGAGTACCTGCCTTAATCTATTCATTGTAAGAAGCTTTCTCACTTTAATGATTAGGAGAAACTTGTGAGACCACGTGAGTATCCTGTTCCTCATCTCAGTGTTCTTATCATCCATTCTTGGTTCTTTGAATCACTTACTTGCAAGAATTATAATGGGATTTTGGTTCCATCATTCATTCACATACTGGCTGGCACTTTTTTACTTCCACACTTGGAATAGGGCTGTGGACTTTTTAAAAAATATTCTGTGTGTTAAAGCTTACTCTTTTAGATACTCAAATTGAGGGAGATAACTATAAAGCAGCTCTGAACAGGATTTAAAATTAACCAATTGGCTTTCTATGTGTACTTGTCTGTTCCAGGCCTAAGCTCCTTGTCTGGAGATGGGCATCGGATTCATAGTAAGTGAGCTGCTATGAATCACTGGTCCCAGTTGAGGTCTGTAGTGGCCTCTGATGCCAGTGACTCCTCAAAGGACAAGATAAGGCCACAACTGAGGATCCCTGGCTCCAACCTCAATTAAGTAGATAGAGACTACAGCTGCAGGCCTGTCACTCATGTGGTGAATGTCAACTTGGAGATAGGAGATAAGATGGTTCTCCTAAGTAGCATAATTCACTACGTGGAGATGTCTTTGAACCAACTCCCAAGGTGCTGCTCAGTTCCCACACTATCCACTTTAACCCCTTCCTTTGTTTGAAAACCAAATAAATATAGGCTGCCCAGAGAAGTTCTTTGTCTCAGCCCTTAGAGAGTCTCAGATTCTGCTAGAGGGTTTTTTGATCCTCCTGGAGCCCTAAAATCGCATCACTTGTCTCTTTTATTTAAGCCTTGCCCCATTCGCTCATTTGGGATGTTTCAGGCCTGGTCAGGCTGCAATATCAAATATTATCCAATTTGGCTAATGGGAGTGCCTCTTACTCTGCTCTTACATTGTCTTGGTAAATTCCTTTTCATCTTTATGCACTTCTTCCTCAGTTTTTGATGTAACTGTTTTTTGTTTTGCTTTGTATTTTCCTGTCTCAGCCCTTTATAATCAATTTTTTCTTCAAAGAATACAAGTTTAGTAGTAGACTTTAAAAATCATTATTTGACTGCCCTGCCATAAAAGTACATCTGTAATTGACCTTTCATGTAAGATAACAGAATTATTTCATTTTGAATTGCTCTTGGGGTACTGACAAACACTTTTATTTTTCTGAATGGCATCTTGTGCTGTATTTTGAAATACTAATGGAAAAACACATGCTCATCAACTTACAATGAGGTTGTGATCCATGTCTATTGAAAATCTTGTGAGAGAGTGTTCAATGTGCCCCATCTCATGTCCTAGAAACACAGTGCACTAGAATGTGTTTCCCTTTGCAATTGCATAGCTACAGAGTTGGAGCTCACTGATGCTACTCAGTATTGCCAGAGAACAACATGTTGCTATCCTGAAAAATCAGATTTAGAAGTACAATTGCTATTAAATGTGTGTCTCACGTCATTGTAAAGTCCGAAAAAGGAAATCAAATTGTAAGTTGGAAACTGCAGTAAGGACCAGAAATTACTGACTCTTACTACACTTCTAAAATAGGAATTGCAAGCCAGATATGGATGGCGGAGGCCTGTTACCACAGTGTTTGGGAGCCTAGAGCAGGAGGGTCCCTGTGAGTTCAAGTCCAGCTTGGGCTACATAGTTCAAAGCTAGCCTGAACTACATAGTGAGATCTTGTCCCCCTCCCCCCAAAAAAAGGAAAAAAAAAAACTGCAGGTAATACTCCTTGTATTCTGATTCTCCTTTTGAAAAAAAAAACCTTTTTTGATATCTTGAGATAGTCTTGGTATTTAGTCAGGCTAGTTTTGAACTCATTAGATAGCCTAGGCTGACCTCGAACTGGGTCCTCTTTCATGTTTTCAGCAGTGACTCCCCAATCCACATATCTAGGAAAGGCAGAACCGCTATGAATCTGGTCCTGACTGAGACCTCTAGTGGAGCTGTTTACAGCTCCTCCTGGTTGCTTTTTAAATATCAGTTTCGCATTCTGTCTCCCCACCCTTAGTCATCTTAAGGTCATAACTTCGGTGAACAAGGGGAAAACATAACCCATCATGAAATGTACACAAATTACAGAGGTACTAAATTAAACTGAAATATCCTAGGGCACACCACAATTGGAGACCACTTGCTAAGTAGGAGACAAACTTGTCATAACGCTGGCTTTCAAGGCCTTTCATGACCTGTTTACCTCTTAGACTCTTTCTGTCCTGTCTTTCTGTCATGCTTGTCACTCCAGGGCCATGCTCTGGTTTTTCTCCATTTGGTGCTTTGCTCTCCCCTTTACCTTGTGGTATTGCTGCTTCTGCTCTGCTTTGCCTGGCTACACAGAACTTTCTCTGGGAATTCTGCACCTTCCTACACACCCTGTCCTTCATCAGACTTACAAAGGGAGAAAAGTAAACATTCATGTGAGTGTCACCTCTCAAGTGGTCAAACAGCATCATCAACAATGAATCAAACACGTGTGCCCTTCTGAATCCCAAGGGTACCTTGTGCATACCTGTCATATGTAAAGCATCAAATCGAAACTTTGCGTGTGTTATTTTTATTTATTGTCTTTTTTGAGACAGGGTCTTGATATGCATTTCAGGCTGAACTTGAGCTCACTTTGTAGCCCAGGCTAGTTTCGAACTTGCAACAATCCTCCTGCCTCAGCCTCCCAAGTGCTGGGATTACAGGCGTGCGCCACCATGCCTGACTGCATGTGTCATTTTAAAACAATAAAAATTGTGTTTTGTTCATCTAGAGTGCATGGTATAAAACAGACTGGGGAAATTGGCAGACTCGGGTCTCTAGGTGAGCTAGCCTCATCCTTTAACTTTTAAGCGCAGCAAATGCTTTTGTCAGGAAGTGGAACTAAAGGAAATACTCAAGGTTGACAAGCTCCCACCTTTGTGCTTAAAAAGGAAGTTTAATTTCTTAGACTACCTTTTGGATTTAATGGATCACAGATCCCAAAAACGTGGTCTTTGTAGCTACAAAACTCCATGGTTAATTGGATTGACAAGGTATTCCTTTGTTCAGGAATTTTTCTTTTCTAACAATTTCTTGTATGAATCATTTCATTCTCTAATGATAATAAGCCCCCAGAGGTCAAGAATAACAATATAATCTATGCATATGTTTAACATAGATCCAGTATAGATGATCAGTAAATAATTGTTGACTTGATTGTTTTCTTTAATTTCTGGTGCTGGGGATCAAACAACCTCGTACTTGCCAGGCAGGTGTTTATGCTGCTGAGTTAAATCCCTGGCTCCTGAATTTTAGGAATATATTTTAATTTTGTCTCCAACATTTTATCCACCACTTTATTACTTACCTGATGTAGGTGGAACAGATAAAACAAGAGATTATATTTTTACTGCCATTTAGTACCATTAGTGACAAAGATATTAGTATTTTTGGTCAGCTCCAAGACATTAATTTATTTTCCCATGTGCATACTTTTTTCATTTATTATTTAGATTCTTTGGGACCCTCCAGATTATTCTTGTAATCTTTTTCTTTGCTGTCCTGTGTTTCCCCACTTGGACATTTTCTAGCTCCTTAAAAATACCAAAGAGCTATTACGTACACAAAGGTGAAACCTTGGGTTCTTTTTTGTAATGGATCTGATTAAAGGTTCAGATAGTACTGAAATTTAATTATTAAAATAATATTTTGAGCTATCCATTTTTTAATCATTCTGTTCTTGTTC
Organism: Cavia porcellus; assembly: GCF_034190915.1. Lineage (NCBI taxonomy): Eukaryota > Metazoa > Chordata > Mammalia > Rodentia > Caviidae > Cavia > Cavia porcellus. The sequence continues at coordinate 38,625,205 of NW_026947501.1, read as the reverse complement.
TTTGACAGCCATATTTCTTACTAATTTTGTGATCAATTTAGGTAATTAACATTTTACTATCTTCTGATCAAAAATTTTTATTGTTTCAATTCAATAGACCATTTCACTTCATAACATCAGTTGGAATCCAAGGAATTTCAATTAGTAGATGATCAAGAACTCAGGACAACTGGGGTACTAAGATGTGACTAAGGCATAGCTTTCCAGTTTGCACGTCTTCAGGACCCAGGGGAAACATTCAATAGGAAGTAGTGGAGGCAGCAGTGTGTATGCTTCCCCATTAACTAAAGGATGTGTCCATCAATTCAGCTTGGCTAAGGCCTCTTTGTAGCCTCCAGATAGGATCCTGTCGGGGCTTTTACTATCATATTTCACTCTCAGAAAGAAATGTGTTTTGGAAAAGATAATGACAGGAACCTGCCTTTTATCAAACATCCTTTACACTGGTGCAAAAGTGCATACTTGATATTGTCAGGTTCTTTTAGATTATGTGCATGATGGGATAATAGGCTTTTTGATGTGTGATGTTAATAATGCTTGAATGCTTTCACTTTTTCACCCCAGTGGTGGGAACCGAACCCAGGGCCTTCCATAAACTAGACAACTGCTCTACCACTGAGCTACACTGCCAGCCCGTGGATACATTTATTTAGTCTACTTTAAAACACTCTTACTAAAGGCTACCTTTACTAAATTTATAGCATATTTATCTAATAAGGAAGAACAAAAGCAAGCTTAACAATAGAAACCCAAAGAGGTGTCAAAGTTGGGCACTCAGACGAGGATTTAACTGTCTCTTGCTTTACGTTTTCTTATTCAAGGAGCATTTTCTGGTAGATAAGACTCTCAGATGCTCTCTTGGATATTTATTTTTGCAATGCATAGAATCTGAATGAGCTGGGCTATTTAGCTTTCCAAGCTACAGTAGGAACTGATGTATGGAAGCCATGGTGTAGTGGAGAAGCCTGCTAGGCGTTCATTCTATCCTCAGAAGAAAAATAGAGACTTGCCCCCTTCGCCCTCATGGAGCCATGGATGCCTTGAGACTTCGTGCTAGCCTCGCTCGACAGGATGTCACTAATTTTAAGAAAAGGAAAAGTTTCTGCGTTCTGGAAAATGCATTTTGTGGGAATCATGTTAGAAGGACAGAAATCTTGCTCAGTGACTTTCTTATAAAAGGTTAATGCCCAACAGTCTCACTGGCATGGCCATAAACTATGAGATCAGTAAGATGATATAAAAATGACATATATAGCATATTTTTAGGGCACTGATGTTACAAAACTCTACAAACTTTTGTGTTTTAAGAATTTCCATTCTTTGTTGATGACAGAGGGCCTGGTGACATATTGCCACACAGATAAATTAGTTGGAGTTTTCTGAAGACTTTTTTACAAAGACAAAGTAGTATGGTTTCAGACAGCAAAAAAGAATTCTGGAATTTTCAAGGTAGCTGGTTTTTATCATGTAAGTACTCTGTCTTTATTTTTACTTCATTCTGAGCCAAGTAGCTGAACAGCAGGTTTCTGGAACAAACTGCATCAAGCTGATGCTCAGTTTTGTTGCCAGAGATTTTGTTTGTATGTTTTTGTTTTGAGACAGGGTCTCAGTGCAGTCCAGGCTGGGCTCAAAGTCACAGTGATCCTCCTGCCTCAGCCTCCCAAGTGCTGGGATTACAGGGGTACACACTTGGCATGCTGCCAGAGAGTTAAGCAGGAGATACATCTCCAAATTCTATACATAGCAGTATCAGGCACTGAAAACTGCATTGTGTAAATTATTTGTATCGGACGTGGAATACTGTGATCAATCTTGGTATAGTTTTGCTGTGAAAGCACCTAGCTTTATTTGCTGAGGAAGGGGGAAAAAGGAATATGGCTCTTCCAGTTTTCCTATTTAAAATAATAGAATCAGAACGTCAGAAGATTTAAAGGCCATTTAAGTCCAAGCTTCTGCCTTAAATTATTGATAGCCCTGTTATGAATTGGCACACTCCTCATCTAGCAAAAGGCATGGTACATTTGCAAAAATCCATAAACATTCCACCCGCCAGGATCCACCGAGAAGCGTGCAGCTAGCTGGCAGCGCAGCGGGAGCAAGTACTGAGAGCCTGAGTCTGGACAATCTGTTTGGACACACTTCATGGCGCCAGTGTCAGAAAGGAGCCGAGTCAGGCGTTCATCTCTTGAGAAAGCTAGTCCTCATACGACCTGCCTTCTCTGAAACATGATATATCCATTATTTATCAAAGTGGCATGCACTTCAGTACGGTTTTTATTTAGAGAGAACCCTGTAAATTGTACAGTATTAAAGACTTGTCCTCATGGAGTCAGCACCAAACTCGTTCCATGCCCTGAACATCTCCAAAAAAGGGAACAGGAGACAGGAGAGCAGCTTTGCTCCTTTTCAGCCAGGCAGACTTCCTGCTGATCCTGAGCAAGGGCAGGTTTACAGCCTCTGCCGAAATTTCATAGCTCAGGAAAGGATGGGAGGGCATACATCAAAGCAAACGGCAGTGCGCAGCATAACACACTCCAGATTTGCTCTAAGGAAGGAGAAAAAGGACGTTTTACAAATTGCTAAGGACTGGGAAAGCTTACAATAACCGCGTTAGTTGCATTCCTTGAACACCCAGCAAGGATGTATCTAACCCATTCTGGGGAAATACATTTTCAAAAATATGGAATCTGGTACTCAAAAACCCAGTTAGTTCAAACCTCTTAGAATTTTTTAGCCAAGGAGAATGTGGTATTAAGTATAAGCTGCATTGTTTATCTGAGAATTATTACACAGCCTGAGTGCAGGTCTGATGTTTTCTGAAATAATATTCCTATAGTGAGAACCATATGTGAGTGGTGGAAAGGGCTTTTGATGCTTCCTGTTATGTAGTAATTGGCTACAAAGCAGAGGACTGGAACCAAAACAGGATGAGTAAGTGGACAGTACCTTCATTATTCTATTGAAAAACACTTTCAGCCACCTAGAAAAAAATACATTCTTCTTTCCCCTTTAGCTAAAGCTTTTGCTGAAAGGCACTGTATCTTGATAAAAAGAGAAATATCAAATAGGCAGATTTTTCATTTATCACAAAGTCAACTCACTCATGTAATCCACCACTTAGAAACAGAACAATGTTCACATTGCAGCTTCCTTCCTGTCACCTCCCCGTCACCGCACTGCCCAAAGAAATTTCTGTGATAACCTGAAGTCATAGACTAGTTTTACTTCTTTTTAAGTGCTATATAAAGGGATTCATATTGAATGTAGTCTTTTGTGTTGTAGTTTCACTTAAAATTGTATTTTTAAGGTTCACCTCTTATATGCCAGTAGTTTGCTCAGGTTGATTGCGATACAGAATTAGTTATGTGTTGCTTAATGATGTACATTCTGAGAAATGTTACTGGCGATTTCATTGTTGTATGAACATCACACAGTATACTCTCACAAACTAAGATGACTATAACGTCACTAGGTAATATAATTTTAAGGGACCATATTGTCTATGTGGTCCATCATAGACTGAAATGTCATTGTGCAGTATGACTTTATCTTACATGAACTTACCACAATTTTGTATCCATTCTATTGAGATAGATACTTAGCTTATTTCTAGTGTTGGCAACTGCAAATAATATTACTATGTATATTCTTGTATCAAGTTCTGACCTAGATCCCTGATCTCCCAAACAAATGTATGGCGGAAGTTAAATAAAAAGAGACAAATTGTATGATTTTGGGAGCTCCAGGAGAGTCAAAATCCTTGACACTCCAAGGTTAGGACATAAGCTTCTCTGATCAGTCCACTTATATTAGGATCAAGGACAAAAGGCAGAGAAACTGAGGAAAGTGCAGGCAATGAGCAGGGCCTTGGGAATCACTTCAAGGATGTCTCCAAGTAATGAATCAAGTCAATTAGTAGCACTGACTTATCATGAAGACATGGTAGAAGTGAGACTGTAGGAGTAATTTCTGCAGCTGCAGTCTCTATCTTGTTAATTGGGGTTGGAGCCAAGTGTCCGCAGCTGTGGCCTTATGGTGCCCTTTAAGGGATCTCTGGCCTCACAGGCCACTACAGGCCTCAGCCGGGACCAGTGATTCATGGAGGTTCACTTACTATGAATCAGCTCCCATCGCCAGGCAAGGGGCCGAGGCCTAGAACAGACTCACAGATAAACATAGAAAGCCAATTAGTAAAATTTAAATCCTGCTCAGAGCCGCTTTGTAGTAGCCTCCAACATTCTTGTATGACTTTAGTTTACATATGTTCATATATCTGTCAAGGATGGAATTTCTGGATTTTTGAGAAATCTTGTGTCCAGGTTTAATAGACAGTTTTATAAAGTTTTAACAATGCACTATTTGAGAGTTCTAGTGTTCCACATTCTTCTTGATATTTGATATTATATAGAATATGTAAATATATGAAAATATGTGTAAGCATATATATTTCTGGTGAGTATATAGACATATCTCTTTGTGATTTCATTTACATTTCCTCAGTGATTAATGAGGCTAAGACCATAGTCATGTGGGGTTTTTTGTTTATTTTTCAGACAAGGTCTCACTCTGTAATTCAGGCTGGCTACAAACTCACAGTTATCAAATGGTGGGATTACAGGTGGGTGCCACCTGGTCCTGTCATGTGTTTATTGGCCATTTGATTAACTTCTTTTAGTTGTCTGAAGGTTGTGGGTTATTGATAAACTGATTAGCTTATTTTGTTAAGCGCTTGTTAAAAACCTTTGTTCATTGCTTAATTGAGTTGCATCTTTTTTTAAAAAAATGAATCATAGTAAGTCTTTACACATTCTGAATATAATTTTTTTGTCAACTATATTTATTGCAATGTTTTTTTATTAGTTTTTTTTTTAACTCACGACCTTGCGTTTGCCAGGGAGGTGCTTATTCTACTGAGCTGAACTCCCAGCACTTTATTGCAAATATTTTCTACCAGTCTGTGGAGTTATCTTTTAGGGGGAAGTTTTTCTTTAAATCTTCTTTCCTTAGAAAGTATCGATCACAAAAATGAAAAGAAGGAATCGCTCACATATAAAAACAAAGATTAACATAATTAATCTCCATCTGCCCAATTTAAACAATTATCAGGTCATAATCAATCTTGTTTCAGTTATATCCTCACTAAAAATCACATTCTTAAAACAAGAGACATTGGGGTTGGGGATTTAGCTCAGCGGCATAAGCACCTGCCTCGCAAGCAGGCGGTCATGAGTTTGATCCTCGATACCAATAAAAAGAAAAAAAAAACAAAAAAACAAGAGACATTATGGTAGCCACTGTTGATATCCTGTGGTCTTGCTGTGAAGTGCCATGTTGCATTGTTCTGTTCTGATTTGCTTTGTTCTGTTCTGTTTTGTCTTATCTTTAAAATACAAAAAATAAAAATCGCCTTCTTCCAGCATCCTAATGTACCCCTTTGTTTCATTATTTTTAAGCCTTTCTTATTTTATTCAAAAATCATTTATTTATTCTTCATATAGTGATTGGCTTGAATGCAGTTGCACTGATGCTTAAATCCAGTGAATGCATTTTCATACTTCTGTTACCTGAGTTCTCTGCATAGGGTGACTCCTTTGGTGAGTGTCTTAGCACTCCTCTCCCTCAAGCTTCTGTTCTACTATGCTACCTGGTTTCACCTACCTCTCTAACCCTTCCTTTGCGGTTTCCTTCCTGTAATTTTCTTCCTTCCTTGTTTCTTCATAGTTGTTGCTTGTTTGGAAGTCTTTTCAATCCTTTTAGGTAATTTCATCACTTCTTATGTCCTTGTCTCCCACTGACATGCTGATGGCTTCTGAATCCACATTTCCAGTTCTTTGCACTCCAAACATTGTTAATACTTCACAATGGGGATCAAATGCCAGCGTGAGTCTCAGGAAGCAAACCATATTCAAACCACAGGAAAGGGTCACTGTGAGGTTGGTGGAGCAGGTTAGAAATGGGCAGGAAATAACTCAGGGTCTGTCTTTGCTGTATCTCAAGATTATAACTTTAGAAGTTCCTTTGAACATGAAGGTTAGTCATAAATAAGGATAAATTCACTCCAAAATTATTATGTATTTGTCAAGGGGCTTCTTTTCCCAGAAGTTGGTTTATATCTAATTTTTTAAAGCAAAAGATGCCATTTGTTCTATAAAACAGCATGTTTTGGTTTTATCAGGGCAAAATTCCTGCCAGGAATTAGGGTGTAATTTTAACAATCTACCTGGCAAATGGGGAACAGTTGTGAGCCAGGAACCTCCTTAAGACTGGATATCTTAGCAAAGAAGGAAGGAAAAACTGTGAAGTGGAAGACAAAACAGGTTTTGTTTTGTTTTGTTTTTGAGGCAAGGTCTCATTATGTAGTCCAGGCTGGCCTTGAACTTAGTGTGTAGGCCAGGCTGACCTCAAACTCATGGTAATCCTCCTGTCTCAGCCTCCTGAGCACTGGGATTACAGATCTGCCCTACTATGCCTAGCTACATTTTTTCTTCTATTTTTCACTTATTTCTATTTTTCATTTAAAATTCAGAGAAGGATTTAAAGCAAAAGCATCGATGCACTTCCCAAGTCAAGGATATGCATCTACTTATATTTTTTCAGGGCTCAGGAGAATGTACATAAAACCTTTGAAAATGTGTGTGAATAAATGTCTATGTGAACATATGGCAGGGGAATGTGATCCTGTTAAACACTTGCTGTGCTTGGCAGGAGTGAAGAGCCAGAATGCCTGCTCACTTAGTTCTTCCCACCCCCTCAGATGTGTGAGTCTGAGCAGGGGGAGAATCTATGGTGTGCTTCCCGAGGTTCATGTCAGAAGGACAGACCACAGCGGGGGAGTGTTTTGTACAATGCCAAGGTAATATCAGGACATGAGTAGAGATTAAGTGTTGCTTTGAGAGTCGAATCTGAAAAGTACATGAAAGGGAGATGGACAGTCTCCTTCTAGTAGCTAAGAACAACTGCACTGATGTGTTCATTGGGTTCCATCGGTATCTACGGTATGTACCTTACTGACAGCCATGTGCCAAGTCTAGCCTTCCATATCCTCTGTCCATAATGGTCAACATTATTAGCAGCACAGATTTAGGATCCAAGATGACAGACACTGGGAGGACTCTTTGCACATCCTGTTTCATTTGCCAAGGTTACTCATCTCTGTGTGACCTGGGCTTTAGGCCTCAGCTCGTATGTTACATGCTTAGGGAAGTCACAGATTACCATGTTCTCCCCATGCCCTCACCAAAAAAACCCTTCATATTTAATAAAATGTTCTCTGTATCACCTACCATCCTGATCCACGACAGGTGGTTCTAAAAGTCTCAGTCATACCCTCTTAAGTGCTGCTAAAAACATGGTTCCACCAATGAGCAATGGTGCTCCAGGGAGCTGGTGGTCCACAGTGATGAAGGTGCTGGTGGACCTCTCTTTTGCTCTAGTAGCATCCACTCTATTTGGGCAATGTTGTGGGAAACATCGTAGATCATGTGCAGGTCTAGGTCATTGGGCGTTGTGTTGAAGATCTTGGCCAAAGCCTGGAAAATGAAGGAGGTCGCGGAAGCAGGATTGACCCAGGACAGCTGCAGTAACTGCCATCCCTTTGAGGTAGTCGTGGCCCTCCTGGGAGGCAATGCGAGCACAGACCATGGCCTTTTCCATAGCTACTGGGGCATCTGTGGCTATCTGGTAGACCAGGCCCCACCTGCTACCTCGCAGCATCATCCATTCCTTTCCCTTGTGGTTGATGCCCATTTTCTTCAGAGCATATTCACTGAATATCTTGTCAACCACCCGGATTTCTGCATAGCACTTGCCTACATCCAGAGGCCCCGGCTGAGGAAGGTTTCTCTTTTTGGCCCTCACTGATACCTTACTGGGCTCCGCTTGTAGCATCCTTCTGTACTCACACAGCACCTTGACCTCAGCCCAGGGTGGGACCAGTGTCCACACCCATCTCCAAGGCCCCTTCCAGGTCTTTGTCGCACATTGGGATGACCTCTTAGGAACCACCCTGACAGGAGTGCATTCAAATATTGCTTGGGCCAGATGTTCTTTCACAGCCTGGATGTGACTTCCATACAAATTGATTCTCAACAGTAGACACGCCACAGTTGATGTCAAATCTGATACCATCTGATAGCACTGCTTCCAGGTCATTCATACTGAAGGCTGTCATATACCCCACAGCAAATTCATAGACTGAATGGACATTAGAAAGCCAGCAGACTGCTGGACAATCCCGTGCAGGACTGCCACACTGCCAGTCTGCTTTGCGGCTGGCAGGAAGCCACCAACACCACTGTCTTGACAGGCATTTCTTAACTCCTAAAACATTAATTTCTCTAGAGTATCATTCCCATAGAAAATGTCTTCAACCTGAACACTGGACATGAAGACCTCTTTTTTTTTTTTTTTTGTACCAGGAATTGAACTCAGGACCTCACACTTGCCAGGCAGCGCCATACCACTGAGCTGTATCTCCTGCCCATGAAGTGCTTCTTGATCCTCCAGTAGTTCTTACTGGTCTTCTTCAGGAGCTGCAGCTCATTGCTGTAGTGTGTGGCTCATGGTGGTGAATACTGATGAACATTGCTATGGAGAAGAGCCATGCAGATTACCATGTTCTTAAGACAGACTTCCAGGCAAAAGAAAAAAAAAACAGATCTTAGCAAATTTTTAATAATTTATTCAATTTTATTTAACACTATTGTTGAATTCCTTTCCTCCCTGCCAGATTGTATGAGATCCTTTTTGTTTTTTTACTGCTATTTTCATAAATCCTACAGAAAGCCTGACATGTGGCATACATTTGATAAGTACTGCTGACTAATGGCAGTCCAGCATCCTCCTACTTGAAGTTTATTCTGAAAAAGGGAACATAGATGTCATGAAGAGAACCTTTAAAAATTTTTCCTCAGGTTTGTTTTAAAGATAGAGCCACACCGGGGAGGGGAGTGGTTAAAAATAGTGATATAAAGACCAGCTGCAAAACACAGCTCTCCAGGACTTGGAATCAAGACACCTGGAAAACAACAACTTGGCAAAGAGGAAAAAAGGAAGAGATGTCTGGGAATTTCCAGGAAAACTAGAATGACTAGAAGCTGGAGAAACAGAGCACAATGAAAATAAATAAAGCAAAACAAAGCAGACTGGAAAGCTTACCAGCTCCTATAGAGGAGGCCTGTCTGCACAGACACCAGGTAAGCACAAAGAGAGTCAGCACCTTCAGGGAGAAACAACTGGCCAGGCCCACAGGTATTATAAGCTACAAAAATGGCGTGAAGTTTTACTTAACAATGACTTCTTCTTCTTGAAGAAGAAATCCAGTGCAATCCTGAGAGGATTCCATCAGGAGCCATCTGGGGAAGGGGTTAGTTGTTTAAGATTGAACTGCAGCACAACTGCTACCATAACGTCACCTTACCATAACGATTAGGTGAGGACAGCCCGAAAAGAGAGCTTCAGAGAGGGCACAGGCGGGACACAGACCACCCTGGATAGTTCAAGCTTAGGCTGGGAAAGACACGAGGTGGGAAGAAGCCAGGTCACTTGTGTGTGGCTTTCAGAGGGGAGCGAGTCTGAAAGTGCTGGCCTTAGGTCCAGGGGTCTTGTTGAACACCGGGCCTGCTGCCTAGCACAAAACTCAATAGGCCGTTTGCTTTCTCCATCTACCAATTTGAGTAGGGATACACCTCAGCATGGACACTTGCCATACCCTGGGGTGTAAGGACAGAAGGGCCTCCTTAGCAAGGTGGTACCTCATAAGGCCACATGCCATGAAGCTAGGGGGAGAAAGCTGTGACTTGAACTGCACAGAGGGACACGGAATCTGGGAGTTCCCGGAATGACTGTAGCTTTAGGGTGGACAACAATGACCCCTCTCAGTGGGACAGGTGGGGCAGGTTTCAGAATTTACATGCAAAGACTAGTGGGTGACTCACTGTCCCTCCTCCATATCGGTGGCTTTCCCACACTGTTGTCCCTGAGAAGATACCATTCATTCAAAAACACAGAGGAGGGGGCTGGGGGTTTAGCTCAGCGGCATAAGCACCTGCCTTGCAAGTGTGTGGTGGTGAGTTTGATCCCTGGTACTGATAAAAAGGAAAAAGACAAAAACAAAAACATAGAGGAAAAAATTTTGGACTAATCTCTTTTCTTCTTTTTTTCATTGTTTTTTTCTTGGGGTGGGGTGGGCCCTTTTCATTCTTTTCATTTTCTTTATTTTACTGTTGATTTTTTCTTTTTATTCTTTGTTCTTTTCTATTACTTTTCTTTAATTCTATTAATTTTCTTTCACTCCAAACAGGATTCTTTATTTCACTTTTCTTTCCTCCTTTTCATCTTCCTTTTATTTTTCAAATCTTATTTCTTTTATTCTCCCATTCCCCAACCCCTTCATCTTTAATTTTATTAATCTTTAGATAGTATGCCTTATTGTTGAATTTTTTTCTATTGTTAATGGTGGTTATTATTGTTAATATTTCACTTAGTATATATTTACCATTTGTCAATACTGGTTCATTTTTCTGTCTATAATAATAGAACTCTTTTCTATGGTTAAAGTGGTGAGGTGGCTTTAATTGGTTCCTATGGCATGTCAATATGTAGCTTGTCTTTGACTCTATTATTGTTTCTAATTTTGTTGCTATCACCAGGGTGGTGTAGTTGTTGCTATCAATTGGTTTTTACTGTATGTGAATATCTGCTCTGATGTGGTGTAATCAGCAATACTGTGGTTCATTTCCAGAGAACTGCTGCTGGGCCAATTACACATCATCCTCTTCTCCCAAATTAATAGAGGCTGAATCTTCTTTTCTTTTCTTTTTTTTTTTTTGTGATGGAAATGGGGTATTGGGGATCAAACTTAGGACCTCGCACTTGCCAGGCAGGCACGTATGCCACTGAGCTATATCCCCAGTCCCAGAGTTTGGATCTTGGAATGGAGGCAAAAGCCTATCCATTAGTCATGCCAGGGATGCATCACTGAAAAGAAAACACTAACTAAACAGATCGCTATACTAGCAGAAAAGCCTTTGTACCATAATTTACCTCCAAACCTCAGCGCACACACACACACACACCCACACACACACACACACACACACTCAATAGAAACATGGGAAGACAAAGCAACAAATTGCCTCCAAAAGCCCCCAACTCCCCCAAGACTGGTCCATGGGGCATCAATAGGGAGGAAATAAAAAGATAAATAGCTGAATGATAATTAATAGACAAAAAAACCAAGAAAACAAACAAACAAAACTCAGACTAACAAGATACTCTCAGTAAGCCCAAGATACAATTAAACACATAACGGACTTAATAAACAAAACAACCGGTGACTTCTCATTGGTAATCTCTTCAAGAACTCTAATTTTTTTGTGTCATTCTGTTTAGCACAGCTAGCTTTTTATTAGTGTCAATCTGATGAAAGTCATCTATGACTACCAATGTCATATAAAATGAGGAAAAACTGAAAACTCTCTCTAAAATCAGGAACAAGACAAACATGTCCACTATTACTACTCCCATTTAATACAGTTCCTGAAACATTAGCCAGAGCAATCAAGTAAGATAAAAAAAGAGATCTGTAAAGAGAAAAAAGTCAAATTATCATCACCTGTAGATGACATGATCCTCTAAAAAGAAGACCCAAGAAATTTCACTACCAGATTTCTATATTAATAACTAACCTCAGTAGTGTAGCAGGATACAAAATCAATAGAATTCTTGTATACCAATAAGGAACTTGCCATGAAAGAAATTAGGAAAACAATACCATTAACAATAGCATCAAGAAAAATTAAATACTTAGGAATTAGCCTAACCAAGGAAAAGAAAGACCACCACCACCACAACAACAACAAAAAAACCCCTCGGGTATTCTGAAAAAGGAAATTGCACAGGACATCAGAAAAACTGAAAGATAGTCTCTGTTTCTCGATAAGTAGAAACATTTATTGTAAAATGGCTACATAATCAAAATTTATAGATTTAATGTAATATAAATCAAAATACCAACAGCATTTCCTTATGAAACTAGAAAAAACAACCCTAACATTCACAGAGAACAAGAAGAGACTCAGAATAGCAAAAGCCATCCCTGGGTGAGTTAATTACTTTTCTCTTGTTGCTGAGACAAAATATCTGACATCCAAAATTAAGGAAAGAAAGGTTATTTAGCTCACAGTTTGTGGAAGTTTCAATCCATACTTCACTGGCTCCAAGGCATTTTGGCACATGGCAAAGAGGCAATAGTTCATGGTGGCAGATGACAGCAAAACCAACAAGAGCAAACAGGGAGGAGCATGAAGAGAAGGCTCTTTCTGTCCCTCATATTGTATGTAGGCACTCACCCTAGGGAGGGTGTAGCACGTACACCCATAATCTCAGCATTGGACAATGAATCAATCACAAATTCTAGAAGCCTGCCCCCATGACTGTACAAGGCTTTGTGGAGAGGACATCCAGACACAAACTGTAATACTGGGTAACAAGAAAAAAGTATGAGGCATCATAATCCTGAATTTCAAATTATATTACAATGCTACAGTGATAAAGGTAGGATGGTACTGGTGCAAAAACAGCATGTGAATAGAGGATGCAGAAACAACCCTAAGCAGAGCCAGCCATCTAATCCCTGACAAAAGGGGCAAAACAGAGGCTGGAGTACAGAAAGCTCTTTGGCAAACTGTGTTGGAAAACTGGGTCCTCATACGCAGAAGACTGAATCCACACCCATATCATATTTTCACCATGCACTAAACTAGAATCAAAATGGATCCAAAGTCTAAATATCAAAACAGAAACAATATGCTGGAAAATAAAAGAGATAAAAGTTGTTAAGATATAGGAATATATAAGGCCATTTTGAACGGAACTCCAGTTGTATAAGAAATTGCATAAAAACCAACAAATAGTATATTAAATTAAAACACTTCTCCCCTCTTCTCCTCCTCCACCTCCTCCTTCTTTTTTGTCTTTTTTGAGACAGGGTCTTGCTGTGCAGTTCAGGCTTGCCTTGAGCTCACTTTGTAGCCCAGGCTGGTCTTGAATTTGCAATGATCCTCCAGCCTCAGCCTTTTGAGTGCTGGGATTATAGGTGTGCGCCATCATGCCCAGATTTTTTTGTTTTTGTTTTTTTGCCTTTTTAAAACACCTCTAAACAGCAAAGGAAACAACCAATAGAATGAAGAGACAACCTACACAATGGGAAAAGTATTTTTACCATCTATTCCTCAACCAGAAGACAAATATCCAGCACATACAAAGAACTCAAAAATTAGACCCCCTACTCAGAATAAAAGACCGAATCAAAAAATGGGCAGCTGAAATGAATAGCCATGTTTCTGAGGAAGAAGTACAAATGGCCAATAAGCACATGAAAAAAATGTTCAATACCTTTGGCCAATCAGAGGACAAAATAACACTGAGATTTTAGCTTACTCCAGAAAGAATGGCTATCATGACAAAAACCAAAAAATGTTTATAGTTTATAGGGGAAAAGTGACTCTATTACATTATTGGTGGGGATGTATACTAGTTAAACTGCTACAGACATCAGTATGGATATTCCTTTAAAGCTAAAAACATAAATTCCACTCAACTCAGCTATATCTCTACTAGGTTATCTTCTCTAGAGTTAAGAGCATCATATTCAGTGATATATGCATATCTACATAGCAGTTTGCTTCCAGTAGCTACTTCTCAGAAATGACTTCTATGTCCATCAACAGGTGAACTGTAAAGAAATTGTGGTATACACACACAGTGGAGTATTACTTAGCCATAGAGAAGTATAAATCTGACTCATTTGTGCAAAGATGAATGTCCCTAAGTCCAAATGAAATAAGATTCAATGACTTGATGAGGGACAGGAAAGAAACGGAAGGAAAAAGGGAATTTAAAAACAAGTAAGATGTGTTATGCACATGTACTGACTTTCCATGATGAATGTAACTATTATGTACTGCGAGCATGTACTAATGATCAAAGAAAAAAGAAATTTCTTCGGGCTGACTGTGGTGGTGCACATCTGTAATTCCACCACTCAGGAGACTAAATCAGAAAGATCAAATATTCAAAGCCAATCTAGGTAATTTAGCAAGACGCTATCTCAAGTAAACTGCAACCAAAAACCAAAATATACTGGCCTTTGCATTTTAGAATAATGCCTTAACATTAAAAAGATGGAAAAAGGAAGAAAATAGCCAAAGCATGTAGAGTGATTTATAAAAGAAAACCAAGTAATTGACAAGTGTACAAAAAATTTTCATTCAGACTAATAACTCAGGAGATTGGAAATTATAAATAATACATTATATGACAAATGTTTGAAGATTGATAATATTCTTTGTAAGCAAGGATTTGAGGAATAGGGTACTTTCAAGTACTATTTATATCAGTTCAAAATACAATAAATATAGATTATTTTGGTATTTAATATGTATGTAGTATGTTTTAAAATTTCAATTGTGTCTATATTTACATTATTCAATAGGGAGAAACAAAAAGATTAATATCATACAGCAGGGAAATGGTTATAATACAGAATTCTGTAGCTGTAATTATTGACCCTGGTGAAATTTTATGTAAAATTATTAAAGGAAATACAGATATATACCTATATGTAGCCTACATATAATATCATTATTTGATTAAAGAATAAAAAATAAAGCATATGTAAGTGTGACCTTTTTGGAGTGCTTTTTCCCTAAAAAGAGAGCATGAAAGTTTTACTTTTTACAATAATGTATACATTTTTGTTTGTTGTTTTTTAAGTACTGGGGATTGAACCAAACGCTTCAACACTGAGCTACATTCCTAACTCATTTTCATACTTTATTTTGAGACCAGGTCTTACCAAATTGCTAAGTTGCCAAGTTTGGACTGGAATTCAATGCTCCTTTGTCAGCCTCTTGAAATGCTGGGGTTACAGATGTGTTTCACCATGCCTGAGTAACTGTATGTTTAACAAGAACTTTACACTGAAGTATGATTGACATAAAACTTCACATATTTGAACTTTATAATCTGACATATGTGGCACTGCATATATAAGTGAAATAATTATAATTAAGGTAATATCCACCCCCCAAAAAACTTGTCTTTTTAACTCCTCTGTGACTCTAGCAACTAATCTGTCACTATATACATTATTTTCTAGACTGTTATAAAAATGAACCCACATCATATGTATTCTTTCTTTTGTGCCTTCTTTCACTTAGGATAATTATTTTGAGATCATACAAATCATTTTTATGTATCAATGGTTTGTTCTTTCTTATAGCTGAGTAGCATTCCACTGCATGCATCTACCACAATTGGTTTATCTTTTCAGCTTTGATGGTCTTGTGAACTAGTTCCAGTTTTTGGTTGTTACAAATAAAGCTGCAATGAATCTTTTTAAGGACACACACTTTTTCCTATTGAGTAAAGAGCGAGGTAAGGGATGTCTGGTAATAAGAAAGGTATATGCTTAGCATTTTAAGAAATTGTTAACAAGACTGGAGTATGAGGCTGAGGAAATAAAGGTACAGCCCTTTCACCATTATCCCATGAGCTAAAGATAGTGACTGTCAACTCAGTGTGCAGATTTGACCTGAGATCGCCCCTACTAAAAATGTGTCCGGTTCTCTGGAGATTCCTTTCAGAATCCGGTTAAAGTACTTTCGGTGTGGGGTGTAGAACAACATATGTGATCAAATGCCATACAGGAATTACATACTGAAAATGGAGATCGCCTGAACTGAAGCTGCCAGTCAACATGGAAGAGAGGGCTGAATTGAGACACAGTGAAAAGTTAGAATGGTTAGGACTTGGTAAAACAGAGAAGATGATTCCCAAGTTTTAGGGAGTAGGTGATGGTGGTGTCAGGGAAGGAATGGTTTTGGTGAATGAAGAGGTCATTTCCCCCTGCACGCCTGCATGACACATAGAAGCTACAGTCGGAAAGTGGTCGTAAATACACGGTCATAGTGGGAACACAGGTTCCCGGGGCAGCAATTTGCATTTATGCGGCCAGCAAATTTTTCTATTTGCCATACACGGTGCTCACATCCCTCACAGGGAATCTATACTACAATATATCTTAATTCTACTTTTTTACCCACTCCCTTCAACTCTTCTTACTCTATTTACAGAATTTTTTGTTTCCATTTTTTCCCTCCATCCTTTGTTGTTTAATCCATGCCTTTCCCCTACCCGCTCCCTTGTTCCCTTTCTCATTTGAACACGTTCTTCCCTGTGCTTCTTGCCAACTCTTAGCGCTTTTCCTACGAGACAAATACGATACTTAAACTTGCCTGATCACTCACTACTGAACCTCACGTCCCCGCCCACAATTTGTGCGATGACGTCACCCTTTCCGGCCAGGACCCCACCCAGCCACCACCCAATTATACGCATGCGCGTAGCGCGTGCGCACCACACATGCTGCCGCCGCGCCCTTCTCCGGGCGTCTAGATTCCCATCCTTTCCTCCGGCCCCGCCCAAGCGGCTGCCCGTGACCTGCCTGGCGCAGGGAACGGAAAGCCAGAAGGGGCAAGACGACTTCAGTTCGCCATGGGGCTGTTTGGAAAAACCCAGGAGAAGCCGCCCAAAGAGATGGTAAGAGTTACGACGGTGGCATATAAGTCGGTGGGTTTGCGTGGGTTGTAGTGGTGTTGACAAACGACGGGACACTTTCCTCTCAGGCCGGCCACCTACCACCTGGCCCCCATTTCCGGGGCTTCCCATTCGACCGAAGGCCTGGTGAAGGCTCTCCAAGAAGTTTGCTGTGGGTAGGAGGAGGTGTTGGTACTCCGCTATAGACCAGGGAACTGAGGGCTGTGTTAAGAGCTCTTCAAACTCCCCGTAGGGCGCCGAGGCAGCGACGCGGTGTTGGTTGCTGGAAACCCTTCCCCCTGCGCACGTTGGTACATCCCGCCCGGAACCTTTCTCCAGCGCAGGCTCCGCCCCTGGCGCCGGGCTACGGACCACCTGGCGGACCAACCCCTGTCTGAAGCTTTGCCTGGAGGACCTGGTCACGACCGCCAGAGGGTCCCTGCACCTGCCGCTGCTTCTTTACCCATGTTAATGTTGAGAGGAAGGCTTTTCACCCTTTTTCCCAGTCCTGCGAGCTCATACTGACTCCACAGGCGCAGTAATTATAGCAGGGATACGACCAAGAAGAGTATACCGAAAATAGCTCTGCACGGATTGTGAGCTCCAGATCTCCTTATAAAATGAATTAATGTGAAAGGCGAATGGCTAAAAACGCTCTATCGAGTCGTCCAAGTTTGAATTCTTGTTGCCCATATCCCTCTGTAATCACGAGAACATTAACTTCTCTGAGCCTTAGTCATTTCCGCTGTCAACAATATTAGAACAATTGACGATTAAAAGATGTAAAGTTTGAGCTGATAGTGGTCGTGAGGGTTCATTCTTTTTTATATTCTTACAGCCTTGCTACTAAGTTTAGACCAGTATCATTTGGGGGCTGATTAGACATCCCAGGGCCCACCTAAGACCTGAATCAGATTTTTAATTCTGTCAGGATCAACCCAGGATTATTAGTATGCACCTTACTATAGAAAGGCTCTCCAACGCTCAGACCATATTAAAAATAATCGCCTGTGTTATCTCTGCCATTCTCTGTTAATTGGCTTTCACTTGTACGTTACCCTGTTGGAATATAAATGGATATTTTATTTTTAGCAGTTATATTTATCATTTGAAGATGGCCAAAGTGTTACATAGGCAGTACATTAGAGACCATTTTCAACAGTAATGAGACTGTTTCTGCAGATTCGTTTATCAGCTTTGGAGTGGTCAAGCTAGGGCCACACACTAAAGGTAATAATCTCTCACTACTGTCAAAAATACTTGTATGATAACAAGCATCTTAGAATTGCACATAGCACAGAATTACATCTGCATAGTATTCTAAAGTTTGCAGAATGTTGTTACGCATTTTTATTTCATTTAAGCTCTACAAGTTTAAGCTATCAGGGAGAAAACTGAACAGGTAAGATCTTTACTCAACACAGGATGTTACGATAGGCTTGGTGGCACATGACTGTGATCCCAGCTACCTGGGAGTCTGAAGGGGGAGTTTGAGGCTAGCCTGGGCAATGTAGTGAGCTCCTATCTCAAAAAGTGCAAGTAAAGGATTTCAGATTTTTTCCATTGTGGAAATGTGAGTGTTGCAGAGAGGACCTTTTCAAACATTGTAGGTGCCTCTGCATTAACATGCATACTAATCACCAGAGATCTTGTCTGAATTCTTTTTGGAATTGAGTCTGTTTTGGGCCTCAGATGTCTGTTCAGCTAATGATGCTTTGGTGATGCTGATGTCTCCTGGTCTGCTCTTGAGTAGTAGTAGTATTCTGCAGAATACACAGAATGAGCCCTCACTTATACTACTAGCTATACTGCTTGGAATAAAGTGTGTTAATCCACTCTTGAGAACTGTCAACATCAGTAAGTAGGTACACTGCAGTTATTGTTGCCACTTACATATGTGGAATGAGGCATGACTTTTCTAGGGTCATACAGTTTGTAAATTATATCACCAGTAAATTCTACATCAGACCAAAAAGATCAAGCTGGGTTTGGTGCTTCCCACCTGTAATTGCAGCACTTGGGAGGCTGAGGCATGAAGATTGCCTGAGTTTGAGGCCAGCCTAGGCTACATAGTGAGTTCAAGGCCAGTCTGAACTACACAGTAAGGCTGTGTCTCAAAAAAAAAAAAAGTAATGTTTGGCATTGTTTTTAATAGATTGAAAGAGAAAATGTTCAACTTCATAAAAGAAGCTAAAGGAAAGTTTTAAAAATAATATTAGAGGGAAGAGGGGTTAAAGAGAAATAGAAATTGACCTAGTACTCTACTCCCAGCTGGACAGCTTTTGAGTTGGGATACATTTACACTGGGGGCTGGAGTATGTTGACCTGTGGTTCCTCATAGTATCCTTATACTATTGTGGCATAGTATAAGCAAAGGCCAGTTGCTGCTGTGTCATGCTGTGACAGTTGTTGAACTTGCCATCATCTGGACCATGGTGACAAGTCAGACCAAGCAAGTGAGATACATTATGGGTGATATTCCCATCATAGAATAGAAACTAAATAAATGTTGTAAGATCAATGTCAAAATAAGGTTAAATAAGCTTTTAAGGTCAAGTACTTGTAATGAGCAATGTTTCAAGAAATACTGGGAAACATTAGCTATATCAGAAGTCTTTACAGACTGAAGTCTTAGCTCCAGACATCTCAAGCACTTTGATGGGAACATCTTAGTAGTGTAACCTGTTCTGTCATAAAGGGTCCAACTTAAGACTAGGCCAGATCTGCTGAGGTTTAGAGTGCCTTATAGTACATTTAGAAAATTGTAATTATCTTGGAGTAGAAACCACAAAGATATAAAGTTCTACCCAACAGTCTTCTCTTGGATTTGAGGTTCTGCTCAATGATTTGTGCTGTATGAATCAGGTAAAATGGTGTTTTTTTGTTTGTTTTTTTTTTTTTTACTTAGTTCATGCAACAGACATTCACTGAAATACTTTCATGTTCATTGTGTTGGGACCAGGTTCACAAAAATAAGTCATTGGATGATAATTTTGAAGAATGCAAAGTTTACTAGAGGAGACCAACATGTGAACAAATACTTAGGAAGATAAGAAAAGTAATATGAACAAGGTCTGTGATGTCACAGTGGAGAGTGACTAATTTGGGAAGAAGGGCTGATCAAGCAGGGTGTTTCAATTTAGATCTAAAATGTCCACCAAAAGTCTTGTGGTCAGAGGTGGAGCTTTTGGAAGTGATTGGATTATGGGGGTGCTATACTTATTAGTGGATTAATTTATTGATTAGTTTTTAGTTGAATGTGCTGTTAGGAGTTGGGTCCCAGGTGGAAGAGTTAGGTCATAGGGGCTCCCCTTTAGTGGTCATCTTGCTTTCTCTGCTTCGTGGCTACTATGGGTTGAGCAAGTTTCCTCTGCCAGGCCCTTTAACCATGCCATTTCTGCTGATCATGCTCTGAACACTTGAGCCAAAACAAACCTTTTCTCCTTTAAATTGTGTAGGTCAGATATTTTGTCCCAGGGTGGAAAAACTAATGTAGCATACTTGGGCCCTGCCGTAAAGCACATTAACCAGGTGGGGGGATGGGTATAGGAGTAGGCAAAGGGAAATACTCTAAGGAGAGTGAACTTTATGTGCAAGGTATAGAACATAGATTAGAGGAACCAGGAAAAAAAGTTCAGAATGACTGGAAGATGAACTTCTGTTCTCACTGAGGGGGCAGGAGGAGTAATGATAGTTTTAAGATACAAAATTTGAGAGAAAGACAAAGGAGAGATTAGCAAAGACCTAAGGATGGGAAGCATTCAGAACAATGGTTTGGAGCATAAATTTGAGGGATGAAGCTTGGATAGGAAGGTCATTTAGTGGCACAGGTAAGAGATGGTATGGGTCTTAAGCTTATCAGAAGGAATGGAGTGGATGGGGTGAGTTTTAGGATCATTTCAGTATAGCCAGTTTGCTGACCTACTGTGTGCAAAAGTGCAGCGATGATTCTTGGGCTTTTTTGTAACTCCACCCCCAGTCAAATCTATTCATGTTTTTTTTTTTTTTTTTTTTTGTCTTTTTCCTTTTTATCGGTACCAGGGATCGAACTCAGGACTGCCTGCTTGCAAGGCAGGCGCTTATGCCGCTGAGCTAAACCCCCAGACCCATCTATTCATGTTTTGAATGGCCGTGCTATGAACTGAGATTGAAAGAATTAAGAACAGTACATTTGAGGGGGATGGTGATAGTGAAGGAAGATGAGCCAAAGAGCTCAATTTTGAATAGTTCAGGAGAAAGATCTGGGGAATATTTTTCAGAAATAGTTTTCTCTTTTACTTTGTGTCCTTAGCAAAAATATACACTATATTTTTCTTCTGTATTACCTACCTGGCCAGCATAATGTTGAAGCTTGCCAAGGTATGCTTATACACTGGCATGGGAGCCTATTTTATAAGGACACTAGTTCTGTTCCTTACACACCTGATCATCTCCCCAAAGACTCTACTGCCTCATTTCATCACTTGGGGATTTGTGATTTGAACACAGAATTTTGGAGGACACATATTCATACTATAGTAAATGATGAACACACACAGATAGATAGATAGAATCCATCAAAACCTGTGTGCATCATAAAAGGAAAAACTTGCATAAATATTTTAATACTAAATTTATTGAGACATTGAGATTAATATAAGTTACCTTCAGTCTCTACAGTTATAAAAGGTACTCAAAGTAATGGCCATTAGTTTCCAGACATTTATTTGTATGGCAAACTGCTGAAATGTGTATACATTTTTTCATGATGTATGTGTACTAAATATGTTTCCAAAATTCAAATATTGATAGCATTTTGTCATTATTTGATTAATGCTTTTAAGATGAGTCATTTGAAGCACATTGTAGATATTATGACACAACATTTCGCATTACATCTTTAGAAAATATGGAATTTCTCCTACATACCTAACAAAAATTTCTCCTACATACCTAACAAAAATTTCCTGATATTATTGACTCCCCAGTCCATATTTAAATTTCCCCAAGTATTCCCCATATGCCTTTTAAAATGTTTTTAGGTAAAGAGCCAGTGAAAGACCATGCTTTGTATTTGAAATTATTGACAGCTAGAGCTCTGTGTTGTTATACTTTCCTTGTATTGCTATTAAAAGCAATTTTGTATGAGGCCATGGATTTGGACTGCATGCTTACACTGGACCCAATGGACCAAACTAATTTTTTATTATTTTTGAGATAGGGTCTTGCTATGTAGTCCAGGCTGGCCTCAAACTCACAGCAACCCTCCTCCTACCTCAGCCTCCTGAGTGCTGGGGTTACAGGTGTACCACAATACACCCAGCCAAACCAATATAATTTAATCAAAGTACTGAGCTTTGGTTGGCTGCAAGAGGCCTGGTAGACAACTAGTTAAATTGAAACCAAAGTGGTTGACTAAGCTATATACAATTAAATTATTTTCTGTGTTCACCTCCATTTTTCTATAAATGCTGTCTGATCATACTGTTGGTTGGAGTTCTCACAGTTTGCTGTGGTTCTGGGAGCTACCTGATTCACAATTAGTTTTTGTTTTGCTTTGCTCAAACTTTACTAAATTTCATTTGTCTAAAGAATTTTTCTTTTAAAACACTTCTAGAAAGCAATCTGAAAGGTAGTAGCTTTGGTATCTTGTGAATGTGAAGTTCCTCATTAACCTTTCACAAAAATACTTTCTATTGGTTTCTCTTTTCTGAACCAACTTTATGTTGTTTCAGGGTTTTCTGAATTGGTACAGTAACTTTCTGTGAGGTGAAAGACTTTTTCTATCCACTTCTCATAAGCACCATTTCAGACTCACGGATTTTATGTATTTGGGGTCTTATAGTCACTTCTGTTACTCTCTTTGATGCTAGAATATTGTGCCTATAAATTTGATCATTGAATCTATTACAGGCCACATAATCTTACTGGTTTTTGAGTGTTTCCTTGCTTTCTATCATAATATATCTTACCATCATTTGTAAATATCCTCCAGCCTTGGACCTGAAATCAGCTATTTTTTCAAAGTGCATTGGTTTCTTACAATAGCAGTGCTATTTAGAAACCAAAATTAGGTGCTCATGTTTGTTGTTACTGGAGTGTCCCTGCATTTAGGCCTTTTAATGGAACAGAACTAGGAAGTACAAGGTCTGTTAAAAAAAATTGGTTAATATTTAAATTTAAAATGAATTACAGTAAAAGATACACTAGCATTAATCTACCTCAGAATGCTTGTCCCTCACTTTTTTTTAAAAAAATCTTTTTGAGACAGGGTCTTGCTATGCAGTTCAGGCTGGCCCTTGAGCTCACTTTGTAACGCAGGCTGATCTTGAACTTGCAGTGATCCTCCTGACTCCGCCTCTCCAGTGCTGGGATTACAGGAGTACGCCACCATGCCCGGCTGCTTGTCCCTCACTTTGAGCATACTTATCCTGACATTCTTTTCAGTTTCTGAAGCAGTTCCGGAGGTCTGCTTTCCGTAGTGTCTTTTAATGGTTGCCTCCATTTCCCAAATTGATTCAAAACACTGACAACAGTTCCTGTCAAATAAAATGGTGTGTCTTCTTCATCCACTATATTCACCAGATCTGGCACAATGTGATTTGTGACTCTTCTCCAAAGCCAAAGTGACGGTAAAAGGTAAACAATTTGAATCAATTCAGTGCATTAAGACAGCCACAACAGCACAACTAAAGATAATCAGGAAAGAGGGCTTCCAGAACTGCTTCAGAAAGTGGCAAGAATGATGGGATAAATACGCTCAAAACAGAAGGGGAGTACTTTGAGAGAAACTGGCTGGGGATTTAGCTCAGCGGCATGAACACCTGCCTTGCAAGCAGGTGGTCGTGAGTTCGATCCTTGGTACCGATAAAAATGAAAAAAAAAAAAAAAAGAAACTAATGGTAAGGTGTCTTTTACCATCATATTTTTTTAAAAAGTCATAAAAGTGATTGTAGACTATTACATCACACCAACCCTTCTGCCAAAAATAACTGGCAGAACTGTTTGAAATTGCTGCGAGCTACCAAGATAGATCCTAGAAAATCAAGATGCTAGAAAAGGAGGGAGCTTATTTATAGGAACTCAATCATTTGAGACCACTTTCCCCCTAAAGAGATATTCTGAATTTCTGGTGCAGTGACTGTGAGACTGAGAATTTAAGTAGAAATTTTGCTAGACCCTGTGATTGGGGAGTTAAAAAATCAGATTTCATGACACATAAGGATAAGAAACTCTAGTCAATATCAAGGGCTTTTGTTTGAGATGCTGAAGGGAGACACTCTAGCAGTAATGAAGAGCTGGAAATACACTGGCTTTCACAAATGCTGAGGCCCAGTTGCAGCCAATCTTTCTCTCTCTCTCTCTCTCTCTCTCTCTCTCTCTCTCTCTCTCTCTGTCTGTCTCTTTGGATTAAGGTCTGAAAGGTGAGCAGAAGGATCAAGAATTTGAGGCCAACATGTACTACATAGAGAGTTCAGAGCAGCCTGGATTACATAGAAATCCTGTCTCAAAAAAAAATGTTAATTGAGAACCAAATGCCAACCCACTTACACTAGATGTTTGGCAGGAGCAAATGTAAGTTATCTTTGGAAGAAAATGACATCATCCAGAAACTGAAATTGTCTTGGAAATTTTCATACCCGGTGCTCAGAATTCTTTTCTGTTTTGTCTTTTTTTAAAGATAAGATCTTGCTATATTGTTCAGTCTGGCCTTGAACTCACTATGCAGCCCATGCTGACTTTGAACTCCTGGCAGTCCTCCTGCCTCAGCCTTTTAGATGCTAGGATTAAAACCACGAGCCACCAAGCCTGGCCGGATTCATTTTAAAAAGACATTTGCTTTTATAAGAAGTTTTTATATATCTTGGACACAAAGTCTTTGTTAAAACCTTTTATTTATTACCATTTATGTGGTTACAAACATCTCTCAATTTGTGACTGTTTTTCTTTTGTGACAGGGTCTCCCTTTGTAATTCAAGCTGGCTTTGAATTTACTATGTGGCCCAGCCTGGTCTCAAACTGACACCAATCCTCTTACCTTAGCCTCCCAGAGATCTTAGGCATCTGGCTCTCTTTAGTCTTATGGAAAATAAAGATTCTTAATTTCAGTGTAAATAAAAATATCAAGCAGAGCGTGGTGGCACATGGATGTAGTCTGAGCACGTGGGCAGGCAGAGGCAGGAAGATCATAAATTCAAGTCCAGCCTGGGCAATTTAGCAACGTAGTTAGTGAAAAGGAGAGATTTAGCTCAGTGTGAAGGCCTTGGATTCATCACCTAGTGCTATAAAAATTAATTAATTTAAAAATCAGCCTTTTTCTTTATGGTTATTGCTTTTGTATCTTTAGAAATCTTCTTGTAACCTAAACTCATAAATAATGCATTCCCGCACTGTCCTCTTTTTAAGAAGACAGTTTTGCATCCTGTTTTTATTTCAGTCAGCCTGAAATTAAATTCAGTGAAAGATGGAACAGTAATTCAATCATTTTGTTTCCCATATGTTGTACCATTTGTCTCAGCTCTTCTTATTATTGGTTTTAGTTTCCTTTGCCTACTTTGCCTGGCATATAGCAGACTGTGAGTGAATTAGAATAAAGGATATGTTTTGATAGTGTGAAACTTTCTGTGGGTTTCTTATTATTTTCATAATGTGTTATCTGATTTACTAATATGCTGTTATTTATTCTGTATACATTATGTTCTCCTTATGGGGTAAATACCTTTCTTTTATTACTGAAATTCTGTTGACACTAGGTGAATATTTGTTGAATTTCCTTCCATCTGTTTTAAGGGAGATCCCGTGCCCCCCAGGCTTTTAACTGTAGTCATCTTTACACTTACAAGACTATTTGATACATTTTCTGTAGCTCTCTGTCTGGGACTGTATTTCTTAACTGTAACATTAGAATCAGCTCGAGAGATTGTCGGTCCCATTCCCAATCCAATAAATTGGTATTTTAAAAAATTTCTTGGGTAACGTTTATGTGTAGTTCAGGTTGAGAAGCACTGGTCTGGGGCGTGACTGCACACACTTGGTTTTTCTCATAGGTAAGTTTTTCTTTTGATTTCATAAGTTTAAAAAGAATTTTTCTTTTTGACAGATTTTATTAAACTTACTCTGACACTTAAGCATATACTTAGAAAGTTTATAGAGATTTTTATTACATAACAGTTACTTATGACTGAAATTGAGTGTCTTCTTTGGGCCAGGCATTGTGCAAGGACTTGGTGAATAAGAAAAGGTATCTGACCTGCTGGAGCTTATACTAATTATAGGTATGCTGAGTACTGTGAAAAAGAGAGATGGGATAGGTTCTGTGTAATTACACTATGGGGAGCTTATAAACTTATTCTAGCAGTCAGGGAAGACCTCTCCAAAGTAACATTTAAGTAATAATTAAGAACAAATTCAGGGGCTGGGGATTTAGCTCAGCGGCATAAGCGCCTGCCTTGCAAGCAGGCAGTCGTGAGTTCGATCCCTGGTACAGATAAAAAAGAAAAAGACAAAAAAAAAAAAAAAAAAGAACAAATTCAGAAAACAAGTTCTTTAGATAAATTGGACTTTTTTTTTTTTGTACCGGGGAGCAAACTCACGACCTCGCACTTGCCAGGAAGGCACTTACACCACTGAACTAAATCCTCAGCTATAAATTAGACTTTATAAAAATTAAAATCTTTTGTGCATAAAATCACATTATCAAGAAAGTGAAGACAGTTCATAGAATGAGAAGAAAATTTTGCATCACCATGTATCTGATAAAGGTCTACTATCAGAATATGTAAAGAATGTTCACAACTTAACTGCAAAAAAATCTAGTTTAAAAATGGACAGAAAGTAAATAAATAAAAATGAACAGGAGAGGGCCAGGGATGTAGCTCAGC
Source organism: Cavia porcellus (assembly GCF_034190915.1). Lineage (NCBI taxonomy): Eukaryota > Metazoa > Chordata > Mammalia > Rodentia > Caviidae > Cavia > Cavia porcellus. Next base: position 38,598,746 of record NW_026947501.1, on the reverse strand, counting down.
GGCACAGTGCAAGACCCTGAGTTTGAATCCCAGTACCAAAAATAAACAAAAAACAAAAACAGAGGAGAAGCTGAGTGTGGTGGTATACTTTTGTAATCTCAGCACTTATGAGGCTGAGGCAGGAGGATCAGCGTGAGTTCAAGGCCAGTGTGGACTACATAGTTCAAGGTCAGCGTGAACTACTTAGTAAGACCCTGTGTCAAGGGGAACAGAAGATACAGGAAATATACAGATGTTTAAAAAGCACATGGAAATATGTTCATTATTTCTTTTGGAAAATGTAAATCAAGAAGGTGTGAAATACCTCACACCCTGCACATTGAATATAATAAAGAACTTTGGCAGGCGTGGTGGCGCATGTCTGTAATCCTGGCACTCAAGAGGCTGAAGCAGTAGGATTGCTGAGAGTTCAAGGTGGGCTTGGGCTACATAGTGAGTCAAGGACCAGCCTGAACTGCATAGCGAGGCTGTCTCAAAAACCTTTAAAAAAAAAGCTAATTGGAGGTTTTCAGGGAAGGGAGATAGGAAGAGATTATTTAAGAGGTGTAGTGTGCTCTGCGGTGTTGCGGAAGTTGTCTGTTTGAGTTGTGGGGATTGAATCCAGTGGCACCAAGCTGCTGAGCTGCATCCCATGCCCTTTTTATTTTTTGAGATAAGGTCTTGGCAAGCGGCCTCAGCTGGCCTCGAACCTGCAGTCCTGCTTTCCTCTCCAGAGTAGCTGGAGTGACAGTTGTGACCACATGACAGTTGTGAAAAGATTTGGAGTCCAGGGAGTTGGTGGTTGCAGGACATTGTAAATACACAAAATGCCATTGAACTGTGTACTTTAAAATGGTTGTGCATGATAATGGACTTTGCTTCAAAAAATGTACACAAACCTCACCTAATTAAAAACTTAAAAGATTGTATCACCATATAATTTTAACTTGAGAGTAGAGTTATTACAGTTATTATTGCATATAAATGTTTTATAAATTTTGTTAAGTAATTATCAAACAGTAAAGGTGAGGTTTATTTAAAGAAATCTAACCATACAAATTCTTCAAGGCCCATAGTTCATGTGTCCATGGATGACTACTCCGTGGGTAAATATAGGGCTCATATCAGTTATATCCCTGTTTTGTTTAGTACACTTAAGTGCTGAGAGACCGCTTTTATATAAATATGTAGATGCTAATGGAAGTTTTGTTATGGCTGTGTCACTCAGGTCTTTGAGTTATTTCTAAGTCATATGCCAGCAAGCTCACTGGTTCAGTATAAAATTTACTTTCAATGATAAACAGCTGACAACTCAGATTTTCCTGTAATATTTTGAAAAGTGAAAAATTAGAAAACTTCATAATAAATTGGTAATCACTGGCATTATTTACAATTTCCTCAACACACCGGTGTTTCCTATTTGCTCTTATGTTTAGTGTATCAGGGTTTTTATCTGACAGGCAAGTATAAGTGGGTAGGGGACACTAAGGGGAGAAGGACAAGAGGAATTTTCATGAAACAGCCAGAGTGATTTTTGATATTACATATAAAAAAAATGTAACTCTTCAAAACCCTTAAAACTATCTTTCTCATTGGCCTCTTGAAAAATCTTTGTGTACTTTCAGGATGGTCTGCTTCCTCTAAAGTCTTAGGTAAGGACTTTGTAGCCTGATTTCAGCTCTAAGTTTTAAATAGCTTGGAATTTCTGTGCAATGTAAATAGAGACAGGTGGGGGTCTAAAAGCTTTTTGTATTACCTAATTTTATTGAATGTAGATTTTTTTTTGCGGTACCAGGGATTGAACTCACGACCTCACACTTGCCAGGCAGTGCTTATGCCGCTGAGCTAAATCCGTGGCCCTTGAATGTAGAATTAATGCAAAGTTTTTTAAGGCTGATCAGTGACTTCTCTTAGATACTACTTTTCCTAAATTTTTTCCCAGGTCAATGAATGGTCATTGAAGATAAGAAAAGAAATGAGAGTCGTTGACAGACAAATAAGAGGTACATTATCATTCTATGCCTTCTATTCTACAACCTTTTGTTCATTAAAAGAAAACAGTCTATATTATACCTTATTCCCACATTAATTATAATTGTCCTAATTACTTTGCTTTCTAGTTCTATAATCAATATAACAAAGGTAATAAATTAAAAGAAACTTTTGTAAGAACCAAAGAAATTTCTTCCTTCTGAATAAAGAAGTGTCTTTTATGGAGTTTAATAAAGAAATATCTTTTGTGGAGTTCAGACTGAATAAATTGTGCATAAGGGATACAACTCTTTCATTACTCTGTTTGCATATTAGCTTGACTATAAATTGAGGAATATACATTCCTAAATAAAATAGATTTTTTTCTTCTTTTTTTCTTACTGGGGATTGAAGACAGGGCTTTATAGGATTGGGATTCTTGAGGGAAGCAAAACAGCCCTAAGATGATCTTGCTTTATACCTGGAGACACTTTCTGTCCTGTAGCACATAGAAAGTGGCTACAAGCAGAGTTTGGTTGGCTCACTGAATTGAAGATGAATGGTAGTGACGAGCGCACAGTGGTATGAGTGTGTTTACTGTCACCGAATTGTACGCTCACCAGTGAGGGAGAGATACATGGGGCTGCATGCCTGAATCCCAGCCAGGTGGGAGGCTGAGGCAGAAAGACCATGATTGTGAGGCCAGCTTGTACAACTTAGCTTGGTGAGGGAGCGATACATGGGGCTGCATGCCTGAATCCCAGCCAGGTGGGAGGCTGAGGCAGAAAGACCATGATTGTGAGGCCAGCTTGTACAACTTAGCAAGACCCCTTTTAGGGTCTGAGGTTGTAGCTCAGTGGTGGAGCCCATGTGGGGACCTAGATTCAATCTCCAGTACCATGAGAAAAAAAAGAAAAGAAAAGAAAAAAAGAATGATGGTAAATTTTGTTGTATGTATTTTATTACATTTTAAAATTTTTAAATTGAAAAAAAATCCTGTTGACCATACAGCATGTAGTACTGACATATTTTACTTGTAGTCAATGGTAATACAATACTTTTAATGTGTTTATGCTTTCCTTAAGTTGCTGTTCTTTATAAATTTATTGATTATGTTCATTTCATTGTGAGAATGCCACTTATTAGAATAAGCTGTGAAAGGGGCTGGGGATTTAGCTCAGTGGCATAAGCGCCTGCCTTGCAAGCAGGCGGTCGTGAGTCTGGTACCGATAAAAAGGAAAAAGACAAAAAAAAAAAAGAATAAGCTCTGAAATGCATTTTTTTGTTGTTGTTGTTGTTCTGTTTTATTTATTTATTTATTTATTTATTTTTATCAGTACCAGGGATTGAACTCACAACCGCCTGCTTGCAAGGCAGGTGCTTATGCCGCTGAGCTAAATCCCCAGCCCCTGGAATGCATTTTTAAAGCTCCTTAGTACCAGTAACAATAAAGCTTAGAATGGGCTCACAAAAATTGTTTTTGAAATTTTGTCAAATGTTTTGTGATTATGGCTTTCTTTTTCACTCTGAAACTACTTTGATATTTCTGGAAATAATGATTACTCCCCATGCTAAATATTTTTATTGTATTTATATCTTCTAATGTTTTCCTACTTAGTAGATATGTTTCACAGTAAAGAGACTGGGGTTCTGCGAAGTCTGATTTACTCTTGACTTTTGGTGTTCTAAATGTAGATATCCAGAGAGAAGAAGAGAAAGTGAAACGGTCTGTGAAAGATGCTGCCAAGAAGGGCCAGAAGGATGTCTGCGTGATTCTGGCCAAGGAGGTGGTCAGGTCGAGGAAGGCCGTGAGCAAGCTGTACGCATCCAAGGCACACATGAACTCCGTGCTCATGGGGATGAAGAACCAGCTTGGTAAAGTGGCATTTTCCTCGACTGTCACCCTCTATGCTGATGTCACTGTTGTGATCAGTATGGGCTTCCTTGAGTAGTGAGAGCAGATTCAGGTCTGTCCTGTATGTATATACATACAAAGAAATACAAATGGTGGGAATTGAACCATGGACCTTTACATTAAGCTACATCTGAGGCTGGTTTTTGTTTTGTTTTATTGAATTTTGAGAGGGTCTTGCTAAACCTATTGAGCAGGTTGCCCATGGTGGGCTCTAATTTGCAACCCTCCTGCCTCTGCCTCTCAGGGTACTGGAATGACAAGTGTGTCACGGGTTTTTTTTTTCCTTATGCTGTTTTAGTTGGGGTCTTGTGCATATGTAAAATATAGTTATTCTTGTGTTACTGTCAGTAAATTGTTGGTATCTGCACTCAGATGTCTTAAGGTAACATTCATCTGCAAAACTTGATTTTCATTCCTTTCATTTCATTCCAATCACTTGCTCCTCTTCCAGTCTTCCGCATATTTGTAAATAAAACCACCATTCTACCTGATTGCTTTAAGCCAAAAAACTAGTACTAATCTTTAATGTTTTTCCTTTTTTAGCTCTGTCATTCTTTCTCCATATTTTACTTATTGTGGAAGTTTTGGCAGTTTTGCAAATTGTGCCATCGTGGTTCAACGGTCTCCTGCCTGGACTATGGTAGTCTCTTGTTTTCTTGTTTTCTGGCTTTGTGGACTCCTTCAGCTGCAGTGCACCTCACACAGCATCAGATGATCTTCCTTACATGAATACATATGAAGTTACAGTGTTCTATTTAAACACTGTGCCCTTCTCCTTGTGTTTAGATGTGAAGTCAAATTCTTGCTCTGATCTCTTAAGACAGTTGCTCTGACCTCATCTTAAACTATGCTAGCCTTTGTATTCCCAGGGCTGGCAGAGCTTGCTCCTGTGATAGAATCTTTGCCCCTCACCTCTCTGAGTGGGTCGTTTGTCCTTGTCATTCAAGTCTCAGATCAGATGTCAGGCATTCAGTGAGACCCTCTAAGTGCCCCCGTCCCATTTTTATCCTGCCATTCCCTTTAATTTCCTCATACCTCTTATCAGCATCTGAAATTAACTTGTTCAATTATTTTTAACTTGCATGTTGTCTCTTCTCATTAGAACCAGAAACCTTGTATGTGCAGTGCATGACACTGCTCTGTCTCCAAAAACACTGGCTTAGTTAATATTTGCAAAGAAATAAACATGCTAACATGTTCAAGTGATGGTAATTGTTCTCCTCTACGGTACACCTTAATAGAGTAAGTGTAAGCAGAATCCTTTAGCAATTTGAAAAGGTCTATTAGTTTATATGACACATATGGATGATTATACAGACTTCCTAGCGGTAGTGTCACTCGTTCCTGTGGTTACTGTGGGAGTGCAGTCTTTGCGCTGTCTGTATAATTTTGATCTCTTCTTACTTGTAGTGTCAACACTCATTAGACTTACATTGGGATGCAGCGGTTTTGCACGTGTTCTACCTAGAACAGTAAACATACAGCCATGTATGTTTACCCCATGGGGTATCTAAGAGTGCCGAATTCCTTTCAAGGGAATCTATAAGGTCAAACTATTTTCCTAATAATACTAAGATACTTTTTGCCCTTGTCATTATATCAACATTTGTGCTCGATGTGTAAAAAGCATGTGGGAAAACTGCTGGAACTGGACACCAGGCAAGATAGCAGCCCCGAATGTCCTTAGAGTCCCTGTGCCCTTCACTGCCATGTACTCACCACTAAGGGGGAAGGCAGTTGCTTATAAGAACACTTGATGAAGCAGTGAAACTTATTTTATTAAATGTGAGCACATCTTTTTAATATTCTGAGAAATATAATGAAAATTGTGTAATTTTTAAAAAATTTTATTTAAAGAAAGGCTAAACAAAACAAAATAGGTAGAAATAATACATACGTTCAGAGAAAAAAATGCACAGAAATCACTAGTTGATGTTTACATATTGTTGTTTTACAAATAGTTGTTCAAGATACAAAAATGGAACATGTAAAGTGGGAATTCATACAGCGAGACTGCAAACAGTTCTGTTCAACTATCCAACAAAAACGTAGTAACATGGTTGTCCATCCTATACACTTAAACATACATGCAGTTATCCATGTCTTCATTTATGTTTAGATTAAACAAACTAAAGCAAGTTAAAATCATTCTGAATAAAGAATAATAGTATTGCTGGATTTCACGTCATGACACTCCATGATCAGGAAAATTGTGTAATTTTTAAACTAATTTTTCCTTGTCTGACAATGTCAGCTTTCAGAGAGCTGCCTGTTTGAACATTAAATTACTAACACTGTATTTTATTTTTGCAGCAGTAGTTAATAATTCTTTTCTGTATCCTTGCCTTCACTACTCTATGACATACCAAGTTGTATGTATCTGTACATAGGTACATGTCAGTGCATGATAATATGAAGGGAAGATAATGTTATGTCACAGATACAGTTATATTCTTAGATTTTTATGGTTTTTATTTAAAAACAGAGAACAAACATTTTGCTTAGAGGGCAAAGGATAGGTGTTTCCAGCACTTGTTAACTTCTTTATCAGCTAGAATGGAAGAAGAGCCTGTGTTAAGTCATTGACTCTTACGTAGGATTGTAGCCTATTTTGTCATGTTGCTTATTTAGAGGCTCGTGATCCTTCAAGGAGTACATTGGCTTCGAGGAGTCCAATTTGTGACCAAAAACCTGCGTATGATCTTTCAGGCTCAACCATATGCAATTTGAAAAGCCCTACTGGCTGGCCTGCCCCCCGTTCCTGTGCGTCCCCCTGGGAATTCAACCTGCGTTTCCACCTGGATTTCCCCAGGAGAAGAGTTCTGTCCTCTCCCTTGGTGGACCTTTTCATTTCCGGTACTTGTCTCCTTTCCCTTCTTGGATGTTACCTGTGATTTCCTTTCCACTGTTCTCTGTTTCTTTTGAAAGCAGATGGTCTCAGTGAGTTGTTGAATTTCCCAGACTGACCCTTTAATTTTCTTATCTATTCTATTTTCCATTTTGAGGATAATATTAGTTCCTTCCTTGTAGGGTCGTTTTAACCCTTAATTTATTGCCTGGCATATGGTAACTCTCTATGTAGGTATTAAATACTTAACCATCATTATCGTCATCAGTTTTGCCTGTGTTCTACTTTGTGAGACATTTCTTCAATTTGATTTTCTATTTCTTCTCTTGAATTATTTATTTTGGCTACCTTAATTTTTATTTCTAAGAAAATGTTTTGATCTGTTTTTTAAAACAATGTTCATCCTGCTTCTGCTTCATTGATGCAGCAGTGATAGTTTTCTGTGTTTTTCTGTCATTTCACAGAGCGCCTTCTCCCAGTCGGTCCCCTCTTCCCTATCCCTCTCCTCATTTTCTAAGAAAGGGGTAGAGGAAGCTGGTGGCATATGCTCCTAATCCCTAGAGGCTGAGGCAGGAGGATCACTCCAAGTTTGAGGCCAGCCTGGGCTACATAGTGAGTTCAAGGCCAGTCTTAACTATGTAGTGAGACCCTGTCTCAAAAACAAACAAACAAAACAAAACACGGTAAAGAGAGGAAGAAAAGACAGGGAAGAAGCGAGGGAAGAGGCCAAAGAGGCTCAATTAAGTGTAGGCTTTGGTGATGGACTTTTCAGGTGATGGACTGAGCTACAAAGAACAACCCGTGAATTTACCAACTAGTAAAATAACTAAATCTTTTAGTCCTTGTTACGTGCTAGACATATTTGGGTACTGGAACTGAAATTGTGAAGGTTACAGGCTGAGTCACTGCCCTCTGGGTGAGGGGTGGAAAGCAAATAATGGAATAAACTTAATAAGAATCAAAATAACAAATTTACCAATCCAGGAAATACAGATATTATGGTTGCAAACAGATCCACACACCGGGAGATGGTAAAAGGGAAGTGCAGAATCAAGGAGGCTCCTCCGAGGCCGAGGAAAGCGTGAGGAGCTTGAGCTGTCGAGTCCCCGTGTGGGGTTCTAGCCTGAGCGCCCGGCGTGGGCACAGGTGTGGGGTCACAGCTAGCGCAGTGCTTCACAGCACCATGAGGCTGGGCCACTAAGGAAAGGGGCTGGGGGGACCAGGTGACTTTTTAAAGCTGTTAGGAGACACGGGTTGTCAAGCCAAGGTCAGAGAGCCACGCTGCAGCGACGATGGAGATGCAGGGTGTTCCGAGCTCACCACCAGGACAGGGGAAAGAGGGGGGCATCTGAGCAGAGGGATTAAGAGCACAGAGGCGGTGACATGTTTCAGGCTGAGTCAGGAGGCATGTGACAGGCACATTAAGAGGAGTGGTGGGAGGGAGGGCTGGAAAGGTAAGTTGGAGCGAAGTTCTGAGAGTTCTGCTGAGGTATTTAATTCCTGCCGTAGGCTGTGGCGAGCCCTGGCACCTGGTGGGTGCAGACTGCCGGTGCGGGGAGACTGCTGTTGCACGATGTGAGGGGGGCTCGAGGGGTCACCGTGTGGGTCCTGATGGGGTGGCCTCCTTAGGAGGAAGTGGGAGCAGGGACACTGACAGTGCCTGCAAGGGGGGCTTGAGATGCTCTGTGCTGTTAATAAAAGGCGCTGAAACCCCCTGCGGGAAACAGACCTAAGGCGGGAAGGAGGCTGCTGGGCTGACCACACTGGCTCTGTGAGACCCCTGGCTATTTAGCTCACCCTGTTCCCCAGCACCTACACACAGTGCTGGCAGGGAGGACCCAGAGGGTGCTCAGAAGATTTATAGTGGAGTGGGAGATTAAATACAGCAGGAAGGATAACAGGACAGGGCCTGGGGAGACGGCAGAAGGGAGGAGAGGGTGTGTATTCTGGGGAGTGGAGAGAGAGAAAACCAGGACTAGTGTAATCAGAGTTCCTGAGAAGTCTTTGTTCCGCGTGGCCCTCAGTGTCCCCTACCCATGTCCCAACCCTAGCCTGTGGCTGCCTTCTGGATGTCCTTTCCCTTAAGGTATTCTATTAAAATGCATATGCTCTGAGGAGGGGAAATTTGGTAGGCCTTGTTGGCTATTAATATGCTGTCATGATTACATGCTTTGCAGGTGACAGCTCACTGACAGCAGCTCCTTGCAAGAAAAGACAGATGATGAGCGTGTTTTGACTGAGGGACAGAATTAGAGGAGAGGCTCAAAGGTAGGGCAGGAATAGAATTACCCTGTGATCCAGCAACTGCACTTCGTACCCACAGGAACTGAAAGCAGAGACTCGAACATCCAGTTTGTACAACCATGATCCTAGCACTATTGTCAGGAGCCAAAGGGTACAGGCAGCTCAAGGGTCTTGACTGTAGCCAAGTAGTGACTGCGGTCACCTTGCTGCAGTAGATCTCAAAAACAGCTCTTCCTCCTTGTGGAAGTTGGTACCCATTGATCAAAAACTCTCCATTTCTTCCTTCCCCATACTTTTGGAAATTGTCAGACCCCTCGTTTTCGGTTTCCATGCTCCTGAATTCATTAGATTTTACATACCAAGTTAGAGCCTACAGCATCTGCCTTCTGTGTCTGCCTTATTTTACCTAGCACGGTGTCCTGTAGATTCATTCATGTTACAAATGACAGGGTTTCCCTTTTCTTTGTGTATATCACATTTTTTTTATCCATTCATCTGTTGGTAGACACTTAAATTGTTTCCATTGTCTTTTTAAATTTTTGTACTGGGGATCAAACTCAGGACCTGGAGCTTGCCAGTCAGGTGCTTATGCTGCTGAGCTAAATCCTCTGCCCTGTTTCCATTGTCTTTACTTTCTTGTTGTTGGGACAAGATACCTGATATACGTAAGTTAGAGAAGGAAAGGTTTATGTTAGCTCACAGTTTGTAGAGGTTTCAATCCTTAGTTGACTTCAAGACAGAGTGGTATGGTAGAAGGACATCACAGAAACAGTTCATGGCGTGGCAGGCAGGAAGTGGTGAGCCTTCCTTCTTCTTTCCCTTTTTATTCCATCCAGGCTGCAAGCCTATTGGCTGGTGCCATACACTCCCAGGGTGGATCTTCCCTTTTCACTAAATTCATCAGAACTGTGCTAAACCAGTCAGTGGAAGGACTGGGCTAAACCTGTCAGCAAGATAATGCAGGATTGTGCCCACAATCCAGTAACTCCCCAAAGTCCCACCTACAAGCACATGGATGAGGGGGCTGTAGATACAAGCCACAACACCAACCATCTTTTGGTTATATGAACAGTGCTGCAGTGAACAGGGAGTTAAGCTCTCCTTCTTGATAGAATGGTTTCAGTTCCTTTGTATACATAACCTAGAAGTAGGATTACTAGGTTGATGCTAGTTTCTCGTTCCTTGAAGACCTCCATAGAGTTTCCCATAATGGCTGTACTAATTCACACTGCCTTAATAAATATACCTCCTTAGTTTTGGTTTTGTTGGTTATTGTAGAGGAGATTGTATCTTTTATTTCCTTTCTGAGTAGTCCATTATTAGTGGATAGAAACTACTGATTTTTATGTTGATTTTATATTCTGCAACTTCACCATATACATTAATTAATTCTAATAGTTTTTCATGGAGTCATTAGTGGTTTTAATTTTTTTCCTGCCTAGTGTACTGGTCAGTTCTTCCAAAACTGTGTTGGAAAGAAAGTGTCCATCTTTGTTTTGTCCTTGACCTTAAAGCAAAGCTTTTAGCTCTTCACCATTGAGGGTGGTGTTAGCTACAGGTTTATTATATATGACCTTTGTTTGTTTTGAGGTACATTGTTTAGAGTTTTTATCATGAGAGGGATGCTTTTCCTTTATCTATTGAGATGGTCATATGATTTCTATTGTTCATTTTTTAAGTAGTATATCATAGTTATTGTATACACTGAACTATCCTTGTATCCAAGGGATAAATCCTAATTGATTATAATGAATGATTCTATTAATGCATTCTTTTTTTAATGTATTCTTGACTTTACTAATACTTTGTTGAGACTTTCTGCATCTGTGTTCATTGGGGATATTAGTTTATACTTTTCTTGTAATATAAAACTAAGTTGTTGGATAGCAACTACAAATTGCCTTTAACTACATATAAAAACTCTATACCTTTATTTTTTATTGCTAACAGTTATGATTTTAATGTCAAAATTTACAGTCATTTTTGTATTTTGTATCTCTTAACAGTTTATTGTAGCCAGAGTTACAAGTTGTGTGTTTAAACATTGCTGGTAGGACAAAATCGCTTTACATACCACTTAACAAAGTTAGAGAATTTTGAGTATGCGTGTTATGTTTACCATTAAGGTTTTTTAATTTTCATGTGTTTTGTTATTAATTAGCCTTCTATTTAAGCTTAATGAATTTCCTTTAGCAGTTCTGTAAAGCAAGGCTTTACCTTCCTTAGCTTTTGTTTAAGAGTTTTACCTCATTTCTGAAGGACGTTTTTGCCAGGTAAAGTATTCTTGCTGGGCAAGGTTTTTTCCCCCACTTTGGTCCTTTGAATACCTCCTCTTTTCTCTTGCCTGGAAAATGTCCGCTGAGAAAGCCTTTGAGGGCCGTATTGAGGCTCCCTTGAATGTGATGTTTCTTACTCCTCCTTTCTGTGTCTTCATGAACTACGCTTTGGGGTGAATTTGATTAGTGACTTCTGAGCTTTCTGTATTTAAATGTTGTCATGTTTTCCCAGACTTGGGGAAATTTAAGCCATTTTTTTTCCCTAAAATACGCGATAGACCTTTTTTTTCCCTGTCCTTTGAAATTCCTATTGTGCAAAGGTTTATTCACTTGATGTTCCCAAAAGACTTCTGCATTCTTTTTTATTCTTTTTCTCTTCTGAGTGAATAATTTCAGATGTCCTGTCTTTGGGCTTGCTGATTTCTTTTTTATGCTTGATCAAATCTGTTCTTGAAGCTTTTTGATGAATTTGTCATGTTTTTATTGTATTCTTTCCCTTTAGGATTTCTTTTTACTGTTTCTGTGTCAAACTTATTTGTTCATTAATTATTGTCTAAATTTCATTTAATTTTTCTATCCACATTTTCTTCGAGTTCTCTGAATTCTGTGAGGATGTGTCTGAATTGGTTGTCAGTCACTTTCAGATCTTCATTTCTTCTGGTTCTGTTCCTGGGGCTTAGTTTCTTGCTTTTGGCAGTGGTATGTTTCCTTCATTTCTCACGTTTCTTTTGTCCTTGTGTTGATGCCTGCACGTTTTAGAAGATGGCCACGTCTTGCCAGTCTTTGGTAGTGAGAGGCCTGTGCAGTTTAGCTGGAGCTCCTGGGTGACTGGCTGGTAGCACAGCACCGGCAGTCGTTGGGTTCTTTAGTTGGAGCGGGTCACTCTGCTCTGAGGTTGTGTGTACCGTGTGGTTCCCTGAGAGACGGGCAGGACCCTGCTGTTGAGGCATCTGGCTGGACTCTGCACTGTAGGCTTTTTCCTGGCTCTGTGCTGTTGTTGCTTGGAAGCTGTAGTTGGGCCAGGACATATGACGGGCTCTGTCATAGTCACTTGATCATCGCTGAGACACAGTACCTGATACCTGGAACTTAAAGAGGAGAGACTTACTTTGTCTCACAGTTCCAGTCCTTGGTCAGCTGAGTCCAAGGCAGAAATGGCCCAGTGGGAAGAGTAGCAAAGGAAAGCTGTTCAACCCTATGGCAGCCAGGAAACAGGAATGTCTCCAGGGATCAGAACACGCCCTTTCAGGTTACACCCCGTGACCACCTGCAGCTGGCTCCACTTCTGAGATCGGGTCAGCTCTAATGGCCCCATCACCCAGTCACATTGTGGAAGCCTTGCCTCTGAACATATGAGGTTTGGGGGAAACATTTTAGATCTGAACCATACCAGGCTCCAAGGCTGGGTGCGGTCTCTGGAATTGCTACTCAGCTGCACGGAGGGCAGGGCCAGAGACGATGCTTCACCGATATATGATGACCTGGACTTGCCTCTCAGCCAGGGTCGGCTAAAGCAGGGCTCCCGCTGGGGTAGGGCAGCAGCCAGTGCTCCCACTGTGAACCTGCAGTGTTACCTGGGCAGAAGACTTCAGGTGAGCAGAACTTAGCTGGACCACCTTTCCGCAGCTTGTTGAGCAGACACAGGTACTGTGTCTGCAGTTGTTGGCTGGAAGGCTTACTGAGCTCTGCTTGGGTAGCCAAAGTGTGGCCCTTACAAGGGTGAGAGCCATGCTCCCATTCATGACTTCTTGTCCCTGGATGTCAGTTACTGAGTGGTCAGCCACAGACCCAGGCCACAATCCAGATGGGTCATTGTTGTGGATGCTCGAGAATTCATCCAGAGGTAGCCTAAGTGGCACACAACTTAGAAAAATCAGTCTCTTTTCTGTCTAGCACAAAGACATATTCTGTATGTTAGGACATGCCGCTCCCATTCTCTTGTGTTGAAGTGGCTCACAGCTGGGGTCTCTCCTTATTGCGGCCCACTGAACAATCCTTCCCTTTCAGCGGTCCTGCGAGTGGCCGGGTCCCTGCAGAAGAGCACTGAAGTAATGAAGGCCATGCAGAGTCTCGTGAAGATCCCAGAAATCCAGGCCACTATGCGGGAGCTGTCCAAGGAGATGATGAAGGTGACCTGGGCTAGCCCTGTTCCTCCCAAACACTGAGCATCCCTCTCAGCAAGTGGTGGGCGCTGGGGTGGGGTGAGTGGGCGTAGCTCACACTGCGGCTGCTGTGTGAGATGGTTTTGAAGATGGGGAGCAGCTGTTAGCTCTGGCTGAAATCATTTTCAACTAGAGCGTGGCAGAGGCTTGGAGGGACCGTGACATATTCCTACATGTATACCCAGAGCTGGGGAGAGGGTCGGGAACCCAGGGAGTGATCACTGAGGGCTCAAGGAGATGGGATTTGCAGGTGCTCATCTCATACAAGCAAGGAGACAAAAGAAACCTTGGTTCCATGCTGTTTCCCAGGGGAATGTTTGTGAAACTGGCAAGAAAGGTCAGGCTAGGCCAGGCGTTGGCAAACATGTTCTGTAAAATGCTAGAGAGTAGGTACTTTTTATGCTCTGTGGCCTGCATGTCTGTCATGATCACACAATTCTGCTCAATAGTGTAAAATCAGCATAGGTAATACTTAAACAAGCGAGCATGACCCACAGTACTTTACAGAAACAGGCAGCAGGTCACACTTGGCCCTGTAGGCCGAGTTTGCTGGCCCATTGTAAATTAAAAAAAAAAACAGCTAAAAAAAGGGAGAGTGAAACCAGGTGTGGTAGCACACACCTATATAGTTCAGGTTCATGGGTGATTCAAACAGGATGGTCACCAGTACAAAGCCAGCCTGGGCTATGTAGTGAGATCCTGCCCCCAACCACCACCAAAAAAAGGGGAGCAACTGAGAATCAAGTAAAAAGCGCACAAACACTGCCAACCTCAGGATGAGGGTCTGGCAGGGATACTAATGGCATTCGGCCAGGGACAGGGATACAGAGGCACTGTTACCGAGCCCTGCGGCTGATGGCACAGTGCTCGGTCGGTCCTGTCCAGTTCCCTCAGCCACCCCTTTCCACACAGAAGGAAACTTAAGTCTCCGAGCTGACAGGCAGCTTACCGAGCTCACCTGGGTTGATGGGGACGAGCTGGAGCGCAGGTGTGTCTGACCGTAAATTGAGCGGCCACAGAGGAAGTGGGAAGGGCTTCTTTGCACAGGTGTTGGTTCATGTTTCGACCCTAGGGCCTGACAACCAGAAGTGTGTACCTCACTTTCTAGTGTGCAGAAGTCCTCTCCCCTGGAGGGAATTTCATCTGTAAATTTGAATTATTATAGCGGATATGGGGCATGGGAGAGAGGGGCTTCAAAAGAAAATCAGTAGAAGAGAAAAACACCATAAAAAGCCCAGGGCCCAGATCTCTGGAATGAGAACTTCTTAGGCAGCAGCCGTTGGATGGGAGCAGGGTCAGGAAATGGCAGCAAATGCCTGTAATTCCAGCAGTTGGGAGGCTAAAGCAAGAGAATCACAGTTTCAGAGGCAGCCTGAGCTACACAGAGAGATCCTGTCTGAAAGAGAGACAGGGGCGGGGGAGGAAGGGAGAGAGATGGAGAACCACACAGAGAGCGCATGAATGCCTGCCAGCCTCAGGGCCGGGGCCTGGCCTTTAAAGTATGTTCTTTAAAGTAGTGTGTATCCAGGTTGGCGATGATGACGCATCTAGAACTGGATTCTCGGGGAGGACTTCCGCCTGCTCGTTGTAACTCGTGTAGGGAAAGCTGTTTTTAGAACAGGGATGGCCATACTGCAGAGCAGTTTGTGAAGACTGACAGAAAGCCAGTAGAGACCTAGTGGGTGCATCTGTGATACGTCCCTGGGCACGCACAAAGCCTCCGAGGGGCCCAGCTCCTCGCGAGCAGGCACTTGATCTTGGTGATTCCATTTGGCCCCATTGCCTGCCCTATG
Organism: Cavia porcellus; assembly: GCF_034190915.1. NCBI lineage: Eukaryota > Metazoa > Chordata > Mammalia > Rodentia > Caviidae > Cavia > Cavia porcellus. The sequence continues at coordinate 38,583,558 of NW_026947501.1, read as the reverse complement.
GGGCAGAGAGAAGGAATTTGATGAATGCTTGCTGACTGAATGAATAAACAAGTGAATGCCGACTTCTACCTCTAGAATGTGAAAGGTTATTACAGTTGGGCTCTGTTAATAAATATGTATTAACCCTTTTACCTATGTTCAGCTAGGCCTTAGGGGTCCACCGGGGTGACCGTGAATGTGACTTTATGTGTGCATTTTGATTAGCAGGAAATGTCTGGCAGTGAGAGGAATACGGTGCTGTGCTAGATTCCTGTTTCCCCAACCTTGGTGCTGAATTCGGAGGGCCATTTCTCGTGGCCTGGTCTTTCTGAAGAGAGGGCAGTACCCAGTGTTCCCTTTGGCTGCCTGTCTTGGCTGCCATCCTGAAAAGGGTGGGCTGGACGTGGAGAGACTGGCGCTCCTTCTAGCTGGTGTGCAGGAATGTCTGAAGTAAACATAGTCAGTGGAAGTGATGTTTATTCTATGTTTAGGCTGGGATCATAGAAGAGATGCTGGAGGACACTTTTGAAAGCATGGACGATCAAGAAGAAATGGAAGAAGAGGCTGAGATGGAAATTGACAAAATCCTCTTTGAAATTACAGCGGGTATGACCCTTAGATTCCTCCGGCTTCTTCCTTTTGTGGGCCCTTATTTGTGCATTTACTGAAATACCCATTTGCTTTATGTTTTAGGCTGTAACTCTCCTCCATTTTCAGATTTTAGAGTATGTGAGTTATTTCTTAAAAAATAAGCACAATGTAGCTGTCTTCTAAAGTTTCCATGATGATGATGAGGGGGAGTGTTATTTTCATGCCCTGCCATTGGGACTTTCTTGAAAGCAGTCTGGGAGAAGCTATCAAAAGCCCTGGTGCTAGCAGATTGACTTCTGCCCGTCATTTGCTCTAATAAATTAAGGTGTGCTGAAAGACAGATGGACAAGGGTGGCTACAGTAGCATTATTTCTAATACTGAACTTTTGAAACAAAGAAAATGCCGAATACTGGAATATTGATTGAATTAGTTGTGCTATGTCTATTTTAGTAGTATACTTTGTAACCTATACAAAATTACACTCATTGACATGGAGAGATGTCAAAAATATATCATGTGAAAAAAGTCTTATACACACTTTTGTGTAAAAGTAATAATAAAAAGCGGCCCAGAGGGACTGCTTTTGTACACCAGTGGTTCAAGCTGCCCAGCATGAGAATATGAATTATGGCCCCATCATGAACGTGTTAATAAAAATGATAGAATTTGGGGCTGGGGTTTAGCTCAGTGGCAAAGCGCCTGCCTTGCAAGTGTGTGGTCGTGAGTTCGATCCCTGGTACCGATAAAAAGGAAAAAGACCAAAAAAAAAAAAAAATGATAGAATTTAATTTTTGTTTGTTAAAGGTATTCCAAAAGTATTTTTTGTAAAGGTTGAGAAACAATGTTTTACTCATAGGGTAAAATTAAATTATCAGCAGTATTTAGGAATTTGGGAGCGTCTTCTGTTTCAGAGATGGGGTCTTCCTATGTTGTCTAGACTGGTCCTGACCTCCTGGGCTCGAACTTCCTCAGTTTCCCAGGTAGCTGGGACTGTAGGCTTGTGCCACCATAGCCAGCAGAATCAAGGCCCACGATCCTTAAAGTCCTTACCATTACGTGCTATCACCTAGAGCCTACTGTGATAGCACAAGCCTACAGTCCAGCTACTCAGAAGGCTGAGGCAGAAGGATTCCTTTAGCCCAGGAGTTCAGGACCAGCCTGGGTAACAGGGTGAGAACCCTGCTTCAACAATACTTACTATAACTTGGATATTGTGACAAGTTGCTATGAGCCTTTATCCTTGTGAGCAAAATGCCACCAAAACAGTTTGTTCCCTACCTGGCTTTGTGTCTTGTTGGGTTCTCCCAGGAATGAGAGGCAGGGAGGCCCGAGGGAGCTCTCCCTTCACCACTGCGTTGTTAACCTGTTCCTTCTCGTTCCGTTCAGGAGCCTTGGGCAAAGCACCCAGTAAAGTGACCGATGCCCTTCCAGAGCCTGAACCTTCAGGAGCAATGGCTGCCTCTGAGGATGAAGAGGAAGAGGAGGCCCTGGAGGCCATGCAGTCCCGGCTGGCCACACTCCGCAGCTAGGGCCCCGCTCTCTGCCGGCATTCGAGCACTCGGAAGAGGGCCACGTCCTGTGTCTCTTGCACTACACCTGTCATGAGGCGTTGCATTTGGGAGAAGGTTCTCTGCTTATCTCTCTTCACTCTCTGCAAGGTTTTGAGATCTTAAAGGGATTGTTCTTAGGAAGGTGGTGTGATTAAATGCATCATTTTCAGGAATATAAACAGAAATATTGGGGAAAGCAGAGAAATGGAAGCAATTCTAAGAACAGAGTTGCCTGAATGTTGAGGACTCTGCATTTGGGGGGTGGGTGTAAAACACTGTATAAATGGATTTTAATAAATTTCTGCTTTACCATTTAGTGCCATTGTAGACTGTCATGTGCAGTGGACTCTCGCGATATTGCTGTCCTAGACTCCTGTGTTGGCCTTGGGAAAAGAGGAGGGGCTGTAGCCAGGCATGTGGGCCTTGGAAACTCACAGAAGAGGCTTCTGTGCTGGATGGCTGCTCTCCAGCCTGCGCAGACGGGAGCTGCTTCTCTGCATTTCATCATCCTGGAGCCAGAGGACACTGGGAAGTGTGCCCTTTGTCCTGATGGCTGGGTGACCAGTTATAGATGGATGTCTTTGCAGCTCTGATCCCTCCCATCTCATTGCAAGTTGCATGCAGAACAGACAGCTTTGGGGTGAGGCTCTCTCACCTCTGATAGTCTGCCCGCTTTAGCACGCTCATCTTGTGTGTAAGCCATGGGCTGACCCATCAGCACCTCCTTAAAGTCAGAGCTGACCTGTGAGAGGTAAGGTGTGCTTATGCATCCTAACCAGCACTCACACCTGAGATCCTCCTAAATACATTTTTAAATAATCCCACAATAGCACTTTATTTTTGTATGTGTTCGATGGTTTACAGAACTCTGACACAGGTGGTCTCATATCACAAGTGAAGAAAACCACTCAGCTTACTGAGATGACGTATCTTCAGTCATGCTCAGGAAGCGCCAGATGTGGGGTTTGGCCCTGGATCCCCGACCCAACTCCTGCATGCACTAAGCCAACCAGGCAGGAAAAAAGACCAGGCCCCAACAGGAGGGCTGGTGCAACATTGTACAAAACAGGTCCTAAATACAGAGTACCTGCCCTTTACCATTGATCCCAGGAGCAGGGCATCACTGTTTATGTTTTAAGTACATTTTTAGGTTCACAGCAAAATGAAGCAGAAAGATTTCCCAGACACTCCTTCTCCCAACACATGCACAGCATTGCCACTGTCAGCATCCCCATCAGAGTGGGACATTTGCCACATTTGCTACCTCCACATGGATGTGGCGTCATCGCCCAGAGTCCATAGTTTATGGCCAGAGCCACTGTGCTCGTGCACTCACGGACAGTGGCTGTAACCACCAGTACGGTAACATGCCCTTAAAATCCTCTGCACTCTGCTTGTTCAGCCTTCCTGTCCCCTAATTCTCTGGTGGCCTTTTTACTGTCTGCATAGTTCGATCTTCTCTAGAATGTTGTATCACTAGAATCAGTGCACAGTCTTTTCTGACTGGCTTGACTCAGTGATACATATTTAAGGTTCCTCCTTGTATCTGTTCATGACTTAGTAGTGGGTTCTTTGTAGATGCCGAATTAGTATTCCATTGTCTGGGCGTACGGTAGTTTATCACCTGGATAAATACCAAGGAACTCAGCTGCTTTTCTGTGTGATGAGCATATGTCTAGTTTTACAAGGCTGCCAAACTGTCTTCCAAGTAGCTGGACCTTTATGTTCCCTGCAGCAGTGAGTGAAGTCCCCTGTGCTCTACACCTTTGCCAGTGTAGTGTTCCAGTATTCCAGACTGTGTTGCCATTCTAATAGTATATATTAGTATCTCATTCTCTAATGACATATAATGCTGAACATCTCCTCATACACTTGTCATCTGTGTGTCTTCACTGGTTCTGGTATTCGGTTTATTTTCTTTTAAACTTATTTTTTATGATTATTGAATTTTAAATTTTGAATAGCAATCACTTGTCAGATCTTTTACAAATATGTTATACCAATCTCTGGTTTGTCTTCTTACTCTCCTCATAGTATCTCAGAGTAGTTTTATCTTTATTGAAACCCGGCTTATCAGCTATTTCTTTCATGCATTCTGGTGTTACATTCAGAGACACTACCAAACCCAAGGTCATCTAGCTTTTCTCCTGTATTATTTTCTAGGAGTTAATGTTTTACGTTTAGATCTGTGTTGCAGTTTTAACCTAAAATGTCCCCCACAAGTCTCATGTATTTAGAGGTGGGACTTCTGTAAAGTGATTGGACCATGGGGGAGCTGTACTTACGGTAGATCAGAGCCCAGCCTTGCATTCGAGTGTCCTGGTAGGCGGTGGAGGCTGATTGGAGGTCAGTCACTGGCTGTGACCTAGAGGGGTGTACACTTCTCTCTGGTTCCCCCAGTCTCTCTCCGCCTTGCCCGTCTTGCCTTGGAGTCAGCAGCCATGGACCAAATGCTCTAAAAACTGTGAGCCAAAATAAACCTTCCTTCTTTTAAGTTGTGGGTGTTGTGTATTTTGTTGCAGTGACAGAAAACTAATAACAGTTGTAATCCATTTTAATTTTCATGAAAGACGTTAAAATTGTATAAATTTGTATTTTTGCATGTGGATGTCTGGTTCAGCATTTGTTGAAAAGGCTGTATTTTTTCTACTGTATTGAATTTATTCGTTTGTCAAAGCTCAGTTGTGACTGCATTTGTGTGGGCCCATTTCTGGGCTTACCTGTTCTACTGGATTGATCTGTCTGTTCTTTTCAGCAATTCCAGTGTCGTTTTTTTGGTTGTTCTTTTTGAGACAAGGTTTAACTACACAGTTCAGGCTGGACTTGCACTAGCAGCAGTGCCCCTGCCTCAGCCTCCCAAGTGCTGCAACACCAGTGTCTTTAATGGCTGTATTTTTGTAGTTCTTGAAGCTAGACAGTGTCAGCCCTTTGACTTTGTTCTCTTTCAGTATTATTCTGGCTATTCTGGGCTTTTACCTCTTACAAACTTTAGAATCAATTTGTTAAGATACATAAAGTAACTTTCTGGGGTTTTTATTGAATTTGCCCTGAATATAGAGATCTAGTGGAAAAACTGACTTATTGACAATGACGTAATAGCTTTATGATATTAATATAGCCAGCTTCTTCCCAGGATGATGTTGGGATACACAAAGCCGATAAGCCTTGCACATGTTGTATTTGGATATCAAACTTTATCCACATGGATGGTTGGCCAACCAGATAAATAATGACCCTGTCTAATCATGCAAGTAAAATGATCTAAACTAAGAGTTCATTTTAGTTTTTGAACAGGTCATTTTTCCTCTATTCCTTCTTTCAGACTAAAGAGAGTAAAACTTGCTCATTATTTGTGTGGTGTATTCTTTTATCCCCTCATGTGCTTTGTTGGTTATTTGGAGACAAAGTGCGTCAGATTCTATTTTAGCCCTACATGGAAGAGTCTATAGTGTGGAAGGCAAACAGACTGTGCAGACCTGCAATAGAAATTTTCCTCTGTTCTTAGGTGATCAAACTGTGTAGGGCAGCAGCAGCACCAGCTTCCACCAACCTCTCCTCTTCCTGTTCCCCCAGGATCTGCCTGCTCCCCCATAAAACCACGCACTAAGCACCTGTACCATTCATTTTGTTTTCCCAAACCTGCTTACTGTTTTAGAAACCGCTTGCCTGCCTGCAGACATCACCCAGGACCTGCCTCCTCCTCTGTTCCCAGGTCTTCCAGGAAAGATGCCTTCCTGAGCGCTTACCACTAGCCCTGCAGCTCACCTGGCCTTTGCACTCTTGTGTATTTCCAGATGTTTACCTTGGAATTTCTGAAGCAAAGGGGACTAGTATTCATTCTCGAATAGCACTGATCACACCTGCCCTGTGCCTCCTAACTAGAGTCATGACAGCTATGAAAGAGCACAGTTTTGAAGCTTTGAAGAACTGAGACCGTTTTTCCTTATTTTAACCTAACCTTGTGACAAGTGGTCTTTAAATGCCAATCTATATTGCCAGTTAGAAAGGATCTAACGTAAGATATGCTTGGAAAATGCTGGATTAAAATAACATAAAACAGGCGTCTTTACAGCTTTCCAGTCTCTTCATACACTCTTTTCAAATTATTTGATCAAGATAATCTTTTGAAATAGCAGAATTAATACCCTTCAGTCACTAACCCAGGTTTAGAAATGCCACTGTCGGGAAATAACTTTTTTTAGGGTAAGAAAGTTCTCTTCACATAATTATAATTCAGAAATGTATTGACAGAATGATTTCAGTATGATGGTGAAGCACAGTCCACACACCCATCCCTCCAGAGAAACCTGGAAAAGACAACCGGAAACCATTAGAATCCAGTTTTTAGAACTCGGGAAAACAGAAGATTGTAGCAACCAAGCAAATGTTGAATTAAGAAGGAAGAAACTTTAAAATGATTGGAAAAGTTGGTGGCACTTTCACATGCCCTGCCCACCTCCTGCCCAGCCTGGGAGCTGGCCGGTAGCAGCCCACATTCTCAGGACCACGTCTCCGACTCCCAGAAAACAAAGTAGACCTCACTCCCAAATCACTGGGCTTGTCTGCCTTGGCCTGTTTGAAGAACTAACACAGGAGCAACCGAAACCTCTTTGTGTGCCTAACTCACAACCCACTGGGCAGAAAAGCAGCAGGCACTGCTTGAAAACACTGGAGACCCATTAAAAATAATAAAAATGTGAGCCTACCTGAGGGGATAGCGTACAGTTAAATAACTGCTTTAAACATGGGAAGATAAAAGAAAACCATGGAAAATGAACTAAAAGAAACCAGGGAAACACAATGAATGAAATGAGAAAATAAAGAGGCAAATTATAACATGGTGCCACATGGAGATCTGACAGTGGAAATGTACAGCAGAGTCCTAGTGAACCACAGAGGCGTTCAGCAGGAGATGGGAAGAGGCAGCAGCAAACTCAGAGAACTTGAAAATAGAATAAGTGGAAAACAATCTGAAATATAAAGACAGATGAAGAAAAGCAAACACAACTTAAGGAATTTGGGAAAATCATGAAGCTCACTGGTATATGCATCATGGCAGTGCTAGAAGACAAAAAAGACATTTGAAAAATGACTAGATAGCTCCCAAATCTGAGAAAGTTCACTGAACAAGCTCAAATCCCTAACAGAACTGAAATGAACTGAAGTGGATCCACATTAAGACTCTTGATAGCAAATCACGGGAAGTAGAAGACAAAGAATCTTTAGAGGAGCAAAGAGAAATGACTCACCATCCACAAGGGCCCCTCAGTAAGATTCACACACACTGTCTGATCACAAACCAAGGCAGTGGCACAACATTCCACATGCTGAAAGGAAAAAAAGTGTTGAGTTCCACAGCCCGCAAAGTTGTCCTTCAAGAATGGGAAAGTAAGACTTCCTGAAAATAGCTAAGGAATTCAGTACTACGGTAAACGTTAACATGAGCCTTGAAGGCTGAAATGACACAACACAATGCCATATTTAAAAAGAAAAAGGAAGGAAAGATTAGAGGCAACCAGGGGCTGAATAGAGGCCGAAAGGGACTGACACCTAGTGGGAACGGATTTTCTGTTTGGGGTGATGAAAATTTTAGAAACAGATACTGGTGATGGTTACACAACATTGTTGACTATACTGGCACACTTAATTTTATACTTGTAATATTTAAAACAACACATTTTGTCACTTTAAAATAGTAAAAATGTTAGATTTTACTAAAGGTTATTTTACTTTTAATAATCTATCCTTGCACTTCTAACATTTTTTGTTGTAACATTTTAATACATTGTTGCATTTGAATCTGCTAGTATTTCATACTGGATTTTTGCAAGTGTAAGTAATATTTGCCCACAGGTTTTTTTTTTTGGTACTGTCCTCAGATTTTGTTATCAAGTAAACATTATTAAAAGCGTATTTCCTGTTTTCTATCCTTGTGACTATTTTCATAAAGGATTATTTGCTAAATGTGGTGCAGAATCACTTGTAAAACTGTCTGTGCATGGTACCTTTTGGGGATTATAGATAGTGCCAAGATTTTGACTAACAACTTAATTCCTTTAGTAGTATTTGTGCCACACTGTCAGTTCTGATATTTTTCTACAGTTGTCCAAGATTCCCTTAGGATACTAAAGATCTGTATTTATACTTGTATTTTATTCTTAGTATTTTTGTCTTTTTTCTTTATAGGTCTTGACACAAGTTTCCCTGTTTTAATTTTTATCAAAGTCAATGTAATGGTTTGGATAGTTCGTCTCTCAGAGGTTTATGTGATAGAAAATGGTACTGGAAGGCAACAGAATGCTAAGAGGCAGGGCCTGGTGCAATGTTATTAGATCGAGGGCCACTGGTCTCGGGAGGGTCTAATGCTGGGCTTGCAGTGAGTTTTCTTGAGAGCCAGTTACCACAAAAGACTGCCTGACTCCTGAGTCTTTCTGACTTCCCGTGATTTTTCCCTCTTTCATGTGCTACTACCTTTATGACACCATCTACCAGGAAGCCCTCACCAAGCCAAGCCCGTAGGGCTGCCGCATTTGGACTGATCGCCTCCAAACTCAGTCAAACCTATTTTCTTTACGAAGTACCCACGTTAAATGTTTATTGTAATAATAGAAAATGGACTCGTACAGTCAGCCTTTGATTTGCTAATCATGCCTATTAAATTCTGCTATTATTATAGTAACTGCTATACCTTGATTTAAAATTTAGGCCCCTCCCCAGTCTTGTTTTTTTACTAAGTGTTGTAAAGCTAAGGAACATAGTTCCTCTAAGCATTTCTGCATGTGCATTCCACAAGCATCTTATCCTACAAGGGGACAAGGTAGCCTGCCACATTTTAAAGGATTCTGGTAGTTTTTGCAACTCTTGGGACAGATACAAAGAGAGTTTATTACTCACTGCAATAAGTATCTGCACTTTTGTACCAAGAGACAGCTCTTGAATTTAGGGAATCCAGGGCTTTCTAAATGGTCAGTCTTGGTCTGAAAGGAGGCACTGTCAACTCATTAAGATAATCTAAAAGTCAGTGTCCCAATCACAACATGCACAAGAGCTGGTTTCTACTTGTAGACCCAATCCAGGGAGAATCGACATCCAAATGAGTGTTTCAACAGGAGGTTACTGCTCCAGTCTTTCATTTTTTTCAGCCTTATCCTATAGTTTTCAATGTTGAAGAAGTTGTGATTATTTTTCACTGTGTTCCTAAGAACATGACAGTTTTTAGTATTTTAAGCGGTTTTATTGCTAGCATTTGGAAGTTGTTTTTATATGCTGTTTAAAGTAGTGTTTCATAAATGCACTATCATATCTAGTTTATTGAGATGAGGTTTTAACTCTGAACAATTATTTCAAAGGTTTCTATTCAATATATCAAATCTTCTCCTTGCTTCTGTTGAGTGAAATGCCTGGATTTGGTTTTCATGTGAGGCTGGTCTTTTGTTCCTGGTATAGCGCCCCCATGGTTAGACATCCTTTCACTGTGTGTACAATCCTTAAAATTCTCTGGGTTTTATTTAATGAGAGCTATTAGTTTGTAAATCCTCTGAAACGCCCTACTAGCTTTGGGTTACAGTGTTAAGGTTAATTTCCGCAAGTGTTTGGCAATGTTTCCTCTTCATGTCTGAGAAGAATACGTAATAGTGGTACTATTTATTGCTTTTCGTTTGATAGAAACACTTCATCAGTGAAAAGGTGGCTCTGGCAGATTCTTAATTATGAATTCCATTTCTTCAACAGACCTAGAACTATGTGATTTTCTTATGCTATTTCCATTATTGTTTTTCAAAGAATTTCTCCACAAATCAGCTGTACTAGCAGGACTTCACAGTATTTCCTTATTTGAATGTCTCTAACCATTTTAACAGAGACTAACCATTTGAACTTTTTTTCAAGGAATTTTTAGCTGTCTTTTATTTTATATTGGGTTTGGAGGTGCAAATTTAATCCTTTTCTTGCATAATTTAAAGCTGTTAAGCTCCCAAGTACCTGTTATAAGCTGAATCCCACCATTTTGATGTTTTATTCTCTTCCAAATACCTATTTTCCATTCTCTTTTGATAGATGTAATTGTTGTGTTATTGCAACATTTGAAGATTTTTTTAGTTCTTGTTATCCTCAAAATGTAATACACATTTATATAGTCTTTGTAAATTCACTACTAAATTTTGGGCCACTATATGATCTTCCTGGGTGAATGATCCATGTGTGAGAATGTAGATTCTGGTTATTAGTTTAGTGTTATGTCTATTTGAAATTGACGCTTTTCTCATTCAACTTCAAAAGCTTTCCCTACATAATTATTTTTTATACTGAGAAAATGTACTCAAAACTTACCATTCCTATCACTGTATGTGAACAATTCAGTACCTTCACGATGTTTCACGTCCATCTTGATTACCCACTTCATCCTTTTCATCATTAAAAATATACCCAAGATGCTAGCTCCCATTCCTCCTTCCTCCCAGCCCTGCTGTCACTCCACTTCTTGTCTTCATGCATCTAGGTACCTCATTACAAGAAATTATGCGCTATTTGTCCTTTTATATCTGGTTTACTGTATCACCCATGTTGAATGTTAAAACTTATTGCCTTTTTAAGGCTGAATACTATGCCATTATATGTACCTGTGTGCCACGCATATTGTTTACCCACTATCTGCCGGTGGACACTGGGTTGCTTCCACAGTTCAGCCACTGTGAATAGCGCTGCTGGAAACACTGGGTGCAAGTCCTTGAACCTGCTTTCAGTTCTTTTGGACATGCACATAGAACTGCTGGGTTCTGTGATAGCCTGGTTTCTCTCTGAGAGAAAGCTAATCTAAAATACCTACTTTTACACTATTTTGTTTACATTTATGTAAGAGTTTAGAACTTTTCTTTTACACCATTTTTTCCTGCATGTTGTGGAATCCTTTCCTTTCCTACAGTTACTCGGATGTTGCTTCGGCTGAGCTCTGCACATACAGAGAACAGGGAAACTAACTCGGCCAGCTGCAGGCTTTTGCTTTCCCCACCACACTTGGAATGGCATCTGCTTCCACGCTTCACTTCTGTTGACAGACTGTCAACTCCATCACTTCTTCGAAGGTCATGTGAGCCACCCCGGCCCTGCTGTGGGCCGTCAAGCTTACCATGGTAGCTTTTAAGAACCTACAGATGCTTTTCAACTTAGGAAGGGGCTGCGTTCTGGGAAACTCATCTGAAATTGAAAATATTCAAAGTCCCTAACCTAACTAGGGATCCTGGCTCAGCAACACGGCACACTGCAGAGGGCAGGTGTTCCCCTCCCAGCGACGCCGGACAGTATCTGCCATGTACTGCCTGCCCCCGAACAGATCTAAATTCCACATCTAAAGCAGTGTTCCCTGAATGGCTGTCATTCACACCATCAGCAAGGGGACAAGTCAGTAAGCTGCACCACTTAACGTTAGGAACTGTTTGGCATAAGCACTACACAAACCCTACAGCTGTGGATTCTTAAATTTATCACTCTTTAGTTGGGCTTCCTCCATCTGATGACATGGCATCGGTACTGAAGAATCTTCCCACCCGTTCTTTCAGCTGCTGTATTTTCTGTATCCTCCTTGTACATTAGCATCTTTGTTTCCCATTCTTCATGCCATTTCATCCACTTCTTCCAATCATTCAGTTCATGGAATGTTTTTCTGCTGTTTATCTTGTGTGCTTGAATTTCTAATGTTAACTATCGTACTTCATTTCCAAAGTTCTATTTTGTTTTTTTCAAGCCTGGTCATTTCTGACACTGCCTTAGACATAATCCCTGTACTCATTTAAACATTTCACAGTAAATAATGGGTCTTTCCAGAATCTGAAAACTTTGCACATGTGTCAGATTGAAGGTCTGGGCTGATTCTCATTTATGGGGGCTCTTTAGTCTGTTGTTTCCCGAGACAAGATTTCACTGCAATCTAGGCTGACCTCGAACTCATCCTGAATGCTGGGATTCAGGATTGAACCATCACACCTGGCTGGTGACTTGTCGTCTTCTTTGTTACATTTGGTTTTGACTAACAGTCCTATTATCTAATTATCTGTGGGGTGGGTTCCTCTCAAGCCTGGCTTGAATGTGGCCACCTCTTAGGAGGATCCCAGTTTTCTTACTTTCTTTTTTTTTTAATCAGTACTGGGGTTCAAACTCACGACCATGCACTTGCAAGGCAGGCGCTTATGCCATTGAGCTAAGTCTCCAGCCTGAAGATCTCAGTTTTCTTATTCTGGATTCTAGATCCAAATCTGAATAAAGGAACTTCTAAAGACATTTCAGGGACTGCTTTTCCCCATTTCAAAAACTCATCCCCTGAAGGTTTAGCGGGTGGTAGACGGGGATCCTGACCTCATACTCGGCCCACAGGTCAGGACCATGCACGGGGTCTGTCTCCCACTTGATTTCAAAATGCCTCTTACCACAGCTGTGGTTGTACTATGAATTTTACTTTTCCAGAGGTGATTTTAGGTACCACTGTTCTTAAACTATGTTTCTCCTTTGTAAACTCTTATATTATAAAGGACCAGAAGATGAAGTATTTTAATCTCTTATCTTTTTAGGACTATTTAGCCAGACACGATTTGGTTTTGGTTAATTCTAATTTCTGAATTTAAATAATTGGTGATGTTTCTTTGAAAAAGTGTGACAGAATTTCTGCCTGTCTGGGGAAAAATTTTCCATGTTAGCATTGCAAGAATCACTAAGAAATCACTACAGCACTTAATCTCTTTGCTTTTGAAAAGAGCTCCCACAGCAGTCTCTTAAACCTGCATTTGCTAGAATGTGTTGAATTCATAGCCACAGGATGTCAATAAACTACATGAAATATTATATGAATATTTTAATGCAAAATGCTTACACTTAAAATTAGCAAAGCTTCTTTTAAATTAAAATTCCATTTAACTAAAGATGGTTAACCCCAAGAATGTACAGTAGCTGATTTCCGCTATAGAATGCCAGTTCTATGCAGTACACGAGAACTGCACCTTTAGCTGTCACTTCCTCCACTGCTCTTCGGGCCCAAGTGGGTGTGGGGAGGGCACAGAGACAGACAGAACAAAACCCAAATCAACTGCGCAGTGATTCCTAACAGCTAGAAACTCATCTGACTAAACTGTACAAACAAACAGCTGGGGAATAACTGCAGTACTGTTCCAGAGCTGATATGAGGTTTTGTTTTTACAGCTTGGTAAAAGATCTGCACTGGGTGAGAAGTCACAGTTTAAGGATGCGTTTCGGTAAATAGTTACTACATATACACATTTAGTGTCTGTAAACACTAGAAATATACATTAGACAGAGTACCCTCACAGGTCGGGTATATTTTAAAAAAGAAGATGAGGTAACATGAAATCTCAAAGTCCACAGGAATCCTGCCTGAAGAGTTTGAACAGCTGCCGACAATTCACTTCCAATGTGCGGGGATTAAGGTCTGCTGAAACTCGATTCACTGGCTTTCAGCATAGCAACTGCATCTTTTACTGCATGGTAGATAACATTCTTCACCTAATAGGAAGGAAGGAGAGATGATGATTTTACCATTAAATCTAAACATATCACAAAGAATACACACCTCACTGTCCCTAATTATATTGCTTTCTCTCAGAATATAAAAAAATAATCTGTATGGAATACCAGTATTAAAAAGGGCCTTGGGCTCTTTTAGACCACTATTTTACACACTTAAAACCCATGCCCCCTTCAGAGAACTTAAAAGCTCATTCTGTCCCTTCTATGGGTTCTGATGCCACATGACCCTGGTGAAAACAGGGTGAGGTTGGGTCCCAAGGTACCCCAGCCCCCTGCAGTTTCTACATTTTTCCGATTTTCCAACCGTGAAATGATACTCCAGAGTTTATTATTTGCAGTCTTTCACAATGCTACCCGTTTCTGATTGCAAAGACTCAATTCTGCTCTACCCAAGCTCCATGAGAACAGTGCAGCAAAAGGTCAAGCATTGTCGCAGAGCACTGGTTGTGGCAGCCCCGACGGGACCGGAAGTTCCACTGTTTTTATACTAAAGCTGTTCTCTTGGGACCCAGGCCCACACAGCACTTAATAGAGTTGAACCAAGGTGAGGTTCCTTCTAAGTCTGTTCCTTCTTCACTTAAGTAGGTGGTGGAACTAGACATAAAGCCATTCACTAACTCACTGCACTGAGTGTGACAGGGCCGATCTCACTCTGCAGCCATGCAGCAAGGAAGCCAAAGCCAAGACTCGGTGCCATTTTTACCTGCAATTTATCCTCATGATTGGTATGAGTCTGTGACAGATAACGGAATTCCTGAGTAAGCCAGAAGCAGTGTTTTACATGCTCCGGAGACACAAAGTCTTCAGCCACTTTGATACAGCTGTATAAATTATGAACCTGAAAAACAGCAAGCCACATCAGCAACACACTTGAAAGTTCACACCAGAAGGAGAACGAACACAAAGAGATGGTTCTTGCCTGGTGTGGAGCTCCTGCCGGGATAAACACCACATCCCCAAGAAACTGTACAATAGCCCAGCCTTGAACTCCGTACTCCTGATGCAGACGCTTCCTCAGTGCTCGGTCTAAATACCAGCTCTGATCGTGAATAGGGTCATGGTCTGCTGGGTTTTCCTGACCTTGCTCTTCTGATACCTGGAACACGTTCAGAATATCATGCAACTGAGCAACATGCTGAGGCCTCATGAGGGGCCCCCACCCCAAACAGTTCTCCTGTGTCTGGCTGACTTCAATTTAAGTACCCCTGTGGTTCTCTGTTGGCAGAGAACCAAAAAGGGTCTCACACACATCAAGTGAGTGAACCAAGAGAAGAATGACAAAAATCACAGATTCCTGCTGTCATTTCTTATAAACCATCACCAGCAGTGTGCATATTTTTGGAACCAATGCGCTTGGACATAAAATGTTGGTCTACCGCTTTACATCTATGTGGGTTCAAGCTCCTCAGAAATAAAATTGTTTTGCTAAAGACCTGTTTTTGCTTAACAATCTGAGTTATAAAACAACACCAAAGATTACTGCAGATTAAACTTGTTCATTCTCAACTCGCTCTCTGGTGAAGCACCTCAGAGTGACACTCCTGAGGGAACAATATGGTGACCAGCAAGTGTTCCAGAATAGTCAAATGATCCCTAGCCAGAAAGACAGACAACTGCATGTTAAAGAACCACCTGGTGCCTGACATTGGGCAAGAAGTATTCGCATCCATCCCTGCCACATGACTGAAGAATATCTGGGGTGCAATGAGCGACCGCAGCCCTGAACAAGCGGAAAATGACGTTCCCCACAGTACCTTGCTGAGCAAACTGCCATCTACAGGGGAAACCTGGAATCTGCCCTAGGCCTGTGATCCCTTGCTAAGGACACAAACAGGCCCTCTCACCAAAGAGAGGAAACAACAAGGACTGCAGGTGAACTTCTGAAGCCCTCAGATTTTCAAGGCAATAAAACAAATATATGGTAGGAGATGACCTAACTTGAAGGGAGAGAATGCAGATCTCCAAATAGACTGTAATACAAAACAGACACAAAAGACAAGTCCCCTTTTCAGAAGTGCAATCCCAATCTTTTAGAATCTTTGTTCCTTAGCAACCATTGTGGCCTAGCCCCCGTAACACGCCAGTCGGCTCCCAAGGCAGTCATTTATAATAACTGCTATTCTTACACTCTCCGCGCACACCGTGGGGGAGCAGCACACCTTTTTAAGGAATTCTCTTATCTTCTCTGTGTCTTTAGCCGCGTATATGTGCCAAAGGGCTCCTGGCTTCTCTTTTCCTTCAATAAATCGCTTTATTGTGAGTTCATCAGAATCGCCATCTTGGATGGTTCTAAGGACTTCTGCAGCAAGACAGCAGGGGTCAGACCACAAGCTCCAGCGCAGACCACAAGCCCCACCGGCACCCTCAGCTCCGTACCTTCCTCTTGCTCACACTGTCCTTTGGGAATTCCCACATACACCATGACGTTAGCTGCGTCAGACACATCTAAATGAAGATTTGTGGTCCCATACTTCCGATCTTCTGGAGTAATTAATCCTGCAAAAAGGAAATCCCTGAGGTCTACTGAAGACAACAAAGGCTGTCAAGGCCTTATACTTGACCATGAAATTTCTCTTTAATCATCAGAAATAAGAGAACCAAACTTTTTATACTTTCCACTTTGAAAGAAAATCTCTTTTCAAATACAGAATTACAAAAATAAAATATATCCTCAAGGCTGCAACTACTGTTGATAAGCAAAGCAGGGCCCTTCATGAATCCTTCTGCTGAGAACATGCGAAACAGTGAGGGTAAAATAACTGAAAGTAACAATAAAAGGCCAATGCCCTGGCACCGCCGCTCAGAACCGAACAGTAGAAAGCAACAAAGGGAGTGTGAAGCAGACTCCCGAAGCTGGGATTTGCTGGAAGACCATTTCTTTAACCAGGTGAGCTCAACTTTCAGTTGGGACAGCCTAGGAGGGATTCGGGGCACCTAAGGTCCACTCTGCTTGGAGTGCCCTGCTCACACACACTACCTGGGGCTGCAGTGTGAGGAGGAACCCTGCCCAGTGTGCTGGCCCCAGGTGAGGTCCCCTCCTGTGTGCTGTGTGTTCTGAACTCCTTCCCCACGGCCAGGAGCCTCACCTTGCTCAGCAGTCACTCTGAAGTCTGCCGGCTCCTGCTGTCACCCTGGACGGCCTGACACCAGGATTCTGCTTTTCAAACTGGCTTAAGAGGGCAGCGGAGGCGGGTCCCAGCCTGCAGCCTCTGAAAAGGCCCTCCTGATCCCTCTGACTTGCGTGGGGCTGCAGTTTTAAGAGGCCATCCTTAGGAGGCCACGCCACATCAAGCCAGCCCAGGACCGGAGTCCCAGAGCACAGAGATTTTGCTTCCTTTCCCACCAGCTGAAACATTCATTCTCTCTAGGAGTAGGTAAAGCACTGGGTATTAGGGTGGAACCATGAGATATATGGGATATGCTTTGAAGTATCTGAGGGAAAAATATCAAGGAAAGAGATAACGAAGCAATAAATGGCAAAAGCCACTTCCCTAGGTGATGAGCGTATGGTGAGTTGCTGCACTGGGAGACTCAAATTTTCACTGTGCTTGGAAAATGTTCCCACATGTAAAGTTAGCAAGAAAGTAAGTCATTAATGTTCCAGAAGTCAAATGGATGAAACACTTATTTATGACAGTATGAATGAATACAAAAAAGGTTAATTCTACTTACAGAAACTGTAAAAGCAAATTAAAAACAAAGCTATGCAGGGAAGCATCTTTATGTGATAATCCCTGCAAGGGAGGGATGGGCGCCGCAGGCAGGAGCACAGTTGAGGCCAGGACGGCACAGCCACGAAGAGCGGGGGGAGGAGGAAGGCTCTCAGAGCCGCCATACGTGCTGCTGCCGGGCTTGGGCCAGCAGCTCACTGAGCTGCGTCGAATGAGGAAGACAGTGACCCCTGCTCAGCACTGGCCTCTGTCCAGCTTGGGTTACTGCACATTAATTAAATAGGACTCTAAACTGAGGAGCTGAACTCAAACGGAACCAAGACTTTAAGAGCATAAAGGTCGCAGGGTAAGGAGTCTCAAAACAACACCCAGAGACAAAATACCACGGACCTCCATGTTTAGGATAAGGAATCTGAAGAACAACATCTCTGCATTCTTTTCTAGCCTCGAACTGCTTGCTTCTGGATGGGCACAATTCTGTCAGAGGAAAAGCTTTCACAGAGTAACACTGCCACCTACCTATTACTGTCTAGGAGGGTGCCAAGCCATTTAAACCAAGCAGGACATAAATATCTCAGATACCCTACAGAACTTCATGATTTCTATAACGCTCAGATAATCACTAGGTGACATCTTTGGAAATACACTTTCACATACCAAAAACTGTGCCCAAGAGGCTCCCCACCTGAGGCTTTGATTGAGCTTGGAAAGGGAACTTGGATGGGAAATGCGTGGCAGATCGTGTCACATACAGGGCTCACTGAGACCCAAGAAGGAGGTAACGGGCAAGACGAGTTCTACCTGCCATGTCTTCTCTCCCGCACTGTTTCCCATCCTACCCTGGCAGAACTATCAGGGCACTTACATTGCCAGCAGCTTCTAAGCACAGACACCCACTTCTTAGAATGTTCCCCAACTATGCTGCGAGTGGGGTTCCCTAGACTAACTCAGCCAAGACAAAAATGGGGGACTGAGCCTGGCGGGGCCAGCAAAGGACTGACCTTTTCCAAGGAGAGCTGCCGCTGTCTATGATGATATAGAGATAATTATGAGAGGAATAAAAAAAAAAAATCAAGGAGTAATTTTTTTTTTTGTCTTTTCTTTTTCTTTTTTATCGGTACCAGGGATCGAACTCACGACTGTCTGCTTGCAAGGCAGGTGCTTATGCCGCTGAGCTAAATCCCCAAGGACTAATTTCTAAGAGGTCTGAAAAATAATATTTTTAAAGAAGTAAATGAAGTTCACTGCAAGATTCAAACAAGTGGCATTTCATTCAACAATAATCTGGCAAATAATTCCCTCAAAATGGCCAACTTTACTCTTACCCTAATAGACTCTATGCTGAAACTGCCTGAGATTAAAGTAATGACAAAAAGATAAATGGTAAATACAGAAATCAATCTTTATCCCAAGAAACCTTCCTGTTGGACGGATTTCATGTCCAACAATAAAAATCCAATTCAAAGGGTGCTTTCAGTACTAACTTCTACCCAACAGAAAATACTGCATTTGAGTGTATCAGATGTTAAAACAGCTTGAAAGAATGCTAGCAGACCCACCTAAATACACATGAAACTTCTGCAATATAAAATAGTGTAGAGAAGAGTTCTGAAACACAATACAGTATTTCACATGCCCCACACCTACGGCTATGAAAAGGAAATAAACATCTGACCAAGAAATGAAGGCAACTGCTGTGTTAAATGGTAGCTATTTTCCATTTTTCCTTTCCCTAAATTTTCTCAAGATTTTGACTTGTTAATATTGAGTATAATTTTTACAAGTTAGGCACTTCCTCCTTACCGTAAGCATTATACATCTTAGGACCGAGATCTGGCCGAACAAAGTAGCTTGGCAGTTTAGAGGCCAAGTTCAGTTTGCCATCTCGCCTCGTGTACTCAGGCAGCGGGATGTTAGCCATCAGGTCATCAAATCTAGAACGAGAGCCAGAATTTACAAAATAAGCTTCTTTTCTAATTTTTATTGTGTGATTTTTTTCCTTATAGCCAAGAAACAAGTATATCTGTGATCACAAAGACAGAGAGAGCCATCACTGATGTGTAGTTATGAACACAGACCCTTCTCTCCTCTGCCATGCAAATGTATCTAAGTGATCTGGGGTATTTTAGGAAAAAGATTTGAGTATGAACTTCGTGATAAAAGAACTAACACTCAAGAATAATGTATCAATTGTCAGACTCCTTTTCAAGGTTTCAAGAATATCTCAGGAAAATCGACCTACCACTTTAAAGCTACTTCTGAGCCCTGGCCTGTCTGGTCTAACAATGTCTGTAGACCTGCCTGGCCACCTACACCAAGCCTTCATGTGGCCAGCATGTCCACGCCAAGTGTGGTACTTTCAGCCAGCTCTAAAGTTCACTAATTTCTTTACTTCATTTAAACTACACCATTCTGACGATTACAGACTACAAAGGAAAAAAATCAGTACCAACAAAACCATGGACCTTTCATATTTCCCTAAAAACTATTTTTTCAGTATCTCAGAAAATTTATCTTCACAATTCAAGGACAGAACCACTTTCCCCTCTTGAGGGTACCTGGAAGGCATCATATCTCTAAAATCTTCTCCTGGTGGCCAGTCCTTAAGTTTTAACACCATTGGTTCTTTGTCATTTTTTAGACGATCTGAAAGGTAACCAGGATTAATGAACTTATTATTTGTAACAGATCAAAGTAAATGATAAATTAGCATTCTATTCCTCAACAATGTAAGATTTACAATCTGACCCACTCAGTATACAAATATTGTTTTTCTTCAATATCCCTCTCCTGCTAGCCACCAGCTACTTTATTTCTACAATGCCAAGAAATTCAGTTGTACCCCGGAGACAGAAAATTAAAGATCATGAATCCACATGAGGGTCCTGTCTTTTCAGATGCTGTCAGTTCTCTGAAATTCAGCCCTCTCCTATGCCCGATATACAGAGGCAGAGTTTGGCTGCTGAGCAGCTCAAAGCCAGTCTGCTTCTCCCACAGTGTCCTAAAAGCACTAAGGGGCTCCACAAGTAACCAACGCAATGCATGTTCACGATCAAAGACCACAGCATATAGCAAACCCAGTCTTCTGTGGTCAGCATGAAATGGAAATGTTTTACACAGTACAAGACTGAGCCCACCCCATGTTCTGCCCAGGAACAAGGACCAATGGGGGTCATTCTTCCCTTCTCCCCCAGCTTTTGGGTTGATACACACAAGGTTTAGTCAGAACTATCTGTCAGAGAACCAGTACCAGTTTCGGGGATGACTCAGTTCAAAAGCATAAACCTTGTAAGAAAAGGCAAAGGAAACAGACACCAACTGGAACTCCAAATTATCTCTGACTCTTGCTAGTCCCGTGTCCCCTGCTTTAACACGTCAGACCCCAGGAAGATCTTTAGTACATACTGGGCACATCTTCAAATCCATCCCAGAAGTCCCCAACAGTGGCTCCTGTGATGATTTCATTGGTCCGACAATTAACCAGGTCAACTTCCTGTTCACCAAACTCTTTCCGGAAGGACTCGGGTTTCCAAAGTTCAGTGTTCAATTTATGGTGCACTCCTGACACCATCACTGGCTAAAAGCAAAGAAAGGAGGCTTCAGTGTGAACTCCCATAGTTGTGTCCCAAAGCCCACAGGTTGTCCCTCTCCAGCAAGTGCTGGTCATGGCTGAAGAAGTGACAGCTTAGTCTCTGAGCTTCTAACAGTAGCTTTCATTCTCTGCACTCACATGCTATGCATGCAGCTCTCCAGGTAGATCAAAGTTCCTGGGAGCAAGGCTCACCCTTCCTGCTTGGATCCCAGTACTCAGGATGCCACCCACCAAAGGCCTAGCAGGGACTCGAGGCAAACAAGGGCCATGGCGTTTACTATGCAAAGCGGGCACTGCCACAGCCTCTGCTTGCCACTGCCAGGCAGAAAACAGACCTGTGGCTGTGCCAGTTCTTCTGGCTCCTTTAAACAAGCCAAGAATGCTGAGATCTGTGTTAAATAGCCTGACTTTAAAACACTGGCAACAAGTTTAATACTTTTTAAGTAAAAAACAAAAAACAAAAACTACCCATTACAATAATTAATCCTACAAAACCTGCTGGTGACTGTGTATCAGCCTGTCATCTGCAGCCTCTGCACTGGCCTGACTAACATGCTTTTGAAATTGTGCTGTTGTTCTTAAAACTCACATTTTCCTCTTTGGCAGTTCTCCCGAATTCTTGTCCAAGAGCAAAGTGTTCCTTTAGTGAGGACCCCATTTGGCCAGAAAAAACCAAAAATCCAGAAAGCAGAACCAAGCGAACAGGGGAGGGGAAAAGGGAGGGCTGGGGAGGAGAAGGAACACAGAAGCGGCCACCCTTCTGTGTGGGTTTCCCACACCCATCACCAGCACTTAAGGCCGCAGAACGCTGCCCTCCCAAAGTGGAAGGCAGGCACTTTGGGGAACGACACACAGATTCCAAGATGACACCAGGTGGCTCTGGGCCATCGAGAACCGCCTCCAGCACAAGGACTCGCGGGAGAGGGACCTAGGAATTTTACTTTTGTCTAATGTTCCAATCCGAAGCAGCCACTTCGCCACACTCCCACTTCAGTACCCAAGATCACAAAGCCTGGACACTCTCATCAAAGGGCTGCTGGAAGCGCTTGGCCCCCGACTGGGGAGGACAGCACGGGAAAGTCAGCTGCACTAAGCAAGCCCGGTCCTGATTCTGTTTACACCAAACAACCAAGTATAAAACCAGGAGGGAAAAGGAATCGGCCCTGGCGAGGAAGGAGCCGAAGTGGGCTCTCAAAGGTCTGCCAAGACGACTGCAAAGAGATCCGCACTGGATCGGTGAGCAGTGGCCCACATTACCTGCCCTTGTTTCCAGCATTCCCTGAACACGTTCCAGTTGCTCTTGTTGTTGGGATCTTGCAAACACAACAAGCGGTTATCACACAGCCAGTAGTGAGGAGTGTCAAAGCCCAGAATGCTGGGCTTGATGGTCAGTCCTTGAGGCCTCTTAGATAAATCAGAGGATGTCTTGTTTTGCACCAAAGAGGCAAAGATGTCATCAAGGATTTTTGGTGTATTCTTGAGTCCATTTTCTGTCTGAATTTAAGAAACAGTAGTCTTAAATACGCCCTTCTCTACCATCAAAAAACCCATTCCTATACTGGCAGGATTGGTCCACATTACATAACCAGTAGCATCCAGGCCAGGACCCCCAATGCACACAGGCAAGAGGAGGTGTGGTGGAATAAAGTGGACTGCCCAGTACCACAGCCCTGGGAAGCCTTTGTGCCAATGAGCTGGCACAGCATTCTGTCCCCACACAATGCAGCATGGGACTTTTGTTCCCTCTACTCTATCTCAGTGTCTCCAGTCTCCTCCTGTCCTGTTCCTATTCATCTAGATAAGGTGGAATGCAAATAACAGGACAAGTGCATACCTTTCCCGCAGAAGAATTCAAGAGGTTTCGGAGGAAACCAGAATTGTTGTTGCTCACAGGTGTCAAAATTGTGCTGTTGAAGGTGTGGAGCACTGTGCTGGGTTTGCTCAGAGGGGGAAGAGGAGGAAGGCATCTGACTTCGTTCTTTAAAGTTGGCATCACTGGCTGTTTTTCTAAAACCAAACCACAACACCTAGATCTAAAACTGTTCTGAAAGGCAGGTCCTACATAGGCTTTTATGAATCAGAACCAAACAACTTAATAGCAATACTAGTTACATTTAGACAAGGGTTCAAGAGACATACTGAAACAATCCAGTAGCCAGATAAACTGCATGTTTAAACTCTCACTTTCTACATTTCTTATGCAAAAACACAAACAATTTTTGGAATCTGACCTTGTCTCTAGTAACCTAACTCATCATTACACGTTCTTTTGGATTTTTTACTTGTACTCTCTAAAATAGTGAAAAACAGGTATCTTTATCTCATTCTTAAATGTAGAGAAAAACAGTTAAATTCTAAGTATACACTGAATTTCATAGAATGTTTTTTGGTAACTTGGTATATGATTTCCCTCTCAAAACTTCAGATGCCTTTCTGGAAAAGCCCCATTTAGTTAGGCTATATAATTCCTGTATTTATAGTATCAAACTTGATCACTGAAATTTCATTCAATGTGCCTGCAGGAGAAATTGACGTGTGATTTTTCTCTCATAACATGAGAGAAGGCAAAAATCACAATTCTACTCTAACTCCGATACCAAAGTGCGTTCTTTACATACCCTGTCATCAGTCATCCTAAGACTGCAGCACAGATGACGAGAGTAAGACCAGAGGTAGCATATTTAGACATAGACCAAACAGGATGAGGACAGACAGGTGAAAAGTCACTTATCCTAAGTCTCGGTCTGGTCCACTCTCGCCAAACATGACCTAAGCCTGGCCTACAGATCCGAGCTCTATCAGCACCAACAGCTCTCGTCTTCGGTGCTGCACTGCACGTACGCTTTCACTGGCACGGGCCCCGGGATGAGGGCCCCGGGATGAAGGCCCGGACACTTGTCACATGACTTCTCACCACTGATCTCGCAGCGGAGGCTGTCAAGCCCCTCCACGAGGACAGGGCTACTCAGAAGCAACAGGAAGGCGGCGCCTCTCACCCTTGTTCTCCTTGTTGACGGTCCCACTGGTCAGGTCAGCCAGCCAGTTCAAAGGCGCCGAGCTGGCGGGACAGGCAGGTTTTGTGTTGGCGGCTGCTTTAGAGGCTGCTTCCTCACCCACAGCTGCTGGCTCCAACGCAGGGGGACTTTGCTGGAGTCCGGCACTGAAGGTTGGTTTTTCTCCTGCTGAGGAGGTCTGTGTAAAGTACCAAAGGAGAATTTTTCATAAGCTAAAGAATGGCATTTCTTTTTTCTTATCCTCTCTGCTAAGATCCCTCTAATAAGAGCTGGATCTCCAAAATGAAGCTGTATCACCAGAGCTGCAGAAATGCTGCAGTAACAGCAGGTTCTTATTTTTAGATTCTAAGTATTATCAGCAAAAACACAGGTAACAGTTTAAATACCCAGGTATTTCCCTCCCACCCTCTTAGTCCATGTGTATATTATGTACACCTGTGTACACAGCATTCTCCCCCAGGTACTATGTGGCTTTAAAGTGGCCAGTTTATGTGTTGGCCTTCCTTGGAAAATTAGAATCCAGAGCAAGCCCTCAAAACATGGTTGTTGAATGAATAAGGCAGGCAGGAAAGGAAGCTAGAATTTCAGAAGGAAACAGGACATAAAAAAGGGAAAATGCTTTTCTAAGTAAGCTTTAAAATGTGACAAGGAGCTCTTAAGAGGTCATCAGACATAAACCGAGAAGGACAAACTAGAAAGAGCACGTCACTTGTTCCATTACTCAGCTGGGCAGGTTGTGCAAACGTGAGAAAGAAAAAAGGACCCTGATGGCTCAGCCCTGCTGTACTCGTGAGGTACCAACGAGCAAGCCGAAGCAAGTGCACCTAAATTCCCTTGTGTGAGCCCAAGGAACACACCCAGGAAGCAGCCGGAAAACATGCAAGTTCCTGCCATGCTGTCTTCGACATCACAGTTCTATAAAAATGTGAGAGAATCTCTGATTCTCAAACACAATGTAAGATCAGGATTATTGTGTGCGGGAAAGGGACCGCTGAAGGCTGTGACGCAGAGGGAGGGCTGCCACCGCGGACACGCCTGTGAGGGGCAAGGGACAGCAGAGGAGACTCACTTCATCCTTCCCATCAACGCTTCACACAGCTGATGGAGAAAACCAACTCGGTAGTTAACATTTTTAATGCATATCTGAATAATTTTACTTGTGCAAAACATGAGATTTTAAAGACTCATACAAACCTGACAGCAATCTATTAGACTATAGCAAAGGATTTTTGCTTTTCCAAGAAACAAAAAGTATGAAGCCTACTAATAAAAATCCATAAACGAGGCAAGAGTAAACATGGGAGAGAGAGCAGGCCTCTGAATTGTTAAAGGAATGAATTCTTTCCCTGTTGACAGCTACTGCCGCTTTCCTTTAAAATACACTGAGAAAAGCAGAAACGATGAGAAAAGGAAAAAAAAAGAGGGAGAAAGAAAAAAAAAAATAAAGGGAACAATGGAAACAAAGATTTTGTAAATAAGGAGAAAAGAGGGGTTGAAGCACATACAGGTACAAATTCCCTGTGACGAATGTGATCATTATATATACCTAAAATGTACCACTAAACTTCACTAAAAAAAGAAAAAAAACACTGATAGAAACCTTGAGTTATCTGAAAAGTAGCATTACCTGTTTCAAGTCTTCCTTTGAGGGTGGCTTTGAAAAGAGTTTGAACTGTCTGTTTGAACAAGGACAATTTGCCTTTATTCCCCACTTCACTCTTACTGAATGAACAATGTCTCCAACATCATAGAGGGCTGGAAAAAGAGCAGAGGCAAACATCTGAACAAGGATGTCAGGACTTTCAACCTCGCCATTACGGAGTGGAGTGGGCCTTCCTCTCAGGGAACCTTTCTCACTAGCATGGCCCGCCATCCCTCCCTTTTATCCCACCTTCCCCAAAGGCGCCATTTCCTGTCCACAAACTACCTGCAAGCCCTTAATTAAAAAGTGTGGGGACGCTTCCAGGCAATTTACAGGACACAGTATAACGTAAGGTTATCGAGTCACAACAATGCACACTCTGAAACTAAACTACCAGCCTTGACTGAGCTGAGGCATGAGGAAAGAAAATCCCAGCACCACGCGCAGTACCTTTGCCAGGAATGATCTGTGTAGGCATGAGGTTCTCCGGCTCGTGTATCTGACTCTTCACACATCTTAGCCAAGAGAAGGTCTTGTAGGCGGCACCTGAAAATGGCGGGCTTGTGGTAACCATTCTTGGTGCACCCTGGCCCCTGCACTCTACAAGCCCACCCGCCACAAATGAACCAAGGGCTTAATTGCAGGGTAACGGGGCTGGAGGGGGATCGGGTCAGTTCTCACCCTGCTGGCAGTTCTTCCTCTTCATGCGGTAGCAATCCACACACACCCCAAACCCACACCGCGGGCACACCCAGTGCAGGTTGAAGATGGTGGTGTCACACACGTCACACATTTCTCGAACACCTTTGACAGCCCGCTTCCAAGCAACCTGTCCTGCAAGAATCAATAAATCAATAAATTTAGCTGTGGGTAGAGACCTGGTGCTGACCATGAGGTGCGGTCATTGTTCCTCCCTGTAACGGGGTCCCCATGAACTCTGTTCAGCTCCATCACACAAACTGCCTCCAGGAAGCTCTGCTGGACTCCCGTCACCTGTGCGTCTCTCAGTCGCCATCCTGCATGCCGTGTCCACAGTCACAGTCCCACCTCCCAAGGCGGCTCCCTACACAGATAGAGTCCAGTTTAGGCTGCACACCACTGATCACACAGCAGGTGCACAGAAGCAGGGGTTCCAGGGGGGTGAGCCTAACCTGCTCATGAAGCCCACTGATGGTCTGAGGGCAGCAAGGGCCAGCTTCCTCCAAGGGAAAAACCCTTTCTTCAGACACACAAGCCCACTGAGTGGCATGGGGCACCAGTGTGGTCAAGATAATACCCAGGCAGACAAAAACCTCACTGTGCTGAGGGGACCTGGAGCAAGCCACACATGAACTCAGGGTCCACAGCAGTCCAGTGGACACTAGTGGGGCCGCCTCACACTAACCAGACACACACAAGTCTGAGGCACGATCCGGGGACCTATGAGCAGCCTCCTGCAGCAGCAGCCAGAGAGGGGTCCTTTCATAACAGGGCAGGCTATGGGACACCTCTCCCAACAAGGGGGAGACTCAATAGGGTGACCAAATGGGGCACAAAGGGCTTCAAGAAGTAGAAGCAAAAGGGAACACTTTAGGTCTGGGCAAATCCAGTGACACTGATGGAAGACTCCCTTCAGTCACCAGTCTCTCTTTCCTGAATAACCCCGGATCAACACCGCTGCATTTTTGTCCCATGGGATGGCTTTGTCCCAATTCTGTCTCTGGTGAGTTCGTTCTTTCTGAATGGCTGAACACAACCCAAATGGCCAGACTTCAGTACACACCGGATTAGTCTAAGTGCTAAGCGAACTTCTGACCCTCCACTGTAAGGTAACAGCTCAGCCACAATACACAGGAGCTTTAGGCAGCCTACAAATGAGGTTTTTTTTTTTTTGTCTTTTTTGTTTTTATCGGTACCAGGGATTGAACTCACAACTGCTTGCTTGCAAGGCAGGCGCTTATGCCACTGAGCTAAATCCCTAGCCCCATACAATGAGATTTTGGGAACCTCACTGTGGCCACCTGGGTGACTGTTTTATTAGAATACAGTCTTAGATCCCTCAGTTATCCACATACTGAGAAAACAGAATAAAAGTCCAATAGTAGAGACCTGCTTCCTAACAGCAGGATCAGAGGGAAAGCCTCTGGGTGAGTCCTGGGGCGTGTCCCAAGTAATTCAGTGTTGACCACACTCTCTAGTCTGACCACACTGTCACAAATGAAAGAGGAACAGGATAGTCTCAAACAGCAAGGAAAGATTAGTAACATTTAAACCTCCAAGGAGGGGAGTGCTCCTTAATTGTGGTCTTTTTTTTATTTTTTTTGTCTTTTTCATTTTTATCGGTACCAAGGATCGAACTCACGACTGTCTGCTTGCAAGGCAGGCGCTTATGCCACTGAGCTAAATCCCCAGCCCCCTTAACTGTGGTCTTAAAATACAACCTCTAAGGAGGGGAGTGCTCCTTCTGTGGTTTTAAAATACAACAAAAAGAATAACCAGACAGACAGAAAGCAAGCAAGCAAGACAACATGCACACACACAGACAGGGTATGGGGTAGGGGTGGGGATATGGCGATTCCTTACTTAAATCAACCTTGCTGACTCACAAGGGAAGCAACTGATACGTTCCAAGGAAGTGTTTCCACAGTGCAGTCATGAGTACATGTTCATACTACCACGGAGCATTAATCTCAGAAATGTCTTTATATCTGCTTTTATCCAAATGTATTTAATAAACTTTGTATCTCTACTGAAAACGGAAACTTTGCATCACTTGTTCTACATGGATAGGGGAGAGGTTATGAAGATCCTTGACTTGTGTTTTTTTCTTTGGATTCAGGGTCTCACTATGCAGTTCAGGCTGGCCTTGAGCTCACTTGGTAGCCCAGGCTGGTCTCGAACTCGAAAGGATCCTCCCACCTCAGCCTCCTGAGTGCTGGGATTACAGGAGTGAGCCACCACGCCCGGCTCCCTGCGGTACCAGGCAGGTGCTTATGCCACTGAGCTAAATCCCAGGCCCAGACCCTTAAACTTGTGAGACTCTGCTCTTCAGATGAAATCATGACTCAGTTTGCGCCAAGAGTCACAATCTCATGCCCTCCCCACCTCTGGATTCCTGCTGCTGGTTCCTGTTCCTTGTTCTTGAGAAGCACCAGAATCCACATCTCTCTAGTAACACCTTTGTACTTAAGCTGCTGTCCAATAGGCTTTTGTAGCTATAGCCAGAATCATTAAGACTGGTGAGGATGCTTGTATTCAAACGTACTTGGTTATGCAAAGTAACTAGGGCTATGCAAAAGGCCTCCCTGTTATTTAATTTAGAACCACTTGGGGAAGATACAGTGATGGATACTTCTGGCTGGGTATCTCTCTCTACAGACACTGGGAGAGGCGTGGTGTCCTCCCAGACTTGAAATGTCACACGGGAGGCTTGTTTCTGTTAGCCATACTATCGCCTGTGGATTCTAGACTGTCAGAGCAGTGAGAGTATGCTCCAAAGAGTGGAGGACACAGGCACACACACAGCGGAACCTCCAACCCTCAAATGCTGATCTAACAGAATTGGCTTCAGCTCAGTGTTTGCCATTCTCATGCCCAGACCCAGTCCTCCAGACTCACCCTGGGTGGGCTATGGTGCAGCCTGTCTCTTGTTTTCTTCAACACATCCTCACTGGGAAACCTTTCTCTTACAGGAACCAGTCTGAAGCCTTACCATGCTTTGGCAAGGCTGCAAAGCTGGAGAGGCCAATATTTCACCTTGACCTTTTTTAACAAAAACAAGAGCCACTCCCTTGATAACTGTCCCAAAATAAACCCTAAAGATAGGTGGCTAGCTCAGATGAAACCCGTCGCAAAAGGAAAAATGCAACCTCATTATATCAAAGTAATCTGAACTTGTGGATGAAAATGAAACCCATGCAAATAGGGACTTAGGTGTCACTCAGAAACAAAAACCAAGTTGGACTCAAACATCCTGCCCACTAAGAGATGCTCTTACTGTGTGGCTCAATAGTTGACATAGCTTCCTTTTCAGAAATCACCATTTGACAGAAGTGGTCTCCAATGTTGGCCAAGATATACTTCGCTGTGTCCAAATCAGTGCCCACAACATTTTTAGTCAAAGGCAGCCACAAGCCAATTGCTTCACTGTCATATTTGTTTGGTGTTAAGAAGCCTTCTACCCGCAACACACCATGTTTATTGAACTGTAACCTAGAAGTGGAAAAACATACAAAATTAACTTACATCTTATAATTATTATTTAAATACAATTAAATCAACAAACATCTTTCACAGTTTTCTATACTCTCCATAGCCAATTACAGCAATTCTCTCACTTAAGAACATTCAGACGTGAATGACCACGCATTTTACAAACATTTGTAGATGTGAGCTGCATGTGTGTCTATCAGACATTATCACAGTGCTGCTGCGTGTTTACTGCACAAGAGTACAGTGCTCACTCAGGGCCCAGGATGTCTGGAAGCAAGAGGAAAAGCAGTGGTGATGTGGAGGGGATAAAATAACTCAGGTTTTCTCCAAAAGACAAGTTACAAGAGGAAGGGAAGAGGAGAGAATGTATTTTTCACTCCGCCAAAATATAATCATACTGTCTCCAGAGATAAGTGTCCAATCCATTGGATTTCTTACTTAATAGCAAGAACAAGCACAAGTTAGCACAGACGAAAGCTGCCAACCAACAGAGGTGATGCACATCTGGTCAGGTATGAACACAATCACAACTTTCAAGAATAATGTTCAGCAAGAGAAGAGAACCCTAGGCAGCCACTGAGCCACGGCCATGTGGGTCTGGGATTTCTCAGCACCCTTCTGAAATCTTAAGCTTCAATTACATTTCAGGTTTCCAGACCAAGAGGAAGAACTAAGGTGGGCCTCAGACTAGAAGTGAGACAAAAACCAAAACATGGTTCTCAGTATTCATGTTCAATACTCCATGAACACCTGGGTCTTATTTCTTTAAAACAAACTATGTATTAGGTTAAATTTTCTGAAACACATCTAAGTATTTCTGTAATTGGGAGACTTAAGAAACTGATATAAAACAGTGAAGAAGATGTGACAGATATGACAGTCATTACGTCTTATAGGAACAGAGAAGGAAATGTTGGCTAATATGAAGATGACTTCATGGTAGAGACAGTAATTGAGCTAGACATGTAAGAAAAGGTGACATTAAGTAAGAGAAGCTATGTTTGGGAGATAGCATTTCATAGAAACACAAGAAAAAGCTAAACTGGGTGACAAAGCCTAATCAAACTAATGGGTTTATTCACGCAGCGAAGAATCAGGAAGTTGGAGAGTTAAGTTAGGACAACATGCTGTTAGTGCACTGATTTCACTGGGCACTGGCGGCTATCCAAGCCTTTAGGACACAAAATATGTTTCAAAAAAACTATTTGTCCAGAAGGGTGTAAGATAAATTGCCAGGGGGAGACACAGAGTTCCATAACAGATGCACGTGTACTTCTTACAGTTCAAAGGACAGGTGCAAGTCTGTAACTGATAGCTCAGGGCAGGGGCTCATAAAACAAAAATAAGCGTGAAAGCCTTTTCAGAGGGAGAAGCAACTCACTGAACCTGGCAACCACACGCTACTGTGCAAGCCCTCCCTTACTCCTCTTTATCTGCAGGAATTTGGTGGGAGACCAAGCTCGTGATAGCCTAACTCCTCACTCGAAACATCACAGAAGTTAAATTAGGGTATTCTTTCACCAAGAAGTGAGTCTGCACTAGTTTCTATTAGATTGGCTTCCATTATGCAACACTAAACAAAAGTACTTTTCCTTTCAATAAGTCAAAAAATGGAAAAGCATCTAAGTCATAAAATCAGTGATTTTTACATGGTTACAAAAGAGTATTTTTGAAGAGCTCTAGTAAAATTACAAAGAATAAAAGAAAAAAATTTACCAATTCCCTAAAATGGCTTTGTAACCGATCCCATCTCATTAAACTACACCTTCCCAGCAGAGCCCCAGTGACAGGAAATCAGGCCTACACGGGAATGCAGAGACCTGCAGAATGCGTAACCACCGTGTCACTTCTCCAAAATATCTGTAATTGTAAATATATATGAATCTCACCATATGCACGTAAGAAAAATACCTCCTGAGAGAAAACAGAACAGAGCTAACATTTACTGACAATTACTGGGCCAGATGTTTATGTAGGATACATATTAACATGTGTCTACGTGAACATATGTTAACTATCACAGCTCTAAATGCTAGCCACACACTCTATCATGTGCTTCTCCAATTTGCTCAGGAATGAATAGGGCAGAGTGTCTAAAAAAGGATATACTTCACTATGTAAGCCTAAGTCTGAAAGTTACCAGCCCAGATGTAATTAATGATCTAAAACACTTGTGCATTCAATTCAGCTCATCAATCTTTTAACTGACACTTTGAATACAAGAGCAGGAAGAAATTAAAGTCAACAGTTCTGCTCATAAGAACTAGTTGAACCTGAAAATATCCAGAATCCTGAAAAAGAGGACTGTATCTAAAGTTCACCTATATCCAGAAAAACACTGGTCATCTATGTTTCAAAAACAAGGCTGCCCTTTCCTTCACTCAGGTTAGAAAAGTTTAAACAAAATCAATGTGACTTCAAAAAAACAAAAACATGACAATATATTCATAAAGTTCCAGGAAAAAAAAATTTTTTTAAGTCTTTTTGAGAAAGGATTTCACTATGCATTTCAGACTGGCCTTGGACTCACTTTCTAGCCCAGGCTGGCCTCAAACTCACTGATCCTCCTGCTTTAGCCTCCTGAGTACTGGGATTACAGGCGTGTGCCACAGCATGTAGTCTCAAAAAAATATATTTTTTTTTAAATGATACACTTTTCCCTGCTAGCAAAGGAACAGAGGCAAGGATGCTTGAACCCAGATAGTGGGGCATGGACAAAGGTGCAACCTTCCGGAAAGGTAACTTGGCAGAACATGTCTATCAAAGTGCGTGCGTGCACACACTCTCACACATTCTAACCTAGTAATCCTTCCAAAGCCATCAAACATGTAAACTAGGAGATGATTAATTCTGCATTATTTGTAGTGGCCAAAATATAAAATGATCTTGATACCAGCAAGGGAGTAGAACACCTTTAGGTAAACAGACTGATCAAGCACTGGCTTGATGATGCAGCTCCGGGCAGGCTGCAGCTGCGTGCACACCCAAGGCCTTGGATTTGACCCCCAGCACCCCAAACAAAACAGAAGATTGCTGAAATGAGTTCTTCTAGAAAGGCTACTACTACACATGGGGAAGATACCACTCACAACAGTATATGCAGGACAGCACCAGGGCATACATCTTATGACCACACAAACACTGCAAACACACTGAAAAGTTAACAGCAGTTGATTATGCTGGTTTTTCAGAACAGTCAGCATTTTTCTCTGATGTTACTTTTGGAAATATAAGTTCATGTTTTGAAGTGTCTTTGCTTAATAAAAGAATTTTTGTTTTGAAAAGACAATGAAAAAGAAATAGGCAGTTAAGATCTAGTTCCCCCAATCCAGATTAAAAATACAATCTCTACCTTTTTAGATTTATTGTGACAGAAAAGAAGTATGCAACAGATTATCCTCTCTCCCCACTTCCTCACCTCCGGAAGTGAAAGAAGCGACAGAACACTGGTGAGTCCTTCTGCTGCTCCTTGTCCTTGCGCAGACTGTCCAAGCGACATTCCCGGCACTTGGGCAGCTGTGCTATGATGTTCACACAGGAATCGTCCTGTACAAAGGCCTCGCCACTCTGCTGCAGCTTCCTGAGTTTCGCAGGGTCTGTTAAAACCGACTTCCGGGCTGGGGCTGGGAAAACAAAAGATGAAGGAAACAGAAGCTCAAGTTTCTGAACATCTCATCAACTTCTGAATGAAGTTTAAATTAAAAAGTCAGTGCTCCCAAAGACAGAAACCCCTCCTCCACTCTTGGTTTAAGTCATAATGTTTAAAACACAGCTCAACAGAACATAATTATCAGAACAATTGGAAATGTTTTGTTTTCTCTACATTTCTCATTTAGTAAATCCATTTGGCAACTAGATTTTCCAAATTCAACAGCCAGGCTCACAGTTCCAGGTGAGCAAACCCTTCCGTTCACAGCCCTGGCAGAGAGAAAAACCCGAGGAGACTTTTCCAAACCGAGACACTTATTGAAACTCACTGCAGATGGACAACGCAGACACAGACACACATCTGCAGAGGCCTTCCATTTGTGGTGATTAATTCTGCCACTTTCCATATGTAGAAGAAAATGGCCTGAGATGCAGTTTCTGGTTTTTTGAGACAAGGTCTCACCAGTCTGCCCACAGGCTGCCCACAAACTAGTAGCAATCCTCTTGCCTCAGCCTCTAAGTGCTGGAATTGTAGGCCATGTACCACTACAGCTGGCTAGGCATATTATTTAAAGAACTCTAAACAAAAACTAACCATTCTTAATATTATAAAAATCAACTAGTCTTCCTGCTGAGTCATGTGGTCTAAGAAGCAAAAGCTATCTTCCAAATGTCTCCAAAAATGCCTCACTTCAATGTGTCTTCAATTTTCTGAGTATTTATGGTCCACACAGTCTTAAGGACACCAGCTAAAGACCAGATTCCAAATAAATTCAGGTTTAAAGTTTTAACTCACAATGAAAGCAGAACTGGAAAGAAATGCTAACATGGTTGAAAAAAGAGAAGTTGTGACACGGAAGACCAATTATGGTGTCCACTCAACCCAGAAGGGACTCTATTCTTAAGTCAAGAGGCTGACGGAGTATTTCACAGAAAAGACCTTTCCTCAGGGTCCAAGGGAACTGAGTAGAGGGAAGCAGGGTATTAGGCAGACAGATGAAATAATGAACCAAACAGAAAACAACTTCTGGGGAATCCGTTCAGAGGTAAGAAAGCCTAGTTTTGTACAAAACCAGAAGAAAGATTTCAAACCTAAGAAGGTTTTAAATAAATATCCTCAATAATTATGTTAGAAGGGGCTGGTGATTTAGCTCAGCAGCACAAGCACCTGCCTGGCAAGCATAAGGTCATGAGTTCAATTCCCAGTACCCATCCCCCAAAATTACATCAGAGGTGATCTTGTCTTACCCCTGATTTTTATTAGCACATGTTTGCAGTATATAATGACTACATTTATCATGGCTATTGGGAGCATGCATGGAACACATCTTAATTCTTTTTACATCCCCTTCCCCTCCCTAGTCTACCCTCTTAACGTAGAGTAAAATATATGGTACAATGCTAGCTAAGGCTGCCAGTCTTTGATCCCTTAAACATTCTTACTCAGTTAAGACAAAGGAGAGAAAATAAGCAGATCAGTAGTTCAAAGATGGAACCTAACTTGGATATAGAAGACATCATCCTTTGAGTTGGACCATGTTCCCACCAACCACAGGCAAAGTGCAAAGGTCATCTTATCTGCTGTGTCCTGTCTTAAAAGTACCTAGAGACAAGCAAGCTAAATTGTCTAAATCCAGCTTTCCAGTGAGGAGAGTGGGAATGGGTCCCATCACAGACCCTCATTCACAGCGCAGCAGAGCCAGGGAAGAAAGGAGAGCCCACCTCTCAGGAGCCACACCTCTTATCTGGGTGACAGACCTATGGCATGTGTGTTACTGTGTTTTTAAGATAAAAAATGTTAATAAATGAGTTTTTCTAAACTAAAACCTTAGTATTCAGTTTAATTGCAGTGATAAATAATAAAGGGGGAAATTTATCAGTTGGTGATACGTAAGTGGGTTTTGGGCTGCAGTCTGGGCACCAGGCCTTTACAAGATTTGCCACCACTGCTTTATCTATCTAATCAGAAAAGGGGGCCGTGCCACCCAGCTCTGTTTTGTTCTTAGCCACTAAACGCAGCCAGGGAGCAGGGTCCCTTTCCATGGAGGCTGTCTGTACCCACAAGGAGCATGAATGGGTGCAGCTCAGAGATCCTGTGCTGTGGTCCCCTCCCTTCTCAGCCAGCCACTGCAGACAGCGGGCGTGCAAGCAGGGTTTCCCTCTCTCTCGAAGTCATGCTGGATGGGGAACAGCCACACGTCAGATTAAGTGAGACAAAGCTGGACTTGTGCATCTGTCATGTGCTTGCCCAGCTAGGATTCTCACTCTCTTCATATAAATTAAAATGATTTGCTTCAAAGCTAGCTGAATGTGATGGCTGATGGCTCAAAAATAAAGAAATAAAACAGATTTATCATTATGAATATTCACTTCCTTTGGGGAGTTACATAACTCCTGAGGAACACTCTAATCTTATGTAATTAATTTTATGAAAATTAATAGCTATTTAACTGATGCCTCAAAAATTAAGAAGCTGGATTCAAAGAGTCCCTAGACAGAAAAATATGCATTCTATTTCTCCAACTCTAAATAGGTCCGCAAGTCAAATCCAACCACCCCACCTCTGGTTTCAGAGGCCTGTGATAAAAAGCTGGTGTGGTTATGTTCGCTGTTTTAGTGATCCAAGTGAACAAGGCTTTAAGTTTAGCCCTGACCCTTGTGATGTGTTAAAGCCATCTCATTCTCTGAATTCTAGTAACTATCATCCCTGGGTAAACCCTTAAACCTAACATACCAGTGTGTACAACTCGAGTATCCCTTATCCAAAGTGCTTAGGGCCAGAAGTACTTGTGGCCATTTGTGAACCATTCTTTGCATCTGCAGTATTTTCATATACACCTCCTGGGGATGAGTCCAAAATCTACACAGAAAATTCAGTAACATTTCATATATACTTCACTGGCAGAGGTTGCAAGCAATCAGATTCAACATTTTTAGTGCATCTGCATTTTGACTGCAATCCATCACATGAGATCAGATACAAAATTTTCCACTTGGCCTGTCATGCTGGCACGGAGTTTCACATTTGGAAACACTTTCCCATACTGGATTTTTGAATTAGGGATGTTCTAACGCTGTATGAAACACAGTATCACTTTCCCTACAAGAAGGGAAAGTGCTGAGGACCACTGCCTTAAGACAACAGAGCCTCTGCCTGGGTTTCAAGCCCTGTTCACCCAGAAGTCCCTTTTCCAGAGTGATGATGCGATTCTGCATTTGCATTTTAAAATTTCACATTCAAGCTACTTGGTGAGTATAATGTGTGCCTCTCCTCCAACCTAGATGTTACAGAAAGATCAGCAATAGCCTAGAGGTGATCACCAAATCACTAATCTAATATAGTATCATTATAATATCACAAAAATTATTTTCTTTCCATCAAAACCTGGAAGCCATCCAATTACCCACCTAATAGAAATCAGTTAAGTCATATGGTAAATGCATAAAGCAGAATCCTTACAGCTTTAACATGTTAACAGACAGGGCTGAGGATTTTGCTCAGCGGCATAAGCGCCTGCCTGGCAAGCTCAAGGTTGTGAGCTTGATCCTTGGTACAAAAAAGAAGGAAAAAAAAATGTTAACAGACACATACTCCTATTCATAGGGTAAAACTATTGGCAGGGATCCACTTGACTAATACTGCTTAAGTAAACTTTCTACAAAGTCATATTAGGACAAGAAACATCTACCACTTCTTACCTTCTACCAAAACAGATACTTAAAAACACTTACCATTCTGGATTTTATTGTTGCTTCTTGTACTACAGCTTTCATTGTCTAGTTTCACTGAAGTTTCCTTTAAATTCTGTGGCTGGCAACCTAAAGTTGAAGACTCCACCTTGTTTCCTGAACAAGTGCTAGCACTATTAACACCTGCTTTCACTTCTGGCTTATTGGAAAGAACGTCAGATGTGGAAGGTGCATGTTCTAGGTGCTTTTGCAGTTCAGGAGTACTGGCAATTTCCAGCTGCGCCTTAGAAGTCTTCATAGGTAAGCTCTCCTTAGCAAGGCCAGTCAATGGTTGTGGAATAGATTCCAATCTTTTTTCCTGATCACTGTTTGTCTTAGGCTGGGTACAACCACTTTTGGGTTCACTCAGAATTTTTAAGTCTCCAGTTCCAACCTGAGAAGACTTTGAAGACAGCAACCCCGCTTTGCAGACATCTGGTTTTATTCTCAGTATTTCAGGCTTTGTGTTTAGACAGGATGCAAGTTCTTCTGGTAAACTCTGCTTATGGCAGCTGAAAAACATAATATGGAAAAAGTAGCATTCAGGCCTCCTCTATCTCTTTGCATCCAAAACCAATTGTTTGGTTCCCTACAGCGACCAGCATGAAAGGGAAAAGAAACTGCTTATTGCAGAGAATTTAGGATAGGTTTCTGTGAGTTCTGTTCAAAGTTAGTAGTCAATTCTATACAAATGTATCTTAAACACTCAGAAAGATACAACTCTCAACTCTATCTGCATGTTCTCCTAAAGCTTTAACTACCTCAGGTTGTTCTACTTCTTACAGCATAATGAACCTTAGCTTTCCCTTAAAATAAACAGCATCACATGAAACCAAGAAACTTAATCAGTAATTAAAAAGCTCAGTGGGAGGGGCTGGAGATTTAGCTCAGCGGCATAAGTGCCTGCCTTGCAAGCAGGCAGTCGTGAGTTCGATCCCCGGTACCAATAAAAAGGAAAAAGACAAAAAAAAAAAAAAAAAAAAAAAAAAAAAAAAAAAAAAAGCTCAGTGGGTTTTCAAAGTGTCAAAATTAAAAGCCTGGGTAGGGCTAAATACGATAGTTTCTTTCCTTCTTTTTAATTTCAGAAAACCTTTACTGAATTCTCTTTCCTATGTAAGGAAAATCAAATTCAAATTTCAAAAATGAAACCAATATTCTTGATCTCTGCCAAGTTTAAGAAGTTCGGTCTCATGATAGGCAAATGTGTCAAGATAAATTTTTAAATGTTCTGTATATTAGAAGTACTAGTGGATTGATCCCTTCAAAGGCAGTCACACAAAATGTAAATTAAAAATTAATTATAAACCACCAGCAGTGTAAAACCCTATGCTGCTCAGGGAGAACCAGCAAGAAGCCGCCTCTGCCTCTCCCACCTTTCCCTAAGCAACCAGACAACACACAGGCTCAGATGATACTAACTGAAGTAGGGAAGCAACTTGACATTTATGTTATCTGATTGATTTTGTGGGCCTGGGACTGGTAGTCTGGGCAACTACTTAAAGGATAACAATATACAATATGGTACAATTGTGCATTTCCTACTGTCCTATCACTGTTTTGTTTGGTTTCATTTTACTGTTGTTTTACTCTCTTATTAAAAAAAAAAAAAAAAAAAGCACCAATGCTACTATGAACATCATACAACCAGGGGTGGTCAGGACCAAAGCCAACAGAATACCCACCTGACTCCACGCCCGTTTATAGAGAATTACTTGGCCGTACAACACCCTTCCTTTCCCACATCTTTCAAGATATCCCTGAGGAGCTTGTTTCTCCCAAATTCATCTTAGGGTTCTTCCCCACCAAAACATAATGCTTCTGTTTCTATTTCTTTTTCCCAGCCTCTGACACAGAGTTTCACAGGAAGAATTTCTCAGGTACACATTCAGGTTAGAAATTGTGGCTAGGATGCCACTGCAGTGTCTGCTGTCTCATCATCCGCCGAGACCCACTTTTCCTCTAGTGCAGCTCCCTGCTCACCTACCCTGCCACCCTTGGCCATCTTCCGAACCTTCTTTCCTCTAAGTCTCTCTGACCCATTTCTTAAGCCCTCATCAACTGCCTGTGCTGGCCCTGCCCCTTCGTGAAGACAGCCTTTCTTCTCTCTCCAAACCCCTTTAAACCTCCAGTTAAACCTGACACTTCTTAAATTAGCAACAGTGTCGCCATCCCCTCCATCTATTACTCCTGTTCCTAGTCTGAGAATGCCCTCTTCTGCAGCATTTCTTACCTGTACATGAGGTCCCCTCATACCGAGGTTAACCCTCACTGAGGCCACGTCTCCCCTTCACACGCCCACTGACCTCAGCCTGCCATACACAACCAATCTGTGCCCTCTTCCTTAAAAGCGGACACCTGTTCTCCAAAGGAGGGTGCTATTTCAACTGAGCCTCCACGCTGTCGTCAGAAGGCACGCTTTCCCTTCTCCACTATCTTCCATGTTGTTCATGTGCTTTCTACATTTTCTCCTCTGAAGGGAACTGATGCATCTCTCCTCTTGGAAAAACCGTACAAAAAACTTCCCTTGGCAACCAGAGATAGGAATAATGAACCATAACGACAACGCTTCATTGCTATGATCACACATTATTAATGAAGTGCTACTCACCCTTGAGGAATTTTTGCTCCGAGGTTAGGTGGAGAATTGGCAGCCTGGGGAGTGCTCTGCTGCCTCGGGTCCTTACTTGGTGGCGTTGCTGCAGTACAGCCAAGCAGGATCTCCTTAAACACTGCTGTGGGAACAGACTGCACAGGACACACACTGGGGGAAGCCTACAAAATATCAAACCAACAGATATTAAAAGGGAAAGTCTAAGAAATTACAAAGTGCTAGCACAATTTAAGATGATCTGCTTAACTACTGAATAAGCACTATTCTATCACCAAATAAAAAAGAGCAGCACAGTAAATACATGATAATCACACAATTAAATATTCATATCTGAAGGCTGTGAACTGCTTCAGCTTTTCAGGCAACTTAAGTACTCCTGTAAAAGATCACAAGCTGATCTTTTTCAGATGTGTCATTGTGCTGGGAAAAGACATGTAGCCATTACTTTAATGGTGCAAGGAACCAAAGTGAACTTTTAAGTGACAGCCTTAAAGGAGGCAGCTTCACATGCATTCATTTCGACATGACTTGAATGCCCATCACGCACTTACTGCGCAGACTGGCAGCAGACCAGACCACATACGATTCCTGAAGGCAGTGGTGCCTATGCCTACTGGGTACCAAGACAAGCCTTTGCAATGCAAAAGGTTGAGGACACGGTTCTTGGTCTTATGTGGCTCATCAAGTCACAAAGGTCATCCCCAAGCTGCAAAAAATATTCAGTCATGGACAGGCCCATGGAACACAGGGGGACAGCCTTTCTCCTTCCCTCTTCATGTGGTTTCACCACCACAAAAATACAAATACACTTCTTACCACTCTGTGTACTAGCCACAAAAATAAACTTCCCCGCATGTAAACAGGAAGAGAAAACAGAGACAACCACATGTCCCATGGCTGAACACATGTCACCGTTCAGCCATCTTCACCTGGCTCCGCACCTGTGCACAAGTCACTCCTTCCTCTAGCACCACTTTCACACTGCCATGACCTTTACCTTGTCAACAAATCTAAACTTAAGTCTTCAAAGTGTCTTCATCTTGCAGTAATTAACTTCTAAAATTTAATGCAGAATCTCCTTTAGTAGGTACTTAAAACCTGAAATTCTAAAAATACTTATATGTTGCTTAAGATTTTTTTCACCCTAGACATTTACTCTGGCAGACTTGAAAAGATTATTATAAGCTAACAGAAATAAGTGGAAAACCAACCCAGTACAATGACATACACTTGTAATCTCAGGGGGCTGAGAGGCAGGAGAATTACTTGATCTTAGTTCTTGGCCAGCCTGGACAACAAAGCAAGATTCTGTCTCAAGAAACAAAACAGAATCCCATAGAACTATCGAAAAAAAAGGAGTTAATCACTATCAACTTTTTGGCATAGCTTCAAACTTTTTAAATACGAAATCATCTGATCATTATTTTTGTCAACTGAATTTCTGTAAAATATTAGTTTAGTGTTTACCAAATGATGTAGGTCTGCTGTTTGATTTGGTTTTGGCTTTTTGGGAAACAGAGTTGACTCTATGCTTGGGATCTTTTTCCAACCCCTTTAAATGAAGAAATTAGATTATTTCTAAAAGGTCCCTTTAGGCTATACTCATTACAATTCTCCAGAAATCACCTATTAAAGGTTAGCCTCCCAAAGTTTAATTGCAAAATCATCACAACACGCTTATTCAAGGTTTGCTTTCCCCACACATTACCTATCTACCCACTTGCTTGCTCTGGATATGTGTAAAGTTGATGCACTAATACTTTCCCTTAAATTACCCCTAAGAGTAATGCATTTGTGAGATTTAGAACAATAAGTCATGCATAAATATTTATCTATACCATGTCCATCAAGCTGTGCAAGTAAAAAATAAAGCTCTCCCTCTTCCTCATTTCCTACATCCAGTCAATGAATCAGTTAACTCCTGCCTCCACTTTAAAAGAACTTATTTCATCTCTTCATTGTTCTGTGGACCAACACCACCACCAACTCTCTCCTGTTCTCCACTGTCT
The DNA here is from genome assembly GCF_034190915.1 of Cavia porcellus. Taxonomy (NCBI): domain Eukaryota; kingdom Metazoa; phylum Chordata; class Mammalia; order Rodentia; family Caviidae; genus Cavia; species Cavia porcellus. Next base: position 38,541,801 of record NW_026947501.1, on the reverse strand, counting down.
CCTAGCAAGCCTGCCTTTCTCTATTCCTGCTCATCCTCCATCTCTTACTGAATGTATTCTACCACAGAGCCATCTTTACAAAACCTGGTGCTCCATCACCTTACAGAGCCCCATGTGGCCCAGGTCCTGCCAACTGCCCTGCCCCCATCTCACTTCACTCTTTCTTGTAGACAGCACCCCAGCTACACTGGCTTCCTCTGGGCTTCAAGCAGCTGAAGCTCTGTCCAGCCTAGTCTTGGTACTTGCTAGTCCCCCTGCCTGCAGTCTGCAGAGGCTGGCTGGTCCCTCCCATTCACCTGCACATTTGCTCAAATGTCAGCTCCTCAGAATCCTAGACTATTCATTCCAAAGTAGTGCCCCCAACTACTCTTTGTCATATTCCTCTGGTTATATCACAGCACGGGTCACACTGTGAAAGGACCTCCTACTTAATTACTATCAAGTCTCCTCACAGTGAACTGGGTATCAGGCCACATCAAGCCAGACATACACCAGACGCTCAATAAGTAAGACTGGTGGAATGAAAGTACTGCATAAATGAATGAACATGGTTAGCACTTTGTAGATTTAAATAGCTATAAATAATTCTTATGAGTTACCTGAAGAGACAGGCAGCAGTAATGCTCACCACTGAAGATCAGTGTCTCCCACGTATTAAAGATTCATAAACATTTGTTGGAAGGAGGGAGGGAGGGACAGAGGGAATGAAAGAAGGAATTTGCTGTTTCACTGATGGAGATTCACCATACCATGGAAAGGGTTGGGGAGGAATGGAAACAGCACAGTGGTTAAGAACATTTGATTTTAGGGACAAATCTTAATTTGAATTCAGTCTCTGACACTTCCAACACATTAATCTCATTTATAAAATGAGAATAATAAAGTATGCTTTAGAGGGCTTTTACCACATACATGCCTTGGCCCAAAATAACATCAATTTTAGAGATAAGCTCTCTTAAAAATACTGTCAAAAGTTTCAGTCAGGTCCCAAGGGGTATAATCAAAAATACTTAGGGATTTTAAAAGATGAAGTCTCTCCCTTTACGACTCTCCTAAGGTTTAGCTCCAAAGGGACAGGACTTCTGATCCCCAAGCCCATCTCCACGTGCACACCTCTGCACCAGCCTCTGACTCAACAAAGGGTCAAAGTTTCTTCTTACCTGAAGGGTTTTCCCTGAAGGTCTTCTATACCAGTCATGGCAATAGTTCCTCCCTGCCAGCAGACGGAGATAATATAATTGAGTGTATGATAGTATTCTAAAAAGGACACTGCTGGCTCACGCCCCTCAGCAGACTCTCCCCATTAACCGACAACGTCCATTGTAACTCTGAGGAAGAGTCTGCTAGGCAGAGAAGACCTTCAAGGAGCCAGATGCCACTGGCAAACAGGTTTGTCTTAACCAGAAGTACTCATTGAAGCACACTAGAGTCTTGCTGACCTAATCCCAAAATCCTGTCTTCCAAACACCACCAGGAAAGAAATCCTGTGCAGTCCAACCCATCGGAGGAGGGCAGTTAGACTCATGCCAAGGGCACTACTATACTCACCTGTCACTCACACATTTGCATTTAGCTCACATTCTTAGCCCCTGCTTCCTTTAGCTCTTCAGCCCTCTTGTAATCTAGGGGCCACGCACAAAACTTGCCTAATTACAATAATCTCCCAGGATGAAAAAGAATACTGATTGGGTAAACGCTCACAAAGGAATCAAGGAGACTCCAAAAGAGTAAAACCTTTACTTTAAAAAACAAACAAACAAACAAAAAACAGAGAAAGGAGGGAAGTATTCCAAAGTGTGAATAAAGTCTCTGAGAAATGCATCACAAGTGAAGTTTCTTTGCTTTACACTACTTCCCTGAGAAAGTTTCTTTTAAAATATTCCCTGCCCTACAAGTTGCAGTCAGGCAGAGGACAATATTATATATGTATGCATTACCACTTTTTACGAGCGTTCCCTTGAAGGTTATAAAGGTACTTGTTCACTCACCTTTCCTGTTGCTAATAAACTCAATACTCTGAAGGATCATTCTTCCTTCCAGACTCCTGTTCCACATACCATCTTGCAACTCTCCTTTCGTCATCCTTCTGGCCACTGACACTGACACCTTCTGCATCAACAGGCAAACCCAACCAAAATGGCCTTTTACCCTATTGGCTAACAATTTCTCCATATCAAAAGCCAACAGGTGGTAATTTTACCGTCCCTCTCTCAGCTGCTAACACTGTGCATTACTTGGCAACATCCTGAGTTTAACTCTAAAATGCAACAATCACTTGTGACACCTGTACAGTCTTTAGCTACATTACTTACCCAGAGCCCTACCAAAGCCATTTTTTTCTAGAAGAACCTCTACCTCCACTAGCTCAGTTCCCCCCAGACTGGGCGACTACACCATACCATACGTGATCACCTGACCATGTCACGTGAGCTTTGGAAGGAAACTATACTGCTGTATGAAGCAGACATTCCATTTGTTCCACCAAGGTTGAAGCGCCCCCCTTCCTCGGTCCTAGACTCTCACCAAGTTAGGCCAATGCTGCCTCTTACTGAACAGCAATCCGTCCCAAGATCATTACCTCACTTCCAGCCCCTTAATGGTAGACACTGCTGCTGACCTTTTGCTTGTTTCCGAGGACCTTCCCTCATTCATCATCTACACAGCTCAGCCAACCTCCTGAACTCAAAACTCCTAAATACCCTCAATCACTCTCCACACCCAAGTAAGAGAAAACCCAAACTTCCTTTCTACCTCTGGCTGAGCGTTTCTTTCTTCTCATACCTGCTATGCTCCAGCTAGGGCAAAAGTTCTCTGCAAGCTTCAGCACAGTCTGCTTCCTGCTCAGGGCACTCCCTCAGAGCTTGTGAAGCCCCCAGGAGAGACCATGATCCTCTGGAAAATGTGTACCTTAAGATGCAAACCTAATACCTCTAGATCTCCAGGAGCGAGCACCTAAGCACACTGTGCTCAGTATTTCCACATTCAGTACTTAGTTTTAGGCAGAAATGAAAGACAATCCACAATAACCTCTTTACACTTTCTTGAACAACCTGGGCCTCCAACTCTGCTTGCAGAACAGGTTTTAGACAGGAGGATTTACAAAGCTTTGGTAAAGTGTCAAGGCTCCTGTTGCCTGTCCACAGGCCAAAGGCTCAGGAAAGCCCATCAGCCTATCTAGTTACGCAGTGGCATAGCATTGTATAGTACACTGACTGCTTTGGCTGCAGTCCAAGCTGTGGTCAGTGCACCCTTTATCCAGAACCTAGGGTTCTGGCCCATTCCAAGCTGTTCCTCCTTGCCTCATTCCCCTAGATCTCGAGGTCCCTTCTCAAGTGTTGTTGACAGTCTTGAACAGTAGCATCACAGTCGATTTCAAAAGTATAAGTTGTAGCCTAAAGCATGGGATTGAAAAGCTGGGGAGTTTTGTTTGGTGGTACTGGGTGCTGGGGCCTGATGCACATGCTGGCCAAGCACTCTACCATTGTGCTGCATCCCCAGCCAATAAAGGCGTTTTTGATTTTATTATAATGCAGGAAACTGTCCATGTAACACAAGTACATTTATCTACTGAAACTGTGAAAGTTATTTGCATTCAAATAGATATAGTGACTGAACTCACCTAAAGAAGAAATAGTCTTAGCTTCCTTGGTTCAAAAAAGAACTATTTCACAAGAGAATTAAATCTGGCACCCAAACCCACATGGCAGTCACAGAAGTCTATAGTTTTCTGGGCAAAAATTAATAACGGCAAATCATCTCTTCTGAAAAAGTGGTCTTATCTTCAACACTCAATCAACTCAGAATTCTAAGGCTCTTTCCTCTTCTCACACTGTTCTTTCAATTTAACACGCACCTCTCAATTTACTTTCAAAAACACACCCACAGGGTGAAAGGGTCACATCTAGTGAGAATTCCCAGCATATACCAAAAAGGAAAACTATTCTTTTCCACAAAAAGTAGTGAACCAGAAGTTTATATTATCTCCATCTGCTTGAGTGTAGAAATTATGGCCAAGATCTGGAACCACAAAGAGCAGACAAGACAGCACAGGACAGAAAGGACAGCTGTATGACCAATAACAGAGACTGGCCATGCAGTACCAAAGACAGCTTTACATGGTGACGAGAACAAATCAAGGTTACCTCAGAGGAAGACTTGGACTGTTTGGAAACCAAGCTTCCATTGTTCTCAGAAGACTTCCGTTTTACACCTCCCATTCTTGTAGGATTACCTACAATATATAAAAATAGTAAAGTTGGCTTCCCTACTGCTCTTAATGTAAGAGGAAAAAGAAAGAAGAGGTTTTCTTCAAGGTATCTTACCACATGTCACAAAGTTTTCATGTACAACTTCAACATGAATCAGTGATGGATCAACAATTTTCAGTGCTGGGATCTTAAAAATGAAACAAAAATACTGGAAAATTAAAACAAGCTTGGGAAGTGAAAATTAGTTTTGTTAACATAACAATAGGGCACAACAGTAATAACAGTTTCTTATTGTTTTCAGTATTGGAGACTGAAACGGAGGGCCTTCACCCTGAGCTACATTCTCAGCTCTCCCCACCTCCTCACTTAGAATTTTGATTCAGGGTCTCTAAATCACTGTGTTGCCCAGTTTGGGCTTGAACTTGCAGTACTCCTGCCTCAGCTTCCCAGTGCTACAAACATGCACCACCACACCCAGCTACAGTTTTCAAAACAATTATCATTTCTATTTCCGCTCTAACATTTTATAAAGGGTTTACGCTTCTGAAAGATAAATATTTTGTAGTTATCTCACCCACAAAGTTATCTTACATGCAACTGTTACTGTTTTTACCTCCTCACAGTTGACTTGAAGGGTTTTTGATGTTGGGTTTCCATTTACAACCGTTGCTGAAAACCACTGAGTAGATGGGTCCAAGCTATAAATTTTTACTTCTGAACCAACTAAGTTTTTGTCACCTTAAAAAGAGAAAAAGTTGCAGAGCAGTTTGCATCATCTCCTTTAGCACTGTTACCTGAGACAATCTTTTCCTGCACCTGTTTTTTTTTTTTTTTTTTTTAACTAGAAAGTGAACTCATGACCTTGTGCTTACAAGGTAGGCACTCTATATCTCCAGTTTTTCCTGCATCTTTTTAAAAATATGCGATAGACAAAAGTAAACACTGAAAGAACTGCTATTAACATGACAGACATTTCAGCAAAGCTAGGAACAAAATGTACATCTTTTATCGTAAGTTCCACTTTCTTCTACATTAAGACTGGCAATATATTTATTCTAGAATATTATAACAGACCAAGAATTATCGATAATTCATTAAGAACCAACTCATTTTCCTGTGCAGTTTGAAGAAACCAAAAGAAATGCTGTATTTTTAAAATTTAAAAAACATTTTTAAAAAATTTTATGACTGTGAAAATAAGAACCTCAATAGCAGTAAACAAAAAGGTAAAGATTTTAAATAAAAGCCCTATCAATTTTATAGTCTGACATACCAAACATCAAATTCCACATTAAAATGAGTTTTTAAAGTATTTGTTTTGCTTCTATTAGTTTCGCATCATCTTCTTTCCAAATTTAAAAGACTTAGAATGTGTTAAGTCCTTTAAATCATCTAGCTGCACTCTAAGAATGAAGGAAAAGTTTTTCAGAGTTTTGAATTTTAAAATTATTTTCACATTTTTAAAATAATAAATTTCAATGACAGAATAAGAAAAGTTGAATCCTAACTTCTTACAAGCTAACATCAATCAACTCATTAACCATCATCATCAGGTCACCCACATACCTTGTAACAGATGGCTTTCATCTAAATGCTTCACAATCAGGGCTTGAAATTCCTTACTGACTTTCTGATTATCGGTAAGGGAAAGCCGAAGATTGTTTATATCCTGTAAAATCAACCATCATTACATTTTAAGGAAATAAACATTTAAAAATTACACTGGATAAATTAGTTTAATAAGTTAAAGTGCCTTAACTTGTCACTGTTGGCCCCAGACCATTTCAACTCCAAGGAACTATCATATAATCACAGGTACAGAGGAACTGAAGTGAAGTTCCCAAATCAGGAGCATAAGAAATACCAACAGTGGCTCAAGGCATAGGATGACACATGACATAACCCTGGATATAGGAAAATCATAAGCAAACAAATTAAGCTGGCCTATCCAAGTAAAAACACTCTATATCCCCAACACTAGGAATGGAGACACCACAGATCCAAATCAAAGGGCCAAAAGACAGAGATTAAGATACACATCGCTTGCTATTGTTAACAACTCATATGACACAGATTCATTTTACCTAACTAGAATTCCAAATGCCTTCTTTCACAAAAGGTAAAGAAGAGGAGGAGACAAACAGAAAATCTGAATGACTAGCCTAAGGTTTCCTAGTAAACGTTTTGAAATACTCAGATCCTTGGCAGCAGCTCCATTCTTGGCACTGTTCTGTAGTCTTCAGGTTTTGCATACACACCCAGTCATGATGAACACATACAGAAACTGTCTGTAGGAATAACCTGCCAAACCCAAATTCCAGCAGGGCAAAGCACAAACAGGGCTTAACACAGAAGCCCTTGCATTAAGACCTTCATACCTTTCCACCACTGTAAGATAGATACACAGGGCCAAGAATGACTCCCCTCCCAGAGAACAAATGAAAAATTTACTCATCCAGATTTTTCTTTTTCATCTCAAGAAACAAAACTAAGAGCTCTGACCTTAACTGAACAGCTTGCATACACAATAGAAGAAAATTCAGAAAACAATGCTAAGAGGTAAAAAATACACTACTCAATAAAGCAAAATATCCAAAACACCCCTGTATAATTCTTGGTCCTTAGAAGCAAGTCATTCTTCTAACATACATAGGTAACTTGTACCTGAAACTAAAGCAAAATCATCACCCTCTGTTTCATTTACTTCAAACAGAAAATACAGTCCACATTATACACAGTATTTTCCCTGACTTCCAGGATGCCCAAATAAAAATGCAAACAGACATTGCTTTGAACTTTTCAACATGGGTGCAGCAAGCCAATGACCATTGACCCCAAGTGTCTTTTAGCAAATAGACAGGTTTAATAGTGCTACACCCCACGAAGAGTGAGATGTGAAGTCACACACAACTGAGTAAAAGTTTTAAGTTTCATAAATGGTATCTAAAAGATGAACATGAATACAAAAGCAACATTATTCTGAAGGCATTCAACATGTGTGCAATAAATAATCAAATACCAGCAATACTCAGGAGTCTACAGGTTGTTGGAAAGAATGTGTATGTGCATTGCCAATTCTCATTATTTACAGGTTGCCACAAACAGTGAATACAGAATGATGAACCATTATTATTATTATATCTGGAGAGAAACAGGAGTCCTAGGAGATTCTGGTCACTTTTTCATCGATGGATCAATATATAACCTTCAGGGAGCCAGGGATTTAGCTCAGTGGCATAAGTGCCTGCCTGGCAAGCATGAGGTCATGAGTTCAATCCCTGAAATAATTTAAAAAAAAAAAAACCCCACAACAAAAATATATAACCTTGTCTTATGTGTGTTTCTGCTAAGAGATGCCTTATTTAATATTTCTTGCTGATTCACTAACCTTGAACTCATGGCCAAAAGCACTAGAACTCGATAGCTGAATAATGTTTGTCTTATGCATGTATTTCTTAAGACCCATCACAGCCTTCCTGCACTCATGAAGTCCAGACAGCACTTTAGCAATAGGCTTGAGGCATTTAAAACAGTGAAGTCACTAGACACACATGTGTAACACTAGATAAGGGCCAAAAGGGATACCTGTTTATAGCCTGAGAACTTAAACAAGAAAGTAGAAGAATGTCACCTTATTTGACCTCGAATGGGAGGATGTGTGGTACAAATTATTACTATTCTGTAACTGTAAGACCATAAACCATCAAGAGTACTGATTTGAGGGTTATAAACATAAATGTTAGCAGGCAAAAAAATTCATAGACTCCATGAATAACAAGGACAAATGCATGTATGTATGTACACACACCTCTGAATGATAGTCAATTTTGAAAAAACTATGTTTATATCACCTAGTTGTTTCCACACACAATCAACTGCAGGATCTTTGTCCTTTCAGCTCTGAATATCCTTAACCCCAAGGCTAACACTGAAAGATGCTACTCAACAGCTCTTTATGGGGTGGGCTCTTTTCTGCCACACATTTGAATGAGGACAATTAACATCAGTACTTTGCTTCTCATGTGAAAAAACATGTGCATCTATTCTTATGGCTTAATACCATTCCGATGTCTTACCTGTATAGGCTTCAAAAGGTCTTTGGAAAGAAATACGCTTTGTTGATCTCCTAGGAAGCGAACAGAAGTTATAGATCCCAAACCAGCTTTGTCCAATAGAGATTTATACATCTAAAACAAAAGAAAAAGAAAATATTTTTGGCATCATAACTGTTACCAGCATTATTCTGAAAACAGGAACTGGCAATTTTCCACACAAAGTGACAAAGCCATTACATATTTTATTTACTGTTAAGGATCTCATAACTATGCAGCCCCAAGATCATGGAGTTTTTATTCAAACTCAATACACATTTGGGAGTCATTAATGTATGAGTTTACAGATTCATGGTTTCCCAAAAAAACATGTGTAGGTATGTATGTTCTTCTGGGAGTCAAGGCTGCATTTTTAGAAATTTCTCAATAGCTGGGAAAGAAAATACAAAAAGTAAACTAAAATTTTAATCACAATCTTGTACCATTCAGATACCTCTAGCAGTTCTCACTGTGGGCAAAATCTTAGCTTTGCTAGCTTCACGAGGCCCTTCACAATGCAGTCAGCTTTCTCAGAGCCCCCCAGCCTTTCCCACTATCTGTACACACACAACTCTTCCCCTCCACAAGCCCCAATTCACAGCCCACACGCCTTGTACTATCCTCTCCAGCTGCAGGCATCACTCATTTCCTCCGATGCACCAGACTACTGTGCATTTCGCACAACTCCAATTTTCTTAAACACTAACTCTGGGCCAAGCCAGAGATTGCTATGTTTGCATGACTGCTCATTTCTGACCCCGAACCCAGGTATTCCCAATGCCACCTCTAATCCTGTTTTCAAGTGAAGACGATGAGGCCCGTAAGAGCCAAGGGCCCAGCCCAGAACTTAGGAGCTGATAGTGGGGCTGGCAGAGATGCTGCATGCGCTTTGCTTTTTTGGTTCAGTATTGGGGACTGAACCCCACCCCTCATGCCAAGTTAGGCAACCGGGTGTCCTGACTCTTCCATCCTATCTCATATATGGACCCAAAACAGATGGAATGCTCTCTTTCTCATCGGTAAAGTCACTTTTACTCACTATTGCGGGCCACTGAACAATTCGTTCAGAAATTTCAGGCAACTTTCGTTCAGCCAAAACCAAATGATGCTCTACTAAGAATGCTCTCCTTTGTAGGCTGTAGACTTCCAGCCATCTTCTCTTCCTCCAAGATTCCCCATCAAATTCCACACATACCTAGGCAAAATTGGGGGGAAAAATTAACAAAAGTAAACACTACAAATGCTGTTGTAAAAGTTATATTATCCTACCAAAATCTTTATCTAGATTTGCTGTCTCCTAATTCCCTTCATAGCTCACAAAAAAATAACTACATACAGACCAAGCTTTGGCTCTGAAACTACTCTAGGATGCAGAAGTTCAGGGTTTTTGAGGCCAGTGCCCTGAAAGTAACCTCTGGAAAGCCCAGAAACCAAAGAATTCCTTCTCTGAAGGGTTTTTTACATATGCTAATTTGACAAGTGAGCTTGGGAAGTGGAAGACACAAATTTGAAACCCAAAAGTAGTACTTACCCCACTGCATTGTATTGTAATTCTGTTGACCTTGCAAGTGGGCTTAAGATGTCTCCCCTATCACCACAATCCACCACCTGCTTTTGAATTCCTCTGGATTTCCCAAGGACTCAGCCCAGCCTAGTAAATGACACACCTTCAACATGCCTTTCAATTGAAGGGGGAAACTTTCCTAGGAGTTGGGAATTCAAAACTACTTTTGTCTCTATTAAATATAGAAATAAATAATTAAGAAATGACCCCAGACTATTTATGATGCTAGGCAGTCTCTACCACTGAACTTCACTCCAACCCATCTAAGTTAAACCACCTTTAAAATATTGGTTTCCAAGTAACTGTGATGTTTCCTGCTTCTAACATGCAGATACACTTGTGATTACAAGACAACCCACTTTTTGCGGGGTGGGGATCTCGGTCTTGCTATGCAGTACTGGCTGGGATTGAACTCACTATGTAGCCCAGGCCAGCCTCTTCCCTCAGCCTTCTGAGTGCTGGGATTTCAGGTGTGAACCACCACGAGTGGTTCTGCAGAATACCTTTTAACTCTCAGGCTACTACCCTTACAATTTATATGAATACAGTAAAATGTAAATGAAAATCAGCACATAAGTAGATCTCTAGCAGTGACCCAAAGATGGGAACTGTTTACAAAACCTTATAGGTCGGATACATGTACCCAAAACACCCTTACTTCCTTAACCAATGGTTGAACTGGGGGGGGGGTGTGTCAGTTAATTTAAGATCCACTCTACCTTTCTACCACAAAAAATGTGCATCCCCAGCTTCCCATGTAACTTCTTTTAACTTCATAGTTCTCACTAAATGCCAACAAATGGAACCAAGTAAAGACCTGTAACCCCTGCCCATGTATCCTCTATCTATCACTGTAACCAGCCAAACGATCCCTCACAAGGTGTACAAGGACTGTCCATCCTCTTGGTAACAGAACTCAGGTTTTACCACATCTCACTTAGACTGACTTGTCTTTCTGCCCTGTATTCACACCAACCTAAAATCCAACTTAGCCTGATACCAGTTTTTGTATCTATTAGTGTCAGCAAGAGCTAGCTTGACTCCCAACTATGTTGATGCTTCTATGACTTTATATGCATAAAACACAATTAAAAGAATATCAGGGATGGTGGCACATGCCTGTAATCCCAGCACTCAGGAGGCTGAGGCAAGAAGATCACCATGAATTCAAGGACAGTCTGGGTAACATGGTGAGACCTTGTCTTACAAGATAAAAAATTTAATTAAATAAAAAAGAGAGAAGACCAATGAATTGGCAGTCTAAGTCCTCTGAGTCTCATTTTACTAGCTTCAAAATGAAAGTACTAGTGTCTACCTCCACAACTGTTAGGCAGAATTTTAAAACATAATGCATGCAAAGTATCTGGCAAGACAATTCGTTTCAAGATCTCTAAAATAATTTAAAGTCTTACTAGCATATCATTTAATCAGTTAGGAGTGACTAAAAGAAGGTCTTCCACATTATTATATAATATTTATTCAGCATGTGAGAAAAAAAAGTGAAGGATTAAGATTTTAAGCGGTTTGTCAAAGTTCAAGCAGCATCACAAGTGTTAGCAGAGGTTGGGAGGCTGGGCATGGTGCCACACACCTGTAATCCCAGCCCAGGAGACTGACCCATGAGTTCAAGGCCAGCCTAACTTACACAGCAAGTCCCTCTCTCAATAAATAAATAAATAAATTAGCAGAGCACTATCTAAAGCTCAATGTAACTCAAACCAAAGTTTGGATTCATAACTCAATTTGTCAGTGCTTTGAAAAAAAGTTTGGCTCCTAGAAAGGCGGTAATGATCAAAATTCCTCAGCGATTTTTGGTGTGAAATGATAATTCTCTAAAGATGTACATACTATAACCTAAAAGTTGTTGGTTTCTGCCAACACTCTTTCAAAGGTTCCCTATCAAGACCATGTATGTCTATGGTGGGGACTGTAACTCAGGGGTGCAGTGCCTGCCTATCAGATGCCAGGCCCTGGGTTATACCCAGCACTGGACACACCCTCACACCCAGGTGTCTTGAGGTCTGAGATTCTATATTTAAGAGCAATTTGCCCAACAGCCTACACACACTGGTATGAAAAGGTTTTTTTTTAAGTCAAGTACCTTGACCATATGCTTATGCAAGTTGATACATTATATCAACTAGTTTCATTGTATCCTTTCTGCCATGCTTCCTGGGCCTACAAAGAGATGTTATTTTTTGCTGTCTGACCACACTAAGATTAAGAAGAGGCCAACTGATCATGATTTCTTGCTTTACATTTGGAGTTTGCTATTCTTTTAAAAGAGCATTTTGTAAATGTGTACTTTATTAATCTATCAACTATGTGGATCAGAGATGTTCGGTATTTCAAATTAACTACTTCAAACTAATTTTCCCCCAACAGAAAATCTCTTCTGGATACCTGATTTAATGTTGTAATTGATCAAGCTGAGCTCAAACTTTGCATCCTAGCACAATCCTAGCACCATCCTAGCACTCATCTCATCTCAGTATGATCACAAAAACAATCAAAATGCCAAAGAAAACATTTTGAAGTTCAAAAGATTGAAAACATAGAATAGCATGGTTTTTAGTTAAGAAATTTTAAACTACCTATCAACTCTGTACCCTAGCTCTACAATGCAGAACATAGTACCCCTAATTTCACTACTCTCCAAGACTAGAATTGGTCTAGACTAGTAAATAACACACACAGACGGCAAAGCCTACTTACTTGCTACATACACTCAAATGGACTATAGAGAGGCAGAAGACTCAAGGGAAAGGTAAGGTCAAAAGAAGATAAAGACCTACTTAGGCAAACTAGGAAAGGAGGGCATCCCCAGCATCCTTAATTAGGTGAATGAAGCCATATGGGAAGCAACTTGCTTCACCCTCTAGGAAAGACTAGGAATAAAAGAAGATTGAAGAGATTCTTATAACGATATTTAATTAAGGTCTGTTGATATTCTAGACATAGAAAATGCCTCTGCTCCACAGGTACATTGTTTTTAAAATGATTCTGTGAATCATTCATTCATTCACTCATATATAATTGCACATTACATGCCAAGAAATGCTCTCAACACTAGGGATACCAAATCTGCCAAAATGAAATACACTGATCTCCTTCTCCCTAAACATTAAAGCCCAGTATTTAAGGTCTGGACATAAACTTAGACAATTTAATGTAACTTATTTAAACCTCAGTTTCCCATCCTAAGAAACAAGTCTAACAGGATACTTATGAGGATAAGGCAGTTGCCACATAAGAGCCATTTGATCACTTAGCTACAGTTACAATGTCTTCAACTTAACTCCACTGCAATCACCTAGATATACTTTTTATTCTCTCAGAGTGACTTTGTTACAAAGTCTAAGACTTTTCCTAGGTGAAACAAAGTTAACAAACCTTGACTTCCTTAATATTATTCTGAACTAAGCAATCCGATCTAGAGACATATATTTGTAATACTAGCAGAATAGTTACATATCACCTGAATTTTATTATTCATACTCGGCCTCCAATCCTAGCCCCCCTAAAAACCTCAATGACTATAAGTAAGCCCAGATGTACATGGTCTTTTAAGTTTTTCTGCCTGCATCTCACTTATTGAAACTGGTTTATTTCTGTTGAATACAACATGTACCCCAAACTGAAATCAATTAGTTTATCTACCACTCAACTAAGAAATGTAGTGGTAAGTCCTGATTAGGAAAAGGATGTGTTCCTTACATAAAAGATGGACTGTAAAGTCTGCAGGCAAGGTAAAAAACTCAACACAACGAACATTGTTCTTGAAGTTCCAGTTGTCTCCAAGTTAGGCATTTACTGCAGTGGTGAAAACATATGGCAAAACATGGGTTCATATTCTCTCTCCACAGTAGCTAGCCAGGAAAGTCCTCCTAAAACTACTTGCATATTCTGAAAAATGAGGGTATCACTTCCTTCTCAGGCTTGGGGAGGCGAGGACATGGATAGAAAAGAATACATGTTTTAGACCTCCTAAATAGCTACCTAACCAACAAGTATTCCATCATGGAAAAGGAAGGAAACAGCCTCTGCTCACAAACTAAAGTTTACAAAGCCTGTATCATTTCCTTTCAAATATGATTACACAAATGTACTACAGAAAATTTTACTTGACATATGAAATAAACTATAACTATGATCTGATACACAAAGCTCACCTTATATAGAACAGTTATTAGCAGGAAGCAAAGAAGTTGGCCATCCCTGCACAACTCACTGTCTAGACACATGGAAACCTGATTTGGTACAAGAACGAATGGATTGGAAGAGATAAACCAAACCTCTCAATGTACTGTAGCTATGCTAATTTCCGGATATGTGGCCTCAGGCAAGAGTAACTAATCTGTAGTTATTTGTTTTCACAAACCAAGAAAGAAAAAGAGAAAAAAAGGATAGACAACCAATATTAGTAGCTATCCCAAAACACTGGATTAGTTAAGAGCATGGCTGTTAAGCAGCTGGCATGAAGTTGGAAGATGGTTGCTCATGCCTCCTCAGCATGAAGACAAAAGCACAAGGTGGAAACTTTAAAGCTGCTCAGCGGACCCTTTCCCCAATGTCACCCTGCAAGTGTTTGAACAGTGTTTCCAACAGCAACATACCTTACACTGCCAACACTAAAACTTGCAGCCTTTATGTGAGCATAGTTTAAGAAAAAGCAAAGATGGTGTCCTAGTAAGATCCTGAACACAAGCATTACTCAGGGGGGAAACAGCTTCTGTCCTGACAAGCTTCCTTCAAGTTATCACCACTTTGGAGTCTTTGTTAGGGATCTTTTTTCAGTTATTTTTGCACAAAGGAGTCTTTGTTGGTACAATGGCTTCCTCACTGGTTGTTCCCAGACAATCTTTCACACCCGTGTTTCTATTAGAGACAATAACTGGAATTCATCCCTTTGTCAAAAGGTCTAACTGGAAAGGGTTCCGAGTGTCATTCTGATTTTGAAAATCACTGGCTGCACTTGTTCCCATTTCTCTCCCTCCCCCAAACACCCAAGTGCAACATTTCCAAGCCAGTCCCCCGCCACGCCATATATGGCGCGGCTCCACCCCATCCCTCCTTATATGGTCACATTCCACACCCACCTACACTCCTCGTAGACAACTAGGAACCCACGCCTGCCTACCCTGACCCACGGTAGACCCAAACAGAGCTAAGCTCCTCCCTCTGCGCTCATTCATTTTTAACAATTCTAAAGTTTTTTTCTTAAAAAGTTGGGTGAAGAAATGAGGAACAAGCCTCCAAAACCATCTGAACACATTTCGAAGCCCCAACCCTCCAATTCCTAACGACTCCAAACGTCACCCACTTGCCCATGCCAGTACCGACAACAATGCTCCTCCTCCCTTCGGGGAAATAAACAAGACAGTCCTGCGGGGCACAGCGCCGGCATTAATGAAGCGTGTCTCAACAACCCGGAGCCCATTATTCAACACGGGCAGCCAAGAACTCCAGGCCAAACCCACCTCGGCTCTGCACGACCATTCCAAAGACTTTCAAGGTCTAGTTTTCGGCACCTTCAGATCAGATGCCAACTTTGGGATCGCCCTTTTTCAAAAAAGGGAGGGAAGGGGGCCGACGGTCGCGGTTACCAAGGTAACTGCGCACCGTCCCGGCCCCGCCGCGGCTCGGAGCCGGTGGTTACCTTCAGATCCTTCTTCGTCACGTCGGTGTGCGAGACGGCGCGGATGGTCCCGGACACCCAGGGCCACTCGGCGACGCGCTCCACGTCCCAGCTGTCGTCGCCGCCGCCGTCGGCCGCGGACAGACTAAGGAATCGCTTCCCCACCAGAACCGGCCAACTTTCCCCGAGCGTGAGCACCATGGTTTCCACGCCGGCAGGAAGGGCTCCTCCCTGCAAGGAGCACAAAAACAAGACGCGCTGGGGGCGGCTGGTGGGAGCCGGCGGCAGCGGCGGCGGCGCCCCAAGCCCGCACCCAGGACGCGAGCCCCGCGGACGCCGCACCCCGAGCCCGAGCCCGCGCCGCCCAGCCTCCGGCTCCCCCCAGCACGGCCGGGCGCCGCGTGACCCTCACTCCACCAAGTTTCGCTTTCCCCGGACCTCACAGCCTAACGCACAGGAGTGGACGGTTCAAGTGGATTTTCAACTGCTCGCCCCTCGCTCCGGAAAAGAATGGGCGTCCCGACGCCGAGGCCCGGTCCCAGGCGGCCGGGTCCCGCCCCAGGCAGCCCGCGGGGTGGGTGAGGCTGAGGCAGAGCTGAGGTGGGCGAGCCCTCGATTCTGCACTTGCCCCGCCCCGAACTGAAACGAACCCCGCTCCCCGGGGGGCCTCACCCCCGCCTACGCCAAGGCGCGGGGGCGGCGGGACCCGCGCCTTCACCTTTCTTCCTCTTCTCCCCGCAGCCGAGGCCGCGGCGCTCTTACCCCGCCTCCCGCCTCCCTGAGTCACCGGCGACAGCCGCCGTTCCCAGCCGCCCAGCCGACTCTAGCTCTGACTTGGTTCAAGAGCTCTCACAAGACACGCACTGCCTCCCGGGCCCGCCCCCTCGGAGCCGCTTCCGCTGCTTATTGGCTGACTCGCAGAAGTTGGGCGAGGCTCTTAGAGAAATGCCTCATCACTATTGGCCGGGATGGCAAGGGCGGGGCGAGAGAAAAAACAATTCCTTGGCTACCTCCTCCCTTTCCCCCTCCCCCTTCCGACTCCCGGGCGACCCCTATTAGGTTAAAGTACACAGAGCGTAAGCGAGAAATCCTTCCGCCACCGTCCCATTCTTTCCGTTTGTTGTTATATGCAAAAAAAGTCCCACAAAATCGGGTATCAACTTTGGAGCCCGGAGGGAAATTGCCCTGGCGCATAGCTAATACTGAATGGGGAGACCCAGGGCCTTAAGTGCCTATTGGATTACTCCTCAAGCGCGTAGGCTGTCGACCAAAGATGAGCCTTCCACTTGGCGGAAGAATCTCACAGGAAAGGGGTGAGGGCGGTGCGGAGTCAGCGGGGGAGGGAAGGAAAGAGGACGTGCGGTTTCAGGCGTACTCAACTAGAGGGAGGAGCAATTGTGCTCTGGAGGCTCATGCGCAGGCGCTTCGCTGAGCAAACGCAGGAGCTTGGGCTGCTGGGTGAAATGGCCGCGGGAGGCGCAGGCGCACGTGGTGTTAATCGTGAAGCCTGAAGTCCGCCATTTTGAAGGATAAATGAAGAAAGGCATGGAGTTACAGTAAAGTGGTGTTCATCAAATCTGGAGCAAAAAAGGCCATTCAGAACAAGGTGGAATGTAATTTTTTTTAATGTAAAGAAGGGAAATGAAAAGATAACCAGAAAGTTACAAAGAAATTGAAAGAACAGATGAAGGCCATGATGATGTAAAAGATATGAAAGAGGTGACTTTGAAGGACAAAGAAGATAAAAGCTGATTGGGTGCACTGGACCAAAAATTTCTTGGTTGAATGAAGAAGAAATGAAATGAAGGGATTGAAGTTATTTATTTAAATAAAAGCTGATGTTGACATAAAATTATTTAATCCTTAAGATGAATGTGGAATTCATACTCCCAATTTTACAAGAATGAAAATGGGAAAAGTCGGAAGTAGTTCAGAAATGTGTTGATTGTACAATACAAATAAATTATGAGTTTTCATGTTAATATGCGTTCCAAATACTGCAATGTTAAGTTTTTAACGGTAATGGTAACACTGAAGAATCAAATTTGGTTTCTAATTTACAAATCACTAAAAGGGGGAGAGGAAAAAAAGAGAATCTACCCAATGGGACAACTGCCAGAAGGAATAAGAAAAGCAAAAGAAACTACAAGTATGATACAATAAAATGAGAGAAGTCCAAATATCACTATTTACAATAAATATAAATGGATTAATTTTACTAATAAATTTTAAGACAGTTTGCTTTAAAAACAAAATCCAATTGGAAATTTACCACAAGCAGACTCAAACGATGTAGAAAGCTTGTACTAAAAATCTTGATTGTAGGTAATCAAAGAAAAGCAACATGGCAGTGTTGATATATAGTTATGTGTTGCTTAACAATCGGGCTATCTTCTGAGAAATACATTGTTAGGTTATTGTTTGATTATTAAAATTTTAGAGTGTATTTACACAATGATACAATCTTATGGGACCAGTGTCATATACATGGCCTACCACTGAGCAAAATACCATTATTTGATTTGTGACTATAATTAAAGATGAAAGCATTAAAAGAGAAATTATATTAATGTTTGAGTCTACAAATGTAATATATACTGAATTGTTAAGGGCTTGAAAAATATAGCCTAACCTACTATCAAAAGAATTATAGGAGAAAATTTTAACCACTTGTAGTTAGAGTAGATGTATACATTGCAGATACAGGCACCTCAGGTAGATTTTTTTTTTTTAAAAAGGATGTGGAGGACTTAAATTACACAAAAACAATTGCTAAGGGACAAGTAACACCAAACTTCAAAGAGCATATCCTGTTTTATAGTCATTATTCCAGTACTTAGAAAACATAGAAAGATATCTGATATGTTTGGTAAAACTTATAAAGCTCTATTATTATAATCTGAGCTAGGAGATTACAAAAAAGGAAAACTACCACTCAATTACATTTATGAACCTAGATAAAAAATTTTTTTACCTAACTTGTTGGCAAAATTGAATTCAGTGTTATTGATATGATTAATTAGGGTTGTCAGATTAGTACAAAGTTACTTCAATATCAGAAAACTAGCTAGGCATGATGGTACATGCCTGTAATACCAGTATTTGGAAGGCTAAGGCAGGATGATTGCCCTGAGTTTAAGGCCAGCCTGGCCTACATAGTGAATTCAAGCCTAGCCTTGACTACAGAGCAGATCCCTGTGGAGAGAGAGACAGAGAGAGAGAGAGAGAGAGAGAGAGAGAGAGAGAGAGAGAGACTAGGAAACAATTATAATTTACCACTAAAAGAAATACTAAAAAAATGCTAAAAGAAAAGTTATGTTCATGTGCTCAAACTGAACACTTATTTGTGACTTGAAAAATATTTCTAAACTATCTAGAAAACCAGAAATATTAAACAATACACATTCAATACCCATTTATGATCTTCAGAAAAACTTAAAACTTCTTAGAGTCTTAAGAATACAAGATGTCATCCTAAAGTACAGTAACACTTGTAGAAGAGATCTATGGGGTAACTCATCTCAGTGTTGTTTGAGAATGTGAAAAATAGAAATAATCTAAATGTACTTCTATTGGGAAATGAATAAATGAAATATGATAGCTATATAGGAGCATTTGAAAAGGAATGAAAGACATCTTGATGTACTCATAAAGATAGATTACCAGAGCCAGGGATATAGCTCAGTGGCACAGTGCCTGCCTTGCAAGTGTGAGGTCATTAGTTTGAGTCCCAGTACAAAAAAGAAAAAAAGATTACAAATACATTTTGAACAAAAAAGTTACATTCGATATTATTTAATAACATGCACATATACATACTATATATAGTCGTTTAAATAGATACACTAAAATATAATAATCATGACGCACTATGGGTTGAATACTAGAAGTAGAGGTAGTTGTTAAAAATAGTTAATGTGCTTTGAAAATCTCTGGGTTTTGTATTTAAAATTTTGACATTTATGGTGTGCAACATGTTTTGATGTGTATAGATTTTTAACATAACTGGTTTGCAACAAGTTTTTCTTTCACATTTTCAGTATGCAACATGTTTGGTTTATGTTTTGGTATATGAATAAATAAATAAAAGTCTAACATATACATTACTTCATATTTTTTGTGATTGAACTACTTAAAATATACTTAGTTTTCAAATATACAATATTTTGTTATCTTTAGTCATGACGATAGTCATAGATATTTAAACTTTCTTCCTAATTGAATTTTTGTATCCTTTGAGCTCTCCAATCTCCCCATCTCTCTAATTCTTTCATTTTTATAAGATGACTGTGTTCATATGCTACTTTTGTAACTTAAAATTAATATTGATTCTATTAATGGAATCTACTACATTAAGGAGAAAATACATATATTTATCTCAATAGATGTACAAAGTTTTTTTTGCTAAAACTTTAATTCCAGTCATAAAAATTCTTCACAAACTATAAATACCCAGAACTTTCTTAACTTGATAGAGAGTATCTACCAGAACCAGACATGATGGACACACCTGCTATTCATGCACCTGGGAGGCTGAGGCAAGAGGATTGCTGTGAGTCCAAAGCCAACTGGAACTGCATAGCAAAACCCTGTCTCAAGAAAATGAAAGGAAGGAAGGAAGGAAGGAAGGAAGGAAGAAAGGAAGGAAGGAAGGAAGAAAGGAAGGAGGGAGGAAAGGAGGAAAGGAGGAAGGAAGAAAAGGAAGAATATCTACTTAAATCTACTGAAATACACTTGAACAGCATACTTAATTATAAAGTTTTAGAAGAATTCACACTAATAAAGTCAAAAGATAAAGATGAAGAATGATACTACTAGTATTAGCATTCAGTCTATACAGGTTTAATGGCTAATGTAGTAAGAGAAACAAATAATACAGTATAAACATTGGAATGGAAAAAACCTACACAATTTATACATAACTCAAGTGTATTAATGACAGATTATTGGAATTAATACAAGGTTCAGAAGATAGTACACTGAAATATCAACAAAAATATCAAAAGAATTTTTATTTCTTAAGCATCATTTGAAACATGGTAGAAAAAAGAAATCATTAGTAATAAGAAAAACTGTAAAATATCTGAAAAAACAATAAGTAATGAACAAAGCCTATGTGAAGGATACTATAAGACCTTACCAATAGGTATCAAAGGTTTGAAAATTTTCATCTTATAAACTTGACTAAGATGTCATTTATCCCCATTAAATGAAAAAGCTCAATACTGAAATATATAGTTAAGAGACTGCAAAAGCAAACATACATAGTACAAGTTAGTTTATGACTAGCATAATATTTTTATCGAACATACATAAATTATTCAATGCATGCTTTGGGGCTTGTTGGTTATCCATTAAAAATAAAGTCAGGTTCCTATATCATTATTTACAAAACAGTGTAAATTATTTCATGTGACTCAAGAACTAATATTGTAAAAATATAGTGCAACACTTATATACTTCTCTTTCCCTTCCTCTTCCTGAAGGTTTGAGTCCAAAGCTATTTAGGGGACAGAACGTGGTAAGTTTTCATAAGGAGAGGCTGTTGGCATGGAATGTTGGAACTCAGAAGGGTAAGGAATAAGCCTGGCACCCAAATGGGAGGAGAAGGGTGGATGCGCGGGTGGTGAACCCGGCATGGGAGATCCAGAGCTCCAGTGAGATGAGAGTGGCATCCATGAATGAGGTCAGCATAGTGTAGTCCGTGAGGGCCTAATTAGGACCAGAGACTTGACTTTGGGGAAAAGTGTGCCATGAAAAGAAGGAGAAAACCATGTGGTCTGGGGTGGAATGTCAGAACCTAAAGAAAGTGAGGAGGGCATTCATGCAGGGACCAGCACTGGGCAATGAAAAGATCAATATCTTAAAAGCAGGAGGAGAGGCATGGGCCGCTGGAGGGAGAGCCAGACACCAGTTGTGGACTGTGGGGAAGAGAACAAGAAGTCACCAAGAAGCAAGCCCTCCCTGCAAATCAGCACCATGCAGAGGCCCTGAAGGGAGAGCCAGATGCCAGCCTCTTCTGGCACACTAGCTGGGAAACAAGAAGAGCCAGCCACTCCCCCCACCCTGTAAGCAAACTGCTGATCCAGAGAAACACAGGCTGTGATGATAGCTATTGAGGTAAGATACAAATTAAAGCTTATTGTGTTTAATGTTTCACTGACTTTGCAGGTTGAAAGCTGGCAGTTTGATCATCTATTCAGAGGATAACCATTCGCAATGTAGCATCTATTGAGGATCTCCTTCTAAAGGTGGTAGCCATTGTTATTTCCCTATCATCTTGTTTTGAAGTCCCAGATCATTATCATTTTCATTGTTTTGTTGGGTTGGGTTTTATTCTGTCTTGTTTTTTTTTTTGATAGATAGATAGATAGATAGATAGATAGATAGATAGATAGATATGGTACCAGGAATCATATTCATGATCTCGCACTTACCAGGCAAGCACTTGAGCCACTGAGCTAATCCCCAGTCCTGATGTTATTATATCTGATGGCATGGGCAGCTATTTCAAAGATAACAAGATATATTATGGAGGCTATTTTGGATTTACTATTATCTTATTTTGAAGTCCTTTATTGCATTCATTGTTTTGTACTTACTGGTTCTATCCTGTTCTGTTTTGTTGGATTTTTACTATGTCTGAAGGTATGGGCAGCTATTTTAAAGACAACAAGAGATATTATTGGTACCCACTGTTGAAGTCCTATTGTTTTGAAGTCTGTATTACTTACACTGGTTTGTTTTGATTGGCTTTACTCTGTTTTGTTTTGTTTGGTTTTATTTTATTTAAATTTTTTTAAAAAGCAGGAAGAGAACTAGGAGAGAGACATTCTGGAAATAAAGCCAGAAAAAATTTTAACATGGAACACCCCTGAGTGACATTACCAGCAAATATACTTTGACCTCTAGTTTGATTCAATTACAAAATAATAAGAGTACAATTTTTTTGGCCTGAATATGCCTCCCTTGAATAGTGCAAGAATAAATGATGCTTTGTGTGGGCATGTGAATGTGTTTTGCTATTTTTGTTAATGTGCTGCACCTGTGTACATGAAGCCAGCACAGAGACTAAGCTCCTTACCTCTGTTTAGATTTTTTTTGTCTTTTTTTTGAGACAAGGTCTCAGTGTAGTTCAGGCTGGCCTTGAGCTCACTTTGTATCCCACGCTGCTCTTGAACTCACAATGATCCTCCTGCCTCAGTCTCCCAAATTCTAGGATTATAGGCATGCACCACCACGCCCTATGCCAGAAGCCTATTTTTTTTCTGTTGAGAAATAATTTATATCCAGAGATATGCACAGATTTTAAGTGACTAGTTTTATTAGTTTTACAAAAGCATAAGTCAAATAACTTCCACACTTATCAAAATATAGAACAGGGATCAGCAAACTAAAGCCAAAGTCAAATTTGGCCCACTGTTTAAATTGCTACAACCCGTGAACAATAGTTTTACATTTCTAAATGTTTTTTAAAGCCAGAGGCCAATTTTTTGGTAACCCGTGAAGATTAATTAAATTCAAACTTCAGTGTCTGTAAATAAAATTTTATTAGAATACAAACATTCATTTATGTTTCACCTGTGGTTGATTTCACACTACCATGGCAAAGACGCATGGGTGCAACAGGGAGTGTATGGCCCTCAAAGCCTAAACTATTTACTCTTTGGTTCCTTAAGGAAATGATTTGCCAACCCCCCCCCCCCGCAACATCACCACTGAGTGTGCTTTGGTGCTTTTTCTAGCCAAGACCCCTCCCCAGTATAACCTTCATTTCCAGTTCTACCATCATAAACTAGCTTTGTTTGTTCTTGAATTAATTTGTTTGATTATTTATTTGCTTATTTGTTCGTTTTTGCAGTTCCAGGGATGGAACCGAGGGCCTCACACACACACTAGGCACATGCTCTACCACAAAGCTACCTCTCCAGCCCTGAATTTATTTAAATGAAGTAATACAGTATGCATTGCTTCGTGTCTAGCTTTCTTTCCCCGGATGTGTTTGAAGTTCAGCCATGCTGTTCCATCCATAGGATTCAGTTGTCTGACTGTGTCACAGTTCGGATGTTTATGCTCTGTTTCTTTGTATCGAGTCTGTTTTTGGCTATAACAAATGTCTTAAGTCCACTATTTCATAGTACTTAATTTGTTTGTCTAATATACCCCATCTTTATATTTTATAAGACTTTTACTCTTTCTGCCTGAAAAGCCAGCTTTCTGTCACTTCAGTCTAATAAACTTTTAAAATAAATTAACAACTTGTTCAGTCATTTGATAGAAAGAGGCCTGATAAAAGTAATAATATGCCAGACACAGCTGTTCACACCTGTAATCCCAGCTACCCTGGGAGGCTAAGACAGGATGATCACACATTCAGGTTCTGCTTGGATAATTCAGCAAGATGCTATCATGAAATTTAAAAATAGAAAGGGCTAAGGATATAGTTCAGCACTCCTTGGGTTCAATCCGTGATCCATAAAAGAAAGAAATATTATGATACTTGTTAATTGTGCATTTCTGCCTATTGATGATATTAAATAAAAAATGTAATGTAAGTTCCACTGAGTTATAGTGCATATTGCTGTGTGATTTGATTAACAACAAAAATGTACAGAATGGCAGGATATTATTTTTTTTCTTTTTAATAAGAGCAGCTCAACAATATCAAGGCTTGGTTAGTATCTAATATAGAGAGCATTAGGGGGAAAGTACAAAATGCCACTTCCTGGCAATGACAGTGCTTATCTCAATATGGTCATAACTGAAGATGTTATTAGTTTTTGTCTCTCTTGCTTTTCTTTAGAAAATTCTTCAGTCTCTAAATTGACTTTGAGAAATGCCTGCCTGGTGAACACAAGGTCCTGAGTTCAGTTCCCAGAAACAAAAAATAATTTTAAAAATCGACTTCGAGGAGCATAGACAATTCATGCACAATTATATGAAAAAAGTACCTTTTTTTTCCAGTGCTGGGATCAAATTTGGGGTCTCACATGTGCTAGGCAAGTGTTTTACCTCTAAACTGCCTTCCCAGTTCTGAAAAATACTTTTCATAAGCAATACTGCATCATTAAATACTAAAAATTAAATACCAATGCTGATTTGTATTTAACTTAATGGAACAAGAGAGGCCAGCACTCAACTAGGAAGGGTTATACTGATAGCAAAGCTCTTAAATATAGAATCCCCTGAAACATGAACACATCTCAGCAGTTCGTCATACTAATAAATGTCTGGAGGTTAATGACCACCGCTTTGAGCACCTCCTATAATTGTAGAGGCCAAAGGTAACTGGTATAATCTTGATTTCTCAATAAATTTAATACTAAGATATTCATACAAGTTTTTCTTTTCCTTGTATATACTTTTCTTGGTAGATGTGGTCTGTGTTCCTCTGCTGTTCTCACAGTGTTGTGAAAGGATACAGTAGGAAGAAAATGTTAGTCACTGATTTAAGACTTTAGTTTGGAAAGAACAAATGAACAGGCTAATTGGAACATTAGGGCCATCTTTCAAATCTGGGGCCTTAATTTTTTTCTTTTTACAGAGACAATTTAATAAGTTTACTATAAAATGTCTAAACCAGTCATTTTTTGCGATTTTCAAATAAAGTTTAGTACTTCTTTTGTAAAATGAGCTTCTTTTAGTAGATCCTGTAGTGGAGATCTGCTGGAGGTAAAATTTGTTTTTTTTTTTGTCTTTTTCCTTTTTATTGGTACCAGGGATCGAACTCACAACTGCCTGCTTGCAAGGCAGGCGCTTATGCCGCTGAGCTAAATCCCCAGCCCCTGGGAGGTAAATTCTTGAAATCTTTGTCTAAAAAGTCCTATTTTCATTTTCAGTTTTGAAGGACATTTTGCTAGACATAAAATTTTAGACATAAAATTTTGACAAAGGGTTTTTTTCCTTTCAGCTATGAAAGATGCCAATGCCTTGCTCCTGATAAGTCAGACATTACTCTATCACATCGGTCTCTTAAATATGTCTTTTTAAAAGCACAAATCAGCTTTTAAGATTTTTGAAATCTTTCCCTTTAGCACCTTGATTCTGATGTGCCTACAGGTGATTTTCTTTGTATTTAACCTACTGTAGGTTTTCTGTGCTTCTTAGGTCTGTGGGCTAGTGACTTTACTAATTTTAGAAAATACTTCAGCTAGTATTTCCTCAAATGTTTTCTGTCCCACAATATTTCTCTTCATTGTGAGCCTGCATTCGTGCATAGATTCTCTTCTCCTGTCAAACATCTAATATTATTCTACATGCCTGAAGTTCTCCTCTCCTCCCCACTTCCTGCCTTTGTGTATTATGTTAGGTAATTTTTAAGACTTGTATTTAAGCTCACTGATTTCCAATTAACCTGGCTTTAAAATAATTCTTCATCTCTTGTATCATATCTTTCATTTCTAGCATTCTGCATGTCTATATGACAAAGCTTTCACATCTCCAGGTAAATTCTCAGAAAGGGGTTTTTCAATGCTGTCAAGGAATTTAGACTTCATGTTGAAGGGAACAGCCCCTGAAAGAACATAAGCAACTTGAAGAGAATCTACATATATATATATATATATATATATATATATATATATTTTTTTTTTTTTTTTTTTTTTTTGGTCTTTTTCCTTTTTATTGGTACCGGGGATCGAACTCACAACTGTCTGCTTGCAAGGCAGGCGCTTATGCCACTGAGCTAAATCTCCAGCCCCGAGAATCTGCATTTTGAAAAGTCCCTGTGATAAACCATACCTGCATCATGACTTGGAGGAGGTTAGAGCAGCAGCGGGGAGATGTTCTGTTAGTTGAAGAGGAGATGATGGTCACTTAATCCAGCTAAGTGGCAGTGCTGGTAAAGAGAAATCAGAGAGTTTGGAAAGTGATGAATGGTCAACAGGACTAGGTGGTCCCAAACATATAAGTGGGCTCCATGATGCTTTGCAATTTTCTGGCTTGAGCTACTTGTTGGACAGTGACATCATCACAAGGTAAGAGAAGGGTAGAAAATGCAGGTGTGAGTCGGCCTGAGGGTCCCTGCAGTGTAATGCTAAATTTCTGAGCAACAGAGAGGAGTCATTTAACATTGAACAGATTTCCTGAACATTTGCTATGTGCCGGACCTACTATTAGGTACAGAGCATATCTCGTACATAAAATGGGAAAAATTCTTGCCCTCCTGAAGTTTACATTCTAGTAGGGAGATGGGGAAAATAAATTAGTATATTATAGAAAATTATGAAAACAATAAGTGCTATGAAGAAGAATTAAGCTAGGAACAGAGAAGGGGACACTTTGCAAGGACCCAAGGATGTGAGAGATTAAGACACTATGGCTTGGATATAGTTGAGTTTGTCCCCTGGAAGTTGTATGTGGTTCCTAATGCAGTAGTATGGAGAGGTGGGAAATATTTAAGCAAGAAGGCTTCACAGGAGGCTGTGCAGCGTCACCCCAGACAGGTTTAAGGCAGTTCTGCAGAACCAGGTTGGCTTTTACAAGAGCGGGTTGTTACACAATGAGGCCACCCCATACCTTGGCTCCTTGTGCCGGCACGTTGGTCCCAGTCCACTTCTCAGCCATGTTGTAACATAGCCCGGGGCCCTCACCAGGACACTTATGCATGCTGTTTGATTCCTCTGGCTAACAGACTTGTGAACTAGAGGAATAAACGTTTTTACTTTAGAACTTCCAAGCCTTATACAGTATTATTTTTTATTAGTACATATTTGTGGTACATAATGATCACACTGTGGGGACTTGGTAGGAAATTCCTGAAAGGTTTTCAGACAAAGAAAGGCATGTCCTGATGTAAGATTTCATATCCCTTGTGTTTGACCGGAATCCTCCTTGGGCAAGAGCAGAAATTGGGAGATCCTTTGGAGGCAACTGGTCTGGGTGAGAGATGGTGGGAACAATGGAGCTGGTGAGGCACACTCAGGTGACAGATGTTTCAGGGTGGTTGTGTGTTGAGATGGGGGTCTCACTCTGTGGCCGAGGCTGGTCTTAAATACCTAGGCTCAAGCAATCATACTGCCTCAGCCTCCCAAGTAGCTGGGTCTGCAGTTCCATGCCACCATGCCCAGATTTGTCTTTTGGATGAAGGGCTGGATACGAGGTGTGAGACATAATGAGTTCTACAAACCCAGGCCAATACACCACCCCTTTTCACACAGGGGCCTTATTCATAGATGCCCTTTGAGTGGCTTTCTGTAAGTGGTTACGCTCACCTCTGTGGCTCACCACAGCTCAATGGTGTTCATTATGGTATTTGTAACAAGACCACAAGATTCTTTATTCAAGTTCCTTGTCTTCTTAGCATGACCTTTATGGAATTAGGAGTTTCCTCTTTTGTTCTTGTGCTCAGGATAATATTTTTGTTGTAGTTTGAGTTTTAGTGTGTTTTGTTCCTTGATTTTTTTCCCTACACTATGTAGTTTCCTGTATTTGCTTTTAAAGTCTTTTCAGTATTGCTCTTGTTAAATGAATGTTAGCCTACAATGACCTGTGGTTTCTTTTCTTTTCTGAGATAGCATCTTGCTATATTGCCCAGACTGGCCCCGCACTCCTGCGTTCAAGCCACCTCCTACCTCAGCCTTCCAGGTAGCTGGGATTTCAGGTGCATGCCATGTAGGATCTTGAAATACTAATTTAATAGTTATATTCTTCCCGAAATTTCTTTTTTTTTCTCTATTAAAGCACCCACCCACCTGCCACCCACCCAACATGCAATCATACACACACATACACGCACCTCACAGGAACTCTCTTTGTGGGAGGATTTTACATTTGTGTGCTTTTGAACTCAGAAATACTAAGATATGGGGGCTGGGGATTTAGCTCAGTGGCATAAGCACCTGCCTTGCAAGCAGGCAGTCGTGAGTTCGATCCCTGGTACCGATAAAAACGAAAAAGACCGATAAAAACGAAAAAGACCAAAAAAAAGAAATACTAAGATATGTTAGTCATTGCATTGCCATAGAAGCTTTAAGAACTAGCCCATGATTCTCTACATTTCCTTTTCTTCTGCCACAATGACTGACAATATTCTAAAAAATAACAAAGGACAAAGACACTGTCTAGTCCTCAATAAATATAAAACATCTAGAGAAATCATCGCTGCAATTGTAAGCAGCTGTGGCTTGGGGGTCATTTATTGCCCCAGCACAATCTAGCCCAGGTGACTGACTTCACCTAAGGACCCAACACTAACAGCCCTGGGGCTCAGACCTGGGCAGTTTGGCTGCAGTGATGGCACTCAGTCCTCCCTCTGCACATAATCAAGTTGCGAGTGAGATGTGCACAATAACCTTTTCAATCATTCAACCTCATTTCTGCTACAAACCTTGCTCCATGAGTCTGCCATAAAATTCATCACCAAGATTTGACACTGACAGTGTCCCTTGGTAACTGTTTGGGATCAGTTCCAGGATCCCTGTGGATAGGAACAGCTACCTGTGCTCGAGCCCTTTATAGGACATGTCACTGGATTTGCATATGTAGTATATACATCATCCAGTATACTTGGATCATCTCTAGATTACTTGCAGTAGCTGGTATTATGTAAATGCTATGTAAATCATAGCTGTTATAATGATGAAAAAGTCTGTATATGTTCAATATGGGCATAATTTTAAAAATATTTTCAAAACACAGTTCAATGAATTTATGGATACAAAACCTATGGATATGGAGTGCTGGCTCCAGTTATAAGTTAGTGGATATAAATTTGTGGAATGCTCTTTCTGACACATCTTATTTTCTTGTTTAGATGCCTCCAGTGACTTTCCATTGTGTGTAGAATAAAACCCAAAACCTCCCCACAGTGTGTGTGACCTTTCGTACTGATTCTGCTGCTACTCTTGTCTCTTCTCCTATCCTGTCACTCCATCTATGCAGGCCGTCAGCCACTGCCTGGACTCATCAGGCTGCTCCCACCTGGCACCGTAGCACTTGCCGTCCAGCCTGAAACTCGTTTCTCCAAGATATTCCCAAGACTGGCTTCCCTTCTTCCTGTGGGTCTCCACTCAGAGATCACTTCTTAGAGCTGCAGACAAAGCTCAGTGGTAGAATGCCTGCCTGTGCATGAGTTAACGTCTAGCAAAGAGAGAGATGGGGGGAGGGAATTCATTTACCTCTTTATTCCTCAAAAAGCCAATCTAAAGCAGCTCTCTCAGCGTGAACCCACAACACACTATTTTATTTCCAAAATTTATCACTATGTGAAACTATTTTGTTGATTTGTTAGTTTTTTTTTTTTTTTCTTAAATCCAGCTCCAACCCCACCAGAGAGGGAGAGGAAACACACATGACTTAACTGCAGAAAACCTGGCTGAAAACCTTGGAGAAGAGCGTAGCACGTGGTAAAAGCCCCACTGTGGAAATGCAGTTAACATTTAGAAGAGTCTTGATACATACTGCCAAAATAGTTTTCCCAAATTGGAAACCTCATATTGTCTCACTTGCACTCTTGTGAGTACTGCTAAGATATACGGGATCTGTTTTGTTTATCTGCTTACGTTTGTCAGAGAAAAAGCAAAACAGAACTTGTAGATCATATCCATTGTCCATTGGTCGTTTAGGAGGTTAGTGCTTGTGTTACTGATTTATAAATGTTATTTACAATGATGGGTAGAATTTTAAAGATCAATAGCCTACTGGGAGTTTGAGATCTATTTAACAATATCTCACTGGATGTCCTGGATATATGCATGCTCAGAAAGATGGGTTTGTTTTTTGTCTGTTTTTACTGGAAGGAAAAGTCAATTATTAGATATTCATTTTTATTTAATAAACCACATCAAAGCCATAATTGCAGGGGTGAGTAAATGAAAAACTTTTCAAATATGGTAAAATACTCTGCTAAGAACACAGACAGAAATCTACCACATGAGTCTGGTGGGTAACAGATTAGGCTTCAAAAGGACATTCACAGTAAGTTCCAACTAAAATTGCAAATCCATATGAGGCCAAGATCCAGTAAAATTACAATTAATAACTGTAAGGCTAATTTAAAAGGTATGAGGGCCCGGGGATATAGCTTAGTGGTACAGCATCTGCCTGGCAAGAATGAGGTTCTGAGTTCAATTCCTGGTATCTACAAAATAAATTAAATAAATAAATAGTAGGGTACCTACAGTATTTGTACTTAATGTTTACTAATTATTGCTTAGTAACCGTACAGCTGAGCTGTTTTCATGCAAGGTTTGTTTGTCTTTTAATCCTTATCCTTAATACTTCCAATTAATGAATCATAAATTTCTGTCTGCCCTTGCAGATTTGTCCCTTTCTGGCTCTGTGCCCGTAGAGGCTGGGCCCCATGCTGGGGAGGAGATTGGAGGAGTGGAGGGAAAGGAGGCTGGGGAGTCTGTTGTCCATGCTTGCTGTTTTCTGGCGGGGCCTTGGGTCACTGTGGTCCTCCCTTGGAGGTCACATTTCCTCCTGGGGAGTCATAGCTGCTCCTGAGGCACCGTAAGCCCTCCTTCTTCAGGCTCCTTCGGGCAGGTGTGGCAGTGTCTCCACCTCGCTCCTAGAGGGGGATACTGCACCGGGCTGTGGCTCCCCTTGTCCTGCCTTTGCTTCATAAATGGTCACTCCATTCCCACTCCTCCATGAACTCACAGAATGAGAGCTGTTATCACCAGAATCCTAACGGATGAAGTGATGTCTTACTAAAAGAAAGGAAAGAAGGAAGGCAGTATTGTAAGGAAGAGATCTCCAGTCACAATTAGAAAAGAAAAGAGAAAAAAAAAACAAAGAAAGAAGAAAAAAGCATTTGCTGGGATCCAGACTATGTTGCTATAAAAGAAAACAAGTAAGAGGTTATTTTGAACAAAATAAGAATTTATTTTTCAATTATTTAAGAAACATGTTAGGAAGGCCAACCTCTTCTCTTCAACATGTAGCTTCTAAAATGATACCTTTATTCCCTACCCTCAGTACTGCCAATTGGTGGATCATAAAGCATCACAAGAGGAACTGGGCATGGGGGTACATGTCCAGCCTGTAACCCGAGCAATCTGGAGGCTGAGGCATGTTTGAGGCCAGCATGATCTACATAGTGAGACCTTGTTCCAAAAAAAACACAAAGTATCTGTTGTAGTGAGGGGTTGTGCAGAGAACAACTAGAATCAGGACATGGAGTTTGTAATATTGTTTTATGATGGTCACCCAGAGTTAACACAAGAAACTGCAGGAAATCTTATCCATAACACTAAAGACACAGAATGCTTAGCCAAGGGCCTGAATCCCACAGCAATGTCCCACATGAGTCCAGATGAAAACCCAGAGCTCATGACAATGCCTTCCACGAGTCCAACTGGAGGTCCAGAGACCACAAGAAGGCCTCACACCAGTCTCTTTTACAGATCTGGGCCAGGAAAGCTCAAAGACCAGCAGTGGAAGCCAGAAAGTCCATGCCAGCAGGGTGAAGGAGCTGTGCTGGTGGGATGAGGGTTCTACACTGGTGCTGCGAAGTCACACTCACAGCAAAGACCAGGGATATCCTGAAAGGCACCACAGCCATCCTCAGTGACATGGAGACCCCAAGCTCCTCCGACAGCAAGCACGAGAGTACATGCCAGGAAGCCAGCATGACAAGTTCATCCTGGAGACCAAGCGGCACATGTCTTCCCCTCCGGAGCCAGGAAGCAATGCTTGATGTGAGGACCAGAGCTTCTCCAAGAGAACCAACGGCTCAAACAGCAGCTCATAGGATAACCACAATGCCTCAACATCTCAACGCAATAACACATTAATGCCTTCCGTCTCCTTCTCCATATATCTATTTATGCTGGCAACTTTCCTCAGGTGGAGCATCTATGCTCAGTGCCATGCTGATGTAATCCAGCTGGCGTTAAGTTGACCACTAGTTCTTACCCCATAACAGTATCCAAAGAGGAAACAACCTCTTAACAATCAAACTCACAAACCAAGTAATGACAAACCCTATGATGCATTGCCCTTCTCTCCTTGCTAGGCTCCCTCCTGCATTGTGCTGTCCTGTGTAACTGTTCTCCTCTCCTTTCAGTAGTAAACACTCAAGGTTTTGCAGGGCCCGTGGCCTCCAGTCTGCCTTGGAGTCGGCTGGGCACATGATTCAGCATTGGCTAAGGGGATATGAGCAGAACCGGCAGTGCATCTCCAGGACCTTCTTAGAAGGGAAGACATGACTTCATTCCTTCTTCTCCTGCACCTGGAGTGTTAGAGAGCAATCCAGTGCCCCAGCTGTGCTGTCCTCACAGGACCTGCTAGACGAAAGCTGGGGAATCCTTAGGAAAGCGGATGATGAGCTGGTCACCATAAGTAAGGGTGTGAAGGTAGGGACTATAGGTACAATTTTGGAAATTGCATGGTGAAGGGAAGAGGTGCACCTTCCTAATATGATTCTTAAATAATTGAAATTTATACTTTTATTTGTTCAAAATAAACACTTACTTCATTTTCTTTTATAGCAACAGACTCTATCCCAGTACATGCATCTTCTCTTTCTCTCTCTTCTTTCTTTCTTTCTTTCTTTCTTTCTTTCTTTCTTTCTTTCTTATCTCTTTCCTTTTCTGATTGTGGCTACACTATTCTTACAATATTAGAGTATGATAACAATTTCTTTTGAATTAACTCACTTGTGTAGTATTTTTAGCACATGGCCCATACCATATGTTCTAGCCAAGCCATATCTAATTATATACTCAAAAGAAGTGAAAACCAGTACTCAAGAACTTACATGCAAATATTCATGGCAGAATTATTTACAATAATGAAAGATAAAAACAATTCAAATGTCCACAGACTAATAAACTGATAAACAAAAATACCCGTATATCCATATAATGGAGTACAAGCATAAGAAGTAATGAAATACTGACAAATTCCACAACACAGTTGGACCTTGTCAAAGAAACCAGACACAAAAAGTTGCATATTATATGATTCTATTTATAGGAAATATCCTAAATACGATACTCTGCAGAAACAGAGAACAAATTAATAGTTGCTAGGCTGGCAGTAGAAAAAGGGGAGTAGCTGCTTAATGGGTTTAGAATTTCCTTTGGGGTGATGAAAACATTCTGATCTAGATAGGGTGATGGTTGCATAGCATTATCAATGTACTAGTAACATTAAATCATATGCTTCAACGTGATTGAGATGGTGAATGTTGTGTTGGTTTCAGTGTACACACATACACACACTGTCTCTTTAAGTGGAACTGAGAAAGTGTAGGAGGCCATGGGTTCTCTTCCTCCTTCCAAAGGGTTCTCCTTCCTGTCATACTTTCTTATGACTTCTGGAGGAGCTGGGGCAAGACACACACAGCACACATTGTCCCACTGGCTTTCCCATAAATCACTGGGTGGCCACTCCTCCACATCCTGGGCTTGGGGAGAAAGTTCTGTTCACCACTGCACTGAGAGCTGGGCCCCTTTTGTACAGGCCAAAGATCCGGAGCAGCACAAGTCTGATACTCTGTGGTGTCCTGAGGCAGAGCTGAATGATTTGCCCTCAGTTAGAGTTAGATCTTAAACCTAAACACATCAGGATGGGTACCAGGCTAATCCTTCCAAAGGATCTGGTAGATAGAATAATGACCCCCAAATGATGTCTGTGTCTTCATCCTCAAACATTTGAATATATTATCTTACATGCAAAAGGAACTCTGCATATGAAATTAAATTAAGAATTTTGAGAAAGGGAGATTATTCTGAATTATCTACATGGGTCTGATAGAATTACAAGGGTCCTTATTGAGATTCAAATAGACAAATGCAGAAAGTGATGAGACAGAGAGGGGTTGGGGATTGAAGATGCTGTGTCGCTGGCTTTGGAGCTGGCAGAGTGGAGAAGGAAGGGGCCATGGACCAAGGAATGCATGAAGCTAGTGTCTGCAAAAGGACCACAGCTCTGCTGCCACTGTAACTTGAGTCATTTGTAGGAAAACAAACACCCCTCAAGACCATCACATGAAGTGAAGTATGTCAGGCATCAAGGTTAGCTATCACATGGTTTCTCTCATATGAGAAACCCAAAATATAGATAACTCAAAGAGCAAAATAAAAGATAGATAAAAGGGAGCAAGGAGACATATTTCGTAAAGGGGATGGGGACCAAGAGATGGAGGGAGGGAGAACTAGAAAATGAAGGGGACATAAAAAGAATTAAGATGTATTAAGTACTGTTCCTAGACAAACTCCCCATGATGAATGTAATTAGTATGTACTGCAAACGTGTACCAATAATAATTTACAACGTTTAAGCCCCTAAACAAACATTTCAAAACTCTAAGCTCCAGAACTACAAGTAGTAAATATGTGTTGTTTTAACCAAGAAGGGAAGAAAAAGTAAAGCCCAGGTGAACCTTTCCGATCTCACCTTCAAGAAAATCCCTCAAATAGTTTAAATTGTTATAATGAGAGTGATTTTCCTCCCCATGTGTTAATAGTAGACGTTATCATTTGTTGATTGCTTGAAACCTAATATGTAATCTTTATCTTATGGAATCCTCAAAATAGTCTTAACAGGTAAGTATAATTATTCTTGCTTTTCTGAAACACGATGCTTAGAAAGCCTCTGAAACGTGCGAAAGAGCCCGGCTAGGCAGGGTGATCCTCTGTCCTGCAGCCCTGTGCTCTTGGTCTCCCGTGGTGTGAAAGTGCTTGTCTAAAGCGCCTGTCTCTTCCACGGATGATTACTGACAGCTGCAGCTGCCACTGGGCACAAGCAAGGGGGTGCAAGGGGCCTCCTGGAAGGCCCAGTTGGCTTGACGGATTTGGGCTGCCAGCTGCTGATAACTGCAGTGTGGCTGCTCCCCGGGGTGCCGACCCAGCCGTCCAGGGGCTCCCGCTGGGGGCTGGGGTCCTGCTGCCTTTCTTTCCTCTTCTGCCTCCATCAGGGTCCTCCTGTCACACCTCTGCGGGGCTGCTTCAGGCCTAGAGCCCTTTTGACATGTTCACCTTGGCTATTCTTACTAAGGATTTTATCTGAAATATTTATTCTTTCTATTTTTGAGGTGTCTTTGTCTGATTTTAAGACTTCTGAGCTCCAGAACTATTCTATGTGCTTTGAATTATTTTAAACTGTATTCTCTTCTTTGTTCATTTTCCAAGTCTTTCTGTTTTCTCAGTTTATCTTTTCAACCTTTTCTGTTCCTTTTGCTTGCTTCTTTAGAGTATTATTTTGGATGTAAGGTGAAAGATATTTTATTTTTCTAACATTTTGTTAGATTTTAAAAATTGTTTTGCTGAGTTTTTTTTCCCTTAATATTGCTTTTTTCACTCTGTTTAGCAGGTACTATTTTATCTTCAACATTTTTGATCCTGTGGTCTTACTTGTTTCAATTTTTTTTAAGTTTTTACATCTGTAGATTTTAAATTATTAAGCTTATGCATATTATCTTTATAATTTCTACTCTTTGCCTTTTATCCTCTTTTATTCTCTGAACATGTTATATTGTCGTTGGAATCTATTCATTCCTTAAGGGTCATTTAGGTATTTTTGTTGGTATTAATTTTCACATTTTAGATGATTTTATGTTCTTTTAAGATAATTTTATATTTCAACTGTGTTGCTCATTACTGTGAATCACTAAACTTCTCGGTTTTATTTTGAATTCCTTTTGTGTGTTTGAACCATAACTTCGCTTTCCCTTTTCATCTTATTCTTTTTTCCCCTTTAGAAAAGTAACTTTTTCTAAAACTTGGACTCTTTCCTGTTTGTCTTCATCATGGTTGTCAGAAAATTGGTGGGAGACTGAAAGCTTCGACACAAACTCTTAGCACAAACTGAGGAGATTTCTTTTCAACCATGGCTACAGCTGTCACTCTGGTTTCTCTTAATAGATTTCACATGCTCTTGGGCACTCCTCGAAAAGCTTAAAAAAGAACAATAAGGTAAATAAATCATGCTTCCTGGAATGAGAGCCTTTCTGCTCATGGAGAGCTTCCCTGTCATTTGCCACCTGTCTTTCCTCCCTCTTCACCTGATCCCACCCCCTATCGCTCCCAAAAGGTCAGACCTGGCCCTCAAAACCCCTTGGGGCCCTTGAGTCACGTTCCCTGGAACTGCCATTCTCCGCTAGGCCAGAATCACTCTTTCATCCTTGGTTGTGACTGTGACTGTCACCTGCTGCAGCCCTTTCCTTCATCCTCATCCTCCACGCACCCCACACCCACTGGGAGGATCTCTGCTCTCACCCAAATTCTTCACCTTCGGGTGGAGGCGCTTTCTGCTCTGAGGCTGGATCCACCAGCGGGTATCACCTTCTCCCTTCTCACTATCACTGATGCACAGTCCATGAAGAATTTAGTTCCTGCTTGGCAATTTTTCTGCTACTTCCCAAATGATTTTGGTGTTCATGTTGGGGTCCCATGGTCAGTCAACACCAAGCTTCCCAGTTCTCATAGTAAACTCCCAGACCACTCATGTAGCCTGGGGTTTTCCTATAACCATTAGTTCTTCTAAAAGCTATGTGGTCCCTTCTTAGCATCTTCATATGTGGCCTCTTCTTGCCTTATATTACATTGTTGAGATGAATCCTTGCAAAATCCCTTTGAAGGGAGAATTTTATAAAACCTACTTTGCAATAAATAAATAAACAAAACCACACCTACTTTGCAAATGAGAAAACCAAGACCCAGAACTTAAGACCAGCAGTTTGGTAATATCTATTAAAATTTAGTGAGTATTCACCCTTACTGTGCAGATCCTTTTATTTATCTTTTTGAGGCAAGGTCTCACTATGCAGATCAGGCTAACCTTGAACTCACTTTGTAGCCCAGGCTGGCCTCAAACTCACAGCAATCCTTCTCCTTCAACCTCCTGAGTGCTGGGATTACAGACAGGCACCAGACCTGGCCACAGATCCATTTCTAAGGTTTTATTCTGCTAATCTACTTAGGCTCATGTGTAACTGCTTACTGACTTATGGAGACATTTTTCACTATAAGACAAGTGATTGGTGAAATAAAAACAGCTTTATTGGGGTACTATGCATTCAGGAGGAAGAAAAAAGGTAACCAAGAGTGATGATCAGGACATATTATAAAATAAAAATCCAGTGTAAAACAATGTGTATCATTCATTTACTTGCATTTGTATTGTATACAAATAATATTCATACATAAACTTATCTTTGTCCTACATGAATCATTTCCATACAAAAGTTCAATATACTGATTAGCTCAGAGAAGAATACTGAAGATTCAGAGAAGAGAAGTGGAATTATTTTTTCTTATACCTTTGAGCTGTTCATTATTTTTGTAAAGAAATCTATGTGCATGTATAATGCGCATGTTTTACTCGTTCCATTTAAAAATAACTAAAATGTTCTTCAAATGTTATGAGCCTAGCAATAAACATTGGTTAATAGAACTTAATAATTTTCATATATTCGTTTGCTGTGATGCATCTCTAGGGACAGAAAATATTCATAGCAAACCCCTAACTTGTCCTAGCCATGCCAATTTCAGGGTACACGATTTCAGGGACACTGTCACTGAGCTTGGGGGCAGCATGCAAATGCGAAGCTGAGGGGGCAGTACCAGAACTGTACAGGCTACTGGTGGGAGTGCAGCTGGGATTATTTTTGTGCTGGTGTTCATGTTCTTTTCCTTCTTGCTCCTGAATAAAACAGCATTTTCAGCAAGTGAATGGTGTGAATCTCAGGCTGTGAATACAGGCATGTAAGAAATGTAAGCTTGTTTACTTTCTATAACTCACCTTAAATTTACTTTCTGACCGAGCAGAAGACTCTAACTTGAATCTTGGCCAGGGTTCCCATCCTTACAGTTGTATTTGGTTTAGGGATCTTGCACTGGAGTTAGGTGTATCTGGTGCCCATCTGAACCTTGGTCACCAGAGTGAGGGCTCTGTTGTTCCCTTCTCCAGGCCTGCAAAAGACTCTAGTGTCTTTTTTTTTTTTAATTTAAAGAGAAAGAGAAAAAAAGGGCAGAAACAATACAAAATTTCAGAAAAATAAACCATAGGAAATCACCAGTCGATAAGCTACATACCATCATCTTAGAAATAGTTGCTCGAGTTACAAAATTAAAGCATACAAAGTGATATTCATATGATGACACTGCAAACAGTTCTGCTCAAAGATCCAAGAACTTAGTAATATGGTTATCAGTCCTACACACTTGTTTTTTATCTTAAAGAGAGTAGGATTAAACAGAACAAAACAGTTTATCAGGAAACAAAGAAACACAGATTTCAAAGCAAGTCCCCTGGAGAGCTTCACTGTCTATCTTATTTTCTCTAGTTTTCTTCCAAATAGTTGTTCCCATCTTCACACACATTGAATATATACTGAGCATTATAGAACTAATAAAATCTTTACAGGAGGATGAAGGCTTTTTAGGTCTTCAAGACCTGATTTTGGGGAAGTCAATAATGACTACCATAATGTTTCTCAGTCTCTTCGTAGCAGCTGTCTTTATCTTTACGTATGCTGAAATTAAACATAAGAGACTAGACTAATACCATTCTGAACAGTGAATGATAGTATTGCTAGATTTTATATCATAATGCTACAGAATTAGCATTGGGTTTCTTAGTGTCTCTTCTTCTTCAGAGTATCTGTTCATTACATTGTGTATTATATAATCTGTTCTCGTAAATAGTTTAGAAATTCTTCCCATGTGTGAATCTCTACATGTATATCTATCCTTTCTGTATTATAGGGAAAAACAGATCAAAACAAGACAACAAAATAAATTCCTAGAAAAACATGAAATGAAAAAGACATATAGGACCACAATATTAGGTGATCTACAGTAATTACTATGCTTTCTCTTGTTATTTTCAATAGAATTGTCCACATCATCAGGCATAATATAATTGAACATAACATTACCTAGCTATTTTAATAAAAACACAACTTTGAAGATGTTGTAGGACTTGAAAGCAGTTAATAATCAAAACCAGAATGGATATCTTTTACATCTTGTCATCTTCAGAGTAGTTGCCTCTACTCTTAGATTTGATACTATCAAGCATACCAAATTCGAATAAAATCAGTCGAGGGTAAACAGCGGTCTAACAAATCAGCTTCAAATAAGATCAGTCATAGTAAGACAATGTAAGTAATACAGGGTTTCAGTGTAAGTTAGTAGGAAATTAAGGATAGTTACCATGGTGTAACCTGCTATTTTTGGGTTAGCTGTCTGTGCCTCAAATCTAATATGAGTAGACAGACCAGAACAAAATATAATCAAATGAAACAAAGTGATAAGACTACTGTGACTTTTAAATCCTGATACACTATTAACAATGTCCTCTGCCTTCCTTTTTTAGACAATTCCTCCCCTTTCCCTTTCTCAGGGTGCTTTGTATATTTTGGGTCCCACTAGCTCTTTTAGTTTTTAGATTAGGGGGCCAACCTGTTATCTATCTGAGTGTTGCTAACCCTTTTTACCCCTGAGCTTGATCTTGAGCTGTATTCCTTTACTTACTAAAGTCACAAGGTTTTCCTTCCTTCCTTTCTACACTGCCCGAAAGTGTCATAGCTTTCCAATCTATCTGCGGCTGCTGGATGAGTTGTCCCTATTTCTCTCCCACATATAGCATTGTTTTCTCATCTTTGACTCTCAGTTTATTAACCCTCTTTCAGGTTGAGTGTATTTTCGATTCAGAGCATCTCAATGGATCCTGCCTCCTAATCTACTCTGTCTGTGTTTCTTTTTTATTAGTATATCAGGGCTATCTATATTAAAGATTATAGCTTACCATCTCTGCCTCATTTCTGCTATTTATTCTTCTGCTATTATTTATCCACTTTACTCCTTCATTCCACTGTCTGCCCCGTTCATTGAGGCCTCTCTCTCACTGTTGCTGGAATCCTGGTATTTTTTCCTTTCTCTCTCTGGAATGTCCTTCAGTATTTTTTGTAGGGTTGGCTTGGTGGCCATGAACTTCCACAGTTCCTCCTTGTCTTAGAAATATCTTGTTTCTCCATTAATTGTGAGAGAGAGTTTTTCTGGGTACATCAGTCTTGGTTGGAGGTTATTTTCTTTCAGGGCTTGGACTATTTCCCCCCATTTCTGTCTCGATTTGAGAGTTTGTGTTGATAAGTCTGATGTTATTTTGATAATTTTTCCATTGTAGGTTATCTTCTTCTTTTCTCTGGATGCTTTTAATATTCTGTTTTGTGGTGTATTTCTGGAATCTTTATTATATGTCTGAGTGTGGATCTGTTTTGGTTGTAGGTGGCTGGAGTTCTGTATGCCTCATTTATCTGGATATCATTTCTTTTTCCTATGCTTGGGAAGTTTTCCTTAATTATATCTGTGAATAGTCTTTGTAGTTCATTTGTGGTTACTCCTGCTTCTTTGCTCACATTTTTTATTCTAAAGTTATAAATCCTTTTGTTGTCTTCTAGCCTTTGAATTGTTTCTTCCTGGTTCCTTTTTATTTTTAAGAGATCTTTTCTTTCACAGTCATACACCATAAATCTCTCTTCAAGCTTCAAAAGGCTAACTTTAGTTTCTGTCAAGGCATTTTGACAGCTTTCAATGGAGTTTTTAGTTTCCTGTTAATCTCTTTGGATCTGTTTTATGTATTCTAGATTTTGTTTATATTCTTCATCAAAGGTTTCTCTTCCTTTTCTGAGTTCCTCCGTTCTTCCATCTGTGTTCTCTTGGGAGTGGCTTATCATTTCTTTAATTAATCTTTTTATATCTTGCCTCACTTGGATCAGAAGTACAGTTTTAAATTCATCTATGAGGTCATGAAGGTATTTCTTTGTGTCTGCTGATGCTGTGTCTAATATTGCATGATTACTACACTGGTTCTCTTCTGTATTTACCTCTCCTGGGCTTATTTTTCCAGGGTCAGTGGCTGGAGGTTTTTTAAAAATTTTTCTCTCGTGTCATATTTCTGGTTTCTTTCAGACAGGTGTGTCCGGGGGGGGGGGGTCTCTGGCCCTCTCTGTATTGCTCAGTGTCTTTCCAAAGCATGCTGACTGGGGTTTTGCTGCATTCCCGATTTGCTGTTATCTGAGGTATCTTAAACTCCCTCCCGGGGGCTTGGGATGGTGTGGGGACACTCACCCCAGGCCTCCCAGTCCAGAGTTCAGGGAGCAGGCAGGTAGACCCAATTCCCTGAAGCTGGTTGAGCACAGCAGGAAACTGGAAAGTTCTAGTTCTGTATTTTTGATTATTGTCTGAAGAGGTGTTTTCAGAAGCAGATTTTCTGGATTCCATTCATGGCTCCGTGGGGACCTGGCCGCAAGGGCCTTGTGGCAACGAAGACACTCACCCACCCAGGGACCTCGGGATGCTCTGGCAGCAGGGGCCTGATCAGCACCAGCACCGTCAGCTCGGGGTCTCATGCAAGCAGTGAGAGCAAAGGCAATGATGTGTTCCAGCAGGCCCAGTCCCATGCCCATGGTGCCACAACGTGCCCTCCTCCTCGTGTCCTTTGGGACGTGGCCCAAATCTGGGGAGGGAGCGGAGGTGGCGGTGGTGATGGTGGCAGCGGCAGTGGTGGCAGGGGCAGGGGCAGCCCGTGGGCATGGAGTCACTCCATTCTGTTGGGAGCTGCGTCTGTGATAGCTCGCCTTGCGCGGCGGACGTGCGGCCTGTGGTAAAGAGCAAAGCCTGAGGTAGATTACCCCTCCCATCGAATATGTTAGTTTCCTGCTTACCGCGTAAACAACCCGCTCAACAATATAGTCTGCCTGGCAACTGATGATGTTAGCCAATCAGCTTGCCTTGCTTACTTTAACATGATTGGACACTGTACCCGTATATATACCGGTGCCACCCCTGGGCGGAAGAAGAAGCCAGGTAGAAGCCCAGAAGTAAAAGCCCAAAAGGAGCCGCGGAGAGCGGACCGGTAGAGGCTTTGGGGCAGACTGAAGCACAAAAGGAGCCGCAGGGAGCGGACCAGAGGAGGCTTCAGCTGGGAGAACCCAGGGCAGGCTGTACGGAGAAGGAAAATAAAAAGAAAAGGTTGTCCACTACCAGACTTTGTCGTGTGTCCTTCCTGCCGGCCAGGAGCGGACATCGACACCATTCCCCCAGCCTCTGGCAGGCCCGTGGCAACAGAATCAGAGGCGGCAGCTAGAGCACAGTGGCCTGGGGATGGCCTGTCTCTGTGCACTGAGGCGCTCAGGGCTACATGGTGGTACTGCCAGTGAGGACTGAATGTTTGATTGGTTCTTCTACCTTAGTTTCTTCTTGGGATGAGAGAATTCCTCTCCCTCTGTTTGGGGCTCCCCATGCTGTATTATGTTGAATTCTAAGTTGACTATCTCAGGGAGCCTCTGTAGCCGGCTGTTATCTATCCGACTCTAGCATATTGTTTGAGGCTGTCAAAAGACAGTAAAAAGCAGGGAATATAGCTCGGTGGTAGAGTTCTTGCCTTGAATGCAGTAGGCCCTGGGTTCTATCCCCAGCACTACCAAAATAAACAAGACACCGTTCTTCATTCAAAAGACAGTGAAGACCTGGGTATCTGTTTCTACAATCTGAAGACCCTCCCCCTTCTCCCATTTTAAATTCCCTCAAGGTTCTGTGTTTATGTCTGGGAATTTCTTCTCCCTTTGGACTTATGGAATACTTTTCTTTTTACTGTATCATATGCCTTCCTTGAGACAGAAATTAACTTCCTTAACATCTTCAAGCCTTAGTTTCCTTATCTGCAAAATAGATCTAATAACAGCCTTGTTCTAAAAGATCTGGTATCAGATTGAAACATGAAGCCTTAGGACGATTCCTGGTACAGATATAGTAAACACATGAACCTAGCATGTCTTGCATGTATTTAAATGTTTGGGGGCTGGGATCAAAGGAGAATAACATGATAAGAAACAAAAGAAGCATGTGAATTCAAATTTCAATGCCCATAAATAAGGTTTTATTGGAACAAGGCCATTCACATTTACTAACAGTCTATGGCTGCTATCAGATTACATTAGGCAAAATGGGCACCTGTGACAGAGGTGCTACCGCCCACAAAGGCTAAACTATTTATTATCTGGTCTTGAATAGAAAGCTGGTCCCTATGTAGGCTGGTCCCTATGTAGACTGAGACTCGTAAAGGACTCTTTACGTCCAGATTGAACAACCTTACCTCAAAGGCAGACGAAAGGGGT
Organism: Cavia porcellus; assembly: GCF_034190915.1. Taxonomy (NCBI): domain Eukaryota; kingdom Metazoa; phylum Chordata; class Mammalia; order Rodentia; family Caviidae; genus Cavia; species Cavia porcellus. The sequence goes on along the minus strand of NW_026947501.1, from coordinate 38,498,228 downwards.
TAGGCACAGTAATCCTCTTTCATTTAGCATGTTTTGAAGACTCATCCATTTTTAAAAGGTATGTCATTCCTTTTTATGTACAATTTTGCTTTGTATGGCCCAATAATTCATTTGTCCATTCATATGTTTTTAGAACTTTGGGTTATTTCTACCTGTGGTTATGATGAATAATGTGGTCATGAGCATTGTGTATAAGTTTTGGTCTAGATGTATATTTGTTTTTCTCTTGTGTACATATCTAGGTGTAGAATTTCTTGGTTAAATGTTAACTGTATGCATAATTGTTTGAGGAAATATAAGACAGTTTTCCAAAAAGATAGTATCATTTAACTTTCCTACGTACAGTAAATGAAGGTTCCAATTTCTTTTTTTAATTTTTACTTTTACTAGTACGTTTGCAATGCATAATGATTACATTCATTGTGGGGGGTTGGCTCATGTATATAACACACCTTAATTCTTTTTATGCTTCCTTTTCCTCTTGACCCTGCCTCTCTTCCTCCATCTCTTGATCTCCTTCTCATATACAAAAGATTTATCCTGCTATCTTCTATTATCTAACTTTTATTTTGTAAGGATAGACTAGGCTAGTGTTTTTGATCTCTAGTTTTCAAGGCTGGTTATTTCTTACTTAGGTCTTATTCTGAGAGAAACACAGTAATCTAAGATTAAATGGAGCTAGTGAGAAATCAGAAGACAGCACAAAAGGCATAAAAAAAGTTTTTACAGAAAAAAATAGAAAAAGCTTTCCTTCTATAGGGGAAGAATTGAACTTAAAGATAAATGAAACATATAAGAACCCCAAGGGCCATGCTCAATCACAAACACCCAGAAATCCAACACAGGGACCAACTCTTTAAAATTGTCAAGAAAAAGCAACAAATCACTTGTAAAGATAAACCCATTGGAATTACAGCAGACTTCTTAACACAAATGTTAAAATCCAGAAGAACTTGGAGTGAAGTTTTTCAAGCCATAAAGATAACAACTTTGAACCAGACTTATAAATAACTCACAAAGCTTTCAAAATTCATGGAGAAATAAGGTATTTTCATGGCAAACAGCACCTTAAGCTATGCAAAACCTCCAAACAGCAGGGATATACTAGAAAAAGACAATGAAACTAACAAAGCCAAAAATCTAATAGAATGGATATACCAGGCAGATGAGCATTTAAAGAGAAAGAAGAGGAGGAGAAAAGGAACTCTGCAACAGGAAGACAGTGAAATGATAAGAATAAGCCAATATCTTTCAGTAAATACTATCAATGTGAATCTAAAGACACACATTCTATAATGGATCAAGACATAAAACTCAGTGATACGCAGTATACAAGAAATATTTTTAGTTTAAACAATATACAAGTTAAAACTCAAAAGATGGAAAAAATATTCCATGTAACAGCAACCTAGAAAAATACAAGAGTAGCTATCCTAATTAAAGACAAGGTGGATTTCGAGTCAAAACCATCAGAAGAGTCAAAGAAGCTTATTATATGTTGGTTAAAGAAACAATTCAATACAAAGAGAAAACAATTATAAACATATGCAACAAACACACCAACTTTGAAAAACAAATACTACTGGATATTAAAGATGAGATAAACATCAAAACAATTATAATTGGGGTCTCTAATATACCACTGTAACAACTAGCTCGATTAGATTTAAAAAATCAAGAAAGAAATACTGGAGTAGACCAAATCTTCAAACAAATGAAGAAATATCAAAATTGACCAAATCTTAATAGATGTCTACAGAGCGTTCCACACAACAACAACTGATTACAGATCCTTTAAAGTAACACAGGGGACTTTCTCCAAAATAGACCACATACTAGCTCATAAAACATGCTTTAATAAATGCAAAAATATCAGAATTATTATATGCATAATAATTCTAGTAATACAATGAAACTAGAAATCAATGTCAAAAGAAACCACAGAAATTATGAAAACACATGGAGATTAATAATCAATAGATCACAGAAGAAATTAAACAGTTCCTAGAATAATGTCAACGTATAAGACCTATGGAACATAGTAAACTCAGTCATAAGAGGAAAATTAATAACTATGAATGCCCATGTCAGAAAACCAGAGCAAGCCCAAAAAGGTAATCTAATGATATACCTCAACATTCTAGAAAAATAAGAACAATCCCAATCCAAGCTTGAATAAGGAAGGAAATCATGAAGATCAGACAAGAAATTAATGAAATAGAATCTAAAAAAATACGAAGAACCAATGAATAATGAATTCAGTGTGAAAGAAATTAAGAAAACAATACCATTCACAATAGTATCAAGAAAAATTAAATAGGAGTTGACTTAAGGAAATGAAAGAACTCTACAATGAAAATTACATCACTCTTAAAAAGGAAATCCAGGGTGCTGGGGATTTAGCTCAACGGCATAAGTGCCTGCCTTGTAAGCAGGCAGTCGTGAGTTCGATCCCTGGTACCGATAAAAAAAAGAAAAAAGGAAAAAGACAAAAAAAAAAAAAAAAGGAAATCCAGATGGACATCAGAAAATGGAAACATATCCTCTGTTTCTGAATAGGCAACACCAAATAATCAAGATGGCTATACTTCTAAGACTGATATATAGTTTAACACAATTGCAATCAGAAATCAAATACCAACAATACTACTGTGGCTGCAGAGCAAATAGAAGCTCGTCTACTTCATTGGTGTAAACTAGTACAACCACTATGGAAATTGGTATGGAGGTTTCTCAAAAACCAAAACTGGAAATTTCACTTGACCCAGATTTTTCTCTTATAGATATTTTCCCAAAAGTTAAAGACATCATGTTACAATGATATACACATACTTGATATACACATACTCATGTTTATAGCAGTACAAGTTACAATATCTAAATCTTGGAAGCAGCCAATGTGTCTGTCAACAGATAAATGTATAAAGAAATTGTGTGTTTATACAGAATGGAGTACTATGTACTCTGCCATAAGGAAAGATAAACTTGAGTCTGTTGTAGGAAATTGAATGCACCTGGAGACCATAATGCTTTGTGAAATAAATCATAAATATTTCATGGTTTCTCTTATATGAGAAACTAATTATCTATCTATCTATCTATATCTCAAACTACAAGAAAAATAATTTGCATATGAGAAGGAGATCAAGAGATGGAGAAAGTGGGGAAGAATGGGAGAAGAAAGGGACACAAAAAGAATTGAGATGTGTTATGTAAATGTACCAATTGCCAACAGTGAGTGTAATCATTATGTATTGCAAACATGTACTAATAAAAATAATTTTAAAAGAAAGAAAGAAAGGTTTCTGCTTGTTTTTGGGTTCCCACTGAATGGACATTATTTTCCATCCTTTGATTTTTTTTTAACTAAATATTTTTCTTGTGTACCACATACCAGCTGGGTTTGTTTTTGGATCCAATCTACCAATCTATGTCTTTTGACTGGGGAGCTGAGACTGTTCGCATTGAGAAGTATTGTCGAACGGTATTGACTTATTCCTATCATTGCATTATTTCCCTGTTGCTGATTCTTTTTTTTTTTTTTTGAGGGTTCTGATTTTTTAAAAATCCTCAACAACACAAAATATTCATCTGCACTTTGATCCTAGCAATCCTAGTGAATGTGAAGTGGTATTTTACTGTAAGTTTGATTTGCATTTCTGTGATTACTGATTTTAGCTTGTTTTACTAATGCTGCTGGGACTTTTGTATCTTTTTTTAAAACATAAGATACATTTTGAAATTGCATTGTCTTCATTGTTGAGCTGTAAGAATTCTTTATACATTCTAGTATAAGTCAGCTATCAAGTATATGATTTACAAATATTTTCTTCAGTTCTGGGGTTTTAGTTTAATGTTTTTAATGGTGCCTTTTGAAACACATAAGCTTTTTCTCTTTAATGAGATTCAACTTACTTTTTATTAAGAATCCATTGCCAATTCACAAGTCATGAAGATCTACATCTACATTCTCTTCTAAGAGTTCTAAGATTTTTTTTTTTTTAGTTTCTTAAAGTCTTTACTCTTGCATTTGGGTCTTTGGTCCATTTGCAGGATTTTTGTTTTGTTTTGGTAAAGGACAGGCAGAAGCTGGATTAAACCTAGAGACTTGTGCTTTCTAGCCATGCACTCTACCACTCACTTATTCTCTCAGGTTGATTGAGTTAATTTTTATATATGGTGCAAGATTAGCAACCAGCTTTATTGTTTTTCATCTTGTCTGTAACCATTTGTTTAAAAGATTATTTTTTCTCCCGAAAATTGTTTTGCTAATTTTGTCAAAAATCAGTTGGCATTAAAGATATGGTTTTATTTATGAATGCTTGATTGTATTTCATCAATCTTTGCGTCAAACTACATTGTCTTGCTTAGTTTTGCTTTGTAGTGAGTTTTGAAATAGGAAACTTTGAGTCCTTCTTCCTCATTCCCTTTTTCAAGATTTATTTGACTATTTTAAGTCCCTTGTGATTCTACTTGAATTTGAGAATCAGGTTGTCAATTTTTACAAAAAATTACCCTGGGATTCTGCTAGTGATTGAATTGAATCTGTTGATAAATTTGAGTATTGTTGCAAACAATATTATCTTCCAATTCATGTACATGGCTGTTTTTCCATCTGTGTAAATCTTTTTTGATTTCTTTCAACAATGATATATAGTTTTCAGACTGTAAACACTGTGCATCTTTTGTTAAGTTTATCCCAAAGTGCTTTATTATTTTTCAATACTATGTTAAATAAATTGGTTTTTGTTTCATTTTGGATTGTTCACTGCCAGCATATTAAAGTACAGTTAATCTTTCTATTTATTTTATATCTTGCAGTCATGGTACATTTGATTATTCTAATAAACTTTTGATGGATGCTTTGGAATTTTTTTACATAAGATTATGTCCCTTGTAAACAGAAATAGTTTTATTTCTTTTCCAATTTGGATGACTTTTACATTAGTGACATTTCCTTCCCATCACAGAACATAATACCTGACACCACAATTTAAAGAAGGAGAGGTTTAATCTGGCTCACAATTTGAGGGTTCAGTCCATGACTGGCTCCAAGGCAGAAACATCATGATGAAAGGCATGGAAGAGGAAAGCCGTACACCTCATGACAGGCAGGAAGCTGAGAATGAAAGAGGAAGCCAGTAAAGGGGCACACACATACCTAGGGACACAGTCAGTTTTGGCACCTCTTCCAATCCACCTCCTAACAGTACATTCACCTACCAACTCATCAGTGGATGAATTCACTGATGAACATAGCAGCCGCATGAGCCAGTCACCTTCCAGAGCTCCACCCCAGAACCCATGAGAAGATGCGGTAGCTGCTTCCTAGACCCAGTCTGTGCCAGACCAGGATCCCTGCGTGAGGAGAGGGTGAAGCTGCCCACTGGGCCCACCATGCCCACCATGCCCACACACCTCCTCACTATGGCAACCACAGGGCTGCGGGACTCTGGTTACACTTCCTCAGCATGTCATCTTGGGGACACCAGGCTGTCTGGTCATGACCATCCAAGGATAATCATGTGAGAGTACAGGGCCAGGTGTCATTTGGCTCATCAGAGAAAATCTGTCTAAAAGAAGTCCATATAACCACCTCCTTTTCTTTATCAAATGGCTTCATGGATCCCTTTTGCTCTGATTCATACCAAAGCTGTCCTTCTCAACCAAAGCAAGAAAGGATCCTACATGACTCAGTCCCAGAACGCCATTTTTACATCACCAAAAGGTAAAGAAAACCTCATGAACGGCAATCATAGAGACTTGGAGAGCATCGCTGATGTCTGCTCTAATGGGGACCTCCCTGAAGTCAAACTGGTGAACCTTCTGGAGGAGCAGCTGCTCCAGTACAAGCTGAGGGTCGACTCACTCCTGTACAAGAACCAGGACGGGGTGCAGTCACCACTCAGCCACAGCATGCATCTGATACCCTCTCCCCAGTGCTTACTGAAGGGACTTTCTGATACGTGATTCTAGGCACAGACAGGGTTGAACAGGTGCCCAGAACATACAATGACATCTACACGGTTACACATCTCCTAGCAGAGAGAGATCATGACCTAGAGCTAGCTGCTCGAATTGGGCAAGTTGTCTTAAAGCAGAATCATGTCTTATCTAAGCAGAATGAACCCTGGAGGAGCAGTTGGGGCAAGACTTTGATCAAGTTAATCAGCTGCAGCTTGAGCTGTCCAAGAAAGAAGAGTTACTTTGAATCATCTCCATTGCTTCTGGAGAGTGAAATGGATTCCAGCTGTTCTACACCTCTTCGATTCAATGAGTTTATCTCACTGGTTTACTGCAGTTGGAAATGCTTCAAGATAAGCTCAAGGAACTGGAAGAAGAGAATAGGGCCCTTTGGTCCAAAGCTTGTAGTAGCAAGATGGAAAATTTTACCAGTGAAGAGTAGGAACAGCAGCTTGTCAGCAACTGTGTTAAAGAATTCCATGAAACAAATGCTCAGATGTGCAGAATGACTGAAGAATTGTCAGGGAAGAGTGATGAACTGACTTAATACCAAGAAGAGATCTCTCCACGATCTCAAATCATGGCTCTTCAGCACAAACTTAAAGAACATGTGATTGAGAAGGAAGAGCTAAGACTTCACCCACAAGCATCTAAAGATGCCCAGTGACCACTGACAATGGAGCTGCATGAGTTACAAGACAGGAACATGGAGTGTCTGGGGATGTTACACAAATCCCAGGAAGAAATAAAAGAACTTTGTAGTAGGTCTGGCCCTGATGCTTCTTTGTGCTTCTCCCAGTCCTATGGACTTTTTACTGGGGAATCTTTGCCAGCTGAGATTGAAAGAACAATGCATAACAAGTTGACTTTGGATGAGGAGTCTTCTCTCTTTAAACAAAGAGCCCAACAGAGGCATGTGTTTGATACCATCAAGGTTGCCACTGACACCCAAGGCCACTCTTTCCACTCCCAGCTCTGCTACCCATCCCAGAGTCCAACCATTCCAGTGTCATCACGACAACAAAACCTTTTGAATCTGGTGTACAGCAGTCAGAGGACGGAACACTGCCAGGCCATGGGAGTAACTACAGGAGGTTCCGATGGCTCTCAGCCCACGAGCTGACCAGGACCCACTGGAGACAGTGATCTGACTCACTGCGTTGTCTCAGCCTGCATCGGCAGAACTACTTCAGTGAGAAGCAGTTCTTTGCTGAAGAGTGGGAACGGAAGATCCAAGTTCTGGCTGACCAGAAAGAAAGGGTTAGTGGTTGTGACAGCCCCCCAGAGAGCCTTGCCACCCTGCCCGCTAACCAGTCAGAGACCACAGACCTCAGCAGTGCCAGTTGCCTTCAAGGATTTATGCTGGAAAAATTACAAATAGTCAAGCCCCTTGAAGAATCACAAACACTACTCCTTGCTCAACCAAATTTGGGGACCATTCTTGACACAAGACCAGGTGTCATTACTACAGGTGTTGCCCAGTTGCCCATGGATGCTACCATTTATCACATCTCAGATTTAGAGGAGGTTGAAGATGAAGGAACCACTTTTCAGGTTCAGCAGCCTATTCAGATGGAGCAGAAACCACAGGTTTTTAGCTCAGTGGCAGGGATCTTCCTGCCACCCACCAGTTCAGCAGATGAACCTGTTACAGTTGCAACCGCAAACCCAGGCAAGTGTCTGTCATGCATGAACTCGACATTCACCTTCACCACCTGTAGGATATTACTCAGGTTACCCATAGCTCAGGTTTCCTTCGCTGGCCTGTGGCAGCAGTGGCAGTGCCTTATCCAGCCCAGCTGGGCACTCCCCAGCCCTGTCCAACCGGCTCAGTGTGGGGGAGTCCATCACCAACTGACAAGACTCTATCACAACCTTCAGCAGTACTGTGAGCCTGGCTAGACTCCTGCAAGAGCAGGGCATCTCTGCTAAACTGTACCATAGCCCAGTTTCCAAGAAGCCCCTTCTCCAGCCACTCCCCAAAACTCTGGCCACACCTTCCACACCACCAAATTCCCTGTCTCACTCACCGTGCCCCTCTCCATACCCCTTGAGCTCCGAGTGCATCTGTCTGAAAACTTCTTGGCTTCTCAACCAGCTGAGACGTTCCTCCAAGAAATGTATGGTTTCAGACCTTCCCGAAACTCTCCTGATGTGGGGCAGCTGAAGATTAACCTGGTGGACAGGCTCAAGAGGCTAGGCATAGCCAGAATGGTCAAGGCACAGGAGAATGAGAAAAGCTGGGAGGCAGAAGTTCAGAAAGCAGACTCTGCTGTGTGTTTAAATTCACGTAGCACCTTATTGGGTGGGCTGAGGAGAAATCAGGGTCTCCCAGTCACAAGGGGAGCTTCGGTGTCCTACTGTGCATACTCTCACCCAGAGTGAGCATCATGAAGGAGGACTGAGGCTCTGTGTGAACTGACCTCCTGTACAGGGCAGCACAGGCAGGGCATTGTGGTCTGACTGGAGAGAAAGGGAATGTTGCAGAAGGTTGTGGATGTGGAGAGAAGAGTGGGGAGGGCCGGGAACACAGTCAGGATGAGGTCCTCAGGGACAGAGGCTGGAAAACTGAGAGTGTAAATGGATGGGCCCCGAGTGTCTGGAGGCAGAAAAACAAAAGGTTCAGCGCCCTCCTTCAGTCCTGCTTTCTTGTCTTGAAAATAAAAACTGAGCAGAGACTAAATTCCAAATATTGAAATCTAAAAAAAAAGAACCCATGAGACCGTTATAGCTCTAATCCATGACACTTTTAGTTTCTCATTCTTGCCTAATTGCCTGGCTAGAATCTCTGCTACAGAGCTGAACAGAAGTGATGAAAATAGGAATCCTTGCGCTGTTCCTGACATCAGGGGGAAACACGCAGTGTTTCACCAGAAAGTTCTCAAATTTTCTTCCATATGCTTTCCTTAGTAACTATGACATTAACTGTAGGTTGTTGTGAGGTGTTCTTTATCAGATTAAGTTCCCTTGTATTCTTAGTTTTTTGGTGTTTTTACCATGAAAAAGTTTTGAGACTTTAGTCAAATGCTTTTCTGTGTTTACCAAGATAACCAGGTTGCTTTTGCTTTTTGCTATTGATACAACATATTACAATAATTGATTTGGGGGTGTTAAACAACCTTTCCTTCCTGAGATAAATGTTACTTGCTCATGGCATAAAATTCTTCTTAGATGCTACTAGTTTATGTTGGATGGCATTTTGTTGAGCACTTTTTGTGCCCAAAATCATAAAAGATCAATAGTTTTCTTTCTTGTGGTATTTTTGTTTGGGTTAGAAATCAGGATAATACTGGTTTTATAAAACAAGTCAGGAATATTCTCTCCTCTTCTATTTTTGGGAAGGGTTTGAAGACAAGATGTTAATTTCTGTGCATGCATTTGTGAGTGCATGCTGCTAAGAATCAAACCCAAGGCCTAGTGCATGGAAGGCAAGCTTGCTAGCTTTAAGATGCACCCCTAATTTCTGATATTAAGTTTTAAAAAACATTTGGTAGAATTAAAAAGAGTAGTTATCTGGGCCTGGGCTTTTATGTGTAGTCTTGATTACTAATTCAATTTCTTGTTACAAGCCTATTAAAATCATCTAGTTTGGGGTTTTTTTTTTTTTTTTTTAGTCCATTTTGATAGCTTATTTTCCCAGAAATGTGTCCTTTTCATCTAAGTAATCTGAAATGTTGACATACAATAGTTTATAGAATCCCTTTTTTATTCTTTTTACTTATGAGTTGTCAGAAATAATCTCTCAGCCAGGTGTGCTGGTGCAAAATTATAATCTTAGCACTCGGGAGGTTGAAGGAGGAGGATCAGCGCAAGCTTGAAACCAGTCTGGGTTACAAAGTGAGCTCAAGGCCAGCCTGAAATGCATAGTGAGACCATCTCAGAAAAACTAATAACAACAATGACACTAATAATAATCTTTCATGTATGACATTAATCATTAGAGTCTTCTTTCTTTTTTCCTTGATTAATATAGCTGAAAGTTGTCAGTTTTCTTCATGTTTCAAACAACCAAATTAAGTCATGACTGTTTTTTCTATATTTTTTCTATTCCCTATGTCATTCATTTCTGTTCAAATTTTCAGTATTTTCCTCCTTACACTTTTAGGCCATTTTGGTCCTCTTTTTAGTATCTTAAGATAGAACATGAGGTTACAATTTTAGTTCTTTCTTACAACTATGCACTTCCTTCTAGGTACTATTTTAGTAACATCCCATAAGTTATGGGGTGCTGCTTCTTAGGGGATACATCTGTCAGGAATGAGAATTCAGGCAGGGCTCCTTGGTTCTCTCTTTTCATGACCATATCCTGATATTAGTTTCCTGAATTGTCAGCTGATATATCCTGGGGTAATTTTCTTCAAAACTAAGCCAAGAGCATTCAGCTCCTTCAAAGGAGAGTTCCTAAATTCTTTCACATCTGTTCTGATTTCAGGCAAGTTGCTCCCCACTGTTTCCCTCTACTATTCTTTCAGGAAAGCCGACTGGATTCTAGTTATACTATATGTCCAGTGGGTCAATAATCTTCCAAAACAATACTGTTTTTGAGATTGGCTTGCACTTCATACTTTATTACAAATAAATGCAGTTCCTTAAGAAGAAAACAGAGCTGGGCGTGGTGGCATGCTCCTGTAATCCCAGCACTCGGGAGATTGAGGCAATAGGATCTTTGCAAGTTCAAAACCAGCCTGGGCTACAAAGTGAGCTCAAGGCCAGTCTGAGCAGCACATCAAGTGCTTGTCTTAAGAAGAAGAAGAGGCTTCTGGTAAAGATGGCGGATAGATAAGAGCAAAATACAGAGGCTCCCTGAGGTAGACAACTCAGATGCCAAAATAACACAGCATGGGGAGTCCTGGACAGAGGGACGACATTTTTCCACAGGAAAGGGGCACCAACGGGACGACATTTTGGAATCGGGCAGGACTGGCAAGAACAAGGAACAGCAGTGATTTCAGTTAGTTGTCCCCTTCCCAAATGAGATTAGTGGGGTATGCTTGGCCTGGGTCACGCTTCTGGCTGAGACCCAATAATTTGTCCCAAACTAACTCCTTACACACGGTGCACACTAATGCAGTGAAGGCCTCTAATTAGGCACACTAATGCTGTGACTGACTCAGAGGGGAGGAGCCAGCATAGGCTGCCCCTGTTTGCACCTCAATAACACACTGGAGTGGGCAGGATCACCTAGCCAGCACACTTCAGAAGAACTGTAACCAACAAGGAAAGGGACTGGGACCACCCCTATGTGCCTGTATGGAAGAAACAAAAAATATGAGAAGAGGAAGCAACAAGAAAAAGTCCCCAGGCCCCAACCCTGAAAACATTGATCCAGGGGAGGTAAATGTTGGGAGCAGGAGCCAGGGGTCCGGCAGTAAACGGGTGTGGGCAACCACACACTGAAGCTGAACCTCAATCAGTTCCTCATCCTACAGTGACCTCAGCCTTCTAGACAAAGCATCGCGCTGATATTAACCTGGGAAAAGCTTCATAACATAAACAATAGAAGTTTCTCATGGGCCCAAGAACATGTTTACCTCCTGGGCTGCACAACATAGAAGTTTCTCACGGGCCCAGGAGCATGTTTACCTTTGCTGTGTGCACAAGAAAGTGTCCTAAAGTGACTTGTACTGCTCTTTGTTTTGAAACATTATAAAAACTCTGTAGTTCTTCAATAAATCGCCTTTTGCCTCCTGAGCAACTGGTCTCCCTGTGTCTTCAGTCTCTCGCCTGACTCCTTCCCCGCGCTGGCCGCGGCACCTGGCACTTGGCGCCCAACGTGGGGCTTGGCGCCCAAACTTGGGGCTTGGAATATAAGCATTCGGAGCGTTTTTCCAGTGGAAGGAAAATCGGGAGTTCCGAGAAGACCGCTGCTACTAGGACCCGGGTAAGTGAAAAGTAAAAGTAGCAGGGAGTGGCATATACACAGGGATTGAAAATGGGTAACTCCCCGTCATCAGAACGGGAACTTTTTAAACAAGTTATTTCCTCTTTGTTAAAGAGTAGGGGCATTCCTGTAGCTAAGCTTCAAATTCATCGGTTTGTTGATTTTGTGCATCAGGTTTGCCCCTGGTTTCCCGAACAGGGAACGGTTAATGTTGAGACTTAGAAAACAGTAGGAAAAAAGATTAAAGATTATTATTGTGCTTGGGGTCCTGAGAAGGTTCCTGTAGATGTGTTTCCGATTTGGACTCTAATTAAGGACTGTTTAAAAGGAGACTCTGAGTCTAGTAAATGGGAAAAAAGAACTCGAGACAAGTTTTATAAGAAAAACCAAATCTTCAGAAAATGTGGCATCCTCCTTATACCCCCACCCCCGCCCTCTGCTCTGCCAGACAACTTCATCTCCTCTCTCCCTTATCTTAGACCATTGGCCCGAGCTTTGAGAGTGAGCTCACAATCTTTCTCTCCAGGTTAAAAAGGACATGATTAATGATGGTACAGCTGAGAAAAAAAAAAAATGCCCTCTCCTTGGTTGCCTGTTTAAACTTGTTACTAACTTAGGGGCTTGTTGCCCATTTCTGTTGCAGGATCCATATGGCTTATTAGATTCAAGGTTCATAATAAGAAAAATTATTTCCTTTAGCTGACCAAACTATGCAAGAAGCTCCCTTTGTTTGTGTCTTTAATGTTGTGGCACCTTGTTTAATATATAAGTCTTCAACTGATTGCTTGCAACCTCAGCATGCCTTTTAAAAGGAGTATTTTTTTCTCTCTGATGAAAATGTAAACATGTACACATATATATGTATATCCATGGTTATTAAAAATCATATCAACTTTACCAAGTAAAAACCAGATGGTACTATATTTGAGCCTGTTAAAAGGTTACAGTTTTGTTTTTAAAACACAACATTTTTATGTGGTAAAAAGACATAAAATAATTAAATATGATTTAGGCTACTAAAAGGTGACTTTAAGGGTTTTGTTGTGAGTTTTAATGTTGTCTAAAAAGCGAGAGAAAAGGTAATTGACTGGTGATAGTAAAAAGGAGGGACAAAGAAAGTGATTCGTCTTCAAGTAAAATGTCTGGCTGTGCCAGAATATAAAAAAAGATAAAACTTAGAGATATATTGTAAGTTATAGAAAGCTCGAGATGATATAAATTTTATTTGTCTTGGTTATAGTACTGAAAACAGCAGGTTTGATAACAATACCGCATTTTGCTCATTATCCTTTTTTTGGGTCATTAAAACACCTACACGTCACCATAGACACCTTTTCTCATTACATGCTTGTTTCACCAATGACTGCAGAAACTGCCACCCATGTAATACAACACCTACTATATTGGTTCTCTATCCTGGGCATTCCTCAATCCATTAAAACTGATAATGGCCCAGCATATATTAGTAAACCCTTTGCCAAATTCTGTCAGACTTTCCATATTAAATATGTTACTGGACTGCCTTATAATCCTCAAGGACAAAGAATTGTTAAACGTGCTAATCTCTCACTAAAAAACACATTAAAGAAATTAAAAAGGGGGAGATGGTATAAGTATTCTCCCAAAACCCTTCTTAACCATGCTCTTTACGTTCTTAATTTTTTAACTTTTGATGCTTCCAATAGATCTGCAGCTGAGAGACATTGGTCTCCTGATTTGCCCTCCAAGCCAATGGTTTATTGGAAAGACCCGTTAACTAATCTATTACATGGCCCTGACCCAGTATTGATATGGGGAAGAGGGTATGTTTGTGTTTTTCCCACAGACGCTGATACACCCAGGTGGATCCCAAAACGCTGTGTATGACATGCCCAAGAGCAAGATAAAAAAATTGCGCAGGACGATGCTTCGACTAACTATGACCCCGAGGATGAGAACAACGACCAAAAGACCTCCTGCGACAAGAGATAAAACTGCTGTTTTTGGCTCAACTGTTAAGCATTATTTGGGTTTTGCATACATTTTGTATGCCTGTGTGGGCAGATAATTATTGGGCATTTGTACCTAATCCTCCTTTGTTGCACCCTATGTCATGGGGCGACAACGATGATATTACTGTTTATGTAAATAATACTCGTATCTTAAGTTTTCCTTCTTCCACTCATATACAACCTATCTCTATTGTATATAATTATACTGGAATGTCTGCTTCATTACCCCTATGTTTTTCTAAAACAAATAAGAAGTGTACATTAATAGAAAGATACTCTGATTGGGATGGAAACTTTACGAATGGAATGCACTGGGGAGTAGATATGATATATATATTTTGCAACAGCAGTGAAACTAGAGTGGGAAAACGTAATCCCCCTGAGCATATTCCAAAATGTAGACAAAAATACCCAAGCAAAAGTATATATGGACTCTCACGGCATTTGTGCCATCATAATTATACTATATGTTACAAAGATCTGTGTGATTAGAGCTCTAGCATTTATCACCATGATAACAATTTTTCCATACTTTGTGAAAACTGTTGTTGGGCAAATGAGAAATGTGCGTTTGGACTTAAAACGTTTTAAGTTAAAATCAACTGCTAATAAAATTCCCATGCGACGCTTTGTCTAAGAAATAAGGGGGATATGTTGGGAGCAGGAGCCAGGGGTCTGGCAGTAAACGGGTGTGGGCAACCACACACTGAAGCTGAACCTCAATCAGTTCCTCATCCTACAGTGACCTCAGCCTTCTAGACAAAGCATCGCGCTGATATTAACCTGGGAAAAGCTTCATAACATAAACAATAGAAGTTTCTCATGGGCCCAAGAACATGTTTACCTCCTGGGCTGCACAACATAGAAGTTTCTCACGGGCCCAGGAGCATGTTTACCTTTGCTGTGTGCACAAGAAAGTGTCCTAAAGTGACTTGTACTGCTCTTTGTTTTGAAACATTATAAAAACTCTGTAGTTCTTCAATAAATCGCCTTTTGCCTCCTGAGCAACTGGTCTCCCTGTGTCTTCAGTCTCTCGCCTGACTCCTTCCCCGCGCTGGCCGCGGCACCTGGCAGGTAAATACAAAAGAGATTGAGGACAGCAAACATGCAATATCAGACATGGCATCAATGAACATAAAGAGATATCTTCAGGACCTCATAGATGAGTTTAAAAGTGAAATATTTAACCAAATAAAGCAAAATATAAGTAGATTAATAAAAGAAATGCTAAGCACCTCTCAAAATGACACAGACAGAAGAATGGAGGAGCATAAAAAAAGAAGAGAAACATTTGATGAAGAATATAAAGAAAACATAGAATACATGAAGCAGGTTCAAAGAAATTACCAGGAAACAAAAAACTCCATTGAAAGCTGGCAAATGCTTGAAAGAAATTAAGGATAGACTATCAAAACTAGAAGACAGGTTTGCAATATGGGATCATGAAAGGAAAAATTTCTTAAAAATAACAAGGAAACGGGCAGTAATAATAGAAAGGCTAGAAGACAAGAGGATCTATAATTTAAGACTAAAGAGTGTGAATAAAAAAGCAGGGGTACAAATAAAGGAGCTACAAAGGCTATTCACAGAAATAATTAAGGAAAACTTCCCAAACATAGGAAAAGAAAATGATATTCAGATGTATGAGGCATACAGAACTCCAGCTACCTACAACCAAAACCGAGTTATACCCAGGCATATAATAATCAAGATCCCAGAAATTCAATATAAGAACAGAATATTAAAAGCCATCAGAGAAAAGAACCCGATCACCTATAAAGGAAAACACATCAAAATCATGGCAGACTTCTTGACACAGACCATCAAATTAAAGAAGAGCTTGGAGCAAAGTATTCCAAGCCCTGAAAGAAAATAACCTCCAGCCTAGATTGATACCCTGAAAAACTGTCTCTAGAAATTAATGGAGAAACAACATGCTTCCAAGACAAAGAGGAACTGGTGGAATTTGTGACCACCAATCCAACTCTACAGAGAATACTGAAGGACATTCTAGAGAGAGAGAAACATACCAGGATTCCAGGAACAGTGGCAGAGAGGCCTCAATGAATGGAGCAGAAAGTGGAATGAAGAAGAAAAGCAGACAACTAATGGCAGAAAAAGAGCACAACAGAAAAGAGCCAGAGAAGGTAGGCTATAATCTCTAATATAGATGGCCTTGATGCACTAAAATAAAAAAGAGAGAGAAACACAGGCAGAGTAGATCAGGAGGTCGGGTCCACCAAGATGATCTTTCTAGGAAATATAATTAACCTGAAAAAGGGTTTATGGACCGAAAATCAAATATGAGAAAACTGCTCTATGTGACAGGGAACCAGAGAGTAACAGGGGCAACTCGACCAGTATTTGTGGATAGGATGGAAAGACAGGCTTTAATAGGTAAAGGAATACAACTAGAGATCAAGTCCAGATGGAAGAAGGTTCAAAACCACTTAGGTAAATAGCAGATTGCCCCCCGCAATCTAAAAACTGAGGGTGTTGGTGAGACCCAAAAATGCACAGTGCACCCTGGGAGAGTGAAAGGGGAGGAATAGTTTTTAAAAAGATGGCAGAAGATATTGTTAATAGTGTATGAGGATTTAAAACCCACATTACTCGCACTGCTCTCCTTAGATAAATTTTATTCTGTTCCAGTT
This sequence comes from Cavia porcellus, assembly GCF_034190915.1. NCBI lineage: Eukaryota > Metazoa > Chordata > Mammalia > Rodentia > Caviidae > Cavia > Cavia porcellus. The sequence continues at coordinate 38,481,738 of NW_026947501.1, read as the reverse complement.
TGTTTATTTGCACTAGATCTGAAGGCACAGAAGCTATCCCAAAAATAACAGGATATAGTATAGTAATCATCTTTAATTTCCTATTAACTTAATCTGGAGCCCTGTATAACTTATACTGTTTTATCATGACTGATCTTAGTTAAATCTGGTTTGTCTGATTGCTATTTGGTATTGACAGATATTATTCAAAACTGTTATGATTGATAGTAGCAAGTCTGAGAGTATAGGCAACTATACTGAAGATGACAAGATTCACTACAATACCCATTCTGGTTTGATTACCAGTTTTTAAAGTTTTACACTATCTACAAAGTTGAGTTTTTATTAATATTATGAACTGCTATATTCAATTATACTATGTCTGATGATATAGACAATTCTATTGAAGATAACAAGAGACAACACAGTAACCATTGTAGTATATTCATTATGTGTTTATAGGAATATGTTTTGTTTTGTCTTGCTTTGTTTTGTTTCTCCCTCTAATATAGAAAGGATAGAAATACATGTTAAGACTCAAGCTTGCGTAAAACCTATAAACAATTTATGAGCGCTGATCTGATGACACATGATGAAATGAACAAATACTTTGAAGAAAAAAAAGACACTACAGTACCCAGTGCTGATCCCATAGTGTTATGATGTAAAATCCAGCAATACTATTATTCTTTGTTCGGAGTGATTTTAGCCTGCTTTGGTTTGCTGAATCTCAACATAAATAAAGATATGGATAACTGTATGTATGTTTAAGTGTATAAGATTGATAACCATATTATTAAGTTTTTGTTGTATAGTTGAACAGAACTGTTTGCAGTCTCGCTGTTTGAATCCCCACTTCGTATGTTTCACTTTTGTATCTTGAACAACTATTTGTAAGAGGACAATCATCAACTAGTGATTTCTTACTGTTTCTTTTTTCTTTGAAAGTATGTATTATTTGTGCCCATTTTCTGTTTTGGTTAGTCTTTCTTTAAATAAAATTTTAAAAATCCAAAGAAGAAGAGGAGAAGGAGGAGGAGGAGGAGGAAGAAGAAGAGGAGGAAGAAATAATGAGGAGCTATGTATCTTGTGGTTTGTTTTTCCTCCTGGCGTGGGGAGGATCTCTGGATCCTCCAGAGCTGGAGTTGGAGACAACACCGCTCTTCTTTCTGAGTGACATCCCATTTAGCAGCCAAGCTTTTGGAGGAGGTAAGCCAGTACTGCAGATATTCTTGGCTTATTTATCCTGTCGTGAAATTACTGCCATATAAATTGGGACAAGAACAAATGGCTTAGTTTGGTCCCAGTAGTCTCAGTGGTGTCACACCCAAGGCAAAACCTCCTCCCCATGAGTGGGAGGTGGGATAGAAGCTAAAACCCTCCACTGGCCAGCCATGTTTACCCGGGACAGGTAGCTAGAGCCAGATGAGAAGTGTTGATGTCCTGCCCGTCTTAGGAAGATATTGCTATAGTTGAGAGGTGGAGAGAGGAGCTGTGCCCTTGGATAAACAAGCCTAGAGTGGAGGATTCATCTCGTTGAGCTGAGAAAGTGGAGGCGTAGGGCCTGTGTGGACTTCAGTATACTCTTGTTCTTTGTGCTGAATTTTAATATTTTTCTTGAATAAATACTTCTTTATTTGCTATATGTCTTTGGGATCACTACCAGAGGTTTTAAGGTGTTGGGTTTTTAAAAAAATAATTTTCACCACTTTCACTGAGGAGCAGGTCCACAGAACTCCCCAGGCTCTCATGCCAGGAAGCCTCCTCTCCTGGCCTGTTTTTGTGTTCCCAGGCCAGTGAGCCATCTTGAGATAGAGAATGGGAAGGAGATATCAGACCCAAAGCCACACAGCTCCCATTGGCGGAGGGCCAGTCTCGAGAGAAAGAGTCAGCTGTGAGCTATTAGGAGTCAGCTCCACAGCAGCTGTGGGTTGGACATCTTTACCACTTAGCATCTGAGTGGGCAAGAACAGAGGTCCACTGAATTTTACTTAGAATCAACACTAAGGTGATCCAAGGTACCCACTCACAAGGTCATGGGAGCATAGGCTTCACATGGAAAATGTCTCCTTAAATTTTGTTCCTTAGGTGCCTGCTCTAGGTTGGATTTTAAGTATCCCCCAAGGATCATGTGCTAAAGGCTTGGGCCCTGGCATGGTGTTTTGAGAACATAGTGAATTTTTTAACTGGTCAGGCTTACTGGGAGACTTGTGGGCCACTGCGGACAACGAAGGGGATTGTGGGACCCTGGTTCCTTTCTTTCTTTCTTTTGCTCCATTCCCATAAAGTGAATACTGTAATTTTGCTCTGCGTGATGTACTGGCTTTGCAACAAATCCAAATGCATTATCCCATCTGATCATGGATAGGAAAGTTCCTAAAATAGGAGCCAAAATAAATCTTTTCTCTTCATATGTGGTCCAAGTGGTTGTTATAATGATGGAAAACTAGAGTGGTGGTAGTGATACAGGATGTGTGATATAACACTGCCAAATAATCCACATAATGTAAGGAAAATATTATAACTCCCAACCTGCTAGATGTCTAAAATCGTGTTCTCCAAAAGTGAGGGATGAGTTCTAGAAACACCAGAAGTTTAGAGTAGGAAGATTTTATGGAGAGAAAGAAGGCTTCTGTCTAAGAGTGACAGAAGGAGGCCTAGAAAGTGGGATGTCCACGTACCCTGCTTCTCAAGGGTATTTTATTGAGCAAATCCACAAAGTGAGGTGGTATCAAGGAGGGACAGAACTATAATCAATAGGATTACAATAAGATTAGTCACATAGGAAATATTAATCCAACGTAAAATCACACGATGGATCTGAGACGGGACAAAAGTACAATGAACCAATTAAGATTACGACAAGTATAGTCACTTAGGTAATAATGCTTAAATGGGGATCATATTGGGAAGCAAATCACACTGCAAGTGCACATGGGATGGACAAGGACCTTCTTAGAAGGGCTAGGTTAAGGAAATTTAGAATGTTTAGAATATCAATCACTACTGTAAGTCCCTAGAGGAAGTGTGGGGATGTAATCAGTCCTCTTCTTGAAGCCTGGCTTTCAGTGAATGTGCTTCCACAGTAGTCTCCAACACTGACCTTTTGAGGGCTCAGCCCTGTCTGACTGGCTACAATTTTTTTAAATAATTTAGCTGTTTATAATAGTAGCAAGGTAGAGAAGGACAAATGAGTCAAAAATGGTGAGGGAAATCCAACAGGTCTCAGTAAGTGCTTGGAAAAGGAGGACATAAAAGAAGGGCCTGAGGTGATTTAAGTAGGCTGGGGGACCTAGTCACAAAATGAGAGAACAGGGAGAGGAAGCAGTTTGGGGGCGAGCTCTAATCCAGACAGGAAAGGATGAGCTGCTGGGACTCTTTGGCCATCTAAGATGGAACTAGGGGAGAAGATGTGCTGGGGGGCCCATCATCCCTGGAGGTAATGCCTGGACAATAATGAGTGTGATCACCAAGTGCAAAAGTGCAAGTTTGAGAAACACTACACTAGATGCTCTTGAAGGCAGGCTGCAGTTGTGGCCTCTACCTTATAGACTTACTGTGAAAAGGAAGTTTGGCAATTGACTACATACACTCAACATAAATGCATTTACTCATTTGTTTAATTAGCATTTATTAAATGCCAAGTATGCCTGGGGGCTAAATATGCCAGCACAAGTCAGATCCTAACCCTGCTTTTGTGAAGTAATAGTCTGGGAAATAAGTAAGAGGTAAGAAAAAGTAGTCCATAAAGAAACCAGTGCAATGCCTCATGCATTATAATGGAGGTGTTTGCAGGGTGTTACTGATGCATGGGAGTTTGAGGAATTGGTTATCGGAGGAGTCACCAGTGGGATAAAAGGCATGGATATGGTTAATGGAGCAATCAAAGGATGTGTCATTTCAGGGCCAGAGCTAGGATGAGGTGAGGCTTTGTTAGTCAGCTCCCCATCACTGTAACAACTACCCGAGATGGGATCTTTCCCATTGTATCGTCACTTCAGTGTACTGAGGCCACATCTGCTTCTACTTGGTCTTGGGTCATCTGAGAATATAACAAAAGCCTAGGATCACAAATTTCTTCCTCTGAAAGCATCACTAGTGAACTTTTTGGCTGTTAGATTATATCTAGTAGATCTATATTATGGTATTAATATCAGCAGACATTAATACGAGCACTTACAGGCATTTCTTTCTTCCATTAGAATGAAAGAATCTCTCTGTACTCTGGAGTAGTCAGGAGACATGGCATAAGTTCTCTTAGTCCAAAACCCTGGCTAAAATTCTGTTAGTCCCCCTAAAGGGACTAAAGATTCAGCTCAGTGACACGAGTGCCTGCTTGGCAAGTATGAGGTTATGAATTTGATCCCTGGTACAAACAATCAACCAAAAAATTTTTGGTAGTCCCTCTTTACAAGGATAATATAAAATGAATGAGAAAAATGTTCATGACTTGGATGTTCATTAAGATGTAAAACCACCGCATTTGTTGAAAAGAATTGGATCAAACATTTTTTTGAAACTTCTAATTAAGCGATTTGTTTATACTATCAAAAGACAGACTGTTCTAATTGGCAAAAGACAACACAGTACTGAAACTATCATAATAAAATTCAAAACAAAATACTGACTTGCACCTGAATTATTTTGCTCACTTATGTTCATCTCACAGCAAACTCTAGAACGAAAGAATCCATATAGCAGATAATCATGTGCAACATTTGCCTGTAACAGCAGCTTCTTCACCTGGGAAACTGTTCCTGTTCCCCAGTACATAAGTCTGCATCTGTGGGGTTTGCACTCTGGTAATAGTCAAAGTGGGTGGCACAAATGGGGCATTAATTCTCAAAGGCATGGTGATTGGGCCAGGAATGGTCACATGACCTAAGCCTGGCCAATCAGAGTTTTGCTGTGGAATATTTCTCATTAAAATTTAGAAAAGAGCCCTATTTCTTGTCTGGTGGCACACTGTAGAGATGTACAGCTGAAACTTCCCATGTCATGACTCCTACCTCATAAAGGAACCAGTTTAAGAGGCAATGCTAGCAAAAAGACAGACACAGATTTACACACAGAAATAGTCTTGGCAGAGTATAGACCCTGGATCCAGCTGAACCTGAGGCCAAATTTATTCCTCCCCTTTCTGTGGTATTTCTCCCTGAGCCAAGACATTTCCTCTGTGTACCTATGCTAGTTTGAAGAGCCTTGACTGGTAAATCCTCAAGGGTAACCGCCATATTTTGTATTGATTTGTGCTTTGTGGCATCTAGAATGAGCAGAGTGTTTGATGACAACCTGCTGATGGATTAAAAACTAATATATAAAATGATTATCTGAATCAAATTTAACTGATTCATTTCCTTGAAATCTCTAACTGAATGCAAGTATACTTAGGTCACTCGCACACATAAACAGACTTACTTTGATAGTCTCCTTTCAGCAGACTGCAAGTGTGTGCACACACACTCACACACACACCCACTTACGTGCAGTCATGCAAATACAATATTCTGGGGACACAGAAAAATCTTTGAAAGTCAAATTACTCAAGGTCAAGTTATTTAGGGAATAGATTTAGTATTATCTGCAATATAGGGAAGAAAAGTGATACTTTTCAGCAGCTCTCTATGCTTTGTATTGTAATATACTTCCTTCCATGGCTTCTTGAAAAACCCCACCGGGTAGGCATTGTTAACCCCATTCCACAAATGAGGAAGTTGACTGTAGAAGTGAAACTCAAAGCTGACATCTGTTCCCTAGAACTGGAATTTAGAACCAAGCCTGGCCCCAGGCTCCTTAAACCATGCTGCCTCCTTGTGGACTACAGATTCCTCCTGGGGCAAAACAGAAAGCACAATAATCCATTTCTTGGAACACACCCAAGCTTTCTAGAATCAAGAGAGTTGTGCAAATCCAGGACATTCATCCATGTGGAGACAGATGATCACTTGTTCGTAAGTGGAAGATAGCATTGGTGACCTGGTGGCTGATTTGCTTTGTGAGGGCCCTGGGGGCACGGATAATGAGGGACACAGAAAAGAAGACAGTTGTCAAGGACGGCGGGAGGACTGTGGTCATAGGGCCAATGGGTGCAGGCAAAGAAGGAGAGATGGGGGACCAGGTCGTTTGCTGAAGCCCTAACCAGGTCCCAGGGCTCTTGGCTCACCTATTGATGGCAATTGTGCACTCAGACTGTCTCAATCCAATGCTTAGCACAAGACAACTTCTATGTTTCTGGGTGAACTATGAAACTAAGAGAGATGTATTAGATAGCATTGGAAGACTAGTAATCCCCTGACTGCCCCTTAAATTCTCCCAAAATCCATAGGAAGATGAAGGTAGCATCTCAGTGTTGCAACACCATGGAAAACTAAGAACAACATGTTTTCAGTAGACAGATGAATTGGGATCTGACTCCGAGGCAGGCAGGTTTGGCCTTTTACAGAAAAAACCCAGGCTATGGTATCTGACATTTACCCCAGCTGGGTCTCATGAATACTGTATTTAAGAAAGCAAGGTTGATCCTTCTATTCAGGTTATATCCTCTAGCACATCCACGCAAGGCAGAGGCAAACAAATCTAGCATTTACCCCTCTAAATCCCTTGAATATTTCTTAATATGCATTGCGCAGTTTGTTTATGTGTGCCCTGCCTTTGTGCTTCATTTCTATCATGCTTGCATTCCACATTTACGGAAGTAGGTGCTGCCAATCCCGGGGAGCTTGACAACAAGTGAGTGCGCTGTGTGTGTACGCCAGGAGGCTGGGAGGAAGCCCATACACACACAGACATTCAGGAAAGTTGATTCTGCGAGTTGAGAATCGTCTGTGGGAAAAACCCAAAGGAACCCACAGAAGCTCACATCAGGAATATTCCAGAGAACCAGAAAACCATGGAGAGGACTATGAGAAAGGTGTCACATCAGAAGCCCACAGTTTCCTTGGGAAAGAGGGGTACAGGCATGGAACTGAGAAATCAATGGGGTCCACACTGTGGAGATTGGGACCTCGAGCCACCTACTTTCACACACTGTGTGATCCCATCCTGCTTGTTTGATGTGGAGCAAAGAGAAAGACAACATTGGACCTAAAACAAAATAATGAATAGGGAAAAGGAGACAGCATTACAGAGAAGTCATAGGAAGGCAAAGACTAAGAAGCAGATCGTACGCATATATTGGTCACTGGTACGTGGTGTATACTGCATGTTAGAGGCCAATGCCATGGCCTCCTAGCTGAACAGAGTGACCATACACAAACCTTCTCACCCTTTAATGAATCCAGATAAATCTGGGTGATGTGTGGCGCATGATTCAACCAGCGAATTCTATAAACATAAGCCCTTGCTACATTCCCTGTACCACAGCATGAGTTCCATGATCAGAGACAAGTTAATGTGAGTTAGCAGAGTGCTGAGTAAGACAGTTTGTAGATCTATGTATAGAGATGCAGTCGAAAACATGTCATTAGACAAAAATGGTCCAATATAATCAACCCAAGACATAAGGGCTGGCTGCCCCTTCAAGGGAAAGTGTAATAATAAAGCCTGAAATCTGCTACTGAGACATCACTACAGATCCCTGCACATTAATGGAATAATAAAGGAAATGTTGTGAACTCTATACCCATAAACTGAATCAAAAGGACCAATTTTACCAATTTTTTGGGAAAGTACAATTGGGTGAAAATCACACAAGAGGAAATAGATGATCTGAACAGGCCTATAACAAGTTAAAAATTGAGCCAGGTGTGGTTGTGTACACCTATAATCTCAACAGCTAGGGGGCTGAGACAGGACAAGTGCCATGAGTTTGAGGCTAGGTTGGGGTACATAGTGAGCTCAGGTCTGAGCTACATGGGAGATCCTGTCTCAAAGCAAAACAAAACAAAACACACATGTGTACAAAATGAGTAAAAAGTGGGATCAATAATTAATGATCTTTCTTTTTATGCAAATGTGATGATTTAATGATTATTGTTATAGCCTAGTTCTAACCCTTGTGCCTCATTTCTGTTTTGTATGCACCGCTCAGCCCCCTCTTTCCCTTCCTATCTTTCTAGGTTGTTTCAGTTTCCTGAGAAAGCTGTAAAAGCCTTAGGTGTCAGTTTCCTGTAACCCCCTCCCCTACCCCTCATCCTGCTATCTGTAATAAAATGTGCTGTTGTTTAAGAAATGCTTAACTTCAAGGAAATTACAGGAAGTTCTATAAGGCCCAGATGCTATCTAACTGTGTCAGGGATTACAACATTCCTGTGGTTTTTAGCTTTAAAAGCTTAATCCCTCAGCTGTGAGGTGCACAGTCTCCAAATTGGCTCCAAATTGGCTCCCGGGGATTGCGTTGCCAAGGCCTGGCCTAAAATACAGCCTTTGCTCTCCAAATTTTAATTTCTTGCTTCTTTGGGTTTGATTCTGGGGTCCGAGCTATCACAACTATAAGCAAGACAAAGCAATAAAACTGTGCTTCGTTGCAGTCTGGGAACAATGAAATATTTAGCTACAATTTCCCATAGAAACATGGAACAATATTCATATAGAATAAACAGCCTCACAAGTAACTGATGGGTGATGAACACACACCAAGTCCAGCCAAAGCAGAACACAAACTGAGAATTGTTGGGGTTATTCATATTTTAAGTTAACATACTTGCTGTATTCAAAAATTCCTGAAGTAGGTCATGATAAATTGCTTCTAGTTATAGATATTACAAAGATGGCATATTCCATTAACTGTTGTGATTTTTTTTTTTTTGAGACAAGGTGTCGCTATGGAGTTCAGACTGTCCTGAGACTCTCTATGTAGCCCAGGATGGCCTCAAACTCCTGGCAATCCTCCTGCCTCAGCATCCTGAGTGCTAGGATTACAGGCATGAGCCACCAGGTCCGACTCCATTAACTGTTAAAATAATTCCTACATTTGAATTAATGATCTTTCAAAACAGAAATCATCAGTCTATGGGATTTATTGGTGAATTCTACCAAAGACTTAAAGGGAAAACATAATACCAATACTCTAAAGTCTCTCCTGGAAGACAGAATCAGAGGGAACACTTCCTTATTTAGCCTATGAGACCAGCAGCAACCTAATAATAAAGCCAGACAAAGACATTAAAAGAAAATAGGACTACAGATAACAATTTCTCATGAACATGGAGCAAAAGTTTTTAGCAGAATATTAACAAATTGAGCCTAACAATGTAGAACAGGATTATGTACCTTGACCAAGTAGGATTTATACAAGTATGCAAGGCTGGTTTAACATTCAAAAATCAATTAATATATTTTATTACTTCAGTAGGCTACAGGAGAAAAATACATGATTATATCAATAGATGCAGAAAAAACATTTGACAACCCTCAATACCTATTTCCTGATAAAAACTCAGGCTGGGTGTGGTGGCACATTCCTGTAATTCCAGCACTTGGGAAGCTGAGGCTGGAGGATTATTGCAAATTCCAGGCCAGCCTGGCTTACAAAGTGAGTTCAAGGCCTGCCTGGACTGCATCATGAAATTCCATCTCAAAACAAAACAAATGAAAAACACCTCAGCAAATTAGGAATAGAAGGGAATTTTCTCAATTTGATAAAGGATACCTACAAATATTGTAAAACTATCATACTTAAAACACTGTAAAACTGTCACATGTAAAACTATCATACTTAAAACACTGTAAAATTGTCACATCAAATGTAATGATGAATAAGGCAAGGATGTTGCCTTTTACCTCTCCTTTTTGACATTGTTTAGGAAGTTGAACCAGTCAATTCTTACTAGAGAAACAAATTGAATGTGAAATATATCAATACAACGCCAGGTGTGGCAGCGCACGCCTGTAATCCCAGCACTCAAGAAACTGAGGCAGGATTACCACGAGTTCAAGGCCAACCTGAGGTACATAGCTCAAACTACACACTGAGATCCTGTCTCAGAAAAACAAATGATACATAAATGTATGAGAATTTATAAGACAGACTTACCATAGCCATGTGTGGAAGTGTGCAAAAGGGCTGTTTGTGAGCTGTATATCTGAAGAACACAATCAAAGGTCCAAAGCCTGGAGCTCACCGTAACATCCTCACAAGTCCTTGTGAGGAGGCCAAAAAGTCTGCAAGGAAAGGCTTACAAATATGTGCCAGGGGGGCTGGGGATTTAATTCAGCGGCATAAGCACCTGCCTTGCAAGCAGGCGGTTGTGAGTTCGATCCCTGGTACCGGAAAAAAGGAAAAAAAAAAAAAAACACAAATATGGAAAGGTGAAGGCAAATCTCCGCCTTCCTTCCCTTTCATTCCATCCACCGGTGGGCCTATTGTTTGCAGCAACTCACATGCAGGGTGAGGCATCTGTCTTCAGTAAATCCCTTCAGCTACATCCAGAACTACGCTGATCCAATTTAGCTGAGCTTCTCTTACTCAAGGTGACACCACCTGTGGGTTATCACAGTATGCAACATCAACAGTGATCCCCGATGTAAACTATGGCCTTTGAAGGTAATGTGTTCATAAAGTTCACCAGTTGTGTCCCTGTCCCACTGTGGTATGGGTCGTCAGCAGTGAGAGATTCATAGGAAACACGTATGCGAGAAATCTCTGTACTTTCTGCTCAGTTTTGTATGAATCTAAAACTAACTTAAAAATAAAAGACTGCCTTCCACAAACAATAATCTACTTTTAAGAGGGGTCAGGTCGGAAACAGAGTTGTGTGATCAAATAAATACGTATCTGAAACAAAAATTAGTCCATGGCTATCAGTCTCAGCCTGCTAAACTTATTTTCCTAAAAGAAACTTAATTTTGGCTCCAAGACTTCATTCTTCCCACATAATCCATCTCAGATTCTCTTGGGTCTCTCTTCCTGCTGCCTCATAGGTGAGGCCAAGGAGCCCTGAAAACCAGACTGCGGGGGGTGTCGCTCTACTGCATGCCATCACAGTGGCCACTGTCTTCGTTTCCGTCCAGGCCAGCAGTATTTTTAAGTATGGTGACCTTTGGGTCTGAAGTCATGTGCGGAACTCAGAAATCTTTGCTGATTTTGAGAACGCCCTAGGGCTCCCCCTGCAGGACAGTGTGAGACAATGCTGTGAGATAACAGGAAGGAAAAGAGGCGGAGCTCCGGGGCTCTGGGGTGTCCAGATAGCTAAGTCCTTTTCCTCGTTGCTGAGATACAGTACCCGACCCTCGAAACTTGAAGGAGAGGTTTATTCTGGCTCACAGTTACAGGCTCCAAGGCAGAAACAGCGTGGCAGAGGGGCATCGCGGAGGGAAAGCTGCTCACACCATGGTGCACAGGAAACAGAGAGGGAAGGAAACCCCAGGGACGGAAACACCCTGCCAGGCCAGCTCCCAGTGACCCGCCACTTTCCACCACGCCCCACCTCTTAAGGTCACATCCATCAGTCTCACCCCTATGACTCAATAAATTTCAAAAAACCCTGCCTCCGAGCATATGAGGGTGTGGAGGGAGGGATCATTCTTGGTTTAAACCATGACACCAAATATCCCTGTCTGTTCTGTGCACGTTTAACCACTGTCAAATGGGATAATCAAATTAAGATTTTTACTTCCTCTCCAGTTGTCTTTTGCTCCGTAGCCAGAGAGAACATTCATGCCCTCTTACCCATGTGTGGTGGAGGCCACACTGGTTAATTTAAAATACCCCTCAATCAGCTTTCCCATTACTCTCACTGTTCATTATTTCCTCACTGACGTCTGCCATGAAGTCGCTGGTCTTGCACCTGATTCTTAAAAAGAGGAAGGATTTGAGCTGGATATGGTGGCACATGCCTGAAGTCCCAGCACTCTGGGAGGCTGAGGCAGGACAATTGTATTTTTGAGCCTAGCCTGGACAATTCAGCAAATTAGACCTTGTCTCAAAGCAAAAAATAAAAAATAACTGATTTGGTCATATAGGGACTTATTGAGACTTTCTTATAAAAATGCAATTCTTTTTTTGTTTTTGGTGGTCCTAAGGTTATACCCTAGACCTTGGGCCAAAGGTTTAGCTCAGCGGCATAAGCACCTGCCTGGCAAGTGTGAGGTAGTGAGTTTGATTCTTAGTACCAAAAAACAACAAAAACCCAAGGCCTTGCGTATACTAGGGAAGTGTTTGTCCACTGAGTTATATCCCTAGCCCTCTTTTATTTTAAGATAGGGTTTTATGAAGTTTCCCAGGCTGAGGGGCAGAACCTTGGGGGGACTCAAGTTGGCCTGACTGCTGGGTTCAAAGCCATTCAGACTAACTCATTCTGGTGGAGCAAGGCATCCCCATGGAAACCGATCCAGAGTCCCTGGAAGATCTGGATGCTAAACACAAATGGGCGGCCTGCTCTGCACCCCTGAAAACGCAGAGCTTGCATGACCAGCCGTGTGGTGCTCCCTGTTCCAGTGGACCTGGCTGCCAAGGCAAGCCCTGCGTTTTTAGGAAGATGACTCGATACTGAACTGGACCAGGATGCTCACTTGGAAATTTCACCGGGAAATGGCCAAGACATGTGCATCTCTTGAGTCTGTGCTCCCAGACAATGCGGGAGGACATTTGCAGTTAGGAGCGGGGCCTCACCTTCCCTAGTGCAGAGACTGAGATGAGAATGTGATGAAATGATCTGGAGTCACTTGGGGTTCGAATTGGAAGCCAGGCCTCTATAATTCAAAGCCTTTGTTTGTTGAAAGAGCAAAGAAACAAGATTCCCAGAGCCCACTAGACATCCCACTCAAGCTACCCTTGGAAGCAGTGTGCCCTGGCAAACCTGTATGACACCTAGAGGTCCCTCTGTAAGGAAGGAGGTTCTGTGGCAGTTTTTGACCCAGCCAACACTACTTGACAGCAGACAGCAATGTGCTTTAATTTTGGGGAACAGATTGGCTACAAGACCTTCTTGGTTGAACCCCTCAATGGGGCTTCCAAGGTTATAACTTACAAATATGTGCAAACAAAGCCAGGTAGCCCTGACCATGTCCACTGGGACAGTGACAGAGCCATGGAAGATTTCATTTAGTGCTGAGAGGAGTCAGATGAGCTGCTGAATGAGGACCCAGATGACAGCTGTCCTGTATCAAGATCATGGAGTGGGGCAGAGCTAAGCTGTGAACCGTGTAGCTGCCCACACGCAGAGCCAGATTGTTTATTACCTCATGAACATCTGCATGACGCCCACTTCATCACCCTCTGCCAGCCTGGGGAGAGACAGCGCACATCAAGAGCCAGATTGGCAGGAAGCCAGGTGTTCCCCGTGGGGTTGGGAGTTTGCCAGAAGTCTGGCTCTGTTCATGAGTGACCAGGACACCACAGCTCTGAAGAGCTGCACAAGCCAGATGCAGAAGACGCCCCTGATGGCTAAGGTGTGCCTTGTGGGCTGTGGAGGTCCTCGTCTGTGAGGAGATGAGAGGAAGCTCAGGCCCATTATCTGCTGGAGTCTGCTCTGCACTGCCTGCCCGGGCACCCCAAAAGGATTTGAGGATTTGGTGCAGTGACTGGAGTCTGTCATTGTGGAACTGCACAGGAAAAGGATGTGCTGATCATCTGTCACCAGGCCGTGACGTGCTGCGTCTCAGCCTGATGAGATGGCAGAACAGCTGCCCTACCTCAAGTGTCCTGAAGCACTCAGGCCTGAAGCTCACTTGTGGCTTAGCGTTCTAAAGTGAGGTCCATATTCCTGGATGTGGCAGCTGGGAACATGCCCGGAGACAGCCCTCAAAACGTGGACATCTGTCAGCCTTCAGAGGAGGCCCTTGTCACAGTTCCTACTCACCAGTAACCGTGTCTTGTCCACTGCTGTGCCTGGGCAGGTGTAGACCTCTGTGAACGAGGTCATCCCAACCCCCATGGTGGGTGCAGCTGCCACTGTGCAGGAACATTCTCAGACCCTCCAGCCCAGCCCACCTGCCTTCTTGTTGACAGCAACAGGTTTAGGTACAGCAGCTGACCTTGCACAAGGAACCACCACCCCAGACATCCCTGATCCACAGGGTGAAGTTGCCAGGCCCCCGGCCCCTCGGTTGCAGCTCTCAGATGGTCACTGTCTCCAGGCCAGCTGGCTTGTGATATGAGCAACTTAAATGTGAAATGGAAACTGAGATGCTGTGGCCCAGGTTGGACCAGGAGACCCCCATGCAGGGCCTGTCTTTTCTCTCCTCTTGACGGCTCTTTATTGAGTCAGTGACCAGGTCATCCTGAGACCCTGAGTTTCTGCCACCTTAATCAAGGAGGGAAGGACTGAAGAGTGGCAGCCACTGTCCAGCTTCTTGGGCTGTGTCACCCATTCTTGTGGACACTCATGAAAGCAGCATGCTGGCTTTGCTGAGGAAACCCATGGGAAGGGCAGCATTTGGGGTCTCTCCTCAGCTGTGTGTGCAGTGTAACTGGGAGCGCTGGTGGCCAATACCAACTGCTCTCACAGCAAAGCCATTCACAGACAGGGCATTTGTTACCTCCCTCGTGCACACTGTGAAGTATTCTGGGAGGCCAGGTCTCCCTTTCCCAGGAGAGATATGAGTTACCTTCCCAGCCGTACACCTTGGTGGCCAGGGAAAGGCTGCCACATGTCTATGGCTGCCTTTGTCCATGCAGGAGTGTTCACTGGTGGCAGACACATTCACTACGAGTGGTTCAGAGACACCTGCTGTGGTCTTGTAAACCATGTCCTGGAACTTGCTGGTCTCTATGTGTGGGACTGAGGAAGGGAGAGGACTGAATCCAGAAGTAGCCCCTGACTAAGAGAGGATCTCTCTAGCCATGCTGCAGCTTTGATTTGCATGCAGGGAAGCCAGGTAGAAACAGCTTTATGATGTCTACCGTCTGCCATGGCTCTGAGTTCTTTTGAGGCCAGGCTGTGGATTCACAGCTGGCCAACAGACTGACAGCCCATAGTGAAGCCAGAAAGTGTCTAGACCTGCAGTCAGTACCCTGCTGCCCACAAGTGGCCTTGCGGAAGTCAAGCCCCTGGATGCCAAGCCCACTGTGTCCCCAGCACAGTGCCTGTGCCTGGCAGAGCAGCCTGCCTCTTATAGCTTCCTGGGGTTTACAGTTTATAGGAGCCATCTGTCCCTGAGAAAAGCCAGTGTCCCTGCCACTGGCCAGTGGTCTCTCATCTTCCTGTGTTGTAGCAGCTGTGGACAGACACAGGCAGAGATGTCTGAGATGGGGCTGAGGCAGGACCCTCCTCCTGGACTCACCTTTTGTCGGGGTCCCAAGTCCTGACCCAGGCCCAGAGGACCATCCATTGCCTTTGGAATGTGAGGCCATAGCCTTTGTGGTCCTCAGTGTTTGGGTGCCACCTAGACATATTCACTTGTTGGCTATAGTGGGTCCCTTTGGTTAGTGGCTTTGCAAATACATCTAGATGTCACCTGAGGCAAGACACAGGCCCTTTTCGTCTGTGTACCCCAAGGAGCCAGGAGCTGCTGGATTCAGCTGTGAAACAGGACTGGAATAGGGCAAAGTCTGAGGGTAGGGGCAGTGCATTGCGGCAGACAGAGGAACTGTCTGCCCTGAGGCACATACCCTGCCGGATTCCATGTCTTAGCAAGGACAGGTGAAAGGATGGAAGGACAGGTAGCAAGGACAAGGAAAAGAGGTTTCCCTGCTTTTCCGGGAAGGAATGGCGTTGGTCATAGGCACACCCTGCACCATGTCCAACATTCTTTGCAATAATTTTTTTTTGTCTTTTTCATTTTTTATCGGTACCGGGGATCAAACTCACGACTGCCTGCTTGCAAGGCAGGTGCTTATGCCGCTGAGCTAAATCCCCAGCCCCGCGATAAATATTTTTTTTAAATTCCCTCTGCCCCCAAAATGTTCAGGCTGACCTTGAATTTGCAATCCTGCTTCAGCCTCACAAGTAGGTGTGTCACTATGCTCACCACCGCAATTCTTTTTTATATTTATTTTTATTTTGTTTTTGGTACCAGGGCTCAAACTCACGACCTCATGCTTGCCAGGCAGGTCCTTATGCTGCTGAGCTAAATCCCCAGCCCCAGTGCTTTTTTATTATATTAGAAGCTGTTGAAGTGGATATGGATTCATTTGCTTTAATATCAGGCATGAATTTATCTTTATGTAGCTTGTATATCTTTCCTATGACTGTGTTGTTTTTTTTTAATTTTTTTTTTTTTTTTTTTTTGTGTGTGTGTGTTCTGTTTTTAAAAAAAAAACAACAGGATTCTGCAATATTGATCTGGCAAGTGAAAAAGAATCTCTCCTTATTTCAGTGATTGTTTCAGATAGAACAGAGATTGAAATGAACTGCAGGTCTCTGGTGGAGGAGGAGGAGGGGGAGAGACACGGGCGGCCAGTAAATAAACTGTGGAATGCCCCGCTGTCTGCCGTCAGGAACAGGTTTTATGAAGACCTCGCTATCGCACGGCTGCCTGTTTTTTTCTCCAACTCCTCTTGCACAAAGGAAGGAAAGATTTGAGAGATACGGGAAGAGGAAATGAAACGGGCAGAAAAGACCCTGCCCTCCCCCCACTCCTGAGCGCTGTCGGTCCACAGTCAAAGGTCTGTGCGCCTAGCGAGGAATCATGTAAGCTTCCAGAATTTAAGCTTTGGAATTCCGGCGGTGCACGGGTCCCTTAAAATGGGCTTTTTCTTTTTCTTTGAATTATAACGGTAACCTATGTTGAGTGGAAAAAACTTAGAAAATATAGGCCAGTAGAGAAAAAAATTAATCACTACCCAGAGATATACATTATCACCATCATCTCCTATTTTATTGCCTACCCAAACATCCTTCTTTATTTTAACTGAATCAGGAGTATACCACAGGCACATTATTTGAATTCTTTTCACATTTGAATGTATCCCATTAAAATGATCTGAATTATCACAAAATACATAGTCCATCTTGTAAAGATGCCGTGATTTATTTCACTTCATGGTATCACACTTGCAAGCATTTTCTCTCCTTTCTTATAAACAACATGGCAAGAAAAAATTGTTTACATTTGCTTACCCTAGGTTCCTTGTAAGAATGGAATCTTACGTCAAAGAGCATAAATTTCTAGGAAATCTTTAGTACATGCAAGACTGGCTGCCCATAAAGCCTCTACTACCTGCCTGAACCCCAATTTTTAACAAATTTTAAGTTGTGCAAAGTGTCAGAGTTCCGAACATTCTAAGGTAGTCAGGGGGTGTGCTACTTATCAATTCGTCATTTTTCAGCTCCAAATTCACCCTTTTTGCCTGCTCCTTGAGAACTGGGCTGGGATCTTTATTTTTCCTTTCCCGGTGACGCTAAAGTTTGGCCAGTAGAGGACGCTAGAGAGACACACTGCAGGGGAAAGTTTATCTCCATGCCTTCTTCCAGTGAACTTCCTTTTGCAAGGGGTTCCTGCAGTAAGCAGAGCTCCCCCATCCCAGGCTCCCTGGCACCCCATTGTGGCAGTTTTACAGTGGCAGGCCTCCAGAGACACCTCTCCAAGAGCAGCTTGCCCCAGCACTCTAGAGAGAGTGCTATACCAGCAGCTTTCCAGCAGCTTCCGGAACAGACTCAGCAACTGCTAGTGATTGTATGTCACACTGCGTGTGAGCCACATGCGGTCACAGCTCAGGCTTTTGAAAGGCGATTGTTTTACGGTGATTGACTTTCGGCTGATTTGCTGTTAAGGGGTGTGGCCTGATGGAGGAGACTGGTCGTTGGGGGCATGGCCTGGAAGAGTGCATCTCTCTCTGGGCTGCACCCAAAGCCAGCTGCTTCCTGTTTGCCCTTAGTAAGCAGCTTTCCTCCGCTGTGCTCTCTGCCTTGCTGCTTCTGCCTTGGAGCCAGCCATGAACTGCACCTGAGCCACCGGGAGCCAAAATAAACCTCTCTTGCTTTAAAGTGTGAGGTAGGGTATTTTGTCCCAGAAATAAGGCAAGTGACTAAGACAACAACTCTGTCGTCCTGTTGGCTGTGATGGCCCTAGGAATATCAGATCTGCTATCTCTGTGTTCTGTCGAGTTCTCTTTGCTTTGCTAATCAATCTGTTGTCACTCCAATCCACTATCAGAGTTGGTTATTTATTTTATTTATTTATTTATTTATTTATTGTGGTGCAGGGGGTCAAATCCACAGCCTCTTCCTTTCTAGACAAGTGTTGTAGCACTGATATATAGTCCACAGTAAATTCTCTGTAGCTAACTTTCCCTATTCAGTTCACTGTGTAGTGTCTTCTGCTTGGGCCCTCACTGATCCATAGTCCTGAGCTCAGAGAAGATTGATTGAAAATTGATTAAACTGACCTCCCAAACCAGCCTGGATCTCAGCTTTAACCCAGACCCAAATATACTATGTTGCAGTGTTAAGTAATTGAAAGTCTGACAAGTTTTCCTTTAAGCATTCCATTTGCACAGCTTTTATTGACACTCATTTAGGAGGCACAGTATAGATGTTTCAGAGCGATCCCTTCTTCCTCTTTCCTGGGAGCCTCCCTTGAGCACCCACCAAGTTCAGTCGAGTTCTCCTGCATTTCCTCTCTCCCCTTGTTAATGTCTCTCCAGACCCCTCTTCTTATTTCAAGTGTCGGATATCCCCAAAAACACACAGCAACAATTCTTGCTGTCTCTGGATAATTCTCTTTTCTTGCTCCTCTACTCCATACCAGTGGCATTTGGATTAACAGTCCCCAGCCATGACCTCGGGTGGTTAGTGACCTAGTGAACTAATGAGGATCATTTATTTTGCCTTTCCTGTTATCACTGAGAACCACCAGCACATGAAGCTGCCCAATTTGTGTGGTAAATAAAGGCTATCAGTGGTAACAGCTGCTTGGATCTGCTGAGTATAAAAGAAAACCCTCAATTTAAGGAGTAGGATTGTTACTAAGTCCTAATAAATTCTCCTTCACCACTTGCTGGACTTTACCCACATCTTTCAAGATCCAAATCACACATCGCTGTTTCGGGGATTCTTCCTGCCAGCTTATCTGTGGGAATGAAGCTCTCTGTCTCTGCACCTTTGTTGTGTTTATCTCTTGGCTGTGGTGCAGCTCACAGTAGGCTGGGCTGACACTCTTTCCTGTTAGGAGTTTTGAACTCTTGTTACAAAGTTGCTATATCGTTTTCATTTTTGTGTTGATTCATAATAAGTTCTAGCTGATGAATGCTACGTTGTTATGTTCACAGCAATAAAATCAGTAGCATGCGATAAATATGTGGAGGAAAATAAGCAGATTAAACGAACACTAGATAAGTGGTTCTCAAACTTCCCCTGTTAGAGTTCTGAGGAGGGCTTATTAAAACATGCATTCCTAGGCCCCATCTGTACAGTTCTGATTCAGTACATCTGGTGTGGGAATCCTAAAATTAAATTCCTCCCTAGGACACAGGTGATGCTGAATTGGCTGATTGGGGCCACACTTTGAGATCCCTTAAGGTAGCCCCCACTTCCATCTCAAATTCCCTGCATTGTGCTTCTGCACCCCCAGGTCTGAGCAAACGTGCACAGATCACTTATACCTAGAGCAGCATCTGGGGTAGACTCAGATTGGTGGAAAGACATTCAATCATTCAAACTCCGTGTTTCTTTCATAATTTCAATTTTATACCCAAATTAGGACCCTGTTGGACACCAGTAGCCCCAAGAGGGCTCTTCCCCCCAAGTTTAACACTCTCAGAGCTGGACAGAAGCAATTTCACCTCTCCTGTTTGCCTCCGATGGGCCCAGGCCTGAACATGATACCAAGACGTCAGCTGGCCAGCACCAGGGACTTTCCTCCACAATGCCAGCTTCTGCGGGCACCTCCTTGGCTCTGAAATTGTTGCCGAGTCATTCTAGGTCCCTGCATGGGATCAGTGCTAGGTTTGAACTTGAGTTTCACTTGAGGGCATCACTGAGTTGCTATCTGTTCAGCAGGACCTGAAGGATAGACTTAGAAGGATATTCTAAGCCCCCTGCACCCTCTCCACCCCCAGCTACTTTTCTGTGTCTTCCCCATTGGTTCCCCCAGGGGGCGCACCCGCCCCAGCCCGGAATTCAAAGGAGTCCCCCTGAGGGCTTTCCCATGGCACCATGGCTCTCCAGGGGGGACATTGAGCAGCCCTGTCTGGCTTCTCAGTGGAATAGATGGACAGCAGGGTTCAGGGGCTTGGAAGAGGCTGCCTGCTGGAGTTGAATTGCTGGGTCCAAATCCTTTCTTGACTCCATACTCCTGTGTGATCTTGGGCAAAGGACTCAGTATCTCTGAGATCTTGGAGAAACTACAGGATTTGTGTGAAGATGTAGCGATAACATTCCTTTAAAGCACCTTCCACCAGCCTACTACATGATACTGTTCTGTTAGTTACTATCATTATGCTTGGATAGACCGACTTCCATTGCAGTTGTGTTTTCTCATCTGATGGAGGCACCTTGGCAGCGCCACTGCACAGGCTTTTGCAGTTAGAGGAAAGGTGGGGGCAGATGTGGAGGGGGCAGACTAATCTGAGAGCGGGCGAGGAAGAAAAGGAAGCGCAGTGCATTCTGTGTGCCACTTGCTTTAAGCACACTGCTTGACATGATTCTCAGATTTAAACAAAAGAAATACAAGAATCTTAAGGCTGATTTCCAGGTGGGGAAGGAGGTGAAGGGAGGTTAAATAACCTGCCGAAGGACTGAAGGTAGCAGAGCTGGGGTTGAACCTAGGAGCGGAAGGCTGGGCTGGTTTTCCCACTAGCTTGTTTGGAAGCCAGGAACCTGGAGAAGAACAGAGGGAGTTCAAAAAGGAGAGGCATTTGATCAGGAGTCTGCATCTCAGAGGACGCTGTCATCTGTCAGCTGTACCCCAGAGGTCCCTTACAGGCAGTGGCAAGGGCCAAGACTCCAAGATCATCACAGCCCCAGAAGCCACCTCCCTCTGGCCCTGAAATTATATTCCAGCCCTCCTGACTTTTGACCATTACCAAATCTCTCTTGGACTGGGCTACGAATGGACATGTCACTTGATTGGGGCAAAGTCTAATGGTCTGATGGCAGAATGTCTGTCTCTCTTCTAGGTCTGCCAATAAGCAGTTTTGAAGCTCTGAGCAAGTTGCTTACATGCGTGGGTCTCAGTGTCTTTATGTGTAAAACGAAGAAATAATAATCCCTCTGAGAATTCTTCTGCACTCAGATAGGCTGTGTTTGTGAGGTTCTCAGCATAGTATGTGGCATAAAGGAAGCGTAAAACTGGGGTCATGAGTGTGTATGCAACAGTGTCTTCTTGGCTTTGCCCTCCTGTGAGTCAGTCTGAAGCCTAGAAGAGTCCTTTCCTGTCTCTGGTCATCAGCGGCTTCCTCCTCTCTAAAGTCACAGAAGAGCGTTTGGCTGGCTCTCGTTGCCAGCAAGTTCTGTGCTCTTAGCATGCACTGAATGCTGTAACACTCCTGACCACCCTTGGAGACAGGTGCTGTGCTACACTATTCTTGTTTCTCAGGGATTCCAAAGAAGCTTAGAAAGGTAGAGATGTGCCTAATGTCACAAGGCTATAGGTGACAGAGCTGGGAATCAGAGTTATTTCTTCAGGCACAATCCCATGGTGAAGTCCTCTGGGTAAAAGAGCCCTATGAAGCTCAGCTCGGTTGGGCTCTGGGGAAGCAGGGACCTCCTGCTTTTTCTGTGTTCCACCCCCAGAATCCCTAAGGAGCCTCCAGTTCAGGAGACCATGGTGCACTTTCCCGATGCTTTTCACAGTATTTTATTGTATTACTCATACACAGTTGTCCCTCAGCCTCCATCAGGGCTTGGCTTGGGACTTCCTGTGGATACCCAAATCCATAGACACGCAAGTCTCTTAAATGCAATGTTGCAGTATCTGTGTATAACCCACACCCGGCCTCCTCTATATCTGAAATCATCTCTTGCTTACTTCTAGTATTCAATGCAGTGTAATGTTAGGGAGGTAACTGCTATAGTGTATTGCTTAAAGACAATGGCAAGGAAAAAAGACTGTGATGTTCACTACTGACGCAGTTTTTTTCCAAATATTTTTAAACCTGGGTTTAGCTGAGTCTCTGGATGCCAGGCTGTCACACAGATAACCCACACTGTGCTGTGGCCCCTAGCTCCACTCTCCCTGGCAGTCCCTGGCTGTAGAATAAACTATATCGGCTCCTGAATCTCTACTTTCTTTTTAGACAGTTATTCCATCTGCAAGGCTCTGGATCGCTGCTCCACTCATTTAAATAAGAATGGCAATATCTCATGTTTGCAGAGAGCTTACTGGAGGCTAGACACGTGAGGGAAAATCCTCTCACATTAGCTCATTTGGGCTTCAGAACAAATGTTTTTGAGATCAGAACTATGTTTGTCTGTTTTATAGATTTCTCTAGCACTGTATGTTGCTTCTACTATATCACATCCTAAGCACACACTATCTTAGCACGGTTGTTTTCACCCTTCTTTTTACATGCACGTGTCTCATCTGGCCTTCTCCTTTACTCAGCACCTTGACCTCGAACATGTTATTTAAGTCAAAAGGCCTGGTGTGAGATTTTAAAATGAGACTAAGTGCACAGCACAGCCTGATATGCAAAGTGCTCCATACATAGTACTTTTTAATATCACCTTATTAATAAGACCTGACATATAGCCTCCAAATGCTGTTTGTCTCCTGATTATCTCCCAAGCACCGACTTTGTATGCATTTTGCAGAATTCTTCCCTATAGTGCACGATAGCTGCATGTTTGGACTCGGGTCTTTTCTGCTCTAGAAATGTACAGGGCAGCCTGGCTGCCCATGCCTGGACTCTGTGTAGGGTTATTGTTAGGCAACTCTGTTATGTGAGTTTGCTTGGTCTGCCACAGCAAATTACTATGAGCTGTGTGGCTTAAACCACTGCGAGTGAGGAGGTCAGAAGTTCAAAATTAAGGTGCTGACAAAGTTGCACCTACAGGAGGCTCTGAAGGAGAAACTACCCCAGGCCTCGGTCCTAGATTCTGATGATTGCCTTCTCGGCTCTTACCTGTATTGCTCCAGTCTCTCTTGCCATCACCTCATGGCTGCCTCCCCCCACCAAGGACTGAATCCAGGGTCTACTGCATACTAGGCAAGCGCTACCCGGGAGCAAGTGTCCCCACCCTCCTCTGGCTTCTTACAAGACCAATTATGTGAATTAGGGCCCAGCCTGATCCAGTTATGAGCTCACCTCATTTTTGCTCACTGCATTTCAAAGACTTTATTTCTGTGTTAGGGCCCAGTCTGAGGTCCTGGGTAGGTATGGCCCCCTGGGGAGGTCATTCAGCCTGCTACTCCCTTAGCTCCCAGCCCACCAGAGGGGCCTTAGGGTTGCTACTGTCCCTAAAGTATGACCGTGCCCCTCTCTGGGGAAAGAGATATACAGTCTTCAAGGCTAAGCCTGGGCTTACATTCAAAGAAACACAGTTTCTCTCTCAATAGCATATCTTACTAGGCTAGAACACCATGTTCTAATTGAACTGAGTCTTTATCCACAGGGTAGAGAAGGAGAACAGAGTGTTATTAGGGAGAAGTATAAAAAAAACCACAGTACAATACATTTGGCCTTGGTTTGAGACATTCCTACCAAATCTCACAGTGCTGACCTGCAGGTCTCCCAATTTTTTCTGAGAAAACAATGGAGAGTGATATGGCTGGATCTAGACATCCCCTCAAAGTCATTGTGGGGCTTTGCAGAGGTGGCTGAAAAGTGTAACTCTGGGATTAAGGGGGTGATGCTGGGATTAAGGCTATGTAATCCCTAAGTCAGCCCACAGATTGGTTTGCATAGTTCTGGGAAGGCGCTCCCTGCGCATGAGTGCTATCTGCCCTAAGGGCGAGTAGCCTGGATAAAACACGAGAGACAGAAAGAGGGCTGCTGTACTTGCTTGTCACTTGTCACTTGTGCTGCTGCTTTGCTTCTTCAGTATTTTGCTGCCTTCTGCCCAGCCCAAGCTCTCTCCCCTCTGCCACTCCACCCTGCCAGGAAACCAGCGAACTATGGGCTGAACCATCTAACAACTGTGAGCCACATAAGCCTTTTCTCCTTTAACCTTGGGTTACTGGGTGTTTTGTCTCAGCAATGAGAAAAGCAACAAAGAGAGGTGGCACTCAGGGATATTTTTAAAGTTCACCAAGTCCCGCAATAGAGGCAGTCATTTTTAAATTCATTCAGATGCAGTATCTTAGTCTGTTCTGGCTGTGATAGCAAAACATCATAGCTTGTGTGGCTCACAAACAACAGAAATTTGTGTCACAATTCTGGAGGCTGAATCCAAGATCAAGGTGACATCAGATTCAGTGTCTGCAGAGAGCCAATTCTCAATTTTTTCACCATGTCTTCCCCACGTGGTGCAAGGGGCAGAGGGCATCCCTGGGCTTTCTTTTAAAGTGTCCTTGTCACTAATTACCTTCCAAAGGCCCTGCGTCCTATTACCTCAGCATAGGGGTTGCAGCATATGAACCGAGGCATGCAGCACTTGGGTAAAATGTAAAGCAGGGTGTCATGGCTGGAAAGATTCTAAAACTCTGGGGGAACAAATATTCCCCTCTGTTATCCAAAGCAGCATGATTATATTTGTGAGATTGTTGTTCTAGTTTTGGAGCATAGGAAACGAAACAAACCAGCTATGCCATCTTTAGCACACAGTCAGTCTTTTATTCTAAAAAACTGAGCTCCTGGTAGGTGCAGGTACTGGGGACACATTGTCCCACCTAGGGAGCTCAATATCACAAATGCATGACCATAGTGAGGCCTGCACCATGGGGCCTCAGAGGACAGACAGACACTACCCAGGGTTGGGGGTAGAGAGAGGTTTTCCAGAAGGGAAAATAGCTCACAAGGTGAATGGGTGGGGTATGTGAGCGGTCCCACGAGTGACACCGTTCTCCACTGACCAGACGCTGGCAGGGAGAGGGGCGATCTGACCCCTGGTAAACCAGAAGGCAGAACAATCATAGTCAAGTTGTAGCAGAAGCTGTTGGCGATTTTGTCCTGCAGCCCCCAGCCCACAGCCTCCAGGGCTGTGGACGCCTGGGACTAAGCTTTGGAGCTAAATCAGGAAGGAAGACTGGGGACAGAGAGAAGGGGTCAGACCGGTCTCCTCCTGTCTCTCAGGAATGCTTCTTAGTCTAGGACACTGCGGGTGTTAGATTGTTGTAAAGTTAACTGAGCCAGGCTGCAGAATGACCCAGAGTGTGGTCCCGAGGTAGCATGGAAGATGTAAAGATAGGTAGAACACAGATAAGAAAGTTGTAATTTTGAAATTGTACTTTCAAGAAAACTATAGTGACAGTTCTTTATTTTATTTTATTTTGACCTTGCCAGCTTTCTCTTCCAGGTTGCTCACTCCTGAATTCCTAGGAGTCTTAACGACACATCAAGTTGCCATTAAGTGCCAGTAGCTCAGCAGGACAGTGCCTGCCTGGCAAGCATGAGGTCTTGAGTTCAATTTCCAAAAAGAATTTTTTAATTAAAAAAATAAAAATATAGTAAGTCTATACATTGGGCCCCTGATTTCTCCTGTAAACTGGCCCCATTTTTAAAAAATAAATTTAGGCATGCATGAATATATAAACTCTCAAATTCCATAGATTTTCTGCCTCAGGGAAATAGCCCTATTCATTGGGTGCTGTATCTCTTAAACTTCAAACACGAGCACAGGGTTTGCATGCTGACCTGCCCCACTGAGGTCACCCCACTCGTGGGTGACCTGACAGACTCTAGGAGCACACATCTTAGATCAGCCATCTTGAGGGTACACCCAAAACTGTATAAACACCCCTGGCGGCAATCATGGTGTGTCTCAGTCCTGTCCACATGCTTTTCTGAGCCTGTGCTTATTTAATTCTGCCTAATAGATCTATTTATGCCTCGCACTGACATGTCCTGGAATCTCTTTCTGTGACAAACCACGAAACTACTCCATAGGGAGAGGGTGAGTTGTGGTTCCCATCCCATCTTTGGGGGACCTCCTCAGACCCCATCGGGTGACAATTCTATCTGTCTGCTCAGTTGCCCTACCATCACTCTCCACCTCCGTTACACAACCTCTCCTGCTCCCTGCCACTTGAACTTTGGTGGCAGAAGCACAGTTCATTGACATGACCTCAGAATCCCTTGCAGGGCTCAGTGGAACGTACCTTTCAGGTTACACCTCAGGATTACCTTTGAACTTCCATGAGTCCTGGGCATGTCTACTTTTTGTAGCCCCCTGTTTCCAATATTAAAAATTGTATTTTACTGCACTACTGTACCAAAACACAATTTGGGTTAGATTATGTTCATATTTCCCCTTCTCATTAAAAAATATTAAAACATTTTCATAGATCCCTAAAATAGAGCTGTGCCTCTGTGCCTGGTGCAAAGGTCAGCCCTTGCTACCTGTGGACAGCTGGGCCAAGAGGAGCTGGGGGATTTGCATTGAACAAATTGCAAATTGCTGATCACGCTTAGAGGAAGAAAGAGAGTTGTGTGTTCTGAAATCACCTCAAATATTAAAAAGCAAGTTCAGGTCTCAGGACACAGGAGTGGTTGACCTCAGACTTCCTCACCCTGAGTCATGGGGTGTGCTGTTGGGATGAGAGCTGCCAAGGGGGGTAAGTAGAGGCAGAACAGAAGGTGGAAGGAACCAGATACACACCGGCGATTTCAGAACATGAACAGGAGCAGGACTCCAAATATTGTTGGGGTTGTCTTTCAGAGGCTCATGAAGGCTTTGAGTTTACACCCCAAAATATGCACTGTGCATACCTTACCCAACACACAGAATTTTGGGTGCATGTATCCCAGGTTAATACCCTCAGGTCCACAGGGCTTCCTGTCCTCTTAGAAAAAAGAAATAATACACCATTACGGTATCCCTTGGACCCTATAAACTCCTGCCTCCTCGAATCCTGAATCAGGCTGCAATATGTAGCTGATATGAGGGTTCGCCAGAGGTTATTGGCGCCTGCTGGGACCTGACCGCTGTGGGCAGCCCAGTCTCCATGGAGAAATGCATTCCTGCATCCACAACAAGCTTCCGAAGGACTCTGGCAGCACAGCTGATTGTGTCATTGAGGTTGGTCGTCCTGATGGTAATCCACATTAATGAGTATGACTGTAAAAGCAGACAAAGCAGCCTTTTCTTATGGCCCTGGCTCTGGAGTAAGTGCTTCCTCCTCTGAATCCAAGTGTCCCGCAAGCCAGGCCCCAGGTCCTGGCCAGCCAGGACTCATCACAACAGCAGGCTCCGGGTGGATTATTTTTT
Source organism: Cavia porcellus (assembly GCF_034190915.1). NCBI lineage: Eukaryota > Metazoa > Chordata > Mammalia > Rodentia > Caviidae > Cavia > Cavia porcellus. The sequence goes on along the minus strand of NW_026947501.1, from coordinate 38,454,631 downwards.
GGGAGTTATTCACCAGCTTCCTCTGGGCAAATCTGTTTCTGTGTTAGGCTTTAATTAATTCTGAATCAAAATAACTAGGGAAAAAAATCTCTCCAGTTTACCAATTAGAGAAAACAAACTAGAAATTAAACTAATCATTAAAGCCAAAATTTCAAGTTACACACACAGCTGACTTAGAATATTACTCTTAATCTTGTCTTAACTAAATCAACCAAAAATATAAAAACAAATGAATATTTAGTTAAAAGAATAGTACCTGTCTATTGAATGAAAAGTACAGAAATAGCCAGTATAAATATTAACAAATGTATATGTAAATATTGGATACTTACATACAGTATTTCTATTACATAAAATATTTATATGTATTTATTTACATATGTTTTATGTAACACGTACAGTAAAACCTAGGATTACAAGTAACTTGTTCTGTGAGTGTTCCACAAGATAAGGAAATATTTCTACTAAACTTTAACTTTATAAAGGAGTGATACCTTACAATACAAATAGTATGCGGTGTCAAACATCACGTGATCACAGCTAAGCCAATGGTTCCTCTCCCTGCCCCTGTGGGATTACAGGTGATTATTTTCCCACAATGAGAGGTGATGGTGGAAAAAAAGGTGGAGGAATCCTTTACTTCAAATGAGATTGGGCAAAGGTGTAAAATGTGGCGAACAATGCAAAATTTTGTGGAAAAGCACCACCCAAATAAGACTATAGCAGTGTGAGTGAAGAATCTGTTTAGTGACAAAGAAAAATCACATTTTCCCACAGTCCTCAAAAGGAGGCAAAAGCAAGTGTCACTGGATAGGTTCCTTGTTAAATCTGCATGTGAAGAAAAAGATTCCGCTGAGCCAATAGATAGCAGTAATTCTGTTAGTGACAATGAAAGTCGCCCTACACAGTAGCCTGGCTCTCTCTTGTCTCCCTCACACTAACAACATAGGTTTTCAAAGGTAGTGCAGGTTAATTTCTTTACTCTTTGTATTTTTAACTTTCTGTATTCTTTGTATTATGTCACAGTACTGTAATTAGTCATTTTGTATGAATATTTTTGGGTTGTGGGACAAATCATCTGAGTTTCCATTATTTTTTTTATGGGGAAATTCACTTGGATGTACAAGTGCTTTGGATTACAAGCATGTTTCTGGAATGAATGATGCTTACTAGCCAAGGTTTTAATAGCATTAGATAGACATAGTTATAGATGTAGGTGTAGATAGAGACGAAGCTAGACATATCCTTGATATTTTGATTCTTCTTTGTTTTTGTTTTCTGTGGCTGTGGCAGGGAAGCAATCGGTATTTAATAGTGTTTCCTTTGTGCTCACTCTGGTGCTACCTGCCTTGTATCTGTTATACCCTCATGTTACTTCACTATGTTTTGTTTTGTCTTATAAATAACTTTGTGGGAGATCACTATTTGGTGGTCCAAAAGCTACAGTTTTGTACTGTAATTCTTCTGGGATGGACTGTTTTTCCTGAACAACCTACACTTCGTGTCGCTTGAAGTCAGGGCCATGAACCAGGCTTCCTCTAGACTGGGAATTCTTGGCTTGCACAAACAGCACAGTTTTCACATTTGGGGGGAGAATGACTTGTTTTTCCGGACTTCTCAGCCAGGTCTACAGGAACAATGTTGCTGTGGGGAAGTGTGAACTTCCGTCACGTTTCTCAGCGGGACATTGCCCATGAAATCTAATCAACATGCTCCAGGCTCTCAATCAGGACGCTGGGCCTTGGGACAGGTGGGGTGACAGTGAGTGCTGGTCCAGCCCCGCTTTGTGTAGTGAATGTAGAACTTAGATGGTCACCATCAAGATCGCAGATGCTCTTGAAGGATATCAGGAAGCTAAAAAGAGGTTGGGGCAGAATCTGGGGTTGGGGAAAAGAAGAGCCTCTTTTTAGGGCTTCATATGGGAGGAAGGTCTTCTCAGGGAGGCAGAAGTTCTGCTGAGGCTGCCTTAGCGGAAGGGGAGTCGGGCTGCTGGATCCATCTTACCTTCTATCCTCTATGTGGCCACCACTTCCATACAGATGTAAATATCAGAAAGGCAGAGGAAGAGAAAGAGCAGGACAGGTTGATTTGGGTAGAGAAATCCAGAGTAGTGAAGCAGGCATGATCTGGGAACTCATCACCTGTATTCGTTCATTCATTCATTCATTCAACAAGTCTATATGGAACTTCTGTTGCTATGGCAAACAGAAATACCAAAATGACACCCAGGATCTGGGGGCAGATTTCTTTTGTGTCAATGGGTGCTGATCAAGGTCATTCCCAAAATATCAGGCCCTGATCTCTGGGAGTCTAGTGCTTTTATATGCTGTATGAACAGGAAGTATAAAGGTGAGACAGAACACACTGGCATTTTTTCCAATTTAGCTAGCAGGGTGAGATCATTGGTAACAAGGTTAGTTTAACGGTCATATAATCATCAGTTACAGTCAGATGTACTGCATGTTCAGTTACACTCTCATGGTTACAGGGATCAAGAAAGTAATCGTGAAGCAGTTACAGAGCTGGGCAGTTTCGAAAGAACTAAGTTTTATTTAATTTTAAAAGTAGAATATATTTATTGAAAGAAAGAAAGTTTCTGTCTGAGAGACTGAAGGGGTCCCAAGTAGGTTGCTCAGAACTAAGTTTTAAAAAGAACAACTTCTCTTGTACAGTTTTTCCCTTTCACTGTCACCATAAAACCATAAACCCACAAGCCAGAAAACATCGATGATAAGCCTGGGCCCTAGGATTTTCCAGTATACTGAAAGATGTGTAACTAATACAAACCTTCCAACTGCACCCGAACTCCTGGAGAAGTGAAGTAGGGAATTGATTAGATTGGGTCTGGATAGGGTTTTGTGAGATGTTGAAGAAGCCAGGGAGATGAGGGAAGGATCTTTCTGACTCTGACCACTGCCCGAGTAAGCACAAGGTGGATACAGCTGAGCTGTATGACAGAGAGCAAGCTTTTTGTCTCAGTTACTTTTTTCCTCTGGTTATTGAGACAAAGTACCTGATGTCCAAAGTTAGGGAAGGGAAGGTTTATTTCTTACAATTTTGGAGGCTTCAGTCCGTACTCAGTTGGCTCCAAGTGGCAGGATGGCATGGTGGGCCACTGTTCATGGACACTGCAAACAGCAAATGGGAACCAGGCAAAAGAGAAAGACATGCCTTCTTCCTGCCATTACACTGTATGCTGGCTCCATCCCTGGGTAGGTGTAGCACTCATACTGCCAATCCAAGTGCTAGACAATGAGCCAATCACAAACACTAGATTTGGCCACATCCATGATTGCATGAGGTTGAGGGGGCCACTGATATAAACCATGACATATTAAAGGGTGTATGCTGTGGATTCCAGTTCCAATCTTCCCTTACTCTTTCTGTGTTCACCTACTGAGTGCTTACTCTGCTCAGGCACTCTTTAGGTATGAAGGACTCAGCAATGAACAAATAAAAAAAGGCAAAGGGCGGGCTGGGGATTTAGCTCAGCGGCATAAGCGCCTGCCTTGCAAGCATGCAGTCATGAGTTCAATCCCCGGTACCAAAGAAAAGAAAAAAGGAAAAAGGCAAAAATCTCTGTTCTTCTATGCTTATATTCTAGAAGGAGGACAAAAAGTAAATAAAATACATAAACAAAGTACATTCTCTTCTCCTTATTCTCAGTAATTAGTTCTAAGAAATCACTACAAACACTGAATTAACAAATATTAAGCCTCTGATTCTAGGGGAAACACAGAGTTATGTTGCTGTGAGCCTCTGATCATTATATTTTGCTCAATGGTTAACACAGCACCTTGCTTTATGAGTGTATCTGTTAGACACCTTGTTTAGTATGTATCACTGATTCATTAACAATTGAATTTGCCACATTGAATTTCAGTGTTTGTAGTGATGTCTGAGTGAAGCTCACCTAATAACACAAGGTTTCTCCATAAGGCACATTATGATCTTTTTTCACTTAGGAATAATTATATACACAGCACTTGGACACTAGACTCAGGACTGTCTTTAACAATAAAATTACCAACATAAAGCTCAGATATTCAGTAAAAGAAAGGGAGAAAGAGGATGCAAGGACAGTGGAAAAAACACCTAATTACAGTATAAGAAGTAAAGCAAAAAAGGTAGAACTTTATTTTGTTCAGTGTCAGCTACTAATGTATGCAACAGGGGACTCAAAATTTTCACAGCTCTGCACATGTCTGGGCCATTAGGCCAAACCTGAGGTTGGAGTGACTCCAAAAATAGGAACTGGAGAGTTCCCATATGGGAGTGGCCCCAACCATTCCAGAGATGGGTGCAGTTGGGATTCTGGAGAAAGAAGCATTAACCTCCAAAGATGACAGAGCCAAAATGTTAATTAGGCAAACTTAGTAGAGTGCTGCAGTGTGTCGTTAGGTGGACAAGCAGAGAAAGCGATGTCCTACCTAGGTATGTCTGCAGCCCGGGCCCAGAGCATGGCATTTATGTATGCATTGTAAGGAATTTGACCCAGAGCCAAGAGATAGTTTCTTCCAATGTTTGGGGCAACAGCCTGAACACCTGTAACCATGCCTGGGAATGTTCAAGGCTCCCACTTGGGTTCAAGCCTACAGCTATCAGGGTACTCTGTGGTCTTAGTTTAGATAAGAAAAAAAGTTGGGGGCTGGTTCTGGGAGACCTTAAAGTTTGCAAATAACTAAAAAGTTCTGCATGTGTGGCTTTTGGGGTTACAAATACATTTTAGCCAGTAGGCAAATTCTCAAATACAAAACCTGTGAACAATGAGAATTGACTATATGTAGCGTATCACTGGTGCCAAGTTAGGAAGGATGATAAGGCTTCCCCCAGAGGCTGTCAGAGCTGTGTGTGGTTTGGGGGTCTGTGCTGTGAGCATCTGGTTCCTCTCCCAGAGAATAAGCACCAGGGCTTTCTATGGCATCATGGGCTGTTGGTGAATACTCTTTCCCTCCAGGGGTCCCATCAGCCAAAAAGCCTTTGATGTGAGCAGCAGGCCTTTACACATCTCTCTACCCACATCTGTGATCCTAGTTTTTTTTTTCCCTAATTCAGGAATAAAGAAGCATTTCATGGGGAGGGTGATAACTGTATTGAGCACTTTTCAGAGCAGTCTCACACAAGCATCACTATAATATTACAAAGAAAGACACAGGTAGTTTTTATTTTACAAATGGAAAACAAAGCCCTGAAGTGCAGAGAGACTAACTTGCCATGAGGATACTGGAATGTTGGTTGATCTTTTGAAGCCTAGGCTGGAGGGCGGTGCAGGACACTGTCCTGTCTCAGACTAGTTGCTGTCTGGTTGGGTGAAGCAGTATTGTACCCACAGTTTTCATATGATCTGCAGAATACAGTCCTTTTTTGATTTCACTCAGAAGACATTTATGCATTCACTCAACAAGTATTTATCTAGTATTTTCTAGATTCCAGGGAGCATTCTAGGTTCTGAGGCTACAGTAGTGAACCAAACAAAAATATATCCTTGCCAGATAATAGCAAATTGGGGAGGGCAGCAAAAAACTCAAGTCAGCATGCTTCAGAAAGGCCCTAAGCAATAAGGAGAGGGCCAGAGACTCCCTGGACACTCCAGTCTGAAAGAAACCAGAAACACGACAAGAGATAGAAATAAAAAAAAAACTCTCCAGATGCCAAATGTGAGAAAATAAGCCCAGGAGAAGTAAACACAGAAGAGAATCAGCACAGTAACCATCCAATACTAGACACAGCATCAGCCAAAATAAAGAAATACCTTCATGACCTCATAGAAGAATTTAAAACTGTACTCCTGATCCAAGTGAGGCAAGATATAAAGAAGTTAATTAAAGAAATGATAAGCCCCGCCCAAGAGAACACAGATGGAAGAACTGAGGAAATCAGAAAAGAAAGAGAAACTTCTGAAGAAGAATTTAAACATAACCTAGAATACATGAAACAGATCCAAAGAGATTACCAGGAAACTAAAAACTCTCTTGAACATTGGCAAAATGCCTTGACAGAAACTAAAGTTAGCCTTTTGAAACTTGAAGAGAGATTTATGATATATGATCATGAAAGAAAAGACCTCTTAAAAATAATGAGGAACCAGAAAGAAATAATTCAAAGGCTAGAAGATGACAAACGGATACATAACTTAAGAATAAAGCACGTGAGCGAGGAAGCAGGAGCAACCAAAAATGAAATACAAAGAATATTCACAGATATATTAAAGGAAAACTTCCCAAGTATAGGAAAAAAAAATGATATCCAGATAAAAGAGGCATACAGAACACCAGCCACCTACAACCAAAACAGATCTACACCCTGACATATAATAATCAAGATTCCAGAAATCCACCAAAAGAACAGAATACTAAAAGCAGCCAGGGAAAAGAAGCAGATAATCTACAATGGAAAAATTATCAAAATAACATCAGACTTATCAACACAAACTCTCAAATCAAGAAGGGAATAGGGAGAAATATTCCAAGTCCTGAAAGAAAATAATTTACAACCAAGACTCATAAACCCAGAAAAACTCTCTCTCAAAATTAATGGAGAAATAAGATGCTTCCAAGACAAGGAGGAACTGTGGGAGTTCATGGCCACCAACCCAACCCTACAGAGAGTGTTGAAGGACATTCCAGAGAAAGAGAGGAAGGGATACCAGGATTCCAGCAACAGTGGCAGAGAGGCCTCAGTGAATGGGGCAGACAGTGGAATGAGGGAATAAGGTGGACAAATTATAGCAGTAAAGTGAGGTATCAGACATGAGGCAGAGATGGTAAGCTATAATCTCTTAGTATAGATAGCTTTGATACACTATAAAAAAGGCAGAGGTCATTGTTAATAGTGTACCAGGATTTAAAAGACACAGAATTTAATTTGTTCCAATCTTTCCACTCATATCAGATTTGAGGGCACAGACATCTGATCCAAAAATAGCAGGTTACACCATGGTAACTATCCTTAATTTCCTATTAACTTAAACTGAAATCCTGTATTGCTTACATTGTCTTACTATGACTGATCTTATTTGAATCTGATTTGTTAGACCATGGTTTTGGCTTGACTGATTTTATTTGAATTTGATATGCTTGATAGTATCAAGTCTTAAGAGTAGAGGCAACTACTTTGAAGATGAAAGATGTAAAAGATATCCATACTGGTTTTGATTAGTAACAGTTCTCAAGTCCTACAGTGTTTTCAAAGTTGTATTTTTATAAAAATAGCTATGTAATACTATGCTTTACTATATTAAGCTGATGATGTGCACAAGTCTATTGAAAATAACAAGAGAAAGCATAGTAACTACGGTAGATCACCTAATATTGTGGTCTTATGTGTCTTTTTCATTGCATGCTTTTCTAGGAATTTGTTTTGCTGTCTTGTTATGATTTTTCCCTATAATACAGAGAGGATAGATATACATGTAGAAATTCACACATGGTAAGATTTTTTAAAACTATTTACGGGAACAGATTATATAATGCAAGATGTAATGAACAGATACTCTGAAGAAGAGACACTAAGAAACCCAGTGCTAATTCTGTAGCATTATGATATAAAATCTAGCAATACTATTATTCACTGATCAGAGTGATATTAGTCTAGTCTCTTAAGTTCAATTTCAGCATATGTAAAAATAAGTACAGCTACTAAGAAGAGAATGAGAGACACTATGGTAGTTATTATTGTCTTCCCCAATGTCAGATCTTGAAGACCTAAAAAGCCTTCATCATCCTGTAATGATTTGATTAGTGCGGTATATATTTAATGTGCGTGAAGATGGGAACAACTCTTTGGAAGAAACTAGAGACAATTAGATAAACAGTGAAGATCTCCAGTGGACTTGCTTTGAAATCTGTATTTCTTTAAATTGTTTCTTTTTGAACTGTTAGGTTCCATTTTTATATGTTTAATCTTACCCTCTTTAAGATAAAAAAACGAGTGTATAGGACTGATAACCATATTACAAAGTTTTTTGAGACCATTGAGCAGAACTGTTCTCAGTGTCACTATTTGAATGTCACTTTACATACTTTAATTTTGTAATCTGAACAACTACTTCTAAGATGACAATATGTAACTTATAAACTGGTGATTTCTTACCATTTATTTTTCTGTAATTCTGTATTATTTCTACCCTTTTTTATCTCCATGTTTGTTTGTTTCTTTCTCTTTAAATAATACATATATCCTTGCTTTATGGAGTTTACTTTTTAGTGACAAGTGATAAATAAGACTATTAATTAAAAATGATGGCCCACTGTGGCAGCTGCCTCTTTGGGCTGCCTATGGTGGTAGCCTGGTCTAGAGGAAAGAACATGGAAGACTGTTGGGATCCACAACTGCCCCTGGCTGGCTAATTGACCATGGTCTGCATCATCACATTTATGATCCTAAATGTGTACAGGCCAAGGAAATTAGGGACAGGGTGTGACCAACATGTTCACAATTCCCTTTTTAAGTATTATGAAATATTTCACACATACCAAAAAATAGAGGAAAACATAATGAACTTGTGCTCCTACCTTCCAGCTTTAAGATAAGCAACTGCAAATTCAGAGCGGATTTATAATGTATCAACCTGGCTGGGCTAACTATGTTCCCGAGAACTCCCTTCCCTGTGTTTCTGCTTGAGGGAAGGGATGCAAAATGTTTTTTCTAAGGTTTGGGGAACAGAGCGGATGCAACAGTTGCTTTAATTTGATACGTGGAAGGCCAGGGCAGGTGCTTCTATTGCATACTCTTGTTTCTCTGCTCATCCTGTTGGTGGGGAAGCATCCAGGCCTGTAGCTGCCCCATCCTGCCCTGCTTTTACTGTCCGAGGTTATGACTGCTGAGCTAGGTGTGTGTCTAACTCTGTGACAAAGGCACCTGCTTCTTTTGGGCACCCTGTGTTAAATGCAGAGGTGGTGAGTGATGGACACAGCTTCCCATCCATCCTTGGGGGATTCGTTCCATGCTTGTGAATTCCACCTTGTCCTCATTCTTCCCCACTTCACACTTCTTTTCCTGCTCTGAAGACTTCTAGCTCCAGCATCAAAGAAAAGAAGACAATGGCATTCCTGAAATTGTTTAACCAGCTGCCATATTGTGTAAGGTCAAATCTTATAACAAAGAAATATAGAGATGAATGGATTGATTGATAATCTTCTAGTAGTGTTGCATCCCTAGCTGGTAGACCCTGTATTAGTCAGCTTTCCCACTGTTGAGACCAAATTCTTGACACACAATTTAAAGGAGGAGATGGTTTACTTGGCTCACGATTTGAGAGAAGTCAGTCCCGGGTCATGTGACTCCAAAGCAGAAATATTGTGATGGAAGAGAATGATGGAGCAAAGCTACTCACTTCCCTGCAATTGGGAAACGAGAGCAGGGAAAGAGGGAGGAACCAGGGGCTAAATATATTACCTAAGGTCACACCTCCATGATCCACCTAGACACACCCTGGTGTGCTTTACTAATCCCCTGGACAGCTCCCAAGGCAGCCAAGTTGGTGACCCAGTTTGACTGTCACATATCTTATGTGCTTTTATCTGATTACATATGCCTCCATCTCCTGCCCAGAGGTGAAGGATTAAAATTTAGTATTTCTCATTCCTGTATAAAGTATAGACAGTGTTGCTCATTATTAACTTAAAAGTTTGATAAACAATAACCTGAGCCTCTCTACTCCCTCAATTATTAATTCTCAGATCTAGTGCCCCAAAGTGTTTTCTTTTTTATTTTTAAGCATTTATATACAAGGTAAGCACATTTTTTTTTGACAGGGTCTCGCTGTATAGCCCAGGGAGGCCTCAAACTTGCAGTGATCCTCTGTCTCAGCTGCCTGAGTGCTGGGATTACAAATGTGCATGCCTATATCTGGCCTTAAGTAAACAATTTAAGTTTTATTGATCTACCAGTTTTTTAAGAAAGTTAAACTTTAAGATAATACCTCATTTATGTTTGACATATTGTATACAGATCATGCAGAATATGACTGTGAAGAGATACAATTAGTTCATGACCCCCAAAATGTGCTAATATACCAAATCATCTTGATAAATATATATAAAATTCTTGTGAAGATAATGAGGACCATCTGGTTCTTCGAGAACACTTCCTAGAGTGATTCAAGGCACAAAATGCAAACCCTGACATGAATATACTCATTTTATATTTTGTACCTCTGGTACAGCCCATCAGAGAACAGGCTTCATGACTGTGATAAAACTAAATGTTTTTATGAGATTTTATTTCTCAGGTGAATAAAAGCACAGACTTATAAATGTTGGGTTTCATTTCTTCAAAACAGAAGAATACAAACCAAGTACTTTATTTAAAAAAGCAAACACAAAAGATTGGTGTAAATCCAAAAGGGTGTTTTTTGGGGTTTTTGTTTTTTTTGGTTTTTTTTTTGGTACTGGGGATCGAACTCATGACTGTGTACTTGCAAGGCAGACACTTATGTCTCTGAGCTAGATCCCCATCCCAATCCAAAAGGTTTAAATGCTTTCATTTTAGATAATCCATTTAAGAACCTATCCAAGTTTGTTCCTAGGAGCTAACATATCACTTGTTTCTATGAAGGAAAATGAATTGTAAAAATTGGCATGGTTTTTTAGTATTTCAAATCTCACCTTATATAAAAATCTAGAAAGATCCATAATATTCAATAGCTTTAAAAGATAAACTAAAAGGCTGTTTGTTGTAATTAACTTTACGAATGTTGGCCAGGCCTGTTTAATATAAAACCACTCTGTAATTTCTTATAAAATAACAAATGAGGACTAGATGTAGGAGGTATAGAAGGGGAAAGAGAATTTTAAAAGCCCTCTTTGATAAACTTTCACTTCAGAATCATCAAAAAGCAACCACTTCTCTTCATACTCCTCTAACCTTGCACTACAGGAAATTTTGTTCTCAAAGCCATTCATGTCAATTCGTGTTCCAAAAGTGTTTTCTGCAGTTACCCCTGGTGACCCAAAGGAATACATGCACCCCCAAAACTCCCTGTCCACTAAAGTTCCCGTACAGCACTTGCAGTATCCTTCCCCTCTTGTCCTTAGGCCCTGAGAGAGCCGTACCATGCCCACTGCTAGTGATGTCATAGATCACTATGATGTCCCTAAAGATCACTAGGACTATGTCAAAAGAGCTGTCTCCTAAGCTTCTGGTTCGTTCAAACACGTGCTGAAGCAAAGCTGGTCCTGTCTGGGGATGTCAGAGAGGTCCTCTCATCAGTCCCCAACGCGGCATGTCATCTCATGCCCAGAGGAGTCCAACCTGTGCCCAGAATCCTCTAATAGTCTCATTAAATCAGAACCTTCCTCTTGTCTCTTCCAGCTCTCCGACCTTACAAACAATATTCCTCTCCCCACGAACCAATCCAAACCAGACAAAAGCTACTCCATCACTGTGCAAAGGCCATCTTTCAAGGACAGTGCCTTCTCGATCTATTCATAGCTAAATACCCTCATCCATCTTGACATTAAAGGCATCAAGAGAGACAGAAGGAAGGCGGCAGCTACAGGGGGTGAGAGTACCGTCCCAGCCAGGGCTCTTCATGCTGCATGTTACAGTAATGTTTACATCTTCCCTAAGAAGGGTGTGTGAAAATTTGCTCTTTCTTTAGGAAATGGAACAATCTATCCCTGTCATTTTTATCAAGCCAGTGAAAATATGCACCAAAATTCATTCATTCAACATGGACTGATCCCAACCAAGGTTCCCATCCTAATTGAGGTGCTAGGAATCCATCGTTGTGTAGAACCAACCCTTGTATGGGTTCTGTTCCAGACTTTCACATGGCCTTTCCCTGTGCCTTGGGGCTTCCTTAGAGCATGGTGACCATGGGAAAGCCACTTCTTTTGAGTCCAGCAGCTTACTGTTCAAAGGTCCAGAATACATCACTTCCTCTAAAATACTAATAGAACCAGTCACATCCGCTCCCCATTTCCACAGAATGGGATTCCACATCTTCATGGAAGGTGAGTCAAAGAACTTGCAGAATTTGGACTGGAGATGTAGCTTAGTGGCATAAGTGCCTGCATGGTGGGTGCAAGGTCTTGAGTTCAATCCCCTGAACAAAAAAATAAAAGAAAAAGAAAGAAAGAAAAAAGAATTTATAGCATTTGCATCAGTGGTGATATTGTATCACATTGAGTCTTCACAACATCATAAGATATGTGTCACTATCCCCATTTGACAAGTGAAAAAAATTAGATTTTAAAGATCAAGGAATTTATCATAGCAAAGTCCTGACCTGGATATCTACTTCCCTGCGTGTTCCTGAGCTCAAGGCCTTCCAACCTAAGTCAATGAAACAGTAGCCCACACCCTCCTTCCTGAGGTGAAGGAGGTCCAGAAGCCCAGCCCTGCTTGAAGAGAGGCCAGGTACCTGCTTTTCTCCATGGCTAACCCTTGCTAGGACCCCTGGCTTTGATTCCTGTTCCTGGACTCTTGCAGTTCCTCATGGGCTCAATCCTGAGTTCTACCTCTCTGAGTTTTAACATCAGTTTGCCTTCATGGACTTTGCCCTCCTTGTCCCTCTACCTTTTACAGGACAAGCAGGCTATCTAGATCTGCATCCCAATGTGGGCCCAATGTGTGAATCCTCCCAATGTGTGACCTACCTGGATCTATGCTGGTCTGGCCCATAGCTTGAGGGGTTTGGGCAACCTGTGACATTCAGGGAGGTGTCACTTGCTATCTGTTACTGCTTGGTGGTGTTTCCACTTGCCAGCACATTAGCAGAGACCCCAGGGAGCCAGAGACCCTAAAAGACCAAGAGGAACTCATTGCGAACACTCAGGAGTTTGATCTCCGAGTGACTAAGTTTGTTCCTCCTTCCTCTCCCCCAGACTTGAGACTGTCCCTGCCATCAGCGCTTGGATGAATTTTCTAAGTGTGGCCAGAAACCCATGGAAGGCCTGAGACTACTGTTTGAGGTTTGACTTTCTCTGGCACCGTTCCCTTTTCACTGTATGATTCTCCCACTCCTTTCCTCTCTCCTCTTCCTCCACCTCCTCCTTCTTTCTCTGCTTCTCCTTCTCTTTCTCTTTCTCCTTTTCCTTCTTTATGCTCATCTATACCATTTGATTTCTCCTCTCCCTTCCTCCTACCCTACCTACCTGCCTCCTTTGGTTTCTTCTATAGCTGCCAGTAGTTCTCAAAGAAGTTATTTTTCCTAACCACTTCTCTGAACTTGGAAGTGAGAACCGGCAGTGGGTTCCAGGGCATCAGAAGGAAGGGGTCAGCGCAGTTGTTGCAGGGGCTAAGGCCCAATATTGGGAAGCAGTCTTATTAGTATGAAGGTGGGTGCATTCTAGTCCTGAGGACGTGTGGCCTGATGCTGCTGGGTCCCCTCTTAGCCATGATACTTGTAGTCCCAAGGAGGTGGCCCAGCAATGTGTACCACTGAGCTGTTAAACCTTCAACTTCCACCTGGACTTATTGTTTATTTGCGTTTGTGGAGGTGGGGGTTGAACCCAGGCCTTGCACATGCTAAGCGCTGAGCTGTACCCCCACCTCCCGGACTTAGTGTACCATGAGAGAAGTGAATTCCTGTTGGCTGGGTGTGCTGATACACCAAAGGCAGTGATGACACGATCCATATTAAAAGTAATCGGACGAAACTAGAATGTGGCAATTGGCTCCCTAGAACTGTAACTTCGAAGTTAATTACGAATGCAAATATTTTCTGGGACAAGAAAGGAAAGCATAATCATATGTTTTAAAAGCTTGGGGAAAAAAGCTAAAAAGTATCATTAAAGCCAGAAAAAATTATCATAATATTTGTATTCACCATCAAATATTCCTTCATATTATTTTCCCCTACCTTTTCTATGTGCATGGTCTTTCATCTACAGTTGACCAAGTTTTTGCCTTGCCATGTAGTTATGCAGAGGATAGGGACGTGGGGCAGAATGCTAAATCCTAGCATGGCTGACTGAAATATGTTTCTCTTTACTTAGACTTGGAATTCATGAAACACCACCCCACGCATAGATACAGTGCACTTATGATGGTCTACACTGCATTACTGTGTATGTTGCTGAAAGAAGAGACCCATTTTGATGAGATATTGATAAGACTGAATCTTCTACCTAGAATTGTTCCTTTCTTTTTTTTTTTTTTTTTGTTTTTTGTTTTTTGTACTGGGGATTGAACTCACGACTTCACATTTACCAGGCAAGCACTTGTACCGCTGAGCTAAATCCACAGCCCTTAGAATTGCTCCTGCTGGTAAGTGGAAGAGCAGTTATAGACTAGATTTGACCCCAAGCATTTCAGCCCTTGTTTCTCTTCCACTTTCCAAAGAGTCCCAAGGCCAAGGCCACCCAACACAATCACAGCATGATACAATCTTTAGCCCTGTAGCTTTTGTTATGAAGCTGGGGGAGTTGGGCAATAGAAGTATTTTTAGAAGTCCTTCCTTCTCTGGGAGTAGCCATAGCTTAAATAGACACGGGAACCACCCCAACTCCACAGACACAGCCCACCAAACCCTAATAAACACAGTCCTAATTCAGTTTCTTTAACTAGCACCCTGAAAGGCCTTCAGACTCTTTGATAACATTCAACACAATGAGAAGTATAACCAGGTCAGAAAAAGCAGCTGCCTTAAACAGATTTTAGTTAAAATATGTTACCTTTCAAAATACAAGATAATAAGAAACAAGGAAATAGATCTTTACAAAAAGAAAGGGGACCATGCGATGGCCAGATGAGGGAGGAAGCAGGGGAAGAGGATGGGGAAAAAGGATTAAGATGTGATATGTTACTTGTACCAACTCCTTGTGTTGAATATAATCATATATTGCAAACGTACTGGTAAAAATAAAATTAAAAACTGTTTTACTTTTGGGTATTTCATATGCACATTTATGCATGTTGAGTTAGGATAAAAGAAATAAAGATAGGTAAAGGAAACAAAAAACAATTACGCTTTTCAAAATTGTACTTTTAAGGAAACTTAGCTTCAAGGCATGGTCAGAATTACCCAAGGCTACAGTGCCTTTTTTATCCTTAGGCCTGTTTTTCCCATCTAGATCTCCTGCTCCGCAATTCCTAAAAGTTTTAAGGATGCCATGGGTCTGTAAATTGAGCCTCTGCTTTCCTTTTAAATTCCTTAACTCTATGGGCTCCTCCCTCAGGGAAGGAGCACTATTAATTGTGTAGCAGACCTCTAAACTACAAACACATGCAAATGGTTTGCAACACACTGACAGAGACCTGGCAGATATTAAGAATCCTAGATTTATCTTGAGACCACTCCAACCCCTTTCTGGGCATAGGCTTCTATCTTGTGCCTCTCACTGTTTGATGACGGTTAATGAAGCTACTTTTTGTGGGGGTGTGAGTTTAGGACCCCATCTCTTTGAGGGGACCTCCCTAGGCCCCACCCAGTGACAGTATGACCATACTGCTCGCATCCTTGCCAGTGCATAGTTCAGTGCCTGAAAACTTAGCTTTATCTTCATGGTTAAATCACCTCTGGGTCCAGCGGGATCTTATGCTGAATCTCCTTATTAGCATCCATGTGGCAAGGCAAAAATTTGTTTCCAGTAAAAATTGTTGATATGCTCCCATGATGGCCTAAGACAATGCATTTTTCCTCAGGTGTAGATTAGATTAGTTTTATATTTTTGCTCATTTCCAGTTGAAACTTTGGAAATGATTTGATCATAGTATACAAAAAAATACAGACTGTGAACCCTAGAACCACACAGAGGGTGGCAGTGCTCACACTGTGAGTCCCAAAGGAACTGAGATCCACGGAGGACACAGTGGAGCTACATTTCCTGTATCAACCATGCGGGCCATTTCTCAAAGCCTAAAAGGAGGAAGGGCAGACAGAACCTGGAACCATACGCTATTTCCGTCTCCCTCTCCCCACTTTCTCTCCTTAGTATGCAGAACTGAATGAAATTATTCATCATGAGATGAGACATAGCTATACTATATGCAACCCATATAAGCTTTCAAAATTGGAATATAATTTAGCATTAAGCATCAAAACTTCTAAAACAATGTACAACCCTAAAAATTAAATTTCCAAGAATTTACCCTAACAAAATCATTGTGGATATATTAAAAATGTAGCTACCAATGTGTTCATTGCTGGATTTTTTTTTAATGAGTAAGAATTAGAGAAAGGGTTGAGGGGGTTGGTAGAATGCTCACCCAATATGCATAAGACCTGGGTTCAGTCTCTAACAATACAAGACACAAACACGTAAAAAAAAAAAAAAAGGAAATCATATAAATGTTCAATTAATTATTATACATTCACAAAATGGAATGGCATGTATTGATTAAAATGGCAATGTAAAGATATATGTAAGATCAGGGCTGTAGATAAAGCTGAGTATTATGAGCCTTCCCGAGCATGCACGAGACCCTGGATTCATTTTCCAGCACTGAAAAGCAAAATACAGAAAAGAAATGAGCCAAACCTACTTGAAGAAAAACATTTAAATTCTATCAAGAAGATAAAAGACAATTTGAGTAAATCAAAATAAATATCTTCCTTTTGGATAGAAAGATAAATATCCAAATGATGGAAATTCTTATTGAACTAAGTGACTAATTTAGTGTCATTCCAATTAAAAATACAATTAATTAGTGTAAATGACAAGAATAACCAGAAAAATTCTGAAGTGAAAAGACCAGCCCTGCTCAATAACAGAATATATCTTTAATGCCTGCAATAATAAAACTGCTAGATAGTAACTCATGATTGCATGTACAGAGCAAAGTCCAGAAATAGATTCTGATAGGATAAGGAACAGGGCACTGTACATAACCGAGATGGCCTTTCAAAGTAAGAAAGATGATGGTCAGTTGTTCAGTTAACATTGTTGGGCAACCAGCTCACCTGTACACTGAAATAAATCCTACATAGGCTGTGAACTAAGGGACATAAATTAAAACCACAAAAGCAGGAAACATGAGGGGATTTTTTAAATTTTTAAATTTTCTAAAACTAAAAAGTATACATTGTTAGTGCAGGGAACTCTTATTTTTCAATATATAAAGATTTAAAAGAAAATCAGTAAGAAAAAGACAAAAATGTGGTTATCTATAACTACAAAGTTTCACCTATCATTTTAGAAACATATTTTTAAACATTTTTACTTAGTTTTATTGAGTTGTAATTTACTTTTTTTGGGTCTTTTTGAGACAAGGTCTCACTGTGTGCTCAGGCTGGCCTTGAGCACTTTGTAGCTCAGGCTGGTCTTGAACTTGCAACAACCCACCCACCTCAGCCTCCTGAGTGCTGGGATTACAGGAGTGTGCCATCACTCTTGGCTACAATTTATGTTTTAAAATTCACCATTTTAAGTCTGAAGTTTGATGAGTTCAGTTAGGACACTACAGTTAGGACATAGAATGCTTCCATCACCCAGAAAAGTTCCCTCTTATCCTTTGTAGTCAATCCCTGTTTCACCTGTGACATCTGAGAACCACTGATATCCTTTTGGTTACTAAGACTTTGTCTTTTCCACATCAGGAGACAGGGCCTTACCTGACCTCAGCTTTCATCGCTACAAGTATCAGTAGTTTATTCCTTTTATTGCTATATAGTATTCCATTGCATGGACATACCACAACGTGTTTATCCACTCACCAATTGATGAATACTTGGATTGTTTCCAATTTAGGAGCCATTATGAATAAACAAGTTTGCATGGGAATGTGTTTTCATTTCTCTTGGGTGAATATCTAAAGGGTGGAATTTCTAAATCATGTATAAATATGTTTCATTATAAAGAAACTGCCAGACTATTTTTCCAAAGTAGGTGTATCATTTTGTATTCCTACTGTGTTAATTAGCTTTCCATCATGATGGCAACACTTGAGATAATCAATTTATAAAGAAAACAGGATTAGTTTGGCCCATAGATTGATTGTCCCCACTGCCTTTGTGCCTATATTAGGATAGCATATCATGGCAGGGAAAATGGTTGAACAAAGTCATTCACTGCATGATCAGGGAGCAAAAAAGAGAGAAGATAAGTGGGCATGGTGGCACACACCTTTAATTCCAGCACTCTGGGAGTCTGAGGCAGGAGGATTCCAAGTACAAGCCCAACCAGAGCAACTTACTTGATTTAGTGAGACCCTATCTCAAAATAAACACAAAAAGGTCTGGGGATGTAGCTCAGTGCAAAGGCCCTGCATTTAACCTCCAGAGCCACAAAGAAAAGAGGAGGTGGAACCCAGTGCTCTCCTTAAGAGCAAATACCCGGTGACCTGGGACGGCCCTTGAGGCCCTACCTGTTGACACCCCTCCCCACAGCTCCTTCCTCTCCGATTCTCTGCTTCACAAATCCTGGCCACTCTGGCTCTCCTGAGCTCAGACCTCTGCCTCCTGTGTTCTGTGGAGCTGCTGCGTCCTGTCTGGGTTCTGCATCCCTGCAGCGATGCCCAGAAATTGTTTTGGACCAAGAAGCTGGGACAGTCTTACGAGGTACCTCATTTGTTTCTCTTCTCTTCACAGTCTTGTGCTGCTTTTTATTTGATGCTTGAAATTAGTTTCTTAAAAAATTTTTTTTGTTCTTTCCAACATTCTTTTCAATGTTCAATATTCACCATAAGAAGCTATTTCCCATGACAATGTATGCTTTGTGGATCAAAGTGGAGCACTTTTTTTATTTTCAGGTTTTTGTTTTGTTTTGTTTGGAGATGGAGTCTCATTATGCAGTTCAGGCTGGCCTTGAACTCACTTTGTAGCACAGGCTGATCTCAAACTCACAACAATCCTCCTGCCTCAGCCTCCTGAGTGCTGGGATTAGAGGCATGTGCCACCACGCCCAGCTATTTTCAGTTTTTAAAATCCTGAGAAAAAGCTTTGGCCCAGCTTATGTCTGGTGATTGTCCATGAGGCAATCTAGGAAATGAAGACATGCAAGAAAAATCACGATCGCTAAGGTCGGAATGTATGAAATGTATTACCCAGTATGAAATGGAGCTGTTCTTCAGAGGAAGGAGACAAAAACAGAAGAGGCCTGGACTGTAACAGTTGTCATGGAAAAGACCTCCAGGCCAGCCAACTGATAGGGCTGTGAGAACCCCATTGTCTACAAGGCTGAGTTCATCCCTCCACAGTGTTCCCAGCCTCAAGGACAACCAGGGGGGTCCAGGATGGAGAGATTCACATGTATAACAGTTTCACTGACAGAGATAGCAGTAAAAAGCAACTTTCTCTTCTCCCTCTTCTTTTCCCTTCCCCGCCCATCCATCAATCCTGTTGTGTGGAACAAGTCCTTTGCCACCTCTGAGTGAAACCTAGAGTTGGTCCTAGTAGTATTTTAGCCCATCCTTCTAGACCTCCAAACATTTTAACCCCTTGGATTTCAGTAACTAGAATCCAATTCTGGCCAGGTATGGTGGTGCAAAACTGTAATTCTATCGAATTGGGAGGCTGAGGCAGGAAGATCACAATTTCAAGACCAGCCTGGCAACTTAGAGACTAAAATAAAGTGTAAAAGGGGGCTGCCAAGTATGTAACTCACTGGTAGAGCCCTCGCTTAGCATGCATGAGACCATGGGTTCAAGCCACAGAACAATGACAACAGTAATAATCTATAAAGTCTAGTTCTGTGCAATAGTCAAACCTGAGAATTTACAGGTAAAACTTAGCCTGCCTGTATGAGGCATGCCTCAGGAGGGACGTGGCACAGGGCCATTTATGCTTTGTCCCTTGCGGACCTTTCTGAACAACCAGGCAGCCACCCCCCTCTCCCCGCCCACCAGATGGCTAAATGTTTTCTGACCTCTCCAGGAACATAGTGGAAGCCATGGGGGAGTGGCAGGAGGTCTCAGGCCCCTCTTGCTCCCTGCAATCCTGACCTGGCTTCAGGGTTCTCTCTGCCGGGTGAATATTCCAAGACTTCCCTGCCAGCCTTGTTTTAGCTATGTTACTGTAAGCAGGGAGAGCCTGGAGAGAATCTGATGGGTTTTGTTTTGCTCACCATTCCCTGGGGATAGCACATCACATGCAGAGCCACTCAGGGGACCCACAAGGCAGATGGAGAGAGGATTTGGGGCAAGCATCAGCACTGTGGTTTCTGAGGGAAGAAAGGGATGAAGTCATGGAAGTGAGTCTGACTCGCAAATAAAGAGGTCTTAGAAATGTATTCTCCAAGACTTCCTGTTCCTTTTTGATATTTAGGAACACCTGTACTGTAGCTAAAATGCTCCATCAAAGTGGAGCTGTCAAGGCCTCTCCCTTAGGCCGCAGGCTCTTTAGATTTAAATAAGGGAACCTGTATGTTTTAACCTTTTGAGGAAAAATGTAACATTAGCTCAGGGAGGAAAGAATGATGACAAGGGGGGGGGGGGAGACTGGGCCTTCCTATGCAGTTCAGGCTGGCTTTGAACGCACTACCAGCCAAGGACGTTCTTGCATGCTCAGTGATCCTCCTGCCTCAGCTTCCCTAGCGCTGGTAGGATTATGGGCACATGCCATGGCGCCCAGCTGGTTTTCTTGTTAGTGCAGTATTTTATGACCGTCCAGCATGCATTGTGCAGAAGTGTGTTGTCAAAGAAGTTTGGGTGCTGAGAATTTTAAGCGCTGTGTAAGCACAGAGAAAACAAAGGCTTTCCAAGGTGGCAGAGGGGAGGGCTGTGCGGGAGAACACTTCAAGGGGAGCAAAGCTGAGTCCTTGGCTGGGGTGCACACTTTAAGGAGCCCCTAACAT
Organism: Cavia porcellus; assembly: GCF_034190915.1. Classification (NCBI taxonomy): domain Eukaryota; kingdom Metazoa; phylum Chordata; class Mammalia; order Rodentia; family Caviidae; genus Cavia; species Cavia porcellus. Next base: position 38,433,953 of record NW_026947501.1, on the reverse strand, counting down.
TCAGTCATCCGGATAAATACTAGTTAATCTGCTATTTTAAGAATACATCACAATGTTTGGCTGTACAAATATCCCATCGTCTTAGGCCCAGTATGGGGCAGCGGGGCACCTATGCAACAGGGGCTTCCAGCCCCGGCAGTTGAGTCAGGCCTGCAGGTGCAGGGCAGGAGGTGAGGTGTGGAGCATACTCAGGGGAGAGGAAAAGGCACAAAGTCCAAGATGCCCACATAGAGGAGGGCTGGAGGGATATGTGGGGAATGGGGTGCCGATGGGGTCGTAGGCAGAGACCAGACCGTGGAGAGGGCCTCCAAGGTTGTCAGTAGGGAGACGCCTGCCCCGCTTTCTTACACAGCCATGCTGGCTGAGGGGCGGACTGCAGAGGTCAGGTCTGGAGACAGGTAAGTCCCTCCGAGGCTAGCACATTATTTAAGTGAAGGTCGACAGCATACACTAAGGTCCAGACCTGGGTTTCCCCGCTGTCACATCCAGGGTGGGGCGCCACCCAGGTCACCGCCTGAACAACCGTGGCCCAGCAGGGTTCCGTTCCAAGGGCCAGGTCAGCAGCGAGCGCGGAGCACGCGCCCGGATTCCGGCGGGGGCCAGGGACGAGCCGGGCGGGGCGGGTCCCGCGGCCGCCCTGAGCCGCTCGCCGCCCAATCGCCGCGGGCCCGCCGGGCCCCGGGGGGCTGGGGCGCCGGAGCGAGCGCGACTGCGCCGACGCACGAGCGCGGGGCCGGGCGGCGGGCGCGCTCAGTCTGGCGGCGGCGGCCGTGCGCGGACGGACGTGCCCGGAGCCCGCACCGCCCGCACCGAGCCGCGCCGCCCGCCCCGGCCGCGCCCGCCCGCCCGCCCGCGCGCCATGGTGTCATGGATCATCTCCAGGCTGGTGGTGTAAGTGGCCTCGTCCCCGGGCCCCTCGGTCCCCTCTCCCCCCCGGCAGGGGCTGCGCGCCCCTCAGCGCCCTGCTCTGCGCTGGGCTATTAATACCCGGCGGCGGCGCTAAATTTAGCAGGTACAGTAGCCGCGGAGGACGCCGGCGGCGGGGCGCGGGGCGCGCGGCTGCCGGCCTGGGGCGTCGCGGGCGCGGGCGGCAGCTGGCGGTGACCCGGCCGGGGCGCGGGGGGCCCCGCGAGGGCTGGGGCGCACGGGGACCCAGCTGGGGGCTGCGCCTCGCCGCGCCCCGGCCGCTTTGTTCCCGGGTGGGACGGACCTGCCCAGGCCCCACGGGGCGCGCCGCGGGGACACGCGTCAGGCTCCTTGGGGAGAAGCGCTGGGGTCGCCCGTCGCCGCGCCGTGCCACCTCCCCTTTGTCAGGTGAAAACCACAGCCGAGCTCGGGGCGCTGCCTGGAGGGGTCAGCTCCCAGACTCGTGGAGGGAGCAATGGAGGCGGGGCTCCCGGTGGGGGTGGGCCACGAATACTCCTTTTTAGGTGTCTTAAATCTGCAGCGGCTGAGGCAGGTGGGGCAGAGGACGAGTGTGAACCTCGGGGTGGACACCTGGGGCCGCCAGGTCTGATTCCTTTTGAGGGGTTTGAGAGACCGGGCAGGTATCTCTGGGAATGCACGGGAAACGTCCAAGTGACAGACCCTGGGGCGGTGGCGGTGACATCTCCCGACCTGTGCAGGAGAGCAAAGTCATCCGGGGTGAGGCCCGTGGGAAGTCCTTGGGGATGGGCGCGGGGGACTTTTTTTGTCTTCCTTCCCAGCCTCACCCACCTGGATCAGGACAGACTTGCCACCGGCTGGGGAGGGCAGGGCTGAAATGGTCTGGGAGGCCGCGGTGAGGGGCACGTGCCTCGGCTTTTTCTTTGTCTGAGAAAGAGGGGCTGTGGACTCACTCCCGCGGATGGTGCGGCACCACTCCCCACGTTTTGACACATCGCTCTTCTCCTTCCCTTCTTTATGGGTTGTCTGAGAGCAGTCAGCATTGTCTCCAAGCCACCATTCTGGGCTTTCCTCCCAAAGCCTGTGTCTGTGCCTGTCAGCCCTGAGTCATTCCATGAAGTCCCCCTACCCCCAGCTGTTGCCAACTGCTGGGGGTTCGCACTGTACCTTGAGGTGACATCTTAAATATTTAGAAGACGCCTGCTGGCCAAGCTGGCAGGAGGCGTACAGGGAGCACTGCCACGCCCTGCCACGCCTCACACCTGACCAAAGACTGCCTTTTTTCAGGGTGGTATTTTCTCTCCTCAGTAGCTCTGTAATCTTTGAATTTGCCAGTGGCCTCTGGAGGTCTCTAAAGGTGGGCAGGAGAGGTCAGTTGTCCTGCCTGGTAGATTTTTCTCTATATAGGTTCTACTGGGCTGGGAGCAAGGCCTTCTGGTCCAGGATCATATGATCATCCTCAGTTCAATTAGCACCCCCTTTCTGTAGGAGATGTTGAAGGGTACAAGGGTGGAGGCATGTTTGAGAGGGATTTCAGCCACTTGCTGTTACTTTTTTATTTTTTATTTTTTTGTCTTTTGAAGACAGAGATTCACTATGCAGTCAGACTGGCCTTGAACTCACTTTGTAGCCCAAGCTGCCCTCAGAACTCAGGGTAAACCTCCTGTCTCAGCCTCTTGAGTGCTGGGATTACAGGTATACACCCCCATGCTCAGCCTCTGTTACTTCTGAAACAACCACACTGTAGAATACAGACTTCAGAGAATGCACATAAGAATTACCCTTGTGAGGCTGGGTGAGGTGGTACAAGCCTGTGATGCCAGTACTCAGAGGCTGAGGTAGGAGGATCACAGTGAGGTTGAGGCCAGGCTGGGCTACATAGTAAGTTCAAGGCTGAGGCCAGCCTGCACTATATAGTGAGACCCTGTTTCAACACAAACAACAATAACAACAAAAAAGAATTACCCTTCTGGTCAACCCAACACCCTCTGGCCTAAGGGAATGTTGGTGGGACTTGGGGTTGTTAGGTCCACTGTTCACTCCCAAAGGTCAAGAGTACCACCTATCCATCTAGTCCCAATTTGCTATAGAAACCTGGCACAGTTATGAATTTTTTTTTTGTCTTTTTCCTTTTTATCAGTACCGGGGATCGAACTCATGAGTGCCTGCTTGCAAGGCAGGCGCTTATGCCGCTGAGCTAAACCTCCAGCCCTCAGTTATGAATTATTAACATGGCTCTTAACAAGCAGTGCCTACTTCATATAAACAATGCCTGTTCATTTTAGGATACTTAGAGAATATAAATACAGATAGTCCTCATTTAACAACTCATCTGTTAAACAATTGTTAGGACTTATGACCCACATTTAGCCTTGTACCCCTAGGAACAAGAGTGGCAGTGTGGCCCTACACTGGCTTCGTCTACAGTTCAGCACTGTTATTTTTGCTGATTGTACTGTGCAGTATGGTACGATAGTTTTATGTTCTGTTATATATTACGGTACTACAGGTAAGAATTATGCAAATAAAAGCAAAGTCATGAAGTTAGAATTTCCTTTGATCCTTTCTTCCTTCTGAATATTATAATGTACATACAATGTGCTCATTTAGTAACCAATTCGCTTAACAACTAGTCCTAGGAAAGTGACTTTCATTAAATGAAGAATGTCTGTAGTCAGACTGGAAATCATCCCCATTATCAGCACACAGAGATACTTAGTTAATGATAATTTTGAGGGCTGTATTTTTTCAGGAAGTTTTCTTTTATGCATATATGCACATATATCAATCTTTACAATTCAGGGATATTATTGATTCAAAATTTAACCTAGTACCCAGGAATCCTCAGATCAGAGGACTATTTTGTGGAGGGGGGGATTATTGTGTTTGCAGTCAGAAAACCCTTGGTTCACATCCTCTATCTGCCTCTTGCCCATAGATCCCAGTTCATAACTGGGGTCACAAAGGATCTTGGTTCGCCTGCTAACTAACTTGGTGTTGGCTGTTGTGAAGATTTCAGTGACACAGAATGTGGGAATTACCAAGCACTGTGGAGGGCACTGTCACTGAAGACTCCTTTTTGTGCCCCCCGGGTACAATGCAGGAGGACATAAGCACTTAGGAAAGGGATCTCAGAGCTAATCTGCTCTCGTAGTTTTCCAAGAGGGTTCCCAGAGGGCCAGTAACCTGAGTGTGTGGGTTGTAGACTCCCAGCTATGTGTCACCATGGATGGCTTGTAGTTTGTTTTATATATTGAGTTCTAGATAAAATATAATTTGACAAATATGAGTTTTATTGCTAATAAAAACCACTGATCTAGTCACACCCTCCCATGTGTAAAACTGCAGAGAGCGTTTGCCTGGCCCAAGGACACCTATGAGCTGGCAAAGAAGTCTCTGGACTTCTCGTCCAATGTTCTTTCTACCTGTGAGACCGCTGACAGTTTATACTGCATCGACATCTCTCAGACTCCCAAGCCCTCCAGTATGAGAGCACCCTAGGATTTTGTCCATAGGTCCTGTTTCCTGTTAGCAACCCTTTCAAGCTCTTGTAAGCTTCTGGCACATCAAAGAATGTTTAAGGAAGACCTATTGCTGTGTTCTGAGGATGGGCAGGGAGTGTCTTCCTGTCTTTGTGGCCCCAGACATCCAAGCAGAGGCATTAGGGCAAGCTGCTGGCACCAGGGACAGCCAGCCAATGCTTGCAGGTGTTTCTGCTGCGACTGCTGTGTTTTTAGGGCAGCAGTGTGGCTTGATTGTTCCCCATCCCCTTGCTCCCTCCCAAGATTTTTTTTTAAAGCTACCTGCTACCTAAGTCCACTCAGTAAAAGTTGGTTACAGAGAAGATCAGAAACCCTCGGGTTGAGCAGAGAAACTGGCCAGTATTGCACCCTAGGGATAGCGATCTCTGGGGACCCCGACAGGCTTGGTAAAACTCAGAGATCCTCCTTACTTGCCAGCCAACCTCCTCCTAACTCTCTTGGCTCAGCCTGTGAAAAAGTAAGAGAGCATAGTAGCAAAGTAGACTTTGTTGGATGGAACCTAATTAATATCGGCACAGGGCACAAGGGCTCATTTAGGAACTGCCTTCTTGCCTCTTTTAAAATCTTTTTTTTTTCTGTACAAGTAAGTTAAAGCCTATGCATACATGAATTTCATCCTGGGGAGAATTTGTTTGTGTGCACTCCGAGGGAAGGGGGACACAGAGGTTTTCTATGACTTCTTGGGAGAAGAGGCCACTTATTTCAAGGAACAAGTGTTACCTCATTGTCGCCGAGCTGTTTTTGGCCCAGGTCCAGGGTGCTGTGTGAATGGATTCAGAGCTTCCCAAGCTTCAGTTCACTGTGAGGGAAAAAGAGAGTCTTAATTCAGTATAATTTTCTGGATAACTCCAAGGAAAAAAATAATTTCCACATGGCATGTCTTTTAAAAAGATGCTTCTGAGCACATGCGCATGGTGACAATGGCAAGTGAGTCTTAGTGGCGTGGCTGAGGATCTGGCTCTATCCCTGGAATGGGATTTGGAGCATGACGTCTCACCATCCTGGGTCAGGGACGTAAAAGTGGAGGAGACTGGAAGGAATGTGGATTGTCCTCAAGATGTTCCCTGACTCTTGCAAAACAAATGCAAAAAAAAAAAAAAAAAAAAACACCAAATGGAGAGACCATAAATCCTTAAACATAAGCTTGCCCTTCTTTGGGGCCTGCAGTGGAACTGGAGAAAACGACCCAGTTAATAGAGGGTTCAGGTAAGGTGAGGATTTATTTCCTAGCGCTGCAGCGTGTTACACTGTGAGAGCCACAGTCGAAGAGAATCATGAGAAGAAAGATGTTGCGGGGGAGGGGAGGGAGCAAGTGTGCTTGGATTCTAGTTCCAACACTGTTTTCCCACTGGCAGAGTCTGGGGCAACTCATGCTCCCCACCCACCCTGGGACCCCTGCTCCTGTCTGAGAGATAAGATGCTGGTGGGCATCACCTGTGAACTCTGTTGGCTCCGAGGGTTGGTGTTCCTGAGGTCCTGAGGTCCCTCCCTTCCCCACCTTTCTCTGAAAACCACATTTATTTATAAACAGGAGGAGTTGCCTCAAGGAAGTTGGATTTCACTACTGCTTAGCTGCTGTATTTCTTTGTTCGCTAATCCTGCCTGCCTGCTGAGAAGAAGCTTCTCCCCACTGTGTCTTATTTGAGGTTAGCTGAGAAGTGAGGGTCTCACCTGGTTATTATTGGGGCAGCCCCTCCTTCCTGCTGCAAAAAGCCATCTTCTTGGTGTCATTTGGGGGTGGAAGAGTTCTGGGAATTGAGAGAAAGAAAGAGAAAAGCCCTCATTTGCCACCTAAGGAGCTGGCATTTTGGATTGTGTGTGTGTGTGTGTGTGTGTGTGTGTGTGTGTTTCTAGGGGAACTCCTGGCCCTAGGGAAAGGGAAGATTTGCAAGTGCAGTAGCTGGAGCACATGGTGCCTTTGGAATTTCATGGCCAAGGAGGAGCCAGCTGGTTACCGAACCCCTCCAAGAGCAGAGAGGGTTGTATTGGGGCTCTAAGGATAGTTTCACTCTTCCTTCTGGGTCTTGGGAATCCCCTGAGGGACTGGAAGATAGGTAGTTCGGCATATGTTATTTGTTCTGGACTTCGGAATCTCATCTGTTTTCACACAGAACTACATTGTTTTCCTCTGAAGTTTTTCAGTTATGCCCTTTCCTGGGAATACACAGAAAAGGAACATGTAGATAAAGGACCAGATATTTGGTGTACTGTGAGGATGTTGGAAGGAATCTCGATAGATAATTTGGTTTAGCCTTTCAAGCGTGGTGGAGGCACCTAGAACAGGGATCACACATGAATTTCACTTCTTGTGACCCGGCTGAGGCTGCCTGGGACACTGGCCCCCACCCCATGAAGCTGGGTTAGGCTCAGTGAGGAAGATGTGGCGGGGCTCACCTGTCGGTTCTGTGTGTTCGCTCTCCCAGACTCAGCCCATTCCCAATCAGAAAAGGTGTGCCCCACTGTGAGACCAAGGAGATCAGTCCACAGAAAACACCCATCGCCCGTTAACATCTCCTCCCCTCTGTTAAGCTGGGATTCAGTCACCTGGCAGATCTATACCGGAGGTATCTCCTGCCGCCAGCACAGGGAGCTGTCCAGCCCAGGGGCTGTCTATTCCGAACCCTTTCCTTTTAGGATGGTCATACACTGCCTATAGCTTCCCTTTTCCTTTGTCCCCGGCCTGTCACAGCTCAGTTGAGTTCTGCAGCAGGCATTCTGTTGTGTACTCTTCTACACATCCCCGTGGAGGGGACGGTCCTGCCCACTTCCACGGGGCATTTCCCTGCACACACCTTGGCTCACCACGGCCCTCTCCAGCGTTGCTTCTTTTGGAGCTGAAAGAGAAAAGCTGCCTCTATGAGAAAGCTGTGGAAGTGGGGCTGCTGGTGGCTGCCAGCCTGCTGGCCCCTGGAGAAGGTTTATTGGCAGAAGTGGGGTCTGCAGAGACCGGTGATGGCAGAGAGCAGATGGCGTAAAGAGTCTGGATCCTAGTTACTCAGGCCCTAGTTCCTGCTGCTCCTCCTTTGATGCTCTGAACTATCCCATATCCTAGAATGAAAGTGCTATACTATTACTAATATTTGTTGTAGGGTTTTTATTTTGGAGGTGGTTTTTTTTTTTTTTTTTTTTGAGACAGGGTATCGCTATGTGGTTCAAACTGGCTTAAACTCATTATATAGCCCAGGCTGGCCTCAAACTTGTGCTGAACCTCCAGCCTCAGCCTCCCAAGTGCTATGTTGTACAGTTAAGATGAATTGGACATGCCATGACAACGCCCACTTCCATTGGCTTGGGACAACAAAGGTGTGTTTCTTATCTGATGTTCTTTCTCATTCACTCTGGTTTGGGAAGGGTCTCAGTTCAGCATAATTACTCAAAGTCTCAAACTGATACCATCTCCTTTCTCTTAGGGTGGTGTCACTGCAGGGTGTGACATCAGGATTGAAGTGTTAAGGAGAGAGAACTGGACAGCTACTCATTGGCTGTTAGTTACCAGAAATGATAATGAGATGTCCGCTCTGCTTCCTTTTGATTGGCTAGACCAGAACTCAAGTGGTGGAGTATTACCCTCCTCCCTGAGAGCCATAACAGCTACAACCTGTGCTGAACGAATGATTTCTGGTCATTTTGCCAATCTAGAAGTAAGTGGGATTCTTAGGTAAATAGCAGGTCCCCCCCCCCACAAACACACACAATTTAAAATCAAAGGTCTTGGTGAGACCCAAAAATGCACAGTGTACCCTGGGGAAGTGAAAGGGGAGGGAGAGTCTTAAAAAAGATGGCAGAAGATACTGTTAGTAGTGTTATCAGGATTTAAAATCCACATTACTTGCACCACTCTGCTTAGATAGATTTTGTTCTTTTTTGATAGATTTTATTCTGTCCCAGTTTGTCTACTTGCATTAGATTTGAGGTCACAGACAGCTATCCCCAAAGTATCAGGATATAGCACAGTAATCCTCTTTAATTTCCTATTATCTTAATCTGGATCCCTGTATGACTTATACTCTTTTATCATGACTGATATTAGTTAAATATGGTTTGTTTGATTGCTGTTTGGTATCGACAGATTTTATTCAAAACTGATATGATTGATAGTATCAAGTCTGAGAGTATAGGCAACTACACTGAAGATGACAAGACTCTACGATTCTGGTTTGATAACTGCCTTTTTTTGAAGTTTTATACTATATACAATTGTGTTTTTATTAATACTGATATATTCAATTATACTATGTCTGATGATACAGCCAACTCTATTGGAGATAACAAGAGACAACACAGGAACCATGGTAGAACTCTGTACAATGGTCTTATATGTTTTTTGTCTCATGTGTTTATAGGAATATGTTTTGTTTTGTCTCATTTTGTTTTGTTTCTCCCTCTAATATAGAAAGGATAGAAATAAATGGTAAGACTCATGCATGTGTAGAATCTATAAACAGTTTATGAGAACTGATCTTATGACACATGATGAAATGAACAGATACTCTGAAGAAAAAGAGACACTAAAATACCCAGTGCTGATCCTGGAGTGTCATAATGTGAAACCCAGCAATAGTATTATTCTTTGTTCAGAGTGATTTTAGCCTGCTTGGGCTTATTCAATGTCAACATAATTGAAGATGTGAATAACTGTATGTATGTTTAAGTGTATAGGATTCATAACCATATTTCTAAGTTTTTGTTGGATAGTTGAACAGAATGGGTTGCAGTCTCACTGTTTGAATCCCCACTTTATATGTTCCACTTTTGTATCTTGAGTAACTATTTATAAGGGGACAATCTGTAATCATCGACTAGTGATTTCTTACTGTTTATTTTTTTCTTTGAAAGTATGTATTATTTGTACCCATTTTCTGTTTTGTTTAGTCTTTCTTTAAATAAAAATTTTTAAAAAGTAAGTGGGATTATCCTCCCCAAATGCAAGATTCCTAACCTATTCTTTTACCGATTCACATTAGAAACATTTCTCACCGCCCTTTTATTTCCTTTTCTTTGTAAGCCAAAAGGAATGAGATCTTCAGTCTGAGGCATGGTTAGGGATTGTAAAGAACTGGTGCCGGTCCTTGGCTAACGTACCTGGCAGGGCCCTGTGATTTCCGTGGCCTCCAGCTGCATTCCTCCACAGAGCCACCCACAGGGCCCCTAATGTAAAGGTTTTTGTGGCATCATCCTATTGTGTCTTCTCATACTGTGGTGTGTGCTTTCACTGCTCCTTAAAGATCTTAGCTCTGCGTGTGCAGTAAGTGCTTACTGTGTGCATCCTGGATTGTGTATGAGTTAGGACCTCACTTCTACAAGAGCATGGGCATCCCTGGAATCCCTGCAGTCGGGAATGCAGAATTCTAGGCCCCATCCAAGTCCTATTAAATAGGCATTTTAACAAGATCCCTGTTAAGCTTGAGAAGGGGTGGGTTAGGAGACAGGGTAATCATTTCAATCTGAGCAGGTTCTGCCACTCAGAGGACAGTGGGTTACAACCTGCCTGGGGAAAAGGCTGATGAGAGCTGGCCTGGAGATACTGGGGTCTTGCAGTGGCTTCCCAAGAACATGGAAAGACTCTCTCATGTGTACATGAACTGAGAGCTACTAGTCCACATGTATCCCTCCTGAGGAGGTTACAGGATCCCATGGGATTGGCGAACATTTCAGGCCAGCCCCCATGAACTAGGCAATTCATGTAGAAGTCCTCTTAGCTCTGTCTTCAAAGTCCTGTCCCACCCAGCCATGACTTCCACCTTCATGACCACCACCTCCTCTGACCTAAAATTATGATTCATTTGGACCATTTCAAAACCCTCCTGTTTCCCCTGCTTCATTTCTGTCTTTTGATGTTTTATTTAAATGTCCTGTTTGGATGTGGCTTCTGTGGGTCCCCCAAAGGTTCGTGTGTGAGAATATGGTATGATAGTGTTGGGAGATGGAGAGCTAGGGCAGTTTGGGAAGTCCTCAAGTCAGAAGAAAGTGTTGGATTCCATTCCTCTCTGAGTTCCTTGGCAATGTGATCTCTTTTTCTCATTTTTCCACCATTGCTGTGCATCATGAGATGACACAGCCATGTGAATCCTTGCTAAAATCTGTGCAGTGCTGCTTGGACTTTCAGCCTCCAAACCTGTGAGCTAAATAAAATTCTTTTCTCTATATAGGTATCCTTCCTCAAGTAATTCATTATAGTAACAGTACACCAACTAATACAAAATATAAGATGTCACTTCTTTCCCTTGCTCTTTAAAACCTGCCCGAAGGCTCCCATCCCATGAAGGATGTAATTCAGATTCCTTACCATTCTCAACAAGGTTCAACAGCATTTGGTCACACTCTTGAGTCTCCCCTTTTTTTCCTTCTCTTCGACTCATCACTATTCCTGGAAGACAATAAGCTTGCCCCACACAAGAGCTTTTGCACTGGCTAGTGCCTCAGCTATGACATGTTCTTCCAGATTGTCCCTTCTTTCTGTTAGGTCTCTGCTCACATACCCCCTCTTCAGGAGAAGCCTTTTCCGAGCCCTTCTCCAAAACCCACCCCTCCCATCACTGCCTATTCCTTATTGTTCCCTGAAACGATGCTTTAATTTGTTAATTTGCTCATAGTCACTCTCTACTAGCATTTGGTTTCCATGACTTTTGACACTTGACTTGTTCCCTGCTGTTTTCCCAGGACCTAGAACAATTCTAAGTATGTAGTAATGGTTTAAAAATCTTTGTCGAATGAATGCATGATTTCATGTTCCCTTTGGAGTTAAAAGATAATTCCCCAAACCTCAATCTTGTAGAAACTTGTTAAATGGTGGTAATAAATAACCACCTTAAACCTCAATTTTCCTGTCCGTAAGATGAAAGACATAATCTTTGTCCTTGGAAATATGAAAAAATAGTCTGAAAACCTCCCTTAATAAAACTAAATTTTAAAAATTTCTGAGAATCTTGGATTTTTCAAGTAATTAAGTTACCAAGAAACAAAACAGGGAACCATTTTGCAAAAAAATAAGCTAGACTGTAGCAAACTGGAAATTTATCTTAAAACATAACCATTTTATGTTCTGTGGTGGATCTGACTTAATTATTCCTTCAATATGCATCATACAGAGTTGGCTCAGAAACCACGAATGCATACTTCAAAATTATAAAATGTATGAGGAAACAATTCCCGTAAGCAGGAACTCACAAGTAATACAGACAACACAATTAGCCTTCAGTTAATCAACCATGTGTGTTGTGTTGGTTGATTTTCCATCACGGTGACAAATACCAACATAATCAAGTCAAAAGGAGGAGGGGGATTATTTTGGCTTACAGTTTTGGAGGTTTCAGTCCATGGTCAGCCTGTTGCCTTCCAGCTGTTGGTGAAGAGCAAATTGTAATGGGGGTCTGTTCACCTCATGGTGGCCTGGAAGCAGAGAGAGGAATGGACCAGGATCCAGCCATCCTCCCCAAAGAGATACCCCCAGTGATCTAGTCCCCAACTCTTAAAGATTTTACCACCTTCCACTAACACTATAGCAAGAGCCCCAGCTTTTAACAGGTTCACAGCAGGGCCATAATTTGTAGGTCTCGCTGCCAGGCAGCTCTGAATCACTGGTGCTACATGTATGTCTATCCCATTGTGGTACTGCTGGGGGGGGGTGTCAAGCCACGGGAACATGTTAAAATGTGGGCTTTTGGGTAACATTCAAGATCCAAACTGTAGCAAGTAGTTAGTTAGGACTTCCATCCTTGCCCAAGAGTGATTTATTGATTCATCCATTACTTGATTGATTTATTCACTGAATCTCTACCCATTTACTCACCGTTTGCTTTATGCCAGGCACTAGTTTGGCACAATAAAGATGAATAAATTATGATTCCAACTTGGGAAGTTTATGAAGCCCTATAGCCAATGAGTGGAAAACTGGGATGTGAACTCAGGCATCGCTCCTGCCAAACCAGTGCTCTTCCCAGTGGGTGTGGGTTTCATGTGAGTTTGTGAATGACTTTTCTGGCTTCGCTTGGAAATTGCAAGAAGGAATCTTTTCACAGAGGAAGTGATGCATCTGACCTCGGAAGGGATTAAACCACTGCAGCGCCTCCCTACCAGGGAGCGTTGGGCAGAGGAGAGGATGCACTAATGGGAGCACAATCTGGAACAAATCGAGCACCTTTACTCACTGTTAGTCTCCTATCACTGTTGGAACAGTTACCGCTTCAGTCATTTAAAGTAACATAATGTGTTCTTTACGTTCAGTAAGCACAGAGTCTGAGATGACTCTGATGAGCCTAACATCAAGGTGTTGGCAAGGTTGATGATTACATCTAGAAAGTGTGGAGGGAGACTCTGTTACTTGCTTCCTCCAGCTTCTGGTGACTGTGGGTGTTCATGACTTGTAGCTGTATCACCCCAACTTCTGCTTCCACGGCCACATATCCCCTCTTCTAAGGACATTTATGGTCCCCATAAATTATCCAGGATAATTTCCCCCTCTTGAAATCCTTGATTTGGTCACATTTGCAGAGCCTCTCTTGCCATGGAAGAAACACTCACAGGTCCCAAGGATTTGCTGGCTGCTTTTGGAGGTCATTACTTAATCTTTCTGTGATTATAGGACCTGCAGACACAGGGGAGCAGAGTTTGTCAAAGAACAATCTAAAAAAAGGGAGGCTTAAGGGAACAATCCACTGTTCTTTTTTGTCTTCATATCTGGACTCTCTCTGATATACAAAAAATTTTTTTTAAGTCTTTATAAAAGACTAAGAAGAAAAAATGGTTAGAGGACAATAGATAATAATCCAATGAGTGGTCATTTATTTACTGCTCACCTTAAGAACTAGAACCTTACCATTCTTGTGTGTATATGCTACATTTATTTATGACTTGAACTCTTGGACATCTGGGCAGCTTCTGGACTTTTTTCCTTTTCTCTTCTGCTCTTGGAAAGCATGCTGCATTGAACACTTGTACATGTTACGTGGTGCAGTGTACACAGTGACTCCAGGATTGGAGTGACTCAGGCCTACGGTACCTTCGTCTTCAGTTTAATCAAATAACCTAAGTTAAGCTTCCGTGGACAGATGGCCCCCATTTGATTTTCACGAATTGTTTCCCAAAATGGCTTTCCTTCAGCAATGCATATGATTTCAGTTGCACTGTATCCTAACCATCACTTGATAGTGTCACACTAGCATTTTTACCAGCCTGGTGGGTAGGGAACAGAATCTCATTGTGGTTAATTTGCATTGCTCTGAATACTAATGAGGCTGAACATCTTTTCATGTGTTTATTGGCCATTCATGTTCTGTCTTCCATGGAATGCCTGTTTAGGTCTCGCCAACATTTCTCTCATTCTTATCTCACTGATTTGAGTAAGTCTTTCAATTTTCTAGATGCTACCCTGCTGTCCCTTATGTGTTACAAATGCCTTCTTCCATCTGCAGTTTATAGTCTCATTTTCTTTATAGTGTATTTTGATGAACAGAAGCCTTTAGTATTAATACAGTGATTTATCCATTTTTTTAAACTTATACTTTGTGCCGTTTGTGTCCTAAGAAGCCACTCCTCTTTGAAATCATAGAGTTTTTCTTCTGCATCACTCTTGGGAGTGTGACATTTTTCCAGTCACATTTAATTTCCTAATCCATCTTTAAATTGATTTTGGTATATGATATGAAGCAGCCATCCAAAAAATTTTTTTTCTTTTTCTCTGGTATGAAAACCTCAATTGTCCCAGCACCATTCATGAGAAAGTTCATCTTTCCTCCACAGCTCTGCAGTGCCCAGCCCTGTCAGAAACCCAGTATCCATACTGCATGATTCTGCTCTGGGCATGTCACCCCGTACTACTGAGCACTTAGCCAATCCTGAACTGTTTTAAGTTCCAAAACTTTAGCAACTGTCTTGATTCACTCTCTTGCTTGTTCTTAGTGTTTTAGGGGTTTCCCCTTCCACGTGTATGTTTAGGATCACCTTAGAATTGTGTTATGATACAAATACACACAAAGATTCATTGGAATAGCCCCGAATCTATGAAACGATAAAAAAAATTATACTGTTAAGCTACTGAGTGTGGCAGCCCATATGCATGGTATCTATTTCTCTTTACACAAGTCTTCTTGAATGACTTTCAATAAAATTTTATAAATTTTGCTCCAAACATCATGCACTTCGTTTGTTAGATTTATTACCAGATATTTGATACTGGTTGGTGCCAGTTTATTTAGTGTCTTAATACAAGTTTCCTCTTCTGTTTATGAAGGAATGCAGCCGGGTGAGTCTCCTAGGTTTCCAGTCATCGTGTCATCTGAGAACAGTGCAGCACTGTCTCTTACTATTCTGTATCCCTCCCGCTCCGCTAAGTACCCTACTGGGGCTCCCTGGGATCCCCATGCGTGATGAGTGAAAGTGGTAGGGGTAGAACATGTCAGCATTTCCCCCTGTGGGGCTTGCTGTGGGGTTTTCAGAAATGCACTTTATCACTTTGAAGTGATAGTTTGCTAATAGTTATATATATATATAAAATATATATATGGAAAGATATTGTATTTTATCTCCTGCTTCTAGTGAGATCCTCTTCAGTCTGTAAAGTGGCAAATTGCGTTAATTAATTTTGTTGTTAAATCCACCTTGCCTTCCTGGATTAACTCTAGAGTAGTTTGTGTAAGACTGAATTTCTTTCTTGAATGGATAATAACTCCCCAGTAAAATCAGCAGGCCCAGTTACTTTTTCTGAGGGAGGATTATCAACTACTGATTCCATTTAATCGTTACAGAGTTTCTCTCCTTCTGAGTCAATATTATTTTATGATTCACTCGTGGTTGAGCTTACTGACAGCTGACCCTATTGCTTCTGCACCCGACTCTTTTTCTCCTCCCTGCTCGCACTTAGCCGCTGTGTTAGATTTTTTTACTCTGTCTTCCATAGCTCTGCATTTATTCCTTCTTCTGTCACTTGCTGCATTATGGATAATTTTCTGCATTTCTGTCTCCTCAGTCGAATCTAATCAGCTGCTGAACATATCTGTTGGTTTTAAATTTTTAATTATTGTATTTTAGAAACTCTATTTAGTTCTATGCCAAAACAGCTTGGCCCATCTTATATGATATCTGTTCATTCTGTATATTTTAAATCCACTTTTAGTCCTTTCAAGATAAAATATTTATGTATTCTGATTCTGTGAGTCTGGTAATTCTAGCATCTAAAATATATTTTGAAGGACAGTTCAGCCATCTCTTGTTTCTCTTGTCTCTCAGTCAAGGTTCATTGTGTGTTTTGTAAATTTGTGTTTTCACTCGGAGCTTATATTCCTCAGGACATTATCTATAGGAATTCTTTGGGCCTGATTTTTAGGTGAGTTCTCCGAAGATTTGCCTGGTATGGTACCAAACCACTAGAAAGCAAATTCCTGAGGCCTGCCCCGGCCTTCCGTACTAGGGATTGAACCTTCACACTGAGCTTTATCACCAGATTCTTTTAAAATTTTGAGACAGGTCTTGCTATGTTGCCGAGGTGGGGCTTGAATTTGCAATCTTCCTGCCTCAGCCTCTAGAGTGCTGGGATTACAGGCATGTGCTATCACAATCTAGTGATAGATTTTTATTTGACCACTCAGATAATGTAAATTGGACTGTCAACTTACACGAGTAGAGCAGTTACAGATTCTCAAGAAATACTGTTTTCTTTCTATTTTGGTTTGTTTCCGATACCTTCAGGAACGCTTATCTACTTCCCCCTTTTACAGGTGGTGCAGTTCTTTTGCATCTTAAGACCAGTAGTAGTTCCCTAGGGTGGTTCTGATAAAGTACATCAGATGACAGAAGTTCCTGCTCAGTGAGGCGGCAGGCCAGCCTCAGTCTGGAGGCTCTAGCAGAGCGTCTGCCATGCCCTTCTCTGTGCTTCTGGTGGTTGCCTCCTCGCCCTTCCTTGGCTCGTAGATGTGTCACTGCTGTCTCTGCTACCATTGTCCCAAGGCAGTCTCCTTCTGTGCGTGTTCCTCTTCTAAGGACACCCATTCTTTGGGTGATGGCTCACCCTGATGACTTCATCTTGACTTGATTACATCTCCAAAGATCCTGTTTCCATGTAAGGTCACAGTCATAGATAGAGGGGTTAGGACTTCCACGTATCTTCTGGAGGGATGTTTAATGCATAACAAGGTCCAGGTTTTCTAGAAGGACACCCCAAGGTAATATTACTCAAAGCATGATCTGGGAACCTGCAATGTCACGTGGAAATGTATTAGGAATGTAAGTTCTCAGACCCCCAGATCTGCTGGATGAGAGCCCTTGATGGTGACGCATGAGAAGCTGTATATGAAAAATCTGTCCAGGCTTCTTATGCAGACTACCATTTAAGAAGCTTTGTTTTCACCCTTGATCCCCATTGTGAACCAAAGTTCAAAGTGTCAGTTTAGCAAGTACTCTTCAGTAACTTTTCTGGGGCTCTGCTTTGACTTGCTTTTGGCTTCGTGTTACCCTTACATTGACATTGTACATCAATATGTTAGAAAAATCTTTGCACTGATTCTATTCTCAAGTTTAAAAATCTTTGAAATTCACAGGCAAGTTGAAAGAACAGTATAATGAGTACCTACATTCCTCTGAGTGTGCCAACCTCCCTCTCTCTTTCTGTATAAATACACTCATTTCCCTCTTGCCAAACCATCTGCAAGTAGGCTGCAGACATCACACCACTGCACCCTGAATAGTTCAGAATGTCGTGCAAGGCCAAGATTATCCTCCTGTGCCAGTGGGTCTGAAATGAGTTTGCCTTGGATCCTTTTTAATTTTAATTAAAAAAATCAAAAGCCTCAACCATCTTTTATGTGGCTTATATCTTTCAGCATTTGCCATATTAAAAATAATGGAGACATTTCAGAATATGTACTTAGTAATTTAAAAATTACAATAAAAATCTATTATGTGTTAAATAACACATTTTTATGAAAAGAAACTCTTTCCAAGAATGACAACAAAAAAGCAGCCAGGAGAAGGCATCATGCATTTTTGTACTTTTAAAAAAAACTTTAATTCTATTGGTACATTTTAGATATACATAATGATAGCTTTCCTGATAGAGAATTTGTACCTGTATATGATATTGCTTCTTCTTTTTTTCCTATTCCCCTCCCCTTCCTTCAGTCCTCCTCCTCCTCTCCTTATTTACAAAAGCTTTGCTTCCATTTTTTTCTTTCTCAGATAAGATTCTTTCATGTCAAGGTTACTTATAATACCTGTCAAGGCTAAAGCAGGAGATCACAAGTTCAAGCCTAGCCTGGGCAACTTAGTGATTCATCAAGACCCTGTGTCAAACAAAACGAAACAAAACAAAACAAGACAAAAGTTCCTCCCCCCACAAAAAAAGGTTAATTATAATGTGACATCAGACACCTTATTAATAAACGTTGATTAATAAACTCCATTACAGTTAGTCATGCCTTTGGTGATGATTTTGTAACATCATGCATTGGTCATTTGGAAACTATCAGTTCTCTTGTGTTAAATGAAGATCTTATAAGTGTTGACATGTTTTGTTTTACGATATCAAAAGTAAAGTTTGTTCATATCGCTTCTAGTTTCCTCACAAACGTCTGAAGTGTGGGAACACTGTCACGTTCATGACAGTGGATACTAACATCATAAAATTTCAATTTTTGCTTGTAATCTCAAATCATTAGCCACAAACACCCTCTGGAGGTAGTGGGTTAATTTGCTCATTTTCTGGAAAACACTTGCCGTATACCCAAGTCTTTTGTCAGTCCTTCAGCGACAGCAGTGTTCCATGAAGGAAGGGCTAATGTGGCACACAGCTCGGCGATGCCAGTGCTGTCCTCAAGGTGGTCATCGTACCGTGTGTGCAGCAGCAGTGCTTTCTGTGTGTTTCCCCTGTCATTGCAGAATATTAAGAGCACCTGTAATCAAGTGTCATGGTTAATTAAGGTGATGCCTTGACTGCAGCATCCCTGAGATTCTTTAATGGAAAGGGACCTTTTCTCCTTCTGAGTCACAGTGACGAATACAGGAACTGCTGGTAGAGTTTGGAGCCCTGCTTTGTGCAAAGTAGCAGAAGCAGTTTTATCCTTCTCTGTTTTTGCACCATCAGAGCAAATGTAACAGAGTCAAAAGCAGATGTCTTAGTATTATTGAAGTTGTCCTGATCTCTTGGACCCTTTAAAAGGGTCCTGGGTGCCCCTGGGAGTTCATACTTTAGGAATCATTCACTATTATAAAACCATTTCAAAGTGAGCTCAAGGCCAGCCTGAATTGTATAGTGAGACCCTGTTTCAAACAAAGGGGAAAAAAAACCCCAAATACAATACCATTTCCACATTTAAGAAAACCAACTCTAACTCCACAACTTCATCCAATATATGGCCTGGAGGCAAACCATCCTTATATGAAAGGTATTTTGTTACCATTTTTTTCCTTGTCTCTGTTTGAATCTAGTTAAAGTTCATGCATAGACTTAGACTGTTACTACTTCTGACCAACTCAGAACAGTGGGTTTGGTGGAGAGCCGCAGGCTGACTGTAAGGCAGAAGGTTGTGGATTTGTCAGACTTGTCCTGGTGCCTAGACTCAGATGCAACTGTGGTGGCTAGAACATCACGTACATGATGAGGGGCTGTCAGGAAGACATTCTGAGTGTCAGGCCACCTCACATTGGTGACAAACACCTAGCAAAGATTTTTAAATACATAAGGGTAAGGTGTTTTCAGTAGGAGGTTTAGTCAGTGTATCTGATGCTGTTGGAAACCATGATCTTCTGAGTCTCCATTATTGAGATTTACAGTTATATCGTAACTCCTCTTTGCTGCATTATGTAACTTAATCATCTCAAATGGTACTGGCTTCAGATGAGGCTTGATCTAGCCACTTAGAATTGGCATCAGGGCAGCAGGTCCCCTGCTCTGTCCTCCACAACCCTTGGTGCCTGTTTTCTGTGAAGGTCTGCTCACCTTACAAATAAGAGAGATGGTTTCCAGCAGCTTCTGTGGGCTTGAATTCCTCATTTGTGTCTAGTCTGTAGAAGGCATGTAGAATGTAGCTCCTGTGGAAGATGAATAGCTTCTTGTGCTGAGTGTTTAGCAAGCATATTGTTTTTCTGCTTTTGGTCAGAAGCCTTTCACCAAGCCAGTTCCTCAGAGGGATGGGATTGCCATCTGACCTAAACCAGCCAGGACTAAGGCATAAATATATACAGCTTTTCCAAGCACAGGGGTTCTGTGGGACTAGAGAACATTTGGAAGCCAACTGGACGACCAAAGAAGGCTTTAGCACCTGTAATATCAGGTGCTACCCCTTTCCTGAGTGCCTACTTTGTGCTGGGTATTGTGCTATGCTGTTGCTTATTCACTCAGCATTAGGCTTTAGGCTTTAATGTCATTAGGCTTTAATGAGCTATTGCTGTGGGCCAAGTACAAGTCACCAGGGGAAGCAGAGGGAGTCATTGCTGTCATGGTGTTTTCCATGTGAAGTTCTGCAGTTTCTTCCATATTGCACTATGACAAGCCAGGCATGGCTGTCCTCTTCCCAGATGATAACACTGAAAGCCAGGCCTTTCTAGTAGCCATCCCCATGCCATCTAGTAAGTTAGTGGTGACCCCAGATGCAACATCACCTCCTGGCATAGGACTGGGTAGGGCCCAAGAGTGTCCCAACTCTATGCCTGGTGAACTGTGACACTGGCTCAGGCTGTGCTTAGGGCCTCCCAAAGGGAGCAGGGGTTGCACCTGCCAGTGGGCATGTTCCCAATGGCTTGCACCATCCTGGGCTCAGAGCTCAGTAGGCCTTCCAGAGATGCAGGAGCCTGCAGGGTCTCTAATCTTTATGGTGAGGAGCTGTTGAGGCACAGGAGCCCAAAGAGGATTCTTGGGACCTGCTTCCCTGTGCACAGGTGGGGGAAAGAGCAGGTAAGGAGTGCAGGATTGGCTGGGGAGTTGTTACCAGGGATTCTGCTTACACAGGGCCAAGAGGAAGAATTTCAGTTGCTGTTGGAGAAGCCCTTGCCTGACTTCCTTTGTGACAGTTTAGCCCTGTTGCTGGGTCTCTTGTCCTGGTCAGCTTGGCCCCAGCCAGCCTGCTTGGCCCCAGCCAGCCTGCTTAGCCACCTGGACCTGCCTCATCTCAGTAGAAGCTGGGATCCAAAGTCCTAAGTTCAGCCCGAGCCACCCCAGCCCTGCAGTGTCCTTGGAGACATGACAGGCTCAGCACTTCCCCAGGGCAGCTCATCCAGCTTAATGAGGTGCTGGGTGGGGAGGTGGTTTCCCTGTGGGGCCTGGGCAAATTCCCCAGCTGACATAGATGCCTAGGCAGCCGAGCTGCTGTCACTGGGCTGGGAGTAGATGAGGTCAGGTGCAGTTGGGCATGCAGGGCACCGGGCAAGGAGCTTCAAGGCTGGGTGAAGTCACTTGGGGTGGGGGCTCTGGTCCCAGGAGGGGAATTTGGAAAGGTTTCGTAGGTAGATTGACAGCACCAGTTGCTGTGGGTTAGTCTTTCCTTTATGCTACTTGGCAGTGTGCAAACTGCTTTCACCTGTAGTTTGGAATCCAAGGTCATGAATGTGGTGGCTCCTGTGCAAAACCAGCCTGTGGGTGCTTGTTGGGCTTGCAGTGTTTTAGATTTGAATGAGTTACCAGCTTTAAGGATGGCTCCATGGGGCATCCGAATCCAAATATTTGGATTCTTTTCAATCTGAAGATCTGGCACCACATGGTGATTGCAGCTGGATGGTATCAGCCAAGCTGTGAGGCGGCTGTCTCTGGGGCATACGTGCTCCCTGATCCATTCAGCCTCCCCCTGGCCCAGCTACTGAAGGCTGCTGGTGGCTACTGTGTCTCCTCTTACAACTGGTCTCTTCGTCGCTGGCCTGGCCCTTGATTCTGTATTTCCAGAGCAATCTGGAGAGGCAGGCGTCAGCATCCCTGTTTTGCAGTGAGGTTACCAAGGCTCAAACTGGTTTGAGCATGTTACACAGGGAAATAGTCACAGTCTGATTCCGTCATGGCCAAGCCACTTAAGAACTCGATGATGTGCCCTGGATGAGCCCAGTTTTTCCATTCATAAAATGAAGGGTTGGGGTTCTAGTAGTATGCGGCTCAGCATGAGAAGCAGATGGAGTCCAGAGGAGCTAGGAGAGAAGGAAAGAAAGGGAGGAGGATGGCTGAGCAACATAACTGCGAGGTACAGGAACCTTTAGAAGGATCTCTGATAGTTTGATTTAACCCCTTTATTTTTCTTTTCCTCCTCCTCCTCCTTCTTTTTACAGTACCAGAGATTGAACACAGCCCCTTCACAGTGAACTACAGCCCCAGCTCTTTTTATTTCGAGACAGGGTCACTCTAACTCACTAACTTTGCTAGGCTAGCCTTGAACTCATGATCTACCTGTCTCCTCAAGTAGCTGGAATTAGCAGCATGTGCCATCTCAGCTAGCTCCAGGTGCTTTTTGTGTGTGTGATATAAACTCTGTCTGTATCCTCGGATGTTCCATAAAATTGATTGTTCACATTAAGAAAAAAGTGAGGGGGAGTAGCTAAAAGCTCAGCGTTGTTCCCACCTGCAGTGACATCTGCCGTTCTGAGGAGTCCTTGGCAGTAGGCAGCAGAGGGACACAGTATCTGCCGCATAAACATAAAAATAAACACTTCTATCAGCACAGCTGTACTGTATGTCAGCTGTGGCATTAGCAGCGTGTGTACATTGTTTCACTTAACCCTGACAGTAGCCCCTTGGGGTAGCTTTTTCCATTTTTCAGGTAAGCATTCTGAGGTTTAGAAAGGTTACAGAATGTGCCCAGCTTTTAAACATCAGAGGGAGGACTCCAATTTGATTATCTGCCTTCTGTCTTTATGTTAGCTTGAGCTTTGCTACAAGATCTCTGTCAAAGGATCGTTCCCAGTGTAAGGGTGATAGATTTGCCCCTGCAAGCAAGAAGAATCATGAACGTGCAGAAGTCTATGGGCTAGATTAGTTGGTCTGGCTGTGTGGAGAACTAAATGATCTTCCAAGCGCATTTGGGATTTCCTTCTATGGGACAAGAGGCCCACTCCAGGCAGTTTGAGGTTAGATGCACAGATGAGAATGTGCCAGCTGCATTTGAAAGACTAGCGGCTTGGATGGAAAATTAGTGTAGCATCATCTTGGGATTTCAGTTTGAAGGTAGATCTTAAGACCAAAGTATAGAGCTTTGCTTTTGGACAAGGGCCAGCCAGTGAAGGTTTTTACAGGAGAGGGAATGGGAAAGCAGTGTGTCTGTTGTCAAGCTTGAAATAACAGGGACTGAACCAGTGTCTTGGCTGAGGGAATGAAAAAAGAGGGCTGAACTGGTAAAGTAGCAGAACGTAAATAATTGATGGTACTTGAACCCCCACGAGTGTAAATCGGAAGGGATTTTGGAAGTCGTGTGGTCCTGTCGTGTCCCCGTGTCAGGGCTCCTGTTGGGGGATGGGTTTTTCAGCTGTACATTAGGTCACTACAGCGCCCGAGCAGGGCAGAGCATCTCGTGGGCAGTTAGCCTCCAAAGCCAGCACCGAGGGAGGAGGTGCTCAGCGCCTGTACGGGGTTGCATCGGAGTCCCCTGACCCCCACAATTCATGTCTATCCAGAACCTCAGAACATGACCTTATATGGAAATAGGGTCTTTACGAACGTTCATCGGGTTAGGGTTAGTTCATATTGGATTAGGGCCAGCCCTATCTGAGTGACTGGTGTGCTTGTAAGCAGAAGGAAATTTGGGCACAGACTGAGTCCTGTAAGAGAACACCATGTGACAGCTGAGGCAGAGGCAGAGTGGTGCCTCCAGAGGCTAAGCAGTGCCAAGGGTTGCTGGCAACCTTGCAAGACTAGGGAGAGGCCAGGGAGGATGAGGGAGGCCCTGCCGAACTGTAGTTTCAGATTTGTAGCCTCTAGAACAGTAAGGGAATAAATGTCTTTGTTTTAAGCAGCGGGCTGTTGCTACTTTGTTATTGCAGCCTTTGGAAACTGCAGCATCCCTCACCTTGAAACACTGCAGACCCTGAAGACCGCCCTCTTGCAAGAGGAAATAAGAACAGCTTGGCACGATTTGTCCAGTACAGGCTCCCCACGCTTGTGTGTTTCCTTTTTAGTGCTCACACTCATTTTAATAATACGACCTAAAATTTGCACAGCTGTTCAGGCTCCTCCATAATGTAATCCTGTTTTTCACTTGTCTCCACCGTTTCACTGTTGAGTCATCGCTACTCCTTCCTGAATGCCAGCGCCTCTCCTTTTTCCTCAGCTGTGTGTAGTCTGTCTGTCTTTAATGCCAGCATTTTCTTCCCTGGACCATTTTACTCTAGTGTAGATTTTTTTTTTTAAGATAGTGTCTTGCTAAGTCACTTAGTCCCCAGGCTGGGCTGAAACTTATAACCCTCCTGTCTCTGTCTCCCAGAGAGCTGGGATTGCAGGCATGCATCACCACACCCGGCTCTAATGTGGATTCTTTGTTCTTCAACCTCAAAGCACACACTGCTAGTGCTCGTCTGTTATTGATCAGCATCCTACACAATGGCCTAGAGACATTTTATATGCTTTCATATTTCTTAATTCATTAATTTTTAAAAACTACCATTTCTGTCTTGCCTCTTAGATTCATGTCTCAGTTCCTTGAAGGCGGACAGCCTCGTTTCTGCTTCCTTTTCTCCTCTGTACATTTGCACATTGTTATTGAAAGAAGATGATCTTTCTGGTCTGAGAAAGATTACAAATAAAAAAGAAGGACTTGGAGGGCAATCTCCTGGACCTTTGCGGTGAATGGTGTTCTGCACCTAGAAGGGAACACTATGTTTACATATATCCTTGGAGTACAAGTTTTTTCCATTTTTGTTCTAGCAGTTTCAGCCTTATTTAAAGTCACAACTGAATCATGAGCACCGTCCAGGTGATGGGCTACGGAGGAAATCATGGCAAATGAGGCAGACAGGACCTTTATCTTCAATGTGTTCAGTTTTGTGGAAAATACTGACCAAGAAGTTACTATTTCTTGACCTGATTTTCTGTGACTTTACATTCAGATGGCAATGTACAAATGGACCTGCTGATCAGAATTGGCTCCTGGCAGCCGTGTTTATACCGCCTGACTCACCCTCTCCACTTTGGCTGTGACCGATTGGAGCAGAGGTGGACCACTGACACAAGCTGAACCAATCATATTTCTCCTCTCCTGGAAACATAGATGCAAGATTCAGAGGCAGCCAATTGCTGCAGACTGAATTGTGTTCTCCCCATTCCAGTTCACATTTTGGAGCCTTAACTCCGAACGTGCTGGTATTGGAGGTGGGAAATTTGGGAGATGTAGGAAGTTACAAGGGTGGGACCTCTATAATGGGATTAGTGTTTTGATAGGAAAAAATACCAGAGAACTTGCTCTCTACTCTTTTCCACCATGGGGGACACAGCAAAAGACTGCAATCTGCAAGCCAGGAAAAGAGCCCTCACTGGAACCTGACTGGGCCAGCAACCTGATCTCAATCTTCCAGCCTCTGGAAGTGTAGGGGAATGCATTTCTGCTGTTTAAGATTCTGGATCTGTAGTACTTTGTATGGCAGCTAGAGCTGGCTAATGTTGCAGTTATTCAAGAGGATGTGAGGTGTAAGAAGCAGGAGGCAGGAGACACGGAATCTGTGTGGACTGAAGAGCAATCCACATGGGGAGCATGTGGGCTGTGATTTCTTTCTCATCTGGCCTTGAAGTCTCTCTTGATAAGGTTATGAGCGGAGTCAGCCTCTGTAGGAGAGCCTTGACCCTGGGCAGCTTAGGTTTGTCAGTCAGGTAGGATGCAGTGAGGCGGTGAGGCCAAAATGCACAAAACAGAAGAAATTTATTACTGAAGTGAGGGGTGCCAGTGAGGGCTCAACAGGAAGTCTAGAGACTGCCAGAAATTTAAATGATGGGTGCAGGTAGAGGGCAGCACAGAGAGAAACCGCCTGTGGGACTGTGCCTTTAGTAAGGCCCATGGGGTTAGTCCGTATGCTTTCCTGTGGG
This sequence comes from Cavia porcellus, assembly GCF_034190915.1. Lineage (NCBI taxonomy): Eukaryota > Metazoa > Chordata > Mammalia > Rodentia > Caviidae > Cavia > Cavia porcellus. The sequence continues at coordinate 38,408,555 of NW_026947501.1, read as the reverse complement.
GATTATGGTTGTTGGCTAAAGAAATTGCATGTCAAAGAGGAACTTACTTATCTGACTCTGGGGTTGACTCTCTTGGGTTTTAATCGTGGTCAGCAGCTCTTGGATCTGTTCAATTTGGGGATCAGTAAAATGAGGAGCCAAGCAGGCTGCCCAGTGCCACACAGGGAGGAGTTTTAATCGGGCCAAAGGTGAATGGGCACAACTGAGTTTCAAATACAGACAAGGCCTAAACATAGATGCCAAAGCAGCAACTCTGTTAATCAAATTTATTACAGTATGAAAAGTGGGTCAGCAGAGGAGGAGGAATAAGAGAGACCTGCAGAGAACGGTCAGCTGGCAGAAACGCTGCCTGGCTGCACTAGGACCCTCCAGGCCCTGGTTCTCCGTGCTTACGGGCCAGCGGCCCTTGCGTCCGTGCACTGGTTTGGTGGCCTCTCTCTTGCTTCCACAAGCTTAAGTCCATCTCTGTTACCTACAACCAAAATACCCTCAAGGAAGTGAGGACGACCTGGCTGTGACATCTGTCATTCCATTGGTGGCCAGGGTTGATTCGGCTGATCTGGCTGACTAGGTGGGCGTCCCCTTCCTCCCTCTCTGCTCCATGTGTTTCCCTCCCGAAGCTGTGTGCCTGGTCAGAGAGGATGACCACCCCCGACAGAGGAGGACCATTTTCTCTGTTAAGGGTATAGGAGCAGCTGTGCTCCCCGGCTAGAACCTCCAAACAAGCTCTCAAAAAAACTTCTACCAAGACCTTTGCCAGTGTAAAAGAGAGGAAGCCAGAGCACAGAAGCCAGGAGACGAAAGCCAGTGCTCACAAAGCAGCCAGGTCTTCCAACCAGTACGCTGCACTGTGGCCTAAGGCTGTCACTGTGAGCTGGGGAAACAGGCCCAGGGTAGCCTGGAACCACACGGGAAGTGGTGTCATTCCTCTCCCACCGGCCCTATAAAACGTGCTCTGCATTCTGTCATTCTTGAAAGTGCCTTTGCAACATCCAGTGTGTCTGTCCCTTTTCTCTGTAATCCTGCAGAGTAACAAGGCCACCACCACTTACATTGTTGCTTTTGGATCCTGCATCTAAGAGATTCTTAGCAGTGTCCCTTGGCCAGCAACCAAGACCTCCCCATGCCTTTGTGTGTTCTTTGCATCTGTCTTCCTTTTGTTCTTGTAATCAGACCCACGTTTATCTCTCGAGAACAGGTGTTCTCCCGTGAGTCCTGTGGCAGGGGTGCCTGCCACCCATGCCCGGTTTGGTTCCTATAGTTATTTTAAGATACGGTTTTAAAATGAGTTCATTGACTGAAAGATACATAAAAATAGAAGTTACCGGTATTTCCAGCCATCCTACCCTAACTGCCAGTAACATTATGGACAATCTTCCAAGCAGTTTTCTCCTTGTGAACTTAATTTGTGAACATATATAGTTGTAATGTCCATATTAAGAACTTTTTGTTCCACCTTCCCCCTTAACATGGTACTACAATTTTGTCCAGCTTCACATAGTTTGTAAGTAGCATCTTTAAGACTTTATTCATTTTTGTAAGTTGAACATGATTTAACATAAATCCCGCTGTGCAGGAAATAAGAATAGAAAGCATAAGCTCCGTGCCCCAATTTGTTAGACATTTAAGTTGTTTCTGATTTTCCTTTTTGTGACTGTAGGTGTTAGTACAGTCTTTACTGTGTTTCCTTTTGTGCGTGGGAGTTTTTCTGAATGGTAGGTTCTGTAAAGTAGAATTATGGACAATCAGGTGTGGCTCTTTTAGGGAACATTTTTGTATACTTCATCAGATTCCATTTCAGACAGGGAATGCTGATTTACCCCCACACCCTTGCCAGCAGTGAGAAACCTGTCAGAATTTCAGTCCTAACCTCTGAGTAAGTAACATGTGTGAGAACAGAGCACGAGTTCTATTAGTGTTCCCTGAGGTCTATTAGGAGAGCAACTCCCAGCCACCATTTGTAGATTAAGTAACACTCACCAGGGGGGAGGGAAATGTGTTTTGTTCTTACATTTGATAAGTAGCTCTTTGCTTCCAGTATATGGACACATATTGGTTGTGTGATACTACAGACAGTTCTGTGTAGAAATCCTTTGGTTATTGTCCCTAATTTTTTGGATGGATGAGAAAAGACAAGGTAAAGTTTAAGCAAACTGGAAAGGTTTCGCTGTGATCATGCTTTTCTAGTAAAAAGTGGGAAAGTGGGGAACTTAATTGTCTTCAGGAAAATGTTTTGTGTTCTCTGTGTTTGGGTTAAAGAGGCCTTTGTTTTTGAGCCGGGGGATGGGAAAAGGACTCTACTTGGGCACCGAGGAGATTTGGAAGGTTACGAGTGTACAGAATGAACACAGTGCTGACTAAGTTAGGATACATGTGGCCTCTGGATTGGTAGATATGAGCCAGATTGCAAGATCCTGGGAAATTAAGCCCAGGAGTCTAGAAAATATTTAGTAGATTGGTAAAATCATTCAAAAGCAGTGAGCAGGAGGAATGCAAAAGGGTAAAACAGTTAGTATAATAGTTGGGAGATTTTAAAGATTAAGTTTAAGTTAAATGTATACTTCTCATCTGTTGTAGCAATCCATTCCTAAGCATTTACCCAGGAGAAGCAAAAACATATCTACAGCAGCACAGATTTACACCGATGTTCTTTGCAGCCTTGGTCCTGACAGTCTCAGGTTCTGAGCAGGACGATGGCCTGAGGAGGAGGAAGACTGTACTGCAGGACTGGATCTGGCAGAAATGGGCAGGGTGGACCCAAAGAAGGTGCCTGTCTGGGACACCTTCACAGTCCCCCAGGCGTGAAACAAAGAGACCAGGGTTGTGGAAGGCTTTATGAAAGGGCTGGCTGACCAGAAAAGTTCCTACAGGGGAACAGAACGAGGCGCGAAACCTGCTTGATGGAGGTGCCAAGGGAGAGAAAGAAGAGACCAACAGACGAGCGGCAGATGGTGGTGTCACAGATGGACAGAGCGGGCTGGGGGCTCCACAGTGTGCTCCTTGGAGCTTTGTTATTCCCCAGCTCCCCTCAGACCTGCTGAAGTGCACACTCTGGGGATGGGCCCAACTGGCTGTGTCTTTGCAAGACCACCTGCTGATTCCCATGCACCCTCAAGTTTGAGAGATGTCAGAATAGGAAAATTAGTGTACGCTGAAGGTGTGTGATCCGAGAGGAAACATCCAGCGCGGGCTTTGGACATGGGGAACTGGAGTTCAGGGCCAGGAGTGGTTGGGCTGATGTGGGTGCCCGCATTTGCTCAGCCAGTGCAGAGCAGAGGGTAGGGGCAGTGCCCTGGTGAGGAAATGGGCACAGAGAAAGGTAAGGCCTTGAGGCTGTTGTGTGCGATCCCTCTGACTGAAAGTAATAGAAGCTCACGCCAGCAGCCCAGGCAGGAGAAGGCATTGTAGACATCGATCTCTTTGTGAGCTTTTGGCCAGATGTGGCCACTCTGCAGCTGCTTTCCCATTTGTGTTTTAAGTAACTTGCACATATCTCATCTCTGATTCTAAATTCCTGGGGCAGAAAATTTACAAGACCCAGATTGGCCCAATCTTGGTCTCCCAGGCAATGGAGGTGGGAGTAGCTGGCCCTTCTAAGAGAAGGACCTTGCTAGAATACAATGATTGCATCTTTGCTAGCATGAACTGTGGGAACAATAGTCTTTGTTTGCCTTTCATAATGAACTTGACAGAGGCCTCCAGCTCTGACACGGCTGCTTCCGGAGAGAAGGAGGTGCTGCTGCTGCGTGGGTTTGGGTGTGCTGATTACTAGAAAATCTTATTTTTAGGGAAGAGCTTGTTGGTGCAGAGAAGACCAAAGGAAACATTGCTTTTTTTCTTCTGGGGGTGGGAGGATAGAGGACCTTTGAAGTTGTCGCACACCGTGAGAGTTGGCAACTGCAAAGGAAACAGAGTTCGAGCCACTGAATCCAAAGAATATGTTCTTGGCTCAGGGGAAAGGGAGAATATTTCTCCTGTGTTCCTTCCTCTTAGCCAGAGTAAACTCATCTTTCACGAAGTTAGTGCTCAGCTGAATTTGTATGGACTCATCTTTCCTGGCCATGAAATCTGGGGCTTGGTTGCTAATGGTTTTACGGGAACTCTTCCTCTATTTTACTGGGATGTTTATGAGTCCTCAGAGACCACAAGAGCATATGTGTGAATGGACCTCCCTGCATTCCCTGAGGAGAACTCAGCTCATTGGTTTCCTTCAGTCTTGGTTGTAAACTGTTTCTCTAACCTCTTCTCTACATCTGAGCCACTCATTCTTTGTCCATATGTCCATCCATCCACCTGTCCATCCATGTTTACTACATACCTACTATGAGCCAGCCATTGTACTAAGAGGCAGTGTCCATCCTACTGCCTTTGCAGGCACCAGCTTACCACCTTCTCTCCCCGCTCCCTTTGGATGGATACTGGCAGAATGTGCTCTGGGGAGTGAGGGCCCCCAGGTAGAGGCCCGGCCTCTACCTACTCCTGCTGCAGGCAGCCACCTGTAGCCCAAAGCCAAGGTGCTCCATCAGGTCTCTGGATTTGCGCATGCTATTTTCGCTTCCCAGGAAGCCTCCCTACCCTCATTTTCTTCCTCAGTCAAAGCCCTAATTATGTTTTAAGATCTACCAAAGCATCACCTGCCTGGAAACATCACAGGTTTAGAAGTCTAGCTGCCTGAACTGTCAGGTCTGCTCATAGGTATGCAGCTGGACTTGGAGTCTGTGAGGCCCGGGACTGTCACATTCATCTGTGTACCACTCCAGTGATAGATAAAGGATCAGATGCCACTGTGGTCAAGAAGATAGAAAAGGAGAGATAAAAAGAAATCACTAATAATTCTATTATCCAAAAATGCATTTTGGAGGAGATCTTAAGGATATTTTGAGCACACAGACCCATACAAAAATCTGTGCAGTTAAGGTTACTGTGTATCTTGCTTTTCCAATTAACATTAATTTATTAACACTTTCTTATAGTCTGCAGGAGTGCTAAGGTAAGAGTTTAGTGACCATATCATGTTGCATAGCGAATTCCTTCTTTATTGTTAACCATTTATATTCTATTTGATTTTGCCATTTAAAAAAAAGCCCACCATGGAGCACATTTATGCCTTAATCTTTGTTTGCCTCTGATTTGTTTTGGATGTATTCCCAGGAGTACAATTACTGGGTCAGAGGAACTGTAATGTGTCAGACTTCATGGCAGTTTGCCCTCTCACAGATTGTGCCAGGCTCTGCTCCCATCCACACTGTTTTTGGGGAGGGGGAGTAATTCTGGGAATCGAACCTAGGCTGTTGTACATGCTAGGCAAATGTTCTATCACTGAGCTATATCCCCAACAAAAGCAAGCAAACAGAAACCCAAAAGAACAACAATAAACAAACAAAACCCCAAGCACCACTGGCCCCCTGCTTGGCAGTAGTTTCAAGACAGTCGCGAGGGTATGGAGAAAAAGACTTGTTGTGAGCACCCCAGGAGTGGACGGGAGGTTGCCCTTCAGGTCCCAGCCCCGCTGCCCTTTTCCAGGCAGGATGCTGGTGCCGGGAGCCTCCTGGAGTCACTGCACAGCTTGGTGGAGCAGGGAGGAAGCCGCTTGCTCGGAAGAGCACCCCATTAGCCACACATCCATTAATGAGGGACCAGGCTCAAAAGCCAGGCTGGTTTTATGAAGCCTCCTGGGAATTAGAGGAAAAGGTGATGTGGATGAAGCATTTGTTGCTGTCAAAATCAGGGGAGGTCACGGCTGTGCATTCATCTGCATAAGGCTGCTTGGCCACTTAAACCTAGAAGCAAATGTGGTGCTGAGAGATGAGTCATTTGCCTGAGAGCCCCTTGGATCTGTGCGTCTGTAGAAGCATTGCAAATGCTCTTGCTTATTTTTGCCAACACTGACATCTATGGAATGTCTATGGAAAGGTAAATGCAAAGTGTCATTTGGAGGACACTTTGGAAAATAAAGTATAACAGCACTAGTCACATTTTTATTTTCTAGGATGGATTTTGTTTTTTATTTTAAAAAATCAAAACAGAAAAAAAGGGGCTGGGGGTTTAGCTCAGCGGCATAAGAGCCTGCCTTGCAAGCAGGTAGTCGTGAGTTCAATCCCTGGTACCGATAAAAAGGAAAAAGACAAAACAAAAACAAACAAACAAAAAAAAAAAACCAGAAAAAAGGCTGGAAATGATACAGAATGTCAAAAAATAACATTAAGAAATCACTAGTTGATATATTACACATTGTTGTCTTAGAAGTAGTTGTTCAACTTACAAAATCAAAGCATAAAAAATGAACAGACAGGACTTGCGGAGAACATGGCAATAGATAACAACAGCTACAGACGCTCTTTGAGATAGCCAACTTAGAATCCAGGAATGGTGTGATGTGGGGAATCCTAAGCAGGGGGTGATATTCCCTGCTGACCCAGGAATGAACTAAGCTGAGAGAAACCAACTGGAAATGCAATCCCATTGCTATGACCAGAACAGATAAAATCTCAGCACTGAAGCTGGAACCCACGCCTCTGGAAACCATGGTTTGAATTTCCTGCCACTGCTGCTGCATCTGAATCCACACAGCAGGGATAGAGACTCGAAAGCTCTGAGAGCAGGAATTGGCGAACTGAATTGAGAGTGGAACTGGCGGGGAGCCCTGCATCGACCTGTGGTGAGTGAGAGGAGTGGGGACCTCTCCATAGATAAGGAGGCTCCAACAGAGGACATTCTGGGACCGGGCAGACTAGCCAGAACAGGACACTGCAGTGACTTCAGTCGCATATTCCCCTGTCAAGCAGGATTGGTGGGGAGCACCTGACCTGTGTGACACCGCGGACTAAGACCCAGTGGCTAGCCCAAACCAAGTCCCTGTGCCTGGCGTGCACCCTAGCAGTGAAGCCTTCAGTAGATTGACCTGGAGGGGCGGGCCCAGCAGAGGCTGCCCAGGTCTGTGTCTCCCTAGTACACTGCAGTGGGGGGGAACACCTAGCTGGCATGATTCAAACAAACTGTAACCCACAAAGAAAGAAACTGGGCCTCCTATATGTGCCTGTGTGGAAGGAACAAAAAATATGAGAAGAGGAGGCAACAAAGGGTCCTTGGTCCCCAATCCTGAGAACACTGATTCAGGAAAGGTAAATGCAAAGGAGAATGAGGACAGAAAACATGCAGTATCAGACATGGCACCAATACACATAAAGCAATATCTCTGGAGCCTCATAAACGAGTCCAAAGGGAAGTATTTAACGAAATAAAGCAAGGTATAAGTAGAATAATTAGAGAAATGCTAAGCACCTCACAAGAAAAAACAGATGGTGAAATGGAAGAACAGAAAAAAAGGAGAGAATTGTTTGATGGAGAAAATAGAGAAAACATAGAATACATGAAGCAGGTTCAAAGAGATTACCAGGAAACTAAAACTCTATTGAATGCTGGCATAACATCTTGAAAGAAACTAAGAATAGATTATCTCAACTTGAGGACAGATTTGTAAAGTGGGAGCATGAAATGAAAAACTTCTTAAAAATAACAAGGAAAAAACAGCAATAATACAAAGGCTAGAAGATAAGAGGATCTATAACTTAAGAATTAGGAAAAGGTAAAGATACTCAGATGTATGAGGCATACATAGAGGACTCCAGCCACCTACAACCCAAACAGAACTACACCCAGGCATATAATAATCAAAATTCCAGAAATCCAATATAAGAACAGAATATTAAAAGCCATCAGAGACAAGAAACATATCACTTACAAGGGAATACCCATCAGAATTACAGCAGACTTCTCAGCACAAACCATCAAATCACGAAGAGCATGGGGTGAAATAATTCAATCTTTGAAAGATAACCTCCAGCCAAGATTGATATATCCTGTACAACTGTCCCTAGAAATTAATGGAGAAACAAGGTGCTTCCAGGATAAAGAGGAACTAGTGGAATTTGCAACCACCAATTCAACTCTACAGAGAATACTGCAGGACATTGTAAAAGAGAAAAATACCAAGATTCCAAAAACAGTAACAGAGAGACCACAATGAATGGAGCAGAAAGCGAAATGAAGAAGACAAACTGACAACTAATGACAGAAAAAGAGCTCAACAAAAAGGAGGCAGAGAAGGTTGGACATAATTTCTAATATAGATGGTCTAGATACACTAACTTCAGGGAAAAAATAGAGAATAGCAGGCAGAGTGGATCAAGAGATAGGGTCCACCAAGAGGCTCTTTATAGGAAATGTAATTAGCTTGAAGAAGGTTATATGGACCAAAATCAAACATGAGAAAATGGAACTCGATGTGATAGGGAACCAGAGAGTAATAGGGGTAACTAGACCAGTATATATGGATAGGTTGAACAGACAGGCTTTAATAAATGAAGAAATATAACTAGAAATCCAGCCCAGGAGTGAGAAAGTTCAGAAACACAAGTAAATAGCAGGTTGTCCCCCCAATACAAAACTGTGAGTGTTGGGGAGACCCAAAAATACACAGTTCATTCTGGGGGAGTAAAAGGGAGGAACAGTCCTAAAAAAAAAATAGCTAATAGTGTATCAGGAATTAAAACCCCTATTACTCGCACCACTCTGCTTGGTTGGAACTCATTCTGTCCTAGTTTGTATACAAGCACTGGATCTGAGGGGCACAGACCGCTGTCCATAGCATAGGGGACATCTTTAATTCCCTATTAACTCAATCAGGATCCATGTATGACTTATACTGTTATTTCATGATTAATCTTAGTTAAATCTGATTTGTTTGATTGCTGCTTATTATTGACAGATTTTATTCAAAACCTGTAAGGTTGATGGCAACAAGTTGAGGAGTACAGACAACTATACTAAAAATGACAATGATTCACTACGATGTCCCTTTGATTTGATTACTACCTGTTTTTGTAGCTCTACACTATCTATAAAGTTGTATTTCTGTTAATTCTGTTATGTATTGATATGCTCAACTATACTTTATCTGATGATATAGCCAATTCTGTTGATAACAAGAAACAGCACAGTGACCAGGATAGAACTCCTTATACAGCAGATTTATCTGTCTTTTTAGTTTTATATGTCGATAGGAAAAAGTTTAGTTCTGTCCTGCTTTGTTATGTTTTTCCCTCTAACATAGAAAGGTTAGAAATACATGTTAAGACTCAAGCTTATATAAAACCTATAAACAGTTTATGAGCACTGAGCTGATGACACATGATGAAATGAACAAAAACTTTGAAAGAAAGAAGGTGGCACTGCAGTACCCAGCCCTGATTCCGGAGTGTTATGATGTGAAATCCAGCAATACTATTAATCTTTGTTCAGAAGGATTTTAATCTAATATGCTCTGTTAAGTCTCAACATAAATGAAGATATGGATAAACGCGTACATGTCTAAGTGTATAAGATTGATAGCCATAATACTTAGTTTTTGTTGGATAGTTGAATAGAACTGTTTGCTGTCTCCCTGGTTGAAATCCCATGTACATGTTCCACTTGTGTACCTTGAACACCTATTTATAGGGGGACAATATGTATACATCAGCTAGTGATTTATTACCATTTCTTTTCTTTGAAAATATGTACTATTTCTGCCCGTTTTCTATGTTGTTTTGTCTTTCTTTAAATGAAAAAAATCATAAAAAAAAATAAACAAACAGTGACAGCACAAACTATTCTGTTTCATGTGGAGTTTTTTTAAATTCTGTTTTGAAATTGATTTTACATCATTACTTAATAAATTAAAAAATGAATTAGATTAGATGGGAAATTACTCTCTGGTATTATCTTGCTGATCATTTTAAAATTTTGTTTCATTTCATTCTTGAAATGGTAATTGCTGTTACTTCTTATTTTTGTGGACAAGGAAACTGAAACTTAGAAGAGCTTCGTGACTTGACCAAAGTCATAAAGCCAACGTGTAGTCGAAGTGAGATGAGAATCTCTGTCTGTATCCAGGGCCCACATGCTGCCCAATATTCAGCATGCTGTTTCATTGCAGGTCTGGCAGGAGCTGCACAGAAGCTGGGTGCCATTTCCACGCCAAGGGGAGGGAGGACCATGTGTCCCTGGGAAAGCCTGTTGTGAACCTGCTGTGGTTTCTGCTATCCGTGGTGTGCTTGTGGTGTGCTTGGAGGGACTTTCCAGAGAATGTGGATTTAAAAGGTGGCCTGTTCTCAGCTTCTCTGGTCTTGGATGGTCTATAGGGAAATAGAGAAAAGGAGACCACTTTGGCTAAAGAGGTAGAGTTGGGCTGGACTGGGGAGTGGGAGCTCGCAGGTAACAGGTTCTGGTCAGTAGAATAAAGAGCTCCTTCGAGTAGTCACAGGAAGCCAGCCTTTTTTGGGTGACAGCGGGTTCATGTATATCACAGCACCCCAAAGCAAGCTGAGCTTTTGCTGGGCGGACCAGATTACCAGCAAGGTCCCTGTGCCCATGTCAGTCTGGCCCGAGGTGGCTGCCTCTGCTGCAGATACTACCTAGGGTTTTTAGGTACAAAGGTTGGAGGGACAGGCAATACTGTATTAATACACATTTTTTAAAAGACACATCCAGTATGCTAGTTTTTAAATTACTGTTATTGATAAATAATAGGATTGTGCATGATTTTGATTCTTGTTTTTCTTTTTTGTGTTTAACATTTTTTCTACAATAAACATACATAAGTTGTTTATGGTAACAGTAAGCAAGTTAAACCTGGGGTTTAACGAGGTCAGTATTTATTGATTGTCTACTCCAGATGGCATTGTCTATATAAGAGAAACAAAACATAGTCCCTGCCCTTAAGGAACTTAGTCTGTTGGGGAGGGGATGCGGTAGTCACACATGGTTTGGTCTGAGAGGAGGCTGTGTAAAGTGCCAGGTGCACAGAAGGTGCGTGTGCGCAGTAGAATCCTCCCCTTAGGGAGCTCAGGGAAGGGTTTCACGAAGAGTAGCCTTGGATCTAGGCATAAAACAAAGACTATTTGTCCAAGGTGGACATTCTCGGTATCCAGAGACATTTTGGGTTCTCACACCCAGGAGTAGGGGAAGTGCAACTGACACCCAGCGGGTAGAGCCCACTGCGTGGTGCTGAGCTCCCACAGTGCTCACGATGAGCAGTTCCCTGGTCTCGATGTCTCTAATGCTAGGGCTTTTGGTGCAGTGCTTACACAGGACTGCAGTAGACAGAAGCAGGGGTAGAACACTTCCTGCCCAGGCATGGAGGCTGAGCATGGTAGGGAAACACATGTGGACGTGGGAATTAGTAGAGGACGCATGTGCCTGGTGGAGCAGCTGCAATAAGATGCCAGAGGTCTTGGATCCCAAGGGAAGCTGTTTCTCTGTGGGCAGCAGAGAGCCATGGAAGTATCCTGAGCAGTGAAATTGCTCCATCAAGAAAGCTGTCAGTTCTTACTACTCTGGCTTTGTTTCCTTGCTTGCCCCTCTGCATAGCTACAGCGATTAAGAACACCTGCTGTTTTCCTGTGTGCCTTCCCCAGTCTCTCTACTCTTTGGCTCCCACCATTCAAAGGAAAGCTCTGTCAGCACTTTCCCTTGCTGACCCAGGATGCCCATCTGCCGGTGACAAAGGGATGCAGCAAAATCTATCGCCTTTGGACCCGTTACTTCCTGCTGCAGTTTCCAGGAAGCTAGTGTAGCAAGGGTGACTGTCCACGACTGCTCCCCTGGCCTTGTTTGGGTGTTTTCTGTCATCCTCCTGCTATCTCAGGATACAGAGTGAAATGTGGAGGGGCCAGGCATGCTCTACAATGTCCACACAGTGGAAAGAGCTGAGCAGAGGCCATAGCTGGACCCAGATCAGACGGAAGTGTTGGGGTAACAATGCCTGGGCTAGGAGGGGAAGGCGCCACAGATCTCAAACATGGTGCTTTCCTCTGTCAGTCATTGTAGGCTCCCCAGCAATGACATAGTGCTGGATACCTGCTGTGTTACAGGTTGAATGTCCCTCATCTGAAATGCATGGGATAAGAAGTATTTCAGATTTAGATTTTTTTCTTCAGATTTTGGAATATTTGCATATATATAATGAGATACCTTGGGGGTTGGACCCAAGTCTAAACACAAAACTTATTTATGTTCTATAGACATCTTATATAGAGACAGCCTGAGGATAATTTTATAGGTTATTTTTAGCCCCCTTGCAATTTGATTGTCACCTGTCACTTGAGATCCAGTGTGGAATTTTCTATTTGAGGCACTTAGAAAGTTTTCAGAAAGTTTTGAGTCTTGCATGATTTCAGACTTTTGGATTAGAGATGCTCAATCTGTAGTAAGCACTAAGTAAATGTTTTCTGAGTAAAAGAATGAAGAGACTTGGGGCTGAGGATATAACTCAATGTCACAAGTGCCTGCCTGGAAAGTGCAGGGTCCTGAGTTTGATTCCTGGTACCCACCCCCGACAAAAAAATGAGGAGATCCAGGTCTAGGGAGGAAGTGAGGTAGCCCACGATCATCCAGCCTCTTAAGGGTCAGAGCTGAGCCTAGAATCAGAGTTTCTGACCCCAGTGGCCTGTCCCAGTGTCACATCTCTCTTCCATGCCCAGGGACCCAGTGTCGCTATCCTAGGTTCTGGCCAGGTGCCTTTAGCCAACATTCTGCTCTCCAAATCCCTGGTGTTCCTTGGATTCACTGTTCCCCAATCAAGTAAACCGGTCAACCCTAAAAAATGGCTTTCCCTTCCTACCTGCTGCCAGTGGTCAAGGAGCCTTAAATTCCTCTGTACTAAATATTGGAGACTTCTGGTCATTTTCCTTATAGACCTGGGATATCTTTAGTGATGCCTTCACCTTGAGAGGCAAAGTGTGGTGGGGATGGGAAGGTGGAGGTCAGACCCTCCATAGGGCTGAAGTTTTACCAAATTATTCCATTTATAGCAAGTCCCCTTTTTTTTTTTTTTTGGTGAGATATATAAAGAGAGGGGGTATTGTGATAGTGTGTTATTTAGTTTCTCTCTTTATTTTGGGACGAACCCAGTCTGAACCTCAGGTGTCCTCTGAGACCACACCACTTCCATCAGAGCCTTTGAGAAGAGGCATTTCCCTGATGATGCAGTCCTAGAACCAGTGAATCTGGGGTAGGATACTCTTATAAGCCGCCAAGGAGGCCTCCACCCCGCAAAAAGCCACATCAGACCCCAGTGAGAATCTGCCTTGTAGACAGTGGTTGCTTTTGGTCTCACAGCCATGTAACATTCCTGGATTTTGTAGGAACAAGGGCTTGACACAACCTCCATCCCAGAGTGGTCGGATAACTCCCACATTGACTCCTGTGTCAACGTGGTAGGACACCATGGCCTGTATTCTCTCTCAAAGCCTCTTCATAGGAAGAACATTTTTTTAAGCATTTCTGTTTTCAAGGTCTTTTCTGATATCGTGTCCCATTTGACCCCCTGTTTTGCAGGGGGCTAAAACAACTCAGCCTCTTGGGTACCTGTCCAAGGACGCAGTTCTGCTCAGCAGTGCTGAGGTCCCTGAGGTTCAAGGGCTTCTATCTTTTTGTGGTGCTATAAATGCTTCTGGGACTTCACAGCCAGGCAAGATGAAGGCCACGTCAACTATTCACACATGTGGCCGGCTCATGGCAGGGAAAGACTCGGGATGTTGACAGAAGGAAATAGAGAGGGAGGTTTGTGATGCGGTGCTTACCAGCAGAGGGCCTTTGGTGAAGGCTGCACAAGGCACATGGTACACACAGCCACAAGAGACCCCAGCGCGCAGGTAGGACCACAACATAGCGGGATGGACATGGTCCTCATGTTTCTGTTTGTTTTTAGCAGAACCCCAGTTGTGCCACTGAGCGCACCTTGTCGAGTAAGCCTGTGTGGCAGGTGACCTTATTTTAAATAAACCAGTCCTCGAGGTGACTGAAGATTTCCTAGCAAAACTGAGGATTCACGCTTATAGGATAATACGTGCGTAGCCAGGCATGCATACCTGTGACCCCAGCTGCTGGAGAGGCAGTGGTAGAAGGTCATAAATTCAAGACCAGCCTGGGTAGTGTAGCAAGGCTTTGTCTCAAAGAAGAAAATGAAAGGAGCTGAGGGTGTAGCACAGTGATAATACACTGCTAGGTTCAATTCCCAGTACTATAAAACACAAACAATGACAGTGAAAGAGACAATGTATGGCCAAAATACTGAATTTTGTCCAATCAAAAAAGTTAACAAGAGGCTGGGGATTTAGCTCAGCGGCATAAGCGCCTGCCTTGCAAGCAGGCAGTCGTGAGTTCGATCCCGGGTACCGATAAAAAAGGAAAAAGACAAAAAAAAAAAAAAAAAAAAAAAAGTTAACACACCTGTGATTTTTGTCCCCACGCTTTGAAATCTCATATTCTAGTTCCAGGATTGGTTCATTATTATGTCCCCTGTGAAGCAGGGATCAGTGTTGTGCCCACTGTTGTGGAGGCTATATACGTGTTTTGTATGCCTGTAAATTGCTTAAAGCTGTGGTGAGCACTTGGCAATTGGCAATGGTTACTCTGTGGTCAAAAGCTGTTTTTTTCAAAATGGGATGGTTTTCTTCCTGGCGTTGATTCTCTGGAGAACAGGAAATGCCTGGTTACTCTCTTTCGCCTGCCCATGTTTTGGCCATTTAAGAGTCCCAATTGGAAAGAAGGCGTATTGTTATCATTCTAAAATTTCTTACATCCCTGTTCTCAAAGCCTGTTCTTTCTGATGTTCTGTGTTGAAGGTTTTCATTTTTCTCTCCTTTGTAATGTAGTCTTATCCTTGCTCTTCAGATCTGTAAATGCAAATGACATAATTGTTAATTTTTCCTCTGTAGTGGTCAGGAGGGATATCTGTTTTCTAAACAAGGCAAAGTGCTTATTATATGCCAACCTCTTATCTGCTAAGCAGTGCTCTGACACGCTTCATGGAGCATACTTTGTAGTCCCAAAGATTGCCCTTCAGAGCATCAAAAATAAAATTATTACCCAGATGGGGGCCTCTGCTTCTCTGACAGGGAAAGGGTTATGCATGGTGTAGGGGCCCTAGGACTTGTGTGGCCAGCATGGTGCAGACATTGGCTCCCTGGTGTCCTCCCAAGGAAGCAGGAAGTGGCAAGCCTCCTTCTACCTCCTTTGTAGGGCAGATGTGCCAGCCATGCTTAGGCAGCTGTCCCTGTGTTTGTCTGCTAACTGCTCTGCACTTGTTTATTATTAAGATGTGCTACAAACTCTCCTTGCAAAATTTGGATTTTGCTTCCTGAAGAAGCCCTGGCCGGTTTCCAGATTGTTTTTCATGGGGTTTTAGTCTAACCAGGGTGGCATTCTGGACACAGCCAAACTTCCTTTTCCTTCCGACAATCTTTGTTCTTCCATGAGCAGGTGAGACAGTCTGAGGTCTGGACATGATTTGCTTTCCGCTAATTCCTCCCTCCCCTTCGGGCTAGGTGACAGCAGTGCTTTTGTTAGCTGCCCTGAGCCTTTCTGCTAATTAACTCAGTGGCCTAGAGTCATGCATGGTAAGTTCTTACAAGCCACACAATTGTTTATGACCAAGTCCACCTCAGATCTGTTGTATAAAAAATAAATACATAAATATCGGTTGCTAGACCATTCCTTTCTTTTATGAAGGAGGGTTCCTGAGGTGTGAATGCATGCTCAGCAAATGCTCTATCACTGAGCCGCACGCTGGCCTCAACAGGCACATTTTAATTGGGTGCCTTCCGACTAGAACGGAATATGCAGCAAGTTCTTTTTCTCTAGCATCGGAACCATTTCAAAACTGTTTAAATTGCCTGTGAACTTGCACTCATCGTAAATGTCAGTGCAGTACTGTGTATTCACAGTGTTGCAGAATCAGTCTCCAGCATCTTTTCATTTTGTGAAATGGAAATTGAAAGTCTATACCTATTAATCAACTTCCTATTTTCCCTTTCCTGAAACGCCTAGCAGCCACCATTCCACTTTCTGTTTCTGTGAATTTGACTCACCTAGGTAGTTGGTGGACTTACCTGAAGTGATCCTTTCATAAATGGAATCACTCAAGGTTTGACTTTTGTGACTGGCTTATTTCACTTAGCATAATGTCTTGTAGTTCATCCATGTTGTTTCATGTGTCAGAATTTCCTTTATTTTTTAAAGCCTGGATAATAGTCATTCATGCATGTATTCTACATTTTCTTTATCCAGTCATCCACTGATGGACATTTAAAGTGCTTCCATCTTAACTGTTGTGAATAATGCTGATGTGAACATAATTGTGCAAATATCTCTTTGAGACAGAATCATTTTTACATTCAGTTACATCGCTGTATTAACCTGACTGGTTTTAAGAGATGAGGAAATCAGTAATGCTGCCTTCTGGAGGAGGCTCATGGAGCAGTATTTTTTTCATGTGGTACCATAGGACTGTAAGCAGGATGGATGCAGCCTCATGCAAAGGAGTGGAAAGATCTGGGCAGGTGTGTCTGGCTGATGGATACCGAGTCACAGATCCCTATCTCTGCTATAAGAGAAGCTGGGAAATTGAGCAGTGAACATTTTAGCTTCAGGTGCATAAGGTGAAAACTTCCCAACATGACACAATGAGGGTCACTGCTGTGCTGGGAGCCAGAAAGATGCCAAATGCCTGTCATACTTAGTTACTTTTCTCAGTGCTGAGACAATACCTGACATCCAAAGTTAAAGGAGGAAAGGTTTATTTAGCTCGGTTTGTAGCGGTTTAGTTCATAGTCAGCGGCTTCCAAGACAGGATGGCATGGTAGAGGGACATCACAGAGGAGAAACATTTCATGGCAGGCAGAAGGCAGCAGAGAGCTGAGGCGGCAGTAGCAGCAGCAGCAGCAGCAGCAGACACCTACCTCTCCCTTTTATCCCTTCCAGGCTACCTGCTCTTCAGGTGATGCCATCCACTCCTAGGATGGGCCTTTCCAATATCCACACCCAGAACTAAGCCAAACCAATCCGTGGACTGATTTAGTAATCACACCCCCTTGATCCCAGCATCACACACCCTAGATCAATCCACTTCTGAAAAGCCCCACCTGTGGCTGCATGAAGCTTTGGGGGCACATCAGCTTACCAGAATCTAGAATTTTCACGTTCCATGCCATCTCAGCTTCCTTGTCTGCCTATAATGGCTTGGCATACTGAAAGATCAGGCCATGACATGTGTGGGAGTGGTGGCTATATAGGTTACAAATTCCTGGTGCTCGTGTGGTTACTGGGAACCTCAGACAACCTCTGTGCTGTCATCCACGCTGGTTCCACTTCATGAGTCATCTTTACCTCTCTCTGCCAGAGCTCTAGGATTCTACTCCTTCAGAGGCCTCTATTCTTACTTCCTTGGTCTCTCTTATACTTGTGTTCAGGGTTCATGAACGAGGTTTCCAGGGGCATGAATTGGTGGTGGGAGTGGTGGTTCAAAAAAGGTCATTATTTTTTCTTTTCATGATGCTGGGGATCGAACCTTTGTACTTGCTAAGCAGGTGTGCATCTACACTCTCTATCCCCAATCCCAAATCATAGCAGTTTTAGTGAACACTTTGTTGGGACCCTTCTGAGGGCACATGCAGTTGAGGAGCCCTGTAGATGAAGCTTTATTTGCTTGTCTCACCCTCTGTGCCCAGCCTTGGAGATACCGAGGCAGAGAAGGCACAGGCCTGCCATCAGGGAGCTCAGAGTTTAACCACAGGCTCCTCGGGCTAATTGCCAAGGTCTTGCCTTCCGTACTTTGCCCACTCACCATTGCCCCACCACCCATCTTGTTCTGACGCACCCAGCATCCCTGCCACATCTAACTCCCTGAGGATCAAACCTCTGAGCTTCTTGATGTAACAGATTGGATTGGGAGGGACAAAGAGTCTGAAGTTGGCTCACCCCCTCAGCAGCTCAGTGGCCTTGTGTAGCATCTGGCTCAAAATAGGGTCTGGTTAAATGAATGTTGGATAAATGAATGAATGGGTAAATGAATGAATTTAACTTCCTGAAATCTCAAGTCTCTTCTATGTAACAGGCGATAACGGCCCTTTCATCTTCTGCTGTGGGGTCAGCGCCTGATACAGCAGCATGTCCTTGTGGGTAAGACTTGTCCTGTTCCTGTGGCCTTCCCTGGAGCTCCTTGCTACCGGCTCTGGATGGGCTCATGTACACTTTACAGACCTCGATCCACACAGAGTACAACACCAGCTCCTGCCATGAGGGAGGTATGGGGCACCCGCTGAGCACACAAGTCCCCAGAAACCGCTGTAGAAAACCTGCTTACCCACCCCGCACAGTCTAGTTCAGAGAGCTCCTCACACTCGTCCTCCACCACTTCCTTATGATGCCCTACGAAGGCCCACCAGACCCGTCCTCTCCCCAGACATTAACCTTGCGGGGGTTGTATTGGCCACATTTCCCCTGGCTAGATAAACTGTCACTGTAATTTAAGGGAAGACAGCTTTATTTTGGTTCACAGTTTCCGAGGTTTCAGTCCATGGTTGACTGATGCCAAAGCAGAGGGCATAGTGGAGCAGAGTTGCCCACTTCGTGGTGACTGGGAATCAGAACACAGGGGAACAGTGACAGAGAGGAAGGGTCCAGGGACCAGATCAAAGTCTATGACCCACTCAGACACAGGCAGAAGTGTGCTGTAGTGATCCCCTAGGTAGCCCTCAAGCCAATCAAATTGACACCAGATTAATTGTCATAGGGGCTCTAAAGGAAGTCTGTCAGAAGGAGAAAATCACAACTCTTTTAGCAAGAGACCCCCAGTTAGGCTTCTGGTTGTCAGTTTTCAAAAGGGAGCACAGACTAGAAGCTAGAAGGCCTCAGAGCAGTCAATAAAATGAATCTGTTCTTGTCTCTGAAACAGACTCAACAGAGCTCAGCATGATGAGTGTTCTGAGTTAGTTATTTGCCGAATTTCCTGTTCACTGGCTCCCTTTCCTACCACGGGACCCGAGACACACAGTTGGCACTCAACAGATACTTAATCCTTAAATTTTTTTTGGTTAAAAGAACTAATATTGGAAGCTACTATTTCTGTAGGAAAATAGTGGGGAAGGGAACTTAATAGTTGACAGTCATCTCAGATCTCTGGGATTTTACCTCTTTGTCTATAATCTCCTCTTTTAAATTACATGATGGGTTTTGAAAGTCGGTATTTTTGGTCTCCAAACTCACGAAAACTGATGATTGAACAGTTGAGAACCATGCCTGCCTTCCCACAGCCAATCACTGATAGACGTGAACTCAGACCAACCCTGACGTCTAAGCCCAGTCCCTTAAGTATGGAGCTTAGCAGCAGAAATTGAAAATTTACAGAATGTTGGTTTCCTGCTCACATCTGGTTTTTCTAAATTGGGTTTGGGAGCATTTCTGTAATGCAATTTAAATTGATTGTTTTGCAGTACACGTTGCACACAGCTCTCACTAAACACTAAAATCCCCTCTCTGTGCAGAGAAGCTGCCTGGGTGGAGAATGATCATACCTTGGAGGCAGGAGGACCGTGTTTGGTCTGGTTGGATGGGGCAAGGCCCTTGGCAGATCCAGTACTACTCATAGGCTCAGTGCCTTTTCATTTGTGGGTAGGGAAGATAACCCTCTGAAGGGTTGCCGCCAATCAAATGCACAAGTAAGTGAAGCGTTCATTAGCTCAGAAAGAGTTAGGAATGTGTTAATTGTCCCAGATCTGCCAAGAAGAGCAGAAATTTGAAACACAATGGGAAAAGAAAAACTACAGAGAGAGGCTGGAAGAATCACACTCCAAGGTGAGCAAAAAGGTTTGCAGTTTATTTCTGTTCTGTTAGGATCAGCTCTGACTGAAAAAGAAGCTTGTCTGAGTGAATGGCTTATGTTTCTGGAAGCCCATAATTATACTGTCACCTGGCGCCAGTAAATGCGTAATGCAGGGTCAGAGTGGAATTCTGCTGGGCAAAGAAGTTGGCAACGTTCTCTCTCGGTCTCTTCTATCCTCATTCATTCAGCAGCGGAGGCCATGCCCTGCAGAATCAGGAGGGCAGAGGATCACAGCAATGGAGTGACACCGAACTGGGCTTAAGTCTGGTCTCCTTGCCTATGTAATTGTGAAAGTCAGCTATATAATTTCACTAACCAGTTGCCTTGCCTGTGTTAGGAAGAAAACAATAATAAACTGTCTCCCATGAGGGTGAAAGATGATAATGCTATTAGATAAGTTTGTACACTATGAACAGTTCCTTGTTCATAGTGAGCACACAATAAATAGTAGGTTACCAGTCTGACATAATCTCCAGGGAGCCAAATACCGGTGGACCCGTTCGGCTGTTTTCCCTTTTTTCTCTGGTCATGCTGTAAACAGAAGCCCAAGAGCTGGACCCACAACAACCAAGGCCCAAGTGGTTTGCTGTGCCATGGGAACCTTGAGTATCTGAGCAGCTCTGCCCAGCTTCTGCTTCTGGGGACTCATCTTTTGAATGAGTCTCTTCCCTGTGGCAGCATGGCGAAGGGCAGTTTCTCTAGTATGCTCTGAACTCAGGCTCAGAAGTGCATCTGTGACCATCCTTTCAGGGCTCAAGTACTCTTGGGCCTTGGAGATGAACTATGGTTTTTGTGAATTCTTGTTTTGTTAAACCAGGGCCCTCTGACATCAGAATATACTGGTCGTCTCAGAGCTTGGAGTTGGAGAGTGAAGCCCAGGCCAGCTTTATCCCTTTTTGGAGATACATACAAAAACACAGCTCACTTAACAAGTATGAATTCCTCCAAGTGCTTCTGTATCATTAAAGACAAGATTTATTGAGATTAAATTCACACTTACTGGTTCAAGTTTTTGAGTTTGTTTTAATAGTGAGTTTGGCAAATACATGCTATTGTAGGACCACCACAATCAGAGCACAAGGCAGCCCCTCTGCTCTCCCAAATTCCCTCATACTCCTTTGTGGTCGGCCCCTCTTTCTACAACTAACCTTAGCAACTATGGGTATGGATTTTGTCTGTATGCAGTTTCCTTTTTCAGAATAGCTGCATTAGTTTTACTCCTGCTAGACACAGTATCCAGTATTCACAATTTAGAGGAGAAAGGTTTAGTGTAGTTCATGGTTTGGGAGGAATCAGTGCATTGTTGGCTGGTTCCAAGACAGGAACATCGTGGTGAAAGCATGTAACAAAACAAAGCTACTTAGTTTATGGTGGGCTGGGAGCACAGCCTCACCAGAGAGGAAGGGACCACATATAGTACCCAAGACCACACCTCTGTGACCCACCCAGGCACACTCAGGAGCTTGCTCTGCCAATGTGCTAAGAGTTTCTTCCTCTAATGAAGCTGACAAATCAAGATTAACAGTCACAATAACATGAAAATGAGTCATGTTACATGTTGTTGGGTATGATGCACACACCTGCTATGGGTTTTTGAGTTTGCTTTGTTTACTCACATGTAATGCATGTGAGACTCCAAATGCTTTTAATTGCAACAAGGTTAATAGTTCTGAGATGCTTGTGGAAAATCAGTAGCAGTTCTGTATACCATCAGTGATCAATAGAAATTTTTTTGAGACAGAGCCTCATTATGTAGTTCAGGCTGGCCTTGAACTCAAGATTATTCTCTACCTCAGCCTTCTGAGTGCTGTGATTACAATTATGCACCACCACATCTGGCTAAGGAATCAAATTTTTAAAACGCACAGTAACACCAAAAACAAAAACAAATTGAAGTTCCTAAAAATAAATAAGACAATATATAGTTATGGAAAAATTTACAACACATCATGAAAAGATGTTAGAGAAGACATAAAGGTACAGTGTCTCAAAAAAAAAAGAAAAAAAAAGAGGAAAGAAAAGAGGAGGAGTTGGGTGTGATGGCACACACCTGTAATCCCAGCAGTTGGGAGGCTGAGGCAGGAGGCTCACAGGAGTTTGAGGCCAGCCTGGGCTGTATAGTGAGACTTGTTTCAAAAAACAAAACAAAAAAAGAGGGAGAGAGGCAGTGTGAAAAAAAATGGAAGAGACAAAGTTCATGCAGAAAACCTGATGTTCCTATCAAATCTGAATAGATTTTTCACAGAATTTGGTGACTTGTCACTGAAAATCATATTGGAAAACAAAGGGCCCAAGAGAGTTTTAAGAATGTTAGGATTTATTGTAAACCTATGATCATCAATATGTTAGTTATTATTAAGGCATTATGACATGTATGTAGTTAGTAGATCAGCCAAATAGAGTTGAGAATAATACCTATGATGTCAGAAAAGTACACATGCAGGAGTAACCCTGCACACCGTGGGGAAGATTCACTATATACGCCTTCGACAATTGGGATGCATACGGAAGAGAATAAAATAAATTCCTAGCCTATATCATACAGAAAGATAAAGTAGAAGCATAATTTTGACCTACAAATTCAATTGTGCTTTAAAGAAGGCCTCAAGGGACCTTGAGTGGTGTGGTGGCACACACCCATAAACCCAGCATTTAGGAGGCTGAGGCAGGAGGATCACATCAAATTTGAGTTCAGACTGTGCTACATAGTGAGTTCAAAGACAGCCAGAACTCCATAGCAAGGCCCCGTCTCAAAAAACAAAATAAATAATAAGGCCTCAGATCACACAACGAGATATGTATAAGAGTGTTTGACATAGTCCTGTTTGTAATACAGGAAAATTGGAAGTAATCAAAACATATGCCAGCAGAGTAGATAAGTTATGATATATTCATATAGTGAAATGGAGCAGAGTGATTTATCAGGAACCCTGTCAAGAGTCCCGATTGGCTTAAGGGGATGGCGAGAAAAATAAAGAACAGGTAATTTTAGTAATTCATGATTGGCCGGGAAGTTAGTGGCTCCCAGTGGGTCCTCCCTTCACCCTCCAAACAGCCACTATTTATGCTGTGTGTACAGTGACAGGCGAGGCTAGTGAAAGACTCAATTCAGCGGAAGACTCAGACCCAAGAAGGCACAGATGATCGAAAGCTGAGAAGGATCTTGTCCTGGAATATAATCCTGGGATGACTGAAGAAGGTGTAAGTGATCTTATGCTTGGAAGAGTCAGTGGGGAATCTCAGATGGGTACCAGTAACCCCAAACTCCATTTTATACCATAGGGTAATATGCAAAATTAGCTGTTGGGTATTTGTGGTTCCCAACAGTGATTAAAAATGAACTGGCAGGCCAAATATCAACGTGAATCAAATTTTAACAACATAAGGTTGATGAGGTGCCAGGGATTTAGATCAGAGGTACAAGCACCTGCCTGGCAAGCGTGAGGTTGTGAGTTCAATCCCCAGTTCCCCATCTCCAAAAAAATGTGATGGAAAGAACATATTGCAGTGGAATCCATCTAGTGTGAGTCCTTTCAGCGGATGCTCAAACAGGTAAAGCTGTGCTTTTTTCTCTTTATGAATAGCTTATGTAATGAATGAAACATGATGAGAAGGGTAAATTCCACTTGTGGCAAGAGTGACTTTTGGGGAAGAGGGAAAAGACCTAAGGGACTTCAAATAGATCTGGCATGTTTTAAAGACCTTCCCTTATTTAACACAGTGACAGGCAAGGTGGGGTGGCACACACTTGTAATCCTGCACTCTGGGAGGCTGATGCAGTAAGACTGCGGTGAGCTCAGAGGCCACCTGGGGCTACATGGTGATTTCAAGACCAGCCTAAACTATATAGCAAGACCCTATTCCCCCACCCCAAAAAAAAAACACAAAATTCAACAAACAAGCCAAAACAAAACAATGGCACATGTTGTGGAATGCCAAAAGGAATGCAAGGGCAAGATAGCAGTCTGCTACTAGGATAGCAGGTCCCACAGTCTGTGATCAATTTTCATAAAAAGATGATACAGGACCAAAGATTTAGCTCAGCAGCATTAGTGCCTGTCTGGCAACTGCGAGGTTGTAAGTTTGAACCCTGGTACCAAAAAAAAAATTTACTTACAGCCTTTTAGAATAACTTCAAAAAGCAAAAATGCTAAATCGCACACACACACACACATTTGTACTAGGAATCAAACTCATGACTTGTTTGTGCCAGGCAGGCACTATCTCCCTGGCTAAATTACGTATTTTTATTATGAACAGAAAGCACAACGATATAGTTAGTGTAAATGTCAACACCTTTCAATGCTCAGAAGAAACACTGTGCCTTCAAAAATCTGAAGAATTTAAATTTTGAGTTCATTTTCTTGGATATAGCAAAATATTTTTTAAAAAACTGAAGCTGGGTGTGGTGGTGCACACCTATAACCACTATGAGTTCAAGACCATTCT
Organism: Cavia porcellus; assembly: GCF_034190915.1. NCBI lineage: Eukaryota > Metazoa > Chordata > Mammalia > Rodentia > Caviidae > Cavia > Cavia porcellus. Next base: position 38,384,404 of record NW_026947501.1, on the reverse strand, counting down.
GGGCTTCAACATAAGCTCAAGGCCATCCTGAATAGTGAGACCCTGTCTCAGAAAGACAAACCAAGCAAACAAACAAGCAAACAAAAAAACCCTGAAATGAAGCACACACATACTGAGAAGTTCACAGGACATATGTGTACACTTTAATATACATTTATAATTGCAGCACATGCCTGGGAAGACTCTGCCCAGGTCAAGAAGTTGAACATCCCAGAACCCTCCCAGAGAGCACTGTTCTTTCAGTGTAGTTTGTCATATAAGGATATAAAACACTGTGTAAATTAGGCTTGTTATTTCCACGGACATTTAAAAAATACTGCTAGCCTTGATTTTTTTCTTTTAAATTTCAACATAATTTGGACCTGGGAAGTGTTGATTTCACTCTCGGGTGCCTGAGAAGACTTGGAAAGTGCTGGTTTGTTTTGTGGTTTGCTGAAGCCTTGGCCACAGTTAGCAGCTGCAGCGCCAGAGCTTGTAGCTGAGCCCTTGCCCAGCGCTCACTGCCTGCAGCCCTCCTTGGCAAGGCGTGTGCTTAGCAAGCGGTCTCTCTCTTCTCTCGGTCAGAGCTCCAGGCACTTGCTTCAGAATGTTTTCCTGATCCTGGCCTGACATTTTAGACTGTCTTCCTCAGTGTGAGCATTTGCTGTATTTTCTGGGACATTGTGTCTTTGTTAAACTCTTAAGGCAAACTGTCCAGAGACATGCCCTGGCCCAAGGACCAGCATTTCTCCAGAGCGACGTTGTTAACTTTAGGGGTGGGATCATTCTTTGTTGTGAGGCTGTTTAGCAGTGTCCCTGGCCACTACCCACAGATGCCCATAGCACCCTCTCAGTTGTGACACCAGAGCATCTAGACACTGCCCAGATGTGTCATTGGGAGCCACCACACTGAAGCATGGTATTCATGTGAGCCTGGTGATCCCTTCTGGGTGCCACAGCAGGGAAAGAGGTTGGGTAGGGTGGCTGGATGAAGACCCCCTAATCAAGAAGAGTGAAGGACAAAAACACGAGGCACGGGGCAGGCTGATAAGAGTTTGGGGGGAGGGGTTCCGAGAACATATAAGGATATGGGGGTGCACAGTGCCCTGGGAGGCTGAGCTGGGAGGCAGCACTCGGCCTCCCTCTGCCCTGCAGTGTTCACTGACCTTGTTGCCCTCCTAACTATGTTACCACTTCCCCACTCTGCTCTGGAGAGGCTTGTGTGAGTCTAGCAGGTGGGTTAAGCTCTTCAAAAAGAAATCGCAATTTTTTGATTAATTACTGAACATACGTTTGCCAACCACTGCGCTGAGCAGGGACTGACCGGGGCACAGGTGCCCACTAAGTAACCAACACTCTGTGGTCTCCATGGGGAGACAGCCGCAGGGCGAGTGGGCAGGAAACCCTTGGAGGACTGAGAACTTCAGGTGGCCGGGCAGATCCACACTCAGGCTCCAGCTGGGGTGTCTTTTGAGCAAGTGAATGATGCCACTAAGCCTTGGTGTCCCAGGCTGTAAACAGGGTATTAAGATGATGGAAGAGGATTAGTACAAAGTGTATTAGCCTGTAAAACACTAATAATAGCATTTTTAAAGGTTTTATTACTCCTCTTTATGGGGGGGGGGACAGGGTCTAACTTTGTAATTCAGGCTGGCCTTAGCTCACTATGTAGCCGAGGCTGGCCTCAAACTCTTAAGTGATCACCCTGCCTCAGCCTCCTGGTGCTGGGATTGCAGCCACTGGACCTGGCATCACTGCTGCTTCTGCATAAAGGGTATGACAGACTTAAAGAACAGCCAGAGACGTCTAAGGAAGAAGTGATCAGAGATTTCATTGAAGTGGCTTTTTTCAGATGGGTCTTAAAGGATTAGTGAGGAAGGTTGTCAGCCTAGGGAGAGATCACCTGCCAGAGTCCAGCAGCAGAAAGAGCAGCCATAGGTCACTAGCAGTCATAGGTCACTAGCAGGCTGGCTCACGCGGGGCAGTCACTGGCCCTGTGAGCCGGTGTGAGGAGCAGGGGAGGCAGGCAGGTGGGGCAGCAAAGAAGGGCCCTGTGAGGGGCTTTTGGTCTGAGCTGGCCTACTACTAAGCCCCTCCGGCCAGGGCCTGCTTCATTCGTTATTTCTTTTCTCTGAGGTACATAAATAAAAACTAATCCTTTTAATCCTAATCTCTTCTCCAGGGAAGTGGATGCTAAGTGTTACTGAGTTTATTAGAGACTCCCGTCTTACAAGAGACTGACATGAATTGGAGACTGAAATGCAGATTTGTTTATAGTAGGACCCTGTGTAGTTTGGTTTGGTTTTTGTTTTGTTGTCTTGCGGATTGAACTCAGCTTTTGCACTGGGCTACATCCCCTACCCTTTTTATTTTTTTATTTGCTTATTTTGAGGTAGAGTCTAAATTGCTAAATTGCCCTGGATGGGCTTGAACTTGCCATCTGCCTGCCTCAGCCTCCCAGAGTGCTGGATTATAGGTATGTGCTGACCAGCTGAGCCTGTTTTTAAATAGGTGCCAGGTGGCGGGGACACTAGCAACCAGTTCGCTTCAGAAGAGTCCAGCAGATTGAGCCCAAGCTTCCCTGTCTGGATGCCCTGATGTTCACCAGCTGTGTGACATCAGGGAATGTCCTGGCCTATTAGGGTTCACAGGGGACCAATCAGTTGGCTGCCAGATTCCTCTTCAGCTGCTTGCAGGCTGCCTCCAGGTGGAGGCTGAAAACCAGTCTGCAGACTCGGTTAATAACCAGGGTGTCTGTGCCCAAGGAGTAGCGTGTTTATTTCCCTGGAGCTGACAACTTTGTTTCTGAGGCTTGGCAGATTCAGCCTGGTGCTGTCTGGCAACCACCACAGCCACGACTTCGGTCCCAAAGTCACGAGTGTTCCCGGGATGGCGCTGACTTAATGTCTCCACACCCCGCTGCTTTATGCAGCAAACTCGCACTTACTGAGCACTTCCTACGAATGAGACAGATGCCAGCCCTGCGCTGTGGAACTTGCTGTGTTGTGCGAGAGGCAGAGCCAAGACCATCAGTCGAAACGGAAGATGCAGGGCCCTGGGCTGGCAGGAAACAGGGAGAGAAGCCTAATCCAAGGCAGAGCAAAAGTCAGGAGGGGCCTCAGCCTGGAAGGAAGTCTCCCTGATTCAAGGATGCTCAGGTCTGGGCGGGCCGAGAGGCAGGCTGGAATGCCCAGGAGACGACCCTCACCACAGTGCTGGCACCTGAACCCACAGAACATCCTTAGCCCGTGCTCCCCAGCCTGCCTGCTGCCTTGGCACTGCTGTCTACCTCGCTTGCTTAAATTTCCTCCCTCCCACCCCCATCCTACTTTTCCCCTTTCCTTTCAGCCTGCCCTTGTCCCCTGTGCTGGCTTATCGTGATCACCTCTGCCTTCCTAGAGAACAGGCTTACTCTCTAAGGCAGTGGGCGATGGGGAAAGGAAGCCAGGCTTGGGGAAGGCCGATGTGGCACCTGCTTTACTTCTTCATGGTCATGAGTTAGACAAGTAGGTAGCTCTGAGCACGACGGTCCCATCTGTATAAGGGACTCCCTCTGTCGAGGCAGTCTGACTGGGGTGAGGCCTAGAAGGTGCTTAAGTCAGGCTTATGTGAACCAGGAGTTTGCATATTTCTTTCTCCCATGTCAAAACTGACTCGGTTCAGTTAATTTTGTTTTCTTGGTTAATTTGACTGTCAACTTGATTGGCTTAAGAGACACATAGGAGATTAGAAGAACATACTTCTGGGCATATTCAGGGGGTCAAGAGAGCATGATTTTGGGGGACTGTATCTGCTTCCTCTCTGCCCTTCCTCTCTGACTCTTCCCTTCTTCTGCTTCCTGGCTGCCATGAAGTGAACAGAGTTCCTTGACTGTGCCCTCTGCCATGATGTTTCTGCCCTGGAGCCTGCTCACCATGGACTGAAACCTCCAAAACCATTAGCCAAAATAAAGCATTCCTCCTTTAAGTGGTGGGTGTGAGGTATTTTGTCCCAGCAATGCAAACCTGGTGTTCCTGGCAACAGTGCTCATGGTAAAGGTGTTTTCCAGCTCTTGATAAAATTGCATGTGTAAAGAGAGTTCTCTGTTTGACTTCTAACAGCCCTGACTTTGGGCATCTTTGGTGTGATGTCTTTTTCTAACCAGGCAGGCAGACTCCTTGCTGGGACCCCAGAGGCACTCTGTGGCTTGTCTCAGGGGTGCAGGCTCCTGTGAGGCCTAGACCAGGGTGGCTCCTGCAGTGAACTGGTCAGCTGGTCAACTCAGTAACCTCATCAGTCAAGCAAAGGAATTAAGCCCTTCTGGGCACAGCATTCTGTCCATTCATTTAAAAATGCCTGTTGATGGCTACTACATGATGGGTGACTGGGAAGACCGATTGAGCAAAGAAGATCCATTCTCTGCACTTACAGCCTGTTACAAGAACCCATGATAAAATGCACCCTGTGCTTTGAAAGAGTAGTGGGGAGGTTTGCCTTGTCTGGGAGGTCAGGGAAGGCTTCTAAAGTGAAGGAGTCATTCTGGGAGTGGGAGCTGATGGCCAAACAAGCGCTAACTAAACAAAAAACAGGGACAGGAGATTCCAAAAGGGGACAAGATGGAGAGGAAGAGGGCAGGCAGAGCTATGTCATGCCATGTCCCTAGAGGCAGGTCTGAGAGTCCAGGTGTTTACTGGCCCTGTGTAGCACTGAGGAAGGTCACTAAGCTGATACTCTGGCTTCTGTGTTTGACGCAGAGAGGAGCAGGGTATGGATGTGTTGATGGGAGAGGGTGTTAGCTTGCCCAGATTTACAATTTGAGGAGTTTGTTCTGCTCGCAGGATGCTGAAGTTGCATCTGAGTGGGCAGGCTTGGTGGAGGACCAGCAGCTGGAGGGAAAGTTGACCTTTGACTTCGGGGTCTCTGCTGCTCAGCTGGGCTGGGCTAGGCTGCCCCTTTCACCTCAGTTTTGGTATCCGTGACACCAGGCACTGTTGGAAAGAAGTGGGGCGGTATCGGGAAATGGGGGTTGCCAAGGACAACCCAGGCATGAGCAGGAAACATTCAGAGTGTTCATAAAGATGAATCGTTCCCACAGCAGCGTTTTCTGCGGCTTGGAGAACCGCTCCTGGCGTCAGAGGCAGACATTTTCCACCAAACAGGATGAATGAAAATCACATTTCTCCTTTTTCCTGTCTCTCCTCTAGGCTTATATTTGGCACCCTTTACCCTGCGTATTACTCTTACAAGGCTGTGAAGTCGAAGGACATTAAAGAATATGTAAGTAGAGCTGTTTATCTTGGAGGGGGTGACAGATGGGGGGAGGAGCCAGCCCCACAAGGGGGGTGCCCTCCTTGGTGAGGACACTGGTAGCTGGCAGACTTCTTCCCATGAGGCTTTCCGGGAGTCCAGTCCTGTCTACATCCATCCTCTGTCTAGATCTTGAATGCTGAAGTGAGAAAAGCACTGAGGGCTACAGCGAGAGGAAATGGCATCTGGGATTGGGGGTCCCGCCCTGCCACATGCCATGTGTGTAGAACACTCTGCCAACCTGAAAGCGTTGTCCCTGGAGCAGCCTGGGCTCGTGGGTGGGTTCACAGGTCCTAGAGTCCAGCAGACCTGGGTTTGGTCCTGACCCTACTTACTCTGTGATTCCAGTTCTTTATGGTTCCAGCCCTGTTGCTGCTGAAGCTTTGAGAGCAGGGGCTGTTCTTCTGCAGCTCCTTACAGGGGGCTGAGCACAGGGAAGGGCCTGGGAGAGCTCCCTGGCTACCATGGGTGACAGCAGCCCCCAGCACCATCCTTGGATGTGCTGGCCACCTTCAGCAGGAGGTCCATAAGCCACCTGCGGTTGACAAAGCCATGCTGTAGTGAGGAATGAGAAGGGCGCCCTCCCCCATGCAGGACACTCACCCAGGAAAAAGGGCAAACGAGGTAGATTTTGGCATAAAGGGATTGAGGTCAAGCTGCGGCTCTGACATTGGAACCTCCAAGAGCCTTAGTGTCTTCATCTGAACAGTAGCAACAACCCATCTGTCTTATGCAGAAAGCAAGTCTGAGGTAGGTAAAGAAGTGATTCAAGTGGTGCATGATGGCTCCTGCCTGTAATCCCCAGCAATCAGAGAGCTGTGGTAGGAGGATCCCAAGTTCAAATCCACCCTGGGCAGCTTAATGACTTACTAAGACCCTGTCTCAAAATAAGACTTAAAAAAGCTGAAGTTGTAGCTTTGTGCAGAGGCCCTGCGTTCAGTTTCCAGTAATACACACAGACACACTCAGAGCGGGCTCTGAAAGTCTTCATTGTCTTAGACTTCCTAAGCAGCCTTGATGGCAGCACCAGACACCTGCAAACCACCTGCCTCTTCCTCCTGAGCTTCCTAGAACTAGGTGATTCAGCTTCATTCTTTTTTGTGCTTCTCAGCAGGGGCCAGAAGGGGTGATTTCTGCCCTAGAAACCCTGCCCCTGCATGAGCATCTGTGTGCACTATAAATAGCTGAAAGTTGCAATGCAGAACCTCCTGGGTCTCCATTGACTTGGCCCAGGGTAGTGCCTTAGGCCACTTCTTCCGGCCCTGCCTCAGGCAAGCCCTTCTGCCTCCAGCACAGGGCGAGGGCTGACCCTTCACTTTGCAGAGGCTGAAAATTCTCTTAGCTCGGGATCAAACCCTGGAGAATTATTTGTGCTGCCTAGACTCACAGGGGCCTGGTTCATGACTGGGTGGCAGTTGGTTAATTGAGAGCCAGCCTGTCGCTGACGAGCAGGGCAGCTGTTAGCGCTGGCTGGGGAGCCACTTGCTGGCTCTCCTGGGGGAAGCTGCAGAGTTGAGATTAGCAGGTTTCTGGGTGAAAATGGAATGGGAAGGAAGGAGCTGAGTAACAGCGGGGGTATTCTGTCTGTACTCACACTCCTGTCACACATGATCACACACAGTGCCACAGCACTTTCACACTGTCACGGTCATGCACTCACATGTGTTCACACTTACATGTTGTCACACACACTGTCTTACACACTCACACACTCCTGCTTGGTCTTGTTTTGTTTTGTTTTTTGTTTTTCTTTCAGTCTTTTTGACCTGTAGCCCCATTTGTCCAAGAGAGAAATCTAAGACTTTCCTTTGAATTTCCTCTCTCACCACCCAGCTCCACACACTGGGTTGGTGACTGTATCTCTTCACCTCTATCCCTTCATGATCTTTCACCTCAGGTCTCTTCCTGCTGTGTTGCTACTCTCTGAAATGTGCTCCTTCCACTATGGTGTCAGTCTTGTTTTGTTTTGTTTTGTTTGCACAGTGGCCTTTGTGCTGGGTGCATCTCCAGTCCTTTTTAAAATTCTTAAAAAATTTTTGGAGAGTCTCATTAAGTTGCTGGGTTATCCAGGCTAGGTTTCAACTAGCAATCCTCCTACTACAGCCTGCCAGAGTGCTGGGATTACCACCACATCTGGCTTGGTTTCTTACTGTCATTGTAATAATTTATCATGGTCTCGGTGGCATGTAAACAACACAAATGCATTGTCTTACAACTGTGCAGGTCAGAAGCCCACCGGGTCTCCCTGGGCTAACATCAGGTGGGGATGTGTTTCCTGTGGAGGCTCTGAAGTAGATTCCATTTTCTGCACTCCTGGGTATATATCCTGTCCTCTTTCTTCAAAGCCAGTGTAATTCCATCTCTCTAGCATATTTCCATTGTCACTTCTGGCTCTCACCCAGTTGGGAGAGATTCTTCCCTTTGAAGGATGCATGGGATTATGTTGGTCCAGGATGATCTCCCTACATGAAGGTCTTTAATTTATAAACTTTGCAAAGTTCCATTTACTTGTACCATATGAGAATTAGGACGTGGACGTCCTTAGAAACCATCATCGTCCTTAGAAACCATCATCACTATATCTAACTGGCCCCTGCCAGTCCCGCCTTTCCTACTGTGTTATCCATATAACATCCAGAGATCTTTTAAGGACAGAAATCAGTTAATCTCATTTCCTCTGGATCCTTTAATGGCCTAAAGATTGAGGCCAAAGTCCTTTATCCAGGATTTAACACCCTTCTTCATCTTATTTCTGCTTGCAAGCTGCTTCTCTGCGGGTTTTTAGTGATCTCGGTCTCGGTACCTAGGGAGTAGTCACTGGCCCAGCAGCAACATCACTGGCAGCTTCTTAGCCTCCACCCCCACACCCATGAAATGATATTTTTAGCAAGACCGCCAATTTAAAAAACATCTCTCTTAATATTAGTCTTAAGATTCTTGTATCTGTCTGGCGTTGTTGTGCATGTCAAGGTTTTGAGATGAAAACTTAAACAGAAAGGAGGTTACAGGGAATTGTAGAATTAGTTAGAAGACTGGAGAAAGACACTCAGAAATTGGAGAAGACCCCAGAAGGCTGAATGGGGTAAAAGCGACACTCAGGCCTCAGGAAGGATCTGGTTAGGCTGTTAGGGACAGCGGCTACTAGCTGCATCTACATCTTCCCAGAATATTCAAATCCTGGAGAAGAGCACCTGATTCTTCCAAACCCAGGTGACAGGTTTTGCCTCCTATTGAGACCCTCAGTGCTGGGAGGTTCCCTCAATCTAGAAGGCTCTACATGCTGACTATTCAAAGAAAAAAAACAACAATCACAGTTAACTTGCCTAAAACCTACATGTGCCATTTGAAGCTTTTACCTGTATTTTGGTTTTAAAAAACAAACTTCCAAACAAGAATTCTATAGGACTCACTCACTTGTTAAATTCAGATTTCTTTGGTTACTGAGCCTCACACCAGGTCCAGCATCTCTGGTTGTGACAGACTCCAGGCTCGGTGTTCAGCATTCTATACAAGAATTGTCAAGCAAACTGTTGTCACTAGCCTGTTATATCAAGGGAAAAGAGAATACATTAAGATACAATTACTGAAAATACTTAAGTTTACATACCACAGAAAAGAAGAAAATATGGATAAAAGGTAAAGTCTCTTCATAACAGTACTTACATCTTTTGTTGAGCTAATTTTGAGACAGGGTAAATCATAACTTACATAAGTAAAAAAATATGTTGAAGATTTACTTAACATATTAATGAACAAGGAAACCAGTAAGAAGTTAAAAGAATAGTTCAAAGGAAACTCCAAACAACAGACCCTTAGACAATCTAGAATGTTGAAATTAAGTTGTTAATTGATTTCTTGGTGAAATGGACCACGTGTTTTAGTTACTTGTTGCTGTGACAAAATACCTAACACCTAAAGTTATGGGGGAAAGGTTAATTTAGCTTGCAGTTTGTAGAGGTTTCAGTCCATATTGGCTGAGTCTAAGGCAGAGGTGCCTGCCAGGAGAGCCTCACAGAGGAGAAACAGTTTATTATGGCAGCAGAAGATAGCAAAAGTAATGAGACACAGAGAGACAGAGACAGAGAAAGACAGAACGAAAGAACAAACAAGCCTCTTTCAGTCCTTTATGTTGTATCAGGCCACCTACCGTAGGGCAGGTGTAGCACTCACACCTTTAATCCCGGCATTGGACCGTGGATGAATCACAAACTCTAGATTCAGCTACCTCTGAAAAGCCCGCCCACCCATGACTCCAGGAGACTTTGGTGCATAGGTGGAGAAACATCTAGACACAAGCCATAACAGGGTGTCAATTATACCTCCACTAGATAAACTCATTGCAGCTCTATGGACAAAACCATTTTCATTTCAGTCAGTTTTCTAAAACTTATAAGGTTGTAACGTAGCACAAGGACAGTGAAAAACAAGGCACCCATAGAATCAAGATAATTCAGAAGTCTGTGCTGGACACCTACCATTCCATAGATGCACATTTTTTAAAATTTTCCTGATACTTTCCTCTTTTACTACCCAATCCGTGCTCCTTCAGAAAGAGCTTTAGTGAGTGGGTTCCTTATTCAGTGATGTGGCCCAAATCTGGATTCTTTTTTTTTTTTTTTTTTGTCGTTTTCGTTTTTATTGGTACCAGGGATTGAACTCACGACTGTCTGCTTGCAAGGCAGGTCGTTATGCCGCTGAGCTAAATCTCCAGCCCCCTAAATCTGGATTCTTAAGGATCTGAGGCCTTGGCAGTCTTGTCTCTGTAGGGCTCTGGAACTGATCCATTGACTTCTACCTTTGTACACAACAGTGCTAGGACCCCCTGAAACCCACAGTTTCCATCTACCTTCCTTCTTGATACCTTGTGTGGCAGTAACCTTGGTTCCTCTTCATAATCATGATTATTCACCCCAACAAAGCAGATATGTCTGTTTATTATCTGTGCCCTAGTATGCGTATCTTGAATGGCCTTATCACAGCTTTCCTTTCGTTGAAACATTTTGTAGCCCTTGGGATACACACCCATTAGTAAGGTACTAAAATTCATTAAAAAGCAGAGATCAAAGATTTGGGAATGAGAAGCAGGAATGTTGTGTGTTAGGCCAGTGATTCTCAAATTAAAACATGTATTTGAATCAGGATCTCATTAAAATGCTGATTCGGATCCAGTAGGTCTGGGATGAGTCTGAATATTCTGCATTTCTAACACATTCCCAGGTGCTGTCCGTGCAGCGGGTCCATGGGCTGTACTTCGAGTTGCAAGGAACTGGCATTGAGTTTAATTTCCTTCATTCTTGTACCTTTAGATTCTAAGAAGCAGTGCTCTTTTTTGGTCACTAACTCAGAGGAGAAACTACATCTATCTGGTTCTCTTCCTGAGGGTGAGAAGCAGTGTAGTGTGAGATACATCAAGATGAGAATAGCAGTCCCGAGTCCCCAACTTACTGTGTGGCTCCAAGAACCCAGGGGATGGGAAAAAGCAAGTCCATATGCAGAACAGTGAATATTCTGGAGAAAAGCCATCTTTAGAGAAGGGGTCTGGTGTCACAGACCTTTTCCCAAAAGCTACCTGCTACTTTGAGTTATGGTAGCGTCTTAGACACACTTGGTGGCTGCTGCTGGCATCTTGGTCTCTTGGTGGTCAGGGCAAGGCCTGCAAGAGGGATTCCTCCTTGCTGAGCCCTTATGCTATCCCTGCCACTTCCACATGGCTGTTTGGTGCACGAGCAATTAAACACACACTGTTAAGCCTGAAGAAAGAGGCTGGCTGACATCCACGGGCCTGGTTGTCTCATCTGCCTGGTTACTGTGAGCCTCTGCTGTGAGACCTTTTGGCAAGCATGAGCTTGGGCCACAAATATCTTCATTCTCTGGGCCCGCTGGCGTCATTCCCAGGCTGTCTCCACACTATCTCAGCCTCAACCCTGTGCAAGCCTCACCCTCTGTCTGACTTTTGCTGGAGTTTTAAAGGTACCTGGATTTGTTTTACTCAGGAGAGGTAAGGCACAAACAACGAAAATGACATGAAGTATGCAGTTTGTGCTCAGTGCTCCCCAGGAAGCAGGGCCATGTGGGAAACAGCAAAGCCAGCCAAGAGGCAGAGCCCATGGGGCCCAGCTGTGGCTTCTGCGGGAAAGGTAAAGAGACAGCAGGCAGACAGATTTGGGGTCAGCTAGTTTGAATGATTTCAGCAGGCCCTGGCTACCTCCAACAGCTCTGTTCCTTGGCTGGGGAGATCCTGGCTGGGTAAAAATATTGGTTTGACCTGGACAGTCCCCCAAAGGGGTCGAAGCCTCCAGGCTGGCTATTTGCATATGAATGGGGTGCTTCTGCAGGAGTAGGAGAAATCTTGCCATCTCTAGGAACTGGCCAGCCCTGGGACCGGTGTCAGTCCCCTGTCAGTGAGGCTTCAGATGTCAGGGCATCAAGAATACAGAAAATAAGTCAGGGATACAGCTCCATGCACAGTGCCTACCTGGCAAGTGCAAGGTTATGAATTCAAGTCCTGGTACAGGAAAAAAAAAAAAAGAAGAAGAATACAGAAAATCAGTAAATGTAGTTACTCCACCTGGTGACAGTGTAAATGCATTACTGAGAGCATTTCTTCCCCTAGACTAAGTGCACTGCTCCTCCTCTTCACTCTCCCGGGAGACCCCAGCTGTATTACCAGCTATCCACTGTGCTCTCACCAGCAGTCGGTGCTCATCTGTGAACCAGGCTCGGAGCTCTTCTTTCTCAGTCATTTAGAACAGGGAAGTCCCTGTGAGTCCAAGCAGGGCCAGATGCGTGAGGAGTGTGAAAGGCTCAGGAAACGTTAGTGTGCCTGGTTAGAGGAGAGACTGGGAGGATGGTGAGGTTGCAGGCGTGGCTCAAAGTGCTCCATCCACAGCTCACAGTGCGGCATCTCACAGGCTCCACAAGCCCCAGAAGCAGGGTCTAATGGACCAAGGAGTCCGGCAGCCGCTGAGGTCCCTGGACGGCCTCCAGCTCTACTTCTCACCGTAATTCCCAGGGCCACAGCTCCTCCTGTCTCCTCAGTCTGGGATGCTGCCCCTGACTTGTCCAGAGGAACTTCCCAGGCCGCTGGCAACTTCCTGTTCCATACCCACCACTGAACCTGACCTCTCAAATAGTCCTAGCCCTCTCTTTGCCTCTCTTAATTCTCAGGGAAAGCACTGGGCTTCTCCTCCCCCATCCTGCAGTTTGCACAGAATTCCTCAAACTTGGACATGCTATTTCAAACCTTGGTAAAAATAGCTGTCATTTGGTTTCTATAAGGCCTGCCAGTGAAAAACATTTCCTGGTAATTTTAGATGAATATGGTTTCCATCTCCAAGTTGCCAGTATTCCATTTACCTTCTTAGGCTCCATGAGTCATCCTCAGATCGTTTTTTTTAGGGTGAAAGTATTTTAAAGTGAAGGAGTACAGGATGGAACCGTCTCTAGCCTAACACTTCAAGCTCTAGCTGTGCTGTGGCTCCATCTGTCTGTGGCCCCTCACTCCCTCCTGAGCCTTTCCAGGGAGCTTGGGCATTCTTCTCCCTTTGGCTGTCAGGCTGCCCTCATGGGCCCAAACTCTTCTTCCTAGATTGGCCCTTTCTTCTTTCTTCTTGTATCTATGCAGCCTTCTACTCCATGGGTACTTGGGAGCACTGCTTGCCTCTCGAGATATCCAACGCTGTCTTTGCTCCTCAAAAACCACCTGGACAGTAGTTTCAAAAGTATATTCCTTCTTGGCCCTTTTGAAACTACCTTTTCTTTCCCAGTTATTTTTTTTTAATTTTATTTAAGGAGAAAAGAAAAAAAAAACAGTGAAAGGGTACAAGTTATACAGATTTACAGAAGAAAAAAAATGAACAGTAGGAAATCACTAGTTAATGGATTACATATTGCCATCTTAGAAATAATTGTTCAAGTCACAAGATTAAAGCTTGTAGAGTGGACATTCCAACAGTGATACTGCAAACAGTTCTGTTCAATGATCCAATAAAACTCTGTGATATCATTTTCTATCTTATACACTTAAATATACATGCAGTTATATAGTTTAGAGCACTTTCTTTTCCTCTATTTTGTACAATGACTATTACACATTTTGGGTTTCATTGCTCACACGGTTCTTATTGCTTTTTTGGAAGAGAGTAAAACCAAATGTGACATAACAGAACAGAATCGGTCAAGTCAAAAGGGTGGACATAATAGATAATATAAAAACATAATACAAGGTGATCAACAATGGTTACCGTAATGCCTCCCGCTATCTCTAATAGAATTGCCTATATCGTTAGTTATAATACAATTGAACAAAACAGTAAAGAACAAAACCGACAAAACCAAAACATTGGAGACATTGTAGGTCTTCAAAAGTAGATAAAAGTTAATGAGAATGGGCGTTATAATGAATCTCATTATCTTCACAGCTGATGCCTAAACTTTCGAACCTGATACTATCCAGCAAAACAGAATAGGGGAACATTAGTCAAAAACAAGATGGTGAGAGTAATACAGGGCTTCAAATCGAGATAATAGAAAGTCAAAATGGGTTACTATATTATATCCTGCTATTTTTTTCCCTTTAATTAAACGGATAAAAATAAAAAAGTAAATAATGGAGTGGAGATTGAGAAAAAAAGAGGGCATAACAGCGAAACAGCGCAGATCAAAACATAACCATTTAAGCAGAATAGTGTTTCACCACCAGATAATTCCGACCCAAAAGTAGTTACCATATTGACTCTTTCCTTGAAGTCCTTGAGTACAACTTCGTATACTATAGCATTAAGTATATCAAAACAATGTAAAACCATTTAAGAGAATGACAGCATTACAGAGTATTTAGAATCGACTAACAGAAAATGAACAATGGTTTCTGTATATTCTCCTTGTCTTTAAAAGGTTTTTGCTTATACTATCGTACATAATAAAATCCAATAAGATACAACCTGTTTAGACCATTGGAGACAGAAGAACAAAAGCTAGATGAGACTTCAAAACAAGATGATACTAAATCAGTATTACCTATTAAGATGTCATTTTCTCCAAAATAGCTGTTCCTATCATCCAATCTTCTCTGTCTCATTTCTGTTGAGCTCTTTTTCTGTCAGTAGCTGTCAGTTTGTCTTCTTCATTTTGTTCTCTGCTCCATTCGTTGTGGCCTCCCCGCCACTATTTCTGGGTTCTTTGTATTTTTCTTTTTTTAGAATATCCTGCAATACTTTCTGTAGAGTTGAATTGGTGGTTGCAAATTTCCCCAGTTCCTCTTTATCCTGGAAGCACCTTGTTTTTCCGTCAATTTCCAGGGACAGTTGTGCAGGATATCTCAATCTTGGCTGGAGATTATTATCTTTCAAAGCTTGAATTATTTCCCCCCACGCTCTTCGTGATTTGATGGTTTGTGCAGAGAAATCTGCTGTAATTCTGATGGGTGTTCCCTTGTAAGTGGTCTGTTTCTTGTCTCTTACAGCTTTTAATATTCTGTTCTTGTATTGAATTTCTGGAATTTTTATTATTATATGCCTGGGTGTTTCTCTGTTTGGGTTGTAGGTGGCTGGGGTCCTGTATGCCTCATACATCTGAGTATCTTTACCTTTTGCTAAATTAGGAAAATTCTCCTGGGTTATTTCTGTGAGTAGCTTTTGTAGTTCACTTGTTTGTATCCCTACTTCTTCTTTTATGTTCTTAATCCTTAAGTTATGGCTCCTCTTATCATCTTCTTGTCTTTGTATTATTGCTGTTTGTTTCTTTGTTATTTTTAAGAAGTTTTTCATTTCATTCTCCCATATTACAAGTCTGCCCTCCAGTTCAGATAGTCTGTCCTTAGTTTCTTTCAAGCTGTTATGCCAGTCTTCCATAGACTTCTTAATTTCTTGATAGTCCCTTTGAACCTGCTTCACGTACTCTATGCTTTCTCTGTTTTCTCCATCAAACAATTCTCCCCTCTTTTTCTGTTCTTCCATTCCACCATCTGTTTTTTCCTGGGTGGTGCTTAGCATTTCTCTAACTATTCTGCATACTTCTAGCTTTAGGTCGTTGATAACTTCATTCCTGAATTGGTCTATGAGGCTCTCTATATGGCGCTTAATGTATATTGGTGCAGTGTCCACTATTGCCTGTTTCTCAGAATTGGGGGCCGAGGAGCCTTTCTTGTTGCTGCCTTTTCCCATATTCTCTGCTCCTTATATATGCAAGCTTACATAGGAGGCCCAGCTTCCCTGCCTGTCAGCCACAGCCTGATCGAATTGCGCTGGCTAGGTGTTCCCGCCCACCACTGCGCACCAGGGAGTTACAGATGAGGCAGCCTACGCAGGAGTCGCCCCTCTGGGCCACCGTCAGGCTCTGGGATCTGGGTTGGGCCAGCCTACCGAGTCCGCCAGCAGCGTCACGCAGGCCAGGCACTTTTCACCAATCCCGTCCGAGAGGGAATGTGTGGCTGGAGTCGCCACCGCGCCCTGCTCCTGCAGGACTGCCCGAGCCCAGAAAGTCCTCCGCTGGAGTCAAACTGTGGTAGGGGGTCAGTTTCTCTCACTCACCTCACCACAATTCAGTGCACGCCTCCCTGTCCGTCCTGTTTTCGACTCCGTTCGCAGACTCCCGTTCACAGAGCTTCTGCGCGTCTCTCTCCTTGCCGATCCGACGTAGAGGCAGCCAGCCGCGGCGCGACGGGAAACCCAAATCACGGCTTCCAATGGCGCGGGGTCCAGTCTCCACACCAAGGCTTTTCTGTTCCTGTTTTAGCACCAGGACTGCATTCCAAGTTGGTTTCTCTCAGCCCAGTTTGTTCCTGAGTCAGTAGAGCATATCTCTACCGGCTTATGTCTCCTTAGTCCGCACCATTCCTGACTTCTGAGCCGAGCCTTTCAGAGAGCCTCCGGTAGTTGCTGTTATCTGTCCGCCATGTTCTCCCGGAACTTCTTTCCCAGTTATAATGCCAACATTCTAATGCAGTCATTCTGGACGTGTTCATTCAGTACTTGCTATGTTAGTACTAGGAACTGGTCTGAGTCCTAGAGATACAATGATGTGCGAGAAGAACTGGTCTCCGCCCTGAAGGAGCTCATGATTTAGTCAGAAAAGCAGAGGAGTAAACAGGTACTTTTAAAGCAGTTTAGGGCCAAGGATATAGCTCAGTGGTACAGCACCTGCCTGCACATCCAAGGTCCTGAGTTCAAAAAAAGAAAATGTAGGGGCTGGGGATTTAGCTCAGAGGCATAAGCGCCTGCCTTGCAAGCAGGCAGTCGTGAGTTTGATCCCCGGTACCGAAAAAAAAGACAAAAAAAAAATGTGGTAGGTGTTAGGATAGGGACTATGTATGACATTGTTAGAGGAAGAAAAGGAGACGGTACTGACCTGAACTTTGGACACTTCCTGAGGAAGTGATGTTGATTTAGGCTGAGACCTGGCGGCTGAAATCTGGAGACAAGAGAAGACACTTTGTTCAGAAAACTGAAATCAGTTCATTATAGCTGGGGTGAAAAAATGAGAGAGAGTAGTTACACGGAGGTCACTTGGAGAGAATTAAAGGCTGGTTCCTACAAGGCTTTGGAAGCCAATTTAGGAAATTTCGGTTTTATCTTAACAACAGGGAAGTATTGAAGATTTTAACTAGGAAAGAGACTTTTTGCATTTGAAATAAGATCACTTTGACTGGAATAGGAAGGACAAATTGGGAGGGCGACAGAGGTCTGGGGCCCAAGATGAGGCAGTAGCTCTAATGTAGACAGGACATGTGGTGGAGACTGCTCTGTTTAAGTTTCCTTCTCTATAGGATTTTTTTCCCTCTCAATTTCCAGCAGTTCTCGAAAGTGTCCAAATCCACTCTCTAGTTTTCTCGGTGAATAAAGGTTAAATCCCTTCTGACCTGGGCCTGCTTTTTCATTGCTTTCTATTGCCTTCAAGCAATTGTTTGGAAATATTTTGTTGAGACTTTCCCATTACCAGCAAGAGGGTTTCTCCAGTACCAGCTATTACACCATTACTGGACGTGGAAGGAACACACTAAGGAACCTGGACTTTATTCTGCATGCTGGAAGATTTTAAATGGGGGAACAGTAGTCTGATGAGTTTGTAACTGGGGAGGGTAGAATGGGGATGACCCATAGCAGTGGTCACAAACCCCTGGCTCAGGGCCTCAGTGGGCTGTTTGTATCATTGAAGTCTCTGAAAGGTTTGCCATCACTGACCTGTAGGATAGGTCAACAAGGGAAAACCAGGAGCCACAGGAAGCAATTAGATCATTGCAGTGGCTCAAGAGAGATGGCACATAGAAGTGAGAGACATTGGAATGGAAGAAGAGGGTCACATAGGAGAAATTTAATGAAAGAATTCTCCTCCCAGTAGCCCTGGGGGCTTCCCACAAGAAACTGCCTGCCATTCCATCCCAGAGATTCTGGCCTGGTGAAAGGTCATCCCACGGTGTGTCTCTGTGGAAGCTCTGAGCACTTCTTAGATGTCAGTCTAGGAAAACGACTGAGTTTGTATCTCTCTGGACCTGCAGCTCTCCCTACCTCACCCAGAGCTGTGGAAAGCCATTCAGGGTCTGATTTGACCTTGAGCCTGATCATTTCTGAAAGGCCCAATTGTTGTCAGCCCCAAGGTGTGGGAAAGAGTAGAGAAAGGGTTACACACGCAGGTGACTCTGCCCAGACCTGCCTCAGCATCCGCTGCCTGGACCTGCTCTGCTTGATGTCAGGCAGCTGGTTGTCCTTGACTGTTTCCATCCACTAGCTGTGTGCTTTCTCCTTCCATAGGTCAAATGGATGATGTACTGGATTATATTTGCACTTTTCACCACAGCAGAGACATTCACAGACATCTTCCTTTGCTGGTAAGTACTCCAGGGTGATTTGGCCTAGTGTGAGGGGAGGGGAAGGGCTGAAGCCTCACACCACACCTCTGGCCACAGATGGAGGGATGTGATTTGAAGTATTTCTCATAAACCGTCTATAAAAGTTACTCTGCAAGTGTGGGCTGAATCCCTGCCTTCCTGACCCCTCACATGGATGCCTTGCTGCTCCCTTATCTGGTCCCCTTAGCCAGAGACAGTGAGGGTTTTATGGGTGTGGGTGGGTAAGCGTTCTTAACCCTTCCCCTATAGGCCTGAGCTTGGCCTCCTCTGAAGGGAGGGGGCTCTACAGGACCCTTCCCTGCCTGCTTCAGCTCCTAACTCTTCAGCCATCCCCATCCCCTACTTTTTACCCCTTCATAGGACAGTTCCCTCTTGTGGTCAGTTTTTAAAAAACATTGTACCCTGGTAGAAACAGAGATTAAATATGGCCATAGGCTAGATAGCGTGGTGACTTGCTTTGCAATTTAGGAAGGTGATTTTATTTAAATGACATTTTAAAACATTATAAAATAATATATACATGCAAAATGCAAGTGAAGCAATTTGCTAAAACTAAGACTAGGGGCTGGAGTAGCTCAGTTGTAAGAGAATGTGCTTTGTGGGGCCTGGGCTCGATCCCGAATTCCACCAAAAAAAAATCTTCCCCAGACCCAAAGTCCCCTTCCCATTGCCAGAAGTACCACCGTGGAAAGTTGCTTGTGCTTTTTTCTAGAAATGTTCTGTAAACATTAATCGTATGTATTGTGGATGGTATCATCCTATGAACAACTCGTAAAGGACAGAACGTTGAGGTGTTATATTGTCGGGGTGGGGACACTACAACTTCCCTGTGTCCCCTGATGCTGTGCATGTGCCCGGAAAGCTATGGAGGAAATGGGGGTGCCTGGGGCCTTTTCCCAGAGGAAATTCCTGGAGGTTGTGGTTCTTCAAGGATGGCTTAGTGTGGAATGAGCGGGCCCTGTGCCCCTCTCAGGTGAAGGCTGGCCTGTTTAGGTGGGCTGGAAGCAGATTTCATTGGTGGCAGTTGCTTTGGGAAAGCAAGAGCCCCAAGACCTGTAGGAAACATGGCTCTAAGGAGCTCAGTTTAGAACACCTTGGGATCCCTGGCAAGGGCCGGTCTAAGACACAAGATTTTCGCTCCCTAACATACATTTCAGTGAGAGATTTGGGGGCTTTAAATGGAGGAAATGGCTTTAAACCATTTAAACTTTCTGTCAAAGGTCACATAGTAACTATTTTTTTTTTTTTTTTTTTGTCTTTTTCGTTTTTATCGGTACCGGGGATCGAACTCACGACTGCCTGCTTGCAAGGCAGGCGCTTATGCTGCTGAGCTAAATCCCCAGCCCCACATAATAACTATTTTGAGCTCACAGGACCATGAATTTTTGTTGCAGCCAGTCTGCTATCATAGCATGAAAACAGCCATAGACAATACCTAAGTGTGTGGGTGTAGCAGTGTGCCAATAAAACTTTATTTATAAAAACAAGTAACAGACTGGGTTTGGCCTGTGGGCCATGGGTTATGAGGGCTCCTGGGTCCTTTCTAGCAAACAACAGACACTACCCCTGACTAACTTAAGGAAAAGAAGAGAAAGCAGTGAGGCTTTGTCAGGAGCTAGTTGGAGTAACTCAGAATGGAAAGAAAAGCCAAAAATATTAAACTCTGGAAGGGGAGAAGAAGGACACTTCAGGCCCCTTTCCACTGAAGCTTAAAGACTCTGCTTCTGCCCATTGGCAGTTGACCCCTCAATACTGTTTATGCTGAAGTTGTAGCCTTCCCAATTCCAAATTACTAATCTACAAATTGCTTAGTATCTACTACTTGATACTTCCTTAGTAGCACTAAGTACTTAGCTCTGATCTAGAGAACACATAGTATAAACAGGTTCAGCAGGGCTGCCCATTGCCCATTTGTATCTAGGAGGAAAGAAAGGGGCAGGGAGAAACTTCCAGAGAATGTGGCCTAAGAGATATCTTGTGTATATGCGCTTGCAGAACCTACATGCGCTGTTCTCCATAGACACTGGGTACCCAGTCAGGGCTGCATCTCTGAGTAGCATAGGAGAGAAAATCACCCAGGGCATTTCCAACATGTGTGAGGTGCAGGTGCTCGAGTGCCTCTGTCTCTCTTCCTGCATCTCATCCTTCCTTCTGTCCTGAAGTAGGTGGTCCCCATCTCTTCCTGTCCTGTCTTCTGTGCTGGTGACTGAACAGTGGTGTTCTCGTTTCTCAGGTGCTGTGTGCATGTCTTTCCTCCCTCCCCCTCTTTCACATCTTCCTGCTTCTCTGGTTTTGATGTAGACCTTTCCCTCCTGTGTAACCAAGAGCTCTCTTCCCACAATGCAGAGGTGAGGACACTTCCCACCTGTTCTCTGAGTCTTGAGATCTCAAGAGCAGATACCAGAGTCATTTACCCCGTACTCCAAGGAGAACTGGCTTCCCAGGGAGCTTCTCTCTTGGCCCACAAACGCATTCTACAGTCACTTCGACTTCCTCCTCTCTGAAGACCATTTCCTCATTTGACTGCAGAGGACTGGGGCTCTCACTGGCCAGTCTTGTTGAGGGCCTGCTGAGGTTTAAGTGATACCAGGCAAATGGTAACAAAGACCCTGAAGTTGATGTTTGCAAGCAGCCAAAAGAAAACTGAGGTAGAGGTAAAGCCCTTGTCACCTACTGGAACTTTTGTTCATGGGTCCATTGTAGCATGTGGCATTGTTCATGGGGTCAACACTGTTTGTCTAGGTCTCTCACTCCGTAAGGTCGAGGTCATATCTAACCCAGCTTGGGTATCCCTCCAGTCTTCAGCATGTACCTTTTAATTTGTAGTTCTTCAGCAGGATTTCCCAACAGAATCAATGAATTAATCAATGAACAATGGATAGATCAATAAGCCAAGTATCTAAGAGTAGGCAAGTGAAGAAGGAAGGAAGGAAAGGAAAAGAAAGAAAGATGAAATAGAAAATATAGTGATTGTTAATGGTAGGAGATTCCAGTTTTGCTTTCAAAAACCCTCAAAAGGATCCTGTTTTTGCCAGATTACTCATCTATAATCTTAGCACTATGTGAGGCAGAGTCAGGAGGATCACAAGTTCATGCCCAGCCTTAGGAATTTAGGAAGACCCTGTCTGATTTACTCACTTCCCTTGTTGCTGGAACAAAATACCCAACACTTGCAACTTGAAGGAGAGGTTTATTTTGGTTCAATTTTAGAAGTTTTGATCCCTGCGTGGTCACCTGGCTGCACGCAGAAGCAGCATGGTTGAAGGGTCTTCCTCATGGTGACCAGGAAGTAGACAGTGAAGGGAGGAGCCAGGAGAGAGATAAACCCTTGCAGGTCACAGTCCCAGGAACCTGCCTCTTCAGATGGGACCCCACCTCCTGACAGCAGGTCAGCTGGATCACCCTGTAGTCCAATCACCTTCCAAAAAGCCCCACTTCTGAGTGCATGAAGCTTTGGGGGGACATCCATATATGAACCATAATACTGTTTCAAAACTAAAACTAGTAAAGGACTGGACATACATCTCAATGTGAAGGCTATGGGTTCAATTCCTCATTGGGGGGGGGAATAAAAGAATCTATTTTTAACCAAAGGCCTGGAAAGGCTGGAAACTAGCAGGCTCTGATGGCTTATATGTTATGTTCTGGATATTTGTGCCACCTTTCCGGCTGATGAACAAATCAATTTTTTGGTGATTCTCCTATCACAAGGGTTGACATCTTCCACTTGAAATGCCTTCAGTGTAAGCTCCATTGTCTAGGGTAAACAGGGGGCAGGGAGTAGCACTCTCTCTTCCAGTCTAGAGCTATTCAGAGACGGCACCCAATGGCAGGCAGGCTGTTCACCCCAAATGAAGTCTGCCCTCAGAATTTGTCACTGGAGCATCTGGTAAGACATGGCTGGAGAAATGAACCCAGAAGATTGGCAGGCAGGAAGATTTTCCTGTCATCCTGACTAGGGCACACTGAAAGAAGCTCAGGGAACAGGATGGTCTATAGCAGACTTGCCAGAAAGGAAAGGGGGCCTGGGTGACCCGAAGAATCACTCAGAATGAATATGCAAGTGCACCCACAGCCCTCATTGCACAGCCTGGGCAGAGGCTCTTTCGGTAACCTGCCTCTTCAGATGGACCCCACCTCCTGAGAGCAGGTCAGCTGTATCATCCCTATAATCTCTATAAAGTCCCTATAAAGGGACTAGGGGCTCTTATTCATGTTTGCACAGAGGTTCCACCTCTGTCTATGTTTAAAATGCACACAGAATTTCTACTCCTGGGGCATTTATTTGGCAGATGCATTTGCACACATGTGTAAAGAAACACACTGAGAGTGTCTTTTGCAACTCAGCTTAGTTCCCAAAGATTGTGACCCTCATGAATATTCATGGAGCCCCGGGAGATGCCTACACACCCACGTGCAGCCATTAAGAGAGGAGGCAGCTCTGAGCGCTGGTGTGAGACAGTCCCTGAGGCCCACAGTGGATTGTGTGTGTTGGGGGAAGCAAAGGGCAGGAGGGGGTGAACAGAATGCTGCTGTGTCTCTGGGGGGCAGTTAGGGGAGTTGTATGCATCTAGATAATTGTATGTGCCTGGCTCCAGTCCATTCTGGAAGGGTGTAGCAACCACTGATAATATCTAGGCTTTTAGAAAAGGGCCCCATGGTCAGGGGTAGGAAGAAGACTCTGCTGTATGCATTTTTTAAAACTATGTGCATGCATGACCTTTTTTTAAAATGTAAAAATACCTCTTTTACATAATGAATGAAAGAACTGCAGTGCGACAGATGCCCCTGGAATTGTCAGTGTATCTTGTGCTGGTTTCTGAGCTTGCTAGATTCATCTGCTTTCCCCTCAGGACTGGCAAGCACTTGTTTTCAAAACAGAAGTTCCTCCATTATTAATCACCAGTGTTTCCCTGTGGGACAATCAAGCCTCTATTCTTCCAGCCCCTCTCTTTTCTGCCTGTGACACATTAAACAATCTTGCCACCAAAAGTGCCCCCTGGTTGCTGAGAAACCCTTAAGGACAGTCAGCCAGAGGCAGAAAGCTGAGGACTGAGACCTTCCTAAGGGAAGGAGGATTTGGTAGAGCTGCTGATTTGGGAGTCATGTGGGCATTCAAGGACCTGGAATTGCTGGCTAGAAATTGCTCCTTTTCATTTCTGGCTCCTTATCTGGAGAGGATAAATTTTTCTGATTTCTCTGATGTGCACAGGTGACCTTTTCTCTCATAGCATCGTGTTTTAAGGATGCCTGGGTTTGTTTGAGTCAGGTGTGGAAAGAGATGCAGCCATGGAAATACCTATCAAGAAGGAAGAAATTAAGCTTCATGTGATGGTTGATACCTGTAATCCCAGCACTTGGGAGGCTGAGACAGGAGGATCACTGCATGCTCAAGGCTACTCAGTACTACGTAGTGAATTTAGGGCCAGCCAGAACTATGTAGTGAGATTATCTTAAACAAAAAAAAAAAAAAAAAAGAAGAAGAGATTTTTTATATCTTCAGATTCCTAGAAACCAGAAGCAATTGCCACAGCATGCAAGGCCTTGGGGAAACCCCAGGGAGGGTCAGCAGGTAGAAGGAGGAAATGGGGCCAACAGGCTTTTTTGTGGTTTCCACAGGAAGGAATGGGCAAGGCAGGGTTGGCCGGCTTGGGGTTGACTGCTTATGGTAATTTTGAGGACTCTGGGATATAAGAGCTTGTCTGTGACTGTCTGTGACTGTCTGGTCCTGGTCCTGGGGTGACTGAAGTGCATGGATGGTGCCCTTGAGCATAAGATCCCAGAAGACAGTGACTGGAGTGTGGGCTATGGACTTTTAGGTTTGTGTAGGAAGCGTAGGCTTGAGGGTGAATTTTTCTGTCTCAAAGAATTGGCTCAATTGGCTGAGGAGGTGAATGGCGTTGGAATCCAGACCAAGCTCTGCTTGCCATGCTGTGTGCCTGTATTCACTGCGTTTAGTGCAAAGACTGACTTTAAAGTCTGTGCAAAGACACTCTGTGTGCCAGCAGAGCCCCACTACAACGCTGTCCTTGTAACACACAATGCATGGTGGGGAGGCCAGCTGAGACCACCAGGCTTGTGCAAAGGCAACATGGCATGAAATTTACTGAGTCTGGGTGCAGGCAGACAGAGAGCGATAAGGCCATCTTCAGGGATCAGAGAAGAGGACCCTTTTTATAAGGCTTGAAAGAAGATAGGGGACATTAGGCAGGAAGATTTTAATAAGCATCTGTGGTCAGAGTTCTCTGGAGGTATTGCATCTCAGCAGGCCAAGTCCTAGAAGTGGTCAGTGTAAATTTTCAAGGGCTCCAGATGTCCCCAGATGTCTGCAGACACACCAGGACCTGCAGAATTCCTTGTCCTGTCTTACCTTCTTTAACCAGTGCTTGTTGATGACAGCTTTGGTGCTGAGCTGAGTTCCCTCCTGGGAGTAGTGCTTCTGCTGGCAAGCAGGTTGGGGGCTGGGAGAGTCAGGTTGGATTGGAGGCCTGCAGTCCTCAGGTTGCTGTTCTACTCGGGTGTGATTATTGTATCAATCTGTTTCTGTGGCTGGAGCCCGAGGTTCAGGAATGTCAGAATCTTGTCTGTTTTTGGATGCTCTAAGAAGGAAGAGCATCACTGGCTCCACTGTTATCTGCCCAGCGCCTGGCACAAGCTGGCATGTATAGTTGCTGGGCGAATGTTCATGGTACAAAGAAATGACTGGGCTGAAGGATGCATAGGACTTTAGAATCGGATGTTACCTGCACCCTATATCCTTTTGGTAGCAAAAAAATCAAGATGTTTTTGCCTGACATTGACTTGAGTAGCGTGAAGAACGTTCTCCTTTGGGAAGAGGTGGTCTCATGTCCCTATCTGGGTCAGAAAGAGCCAAAAAGGACTGGCTTTTACTTTCAGATTGGAGATGGTTTGTCAACTCTTCCCTGTGTGACTCCCCTGGGTGCTTGAGCTTCTGGCCACAGGGAAGGGGTGAACAACTGGCTGGCAGCCTGGACCTGGCCTTCTGAGGCTGCAGGCTGCAGATGGAGCCAAGAATCAACCTCAGCCCAGCCCGCTGGACCTGCCAGCTGCTGCCAGGTCCACAGGGTGATGGATGGGCTGAACCTTTATTCCTGATGTGCTTGGGCAACAGAAGAAAACTCGAGCCAACTTTCAGGGAGAGGCCATGGTGGTGCTGTGTGTGCTCGTCTGCATGTGCGCCTGTGCACGCGCACAGCTTTCCCTGCTGGACAGGAGGAAGCTGGGAGCTCTGCGGTGGTGCGTGGGCAGGAGAGGCGTCTGTGCCAAGCCTGGGTCTTGTCCTTAAGGGAGCCAGGGTAATGTTGCTAAGGAGCTAATGGGATGCGTATTTTCTTATCTCTCCAGGTTTCCATTCTATTATGAACTAAAAATAGCGTTTGTAGCCTGGCTGCTATCTCCCTACACAAAAGGCTCCAGCCTCCTGTACAGGAAGTTTGTACACCCCACGCTGTCTTCAAAAGAAAAGGTAATTGATGTTGCTTTGCCTTTCATTCCTCGCAGCAAGTGAAAGATTAAAAAAAAAGTGATAAATAAAAATGATTGTTGTATCACAGGAGATCCTGGATTGGCCTTTATTATCTCAACAATTTGTTGCTTCTAATGTTTTTGTTCTTTTTAAGTGGTGCTGGGCCTCTCACATGCTGTGTGCATGCTCTATTACTGAAATAGATCCCCAGCCCTCGTTTGTGTGGCACTGAGGACCAAGTTCAGGGAATGCTGAGCTGCATCCCCAGTTCTTTTTTTATTTTGAGGCGAAGTCTCGCTAACTTGCATTAGTAGTCCTCTCATACCAGCTTCCCAGTAGCTGGGTTACAGGCATGTGCCATCATGTCTGGCCCTCAGCCACTTTTAACTGTATTTTTTTTAACACAATGTATTTTTTTTTAGAAATAGTGGTGAAATATGTATTATAAAATATTTATATAATTTCAACAAAGAAAAAATTCACTCAATTCAATTTCCAAAACTGGATTTCCTCTTACCATCCTTAGCCCCTATCCTTTTGTAGAGATGATTTTATGTAGGTCATTTAAAAGTTTACGTAGAATCTTTTTTAAAGTGTATTATAGGTATTGGTGTGCATTTGGTTTTGGTTTTCTTTTCTTTTTTTTTTTTGTCTTTTTCATTTTTATCGGTACCAGGGATCAAACTCACGACTGCCTACTTGCAACGCAGGTGCTTATGCGGCTGAGCTAAATCCCCAGCCCCTGAGCTAAATCCCCAGCCCCGGTTTTGGTTTTCTTGAGCCAGAGTTTCACTGTGTAGCCAGGCTGGCCTTAAACTCACTATGTACTTAAGGCAGGCCTCTGTTGAAGTTTTCTGGCTCAATAAAGGAGCAGAATATAAGAAAAAGTAAAAGTGCCTTTTTATTTAAAGACATGGAGAGGAGCCCACAACCAGTAAGGGTTTGGCTTTCTCCTCTGACCGGGTATGGGGGTGTGGGGTATATGCGACTTTTGACTGGATGTGGTATGTGGGGCAGGCATTGATGATGTGCAAGGAGCTAATTGGAGTTTTCTTCATGCACATGGGGAAAGGAAGGAGGAAGCTGTAATCAGGGAAGGAGGAGGAAGTGGCCATTGGGGTAAGCATCCCTGATTTGGCCTTCCACCATGTTGGACTACCAGCATAATGTCCTGTAATTTATTCTAGGGCACAACTCTTTCAGCCTTGAACTCATGATCCTCTTCCTTCAGCACCCTGTGTGTGCTGGAATTGCAGGCATATGCCACCAAGCCTGTCTACATAGGATCTTTTTTTAAAAAAACTTGACATAGCTGGGTGTAGTGGTGCATGCCTATAATCTCAGCACTTGGGAGGCTGAGGCAAGAGAATCCCCTTGAGTTCAAGGCCAACCTGGACAACATAGTGAGTTCAAGGCCAGCCTAAACTGAACAATAGGGTGAGACCCTGTTTCAAAAAACAAACCAACTTGACATCAATCACAAAGCCTAAAAAATAAATGAAAATCTGTCTTCTGAGATCTTAAACATGTTTGCACACAGTCCTTTCTACTTGTCTTCATAATAGCCTAAAAGAAAGACCATAGCAGCCTTACTGCTGTTTAGATTATCTACATTTTTTTCTGTCACAGGCAGTTCTGCAGCACACACCACCTTGCTTGGAGTTTAGTTCCTTCCTTTGATTATCTTAGAATAAATTTCCAAGAGTACAGTGATTGTGTCAAATGATTCCAACATTGTACAATTCATTATTTATATTATTTTCTATTCTGATTGTATAGCAGAATTCTTCAAAATAAAATGACAGTGTTATAGGTGACCCACAGCTCTCTCTGCCTCAGAGTGGGGAGCCAGAGGACAAACTTCTGTCTTGACCTGGTTATCAAATCCTGCTCTTCTTCCTCGCTCACCCCCAGTGCTGGCCTCCCCTGAAGCCTTTACTGTAACTTCCATTGAGGTGGAAGTGATCCCTCTTGAAAGCTGCCAAGAATCACTTCCGGAGTCAGGCAGGCATTAGAGGGCTTCCTGCTGCAGCTTCCCGCAGAGGCCTTGCACAGGGAACCCTGCACACCTCACCGTACAGGAAGTGCACCAGTGTGCTGACCCTCAGAGGAGACCGAGGCCAAATGCCTTTGTCTCACTGGACTCTGCAAAACAGCTGCTTTCCCAAAAAGATGAGGACAACAGAACAAACCCGCACAAGCCGAGTAAACCAGATTTGATCCCAAGTTGAACTAAGCCAGTACTGTGCTTGGTTGGTCCCCAAAAGTAGATCTCAATCTTGTTTTTCTTCTTCACCTTTACCTTGTTGTATGATACCGAGTGATTCTAATTTTATTTTAATATTGTTAAATGATTTCCTTTATCAACAAATTGAATGGCCATTTCTTTCTGCTTTCTAATCCCTACCACTGATATATATGTATATCAATGTGAGGCATGATATATGATTGATATATATACATTGATATATATGTGAGGCAATATTGAATTATAGAATTTAATAACCAAACTTTAGAGCTGCAAGGGTCCCAGTCCTTGAAGACTAGGAAGATGGCAGTGGTTATCACTGACTGAAACCAGCTATGATGTGAGATGCTTTCCTGAAATGACCTCCCTTAACTTGCATATGCTGCAAGTTAGTATCATCATTATCCTCATTATCTGGAAGATAAAACTGTGTAGAGAGGCCAGCAGTGCCAAGGTGTGATGGCCAGTTTGTGACAGACCTGAGCTAGAAGCTCGGTTCTTGGCATCTGTCGGCCCTAGGTTCTTTCAGTGTCTTACAGAGCAGCTGTGCACAGAATGCCAGGATTGTCTCTCTCCCTGCAAGTTAGAGGCTTTTAGAAATAATCCCAGTGCTTGCTGCTGGGTCATTAAATTGCTGTTTTTTTCAGAAGTCCTTTTCCACCCCACCCGCCATGTCTCTTCTGTCTCTCTCCACCCACCTCTCTACACACGCATACTCCAAGTGTCTGACTTTTCAGGCCCAGTGAGAATCTGAGATTAGGCCACCTGCCAAGGGCAGCACTCAGCAGAAGGGAAAGAGAACACAGATTCATTTGAACCTGCCAACTCAGTGTGCCTGTCCTGTTCCTTTGACAGGAAATCGATGATTGCTTGGTCCAAGCAAAAGACCGGAGTTATGATGCCCTTGTGCACTTCGGGAAGCGGGGCTTGAATGTGGCGGCCACAGCGGCTGTGATGGCTGCTTCCAAGGTACGGGGCTGGGCTCTGACTTCCCTGGCTGTGTGGGCACCTCCCTTCCTGCTGTGCACCCTGCTTGTCACCTGCGCAGCTCTCATGGGTTAGACTGGGGGCCACTCAGGGGCTCCTTATCTTTCTGGGAGTCTCTTTGAAAATGTGATGGATAAAATGGTGACACTTGCCCCCGAACATTCATGTCAGTTTCCCCTCCCTCTGTCTCATACCCGCACATGTGCGCACGATATGTACACCCACAGGTTCCCATGGCCCCTGAAGCTGCCGTGTGGGTTCAAGGCTAAAAACCTCTAAGCTACTTGGAGCAGAGGCCTGAGAGACAGAGAAGGACGTGGAGGGAGAGGAGGGCATCTCTATCTAGCTCTTTTTAGAAATCCTCCTAGTTTGTCCTTAGCTTCTTCTCACATCACACTGTCTTTGCCTCAGGCCTGAACAATTTAACTGGTCAACATTTCCTCTAGCATAAATTCAGTAGGTCGCCCTAGCGTTGCCTGGTGGCAGCACCCTCCCGGGAATCCAGCTGTGGGGTGGTGGTCTGCAGTCAGCTGGGAGTGGAAGAAGGCAGTTTCACTGGGAGAAGACAGTAATTGGAAGGTCAGACTTGTTGGCAAAGTGATAAGTCCTGGGTGGCGATGCCAGAGCTTGGGGACAGAAGTGGCAGAGCTGTGAAAGGGTTTGGAAGATGACAGTCAATACAGGTCTGGGCACACAGACCCTCAGAGGAGACCGAGGCCAAATGCCTTTGTCTCACTGGACTCTGCAAAACAGCTGCTTTCCCAAAAAGATGAGGACAACAGAACAAACCCGCACAAGCCGAGTAAACCAGATTTGATCCCAAGTTGAACTAAGCCAGTACTGTGCTTGGTTGGTCCCCAAAAGTAGATCTCAATCTTGTTTTTCTTCTTCACCTTTACCTTGTTGTATGATACCGAGTGGGCTTTGAGTGAATGTGAGATGGGGAGTGCTGGAAGCCAGCTGGAACAGGGAATCAAGCTGTGTTCCTGTACACTAAGTCAGGGTGCACGCTAGGAACATTTCTAGGACTCCCCACCCAGGGCTTTGCAGTTGTCTCAAAAGCACCTCTGCTTGAAGTCAGGGAGTGCTGCAGGCAGAGACAGGGAGGGAGGGGAGGAGAACCAAGGATTCAGCCACTGGATTCAGCCGGGTCTGCCCACCTTGGTGTAAGAGCTGCTGGCAAAATGCTGGATCTCAGCATCTTTAGGAGGGAAATTCCACTGTGTTTCCTGAGGAGATCTGTCAAGATTTATAAAGAGCAGTGAATCCCAAAAACCTCCTATTTCCAATGCAACTATTGTATGCTCTTATTTTTAAATGGAAAGAAAATGCCATTACATTCTAAATAGGGCCAACTATACAACATAAAGCTACAGAAACCAGCTTGGTGTCCCTCTCTCTGTCCTATCTTCGCTACCTCGGAAGCCTGCAGGATGATGAGTACTGCTCCTCCCTCCGTTGATGCAGGAATTTAAACGTGGTGTATTTGTCTGAGTGTGGTACCATCGCCTCACTGCTCAGCATGATGCGCAAGAAGTTCATTCTCCCTGTCACTTGGACAGGGTGTTGCTTTTCCAGGACAGCCTTGAGCTGGATCCTCCAGAGCCCCAGAGGGGCAGTTACTGCCTGCCCCTCTGCCCTCCTGGGAAAGCCCACGGGGCCAAGACTTCTCCACCTTGAAACAGCCAAAACCTGGAGGAAGCTCAGACAGCCTGAAACTCACCTCAGGAAGTAACAGCTCATTAGCTCTTCCATTTGGGCTAAAGTACCAAACCGTCTGCTTTCTGTTGAATTTGGTTTCAGATGAGAAAATTTTCTTCTTGTAGGCTTTGCTTTTTTTCTGGAGAGAAAAAAATCTTCCCTTCCAAAAATAATGCCATTTCCTTTGAAACAGACTTGTACTATTTAAAAAAAAGAAAAAAATGGTAAACCCAAAATTTTTAGCCAGGCCGATGGGGTGTGCATCAATGGTTTCCATAGCAACAGTAGATCACACCAAGCAGGATCAGACGATGATGACTCACCAGTGGATCCAGATCTGGTTTTCAAGGCCAAACCACCTGAGAAGCTTTGTATTTTTTTAAGAGATTCTCTGATGTGCTGAATCAGAATCTCAGGCAGTGAGCCCATGGGGTCTCTATTTTTAACAATTTTCCAGGTGATTTTTTTTAAATGGCCAGCTCTGTACTGTTCACTGCCAGAGGCCGCAGGCAGAGCCGAGAGCACAGGTCATTAGACTTTAAACTGTTAGTTTCAGTACCTTTCCTGGGATGCAGATTTAACGCCTCAGAAGCCAAGCCTTGAAAATAGTAAAAGCAGTTTGTGTGTGTATTGCCCTGAAACTGAATGCTAGTTGAAAAACACGCTCATGTATCACTTACTAAGGGGGAATAAGTTCTATAAATTTACTATTAGACAATTAATTGTGTCACTGCAGGAGCATCAGAGTAAATGTACACAGCCCACATGGTACGGCCTGCTATGTGCCTAGGCTGGGTGGCAGATCCTCTCGTGTGTGTCCATTGGTGACCAAAACATCTTTCGTGGCACATGACTGTCCTGTAGTGGAACTATAGATTCTTCTAGCAGACTTCATTCTTCCCTTACTCTTCTGCTTGCTTTTCCATCCTTTGATGGTTCTCAGGAAGATACATAGAGCTTAAATGGAAGGACCACACTAACAGTTAATCTTTTGAAAATTAAGATTGATCTCTGAGCTTCTTTCCCTAATAAATTATTTGCAGAGTTCATTTTGTTTTGTTTTGCTTTGCAGTACTGGGGATTGAAGCCTTACACATGCTAAGCAAGTGCCATACCACCGAGGTACATCCTCAGACTTTTAAAAATTTTATTTTGAGACAAAGTCTGGATAAATTGCCCAGGCTGGCCTCAAACTTGTGATCCTCTTGCCTCAGGCTTCTGGGTTGCTGAGATTAGAAGTGTGTGCTCCTGGTCAAATACAAATTCTTATTATTGTTTTATTTTAGAAACTGGAAAAACCAAAACTAAAAAATTAGACTTCAGAAATCTCTCCCCAGGGCAGTTTTCCTCATTCCACCTTTCCGGTTTCTCAAGGTCTCCATCTCTGTCCCCCGGAAGTGATCCACCTTTTATCTAGGGGCCCTGGTCACTTGGCTGTCTCTGCTCCTCCATGTTCCCTGTCTTCCAACCGGTGATTCCAACCAGAAGGAAAACAGCCCCAGGCCTGAGCGTGGCCTTGCAAATCTCACTCTTAACCTAACGCTCTTGAAGCCCATTTGTTCTGTCAAACACATTCTCACTTGAAAGAGAGACACTAGTCAGAAGTAACAACAAAGTATTACAACCCCAGGCCTGCAGGCCGCCTTCCTACCTGTGAAATTTCAACTTTGCACTAGGTCTCTTCCACTTCCTCATTCTTAGATCTGGCCCAAGCCAACCTTGCTTTATCTCATAACTCAAAAAGCAGTGTTGCTTTAATTCTGAAGATCCTACAACAGTTATAATAGTACCTACCTTATTACTAAAGGCACCGATTGAAGAGAGCTGCTCAAAATAAAACTGCAGTCTGTGAGTTATAGATCCTCTCCCACAGATGGATTTCAGGTGTGGGTATGCAGGGGCACTCTCCCCATCCAGTATTCCCCTATTTGATTGTTAGCTTCTTGAAATGATGGGCTCTGGCTTCTTTTCCTTTGTTTCTTGTTTAAAGATAAATAGAAACAGAACAGTGCTTAGTTGTATAATACTTTGCCACTCATAAACCTGAGTGATGTGAAGTGTACTCATTTTGGTTCCTTCAGTCTTGCTCTGTCCAGCATGGCAACCACTTGCTACTTGTGGCTAGATGCAACTTAATCAAAATCAAGTAGGTCCTAAAGTTCAGCTTTCTCTGTTATTCTAACCCCACTTCCAAGTCCTGAGCAGACATCGTGACTGGAAGTCGACACAGACAGCACACTGCCTACATTAGAAGAAAGTTCCATTGGCCAGCTCTGCCCTAAGTGCCTTGTTAACACTCAGGGCTTCTTCTTTGCCTTACTGTCATCCCTTCACCTGTAGCTGCTTAGCTTTGACTAGACATCTGCCCCATCACCGAGTTCCTTGGGAGCCCTTTTAAGGCTCACCAGGAAAACAGGGTACTACAAACTTATCACATAGCGGTGGCTATGCTGTGGCTCCCATTTCTTCACCAGTACCACAATGGCATGCATCTTAGTTGTTACTAAGTGACCTCACAACTTTTCTGACTTTCCCATATTCAGGCATTTTGCCTGCAATTATGGTGTGTTGCCACTAGAGGGTAGTCAAAACTTGGCAGTTACCAAATACAGTGTCTGAAAAGATAAGCACACTCTTAATGAGAGATAAATTGTTTTCCTGTTCATTATTTACTCCTACTCAATTTTGTCTTTAAGAGGAAAGGGCTATAAGATAGTTCAACATAAAATGTAAAAAAGGAAGTCCTGTCCCTCTTATCCTCATTGCTTATCCATCAGTGCTTTGCCTGAACATCTAGCTTCAGAATAACGCTGCTTTCAATCCACCATAAAACTTTATTTTTGGAGTCAGACACTCATTCCAGGAAGTACATAAACCCAGTCATTTGGAGGCTTCTAACCTGATTGAGATCACTTGCTTTGTCTTGGTTTCCTTTCTAGTAAAAACCCACCTGTTTATAATTCTGTGTAAATAAAGATAAATATTATTGTTTTGTTTTGTTTTTACCTATAAAACCTCTTGGAATGGGCTAGAGATGTTGCACTTGCCTAGCATGTGTGAGGCTCCAGGTTTAATCCCTAGCACCACAAAATGGTGATTATAGAAATACCTCCTTGATGAACAGTGCTTGGGAATTATCTCCATTTCTGAGGAAGAAGAGGACATGAATGTCTACTCCCTATGTCTTCTGAATCTATAGGGCTAAGGACTCCAAGAAGTCAGTGCTTGTCCCTCCACCCCAAGAGGCTACTTCCTGGCCACCATGCTACCTCAGTCCAGTCAGCCATTTTTACTTCTGTTTCAGTGAGACTGTGGGACCTAATATTAATCTTCAGAATTCACTACAGCAACCAGTTTTAAACACCAAGGTTGTGCAAGAGTGATGGCCAACCTGCTGAAAACTGGGAAAGTGATCCTCACCCTCCAGTCTCCCACGCAACTGCTCATATCCTGGCTGGGCTTTTCAAAACATGTCTAAAGCAGAGGGCTGGGGATTTAGCTCAGTGGCATAAACACTTGCCTGAGAAGTACAAAGTCATGAGTTCAATCCCCAGTACCAAAAAAAAAGTCTAAGCAAAACTGAGCAAGACTTTTCACCGGTGTGGTTTTCCACACTCTCCTTTATCATCCTGTGCCCTGCCATTCTGGAGTTGGCACTGCCTGGTGTCCCCTCATCTCTCTTGCAGGTGCTGGGCTATAGGCCTGTGCCACCATGCCTGGCTGTCCCACCTTCCGATACTAAGAAAATCTCCATCGTCTCAGATGCTCAAGCCACAAATCTCTGTCCCTCCTGATGCTCCAGATTTTCTCCTCGTACTCAACTCCTGACCACGTGGCATCCCATTCCTCCTCTCAGGCCTTCTTCCCCTCAGCCTTCCTTCTAGCTTAGACTGCTGCAGTCGCTATGCAAGCACCGACTGCTCTTCCCCTTCTTGTGTGAGGCCCGAGCAGTGCAGCCCTGATCCCAGCTTTCCGGTCTTGCCTCCCTTGCTTCCCAGCTCTTCAGGGACTATGCCCACAGTACCACTTTCTTGCTGCAACTTGGAGTACTATTTATGGAAATTTATCTTTCTGCACTCTGCCTTAGTTCTTGTCTTTGCTTCATTGGCCTCTGTTTTGACCTCTTTGGAATGCTGCTCACCCTCAAGGTCAATTGCTGCCTCTTCCATGAAGCCTTCTGTGATCCCAGATAGACCTGGTCCCTCTCCCACCGTGGCCTTCCAATGGCACTGTGTTGCTGCCATTTATATTTGTGTCATATGTGTCCCTAGTAGGTAAGTGCTCAATGAGTGTTAAAGGACTGGAGTACGTATTTTTAGCTGCCATCTGGTAGAGAGATGCTCAGCGTCAAATCTATCCTAAGCATGGGTTTGGAAATGAGCAGACCTGGTGGACAAGTGCAGCTCCTTTCTGTGGAACCTCAGCTCTCCCCTACACCACAGAGATGACAGTTGTACCTGCCACAGAATGGTTATCAAGTGATGCGCCTAAAGAATTTACTTTAGAAGCCAAGTGTGGTAGTATAGGCCTGCCATCCCAGCCACTCTGGAGGCTGAGGCAGGAGGATTGCAAGTTCAAGGCCAGACTATACACTTTAGCGAGACCCTGCCCCAAAATAAAAAGAGAAAAAAGGCTGGGGGATGTGGCTCAGTTGTAGAGCACTTAACTAGCATGCAGAGGCCCTGGGTTCAATCCCTAGTACTGCCTACCTCCAAAACAGCTCACAATAAATACTGCTTAAAGATCACCCACTCTAGTCCGACCTCAGTTTGCTTTTTAAGGGTGATTATGATCTTTTCACTGTCAGACAGAGAAAAACCAAGTCAGACGCTGGCACTTTGAGGCTGTTTACCAGCACACTGTTTGGGAGAGGAGGCTGAGTGTCCTCTCTCTTCTTGGTTCCCTCACATGGACTCTATGTGAGCCATTCTCTCACCCCAGGCTTCGGGTTCCTCACTGCTCTGTCCTGACTTTCCACATAATTCTTCTTCCTCCTCTTCAGCCCAGCAGTTGGGGTCCCTCAGGGTTAAACAGGTGAGCACCTCCCCCCAACCATCAAGAGAGCAGACAGGTCCTATGGGGCTGGAACCTCACCTTGTGGAGGAAACTGGGCCCAGGGATGTTGAGTGACTTGCCCAGGGTCACACAGCTGTCTGTTGCTGAGCTGAATTCAGAGTGAGGGTCTCTGGTTCACGTCCAGTGCTCCTTGCATCCCTCCAAGCATCCCACACACCTGTATATACCCTGGCAGGCACTTCTTCCTCTTTTCCACTTCAGTTACAAAACCAGGCCCCATGCTTGTTTGGCCACTTTGTGGCAAACCCTGTGGAAGTACAGTGGCACAAGAGACTCCTGGCTAATGCCACCAAGACAGGGTCTCTATTGACTTTAAAGCAAGGCGAGGACAACACTAAAAGGCAGATATCAAAAACACCATGAGTTAGAGTTTCTATATGATCTGGAGGCTGACTTGGGCTCATGAGCTGTTTTTACAAATAAAGTTTTATTGGAACACAGGAAAAAGTGTAGTTTCCTTAAAGCCCTACACATCTGATACCTTGGAGATGTTTGTGCATGTCAGGAGGACAGTGGCCCCTGACTCTTCACAGACTTGTCCTGTGCTCGCCCATCCCTAGTTTTTTCTCTTTTTGATTGTCCCTTTGCAGCAGGGCCTCTCCTGCATCCTGCTTCCCCCAGGAAGAGGGCTCTGCCACCATGTTATCCTCCCTTGGGGCCTCTGAAGGAGCAGATGCCGCTGCAGCGGAGCTTCCAGCAGGGGCATGGCCCTAACTTCTGCCACTGCTGTGTGTAGAAGATCTGTCCTAGTGAACCCAAAGCCCCATCTGTTGGGTGATGCCTGACTCAGATGCCCAGGCTGGCCTGGGTCACAGATCTGACCTCCCTGAGCGCTGTCACCATTCAGCAAGGCCCCCTCACTTCACAGCGCCTCCTCCTCCCTCCTCAGCAGCTTCCGGGGCGCCTCACCAGCCTGCTCCAGCCCTGATGCACCTAGCCAGCAGCCCTGACCCTGTCTCCCAGAAAGGGCCCTGCAGGGCAGGAGACCAGGGCAGTCTTCATTCCAGGCCGCCCTGCTGCCGACTGAGAAGACTGCCCAGTTCTCAGTGTGTGCCACAAAATGCTTCTAGAATGTTCTCCTTCTAAAATCCTGTTCTCCACATTGCTTATTACTCAGAAACTCTGTGAAGTACTGTTGTGTTTGCTGTTTGTTTTTGGTTTTTGTCAACAACCCCTAGGTTTCCCACCAAAGCCTCTTCCCCTCGGTGGCACTTACCCAAACACACCTTGAGTTTTCTGTGTTCACACCTTGCCTGAGCCACTCTCTGGCAGCCCTGAGCCTCCCTTTTCTCTGTGAGGCCTCCTCTGCCTGTTCAGCTAACCACGCTGTCCCCGACCTGCACTGTTGCACATTGTGTCGTCTTTGTCACTTGTTGCCTTGTACACATTTTTGCTTTGATGACCCAGCTAGGCTGTGAGCTCCACAGAAGCAGGAGCCATGTCATGCGTATCTCCGTTCTTCAGTGGGATGTCAGACAGAGCTTTGCAAGCATTTCATTGGGGTTTGTGAGTGAATAAAAATAAATACATGAGTAAGCTGGTGAAGGCAAGATGTGAGGACGCACGACTCCTTCAGTCCCCGATTGCTGGCTCGGTGCCCACAACTTGTTTTTCTCTTGTCCTCCTCTCCCTTTATCAGGTGGCTCGCCTCTTTCATTTTGCCTCCTCTTTGGACCTCAGAGAAGGGCAGGTAACCCCGCCGAGAGGCATGACTAACTCCAAACTGATCCAGAATGGTGGAGAGGCCAGGCAGCCGCTTCTACCCTGCAGCCCCGGGGGTGGCTCGGAGGCAGGTGTCTCTCCCACCTTGACCCCTGTGTGAGCGCATGTGTAGCCCCACGCGGGGCGCATGGAGCAGCTCCTACCTCCCCAGCCTTCCAGAGCCTCCTGGTGTCTCATCTGGAGCATCTAATGTGTGACTAACTGGGTGGGGCTTTTCCTTGTCTTTAGTGCCTGGAGCACGAACTGAACTTGATTGTCAATGCTGTCACGGGACAACTCTTGTCTTTCTCTCTGATTTGTTTGTTACTACAATTCCATTGCCATAAACATGGCCCCAGTCGGTCGTGTAGAGCATGTTGATAAGAAGCCTGCCTGGCCTTGGTGTGGAGCATGTGTGGCCGCTGAGGCTAACTGCCCGTGAGCTGGGGACGAGGAGGTGTTGAGACGGGACCACTAACTTGTGGATTTCTGGGGAAAAGTGGTTATGCTGGCGGCTTTGTTGTCAGGTGCCTGACTCACTAAAAATTTTGGCCTAGTGTACTGTCATTGTCAGCAGCAGCAGGCATTAGACAGTGTGCAAAGTGAGATGGGCTAAAATCCACGCCTCCCAACTCTTCCTGTGACTCATCAAGGGCTTACGATACTCTGCTTCTGGAAATTCCATATCTTCCCTCTCCATTCTGTTTGAGTTTTTGAAAACATCTCCAGTGTCATTTTTTGATTTAGATGGCATTTGTCAGCATCATACAACTCCTGTATTCACCCAATAGGGTCTTCAGGGTGACTTCAGAGAGTGCTGTGGTGTTACTGATAATTATATTGTCCTGACTTCTTAAGGTAACGTGCAGTCCTGGTGCAGCATGCTGAAAGAGCGACAGAGGGCCTATAGTGAAGAGCAAGGGTCACTCCTGCCTTCCAGGACACCCCGAGAAGGCAGGCACTTGGAGCAGATGCTAGCACACATGGCTGTACTCCATCTCCAGAGCTCGCTAAGATGCAGAGACCCGCTCTAGAGTGGAATGAGGTGGCAGCACCCGGTGGTGACAAATACTAAGAAAAACACTTTCCTTTTCACCTGGTCCCCGCCTTGACCCACCAGACCCTCCAAGGCCAGTTCAAGGGCAGTCGGTCTTCCCCGGGACACCTTGCTCCTCACATGAGTGCCCTCTGTCCTTGGCACCCTGTACCCCTCTGACATTTCTCACATACTCCTGTTGGACACATCCCAAGGCTCCATTCAGCAGGATGCTCCCTCAGGTCTGCAACTCTGGCTGAAGCATCTGGGTGGGTTGGATGAAGGTCTCCTGCTGCTGTTCTCAGGCAGCTGAGATGGTGACAGATTCATTTATCCAACTCTGTGAACCTCTAGTAGAGTGGTAGATCCCAGGCAGCAATGGTAAGGAAACAGGCTTCTGGGGAGACAAACCAAAAGCGAAGCCAACCGCTAAGGGTGACTGTGTGGAGCACCACAAAGACTCACAGGTGCACTGAGAGCATATTTCAGGAAGTCACGGTGGTTAGAGAAAGCTGCTCTGGGCTGTGCAGTCTTACTCAATTGAATCTAAATGCTGAGGTTTCTAAGGCATAATGGTCTTGTTTTAAACTGATACTGGGGATTGAACCCAAGGTCTTTGCATTGAGCTACATCTCCCCAGCACTTTTTAAAATTTATTTTGAGTCAGGATCTGCTAAGGCTGGGCTCAAACTTGTGATTCAGCTGCCTCAGCCTCCTGGGGTGGTGGGGTGATATCATTATCTTAAGTATCACTAAGGAAGAAGATATTGGCAGTGAAATTAGATCACCATGTGTTTTCACTTAGAGTGTTTACTACTTCTCATTGAAACGCTTAGTCGTGTGTGTGTGTGTGTGTGTGTGTGTGTGTGTCACTTTGGCACACACAATTAGAAAGAGCACAATAAGTGGGTTAAAGTCCTCCTAACCTCACTCTTCTCTGACAGAGTGGTCTTCTGAGCCACTTTTCAGCTCATCTTAACCATTTATAGCCATGCTGTACCATTCTCTGCTCCTTCCTGTGCCTTGCTAATGGGGAGCTATTTCTAGAACTTTCTTTTAAGGTGCTGAGACCCATCCTGTCAGTTCTGATGCTGCCATTTTCGTTGTTGTAACAGAAGGTGTCAGTGGAATGTGTTAGACAAGCAGGACTCATATTCCTTCCTCCTGTGGTTGCTAAGGGGTTTGTAGCCCCAGAGGCTTCCATTGCCCAGCCGTGCCATGGGGCATGACGGCCAGGTGCATTCTTGTGTGGACAGTGATGACCGGGGGGGGGGCGATGGTAGCAGTTGTAAGATCATCCAGTTGCAGAGATGAAAATGCATGTGTTCTTGGAGCATCATTTACAAGAAGTCTCAGGCTAAGCGGGAGGTGTCATTATTCCAGGGACCTAGTGATATCGAGGCTCTGTGTTTCTCTTGCTCAATAAATGTCAGTTCCAGGCCTCTGAGCCACACAGAAAGCAGAGAACAAGGTCAGGCCTTTCTCCTCCTACACATCAGGAAAGTAACTTTTCCAGAAATCTCTCTACAGATTTCCTCATACATCCCTTTAGCCAGAATTGCAACTAAGGCCTTCTGTAGTTGCATAGAAGGTTGGGAAATAATGTTTTTTTCATCATCATTCTAAGAATGGAGTTGGGAATGACTTTCTTTTTTTTTTTTTATTTAAGGAGAAAAGAAAAAAAAAACAGTGAAAGGGTACAAGTTATACAGATTTACAGAAGAAAAAAATGAACAGTAGGAAATCATTAGTTAATGGATTACATATTGCCATCTTAGAAATAATTATTCAAGTCACAAAATTAAAGCTTGTAGAGTGGACATTCCAACAATGATACTGCAATCAGTTCTGTTCAATGATCCAATAAAACTCTGTGATATCATTTTCTATGTTATACACTTAAATATACATGCAGTTATATAGTTTAGAGCACTTTCTTTTCCTCTCTTTTGTACAATGACTATTACACATTTTGGGTTTCATTGCTCCCACGGTTCTGGGAATGACTTTCCCAGTGGGTCCCATTGTGGTCAAGTACACTGGGGATACACGGAATTAAATAACCTGGAACACTGAAGGACTCTCAGAGCTTTGAGCAGTAGGCTCATTAATTTGAGGATATAGCATAGAGCTTTTCCAGACTTAGGGAACCCACTCCATGTTTATTTTCCCAAAGTAAGGATAACTAGGTTGATCCCAAAAGTCAGCGGTCCAGAATAAGTGAACGAAGGTTTTCTGGAGCAGAGCTGAAGAAGAGGGTAGACTGAGGTTTGCGGGAACTAAAATAGAATGAGCTTTCGAGTAGAGGCAGAGCGTGGCTGAGAGGTTTACCAATGAGGGAGACATATTGATTTTAAACATCTGCGACTGTTTTGACAGAGAAGGGCTAATTTGTTTGCAAGACTCTTTATTTCCATGCCACTGTGACTGACTCCGACACGGACTAGATGGGAAGTGAGCTATTATTATCTCCTCTTTCCTAACCCTGCCACTTCCAGTCTTCCTGATGCTAGTGATATTAGAACTGGGAGTGAAACAGAGCCCTTTGCTAATGCAGACGCCGTGATGCCCGCTGCTGCTTCCTCTCAGGCGCACTGCTGAGCGCTGGCAGGAACTGGCAGATGACACGGATGGACCGAGTCCCTGACCGTTTTATTTGTACTTGCAGTCATGAAGCCCCTCCTGGTCCTTTTGGATAAAAGCGATCTTTTCCGTTTTCTGATTTCAGCAGCCACTTAGTGGCAATATCCTCTTCGTCACCATGGTTGGCGTTTTTTGACATTCCTCTGTCTCTGGCTCTGTAATGGGTATTTATCTGAAGGGCATAATTTCACCGCATCCTCAGCACCATCCTGCCAGCTGGGTGATCTTCTGCAGATGAGTGTAGAGGTGCGAGAGGCTAAGGTCGCCTGGCTGCTAAATGACAGGAGCGGAATGTAAATCTAGGCCTGACTTGAGAGCCATAGTTCTTATGTTTATCTTCTGTAGCTTTCGGTATGGCACTTCTGTGTTGTCATTTATACTCTTGTCTTCTCGTGTTTTGTCAGAAATTGAGCCACGTGTTTCTGTTCCCTGATAACACCTAGTGCAATGCATTGCCCACAGGAAGTGCTTGATAAATCATTGTTGAACAGATTAGTAAACAAACGGGAAGACAAATAAAAGAACATGTCAGTGAATGGTTTGCCTGATTGTTAACCTCACGTTCAATTCCTCGGTTATAATAATCAGACTGTTTTCTCACACTTTTCAGCCTCATGGTTTGTTCTTCCAAATTCTAGATGTCAGGCTGGGCATGTGGCTCAGTGGTAGCATCTGCCTAGCACACAAAAGGCCCCAGATTCAATGCCCAGCACCACAAATATAGCTAGAGTCTAGATGTCTTGTAAAATGTTCCTGAGTAAGATGACCATGGGTAACTCACTGGCTGTTAGATTTAGAAGGGATACGATAGGGCGGGGCAGGGTGTGCGGCTGATCCAGCCTTCCTTTTCTTGGCAAAGACCCCCCACCTGGTGTTGATTTCTGGATGTGAGGCCTGGATGCTCACCTGGATGCTGGGGACTATTGCTCCCCAGCAATCTAGAGCAGTATCTGAGGCAATGAGGGTGATTTCTGTTTTTTTTTTTTTTTTTTTCACATAATGTCCTCCAAACACTCCTTTGCCTATGTTTATAATCATAATATATATATATGTATGTGTGTGTGATTATTTACTTTTCTCTTGTTATTGTTAGCTTCCTGGGGCATGGTTTATATCTTCGGAACATTGGGAACTTAGCTACTTCATATCAAAATGCTTCTTTGCTGCATCTGACTTTTCTTCTAATCCTTCTTGCGAGCCCCTTTTGTTTGGCCCTTTTCTCCAACTCCTTTCGCTTGAGCCTTTTCCCATCTGGAGCTGTCACTTTTGTGGATTGCTGTGCTTGTGAGTCTACCACTTCACTTTCATTACTATTATTATTAGGTAAAATGAGAAGCCTCTCCCAAGCCGGCTTCCCTCCTATGAAAGCCTCAGCCAAAGCCCTTTGGGTCCTTGCTTGTCTCATCATCCAACCCACCAGCCTGGATCCGGTTTCAGCTCCTCTGATCACCTCTGTGCTGATTTGCTGGTTCTGTTAAGTCACTGGGCCTTGTTGTCCCCAAGCCCTCCAGACTTCTAGGGCTACTCTTTCATTATCCAAACAAAACACGCCTCCCACTGCTGGTGTCCCCTGTGGCTGTGGTCCCCACTTCTGCCCCTGGTATCTGAGAGCAGGCTGCATCCTCCTCCCACCCCCAAATCTGAACATGCCAGAGTGCACAAATTCGTCTGGTGGTTACTTGCCTGTCACTTCTTGCTTCAAATCCCAGCCAGTTCTCAGGGATCCCAGCCTCCCGCCAGCCCCAGTTCCTATCCCCAAACGTGAGTCTCTCCCACCCTGAGGCACACTCAGACCTAGCTGCCTCCTAGGCTTTCCCTGTGATCCTTGCTGTTCGCCAGATTCTCCCCAGCAGGCAGCCAAGAGCTTCTCTTTCATGTGTACAGTGCATTTATCTTGCTTTCTTCAACAAAAGAGCAGCCCTCGCCCGCGATTAATCCTGTGCCCCACCCCCAAGAATATGACATGGTTAAATCTGCAGCAGGGATTTTTTTAAGTATCGTTTTTCCTTCCCTGATTCATTACCTTTTAGGTATTTTATGAAACCCAAATGTGCCAACATAAATGTGCCTTTATAAACAGGAACAGCTGTACAGATAGAAGAAAGGACAGCTAAAAGAAGGGACAGTCACACATTACAAAATACTGTCTATATTTTATATCCTTTGAAGAGTTAGGACTGAGCACAGAATGTTAGGTTTTGATTTTCTGACCAGATTCTTACATACTGGGGATGAGGAAAATGAAGCCATATATGGATTTTTACTTATGTAAAGCCAGGAAGCAGCCAGTGGTCTCTAGTGTAAGCTCAGCGGCAGTCACCCCCTGACCCTGGACCGCCTGGGGCTCCAGCTCATCATGGGGTGTCTGAAGGAGAAGCCTCGAGCCTGAGGAGCAGTGGCTGAGCTCCCTGCGGGGTGGGTTGGAAGCTCCAGGGCCTGGGTCCCCTCACTGTGTCCAGCAGTACCTCTAATCTTGATTTCCACCTCAGCAACCCTCAGAACAAGGGCTCCTCGGCCTTTGTCTGTCCCCACTGCTGTCCACAACCCTGTGCCAGGCCTCTGACGTGTGCCCTCCTGTGTTGTGTCCAGGGACAGGGTGCCTTATCAGAGAGACTCCGGAGCTTCAGCATGCAGGACCTCACTACCATCAGGGGAGACGGTGCCCCTGCTCCCACAGGTCCCCCTCCACCCGGGGCTGGGCGGGCCAGC
Source organism: Cavia porcellus (assembly GCF_034190915.1). NCBI lineage: Eukaryota > Metazoa > Chordata > Mammalia > Rodentia > Caviidae > Cavia > Cavia porcellus. The sequence goes on along the minus strand of NW_026947501.1, from coordinate 38,340,708 downwards.
GGCAAACACGGCCAGCCTAAGATGTCCAGGAGTGCTTCTGAGAGCGCTGGCAGCTCAGGTAGGTGTCTCTTCCCCTCCACTCACCTGCCCCTGTTCCTCGCTTTCATTGAGAGGCACTCAACTTGGCCCTTGCCCAGGGACCTGCCACTACCAGAGATGTCCATCAGATCCTGTCAGCTGAGGGGCAGAGTGTCACTCAGGCCAGGAAGCTGGCCTGGGGACTTCGAAGTGGAGGCTCCACCTGACTGCCTGGAGAATTGGGGTGCTTGAGTGGCAGTGCCTGGGCCAGCCCCTGAGGCACCAGGCACAGCTGGAGCTGGGCGGTGGGTGCCTTCTTTGTTCTCTTCCTCTCTGGCTCCACCTTCGGGGCCTTTCCTGTTTTGACTACCCCTAACAGGCCTTCTTCTGCCTAGCCATTCCCTGTCCTCTCTCTCACTCTTATGTCTGCTCCTCTTCCCTGACCACCCACTCATCGTGCACACCAACAGCCCCCACAGACCCTACAAGGGGTCTCTGAGGTTTAGGTCTGTGGGTGCCACACCTGTACCTCTAATGTCTAATTTCAATTTTTTCACACCTGTCATGAGGCTGTTCATGTGGGAACCAATCTGGGGGAAGCTCGTTCAACATACAGAGCTCCTGGGCCAATCCCCAGAGGCCTCAGTAAGTCTGGGATGAGACCTAGATGTGTGATGCTGTTAAGGTGCAGCTGTGTTGGGGACCCAGTAGCATCTGATTCTCAGCATGGGTTTTAGGCTCACAGCAAATTAGGGAGTGGACTTGAATTGGGAACAGGGACCAGGGAGTCACAGCTGAGCAGTGCTGCTGCTGACAGGGATGATGGAGGTGTGGAGGACACTGCTGGTCTGCTGCCGAGGGGGAGAGTGGGACATGGGCCAGCCTTTTGGGATCTGTGGATGTGTCCCTGCTGACCACCCTGCCTGGACTCTGACAGTATGCTCCGAGGTGCAGCTTGCAGGGGAACCTCTGCCCTGAGCCACAGGTCCCAAAAGACCCCACCTGACTTGGGGTGGGGGAGCATGACCCACGTCTCCCTGAGAATGGTGATGCACACTCAGAGCCAAGCACCCATGGTGTCTGTGTTCCTGCCCTTTTCAGGAATGTTCCTTTTGTCCTCCTGTAGGTTTGATAAGTATAGTTTTTAGTGGGAGTTGTTTTAACCCCAATAGGTAGGTAGGGCCAGGGAGGTAGAGGCTTGGCTGTGGGGGTGAGGCAGGGCTTGTCTCTCTTTTTCTTTTTTCTTCTTTTCTTTCTTTCTTTTTTTTTTTTTTTTTTTTTTTTTTTTTTTTTTTTTGAGACGGTCTTGCTATGTAGTCCAGGCTATTTTCAAATTCATGATGATATCCCTGCCTCAGCTTCCCAAGTGCTGGAATTACAGACATGTACCACTATGCTACTGAGCCTCAAATGAGAGCTGTCACTTGGAAGGAAAAAGGGCCCTATTCTGTGAGGCCCATAGGGCAGAGTAAGAACCAAGGGACAAAGTATGCACTCTGTAGTCCTGCGAGCTGGGCAAGCTCTTCTAGCTCAGATTCCTTATCAGTACCTAGGGTGTCATCATCTGTAGGGATCAGCTAGAATAAGCTGGATAAAAGTACTCAGTGTGGTGCCTGGCACCAGTATATAGTAGCTACTATTGGTCTTGTTGTTATTTATCACACCCAAGAAAGCACTTTGTGATACTGAAAGTGTCCAGGAGAAAAATGGACTGAGTTGTGAAATAGTGAGATCCCAGACATTTGAAGGGCCCAAGCCAAAGCTGAATGGCCGGGCTGCAGACAGGGACCCCTGCTTTGGCTGGGAAGTGACCTAGTGGCCCAGCAGTCACTTCTCTCTGAGAGTCTATCTTGCCATTGTAGAGGAGGTACTAGAAGGGGAGGCAGGCTCAGGGAAGTCATGCCCTAGGCCAAGGCCACAGAGGCCCAGAATCTAGGCCTGCTGCTGAGATTCCCCTTGGAAATTTATCTAGGGCAGCCTCAGAATCGGGAATGTGAGAGGCCTGGCAGGATGTTGGGAATGTCTCCTGGGCCTTGATAGCTTCCAGGCCCAGCACCAGGAAAGAAGTTCAGATGATTTGCTTTGGCATTCGCTATGCCACCTCTATTAGGAGAGGGGTGACATCTCTGCCACACTACTCCTTCCCTAGGCAACTGGAAGGGCTTCAGTGTGGGGCTGAGAGACCCAGCCATGTTGGAGTGTGGCCAGCCATGCTCGGCCCTTGCCCTTGACTTCAACACCTGTGAATTCTACAAGGTGGAGGAAGGAGGTGCTGGGCCAGCAGGGAGGCCAGGGGTGGGTCAGCACTCTCCCCAGCTGTTCTGAGGGCCAAAATAAAGGCGTCTCAGGAAGAAATACAGATGAAAGGTGGCCCAGGCCTCGGTGTGCAGAACAGAGTGCTGTCACTCCCTGAGCGAGGTCAGGGTGCCCAGGAAGAAGTCCATTAGAGGAGGCCCTGACATCCAGTGTTGCTGTGCCCTCCCCCACTCCAAGGCTGGCAGCGTGGACCTCAGGTGCCAGACTGGTCAGATCGGGGAGTGTCAGAGCAGGGGAGCGGCTGGGCTTCTGGCTTAGGGAGGTAACACTGGGCTGTGGAGATGCCATATTTGTCCTTCCTGGGCCTACACTCAGCTTCAGAACTTTTCTTAGGACAGTGTGCCCTAGACAGTCACCCCAGGGATTCAACCTTGATGTGGAGACTGTCCCAGTTCTCTTCAGTTTTTGCCTTTGGTTAAAGGATCCCATAATCCCTGTTCAGCCTATGTCTTGGGGTTGTGTGACAGCAAATGAGACCATTTACAAACTCTGGACAGGTGTCACACATTGAAGACAGCCCGGGAGTGACAGGTACAAGGTGGTGGCTGCAGCCCCAGAGTTCTGCACAGCTGTGAGAACCCACAGATTAAACTGGCACACAGATGCATCCCAAAGGCTGGTGCCTCCTGAGAAAAGTACAAAACAATGCAATTTTATGTGACAATTTATGTAAAATAAAAATCTATGACCATCATGCAAAGTAACACTGTGGATTCACAAGAACACATCTAAACAAAAATATGCACACTTGGATATTAAAATCGCTGCCCTTTGAGGAGGGAGGAAGCATGAGCCACAATGTGCCAGGATGAAAGTCACACATATGCACATCAGAAGGGAGGAGGTGCCCATGAAACGGGGAGGGCCATTTGCTGAGAGCTGAGAAGGAAGATCACTCAGCCCTCTGCCTCTTGGAGAAAGAAAGAAAGAAGCAAGCAGAGAAAGAAAGGAGAAAGCAAGCACATAAAGTATTCCTGCATGCTCCTAGCAAGTGGACGCAGGTCCTCTGCCCACCCTGCAGCTGCCCCAAAGCACACACACCTGGAACACAGAGGCCCCGGAGTGCAGTCTGAGGAGGATGCAAGGTCTGGGCATTGGAGTGGGGCTGGACATTGCCCCTGCCCCTGGCCCTCTCATCTGCTTGGAGTTTTCCCCGTGCCTCAAAGAGTGAGGGCAGGCAGGGAATGACATTGCCCTGCCTGCAGAGTGAACTGAGAGGGACATGCACACCATATACTGAATGTCTAGCATTGACCACCAGAAAGAGTTAAAAGATTGATTGTGGCCACGCATGGATCTGGAGTCACTCAGCCTGCATTTAGTGAACACCTACTACCTACCAAGGCCCAGGTGCACCACAACCAATAGTGTAGGCAGGAAGTAGCCAGTTAGGCCTTTGGCCCAACACCCTGACACTGGACATTTTCCTGTTTGGGGGTCCATGTGAGGCCTGAACCCAAAGGCCCAGAAAAGAAGCTTCTGGGAGGGGAGGTGTTGGAGCTGTTTCGTAGAGGAAACTCCTGTTCCATGCCCTACCCTCCCTTCAGCTGCACAATGCCAGGCCTGACCTTTGTGGACCAGAGGAGGGTATTTTCTAGATAGCACCTGAAAAGAAGTGGAAAATGAGATAATCCAGCCCCACCTTGGGGGTCTCTGCTGAGACCCACTTCCCTGGGAGCACTCTATCTAACATCCAGGGATTCCCACAGTGCCCAAGGACCTCCCTATTTACCAGGGCTGGGGGGATATCACTGATGGTGCCCCACCCCATTCCCACAGTGTGCACCTGCTGCTCCACCTGCCGGACCCGAAAAGGTGAGTAGGTAGCCAGCCTCTTCACGGCCTGCTGGACTTGCCACAGACTGAGGCTCTAACCCATAGCTATCACCTGACCTTGGGCTCCCTTTCAGCTGCATGGTTGGGTGGGAGGGCACAGGAGACTAATTCCTTAAAACAGCACACACAGTGCCTTCCAGGTCCTAGCTAGAAATCTGGGAGCGGCTTGACCTCTCAGAAGGCTGCAGTCAAGCTGTGCACCAGCGCTTGAGTGATCTTGGAGGATCCATTGCAAGGTGCCCCTCATTGTTCTTAGCTGAGGCCCTCAGTTCTTTTTTTTTTTTTTTTTTTTTGGTCTTTTTCGTTTTTATCGGTACCAGGGATCGAACTCAGGACTGCCTGCTGGCAAGGCAGGCGCTTATGCCGCTGAGCTAAATCCCCAGCCCCGAGGCCCTCAGTTCTTATCACAAGTGCCTCTCCTCGAATGCTTGAGCATCCTTGCAACATGGCAGGCAGCCTGGTCCAGAGTGATCTAGAAGACAGAGGGCAGGCAGGAAAGCACAGTATCTTTCATAAACTTGACTCTCAAGTCCTACCCACTGCTTCTCCATTACTCTTATTTGTTGGAAGCAAATTATCAATCCAGCCCACATTCAAAGGGAGGAGCATTATCTCCACCTCTTGAAGGAAAGAATATCAAAGGTTGTGTTCTGGACAATGAGAACAAAAACTTGCCAAGATCCTCTGAAGTCATGAAGCCCTGCGTTTCTAGAGGGTTCTGGCATTGGTGCAGCCGAGGGAGCCCTGGTTTTGCTTTGCCACTTATTAGCCGTGCAACTTCGTGTGAACCACTAACTATTCTGAGCTCAGGTTCTTCATCTAAAAATGGAGATAAAGGTTCCTGCTTTCCTGCCTCACTGCACTGTGGTGAAAATGACTGTGAAGGGCTTTCTGGAGGATTCCTGTTATTATCGCCTAGAGAAAGCAGGACAGCTCAGGGAGAGAGGTGGAGTGTGGGTTTTCCACTTTGGGACAGGGCCTCCTGCTGCTGTCCATTCAGCCTGTGTGAGGGATGGCGTGATGGGGCCATGGCACCCCTGATATTGGCCATGTTATTTTCTCATGACCTGTTTGTTTCTCCTGTGTGTCTGACCTCAATTGGGTCAATGAAACCATCCTCAGGGGACCTTTCCTGGCTCCCCTATGGAGGAGCTGCCTTTGGCTTGGAAGGTAGAGAGGTCATCTTGGTCTACAGCTTGCTGGTGATGTGAGGAAGAGAGGAAGCCCAGGATGGCCTGTAACCCTAGCTCTGTGCCACTGTGACATGGTATGTGTCTCTCACATGGCTGGCCAGCAGGGGGATTTAGACTCCATTAGAAGTGTCCTGTTTTCCCTCATACCTTCATTTTTAAAGCTTCTCAATGCTAAGCTTTTTAAGGTCACAGAAAACCCCGGGGTTTTGGAAGCTATAAGACTGAGGAGAGCCAACAGAGGAGCACTGTGCATGGTTGGAAACCAGTTCTAGCCTGGTGTGACTAGCTTGGTGTCCCTGGGGGCCTCCCAGCTCATATCAAAAACAGAGGGTCCTCATGCAGCTGTTTCCTGTGCCAGATGTGAGGACTGGGGTCTGAAGGACAGGCTGGTTCCCAGGAAACAACTGTGCCATCCCAGTGGTCCAAGTTGGGCCTGGTTGCTGTTGTCTGTTCACCCTTTAACATTTCAGATCTGAACTCTGTGCTTCTCTCATTCTGGGATATTGTCATCTGGGGGACCAGGAAGGGTAAAGGTGACCTCCACTCCACTCTCCTCCTGCACTTCAGGAAGCCCTCACCTGCCATAATACCTGGTGGTTTAGTAACCAGAGGCTTCCTTCAGGACATGGAGATATAATTGCAGGGATTTCCATTTTGAGGGGCTGCCACGGCAGGTTGCACGCACAGATTGTGTCTGGGAATTGTGGCCCCTTATTCCAGAGGGATAGAGGTTTGTTTAGGAGCAGGCAGCAGTGGGGCTCAGTGAAAGTCTTGGCCCCAGCCTCCCTTCTCTACCTGTCCACGGGCCCTCTTCATGCTCAACGCCCTGGGGTGCTTACTCCTTGCTCCCTAGTGTACCAATGCACAACAGCCTTTCCTTCTGTAGCCTTGGGACAGTCCCTCCTCTCTAGGCCTCGGGAAGGTGGCAGCGTTGGGCTGGATGCCTTCAGCATCCTTTGGACTCTGACAGCTTTTGTAGTGAAGAGTGCTGGACAGGGAGGAGGTGGCAGATGGTGTTGGGGAAGGTTCATCTGAGACCTGGGGCTGAAGCCCAACTCTCAATCAGCGATGCCACCAGGGAGGGTTTTAAGGAATCACAGCTGATCTCTTCCCGGGTACCTGAAATGGTATCACACGGTGGGGCTTCTCAGGCCAGATCGTATAGAAAGGTGGTCCCGGAACTGAAAGGGAAATTTCCCAGGGGTGTAAATCCAGGTCTTAATGCAGGATGGGGCTGATAAAAGGAAAAGTGGCCATCCTGGAGGCTAATGAGTGTGTCACAAGGCAGCACCCCCACCTCGTGGCAGTAGGAGCCGAGACTCCAAGGAGCAGCATGTGTTGGGCAGAGCCTCTGTCCTAAGCTGCATGTGTCAGATACCGGGAGAACACTCCGCCCACACACACACACACCTGTGCCCGGTTCCTGCTTGCCTATCCATGGATTCCGTTTTTGCCTGCATGTGTCTCTGCCTCACTTTCTCTGTGCTTCAGTTATTATCTGTCTCTACCACCTTTCCTCCTGTTTTCTCTCCTATCTTGATGGAACTTGGAACTGAACTTACAGTCACTGCCTATAATTAGTTAGAAGAGATGCTGCTCCTTTCAAAACCAAGGATGTGGAGCATAATTTTAAAAAATAGTTATCCAAGAGGTGAAGAGGATGATCAGAAATATGACTGTGAATTTGAATGAGCATGAGTAGCACTTTTTGAGCGTGGCCCTGGCAGTCCAGTCTCTGCTCTGAGCACAGCACACAGAGCAAAGCGCCATCTGAGGTTCAGCATGTGGGCAGCAGCAGCTATGTGTGTGTGTGTGTGTGTGTGTGTGTGTGTGTGTGTGTGTTAGTACATGAGTGCACTCACACACTCACATGTGTAGATTTCATCCTTGAGGACCCTTCCCTAACAGAATGTTCTCTCTTCTCTCCTCGGTGGCTGCTGGGGACACGGATGTAAGTGTTCCGGACAGGCATGCTCTTGTGACGCGCTTGCTGCCTTCTCTTACTAACTGGTGTGTGCTGTGATGGATCTGCTAACCCGGAGGTGTTGTGCTGCACTGTGGGGGGGTGCAGCCCAGGGCTTCAAGCAGGAGGCTCTGGTCAGTCCTTTAAAGGGCTTAGATGCTGTGGCTGTTTTCTCCTCCTCGGCCCACCCCGGAGAGAAGAGGAGGGGCCCTGCCTGGCCTGCTGTGCTGTGTAGACTGGTTTCTAACACACAGGCCGGCTCCCCTGCCCTTTCCTGGAACTTTCCAGCCTCAGGCCCCTTGCTGCCAGCTCTGTGGCCTCAAGGCTTTGGCTCCGGGCATCCAGTGTTTGAGAAGACCTGGGGCCCTGGCCTTGCGTGGGAGACCCTGCTCCATGCAGGTTGTCTCTGGGGCCACCAGGGAACTAGGATTCAGAGAGTAATGCCTCTCAGGCCTGTGGTCAGGGTCACACATTCTATGCAGATGTGCAGGGACAGGAGCATTGCTGTGTTTCCCACCCTGCTGTGCCTCATCCTGGTCTGGCACTGCCTCAGTGGGACTGAGTTCTGTGGGGTTTTTTCTCATTCATTTCTTCCCCATTCCAATAAATACTTACGTGTGTGTGTAAATACACACAAAACAGTGAATCAAAGTAAGGAAAATGAAGCCTGGTGCAGGGTGGTGAAGGTTAGAAGACAGTTTAAAATGCGGGCCATTGAGGTGTGGATGGTCAAAGATGCTGGGCTTCCCCCAACCTCTGCAGAGACAGAGATGCCATCAGTTAAGAGGCGCAGGCAACAACAGCTGCCCTGAGGCTCAGAGGCCAGGCTTGTCCAAAGCACTTAATACTCTCGAGGACCCTGAGTGTATTATAGGTAGTATTGGCAAAACGTTTAGGGGACACAGTGACCAGGGGGTTCATCCCTTTAGGACACTGTCTCTGTGGCTTCCATCCAAAGCCTCTTCTGATGAGATGGAAGTTACCCACACTAGCCCCCCTCCCCCCACTGGCCCCCAGCCGCTGTTCAAGTGAGTGCTAGTTTTCTATTCCTGCTTGGACATCTACTGCCCTTTGACTCCGAGGGGTCCCAAGGGTTACTTCGTTTTGATCCTGTCATCCTGGCTCAGGGACGCAGTAGAAGATACCCATGAGATCTTTGGGTTTCAGTTGGAGGCAGTGATAATTGTTTTGGTGATGTGTTAATTCACAGTTCAGCCTCAGTGTATCCAGACTGAGTACAGACCCCCTGAGGACTGTGTAGGGACTCAGGGCACCTCTGACCCACAGTGGTCATTGCAGGGAAAGCCCTGGAGCAGAATTTATGGGAACAGCGTGTGAAGGTGCAGAGGCACAGACCAGCTGGTTCCCCAGGATGTGGTTTTCTGCCTGGGGGAGAGAGGTCAGGCCACTTCTGCAGTTTCTACCTCAGTCTGGGAACCGTGGGTTCTGGGCAGTCCTGTCTCTTCTTGCTCTTGTCAGGCAGGGGCTCTTGTATCTGCATCCAGAGGAGTTTCCTGGTTGGTGTCAGGCTGTGACTTGGGGTGAGAGCTGAGGTCTCTGAGATGACCCTATGGTTCCCACTCAGTGCACCAAGGGAGTAGCCACTGTGTGCCCAGCCCTGAGTCAGGCACTCTGAGGGAGTCAGGGAGCCAGGGCCAATGATGATGCTTTCTGTTAGGCTGAGGCAGGAGACTGACAGGAGAACCGAGGCAGGTAACACAGGCCTTCCGCTACAGACTCCAAGGACGGTGGGGTCTCAGGGTGGGAGATCAGGGAGCGCGACAGTCTTGAGACATCTCCCTTGGGCTGCAGAGTTTGTGCTCAACAAAGTCCTAAAGTCTGCCAATTTTGCAAGAGAAGGGACTAGAGAGGAATCTAAACTTGGAGTAGGCAGGCCACGGGGTGCATGGAGTGCAAACAGTCCAAGGATTAATGGTATTAGGCCCTTACTAAGTTGCTGTCTGAGCTGAGCCCACCCCTGCCTGCTGCTCTGATTCAAAGGCTTGATTAAGGCAGCTGCGCTCTCATGCTTCCCCCTGCTGGCTGCCGGGGGGTAAGGCAGCATAAGCCGGTAAAGCCACTCAAAAGCAGGGTTTAATTGTCAGCTTGCTGCACACCCCTGGCTGTCAGGTCATGACAGAGCATGTTTGGTGACTGATCGTGTTTTCAGGGAATCCAGGAAACGCTGGAGTTTTTAATCTGCAGAGCTCAGGGTAGAGAGACCAGATGATCTGAGCTCTACTTTCTGTGATTCTACATAAAAACAATATGGGAAGCATTGAAAAATGTTTCTGTGGATGTCAGATAAGCTGGGCATAGCAGAGGATATTTTATATCTCTACTAAGATAGGGCTGCCTGGCCAGATAATATGCACTAGACTGTGTATTCAGCGAGAGGAATTAATTCTGGGAGCTTTTCCTGAGGTTTTATTCAAAGCAGACTGAAATGAATCTTGCTTTTATGTTCTTGGAAGGAGGGGCCACATTCGATTTCTGCTTCCACAGGCTCCCCTGCTTTTCTAGGACTGGCCTTTGAAAGGAGAAAATCTGCACAGCTCTGCTCAGTGTTATCCCTTAAGGCTTCCTTAAGCCCTCTTGTCTCTTAAAAGAGTGTTGGAGCTGACCTGGGGGTGGTGAAACCTCGCAGCGGGCATTGACAGGCACTGTCAGGGACCAGCTTTGGTGCCTCCCTTGCTGAGGATCAGCTCCAGCAAGGACCAGAGCCAGTGCTGTGCAGCTGCCTGGGATGTTGAAATCGGCCTTTGGTGGGATGGTGGGGTTTGGATCTCTCAGGTCTGATTCTTGCACCAACTCAGGAGGCAGAAGGCCAGGGCCAGTTCATATTTGTACACCACACACAGATTTGTGTGGGCTACTTTACTTTAGAAAGAAATGTGACTGGAAAGAAAAAGCGATGGGAGGTGAACACACAAATGTCACGCACTGTCAACATTGCTCTGTATGTATAATACAGAAAATCATGCACTTCGCCCCCTGAGATCTCCCTGCCCCCGGAGCATCCTGGTGTGGGGTCACAAGTCTAAGCTGCAGGGTTTGACCCTGATCAGTCAGGGCAGCTGCTTTTCCCAGGGAAGCGGTGCCCTACCCGCCTTGGTAGCTGTTTGGTGGGTTCCGAGCCTAAGGTACTGTGCATGGTGCCTGGTGAGTCTTACAGCTGCACTGGCACAACCCTGACCCCCTCCCTGCAGGAATCCCCAGACATGGGGGCTCGGCTGTCCTAACAGGCCTGGCTTCTTGTGCCGTGTGCCTAACCCTGCCTTTCCTGCCCTTCCTTGCTCCTTTCAACACTGAACCCCCCTTGCTGTACTTTGTTTCCTCTGTGTAGATTGTAAATGGACATTAAGTGGTTGAGGGAGATGTGAATGAGGGTGGTGTGAAGGCCTGGGAGCCCCACCAGGTCCAAAACCCATTGGCGTTTTCTGACGAGGAGGAGGAGGAAGACCTGCTGGATTTCATGTACAAGTATAAGGCACCGAGAAGAACGGAGTTTCCCCTGGAGGTACACAGTGTCTGGGGCTGTGGGCTGCGAAGCATGTATTTGCCTAGGGGCTTTGCCCTGGCGATCTGGGAGTCTCAGGTGGCACCTTTCAGGAGTACCCAACATCTCCTAAGTGCTGGGGTAAAAACTCCCTCCATCAAACAGGCAGGATAAACCAGGTAGCATCCAGCTACCTGCTGAGATGGAGGTCAGGCAGAGAGACTACAGATTTCATTTAGAAATAGAGTGGTATGGCATCTAGATTTTGATTTACTTCTCCAAGCGTGACACGTTTTTATAAATGAGGTTTGTTCACCACTGTTTCTCCAAAGGCATAGCACTGTGCCTGGTACAAAGCAGCTATTCACAAAATGTTATTGGAGGGCAAGGCCCTTTTAAATTGTCAAAAACAATAGACTTGACCTAGACACCACAGCCAGTTGTGGCTGTGGATGTGGTTTTGGCAGCAGGATGGCTAAGCCCCCTGATGCAAGTGGCGTCTCAGCTGACCCCAGGGACTTTTTCTCTGCTCCATTGGTCTTTTCTCCTGGTCCCCATTTGCAATCCTGCAGCCTGAAGGTCCATCTGAGCAAGCTAGGACTGACGTGTCCATAAAATTCAGGCCCCCATGAGGTCAGATGATGAGAGGGCAGCATTTTGTTCATAGCAGACTCTCAGTTCCAGTCAGCTGCCTGCGCAGCAGTCTTGTGTGAATCAGTTGTGGAGTTATTGGGAGCCCACCCGGGGTCTGGCCTCCTCACGGGGTGAGATCCCTGCATAAAACACCTAGGGCTTTGGGATTATGGTTTTGGCTTTGTTTTAAAGTTGCAGACTGCTTCACTGTTTACTGTAACTGCCACGAGGCAGATTACTAAAAAGCTGCTTCTAGTTTATGCTCAGACAGGGCTCCTAAACATTTCCCAGCAGTGAGGCTCCACCTGTGGGCTTGTTATCAGGGCCTGAGCTTGTTCTCTCATGCGTTCGCTTCTTTCCTTCTTTTTAAAAACAACTTTATTTTCATCTTTTGTACTTCTGGGGACTGAGCCTCCACACTGAGCTCCATTCCCAGCCCACTTTTTATTTTGAGACAGGGTCCCATTAATAAGTTGGGGACTTCCTACCTGAGCTTCCCAGAGTGCTGGGATTACAGGTGTGTATCACTGTACCTGCTGGCATTTCCCAGCTGTCACTGGGAGGCGTTAGTGGGTGGGACATGGGCCTGCTCTCTGGAAGTTCAGTGGAGTCAACCAAGAATCTTATGGGGAGACTGAGCAGAGGATCCCCCACCACACACACACACACACACCTGTGGGTGCAAAAGCTTCTGCTACATGGCACACATGCATGCTGCCAAAGGACAGAGTTGGTGAGGAGGCCTCACCTCAGTGTGGGAGTCCTGAGCAGAAGCCATTGTGAGCTAGGTGCTCAGGGGGACTGATGTTCAAGGCAAGAGGGAGCAAAGTGCTCCCAGTCAGAAGGAACAGCAGTGTGAAAGGACGGTGTGGAGAAGTTTTCCTTGCAGACTAACAGGGATGCCATGGAGGACAGGTCGAGGCTACCTGTGTGAACACCTTACAGTGCTATGCAAGGTTCCCCTATGACTATCGTAGCAATCCTCCTGTGATTTGGGTACCCCACAGAAGGAGGGATACCTTGCAAGTCATTTGTGGGAAAGGTGAGGGAACCCTTGATACTTACAAATGGTCTTGCCTTTGTGGTGTGGTTTGCTGTGCCCCCAGGGGTTCCTACCTCCTTCCTATATGGGGACTGGAAGTTTAAAGCACATACCATGAAACAGGAGGCCAGTTCCCAAAGAGAAGAACAGAGACCAGGGAAGAGGTGGCAGGCTCTTCTCTCTGCTGAGTCACTCCAGTTACTGACTCAGTAAGTGGAACAAGAAAGATGTGTCACTCTGCCACCCTTCCCTTAGGACACGAGGCAAGCAGAGGTTGTGTCGGCTTCTCAGTGGGCTCAGCTTCACAGTGTGCGTGGGGGATGCTGTGGAGACTCAGAGGAGCTCCAGTCCCTTGCTAAGTGCATCTGGCCAAAGGAGCTGAATGTCATCACACTGGATGACCCCTTCCCCCAGGTGCTGTCCTCAGCAGGCCACATTCATGGATGCCTTTTTCCTTTTTTTTTTTTCCTACCAGGCACCGCCTAGACTCCTTCGATCTCGCTTCAAGAAGAAAAGTACCTCATCCTCAGCCGCTGAAACCACGTGAGTGAGAATGAGCCAACAGCACCGGATCCACAGAATGTTCCTCCTCTGCCTTAAAGAGCTAGTCACTAATAACAAAATCCGCAGGCTGGGTGTGCTTTGAGTGTGTGCAGCCTCACAGACATGCCTTTTCTCGCTCCCCTCTTCCACCATTAAGAATTTGTTTGCCCCCTTCTCTTTAGTTTGCTGGGGAGAGGCTAAAGGGAAAGGTGGGGGTGGGGTGACCTTTGAGTCTTCTGAGGTTAGTGATGTTCCATAATTGGATCGTTATTACAGACAGCATTGTGTTTAGAAACGGAAGAGAAATCACTCCTTTGCTGCTGACATGTACATTTGTAATCTATATGTTGCATACTTAGTTTTTAGTCCTGTAAATGCAAACATTTTTTTAAAAAACATTTTTTGTTTTTGGTACTAATCCTTTGGACTATGGTGTACATATTTATGGCTTTTGGCTTAATATAATGAACTTGCAAGGGCTGCCAGAGGTTCTAAGTGAGAAAACTGCGAAAAAGAATGTGTGTATAAAAATTTTTTTGACTCTAGACAATGTCTCCAATGTGCTTATAAAGCTTCCAAATCCAGCTCCAGTAAAGCATCTGTTTTCCCGCAGGAAGATGGTGTCTGCATTTTTCTAATGGTTGAGTAGTAGACAGGCTGGAGGAGTCAGGAGTAGAGATATTTAGCATCAGGGGTGAGTGCTAGTGAGAGATCAGGAAGACATGCAAGCTCATCTCCCCCTTGGGGTCAGGGTTAGGAGCCGAGCCTTGCCAAGGGCGTTAACTCTGCTTTGGGCAGGTGGCTCACTATTGGCAAAACTTGGGAATGGGGACTCAGGGCTGTTAGCAGAATCTTGAGTATTTCAAGTCTTGCCACATGACTCTCCCTCAGCGTGATCCGTGCTGCGGCTAATTTCCTCAGGTAGAGAAGCCTGAAGTCTGAGCACCTTGTTTTATAGAACACTAAGCAAAAAGAAACAAAACACGCCTACAAAAAGCTAGAACTATGCTTTGTTCAGGTATGTTCTGAAAGACATGAGACACATTTAGAACAACCCAAAGGGTGGGTTCTGACAGGTATTAGAGGATGAGACTTTTAGAGATAACCAGCTGCTCAGCCCAAACCTTGTTCTCTCTCCATATGTGAATGGGATAGACGCATGCTCACGGGCGCTTGGGTCGTTGAATGTTTTCTATCAGCCAGGATTACTTAGCAGGGAAAGAAAGGGCTGAGGGGACCCCCTGCTATTAAGGGTTTTATTTAAGAACAGAATCTGGTTTAGATGGATCTGTAGTTTGAGGTAGCTCCCCTCCCTCTGAGAGCTGAGCCAAAAGGTAGGACTAGTGTATTGTGCTTAGAGTTGGTGTTTCCTTCCAGTGTACTGCATGCAGTGGTCACTACCCAGTACTCATATTGGATTGTGTTTGTTCGTAGATATGCCCCACCAACTGTAGAGAAGTAGTGTTATATACCACTTAGAACTCACCGTCCACTAAAAGCAGGCAGGCCCAATTAAAATTGTCCCATTACAGAGCTGAGTGAACATGCATTGGTGGCCTTTGCTCATGACACATTAGCTAGATCTCCGCCTTCTTACAAAGGGTTTTTATTGAAGTTGATAGTTGCCAGATAAAGATAGTGGAATCCCTTCTTCCCACACTTCCTGTTAAAATGATTTTGTAATTTACAAAAGGATTTAGGAAAAGAGATCTAAAAGCAAATTGAGAGGGCAAATATAGACTATCGGTTATCTATGCCCCATGCCAATACCTGAACCCGTTAGAGAGGACAGAAATCCTATTACTCTTCAAGCTCACTGAATAGTTCCAGAAAAAGAAAAACATGCTTCTTAAAATGTATTTACTATTAGTTGAGCATACCCAGAAACAAGTGCAAAAAAAGCTTAAGAGAAGCAGCTTTATAGTAAACTTTTGTTTTGCCAAAATAATGAATGCCTTTAATAGCAGAGTTCAAAATCCTGTATTTTTACTTCACAATGGAAAGTTGTAACAAGTCCATGCGAATCAAATTTGCACTCAACTATGCCAAAAGGAAAACACTCTATTCTCAGACATGCTGTATTAAGATTTAAAAACATAAGGTATATTCAAACTGCTGTCTTAATGTAAATGTAACTTTTTCATTCAAGTGTTGTCTAGGGGGTTGGTTTCTCTCCTGAAGACACTCACTGTACAACTGAAAGCAGCTGTCACATTTCTGGCAAAATGTGTTTACTTATCCAACCAGCTGTATATTTGTATATGGATAGACATAAAATGTGAATGCCTATCAGTGTACACATAGTGGTGTGGTGTTCTGTCTAGAGGATATAACTGAATTATTTTACTTTGCTCACTTACAGATACAGGCTGTTTACAAAATGCTAGCTCGAAAGTCTGTAATTTCCATGTTTAGTCCCTTGCCACGGAGCACCTGTTCATTTCTGACGAGGTGAGGCGTGGTCCTGGGCTGATCACCTGGAGCGCTTAGTCATGATCCCTCCTGGCTCTGTGTGAATAGCTTGCTTACTTGGCTGACCTGGGAAATGTGTGTCCTTTGTGGTAACCGTCCATGTGTTTGTGCTAAGAGTGCTTGTCAACCACGGCCGTCATTGTTCACCTCGCACAGTATTTGAAATGGCAAAGGATGGGTCTCCTCCTCTAACAGTGTACACTCTAGGAGCTGCTGTTCTTCTTGATCATGACTGTGCACATTTCCTCTAGTTTATTTCTGAAGTCTATAGAATGATCTGTTATCAAATAGTATACTGGACTGTGCATCAAAGGGATGTAAAACTACAGTATTCCAAAGGCTGAAGTTCTGCTGTTTTGTTATAATGCCTGATATACATCTTGAATAAAGTCTTAACATTTTTCTTTTAAAGAATCTTTGTTATGTTGGACTCATGAGAGAAAAGCAAATACTTTTTTCAGAAATGTAGGAGCTGGATATGGTGGTATACTCCTATAAACCCAGAACTCTGGGAGACTGAGGCCAGAAGATTGTAAGTATGAGCCCAGCAACAGTCTGTCTCAAAATATAATAATATAAATAAATAAGGAAGCTGGTACTGTGGCACACTGTTATAATCCCACCATTTAAGGAAGTTGAGGCAGGAGGTTTGCAGGTTCAAGCCCTGCCTGGGTAAATAAGTGAACACTGTCTCAAAACAAAACAAAACAACCACCACCACAACCAAAAAAGAGAAAAAGGACCAGCAATAGTAAGGATTAGAAATTAAATTCCCAGTGGCTAACCTGTCTGGAAATTCAACCCCATGCTTATTGCAAAGAATAATTGGGTGGCAAGGCCATCATAGGTGGCAGGAGTACCCTTCCCTTAACCCTACTGTAGCCCTTGCCTTTAAATACAAGCAGGGGACAGGAGTGGTGGTGCATGCCTGTGATCACTGTGAGTTCGATGCCAGCTTGGACTACATAGTGAGATCTTGTCTCAAAAAGACCAATAAGTAAATAAATAAATAAATAAAGCAAGCAGGTACACTTGGGCTCCATGGGGGGAGAAGGGAACAAAGACTTTGAAACATCAAAATTGGACACATTTCCTTTGCTTTCCTGCTCCTATATTCTAAATTTTTGACACAAGGACTATAAAATAAAGCAGCAGCAGAAAAAAAGCAGATTCAGAGGCTAGAAAGCAGGAAGAAATGGGGGAAAAGGCTTCAAATCCATTTTCTTAATTTACTGAGCCAGGCGCAGTGTCAACAGAGCTGAGATTAACAAGGTTGAGTCAGCAAATACCCGGACAGCTAAATTATACAATGTAAAAGCTGGATTGGTACAGTGTTATGAATTATTTAGAATCCACAGTGCTGGAGAGGGGAGGAGAAGAGAATGGAGATGTGTTGCGTGCATGTGCCAACGCCCCACCATGACTGTGATCACTGTGTGCTGCACGTGTGTACTAATAAAAATGACAAAATCATAGTGCGAAGTTACAGCCACTTGTAGGCGTAGGTATACTATTTTCATATGTTGTTAGAATACTGAAGGAAACACACAGGCTTGCAAGAGTTCTACTGGGATTCTGAGATGTAGTAGCTGTACTTTAAATTAGGTATAAATGGTATCTCCTTTTTAAAGTTAGTAAAAGGATTAGTATTTTGTAGCTATGTGTGTAGTTTTATAGATATGCTGGGGCAGAGTAAGTATTCAATAAATTATATACTTGGATAAACTATCCATCTACTTTTCAAATTATACATATACTTGAACATCATTTAGGTATTCTTTCACTTAATAAAAGCTATTTTATGGTCAAGCCCTCCTACCCACAAACAGGAATGAGTTATGCATGGAAGTCCTTTTCCCCTCTTGCCCATCAGCCTGTCTCTAGATGCCAAGGCCCTGGTTGCCAGCCCTCATCTCTGCCCTTTCTGGCCCTGGACTAGAAATCAGGGTGCTCTGAGGCCTCTGTAACAGGTCCTGTGGGAAAGTGTCCTCTTGTTCAGCTTCTACAGATGCAAGTTCATCCCATCACTACAGATGAGATGGAGGGCGGGAACCAGGCAAATGAGGAGAAACGTAGGAGCCTTACAAGTGGTGGCCTCTGCCATCCCAGAAGTGTGAAAAAAAGGAAAGCCCATCAAAAACAGAATGCCATTCCACATGCCAGGCTCCTACCTCATCTCAAATCAAATGCCATTCTGTATTAATGGGTGCCAGTAACAGACATGTACTCAGCTTTCTGGTTTTAGAACATTCTATTGTTTCTTCTTTTCCATTTAATGAACACACACTGCTTTCAAGGAATACCCTAATATTCATAAGCCACGGAATTTCACCTTGGTTATCTTATTCTATTAACAACAGAGGAATTTCATTTTACCCCCACCAACTATAAAATTAAATGACTTAAAGTAGAAATCGATATTCTGTTTAACAATGGTTTTCAACCAGGCAAAGTGCACCCGATTTCCCAGATGATTCTGATGGCACAACTGAGAACCACTGCCCTCGACTCTAAGCATTACTGCTCCTCTCCTCTTCAAATAAAAAGTGCTCAACTCTTGCATCATTTCTAAAATAACTGAAATGACTTTTCCCCTTTAGTTTCTATAATACATTTTTAGAAAATCTGATAAAGTCCTTACAAATGAAAATATGAAATCTCAAATGGATACATTAATATTTAAGAACTACAGTGTCTTTCAAAACTTGAGTATCTTTGTGTAGCCTCTTCTGTTTCAATGAAGAACATACTGTAAAGTTACTTCATTTACTCTTCTATTAAAAAAAAAATCCTGGGCCTGGGATTTAGCTCAATGGCATAAGCACCCACCTTGCAAGTGCGTGGTTGTGAGTTTGATCCATGGTACCAAAAAATAAAATAAAATAAAAAAAAAATCCTGTTCCAATCAACTAAATGAGAATTGCCATGAACACAGTGAATCTAGTTATACTGGATGCTAAGAGTATTCCTAGTCTGTGGTCACCTCTAAGCAAAACTGCTCACAGAACTATTTTTTGCTGCACATAAACCTGTTGAAGTGGGTCAGGGTGGGCTCCTGACCTAAGAACAGCCAATGTCCACGCTGGATGGTGGCACCTGGGGTAAAAATGGAAGCTGGTCCAGTTACAGACTCTTGCCACTTCAAAATAGGACACAGGACCTGAGGGTCATGATGGAGAAAAGAATCTCAATGGTGTAAACCAAACCTGTTATGATGGAACAGAAACTATGTAAACAAAAGCTGTGAAGTAGAGAGGCTGGTGAGTAGCCAATAGTCAATAATCTAAGAGAAGCTTGGTAGAACCTGAGCCTTAAAGATCCACGACCTCTTGCTGAGAAGCAACATCTGGTCTGGTCTGCTCTGAGGTCTGGGGCAAGGTGTGGCCAGGAGGCCAAGCTGGAGAGCTGGTTCCTGAGTTCCCAGGCACAATACTACAGTGTCACACTGTCTGAGCTAACTTTTCATGTTTCTCCTCACTTGAGATTTCTTGCACTAAATAAGTCTAACTGGGACAACTGTTTGTTAAAAATAACGTACAACTTCAAACCTCTAATTTCTTGACCAAATCTGGGATCCCAGAAAGTTAAAACTTTCGTAAGTCGAACATTAATACTCTATGTCTACATATCAGCTAGTAAAATTTATTGTTTTATACTTAGTCATTTTTGCAAAGACATCTTATACACAAAGATACAGATTCAATAACAATTAAAAACTTCTGATCTATACTTTCAGGTTTGTTCGATCGTGGTACTTCTGATAAGGATCATCAACATACCAGTTGCGCCTCTTCCAGAAGGATGTCGTCATTTTATCTAAGAGTTTACTCTGGGTTTTATTGCAGAACACAAATTCCCTCAAGCGTTTCTTTCTTGCAGCTGTCTTTTTCCATAATTTTTTCTTATAACCAGACTGTGAAATAATATTACAAACACATTTAAAACATGGTATTATGTGGGAAACAATAGATTACTATCATAACTCGTGGTTTACAGGCTCAATGGGAACAGGAACAAGACTTTGCAAACATCTCAATGAGTGGTTAGAAAAAGCATGCGTAGTTTGAAAAAGAAGTATTAATAGATAATTTAATATCTTGGAAAATAAAGCTAAATAAATCTGTGTGGTTAGTGAAGTAAAAGATGATATAATTAATCAGTAGCTAATTATGTATGTGTCATCTCTTCAGCAATTTTCCACAGCACTAGTCTCATTTTCTTTCTTTCTTTTTTTTTTTTTAGTCTCATTTTCTAGATTACCCAGCTATTCACTGTTATCTCTCCCAATGTGGAGGGCGGTCAAGGACGCACCAGCGAGGGTGGTAACATTCATTTCTTGTTAAGGGACTGAGTGTTACAAGGGCTGAGAGGCACAGTTCTCAAATGTATGGCTTCACTTATTCTTTTCACGCACTAGGGACTGGTATTTGTAGGAGATACTTGTCTAAGGAATAATGATTATATAAAACTATTATTAGGAATGGTAAAGGAAAGTTAACCCATTTAATTAGTCCTGAACTTCCATATACACTACCTATGATTATTAATTTTTATTTTGAAAGACAATTAAATATAAAAAGTATCATCAACCAGGCATGGTGGTACATGGCTATGATCCTAGTACTCTGGAGGCTGCAGTTGAAAGATCGCCATGAGTTCGAAGCCAGCCTGGACTATAAAATGAACTGAAGCCCAGATCAAGAGCAAGAACCTGTCTCAAAAAAAAAAAAAAAAAAAAAAAACAATAATCATAGCCTATTAAAACTAGAAGAGCCCTTAGGGGGCACCTCAGTAAATGCCTGGCTAAAACCACACAGTAAGTTATAGGGGAGGTGAGAATAGAAACCAGGTTACTGGTTAAAGCCCTTGGTTCCTCTCCAGCCAAGGCTCATTATGTTACAACAGCTGGATAAAATCACAGCTCTCCACTTCTAGCCTGCCAGCCAAACTAGGTCCCTGCAGATCTCTGACTCATAGATCTAATTTGCTGCCCAGGATCCTTTAAAGATTACTCTGTGGAATGGAAACACTGTGAAAACGCTGGAATGGTTTTAGATAATTCCTAGTTTCAAAAATGGAAGAAGGGAATAAATAAAAAAGTAAAAACATTTGGGTTAAACTATGCCTCAAAAAATATAGTACCTCTGGATTTTTCTACATTAGTATAAATTAACCGTTTTTTGCTTTTGTCTTAAGATCAGGTTGTGACGAAGGAAGCCATTTGGCATGTAGTATACTTTTGGGGGCACTAAACCAATGCAAGATGTAATGATTGGGGGAATGATCAAGTCCTTTAGGGGAACATGAGAGTTCCATGGGGCCCCAGGAAAGGGACATGGAAAGGATGGTAAAGAAAACTCCCCTTTTTATATAGGATCACACAAGAACCTGGAAATAAATGGTATGATACAAAGGGAGGATGTATTTCTTTTCTTTTGTACTGGGGATTAAACTCATGACCTTGCATTTGCCAAGCAGGCACTTACACCACTGAGCTAAACCCCCAGCCCCGAGGATGTATTTGTAATGGTCCAAAATACACAAATTCAAAAATACAACAATTATGACTTCAGTTCAACTGCTGTTGACTAGGGGAGGAAACAACAGGGTGCCATGTCAGTGGAGAACTGAAGGTCATTTACATGAGAGGTGATAATTCTTTCAATCTTGTAAAAAGTAAGTGAACCTGACTTAGAGTGAAGACATCTGCCACTGTAATATTTTGTTATGAACGCTTACAGGTTTTTTTTTTTCCCCTAGCAATACTGGGGACTGAACTCGGGGATCCCCTATCATCAAGCTATATCCCAGTCCTTTTTATTTTTTCAGACAGGGTCTCACTAAGTTGCCCAGTCTGGCCAATCATCCTGCCTCAGCCTCTGAGTGTAGGACTTACAGGCATGTGCCACCACATCCAACTTATATGGAGTCACTTACACAAAGAGATGCCTATCAAGCTGATAATTATGCACAGCTCTAAGAACTACTATACTGGTA
The DNA here is from genome assembly GCF_034190915.1 of Cavia porcellus. Lineage (NCBI taxonomy): Eukaryota > Metazoa > Chordata > Mammalia > Rodentia > Caviidae > Cavia > Cavia porcellus. The sequence goes on along the minus strand of NW_026947501.1, from coordinate 38,319,196 downwards.
AGATGAGGAGAAGACATACCATGAATTGGCTCACTGAATTGTACTGTATTTTCCTTATTTTTATATTTTAATAAACTAATGAGTTCTGGGCATTAAACCTAGGGCCTTGCACATGCTCAGGAAGCATTCTACTAAGCTATAGCCTGACCCTTTTTATTTTTGACGTGGGATGTCACTCAGTTGTTCAAGCTGGCCTTGAATGTGCAATCCTCCTGCCTCAGCCTCCTGAATAGATGGGATTTCAAGTTAATGCCATACTGCCCAGCTTCTGCTGCATTTTAATCTCCACTCATGGTGATTTTTTGATTAGGTAACAGTATGAAAACTCACCTTTCTCCTGAGCCAAAGGCCAGAGTGAAGTCGAAGAAACCGATAGATAACAGCTTTCACAGTCTTTCTCTTGCCTTTTCGTGCGCTGTAGTATGTTACAGTTCTGACTGGCACTGTCAGGACGCTGGGAAGCAAGGGAGCCACTCTGAAATGTATCGTAAGAATTAACCAGCAGTCCGACTGATTAAAGGAGAAGACCTATTTCTACACAGTACTTAGAATTGAATAAGGCTGCCCCACTGGAACACAGGTAACTTTTATAACACTGCTTCAAACGTCCTAAGATGCTATGCACACATGAGAGCAGCAACGGCGACCAACTGCAGGCCCTCTCAGAACCACCTGGTGCTCGTCCAGGGGCAGTTTCCAGGGTGTACAAAGAGCTGGTTCAACGTCCGCACTAACACATAAATAACTACACAAAACCCAACCCCCATCCCTATGGATTTATCTTATTGTTTTAATCATCTGATTTCTTATCTTTGTGTCTTTTCTACAACTACAGTGCTGGGCACCTGGGGTGCTTAACTGAGCATCTGGTGACTGACCAGAGACCACACACAGCCTCGCCTTGTAAGCTGAGCATGCTGTCCTTTCTCTACTTTGCCCGACAGCTTCCACTGAGGAAACCACATACACGACATCAGAAGTGTCCTCTGGGGCTGGGGGTGTAGCTCACTGGCACGGCACTTGCCTAGCAGGCACAACACCCTAGGTTCCATCCCAGTACTGCAAAATAAGACAAACAAACCAAAAAAAGAGCAAAGCTCTGTTTGGCAGTTCCTGCTAGTGGCATCCAGATACATGGATGTCGGTCTTACTTTCCCGTTCCGACAGCACCACTGCAGACAGACTAAGCTGTGTAACAACCTGCCAGGTGGGCAAAGAATATTACCTAAGATATCTTGTCTTGTAGGCATGAATATTTTATTTACTTAATTATTTATGGTTTCCTTAGCTAGATTGTTTCTCAGTATACAGGCTGGCCTGGAACTTGTTATATAGCTCAGCATTTTCTTAAATTTAGGATCCTCTTGCTTCACCCTCCCAGGTACTAGGATTAGAGGTGTGAACCACCACACTTGGCATGAATACTTTTATCTATGCTACGCTATTCCAATGCTGGGGAAGTTCTCTACCACTGAGTTACACCCTCATCCCAGGTATGAGTATTTTAGAATTTTATCTAAGCATCATATTTATTGAAAGGAACTCTACCTATTAAGGATTGTTGTGGTATATCCACATGTCAGATTTCTGACAGATGTGACAAACCGGGGAGCAGAAGAAACAACTGGTGTGTGAGTAAGACTAAAATGTCCAGTGGACAGCGTGGAATTAAGACAGACATTCTTGGCATAGTTTCGAAAGGCTGAAGATGCCAAAACATTCACAGATCGTAAGATTCCTGTAAAGATACAGAGAAACACATATATTTAATGATATTCCAAAATATGCATTGGCATTTAAAATTAATGTATGAAAGCAAACAAGTATTAAATATAATTAAAATGTCCTGAGCATGAGATTTCCCTATGGAGCTTTCTGCCATAGATAAACTTAATTGAGGTAAAGCTTACAAACCATAAAATTAATCATGTTATGAGGTTCAATTCAATGACATTTAAGATATTTAGAGATTATATAACTACCATCAAAATGCAGTCTGATGTGTCATGGCTCTATATCCAGGGCTGGGGGACAAGGTTTACACGTGTAAATTAATTCCCATGTCAGATCTTATACTCAGGGCAGTGGCAGGTCAGAGACCTAAAAGCACAAACCTTTCCTAGAAAGACAATCAAGGAGCAAGAGGAGGATCCACAAAGACAGCAGAAGAGGTATTCGAGTTCTCTTCTCGAATATGGACAGGCCCTTCGAGGAGAAAGAAGAGGAGGAAGAAGAGGAGGAGGAAGAGGAGGAGGAGGAAGACACTGGAGAGCATGAGCCACATTAACAAAGGTCTAGGACAGTGTTGGAGACTCTATAGCACACGTGCTGCAGTGGGCTGTTTGTTACCATTGAAAGCTCTAACCAGTTCACCATTACAGGTCCAGGGGCTGCCACTTGTGCATACATGGGGCAAGAGACAGAGGCTGTGCACTGCCTGCCTAACTGTAGCAGAGATGCCTAGGAAGGAGCAGGGAGACATGAGGCAGGGCAGGTGAAAGGCAGGGATGCGTAGACTGCATGTGGTCCTCTTTATCCGTCCTTCCTGCTGTGCACTGCTCAAGTCAGTCAGAACATGCAAGTAGACCCAGAGTTCCCTGAGTGATCTCGATTTTAGTGTAGGACTCAAGAATGCATGTTAGAAAAAAAAGTTGCAGCCTGAGTGTGGTGGTGCACATCTGTAATCCCAGCACTCAGGAGGCTGAGGCAGGAGGATCACCAAGCATTCAAGGCCAACCTGGGCTACAAAGTGAGTTCAAGGCCAGCCTGAATGGCACAGTGAAACCCTGTCTCAAAAAAAAAAAAAAAAGAAAAATCTATGAATGAAATGTCCTAAATCTGTAATGTGACGATGGTTGCCTATCTTGAACTGTACATACAAAATGAAGAACATTACGGCACATAAATTCTACCTCAATAAAACTGTATTTTATAAAAATAGCTGCACCCAAGTATGATGCATAGGCCAGAGGACTGTCCGCTGCATTGATTTCGCCTACCAACTGGGCAGTGTGGTGCTGATGTGATGGGCCAAGGGTCACACTGTTTAGGTTCACATTCTACCTCTACTACCCAGCAGTCTGTCTACAGGCAAGTTACTTAACTTCCCCATGCCCCAGTTTCCTCAAATTCAAGTTCAGTCAATTATGGAGAGTAAATGAGAGTTAATGAGATGAAACATTACAGTGCTTGAAGAGTCCTGGGCACAGGGAAAATATTTAATGAACTCTAACAGAGTTGAGGAATGCCTAGCAAACATGGCACAGGCAAGCACCACATAATACGGAGTATTTTTTAGACCAGGATCATTAGGTGACTTCTTCACCATGAGGACAGCTTAGAGTGTACCTGCACAAACTGAGGCAGCACAATCTACTACATGTGCAAGGCTATTTGTTAACAATCACAGCCGTGTGTGGTCCTTCCTCCACTGAAATGTCATCACTCAGCACATGACTGCGTGCGTTAGCAGGTGGCAGTGAAGACTGCAACTTTGCTTTGCTATTATCCATCAAAGACAATAATCTTCAAACTGAAAAGGTAGCAAAAACATTAGTGGGTTAGCTGAAATCCAACATTCAGAAAAATTGATGACAGCCCTTAATGTTGGCCCCTTGGAAATCGAATTCTCTATCCAATCCTGGAATTCAAGTAACTGGATGTAAATAACATATTTCAAAGAACTAAAAAGATTTGTAGATGTGATACAAGGCAGGAGATAATCTTTGAAAAAAATCAGTGAACTAAAGAGGAGGACTGTAGAAGAAAATATTTCAGTTTAGTATAGAACACACAAATCAGTAAACCACAGGTTCATGTATAGAAAGTAAGGTTAGAACACATAGTAATAAATCCACAGGGAAAAAGTCAAGTAAGTTTCTTTAAAAGAACCAATTTAGTTTCTTTTTCTTCCCTCCCTCCAAGTAGGAGCCAGTTGTTCTTTATTGTGTGCAGTGTGTGTTTGTTTGTTTGAGACATGGTCTCCTCATTCAGTTCAGGCTGGTCCTAAATACCCTCTATAGCCCAGGATGGCAATCCTTCTGCCTCAGCCTCTTCAGTGAGGGGATCACAGGCATGGACCACCTTGCCCAGCCCAGTTGTTCTTTTAAAAGAGCCAATTTGGGCTAATGTGCTATCTCAATATAAGTGGCTCTCTTGCACAGCATACTTCTTCTATTTTTTTTTCTTTCTTTTTTTTTTTTTTTGTCTTTTTCGTTTTTATCGGTACCAGGGATCGAACTCACAACTGCCTGCTTGCAAGGCAGGCGCTTATGCCGCTGAGCTAAATCCCCAGCCACAGCATACTTCTTTTCCTACTTTTATTTGTCCCAAATTCACTCTGGAGAGCCTATTTTTTTCCTGTCTTTCATAAACATAAAAGTCTTATTAAAAAATAAAAGAACAGTATGCTGGGATTACTGTGGTCCTTGTACTGTTCTGTATTGTACTGTACTGGAATCCCAGCATTTACAAGGCTGAGGCAGGGTTGCAAATTTGAGCACAGCCTGAGCTACATAGTGTGACCTTGTCTCAAAAAACAAAAGAAATTTCTTTCTCTGAATTAACTTTCTTCCCCGCTTTTTATAGAAATGGCATCTATGAGACTGACCTCAAAATCCTGTGTTCAAGCCATCCTCCTGCTTCAGCCTCCTGAATAGCTGGGACTACAGATTTGCACCATCATGCACGGTTCTGTTTCTTTTTTTTTTTAACAAGCACTATAGCCTATCCTAGCCATGTTACAGTCTGAGTTTTTAAAAAAGTCTCTTTATATTCTAAAGAAATAAAGAATTGCAGGCAGTATAATAGTACAGTGGGTAAATTCTACATTGGCCAAAAACTATCCCCAAATTAACTGTGACTCACCTGGTTAAACTCTTCCATTTTGTTCCCATTTTTATGAAGGTTCTGAAGCTGTTTGCAGCATGTTTATTAATCTGTACACACACAAAAAAATAAACTATGCCTCAAAACAAATTACAAGTGGAAAAAAATAAATAAATAAACTATGCCAGGTGTGGTGGTATACAGGCATAATCCCAGCACCCGAGAGGCTGAACCAGGAGGATCACAGTGAATTTGAGGCCAGCCTAGGCTACATGGTTAGTTTAAGGCCAGCCTGAATTGCACAGAGACTCTATCACAAAAAAGGGGCTGGGGATTTAGCTCAGCGGCATAAGCGCCTGCCTTGCAAGCAGGCAGTCCTGAGTTCGATTCCCGGTACCGATAAAAAGGAAAAAGACCAAAAAAAAAAAGATATTAAAAAAGAAAAAAATAATAAAACACACTGAGTCAATAAAATAATGATTACTTGAACAACAGGAAAGAGGAACCTGGCTTAGGAGCAGCAGTTCACGGGGAAATGACTTGGCCAGCTTTATCTTACCTGGTCTTCAGAAGAGTAACGAGTAACCATGCCAGTAACATGTCTGTTAAACCTAGTGCAGTCTAACTGTGAATAAAAGTGCCGTGTACAAGTTAAGAGAAGCAACTGACTGTTCTTTTACTTCTCTGACCCACTGGGGCATTTCACACAGACAGGTCATCACTAAACCACTCTTGCTATGGAGACATAGATGTTTTTGCAAAAAAAGCAATACAAAACCAGCTTTGAAGGAAAAAGAGGCAGAGGGAATTGAACATGTGAAGGTAAAAAGCCAAACCAGTTTAGCATACATAGAGGAATTACAAAAATCATTGCATGGCATAAATCACTGGACTGGAAGATGTGAGCTGCACTGGTTGGGAGTGGGAGGTGGGGGTAAGCTTGAAAGGAGCCAGGCCAGGGGTCTATAAGCTTTTGATTCTGTATACCCTAAAAGAACCTCCCAAGATTATACAGTATATCCTTTCTCAAATTCTTATATAAAATCTAAAATGCTAAGTGGTAGAGTGTAGGAGTAGCACTGTAAGGCAGTGGATTCTGTCCTAAGCACTAAACAGAAAGAACAAAAATGGTAAAATATTAAATAGCCTAAATTGCTTTAAAAAAAGTTTCTAATATATTTAAAATACTGTATTTAAAAAGCCATCAAAAAAACTACCACATCATTTTTTTAAAATGTGTTCATTCAATGGCATCTAAACATAGTGAGTGATATGATTTATATCACCTATATAAGAAATACGAGGGGCTGGGGATTTAGCTCAGCGGCATAAGCACCTGCCTGCCAAGTGTAAGGTCGAGAGTTCAATCCCCGGTACCAAAAATATATATGTATGTATATATATATGGATTATGAATAAAAATTTCTTTTCATTAAAAGATACAGGATGGTGGCACACATCTATAGTCCCAGCACTCTGGAGGCTGAAGCAGAAGAGAGAGTTTGAGGCCAGCCTGGGCAACACAGTGGTTCACGGCCAGTCTGAACAAAACAGACCTTGTTTCAAACAAAATAAAACAAACAAACATTCCAAATAAAATATAAAAGACAGGTCAGGGTGGGAGAAGATACTGGACATGCATGAACAAAAAACATACATATTCAGAATTTATAAGGAACTATAAATCAATAAAACCCAATAGAAACATAAGCAAAATATTTATGTAGATCTTTTATAGAAGAAATTCAAAACTAAGTGTGGTGGTGCATACCTGTAATCCTAGCACTCTGGAGGCTGAGGCAGGAGGGTTGCAAGTTTGAGCTCAGCCTAGGCAATTTAGCAAAACCCTGTCTCAAAATTAAAAGACGTGGAGGGAGAGGTGTTTAGAATGTACCTCAATGCAAAGCCCTGGGTTCAACCCCTAGTGCTGAAAATAAATCTCAAAAATGCTAATGCATACGTGTAAATGTACTAACACTCATTACTAATCAAAGAAACACGTATTTAAACCTCAATGAGATACCACTACATAACCATCAGACTGACAAAATCTTGTAGAAGTGATGATACTAAGTGTTGAATAACTAAACAAGTGCATCACTTTGGAAAACTTTAGCAGTATCAGGCAGTTCTAAATATACACATACTCTTTATCCCGCAACACCACAGTTAGTATTAATTTTTTTTTTGTACTGGGGATCGAACTCATGACGTCGAGCTTGCCAGGCAGGCCTTGGGTGTTTGTGCTGCGGAGCTAAACTCCCAGCCCCCACAGTTAGTTTTATACTGTATGCACTCCTTAGAAACACTCTTGTACTCAAGCACCACAAGCTCAATCAGCTATGTCCATAAGGACCCTCAAACTGGATACATCCACTTGTCTACCATTAATGGAGAATTACAGAATGGGCACATGAAAGTTTATACTATGGAATAAGAAAATATTACAGGTACAAGCAAAATGAATAAACCTCACGAAGTAAAACAAGCCATATAATTTAAAAAGTGAATATAGCATCCATATTTGGGGAAGTAGGAAATTTTGGAGAGACGTACAGGAGTGGGGAGAAACGGCGTGTTTTGTTTGGGTTTTAATTACATAGGTTTGCTTTCCAGTCGTTAAACCACTCATATACATTACATGCATTTTTCTTTATAGATATTATGTTTTGTGCACACAAAAATATCCCACATACAAAAGTTCTTCCCTTGAACACTAGGAAAAAATTACATGGTTGCTTTTTTTATTTCTTGACACTATTTACGTTAAAAATACTTTACTGATCACCTACCACACTGGATATTTTTAACTTTTGCCACAAATCCTGCTTTCACTTCTGTATCTCCCAATTAAGAAATCTTATACTCCCCCTTTTACTGAACGCTATAGTTACAAACCAGTAACGACTCTCAAGCTTACAATGTCCTAGGCAGTACGCAAGACATTTTTCGCGTCTGAGCTCTTTTAACCTCTAGCTAGGCGATACTGTGTCCATTTTACGGCTGCAGAATCTAAACTTCAATTAAAGAAATTAAATGACTCTGAGGGTCAAGAGTCACAAATGGCGGGTTTAATGTGAACGTTAGAAATTTGCCGCTTTGTGTGACTATCTCGCCTCCGCCACCCCCGTCTCTGGTCTGTTTGCTGGGGAGAGGGAGAGCTCATAAATAAGTGGAGAACGTGAGACAGTCACGGCCCCAAATGAAATTAGAAGCCCATTAACCCGATTATATTTTTCCTGTTATCTTCCAGACCAAACATTCCCTCCATTAAACACCACTTTTCCACCCCGTGAAGGCATACATGGAGCACATTGCTCTGCACTGACCTGTAGCTCTCGCGGCCCTCGCTAAAACGGAGGCTGCCATCTTGTGACCCTGACCTACGGTGGCCGCCGGGGGTGTAAAACCTCCGCAGCAAAAGAGACTAAAGAAAAAACAGCCGGGGCGGAGTCAGGGGTGGGGAAAAGAATAAAGGCGTGGTCAATTCAATCCTCACTGAATGCCTGCGTAGGCTTAGGTTATGTTCTGTCCTTGCCACTATCAAGCAGCTGCCCGGAACCCTAAGCATATAGGATGTGTGTGGGCCGGGCGAGTATCCTCCTGCCCCATCCCTCCAATTAGTCAGGATTGATTATAGGAATGCATCACACGCCCTGCTTTTTTTGTGTGCTAGCCTGGAACTCCTGGGCTCAAGCAATCTTTCTGCCTCAGCATCCTGAATGGTGGCCACTGCAAGTATCTGGTTCCTAAAATATTCATGATCATGTGCTTGAAAGGTCTATTTAAAGTACACAGAACATTGTTAAGATTTTTTGTTATTAAGCTTATTTCAGAAAATAATACTGCTTATCCTTTAAAAAGCTGGAAGATACTACGATAAATGAACAAGGGAAAAAATAGCAGTATTAAAAATCTTTTGTTGTCTTTGTTCTGTTGTTTGAGACAGGGTCTCTCTATGTAGTTCAGACTAGTCTTGAACTGAGTATATAGCCCAGGGTGGCCTCGAATTTATAACCTCCTGCCTCAACCTCCAGAGTGCTGGGATCACAGGCATTATGCCACCATGCCCAATGAAAAAGTTCGGAAAAAACCCTGCTTGCCAATAATAATCAAATGAATGGCAATAGAGTAAGGATCACACACACACACACACACACACACACACCCCACACATTTTTTACATTTTTTTCTAGTGTTGACTGAATCAAGGGCTTTGTGTGTGCTAAGCATGTTCTGTACCACTGAGCTATACTCGAAACTCTCTGTCTCTCTCTCTCTGTCTCTGTCTCTCTCTCTCTCTCTATATATATATATATATATATTCCTCATTCAGTAGGACAAAATCTCAACTCTACATGAATAATTATATATATATATATATATATATATATATATATATATACACATACACATTTTTTTTTGTCTTTTTGATTCAGGGTCTTGCCCTGAAGTTCAGGCTGGCCTCGGGCTTACTTTGTAATAGCCCAGGCTGGTCTTGAATTTGCAACAATCCTCTTGCCTCAGCCTCTCAAGTGCTGGGATTACAAGAGTGCACCACCACTCTCAGCCTAATTCTATATTCTTTATTTTATTCTTAGAATCAGTAATCACACATACTTTTTCTGATGTTCATTCAAATAGAGAAAAACAACAAAACACACTACCAATCATATTCTAAAATCTCTGTAAGGTCCACCCAGAGACAGTCCATGAATTACAATATACAACATTTATTTAATAGCTGAAATAAGTAAGCATCATTTTTCGGGGGCATGTTTTGGGGACTTTGAATTTTCCATATTCCTGTCTCAGCCTTTCAAGTGCTGGGATTACAGATGTGTGTCACCACAGCAGGAATTCACACTTAGGAAGATAAGTACAGAACAATTAAGACAAGACTGAAAAAGATTCTTTGGGGCAAATCAAAACTAAGGAGAAGAGGGCTGGTGGTGTTACCCCAATTCCAACTACACGGGAGGGTGAGGCAGGCTGAGACAGGTTGAGGCAGCAGGAATAGCAACTTCACTGCCAGCCTGGGCAATTTAGCAAGAACTTGCAAGAGAAAGAAATGAAGAGAGTCAAGATGTGGTTGTGACATACCTCGGTGTGAGAAATAAGAATGCTCGTTGGCATTGAGAAATTCAAGGATAATGTATTAGAAAAACCATCACCAGCATCATGGCAGGGATGGGACCAGATTGCTGAAATTATTATTATTTTTATTAAATTGTACTGGGGATCGAACTCACGACTGCCTGCTTGCAAGGCAGGCACTTATGCCGCTGAGCTAAATCCCCAGCTCCAAGATTGCTGAAATTAATTATTAGAGAGTAGATGGGAACGATAAGAAAGAGCACTATGTTACTACTAAAACACTCTGAAAAGCAAGGATATATACCAACACACTTATCTGATTTTAGATTTTCAAATACATTTCTTTATTTTACAAATGAGAATAGTAGTGCGGTCAACCTCTGGAGAGATTACAACATTGTGATAATCACCTAGTTAGGACTTGAAAGTACTTTGCAAACACAATAGACAACATACAATTTATCTGATCTCTATTATATTGCGATACGTTACTAACCATATTTATTCTGGAGTTTACATAGCATATGTTCGTTATCTTCGGGTTTTATTATAGATTCAGTAGATACTGTAAAGTGTTTCTGAATTGACTTCCATCTTTCTACTCATACCACAAATTGCGGTCAAATTTTTTCTAAAATAAAAGAGAGAGCCAGGGGTATGTATAGCTCAGTGGCACAGCGCCTGCCTGGCAAGTGCAACGTCCTGAGTTCGATTCCCAGGACCAAAAGATTAAAATAAAACAGAAAGCACGTGGTATAGTCGGGAAGGAATGTAAGTCGTGGAGCCTGAAAGATCTGGGTTCCTAACCACGCTCTAATGTCACTAGACACAGAAATGACACATTCCGCACAATGGTCCCTCCCTAACTCCAATAAGGGTAAATTCCCCTGAAAAAGGTCTGTCAAACAAAACATGCAGACGTCTCCACTGTTCACATAACTTGTCCCAATCGACTCCTTCCTACAAACTATCCAGCGGAAAGAGACGGGTAAGATGCCTTTTTGCTTTAATTCTCCTAACAATCACATTTAATGTAGTTTTTGTGTGATTGAAGCCCACATAGTCCCTTTTCTTTCAGTTCACCTACTAACCCCAATTCGAGTTAAGAGACCCGGAAGGCAACTCGGAAGAAGAATCCACCCTTCCGCTTCTTTCTAACCAATGGTCTCAGGTTTGAGAATCTACAGTCTGGGCGGGGCCCACTCTCTGGTACGCAGGGTCGGAGGCGAAAGATGGAGGTCGCGCGTGCGCAGTGGCATTGGCTTTCCTTCCGGTGCGCCCAGCGCAGAGGCCGTAAGGACGGGAGTACGTACTCACGCACGCACGTCCTTCTTTCGCGCCGGCCGTGGCAGTTCCCGTGTACGCCAGCAACGCTGTTCATTCTGTCAAGATGCTACGGGCTTGTCATTTGCAGGGCGTGACCGCTGCGGCCCAGGTGAGCGCGGGGATTCCTGATGAAAGTGCATGAAGAGGCTAACTGGGGACAGCCAAAAGAAAATGGGGACGATTTTGGCGCTGTCTAGGCCCAGGGGCAAAGATATATGTCTGAGGAGCCCGGGGCGGGCCAGGTTAGCTCCCCACTCGGAAGTTCGCTGAGCTGGGATACTTGCGGGTTACTGCTGGAGCCTGCTGAGGTATCGAGAGGTAGCGGGGAGGCGCGGCCTCGGTGACTTGTCATCCATTCAGCACGGCGATGCCCGCGGCGGGGACCAATCCTGGCTGCTGTCCTCCGAGCCGTTGGTTGGGCGCGAGTTGAATTTCCAATGGTGAAGGTCGTGGCGGGAGAACTACAATTCCCAGCAGGACGCACGGAGCCTCAGCCTGTTATATCTTTAATAAGGAGGTGCTCGGACTGCTTAAGAGAGTCCGCATTTTAGGGGTCAAGGTTGTAATTAACTAGGAGGGGCTTTCTTTTCATAGCTGAGCGCACTTTGCACCATCCTGACTCCAAAAAGCAAAATACTTTACGTTTATGGAGCTTAAACCCTTGGTACTTGAAGCAGGGCAAGAGTCATGACCTTGTGCTCATTCGTAAGATTAGCCTGAGACTCTGTCTCCTGGTGCTGGCACAGCTGTGGCTGACATTCAGGGAGGCCTCTAGACACCAGCTTTTTTGTTCATTTTAATCTTGCAGAACTGTCAAAATAACTTGCTAAATTTGACAAAAATCTATTTACTTTGCTCAAGATTTTTAGAAAATTTATATTTTGAGACACTGTTGTATTCCAAAACAGACAGAGACTAGAGTAGTATTCTCCCCACCCCCAGGTTTGCTTCTCTGCCATTTACTGGGGAAGGATAATGAGCCTTTTCTCTAAGGAAACCATATTGGAATCCATATTGATTTACTATTGTAATGTAAGGAATACCACACATCCAGCAGCTTAGAACAGTGCACACTGATTATTTTACAATTTCTGTAGGGTAGAAGTTTAGACCTGAATGTGTAGGTTCTCTGCTTAGAGTTACAACAAGGATACGAACATATTTGCCATGGTGTGGTTCTCGTTTGTAGATCAAGGTCTTTGTCCAAGCTCATACAGTTCTCGTAGGACTGACGTACCAGTTTTATTGCAGTCTATCGCCAGCCACTGCTGTCAGTTTCTGGTGGCTGCCAGCAGTTTCTTGCCCTAAGGCCCTCAGAGGTCATTTGTAGGACAAATAGTTGCTTTCTTGCGCTACTGGGAGCTTGTCTGTCACTTCAAAATCTCTTACTTTCCTGTCTCTGATCTCTAGACCCAAGAGGTAAATTATGCGATTATGTTACATTCAATTAATTAGAGTCACCTATTTTGGGATCCTCATTAGAAAATCTAAAAAACTAATTAAATAACACAGTATGAATTCTTTTCTAGCTCACAACCAAGCTTCCTGAAATTGTCTTACAGAATTCATTAGTCTGTTCTCACCATCTCAAATCATTTTATAGCATTTGATATTGCTACTTTATAAAATCTTTTACATTTTGGCTTTCCTCCAAAGTAGGAATCTATAGTATCTCAGACCTCATTTACCCTTTATTTCTCATTTTTTATTACTGAGTCTGCTTTTTTACCTCTAAATATTCCCCTTCTGATTTTTATATATACTTTTAGCTAGAATTATATCCACTCAAAATTTATTCCCTAGCCATATGACTCTTTAGCCTCCTCTTTTTAGCCTTGCACCTATATTTCTAGTCCAGTCTTTTTTTTTTTGAGACTGAGTATTGCTATGTGCCCTAGGTTGGCAGAGCCTTTTACTCTTTTACTTGCAGTCTTCCTGCCTCAGTGCTGCGATTAGACAATATGCCTGCCACCCTGACCAACTTGTACTTTTCTACATTCTTACTCAATTTTATTGTTATACAGATTATGTAATTTAGTCAAGTCCCATCTTAAATTTTTTCCTGCATTTACTATTTCTCAAAATTTTTCACATAGTGGTTAGTAAATGCTATTTATTTATTTATTCAAGGCAGGGTTTTGCTTATATAGTACACATTGGCCTTGAACTCACTATGTAGCCCCGGCTACCCTGGCTGTTGTGGTGATCCTCCTGCCTCAGCTCCAAGGTGTTGCAATTACAGGTGTGTGCCACCATGCCCACTTGTTTTTGGTTTTTGTGGTATTGGAAATCAGACTCAGGTGTTAGAAATCAAACTCAGGACCTTGCACTTGTCAAGCAGACACTGTGCCATTGAGCTATATCCCCAGCCATTTTTAAATTTTTTTGAGACAGGGTTTGTCTATGTAGATGTAGATCAGTCCTTTAAATCACTGTGTAGCCTAGGCTGTCTTGAACTTGTGGTGGATCCTCCTAACTCAGCCTTCAGAGTGCTGGAATTATAGGCATGTGCCACCACGCCTGGCTTTAATTAAATCTTAAATACATACATATCATGTCCTGCTCTTCAGTGACATCTCATCACATAAACTCTTGCCATACCCACCAGGTCTTTATAGTTTGACTCTTTAAGTTTTACTTTTCTTCCTTACTCTGTTCTTCTGGTATCTCCAGCATATGCCTCACTGCATTTTGATTTGGTGTTTAACTTCCTACACATTTTTGGTTAGTACATTCCCTTCCTGCTGGTGTTTTCTCAAATATTACTTTCTTGCCAGAGAGGCCTTATGAAACATAGACTTAAGGCCACTTTCTCCTTCCTTGCATCATTGTCTGTACATGGTATTAGTAGATTTTAGTACTACCTGACATTATAATGTCTATTTATTATGTTTCCCACATTTAAAATGTGTGCTTCAGAAGGAACGTGTCCATATTGTTCATTTCTGTATTTGCAGTACTGAAAGTCCCTTGCTCCTAGTAGATGCTCAACTAGGGGTATATTTGTGATGTGTTTGAGTGACAGAATGAGTGTGTTCTATGAATTAGGTGCATATGGCCTTCCTTTAGGCCCTTCATAGATTTTGGTACCTTTCTTATTGTATTACTCAGGATTCTCCAGAGAAACAGAATCAGTGGGATTTCTTTTAAGTTATGAAGTTGCCAAGTCCAAGATCTCCAGTGTGGGCCGGCACACTCAAGACCCAGGAGAGCCAGTGGTGCCGTTTTAGTTCAGAGGCGAGTAGCCTGGAGTCTTGGGAGAGCAGCTGGCATACTTCGCTTCTGAAGGCAATGTGCTGGAGAATTCCTTTCTCCTTTTTGTATTCAGTCCTTCAGCTGATTGGACGGATACCGGTTTAAATGTTAATCATATCCAAAACACCTGCCAGCTTGACACAAAATTAACCACAGAGATACTATCTATTTACTCTTTAAGTAGAGTAAAAATGTGTTATTCTTACTCTTTTTCCAGAAAGATGCTGCAGAACTTTGATCCTTTGGGTTTATTTTTTCCTAGACCCAGTGTAGTGTCACTGAACCCAATCTTTTGAGGCAGGCATTGGGTTTGGAGGACTTAGGCTTTCAGCCTTGCCTTGTCTTCTTCTGAACTGCAGACTTGGGAATAGTTATTTGCATATGTAGTAGACTTTCTGTTTTTACCTTCAAAGGAGAGGAAGAAACATTATTCTTAAAGGTCAACCAAACAAGCTTATTTAACTAAAGACCAAGTTCGATATCCTGGCTAATTTAGGATTGCCTCCTGCTGTAATAATGTGTGTGTGTGTGTGTGTGTGTGTGTGTGTGTGTGTGTGTGTGTTTGTGTACACTTGTGCACGTGCTGGCTTTTAACCACATATGCTAGTAATTTTGTAATTATACAGCCTGCTGTTTGTACCTACCACCTATGTAGAAACCCTTTTTTCCCCTCCCCCCTCCTAGAGATCTTTTCTTTATTCTCATTTTTGTATCTCTAGATCAGTGGCTTAGACACCATTTGGAAACACGTTTTATGTAATTCAGTATACTTAAGTGAGAATATATAAAATCTATTCACACATATTTACAGGAAAATCTAAAGTATCAAGTTGTCTCTTTTGTCATACTGATTAGCATCTGCCATTTCAATAACTGAAGAGCATTTTTTCTCTTTGATATAGAATATGATTATGTGGACAGATAATGCTGCATTAATATCAGATTTACTGAACTTTTGTGGGATATGCTTTTTAACCTAAATATGGGCTTCTTTTTTTTTTTTTTTTTTTTTTTGTCTTTTTGCTTTTTATTGGTACCAGGGATCGAACTCACGACTGCCTGCTTGCGAGGCAGGCGCTTATGCCGCTGAGCTAAATCCCCAGCCCCAATATGGGCTTCTTGTAAAAGATGTTAAGAGAAAAAGTTGTATTGTTGCATATTCTGTATTTCAAATGTGGAAATCACCATCGATTTTGAGTGTCTTTTGTTTATATTGAAGAAATCCTTATGATAAAATCCACCAAACCTTGTCAATTAGAGGAATCAGTAATCTAACTAAGAACCTCCAGATAAGGTTCATATGAGGAGACTTCCGTTACAGTCTGCATTTCTAGGTTGCAATGCTGGATTATGGTTTCTTTGTAAATGTTCACTTTAGTTTGGTAGAGCTAGAAAATGGATAGTCTGTATGAGAACATTACATGGGAATTTTATGTTTTTTCATGCTTTTTTGGTTGTTAAAATTGTTTCTGCAGGTTAGAAGCAGCAATGTACCTTATAACATTTATTGCAAGATAATATGACAAGACAAATTGTTTTGAAACAGTATTTTTCTTTCTATACCATAGTCATTTTTAAATAAAAAATGATTCCAGAACTAAGAAGTGGATAATATTTTATGCATTAAAGTTGGATATTTAGGTTATGTATAATTCAGAGGTATATAACTTGGTGCTTGAGAGAACTCTGGAAGCATGCTTCGTGTTTGGCAGTACTTCTTACATATAGCACCAGTATACAGGCAACAAAAGATAAAACTTCATTAAAATTTAACTTTTGTGCATCAAAGAATGCTCAGAAGAGTAAAACGAATGAGAGAAAATATTTTCAAATAATATATCTGACAAAGTTCTAGTATCTTGAATATGTCAGGAACTGTGATAACTCATAACTAAAAGACAACTCAAAAAATGGGAAAGGACTTGTAAGTGGCCAAGAAGCATATGGAAAAACTCTCAAAGTCCTTTGACATTAGGAAAATGCAAATCAAAAGTACAATGAGATTTCCAGTTCACACTCACTAGATGCTTATAATATAAACACAAAAAAGTGTTGATGAAGACAGAAATTGGAATCCTCCAACGTTGATGGGAATGTATAATTGTGCAACTGCTATGGAAAACAATTTGGCTGTTCTTCAGAAATTTAAATATAGAATTGCTGTATGATCCTGAAAGCCCTCTCCCCTACAAAGAATTGGAAATGAAAAACTGTTAGATGAATGTTCATAACAGCCCTATCAACAATAGCTGAATGGTGGACAATCCAAATGACCATCATCACATTAAAACATAGTATATCTATATAATAGAGTGTTACACTCAGTCATAAACATACAAACTTACATTCATTTACAAACCTGACTTACAAGGTATATTTGTTTATGTGTTCCAGTGTGGATGAACATGAACAAAAAGTAACTTGAGTTTTCTTTTTGGGTAGATGAAAATGTCCTAGAGTCAGTAATGAAGGTTGTATAGCACTGTGGAGTATTAAATAACAGTGAATGGTTAAATTGTGAGGTTTATGTTTAGGGATTTTTGGGGGGGGCGGGGCACTGGGATTGAACTCACAACCACGTGCTTGCAAGGCAGGCGCTTATACCGCTGAGCTAAATCCCCAGCCCATGTTTAGAGAATTTTGCCACACAAAGAAGAAAGCCTGCCATAGATATTTATAGATTGCCACAAATATACAGACAGAGCTTCTCTCTCTCTTTCTCTCTTTCTCTGTCTCTCTCTCTGTATCTCTCTCTCCCCCCTTTCTTCCCCCAAATTTGAACAGGTTTCCCTTAGCCAAAGACAGACACTAATGACTTTTCAAACACAGAGCAGTTGCACCTGATTTAAGTCTACTGAAAGTGTTTCTGTCTGTGAATTGAAGATACTAGTTTGATTAGCTATAGCTACCATGAGCTTAGGGTAAAGCAATATTACTTATTTCCTCACTTAGTTCTTGGGTTTGACTGGGTTCAGTTGGGCAACTCTTAACTTATTGGCCCTCATAGTTTGCATTCCGCTCTTGGCTGAAGCTAATGTCACCTCCAAGTCTTTGTTACTGTCATGCCTTGCAGTTGATACTGACTATAGCTGACACCTTAAGAATGACTGTTGGCTGAAAACCTTCATGTGGCATCTTTGTGTGTCTGGGCTTCCTCACAGTTTGCTAGTGGTTTCTGAGAGTATGTGTGATGAGAGGCAAGTAAATTATGAAAGTCTTTTTTGAGGATGCAGGATTCGAGATAGAGTCTCATTATGTAGTTCAGGCTAGTCTTGAACTTAGCGTGTAGCTTAGGCTGGCCTTGAGCTCAAGGTGATCCACCTGCCTTGGTGTCCTGAGTGCTGGAATTACAGGCATACACCACCATGCCTGGCCTAAAGCCTTGTTTAATACAAAAGTATATAGAACTCATTTTTGACGGAAGTGGCAAGTTTCT
Source organism: Cavia porcellus (assembly GCF_034190915.1). Lineage (NCBI taxonomy): Eukaryota > Metazoa > Chordata > Mammalia > Rodentia > Caviidae > Cavia > Cavia porcellus. The sequence goes on along the minus strand of NW_026947501.1, from coordinate 38,301,255 downwards.
GAAAGACCATTTGGTACAGAAATATTGTTGCTGCTGATTTTTGTTCAGCCCTCCAACTGTAACAACTACAAACTTTCTCAGAACCCTCTGAAATTTTGTCTCATTACAGCATCAGGATTGGAACCAGGATCTTGCCATATAAATCACATCCTTGAATATGACCCATTGGGGATATCTTCTTAGGTCTTTCCTTTTTGATGGTGTTGCATTAAATTGAAAGCATTTTTTCCTTGAGTGGTACAAAAAAGTTTTTGTCTTATTATTTGATGAGAAAAGATAACATAAAATTTACACTTAATGTAGTAGTTAAAACATTGAGTTCTTAGTGTGTGAGTAAATAGATCAGTGGGTCAAAATAGGAAATTTAAGTTCATTTAAGAATTTACAGTTGAGCGTAACCTGAACTCACAGCAACATAGCAGCCCTAGGTGCCTTGGGCAGGCAGAAGGAGACTACATGACCAGCAGGGTATGCTGAGGACATTGAAGGTGCTACTGACCATGGTCATGGGATTGGCAGCTGTCTTACCCAGCAGTGGACCAACAGAGGCTTTGTGACAGTGATCAGAAACTTTGAGAGGCAAACTTAGAAAAAAAAAACATTCATCTGTTAGTCCAGATTTTCTTTTTTTTTTTTTCCAGAACCAGGGATCAAACTCTCAATCTTGCACTTGCCAGGCAGGCACTTACACTGCTGAGCTAAATCCCTGGCTCATTCATCTTTTGAGAGAACAGATTATTCTGATTGAACAACTTGAAGCAGGAAAAAAAAAATGATTAGAATGTGAATACTCATGGGATAAGCCACACAGAGATAGAGTGGCGAGTAGGTGTATTGATACAGAATAACTTAATGAGACCTGTAGGCTTCTTTTTATCACCATCTTTTTTTCATTTTCTTTCTTTCTTTTTTTTTTTTTTTTGTATCAGGCATCAAACTCATGACCTTGAGCTTGCTAGGCAAAAACCTGTGCTACTAAACTATATCCTCAGCCCTTGTCACTGTCCTTTTAAGCTTTACCAGATAAAAGGCAACAGGTCCTATATATTAAGTTATTTCAGAGAAAGGTGGAAAGGTGAAAGCAGGAGAGGGGGAGCGAAAAACCCTTGTATCTGAATAAAAAGGTGGGCAGATGCTGTTCTGAAGTTTTTGTCGATGTGATCCTGGTAGAGACCCCTTTAAACTCAGGGTGCAGAGTTTAGGATTGCTAACAAAAGTGCTTCTGAACTTGTGAGAAGGAAAAAATGGATAGTAAACATCCACTCAAACAGTTTGATAGACAGACACAATGATAAATCCGCAAAAACATCCACCGTAGAAGGATTAGGGAGAATGGAGGGAAAGTCTCCTGATTATTGGATCTGAGAATTGAGCATCAGTGGACCTAAAACCAGAGTGAGGATTCCATCAACTTTAAGGAAGAAGCTATGTTGTGAATGGAGGAGTAGCCCTCTTCTGTGACGAGTGCCAAAAATGGATACTGGCCAAGGAGCTTCTCAGTTTTTCTTTGATTTGTCAATTCTTACATGAGGAGTTCTTTTTCCAAACTGAAAGAAACCACAAATATAAAGGTGACCTAAATGAAATGATAATTAATATAGTTATTACTACTTCACTACAAATTTATATAAATTTACTATAAATTTATATAAAACACATTTGCATTGATAAAAATTGCTGACCTTTATCAAATTAAATTCTTGAGAGTAAAAATTCCCAATAAAAATGGAAAAAATGGAATAGATTTTAGTCTGTTAAAGGTAGCATTTCAAATTATTGGAAAAAATGGGTTGGTTTATAAGTTAGGGACAACCTAACACAACCGAAGACATATGGGGGGGAAAGTTGAATTTATACCTCACACTTTACACTAGTTTCAAAGATTTAAGTAGTTCTCCCTCTGTATTAAGTCCCTTATTTTTATGAAATGGTATACTGTTTATAATCTGTATATCCTCTTCTGTACTTTGTCACCTTTGGATACTAGTAATATGTAGTACAGTATAAGTAAGTGTTGTTATACTGTATTGATAAGGAAAAATGTCTGTGTTCAGTGTGGATGAAATTTTGTTTTTTCTTTTCAAATATTTTCAGTGTGCAGTCAACTGATTGAATCCATGGAGTTGGAAGCTGTAGAGATGGAGGGTATACTATAGTTTAAAAAAGTAAGCATAAGTCATGAAAGTAGAAGAAAAGATAGGCATGGTGGTGCATGTCTGTATCCCAAGTATCCGGGAGGCTGAGGTAGGAGGATTGTGGCAAGTTCAAGGCCAGTGTGGGCTACATAGTGACAGGTCCAGCCTGAACTACATAGTGAAACCATGTCTTAAAAGGAGAAAAAAAAGGAGAAAAGAAACCCATGAAAGATTGTTTTATAATCTGAATGTGACCCTGTAAAAACTGTAGAAGACAAATTTGACTGTGTTAAAGTACATTTGTCTTGCATGGCATAAGCTACTGTAAACAGAGGTAAAAAGAAGGTCACAAACTAGACAAAAACATTTGTAGTGTACAAACATATGGCTAATTTCATATGTAAATAGCACTTTGACCAAAGGATATGAACAAGATTAATCTAATTTTTAAAACTGAGCAATGGTTACACTTTTATTATATAAATGAAGTTATGATTAGAATGACTATTTTCAACTTTTAGATTGTCAGTGATAAAAACTTGGTAACTGTTGGAGAAAATAAAAAATATACTCTCATTACTATGGGACAGTATTTGGCAAATTTTACTTTTAAAGATTGACCTCAAGATCATATATTTACAGTATTATTGTAACAAAAATTTAGACAGAACCTCAGTGTTCATCAGTAGGGGCTGGTTATCACTACATTAAGAGCTATACAACAAGATACCGTATTGCTGTAAAATCTATGAAAAGGCCTTTCATATACTGGTATACAGTGATTTAAAATGTATTATTCTTAGGCGCTGGGGATTTAGCTCAGTGGCATAAGTACCTGCCTTGCAGGCAGGTGGTCATGAGTTCAATCCCCGGTACCAAAAAAAATTAAAATAAAATAAAATATATTATTCTTAGAGCTGGATGTGGTGGCACATACCTGAAGTCGTACATCTCAGGAGGCTGAGATAGAATGTTTACCATGAGTTTGAGGCCAGCCTGGGCTACATAGTTCAAGATCAACCTGAATTACATAGTGAAACCCACCTCAGAAACCAAAATAAAATAAAATATATTATTTTTGAATGAACCTTAGTGTTACATATTGTGACATCTGTGTAAAAGTGGGGAGGCTGAGGCCAGTGTGCTTCTTTAGTCTAGAGGGACTTTACACAAAGTCCCTCTGGATAAATAAACAGTATCATCAGTTGCCTTTGGAGAGGGGAACTGGGTTGCTGGGGAACAGACCTTTAATAGAGACTTTACTCTACTTGTATTTAAACCTTTTGAATATCGATTTTAAATTTCAAGTTTTAACTTTAATATTTCCCATCAGATAAAGTATATTTAATTCAAAGGAGCAAAGTCAAGAAAGTATAAGATGGATAATAAAACAGGCTAAAATTATTGATGTAAATTAGTGATCTGAAACTCTAGCACTGGATTTAACTTCATATATGGAATCGGTTATTAAGCTTACTCTTCCAGTTAGCTACTTATCCATTGTTAACAGTGCCTTTGCTTGTGCCCCAAAAACCTGTTTTTACTCTGAAATGTTTAAAAATATGACCTTCAGTGGCTGTGTGTGGTGGTGCATGCCTGTAATCCCAGCATTTGGTAGTCTGAGGCAGGAGGATTGCTGTGAGCTCAAAGCCAGCCTATGCTGCATAACATATAGTGAGTCCCTAGTTTTTCCTCCCTGAGTTACAAAGTAGACTTAAAACTAGATGCAGCTCTGTTTACAGTTTTATATCACCAGCATAGAATAGGAGTGAAACACCCTTTTTTGATAAACATAGTTCAGAAATGTTGAGAATTCTGCATGTTAGGTGATAATTGAAATAACTTAAAAAACAAGTATATCTACTTTATATGTTTTAAGATGTCTTTTTTTGTCCTTTTTAAAATGTTCTAATACATTCATTAGATATTTGCCTCTAGGTTTTGGCAAATGAGCCATAAATTGCAACTAACTCTACAGTAATTTCATGTGATCATATGATATTTTATTGAAGCTAAAAATATTTTTAAAAGGAAATTTATGATTTTGTGATATTTAGGTACTTTTTTTTCCTTTTTAACAGACAGGTACTCACCATGCGGTAGAGGCTTGTCTGGAGTTTTTAGACTGAAATAGTTTTCCTGCCTCAGTCTGCTGAGTAACTGGGACTGTGACACACCACTCAGCCTGGCTTTTAGATACAGTTTCATTAAGGAACATAGAGAAAGCATTTTTCCCCTTGATTTGCTGCAATCGAGTTTTCTAAATGGTATTAACATATTTTATGCCTAGGGGTGTAGCTCAGTGGGAGAATGCTTGTCTAGCATGCATGTGCAAGGCTCTGTATTTAATTCCTAACACACACAAAAGAAATTACTTATGGATTCAATAGTATGAGTTTTTAAATTGATATAAATAATTTTAAGTTTATCAAACCTTCCCCCAAATAGTATTTAAATGCTTATTTGTTTGCTTAATTTAAGAGACCATATATTGGTTAGAAACATTTGGGTTTGTGTTTCATTTTGATTAAAACAAATTGTGAAGCATATCCTCCCCCCCATCCCGGTCATTTTGCTTTAATCATAGACTTACGTGAAGATACTTTCTGTACTTGAGCATTTACAAGATCAGTTACATTTTTTTCTAAAAGTCTTGGTTTTTAGTCTGGTGATACACTAGCATAAACTAAAACTTGACTTTTAGATGAATACTGTAGGGTTCTCTGGCTACATAGTTTACAAATGGAATACTCAGTTTTCTAGTATTAAGCTAAGCTTAGATCTTTTTCATGAGTGGATTCATATGTATTCTATGCTATATTTTAGCTAGGTTCTGGGGGTGATTTTTCAGATGTCTAAATTGCATTTACAAAGTAAACTGCATAAAATAGATATTTTATGCTATTTATTTTTTTCTGGCCAATTAAGAAACCATATAGCAAATCTCAATGATTTCAAAGAAGTAACTGTCATACATAACACTAAAAAATTGACTACTAATTGGTCAGTCTGATATCCTCTTTTTAAAATATTAAAAGTAATTTTAATGTGAGTCTTAGGGTATAAGAAGCATAGCTGTTTTTAAGAATCTATAAATATGTTTCATAGTAAATTGATCCTGAAAGTAAAATATTATGTTTAATGATAACATTTATAATAAAAATATTATATTAGCATCTCTAAAAGCTTTCCAGATTTCTTTTAAGTGTTTTGTTCTGTTCGTTTGGTTTTTAGTACTAAAGATTGAACCCAAAGCATTTTTACTTTTTAAGGCAAGCTATCACTAAGTTACCTGGGCTGGACTCAAACTTGCAGTCATCCTACCTCAAACTTCAGTCATTGTCCCAACATGCTGGGATTACAGGTGAATCTCCATGCCCATCTAACTAAAATTGGTTTTTCTGTTTTCTGCTTCTTTAGAGTTGTTTCTGTGGGAAGTTTGTCCTCCGTCCATTGCGACCATGTCGTAGATACTCTACTTCAAGGAGTTCTGGGTATGTAGTATGATTTTGTGGAACCAAGCTTTTTACGAGTGCTGCTAAGGGTGTGTGTGTGTGTGTGTGTGTGTGTGTGTGTGTGTGTTCTTTGAATATGGAAATAGCTGCCTAAAACATTTTATTAAGGAATACAGCACTACTGCTTTATTCCTGGTATTCCTTTGTGGTCTGTACCAGTGATCAATTTGTGAGATATCTCACATCACAAGAAGCGATGTATAGTACAGTAAGGGACTTTGAGAGAAAAGAAAGCAAGTTCACATTCACATAACCTTCAGTATAATACATTGTTGTACTTGTTGTGTTTTATTAGTGATTGTTGTTAGTCTCTTAACTGTGCTTAATTTGTAAATTGAACTTTACTATAGATATGTATGCATAGAAAAACATAGCATATAGAGTTTGGTACTGTTTACACTTTTAGGCATCTAATTGGAGGTCTTGGAATATAGCCCCTTACATAAGGAGGAACTACTGTACATGTACAACAGTTTTGATATAATATCTTAGGAGCACCTTCTGGAGCATTATTTATCTGTCAGTACAAATCTGGTAATTTTTTTGCTTTTTGGTAATTGTATGGCATCCAAGGCAGAACCCTGGCTCCACCAAATGCTATCTTTTATTCTGTGACAATAGATTTATATCCAGGACTCAGCATGGTATGACTTTATAAAGCTTTTGTTCTGTTTGATATTTTATTATCTTTTGTAAAGGTTTACTTTATTTTACTTACGAAATGCTTACTTAAGGAAGAATAACCTAGAAAGTTAGTGATAGTTCTTTTTTTGGGATTCAGAGTGAATATAATTATAAACATTTTTGATTTATTATTTCTATCCTCGGTACTGTCTTTTAAAAAACATATCCATAAATATTTTCTTTTGCACACATGGTAAAAATACATCAGGGAAAAGGGAAAGGTGGTATGCAGCTGTGGTAGTAAACGTGGCAGTTGTGATCTGAGTCAGTAGTAAAAGTAGTAGAAACTCCAGACCTTTCAGAGTCTTTCATTGGTCCAGGAAAGTAGGTGACAGGAGAACCAAAAACTGTAAGTGTGTTTCTCCTTTCTTTCACTTAGGGTGACTGCTGGCAAAATTGCTGGAGCTGGCCTTCTGTTTGTTGGTGGCGGTATTGGTGGCACAATTCTGTACGCCAAATGGGATTCCCATTTCCGGGAAAGTGTAGAGAAAACTATACCTTACTCTGACAAACTCTTTGAGATGGTCCTTGGTTGTGCACCTTATAATGTTCCATCGCCAAAGAAGTCGGTAAGAGTTTTAAACAGTATTTTGGTTTATTCTGTGTAATACTTTTTTTTCCTTTTTTTTTTGGTACTGGGAATCAAACTCATGACCTCACCCCTGCCAGGCAGGCATTTAGGCTGCTGAGCTAAATCTCCAGTTGTGTAATACTTTTAAATGCAAGTTGTTTTCATCTTGAAAATACTATACATGTATAATTCAGTGCAACTTGGCAGATGTATGTTGTATTCTCTTCAAATCAAACTGACAGTAATCTGTATATGTAGACTCTTGAGTCTTTGTAGGATTTCTGTCACTCAGCAGTGGGTGCTGTCAGTTAAGGCTACCTTGTGTGTTACATGAAGTAAATGAAGGAAGCATGTTTGGCAGAGGTTATCATGGTTCCTTGTGGACTATGGAGCACAGATGTAGTGGTGTGTTAGCCCATACCACTGCAGCTATCAAGTTCTGACTCAGAACACTAAAAACATAACCCAATAGTTAGTAATGGCTCCTTTAGATCATAAAACAAAGTCAAAGAATTTGCAGCCACATGCTGATTGGCTGACAGGAATATCTCCTAAGATTCCTGGAACTTTATGGATGTTCTTCAGGGTTTTTTCCTCCTCACAAGGCTTGAATATTTTTTTTAACTCACGTTACATTTGTTTTTCATTTAAACATACCTCCTTGTGAAAAACACACACACATGCACAAAAGGGTATAGATTTTGTGCTTCTTGGCATTTCTTTATTCTATGAAGATGGTCATGACCAATCAGTTCATTCTTAGAAACTACGTCAATTTTTGCTTTCCAGTATCTAACATGACCTAGATAGCAAGACTATTACAAAGATAGTGTTTGGGAAACAATGTTCTCCGACTTCCTCTCACCTTTGTCTAGCCTAACCAGACTTTTTCAGAATGTTTCTGGCTTCTCTTCTATCTACATCATTTTTTAAAAATTTTTATTTTGAAGGTAGTAAAATACAACAGGACAAGATAGAATAAAGTCAAGTGTAGTGAAAGTCATATAGAACTTCACAGCAGGTTACCGGGATAACAGTAATACGATCACAGTGTATCTCATTATCTTCACGATAGTTGTTCTTTCAATCATGTATATCAAAATAAAGTTAAATACAGAACATTATAGAACTTATCAAAACAGAATATTGAATACAGCAGTGCCATTAATCAGAATAAAGCAAAACAATAATAAAAATATTTGCCTTCAAAGAGATGGTAGAAGGAAATCCCCCCTTATTGGCTATGGTCAACCTCCCAAGAGATGCTTAGATCTCTGGTTCCCATTTGCTAACAGGGGGCAGGGGAAGTAGGGTAGGGGAAATGGGATGTTTGACTCTCACCCTGTGCACCAGTAGGCTCACTATTGCTTAGCAGAGAGGCAGACTGGTTGCTTGGTTTCCCAGCATCCTAAGATCCAACATGGCGTGGATCTCAGGAGACACTGGTGGTTCTCCCCCTGGAGGGGCCGCAGCCTGCCACACCACAGCCGCTTACCAGGGAGGGGAGCTGCTTGCTTGGTTTCCCAGTGCCCTAAGTTCCAACATGGCGCAGATCTCAGGAGACACTGGTGGTTCTCCCCCTGGAGGGGCCACAGCTTGCCACACCACAGCAGCTTACCAGGGAGGGGAGCTGCTTGCTTGGTTTCCCAGCATCCTAAGTTCCAACATGGCGCAGCTCTCAGGAGACACTGGTGGTTCTCCCCCTGGGGCAGCTGCAGCCTGCCACAGCACAGCTGCTTACCAGGGAGGGGAGCTGCTTGCCTGGTTTCCCAGCATCCTAAGTTCCAACATGGCGTGGATCTCAGGAGTAGCTGGTGATTCTTCCCCTGGGGTGGCTGCTGTTTCCTATGTCATTTATTTTTGCAGATTTTTTTTTTTTTTTTTTTTTTTGGTACTGGGGATCGAATTCATGATCTAGTACTTACCAGGCATGCGCTTATGCCGCTGAGCTAAATCCCCAGCCCATCATTTATTTTTTTATATGAACTTTAAAATGTGTATAGTGGGGCTGGGGGTTTAGCTCAGCGGCATAAGCGCGTGCCTTGCAAGCAGGCAGTCATGACTTCGATCCCTGGTACCAATAAAAAGGAAAAAGACAAAAAAAAAAAATGTGTATAGTGACTGAGGGAAACTTTTTTTTTAATGAGACAGGGTTTTGTTATGCAGTTTAGGCTGGCTTGAACTCAAGGCAATCCGCCTGCCTCAGCCTCCCAAATGCTGGAATTATAGGTGTATATACTATGCCTGGCAAAAGAGACAATTTTGCAGTTGTGTCATCAAAGAGTAGAATTGTGTGGGTTCATTCTAAAATCTTAGGTCTATTTTAAGTTGTATGACCTATGGAAAATAGCTGGAAATTGTTCCAGGAGCATGGAATCTGGATGCAGTATAGAGCAATGTACTTTCCTTCCTCAACATTATTTCAAGTGAGGGTCTTTGTAGATGAATTCTTTATCTGAGATAGCTTTGGCCTCTCCTCACTTCATTGATATCTTGCAGAATACTTTCACTTGCATAACTCGATATACCTAGTCCCTCCTACCTCAAAATTTAATAGTCCTCACAATTTGCCTTTTGTGTGTGTTTGGGGGCGGGGGCTGTATGAATCCAGAATCCAGGATACTACACATGCTAAGCATGAGTTATACCAATGAGGTATACTCCCAGCTCCCTGAATTTGCTTGCTTTTTTAAAAAAAAATGGATCACTTCATAAATTTGCATGTTATCTTTGTGCAGAGGCAAGGCTAATCTCTATCATTCCCGTTTAGTATGTGTGCTACCAACTTGAGCAACAGATTTGCTATCTTCTAATCTAGACCCATTGTTTTCTTCTACCCCCAACCAAAGTCTTTCCCATCTTCCTCCCAGATCTCTTCTCCAAGTGAATTAAGCCATCTCCATAGCAGTACTAGAGAATATTGTAAAATCGGCACTGCATGTTTTCATGATACCACTTACTGGGAACTTCTAACCTTTTGCTATTGTTTAGCCATATAGTGGAAAAGATAGAGAGACTTTAAATATTGTCCTACATGCTGAATAAAGAAAGTAAATCCAGCAGTGGTTGAATGTCAGTCTAAGAACTTGCCACGGGGTTCCTTTATTGCTACAGTTTGTCTTTTTGCCAGTTCTTCAGTTGACACATGGTGCCTGTGGCAATCAAGCTTTTATTTACTTTTCCAGTCTTTTGTTTTAGCTTTATACCTGTGGTCTTTGTTACAGATATGCCTTGTATGTACCTTTCATTCAGTCAACAAGTAAATCAAGTGGTTACTATGTTCCAGGCACTGATTTAAGTGTCTTGGTTAGTGTGTAAGCCCAGTATTTGGGAGCTGGGGCAGGACTGTTGTGAGTTCGAGATCAGCTTGGGCTGCAAAGTAAGCTCAAGGCCAGCCTCAACTGCACAGTGAGATCCTGTCTCAAAAAAAGTCTTAATTAAAGCATGGAAATAACAAAGACTTGTACCACTTTCCCCATAGTGTTCTTTTTCACAGAAATGACTTACTTTTCTTTGCTTGCTGATGTTCTCTACCAAGGCCTGCATCCTTTTGGTACACAGATCTGTGTGAACGGTCTCACCTCTGAGTTTATAATAATAGTATTTTATTTAACATTTATTTAGCCTTCTCTACTTTAGCATATTATGACCAACTTTTTACTTTCAAAAGCTGTACATTTTATTTCATGGTAACTCTTTTAGTGCCAATATGATTACTTACCATAGTTTTTTTTGGCAGCCATGAAATAAGACTTCCCTAAATGAATGCAAATGTTATATTTTTATATGGAACTTAATAAGATATAAAATGTTATTTCTTTTAAATATATGTCCTTTTGCTCAGTTTCTACTAAATGCTTATATTTGAGAGAAATGATCTTTTTATGTATACACACATTTATAACTCTAGTTACAATACTAATGGATTTTTCTAGTGGGTGAAGAACCAGATAAGATGATTTTAAAGTTGATACTGAAGAATTAATGATGTGTAAAACTAGCCAAGATAATTTTGAAAAAGTGTTGGGATTGGGAGGGGTCACAAGAGACAACAGATACCAATTTTATAATAATGCTACTTTTAGTAAGATTTTGACAGAAATAAAAGAGAAAAACTGGATTTGGAAACGGATCATACATATATATTTTATGAGAATATAAATTGCTAGAACTTTATGTAAAAAATGATCTGTTAATGTCTGATAAAACTATACAACCCTAGGCTGTATAGTATAGCTCAGTAGTAGAGTGCTTGCCCCCCATGGGTGAGGTCCTGGATTCAGTCCTTACCATTGCAGAAAAAGGAAAGGAAGGAAGGAAAGAAAAAATGTAGTGCTAAAATATGGGTTCTTCCAGTAAAAATTTTGGACTTCATTTTTCTAGTAACAGTGGCTTCTCGTACTACAATTAGTAAAATGCATGTTGATAACTTTATGTTAAAAGTCCTAGCTTTTTTTTTTTGGTACCAGGGATTAAACTCATGACCTCACACTTGCCAGGCAGGTGCTTGTGCCACTGAGCTAAATTGGCCAAAGTCTGAGTTTTAAAAAGTATTACTGTATACTGCCTTTAAAAAAAATGTTATTGTGTCTTAATGTTACATGTTTTTATTTACAAAGATTCCGTCCGGTCCATTAAAAATCTCTAGTGTATCAGAGGTAATGAAAGAATCTAAACAGCCTGCCTCACAACTCCAAAAACAGAAAGGAGACACAACAGCTTCAACAACAGGTAATCATATCAGAACCATTCTTTTAACATCATAGGCAAGGAATCATTCTAATGCACTTGAACCCACAGTAAAGAGGAGGAGCTGTCTCTGTGAAGGACTGTTCTGGTCCTCAGCTCATCCCCTGGGGAAATAGTATTTTCACCTGTCCTTGTGGGTCTCGTTTTAGGGGTTGAGTGGGACACGGAGCTGGGCTTTTTGTAAGTAGCAGTTGAGGGTAGCAGCAAGACTTTCCCAGACTCTTTTTATTCCACCTTTTTTACTAGTTTTTTCCTCCTTTCTTCTTTCTTAATAGTGAAAGTGTTTTTGTATGTTCCTACCCTAGGTTATGGCACCTGCCTAACTGTTCAGGTTGAACTTGAACTTGTGTTTATCTTTTGTTATTTTTGTCTTTGATTAAATCTCCTGACTTGCATTCAGCACATATTCAGCCAATGTCTGTTACCTGTGTCAGACATTCACTGGGGACCTAACAATACAAAACAGTTTTTTAAAAACTGCTGCCCGGGGGTTTAGCTCAGCAGCGGAAGTGCCTGCGTGGCAAATGTGAGGTCATGAGTTCGGTCCCCGGCACCAAAAAACAAAACAAACAAAAAACTCTCTGCTAATACTCCTTGGTGGGACGAAGCAGGGACATCATGTAAAAATAAGTAAAATGAATATAGGATATCAGATGGTGTGGGAGGGAATATTGCAGTTTTACATGGAGTAGATAAGGAAACTTTGCCCAGCATTTGAACAAATCCTAGAAAGAGAGAATGGAGTAAGTCATGCAAAAGGCTGGTAGGACCGAGGATCCCAGCCGATGGATTACTTAGTGCAAAAGCGTAGGATGTTGGAGCAGAGTACAACTAAAGCTAGGGTGGAGTGAAGGAGGAGGAGAACAGTGGCAGATGTGGTCAGAGGGAGTGGAGAGCATGCCGTGGCAGTCCTTGAAAGAATTTTGTTTTATATTCTGAGTGGTACTGGGCCAAGAGAGGCAGCGGACTTTTGTTTTAATGAGATCACTGATTGTTGCCAGTAGATAAAAGACAAAAGGCAGAAGCAGGTAATGGGTGTTGTGATAATCCAAACTTGTCTCTTAAATGGCACCGTCAGTTTCCTTGTTACCTCCCCCCATTTCATCTCCACAGTTGTCTTTGTCTTCATCAACACTTGTGCTTATAAATTTGTAAGCTCTTGACTTTTAACCTTCTTTTTAAAAAGATGGTATTAAATGATTTTTTTAAAGCAAGTTCTAGTCTTTGTATATTTACCATCTTCACTGTGAACTTTGTTTTAAAGCTTTCATTTCTGCTCACATGTCTTCTTTCATCAGCACAATTAAAAATTTTTTAGTTTCTTTCTTTTGCATATCTTCTTACTGGTGCTGTTTTTCCTTTGTTATTCTTTTTCCATGTTATATAAATCTAATGTCTACTTCATGAACATTAAGATTAAGCACTGTTAACTTAAAGTCTTGCATGAGCTTAACAGGGGTTAAGATACAGAAGATGCTTATAACACTTCTTTTGCTTGTGCTTTCCCCACCATTGTTTATATGTGTTTGCAAATGCAGTGGACAGTGTTCTGTTTGTGTGCTTCTCAAACATGTCATGGTGCATGTATTTGTGTTTCTAAGTAGTCAGGTGTGAAGTGGACAGTACCTGTAGATTCTTGTGTTTTTGTTAACCAAGGAAAGTATCATACCATGAGTAACATATATTTGTAGCACCTACAGAGGCAGCTCAAATTATTTCTGCAGCAGGTGATACACTTTCGGTCCCAGCCCCTGTGGTTCAACATGAGGAGTCTATAAAAGCTGATCGCCCTGAAGTTGGAGGAAAACCCACACCTGTAACTTCAGGTAGTTGAATTACCGTATTTACATTTGTTGTATTACAGGTGGTATGCTCAGCCACACTAGTTAATGCCCAGGGCAGTGATGGCAAACCTTTGGAATGTGCGCCATATCAGACTGTATGTATCACTGAAACCTCTAAAAGATTTGCCGTCACTGGCCTAGGTAGTACTTAGATACAATGTGTAAGTACACATACATTTATTCTGGTTTTAAGTCTTCAGGTTTGCTTCAGAAGTTTATAAAATTTATGTCTGAGTAAATCTTTTCAAAGAGTTTAACAGCTGATCCTTTATTCCTTCATTTTGGAATCATTATGAGTGATGATGTGGTTTTAGAATCTTTAACAGCAGAATGATCTGTGTTGATGTAACAGATTATGTTCCTGTTAGCTGTTAAAATTTTGTGCTGAAATTTGATTTCCTCTTATTTATAGAGGAAGCATCCTCATCCTCTATAAGGGAACGACCGCCTGAAGAAGTTGCAGCTCGCCTTGCACAACAGGAAAAACAAGAACAAGTTAAGATTGAGTGTATGTAAATCAAACAGCTTCTTTAGTCCTTCTGGTCATCTCAGCTACTCCCTTAAACCATTAGGACAAGTGTCTGTCTTCTATCAGCTGACTGTTGCTCTTATTTCTTTAGTGTTGTCGCTCTGCTCATTATCATCACATCATTTTTATTCTTTCCATCTGAACTACTTTTACCTAGGTGACAAGCACTGCTCGTGCTGCACAGTTGATGAACATTCCACGTAATGCATACACTTTCTCTATTATTCTAATATGGTAGCACTGAAAAGTCTTTATGGGAAACAGAGTCTGTGGGGACAGAGATTGAGTTGTTTTCGTTTTAGTGTCTTACTCTTGTAAATTTATCTGTGCAAGTCCCATGGCGCACAGGCTGATTCACCACCAGCCTCTGGTTTCTCCTCTACTGGTGGTCTTATCTGACATTGGTGAGAGATTAAGTATTCCTCATCTTGCTGGTTTTCAGCTAACAAGCATATGCCTGTTCTAGAGATGGTGTAGTGTAGTGTATACTTTCTGTTTTAAATTATGAATGATTTGTCTTGTCTCTCAAAGGAACATTACTTATATTTGTCTGTCTTTTTGCCTTGAGTGGCTCCTGTGTCCTACAGTGTAATGGTTCTACCTACTCTGAGGGGCAACTGTTGCTAGAAAAGTATGAAAGGGTGTAGGGGACAGACTGCTGTAATTGAAGGGCACTATTTTCGCTCTAATTTGGGGTATCTTGTTTTTGGGGGGTTTTGAGTATCTTTCAATGTGTTTTTTTCTTTTTGTTTTTACTTTTCTCCCTTTATCATGTGCACACCTTGAATTAACTTACAACTTTGAGTTGGGTATGTCTGCTGGTTTATTTGCCCCTCTCTTCGGTACAGTTCTTTCATGTGATTTTGACTGTTTTCTTCTAAACTTTACTTTGAAAAGATACGTTTGTAGTAATTTTTATTGAATGTCAGAATCCAGTGACCAGACCTCTGGGGAGGTGAGGCAGCAGGTTGCCTGCCAGCGGTGCACTTTCAGTGGGCTCTGTAAAGTGGCTCTCTACTGTTTGCACTTGGATGTCCAGCATTGTCACAGCAAGTCACAGGACCCAAGTGTCATCACTCTCCCTTCTTTGCCTCTTGCTTTCTTTATACCCTTCTCTAAATCTCAGTCTCACCCTAATGACTTGGTATTTTGCTATTTTTAGCTTTCTCCTCACTGTGCCACAGGGCGCCAGGTGTGTTTCAGCAAGATTCCATTTTCTCATCTTTAATTTAGGCTTCTTGTGCTCAAACTCAACTTTTGTTTTTGTCTGACCTATTAAACATTCCCTGTTTTGGTCTTCTCTATAGCAATAATTTTTTAAATTGGTATTTCTATTTGCAGATTTTCTTCAAATGACAGTATTTTTCATTTTGGTATGCTATCCCAGAAATGATCGCTTTCTTAATTTTTAAAAACATTTTGATGTTTCTTTCTGTTATTTTTTAAATAGTATGGTGTAATGTAATCATAATAGGAGGCAACCCTTTAAACTTTGGCGTCTGTATTTCTTGAGTTCTTTTGTGGAAAAATTTTCCCCATTCAGTTGCCTTAGCATCTCTCTTGGTATGTTTTTTTGTTTGTTTGGGGTTTTTTGTCCTTTTCTTTCTTGATCCTTTATTCCCTGTTTCTGAGTATGACATTTTGCTGTGGGTTTTCTTTCTTACTAAAGAGTTAAAATTGGACACCTCTTTCTTTTTCCTAGAGTGAGTCTGTGTGATTATTACTTGAAATGAAAAAGTTCTATTTGAAATGTCTTCTTTAAGCGTTTTTGTTCTTTGAGAAACTGAAAACACTTCACTGGAAAAATTCAAATATTTATAAAAGTATTGTAATGAACCCTGACAGGTGAAACATCCAGATACAGCTATTATTAATATTTTACCAATCAGACCTTGGTTCCTGACGGCTCTTAAACTCAGCAAATTTGGCACTGAACAGTTTTTGGCACATTTCGTCCTGATGTTCACATTAAAGCTCAAGCTAGAAATTGTCTGTGTCAGTTGTTTCCTGACACAGACAATGCCCTTTCCATCCAAAACATGTGTGATACTCATGCCTCCTGGAACCACTTGACAATGAGTACTGAAGCCCCACTGGACTTTAAAGTGAACTTTGATTCCCTAATTTTGGGTTCGGTATACTTTTTATTTTAAGGTTTTAGGAAAATGCAGTGGAGGATTTGGTAAGAAAAGAAGTTTGAAGTATAAAATGTTCTTTTTTTTGTTTTCTAGCTCTAGCTAAGAGCTTAGAAGATGCCCTGAGCCAAACTGCTTCCATCACTCTGCAGGCTATTGCAGCTCAGAACACTGCAGTTCAGGCTGTCAATGCCCACTCCAATGTACTGAAAGAAGCCATGGACAATTCTGAGGTGAGCCAAGGAGGAATGAGACCATTTTTTAGGCTTTTAGTTTTTGTGATGCTGAAAATTGAACTCGGGGCCTCACACATGATAAATAGATGTTCTCCTACTTGGTCTGATGGAGAAATGATTATTTAAAGAAAGAATGCCAATGAGAATGCCAGTGTAATCATTGTTATTAGAGATGACCAAAGAGCAGACAACATATGGTAGGTGAGAAGAAGACAAAAGGCAAGTTTCAGCACAAACTACACTCTCAGCCCCTTTTTAAAATTTGAGACAGGGTCTCACTGAGTTGTCCAGATTGGTATTGAACAGAATCCCTGCCTCAGCCTCCCCAAAAGCTAGGATTAAAAGAATGCACCAACTGTTGTAGCTGCCTAGAAGCTGTAAGCTTTGAAAACTTAAAAGAAAATTCTATTGTATTTAAAATTCAAGAAAAAAAATGTTCATGGCAGAGTTCAGTCAGTCAACAAAGTGGAAACTGCACAGGATATTGAGGAGTGAGAATCAAACCCATAGACAGATGCCTTTCAGCAGGACATGGTTTGGAAGCTCTAAATGTCCATGAGAGTGTTTTGGTGTAGGCAACGTAATAAAAAGATATTTCCTTTTTCCAGTGGGTATATACTGTGTCATGCATGTCATGTGGATTAGATGATGCAAAATTTATTATAATCCAGATTTTACTACTAAAGGACAGTTTATGATAATTGTTAACTTACGATTAAGGAGCGTTAGTTAATGTTACAAAATAGAAAAATGTGTAAACACATTTACTAAATGTTAAAAATGGCTTCCAATTTCTGTTTTTTCTAGTAAAAAGCCAGGTGCACACAGAATCTGTAATAGAGTATGTATACCAAATTACTTTTTCAAACCATGTTTAGGTTTGTTTTTTGTGGAAGGACAGGTATGAAGGATGATGCTTATGGACTTCCTTGCGCATAATTGTGTGGCTTAGTTATGAATTCCTACTCTGGAAAAATAGCATACATAATTTTTTACCTTTGAATTTAATATCACACATTTCCACATTAATCTTGTTGGCCTATCTATGAAAATAATAGAGATTAGTCATGTTTACATAATTAAATTTATTTGTTTAGATTGCTGGTGAGAAGAAGTCTGCTCAGTGGCGCACAGTAGAGGGTGCCTTGAAGGAGCGCAGAAAGGCCGTAGATGAAGCTGCTGATGCCCTTCTCAAAGCCAAGTAATTACTCATGGACTTTAACAAGTAATTAGGGCTCCTGGTACTTTCTCTGGGCTGGGTTTTCTTTGTATACTACTCTTTGTGTAGAGTGAACACAAGAAACCCTTCCCTCTCTTTTCCACTTGTGCTCTGAACTGGTAGCAAGCAGGAGCACACAAGTTTAGAAAGAGAGGAAATGAAACAATTAAGCTAAAGTATATTTGGCCAAAATTAATGTAAAGATCTTATATACAAATCAGATCTGCTTTGGATATTGCTTCAGTGACATGTCCATACATGTTTCCTGCGATTCTACTATAATATCTAGATTTTATTTGGATGGTTTGGCAGTCTTATCAGAATTTAGAAAATGCCCCAATCTGTTTTCTTTATCTAGCCTGATGTAGTATCTTTAAGTACTGAATTTGTTTGTGCTAAATACAGTAGTGATTCTTAATCACAGTGCTCCCCAAGACCCAGGTATTTATTTTTCAGTGAGGTTCTTGACCCTGTCCCTTTCTTTTACCTTAAATTTTCTTTCAGTGGCAGGGGGATAAGCCTAATCCTTGCTATTAAGGGAGTGCTCAGCAAGTGGCAGGCATGGTGCCCAGTAACTTTCAAAAGATACGTTTGTCCTCGCATAGGCTGCTTGCAGCAAATGAGAGGCTGACCTAGGAGTTGGGTCCAGGTCTGTCTGGTTCTGAAGTACAGCCATTTTCACACACCACTGTGCCTCTCTGGTGCATTCTAGTAAGTCTAACTTCTCCTAATTGACCTGTTCTTACCATTCATAAGAAAAGCTTCTCTGCCTATTGACCAAAAAGCATTAATTTTTTCCAAGTTATATTTCTTTTGTATGCTTTTTACATGTTGTACTAATCTCACAACTCTTTAATAATGTTAGAAAGGAACAGTACTAAATATTTATTTCATTACTGGTTTTCAGAGAAGAGTTAGAGAAGATGAAGAATGTAATTGAAAATGCAAAGAAAAAAGAGATTGCTGGGTCCAAACCTTATATAACAGCTGCAGAGGGGACACTTCACGGCATGATAGTTGATCTGGATAATGTGGTCAAAAAGGTGCGTTCCTTAAGTGTTTACAGTGTTACCTATATATCTGTATATTCCTGTATATAGATGTACACATATACAAATAGATACTGTATGTGTGTGCATGTAGGTGACACATACCATACTGTGCAATGAACCCAGGATCTCAAGAGTTGTCCAGACTGGCCTCAAACCTGCAGTTCTCCTGCCTTAGCCTCAGGAGTAGCTGGATTACTGACCTGTACCACTGTACCTGGCTTAATATTGTACATTTTCAAATATTCTTCCATCAAAAAATTTCAAGAATTCAGGAAAAAGATTTCTACTGTCTCTTCCCTTTTCCCCTGCAAAGAATATTAGTTACTGTTTTTAAAAACTTACCTTGGATTCCAAATTGATTGTTTGGTATTGTTGATATTTCCTGTAATTGATAACATTTTTGTTCATGGTATTGTCATTTATGAAAATCCCTGCCAGGTACACACACTTATAATCCCGGCAGTCAGGAAGATGGGGGCAGAAGGTTTTCCGCAAGTTTGAGGTCGGTCTGGGCTACATAGTAAGTTTAGGGCAGTCAGTCTGGACTCCATATAGCAAGATCTGGACCAAAAAAAGAAAACCCAGAAACAAAAGGTAAATTTCTCTCTTGTAGCATATCTCAGTCTGTACTTGTGTGAACTATGTGGGTGATTTTTTGGGGCGCAGAGAAAAGGAAGTGGGACACAGTGAGACTAGAGAGGACCTGTCCCTGCCATTTGAATGGTAATGTGAAAGACAAGCTTTATGTTCCTTTTTTTGAGTTTCAGATTTTTCACAAATTTAATTTTAATTTTCTTTTATTGTAGTACTCAGGATTAAACTCCGGATTTCACACTGAGGGTTTTACTAGATTGCCCAGGCTGGACTCAAACTTGGGACACTTTTGCCTCAGCCTCCCAGAGTGATGGGATTATAGGTGTTTGCTACCATATCTGGCTTTTATTTTTAAATGAAATTGGAGCTTGGCTATAGTCTGTTAGCCTTTATTTTATTTGTGGTGTTAGGGCCAAATCCTAAGCCTTTGTGAATGAAGCTAGGTGAAAATGCTACCACTGAGTTATGCAATTGACTCCTGAGTTTCAGATTTGTATGTATTATTGACATCAATAAAGGAATATTCTGTTCTTGAAGTTTATAGTTAGTTTTGTTCAGTTTAACCATCTACTATTTGTATTTGGTCAGGTCCAAGCAGCTCAGTCTGAGGCTAAAGTTGTATCTCAGTATCACGAGTTAGTGGTGCAAGCCCGAGATGACTTTAAACGAGAATTGGATAGTATCACTCCAGAGGTCCTGCCTGGGTGGAAAGGAATGAGTAAGTACAATTCATGTGTTAGCATTTTCCTTTTGGCAGTTTTTAGCAATTAATCAGCTAATCTAAAATCTGCTTGAGATCCATTTATCATACCTAGATCCCCTCTGGCATTTATCATTTGTTTCAGAGTTTGATTTCCACCAGAGTTGTGTAGGTGATACACTTGTTACAGTACTCCTGTAGTTTGAAACATGGTGAACATAGTTGCAGCCGGTGTTTAATTCCATACTTCATAACTAATTCTGTAATCCTTGATTCTCATTGTAGTCTCTCCAGATGAGTGACAGTGACATTATAACTTTCATTATGTTAAACTATTTCATTCAGATATAAGATTATTCAAAACCTTTGGTTCTTACAAATCGTTGGTAGTGAATTACTTAGGACACACTTTTTGATTGCTCTCTGATAGTAACAGGTTAAGAATTCACCTAGGGATCCTGATTCTTCACAAGGATAGAAATCAGCTGTAGGATTCTCTCCTTGCAAAAATTCCCTGCAGGAAACATTGCTGGTGAAATAGTTACATGGTGTACTTGCAGGGAGAAAAGTGTGTGCTGTAAATTAAGAAATTATATTCTTACTGGCACACCTTGGAGACACAGCCTGGGTGGAAAGGGATGCAAGTAGCATGGGCCTGGGACAGAGGCCAGAGATGCTGCCAGGCATCCTGCAGTGCATAGCAAAGAACTATCTGGCTCAGAACGTCAGTACTACCAAGGAGAAGCCCTGTGGTAAAGAACTGTGTCATGTAGAAAGTGAAAATGTCCTGCAATGCAGTCTCTTGAATTGTTTTTTAAGCAACTGCTATTTAATTTTTCATTTTTTAAAGTAGAGGATACAGTCACATGATACAAATTAGAAAGGCGTAGATGATGTTGGTGCAGTTTCCGTTTCACTCCTGCCCATAGCTGTGCAGTTTTCCTCTCCAGGTTTGGTCACTGTTGCTGATTTGCTGTGTACCTCTGGAGATATTTTTTTAAATTGTCTTTGTTAGTATGTGTTTGTGATTAAGAAGTGTTATATACATGTCCTGACTCCACATACGGATTGTAAACATGTACCACAAACACATACTAACAAAGACAATTTAAAAATACGAATTTGCACAGAAAAAGATTAATTTCTTAGTATTTGAAATGTTAGAAAGTTGTCTGATAACAGCACTGTGACAGTGAAATACTCCATGAATTCATGCACATGAGAAGGATAAAAGAAAATTGTAATTTGTATAAGGAAAACTAAGTTGATTACTTTGGTGAAATAAAAATGAGCCACTTGTAGCCCAAATTTTAACACCAGTCATTCTTTTGGCTTCTAAAATGTTGCAATTTATCTTGGTATTATTGCCTTACAATCCTTCTACATGTTAGGAAATAAATTATTATTTTTGTTTTCAGTATTAAAATATCTCTTCCAGGTTTGTTTGTGGTTTCTTCTTGTTTACTTTTGGGTGTTTCTGTTTAATGATAAGTGACTTAAGTATGTACATTCCTTTTTTTCAAACTGTTCTTCTTTCTTTGTAGGTGTGTCTGACCTAGGTGAGTAATTAATTTACGTTTAAAGGATATGTTTTTGTTTCAAAATATCAGACTTTCACTGAGTGTGGTGTTTCAATGCCTGTTACCTCAGCTACTTCAGAGGCTGAGGCAAGAGGATCCCAAGTTCAAGGCCAGCCTGGGCATGTTAGGAGACTCTCGACTGTCTCAGAATGAAATAAGAAGGGCTGAGGATGTAGCTCAGTGGTAGATTATTTGTCTAGTGTATTTCTGACTTTTTTTTTCTGATTCTTACATTAAGTCACAATATCAAATAGAATTATGTGCAATGGGTTAAATCTGAATTGAATATTTGTGGTATACATATATTATCAGGAAATGTTTAAAGTGACTGGAAGCTTAACATGTGTGCCTCTGTGTGTATGTGTCTACATATGATTTTTTTTTCTTTTGAGACAGGTCTTGTTATGCAGTTCAGGCTGGCCTTGTATTCATTATGTATCTCAGAACTCCTGCCTCAGCCTCCTGAGTGCTGGGATAATAGGCATGTGCCACCATGCCTGGCTTTGTGATCTTTATTCAAGATATTATTTTGAAGAATTTCACACCATAAAAAATAGAGAAAAAACTATAATGAAAGCCCATGGACCCAGCAGTTACCAACTCACTTATTGTCAGTTTTGTCTACGCACCCTCTCCTACCTTAAGTTAAGACCTCAGATATACCCTTTCACTTGTAAATACTTTTAGGTTTTTCATTTGTTTTTGTTATTCTGGTGATTAAACCCAGTGGTGCTCTCTATGCTGTGAGAGAGTCTTGCTAAAACTCCCCAGGCTGCCTCCAAGTTTCAGTCCTCTTGCTTCAGCCTACCAAGAGTAGGTAGGATCATAGGTATGTAGCCATGCTTGGCTACTTTTTGTTGTTGTTGTTGTTCCAGGAATTGAACTCAGGATCTTGCAGTTGCCAGGCAGGTGGTGTGCAACTGAGCTATATCCCCAGCCCAGCTACTTTTTAATAATTCTTCAATCAAAATCTATTCAGCATTCCGATAACTCATTTGTTTCATAGAATGAGGTTTTACGTAAATCAGTATCTGGAGACTTTCCATACATCAAATTTATTCAAGGAATGTCTTGTGCTTTATGTTTGCTTTTCACCTTATTTATTGAAAAATAGAGCCATTTTATCATTAGAATTATATGTGCTATGTATTTTGCTGTTGAAACTGTAATTCTTAATTTGTGTTGTACATTAAAATACTTACAGACTATAAAATTTTAAAAGAAACAACAAAATTCCAGCTGGGTGTGATAACATATGTCTGTAATCCCAACACTCAGGAAACTGAGGCAGGAAGATTAAGAGGCCCATCTAAGCAACATAGGAAGGCCCTGTTTCAAACAACAAATCAATATAACATGGATTTAAGCCTAAATGAGAATCTTTAGGCAGGAATATTTTTAAAAACTATACAATTGGGTGGTTCTGGATGCTAATTACTATCCTAGATAGTATATATTTAAGAAAAGCAACAAACTTGTTAGGAAAGGCTTTGAGAAAATTTTAATTTGTTTCAGGTTTTAGCAGGAAATAATCCAAGTGGATGCCTGTTGTGACTAATCAGTTAGGCATGATGTAAAATATAGAAGTTTTTATATGCTTTGTCTTTAAGGCAAAAGTGCAGTAAATTAGAAAGGCAATTTAGAATATGTTTAGATTAGAAGTACTCATTTCAGTTCCTGGACAACAACTAATTATATGGTGCCTCAAGCCCACCTATATTACTTTGCTTGGGACTGAACAACCTTAGTCCTTAGATACTAGCTATTAATTTCTGATTGAACTAGAGAATTACAATCTTTCTTCATGTTAGGTACTTTTTGCTTTTATTTAACCATATAAATCACAATCCAGTGAAGCAGATTCTTTTGTAGGAGTATAATTTCAGGGAAGTCATTAACTTTTTGATGTGGTTATCTGTTTAGCGGACAAGCTGTCTACTGATGACCTGAACTCCCTGATTGCTCACGCACATCGCCGCATTGACCAGCTAAACAGAGAGCTAGCAGAACAGAAAGCCACAGAGAAGCAGCACATTGCATTAGCCTTGGAAAAACAAAAGCTGGAAGAAAAGCGGGCATTTGACTCTGCAGTGGCGAAAGCATTAGAACATCATAGAAGTGAAGTACAGGCTGAGCAGGACAGAAAGGTAGAAGAAACGAGAATCATCGCCTAACATTTAAAATGACTAACTTGATTGCCATCCTCTAGACATCTACTGTTATCTGCTGTTGGCCACTGACCTCAGAATACTAGCTGTACACTGTGCCAATCCTGTTTTCCTAGTCAGAACTTTTAGGGAAGTTGCAGATGCAAAGGTGTGAAAAGTCATAAGCTGGTAGTACCCAGGATTATCTAGCTCATCTTGCCCAGAACAACCTCTGTCTTCTAAAGCATGTTGAAATAATCTCTGCTGAATTCTGAACATATTTTATTTCTGCCAGCGTTTTTAAACAGTAGTCGTTAAACACGGTTGAAGTAGCTCTGTTACATATCTCTTTGGGCACGTCATATATTGAACGTGGCATCCACGGGCTGATTTAGGAAGGCGACTACTCATCTCACCTTCAAAGGCTCTTTTCAGACTCCCAGACCCTGCACATGCCTGACTTTTCTCTACGTTTGTGCCCACTCCTTTGCCTCCCCTGGCTTGCCTGGCATTGGTTCAGAAACATTTTCTCCATCTAAACTGTTTCCAAGTGTTCTTTTTCTGGTGCATTGGCTTTGGGATTTAAATACTAACTGTACCTGTTAAATTTTCTAGCTCTGTCCTCTGCTTTGACTTCAGGTTCCTAACGAGCAGCTTCTTTCATATTCCAGTTGGATATTTAGTACTCATTGTAAATTTAACATTTCTTGATTCTCCTATAATAGATTGTGGTTCATAATAGATAATGTATGCATGTGCATGACACATTGTAGGGGATCCACACTGCTGTCATTACGGTCTTACTAGACTTTTCCTTTTCCTACAATGTATGTGGAGGATTGAGGGCTAATCACTGGGGTGCTTGGTTTCACAGGTGGAGGAAGTCAGAGATGCCATGGAGAATGAGATGAGAACCCAGCTTCGCCGACAGGCAGCTGCCCACACTGATCACTTACGAGATGTCCTTAGAGTGCAAGAACAAGAGCTGAAGTATGAATTTGAACAGGTAAGGACTGGTTGTAAGCCTGAACCTCCCTGTTTTTAACAGGCTCTCCTTTCCTATCTTTTCTTTGTGGCCTGCTGAGAATCAATCCCAGGGTCTCTCACACATGCTCCATGGGTACTCTGCCACTGAGCTACATCCCGCTTTCTTTTGGTACATGTTTGTAGTACACAACGAATCTTGATTGTTTTTAGTCCCCCTTTCATCCTTCCCCCTCCCTTCTTCTCTAGGTCCCACTCTCATTTGCAAATGATTTTTCTTCTTGTTTCCTATAGTCTTTTACTTTGTTTTTCAATTTGTTTTTACTTTTAGGTTTCTCATATAAGAGAAGTCATGCAATATTTAAGCCTGTGTGTCTGATTTATTTCACTTAACAAATGTCTCAAGGTGCATCCCTTTTTTAAAAAATGACTCAGTTACTGATCTTCATAGCTATAAGTACTCCCTTGAATATAATACATTTTTTGTATCAGTTCATTTGTTGATGATATATAGGCCGCTTCCATGGTTTAGCTATTAAGAATTTTGGTGCTATAAACATGGGTGTGCATGTATTGCTGTAGTATAATGTCCTTAACTCTTTCAGAAGATACATAGAAAGGGAATAGCTGGGTTGAATGGAATTCTTAGTTTCAGTTTTTTGAGGAAAATGAATTTCCTACTTCCTTTCCACAAACTCCTATATATCATAGGTTAATTACTAAAGTTGTATAACTGGAGATTTCCCAGAGAAATTAAGTTGTGAAATCATAGCAATTCATCATGATGTCTTTCATCATAATTAGTTTCTGTGCAACAAATCATTTTATTATATTAGCTTATTATTTTTTCTTAATGGAATGAAGGCTGGCATGGTGCTGTAGGCCCAGCACTTTGGCGGCTGAGGCAAAAGAATCCTGAGTTTAGATGTCAGCCTGGGAAACCTAGCAAAACCTTGTCTCCCCCTTTAAAAAAAAGAAAAGAAAAGAAAAAACAAATTTTCTAAGTAAGGAAGTCTTCCAGAAAATTGAAATCTTACCAATATGAAAAAATACTTTATTTTAAATTGTATTTGCTGGGTATTTTTTCTGTGGAAAACCCATGCATAAGCTCTCAGAGTGAATATAATTTATCATGTTGCAATACATTTATTTTCTAAAGTTGCCAATTTGTTTCTGGTTTAAACAACCTTCTGTCTTCTGCTGGTTGGATTCCTCTAATACAGTATTAGGTCCATCAGAAATTTGCAGAGAATTATATATCAGATAGTCATAAAACTCAAGATCTTAGTTTCTTTACATACGGTGTTACAAAGTTCATGGCAACTCTTTTGAGATTAATTTATTTACTTATTAGCTTTTTGAGCAGAGGTTTTACTATATAGTTCAGGCTAGCATTGTACCCTCGGCTGGCCTCATACTAAGGCAATCCTCCTGCCTCAGTCTTCTGAGTGTTGGGATTACATGTGTATATCACAATGCCCTGCTGTTTTTGAAATTTTTAAATGCTCCTTTGATCCAGGAAATGACAGTTGCTAAAAAACTAGTATCCTGTTAAGTGATATGCATATAAGTAGCATTCTGTTTTTTTCATACACTATTCATGTTTTGTTTCAGAACCTGTCTGAGAAACTCTCTGAACAAGAGCTAGAGTTTCGCCGTCTCAGTCAAGAGCAAGTGGACAATTTTACTCTGGATATAAACACTGCCTATTCCCGACTAAGAGGAATTGAGCAGGCTGTTCAGAGTGAGCAGTCTTATGTTTCCTCATAATCTTAGTGCATCATCTCACAGTAATGGGGTACATGTACCAACATCAGGTCATGAGGATACTCAAGTCACTACTCCACTTGCATTCATTTCTTGGAAAGGTTGTCCCAGGCTTGATAGGTTTGGAACATAACAGCATTGTGAGCAGAAATCATTGGTGGGGGTATCAGTAACTCGTGTGACAAACGAGATCATTTTTTCAAGGCAGTCTACTCCGTATGCTTTTCCTGGGTCTGGTGTGTGTCTGTGTGTTTCCCTCCCCATGCACTGGAATTTTATCTAGAGTTGACAATTTGCTGAATCTACCCTCCAAGTGGATGGTAGTTATGCTGAGGCCTCTGTATCACATGGAAAGGGACAGTCCTGTGACAATGGCTATGTTGATAAAACAGGTCCCTTTGGCATGTTAAGGAGTGTTTTATCAGAACAGTAAAATTAAATAAGAACAATATAGGTACTCAGGAAGTTCAACTCAATCTAGCACAGTACTTCTTTGAAGTGTTCCCTTTTTTTTCTTTTTTCAGAAAATTTTAGTGGCTTTAACATAAATTTTAGCCAGATTTGTGTAACATGTTTTCTTCTCAACATCTGAGTTAGAGGTCCTGCAACTGGGAGTAACTTCTATGAACTGTATTTGGGCATGCATTGTCCCGAGTATCATAGGAAGAAAGGAGACTTCTGTGTTTGTGCGCGTGTATCCTCCCAGCTTTCTCTGTTAGGTCAGTGAAAGCAAAGCTTCATCAAAGTATGGCTTGCCTCAGTGTTAGAGACCAGTAGAAAGAACACAAGAAATAAGGGGTGGGGCGGATTGTAGGAGGCTCTCTCTAGCCGCGTCTTCCTCATGAGGATTCCGCTTGTTGAATGTGCTTCACTTCTGTGAATACAAGTGGTCAGGTGGAGAGAAAAAAACGTTGTTTAATCCTTGCTTTCTTCATAGGTCACGCAGTTGCGGAGGAAGAAGCCAGAAAAGCCCACCAGCTCTGGCTTTCAGTGGAGGCTCTAAAATACAGCATGAAGACCTCATCTGCAGATTCACCCACTGTCCCTTTAGGGGGTGCAGTTGAGGCCATCAGGGCCAGCTGTGCTGAGAATGAGTTTGCCCAAGCATTAACCGCAGCTCTCCCTCCAGAGTCCCTGACTCGGGGAGTGTACAGTGAAGAGACCCTGAGGGCTCGTTTCTATGCTGTCCAAAAACTAGCCCGACGGGTAGCGATGATCGATGAAACCAGAAATAGCTTGTACCAGTACTTCCTGTCCTACTTGCAGTCACTGCTGCTATTCCCACCTCAGCAACTGAAGCCACCAGCAGAGCTATACCCTGAGGATATCAACACATTTAAGTTACTCTCCTATGCCTCCTATTGCATTGAGCATGGTGACCTGGAGCTGGCAGCAAAGTTTGTCAATCAACTGAAAGGGGAGTCCAGACGCGTGGCACAGGACTGGCTGAAGGAAGCCCGAATGACCCTAGAAACTAAACAGATAGTGGACATCCTGACAGCATACGCTAGTGCTGTAGGAATAGGAACCACGCAGGTGCAGCAAGAGTAAGGTCCAGGAGAGGTGTAATGTCATCTCCCGTCAGAGGAGTCAGCAGTGACATATGAAGGGTTTGTTACAAGGATCCCAGAATTGTCCAGAAGTGAGCAGGTTCCAAATCTTGTGCTAAATGTTAACACCCGTTGCATTCATCGTCCCACTTGCTGTCATGTCAGTGAACTCCAGGAGTGTTTTCTTTGCAACTTGTGAGACATTTCCTGTTTTTCAGGTTTTACTGATCAGGTTTGTGAGCCACTCAAAATAATGTTTGTGATCCTTACTACTGGTTCTGCTCTTGGAGCAGACTGAATAAAGGAACATGATGAAATCAGTGTTATCCCTTTTTAAAAAGTGCCATTTCTACTTCACTGTATATGCAGAAAGCTTCTTTGAGCAGCAGCAGAAGTCTCTTAAGAACTCTGGTGTTCTCAGGCTGTGAACTGGGGATTAGCAGAAGTTTGAGACCTGCTTCTTGGCTTTGGTGAATTGATTCTTGCTAGTCAAACTCAAGAGTGATTGATGTTTGAGCCAAAATGCCAGGATATTTATAATTTTTGTTTTTGAACCAAGGATCACAGCCTTGCACTTGCCAGGCAGGTGTTTGTGCCACTGAGCTAAATCCCTGGCCCTAGGATATTTATACCTGAAGACTGATTATTCCAGTGGTCAGCATAAGAAAATGTATGCTTCCCAAACTAGATTGTGCTCCACAGGAGCAGGGCGTTTTGTTGGGATCCAGTATGCACACCTGTGCATCTGCACGAAGCAGTGCTCATACCACTGCTTGTCATCCCTACTAGTGTTGCACTGTTTTCCAGTATTTGAGTTATAAAATTCACTTGAGTGGAGGCAGTGAGCATGGAATCCTAGCGAATGGGTTAAATAACTTTGTATACTTCACATGTACTTCCCTAAGAACCCAGAGGATCATACTGGATAAACTATATTTCCTATCTTTTGACTTAATTTTTACTCCCTGAACAATTCTTCTTTATAAAAACACTGAGAACTTTATTTTACAGAATTAACAATTTCTTGTTGGGGTTTATGTGCCTAAGATTATGAAGGAGGTGCTTTTATCTGACAACTTATGTGTAAATCACAAGGACATTATTTCTCCAGGTAGTCTCTTTCTTAGATGTAGGTACTTGCATGCTATAGACCTTGTACTTTCGTTTGGGGATACATTAGCTTTTTTTTTTTTCTGGGGATCAAACTCATGACCTCACATTTGCCAGGCAAGCGCTTATGCTGCAGAGCTAAATCCCTGCAGCCCCACATTAGTCTTATCATTGGCGTGATGGTAGCATCCTTTATGTTCCCTACCACATGTAGCTTCCCTGCTTTGGGAAATGCCTTGGTTTCTGAAGGTAGTGGCACTCTGGGGCTCTTCTTGGGAATGATGCTTTCATGAGGAGAGAATGGGCAGTTCTAAATTAAGTCTTCCTCTTTGGAATGGCATGAAATGGTAGAATACTTGAACTTATAAGGCATAGAAAGACTAAGCAGAGAAGTGCTTAAAATTCCAATTTTACTCAGAAAAAAAATAGATTGTAAGGATCTTCAGATCAAGTAAGCGACCTGATTCCAGCTCCTCATTCCATAAAAATGACCACTGGCTTTCAGATCTTAGTACAAAGCTGCCTACTTCCATTGCTTACTGGGAAGTGATACAGTATTGAAAAGGGGGCCCTGCTGAGCCAGTCTAGTCTGTTTTTCCTCGGGCCCCACACAGCTTTCTGAGGTGAGGCTTGCCTGGATTCTCCATTGTACAAGGGATGGAATCTGAAGGCTTAGGGAGATGGGTACAGCTGTAGGCAGCTGGAGCAGGCCAGCTTCACATAGCATGTCACACCACTCCCACTTACTATGTTAAAGATCTCATAAAGCTAAGGGTCACTTCTCTTGCTTCCCATGTCTCAGTGTTTCAGCCTTGAATTAAGATTATATTCCTGCCTCCCACCAATTGCTGTTGCCAGGCAGTGGCACACACCTGCAATCCCAGTACTCAGGAAGCAGAGGCAGGAGCATCACTTCAAGTTTGTAGCCAGCCTGAACTGCACAGCAAGACTGTCTCAAAAAATAAGTACCACATTCTAAAACAAACCCTAAGCTTTAGTATTTAAAGCTGCAAAACCAAGTTAACAAATGAAGTCTTTTTGGTTTTGAGATTAGGGTTTTGCTGTGTGCCTAGGCTGGCTGTGAACTCATGGCAATCTTCCTGCTTCACCCTCCAAAGTGCTGGGATTACGGATGTGTACCACCACACCCAGATCATTAAGCGTAATTTTTGATACAGTAAGTCTGACACTTTCTCCACTCCCCATTTGTAAGCTGTACGTTCTTAAGCATACCTGTTAAAGATTGCACCTGGAATACTTGTGAGTCGACGAATTGTGTCATCTTCAGGCACACTACTGTTACAGCTCTTACCTATGTAAGGTGATTTCTTTAGCTTGCTGGTTTTTGTCGTTTTGTGAGACAGGTTCTATGTAGTTCTTACCGCCCTTGAAATGTGCTATGTACCCAGGCCCCTAAATTCTTGATCCTCCTCCTCCTCAGGCTCCTGTAGCTTGTTTGTTCTGTTGAAAGGGCTGGGAAGGAGCAAGTTTAGGCTGGGCTGGGAAGAAGTTCTGTCATAAACAAACTCTTGGCTGCCTTAGTTTTTAAGAATCCAGTCTTTCTGAGCTCCTCTTGGGCTTGATTCCCCAGCAGTCCTGAGTTCTCTCTATTCACAGCTAGGCAGGCTCAGCTTGACAGCACTTTCTGATGGGCTCTGCCCTATGATAGTGCAGACCAGTTCACTCCCCAGATGCTGCACACCTTATGTCATAGCCTAGCACATATCTTAGACCAGCTAAATCAACAGTCTTTCCCCTGGGAAAATCCCACTTAACCTTTCAAGTTTAACCTGAATGATTCTGTAAAACTGGTCTTATCCATCTATGTTCCAAAAGACCTCAGGTATTAGTGCTTTTCAAATCTTTTTGACCAAGGCCGGCGATAAAAAATTTACATCACTATTTGGTACACTTGGTACACACCCATGCTCAATTTAGAACTGCATGTGGTGTATTTTGTTTTTCAGGACTCAGGACTGAATCCTGCACCTTGCACTAGGTGTTAACCCCTAACCCTTTTTATTTGCCGGCAGGTGGCTTTATATTTGACTCCTCCTGCCTCAATCTCCTGAATAGCTGGGATTAAAGGCATACACCACCGTCTGGCTTTTACTTGGATTTTCTGATCTTAAAAATTCTCATCACCGCCCACCGAAACTGACTTCAGACTCTGCAATCAAAAATCACCTTATTTTACAGAATAGGGGTGCACAACCAGTGACAACACAATATGATTATGGTTTTAACCCTCTGCAAAGGCTGAAGCATTTATTAAGTCCATTCGGCATTTATCAATACCTAAGTGCTAGATTTGAGTTTAATTCTAAATCCATTTAAGGTCATTTGATCCTTTTAAATTTTTTGCTTGAATACTCCAATACAACTGTAGCGAAACATTAAAGAGTTCTTAATGTTTTGAAATGTTCTGTTGTATAGTTTAAAAGTTCTACACATTGATAAGTGAAGTCTGAGGTAGCGCTGAAGCTTATCCTGTCTTACCTTTTGTCACTGAAACAAAATACCTGATGCCTAAAGTTGGAAAGGAAAGGTTTATTTTTTATAGTTTTTGGAGATTTTAGTATATATTTAGTTGGCTCCAAGGCAAGGTGGCATGGCAGGCTGCAGTTTATGGTAGCTGTAAACAACAAAATGGAAACCAGCAAAAGAGACAGACACATCTTCTTCCTGCCATTACATTATATGTTGGCTCTACCGCTAGGTGGATATAACACTGACACCATCAATCTAAGTGCTAGACAATGAATCAATCACAAATACACAATGCAAACCCAATGCAAACCCAACACAAACCGTAACATTCCCCATAAATAACTTCTCCTTTTCCCATTCTCTCACTTCCATTGCTGTTAGAAAAGTTCCTCTCAAGGTTTCACTATCCACAGCCCACACTTTATAGTATGCTGTTGTTGGTTTTGCAGTACCGAGGATTGACCTTTGCCCTGAATCACACCCCCAGCTTCTGCCTGCCCATTTTTTTAGACAGAGTCCCTAACTAGGCTTCAATTTAAAACCCTCCTGCCTTAGCCTCCCTCAGTGCTGGGATTATAGGTGTGTATCATCGTGCCTAGCTTACAGAGAACTGTAAAGACTATCAGAATTAAACATTAGATATAATGGAAGCTGGACATGATAACAAACTGTAATCCTAGCACTTGGGAGGCTGAGGCAGAAGGACTGCCATGAGTTTGAGGCCAGCCCTACACAGTGAAAACCAATTTCCAATTCCCAAAAAAGGACATATATAGATTAATTACATTTATTTACAGTCTCCATTTTATCAGCAGTGCAGCCTACAAGTACCATTATCCTGTTTAAACAAGTCTTAACATGCACAACTATTCACATCTATATATTCCTCAATTTGAGATACTACTAATTTCAAGAAAACCTTTAAGTTCAAAGCAGCAGCAGCATTCAAGCCAACAAAGGCTGGCGAGCAACAGCATGCCACCCCTGGCAGGGTGGACACGCCATGGATATGGAGGGTGCGTCGTAAGTGCCACGATGTGCACTGATGTCCGAAGAGTGGAGATGGCAGTGCTGCTGCTTAAATGTATCTCTTGAGCGATGCACTGATCAGTGGTTTAGTCAACAGCATATTAGAAGATGGATCTAAAGTCAGTGCTGTGTCCACTGCTGCTTCACAGTACCAAATTCAGCAAATCCATATCCTGTCTTTTTTGTATACTAGTTAAATGTTTCATTTGTCACTGTCACTATCACTGTCGCTGTCGCTGTCACCATCACTGTCACTAGCCAATGCAGTTAGGTTGCCCAGGGCATTCCTGTAAGGAAAAGTCATTGCACGTTACACTGTAGCTCGTCAGGGGCTGGGCCTCAGTGTCTCAACACTCATCCCATCAGGCTGCATGCAAAGAAGGAATTTCCCACAGCCCCTGACTCAGAGCATTTAATCACTAAACCTGTGGCTGGGGATTTAGCTCAGCAGGATAAGCACCTGCCTTGCAAGCAGGCAGTCGAGTTCGGTCCCCGGCACCGATTTAAAAAAAAAAAAAAAAAAAAAAAAAAAAATCACTAAACCACTCCATTTTATAAGGGAAAAATGGACCACAGCAGAGATCTGCATCTGACTGGGAGGAAAACATGCCCTATTCTTTCACTGTTAAGATTCGAGTGCTGCTTACTTTTGTTCTGGGTCCATTGCAAAGTCCGTCATTGCTCTCTGGATGAGATTCTCACAGACAGGCAAGCTGAAGGCGTTTGCCAGCTTCACAACCTCAATGGCCTGGGCAGGACTGTTGCATACTTTTGCACTGTCCATAAATTCATTCAGCAGTTCACCTCTGTTTTTTAAAAAAAGCAAAACATGAACAGTCTCCAACAGAAACCCTCCAAGCAAAGATTTACACATAAAATTCAGACTAGTCTCATTAATAAAACCCTCAAGTAGCTTTGGAGTCAAATTATATGACATCTAAAGACTCAAAGGAATAATGAATATTCATTGACTCAGGGTATTTTAAGGATCTACCTATGCCCAGTGTGTCACGATCACTGATCACAGGTGAAAACTGCTCGCCTCTGGAGGCCTTGGATGGGAGAGGGTTTGCTTCCTAAGCAGTGCACCAAAATTCAGTGGCAAACATATGTGAACAAAATGCAATCGCCCACAAGAGCTGAGCTCATCTAATTCCAGCCTGTACCACGTGAGGCCTGTTACATTCAACTTACCTGGGGATTTTATTATGCTTCCGAAAAAGCCCGAACATCTTCCTGCGCAAGAGAAGACAGGAGAATGACTATAAAACTAGGTCATCAGATGAAGCTGTGCTCCCTAGCCTCAGAGACTAAACAGCCTTTTCACACTGGAAACGCTGCATGATGTCCATCTGGGCCACACTGTTACATGTTTCACAGCCAAATGTGAACATGGTCAGTGCAGAGCACTGGAGCACATGCTACACCCCTTTGCAGGCGAAAGCAGCACGAGGCAGAGCCTGGCCTCCTCCCTCCTGTAACAGCGTGGGTCTGTCCCTAAACTCTGCTATGAAGAGCAGGCTCAGATTGAGGCAAGTCTCATGTAAGTGCCCGCCATCAACCTGCCACATGCAGGACAAAGACGGAACACATACATTCAGCTCCCATGATTCAGCTGAGGTCCGTACCCCTGCGCCATTCATCACAGCCTGAGTCACAGCAAGTGTGTTAATTAACCTACCTGAGCAAACCAACATACGCAAATACTACGCTCCTCTGAAGCAGTGAAGGTGCTAACCAGGCCATGTGTAGTGAGCCACACTAGTAAGACAAGTTGCAGCACTTTACCTGGAGACAATTTAACAGCCAGGTGTGAAGTTATTAGGCAAGAAGCCATGCATTATGCACCTCAGGCCCCTCAACCAACACATTTCCGTCCAACTCAAACTAAAAGCAGAACTGTGACTACCCCCTTATGGTATCCTTTCATTGATTCTTATGCGAATGAATATACATAAGGTTCCCATTCATAAAACTAATGGCTGAAAATAGTATGTGAGTGAAGTATTGATGAAAAACATAACTTACAGAATGGCATAAACTCAAAATGGCTTCTAGTCAAAGCCACAATTAGTAAATGCTGGTTTCTAAGAAATCTAACTTAAAGGTTAGGGAGTGGAGATGCGAGTGGTACTCAAATAAC
The DNA here is from genome assembly GCF_034190915.1 of Cavia porcellus. NCBI lineage: Eukaryota > Metazoa > Chordata > Mammalia > Rodentia > Caviidae > Cavia > Cavia porcellus. The sequence continues at coordinate 38,266,492 of NW_026947501.1, read as the reverse complement.
AAATCCAGTAAGCAGCACAGTAAAGAAAATGTTTCTTTGCTCACTTTATTCTATTTCCATGGGCTGACAAGTGAGGGAAACGACACGGGAAAGACAACATGCAGCCCACCTAAACTACGCATGCCCTGTTTTCAAACACTGTACATCACATACAATGACCTTCTTCTAAAAATCTGCGTTTTAGCTGATAATTTCTAAGTTCCACTGAAAATTCACTATGCATTGAAGTTTGGCTCTTGATAACAGATCTTACAACGACATTAGAGAACATATATGCGTTTATACTCATAGAAATGCTTTGAAGTGTACTCATGGTCTGTACTCACCAGGCGTCCTGGGCTCTCTCAGCCCTTAAAAAGAGGATGGCTATACAGTTGAGAACACTGGCTGGCCAACTAGGAGCAGCCTGTTTGGCTTCTTGGCTTTCATAAGTAGATTTGATGTCAGCAGCACAATCAGCAAACGCCATCTGCAGCTGAGAAGCTCTAAGAGTCAGCAGAACTGCAGAGCTGGTATGATGGTCATTTAAGTTCAGAAGAGAACATTGCACCACATGAACATGTGATGTATATGGTTTATAAAAGAGTAAAAAGAACAAAAGGCCCTGTTCTATGATAAATAATTGGATTATATCTAGTTTCAAATGCAACTATGAATTTTCTTTCCATGTGGCAACTTTTTAAAATCAAGCTATGTTCAGCATAGGGAGGAGTTATTCTCCTGTAGTTTGCTTTGAACCACAGGAAACAGAGTGACTTCAGGATGTGCATTCGTACAGCTAAATGTTTAGTAGATGTATCATAACCTAAATCTAGGTCTGGAGGCTGAACCCTCCACAATGACAGATTAAGCCAGAAAAACTACCCTGTAAAAAGTCTGCAGTGTCAGAGGATTACTGATGAGTGCAAATCTAAAAATGACTATGAAACAGCCCTACCTGTGGTGGGTGTTTATCCCTTGCCATGAGCATCAGGATTTCTTCTCTTAGGTCATTGCGAAATGTATGACCATATTCTTTACTATCTTAAAAAAAAAAAAAAAGAAACATAAAAATGATCACCAAAATGCTAAACTTTTGGCATTGTTCAATGTTGGTTGTTAACTTTATTGTTTTCATTCATAAAAACAAGTTGCTGCCAGGCATGGTTGTGCACACCTGTAATTCCAGCACTTGGAAGGCTGAGGCAGAAGAATTCTCACAAGTTCGAAGGCAGCCTAGATTACACAGTAAGTTTAAGGCTAGCCTGAGCTACATAGCAAGAACCTGTCTAAAAAAAAAAAAAAAGAGGGAACCCATGTACGACATTTCGGCAGCCCCCAGCTCCATCTACTTATTTGGAAACTTTTCAGTGTTCTCTTCCACACAGTCTTTAGAGCAATCTTGTGCAGGGAAGGTCTGTATTCCAGTTTCATAGAAGCTAATAGACATTTGGAGTATCTGTGTCTCACCTTGCACTCTTATTTATACTCACAGATCAGATCAACACACGTCCATGCCATGGCTGTCACTGAGAAACATGGTTATCACAGACCAAAATGATCCAACAGTGTACAGAGGAGCAGCTGGGGCTTTAAGGTCACGGCCCTGCACTCAGAATCTGCCACACAATTAGCACTAATCTTCCCTGGGTCACATCACACAAGAGCTACACAAAACTGAACTAACTAAAATGTCACAAAGGGAGAAACAGGTCATTTTCAATAAAGTGTTACTCACACAGTTCTATACGTGACATGAGCAAGTGATCAAAGTGATGTCAACTAATGTATTTAACCCAGCCCCAAAAGGAAGTTGTGTCCCACTAGTCAGTCAAGCTATCAGATGCTGAAGGAATGCAGGCCTGACACTAACCTTTCCAAATCTGAGGAATCATTTCTAGCCGGTTGGCCACATCCAAAGCTTGGAGAAGGTCTATCAGCATTTGGGAATGGGGAAAGAGCACCTGATTAGGAGACACACAGATCTAGTTTTAAATCACTGGAAGAATACTCCAAATTCACGTACAATGATAAATGAGAAGTCATGAGCGAGCTTACCGAAGGCATCAGGTCTTTATACCATTTTAATGTGACATCAATTTGTTCCATTAGACAAAGCAAACTGAAAAACTTTGTACTGTAATATAGAGAAAAAGCATATTTAACATCTGTACATCTAACAAGGTTAGGCTTAGTGAAACTGAATGTACTGATATTTACAATTTTAATTCACACAAGCCAATACTCGACCCAAGATGGGCTAACTGTGCCTAACGTCACAATTAATATCTTCCCTCCCTTCAGCAGGCCATTTATCCGGTCCTAGCAAGCAGGTACTGAGTATCCCAAGCACATGAAAAACAGTGTGAGCAAGGATTCAGACACACAGAAGACAATCGTCATAACATTTTCCAGGCTATGTCCTTAAATTCACGTTTTTATCTGCCTAGATGCAAACTCACTGATGGAACAAACTTCCTAGTCTCATGGACACTAATCTTCAAATACTTTTTAAAAAGCAAGGGACTGGGAAAAAATCTTTAGGGATTCTCTCTGGCTTAATAATTTGAAAATATATTAAGGGGAAAGAAAAAAAAAAAAAGATACAGAGATTTTAAAGTTACAAAGAAAAAATTCAAAGCACACACACTACCCTGTTCAGTAATTTTACTAATTCTTTACTTTCAATGTGCTCACTTGTTAAATAACAGGCATGCTTAAGGCATGTTTAAGGGATGAGAGGGAGAACCACCAAAAACTTTTCACTTTCAAAATCTACTACTTAGAACAAAAGGATACGTTTCCAAGCACACTTACTAATAGAAATTACGTTGAGAATCAGATCCGATGAATTTCCAGTTGTCTCCTGTGTTTAAAAGGCCATGCACTTGGTAAGCAAGGTCTAGATCTCTGAGGGATGAGCACTGAAAATATGCAAGTAGCATTACTCTGACACTCTTCAAAGCTGCACAGTGGCTTATTACATAAAAAATATAGTTTCTCGGGGAAGTTTGAACTGGGGAAAAAATAAGCTTTAAAAATTTACAGCAAAATCATTATGAGTTAATATTATACCTCTAGAAATAAATCCTACAAAAAAACACATGGTGTGCTCACAGGCTGGTATCACATTAACTCCATGAACTCTCTCCCCCAAATCACCCACACTATACAGTTCTTTCCTCCTGTGAAATACTGATCCTTATCAACAATTACATCACCACAGAAGGATGTCTGACTGTGTGTACTTTTCAGTGCAGAAAGGAAAAATCCTGGAAAATATACATGGAAGTGCAAAGCAATTATCCTTCTATCCAAGATCTACTTTATTCATACTGAAACAGCCTGATACTTTTCTTATGATAAAATTAAAAGCCAAAGTCAAAAGTAATGATTATCAATTTAAAATTAACCAGTCAGGCATTGTGCTACACACCTCTAATCCCAGTTCTTGGGAAGCTGAATCAGGAAAAGGATGAGTTTAAGGCCAACCAGGCTACATACTAACATTCTGTCTTTAAAAAAAAAAATCTTTTTTGTAAAAGATAAAAGCAAATGTAAAATACTTCAGAAGCTTTCTGAATAGAAGCATAAAAAAAGCAATGTTTATAATAATTGCAGGGCAGGCGTGTTACATAATTTACAAGCAGATTTTAGACACGCAAAACCAACAGTGAAGACATGAACAAAAGTTAACAGGTAGGAAGTCAAAGAACATAATTACAGTTAAATTCAAGAAATGAAAATTATCTTTAAAATCAAGACTATGAAATTAAATGAGAAATGATACTTACAACATTCATAGCCGACTGAAAAAACTTATCTGGAAATCAAAGTGGTAAGAGTTTATATTATTAAAAGTGAAGTATGTTTTATAATAAAAACCCTGCAAAGACTGGTACAACCACTGTGGAAATCAGTGTGGAGATTCCTCAAAACACTTGGACTAGCAGTCCCGTTCAACCCAGCTATTCCCCTTCTGGATATCTTCCCAAAAGAACTAAGACATAGTACCACAGTGATATATGTGCACCCATGTTTACAGCAGCATAATTTGTAACAGCTAAATCTTGGAAACAACCTAAATGCCCATCAACTGAAGAATGGATAAAAAAGTTATATTTTTACACGACAGAGTACTACTCAGTCATAAAGGATAAACTGCAGACTTTTATAGGTAAATGGATGAAACTTGAGACCATACTAACTAGTGAAATAAAAAAAACACGTATGTGGTAAACATCGTATTGACTCACTAGTGTGAGAAGCTGAAAGAAACGATATATGTATATGTATACAAAAAACAGTTAAGGTAGTTATACTACTGATTTCTCCAAGTTCACGAAAGAGAAAGATTTGTGTTGGTATTGTTCGGACAATTGGCTGTAGATGTCTTGTGCTCTGGGTGAATGATTTGGGGATGATAATGCATGTACTGTTGTTGCCCCCTGGTTGATGTGTTTTGAAATTTTGCTGTTAAGTTTTTTCTTTTGTTTTTCTTTTGAAATACAATGTATATGAAAAAACAAACAAACAAACAAACCCTGCAAACTGAATAGGTAACCTTTTTTAACAACAAGGAATAAAGCTAAAGAAATAAAAATAAGACAGAAATTTTGTCTTCATACTAACCACCCAAAAGATTGCTAAGATAAGTAAACCCTTCTCACTGCCAGAGCTCTAATTGCTGGTACTCAGTCAGACAAATGGTCTTGGTCTTTTAATGAGAAAAACTCAAGCAATTTCTGTACATACCATCATCCAGGTCCAATGGAGAAAATTTCTTTCCCTCTAGTTCTTTCATTATACTATAGATGAGGAGGAGAGAATGCCCCTTTACAGGGCTTCCTGTAGAATAAGAAAAGCAAAAGGGGTTTACCAGGGGTCCACTTCTTGCACCACTACCAAATTCACAACACCTAGTGAAACTCATACCTCCTGAGACTAAGGGCTGGCAGAGTGTTGAGCAGGGGCGGTACTTATTAAAGGAAGCACTGTACGCCACAGTGCCACTCTAAGAGCTGAGCACTCACAGGGCTCTGTCCATGTATCCCAGTCCCCTGCTGTTTCTTCAGGAGAAGCTTGACTTTCACTGGAGTAGGGGCAAACAGCAGCACATGACACATACTCAGTCCTCAGAAACCCACATACTTAGAAAAAGGGAACTGTATGAGCTGAGTACTAACAGGTCCAGAAAAATCATATACAGTGTATCTAGCCAAATATTAACTTCCTTTACCTGCCTTTTTCTAAACCTTAGTGATAAGATGGTTGTAGTAACTGCAGATTATCTTGTTATAATTTCCTGAAGCATGTATGTTTTCTAACTGCCTATTATATTAGATTCATTAAATTCTATTATATATGCATTTCTTTGTTATTGTAGGCACTCTCCTTTGGGAGAAATTTTAGAAATTATCACTGCCAACAGTCAACTGATACAAAGAAACTGGAACTCCTCTGCCTCCCAGCCACCACTGTCATAGCTGCTACTTAGGATGGCTAATGTGCTCTGCCTGTTTAACAACTGAACCAAAGTAGCAACGTAACGGCACAGAGAAAAGCAACACATTCTGCTCAGAAACACCAGCGTGGCTACAATCCCACCATGTTTAAAAGCATAAAAATTTACAGAATATAATTGCTGTGGAAGTCATTTATCTATTATCAAGATAGTCAACACTGGATTTTTTTTTAAAGCAAATGAGTATAGGTGAAGGTGCGGCTCTTGCAAATTTAGCCCTCTAAATCAGAGAACTGGGCTTCCCTACTATCGTTTTTATAAAACCTAGCACAGGAAGGAGTAAGTTCTACTGTATCACTCAGGGTTTTATTTTTTTCTCAGATTGGAGGCAAATGAACAAGGTTCTTAAGTGCCTACTGCTGTACATGCCTTCCAAGCATAACTCAAGACTGTGTAATTCATTTCAGCACCACACCCATCCCAGTCCCTTATAACATAACTGGTAGTGGGCAGAGCGGAAATGTCACCTCAGATGCGCCTGGCTCCAAAGTCCACAGCTCCCATAGGAACTAACTGACCTATAGGTAGGAGACAAACATGGTCTAAAGGTCCTCCTCCCAGAGGCTTCAAACTTTTACTGGAGCAACTCTGTCCACTAGCTTTCTACAAAGACGGAAATGTCCTGTATCTACATCACTGAATATGTAGCCACACAGCGCTGCTGGGCTCTAACATCACAATGTCTTTGTTTTACTCATGCATGTTTACATGCAGTTAGTGGCTCCTGTAGTGGACAACAGAGCTCAAGAGACCAAAATAACTGCAAACTAAAACACTTGTGTCCATTCTTATTTGCCCAGCAATTCCAGTACATTTAGTAACTCTCTCCTCTCCAGCTCATCTTTTCCATCACAAACAGGGCCACAACACTCAAGGATAACTTTTTGCTCAGGTTGCAAATGTTAGTTGAGAATTTTCCATTCTTAATTCAGATGCAGATAAGATAACCTGCAAAAAATCATACAAATTCAAAGGAGGTCAATTTTCTACAAAAATTAAAACATAAATTAAAATGATACTCACCATGCTGATAAAACACGTGGATAAGATGATGATATGTTGCAAGTGAGGGTTCTCAAATTACCAGATGAATAGAAAAAAATAACAAATTAAAAATACAGCTACCCAAAATTCAGCTGAGGCACACTGAACTATAAAATACTGATATTCATATTTAAGCAAAAGATGTATTTGTATTCCTCAAAACAGACATTTGCAGCCATCTTGTTATTGTAAATAATGTTATTATATGGTTCTCTTCATTGAAAACAATAAAGCGTAATGAAGTGAACTTATCTCCAAGCAACCTTCTAAATAACTAAGTATTGAAACAGACACACGTTTGGGTTGAAATACATAGCTATGTCAGAAACATGTCATGGAACTTTAAAACATCTAACCGAAAGGGATCAACTGTCTTCAGGATCAAGATCTGGAACTCCAGGGGCATAACTGGTTAGCACACAGCACTTTTACAGAATCAAGATTTACAAAAAGGATGTAAAATACTTAAATAACATTGCAATTTGCTGTAAACAACATGAAGATGATAAAAGTGCTCTCCACGACAGCAAGTGTAATTATCCCTGGCTTCTAGAAATCTTCACATTCTCAAGTCTTTAAAGTAGCATATAACTCGTATCACCTACTTAAAAATCATCTTCAGATTACCTGTAATACCTAATACAAATGCTATGCATACACTTGGCATATAATATCATTCAGAAACTGACAAAAACTGTTTTTTCCAAATACTTTTGATCTGTGGTGGAATCCATGGACACAAAGAGTCAACTGTACATGTAACTAACTGTGCCAAACAGTGGAAAGCATACTACAGCATACACACAAGCATCTTCAGTGTTTATATTGTCCTGAAATCTTTGATCAGCAGTCTCTTGTCTTTCTGAGGTCTCTGAGATGCACCCTTACCTATTCCAAAGGCTTTCATTTCACGTAAGGTCTGTAAGGCTGGCAATTTCCCAAACGCATAAAATCTTCGCAGGTTTTTTAGAATAGTATTAAAAGTCTGTAAATTTGGTTTCACCTTCTGTGCAACCATATCTTTTAGCAGACTCTAGGTGAATCAAAAGCAAGAAGTATTTTTTATTCATTGGAAGTTAATTTACCAAAACTTTATTTCATGTACAAGAAGAAAAATTTAGCTTTCTAGCTATGTTTGAAGCAGGGTGATAACTACAGTGTATTCCTAATTCAAGAATTATCTGCTAATTAGCAAGACCAGTGATTCTGCTTGAGAAGTCTAAGCTATTCATACCACCTAATTAAGGTGCCTGTCTACAGGTTTCTACATATTTTCTAAACAAAGGAAAAAATAAAATGTGTAATACTAAACCAGTGTGTTGTAAAAACGTATTTATATTCCTAAGTTACTAGACAACAATCAATCTAGTGACTTCAATTTAACTTACCCGACAGAAATTGGTCGGGTTGTAAAAAACCCCATGACACAGAATGAAAAAAGTAACCCAGGTCTTCCTGAATTCTAACAGTAGACTCTAGGTCAGGCACCCTCTTCTCAGGGATCAGACACAGCTGCTGAAAGTCAGTAAACAGGTTAACTGCTATCTGCGAGCAGTAACTGCCATCCAGATGCTCAATGTATGCTATCTCCATTCTGCACAAAGGAGAGTTAAGGTCTACCAAGAAGACAAATGAGGGTTCCTCCTTACCAATATATTATTCCATCTTTCCTCATATTTCTCACTCATTATCAATGCTGTTGCTTCGATCAATGCATTAAAAGTGTGTACATCAGCTATAAAAGAAGAAAAATCAAAATGTGGCCAATGACTAAGACAAGACCCAAAACTTTCTACTCTTGAGACAAAAAAGAGGGATAAAGAAGACATCTCAAACTCACCATGGAGTCTGTTATTTAATAATTCAGTGTACATGCTGAGTGCCTGTGCAAAGGCTCGATGCTGAAGAGGGGAAGGAAAAACAATCAACATCAAATTTATTCATCACAGCAAGGTATACACAACCTACAGGGCCAAGGACGGGAATATAGCAGTAAACAAAACAGACCAGGCCCCCACTCTCAGCTTATTTTCTGGTGCAGTGGTTTTCTACCAGGAGGTACTGGGAGATATAAACGAAGATATGTATAGTGGTCACAACTGAGGGTGAGGGAGGAGAGTACCACTCACACTCAGAGAAGAAGCCAGCAAGCTACTAAAACACTCTAAATGCACAGGCCAATCTCCCAACAATTCATTGGACACAACAGATTTGTAAAGGCTGAACATTCCTAATCCAAAAATTGTAAGATCTGAAATGGTACGAAGTGTGAAAGTACTGAGCAATGATACAATGCTGCCAAGTGGAAAAACTCCACACGTGCCTTATGATATAAAATTATTTTTGCTTGATGTGTAATGTATATGAAATTTAAACATGTTTTATGTTGAAAGTTGCCTACACCTCTCATTATATATACGCAAATACCCCAAATCCTTAATCTGAAACCTACTTCTGGTTCCAAGTGTTTTTGTGACAGGGCACTCAACTTAATCGCTGTGAGGTTGAAAAACTCTGATTTAGTGGACCTTAAGTATAATAGAAAGTAAAACAAGTATACCTTCACCATTCCCCGGATCATTGTGCAGTAGGAATGTTCATTCTTCTCTGGCATTAAAGCAAAGATTCGTTCAGCATTGTTATTTGCCCTAGATATTAATAGAATAAACATGAACCACAGAAATAGGGAAAACCAATAAACAGCCTGAGTTTCCAACACTCCTGGCAATCTGTCAAGCACTTTAGGCACAGAATCTCAGGTAACTCTTACTGTGCAGAGAGGGAGATATGGTTATCGTTATCTTGAAAATGGGAAAGATCAAGGTTAAAAGACTAAGTTGCCGGCAGTATTGCAAATAGGAGACATAGAAATAAAAGCAATATGCTTTTGAATAAGCAAAAGCTTATGAACAAGCAATAAATTCTCACAGTAATAACAAAATGCAAATGGTACAAATCCTTAGACAGAACTCCACAGAGGCAGCTGCTAGGAACAGTTCTTTCTAAACTCTTCCTCTCATATTCTAGCCTAAGTGCATGTATCTCTCTTATAAAAAAAAAAAAAAAAAAAAACCTACTCCAAAGCCCACACATGCCCTTAACTACTGTTCAGAATTACTACAATCAACCAAGATATTTAATGTACCCTTCCATGACATTCATGCCTTCAAAATGAGTTTTAGATATTAACGTATTTTCCTTCTCTAAATGCACTTGAAGTATTTGTTTTTACTATTTAGATACTCCTACTCAGTTAAATTGTCAATGTATTTAATCATTTGTTCAGAACTACCAAATTTTTCTTATCAAGTCTTTTTTTTCCTCAGTGCTGATGTCTGAACCCAGGACCTCTTGCATATTAGGCAACTTTCCCAACTGAGCTACATTCCCAAACTAATCGTCTTAATTTGGAAGCACAGTCCAATGTCTATTTTTAGTAAATTATCAAAAATTTCAGAATTAAGAGTATGTATTTCAAGGTAACACTAGTGATCGAATTATCAAAGGTCATACCACGCAAAGGATACACCAAGTTAAAAAAGTAAAAACAAATTATGTGAACCCTAAAAAAAGTTTTGTACTGTTGAATGAAGGTAAAGACTTTATGACAACAAAAAGGAAAAAAACAAAAAAAGAATTCAGCTGGGTGTGGTGGCTCACACCTGTAATTCCAGCACTCAAGAGGCTGAGGCAGAAGGATCTTTTCAAGTTTGATACCAGCCTGGGCTACAAAGTGAGCCCAAATTCAACCTGAATTGCATAGTGAGACCCTGTCTCAAAAAGACAAAGACAAAAGAAGAAAAAAAAAAGACTTCATGATGAAAGGTCCAAATCATATAGTGAAATTTATATTCCAGAATAAAAGCAAGCACTATTTTTTGTTTACTTTTTGAGACAGGGTTTCAATAGGGTTCCAGGCTGACCTCTAGCTTGCTGCAACCTTCCTGTGTCAACCTGTTGAGTGTTGGAATACAGATGCCCCAATGCAAGTTCTATTTCAGAACATTACAGGAGCACATCTCCTTTAGGAGGTGGTGGGGCCTATTCTGCACATTGAACAACACTAACGCAAAGCTCTAATTATGTGTAACTTACTTCCAAGTACAGGACAACTGATGAGCAGTCTTCCCTTTAGATTTTTCATTATTTTCCTCTGAGGACTCTTCCTGGATTATCATGAGAAAGAGAAGAAAAGACAACGGAACACGTTCTCCAGTTAGACTACTTTTACAAAGCAAAAAAACACTGAGAAAAATAAGTTAAGACTTCTTTTTAACACTAAGCCCTGTTCTTTGATTTACAAGTCAGGCTCTGGGATGAGGCCACCCTGCAGACCTGGCTGGCACTGCAGAGACCAGAGCTGGCTCCAGCCTGCTGCCTCAGGTGCTGCAGCTGGAGGGGCAGAGAGCAGGCTGGGAGCAGCTTCAGGAGATGCTCTGGAAAGGGAGATGACTTACGACCACTGCACATGCACTTTAGAAGACTTACATTACTCTGTGTATAAACAGCCCATGTTAGTGGGGAAAAAATAGAAGAAAAATATCAATCTAAAAATAGCATCTAAAAAAAGAATCTTTTCTTCTTTTTGGCAGTACACTGAGATACAGCCCCAGCCCCTTTCTGAGACAGGGTCTTGCGAAGTTGCTAAAATGCCCAGACTAAGCCTAAACTTGTGGTCCCTCTGCCTCAGTATCCCAGAATGTGGCAATTTTGTACATGTCACCAAGCCTAAGAGGTACTTTTAATGACTTTTTTCTTATACACATAAAAAGCTGTGGTTTTTTTTTAAGAACAAAAGTGGAATATACACAAGTTGTATTCCTTATCTGAAATGAGTGCTTCAGGCTTTTGATTCTGAAACATGTAGATACATGAGATATCTTGGAAATGGGAAACTCATGTTTCACACACCTCGGACACAATATACAGTATTTCCAGTGTCTAAATTTTGATGGTGAACAATCGCATGATATCATGTGGAATTTTCCACTAATGGTGCTCAAAAAGCTTGAATATTTGAGGAATCTGATTTCAAAAATTTTTATGAGGGATTTCAGATCAAGGATGGTCAAGGTGGGTGCTGTTGTACAGACTGCTTCCCATTATACAATGGAATCTCTCTATAGTCAGACAGATATATACCTAGTGTTCTCAATGGCTACTCAAAACATCTTGCCATAATTTGATCATCAACCACTGGACATCTACAGTTTTCAGTATCTTCATAACTATAAGTAAAAAATCCGCATTATAAAAATGCTACATGTATCTCCATTCACCCAACTCAAAGGATTCCCTGTAATCTAGTCTATAAATAAAATTCTTCAGTTTTGAGACATACGATATGACTCCATATTCCAGCACAGTGTCTCCAGCCTGGTATGTTCCCTCCTCCCTACACACATGTATGTAAGAATTTCTGAAGAGGTCCAGCCCTGAAGTCTTTCTGTATACGACTATTACAATTACACTGTCACCATGACAGAAGGGTTGCTCCAAACTCTGGTCAAAGTTTTACATAAATACATGACAGGTTAGGACAAAATATTCTAATAACAAGACTATGGTTAAAGTAACTGTTTAAAGCTCTCTTCCTCCAGCACCACTTTTTATAACGGCTACTGTATTGCATTTCATTACAGCTGTCTCACAATGACACACAGCACAAGGACATGTTCTGTTTTGAAAAGGTATTAAACTCAAAAAAGCCGAAAGTCATTACCAAGTCTTCTGACTGCTCGGTTTGTTGAAAATGATATTCATTTGGGGGCTCTTGGTCACCATAGTAACACAACAAATCCAAGAGACTATTAGTTGTTTCAAGAGAGACAGGGGTTCCTATGGGTAGAAGAAAGAAAAAATCTTCAAACTGTCAACAACCAAAGCCGGTTAAATTAAAAATCCTTCACTTTTTCAGGTGGCATTCTGGCTACATATTTAACATCATTTACCATTTTGTTAATGACCATGCACTCCACATCAACCCAAATACAAAAGCAACAAGGACCGGGACAAATCTTCACGGTATACTTTGACACAGTAGTTTAACAGAAAAGATTAAAATGTAACATGATGTTTGACTCATTTATTTTATGTACTCCTATCCTTAGAGAAACAACCTCAAGGTTTTAACCATCAACTGCAAAACAACTATTCTGCAAACTATTTTGACTTAAGTTTCCCTTGCCTAGATCGTGTGAATAAACACAATCTTTCACTTGGATCCAGACCACCACTAAATCTTGTCTAAAAACACTGGCATACTTGCTTAATTATAGTAACCTTTAAAAGCTATTGTTCACTTCAAGCTGCAGCACTAGAAAACAACAACAAAAAAAAGCCCTGCTGTTCAAAACATGCTCCAGGTGGGTCCGTAATCCCAGCACTCAGGAAGCTGTGGCAGAAGGATTACTGTGAGTTCAAGGCCAGCTGAGCAACCCAGTGAGACTCTGTATCCCACCACCCCCCAAAAAAGCTCCCATCTTGGCACTCATTAAAAGGACAGAGGGTCAAAAGAAGATAAGAAACACAATTTATTACTTTAAAAGAATCAATTGAATCCTTCTCAACAAAACACACTGATAGTAAAAGTGCTCATCAGAAAACTTTTAAGTTTCTTTAAGGAAAGCCCAGAAAAGAAGGAAAGCAGAGTAATTCAGGACACAACTGAATCTTACATCTCAGAGCTGTGCAAGTTTAAAAAAATGGCCCAGAGTCAGTTTCCCTTACAAAATGATTACGAAAAACATCAACTTATATAGTGTGAAGTGGCTAGCAAGGCACGTGGCTCTTACCAGGTACTTGCTAATGTACCTCTCCAGCATGCCTCCCCTAGTGAGCTGGCTCACTGTCCCAAGCTAGGGTTCTGCCACACTTTAAAAAATATTCACTGGATAACAGCACAAAACAAAATCACTGCAGGTAAAAACTGTAAAATGATATATGGGATTAAGAACTATAATGTAGACTGATACCAGACTTTGAACACATTTGATAATCTGTTGTCGTGACTCAGTTGTACAACTGAGGCTGTAACAGCTACACAGTGAAATTCTCAAATGCAACTTTATGCAAATGTGTTCAAGCATACATTCAGTGGTCTAGTCCAGTTTCATCATTTGCATGTTTATCAGATTTTCATCCCAAATCACAAAACATATTCCAAATTTCAAAATTTAAATAATTCCAGCTGACTCTGTTTTTTTAATGAACATTCTCATAGCAGTGAATCAGCCGTGCTATTTAGATGTTTATCCCTGGAGGGTCAGCCAGATCTAACTCAAGAGTACACAGGATTTCAGAGCCAGAGGCGGAGAAATTAAGTGACTTTTTAAAAGGCCACAGAACAAATCAATGCCAGAGCCATCAACTACCTAAGATGCAACTTTTTTTTATTGACACAGTGATCAAATTTAAGGCCTCTCACATGTTAGGCAAATGCTATGACACTGAGCTATACTCAATGCAATCCACAAATGCAATTCAATCTCACTTGTAATTTTTAAAACAGAAGCAGAGCAAGACACAAAAGATTGCTGACTAAATTTAATAGAAACTGCAGTTCACAAGCACAGTAGTATTTTCTGGATCATGTAACTGTGGCCTATGAGGAGAGAGGCTTTAATCAAAATGAGTCACCTGCTTGCAAGAGCTGATCAAACATGTCCACAGAAGCTTTGACTTTTCTGAGACTGATTCGCTCCTTCAGGGCAGCTTCACTTACATCTTCTATCTGGGGTTCAAAGTACTCAGGCATTAAACACTAGGAAGACAGGATGGTTAAGTTTAGACAACAGGGAAAGGTGGCAAGGTGAGCAAGGACAGAACTTCCATCACCAACGCCCTAAGGTAAAATCTCACGGCTCCGTTTCAGTTTTCTTGCACCAGTTATTATTCATCACCTTAATGTGAGTGCTAAGAAAGAAAACATTAAAAAAAAGAGAACTCTCAAGTTGAAACAAATGAGCTGTTTAGCCATTTCCAACCTTAACAGTATTTAATCTAAAGATCACTTTCAATTAAACTTAAATTCAAGCTGACCTTACTTTTCCACCTGCTAAAAACTTTTCCTTCCTTACTCCCAATCTTAAACATATCAGAGCACCCCACTTTTTAAAGGCTGGAAATTTTTATCCTGGACAGTGCTTTTCCTCTAAACATTCTCAATACCATGAAGGCATGATTATACCTCATTCACTAATTTTTAAAATTTGTCAGTATACACTTGCAGAACATAAGAATTATATTCGTCATGGGAAGCGAACCTACGTATATAACACACTTTGAGCCTCTTCACTTCTCTTTCTTCTCCCTTCCTTCCATCCCTTGGTCCTTCTCATTCACTAATTTACTCAAATTACTTTTGAGTGGGTATAGCTTTACCCTAGGCATTAAGTTAACTGGGGACACAGATGAAAGAAAAGTACTCTCTACCCTCAAAGTACTTCCAGTCTAAGGGAGAAAGCAGATAAAGAAAGCTGGGAGAGTAGCTCAGTAATGAGTTTCTGATGATTCCCTAGAATCACCCCCAAATTTACAGTACAATATGAAAGGTGTTGGCCACCATAAAAGCAGGAGACCTTTGGAGACTTCAAACAAGAGTGGCCTTGGAGCTAAGCACAGGACAGTAAATGTCAAAAACATAAAAGGGACAGGGTAGGGCTGGGGATTTAGCTTAGGGGCATAAGCGCTTGCCTGGCAAGCGTAAGGTCCTGAGTTCGATCCCTGGAACCAAAAAAAAAAAGGGACAGGGTAGACCAACAAATATTCTTCTATAGCTGCCACTGTCCTAGTTTAGGAATTTAAAGAGAAAGTTAGCAAGAGAACCTAAGGAAGACATTGGGCAAGAGTAGACAGACAGCTATAAGAGAGACTGAGGAGGAAAAGTCATGGAGACCAAGATCCACGAGTATAGTGCCATGGAAGCCAAAAAGGCAAACAGGAGGAAGAGCAATTAGATTAAAAAAGATTTTAAAAGGTTAGTGCTTTTTATTTAAAAATTTTTTTTAAATTTTGAGACAAGGTCTTGTTATGAAGCCCAGGCTGGCCTTGTACTCACAGCCATCGTTCTGTCTCTGGCTCCCAAGTGTGCAGGCATGTGCCTTAAGAGAATTCAAATGGCTACTGAAATGTAACCATAAAAACTGGATTTCATTTATATTTCGATAGGATTATGTAAAAAAGTGAAACTATTTCTTACCGGTATATGAGGCTCAGCTATGTCCTTCTGAAAATATTTGGGATGTGAATTAACAATAAACTTTGCTGCATTTTCCCCAGACTTCTTTGCCAATAAAAATGACCGCTATTAAAAAAAAAGATTTAGATACAAATAGTCATTTAAGTGTAATTTAGGTTCAAGCAAAGTTAAAATTTAAATCTAAATTATTCTTCCTCTTTAAAGAAATGTAGCACAAAATGCAATCCCAACTAGAAATCACTGTATGTCACATATCCAGCTCTTGAGTGACATAATTCCAGGTCACATATGGATCAAAGTATACAAAAATACATTTAATTGAATAATTTTTTACAGTGTGAAGAAGCCCTAATATTAAAAGCCAAAACCAAAAACTCTAGAGACAATCTCTAAATCTGTTAAAAGCAGTAAAGGAGTCACAACGTCTACCAATGTCATCATTTATAAACTTTTCAAAGGCTTTCACAATTAAATTGTGTGTATTCTCATAGTCAAACCAGTAAGATAAACAAATCCTAGAAAATGTACATGAAAACACTTACAGATTCCATAGCAGACGCTGGTATGAGGTATGGATCATCTTGAAACCCGTAAGGGACAGCTGTGGGATCCTGTGGAGAGAAGAAACATCTTTTAGGTTATATTTGTATTAAGACCTTATGAGTTTTGGTAAATTATCACAAATTCTGTACAATAGTTTAATTATGCATTTTACATTCAAGAACATATAGATTTATGTGTACATATAAATGACAGACACATGTGAGAGAAAGATATAGAAGGTATGAATACTGATACCATATGTCATCCTGCAAGACTTGCCTATGACTGTGCACAACTGAACTAAGTAACACTTGACACTCCTGTGCCCGATTCGTAAGACTTCAGTCTCCTTTCAGTGATGACTATTGCTATTTTCAACTCTAGGTAAAGAGTCTCTAAATTAATCCTGGCAGTAGTTTCTAGTAGATTTCCTTCAAAGCCTGACCACTGCCCATCCATGCTCCATTTTATCTAAGAGTCCTTCCTAAAAATAGAGGAAATACTGGGCCCTCTAGGTGCAAACAGCAAACATTCCTCCACTTCTTAAAACTGTACATGAAGGGCATGGAGGTACATGCTTATAATCCCAGCTCCCAGGGAGGCTGAGGCAGCAGGAGCAAAAGGTGAAGCCCAAACTGGCTGCATCACTAGCTATGGGGATGTAGCAGATAAAAAAAAAAGCAAGCCAGACACAGCAGTTCTACATTAACTGCCCTTGATTATTCCTGCATGCTTCTCAACCTATTCAAGTCTGGCTCTGATCTTCAACAGTTACTTAATACGACACCAGCTTGAGCCTCTGCTCTGGGTGACATGCTCACCTCCTTCTGACTTACTACACTCACTCTTCCTCTCAGTCTCCCAATTTTTCTCTCAGTGACTCCTAAATCCTCTGTGGGGACCCATAGCTCAGATGCTCCAACTGAACTTCCCTGGCATAGACAAGAGTCTACCATCAGTCACTGTCTCAATGAACTGCAGAGACCTCTTTTCAGGTTCAGCCAATCCTTGCTCCTCAATACACTTCACCTGTTCCATTCTCTCCTACTGCGATCATCACTGCTCACTGACTCATTTACCACTAAATGCGTTGTGTATACCACCATATTCTAGTTACCAGAGACAAGAGACAGAAGTCTTCACTCCCTCAGAGCTTACAATGCTAGTGGCAAATCTCAAAAAATGAATACTTATAGAGATTAGGTAACAATACACAAGTATATCTAAGGAATCTGCCTGCTGAGAAATAGCAGGGAATGGGCCAGGTATATAACTCAGTCACAAGCATAAGGTTGTGAATTTGATTCCTCGTACCAAAACAAGAAAGAAGGAAAGAAGAAGCAAAGAAAAGGAAAGAAGGAAGGAAGGAAAGGAAAGGAAGAAAAAAGGAAAAGAAAAGGAAAGGAAAGGAAAGAAAAGAAAAAGAGCAAACAGAAGCCAGTGTGGATAGGGCAGAGTAAGCAAGTGATCCAAGAGGGCACATGGTCAGAGGTAATGGGGGTATAGATCATACAGATTCTAGAAGCCCTGGTAAGAGTGCTTCAGTTTTTACTCTAGTTACAGTAACTAGAAGCCACTCTTCTATTGAATTCTAGAGAGAATAATGAGCTACAGGACCACCACAGGTGCTAAACCAAGAGTACTCTGCAAGAGGCTGAAGCAGGAGAGGACAGGCATTATTACAAATAACTGTGAATACCAAAGATGTACAAGTATTAAATGTGTTATGAGCCGAGTTAAAAACTAAGAACAAAATCCTACTTACTCTGTTTACCGTGGATGCAAGAGCCTGAAGAACAGCCACCTTATCCCTAGGAATAGCAATCACAAGTTAACTTTGTCAGGGATCTTCATCCTCACCAATTGAAGAGGTGATTCTACCCTCAATGCCTCAGGCGGAAACAGCTCAGACTCACCTTCGGCTGGTACCGATTCTCTCAGGCCCACTAGACTAGTAACAAGTTAGAAAACCAAAAGTGTCTAGTTTTAGCCCGAAGGTGGTTACTATTCACTTGTGCACCTGTGTGCTTTGCCTGCACTCTTTGGCCTGGTCCTTAGTAGCATCACTCTAGGCGAGTGATTCCTGCCCTCTCTTCAAAAAAACTACCTAGCTGCCCTCTTCCTATCCACTTTCCTGTATCTTCTTACTGTGGGTTCTGGATTACTCTTGCCAAATTATAGACACTTAAATCAGACACAGATGAAAACACTCAGGCTCCACTTTCAGATCTACTCAATCGGCCTCCAGGATCCATGAAAGACTATCACATGCATCTTTCTTGATTTCCCAAGACTCTAGTACACCTTCCTGGTGTAGAGCCCTTCAACGGAATATAACTCACTGGGAAGCACTACAGGTCAGCTATCCAACTGTAACTTAACCAAAAGAGTATAAATAACAAATGAGGTATCTGGCTTAAAATCTGTTTTTACCCTTTTGTTAAGACTTAACGTGTTATACCACAGTGATATATGTGCACCCATGTTTATAGCTGCATAATTCATAGTAGTCAGATCTTGGAAACAACCTAAGTGTCCATCAACTGAGGCATGGATAAAAAAGTTGTGGTATTTTTATACAACTGAGTACTACTCAGCTATAAAGAAGGATCACATTGAGGTATTTATAAATGGGCGCAGCTTAAGACCATACTCATAAGTGAAATAAATCAAACTCATATGTATAAATACCAAATAGTTTCCCTAGTGTAAGAAATGGTAATACATAAAAGTATGTGGTAAACATGATTCCCAATCATATTGGTTTGAAGAAATATGTTTTCACTCATCAATAGTTTTAATCTAGGTTGTTTGATTTTATTGTCTGTGTATGAATAGCTATTTTGCTAGTGCTGATTTAGTATCATCTTGTTTTGAAGTCCCATCAAGCTGTTGTTCGTCTGTTTCCATTGGGTTTAACATGTTGTATCTTAATTTTAATATATGTGATAGTATAAACAAAATTTTTTTATAGGCAAAGAGATAATATAGAAACTGTTGTTCGTTTTCTGTTAGCTGGTTCTAAATACCCTGTAATACTTTCATTCTCTTGAATGGTTTCACACTGTCTTGATATGTTTGATGCTATAGTATATAAAGTTATACTCAAATATTTCAAGGAAAGAGACACTATGGTAACTACTATTATGTCAGGTTATCTGGTGGTGAAACACTATGATGCTTAAATTGTTCTAATCTGTGTTGTTCTGCTGTTATGTCTTCTGCTATCTCAATCTCCCCTTTTTCCCTTTTTTTAAAAATTAATTTTTTAAAATTATTTTTAAGGGAAAAAATAAATTTAAAAAATAGCAGGATATATTATAGTAACTTTCTTGTTTTCCTATTAACCTGATTTGAACCCCTCTGTTGCTCTCCCCATCTTGTTTTGACTGATTTTACTCTATTCTGTTTTGTTTGATAGTAGCAAGTTTGAAGGTACAGGCAACCACTTTGAAGGCAATAAGGTTCACTATGATGACCATTATGGTTTGACTATTATGTTCTTTTGAAGTCTTGTAAGGTCTCCAATGTTTAGGTTTCATTGGTTTTGTTCTGTAGTGTTTTGTTCAATTCTATTATACCTGATGATATAGGCAACTTTTTTTAAGATAGCAAGAGACATAATGGTAAACATTGTTGATCACCTGGTATTGTTTTTACATCATGTACTATGTCCATCCTTCTATTCTAACTGACTCTGTTTTGCTTTGTCACATTTGGTTTTATTCTCTTCAAAAAAATAAGAACTGTGGGAGTAATAAAACCCAAAATGTATAATTGTTATTATAAAAGAGTGGAAAAGAAAGTAATCTAAACCATATAACTGCATGTATATTTAAGTGTGTAAGATAGAAAACCATATTACTAAGTTTTTGTTGGATCATTGAACAGAACTTTTTGCAATCTCAGTTTGAATGTCCACTTTGTATGCTTTAATTTTGTGATATGAACTATTTCTAAGATGATAATATGTAATCTATTAACTAGTGATTTCTTACTGTGTATTTTTTTCTTGAAATTCTGTATTACTTGTACCCTTTTACTGTTTTGTTTTCTCTTTAAATAAAAATTAAAAAAAAAAGACGTGTTGCCATTTCCAAGACAGCTATAACTCTTACCAAGTTAGCATATCTTCCTAACATAAACAAATGCCCGTGAAAAAACTGCATATTATGTCAGTTTTTTAAAAAGAAATCATAATGAATATATTATCTTTAAAAAAACCTAGGTTTAAGGGATTAAGCTAAAAGTATC
Source organism: Cavia porcellus (assembly GCF_034190915.1). Classification (NCBI taxonomy): domain Eukaryota; kingdom Metazoa; phylum Chordata; class Mammalia; order Rodentia; family Caviidae; genus Cavia; species Cavia porcellus. Next base: position 38,245,949 of record NW_026947501.1, on the reverse strand, counting down.
AGCTGTGACCTGACCTTACTCTGAGTTTGGTGCTCTTTTAACAGTATTTTTTCACACACTTACTGCCATAAAAAGTGTCACTCGATATTTACTTAAGTCCAACTATACCATCAACATCACTACACATAAGACTTACTCATACGTTACATTGTAACATAACCATTTATTTTTACTATTTATTCACTGATGAGTATTTAGGCTATTTTAAATTGTTATTATTTCTAAATTATGAAGAACATTTTCATCTACGTCTCTTTGGGTTTATTGCAAGTGTTCCTCTTATGTAGCTTAGCAGTAAGCACATGCATTTTAAATTCTCACTAAGTCCAATTTCCCTCTAGTTTTAATGATTTACTGCCGCAGCAATAAATGTATTTAAGCCACTCAACATCTCCTTCTTGCTAATCTGGTAGTCTTTAATCTGCATTTTTGAGTCCAATGCCTAATGTACTGACCAAAATTGCGCTCCCCCATTTCCCTAAAATAACTCAACAGTTTACTCAATCAAAATACTGCCTTTTTCAAGTCATATCTGTACTGCAAAACTTAGACTATGGACAAATTATTAAAATCTTTTATGGCATCTGTGTGATCTAGCAAACCAGAACCTATGCTTGTTTTAAACCAGGTGTGGTGGTGCACACCTATATTCCTGGCACCCTGAGATGGCAAGGAAAGAGGTTTGGGCCCAGCATAGGCCCTTGGTGAGACCTACTTTCAAAAAGTAAAAAATTAAAAAGGGCCGAGATTTATAGCTCAGGGCAGAAGCCCTGAGTACTGGGGGCGGGGAGGGGGTGTTTGATCTCTAAGGAGGAATTTGTGACCCACAAGACTTCTTCCAGATCTGAAAGCAGATTCCTTAGTTTGGTAATAAGAGGCACTGTACCAGTGACCAATGTACCTTTTTTTGGTAAAAGGACAGATAACAGTTTGGGCTTGTAAGTAACAATGCTAATGAAATACTAAGTATTAAAAGTATAATATACCTGACAAATCAATTCTGACTTAAACATGTATGCGTACTTTATATAAAAATAGGTAAGGTTATACCACAAAGACTAAAAATAGTAAATATAATCACTTAAGCTATAATGTGATATTGTTCATAACGCTGATATAGCCCTTTGAGGTAAGTGCTCTCATCAGTCATACTTTACACTACCACTGAAACCAAGCAATTTACTTTTGAGTGATGGGACTGTCAGTAATTTTGTTTCCTTTTTTCATATTAGATTTACCCCACCTCCTTTTCTTTTTTTTTTTTTTTTTGTCTTCTTCCTTTTTATCGGTACCAGGGATCGAACTCAGGCGCTTATGCCGCTGAGCTAAATCTCCATCCCCCACCCCACCTCCTTTTCGACAATAAGCATTAATTTCTTCTAAAACTTTAAAAAGTTTTTGAAAAAGAATGTGCATGTTCAGGTTATAGTCAGAATTCTAAGACTTGACTTTTTTTATTTAAAAGGCCTTAGTATTCACTAACATCATTTAGCCAGCACTTCAATGAGGTTTTACTTCTTATACACTCAACAAACATTGAGTAAGTAAGACAAGGCAATTGTTCAAGCAAACCAATGAGTGAAAAGATAAATTTTGAGAACCATAGGCTTTTTTGGAGACGGGGCTCTCTATGTACTTCAGTCTGGCCTCAAACTCACCGTGTAGCCCAGGCTGGATTTGAAACTTGCAGGGATCCTCCTGCCTCAGCCTCCCAAGTGCTGGGATTACAGGCAATGTGCCACCATGCCTGATTCTTTTCACATAAATCTTATTCCTTACACTCTCCACCTTCCTCCATTTTGCCCTTGAAATTCCTCAGCACCCACCTTTCACCTCCTCCCTCTTCCCATTCCTTTTCTTCTCAATGATTCCTGCCAGACCAGACCACCATGTTTTGCTTAATAAGCACTCAACCACTTGCTGAATGAATCCAATCGAATACTTACCAAGTTTTCTTTCTTGGAATGATTATATCTTCAATTCCTTAATGAGAAAAAACAAATCAGCTTCCTATTATTACTACTACATACAAAATCTTGATAAAAATAGAATTATATCACCAGAGTTAACGTACCTGTTATATCAGTTCCTTCAACCTTTGGATGAGCTGTATTCCCAGAATAAAATCTGCAAAACATAAAAGCTTTAGCTAGTGTTCATTAGTGAACTTACCAGTTCACCTCTACTCACATGCATTTCGAGTACAAATGTTCCAATCAATATCAATCAAACAGGCTGGATAACTCAGGTCAGTGCATGGGATGCCCTACAGTAAAGACCAGCTTTCTTCACTTAAAGCATCAGTACAATTGAGAAGACTGACATGTCATTATACAGAAAAATACGTCCCGGCATATTCTAGCCTCAGGTATCATTTATTTTATTATTGTCTGGTATCAAAAATCTAACTCGGGACCTTGTGCTTGCAGTCAGGTGATGTGCTGCCAAGCAATAATCCCAGCCTCAGGCATCATTTCATTTGTTTGTTTTTTGCTACCAGGACTTTACTCACGTTGCCGCACTTGCCAGGCAGATGCTTTTGCAGCTGAACTAAGTCCCTGGCTGTTCTGGCATCATTTAAAAACAATTAATACTATGTGGGAAGCAGAGGCAGAAATATCACTACAAATTGGAAGCCAGCCTGGGCTAACACAGTGAGACCTTGTCTCAAAAAGAAAAAAACAAAACAAAAAAACCACATAAAAACAATTAATACTTCTCTTGGGGCTGGGGATTTAGCTCAGCGGCATAAGCACCTGCCTTGCAAGCAGGTGGTCCCTGAGTTTGATCCCTGGTACCGATTAAAAAACAAAACAAAACAAAACTTCTCTTTAAGGGTATTTCAGAAAGGAAACAATTCTTCCATAACATGCTATGTATGTCTTATAACATTAGGGCTTAAAACACCATTATTTTGAAAAAAAAAAAATGCTGAGGAAGGGATGTTGCCTTCAGACAAAGAAAGTGGGTAGATAAATGGCAATTCTAAGCACAACCAGGAACAAGACGACTGGAATTGAACTGCATAAAGGCTTCTGCAGCCAGGTGTGGTGGCTAACATCTGTAATCCCAGCACTCAAGAGGCTGAGGCAAGAGCACCATCATAAATTCAAGGGCAGCCTGGGCTACAATAGAGTTCAAGTTCAGCCTGAACTATTTATGTAGCAAGACTGTCCCAAAAAATGAAAAAAGGAAGAAACTTCTGCAGTACCAGGTCAAATGTTTTCTTGTGAGGGGAACTGAAAGTAAGATAAATTATTTTGAACCATACATCTTTCCTATTCCCTACGATTTTCTCACATGGTTATCCACTGAAAACTATTTACTAGCATCCAACTGAGGAAAAGGCAAACACTACCAACAGTGAATTTAAAATCAGGTTTTCATTGGGCTGGGATTTTGCTCAGTGGTAGAGTGTGTAATTAGCATGCATGAGAACCTGGGTTCAATTCCCAGCACCAAAAACTTGATAAACAAAAGCTGATGTAGCGGCTCACACCTGTAGTTCTAAGCACTCTGGGTGGATATCCAGTTTGACTCAACCTGGGTAACTTAACAATTTAGGGAGACCCTGTCTTTTAATAAAACAAAACTTTAAAAGAGGCTGAGGGAGCTGGGGATTTAGCTCAGTGGCATAAATGCCTGCCTTGCAAGCAGGCAGTCTTGAGTTCATTCCCGGTACCAATAAAAAGGAAAAAGAAAAAGAAAAAAAAAAGAGGCTGCAGATGTAACTCATTGCAAAAGTCATGTATCCAATCCTCAATATTAAAAACATAAAAATGGAAATAAACTTTAAAAAGTAAGGTTTCCCTCAAGTTAAAAAAAAAACAAAAAACAAAAAACTACATGCTGCTCTCTTACCTCCACAAGGACCCTGCAGTGATAAAAATTACTCAGATGATACAAGTTCCAAGCACAGATTTAAAGTTCCTACCACAGATTTAAAGGATATGGAGGGGAGCGGAGGTCATACTTCCGCTTTTATGAGAATCTGATTATTTACCCGACCCAAATTACCCACAACACTCGCCACAGTGACAGACAAGGGCTACCTTAATTTGGGAAAAATCTTTGGTGTTTCCTTCTTCCTCCCGACTGGGTTAAAATGAGAAGGGCGGATTTTTTTTTTTTTTTTTTTTTTTTGAGATGCAATTGTCGCATTCACTAGAATGTAAGCTTCACTTGAGCAGGGTTGACAGCCTGAGCAGGGTCCTAGTTTTGCAAGCAATTCTAACTCAAGGGTATCCCTACATACATTTGTGACTACATACCTGTGGGTTTTTTTATTTTTCTGAGACAGTCTCGCTACGTAGTGCAGGCGGCCTTGAACTCACAGCGGCCCTCCTGCCTCAGTCTCAGTCTCCTGAGTGCTGGGATTACAGGCCTATGTCGCCACACCCGGCCTAACATATGCATTTTGTTCTCAAGTGTTTCAAGCCCCTAGTCCCATGTGCTCGCCCTTGAGGACACGCGGCCGCGAGGTCTCCCATACGCACACTGTATCATCCGGCCTAAATCCGTAGTTCTCAGGATAGAAAGTAAATTAATCCCTACGTCTTCCTTATGGGTTCCCGAAATTTCTCTTACCTGTAACTATGTGACTGTTCACACACAGCTACCCGCCGACCCGTGATCTGAAGTCCCCTGCGGAACCTCAACCATCGGCCGAACGCTGCAGCCGCCATCTTTCAATTCTTCGCAGAGCACATTGGGAAAGTACACCCCCGACTTTTAGGGTCATTGAGGGAAAAGTGGGCGGGGAACACGCGGCTAGAAATGGAAGGTTGCAACATCATAGTTGGAAAGACTGTTACAGCAGTTAAAGTTCACTACTCCTTTCATTTGTCTTGAAGAAATTTTCTAAAACTATTATTTTAATGTCTCATATATCTTTAAATAGTTTTAAAATAAAAGGGAGCAAAAATTCTGAAAAGCAATTTTTCCCCCCCTAGAGAAAAGTGGTCTAGCCCACGTAAATACTCCAGCCTGCGTTTCCTGCGCGCAGGCGCAGTTTGAATCACATGGTTCCGGGCTTGCGGCTGAGTTAGTAGAGAGCTTGTGGTGAGTGCAAGGTTTCTTTCCGCGTGTCTGCTCTCAAAACGGATCTGGAGAATGTTAGGCTCCAAGAACATTCCCTGGCGGCGGCTGCAGGGCATTTCCTTCGGAATGTATTCGGCTGAAGAGCTCAGGTAAGGAGTTGGTGGGAAGCGTGGAACTCTTTAGGTGGGCACTGCAAACTACTATTCCCAGAAAGCCTGCGCCCAGCCTATCGCCAGATGGCATGATTGTTGGTCGTGTGTCTCCCCCTGGGTTAAGCTGTCCAGGCCGTGTTCCCGAGCCCGTGGGTCCTCCCTGTGGTGCGACGCAGTGGGACTGGGTATGTCCCACAGGACTGCGTTATTATCTGCTCATCTCTTTAATTAACTAGCTTTGCGGAATTTCCATATTTAAACGTGGCGATTGAAGAGTAGTTTCCTCTTGTTTGTATATTGAGTATAAGCTTCAGAGCGATAGATAGAGCAGGCTGCCTGCTCTATTTTTACCTACTTACTAAATCACGGAACTCTTGTTAGTCCTCATTTTGATCACGGTATCATTTGACACTCTGAATCATACCCTCCTGAAACTTCACTGTCTTCCAGGATATACTATTCCTTGACAATTACTTTCGATCTGGCAGGCTGTTTGTTGAGCATCCGCTTTTTTGCCCAGTGGTAAATAAGCTAGATGTTCACATAGCAGGAAACATGGTCCGTGTTCCTGGAGGTCCTATTCTATTTTCATCTCTCGCTATGTACCATATTTGTTTTATACCCTCTTTTTCATCCCTACTGCCACTGCCTTAGAGCAGGCCCTTACATGTTTAAATTGCCCACTCCTGTCTTGTCTTTCCTATTCACTGCTATCAAAATGAGTCTTCCAAAATGTGTACGTATTTAAATATCACTCTTGGCTTTTTTTCTCCACTATAGTTTTTTGACACAGGCTCTCACTAAATAGTTCAGGCTACTCTTGAATTCACGGTGTAGCACAGGCTGGCCTCAAATTCACAGGGAGCCTATGAGTTCTTCCTTAGTTTCTCTGAGTGCTGGGGTTACCGTTATGTGCCATCACGCCGAGTTTCATCTGCCACTCTTAAAACTCTCCAAAGGTTTTGTTTTCCTTGGATAAAGGATACCTTCTTAATATAGTTGGTAAAGACTTCAATGATGAGGCCAATCCTGATTTTAGCTGTAACAGTATCCCTGCCCTAACTCTACTAAACAACTTGCATATTGCAGAAATTGTTACCATATTAGATTATGTGACCATTCCTCAACTATTTCTTCTGCTTCGGTGTCCTTTCTGCCAGAGTGACCTACTTCTCTCTGTCCCCCACCAAACATACACTTAAAGGCTCAGTTCAGTGTCCCTCTTTCTCTGAGAGATTTCTGTACCTAATACAATGTGCTTTAATTGCTTTTGTTCCTGTTTGTATGTGTCCATTAGCCTTGAAGTTCCTCTATGTCTTGTCCCTTTTCTCTTTGTGTCTGACTGAATAAACTCCTGAGCTGTAGGTACCAATTGTAACAGTGTGCTAGCTTATCATCACTAGCCATAAGTAGATAGTGTTGTCCAAAAGTAAAAATGTCTTAGGTTGCTTGAAATTTTAAAAGATAATTGTAACAGGTGCACACTTGTAATCCCAGCACTCTGGAGGCTGAGACAGGAGGATTGCCATGAGTTTGAGGCCAGCCTGAAATACAGAGCAAGACCCTGTCTCAAAAAAAACAAAAAGATAATTCTAGTTTTCAAATAGGAAACAGCATGAACAAATTTATATCCATCACTAACACTACAGACTTTTTTTGGTAAAAGCTTGAGAAATTTAAATAATGGTCCATTTGATGATATTAGACTCTAATAGTTTTCTGCCTCCGATTAAAAGCCGGGTGATCTAGTAGGACCATTTTGGCCCCAGTCACCCTGGCCTCTTGCTGACCCAGAACACAAATGGTACACACCCACCCTGGCTGTTTGCACTACCTGTTGCTGCTGCTTATGAACCCTTTGGCCAGGTTTTTGGAGGGTTTGCTCCCTCGTGTTCTGTAAGCCTTTGCCCCAACTGTCTCCTTAGTGACAACTTCTCTGGTCACTGGTCCACATCATTCGTTCCCTTCCTTGCAGCATTTGTCTCCATAGCCATCTAAAACCTGTATACCTAATTTAGTGGGGCAGGGCGGTATTTGTTTTGTTTTCCTTCTCTTCCTCCAGTGGAATGTAAAGCCTAAGCATAGAGATCTTTATTTCCCCAGCACCCAAAACTCTGTTACATAGTAAGTAAGCAAGCAGGCAATACATATTTGTGCATGAGTAGATATGTACAGGAACCATGTACTCAGCACTTGGCACTTTGAATCCTTACTACAACTGTGTATGATGCTGCTGCTGGTTATAGGAAAAGTAATTCAGACCCAGAGAATAACATGTCTCTCTAGAACTGACAGAGGTCATCCTCAAACCCAAGTCTGTTGGTCTTAAACTGTGTATCCTGCAATAGAATCCTTACTGGTATCCTTCCCTCCATCCCACTTACAATGTTAAGGACAGCAAAGAGAGCAAGTTTTTCCAGGGACTATGTTTTTCACATGTTATTTTCTAGCACATTCACGACAGACCATCTGTTTTGCTATCTGGAAGCTCTGATTTAAATGTGTTGCCTTCCTACCCCCTTGAGCTCACTGGTGTGGCACATATGTAATCGACCGGCATGGAACAGTCCCATCCGGTGTTGTTAGGTGTACACTGGAAGATTAGCCCTAAAAAGCAAGAACACTCTGATACATGCCATCTACAATGTGGGTGAACCTTGCGGACATTAGGTTGCATGAAATCCACTAACAAAAGGACAGTCATACATGATTCCACTTAACGTGAGGTACCTAGAAGATTAACTGAAACAACAAAATGGTAGTTTCAGGGATTGGGAATTTAGCTCAGCGGCACAAGCACCTGCCTGGCAAGCATGAGGTCATGAGTTCGATCCCAGTTCCAAAAAAAAATGATGGTTTCTGGGTGATGAGGATCAAGGAATGAGGAATTAATGGGAATTAATTGTATAACGAATATAGATTTCAGTTTTACAAGATGAAAAGAATTGTGCAGATTGATGATAGGGTAGCACAGTATAAATGTACTTAGTAGCACACAATTGTATTTTTAAAAGTCATTAACATGTAAGTTCTATGTATACTTAATTACGATTTCAAAAATTAAGAGGGAAAAACAAGAAAGCTAAATAGTGTTATGCAGTTCAGGATTGCGTGAACTGCAAGTTGGTGTGAAGAGACCAAATATAATGTCAGGTTAAAGTTTCTGATAAAATTTACTTACTATCACCAAGTAACCATATGGAGAGCCATTGCAATCCATTGGCTAAAGGTAGCCTGGGTTTCAGACTGGCACAGACTGTGCAGTGTTAATGTCCAAGGTTTGAGCAGCTTAATTGGTGGACCCTCATCACTTTATACTCCAGTGTATACGTTACCTTCATGGAAACTTTATACTTTTTATACTGGTTTCCAATAGGATGTGAGATTGGAATGATTTCTTTGTCCTTATCTTTATTTTCTAAATTAGAAAAGTGTTTAAAAAACAAAGTAGGTTTTGTAGTAATACAGTCCTGTGTCATTTAGTGATAAGGATGCCTTCTGAGAAGTGCATCAAAGATTTTGTCTTGTGAAACATCATAGATTGTACATACACGAACCTAAATAGCCTAGTATCCAGCTGGGCTCTATGGTAAGTATCATTTAATATGCAACCTGTTTTTGACAGAAATATCTGCAGGCCGTACATGACTGTTCAGCTGTAAATAGGAGCCCCTGTTAAACTAACATAAAATACGATGAAACCTTTTGTAAAGCAAGTTCCATTTCTTAAATTGAATATCTGTATTCATTTTTTTGAATTTGCTATTTCTGATGACAAGAGTTGTTGCACATCTCTTTCACTGAACTGAGTTAGGTCTGGTTTATGTTGTGCTTCCTTCACATTCTGGCTGTGTCACTGCAACAAAATCACCCAACTACTCTAACCCTTCTTTTCCCCATCTAAAAAAATACATCTAAGAGTGCACTTGATCTTAGTCAAAAGTCCAAGAACTAATTTCAAGACCAAGTAAATAATGCTACTTGTAAAGCATTCCATGTGTAATATATGCTCAAGCCGTTTTTTATAAAATGTTGATCAACGTACTTGATGTAAATTTTGCTCATTTTTTAAAAATTTTACCATTTTTATTTAACATATACTTAGGAAGTATTATAGTTTAGATCTAAAATGTATTCTACAAGTGTCATGTGTTTGAAGGATAATTAGGTCATGTGGGTGCTGTACCCATCAGTGGGTTCATCCATTGATAATTTTAGTAGCTGATGTGGTGTTGGGGGGGGGTGCTGGTTGGAGGTAGGTCACTAGAGACATCACCTGGAAAGGCATATTCTTATTCCTGGGCTCTTCTTTCAATGCTTTCTGGGTACCATGGCATGAGTGGCATCTACCATGGCCTCTGCCATGTCATTTCTGCCTTGGAGCCTACTGATCATGGATTGAATTCTCTAAAAATTGTAAGCCAAAATAAATCTCTCCTCTGTGAAATTGTGGATGTTGGGTATTTTATGCCAGCAATGGGAATGTGATGATACACTGAGCAACCATTGTGTGCTAGCCCTGCGTAGGTGTCTTGATGTGGTAAGGACTATGAGAGATTCTGTCCCATACTGTTAGTATGTCAGAGGAAACCATTAATCTTTGAGTACAGTTTTGTAAATGCTGGAAACAGAATGTTAGAAAAGATTGGTAACCTGAGTTGTTTCTTGTTCTTTTTTTATCTCTTTAGGAAATTAAGTGTTAAATCCATCACAAATCCACAGTACTTGGACAGCCTGGGAAACCCATCAGCAAATGGTCTCTATGATTTAGCATTGGGCCCTGCGGATTCCAAAGAAGTGTGCTCCACCTGTGTACAAGATTTCAACAATTGTTCTGGGCATCTGGGCCACATTGAACTCCCACTCACAGTATACAACCCTCTCCTCTTTGATGTACGTACCGCCTGGGTTGTGTGGGTCCCAGGGCTGCTAGTGGGATCGTGAGGGCCATGTATCTTCCTGCAAATAGGAGTCTGAGAAGGCTAAGCTCTAGATGCTTTGTGTTAAAGCATTCTTTCAAACAAAAAAGCCTGTAAGAGTCAAATACAGGTTGAATTATCTGAAGTGCATGGGACTAGAAATGTTTTTGGTTTCAGAATTTTGTAGACTTTGGAATAATTGCATGTAATAGTGAAATATCTTGGTGTTGGAACACAAGTTTAAACAAGAAATTCATGTTTTATATATACATATACATCCAGTCTGAAGATAATTTTATATATTTCTCATGTACCTGCATTTGTGTTATGATCCATCACATGAGGTCTGGTGTTGAATGTTCCCCCATGTGGTACCATATTGGTGCTCAAAAAATTCTGTATTCTGGAACTTTCTGGATTAGTGATGCCCTTTCTATTATTTTGACTTTCCTTATCCCGCTGATTAGGCAAATTTCAATTTGATTGCAGTTGAGAAGAGCTCCAGTTTGATTCTATTCACATGAGGACAAATGTTCAGATTTATACCCTGTGTCTTTTGTTTCACAGGCTTTTTTTTTTTTTTTTTAATCTGTACCAGGGATCGAACTCACGCCTGACTGTTGCAAGGCCCCCTGACCTAATTTCCAGCTCCTTGTTCCACAGGCTTCATTTCTTAAACCTAGTGGTAACTTCCTGAAAACAGAATCTGAATGTTCGTAAGACCTCAGAGCTCTTGAAATAGATCTGTAGAGTTTTCCTTGGTAGCAGGAAAAGCCCCAGAAAGCCCAACAATCAGATAAAAAAAAAAAAAAACTATTTGCTAAAGTCCTGCTTGTGCATGTTTAATTTTTAATGTCAGTGAATGTAGCCTCAGAGAGCTACTTGTTGATGTACATGCACTTGATTTGTCTGATGAACCTGTTAAAGGTTACTGCCATAGTTTAGTAGCTGGTACAAGAGAAAAGTAACACTCTGTCTCATTATAAGTAAAAACAAAATTTTTTTTTTCTTTTTTGGGCTTTTTGAGACAGGGTCTCGTTGTATAGTTCAGGCTGGCCTTGAGCTCACTTTGTAACCCAGACTGGTCTCGAACTCACAATGATCCTTCTGCCTCAGCCTCCTAAATGCTGGTATTACAGGCCTGTGCCACCATGCCTGGCTGTTAAATTTTACATTTTAATGGATTAAAATGAAGCCATAGAAGAATATTTCTAATTCTTAGGTCATCTAAACGTAGAGGCTGAGTGCATTTTTGTTTTGTTTTGTTTCTGTCTTTTTGAGGTAGGGTCTCACTATGTGGTTCAGTTTGGCCTTCTGCTCACTTTATAGCCTAGGCAGTCCCAAATTTGCAAGGATCCTCCCACCTCAGCCTCTCCAGTGCTGGGACTACAAGAATGTGCTACTACGCCTGGCCCTGGAGTGGCATTCTTAAAACTGACTACAGAAAAAAAAAGTTTCAGGAGTTCACAGAATCATTAGGAGTGCTGTATCTCTTTGTAATGTCCTGTTTCTTTTTATCCTTCTCTTTAGAAACTCTACCTGCTGCTCCGAGGTTCCTGTTTAAACTGCCACATGCTGACCTGTCCCCGGGCTGTGATTCACCTCCTTGTTTGCCAGTTGAGGGTTCTGGAAATTGGGGCCCTACAAGCAGTCTATGAGCTGGAACGAATTTTGACCACGGTAAGTGGATGATGGTGGTCATAGAAATTAGAAATGCCACGTAGCAGGGAGTAAGAGATGCTTGTGTGTTGTTCCTAATTATCATCCTAATAGTCACCAGAGTATGACTCAAGTGAAAGGTATACCTGTGCAGGTAGTCCTTGTGGGGTGTAACTGCAGTGTCAAGCAGAAACACCAGAATGACACCCAGGATTTGAGGCAGATTTATTTAACATCAGACAGGCACTGACAGGGAATCAATTGTCTCTCAAAATGTCTGGCCTCAAAGGCCCAGGGAGGGAGGTTTTCATAGGGTTACAAAGGGGAGGTACAGAGCTCGTGTACTTGGCTGTTTTTGATTAGTTCTTATAATATGCATCACAGCAACCAGCTGTTTCTAAGAAACAGAAGCAACCAGAACTGTAACAGGAACTATCACCTAGGTAACTGAAGTATCCTAATTGGGGAGTGGGGGCATTTTTGCTACATTTGCTCCCTTTCAGTTTCCCAGGCAAATCTTTGCATATTATATGTGATCTTTTGAGTCAGCCTAACTAGAAGCAGTAACATTAAGGTTGTCAGTGATCCTAGGATGAGCCCTAGCCAAGGTCCCCAGTATTGTTTTGAGTTTTTTTCTAAGTTGCTTTTAGAAAGAGGCATAATTTAGACTTGCTGTGATATTACTCTGGCAAGGACAAAAATCTCAGCTACAGGAGGGCAGAGAAGTAAAGACTGGGGTAAGTAGCCTGAAAAGGCACAAAAATCAAGGTGAGTCATATATTGATGTATGGAGCAATCCTGTGGGTGGCATCCTCAGGCTTCAGCCATGCGTGGACTGGTCAGCATATGCAGTGACCAGAGCAAGGCTTTGAGTGCATTGTCTCTTCAGATTGAGCTTCAGAAGAGCTGTCTGGTCCATATCTATAGGGCTGGATTTCTAAAACTTTAAGAGCTATTAATATGATGTGTGCAGGGGTATTCACAGGTATAGCTGGTCTTTCAGCTAGATTTTTATGGAGCTGGTTACAAGCCGGTTTTTAATCTTTGTAGAGCTTTGTGGCCTGTATGCTGTATGTAGTTTTTATTTAATGTAGTTTTTGAGTTGCCTCTGGTACAAATACAGGCCTGTCATCACTGCCAGTGGTCAAAGGTAGGCCATTATCTAGGGGTAATTTTTTTTTTTTAATAGCAGGACTCTACAAACTTTTGTTGCCCTCTCACCTCAAGTAGGGAATGCCTGAGGCCAGCCTGAATAGGTACAGACGAGCACTGTCTGTATATCCAGGCAGAAGTCAGAGCCTATGACACAGACATCAAAGCCTGAGTTTGCTGCAGGGATATGGTGGGGGCAGGTCTGGCTCTGATTGAGATGGATTTTCCAGGAGTACTGGGTAAAGTTTTTCTGGCTAGGGTTGATGTTTCAGTCAATAAGATTCCCATAAGGGATTTAGGAGCATCGGTTTGGCATTATTGGTGGCAGGTTTCCAAACAGCAGCAGGAGGCAGTGGCAGGAGAGCTTTGGCCAAGGAGACCACAGCATATAATAGCCTGTCAGACACCATTCCTAACGGAGCTACTTCCAGCCATATTCAGCCTCTGTCAGGGGGTTCATTTTTAAATCTGGTTGGTTTAAAAACAGTTTGTCAGTTAGTGGCAGGCAGTCATGGTCTGGTGGGCCCAACTTGGTGGGAGGATTGGGTGGTCCTCAGTTATTCAGGAGGTCCAATACGGCATGTGGTACCCGGACAGTAGGGTCTTGGCCTGAGGTGACCTTGTCAGCTTTCTTGATCAGAAGGAGAGTGACTGTTAGAGTGCAAAGGCAGAGTATAGAGGCAGCCCTTAGTGACTGGATCCAGATTTTTACTGGATTTCACAGCATGACAATAGGAAATCAGCAATGGATACCATAATGTCTCTTTTTCTAGAAGAAGGTATTCTTTAGGTCCAGGCAGGTGTACCAACAGGCCGTGGGTGGCAGAACCCTGAGACAACATTCATGGAGGGCAGTTGCAGCAGCATTGGCAGCTCGGAGATCTGGAACTGCTTTATGAGCAGGAGAGGAGTATTTTAGCAGTGTAATAGGCTGTAGACATCGTGTGGTTTTGAGACCTCTGGAAGTATGGTGCAATTTCTAGTTGAATCTCTCATGGCATGGAATAATGTTTGCTGGGGGGACTGTGACAGAGCTAAAAGAGACAGAGAAACCCACTCCCCCAGAGAGAAGGTGGATGGGAACTTGGCCTAATCTGTTGTCAGAGCCTCTCCAAATAGTGAGAGAGTTTTTAATGCCTTGTGGCAATGGAGTCCAAGTGAGCTGGCTTTTTTTTTTTTAATTTTTATTTTAAGGAGAATAAAATCAATCAAAATAAAACAGAATAAAGCCAATCAAAACAAAACAGTGTAAGATCATAGGAAATCAATAATAGCTACTATAGTGCTTCTTGTTGTCTTTAAAATAGTTGCCCATACCTTCAGACATAGGAAAATCAAACAGAACAGAATGAAAACAATACCGGACTTCAGAACAAGATAATAGTAAATCCAAAGTAGCTACTATAATACATCTTGCTATCTTTGAAATGGCTGCCCATGCCATTAGATATAATAAAATCACACAAGACAAAACAGAATAAAACCAAACCAAACAACGAAAACTACACAAGACTCTCATCTCTGCCTGTGTTTCTCCAGATCAGCTGGTCACTCATAGGGACAGAGCAGGAGGACTTGACTCTTCTTGTCCCCCAGCCCGTCTGCCAGGAGGGGCTGGCGTCTGGTTGTCCTACCTATGGCCCATGAGCAGCACCAACTAACAGGAAGGCACTGGTGTCAGCTTGTCCTCCCCACATCAAGCTGGCCTCAGTTATTCAGGAGGCCCATGGTAGCTATTAAAGTAAAATATACCTTACTGCTTGTAGTGTTTAGTGTTTCATTGACTTTGCAGACCTAAAGCTGGTAATATGGTCATCTGTTTACAAGATAACTGTGTGCAGTACAGCATCTATGGGGTATCTCCTTTTAAAGTCTTGTTTGAGCTTGTTTCAAAGTAAAAATAAATTATTCCCCCAAATTAGGGAAACGTTTCAATATTTTACCATGAAGTATGGTGTTTGTTGAACTTACGTAGAATCTTCTATTGTGTTAAAGAAGCTCCTTCTATTTTTTATTCTGATTGCTGAATGTTAATTTTTATTATTTTTTCTATATTTATTGAAATTTTAGCTAACCCGTCTCCTTTTTAAGTAGGTTCGCATGATGACATTACTTGATTCCTTTCTGATGTTAAGCCGATTCTTAGTATAAATCCAATTCTTTGTGTTTCTGTGTTGGTACCCTGTTATATTCCTATCCTGGCAGTATAACTTTGGCTATAACTCCTGACTACAACTCATTTGAGGGCTTTGAAATGAAAACTTGAAAATTGCTCAATTGTAAAGTGTACCCAAGGCCAGGGCTGCCATGTCCCAGAGCTCTAGGGAGCCTTACGGACATCTGTGCCAGTATCCACAGAGGCACATAGTGTACTGAATGGTGCCCTGCACTGTCCAGCTGCAGTCCACGAACTCTTTGACCTTGAGAGACTTCTCTTTGATCTCCAGTTTGGCACGGGTTTTTCCTGTCTATCACAAGCATTAAATTTTTAAAATATTCATCCCATTTTGTTTCTTTCCACTCTCGGATTCGGTGTGAGTAATGTGGGGCACATCACTGAAGCAGTCTGCTTTTCTCCCTTCCTACTGATTTCCTTCCCCCTTGGGAAGGCGGCCTCGGGGGTGGTGCTTATCAGTCATGTACTGACTTTATTGGTCTAACAGTTTTCTTCTTTGTTTTCAGTTTTTGGAAGAAAATGCTGATCCTTCTTCCTTTGAAATTCAAGAAGAATTAGAGCAATACACAACCAAAATTCTGCAGAACAACCTCTTGGGAGCGCAAGGTGCACACGTGAGTTCTCACCATCTGTTTTCCTGTAACCCTGTCTTTCGTGTAATTATCACAGTTCTCCAATAGTATCATTTGCATATGATTTTGGCTCCTGAAGGTAAATCCTGAGTGTAAATCCAGATTCTGCCTCTGAGGAGTTTGTGACCTTTCAAGCTATGTGCCTTCTCCTGAGCGACTTTTTACTCTTCTCTGCTACAGAACCAGTGAGGCAAGTTGGTGATGTCAGGTTATCTAGGTGTAGCAACTGCTTTGAGAATG
Organism: Cavia porcellus; assembly: GCF_034190915.1. NCBI lineage: Eukaryota > Metazoa > Chordata > Mammalia > Rodentia > Caviidae > Cavia > Cavia porcellus. The sequence continues at coordinate 38,229,979 of NW_026947501.1, read as the reverse complement.
GTGTCTGTCCTTTTGTTTTTCCTCTAACACTCTTTAAACCACTGGTACCTCAGTTTCCCCCATCCCATAGCACCTGTGTGATGAACAGGGTTGATAATCAGCCACAGTACTGATCTTGAGGTGAGATTCACCTCCTGCCTAGTTTACTCCAGAGGTTCTGATTCAGTTGGTCTAGGGTGCCACCCATGCTGAGTTCCAAAAGCTCCCAGGTGAAACCTGTTTACAACCATCCACAGAACCACTGTGAATGTGCTTTCCTCAGCCCTAGGTCCATCTGAGGGAGGCAGCATGCTGGGCCCCAACTGTACCCGAGAGGTTTGTTTTACAATTAATGGTAACCAGCAGTTACTGAGAGTTTACTGTGTTCCCAGACCTGTACTACTACATTCACGATCTCTTTATCTTAGTAGCAGCTTTATGAGGTAGTCACTATTATTATGCTTTACTGTGAATGAGAAGTGAAGCTGTGAAGAAGACATTCAGTAATTGACACAGCTAGGCTATATGAGAGGACTGTGGGGTTTTGCTTTGTTTTGTTTTACTGGTGCCAGGGCCTCTCCCACTGTCACCCCAGGCTCTGTGGGAAATTTCATATAGGAAAGTAAGGGTAGTTTCTACTAGTTAAAAATAAAACTTAAAAGCCACAGAATGAATACACATTGGGTTTTCTTCAAAATGGCACTCCAGGGTCCTCTGACTTTTTGCAGGTGAAGAATGTGTGTGAGAGCAGGAGCAAACTCATCACTTACTTCTGGAAGGCACATATGACAGCTAAGAGATGTCCCCACTGCAAGTGAGTATCAGGTGCCACCGTTCTCTTTCACTAAGAATGCTCTGGCCAGTCACTCAGAGCTACATGTCACACTGGGATTTGTTTCTCTCCTCAATCGCCACTGTGTTATGTGCAGGACTGGGCGGTCAATTGTCCGAAAGGAGCACAACAGCAAGCTGACAGTCACATATCCAACCATGGTGCACAAGAAGCCTGACCAGAAGGACACAGAAGGCCTGGGTAAGCAGCCTGGGGGCTGGCAGGTACATGTTGGCCATATCTCAGGCATGGCCTTCAGATGTGCCTTGAGCCTTGGGAATATGGGTCCTCTCTAGCACGTGTTCCCAAGTTGTGTGTTTGGGTCAACACAGGGACAGTGTCCAGGCTTCTCACCCCAGAGCACTGGTGGGCAGGGCTGTTGAATGATGCAGTACTCCTTGAGTGATGTTTCTCTGCAAGATGTTTGAATAAAAAATACAGAATTTTATCAGACAAATACGTTACAATTTTAAGAGTTCCAAACAGTCAGTAAAACGTTAGTGCCATCTACTGGTTGCTCCTGGATGTTCACTGAGGCTCCTATAGGTAGTCTAGACTGCTGTACCTTTCGGGGTACTGAGGAAAAAAGTTTGAAACTGACCATTCTGCCTTTTGGTGTAATTGGTAGTAAGCTTGGTTCTCTTGACTTTTGTTCTAAAGGGGTGAAGATTAAATAAAGTACTTGTGTAGTGTACTGAGTACTGAGACGTGTAAGTATCTGCCATGTAGTATGTATTCTGTAGATGTTAACTATTGGTTTTTAGATCATTAATCAACATGCCAGAATAGAAAAAGCACAGTCCAGAGTTGATAGGTGGCCCTGCTGGATACTCTGCATGGCTTGGAGAAAGTTACTTCCTGAAGCTGAAGCTTCTTACTCATACCCTGGCAGTATCACAACCTCCTGCACAGAGCAGAGGAGAGTATGTTATACATGAACATCCATAGCAGATAAGGGATTCCCCCCGCGCCCTCTTCCCAGGGCTTGAGTATATGAAACAAGCAAGAGAATAAGTTCCCTTCTTAGAGATGGCATTTGTGTCTTTTGTGCTAAAGTCTCTGCCAAGAGTGAAGTAACATCCAAATTTTTTTGTGTGTTTTTGTTTTTTGTTCTTTTTCAAAGACTGAACCCAGAGGCTTTCATGCAGTGTTATATCTCCAACTCTTTTTTATTTTTTATTTGGAGACAAGAATTTCACTAAGTTGCTTAGGATTGACCAGAACTTTTTTTTTTTTTTTTTGTACCAGTGATCAAACTCACAACCTTGTGCTTGGCAGGCAGGCGGTTAAGCCACTGAGCTAAATCCCCAACCCCAGCCTGAACTTTTTGATCCTCTCTTAGTCTCCCAGAGTATGGGAATTTTAGGCCTGTGCTACCTGGTGTGAGTAAACCTTTTTTTCCCTTTCAGTTTGTTTTGTTTGTTTTTAAGACAGTGTCTCACTGTGTAGTTCCAGCCTTGAATGCACTCTGTAGTCCAGAGTAGTCTTAAACTTGCAATGATTCTCGTGCCTCAACCTCCCAAGGCATGTACCACCATGTTTGGTCCTGTTATTATTATTATTTTGGAATAATTTCAGACTTATCTGCAGAGAAGTAGCAAACATACTAAACTCCCTATCCACTCAATTGACCTAATGTAGCATTTTAGGGACATAGATCAAAACTTAACAAAATTTAACATTGGCATGGTATTATGAATTAACTTACAGATTTTATTAGAGGTATGTGAGTTTTTTTCATTAATAACCTTTTTGTGTTTTAGGATCCAATCAAAGATACCTCACTGCATTTAGAAAGCCTTCCTACAAGCAGGGGCTATAATTAATTCAGTGGGAGAGCACTTACCTAGCACGTGCAGGGCTCTCTGGCTTATATCCCTGGTATCACAAAACAAAGAAATCCTGCTTTGTTTTCTTTAATAAACAGTAAATAGCACAAGATTGTATATTTCCTTACCTATAAATTGCTTACCTATAAATTGCTCGTAACACATTTTCCCTTAAAACAAGTTGAAAATTGCTCCTGCAGCCCTTAGGATGCCCTTGGAACATGCTAGTAGAATGAAAACAAAGACAGTCAGAATGCTAGAATGTAACTCTTTCTGTGGGGCGGATGTCCAGCAGTTAAGTAGTCTTTGGTACCTTTGCCAAATGCATTCTTCTGATGTGACTTTTCCCTGCAGCCATAAGAATAAGATGTTATACCCAGAAATCTGCACAGTGGAAATGTGTAGACTATACTGTTCATCAGCTCCAGGGTTAGGGTTTTGCGTTTAACAAACATTTGTTTGTTGCACATTTGGCATTATGCAAAGGCCATGTGTGTGGGTGACCCATGGTTCCAAGATGGAGACTTGACCATATGGCCTCTGCTCTCTACAGAGACTGCGTGACAGACATTAATTGAGAGTAACTCAGTTGAGCCATGTTCCTCACACCAGAAAGAGCAGAGCAGTGATGTCTCTTAAACAGTCCCCAAGGACCGGTGATCCCAGGAGGAGGAGGAGAGCCATAAGCTTATGAAAAGCTATGTAGCTCCAGGGAGATTCCCCAAGACCCTGGAGTACATTAGCATTTAGAATAAGAATTCTGGCAGCCAAGATACTTCCACCTGTGGAAATCCAGCTTTCCCAGGTTATGTAACCTCCAAACCCTCTTTTCAGTAGCAGCTGTTACAATTGAAATAAGTATGTATTTATACTGTGTGTGATGGCACACGCCGATAATCCTAGCCCTTGGGAAGCAGGAGGATTGCTGTGAGTTAGAGGCCAGCCTGAGCTACAAAGTGAGTTCAAGGCCAGCCTGAACTGGCATAGTGAGATATTATCTCAAAAAACAAAATAAAATAAAAGCATATTTGAGATACTTTAAAATTCAAGCCAGGTAGATTTCATTGTTGCATGCAGTTGAAGAGCCTTGTTAGGTACAGGTATGGCTCCTCTGAGAAGGTGCCTCTTGTAGATCTCTTCTGACTGCTAAGATCCCATGACTGAGCAACCTCCATGTGCCTTCAAGGTAACCTAAACTGCAATGAGGGTCCTTCTGGGACTGGAGCTGGGGAGAGCCAACCAATGTTCCACAGCCCTTCAGACGTGGTTAGTAGGAAAGTTGAAGTATTCAGTTCCAGAAATGCTCACAAAATTGTTTAGGTTAATATGGTCTGATTAATTTTACCCACTGCCCGTACGTAGCTTTCTAATGTGACTCTCAAAGGTCAATGCTACTCTTCTTTGCATAGCCACACTCTCTTCTTTTGCAATAACTAGTTGAAATATTTTGCTGTTAAAAGACATTAAAACTCTAAATGTACAAATCCCTTTACCTAGTAATTTCATTTTTGTCACTTTATACTAAGGAATTTGAGTATCTACGGCATTGCTTAAATAGCTTAAAATTGGACATAGTTAGGGCCGGGGATTTAGCTTAGTGGTGTAAGCACCTACCTGGCAAGTACAAGGTCATGAGTTCAATTTCCGCTACCAAAAAAAAAAAAAGGGGACATGCTTCCACAGCCTGTTAATAGAAATTGATTAAAAAATTGATGGTGTATCTATTGTTAACCAAACTAGAGATTTCTATAGAATAGAAGACCCCAATTTTTTTGACACCAAGGACTGGTTTCATGAAAGAGAGTTTTTCCACAGATTAGGTGGTGGTAGTGGCAGCAGTGGCATTCTGGAATAAGGTTCTCATAAGAGTGTGCAGCCCGGATCTCTCGCATGTAGAATTCACAGTAGGGTTCGTGTTCCTAGGGGAATCTCATGCCCCTGGTGATGGCGAGCAGCTGTAATACAGATGAGGGTTTGCTTGCTCGCCGCTCACCTCTATGTGCAGCCCAGTTCCTAACAGGCCTCAGGCCTGTCGCAGGCCATGACCCTGGGGTTGAGGACCGTGCTCTAGACAAAATTCCAGTGCAGTCTTGCCTAGTGTGAGAAACCAACTCAATCCATTTCTCACATCCTAGGGTAGTATTTGTGAAAAGAATATATGTAATATATTTATTCATAGACATGTTTGTACTCATTTATCCATAGTTCCAGGTCTTACAGGTATGTAGTATAATGTTACTTACAGCAGCAAAAAACAAGAAAAAGAATCAATCCAAATATCCAAATGTGAGAGTATGGTTAAATAAGGTAACAGTGGTAACATGTCATCCTGCCATTAAAAATGATAGGCAGAATGTTCGTATGATACCAAATGAACAGAATGGTGTTCAAAATAAATACACATTTAAGATTGCAACTATGTAAAGCACTTGCATAACTAAAAGACTGGAAAAAACATAGAAAAGTGATAGGGCTTGAGGTGTAGCTTAGTGGTAGAGTGCTCACCTAGGGTACAAACGGCCCTGGTTCAATGCCTAGAACAGCAAAACACAAACAGAAAAGTGGACAGTTATGTTAATGCAGTGGGACAGTGATAACATTTTCTTTTGTTCTACTTTCCAGGTTTTATATGCTAACTACTGTGTTTTCTTTACTCTAGATATTAGGTCAAGGGGGAAACCAGAACTGAGAATATGGGTTCTAGAGATTGGTTTTTGTAGTCAAGTTTGGGCTTTGCTGGATGCAGACAAAGAGTTGGTAAATACTACTCAGAGTGCTTGTTACTGACTTACTGTGCTTTGATTTGCCAGCTCCAGGAATTGAGGAAGCTCAGATGGGAAAAAGAGGATACCTGACACCCAGCAGTGCCCGGGAACATCTTGGTGCCATTTGGAAGAATGAAGGTGCTGTACCAGGCTAAAAGAAGGACCCTCTTCCAGGCTTTAATTTCCATGATTTACTACACTTTGCCTTATTACTTTAATTTTTTTAAGAAGCTGTGATTATTGTGGCTGTCTCCCGAAGTCAGCTCTAGCTTTGGGGCAGGCATTAGGGTTCGGTGAACTCGAGGTGGCACAGATCCAGCACTAAGGCCTTGCCAGCATTGTAGCTGACCTGATTATATGACAGCCATGTGTTACTTGCTTATATAGTTTGACATGTTTCTAGAAGGCTCATTGTAGCTCACCTTCTTTTAGATGTCCAGAGATAAAAAGCTTTTGGAATATTTCTGTGGGAATGCCTTCCGTGAATCAAACATTGAAGTCTTTTTCTTTATTAGAATCTGTATCCATTTTAAGTCTGTACAACTGAGGAAATCCTCCCTTCCCTTTTGAGTCTATAACAGAACCTATGTATTATATTCAAGTTCTCATGCTGATGCTCTGAGAGTGTTATGGGGCACCACCTCTGATCTCTATAGAATGATAGGCATTCACAGATGAACATGTTTGGGCCAGGCATGGTGGTGCACATCTGTAATCCTAGCCCTGGGGAGGCTGAGGCAAGAGGATCGTTGGGAGTTCGAGGTCAGCCTGAATTGCATGCATAACCCTGTCAAAAAAGACAAAAAATTTTAAAAAACCAAACAAACAAATAAACATGTTCTTAAAGGCTATCAAAAAAAAAAAAAAAAAAAAAAAAACATACGTGGTTGTTTCTGTGACAGGTCCCTGGCACATTTTTTTGTTTTTCTCTGTGATTGTTTTTGTGACAGTTTCACTGTATAGTCCAGGCTGACCTTGAACTTGCCATCCCCCCGCCTCAGTGTGCTTCACCATGCCTGGCTTTACGTGCACAATTTGAGGTTGCCAGAAACCTAAAATACATCTCTGATCCACAGGCGATCCCCTCTTAGCATATGTTCTAAAGGATGTTTTGTTCTGTTTTGTTTTAAGAATGCTAACTTTATTTTGGGTTGATTTTTTTTGAACAATTTTTTATATAAATGTCAAAGTAGTAAATACTTTGATATGTGTGTTTCAGGCCCGATAGTATAGAAAAGTAATTGAAAACAAGGGAAGGCTTGTTTTGTTTTGTTTCCCCTCCATTCCTGCCCATCCGTCAGTGCCCGGTTTAACCACTGTTCCTGCAGTGCCACCTTTGTATCGTAACCTTGACTGCAGGTACACTTCTATACACAAAAGGGTTTTTTTTTTCAAGGAAAATGTGATTGTACTTTGCATATTATCCTCTATCATGATGTTCTTCTCAGTCAGTAATGTTTTTGTGGCTGTCCTCCCATACCCTTAGATAGAGATTTCAGTGGTCTCTTTGGTTCTTTTCAAACACAGGATTCTTTCTAAATTACCTCTTTTTGGGACTGGATGATGTTGGCATGAAGTCCAGATTCAACCCCAGTGTGTTCTTTCTGGATTTCCTAGTGGTGCCGCCCTCCAGGTAATGCACTTTACTTAATTTCCCCTGAAAAGGATTGGCCGCAGAATTATTGAAGGACCTTTAGAAGTAGGTGGGAAAGAGAAACCAAGCGGCTCTGGGCTGCATATGGTGGGAGTCCTTGCCTCTCCTATTGTTGTGAACACAAGAGGAAGGTTGATTGTGGTTTTCAACGTGGGAAGATGTATTGCTTACAAGTTGGCAAGAGAGGAGGCTGAAGAACTCGACCCTTCCTTCATGCTAAACATTCCCTGATTCTGTGTGTGCCCTGTAGGTATCGCCCTGTCAATCGCCTTGGGGACCAGATGTTTACCAATGGCCAGACAGTGAACTTGCAAGCTGTCATGAAGGACATAGTTCTGATCCGGAAGCTTCTGGCACTGATGGCCCAAGAACAACAGCTTCCCACTGACGTGGAAGCACTCACAGATGAGGTCAGTGCTGCCTGGGTGCTAATGCCACAAACTGCACACTCGGTTCTGACCCCATGGACACAGGGACAGTGTAGACACAGACACTGCGTGACACAGGGATGCTGACCAGATGTTTTTGACATTCTTGTGGGAGCCAAGAATTTAGTGTGGATCTAGTTAAAATTGGAGTGACATATATGGGGCTGAGCATGGAAAAGTCTCAGCTCAGGTCTCAGTTTTTCCCCTAACAACTGCTGTGGCAGAGCCTTGGTTGAGTCATTTTAATTTCTTGGATTCTTTCTTACTCTATGATATATAAGGCTTATGGTGATGTCTCACATGGAAGCTGCTCCGCCACCAGCAGCTAGCAGCTCTGAAAAGAAATAGCCTGACTTCCTCTGGGCTGTAAGAACATGTACCATCAGTCACAAGGCTAGAACTCACATCAGCTGGCTTTGTTTTGGGTTCTGTGAAGTCTCTGACATTGGGGCTCGGAAAGCAATGTTGTAATGTGGAAATTTCCCAGGATAAAACTGTCTCACCTGACCGCTGAACCTCTTCAGTTCTGTAGTCCTGTGCTAGGTCTTTAGTGATTCTTTTTTTCCACAAAGATTCGCCTCTATTTTCAAGGGATATCAAAATAGGATTGGATCTGTCGTACAGTCTTCCCTCCGAATTGGACTACCCTCACAGCATATGTGGGAATCTGTTGCATGCATACTGATGCTAGCCACTCAGAAAACTAAGCTTTCTCTGGACTTGCTTTAGTGGGTCTTTGTACTTTGGAATATAAAGACGAATTGGGTACTCAGAAAACTTGCTCAGGTCGCCGAGACCCTTCCCAGCCCAATGATACTCTGGTTGCAGATAGAAATAGCTGTCTCCATTCTTGGTTAGAAAAAGGGCAGCTTGGTCTGTGAATAAACAAACAATGTTGTCTCTGGTCTCTGTCACCTTCAACACATTGGTAGGTTTCTTTTCTCAGGTGACAAACCCTGGAGGACATGGGACAGCTGTTTCCTAGGTCAGATGGAGCCAGTAGGTGGCGCTTTACAGCAGGCTAAGCCCTCTATTTCTCTCCCTAGGCAGGTGGGGAGAGAAGCAAAGACGGGGTTGGGGCAGAAATATTAAATGGTTACTCAGGCTTGGGGATCAGCAGGTAACTTGACATAGACCACCTGGGTCCCACATCATAATTGATGACATATAGCAGACATTTGTCCTTTGAAAAAATTGTTCTACATTTTTGTAAGTAAGTTGGGTCAAGTTTTTCTAAAACCATAAGTAAAACTGAAATTCCAGATGAGATTTGGTTATCTGGCAGGATGTCAGAGCTTCAGAAGTAAAGTGTGGGTCCTAAATAGTAGCGGACTTGAGCTGTGTCTTAAGAAAGGAGGCTGCTTATAAATTTTGAGTTCATTTGACCTCCAAAAAGAGATAGGCTGGTATACATGTAATGGGCCTGCTGTCTCATTGGCACATACTTACATGACTTATTTATTAGCACTTTGCCATCCATCTGATCTGTCAGATTCAGGGCTCATTTTTTATCAGAGCTAGCAAGGGAACCAAGACAGAATGTTTGGATTTTTTTTTTTTCCTGCCAACCTGTTTTCTTGGTTTTATTTTTCCAGCAAAAAGACCCTTTAGTTGCTGTGGATCGGTCGTTTTTAAGTATGCTTCCAGGCCAGTCTCTCACAGACAAACTTTACAACATTTGGATTCGCCTTCAGAGCCACGTTAATATTGTGTTCGATAGTGAGATGGACAAACTAATGATGGAAAAGTTCCCTGGCATTAGACAGGTGAGCAGTACATTGGTTCTGCATTGTCACAGAGGGTGAATAATAAACCTGTATTAAAACAGTAAACGTAACTGAGCCTCTAAAAAATGTTTTGTGTGGATCTTTTTGCCCCATACAGATCCTGGAGAAGAAAGAAGGCCTGTTTCGAAAGCACATGATGGGGAAGCGAGTAGACTATGCGGCCCGCTCGGTCATTTGCCCGGACATGTACATCAACACCAATGAAATCGGGATTCCCATGGTGCGTGTTTGCAGAGGGGCTCGTTTGCTGCCTGTGGGCTGTGGAGGAGAGTGCCAGAGAGGGCTGATGACTGGGTGTGCGGTCTGTGGGAGTGGCTGGGATGTTAGATAGCTTCTGCCCCTTCCTCACACAGGAAGAGCCCAAGAGGGAGCTGCTTGGGCTGCAGCATGGTGTAGCTCTCCGCGCCGGGCCTTGACACCTACACACGGGAGATTCTGTTTCACACCTCTGCCTATCTCCCTGCCCCGCTCAGCTTAGTCTTTAAATCTCCCTCATTCAGTTGAGTATGTGACCAAGGACAGGAGCTGGGCAGGAACATGTGACCTTAGTTACCTGGCAGGCTAAAGGGTTAGAGAGTTGCCCCAGAGCGGAGGTGCGTGCGTGTCGTTGGGCACTGCCCGTCTCCCAGCTCCCCCATTAGTGTTCCCTTGGTGAGCCAGCTTCCTTTCCTCCCCCTGCAGTTCAGGCTGTGGTGTTCATTAGCAGCAGCCCTTCAAGCAGCTTCTCCCTTAATGGGCCTTGAGGTCAATATTGCGAAGATGGTTTAATTCCCTCTGTGAGTCTCATTTCCTCCCACACCACCCTCCAGCCTCTCTCGGGATTACTGGTAATGAGCGGAGCCGTGGTGTTCTGAGTCTCTCTCTCAGATACTTGGGGCTGCTCCTGCTGACTGGCTTCATGGTGCCTCAGCCTCAGGAGAGAACTTTAGTGCATCCTTTCTTTCTGCCATCAAAGAATTCTTTCTAGACTTCTCTTGAGTCTGGATTCAGTTGGTGGTGGCTTGGCCTCTGAGGAGACCCCCTAAAGTCACCCTCCTCTGCCTGCCTCTAACCTGCCCCAGATCTCAGGGTCACAGAAGCCTTGAGATTTTACCCACAGGATGGCTGGGAAAAGCAGAACCAGTGAAACCACCTCTTAGACCCTCAAAGCACATGCTTCCCATATAGAACTGTAGGATGTGTCTCTCGAGCCGGGAGATGAGGTAAGCCTGGGCAATGAGCTTGAGCCCGGCATTGAGTCAGATCACAAACCCATGTTCCGGTGGTAGAGACAGTGAACAAACAAGTGTGCATCAGCACTCTGTGAGACAGTCAGTGAATTAGCAAAAGTTAGAATAGGCGGGAATGGAGGTGTGGGAAAGACGGTAGCCAGGGAGAGGCCTCTTAGAAACTGCCATTGCATAGAGCTGTGTGGAAAGTTGGGCATGTTCCTTCATGGAGGACTTTCTGAAGCCTTTGATGGGTTTGCATGTACTTTTGAGGCATCAGAGGGGTTTACAGTATTCAGTAGCTTAGAATCTTAACCAGGGGACTCATTTTTCTTGGAGAGTGTTGTAGGCCTTCCTTCAACTGACTACACTGCACTTTCTTAGATACCAGAATTACAAATCTGTTTCATCTCTGGGCAGCACCTCGATGGCAGTGGCTGCCAGAATTCTTAAGGGAAGGGCTTCTGATACCACATTTGGGCTCAAGGTGGTTGCCATAATCAGCCAGCGATGTCTGCTAGCATGGGAAGGAAAGTGGTTGGTAGTGTTTGACGACAGGTATGACCACCTGTCCTAAACACATGTCCCACACTGTGTTCCCTTCTTTGGGGCCTTTGAACTTACTGACTTGGAAGGAAAGGATGATGTTTTAGAATGAGTTTTTAAAAAAAGGCCAATGCATTAACCACAACACTTCAGATGCTTAGCCTGACTGCTGGGTGTTACATTACTAACCAAAGGGCCTTCATCCTCAGGCAGACAACTTGATAGAAAAAAAAGTCATGCATCCTGTTGACTCAGATTTTGGATCCCTGTAATCTTTTTGTGGCCACCCTAAATGTCTATATGCACTCCTCACTTGTAGGTGTTTGCCACAAAACTGACCTACCCTCAGCCAGTGACCCCCTGGAACGTCCAGGAACTGAGGCAGGCAGTCATCAATGGCCCAAATGTACACCCCGGAGCCTCCATGGTCATCAACGAGGATGGCAGCCGCACAGCCCTGAGCACCGGGGACATAGCCCAGCGCGAAGCAGTGGCCAAACAGCTCCTGACACCAGCCACAGGGGCACCTAAGCCCCAGGGGACAAAAATTGTGAGTAGCAGACAGGTCGGGTCGGGGGCCCAGGCAGCTGCTGTATGGTTCCTCAGTGCTGCCACTCAAAGGGTGGTTCTCAGATCAAAAGAGGCAGCATCCTAAGAGCTTGTGAGTTTTACCATGCTCCCACTCCTCAGATGAGTTAGTGTTTCTGAAGGTGATACGTGGTGCCAGTGATAGGCAATACCTGGAAATTCTAACTAATGCTTCAGTTTAGGTGGTTGTGAACTCCTGCTCTTAGGGCCGTGTTATGAAACTTTTTGTAAGTTTCTCTAGAAAAAGTACATGACTGATTAGCTGTGTTGCTAAGGGCCTGAGATCAACACATGACAGCATTTGTGGCTATGTCCCATAATAGCGTGCATGCCCACTAAGGGGAACTAGCAGAATCCCTCTAACTGGAGCAGACATCATCACAGTGAAATGGATTTGAGTGTAATTTAGCAGTGACTACCCAGAGGCAAGAGGTGACTGAGTGTGTTTTCCTACCTCTGTGCAGCTCTGAGATCTCTCCTTGTTTGCTGACCTATTGTGTCCGCTGACTAAGTAGCTCTTCTTTAGTAATGGGTTCAAGCTATACAGAGTCTCCAACAGCCTCGAAGGAGCTTTGGAGGAACAGAGGAAATGAGACACCCTTGACCTTGTTGTGGAACCCACTGGTCCCTGCTGTTCCGAGCAGGCAGGGAGGCAGCCTCCTCTCCCGAGCTGGCCTCTGCCCCTTGCACCCTTAACCTAAGTTCCCTTGGGCCTGTGCTTCATCCTCACACCCCAATAATTTCAAAACCCCCATATCCTCTCAACCCAGCCTTCAAGTTCTTCATTTACCAGTCCCTATCAGTGAGCTCATTCTCCCTTTGGTTTTGGTTTTTAGTTCTTCCCACGCTTGGGATGCTTGCTTCTTCCCCAACCCCCACAGCTAGCATCACTGTTCCTTCAGGTCTCAGCAAAGTTGTCCTTCCCCTATGGTCAGGTAGTAAATACTTCAGGCATTCTGGCCAGATAGGGACCCTGTTGTAACTACTCAGCTCTTTGGTGTCATGTGAAAGCATGTGTAGGCAAATGGGAATTGTGTGCCAATAAAACTTTATTTACAAATAAAAATGGGTAATCTGAAGACTGGGTCTGCCACCCTCTCCTTAGTGTGCACCCTCATCTCTCTGTGGTTTGTGGCCTTCATTGTGTTATGTCATCACTGTGTGTGCACCCACCTCTCAGCCCTAGAGTCCCTAAATTCCAGGAATTCAAGGACAGGCTGTTCTCTGCACGGCAGCCCAAGGTAAGAGGCATCCTGAGCTCCAGTGAGGTGTGAAGGGCTGTGTTGGACCTGATGACAGTGACTGAGAGGCAAAGATAGGAAGGACTTCTAAAAAGAAGAAGTGATCCTCACGTCAGGATCTGGCGATGCAAAGCAGCTAATTTCGTTTTCCAAAATCTAGTGGCATTGTATAAGATGCTTCGACATGTAATGAATTAACATAGGTGCTTCCACTTTTTGTTATTTTTGAAGACTTTGGTCAATTTGTTGCATATAGATCAGGATAGGGCTGAAGTGCTAGGAGGTAGTGACTAGGAAGAAGAAATTGAGTTTCGGTCAGGGTGATTCCAGATGAGACGGGTTGCAGGGAGGTTGGCCAAAGGTCCTATTCCCCTGTGCGGTGGGAAACCTCTGGCTCCTCCCCTGGGCCTTGTAAAGAAGACAGGAAATGGCTGGGACAGCCTCTGCTCATTTCCCTGCCCAGCAGCTGCCCCAGGCCTGGTTCTGGAAACTCTGACCTAGGCACTAGGGCACGCTAATTTTCACTGTGGCATTTATTTAGAGACAAGAAAAAGGAAGGACCTTGGGTTTGGGTTGGCAAGGGGAAAGCCCTGTGCTCCAGGGCTTCTGTTTGGATTGGCTGGTGCCTGCCAGACTGGTCTGTGTACCTTCTCAGCTGTGATGAATTTGCTTATGCTGGAGCATGTTGTGAATTTGCTAGGCTCAGATCCTAGGCCCAGCCTGGGATTTTGGGCCTGGGCCACAGGTCTGGGCAGCTTCTCCCCTGAGAGGCTAAAGAAAGAAAACTTTCGGCTGTGTGACGCAGGCAGCAGCCAGTGTCCTAGGCAGGGACACATGCTCATGGGAATCCTCAGAGTTAGGTCTCCTTGGAAACATGCAATTTAGAGATGGGGTGGGTTTGACTTCCTTAGAGAATAAAAAGACTCCATAGTAGGTGTTTTTCAGACTGCCTTTATTTAAGAAATAAACACTGGAAGGAACTTTTAGCCCAGCTGTAAGAAGATACTAGATTTGGAGTCAAATGTTGCTTATGCTAATCCTGTAGCTTAGAGGATATTTGGGGTGGGATAAAATATCACTAAGTCTCAGTAATTCTTTTGAGCTGCTAGGGAAGGAGGTGCTGTCAACATGTTTGAGGTGAGCGGCACACATCTGTAATCCCAGCGATGGAGAGGATGAGGCAGGAGGATTGCAAATTTGCAGCCAGACTGTGCCTTTAAATAAATGAAAAGGCTGTGGATGTAGTTCAGTTGTAGGTGCTTGCATAAAATCAGCAAGGCTTTGGGTTCAATCTCTATTACTGAAAAAACAAAATAACAAAAACTTGAAGTGTTACTAGCTTCATTACATAGGAAGCCCGATGTTTATATGAGATGGGAAGAGGCTTAACAAACCTATGGTAACAGCTTCATTGAAGAGGTGTTCTGTCAGGATGTGACTGACTGCAGATTTGTTAGGGGAAAAAGTGGACAGTGATTGTCTTTGAAGGGTAAAGTAACTTGTGATTTTTTTGTATTTTTTTCTCTTATTCTTTTAGTTTATCTGTAACTTCTGGGTTTCCCCCCCCCCCCCAAAATTAGCTTATCCCTTTTTTTCTTTAAAAATAATTGAAGATTTTTTTAAAACTTTCATAGAAATTTATGTTCGTTTTTAAGAGGAACAATACTGAGATGTATAAAACTTAAGGGGCCTTACTATTTTCTCATGGGCCTGTGCTCCAGAGATTGCAGTATTAGCTTAAGGACCCAAGCTCTTTTTTTCCACTTACAGAGTTGAGATGGATTTTAAGTTGCTTATCCTATCTCCTTACATATCACCTAGATTGGCGGTAGGGGGATGGGGTCTCACTTTGTGGTCCTGGCTGACCTTGAACTCAGTATGTGTAGCCCCTGGCTGACCTGTAACTTTTCATCATCTTTCTTCCTTAGCCTCCAGAGTACAGGAGTCACAGGCATGCACCGTCCTGCCTGGCTTGAATTTCTTTTTCTTTGCTACAATAATTTATTATTATTTCAGACATGTATATAGTTAACTTATTAACCTGTTCATCATTGTATAATATTCTGTAGTATAGATATACTGATGTATTGCCCCTTCTGTAAGGTAATCAGGTTATTTCTACTTTTTGCTACTATAAATACTGCTGCATAAACATATATTCATAAAATCTTGCTCTAGTGCTTTCCCCCCTCCTGGAAAGCTAAAAAGGAAATGTGTTTCAGATGATCCAATGGATATTTTCAAACTACTTTCCAAAGTACAATTGCAGTTTATACTTCTTACAAATTTTTGAAATGCATAGGAGTATTTTCAGGGAGCATGTTTTCTACTCTGGCTGTGCTATGTGAACATAGTCTAATTATTTCTGAAACACGGACTTGATATTTAGAATTACCTGCTCACGTGTGGCCATGGGAAAATTTGCTGTTTCTGCCAAGTTCTTTCAAACCCAAGGGCTTTGTGGTTACACACAGGTGTTCAGCTCTCCAGAAATTGTTTCCATTTCATTCTTAAGGCTAATTCTCAGAAGAATCAAGGCCTCTCTGCATCTCTGATGCAGACAGTAATTACTAGACAGAGACCTGTGACCTTCTCTGTTCCTTGTACCTGAGGCCAGAGTGAGGATTGGGGCTCTGTAGATAGGTCCCGGACCATAGGGGCTTGGGAAGCATTTCCCAGAGATTTCTAAGGTTTTACTGCAATCTAAAAATCCCCTGGCATTTAGTTGATTAGGACATGAGATGAGCAGAACCCAGTCTGGCCACGGTTCAGTGAGCCTTCAGAAGTAATACTGGGACTCCCGCTGATCATCCACCTGCTCTCCACTCTGGCCCCAGGTGTGCCGCCACGTGAAGAATGGGGACATTCTCCTGCTAAACCGACAACCCACCCTGCACAGACCTTCCATCCAGGCCCATCTTGCCCGTATCCTGCCTGAAGAAAAAGTCCTACGGCTGCACTATGCCAACTGCAAGGCCTACAACGCTGACTTCGATGGAGACGAGATGAATGCCCATTTCCCCCAGAGTGAGCTGGGCCGGGCAGAGGCCTATGTTTTGGCCTGCACTGATCAGCAGTACCTTGTTCCCAAGGTAGGTCTGAATAGGCATGGGGGTACATGCCTAGCACTCAGGATGCGGAGGCGAGAGGATTGCTGTGAGTTTGAGGCCAGCGTAGACTACAGAGTAAACCCAGCTAGAGCAATGTAGTGAGAACCTATCTCGAAAAACAAAAAATCGGGGCTGGGGATTTAGCTCAGCAGCATAAGCGCCTGCCTTGTAAGCAGGCAGTCGTGAGTTCAATCCCCGGTACCGATAAAAAGGAAAAAGACAAAAAAAAAAAAAAAAAAATAGATCTGATCTTGAAGCCCTGCCATGGTCATTGCAGTATGTCTTGGCACCTTGAACACAAGCCTTCAACAGCTCCTGAGGTTACTGGGCAGTGCCAAAGCAAGGGGCACATGGATCTGAGGGTCCTAATTTCTTCCAGGTAAGTGTTAAACCCTCTAGTTGCCTAAAAGTCAGGGAAATGTTTCTGTCTTTCTGTGTCTTAAAATTTTAAGTCAGGAGGAAAATTGTGATGGCCATCCCAGAAAGTCAAGTTCTGCGTGAGGTTTGTGTTGCAGACTTACATGTGGATTATATAACTGATTGGCACCTGGCCGATATTAGCATCCAAAATAATCCCATTTGACTTTGGTCCTTTGAGTTCTGACAAGCATGAGTTTTAGGAGGTAACTTAACTCCACAGGGCCAGAGCCAACACCTTAGGCTATGAAGGGCGTCCTTTTTACATCCTTTTTTTCTTTCTCCAGCAGCTCCATGTAGTCACTGCAGTTCAAACCAACACTCAGGAAGAGTGTGACTTCCTTCCGCCTCACCTGGCCAGCTGCCTTGCTCCAGGGGCCCCAGCTGACCTGTACTCATGGAGGGCTGAGCAGGAAAAGGGCCAGGCTGCAGGAGAAAGGGTGGAAAATGTCCCAGTCCCTAATGAGCCTTCACCACTTGCCCGAAGGTGCCAGGCCAGGGATGGCTGACTTTTTAGAATTCCCAGTCATACAAATAGCCCACCATGGCATGCATAGCTTAGGTTTGTCACCACTGTCCTGTGTCTTTTCAGGTTTCAGCTATTTACATTATAGTGCCTCACAGTTAACACATAATTCATTTGAATTGCCATGGTATCTGAAAGAACAAGGAGTAATGATATAAACCCATGGTTTTTTACCAAGCAGTGTTTCAGTGCCAGGCAGCGCGTTAAAAACTTCAGATATTTCTCATTTTACCTTGTCCACAGTTCTTAGAGGTAGGTGCTGTTAATGTCCTCATTTCACAATTAAAAAATCCTCCTGGAGTTGGATCTGCTGCAGAGATTGATAGCTCCGCACCCAGGGAGCACTGGGGGCTTCTCAGATGTTCAATGCCAATTAACACCCCGTACTCCTTGGAACTTCTTTGCCCCCGTTAGCCACCTGCCACCAGGGTGTTAGGCAGGAGCCCAAAGTCCCACCAGGACCTTTCACACCAGATGCTCCACTGTAGCTCCAGGCAGGAGCCAGTTTGAGTAGAACTGCCCCTTCTCTATCCATCTTAGTGGTCTGTTAACTATGTAAGGATTAAGAAGCAGAAAGAAAGAGTTACAGACCCACAAGATCACTTGGGAATTAGAAAAAATAATTTTGCTACTGTGAAAATTGGCTTTTCAGCTTTTTATATTAATAATAACAGCAGTAGGAGTGGTGCCAGTAGAATCCACCACCTACCTCAGCAAGGCCTGTGGTCCTGGGGGTCAAATGCAGGGACACAATCACACTGGGTATTTTGGTCATTTGTATTTTTGTAGCTTTATTTCTATTTGTTCTCCATTTCTGAATTCTCTTCCTTAACTATGATACCAGATTAAAGTGTATTTTATTGTTGGCTATATATAGCAAGTAAAGTTTTGGGTTTATCACCTACAGTATGAGGTGAACTGTAGCTATTTCTTTTCTAAGAAAACATGTTTTCATTTATATTTCCTTGAGAATTTTCCCCCTTATGTTTGTTGCACTGATTGAGAACTGATGCTTTGTGGAAAGTTTTTAAATAAAGCTTGAGACATAGTTTCCTAACTTCTACTTAGCTAGAGAATTCAAGACACAAATATTCTCTAAACATTCTGACAGAAAACATTAATTTTAATGTCATTTCACTGTAACATTAAGTGAAATAGGATAGCTGACAATTTTTTAGGAATTTTGATTCAGAGATTTTTTTTTTTATACCCCGAAACATAATTTAGGAAATTGAGAATTATAAGTAGACCCCTAATAATTGCTTCAATCCACATTCGTCCCTGGAATTCATAGTTATTGCATTGAAAGCAGTTTAGCCCTTTAATTGGTTTTCTAGTCATGGGAGAATCTGGACACAGAAAGTGCTGAATATATCATATAACTGGTCATTATGCTCTTTAAAGGAAGAAAACAAAGGGAGAAAAAATTGTATCTGCCTCTGAAGACTGTGGGATGAATCAAATGCATAATACTGGTTTAGATTTTTCCCGCAAGCAAAACAGACTGTCTTTGGAACAAAACGTAGAATATAATTTTTTTGAGTTTTATTAATAATTTAGAACCTTCATACGAAGGTGTGCCATCTGATCGTGTCTTCTATCTTTGTGCCCATCTATAACAATTATCTTTGAGTTTACATAGAGCCATGTATTAGACCATTGCTGTGTATTTGACCATTTGAATTGACACATGGCTAAATTCCTGCCACTTCTCCATGGCTGCTTTTGTGAGTTCCTTTAGCCTTAGTTATGAGACACGGCCATAGTATTGGCTAGTATTTAACAAATAATCAAGGATGACAATCTTTGATCTATGCCCAGGTTTTTCTCAAATTCCTATAAACTTAGAAAAAAGTTTGCAAGACTGCCTCTTCCAGAAGGTCAGTGATCCAGTTATTTTTGCTTCAGTGTGCCTGTGGTTGCCATGAGCACAGACTTGACAGAAAAGGCCCAAGATTCTGGGAATCACAAAGGCCATGAAAATGTCATATGAAATGAATGTGTCCGCCAAATCGAGTTTTTGTAAAACCCTTTGTTTTGGCATTCAGTAGATAAGAGTCTTTTGGAAGGCACACATGCAGTATTGTGAAGAGATACTAATAGTGGACATTCTTTCCTTCCACAGTCATGAGCATCAAGGTCCCCTGATAGCTCAGTCCAAGAAGCTGTGCCCAACCCCTCCCTCCCTGAGCTGGCTGACTCCAGGTCACCCCTCGGGCCCCAGCTGTGCTGTTGCCCCTCAGACCTATCCTGACCACCACCTTGCCAGTTTATTTTATGGCCCAGCCTGTGATTTTCTTGTCAGCATTTAAAGTGCTTTGTGCTTGTGTTTATCTAATCATGTGTTTACTGTTTGGCTCATCTTCAGCAGAAAGGTCTTCCCAGTGCCTAAGCATAGAGAAGGCTTTCAATAAATATTTGTTGAATGGATGACTGATTTACAGGAGAACCAGGCCAGAGATGTGTGAAAAACACTAAAGCGTAAAACCAAAGTATAAAAACAAGAACACAGCTAACAGCAGCCAGACCAAATTTATGCATAAATGCCAAAAATCTGCAGAAGTAACTGGAACCAGATGGGACTAAGCAGAGAAGACTTAGGGAGCTCGATGAGTGTAAAGCAGTTAGACCCAGGACAGTGGGCAAGTGGCAAAAGTAGAAGCCAGTGGTGACCCGGTCACGCGATTTGGGAGGCAGTTTGTTTCCAAGAAAGGGCCTGGTGTGGGTATGCATGGGACAATACGGGATATATGGGAAGGCTCTTGCTGAAAGGTGGCTTCCAGGCAGATGATTAGGAATTAAAGTGTGACTTAAAGTCTGTCCTTTTTTTCTTTTCTTGTGTGTTTTGATTTGTAGGATGGGCAACCGTTGGCAGGACTGATCCAAGACCACATGGTTTCAGGTGCAAACATGACAATTCGAGGTTGCTTTTTCAACCGGGAGCAGTATATGGAGCTCGTGTACCGAGGACTCACGGACAAAGTGGGGCGCGTGAAGCTCTTTCCTCCTGCCATCCTGAAGCCTTTTCCACTGTGGACAGGAAAGCAGGTAATTAGGAAGTAAAAGAAAAGAGCTGGTGTCCATAAAAAAGGGAAGTGAGCTGCTAATTGAAGAGTTGTCTGGGAGGCTAATGCCGCAAGATTGCAAGTGTGGGAAACTTGGTGACTTCGCAAGACCTTGTTTCAAAATTTGAAAAAGCAGGAGAGTGCAGGGCTACAGCTTAGAGTGAAGGCCCTGGGTTCACTCTCCAGTACACACACGGACACATACCCACACACAGAATCTGACTTTCCCTTTATTTGGAGTCCCTAGGTCTGTGTAGCTTCAAGGAAGGGTCTACTAGAGTAATAGGTTGCATGGTTTCTGTTCTTTGCTTGTAATATAAACTTGATGTTTATATTCATAAATAGAATCACTCATAATTGAAATGTGGTACCTAATAGGAGTAGTAATGTTTGCTGGGATACACCAAGTGCTTTGCTGAATACACTGAATACTTTATCTGATTTAATCAAACAGTAATACTGAGACTTAGAAAAGTTAAACTAGATACCCAAAGCTATTGGAGACAGAATTGGGGTTCAAACCAGACTTTTTCAACTCCCAAATTCTGATGCTGTACTTGCTCAGAGTAACCAAATAGGAGTTACTTGGTAATCAGATAATGAAATACAACAGAATATGTTGTTCTGCTGTGGCCAGCCTTCAAGTTCAGCCTTAAGGGTCAGTTTCTAGTTAGCTATGTGAATCTCAGTTCCTCATCTATAGTAACAGGAGTTCAAGTTGATCAGCTCTAAAGTCTTTTCAGAACTGCAGTTTTTAAAATCTGTAGACCTGGGATTTGACTGGTTTTGAATTGTTAAGATTTATTGTAGGATAAATCTTAATCTGCTCATTGGTTTTTGTTTTTGAATTCTATTTGCTAATGTCTGTTTTGAATGGTTTTGTATTTGAGTTCCTGAAGGATGTTGGTCTATAGTTTTCTTGTGATATGTTTTGTTTTATCAGGGCATCACATATTAGAATGAGTTGAGAAGTATTTCCCCTATTTCGATTTTCTTTAAAGAATTTGTATAATATGGGTATTATTTTTTCCCTAAATGTTTGCCAGAATTTAGCAATGAAGGCATCTAGGCCTAGTGTTAAGAGTTTCTTTATGAGACAGTTTTTGAGGTTTTTGCTTGTTTTTTGTTTTGTTTTGTTACTTTACAAAGAGTTTTACTTTGTTTATAAAATTTTAGATGTTTAGCTAAATTTCACTTTAATAGATTGCTGTGGTTTGAATGGGTTTCCCCGAGTTCATATGTTGGAAACTTAATCCACGCTGAAGTGAGACCTTGGGCTGGGTTATAGCTAAGAGTGTAGAGTACTTGCCTAGCATGTATCAGTTTGATCCCAGCACTCAGAAAAAGAAAAGCATAAGGGGGAAATAAGTAGGCCCATTAAGAAGCAGTTAGAAAAGATTGAGTTTATATACTTCCACCGTGGAATTATGCAGCAGGAAGGTACCACCTGCATTGTTCCCACTCAAAGTCTGGACTTCAGCCACCAAAACTAGAAAAAAATAAATTTCTGTTCTTTATAAACTGCCAGCCTGTGGAACAATATTTTATTACAGTAACAAAATGGACCCAAATGTAGATAGAGGACTATTCATGTTTTGATTTTTTTTTTAATGGTATCAAAGTTGTATTAAAGGTAGGAAAAGAAACAGGCTCTACAGAGGAAAAGAAATATACCCTATAGTTTGAGGGCAGGCCATCCATGCAAGGAAGAACACAGTGACTAGTTTGCCACTCGTGACTTAGGTTGCTGTTTATATTTGTCTACTTTTATCCCAATGTATATGTGTTTATTTCATAAGCCATTTCAAGTTATCTAGAAAGTTAACAGATTATAAATATTACGTTAAATATCTAGAATTTAACAGTACTTTAAGTAGAAAGTAGGATGTTCAAAATAACCAAATAGTGGCCAAGAACATATAATATATCCAGAAATGATCTAAATAAAAGCTACTATATGATGGTTTATAGTGGCTGAATGTTTTTTTTTTTTCTTTTTCTTTTTTTAAATTTTATTTAAAAGGAAAAAGAGAAAAAAACAAAACAAAACAAAGCGGTGTAAGGGTACAAGTGATACAGAACTACAAAAAAAAAACAGTAAGAAATCACCAGTTAATAGATTACATATTATCATCTTAGAGATAGTTGCTCAAGTCATAGTATCAAAGCATACAAAGTGGACATTCAAACAGTGAGACTGCAAACAGTTGTGTTCAATAATCCAACCAAAAACATTAATATGGTCAGCTATTTAACACCCCTAAACACACTTGCTGTTGTATGTTTTAGAGCACTTTTTTCCCTTCTCTTTTTTACAACAAAATGTACACATTTTGGGTTTTATTACTCTTTAGTTCTTATTACTTTTTTGGGGGGGAGAGAATAAAGTCAAATATGGCAAAACAAAGCTGTCAGTCAAAACCAAGGATAAACATAGCACATGGTGTAGAACAGAGTACAAGGTTATCAACAATGGTTACCATAATGTCTCTTGTTTCCTTAAAAAGAATTGTCTATTTCATTAGATATTATAAAGTTGAACAAAACAGTAGAGAACAAGACCAATAAAACTTAAGCATTGTAAATATTACAGGACTTCCAAAGGAGACAATAGTCAAACCAGAATGGGCATCTTAGTGAATCTTATTGCCTTCAAAGTAGTTGCTTATACCCTCAAACTTGATACTATCATACAGAATGGAACAGAGTCTAATCAGTCAAAACAAGATAGTGGGAGTATTACAGGTCTTCAAAACAAGTTAATAGGAAATCAAAAAAAGTTACTATTATATATCCTGCTAATTTTTAAAATTTTTCCCCTTAATTAAAAAAAACCATAAAAAATAACTAATTTTTTTAATGAATAAGGGAGAGATTGAGATAAAAGAGGACATAACAATATAACAATGCAGATCAAAGCATGACTGTTTCAGCAACCTAGTGCTTCACCACCAAATAACCTGACTTAATAGTAGTTACCATAGTGTCTGTCTTTTTCCTTGAAATATTTGAATAAAACTTCATATACTATAGCTTCAAATATTTCCATATCAAGAAGCCCAGAATAAAGCCTTTCCAATTAATAAGTGAAAACTTTACAAGGCTTCAAGGAAGTGGCTGAATATTTTAAAAGGTTACTCAGCATCGAGGCAAAGTAAATTTTGGCACATTGGTTTCCTGAGATATCACATAACAATTAAAAATGATGTTTTCACGAGGCCAAGTGACAGTGTGGGGCAGTGCTGTGACACAGCACTGAAAGAGAAGTAGACGTACAATTCTATTCAGTCAGAGCTGTACCCATATTAAAGTGTATGTGAGAAGTTTGGTATAAAACATCAAAATAAGATAATTTTAAGCATGTTAAGGTTCGTTTGGATTTTCATTTTTACTATTTCTGGGCTAACTAAAATTAGAAAAGAGACTCAAGTTTTACTTCTGGCAGTGTTGACATTTTTCAGTGTTTTCCAAACCTTGGTATAGGCTGTTTTTTTGCAAACAGGTGAATGGCTATACTGCCAAGAATTTGTTTAGTGGTTCAGTCTAGTTCTACAGAGAAAAGTCATGTTTAGAATCAGGAAAGGAAGAACTTAGAAAGTTTATTTCCGCTACTCCAGAAATGAAAGTCTCTCTCTTCAGGACGTATCATACTTTGCCTTCTTTATAGGAATCAGGGTCTCCCGTCATCTGTAGAAAGAGGAAGCAGAGAAAGGGCTTGTCTGCCAGTGCAGATCTCAAGCATACAGCTCACTAAATGTTCATAAGGTGAATATATCTTTGAAAACTCTCCCCCAGCCCGGAAAGTAGAATGTCACCAGCACTCCTTCCATGCTATCTTAGTTACTTTTCTTATCACTGAGACAAAATTCCTGACACCCAAAGTTAAAAGTTTATTTAGCTCACAGTTTGTAGAGGTTTCAGTCCATAACTGACTGGCTCCTAGGCAGGTGGCTTCAGAGGAGAGCAGTTCATGGCAGACAGAAGACAACAAAAGCAACAAGAACAGGACCTTAGCAGCGTCTTTTCGCCCCTTTTGTATTTACTATTTAGGGTGGCGCCAAACCAATTGGTGAAGTGATTTAGTAACCACACACCCATAATCCAGCCACTTTTCATTCTTCTGCCTAATGCCACTTTCTAATGATTTGTTCTTTATTTTTATGTAACACAGTCCTTACCTGTTGTCTTTTACACTTTACTCCTATATATAAGAACTATTTCCCTACCCCTGGATCTTGAAGGTTTGCCTTCCATTATTGTCTGGTAACTTTATTTTAGCTTTCTTACTTAGGTCTTTTCTCTGCCTGGGGATGTTTTTGTGGATGTGGTGAAGGGTGAAGATTCTCTGACTATTCAGTTAACAGTGTCATCTGTTTAACAGCCCACTTCTCCACTGCCCTTTGGTGTCTCCTGTGTCATAAATCAAGTAGCTATTATATATATGGTTCTATTTTGGGACTCCATTCTGTTGGTCTTTTTGGTTCCATTGTACCAGTGCTGGCTGCACTGTGTTAATTACTGTAGCCTTATATTAAATTGGACTTCTTAAAGAAAAAGTCTCCAGCTTTGTTGTTCAAAACTGTCTTGAAATGTATCTGCTAGGATTGTTATTAGATTATATAATGCTATGGTTTGAATATAGATAGTATCTCCGAAGGTCTATGTATTAAATCCTGGTATAGGAGGTATAATCTGCGTTTAAGAGGTGCAGCCCAGTGGGAAGTCCTTGAGTCATTAGAGACATCCTCAAAGAAGGTCGTGGGACCTCAAAGGAGTCTCTCAGGGTATTCATTCATTCTTCATTCAGTCATTCACTCATTCGTTTGCTTCTAGACATGTGGTGTAATTAGTTTGCTCTACCACACTCCCTGCCGTTTCCATCTGGGGCCTTCCCCAGTCCAAAGTAAAGGGGCTGCCCAAGCCTTGGGCTGGACATCTCATATGCAAAGGGTAATGGAAAAATATGAATGTTCTAAAACATTTATTACAGTAAAAGACACTTTGCCCTTTATCCCCTCAAAATACTCTCCCTTTCTTTGAACATACTTATTCCACACTTACCCTGCCACTTTCTAAAACACTTCTGAAAGGAAAATTTTCTTTTGTGTCTTTACAAGGTGTGATCAAAAAATGGTGACTATAGCTGTTGAGTTCCATCCAGTGGAAAGGCAGGCTCATAAAAACAGTAAAATGTATCCCCGTTGGCCTGAGTCACTGGATCTGCACCATGCAGCTTCTGCTCTTCCACGACGTCAAAAAGACCATAAAAGGTAGACAATTTGAATCAATTCAGAACATTAAAGCACTATAATAGCACAACAAAAGATGTTCACAAAAGAGGATTTCCAAAACTGCTTCAAAGAGTGGCAAGAAAAATGCAGTAAGTGTGTTTGAAGCAGATTTGGAGGGTATCTTGAAGAGGATTAATGGCAATGTGTCTTTTACTCTAATTTTTTTAAATTTAAGTACACACTATTTTTCAGTCACATCTCAGCTTCACTGGTTTCACTAATAGGTATTATCTTTGGAAGTGATATTGTCTGCTAAAATTTCTAGTTGTTTATAGTTGGCATATGTAGAAGTACAGTTAATTTTTGCGTATTGTCTTTGACAGATTTAGCCATTAGATCTCTGCCCTTTACATTTTTTAAATGATGCAAGTAATACAAGCTCGTTGTTAAATAAAAATGCAAAGATGTAAGAGAAAATTTCTCCATCCCCAGCTCTATTATGTGTGTGTATGTATAGAAAATAAATAAGAATGGAATCATTATACCATCCTCTGCTCTGAAGCACCATGAACCAAAATTTATTTTTAAATTTGTATTAAAAAATCACCATGGCATCCTAGTCCCTGAGACATGCATTTTTCTCATTACCAGGCACATGGGCTTCGGTTTTGTCTAGTTCTTTAGGTAGCTTACTTTAAATAAACTACCAGCTCCTCCAAAAAGAATTATATCAGGCTGATTTTGGCTTTTTTTTTTTATTCTAGTCAGTTGGTCTCCATTGTTTTTAGGGTTTTTTTCAATTGACACACAGTAATTACTTACATTTATGGGATGCAGTAGAGTGGTTATGTTCATGTATACAGTTGCCCAATCAGATAAGGGTAATAGGAATGTCCATCACCTCAAATATTTATAATTTCTTTGTGATGGGAAAATTCAGAATTCTTCCTAGCAGCTATTTTGAAATATATAATTAATGTACAGTTAATTATTGCCAGCCATAGTCACCCTACCATGCCATGGAACATTAAGTTATTCCTCCTAGGGGCTGGAGATTTAGCTCAGCGGCATAAGCTCCTGCCTTGCAAGCAGGCAGTCGTGAGTTCGATCCCCGGTACCGATAAAAAGGAAAAAGACAAAAAAAAAAAGTTATTCCTCCTGTCCAGCTGCACCCCTGTACCCATTAATCATTTTCTATCTGCCTTCCTCACCCTTCCCAGCTTCTGGCATCTTCTATTCTACTCCTTGTTTCTAGGAAATCAACTTTTGTCGGTTTCCACAAATCTGTAAGAAATGTGGCATTTGCCTGACTTATTTCAGTTTATGTGAAATGCCATCCAGACTCCAATTTTGCCGCAGAGGACTTTCATTCTGCCATATACTGAGTGCTGTTCTCTTGTGTATATGCACATTTTCTTGACCCGCTCATTTGTCTGTGGACATCTGGATTGATTCTGTATCTTGTCCTTTGTCAGTACTGCTGCAGTAAACACAGGAGTGCAGATAGCTCTTTGGCATACTGATTTCTTTGCCTCTGGATATACCACATAATGGGGTTGCTGACTTGCATGATAATTCCATTTGTAGTTTATTTTTTCAGGAACATCTATGCTATTTTTTATAATGGATGTACTAATTTAAATTCTAACCAATAGTGTATGAAAAGTTCCCTTTTCTTGCAGAAAAATAAACAGCAGACCACCACCCCATAGCATTGCCAGTGGGAAAAAAGCTGAGTCCAGTTACGCCTCTGCATCTAGTTGCCAGTTTTCAGAAAACCCAGGGCAGGGAGGAATACATTAAAGTGCACCAGCGATACAGTCCAAAAGGCCCTGGGTTTAATCCTTGGTACCACAAAACAGAACCCCCAGACCAGAAGAAACAGTATAGGACAAATGTACTGGGTTCTTCAGAAGATAGATCTGGAAGAGGTGAAGCGGGAGGCTGTAAATGGAGACCTGAGAGACATACTAACTTGTTCTAAATGGGCAAAGTCAGACTAGACTGTTTTGGATGCACGTTTACATGGTAAAACCATTGAGGGCAAGGATATAATTACCTTAAAGGTCCAACATAGTGGTTACTTCTAGAGGAAAGAGAGGGCTATAATTGGGATGGGACAAGTGAAGAAAAAAATATTGGGATGGGTGTTTTTGTTTGGTTCTTGGGGGTTTTTTTGGTTTGTTTGTACCAGGAATTGAACTCATGACATCGCACTTGCCAGACAGGCACAGCGCTGCTGAGCTATATCCCCAGCACTGGTAAATAATTATCTTTCTATTTCTTTGTTCAAATCAGGATTCAGGTAAATTCCATAGTTACAGAGAGAGAAAGATTCCCTTTCTCCTCATCCTTGAAAAGCAGTGTATTTTAACATCCCAAATATGATAAGAAGTTAACCTAACTGTTCTCATGTGCTGGGTAGAGAAAAACTTTTTTTTTTTGTACCAGGAATTGAACTCAGGACCTTGCAATTGATTGATGTATAATGGTCACATTGTGTGTCTGTATGTGTAGATCCACCTTATTCCTGTCACCCTTCCTGTATTGTATATTCAGTGGTGTAGATGCATTGCAGTTGATTTAACTATCCATTAGCAGACATTAAACCTTTACCTGGCATTTTCTGTGCTAACCTATTTATATGTATACTGTCTTACTTTTATGGGTATATCTTTTTAAATGAATTCAGAAAGTATCATTGCTGGTCAAAAGAGTCATATTTCAAAACTTTTTTAAAAGATGTATTAGTACATGTTTGTAGCTCATAATGCTTATGTTATTATAGGAGTTGGTACATGTACATAACACATCTTTTTTTTTTTTTAATCTGGGGATCAAATTCAACACCTCGCACTTGCTGAGCAAGTGCTGTGCTGCTGGGCTATATCCCCAGCCCCACGTAACACATCTTAGTTCTTATTTTATTCTGTCCCCTCTTTCATCTCTTGATCCCCTTCCCTTTTGCAAAAGATCTGTCTCCCTGTATCCTAATACCTGTCTTTGATTTTGCGTGTTATTTGTACTTTGAATTTCTCATATAAAAGAAACCATGTGCTCTTTATAATCAGCTCTGTATGTGATTGTACTTAACATTATAGTCTTGAGGTACATCCATTTTCCAGCAAATTACTGAAATTTAGTTTTTTTGGTTTTTGGTTTTTGGTTTGTTTTTTTTTAATACTGGAATCTGCGCTTGACAGGCAGGTGCTTGTGCTGCTAAGCTGTATTCCCAGCCCTAAGGTTATCCTTCTTTATGACAGAATAGTATTTCATTGTGTATAGATAGCTCATTTTTGTTATCCACTGATTTGTTACTGAATAGGCCACTTTCAAGATGTAGCTATTATGAGTTGAGCTGCTTGCTACAAATGTGGGTATGGATTTATCACTGTAATATAATGCCTTTAATTCTTTCGGAAAGATATTTAGAAGGGGAATAGCTGGGTCAAATGGAATTTCTAGTTTTAGTTTTTGAAGAGTCTTCATACTGATTTCCATAGTGGTTGTACTAGTTTACATTCCCACCAACAATATAAGAGTTCCTTTTTCCCCACAGCCTGGCCAGTTACTATTTGCTTTTTTGATGAGAGCATTCTTCCTGAGTAAGATGGAATCTTATTGTTTTAATTTGCAATCACTTTTTTTTTTTTTTTTGTCTTTTTCTTTTTTATCGGTAAGGGATCGAACTCACGACCACACACTTGCAAGGCAGACACTTACGCCACTGAGCTAAATCCCCAACCCCTCATTGTTTTAATTTGTTTCTTGTTTTTTGTTTTGTTTTGTTTTGTTTTATTTGAGACAGGGTCTTGCTATGCAGTTCAGGCTACTCTTGAGCTCACTTTGTAGCTCAGTCTGGTCTTGAACTCGCAATGAGCACTCCTTCTGAGTGCTGGGATTACGGGCTTACAGGTGTGTGCCACCACACCCGTCTAACTTGCATTTTTTTAACTGCCAAAGATGTTGAACATTTTTTCATATATTTATTGGTCACTTGTACTTCATCTGAGAAGTGTCTGTTCAATTGTCGATTTTTTTTGTTTGGATTTTTTATTTTAGAGGAGTAAATTCTTTTGAGTTCTAGGTATTAGTCCCCTGTCCGAAGAGTAGCTCCCAAAATCTGTTCCCATTGTTTAGGTTGTCTCTTTCACTCTGTTTGTTGTTTCCTTTGCAACACAGCTTTTTAATTTGATGTCATTCCATTTGTTGATTCTTGGTGTTATTTCTAACACAATTGGGGTTCTGTTCAGAAAGTCTTTGCCTATGTAAAGGTATACCTGTAAAATTCAAGAATTTTACCTATTTTATCTTCCAGCAGATCGTTTTTGTTTTAATAATTATGTCTTCGATCCATTTTGGTTTTGCTTTAGATCACGGTGAGGTGTGTGGCACTAGCTTCAGTCTTCTGCATGTGGATAGACTGTTTTCCCAGCACCATTTATTAAAGAAACTGTCTTTCCTTCAGCGTGTTTTTGGCTTTGTCCAAGAACAGAAAGCTGAATGTGTCTGAGGTTGTTTCTGCATCCTCTAACCTGTTGCACTGATCCACATGTGTATCTCTATGCCAGTGCTATGCCTGTATTTATCACTGTTGTTTTGTAATATAATTTGAAATCTGCTATTGTGGTGTCACTCACTTTTGCTCTTGTTCCCTGCAATTGCTGTTGCTATTCTGGGTTTCTTCTGGTGCCATATGTATTTGAGTACTGTTTTCTCTAGTTCTGCAAGGAATGCTGTTGCTATTGTGATTGGGATTATATTGTTTATATATCACTTTGGTAGTGCTGTTATTTTGACGATACTGATTTTTTTTTTCTATCCAGGAAAAAGATGTTTTCCATTTTTTAATGTCCTCCTTGATCTCTTTTTTTGAGTGTTGTAGTGGACTCTTCCTTCCCTGATTAGATTAATTTCTAAGTATTTATTTTTTCTTGATGCTATTTAGAATAGTATTGTTTTCCTAATGTCTTTCTCCATGAGTTCATTATTAGTATACAGAAATGCTATTGATTTTTGTGTGCTGATTTTTTTTTTTCATCCTGCTATATTGCTGAATTTGGCTATTAATTCTAGGAGTCTTCTGGCAGAATTTTTTGGAGGCCTTCTGTGTAGATGGTTATGTCATCTGCAAAAAATGACAATTTGACTTCTTTTCCTGTAACATATTCCTTTTATTTCTTTCTCTTGCCTAATTGTCCTGACTGATGATTTGAACAGGAGTAGCGATAATGATTTAAACAGAAGTGGTGTTTCTGATTTTGGAGGAAAGCTTCAATTTTTCCATATTTCACAGAAGGTTTGTCATAATTTTATTAGATTGAGATAAGGTCCCTCTGTACCTGTTTTGTTTGCGATTTTTATAATAAATGGATGTTGGATTTTGTCAGAAGCCTTTTCTGTATCTATTGAGATGATTGTATGACTTTCATCCTTGCTTCTGGGTATGTGATGTATTACATTTATCAGTTTGCTTACATTTACTGGTGTGTGCATGTTGAACCATCTTTGCATCCCCGGGATTGAAGTATACTTGGTCATGCTGTATGATCTTTTTGGTGATTTGTTGCATTGTTTGCCTTTTGTGATTTCTTATTTAGTATAATTTTTCAAGGCTTATTTGTGCTATAGCATATAATGATAGTTAATTCCTTTTTATAGCTGAATAATTCTCTATTCTATGGATATACCATATTTTGTTCATCTCTTTCCAACTAATAAAGGGAATATTGGGAATGTTTCTACTTTGAGACTATTACAGATAAACCTCAACAAACCTTTGTCTGACATTTTCTGTGTGAACCTGTGATTTCTGTTCTCTTAGCTGTATAGGTAAGAATGGAGTTGCTGGCTCATATTGTAATTCTGTGTTTAACTTTTTCGAGGATCCTGCGAAGTTGTTCAGAGTATCCATACCATTTTACATTCCTACCAGCTATATGTGGGTTCCAATTTCTCCATACCTTCACCAGCATGTATTTTTTTGTTTTGTTTTGTTCTGTTTTATGGCATATTAGTCAGTGTGAAGGTTCTAGTTCCATTTGCATTTTCCTAATGACTGACAGTATTGAGCATTTTTCATGTGCTACCTGGCCATTTGTAATTTCTTCTTTAGAGAAACATTTGTTCAAGTCTTTTGCCCATTTGTTAGTTGTTTTTTGTTGAGTTGTAAGAGTTCTTGGGGCTAGGGATTTAGCTCAGCAGCATAAGTACCTGCCTTGCAAGCAGGCGGTGGTGAGTTCAATCCCCGGTACCGATAAAAAGGAAAAAGAAAAAGAAACTCATACAAGAGTTCTTTATATGTATTCTGGCTACTCAGATTATATCACATAATTGATATATATGACTTATCTTCTCCAGTTCTGTGGCTTTTACTTTCATATCATTTGACACACAAAAGCTTAACTTACTTACCTTTTATTTTGTTGCTCTTGATTTTGTTGTCATATCTAAGAAACCATATCATGACACTGTTGACATTTCTGTGGGCCTATAGTAATGAATTTTAGGATCAACTTTTTCATTTCTGCAGAACTAGCAGTTGGAGTAGTAATAGGATTGTCTCGAATCTACAGATCAGTTGGGTAATTTGCCACAGTAACAATGTAAGTCTTCAAATCCACATCCTCTCATTTACTTAGATCTTTGATTTCCTTCAACAGTATTCTATAGTTTTCAGTGTAAGTTTTCTATATCTTTGGTTATATTTATTACTGAATTTTGGTTAAGCTTTTTTTGATGCTCTTATGTGTAGATTTTTTCTTAGTTTCATTGTCAGCCTGGTTTTTTTGTTGTTGTTGTTGTTGTTGTTTGTTTGGTTTTTTTGTCTTTTTCATTTTTATCGGTACCAGGGATCAAACTCACGACTGCCTGCTTACAAGGGAGGTGTTTATGCCACTGAGCTAAATCCCCAGCCCCTTGTTTATTGTTAATATGTAAGAGTTCTATTGATTGCTTTATGTTGATCTTGTATCCTTCAGCTTTGTTGAAGTCATTTTTTGGCTAATTTGTTTAGGGCCCTTAGGGATTTTCTGCATCTGATTATTTCACCTGTAAATAAAGGTAGTTTTACTTTTTTGCTGAGTAGACCAGATGCCTTTTATTTCTTTTCTTGCTTGATTTCCCTGGCAAGAACTTCCAAGTACATTGTTGAATAGAAGTAGCCAGAGTAAGCCTGGGTATGGTGGTACACACCTGGAATCTCAACACTCAGGAGAGTGAAGGAAGAATATTGCCATAAGTTCAAGGTCAGCCTGGACTGCAGAACAAGATCCTGTCTCAAAAAAAAGGCAAGAGCAGGCATCCATATCTTATCCTGCTTTGAGGTAGAAGACATTTTGTCTTTCACTGTAAATGAGGTGGCAGGCGTTATCTCCCTATGTTTGCAAGGATAGATATCACCTCTCAGACTTCTGGTTGAGATCAAGTGTGGAAGTTAGATATATGTCTTGTTTGTTGTTACTTTTCACTCCAAATTCTAATCCAGACTGTCCAAGCCTCATGGCCCCCACTGTACATGTGGTGTTTTTGCTGTCATGCAGTCCCTTGAGGTCTCATCTCCTGTCCCACTCGCCCTGTAGTGCTGACCTTCTGCTGAACAGAGGTATAAAGAGGGTGAACTTTCTGATCATTTTCTGCTGAGAAAACAGTGATTGTCTGTTTGCCCTAAAGATGTCCCCCTGCTCAGGCATACATGAATGAAAAGACAGCAGCTTTCTAACTGTCCTGCCCCACTGTGCTTTCATGGAGATGCTACTTTGTGCGCAGGTAGAGATACACAAAGAGCTGTTGATGCCAGTTCATGTCCGCTGGTGCCTGTTATACCAGCCTGGCTGCTCCTAACCCGGCTCATCTGTGGAAACTGCACATTTTGTCATTCTGAAGCCAACCCATGGTTACTTCTGGTACAGCTGCCTGCCTCTGGGCCTGGTGTGCAGCAGCTGCTTGAAAAAGTGTCCCTCCCAGCCTTCTGTTAGCAGCAAGTTGGGAGATACATGACCTATCTGCCCATTGACCCAGTTAGGGCAGGGAAGGACTCCCTGGCCTTTCATTATTTCCAGTCAAATAAATTTACTTCTGGTATTTGGCTTTGTAAAAGTTAATTGTACCATGTTAGTGAAAAGTCAACTAAATGTACCCAGAAAAGTGCTTTGCTATAGAGCCTCTGGCATAATGTGATCACTTAGGCAATTTTAATAAACACTTGAAAAGTAAGTCCTTCTTGTCAGTGTCACTTAGGAGGTCTGTGTTCCAAACCATTTATTTTGACCCAGAGTCTAATCTAGGAATGTACCTGGAACAATTGGCCTATTAAGAGTTAAGTCAGAACATTCTATAGCCTGAGTGTGTCTGTCATAAATTCATGTTGAGTCCTAACCCCCAAGCTTTTAGGAGGTAGGGCCCTGAAGGTGAGGAGGTCATAGAGGGGATCTTCATAAATGGGATTAATGCCTTTGTAAAGGAAGCCTCAGAGAGCTCCTTGACACCTTCCTCCAAGTGAGGATGCAGTAGGATGTCTGTATGAGTTGACAATGGGGCCCCCACCACATACTGAATCTGCCTTGTTCTCATCATTTGCAGCCTACAGAACTGTATAAACTTCTGTTGTTTATGAACTATGCAGTTTAGAGTATTTTATTGTAACCCAGATTGACTAAAGCAGAATCCTGAGATCAAAACCTGCCAAGTACTTTGTGTCTCACTCAAGGTAAAGCTTTTTGTCTTTCCTGTCTCTGTCTGAGAAACCTGATCCAGCCTCTACATGGCTGTCTTCCTTAATGTTTCCTTGCTGAGATCTTCCCGACCCATCTTTTTAAAAATCCCAATTGCTGCCTCCCCAACTTTACTCTGAGCTCACTCTCTTTCACTCTCTCACTCTCTTCTCTTTTTCTCTTTTTCTCTCTTCCTCCCTCCCTCCGCTTTTTTCCCCAAAATATGGAATGAAGGCTACATGGAGAGTTGAGACTGTTTGTTCACAACTATCTTTTTCTCATCATACCTGGCTCACAGTAATCATCCTGTATATAATTGCCAAATGAATGAGTAAATCTGCCTGAAATTTACAAGTAAACAACACTAAGATGAGAATGTGCCCCACAGGGCAAGGTCAGAGGTGATGGCACAGACACTGGGCCACTCCTGGCCCCGAGCATCTCTGCAGCTTGTATCTCAGTTGGGCACCCGAGACCTTGTGCATGAAGCCCCTCACTAGAACAGCTCTCAAGTTGTAGTATTTGCATCCTTGTCTTCCTTGGTTACCTCCAGAAGCTCAGAGCTGTTCTAAAGAGTGAAAGCTATGGAACACATGAAATAATCCTCACTCGTTTTGAGGTGACCTGAAGGTGAGCAGGTAGATGCCTCTAGGGCGTGGTTTTCAGCCTTCCACTTCACTTAGCGACTGGTCAGTTAGGCTCACTGTGGGCAGATCCCAGTGTTGATGAACCCCACCATTTCTCCCAACCTTGCTTATGCTTTGCTTTTTTAACCATATACTCACATTTCTGTATTTTGACCCCACAGCAGTTTGCTTGTTTTCTCACTTTCTTTTGGAATATTTCAGGAATTCAAGTCTGGGGGATTGTGTACTTTAAGGTGCACTAATTTAGGGAGTGAACATCTCAGTGTGTAGTTCTCATTAGTATGTCTTCCTTTCCACTGCTAAGTCATTTAACTAGAAGCCAGGATTGACTTGTCCCTTATAGGTGAACCTGTCTCTTCTACCTGAAATCATCAGGAATGGTGTACAACAGGAGGTCCTAAGGGAAGTTCTCAGCTTTTCTTCCTGATGTGAGTTTTTCTGGTTTTTTTCTTCAGGTTGTGTCTACACTGCTGATAAACATAATCCCAGAGGACTATATCCCACTGAACTTAATCGGAAAAGCAAAAATCCCCGGGAAAGCCTGGGTGCAGGAAACTCCGCGACCTGTTCCCAACTTTAACCCGGACTCAATGTGCGAGTCTCAGGTCGGGCTGCACGGCTGTGTGGATGGAGACTTCGAACCCTACTGCAGATAGATAGGTTTAAAACAGAGACCAAAACGGAGATGGCTCACAGAAGCTGGTCTGTACCTCCGGAGAGGCGCGGTTGTGCTTAGATGGAGTCCACTTGTGTCTTGGAAAGGTCACAGTTGTTCTCCCATCTGAGCCCTGTTACCCGGTCTTAATGCTGCATTCAGACCTAGACCTGAAGCTGCCACTTTCTTTCCCTTCAAGATCATATGCTTGATGTTTGCTACATTATGTTACTAGAAATTCTTCTTACGCAATTAGCTTCTAGTTAGTGCTTTTCTGTTAAAATACAAATTCAAGCCTTACAGAATATTAAAAAGATTTTATTTTACTACAGAGTGCAGTGGAGGGAGTCGTGGGCCACAGTCACAAAGTCATACTATGTTCTCATCCCAAGGGTCTTAATCGAGGGTAATTGACCTCCATTATGGATAGAAGAGTGGGGGTGGGAGAGACACAGGAGAGAGATGTGTAGTCCCCAAAAACTAAATTAGGAACCGCTGGGCTGTGTGCGTTCATCTCCTTTACTTAAAAAATAAATGTTTAATTAGTTCCATATGTTCCGTGCTTCTCTCCGTGAAGGACGGAGGTAGGTCTCAGTAGAGGGACAGAGCGAGGATAATGCAGAGCTGAGGAAGGCAGTGTGCTCCCTGGGAGGTCTCTCCTGCAGCCTGGTGTTGGCGGCCTTTCCCACAGGTGATCATCAGGGAGGGGGAGCTGCTGTGTGGAGTGCTGGACAAGGCGCACTATGGGAGCTCCGCCTATGGCCTGGTCCACTGCTGCTATGAGATCTACGGGGGCGAGACCAGCGGCAGGGTCCTCACCTGCCTAGCTCGCCTGTTCACGGCCTATCTGCAGCTCTACAGAGGCTTCACCTTGGGTGAGTGCAGGCGCTTAGCCCCTGCTCTGCTGATCTTTGGGGGAGCAACCAGATTTCTTCTGTCAGGGCATCGGGCCTCGCTCCTTCTCAGTGCTGTCCACTCACCCCTCCAGCCAGGGTTTCCTCTCTCAGCGGTGCAGAGCTGCCTTGTCCATCCCCATTTCTGTCCTGTCCATCTCGACATCCCCCTGGGTTTTCTGTCCTTCACACTGATTTCTTATCCTCGCATATATCCCTTTCTCTCTTGCAAGCACCCTCTGGAATTCCCTGGACCCTCCCTACCCCGTTTTCAGAGGCACCCATACTTCTGTCACATGGCAAGTAGCTTCAGCACTTTTGAAAACATTGCTGGGACAGAGCAGATAGGGCACTCTAAGGTGGGAAGAGAAGACCCCTTGTTTGCTCCCTGGAGGTGAGAACACACCATTTAGTTGTGATTGATACTGTTTTTCTGTGCTGGGTGAGACTACCACTGGAAAATTTGCCTTGGGCCCAGTCTCCTGGGTATGTGGGTACCTGGAGCGGGGTCTAGGCCCTTCTGCAGTGGTCCTGTGAGGGACACAGATGTTGCTTGTTGAGCACTCACCACAGTGCATGGGGAGATTGCCTGATCTGTGGGATGGTGAATAACAGAAATGAGGCTCTGATTGATGGACTTGCTTGCTCATGGACATAGTATCCCATCGTGCAGTCATAGGCCTGCCACAGTGGAAGCTGTGTTCATTTTTTTTTTTATTGATGGTGGTGGTGATATTGGGGATTGAACCCAGGGCCTTAACATTGAGCTACATCCCTAGTCCTTTTTATTTTTATTTTTTATTTTGAGACAAGGTTCCACTAAGGTGCCCTGATTGTATTTGAACTTGTGATCCACCTGTCATAGCCTCCCAGAGTGCTAGGATCACAGGCCTGCACCTCCACACCCAGCTGTTACATTTTATTCTACTTTTAATTGCCTAGTATTTTTAATTCTGGGAAAGTTAAAAAATACAGACAATTTTTAACCCAGTAGCCAGTTGCCAGACATACCATCCACTAGTATCAATTTGATGTGCATATTTCTTGACATTTTTAGTGTAGATACATTCAGGAAAAACGGAATTCTTTTACTGTGTACTGTTTTGTTTTCCTCCATGCACTCTATTTTCAAATTTATTTAGGTATGTCTTTGCATTTAGCTAGTACAAATCTACGTCCCATGTCTGGTGATGACAGTTTATTCCATTTAAGAGGATTTTCAGTTGTTTCTCGTTATTAGAGGGAACTGACTGCAGCTCCCCAACACACACATGCACACAGAGGTAACAAAATCCAAAGATGCTCAAACCCCTTCTATAAAATACTGTATAATATTTGTGTAGAACCTGCATGCATCTTCCCGTATACTTTAAATTGTCTCTAAATTACAATACCAAACGCAGTGTAAATGCTGTGAAGTAGTTGCTATATTGTGTTTAGGGAATAATGACAAGGAAAAAAGTATATATATGTTCAGAAGAGAGCCAAATTTTTTTCAAATATTTTAGATTACAGTTGGTAAAGTCTGTAGGTACAGGGCACTAGCTGTATTGTAGTTTATTTAACTAGTTCTTAGAATTAAACAGGCTGCTTGTAAGTTTTCACATTATTACTGAAATAAATACCCTTGAACAAAAATCTTAACATATAAATATTTTATTAGGATAAGAATTAATATATTCGTATGTTTGGGGCTGAAGCTCACCTTCCCCATCCTGATTTAGTGGAATGGGCATGATCACCCACTTCTGTTGGGAACTATAGTAGGGTCCCCACAGAGTAACCAAAGAGGGTGAAGTGTGAAGACTTAGAACCTCACACCTGTAATTCAGTTTCAGATGGTGACCTGGAATAAACACAAACACCTCTGCTAACTAGAGAAAGCTCAGAGAGCTCTACTGTGCTCGCAGTGGGGTATCAAACCTAACAAGAGCGATGCATGCAGCTCTGCGTAGCCTGTGGCACAGGGTGCAGTGACCCCTGAGTGCAGTGATACTCTGGTGTGGTGTGGCGTGGCTGGGGTAGACAGCAAGGCCAAGCCGGGAGCAGACTCCAGGGGAGGCAGGCTAGCCCTTCATTCCAGCCCTTCTTAGAGCACAGCAGGCAGC
This sequence comes from Cavia porcellus, assembly GCF_034190915.1. NCBI lineage: Eukaryota > Metazoa > Chordata > Mammalia > Rodentia > Caviidae > Cavia > Cavia porcellus. The sequence continues at coordinate 38,191,759 of NW_026947501.1, read as the reverse complement.
CTAGAGCGGAGCCCACGGCTGGGTCTGTTCTGGTGCTTGTGACTTCCTGGCAGAGGAAATGCTTCTTTGTCCTCCCATGTGCACATATTCTGCAGAAGCCCTCAGGCTTCCCGGCCACTGCAGTGGATATTTAATTTGATAGCATACGCTTCTGAATGTCAGTTTGCCTTCCTGCCTAGATCTTGGTTGAAGGACTCTTGAGTTCTGTAGCACTCACAGATAGAGACAGAAGTACCTGGATAAAATAGTTAGACATGCTACTGCCCAAGGTGAGCAGTTCTTCAATCCTTAGAGCCAGGGAACGGGCTTAACCGAAGCAACCCAAGCTTTCAGCCTCCCGAGGCACCACCGAAAAGCCTGCAGTAATGGTCCCTGTCACCCACGCTCCAGAATGTTTGTGGGTCTATACACACATCCAACTACACAGGGGCCCCTGGCGACTCACAGCCTCTGGGAGTCTAAAATGGGGTACTGTCTCTCTCCCTCTTATTCCTTACCCCAGCATTATCCCAAATCTCTTGTGCCTCTCAACCTTTTCACTGAACACAGGTTTATTGGGTCGCTAAGAGCACCTGTTTGGGACTCTGGCCTGAGCTTACTTTCCATCTATATAACCTCAAGCAGTAGCTCAATTTTGAGCCTTAATTTTATCACTTGTAAAATGGGATTGTAGTGTTAGTGCTGTGGTCAGCACTAAGGACTTGTATTAGTAATGATGTCAGCATCATCCCTCTCATTCTAGCGCTTCCATACCTGCGTGTGGCTCTGTACACTGAGCCCTCACGTCACGGAGCTTACAGTCCAGTGAAGGCAGGCCTAGTTCTTTCTGAACTTATCTGTTTCACCTCACAGGCATGGAAGACATTTTGGTGAAGCCAAAGGCAGATGAGAAGAGACATCAGATCATTGAAGAATCCACCCAGTGTGGGCCCCAAGTAAGGAGAGGCTGGGAGCCAAGGCCTGCCATTTGGCACCAGGAGTCCTTCAGGAGACCCACCCCTCTTCATTTCGCTGCAGGCTGTGATACATTCTTTCATTCTAGGCTGTCAGGGCTGCATTAAACCTGCCAGACACTGCATCATGTGATGAGGTCCGCGACAAATGGCAGGATGCCCATCTGGGCAAAGACCAGAGGGATTTTAATGTGATTGATATGAAGTTCAAGGAGGAAGTGAACCATTACAGCAATGAGATTAACAAGGTTAGCCTGGAAGTGCACGCACTTATCTCCACCTTTTGAATGCAGATTTTTTAAAAGATTTATATTTTGATTCTCACTCAAGACCTTTTGGAGCACTGTGGCTTTATAACAGATTACTAGATTTGATTTGGGGTGGGGTGGGTAGCTCTATCATTTTAAATAGCTTTCAAGGGCCCAATTAGAGTCTAGAAAGACCTCTCTGTTAATGCCAAGAGAAAATGCTTTGTGCTGTTTTTCTTTTTAAACATTTTTGTTTTGGAACGACTGTATGAAAGGACTGAAGAAAGCCATCTTCCCGTGGGACTGCTCTAGATGGACAAGGAGAACGAAGGGCCAAAAACACCACTGTTGTTTGCATAGCTGAGCCAGGAGTGAACCCGCTTCAGCTCTTGCTTGTGCTTTATATACTTGATGGATGACCTTGGGCAAGTGATATAATCCACCAGTCTATGCGTTGGTTTCCTCACCTGGGAGCAGACATAATGGGCTCATTGTCCTGTGGTGTAGAGAAGCCATCTGGGCCCTCACCTGTCTCCTAGGCCTTTAGGTCCAGCCTGAGGAGAAAGCAAGGCCAAAGGTCAACAGAAGTCATTTGGTCCCTGGGGGGCCTCTCACATGGCTTACAGTGTCCCTTTGGCTGCTAAGAAGACAGACCTGTGCGTGGTGGGCATCTTGTTCCCGGAGGCTTTTGTCCTGAGGAGTGTCCCCAGCACCATGGGGCTGACTGAAATTTTAAGAGGTGGCGTGTTGTCCTCAGAATGGTTTCATGTCCCGCAGCTCTCCGCTTCCTGCCACCTCTTTCCACCCAGGATCTGCCCTGCTGTATGTGGCCTGGCTCTCTAGAACTCTAGGCAAAGGCAGAAACAGACCCAGAAGCCAGGGCTGCCTCGGCCTCTTTCCAGGCTGCCCCCGCCCACCTAGAGCTAGTCCTGGAACCAAGGCAAGGCTTCCCGCCTAGTATTCGGCAGCATGCTGGTAAATGTGGGCATGCTGCAGATATTGGTGAGCTGCTGGCTGTGTCCTGGTTCACCAGGCTGTTGCCTTTGTTTTTTTCTTTCCAGCTCCTGTCTAGACTTACAGGTGGCATATGCCAGCCCCTCCCCCCACCCCTTTTCCTTTTCCATCTCACTTTTTTCCACAGTTTAGGCAGGCTGAGGCTCCTGGCACCCATTTGACTTCTTTGTAGGGGTTCTAGCAAAATAATTGATACCAGATGAAGTCTTTTTCACCTTGAATGGGATGTAGCCCTTACCCTCTGAATAATATCCTCACTTTGTGTCTGCTTGCTGGATTTACCTTCTGAACCTGGAATTTGCGAAGGGGTGAAGTCATTGACCAGTTTGTTGATTTCATCTGCAGGCATGCATGCCTTTCGGCCTGCACAGACAGTTCCCAGAGAACAACCTGCAGATGATGGTGCAGTCGGGAGCCAAAGGTTCAACTGTAAACACAATGCAGGTGTGAACACAAGTGGCAGGGCTGGTTTGCGGGGTGGTGGGACATTGGCAGGAAATGGTTTTCAGATTCATTGCTGATTTTATAAAGGCTCTGCATCTATGTACAATGTGACAAGGACTGAAAACCCTAAAAGCTTATAACTCACTATAGCACTACCCACTGTTAAAGACAGAAGTAGTAGAATGTGCATAAGTAGAGACACAGTTACATAGTTTCACTGTATTCATATATTCCAGTGATAAGTGCACAGTGTTTAAAATCTCAACTGATCTTTCGGTTTTGCTTCATCTAATTCTCCCCCCTAATGCCACATTATAAGGGTTTATTTAATCTCAGAGGTGGCTTAACCTTTTGTCATTTCAGATTTCCAGAGTGCTAGGGAGGAGTTTTCACAAATCTCAAAGCCTGTTGTGTTTTTCATTCTTTATGACCTTCAGAAGAACTTAAGAACTACCCTATTGTTTGAAAGGCTGGAGGCCCTCAGGAAGCCCCCTAATGCAAAGGAAATCTAGACCCACTGCCCCTACCTTCACACCCCAAGAGTTGTCATAGACAGTTGACTAAGCAAATGGCTCAATTGCTTGAGTTCTCTTTTAGCTCTAGAATATAACAGTCACAATGAATTACTTTTTCTTATGGGCGTCCATTTCCTTGTTAGGACCCTCAAGTCCCTTCTAAGTATATACCGTGATGGCTCAGGGACGTGGCTTCTTTTCAAACCAAGCTAATTTTCAACTGACCTCAAAGTGAAAATCCAGATCAGTAATGCAGTTACTTTTTCTTGAAATGCAAGCTTCCCTGGTTTATTTAAAATTTAGTTTGGCCAGGCGTGATGGCACACACTTATACTCCAGCATTCGGGAGCCTGAGGCAGGAGGATTGCTGTGAGTTCAGTACCAGCCTGGGCTACATAGCGAGTTCAGGGACACCCTGAACTACATAGCGAGACCCTGTCTCAGAAAAAAAAAAAATCTTGTTTAGCCTAGAACTCAGTTCCCATGTAGCTTTCCTTGAAGAGCCAGAGTCTGCCTTCCTTGACAGGACAAAGGGGTGGGGTTGGGGGTGGGGTATTGTTGTCCTTACTTTGAACACACACACATGGATCTTGTACCTTTGGGTTTCCTTTCCCCAGATTTCATGCCTGCTGGGCCAGATTGAACTGGAAGGTCGGAGACCCCCACTGATGGCATCTGGCAAGTCACTGCCCTGCTTCGAGCCTTATGAATTCACTCCTAGGGCTGGTGGCTTCGTCACTGGAAGGTTTCTCACCGGCATTAAGCCTCCTGTATGTGTATTTCAGTATTTCCATTTGGCTGTTTTCTTTATTTCTCCTTCCTAGGCTCAATGATAGATGACTTACGACCCCCAGCAATAACTTTGACAAGAACAATCAAGTGATAAATGCGAAGCCACTCACGGCCATAACCTGGGTCCCAGCAAGACACCACCATGTTATGTATGCCAGTGTTATGCCAGAGCCAATGTGCTGGCATGTAGCAGGCACTCAGAGTGCTGAGAAACGGCTGGATGAGTAGAAGCAATCTTGTCCCTGCCTTTTTCTCCTTGTGACCTTTCTAAACCTGGTTAGGTTCCTCTGAAGCAGTTTAGAAAGGGAGAGTCACTCCCTGGGGGTGTTTATGTTGCCAAAAGGAACATTCTGGAGATTTGTTTCAAGGTCATCCCTTGTCCCCCAGGTCCCTCCCATGACTTCTCCCCCACTGTAGGAGAGTTGACCCCCGCTACAGCAAAAGTGTACACTAGAATTCTCCCTAAGATGAGGCTTTCTTCTCACTCTCATCAGCAGTAGCTTTTTTGATGTTCACGTGTTTTGTTCCTTAGTGCAGTGCATATCTGAAAGGCCACTGAGTCCAGATTATAAATTATTCCAGTGCCACTGACTGACCCGCAGCTCCTCCCTCCACCCTACACAGATTCTCTCAAGGTCATCCATGGCCTCTGGCATGGGAGAGTGGAGACCTGATGCAGACAAGAAGTTTTCAGTTTCTGACTGTGACCCCTTAGTGGGTTAAGGAATCATAGTAGTGGGTTGTGACCAGCATCCCTTTATGTAATGAAACAGCATGGAGAGAGAGAAAACATCAGTTTATCCTACTGAGGGATAGGCTAGTGCCATAAAAGGTTTTGGTTTGCGTTTTATTGTCTTTACCTTGTGTGTATATGTCTACATTTGTTGACTATTTTAATAAATGTATCCTTATTGTGAGCTGCACTAACAATTTTTAGAAGACACCATGTAGTTCTGCTCAACTTGTTGGAAGCAGAATGTAGCTATAGAGACTGAATGGACAGTTGAGAGGCACCAGTGCTGTTTCTCTTTGGAAAGAAGGCATGGTGTATGGTTCTGAGGATGTACAGACGGATACAAAGGGCACTGGACTCCTGTAGACAGGACATATTGCCTCTGATCCACTCTACCCTCGGGCAGGGAAAGACCCAGAACTGCAGGGGACAGCAAAAGTCACTGAGGGCCATTATTGCCTTTAGAGGCAGGGGCCCCGGCGATGGGGGGAAGGAGTGGGCCAGCTGGTCAGGAGAAGCTGCTGAGGGGGTCAGCTGGAGTGGCCCTCCAGGAAGAGCAGAGTGCTCACTGTCACTTTGGGGACCTGGGTCCCCCTCTTTCCACAGGAGTTCTTCTTTCACTGCATGGCAGGGCGAGAAGGCCTGGTGGACACAGCCGTGAAAACCAGCCGCTCTGGCTATCTTCAAAGGTAAAAGTACCAGTGTCCTGTTAGATGCAGTTACTGTGTCAGGGCCCTGTACCTGTCATCGTTTGCTGAAGAGCCTTTGGCAGATAAAAACTTCATTAAAGCATTCACGTGTAGCTGAGGCAAAAAGCAGCAGGGATTCCTCCCCTTCCAAAGATCTGGCAGAGTGCACGCTCAGAGGCTTACACATAAACCTGACCTCTCTGAGATCCCCTCGGGGGCTGTGGATGCAGGGACACTCAGACAGTGGTTTGTCCTCATCTCAGAACTTGGTGGCCTAGGGCAGTGCAGGGACCCTGCCTGTAGTCTGATTAATGTTCCCTCAGTTACAGGTATCACCCTGGGGCCCCCCAACCCTGACACTTGTTTCTCTCCTTATTGTAGGGAAAAGGGAGCAAGCAATGCTATAACCAGTATTAATTCAGCAGGGAGGACCAAAGTTTAAACATGAGCCAGGCATGACTCTGGAGCTCGTAGGATGGGGCTACAGATCTTTGCATTCCAGTCTCTCCCCTGCGGTGCAGTGTGGGAGGTTGATTTTGGGGACTTTTTGGTCATGACTCATCCTGAGCCCACAGAACCCATGATGTTAGAAATAATGATAGGAAATGGAAGAGATGTTAAAAATAAATTGTCTCAGGCCTAGCTGCAAGTTAGGTCCTCAGCTACATTTCTGCCCTTTTCTGGCTTCTGTTTCTGAGCTCAGATTCCCCACACCTGCATACCGTGCTCTGGCCCTTTCCCCCTTGGGTCCCATGCTGCAGTCCGTGGGCATCAGGGTGGTAAGGGAAGAGTGGGATTCAGGCAGACACACACCTGGGCGGCCGTTGCTGAGGAGCCTGTCTGTGGGGCTGGCAGTGCCCAGCAGGGAGTCACACTCAGTGCAGCCAGGCCTGGCTCTCCTTGCCAGGCACTTGGGTAACATGGCCCATTTGCTTACGTGAGCAGAGGCTGTTCCTCCACTTCCCGTAAATTATTCATGAATGCATGTGCAATATAGAAAAATACTAGTAAACAGATAGTAGATAAGGAGGGGTAGAGATTCCACGTGTAGGACAGGAGGCCCCATTGGAAACAGGTTGAGCTAAAAGAGGATGTCAGGGTTTCTGGGTGGAATAGAAAAAGCAGCAGCCTTTGGGGCAAAGGCACAGACCTCTGCAGGCTCCACTTCCAGCTGGGAGGACATGGAGGCTCTCGAGTGGGGCTAGCACAGTGCAGGACCTCAGGTAGCTTGTGTTGCAGAGGCCTGGGCTGGAGGTAGAGGCAGTAGAAGGAAGAAGCAGGTATACAGAGGGCAGGGGGCCCAAGCCTGAGTGGCAGCATGGCACAGTCAATGGAGCAGGACGCTGAGGGACAGAGAGGAGGTGTGGGTGGGTAGAGGGTAGGAGAGCAGCAGGGTATTTAAGCACATGAGTGGACTCCAGAGCTGAGGCCTGAAACTCAGTGAGACCTGGAGTCATGGCCACGACAGACAGTTGTTGGAGCCTCATAAGGTCAGTGGAGAAAGGGCTGAGGATGGACATGTCAGCCTGGGCAGCAAAAGGACAGGTGAGTGGCACCGGCCTGGCCAGATTCGTAGCAAGGCACCATGAGCACTGTGGTGACTAACACTGTCCTCCCTCAGAGTGGGTGTCAGCAGAGAGGAACTGGACTCCCAGAAACTCCCCCCAGGGTGACACAAGTAACTGAGGCAGAGTGACCAGGGGGATAAGCAAAGGCCAGGGCACAGTGCAAGAGAGGTTAGGCAAAGCAGCCAAAGAGGAAGGTGAGGACAGAGGCCACCAGTTTAGGGATATTATGTCAGCGTTTAGTTCTGGATGGCCTTTAGTATCCCTGACAATCACTGGACTGACAGAGTGCCAGAATCCTTGCCAGCTCCCTGTCTTTCCTGCCCTATGGCTCTAAGGATACTGGTCCCCTGGGGAGCTCTGTGGAGCAAGTGGACAAAGGACCAGGCCATAGCCCCAGCAGCTGGGCTATGTGGGAACCAGTTCTGGCAGTGACAGTCAAGCCACCCAGCCATACTGCTATGGCACCTTATGGAAAGCTGTCAGGAAACGTAGCCCCTAGCGTAGGGCTCTGGAGCTGGAGACATACTTGGCTGCAGAGCAGAGCTGTCCATCCATCCACCCCTCCAACCCCCATGCCCGCCTTCCCCTGTATTGTCACCTACTGGAGCTGCACCTCCGGGGACTGAGCCAGTGGTCTTCTTACAGGTGCATCATCAAGCATCTGGAGGGGCTGGTTGTCCAGTATGATCTGACGGTCCGAGACAGTGACGGCAGTGTGGTGCAGTTCCTGTATGGGGAGGACGGCCTGGACATCCCCAAGACACCGTTCCTACAGCCCAAGCAGTTCCCCTTCCTGGCCAGCAACTATGAGGTGGTGCCAGCCCTGGGCCTTGGGGGTTGGGGACTTCCATTTAGGGCTAGAGGAGCTCTGAGCTCTTCCACCCCATCTGCTGTCCATCAAAAAGTCAAATGAAACATGCCATTTCCAAAGCCCCTTAATCCCTCAGAGGTCATAGGACCCCGGCACCTCTGGAGTAACAGCCACTGTAAGGAACACTTTCCCTCTGCTTGGGTTCATCCTCACCACAATGAGGGAGGTGGGCAGCACTCTGCCCATTTTATAGTTGAGGCACCTGAGGATCAGAACTGAAGTAGCCGGCTGGTAAGTCAGCATCTGAACCCAGGCCTGCCTGACACACACAGTGGTGGTATTTCATACCATCCTACATCCTTGGCAGTGACAGGATTGACTGAGCAGTCCCCCCAGTTTTCATATAGTAAGTCCCCGCCCTAACAAGTTCCATTCCAGGAGAGCATTCCAGTTGGTATCATTTGGAAGTCTGACAAAGTGAGTCTTGCACACCTTTGACACAGATACACAATAGAGAGCCTAAAAAAAAAAAGTACACCCACAAAAATAAGGTAAATAAACTTAATAACAGTTACCTTAAAATGGTACGGTAGACACACGAGCTATTTCCACATTTTAGTCACGTCTATGAATGTTCATAATGCAAGGTCTGTTCATATCTGTGTAAGTTTGCAACTCAAACATGTAAGTCAGAGACTTAGTGTATTGAGAAAGTAAAATTTGCAGTTTGTCCAAGGTCACCTAGCTGATGGCAAATTTGGGGGTCCTTTGTTTCTGGCACTACCTCAGTTCTATGGCACCTTCCTTCCTGGAACACTGTTTCTGGAGGGACTTATGTGCTAGTCTGCCTGCCATGACTACTTTAGCTCCAGCTCCCAAGTCTGGTTTGCCCTGATCAGCAGGAATGCTCAGTCCCTCTGTGAGGCTTGAGGAGGGCTCCTCAGGGGTCCCCTGGGTCCTGCAAGGTTGTGCAACATGGCCTTTCTGTCACTGTCATCTCTCATCTTTCGTGCACTTGGTTTATTTAGGTAATAGTGAAATCCAAGCATCTCCATGAAGTTCTGTCCAGAGGAGAATCCCAGAAAGCTCTCCGCCACTTCAGAGCCATCAAAAAATGGCATAGCAAGCATTCCAGTGCCCTGCCGAGGAGAGGTGCCTTCCTGAGTTATTCCCAGAAGATTCAGGCAGCAGTGAGAGCCCTAAACCTTGAGGGCAACAACCAGAATGGGCGCAGCCCAGAGACTCAGCAGGTAACACGGAGAGGCTGTGTCCCCAGTGCCTGGCCTGTTTGGGCCTGAGCTGGGTGAAGGCTGAGGGCTCCCTCAAAGAGTGTGATCGTGAAAACCATCAGAACACACATAGCACTCAAATAGCAGTGTTAAGAAGCGACTTGGCCAGAGTATGTAGGGTCTGGGAGAGTTACTGGGGCTGGTGACTTTGGGGTTCCTCACCACCCCAGGCATGAAGGAATGGGAAGAACAATTGCCAGAATTGAAGAGCATGGCTGTGGGCAGAGCACCAAGTGGAGCCCCATTAGAGAGAGGTCAGGGATAAAGCCCAGCACCACTCTCCTACCTTCCCGTTAGCCAGACCCAGCTTGGGGCTGGAAGACAGGAGCTCTGGGAAGCAGTCAAGAGGCCACTTGTGGAACGTGGAGCCCGTGGTGGAGCCTGCATCTGGAGCTAACAGGGATCCAGCACATTCACATAACTGCCCTGGTTGGCCTGGGACAGGTCTGGCTTTGCCCCTTGTCCTGGCATAATCATTAACACGCCTCTGTTTGACTCCAGAAGAGTCCCAGTTGGACAGTCAATTATGTGGTCACCCTAGCTATGCTGGAGTGGCCCAAAATGAGGGGCTGACAGTCCTGGAGGGAAGCAGGGTACCCTGGGACATGCTTACCTTCCCCACTTTAGTTGTAGAGGTGGTTTCTCATCATAGTCAGGCTCCTGTCGTACTCGGCTCCATGTTTTCATCTGGAGCCAATGCCTTTGAATCTCCACACACACTCAGAGTCCAAGGAGAGGAAGCGACTCCTGATCCTCTCCTGTGTAGCTGAGACCCCTCCTGCCCTTCATTCAGATGTTGCAGATGTGGTATGAGTTGGATGAGCAGAGCCGTCGGAAATATGAGAAGAAAGCAGCCTCTTGTCCTGACCCCAGTCTGTCTGTCTGGCGTCCAGACATCTACTTAGCCTCTGTGTCAGAAACATTTGAAAAAAAAGTTGATGACTACTGCCAAGAGTGGGCAGCCGGAGCAGAGAAGAGTTACAAATCAGAGCTTTCTCTAGACAGGTGAGAACTCTCTGAGTTGTTTCCCAGTGTGTACAAGTAGGAGAGCCCCCCCAGCGGTGAGGCTCAAGCAGGAGGGAGATAGGAGACAGCAGGGGGTGCTTTGCAGGTCTGAGAGCTCCGAGACAGACCAGAGCAGGTAGGCAGGAGCGGCTGCTCTTCTCATTTGGGCCGAGACTCTGAAGAGCTTCCGCTGGGACAGAGGCTTACAGAAATGGCCTCTGTTGAGTTTGGTGTGACAGCCATGGCAGAATGAGTCAAGGTCACCATTGAGGTGCTGCCAACTCTGACCCAGGACAGATCATGCACTGTCCTGGGACATCATGTGTCAGCTTTTCTGAGGGCTTGGAGCTGATGACTCATGATCCTTGGAGCTTTGGGTTTCCAGCCTCAAGGAGGAAAGTCCACATGGAGGCCTCAGCTTGGACCACTTCAGTCTGTCTGTCTGTCTGTCTGTCTGTCTCTCTCTCTCCTCTCATATACACACACTTCAGTAATGAACTGAACCCCACAGTCTAGGCAGGTGAGAAGCCACACTTGAGCCAGCACAAAATGTCAGAGTATTACAAAGCCACCCAGGTTGCTGCTCAGCATCAGCCCTGGTTGCTGCTCAGCTGTCCCACACAGCTCACTGCAAGTTGAAGACCTTGGGACTATCTGCTCTAGTGTGCACCTTGTGCTGGCCCCAGTGACACCAGGTAAGGCACTGGGAGGGTGCTGGGGTATGGCTGAGAGCAGACACCACGCTGAGTGGGTGAACTGGAAGAGGCTAGGATTCTCTTCCTTTCATACGATTTCTCCAGCCCGAACTCAGATTCCCGTCCAGCTGCAGCTGGGCGTTCCTGAAAGAGCAAGATCCTGACTCAGCCCAGCCCCACGTCACCACTGTAGCTCAGGAGTTGCATTCACCTTCAGAAGGACCTGGAAAAACTTACAGAGCATTGCAGCCTTCCGGTGCTGCCCTGCCCCAATGTGGTGACTCCCCTCATCTGCCTTTTTCAAGCCTCTTCTTTGTTCTGTGTGCCAAATAGTGTTCTTGGAAGCTCTCCTACAAGGCCAGCTGTCATAGGAAGAGTGGTTAGTGCATTGCAGAGTTGTGTAGCGTGGGTGCTTTTGTGTGGTACTATACCATGTCTTTCACTGCTTAGTGAACCTGAACCTCTATAATTTGTGCAAAGGTTTAAGCCCTCTCCAAACTGTCACAGCTTCGGGTAGGGGTGTAAAGGCGAACAAAGAAAAGTGTGAGTAATAAGCCCAGAAACTCACTGCCCTGGGGAACTGTAGGAACTGGCCCAGAGTGGATACGTGATGTGCTTGGGGCGTGTGTGAACAATGGGAGCGTAAAAGTTTAGTGCTGCCCTGCCTGGCTGGAGTCTATACTGTATAATTTTAGGGTCATAGCATCGTTAGCAAGAATCCAGAGGTTAAAGGGATCATCTGCCTAGAGAAACAAGCCCAGGAAGAGCCCGAGAGCTGGCTTCTGGATTTGGGTGGGCATGGTAGGCAGTCTGGTACCTGCTCCTGACCCCCACTCCGACTTGCCATCTCCAGGCTGAGGACCCTGCTGCAGCTGAAGTGGCAGCGCTCACTGTGTGACCCAGGCGAGGCTGTGGGTCTACTGGCTGCCCAGAGCATCGGGGAGCCCTCCACACAGATGACCCTGAACACCTTCCACTTTGCAGGCAGAGGCGAGATGAATGTCACTCTGGGCATTCCCAGGTAGGGGCTTCGAGGGGTCATGACGGGAGGGGTGACCTGCTGTACCCTCCCGTGGGCAAGGAGCTATGAATGAGGAGAATTGTCCTGTGACTGAGCAAGACAGGGTCTCATCAGAGTGGGCAGGCAACAGGGTTGGAATTTCAAGAGCTGACTGATTTCTGTGACCAGAGCATTCCTCAGGTCTTGCAGGACCTCCATTTATCCCTCTGCTGAGCCTGCATCAAAGGTACCTAGAATGGTTGTGAGACTCCACCCAGGAACATTGCCAACAAGCCCCACACAGGGCCATTTGGTTGCCCGGCTCCTGACCATGACCTCTGTGGCCCTGACCCATTCAGTCTGTAGTCCTGTCCCTTTCAAGCAGATGGACTGCAGGTAGCTTCCTGAACTTCTCGACCGCAGGGTGCCTGCCTGTTGAATGCAGGAGGCCAGACCCTCAGGCAGGTGGTTGGGAGGGCCAATGCGTAGTTGGATGAGGCTTCTCTGTATCTCATTCGGTAAACACCTACTGTGTGCAATGCCTAGAAATCAGCCACTGCCCTGCATTAGGGAGAGGGTACTTCAGGGCAGTGTGTGTGGCAGAGTCCCTCACTGTCTCAAGGGGCCAGAGCCAGGACTCTGATCCAGCATATTTCCCTGCAAGACCAAAGGACCCTCTCATGTCTCAGAGAGCTGACACCTTTAGAAGAGGCTTTGTGCAGACAGGGATTCTGCTTGCCTCATAATCTGACATGCCTTTGTCTTGGGGCAGGTTGAGGGAGATTCTCATGGTGGCCAGTGCCAACATCAAGACACCTATGATGAGTGTGCCTGTGTTCAACACCAGGAGGGCCCTGAAGAGAGTGAAGACCCTGAAGAAGCAGCTCACTAGAGTGTGCCTGGGAGAGGTAACTTGCACCCAAGCTGCATGCTTTGGGGAGGGTGAACCCGTAGCCTCCCATTGGTGCAGAGCAGCTTCGCTCACTGCTCAGATCTTCTCAGGCTCCCATAGGGAAGGAGAAGCTGTCTTTGCCCCATACTGAGCAAGGATGGATTTAAAGATAATCATCCTTTTGTGCCTAAAATTTGCAGTGAGCTCTTCCTGGATTAGTTTACCAGCTCCACAGAAGCCCACTCCTCCCAAGCTCTGGCCAATCTGGTGGAGGTTTCCAGCTATTGGACCCTTCCCCCAAGGAGTCCTGCCAGCAGAGCACACAGGAATTTCTTTGGAGTTTGGGGCCCATCTGCTGTCTCCTAAACCCTTGATTTCCCATAACCCACTTGTGCCGTTTCCTGGGACTTGGACAAACCAAGTTTTCCTCATCTGTCTGATTCTAGGTGTTGCAGAAAATTGATGTTGAGGAGTCCTTCTCTATGGGGGAAAAGCAGAACAAATTCCGGGTGTACCAGCTGCAGTTTCACTTCCTGCCACATGCATATTACCAGCAGGAGAAGTGTCTAAGACCCGAAGACATCCTGCACTTCATGGAAACAAGGTCAGGATGTGGGCCGTGTTTGTCATTAACCCTGACTCACACAGCACGCTGCTGGTCACAGGGCTCCTGTGTTTGCTCAGTGAGCCTTACAGGGGAAACTTTTTGGAAAACAGCAGGCCCTGACCCCTAATCTGAAAACCTCACCACTAGTCATTTGTGAGTGTGACCTTGCAGGCCAGACATCACACCCTGAACCATTTCTTTTTGGTTGATGGTTCAAAATGACTGCATCACAGGTTTGCAGTATTCAGATGTGAAAACAGGAGTAAGAGAAAGAGCCCCACCACTGTGGAGCCTCTCTGAGTCAGACCAGCTCGGATGTTAATATGTGACAGGATGTGATTCTGGGCAGCAGCACACGGTTTAAAGTCTGCTAATAAGCGGCAGAGAGCTGATGACATGCTGCTTCTCAAGCTCGCTTCTGAGACTAGGGTACCAGCTCCTCTTTGGGATTTTTGTCTGGTGAGGAAAATGAACTTCTTTTTTCTCTCAAGTCAAGTTACTGTTGTGTATTTGGAAAGTGTAGGCCATAGTGCTGCACAGGATCAGGAAGATGGGCTCCAGAACAAGTCAGAAGGAGCCAACAAAGTACTTTCAGCTCCCCCGCTGTAGAGCCCTGAGGTAGAGGAACCTGTGACCCAGCTCCTGCACGCTCCAGAGTATGGAACCTGTCACTCTGCAGGAGCGTGGGCCAGGGCAGCCAGATGTTCTGATTTTTTGTTTTTTAATTCCATTGGTTATCTGGCCATATGCTTTTGCTTTTATTTAAAAAGAAAAAAGTCTTGTAACATAAATGCCAGCAACCTACTCTATTTTTAAAAGCCTGGTAAGCAAAATTGATCCCATCTGTTGGTGGGATTCACCTCAGGCCACTCAGCACTGCCTCTGATCTAAACCAGCTCCCAGGTCTCCCCAGAGCTGCTGCATGTGGAGAACCAAGACAGTGCGGAGGAGGAAGCTCCCCTGCCCACACTCATCCCACAAGAGTCAGCCACTGAGGCAGGCGGGGCCAGGAGAGGGTGACTCCTGCCTTCTGCCTCCCTGAAAATGAGGCCTGGCTGCAGGGCAGCCCTCTGCAGGTGGAGGTAGGATGATAGAGGAACCTAGGTCTGAACTCAGCCTTTTTTACGCGGATCACTTGTCAGGCAGTATCCTGCCCCAGGAGACACAGGTGCTGGGCAAGGTTGCTAGCCACGCCTTGGGGAGCACCTTCCGGAAATGTTCATTCCATCCCGAGGTCTTCCATGCACTCTGGGTTGCTGGGCAGAGTGACAGGAGAGCAGTGTGTGCTTCAGCCTGCCAGCTTGTTAATTAAGAGAGGAGCATGACTCCAGGTATGGCAGATGTTCATGGGGGCCCAGCATCCCTCCCCTGAGAAGTGGGAATTAGGATCACTGGCCTCTGGAGAACAGCGGAGAGGGGTGGAGTCTGTGGTCTGCTCCATGTCTCTGCACCTGAAGTCTTCCAAGCAGGTAGGTCTGCACGAGGCCTGCCCGGGCCATGTTCAGGGCTCTCTGCTGACATACCCCATGGAATTGAAAACAGTAAATCACTTTTTAAAACTTCCTGATCGGTGAAAGCCCTGGCTTGTTCCCAGCAGTGAAGTACTTCTCAACCTCCTAGTTTGGATTTCCTTTTGCTCATGAGCAGCTGCAGTCAGCAAGGCCATATCAGGCACTTGGGTGGAGTTGACTCCAGCAGAAGGGCTCTGAGGTTTCCGGCAAAGATAAAAGAAGGAGCAGGCTCTGAACAGGGCTGAGATTAGAGTCCCAGTGTGGGCCCGGAAGTGGTACATCCATATTAAGGCCTCTGCGTATCCACAGGAAGTGGAAGTGGGCAGGGTGTGCTTTTAGAAGAGCCCTCTCCTCCCCACAGCACTTGGTCCTCCTTCCTCTCCTTCTCTCATTTCTGCCTGTTTTCTCCACCACCCTCTTCTCTCTCTCTCCTCCCTTCATTCCCTGTTGTGGGATCATAAGAATTTTTTGACATAAAGTGGAGCAAAACAGAAAAGAAACAGCTGCATCTGGGTGGCGATGCGTAAGCACTAAAGCTGCCTTGCTGTCTGTATGAACCCTTGTTGCTGAGTATTTGCACTAACATGAAAGATGGACGGGAAATGAAGACGAGCACTGCTCTGGGAGCTGGGGGGCTGTAAGTCCTGGCCTCCTGTCCTGATCATGAGCTGACCCAGCTGGCCATCCCTGCAGTTTGAGTGTCAGTGACTCTTCACTGCACCTAGCAGGTGGTGGAGCTGTTAACAGGTACTTTTGGAAATAAGCAAGAGTCAAGTTCCCTGGTTGTAATTACTTATGTAATTACTTACTGTGGCTGAGGAGGAGGAGGATGAAGAGGTTCCTCTGTCCTCCTCCCCAGTGGCTGCGTGCCCCAGTGGCTGCCTTTCATTTGCACTCTGACAGCAGCACCCTCAGAGAGCAGTCCTTGTGGCCTGGCACATCACTTCCCTTGCTTTTGGCAGAATCCCAGAAAAGCAATTGGCCACACCTCTCAGGAAACACTGGTGTGTCGTCACACGTTTGCTGCACACCAACCAGTGTTTGTTCTGCTCCCTCATTGCCCCCGCACTGTGTTCGCCTGTGCTGGTCACTAGAGAGGCAGGCAGAGGCAGTGCATGTTAGTGCAAATACTCCTGGGAGATCAGGGAGGGCTTCTTGGAGTTGCGTCTTCATTTGGACCCAGCCTTGAAGGATAGGTACAGATTTAGGCTGTGGTTGGGAGCTGGGGGTGCAGCAGGAAAGACAGCTGCAGCGGAGGCCTGAGGGTGACAGCAGATGGGCAGTTAGGGTGACACCAGTTGTGAGTGCTGGGGAAGAGCCTTAGCTATCACACTGCCACACACTGGTCCAGCTGAGGGTGTCTGACAAGCTGGGGCAGTGGTTGGCAGAGGGGACCCCCCCTCGTTTCACTCCGTGTGTCCTCTGCATGGTGGCCTTGTGTGCGAGGAGAGCAGCCCTGTGTCACACAGGTCCAGGCTGCCACAGAAGCTCCCTGCCCCTCTCCAGTGAGACCCAGCCTTCTCTCCTCCTCCTGTCCCCATCCTCAGCACCACACTAGATTAGTGGGTGAGGAGCCTTCTTTCTGCCAAGAGCGAAGCTTCAGCAAAACCATGTACCTCTTTCAGAAGTCACCCAAAACACCAGAAGGAGTTGTTTTCAGTGAACAGAACAGTAAACATTTAGCCCAGCTACCTTTCAGGTGAAGGCTCAGCTCGTTGGGGGCCCCCAGGGGTAACACACCAGCCTAGGATGGGTGTGCAAGGCCCCAGGCTTTTGTAGCTGAGGCAGTCCAGGTCGGTCAGCTCTTCCAGCCCGATGAAGAAGTAGCCAGAGGTCGTCAGAGCGGCGCAGTGTGGGGTAGCCCTGACTCAGGAAGAGGAGCGGGAGTCAGGAAAGCCTCTCTGCTTGGGTTCTTCCCAGCTGGTTTGGGTCTAACCCATCAACATGACTTATTGCCACAAAGTAACTTGTCGCTGACCTTTGAAATTCTGATGAGCTTTTCTGAACTCTTCATTCTCTGCCCCAAGTGAGGGACTTCCTAGACCAAGAGGAAGGATTCTCTGGCCCAAGCAGCTCGACTTTCTGGACATGCTGTGAGTGGCAGGCAGAGTACTTCTCCCCATCCTGTTTGGGTGATAACAGTGCCACCAATAGCTGTCATGGTCATGCACATGCCCTGCCAACCCTTGGCAAAGGTATCAAACACAGGGTCATGTCTGATTGTTAAGATTATTCCACATTAATACCACATTGCATAAGCAAGCAATTTATAGAAAGGAAGCTACATAGGCTCAGAGACACACAGTGCAGAAGTGTGGTATCAAACCAGGCATTCATGCTCAGAGAGGAGAGGGGAACACGTGGACAGGAGAGACTGGCCTCTGTCTCATGCGTTGGTCTCCTGTGGCACTCCCTTAGCACCCTGCCCCACCACAGGTAAAGGGTGAGCCAAGCCAGTACTGACCCCAGGGCATGACCTTCTCGCTTCAGGTTCTTTAAACTTCTGATGGAATCCATCAGGAAGAAGCAGAGTAAAGCATCAGCCCTCCGAAGCGTGAACACTCGGAGAGCTACACAGCGAGATCTCGATGATGCTGGAGAATCGCGGAGGACCCGGGTAAGCGAGGCCCCTGGGCCACTTGGGGCTGCATAGGGACAGTCCCAAGGCTGGGAGGGAGGAGGGGTCCCGTAGCCTTCCTTCTGGGGAAGGCTCTGTGACTGTTCTCAGCACTCTGCAGGCTCCTTCCTGGTAGTGTGCATCTCCTCAAGGGTTGTGGGCTGACTGGGGAGGCCTCAGGTACCATGGTCTGCCTGGCCGTGGATCAGGGCCTGGGGATGTCCATCCATCCCCTCAAGGACCTCCCTAAAGGAAAGTTTCATCCTGAAGATGGGCTTTCAGTAATGGTGTACAGTGAGCCTTGAAGATTCTTTTTCTGACTTCATTTGGCTTCTCCAGACCAGATGAACCAAGGCCCACCAAAGAATTGGCAGGGACCAGAGAGACATTTTGTAATAAAGAAGGCAAGCCATGGTGACAAAAAGGGATGGAAAAGGATTGTCTTGATGGAATATTTAAAAACATCTAGAACAGTATTTTGCACCATCTTTTAAGGACTCAAAAAGTCCTAGCACTTTTCTTTTTCCAAATGAAAGACTTTACAGGTGGTGCATATAAAGTCTGAAGGAAAGAAGGCCTGGAATCCAGCGCCAGCAGTGCTGTGGGCTTGAGGAGTAGATGCACTGGTGGGTCTGTGCATAGACACATGGCTTTGTGGAGCGCTGAGTATTGGAACTAATCGTGTCCCTCGTCCTCAACCCGCAGGGAGAGCAGGAAGGCGATGAGGAAGATGAGGAGAACATCGTGGATGCCGAAGCTGACGAGGGGGATGCCGATGCCTCTGACACAAAATGCAAGGCGAAGCAAGAGGAAGAGGTGAGGGGGCTGGCTGAGGCAAAGGGTCTGTGGTCGTGTCCCTCCTCTGGCACAAAGGCCATGCCTCAGTGTCTGCTGGGAGCCCACAAGACCCTGGGGGCCGGCTCAGACGTGGCCTTCGTAGGGTGTTTGTTCTGGACACAAGTGCAGGTCGTTGTAGGGCCCTGAGCAGCAGTCTGCACTCCATTTCCTACCAGGTGGACTACGAGAGTGAAGAAGAGGAGGAGAAGGAGGAAGAGGAAGATGATGATGCACAGGAAGATGGGAACATCCATCCTGAAGATGCCAACCAGGTCCAAGAACCAGATGAGGAGGAGGGCTCGGGCCCCGAGGAGGACTTACCCCAGAAACCTCCCTGCCGCCGCCGGGAGCCCCAGGGAGCCGAGGCTGTGGAGCGCCGAGTCCAGGTTGTGCGTGAGGCCCACTCGTTCATTGAGGACTACCAGTATGACACCGAGGAGGGCCTGTGGTGCCAGGTCAGTGCAGTGCACAGCTGGGCCCGGGGCAGCCATGCTAGGTCAGTGTGTGGGCTGTGACAGTGCAGAACCTGGTGACGGCTGGGCTCTCTGCTCCACAGCACAGCCCCACAAGTGTCCCTTTGAAGCCCCTAGTGAGCCAGGGCCCTCTGGTTACTCAGGAATGGGATGAGTCTCATTTGCCAGGCCCTGCAGTGTCTCCTTACTCAGTCCTCAGCATGCTGGCATTGTCTGTTAACTCACCTCACTGCCAGCAAACAGGAACCTGAAAGCTCCCACACATGGCCCTGGGCCTTCATGGTTCCCTTCAGGGCTGGCTGCATAGAAGCCTCGGGATCTCACGGGCTCACCTTTCATCTCCTCCCTGGGCCTAAGTCAGTGGTTCCCACGTGGTGGTGTGACCAAGAGGACTCACGGACGCAGCGTGCGCTGTGCTCGTCATTTGAAGGACAGTAGGGTAAGGTTGAGTGAGCAGCAGTGCCCGCATCGTCACTGATGTCTGTGCAGTGCAGCTCTGCTGTTCCCACCTTGAATGTGAGTGAGTGGGGATCAGCAAAGCCACCCAGCGTTCAGGCCCCTGGCAGCTCACACAGCAGGCTCTGCTCACTAGCCAGCATGTCACCAAGCGGCTTTTAGGGCACCCAGGAGCCTGGCACCTCCAACCCCCCAACTCTCACTCCTCTTGTAGGTGACGCTGAAGCTCCCTCTGATGAAAATTAACTTTGACATGAGTTCCCTCGTCGTGTCCTTGGCCCACAGCGCTGTCGTCTACACGACCAAGGGCATCACTCGGTGCCTGCTGAATGAGACCACCAACAGTAAGAACGAGAAGGAGCTCGTGCTGAACACAGAAGGAATCAACCTCCCAGAGCTGTTCAAGTATTCCGAGGTGCGTGTGCACATTACGTCCCCCAGACCAAATGCACGGGTCCCCTCCTGCCTCCTGGACTCTCAAGGTGGACATGGGACTCTTCTTGGACTTGTGGTGCCAAAACCTAGTGAACTTTAACCCGGTTTCCAGATTTTTAATACAATTTTTTTCTTTAAAATTAAGACCTTCCCAAGGTCAGTCATAAGAAGTATGTTTATTGCTGGCCTAGATCTGCTCACTTTATCCAGTAAAGGGGTCCCTGCCTAACCCAGCATGCCCCACACAGTACTGGCCAAGGCCTCACTCTCCTGTCCCTCATCCTTGCGAAGTTGCTCTCAGCCTTGGACACGGGGGTCCCCTAACAGGATAGTAAGGAACTTGGGCCCCGCCCCTTTTTCCCTTAGTCCCCCACCATCAGCTGTTCTTCTGTGCCTCCTGTGAATCGCTCCCGTCTCCCCAGGGAGTGCTCTGGATTGTACAAGTGCATGGGGTTTGTTTTTGCACAGACCAGGCAGGTAGGCCATCTGCTTCTGTGGAACGTCCCAGTCACAATGCAGAGCCACCGAGGGCCACTCTAGGATGGCTCATGTAACCACCTCCGGTGAGGCCTGACAGACGCCTGTGGCCTGTCCTTGGCTGTGTGTCCTGAAGAGAGATTTGGGGCATCCCTGCTGAGGGCCGTCCTAGTGAACAGCTCTCTGTGTGTAGAGTTTTCTTCTTATGAGTCTGAGTCATCCCTGGACTCTGGTCACAGCAGTAAGAGGCCTGGCACCTGGCCAGGCCAGTGTGTCGGTACCCTCCCTCAAATTCGTGCTGGCCACCTCCATAGTTTATCGTCAGCTGCGCTCAGTTATCAGGCACATGGAGAGATTGTGGTGGGGGTGGAGGGTGCAGACAGAGGGAGCAGGAGGCTGGACACCAAGTTTCTCTTCCTCTCCCAGGTGCTGGACCTGCGCCGACTCTATTCCAATGACATCCACGCCATGGCCAGCACATACGGCATCGAGGCCGCTCTGCGGGTGATCGAGAAGGAGATCAAGGATGTGTTCGCCGTGTACGGTAAGAGGGACGCCCAGAATAGACTCCGCTTGGCTCTGTGCCGAGGTGGAGCTGCAATGTGGGTGTGACCACTGAGTCTGAGAGGGAAGGTGAGGAGACAGGCGGCAGCTCCATCAGTGAGCCACTCAGTGCTTTCTCGGCAGCTGGTGTGTTTGGGAAGCTCCCAGAAGTTCAGGGACTCGGCCCATCTTGCCTGCAGGATTCCAGTTCCCCAGGGAAAACAGGACAGATGGCTCATCACTTTAGACACTGTGGGGTGGGCATGGAAAGCAGGATGCAGGGCCAGGGTGGTCCCAGACCAGGCACAGAAGTGACACCAGTGAGGGGGGAGCTCCAGGGTGTGAGCTGGAGGCAGCCAGATTTGTGTCTGGTGACGCTTCCCAGCTGTCCCCTTCATCACTGCTTAAACCTTCCCAATGTTACCACTCCTATGACAGGCATTGCAGTGGATCCTCGCCATCTGTCCCTGGTTGCCGATTATATGTGCTTTGAGGGTGTTTACAAGCCACTGAATCGCTTTGGGATCAAGTCAAGCTCCTCTCCTCTGCAGCAGATGACGTTTGAGACCAGCTTCCAGTTTCTGAAGCAGGCCACCATGATGGGTCAGTGTGGGGCTTGCCTCTCCTGACTCCTCCTGAGCCATGGGCACCTTTCTGCAGTGCCTTGCATTCATAGGAGAGCTTAGCGTGGTGGGCCTGGGGTGGGGCAACAGATGAGAAGCTGCCTGTGACACTGCCTGTGCCTTTGAAAGAAGGGAGGGCCTCCCCTCTTTTTTTTTTTTTTGAGACAGGGTCTTGCTCTGTAGTTCATGCTGGCCTTGAACTCACTACGTAGTCCAGGCTGGCTTTGGACTCACAGCAGTCCTCCTGCCTCAGCCTCCCAGGTGCTGGGATTACACACATGTGTCACCATGCCTAGCCCCGCCCTTTTCAAAGGTGGGAGCAGCACTGCAGCGTGGTCTGTCAGC
This sequence comes from Cavia porcellus, assembly GCF_034190915.1. Taxonomy (NCBI): domain Eukaryota; kingdom Metazoa; phylum Chordata; class Mammalia; order Rodentia; family Caviidae; genus Cavia; species Cavia porcellus. Next base: position 38,170,187 of record NW_026947501.1, on the reverse strand, counting down.
CACGGGGACTCAGGACTGAGCCTCAGGGCCTCGCGCACCTCAGCATTGAGCATGGCCCATCCCCCATCCCCTCGTAGCACTCTCAGCTTTCCCTACAAACCCCTGACGTAGACTCTCGTGTCTCTCACAGGATCCCACGATGAGCTGAAGTCCCCTTCAGCCTGCCTCATGGTCGGGAAGGTCGTCAAGGGCGGAACAGGACTGTTTGAGCTCAAGCAGCCCCTGAGATAGCAGCTGGTCTGCCCAGCCTGGAGGACCTGGGTGCAGGTGTGGCCATCACAGGAGAGAGCCAGAAGGTCAGACTGCACAGGGCCTCGGAGTGACAGTTCAGAGCACAGCAGCGACCTCAGGCTCCAAAAGGCACCTGGTCTTCGGCCAAAGTGGAAAGTGGCAGTGTTGCTCTTCCGTGGCTCATTTCAGGATGGCAACAGTGCTCTCTGAGTCCCTCCAAGGCTGCTGGGGCACTGCACAGTCCTGGAGAAGCTCTGGGCCATTTCCTGGAGGACCAAGGACACATGGACTTGGGTTCTGCTGTGGGGACCCACGGCGCCTCCAGTGTATGGAAGAGAGGTCCTGTTGGCATGAGTGCCAGTGACGGCACGCAGGATTCCTGGGGTCTCCAGTGAGTGGAAACAATCTGCCACCCCTGACCTGCTCTTCAGCTACACCTCGGGGCCGAGTAGCTGGAGTCCCCAGCCCAGGGCTTCTTCCATGGGCCAGGGGCGGGGCGCACAGTCCACCAGCCCAGCTTCATACCTGCACTGCGGCAGGGCCAGGAGGCCACACTCGGTCTCTCCAGAGCCCCAGCAGCTCACCTCACGCAGAAATCCCCACAGGGCCACTGGGTCATGCTGTCTGGCTTCCCTGGTTCTGCTCTCAGATCTTTCAAGGCCTGAGGTATCCATGCAGGCCCTGCCGTGTCCAGGGTCATCCAGGCCTCTCCACGCCCAACACAGCACCAGGTGCCCCGGTTTGAAGAGAAGAGGCAGAGAGGCCTTCTATAGAGGCTTTGTGGAAGCAGAGGCTGTTTCTATTTTGGTCTGATGTTATTCCAACTCAGGCGGAGTAATAAACATCACTGGAACTAGCTGTTGGGAGGCAGGGGAAACCCTGACTTGTGTTTTTTAGTTTTTCCTCTGGTTTGTGGGTTTCTGCATTTAGAGTTGAAAACCCAAAACTGGGATTTTCTTGACACAGTTAGACCTCAGTCCCTCTTTTCACTTCCATCTGAGACTGGGCCCCCTCACCACTCCCAGCCGCAGCCCACACCCCTGTCTGTCCCACCAGTGTTCCCTTCCAGCCATGGCCCTGTGGATAGAAGCCAGCGGGAAGGAGCTGTGCTGCGGTGGGTGGGGGGGCTGCAGTACCCTCAAGTGGGGTCGGAGTTAGAAGGAGGCTTCCTGGGGGGGACCACGCTGCCCACTCCAGACATGGGCAGGACCAGCCTGCGCTCCCCATACCTGCACAGGACAGGATCTGCCAGGCTGCCACTTTCGGGCACGGGGAATACAGAAGCTTCCAAGGGAGGAAAGGCCGGTCCCTGTGGAGCGCTGTGGTATAGAGGCCCAGCCTGCCGGGGTCAGTATTCGTTCTTTGGTGATTTCCACTCATGCTACAAGTGTGCAGGAACCCTCCAACGAAACCATAAGGTACCCGGATGCATCAGGTACCCCAGATGCTAGTGGGTCCATAGTTCCGTGGGCCAGCCCCACCCAGGCATGGAGGGCACAAAGATGGAAGAGCAGCCCCAAGCACTGGCAGGGCTCCGGACCCCCACGTGAGCCCTCGCCACCCATCCACACAGCTCCTTTTACACTTTTTCATCCCCCACGGTGGATGAGTAGAAAACAGCACATCCAGCTGTGACAGGGTTCCTCTGAAGGTGTTCTTGAGTTTTGGAAAGAGCCACAAGTAAGCCAGTGCCAACTTTGATGAAGAAAATAGAATAGTTGCAAAATCTCTGGTTTTTTTATTTATTCGTCTATTTTTTTGGCAGTACTGACTCAAGGTTCGGGCCAGAGTCTCCCACATGATAGGCTACTGCAAATAAAATGGTGTGAACAAGGCATGGTGGCACACACCTGTAATCCAGCACTCGGGAGGCCGAGGCAGGACTGCGGTGAGTGTAAGGCCAGCCTGAGCTGCATGCTACATAGTGTGACCCTGTCTTTTAAAAAAAGCTATGAAGAAAGACCGCTTTGGGGTGTGTACCTAGAAGAGGAATTCTTGGGTCCTAAGGCAATGCCTCCTAAAGTTTTCCTGAGAAACCTAGTATCTTTCCCACAGCAGCTTCACTGTGTATACATTCCCCCTGGGTCCCAGTTTCTCCACACCCCTGTGACTTTCCACTTGCATGTTCCTGTTTTAAGTAGCACCAATGCTGGTAGGGAGCAGGTAGTTTCCCCCTTTGGGTGTGGTGGTACACTCAAACGGGGGACCCCTAGGTGGTTCGCATCTACAGGCCGGCTAAGGTTAGGTACCACTTGTAAAGTGTTTGCTGCTTGCCAGAGTTTTTTGAGCTTATGATTGAAAAGGCTGCTCATTTTTGAAGCTCCAGAGATTAACCGTTAAGGCTGGTTGGGGGAGCAACTCCCCCTGCAGTCTCTCATGGAGCAACCATGCCACAGGCCCATGTGAGATCACAGCTCAGGGAGCACAACACCCCAAGCCTAATATGGTTCTGACCCCTATGCAATTTATACTTCAATTGCATCCACTCGAATAGCTACCGTCAAAATTTCACATATCCTAAACCGTTAACCCCTACTATCCTTTAGCCAGAGTCCGCTTCGATCAGAAGTTCTCATTCTGCATGTTGGAAAAACGTGGGGAGCTTACAGAGACATTTCAGTGCCACATCCCGATATTCTAATTGAATCCCCTTGGGTGTGGCCTAATGTTGAACCATCTCCAGGGGCTCTGGGGTGGCGCAGAGCAGAGAATCACAGGATAAGCCCATCCATTGTGGAAATTCACAGCCACTGTCCTCAGCAAGTGAGGCAGTGGTCCTAGGTTCTACCTTAACCTCATCAGAGCTGGCTCCTGCTCTCAAGGCATGCACAAGAGTGGGAGGCAGGGAGAAGCCACCTGGTGCCCCCCAGCTGTCTGCAGGGCTTTATGGTGCGCTTCAGTGGAGCCACCACCAGCTCTAGGGGCTCAGGAAGCTGGCGAGACAGGCACGCTGCCACTGACAGCAGATGCAGTGCCTGCATTGCCTTCCAGCCTGCAGTGAGGCTTTGCTTATCCTTAAGTTCCTGCCAGTGTGACACCAGCAAGACCAGAAGGTGGGGACACTTGTGCAGTCCGGACTTTCCCAAAACAACTCCATGAGATGTTTCTATTCAGGAAGTCGAGTCTCAAATACCTCATGAAAGTCAGGCCCAAGTCCTTTAAGCAGCTGTTCTGTGCTCCAGTGAGTCACAGCCTTGGCTGTCCCTGGAGCTGCACTCCTCCACCCTACTTAATGTTCTCTAGCCAGATTGTGACCCCTGTCCCAGTGGAACTTGAGTCCAGTGCCCCAAACATGCAAGCCAACAGGAAACTCAACTTGATGGTTACCAGGGCAACAGTCAGGTGCTCAGAGCACCAGTGAACCTGCAGACCACCTGTCCCAGGTAGGACTGGGGCTGCCTGCTCGCCCTGTGAGGCGAGGGAAGAGGCACCTGGGTGCTCAGAGGCCAAAGGGGGGAAAATAAATCCTGAGTCCTGCAAGTGTGGCAGCTCGTGTTTAGTGCTGGTAATCCCAGCACCTGGGAGGCTGATACAGGAGAATCATCTGAGTTCCTGAAATATGCAGCATGACTGTGACCAAAAAAAAAAAAAAAATTAGGTTTCAGTCCTTGCCCTCCGACTTCATCCCCCAACTAGATGGGCAACCCAGCCTTCACCCTGGAATACATGCAGTAATATATGTGAGTTCTTTATGATCCAGCCACATTCAGCTATCTGGTCTTTGACAAAGAAAGATAGCCTCTTAATAAATGGTGCTGGAAAAAATTAATCACATGCACAAGTCTGACTTCAGTATTTCCCACTAACTTACTCTTGAAGGTGTAAGTGTAGGTATGAACAGAGCCCTAGTTACATAATAAGTAGCACCAACAATTAACAAAGGAATCATATCAGATTAAAAACCTGCACGGTGCAGGAAACAATGAGTGAAGAGACAACCTGCCAGTGAGGATGTTGAGGTAAAAGTGAGATAAAGGTCTTACTATGGGGTAAAAGGAAATTAATTGAGGAAGATAATTGAAAAGAACAAACAAAAATAGGAAAAAGTGGAGAAAACAAAAGGAAAAACTACAGAGCTAAAAACAATGAAGAGTAAAAAAAAAAAAAAACAAAAAAAACAACTTTTTTTTTTTTTTAGACAGAGTCTCAATATGAGTTTAAAGTGGCCTTGAACTCACCATGTAGCTCAGGCTGGCCTCACATTCACAGCAGTTCTCCTGCCTCAGCCTCCCTGATGCTAGGATTACATGTGTTTGCCGCCATGTTTAACTTGAAGAAACAAGTTTTTAAAAAAATTTTTCTCTGTGTTTTTTAATAGTTTCTTTCTAAGATCTGAAGTTAGGAAATCCAGCAAGTCATGGTTTTCTCTCCCTACCTTTACAGTCTGTGAGTTTATGAGGTGCCCTCTTTGTTTCAGAAATCCTGTCCCTACACCCCAGGTTATGACAGCCATCCAAGCCTAGACACATCCTTGCTCATGTCAATCGCTGTGGGAGGCAATCAGATCTGTGATCTCTGCTGGATGTATTCGGGGCCGGGGGAGGCTTCAAGCAGCCCCCAGTCCCTTCTAATAGCCACCCCTGCTGAGCCTGACTTCTCACCGGGCAGATGGGATCTCATGTCCTTCCCAGGCAGAGCTTTAACTTCCCTGGTGAGGGAGGGGCTCTGTGTCCAGCTTGGTCTTGCTCCACGACTGTCTGCTATGACTGCCTTTCACCCAGTCACTGTTGGAAGGTAACTGTTATGGCTTTATCCAGATGCCCACCCCCCAAGCCTCATACAGTCCTAGGTGGGGCTTTGCAGAGGTCACTGACTAGAGTGTGTGACCCTGGGATTGATTCATAGTGCAATGGTAGGATTAAGGGAGCTAGGATGGAGGATGTGTGTGCTACCCACCCCAAGAGCAGGTAGCTAGACTAAGATACAAGGGACAGAAAGAGGCTTCTCTCTTCCTTGCTTTTGCTGTCTGCTTCCTGGCATGCACTGTTCCTCATCCGTGATGCCCCTCTGCCATGCCACCTGCCTTGGCGGCAGCCATCTGTACACTGAAACCTCTACAAACTGTGACCCAAATAAACTTTTCCTCCTTTAACTTTGGGTATCAGGTATTTCGTCTCAGCAATGAGAGAAGTAACTAGACCCTGTGGTAGGGTTCTTTTGTAGTTGTTCAATGGCTTAGTTTTTAGCAACCAACCCCTTCCCAAAGTGGCTCCTGACTAAGAGCTGCTGGTTTATATTTTTTGTCTGTTTTTCTATTGGAGTATGTCTGTTGCTTTTATTACCAATTTTAAGGAATTTCTATTTGCCTTTTATCATCTGCTTTGAATACTTTTTCTCTCACATGAGTGAGACAATGCAGGTGAAGAATTTAGCACAAACTTTGCACTGTGATAAAAACCTTGAATAAGAAGATCCCCTCTGAACCAATGGGCTACATCTGTAGTCGGAGCTACTTGGAAGGCTGAATCCAAAAAATCACTTGAGCCTAGGAGTTCTAGGCCAGCGTGGGCAAGATAGAAAATCTCTGAATTAATTAAATAATTAAGTAACTCACACACAAAAAAGAGGTCAGTTCTTGGTTGTCCTGGCAGTGGTCATGCTTAGACTTTAGAACAGCGGAAGCATTTTCGGAGTTATGCACAGATTGACTGAAAAAGCAAATTATCCATTTGTGAGGGCCTAATAATACATACGTGTGTTGGAGAGATGGAGGCAAGAATGGAAAATTACCAGGTTAGGAGCAAAATGAAGCCAGACCTGCCTTCCTCTGTGGCTTCTGCTGAGCTCAGAAACAGACATGGATCCCCCGTCTACCTGGCACATGCCGTGCGTGGGGCCAGCCCCGGTCCTCCCCACGTGCTGATTCATCCAGCCCTGATGACCAGCTGTCGAGGGGGTACAGTTACTTCCTCAGCTTGCAGCTGCTGGCCAAGGACAGTCAATAAGAACACAGTGAGCAAGGCAATGATTCTTCAGCTCCATGTGCCACCTCCTCCACTTGGGCAGAGGAAGGAGCTGTCCTGATCAGGCGTGCACCATGGGGGCATGGCAGGGATGTGGGCACTGCCGGTCCACACCGTCTTTTCTAGGGATTGTCTCTCGGAGGCACAGACAGGATTCCCAAGAACCAGGGCCAGGAGTGTCTACACTTCATCTAGTTGGGGAGCTGTGAGTTCACAAGAGATGAAACTAGAAGAAATAAGCGATAAATGATCACCTTCAGGAAGTAGGATCCCCAAGCCACGGCCCCAGGGACAATTTTGAAGTTTGAGAAAATTACCAATCCTTGGAGTTAACCACGCCCCTCGGAGTGCTGCACCAGGTACAGAGGATTTCTGTGATACCACATTATTGAACCCCCACAACCCTGCAGCACTCACCCTACTGGCCCCATTTCACAGTCAAAAAAACAGATCCAGAGGAAGCAAAAGTAATACCCTGGGGTCAGCTCACATCTAGTGCCCTCTTAGATGCCACCTCCCAGCAGCAGCATCAGGGACCAGTTGCACCTCCTAGGTTCTGTTTGGTCAGAGTGGCTGGCTCTCGCCTCTGAAAACAAACAGGGAGCCTGAGGAGCGAGTCCTGCATTGCTGTGGCGAAGAGAGAAGGGAAGGTCTGCAGAAGCGTCCTGCGGGGCTCCTGTGGGTGTCAAGCAGAGCACTGAAAAGGAGGATGTAACATCTTGAGGGGCCAGAGGCCTTCTGGCCCCTGCTACCGCCCTACCCCTGGCAGGCACTTTGGGGCGGGCTGGCGGGGTCTGGTGCAGCCCTTCCTGCTGCCGAAGAACCACCTGACCCAGAGGAAGAGCTAGCCTGGCTCCCTCCTGCGCTGGCCCAGTCCTCCCCGGTCCTCACAGGATGCTGATCCCCAGCCAGCACCTTGACTGACTCTGTGGGATGTGCTCCTCGAGGCCGGCACCGGGACAGGGTCATCTTGGGACTGTCACTGGGCGTGCTTGAGTCAGGGTAGAGGCAGACAGACAGGCCTTGTGGGCCAAACAACAGTGAGGGGTGCGGGGGTGTGTGAGCGTGTCTAGGCCAGTGTGTCCTGTGCACCTGAAGCGGGGGTTGAAAAGCAGAAGTAGGTGGTTAGGGCTGGACTGGGCAGGCAAGAGAGCAGCTCGAGAAAGGAACAAAGACTTCCCACAACGGGCACACACACCATGGGTGCACCGTGGGTGCTGCCTCCTCACATATCAGCACCATCTCCTAGAGGAAGAGAGAGCTCAGGGCCCAAGGGGACCCAGGATTCAGCACTCATGCTGGGATCTGCCCTCCTGTGAGTTTGCAAGGAGGAGGAAGACCAGGAAAAGCCTGTGATCTTTTCCCAGGCCCCGCCCAGGAGACCCACCCAGCAGCCTGGCTTCTCTACTTCCCTGGAAGCCCCACTTGCACGGCCAAGAAGAACTGGTGTCTGGCTCTGCCCAGACACACACCTGTGGCGTCCGGGAGATCAGCCTCCCCAGGCAGAGGCGGCCAGGTCTCTCAACACTCAAAGCCTCTCTGCGCTTAGACAAGCCTGGTCCTGTGAGAAGGAGCCCAGTGGCTCACTCTGTGTGACTCCTTACTCCCTAACAACCGTTTAATGTTTATTGCATTGTCGGCAATGAGCTTTGTCACCGTTAGTTTCTGTCCATCGCATCTTTTATATGGGCTCTCAGAAGGGCAACCAGAGCTGTGCAGATGACAAGAGAACAACAGCAAAGCAGCTTTGTGAAATATTACCCTGTTATCCACAATCCTTCTGCCCCTCTTACAAACAGATCCAGGCTGCCACATGTCCAGCCATGACTGGCTTAAGCCAATCAAAGCAACTTCAGCCACTTTGCTCTTGAGCCAGTGGACTCCAGCCAATGATGCTTAAGTAGCTGCATATCTGTAGGGGGAGGGCCGTTCTCTTTCCCCTGCTGCCGTGCATTCATATTCTGTAACCCTGTGCAGGGAGGCAGCCCCTTTGTTGCCACATGAAACACCAGAGACCAGCAGAGGGAAGACCTAGGGCCAGGAATGGATTAGCCTATGGGTGGCTACAAGCAAAAGAAAACCCAAATGACTGGGTTTGATGCTAATGACGTGAAATTATCACACAGCAGGCACCTGCAGGTGAAAGTTTCAAGGTTGGATCAGTAGTTTGTGGACACAAAATTATGAGCCATATATTTTTTTAATTTCTTTCTGGGTGAGAAAAGTGTAATGCAAGTTCAAGGCTGCAAGCCTGAACCAAACCTAATGAAGGTGTGTTGACACAGGTGCTTCAGGAAGAACAGCCTTGAACCAGGCCACTGTCGGACAAAAAGTAGCAAATGTTTGTAGACTTCCTATTACACAATGCCAGTTAAAACTACCTTTTCTCAAATGTTCAACATCTCTGGCCATTAGAGAAGTGCAAATTAAACCCACCCAAAGATTCCACCTTCCTCTAGAAAGAATGGCCATCTTTGGGAAATCAAATAGTAACAAATGCCAGCACAACTGTGGTGAAAAAAGAACCCTCCCTGCTGCACTGCTGGTGGGAACACGAACTAGTGCAACCTTCATGAAAATCATTACAGAGATTTCTCAAAGAACTGGACATGCCATGTGACCCAGCCATGCCCCAGCTAGGTGTCTTTCCCGCAGAATTGAAATCATCCTACACAGTGATACTTGCATACCAGTGTTAGAGCAGCATAATTCACAGTAGCTGAATCCTAAAGCAGCCTGTATACCCATCAATACATGATCGATAAAGAAAATGTGGAATCTAAACATAATGGAATACTACTCAGCTATAAAGAATGACAAATTGGAGTCACCTGTAGAAAAATGGAATGCACCTGGAAAATATAATAATGAGTGAAATACAAGTTTAAATACTGCACGGTATTTTGCACCTGAGTGAGGCAAAGTACAAACAAAATGAGAAAGGATGGATAGAAAAGGACCAGGGGATGGGTCTCTAACAATACACTTGATCTTAGCCAAAAGACCAAAAAGCAATCAAATCTCTAGCAATAAGGATGTGAGGGGGAGAGGAAGGGCATATAAGAAGAATAAAGATACACAACGTACACAAACCCCAACTAATGCAGGCACAGTATCAACAAGTATGAAAAGGGGTAGGGGAGGGGCAGGGAAGGGGAAGGAGCCAGGAAAAATAAAGAAACAGGCTGTGACATGCACATGTATGCATTCCCAAGGCGACTGTAAACTGCATGAATTGCAAAGGTATCTCACAACATTGAAAAAACCCCTGCCTTTTCTCTGAACAGAACGGTTGTAACTCAGTTTGCAAGCCTGAGGCAAAATACCTCTTGGATTTCCCCCGTCAGTTGCTTGAGCACCTGCATGGCTGTATAAGAAGAGGTCTGGCTTCTCTTCTTTGGGGCTTTCCGTCGCTGCCTCTCCACTCCATCTGTTAGGGCTTGTATCTAAATGTCCCTCCAAAGCCTTGCGTGCTCATACTGGGGCTTCTGGGAAATAACCGGATCATGGATGTGTGATACTGGGTTAAAAGAGTGGGATAGCTGAATTAGTCCATTGGTTGGTTAAGCACAGTGCTGGGTGTAGATAATGGGAAACCTCACCCTGGGTGTGGGTGGCACCAGCCAATAGGCTTGTAGCCTAAATGGAATAAAAAGGGAAAGAAGGAGGAAGCCTCACTTCTGGCTGTTTCCTGCCTGCCACTCTAGGAAACTTTCTCCTCTGCCATTCTGCCCCGCCTTGGAGCCAGCTGACTGTGGACTGAAACCTCCACAAATTGTGAGCTAAAATAAATCCTTCCTCTTTTAACTTGTGAGTGTTGGGTATTTTGTCCCAGCATGAGAAAGTAACTAAGACACCAGCCCCACCACCAATGTCCCAGGACCCCTAGGGGCTGACTCAGTCCCAAAGGTCCAGTCTTGCTTTTAAAGTAACTCCATGTAGTGCCTATCTAGCAGAATTCTGACTTTCTCCGCCCTGCCTATCTTATCTCTAATGGTGATTTCAAACCCTCAGCATCTGGCTCTTTATCTAGCATCCTCTGGGTGTGGAGTGAGACAAACCAAAGCTTCTGCCCCCTCATCTTCTTATCTCAGCCACAGTCCCAGCAGCAGAGGGACAGAAACTCAAAGTTACCAGTCAGCTGCAGGAGAGAATAGAATAAATGGATTATTTATAAAGATGTGGGCAAGATGAAAGGAAACCACAGCAGGTGCAGACTAGTGACAATAAAGAGCTGTCACCACCCAAAGGGTGAGGAAAAGGGGAAGGAAGTGGTGACAAGAATCCAGAGATGGCCAGAGCAGAAGGAGGGGCTGCCGGCTGTGGCCTCCAACCCCTCCCACAGGCAAAGAGCTGGAACCGGTGGGCCCTGCGGGCTCTTCGTCCTGCCCTCTGGTTTCCTGCTGGTGCCCACTGTGGGCTGAGCTGACCGCAGCCCAGAAGGTGAGGGAGCTCCAGAGACAGGGTTCCTACAGATCAGTCCCCAGGAACGGGGCAGAGTGGACAGAAAGGAGAACAAGCACATTCGGAGGGACAAGGAGAATATTCAGTGCACTGCATGGATTACAAAGCTAAGCATCAGCAGAGAACTAGTCTGGTTTCCTGAGGTCTCACCCTGGCCCTGCAACACGGGCCACAGGCGACTGGCCCTGGGTGTTGTACTCTAAGAAAATAGCTTCGTTATATGTGTATTATAGCAAACCTGCAACGTGGCTTACCAAATGTGTTTTTTTATCCTTTTTCCCTAACTGATATGTTAAGTGACCTAATTGATATGTTGAGCAACACTCTCCTCTGTAAAGGATTGCAAGAATCTCACCTAATTGATATGTTAACCATTGTTGCCCTCTACAAACTACAGAAGTTGTGCTAAAACAAGCTAACAAGGGTTGTTAATCACTGTTAGGCACCTCTATTCTCCGCTAAAGAGCTAAAGAAAACTAGAATGGCCCATTAATTTACACTTGTTTAAAGTAACCTGCTTGTGTGCAGAAAGATTTGCGTATGAGTTTAACCCTTTACCCTGACCTTGACACATAACCGCCGTGTTCTGTTCTGTATGGCGCCTTATTGCCTCCCTCTCCCCTCACCTATCTATCTAGGCCATAAAGAATTTGCATTTCTGGTGACCTCTTCCCGACCCGGTGATGATCTGTCATAAAATGAGCCTGCCCCAATTTTAAGAACTGAGAACTGTTTAGGTTAAAAAAAAAAAAAAAAAGAACTGTTTAGGTTCAAAGAAATTACCGGGAAATACTATGGCCCAAACCCCAATCGGTGCTTTCCTTTTGTTCTGTATGCATCAAATGAGTTATATATCAGATCTTTGTAAAACTTAAGTTTCAGCTTCTTGTAACTCTTGACCCCTTCGCACCCACTAGCGAAAACGAGCTGTCCTGGGATAATTAACTCTCCACTTTCTTCCCTAAATATTGCTGCAGATGTGCCACTCCGAGATAATGTCAGTCTGTAGGTGGGAGTAATTTGAGAAACACCAGGAACTCCCGAGATTGTCAGAGCTAAGTGGACAGCAATACAGTTTCCAGACTCGGGTCAACAAGTTTGATGGCTCTGCAGGTTTCTTTGTTTCTCCCTCCACCCTTTTCCTCCAGCCTCTTTTTAAAGTCCTCCCTTCAGTCTCTGGCACACAGTCTCCAAATTGGCTCCCGGAGACTTGTCACCAGGCCTGGAAATAAAGCCTTTGCCACCTAAATTTTCCGTCTCTTGTTTCCTTGGATTTTATACCGGGGCACGAGTTATAACACTGGGGCCCAGAAAAAGCAAACACCCAAAATGCATGGACACAGAACAAAACAAGAGGACTGCGCATTCCTCCCTGGTTCCTAGTGCCTGTTCTCCACAAAGCATGCATATGGCTTGTCTTTATGAAAATCTCCTGATCCCATACAAAACAGTCGCTCTTTTGCATAGGCAGCTTGAGGCAGTTTCTGTTTGTTGCACCCGAAGAACTTTGGGTATACTTCATTTGAACAAAAAGACCCTGGATCTCACTGAATTTTAGCCCATTCACCAATCCAGAAATTAAGCACCCTTTCCCTCTGTTTTACAGACGAGGCCACTCGGGACCCTTGCAAGACTAGATACCCTCTGTCAAGGGAGCTGGCACTTACACGAGCCCGCCTGACTCCAACGCTGCAGGATTTCCTAGCTGGCCTGCTGGCCAAAAACAACTTCCCCCACCAGAAGGGAACTCCACCCTCAGCCCAGGCCTCCAGTGGGGAAATCAGCCCCTCCACCAGCTTTTGAGCTGAAGCATGCTGGCATTCTGCTGAGGTGCTGGCAGGCATCACCACCTGAAACCTACTTGTGGGGCAGTGGACAAGAAAGGGACTGACCTTGGACTTGTAAAACTGCAGACTTTTTCAACCCTGTGCCTTTGACAATGTTGTAAATCCTGTGCTAAAGACCGAGGCCAGGACTGGCTGTGCCCAGGGTCCCCACACGGCCCCTGCACCCAGCCATTCACAGCTGAGCTCTGGGAGCCTGGATGGCCCTGGTCACCTCTGAGGCCCACACCTTGCCTGCTTCTCCACCTCAGAGCAGGACAGTAAGGAGAGGTAATGTCTCCGGAACCCGCAGTGGCAGGAAGATGAAAAGAATCTCAGAAATGCTGTGTTTAATTTAAAGCAGACCTAGCCGGCCTCCGCCAGGCTGCAATTTCACTCAGAATAACCAGTTTGTTTCTCTTGGACATTCCAGGAACCAACTGGCCGTCCCCTGTTGGGACCCAGCAGGAATGTTAGGGGGCCGCTCTCTGGGGGCCACTTGCCGTCCCCACTCTCCCTCAGTCCTGCCTGTTTTGAGGTGGAGTCAGGGTATCTGGGTGGTCACCTAAGGCTCCCCTTGGCCTCATGCACCCAACTTGGTACCCAGAGTTCTGGAGATGAGGAGTGGTCACAGACAACAAAAGCGACATGGTCTCTATCAACATCATAGGCGCGTGGCCCGCTGGGTACCGCGCTCAGTACTTTCTGTTCCGTATATTGTCAAACCCTTCCAACCATCCAGTGAGACAGGCGGATTTTTATTACTCCTTCCGCAGAGGGTGAGGTGGAGGGCACGGAAGCTTACACAACTTGTTTGCTCTCCCTGGCTTGCTCACCCTCCTCCTATGCCCACCCTCCCCAGCCTACTCAGCTTTGGGGTCCACCCGCTTCAAGACTGGGGGCCTTCTTGGCCATTTTCCTACCTGCGAAGGGAATGGTTTAGGGGACAGCAGGTGGCTGCTTATGGGACAGAGAGCCATAGTCACAGCCTTTCCTCCCCGGGGCTGCCACCCCCACCTGGGGTTGGGTTGGGCTGAGGGTTTCCAAGCCCTGTGGGTTTGGTGCTTCCAAGGCTCTGCTGGACTCTAGGGGGTCCCGGGTTCCGGGTCCCAGGCCTGGCCTTGATTTTGAGCAAACACCTTCCCCTTGCCCTGCATTTCCTCTGAGAATGGCAAGTAGGGCAGGAATGGGACTGTGACACAGGGCTCCGAGGTCCCCGGCCCCTTCTGACCCTGACAGTCTCTGGTTTTATTCCGTCAGGATTTAAGCAGCTCACCCTTAGTCCGGGGAGATGTCGGGGAGAGAGTGGGGGGCAGGCAGGGGAGTCACTTCTGGGGACGTTTCCAGGACTTGGGAGAGGAGAAAAGAATGGGGCGGAGCCTGCAGCCAGCGCCAGGCGCTAGGTGGCCCCAGTGGATTTATTCCAGTCCTCACCCAGAGCCTGCCTGGCCTTCACAGTGCTGGCCAGCTCAGGACATAAGGCCGCCCAGCCAGACAGTGGAGCTTCCGCTTTTCATCCTCTCAAGGAACTGCTGTGCGTGGGGCACCTTTGGGATCCCTCCCTCCCTGTGCCTCCTCCACATCAGCGCTCTGGGCAACTGAGAAATGAGCTGTTAGCCTGGTGCGCTGGCGCACACTCTGGGAGGCTGAGGCAGGAAGATCACATGTTCCAGTGAGCCTGGGCAACGTAGTGAGACTGTATCTCAAAATACAAAATAAAAACGGGCTGGTGATATAGCTTAGTGTAAAGGCCCTGGGTTTAATAACTACCCTACCCCTAAATAGGAAAAAGAAAAGAAAATAAGAAGTTAAGCGCTCTCTGCCTCATTGCTGTGGTTGCCTTTGATTTCCTGGGGAACACGGTCCAGGTGCAGATCCTGCCCCAGCTGAGAACTGTGGCCTCCCTAGCCTGGGCAGCAAGCCTTGCTTCGTGCCAGGGAAGCTGCTGGCAAGGGGGTTTCTCAGGGAGAGGCTGGCTCAGTGGACAATGGGCTCAGTGTGGGAGCCTGGGCTCCCGAGAGAGGTTTCCATGGCACCCAGAAGCTGACTTGGCCGCAGGGTCAATGGTCAATGGGCACATTGTGTGGGAGTCTTGCGTGCCTCTCTCCCCTGGTGTGGGGGAGGATGAGTATGAGGGAGCCGATCTCTCTGACTCCACAAACGCACCCCCCACCGACCTGCACTGTACTGTGGATGGCTTGTGGGTCCAGGCAGCTTGCCAGCCTCCTCTCCTACCCTGCAGGAAGAGTGGGGCTGGGTGAGGTCTGATTCAGGCACAGTCTTCAGGGCTGTTCCTCTGGAGAACGGAGCAGAGAGACGAAACAAGCCCATGGCTCTGTCATGCAGTTATCACTAGCTGTGACAGCAGAAGTCTACCTGTGTCCCTCGTAAAGTCTTTGTAACAGGCTGGTGGGTGCAAGTGGGTGATGTGTCATGGTGGGTGGAGTGGGGAGGAGAGACCAGGTGAGGGATGACAGAAGCAGGGGCCGTGGAGGGAGACATGTGGGTGGAAGCGACACACAGGGTGGAGGGACCTTAGCAAGGACCCAGAGAGCTGGGGGGAGGAAGGGAGGACTAATCCAGGAGTCCTGAGGAGTCCACCCACAGCTGGCTGGAAAGTGTGCAGACCCAGGCCACGAAAACAATAGTCCCTACTCACCCTGATTTGCAGCCTTTGCTGGTTTTCGTGAGGTGAGTAGTCTTACTTTGGTTACCATTGTGAAGGTGCTGGGTGTGGGGAGAGAGCTGACCCCTCTGCCCACCTCGAACTCCGTTTGCAGTGGGAATAGACGTGAGAGCAGTGATCCCAGACAAACACCACCTTGGCGCTCAGGAAGCACAGAGCAGGGTGACTGGCTTCGTGGTGTTCCGGCTGTGCCACCCAGAGTAAGTCACATAACCTCTCTGAACTCCAGTTCTTCCTCTGTGATAAGAAGGGGCACAGTGAGGATTAGGCAGGCTTGGTGCAGCACCTGGCATGGGCTCTGCCATCTGTCAAAGTGAGTGCCTGGCAGTGTCAGAGTCTTTACTCTGCTGGGAGAAACTGAGAGTGAGTAGTCTTTCTCCTGGGACTCTCAGGAACTCTACATGAAAGTCATAGGGTCTTTGTTTCTCTAGTTCATCGGTGACCGACATGAGATGGGCAGAATAAGAAAAACTTAAATTAGTGCTGTACACTAGCAAAAAGAGCTTCGTTATGTTTATATGACCAAAGTACCTATAAGGCTGCCATACTGTTCTGTATGCGTTTTTTTCCTCTCTGGGTGACCTAATTGATATGTTAATCAATGTTCCCCTCCATAAAGAATTGTAGATCCCTAGAAACCTAACCTAATTGATATGTTAACCATTGTTGCACTCTACGAATAACAGATGTGGTGCTAAAATAAGCTGACAAAAGATTGTTAATTACTGCTAGATTTCTCTGTTCCCTGCTAAGAGAAACAAAGTTCTTCCTCATTAGCAAATTTCCTGATCCATGCCCATAACCCCTTACTTTGTAAACTGTGATATGTACATAAAGGCTGCAAGTATAGAGGAGCAACATACAGCTTTTGCAAACTCTAACTGCACTGTGTGGCTGGGCCCAGGATAAAATAAATCAGTGTTGCTTTTTAAAATATATTTTTGCCCCATTTTTTTGAACTCGAGTTTGGGGGCTCATTTGTGGATTATAAGAATCATTAGCTTTGCATTCTCTCTCTGATTCTCCAAGTTCCTGGGAGATGGGTAGCTGCGGCCTATTTAACAGATGAAGAAACTGAGGCTCAGAGAAACCGACCTCTCCTCAACTTACCTGATGTTTCCTTTGCAGACCCTGAGTGCTGAGTAACCCATTCTCCAGAACAAATGTGCAGACTGTCAGAGGGCAGGGTAGGGGGTGGTGGGGAGGAGTTGCCAACCCGACACCCTGCAAAAGATGCAGGACTCAGTGGGGTCAAAAAGGGAAGATGTGTGAGCTGTTGCCAGGATGATTAGTTCCTCTTTCCTGTTCTCCCTGGGCCACTTTGGTCCTGCAAGGAACAGACTCTGAGATAAAGATGAGAGAACAGGAAGTCTATTGCGCACTCCAAAGTCCATCCCTATTATTAGGGTGGGGGTTGGAGCCCGCCAGAAAAAACAGGAGTGGACAGCGGGAGAAAATGGGCTTCCACATGGGCTCAACTAAGGTCTCAGTCATCCATCGAGATGCCTGGAGCAGGGTGGCTTCTGAGGGAAGCCCTGAGTTGGGACAAGTGACTCCCACATCAGCAGCTCATTGCCTTTGAGCTGCCCTGGGTGAGGGGGGATGAGTCATCCCCAGACTTCTGGCCACTTCCTGTCTGTCTTGGAACAAGTGGGACTAGCGTCTCCACCAAACTCAGCTTCCCTCTGAGTCTCAGAGGATGCACTCCTGAGAGAGGCAATGCGTCTGGCCTGACTTATTTTTCTGGGCCAGGCTACAAGGTCAAAGGCCAGGGGCTGACCCCTGAGTGGCTGCATGCAGGCAAATTCTACAAGATTCTCAAAGCTAAGGATGTTGTTTTTGTTTTTATAGTGGGCCTGTGTAACTTTTGTACTGGGGTAAAAATTATGAGTACTTCAAAACTGGCATTTGTTCACTTTCCTGTCTATGTGTTGTGAGGAAAGGTGAGAGATGATACTCTGGTGACACACAGGAGGACCGTGGGACAGAAATCTAGGGGCCTGGCCATGGGTGAGTCTGTCACTGCTAACACTGGAAGGTAGGTGGGTGGGGACTCACAGGTGCCACGTGGAGCAAGAGAAGTCGGGCACAACTGAGTACAAATCCGTTTCTACGGTGTTCAGTAGCAGGCAACTCCAGCCTTACTTAGGGGCCCTGAACGGCTGTGGCCTCGGGGTGCGGAGAGTTTCCCTACGGGGGAGCAGAGGGCTCTGCTGGGGTGATGGTGACATTGTACAGGTCAGTCTGGGGCTGCTAACTTGGGGGTATACAGTCGTGCAAAGTCACTTAGTGATACACAGTCGTATGTGTGTTAGTACATAGGTGAGACTTTAATTTTTGGGTTTTTTTTTGGTACTGGGGATCGAACTCATAACCTTGCACTTGCTAGGCAGGCACTTGTGCCACTGAGCTAAATCCCCAGCGTAAGACTTTAATATTTTTAAAATGCAATTTTCAATGGAAGTGATTTGCATTTTAATGGGCATCTAAGCCAGTAGTGGCTGTCATGACAGTGTTTTTGGCTCACTTATAACGTTTTTCTAAAAGGCCAAGGGGAGCCATGAAGACATTCGGAATAGGCTTTCCATTTCGGTAGGCTCTCAAAGTTCCATCTGCCTCTGATTCTCCTGCTTCCCAGACCCATTAATATCCTGTTCCATGTGCTGGGGGCTATTTTTAGAGCTCATTCGAGAAGAACTTCCTCTCAACTCAGCATGATGCCTACTTCTGTCTGCAGAAGGAGATGCTGCAGGATTCTTTGGGCTGTCTGATCCGAGAGGCTGAGGGTCTTGAAGATTCTCACATCAAACACAACCGCTACAGAATATTAGGAACATGCACATATACAAATAGACACATGCCCATATATGTCTACAAGGGATAGACTCTAGGACACTCAAGTGTACCCAGATCTGTGCATACTTCAGTCCCTTATATAAAATTGCATCTCATGTGCATATAACCTGTGCACATCATCCTTTGTACTTTAAATCATCTCTGGGTGACTTGTAATATCTATTACCATGTAAAAGCTATGTAAATAGTTATTCAGTGCACAGTTGGCTGAATCTTCAGCTGTGAATCCTACAGGTATGGAGGGCTGACTGTATATGTGTGTGTACCTGTATGTCTTTGCATTTCAAAAAAAAATTTTTTTTGGTGGTACCAGGGATAAAACTCATGGCCATGCACTTGCAAGGCAGGTGCTTATGTCGCTGAGCTAAATCCCCAGCCCCATTTCAAAATATTTTAAAATGATTTTAACAATTAAGAAAATAGGATATGAGCAGCCTATATTATTTCTTGACAATTCCTATGTATGCCTTAAGAACTTTGCAAAAGAAGGAAATGTTACTTTCAAATTCTTTTGTAAATATAATGAAATTTTCCACCTACTAAATGTATCATTTAATGAAGTTGACATTATGATCGACTTTATAGGCACTTAGTTAAAAGTACATTCATTTTGATTATGCAGTTCTCTTTTTATATTTTGGAGTAAATTAATCTTCTTTCCCAGAACTCAGACTTTTCTCAGGAGGACAGTGGTCATCCTGTAAACAAGAGTGGGCTAAGGAGTAACCTTGGTGGCCAGATGGACAGGCCACGACCTTTGGAAGGCACAGAAGAATGCAGCTGGGCTATGCAGCACAGGTTGTAGGTTGGGGACAATGAGGATGGATGGTTTTGGAAGAAACAGGCCATTTCCCCAGGAAGTGGCAAACATAGTGCTTATTTCCAGTTGTGGTGATGAGGAAGAAGTCTTTTAACTCAAAAGACGCTGTAATCAAGCTCTACTGTCTGATCAATGATCTTGAAAAGTCTTCCCATAGGACAGACTTGATGAGCTGACCTGGAAAGATGTTCTAGATCAAGTCATGTGAAAGAGGCAAATCTCACAGCACAGAAAATAGTAAAATGCATGCTGTGATCAAAACTCCAGTGAGGGGATTTAGCTCAGTGGCATAAGCGCCTGACTTGCAAGTGCGCAGTCGTGAGTTCAATCCCTGGTCCCGATAAAAAAAAACACAAACCTCCTGTGAGTAGTTAAATTTTTAAAATGTATTACAGTAAAAGACACATTGCTATTAAACCCCCTCAAATACTTTCCCTCTTTTCAAGCACACTTATCCCACTATTCTTGCCATTTTCCGAAGCAGTTCTGGATTCCTCTTTCATGAGTGTCTTGGTATCCCGAATTGTTTACTCTTCCTGGTCATTTTGACTTTGGAGAAGAGCCAGAAGTTGTGCGGTACCAATCTGGTGAATAAGATGGGTGGGGACACGTTGTCCCTCATGCGTGCTGAACAGCAGCATTCAGTGTACTTTTGATCACACCTTGTAAAGACACTCACAAAAGAGGACTTCCAGAGCTACTTCAGAAAGTGCTAAGAAAAATGGGCAAAGTGCATGCAAAGTGAGGGGGATTAATGGCGATATGTCTTTTACCGCAATGCTTTTTAAAATTTAAATATTCACTGTATATTTTGATCACACCTCATATAGTATGTATGAACACACACACACACATCATGTTCACCTATGCCAAAAACACAGATAAAAACCTGGAAGATTGATCTGGAGACCCTGACAACATCCAGGAACCTTCAGCTTCTTCAATGAGTGTGTACATCCATCTCTTGATCTATTTAATCAGTCTTAAAATGGGTCAGCCCATTCCAAATGCTCACCTCACAATTTCAAAACAAAGTTTCTCATAAGAAAATAAGAAAACTGTTCTAATCTAGTTCTAACCAATGCCTCCAGGCCCACTGGAAGCCCTGACCGGCTGAGGGGACCATGTACATCCGGTGAATTCACCCTACCCAGCCAGGGATTTAGCTCAGTGGCATGGCATAAGTGCATGCCTGGCAAGCATGAGGTCACAAGTTCAATCCCTGGTACCAAAAATAAAAAATAAAAAAATTCACCCTGCCTCCAGCCACAATTCTGAACTTCTGGATCAGGGAAGGGGCCCCCAAAAGGCAGGCAGGCATATCACTCCACAATAGGCTTCTGTGTGTTTTCAAAGAATTAATTTTTTTCCCTTTTTTTTCTAAAAGTGTATAATTTTTTTTTTTTTTTTTTTTTTTGGTATCAGGGATCAAACTTACAACCACACACTTGCAAAGCAGGTGCATATGCTGTTGAGCTAAATCCCCAGCAAAATGTATAAATTAATCCTGAATAAATGAAATAATCAAAAGCCATGCTAGCTACTGTAAAGAGAGGCTCATGGCATCCCTGTTCTCATTAGCTGCTTCATTGATCCATCCATTCATTCACTCAGCTTGGACTCATTTCTAGCTGGGGTGTTCCTAGCCCCTGTCCTGGGGTGGCGGCAGAAGGCAGTGTAACTTGGGCCAAGGTTCCAGGTTACCAGCACATTCTTCACGGCCACAAAACACAGACTCAGAGATACAATCATTAAACATGCAAAGACAGTGAACCTGGAGCGCTAAGCCCCAGCTTTGGGGCCCAGTTTCCTGTGTGGTCTGCATGAGTGTGCTTGTCTCTTGCCATGGGGCCGGTTCTCCACCATTGGTGTTTTCCACAAGGCTCCCCCCTCCCCACTCTCCCCATGAGAAGCATTTTTTTAAAATACGGATTGAGATTTTTAAATATTTTAATAGTTTAGTATTTATTTTAATGTGTATTAAAATATATGATATAATAAATCTATAATATTACACCGATAAGTAGACTCTCAGGAACAAATTTTTGAAGGGACTCATTGGTTCCTTTAAGGAAAAAGGCAGTAAATACATAACAATGCGTGTGGTACTTAGCTACAGCTCGGTAAGAGGAGCTGATGCTTAGAGTGTAGGAGGTGCCACTTTACTACGTGGCAAGTTCCTCAAGGCTATAGATGGTGCAGGGCAGCTTGACAGTACCACGCTTGGTGACTCACTCAGCAGGAGCAAACCTCCTACCCATTGTGATCCAGATACCCAGCGCTTGGTGACTCACTCAGCAGGAGCAAACCTCCTACCCATTGTGATCCAGATACCCAGCACATCCAAGCGTGAAGTGATAATCCTTGGGGATCACCTGTCCACCATGGGTGGGGTGACAGACCTGCGGGAAAGGGTGATGGCTGTTTCACAGGCCAACGCAGGAGAGCAGAAGCTGGTGGTCACAGATCTGTGTCGTGTTGTGGAGGACAGGGTGGCCAGGTACCCTCCCATCAGCATCTGTCCAATGTACATAATACTAAACAGAGAACAAAGACCAATTGGAGAAGTTGACCGAGAGCTCAGTAAAGGAAAAAGTGTTGTGATTTAGAATTTTGGAGACACTTTTTTCTTTCTTTTTGAGCAAGAAGCCCACGTTTTGTGTTTTTTTTTTTACACTGAGCCCCACAATCATGTAGTGGGCATCCCTAAGACTGTCCAGGTAAGGCTCCTGGAAGGCACTGATAGATACTTCTCCTGGCATTCGAGGATCTAGAGAAGTTTCAGGGTGGACCTGGCCTCTGCTGTGGGCTTTGGAGTCAGATGAGATTAAGACCTGCAGTGAGGGGATGTTCAGGGCCAGCCCAGGGGACAGCAAAGGTATGGTCTGGTTGCAGCACAGGTGGGAAATAGGAGCCCAGAGGAGGTGCAGGAAAGAGAACTGGAGGGTTGGGATTGTCATGGTGCTTATATAGTAACAAGCAGCAGATTCCTTAGAAGCTTTTAGAGGCCAGGGGCTGAACTTCAGCAAGATGGATTCTATGAGAAGAGGCTGAGACACCAGGAAAGGTGGAAAGAATCCCAAGCAGGAGAGATGCCAGGCATGAGTTACCCAGGCCAAGAGAAAAGGCTCAATTGCAGTCATTTCTCCAGTATTTTGATCACATATCCATAAATCATTTTTGAGCACACACTCTAGTGTATGTATCTATTTCCACATTAAGCACTTGCATAACTTCTGCTTCGAATGGATGCTAAAAAAATCACAACAAGCTGGGCATGGTGGCTCACGCCTGTAATCCCAGAACTTGGGAAGCTGAAGCAGAAGGATCATTGCGAGTTTGAGACCAGCCTGAGCTACAAAGTGAGCTCAAGGCCAGCCTGAACTGCGTAGAGAGACTCCGTCTCAAAAAAGAAAAAAAAAAAAAAAAAAAAAAAAAACACAACAAAGGGCCAGGGATGTAGCTAAGAGGCACAGTGCTTGCCTGGCAAGTGTGAGGTGGTGAATTAAATTCCTGATACCAGAATACAAAAACAAACAAAAAATCAAAACTTTTGAAAAGATTAAAAATATAAGCTAAAAAGAAAAGTACCAATATTTTCCTCCTGCCACCGCAAACTGCCATGAGACACACCAGAGATTCAAAGCCTGGCTTTATGCCCCGAGGCCCCTCTCCTTTATATGGCCAGGCCATCTCCCCAGACTCCTCAGGCAATCAGAGGCTAGGTTCCACATATGTGGGGGAGGGCAGAGCTGCCCAGACTCTGGGAGGGTAGACTGGGGGCAGTAAATGCTGAATGAGTTTAATCTCCGAGGGGAAGTATCAGAGAATCCTCACGAAAAGTCATGTGGCAAAATTGTCACCTGGAGATTACCAGGAGGATGCTGAGAAATCGAGTAACTTCCTGTGTGGCCAACTTCAGTGCCCATGTGTGTCCTACTGGACCCCACTCATCACCTTGGGGTTGGGCCTGCTTTTTCCAGAGGAATGAGTTGCTGGTATTGAGTGCCACTGTCAGAGCAGGACCAGTGTCCTTTTATGCAGGGGGACACTGGAGCACATGCAGTAGGTCTGTCCATGGGCATCCTCCATCTGAGGGCCAGAGGTCTGGGAGTAATGGCGGATACGGGCCCCTCCTTTCCCACTGGCTGGATAGCTCCCAGGCCCCTGCCAGACGTCTCCCCAGAGGTATCCTCAAGTACTGTTGGTGGTAACTCTTGTAATCCACAAACAAGCCCCCCAGAGTCCCCAACCTTGAGTCCAAAAATGGGGCAAAACATGTTTTTTTAAAAAAGTAGCGCTGATTTATTTTATCCTGGGCCCAGCGACACAGTGCAGTTGGAGTTTGCAAAAGCTGTGTATCTCCCTCAAAACTTTCCAGACTTTTTGTAGAAAACATAGTTTACAAAGTAAGGGGTTATGGGCGTGGATCAGGAAATCTGCTAAGGAATGCGGAAGACCTTTGCTTCCCTTAGCAGAGGACAGAGAAGTCTAGCAGGAATTAACAATCCTTTATCAACTTATTTTAGCACAACATCTGTTATTTATAGAGGGCAACAATGGTTAACATATCAACTAGGTCAGGTTCCCAGAGATTTACAATTCTTTACAGGGGAGAGCATTGACTAACATATCAATTAAGTCACCCAGAAAAAAAAAAACGCATACAGAACAGTATGGCGGCATTACAGGTACTTTGGTCGTATAACTTAGGCATAACACAAACATAACGAAGCTCTTTTTGCTAGTGTACAGCAGTAACCACTTACTAGCACACCCTATACTGGGCTCCTTTTTTCTCTTCTTCGTCTCATTCCCTTCTCCTCATATAGCTTGTTGAATAAACTACTTGCACTCCAATTCTTGTCTGGAGTCAAGGCAGCTCCTGGCAGGTGGTATGACTTATGCGGGGTACCTGTACTAGTCCCTCCTCCTGGGTCCTGGCAGACATCACCAATCAGTCACCAGAGGCTTTTCTGGAAGCCTAGAGTTCTCAGGTCAGGAGTTGGCAGGTGAGCTAACACCTGTCACCAGCCACAGAACCTAACTGGGATCACTGTCCCCTGGCTTCCAGCCCTTAGCGCAGAGTGAGCCAATGCCCAGGTGAACCAGGTGAAGTGGGTGAGGTGGAAAGGGAAGAAGAGGATCCCTTTCACAGGATTCACAGAACAGAAAGAGAGAGAGAGAGAGAGAGAAAGAGAGAGAGAGATAGCTTAGTGACAACACTCAATCATCAGGCCCTAGATATGGAAGATAACAGATTAAACTGACATTGTTTAAGTGCCTGGGAACAATCTCCATGCCAAGGTCTTTGAAGGCATCTCCACCCTCCTCTTGGGCCCTTACCAATGACTTGTCCAGTGCCTGCACTAGGCAGTGACAGCGTCAGCTACAAATAGAGGACTGGGACGCCAAAGCCTGGGCTCTTCCTCTGCCCTGTGCTACCCTGCACATGATATGGGGCCTCAAAGGTGAGCCCCGAATGCACTATGCCTGTCGTTATTCAGCATTCTGTGTCCTAGAGTGGCCAAGGTGTTCTGACCATCACCGAACTATATTCTTCTTGGTTAAGTATTAGGGCGACAGTGGGGAGCCAGGAGGGTTTGCTAGCTTTTTCCATATGAACATGGTTGCAAACCAAAACAATACAATTTGTCAGACTATGTGTTCTGATTTTTTTTTTAACTGACAACAAATGGTTAACAAATTGTTATCTGTGGTGTACAACTGTAAAGCTGTAATATATATGCTTTTTTTTTTGAACTACTGAAGGTAGAAGGCAAGACTTTGCACATGCCAGGCAAGCTCTTGACCATCAGAGCTACAGCCCCAAGTCTTTTTGTTCTATTCTATTCTACTTCATTCTATGCTACTTTATTTTATTCTATTTTACTTTATTTTGAGTTAAGGTGTCGCTAAATTACCCAAGCTAAGTTCAGACTTCCAAACCTCCTGCCTCAGCTTCTTGAGTAGCTGGAATTAGCAGAGTCTATGCTGCACATACATACGGTGAAATGGCTTCATTGAGCTAATTAGGATACCCATTAACTCACGCACTTAGCAGTTTTGTGATAAGAACATTTAAGATCCACATTTCTGGCAATTTCAAAGTACACTCCACATTTCAAGTAGTCACCACACTGTACGAGGTGCTGTTGCAGAACATGGTGAACATGGTGATTGCTGCTACCAAGGGACATCCAGAAGCAAGGCGGGGGCCTTTGAGGTAAGAAGTGCTGTGTCAAACCGTAGCAACAGTATGTGACAAGTTTCATCTCCAGCAGTGCAGTCGGTTGTGAGCTATGATTGTGAGGAAGTGGGTTTTTTTTTCTTGTCTTTTTGAGACAGGGTTTTGCTATGCAGTTCAGGCTGGCCTTGAGCTCACTTTGCAGCTCAGGCTGGCCTTGAACTCACTTTGCAGTTCAGGCTGGCCTTGAGCTCACTTTGCAGTTCAGGCTGGCCTTGAGCTCACTTTGCAGCTCAGGCTGGTCTTGAACTCCCAATTATCCTCCTGCCTCAGTCTCCAGAGTGCTGGGATTACAGGCATGAGGCACCACGCCCAGCGGAAGTATGTTTTAAGTTGTACCGTAAATCATGAATTGTGAGCAATACATTAGCAGAAAATTTGGGGGGAAAAACATGAAAATGTGTCAGTTTCATTGGAGTTGTGAGTTCCTGTCACATCAGAGTCTAGCTTTTTAAGAAACATTATCATGGGAGGTGAAACCTGGGTCTATGGTTATGATCCTGAGACTGAGGTTCAGAGTTCTCAATGGAACTCATCCAGTTCTCCTTCTACAGTAGAAGGAGGAGGAGGAGGAAGAGAGGAGGAAGAGGAGGAGGAGGAAGAAGACTTGGTAATCAAGATTCAATATCAAAATGGTAATCAATGGTAATCAAGATTCAATATCAAAATGATGTTTTTTGGCCCTGAAAGTATTATACAAGCTGAATTTGTCTCTGGAACATTATGGAGAATGCTGAATAGTATATGGGCTTATTAAAGCATTTCACAAACTACGTGGGTAGAAAACACCCTGAGAAATGGGCAGTTTCACCCTTCATCACGACAGTGCTCCAAGTCACGTATCACTTCGGGTACAGCAATCTCTGTCAAAAACACATGGTGACCCTCATCCACCTTATTCACAGGATCTGGCATGATGTGATTGGTAGCTCTTCCCCAAAGTCAAAATGACCAGGAAAGGCAAACGTTTGAATTGATCCAAGTCTTCAAGTCTGCCATGACAGAGCAACTAAAGCTACTCATGAAAGAGGACTTGCAGAACTGCTTCAGAAAGTGGCAAGAACAATGGGATACATCTGTCTGAAGAGATAGGGAATATTTTTTAGGGGGATTAATGTCAATATGTCTTAGGGTAATACATTTTTTAAATTTTTATTTATTTATTTTTTTTTTGGTACTGGGGATCGAACTCACAACCTTGTGCTTGCCAAGCAGACACTTACGCCACTGAGCTAAATCCTGGGCCCTGTAATACATTTTTGTTTGTTTGTTTTTTGTTTTTTTTGTTTTTGGTACCAGGGTTCAAACTCACGATCTTACGCTTGCCAGGCACGGACTTACACCACTGAGCTAAATCCCCAGCCCTCTCTAATACATTTTTAAAATTTAAACATTCCCCATATTTTTATCAGAGCTCATATAATAGCTCTCCAGAACTTACTCTTCCTGTCTAAATGATACTTTAAGCCCTTTGACCAATCTCTCTCCACCCTCAAGAATACCACAGTCTATGCTTCTGTGAGTCTGATTTCTCTCTCTCTCTCTCTCTCTCTCTCTTACTTTAGATTCTACATCCAAGTGAGGTCATGCAGCATTTTGTGTTTCAGTGCCTGGCTTGTTTGATTTAGCACAGTGTCTTCCAGGTCCATCCATGTTGCTACAAATGACAGGCTCTCCTTTTTAAATAAGGCTGAATACGATTCCACTGTGAACATATACCAGCTTTTCGTTATTCATCCATCCACACTGTGTTCTGATTTTTAGATCTGGAGACTGCAATCATCTCTGGAGAGACTGGGAGGGGAAATAGAGACGCAATGAGGTCCCGACCCCAGGAGACTCCAGGAATCCTCATTCCCCTGTGGGTACTGCTGAGCTGCTGGTTCTGAAAGTATTTTCTTTGGAAACTACTTCTTTGGAGGGTTGGGACATCCAGATAGTCCTGGGGAATAGAAAACTTGTTCTTTGCTAGAATATATTTAAAAACAAGACAATTGCATGCTTCTTCTGGCATCTAAAGCATTTTTGGAAAGTGCTAAAATCTTACTTAAAAAAATTGAAGACCAAGAAGCAAGCTCTCCCTGAGAACCAGCACTATTCATGGGCCACTGCCAGTGGGGAAGACAGCCAGACCCCAGCCTTTTCCTGTGAGTCACCACCACTTGCAGACTGCGGGGAAGAGAACAAGAATTCACAAAGAAGCAAGCCCTCCCTGTAAACCAGCATCATGCATGGGCCCCTGCCTCCTGGGGACAGCCAGACCCCAGCACCTTCCAGCACACAGGGTGGGAAACAAGCAGAGCCAATCTCTGCAGCCCCTTCCCCCACCGCCCTAAGTGACCGGCAGATCCTGAGAAACAGACAGTGACCGTAGCTATTGTGGTGAAATGCAATCTGATGCTTGTGGTGTTTAGTGTTCAACTGACTTTGCAGATCGAGGGCCAGTGGTCTGATCATCCATTCAGAGGAGAAGAGGATGCAATGTGGCATCTGTGGGGTCTCTCCTTCTGAAGGTGATAGCCATTGTTAATTCGCTATTATCTTGTTTTGAAGTCCTGTATCATTTTCATTGTTTTGTTGGGTTGGGTTTTATTCTGTGTCATTTTGTTTGATTTTATTATATTCAATGGCATGGACAGCTATTTCAAAGATAGTAAGATATATCATGATAGCCATTTTGGATTTACTATTGTCTTACTTTGAAGTCCTTTATTGCATTCATTGTTTTGTTTTTACTGTGTATTCTGTTCTGTTTTGTTTGATTTTTACTATGTCTGAAGATATCTGCAGCTATTTTGAAAACAAAATTGTTGATTTCGTATTGTTTTGAAGTCCTGTGTCACATTGCTTTGTTTTGATTAGCTTTATTCTGTTTTATGTTGCTTGGTTTTATTCTCTTTAAAATAAAAAAAAAATTAAAAGTGTCTCTAAAATCAAGCAGTTGGGCCTCTGCATTTCCATATTGTTTTCATTTATTTGCCTTCTACCCTGCATGTAGGGTAGGAGGAGGCTCTGCTTCCTTTGAATGGGGCTATTCCAGCCGGGCAGGGGAGTCTCCGGGAGAAGCTGCACGTGTCCACCACACACCCAAGTTCACCAGCATGGCTCAGTCTCCTTGCCTGTCCCGCAGCTGGCAATTCCCCCAGCCCAGCTCTGCTAGGCGTGGCTTTGATTTTCGATGCTAGATTTTAGATTTTAGGAAGTCTGTCCCCACCACCCCAGGTCAAAGATGCATCCTTGAAAAGCCCTTGAGCTTTGACAACAAGGTCAAGCAATGTGGCCTTGTTTGAAGCCCAGGCTGTGCCATAGGGAAGTCTTGCTTAATTTTGTGTGTAAAATGGGATCCCTGCCCCTTCCTCTTAGAGTTGATGGAGTAAATGAAGTGAGAGAACAACATAGGCTCCCCAGGAGGGAGTGGCCTGCCCCACGGGGAGGCCAAGTGTGTGAGTTAACCGCCTCAAAGCCCCATCTGTGAATGCAGATGACTGTATTTTCTCTTCACAAATCCTTCTTGGGAAATGCAAATAAATATTCAGAGTAGGGCCAAATAAATACAGTAGTGGCACTTACAGTCACATATCACTTAACAGCATGGAGACATTCTGAGAAAAGCTTCCTTAGGTGACTTAATTCCTGTACAAACATCTCAGTGTATCGTTACACAAGCCGAGAGCTATGATGCTGGGAAGCCATATAACCTTTTGGGACCACTGTGGTATTAATCCGTCCTTTGTTGATTGAAATATTGTTATGCAGTGCATGGCTGTGGGTTTTGACAATGCTCTCTGTCATTTATTCATTTACAGTGTTCATTAATGCAGAATTTTCTCATTTAACACCCCCCCCCCAATGACTATTAACGCTTACAACTAGGGTACACTGTTCAGACTTGTAAGCTGCTGCTCAGATGTATCACCTAGGTTTGGACTTGACGCAGAAATGAGCAGCAGTGCAACATTTTGGTGGCTTTGTCTTCTACTGTAACTTTGCTGATGTACTATGCAGTATAGTAGCTTTGGGTTTTGTGGTACAATGCTACCTGTGAGATTAATGCAAATCGAAGCAAAGTCATCAACTTGGAGTCTCCTTTGACCCTTTCTTTGTTCTGAATATTGCAATGTACATACTATATATAGTATGTAAGACAGGATGAGGGAGAGGTTTTCTTTTTAAATGAGAGGGAAGCTTGTGGAGGGTTTGAGCAAGGGAATAATATGATTTGAGTCCAGCTTTGAAAACTCCAGCTCCCCCGGTAGCTGCCAACTGGACAGCAGAGGTGAGAACAGAGGCAGGGAGACAGAAGGCCCAGCAGGCATCTGATGAGAAACGCTGACTCTGTTAGAAGGAGCAGTCAGAAGTACCCATTTGGGGTTGCTGATGTAGCTTTAAGCTGAGGCGGCATGATTTCCTGATTGATGGCACCCAGGGCAGGACAGGAACAAGGGAAGCAAGGTGGACACCAGGGTTTTAAGGAGCCATCAGTGTTCCCCTTCCCTGAGACAGAAAAGACAAAGAGAGGCATGTCAGAAGGCCAGGAAATGTCAGGTTTAGGGTGCTGTCAGACTCTCGGGCAGAGAGGCCGTGGAGCAGGGTGGTCAGCGTAAAAGTCTAGAGCTGGGAGTGGTGGTCTGGGCTTGAGTCGAGACTGTGTCATATCAGCAAGAAGTGACCGGAAGGGTCGAAGGCCTGACTTTGGGGCGCTCGCCTAAGGCAGAGAGAGGCTGGAGGGGAGTGTGTTCAAATCAGGAGTGTGTGGGAGGTGCTGCGATCTGCGGTCCAACGAGGTGGGTCACGTGGCAGGAAGTCCTAGCACCGCAGAAGTGCAGGGCCCGCAGGTGCCTTCCACGAGGAAAAGCAGCAGTGCAGTTGGATGGGACCCCAAGGGACCCCAGCAGGTGTGGTTTAGGCTGGCTCAGGAACAGCAGTGCCGGTGAAAGAGGGCGACAGCCCTGCCCAGGGCTGAAAAATGGGCACAGCAAGAGCCCAGCTGCCCCTGGAGAGGCTGCAGAGGATGCTTCGCTCCAGCTGTGTGAGCTGGGCTCTGTCTCCGGAAGAGACCGCAATGCTTTCACTTTACCCCCAAGTTAAAGGAGGAAAGGTTTATTTCAACTCACAGTTCACAGAGGTTTCAGTTCATAGCCAGGTGGCTCCAAGGCAGAGTGGCATGGCAGCGGGCATTGTGGAGGAGAAACAGTCCTTGGCAGAGCCGGCAGGGAGCAGCCAGCCTGCCTTCCATCTTTCTCTTTATATTCTATCCAAAACCAGACATCGTGACATATTCCTGTAATCCCAGCACTTGGGAGCCTGGGGCGGGAGGATTGTTGTGAGTTCAAAACCACCCAAAACTACATAATGAATCCCTGTCTCCGAAAACAAACAAAAAAGAAAAATCATTCCAAGCTATGAGCCTGGTGGTTGGTGCCACGCACACTCAGGATGGGGCTTCCCACCACCCACACCCAGAACAATGTTAAACCAATCAGTAGACAAACCTAATCATCACACCCTTAATCCACATTTCTTTACCCTCCATCCAGCTGCCCAACCGAGGGTTTTTGGGGGACATCTAGATATAAATCATAACTGTTTATTCACCATTACTTAAAAAGGTGAATAAAGGAAGGGAGAAAGGGAAAGGAAGAAAGAAAGAAAAAGAAAGAAAGAAAGAAAGAAAGGCAAAGAAAAAGCAAAAATACCAGCACTAGAGAGGCTGAGGCGGGAAGATCATTGAAGTTCAAGACAAGCGTGGGCTATGAAATGAACTCAAGTCCAGCATGAACTGCATAGTCTCTGTTATACTAAGATGCTGAAAAATTAAAATAATTGGGCTGGGGATTTAGCTCAGCAGCATAAGCGCCTGCCTTGCAAGCAGGCAGTTGTGAGTTTGATCCCCGGTACCGATAAAAGAGAAACAGACATTTTTCCCTATAATACAGAGAGAGTAGATATATATGTAGAAATTCACACATGAGATTTTTTTAAAAAATTATTTACAGGGAGCAGATTATATAATGCAAGATGTAATGAACAGATACTCTGAAGAAGAGACACTAAGAAACCCAATGCTAATTTTGTAGCATTATGATTTAAATTCTAGCAATACTATTATTCACTGACCAGAATGATTTTAGTCTAGTCTCTTGAGTTCAATTTCAGCATATGTAAAGGTGGGGATGGCTATCACGAAGAGAATGTGAGATGCGATAGTAGTTATTATTGTCTTCCCCAATGTTAGATCTTGAAGACCTAAAAAGCCTTCATCATCCTGTAATGATTTGATTAGTTCTATAATATGCAATATGTATATAATGTGGGTGAAGATGGGGACAACTATTTGTAAGAAACTAGAGACAGTTAGATAGACAGTGAAGATCTCCAGTGGACTTGCTCTGAAATCTGTATTTCTTTAAATTGTTTTATTAACTGTTTTGTTCTGTTTTGATATGTTTAATCTTACCCTCTTTGACATGTAAAACAAGTGTGTAGGACTGATAACCATATTACTGAGTTTTTGTTCCATCATTGAGCAGAACTGTTTGCAGTGTCACTTTTTGAATGTCATTTTAAATACATTAATTTTGTAACCTAAACAGCTATTTCTAAGATGACAGTATGTAACTTATCAACCAGCGATTTCTTACCATTTATTTTTCTGTAATTTTGTATTATTTCTACCCTTTTTTATCTGTGTATTTTTTTGTTTCCTTTTCTTTAAATAAAAAAAGAAAAAGACAAAAAATTTAAAATAATTGATTAAAAGATAATTAGCAAAAATAGTTAGTTAAAAAGATAGTTATCAGCAGTATTGTCATTCTGTACTGAGCTCATTACCCTAGTAACCAAAAACCAACCACAGTTATACATTAACTGACAGTTGTTATGCTGTTCTGTACATGTCGCCCCCCCAAATAACCTGTGTGCTATGTCAACCTTTGTTCCCCTTGTAAGAGAAAAATGATGCTGTGTCAACCATTGTTCCCTTGATGAGAGACAAATGTTCCTGGAATTGGCAGACCAAGGGGTATGAATTGCCTAACCACCCACCGTGAAATGCCTCTGAGCTCAAGCAAAGGGGAACAAAGGCCCAGCTTGTTTCTGTTTCTCATCACTATGTACTTAATGATCAATGAGCTAATCATAAATGAACTATAAAAATCAGTCGAAATTCTGACCCAGTTGCACGGCTTTGCAAATTCCATCTGCACTGTGTCACTGGGGCAGCTAAAATAAAAGCGCTTCTTGTAAAAAAGACGTCTTGCCCCGTGTATCATTTCGGGGGTCTTGCCTGTTTTTCATCATGGGGTCTTTTTGTGGGTGGGTTACAACAGTCTCAAAAAGACAAAAAAAGAAAGAAGAGAAAACAAAAGTGAAAAAATAAAAGAGAGTAGAAAAAAGGAAGAAAGGAAGGGAGATAGGAAGAGAGAAAGGTGGAGTGAAGGAAGGAAAAATGGAAGGGTTGGATGGAAGAAAGAGAAAGAGAAAGAAAGAAAGGAAGGAAGAAAGGAAGGAAGAAAGAAAGGAATTCCAAATGGCCTTAGGATTAGTCTTCTCTGAGGATTTTTTTTTTTCGTCTTTTTGAAACAGGGTCTCGCTATGCAGTTCAGGCTGGCCTTGAGCTCACTTTGTAGCCCAGGCTGGTCTCGAACTCACAGTGATCCTCCTGCCTCAGCCTCCCGAGTGCTGGGATTACAGGCGTGAGCCACCACACCTGGCACGAGGATTAATTTTTGAAAGAATCCTTGTCTTATCTTCAGCCACCTCTAGTAATCATCTTGGTAGCTTCGGTGTCTAGAATGAGCCAATAATGCTTGCGGGATGAATGAACTGGGCGCTCCACCTTCTAGTCAGGTGAAGATTCCTCCACTGGTTAAGACTTTGAACTCCTGAGAGAAACAACAGCCCCCAGCTCCTGCTCTGCTCCCTCTCTGCTCCCCTTCTGCTTGTTTACTGAGCTCTTACTTCCTTCCTCCCCCCGCCCCACTCAACATGTGTATTTGGAAGCTCTTTGGCTTTTATTAAATGCAACTCTACTGCTAATCCATTACAGATTTAATCCTGAGCCAGCCACATGCTGGCACTGGACCTGGGTGGGCAGGGGCCAGATTCAGAATGAAGTTCTCCCTGCCAGTGATCAAGTTTGGTTAAGAACTGAGATATACCTTGCCAGATGTCAAAAATTTCAGAATGTTTTTCCAGCTGCATTTAGGATTCTGGTAGCTTCTCTTCTGGTGCTGGAGTCTGGGGAATCATCGGAACTAACAATGCTGAGAGGAAGAGCTGTAACAGAAAGATGTCAGAGCTCAGAGATGAGGGCGGTAGCTGAGGCTGGGCTGGCCTAGAGGATGTGAAGATGAACTAGAAACCTGTCCAGAATTTACACCTTTGACTCCATCTCTGTGATAACTCGGACCCCGGTATAAAATCTAAGGAAGCAAGAAATTAAAATTTGGGAAGCAAAGGCTTTATTTTCAGGCTTGGTGACACAGCCTCCAGGAGCCAATTTGGAGACTGCGCACCTCACAGCTAAAAGTCAGGACTTTTTATCTTGTAAATCCACAAACAGCTGCTGGTCACACAATGTAAGGAGGGGGATGGGGGTGTGATGCACTACAAAGCAGAAACCGCAATTGCAAGTCTCCCTGCATACTAGCAAGTTTAGATAAGAAGAAATCTTGTTTTTCTTAGCAAAGAATAGAAAAGTCTAACAGCAATTAACAACCTTAGTTACCTTACTTTAGCACCACAACTGTTATTTGTATAGGGCAACAATGGTTAACATATCAATTAGGTAAGATTTTACAGTTCTTTACAGAGGAGAGCATTGATTAACATATCAATCCTTTACTCAGAGGGAAAAGGAAAACACACATTTACAGTAAGGCCAAGTTACAGGTATTGCTATGATATAAACAAAGCTATTTTTGTGAAGAATGTACAATCTAATGTAATTAACACAATTTGTGACAGGCCACCGGCTTCGGCACGATAGTTAGAGGGGCTTAGGTTATAACAATCTCCTTCCCACAAATGATTACTGGGACTTGGAATAGGCTTTGAGAATTCTAGCAGGGTGTGTTTTGATAACATGTGATCATACCAGAGCTCGCCAAAGCCATGAAAGCGACAGCCTTCCATTGGGCCAGGAGTACCTGGGCTCCACCAACCCCTGCGCCTCAGTCACTGGAAC
The DNA here is from genome assembly GCF_034190915.1 of Cavia porcellus. NCBI lineage: Eukaryota > Metazoa > Chordata > Mammalia > Rodentia > Caviidae > Cavia > Cavia porcellus. The sequence goes on along the minus strand of NW_026947501.1, from coordinate 38,135,910 downwards.
ACAGGGCAATGTTCATCCTCTTGTTTCACAAGTATCTGATGGAATCATCCTGCCATGACCTAGTTCCTCATGAACAGGAGGAAAAGCTCTGAGAGTGACACTGTACGAGTGACTTTGAGGGTTTCCTTGGTGAAATACCTATTGCAGAAGAAAATGATGAAATGTCAAGTGTTTTCTAGGTCTCCAGCTGCTTCCCCAGAGCCTGGGAACTACTGAGGTTTTTGCAGAAAAACTCACAGCTGGGGAGGAGGCAAATACGTCTGTATATGAACGTATACAAAAGTATAGTGTGGCTGTTAGGGGGAAGTTTACTCTTCACAGGTTGACCATTTAATGGTGAAACTACAGCCCTAATGCTGTTTGCTGGGGATCACATATCAATGCAGGAGGCCAAAGAGAGAGACTGGGGATCAGGCTGAGGTTTCTATGAAAACTTGCTTTCACAAGAACTCTCTCGAGTGTCCTTTCCAGGAAGCCTTCCTGATGACATTAGCAGCCCCTGCTAGGTCCTACTTCTTAGAGGTCTTATCAGCAACCCAATCAACACACTGGGGACCAAGCTTCCAACACATGAACCTTTGGAGACACTCAAGCCACGTCGAAACCACTGCAGCAACAGCACTAGAAGCCAGGCCTGTCTGAATCTGGTCCGTGGACTTCTCAGGATACAGGAGAATGACGGCAACTGACAGGCATTTCCCCTCCACCAGCTGGGTTCCTTCTCCAGTCTGCAGCCACACTGTCGTCCCCACATAGCTGTTTCCTGCCTGGATGGATCACAGCAGGTGTGAATCCATTTCACATTCCTCTCGTTTGTTTCATGCAGCCGGATACATCACATCCATCATTTTTACTTAGGCATTTTGTCAGAGGGAACAAAGATATACCAGGAGAGCCATGAAAGGAACAAAAACGAGGAAACATATTTTTCATGGGACTTCCCCTGGTGAGTCCTGCTGTGTCTTTGGAAAAGACTCTTAACACAGATAAGTGGTTCTGTTTTGAAGAAAGATAAGATTCCAGAAACTGCTCCACTCTTAGGTCATCTAGTGGGTCCCCTGGAAATGTACTTCTCAGTTTTTACAGTGCAGAAGATTGCCTCCTGCAGAGCTTCTCAACACCCATGTGCTTGGGCCCCACCCAGAAAACAGGAGGCAGAGTGGCCCTGGGTAAGTGGAGGACAGAACTCCCACTTCTGATAAGCAGACGATGCATGTATTGGACGTCCCACCTTGAGGATGTCACAAAGGAATCTCTGTGTTCACTGGATTTGTCTGTCAGGGCTGGAAGAAGGGGGAGCTCCTTGCCTTGGGAGTTCCCCTGGGTGTTCCTGTCACTCAGGAATATCAGGCTGTTCCCAGCCTGCTCCTCCCCACACCAACTTGGAACAAAGGACAAAAGAGGGAGAAAAGATGAAAGAGGCAATAAAATGAAGTTTATCTAGGGGCCTTTTTTCCTCAAACAATCCCTACCAAGAGAATTACTAGCAAACAACATTTGCGTTTGATCCAAATTTGAAGTTGGCTATGCATATCAGTTCTCTTATTTGTAAAACGTAGAAAATACCACTACCTTGGGGTTTGCTGGAGGATTAAAGCTAGCATTAGTGAAAGTAGGCTTAGAGCCAAAATCTGCCTTCTCAGAAGCTCAGGTCAGAGTACAAGTGATGACTTATGAATGATGCCAGCAATAGCTGTTACGGTGGAATGAACACTTAGTAAGTCAGGCATGTTGCAAAGTGCTCCATTGGTGGTATGGCACTTAAACTTCAAATTAAAGCAGAAGATATAGGATGTGTGAGGCCCTGAGTATTGATACAAACAATAAACAGACTACTCCAAAAAGAAAGATAACATTGCTCCTACATTACCCCTGAGCAAACTAAATTTTAGAGATTGTATAACTTGCCCAGGGTCACAGAGCTAGGAGTGGAAAGCAGGTTTAACCCAGGATGAGGCTGTTACTGCCTTACGAACTAAAGGATCCTCTCAAGAAACATCAGACAGACTTTAGCCCATACTGGACTGAGAGTAAGGTAGAACCATCTCTGCATCCCTGAGCTGTGTGGACTTCAGCAAACCACTTTGTGATGTAGACCTCAGTTTCTTTATCTGTAATATGGTGTCTAAAGCCCCTTCCAATGCCAACATATCAGGACTTTACTACTTTCTCGGTAGGACATTGGTTCTGAGTTGAGTTCTAGAAGTTTCTCAGGTTACCAGAGTGCCATCTCCAGGGATTCCAGCAATAAATTAGTTCAGAGGGCCGTTTAGTCTCCGCAATTTTCTCAGCCTCGAGAGGAAGGATGCCTGAGATGTGGGCAGGAACAACTGGGCCTCAGCAAACAGGAAGGGCCAGGGGAGCTGGTGGGCCTCACAAAGCAAATGTGCCTTCCAGGCTGCGGACGAAAGGAAAGGGAGTGAAGCAGGTCTGTGCCCAGATACAAGCACAGTATTTTAACATTATTTGAAGAGATTGAGTCCTTGGTGTCAGGCCAAAGGCATACAACCAGTTCACGTCAACACAAATCTCTTACATAACAGTTATTTTGATTTAACCACATTGACGATATGCACCACTGAGATTCTAGTTTGAGTGGTTTACTATACTTGCTCTGTTGCATATTGATCCATCTAGCCATTTATTAATTAATCTTATTTTATGCTTTTCAAACTAAATTGCAAGCTCAGTACATTTCTCCCTACGTTTTGAAGCATGTAGATCATTAACTAGAGTTTGATAATTGCTGCAGTCTCTTTGATATAAAATTCATGGATGATGGAATGCACAAATTTTAAACGTGCTTTAGTTAAATTTTGCCACATGCATTAAACCTGAATAATGTAAACCCTGGTCAAGACATAGACTATGACTATCTCCTCTGAAATTCTCTTGTGCCTTTTCTCCACTTGATATTTTTCCCACTAATGATTGGTTTTGCCCAGAACATATTTTTAAATTAGATTTACTGAGTTACAATTTACAAGAAATAAAACTCATGAATTTTAATTTTTGAATGAGTTTACCAAATGCATACAGTTGTAACCATTTCCACAATCACACTGCAGCATACTTCCACTACCCTAAAGAATTCCCTAGTGCTTGTGGGCAGCCAGTCACTTGTCTCCCACTGTGCCCCTGGGAACTACTGATCTGCTTTCTGTCACTGTCATTTTGCCTTCTCTGAAATGTCATCACATAGTAAGTGATCTTTCGCATCTAGCTGATTCCACTTAGCAGCCCGCCCCTATTGCTGAATACAGTAGTTCAGTCTTTACTCCTTGATGAGCATCCATTTGCCCACTGACAGACATTTGGGTTGTTTCCAATTTCAGAAGCTAAAACCTCAAATAATACAACACAGGAGTGGTGTAAAGTAAGGGTTAGTTGGGAGGAACAACTAACCACCGCATGAATTTTTATTTTGTTTGGAACAGGAAGCAAGAAATAATATATATCTAGGTCAAGAATCCACAGACTTATTCAGTAAAGTGCCAGATGGCAAATACATTAGGCTTTGTGGCTCACACAGTCCTTGTGTCAATTCTCAGCTCCCCCGTGGTAGCAAAGGAACATCTGCAGACAATATACAAACAACTCTGTGTGGCTGTATGCCAAGAAAACTTCATTTATGAACACTGAAATTTTTTTTATCAGTACTGGGGATCAAACTCATGACCACGCGCTTGCAAGGTAGGCATTTATGCCGCTGAGCTAAATCCCAAGCCCCAAGCACTAAAATTTGAATCCTAGATACTTTTCGCATTTTGTGAAGTAATGTTTTTTTAAATTTTCTTAACTGTTTAAAAATAGTATGTTTGCAGGTTGAGCAAAAAATGTGGGGTAGACTGGATTTAAGCCACAGGCTGTGGGCTGTTGACTTCTGATTTAGATAACTCAAAATGTTCTAAAAAATTATGTTTTAGTATGTGTCTGTAATATTTAATTATAACCACTAAAATACAACACAGAAGAGGAAAAGCAAGGACATTTAAAAGATTGAGTAAGTGAAAATAATTTAAAAAAAAAGAAAAAGGAGGAAGGAGAGGAGGAGCAAGTAGAAGAGAATGAGAGAAAGAAAAAAGAGGGAGGCAAGGAAAGAAGACAGAAGTATGATAAATAGGAAACATAAAATAGCATGACAAAGATAAATCTAACCATAACAGTATCCATGAGTTAGGTCACACTAGTCATTATGAGACAAAATTTTGATTTCAATTTTAAAAAAAAATAGAGGGATGTAGGGTGTGGTGGTACATGTCTATCATCCTAGCACTTGGGAAGCTGAGGCAGGAGGATCAATGTGAATTCAAGGCCAGCCTGAACTGCATAGCATAGTGAAGCCTTGTCTCAAAAACACCAAAGAGAGAGAGAGAGAGAGAGAGAGAACAATGGAAGAATGAGTTGTATTCTTTTGAAGTTATATATAAAACAAAATTATGTAAATATTTGAAAATAAAGGTATACAAATATATACCACCTAAATTTGTAATAGGTATCAAATAATGGGTAATTGCTGCAACAAAAGGCAACCTGTTATATTAATATCAGATATTGCTATATTAGATAATTTGCTATTAAAAACAGAGATAGTATATTGTCAGAAAATGAAAATTACCAAGACAAATAGGGAGATTTTATATGATAAAAGTTGCATTGAGTCATAAAGATATATACTTGTCATATGCCTGAATGTACCTACCAATAGAATTCTGAACTATATCTACTTAATATGCACATATATATTTATATATGTATTATGGTTACCCTACAAAAAGGAGTTCTCATTTGCCAACCTCTCATAATCCTTTTACAGAACTAGTCAGAACTAGTATTTGACCACAAGGCTAATTCTAACACATTTGAAAAGGAAATCGTGCAAACATCAGTCTCAAACCACAATGTAATAAAACTAGAGATTAGAAAGCAAAACAGGACATAGAACTGGTAACACACAGACAAAGAGCGAGAAACATGAAACTTTCCACTGAAGTTTTACAGCAGCTCTCAGGGAACTCTGAGATTAAAAAGAAAAGTATAGAAGAAGAAGGAGAAGGAGAAGAAGAAGAAGAAGAAGAAGAAGAAGAAGAAGAAGAAGAAGAAGAAGAAGAAGAAGAAAGAAGAAGGAGGAGGAGGAGGAGGAGAAGGAGGAGAAGGAGAAGGAGAAGAAGAAGAAAAAGGAGGAGGAGAAGGAGAAGGAGAAGGAGAAGGAGAAGGAGAAGAAGAAGAAGAAGAAGAAGAAGAAGAAGAAGAAGAAGAAGAAGAAGAAGAAGGGGAAGAAGAAGAAGGGGAAGGGGAAGAGGAAAAAGGAGAAGAGGAGGAGGAGGAAGAAGAAGAAACTACAAAGTAGAAACAAGCTACATTGGGGTGCTATGTTTCAGGGGCTTTTTGGACAGGGTCTAAGTAGGACTCAAGAGAAGCTTATTAGGAACAAGAAGGGCCAAGATTAAATGAAAGAAGTGCTAAAATCAATAAGTTGGAATGAAAAAGCAGCAAAGCACACCCCCACGATGTTTCTGCATTGAAGCCAGCCAAACACAGATGGAATCCCCTGAAACTCTGAAACAAATTAAATCTCTCCTCCTCTAAATTGCAAGTGTTGAGTACTATGTCCCAGCCATGGAAAAGCAGAGTAACACAAAAAATTGGTACCAGAAAAGTGAAGTCTTTGCTGTGACTATTCAAAACCTTTTAGAACTGGTTTGTGGAGAAAGTTTGGAAAGGTTTGGAAATGTAGACTAGAAAAACCTTAGCATGATGTAAGCACGTTGATGGATGGTTTTGTCCAAAGCTTAGAAAACCAGAATGCAGATAAGAATGAAGACACTAACGGCCAGGCTCTTGAGTTTTAGTTTGGAAAAAAGACTGCTGAAAGTGGTCTTGAGACCATCCATATCACACTCTGGCAGAAAAAAATTTGTCCACATTTGGTCCATGTCCTGAGACTTTTCAGAAGGCTGAAATTAAGGATGATAAACTTGTATCTGATGAAGGAAATTTCAAAGCAGTCCATCATTCAGGTTGGGGTGTGGTTACTTCTGTTTGATTCATAGTGAGAATCAGGAGCAGAAAAATGAACAGAAAAGTGTGAAGAACTTAAATTTTGGCCCCAAAGGAAACACATATAAATTTGGGGCAAAGGAAGTATAGTTGTTGGAAAGATTAGGGCCATTAAAGGAAACCTAATACATTATACAAGAAAAAATATGGCTGGAGGCCATCTCAGAAATTAGCAGAATCCCATCCATCACAGGCTCAAGTATATAAAAGTGTCAAACTTTCATTTGAGAAGAGAGTCCCTGAGACCCCTGCTTGAGAAGAGCCTCCTAGGGATTGGATCCCCAGGATTTATTTCTCTGTGCCCAGGCATTCAGGCACTTAGAGGCCACTGCAGCAGCCATGGTCTAAAGGCCGGATAGTGTAGCCCACATGATGCTGGGTTTACAACATGCAGAATGCAACAGTTGTGGGGTTAGGGAAGTTTCCACCCAGATTTCAGGAAAGCCTGGGAGGTCAAGAAAATACCCTTGACAGGGCAAAGGAGATGAAGCCAAAGGTACAATGGATGCCCCAGGAAGTCAGAGATGCCAGGAATGTAGAAAGTCTGCCAAGACAAACTGCAGGTCATGAGTAGAGCCAACCCAAAAGAGAGGCCATGTGCACTGCAACCAATAAGACCACAGGAGTGGGTTTCTCAAACCCTCTGGAACTCACATCCTGCAATCATGTGCTCCAGATGCTGAACATGGAGCTATAGGACTCAATATTTGCTCTGCTGGCTTTCAGTCTTGCTTTGGTTCTATTCTTTTCTATCCTCCTTTTTATGATTTATATCTAGATGTCATCCCTCCCCTCAAAGCCTCATGCACTCAAAGCAGGGCTTTCAAAAGGTCGTTGGGTTAAGGAGGATACAGCTGTCCTGCTGCTAATTAGGTGGGGCCTGATGGAAGAGGGGTTCACTGGGGACATGTCCTGGAAGGCTTTCTCTCCTTCTCTAGCATCTCTCTTTATGCTCTGCCTTTTTGTCTACCATCCCATGAGCAGCTATTCATTCACCTCACCTCTCCCATGCCACCCTGCTTAGGAACCAGCTGACTATGAACTGAAACCTTAAGAAACTGTGGGTCAAAATAACCTCATCTCTTTTAAATTGTGGGTGTCAGGTTACTGTGTCCCAGCAATGAAGAAAGTTACTAAAAGACTCCCTATTTCTCCATTTTGGAGTAGAAATGTTTACTCTTGTACCTTGGGATTATTTAACTTGCTTTTTGTTTTTTTCAGGAGTTCATAGTAAGAGTTTGCCTTAAGTCTCAGAGGAGACTTTGACTTGAACGTTTTAGCCAGGCTGGAACTGTTAAGACTTTGGGTAAGAGATTATTGTGTTTGGGTCATATTTAGGGTAGTTGGGTCACGTTAGGCCAAATGATGACCTTGTATTCATTTGTAAATTAATTATGATCTAAGGAGATGGGCTTTTTTTTTTTTTTGTCTTTTTCATTTTTATCGGTACTGGGGATCGAACTCACGACTGCCTGCTTGCAAGGCAGGTGCTTATGCCGCTGAGCTAAATCCCCAACCCCAAGGAGATGTGCTTTGATGTCAAGTTGATAAGGAGTGGACTGTGGCAGTTAAGGTAGAACATCAAACTGACCAGCTTTGAGGATTAGTGAAGTACACTTCTGGGTGTGTCTAAGTGAGTCATAAAGATGGTACCTCTGGGTCTATATCTGGCTCTTCTCCTCTTCCTCTCTGGCTCTATTCTCCTGCCCTGCTTTCTGGCCAAAATGAGCTAAGCATGTTCCACCATCCCCTTCTGCCATGATATTTACACCTTGAGCCTGCTAACCATGTACTGAATCCCCTGAAACCATGACCCAAAGTAAATTTCTCCTCCTTCAAGTGGCAATTTTTGAATTGCATCCCAGACATGGAAAAACCGACCAATAGCAAGGGTATTGTGAAAGAATTGGAAGCTGACCTGGAAGTGACATATATCATTTCTGTAGAAAAGAGTCTGGGAAAGCCATCAACCCAAAGAGAAGAGCTTATGGTCTTCAAGGTCAGCTAATCCACCTCTGCACCATGCTTGTACAATATTAGTTATTAAATAATTTGGATTCCATTCCTGGTCAGAGAACAGGGACTTGAGACTTGATTCTGCTTCTTAAGAGTCAAGAGAATTTGAGCAGGAGTTTTAATCTCTTTGAACCTCTATTTTTCCATCTGGAATTAAAATCACAACGCTGGAGGTTTAGCTCAGCGGCATAAGCGCCTGCCTTGCAAGCAGGCAGTCATGAGTTTGATCCCCAGAACCGATAAAAAAGGAAAAAGACAAAAAAAAAAAAAAAAAAAAAAACCACACACACACACACACAATACCTTCAGGATAATTTGTAATTATACAAAAGATTATGTTTGTAAAAGATCTCCTAAGCTATTAAGTCCTTCTTCATGCACTCTACCTGGAGTGAACTTATTTCCTTCTTTCCTTTATCCAATTTCTATCCATCTTTCAAATCCTGGGTCTAATTCCCTGTTAAGAGTGAGTCTCCTCCTACTCTAGTAAGTGTGGCCCTTTGGGGTTCTGACATACTGAAAAGCAGACAAAACCAGGTTGCTTTGAATGAGCTTAGGGATTTTATTACCTCAAGGAACATATGGGCAATTCCAACTACTCCAACATTTACTCCTAATGCAGAATTTGTTTCCTCTCCTCGTGAGGAGAGAATTTTTGAGAATTTGTGTCGTTTCTTCCAAAACAGCTGAGGATTCAGGATCTTCTTGGCCAATGAGTATCCAGACCCAGCAACCAAAAAGGTAAAAAACAGCTTCAGAGATGTGGAAAGCAGTAGAAACCTATAATATTGTTTCATTCTCAAGCAGTTATGGCATCATTTCCTCCAAGATGTAATTGGGGAACCCAGAGTACTAGACTGCTTCTCATTAAAGTCTTCCTCTCTTTTATTATTTTTTGAGATAGTTTCACTATGCAGTTCAGGCTGGACTTGAACTCACTTTGTAGCCCAGGCTGCCTTCAAACTTATGGCAATTCTCCTGCCTCAGCCTCCTAAGTTCTAGGATTACAGGTGTATGCCACCATGCTCAGTTCTCTCCTCTGTTTTTTTCTCTTTTCATGAAGTGCAACCTGTCTAGGCAAGTGTTTTACTACTGAGCTGTTCATGTAGCCCTGCTAAAGTCCCATTAGGAATCACCTCTTTCACATGCCATTTTTAGTTTTTCATCCCACATCATGCTTCACTTTTCCCAAAGGATTGCATTTCATAAATGCCACTTGATACAGCTCCTGGTTAAACCCCAAATCCCTCTTTTGTTAGTTTCGCCTCTCACATAGATGCTGTCACTTGAAATCAGTCCTTTGATTCTATTCTAGAGATATGGCAGATTACTAGCAAAATTTGATTCATCCAGGACATTCCAGGGGGAGTATCATTTCCTAAAATAGGACAGTCACATCCCTAACCCTAAGCATCCAGCATAACTACTGGTAGAATATTGAGATCTCAATATTGATGTCCTCGAGCGTTCACCTAGGTAGACTTAGCAGTAGTCCAACTAGGGCACCACTTAGAACTAAACAGAAAATGAGCAGATACCCAAAAAGTTTCATTCATTCATTTAACCAATAATAACTGGCTTCTAAAACTATTCTCGACAGCAGGAAGGAATTTAAAGAGAAAAGGGATAAACAAAATAAAGATTGTCACTGGGTAGCTGAATCCCATTGCACCAAGAAACTGGTCCCTTGCTACCTTGGTCCTTGGTTCTTTGTGCACTTGATGAAAGAATTCAGTCAAGACACGGGTTAAAAAAAAAAACAGACAAAAAGATAGGCATGCAGAAGTACAGGTAGATATGAATAAAGAGAGTTGTACCTTCAAGTGAGAAGCCAGGTGATGCCATGTAGGTATCTGCACTAAATGTGTATTTGAATACCTTTTTATGCACACAAAAGTTACTCTTGGGATCCAGGGAACCATGGTGATTATGACGTTTATTAAAATTTTACTTATAAATTACATTGAAATTGCAAGATATCTCCATACCCTTTATAGATGATCAATGTTTCCTCAGGGGCTTTAATCAGGTAAGTAACATGAAATAAATTTATGAAAGAAGTCATGCCTATAATCCCAGCACTCGAGAGGCTGAGGCAGGAGGATTGTTACGAGTTTGAGACCATTCTGGGCTACAAAGTGAGCTCAAGGCCAGCCTGAACAGCATAATGAGGTCCTGTCTTAAAAAGAGAAAAAAAAACCAAAATAATTATGAAAGAAAGTTCTTAATTTAAATAAGATCCAACCCAAGGCAGGAGGATCTTTAAAGAACATTTCGTTGGACTGATATCATTGGGTTAGAGGCTATGGTCGCCAGGAACTCTGTAGACATTATTCTACAACTACATGGCCAGGGGGCTAGGTGTCAAAGGCAAGACCCACAGTGTATAACTTCAAAGCATCATCGCGCTCTGTGGGATTTCTTTAGGCCTGAGATCTCACAACTTACTATAGATGTATAATACTTTACATTGAAGTCTTTGTTTTGTAACTGGCAGTGCATGCTATTTTGGACCCCTTTGTGCCTCAGTCCTGCTAATGTCTAAGTATCTGCCTACTTAGCAGTCTAGAATAGCGAGACACATTACAAGCAGACTGATAAAACTGGATGAAGAATCACTTAAAGAATTTAGAAACAAGAGCAAGGGACGGGCACAGAGGAACATGACCCAAAAGGAAACCCAGAGTTGGGAACAGATTCCAGCAGCTGTCCTCACTTATCAAGCTGGCAGACATGTAAAGACTGACAACAGCAGGTGTTGCAAATCTGTGCAAAGCAGATTTTCACATCGTACTGGGATGACGCACATTCATGTCTACTTTTGCATAGAGCAATCTCATGAGATGAGCTGATATTTAAAATGGAACTTCATGGGATACAGCAGTTCCAAACAAGGCATTTCTTTTGTGGGAATAATTAGACAAATGAAAAAGGGTTTGTGGTTACACTAGCATATTCATTTATCATTGCTTGGAGGGGGAAATTATAATAATTGGGTCACATGCTCATCCCTGAACCAATCACAATGGCCAGAGGGATCAGGCCCTTTGATTGACCAGGCTTCGGTCGAACATCTCAGCTTGGTTGCCAGGAGATGAAGGAGGACCTTGATTGACAGTTGAGCCATATGAATTAGGATTAGAGAAGGGGCAATTCTCTCCAGAACTACAAAAGAAGTTCTATCAGAAGAATGAGCATGGGAGAACTTGTCAGGTGAGCACAATCCATAGCTAGTCCTGTTCAGGCAGGAGTAGCTGATACGATGGAATATTTCAGGCAGAGGGAATAAACTCCCCTTTACAGAGCCACTCTTTATAGAACTGTAGAAAAGCCTGGGACAGAATCTTAGCAAGGTGAAGGGCAGGCCAGGGTCACATTCACAGTTTACGGAGAAGAAAAAAGGAGATTGAAATAGCAAAGATTGATTACACGGGCCAGGAACTCGGAAAGCTGAAGCTCTGTGCTGAGGGCCTCAGGACCCCGGAAGCCAAGTTGGGGCTGCTCATGAGGGTTACAACTGACTCGAAGCTGTCAGTAACCCAGAACTTCCCTCTCCACCCAGGTTCTTAACTGCACTTGAATGGAGCAAGTGTTTAAGTTTTATGTTTTTATTCTTTATGATGCACTTTCAAAGGCAAGTGAAATACTTCCAAGCAGGAACTATTAAGCTTTCCAAGGAAAGATCAGAGCACGCCACCACCACCACCCCATTACTCAACTTTGCCCTGTACCAGGAACATCAAAGGTGTGCCTGTCTTAAATGATGCCCTTCCTTGGGCTGGGTGGGTATGAGGGTAGGTGGGTATGAACACTGACAGCCTTGAATGTTCTCTCTTCAAAAATTAAAACCTAGTGAGACTTGCGCCAACTGGTAACAGGTGCATGCTGAGATGTCCAGGAAGGAAGGAGGGCGTTGGTGCCAAGAGAGAACACCTCCCTAATCCTGTCTGGTCCAGTCAGGTGGTCGGGGACACCTGACAGAAATCCCAGAGGTGCGCATGGAACAAGAGGAGGCAGCTCAGATGTGAGGGGTCTATGGGTTGTGGAAGGAAGCAGAGGGACAGGAAACAGGAAATAACCACGAGAGGGACCTCCTTTCCCTCCCTTGGCTCCTTGTCATGTGTCCAGGGGCTCGACCCGCCCCCTCAGAGCCTAGTTGCCACTAGCAGTCCACTCCCTTAGCCCCATCCCCATGACTACTCCTAGAGGCGAGATAAGGGTTCTGCCGAAAAGATGGTACTAGTTGAGGATCCCTCATCCAAAATGCTTGGAACTTCGTTTTGGATTTTTTTGATTTTTAAACATTTGTATACCCATAGTGAGATATCTTGGGGATGGGACCAAGTCTGGATATAAAATTCATTACGTTTCTTTTTCCTTCTTCCCTTCTTTCTCTCCTTCCTTCCTTCTTTCCTTCTCTTCTCCTCTTTGCTCTTTTCTTTTTAGTTGTGGTGACTGAACACACCTTCGCACACACTATTCATAGCCTCCCCTCTTCTTGGTGGAGACGGAGACAGGGTCTTGCTAAGTTACCCAGGCTGGGCTCGAACCTGTGTTCTTCCTACCTCTGGCCCTCACATTGCTGCAATAACAGGCTAGTACCACCAACCCTGGCTTCATTATGTTCCATCTTAGACACCCTGGCTTGAAGGTAATTTTGTACACTATCTTGACTGTGCCAGTGTTTTTATAGTGACTTCTTGTCACATAAGGTCAGGTGTGGAATTTCCTACTTGTAGTCTCATGTCAGCATTGAGAACTTTTCAGATTTTGGAATATCTCAGATTTTTGGGTTACAGATGTCCAGTGTTTACTGTTCTGTGGCAAGCACAGCAGTTCCATATGAGACAAATCCTACCTGCCAGACTGCGATTGATGCTTTGGGGGGAAAAAATCGCCAAACACATGAAAGACAGGATCCACTCCCACAAGCTGCTCAAAATAAACAGCTGTATTTGCACAGCCTGTCCTTTAGAGAAATGTTCCCAAATACTGTAGGTGCTACTATGGTTCATCTTCAGCTCAACCTTGGTCACTGATGCTGGTGTCCAGAGGGATAACCTGAGTGATAAGAACTCGGGGTTACAGGGTGTTGCATGGACCCCAGCACGTGGAGGGGCACCGTGGCCACAAGCTGCTCAGCTAGAGAGAAAACAGCGAATCAGGCCAAGATCCAACAAGAGGACAGCTGTGTCAGGAACCTGTGAGGCCAGGTCAGGTGAGCCCAGGGGCACTGAAGCCCGGGTCAGGCAGAGGGTACAAGCGGTGAGGAGGGGCCAGCTGCTCACATAAGGCCCCTGGGGATGAAGCTGCCTCTTTTTCTTCCTCCTCCCACTGACTTAGCAGCCTTTCACTGGGTCATTTCCAAAGAGCAAGATTTCTGGGACCTTCACTATTCCAAAGTACACTTGACTACTGTTGCCCTTCAGCATTACTTGGTTGTCAGGAAAACACTCCTGGGGGCTGGGGATTTAGCTCAGCGGCATAAGCACCTGCCTTGCAAGCAGGCAGTTGTGAGTTCGATCCCCGGTACCGATAAAAATGAAAAAGACAAAAAAAAAAAAAAAAAAAAAAAAAAGGAAAACACTCCTGCCTGCAGGACAGGAGCAGCTGCGCATTCCAGCACAGGGCTGGTCTAGTTAATGTCCACCCCAGTCAAGGTCAGGGTGTCACTCCCCTGCTGTGACAGGAATGCTCTCAGCAGCAGCAGCTAGGTGGCCATCTCCCAGCAGGTAGTACATCCAGTCCAGACGTGGGGCCACTCTCCTGCGCAGTGTGCAGACCTCACCCTATAAGCTGTCTCTGGAGGATTACACCTCCTCTCAGTAAACCAAGGTCAGGAAGACCTGTGAATACAGGTGGCATCTGATGTCACCATCAACTCTCTAACTTGAACACCTATTTTCCTGCTCCAATAAACCACTCAGCCCGTCATATACCTACATCCCACGACCCATTCCCCAGTACCGTTTGCCAGTGCTATGCCTCTCTTGGAAATCATTATTCGTCCTCCTTATCTGGAGTAGATGTCACAGGCCTCTGTACTTTGGCTCTCCCAGGCAGTGTGCTGTTTGTGCCCTAGCCTGTGTGATGGCCCTGGCCACCTGCACTGGGGTCTTGGAACCGCCGCACACATATTGGATGCAGGCTGTAGGCAGTGGTGCAGGTAGCTCTGCCCCCACGTCAAGTTCAGAGGATGCCCTCCAGCCAAGCACAAGGCAACAGGGGCAGCTCTTATTAAGAAGCAGATGCCACGAGGACAAGTTCAGATCAAGGAGTTTGATGAGGAATACTCACTGATTAACAAAATCTGTCAAAGTGAGATGGAACAGCAGTTTGAGGATATGGGGAAACCATATTCTCAGAGAACTGCAAGCTGGCAAACAGAGTCTGCGATTGGCCCCACACCCTGCAGTTACAGGGGAAGTGGCCCTTATAGCAGCCCTCCCACACGGTGCCTTTGAACTTTGCAGGAGAGGGTGAGGGGCAACTGGGTTGGCTGACCAAGGGATAGGGTCCTTCCTGCCCAGGACCATACCAGCTCCTGCCCGTGCTTAAAGCACCCAGTCATGTTTCCCTTCTTGCCAACAGGAGATTTTACTGCAGTCTTTCTGTTTTTCTTTTGTCACTGAGCCCTGGATAAGTTGAGTGGGAGGCATGGTTATATTTATCTTTTAGCTATAGTCAGCCAAATTCGTGTAAGGCTGTTCTGGAATCTGATGGAGGAGGAAAACAAGACTGATTCAGGGCTTAGAACTGGATGTGGCAACTACACAGCATCTTGGTTTTGTTAAGTTTTTGTTTATATTTAGTCACTGTCGCGTGCTAGGCAGGAGCATTTATAGGCTTGCCTCTATCAGCAAGAAGTGTGATTTTGTCTGTCTAGCTTGCCTCCCAGAAGGGTCCTCTTCTCTGACTCCAGGTGAGTTTGGAGGTTCCGGGGGTCATTACCCCACACATTGTCACCTCCATAACCAGAAGTAAGATTTAACCCCGCTAAATGTCAGAGGACCCCACCACCACCTTTCTCTCTAAGCTCAGCAATGCGTGTAGCGATGGGCATGGGATCTCGGGGAGGCCCAGCAGGTTGATGTGTAGAGCGCAGAGCGGTCTCCTTCACCCACGAAGACAGGACAAAGACAAGAAAACAGCTTTACGACAGTCATCAGAGCACAGAGACTTTCCTCCAGCTGTATCAACTCATGGAAGTTGGCCATTCAGATCATCAGTTTCCCTTTTGTTCTAGGCAGCTAAGTTAGATAAAAATGTTTTAGGCAGTCAGACAGGGTTAGATCCTCGAAGGAGCCAGTGCAGAAGACCAGATACCTTGCAACTGTGGGGGAGACAGACATCTCCCACTCTGGGCCAGATCTGAAGACAAAAGATAAAACAAATGAGCCCACACACTTCCCAAGGATAAACATCAGGGATTGATATTCTAAATAGATACAGATCACTTTGAAGAAGCCAGAAGGAGCCACTAGCCTAACCCTACAGGAAAAGGCCCTGTTCTGTATTCATGCTCGCTTGCTCTGGAACTCTCTTCCCCATCTGATCCCTATTTAATCAATCTTACCTGAGCAATTATACTCATAATTTTATTGGTTGACCATAGTTCTGTCCTACCTCATGCCCAAGTTGCGAGTTCCCATTTTTCCCCACCTTGGACCTGCCTCGCTTTGTGGTTTTGTTCTGTAAAATCCCCAGAGAAGGCAGGGTCTTTGGCAACCCACTCAAGACCCCTTCTGTCTCTCTTTCAGACAGAAGCTTTCTTTCCTTCAATAAATATATTCTGCTCTTAAACCTCCATTGTGCCAGGGGTTTAACTCAGCTGCATAAGCACCTGCCAGGCAAGCACAAGGTTATGAGTTTCATCCCCAGTACCAAAACCAAAAAAAAAAAAAACAACAACAACAACAAAAAAAACCCCTCCATTGTTCCTAGAATTAATTTCTTCAATTTTAGAGAACATGAAGTCGTACTGGACATCTAGCAGGTTGGGAGTTTCTTTCCCCTATATCACTTTGACCCATCATATGAGTTATTTGGACAGTGGTTTAATCTTCAAGCCTATATATAGTTTTGTTTATTTGGTTTGGTTTTTTTGAGGCAGAGTCTGTGCTGCCAGGCTGCCCTTCCAACTTACAATCCTCCTGCCTCAGCCTCCTGAAGGCTGGAATTATAGGCCTGTACCACCACACCCAACTAAGTTCATAGATATTTTTTGCTATTACTGATGATCCTTATTATTTTTGTTGAAAGATATGACCTATATAATTGCTAATTCTTTCAATTTTATTTATATTTGCCTTATGTACTACTCCTTGGCCAATTTTTATGATATGCATCTTGGGTTTTTGAAAAGAAGGTTTTCCTAAATTGATTGATGAAGAATTCTATGTAAGTCAAAAAGTATTTTAACTGTTCAAATAATTGATAGTTGTATTGTTCTTTTTAAAATATTTATTTATTTACTTATTTACATATTTATTTGAGGCAGGATCTTACTATGTAGTGCAGGCTGCCCTTGAGCTCTCTTATGTAGCCCAGGTTGATGTTGAACACACAGTGATCCTCCTGTTTCAGCTTCCTGGCTTCTGGGATTATAGGCATGCACCCTATCCCCAGCCTAATTGTATTTTTTGTTGAGGAATCAGCTATCAGTTTGTCGTTCTTTAGTAAGTTGTCTTTTTCTTTCTGTCAGTCCTTAATATGCCTTTGTCTCTGGTACGTTGCAATTTTCTCATGAAATGTCTAGAAACAAATTTCCTTTTATATGGACTTGTTGGGCTCTCTGAGCCTGGCAATGTATATTTAAATTAAGCACATGTGTCAGGAAATTTAAAATAAAAATAGTCTGTAAAAGATAGGTGATTGTTTCTCTCTCACACACACACACACAAGTAGTCAGCTGTCAGGCAATCCCATGCTCTCATGGGATTTCCAGCTTTTTGCTCTCTAGTCCAGTTGACTTCTTGAGCTCCAGCCCTCACATCTGCATCCCAGTCCATAAGGTCCAAGGAAGAAGAGTGCCAGTCCCTTTTCTCCAAGACTTCCTGGAAGTCTTATATGTTTCTGCTTCTGACTTCAGTGTCCAGAACTTAAGTCACATGACCACAACCAGCAATAAACAAAGCTGGAAATCATAGCATTTTGGAAGGAGTACTGCCTTTCCCCCAAATTTGTGGTTCTGACAAGAAGAGGAGGGCAAGGGCTTTCAGAAGACGCAGTTGCTCTATAGGCTTCCTTTAGACTCCATTTTCCAATCCCTTCCCATCTATGGAACACACTCGACCTCCAAAAGAGAAAAACAAACCAAAATTCCCACCCAGTCACCGTATCTTCGTCAAAGTTCAGTACCTTTGGGTGACATAGGGTTCTTCCCTATGGGTTCAGATTCCAATAACCGATAAAACAATAGATAATCCATCCAGCATGCAAGGATTTAGAAGGCCCAGTTAATATGATTACAGGTTTCATTCAGAAAAGGGGAGCTGGAATCAGGCAGTGCTCCACGGTTGTAGCACAGGTCCAGCTGGGTTGGACTAATGGTCACATCCAGCCCTGGTAGTAGGGTCAGCTGCTGGCCGGCCTTTTTGGTAGCCCCCAGAATTCTCATCTTGGAACATGTTGGTCTTTCATCCTTTGTGGTGTTGGTTCTGACTTCTCTGAAATCACTGCTTCTGGCTGGTGCAGATTTAGGACCCAGAGTATGTTTGGGAGCTTGACTGTCACAGGTCGTGGCAGGCCAGTCCTGGGCTTTCTGTGGAGTACAGTTTCCTTGACAGGTTTCCATGCTTTTTGTGTTCATTTGGGGCCCAGATTCTGTTTTATGCCTGGAGACCCTCACCTGGCAGTGACTGTCACCACTTATTGTGGTTACTCTGCCCAATCTCCATTTGACTTATTTCTTCTGGGATATGACTTTCTTCACTTTTTAGCTGAAGTGTGACTTTAACATATTTATATAAAAAAGGCACAAATCCAGCCAGGTGCAGGAGTGCATGGCTGTGATCCCAGCACTCAGGCTGTGGCAGGAAGACTGCCATGAATTTGAGGCCAGGCTGGGGTACGTAAGCAAGTTCAAAGCCAGCCTGCACTCTATAGCAAGACTGTCTCAAAAAAAAAAAAAAAAAACAAAAAACAAAAACAAAAAACACAGATCTTAGAATAAATCTTGATACATTTTCACAAAATGATCACACCTTTGTGACACAGATCTATTCCCAGACGTGATTCATTTTCCTGACCTGCAACAGCCAGTATTAGTTTTGCCTGTTTTGAAATTCTGTAAACAGAACAATCCATATGTTCTGTGTTTGGATTCTGTTGTCCAATGTCGTTTTCAGGAGCATTACTCTCACTGTAGTGTGTGGCTGTGATTTCTTTACTTTACTGTTGTGTAGTCATCCGTCACGTGAGCACGCCACAAGTGACCGTCCACTCCACTGTTCGACGAGTGTTCTGGGCGGTTAGCAGTGCAGGCTTAGGACAAGCAGTGCTGCCACAAATATTCTTAGATTTCTCACTTGATTAATTTCAGTGTGGCCCCAGTTACCTATTGTTGCATAGAAACTACCCCAAAACTCAGTGGCATAAGAAACATCCATTGGATGATACTCAGGGGTTTTGTAGGTGAGGAAATTGGAGGAGCACAGAAGGTACAGTTTGTTTCTGCTTCACCTCGTTTGAGCCTTCACGTGGGAAAATGCAGATGGCTGGGGCGATTTGAATAACTAGGAACTGGAAGGATACGGAGACTTCTTTATTTCCAGTCTTCTGTCTGGGCTGGGATACCTCAAAGGATCAGGCCCCTCTTTGAATGGCTCTGTGGGGTTCTGTCTGCCTTGTTTACCTATGTATTAAGTTATTTTCTCATACTTGGAATGATTTCTGTAAGCAGGTTTTCAATGTCATTTGTACCATCTTCAGATTTTTCACTAATTTCAGTTAATCTTCATATAATCTTCTTTACCTCATCTAGCAGTTGTTGGACCTATTTCCCATAGTCTTGTCGTTTTTAAGGTATACGGTCCCCTGCGTCAGCCCCATCCTCTGCTCCTGACACTCCCTCCTCACCTGGGTCGTTTTAGCTACCATCATTTCAACAGGATATTTTACCTCCCAAATTTCTGCTGGTTCCCTTTTGTGGATCCCGACTCTTTGCTAAACTGGTCATTTATGTTTTAAATCATTTTGTTCAATTCAGGTAACTTTTTATTAGTGTCTGCTTTAAACTCACTGATCATTTTATTACTATTTATTTGAGCTCGCCTGCCTCTTCAAACTCATCAAGCATCTTATTAATCTATTTTTCTGTTTCTTCTTTTATCCCTGCTTATAATTCAAACATTTTATTTTTTATTTCTTCCCCATCAATGCCCCATGGATCGGCTTTGGGGAAGTTGGGAGGTTTGGGAGGCATTTTGTTGCCTTGTTTCCTAATGTTTCTTTTCTTTTTCTTTTGTGTGCTTGCTTGCTGCTGAGGGCTGATTGGAGTGGAAAGACTTCATTGCTAGTGTAGCGATCTCTTTGGTCAGTGTCTGCTTTCTAGTGGATGATCTGGCTTTGCATTTTGGTATTTACCTCTTCAGCTTACTCAGTTTAAGAAGATCAGAGCTGGTCACTTATGTTTGCAGAGGCAGGTCCCCCTCCGTGGGAGCAGGTATTACACGCCGCTTCCTTCTTTCCTTTGCACTGTCATAAGTTTCTCTAATTTCTCTGTGATTTCTAACTTTCTTGTTGGCTCTTTCTCAATTCTCAGAGCTTTTCTCCCTTTTCTCTTTGCTAAATTGCTGTTTGCCACAGACGGTGAGTCTGCATCCCACAGAGGCTGTGATATACTGTCAGAATTTATGCTGACACCGTCCCTCTGATCTTAGAGCCATGTTTTAAAGCTGTCACACTCCTAGGACTTGAATTTCTACATCATAGGTTATGTACATGCTCACCTATAGTACAGCCAACCAAGTCCGCAAGGTAATTACAATATATCAACCTGATGCCCATGAGCAGTGTATGACAATTCTGCTTGGTCCATATTCCCAACAAATCTCCATGTTGCCTTTTTAATTTTATCTAGTCTGGTGCGTGTGAAGTAATGGAACACTGAGACACTAACTTTTATTCCCTTTGCATTTTCCTGATAACGAATGATATAAAATGTGGTGAATTAATTGTGTGTCCTAAAGAGAGCAGGTACAAATTCTTGGAACCCATAAATGTTATATTACTTTATGAAGTTTCTGTAGACTATGATTCAACATGGGATTTTGAGATGAGATGGTCCCGAATTGCCTGATAGCCTTAATTGCTGTCATAAAGTATTTTTATGAGAGAGGGGAATTAAACACACACAGGAAATTGTAGTGCAAGCAGTGTTAAGCCAAACACCAGCAGCCACTATGATCTAGGAAAGGCAAGGAACAGATTTTCTTCTAGAGCTTCTAAGGGAGCGTGGCCTTGACAACACCTGACTTCAGACTCCTTGCCTCCAAAAAATGTTTTTTGTTTGTTTTTGGTACCGAGGATTGAACTCATGACCTCGCGCTTGCCAAGCAGGTGCTTACACTGCTGAGCTAAATCCCCGGCCCCTTTTTTATTTGCTTTCTTTTGTTTTTGTTTTTGTTTTTGGTAACCTCCAAAATTTTGAGAGAATAATTATCTATCGTTTTAAGTCACCTTGATTGTGACAATTTGTTATGTCAGCCCCAAGAAACTATTAAAAGCCGGTGTTGTTTTTTATGGCCATTTGTGTATATTCTTTAAAGAAGTGTTTATTCATATAGATATTGCCACAGCTTTTGGGTTGTCTGCCATTTAACTTATTGATTTTTTAGGGATCCTTTTCATACATTCTAAACACAAATTGGACTGGGACCAGAGATTCAGGTGGAGCTAGAAGTGGTGTGAAAGTCTTGATGTGGAACCACATCAATCAAATAAAAGGAAAGCAAGTTAGCTATGGTGGTGATCAGCACAGTGAGACGCGGAGGTGTCTGACAGGCAAAGACGTCCCGTGGCTGCGGTCCCACACTGGGTATAAACAGGCAGGCCTGTACTGGTGCTTTATTTGCTTATCATCTTCACCCACTACGCAGCAACCATGCTGGGCTCACTGCCTTTCTGATCATTGGCCTAGGCCTCCTCCAAAAGGCAGGACCTTGGCTCAAAAGCTGACCTGGATCAGAAGAAACTAACAATAAAAAGTTGTGAGTTTACCACACCCTTCGCGGTTAGGCAATGCGGCCTCTCTTACAGGGAACCTGAGTGTCCCCTCTGTGTTGTCACACTGCCCAGTCCATGCTCGTCCCCTTTATAGTTAGTTTTTTTGTAAATGTCATTTGCCTATCTTGCTTTCTTCTAAAAGATATTTTGAAAACTTTCCACATTTATACTCATAGCCATCAGGAACTGGTTCCTGTGAATGATGTGAACCTGAAGTACGGGTCAACACTGATTTTGCCCATTTGGCTATTCAAACACCCTTGAAAAGACACCTCTTTCCTCTTCCCACAATACTGCAGTTGCTATTCTTGCTAGTAGTTAGGTGAACATTTATGTACTGATTTCCACATTACCGGTGGCTAGTGATTTTGAATATATTTCATGTGCTTATTGCCCATTTGTTTATCATCTTTGGGGAACTATTTGGGTTCCTAACTCTTTTAAAAAAGATAGGTTTGAGTAGGAATTCTTGATATATTCTAAATATAAGCCCTTTATCAGATATATGATTTACCAAAATTTTCTCTAATTTTGTAAGTTGTCTTTGCACTTTCTTGATCATGTCCTTTGAATCATAAATGTTTTTAATTTTGAGGAAGTCTAAATGATATATACTTTATTTTGTACTTTTAATGTCATATCTAATTGAAGATCATAGCAATGTATGTCTGTTTCCTTCTAAAAGCTTTACAGTTGTAGCCCTGGTAGCCCTGATATTTAGTTCTTTAATGCTTTTTGAGTAATTTTTGTACATGGTATAAGTGAGCTGTTCAACTTCATCCCTTTGAATATAGCTGTCTACTTGTCTGGGCACCATTTGTTCAAAAGACATTTTCCTCTCCACGGAGTAGCTTTGACACCCTTGATGAAAAACAAGTGATTATAAATGTGCGGATGTGTTTCTGGTTCTCAATTCTGTTCCACTGATCTGTGTACCCCATTCTGTGTACCTTTATTCTAGTACCCCATTTCTTCATTATTGCAGTTTTGTAGTAAGAATCTTTTTTTTTTTCTTTTTTTTTTTTTTTTGAGACAAGATCTCACTGTGTAGTTCAGGCTAACTTTGTACTCACTATGTAGCTCAGGCTGGCCTTGAACTCAAAGTGATCCTCCTGTCTGAGTCTCCTGAGTGCTGGGATTACAGGCATGCACCACCACACCTGGCCTGTAGTAAGATTTGAAATTGGGAACTTTGAGTCCTCCAACTTTGTTTTACTTTTTTCTTTTCCAAGGTTGTTTTTGATATGCTACGTTAGAGATGAACAAAATGTCCTATTGCATAAGAGTTTCCATTTATAAAGACACTTATGGTTAACCATATAATTTATTCCCTTCATTACTTCAAATACAAACATATTTGACAATGGCCAGTGGCTCTCAGCCAGGGACTGCTTTCCACCCCTTCCCCCTCCTGGGGACATTTGGCAATGTCTGTAGAAAATTTTGGTCAATTGAGAAGAAACTGCTATTAGCATTCAGTAGGTAGAGGCCAAGGATGCTGCTAACCATTCACTAGTATGCAAGACAGTCCCACGACAAGAGCCCCCCTCGCCGTTCCCCAGCCTGGATGGTCAGTGGAGCCAGTCTGAGCAAACCTGAACAATCACCATGTCCTTTAAAAATTTCCCACAGGAGCCCAGAGGCACAGGTGTGACTGCTTTGACTACTATTTATTTGGCTTAGAGATATATTTTGAAAATGTTTTTTAAAAATGAATTAGGAAGAATGAACACTGTTCCACTTATTAAGCCCATTTTCCCTTCAGTCCTACTGCTAATTGTGCCCATGAATGTTCACTTCACCGTTTTCTCCAGATCTTTACCTCTTGGGGGGCCAGAGTGAACACAGGCACACAGCAATTTTCAAGTAGGTGGTATAATTTAAAACAGAAACCTTTTAGGTTGACTTTCTGGGCAGGAGGCTATGTAATATTTTTGTTTAATTTTGTCAGAGATCGGTAAGACTAGAATGACCTTTCTACTGACTTTAGAAAAAACTAGAGTCCCAGACACAAGCTCCACATTCACTTTCCAGCACCATGACTCAGGGTGCTGGTTAGAAACATGCCCACAGTCATCCCCAGCCTCCAGTACAGCCCTACCTGCCTCAATAACTTCCCTGCAGAACCCCCTTTAGGGAAGGAGGAATTACCCAAGACTTGAAAGTTTGCTAAATAGTGTCAAGCTCACTTGACTGACTTCAGGAAAAGGAGATGAAAATCTTTACACAGGTCTATTTGACTTGAGGACTTTCAGTGTTGTCCAAGGATTGGGGCAGTGCCAGAGGTCAGAGAGGCAGCTGAAAAGCAGTTAGACTGAGGGTTTTCTCTTGCTTAGCGAGGAGTGTAGAGTGCTGTCACTACGTCTGAGGCACTGTCGGAACCCACGGGCAAGAACACAGCTGTCACCTCCTGATAATCGATGTATGTATGACACATTGCTATTCATGGCTGTAAAGTGACAGAGCCGGATCACTTATGCACTCTTTCCCCAGGGACTTGGTTTTGACTTACCTGCCCCAAGGCCTGGAAAGCCAGCCTTTCTGGGTGAGTCTTGACCTGCCTTTTGCAGGCCCCCCCACTACTTCCCACCCCCTTCCCTCTAGTGCTCTAAACATTCAGGGACAACCAGTTCCTTTCTAATCTTGGAATTGCTTTGTCTCTTGTCTCTGGTCTCTGCACCTGCTCTTTCCTCCTCTAGGACATTTCCCTCCTCACCTTGTACTTGAAGAACTCCTCTCTCCTCTCTCTCTCCTCCTCTTCCTCCCTCTGGGAAGTGTTCTAAGTTCGTCCCAGCTCTGTGAGCTCCCTGACAGCACTTGTGCGCTTGCCCTGTAGTGG
Source organism: Cavia porcellus (assembly GCF_034190915.1). Lineage (NCBI taxonomy): Eukaryota > Metazoa > Chordata > Mammalia > Rodentia > Caviidae > Cavia > Cavia porcellus. Next base: position 38,111,768 of record NW_026947501.1, on the reverse strand, counting down.
AATTCATCACTCTGCACTGTTTTCTTCTTTGCATTCTGTGTGACTGTCAGCCGTGTAATGCTGCCCGAGAGCTACCCAGAGGAGGAGGCCTAACCACTGCTCCACATATCCCTTCACATTCTGCTCACCTGCCCTATCTCCCCTTTGCACTCTGTACATTAAATCTTAATTCCTGAATCCCAGGGAGGCCAGGAGGAGGGCTAAAGCAGCAGGAAATGTGTTCCTTGAGAGGTTCAAGATGGCAAGGTTTACCAGCCAGTCCAGGAGTATTTCAATGTTTTGACAAATTGGTCTGTTCTAGCTCTGAGTATTGTTTATTCCACCAAGAACTTTCTGGAAGTGACTGGAGTCCAAGGTCACTAGAGAGACAATACAGAATTTTATAAGAAACTTGGGTTTTGTGCCGCCTTCTTGAAAGGATATGTTAGAAAAATAAACTCATTTCTAAGCTGTGCAAAAAAAGCTGGGAGTGCAGAGAACAACCATAGCTCTTACGGGAAACAACTGTGTCACTGGCGTCAGGTCACCAGCTCCTGTGTAGGTTTTCCACTTGGTGCTGAAGTTGGGTTATATCCAACAAAATGCTTCTTTACATCCTAAGAGAAGTGAATGAAGAAAAATGGCAATTCTGAAGGCTGTTTATGCCAAAAGATTTCACCAAATCTTTTTGGAAATTTGCCTGACGCTCAACTGATTCTAGTTTAGCCGAGGACTTTTTGAGAATGTAAACTCTGGAAAGGTCACCTTTGAAAAGCTAATCTGCATTCCGAGTTTTCACTGCTATAAACTCAGTTTTACCCCAGCAAAAATAAATAGGACTTTCTGGGAGCTGAAGGCCTGTGTCTGAGAATGAGGGCCCTTGTTCTCTCGTGATGATTGTCAAGCCACACCTGTAATGAAAAGTGGTTTGATAAAGACTTCATATTAGGGGCAGAGGGATGAGGCGGAGATGGGGGAGTCTGCCCCTGGCTGGACCTTTGGAAACTGCAGGAAAAGAAGATGACTGCTGGTTTCCATGTGGAAGAATCCTGGGAGGTCATGTTTCTCTTGGCCTACAGGGTGGCTGATGGGGCTGTAATAGGAATTGTGGCCTAGAAAGTTCTTAGAAAAGCCAAACTGTCTTAGACCGTCATCTGGGAAATGGGATCAATAGAACCGGGAGGCCAGCCCAGACATGGAAATAGCAGCAGCTGTGGGCTTCTGGGTGGTCACATGTGACACACACAGGTTTGCTGCACTGCTCTGTAGTAAAATGCATCATTTGTCACCATTCTTCAGGTGCTTCCTGTGTTCGAATTTTATACTCACACCCTCTGCCACATGACTTTGCATGGTTATTGTTGTGACTGAAATACAAAGTTTCCCCAGTGCAGCAATGTTCAGGGGCCTAAAAGGCGACTGGGTCACACGGGCTCTAACTTCATCAATGGGTTTGTCCACCATGAGCTCATAGCTTAAAAAGCTATATATACCTATTGCTGTATTTTCCTTGGATGAGCGTTATTAGGGCCTCTGCCTTTCATGGCACATGGCGGGAAATGAAGCCTAGTGGGAAGAAGCATACCATGGGGTGGGAGGGTAGCTCTGAAAGGCATAGCTTGTCCTTGGCTGCTCCCCTTCTCTCTCCCACCTTCCTGGCTGCCACACAGTAAACAGCTCTGCCCTGCCACACCCTTTCAGCACGATGCTGTGGCCTCGCCATAGGTGTAAAGTAATGGAGGCAGCTTACCATGGACTGGAACCTCGGAAACCGTGAGGCAACATAAATCTTTCCTCCTTTAATTGCACATGTCAAGGTTTTGTCCCTGCAGTGTAAAGGTGACTGACGCAGTTAGGTCTTAGCAAGAGTGGAGGACACCTCCTGTCTTTGATGTTAGCATGCATTGGTCAGTAGAATGTGGGAAAAATGATGCAGGAGGACTTCAAAGATAGCTGCTTCATTTCCTGCCATGTGCCCTGAAAGGAACAGGCCCTAATAATGCTGATCCAAGGAAAACACAGCAGTGGATATATATAAGCCATCTTGAAGGCTGAACCCAAGCCACTGGCCCTGTAACCTGCTGCACATCTCCCCAGACAAACTGTAGAACTAACAGGGAGAAAAATAAACAAACAAATACTCATTGTGGTACTGATACCTTTGCTCCTTTTCTTTCTAAAATTTTTTAAATTTTTCTGCAGTACCAGAGATCAAACTCACAACCTTGCACTTGCCAGGCAGGTGCTTATGCCACTGAGCTAAATCCCCAGCCCTCCATTTCTTTCTTTTCTTTTCTTTTTTTTAGACAGTCTCACTATGTAGCCTAGGCTGGCCTCAAACTTACATCGATCCTCCTGCCTCAGCTTCCCAAGTGCTGGGATTACAGGCGTGCACCACCACACCTGGCTGTCCTTTTCTTTCATAGTAACGCAAACCCTAGCTGTTAACAGGCTGTTTCAAATAAGGTGAACTTCTCTGGCCTTCCTTGTAGTTAGATGTGGTTCTGGTTAATGCAATGTTAGTAAGCATGTTGTGGCAGCCTCTAAAATTCTTCCCTAAAAGCCGGTGGCATGCAGCCTTAATCCCGTCCTCTTCTGTGCTACCCGGAACAAGGATACAACAGCTGGAACTGAGGCTAGCAGTTTGGATCCTGAGAAGGAAAGTTGTACTTAGGGAAGTTGCTGCTACAAGCTGCCTGGAGAATTCTACAAGAGAAAAACAAATTGTGCTCTTCTAAGATTCACCATCCCTGATGCAGTATTCAAGCCAGGTTTTCAGTAGCCCTGGAAGAGAACTGTGATATTCCTGATCAGCAGACTGTTGACCATGTAGTGGGGACAGCCAGACCCAAGCCTCTCTCCGTGAGCCAGCACCATTCACAGACTGTAGGAGGGAAGAACCAGGCCTCACCCACCAGGAAGCGATCTCTGCCTGGAAACCGTACCATTTTCATTGCTTTGTTGGGTTGGGTTTCATTCTCTTTTGTTTTATTTGATTCTGTTAAATCTGATGGCAGGAGAAGCTATTTAAAGGTTAACAAGACATATTACAGTAGCTATTTTGGATTTACTATTGGCTTGTTTTGAAGTCCTTTATTGCATTGCTGTTTTTATTATCTCTATTGTACTCTGTTTTATTCAATTTTTACTATGTCCAAAGGTATCTGCAGCTATTTTGAAGACAACAAAAGGCATTATGGTAACTATTGTTGATTTCATAAGGTTTTGAAATCCTGTATCACTTACACTGGTTTATTTTGATTGGTTTTATTCTTTTTTATTTTCCCTGGTTTCATCTTCTTTAAAATAAAATTTTAAAAAATGAAAAAAAAAGATATTTGAGCTTGGTATGTTGTCACACACCTGTAATTCCAGCACACTAGGAAACTGAGGCAGGAGGATTACAAATTCAAGCCCAGCTTGGACATGTTGAAATTTAGCAAGCCTATCTCTCTCTCTCTGTCTCTCTGTCTCTGTCTCTCTGTCTCTCTCTCTCTCTCTCTCTCTCTCTCTCTCTCTCTCTCTTTCTCTCTCTGTTTTTTGGTTTGGTTTGGTTGTTTGTCTGTTTGTTTTATGGTGGATTGAACCCAGGTCCTTGCACTGAGCTATATGCTCAGCACTTTTTATTTTGAGATGGTCTTGCTAAATTGCCCAGACTGGACTTGAACTTGTGATCCTCCTGCCTCAGCTTTCTACCGTAAGTAGCTAAGATTATTAGGTGCGTGCCAGCGTGCCCAGCAGATGGATGCTTTTAGCTGAACTTTTTTAGCTGAACTTTCTCTTACACTTCCCAAGGACACATGGAACATGAGCTCTGCTAAGCCCAATTTACAAAAGGAGACAGAAGCATCTGGGTTTTGCCAAGTGAGTGACCAAGCTGGGGTTCCAGCCAGGCCTCTGCATTCTGCTAACGCCACGTCTAACTTCGTTTTTCCTTTTTGGTACACGCATTGATGTCCCCTGTGAGGCTGGATGCAGGTGAGGAGTAAGGGAGGAGCTCCAGAAGGGGATGAACAACAAACAAAAGAAAGCCAGCCTTTGCCAACTTGCCCAAAGGGTTTTTTCTTCAACAAGATTTATGAATCAGCCTTCAACCCAAAGAGCATGAGTGTGTGTGCTGGGGGCGGGCAGCAGAAGGACGTGCACTGGGGTGTTCCGTTCCCAGAGAAGGGTCAGCTGTCCTGCACTGGTATTGTTTGGGCATAAAATGGGCATAAAGAAGATGAAGGAAGAACTCAGAAGAGGCTTCTTGCCTTCTTTTTAGCAGCAACTTGAGTGCTGAGCGGGTGGCGCCAAGCATCCAGAGAGAGGCAGCCAGGGCAACCCGGAAGTTTTTTCTTTTTTTTCCTAAAAAGTCTATTTATTTACTTACTAATTTATTTTGACAGCACTGGGGATCAAACCCAGGGCCTTTACACTGAGCTGTATTTCTAGTTCCAGTCCTTTTTTATACATTATCTTGAGACAGGGTCTTTCGAGGTTACTAAATTGCCCAGGCTGGGCTCCAACTTGCAATCCTCCTGCCTCAGCTTCCCAGTGCTGGCAGTCATGTACCACATCACACCTGGCTGCACTGGGCAACTGTGAAGGAAATCAAGTCTCAAAGCAACTTCCAAACTGCTGAAGGACAAGGAAGAGTTGAAGTCATACACGGGCTGGTAGATTCAGTGTCACAACTCTTGCAAAACTATTGTCATATAATGTCATCCATAGTACCTTCTTGCAGAATGGTTCACAGGTAGCTGGCCGCTAAGCCTCTGCTAGCATTGTGGTCATTCCTTAGACCTGGTATATTCCAGTGCCACCAATGCTACAAGACCCTGCAAACCTTTGCCACCAGCCAGTCTAGATTTAAAAGTCTCAGTGACGATATGACCAACTATTTAGTTCCTATGTCTGTGCTCCTGCTGCTAGAGGAGCTTTTCACCTTCTCAGCTCCAGGGGATGGAACCCTCACACAAGGGCAGCTTCTTCACAACCAGGAAGCAATCTCAGACACCGCACAATCACAACAACAAACAAACAACATGTACTGTAACTGAATGAGTATGGTCTATGGTAGAACTGTGGGGGAGGACCGGCGGCAGCTGAAAAGATAAGAAGTATGAACTATAAATGACCTTTATTTTGAGAATGCGGGGAGAGGACCCCCCACCCCGGGTGCAGCATCTCCACCCCGGGTCGGTGATCTCTCTGTGGAACACGTGGAGTGAGGCACATAAGTAGCCTCGGCTTGGGGTGGACCCTAAGGGGGGCATTAGGGATGCACAGGTAGCCCATTGGTCTTAGTTTGGCACCAGAGGTAGATTCCTAAGGGTAGGGGAGATAGGAGCTCCTTGGCTTTACTGGCTACAGTGTCTAGCCTGGGCCAAAACCTTTTCATATCCCATCTTATGATTATTATGAAAAGGGGCGAAGATTTCTCTCTTTAACTGCTTCCTGCTGGCTGAGGGCGCTGTACTGGGGTCTAGGGGAATTGACAGGATGACAGTTGATGCCCAGGTAGAAGCTGGTGCCAGGTGTTTTAGCCAGGACAACTTCACTGGTGAATGCACGTATGTTAGACTGGAAAAAGAAAGAGACAAGATGTTATGAGGAGACATGGCACTGTCATGTTTAAGGACCCAGGTGAGATAGAAGGAAAGGTGCCTTTGATTTAGACATGTCATTCTATCAGGACCATGTTGAGGTAGGAACATTTCCATGGTAAGGCAGAATTCTGAAAATTAAACGTGGGATTAAGAGGAGTGAAGTTATGAGAGGTGCTTACTCCCCCATCTGAAAGGGTAAAAGTTAAAATGTAGGTCGGTAAGGCTTGTCTCTGGTATGCATGACGTTGGAGTCTGTAGGCAATACTGTTAAAGAGTCCTGCTGTAAAAATGATCATTAATAGAGTGTAAGAAATTAGGAACCAAAGTGGATAACAAAACAGAACAACCTGTGAGTCGTGGCCGTGAGGCCTTGGTAAGGCAGAGATAAGTAGGAAAAGTACGGTCAGATCTAGGGCCTGAGTGATGTGACACCAGAATGGCAGTCTAGCGACTTAGTCCTTAGACTAGAATGATTTGCTGTAACAGAACTTTAGCAAGTATATCAGCAGTTTCCCTGGTTGTGGGAAAGGCTTTTATGTATCCTGAAAAAGTATAAACAAAGTGAGAAGACAAAATGTATCTGTCAGCCTGTATGAAAGGGAATAAAAGCATTTTAAGGTTTAGGACTGGGACCTGCATAAAATAGGGCCTGTTTGTAAATGGCATAGGTTGACCTCCAATATCCCATCATAGAGATTGAGGATTTAATATAGCAGCCTGAAAATCCAGGAAGAACTCTGTATATATGGGCTCTATGTCCGTAAATACAGAGAACATTTTTGAAAGTGTTTTGACCCAGGCCGGATACTGTAGCCAGTAAAGCCAAGGAGCTCCTATCTCCCCCACCCTTAGGAATTATCTCTGGCGCCAAACTAAGACCAATGGGCTACCTGTGCATCCCTAATGCCCCCCTTAGGTTCCACCCCAGGCAGAGGCCACTTATGTGCCTCATTCCACGTGTTCCACAGAGAGATCGCGTACCCAGGGGTGGAGATGCCGCGCCCCTAGGGGGGTCTCTCCCTGCATTCTCAAAATAAAGGTCATTTATATTTCATACTTCTTATCTTTTCAGCTGCCGCCGGTCCTCCCCCCACAGTTCTATCAGTCTACTTCTCGTGGTTGCTGGGAATGCAGAATCAGATCATTTAGGCCAGGGGTTGGCTATTAATCACCGTAAAAGAAGCTCTGAGTGGCAGAAGAAAGAAGTGCAGGAGGTTGTATCAGTCACCGCTCACTAGAGAAACAGATTTAACCTATGATGTATAAATATAAGGATTTGCAAAGGAGGCTTACAATGTCCGCCCACAGAGTTAGGGCAAAAGGCTCTGTCTGCGTGCTACAGAGCCAAAGGATCCGCCCAAAGGTCAAAGGCCTGGAGCTCACTGCAGAGGAAGCAGAAAGGTCCTTGCTGGAAGCTGCTAATCCAATTTAGGTGGGTGTCTCTTACTCAACTTGATGCAACCCACTAGCTACCACGGAGATATTCTTTGTTGAATGGTCAGTTGAGCTCTGACTTCTGAGATGACTAAAAGCCAAGAGGAATAATTCTAACAACAATAGCCATAAATATCTAGTTTACTGGGTACTTCTCCTGTCCCAGGGGCTGTGCTAACCACTGTATGTATACTGTCTCCAAACTCAGGATAACTCTGTAAAATGGATATTATTATTATTTCCTACTTTCCTGATGACAAAGAAAAGTCTGGCATAGTTAAGATATGGTTCAAGATCAGCCAGCTAGGAAACGATGGGACTAGGATTTGAACTCATGTCTGTTTGATCCCAGAACCCAAACTGTTAATGACTGCTCTATAATTATCTCTGGCACCACACATCTGGAATAAACTACTGAGAGCTTCCAGCCACGAGCCAAGTCTTCTTGAAGCTCCAAGGTCAGTTCATAAAAGCTGCAAAGGCACACGCTAACTTATTCCTTGCCATCTTTTCCATGTTGTCATCTCCTGGGCTGGATTGCATTTTAAAAAGTGATTTAAAATTTCCTTCTTTTGCTCTCCTAGGAATAGGGGCAGAAGCAAGTGAGAAGTAAGTGAGAAGGTGCCGAGGACGGATGTGGAGCACAACTATTGACCCGGTCATGGTAGATTTGCCATGGCAGGGAGCCTGGCGGGACAGGGGTCTTCAGTCAGCAGTTTCTCATTCATTCTTGGAACCAAAACCTCCCTGGCACAATGGTGAGGAAGACAAGGCTGATTTTATACTCAGAAATGTCAGAGTTGGAAGGGAACTTAGAATCTCCTAGTCTGGTCATTCTTGAGCACTTTTAAGTGATGGAATGCATTCTTTAAAGCAGTCTGACCCCTGGAAATCAAGCAAGAAAACTGAAACTTGAAAGAGAGAGACCTGTCCCCGCCTCATGCTTGTCTGGTGGCAGAGTCAGTTCCCAGACCCAGGATCCAACCCCTCAGGGCAATGCCCTCTGCCACAGCACAGCTCCTGGGCTCCTTCCCACACTGTACCACTCCTTTAAGATTCCTCCCCCAGCCTTAGGCAGGTAAAAGAGAAGGCGCCATTGTACTCAGAATCCCAGGAGACAGTGAGATGCAGATTGGCTGAGCTCCTGCAACCCTCCAACAGAGCAGGAAGCGTGGTCACTCCCACATTGCCTGGGTGCTATGCCGTGGAGGCGCTGTGTTGGTTCTGCTTCAGTAGGACCTGGTGGAATCACCAAGGGGACACCGGGTGGTCGGTCTGAGGATGTGTATCCAGTGGAAAACCCAACCACATCCAGGTTTGAAGTTCTAATGGGAAACAAATGACACCCCAAGCAAAGTGTCTGAGGCCCTTATGGAATGAAGGGCCATTTATTAAGGTGTGAGCAGGGCTGAGGGAGCTTGGCAAACATTGGCACAGCATCACAAGCTCACCTTAGGGTGGCATGGAAGAGGTTAGAAGATGGGCTGCTTGCTAAGGGCTGCAGTGTCTGGGAGGAGAATGCAGCCATTCGCTGCAGGGAGGGAACAGAAACAGGTACCTGTCCTCACTCTCCTCCAGCTGCACCTCTATGCAGGCCAGGAGCCAGGGCAAAGTATCCTGGACCATGTTGTTCATCTGGACGGGAGTCAGCATCACAGGAAAAGGCGTATGGCGGCAGAGGGTAGCGAGAACAGCTGCAGGATGGCTCAGTCTCTTTCATGCTGCTGCAACACAGTTCCAGAGCCTCTTCGTTTCTAAGGAGGAGGAAATTATTCAGAGTCTGGAGACTACGAAATCCAATGTTTAGGTGCCAGCATCTGGTGAGGGTTTCTTAAGGGCTTCTTTCTACATCATCACATGGTGGAAGGCAGAGGGTAGAAACCCACCCACAGGACAATGATTATGATACCTTCTGATCCGAACACCTTTTAAAAGTCCCAGCTAATTACACAATTACAAGGGCAATTAAATCAAATTTCAACATGCGTTTGGGAGGAAACCATAGAAACACGTCTAAGACATGTTACCCAGAGGAAGCAGGAGGCCTGAGAAATACCTGATTCTGCAACCCTGAGCACACTCCAACCACTCCCAGAAGTTCTCATGGGACACAGGGACTTTGCAAGAGCCGATGAAGGAAAGAATTTGGAAAATAAGGTCACGAATGTGACCTCATTTTTACCTATTAATGCCTGGGGAAACTCAGTACACTTTCTTCCTAGAATCCTGCTCATGTGGGGTTGACAGTAGAGGGAGAATGTGATGGTTGGAAAGGCAGGGGAGGTCCCCGCATGTCCCTTTGCCCTTGGAGTACTCTTTACCCGCAGCACTCTGGCTACCAAGGCAGCCTTTCACGCTGTTATTACAGCATGAATCTCAAAACCAGCTACACCCTGAGTGACAACAGACTCCACACAGTAAGGACACAGTGCCCCAAAGATCGCCCTCACACGAGATGCTAGCCCAACTTTGGGGGTTCCCCCCAGCCATTTGCACTTCTCATCACCTAATTATAATCATCACCTAATTATAAATGAAAAGTCTCCTCCTATCCCCCTTATCCCATTTAATTTGCTAAAATGGCTCATAGAATTCAGGAAAGTACTAAACTAGTGATTTCGATTTTATTATAAACCAAGATTAGTTAGATGAAGAGAACTTTAGAATGTAGAGAGCCTTAACATAGAGTTTCTGGGTCTTCTCCACGTGGACCCAGGAAATGTCACCTCCCAGCACATGAGTGCTATTCACCAGCTGAGAGGTTTACCTGAGCCTTAGCATCCAGTGTTTTTATCAGGCCTAAGTGAGCAAATCATTGGCTGCTTTATTGCATCCCATCTCCAGCTCCCCACCCTCGAGGCCGATATCACATAGTTCAAAGTCCCAGCTTTCTGATTTTTTTTTTAGTCTGTACTGGGGATCGAACTCACAACCCTGCGCTTGCAAGGCAGGCACTTAGGCCGCTGAGCTAATTCCCAGGTGGTCCCCAGCCCAGCTTTCTAATGATTTATCTTTCTGGCATGCCAACTGCTGTCCTCAAAGTATCTAGAGGCTCTCTATGAGCCACCTCTTCAGTACAAACTCAGAAGTGGTCTCAGAGACCAACTGTGAATAATAAAGCTACTCCCACCGCTGGGTGAATCCCAAGGGTGTAGAAGGTTTGTCCCAGGAATCCAGGATAAAGACCACACAGATTCTTAGCCTGGCTGTCACAGGCTGAAACATTTCAGCTGGACCCAACAAAAAGGCCTGCACTGGGGTGGCTGGAGGTCTCCTAGGTCCCAAGTGACTGTCCTTGTAGTGACTGTTGGGACTGCTGTGCAGAGGATTCCGAGGCTATTTCCAGGATCAGCATGAAGTACTGACCGAGTCACAGGAGAGGCTAAGACGGAGCATGCGTGTTCTGCACTTGCTAAACCTGGCCTAAGGGATTTTAAAGAAGGAAGTAAAATGTTATTGCCAGGCTATTTACAAATCAGGGCATGCGCATTATGAAGTGTATGGTCCTTGCCATTTTAGCCCCAATCCTAATGTCATGAACCAGGCTCCATATTTAACCCCCATCACCCGGGAAGTCATAACTCTGTATTTGCCCTCCACCAATCCAGACTCAGAGAGGGAGCATCTGAGCATCTCACTGCCTGGCTCAAACCTGCCCTGTAGGTTCTAATTTCCTACCTGAATGATTGTTTTGGTGAATGTGACTACCAAGTCAACCTGTCCCTGTGCAGGGCTGATATTGGCTGCTGTGTTCTGGTTCTTACACCAGTTGTTAAAGGATTAAAACACTTTAGACCACATGTTGATAGATTTCTGCTGTGTAGAGAGGCCACACTGACTCCATCTTGCCCCGGACACATCTGGTTGACAGTGGTATGGGAAAAAGTGCAGGCCTTGAAACATCGCTCCCACCCCAAGGTAAAAACATGAGGTCCTGTAAGGATAAGAAGCCAATAAGTTATATAATCTGAGCTTGGGCAATTTGAGTTTCTTTGTTCTTTATCTCAATGAAAGCTGCTTGCTTAGGCTGGCCGGGTGGCAGCCATTTTGCTGACCCTTAGCGTGTGCGACCCTTTATTTTCCCTTTGCTTGCAGAACCCCAACATCTGGCACGTGAACTGGGAACTCACAGCGGAGATGTCTGCTGTGGTGTGTGATTTAGCCTTGCTGTGTTCCTGGGGTGGAATACAGCAGCCAACTGGCATCCACTTCATTTTCTTCAGAAAATCCCCAGGTAAATCATGGGGAATTCCCTGTCCAAAGAGTAGCGGGAACATAAGGCAGAATTTCTTTTTCTCCTTAAGAAGGTGGGCCATGGGCTCCCTGAGCATAATTTAGTACAACTTTTGTGAGAAACTCATGACTACTGTCCTTGGTATCCTGAGGGAGGAACACTCCTTATGGAGGATTGGGAAAAGAGGCCAACTGCTGCATGCGGAGCCTCGAGCCCCTGTCTCTGTCCTGCACACCTGGCAGCTCTGCCCAGAAGCTGCTGCAACTTTTGGCCAGGGAACAGACGAACACTGCGTGGCTGACTTCCAGGAGCTCCCATCTGCTGCCCCTAACTTGATTGGTAAGGCCTTATTTTCTTTTGACCACTCAACAGTTAGCTCCTCTATTCCATGCCTTATGGGGTCACACAGACCCTGCTGTGATCTCTGACTCTCTCCTCCTTTACAGCAGGCCCTTCCGAGCATTGCTCACACACTCCCACAGTTATGGTGGTTCAGGGCCCGAAGGGCTGCCCTCTCTCCTTACTCATTTTTCATCAGCCCCTTTGCCCAGTGGGGCTCTTGTTGCCATCCAGAGCAGCAAGGTATTTATTGTTGAATGGTTACATTTACCTCACTCGCCCGGTAGTACTTTATTTCCCATTATCAATGCTATTTCTGCTCTTATCTCTCAAGGACTACTGGTACACCGACACTCCTTGGAATTTATCTCACTGATAATGTTTTACTACTTACCAAGGCTGGCCTCTGCTTTCTTCTGTCCTCTACTGTTTCTCTTCAACTCTCTTTGCCTATGTTGGTTCCATTTCTTTCAAAACACCCCCAGACCCAGGCTGGCAGGGGCCAGCACCCCTGCTGACCTGGGGAGGAGGGGATGCTTCTGTGTTTTCTCCAACAGGTCCTATGTGGATTCCTGCTCACTGCGTTTGCCATGCACAGAATGAATTGGTACCATGGTTTCGCCTCTCCCTGAGTCAAGCCCGGCTGCCTCAGAAGCAACCCAGTATGACAACTGCTCAGCCAGGAACCTGGGGCAATATAAAGGCACTGATCCAGTCTGCACAAGACTTGCCCCATACATCTGAAGAGGAACCCACTGCTGCAAGAAGCGGTGTTTACTAAATTGACAGTGAACTCTTTAATGCTTGTTTGTATTCTATTGCTTTATGTTTTGCAACCCATCATGGGGATATTAGAGTCCCACAACTTCCAGGAAAGATTGGAATACAATATTTGGGTTCAACTGGCAAAAATAGCTAATGTCTCTCATTTCTGTCTGGCTCAAAAGACAGAAATAAAATACATTCTTGGATCCTGTCTGATTCTGATATGCAAAGACCCTGCCTCTCTAAGTATTTACACCGTTTTCTCCACTGTTCCAAACAAAATTGTAACATACGGTGACTATCCAAATTGGGGAACTCACACCCTTAACAAACCTGACAATGCTGTTAAATGCCTCATGTGCTCCTAATGAAAATTGTACTACTCAATGTCTGCCTTCCTAATAGTCCTGGGAATTGTTCTAGTTATGAGCCAATATTGTATAGATATGGACATGTTCCTCTCCCTGCTGGATGCTTTATGCAATGAAATAGCTCAAATGTGCTATCTTAATTTGTCTGATGAGAGTAACCCCATCAATGGGAAACTTCATGATTTACAAGAACTTACCAAACAGATCCATATGTCCCAAGGGCTCAATACTGGATTCCGGAATTTCTTTACAGGATGGTTACCAATCAATTGGCTAAAACAAGTTTTTCTTTATGGTGTTACTGTCCTTATCTGTTTAAATGGTATGGGTACAATGCATCCCATCCCTATACAAAATGTTCATACCTAAAATGCTGGCTTCTAATATGTAAGAAAGCCTAAACTGAAAAAAGAAGGGGGAGATGTAGAGAGGCCACACTGACTCCACTTTGTCCCGGACACATCCGGTTGACAACATTATGGGAAAAATGCAGGCCTTGAAACACTGCCCCCACCCCAAGGTAAAACATGAGGTTCTGTAGGGTCAAGAAGCAAACAAGTTATATAACCTAAGCATGCGCAATTTGAGTTTCTTTGTTCTTTATCTCAATGAAAGCTGCTTGCTTAGGCTGGCCGGAAGGAAGCCATTTTGCTGACTCTTAGTGTGTGCGACCCTTTATTTTCCTGTTGTTGCACAACCCCAGCACTGTTGCCTCTGGAACGCCCTCCCACCATCCTGGCTTTACTAGCCTTGCCCTAGATCAGGATGGCTAAGTATGCAATTAGCAGAGCACAGTGCAAAATAAAAGCATGGGGCCCCATTCAAAAATAAGACTTTCAAGACAGTGAGAGAAACGCATCCAACCAAGAGAATACGGTGTCCTTTTGAGTGTGAGACCCTCTATCTCGTGGGGCCAGACCAAACTGTACAACTCACAAGCCTGGTGACGCCAGCCCATGGCCAGTGTATTTCTGATTAATACGAGGTAGCAGAACAGTCCTAGTGCCCACTCTTTGCTCTCTCAAATGCAGGAGAAACTTGCAGTGCGATAAAGAAATCTCTCTGTCTTCAGACCCTGCTGGGCCAGGATTGTCACCACACCGTCCCTAACTCAGTGCATCCTGACAAGTGTTCCCTAGGGCCCTTCAGTCCTTAAAGAGTGTGCCAATCTCCTCCCCATCCAGTTGTGTCCTTGCAGCCCTCACAGGGCAACCAGGGTTGATTTTTGGAAGGGACAGGATGGGACTCCGTTATTGGAAACTTTTTCTCAGAATGCACACAGTCTTCCCAAACCTTATTATTAACAGCTGTCCTTCATCAGCAGCATAAAGAAACAGATGCTTTCTACCAGCGTTGTGGTAAAACAGTAAAACGCTTATTTATAAACAGGGCTGAAGACATCGCCGTTGCAGATGAAAGGACTCTGGTATTCACTGGATGTGAGGAGAAAAGTGCGCTGGGTTTCCTTGTTCTGACTTACCGAGCTGAGCTCCTGTCTGAGGGGAACTGGGTGAGCAGCAGAGCAAACGGCTGAGGACAGCGGCCACCAAGTGGGGCTCGCAGGACTCCTGGGTCCTCCCCACGCCTCCCTTTCTTGCTCAGGCCGGGAGGAGAAGCACTGAGGTGCATTGAGAATGACACGGGGTAGAGCCATCAGCATCAGAAAGTCACTGCGAGCAGGGCCAGAGGAGGTTAGGGAAGGGGGAGAGATGAATGGGAGGCGAGGGGGCTCTGGGGCGGTGAACAAATCTGTGTGACGCTCTGGCAGTGGCTGCACGGTATTCTAGGCTTGTCCACAACTCCCAGAGTGAGCCCCTGCGGAAGGCAATGACTCGAATTAATGGTGATACGCTAGCGTTGGTTCACTGACTGTAACCAAAGGACTAGCACCAGCTGCTAAGAAAGAGGCTACTTATAAGGCTATCTGGGGACTCTGAATTTTCTGCCCAGCTTTTCTGTAAATCCAGAAGTGCCCTCCCAGCAAATTCTATGAATTAAAAATCATAAGCATTTATTAGAATCTGAACACAGTGGCACATGCCTATAATCCCACCATATATAGGTATCTTTGTGTTCATTGCTTGTTATGATTCTCTCTCTTTCAGGTCTTTCCTAACCAACAAGATGGGGGAAAAAAGAATGGCCAGAGTTGGCCACAAGCACAGATGAATCCACACTGTGGCGTCGGACCTGAGGCCACCACGTACAACTGCCCAGGTGGTGCACTGCACAAGGGCACTACATCCATGAAAACATGTTCTCCTTACAGACCGTAGAGCTCGGTGTTTATTCTCTGAATTCCAAGTGGTGCTTATTCCTAACGGTTTCCAAAGTTAGCGTGGGTGGCTCTGTTTAGACTGCAATACTTTGAGAGGCTGGGAGACTTCATGGGGCCCAGCCTTGTTCACCTGGAAGCAGATTTGGGATTTGTGGTAAAACCTGTGTATGTGTCACTCTCCAGAACCTTGATGGGGTGAACCCTATGCATTGGAAGCTTGGAGAGGGACATAAATGGGAACTTGAAGCCCAGCCGTAGAGAAGGCCAGGAGGCTGACGGCTATCTCAGACGCGCTCAGGGTGCAGAGCCTGTGCACAGCGCAGAGGGCGTGGCGTAACGCCATCGCGTAGTGTGTGGGCGCTCATGAGAACTGCGGTGCTGAAGGCTCCAGTATAGATGGCTGGGAGCCTGCAGCCCGACCTCCTCCATATTTTGCAGATCCCATCTCAGACCTTGCGTGCCCACTGCTTGGAGAAGGAACCCAGATAAGAGAGAGCACTCAATGTTCGCACAGGCTGACCCCCTCCACGGGACCGGTCTGGGTGTGGTCTTGAGGAGGGGTGAGGCCTGAAGAGTTGGCCGAGGCAGCCCAGAGGGTTGGCCACACTGTCTTTAAACCTCCTTTAGCCATGAATCTGATTTCCAAGAGGAGGTATGTGGGGAGTGACCTTAGGAGGTGACCTTGCCCATAGCATTGTGGAACAGGAGAGCGAACAGGTGAAAAAGGCCAACTGAGCAGATTCCAAAAAGCCAATGCCGGGGCCGCCTGAGGAAAGCCAGGTATGCTTTCCTACCACAGCTTCTGGAAGTCGGAGCAGAGCCTCAGGACCTGCAGGCCTGGCAGGTGGCTGACAGGTACTTAACATGGAGAGAAGCCAGGGCAGTGGTGACACAGAGGAAGGAAACTCCCAACCTGCTAGGTGGCCGATAGGAGATCGTGTTCTCTAAAACTGAAGGAAGAATTTTAGGAACAACAGAGGTTAACAGCAGACTGTGTTTACTGAGAGAAGAAAGCTTCTGTCTGAGACAGAGACAGAAGGGGTCCCAAGTGGGTTGTCAAAGACTCTTTTCTAGGGAGTTTTATAGAGCAAAACCACAAAGTGAGGCAGGTCCAAGGTGGGGGAAGCATCAGAACTCAGCAAGGTGGGCATGAGGTGGGACCGAACTACGGCCAACAGTAAGATTAATTGCTCAGGTAACATTGATTAAATTGGGGACAAATGGGGAAGTGAGTCATAGGGAACTGGGTTAGTGACTCCTGGCTTCCTCAGGGTGATGGAGACCTATTTAGAATATCAGTTCCTGGTGTTTATCCTTAGGAATATATGGGTACATTTGTTTTATCTTTTGTCTTGAGGTCTGGCCCACAGTGAAGGTGTGTCTCCCCCAATGCGTGCAAGGTATCTCGTCTTCTGCACCCGCTCCTTCCAGGGCCTAGCCCTGTCTGACTGCTTCTAATATTTCTATCTAACTCAGCTGCCTGTAACAATGGTACATGCCTATAATACCAGCACTCAGTAGGCTGAAGGAGGAGGATCACTGCAAGGTCCAGGTTAGCCTGGGTTACAGAATGAGTTCAATATCAGCCTGAATTGCATAGTGAAACCCTATCTCAAAAAGACAACACAAACCACACACACACACACACACACACACACACACACACACACACACACGGAGAGGATACCAGGGGAACGCAGACTGAGAAGGCGCTGCAGTCACATCTCAAGGTTATAGCGATCTTAAGAGTAAGCTTCGTAAGCAACATGAGAATCTTCTGGGACTGAAGGCCTCTCCGACTCCTGCGGCATGCATGCCTCCTTTCAGCTCAGCAGATGTCTGCATCTCCCTCTCTGAAGAGGCTGACGCCCTGTCTGGACAGGAAGGCAATGGAATGTGGGCATGTGGGTGGCAGGTTAAAGAGAGACATCACTGGTTTCCGTGCTCTGCAACTCCCAGCCCTTTTCCAATCCGAGGACTCTTTCCAACGGGACAAAACTAACGATGCCACTGCACACTCTTGGTAAAGAGCCCACACAGATCCCTTACGACATGATCAGAATAGTCACTGATCTGATGAGAAAGTGCCATCTGAAGGGACCTTGGTGATTTGAAGAGGAAAAGTAAAGAATCACTTGTGCGATAAACAGTAAGGTTTTGGGCCAGTTACCAGGTGGGGGGAAAAGCAAGAGTGGGGGATGCAGTTGGAAAGGCCAGGCTGGGATTAGCGTGTCTGATCAAAGCACTGGACTGGTGGGCACAACGGGGCTCATACCAGGGTCATACCTTTCCTGAGGGCCTGAGGCTGCATCCGTCAGCACAGTCACCGAGTCTGCCCTGGGTCTGACCGGCTGTCACCCTGGAGACCAGATAGAGGAAGCCCTCTCAAGCTGGGCTCCAGAGATGGGAGTTAATTCAGAAGATAATGGGGGAGACTGCTGGGGGTTTGAAGACAGGAGAGTGCTGTGTGCAATTGAGTTAGATTTAAAGACGAATCCATGTATGAGACTCACACTGTGAGAGGTGATTACGGGCTGCACCAAGGTTGCCTGGGAAATTCCAATGAATCACATTTATTCAGTGTCTGAGGAGGCAATGGGAGACTAAAAAAACAGGAACTGCACAAACAGTATCACGCCCTTTGGATGGGAAACAAGAAGCTGACAGAAAGTGTGAATCAGGATTCCAAGACTGGTAGAAAGCAGCTACAGACCGCTGGGAACTGAAAGCAGCACCTTAGCACCTTAACCTGACGAATGTCACAAATCCACTAGCACCCCTTTACCTGGCCTCACTCCAGAATGCAAGGAAAGAATGTCTTTCTTTTCCTGCTGCTGAGCTGTTTTGGCTAAAAACAGCCTCGTGTCAAAGTGCCAATTGTGTGCCAAGGACCAAAAGATGAAAGACGGTATAAAACTGGGTTTCCTGGTAAATGTTTTGTTCTGGAAACCCTACCCCACGCCCGAATCCCCAACCTTCTGCACAAGGGTATCCCTGACAGAGTAACCAAGGAAGAGACATAGCCATGCCAAGTGATACCTTGTGTCAACTTGAGAAGTTTGGGGATTTAAATGAGAGACTCAGCAGGGAGCCAGGGCCCTTACTTTGTAAGGAAGCAGAAGAGGCTTGCTCTGGCTGCTTTTGCTGGCTGCTGCCTTGAAGTGTTGCCCCTGTGCCATGCCACCCTGCCTTGCAGCCAGCTGATTATAGGCTGAAATCTCCACAGACAGTGGGCTAAATAAACCTTTCCTTCCTTCATGTTGAGTGACAGGTATTTTGTCCCAGCAACAAGACAAAAATCACCAAGACACCAGGCAACTAACTGTCTGATGAAAGAAACAGAGCTGCCTGTTAGGAAGCTGCTCTCCCTTCAGCCAGCCTGAGAAAGTGGGATTTATCTCCTGCCTTCCTCTCTGACTAAAGGTCTTGGTTTCAAGTGCAAATAACAGTCTGGAAGAGAAGGCAGAAGGCTCATTACTAGCCATTCACACCTTGGTTCTTTTAGCAGGGCCCAAAGGAAGGCGGAGGCTCCAAGGTGAAGCCTGACAAACATTAATCATACTTCAGAGTAAACTGAGAAGTCATGCTCTTGTTATCTTGGCCCTCACTGCAACCCTGAGCCCCTCATAGGAGTACTGCGAGGACCCGGAGATGTCCGGTGACTTGCTGAAGGACACAGATGGTTGTGGATGGAGTGGGGACTTGAACCCGGGGCCTCTGACCCCATTGGAGCGCCTGTCCTAGTTGTGGATCGTTGGTAGCCGCTGAGGACTGTGGGATGCTGCACCAGGGTTATGCATGGTGTAGCCCTGAGAAGACCAGAGTTGAGGGCTCCTTGGAGCACATCACCTGTCTCCTCCACAAGGTCCCATTCCTGAGCTCAGAGTGAGATGAAAGAATGGTGGGCAGTAATCTCCGGCCACCTGTCCACCCTAAAACTCACCTCTCCATCCTAGTGGTTGGCTCCTCAGGCCACCCCTGCCCTGGAGAGCCTGCCCACAGTCAGTCTGGGCTGGCACTTTTTCTGTCAGAGGCAAAATTGCTGTATATGGGCTTGGCCCCTCCCACGTGATGCTGTCTACCTGACAAGAGAGCATGTTTACAGCAGAGGTGTCTGAGGTACTCAGAGCTCGAAGCTGATTTCCTGTGAGTAAGCTACAGTCGGAGGTAGACAGGACAACTCTGAACTTTGCCTGTTGCACCCACTGAAAGGTTTGCCTGCTGCATCGGGAGATTAATAGATTCCAGGCTGCCCATCTGAAGGACCCCCAATTCCAAATGTGACTCAATAACCATTCCTCCTCCCTAAGGCCTCAGAGGGGATGACCAGCAGACTTGCGGGGGGGGGGGATCTCATGCTCTGTTCCTGATTCAATCATGTCTCCAGCATATACTATAATTTAAAAATAAGTAAATATAATAAAACACTACCAGGATAAACCTCCATTACAACATCCTCCAGAATGACCCAATCACAACATCTTTCATGCTTTGATCTTTTTCATGGACTAATAAATGTAGCTCATTGAATGTAGCATTCAGGAAGGGGTCCCAGAGTCAGGCTCAGTGGTGGGTGCTGATGATACAAAAATGAATTCAGTGTGATTAGGGGAACAATGTGGGGTAGCCAGGAAAATGCACACAATGAGTTCTTTCAAACTAGGGCTAAGTTCAAATTATGGGAGATGGGGAGGCAATGATTATATTTAGATAGAGGGGAAATGTTAAGCCATGGGCTTATCAAGGTGACGTTGGATTGAGCTTTGGACTTTCATCAGGATTCCTGATGAGGAAAAGAGGCAAACTACAAGTGTGTCTGAGAAAGGAAAGGCTGTGGCAGAGATGAATCATGACATGATGTGACACGGAGTACCGGGAGAGGAGAAGGAGGAGAGGAGAGGAGAGGAGAGGAGAGGAGAGGAGAGGAGAGGAGAGAGGAAATGGTTCATTATCTCCATTACATTTGGTGTCCAGCAAAACATAATTTAAGATGTGGAAGGAAGCACAGAAAAAGGGTTGCCATACTGAACACTTGGGCATGGCCACCAGAACTAGCCAGCTTCTCCTTTAGAAGTAGCATCTGCAGGAGAAATGCTGTGAACCAGGGAAGCCACTCCCAGCTCTAACAGGCTGGGGGATATTGGATGAGTACTCAGCCCATCAGCTGATACCTGTACAAGTACAATGTTCATTCCTCCCAGCAGAACACGCATGGCTTCTAAAGAGGGCAGTAAAGCAAGGCTTAATAAAGGGACTGTTTGTAAAAGGACGGACAACAAGTGAGGAGGAAATGCTAGGATCTGCAACAGCTGGAAGCTGTTATTACTCTTGGACTTCCAGGGACAAGAGGATGAAAATAGTAGCTGTGAAAGAGAAGCATGACCAGACATGTGGTCATTGCTAGGGAATGCAGCCACTGCCAATTGTGGCAGGGCAGGTGGAGCCTCGATAATGAATACCCCATCCTGAAACTACCCGCCAGTGCCTCTTACTGAGCACACACAAAAAGCCAGAAGACGAAGGGGCTGGCTGAGGCAGTCTGTACACACCATCTTCCCATATAGAGGGAGGACACAGAGTGGACCAGAAGGAGGCAATGGGGAATATCTCCATGGGTGGTAGGCTGACAAATTTATTTCAATAGTTAATTATATGCTTGTTGTAGTCAGGGATTACTAGGAAAACAATTATAGGACACATAGTTTACAGTATTATTTGTAATGGTCACCCAAGGAGTCAACTACAAAGAAAGTGCAGGAAATTTGTCCACACACTAAAGACCTAGACAATCCAGCTAACGGCCTGGGTCCTATGGAAATAACCTGCATGAATTCAGCTGAAGACTTACAGCCCATGACAGTGCTTCCCCAGAGTCCAGCGGCAGGTCTAGAGCCCACAACAATGACTCATGCAAGTTTGTTTCCACACATCTGCGCTGGGAAGGTCCCAAAGTCAGCGGTGGGAGCTATGCCAGAGGGATGAAGGATCCATGCCAGTATGCTGAGGGACTTGCACTGGAGCTAGAAAGCAACACGTAAAGTAAGGACCAGAGCTCCCCCAAAGTGAACTGTAGCCATTCTCAGCAACAAGGTCCGGAGCGCCTCCAATGAAAACAGACAAGTTCCTATCAGGGAAGTCGGCAGGCAACTCCTCCAGCAGAGCCAACAGCTGCCAAAGAGAACAACACTTAGAAGAACCCACAATGCCACCCTTTTGCTTTCTACTTCTCCTTTTCATGCTGGCAACAGTCCACAGGTGGACCATCTACACTCAGCACCACGCTGATTCAGTTTAGCTGACCATCTGTTTTCAATCCACCACAACGCTTATTTTCACGTATAATATACAGAATATCTATAGCTTTTATTGCCTAAGATAAGGCTAACACAGACATCTAAGTTATAAAAAGAAAATTTAAAAGACAATATTATATAATACAATGGGTGGTAGGAGGATATGATAAAAACCACAAAGATGGCATTTGTAATCCAGAAGTGTGGGGAATTTTAGGCTGGATGACCTAAGATTTGTTTCAGTTCTGCTAATGATTCTCACTCAGCACTTGTAGGTCTCTACAGAAACCAGAAGTGCAAAAATGTAGTTTCAGATAATTTTATATCAGTAAAATGGTATGACCACTCCACTACCCTTTTTTTTAGATTATCCTTCTTCCTAAACGCTAAGAAGAACAAAATGCTACCAAAGACTGGATCAAGAACATCTCCAATTGAAGACAACTCAAACATTTATCAAGGGGTTGAAAGAAATTATGTTATACCCATAGCTCATGGTTTGAATCTAAACTGTCCCCCAAATATCTGATGTGTTCAGAAATAGAACTTTTGTAAGGTAATTGGATTACGGGACCCTATGCTTGTGATGGGATCATAGCTGAACATGTTGTTAGGGCAGGCTTATGAGGGTGTGGCACGGAGGAGTGTGTTTTTGCCCACAGTTCCTCTTTGTTCTCTGCTTACTGGCTGTCATGAGTTGAACAGCTTTCTTTCATTATGTTTCTTCCTTGGAGTCAACCAGCCATAGACTGAGCCATCTGAAACTGTGAGCCAAAATAAACCTTTCCCCGTATAGGTTGTAAGCATCAGGTATTTTGTCTCAGCAATGGGACTGTGACTAACACACCATACTATGCAGCAACAAGAATGAATTACGTACAGACAGAATTACAAAACCAGTGTTGAGTGAAATAAATGAGGCACAGTCTCTACCACAGGATTTCTTTTACACAAAAGTCAATAATAGGGGCTGGGGATTTAGCTCAGCGGCATAAGCACCTGCCTTGCAAGCAGGTGGTAGTGAGTTCGATCCCCGGTACCGATAAAAATGAAAAAGACAACAAAAAAAAGTCAATAATATGCTAATAACCAATCGAGTGGAGGTCAAGAGTGATTACCATGGTGGCAAGAGGGTAAAAGTGGCAATGAAAGGGAGCCGGATGATCTTTGAGAAGGCAGGCTTTGTTTTGTTTCACCCTGTATGGCCACATGCTATGTCCACCGAGATAATTCAAAATGCATAGTGATGATATTAAAACTGTTTAGTTGGTCTCAAATTTCAATTTAAAAATGCATCAATTAAAGTATAAAGAAAAATGAAAAGCTGTGATTTTTCATTGTTGATCCTAGTAAAGTGGTCACAAAAGATGAAATTCCCTCTGGGACAAGCAGACATAAAATGTCCTACCTGGTCAAAGGCTCGGTTACTTCTCCCATGCCCACCAACGCTCTTCTCCAGGCCCTCTCAGCCCCCATTCTTGCTGAGCTGCTGCCATTCACAAGTGTTTCACAAATGTTCGTATGATTGGCATCCACGTTCCTCTTACTTCTAAATCAAATTTTCTAAATCTAGTTTTCCCTGATTGACCAGATGACTGATATTAGTATCTAGTCTTCCATGGTGCCAGAAAAATAGATCGGAGGGGCTGCCATGGAGTCCTCGGGAAGTCAGAGACTCCAGGAATGTGGAACATCTGTTGAGGAAAGCTGCAGGCCACGAGTGGAGCCGGCCCACAAGAAAGGCCACGTGGCTGACAAGGTCTTAGGTGTGGGGCTGCCCAAGCCCTCTGAAACTCACATTTCACCAACAGGCACCCAGGATGCTGGATATGGAGCTACAAGACTTGGTCTGCTGCATTTTAGTCTGATTCTTTTTTATTGCTCTGTTTCCCTCTTTGGGAATGCAAATGTTTGCCCTGTGCCTTGGGATTTTATGAACCTAGTTTTTATTTTTACAAGGATTCACAGCTAGGAGTTTGCTTTAAGTCTCAGGAGAGACTTGGGCTTGGATTTTTCGAAAAGCGTTGGAACTGTTGAGACTCTGGGGAAGAGATTATTATGTTTTCAATTGTGTACAAGGTAGTTGCACCATGTTAGGCAGAATTATGACTTTGTGTTTATTTGGAGAAGAAGGGTGGAGATGGGGTTGGCCCCATCACATTAATGTGATGGCTAAGCTTCACTGTGTTGCCTTATCTCAGAAATTGTCCAAGGGATTGGTAGACCATACTTCCACGTGGGTCATGGAGTGTGACTTTGGGTACCATATCTGATTCCTCACACCTTTCTCTCTGGCACTGTTCCTCTATTCTTCCTCCTGGCCACCAAGACCTGAGCAGCTCTGCTCCTCCATTCCCTTCCACCATGATGTTTCTGCCTTGGAGCCAGTTGGCCACGAACTGAATCCCCCTACACCTTGAGTCAAATTAAATCTCTCCTCCTTTAGATTGTATCCAGGGACAGGAAAGCTGACTAGTATAGTGACATATTACCTTATGTGGATTGTGGTATTTTAAATTGCCAACTCATACCTCTTGGAACTTTGAAGGAATTGTCTTGGGCTTAGGTCGAGAGTGTGCCTCGAGAAGTAATTTGCTTTTTAAAATGAAACCATTTATATAAGCATTTAGCACACAGCCTGGAACATACTAGGCACTCACCAGTCATCGTGTGATGACTGGGTGAAGATGAATAGAATAAGGGCTTTCAGAAGTGCCTGAACCTATTGATAAAATCTGCATAAGGATTCCGTTCCTGTGGGGCCATTTCCTCAATCCAGGTCTCCCTCTGCCAACAACCAGCTTTTCCATGATGTTTTTATCACTGTTTATTTCTGCTTCTCCTGTGATTGCTCACAGGAAACATTTCTAGAAAAACCTCAACAAACTGACTTCCTTTGTGTTTCAGGACAGCACACAAAGTCTATTCTGTGGGCCACCACTGAGCTCCAGCTCCTGCAGATTTGAGGAAGGAACAATGGTTCAGGAGGACAAGGAGTTACACAAGAGAGGAAGCCCTTCTAGGGACGCTGCTGCAGTAGGTAACCCAGGCCTAACCTGGCCACAGGGTCCTGTGAGAGGGGAGAGATTGCTGCTTGCATCCTCTACATCACACACATCCTCACTTGAGCTGAGGCACCCTCCTTCTGGCAGCTTCAGAGGCTCCAGGCCCTGGGAGAAGGCACAATTTCTGCCCATTCAACAAGAGCCATTTGGCAGGCAGAGAGAAACAGGCCATCTGGAGGGGCCTCAGGCCTCATGATTTGTACTTCACCTTTATCTACTATTAAACGGCAACAATGGCATTATAACAACGTAAAGGAATTTTTTTTTTAAGGAAAAAAGATTATTTATGATTCCACTGTCTCAGTGTTACAAACCACAACTGTTTTTCTTCTCATGTTTGGCAACCAAATAGGAAGTTATTTGGGGATCTGTATTCTTTCTCTTTTTTTATTCTTATCACTTAACATTCATTCATTCACTCATATTCATATTCTCTCTCTCTCTCTCTCTCAGCAAATATTCCAGCCAATTTAATTTGGACATGATTAATGATTCCTTAATCTCTGTGCATTCTTGCCCATGACCCCATAACCTTGGATCCTTGAAGTTGGGTTTTGGCAAAACTGTAAATGCAAAGGTTTTTGTGGGGATCCATCTGCATCCTTTACAGATCTTCTTTCTTCTCTAATAGGTATCCTCATCCCCACTCTGCTCCTTAAAATTGTGCCCCCATTCAGGGGGCCATTTAAAAAGTAATAGTATAGGTTCTATTTGTGCCGCAGTATAAAAAATTACATGTTCATGTTTCTAAATTGGAAAATATAGAAAAGCAAAAGAAAATAAACATCTGTCATTTATTTTTACTCCGCCTCTTATGTCCCAGTTTTGACCCCATGTGTTTGTTCTAGGTCCCTCTTCCCCCATACCCTGTGGTGCCTTTCAGTTTCATTTCAGAAGCTAACTTGAGTTGCACTGATGATGGCTGGATGAGCAAATCCTAGAAAGTTTATGATCTTAAAGTGTTAGGCACTTGTTTAAGTAAAAATATGAGCAAGCAGATAAATAGAGCATTACTTGTAGCAACTGAGGTTGACTAGTTTAACCTAAAAGGCTTTGTCTCATATAACTGGATAAAGGAAGAATGGGTTCAGAGCTGGCTTGATCTAGTAAATACAAATGTCATAAAGGTACTGGGTATGCTGATGCTCACCTGTTATCTCAGTACTTGGGAAGCTAAGACAAAAGAACTGCTCCAAATCTGAGGCCAGCCTGGGCTACACAGCAAGATCCTGTCTCTAAATAAATACATAATAAAAATAAAATTAAAGTGTTACAAAGGAAATGGTTTCTAATCCCTTTCCTCTGCTTCTCACAGCATGACTTTCTTCCTAAGGTCAGCTCTTTCTATAGTCCATATGCAAGCATTGTGCTATATATATCAGGCTGGATTTGAACCAGGCTGACTTCAAACTCTTGACAATCTTTCTGCCTCAGCTCCCCAAGTGCTGGGGTTATAGACTACCCGGACTGTCAGTGGTTATCTTAGCAGCAGCTTTGGAGGCTGCTCACTGGCTAGTTCTCATCTGGTGGGAAATGAAAGCATCTCTTCTCCATCATTCTGTAAATTCCTGAGATTTCCTTTCATTGGGTCATATGGTCTGGTTCAAATGGCCACTAATAGGACTACCGTGGGTAGCTTAGATCAGAGGGTCTCAAAGCCTATTTGTATTCTGAGAACTTCTAGAAATGACCAAGGTTTCCAATTAGCAATTAAAACACAGAATTTTAAATATTGTTAATTACTAAAATAATAGTGGTACAACACTAGCCTAGCCTGAGTAAATCCTTGGGTTTGATCCCCAGTGCAGAAAAAAATTAATAAACCCCATTATATGTTAACGCATTTCAAAAATTGTTTTCCAAAGGGAAAACACTGGTGATAAGAATGTATTGTTTTCTTTTTAGATATTTTTACAAATCTCTTTTAAGTCATACCTCACATATTACAGCTGACTATATTACTCTGCCTTTAGTCTGTTGCAAATTGTTTTGGGTGAAGTACATGAAGATAACTTGATTTCACAGTGATAAGAAACTGGAAAGGACAAAGCATATCAGTATATATTTTTTTCTTGTTCTGGGCATTGAACCCATGCCTCACATATGCTATGTAAGCACTCTACCACTGTAGATATTTGTGGATGTTCTTTGACACAACACCTCTACCAAAACCACACATCTACTACAAAATTCTGTGAGAGTTTCTTAAAGCTGTATTGCATTGTGGAATCTGAAGCTTGACTATGAACTTGTCATACTATTAAATTAAAATCCATTGCCTGCCTATGCTTTAAGACGTTTAACTGCCCATTAACCATTTAGAAGTAATAATTCAGAGTAAACATAAATCTTTCAAACAATAACACTATATACTGTCGAAAAATCATATATCTCAATATCAGAAAACTTTATCAACAGGCTGTCAAGCTCTTCATGGTTCAAGTTTTGCAAAATTCTAAATTTCTCTTCAAAATTGGAATTTTAAAAATCACTAGCAACAAATAGTCAATTGTTTTCCCTAAAGATTCAGGCTTTCTTAGTTCATTTTCAAGAAAGTATATCCCCAATACCCAAGTGGGCACAACTTTAGTTTGTCAGGTGTTTCTTAGGTAAAACTGGTGCTCCACAGAGATACAACTAATCAGAGTGAGAGTGGTGGCACACGTCTGTAATTCCAGCACTTGAGAAGCTGAAGCAGGAGGATGGTGAGCTCAAAGACACCCTGGGAGATCTAGTGAGACCCTTCTCAAAAAAAGACTGTGAGATCTATGCACTATCTGAGAATCTTTGGGGCAGGGTCATTTTGTGACTTGAGGAAATTAACATCACTGTCCACCAAATATGGACTGAGTTAATGGCTAGTGACTGCTTCTTAACAGATGCAGAACAGAAGACAGCTTCAAATTCCCTTTTTTTTTTTTTTTTTGTCTTTTTCCTTTTTATCAGTACCAGGGATCGAACTCATGACTGCCTGCTTGCAAGGCAGACGCTTATGCCGCTGAGCTAAATCCCCAGCCCCCAAGTTCCCTTTCTTCCTTACACCCACCTGACACACACACACCCTTTCAAGCCAGGGTGCTGCTGGCTCTCAAGGCCACTTATAAGGCTATCAGAACAGGACGGAAAGCAAGGGAAGGACCAACAGTCACAGAGAAGCACGTCTGGCCAAGCAAGCAGGCCTTGGGCTGGTCTCCAAGAGGAAAAGCAGGCTCCTTGCAGCTGTTGCCACCTCAGACAGCTGCTCTGTCCCCCGAGCCTTGGCCACTGGCTTGAAGTTTGTAACAGGTTTTCTTCCATTTTTTGCCCCAAAATGCTTTCAGGATCCTCAGCTTACACTGATTGAGGTACTGTGTTTTTCTGGCAAAACCTCTTGCAGAGGAGTAAACGCAAAGCTCTCCCATCCCTTTTTTTCCAATGCTTTTACTCTTGATCTTGACTACCCAGCATTCCTTGTTCCCACCAAGGGAAGAAAAGGCTTCCCCAAACCAACAGCTCTGCGCAAGGTGCTTCCAAGAAGAATGGCGAAGCTTCTGGCTTATATCAATGTATTTGGCTCAGGATCTAGATCTTTTTCAAACCGAAAAGCGGTATCATTCACAAGGCCCCAATGCTTTGTGTTTGATCTGATGTCACCCTGAAAGTAATTTCTGAACAGCTACAGTGACTTCACCTAAGCATCAGCAAAGTCCTGAGCACAATAACACTGCTGGGGCATAAGGTGCACATTCAACTCTACGTTAAACAAATAAAACACTGCTGCTTTTAAAAAAATTTTAAGCCTTGAATTTTGAGATTCACTACTATTTATATTTTTAAAGATTGTATGCCATTTCCTCTACAGAATAGGGGCGGGGAGGTGGCATCCGGAAGGATGGAAGTGCTGGCTTCAAGCCCAGCTTCTGGCACTGGTTTCGTGCTAATTACTCCAATAACTGCAAGTTGCGGTTCTCCGGGCTCCAGTGACCCCTTGCGTAAAACTAATGGATTGTCTTGGATAATTAGCGCGATCCCTGTTTCCTCCACCACGTGAGGACCAGAAAGGCAGTTCTGCAAGTCCCAGGACACGTGCAGCCTACCCTCGCGCAGGCCTCGCGGGCCCTCGGGGCAGAGGACCAGTAACAGGACCCGAAGGAAGCTGGCGAGCCGGCACGTGATCTCGTAAAGCCCCTTCATTCACTGGCTCCGCAATAACCCTTCTTGTGCGCCACAAAAAAACCCCACAACCGGCCTAAACTTTGCCTCCCACCATCCAATCGCGTACAGCGGTAGAACGAGCAGCGAGCACACGGAACCCCAGCCTCGCCTCCGCCAGCCCACGCGCATCCCAGCGGCGTGAGCCGGATTCCTCCAGCACCGCCCCACCGAGGGGCGCGCGCCTTGGGGGCGGGGCCGCCGGGATCCCTCGCGCGCCTCGATTGGCCTCCAGCATCCACGTGACCCAGGCCCCGCCCACGACCCTCCTCCGCAGCGCGGGCTGGGGGCTAGCGAACGGTCCCGGGCTGAATGGGCGCGGGCGCGAGCGCGACGCCGGAGCCGGGTGGGGGCGCAGAGCGCGGGGCTCGGGGCCAGCCAGCGCCCCCTCCTTAGTATGCGCACGAAGGCGGCGGGCGGCGTGGAGCGGCGGCCCCTGCAGCCGCAAACGCAGGCGGCGGCGGCGGCACCTGCCGGCCGAGGTACGTGGCGCAGCCCCCTCGGCGGAGCGGGGACCCGCAGGCTGGGTCCCCTGCGCCTGCTCCAGCTTGACCGGGCGGATGGCCCCGCCCCGACCCCGGCGGGCAGCGCCCTGGGCTCTGCGCCCCCAGACGAGCCAGGCGCGGGACTGGGCGGAGCGTGGTGGTCCCGGGCCTGGCCGACGGGGCGGGGGCGCGGCGGCTGTCGCAGGTGCGGACGCGGCGGAGGGGCCGGGGCCGGGCCGGGGCCGGTGGCAGGTCCGCCGCAGTGGCCCCTGGGCTCCACGCGTTCCGCCGCGGCTCGGGATTTAATTCATTGCTGGAAGCTTCCAAGCCCGCAGGGCCGGGTTCAGTCTTCTCTCCAGGACGGGGTCGGGGGATCCTCTGCGGGATCTCGGGCAGCTCTGCAGCCGCTGTCCACATCCATCGCGGAGGCGCGAGGTGCGGCGGCGGCCGGTGCCCTTCCCCGCCCCCTCTCTGCTAGCAACCCCGCGGAGCAGACGCCTTGGGCGACCTTTCGGTGGTGGCTTGGGTATTGTGAGCGCCGCTTGACACAGGCATGTCTGCATTATGCGTGTTTTCGAAAGGTTTTTAAAGCACATCGCTTATGAGCCGGATAAACAGAGAGGGGCGGCTTCCAGCCCAGACCCCTCACCAGCTGGGTCACCTTGGCAGACACTGATCTCGCGGGTGGGGAGCCTGGTCTCTCAGTCTGTGTTGGAGGCTTAACCTGCTGATGGCTGTGGTTCTGACTGTTAAACATTTGTCAGTGAAGAGGGCTCTAGAGAATCATTAACTGACTTGGAAGAGAAATTATTTTATATCTTGCTGTCTTAATTCATATATGTGACCTTTTACTTTGTTTTTTTTTTTTTTTTTCAAAACGGGGTGAAGTTTTATGTGTTGCATTCATTCCTGCGCCCATGTTTTTTGCTGGGAATTGGGGATATCAAAAAGACAGAAGATTACTCTTCTGTCCTCCGGTGTTTAGCCAAACTTTCCCCTTGGTTTATGATTGCTAATCCTCTTGGCAAAAAAATTAGGAATCCTGAGAGCAGCAAGAGGGATCCATTTCTTTTGAATAAAGGGGTGCAGGACAGGTTATGGCATCACTTGTGTGACTCTGAAGGCTTCACAACTCAGAATGGTACCTAACATTTCCAGTTAGAGAGCCAGGAAGCATCTCACTTCCAACCCTTGCTTGGACAAGGAGGAATTAATCTGAACCGCAAGCACTGTAATCAGAATGCTGGGGGTCTTTGTACATGGACGTCTGTTCCATTGGTGCTGCTCTTCCTGTGAGATAAAATCACCCTTGGAAGATTCTTGGGTCGGATTCGTAATGTTTTGTCCTCTAGGCAAGAAAACAAATGGGTGAGACAAGAAGACACGGAAGAATTTATGAAAAATGGGGGACTGGCATGAAAAATTCTAAAAATTACAACTATTTGGGGGATTGTGTGTGTGTGTGTGTGTTATGTGTTACTAGGGATTGAATGCAGAGCCATCACACTGATCTATATCCCTCAGCCCTTTTTAATTTTTTGAGATACAGTTTCACTAAATTCCCCAGGCTGAACTCAAATTTGCAACCCTCCTGTCTCAGGCTTCCAGGGATTGCAGGCATACTGAAAATTCTTAACCTGTTTTACACATGTTGCAAACTGTCCCATATAATAGATTGATGGATGTGAAGGATTTAGTGCAGAATAAGAACAAATTGCTTGTTCTTTGGTTTGCAGTTGCAGTAAGTGGAGGTTAGCTGGCTGGCTTTTGGAAGGTAGGTGGAAATGGAAAGAGATTCACCTTCCACACCTCCTGGCTCCTGGAGACAGATTTAATCCTTGCCGCCTGTGGAGACAGGATTGAGGTATTCAAGCTGGGGAGGTTTGACGGAAGTAAACTGTGGAGGACCACCTGCACTGTTCTTGTTGTACAGTTACCTCCACCTCAGCTAATCCTGGCCCTGTCTCCATTTACTGATCTATGCGGAGCTGGCTAAACCATTTCCTTCCCCCTTCAATTGGCTCTAAGCAATGTAAATACGGCTAGCTGAGGTGCTGATGCATACATAATCTTTGAAGCCGGGCAGCTGTGCTGTTTCTCCGTGCAGTAACCCCCAAAACATGGTTGAACCTGGTGGGATGAACAGCCATAGCTCCAGGGCTGTCACCTGGGTTCAAGTCTGGAGATAAGAGAGCAGAAAAGTTTGCATATCAGAGCTGAAGCATCAGTTCTGTAGACACTAAATGCTACCTCTGTTGTGTTATGCAGGTCAGTCTGTCTGCATATTGCAAAGGTGCTTGCAGCCCTCCTACCTAGCCCAGCCCAAAGTACTCACATATTTCCCACCATTCTCACAGGCACTCATCCTCTAGCCAGTCCCTTCCTCAAGAATTAATAAAATCTGGGTTAGGCCTGGGTTAATGCCTTTGTTTCAGTGATCCACTATCTAGGTTGACTTAGAACCTCCTCGGTTCCCCATAATTACAAAGTCTGCCTTAGTGTCTTTATTCTTGCTGTGGGTTGCACTAGAAGTGGTAAGGGTGGAATTAACTTGCCAGAATTCCAATTAACATTTCCATGGGATTACAAATGTAAATTTCCTGGACCATACTGAGGCCTGGAAAGGCTCTCTGTAAAACAACTGGGAATACATACACTTTAATAATGATGACAACTACCCCACAACTGCAGAGGAAAGAAAAGCAGGGGCAGGATCCGTGTGATTGGCAGAAGTCAGTGAAAGCATCCGCAGGAAATGGGTGGAGTGAATCACAGGATTGGCGTGGCGGGAAGCCATAAATATGCATGGTGCCACTCACCTTTCCCTGGCAGAGAGGCCCAGCATGCACAGAGAAAGGTGTTACAGAAGCAAGAGAAGAATGAGCTTGGAAAGATTCAAGGACAGTGCCATTGGACATTAGACATGTGACTCATTCCTTTTTAAAAAATACAGATACTAGACAAGTAATGGACCCTGTGGCTATTACTGAGTGATAATGCTTTCCTGATTTGCACACGGCATGGATTCAGTCCCAGCAGCAGATCAGGGGGCACAAACAGACGTATGGGAAGTGTACTGTTTTTCATAATCTATATACCCATACACTCAACCCTTTGATTAAGAAAGGGCAAGCCTGATGGGATGGCACACACCTGTAATCCCAGCTACTTGGGGGCTAAAACAGGAGGATCATAAGTTCAAGTCCAGCCTGGGTAATTTACCAAGACCCTGCTGTCCACCAAAGGACTAGGGATGCAGTAGTGGTAGAGCAGAAAAGAAAGGAAAATAGAAAGAGAAGGGAAAGGAAAGGAAAACCATGCTTGGACCACAGGACCTCACTGTGTTGTTGCTTCCAGTCACCACTTCTCCTAATTCTACCCTATCCTGACTTCCTTCTTTGATACTCTATATAAACAAAATTTTAAAATGTCTGTCTTCTTCCCATAAGCACTTGATGTCTGAGGCTCTCTTATGATGCTACGCGTGGTTGTGTGTTCATTGTCGTTGCTGTTAGTGGCCATATTTATCCCTGTACTGTCGTTTGGGCAGCTTCCGGCGTTCGTCTGGTGGTGGTGTTAATGTGTGCCTTTCTCATGTCTGTAACCAGGTGTGTCCAACATGCAGTCCATAAGTTGAACCTGCCTTGCTGCCTGGGCCACATGAGTGAAGAGTTGTTGTTTTGGGCTGCATACACAATATATAATGTAACTAATGTATATAACCCACAGAATTTCCTTTAAGTATTTTTTTTTATTATTGCACAGATGCACAGATGGGTGTCCAATCCCCAAGCCACAGGATGAACATATTTGGTCTATGGTAAGCAGTGGGGTTAATTGTGCAGGAAATAAGTGAACCACTTTATTCCAGCTTTGGGGTAACTGCATTGGTAGTTTCTTACTGCTGAGTGTTAAAGGTGACAGTTTTGAGGAGACCAAAGCAGGAATAGTTCCAACAGTCAGGATCATTTTTGCCAGGCTTGTGTCCCAGATGGTCTCAGGAGGTGCAATCACCTCTAAGCTCCAGGGTCTCTGAGTCCCACAGCAAGGCAGACAGAGCTATGGGGAACCTTTCACTCCCTGACTCTGACATTAGAGAAGAAGTTCTTGGGCCAAACTACTTAACATGATCTCAGCTTCCACCCCTCTTGCAGCAAACAAACCTGTCACCTGAGCCTTGTGACACTGCACTTCATCCTTTGTGTCTGTTTCTTTGTTCTCCCTGGCTTGACAGCCTCTGAATTTCTGTTCAAGAATCTCCCTTATCCAGGGATCTGGAGGAAAAGCCCATTTCTCATTGGAGCTTTTGAGCCATACAAGACATTTTTGTTCTCCTATTACAGCATGGAAAAGTATCAAGGATTAAGTTTTTGGATGGCTCCCCACTCCTACACCCATGAAGTCTTTTCTTTCAGGTTTTCACATCTGGAATTATGCAAGTTAAGTGTCGTGTGATAGGATTTGGTAGGCTTGATAAAAATAACAAATTTAAAAGGTCCCCTTTGATGAGATGGTACTTAAGTCTTTTGAACTGTGAAGGCTATTTTTAAGACTGTGTGGTTTTTGTAAGTAAAAGCTTATGTGTTCTGAGATCTGGGTTTTTCTGTTAAACACATAGAGTTTCTTTTTCCCTGGCCACCTTTGCTTCTCAGCCTCTGCTTTTTGATCTTCTCCAGTCTTGTTCTAAATGCCTTTTCTATTTTTCATAAACAGCGTGTCCTCTGTTCTTATCTACCCTCCAGCAGTAAAAATGTTAGGAGGACAGAGTCAGAGTGTGGCCTCCAATATCCTCGTCTTCTGCTTGTCATTTTCTCCGGTCAAGTTCCTCGTCACGTCACCCAGGGCTTAGTGGCTGGTGTGCTTTTCCTCCTCCTACCTCGGTGCTGCTGTTCAGTAGAAAGATAGCCTGAGCCGTGCCTATAATTTTAAATTTTCTAGTAGCTACATTTTAAAAATTAAAAAGAAACCTTTGGATTCAGGTCTCAGTCCCTGGAAAGATGAAGATACACATTTCTAATCTCTTAGGCACCAAATAACACCTGTTCAGACTACATAAAATAAATTATTAATGAGCTGCTTTATAGTCTTCTGTTCATACTGTCTTCAAAGCCTGCTCCTGGTCTGCTGTGTCCCCATCTGTCGTCGACATGTATGTTAGGTCATTTAATCTTCACTATTGCCCCAGGAGTTTGATACCAGTCTTACTCCCATTTTACCAAGGCACAGAAAGGTTTAAGAACCCGAGCTGGGGTTCAGACACAGGCCTGGAGGTAGGAAACTAGGCCATCGCGTCTGTCTTTGCAGCGTACAGTACGCTCCCGACCCCCACCCTGCGAGATCTAACCCTGTGGGCGGCTCTGTTGCCTGTCCTGCCCCAGGAGAGATGTCTTCAGGATCCAGTGCTACTTAAAAACCCCCCAGCTGGGTGAAACACAATGATACTTAAATTGTTTGGTTCTGACCTGTGTTGTTCTGTTACAATGTCCTCTTTTATCTCAATCTCCACCCTTTTTTAAAATTAATCTATTTTTTCTTCTTTTTTTCAATTAAGGGAAAACTAAATTAAAAAGTAGCGGAATATATTATAGTAACTTTTTTGTTTTCGTATTAACCTGATTTGAACCCTATATTGCTTTCCCCATCTTGTTCTGTCTGATTCTACTATGTTCTATTTCGTTTGATAATATCAAGTTTGAGGATATAGGCAACCACTTTGAAAGCAATAAGATTTACTATGATGCCCATTATGGTTTGACTATTATCTTCTTTTGAAGTCCTGTAAGGTCTCCAGTGTAGGTTTTATTGGTCTTGTACTGTACTGTTTTGATCAATTTTATTATACCTGATGATATAGGCAACTCTTTAAAAATAGCAAGAGGCACAGCGGTAACCATTTTTGATCACCTGGTATTCTATTTTTACATCATGTACTATGCCCATCCTTCTGTTCTAACTGACTCTGTTCTGTTTAGTCATGTTAGGTTTTATTCTCTTCAAAAAAAGTAATAAGAACTGTGAGAGTAAAAAAAAACCAAAAAATGTAATTGTTATTTTAAAAAAGAGAGGAAAGGAAGGTGGTCTAAGGGATATAACTGTATGTATGTTTGAGTGTGAAGGATGGAAAACCATATTACTGAGCTTTTGTTGATCATTGAACGGAACTATCTGCAATCTCACTGTATGAATGTCCACTTTATATCATCTTAAGAACCTCACCTTTAGGGGCTGGGGATTTAGCTCAGCGGCATAAGTACCTGCCTTGCATGCAGGCGGTCGTGAGTTCAATCCCCGGTACCAATAAAAATGAAAAAGACAAAAAAAAAAAAAAAAAAGAACCTCACCTTTGCCTGCCCTTTGTGGGCCCGTGGGATCTTGGTTCCTTTAAGATTGCCTGCAGGACCCCCATCACTTCGTGCCTTTATGCTTCTCCTTGGGGGAAGCCCATTTATGCTGGTCCCAGTTGTGAACTGTCCATTCTGCAGACTGAGCCTCACTTTTTATTTATTCAGTCCAATGACTTGTCTTGCCTTTAGTCTAACAGAGGAATCTTCTTTTAAAAGTGTAGCTTCTGGAGCTTACTTGGGGTGCTCACAGAGTGATCACAGACTCTGGAAACAGACTCTGCATGACAATGTGCTGTCACTAGCAGCTCCAGCAGCAGGCTTTGTTGAAGGCCAGAGGAACCCCACTGGAGAGAGGTGGGGTCCAATGGGCGGCTGTCTTCTCTTGGCCCCAGTCCTGTCCTGCTCCCTCTGGCCTCAGTCTCTCCGTGGGACACCCCTGCCTCTGTCACTAAGTCATGAGCTGTAGCAGCATGTGAAGCCTTCTTGCCTGCCTGCCATTGGTGACCTGAATTTGTTCTGCAGTTAGAACTTTGGCCCGCCTGCTGTTAGCAGAGCAGGCTTCTAGGGCTCTTCCTCCTCCCTGTCCTCTGCGTGGTCCCTTGCTTGCCTTCTTGGCTCCAATCAGCTCCTCCGTCACCCTGCATTGCCTTGGTGTCAGTGGCCTCTGACCAGCACTCCCTTGGCGTGATCCATCCTGGTATGATCTCACCACTGTCCTGCTTATAATCACTATTTGGAGGCTTTGGTTTCCTTACACTGCATCTTTTTTTTTTTTTTTTTTTTTGTCTTTTTCTTTTTTATCGGTACCGGGGATTGAACTCATGACTGCACACTTGCAAGGCAGGCACTTATGCCGCTGAGCTAAATCCCCAGCCCCCTACACTGTATCTTTTGACCACTCTCCCCACAGACCCTGTGGCCTGCCCCTCTCCCCTTTATCTCTCTGAAATCTTGCTTACCCTTCGGGACCCGTTCATACATCCCTGCCTCAGGAAAGCCTCCCAGATTTCCTTGGTGGACCTGTGGTTTCCAGCCCAGGACGCTCAGGCCAATGGCAGCTCCTCAGTTATATCATTTACTTCTTTGAGTATTTGGATCTTTCTAGCTTTCCTTGTAGATCCTTCATTTGAAAAAGAGTCAGTGTGCTGTTTATTTTTATAACCTCAGTCTTTAGTATGGGGAAGTACATTGTGTTTATTTAAAGGATTATCAAATGAGCAAAGCAGATTATAAAGCAACAAAGGCCACTCCTCACCTGAGGCTTTATGACAAAGCCCTAATAAAAGGCAGCCACTGTGTCAAAAGTTAACATCCTGCTCTGGAATTATTCTAGTTGTAGAGCATCCTTAGGAGAAGTGAGAAAAATGTGCACCCCAGCTCTTCGCTGCTGTGGGGCTTCATCCCCCGCAGAAGTCGGGTCCAGGTAGGCTGCTGTAGACAGTAAGATATGCATGTGCAAAGGGCTGAGGCTGGTGGGTTGAGTTGAGTGTCGGCATGGGCTTCCCTCTGATGAGTGTCTGGTGAGTGTCTTCTCTGTTCTTCCTGCTTTCGAGTATTTTCTGAAGTTCCCAACTGTATGATGATAGAGCTTTTAATAATGTTTCCTGGACAAGGCAAATCGGCCTTCGCAAGCCTGGTCACACTGTACTGTGAGGTGGAGGGGAGTCGATTTTTGCCACAGTGGACCAGGTATCACTGTGTCGCGCCCTGTCAGCTTTGCCCCTGGGCGCGAGGCAGTGGTGTGACTCTGGCTCTCAGCTTTGGACGTGGCGTCTCTGCTTGCTGCCATGGCCACCTAGCAATGGATGGGTTCCGAACAGGTCTGGAGTTTAAGGGGAGAAGCCAGCACGCTCCCATCACAAGTGTTCTCCCCTGAGCTAATCTAAAGTAGTCTTTCTGGATTTTCTCTTCTCAGTAGCTAAATAAATCAGAGTTATTCAAATTAAGTCTGATAAGAACCTCATATGCTCATTCTTCCTTATCCAGTACTGCTTTATCCAGCTGTGGTTTTATTCTTCAGATTTGAATTTGTGACCTCACACAAATTTTATCCTTCTCCCTGTAAGAAGCCCTTAGTGAGTTCTGAAAGGAGATTTGATGATTCATTTATTTATTTATTCAGACTGAGTATTTCCCATCCAGTTACTTACTAGTTACAAACCTGACAGTAAAGAAACCTGGCGTACATTGCCTTTAACCAACTGATCCAGTTAAATGTCACCAGCCCAACTTCATGTGGCCCTAAGAAAATACTGTGAGAAGCCTCACGTCTTGTGATATTTCAACTAAAAATGCATGGCTTGAATTTAATTGTGAAGAAACATCAGACAAATCCAAACTTGAGATACAGCCTACAAATGCAACTATATTTTTCAAAAATGTCAAGGTCATGAAAAATAAAGGAACCAGTCCAGATTAAAGGAGCCTAAGGGGACACTGCAGGGAATTCTGCCGGTAACCCTGGACTAGACCCTGGAACAGAAAAACTTGTTTTTGTTCTAAGGTCATCATTAGAACTACTGGAGAAATTTGTATAAGGTCTTTTTATTATTCCAGTATCTGATCAATGTTAATTTCTTGATTTTTATTGAAAATTTTAAATGAAAGCCTGCCCAGACTGGAACATGTCTGGACCTACCTGGTAATGAAATATTCCTTCCTTTGTGTAAACTTGTCTTATACGATGTTGACCGGAGCCGCGGGAGACAGGAGACCAAACTCGAGCAGGATCAGCTCTCAAACTTTATTGCGTACAGCGAACCGGACCTAACAAGGTCCGCCACCCTCAACGTTGGTTCCTCTTCCGCCCGTTGGGGGCAGGAACAACCTCTTATAAGGAGAAGCAGTATCCAATCACAGAGAAGCGCACCTAACAAGCTGATAGGCTAGCGTCACGGGTAACTGGGCAGACCTGACAATTTGGCGGGCTTGTTCAGGCCGGGAAGAACCCGGAAGCAGGAAATGGGCGCCATCATAGGCGGCTTCCCACATCTCCCCCTTTTTTATTTATTAAAATAGGATGGTCTGTGGGTCCCTCCAAGGTGTCTATGACCTTGTTGCTGTTAGACACCTAGGAGTGGGCCTACCTTGTAGGCCGAGGCATGAGAGAATGTAGAGGTCTATACCCTGCTGTGCATCACCCTGTTTTGTGCATATCCTTGCGCCAGGACCATGCTCAAGGTGAGTGGTTCATTTTTTCGCAGGGCCAGGCTTTTGTGAACCGAACCTGGATGCATATAGACATTCATTCCTGCCTTCCCCCCAACCTTTGGGGCGGATGGCACTGCAGTACCCTTGGTCTCGCATCTCAATGCCAATAATTTGACTCCAGAAGGGACCCCTGGCCTTATAGGCCATGTATATCTGAGTGGAGCCTGTCTTAGGTTGACCGGGAGGGCTTTTCCCGTCTTACCCGTCATTGGCTTGCCCACTCAGCTCTTATAGCTGATGTTCTGCAATGTGAAGGAGATATGCGGCGGCCTGCTGGCCTGATGGGCCACCTGCTGCCATTTGCATGGCTGCCATAGCTGTGATCTTAACCTGCTGCTGAGTTTGTATGAGGCGATCTAACAAGCATTTAATAACCACAAGCCCTACTAGGATAGCCATGGCAATTAGCATAATCAAGGACTGTTTGATTGATGGTGTAAACCCTGGGTGAGGCGGGCGAGGCCGCCGAAAAAGGTGCCAATGTGGGCGGGTGGTGCCAAGGACCCCAAAGATATTGTGGTGGTTCTGTGGAATCTGAGCATATCACAGGGGTGATTAATAGGAACCCACAGAATAGAAAAAACTCCAAACCAGACATTTTAGTTTGTAGATGGTCTCGGGCGCTGAGCGTCGGTCCCAGAAGGGTCGAGTTGACTTGTGTCCGCGGGCTTATCCTCCTGTGCTTTATCAGGAACTGGTGGGGAGTTTACTGCTCGCGTCAATCTTTCCGGGACCCACAGCGGTTCGCAGCCTGGTTCCTGTGGGAAGACACAAACCGCACCTCGGGTCCAACTAACCACTGGATCCGGGCCCATCCATTGTCCTGTAAGGACATCTTTCCATCTCACCAGCCCTTTGTCGGCCGGGGACGGGTTATTGTGCTCCATGGCAGGGGAATGATTATTATGATTAAGGTTTAAAAAATTTATGGTAAAGAGTGCCAATAATATTCTTCCTTTGGGCGTTAGGCTGTGGCCTATCCCCTCTTTTTGCTTTTGTAAGACACCCTTGAGTGTCCGATGTGCCCGTTCAATGATGCCTTGTCCTTGAGGGTTATATGGAATGCCATGCTTAAGGACAACATCCATTTGTTGACAGAATGTTACAAAAGTTTTGCTGGTGTAAGCAAGACCATTGTCTGTTTTTAATATATTGGGCTTTCCCCAAGCAGCCCAGGCTGCAACACAATGATTAATAGCATGGGTGGCCCTTTCTCTAGGTTCTGCCTAAATATTGTCCGGGGGAGAGGCAGGCGCGTGCCAGCTGGGTCCAATCTCCAGGAGTTAAAAGCAGACCTGCCAATGCCTCTAAAAGCGCCATGGTAAATGGCGCATTGGGCCCATAAGCTGAAACTGCGTCCTTGATAGTTTTAAGTTGTTTAATTTCTAAGGGCTCATAATATCCTCTTCCTCCCCTGCCTCCTACTTGTACCGGGAATGCATGGAGACCGGAACACTCAAAGGAAAGCCGCGACCATACCCTCTGGTGGAAGGAACGTGAACTTGCCAAAGGGCGGAAGGGCTTAAGCTCCTCCCGTAAGGCGGAGTAGCTCGAGCAGGGTGGTGTTTGGTTCCCCTTTTTATCTTCCCGAGCCCTGAATTCCTCTTTAAGCTGTGCAGGAGGGTCCTGTTTAGCGAAGACAACCTCCTCTTCTGAACCTTCCGAATCAGAATCAGAATTAGAGCCCTGAGGGTCCTCCGGAGACCCACAATCGGCAGTGGCTCCGGGCTCCTCTGAGCATTCCGATCGAGCTCTATCAAAAGCCTGTCGGGCTGTATTAGCGAAGCAAAAGCAAAACAGATGCAAAGGGAAAAGAAAAGAAAAAAAAACCCAGCGTCCACTCGTGTGGCGCTCAAAATCTGTTAGGTGCGTCCACCCAACCCAGGTGACCCAGTACTCACCTGTCCCGGGAACCGCTGTATCTCACGTAGCTGATCAGGGTGAAGAGAAGAGGCGCTCGCGGCCTTCCGTTGTTATTGGGCCAGGTCCTCCGTCATACCGCAGGCGACAGCAATCACACCTCCCGGCCAAAGAGGCACGTCGCTGAGTCTTTTACCTTTTTCCCCGTACGGGCCACCAGATGACCGGAGCCGCGGGAGACAGGAGACCAAACTCGAGCAGGATCAGCTCTCAAACTTTATTGCGTACAGCGAACCGGACCTAACAAGGTCCGCCACCCTCAACGTTGGTTCCTCT
This sequence comes from Cavia porcellus, assembly GCF_034190915.1. NCBI lineage: Eukaryota > Metazoa > Chordata > Mammalia > Rodentia > Caviidae > Cavia > Cavia porcellus. Next base: position 38,070,993 of record NW_026947501.1, on the reverse strand, counting down.
TCCGCCCGTTGGGGGCAGGAACAACCTCTTATAAGGGGAAGCAGTATCCAATCACAGAGAAGCGCGCCTAACAAGCTGATAGGCTAGCGTCACGGGTAACTGGGCAGACCTGACAATTTGGCGGGCTTGTTCAGGCCGGGAAGAACCCGGAAGCAGGAAATGGGCGCCATCATAGGCGGCTTCCCACACGATGTAACTTAAAATGTAACACAGCCTTTCTTCTTTTGTATAACCCTTGCTTTGTATAGCGGATGGCTTTACAATGTAATCTAAAATGTTTAAACTCCCTTAGGAACCCAGGGTGTCACAGCAACCCTCCAATCACAGGGCCCTGAATCTGCCTTTGTACTTCACCTTGCTTGCCCATAAAGGCCCTGGAACCCCCACCTCCCACCCCCCACTTCTACCAAAGGGGCTCTGGCTCTTTGGGAGAGATCCTAGTCAAAAGCCCACCTATGTAATAAACTGCCTCCTAAACCTCGGCACTGGCACGGTTTTTTCCCATGTTTGTTTTGGTCTGCTTCTGTAACATTATCATTTTACTGTATTTGTATAAAGAATGTCCTGGTTTTTAGGAAATACTAAAATTTTCAGGGTAAGCATCATATCTTTTAAACTTACTTTTCAGTGGGTTAAATAAGTAGACATGCCTCATACTAATAGGAAGACAGCGAAATGTGATAAAATGTTAACAGTGGGGAGGAGTCAGGACAAGGGGTAGATGGGAATGCTTTATACAGTATTTACAACTTTTCTGTAAATCTGACATGATACTAAAAGGTAGGTATAACAGTGCATCCCTGGGGCTGCAGCTCACTGATAGCAAGCTTGCCTACAATGTGCAAGGCCTTGAGTTCCATCCCCAGTACTAGAAAAAATTGAGGGAAAAAAATATTTGGAAAAAACCCAGCCCTAGCACTGTAGCAGCCTCACTGAGAAGCGGTGATGGGGCTTCCCCACGTCTGCCCTTCTAGGGCCTGTTATGGAAGTCATTTCCCTTGTTGTTGAACTCTTCTCGTAATTTGCTTTGCCTCCTCTGGCCACAGCAGAAAACAAGGTGGAAGACAGTGTGCAAAAAGTATGGCTTTAATAGATCTGAAGACCCCCCCACCCCCCGCTGCTGCTGTTTAAGGAGCTTCATGAGTCTAGCTGTCCACAAGCATCTGGTCAACTAGCTCAGAGCCACACATTTCCCTGATTCGCATACAGCTGTTCCAAGAACAAGACTCCCCAGGCAGGATATGATCTGTAAAGAATATTTAAACACAGTTGAAGGGTTTGTGCACAGGGCTCAGTGTCCATCATTGTGTTTTGGTTGAGCCCTTGGGAGAAAATACGGGACAAGCCCTCAAGAGTGTACATCTTATTCAAAGTCAGCATTTGCCGTTTACAGATGGGTCTGTCCCTCATCTTGATAGCACCTCAGGATGTGTTTGGCCAGCAGCTGCACACATCTTTTCTCTTCTGCATGGAGACAACCCCCACCTTTTCAAACCAGTTTGGGCAAGCCTCTATGCTTCTGGCTAGATTCTCTTGGATTCAGAGGAGATCTCCAAGCTGGAGCCTGCAACTAGGTTTGTGGGTGAATCTCCTTTTTAGTGTTTGCAGGTTCCCCAGCAGCCTAGCCCAGGGTGCAGTGGGGCAAGAACAGTGATGAGGCTTCTGTCCGTTTTCGTGTCTTCCTAATTCTGCCTTCCAGAATTTCCTGTCTTCACCCTGTTTCTGTACTCTGTGTCCCTCTGCTTTCTCCCCGTTCATGTTCTTCCATCCATCTTTTCCCACTTACTCCCACTGCCTTTCTCTAAGTGGTCCTCAGGGTTAGCACCTGCTGAACAGGCTATGCTGTTTCTGGTTCTTACTTTGAAAAGTAAATCAGTGGAAATCATAGCAACATATTTGTGGAGGAAGGACACTAGAAATGTTCTTACGCAAGGCGGCTTTTTACAGATTGCAAACATTCAAGAGATTAAGTAACTGGGTCACTATCAAATTACCAAATGATTGAGCACTTTATCTCTTCTGTTCTAAAATAAAAATAAGCAAACAGATCCTGTTGCTGTTTTTCTTCTGGGGCTGGGTGAGGCCACTAGATTCTGTTTATCTTCCCTACACACACTTGCAACAATCTTATTTGGAAAAGCACTTTAACAAGTGCTCAGTAGTTAATATTGGGTCACCGGGAAGGCCACATCAGCCTCTTGTTAGGACCACATGGTTTTGGGTTACCTTTCTGCAAGAATCGATTGCAGACCACTGATGGGTGTCCTCCTGTGCGTCCTTCATTCACTGCACAGGTGCCTGCTGAACACCTTTCACACGCTAGGCATTATGATAGGTGCTTGAGTACAGCAGTGAGCAAACGGGCAATCGTTACTCTAGAGACCTCATGTTTGGGAGCAGAGGTTGGTTGTGGGGCATGCAGACATGAGAGCTGCAAGAGGCTGGTGTGCCTAAAGTGGAGTGGAGTGAGGAGGAGAGGGGGCAAAGACCCAAAGACAGGAGCTGCCCTGGTGGCACCTTTGCCACTATGGTAAAATCTTGGAAAAATACAATTTGGAGTTGGTGAGCATGTTCTAGTTTGGAAGGCTCCGAATCCACTGCTTTATCACGTTTAGACTGATGAAAAGCCGCGGGCTGAGTGATAGTAATAATGGCTTCTCTGTGTGGAGGGATACTGCACACCGCAGAATCACTGCAGTGCTTGCGTCTTGGTTGACAGACAGAATTAGTAGTGTAGATTGTGCACTTACACAGAAATGTTTTTTAACTTTTCACTGTAGAAGACCCTGATATCTTTGTTCAGTTTGTAGGAGAATCTAAAGCCCTTTAGGTTAAAAACTGTTGGTAGTTCCATGTTCTTTTCTCCAGCTGTGAAAAACTTGTTGGAGAGCAAGATTTTTCGAAGTGTGACACTCACCCACATAAGTCAAAGGAACTTCCTTTAAAGTACACATTGGGCCTCCTCACCTGGTCCTACTAGGTTTATGTTCTGTGTGAAGTGTGAGGGGCTGTATATGTTCGATTGGAGAATCTCTGGCAAAGACATTGGTGGAGATCTTTCTAATTTAAACTGAATAAATATTAGACTCTCCTGGGAGATGGTTGGGTTGAAGTCTCAGCACCAGTGTCCTCATCCGTATTTTTTCTGTGGTTTTGGTATCATGGTGTCACACTGCTAAAGATCAAGTGAGACACTGCCCTAGTAGCAATAGAAAAGGATGATAGAGTGACTTCCTGGGAAGGGGTAATGTCCCTGAGGAGGGTGATGGTGGGGGAGAAGTGAGGTGCTATGTTGGTCATCTTTCCTGTTGTTGGGACAAAATACCTGACACCCACCCCTTAAAAGAGGAATGGTTTGCTTTGGCTCACGGTTTCAAAGAGCTCAGTCCATGGTTGGCTGGCTCTGAGGCGGAAACATCATGGTGGAAGGGTATGCCAGAATAAAGCTGCTCATTTCATGGCAGCCCACTCAGATGCCAAAAATGTACCGAACTAATCCTCTGAATGGTTCTCAAGGCAATCAAGTTGTCTATCAAGATCAATAGTGACTTAACTAAGAAAATAAAAGAAGTTAGACTTTAAGAGATAGGAAGGCAAGGAGATAATGAAATGAAAAGAATCAAAATGTAGATAGTCATGTACCAATTACCAACAAAAATCTCATTCTGTATTACTAATACGTGCCAATAAAAACTGATAAACATTAATCATCACAGAAGTTTACGTCAAGGTGCTTGACTCATGTGGGTCCAGGAACGGGAACTCGCCTTCCACCTCTCTCTTGCAACAGCTCTGCCCTGCTGTGAGCACCTCACCTGGCTCTGTGTGGGCTCAGGCCCCGCCTGTCTGTTGATTTCCATGCTTTTGCACAAGTAAGGATAGAACTACCAGCCTTGATGAATCAAGAGTTCTTGAGCTTATGCAACCCAAACAAGACAGAAAAATATTAGGTATGAAACTCAAGTGTCATTAGTTTCAGTCGTTCAGATGTTTACATTGTCATTAAGTCTTATTACCTAGATACCCTTAGTGACTTTTGAAAATAAAGCAGCGTTGAAAATGTAATGTATATGGAGATTATACCAGTGATTAGAAAGAACAGGGGTCATTGTGTCCCTCGGGATATTTGGCAATATCTGGAGATATTTTCAGTTGATATGACTGGAGAGTAGGAGGAAGACCAGAGTTGCTTTTGGCATCTAGAAGTCAGAGTTGTTTTTTAAAAAAATCCTGCAGTGAACAGGACAGCCCCTCACCCACTCCCACCCAAAAGTGTTACCTAGCCTAAAAGGTCACTCGTACTGAGTTTGAAAAACCTGCCGAGATCAATTGAATACTTCCCACTTGTGTTGTTATATGTGAAGAGTTCCACTACTGAAACTGGTTTGCAGTCAGCTACATACACTGTACATGGATGGAAGTCTGAGGGCAGGTCATCTAAAAGCCTAAGAAAGTAGTAGCCTCATCAACATGAGTCCACAAGCCACAGGTGTAGTAGGGGCTTGTGTGCTCTTGAGATGTTTATTGTGTACATTTGATGTTTAGGAATACATGCAGATTATAAAATGGTTACCACAGATTGATATATTTCTCATTCTACGTTTTGGAGACAAGCTGAAAGATGCTTATTTAACAAAAATCCCTAATAAAATTTGTTCTCTTTAGTTCTCGTGCTGTATATTAGCTCTAAACACGCTGATGTTTATCCTATGATTGAGAGTTCTCCATTTCCTCCCTACCCACCCCACTTACACTGCAGTTATTGCCACTGTCTCATTTTCTAGCTGTTTTGAGCTTTTGTCTTTTAATATAAGTGGAAATAGGCACTGCTTGTCTTCTTGTGTCTGACTTCTATGACTTAGCATAATGTCCTCTGGGTCCAAGTGGCAAATGGCAGGATCATAATGTCGCCACCTCAAACTGTCCATCTTGGCCTTGTGCCTGTACCCCTCCTCTCTCAAAAACCACATTAAGGACAAAAGAAATAAAAGCAGGGCAGGTGGCATAGAGATGATCATGGCTTTCCATTAATAAACTGTCAGTCAATTTTCTGTACTGTAATGAAATGCCTGAGGCAATAAAAGAGATAGGGTTTATTTTGATTCCCAATTCTAGAGACTCCAGTCCAAGATGGAGTGGCGGTAGAAGCATCTGGGGGCTCAGTCCCCTCCAGGGGTATCCTCCAGTGAGGCTGTTGGCAGGGTCCTGAAGTGCTGTGCTCTTCCCAAAGGTCCCTTTTAGACTCTTGTCCTGAACAAAGAATTGAACAGGAAATGAAATAGCAAGGTTTTACATGAACTGAAGGTTAAAAAATTTTTTAAAAAAGCAGGCAGAAGTGCTCTGAAGTGCTCTGCAGTGTGGGTAAAGTAGGACAGGAAATAAACTCTGTGTGTAGTTTGGGCCAGGGAGAAGGCTCACAGTGGCCGTGCGGTTAATAGCCACAGCCTTTTATGTGTTCCATTCTGACGTCAGATCTAGGCCATCCTGTCAAAACCCCACTCGATCATGTGCCAGAAGAGCTGAAGATAGCATTCTCTGATTGGTACCAGGTATAGGGCTTCTGCCTGTGTCCTGGGTCTCCATAATGACGGTCACAGCTGCGTCACACCCTAGTCTCATGCCCAAGGTCCCACTCTCAAATGTTCCAGCACCTCCCCAAAGTGCCATCCTGGGAATCAAGCTTTGTAGCACTCAGGCCTTTGGAGGACACTGACGCAAACCATACTATAAACCCTGAGTTCTCCAATGGCAAGTCTTAGGCCACCTCGCTGTTCATCAGTTGTTTATCAGTTGTACGTCTGTGAAGAGAACTGTCTGGGTCACTTTCTTCATCACTGAGACACAATACATAACACTTAAAGCTACTCTTAGAGATTCACACATTGGTTACGTGTATCCCTCATAGTAATCCACTGAGGCAGATAATGTTATACCCAGGCTGCAGATGAGCACACTGAGCCACAGAGAGAGTAACTTCCCCAAGCCTTATTGTGGGATGGGGGAAAGCAGAGGAGCTGAACCAGATGTGGGAATGCAGGTGTGTGTTCCTGTAGCCTTTCTGAGCCCTGCCCCTGCCACCCTGGTGACTGGGAACCACTGCCAGTGCCACTCCCATTCTTGCTTGAAGCCACTTGTCTGTGTGGCAAAAGAACATCGTCAGAACATCATCAGTGCCCAGCAGGAAAACACAAGCCACGGTACTTAATTCAGCCAGAGCGCCCTTTCGTACAGGAGTTGCCTGGAAAGCTGTTAGAAGGCTGGAAGACACCGAAGTCTGAAGGGAGTGTTCCCCAAAGATCAGGAAGCCTCTGTAAGTCTTGGGCTGAAACATGTTTTATTTGTTGCAAAGTCGTGGACATGCCATGTAGAAACGTGGGATCCTGGACACCCACTGCTGCTCCTGGTGTCACTTGTAGACACATTCGACACCCTCCATTGCCTGCTGCCATGGCTGCTGTTAGAAGCTCATCCAACTCAGGGGAACAGTTTCCCCTGCCAGTCTCCCAGCACGTCCCAGGAGCCCACCTTCACAGGAAGCCATCTGGGAAGAGAGTCTGGAAAATGTAGTTCACAGGCTCATAGTCCAAGGGGCAGAGCAGGACCAAGAGCCATCAGTACTACCCAGCAGAGCGTGCAGAGCCCAAAGCCCGGATTCTCACCATGCCAGCCTTGCCCTATGGAGGCCCATCTTGGTGTGGTTAGAGTATCAGTCTATAAAAACTGACATCTCAGAAACTTCAATTTTATGTACACCAGCAGCCTGCTGTCCCCGCCGCCCTGGGCTAGCATCCGCTAGGTAACCACGGAGCTGTGGTGTCTGGAAAGCTTCCCTGTCTCTCTTGTCCTAATGCTCACTTGAGAATCCAGTAGATTCTCCAGCAAGAGTTTCCTAATAAGGTCTTTGGCACTATTTTTTAAAACTACTCAAACAGTATGATACATAGGGGCAAAAATTCCTGCACTCTAGAATTGGTAAAAAATCTTGCTTCACAGCTAGAATTGGAGTTCGGAGAAACAGAACTGTTTCAGAAACAAGGAAAAAAGGAGGAAAAGAAAAAATATGTGTTGCCTTGTTTTGGTTTTTGGTATTTGGTTTTGTTTTGTTTTTAATGTTTTGGTGCTGAGGACCGAATCTAAGGCCTTATGCTTGCTAGGTAAGGTCTCTACCACTGAAGACCCCTGAAATTCTTAAGTATTAGTTTAGTTTATGATAACAAGACTTTTTTCCAAAGGAAATGACAAAATTCTAAGGGGCAAAAATAAGCAATGGAATGTAACCTACTATTCAGTCTTTTTTTTTTTTTTAAATCGGTACCAGGGATCAAACTCGAGACTGCGGGCTTGCAAGGCAGGTGCCTATACCGCTGGGCTAAATCCCCAGCACTATTCAGTCTTTTCAGTCAAGGAAAGCTAAATACAGTAAATACATTTCTTAGTATATAAATTGATCATCCTGGAAACTGGTGCCTGCGTTCGCTGGGGTATAACTATGCCTTTCAGTAACAATCTCTACGGAAGGTCTGTTCTTTTCCCCTACTGAGATGGATTAGCAGCTTTGCCCCCGAGGACGTCTGGGCTCCTGCATGCTGACCATTCTGCCCTCTTTGGCGCTGTCCTTGCCCTCCATGGGTTCCCAAGTGGCTCATCCTGTCTCTGTATTCAGTCCAATGGAAGGAGGTAGACAGTGCCAAAGAGTGCACCCTGAGAGTTGCAAATGGAGTTCTGCTTGGGTCCCTCTGGCTAGAGGTTAGCCCTGGGGCCACCCCCAGCCCCCAGAGAGTCTGTTGTCCGAATCTGTGTGCCCCTCTAAAAATCCTGAGTTCTGGGAGAAAGAGGGAATAGTTAAAGGGGGAAATGCACCAATTCCTACTGCAGTCTCTTTGGAATATCATTTAGATCTTGAAAAATTGAGGCTAAAACTAATTCAGAAGCATAAGTAGGAGCCAGAGGTATAGCCCATTGCAAAGGCTGGGCCTAGCTTTTGGGAGACCTTGGGTTTGATCCCTTCCCCTGCAAAAAGAAAATAAAAATTTAAAAAGTAGCTGAGAATACCCATGAATATATAGTTTAAAGGAAGTTTTGGGTTTTTGGAAGGACAGAGTCTCAATATGTATTTCAGGCTGGTCTTGAACTTGGTAGGCCCAGACTAACCTCTTAACTTGTGGCAATCCTCCTGCCTCAGCTTCCTAAGTGCTGGGATGACAGGTGTGCACCACCATGCCCAGCTGTCTTTAATGTAACTCTTTGTAAACCTTTTTATTATGGAAAATTTCAATTATAGACAAAAATGAAGCACATCATTGAGTAAACCCCATGTGCCCATCTCCTGGATTTGAGTTGCCAAGTGAAACCTAGTCTTGTCTCAGCTCTGTGCTCTGAATTTCTCTTTTCCCTTCCTGATTGTTTTGAAGTAGATTTCACATGTGCAGTTTCATCTATATACAGTTCTGAATGTATCTCTAAAAGGTAAAGGGTGGTTCAAAAAATTGAAGAGTCACATGCAATTGTAAGAAATAACCTAGAGAGGGGCTGGGGATTTAGCTCACTGGCATAAGCGCCTGCCTTGCAAGTGTACAGTCATGAGTTCGATCTCTGGTACCGATTAAAAAAAAAAAAAGAAAAAAATAACCTAGAAAAGTCTTGTGTACCCCTTAATCAATTTCCTACAAGAGTAGCCTCCTGCAAAAATATCTAGTCCCATATCACAACTGAAATGCAGCCATGGGTACAATCAAGATATGGGGAATGTTCTGACACCACAGAGCTCTCGTGATGTCCTTCTGTGGCCACACTAACCCCTGCCACCTACTAGCCTGCTCTCCATTTCCATGATTTTGTCATTTCAAGAATGTTAGAGATCAGAAAGATCATGTATCATAGATGAGCTTCTACATTAAGTCACCATAATTTAGTTTCATCCAAGGTTGTGTGTTTCAGTTCATTCCTTGGCTGGGGATGTGGCTCAGTGGTAGTGTTTGCCTAGCATGTGCTAGACACTGAATGAGATGACCAGTATCACAAAAAGCAAAACGAAAGAAGTGTCATTTGCAAGTAGTGGTCCACCCTATAGTTGTATCATATTGAGTCTCTCTTTCAAGAAGCATGATCACCTAAGGCTTCCCTCTTTTCTCACTCCCCTCTCCTGCTCTGTTCACAGCAATGCCAAATGATTACAACTCTGTGAGACTGAAAAACAGTTGCTCAAGGCCTTCCCTGGAATGGTACACCTGTGCTGAGAACAAAATGAGAAGACCCAGCTTGCTGCTAAAAAACATCCTCAAGTACGTACCGCCTTGGAGCCCTAAGATCACCCCTGGTTAGGTCAGGGGTACAGAATCCCAAGAAAAGTTCACTGTGAGCCCGGCAGATGGCAGATGCTGGAGAGGTGAAATGGGGCGAAGGTTCATCTGAAGGTCCAGCCAGGAAAAGATTGAGTGCACAGAGGAAAGCGTGTCCGTGCCCAGCCGCTGTACCTGGGCCAGGATCCTCGGGAGAACAACTTACAGCTCTGTTGCTTCTATTTAGCAAAAGAGAGCTTTCTCCCTTAACTGATTTAAACTAATCTATAAACACAGTTAAAGTCCCTAAGGACACTTGACTACCATTAAATAGTGAAGAAAGATGGACATTTCAGCCAGGTCACCTTCATATCCTAATAAATTGTGGAATTAGTAGAGGAACATGTTGGGCTTTTGTTTTTAACCGGCCAAACTAAGTTGAAAATTCTAAGGATGTCTCAATATAGAAAATCTTTATATAGAAAAGATAGAAATCCAATCCTTACATCTAGTCCCTGACTTAACATTACTAATTCAAGAGACACAGAAGGAAAAGATCAAGAAACACACGTGAATAAAGGCCTCCCTGTAGCGTCCGGCCAGTGTTCATGGAGGCCTGCAGCCTGCCTGACCCTGTGTCCGGTGCCAGCCGCGTGGCTGCAGATAAACTCGACCTGGGCCCTGTCTGCAGCTGGTGTGGACAAAGCGGACTCACGCCAGGGTACACGAGTGCGATACCCGGGCTGTGGACGCCGGGCTTGCTTTTAACACTTTTTCTTTTAACTTCCCATGAAGAATCCAGACAAGGGAAGCATTCCATGCACCAAATCGAAACACCCTGGGCTGGAGAGGTGAAAAGGTGCTGCTAAGCTTTCCAGATTCAGAATTGCAGAGATGTTTAAGGGACTTAGTACCCACATTTTCCTTCTACGTTTCTGGGGAGTATTTTTGTGGGAGTGTTACTGGGAATTGAACCCAAGGCCTTTGCACTGAGCTGCATCCCCAGCTTTATTTTTATTTGAGGCAGTCTTGCTAAGTTGCTGTAGGCTAGACTTGAACTTGTGGTGCTCCTGCCTCAGCCTCCAAGAGTGCTTGGATTACAGGTGTGTGCCACCACACCCACGTATCCTTTCTGCTCTTTTTTATTTCTTGCTTTATTTAATTTTTTATTTTATTCTATTTTGTTTTTTGAGACAAAGTCATAGCTTAGGCTGGCCTTGAACTCACTGTGTAGTCGAGATGGGTCTCGAACTTGCAGTGATCTTCCTGCCTCTGCCTTTGAGTGCTGGGAACACAGGTGTGCGCAGCCATAACCAGATGTCCCTTTCACTCTTAAAGATGACCAGTGTTACTAGTTTCTTGTGTATATGAGAAATATTGTGAGTATGCATGTGCAGGTATGTCTTCCGCACTCAACCAACCCATTTTTATATATAAATGGTAACATTCTGTTCACTTTAGCAGTATGATATAATCAACCCCAGAGAAAAATTAAGGTGTACGCCCAGGTTTTTATGGAGAGCCTAGTGAAATGGGAATTCAAACATCTTTTTATGGGGGAGTTGGGGTTGAGAACAAGGTCTGCTGTGAAACCAGGCTAGCCTCAGACTCCCAGCAATCCTCCTGCCTCAGCCTCCTGAGTACCAGGATTACAGCTGTGCCCCACCAGGCACAACCAGAAGTTATGAGAATATTCCTACCCCCAGTCTCTGACATCCTCCTCCTCATACTTAATATTCAGTATTAAGTATGAATCATGGGCAGTATATTATGCTAGCTGTTTTATTTTTAAAACTGCCTCTTTAGAAAAAAATAGTCTTCTCCTTACAATTATTTCCTACCTTTTTGATTTCCAAAAACACAGGATATTTAAAACAATGGTTCTGAAACTGTGCCTTACACTTTTTTTAAAAAAATATGTAATTTGTATCACCGGGGAGCTTAATAAAAATGAGAGTCCTAGAAACACATTGGCCGCAGCTGTTTTCCCCAAATCCCATGTGCACATGTGTGTGTTGAATGGTGTAAGTGTCAATTAGCAGATGTTTAACGAGTGTTTTTTCAGATGGTCTTCGGAACTAGTAGCACTGTCTCCCTCTACTCAGTCCCATTTCTAGGCAGAATTTGTTAGAAATACTACAAGTAGATTGTTTCTTTTGTATGTTATTTTTTTAAATGAGAACTGGTAAAGGAAGCAAAACGAGTTTTAAAGAAGCAAAAAACCTGAGATTCTGTAGTTCAAATCTATTACTTGTCCTTTTTCAATCCAGTAAGCTACAGTGTGATTTAGATTTTTTTGTGATACTTTTAGCAAATGAAAGTTGCCAGGAAATCTTGCCAGGAAGCAGCACCTTCTTTTTAAGCCGAGGCGACCTTAACAATTGTACTTCTGTGCCACGCAGTAGGCTAGCCCTGTTTGGTTTGTTTTCCACTTATTTCACCTTTTTTTTGTCCTATTGTCACATGACTGCATTATTATATCTGATTGATATTTCTTCCAGATGTACGTTGCTTGTGTTTGGAGTATGGATCCTTTATATCCTCAAGTTAAATTACGTCTCTGAAGAATGTGACATGAAAAAAAAGCATTACGTGGACCCTGACCGCATAAAGGTTAGATGTTCCATTGATGTGGTTTAAATTAAAACATTTCCACGCATACACTTAAGCTTAGTAATATCACTAATGCGACAAAGACACATTAATGAAAGTTTGAAACTGAAGGGAAGATACCATACTTAATCTTTGCATTCCCAAGTCAAAAGCATCCTTTTCCCCAAAACAGACCAACCAACTCATCTTCCCCATAGCACCGCCCGCCCATTCACCCCGCTGAAGCTCGGGGTGACCCACACACCGGGGCACCTGCCATTGAGATCATGTACCTGGATGCCGCTTGTCCAGTTCGGAGGGAATGAAGAAAGTCTCTTTGTACCACTTGTGATTCCTGGGTTGTGTTTTCAGTTCTAATGATTTCACATTGTGTTCTCAAGATTTTTCTTTCAGTCAGCATTCGTTTTTCTAAACTGACTGACATGTGAAATGCAGATTTCACGGATGACTGCGCAGCAACAATTAGCTCAAGGTGAAAGAAGAGATGGCTGTAAATAAGACAGTGTGTTAGGAGTGATAGCTGCCATGTGCGTGAGCTCTCCTAATCACCATGGTGCCCAGGGACATCCAGTGTCATCTCTGTCCTACAGACGATGGCCTGCAAAGTTGAGCACTTGCTCAAGTCCACACCTAGTTTAGCTAACTGTTTTGGTTCACCTACCTTAGTGCTTACTGTGTGCCAGAACCGTATTAGAAGTGCGTTAGTGACGGTAAGCCATTTGACTCTCTTGGTTGTCCAGAGTTAAAGGTGAGGAATTACCTGTACCTCGAAGCTGAGGCTCCTGAGGGTGACGTAAGGGGCTCAGGGCTCCATGGTGGGGTCAGGGCCAGAGACAGTCAGTGGTGTGATTTCAGAGGCTGAGCTCCTGATCCCTCTGCTTGGAGAAGCCAGAGGCTGCTAAAGCCGCCGGAGGAGGGCTTCAGTGGCTCAACCATGAAACCGTGCATGATGGCAGACTTCCTTGGAGACCCAGTTCTGTCCGCTGTGAGTTGCAGACAACGATCTCAGGTGTAACAGGGTATTAGCCCTCAAAGTGGGATAAGATAATGTACACAGAGCTCCTTTCCTCATTCCAAATCATTTCCACTTTAAATGCCTCAATCCTTTGCGGTACAGAGAGATGCAAAGGCGTCAGTGAAGAGCTCAGCCAGTACCTGCACCGGGCTCCTGCTGGTGGCAAGGCTTCAGGCTTCCTCTCGCTCTGTAACTCGGTCCCCAGATGTTCACCGCCTGTCTCGCTTCTCTGCCTTAGCGCATCTGCTCTGGTGCAGCAAGCTGTGTCCAGGGTCTTCTGCTTGGCTTTCCCTCTTCCTCCAATCTGCCTGGACTTGAGGCACCTGCCACCCCTTTCAGATCCAAGGCCCTTCGCCCCTCTCCTGGATCGTGTTTTTAGTCATCCTGCCTCTGGCTTCTGTTTTGGTTTTGGCTCCAGGGAAAGGCCTCGAATAATGGCATTCATCCTGACTTACAGATACGCTGTGAATCCTTCCATTTGTGTCTCTGCTGTACTTTTCTCCATTCTCCATGGGTCTTACCTTCCTTGTACTTGAGATTGAGCTGCTGACCATCTGACCGATGGCAAAACTGCGGTAGAGTCTGTGTTAGATGATAAGAGAGTGGGCCTCTCTTGGGCAAGGGGTGAGCACCCCACTGCACACGCACAGGATGGAAGTGTTTTCGCAGTGCCCTTCCTAGGTGAAATGCACACGGCAGTTTTAGAGACCTGGAAACCTGCAATCGTCTTTTCCTCTGAGTTACCACAATAGACCAGGGATGGTCTTCTTGGCCCAGCTGTGGTCAGGCAAGGGCTCTGGTTAAGATGCCCATTACTCTTAAAGGTGGTCTGGAAGAATCCTAGTAGACATCTGAGAAAGACTCAAGACCACATCCCAGAGCAACCTCCGAAGGGGTGGGAGCATTTCTGTGTCCTGAGAGAAGACCTGGTCCAGGGCACACAGTGACCAGTGTTAGCAAGCTAGCAGATGTAGTAGTGCACGCCTATGATCCCAGCACTTAGGAGGCCAAGGCAGGAGTATTGCCACTAACTTGAGGCCGGCCTGGGCTACAGAGTGATTTGAAGGCCACCCTGAGCTACATAATAAGATTCTGTCTCCAAAAAAAATTTTTTTTAAATGCCAACAATCTGGACTTCTGGCTTGTGGAATAATGGGACCCGCCCAGGTGGCTTTAACGACATAGATGTGTATTGGGATAGCAGCCAAACTCAAGGGAGAGAGGTTTGATGGTCTGTGCTTTGCAGCTCCTCTGTCACTTGCCGGTCTCCCTCAGGTGTTATAATTCATGTGAGCGTCTCTTCACTCAGCATGAATTGTGAGTTACTTGAGAGCCAGGGCTGTGTTTGTAAGAGCATGTGGTTCCTGAGTTTCCTAGAAAAGGACTTGGTGAGTCAAGGTTGCACTTATGAATCCTCTGCTCTCGCCCATGGCCCTGTCCCACGCCTCCGCTGCCTCCGCCTCCTTCCCCTCCTTCCCAACCGCCTGTCCTCAGGCACACCCCAACGGTCTCCTTGCAGTGTCCTGCGTTGATTCCCTCCTGGAGACTCTGCTTTCTTCTCTTTGGCTCCTTATCTGGCCCGTAAGACTCTGACTTGGTTCCTACCTTTCTTTCTAACCTGTTTTTGCCACCTGCTGGTGCCCGCCCTGCCTGTCTATTGACATAAAATTCACACCTCATAAAATTCACGCCTTGCAGCAGAGGGTGTAGTCACTGTAGTTTATTTACAGACCTGTGCAGCCATCACCACAAGCTAAGTTTAGAACATTTTCCTCGCCCCAAAGAGGAGCTCCTTTCCATCAGCAGTCACGTCCTATTCAAGTCACGCCCATGCCCAGCAAGTCCTAGGCAGCCACCTCTTGTCTTTCTATGGCTTTGCCTATTCTAGATATTTCATATAAAAGTAGTCCTACATTATGTGGACTTTTTGTCACTAGCTTGTTTGACTTAGCATAATGCTTTCAGGGTTCACCCGTGTTGTAACATACATTCGTACCTCATTCCTTTTTATATCTGGATGGCATACCATCGTGTGGATGGACCATTCCAATTATCCCGTCCTCACTGGTGGATGTTGAGGTTAATTCCACTTTGGGTCACTTGGAATAATATCGCTCTGAACATGTATATAAATATTTGTTTGAACACCTATTTTCAGCTTTTTGGTATAGGCCAGTGAGTATAATTGCTGGGTCACATAGTAATTCTATGTTTAACTTTTTGAGAAAATTCCAACATGTTTTCTAAACTGGTTAACTCAGTGTCTTCAGCATTTACTGCAACCGTCCTAGGAAGTGGTAGCTCCTTGGGTTTGGATTTACGTTTCCCAGATAGATAATGATGTTGAACATTTGTTCCTGTACTCATTGGACATTTGTGTATCTTCTCTGGAAAAATATTTACTCAATTTACTCCTTTGGCCATTTTCACTTGAATTATTTCCTTTTTTTATTACTGACTTGTAAACATTCTTTGTGTATTCTAGGTGGTAGTCCCATGCATCAAGTTTGTGATTTGCAAATAATTTTACCTATTCTCTGGATGATTTTTTCACTTGCTTAATGAGATCATTTTCAGCATGAGTATAATTTTGAAGAAATCCAACCTATCTTTTTTCTTTTGTCATTTGTGCTTTTAGTGTCTTATCTAAGAAATCACTGTCTAACTTGTTTTCTTCTTAGAGTTTTATACATTTATGTCTTTGAGCCATATATAGTGTGAGGCTGGGATTCAGTTTCATGTCTTGGCATGGATTCTCCAGTTGTCCCAGCACCTTTTGTTAAAAAGACTGTCCTTTATTGCTATGTTATTTCTTCTGTGCCTGGAATCACTTCCTACCCTTTGTCTTTGTTACGCATCTTTGACATCAAATCTAGCTCAGGACTTACCTTCCTGGATCGTCTCCTGGTCTGGATTCTTGAAACCTATTCAAACCTTAATTCTAACTTTTGTCATATTTTAACTTTTTCTTCTCCACCCACCTTCCTGGCAGGATCTTGTGAGAGAGGAGTTGTGTGCTAAAGTTTCACATTCGTTAGTATATACTTCTGTATATTAAGTTACAGAGAAGAGGGAAGGTATCAAGTTTAACCACAGTATAATCTCTATCTTTGAACTATCCACAGTTAACAGCAAACTCTTTGAGTACATTCAGTACTCAAATGTACATTGAGTACATTCCTATCCTTTTGAGGTATAGGACTGATTCTTCTGTTCAACTGTAAATGACTGAAATAAAGCTTTCCTTCCCCTTCTTCCCAAAGGATGGAATGTAAATTCTTCATTTTTGACTGATTATCTAAGTTCACTGATTACCTTCAGGTTAGACTGATCATTTTAGACAGTTATCTAAGTTCACAGCTGGACCAACAGCAGCCCTTCACAGGTACCAGTGCCCTGTCTTGATTGGCTTAAGCCAAGACTCCTGACCAATCACTGGCTAGAGGGGTGGGAATATCCAGTGGGCAGGGTAAACTGCCCAGATCCCATTTCCTGTCTAGAGAAAGGAGGTAGTACCTGAACCAAGCTGAGCAGCCCTAGAACCATGTTCCACCACATAAACCAACCCAGCCCTAAAGGGTTTCTAAAAGGTTTACTTCCTCCAGTTAAAAAATAGCACTAGGCGCTGGAGGTTTAGCTCAGCGGCATAAGCGCCTGCCTTGGAAGCAGGCAGTCGTGAGTTCGATCCCCGGTACTGATGAAAAGGAAAAAGACAAAAAAAAAAAAAAAACAAAGCACTAAAGATTCAAGTGATACATAAGGAATAAAGGGACAGTTTCTTGTCCCTTTTTTTTTTTTTTTTTTTTTTGTGGGGAAAGAGGAAAGAATAGGGGAAGAGTTACAGAATTTTAATATGTAAAAACTTCCATAACCATGGCAAGAGCGGTGTGTTTTATTCTATAACTTTAGATACTTTTAAATTGGCTTTTTAAAAAAATCCCACCCCCCCCCCTAGTTCTACAGGATTGAACCCAGAGGTACTTTACTACTGAACTACATCTCAAGTTCTTTTTAAATTTTTTTAAAATTTTGAGACAGAGTCTTGCTAAGTTGCCAAGGTGGAACTCAAATTTGCAAGTCTCCTGCCTCAGTCTCCATTAGTAGTAGCCATGCCCAACTACTTTTTGATATATTTGACCCTTTCAAAATGCTCTAATTTTCAGAGAGTCTTGACAGAACGTTTCACTTCTTTCTGAATTGTGCAAGGTGATAGAAATGGCAAGAACTGCCTATAATTGTCAGACACAGTGGTGCATGCCTGTAACCTTAGCTACTCAGGAGCTGAAGCAGGAGGATTGCAAATCTGAGCCCAGCCGGGGAACTTAGCAAGACCCTGTCTCAAGGTCAAGTTTTTAAAAAGGGTTGGGAATATAAGTCAGTGAGCCCTATGTTCTATCTCTAGTACCACAAAAAAAAAATTTTTTTTAAAGGAAGAGTTGCCTGTTACTATTTAGAGCAGAGCACACAGCAGAATATGAGGCTGAAAGTGGGACCAGGCAGGGAAGGAAAGAAGGAAGGAAGGTCTTAGAATCCACACTAAAAGGTTGTTTAATCTACACATCTGCTCATAAGTTCAGATGCAGATACTGAAACCATCTCTCACTTTCCCTGGCTGGAGGGATTGGTTGGTGTGGCCCTCACATCCTGCATAGCAGAGAGATGGAGTTCAGTACAAGTTCCCTACAAAGAAAACTCTGGCTCCTGGCTACCAGCAGAGATCTGATGCTTACCACCCTCCACACATGGGCCCATTTGAATGATCCTGCAGGGATATTGGCAGAAGAAAGTCTCAGAGCCAGGAGAGTGGGGCCCTGTTGGCTTTACCATTTATGCTCTGCATCCTGTGTTTCTTTGCAGCAAGTGAGGTACGCCCAGCTGAACCAGTCAGTAAGTGGGGCTCCGGCACCCACATCAGTTTTTTCTGTCCTTGGTGCCACCTCCCCTGATCCCCTGGGTGCCCTAGAACGTCCCAGAGTGAGAGATGGAGATGACCCTTGCCCAGGGTCCAGTGCTTTCCCCAAGATGACACTGCTAGTTAAACAGGTGTGGGAATGTCCAGCCTCTAGTATCATTTTACCTCTGGTGACACTTTCTGAACAGATAGCATCTGTGATACCATAGCATTTACTCCTCTGAAGCATGTAAGAGCAATTCAGTTACCGTAGAGGGTCACACCACCAGGGCCTCAGTCTCAGCACAGTTTGGGGACCTTTCAGTCCCCCAGGTTTATTCCCCTGAGCCCCTTTGTGGTCAGACCTCAACTTGACCCCAGCCCCAGGCAACTGCTGATTCTAACTCCTTGAGGTTACTATGGAATTCTTTTCATGGTTTTGTTATTTTGGTTTTAACAGAGTTTAAATAGCGGGTAACTTAAATGTGAATTAATTCTATGAATAGCTTAATCCTTGCCTCTGCCAAGCACTGGGCAGAATGCTTTGGGCATCAGGGCAAAGCCAGGTGGAAGAGACCAGAATCCATGTTTACAGAAGTGGAAGTGGAAATTAAACTTTAAAAGGTAACCAAAGCCCAGATCACGTGTGCTGTGGCAGCCGGCTCTTTCCCATATTTGGTTACCTCCAGACCCAAAGTCTACTCACTTGGGTGTCAATGCTCTGCCCTCGCCTGAATTCATTGTATTTTTATTTACTTTGCAGGGCCTCACGTACACCAGACAGTGCTCTACCTCTGAGCTACCTTCCCAGCCCATGTCCCAAGTTTAAAAATAAATAAATAGAACATTGTCTCTTGCTAAAAAGAATTATGCCACTGACCTATATTTTCGAGAAGGATGATTCGTAAAGTTATGGAATAAAAATGAAAGGGTAGCTTTTGCTAAGGAAAATGACTTAGGCTTTTTTAGTTCCTGTCAGTGAATTTTTACAGTGTGGTTTTCCATGGCAAATCGCCACACATTGACAACTGGAACTGCCAGACATCTATTTATTCCTTAATTGTGGGCAGCCTGCAAGCTCAGCCTGGAAGACTTTTAAGAACTGAAACCTTTCTTTGTATTCCTGGATTTGAGACAAATGTCGTTTAGAACATCGCCAGTTCCTGCATCCCAGGCATCTGGGTGACACCATCACATTCCCGTCAGTCCTCCTGGGCTGCTTTAGCTCCCAGTGTGGAGCTCTGTAGGCGGAGAGGGGGACATCAAACCACTTCCTGGCCCATCCCAGGGTCAGGCCACCACAATCTCAGGCTCGGCACAGCTTAGGGATCTTTCAGTCACCCAAGTTTGTTCCCTAGAGCCCCTTTTGTGATCAGGCTTCAACTTACCGGAAGTCCCAGGGTTACTGCTGACTGGGGTGCTTTACCCTTGAATGCTTTCCATGGCTTAGTTATTTAAATTTTGTCTGCTTTTAAGTGGGTTAGCGCGTTTTCCTTTCTAGGAAGCTTTGCTCCCAGGGGAGCAGTGAGGGGGCTAATGAAGATTCCATTTAGAAGAGTGTCCAAGGGACGTGCTCACAGCTTGTCGTGTGTCTTGAAGCCAGCTGAAACAAGAGGAGAAAAGGTTTTAGACATTTCCGGTGGCATTTAGAGCTCTGTTCACTCAGGTTTCGTTTCCAGCTTTAGCTGTGAATCAGGCACCAGAGGGGTTACAGCTGGAGGATGGCTTCAGAGCCTCACGCTGCTCACTGTCTAGAAAATTAAATTTGAAGCCTGAAATCCAGCTCTTTGCCAGAACAGAAATGGAATGAAATTTCACTCCTTTCCAAATACAATTTCTAAAGGGAAGGTCTGGTCATCCTGGAGCTGGGCACACATGACCGGCTTGCTCCTGGCCTCTTTCCAGTCAAGAGTTGATGGGACCACTTCTCTGGGTCTTATCTGGCACTTCTCATGCATCCCTTTCTATCTGAGGAGAGCTGTAGAAGTGAGCATTTTGGATGCCATTCTAGAGGAAAGACATGGGCTCTTTGGTCTCTCAAAATTGCTGTTTGTGACCTGTAGGGCTGGAGTCTGGAGATTAACGCATGTAGTCCAGGTGGCCCTGCCATTTCTCCTGCTTCTGCCCATCGGTGCCACGCATCACCTGCTTGACTGAGCCTTCCCCTGGGCACAGGCTCATGGCGCACATTTGCTTGGTTTCTGACTGATTCCTCACCGTGATGCCAATCGACGTGCAAACTGTTCTCCATATAGTGGCCTCCTGTGGGAAAGAGCTGTTGTTTTAGGGCAGGGAGAGACAGTCGGCAGGCTGGTGACATCAGCTCAGGTCTCCTGTGTGATGCCACCTGGAGCCCACAGAGTGAAGATGCGGGGGACCGACTTGCGAGGTGCTGCAGGAGTCAGCAGGGAAGCTGAGACTGGGAACATGCACAGGTTTGCAGCATATCTGAGGCTCCAGGAATACGGGTTTCCCTCGCAGAATGGAGGTGCAGGCAGTGGGCTCTTCACGGGTATTATTTCTTTTCTGAAGCTATGTTTGTTAAGTATTTGCACCGTGATAAGATAGGCGTGTGCCTAAAAAGGATCAGACAATGAAAATAATAAGACTGGCTGGCCATGGTGGCACTCTGGAGGCCCAGGCAATTTAGTGACTTAGTGAAACCCTGTCTCAAAAATAAAAATGGGGGGGTTGTTTAACAGTGATGGAGTTCAGTGCAGAGGACCTGGTTCAACCCCCTGTAAGGAAAAAAATAAAAATAAAAGACTAGATGGGAGAAAACACATAGTTGGTGCAACATTTGAAACTATAATGGTAAGAGTCCTCATCGTGTGGTACTAATGGAGTTCAAAACACCTGATAAATCCCTAAAAATAAGTACCCCAGACACATAGGACTTCACACCGTACATACACATATAGCGCACGCGCGGTCACCCAATGGGAAGAGGCGTGTGTGAGGCAGGACAGGCAGCGCGGAGCTGAGTCCTGCATGCTGAGTGACAGGGCGGTGGTGCCCGCTGGCTGGTGCCCAGAGGGAGGTGGGTGGGCGGCCAGGCATTTGCAGCTTGTTCTGAGTTCCTTGCCCTCAGCATGGCGTTCAGCAGCTGGCCTTGCCTATTGACACAAATCACTGACCTGTGAGAACATGCATCACAAGCCAGGCAATATCCACGTTAATAGGGCACTGATGGGACTGAAGGTGATTTGCCTATCCTGCTAGTGAAGATTCTGAAATATGAAGCCCCCTTTTTAAAAAAATTGTAGTAAAAAAATAGCATAACATAAAATTTATCATCTTAAGCATATTGACACATGCTACTCTGTGTTAAGGATATTCACACTGTTGTGAAAGAAATCTCTGGAACTTTTTAATCTTGAAAAACCAGAGCTCTATACCCATAAAGCAACTCCCTCCCAGGCTTAGTTCCTAGCCATTACTAGTGTGCGTTTGTATGAGTCTGAGGTACTTTGGGGACCTCATGTAAGTGAAATCATGCACTGCTTTTTGTTTGTGACTGATTTGTTTCAGTTGGTATAATGTGTTTAGACATCATCTAGTTTGGGTTAGAAATTTATGAAACCTAAAACACTTCAAAGTGTTTTTTCACTCCAAATTTCTTTGTGCAGTGTCAAACCAGAAGTAGCAGGTGGGAGTCCTGGCTGCTCTGCTTGTGCAGTGAAATAAATAAAATTTTAAAAACCTGTGGAATTTATCTCCTTCCCTGTGATTCTGCCAGGTTGCTTTGTTTCTTCATGTCCTTGAACATAAGTTAACACTAAAAGGCCAGTGTTCCTCTGTTAAACATAAGAGTCAACTCAGGAGCTACATCAGACATCATAGGACATGTCATCTACAAAATTCTGGAGAGATGTTAAAACTCAGATCGGTGTGATTCCATTCCAGAGAGCTCAAAGATACGCTCAGCAAATCCTGCAAAAGGAATGTCGGCCCAGATTTGTGAAGACGGCCATGGCACGGCTATTTGCACACAGGTATAGCGTAGACCTGCCGCCCTTCGTGGAGAAGGTCTCCGGAGCCAGTAAGGCTGAGGACAAGTATGATCCGCCCTTTGGATTCCACACTCTCTCCAATAAAGTCCAGTCCCTCCTGGAATTACTGCCCGAGCACGACTTCCCTAAACACTTGAAAGCCAAGCACTGTCGGCGCTGTGTGGTGATCGGAAGCGGGGGAGTCCTGTACGGACTAGAGCTGGGCCAGGCCCTGAACCAGTTCGACACTGTGATAAGGTACTTTGCTCTCAAACCGGGCTTTCTCCTGCAGAATCCAGCCCAGTGTGCTGGTTTAGTGTTTCTTCAGGGAGAGGAAAGGGCCCCAGAAGCGTTTGGGGCCACTACCCTCCAGAGACTCACTATTTAAGAAGTTCAAAGAAAAACAAAAAGTGATCAGATACTCCATCCAGACTCTGCCTAAATTCTGCATATGGGCAAAAGCTTTGGGCCGGAGGTTTGGAAGGATGGGTAGAAGTGGGAGAGTCAGCAGTGGAGGAAGACTGCTGGGTAGGGGCAAGTGGGGGACGTAGACAGGGACGATGTTGGGGGCACCAGGCTTTCAGGATGGGGGTTAGGGCTGGTGGTCTTAGAAGGCAGGACTGGCCAGGACAGAAAGTCCACAGGGAGCTGGGACTCACCACGCCAGGCAGCGGCAGTCATCCTAGATTCTTTCTTATTTAGCTGTTTAAACATTGTTTTTCAGAATGAGAGTGTAGCTTTGAGTAGTGCATTTACCTGGCATGTGTGAGGCCTTGCATTCCACCCCAGCACTGAAAAAAAAAAGCTTTTCTAATTGTAAAGGTAAAGTAAATGTATTCATTATTAAAGATCAGAAAAATGTAAGGGAAAGAATAAAATTCAGCACCAAGAACCACAACCACTGCTAATTTACTGGTTTTCCACTTTTGTTCTCTATGCATACTTCTGATTGCATTTGCATTTTTGTAAGGTTTTTTTTGGGGGGGGACTGGGAGTCAAACTTGGGATCTCATGCTTGCCAGACAGGCGCTGTGCCTCTGAGCTAAATCCCTGGCCTGTAAGCTTAGTATTATGAATAGTTTCTGAAGTCATTAAATATACTTAGTATTTGTTCACATAAGAGTATTGTAAGTTATTAATGATTCTGCAGCAGGACATTTGGAATGTTTTCATTTTTCTTGGTTGTTGTGAAAATGCTTTGCATATTCTTACCCATATGTATACCTCTGATTATTTCCCTGGAGAAGTTCTTTAAAATACACTCTTGGCCTGGTGTGATAGTGCATGCTTGTAATTCCAGCACTTAGGAGACTGAGGCAGGATCACTGCAAGTTCCAGGCCAGCCTGGGCTACAAAGTGAGTGTAAGCCAGCCTGAACTGCTTAGCAAAACTCTGTCTCAAAAAAGACCAAAAGGGGAAAAAAAAAAAAAAATGTTTGTCTTGAGAGTGGGTGGATTTTTTTCAGGCTCCTGATAACTCTGTAGTAGGTTACTTGTCTCCATCATAGGGATGAGTTGGGTCCTAACCAGTTTGTCCAGCAGTAGTACATAGGTGGACTGACAGAGAGTCTGTCAGTCTGTCAGTCCAGGCTCAGAGGCCTGGATTTAGAGGGCACTGCAGTTGGGGTGCGAAGTGTGTGGGGTGATACACGGGGAGGGAGTAATGGCTGATGACAGTCAGTCTGAGAGGTACATTGAAAAAGGAGACCACAAGACTTTCTGCTGGTTTTACAGCAAGTGTCCCCAGACAGCAGGATTTCTAGCTTGGGGTCTAAGGCATTAATAGATTTGCTGTCAAATGGAGAACAGAGAAATGTCTCTGATTAGAAGACAATGATGACAAGATCCATTTTGAACATTTTGAGTGTAAAAGTGATGATGTCTTCACATATTACCTTTGTGATTTGGAATGGACTCCTGTTGCTCTGTTTCTTCATCTGTGAGATAAAAGAGAGGAGGAGCAGTCCCCCCTCCAGGGTTCCCTTGGAGACCAAATGCTTTGACAGGTGTAAAGCACTCAGAGGGGGAGCAGATTGCAGAGGAGGAGGCTCAGCTGTGCCTGCAGCCATTCCTGAAGAATGTGCAGGCAGCTGAGAGTTCAGCCAGGAGCAGAAGGAGAGTGCAAGGTGTTCTGAAGAGAGAACCAGGCATTGGGAAGTGATAAGCCCTAGGCCACAGATCAGGAGTGGAGCCCAGGGTCCATGTGGGCCGGGACTACAGGGCCGGGGAGGTCGGGTGGCAGCTGTGGCAGCTGCCTTGCGTGGGTGTTGCTGTGTGGAGCAGGAAGTGCTTTCTCATCCCTGTCCCTGGGAATAACCCGGTGACACCCACGTGTTAGCTGGCCAGTGTCATAAACAAAGGCAGGGACCAGTGGATAAAAAAGAAACGTTACTCCGAGAGTGGTAATGTCAAGGAACAAACACACTTTCTTGAGATTTCAAGAGTGTAACTGGGTGAGTGGTGCTACTTTGGGGAGAGCTCTTAAGAGTCTCTTAACACTGCCACCGCTGCGAAGCCTTCACCACAATGCCCCAAGTCTTTGCCTTAAAACTGAGTCACCCACCTGAGGCTCAGCGCCATCACCCCACCCCAGCCCCGCAACCCCTAAGGACTGCAGTTAGTATCCGCCTCGCTCTGGCTTCAGATTTTTCATTCCCATTACCTTTTTGAAATCCTAACCAGAACCACTGATTGTCTGAGCACAGTGAGATTTCCAAGGAAACTTCACTGGCACTGAGAATAGCTGAGGTGTAACATGTTTGCATTGACTTAAATGTCGGGGCAAGTCAGAGCCGCTTGCCATTCCACAGGTAGCTCTGAGCACTGCGCGTGGACAGAGCCGCATTCACCAAATACCTGGAAAGGACAGAGCCGGGTGACAAGACTGATGGGAAAGTCGGCTACCCCAACCACGTCCTAGTTCCTGGTCCTAAAGAATGGGAGAGCATGCATGGGATACTGTGGGGTGCGGTGAGAAGGCGGGTGGCTGGCTTTGTCAGTGTGTCTTTTCCCTGTTTGTTTAAATAGGTTAAACAGTGCGCCAGTGGAGGGATATTCCGAGCATGTTGGAAATAAAACTACTATAAGGATGACCTATCCAGAGGGGGCACCGCTGTCCGACGCTGAGTATTATGCGAACGACTTGTTTGTCACTGTTCTATTTAAGAGTGTTGATTTCAGTTGGCTTCAAGCAATGCTAAAACGTGAAACCCTGGTAAGCACTAGAGATTCATCCATCAAGTGTGTCTTTGTAAAATGAAGGGGTTTTTAATTATGTTTACAGACTTTTGTTTTTAAATGCACAATGGGAAGCATACTTTTTTTTTTTTTTTTTTTTGAAGAATGGAACTCAGGACCTTGCACTTGCCAGGCAGGTGCTGTGCCACTGAGCTATACCCCTGGCCCAGGAGGCACACTTTTGTGTTGTTTTTTCTGATGATAACCACCCTCATTTTAGAAATCTCTCAGAACTCTTTGCTGTGAATTAGTTTCAGAACCTTAGAGCCCTATGTAAAAATAGTGATCACTACTTAATGGGATTATCAACTTTGGTACCAAAATTCCTATTATTGAGGTTGGACACCACCTTACCCTCCAGACCTAGAATTGCATGGCTTTTGGTTAGTTGCAGAAATGAGATTTACTTTGATAAATGTAAGTAATTTTTAAGAT
Organism: Cavia porcellus; assembly: GCF_034190915.1. Lineage (NCBI taxonomy): Eukaryota > Metazoa > Chordata > Mammalia > Rodentia > Caviidae > Cavia > Cavia porcellus. The sequence goes on along the minus strand of NW_026947501.1, from coordinate 38,045,533 downwards.
ATTCAGAAGAAAATACATCAAATCCCAAAGACCTTCTCCAAAATACTTTAGTCAGTGGTCCCTGTTGGACTAAACACACAGTGTTCCAGTGGGGCAGATGTGGAGGTGATGGCCCTCACTGGGTCAACTTCCTTCTGTTAGTCTTTGCAGTAATTGGTTACATTGCTTCACCCAATCAGCACTCAGCTCTGGAAGCGCATGTGTGCATTTGTAGGCCTGGACACCAATTAGCTGCCTGAGAAACTCCTGGGGCACACTATAGACTTTTCACATACTCTCTGTGTGATGGCAAATTGACATCTCAAAGCTTGATTCTGTACAGGTTATGGTCTTCTGGGTTTTCTACTGAGCAGACATTGTAGTAGGAAAATGAGGTACATACGCAGTGATTTATAGCCAGTTGCCTAGCAACCTTACAGGATTAGAAAATAAAGTCAATGTAGAAAGGATGCAAGGCGGCCTCCTCTGGGAGGGCACTCAATACTGAACACCCTAAATTGGATTTATTCATTGGGCAAAATAATAGCTGTAGACCTTGAAAAGTCTTCCTAGGGGCTGGGGATCTAGGTCAGCGGCATAAGCACCTGCCTTGCAAGCAGGCGGTTGTGAGTTCGATTGCTGGTACCGATAAAAATGGAAAAAAAAAAAAAAAAGAAAAGAAAAGTCTTCCTGAGGAATTTCTTCCACAAATAAACTGAGTATATAATTTCTTTCCTTGTCCAGGGCCACCTCTGTAAATTGTATCTTTCAGGGTTACTTTTTTGAGCTAAGGTGCTGGATTTCCACAGATCTTAAAGACTATGTTGCAAAATACTGGGCACAGGGCTACGTGGGGTTGTGCCCATGACCTTGATCTTATTAGCAGGGAATACTTTCTAATCCTCTGCTGAGGGGTGAATTTTATTAACTCTCCCAAATGATTGTGTGCGCTCTCTCTCCTTAGCCATTTTGGATCCGACTCTTCTTTTGGAAGCAGGTGGCTGAAAAAATCCCACTACAGCCAAAACACTTCAGGATTTTGAATCCAGTTATTATCAAAGAGACTGCCTTTGACATCCTTCAGTACTCAGAGCCTCAGTCAAGGTTCTGGGGCCGAGATAAGGTATTTTTGTCACTATTCAAAGTTAACTGTATTCTCCTTTTTCCTCCAAAGGGAGTCATGTTCAGAATTCAAGGGGGCTCAACTGTAGAGCCACAGCATCTGCAGTGAGAAAGTTAGTTATCAGTTAGACACCCCATGTGTGTTTATCCTTCTGCACCTTGGCTTCCTGGCTCCTCATGGTTTAATTCTCCCCTACCTCTGCCCTTTGGTATAGTTGGTATGTAGACACTTAGATCACGAAGATGTTAAGGTATTCTTACTCCAGGACTGCTTAACTGTAGGACAATAAAAGGCATTTTGTTGGTCTGAAAAGTTATTTACATTTTAACTCTGTGGTTTTTCTCCGATAAGACTTGATGTTTATGGTTACTTTATAAATAATGCTACTAAAGTCAGTGTACTGTGGTCTATATACTGGGATTTTTTTTTTTTTTTAAGGCAATTTCACTGTGTAGCTCGGGTGGCCTCAAACTCACTGGACTTCCTGCCTCAGCCTCCCAAGTGCTAATATTACAGGCATGCACCACCAATTTCAAAATTACCCACATAATTTTATTTTGTGGCTGTATATGTAAATCGTTATGCTTTGGGTTGTCCGGTTCTTTAGATTATTAACCTGCAATTAGCCGTGCGGCCACCAGGGGGCAGAGTGGTGATGCCTTTATTATATAATTGGCTTCCTGGTCTAAATACCATAGTTAGGCCTGTGAATTTAAAAAGAAAAAAGTTTGGTGTCAGTGGGTAGAAGAAGCTTTAGAAAAAACACCTTAAAATGCTAACGCTTAGCATAAGAACACACCTTCTTGAGGTGTTTGTTAAAATTATTCACATGTCAGACCACATTGAGAGATTCCTGACTTGTATGCAGTGGTAAGCTTTAAAATTCTGATAGGCAAAATACATGATGTATAAAATTGGATTTATGACTGCATAACATACCCAGTACCTGCAAAGCAGCAAATTCTTTTAAAATGTTTTTTTTTCTTTCTAATGTTGGTCTCTGTGTTCTTTTTCAGAACATCCCCACGATTGGCATTATTGCCGTGGTGTTAGCCACACATCTGTGTGATGAGGTCAGCTTGGCGGGTTTTGGCTACGACCTCAGTCAACCCAGAACACCTTTGCACTACTTTGACAATCTGTGCATGGCTGCTATGAACTGGCAGACGATGCACAATGTGACAACGGAGACCAAGTTCCTCCAGAAGCTGGTCAAAGAGGGCGTGGTGACAGACCTCAGCGGGGGCATCCACTGTGAATTCTGAACAAGGCAGAACTCTCCGGAAACTGCAGTGGGGACTGAGGACTGTTCTGAATCGTCTTCTGGATGTATTTCATCCTGCAAATACTTTAAAGTGCAGCTAGTATTTTTAACTTTTAATTTAAAGAAAACAAAGACAAAGTTTAGCTCTTCCCACTTTTTTTCTATTTATTTGAAGACAGCACTTGTTTTTTGCACAACATTTTATAGACTACATTTAAGAACGGAGTTGAAAAGACTTTCCCAAGAGAACCATGTGAGATGATGTTCATTTTAAGAAAATAATTTAACCAGTGAGAACTCTGTCCATGCAGCATTCACATCGAATGCCAGGTAATGAAGTGGGAGGAGAGGGGGCCTCACCCCCTCCTTTGTTGATGCCCCTGAATGCCTGATTGGCCCTTGCTGCTCTTTCTGGTGGAACCCAAGGGGGCAGTGTTTCCAGTCACTAAACCACTGGCAGCTGTAGGAGGCCTGGGGCCAGTTGGACAAGTTCAGGGTCCTCGCCTGTTAGTCCCCCCTCCACCAGAAGACTTGCAGAATCAATCAGGGAGCTGTCCTGGTAACCCCTTATCCCCAAGTGTCCTCCGAGTACTGTGAAGCTGTTCCAGGATGCAGAAGCCACAGTCTTCCCAGCAATTGCGAAGGCATTTGAATTTCTTGAGAATTTTTTTATTGCCTTTCCAAAATATTTAAGTGTTATCTAAGATGTTCCACTGTCTGTCTGAGGTGGTTTAAAAGATGAGGACAAAGCCTCGCTTTGCAGAGTCAAGGGAAATAAACCCTTTCCAGGAATAATCAGAGTTTCTGAAACACTGAAATCCAATCCCCACAGTGTTACAAATTGCTGATTTTTAAAAACCCCAGAATCTTGAATGCCCACCTGGCAGTGTGTGCCAGATAATATGCTGGTACAAGAAACAAAATAGAAAAACAACAATAAAAGCTTTGAGGAGTTTGTGGTCTGGTTAATTTGAGTGTTTGTGTATTTTATGAAAAGTTTCTAAGTCTACCTAAAACATTCTCCTTGGATGCTGCTGCTAAGTAGAGCCCTCCCTGCAGCCTCCTGAACCCAGACAGCTACAGATGTAGTTATATGGATCCACACCAGCTATATGACTTCATTTTGAAAACTGAGACTCAGGAAGATGGACCACGGTTTCCCAGGGGCTCAGACGGGGGCCTGGCTGATTCCATTCAGCCCTTGGGGGTTAACTGGAGAAGCTCACATGTTTTTAATAATAACAGCAGCAGTTGAAACTTCCTCAGAAAACTTTCTTAATGTGATAGCTGCTCTTCACTGGTACCCACAGACTCAGGTCCCTTGTCCCCAGCTCTGTCTGTCCCAACTTTCTGTTGTTTAGTGCACATCTCCCAACTTCTACCTCTTCACAAATAGTAAGTACATGCCCTAAATAAGTAAACACAGCAGAGACGTTTAGACCTTTGTTGGAGCTCCCTAGCCTATAGAGGTTGACCCAAGATCACCTTTCAAGACTTCTAACACTTTGGTATTTTTGCTGGGAATACCTACTTTGTTTCCCCCTTGCCTAGTCCGACACCTACTTTTCTGAGAACAGACTTCTCCTGCCGCCTCAGGCTGTCCTGAAGCTGGGCTGCAGTAACAGGTCCCACTGTCACCCTAACAGCATTCCACCACCCTCCTACACAGATGGAATTGCTGGTGTCGAGGCGCCTTGGGAGACTGCAGGCACCTGCTCTGCGTTCTAGGCTATTGCTGGACTTTGAGCCACAGAGAAGTTGGATGAGTTTTAGTTTGTTGGTTTTTCCTTTAGAGGCTGTACTCTCTCAGGGAACCTAAGCTGACTTTAGGAAATGCTGCTGGAACTGGGATAAATGTATCCTTATAAAATATCCGTGTATTTAGACTGAGGTGAACTGGGGTCTTATAAAACAACTTCAGTAGCCTAGCTCTTGCCTTGCTTTCCGCATGGATCCTTTTGTATCACATGCTGACTTTTTATTTCCCAAAAACATGCAAATAAGGCATTGGCGGTGTCTGCTTCCACAGATTGTAGGGGGTCCCCTCATTTGTTGGAACTGTTACTTAAAATAAGCTGCCAAACCAGTTTTTATGACTGAACTTTCCTTGTAGAATAATGACTTGGTCACTAATGGGTTGAGTGGCAAAAGTGGCCTTAGTTATAACAGATTTTTAAAAAAGCAATGGTCAGTCTAGCCTAACTTTTTCACAGCCTAACAAATCATTTTGATTTGCTATATTTTAACCCAAGCACTCTGGTCTCTTGCTACATATATGGACCACTTTTCATTGCTTGGACAAAAGTACCTGATGTGTACAACTAAAGGAAAAGAGTTTATTTGGGCTTACAGTTTTGGAGGGTTCAGTCCGTAGTCAGCTGGCTCCAAGTCAGAAATGGAATAGTGGGAGGCAGAGAAAAATCCATGGAAGCCAGGAAGCAGAACAGGAAGACCCAAAGAAATGTGCTATCTCCTTACAGCACATCAGACCATGAACTCATCTATGGATTGATCTACTGATGACTACAGTACTCCATGACTCAGTCACCTTCTGAAAGCCCCCACCTCTCAACACAGATTTTTGGGGGACCCTAAACCATAAGACTACATAAGAGGGGATTATAAAAATTGCCCTTTGAGGGGGGGGTCCCAGGACTTGAACTCAGGGCCTCATACTTGCCAAGTGAGCACTGTGCTGCTGAACTACCTCCCTGTCCCAAGACTGCCTTTTTAACTGTCTCAAGATCAGCATTATAGGAAGATTACAGGATAGCAGTTTATAATCTCCTCTTTGTTAGGTTTAAGTATACAAGGGTAGGTTACATTTTCATCCATTCTTTGGGACACATCAGTAAGTCCATTGAGACTGAGAAAGAATTTAACAGAATTCCCTTTGGGAAGAAATAAGCCATTAGGACACTTGCGCATAGCAATTAACTGTGGTCCCTTGAGCCTTCCCTTCATACAAACATGGAACAAGGAACCCTGAGTTGTTACTCACAGGACAAGTTCCCTCTTCCAGAGCACCAGCCCTGTGCGGAGGGCCAACCTGAGGAACACGCACTCAGCTATCAGATGAGAGGAACGCAGATGCCGCTCCAGCAGGGGCACTCACAAACACGTGCCGCTTCCCACCTCTGCCTTTGAGGGCACAGCTCCCAACCTTCTGATTGTTCTCTGATTTCCTGTATTCCTTGCTGTTTTTGCACAGCATGGATTTGCATTTATGAAGCAAGTTATTCCTCTGGGTTGGGTAACCAACACTAAATAGAAGACAACTAAATTGGGCAGGAGGACTATTCATTAGCACATAAACACACACATGCATCTTATTGACTAACAGTTAATGTTCTCCAAGATGAAACTGCAGTCTTAGTAGCTTAACTTTCATTATCTGAATAATTAGATTTGACTAATTCCCAACATTCAATTGCAATCCATTTAGCAAGGAACAAATACGACCATATCCAAGTGGTACAGTGGAACGAATATGCAATGTACTTTAAGTGATAACTTTTTCAAAAGCAAATTTTTAAAATTTGCAAATAAACCATGTAGGAAAGAAAAGTTTAGATTTTTCTTCCGTCTGGAAGAGGTGAGATATCAAGTCTCATACTGTACCAGGCTACCATCCACAACTTGGCAGTGGTTATAGCCTTTGTAGAGCTGCAAATGTCAAAGAAATGAATTTCCAGAAAACATCAAGAGACTGACTACTCAGTAGATACTCCCCAGCAGTTATTCTAATAGCTGTACAAAAGCCCCCTAATCTGTTAGGGTTGCAACCCAAGACCCCAGCAGAGGTCTGAAATCATTTAAGAGTAATAATCCCTATATATACACGTTTTTCCTGTACCTACAATACAATAAAGTTTAATTTATAAACTAGACACTAAAACTTAATAATTCTGACAGTACACTGTGATAAAACATTTAAAATATATAAATGGTTTAATTTCTGGAATTTTCCATTTCATGTTTTCCAACCACGATGGATCACAGGCAGTGAGTGTGGATGAGGAAGACATTGCTGTGGGCTAAAAACCTGGAAGTTCTACAGGAACAATGCATTTCCACTCTGCCCTGTCTTACCAGGCTTACGCTTCACTTAGGAAGAAAGTTCCAGGAAAGCTGACATTAGTGACAAGTTCATTTAAGATGTTAGATCCACGATAAGAAAGCTTAAATTTTTACAGCTTAAATTGCCAGGCAGTAAGTAGCGTGGCAGGGCTAGATGAGCATGTGTGACGAGGGCCTGGTAAGGCTGATCGAGAACAGCAGGCAAAGGAAAAAGTGGTTTTGTTATAATCACCCATGATTACTCATCAGATATCAGACTGCCCACTGAATTGAGAAAAAACTGTCAGCCCTGAGGAGATGATTAAGTTACAAACTCTTGGTTGGCAGCTTTACCCTTCACCCCATCTACAGCACTGTAACAAGGCCTCGCCTTGTCAAAATGTTTTGATTTTATGTCTCCAATGGAATTTATAGAAGGACTGAGATCAAACATAATGAATCTTGAACCTAGATTCTCTATTGAAGGAGACCTTTATGCTAAGAGTAACAGATGCAATCACTTTTTCTGTATGTGATTTTCCTAGTTAAATGATATTCTTATTAAAGAATATGCCAAAAACTACACATTTAAAGCTGTACACATATTGATACATTTTGGAAAACTGACTTACTGCTGAAGTTCATAAAATGGGTGTGCGGCCCTCCTAATGCTCGACAGACCTGCCCCAAGTGGCCTCTCTGTTCCTAGGAGTGCAACATAGCTTCTGGTCTGGGGGTGGGAAAATAAAATAAAATAAAATGGGTGTGCAACCCCCCCTTACCTGAGCATTCCCAGGTGGACCAGAGTATAAGTCAGAGTTTTGGACTTTAACAGGGAAACTCCTGAATAAGAACCTCTGTTCTACGAGCCATTGTAATGAGTTTATTATATGGGATCTGGAAACCAACAGAATATACCTTCATTGAATTACATGTTGGTCGGCTTTTTTTTTTTTTTTTTCTTTTTTGCTGCCACCCATGGCTTTTTAAAAATTTTTTTTAAAAAATGGTAATTACAGGGCCTGGGGGTTTAGCTCAGCGGCATAAGCGCCTGCCTTGCAAGCAGGCAGTCGTGAGTTCGATCCCTGGTACTGATAAAAAGGAAAAAGACAAAAAATAAATAAATAAATAAATAAATAAAAATGGTAATTACTGGGCCAGGGATATAGCTCAGCAGCACAGCACCTGCCTGGTAAGCTCAAGGTCCAGAGCTTGATTCCTAGTACCAAAAAAAAATGGTAATAACTAAAGATCTGATGATTTTTAATTATGCATCACTCTTTTTAAAGTGTGATGAACAAGTCTTCTACTTTTTTTTTTTTTTTTTTTTTTTTGGTACCAGGGATTGAACTAAAGACCTCACGCTTGCCAGGCAGGCACTTATGCTGTTGAGCTAAATCCCTGATCTGAACAAAAGTCTCTTAAGACTGGGTTTCATTGTGCAGCTGTCTGGTCCCCCTGTATGATCTTCAGGATGAGGAATAAGTAAGTTCAAAATCACACACACACACGAAGTTCAGTTCATTCAAGCTGCTATAACAGGTAACAGAGGCTAGCTGGCTTATAAACAACAGAAATTTATTTCTCCCTCTTCTGGAGACTGAGAAGTTCAAGATCAAGGACTGGCAGACTGGGTGTCTGGTAAGGACCCACTCCATGGCTGTCTTTTTGCTGTATTCTCATGTGGTGGCAGGGACATAGGCAACAGGGAGCATGTCACGTGCACGCACACACACGTGAAACTAGGTTCTAACCTAAAGCAAGAGTCTTGGACTCAGTCAAGTGGAATGTTTTATCAGTGGCCTTTTCCTCTCTGTCTTGTGCCTGTGGCTTTTGTCTGCATACTTATCATCTCTTCAAGAACATCATGAGTGCTGCGATCCCAGGGGCCAGCTAAGGATTGGTCAAAAGGTTCAAGGTCTTTGTCCCCTTGCTAAACTTCCCAGCTCTGCCACGGTGGCCACTGTTCATCTCATGATAGGAGAGGAATGGAGAAACCAACTGGCCCGGCCCCTTGCTTCCAGACAAATACTGCTTTTTGGGTCCAAGCACATTAACTTGGTGTTGCTCATCTGGAACAGGAGCCAGCAAGCCAACCAAAAGGCCCTGATTTTGCCTTTGGACGTACGCTCACCATAGCCATTGTTTATGTATTTGTTCTTCATGATCTATGTTTTTATCCCAAGACATTTGGAGTCACCGTTACTGGTGTCTTGAACACTTCTATCTCGGCCTAAAGCAGACTGTCTCCAGAATTTTCCCCAGACCTCTGCACGGACAGCCAGTCCTGTCCTTCTTTTCCTCTCCTTTCTCCTGACCCCATTCACTTCCTGTCCTGTACGTGGGCTCAGCTTTCCCCCAATAGAAAGGACGCTCACTCTTCAGGAGGACAGGAGGTTTCAATAATGGTTCTGAGATTATGAAGGTCACCACAGCCTTGTTCTTTTTTATTGGAGTCACTCCTTCTTGCAGAAATGAAGGGTCATCCTTATCACCCAAGCAAATAATCCTGAAAAAAAGAAGGCCAAATTTTATATATTACTTAACTCTGAAACAGGAAATAAAAAGAAGAAACATGTTTAGGTCATCTTTTCATTCCCATGGCTTTTCTGACAATTTCTATCAGAATAAAGAGATCGGCAACCTCCTTTGGGTAACAAACTTGCATTCCAAGAGCCAACAGCTGTCCCCAGGACACCTTGGGAAAATGCAGACCCCCTGTCAAGAGGACACAACGTGCTGCAAGAGAGAAGGAGCCAGAGAAGTATTTTGAAGCCACAACCCAAAGTTGGGTGTCCAAGGAGTAGCACACTGGCTACTTGTCCCCCATCAGGTCATGGGTCCCTGTGTGTTACCATCATCTGGCTCGGGGTCTGCAGAGGACAAGACAGAGGCCCTGTGAGACCATCTACTGTGGGCAGACGCCACACTTCCCAAAACTGAGAAATGAAATCAGCGCAGGGATGGCTTTACTTTCTACACACTAAACATACCGAGTCCTGGAATATGGGCCCTTCTGCAGGAGCTCAGTTCTGCAGTTCTGGCAGGGCGTTCTGTTCTGAACATCACTTGTGCAAACTCTGCCCACAGCTCTAGACAAACACTCTTTGTTGTATCTTAGATACTGCTAAGCCCAGCTCCCGGCGCTTTGACCCTAAGACAGTGCTAGCTCCTCCCTGCTCCTCCAGTACGGCCACCATTACTTATTTGTTTGTTTGTTTTTGTGGTATTGAGGATCAAATCCAGGGGCACTCCACCGCTGAGCCCTTTTCTATTTTATCATGGGATAGGCTCTTGCTAAATTGTCCAAAGGGGTCTTGAATTTGCAATCCTCCTGCCTCGGCCTCCCAAAGTATTGGAATTACAGGTGTACACCAATGTCCCCAGCTTGTAAGGCCAATTTGAATCCTGACGCCTTCAGAAAGTCCCAGCTAGAGCCTGATGACAGGCTGCAAATGATATGGGCAGAAAAATGATGGATTCCAAAAAATTTTAAAAACCGTTTTATTAGCTGAGCTCAGCGACAACACTGTCCCAAATGGCAGGCAGGAAAGTGTGTGAGCCAGGGGCTGCAGGGAGTTGTAAAGTAGCAAGCCGCAAGGGGCGGGGTCAGGGTCTTAGGATCAGTTTGTCCCCATAAAAGAAACCAGGGAGGCGGAACAAACAGTTACAGAAACCAGGCAGGCAGGGAGCGGTTACAAGGGGTGTTTGTTACAAGGTTGCAACTTAACTGGCAATTAAACAAGTTTTACAGGAAGATAACAAGTTATAATAAGTACAGCACATTTGGGGTTTTTGAGCTTATAACAGAAAACAAATGGACTCCAGCTGGGCCTGGTGGCACACACTTGTAATCCCAACACTCAAGAGACTGAGGCAGGATTATGGCAAGTTCCAGGCCAGTCTGGGCTACATAGTGAGATCCTATCTCAAAAGAAAAGAAAGAAAAATAAAGAACTGCAGTTACATCGTCCTGGAGTTTCAGAATACAGGGGAAAGAAGCCTAGCAAACTTGACAAAATTAGATGTTAGGATGGCAGAGAACGGAGGGGGAAACTAAGGAAGACCTGCCAGCCACTATTCCAGATGCTTCTTTGGAAGGGGGGGGGGGGACAGGCGCAGGGGCCAGGAGCCAGCTCTATCCCTGCCTCCTCGCTCCTGCATGGTTGGGACCAGGCACAATCCTTCGGTTTCTGTTAAATAAGGCTTCAGTAGGCCCTCAGTTCACATTTTCTTTTCAATGAAAAGCAGAAAAGCCGAGTGGCTGTCAGACGGTCCGCAGCGCCACCTGCTGTGAAGAAGCTGTGTGTGCAGCTCTCTGGCCTGCCGCTCTGCAGGGCGCAGCCCGCTGACACCACAGCCTGGCCAGCAGGTGGGGCTGGGGCTTCTCTCCTCCTGCACCAGCCGGAGCTGCTCCTTCTCAGCCCACTGCTCCTTGGGCTCCTCCCCGCGATGTCTCTGACCTTAATCCTTTCTTTTCTCCCGCTCCCTATGAGCATTTCCTGGGAGAGCCATACCCCTGATAAGGCCTTTTCTTATTCTTACACCCCGATCTGTAGTGAGGCTTCCCGTTAAGTCTCCAGAGCCTCCGCCAGCATGTCCACTTCCTTCGGGATGTTGCCTCCTTCGTGCTCACCAAGCTGCCGGAACCCTTCCAATGAAGACCTCCATTTCCTCATCCAGATAAACGGCACCTGGGAAGAGTCCACAGCTAACAGGATTTCACTGAAGAGTGAAACACTAAATGCTTTTTTTCCGAAGTTCAGAAACAAGACAAGGACATCTGTTCCTACCACAACGAGTCAGCATAGTACTAGAGTCTGGCCAGGGCAACTAGGCAAGAAAATAACAAGAAAAGCCAACCCAATTGGGAAGGGAATGTAATGGTCCCATTCTCAGTTAACTCGATCTCGTACGTTGAAAATACTGAGGAATCCACTAAAAATTATTAAGCTAATAAAAATTCAGGTTTGCAGGATACAAGGTCAATGTACAAAAATCAATTATATTTCTAAACAGTAGAAATGTAATTTTGGTTGCTGTGAACAAACTAAAATGAAATTGAGGCACTGTTCCATTTGCAATAACGTCAAGATAAATACAATAGTTTAAAATGTTTAACAAAAGAAGTACAAAATTTATACTCAAAATTATAAAATATTGTTGAAACTTAAAAAGACAAACAGGACTTTCTCATGCTCATAGATCAAAAAACGATATTACGATGATGGTAATCCAAAATTGATCTATAAACTCAGTGTAATTCCTATAAAAATTCTGACTGCCTGTTTGCAATAATGGACAAGCTCCTCAAAAAATACATCTGGAAATACAAGAAAATCCCATTAGCCAGAGCAATCTTGAAAAAGAAAATTCCAGCTGGGGATTTACTTCAGCAGCGTAAGCGTCTGCCTGGCAAGTGCAAGGCTGTGAGTTCAATCCCCAGTACCAAAAAAAAAAGAAAGAAAAATCCAGTAGAGGATTCACCTTTCCCAATTTAAAAGCTTTGCTGGCCAAAGAATGAATATATATACACCAAGCAATAGGGCTGCAACGGGTCCCACCCCACCCCACCTCCCCGTGTGAAACAGCACAGCGCCTGCCCAACACGGCGCCAGGCCCTGCAGCCACAGCTGTCCCTCCTATACTGACCTCCGCATTCTTCTTCCAACCCAAAACTGTTTTTGAGCACTCACCAGCATTCTGCCAATCAACCGTCAATACGTCATTCTGCCCGCCCCTTCAAATGCCACCCCCCAATAAAAACCCTCCACTGCTTAGTTTGCCTCCCAGGCATTCTGCATTTTTCTGTGTCCTTCCGAGAGCCTGCAAAAAGACGTTTTTCTTTTTTCCTGCTTTGTTTCTCTGCCGCATCAATAATTAGCACCTATCAGGCTGAGAGTCTGAAAGTAAACCTACTCACGTGTGGCCAATGAAATTTCAGCAGGCTCCAAGTGCACCCAGTGAGATAGTTCCTTAGCACATGGCGCAGGGACAGTTGGGTTTCCACAAGTAAAAGGACCAAGACAGGTATCGATCTGATGCTTAAAAAACTAACAAAAACAAACTCAAAATGGGTCAATGACCTATACAAAAGTTAAGACCATAAAACTCACAGGAAAAAGCTTCCTAGCAAATCATGACCTTGGATTTGGTTTTGTGTCCTTAGATATGACCTTAAGAGCCTAAGCAACAAAAGGAAAAAATAGAGAAATTTGCCCTCATAATTTAAACCTTCTGTGCTTCAAAGGATGCCATCAAAAAAGTAAAAAGACATTTCATAGAACCAGAGACATTTTTTTTTACAAATTATGTATTTGATAAAGAATTTGTACTGGGAATATATACAGAACAATTACAATTTTTCAATAATAAAAAGAAAAATAGCTTAATTTAAGAATAGTCAAAGGGCCCGCCTGGAAAGCAACACCATGCACCGGTTGCACGATTCCTGCCTGGAAACCACATCATTTCATTGTTCTGTTGGGTTGGGTTTTATTCTCTTTCGTTTTGTTTGATTCTGTTAAACCTGATGGCAGAAGCAGCTATTTGAAAGATGACAAGACATATTGACAGCCATTTTGGATTTACCAGTAGCTTGTTTTGGAATCCTTTATTGCATTCACTGTTTTAGCTGTATTATTTCTATTCTATTTTGTTCTGTTCATTTTTTACTATGTCCAAAGGTATCTGTAGCGGGGCTGGGGATTTAGCTCAGCAGCATAAGCGCCTGCCTTGCAAGCAGGCAGTCGTGAGTTTGATCCCTGGTACCGATAAAAATGAAAAAGACAAAAAAAAAAAAAAAAAAAAACAAGAAAAAAAGATATCTGTAGCTATTTTGAAGACAACAAAAGGCATTATGGTAACTGTTGTTGGTTTCTTAAGATTTTGAAGTCCTGTATCACTTATACTGGTTTATTTCTGATTGGTTTTATTGTTTTGTTTTCCTTGGTTTTTATCCTCATTAAAATAAAAGAATAATTTTAAAAAGTGATCAAAGGATCTGAATAGATAATTCTCCAAAGAAGATATAGAAATGGCCAAAAAGCATATTAAAGAGATATTGACATCATTAGTCATGAGAGAATTGTAAATCAAAACCACTGTGAGGTACCCCTTCACATCCACAGGATGGCTTTACTAGGAAAGACAGACAATAACAAGTGTTAACAGTGCTTGAGGGGCAGAGACATAAAAACAGTGTAATCACCCTTATATAGCAGTTCCACAAATGTTTAAATATAGATTAACTGGGCCAGGGATTTAGCTCAGTGACATAAGCACCTGCCTGGCAAGCGCAAGGTCTTGAGCTTGATCCCCAGTACCAAAAAAAAAAAAAAGGAAAGAAAACAAATAAATATAGATTAACCACATCAGCAATTCCTCTCCAAGGTGTATAACCAAGAAAAATGAAAAATATGTCTACACCAAATCCTTGTATATATTTATAGTGACATTATTTATAGTAGGCAAATAATGTACAAGTAATCCAAATGTCTATCAACCAATGAATGGATAAGTAAAATGTGGTTTGGACACATGGTAGAATATTATATGGCAAGAAAGTGGATTAAAATGGCATGGCATCCTGACATGGTAGGGTGAACTTAGAAAGCATTATGCTAAGTGAAAGAAGGACCACATATGTCACAAGATTCAATTGATATGAGATATACAGGAGGACATATAGAGACAAAAAGGAGATTAATGGTTGCCTAGGACTGAAGATGGGGTAGCTGGGGAGGTGCTGGGTTTGCTTTTGAATAAGGGAAGTATTCTATAGTAATGATGCTTACCTCTATGAGTATACTAGAAACCACTGAATTGTTGGGATGAATTATATCTTGATGGAACTGTTAAAAAACATAGTTCATTGTTCTCTTCATCCTCCCGAACATACTGAAGTAGTGTGTACCTTCGCAGAACATCTCTCTGTGGTCACATAGGTGCCGCAGGCCAGGTGTCAATGACGTTCAGCCTCCTTTGCATCAAACTATGGGCGACTTCCCTGCCACTCACCTTCCCGCCCTTTCTGCTGTGTGGACTGAACCCCACTCCCAGCAAGCATCCTGGGACCTTGGCAGCCACGTGCAGTTAGTCCTGCTGCTGTGATGGGCCAGCACAGCTGCCAATGAAAGACGCTGGAAACATCCTCCAGTGCAGCCAGGTGTGGTGCTCACTCTGAGGCTGCGGACACTCCCCTGCAGACTCTAAGACACGCACACAGTCGACAGAAGGAGCATCATCTGTTAAACCCGAAGAAAGTCTCCATGGGGCTGCCCACCTGGGGCCCTGCAAGGCCAAAAGGAAGCTCTGGTGTCCTCAAGACCACGCCTCGAGCCACTTTCCCAGTTCCCTCTCTCCCGGGTCTAGAAATCACCCATTTCTGAGTTGGTGAATAGTGACAGGGGTTGGCCAACTTTTCCTTGGAGGGCTGCACTCTAAAGACTGGCTCCACTGCTTTGCTGATCCCTACAACTACAGCATTTCCTGCGCACACACTCACACACACACACACACACACACACACACACACACACACACACACCGGGGTCCTCTGTGGGCTGGGATCATACTCTGTGCGGTTTCTATTGTTTTAATTTTGTTAAAATGTGTTTCCTTGCCCAGAATGTGGTCTTTCTTGGTGCCTTAAGCTGTTCAGCCTGCTATAATAAAATAGCATAGGCTGGTGGCTTCACGACAGAAATTTGTTTTCTAATGGTTCTGGAGTCTGAGAGTCCAAGGGCAAGGTTCCGGAGGCTGGAGTCTGGAGAGCTTTGGGCTGCAGTGGCTGCCCTGCCGCCCGGTGCTCTCGGGACCTCTTCTCTGCGCGTCCACACAACTGGAGAGGGAGCGAAGGACATGCACAGTGCTCTGCTGCCTCTTCTCAGAAAGGGGATCCAGGTCCCCACCCTGATGGCCTCATTTAGCCACAATCACTTCCTTAGAGCTATAAGAACTCCGATGCATGAATTTTTGGGAGACACAAATAGCCAGGCCATGACGTCGTGAGTGGTCTGTGTGAATTTGGGTAGAATGTATGTTGTTGAAGGAAGCAGTCTACAGGTGTCAGTTGGATACAGTCAATTAGTGGTGGCCTGGGGGCTTGGCTCAGAGGCATAGGCACCTGCCAGACAAGTGCAAGGTCGTGAGTTCGATCCCCGGTATCAAAAACAGACAATTGACGGTGATGTGCAGTTCTGCTGTGCGGTCACTATTTTCTGCCTTCTGAATCAGTCAGTTACTGAGAGACACTGACCTAAGTATAACATAGATTTGTCTATTTCTCCGTACGGTTCTATTTTTGCTTAGTCTGACACTCTTGCTAGAAGCCTTTGTGTTAAGGATTACTATGTTTTCTTGTCGTTATGTATTACTGCTCTTTAGCTCTGATGATTTCTCTTGTTTTGAAATCTAGTTTTTCTGAAATTAATATAGCTATGCGATTCAGAATCCAGAACCATTAGAAAATAAATTTCTGTTGTTAATATTTTATTAATATCAGCATTGTACTGTTTATCTTTCTCCACTGCTTTACTGTTGATCTGTCTTTATATTTAAAGTACGTTTCTCAGCCGGATGTGGTGACACACACCTATATTCCAGCACTTGGACGGCTGAGGCAGGAGGATCAGTATGAATTCCAGGCCAGCCTGGGCTACAAAGTGAGTCCAAGGCCAGCCTCAACTGTGTAATGAAACCCTCCCTCAAAAAGATAAATAAATACATTTCTCATAAACGGCATATTATCTACTTTGTTTCACCTACTCTAATAATAGCCTTTTTTAATTGGTATACTGAAATTATCCCCATTTAGTGATTCCCGATGCGGTTGAATTGGTGCCTACCATGTTTTCAACTGTTTTCTCCTTTCTGCACTGTTCTTCCTTATTTTTCAAAATCTTCCTCTTTTTCTGCCTTGTCAAGGTTTAATTGGCCATTTTATGACCCCATTTTCTCCCCTCTCCTAACACATCATTTATACATTGTCTTTAAAGTTTGTATCAGTTGCCCTGGAGTTTGCAGTGCGCGTTAACACCTAATTTAAGTCCCCTTCTGATTCCCCCTCCCATCCCTTACAGCAGCGTCATTGACGTCACTTAGCTTTGTGTAGTGGTCACTAAACATATTGTTACTATTGTTACTGTGACATAGTGATCTATTTAATTAATTAAGATTAAGAATAATGAGATCTTAATTCATTTTCACAGTTTTCCTTCTCTAGCATGCTTCCTTTTTTATTTAGTCCAAATTTCTGATCTGTTGTCATTTTGGTTTCATCTGAAAAATTACATTTAGGATTTCTTGCAAATCAATTCCCCTGGCTACATCCTCAGATGCTGAGAAATCATATTTCGTCTTCACTTTTGAAGGATAATTTCATTGGATAAAGAATCTAATGTTTGTTTTTTCTTTCAATACTTTAACTGTTTTACTTCGGGCTCTTCTCTCTTGCTTGGTCTCAGATGAAAAGTTCAGCATGATTAACATCTCTTCTTCAGCAGACAAGGTGACATCCTCTGCCCTCTAGCTTCTCTTAAGGTTTTCTATTTGTCTGTGCTTTCTGAAGTTTAACTACAATAAGCCTAGATATAAGTTTTTTGGATTTCATTCACCTGGGGGGTTTTGTTTTTTTGTTTGTTTGTTTGTTTTCTGTCATCTGAGCTTCCTGTATGTGTGATTTGATGTTTGTCATTAACTTTTTTTTTTTTTTTTTTGGTGTTTTTCCTTTTTACAGGTACCGGGGATCGAACTCACGACTACCTGCTTGCAAGGCAGGCGCTTATGCCGCTGAGCTAAATCCCCAGGCCCTTGTCATTAGCTTTTGAAAAGTCTCAGCCATTATTATGATCAAATATTTCTTCTGCTGCTTTCTCTCCTGTGGTGTTGGTGATCGAACCCTAAACCCAGGACATACTAATCAGACGTTCTGCACTGAGCTCTATATCCCTAGCCCTTTTATTTTTTCTTTTGAGACATGACCTCATTAAGTTACCCAGATTAGCCTCAAACTAGCAATCCTCCTGCCTCAGCCTCACAAATAGCACCTTTTGATTCTTTATTAGAATTTCCATTTCTGTGTTTACATTATTCATCTCTTTAATATGTTGTCTCCTTTTTCCATTGGAGTCTATGGTGGTTAATTTCATATGTCACCTTGAGTAGCCCATAGAATGCTCACATTAAACATTATTTTTGAGTGTTTTTTGGAAGATGTTTCTGGATGAGGTAAGCATTTGACTCAGCACAGTAAACTGCCTGCCCACACGGTTGGTCCAAGAGCCCTGAACAGACAAAAGGTGGAAAAAGAAAGAATTCACTTTTTTTTTCCTGCCTCACTGCTTGACCTGAACATATTATCTCATCTTTTTCTGCTCTTAGCCTAGGATTTACATCATCTGCTTCCCTCATTAAGAGTCTTTCAGACTTGGACTGAACTATACCCCTGGATTTCTTGGGGCTCCAGGTTGCAGACAGCAGATTGTAGGACTCAGCCTCCAGAACTACGTAAACCAACTCTGCATCATACATAAGTGCTATTGATTCTGTGTCACCAGAAAACCCTAATACAGAGCCCTTAATACATTCATCATAATTATTTTAAACTTCCTACCTGCCAGTTCCAACGTCTGTGACAGACTGGTCTGTTTGGTCTGGTGCTTGCTTTATGTCTCCACACTGATTTTCCTTGCCTTTAAGCAGATCTTGTAAGTCTTTCATTTAGTATCAAGCCTGATGATCTGTGTATGGTTCCAGTACCTTCTGCTCCTGGTTGGAGCTGGGATTCATTTTTTTTCCTGCCTCTCCAGTGACGGGGGCAAATCAGCCTGTGACTTCAGTTCTCTTGATGCGTTTATGAAAAAGCACCTGATTTCCCTTGTTCAGCTTTTGTGAGAATGGAAATGATGATTTCTAAGGGTGCCCCTCCCCCTGCTGTGTTGTCTCTAGGAAGTGGGGAGCTGTAGCCTGTGCCCCTCCTCGGGGGGTCCCTTGGGAATGTATGAAGGTGAAGCATTTTTCTTCATCCATGTATTTTGGAGAAAAAAAGAGTTCTTGGAGTGTGGAAAATAAAGATGACACAGAAATGGGGTCTTTGGTCCTAGTACCAGGGACAGGAGACAGTGTGGTACTCCACAGGGCACTCTAGGATTTCTGAATTCAAAGAGATCTTGGAGAATGATCAGAGGGTTTTCTGGGGGATCACATTTTCTGTGTGCAGGTTGGATGCCAACCAGTCTGAATTTCTAGAGCCTTTCAGTGGCTTATAGGCTCAGGAAGACACAGTTAGTATTGAAACTCTGCCAACTACTCATAAAATCTCCACCAGGCACTGTGCCACGCACTTTGCAAACATTACATCTAACTCCTACAGTGAATCTATAAAGGGATGTTACAGCCCCACTCAGACAGGAAAACTAAATTCTCAGAGAAAAAGACCACTTACCCAGGCCACAGTTTCCAAGCCCCACCCTCTATTCTGTCATCATATGGACACCATTGGCCAGATGAAGGACAGGAAAAGGATGCTACTGGCCCCTGACAAGGACCACTCCATGGGCAGCAGGGTCTGGACATGCAGTCCTGGTCAGCGCCCTGACAATAATATTGCTGAGAAGAGTACAAAATATGAGCAGAAGAAGTAACAATACAGAAAGCAAAAGAAAATAAGTATAAATAAAGCCATAAATGGAAGTAAGGAAATATAAATACAACAATAAGCGTAAGAAGTTTGAGGAGTCAGCATGAAGGAGAAAGTGTAAACTTAATGAGAGGGTTCCCTTCATAGTGACTTCATAGTTCCCTTCATAATCCCAAGAGTAGAGGAACCAACAGGAGGACTACCAGTGCCAAGTGTACAGCCAGGTGTTTTAAATTGTGCTATAATCTCAATGTTTGCACCCTCAGCGACTCACACGTTGAGATCCTGACCCCTGAGATGATGTATCAGGAAGTGGGATCTTTGGCCAATGGTTAGGTCCTAAAAGTAGAGCCCTTATGAATGGGATTGATGTCTCCCCACTACACGTGCATGCAGGTAGAAGGTGCCATCCATAAACAGCAGGCAGGGCCCTCACCGACACTGCACCTTCCAGGGACTTGATCTTGGACTTCCTAGCCTCCAGAAAAGTTAAAAACAAGTTTCTGTTGTTTATAAGTCACTCAGTCTGTGCTATTTTGTGATAGCAGCCTGACTGGGCTAAGACACATGGTCATTCTACACTCACCCGACACCACCATGGGATGCAGTCACCCCCACTGCACAGAGGAAGCCGCGGTGATCAGAAAGATGACATCCTTTGCCATGAGACAGGGGTTTGACTCAAGACTGTCCCTTCCTGTCACACTTCCTATCCCAGAGCCTTGCATGGACATCCTCCTGCCAGCCCCAAGCCTACGCTATGCAGTCTCACCCGTCCCAGGGATTCAGGTGGCCTCTTACAGGGACATTGGCTGTGAAGAAACTGGGAAACCCCAAAGGGATTTCCCTGCTACAGGCTTTGATGATGCAGCAGTGGGGCCAACAGTCTGGACAGTAACCATCACGATTAAAGCATCCAAGTGTCCCAAGCGAAGAGCTGAAAACCTCAGGCTGGCGGTGTGAGTCCTTAACAGACAGTTAAGGATCTAGAATCCTTAAGGTAAATTCAATATTAAGTATTTTTATCAATTTTTTTTAAAATTCTGAACTTAGTTGCAGCATTGATGAGAAATGCAAAAACAGGAAAAAATATTAGGTGGAGGGATTACCTAAATATTCACCAATATAGCCAGTATTCATTGAGCTCTTGCTGTGTACCAGGCAATATTCTGAACTGTGTACATTAACTTTTTATTCTCATAACATCCTAGTGATCCTAACGATATTACTATCTCCATTTGACTAATGGAAAAACAAGCAGGCCAGGAAGGTTGAGCAACTACCATTAGATCACACAGCGATAAGTGGTAAAGCTGGGATTTCTAACCTGATTCCTGAAGCTGTATCCAAAATACAGTTTTGGTTTTTCAACAGTTGATTATGGTTTGCATAAGCTTCCCAGTTGAAACTGTTTAAATTGTTGCCATAGAAAACATTAGGAAAATCCAGTCATATAATAGTATCATATACATACTAGACGGAGGGTAACAGCTATGTTGGAACACAGGTCAGAATACAGATATAGTTGTGATTATAACAAAGCAATTTCACCCCTAGGTATATATTTTTATCTCAGAGAAATTCTTACACAGTCCAAAAAGAGGACCCACAGAAGAATCACAAGACACTGGCAGCAACCTGGGTGAGCGATCCCCGGAAGAGTAGATGGGTACATCGTGGCCAATACAGGCTCTGTGCAGTAGTCAGACACAATAGACCAGGGGCATAGACTGCAAAATAGATCTAATTTAAAATCAAAATGTTGAGCACAACAAGCAAACAAGAGGACAAGGTCTGTGTGGTGCCTAACCAGCAACATGGAGCTTACCATAAACGTTTTAAACACAGGTGATTCAATACTGACCATTAGGGATGCAGTGTTAGAATTGCTGTAAGAAGAAAAATGGAGGTAAGGCTACCTGTGGGTTGCACGTCTCAAAAGCAAAGCAAATCCAGTGTTACCCACGCTCCCCAACTTCTGTGTCACTAATACCATTGCTGTTAGGGAAGTTACTGCAAGATGTCTCACCCCAAAAAAAGGCATCTTCCATCTTTCTTTGCTAATCTCCTGAGGTGGTCTCTCATTAGCAGACCCAATAGGCAGAAAGTACTGAAATGCATCCAGTCCCAGCAGTAGAGAGAACAGTACAGAAAAGTGAGAGATAGCACAGTCCACCCCTC
Organism: Cavia porcellus; assembly: GCF_034190915.1. Taxonomy (NCBI): domain Eukaryota; kingdom Metazoa; phylum Chordata; class Mammalia; order Rodentia; family Caviidae; genus Cavia; species Cavia porcellus. Next base: position 38,024,287 of record NW_026947501.1, on the reverse strand, counting down.
GGGCTCCTGAGCATTCATCCATGCTTCGGCTTCTACATGACCACGAGCCCGTAGGAAGATGTAAGTGTTACTTAAATAAATGAGTAACACTTCCCCTATCCACAAAAAAATAAAATAGATCCACAATCCCACTGGCCACTGCCTCCACTTCTGGGCTACCTTAATTCTTCTTCTAGTTCAGTCATCAGTTGCACTTGAACTTTCTGTAACCTAAAAATTATATTAAAATACTAAACACTAGTGACTTAAAGTATATTTTTAAATTTTTCATTAGTATATGGCTGCAGTACATAATGATTACATTCATCACGGAGAGTTGGTACCTGTACAAAGCACATTTTAGTTCTTTTTCCTGCCATCCCCCTGCCACTCAGTTCCTCCCATCTCTTGATTCCCTCCCCATTTGCAAAAGGAACACAAGCAACTTTTAAAGTGTAAGTTATTAACGAAAAGATAGCAAGAGAAAATGATGCATGTATACAACAAGGAAATGTAGGTGGCTCCCACAGATCACACCTGGAACTGGTTGCAAGGCCTTACCTGATAATAGAACGCCTGATTCAGAGGTCATTTCGGGGTTCAGATCTGGGCACCCAGGGTCATGACCACCCTTCCTACTGAGTGCCAGAGGCTAAGCAGCCAGAAGTGTTGAGATTGCATCCATGGGTACAGTCAGCACCCACATCCACTGATTCAACCAAACATGATCAAAAACATCTTTTTCTAATTCCAGAAAGTTCTAAAAGCAAAGCTTGACTTTATAGTGTGTCAAGTGCTATGTCGAATCATTTACATGCAGTGCTGTGTAGGCAAGCCCTGCCATAGCGCCCCGCCCCCCCCGCCCCCCCCCCCCCCCGTTTCTCAGGCCCTCCCTCACACTCCTTGTTTACCTCATGTCTTGATTATGTACCATGTTGTTGATGGTCACGAATGTACTAAAAAAGTCCAGGCCTTTTTTTTTGTCTTGTCATTATTCCCCAACCAATGCAGGATAGAACTATTTACACAGCATTCACATTGCATTGGGTATTGCAAATAATCTAGACATAATTTAAGGTACCCAAGAGGATATGAATCAGTTGTATGCAAATATTATAATAGTTTATCTAACGGGTTTGAACTTCTGCGAGCTCAGTATCCACAGGGGTCCTAGAACCAACCCTCAACGGATACCCAAGGGTGACTATGTGTGTCCAGGAAGTGCTGGCTTATTTTCCAAGGATCTCAGTGTGAATGCAAGAAACCAGAACCCACAGATCATCCAGCACTGTGGTTAGGAGTGGCCCCAAAGCCTCTGGGGCCATCCACCTCCTGGATGTGTGACTTTGCACAAGGTACTAACCTCAGAATTTCTCATCTGCAGTGGAAATAAATGAGACCATCAGTGTAAACAGCCATCTGAATGGTAGCTGTTCGAATTATTAGCTGTCACTGTGAACTGTTTTCTTACATCTGAGGGCAGTCCAGAAAGGACTATGAACAGTGTCCTTGGGCTTTAAGTTAGTGTTTTTTGTTGTTTTTGTTTGTATTGGTATCGGGGATCGAACTCATGACCTTGCGCTTGCCAAGCAGGTGCTTATGTCACTGAGCTAAATCCCCAGCTAAGTTAATGTTCTTTTCATTAAGATAGAAGTAACCTAGTTATCCATAAACTGTATGTGCAGTCTACAAATCTCGTTAGTCTGTTTATAAATAAAGAAAGAAAGAACAATGACCTCCAATTTATTTTGGCTAATGAGCTATTAATTCAGCTTGAAAACACTAAGCTCCCTTAACAATCATTTGCAAATGTAATTAAATTCCCTTAAACATTTTGAACTCTATTATAAATGTAATATGTTGCATTTCCCTTATAAGCAATTTAATTGTTGAACAAAGCAAACTCATAACCTTAACCAGCACAGTACCTTCAACTAATCAATTTTCAAAAGCCTAAGAAACAAAATCCATCAATTTAGTAAAGCACTAGTTTTCTTTAAAGTCACAATAATATTCACAAAAAGAGAGTCACATTTTGTTTCCCCTTTCAACTTAAAAATCATGAGTTTAAATTCTATTATCTATTTAAGGCTGAACATGATGGCACTTGCCTGTAATCCCAGTACTCAGGAGGCAGAGACAGGAGGATCGCTGTGAGTTCAAGAGCAGCCTGGGCTACACAGTGAATTCAAAGCCAGCCTGAACTGTATAGCGAGACCCTATCTCCAAAATAAATAAATAAATAAATTTATCTATTTAAGACTGTAAGCTTTGGGCTAACCTTTCCATCTTTAATATCTTAGATTCTCTTGCTTATTAAAAGATTTTAAAGAAATTAACATACAGACAATCCTTATTTAATGACCAAGTTAGGGTCATGCAACTAGGTCATTACATGGGTAGGTTGAAAAATGAAGAATTGCATATAGTATGTACATTACCACGCTCGGAACAAATAAATAGTGAAAGGAAATTCCAACTTGATAGCTTTGCTTTTATCTGTATAACTCTTACATGCATATAATGAAACTACAGTAGTGTACTTTGCATTACAATCAGCAAGAACTGTTTAAATGAGATGCACTGTACAATCAAAGCTCTATAAATAAGATATGCAGGACTGTACAAAACAAATGATAGTCGTAAGCCTGAGAGCAGTGGGTTGTAAACCCAAACAGCACCCCTTGATCCTAAGTCCAAACAGTGTCCTAAGTCCAGACATTGAGTAGGAATGTCTGCACACAGACATTAGTTGCTCCTAAACTTAACAGGAAAGCTTTGATCCTCACGACTTGTTCATGCCATTTCAGTTAAACCTAAAGTGCCCTCCCAGGGTGGAAAGTGCTCTTAAAGAACTGGATGCACCATTTCCAGCAAGCTGAGTGCCGCCCTCTGGGAACTGTGACACTGTGCTTGCAGTGTAGAGCCACAGGATGGCCCTTTGGGGACAGAGTCAAGACTGTGGATTGTAGGTGTGGTTGCCACCGAGTCCAGAGAGTCCTGGTTTCATCCACTTTCCCTGTGACAGTTGTGGTGACATTAGTGGGCCTCAAGTCCGTGCCTCCCTGATAGACTTAGTTTCACAAGCCAGGCTTGCTGGAAATGCAGCTCCATCCTCCGGCTTCCGCCACTTCTCTCTAACTTTCCGCTGATTCTGTCTGGGAGGTGGCCTGCCACATACTCCGAGACCAATCCCTGGCCCCAATTTCTTCAGCTGGAATCAGCCAGCCCGCTCCCTGTCTGAGCTGTGACTTGACTTCTGCCACAGCATGAAGGTCATTCCAAGGAACCACACTTTCCCAAAGGTACACACTCAGAGTTCAGAGGGGCGGGAACTTTTCCTCAGGTGAACCTGATTGTCTTAGTCACCTCCATGTTGCTTGGACACAATACCTGACACCCATATTTTAAAGGAGGACAACACTATTTTGGCTCACCATTTCAGAAGGCTTAGTCCATGGCTGGTGGGTTCGAATGCAGAAGTGGCATGGCAGAAAGGCCTACCATGGAGGAAAGCTCCTCACTTCAAGGTGCCAGGAAGCAGAGAGACAGGAGCACCCGGGGAGAGAGATACCCCATGACCTGCCTCTAATCAGGTCCCACCTCCTAACAAGAAGTCTGTTGTAGCACCCCATATGCCAATCACCTGCCGAAAGTCTGTGCTCTGAGCACATGAGGCTTTGGAGAGAATTATAGATCTAAATTGTAGCCCTGATAGATTTCCCTCTATCTCCTCTGGCTCTTTCTTGCTCTTCTTATTCAGAACCTTGAACAATTTATACCTTTGTACTCAACTGCTTTGAATCTCATGGAATTTGGTACTGGACACATTTTAACAAGTAAATTTTATCTTGGCTACTTGTCATTTGTTTCATCATCCACACACAACTTTGTAAATGCTACCCTTTCCAGACAAAACAATCTGTTTGGTATTTATTGTTTTTGATACTCATGAGGCCTCCTGGAACCAACCAATGATGAATGCCAGGGTATACAGTACTGGCATTGGGTTAGGGCTGGTAGAGGAGGAGGCCTGAGAGAGAGGCCCTGAGGGTGTTCAGGACCCAGGATCAGCAGTGCCCACCAGCGAGGCAGGCGTGAGGTGGCAGGGCCAGACTGTGTAGCAGGGCCTGATGTGTGGGTGGTGTACACGCCCTGGCCTGCCCTCACTCTGTGGCATCATGCTGGGCTCCTGGGCAGTTGCACAGCCTAGGGAAGAAGGTTTCCATCCCTACCTCCCAATGCCAGAACCAAGGACCTTTTCCACAGCCTTGCACAGGTGGAATCAGGTGCACTTTGAAAAATGCTATTTCTAGATCAGTGTGCGGTGTTATGTTCTCATAAATGATTCTATGTGGCGAAGCTCTGCAGTCAGGTTAAGCCAACCTGATAGCTGTGGGACCCTGCACCACTTCCTTCACTTCTCTGAGCCTCATGCTTCTTGTCTGTAAAGTGGGAGCGGGTTTTTCACCTGCCAGCACAGGTGAGCTGAGGACTGTGGAGCTCTGTGACCTCAGCTAGGGCCCTCATTTCCACATCTGTAAAATGGATACGAAAATGGTAGGGTACTTGGGGTTTTCCTGTGAAGGTTACAGACATGAAGTAGGTACAGGACCAGCCCTTGAGTTTAGGGGCACTGGAAGGTCCCAGCTCTTTGGGGCTGCTCAGGCACCACCCACCCAGGAAAACCAATTAGGATCACCTAACTTCGTCCTGTGCGCAAAAGTGCCTTACTGGCCAGCAGAGGGCGCTGCCACACCATGCAGTCTCTTCCCCTCCAAAGAGGCCAGCTGTCAAAGCCATAGAAATAACCTGTGGAGTGTCCAGCAACTGCCCTCCTTTTCAAAAAAGCAGTCCAGACTCCCAGACCCTGGGATTCACCAACTCGTAGGCACCAGGGACATGTCCCGAGGTCCCCTGTCTCTCTTGAGCTCCTACCAACAGATTATCAGCTCTCTCACCACTGTGCCCTACTGGAAGCCCCGACAAAACAGCCTGCATCCACCCAGCATCGCTGCAGCTCTTTCATGTATCTGAGGCATCCCTTGAGGCACCTGAGGGACCCCAAACTCTGAGAAGCCTACACCTAGACATGGAGCCTGTCTCCAGGGTCAAAGCTACAAAGCGGTCTAAGTGGGCAAAGAAAACTGTGTTCTACAAAAGCTCGGGACTCAGTTACAAGTTCTGTAGAGGCCAGATCAGGGTGCTGGTGTCCCCCGAATCATTAATTCTTCCCTTCTCATTGCTGGGGCCACTGCACTGGGTCACCCCCTCACCATTCAAGCACAGCTCCCCAGCCTACTTAGAACAGCTAGGTCACCCCAAGTATGACTCCCATGGAAACAAACTCTACCTCTTATGTCTCTCGGTCCCAAGAAATGTAGACACACTCAGTCTCATGGGGGAAACCGAGGCTGAGAAAGGGGTTAAGTGATTGTCAAGGCTCCACGCAGGGCAGGGCCAGGACTCATACCAAGATCCCTGGATTCCAAAAGTCCTGTTATTTCTGCAACACTGTTGAGCCTCCTGAGTGTGGGCACTGAGATTCAGGCTGTTTGAGGGAAGCAGGCAGTGGTTGTAGCTGTGTGCCCAAGTTCTGGGTGGGTCCACTGTGGTCACAGGATGCTGTCAGGTCGCAGGCAGTTCTGGGGTTCTTGCCTCCCAGAAATGGTGCCCACTGCAGGCTACTGGCTTGAGGCAGCCCTGTTAGAGGGAACTCAGATACCTGACAGGTATCTGCCCCTAGCTGTGACTGCACCCAGGCTCCTGGGAGGCCCTGGTGACAGGACAGTTGCAGGAAGTAAGCAAGGGAACCCTGGCCATGCTCTCACTGGCTTGGCTGATTCCTGGTGGCAGCAGGTGTCGGGGACGCAGGGTGATGTTACCTTGTCTCCCTCCTCCCTATACAGGTTGGCTTCTTCCCACAGGCCCCCAGAGAGAGCAACGTCATCAACTGCCCCAAATTTGCCACCACAGACAATTCATTGCCCCAGTGGGAGATGATGCTCTGCACAAAATACTGGGCCAGACCTACAGGGATTCTGGTGAGTGGCTAGAGCCAGGAAGACTAACCCAAGTGCAGAGAGACAGGAGGCAGGAAGCCAGGTGGGAGTCTCTTTGGAGGGCGTCAGCAGAGGAGCTTCGGGGTAGGCAAGGGCAGAGCCCAGGCTGGGAGGCAGGAGGAGATCTTGGGAGCCCGGTGGGCTGAAGCAGGAGGTGCTTGACAGCACTTGGCGGGGATGGAACTGGCACAGCAGGACAGTGTGCGCAGGTGTGCAGAGCTTCACGCCAGGGTGAGCACATGGACACACACAGCTGACCAGCAGCTCTGGCCATCAGCTCCTCCTCTGTGACAGCTTTAAAGTGGTCTTAAACACCTGGACTATTTAATTTTTTTTTTTAAAAGGGCCTGGGTGCAATTATTCAATTGATTCACAGCCAGTCAGCAGCTGTGTGACCTTGGCTGAGCCATTGGGTTGCAGCAGGGTGGGTTAGGCGTAGGGTTAGGTTGGTGGGATGGGTGGGGAATGGGTTGTCTAGCTCCTCAGTGGAGTTAAAGGATGCCTCACCAGCTTGCTGTGAGGATTAACCAAACTACACAGTGCTCAGCATGTGCTAATACTATTACTTCATATAAATAATAACTGCAGTGAGCACTTTACTATGTGCCTGGCTCTGTAGCTCTGTGGCTAATTCCCTACCTTTAAAGCCCCATTTTTGCACCCATTGAACAAATGAGGAAATGGGGACCCTGACCGAAGTCACACAGCTTCCAGGTGGAGAGCACTGCCCTGGACTGTAGGATGGGGAGGGGGGCTGGGCCCTGCTGAGCCTGTGGCTATGAATGGCTCAGGGGATTTCTGGACCCAGCTTTCAGGATGTGAGCTCTGGGATGTGCAGGACCAGCCCCGCAGCTCCTCCCCGCCGGCGGCCACCCCGGGGTCGGGCTCCGGGCGATGCCTGGTGAAAAGCAGAGCCGGGGAGGCGCCTTCCACAGAGCGCAAATGTGTCCCTCGCCGCGCCCGCTTCTGCTGGAGTCCCGGCGCGCACAGACAGAAGTTGTGTACACAGGATTTTAGTATTTCCTCTCCGGCTCCAGCCCCAATTTGAGCGCCTGTAAAAGCTTGAACGACGTCCAGTGCGGCGTGGTTTGCCTGAGCTCGGCTCCCGGCGCTGAGTCAAAGCAGCCCACACAGGGACCGGGGCGCCTGCGGGGGGCGGGGGCGCGCGGCGCCAGCACGAGGGGGACGTGGGGGGGCCACGGGCCCGGGACGGGGAGTCCAGGGCGCCCACACCCAGAGCCGGGCCCGCCGCCTTCCAGCCGCCCCAGCTGGCCTTGCTGCCGCTGAGCCAACTTTGGGGACCAGGGTGCACACGTAGGGTGAAGCGAGGCGTGAATGTGTCACCCCTTTCTTCCCTCTGAGCCTGGGAACCTCTCCTGATCTCAGGGTAGCGGTGGGCACCTCCCGTGGCGGAGAGGCCAGGCCAGATAGTTTCTCTGGGGCTGGAGGGTCCTTGTCCCTGATTCTTGAGTACAGTGTGCCCCAGTGCCACCCTCCCTGCCTGAGATCAGCCAGGGGCTCCTGACCAGCTGCGCAGGTCTGCAGCCCACCACCCTCTGTAGGCCTGGAACTGCTGTGAACCCAGGGCGCCCTGGGGGCTCTTCTGAGGCTCTAGCTGCAGTATCTCTGAGCCTGAGTTTCCGGATACCGGACATCTAGTATCTCCGACCTGTGCAGGTCAGGCAGGCCTGGCCTGGTCCTAGGATGTGCATGACCAGCTGGTGAGGGGAGCCCTGTGTTTCAAGCCCGAGGAGATGTGTGTGGCAGGCTGGACAAAACCATCTGGGCTGGGTCATGTGGGGAGCTGCTGGGGCAGCCCTGAGCACACCTCTCTCTAGGACTGGTCAAGGGTCTTCAGAGGTGCCTCACATCCTGAATCCCGGGGCCCCTGTGGGCCCAACCAGGTCAGACAGGGCCTGGGGCTCACATAGTCACTGTGGACACGGTCGGCTGCAGTCCACGGACAGCACTGGGCAGCTTTGATTCCAGACTCTCTGAAATCAGCCTTGTGCATGTATGAATTCGTGCATGATGTTTGGGACTAGATCTGGCCTGAACCAAACTCACTTGATGACTCAAAGCTACACAAAACATTTTAGTCTGTCTTTATCCTCCTCAATAGGAATAATCGTACATTGCACTAAAGAATATTAATATTGACGTGTTTCATAACAGAGGCTGCCCAAGACCCCGTTGGAGGGAGGGAAGGGAGGTTATTTGAGAAACATCATAACATTGTATGACTTTTCCAATGCTCCTTTAAGTAAAACTCATCTTCAAAACTTCCTGGCCCCAAGAGTATCTGATAAAAAAGATGTCTCAATGAAAGCCATAAGAGTGGCAATGCTCCCAGTGTTTCTGCACAGCGTTCCACATGGTGACACGTTGGACAGAGGGACCTGCTGGCCCCTCAGCCCATCTGGATGCCCAGATGCAACTATATGCAAGCATCTTGTAGAACTAAGAGTGATTTTAGTGGTTAAGTATGTAGACGCTTATGTGCAATGTGATCCTCAAAGCACAGTCTTTATGTGTGGTTGAAGGAATCTTTTTGTTCTCTTATTTTGAAATAATTATAGATTCACAGGAAGGTGTAAAGACATGTACAGAGAGGGCTGCGTACCTTGCCCAGGCCTCTTTAACAGGGTCTTTTGCAAAATAAAAGTTTGCCACCTTAGTGAGATCCAGATTGTCAAGAAATCCTTTTGTGACTTATTCTTTTGGCACCAAGACCTCTTTGCCCAACCATGGACCTCAAAGACTTTCTTTTATGCTTTTTTGAGCTGCATAGTTTTGCATTTAAGCCCATTTAAGCCCATGATCCATTTGGAGTTAATTTGTGTATAATGTTAATTGAGGTGTTTTTTTGTTTTGTTTTGTTTTTTTTGTTTTTTTTTTTTTGTTTTTTTTTGCCTGTGGGAAGGGATCCTATGGAGGTGCTTTGATTGTACCCAGTTTTTACCTTAGATGAAGTAAGAGAGGCCCGGAGACATTAGATGTTTCCCCCAAAGCTACTCTGTTCTTCACAAGTGCTACTAAGGATCCGGCTGTGTCTTCCGGGCCCAGAGCAGGATCACACTCCGGGTTCCTCTGAACTTGGGTCGGGCCACATGACTGGCTCTGCCCATGAGTCGTGAGCAAAAATTGTGTGTATCTTTTCCAAACTGGAACATTTATTAATGACAGTGTGCAACCCTCCAGAAGTCTCCTTTCCCTGTGTCTTGGTTAGCCACGGTGGCTGCTCCATCAGCCTGAGTCCCAGAGTTAGGGGTGGACACCACCCCACTCCGCCACTGACTCTGAATGGAGATTTTAAATGAGTAAGAGGTAGACATTTGAGTTGAAACCATTATGCCTTTAATGCCTTTTTAGAATAGGCAAAAATCAATGTGTTTTTCTGATTCTTGCAAACCACTCACCACAGTTCTGACATCTGGTAGAGAGTTTTCCCCAAACACTCACTTCAGTGTGTTTCAATACTGACACTGTCCACATGGAGGGAGCATCAGCTCCCATGGGGCAGGGATCAGTGCCAAGCACAAGCCCCAGGTGCTCTGACTGAGGCTATCTACTGAGGCTCCCATGGCACCCTCTCGAGTTTCAATCATTAGTTAGAATGGCTCACAGAACTCAGGGAGACATTTTATCCACATTAACCCACTTATTACAGATGATACTACAAAAGATATGATGAATAGCCAGATGCAAGAGGCACACAGGGCAGGGCCCATGGGAGGGGACAAGGAGGGCCTGTGTCCAATCCAGGGGTGCTGTCCTCTGGAGCTGCTGTGTTCTGGTATCCCAGAGCTCTCCGAATGTCATCTCACTGGCATATAAAAGATGTTTCCCATCGCAGAGATTCCAGGGGTTTTAGGTGCTGGGTACCAGAAAACAGGAGGAAGAATGAACACATGTTTTACAATATCACCAGGCCATTTGTTATCACAGCATGACTCAGCCTTTCCTGACTGATACAGCCATCAAGCTGGATTTTTTTTTTTTTTTTTGGGTAGGGTAAGTGTGCTATGCTAGGCATTTTCATTTATTTTCCTGAGTTCCCAAAGATCTCCTTGACTTGTGATCTCTCCCCATAAAAGGAGACCAGCAGGAGGTTAGATGGCCCTGTCTGAGCTCACTGGGCTACCAGCACCCCTGGCTCTGAGCAGTAGCTGTCCCAGGTCCCTGCGAACACTGAACTCAGAAAGACAAGCAGAGGGGAACTCCAGAGGCCTTGAGTCCTGCGTTCTCAAATGACTGTAGTTGCTGGAGGCCTCCTGCAGTAAGAAGGCCTTGGTGGCTTTACCCTGGAGTCCCCAGGAGGTGGCTGCAGCCGGTCTTCTCTCCTCCCCCGCCAGGCCTCTTCAGGGCAATAGACCAGTGACTCAGCTTAGCTCCAAGTGAGCCGCAGCTGAGGATACGGCCCCATCCGTTTGTCCATTCTACATTCAGTTATTACATCCATCCTCCTCAAGGTGGGGAACAGGACAACAACAGAAGAAAGAGCCTCAAACTTCTGCCACTTTCCTGAGGCCTCAAGGCAAGGAAGTCCTGGACAGGAATGCCCTCTGGTCCTCAGGTCCTACTTGCCAGTGATCCCCAGGAGGGCGATACCTGTCACTCCCAGGGTCTCAGCTTCTTTAAAGGAGTGGCTGACATTGAGCCTACATCACAGAGCTTGAATTAAATCAAGTATGAAACTGAAACAATGTTGAACAAAACCAAACCTGTGCCCACTGTGAGCACAGCTTACAGAACACAAGAATGGCATGAGTCGTCACCAAAGCGAGGGGTGCCCCATGGGTGCCATTTCGTGAGCATCTGCTTCCAGCACAGACCCCCAGCTGGGAGCCCCTCTTCTCCTCCTAGAGAGCGGAAGGGAACAGCCTGCCCGGCGCTGCCAGATGTCAGGCAGACACTGTGTAGACGATCCAGAGAACAAAGATGCAGGAAAGAGAAAAGTTGGTTGCAGGCTCAATAACCATCTGTGGGAATCCTACAGAATGTGCTAGAGACATCAAACTTTGACAAAAGCTTCAAGCTCAGTCATGAGGAAGGAGACTCTGACACATGGCTGGGGGAACCTTGGGGGCCCTAGGTGAGTGAAACAAGCTGTCATGCAAGGACAAGGACTGTGATTCTACGTGGATGAGGGACCTGGAGGAGGCAAAGTCATAGAGAAGAAAGTAAAAAGCTACCAGGAGCTGGGGCAAGGGATGAGGAGCAATTACTTAACGGGCAGTTAATTCTGAGTTGCAATGTGGGGGTCACAAAAATACTGGAAATGGATGGTGATCCTTGGTCCACACTGTGAATGCACTTAATGCCACTGAAATACAAACTTGAAAGAGGTTAAAGTGGTAAAATCGTGTGTTATTGCCTGTTTTACCCAGATACTAAAAATGGAGGGAAGACAAGGACCACAGGGCTGGAGATGGCGCAGGGTTTGCAGGAGAGGAGCCCCCAGTCCAAACCAGCGCCACCTCCTGGCTGTGCTGCTTGGGGTTTCACCAGGAGGTGATGTCAGATGTTACGCAGCGTGGTTACAGTCACATAGATTTAAAGTCTGTGCTTGAATAAGTGCTATCTTAAAACATAGGTGGTTGGGCCAGGGATTTAGCTCACTGGTGTAAGCATCTGCCTGGCAAGTGCAAGGTCATGAGTTTGATCCCCGGTACAAAAAAATAATATATATATAGTTCTCGTGTCATAGTGTGAGGTCATTCACACCACCACAAGTCCTTGTGACTCTCTGGAGTCCTGAGTTTAAACAGAGGGGAGGTGGCCTTCAGCTAATGATCTGGTGTGTGAACCCTATTGTCTTAGTCCTTTTGAGCTGCTATACAAAGTATTATAACCCAAATAGTTTACAAGCAACAGAAATGTATTTCCCACACCCCTGGAGCCTGGAAGTCTGCGGTCAGCATGGTCAGGGTCTGGTGAGGGCCCCCTTCTGGGCTGGAAGGTTGAAGACCCTGCTCTCCTGGTTATGGCCTCACGTGGTGGAAAAGGGCACAGAGCTGCCTGAGGCCCTTCACAAGGCCACTGGTCCCATTCAAAAGGGCTCCAGCCTCATGACCCAATCTCTTCTCCAGATCCCCACCGTTGAGTACCATTACATTTGCAGTTGGGATGTCAAATATGAATTTTAGGAGGATGCAAACATTTTGTCTACATCTATTAAAATTGAGATTCTATCCCCACTTCATAAGCTCCACTTTAGTATCTTAAATAACTATTTGTAAGAAAACTATCTGTAATCATCAACTAGTGATTTCTTACTGTTTTTTTTTGAAATTATGTTTTGTCTTCTGTTTTCTGTTTTGTTTAGTCTTTCTTTAAATTAAATTTTTTTAAAAAAGACACTACAGTACCTAGTGCTTAACACGGGAGTGTCATGATGTGAAATCCAGCAATACTATTATTCTTTGTTCAGAATGACTTTATCCTACTTTAGTTTGTTTAATCTAAACATAAATGAAGATATGGATAACTGCATGTATGTTTAAGTGTTTAGGATTGACAACCATGTTACTAAGTTTTTGTTGGACAGTTGAACAGAACTGTTTGCAGTCTCGCTGTTTGAATTCCTACTTTACATGTTCCATTTTTGTATCTTGAACAACTATTTGTAAAACGACAATTTGTAAACATCAACTAGTGATTTCTTACTGTTTATTTTTTTTCTCTGAACGTATGTGTTATTTCTACCTATTTTCTGTTTTGTTTAGTCTTTCTTTAAATAAAATTTAAAAAATAAAATAAAATTGAGATTCTACTGTCTGGAGTAAATAAAATCAGGAAAACCTCAGCCCATTGCCACCCTTCCTAAATGCATCTGTCCAAACAAGGCTTGGGCGTATCTGGTGTGTGACCCAGGGCTGTCATCAGAGAATGATTATTAGTAAGTCATCAGAGAATTATTAGTAAGCAGCATATAGGAAGCTGGAGGGTGTTCACCCCAGCTGTGTTCTGGAACAGAAGTGGTTGGAGGCTGAGAAGAGAGAGCAGGTCAGGGTACAGACACATCTGAAGGAGAGGAGATGGAGTCACAGGCAGAGTCTTCACGCTGGGGGCAGAGCTGGTTCTGCTTAGTTGCAGCTGTTCCCCTGGGAAAACAAAGTGCCCACCTACCAGCACCTGGGGCCTTTTGGACCAGGGAAAGCCTGACCACCTGTCACACCTGCCAGCCTCACCTGAGCATGATTACCCTTTGGCCTGATTAGGGGAAATAGCACCAATGCAATATGCCAAATCACACCTCACTCTGGAGAGTATATTTGTTAGGAGAAAATTTGGCTGCTGTGACAGAGCTTCCCGGATTTTATTGCCATCACAGCACACAGAGAAAATGACAACTGTAGCTCACTAGGACAAAAGAATACAGCTGCAAGGTTGTCTGGCTGTGCTGCTAGAACAAAATTCCTTAACTGAAATTTGCTACTGACAATCAGGGAGGCCGGGAAATCCAAACTCAGAGCACCTGCAGATTTGGTGTCTGGTGAAGTCAGCTTTCTAGATCATGTGCCCTCAGATGGTAGAACAGTGGACCCTGTTCCCTTCCTCTTTCGTGAGGGCACTAACTCCATCCAAGGGGGCTCCATCCTCCTAAGGCTGTCACACTGAGGCTTGGTTTCAGCATATGAATGGAGGGGCAGACACAGTCCACAGCAGGCTGCTGTGTGCAGAGGTAACTGGTCCTAGGTCAGAGGCCATCGGTGGCTTCACACACCTATATCATGCAACATTGGTTAGAAGTGATGGTTTAATAAATGTAGATGTCTGTTCCTCTCCCATATCGGAGTCTGAGTCATTGTGCTGATTCTTCTGGAAGAAACCATCAAAGGCCCAGGCTCTGCCTCTGCCGCTGCTCCTCCAGCCCTAGTATGTTGCCCCCATCAACAAGATCCACGCACCGTCCCTCCAGAGACAGGGTAAAGGGAAAGGGAAGGCCAGCCCCTCCTTTATGAGCACGTATCAGCCATCTTGTGACATAACGAATCAGCCATCTTGTGACATACCGAATCAGCCCAAAACTTGGTTCCTTTAAACCATAAGCACAGCCAGCCCTGCTGGCACAGACCTTTATCCCAGCCCTCCGGAAGGCTGAGGCAGGAGAAGTGCAAGTTCAAAGACACTCTGGGCTACATGGCAAGACCTGCCCTAAAGGGAGAAAGGAAGAAGGAAGGAACAAAGGAGGGAGGGAAAGAAGGAAGGAAGGGAGGAAGGAGGGAAGGGAGGAAGAAGAAAAGAATAATAAGCATGTATTCGCTTCATTCTGTAAGACAGGAACTCAGTGCAATCAAAGTGTCATCCAGATGACCACAGCCATCTGAAGGCTCCATCAGGGGTTCAGGATTTGATCCCCAAGTGGCTGACTCAGGTGTCCGTGGACAGAAAGCTGAGCTTGGTCCCTTGCCACACGGACCTCTCTGTAGCCCTGCTTCATTGTCCTCCCAGCTTGGCAACTGGCCCTTCCCACAGTGCAGGACCAGGAGGAAGAGCAGGGAGGAAGACGGCCACCACTTCAGCCCTAACCTCAAACATCGTGGCTTCTACCACATTCTATCCACGCGGAGCAAGTCACTGAGGACCCCTGCGCTCGCGGGGGCTGAGGCCCACGTTAATGAAGGAATTTATGGGTGTACATTAAACTACCATGAGGGGACTGCAGGGCACATCCAGGGGCCCTGCACATAGCTGCTTTTCTGGTCCCCAGTGTGGATTCCAGTTCCGGCACCACACACGGACCGGAAGGAATGAAGTCCTGTGGCCTTTAAGGCACTGGCTGTGCACCCAGCTAAAACTCCTTTCCCACGGCAAAGAAATGGGGAGTGAAGTTTGCACCTCAGAAGAAGCAAAAATGCAAATCTGCTAGGAGGGAAAAGGGGAGACAGAGAAAATCCCACAGCATACAGAGGTTACCTGCCAGGAGGAGAAGCACGTTGCTCAGCACTGACAAACTTTAAGATGCTCATGGCATATGGTCAAGTGGAAGAATCAGGCCGAACCACAGCACTGTCCTGTTAGTGACAACCTACATGCACTACCTCAGTGGGACCGGAGGCCCAAAGGTACCTGAGGGCGGTCACCAGCACAATCCCTGGCTGTCTCCCTGCACTTGCATTACTGGTGATTTCCCCATCCATTTCAATGTCATTTGCTTGAATCATTTACTGTTTTCCCAAAACACAAATATTTTTTCCTCCTTTTTCTAATCAGTTCATTTCTCCACATTGGTCTGGGGAGGAGGGTGGTGGGCATTCCCAGTGGTATGTGGTATGTCTTGCTGCTGAATGTCAGCTCTGAGGTCTTTAGGCGCTTGCGATGTGACAGGGACACAGCAGTGGGGCATAGCCTCACAGCTGGGACCACAGCAGGGGGAATCGGCCATGTAAGAATCACGAGAGCAAGGTCAGAGGCTGGCGAGTCCATCCAAAAAGCAGAGTGAAGCTGGGGGTGATGGTGTACCCCTGTAATCTCAGCACTTGGGAAGGTGAGGCAGGAGGATCATTGCAAGTTTGAGACCAGCCTGGGCTTAGGGCCAGCCTGAATTGCGTAGGAAGACCTTGTCTCAAAAAGACAAAAAAAAAAAAAAAAAAGGCAGCATGGTCACAGGTTGGTGGCTAAACGGTCTGAGCAAAGACACATCCAGACTTTATTCCTGCTTCCAATGATCCTTAAGTTTCAGGAGGAAAAGATTCCAGAAATTGATGCCCAGTCTCCACAGTGCAGATTTAAAATGTGCTGGTGACACTGCACCTGCTAGACAGGAGCAGCCAAAGACTATAGCCTCAGTGAAGCCCTGAAGTCCATCAGAGTGGCCTTAAAGGCCTTAGCTGGAGCTCATGCTGCCATCATGGCCTCCTGCCCAGGCCAGAATGATAGCTGGTTTCATCTTGCCTGCCAGCTTACTCTAATGCTGAGCAACAGTTTAAGAGGAACTACTGATTGATTAGTGATGTCTGTTCAGGGCACAGAAGGAGAATGTGGTGACTTGAGTGCCATCATTCCAGCTGCTCATCCTTCTTCATTCTCACCTCCTCTTCCCCCACCTGGCTGCCTCCCAGAGCAAGAAAAAATTATGCACAACCCCACCCTTCTTCCTTTGGCCAATTTACTGCTATTTTCAATAGTTGTAATCAGAAGGTACATGCTAATTATAAATGCTTTTTCCATTTGTCATTATAGCACAAGGATTTTCCTATGATTGTTTTTAAATATCCTTTTCAAAACAGAGTAATGCAATTTTATTGTAAGAAGTACAGAGAACCAACAAGAAAAAGTCTTTAAAGCACCTTTAATTCCAAAACCCATCAGGGACCTCAGGGAGTAGCAAACCACGGAAGCCCTCACACCAGTGTCACGACCCTGGAACTTGCTTTAGTGCCAGAATTACCCAAGATGCTGTTTTTAAAATGCTAATTCCTTCCTGTAAACTCATTAGGAAAGGTCAGCCCTGCCCCACTCTCAAAAAACCAAAAATGGGCAAAGACTAAAAAAGGCCATTCATAGAAATAAAAATTCAAGTGGTCAATAAATGTGAAAAATGTTCTCTGCTGGTCAGGAAAATGAAAATTGGAACAATAAGAAACCCCCGCCCCTCCCAGAAGTCTGGCAAAAACTCAAGTGTGATAACATTCAACACAGGCAAGGAAATGGGCATGGATCGAGGCGGCCTCTTGGGAAAGTAATCTAGCGTTGTTTGTTAAAATTAAAAACACTCCACAGGTACATTTGACAGTACAATCTCCCTTCCAGAAGTGTATAAAACATCTGAACATAAGATGCACATATAAGGATATTTACTAAAGCACCCATTCATTGGATATTTCCAGTCTGGGTTGAGAACTGTGTGGACACTAGGAATAGAGGTGAACAAAACCAGCATGAATCGCCATTCCCCTCAAGTTCACCTGGTAGAAAGAAACAGTCAAGCCGTTTACAGTACAATGTGTTCCTTGGTGATAAATACTATGGAGAAGATGAATCAGAAGAGATAGAATGCAGGGGAAAGTGTGTGTGTGTATATGTGTGTGTGTGTGTGTGTGTGTGTGTGACGTGTGATTTAAAATAGTGATCAGCCAGGTGTAGTAGTGCACACCTGTAATCCTAGCAGTTGGGAGGTTGAGGCAGGTGGGTCCCTATGAGTTCAAAGCCAGCTTGGACTACATAGCAAGACCCTGTCTCAAAAAATTAATTAATCAATTAATTAGCATGACCAGGAAGATGTTGAGGAGAAGCTGGCATCCAGTCAAAGAAATGAAAGCAAAAGTACAAGCCATGGAGAAATTCGAACAGCATATGCCAAGATTCAGAAGCAGCTGGTTCTGGTGTGTCCACGCAGGCGCAGAGGACAGGAGCAGGAGAGAAGGTCAGGGAGACACTAGGAGCAGGTGGCTCCGGGCCTCGGAGGTCACCCTCAGGACTTGGCTTCACGCTGAGTAGTTGTTAGCCATGTCCAGGCTGCATGTAGAAATTTGGAAGTCATCAGCATCCCAAGAGCTGATGCCTGAGGGAGGGAGGATCCCAGAGAGCCTGGCAAGGCCCACAAGCAAGGGGGTCGAGGGGAAGCATCCAGAAGCATTGGAGGCAGAGCAGAGCAGGGTTCTGGAGCCCTCAGGAAGGAGCCTGGACTGTGTCAAACGTCTGAGGAGAACTAGGGCGTGGCAGATGGCTGTCCTGAAGGGCAAGGCGGGAAGATGCTGACTCCGGGGAAGGACCCCAATTGTTGGGGGTGCCTTGGCCAAGCCCTTCACTGGAGCCGTGGAGAGGACCTCGAGCACAGGGGAGCAGGAGGGCAGCAGCTGACCGGGCTGTGAGCAGCTGCAGCGGGCAGCTGTGCTGCTCCAGGGAACAATGGGGCGCCCTATGTCCTTGAGCTCCTGGGCGGGTGCTTCTTCCCAGGGCCAGGAAAGCAGATCCCTGCGCTAATTAACTCTCATCAACAGCAGCAGGGCTTGCCAAGGTCTGCTCCAAGGAAGCCCTGCACAGGAGGGACAAGCACGGGCTCCCTGGACCAGTGCTCAGGCCCAAGGAGGAAACAAGCCCCTGGCGAAGAGCCGGTCAGAGAAAGGCCACAGCCCTGGGAGAGGCCTGGGGTCCAGAGAGGAAGGGATGACTAAGGCCAGAGCTGAGAGAAAAGCAGATGGAAAGAGAGGGCTTCCCCTTGCTACGTGGGGGATGCTGGGCTGGGCAGGCTTGATGCAGTGAACTATGGCATGAATGACTTAGATTTGTAACCTGGCCTGGTGCTGAGTGGGCAGATACTATCCAGTGGGCTAGAAGTGTGCGCCTAGAGAGACTTTGACAGCCTCTCTTCCAGCTGTTTATTTTACAAAGGGAGGAACTGAGGCTCAGAGAGGAAACAGTTTGAGCCATGTGACTCTGCAGGGCTGAGAGCCCCTGGCACCTGTGACGATCCCTGTGCACCGTGGATGTTACTGCCACCAGAATCCACAGGCAGAGATGAGGTCACCCTGTCCTCCCTTCTCTGAACCTGTGGTGTGCTGTGCAGGACACGGCAGGGACAGTGTGGAGTGGACAGGACACCATGGGCTCACCCTGCAAGCCCCTCTTCAGGGCAGGGATGGCTCAGAAGACACTCTCCTGCTCTGGAGAAGCAAGCCAGGCCTGCTGCTACCTGCCAGGAGAGTACAACTGAGTCAGAAAGACAGACAGGGGCCCAAGTAACCAGGAGGGTGAGGGGACATGACAGGGAAGTACATGGGCCCTGGAGAAGTGAACATTGCCCAGATTGGAAGGGTGAGCATGCATCTATTTGAAATTCTTTGTCTTCTTTTGATTTATTTAAAAACTCTGGAAGGTCTTTGGTCCTTCCAGTAGTTCTCTGGCTCAAAAGCTAATCTCTCAGGAGAATTAGAGTCCTTGTGGCGGGAACAATGTGGCCTTTAGCTCAGTGTAGCTGTCTCATCTGGGTGGGGACTTCTAGTCAGAGTCCAGAAATTCAAATACTCAAGCAGGACAGGGAGCTTGAGAGCCCAGAGGGACACTGCTTAGCTAAGAGGGACCTTGGAGGTCACACGGTCGCTGTCAGCTTGTACTCGGAAGGGTCACCCACGGGGTTGAAGGTCTGGCCAGGATGGAGCCCAGGCCCTGCAGTTCACAGGAGGGGCCACACTCTCCATGGGACACAGGAGGCCTTGTTCCGGTTGTTTCCTCCCGTGCCAGAGCACTGTGCTGTCCACCCAAGGGCGCACTTCCGGGACCCCTTAGTACCCCCATCAGTCAGCCAGAACTGGTGTCCATGAGAGAGGCTGACAGCGAGGGGGTGAGGGTAGGGCCCAGAACAGCCCATCCAGCTCCTCCTTGTCAGACTGTGAGCTGTGGGCCTGCCAAAAGGGGCCAGAGCCTCCTGGCCAACTGCTCCCCTCAAGCTTGGCTCCCATCCAGTCCTGTCCTCAAAGCCAGGGAGGCAGCCCTGACAGATGGCACCAGCGCTGAGCTGTCAGTCTTCCCAGCAGGTCCCCGCAGGCCAGCAGGACCAAGTGTCCTGTGGGATTTGAAGGACAAAGCTCTTCCTCACTCTCGCCTCAGGGCTGGCCAGCAGCCTCCCTTTGGGATACCCTCTCAGGGCTTTGACCTCTGCTTTGAGTTTGGAGACATGACCAAACCAACTGTGTGGGTGAGAAAATCCTGACCCACCCTTAATCTAAATATTCTAGAGGCTTCATAAACCCTCGGTCCCCAAACTGTGTTCCAGGAGCCCCTGCTGGGGTTCCGTAAAAAGTCAGAGCATGAAATAAAAAGTAAATGCTGTGCATCCGCAGGATAAACGGTCCACGTGTGGTCTGTGCACACAACGGAACATTATTTAGCTCCATAAGAGGAGGAAGTTTTACCACATGCTGCCACATGCATAGTCCTTGACAGTGTTATGCCCAATGCAATAAGCTCAGCAGAGGACACAAATATTATCTACTCCATTTCTATGAGAGTCCCAGCATAGGCAGATTCATGCAGACAGAAGTCTCCATGAGCATGGGGAGGTTTATAATAAAAAGGAGTCCACATACTAGTGATGGTTCTGAGCTTATGAATGTACTATTGCTACCCAACTGTACACTTACAAATAGCTAAAGTGGTTCATATTTTATGCATATTTTATCACAATAGAAAAATTTAAATATGCATTCATGTATTTAAATAAGTTTGAGAGGCCCTGAGTTCACAAGGTTAAATGCCAGAGCCTTTACAGTGGCACGGACCATCAAACTCAGCGTTCTTAAAAGGCCTCACCTTATTCATCTTAGAGCTGTGCCTCGAATTACAATGTTTGCTCCTTAGACAGCTTCTCACCCTGGAAGAGACATTGAAATCTCTGTCAAACCCCTGGCCCTGATTTTTGTTTTTTAAAACAAAGGTCAGTGTAGCATTCCTGGAGTGTTCTATTTTCATCTCCAAAAATGGAAATTTCTCCATTTGGGGACCTCAAAGCATTTTTAGTTCTTTATTTAGAAAAAAGAAAGTGTGTGTTGCATGCATGTGTGTGTGCATGTAAGGGGGGAATTCTCTAGAAACTTCTGGTTGTGGGTCTGGAATTGCAGTCCCACGGATAAAAGCGTGTCGTCTGTGAGCCAGATGGCTTTGAAGGTGGTTTGGGCATGGTTTTAGCTCTGCCTGCCTGTCAGGCGGGGCAGGCTCTGTCCTGTCCTCCCCTCCCAGTCACTGTCCATCTGCTGCCTCTGGACAAGCCTGGGGGCAGGGGGGGCGAGACGCAAAAGTGGCTGCTCCAGACCTACACGTCAGTCATCCCAGAGACATGACCCTACTGGGTGGGTGGCCTGGCCAGCCGCCGTGGGGGTTTCTAACCCATCCACCACCACCATACCCTAATAATCACATATTCTCAGGCCTAGGTTTGGTGGGGACCCAGGAACCAGTGGGCAGGGGGTGTTGTGGGAGGGGGGCTGTCAAAATAAAAGACTAGATTTAAACAACAGCTGGGGGACAACTTTGGGTGAGTCATTGCCCAGAAATGTATCAGGGAGTAAAGCCAGATTGGGGAGAAATTTATGACTGCCGGAAACACAGTGAACCTATCAAAAATAAATGAAATTAGCTACAAAGTTAGGAAGTCAAAGGCAAAGTCCTGTTTGTTTTGTGAATATAAACAGTTTTAAAATGTAGCAAGAATAGGAAAAACAACTCTACACCAGTACCTGGTGTAAGTGATGCTTTGGGGACACAGAGGAAGTGGCCGTGTTCCTGGACCGGATGCAGGCCAGAGGGAAGGACCCGTCACAGGAGGTGGGTGAGGGCGGGATGCGGAATCCTGCAGACCCAGGAGATCTGGAATGTGAGCTCCTGGGATTCCATAGGGATCTCGATGGCTGCCAGGCCTAATTCCCACTGGATGGGGGAGGGATATTTTTATTTATAGGTGAAAGGGAAAGGTGAGCAGGACGGAAGGGCAGGCACCAGGTCACTGCCATTGGTTAAGCAGGGCCCCTCTGTGTGTCCCAGGGACTCGGGCTGGGAACCCAAATCCCCAGAGAGGCCAAGGGTCAGGCGGGAAGTAATGCAGAGCAAAGTTAAGTCACAAGGCAAACCCACAGGTCCAGAAACAACCTGGCTTCCAGGCAGCTAGGGGAGAGGAAGTGGACATGATCTAGAAAGAGGAGCTGCTGACGTCTGAGGATGGGATTGGGACAGCACCCCTAGAAGGCCAAGTTGGAGTCACAGCCAGGATTAGGGGAAAGAGGGAGGCCTTGGAGAGGAGTGGACAGACTGCCCATCATAGGCAGCAAAGAAGCCTGGACTTCAGTCTGCAGGCCACAGACCTTCGAGGAGACTTGGGAGGTAAACCTGTATCAGCCATGCAGAGGAAGAGCAGAAGAAAGACCAGAGACCTGTGAGCAAGAACAAACACAGCCTCAGCCATGTTGTCCTCATGGTCCCCCAGGACAGGGGGTGGCTCCAGGGAGTCTGTGAGACCAGGTGGAAAAGACAGCTCCTTGGCTGATTGACAGTAGCTGCTGGAATTCTGGACCTTTGAGAAAAAGCTACCGCTGGTCAGTGACACAGCAGATGGGCTGGATCGGGTGTTGGGGAGCGAAGACATTCATCTACACATTTGATCAGTGTTTATCCAGCATCCAGTGGGTGTCACCCTGGTCGTGGCCCCACCTCCCTTTGACCTTGTCAAAGGTCACCTGGTCTTGGTCTCATTCTATCTGGGTCTTACACAAATAGATGCTTGGTAGTTATTTGTGGAGGGAAGAAAACCAAAATATCAAACAGGAATGAATTACTTTTATTCCCCCAGTACTGAGAATTGAACCCAGGGCTTCCACACTGAGCTGCATACCCAGTCCTATTTTATTTTATTTTATTTTATTTTATTTTGAGAAAAGGTCTCACTGAGTTGCCCAGTTTGGTTTTGAATTTGTGCTCCTCCTACCTCAGCCTCCCAGAGTACAGGGATTATTCATGAGTGACACCACACCCAGCTCAATTTTCCATTTTTTTTTCATTCATTCATTCCACTGAAAGACTGGTATATCCAAATTGCGGTGCCCTTTCGAGGATTTGAAGATGAATTATACCCGATGTTTGCCCTCTAGGAATTTTATAGTGCCATCTGGAGATGAGACTCTGCCCATGGATATCACAGCCGATATTTATCTGTCTGGATTCCTTGGCATGCCTGGCTTCAGGGAGGGGTCCTGGGGACAGAAGGCAGATGCTTGGAAAATCCACGAGGCAGGGGGAGCCAGCCTCTTCTGTGAAGCAGGGCTCAGACCTCAATGTCCTCCCTGGGCCTGGAAGCAAAAGCTGGGAAGGGGCACAGCAGGAGGACAGAGGAGAGTGGCAGCTCACAGCCACTGAGCCTGGCTCTGACAAGGCCAGGCTGCTTGTCATCTGGCTGCTGGCAGTGACCACTGTGGGGTCAGGAAGCAGCCCAGGAAGAAGCCAAATTCCACCCCTGCCCACCCCAGGCAGGCATGGCAAGGCCGACCACAACAGGTGCCGGGGCCCAACCTGAGTAGCTGCCCCTTGCAGGCAAGGCCTTGGACTGGGAGTGTAGGCACGCCTAACCTGCAGGGCCCAGTGCAGCCTGCCAGAGCTCAGCTACCAGTGTGGCCTGGGACCCTCACTCGAGCCCCACGGCCCACAAATGGGGCATCCTTGACTCCCTAGGCTTTGTCTAAGAGAGGGCAGGAGCTGTCATGGACACACACAGATGTGTACACAGGAGGGCTCCATGTCACATACCCACATGGCTCCCCTGGGCTTCCGCAATGCCTGTTCTGTCCCTCTGTGGCTTGTGCCCAATGACCCACAGCAAACACATCCTCAGGTGTCTCTGTGACCTCACACCCTGGGCCCCAGCAGGGGCTCTCTGTTGTTCACACTTTGGTGAGGATCTTCTTGCTTGGCTGTTGGCAGAATGGATAAGACCTGCAGCTGTCCTCAGGAAGGTACAGTATGTGTGGCAGACACACAAGAGAGGGAATGTGTATGTGTGCACACGCACGTGCAAAGAACACGTCACTGTAGGGGGTGGAAGTTAAAAAGGAGAGCACGGACTTCAGCTCTCTGCTCAGAAGACTTTTATTCACCCTTCAAGACCCAACTTACACAGCCTCTTTCCAGGAAAGCTATTTCCAGTACCCCCTACACCCTGTAAGATCTATCACAGGCCTCACCTGACATCTGCCACACAGCTGGTGGCAGCCGATGCTTCAGAGTTACAGACAGACAGGAAGAGAGATGCAGGTGATGGAGGCTGTAAGGGAGAGGGGTGAGGAGCGGACGCCCTGGGTCTGCCCCGCAGCAGCAGAAGTGCCCTGCCCCTCACAGAAAGAGCCCGGGTGAATGGCTGGGCAGAGAAGATGCTGCTGGACTTGCCAGAGGACCATAAGGAGCACCTGCCTTTCCTGCAGCAAGCGGACAGCTCAGCGGTTGCCGAGTTTGGGTGGATAGCAGTGGAGTTCCTGAGGCGAGGACTGAACCCTAAGATCTAAGAAGGCGCCATCGGAAGACTCCTCGTGAGCAGTGACACCACCCAGCGTGGCGTAGGAGGAGTGACCTGTCCCCTCGCTCAGAGCTCCAAGCTCATGATCTCTGAATTTCCAAGACTCTCTTTCTGTTTGGGGATTCTCTGAAGAATTAAACGAATTACTGCTTCTGCTTTATCTGGACAACAGAAAGGAAATCAGAACTATTCTAAGCAAACAGGCACCTGGCCTTCCCACTTACCATAGCCTTGATGTCCAGTTGGCAAGGGGTCTCCGGCAACAGCTTAAACCTGAGGCGTAATCACGATGAAGATCACAGCACCGAAGTTCTGTGCAGACAGAACAGAAGCCACCCTGCTTCTTTTAGAGCAGCAACAGGAGCGAGCATTGGAGATGAAAAGAAACCACTCTAGGACAGCAGGCCACAGGTAGGGTCTGCTTTACTCCTTCAGGTCGTCTGCGAATTGCTGATACACAGGAGTTGAATTTTCAAAGTTAAGTTTCTGTTAACCGATGTGATGGGTACTGAGATTCCGTCCTTCACCGTTCCTGGGGGCTGAGGTCATGATCTGGAGCTAAGCCACAGTGCTCTCCTGGGGCTAACTGCGGTCAGCTTCTTGACAGACTGTAATGGCCTTTGTATTCTAAATGTATGAGGGGGATGGAATTGGCTAGAAATGTACCTATACTGTTCCTGGCTTGTGTACCTATGAATGACTATATTGTTTTTGGTAATATCAGATTTTTAGACAACTTTTATGACTTTTAAAAGCACCCCATGTAATCCCAGAACTTGGGAGGCTGAGGCAGGAGAATTGTTTGCAAGTTCAAGACCAGCCTGCGCTACAAAATAAGCCTGAACTGCATAATGAGACCTTGTCTCAAAAAGACAAAAAAAGAAAGAAAGAAAGCATCCCATGATGTTAAAAGCCACAGAATAAAGTAAATATGATCTTTATTTTAAAAAAGAAAAAACAAAGAAGAAGAAAAGAAAGAGCCCATGGTCAACAGTCTGATGCTACTAGGCCACATTTCCTGCTTCTCCAGGAAGTGGCACCAGGGTTTCAACGGAGTGCCTGGGTGGCTGCCCTTCCACAGCATCCCTCGTGGTCCCGCCATGCCACCTTGTCCAGCCGCTTTCCAGCACCTTTGCTCTGACCCCTGCTTCTGTGCCACTAGGGTCCCTGGCCGAAGGCCACACCTGAGAGCCTCGCACAAGAGGAGGCTCCCTGCAGCTGGCTCCTCGGCCAACTCCAGCTGGGCCCAGGCGTCAGGCAGCAGAGAAGAGGCTGTGACACTGGCTGACGCTGGGACAAACTGTATATCCACCGTGACTGCAATTACCAGCCCCAACTCTGTCCTCTTTCCCCGGGTGGCCCTGTTCCTAATACCCTGACTTTCTTTTCCTGTTTCTTACCTTCTTCCCCCTTCCCTATCTCCCACGGCCTTTTATGTCTTAGGTTCATATAACTGATGTGATAGAGCTACAAAGACTCTGGACTGGCACCAGTGTTGGGGCTGGAGAAGGTTCAGGGGTACAATGTTTGGAGTGAACCTATCTTGATTCAAGAACTGTCTCTGTCACTGACTGGCCCTGTCTCCTTGGGCCTCAGTTTCCTCATCTGTGTTATGGGATTAATAGCCCTCCTTGTCCCCTAAGCTTGTGAGGGATGAAGAAGACCAGGTTCCTCAAGAATTCAGGATGAGGCTTCCTGGTCTCTGGCCCAAGTTGAGTCCATGGTGGGAACCCCCTGATCCCCTCACACACGCACTGCCTGCCTAAGTAGCTCACAACCTCTAGAGACCAGCCTCTCCCTCACAACACCCCTTCCGATGCCCACAGAGTCCACTCAACACAACCGAGTATTTCATTACATGATGAGGCTTTTACTTCAATTTGAAGCAGATGGTTGAGCACAGACATGAACAGCTTTGGCCTTTTGAGCACAAGGAAAGAGCAGGCCTTGGCTTTGAACTACCCCCCACCCCGCATCCTGGCCCGCTCCCCTGGTCCCTTCCCCCCTCTGCCCTCCTGCCCACCTGTGATAATCACTGCCTTCCCATGGGGTGCCGCCTTGCTTTCCCCAGCCCAAGGGGACCACTGGCTGGGAGAGCAAAGACCTGGGCAAGTCCCAGGGTGGGGCACGGGGTACAATGGCTTCTCTTCTTCTCCTCACCCTGACTCCCTTCTCAGGCTACTCAGGCCCTCTGAAGGACCCTGGGCCCAGAGGACACTGAGAATCTGGGTCTGAGGCCTGGGCAGTTGATGGACGAAAAAGAAGGGTGCAGGGATGTCAGACACTCTTCTCCATCCCCCAGGCACCCCCAGAAGGTTTCGCTTGCACCCAGCCAGCTCAGGTGCCAGTGTAGACAGAGCAACAGTTCAGAGGGTCACGTGCTTCCCACGGTCACCAAATGCCCATGTCTCGCAGGAGCTCCTGGTAGCCCTGCCGGTTCATCTTTGGCTTGAGATAGGACTCAGGAGACAGGAGGAACAGTCACAGAGCCACGGCGTGGCTTCCCGCTGGCAGGTTTAGACCCTCCCCCATCTTGTTCAGCGTCTCTGTCAAATCTTTGGCAGTGAATTTCCACGGCCTCAGGGCCTAAGGCTGCGCCTTAAGAGGAGGGCTGAGCTCTCCCTCTCGACCAAGGAGCAGCAAAGTGCGAAACCACCACATGGCCATTGCCGCAGCTAGGGGAGGACAGGAGGTGACGGGGAGGCCGGCTTGCTCCTGCCCCAGGTGACCCGGCAGTGGCAGCAGCGGGTGGAAGGCTGATAGCATCTTGGAGAAGATGGAGACTGGGGCTGGTGTGGCACACGGTCCTCATTCCTCGGCCTGGCTGAAGAGAGGCCACTGCAGCGTCCTCCGTCGGCCCATGGCCACTCACTCCTGAAAGAGATGACCAGCCGTGAGAAGCAGCCCTTGCTCACCCCAAGGCCAGTGGCTGGCACCCACAGAGCCTCCTCCCACTTCATCCTCCAGCCGCCCTCCATCTGCAGAGGACAGCACCTTGCAGAGGTCCTGGCCAAGGACAGGCCACCTCCATGTGGTTCCTCCCCCTTAGCCTCTGCCCTTCAGAGCCCCTGCTGTTTTGTGGTTTGCGTGGAAGAAGCCAAGAGACCAAGTATCCCAAGAATTCAGGGACACCATGGTCCATAGGGCCACATCACCAGGCTGGCGAGGCTCCTCTGCAGGCTGGTGGCGCCCCCTGCAAGGCTGCCCATTGCTCCTCTGTCTCCCACACCATTCAAAAACAGCGTCGCACCAGTAGTCACAAGGTCCACTCTTGCCAGGTGCGTGGACACATGCCTGTAATCCAGTCCTCAGTAGGCTGAGGCAGGAGGACTTCTATGAGTTTGAGGCCAGCCTGGGTTACGCAGTGAGTTCAAGGCCAGCCCCCACTACACAGTGAGACCCTGTCTCATCAACAAAACAAACAAGGCCCATTCTGGTTGAAGCCGTCACCTGCCGGCTAAGTGCCGTAACACAAGTCGCTTAACTTCCTTGGCCCTGTTTCCTGTCCGCGCAATGGCACTGCTGAAGCAGATCAATATACTTCACACTTTCTTTTTAGCAGCACAAATGGAGGCCATCCTGTGCCGCTCCAAAACAGGTAACATCAC
The DNA here is from genome assembly GCF_034190915.1 of Cavia porcellus. Classification (NCBI taxonomy): domain Eukaryota; kingdom Metazoa; phylum Chordata; class Mammalia; order Rodentia; family Caviidae; genus Cavia; species Cavia porcellus. The sequence goes on along the minus strand of NW_026947501.1, from coordinate 37,996,640 downwards.
TACATCTACTTGGAGCACCGGGGAGACACAGGCAAAGGGATTCAGAGTAGGACTCTGTTCCCTCCACTAAGGAGCCTGAGACACCCTGAGATTCCAGAGAGCTCACCTAGGTTCTACCCCAAACGGGGTCAGATCGACTGTACCTCTCCAAAGCCTGAGCTCTGGACTCTCCCTCAGGCGGCTGAACTGGCGCCTGCTCTCAAGACCAGAAGGTGTCTCAATTGGTAGTTCAGATGGCCCTGAACTCACTACATAGCCCATGCTGGCCTCCAGCTCTCAGCAACCCTCCTGTCTCAGCTTCCCAGAATCTGGAGATTACAAGAGGGTGCCACCACGCCCAGCGCCTCTCAAGTCTTGCAACAACCCAGACCCAACCGAGAAGTTCTTTCTCATTGTTAAAGCAGAACATCTGTCATCCCCTTCACATGCAGGGAGCTTTCCTGCATTCCACTAGGCTGAGCAATCGTGGCTCTGAGAAGGCAGCGCAAGCCGTTGGCGGCACCAGGATTTGAATCCAGATCATCAGTGTTTATCCTACCACACCGAGGCAGCCCTAGCGGAGTCAGGGCCTGGAGAGGCGTGAGGGAGCCAAACCACGAGGCTAGAGGGCCACTAACCACAGCCCTGGCGAGCCTCGAGGGGCAGGGCGGCCGCTGGGGCTGCAGCCAAGCTGTGCTCGCTTGACTGCAGGAGCGGAGGCTGGGGCCAGGCTGGAGGTGGAGACACAGGGGGGTGAGGGCGCCGTGCCAGGGGGAGGCCGAGCTCTGCAGCCAGCAGCCGCTATGTGGCGAAGAAAGGAAAAGTGAGGGCCCCGCAGGATCTTGATGTGGTGACTCCCAGGCTCCCCTCTCCTAGCCCACTGTGCAGGGCTGGCCCCAGCAGGAATCTGCTTTCTGTTACTGAGTCTGAGGAGGAGGATTAAGAAGCGGAAAGGAAACCCGTGGGGATGGCACTGGGGCTGTGGTCCGCTGCTGATTTACAGCCCATGTCTCTCCGGCGCTGCTGCCCGGGCGGCCCCACTGTGCTCTAGGCCCAGAGCCACCCTGCCGGCCAGGCAACCCAGGCCCAGGCCCAGGCCCGGCCACAAGCCCTCTGTAGGCTCTCAGACCCTCTGAAACCACAACGGCCACCCCAGAGTCAGGAGACAGGCCACTCTTACTGAGGCTGGACCTTCAGTTCCTGACCCCTCTCTCTTCCCTGGGTGCATACACTGGACCTCAGTCCACCACTCCCCGACCCAGGAACCCGGCACATGTCCTGTCCATTCGAGAAAGCCTTGTATCAACAGAAGCAAGAACGCTGCAACCAGGACCTTCTCTGAATTAACAGTGTATTAAAGGCTCTACAAAGTCCTGCAGTGAAGAAATTCGCCTGGCTTCACTTACCCACCGTTTGCCCAACATCTCTGACCAAGCCATTCCACTACTGTATGTAGAAACTGCCTCCAACCCTGCCCTAGGAGCACAGAAGTATGGGGTGGCTACCTGCAAGGGCTGTGTTCCCTCCCACCGAGCATCTGCAAGCGGCCTTCAGAGCCAGCGGAAGAAACCTCGTGGTGCAACCTCGGGGAGATTTCCCCACAGTCGCTCAGCTGTGCCTGACCACCCAGCCGGTGCCACCCCACTGCATGGGGCTGGGCCTCTGTGGGAGGGGCTGTGTAGCTGTGATTCTGGGGGAGAAAGCATCCCCCATGATGACAGCCACACCGCAGACCCCCTCTTGTGGAAACATACAATGTCCTGCACCATGGCTGGGAGGGGTGGAGAGGACTCCGGTGGGTACTGGGCGGGCCTCTGGGGACCTTACTTCCCGGTGCCCGGCCCCCAAATCTCTCCAGCACAGTCTCACTTTGGAGGGCGCCCTTTACACAGCAGAGTCTGCAGCTGCTGAAATAAACTTGGATGACAACCCACCAGGTTCCCGGTCAGGCGAGTCTGTCAGTGTGGCCAAGCGAAGACAGCTGTGGCGATCAGAAGCCCCTCTCTCCTCCGGGATGCCCTCCGTACCCAGTGCGGCTTCTGATCCACAGCTGCACCCCAAAATATGCTACTTGTTGAACAAGGGAAGAAGTCTTTCCAGGAACAGCCATTTAATTGGCTGGAGCTATGATCTACCAAGGGAGTCTTCCTGTTTCCAACTAAACGCTGAGCATTTCTGTCAAAGAATCTGTCCCTTGGGGGAGTTCGGGGTAATTGCTGTGAAGGCTGGAATAGTCTTGATTGTTTTGCTTTTGTTCACTTGCAGTTTCTTTGTAATCACCTCTCAAGTTGTTTGTCCCTGGCCTTAGGTGCATTGTTCTCCTCCCTTAATCACTTCTGTGTCCTACATGGTAATTATACCATCATGGGGACATTTAAAACATTATATGGTCAGGCATGGTGGTACACACTCAGGAGGATGAGGCAGGAGGGTCACTGCGAGTTCCAGGCCAGTGTGAGCCACTTAAGAGAGATCAAGGTCAGCCTGCACTACAAAAACAGAGCCCTTGCCTCAAAAAATAAAATAAAATAAAAGCAAGTAAAGAAAAGAAAAACCTATTTTACCTGTCTAATAAGTTACTTTACCTTTTAAATTTATTGTTAGTCTACAATGTCCACTTCACCTATTCAACTTTTTTTTTAATATTTTCAAACTGTATGCTATATTAAAGCAACTTAGATACAACCTTTCACATGCAGGGGGGGAAATCCAGTGGACTTGAAATCTTTTTTTTAAAATTAGTCCTAAAAAGAGTTGTCAGATTTCATATGTTGTTTTAAAACTAAAATATGACATAAATATAGGGGAAAAAAATGGGAGAAGTACCTACAAGAATCACATTATTGCCGGACATAGTGGCGCACACTTGTAATCCCAGCACTTGGGAGGCTGAGGCAGGAGGACCGTTGCAAGTTTGAGACCAGCCTGGGCTACACGGTGAGCCCAAGGCTTGCTCAAAATGCATGGTGAGGGTCTGGGGATTTAGCTCAGTGGCATAAGCGCCTGCCTTGTAAGCAGGCAGTCGTGAGTTCGATCCCTGGTACCGATAAAAACGAAAAAGACAAAAAAAAAAAAAAAAAATGCATGGTGAGATCCTATCTCAAGAAGACAAAAATAAATAATAATAATAAAACATCAACACATAGGACCAAAAAGCTAATAAAGTGATTGTTTTTTGTTTTTTGGGGTTTTTTTGTCTTTTTCTTTTTTATCGGTACCAGGGATCAAATTCACAACCACATATTTGCAAGGCAGGCATTTATGCCGCTGAGCTAAATCCCCAACCCCTTGTTTTTGTTTTTTGTACCAGGGATCAAACTCATGACCTTGCACTTACCAGGCAAGTGCTTGAGCTACTGAGCTAAATCCCCAGCCCTAAAGTGATTATCTTTAAGAAAATAAATTTTAAAATCACATTATTAAGCATTATTGTCTTTCCACTTCCAAGTATACTAATGGGTAGGAAAAAAAGGTTGTCCACATTCATCTTGGCCCTAAGTCAGTTTGGGGCCTTGAGCATATTAGTTAACTTCACCAACCAAACCTCAGTTTTCTCATCTTTAAAATGGGTATTTTATATAGACCGGGGTTATAGCTCAGCAGCATAAGTACCTATCTAACAAGCACAAGGTCCTGAGTTTGATTCCCAGTAGCCAATAAAATAAAATAAATAGGTACAATAATAGTATATACTCTCTAGGTTGGTTGCAAAACATCAGTAAGACAACCTAGCCACACCCCTGGCAGCGGCTGGCTTATGGTTCCATAGATATGTGTCCTGAGTTCCACTAAGGAGCATCTGAAAATGTAAAATGACATCACAGGCTGAAAAGTCTCAAAATAGGTAACCACTATTAGTCACTGTAAACCAACTGTCATTTTGACCAATTTACTTTCAATCAATTCTTTCTTTCAAAAAATACACACAATTGTAAAAATTACATAGTGTCCATCATCTCAGGAATGGATAAATGAAATATGGCATAAGCACACAATGGAGTATTACTCAGGCATGAAAAGGAACGAAGTAGGGATACTCTCACAGTACAGGGTGGCTGAGCGTTGTAAGCGATGTGCCATGAGACAGCAGTCAGTGGTAACAGACCACACAGCACACTGCACACCATCAATGTGACACGTCTGGGGTTGGGAAATAGGGACACACACGTTGGCAGGGCCAAAGTCTGGAGGGCAGGAGTCATAGCTAAGGTACACACAGGTACGAGGGCAGTGAAGGTTCTAACCGGAGGGGAAAACGTTCTCAAACCAGCTACGGTGATGGCTGCTCCTGTCTGTGAATATGCTCAGAGCCATGGCTTCTATTTTTGTTGTTGTTTGATCAAAGCTCTGTCTTAACAAAGCTGTTAAAATGCGTTGATACGGTAGTACCCCAGTTATAGAAAACACAGATGCACGAGCAGGGAAAATTTAAGTCAGGCCCGTCTCTCCCCCAGGGGACCCCAGTACATGGGGTGACGGCCGCTGTGTGTTCTGTTCCCGTGCCTCCATTCGCACACCGCACTTAGCGCCTGCAGACCAAGGTGCACATGGCAGCCTCTGCACGCCCCTGCTTCCCTATGCCACAGCCCGTGCCCCTCTGTGCCCACATCTCCGCTCTGTCCTGGGCCCGGGTAGCAGCCTGGGCCTCTGCCTCTCTATTTCCCAGGGTGCTGGAAGCAGGTATGGACCCACGGGTCCCCAGGGGTCCCCACCCCTCCTGGCCTGCACACCAGGGTGACAGGCAGGGAATTTACAAGCAGCTGGAGTTGGCTGCTGTTGGCCGAGAGCCGGGGCATGGTGTGAATCAAGGATCACACCGTGACTGGGCTGGGAGGGTTCTCAGAGACCCTGAGAGTTTCAGGGTCGTGGCCAGGGCCTGTGTGAGCCACGAGTCTGCCTGGGGACAACTCACCCACTTAACTGTGACTTACTGAGATGTTGTCACCAGCACTAGGATCCAGGCACGGCCCTCGGGCAACTCAGGCTCAACCTGAGAGAAAAGCCGGGACCCACTGCACTGGCCAGGCCGGCCACTGCCCTGTCCTCTTTGTCCCTTGAGGCTGCTCCCTGGAGAGAGGGACACTGTTGGAGTTCCCAGCACCTGAACAGGAGTGACTGTATCCGTGCTCAGCACGTCTGTTTTCCAAGGACAGCGACCTGCCCAGCTCCTTGTCACACCCCACAGCTGCCAATCACAGCAGCCACTTTTCAGAAGGGAAACGAAGAGCTGAGTGGTCAGCTCACTGGCTGAGGCCACTCGGCAAGGATGCATCCGAGCACAGTGACCCCGTGGCCCTGGGGCCCTGTTTATTCACTAGTGAACAAGGCCTACTGGACCCCAAGCCCTCGGCCTAGCTGCACCCTCTCAGTTCTAAGAAGATCCTGGCCTCGGAGCCCGAGAGGCGGTAGTGGGCACAGGGGGGCCCGGCTTGCCCAGAGCCAGGAGCACAGCCGTGAGGAGCCCACAGACCCGTGGGGGCAGCTGCCTGTGCCAGCGCCTTTCCGGGCTGCAGGCCACGCGCACTCTGGCTGCCACTCGGCTCCTCTCTTCACGCTCTGCCTGTGTGACTCTGTGCCAACTCTTTCTTGGCCTCTTTCTTTGCCCCTCCACATCCATCAGGGTTCCTGTCTCTCCTGGTCCAGCGACTGTGAGGGTCCAGCAGGCCAGAGCCAGGCCTCCCATCTGTTTGCTGTCCAGTGAGGTTGCCCGGGCCGACCACTCGCCTGCAGGAGACCCATCTAGACCTCAGCAGCTCTGAGGCCTGAAAGCTTCACCCACAGTGGGGGCGGGGGCAGCACCCGGGCTGGAGGGGAGCAGAGCTGCAGGGCAGCAGAGCTGGGTGGGCGGGAGGAGCCCTGACGCCTCCCCTCATCCATGTGCACACACCCCTCAACCCGGTGTCAAGGGGGCCACCAGGCAAACCAATTCACACCGGCACCAGCCTTTGCAAAAGACCACCTGTGTCCCCATGCAAGCCCACTGTGGAGGCTGCAGCCCCAGGGGAGGTGCCAATGGGGTAAAGAGGACAGGCCACGACCCCTCTCTCGCCGAGCTGCCAAATAATCAAGAAACTTCTACTAAAACAGGGTGCGTTCCAGCTAAACATGGTTTTAATTGAAGAAAACACCTGCCCATGTCTCTCTCCTCAGACTTGGCCACTGTGGGATCCAGGGCACTAGGCACCCTGTGCATCGGTGACACCACAAAAGGAGCTTCCAGCTACATGAAGGAAAAGCCCTTCACACTCACACACACTCACGTATAGCACACCTCCAGCCAGCAACACTGCACAGTGATTAAATGACCAGCTATGGCACCAGACTGAACTCTGACGACCCCATTATTCTACCAGCTGTGTGACCTCAAGCAAGTGACTTCTCTGTGCCTCAGTTTATCTATAGAATAAGGCTGTCTGGGAGATGAAAGAATCCAACAACTGCAAAGCCACGCTCTCGGCACCTGGAAGCTGCATTTCCTGGCGCGTACACCACCAGCCTGACCCCGGCCCCTTTGCATGTCCACCAGGAGCTGCAGCTCCAGGTCACACTGCCAGAGCCTCCCTCAGGAGCCAGCAGAGCGGCCCATTCCAGGTTTGTGGGAGACACTGGAAACCCCCCTCGCCCTGTGCTTGCATCTCCTGGGAGGAGGAGCCCGGCCCAAAGCAAACTTCCCGAGGAGGAAGCCCTCGGCTTCGATGCCAGAACAGAACAGCCTGCGGGCCTTTCCTGATCACAGGGCGCTGCCCTGCGTCCGCAGGCTGCCACTCCTGGATGCGCTCCAGCTTCCCCTCGACCCCTCAAGGTCAAAGCTGTAAACCTTAGTATGCCAAGGGCCCGAGGGGACGAGGGGACGGCAGCCTGGCCCAGCCACCGACCGGTCCCTGCCTCTTGGCTCTTCTGTGCTCCTGGCTTTACATTTTACTGCATTTTTCTTTGCCCCATGATGAAGCTACCAGCTACAATCTGGGGGCCACCCCGCACTGCTCCTGAGCTGGCCTCCCTCCAGCGGTCACCTCTCGGCCCCACTTCCCCCATCCCAGACATGGGAGGATTAAGCGCTTCGGAGGGGCCCCACCACGGCATGGGGAGCTCACAGCCAGGCCTCCTCCGGATTCCTGCGCCCGGCCGCTGCCCTTTAACTTGAGTCTCACAGAGTGGGCCTGCTTGCCCTTCAAAGTGACCCCAGCACCTACAACGCTGTGGCCAAGCGTTGTGAACCAACGTGGCCAAGCAGCGTGAACCCTAAAAGAACGTATTCTGGAATAAACTCGGGGGGCCCTGGGGGTTGACAAACACAGGACAGGTGAAAACTCATTGCGTGCAGGTGTGGAGGGGCAGCAGGCCACACTCTGCAGGCAGCCAGGTCCTCCGTGGGCCGAAGGATCTGTGGCATCGATTCTCTAAGTCACCAGCAGGGAGGCAACACTTGTGTCCCCCTGCCCACCTTGCTCGTGGACCACACATGCTCCAGGAACCTGACCACCAGGGCTCCCGGCTGACAACACCCAGCCACGCCATGGCCTCTGCAGCCCCTCACCGCTGGGAGCCCTGAGCCCCAGGCGGCCCCCCGCCGCTCACAGCGTGGGACAGAGGGCTGGGGCGGCCTGATGGATGAGCCCCACCCAGCCCTGGCCTCCTGTGCAACCCGGATGACCACCTCAGGCCCACGGCACATAATGGGGACCCCAGGAAGTTGCTGTAGGACCGAAGCAAACCGCACTGTGAAGCACTGTGCAGAGCTGCAAGGTCACCACGACCCAGGCACCGGGCCCTGCAAACCTCAAGGTCATTGAGTGAAGACAGTCAGTTGTGCCCACTCGGTGGGGCCATGGTGAGGACTGAGTGAGCTGTGGAAGTGGGTTTCAACACCATGATGAAGGTTATGACACTCGGAAGAAAACCACCTGTCTCGAGCCAGGGTCGGCCCTGCAGGGATGAGCTTGTGGCTGCCTTCCCTATGGTCCTCTCAGATGACACACCTGTTTTTCTGTTTCGAGGGGAGCAGCCCCTATTCAGGGAAGGCAGGGATACCTAGGTAGGACTGACTGCCCTGGTGAGAAAAATACTCTTCCTGGCACAGCTCCCTCCCTGACTTGGGGTAAAACAGCAAGATGAAATGTTGGTGCTGTGGCAGCCACTGTGGACTCATGAGGCAGGCAGCAAAAGAAGCCTGCTACCTTGGAGCCCAGAGAGCAGCTGCGTCCGTTTAGTCTTTGAACTATGAGAACAGGGGCCTCTGTTAGTTTCAGCAGCTGTTTGAGCGGCTTCTGATCTCTGAAATGCAAAGCCTTTCTTGCTAATTCAAGGAAGCAACAGTATGAGCTGGGGGAATCTGAGGACATCTAATGGCTAATAGCTCCCTGAAGTCCTTGTTGGGTGGCTGTGGTAGGAGGTGGCACACCCTGACTCTGTGCTAGGAAGCTCTCGGGGGCTCACGTCTCCCCTACCGGAGCAATAGGTGCCAACCCACAATGTACAGCAGGAATTTCCCATCATGCAGTGCTGTGTAACACACCATGGAGAAATCCCACGCAATGGGATGCAGTGAGGAGAAATGGGACCCTCACGGGTCACTCGGTGGACGTCATGAGGCACAGCACAGAACATCGAACTTTGATGGACACCGCAAGATGCTCTCCCAGACCAGACCATGCACGTCCGCTGCTCGAGGCTGGTGGTGTCTGGACCTCAGTGCCAGAGTAGGAAGCCGTGGGAGGGGGCCTGCTTCCAGAACAGCAGGACGGGGCAGACAGACAGGGCATCCCAGGCAGGCACTGGCATGAACATATGCGCCCAAAATAGTCCCATCGGGCAAGGAGCTCCGCACAGCCTGTGTGTGAACTGCGACCTAAGGAGGGCCTGTGGGGCCGGGTCCCTGGGTTACAGTCGGGTGTCCCATGGGGTCAGGCCCTGTCCCCTAGCTGTGGGTAACACCCGAGGGGTTCCATCCAGGCAGAGGTGCAGGGCAGTCAGACCTGCTTTCAGCACAGCTGCTGGGAGGGCGCCGGTGGCCTGACAGAGCCCAGAGCTGGGCGGCTGGGCCAGGCCCCAGGGGGCCGTGAGTTATGGGCTGACAGCAGAATGTCTGAGGCAGGGAACGGGTCTCTGCTTTGCAGTCTAGAAACATTTGTACCTGGAGCTTGAGGAAGGCAGGGTTTAGGTTTGTGACTGCTGCAGAAGACAGAGAGGAACAACCTGTTTGAGGACAGTGGGGGCACCTGTGGGACCCCCGCCCCGCCCAAGGCCTGGCACCAATGAGGTGCAGCAGGGCTCCAGGCCACCACCCTCCCCACTGCATACCACCTTGTCCCCTGGACACCTCAGGGGCCCCGGGGCAGAGGCCACTCCGCTGTCCCCTGGTGTGTGCCTCATCTTTAGCCCAATGAAAGCCAACTCCTCAGGCAGGGGACACGGAAGAAGCCAGAAACACTCTCCTGTCTGGGAGCCCTTGATCTCTGGCAAGCTGGCCAACAAGCCCCATGAGGCTTGCAACACTTGAGCAAGGCCACCCAGCCTCCTGGCCCCGGGGACACTACCCGGGATCCAGAGACCCGCCCGGCACCGCAGCTCAGAGGGAGGAGGCTCCCACAGCCCAGGCTGAGCCCTGTAGGCAGTCAGATGAAGACCGACAGGCCTGAAATCGTGATGAACATAAATATGTGGTCCAACCAGAGCCACTGTCTCTCCAGCAGAAACTGAGAGGGACACAGACTGGGGGGCAGGAGGAATGACAGGGGGCCCGATGTAGGCAGAATGCAAAATGCCCTTCAAAGACGCAGGACTGGGAAGAGTGGCCACCCACAGTAGCCTGGTCCCCTCCCGGCCGAGTGACTGACGGGACAGTGGCAAAGAGGGACAGGGAGCAAACAAAAGGGACACCCCAGCCCCCCTGTGCCCGCCATGTCCCCACCGCACCCTAGCACAGCCATGTGACACCAGGAGCATCCCTTCCCTGCTCCAGAGCGGACAGGAGGCGGCCAAGACCTGCCCTTCTCACCTTTCGTCCCCAGGGCCAGCCTCCCAGCTGCTGGCCCTGCCCCAGGACCCACGGCCGGCCGGGACAGGCCACCGGGTGGCTCCCGGGAGGTACCCAGATTCCAGGCAGACGTCTCCCAGAAGCCTCTGGTGGCGGTGGCGGCAGCCGGTTCTTAAAAAAGGCTCCGTGTCATGCCATAATCAGCTGCGGGCCCAGGCAGCCGGTGTTTATGGGTTCAATGCCCTGTGTAACACACCGTGGCCCTTTGTGGGGCTCTCTGATGAGCCAGTGGGGGGCTCTGCTCTCCACCCTCCCTCCAAGGTGAAGACAATCCGTCCCTGGGCTCAGGGTTAGTCAGGGTGACTGTGGGACAGCTTTCCACAGTCAAACAGCTTGGCCAGGACCTCAGCCTTGATGGGTGGGGGCCCTGGCCACCCCTAGTCCTCCAAGCACCTTGGTGCCCCCACCCCGACCCCTCCAGCCTGGCTGGGAGGAAAACAGCCCCTCCCAATCATGCCTTGTGTTAACAGCTTTGGGGGGAAAAAGATACATATATATCTATATACACACAGCATCCTGGGGGAGAGCTAATTAGGTGGCCTTCAGACACCCCAGAGGGGGAAGAAGTCACACCTGGTGCAAAAAGAGGAAGAAACATTAAAGGCAAACAAGGGGAAAAAATAAAAACCAGAGATAAAAAGTCGAGAGAAAACAGCGGCGCCTGAGAAACAAGCATTCCAGCCGCCAACTTTTACTGCGTCCAGCACTGTTATTCATAAGCGAGTTTCCTCCCTCACAAAGAACCTTTTGCACGGTTTTCCCTGCTGCCTCCAAGCCAGCTGCTCGCGCTGTTGTATCCTGAGTGATGATGAGGCTCTGAAAGGGCTTTTTGGGAACAGATGGCTAGGGGAGAGCTGGGGAATGTGCCAGCGAGGGCCGGGCGGGCTGCCAAGGCCTGCGGTGACGGAGCGCTCGGGCTTCCAGCTCGCGTGCTTTCCCTGCCCTCTGCCCTCCGTGGCGCCAGCAGGCCTTCCCAGCAAGCGCTCGGAACATCTGGAGTCTGGGGCTGCCAGGAGGGGGGGCCGGCGGCAGGCGGGGACCCGCTGTTCCCGCGGAGCTCCCAGGGCCGCGCCAGCAGGCCCGCCTCGCAGAGCAGCTAATCAAAACCACAGCGGCCGAATGGGAACCAGGCGAGCTCCCAGCTGCAGCCCGAGGCCGCCAGGCGACTTAACCCGGTGTCAGGCCTCTCTGGGGCGGTGCAGCCCTGGGGGGTGCTCAGGGCTGATGACACCCCGCCCCCACCCTGCGCCACCACCAGGGCCACCACCAGCGGGCTATTGGCTCCCCACAGCTAAATGGAGCCTCTGTGCTGCAGCCTAGCTGCTTACATAAGAGCTGTTGCAGGGGGCGGGCAGGGGACAGGGGAAGGGGGACAGGCATGTGCTGGGACCTCCGGGGTGGGCACAGGCCACCATGCTGGATAGCAGGCAAGCTTTGAGCAGGGATAAGGCCCCGAAGCTGCAGAGCTCAGAGTTTAGAACCAGAGAGACAAACGGGATCCAAACTGAGCTCTGCCCCATGGTGGTACTCCTGTGGGCCAGTACCACACTTCTTGTGGCCTCAGTTTCCCTTTTGTGCAATAGGGATGAGAGTCCTAACTTGCAAAGTGGTACATGGGGCCTTATGCAAGGGATGGGGTGGCAGGGGCACTCGGTGAGCGGCTGAGTGTCTGTCACTGCTCAATGGCATCACTGGACAGCCAAACGTTAAGAGAAGGAATTGGGAGGTTCAGGATTGGCTGACTCTACTTTCGGACAGCAGGGCCAGAGATGGAAGGTCCCCGGGAACTGCTGGTCCTCATTTGCCCTTTGCTGATCAGTGGTTCACCTCCCCCAGGGATCTGCTCTCATCTGAGAGCTCCCTTCCCGGGGTTCCACATAAAGGGATTAGCAATATATTCATGAGATCTCCTTTCTGGCAACCTTTTCCTTCTGTGACTTTCATGCTTGTGGCAAAGGGGGAAGGCGGGTGCGTGTGCTCTCACTTTACAAATGGGGACTGGGGGTCAGAGCAGTTCAGTCACATACCCAAGGTCACACAGCGTGAAGCGGCAGCGCCAGGACTAAAATGCAGGCCTCTAACCCCGAACCCCGACATCTTGCCTACTTCCCAGTTTTGTAGTGGGGCTCCTAGCAAGAGGTCATGTGTCTTAAGTGACAACACTCCAGGAAAATGAAAAGGGCTCTCTACCGCCCTCGCCCTTTACAGAACTTTCCTCCAGAGTCCTTAATCAAATGCCTCTGAGCCCCTGCAGGAGCTTCCAGAGGAGAACCCTGCCTCCAGGAGGAACTGTGGGGGTTTCGGTGGGGTGCAGCAGAGGGTGTTCCCCTGTTTGAGCACCAACAGTTGGGTCTTTCTCATTGTATCCAAGATTCTGAGTTTTCACTGGAACCCAGCTGTGGTGGAGAAAGGTCAAGACAGGATCTGTGGGCAACCAGGACCCCCACACACTGCAGACCACCCAGGGACCAGAGAGGCACATTCAGCTCACCTGGGAGGCTCCCCAGCTAACGATTCCCCCAGCCCAGGCCCTGCCAGACTTACGGCCTAACGTGTCAAATGTGAGAGGACCAGCGGCAGCTGGGAACACTCCGAGTCAGAACAAACAGCTGGCGACAAACGTCTGTGTAATTGGAATGCCAGAAAAAATAAATTGCATCCATTTTTATGACTGGAAGGGAATTTGATGGTGGTTTCCCACCCACCCCTAGTTTTCCCAGCACTGCCGACTCTGAGGACTTCGAGAGCAAACGGTATTTCATGCAATCATGTGGCCCGCAGGACTGACATGAGAACCATCTCCCACCCACCCTGCTCGATGAGGGAGGCAGGGCAGCGGAGGGGCAGGAGCCGGGCACCTCACTGGCTAAGTGACCGGGAGAAAACTCCTCAGCTCTCGGCCTCAGTTCATCACCTGTGCTTGGGAGGCTGGCGACACATTACGAGAGACACCCAGCTAGCACCTGGCATGTGATCTAGGCTCTTGGAATAGCAGGTAAATGAATTCTCAGTGGTCCTCAAATGGCCTTCACATCAGTGTGACATGACCTCGGTGAACAGAAGGGACACAGCACGGGAGCCAGTCACTAAGGCTGACAGAGTGCAGACCTTTGGTGGCCTGTGGTGAATGCCCCAAGGGCCACACAGCAGGACAGGGCTCTGCCTCACCTGGAGCTCTGGGGACAAGAGAAGGGGCAGTCTGGTCCAGGCTCAGCTATCCACACAGCAAGGGGCCCCTCTGACACCCTTGGCCCACACCAACCCCAAACCACCCACCCCAAACCAATTTGCCACCCCAGCCTGTTCCTGCCCTGAAGCTGCAGAAGCCTGTGCCCAAGACATTCTTGCAGAGGACTCAGGCCATCTCGGGCCGCCTTTGCCACCAAAAGCATCCTGTCTCCAGAAAGCAGCAGGGAACAGAGGGAAGACACAGAAGTCACCGAGTTATACCTGTTCAACACCACCCTGCCAGGGTCTCTGTCCACCAGCCCACACCTCAGTGCATCGCTATGGACCCCATCCTCAACCCTGGGACCTGAGTGAGAGCAGGGACCCTGTGGCCTTGCAAGTGCAAGGCTCTCAGGACAGCACCAACTTCACTCATAGCTATTGTTACTCAGAGGGTCCCCTAGACTGTGGGACACTAGTCTGCTCCTATGCCATGGGCCCAAGTACGGAGGTGCAGAGCTGCTCCTCCTCCCTCATCCTCCTCTCTCCCCTACCTCCTCCCTCTCCTCCTCCTCTCCCATGCCCACCTCCCTCGTCCTCAGGGGACATCCTCAGAGCTCCCAGGAGCTCTAAAATCAGAAGCAGCAGAAACGTGGCCCAGCACCAGTGCTTCACTGCTCGGTCTCCAGAGCCTTGTACTGCCGGCCTCTGCTGGGCAGCCTGGGACTTCCAGACTCACTGTCCTGTGAGCCCAGCAGGGTGGACCCCCCACCCCGGCCGACGCTGCGGGTCTCCCACCTAGCTGGGAAGGCTGAGGGGGCAAAAGGGTACAGCTGGGAAGAAACCAAGTCCTGCTCAGTCCTGTTCTTCATGCAGACCTGGAGAGACACGGTGGCTCCGTGCTCCACCAGGAGTCCTGCAGGAGGGAGGCCCAGCCCCTCCCAGGCAGCAGTCCTGAGTAGGGCACTCTGTCTGCCGTCCGTCACCCTGGGGACGGCCATCGGCAGCACAGCAGCCATCTGTCCACAGCCTGACAGCCCCGACCTCTGCCCCAGCCTTTGCAATCCTGCCTGGTGGCCTGTCCCTGTCACCAGAGCTTTGGGACCCCAGTGAGAAGAGGCTGAGCTGTGGAGGGCGCCACTGTTTGAAGGTGCCCCCAGTTGGGCTGGAACCTTAATCCCTCAGTGAACACATGATTGGTGTTTGCAGGTGAGGCTTTCCGAAGCGGGATTAGTGAAGCCATCAGGCGGCTCTCCGTGCTGGCAAGAGGAACTTTGTAAAAGAAAAAGAAGAGACCTGGGCTGGCACATTTGCTGTCCACTGTCACTCAGGGCCAAGCTGAGCACAAGCACCCTGTCTCAAGGCCTTCAGGAAGGGGACACCAACGGAAGGGGAAGGGCAACAGCACACAGTCTGCGCTCCTCTGGAGCCAGCAAGGGCAGGGCAGACTCTGCGGGAAGGTTCAGGGGCTCAGCCTCTCCCAGCCCCCCACACCCCAGCTGAGCACAGGGCCACTCTCACCCCACATCCTCCACCCCATCCCCAGCTCCCTGGCGGAGAAGCTGCCACCCCAAGTTCCCCCCTGCTTTTCCCGCCTGGTGCTCCTAGTTCCGAAGGCTCTGGTCCAGCCCAGAGTGTGTGGCTGCCAGGCTACGAGATGGACCACGTTGTACCTGCACTGTTGTACCTGCACTGCGTCTGGCACGAGTAGGGTACTTTATAGCTGGCACAGAGGGGAGAGATGGGAAGGAGAGAAGGAGAAAGCCAGGAGGAAAGGAGGGAGGGAAGGACTGTGGCTGAGGAGACCCTCGGGCCCCCGGCCTCCAGCCCGGACCACCTGGGCTAGGCTGTGGTGCAGCAGAGCTGGTCCTGCAGGCAGAGGATGAGCCATCTCGCTTCTCCGTGTCACCACCCAGGTGCCACCTACTGTCCCAGGGAAATACACACGGCTCCTCCAACAGAATCTCGGTAAACAGAGCTGGGCTGCGAGGTCCCAAAGAGAGGCCGAAGAGCCAGTGAGGTTCAAGTGCGAACTTGACAGCCCGAGGGCTCTGGAAATGTGCTCCTGGCCCAGGCATCCACAAGCCCTGGAAGGAAAGGGCCGCTCCCCCAAGCCCGCCCAGCCCGGCTGACTCCAGGCAGAACATCTGAGGCCCCTGCTGTCTGGCAGGCTTCACATTGGTGCTACAGGTCCCAACAAAGGGATGAGGACGGACGGGACAGCCAAGCCAGACCGCAACAGACAAGGAGGGAGGGAGAATGACAAACAGCAATAAGCATTCAGGAGCCCAGAAGATGGGTGATAAGGGCCAAAGGCTCCAGGAGACGCAGGAGGTCAAGATGGGAAGGAACGGTTGTCCACGCAAAATTCCTGAACCCCGACCAAGGATGGAGGCTTTGAATAGCAAACGCTGGTCCCTGAGGGGAGACCCAGGATTGTCGGGGTATCCTGAGCTCTTTCACAGAGGAAATGTGTCACTGAGGCTATGATTTAAGTCTATGAGAAGAGGGGGGGTCCTTAGGGCAAAGAGAGAGGGACCCCGCTTTCCACAATCCCTGCTCAGTGACCTCACAGCCTGTGGCTGGAAGACAGACCCGAGACAGGAAAGACAGACCCTCAGACCTGGTCCATCTCCAGTCCCCAAAGCAGGCTGGGGTGGGCAGAAGCAGGGGTGGGGAGGCGAGGGGGAGGGGCAGGGACCCGTTTCTGCCTGGATTCCCAGGGCCACCCCAAAGCCCCTGGAAGGCAGTTCAAGTTCAGGGTGCAGACATCAGGGGATCACTACTCAAGGGAGAGAGCAGCCAGAGGCAAGGGCACCTGGGCCCCCTTCCTGCCCGACACCTGCCCAGCTGCTCTCACCACGCCTCCCGATCTGCACGGCGCAGCACCACTGAGGTTTCTCAGAAGCCAGGTGACTTCAGAGGACGCTCTTGTTTGCATCCTGGATTCCTCCCTCACCTCTAGGCTGGCGGCCTGGCATCCCCCTCCCCTCTGTCTAGGATGCTGTCAACTCCAATCAAGCACCAGTGGCGGGAGGGGCGGCACCCGCAACCTTGGTGGGTGGAGAGGGGTGGCAGGCAGGGGACCCAGTGCGCCTGCCCATACTGCCCGGCCGCCTCCGCGGGCTAGATGCCAAGGAGTTCTCTCACGGAGCACAGCAGGGAGCCATCAATCTTGCCCTTCATTTACGGAGCTGTCACTTTCCCGAGGAAAGCTGCCCCAGCTTCCTCTCTGGCCCACTTGATGAGGATTTCTTCTAATTGGTCCACGTGAAATCACCCCCAGGAATGCAGCATGCAATTACCACAGAGGCGGTGGCCTGCGCTGGGAAGGGCCTTCGAGCCCATGCAGGGCCAAGCCTGATGGGGGCCCAGAAGCCTGGGGAGCCACAGAAGGGCATGGGGGATGGGCGGGCCAGGAAGGACCAGATGGAAGATGGCAGAGTCCCTGCAAGTTGGGTTCCCAGGACTGTGGGGCATCTCCATGCACACACAGGCCAAGTCCCATTCTCTGCCTTCTCCAGTGACCAGCAACCAGAGACCCAGACAGTTGCCATAATCTGTGCTCGGCACTGACCCTTGATGGGAAATGCCCAGAGCGTTGTCATCTAACAAATGATGGTTGTATGCAGCCTCCATCCTCCTGCAACAATTTCCTCCAAACACATCAGGCTCTGTACAAGCTGTTCCCTCTGCCTCAGATGCTGTTCCCTGCTTTGTCTGCCTGGTGGCCTCCTAGTTATTCTTCCTGTCCCAGTTCAAACACCACTTTCCACTGAGACATCTTTCTGGAACTTGCTGGGGCAGGAGAGTTTAGTCTCCACCTCCTCTACCTGGCCTTCTCCCACCCCCAAAACAAGCCACACCACACCCCTTATGCATTTGTGGAGGGGCTTTCTGACCATCTTGTGAGCCGCATGGGAACCAGGACCACACAGCTGTCATCTTTATACCCCCGCCCAGATTGCCCAGCTGACAGCCAGGGTTCAGCGGATCTCTAGGATGCACGAATGAATCAGTAACTATCATGCTAATTAAGGCAGTGTCAAACAATCCCTGGGCCTAATCACATCCCCAGACCCTGCTAAGGCTCATCCCGGGCTGTTGCCCTGTTCAGGGGACCCTCACCATGACACAACAGCTGTCAGGGGCCACTTAGGGAACTCAGCACCAGAACTCATAGGGCCAGAAAGGGCTTCAGGGATAAAAAGTCCTCCCCTCCTAAATGACAAGGAGCCCCAGAGATGCCAGGCACCTGTCCAAAGTGACTCAGAAACTCCATGACTGGGGTAGCATCCCACCCAGGACCCCAAGGCTCTGAGAAGCCCTGAAGCTGGGAACCCCCAGCAAATTCCAAGACTGATCTCTCTGGCTCTGTGGAAGTCCTGGGCATATGTGGTGTCCCTAAACTCCTATTCCTACCTTCCGCACTCCCAGCGGCTGCCGCCTGCACGCTGGTGCGTACCTTGCGCTTCTTGGCACGTCCCTCGGCCTGCAGGGTGCGGGTGCAGCGCTGCACACACTCGGAGAAGCTGAGGTTGCTGTGGTCGGCGCTGTAGTCGAGGTCGGCCAGCCGCGCCAGGGACAAGATGTAGTTACAGGCGATCCTCAGGATGGCCAGTTTGGACAGCTTCTGCCCGTACGAGTAGCACGGCACCTGGGGAGGTGGGGAGAGTGTCAGAGGGGCTGCAGGGGCCTCCGTGCTGAGCACATGTGTCCCCCACACACACACACAACACCCACCTGGGCGTACCTGCCTGAGGTTTATCTGGGTGCTTGCCCTGGTTTTATGATCTGTACTAAGCACCCGTGTTCACACACACGCACACACGTCTCAGCTCACCCACACACTCAGGGATGTACCCGCATCCTCACAGAGCAGGGAAAGACACAGCTCATCCTGACAGTCAGCCTGAAAGGAAGCTCCGTCAGCCTCCACCCTGATAGCTCTGTCCACCTCCCTCCCTGAGAAGGCGCCTCTCGGAGGGAACGGTTTATGCTTTAGCTCTCATGTTCCATTCATTCGTTCATTCAGTGACATTTACTTTGCCGAGCGCTTCTGTCACAACCCAGTGTGGCTTCTGAGGTTCTTGGGGTTGAGGATGAGAAAAATAAAGAAAAGACAAAGCTGGGGTCGGGTGAGCCCTTATCCTCCTGAGGGGAGGAAAGGAACTGCTCAACCCTCTAACACTTCCATTTACACCCTCCAAAGAAGAATGTCAATTTCAGCCCTGATACCTGGCAACTTGTTTGCCTGGCAGGCCTGGCCCCTGGCCTTCTTGGTGGTGGAACAACTTGTTTACCCAGCTTGTTTTGTTCTTTCTGTTTTTTCTGGGCTGGCCTTGCTTTAGCCCCACACATGTGATCAATCTCCAGCTTCCAGGGCTCTCAACACACTTGGGGATCTCAAAAACTTGATTCCTGCTTTCAAAGAACTTAAACTTGAGCATGAAATCATAATATTATATCAGAGACAGGTGCATGGGGACAGCCAGAGGGTCAGGTCTTTCTCCAGCCAAAAAGACAAAAAGGATGTGATTACTCCTTTTCCTGTATGTACTCTGGACCCAGTGTATGGGATGCGGCAGGTGCATCATAAATACCAACAGACCGGGCCAGCCTTGACACACTTGTCAGTCTCCCCCTTTCTGAGGCTCCTGGGATCCATATGCAGCACCCACATCTCTGACTCAACCTCATCCCCGAGTAAGGAACACATGGGTGTTTTGGGAGCACCACGTATTCCAGCCCCAGGGAAGATCTCTCTAAGGGACACTGCTCAGTGTCTGGACACACTCTTGATGGTCACCAGAGGGGAGCAGGGTGATCAGAGAGGCGGCTTCTGAACACCCTACAACGTGTGAGTTCCTACAATGCCTCCATAGGAATCAAAGTTTAGGTCTTCAAAGAATTACTGGCCCAGAATCCCAATGATGGTGAACCCTTCTATTCCAGGTCCTGGGGATTACGCATGAGCAAGATTGTCACCTCGGACTGGGAACCCCAATTGTATCACCCACTTTGATCCCACTGTCCATCTCACTTGGTGCTGCTTTTGCTGACCTGCCCCTACCAGGCCTACACCAAGAGGCCAGTCTGCCCTTCACGGTACTCTAAAGGCACCCTCTGTCCTTAACACCCCATTCCTGGGGCTCCCTTGGTGGTCAGCATCCCTGTGAGCTGGGGGAAAGCTGGCACAGGCTGGACAAGGAAAGGAGTGAATACATGGGTCACCTCCCTCGACAGTCACCAGGTGACTCTGGGATGATCTGAACCAGGTTCCACAATCTCTGGTTCTCTGAGGATGCAGACCCAAAGCACACACACCTTTCTGTCATCCAGATCCAAGCTCTGGCACTAGCTCGCCTGAGCTGGAAGACCTTGGGCAAGGGACCAAACCTTGCTGAGCCTCAGTTTCTTTGTCCTATGGCACAGAAGAACATAGCTGTAGAAGTCAGCAAAATTGGGACAGTGGTGTAGGAGCAGGTCCCCAAAGCGGGGCTCCAGGGAGGGGTGAGAAGGTCTGCAGCCAGGACACGTGCCGCCAGCTACCCCTCACCAGGTGGGGGCTCTCAGACTAGGAAACACAGGGTAGGGCAGGAGGTGGCAAGAGAGAGCCAAGGCCCCTGCATCCCCCTCCTCGTCCTGGCTGCAGCCACAAATCCATCCTAGAAAAGCTGGCAGAAGAGTGCGCTTTGCCTGTTCCTAGCCAGAGTCCAGCAAACTCTTGCTTTATCAGCCTGAACAAATAAACAAGACCTGGCAGTCCTGGGGCAGGAAAGGAGTCTCCAGTGCCAGCCAGCACCTCTGCCTGTGCCTCACCCAGGGAAGGTAATGCCTGCCTTTAGGGGTGAGGGTAGGGACCTAGTACCACACAGCGCCATCGTACCCAGGGGTCACTTTGGGGGTCTCCCTTAAACAGCCAGCCCTGTGTGCCTGGGCCCGGAACAGCTGGGCTCCGGGCAAGAGCAGGCACCTTGGGAGCCCGATATGTGTGACCCGCGGTCACTGCCCAAATGCCAAGCAAGTGAGGCAAAGGCTGACCCAGGAACCTCATGCCAAATTCCAGGCCAGCTCTGTCCCAGATTTGTCATTCTGTCCTGATGCTTCTGCCAAGCTCCAGGTCTAACCAGAAAAAAAGTGTTGATTGAGCTCCTGTCTCTCTGGCACCGTGATAGCTGCTCACAGGTGGTATTATCCCATTTCAAGTCTCCCCCAGATAAAGATGAATGTCCCATCTGCACAGGAGGAAACAGGTGACATATTGGGCTCTGGATCGCTCCACCGAGACCTGGTTGGAGCCAGAAGCTCCTCTGACTGACACACAAGGAAGGTACATGCCACAGGGCTCTCTGGCTCCCACTCCCACATACGGGGACAGTGAGGCCACCATCTGGGTAGCTCACCTCTCCTTCTCTGTCCCCAGGGGCTTGCTCGTCTGCTCAGCTGGGCCACTCCAGGTCCACCTGGTGCCTGTGCCCTGCAATGCCCCGGAATGCAACTGGGCTTCAGACAGCCCTGCCCAGAGGCTGCCCCAGCCAGGGCTGCCCTGCAACATGAGGGTCACTGACTAGCAAGTCAATGCTTCTAGAAGGCGAAGGGAGGCAGAAAGGGCTGCTCTGAATCCAGGCACTTTCCAGGGCTGGGGCTCAGGACAAATACATTCTGAGCCTCGGTTTCCTCCACCGAAGGAGCGGGGCAAGCAATGTCAGTGTATCTCATTGAGCTGCAGGGACTGCACGGAATGGCCAGGGTCCACGCAGCAAGGGTACCTCCCAACTGTGCACCCAGGTCCCCTTGTGGGACAGGCCCAGGCAGGGGGTGCTGTCTCAACACACTGTTGATGTTCACCCCATAAGCGGCCCAGCTGAGGTGCAAATGATCACTTCTACTCAGCGCGGCAGCTCTTGACCTCCAAGGGGGTGGGAACTGCCTGGTCTCAGCTGGTTCTGACCTGGTGGCTTATCAGGGCTCCTTCCATTCAGCCAGCAGAGAATTCCGGGGGACTCGGCACAGCAACTGTAACCTAGAGCAGGGTGGCAGGCAGCCCACCATCAGAGCTAGGGATGGAGGGTTCATTCAGCCAGGGGACCCAGCTGTGTGCCTGGTTTCTTTGGATATCCCCAGGGAGGCTGCAGCACCCCCTTCCCTCCCAATCCTCAGCCTGCAGAGGACCCCATGGCTGTCATCTCTTACCCCAGTCAGAGGACACTGGCCCAAGGAGGAGGCAGGATACGTTCCTGCTCATCCCACAGGAAGTTTAAACTGCAGAAGAGCAGGTCTGAACATTTGCAGAAGGTCCCATGTGAACCAAAGATTCCATCCCACTCTACCCACTAAGCTGGACCCTCTCCTGGCTCCAGCAAACAGGAAAACACAGGAAAAGTGCTGGCCTGTCAGCATGAGGGTCTGGCCCTACCCCTGGCCATCCTTCGGATTCAGGCAGGACCCTAACTGTAGAGGTCTCAGTTTCCTCACCAATAAAATGGGCAGCAGAATACCTCCTGCCTCCAAATGGCATCATGATCGGCAATGGGAAAGCATTATCCAAAGTAAAGCCAAGAACCTACCAGAGAATATGAGAAGCCTCAAAGACTTTTTGCTTCTGTGCCAACCCTGACCTGCTATTCAAGGGGACCACCCACCCTGACACCATGATTCCCAGGCCAATAGGGCTCCAAAAGCACTGGGTTCTATATGAAACTGTCCTCTAATCGTCTGAGTGCGGCATTTCTGGGGCAAAACCGCTCTACTGCAGCCCGTTCAGGATCCTTGTCAAGGTCTATTGAAAACGCTAACCTCCTACAAAGCCACAAGACTCAGCTATTAGCCTGGGTCTCCATAGTTAAGAGCCATGGCCCCAGGGCCAGACAGGCCTGGGGACAGAGCCTGGTCACTCTGTAACCTTGAGCAATTTGCAGACCCTCTCTCTGAGTGTCATCCACTGTCAAATGGAAAGACAGCCATACAGACACACAAAACAGGTCCCCGAAAGAGACCCTGCAATGAGGCTCACCAGGCAGCAACCCTGGTGACTGTGACATGGGGCAGGGGACAGCCCTCCGTCACCCTCTCCTACCTGTGTGGAGTCTCCAGAGCAAGCAGACCTGTCCCTCCTGGCCTGAGGGGATGGGCACAGACTGCTGAGGGTCTCCTGTGTCCCTCTTTTACCCCAGGGAATTTGGAAGTGAGGGAGGTCCTGAGCTGGGGCCACCAACCCTGTCCCTTCTGGAAGCACCAAGTTCTCTGGGCATGGACCCTCTGGGAGAGTCCAGAGACATCAGAGGAAATTACTTGGGTCCACTTATAGGTCCCCACAGGCAATCCCTGAGGTCCTTCAATGCCTTATCTATTACCTCCTCCATTGTCACTGAGGGGCTCTGGGGACACGGGAAATCCATGGTAGGCCAGGTAACCAAGGCTGGGCACAGCTGAGGAGCCCTAAGGTACTGCCAAGAGACTGAGGCCCCCACCCAGTCCCTGGATCAGGCCCTCCCTTCCCCCTCCCAGCCAGACGAGCCTTTCCCTGGACCCCTCCCACCTGGAGGGGGTAAGCTCTGCATGGCCAGCCCAGCTGTGCACACATGGCCTTCACATGAGCAGCGGGGAGAGCTCTAGTGCAGCTGGACCAGCGGCATGTGCTACGGCCTGACCATCTGCCCCGCACACTCCGCCCCCAGTCCAGTCGCCTCTCCCCCACCTGCAGCCACACAGCCGGTTCCTCTTGATCCACGCATAGTGAATTTGACAAAACAGGGGCCTGGTGGGTCCCCACGTATTGCAAGAGGATAGCGCCCACTTTCCAGATGGGTTAAAGAGCACAGCTGCTCAGAGCCCAGGCACTGGAGCAGCTCACTAACCCTGATTCAACTGAGGCTCTGTGTAGGCAACAGCACTAAGCCTGCAGCCCTCTGCGGCACCACCACACTGGAACCTGAAGGATGGCAGTGTGCAGAACAGAGCCTGTGAGGCCACACGCAGTGACACAAGGCCACAAGACCTACATGTGCACATAGGTGTGTGCAGCCCCAAGTGGGGAGCAAGCCACGAGAGGCTTGCTCCTGCTCACACACCGAGCTTGACCCTTTTACAGACAACTTTCCATGAAGGGAAGGCAATAGGAAACCAGGACTAACGCTTTCATCTGAGTCCGCAGAGGGCAGCGGCCCAGCCCGGGTTACCGAGAACGCTGCAGGCCACGGTGGGCCAGCGCCCAGGACACTGACCCAGCTGCTGTTACAGGAGACGCTGGTCAGACCATGCATTCTAGAAAACACGGTCATCCTCCCCAGCCACTGGATCATCTCAGATAAATCCCCTCCTCCAGGCCTCAGTTTTGCATTCCACAACATAGGTTCATCCAATGCTAACAGCATGTTGTTCCGATCCAGAAGAATTTACTGGTGAGAGAAGCAAAAACCTTGGGAAAGATGATATGCAGCAGACACACAGAAAGCATCAGCATTCTCTTTCAAAGCACTCAAAGAAGCAGCTAGCTGGAGAGCAGGGAGGGCACTGCCATGGCCAGCCAAGGACTCAGCTGCCAGCCCTGCCGCTTCTCACCAGCCGCCTAACCGAGGGGCTTTCCCAGAGGCCAGGTGAGCAGGTGGCCAGCCACCACCCCGCCCTTCTGTCATCTTTCTGCCCTGTGCACCAGACTATAGGGCGCCTCACAAGCTGCCGCCCCCACCAGGCATTCAGACACAGAGCTGCCAGCCCAGGGTGGGACCCATGGCTCCAATGCCCGGGGTCCCAGCTGGTGTGGCTGTAGGCAATGGCCCAGCCTGGTCTATGACAGCCACCTGACTCCCACCCCATCTCACAGACCAAACAGCTCTCCTCCTGAACTCAAACAAGGCTTTGACTCAGAAGATATTGGGCTCTTTTTCCCCAGGGATTCAAAGTCCTTCACCAAGATGCACACAAACACCACTGCTTGTCCCTACTCTCCAACAGAAGAGAGTGCGTTCTAAAAAGAAGATCCTGTTTTCTGAAACGTGTTGTGGTTGGCTAAAGCCCAGAGTGGCTGAGTAACTTTCCAGGAGTTAAACAGCAAATCAGCTGCACAGCAAGCAAAAACCTTCACCCAAGGAACCATCGCACCCATTGCAGCCCTCTCCATGATTTGGACGGAAGGGTTCACTTTATTAACTTCCTCTCTTTCACGGCAAATAAAGAGCTTAGACCTCCAAGGCAGTGTCAAGTTTGTCTAAAGTGAAATTGCAAACTGTGAGTTCTGCAGTGAAGTCCCACCAGCCCCAAACTGAGAAGCTCCCACCTCACCCAACCTAGCTGAGGATCCTAGAAAGAAACCCCCACCGGCAGCAGCACCAGGAGTTCCCACCAGCCAACTCCAGAAGCTGCCCTCGGGGAGGGGGTGCGGGCTTGGCGGCTCCTCAAGGCCACCAGAGCTCAGAGACAAGCTGAGTGGCTCAGGGCTGTCCCTTAACCTCCAGCAACCACAGGTCCGCACCTCCACAGTGCTCTCCTCCCCACAACCAACAGAGGGCCAAGACCCCAACCATTCCAAAAGCCCGGAGGAGAAGGGTCGTCGGCCCCTCCCCCCTGCCCGAGGCAGAGTCCCCACATTCCCCCTCTCCTCCTGTTCCCCACCGCGCCGAGGCATTCCGGGAGACAAATACTGCCATAAAAGTGAATGAGGAGGGCTGAAGTCAGGCGCGCACACTGGGTTTCCTGGTGACAGCCTGGTGACAGAGTGCTGGGATCTGGGGTGGGCCGGAGATCTCCGACCCTGACCACACTTAGCAAACCCAAATGCGCTCCAGCGCTGACTGCCCATAATAGTCTGAACCCAAGCTAGACAGCTTGTCCCTTAAACGTCCCCTTACCCAACCTACGGTCCCTGGCCCTGCACCTAACCACCCATTTCGCCACCGTGCGGAGACGCCAGCGATACCTGCTTCCTGAGTGCCTCAAAAGCCGCGCTGATGGTGTGCACGCGCGTCCGCTCCCGAGCATTCGCCAGGAGCCTCCGGGTCTGCTGCAGGGCTTTGATCTCCGATGAGGCGGCTGTAGCTTCGCCCGGCCGTCTCCTAGGCGACGCCGAAGAATCCGGGTGGTTATTGTAAATTACGTGTGAAATTGACGAGTAGGAACTTTCCCCCGGGCGCGTGGGGGGCGAGGGGCGCACGGAGGACTCGGTCGGTGCATCGGATGCTGGAGGCGCGGACAGCGTGGGACGCGCGGGCGGTGCGCACAGCAAGATGCGAGGACGCACGCCCGGCTCCCGAAAAGGCTGCGTCTCCGGACGTCCGGGAGCCAGGCACGGGGGCGCTGGAGGGGGCGGCGGTGGTGTGGGGAGTCCAGGTCCCACTGCGCCCAGGGCGAAGCCGCGTCGCTGGGCGTCCGGCACTTCGGGCGCCCGGGCACCCCTGCGCTCCCCAGCCAGGTCCGCGCCCGCGGCTGCGGGAGCTGCCGGCGCCACGGGGGCTGGCACTGGGGCCGGGGCCGGCTGCAGCCGCTGGGTTCTGTCCCGCAGCCCGTTGGTGGCGGCGGCGGTGGCGCTGGGCTCGGGAGCTTCCAAGTCCAATCGGAAAGTTTTATAGCCATTCGCGCGCCGCGCCGGCTCCTTGGCTTTCCGCTTGAGCTTCTTGAGCCCGTGCAACTCCTGCACGCACACGGGCTTCCACGACCGGTCCTCGAGCGCCGGAAGGGGCTTCATGGCGTCCCCGGCTCGCCCTTTCCCTCCCCACTGCACCCCTCGCCCCGGGCAGCTGCGCCCCGGGCTCCGCGCGAAGCCACGGGCTGTGCGTCCCCGAGCGCTCAGAGTGTCATCTGAAGTCGCGGCCGCCTCGCCAGCATTTCTGCAGCACGCCCGCTGCGCTCCATCTGTGTTTGTTTAGCCTCAGTTTACACAGAAGCCGGGTTGGCGAGATCAGTAAGCGCCGCCGCCCGGAGAGGAGGCAGCTCCCGCCTCCACCGCCTCCCCAGCCCGGCCGCCCGAGCCGCTGCGAGCGCCTTTAAAGAAACAGGAAGCATTTTTCAAAACAGCTGGGCCGGCGGCCGCCTCCTTTGTCCGCGTGCTCCCTGCCTCCCCCTGCCCCCACCCCCTGCCTGCTCCCGCGCTCCCTCCCCGCCCCCTACTCAAGTCGGGGGCGCCTCGCTTTCCCCGGAGGACAGTCGGCTCCCTGCACAACGCCCGGAGCACGTGGCTGCTGGGTCCTCTGCCGGTCCCCAAAGCACAGTGGGGTTCCTTCCCACTCGCGACAAGAAGCGGCGCTGACCTTCCCCACCCAGCACCTTGGCTGCCTCCTGCCCAGACTCGCCAAGGTAGAAAGAGATCGGCAGGGAGGCCAGGGGGACAGGAATGGCCCCAGAGTTGCTAGCAACCCTCACATCCTCAGCGAGACAACAGCCCCCTCCCTTCTGCTTGCCGGAGGAGGGGGAAACTGAGGCTCAAAAGCAATGTATTTTCCCAAGGTGACACTAGAGTCAGAGACAGGGGAAGGTAGAGGCTTCAGATGCTGCACAGATAGCATCTGTGAGAATCTGAAGTCATCTCACCCCGGGCATCCTGCCAGGCCCGATTTACTCACCTGTGAGATGAGAAATTTGGAGAACTAATGGGCCTGTCAGCCTTGCTGAGGTCTAAAAGCACCAGAGACAGGAAAGGTGCCAGTTCAGTGGTTATTTTGCTGATTGTCATTAATAACTGAGGCAGAGTCGCTCCTCAAGGCAGATTTCCCAGGTTCAAACCCAGCTCTGCCACTTGCTGAGTGACCTTGGGGAAGTCACTCAATCTCTCTGAGCCAGGCTCTCCCACTCAGAGAACAAGGGTCATCACTGTCCTACCTTCCTCCTGAAGTGTCAGGAAGATTAACTGAGCACCTCTGTGTGAAGGACTCAGCCCTTTGCCAGGGCTCTGTAGCTGGCAAGGGGCGCAGACTGATTCCTAGAACCCCAGTCCTCTGCCACCTCCTGGGAGATGCTGGAAAGAACCCAGAGGCCAGCACAAGGCCTCTCCCTGGCTGGTCTTTTCTCCTGGGCACTTCCTGCTAGAGGCAGGCACACTAAAAACCCAAAAGGAAGAACCCTGGGACCCTGGTCTTAAACTCTGGTGAAAAATGCAAGGACTCACGCTGAGACGGGCACCCAGGGGTCAGGAAGAGACGGACACAGGGTGACCTGCAGCATGAGGGTCCTGAGAGGTATGCCAAGGGTCTGCCAGACAGTCCCAAGGTGGGGATGTGGAGTTGGAGCTGGGGGCCTGGATTGACCTTGTCTTTTGACCTATCAAGCCCAGTGACTAAGCGAGGCAGTTCATCCTGCTGGGGCTGTTTTCTGTCTTTGAGGATGATAATCCTGCCCCACCAATTGTCACGGTAATTGGGAAAGAAAAAAGAGATCATGACCATAACAGGACTTGAACTTGAGGCTTCAAATACACACACACACACACACACACACACACACACACTTCAATTCGTGTACTCTCTTGACATAAATGCAGAAGGTGCCACCATGTGCTCCTTGGAGAACCTCTCCCCCCTTTATGTCCACGTCCACCTGCACCCCATCTCTGTCCTGAAGATCAGGGTCCTAGGGAGGAGCCCTCAAATCTCCTGCTGCTTCCCCAGCCCTGGACCCCAGAGTCCTGGCCTTGCTGCCAGGCTGGACCTCCCTCTGTTGACTGGAGGCTTCTCCATGACCACCTTCCATAAGCCTTTGCTCACCACTAGAGCTGCAGCTTGCCGCGATGTCCACCTGCAGGCTCCCTGGGTGAGCTCTGGAGACACTGGCTCTCTCCTTGCTTTCTTCCCTGTCCCCATGAGTCAGAACCCAGAAAAAACTTTGAAAAAGACAATCATATCCTTTGCATACTTCTGTCTGGAGACTCAGTCCTTTAGGACAAGGTTCCAGCTGCCCCACTCCTTGTTCGCCCAGCCAATCAGTGGCAGAAATGGAGAAGCCAGTCAAGTCCTTCTTTCTGGACCTGTTAAGGCTCTGTGCACCTCAGTGTTTTCTGTAAGATGGAACACAGAGACAGCGTACTTCTGAGGGCTGGTGCGAAGTTTAACTGAGACTGCGCACACAGGGCTCATAAGGGTGTCTAACGTCACCACACGGTGGCTCCAGGCATCCTGGGTCAGTGCAGCAGTCCTGGCTACCTGTATCCCAGGACCTGCACGGGGCTCAGGTGCAGTCATAGACTGGGGTTCCCATGGCTATGTGGGGCACATTAGGAAGCCTTCGCAGGACTGAATGCTGTTTCTAAAGAGGCCAGGCTGCTCTGAGGGAAACAGCATCTTGGTTAAGTAGCAAAGGCTCCTCCCAAGCTGATGCTAAGCGATTTCCTAATCCTCTCCATACCAGGAAGAAGGCAGTGACTTCCCAGGGGGTGGGGGAAAAGGACCAGCTAGGAACCATGAGCCATGGGGGGGGGGGGGCAGGGCTCCCTCCCTCACCTTGCTGCCTCTCCCACTGGACACAGGCAGCACCCTAAAGTTGGTGGCAGGCAAGCCTAAAAGAGACCTTCACTTTGCCACTTACCAGCTGGGTGGTCTTACGCAGCCCCGCCTCTCCTCTCCCCCTACTGTCCCCACATTCACAACCTCTCTACGCCTGGTCGTCAGGATGTGGGAACAAACAGAAAACTGTAAACGGCTCAGGTGGGAAGGGTCCTTGTTGCTGCTGTTCCTAGCCCGCGAGGTCGCTGTCCTTTAAGGTGCACATTCCCTGGCCTAGGAGCCAAACCTGCCTCTCTACCAAGGAATTCTGCCTTCTCTCTTTGAGAAGCCGGCAGAGACCAGCTGGGCAGCGCCCTCTGGTGGTGAAATGCTGCCTGGCCTGCGCTGGAGGCTGCTGTTTCCTCCCCAAGGAACTTTGTGCTGATTTTGGCCCTGTAATGACAGGAACGTGGATTTCACAAATTCCTAGAGATGCCAGGGGTAAAAAAGCTCTCACGGCTCCAGATGTCTTTTCATGGGACAAGGCAGCTATCCCCCGAGAAAACATGTTTCATTAAAAGGATCCCCCACTGTAGGTTTTCTGGAATGGTGCTACTGGAAGGTTCCATAGCCCCTGGACAGCTGGTGCAGGATGCAAGAATGAAGCTAGAAAGGGAAGGCAAGGCAGAGACTTAGCGCTAACACCTTGGGGACAATGCTGGACAGCCAGGCCATGGTAATTTCCACTCCTCGGGGAATGACCTCTGCTACCCATTTCACTCATCCTCCCAACAATCCAGGGAGGGAAACCCATTCTACAGATAAGAAAACCAAGGCTTGTGGAGAAAAAAGTTGTCAATAGAACGGAAGTAACAGAAGTCAGATTTAAACCCAGGCCAACCTACTCCCCCCAAAAATATCTTTGAACCATTGGGCTTCACTGCCTCCTGAAAATTACGCAATCAGCAACTGCAGGCAAGTGCAGGGCCACCTATGGGACTGGGCTCTTTGGCCGCCAGCTCACCTTTTGTGCCACCAGCCTGAGCGGACCTTTCACTGTCCTACTGTCAGGCTCAGGCCCTTTGGTTCAGCCTGATGTCCTCCGGCTCTTTCCAGGTAGGGGTCAGGTGGCAGCAGCACTCTTAGTGACAGTCTAGATACCCAGACATGTGCTGTACAGTTGGTTGGTACACAGGCACCCCCGAGAGGGAGGACCAGGCTGCAGGGCCACGTTCTGTGTCACCCTCCCGGATGATGCGGAAGCTGCGTGCGCATGCGTGAAGCTCTCCATTCCTACTCTCAGGCTCTCCGAGTGTCCCAAATGAGTGTGTGACAGGAGAGTGGGTGTGAGCCTGGAAGGAGGACCCTGGCACCCTGTGCAGAACCAGCCGGTGGAATCTGAAGAATACAGTCACCCTGAGCCCCTCCTTGCCTCCAGCCACAGTGCCAGTGCTGCCACCGTGAACCCACAAAATTTTGCGTCCTGTAATGAGATTTCCATCTTCCTGCACCCAAGACAGTGTCCCAGCTGTGAAGATTGGAGAGAGCCTGCGGGCTGGGACAGAGGCTCTGCAGGAGGGAGAGGTGGTCCGGCTGGGGTGGTGCACATCCCTCCATGAGCAGGTGACGAGGACCCTCTCTGTGGGTGGGACCCATCCTGGCCCTTGCGGGTCAGAGGGTGAGGGGAACAGAAAAAAGCAAGAGAAGGAGCCTGGCGTAACAGGGGCTTGCTAAGCCACAGGCCTGTACCCAAGGAGAGGTGGGTGGACCTGCGCTCAGCTGCAACTGCTTCAGCTAATGGAGCCCTGCAGCTGTGGTGCCCTGCTTTTCCTGGACTCACTGCTAAAGCCCTCAGTCATCGCGTGACAGGTCCAGATGACTGCAGGAGAGAGGCCCTGTGGAGTGCACCATGGTGCCATCTGTACCTCCAGCGCCTCCTCCAAGCCTGGGAAATCAAGCAGGAGACCTGGGTTTGAATCAATAATCATTCACATGGAAAAGTGTGAGAACCAGGATAGGGCAGAGCAGCTGGCGGACTTCCTGGAAGAAGGAGCATTTGGACCAGGCTGGAAGGAAGTGAGATTTGCTCAGGCTGAACTCTGCTCACCGCTGGTTCCCTCCCCTCCTCCAAGCCTTCCCTGTGCTGTCATCTTATCAGGGCCTCCCCTTGCCATCATTTGCAATCAGAGCCACCAGCCCTTTTCTGCTTGGGACCCCTATGGCATAAGTTTAACTTGTGCATCATGTTCAGTCTGCTCCCCACTTGAAGGAGGTAGGAAGAAGGTGGCGCTGTGTCCTGGGGTGGGCAGATCCAGTGAGGGTCTCATTGGCAGATAGCATGGGACTGCCTCAGTTTCAGAAGTCTGCCAAGCAGTGAGAGGAGCCCTGCCCGTGCTGGGAGCCATGCGGGCTGCTGAGAAGCAGCTAAATCGGAGGCTTCCTGGGACTTCGGTCTGAGGTGGTCCTAGTCCTCTTCCCTCCCCTGACAGCAGGCAGGTTTTCCTTTTTAACAGACAGGGAAAGGTGAGATATGGGCACGGGGGCAGGACGATCCTGGGTCTCTGCGAACTCTCTGCTCCTCTACCTTATGGAATTCTGTTTCAGCACCAGAGACCGTCGACTGGATCGTGTCCATGGGAATTTTGATCACCTTTGTTCATACTCCTTTATGAGTAGGTTTTGGGTTTGTAGTTAGACAAGAATGCAAAGCACAAAGCCTGAGCATATTATTGAACACTGGGACTTGGACAGTGCTTTCTTTCAAGACATTTGCATTTATTCCCCAAGCCCAAGGAGCACTGGGCTGGACACCAAGTGTTCTGCAGCTCTGAGCTTGTGATCTGGAAGTCAGAGATGCATTCTTTCTGCAGGACCAGCTTTGTAACCCTGGGCACTGGCCTCCACCTAACCCTGTTTCCAATCCCCTTCAAACCTCAGCTCTGCATCTTTAAATATAGAAGAGCGAGGAAGGGGGACCCACAGGTACCATCCCCAGCCCAGCCACGGCAAATCGGGTTGTCTCACAGCTCTTCAGACCCCTCATGCAGTTTGGGGGAACGTGGAGAGAAAGCAGCCCTGCAGGAGTGCACCATGGTGCCATCTGTACCTCCAGCGCCTCCTCCAATCCTGGGAAATCAAGCAGGAGACCAATAATCTAAATCAATAGTCATTCACATGGAAAAGTGTTGCACCTCTGCCGGGGTGCAATCAGCCTGGGGCTGAATGAGCCTAGCTCATCAGGGCTGGGTTCACGGGGACCCAGTTGTCCACAGCCTAAGAAGACCAGGCTCTAGCCACCATCTCCCAGGAGCTGTTACCGGCCCCACACATGGGCTCTGTGGCTAGATATAAAGCCAAAGTGCAATAATTTCTTTTTCATCTTCTTTTTAAAGGCAGAATAAATGTCCAAGTTCCGAAGGAAGGAGCGCATTACTTCACTGTGAAGTCTTTCCTATCCATCTCCCTAAATCCCCTCAGAAGAAAAAGGAAATAAAAAGCTTTGGCTGCTTCTTCAATACAGACTTCTTTTTAAAAAAAAAAAAAAAAACTATTTTTACAACTCTGAAAAAGTCCCAGCTCATGGCAGCAGTCAGAGGACACGAGGGGGCAAGACAGGGTGACGCAATGCACATTTATTAGCAGTGAGGAAAATTAATAAGGCACCAGCTCAGGGCAGCCCCACAGGCCTGGGGACCCCCAGGGACAGCTGTAGATCTGGTGGTCTCCAGGCCGAGTCTTTCTGACGCCTAATCAGTTGCAATCCTAGATCAGCACAGCTGGAAGGAGACTTGGCGATCATCGAATGTCCTATGTTCCGAGGACAAATGCTTTTATCATGCCTGCCAAATCGAATTGATTGGTGGGAGCTGCCTGACGCCCTCAGTTAAAAAGGATTCTGAGGCTGTATCTGGATCCCTTGGGAATGAATGCCGTAATTGATTTGCCAGCGTCTGCCGTGGAGGAGAAGGACTGAGTAGCACAAGTTTGCCACCCTTGGTATGGTCCGACCTTCCTGTTTCATTGCAGGACCCAATCTCTGAAGGGTTTCTCCTGGCCCCCTCAGGAACCTGGCTGCCGCTGGCAAATGGCAGTTGGTTTGGATGTCTCAGGACCCAAGGTGTCAAGGCTGAAGACTATTTTCCAAGAAGCCGAGACAACTACTGGCTTTGGTTAATCTGCTTAACTGCCTGTGTCCTGGAAATAATTGGTAGATCAGTTGTTTCATGGAATTAACAAGTTGGCTCAACCAGTGGAGGTGATGCAACAGGCTCAGTTAAATCCCAGGCCAGTCACCTAACACTACTGGTCAGTTTGGTCAAAACAGGATCCAAGGGTCAGGCTAACTAATTGATCACAGGCCAATAAGATGACAGAGTGGTCCACAGAGCTGTTCTAATCTGTGAGTTGCTGGCCACCTGCTTGTACCCAGTAAGCTTGGGTCAAGCCAGTCTTGCACCCAACCATGACCCCACCCTCACGTCCATCTCCTGCCTTCCAGGCCTGCTGTTTCTTTCTCTCCAGCCATTCCTGCTTCTTCCGACAGAGAACCCTTCTGTGGTACACCAGACACCTCAGGAAGCCCGCCTCACCCTCCACGGCCACCTAGGGCTCCCCCCTTCCATCTGCTACAGTTCAAGGGCTATCCAAGCCCCTCCTCGTTTTAAAAGTGGGGAAACTGAGGCCAGGGAAGGGGAAGAGCTCCCTTAACATCACACAGGAGGCAGCGGCAGCTCCAGCTCTCCTGATCCCAACTCCAAGGTTGTGCTGGACAAATCCACTCTGCGTGCTTCACTCTGGTTTCATACACTAGGGCAGCACGGATCTAAGGAGTGATCAGAATATATGGTGCATATTTACTTTTAAAAATTCATTACAGTAAAAGACACATGGCTATTAATTCCCCTCCAAATACTCTCCCTTGATTCAAACACACTTCCTCTATCTGTTACCATCTTTTTTTTTTTTTTTTTTTTTTTGGTCTTTTTCCGTTTTATCAGTACCAGGAATCAAACTCATGACTGCCTGCTTTCAAGGCAGGCGCTTATGCCGCTGAGCTAAACTCCCAGAGGGAAGCAGTTCTAGGAGTCCTTTTTCATGAGTGTCTTTACAAGATGTGATCAAAACTACAATGAACTCTGCTGCCGAGCACCGTCCAAGGAAAGGCAGGCTCACGGGATCACTGCAGTGCACCCTCGTCTACCTTCCTCGAGGATCTGGCACCATAGGATTTCCGGCTTTTCTCCAAAGTCAAAAGGACCGTGAAAGGTAAACATTTTAAATCGACTCAGGACACTGATGTACAGCTAAAGACTCAAAAGAGGACTCAGAACCCATTCGGAAAGTGGCAAGCAGGATGGATGATGGATAAGTGTGTCTGAAGTGAGGGTATCCCGAGAATGAAGGGGATTCATGGCAATGTGTCTATTTCTGTAATAATTTTTAAAATTTCTTTTAACAGGGGCTGGGGATTTAGCTCAGCAGCATAAGCTCCTGCCTTGCAAGCAGGCAGTTGTGAGTTCGATCCCTGGTACCGATAAAAACAAAAAAAAAAAAAAAGAAAAAAAAAATTTCTTTTAACATTCACCATGTGATTTTTAATCCCACCTCATCACCTCTGAGGATCCCCAGAAGTGGGTAGTCCCAGAGTAAAGGTCTGGGGTGGCACAGAACTTGGCACATGAAGTGGGTGGGGGACCTGGGCCATTAGTGAGGGGTCAGGCTGCAGGAGAGGGTGGATGTGGTATGCAGCATAGCTGTCCTGCCCAGGGTCCAACCGCCACCTCCAGCCAAGGGTGAACGAGGTGCCTCATCTGTCTGTTCTGCACACAGTTGATGCACTGAGCCCTCGGAGGTCCATAACACTCCCCACCTTGGATCCATCAGTTCTCCCTCTCGAGGTACAGGCCACCCTTCAGGAAAAGAACTTGACCAAGTGCAAAGGGCCCCCCGGGTGGCAGTGGTGAGCGCTCACTTTGCAGCCTGAGCTGAACTCTGTGGCCTCAACTAAGTTTCCTGCCCTCTCTGGGCCTCAGTTTCCCTGATCATCTTTGAAATACTGCTGCCCCGCATGGGGTTGTGATGAGAGTGACAGGAGGTTGTGGTAACACAGGGCTTGGCCCATAGTAACCACTAACAGGATCCTGAACACATCTCTTTTCTGCTCGGTGCAAGGGTACAATGCTTCAGGGCTCTGGCCAGCCAGGCCTCCTCCAGGCAGCCTTCCCTGAACACCCTAACCATTCCCCCATCTTGCTCTGGAGCACTTCCAGGCTGGCCTGGGTTCTGTACTGATAGCCTTGTTCCTCCAAAGAGCCCGGGAGTGACCAGGGGCTGGATGGTTTGCAGGCTCCCTCGCTCCCGCTGTAGCTGCAGACATAGTGGGTGCGGGGACTGCACAAGATCTTGACCCCCTCAATTTACTCCTCCCACCTTACCCAGCCCGTTCCACTGATTTTCCAGTTTTTGCTCCAGTTCATTCCTAATGCTTCTGTCTCCACGTCTCCAGAGCTCTGTTTGTGCGCGCACACACACACACACACACATGCACGCACACATGCACAGCAGGGCCCAGAAAGCATCCAGTTGCTCCCGGGCTGGCTGCCAGCGATTGAGTGACCTGCAGCTTCCTCCCCAAATCACATTCCACTGGCACGGATCTTGCCCCGCCTGACGCCAGCCTCCGAACTCGCCCCCAGAGCAAACATTTCCAGTTGGCAGCTCAGCCTTGTTTTCCTGAAGCCCTAATTCAGTCTCCCTTGTAGAAAACAGAAAACAAAATGTGAGGGAGCAAAATTGAAACAAAATAAATTCGAAAAGGAGGGGGACCCCCAGGGGGCCGAGGAGAGGCATTGATTTCAAGACACACGGAGAATGGAAGCGTGGTCGGTGTGGGCCCGCCAAGGCCAAGAGCCTCCGAGGGGACACGCACGGCCGCTAGTGCTGCCTTCCTCTCCCGCCGCCTTGGAGACCGCGGAGCAATTCATTCAGGCTGGTGCTGGGCTGTGCTCATTCACAGCTGCGCCCGCAGGACTGGGAGCAGAGTCAGGACGCCAGGAGCTCCCAGGGAGGCTGGTCGGGGCTCCAGGACTGGGTTTGCTCCACAGAGGAAGCAAAGAGGTGGCCAGCGGGATGGGAAGCCCAGTGCAGGAGGCACGGGCGCTGGGTGGGGTCTGTGCTTGTGTGCGCCAGCGTGCACGCTGGCCTGTGGCGCCGCGGGGTTTACCTTCTCAAAATAAGAGCTGCGCAGTGGAAATGTCATCATTGGGCTGGGAGCGCCGAGGCTGGCGCCCAGGCTTGCCCGAGGGGTCAGGCAAAGGCCAGGTGTCCGCACAGGGGAGTGTGGCCAGGGCCCAGCACTCAAGGGCTAGAGGGTGTGGGAACTGGACCCTGGCCAACCTGAAGGGGCACTCAGTCCCTAGGGAAGAGGTGGGCTCAGCAGCCTTACTCAGGGTCATGGGCCTGGATGCACATTTGTCACAGCCCCCAGGGGAGGCCATGAAGCCTGAGAAAGCTCCATGGGTTAGGAAGGGGCAGTGACAAGGGAAGGTGAGGAAGAGGACCAAGTGAGGCCAGACAGCCACAAATCTGACCACGCCTCCAAGTCCATGAGCGGAGCTGCACCATCCCCCAGAGACAGAGTGCCGGCAGGGGCAGGCACACAGCACACACACCCTCCCCCAGGGTGTCCGTCCCAGGCCCAGCAGAGGCCCAGAAGGTCATCAAGTGCCAGGGACCAGCTGTAACAGGACAGTCATATGGGCAGCTGAACAGGCCAGGACAAGCTGGGAGGCCGGGAAAGAGAGTGTGAGCAGGCGGTGGGCAGCTCGGAGCTCACCCGGGGACTCATGTGGCCCAGCAACTTCTCCACACTCCTTACTAAGAGCCTGGCATCTTAAAGGGACCCAACTGTGCAAAAGAGGCCTCTGGTGAGGGCCTGATGGGCCTGGCAGCGGCTGTAAGCGCTCAGCAGTGACAGACAACAGCTTGTGGGGCCAGAATTACACAGGTCAAGGTGAAAGACCCAGTGTCTCCCAGATGGTGGTGGCAAGACCACGTGTCCAAATCACCTGGGTGTCCACCAAAATGCACCTTTCTGCCCATCTGTCTACCTGCTAAGTCAGACCTCCACCCAGGTGGCTACGGAGGAGTTTAACTTCCGGTCACCCGCCCAGGGGCCTCCTGCATTCAAACTGAAATGTCCTAGCAGACAGAACCAAGTTCTTGGTCCTTCCCTGTCCCTCTTTTTCTAGCTGGACTTCAATCTGGCCAGGCTCTACGGACCACAGGTCTTTCCGTGTGTTCCTCCATCACAGTCTTTAAGGAAAGTAGTTAACAAACATTTCCTCAGAATGTTTCTGGCTTTGCTTCAGGACATTTCTTAACCCAAAGAAATGGCTCTCTAATGGTGGAAAGTCAGGCCTGGTGAAAGCCAGAGGGAGAAGTTTGGGGAAAACCTGGAAAGCTTTTCAATTAATCTGCGAATTTGCTATATCATCGGGAGGCCCGTCCGGGACACAGTGGAGTTTTCTCAGTTCCTTTAATGTATCGGTTTTCAGAACACTGACTTGGTTCACTAAGCCTCTTCCAAGCATCTTCCCTGCCCGACCACCCCTGGATGCTGGGCTTGAACTTAGGGCCTCAGGCCAGCTAGGTGCACTCTCTACCACTGAGCTATAGCTCCAGCCTCCAAACCCCAAATGTTTTTTTTTTATTAGTATTATGAATTCACAGATTTTTTTTTCTTTTACAATTTTTGATAAATTTTGATTCCTTGCAGGGTTTTTTTGCTTGTTTTCTTTGTTTTTGATGTGCAAATGGCTCCCTCACTGCCAGTCTCAGAGAGTCTGCTTATTTCTAGGAGTCAGTTCTAACCCTTTTAGCTTTCCATGAGTTTATTTTTACTCTAGAATGATGATAGCCTTCACCTGTTCCTCGATTCTGCTCCCACATAACTTTTTCTTTCTTTAATGTACTGGGGATCAAACTCACAACCTTGCACTGTCCAGGCAGGCACTATGCCACTGAGCTACATCCCTGACCCCTGATCCCATACAATTTTTGCTTGCTTCATGTTCTCCTAGGACCCGAGCTTTGTGGTTCTCTCTGTAACAGCTTCATTCTTCAGGATATTTTACTTCAGAGAAGCAAAGACTGATAACTGTAACTCGCCTCGTCATGCCAGACCACACACCGGTGGGGCTGTCACCCAGACTGCAGGCTGGCTCCCTGGGCTAGATGCTGATCCCTGGCCCAGACAGCTGTGAAGAAAGGGGACAAGTGAGAGAGTAGTATTATGTGACAAAACCTGGCACCTGTTCCGGGACCTGGGCAAGGCACGGCCACCTGGAAGGGGCTGGAGTGGGCAGGCACCAGGCCTGGGAGCCACCAGGAGAGAGAGAGGGATGTTTGTATTTAAGCGTTAAATCATGTTCACCTCCCATCTCCAAGATGCTAAACATCTGGCTGAAATGGAACAGTTTTTAACAGAACATCTGGATACTCGCTCTGCAGTGTGCAGCAGCTGGGTCCCTGGCAGCATCTGCGTGAGTCACCGATGTGGGGTCTCCTCCGTGTGTGTTTAACATCACGCTGTGCTTCCCTGCGCTGAAACAGAAAACCAGGCTCAAACTCGCTTACATTTTAAAAGGGGAACTCAGTTCACCAGACTAAAAGGGCAGAGACAAGGTGACTTTCAGGTAAGTACTAATCCGGCAGCTGAACAATGTCGCCACCGAGGAGGACTGCGTTTCTTGGTTTCCTGATCTCAGCTTTCCCTCCTCAAACTGGCCCCCCAGGAGGTCCCAAAAAGGCTACCAGAAACTCCCACTTCCTAGCAAAAGGCTGACGCTGGCCCTGATTGGACCAGGAATCCGATCACTGTGGTGGAGGGAACAGAAGTGATGTGTGTCCGCCTCAGTCCCGCTCCACCTGGGAACCAGAGGTGGAACCAGCTTCTTCAGGACAGCATGGGGACCAGCTGGGGGTGCTGCAGGAAGAAAAGGGCCACGGAGGTAGATCTGCTAGACACAGAGCTGGGGCTGGGCTGAGGCCAGGGGGAGCCTAAAGTGTGACATTTCAGAAGAGCTCCCTCTTGGGAGCGTGTGCTCCCCTCACCTTCCGCATCCCGGAGAGGGAGTCTGTGCGGTAGGCATGTCACTTGCCCCTAGGGCCAGCCCCACTGCACAACGAATGACACCAAAACCTGGTGGCCTAAAAAAGTAAACATTTAATGAATACATAAATAAACATCTTTTCTTCTCAGTTTCTCTGGGGCAGAAAATTAGCGTGGTTTCGCTGAGGGTGCAGGCCTGGGGTCTGTCCTGGGATTGCAGCTGAGCTGTCACCCAGGGGTAGATCTTGACTGAAGATTCACCAGAACGGAGGGCACTGGCTTCTGGAATGGCTCCCTCTCCTGGCTGTTGGCAGAAGGCCTCAGTCTGATCCCAGAGAGAGCGTGCTCTCCCCATAGGGTGCCGGGTCTTCCTCGTGGCATGGTGGCTGGCCTCACTGTGAAGGAGTCATTCAAGAGAGAGCTACACTGTTTTTTATGACATTCTCCTAAAAGCCACACACCATCTCTGCTACCTTCCTTTAATTATAAATGTGTTGCTAAATCCAGCCCACACTCAAAATGAAGGGAATCAGTGACGGCCTTCTAAAAAAAGTATCCAAGAGTTGATGGACATCTTTAAAAGCATCACATGAGGTAATGACAAGATGAGTTGGTCACTTAAAATGCGTTGAATTATAGCTTCCTTACTTCCCGTTGTCTAAAGCCAAGATGACACTATGCTTTAATCTTATGTCAACTGTGATTGGTACTGACGGAGAAAGAAAGCTATAATTGATTATTAATGTCTGCCGTACACCAAACAATAGCCATGGCCTCCTTTTCATTTGGTAGCAGAATTTGTCTTGTTCAGGATCCTACTGCAATGTGTCCAGAGAAAGTGGGTCCCAGATGGTGAATCTCAACTGGACTAAATTATCATTCCACAGAAGGCTTAAAGACTCTCACCAGTGAT
Source organism: Cavia porcellus (assembly GCF_034190915.1). Classification (NCBI taxonomy): domain Eukaryota; kingdom Metazoa; phylum Chordata; class Mammalia; order Rodentia; family Caviidae; genus Cavia; species Cavia porcellus. The sequence continues at coordinate 37,957,026 of NW_026947501.1, read as the reverse complement.
TGGCTTACAGATAGAGAGAGAATCTAGCCAATTGTGGAAAGGTTCTAGAAAAGGTGTGTCTCCCAGATAACATGACAGTGATAAGTAGAGTTCTTCCCTTAAAAGCAGTTTTAGGAAGACGTAATTCTTGGAGGTCTAGCCGCCAACTTACAGCCAAAAAGAAAAGCCATGAGAATTTCTGAAGACAAAACCAGAGCCCAGACAAGGGGAGGCTGAGTTATTCCTGGAGCTGCACTCCTGAGGACATTTTGTTTTGACAGATAATCAATGTGTGTATTGAACATTCTGGTTGGGTATCCTGTAACGTGGGATCCTGTGCAGTCTACCTGCTATGTGAGGTAGCACCATGTGTTCTGTGTATCCTGGCAGACCTTGAAGAAAATGAGACAGGTTCCTGTTTTGCACCTGAAAGCATGCGACTCCATATGACATCATCTCCTTTTTTGTGATCACCAGACATACTCTAGCGCCTCATCTTGGCTCTTGAGAAAGGAAAAGCCTGTGCTGTCCTCTGTCTCTGGGTTAGATGAAGACCCTTCCTGCAAAGCCTCACCAGGGAACCCACAGCCCACCTCAATCAATCGCAGGCACATCGATCTCAGACAAGGGGAAGGCTCCACCCTCAAGAATCTGGCCCATGATAGACCTTAGACCCAGGCAACTTGGGCCATGGAGCCTCCAGGAGTGCTGGCGGTTGGGTCTGGTGAGGTGGCTCCAATCTTTCCCTGCCTCCCTCCCTCTTCAATTTCTTGTGTCCCAATATCCATGTCTCCTTTCTCATTGAGGTTTTTATGCCGGACATAGGAATGCTCAGAAGAAAACTACATTTCCCAGCCTCCTTTGCAGCTACGTTATACACCTGAGAGTATTCTGCCCAACAAGATGACGGGCAAAGTTCACTCCCACTGAGATCCTTAGAGACAGGATTGTGTTCTCCCCTATTCCACCCTCTACCCTGTTGCTTGCAGTTGTGTTTGCGGTGAGGATGGGCATTTGGGGGTGACACAAATAAGGGTAACACTGTTGAAATCATAGGGGTGCCTGGGCTCCCACACTAACCCTGGACCTCCTACTGTGCTACACAAGGCAAGCCTCCATCTTGTTGGAGCCACGTAGGGGTCCACAGCCCAACCCCTTCCCTCAGGTGTCCTGCTTTCCTTCTCCCCTCCCCTCTCTTGGCGTCTGTCCTCTTCCCTCTCTTCCCTCTTCTTACCCCTTTCCCCCAATTCTCAAATCCCTCACCTTCCTCTTTGCTCTTGTCTCCACCCCCTGACCACTTTCTAAAGTGGCAGGTGAATGAGTGCTCCGCTGAGGATGCAGGTGGCCCTCCTGTCCTCCAGGCTCTGTGAACCTGTCCCTCTCCCAAGGGCCCTGCCCTGTCTGGGGTGTGTTCCCACCTGGAGGAGTCCCCTGCCGTGGCCAGCTCCACACCTTGAGGATGGCCTGCTCCCCAGGAGCAGGCAGAGAGCCAGCCGGGGCACCAACCCCAGACAGCCTGTCCTGTGGACTGGTGCCCAGTGCCTGACTCCCGTCTCATGATGCTGCAGTGACCGCAGTGATGCCAGGACCTGGACGCCTGCCTGGGCTGGAGACCATCTGGCTGTGCCTGCTGGCTTCCCCAGAAGAGGATGCTCTTAGATGTCAAGCAGCCAAGCCAGGTTGGGTTGGGAGCCGACCACGTCTGCCTTTTGCACTCAGGCCACAGCTCAGAGTTGGCCTGGGTGGGTCAAGCTGGCGAGAGAAGGGGAGAGGGGCTCTCTCTCTCCCGGGGACCTCAGGAAAAGCACCGTGCAGGCCCCATGACTTCCCCTCCAGCCCTGCCCCTTGAGCCCCTGTGCCAGCCTTCTGTCCCCACTCAGCCCTCACCGGTGACAGATGGTGCCTTGAAGACAAGCCTTGGGCTGGGGCCCGGGTGCTGATGGCAGCTGTGACAGGGCTCTCCTTTCATGCTCAGGCCCTGACTGGGGCAGCCCCGGCTCTTCACCTGGCTCAATCCGGCTTAGCAGGGCTGGGAGGCTGAGCTGCAGGAGCCGCATCGGGAGCATTAGCGGCCTCCTGGGACGAGGCCTGGCTGTGAGAGCAGAGATGATGAAGCCCGGGTGGTAGGACAACCCAGAGCACCCACACTGGCCTCACTCCCAGTCAGTGACAAAAGCACAGGAGCTCTGCCGGCTCCAGTCACCGGGAACCGATGAAGGGCACCCATCAATCCCAGGACACCTCGGTGGCCCCCGCCTAGTCTACCTCTTGGTTCTAGTCCTGGACAAGAAGCAAGGGGAGGATGGCTTCCAGAGCCACGTCATGACGTGTGACGTCATGCCAGAATTCTCCAAACGCTTTCCGTCTGGAGTCAACCCTGTCCTTGTCCTCGTCCTCGCAGCTGCTCCAGAACCGCCCCAATCCCCACCCCACCAGCCACTGCACGGATCAGGTGTCCACCCTGGAAGCCAAGCTCAGGGTGGGCTTAGGAAGGACAGGTTCTCAGAGAACAGTGCTGCTGTGGGGGCTGAAGTTCAGGAGCCATGACCAGCAAGGAAAGAAGGGTCCCATGGGCCCAGGCTGGGCCAAGAGGGCAGGGAGGGCATCCAGGAGAAGCGAGGCTCACTGTCTCTCCCTCCCTCTGCACCCCGGCCAGTGACTTCCAAGCCTTTGCATTTTGCCCCACCCCAGGAATGCCCTCTGCCCACCAGTGAATTCCTTTCCGCCTTCAGAGGGCAGCTCGAATGTCCCCTGCTCAGTGAAATGTCCCCCACGCTGGCCCTGGGCCCTCCCCGTCTCTCCTCACCAGCAGGCTCATCAGTGCCCTCATGGCTGCCTGCCCCGAGTGCCCACTGCTGTGTTAGCAGATGGCCTTGCCGCCTACCTGTCCATCAAGCCCTCGGCCAGGGAGGCCTCAAGGGCAGCCCTGGCAGAGCTTGGGCACAGCGCGTCCTCTGTGCACACATGGTCCCAAGGGCCTGATCTAGGGGGTTTACAGGCAGGTATGAGGTCACCAAGGCTACCCTGTGACCTGTTTGCCCATGCTGACCACACAGCTGGGGCTCAAACATTTGGTTATTGAGGAAATGCATTTAAATAGGTCTTGGGCTCAGGACTCCCTCAGCGTGAAGAAGTGAGGGTACAAAACAGTAAGAAATTAGTTGAGCATCGTGTTGTATGACTGTGATCCTCAGCACTCAGGAGGCTGAGGCAGGAGGATCACTGTGAGTTTGAGGTCAGCCTGAATGATATACTGAGGCCCAATCTCAAAAAAGCAAAACAAAAAAAGAAGGAAAGAAGATAGGAGAGGAAAGCAGAGAAGAGGAGAGCAGAGAAAGCAGTCTTGGACCAGAGATACAGTTCAGTGGCACAAGGTCCTGAGTTCGATTCCTGATACAAAAAAGTCTGATCTTATAGGAACAAATAAATGATACCAAAAAAAAAAAAAAAAAAAAAAAAAAAAAAAAAAAAAGACCTAGGTGGTTCTACACTGCAGAAGCCAGTGAAGAAAAGAGAGACTAGGAACCAAGACCCAAGCACCCCTCCACCATGTGGTGTCAGGCAGGGCGCTTAACCAGTCAGAGCTGAAATGTCTCCCTGGTCCCATGATCTACGGCAATAACATTCACAGTGTTACTGCAAGAAACAAGAGGGCTGAGCTGCAGCCTGGAGAAAGAGCATTTGCCTAGGATGTGTGAGGCCCTGTGTTCAATCCCCAGCACCCCCCAAAAAAGAAACAAACAAATGAGGTGACAGGTGATAATGTGCACGGCAGGAAAAGAGCTGATGGGGTAGGGTGTCCCTGCCCCATCTCTCTGTCTCTGTCTCTCTCTCTCTGTCTCTCTCTCTCTCTGTCTCTCTCTTATTTAAAGAGAAAAAAAAAGCAAAACAGAAAAAGGGTAGAAATAATACATAATTTCAAAAAAATTAATACTAAGAAATCACTAGTTAATAAATTACATATTGTCATCTTAGAAATAGCTGTCCAAGTCACAAAACTAAAGCATAGAAAGTGGACAAACACCGAGAGTGCAAACTGTTCTGTTCAATGATCCAACAAAAACTTAGTAATATGGTCATCAATCCTACACACTTAAGCATACATGCAGTGATATCCTTTAGAGCACTTTCCTTCCCTTTCTATTTTACAATAGCAATTACACATATTGGATCTTATTACTCCTACAGTTTTTATTGCTTTTACACCAGAGAGACAATGTGATATTTATAAATATAATTCTTATTTATTTCACTCATGAGGATAGTCTCCGGTTGCCTCCCTTTACCTATGAAGGCTTCAAGATCATTATTTTTTATAGATAAGCAATATTCCATTGTATTAAAAAACCACATCTTTTTCATCCACTCTGCGGTTGATGGGCATCTTGGTTGTTTCCAAGATTCAGTTATTACAAATTGTGCTGCCATGAACATGGGTGCACCTAATATCACTGTGATATGATCTTTTCAGTTTTTCTGGGAATATACCCAGGATGGGAATAGCTGGATTGAATGGAACTTCCAATCCTAGTCTTCTGAGAATTCTCCATACTGATTTCCATAGTGGTTGCACCAGTCTGCGCTCCCACCAACAGTGGAGCAGTGTTCCTTTTTCCCCCTGCAGGCTCGCCAACATTTATCAGTTGATTTCTTGATGGCAGCTGTTCTTTCCGGAGTGAGATGAAATCTCAATGTTGTTTTAATTTACATTTCTCGAATGACCAGTGATGGTGAACATTTCTTCATGTATTTGTTCTCCATTTGTATATCTTCATCTGAGAACTGCGTGTTCATCTCAGATGCCCATTTTTGGAGAAGGTCTTTGAATTTGGGGGGTCTGATGCTTTTTAATTTTTTATATGTTTTGGATATAAGTCCTTTGTCTGAGGGGTTGCTGGTCTAATTTTCCCCAGTCTGTGGGTTTTCTTTTCACTTTGTTGGTGATTTCTTTTGAAAAAATTTTCAGTAATAAGAGATCCAAGTTGTTGATTCCTTAAAATGTTTCCTGTGAAATTTGCATTTTGTTCATGAATTCTCTGCCTAGGCCTATGTCTCCAAGACTTCTACCTATCTTGTCTTCCAGTAGATTTAGTGTTTCTGCTTTAATATTTAGATCTTTGATCTATTTTGACTTTAGCTTAGTGCACATTGATAGGCATAGATCTAGTTTTACTCTTTGGCATGTGGAGAGCCAATTTTCCAACACCATTTATTAAAGGGGCTATCCTTCTTCCATTAAACATGTTTAGCCCCTTTATCAAATATCAGGTGGCTGAGTGTCTTTGCAGTTGTGTTTGCATTTTCTAATCTGTTCCATTGATCCTCAGGTCTATTTCTTTGCCAGTACCATGCTGATTTTATCAGAGTAGCTTTATAGTATAGTTTCAAGTCAGGAATTGAGATGCCTCCTGTCTTACCTTTATTGCCCAGAATTGCCTTTGCTATTCTAGGTTTCTTCTGTTTCCAAATAAATTTTAGGAGTGTTTTCTCTAGATCTGTAAGGTATGATAATGGTATTTTGATTGGGACTGCATTAAATCTGTATAAGAGTTTTGGGACTATGGCCAGTTTCACAATGTTGGTTCTTTCTAGCCAAGAGGAAAGAATATCCTTCCATTTTCTAATATTGTCTTCAATCTCCTTGTTTTAGAGTAGTACAAATTTCAGCATATAGGTCTTTCACATTCTTAGTTTGATTCCTAAGTATTTCATTTTTTCAGATGCTATTGTGATGGATGGTATTTCCATAATTTCTCTCTCGGATGAGTTTTTGTTTGTGTACAGGAATGCTATTGATTTTTGAGCATTGACTTTGTATCCAGCTACACTGCTGAATTTGTTTTTTACCTCTACTAATCTTTTAATGGGGTTTTTTGGGTCTTCTATATAGAGTATCATGTCATCTGCAAATACTTATATTTTAAATTCTCCCTTTCCTATCTTTATTCCTTTTATTTCTCTCTCTTGTCTGATTGCTCTGGCTAGTGTTTCCAGAACTATATTGAATAGGAGTGATGATAGTAGACATACTTGTCTTGTTTCTGATTTTAGAGTGAAAGCTTTCAGTTTTTGTCCATTTAGTATAATGTTGACTGTTGGTTTGTCATAGATGGCCTTTAGGAGATTGAGGTAAATACCGTATATTCCAAGTTTCTGAAGGTTTTGTATCATGAACATGTGTTGGACCTTATTGAAAGCTTTTTCTGCATCTATTGAGACGACCATGTGGTTTTTGTTTTGGGCTCTGTTTATTTGGTGTATTACATTTATTGATTTGCATATGTTAAACCATCCCTGCATTCCTGGAATGAATCCCACTTGGTCATGATGTATAATCTTGATGATTTGCTGCATACTATTTGCCAGTATTTTACTGAGAATCTTTGCATCAATGCTCATTAGTGAGACTGGCCTATGGTTTTTTTGGTTTTGGTATCAGAATAATACTTGCCTCCAGGAATGATTTGGGATGGATTACTTCCTTTTCAATTTCGTTGAAGAGCTTAAGGAGTATTGGTGTCGAATCTTCTCTAAATTTCTTGTAGAATTCAGCCATGAACCCATCAGGACCTGGTCTGCCCCGTCTCTTACTTCTCTCATTTCCATGGCAAGAATATCGATTTGGATGCAAAGGCCTTGAAGAGCGACATGAAACCATCACCCGCGAACCCATGCATGTCCTAGAGATGACACAAAGGTAGAGAAACAGTTCCATATTAGGGAGTCACAAAACGCTTGTTGACATAGTATTGTTTTAGAATGACTTTGAATCCCAAATGTTTACAATTTCCATAGTGTTGACAATGGTCCTTATTTAACCAATATGTTTCAGCTAACTGGATCTTGAACATGGACGTCCTGGATGGCCACAGAGAATCCTCTCTGGGAAAACCATGGCCAACTCACAACAAGCGTGACTTCACACCGCACCTCCCAGTGCTGCATAAGGGAGACAAGAAGCCAAGAACAAATGTCACACATTTTGGGGGGGGGGAGCCAATTATACTCTGAGGTTGGTGTTTGTTTGGTTTTTTAATGGATGAAAATTACCAACAAGAATCTCCTTCATTTTAAGACATGCATCTACCCCCTCCCCCATATTTCAACATTTCTAAAATCTGAAGGCATTGATGTGATTGTTTAGTGTGGCCGTTCTCTTGCTTCTCTGGGAAAACATTAATGAAAGGTCATTAAATCCAGGGTGCTTCTTGAAACTGACAGCATCTTAGAACTGAGAGCATTAAGCAGCCATTTAAACACTGTAGGTCATCTGAAACACTGTTTTATGCTAATCCTCAGCAGGACAATTTAAAATCAGAAGGCCCACGCACGTGGACTTTGGAGAAACAGAAAGAAAGGTTGCAGACCGTCTCGCCGTGATGGGGCCACAGCCCAGGAGCTGAACCTGAGCCCTCCCCTCTCCCTTGCCCTTGGCCACGCTGCAGAGGTGAAATTTGAGAGCGGCTGCCCAAAGAGAAGATGCCTGGGACTATAGTCAAAGACTGGCAAGGCTGGGGTGTCCATGTGACACAGGCGGCCTCCTGGCTGCGGAGTGGCACACCTGTGTCCACAACGTCTGAGGAGCAGACACACCCGAAGGCCCCTGGGCTGCAGGGAACAAATGGAGCCCAAGCAGCATGTCCAGTGCCCCCCTGCACTTTATTGTGTTCTGAGCCCATCTTGGGGGAGAACAGAACTTCAGGGATCACATAAGTTTTCCACCAAGAATCAGTCCCAGCTGTTAAAGGGCTACCACACTCAGCCAGGCCCACTGAAGACGCTTTTACTTTTGGGGGAGGGGTCTCACTAGAATAATCCAGACCAGGATAAGCCTGAGGGCCACAGTCTCTGTCTTTGGAGAAGGATGCACCCATGCAGGCCCAAGCTCTCCTGTGACCTTTAGGGATGAAGGACACAGCTGTCACAACCCCAGCCCGAAGGGTCTAGGCGAGGCTGATTCTCTTCCCCCACCAGCTCTGACACTGAACCCTGAATCCACCCCCTCACTCCTGCACCCCTCCTGCACCATCTTCCGAGCCTGGGTCTGCCTCAGCCATCCCCACCCACCCCTGCCCCAGGATCCGGAGATTCCAAACTCCTGATTCCTGGAACACACGCTGTGTTTTCTGCACGGAATGGTTTCCCACCAGGAACCTGCTGCCTAACGTGATCCTGGCCCACAGCACTTGGCCCCGGCACCTGCCCAGGCCCTGGTGAGAGAAGACGTTGCAGGCTCGCACTAAACCCAGCCACCTCCGCTGTCCCCTGGCTGACAACTGCTGTGCCCTCTCCCTTCTGCTGTGCATCACCGCCCTTTACAGAGCCCCTCGGTTATGCACTAAGGTGCTCGACTCCCTCTGGAGCAAAATGGGGCTTTCTGGTTGTTTTCAGAAATGCTCTGCGGCCCCAGGACACCCGCCGGAAGATGCCCCGTGCCTGGCCAGCTAGATCCGCAAGAGGAAGATGGAAAAAGCGCTCCGTGCACAGGATTACGAAACGACAGGGATGACGTGAGGGCTTTCGAAACCCTGGGGAGGCGCGGGCCCACGTGGATTCCGGCGCCTTGCTATTCTTGGACACCAGAGGCTCAGGTTTGACTCAGCGACCTGCAGTCAGCCGGGGACAGAGCAGCTGGGCCAGCGCAGACCTCTGCTGCTCCCTCGTGGCCGCTGAGGCCACTGCCGCGAGGACTTCCAGCTCCCCATCTCCTGCTGTGGGAAAAGTGCTCCCCCCCCCACTCCTCCCCCGCTGTCCACCCCGCTGCCTGAAGACAGGTTTGCTGCTCACAGTAGGACCTCAGCAACCGGGCAGTCGGAAGGCTGCGTGCTGTGAGAGCTGCGGTGCGTTGCAATTCACAATTTTCAGTATAACACACCATGCTGCTGGGCGTGTTGGTGCAGGTTTGCAATCCTAGCAGGCAGGAGGCTGAGGCAGGAGGATTGCTGTGAGTTCGAGGCCAGCCTGGGCTACATAGTGAGTTCCTGTCTCAAAACAAACAAACAAAAAAAAAAAAAAAAAAAAAAACTCATGATTGTCAGCAGCCTGCTTCACCTTTCTGAGCCTCCTTTTTATCATATATAAAACAGGAATAACAGATCCTACTTCCTATGAGTTTTTGTAAGCTAAGGCAGAGCACATGTGCAAATCATTGCACAAGTAGTAAAGACTACATGCAGGACACACTCAAGACAGTAGCTACAACAAAGAAGAGAAACTCGGGGGCCCTGCTGCTCCCCATGCCTCTCTCTCTGCCCCTGGGATTCCCTCATGGAAAGGCGATTTCAGAGGGTGTCTCTGTCCCTCATTCCGTTCCAGAACCTGAGGGCTGCTTCCCAGTACCCGCTCACAACAAGTGAAGGTAATGTGAGTTTGACTCACTTCTGTATACTTTCCTGTATATTCTAAGACTTTTGCAATGAGTATGCTTTCTTTTATAATCGCAACATTTAAAGTTTTGTTTTGTTTTGTTTTGTTTTGTTTTGTTGAAACCAAGTCTCACTATGTAGTTCAGGTTGTCCTTGAACTCACTATGTAACCAAGGCAGAAATCCTCCTGCATCAGCCTCCCAAGTGCTAAGATGATAGGGGTGTTCCATGAAGCCTGGCTAAACCTAGTTATTTTAGGGCTAAAGACTTAGCTCAGTGGTATAAGCGCCTACCTGGCAAGTTGTGAGTTCAGTCCCTGGTACCAAAAAATAAATAAATAAATAAATAAATAAATAAATAAATAAATAAACAGCCATTTTAAACTGAGATCATATTGTCTGTTTCTATATGACTTTATGAAAAATTTTCCATCAGCCTGTGTGTGGTGGCACATGCCTATAATCCCATCACTTGGAAAGATGAGGCAGGAGGATCACCATGGGTTCGAGGCCAGCCTGGGCTAATCAGTGAGTCCAAGGCCAATCTGAACTGCATAGAAAGATCCAGTCTCAAAAAATTGTTTTTCCTACCAAAAGTTTATTGTATTGGAGATTCTAACATGTAAGTGTAATATAATCCATTAAACTAACCTCATACTGTCAGTAACTAGCTCATTTCTAATGTTTCTGTAAATATAATACCTAGAATCATTTTGATTATGTTCCTGGCCAGTTCTGGTCATTTCTCCAGGATATTTTCCTAGAAAGTGAATTATTAACTGGGTGGAGCAACACACACCTATAATCCCAGCTACTTAGAAGGCTCAGGCACTATGATTGCAAATCCGAAACCAATCTGGGCAATTTAGCAAGAACTTGTCTCAAAACAAGACAAATTAAAACGAAAGGACTGGGAATGTAGCTCCTCACCAGAGTGCCTGCCGTGAGTTCAGTCCTCAGTAGTGAAAGAAAACAAACTTAAAAGGTGGAAAATCAGAGAAATGAGAACAGGAAGTCAAACATCCATATCAGTCCTATTTTTGTTCTAGGGAAATCATTTAAAAAAGGAAGGAACAATTTTTTAAAATGACTCAGAACCAAAGGCTGACCATTCCCAGATTGAAAGGGCTTACATGTGTCCAAAAAAATGGGTTAAAGTGGACCCACACCACCCCTTGTGTGAAACCTCAGGGCACTGGAGAACAAGGAAGCCTGGACAACTGCAGAGAGAAAACCAGAACGTGTAAAAAAAGATCCAAATCAGAATAGCTTTTGACTGCTCCAAGCAATTCCAAAAGCAAGAAGACAAGGAATTTGTCAAGGTAAAATTATTTCCAATCTAAATTATAAATCCAGCCAACTGTCAAGTCTAGAGCACTAAAAGAAATTTTCAGATACAGAAGGTCTCAAATCAGTTACCTAGTGTGTAACGCGCCTCTACAAAGCACTGAGGGTGAGCTCTTCCGGAAGAAGAGGATAAGATCAGAAAGTGGGAGCTGGGAATTCAGGGAACAGGTGCTCTGGGTCAGGAGAAAGACAGCTTGGGGGTAGAGACTCAAGCAGGAGATCAAGGGGAGCCCCCAGCAAGGCGGCTGAGCACTTCCTGCAGGGGACAATTGGTCGACACCACCAGGATGACCACTGTCTTGGATACCTCTCCCACTCCTGGACACAAGAGAACCTGGGGGTGCGGGGAGTGTATGACCCAGGTCCAGGTTCAACAAAGAAACACCATCCCATCTCAGAGCAACGCAAGAGCAAAATCCAACATCCAACAGCAGCCAGCATACAGAGTATGTAGTGGGACAGAAATCATACCAGGTGCTTTACTGATGTGCGTAGGGTTTAACCTTCTCCATATGCCAGAAGCATAGTAGCTGTCAACTCCCTGCAGATGCTCCACCGAGTCTGCCTTCTCAGGGATCATCCCTAGCATGCTGGGAATTGGGGCTGTATCAGTCAAGGCTCATGGCTAAGACAACAGAATCCACCCTAGTTAATGAAATAAATGCATTAAGAAATACTAGACCACACCAGACATGGTGACACACACCTGTAATCCCAGCAATCAAGAGGCTGAGGCAGGAGGATTGCCTCAAGTTTGAGGCCAGCCTGGGCTATGTACTGAGTCCAAGGCATAGCCAGACCATAAATAAAAAAAAAAAAAAAAAAAAAAGGAAGAAAGAAAGGCAGATTAGAATGCAAAGCTGGTGTGGTGACACAGGTCTGAAATCCTAGCACTCAGGAGGCTGAGGCAGGAAGATCACAGGTTCAAGGCTAGTTGGGGCAACTTAGCAAAATCCTTTTTTAAAATAAGAAAGAAAAAGGCTGGGGATGTAGCCCAGTGTTCCCTGGGTTTGATCCGCTGTAAAATACACATATTCATATACACACGCATACACAGACATGTTTGCTTTGAAGGTGACATTTGGGATTTTTACAGACCTGATCTTCGAATGACAGTGTGTGAGAAGCCTGTATAACAAGGAATGTCCACAAGTCCCCTGTTGATCCCCCGGGCCTGGCCTTTCTAGTCCTGCCCAAGGTTACCTGTGCCAGTCGCACCTCTGAAGCCATGAGCCACCCAGGGCCCCCTAACACCCACTTGCACCAGCCCCAGGCAGTGGTGAAATCCGTCACTAACAGGACCTGAGCTACCGCAATCATCACCACCCTCCGTGGTTGTGAAGAACTTTAAGCAACCTGCCCGTGACCTGGAAACCGGTCACTAGCAGCAAGAAAGACTGCAACCAAAGTTAGCAGTGTTCAGATCACCGCCTTCCCACTGCGCAGGGTTAAAGTTTGGATCCGCAGGAACAAGCGCTTTGCAGTGCTGGGGAGGCCGGGGAGACTGAACTTGCTGGTGGAAATGCAGACTGGTCAAATGAAAACACGTTAGGGGAAGATAGCCTCCAAAGAGACGGAACCAATAAGACTTATATGAGCGAGCTGACGACGGGAGCTGGCCCACATGATTTTGATGTGGTGGTGCACATGTCACGCCCCATAAAGTGCCAGGGGGACACCCCAATGGGGAACTAAATGGTGAACGAAGCAACTGCGAAGGGCTGGTGATCCGGTTCACGTCCTTGACTCTCGGACGCCCCCTGCAGGCCGGATGTTTCCAGGCTCCTGCAGCCTAGATTCCTGGCAAGGTCTTGGCTCCCCTAAGAAGCCCTGGGCCCCTTAAATAAATACACGGATTCTCCGGAGGGTCCTGCACGTGCTCTGTCCCCTGTCTTGCTCTGACTGCACGCCCAGGGACAGCCCAGCCCGGCGCAGGTCCAGCCAGTGCTGTGGTGCAGGTGGCCAGTGCCAGGGGGACAGCCAGCAGCTCCTGTCAAGAACATCCGTGCCACGGTAGGGATTCTGCACCCCACAGATGGAGAAATCCAGGAGACTCCCTGCCCAGTGTCCTTGGGTCCCGACCTCCGACGCTGACCTGGGCTCCTTGATTTCCAGCCACCACCACCCCATTCAGCACTCTGCTCATGAAGGACCTAACAAGGAATTCTGAGGCCCTGGGAACCCAGCCACCGGCTCCATGGGCCCCGCGCTCTGAGCTGAGCTTTCTGCCTTGTCTTGGGGACATCCTGGGAGCAGGAGCTGAAGGAGCACCATCCCAAGGGGTACCATCGGTGGGAGCCATCTCTGTGAATAGCACAGGACAGGGTGGACTCCTCATCGAATGACAGCAAGTGGAAAGGAAAGGAAATGACAAGAGACTAAAAGGTGAGGTTTCCCTGAGAAATTGTCTTTAAGGGTGCTCAAGAGATCCGGGTAAAAGCCAGTAGGACACCTGCCACTGGACAGCTTCCAGGAACTGAGCCATCCACACTCAGGGCCACCCTAAGGTTCTGAGCACACAGGTGTCCCCAGGCACTGCTTCGCTCCAGCGGCCCCTTCACATGGTGGTGATGGTGACTTTGAACATTTCTATTCTCTCTGGCAAATGGCAGCCCAATATCTGAAAGAGGGAAACGTATGTCTTCTAATTCTAGTAAGGCTTCTAATAGGCACCGAGGGAAAGTTTGAAACCAGTTTTTCCATCTTCTTAGACTGTCTCTCAGGCCCCACCTGCCTGGCAGCCCTTTCTTTCTGGAGCAGGCAAGGTTGATGTGACCCACACTGCACTGCAGAGGAGGCAGATGTCATCTTCCATGGCTGTCAGCAACAGGGTACCTCCCCAGCCTTACTTGAAACAATGGGTCAGTGTGGAAATTACACACAACTCCTGTCTTGCACCTCTTCACATGAAAAGTGTTCTCAAGCTTTTCTCAGGTGGTCATCTGCCTGAATCTATACTTTCTCCCAGCATCCCGGTTGAATTGAGCAGTGCCTTTGTAGAGTTCGTTTTTATTTTTTGTCGGCAAGTCATCTTTATTATATTCTCTTGCATGTAATAGCACAGTATGGCCTTTAAAATGTTTCTCCTCCAGGGCTGGGTGGCTCAGATGCTTGCCTGGTAAGCGCAAGGTTATGAATTCACTTCGCAGTACCAAAAAATAAAAAATAGAATGCTTCTCCTGCCCAAAAGAACTTTTGTACTCTGTGCCAGTGGAAGTGGGTGCTGGCACATATCACCCAGTGGCACCCATGCATGGAAGGACTAAGCACTGCAGTTGGCTCTGTGGCCTTGACCCCTGCTCAGTACTCCTCCAAATGACTCCCGCCACCACCCCAGGCTCCCTCCAGGGCCTCAGTCCCAACCCACCTGGCTTCCCAGAGCTGACTGGAAGATGCTTTCCAGATAGCAAGCTTTTTTTTCTTTTTCTGAGACAGGATCTGGCCACATGGATCAGGCTGACCTTGAACTCTGCCCAGGCTGCCTGGATGTGCCTCAGCCTCCAGTGCTTGGATTACAGGGAGGCGTCACCCCACCCAGCCACTCTCCTTGCCTGTTGTCTGCACAGCCCTAATGCAAAAAAGGCCCAGTCAGCCTCTGACCTGGCACAGAGCAGAGGCCCAGCACTGGCTCACCAGCCTCATACTGGCCTGGAGGGACAGATATCCCTCCACACCACATATACCTGCCCCAAGCTGTCCATGACAACCACCGCTCAGACATCTGTCTCCTCCTGCACCTATCCTGGGTGCCCGGCAGAGCACCTCACAGGGACAGCATCATGGCCTCGTGTGTCACGGGGCAGTAGCAGGACTGGAGCCGGGCCAGCAGCACCTGGGACATGACCTCCAAGCACATGCCTTGGCTGTTCTTGCTCCACACATGCCCAGGGCAGGTGGCATTGAACAGCCATGGAAGCTCATCACGGCTGATGTCCTCCAAGTGCTTCTTGAAGCTCTGCCAGGGCATGGGATAGAAGGTCTGATGGAGCAGGGTGGCGATGCCATGGCAGCTGTGGCTCTGGGTCAGGCTTCAGATAGAGTGCCACTTCCTAAGGACGTGTGTGAGCAGCTGGGGTCCCCAGAAACCCCAGATCCAGCTGTTATAGTAGGCTATGAAGTCACCAGGTGCTGTGGTGGAGGCAGCATGACTGCGCCCTGCGTGCTTCTGGGCTGGGGAGGATGATGAAGTCCATGTCCAGGTAGATGCCCTGATGTTCCACACAAAACCAAGAAGACAATGTCAGAGGGCACAGAGGAGCAGGTAGGGCTCCCAGGGCTGCTGTATGGCCCGAATGCCAGGCAGCCAGAGGCGTCCCCCAGAGAAACAGATCCAGGTCCAGTGGCAGCACCTGGATGTTTGGGAAACAGCCCAAACAAGTCGCCCAGGTGCTGGTACAAAAGGGCACTCCATTGTGCAGCCCCTTCATCAGCATGATCACCTGAACCTCGGGGTGCACTAGTATGAGATCAAGAAGTTGGGACTGGTCTAGTAAAATGTCTCCAGGAAAAAGCTATTGTTCCCCAAAAGTGGGATGCTATCGGGTGGGCGGAGCTGCTGGCGTGACGCAGGGGATGTCCACGGGCAGGATACAAGGGTGGCTCTTGTCCTTGGACCCTTCCACAATGAGCCAATAGATCAAGATGGAGAGGAACAGGAACTTGAAGCTGATGAAGAAGAAGGCGCAGTCCCACTGCCTGGACATGCCTGCAAACAGCCTTAACAAGCACCCTGGGGTCCTGCACATGGGCTCCCCAGATCAGGAATCCACAGGTCCAGATCACACAGATAAGGAAACAGGCACAGCAAGGTTCTGCAGCCCTCACATGGTCCCACAGCCCACAGTTGGCAGGGCAGAGGTCCCAGGCCTGAGCTTTCCCATGGTCCCACTGGCTGGGCAGCTCTTGAACCTCTGGAGGAAAGTCCTGATTCAGTGGCCAGCCTTTCCCACTGCAGGAGCTCAGCCTTTTGTACCCTCTCAACACCTGCAAGTGCACTTTTAGGGGGGTCCAGATGTAGGTCTGGTCACAGCTGTCACTCCAGAGCAGGTGGACCAGGTCTCCTTGGGCTAGGACAGCAACCTCTGTCTGGTTTGGGCACAGCTCAGCTCTGTTCCTCCAGGCCCAAGAATTCATTAAATTGAGCAGTGACTTTTGAGAATTAACTCACATCTAACACTGTAGGTTGTTCATAGACATGATCTGAAAAGAGGATTCTCATAGCCTTGGGGTGCTCATGTGTGATGAGAATCACGAAATACAGGGCAGGCAATATGTCCCCACTGTCATAGGCCACTGCAAAGGTAAGGTCTCCAATCAGCGGAAGGGAAGCTACCTTACACCAGGAACTGGTTCAGAATCCCAAAGAAGCCCAGGAATTATTGCATGAAGCTAATTCACCCATCACCTCACATACTCAGCATGCTTGTGGTGAGAACATTCAGAATCCCTCTTAGCAACACTCAAGTATGTACTGCATTGTCACTCACTAGAGTCACCATGCTATGCCATGGGTCCCCCAGAACTTACTCTCTGGTCCACATGAAGACTTACTTCTGGATGTTTCTTGAGGGTAGCACAAGGAAAGTAACCAGCAGACAGAATTGTTTGTTCTTTCTTCTGATTGAGACAGAAACGCTCCCTGTGACCTGGAATCTACACTTGGGCCACCAGGTTTCACCCTAAGCAGGGCTGGATTCTCTCCTGGGAAGCACCTCCCTACAGTCCCAGTGAGTAAAGGCTGTCACCTGGGGTTTAAAAGGCAGTCATGAAAAGAGCCCAGGCCATTATTCTCAGGGCATGGGTGTCCCTCCCCTCGGGCTGGGTTCCCTCTCCCCTCGGGGTTTGAGATTCTCTTGGCCTCCCGTGTCCTCCATCTCACCATCTCACCCCCTGCCCAGAGTGAACCCTGAAGGGAACTCCATCCCCTGGCCTCCTAAAGGTGTCTCTGTAGCTCTGCACTTGTAGTGGACGCCACTGACAGTTTAGAGGACCCAACACATATGACATGATCCAACAGGGGACAGGCGATCCTGAAAAGTTGCCTGGTCCCATCTCTCCACCCTGCTCAGAGTTGGGTCTGCTTCCAGGGTTGTGTGAAAACCAAAACTCATCCTGCCTGCTGAGCATCAACAGGGTCACTTGTCTGGCACCTGGGAGCTCCCCTCTTTCCTTTCTCTGTCCCCCACCAGTCCCCCTGGATGGACAGGAACCATACAGGATGACCTTTGCCACTGCCCCAACCTTTCTTAGCAGAAAAACATACCTCCTATTCTTTGTATCACTTTCTCCACTACCCTAGAGTTTGTCCTTAAAGTAGATATTTGATTCTGAAAGATCGTATGCTAAGGTGGGGTATATATGCAAATTACCACAAAACTTAGCTGCTTAAAATGAGAAATTTAAGCCAGGTGTGGTGGCGCACCCTTGCAATGCAGCACTCAGGAGGCTGAGGTAGGAGGATCACAGTGAGTTCAAAGCCAACCTGGGCTACAGAGCAAAACTCTGTCTCAAAAAAAAAAAAAAAATCGCTTTTCTCTAAATAGTATAAAAACTACATAATATTCCAAAATGTTTCTATGCTTTCTTATTTGAAGATTCATTTAAAACTATCTTGGTTTAAAAATGAATGAATGAGTGAATAAATACATAGATAAGTAAATAAATAAAATTACCTTGGTTAAATGAGAAAAAAATTCCTGATGTCCAAGCCATGAGCACATCTCTAGGGATGGGATCCGGGCTTCGGGGGCCTGCCAGCTCCTCTGGGTGACTGCAGTGTGTGCCAAGCTGAGAACCACTGTTGTCATTTGAGTAGCCTTTCACTTAGAGCACATTTCTGGCAAATTAAATAACCCCGCAGGCATCTAGAGGCCGGCTGGACCTTTTCCTCTGGTGTGTGTGTGTGCCCTTGAAGAGATCTGACAGGAGAGGTATTTAATTTCCTGTTAATCACACTCGGGGTCTGGTTTCTCAGGGATTAATTAAAGAAGGAATAATTAAAGAAATTTAGAAAAAAAACTCATGCCCAGACCTGAACTTTGTAGACCTCTTTCCCTTATTCAGGGTTCCTCATCATGGTACTGTTTCTGTGGGAAAATTGATCCAATTTTTATCTTTTTCACTTACACCACCATTTCCTAGAATATAACCAGCTATAAGTTTGAACAATACCTGATTTTTTTGTCCTTGTGAATATGCGTGTGTGGGTGTGAGAAAAGACTTCATTCTCCAGGAGACAGCGGAGCCCAGCACAGGGAACCATGCGGGGTCCCCTGGGAAAGACGCCCCTGAAGGCCGTGGGAGTGCAGCCGGGCTCAGTGGTGAAGGCAGTTGGCAGGGCTTCTCTGCCCCTCAGTTTGGCGCCTTTTCCCACATACGCACTACCTAAGTGAGCTGCTGTACACTGTGAGCAGGGGCCCAGTTTCCCCAGGACTGAGGAGTTTCCTGTCAAGCAAGACAGTCAGAGCTAAAATGGAGAAGGTTCCAGAAAACCAAGACAGTGAGCACCACCTCCATCTTTATGAATACCACGTAGAGGTAGAATCAGCACAGTTGGCCCTGCTAAGACACTGCGTGGCTCCTCTGACACAACAGAGCTACAGAACTGCTCTGAGCCATGAGGCACTTTGATGCCAGCTCCCAGGGCCCAAGGCCCAGGAAACAAAGCAGGTTCCACCATGTTGGTTTCTGTCAGCAATCTGCAAATATTCTAATGCCTTTCACGGAGATGGGGTGAACTATTATCTGTCACTAGACACCCTGGGCACTCATAGGAGTCACCTGGATGTAGGGGACAGTTACATCCTACCCTCAGAGGTTCTAATGTCAGAAGGCTAGGGTAAGATCTGGATTTACACACATACACCCTTCTAGAACATTCCCTAGGGTTTTTTCTTTTCTTGCTATGAAAATTGTATAGTTCTTAAACCTCATTCTGTCTCTCTCTTGTCTCTTTCTCTTTCTCTGTTTCTCTCTTGAAGTTATCTTGTTCAAAAACGGCTTCATAAAGAAGTCAGATCTTTTTACTATATTGATTGATACCAATGAGATTATAAGTTATCATTATGGGAAATTCTAATTCATATAAGTCCAAACTATTCTTCATGTGGACAAAATACAGCTTATGGGTGCAGATATCTGGTTTGTCGGACATTGGATTCCTTTTCTGAAGTAAGATAAAAGAAATAAAATCAGGTAGAAAGGAGACTAGACAACGGAGAATTTTAAATTTAAAGAAAAACTCAGCTTCAGAACACAAGCCTGGGTTTACTTACTCCCAAAACTACAAACCTGGTCAAGTCCTTTCCACCCAAAAATAGCCTTTTCCCTCAGCTTCTTCCATCCAGCCCAGAAACAGTGGAGCCAGCACGTCTAACTCAGACCTCCACTTCTAACACGAGTGGATGGGCCCCTCGCCCCCATAACCTAGAGACAGTGGGAAGACACTGTCTCCCTCTCACAGTGATCCCATAGTGATAAGAGCCTTAAATTAAATGTGCAACCCAGCTCTATGGTGTCCATTTTTTTGAGCTTCCTTGGAAGTTTCCCTGACCCTAACCCTCCATGCCTGGTTCTACCCAATCTCCCAGCTTCCCAGCTCCCTTGTTTCTGTAGTTTACATCCCGGGTAGCAAAAACCACCTCCTCACAGCTGCTGAGGAACTGGGGACTCCTCATTGCTCCCAGGGCCCACCTCACCTGGCCACACCCACGAGACTCAGGTACCAACCCTCAGGCAGGCGGGGCTGACCTCTAGCTGGAGTCTGGGGTGGGGCACAGGGTCTCTGGGTAGCTGGATGTCCATCCATCTCTAGAAGATTGCAAACTGCAGAGCCTGAGGTAGCCACATGGGCAAAGATATTTTGAGACTGTGAGCAACAATGACCAAACGGAGAGACCAGGTCTGCAGATGAACCACAGGAACGGGCAGCCAGGCCAAGCCCATGACAGTTGGACCCGTCAAGATTCTCCCATTTTGTCCTTCTGGAGGCTGGGTTCGAAATCCTGCCCTTGGATTCTATGCATCCTTGCCCCAAATCCTTCTCCAGCTAAACCAGCATTCCTAGATTGCCATTGCTTGCCAACCAACCTGTGAGACAGTCTCCAGTGTCCACTGTCCTCTTTGCCACTTTCCTGGAAATGCATTCTGGGCCCTTCTGGCTCCACCAACAACCCCTGAGCTTCTTCTCCTCTGGCTCCTTTCCACCCTCAAGAAGGCCCTAGGCCCTAGGAGTGAGAGGAAAGATGGCCTCTTCCCCAGCCCCGGCTTCCACCTCACAGCTTCCAAAGAACCAGAGTCCTCACCCAGAGCTCCATTCCCACCGTGGCGCCTGCCTTCTCCACTTACCTCCCCCATCCACCTCTGCCTAAAAGCATTTTAGGACACTTTTGAGTGGAACACTTGAAAACAGAGTAAACAGTGGTTTCCTCACATTCCTGTCAGCCTTTGTTTTCCAAGACTGAAGAGTCTAAACAGGAGTGGTTACTCCCCCGTGCTCTCCCTCTCTCTCTTTCAGGGCCACCACCCCCATTCCCTGGCTCCTGCCCTGACCTTGAGGTGGGGGTGGAAGTGCTGGCTAGGACAGCTGGGCCTGCACAGCCATTTCAAATGGCCTCATATGCGTGAAGGCCTGTCTCTCGATTCAGCCCTTGCTGGCCCTGGAGTGAGAAGTGGTCAAGCAACAAACCAAGGCACTTGGCTATTGGAAGCAGGGCCACCCTCAGTGTAAGCTGTGCTCCTAACCACTGCGCCATTCTGCCTGTTCCAGCCAAGGCTCCAGACAGCCTTCCAGGCCAGCTCCCTCAGCTCTGCCCTGACTGTCCAGGCCAAGGGGCCTGGCTTCTCTTCTAGGATGTGGTGTGAGCCCCAGAGGAGGCCTAGAACAATGCCAGGCCTTATCAACAGCTAATCCCATCCTGGCTGGCTCCTGGACTTCCCTTCTCAGAACCGCCAACTCTTATTTTAACACCTGGCATGTTCGCCTCTGAGTCAGCCCTAATTGTGTGCAGACAGAGCCCGAGACAATCCCTCCTCAAGCTCTTCCGCAGGAATAAAGAGCAAACACCTTCGAGTCCTCCAGGAATGGGCCTGGCTTCCTTCTGCCCTTGTGGTAGCTCTCTGTGACACAAAATAAAGGTGCTAGAAGCAAATGGTTTAGCCATGAATTATCAGCTCACAGCTGAACTCGCCAAACCCCAGTGAGGGCAGGGTCCATTCAAGGTCACACAGCAAGCTCAGCCTGCTTCTGTCAGAGATGCCTCTCAGAGTGTGCAAGATGGGAAGAAACCCCAGGACCTTAGTGGTCATTCAGGTTTCTCCCTTTAGGTTTCCAGAGATCAGCGCTGGGGCCCAGCTCAGCAGCAGGAGGGGTCTCAGACACCCCAGGATTCAGTGTTGAGTCTTCCCAGAAGAGAATCAGGAACCCCCATAAATCAAACCTCCGTGTAAACCACCTTATAGTACTTACAAATGTCTGGGCAAATGGCTAATTATAAGTCCTGATGTGGAGGGCCCTGGGTGCCAGCCCCTCCTGGTGATTCCACTATAAACAGCTCAGTGAGGTAGAAATATTCTAGGCAGTCAGACAGGGCGAGGCCCCCAAGGGAGTCAGTGCAGAGCATGAGAACACAGCACAGCTTGGCTGGAAGCGCATCTGTCCAAGGCCAGGCCTTGAGGGGGTTGACTGGGCCAACATTCCTCCTGAGGGATA
This sequence comes from Cavia porcellus, assembly GCF_034190915.1. NCBI lineage: Eukaryota > Metazoa > Chordata > Mammalia > Rodentia > Caviidae > Cavia > Cavia porcellus. Next base: position 37,935,628 of record NW_026947501.1, on the reverse strand, counting down.
AGCAATAAACTGAAGATCATACTATGATTTGTGTCATGTTAGACCGGTGTCGCGAGGAAGACTCCAAGGGCCTCGCTCTCATGTAAAAACAATGGGGTTTTTATTATTCCGTGTACACGGGGTCCTCCAAACAGGTGGAAACGGAGAACCCTGAGTTGGGGCAAGGCTGGTGTTTTTAAGGATGAAAACCGCAAAGCAAGCAAGCATTGTTACAGAAGCCAATCATAGCAGTTAGAGCAGAACAGTTGGTGATTTGTCCATTTGTGATTGGTCAGATCATGAGGGGCGACCAGTGGGTCAGAGTTGATTAACTGTCTTGTTTTGCACAGCTTATTTTTAGGTCACCTAGCTCCTGTGTGGCTTGGTTCTGACATACTTCCCAATCTTGATTAGCATAGTCAGCAGACTTTATCTCTGAGTTTCCTGACATAATTACCTTACTTTAGCACCACAACCTTTCTATTTGTAGAGGGCAACAATGGTTAACATATCAATTGGGTAAGATTTTACAATTCTTTACAGATGAGAGCATTGATTAACATATCAATCTTTTACCCAGGGGAAAAGGAAGACACACATTTACAGTTACAGGTATTACTATGATATAAACGAAGCTATTTCTGTGAAGAATGTACAATCTAATACAATCTGATGCAATTAACACAATTTGTGACTGGGGCTACCAGATAGGGAAGACCCAGGATGTCAGGAGCTAGTACCTCAGGCCTTTGTTTTATGGCCTTTAGGAAGTTAAAACTTAACCTAGTTGGATTTGAAGGGAGAAGGGGAGGGGAAGCAGCAGATGGAACGAGCTTTCTTCGTCTCTTCACTCACCAGGTCTAATAAAATCTAGACAGACGTCAGTCACCAAGGTGGGTAACCAGGACCTCGTGATCTGTCCCTTCCTAAAAAGGTCTTTGTCCTTTCCACATACAGATGCTATGTGACCTGCTTCTCAACTGGATCAATATTACCTAAGCAGCTATTCTTGTAATTTTATTGGTTGATCATAGTTTTGACCCACACTGTATCTACTCATGATTTTGCACCCACCTGGTGATTTTTCTCTATAAAACGTCCTTTGAGAAGTGGGCTCACTGGAAATCCACTTTTGGGTCTCCTCCTGTCTTTCAGAGTTACCTCTCAGAACAATTTTCCTGCTCTTAAACTCCGCTCTTCCTCAGAATTCGTTCTTTGAGGCCAGGCAGGGTGGCTCACGCCTATAATCTCAGCACTTGGGAGGCTGAGGCAGGAGGATGGATGTGAGTTTCAGGCCAGCCTAGACTACAAAGTGAGTTGACAGCCAGCCTGAACTGTATAGTGAAACCCTGTCTCAAAAAATTAAAAAATAATTTTTTCTTCGATCTTGGGGAATATGAGTCTAGCAGGCTGGGAGTTTCGTTATTCCCATTATGTGACCTCCACGGCCCTAGCACTGAGATGCAGGTCCAGAATTCTCTCCCAGAGGCGCTGATGGTGGTTCGCACTGGACCTTCCACTCAAACGTGGCCCAGATCTTCTGACCCATCAGAACACGGACTCTGGAGGTAGGCTGCCGGGCTCAGAGCCTGTTTTGCTGTTTTAATTAGCTGGGTAGGAAGGAGTGAGAAACCCTGGGCAAGTCACTCCCTCTGTTGAAAAGGCACACAGTAGCGGACTCTTCCCCTCCAGGCTGGCTAAGCGTTAAAGCCTGGGAACAGAGGCTGGCCTGTGAGCCCTCAGCTCTCCTGAACCCAAGCACTTGGATAGATCTCTTCCTTCAGTGCATCCCTCAAGGGCCAGCATTAGGAAAGCAGGAAATGTGAAGGCCTGTGGCCCTCAGGACCCTGCCAGGGATGTCTGTGAAAGGCAGGAACACAATCCAGAAGCCGTGATCAGAATATTCCAGAAGTGGAACAGAGGGTTGGTCTGTCCTGAAATTCAACTCAAACCTCTCATGAACATTTACTGTGTGTATTGCTCAATGTTTGCCAAATACTTCTCCTCCTTCTACTTCTGTGTCATGATAAAGGCAGGAGAGCCTGGCCCAGGGGGTTTGAAATATTTGGTAATCAAAAATCTGTCACACTTTGTAATAACTATTTTTTATTAGTACATGTTTGCAGTACATAACGTTACACCCCTTATGTGGAGCCGGTTCAGATACATGACACATCTTCATTCCTTTTTTTTTTGAGACAGGGTCTCATACGTAATTCAGGCTACCTTTGAACTCACTATGTAGCCCAGGCTGGCCTCAGACTCTCGGTAACCCTCCTGCCTCAGCCTCCGAAGTGCTGATGTTACAGGTGTGGGCCACCACAGCCAGCTGCATTCCGTTTTCATCCCCTTTCTCTCTCTCCTCTCTCCCCTCCCTCCATCTCTAGATCCTCTTCCCAATGAAGAAGGATCTACCTCCCAGCTTCCTGTTTATTTTGCCCTTACTTATAATTTGGGTTTCTCACCTAAGAGAAACCATCCAAAACTTAAGCCTGTGTGTCTGGTTTAATTCATGTAAACTTATAATCTCAAGGTACATCCATTTTCCTATAAATGGCTCATGTCATCATGTGCTTGTCTTTACTTTTTTATTTTAAATAATTTTAAACTTTAAAATAATTTTAAACTGCAAAAGTAGAGATTGGGGGTGTAGGTGAATGGTAGAGCGCTTGCAGAGCACATGCCAAGCCCTAAGTTCCACCCCCAGCACCACACACACACACACACACACACACACACACACTCACACACACAAGTAATGCAAAGTATTCCTATATACTCTTCACTCATCTTCCTCAAATGCTGACATTGTGTATAACCACAGCATAGTCGATAAAGCCAGGCTAGGGACACAGATGCACAACACCATATTCACTTATCTCCAGTCCTCACCAGACTTCACCAGCTGTCCCATTAAAGTCTCTCTGTTGCAGGATCCAACCCAGGGTCACATGTCGCACGGAGTTGTCCTGCATCCTTGGTCTCCTCTGCTCTGGGAGTGTTCCCTCATTCTTTGTCTTTCAAGATTGTGGCTTTTGGAGAGCAGCCAGTTATTTTGGCTACTCTCCCTCGCTCTGGGCGAGGCTGCTGCTTCTCGTGATTAGATGGCGGCTGTGTTTCGGGCAAGAACATCACAGAAGGGCCACGGTGTCCTTCTCAGCACATCACAGCGGGGGGAGCAGGAGGCTGCCGCATCTGTTCCTGGGGACAGTAACTGCCATCCCTTGGATAAGGCGGTGCCCGCGGACAGAGCAAAGTGGCCACTTGCCCTGGGTGATGAAGAAGTAGCTTAGGAGGAGACACTTTGGGATACGTGTTTTGTTTTAATTTGTACATTCACCCAGTAACGTCAGCTGCAACCGTTCGCACTGACATTGGCCAAATGTGGTTTTTCTACTTCTGTCATTACTTCACATTTATTCATTGGAATTCCTAGGAAAGCACAGCCTCCCTTCTTTTCACATGTGGGAGCGTACTGGGGATTGAACTCAGGGTCTTCCCATGGACCTGCAACCACAGCCCACTTTCTATCCTTTATTTTGAGACAGGCTCTGACTAAGCTGCTTCGGCCGGCTCAGACTTGTGACCCTCCTGGCCCAGCCTCCCCGTGTTCCAGGGTTGCAGTCATGCACCATCATGCCCACCTTCCCTCTCTCACTTACTTTTTACTCATTTATGTATTTGCACCAATGTGAAGTAATATTTTTCTCATTCTATAAGTTATAATCCACTACAATTTTTACTTAATTTTCTCAGATCTGACCACCGCGAGCCCTTCAGGGTGGCTCCTATGTACTTTTGTAAATTCTTCACTGTTTTTGAGTAATTTTTCTTTTTTCTTTTTTTTTGTCTGTTTCCTTTTTATCGGTACCGGGGATCGAACTCACGACTTGCTTGTAAGGCAGGTGCTTATGCCACTGAGCTAAATCCCCAGCCCTGAGTAATTTTTCTACCACTGCCAAATCTCCCAAGTTCATTTTTACTTTTCTGTGCCCGCTTTAGACCCAGCCATTCCCCTGTGGACCCCTTTATTAGGAAATGGTACTTAGCAATAGAGATGGGGGATGGGGTGTCCTTAGTTCCAGTCTTCTCAAAGGACACAGCTAAGGCTGAGCGTGGTGCTGCACCCCTGTAATCCCAGCACTCAGGAAACTGAGGCAGGAGGATCACAACAGCGTCAAGGTCAGGCTGGCCTCCGTAGAGAGTTCAGGGCCAGCCTGGACTGCACTTTATCTGAAAAACACCAAAGAAAAAATTGCTCATAGGTTTAAAGGTAAAGACAAAAAAATTGCTAAATAAAACTATTGAAGTGAGCAGTTACTTTACCTTTCTGAATCCTTCTTACCTGCAAGATGTAAACAGCAACAACTTGGGGTCACAGGATTGTAGTGAGAATGAAAGGGGTGTGGCATGCAGGAAGGCCCAGGTAAACGGCACATATTTCCTGTCTAGGAAACACAGTGAAATTTTCTATTGCTGTCTTATTGGAGATCCCTGCAGTCTCCTGCCAAGCATTACGGCGCACAGCGATAATAAAGAACAACAGACAAAATGGCAACGCAGCAGGAATCTGGGATGATCAGTTATTTGCAGGGAACCAAAAGCCATGAGGCAGCCAGAACCTCCGTCCTTAATGAGCACATCTGTGTCGAGGACGGTGTGTGAAGGGCAGTGAGTGTTCCCGGGAACAGTAACGGTGACAGTGACGATGGTGGGGTTGGAAGAAGGGCAAAGCCCTCTTGCAAAGTTGAGACACGGGCAAGAAGAAAGCTGTAGTCTTCCCGGGTGCCTCACGGTCCTCAGCAGGTCTTATCTTGCCTTGTGAGCCCAGTGGCAGTCACTAGCCCCAGGGCTTCCAGTTGCCACCAGGAAAGGGCAGGGAGATTCCACATTCCAACCTGGCTCAAAGGGAAGGACAAGGACAGCCTTGGATGTCCCCTAAACTCAATTTATAATCTGTGATTCCCGATGTTAGAGTTTTCTGGCAATAGAGAAGCAAAAGTACAAAATGAACAGGTTTATTGAGTTGAGGATGTGGAAAGGAGCACACAACCCATGGCGGCCGGGCTGCCTCCTTCGACCAGATACAGAGAGGCAGAGGGTTGTATGACCTGTGATCGGAAGTGGCACATGGGGCAGACATTGATGACGTGTGAGGAGCCAATTGGCATTCTCTGTGCGTGCAAACCGGAAGGGAGGTGCAATTAGGGCTGAAGAAGAAGCAGAAAATGGCAAGCATTCCAGTTTTGGCCTTCCACCATGTTAGACCACCGCCATAATTGTACAGTAATTTATACTAGGGTAAGAACCTTTCACTCCCGTCTTTGTACTGTTAGGAAAAGGGCAAAAGCTGTCTCTTGCTACCTTCTGCTGGACAGGGCATCTTGTTGGAGTCTAGGGGGTGACGGGATGACAGTTGATGCCCATGTAGAAGCTGATACCAGGTTTTTCAGCCAGGACAAGAAATTAATCATTGGTGAACACTCGCATCCTAGATTGGAGAAATAAAAAACACAAGGTGCTACGAGGAGGCGGATCACTATCGTAATTGAAGGACCCAGGAAAGATAGAAGGAAAAATGCCCTTGATCCAAATGTGTCATTCCGTCAGGGCCATGGTGAGGAAGAATCTGAAAACTAAGCATGGAGCTGGGGAGGTAATTACTCCTCCATCTGAAAGGATAAAGGGTAAAAGTGTAGGTAGGACTTGTCCTTGGTCCAGGAGTTGAGCTGGAAAGAATAAGAAGCATGAGAAATGTAAGACCTGACAGTTTGGGAAATTATAGAGTAGGGGTTAGGAGGGCCATGGCTGTGTCACGTGACACGAGATCTTAGATCTATAGGCGTCTCATGATTAACTACACAGCTGAGGGCAGAGAGAACTAAGATAGTTATAGGGAAAAAATTAACTAATAGAATGTAAGGGATCAAGAACCAAATAGGATAACAAAACTTGACCTAGCCTGAATATTGTAGCTGTAGGACCTTGGTGAGATGGATACAGGAGATGAGAGATGAGATGACCACTCAGAATGCTTAGAGTCAGGCGAGTTAGGGTCAGGAGGGCACCGCTTAGCTTGGGTGATGTGGAACCAGCATGGCAGTCCAGTGACCTTGACCACTGTTGAAGTTCTGAGGAAGACCAGGTAGGGGTCACGCCGCTTTGGTTGTAGTCCTATTCAGAGATCTGAGAAATAAAGACTGCACCATTATCTGACTGGATACTCTGAGGTAGACCAAACTTTGGAATGATTTCTTATACCAGGACTTTAGCAACTATATCAGCAATCTCCCTGGTTGGGGAAAAGGCTTTTATCCACCTTGAAAAAGTACAGACAAAGGTAAGAAGATATTTGAGAGTTTTGTGGCGGGGCATCTGTGTAAAATCTACTTGTCAGTCCTGACCAGGGGTGTGTCCATGAAATTGATGACTAGGAAAGGAAGAGGGTGCTACATGTCCCTGAGGAGAGGTTCTAATATAGAGATGACAGGTGTAGGTTGTTGAGACCTGACAGCGTCTGGATCAGTCTACATAAACACAAAGGAATCCTGACAATCAATGTGTAGAGTGGGTGGTTAAAAAGGACATCTTTAAGGTCTAGGACTATGAAGTTGAGTGGTGGAGGGAGAGATATGAGAGAACATAGTGCAAGGGTTTGGCATCACTAGGTGAATTGGGGTAACAGCGTCATTGCTTACCCTAAGGTCTTGTATCAGATGATAGGACCCTTTAGGCTTGAGTATCAGGAGAACAGGAGTATTATAGGGTGAATGAGTAGGTTTAAGAAAACCATTGTCTAAAAGATGCTTGACTATAGGTTTAAGTCCCTGTAAATGTTTGGGAGCTATAGGATATTGGGGAACACACGGAAAAATTAAGGAATCCCTGAGATGAATTAAAACAGACATAGAGAGCATGGGTAGTGTTGGTGGGGTTGGAGGTGTTTTAAATTATGGGATCGACCAGAGAAGACAAGAGAGAGGGGATGCATTTGTGGTGCATTCTGATGATGTCTGGAGGATGAGAGAGAGAAGGTGTTGTAGTCAAGGGTTGTGCAAAGAATAATTAAAATCAGGACATGGATTTTATAATATTATTTTATGATGGTCACCCAGAGTTAACACAAGAAACTGCAGGAAATCTGTTCACAACATTAAAGGCATAGTATATTCAACCAAAGGCCTGAATCCCCAATGTCCCACATGAGTCCAGATGAAGTCCCAGAGCTCATGACAATGCCTTCCCCAAGTCCAACTGGAGGTCCAGAGCCCACAAGAAAGGACTCACACCAGTCTCTTTTATGGGTTTATGCTGGGAAGGCCCAAAGGTCAGAGGTGAAAGCTAGAAAGTCTATCCCAGCAGGGTGAAGGAGCTGTGCTGGTAGGCTGAGGGTTCTACCTGGAGCTGAGAAGTCGCACTCACAACAAAGACCAGGGCTGTCCTGAAAAGCACCACAGCCATCCTCAGCGACACGGAGGCCCCAAGCTCCTTCGACAACAGGCACAGTCAGGTACATGCCAGGAAGCCAGCGTGACGAGTCATCCTGGAGACCAAATGGCGCACGTCTTCCCTTCTGGAGCCAGGAAGGAATGCTCCATGTGAGGACCAGAGCTTCTCTAGGAGAATCAATGGCTCAAACAGCAACATGTAGGAGAACCCACAATGCCTCAACACCTTAACACCTAGCTTCTCCTTCTCCACATCTCTATTTATGCTGGCAGCTTTCCTCAGGTGGAGCATCTATGCTCAGCACCATGGTGATTTAATTATGCTGGCATTAAGTTGACCACCAGTTTTTAATCTATAACAGATGGTAAAGGGGAAGTTAAGCTTTTGGAAAAGATCCCTACCTAAAAGGGATGTAGGACATGTTGGAATTACTAGAAAGCTATGGGTGAAGAAGAGAGTTTGGAACCTGCATGTAATGGACCCTGTTTGTAGAGGCTGTGTAGGTTGGCTGTCAACACCCACTATAGAGACTGAGGATTTAATATAATGGCCTGAAAACTCAGGAAGCGCACTATACATGGCCTCCGTGTCTACAAATATGGAGAATGTCTTACCTGAGACCTCCAGTGAGACTTGGGGCTCTGAGAAGAATACCTTAATGGGGGACTGTGGACCCCAAACCCCATCAGTCTTCAGCAGCAAATCCAAGTAGATCAGCCAGCGATGAATGCAGTGGTGATGAGATCTCTTGTGAGGGCAAGAAGTTAGAGGATGGCTTACCCCACTCTCTGGCATCTAGGACAGTCACTCTTCCAGTGGCTCTTGAGATTGCAGAAGGGACATTCTCTTGCCCAGCATCCTTTTTGTTGCACTTGAAGCATGGTTCAGCAAGTGCTCAGGCAGCTCCATCTTGTCTCAGTTTACCTGATTTTGTAGTTCCAAGTGTCACTGCTAAAAGATCAGATTGTTAGTTTTTCTCATTTTGATTTTTATCTCTGTTGTTGAAAACACAAAAAGTCGCATTAAGAGGTCTCCCTGTGGGGTTTGAGCACCAAGTTTAGCTTTTTGTCTTGAGATCTGGCCCACAGTGGAAGGTATCTGTCCCCTCTATGGTCACAAGACATTAGGTCCTGTGCTGGCTCCTTTAGGCCCTAGCCCTGTCTGACCACCTATAACAACTGACTCAACTGACTTAGCTTCCTGTAGCATTTTTCCTCGAAGAAGTAACCCAAACTACAGTGAGGGGTAATGGGCAATGACCAATCTGGCTTCTTAAGGCTGAACGGGGTTGGAGTTGTTGAACAGCAGTTAGGGATACTCTGCAGAGCTTTTAACTAGTGTCCCTCAGTGGACAGCAGGCGTTTTCATCCTGGTATACAGCAAGTCTAGAGGAGACAAAGGCAAAGAATCAATTAAGTATGCAGGAGACAAATAATACAATCAACAGAATATTTATGAGTATAATTTTAGTAATGGCTTTCCATAAGGAGGATAAGGATAAGGTCCAGGAATTTTAGAAACTGACATGTAATTCATTTGTCATACATACATTTAGGCTTTACAATTGTATAAGTACCTCCTGTGCTGTTAGAATGTCTACTGCCATCTGATTTTAGAGGTTGGCCTGTTTTGTTAATTTTATCTTTTTTATTTAGGAGAGAGATCAGCTGCGGTGTCATTTAAGGCCAGTTGAGTATAGTTAATTATGGCCCAATACGCATCATACAACACTTTTCTGGAAGAGACCTGGTGGATCTCTGAAAAAGGAATCTAAAAATAATTTAGCATATTTGTTATTGTGTTTATCTGTGTGATGCCTTGGGGTTTGGCACCTTTTGAGCAAGATCAAACTTTAATCAAAGCATGTATAATCAAAGCATGAGCAGTAGGGCTGACAGTTAAGTTTAGAAACTGCTTTTAGGTTATAGCAATTGTAACTCATTAGGTCCTTTTGTTGATGTACATTACATAAATTTTTGTTTTAAAATTATCATTTGACTGATGACCTCATGTTGATTTGATTTGACTCTCTTGGCTGGAGCACAAGAAAAAGGCAGATGTCTTTTAACCTGTCTGCACCTCAGCCTTCCATCTGGAAAGCTGACATCAGAGCCGATATGTGTGAAGGACTTAGAAGTATGGTTACCCCACCCCATTATGTTGCAGCATCAGGCGACAGAAGTGAATGAAGCAGCCAATTGAAGTTATTCTTGAAGAGAAGACAGGCCTTCTCCTGTTAAAATAAAAATACACTCGGTGGAAGAAAACATTTGAAGGCATATTGCTTCCTATGTAACTCTGAAGAGTTCCATGGATATAGAAAACTGCTGAAAGTTTATTTTATTTTATGGGTGATAGATAATTGTGGTATCAACTTGAATACAAAAGATACCTGATTGGTTTAGCATGTATCTGGATGATGGACTTACTGAAGAGAGAAGTCCCACCCTGGATATACGTGGCGCCAGCCAATAGGCTTGCAGCCTGGGTAGAATAAAAAGGGAAAGAAGAAGGAAGGCTCATTTCTGCTCCTTTGGAGGAACTCTAATCTTCACCCTTGCCTTTGGACATTCATCTCTAGGTTTTTAGTGCAGATGCTTCGGCTTCCTGATACGGACTCTCATGGAACTTTGCAGTGAACTCCAGGCCTTTGACCTCTGAAATCTCCAGCAGGAAGAGCCCTGTACCTGCTCACACCTGACTGTGCAGGCAGCCATGATAAATGTCTTGTAAATCCTATGAATATTACACATTGTATATATAATAGTAAGTCTGTTCCTCTAGTGCACTCCCGTACATTATCTTATTTGTTTATTTTGTGGTGCTGGGGATTGAACCCTGAGCCTTCAGACTGAGGTACATCTCCAGGCCTTCTTTAATTTTTTTAAGCCCTTTTTTAAATTTTGAGACAGCATCTGTCTAAGTTAGTAAGTTGCCTAGGCTGGGTTTGAATTTGCACTCCTCCTGCCTGGGCCTTTCAGTATGCTTAGACAAAGTGTGCACCACCATGCCAGCAAAAATTACTTTTACTAAAACATTTAAAATTATTTTTAACCTATCATGGTTTATAGCCAACCCTGAGGCACCTCATGTGCTCAGAAATGGGGCTTTGGGAAGGTGACTGGACTAAGCTGGGCACTGTAGTAGACCTGCGGCCTGGTTGGAAGTGGGTAATGGGGAGGGCGTGACGTGAAAAGATACATCTCCCTCTCTGGCTTTTCCTCCTCCATCCCCCTCTGCCGCACTGTCCTGCCTTGAAGCCAGAGGATTATGCTCTGAAAATGGGGGCCAAATTAAACCTCTCTTCTTCTAAACTGTGAACATTGGCAGAGTGTGATGGTACATGCGTGTCATCCCAAAGCTCAGGAGGCTGAGGCGGAAGGAGCACTGTGAGTTCAATGTCAGCCTGGCCTCCATAGTGAGTTCAAAACCAACCTGATCTACATGGCAAGACCCTGTCTCAACCTCTCTTCAGGACAAAAATAAAGACAAAAAAAAACCCACTTTAATGTATATTTCTTAACATGGGGGACGCTGCATATGTAACCACAGTATGATCATCAGAATCTGGAATTCACTGGCAGGATGTCATCATCACTGACTCCTGTCATAAGACATATATTTCCCCAATTATGTCCTTTATCGATCCAGAGCCAAACCAGGATCCTGTGTGGTAATTAGTTGTCATGTCTCTTTAGTTCACCTTTATTCAGTCTTTCCTGGTTTTTTGGCATTTTTTAAGACTACAAACCTAGTACTTTGTAAAATGTCAGTCCGGGTTTGTCTGATGTTCCCTTTGATTTACACATTTTTAGCAGAAACGGGAGTTATGGCCCTCAGCACACTGTATCATGAAGGCCATGTTGTCAACTGGCTCCATCAGTGGGACACTAACCTTCATCTCTATGTGCAGGTTTCTTCACTGTCTGGTTACCTAGTAAGAAAATGTATTAATTAATACCAAGGAAGTATTTTGTGGGGATAAACTTTGTAACTGCGCCTGTATTAATTGGCATTTGATTATAAGGTAGCACTTTTTCTCCTATTATTTATTTATTATCTAATGTGTATATTTTAATTTGCTCAGTGGACTACAATCTGTTACTGTCATGATCCAGTTTGATTCTCAGATCATCCCATATTTGGCCCATGGGGGTCTCTTTGATCTGCTTGAAATGAACCCTGATGACACAGCTGCTCCCTAGGTGAACAGCATCCATTTCCCCCTCTCTCACCCACAGCTGCCCAGAATAGGGTACACTAGACCCTGCCTCAGCCCCAGGAGGTGCCCTTGGCTTGGCGTCAGCCGATCAGTGTATTCCACCCTCTAGACACAGTGCTCAGTTCAAGAGCTGTCACATGACCCATCAGAACTGGCCAGTGTATACCGAGGAGTGAGGGTTGGGATTTGGGGGATTAAAAAGCTTCCTCTCTCCTTCCAACAGAACTCTTGGAAAAGAAGCTGCCAGAGGAGCCCTGTCTCTCTTTGAATGTCCTACTGCAAAAAGGAAAAGTTCACACCATTGAAGCTATTTCTGCAACCAAGAAGGAAGGCGATCTGAGGCCCATTTCTATATACAAGGGAGAGAAGAAGCAAGAATTTCAGAGAAACAAGACAGGAGCTACGTACTGCTGAACCTGAAGCTCTCTGAGGACTGGTCCAAGAGAAGATCTTTTTGTTTGGTCCAAGAGAAGATCTTTTTGTTGCTCTGGTTTGATTTGATTGTGAGACAGGACCTCTCAATGTAGTCCAGGCTGACCTCAAACTCATGGCAAACCTCCCACCTCAACCATGAGAGTGCAGGGATTACAGGCATGTGCCACCACCCCTGGCTTGAAAAGACCTTTTCAGATTAGACCAAAATGTGCTAAAACTTGAGTTGCTTGCAATCAAAGGGCTGCGAAACTATGGGCTTCCTCAGATCAGCAAGGCTGCCTGTTCAGGGGAGGTTTCTGACCCTTGTCATCAAAAGAACCTTAACTGTAACCACACTTATCTCTCCGGCAGGTCTGTGCACAGCCGCATGGCATACCCAGCCTCTGGGAGAAGTGCTTGGCCCTTGTGAGGACCCAGTCAGTATCCCATGACCAAGAATGTGAGGGCTCAGTCCCTGGCAACAGCATGTGTGACACATTCACAGGATAACAACAGCATTCACAGGATAAATGAGTGCATCCCCCAGCAGGTGGCCGACCCTCTCCTCAGGTCTACCCAACAGACAGCAGCGCTAAGACTTAGCAAGTCACTTTACTCCCCTAATCGGGGAAAGCAGTGGGGGAATCTGTATATAAAGAATGGAAAAAACAGATTTTCTCCTTTTCTTCCTTCCTCCCTTCTTTTCTTTCCTCCTTCTTCCTTGCTTTTTTTCTTTTCTTTTCTCCTTTCTGTCTTTCTTCTACCTTTAACTAAACTGGTGTAGGCTAAACATAACAGACTATCTGGCTAGAAAATGTACAAAACGACAGGCATGGTGCAAAGTTAGTTAAATCAGCATCTTGGCCATGTGAGGGCTCTGGGCTGCTTCTCTGTGCTTCTCTAATCTCCTCCTTCTTGGAGCAGAATAGCTGCCATGGCTCCAACAATGCATCTTTGCACAGGATACCATAAAAGAAGAAAAGGCTTTTCTTTCCACCTGTCTCTTTTAACCAGAATGGAAACATTTCCCAGAAGCTTCCTCCACATGCTGAACCCGGCAGAACACGTCTACCCAAAGCAATTCCCAGCAAGAAGAGATGACTTAGCCTAACTTTGGTGCATCCCAAGCTAGGGCACAGAAATCAGCTCTCTGCACCCTCAGAACCTGGGCAAAACAAAATAGGTTCCATTAGCAAGAAAAGGAAAACAAAAAGTCACATGGTGAGTGGCCTCGATGTCTCCAGGATTGTGCTGGGTTCTGAGGATCGGCAGTAACTGACACATTTCTTCCCTGCAGATAGAAACAGAAGGAAAGGACACTCTCTCCAGGGAGCACAGGCAGAAGAGCTTTAGCCGGGCCCCAGAGGACAGGGACCTCTGACAGATGTTGGGAGAGATGCCACTGATGACATCCCCCACTTGGCATCCCTTTGCAAAGCTTGTTCTGCGTTGAGATGCAAAGTCCTGGGCCTCCTGCTGTGGTCAGGCTCTTCCCCCGTGGGAATCAGGCCCAGCGGCAATGCCGGGAGCTGAGCCAGCTGCATTTGGGGCTCACTTTGGGTCAGGAAAGTATGGGCTCACATGCTGGTGCAGACAAGGAGGGAGGGAAGGGACTGAACCCACAGCAGCAGCTGGGTCAAAGAGGGTAGCTGAAAACGACAGGAATGTCCTCTCTAACGGTGCAGGAGGCCGAGGTCTGCAGTCACTGTCCCAGGCCCACGCTCCCTCTGTGGACTGCAGGGAGGAATCATCCCTGCCTCTTCCCAGCGTCCAGCAGGAGCTGGGACCTCTGTGCTCCCTGGCTTGCAGCTGCCTCATTCATTTCTGCCCCCATGGTCACATGGCACCGTCTCTGCATTCAAAGGTCCTTCTCACAGGGGCACCAGTCGTCAGCTGAGGGGCCACCCTGTGACCACATCCCAACTTAATTTCACCTGCAAAGACTCTTCTCAAAAAAGGCCACAGGGGTTAGGACCTCAGCACGTCTTCCAGGAAGACATAATCCCACCTACAGAGGGGAGGAGGATGTGAAGATCAAAGCCGATCAACATGGCCAACTCTTCCCCACACCTGTCTATATCTAGGACAGACTCCAGCTGACCTTGGGGAGACCAGGAGCAAAGGGGGCTGATCTGGTTACCCACAGGCACTCCGACCAGTTATGTAGGGGAAGGAGGGCTACAAAGACAGAGAAAGAGTAGTCTAAGGGCTTCATAGGTTTCCTCATATCGATGCACTTACTTATAGTCTCACTCGTGGGTTGCCGTATTAACTGCATTAGACACACACATCGCACATCTCCTTCCTTCATCACTAGCTCTGAGCCACCTTGTGTATCAGGCTGCCCCTAGCCAAGCTATGGGCCTGAGAAAAGGGACCAAGAGCCAAGAGGAAATCGAAGCCCACCAAAATGATGTGCACATTGGCAGTAATGCTAGGGTTAGGGTCTTGTGGCTTGGGATCCCCAAAGGACAGCCCAGAGAGCCAATCAGACTGTGACAAGTTCCAGGTACCCAGCTGGAGAGCAAGGGCCCTTGAAACCTAATTAAAGGAGCAGGAGACAAAGGGCCCACGGGAACCCATCTTTCTGGAACCCCCCTGCCACCTCTTCAGGGCAGCTTTCTATCTTCTACTTTTTCCTCCTTATAAATACAGTGTCCTCCTTTCTTGAAGCCCACACCATGCATTGTTTACCGGTGCTGAGCTTCCCACCCATCGCTGCTCATCCCAGAGGGGCAGTGGTGCTCAGGACAGGGCAACCGAGAGCTGGAGGTTTAGGGCTGGCCGTTACCCCCTTTGCTGCTGCCTCTCTGAACCCACAATTAGGAAGTGGAGCTCATTGCTTCCTCCATGAAACAGGGAGAAAGAATGCACGCACCAGGCCACGGCCTTCTCTCTCATGGCTCTTTGTTGGAGCGGTTCCCTCGGCCTGGACTACTTTCTCTCTCACTGGCTGAGTTACCAGGCCAACTCCTGTGCATCCGCAGGTCCTCACTCAGCTGTCCCATCCTCACTGGTGTCTCCCCCCGCTCAGGCCTGACTGGTGTTCCCATAAATTTAAATCCACCAGGGCAGTGGCCACTATCCTTCCAATTCCCAGCTCAATTAAGCTCATTTTAGTGAGATGAATGAGTTAAAGCTCTGTGTGAACTCAAAGTTTCAGGTCAAGACCCCCTCCTCAGTTTCTAGAGAAACCCCCTTTCCTGAAAGAGAAGCAGGAGAAAGAGCCTGGCACAGGAACTCTGTCTGGAGACCTTCCAGGGTGGCGTTCACTTGGATTTCCCACAGACGTTTCCTCCACAACAGAAGTAACGCTCAGATAAATTCAAGAGTGGGTGTGGGGGAGGAGGTGAGCCCCAGGTCCAAGCTCTGCCAGGCAAAGCTGGCCCAAAACGCCACAGAAAGAACAAAAAGGAATTCGCTGTCTCTTTGCAAACACGAAGGATAGAAAGCAGGTTTTTCATATAAACCCCTCAGCTAATCCTCTCACGTCAGCTTCGGCTCTCTGCAGTCTGGTACCTGGGAAAGTTGCATAGTCTATGATCAAACAGAAAAACTGAGATTTTCCCCCATGACCACACACTGAGGGCAGCCTTCTCCTGTAACTATACTTGCAGCCCCAGGAGAAGCTGTCAGAAAGTTCTCTCTTATCTTTTCTCCCCGCCCCCCTTGTTTCTTTTTTTTCCTTGTGTTTTTTTTTTTTTTTCTTTTCTTTTCTTCTTTTATCAGCACTTGGGATTGAACCCAAGGCTCCTCCCATCTCACTTTTAATTATTTTATTCTGAGACAAGGTCTAGCTAAATTGGCCAGGTTGGGCTTAAACGCACAATCCTGCTTCGGCCTCCCACAGTGCTGGGATTACTGGTGGGTGCCCGGGCCCCTTCCTTTTTTCAGAATGTTTATTTATTCATTTACAGTGAGAAGGTGGCAGGTGATGCCCTCCGATCCTGCATTTGCACACCATGGGAGTCCAGTTCTGATCAGAGACCTTGTAGGACACATTCAGCAGAGCATAAATGCAGGGGGCTGTCCCCAAGCACCAGAATACCCTCACCTTTGGCCAGGGCCAGGACAGCCCTGTCACCAGCTGTCTGTAGGTGTTGCCTTTATTTGCGCTCTTGACAGCCTGGAGGTTCCATTTTGACATCTGAAGGAAGCCACAGACCCACTACTTAGAAATTCCTCTCAGGCACCGGGCCCTGCATGTTCAGGGAGGGACTGAGACAGCGCCCCCCACCCAGGGGGCTCCATCGCCCTTTGGGCTGGTGCACAGGAATGTGGTGTCCCTTCTGTGGGGCGCTGTGACTAAAGTGAGAGGGCAGTGCTGATGAACACCACTCCTAAGTCTGGCCCCCAAATTCTGCTCCCTATCTTCTGCCCCTGCTCTGCATGCCCAGCTGGCCAGCTGCAAGGGGTGCAGGGGGGCCCTCAGCCCTCAGAGAAGCCAAGGGGAGAGCCTAGACCCCAGCACGGCTGTGTGGCTCACAGCCTCCAGACCCAAAGCCAACCTGCTCTGCACGGCGACCAGAGGGGAAGAGAAGGAAGCTATGTGGAGCCAGAAGCCTGGCGGGCTCTCATTGGATGACCCTGGCCACCACAGCCCTGGCGGTGCCATCTGTAAAGCCCTGCTCAGACTGCAGGTAAACTTGCCTAGCCACCCGCATGCCAAGCACAAGCTGTCGCACCGAGTGATACCGCAGCCTGTGGCTCCTGCATTCATCATATCACGTGCCCGCTCCAGCTCCTCCATCCCTAGCCTTCATGCAAGTCACTGGGTTCCTGATCTTTGGTCACATATTTGCACACATGTTTGGTTCACTCCCACAATGGTAGCTGTGTCTGTCATAGTGACCAGGGCTTGAGGTCAACAGAAACTATATGAACCCTTGAGCGGCTGTGAGTGTGTCGCTTTACCACTGATGTCCCCCCAAAGGACTCTCTCCTTCACTCCCTCCCCCTGAGCCCTGGGCTTCCTGCCACACAGAGGCCTGGAAGCTTCCACTAGGGACAGAGCCAGTGCCCGTCACCAGGATGGTGGCTATGCCCGATGGCACACTCCCCCCACCTCAACTGCGCTGCCCTGTGCAGGCTGTAAGTTCCCAGGCTCCCTTCCCACTGGGGACCAGGGCTGAGAGCTCTGCACAGAACCATCCTGATCCTCCTGATCCATCAGCTGGTCCCCAGGGGACGTGGGCACCAGCACCCACATAGAGCTGAGAGCCATTTGGGGGCCACAGCGACCTCAGCCCTCACATCCTTGCCTAAGACTTTCAGGATACTCTGTTTTTTTAGTCTTTCTTCTCTTCTGACTAATGTCAACCATGTGTCCAGAGAACCAGAGGCATTTCTAGGTTAAGGCGAAGAGAAGGTAGGAGCCCCAGGAGGTTCCCGGGCTTGTCCTTCCGATGCTCACCCTGGATCAAGAGCCAGGCAGGAAGCTCTTAAGAGCATTGCCCAAGAGCAAAGGAGGCCAGGAGGTGTTGGGTACAGCTAGAGGGAAACCACCCTGGCTGCTCCCAACCCTTGTTCTGCCTCAGTTTACTTTCCACAGCCCTGAGAGCTGAGACCAAGCTCCCTGTTGGAAGGGAGCCATGAGTCCTGGCCCATAGGAGTTAGGGCAGGGGCAAAGTGAACTGGACAGGCCATCAGCCAGGCAGGGAGGGGAACAGGAGTGTCCCTTCAGGAAGAGGCAGGACCAAAGCACCTGGAGGGCTCTCCAGAAGGAAGGCAAACACTGAGGTCAAGGGGCTCCCCAGAGACTGCCCCAGGCCCTCTCCCCCAGCTATAAGAGCCCCTGGCCCACGCTGGGCACCCAGCTGCTGTGGTGTCATGGCCAAGTCATACCTGCTGCCCTGCCTGGTGCTGCTGCCCATGCTATGTGGCCCTGGTGCTGGTGAGTCGCCCCAGCCTCCCTCTCAGAGGCTTCTCCACCATGCTTTGAGCGCCATGCCCACAGTCACCCCAGGTTTGACCATGATGCTTATTTCAAAGACCAGTCATCTGAGGCTCCGAGAGGCTCCTGGGTTTATCCAAGGACACAAAGTTGACAGGAACTGAGGCAGGGGAACCCAGCACTGGCTTATGTGTTTGCATTCCCAGCAAACTAAATTTGAAGCTGGGTGAAATCAAGCTGATGGATGTCATCTGGATCCTGACCAAGGTTTCTCTGGCCCCAAACTTTAGCTGCCCAGACCACCTCATCCTTGGCCTGTTCCCAGGGGCCCAAGTTCTGGTGCCAAAGTCTGGAGCAAGCATTGCAGTGCAGAGCCCTCGGACATTGCCTACAGGAAGTCTGGGGACACGTGGGAGCTGTGAGTCCCTCCCAAAGGCCCTGGATGGGCTCTGAGGGGGCCTGAGGGGATGGGAGCCCCCTAGAGGAGGAGCAGCATGGGAGGATGGGAGGAGATGGATGCAAAAGATGATTCAGGATGGGATAAAGCAGGAAGGATGGGACAGAATGGATGGCATCAAGTGAGTCAGAGTAAGATGGCTGGGATGGGCAGGATGGGATGGGTAGGGTGGGGTGGTGTGGGGTGGACGGGAAGGATGGGGTGGTGGGCAGCTATGCAGACCTTGGATGTCCCTTCAGCCTGTGCCTGAGGGCCCCACCCCCAGAGCTGGAGCACAGCCCCACTTACCTCCCCCACCTTGAGTCCCCCCCAGGATGACCTGTGCCAAGAGTGCGAGGACATCGTCCGCATCCTCACAAAGATGGCCAAGGAGGTCATTTTCCAGGTGATGAGGCCCAGAGCCTGGCTGAAGTTTGGGGAACACTAGACAAGGGACAGAGTTGACAGACGGGGTGAGGCCTGAGACTCTGAACTCCTCCTGGCCAGGCCCGGGCCTGGGGACTGAGCCCGCCACCCAGGGTCTGGCCTGAGCAGGAGGCTCTACCTGTGCCCAGCTACTGAACTCCTCAGCACCCGAATCCCAGCCCCAGTCTGCCCTGCTGGCAGCCTGGCATCCAGGGATGGGTCAGGGCCAACTTCAGAGAGGCTAGGCTCACTGTCCCCTCTCTGTCCACCCAGAAAACCATTCGGAAGTTCCTGGAGCGTGAGTGCGATGTCCTTCCTTTGAAGCTGCTGGTGCCCCGGTGCCACTCTGTGCTCGAAACCTACTTCCCTCTGGTCATCGACTACTTCCAAAGCCACATTGTGAGGGCTCTCAGCCTCCTCTTCACCCACCTGCCTGCTCAGACTACAAATGCCCTGGGACCAGTGATTCATGACAGCAGACACACATGCACCAGGGAGCACACCCAGCACCATCAGACACACCCATACCTGGCACCCCAACTGGACACACATATCACCCCAGATCACATGCACATGCACACACGCATAGACAATGACCCCGCCCACGAATGGCCCAGCAAACCAAGCACCCTTCATTCAACTAGGCACCCAGATCATCGCCCACTGGATCAGCAGCGCCAGCCCCCAGGCACACTCTTGCACTTATTCACACGAATGCTCACACTCAGCACACACACTCTTAGATACCTACCCCAGATCCCCACGGGACTGCAGTTCTGCCTTTTGTCCCCCCCATAGAGCCCTAAAATGCAGTACCCTGACCTACTCCCCTCCACTCCACACGCAAAGACAGTGACCCTCGTCCCACGACCCTTGGGGTCCCCTTTTGCCACTGACAGCCCTTTACCTGCACTCTTCCTAGACCCCGAAGGACATCTGCTGGAACTTGGGCCTGTGCCAACCCAGGCAGCCAGATCCACAGCCAGAGCCAGGGATGCCAAGCCCTCTGCCCAACTCGCTGTCAGAGACTCTGCCAGACTTGCTGGTGCCCCCCAGGCTGCCTCGGGCCCTCTCAGTGTGGCCTGGGCCTCACACCCAGGTGAGAAGCCCCTGTGGGCAGATAGGGTTCCTGCAGCTGGGAGCCAGGTCCTGTGAGGAGCAGAGCCAGAAGGGACCAGGAGCTCCAGCCCAGGAGCAGAGGGAGAGGGGAGGTGGAGACCCAGTCTCGAGGATGGGCTGGCAGAGCACCGCTCCTCCAGCAGGCCTAGCCCTGCCTCATTCCCTCCCCCAGGACCTCTCGGAGCAGCAGTTCCCCATCCCTCTGCCCTACTGCTGGCTCTGCAAAACTCTGCTCAAGCGGGTCCAGGCCATGATTCCCAAGGTGAGGCATCCAGGAGGAGCCCCCCGCCCCCACTCCAGCTCCAGACCTTGCATGGGAAGCAGCTTCACACCATCCCCAGCCGAGGAACCCTGAGGCTCTCGCCCAGGGGTGCCAGGCCTAGAGTTCACTCAGTGAGCATGAAGGCCTTGCTATGCAGGCAGTGGGCCGGGTGCCAGTGTGTGAGCCCAGATGAGCTCAGCCTTGTCTGCAGCAACTCAGAAGCCCCAGTGGCTCTGAAGAAAATGAGAATTTTCCACAGTTGTGGATCCCCCGACACTGCCCACATCCAACGTGGAGTCCAGATCTGTTGTGGTCTTTGCCCAAGGAGGCCCTGAGGCCCTGAGCCCTCCCAAGTGGGGCCCCCTCCAGCTGGCCATTGAATGTCCACAGCCCTGGACGAGGTTGATGCTCTGCCCAACACTGCGTTGGGGGGGGGCTTGGTTCAGTCAGTGCCAGAGCGGCGGAGTCACATGGGATAAGGTGACGGGCAGTGATGAGGATCAAGCTGGTAGGACTGGGAGTCCCTGAGGAGGTGACAGTTCAGCTGAGACAGGAAGACAGGGGCCAAGGGCCCAATCAAGAGGAGCCTGGCAGGCCTGAGGAACAGAGGGTCAGTGTGGCTGCAGAGGGATGGCCAACAGGAGAGACCAGAGAGCTGGGCACGGCCAGGCCATCTAGACACTGTCATGCTAAGTAAAGAAATGCAGGGTTTGGGGATGGCAGTGTAGCTCTGTGGCAGCACATTTGCCTAGAATGTGTGAGGTTCTGGATTCTATCTCTAGTGTTGAAAAATATTTTTAATTTAAAAAAAGCAGCATAGTGGCATATGCCTATACTCTCAGCTACTCAGGAGGCTGAGGCAGAAGGATCTTGAGTTTGAAGCTCACCCAGGTAACATAGCAAAACTCTGCCTCAAAACAAAACAAAAAATAAATAAAAAGGGCTGGGGATGTAACTCAGTGGTAGAGCACTTGCCTTGCATGCAAGGTGCCATATCCAGTCTCAAGTACTACAAAAAAGAAAAGAAAAAAGAAATGAAGGGTTTTGTTCTGAATGCAGTTTGCAGCATTCAAGTAAGGGAAGGATCACTCCTGCTGATGGCAGGGTAGACCAGACAGGTGAGGGGTGAGGATGACAGTGGGACTGACAGGAGATTCCTGCAAGACGGCAGAGGAGATGTGGGGCAGGGGCGGAGCTGAGAGGGTGGGTGGGAAGGTGTGAGGAAGTGGGCGGCTGAACTTGCTGACCAATGGCCTTGGGGAGTGAGGACAGCAGAGGAATCCCGAGGACTCCTGTAGACACTGGGTCCTTGCTGGTGCCACCAGCAGAGATGGGACACTCTCGGAACCAGGTTCGAGCAGATGATCGTAGAGTTGTCTCTGGGCCATGATAAGCTTGAGTTGCCTGTGCCATACCCCAGAGGAGAGAGGTCAAGTGCAGGGCTGAACATCAAGCTCTGGGGGACAGGACCAGCCCAGCAATGTCTGCTGTGCATCATTGGCTGTGGACCAGGTCGAGCGCACCAGGGGCAGGCAGGGTGTGGAAAGGTGCAGGTAGAGGCCTGGGCAGGTAAAGGGGACCAGCTGCAGAAGAAGGGTAGCCAGTGAGGTGGGGAAGCACAGCGAGGCCCCACAGAAGTCAAGAGGAAGCGTTTAGAGGAGGAGCGTTCACAATGGCCAAAGCTCAGGCAAGACAAGAGACGACCAGTGGATGTGGCAACAGGGAGGCTGTTGGTGACCTGAGAGCTGTTTCAAGGCAGTGGTGGAGACCGAAGCCCAAGTGGGGCCAGGTGTGGTGCTGCACACCTGTAATCCTAGCACTCAGCAGACTGAGGCAGGAGGATCACTCTGAGATCAATGAGACCATACCTGGGCTACATAATGAGTTTAAGGAACTAAACTGCATAGTGAGACCCTGTCTCAAAAACACCAACAAATTAAAAAGAAGCCCAAAAAAAGCAGGTTCAGGGGCCAAAGGGAAAGTATGAGGCAGAGCAAAAAGTCCTGCTCACTTCACCAAGAAGCTGTCCTGGAAAGGAAGCAGGAGGGCAGGTAGGACTGTACACTAGTGATGACTCCTAGTGGCCTGGGCTTTGACACTGCAGCCATCCAAGAGAGGAGGCCGGTGCGGACTGGACACGGCTGGGGTGCATCCAGCAAAATGCCCCCTGGAGAATCACGTGCCACTGAGCTCCTCCTCGCTCCACCCCCTGGCACAGGGCCGGCCTGGCGCACGTGGGGAGGGATAAAGGAGCGAGGGAAAGAGAGACATGCTTGCCGCCTTTCTCGCACCCTCCAGCTTGGAGGTTGTGTTTGGAACTGGGGCGAGGCAGAGAAACCGCTGGCTTTCCCCAGAGGTGCCTGAAACCAGGGTTGTGTTGGCTCCAGCAGCCCACGGTCGGAGCCACTTGTCATTCTGCTGGACGTGGGATGCAGAGGGAGCCCTGGGTCAGGAGGAGTAGACTCGGTTGCTGCTTCCGGCTCTGGCCCAGCTGTGCCCCTTTCAGGCAGCCTAGAGCCTGGGCAGCCAGATCTGGGTCCCCTGCCAGCTACTGCAGTCCCTCGGTGACTCCAGGTACATCTGACGTCCTCTGGTCTCCCTGGCCTTCAGTGCCCTTGGCTGAGCAGCAGGCCTCTCCCTGCTGGAAGGGAACAAGGGCAAGTATACAAAGGTGCCTCGCTGAGCCAGGTGTGATGGCCCAGGCTACAATCCCAGCATTCCAGAGACTGAGGCAGGAGAATTGCTGCTAGTTGGAGGCCAGCATGGGCTGCCTAGTAGACTCTGTCTCCCAAAAAACCAAAGTGCACAGCAGGATCTGGGCGTAGAGTAGAACCATGCCAAGGTCCCATCTGCCCCGCCTTCTCTCCACCCCCGCCCCAGGGTGTGCTGGCCATGGCTGTGGCCCAGGTATGCCATGTGGTACCTCTGGTGGCAGGTGGCATCTGCCAGTGCCTGGCAGAGCGCTACACAGTCCTCCTGCTGGATGCACTGCTGAGCCACTTGCTGCCCCAGCTGGTGTGTGGCCTCGTCCTCCGGTGCTCCATGGACAACAGCGCTGGCCTCGGTGAGCCTGCTGCCACCCACTGCTGCCACTGTCCTCCTCCCCAGGCTTCCCTGTGTTTGACCCTCTCCCGTGCCCTGCCCCCCCTGCTATCCTGCTGTGTTGGGAACACAGGAATCAGACACTTTTATCAGACAGCTTCGGCCCTTTCCTCTTCAGTCCTCCCTGCTCTGTCTCTGTCAGAAGGATGGCTGCCGCAGGATTCCGAGTGCGACCTCTGCGTGTCTGTGACCACCCGGGCCTGGAACAGCAGTGAGCTGGCCAGACCACAGGCCATGCACCAAGCCTGCCTCAGCTCCCCACTGGACAGGCAGAAGGTGCATGGCGGGCACAATGGGATGTGGGACCCAGGGTCTGGCTGTGACGGCGGGCTGGGGAGGAAAAAGTTGAGCTGGAGACACACAGAATGGTCTGGAGCTGGGCCAGGCAGGCAGGACAGGGCTGGACTTCTGTGGGACTATGATGGGTCAAGAGTCAGTCCAGACTCAGACTGTGGGGCCTCGAGAACCAGCAGGCCTCCTTCATGGCTGAGTCACTGCGAAGCCAAGAAGGACCTGTTTTGCCCTCTCTCAGCCCCTGCTCCAAGAGGTGCTGGGAGTGGCCCAGGACTATGCCCGGTGACAGCCTTCCCAGTGGTGGGTGGCATATACCAGGGCCAGGCCAACTGGGGCCAGGAACAGCCCGGCCTCTTTTTGCAGATTCCTGGTCCTGTCCCTGCCCTACACTTCTCGCAGTATAACTCAGCTGGGACAAGACCACTTACAAAAGGAGAAGGCTGGGCTTGAAGGTCCTAGAGGCCCTGCCATACTCAGCTGGTGACAGTAAATTCCCTTTTGTAAGTTAGGTGGTGAGCCAGCCATGGTGCACAGAATACTGAGGCAGGGGAGTCGCCACAAATCTGAGGCCAGCCTGGGCCATGTAGTGAGTTTAAGGCCGGCCTGAATTACAGAGCAAGACCATGCCTCAAAACCTGAAAGGAAAAAAAAAAGAAGATAAAGAAAGAAAAGAAGGGGAAGGGTGTCATGAAGGAGTCTAAGTCTCTTCCAGGGAGCAGCTCCAAGGCCCTGGCATTTCCACAGAAACCCTGCATTTCACCTCCTCAGGCTTGTTCAGAGCTGCTCATGGGCTGATGGCTGGTTCCACATCCAGGATCCAGCAGGAGGCTCAGAGTGACCTTGAGAGACGGAGATGCCAGGGTATCAAAGTAGGAAAAGCCTGAGTCCAACCACCATGTTTGTCTTTCCTCAGTGCAAGCAATTTGTGGAGCAGTACACACCCCAGCTGCTGGCCCTGGAACCCAGGGGTGGGGATCCCCGTACTACTTGCCAGGTACCCACCCTCTAGCTGATTCTAGGATCCTCTGGACTCCCACAGCGACCCCTTCAGCCCAAGACCCTCAGAGACCTCCCTGTCCTGAGCCTAGTATTAGGGGGAGCCCCCACATTGTCATGTAGGGAAGGCCTTGATCACAGAAAGGTAGACAAACCTGATGGCACAGAAGGCCAAAGGAGCTGTGTAGGAGGGGAGGGGCGATCACACCAAGTACCCACTATGTGGCAGGTGGAGTGAGAGTGGTCCCTTCTGGGGAGCCTCTGTGTCCCCCTCAGAGCTAGGAGTAGGGAGCTGCAGTCCTAATACCATCCCTCTGGCAGGCCCTGGGTGTGTGCGAGGCCAACAATCCTCTCCAGTGTTTCCAGATCCCCCAGTTCTGATGAGAGCTCAGCCTCCAGGTGAGTCCTGGCTGTAACTAGGGGCAGGAGGGACAGGTCCTTCCTGGTCAGGTGGGAGGTGCTCCAGTTCCCAGCAGGAGCAGGCAGACACTCTGCAGCTGCTGCTGCATCCTATCCCGCCCCATCCTCCCTCCTCTGGCCCAGCTCTAGGCTCCTGAGGACCTCTGGTGGCGCCATCAGGAAAAAGCCTTCCTTGGGCCCTGGCCCTTCCCTTCCCTCAGAGCTTCCTCCTCGCCCTGCCCAGCCCCCTCAGCACCTGACTCAGACTCCTGGTCACCCTCCTCACCCTTGGGACTGGCCGCCTTCCTGACCGGATGTGTTCAGGCCACAGAAGGCCTCAGGGGAGATCACATTCACTGCCCAGAGCTGTTTCCCCTCAGATGTCACGAGAAGGGTACCGTCACCTGACTCTACCTCTTGACATCCATTTCTTCTACCCAGACCCTCATTTTCTAAGTCAGGGTTCCACTGTGGGGTAGAGGGTTGACTCAGAGGCAGATTCCATGACCAGTGCCTGGGGGCCGTGAAATGACCCTGAGACAGAAGGACACAGCAAGAGTGGCTTGAAGTGGCCTTAAGAGTAAGCTGCTGTACAAATTTGCACAGAGCCAGCCCCTCACAGGACGATCACTTTTCAAAAACATCATGAGTGAGCCAGGCCACATTCGGGCAACCAGGGCTATAGATACGAAGACAGAGGGAGACCCCGTGCCCCCATGTATGGCCAGGACCTCTGCTCCCTGCTGAGGGGAAGAGTCAGGGCTGCCTGGGAGCCCCAAGAAGCACAGTGGCTGAAGGACATGGCTGAGTGACAGTCTCTGGCCCTCCTGAGCTCTCGCCATCATGGCCCCTGGCTCTCTACCCTCACCCTAGGGAACCACGAGCCCCAGCCTGTGCCTCCAGATGTGTCAGCCCTGTCCGTCCCAGCTCCACTCACGCCCATCACCAGGGCCACTTCTGTCCGCTGAGGAGGCTGCACCAGGGGATTCTCACCCTCAGAGCCAGGCCTGCCTCCCACAGCCTCTGGGCTGGGCTGAGGAGAAACTGCCTGGCTCCAGCAGGGCCATTCGGAGAGGCTGGAGCTGGCCTGGACCTGGCCACTGACTCCATGCACTCAACAGAGGCTTGAATGGTTATTTACTAACACGCTTGTAAAATTCAAAACTTGGAAGAATAAACAGTGCGAGCATAAAGTACTCTACAAGATAAACATATGAAATCCTTAAGTGAGGCTTTTTCAAAAAATCAGGAAACCTCTGTGTGGGAAAGGAGTGTATCACATGCTCCAGCATGATGGGAGGGTGGCTGGGCAAACTTCCGTATTTGAATTGTTCTGCTGCTTGAAAACTGTTGCTCAGTTAAGGTACAAAAAGTGAATTTTAAAAGCTAAATGTATGGCTTGGTGGTAGAACACTTGACCTAGGAGGCACAAAGACCTGGGTTCAATCCCCAGCATACCAGAAGGGGGAGGTAGGTTCCTTTTTGTCTTTTTGCTTTGTTTTGAGGTGTTTTTTGAGGCAGCATCTCACTCTGTAGCACACCCAGGCTGGCCTTAAACTTGTACCAATCCTCCTGCCTCAGCTTCCCAAGTGCTGGGATTACAAGTATGCACTAACATGCCTAGCTCCTTTTTATCCTTTTGTAAGGCGAATTTGCCAACCTTGGTTTGAAATTCCAGTAGTGACTACTTCGGTTAAGATTTACCTGATCAAAGTTCAGGCAATGCACACCAAGGATCAGTTTTGATGTAACACAGTGCCTGCACTATGCTAATAAAGTCCTGTTTGCTTGTGCAAAAAAGAAGACATTGTCCTTTAAGGTATGGCAAAAGCCACAGCCTCACCCCGAAGCCAGCAGGGTCAGGACCCAGCTAACTCCATCACTTGGCAGAGCAGGGTATCACCTCTGCTCCTCATAAGTGCCTGCAGCCGGGCCCCCCACCGTTACCCTTCCCTTTCCCAGAGAGCTGTGAAGGTGTGAGGGCACCAAAATACCTAAATAAACCAGCACACCTGGTGACTGTTAATTCTAATATGTTGGCTTGGCTTCGCTGGATTAAGAAACTCCAGCAGATTAGAAAGCATACTCCTGGGTGGGTCTGGGAGGGTCCTGGAGGTGTGGCCTCGGGCACTATATTTGATCCCTACCCCATTCCTCTCTGGCACTGTTCCTCTGCTCTGCTTCCCAACCACCATGAACTAAGCCATTCCACCATGCTGGAGCCAGCTGATCATGGACCATGGACTGAGTTCCCGGATGCCGTGAGCCAATTAAACTTCTCCTTTAAATTGTGGATGTTACATATTGTGTCCCAGCAATAGGAAAGCTGACTATTAGCCCTAAAGGCCTAAATTCATGGGAGTGTCCCTTCATAAAAGAAATTTTGACATATTTTAGTATAAAAGTAGTATGTAGGCTGGGGATTTGGATCATGGCATAGGTGCCTGCCTGGCAAGCACAAGGTCCTGAGTTCGATCCCTGGTGTTAAAAAAAAAAAAGTAGTATGTGCCAGGCATGTTGGTGGCACTCAGGAGGAGAGGGTTGCCACAAGTTAGAGGCCAACCTGGGCTGTCTAGTGAGTTCAAGGCCAGCCTGAATTGCATGGTGAGACCCTGTGTCAAAGTAAGAGGAAAAAAAAAGTATGTTGCAGAAAATTCAGAAACATAAAAAAGGAATGGCAATCACCCACAATCCTGCCGGTCCCACAAAGAACTATGTCAAGATGCGTATTTTGACACACAACACCAAGCCTTCTCTGTCCTCACCCTCCAACTCTGCCCCTACCATCCAGATACCAAGGCAGCAGCTTTCTGGGCATTGTGCTCTTGGTTTGGGATGAAACAAAATCCTTGGCCTCTATACTTGAATTTTTAAGTAGCCTTTTGTAAAGGTACAGCAGACCATTATCTTGCTTTTTTTTGTACTGAAAATCAAACTCACAACCTTCTGCTTGCCAGGTAGGCACTGTGCCACTGAGTGATATCCCTGGTTTTTTTTTTTTGTTTTTTTTTTTTTTTTTGAGACAGAGTCTCCTATGTAGTGCAGACTGGCCCTTGAGGTCACTTATGTAATCCAGGCTGGCCAGGAATTCATGATGAACCTCCTGCCTCAGCCTCCCCAGTGCCAGGATTGCAGGCATGCACTACCCCCAGCAACAGACTACTATCTTCAAAGCCACTGTTTCCATTGCAAAACCCAGGTCTCTAAGAGCAACCAGTGTTTCCTACATAAAAAGCAGCAGCAGCTGCTGCCTGGTCAGGAAGATGATGAACCAAAGTTCGCAGGCAGGGAGCCATTACTAGCGTGTCCCCAAACAAGAAGTGACAATAAGTACCTGGCAAGGAAGAGGAGGCTTCACTCAGGAAATTGAGTCCTCCAGCTGGCTGGGGAAGAGACTTGGCAGGAAGTCGCTTTACAGCGGATTAAGGGGTCCCTAGGAAGCGTTTAGCATCCCGTGCTCTGTATGAGGCAGTGGGCACACAAGAGCCCATGCTGGGGGCAAAGTGATGACAGATTCATGATCTGGCAATGAGCAGAAATCAGACACGTGCAGCGATGTAGCCACAAGTGTGGTGTCCAGACAAGTGACACCTCAGCAGACTTGAGGGCTCAAGGACAGCAGAGTCCCGCTAGCAGAGTACATCACAACAACACCATTTGTGAATCGTCCCCAGGGACAGGGAAGGTGTCAGTGGTTAGTGACCCAAGAGAGTCTGAATATTAAGCACGAAGGAACTGAGATGATGTTTGGGAGATCATGAGGCAAAATGAGTTCAGCTACTGAGAAAAGGTTCCCAAGGTACATTTATGGATCCCATGACGAATGAGTGACATGTAAGTCCACAACACTACACTGACACACTGACGTCATTCCAAGCCTGTGTATTCATAAACATGGGGACATCATATGCTGTTTTGTAGCCTGCATTGTTCTTTGAACAATATGCTTTCCAGGGCATAATAAAGATATCCATCATCGTTATTAATTACCACGTCAACGTCACTTTTTCTAGATGCGAACTCTTTCCTATTTTAGACAGCTATTACTGAGCCTGGGAGTGAGGCTTGTCTTGTGTACATACAAGGTCTGGGTTTGATGCCAGCACCACAAAACCCAACAACTATTATCAACAATGCTGTGAAGACTAAAACTCCTTGCAATTACACCTCCAGCCTTGATTGTCTCCTTAGAATCAATCCCAAGATACGAAATTTTGGGGACAAGATGTACACACTACTTTTGTATACCTTTATAATTACCTGTATTTCCAAGTCAATCCTCTGTATATGAACCAGTTTCTATCCTTATACATGCCTTTTCCATTCCCACCAAGCCTGAGTACTAACAATCTTTCATATCTTTGCTAATCCTAACATAAAAAATGATCTCTTAGTTGTTGGAATCTGCATGTCTTTAGTTTTGACTTAAATACAGCTTACATGTTTATTGGCCATCTGTATTTCACTCTATGAAATGTTTATTTGGGCTTTCTGCCCAACTTCCCATTGGGATATTTATATTTCCTTGTCAGTAAAAACTTAACTATATTCATTTATTGAACATATTCATTTATTTACTATCCTGTGTGTTGTAAATTTTTCCCTAGCAAGTACCTTAAGTTTAAGATATCTTTCACATATCTGTCTGTTCCTTTTTGACTTCTAGGTTTGAGGTCATGCTTGGAAAGCATGAACTTCCTCATCTGTGGCTGAGATTGGTCAGTCTATGGTCTCTGAAGAGCAAATGCATGCTGGGATCATGGCTGCAGGCACACTCCGGCCAGGCCCCACTCAGCCGGCCATGGTGGAAGCAAGCCATGTATCACCTAAAGAACCTTAAGCTCTTAAGTGACAATATGGATTGCCATCATCTTGGGAGAACATAAATATAAAACTATGCAAAAGGACAACACAAGCCAAGCATGGTAGTATTAATCCATCTCTAGGAGGCTGAGACAGGAGGATCATAAGTTCCTGGGGAACCTAATGAGACACTTTCTCAAAAAAAGTTTGGGAATGTTACTCAGTACAAATGCCCTGGGTGTTCAGTCTCCATTGCCCACCCCTAAAAAACAGTAACAGAACACAAAGACAGTACTAATGCATTTATTCAACAAGTGTGATTGATTCAAGTATCAAGCATTTCCAAAGGACTGGGTGCAAAACAAATAGTTCCTGTCCTTTGGAATTAGACAAGGGCTCTAGCTAGGAAAATGCATTAATCAAACAATCACCGGGGGAAAGAAATTCCTCAGGAGCAGTAGTGGCTGTGGAGATACACATGGTATGAGTGGTGTGAGAGGTCCCAGAGGAGAAAGAAGAGGCACCAGGGAGAGAAAGAGCATGCTGCTCACTGACAGTCACCTTGCCCGGTCACTCGGCGCAAGCATCCCCACCACTTCTGCTCACCTCATGACATTTCATGTCTCGTGGCCCAGCCGAGCAACAATGAAGTCTGTGAGCCTGGGATCAAGAACAATCCGATTTCCAAAGAATGAGACCAGCAGCTAAGATTCCGATCTTCAGCACAAGAGCCAAGGAAGTGCCTTCGACAGAGGGGAGGCCAGGGTGTGCGCAGACTTGTGTTTCAGAAGATTGGCTCAGGCTGAAGTGGGCATGAACTAGGGGAGGAGGAAAGAGTGTAGCGGGACGGATTCCACCGCAAACAGAAACTCCAGCAGCACAGCGTAAGATGCTAACAGCACAGGCCCACACAGCTGGCTCAGGTTCCTTGACATCGGCACCTGTCCCTCCTGCCTGACTCCTGGGATGTCAGCTGACCGAGGTAGAGAAACCTCCAGTGAACTGTGTGTTGTAAATTTATGGCTTCTATCTAGATGTCCCCCGGCAAGCCTCAAGGGCTCGCAAGAGCAACCTTAGAGATGTGACTGAATATGGTGTAGCTGCCCAGCTGTTAGGAGATGGGGCCTGGTTGAGGGAGATGGGTCACTGCGGAAGTTTCTCTCTCTTCCCATCTCCTTCCGACTCTGCTTCCTGGCTGCAGTGAGCAACTATCACATCCCTTAGCATGCCATCCCACCTTGGAGGCCCGACTATGGACCAAAACCTCTACAGACCGTGTGCCAAAATAAATCTTTCCCCTTTTAATTTGTTAAATTGTGTCCTGTGACTGGAAAGTGATGAAGACAATGGGCTTTTATAACATGCTAGTGGGCAGCTGGAACACTTCAACTCCAATCACTGCATCTGAGTGGCCAGGCGTGGTGCGCCCATCTGTTATCCCAGCACTCAGGAGGCTGAGGCAGGACTGCTGCAAATGAGTTCAAAGCCAATCTGAACTACAGAGCAAAAGCCTGTCTCAAACCACAAAAGAAACAAAAACGGAATAATTAACTGTGAAGGGCAGCAGGGTCCTCTTAGGATTTGAGATGTTTATTCTTTGGGCTAGAAATATGAATCTAGACCAATTTGTGCCCAGTTCCCCAAAGTTTGGCTAGATGATCAGGGATTCAAATGGAACTAAACCCGAAGATTGGTGAAAAGGAAGAATGAGGAGGAAGTATATGGTGCAAGCTCCCCAACTGAGTGTGTGTCGTGGACGAGAACACGCCTAATAACCCGCGTACGCAGATGACCCTGCCTCAGTGCCTGCCCCACGAGCCCAGGTGCCACAGCGGGGGGTAATGCAGGGGACCAGCAAGGAAGGGACCCCCTCTCCCCTAGCCTGACGAGTACTGCCATCTACTTCACCAATAGTAGAGATAAGGCGATGGCACCACTACCACAGGGATCAGCCAGCAGCATCGAGCATGATCACATCTCCCTTACGGGAGAGGCAGAGATTCCCAACAGGAACACATTCTGCCTGTGGATCTGCCTTTTCTGCCTGTTTATTTTCCATCTGTTTGTTACACGTGAGATGACTTAAGAGATGCGAACCACCTGAAATGCATTTTCCTATTATTTTTTTCATCTACCTTGTTGCAAGTTAACTTTATAGCTTAGTCATTAACAGAAAATTCAGAAAAACAAATGGCAGAAGGACTTCAGGCACAATCAGTATAGACAGTGACAGACAGAACGACTCAGGACTACATCCCAGTTTGAGAGGGAAACCTGTTCACGTCTGTGAAGGGTGGGTGTGTTTCATGAGGCAGCATAATCGTCTCTGCTGCCGAGTAGGAGTTCCAAGGTGTGCAGAGGCGCGCGTGCGCGGAAGGTACGCATCCAGAGGGGGACTGGGCCAGCTGTTAATTTATGGCCTCTCAGCTCCAAATTGTCGCCTGTGAAAAAGGCTCTATACCTTTAGATTCGCCCTTGCCAGCTGGAAGCGGGGCTGGCAGAAGGCACTGAAGCGACCCTGCAGAAGAAAGCGTTTTGCTTCGCAGCTCTGACATGCTCACCTGAAAGCAGCACACGCAGCTGTCTCCAGCATCGGGCCAGGCAGCCTTGGCTCTGCGGCTCCCTTTCTTCCTGTGCTCCTGTGGAGCCATGCTGTGACCTGATACCACCACCTCCAGCCTTTCAGTTAAGCACAACAATGATTTCTGACTTCTAGACGGTACTCTGTTACTTACAGACAAATGTGCCCCAACTGTCACACCGCCCATACACTGAGAAGAAGAGACAAGGAGGATGTCCACCAGATGACAGACTGCAGGCTAGACAGTTTGTCTAGATTAAAGAAGATTAAAAAGAAAAACAAATCTTTCCCTTGGCCAGCAGTCTAAGGAAAGAATGTAAAACCAGAGGCTGGTTTAAAAACAGGAGAATGTTTAATTCATTTCTAAAAACACACAAAGAAACGAGGGAAACACAGGAAAATCATCTACCTACAATAGACGACTTACGTTACTGTCTTCACACTCTTATCCCCAGAATCCCAAGGCCTGATGCCTGTAGGACATTATCTGCCCTTCAGTAGCCCAGTCTACTCAGAAATAAATTACATCCATCTGTAAAAAAGTTCTGCTTGCTGAAGCTAAAGAGGATAGAGAGGAAGGAGAAAGGAACTCAATTTACAATAACCTGATCAAAAAACATGGGGGACAGTGCAGGGACATCCCAGGAGGATGGCCCCTCTAGTGCCCTGGCAGGCAGAACCCATAAGGTCAGGCTGTGCTCCGCGACAGCTTCAGTGCTGCTCCTCACAGTCCCCCACCAAAGCCCAGGACACCTCCTTCACGCCCCCTGCTGGTTGACGTCATCATTATCCCTCCTCTTCCAAATCTGTCAGAAAAGAAAACAACAGACCTTAGTGATTTAAGACCTTAGTGATTTATGACCTTTCGGATATTCCCTCCCATTCCATTTTCATTCTTCCACCCGCCTTCTCCTTTTCTTATGTCTCATTCTAAAAAAGCAAACATGTGGGCCTGAAGATGCAGCCCAGTGGTAGGGCACATGGTTGGGATGCATGAGATCCTGGATGCCATCCTCAGAACCGGGAAAAAACAACACACACACACACACACACACACACACACACACACACACACAGAGCCAAGTCTACGACCTCACATAGAGGCCACAGAGGAGAGAAACCGTTAACCCTGGGAGGACAGACAGCTCTTCCTCATTACAGAACTACTGCTCTTAGCCTACCTCTCCCTGCTTTCCTCAGATACTAGATGGATGACGTGCTAGGGCCCTGGGGAGCACTTTAGAGCCAACTCCCAGCCGTCCTCCCTGGTAGGCCAGGCTCTTCCTCCTAGAAACTAGAACACAGAGCTCTGCAAAACTGCCCTGAACTCACAAAACCTTCTCTGCTCCCTCACAGACTCACCTGCATTCACCTACTGTTCCCTTCCTTCCTGAAAATCTGACTCCCTTCTAGGGCTACACCATCTGCCCATCTTACTTACTCTTCAGCACCCCCAACAGGCCTGGGCCTCCAGCAATCCTGCACCCACCTGAATGTAGGCCTCCGACAGTGTGATCATCTGGGGCAAGATGTCTGTCACTTGGAGGTCTTGCAATTCATACCATTTGCCAGTGCCCTGCAGGAAGCAGGAAGGAGGAAGGGGTGACTCAGTCTGCTCCCCAATGCCAAAAGGGTTTAGAAGGAAAGGATCATAGCCAGAAGAAAGCCAACTCAGAACAGCCACTAACCAATGAGACTCAGGGAGAAGGAAGCATGACCTGCACGATTCAATCAGCGGGGCTTGGTGTGCGTCTACTGTGGCAGTCTCAAGTCCTGTTGAGGAGCCTTTGAAATACAGTGGAGTTTCAAATACTTTGCCACAACTTTTAAGAAAGAGGAGAAAGAAAGGCTCTCGATTGCCTAAGATACCATTTTCTATCCTGAAATGACAGGCCGACACACTCAGGAGCTGACTGCTAGAATGTAAAAGTGGGCACTCTCCCCTATATACACACACCTTCACCCCAGAAAAACAGCACCAACAGTCAAGAAAAAGTGCCACGGTGGGCACTATCCATCGTTATAACACATCTCCTTTGGCCTGCAAAGCTGGCAACTCAAATAGCACCAAACTACCTCACCACGTGCTTCCATAAACAAGGGGAGAAAGAAGGTTCTGGCTGAAGGTACCTCTAGTGGCCCACTTACCTCAATGATCCAAACTGCCAACAAATAACAGGCACTGATGATTCAGAAATCATAGATTCCAGATATTCCAAGAATTCCAAATACAGGACACACAAAGAAAGCTCAGGCTGAGTGTGGTGCTCTGTAATCCCAGTTACTTTAGGAGGCTAAGCAGGACTGCAACTTCATGGCCAGCCTGACCTTAGCAAGACCTTGTCTCAAAATAAAAAAGGCTGGGGATATAGCTCAATGGGAGCGTACCCCCTGGATTTGATCCCCAGTACTGAAGGGGGTAAAAAAAGGAAAAACTCAGGTCACAGGAAAAGCCCCACTTCTGGTTTGAGAAGGACATTCAGGTTTCAAGTCCTGCACCTACTCACTTCAGATAAATCACTCAACTGTTGGCCTAGCTTTTCCACCTATTAAAAAAAGACAGGATACCTGCCTTGGAGGTGTGGGAGGGTTTTTTGGGTTGAAAAACGTTTTAGATAACGTAACAGCCCAACGTAAACACTTTATATATGTGCAAATTCAGACTTGTAATAAACACATAAAGACTCTCTATATAAAAGTTGTGTTTAGTCATTTATGCCTATGTCAAACTTGTAACATTAGGAGTAGAGTGGTAATTTAAATTGTAATTTGGAAACCACAAAAATCCTAAAATATTTGGTTCCAAGTTAATTATAGTCAATAAAAACCAGTGTTTAAACGTACAAGGCTTATCAATTGTTGGTATTTTAAAATTATGTATGTGAATATTACCAGCTTTATTAATAAACACTACTTCCAGCATACAGGTACAGATCACACTTTAGCTACCAATAAACCATAGGTAAAAATAAATAACAAACCACAGGAAAGGTACAGCACCCTCTGAAGTGCTGAGTTCATTGGTCAGTGGGCTTTTTCCTGTTGTTCCTTTTCTGCTGTTTCCTATTGATGAATGGTGCCCTGGGCTGCTTGCTACGTTTTCTCTAATTTTTCCAGAGTCAGAGATATTAAGAGTAAAAGCTTGGGTTTACACAGCACCACTGTGGTTACACTGCCCACGGACAACTGCTATCACTGTGGTTACACTGCCCACGGACAACTGCTCTTGTTTTGGAAGAACCTCCTAGAACACTGCCTTCACATCTGCCATGTTGTCTACACAGTTTTCCTGAAAGTTCTGCTTTTTCTTGCAGCTGTAGGCATCCAGTGCAGTTCTATCAAGATGACTGCAAGTTCCTGACTCCGGGCCACGGAGAACACTCATACTGCAGCTCTGGACCAGAACAGGCTCCACCTGGGATGAGGGCGGTAGAGACAGCTCTCATCCCTCTGCATGACCCCACTCGAGTGCCAAACTCAGTGCTGCGCCCCTAAGTAAGTAACCAGTCTTCTCAGCAAAACAAGGGCCATGAAAACAGACCTGTACCCCAAGTCTGAATTATGTCACCTAATATGGGATGCCTGGTCAGCACTGTCCCTTCTTGGGCCTATTATAGATGCATCTCTTCCCTGTTGGCACAGCTGTTGCCCATGACTTGTTTTTTGAGAGAGTTATCACTATGTAGTTCAGGCTGGCCTTGAACTTGGACTCACTGTGTGGCCCAGGATAGCCTCAAACCTGTAGTGATCCTCCTGCCTTAGCTTCCCAAGTGCTAGGATCACAGGCACACATTACCACACTGAGATGGAGACGTGTTTTAAGGATAAAAAGCAGAAAACATACAGTAAGCACTTGGCATACTTCCTAGCCCACTGAAAAACACTTGATAAACAATGCTAGCTATTATTAAACACACAGTCCCAGAAGAGATTAATCAAAATGGAACAATCTGTGCTAAAAATCTGTGATACCAAATATATCCCAAGTACATGTTTTCTGTTTTCAACTCAAGACAAATTCACAAAATGTTGGAGCTAAAAGAGCACCTCCACACCAGTGCCTCCCAAACAAATCTCAGAGAAATCAGAGGCTCTTCTTAAAACATACATTCTGATTGTGCAGGCTTGGGGGAGGCTGAGAGCCCACAGTTGTAACAGGCTCTCAGACGTTGCTGCCACTACAAGCCCAAGGACTCCGTGCTAGCAGCTCTCTGGCCAGTACCAAGGGTCCACAGCAGGATCTCCCGGGGAACTTTGAAACACCAGACTACTCTAAACTGCTCCCGACAGTGTGATGCTCGGTAGTAGCTAAACCTCACTGCTGACTGGGCCAGGTCTGCAGCAGCATGCCTGGCCTCTCCCGAGCAGAGAACTGCATTTTAATGTAATTATCCTAAAGTGCTACCCAGACACTCAGACTCTGCAAAGCTCCCCAAGTATTCAATGCACAGCCAAGACTGAGAAGCACTCCCTTAAACTAACCACCGCAGGCAGCTCAATTATTCCCAGTCCTGAAGCCAGGCCAAGAAAGGGTAAAGGGAAGGAGCTCTCTTCTGAGAAGCGAAAGAATACCACCACCCTGTGCCCCAGACGGGTGGCCACTCACGTGGTGGAGCACGTGGATGCGGTAGGAGCCCTCGGAGGGCTTGCCATCGTGCACGATGTTGGCGATGAGGTCGTAGGTGGTGTTCTTGTGGACTGCTTGCACTTCCTCAGACAAGTATTCTCTCAGATCCACATTTCTGGGGATGATGAAAACACACGCACAACATCAGACCGAGGCAGAGAAGTTAGGGGCGTGGTTCTACACCCATGAACCACAGAGCTGCTCACCCCTAACAGGACCCCAGCTCTGGACAGGCTTACAGAGCCTCAGAGCTGTGAGTTTACTGTGTTCCCAACGAGGCCCTAACTCGTATGTCACACTGCTGGGCACTTTGAACCGCGGGTGGCACATGCATGACTGTAACACTTGTATCACCTGCAGTCCTGCCACCCAATAAGACAGCCAACCCAGCCGGTTGTGTTAACCAGGTTATATCCACAGCCTCTTTTATGACACAAGTGAGCGCCACTGCCTCCTGTGAGCTGACGGGGACGAGATGAAACAACAGGTGCCGGACACCTAGGAACGTGTCTGCAGCTGTAGGACTAAGTCAGCACCTGTTCTTTGGCTTTAGGCTTGTGGGACACCCTGCTACTGCGTGTCATCATCATCAGACTCTATATGACAACCAGGCAGATCTTCCGCTGGCTAATTTTATTATGTAAGATCTTGATCCTTTGATTTTTTTTCCTTTTTTTGGGTTTTTATTTTAATCAAATGATAAAATAGTGACAAGAACATAACCCAGCAAGGCAACTAAAGCACAAAAGAATTTATTCAACTCTCCAGACTAGGAAGTGCACTTGGAACCAGGTACTGCAGAAGAATGAGGATCATCTGCCCTCCTGTTTCTTTTTTTTAAACAACAGCAAAGTTTTATTAAAAGTAGGAAAAGAAACAGGCTCTGCAGAGTGAGGCTGTGCCAAGTAAAACTAGGGAAAGAAGTTCACCCTAGAGTTAGGGCGGCCCCCACGTGAGAACACAGTGAGCCCTGCTTCCTTCACCTCTCATTCTGCAACCTGCCTTTCCTTCATTATGTGGTGCATACCTCCATGACCCGATAGGTTCCACTTTTCTCATTTCTGATTGCCACAAGAAATTGCTGACTTGCTCTTTCCAGTGGAACTTAGAAATATTAGATTTACTTTTATTTTTTTAACTTTTAAATTATTTCAAAATTATTTTATTGGGCTGGGGATTTAGCTCAGCGGCATAAATGCCTGCCTTGCAAGCAGACAGTCATGAGTTCGATCCCTGGTACCGGTAAAAACGAAAAAGACAAAAAAAAAAAATTTTTTTTAATTTTATTTTATTTTTGAGACAGGGTCTCACTGTGTAGTTCAGGCTGGTCTTGAACTTGTGGCAATCCTCCTACTTCAGCCTTCTGAGCACTGGGATTACAGGCGTGTACCAACACACCTAGCTGGATTTAATATCTGAACATTCACTTTCAAATGTGGAAAAGCATTCTTGATGTACCTAAAATAAAATCTAATCCTATGTTTTATGTGTTGAACCTGTATCCATGAGTTAAATATAACATAACCAGCAGGTATTACGTGGTTTTACAGCAATGCTTACTATGCAGGTTATATAATTATTAAGAACTTTCAAGTTACATAAGGAAATAGATGAGTTGTTAAGAGAACATGTTAAATACATAATTTTAGGGGAGACATATCATTTTGAAAGCCACAAAATAGTTTTTAAAACATAAATAATACAAATAGTAAAGCACGCAGCATATTTCTTTTTTTTTTTTTGGTCTTTTTCTTTTTTATTGGTACCAGGGATCGAACTCAAGACTGCCTACTTGCAAGGCAGGTGCTTATGCCACTGAGCTAAATCCCCAGCTCCACGCATCATATTTCTAATCTGTTAAACTGTCTGATGTGTTCTCACAGTAATGTGAGTCACAATGACGTCATGCCCAGAAGGGCTTCCCAAAAGCAGCTAATGGTGATCATGTCCAGTAACACGACTTTCTGAATTTAGATTATATGAATGTATTCAGTATTCAAAAATAACAGCTTTAAAGGTAAGTTGTATAGCAATAAACAAATACATGTCTTTGTTCTGATTATTTTATGAATCTAGGTGTAATAGTTGTTTTTTCTATGACTGACAGTGAATGTAACATAAACAATGCAGTCAGACTGCAGTAGGCACTCATGCAAGACAACGTAGTTGAGTCCTAAGAAATCCACACAAACCAGCGTAGTAACATACACCCATAATCCCAATACTGCAGGAGACTGGCACAGGATTGCAAGTTTGAGTTCTATCTCAAAACAAAAAGTAGAAAGGGCTTGTGGTTGTAGCTCCATGTGCAGGCTCTGGTTTCAATCCCTAGTACAATCAATCAACCTGCTGGTCAATCAATTAATCAATCAA
Source organism: Cavia porcellus (assembly GCF_034190915.1). NCBI lineage: Eukaryota > Metazoa > Chordata > Mammalia > Rodentia > Caviidae > Cavia > Cavia porcellus. The sequence goes on along the minus strand of NW_026947501.1, from coordinate 37,896,253 downwards.
ACAAAAATCCACTTGAGCTAAATAAGCTGACTGCCAGCTGCTAAATGCTGACCATTTCTGTTACCTTCCTTGAACAACAGCTGTGCAGACCTGTGTGAATGAGTCCTAGGGAAGTCTCCAGGGATTTCGTGAATGAACCAAAATTATTCCAGTGGCAAAAGAGAACAAATACATGGTTCATTGATTTGTTTTAGAAAACATGTGAACGAGCAAATTATACTTAACTCCACCAGAACAACAGTCCTATTCAGCTAGCTGCCCTCAAAAAACCCTGTCTCCAATGAACAGAGGGCATTTAACCACTGTTAAGACTATACTTCAACAAAGAGAGAGTACATAAATAAGGGAAAAGATTTGGGCATGAAAAAGGCTCCTTTTCAAAAAGTAGGAACAGTGAACCATCTACATCAGACTATTCTAAAAGCAATTACAGTGCAAAAACTAACTTAAAAGGAGGTTTTCAGAACTCATCATAGTTTGAAGTCCTCTAAAAGGCTGACTAGTTACAAAACAATCTTTTCCTTAACCTCTCCGAGTACACATTCCAAAGGACAAACCACCAAAGATGGGTATCAAACATCTAAATGGAATTGGTAGAAAATAAACACACCTAGATCCAGTATGAAAGAAAACCACGAGGCGCAGCAGATTCTGCGGAACTGAGCAGAGCTGCCCTTCACACATGGTCTCCTCCTCCTGCACGGTCCTGGAGTCTAGCGTGCCCTCCCTCCCAAAAAGAGATTGGTGACTGGAATTCCCAAGAGGCCAGGTCTGAAGACCTCGATGCACGGAATTTCAAGGACAGGGCCTCTGTGCGCCCATCTGAGGTAGCGAGACCCAGCTTCTATGTCCCCCATCTCACTCTCATCACACAAAGATACTAGTGAAGAACAGGAAGGAAGTGTAGGAAGAGGGAGAAATTCTCCTACAATCCTTTCTGTTCCCACCCACTGTTCAGATTCTCAGAGATCATGAAATCCAGAATAAATAAAATGTTAGACCTGGAAAGACCCGTAGGGCTTCTCCAACCCAACCCTATCACTTTACCAGTGAAGAAATACAGAGAACACATGCCAAAAATAGGCAGATGACCTACACCGGGACACACTGCCTGGACGGAGCAGAACTCATGTCTCTTAAACGCTGCTCACTAACTTAATATCCCCAGCTATTTTATTTTTGAGATAGGGTCTTGCTACATTACCCAGATGGGACTCAAATTTTCAATTTTCTTCCTCAGCCTCCCAAAGTAGTAGGATTATAGTGTGCACCATGACACTTAGCAATTCTTCTAAACCCTGCACAGAATTAAGAACTGAAAATACTATCAAAGGAATTAACTGGCAGTCCTGGTATAGTTTGGAAAAATGGAAAAGGAAAGAAAGAAAAAGAAACAGGGTTAGGGTTAGGGTTAGGGTTAGCATTTGGCCATGGCAGCTCCTAAACTAATTTGTAAAGATATAAAAAAATAAAGTGCTAGGCATGGTGCTAAATGGCTGTTGTTCCAGCTATTTGGGAGGCTCAGGCAAAAGGATCACAAGTTAGAGACGAGCCTGGACAATTTAGCAAGATCTGCCTCAAAAATAAGAAGGACTGGGGATGTAGCTCACTGGTAGGGGACCCACGGGTTCAAGCCCTGGAACCATAAAAATTAAGTTTCAAAAGACTAAAAATTAAAGACCACTGAGCTAAAACATCCTATCTTCAGGCCAGGGACTTAGCTCAGTGGCTCAAACGCTTGCCTAGTAACATGAGTCATGAGTTTGATCCCAGGGACGAAAGAAAAACAGCAACAACAAAAAAACCTATCATCTTCATGCAAAGTGCCCTGCTGCTCAGAGCTCTCCTCTCACCTCACTAAACACCTGAGACTCACACTTCTCCCCGCCAGCCTCACTGCCAGGCTCCTCCAGATTCTTGGAACATTTCTTCAGGACCTTGTTCCATGCGAATGGAAAGCCATCGGTCTAATCCCAAAGGGAGAAAGCAGCAAACTAAACACCTCTGGTATAACTCATCACCCATTAAAATACTCACAAATGTTCTTTAAAAACACAACTGTGTGAAAAATTGAAACAAAGTCACATATCAAGTTTCCGACTTCCCTGTCCAAGGAAAGAAACTGAACACATTCTGGACATTAACTTGAGGACAAACAGGAGAAATGGGCCCTCAGATGGACGGGTGACCCTGGGGTTGTCCCACTGTCTGTACCCAGCTAAATGCACAAGAAGGGAGAGGCGCAGGCCCCAAGAGTGACCAGCAGCGCCAGGCCAAATCCTACCTGCCCTACACAACCTTCCTCAGCGCCTCCCTACGCTGAGACCACAATTCCCACCTAGAAGCCAGCCGGAAGACACAGGAGCCTGTCTCCAGGTGGACACCTACCCTTGGGTCCCTTCCACATGTGCATTCTCCAGAGAAACACCTCAACTTAGGCAGCACGGGGAGGCTCTGCTCCTCACAATCCAAAATTAATAATGTACCAAGGTAGGAAAAGCAACCCAGGGCCCTAAGTGGGCGTGAAGCAGGACACTACTCACGTAATAGGGAAGTTGACGATGGTTGGATTCTTCTCCACGAAGAAGTTGTTCTTAGTGAATCTCTTGATACAAAAGATTAGATATGGAGGCAGCTTAGTAAGCTGGAAGCGCTTCAGGAAGTTCTCCTTGTAAGTCTTGTACTCCTAGAAAGAGGAAAAAACTTACCAAATGAGTCCACCAGTTCAGTGTGCACCAGAGCATGGGCACGAGGTTTTGATTTTAAACACAGTTCTGCCTCACATCTAGACTTCAGAAGACACCTGATCCCAGAATCCATGGAAGAGATTTCTAAGCAAAGCTTAGAAATCTGCTGGAAGCTGATTAAAATACCTTAACTATGGACACCATTTCACCTGGTATACAACTGTACAGTAAACCATTATCATAGCAACGTGGGTACCAGCTTCTATAAGGCAAACAAAACTGTCAGGTGAAAAGATGACTTGTTAAAAGCTGAATTAAAACCACACAAGTCATATTTACTTAATTCATAAAGAACTCCGTGACTTGTGCAGGAGTGAAGAGCCCCAGTTCTCAAGAGTAGTCCTGCAGAAGTGGCCACAAACTTCTGAGGCTCCTCCCTCCTCAAAGGTCCCAAGATTTGGGACTGGGGAGGCAGCTCGATGGCTGTCACTGGCAGGTCACGTTTCCTGAGGGCTTGCTCAGTACACGAGGAAGATGAGGACTGAAGGCCAAGCCAACTGCGCAGCCCATGGGGTGAAAAGCTCAAGGACATGCATCATGAATTTGTTTTTCCTAACACAAGTGTTTATCCATGGTAAAGAGGCGGGCGTGAAAGAATAACCATTACCAGAGACAAAATGTCAGTGGAAGCCTCTGTCTCTGGAGTGAGTTCTGGAGGAATAATAGATTCCTGCGGGGATTCTCCCAAGTTTCCCAGGGGGAAAAATATTTTTTTTTCCTTGAGGGGGTTGAGACAGGGTCTCACTTTGTAGTATAGGCTGGCCCTACACTCACTACGTTGCCTAGGAATGGCCTTGAACTTGAGGCAATCTTCCTGCCTCAGCCTCCTGAGTGCTGGGATTACAGGTGCATGCCTCCATGACGTTCTTGGGCTGGTCTTTTTTTCCCCCAAGGGAAATATTTCAATTTAAAATTACACACATACATACTTTAAAACTATTTTGGTCCAGGTGGTGCACACCCATAAGCCCAGCAATTACAGAAGGCTGAGTTCAAGACCAGGCTGGGCAGCTTAGTGAAGCCTTGTCTCCAAATGCAAAACAAAAAGCACTCTCTGGCTCAATTCCCAGTACCTCATTCTCCCCAAAAAAAGAGTCAAACTATCTAGGATAAAAAAAAAATTAAACTTAGAAATGAAGAAATAGTTGAGCAGATGAAGACAAACTTCTAACTTGAGAAAAGGTATTAAAGTAAGAATAAAATCATTTCATTTCTTTACATTTCAGCTCTGTAATTTTCTTACATTAATACTGATAGTATCATGTCTTTTTAAAGGATGGAAGTGCCTTCCTACCTTCGTGAATTCCTGCTCTAGTACCCGGGGCAGGCAGCAGGCCAGCGGGGCCACATGAGACACACAAGACGGGGCGCTGCACGTTAAGAGCTGCAACTGAAGAGCCTGGGAGGCTCTGCGAATTTTTTTTTTCTTTTTAGTACTGGGGATCGAACTTATGACCTCACACTTAGCAAGGAAGCATTTGAGCCACTGAGCTAAATACCTGGCCCCACATGGTGACTCTTACATACACCAAGCACAAAGGGACTGAGTACCAGCAAGTGACACAGCACAGCCTGGCACACGGGAGGCCCTAGCAGGGACTCAGCCCAGGGAGAGCCTGGGAAGCCCTGGCAGGACAGCTACCTTCTCAGTGATGCCGTTGAATTTGGCCAGGATGTTGAAGAGTGGCACCTGGGGGATGATGAGCTGCTCTTTCTCGTCCTTGTAGAGCGGGGCGGTCGGGAGGTCCAGCGTCAGGTACATAAACGTGGACTCCACCATGGTCTCCTGGTACTCATCATTATGGAGCAGCTGCTCCTTCTCCTCTGCTGGCTGAACAGGAGAGGAGAAAGGGAAGGAGGCAGCGTAAGTGGCACCACCGCACTCAGGGAGTGAGGCGCTGGGTAGGCTCACACACAGCAGCAGCCTGAGCAGATGGCTTTACAAAAGGAGAGCCTTCCCTCTTCTGAGGGATTTTATTTTTATGCCTTTGCACAAAGATTTCTGGAAAAATCTCTGGCTGACATTTCTGGAAAAACACACCAGCACCACTCAGTGGACAGACAAACCCAGCCCACAGACTACACTAACCACAGCCTCCCCAGCTTGGAGCGCTCTGCCACGTGGGGACCCTGGGTGCTGCCACTCGGCAGAGGCTCTGTGAACTTCAGGGGCACGTGGCTGTGTCAGTTCTCTGAGCATCTTGTTGTTGCTCTGAAATCCCTCGGGCAACATACACTGGCCTAAGACCTGGCTCAACCCACTCACCAGATCAGGATGGGGAAGCTTTTTAGTGAAGATCCTCATGGAGCCCTGGAAAACATCGGTCACAATCGCTGTACAAACAAAGCAAAGTACAAGGTCTGTGAGGCTGGGAAGCATGTCAGTACACACTGCCAACCTCTAACTTCTAATGTGAGCCAGTGTCTTGCAGCCTAAACCATAGGTCTCCCTAAAACCAGAAGTTCCCCTCGGTAACAGACAACTCAATGGTTCCTTTACAATTGTTTATTAAATAATTACATCATGTCTGCTCTACGAGACAACTTTTGACCCTCCCAATAGAGGGCCTGGTCCATCAGAGAAAAGCTGTTTGAGATGAATGAATGCTTCAGAGCCTGGGGACACACGAATAACAGAAAACCAGTCCAGCGAGGAACTTCCCTGACCTTGTACTACCTGCAAGGGGAGGCAATGGCCCACCTGTGTTGCCTCAGAAAAGGAGAACAACAAACGAACAGATGGACTGAAATGAAGCAAAGCAACGACACAAAGCACAACCAGGTCCTAGAATCTGCCAGGACACAAGTTAAGAGAACTCAGAAGCAAGGAGCACAGGCTGGAGACGTGAGGTAACAGCCCAGAGCCATTTAGTGGAAAGAGCACCAGGCCACACCAAGACACCTTCGGCCATCAGAACGGAGAAGACACAAAACCCACATTATGGCTCCAAAATGGCTTAGTTGGCTCTGAGGTCTGTAACTAGCAGCTATAATGACACTCAGAAAAAAAGACCTAACACTGCGAAGTGTGAATGCTGAGGGGCAGAGGGAGTCCGGGGCAGGAACCCTGGGACGCAGCCCCAGCCCTCCCAGTTCACTCACGCTGCAGAGCTAGCTTTGACTTTGCTCTCACCTCCAACCTGCCGGCCAGGGGAGCCACCCACCGAGTCCTCCTCCGCTAACTCGTGCACAGGCAGGGGGCTTGGGATCCACAACATGTGGCCCGGCTCTCGGTTCAAAACTGGGTCAGCATCTCCAGGGCACAATTTTACCAGTTTTTGCTGTTTGAAGTTTTTGTTGTGCCAGGGATTGAGCCCAGGGCCTCACACATGCTAGGTAAGCGCTTCACCACTGAGCCACACCCCCAGCCCCTGCTTTTTAATCAACATAACTGTGTACCTACAGGGCATGCAGGGTGGTGTTTCAGTACCTGCACACACAGGTTACTGGCACATCTGTCATTTCTTTGTGTTGGGAGCATTCAAAGTCCTCTCTACCAGCGATCTACACGGTTAACTATCGCCAGCTACGATAATCACAGGTGCTAGAGAACATCAGAACCCACTCCTCCTTTCCAGCTAACTGGCATCTTCTTCCCCGTTTCCCCCCACGTCCTACCTCTGGTAACCACCATGCTACTCCCTTTATAAGACTTTTCTGGTTTCCATAAGTGACAACACATTTACCTTTCTGTACCTGACTAGGAGATAACTATCTTCAAGGGATTTCTGCTTATTAAAAACACCACTGGGGCCAGGCACAGTGACATCATACGTCTATAATCCCAGCCCTCGGAGGATGAGGCAGGAGGATCGCTGCAAGTTCAAGGCCACCCTAGACTACATAGTGAGTTCAAGGGCAGCCTGAACTGCACAGCAAGATCCCATCTCAAAAGAACAAAAACAAAAAAACCCCGCTGGGAATATAACCATATTCTAACAAAACAAATAATGAAAAGCCAGGCACAGAGGTATACACCTGTAATCCCAGCTATTGAGGAAACTGAAGCAGAAGGATTGCCAATCCAAGCCCAGCCTGGACAATTTAGCAAGACCCTGTCTCAAAATAAAAATAAATACAAATATGGGTGTAGTGACACTCCTAGAACTCCAGCAATCAGGAGGTTGAGGCAGGAGGATTACTGCAAGGTGAGACCAACCTGGGCTACAAAGTGAGCCCAAGGTCAGCCTGAACTATGTATGAGATCCTATCTCAAAAGCTAAAAAAATAAAGAAAGAAATGAGGATATAGCTCAGTACTCTCCGGATTCAATCCCCAATACCACCAAAAACACACACAGAAAGAACAATAAAACAAAAACCCTGAAATTATGGAGAGGCCTAGTCTGGAAGAAGAGTGAGTCCATGTGGACAATAGATATCAGCCCCTCGCTCCCCAAAATGATAAATAGCTACAAACAAAAGGATAGGAAGCTGCAAAGATTTCTGGAAAGGAGCAAAGAAGAAACAGCTCCTTTTCTTTTCTTAGTGTCTTTTTGAGACAGAGTCTTGCTATGCAGTTCAGGCTGGCCTTCGGCTCACTTTGTATCCTAGGCTGGTCTCAAACTTGCAGTAATCCTCCTCAGCCTCCCAAGTGCTAGGATCACAGATGTGTGTCACCACACCCAGCTCAAGAACCACTTTTCAAAAGCAACCCTGTGGGGGCATGGTGGCACATGCCTGTAATTTCAGCACTTGGAGGCTGAGGCAGGAGGATGGGAGGATGTCACCATGAGTCTGAGGCCAGCCTGGGCTACAAAGCTGAGTGCAAGGCCAGCCTGAACTGCACAGTGAAACCTCGTCTCAAAAAAACAAACAGAACAGGGGCCAGGTGTTGGGCTCAGCAGTGTAAGTGCTTGCCTTGCAAGCGCATGGTCGTGAGTTCAATCCCCAGTACCAAAGAAAAAAAAAGCAACATGACTTACTCTTCTTTTTCTTCTTTGTGCCCCCCAGCGCTGAATGCAGGGCATTCAGAAACCAAGACAAGAAGTCAACACCATCCCCTGAGAAAAAAGCAAGAGTGGAACACAGTGAAGCTGGGAGGCCTCAGGGGAACCCAGACTACATGCTGGCTGGCCCCACCCCAGCCCCCACCCCTCCTCCGGGCCACACCGCTGGAGGCTCCCCTACCTGATCACTGACGCTGGTGCCCTTCAAGGGCAAGCTCTTCCTCTCCCTAGATGCTTGCACCTCAACGGACCCACAGCAGGAGCCTCTACTATCACTTCTACCCTACACTCTTCTCTCATCGCCTAGTGCTGCCAAACAAGCAAATATCCACTTCTCACTCCAACTTCCTTCTTCCCTCCTCCAGCTTACAAAGATTCCTGTTCTGAATAAGGTGACTCCACAGCTAGCACCGAGAAGGTATCTAGAGCAATAGTTTCTGGGATCAAACACATGGACAACATTCCTGATCCATGCGGTGGGTGCCCAGGAGCCCCCTGCCCAGACACTCTGGGATAATGGCTACTTCCTTACCAAGCAAGATTTGCTTCTATTTGCCTCCTCTCTGTTCACCCTATTAAAATCTCAAAGGCCGTAACATGTCTTTCTTGGCTATCCATGCTGGCACACACCCGTAAGCCCAACACTCAGGAGGCGGAGGGCAGGAAAATCACCATGAGTTCAATGCCAGCCCAAACTGTGGCCAAACACAACCCAAACAATGTTTTTTTTTTAACTTCATTTCCCTAATCCTAAAAGGCTTCTGATGGGGTGGGAGGTGGCTCACTGCAAGGCACTTGTCTAAAAGGCATGAAGTCCTGGGATTCATACCCAGTCCAGCAAAAAAAAAAAAAAAGAAAGAAAGAAACGACCCTACAAACTGAGGACACCCTAGCAAGCCTGACAGTTAGACTCAACGGTCCTACCTAGCACCCAAACTGGCTGTCCTCTGCTCAGAGTTTATCTTAGTTCCCTGAAAAGAAAATATGGGTATGTTTCTTTTTCATAAGTTTTTTTGGTTTATGTCTTATACTCTGAGTAACTTACACAGTGTAACAACTGCTTGCTAGTCTCTTACCAAAAAAAAAAAAAAAAAATAGGGTGAGGTACTCAGAGTAACCTGTTACCGTGGAGATAGGCAAACTGCTAAAAGCCATGCTCAAATAGTTCATTTGAGAATAAATCAGTGGGCTTCTGAGCAATACCTATGATCGATCCTAATGTACCTATTACTCCCTAAAACCCCCAGGGTCCTCTGGACCCCACTCCTTACCTGTTTCCCTTTCCACACCCTCATTCTCCTTTCCTCCTTAAGCACCCGAGACTCTTAAAAGTTCTTGGTTTTCCCCAAGTCATTCTTCAACTAGAAACGTTTTGCAAACACAGATCAAAGGTCACATGTTTGCTTGAAAGCCTTCACTGACTCCCACTGACCCCAGCTCCTGTGGTACCACACACATCAGGAATAGGCCCTGCTCCCCCACTGACCCCAGAACCCCAGGTCCAGCTATTTGCCATCATCTGCACCAGGCACCTCTGTGCTTCTATTGTCCATCCTCTCCTCCGGGAACGTCTATCTCTGAGCTGCCTCCTCCTCTGCCTAACACTCAGGGCTTAGGGCCAGGGATACAGCTCAGCAGCACCGGTGTCTGCTTGCCAAGTACAAGGTCCTGAATTTGATTCCTGGTATGAATAAGTAAATAAACTCGGGGCCAGGCACGATGGCCCACACCTGTCATCCCAGCACTCGGGAGGCTGAGGCAAGAGGATCATTGCAAGTTTGAGACCAGCCTGCACTACAAAGTGAACCGAAGGCCAGCTGGAACTGCATAGTGAGATCCTGTCTTAAAAAGGCAAAAAATAAAAAACAAATTTAAAAAACCTCAGGGCAGTGCTCCTGAACTCTTGCCTTGCTGTACTTCCACATGTTCAACTGTAAGTCCCTGCTCCATGCTTGCTCCTAGCAAGATACTTGTGACAGCAATTAAGACCTCAAAACAGCTCACCGGAGTGCCCTGAAATGGGACATGGCCAAATAAGAAGCACAGGTGGCAGAGGCTTAACAAGGACTGGTCTCTGTCCCAGCCTCCTAGTTTCCCTTAGGCCACACTGTTTATTTTACCAAATGCACAGACTTTCCATTGCACAGAACTTCCTGGGAAGACTGAGCAGGGCCAACTAATCAAGAGAGGAATGAGGACTCTCACTTCAGGCTACTACCAAAAGTTACACATGGTGACAAACAAGTAAGTTTTGTCTGCCAAACTAGCTCTGCTGTCCTCGACTCAGGGAAACACCGATGACTTATTCCTTACCTTGTTTGGTGATCTGAAAAGTCTTTTTGCTGCAAAGGACAACAGCCTGAAGCATCTCATGGGGAGACACATGTGCCTTGAAATTCCGAGGGTTCCACAGCTTCCGCATGAGCTCCCCAAAACGCTGCACCAGCAGGAACATGATATCCCCCGGGGGGCGCTTAATGTTCTTGTAATTATCTTCTTCCAGAAAGTAGTTCCGAAGAGGAGGGACATTAGACAGCGCCTAGAATCAAATGCTGGTTAATCCAAAGCCCCTCTCAGGACCCCTGGGAGCCAAGCTCTTGAGACTGTCTTCTAACAGAATCTTAAGGCCTGGAGTAACCTTAAAGAGGTCAAAGTGGCAGACCCTCAGGGAACCCTATCGGGGCCCACATTACAGAAATACTCCACACTGAAGCCCACACAAAGCACAGTTCAGACACTGGGCAGATGTGGATATCACAAAGGAGCTAAAAAAAAAGAAGTATTAAAAACCTGTATGCAGGAGCTAGGGATTTAACTCAGCGGCATAAGCACCTGCCTTGCAAGTATGCGGTCGTGAGTTTGATCCCCGGTACCGATAAAAATGAAAAAGACAAAAAAAAAAACCTGTATGCACTTATTTTATATTTTCCTTCTGTTCTGTCTGTGATAATGCCAAGCTTCACAAGGTACTAAGGCTGGAAACGCACATAGTGCTCTTTCTTTCATCATCTATTTTGCTCAGAGTAGAAAGAACCATTTTGGGCACGGGTCCTCATCTTCAATGCCACATTAAAATAAAATGAATTTGATCTGAATAAAATTTGATGTTTCACCAAAATAAAACCATATAATTATTGTGAATGCATAGGAAGGAGGGAAAATGATCAAGTCAGATGTGGTGGCACACACTTATAACATCAGCACTCTGGGAGGCTGAGGCAGGAGGATCACAAGCTCAAGTCCAATCTGAGCGAATTAGCGAGACTGTCTGAAAATTTAAAATAATCAATAAAATAATGAAAAGGTCGGGCATGTAGCTGAGTAATGAGAAGGTTCAGTGTTCTGTAAAGAAAAACAGAAAAGAGCAAGGCAAGAAGGTAGGAAGGAAAGGGAGAAAAAGAAAATTAAAGCCAGGCATGGTGGTGCACACCTGCAATCCCAATACTTGGGAAGCTGAGGCAGGAAGATCGCTGAGTTCAAAGTTGGCAAAGTCTACCACCTATCGGTCTCATAGCTAAACAGTGAGTTCAAGACCAGCCTGGACCTCACAGCAAGACCCTGTCTCAAAATAAATTAAAAAGCAGCAAAAAAAAATATGATTGGAAATAGGAAGACAGACTGTGTAGAGACTGAAAGGGTTTCTGGGGATAGAGGGAGATGCAAAGGAAGAGAAGACAAAGTACAAAGGTCAAGACGTAATCTGGAAAGGCACTAACTCCTACCAATCCCCGAGCCTACCTGAAGGACAGCATTGGCATAGTCATTGGCCTTTATGTTATTCAGTCCCACAATACCCGGCAGGTAAGTAGTTCCATCATATGCCCGGGACAGTTTGGCTTGCTTGTCCAAGTTTGCAATCTGCTGCTTTGTGAAAGTAGGTTTCAATACATACTGGAGAGAAAAAAAAAATTCTAATAAGTTGCTTTACAGTTGTAAACAGAGTTCACAAAATGTCTGCCAAAACCAAAAGTAAAAATGCTTTAGTCCTGAACATTTAACCATACAAGAACCTCAACAAGCCAGGCAGGATGGTGCACACCTTTAATCCCAGCACTCAGGAGGCTGAGGCAAGAGGATGCAACACTCAGCTCTCTAAAACATGTAAGAGAGCAAGGTGTGGTATCACATGCCTGTAATCCCAGCCTTGGTGACACAGTGAGTTAAGCTTAGCCTGAACCGCATAGCAAGACCCTGTCTCAAAAAGAAAAAGAACACAAGAGTCCAGAGTCTTAACTGGAAAGTCATCCACAAGGGCAAAAGTACTTAGCAGCTCCTCCCTTCTGGGAAGGACAGAGGACTTCAGGATCCATGGGATTAAAGGGGTAGGATCTTCCCAGAGTTGTGACAGTCACTATGTCACAGACTAGACAGCGGTCATCAGGAACTTGCTCTGACTCCTTGAAAAGTACTCTGGTTTCTCTCTCTCTCTCTCTCTCTCTCTCTCTCTCTCTCTCTCTCTCCCTCCCCCAACCCCAGGGGAACTGGTTCCCAGGGAGCCCTGGACAGCTCACACAAGAGTTGGCCCTGAACCAGGCCTGTGGCACACGCACCGTGATATCCTCCAGTGAGGAATCGATGATCTCATAGTTGTCTGGGAGGCAGTAAAACTTGAGGGTGTGGAGGTTGAGGAAGACGTGGTGGCTAAACTGGACGCTGTGAATATAGGCGTGAGACTTCAAGCCCCGGCCTGCAGGGAAGGGTGAAAGGCTGTAAGAGAAGGGTGGATCCCAGAAAGGCACAGAGCAGGTTTGCTCCTCTTCCTCCTTTTTATACTGGAACACGTTAAAAGCAAAGACAAAGCATTATACCATCTGCAACAGGAATCTCTTGCATGAACTCTCATCACCAAACAGTAGCAAGAGAGAACAGCACAGTAATTGCTTCAATCCAAATGGCATTAAAACACTGGTTGGGGCTGAATGTAGTGGCACACATCTGTTAATTCTAGCCCTCAGGAGGCCAAAAGGGGAGGATTCAAAGTTCAAGCCCAGCCTAGGCTATGTGGCAAATTCAAGGTCATAAACTACATAGCAAGATCCTATCTCAAAAAGCCAAAAAAAGAGGGACACCAATTAGGAAAATTAATTTCAGTGTAAATCTACATGTACACACATACACACACAAGCTAGTATCCTATGTATCAAAAACTACAACTGTACCCTACAACACATCAGCATCTCCTAACACAGTCTATCACTCAGCCCTTGATTTCCTTTTTTTTGAGACAGTTTTTCACTCTGCAGTTCAGACTGGCCTCGAACTCACTCTGTAGCTCAGACTGGCCTCGAACTCACTGCAATCCTCCTGCCTCAGCCTCCTGAGTACTGGGTTTACAGTCACACGCCACTGTGCCTGGCTGCAGTCTTCAGTTTCCAAATGCCACGATCCTGCACATATGCACTTTGTTCACACTGCCACTCCTTCCCAGTACCTCTTCATTCACTCACTCACACCCTGTGGGCCCTGTTCCAGTACCATCACACCTGCTTCACAAACAGCACAACCCAGAGCTAAGCCCAGCCCACCTCCCCTCTGCCATCTCAAACACTCCAGCAACACTGCCCTTGGCATGTTCAGCTCCTACCCTCCTTGTCCACTCACTGCCTCAATCTAGCACGTATCTTCATACTCTGAGAGAACTTATTGATTGCTTTGAACTCTTTGTGAGAGTAAAGAATATAATTTCTATCTCTTTTGAATCCCCTGCTCTCTGATGCGTACATAGCATTTACTTGGTCTGAAGGAGTTGAAATAATAAATTTCCCAAAAAGACCTTGGAGCAAAATGATTCTCAAAACAAAAAAAGACCTGCAGACCGCTCTGAAAAGTTGGGTTTATGATTCATGACAATCAGTTACCTTGGAAGTACTTGCCGCACACCAGACAGGCATATGCATTGATATGCGAGAGGGAGATAGAACACAGTTTCTCAAAGTCAAAATCCAACACGCTCCTGAGAGAACCAAAACATGGGACACAAAAACACACAGTTAATAAGGAGGAAGGTCTAGGAGGGCATGCAAAGGAAGCAGAGAGGACTCCATGTCCCACCGTGTCACATAGTATCCTTTGGAGAATGGTGACAACCAGATAAAAGCCGTAAGCGGCACCTGGCCCTCCCACTGCCACCCGCCAGGCCCAAGGCTGCACCCGGCCCCTCTTTCTTGTTAGATGTAGTTTATAGTCACCCTGGATTCTGCACCAGTGGATTCAACCAACCACAGATTAAAAATATTTGGGGAAAAGTTACATCTGTAACTAAACAAATACATACCTTTTTCTTCTTTCTCATTAATCCCTAACCAAGATAGTATGACAGCTATTTATACAGCATTTACACTGCATTAGGGGTTAGGAGTCTGCAGATGATTTTAAGTATTAACAGGACAGGCACAGACTATAAGCAAACATGACACCACTTCATTTCATGGTTCTGATGATCAGTTTGGGGTTTTACGCAGTATTGGGGATTGAACCTAGAGCTTCATACATGCTAAGTAAGCACTCTACCACTGAGTTACCCCTCAGCCCCACAATGCCTGCCTTTTTGTTGTTCATTTTTTTAAGACAAGGTCTCACTATATAGTTCAAGCTGGCATCAAATGCACTATGGAGCTCAGGCTGTCTTTGAATTTGTGATGACCCTCCTGCACCAACACACCTGGCTCATGATGCCATTTTTATAAAAGGGTCTTACAGGTCCACTGATTTTGATATCCATTGAGTCTTGCTACCAACTCCCTATGGATACCAAGGGACAAATGTATTTATAAACACTCAAGAATCTTCTAGCCAGGCATGGTGGCACATGTCTGTAATCCATCCCAACACTCCAAGAAGCTGAGGCAGAAGAATCTCCACAAGTTCATGGCCAGCCTGAACTACATAGTGAGACCTTGTCTCAAAAACAAAAATCTTTCATTAGTCACTTTCTCTGAAGGATGTTCGACTAAAATAACAGAACCCCAAAAGCAGTGTGAGGCAAGACCATAAAAAGAATGTACATACTCTTTTGTAGAAATATTTTGTTGTCCCTAAGAACAAAGAAAAATCGTGAAGAACTTAAAGTGTCTACTCAAGTATAAAGTAATTTTTTTTTTTTTTTTATCAGTACCAGGGATTGAACTCAGGACTGCCTGCTTGCAAGGCAGGCGCTTATGCCGCTGAGCTAAATCCCCAGCCCCTATAAAGCAATTTTTAAAAAGGTATAAAATAACAGTAAGTACTAGAAAGGAACAAAAACTTTACATCCACTGATATAACCCTAACTAACTGCAAACAATCCTGTGCAGTTGTGCTAATAAAGGGATCACTAACTCATGTGTCTACTAACAATTAAGTTTAAAACAATTAAAATAAAGCTTAAAATTCAGTTCCTAGACTAGAAATGTAGCTCAGTGGTAGGGAGTCTGCCTGGCACACATGCCCTGGATTCAATCTGCAACATTACACATGCCAAAACCCAGTTTCCCAGCGGCAAAAGCCACATTCCAAGTGTTCAAGAGCTGGTGTGCTTCAGCCAGGCATGGGCGCACACCTCCAATCCTAGCATTCTGAGAAACTGAGGCAAAAGGATTGCAAGTTCAAGCCCAGCTCAGGCAATTTAGAAAGAACTTGTCTCAAAATAAAGGGCTGGAGGCCAGGTATGGTAGTGCACCCCTATAATCCCAGCAAGAAGCCAAGGCAGGAGGAAGACTGCTTCGAGTTCAAGACCAGCCTGGGCTATATCCATAGCTCAAGACCAGTCTGAACTACAGAGCAAGACCATGTCTCAAAAAAAAAAAAAAATTAAAAGGCACTGGGAATGTACCTCAGTAGAAGGCCTTAGGTTCAATCCCCAGTACCCCACTACCCCCACCACCGCCACCTGCACACACAAAGCAATTCCATTACAGCAGAAAGTTCTACCCTTGAATATAAGTTGAAATACACTGTAAAAGGTCATGTGGGAATTAGAGAAAGTAATACTATGAGGGGGTAACTAGCTCTGCATGCAAATAAATTTTGTTTTTGTCTGAACCTTAGGCACCTTCCTCATCACCAAAACACAATACCTGCTATCCCACAACTCAGAGAAGAGAGGTTTATTTGGCTCACAGTTGACAATGAGTTAGGCCCAAAGTTGGCTGGGTCCAAGGCAGAAATGGCCTTGGCAGTGGGCAGCTGCCTCCCATGACAGCCAGGAGACAAGAGAAAACCCAGAGACAAGTACAGCCCTTTTTAGGGCAACCCATTTGCCAGCAGGCTCCCCTCTCCTCTGGCACTCAGCTGAGAGCTCATCAACGCATGAATTCACTGCTGAGCAGAGCCCCGCCTTGATCCAACCACCTTCCAAACACAGGAGCCTTTGGGGAGATGTTTGCAATGTAAGCAAGTACCTGGTATACACTGATGCTGAAGAAAGATTTAAGTCTGGAACTGTTATTTCAAGTATATTATGCATTCTCTTATTCCAAAATACAAATTTACAGTGAGGCAAAGGTTTTTTATTTTTGCAGAACTGAGAATTCAACATAACACCTTCACAGTACACTGGGCTGCATCCCCAGGCCTTTTGCTATTTTGTGACAGGGTTTTGCTAAGCTGCCCAAGCTGAACTCCAACTTGCCATCTTCCTGCCTCAGGATCCCAGAGTGCTAAGCTAAGAGTCCTTTATGCAAGTGCTCACCCTTAAATGACATGTGGTGACATTTCTACAATATACACTCTGTCATTCTTGGGCAGTAAGTTTTAAAAGGAGGAAAATTTGTGAATATGGGGTGTGGCGGCACATGCCTATAATCTCAGCACTCTGGGAGGCTAAGGCAGATTCCAAGTTTGAGCCTATTCTATGTAACTTGGCAGCTCAGTGAGATTGTGTCTCAAAATACAAAAAAGCTTGGAATGTAGCTCAGTGGGAGGCCCTGGGTTCCATTCCCAATACTCCCCTCTCCCAAAAAACTGTGCTGTTATTTGATGCATCATCCAAACAATTTTGTGTGGATTCCATTTTTCTTTTAGAGCCTTCAACCTCTCTACCCTACTGACCTGTTAATGGTATCCAGGTACGGGCAGTGGCGGCTCCTCCGGTCCTCAGAATCCACACGGCCATTCTTTGCTGAGAAGAAAACCATCACAGGCTTTGAAAATAAAATAAGGAATATGTACTCAGAGTCAACTACTATTACAAAGAAACACAGAAGTGGGAAAATCTAACCAAGAAAAGCTCCTAAGCCAGGGACAGTGGCATGCACCTATGATCCTAGCTATTCAGTGGGCTGAGATAGGTGGAGCACAAGTTCAAAGTCAGCCTGGACAATTTAGCAAGACCATGACTCAAAATAGAATAAAAATGGGCCCTGGGGTTGCAGTACTGAGGATGTAGCTCAGGGGCAAAGTATCTACCTAGAGGCAGGAGACCTTAGGTTCAGATCCCTAGTACTTGAGAAAAAACATCTACTGAGGCATGAAATACACCATACATGACCAGATAAATTGAATGTCAATGTCCATGCAGTTTTTAACTTTCTGTAGAGTTTTTAGCTTTTTTGTTTCTTTCTGAGACAAAGTCTTGCTATGTGGTTCAGGCTATCCTTGAACTTACTATATAGCCCAGACAGGCCTTGAACTTGTGGTCATCCTCCTGGGTGCCAGGATTACAGGAATGCACGATCACATCCAGCAACACATAAATTTAGTTTTTGTTGTTGCTTTTGTTCTTTTTTATTTTGAGACAGGGCCTCACTGGCTAGCCCAGATTAGCAACAAACTTGCAGCAATCCTCCTGCCTCAGCCTCCCCAGTGCTGATTACAGACACCACTATGCCTGGATTTATTTTTTTATATTGAGACAAAGTTTCCCTAAATTGCCAAGGTTGGGTCTGAACTTTCAGTCTTGCCTCAGCCCATAACTACTGGAATGACAAGTGAGTACCACCACACTCAGCAACACGGAAGTACAGTTTAAAGAGTGCGTTCCTGGCCCTTCACCTGTACGGGCATCCCCCTGGCACATCTATCACTAGAAGAATTCTGACAGAGCTGAGATTTTTACCCTACATTCTAGCTCTGTTAAGTTTAGTTTCATGGGTGCTGATGAAAATCTGTGACTACTGGGTCTAAAACAAAGGGTAGTATTATCACAGCAATAGCAATTAAAAAAAAAAAAAAAAGAACGCTAAGCTTAAAGAAACTAAACCTTTTTTAACCGGTTGTGTGGCTGCCTCCCCTTTCCTGTTCACTGCCCCTAACATTCTTCTTGTGACAACACAGCAAGAAGCAGTCTCTGGCTTCAGTGTGCGCAAAAACAAAAACAAAAGAACAAAACAAAAAAACAGGAGAAGCTGATGGAGAACAGTCTTCTAAACTATTCAACCTAAAAAGTGGTACATAGCCAGTAATTTAGTCAGATGTCCAGGATTCAGGCTGTCAGCTGGCCCAGGCTAGGCATCCGATAAAGGCAAGCTGCTGCTGTTACCGTGCTTAAAATACTATAACTACATTATTAACACTTAGTACTGTCTTCATTAAAACGAAGTCACGTCTGGATTCCACTTCCCCGCCCCGCTCCTGTCCTTTCTAGGCAGGCAAGCAGCGGAAGGTTAGAAAGAAAAAAGGATGCGAAGGTGGAACCTGCGCCCGGCCCGGCCCCGCGCACCTCGCACCTCCCGCTCGGGCTCCGAGTCCTCGTCGGCCTCACGTTCCCGCTTCACCCGCACCGCCGGGACTGGGGGCGCTGGGGCATCCCGCACACTCGCCGGCTCGACCTCCCGCTTCACGCGCACCGGGCTGCCTCGAGAGCTTGGCACCTCGGGTTCCCGCTCCCGATCTCGCTCTCGCTTTACGCGACCCGAGCTGCTCCGCGACTCGGACTCGCGCTTCCCACGGGTGGAACTACGAGACTCCCGTTTAGACCGACTAGACATCGCTACTACCGGCCGAGGGATCGGCGCAGGCGCCGGACACGTTTGAGCGCGCGTATCACAACCAATCAGCAGCGGGACTAGTATCAAGCCCAAAGCTCTCTACGAGTCGGCAATAGGGACAATTCGCGCCGTCAGAAACTTACTGGTGGCTCCTGATCTTACCTGTCATTTTTTCTCAAAGAGATGAAAACATCTTGTGAGCTATGAAATTTTCTGGATAGTGAAAACTGTCATTAGATTCTAGATTTTTTTCTTCCCAGTAGCACAAAGAATTATATTAAAGGGCCATTATTACAAAAATCTCTTTATCAACATTTATAAGACTAAGGAGTGAACAAATAAATCAAAATGCTGTTACATATCGCCACAAGTTCGAGGCCAGCGTAAACTACATAGTGAGCCGTGTCTCACAAACAAAAAGAAAAAAAGAAAAAGTGTATACACATTTGAGTAAGTGATCAAGTGATTCGATCAGTAAAGAGGTAGGAAGACTAATCCATACCATGTTTCTTCAAGACATTGCATGCCTCCAAACCACCATCACGAGGTTGTCTCGCTCATCCTTTTCTCAGAGTGATGATTCTTCCCAAGAAAGGAAGCCATATCCCTATATCATTTCCTTCACACAGAAATGTGGCAACTTTAATTCTACATTTAGTGAATTCTTGGTATCAGAAAGCGCAAACATTCTGCCAAGGAGCATTTACTGTATTGTATTTTTTGATCCAGCCCTATTGTCAGGTATGTGGACAGCTCATTCTTCGGTCTCACACAGTAATAGTCCATTGTCTATCCAGACATAAGTATCTGGATTCATTCATTGTTTTGGAAGCTAGAGATAAACACAGGGCTTCTTGCATACTGAGCAAAATGCTCTGACTTATACTGACTTAATATCCCCAGCCTCCTTTGTCCCTGTTTTAAAAAGTACTTGTTTTTTTTAACCGAATGTGATGGCACATAACTGTAAAGCAGGCACTTTGTAGGCTGAGGTAGAAAGATCTTAAGTTCAAGCCCAGCCTGGATAACATGGAATTTAGCACGATTCTATCTCTAAATTTAAAAAGGGCTGACGACATAGTTTAGGGTGAAGGCCCTGGGTTTAATTCCCAATACCGGAAAATAACAATAATAACATTTTAAAAGTAAGGCTCGAAAATTATACACCTCAAAAGTTCTGCCTCCTCTAGCAGGGACAGATAGTTCCTGTGTTCGGTGGGTGACCAAGTGGGCCGCAGCTGGACAGCACGGATACCAATGAGGCTGCACAGGGAGCACCAATCAGGCACTGTGCTGCTTCACAACCTATTTGTAGCAGAAGCTTCCGGTGTGTTCACTTACAATTGAGGAAACTGAAGTTAATCAGGTTAATAAGTCAACCAAGGTCACACAGCTGGTGTAGGAGTACCATCTATTGCCAGAAAGAGGACTGATGTTAATGAATGTCATGAGCGGTTTATATTTTTTGAATTTTCTGTTGTATCAGCTGTAAGCAGAAATCTTTGTTCCTTATTGATAATGTTACCAAGAAAAAAAGCCGGGCACGGTGACACAAGCCTATAATCTCAGCACGCTGGGAGGATCACAAGTTTGAGCTCAGCCTGGACAAATAAATGACTGAGTGAGCCTGACTGAAAAAACTAAAAGGGCTGGGGGTGTAGCTTAGTGCCAAAACCCTGGTTCAATCCCCTGTGGTAAGAAAAAGAAAAAAGAAAAAAAAAAAGGAAAAAGGAAGACAAAGAAGAGAAGAAACAAAGGAAGAAAGAAGAAAGACAGGAGAGAAAGAGAGACAGAGACAGAGACAGACAGAGAGAGACAAAGATGGCAAATAGAAACAAGCAGCAGAACAGAGACAAAGAGCCAAAATAGCCCCGCCCCGGGGGTGGAGCCCTGACACGCCCCCATCGTCACCCCGCCCCATCCTTACCCCGCCCACAAGCTGCGCGCGCAGCGACGTCTCGGGAGACCGGAAGTTCTGGCTCAGGGGCGGAACCGCTCCGAGCCCCTCTCCGTAGGGCTATCGTTGGGGACGTTGAGGCAGCGGCAGCTTTGCGTCCAGAACTCCAGATGGAGGCGACCCGGAGCCCCCGGCCAGCGGTCTGTTGTAAGCCCGGCGGGCGGCTGGACATGAGCCACGGCTTCGTGCACCATATTCGACGGAACCAGATCGCTCGGTACCTCCCTGCCCCGCCGTCACCGACACAGCTGGCCTGGCCCGGCTGGGTCCCGCCATCGCTGACTCCTGCTCGGCTCCCCGCAGGGACGACTACGATAAGAAGGTGAAGCAGGCGGCCAAGGAGAAAACCAGGAAGCGGCACACGCCCGCGCCCACAAGACCCCGCAAGCCGGACCTACAGGTGTATCTGCCGCGCCGCCGAGGTGAGGGTCGCTCGACATGCCCCTGCCCTTTGGGGAGGACCGGGCTTGGCTCTCCTCCCCTCTGCCTGGAGCCTGCACCTCAGCGGACCCCACACAGGAGAACTGGGAAGGCCCCGCCTCGACTAAGCATTGCTTATTGCGTAGAGTACCTGGGAACTGGCATGGGACCCTTTGTCTACCAGTTTGTGCCACTGTAATCTGGGTTGGCAGTTCTGCTACATATCAGAAAGCTTGGCACCGGTGTAAGCGACCAGGACATAATTACGGAATGAACCTAGAAAAAAGAGCCATTTCCCCAGATTCCTTGTGAGCTAGAGGTCACGGTAAAAAATGTTGTGTGACACTATTAAGCGTTCTTTAAAGTGACTTAAGTGTTGCATATATTAATCCGTTGAGTCTGTAGGACCCCATAAGTTGAGAGCTCTTGTCATTTGTTTCACAGTTAGGCAGCAGGCACAGAGAGGTTAAGTCTCATGCCGGAAATCTCAGACCTAGTAAATGGCAGAACCTGGATTTAAACCCAGGGTCAGCTCTGTCCATCCTTCCATCGCCTTCCCGTCCTATTTGCTGAGCCGGTGTGCACTGTGTACCTTCTTTGTGAGAGCACTGTGCTGGCCCCAGAGTAGAGACGCAAAGGAAGGTGAAATGGGCCCAGTAGACAGCACAAGAAACACACACACTCACACACTCACTCTGTGGGCCTATCTGAAGATCAGGGATTTCTTTTGCCACATTATTCTCCACTTAATCTCTGGGCAAGGGCTTCTGCAGCATCGCACCCCCCCTCCCTCTCATTCTGGTTCATCCTTCCAGATAGCTCTGCAGCAGCTTCAGTCAACCCAGACTGTGAGGAGTCCGGTGAAAGCAGCAGTAGTGGTGGCTCCGAGCCAGAACCTTCGCGCTGTCAGCTCTTCTGCTTAGAATATGAGGCGGACAGTGGAGAGGTCACATCGGTTATCGTGTATCAGGTACGCCTTATGGAGACAGCTGCAGCCAAAAGGCCCTGGGCTGTGGTAGAAATCACTGCCAGAGCCTGAGCCACTGTCTGCATCCGGGCCACTGGGAAGCCATTGCTCCACACAGGAATATAGGACTGCTGGGTGATGCTGACATACATTGATTCTCTTTACGGGGAACAGAGAGGAGTTGCAGCTCCCTCACTGAGAATCACTGTTACAGGGGATGCCTGAGACATGACAGGCACTGGCCAGAAACCTTGAGCCAACTGGAGTTCTGTGAGAGTGTGGTCTAGGAGCAGGGCAGGTTGCCTTTCTGAAAAAGGCCAGGCCCTGAACTTGCTGACTCTTCCTCCACATAGGATGATGACCCAGCAAGGGTCAGTGAGGAGGTGTCGGCACACACGCCTCTGGATACACCCATGCGAGAGGCCCTCAAGTTGCGTATCCAGGAGGAGATGAAAAAGCGCCAGAGCCGACGCTAACTAGGTGGAAGGTGTGCTTTCCAGGTTGGAATTACTACTTGAGGAAGACTTCTGCCCAGGGAGATCACTTCCAGTTTGGAGGTGGCAGGGCCAGTCTGTTTGATCTTGAGACCCAACCCCTGCTACTTCCACAAGGGTGTTGCAGGATTATACCTTGCCCACCTTACATGTTGACACAGTTGCCTGCTCTAACATCCTGGAATCGTTTGAAAATTTTGTGTGGCTAACTTGTTGTGGAAGCGGAGAGCTAGGGGAGCCAGGGTTTATGAAGCCTTTTAGCAGCATGCTGCTTGCTGTCTACTGAGGCCATATGCCTGGTCATTCCGTGAGCTGTGTTATTTTATGGTTCTTTTTCATGTTTTTGTTCACTTCCTGTCATCATGTCCTAGATTGTTTTTTTCTCTTCCCCTTTCCCTCTTTTTGTTTCCAGTAGAATTGACCCCTTCTCCCCTTCCCTTCAACAAGACTGTGCAGCTCCACTGCTCAGGTATTCGGAGATGAGAGGGTCCTGGAGATTTGCCATTTCTAGCAAGTTTTCCAAATGGTTCTGATACCAGTGCAGCAGGAGACAGACCTAGGTTTCTGAGGCCTCCTTGGAGGAGGGTCTCCTCCGTCCATGGCTTTTCTTGGTTGCTTGCAATCTATATTGCCTCAGTAAGGTCTTGGGCTTAGTCTATAAGGATTTCTTGCAGTTAAACCTGCCTTGGCTAGGGCTACAAAATTCTAGCTTTTGATCTCATCACCAAGTATAAACTCTCTGTTCAGGCTAAAGGGAAACCAAAACAACCTTAAAACTGGCTCTCCAATTGTGTCTTAACAGTCTTAAACATATATTTGAAGTGAAATTCAACATTAATAATAATTTTATGTTTGGAGCCTTAATTTTAAGAAAATTCCTAAATAACGCATGCCCTCCAGCCAGACCTGGTGGTACACACCTATAATCTCAACACCCAAGAGGCTGAGCCAGAAAGATCACCGTGAGTTCAAGCCCAGTGTGGATTACATAGTGGGCTCAAGGCCAACCTGGACTATATAGTGAGACCCTATCTCAGGGGAAAAAAAAAAAACCCTAGGAGGTAAAGTAATTTCCCTTTTGTCTACTCCATGTTTTCTCCTTTGCTACTTCTCAGCAGTATGTAAATGCTTAAAGATATTTAAAGTATCCCAACATTAGTAATGCTGTTAACTACAGAATTTTAAAAGAAATAGTGCTAAGGTCCTCCAAGAAACCCAGGTCCTCTTGTCTGGGAGGCATCTCTACCAATGGGCAAAGCCCCTAGCCTCTAGGAAACATTTTTTTCTTTTTTTTAACACAGGGCTTTTAAGAAGGCTGTGGATATAGCACAGTGGTAGAGCACATAGCTAGCATATAGAAAAAAAGGGTTAAGCTAAGGTCTAAAGTCCACAGGACATCCTGTGCAGCAAAGTGTTTGTTCTCCAGCAAATCAGCTTACCCTCAGTAACTTACAGTGTTGAGTATACATGAGCTTGTGAGCTCTAAGACTTAGTGAAAGCAAAATCCCCTAACCCAGGGGTTCCTGTACATCAGGGTCTAAAGAACAGTCTGTTTCATCTCAGCAGCTTTTATTTTAAAGAACACCTGGGGGCACTGTTGGTTCGTGTCCTCACCCTTGGAAACCAGCCCCCTCAGAAATGGGGCAAGGCAGCTACTTCAGCCACACCGTTAAGACTTTAAGCACTGTGAACCACAGTGTGCAGTGCCCGAGGAATGCTGGGACAGTGAGTGAGGTGGCAGTGAGTTAGAAGGGCCTGGTTACAAAGGTGGCCAGGGACCAGAAAGCTCCAGAGCCACAGTGTTGGCCTATGGTAAGTGCCTTCAACTTGCTGCTGCCCAGGGCTCAGTTCTGTTTTCAGAAGAGAAAATCATTGCCTTCTACTTACACAACTGTGCAAGAAGTGCCTTTGGATTTACAGTGTTAACTGTTCTCCGTAACCTCTGGGCCAAACCCTAACCCTCTTCCTGCAGATTAGGGGCCCAGTTATTTTAGTCTTCCAGCTCTTCAACAGATTTTATGACTTGCAACATAGAATTTCCCTGGAACTTTGATTTCTTAGTCTGGAAATACTTTTGGGGTCTGTCTTCTCACAACTCAAATCATCTATTTCCTGGTTTTATTATTAAAACCTAGAAAAGACCTGAAAAGTACCTCATGGATACCTGCAGCTTTAGCCTCCATTCCTGTCTCTTGGAAAGGGCAAGGTATTATGTACCTGTTGTGTACTTTATGTATCCATCATGTAATCCTTACAAAGCCTACTCCAGTACTTATGGAAACTCTTTGCTCTTAACCTTTTTTCCTTGAGGTATTTTGCTTGTCAAATACAAATACAATATTTTTTGCCCAAGAGAGCACTGTAATTCTTACCTAAGTATGCAGTATACAGTCCAGCTAATTCACTAGACTTGCCACCAAACATCTTTGCCAGTTTCAAAAACATATTTTGCCATCAATGAGCACGTTTCTTAGAGGCTGTAGAGATGAGCAGTGGCAGCAGCCTTGGGTTAACTGGAACTTTCCAACAGGCTGATTTAGAATCAGACATTCATTTGCCTCTATGTTCTGGGCTATCTTTTAAAAAGTTCATCTCACTCAACAAGGAGTGCTGGTCCCTTAACTGAAAGTAAGCCTGGATCCTAAAGCTTTGTGTTTTGTGAGCCACAGTAAAGGAAGCTGGTGCACAGAGGCTTTGGGCCAGGCTTGCTGGAGCACCCCTGCGCTCGGGAGGCTGACGCAGGAGAATCACCACAAGTTAAGGCCAGGCTGGGCTACATAGGCGAGGCCAGCCTCTACTACATAGGAAGAACCTATCTCAAAAAAAAAGGAATAAGCACAGATTACTCTCCTACCTGTCAGCCCTTTGGAATAACCACCAGGAATGTTGACAGTTATTTGAAACATTGTACCTCCTTTAGATCCCTGCCCCCTGTCTGAGAAATCACATAGCCATAGGCACCCATCCCACCTCTTCCTAGAAGTTGGAGTGATACTAGAAATCAGAACTTCTTGAGTGAATGGCTCCTTTGCCTGGTCAGAGCTAACACAACAGGAATCCGGTGGTACTGGCTGCGTTGTGGTGCTAAACATTAAAAAGCCATACATTTTGCTTTCTTGTTTCATATTCTGCTGTGTGTGGATGAGTAAAATGAATGTGCAAATTACTTGAAAATCCAGAAGGGTATTTTTCAGATACAGTATTTTTTGGTAACCAATAAACTATTTTTACAGCATTTGTTTTTGCCAGGAGTTGTGCAATCATTTGTGTACATGGGTAAATGGAGATTAAATGGCTGTCCTGAGGTCATTCCCGGAATCAGTAGAGGAAATCTCATCTCTTGCTTTGCTTTACTACTTTAGAGCCTATCCTGGTTGAAGCCTAACAGCTAGGCTCACCTAGCAGTAGAATTGGAAGGGATTTTTAAAGACATTCTAGGCCTGCTTTTTACCTGATACATGCTTGTCCACATCTTTTATCAAGTAGTCATAAAGAGTCACTCCGTCCCAAGGACCTTTATCTTGAAGTAATTCTACTTCAGGAACTAAATGTTACTAAAGTAATATTGTCATATTAAGCCCAAAAGTGCCTCCAAAGTCTCACCTCTGTGTCATGCCAGAACAGCCTTCACCCTGATGACTAGACAGGAATGCATACTCAGCTCAGGACGACACAGTAAGTACTGAGCTGCACTTTCCAATGACGTGTCACAGCCCCATTGGATAAAGAAGAAAAGGGCCCCTGCTCAGGTGAGAACACAGCTGGATCGGAAAATAATGCCTCAGTGTGAATTAGAGGCATCCTTAAACCCCCAGTGTAGTGGTGGGCCTCTCCTGAAATCTCAACACTCCAGAGGCTGAGGCAGGAGAATCACAAGGTTGAGAACACCCTGGACAGCTAAAACTTGAATCAAAAAAAATAAAAGAGGCATCCCTTTGACTCTGAGTTTAGCAGAGGTTGGCTGGATTTTATGCCCTGGCCTATTCAGCCAGGTGTTCTTACACAGTGATCACTCTGCATCTCCACATTTCCTGGCCCTGCTTGAACTAGTCCTGATGTGAGTGGGAAAAGGTTTCCTGCTCCCTAACTTCTAGTGGGGACAGAAGGTTCCACTTCTACCCTCATTGGGGTCTAAGAGGTCTATCCCTTTTTGCAGCATTGGAATTTATTTTGCTCCATTTCTGTACAGTCCAGGGTCCTGTTTCTGCACATAACCTTTGCCTCACCAAGGTTGCTGTTTCCTGTTTTTGGCAGTCTGGAGCCACCCACCTTTGGGTTAATGATCTGCCCCAGAGTGGTCTCACAGAAGCTGTACCACATGTGGAGGCTGCCTTTTAGGCAGAGCCAGACACACGACTGATAAGTGAATGAAGTATATCTGCCCTTTCTATGATGAAAAGACTGACCAGCAACCCTCTGGGAGGCTGAGGCAGAAGGACTGCAAATTCAAGCCCCTCGGGCAATTTTATGGTTTGGAGAAACCCTGCCTCAAACAAAAGAAAAGCCCATCTAGCAATGTAGGTCAATGCAAAGGCCCTGGGTTCAAGTCCCATTGGGTGTGGGGTAGGGGCGGCACAATAATTCTTGTATAATACTGTTCCTTTTTCCCAGACTTCTCTGGGTCTCTCCTTTGCTTGCCACCACCTGACCCTGTTAATTTGTACCTATCCTTAACCTATACCACACCGACACCTGCAAGTGTTCAGAATGGATCACCTTTTGGTCTCCGCCGCCTTATTTGAAGTAAATGTTCATCAGTGGGGAAACGTCGGCCACGGTGACTTCTGGGCCGTACTCTATGTACTTGGACGTGTGAAAATAGTGCATGATGAGAGCAACCCTCCTACAGCGCATTGAGCCAGGGGAAGCAGAAGCCAAATTCGGCACCTTGGATTTCTTAAAACCAGCCAAAGCTTTGTGTGCACTCTGCGGACCTGCCTCACGGTTAGGGCGCAGGCAGCCTGGGGGCGCCGCGCTGAAGGAGCTCCCCTAGTCTCCCTGTAGCAGATTCCAGCTGCAAAAGGTGCGTGGCAGCAGGGCAGGCTTGCCGCAGCCGTGTCCACGGTGACCATCTCAGGTGGAGCCGGAGGCTGGCGGACGCCGCAGATCCCGCCTCGGACGCTCCTAATGCACAAACTGCAAAAGCAACCGTCTCTCGATCTCGGTGTCAGAGGTCCCCAGCCCCCGGTTCCCCGAAGTCCAGGCACCGCCCACGTCTCCCCTGTGACGCTGGCGCGGGGGCTCGGGAGTTGTAGTTCTTGGCGGGGTGCGGGCGCTGGGGCCGGGGCTGCGCGGACTCCACGTCCCGGCGGGCGGCGCGGCGCGGCCGGGGGCCTCCGGGGGCGGGGCCGCTCGGCCCTTTAAACCTTTCAGGGCTGCTGCGAGGGCCGCAGCCGAAGACGGCGCCACGAGGGGGCCGAGCAGGGCGCGGCGGCGGCTGCGGTGGGGCGCTCCCGGGAGGTGCGTATGGGTTCCTTCCTTTGCAGGATTCTCCAGCCATCGCCGGGGGAGGCTGGGGTCCCCAAGTCGGAGAGGTGGCGGGAGGGTTGCCGGCCTCGAGCTCCTGCCCAAGTCGGAATCACGACCCCACGCGAGTGGGGTCGGACCGAGCTTCCCGCGTGAGCCCGCCCCTTGGCCCGGCGCCGTGGTCAGGTGGTTGCCCACGCGCCACCGCTCTCCCTGCCCTGCCAGCTCTCCTAGGCTTTCCTCTGCGTGGTCCCCATTGATTGTCCTGGCTGCAGCCTCCCCCTGCCTGTGCAGAGGGCGGGTGACTCCCATTCCAGATGTTACGGCCCCGCCGGCACCACAGCCTGCCAATGGCATTTGGGTGGACCGTGTAGGGCCCCAAGGGATGCCAAAGGGTTGTCTACGTTCTGGTATGGGTTCAGCCGAAAGTTTGGACCTCACAGACGCAATGGGAGCTCTGGATGAGGTGTTGGCTGACCATCTTCCCTGCCCCCTCTTCCTTTCGCGGGTCAAACCCCGGACTTTGATCTTTCCCCCTAGGCCAGGGCAGCTGATGGTTGTGGCCGAATTATCTCCAGGTAGCTGGGCCTGCCCCCTCTTCCCCACCTACCTCTGGTCCTCCCCCCACATCACCACCACCCTGGCTCCCCTCCCTCATGACCGCCTGGATCCTCCTTCCTGTCAGCCTGTCAGCATTCTCCATCACTGGCATATGGACTGTGTGAGTACAGGGGGAAGACACAGGAGCCCGAGGGCACACACAAAGTCCCTTGTCCTGTCGTAGGCTCCGGAATGGCCCCTTGAGACAAGCTGGCACCATTTCTGCCCAGCACGATGGCACTGGTAGACCTATTTTGAACCAGGGCAACTTCCAGGGGTACTCTGGTGGGGGGGCCCTGCCACAGGTGCTCAGGAGAAGCATTGAGACACACCCCTCCCTGGGTTTTTAGCAAGGACAGAAATCCTTCTGAAAAGGATCAGAAATCCAGGCAGAGGGATCTGTGGGGGGTGGCATTGCTGGGGGGGACACGGGCAGGGTGACCATTGTGTTCCTGCAGGTATGCCATGGCCGTGATGAACCACCACGTGTGCCCTGTGGAGAACTGGTATGGAGCACCCTGCATTCAGCCTCCCTCTAAATCTGCCTCTGTCCCCTCTTGGTTGCTCAGCAGCCGTGACCCAGACAGAGACTCTGGACCGCACTGCTGTTCTCTGACATTAATCCCCAGGCATGGCTTCCTGCACATCTACCCGCTACCCACCATCCCTTCACCCATCTGGCTTCAGTTTTAGGCAGGGCCTGGGGAGTAGGCTCTTGTGTCCTCACTGGGGAGGTCAGGGAGGTCAGGGAGGTTGGGGAGCGGGACCTCTGAGGTCTGAAATCACAGGCCAAAGGCCTGGGGCAAGGCCTTCCCAGAGTGTGCTTGGTATCCTGCCTGCCAGGTCCTACAACGAGTCCTGCTCTCCTGACCCTGCTCAGCAAGGGGGCCCCAAGACCTGCTGCACCCTGGATGATGTCCCTCTCATCAGGTAGGTCCTGGAAACTGGGCAGGTCAGAGAGATCCAGGGCTTCAGACTTCTAGAGAACCAAAGGAGTACCTCAGGTCCAGGAATCATCATTACAGAGAAGAGCTACATAATAACCAATACTGCCCATTACTAAGCCCTGAGGACTTTGTATAGGTGAGAAAAGGAAGCTCAGGGTTCCTCCTCCAGATGGCATAGTTAGTAAGCGGAGACCAAGCTGTAGCACTGATTGGCAAGCCCAGGTTCTGGTTCAAGGCAAACCATAGGGACACCCATTATCTCTCTCACACAAGCTGGGGGGGAGGACAGACACTGGCCCTTCTCATCAGTGGAATGGGCACAGCCCTCTTTTGTCTTAACCTCTTTTAAAAAAATAAAAATAAAAAATAGGGGCTCACGGGTGCACATGCATCTCACTCTGTCCTGCCCTGTCCCCTCAGCAAGTGTGGCACATATCCCCCAGAGAGCTGCCTCTTCAGCCTCATTGGCAACATGGGTGCTTTCATGGGTGAGTCCTCCCCTCAGCCCTGCCTAACCAGCCCCCTCCACCCTCTTCCCAGAAATGCTCAGGAGCCCTTGTTCCACAAAACCCCCCTCACCCCCTCCCGCCACCTAGTGCTAAGAGGGGCGACTTCTTTCATGTCCCTTGAAAGCCTTTCAAAGGCTGGCTCCCACACAGCCGCCACTAACTGGAGCCTGAGGACCTAGTTTACCACCAGCTGTCTGGCCCCTTGTGTCTCTGAGAAAGGGCAGCAGCCAGAAGTCCTGGGAAGCTGGCGGGCAGGTGGGGCTGGTGGGAGGTGCTGGGCCAGCCCCAGCCATGCTCTCCTCCCCCAGTGGCCCTGATCTGCGTCCTGCGGTATGGGCAGCTCCTGGAGCAGAGCCGGCACTCCTGGGTTAACACCACAGCGCTCATCATGGGCTGCACCAACGCCGCCGGCCTTGTAGTGGTTGGCAACTTTCAGGTGCCCCCACCTTCCTTGTGTTCCCCCTAGTAGGGCTGAGCTGCCTGCATGAGCAGTACCCCAAGGCCAGAGCTTGGGGGAGGACTGGGAGGGAAAGGAAGGAGAAGGTAGAGGGAACAGGAGGGATACAGGGGTGCCGAGTGGGGCCGCCTCATGGATTAGCTCATCCGTCTGGGCCAGGTGGACCATGCCAAGTCGCTGCACTATGTTGGAGCTGGTGTGGCCTTCCCTGCGGGGCTGCTCTTTGTCTGCCTGCACTGTGTGCTTTCCTACCATGGGGCCACCACCCCCGTGGATCTGGCTGTGGCCTACCTGCGAAGTGTGCTGGCTGTCATCGCCTTTGTCACCCTGGTCCTCAGTATCCTTCCAAGACTGCCGGGAACATATCGTATAGGAGCTCAGACCTTGTAAGACCCCAGTGGGATGGGGCCTGTCTTCTAGCCAGCACTGGCCCTGTGGACTTTGCTCCCTGGGGAGGCCTGAGCCTAGTTAGATGTCTGGACCTGCAGAAAGGGGTTGCCCAGTTCCTGTGCATTCTACTGAACATTTCCTTAGCCCTGTTGCAGGCGGTGTCTTCTTCGTCCATGAGAGTTCAGAGCTACAACACGGGGCAGCTCTGTGCGAGTGGGTGTTTGTCATCGACATCCTCATTTTCTATGGCACCTTCAGCTACGAGTTCGGGGCAGTCTCCTCAGACACACTGGTAGCTGCACTGCAGCCAGCCCCTGGCCGGGCCTGCAAGTCCTCGGGGAGCAGCAGCACCTCCACCCACCTCAACTGTGCCCCCGAGAGTATAGCTATGATCTGAGGTCAGGAGGGTGGCTGGCCCGGCCTCCACAGCACCCCACTTCTCCTTTGCATTTATTTTGTACCAAAAACAATTTTCAGAAAGTGTTCTGTTGGGATCTGGGCTTCCTCAAGCTCCTGGAGAAATGGCTAGCCCATGTCCACCTGTGCCACAGAGGAGCAGGCCCAGCAGGCTGCCTCAGCTGCACGTCATGCTCCCCACACCACAGTATTGTTTTGTGTTAAAAGTTCACCTTCCTCATTTGCCCAGCCAGCCCTTCAGGTGCCTTCGACTCCAGTGCCAGAGCCAGGCCACTGGGGTTTCCTGCTGCAGGAATTGGGGGCTGGGAACAGCAAGAGGGATTGGAGTCTGGGAGTGGGAGGAGCACGCCTTAGCCTACAGGAAAGGCCCACTTCTGGGCCTGCTGCGCTACACTGGGATTCTTCACTCTGCCCCTCACTTCCTTTAGGCCAAATAACACTGCAGGACCACGTGGGTATTTTAGTACTTTTTTATATCTATTAAAAGAACTCTAATTTGCATGTTTGTAGTCAGTTCTCAAGAGACAGGGAAGGCCTGATCCAAGGTGGTTTTCCAAAGCAAGAATGTCCAGTGGTTTTCTTTCTTTCTTTTTTTTTTTTTTTTTGTATCAGGAATTGAACTCAGGACCTTGAGTTGCTAGGCAGGTATTTGTGCCACATAGCTATATCCCTGCCCCAGTGTTCTTTAAGAACAGGGTTGGCTTGGAATTTAATCCCAGTACTCAGGCAGGAAGATCACTATGCATTTGAGGCCAACCTGAACTACAGTGACTGTCTCAAAAAAAAAAAAAAAAAAAAAAAAAAAGGTTGCCAAGTGCTATCCAAATATTCAAAACAGCTTGAAACCATTTCTGCATTTGACCTAAAGTAGTCTAAAGAACTGACCTGGCCTGATAGTTTTGCACTTTTCCCCAACTCAAATCTGGGTTGAACTTTGATTCTTTAGTGGGACAGGAAGTGGTGGGCGGGTGGTACAGACAACAGCTTTAAAATGTTAAAAGTAGTTTTCTATGTAGAGCTAAAGGAACCACCCCCCCCCCCAGGAGTCCAAGGTTAACTAACAGTTCCAAGGTTAACTAGAAACTGGGGATGTGGGGGTAGTGGTACAAGTTTTATCAGCTTTCAACAGCCACAGAGTACTAGGTCCTGACATAGTTTGCCTCCCAATTGCAAACGCAGCTTCAAGCCCTGGTTGGTCCAGTGGCCTGAGTTCTTTGCCTGGGTGCCCTGGCATTGAGTTCAACAGGCCAGCAGGGAGCAGTGCAGCCTGGTGCCTTCTGCAGTTGACCTCCAATAGTGGCAGGGACCTGGTGGAGGACGCAGGGCCCCTGCTCTAGCCCGTGAGCATTGCAGCTGCAGGTGGGTAAAGAAACCTTTAATAAGGATTCAAAGTGCAAGAGAGATGTGAGGATGAGCACTCAGCTCTTGCCATCTCACATGTACATGGCCCCATGGAGGTTCTCCAGTCGGTGCTGCTGCTGCTGCTTTCGAGCCTAAAGGAGAGAACACTGGGCAGGGCCAGTTTTAAGACTCATGGGGGAGGGAGTGGGATGGCTGTCACAGGACTAGGTCACAGGGTCTTCATCCCCTAAGCATCCACAGTGCCAAGGTGCTTGCCTCACCGTAATCACTGGGAAGGTGAACAAAACCAAGGGTTCAGAGGCCTCCCAAGGTTACTGACCTGGCCTCTGAGCACAGTGCATTGGCCCCTACCTTATCGCGTCTGTGTTCCTCATAAGCGTCATCATCAGTAGGCAGTTCGTGGCGGCACAGGGGACAGGAATTGGTCTGAAAAGTAGGGCAGTGTTCTCCATGGGTCTAACCAAAGCTAATCCCCTTCCCTGCTCCCAATTCCCACCTCTACTCCCACCTTCCTTTGATCCCTGGAAGCCTGTAACCCAAGAGAAGCCTGAGAAGTAGGCTCCAGGGAGGGAGGAAGGCTGGAAGAAGGGGAGTAGTACCTTGCTAAGCCAGGGCAGGATGCAGTTGGAGTGGAACAGGTGATGGCAAGGCATCTCAATGACGGTCTCCTCCTCCTCAAATTCCAAAAGACACACTGGGCACTTGAGATCTTGAAGAGGGAGTGCCAGTCAGGAGAGCTTGAGCAGCCCTACTCACCCCTCCCCAGCTCCCACTCCTGAGCCATATTCTCACCCCAACCTGGCCTGGAAAAACTACTCTGATTTGGCAGAAAAGGTGAGTCTGGCAGTCTTGCCTCAAATAACAGAAAGGATTAGTGTTCTCACCAGCCTGAGAGCTGCTGATAACTGTCCTGGGGAGGTTTTCAACCACAGCTTTGGCAGCAGGGGGAGGCAGTTGGTGATCCCAATCTACTACCAATCCCAGGTCTTGAAAATCCATCATATTGGACAGTGATCTGGGAAAGAGGATGCCAGGTCAGAACCAAAGAAAACAGTACTTTCTCTTTGCCACATATATGCTTTAATGGATAAACACCCTGCCCAGCTACTACTAATCATCACTATCCTTAGTACTTGGGTAACAGCTCACTAGATAAAAGAGTACAGGGTGAAATGGTTCACAGCGCTTACCAAACAACCCAGCTCGCAGACTATTTTCATTTTACACATAATGCAACAGGTTAAGGAAGTGACTCAGGCTGAGCAGGAATGACCTGATAAGTCGATCTCCAATCGCCAGTGGACTTCCCTGCTTGCTGTACACACAAGCAGAGACCCTACCCAACCACCACGCCCCACCTTCAACGTGCTTCCCAGAGCTATTGCCCTCCTCCTCCACGCCCACCAGTTCAGTCCTTCCCACAGTCCCTTGCCTGGCCCTGCCGAGGAAGACTCGCGCTATCAACACCCTGCTAAACACTCCAGCTCATTCATCCACCCTCCCCACATCGGCTGCTACCCCAGATAATCCGCCTTCTACAGCCAGCCCGAGACCTCAGACCTAGACAGCAGTCTAGACCCCAGCCCCAGGTCCCCGGCACCCACCTTGCGAGCTGCAGCAGCATATTGAATCCTGTCTCGTGTTCATGGTCCGACAGCTCACAGTCGTGTTCATCGAAATAAGACGCCATGGCTGCCGGGCTGCCTGACACAGCCCTCGGATCCTAGATCGCAGCCTGCCAGCGCTGGCCAATAAGCTGGCACGTTAGTCGACAAGGCCCAATAAGAGTATTCGAGGGCGAGCATAATGAGTTGCCAGGGGCACGAAAGCGGAAGTACTGATTTCGCAGCCTCATATTGGTCACACAAGTCAAGTGATCAAAAACTGAAGGCCAATGGGGTAGGAGAAAGAGTAAATTCCCGGGAATTTCTGGCTAGGTCGCTCAGTTGTGCCCTGAGAAGCCAGTGCCTGGGCAAAGGACCTCAGTGTAACCCCAGCGCCCTCAGTCGCTGGAGACCTGTCAAACACTGGGTGGCGCTGGCCCTTGCTGAGCGTTCTAGGAGCCTGGAGTTGGGTTATTTCCGGCCACTCTGCGGAGATCTCGCCTAGCACTTTGTCCCCGTTGCACTCCTGCCCTGCAATTGGGTCTGGAGTTTACAAGAGACTCCACCTCGGGCTGGGGATTTAGCTCAGCGGCATAAGCGCCTGCCTTGTAAGCAGGCAGTCGTGAGTTCGATCCCTAGTACCGATAAAAACGAAAAAGACAAAAAAAATAAAAATAAAAAATAAAAAAAAAGAGACTCCACCTCTGCCCTTGGGGAGGGGAATTCCTGCCTGTTTCTTCTGTCAGGCATAAAATAAAGAGTGTAGCAAACATCCCTAACCCAGAGACAGTTTGAGGCTTCACCAGCTCTTGGGACTGTGTGACCTTTAGCCCATCGTTCAACCTCAGCGCCAGCTTCTAGAAAACTAGTTTTGTTTTGTTGCCACTGAGGATTGAGCCCAGGGCCTTCACAACGAATTAAATCCCCAGGCTTGTTTGTTTGTTTGTTTGTGGCTAACCCTAACCCAGGCTAGCCTTGTGGCAGTCTTCCGGCCTCTGCCTGCCAAGGGCTGAGATTACAGGCATGAATTTCATGCCCCTGCAGGGTCTGTAAAAACTTTAGAGGTGTTCGGTAATGTGAGGCAAAGTTGAAAATCACTGTGCCGTGATTTACTTTGATGGGTAATTTATACACGGTGTCAGTAATCCTCACAGCAGACGTGGGAATTAAGCATCCTTACCTCCTAGCCTCCCACCTGGAACCCAGAGTCTTAGCAGTGTGCTAGCAACTGCATCCTTATGAAGTATATAAAACTTGAGTCTCACAAGTGGCTTGCCCACTTAACTGCAGGACTAAGCCTTCCTCAGTCTTTCCCAGGACCAGCAGCTGATAATAAACCTAATGAAAGTAACAGGCTCACTGGGCAGGGTGGTGCACACCTGTGTAATCCCAGCACTCAAGAGGCTGAGGCACAAGGATTGCAGTGAGTTCGTGGCCAGCCTGGGCTACACAGTGAGTTCAATCCAGGCTACACTACATAGCGAGAAACAGTGGGGGGGCAGGGATTTAGCTCAGTGGCATGGCACCTGCCTGGCAAGCATGAAGTCCTGAGTTTGAGTCTGGGCATCAAAAAAAAAAAAAAAAGGAAAGACACCGGCTGTGCAGAGTAAAAGGCCACAGAACTCTCAGGGCTTGTTCTTGTTTCTGTCCTAGCTCACTCTCTTCCTAGCAAGGCCCTGCTGATTGCACACACTTGACCCTGAATTTCCCTTGCCACTCACTCACACATGCATTTGAGCTGCTGTTAAATAACCAAGGGGCTGGGGATTTAGCTTAGAGGCATAAGCACCTGCCTTGCAAGCAGGCAGTCATGAGTTCGATCCCCGGTACCGATAAAAAGGAAAAAAAAAGCCAAGACAGAGGCCACTCTACTCACAGGGGCCTGCTGCTTTCTTTGCTTCTTTTATGACCTTGTCTGTAGCCCTGAAGGCAGTGGCTGCCTGGCCTTCTAGCCCAGAACATTGAGAAGTCTGAGTTCTTTCCTACAGGACCAAACTTTTGTGATCCTGCATGGTAACAGCATAGATGTCTCCTTGTTTTCACTCCACTTGCTGCATTTGCAGTCTCGTGTGAGGCTTAAGGAGGAACTTGGCGACAGCACACGCTGAGAAGCTGGAGTGGGAGAAACCCACCTGAAAGTAAGAGCTTCATAGAAACATTTCCAGAGTTTTCCTCTTTGCCCCAGGGCATCAAAAATAATAAATTTCATTTTCAGGGAAGCAGGTTTGAGGGGCTGTTCTGGGGACTATTGTTTCTCCAGGAAGATTTGTCTGTGTTGGGTTGACTCAAGTAGGGAAGAGGACAGGAGGGGCCACCTAGTGGGGAGTAACCAACCTGAGACACACAGCCATGAGGTTTTAACCAAACAGCAGCTTTTACTGAGCTCGAGGGGGGGCTGGCCAAGTGTGGCCAGTCAGCAGGCTGCCCTTGAGGGCCAATCTGTGGCATGAAGGAGATGCACAGGCACACACTGTGGCTGCTCTTCAGTGCTCACTGGGGTGGCCCCTTCCAGAGCAAATGCCAGGGTTCTCTGGAGATCAGAACTGGCCATCGTGACAACCAGGCCTCTCCCCGCTGGGCCAAGCTGCATCAGTCCCCAGGCCTTGAGGGTATGTTTGGAGCCCCACTGTTCTCAGCTGTTCTGTGGGAGAAAGACGACCAGCAGCACAATCAGGAGGACAAGGAGACTGCCGGCCACTGCCAGCCCCAGGTAGATCTGGCAACGCTTGTTCTCCCAGCGCTTCTTCTGGGCCAGGTTCTTGGTTGTCTTGCTGAAGGCAGAGCTCTGTGGATGCCCCCAGACACAGGGTGGGAGTTAGCAGTCCCCACAGGGCATCAGGGCCAGCTGCTTCCAGCTGCATCCCAGCTGGTCCTCATCTCCTGCATCCTCCCCATCCTGCCCTCTCTGTTCACACAAGCTGTCCTGGGACACTCAAGTCTGACTCCTGGGCTGAGACACATAGCCCTTGACTTCCAGTTAGCCTTGCTGGTCTCCAACCCTTAGGAAGGTCCACAGATCTGTATCAACGCCTTTTTTTTTTTTTTTTTTTAAACTGGGCTACATCCTCAGCCCTTTTACTTATTTTGAGACAAAGTCTCATTAAATTGCCCAGATTGGGCTAAAACTTGCAATCCCCCAGCCTCAGCCTCCTGAAATGTTGAGATTACAGGTCTATGCCATCATGCCCAGGTAAAAAAAACAAGGGCTTCTTGCTCTGTGAGGCCTCTCTGTTACATACATAGCTACACTCAGGTGCTTCAGAAAACCCAGAGGCCCCAGACTGGTCCTCAAACAGTCGTCCTCCCTGTCAAGAGCCAGAAGATCCTGAGCATGGCCCAAGCGCTTCCTTGGGGGATTTCCCAAGCCTCTCCCCCCTCCTCCCTGCTTCCCGGCCTCACACCATGTCCAGGAGTTGATCTGAACGCTGCTCCAGCTCCGACAGCTTCCCGTCACGCTCCAGGACCTTGTCAAAGTTGTTGAGCATGATTTCCGTCACCTCGTTCGCCTGCTGCTGGCATCGCTCCAACTCCTTCCCTGCCTGGGCACCAAGCCCAAGGTCAGGGATGCAGGGGCCCCGACCTGGCCCTCACCAGACCTCCAGCTCCTGTCGCCACACTGTGCCCAGCTGTGGCGTACAGTGATAGCATCCTTCCAGTGAGGACACACTGCTGCGTGCAGGGTAAAGGACTGGTGTTCTGGGTGGCTGGGGTGCCCCTTGGGTTTCCCTGGCTGCTCCTCTGCCCATCAGGGTGGGGAGTAAGTCAGCTCTGGTTTCCGGTATCTCAGCATCCTCTGAGCTTCCCAGGACCCCACCCTCTCACAAAGCCTACACCGGCTCCCCAACTCCAGGATGGCCCCTACCTCGGGGTGCACCTGGAACCCAGCCAGGCAGAGCCACTCCACAGGGTTTGTGAGGCACTCTGGGATCAGTCCATACCACAGTCTCTTCAAGTTCAGATCCCCCTCCTTGGCCCCTGACCAGTCAGGCCAGTTCTGCCTCCTGGCCCAGCCAGCTGCCCACATCAGTGCCCATAGCCACTCCTGCTCTAGGAGCAGCTGGGTTCCAGCCTCCTGCTGGGCAGGTCTTCCCTTGGCCTCAACTCGAGAAGTGAGACCCACCCTTGTGCTTCTCAGGCCGGGCAGCAGCTTCAGCTAAGCAACACTTGATTCCTTTCAGGGCACTGGGAAAATGGCAGAGTCCAAGCTGGGGAAGGGGAAAGCATAGGGGAGTGGGAAAGTCTGGTTTGTGTGTGAGACAGACGCCAGGCGTGGGAGGTGTATGGTGGCACACAATGTAATCTCAGCACTCTGGGAGGCT
Source organism: Cavia porcellus (assembly GCF_034190915.1). Lineage (NCBI taxonomy): Eukaryota > Metazoa > Chordata > Mammalia > Rodentia > Caviidae > Cavia > Cavia porcellus. Next base: position 37,857,745 of record NW_026947501.1, on the reverse strand, counting down.
GAAGCAGGAAGATTTCAAGTTTGAGACTTACGTGGGCAACCTAGTAACCTAGTGAGAACTTGTCTCAATCTCCACCATCCCCACCCTCACATTCCCAGTACTGGCTGGGGGTTGAACCCCAGGTCTTCACACTGAGCTACACTGCCAGCCCTTTTAAAATTTATTTTTTGATTTAAGACAGGGTCTCAGGGCCAAGGATATAGCTTAGCAGCACTAAATGCCTGCCTGGCAAGTGCAAGTTCCTGAGTTCGATTTCTGGCACCAAAAAACAAACAAACAAAAAAAACACTACATACGGGTCAAGATAAAAATAAACATAAAAAAGGGTTAGGGATGTAGCTCAGTACAAAGGCCTTGGGTTCAATCTCCAGTACCAAAAAAACAAAACAAAACAAAAAACCCCCAAAAGAGAGAAAAACCACTGAGTTCTGGATGCATGTGATGGACAGACCCAGGGCAGGACAGGGCCAGGCCAGGGCCAGGGCAGGGAGATGAATACTGAGAATCAGCACACCACAGCTGCCCCCCTCGTCCTCCGCAGCCCATCCGTGCTCTATCTCTTCCTCACAGAGCATATGGGCCGAGCTCCCTTTCCTGCCAGCCCCATGGCCCATTGTCTGCAGCTGACATTCTGGCACTTGACTGAATTCCACTGAAAACCAAGAACTACAGCGTTGGAAAGGATCCGATGGCGTGGTCACCGAGGATTGCTTCCCACTCAAGCAAGAATGCTCCTCCAGAGTCCTCCCAGCGGGCTCCCGTGCAGCCCTCAGCATTCCCAGGCTGTGACCCCTAGCTCCCCAGCTGCACCCCAGGCTCCTTTTCCCCGTGCCCCCATCCAGAGTCTGGGAGGCCAGCACAGTGCTGACCGATGCAAGGACTCAGTGAGTGGCTCAGTCACTTTATAGCCAGTCCAAAAGTAACACTTGTTCTCAAGAGAACTTCCCCCTGTGTGCTCAGAGCCCCACAGGAGTTTCGAGGGGCAGCCATCTGAAACCCACACAGGTCAATATTTACTCATGAGCTAGAAAAACAACCCGCTTGGAGAGGCAAACCACAGGCTGGGGGCGGGGAATGAAGAGGCAGAGAAGCTGCATAATTCCTACCTGTCCCTGACCGGCATCACTACCACGTCCTCCAACAAGGCTCTGTTATTTGGCCCTCCTTGGGAGTCATACCAGGTCTCTCTGTGTAGTCCAGGCTGGTCTTGAACTCACAACAATCTTCTACCTCAGCCTCTCAAATGCTAGGATCCCAAGCACGCCATTCTATTTGACCTTTTGAATATCCCTTCGTTCCAGCAGCCCAAGCCAACAACTTGGGAATGGGCAAAGATTTAAAAATGAAAATCACTGCTAGAGATTGGTGGAATGCCGGATGTTATTTTTTTCTGTTCTGAGCCCTACAGCTGTTGTTATCTTATTCTCACACAGGGGTGACATTGGGTCACATTCTCCAGAGGGCTGGCTATGTCTCCTGCTGCAATCTGGAGCAGTCTGCGAAGCCAGGTCCATCTGGGGCCAAGCTGGACTAGGCCTAGAGAACACATGTGCACCTGGGAACAGAGCCACACGGGCCTCAGCTCTCCTGGGTCTCCCAGGAGCCGAGGTAAAAGGAGACATGAACTACACACACAGGTCTCTGAGGGCACCGTGGAGATAAGGGTCAAAGGAATGTGGGGCAGCAGAAAACAGAGGGCAAGGGCCACTCTGCCCTGGGTGCTGCAGCTCGGCAGTGCTTGGCAGGTGGTGACATGACAGAAATACTTTCTGAATGAATTAAGTCTGTTTTTAGGTAACACAGAAAGGGCAGTTACTGTGGGCAATACAGAAAGTAAATGCCACAGCTGCCTGCAGAGAGTGTGGCAGTGAGGGGGGTGACAATTGGTGGGCAGCTGAGGCAGGAGGATCGCTGTGAATCTGGGCTCTACAGGGAGTCAGTTCCAGTCCAGCCTGACCTATTTCGAGATCATGGCAAGAAAAACACTTTTTTGCTTGTTTGATTTTTTGAGACAAAGTCTCACTATGAAGATCAGGCTGGCCCTGATCTCACTATGTAGCCCAAGCTGGCCTCAAACTCACAGTGATCCTCCTGCCTCAGCCTCCTGAATGCTGCAATTACAGATGTGTACCATCACACCTGCTACTCCAAGTTAAAAAAAAAAAAAAAAGAGAATGTTGCCACTGGAAGAGCAGGGTGACCCCTTGAAGAATAGTGTGGAGCTGGGGCATCCTGGCACAGATAGGGACACACTCCTACAAGTAAGGACCCAGCAGGGATGAAGGGTGGAAGGGGAGGGTGGGGACAGAAACAGCCCAAAAGTCTGGGAGAGGAGAAGAGCTAGGACGGAGTGATGCCAACAGTAGTCAGGCCTGGTGTGGAGCCACACACCTGTTATCCCAGCTCCTCAGGAGGAGGCTGAGACAGGAGGATCATGATTTTGAGGCCAGCCTGTGCAACATAATGAGATTGGGCTGTAAATAAACAAATAAACAGCCAGACATGATGGTATACACCTGTAATCCCAGCACTCGGGACACTGAGGCAGGAGGATCACTGAGTTTCAGACCAGCCTGAACTACGCAGTGAGATGCTGTCTCAAAAAATAAAAATTAAAAAAGCAAATTAAAATAAAATCTCCCTGCTGAGCCAGACATGATGGTGCATGTCAGTAATCCCAGCACTCTGGGAGGCTGAGATAGGAATATGGCATGTTCGAGCCCAGCCTGGGTTATTTAGTGACGTGAGATCCTGTCTCAAAACAAAAACAGGGCTGGAGAATTAGTTCACCAGGAAGATTTTGGGTTTAACCTCTAGTATTGCAAGAAAGGTCCCTGTTGGTGGTAGAGTACTTGCTTAATTTATATGGCCCTAGATTCAATCCCCAACATCCCAAAACAAAAATAAGAACAAAAAATGTAAAATCTGCTTGTAGCAAGAAGGTGGGAAGAAGCATTAATGAACCCCTGTTGTCCTGGGTACTTGGGAGACCGAAGCAGGAGGATCTGTCTCTTTCTTTTTTTCTTTTCGTTTTTTGAGACAGGATCTCACTCCATAGCTCAGGCTGACTTTGAACTCACTCTGTAGCCTGGGCTGGCCTCAAACTTGTGGCCTCGGCCTTGAGAGTGCTAGGATCACGGGCATTGGATACCATACCCGGAGACAGGAAGATCTCCTGAGCCAAGGAGTTCAAGGTCAACCAGGGCAACGTACGAGTGAAAACCAAAAAAAAAACCCTTTCCTAACTCCTGGTAAGGGGTCTGTCTCCCCTCTATCCTGTTTAAAATCCAATACCTGCCTAGTACCCCAATAAATTATCCAGCCAAGAAGCCTAGTTCCCACTGTGACAGATGGGCTGCGCAGATATCGCAGGTATCGGTGTCCCCTCCCAGCTGGGGAAGCTCTCAGGGCCCTGCCTTGCATCCTTCTGTCCCATTCTTGTCTCTGCCATTCACCAGCTGAGTGACTAAGACGAGGATGTGACTTTTTGACTCTCCACTTCCTCATCTGTAAAGTGGCCACAATAACAACACCTACCTCATAAACTTCACAGTGGCTGAGGATTATGTGATATAAACAAAAGCTTAGCACAATGCCTGGTACATACTAAATGCTCAATAATTTAGAGCTGTCATTATAGATGGAATCCAAATTACCTTAGCTCTTTGTTTTTTTGAGACAAGGTCGCTGTCTGCAGTTCAGGCTGGCCTTGAACTCAGAAATCCTCCTGCCTCAGCCTCCACCATAATGAGATTACAGACATGCACCACCTTACTGTTTTGGGATTTTCTTGAAGGAAGAAGCAGTCAGATCCCCAAACTGCACAATACTTGTCACTAAAACCTCTTAGCTGCACAAAATGCACAGTCAAGCAAGGGCTTCCCTGCTGCACACTTGCAAACTTAACTGTTTCTGATCTACATACGGAACTTCCCACACTCTTTGAGAATCAGCATCTAGCTTAGCCTTATCCAGCAGTGCAGGCTACTGAGGCTTTCCTCTTCAGCAGTAATAGGCATCTTTTAATGGGCCCAATCCTGACCTCAGCACTGAGCTGCAGGCCACTCAGCCACTTTACCATTTCATCCTCACGATGTTATTATCCCGGCCTGACAGGAAACCCTAGCCTGGAGATGTTATAGCATCTACATTAGCACATCAGGAAAACTAGGAGTTGAACCAAGAGTCCAGGGATTACATTATTGTTATTACTTTTTGTGCTAGGATTGGGCTCAGGGCCTTCCCACTGGCTACATACCTAACCCTTTTGGACTTTTTTTCGTTTGAGACAAGCTCTCACTGAATTGTTGCTGCTCAGTCTGGGCTTGAACTTGTAACCCTCCTGCCTCAGCTTCCTGAGTGCTGGGATTATAGGTGGCACCACACACCCAGCTTCCCCAGTTATTTTGATGCTGCCAACTTTACTGGTGTGCATCTAAGGGAAGGCTGTGGCTCCAAGCAAGAACTCTTTGCAGGGAGGACCACCTAGAAGATAAACCACATCATGTAATTGCTCATGTCTGCCCTTCCCATCACTGCCTGTTCCAAACCCTGACGCTGGTCACCAATCTGACACAGAAGCTGTCTAAGACATCTGCATGGATTGAACGAATCACAGAGGAAAAGAAAAGAAGGCCATGGAAAGAGCAGGCAGAGAAAGGAAATGAGAAGGAAAGAGTGGGGGACAGAGAAAAGAGGAAGAACAAAAGAAGACAGAAGATGGAACTCGGAGGCTGCTGAAGGAGGCGGCTGATTGTTGTGCCCATTCCATCCGTTATTTGTTTCAATATGCCCTTTTGTTCCCCCCCCTTTTTGAGACAGGGTCTTGATACATAATTCGATCTGGCTTTGAACTCTTTATGTAGCCCACATTGGCCTTGAACTCATAGTGATCTTCCTGCCTCAGCCTCCCAAACACTGGGATTACAGGCATGAGTCACCTTGCCAGGCTCTCAGATGTATTTTGGGAGGCCAAGGTTCCCCAGTAAATCATCCTTCCCTCAGCCCCTGCTTCTTCCCAAAAGCTAAGGGCCCTGAAAACGCACCGCTCACCCGGCCTCATCTGTTGTCCTGCTTGTGCATAAGTGGGCTCTGGGCTCTGAGACGCCTCAGTTTCCTGGCACAGCTGCAGAGCTCAATGCTACCTTCCTGCCCCACTTCCTCTTCCTGCCTCGTGTTCCCTGAAGAAGGGGGCGACCAACATCATGATCCCCTGGCCAGACCACCTCCATCACACCTCGACCAGCTTCACCGGGGCAGAACCCCAGAACCCCAGGGGCGCTGCTGCATGGCCCTTCTTCCCAGGAGCCTGGCCAAGAGGGGAGGTGGCACCAGCTGTCCTTAACACTTTTGTCATGGAGATGACAGGCAAGGACAGAGCCCAGAGTCTGCAGCAGGAGTCCAGGTGACTCAACTCAGGAATATGCCACTAGGCAGGGGTCAGAGCCAGGCCTCTACCACACACAGTCTGGTAACTTTGGTAGAACTTTTAGTCAACAAGTTTCTGTCACCCTCCAACATCGAAGGAGGCAGGAGTGGTGCCTGCCACAGCCTCTGCTCAGGTTGCAGCTCTCAGGCCAAGCCGGCTCTCGGCCCAACTCGGAAAAGGTTAGGAGGTCACCAGGTCCCGCCACTTCCCAGCGGCCAGAGGTCACCCCCTGGGATCCCCTTAACCTCGCAAGCGCTGCATCAGGTGGGTATTCCTGACCCCACTTTGAGGTGCGGAAAAGGAGGCTCAGGGAGGTTAAGTGACTCGCCCCGGGTCACGAAGCCGGGATCCCAGCCCGGAGTCTGGCTCCAAAGCCGGCGGCTGGCGACTCCACGCATCCCCGACGGGGTGCACACCGCCGGTCCGACTCCCCGGGCAGACGGTTGGCCCGGGTCCGGCTCCCGGCCGCTGTCACCATGCCCATCCACCCGGGAGGTCGCCCCGGCCCGGCTGCGGACTCCGGCCCCCGCCCCGCCCCGCCCCGCCCGCGCACCCCGACCCGGTCCTCACCATCGCGCTGCCCTCGCCGCCGCGCTTGGACTCCGCGGCCGCTGCGCGCCCAGGGCCCCGCCCCGCCCGGAGGAAGCAAACGGGGCTTGGGGCGGGGCCGCGCGGGCGGGGCTGGGGCCCGGGCAAATCGAAAGCGGCTGGGGACTGCGACCCGACCGCAACCGGGTAGTGGGGCGCCTCCTGCCGGGACACCGCGCCCAACTTCTAAGGACTCCCCAGCCTAGTGAATGGGGACCTCCCGTCCCTTGTGTGAAATGGGCACAGGGAAGCGCCCCTGTGCTCTTCTGGGGTTGCACCGGAGCCAGGAGATAAGGTGGACGGTTTTAGGTAGAGGCCACTGTCAGCAGCTGTGCTGGGCGATGCCATGAGCAAGCCAGGAGGGGTCTGAGCCATTTTGGTGAGGACCCCTCACCCACACCTGAGAGTTACTCACCCTTTTTGGGGTGAGGTCACACATACCTGTAATGCCAGCACTTGGGAGGCTGGGGCAGGGAGATTGCAAAGAGGTCAAGGGCAATTTGGGGTATACAGTGAATTCAAGGCCACCTGAACTACATAGTAAAACCCTGTGACAAAAAACAAAAAGAAGTCAGGCCCAGCGGCACACACTTGTAATTCCAGCACTTGGGAGGCTGAGGCAGGAGTCCTTGTGATTTCAAGACCAGCCTCACCTGCAGTGAACTTGAGGCCAGCCCGAACTGCATAACAAGACCTTGTCTCAAGAAGAAAAGAAAAAGATGGGGGCTGGGGATTTAGCTCAGCGGCATAAGCGCCTGCCTTGCAAGCAGGCAGTTGCAAGTTCGATCCCCAGTACCGATAAAAAAGACAAAAAAAAAAAAAAAAAAAAGAAAAGAAAAGAAAAAACCAGGGGTGTGTGGAAAAAAGACCAAAAAGAAAGAAAGAAAGAAAAAGAAAAGAAAAAACCAGGGGTGTGTGGGGCAGAGCCAGATAAAGATGCTAGCTGAGCTTTCCTGTGAACCTGCTTCCTAGGTAGGGATGCTAGCAGGCAACTCCTGCAGAGCCTTCTTAAGCTGAATCTACCCATCCTCTACTTGCCACTGCAGAGAAATCACCTGCTGCCATCTTCCTCCTGACCCAAGCCACCCCAACATCCCAAATGAGGTCCCCCCTGCCCCGGTACGTGAGACTTTTCTCCCTGGAGCTGAGCCAATTCCAGCACACAACCCCTGCTGCCGTGGCCAGCCTGGGTCAGGCAGTGGCTGGAGAGTGAGGGGATGGTCTCTTCTGTTGTCCCCCTGCCTTACCCTGCATTCAGAGGATGACTCTAGAGCCTGACTGATCCCCTGGCCCCTTCCCCCCACCAGAGGTTGTTCCCAGTGCCTGTAGCGGAAGCAGGGTCAGGTCAGATGGCAAAGGGGGCAGGCCCGGCTTGGGGAGGCAGACAGTGACCCTGGGACCTGCAGGGGAGGGAGGCCAGGAGACAGAAGGGTTCATTGTGCAAGAAGCGGAAGGAGGGCTGCAGCCCTGTCCTGTGACTGACTGGGCTCAGCCTGGGACACGGGGCAGAGACACTCACCCCTCATGACAGCTGAGACCCTTGGCGGGCTATGTCCCTGCAGGACAGGACTAGACAAGCACCCAGCACCACCCCAAGATGACAAGCAGCCTGTGTCTGCCGACTTTTGCCTCTGGATGGCAACAGGACCATGGAAAAAGCTGAGAAGCCAGCTGAGTGACACACACTGAGACCCTGGGTGCTCAGAAGGCCCAGGCAGAAGAATCATAAGGTTGGGGGCCAGTCTGGCAACTTAGCAAGACTTGTCTCAAAATTTAAAATTTTTAAAAATAGAAGACAGCGGCTGGAGAGACAGGAGACCCTATGCCACACTCCACATTCTCCATCCTGGTAGATCTCACGCTCCAAGAGGAAGAAAAACAAAGGCGCGCAGGACCCGAGAGGGACACCGAATCCTGCATGCTACCTAGAAACACCGAACTGTCCTTCTGCCAAAATCCCACGAAACTTGCTGTTTGAGACCTGTGACACTGGGCAGAACAGCGTGAAACAAACACAGGTGCTCCTCAGCCCTGCCTGGTAGCACACACCTGTAATCCCAGCGCTCTGGAGGCTGAGGCAAGATCAGCCTGAGCCCAGCGAGGGCAATTTGGCAGCTAAGCAGGGCACACCTAACAATGTACTGGAAATGCAGCTCAGTGGGAAGCCCCGGAGTAGTGCTGCAAACAAACAAACAAACAAACAAACAAACAAGAAAGCCAGGTATGGTGGCACACACCTGTGGTCCCAGCGCTCAGGAGACTGAGGCAGGAGGACTGATGGAAGTTTGAGGACAGCATGGGCTACACAGTGAGGTCCAAACCAGCCCGAACAACGAAGTGAGACCCTGTCCCCCCAAAAACTAACAAAACAACAGGAAGCTTCCACTTTTCCAAGCATATGTCCTCTACTCTTCCAACAGCTCGGGCCTCCAATGTCAGAGTGTAACCTCTGGAAGACAGGATGGGGGTGGCAAAGGGTGACACAAAAGGGGAGAAGATGCCTTACACATAGGGATATTGAAAGGTCTTTATTGCCCACCAGCCACTAATAGGTTCCCAGCCACATGTGGGCTCCTCAGGGTCTCTCCGACCCACTCAGGACCTGTGAAATGCAGCCATAGTCCAGCTCTCTCCTTCCGGGGATACCAAGGTGCTCTCTGGGGCTTCAGGGGGATCGAGCAGCATTCCTGTGGAGGACAGGTGAGAGGGCCCCTCATGACCCCCATGATGGCAGGTGGCCCCTGAAGAGGAGGGCAGAGTGAGAGGGGCTCCCTAGGAGGGGATGACACCAGTGGCAAAGAGGATGATGAGGAGGATGATGATAAAAACGATGACACAGATGATGATAATCATCTTCACATTCTTCCACCAGAACTTTCGAGCCACCTTCTGCGATGTGGTCTTGAAGTGCTCAGACTGTTGGGGACAACACAGGAGTGAGTGACCCAGTAGCTCCTCCCACTGACCAGTACAGATTCCCTCAGGCCTTATGTCTAAAAGCCTAGTGGCATCTGAGTAGGGCAACACACTTGGGAAGCTAAGGCAGGAGGATCGCTGTGAATTGGAGGCTCCCTGGGCTACACAGTAAGTTCCAGGCTGGCCTAAACTACATAGTGAAACCCTGTCTCAAGAAAAAAAAAAAAAAAAGAAAGAAAGAAAAGAAAGAAAGCAGAAAAAACAAACAGAAACAGGATGTCACTATGTGGTCTAGGCTGGCCTCAAACTCACAGGGATCCTTCTGCCTCAGCCTCCCAAATGCTGGAATTACAGGCACGTACCACCACACCCAGCTGACACCATCTCTAAAAACCAAAAATAGGGCTGGGTATTTAGCTCAGGGGCATAAGCGCCTGCCTTGCAAGCAGGCAATTGTGAGTTCAACCCCTGGTACCGATAAAAAGAAGAAAAAAAAAAAAAAGATATTCTTCCCTCTAACTTTGACAAACGTACCTTCCTAAATCAGTGGAGTGAAGTTCACATTTGGGCTCCTGGCACTTAATCTTCTTCAGTGTGGGAGATGAGAACCCTGAGGGCCTTTGCACACCCAGCCTAAGACCCTGGTAACACAGTCTACCCTTAGGTGGGCAGAGCTAGGGGCTAGCTGGGCAGGCTCCAGGGCTCCCTGTCCCTAAGGAACTGTGGATGCTGGAGGTCCAATACAGCACAGGGGGTCAGAAGGGAGAGAAAGTCCTCCTCTTCCGATTTGAATTATAGACACCAAGTCTTCCTGGGTTGTGTGCCTGAAAGTTTAAAAGTCTGTGGAGACAGGCACTAAATCCCCAAGGAGACCAAAGACTGACAGATACTTAAAATTATACACAACTCAGCCAGAGCCAAGCCAGATGTGGTGGCACACACATGTAATCCCAGCACTCAGGAGGCTGAGGCAGGAGGACTATCATGAGTTTGAGGCCAGCCTGGGTTACACAGTGCATTCAAGGCCAGCCTGGACTAGCTAAACCCTGTTTCAAAAAAAAAGGAAGAAACAAAAAGGAAAGCCAGGGTCAGCCCCTGCTGAATGCAAACACTGAGGTTCTAGCCTTCACTGGACTTTGGAGTTACTTCCTTCCTGAGCAGTTGCCCTGGGCCCCTGGCTAGAAAGTGGTCTAGTGATTTGCTAGAGAGACTATTCTAGCCTCAGTGGAGAGAGAATCCTGATATCAAAGAATTCCAAGACTAGCAATTTTCCACCCCATGCCTAGGCCAGCGGCCCGAAAAGGATTTCTACAGAGCCAATATTTTGCCTAGTGGAGGTCAGGTTCAAATGAAGTTAAAGGAAGCAAATGTGGAGCCACATGCCTGTAATCCCAGCACATGAGGGGCTGACGCAGAAGGATCACCAGGAGTTCAAGGGTAGCCTGGACTACATAGTGAATTTAAGGCCAGCCTTAGCTACATATCAGCAAACCCGACCAAACAAACAATGGTAAAGGCTTCAAAGGGAAAATTAGTGTCAGAGGAAAGAAGCCTAACAATGCCCAGGCTGGCCAAACCAAGTATCTGTCCCCCAAAGTGCCTCTTGGGTGCCACCCCCTCCAGGCCCTAAGGGCTCCTGGACCCAATCCCTGGATCCCACACCAGTTAGTGGCACAAAGCTGGGCCAGAAGTAGGGATTCATGTCACACCGATTTCCAAACAGTAAAAAAGAACTGACATTGTAGCTACCTACCATTCATCCCTCCTGCTCATTTAGTCTCCAACCTCACAGCACACAGAGCATTTGCCTGCTCTGGCCTCCCCAATACCCACCCGCCCGCCAGCCTCAGAAGGCTCCATCTCACAGTGGCTTCCAGGTCCTCGGTCTTGTTGCGGAGGTGATCCAGGTTTTCACCTCGGGCCAGGATCCTCTCCACATTCTGTGTCATGATATTCTTGACTCCCTCCACCTCACTCTGCAGGTTCCGTACCCGGTCATTCCCTCCACCTCCGCCAAACTCCTCCTGGACAAGACATGGGCAGCAGTTAAGTAGGCCAAGTGGCCCAGCATGGTGGCGCTCACCTGTATAATCCCAGCACTTCGGAGGTTGAGGCAGGAGATGAGTTCAAGCCCCGCCTGAACTACAGGTGGCGACTTAATCTCAAAAAGTAAACAAAACAGGACAGGGGATGTGGCTCAGTGGCACAGCTCTTGCCTTGCATGCACAAAGCCCTGGGTTTGATCCCCAGCACAACCAAAACAAACAAACAACAAAAAATAAAATAAAAAATAAAATAAAACAAAGCAAAGTGTGGTGGAATACACCTATAATCCCAGTACCTGGGGCCAAGGTAGGAAGATCATTGCCAGTTCAAAACCAGCCTGTTCTACAAAATGAGCTCAAAGCACCAACCTAAACTCTAAAGCAAGACCCTGTCTTAAAAAAAAAAAAAAAAGGCCAGTGGTGGAGCAAAGAGGACAGAAAAAGGGAAGGCCTAAGATGGATTCCAGCAAAGCCTGAATGGTTTATGAACACCTTTTCATGCATTATTAATGCCACCCAACACCAGTGCATTTGTAAGGCCCAAAAGGTGAAATCTGATGCAGCCAGAATAGATCAGCCTTCTTTGGGGGTCCTCAAGGCCCTGATAAGAAAGAGCAACATCCCAAACCTCCCCAGTCCAGGCTCCTCAGAAGGCTCTGGGGACAGTAGAGCTAACATGTCAAGGAGGTCCCTCTCCAGTGCACAGCCAAGCACTATTTCCCAGTCACCTCTGGGGTTGGATGAATTCTCACTTAAGTATGGGACAGCAATGCATGATGGTGCATTATCTGTAATCTTCACACTCTGGGAGGCTGAGGCAGGAGGATTGCAAGTTTGAGCTCAGCCTGGTCAATTTAGCAAGATCCTGTCTCAAAAAATAAAAAAGGCTGGGAATATACCTCAGCATCAAGGTGCAACGCTCAATACTACAAACAGCAAAATACAAATAGTGTAGGCGCTGGAGGACAGAGCATGGTAGCCCAGCCCCAGACAGCTGCTGGAGAGGTCTCCGGCTCCCGGGCCTCCTGGCTGCCCGACTTGGAGCAAGCCCCGGAGGGCTGGAGCCGTTGAGCCGCTCACTTCTGCTTTCGCTACCCGCAGCACCCTTGGCAGGCCCCGAGCCAGCGCCTGCTTCTGCTGATATTAACGCGAGGCCTGGGCTCGAGGGCTGCTCCTCTTCCTCCTCCTCCTCCGCAGGCCTCAGGATAAGGTCTCTGAACAGCCGGGGAAACACGATTAGAGCCCCGCCGGCCTCCAGAACACCGCGGGGCGTGGGCTCCTGCTGCGACCGTGGCGCAGCGCCCCTTCCCGCCCCGCTGGCTGCCCCGCGCTTGGAGACCCGGCTGGTGGCTCGGCCCGGCGGGGCGGACGCGGCGAGCCCGGGACCGCGCGGTCCAGGGCTGCAGGCCGAGCGGGCTGTCCCGCGCTGGACGGACCTGCTTCGGGCTCCAGCTCCGTCCACCCGCCCGGGTCCCCGGGGTGGGAGGGGCGCGCGGCCGGGCCTGGCCCCGAACCCGCACCCCCGGCCCCAGCTCCGGGCCAGCGCAGAGGGCAGGGCGGGGAGGCACCGGGAAGCCGCAGGAAACCCGCCCGGCCAGTCCAGGGCCCCGGCGGCCAAGTTGTCAAAGAAGAGAGGTCACAGGCAGGGCTGGCCCGGGCCGGCCTGGCCGCCAGGTCAGCGTCCCTGCCCAGCGCCCCTCCCCACCCCGCCGGAGTGCCCCGGGTCCCCCCAGCAGCCCCGGCCGCCCCCAGGCGGCTCACCATGTCTCCGGCGGCGGCTCGGGCCTGACGGCTGCAGAACTTGCTGCTCTGTTTCCTCCTGGGGCAGCCCGGGCTCCACTTCCTGCTCGCTCCAACTTTCAGCCCGCCTGCCCCCGCCCACCGCATCCACAGCCGCCCGGCCGCACCTAGGGCAGGTTCCCCAGGTAGGCGGGCGCCCTCCTCCGCCCTCCCAGTTTCCTTCCAAGCGCCCAAGCTTAAAGCAACAGGGCTTTGGGAGCTAAGGGGTTTCTGATTGTCAGGAATGCGAAGAGTAAGCTTTTCTAGGTCTGCTGAGGCTAGGCCTTTTCTTTTCAAAAAGTAAATTGGTATATTTATTTCATGATGTTTTGAGACAGGATCTCACTTCGTAGTGCAGGCTGTCCTTGTATTCACTATGTATCCCAGGCTGGCCTCAAACTCGCAGAGATCTTCCTGCCTCAGTCTCCTCCAGAGTGCTGAGATTTGAACCCTGCACCTCCATGCCCAGATTGACTTGTCTCCCTTCTATGTCCTGAAAACCTAATTTGGGTACCTAGACTAGACCCAAGTCAGTCATAAGCACCCTCACAGGACTGGTTTACATGGAAACAGAATGTGGGTGCTGGGCAGTCCTTGTTCATGGGTGCCAGGGTGGGCAGAAGGCACAACATGTGAAGTCTGGGTGTCGAGATCTTGAGTTGGCTGGGTGACCCCTGAGTGAACCTCCTCATCTCTCTGGATTTTGTAGCTGCTAATGCTGAGCTCCGACGTTGGAGGGAAGAAACAGAAAGCCATGCAGGGTGCCTACGGGGGTCAGGGACCGGGTCAGAAGACCGGAATCATCACAGAGGTCAATGACCTCAGCTGTAGGTCAGAGGGTGGCCCTAGGACTAGAGGGGCCCAGGGCATAGGATTTTTCCACCAAGCTGGCTTTGGCCCAGAGAAATTCCATTCTTCCCGGATGGTGTTTATCAAGACAGAAAGAATAACAGGGCCACTGAGATGGGAACAAATATTTTTGTCTCATCCCAAAAGAGAAAACAGTTCTGAGGAGGAAATTGTCAGCTTCCCAAACAAATATTTTTAAAAGGCTTTTAAAAATGTTGAGCTCTACAGCATTTTAAGACTCTTTTGTTCCTTTGTGCGTTTTTTTTTAACAAGGGTTGACTCCAGGTTATGTTATACGCCAAGCACTACAGTTAAGTTGTGTTGTAACAGGTTATCACACTTACTCCAATCACTACAGTCTAGTTGTGTTGTAACAGAGTAACCTACACACTTTTAATGTTTACAACTGAGCAACACCTTTCCAGTGAGGCACAAGAAAATTTAAAAATAAACAGGAACAAAATTACAATAGAGAATGTCAGTTCTAAATAAGATCCCGCAGGTTCTCCTGATTCTCCTTTCAAGGGCTCAAGCAATCAGAAGGAGACAATTTTATTTTAAAAGTGTCATCTTAAGTTGCAAGGGTGACCATGAAACAAGAATTGAGTGTGGGTCAGGTACTTTCTTATAATTCCAACACTTGGGAGGCTGAGGCAGGAAGAGCATGAGTTCAAGGTTGGCCTGGACTGCAGAATGAGACCTTGTCTCAAAAAAAGAAAAGAAAAACATTAAATGTGACAAAGGAGGAGCCATAGTGTCAAAATGCCCACTTAACTCACCTGAATGCCGAGACCTTTGATGTGTGGTGATGGGATTTGAACTCAAGGCCTAGCATGGGCAAGGCACCTTCCTCCTGAATGACACCTCCAACTTGAGACACTTCAATGAAGCCTCATGGAATAAAATCTTTTCCCAATTACAGTGTAAGGTTATGGATAGTACAGACCTGAATTTTGGTGGCCAGAACAGCCAGAGACACTAGGTTTGTCCCAGCCTGCCTGTGTGAAGAATGCTGTTGCAGAAAGAGACTGCAGTGTGGCCAGGCAGGAGTGGGTTAGGGTCCTCCACCTCGTGTTGTCCAAGACAATAGTCACACGTGCTTGTTGCGTACGTGCAGTGTAGCCTGTCTGAGCTGTAATATGCTGTATGAAACATAACTCCAGGCTATGAAGACTTAGTATGAAAAAAAGAATGTCTCCCATTAATTTTTTTGGGAGAGGGTCTCACTATGTAGTTTAGGCTAGCCTTGAATTCACAATGCAGCCCAGGCTGGCCTCAAACTCTTGCTACAACTTGTGCCTCAGCCTGCTGAGTGCTGGGATGGCACGGGCGCGTCACCACCCCAGCTGCCCTGCCTCATCTTGTGGCCCACATGGGCAGGGTGTGCCTGTGCCCCGCAGGAAGAGCTGCAGGAACAAGCAGGAGGCACTCGGGAGGCCCCTCTGAAGTCACAAAGCTCACACCATGCCAGGGCCCTCTCTGCTTCCTCACAACCCCTCCTAAGCCGGTCCCTTTGCTGGCCACCCACCCATCTGTGACAGTTACCGCTCAGGTCTCTCCAAACCCCTCCCCTGACTGTGCCCTTAGATCTCTACAATTCTGCCTCTCTCCTTGTTTTTCTGATTTGGAACTCTTGCTAGAGTTTTTCTCACTATGGGGTGGCTTTGCCTACCAGGGGACATAAGACACTGGGTTGTCTTTGTCACATGAAGTGGGCCAGGTACGACTAGTTAAGCAGTACAGTCCAAGGAAGCTTCTAAAACAATGCAAAGGCCATTGCCCCCAGCCCACAGTGGACTATTCCAAGATGTCAATAATGTAGTTTGAGAGAGCCACAGAAGCTCACCAGCTTCCATAGTCACCATGTGTGTATGTGTGCGCACATGCACAATCACATTCTCCAGTGGCAGTTGAAACACTTACACCACTAACCTCAGTTCTTCCTCCATCCTCTTTCTGTAGCAACTGACTGCAGTTCTAGGGGTAGGGGGTGGGGTGGGGGGAGGGGAGAGAATAAGAACATAAAAGAGATAAAGGCTAGATCAGCCCTCTTTCCTGATGGGAGAAGAGACTGCTCAACCACTGTAGCAGATTTATTTATACACTCAAGAGGAAGATGTCAATTTCAGCCCCACTGCCTAGCAACAGGGGTTGCCAGGCTGGCCTGGGTCCCTGGCCTTCTTGGAGCTGGAACAGCTTGCTCACTTGGCTTATTTGGGGCTGTCTGTGTTTTCAGGGCTGATCTTGCTTTAGCCCCACAGGTAACTCAATCTGGAGTTTCAACTGCTCCCTACATCTCTCTCTTTTTTTGTTTTGTTGTAGCACAGGATGGAGAAGCTGTGTTTAAAGAACTCTGTGGAAGACTTTTTTCATTCTTGAATCCTTCTCATTTTAAGCGCAGCCCAAGGATTTTTAGTCCCTGCATTCAGTAATTTAACCCTGTGCAGTCCATTAATCCGTAACAGTAGGCAGCCGTCAGTGTAGCTGGCACCTGTAAAATTTGAGTAGCATTGTTTTCTACATTTTATGGTTATACTTTTCTAGGATGCCCAACACCAAGTTGAACTGAGACCTGTATTAATAACAATCAGTTTTTTGTTATCTATCAAGGTCAGTTAAGTCTCCTAAGGGAATGACTTGGCGCCAGGAATAGCACCTCTTAGCTCTTCTGTCAGTGTCAGGCATCTTGATGAGTCACAGCCATTGACTTGACCAAGTTGCTTTCTGTGAAAGCTTGAGAGATATTTTCCCTCTTGGTGACTCTCCGTAGGCACACCACATATTGTTGATCACGTCCCTCTGTAGTCCCACAATGTTCTTGGTCAGAAGACCAGGAATTCACTGAGTTACGGGATATCACAGCAGAGATTCTCTTACATCCTGGGTCCTCACTGACCTCAGAGGGCTGGGCCCAAATATTGGTTATCCTCTTAGCCCATCTATCTCTCTAATTTTTGGTCTCTAAACCTCAGTTTTTGAACATCCAGGAGAAAAGACTGATAACAGTACAGTGTAGTAGAGGCAGTAAGCTTAATATTATCTTATCTGAATACCAAACACCTTAGAACAAAATGGACCGATTATTTTTTTTTTTTGTCTTTTTTCCTTTTTATCGGTACCGGAGATTGAACTCATGACTGCCAGCTTGCAAGGCAGGCGCTTATGCCGCTGAGCTAAATCTCCAGCCCCGACCAATTATTTTTTAACAACTATGAATGTTTTAACATTTGAATACCTGTCAAATGTTAACAAACTTGCATATTTTACACAGAAAATTAGAAATCAGACCCACATACATTATACCATGACAATCATGATGACATTTTGTAATACACCTGAATTTCCATTTTGACATAAAATACTTTTTAGTTAATCATCCCTATCTAATATCTAAGAAGCTTTTACTAACTTGTTGGCGTTTAGTGGAATGTACATGTCCAATTTTTGTTATAGGCAGAGATCTGACTCTGAAACAAAATTCTGTTACCATAAGCAATCCCTATTTTACATTTTGGAAAATCTGTACACCTGGAAGCATGGATACATTAATACACCATGAGATTTATAGCAATCATTTTTCATAGCTACATAAACCTTTGTAACAAAGTATCTTTAAATAAAAAACCTTATTGTATTATTTATTTTGATGATGACCAATGTAAACATATTGCAATAGTGTATTTTTATAAATTTAGTTGCGGTATCTCCCATAAGGCTATGGAGATCACTGGGGCCTCTGATCAGTGAACAAGAACTGGTTAAAATTATTCCAGACAGCTGCTTTCTTATTCATCAATTCATCCAACCACCTCCCCCAAGGGATTTTTGTTTAGTATCTAATCAATTTTTCATGACTTTTGAAAACCCAATCACAACATTTAACACATTATTTTTTAACAATGAGAGACTCTCAAGTTATGATAAACAATAATACATATTACATTTACACAACCAATTTTAGCAACATTTGGACTAACTGGGAGCTTAGGTGAAAGCATGTTTTTTTTTTAAACCATAACCCAAATTAAATTTCAATTAAATGATCTAAAAATGTAAAAGAAAGAAAAGAGAAAGAATTGTTGATCTCAAATAGAAAAGGAACAGACAAATGGACAAGCATGGACAGAGGATCTTTAAAGATTCGAGCAGACACAGAAACAATCACACACAGCTTGTCAGTGTCCAGCAGAACTCCCATAAGTTCCCAGGATGAGATATTTATACACTTGTTATGCCCTTTGCCAACCTAGGCCACTTCTTCTACCCATTTCTCAGGGTTGGAACACCTGTTCACCTCCAGCACCCCATGCCCTCAGGGTGATTCTTAGGCATTCCATGCCCTTGGGCACTCCTGCGTGGGCACTTGTGCTTTTGGCTCAGCACACTTGAACTATCACTAACTCAGTGGACTCCTCACAAACAGCTTAACAGACTGACAAACATACACAGGCAGACTGACAAACATCTTACACAATCAGAGTGCACTCAAATATATTTTAGTCTAAGTGAATTACACTTAACTTTTTGCAGTTGTATAATTTGTAACTATAAATAGGCTAATCAGATTTGTTGTAGATCAATTAGCAGAAAGCTCTTATCAAAAGATGCAGAAAAGACAAAAATTTTATCTATATTTTGGCTTCCCATGAGGTAAGAAAGAAAAGAGATAGCAGGAGGAAGGAAAACAGGCCTTTATTAAGGGGACTGGAGGGCTGCTGAAGAGACAAAGGCACCTTTCAGAAGCTTCACCAACAACTGCAAGCTTTTTATCTGGAATTTAATGGGCAGAGCTAAAGAGGCAGGTGAAATGACGCGTTGACAGCCAACAGGAGGAGCCTTTGCACATGCCTGAAAAGTAATCTGACGCGAGGGTTTGCGAAGAGAACACAAGGGGGTGCTGTCCAGTGCCAAAGAGAGCTCATACAAGAGGAAAAACCTATCACAACTAACATACATTCTTTTTTTTCTTTTGTCTTTTTCCTTTTTGTCGGTACGGGGGACCGAACTCACGACTGCCTGCTTACAGGGCAGGCACTTATGCCGCTGAGCTAAATCCCCAGCCCCTAACATACATTCTTGTATTTTATCTTAAGAAAACTGTTACAACTTTTTGAGTCCCCTTCTTTCATTAAACTTTCAGTTTGGCTATCTCTAAATACTCCTCATCTATTTAGACCTTTGGTTTTCGTTTTTGGTTACCATCTCCTAGGCATCCTGCGTCAGTTCCTTCAGGGGGCTGCAGGTCTGGTCTAACTCCATCCTTGTCTCTCAGTTGTGGTGTAGTTTCTGAGGCATCACTGTCACAGGACTGCGCATCAGCTTCTTGAGAGGTGGAATGAACGCCTTCTCTGGGTTTGGGTCCATGACACAGCTGGACAGCACGCTCTGGCACCCAGACAGGCCATTTAGCACTTCCTGGAAAACCATAAGCATAGCCTTGACCCCCTGTGAGCACTGAGCTGGGTCCCTCCCGTTGTATAGTATGAAGATCTTTCGGAAGGACCCTTCATAGCTTTTCTTTTACCTGATTGAATTGTCTTGCTGCTGCTGTAGCTCAATGAGGTCTAGATAAAATTCCCTTTGTTTGCTTTTGTAATTAACTCTTGAGCAAGTTTAACGATTTTCAGCCTGTATCTGAGTTAAATGGAATTATTTGCAAGGTAGAAACATTTTGATGGAAGGTGGCATGAGAAACAGAAGCCTGTCCAACAGTTCAGGGCAGCGGAAGACAGCAAAAGTGGCATGAGCAAAGATGGGGAAGCAGAAGCTTCCTTTTCTCTCTACACTGTAAGCAAGCTACCCTCTCAGTGGGTCCAGTGTCTACACCATCTCTCTACCCTCCTTCTCTGCACAGTACAAAAATGTCTACAAAATGAGAGGCCCCCCCCCTCCCCTAGGGAGTCACTCAGCCAAGCTTCCAAACTTCAAGTTGACACGATGTATCAATCATTCCTATCCACCACTGTCAATTTAGCTACCAGACACATTGCTTTAAACCAGGTTTTAGCTACAAAGACATGCTTATTTTTTAACATTTTACATCTTGAATGTTTTACAGATTTAACAATCCTTAAGGACCAGTATTAAGTCTATCAACACTATACCATACTCAAACCATAACATTTTACCCTTGCAGCTGAAACAAGCAACATTGTTTCTTTACCTTCCTTGTCTGGACCAAGCTCCAGGCTGATGGAGCTGGTTGTTTCCTCCCCTGCTTGGAGGCCTGTGGGAAGAAGGAGCAGAACACAGCAGTTTCTCCCTGTTAAATAACCCTTTTAAAGTTTGTAGAGATGCAGATAGATTTTGTGGGGTTTTTCTAGCATTGCATTAAACTGTTTTCCTATTTCCTCCCAAGTAGGTAAATTTATATATTTTTTTTCTTCTGGAAACAAGAAATTTAGCAAACTGTGTAGTGTGTCAGTATATCAAAAACTAAACATTACTATAAAAAAGCAAAAGACCTAAATAAACATAGAATTATATTGAACATGAATTTGAAACAAGTACCACTAAACAATTTTGAAAAAAAAGTTTTGAGAATGTACACTCCCAGATAGCAATACAACAAAGCCACAGTGAGACAGTGATATGCTGGAGTGAGCCAATTATCACCTCATGAAAGCCAATGATTGAAATTTTGGAAGTTTTACAGGTTAGCTGTCACCATGTTGGTTATCTGGAATTGTCTTTTGTGAGACTATTTTGTGAACAAAAATCAGCAAAGCACAAATCAGGACCACATTGCCCCCCTCACCACTAGGAGCCTGTCCGGCCAAGCAGGGCCATGCCAGTCCAGGAAGTCGTCTGAGCTGTGACACCCTACTCTTGGGCAGGGCTGTGACAAGCCTCCCTGGAGGTTTTTCTGATACAGGAAGGCCTTCCACATTAGTCTTGAATTTACACATCAAATGGCCCAACTGAAAGGTTTTTGCCCGAGATGGGACACTGTAGCCAGTGAAAAGCCTTGGAGGCGGAACCAAGGGGCTCTATCTTTCCCGCCCCTAGGAATTTACCTGTGGCGCAAAATGAATACCAATGGGCTACCTGTGCATCACTAATGCCCCTTAGGCACCACCCCAAACCTAAGTTACTTGTATGCTCCCACACCACGTGTCTGGTGGAGAGAAAGCCAGACCCCAGAGACAATGCCAGACCCCAGAGGGTCGGGGGTCTCTCCCCACTAAAAGGCTATTTATATTTCATACTTCTTATCTTTTCAGCTGCGCCAAAATCCTATCAGATGGTTACCTTCCGCGCCAATCACCAACGACATCAATGTCTACACTTTGCACAGATAGTTGAAGGTTTTGTTAGAGGGACAGGTGGTGATTGGTGCCCCTACAGGCGCAGCAGCACAACTTTTGGGAAAATGCCCCCTCCTGCCACAATAAAAACAAGTAGCTTTTTTTCCTCTCTCTCTTTTTCTTAAGCTGTGAACTGATGACCTGAGTGACAATTTGTCTGACTATCAGGGATCCAAGATTTAGGAAACGGGTAGATATGCTGAAAAACCCCCATGTACTCCCCACGTACCTGGCCTCTTTTAGCAACAACTGTAAGGGACACAGAGGACAGGGCTCTGGAGGCAGAAGTTTTACCCTAGGATGCAGCAGAATTTCTCTGAGCTGAAAAGGTAGAGATGCTGCTTGTTAAGATTAAGGGGCGGCTGTCATTCCACCATCATTTTCCTGCTCGGGACTTGGTTTTAAAATAGTGCCTGGAGGGGCTGGGGATTTAGCTCAGTGGCATAAAGCACCTGCCTTGCAAGCAGGCCGTTTCTGAGTTCGATCCCCGGTACTGATTAAAAAAAAAAAAAAAAAAAAATTGTGCCTGGAGCCAGTTCCACTGTGGTTGTCTCAAGAAGTTTACAATTATTAAGATCCTGTCTCATCCATCCAAATCCACAGGAGGAATGTAAATACTGAAATCAAACATACAACAAACAGTTCCTTATACATTTGTGGTTCTTGAGCACTTGTTTGCTCCATGTTTAACAACTGGTACAATCAAGATTTTTTAAAAAATCTTTTGTTTCTTGTAAGCCTATTTCTCTCTTTGGCCTCTCTTAAGCCTGTTTTTCTCTTTGGCCCCAGTGAACCTGTTTGTGCATCTTCAAGTTTTTCACCTGATGATGTCAATGTCAATCCACTTTAGAGGTGAATACTGACCACCTAGAATTCACTTCCCCCTCTGTTGCATGCAAATGAGAAGTGTCCCCTCACCCACTATTTCTTCTTACCCCAGCCCGACACTCTTGAGGTTCTTGAGTGGAAAGACCTTGAAAGGATGAGAAAATAAAGAAAAGAGATGAAAGCTGGGGTCAGGTGGAGCCCTCTGTCCTGATCAGAGAGAAGGAACTGCTCAGCCACTGTAGCAAGTTTATTAGTACATTCAAGAGGAAGATGTCAATTTCAACCCACTGCCTAGCAACAGGGTTGCCTGGCTGGCCTGGGCCCTTTGCCTTCTTGGAGCTCGAACAGCTTGTTTATGTGGCTTGTGTTGGGCTCTCTGTGTTTTCAGGGATGGTCTTGCTTTAGCCCCACACATGATCCATCTCCAGCTTCCACTGCTCCCTGCATCTCGGCTTTCTTCACTTCCCTCTCCCTCCATCTCTTGGTCTCTCCCTTCTGCAGAAGGTCTACCTCTGTGTTTCTTGTTATCTCTCTTTTATTTGGCTCTGTAATTTATTTATGCTTTGAGTTTTGCACATGAGAGAAGTCAGGTGCTATTTAAGCTGGCATCTCTGATTTATTAACATGCTCGTCTCATCTGTCTTCCCACCTCATGCTAGCCGGAGGTCTGTTTTGGAGAAAGTTCTGTGCAGCTAGACAACTCTTTGTGAACAACTGCCACACCTGCATCTTCAGCTGTTCTTCGCCAGCTGCCTGGGCTGCCTCGTCAGTGCCCAGGACAGCTCAGGGTTGACGCCAACACCCCAACCAATCATCTTTTCCGGTTCTTCCAGCTCCTAGGCAACCCTCACCAGGTCTTCACACTCCCTGGGCTGAGTCTCCTGCTCCCCAGTGAGCACCAGCGTGGTCTCTGCCCTGTCCAGTACAATCTGGTCACTCTACACTGACCTTTCTGGTCGTATCCAGGCTACTAATGGTTACTTGTTGTCTTTCCCAACCATGCTAGAGTCAGCCTCACCTTGCCTCTGGGTTAAAGCCCAAACTTGAGAGCCGGCCTTCTGAGGTTTTTTCCCTTTCCTTTTCTTTTCTTTTCTTTCTTTCTTTTTCTTTCTTTCTTTCTTTCTTTCTTTCTTTCTTTCTTTCTTTCTTTCTTTCTTTTTCTTTTCTTTTCTTTTCTTTTTTTTTGAGACAAAGTCTCCCTTTGTAGTCCAGGCTGGCCTTGAACTCACAGCAATCCTCCTGCCTCCGCCTCCCAAACTCTGGGATTACAGGTGTGTACCACCACACCAGCCCAAGGGTGTTTTCAACCTGCTTGTCTGAGTTTATCTCCTGAGACTCTCAGGCCACCGGTCTCACTATATCCTATGCCCTTTCCGAGGACCCGACACCATTCCCTTTTATAAGCTTGCTTGGGGCTTCACTTCTCGGGGCCCATGGAGATGCTTTTCAAATCTAAGACATAGCCTCCACAAAGCCCTCCAGGTTGCCTTACTGAAATTAGGGGCTGGGGATTTAGCTCAGCGGCATAAGCACCTGCCTTGCAAGCAGGCAGTCGTAAGTTCAATCCCTGGTACCAATAAAAATGAAAAAAAAAAAAAAAAAAAGACAAAAAGAAGAAATTAACTTCTCCTTCCCTCTTGTTCTGTTGTTGTTTTATATATCCCAGGCTGGCCTCAAACTCAGAGGTTCTCCTGTCTCAGCCTCCCAAGGCTGGTGTGTGCCACTATACCAGGCCACATTTCCTTTTTTATAGAATCTATCCTGTGCATGCACTATTTGACCTCTCCACATACATGCATGCACATGTACATGCAAGTCATAGCATTTTGGGGGGGGGGATTGCTATTCAAGCATTGGAATTAGGGTACATTTTGTTTTCCAAGACAAAGTCTCATTCCAGCCCAGGCTGGCCTTGAATCAGCAATCCTCCTGCCTCAGTCTCCTGGGTGATGGGATTACAGGTGTGTGCCACCACAACCCACTGGGGTACTCTTGAATTGTGCAGAAAAGGGCTTTGAAATGGGGGATTTCCACAGTAATTGTTTTTGGAGGCAGGTCATTGGCTTGGCAGGAACCCTAAATTACAAACTCATCCTGATTGGGTCACAGGAGTCCCTCCCCCCCCCCATGCTGAGAAACACCAACAGCCCACACCAACTTCAGCTGTTTACCCTTGCCTTCTGGTACACTCTGTGGTTTAACCCTTAGCAGGTGTCAGCGCAGTCGCCGGACTGCTTAGAGACTCAGCTGGGCACTGTGATACATGTTGTCCCAGTTGCTGGGTGCTGAGGCAGGAGAAGCCCTGGAGCCCAAGACTCTGAGGCCAGTGTCAGCAACACACAGAAACTTGTTTGAAAATAAAATTTAAAAAAAAACTTAGTCTTAATGATTTCATTTTCACAGCACGTAGGGGCCGTGTCCTCACCTTTTGGCACGTACAATAAGCCCTGCCAGCAGTTACAGGCAGCTCCCTTAGCTCTCAGATGCAAGTTAGCAGGCGGTAGTGGCACAAGCCTATAATTCCAGCACTTGGGAGGTTGAGGCAGGAAAGTCACCTCGAGTTCAAGGCCAGCCTGTGTTACATAGTGAGACCCTGTCTCAAAAACCAAAACCAAAAGCAAGTTAAAGTGCTGAAGGTATAGCTCAGTGGCAGAGCATTTGCCCAGTATGTGTGAGGTAAGTCCCAGACACACACTGGCAATACACACTATATATGTTAATAAATCTGTATTAATGTTATGAGATAAAGAGTTGTGGTATCGGGGGGCTGGGGAGTTAGCTCAGCGGCATAAGCGCCTGCCTTGCAAGCAGGCAGTCATGAGTTCGATCCCTGGTACCGATAAAAAGGAAAAAGACCAAAAAAAAAAAAAAAGAGTTGTGGTATCAGTACAACTGTGTGTTATTTTTGAGGTTTTTATTTTGTTTTTGTTTTTTACAATCTTGCCATGCAGTTCAGGCTGGCCTTGAACTCACTGTGTAGCCCAGACTGGCCTCAAACTCATGAGATCCTCCTGCCTTGGCCTCAAAGTGCTAGTATCACAGGATGTGTTACCACACCTGGGCCTGTGTTTCATTTTAAAATGCCTTAAATTTTTATTTACTGGCAATGCTTGAGATTTAACCAGACCTTCACACTGAACTATATCCTCAATCCTCTTTATTTTTTTATTTTTTTGTCTTTTTCGTTTTTATTGGTACCAGGGATCGAACTCACGACTGCCTGCTTGCAAGGCAGGCACTTATGCCGCTGAGCTAAATCCCCAGCCCCCAATCCTCTTTATTTTTATTTTCACGGAAGATCTTGCTAAAGTCCCCAGGTTGGCCTGGAACATGTGATCCTCCTGCCTCAACTTCCCAGAGTACTACAATTACAGGCATGTGACACCATACACCTCTAGGACTGCTCATTTACTACCTGTAATTTTGTCTCTCTCTCTCTTTTTTTTGTCTTTGAGACAGTGTCTTGCTATGCAGTTTAGGCTGGCCTTGAGCTCACTTTGTAGCCCAGGCTGGTCTGGAATTTACAATGATACTCCTGCCTCAACCTCCTGAATGCTAGCATTATACATGTGCACCACCATGCCTGTTTTTTGTTTGTTTTGTTTTTTTCCGGCACTCAAACTCAAGACCTTGCCTTTGCCAGGAAGGTGTTTGTGCTGCTGACCTATACCCTGGCCCACTAGCTGTAATTTTCTGTTCTCTTCTCGTTTTCTTTTTGAGACAGGAGCTTGCTATGTATTCCAGGCTGGCCCTAAACTTATGCAGCACCTGCAGACTTCAGTTTCAGTGTATGTGCTGCCGAAGGGAGCACCACACTGGCTTCAATCTCAAGGCGACCCACCCGCCTCAGTCTCCTGAGTGCTGAAATTACATCCATGCACCGCTATGCCTAGCTATGCCTAGTTCCACATGTGTGTGTGTCTTTTTGAGGCTCACTTTGCCGCCTGGGCTAATTTACTCTCATATCCAGAATGGTCTCAGTTTCCCCAGGACTATTAATAACTTTTGAGCTGGGCATGGTGGCTCAGGCCTATAATTTCACCAAACAGACTAAGGTAGGAAGATCAGTGTGAGTTCAAGGACAAGACCAGTTTTGAACACACACACACACACACACACACACACACACACACACTCTGAGGCCATAGCATATATTTAGGAAAGAGCTGCTATTGAAGAAGTTGAGTCAGGGTGCTCTTGAATAGTGCACAAAAGGGCTGCCAAGCATGGTGGTGAATGCCTATAACCCCAGCACTACAGGAAGCTGAAGCAGGAGAATCAAAAGTTTGAGCCTAAGCCTCGGCAATTAAGGAATGTAACCAGAACCTGGTCTCAAAAGAAAAAATAGGCTGGCATGATGGCAGATGCCTGTAATTCCCATACTGAGAAGGCTGAGGCAGTAAGATCACTTGGAGTTCAAGGCCAGCCTGAACTAAATAGTGAGACCTTGTCTCAAATATAAATAAATAAATAGGCTGAGGATATATTTTGGTGCAAAGGCCCTGGGTTCAATTCTTAGAAAAAAAAAAAAAAAGGAGAAGAAAGAGGAAATCCATTTGCCATACATATGCATAGAGTGCTTCTCCGTTCAACGGTTGTTTTGTGGTTTCCAAGGAAAAACATTTGAGTAATTAAATTGGCAGTGGAGCTAAACTTTATTTTTAAATTAACATACTTTATTTACTTAGTTCATAAATTGACTTCTTGGGTCAAGGATTTAGCTCAGCAGTATAAGCATCTGCCTGGCAAGCATGTGATCTTGAATTCGATCCTGGTACCAAAAATAAATAAATAAATAAATAAATAAATAAATAAATAAATAAATAGGTTTCTTGCCTTTTGGAGGCACATGCCTGTAATTCCAGCACTCAAGAGGCAGAGGCAGGACGACTGCTGTGATTTCAAGGCCAGCCCGAATTAGATAGTGAAACCCTGACTCAAAAAACAAAAAACTTGTTTCTTTATACTTTGCATATGTTAAGTATGAGCTGTTCTCCTGAGCTATATCCCCAGTCCCCTAATATTTTTTGAGCAGCTTTAGGTTTACAGAAACGGTGAGTAGAAAATACTATTTCCATACACCCTTTCCTGCTTCCTCATTTCTCCTATTATTAACATCTTAGTGTGGTACATTTGTTACAACCAATGAACCAGAATTGTATTATTATTAACAAAATACATTTGGATATATTATTATTATTACTTGGTACTGGGAATCAAACTCAGGACCTTGCACTTGTTAGGCAGGCGCTATGCTGCTGAGCTAAATCCCCAGGCTTGCATGATTACGAACGCCAAAAGTACATACTCTTTGTGTTGTACTTCAGTAAGGTTTTTTTTGTTTTGTTTTGTTTTTTACCAGTACCGGGGATCAAACTCACGACTGCCTGCTTGCAAGGCAGGTGCTTATGCCGCTGAGCTAAATCCCCAGCCCCCAGTTTTTACAAATATATAATGACATGTATCCACTACCATAGAAATTTTTTTTTTTTTTTTGGAGACAGGGTATCGCTGTGCAGCCCAGGCTGGCCTCGAACTTGCAGCGAACTTGGCAGTTCATTTTCTTTTTTGCTGCTAGGGATTGAATCTAGGGCCATGTGTGTGCCAAGTATGTGCCCTCCACTGCACTACATTCCCAGCTCACAGCCCTCCTCCCTTCCTTCCTCCACCTCCTCTCTCCCTTCCTTCCTTCCATCTTTCCTTCTGTAATGGAGATTGAACACACACCCTTAACACTGAGCAACATCCTCATCTCTTTTAATTTGCAGAGACAGGGCCTCACTAAATTGTCCAGGCAGGCCTGGAACTTGAGATTCTCCTCCTCAGCTTCTCAGGTAGCTGTGATGACAAGTCTGGGTCATCCACCTGAACCCAAATGATTTTTTCTTGGTATCAGGGATCAAACTCATGACCTCACACTTGCCAGGCAAGTGCTGTACTGCTGAACTGTATCTCTGACCTAAGTGATTTCTTTTTAACACTGAATAATATCCCATTGTATGGATGTGCCACAGTTTGTTTACCCATTCATTTACTAAAGGATATCTTGATCACTTCTAAATTTTGGCAATTATAAGTAAGTGCTATAAATAAACACACGTGTATTTTTGTTTGCACATAAATATTCAACTGAAGAATCATATAGTTAATAATATGCCTTTTAAAAAACTGTTGAATTCTGTTCCGGAGTGGCTGTTCACTTTTTGGTATGGTAATTGGGGTAATGAAGGTTGAGCCCAGGGCCTTTGTACTGAGCTATTTCCCCAAATTTTTAATTTTTTATTTCCAGAGGGGTCTCACTAAGTCTCTGAATTGCCCAGGTTGCACTTGAATTTACAACCTTCCTGCCTCAGCCTCTTGGAGTTCTGGGATTATAGGTATTCACCACCATACACAGCTTGGTTATTTTAATTTTTGATGTTGACCAATTGTCCACAAGTGTGTGGACATTTGAAAGATCTGTATCATTCATTGGACCAATGTTTTCTAAATGACTATATGTATTTTACAAAACCACCTAGGAATAAAAGGTTCATTTAAAGAACAACTATAGCCGGGCATGGTGGTGCAAATCTGTAATCTGGGCACTTGGGGTATTACTGTGGGTTTGAAGCCAGCCTGGGCTACACAAAGCATTCACGACCAGCCTGAACTACAGGGCAAGACCTGGTCTTTTTTTTTTTTGTCTTTTTCCTTTTTATCGGTACCAGGGATCGAACTCACAACTGCCTGCTTGCAAGGCAGGCGCTTATGCCACTGAGCTAAATCCCCAACCCCACAAGACCTTGTCTTAAAAAATAATAATAATCTTCCCTTTCCAAGTTAATCTATGAGGTCAGATTTCCTTTAAATGTCCTTCAGTTAATATCTCACAACAGATTAACTTTTTATGATAAATATACCTCTTTTTTCATAAAATTAGATGTATGTAAAGATGTCATAACCTTATTATTGTATTTCTAATGACTCAATAAAAAATTTAAAATTATTTAAAATTTTTCCAGTGTTTAGATGTAGCTCATTGATAATACTTGTTTGGCATGTACCAGTCCATGGCTTCCATTCCAAACGAAACAAAATTTCCAATATCATAAATATTGAAATATATAATCCATATATAAATAAAGCGGTTTTAAAATTTGTTTATTTTGGAGAGAGAGTCTATGTGTAGTTCAGGCTAGTCTTGAACAAGCAAAGATCCTCCTACCTTTATTATTTCTAATAGTGGAGGGTGGAGACCAAAGTTTGAGAACCACTGCTCCGGAAAGGCTAGCCTCGGTGGGGAGAATTAAGTACAAGTCTGTCCCTACTTCCTGCGCTCCTCCTGTCCCCGCGTTCAGCAACGCTATTCTACCTCTCCTGCGACTTTCCAAGCCAGGGCTCGGGGCAGGTACAGGCTGAGCGAACGCAAGCATCTGCGCGGGCACATTCAGCCGGAGCAGCTCTTCAGCGACTCAGTGGTCAGCTTCTGGGGAAAAAGTCTGCCCTTTGCACCAAAGCCCTTGGGCCAGGGGACGGATGGTGCAAGGACGTCACTAGCTGGAAGAGCGTGAGGGGGCTGGGAGAGGGCCCAAAGTTAGTGAACGTTGAGGCTTCTAAAAAATACACAAAAGATGACAATGGTAGCATTGGCAGAGATTAGCAGTCCCAGCGGACACCCTACCAACCTCGGTGCCCCTGCTAAACCATGCCCGCCCGCGCCTCACCGCGCCTGCGCCGGCCCGCCCCCGGCCCCGGGTCGGAGTGCTTTACGACAGCGCCGGCGCTTTCCGGCCGATGCCGATGTGTCGAGGAGGTGGGGTCTAAGGTGCACAGTCTCGGGGCTCCATCTGCTCTGCCGGGCGTCCAGGTCCACTTTCCTCGGCGGAGGGATGGCGGCGCGTGCCCCGTCTGCGCGGGCCCCGCCCGGCTCAGGTAGGCGTGGGACCTGCCCTGCGGCGGGGAGAAGGGCGCGGCGCAGAGGCGGGCGGAGGTCGCCCAGGGGTACCTGAGGGACCTGGGGAGAGGGGCTGGTGACATCGCAGTCAGCAGTCTCGGGATGCCAGTGACATTCGGCTGTTGGACGGCTGTAGGTCTAGGGGTCCGGGGATTTTGGGAGCCCCCCCGGGGATGGGTTGCACTGCTGAGATGTTTCTGCCAGTCAGAGCTCGGTAGGAGAATCCAGGTGAAAGGAAGACCTGGGCTTTGGGGGGGGGGGCTGAGATTTCTGTGATTTGGGAGAATCCTGCGGTCACCCCTTCTCTTTCACTTTCTCCATTTACTGATTGTAGATAAAGTGCAAAAGGACAAGGCCAACCAGACCTCAGGACCCAGGCAGGGCAGCCTAATGGGGAAACTCCTAGGTTTTGAATGGACAGACTTGTCCAGCTGGCAGAGGCTGGTGACCCTGCTTAATCGACCCACGGATCCGGCAAACCTAGCTGTCTTTCGTTTTCTCTTTGGTGAGTCCACTTTCTGCGGGGGTACGTTTGGGTTGGTGGTGGTGTCTGTTTCTTGGTTACTTAGTTACTTAGTTGGTTACTTAGACTTAGCTCCCCTTTCCTTAGAGCTGAAGAAAATTGACTCAGTGGAAGAAGCCCAGTGACGTTTAGGAATAAAGCCAGCTTTGTCTCCTGCACTTAGGATTTGGTGACCAGAAATGCTCTCATTTGAGTCTAGGTGAAACACAAAAGCAGGGAAATGGGGACCTGTTTTGCTTTTACATGAAGTTGCCAGGAACTAACTTTAGAGAAATAGGGCAGGGCAACAGTGCCAAATATTTGGCTGCGACCCAGAGCTTTCTAACTCAGGCCATAACACACTTGGCATGGCCACAGGCATGCCAGACTATCATTGTCTTAGCTTGCTAGTTTTCAGCTGGGGGTAGTTTTGCTCCTGGATTGATTTGGCAGGGTCTGGAAACATTTTTAGTTGTGACAGCTTAGGGGAGGAATAGAAAGCTGTTGACCTCTATGCAGACACAATGGATGCCACCAGATGTCCCGTGACACACAAGGTAATCATTCCAGCAAATAATTAACCAGTCCAAAATGTGAGCGGTCCTGGGGTTGAAAAACCATGCTTGTCTGAAACTGGCTTCCTGATCTATCCCTGAGTGTTGGCCAAACGCCCCTGCTTTCCTGGGTGTGCTAGGAAGAAAAAGATGCCAGGTATGGTTGTGCACATCTATGATCCTAACACTTGGGAGGCAGAGGCAGGAGGATTGCCACAAATATGAGGCCAACCTGGGCTATGTAGTGAGTTTAAGACCACACTGGACTATGCAGCAAAGCCCTGACTAAAAAAGAAAAAACCAAAATAAAACAGAGAGAGAGAGAGAGATTGAGAAGAACCCTTGCCGGGAGCACTGTCTATAGCCAGGTAAAATGGATCTCTGTAACTTAGAGCCCCAAGGGTTTTTACAGGATTTTGTATACTTCGTTATTTAATCTTCTCTGTAATCCTCTAAAGTATTAGGAGCCCCCTTTCCATAAGTGAAGAATTGGCTCACTGAGATGTGTTGGCTCTGTAATTATTGTTGCATTAGCGGTAGAACCAAGATTAGGAATCTGACCTTGGAGCTGGACTGGCTCACCTGGTTTCTACCATATTCTGCTGCTTGGTGAAGTCTAACAATCCTCCTCCCCCCATTGCTGTTGCAGCTTTCTTGATGGTACTGGACATCCCCCAGGAGCGAGGGCTCAGCAACTTGGACCGGAAATACCTGGATGGACTGGATGTCTGCCGCTTCCCTTTGCTGGATGCCCTGCGCCCACTGCCGCTTGACTGGATGTATCTTGTCTACACCATCATGTTTCTGGGTGAGGGAACTGTGGGAGACAGGTGTATTGACTGGCCTGCCAAACACCGAAATACGAAGAAGCATGCTTCTTAGGAAGGACCAAGGTCTTGGGCTCCTGTTTCACTGTACTGTGATTTGATTTCATGCTGCGTGTCATCTTCATCTGTGTGTCATCTGCACTGTGACCCCTTAACTCTTCTTTTTAAAATAGTAACATTTAATTTTCATTTAGTTTTACCTGATTAGAAAATGCCTGATGACTTTTCTTAGTCCCCATCATGGCCTGTTTCTGAGGGGCTGGGCCCGTGGTGACCCCTTGATCTCTCAATCCTCTCCCACAAACCCCAGGGGCACTGGGCATGATGCTGGGCCTGTGCTACCGGCTGAGCTGTTTGCTATTCCTGCTGCCGTACTGGTATGTCTTCCTCCTGGACAAGACGTCGTGGAACAACCACTCCTATCTTTATGGTTTGTTGGCCTTTCAGCTGACATTCATGGATGCAAACCGCTACTGGTAAGAGCCTGGGAGAACATGGGATTGGCTGGATTTGCATGTTTTCTCAAGGCAGGGGCCCAGTGAAGTTCTAGAAATTGCCACAGTAGGCATATTATCAAAATATTGCAGATTGTGATTACAGGATTACACTTTGACTTGGAATGGATTTGGGAGGGGGTCTGGTCAGCCAGTTGGGGTAGTTAGAATGACAAAAAAAAATCAAATGTCTCCATCCTTTACTTTTTCCATATTTTCCTACCTGCCTTGATCTGTATACTTCCTTTCATACTCTTAGAACAGAAGCTGGGTGTGGTGTTGCACACCTGTAATCTCATGCACTTGGGAAGCTGAGGCAGGAGGATCACTGAGAGGTTGTCAGCAGTCTGGGCTACATAATGAGTTCAAGGCCAGCCTGAACTGCATGAATTACATAGTGAGACTCTGTCTAAAAAAAAAAGGAGGTTGCCTGAGGAGTATGAAGAGGAGATCATGTCAGTAGGGGCATCCGTCAGGGAGAAAGTAACCTTCCTCTATCTGTGGCATGGGTGACCATCTTTCAGGAGAGGTGGGAAAGAAAGGATTTGGAGGCCAGGGGGCAGGGTAGGTGACCTTAAGGTTTCTTTCCATTATTAAGTGAAAAGCAAATGAGAAATTCCAGTGGATAGATAGATGATACAGATGAGGGCTGGGGGTTTAGCTCAGCAGCACAAGCACCTGCCTGGTGAGCATGAGATCTTAAGTTTGATCCCTGGTACAAAAAACAAAAAAGATGGTATGAAAGATAGATATAGGAACAAAATCTCAGCATTGAATTCATTAACGCTCATGCAGTTTCATCCTTGGTGCATACAAATTCCCCTTTGTAAAACTTTTTATTTTCTGGAGCCAGGTGCAGTGGCACTGTGAGTGCCGGGGATTGAGTAATGTGTGGCCTAATCCACGTTAAACCTGTGCTTTACCACTAAGCTACATCCCTGTACTCCTTTTAGTGAGACTTTAAGAATATCCAGCTGTGATCATAGAGAATTAAAGGACAGTTTTGATAGGCTTATCCCTGAGATTGTCTGTTTTTATGTTTTTGTTTTTTTTTTTTTGGAACAGAGTCTCACTATGTAGTTCAGGCTGGCCTTGAAATCACCAGGTAGCCCAGGCTGGCCTCAAACTTATGGCAATCCTGTCTCAGCCTCCAAGTGCTGATATCACAGACATGTTGCCCCATGCCTGACTTTTATGACTCTTACACCTTTTAAAGAAATTAACTATCATTTACTGAGCCTTCCTTATGGCAGACGCATTTAAAATTTTCCTCATTACAGCCTTACCACCCTATGACAGTTGATGGGGAGCCCATGGCACACGTGTGCGGCGGGCCTACAGAGCCCTGTCGGCACATGAGCAAATCGCCCCAGCTGCTGAGCGTGAGATATTCAGGCTTAATTGCAGTGTTGCACTTTGCAGTAAACAAGAGTGTTTTAAGTTGCAGTTTGGGCACTCAGGCTCTAAAAGGTTCCCCGTCACTGCCCTCTGA
Source organism: Cavia porcellus (assembly GCF_034190915.1). Classification (NCBI taxonomy): domain Eukaryota; kingdom Metazoa; phylum Chordata; class Mammalia; order Rodentia; family Caviidae; genus Cavia; species Cavia porcellus. The sequence continues at coordinate 37,824,200 of NW_026947501.1, read as the reverse complement.
AAAGCCAGGCCGAGTGGCTCATGTCTGTAATCCTAGCACTCAGAAACTGAGGCAAAAAGATTGCAAGTTCAAGGCCAAACTTAGCAATTTAGTGAGACCTTGTCTCAAAAAAAAAGCTGATGGGCTGGGGATCTAGCTCAGCAGCATAGCACCTGCCTGGCAAGTGTAAGGTCAGGAGTTTGATCCCTGATACCAAAAACAAAACAAGCAAAGAGCTGATGGGTGTCGCTCAGTCGTAGGCTACTTGCCCAGTGTGTGTGACGCCTTGGATCCAGGCCCTTGCACTGCAAAATGATAAAAACTGTGAGGCCCATAGTGTTGTTCTCATTTCATAGATGAAGTAACTATATCTTTCAGTAGTAGAGGATTCGTCTAAGGTTACTTAGCAGTAAGAAACAGAAGTGAGTGTTGGTATCCTCGACCGAGGAGTCCAGTGTTCTCAGTCACAAGTGTATGCTGCCTCTTCTCCAAGTTCCTGAAAACTTGATTTGCATCTGCTGCCCCAGAATGCATGCATGGTTAGTAGCCTGGTTTTCCATTTCTGTCCTAGCATGAGAGCGTTTAGCTTGTACCTGTGTGCCCTGGATCCTGGCATCCCGTCTGTGAAGTGCTAGTTTCCGCTGTACATTATTACTCTGTGCAGTGCTTTGAATTTTTTTTTTTTTTCAGTGCTTGGAACTGACCCCAGGGACTGGTGCATGCTGGGCAAGCATTTTACCACTGAGCTACATCTGCAGCTCTGAAAATTTTTACAAGAGAGAACATGTATATGTTCCTGATTTGTAGCTTTTCTTTTTTTTTTTTTGGTACCAGGGATTGAATTTACAACCCTGAGCTTGCCAGGCAGGTGCTTATGCCACTGAGTTAAATCCCTGGTCCCTAGTTTTTCTTTCTTTTCTATTTCTTTCTTTCTTTCTTTTTTTTTTTTTTTGTCTTTTTCATTTTTATCGGTACCGGGGATCGAACTTCCGACTGCCTGCTTGCAAGGCAGGCGCTTATGCCGCTGAGCTAAATTCCCAGGCCTCCCCCCCCCCCCCTTTTTTGAGATAAGTCTCACTCTGTAGTTCAGGGTGGGCTTGAACTCACAGTGATCCTCCTGCTTCAGCCTTCTGAGTGCCAGGATTACAAGCATGCACCACCATGCCCAGCTACCTAGAGCTTTTTAAACATACTCTCAAGTTCATAGTTCATTGCCTTTCTCAGTCATTTTCTAATTATAGCCTTTTATCCACTAGAATTGTGAGCTAATGGCAAACACTGAACTTTTTATTGTTATAATTTACTATAGTCTCTGACTTAGACTTTTTGACTTACGATGGTACAAAAGTATATCCATACATCATCCTACTTTTCACTTTGGAGTCCATATTCTGTAAATTATATGAGCTGGTCGTGGCAGCATACGGCAGTATATAAATCCAGCTCTTGAGAGGTTGAGGCCGGAGGATTGTGAGTTTGAAGGCTACATAGATCAGGCCAGCCTGGACTATATAAACAACACCCTATCTTTTTTTTTTTTTTTTTTTTTGTCTTTTTCGTTTTTATCGGTACCAGGGATCGAACTCACAACTGCCTGCTTGCAAGACAGGCGCTTATGCCGCTGAGCTAAATCCCCAGCCCCAACAACACCCTATCTTGAACAACAAACCAAATCCAAAAAATAAGGAGAAAGAGAAGGAAAAATAAAATGAAATAGTTAATATTTCATTACAAAATGGATGTGTTAGATGATTTTGCCCAACTGTAGGCTAACAGGTGTTCTGAGCACAGTTAGGGGAGGCCAGGGGAGGCTGTGTAGGTTACATGTACCTAATGCATTCTTGGCTTACAATATTTTCCTTGTTTTGGGACTTTTGAGACAGAGTCTTGCTATGTCACTTAGGCTAACCTCAAACTTGTGGTGATCCTCTTGCCTCAGCCTTCTAAGCACTGGAATTACAGGCATGTGCCATCATGCCTGGCCCGTATTTTCAATTTATGATGAGTTTATTCAGACATTACATCACAAGCCAAGAAACATCTGTAGTAATACTGCTTTCATTATCGTTTTTTCCCATATTCAAGGTTGAGCTGAGGGCCTCACCCAGGCTGGGCAAGCACTGGACCACTGAGCTGTATCCCCCAGCCCTTTGTTATTTTAAGACAGTGTCTTACACAGTGCCAAGGCTGGTCTTAAATTTGACAGTGTTCCCACCTCAACCTTCTGTGTAGCTGGGACTCCAGGCATGCACCACCTGGTTGTAGTACTATTTCTTTTGCAGCAAAATAATTCCTATTACATTGAGCTGGGATGTAGTAAGTGGTAGAGTACTTGCCTGGTATATGCAAGGCCCTGGGTTTGATCCCTAGCATGGCAGGAAAAAAAATCACTGTTTTGAGTTTGCTCCTATCTTTTAAAAGTGTCTCAGAAGAGCCCAGCAGAGCAGGGAGGACATGGGAGGTATCCCTGATGTAGATACAGCTGGCACAATAGAAAGGGCTACGAAACCTCCCTGAACCTTGAACTTCCTTGGTTTAGGTCCATCGATGGCCTGCTGTGTCCCCGCAAGAGGAATGCACATGTGCCTCTCTGGAACTACACGATGCTGCGGGGCCAGGTATGAGGTCTCAGCCAGAGCCGGGGCTCCTGGACTCCCGTCAGGGTCAGTGTGGTTTTCCATTACGAGGCTGCACTCTGCCTTCCCAGATTGTCTCTCTGTTCCATTTGGTGGAAAGCTAGGCTAGCTTTTCCATGTTTTCCAATCTCTAAATCTCAGAGTTCTGCTTGTCGTGGAACAAACAGTGCTCCGTCTGTGCCAGGTGAGACTTGAGGGTCACATCTGTGCTTTTGTCTTCCTCGCCACCTCAGATGGTGCCGGCATGGGTGGGAGGGCAGTAAGTGTTTACTGGCTAAGTGGATACCGGGTGAACAGACAGAGGCCGGGATGTGCTCTCCCTTGGGCCCTGTGCTGGTATCAGAACTGACTTTATTGCTGGCAATGGAAACAGTGTTTTGTGACATGGAAGCAACAGTGGTCTTTTTTCTTGCTGCTGTTTGTTTTTCAGATCTTCATCGTGTACTTCATTGCGGGTGTGAAAAAGCTGGATGCCGACTGGGTGGAGGGCTACTCCATGGAGCACCTGTCCCGCCACTGGCTCTTCAACCCCTTCAAGTGAGCGGCGGTCTGGAGAGGCCTCGCGGGGGCGTGAGTGTGGGGCGCAACTCGCCCCTAGAGCTGCAGTGGTGGCTGCTCTTCCTGTCACTTAATTTGGCCTCCTGAGTCCCTTCTCCCCTTCATTCCCTGGAGAGGCCTTTTTCCCATCCTCGGAATTTTATGTGTGTAATCCCATGGAACCATTGTTGGAATCCTGGCGAATTACAATCTACCACCTGCGGTGTGACTTAGGTAGAGAATACAGACACTAAGACTCAGTTACAGTTATGGGCAGTCCAGTCCCATGAGGGTTCACTAACAAAGGCCATAACATAGAGCCTAACCCAGATTTTATTAATTCATAAAGAAGGGAGTGGCTTGAGGATGAGTGAGTGTGTCAGTGGTGGAAATTGTGTGTTTACTGCCAGCTGAGCTAGCTGGGAGGCCAGAAAGCACCTCTGTAATGGGCAGAGAAGGTGATATGACCACGCTGCACAACACAACTCAGGTGGCATTTAATGTTTAGGAGGTTGTTGCTTTAGTTTTTGATGTGTAAGCTTTTGTGCCTGGGAAGTTATATGCTCTTATCTTGAGGCTCAACCCCTGGAGCTTTGGCTCTGTCATACCCCTGGGCTTAGCCATTTAGAGGGAGAGACTGAGGCGAGAAAACAGTTGACTGTCACAGATTACACATCAGTACCTCACTAGCCCTGTTTACATTGCTTAGAGCCAATTAAAGGAACAAAATAGCTTAGCCTGTTCTATACATATCAGTACATGGAGCTAGGGCCAGGTTTAGCCGAAGTGGAGGTGATTGTTCTGTATTCAAGGAGAGCCATCCAGGGAGTCTTCTGCAGTCCCTGTTCAGCAGAAGGCGTGGTCAGTGCTGTTAAGACTAACCCCCAGCAGCCCCTAGGAGACGTGAGGGGGCAGGAAGGGAAAAGAAAAACGGGAAGGAAGAGCCAGAGGAGCTGACTGGTGGACAGGCCCAGCACTTGCCTTGGCCTGGCAGCCAGGGTCCTGCAAAGCAGGGCTCTCGACACCGCCATTACCAACTCTGCAAAGCACATGTTCACCTCTGGCTCTTCTCTTCCTGCCTCTCAATTTGTTCGTTTTCTTCCTCCTTGTTACTTCTCACTTCCTGAAGTTTGACTTAGCATGTTAGCCCAGTGTTCACGGTTTAGACTTTCTTATTTGTGACCTCCATGTGGAGCACGGTGCACCCACTTCCCCATCAGGTCTTATCCTAGGAGATCTGCCTTTGCTCTTCACGGAATGTTATGTTAAAGACAGCTGGACACATGCAGTTGGAAAGAGGCTGGAGAACTACATGGCGGAGCACGTCCAGAGGACAGGGTAGCAAAGGCACAATGTGCTGGGAATGTGGTGTGACTTGGGTTTCCCAGAGGCTCGGTATTACTCCTTTGTGCCTGTGTCTACAGACTGGTGTTGTCCGAGGAACTGACTAGCCTGCTGGTGGTGCACTGGTGTGGGCTGCTGCTTGACCTCTCCGCTGGCTTCCTGCTCTTCTTTGATGCCTCAAGACCCATTGGCTTCTTCTTCGTGTCCTATTTCCACTGCATGAACTCCCAGCTCTTCAGCATCGGTCAGTACCTGTAGCAGGCTGCAGGTCTGCAGGGAGATATTAGCAAGCGGCATGGTTTGGGCGTGGAGATATTGGTGTGGGAGCAGGAGATAAACTGAGCCCAGAGCAGTCACTGTGAAGTGGGGATAAGATAATGGCGATTCCAGAATCCCTCAGTATGTTTAGTGAGGAATTGCTACATAGTGAGTTCAAGGCCAGCCTGAACTGTGTAGAGAAACCCTGTCTCAAACAGATAAAAAAATGAATCTGAACAGGGGCAGGGTGGTGCATTCCCAGCCCAAGCAACTTGGCAAGACCCTGTCAAAATTTGAAAGAAGAAAAAGAACTGGATGTGGTGGCACATACTTATAATCCCAGCACTTGGAGGCTGAGGCAGGAGGATTGCCATGAGTTTGAGGCCAGCATGGGCTACATAAGCAAGTTAAAGGCCAACTGGCACTACATAGCAAGACCTTGTCTCAAAGAAAAAAAAAATTTCAAAAAAACAAAAGGGAGTGGTGGCTGGGGATGTACCTCAGTATAATGATCTTGGATTTATTTCCTAGTATCATAATAAAAAATGAATATTTTTAAAGGCTGGTAACATAGCTCAATGGTAGAGTACTTGCTTACCAAGAACCAGGCCCTGTATTCGATCCCCAGTGCTGCAGATCCAGGGCCTCACATATGCTAGACAAGCATTCTGCCATTGGGGTACGGCCCCAGCCCAAAGGCGTGCGTATATGACTCAGGTTTGTACCCAAGGCCTTCATACTGAGCTTGTTCAAAGTTTTGTAGTTTTCATCGTTTTTAATTTTTATTAGTATGTTTGTAGTACACAATGATTGCATTCATCACAGGGAGTTCGTACACATGTATGTAGCTCGTCTTAACTCTGTTTATAGTCTTTCCCTTCTGCTCCCCCTCAGTTATTCTTTACTTTGAAACAGAGTTTTGCTGAGTTGCCCAGGCGTGGTTCAAACCTGCCATCCTCCTAGCTCAGCCTCCCAGAGTGCTGGGATCACAGGTGTGCCTCACCGTGGTGGGCCCCAGGGGCTCAGTGGGACCCGGGAAAGACTTCTGAGGGGACGATGAAGAGAGTCCACTCTACCTCTCGCAATACCCTCTGCTGTTCTAGGTATGTTCCCCTATGTCATGCTGGCCAGCAGTCCTCTCTTCTGCTCCCCCGAGTGGCCTCGGAAGCTGGTCTCCCACTGTCCCACAAGGCTTCAAGAGCTGCTGCCGCTCACGACTGCCCCTCAGCCCAGCGCCTCCTGTGTGTATAGAAGGAGCCGGGCCAAAGGCAGCCAGAAGCCAAGGCTGCGCCACCGGCTGGCCGCTGCCTTCACCTTGCTCTACCTCCTGGAGCAGCTCTTCCTGCCCTATTCCCACTTCCTCACGCAGGTTGGTGGGAGCTCGCACGCGCAGCAGAGCGCAGGGTGATAGGCTGGGAAAAGATGGGCTGGTTCTGCAGCCCTTTCCATGGCGTTGGTATGGGAAGCACTGAGCCGGTCCCCCTCTGCCAGGGCTATAACAACTGGACCAACGGGCTGTATGGCTACTCCTGGGACATGATGGTGCACTCACGCTCCCACCAGCACGTGAAGATCACCTACCGTGACGGCCTGACTGGCGAGCTGGGCTACCTCAACCCTGGGGTGAGGCATCTCACACTGACAGTAGACTGCTCTTTAGAGCCTGCAGGAGCTTCAGGGTCTGGTTTGGTCCTACAGCCATCATAAAGTAAAACAGACTTGGGTCTCTGCCCTTCCTGCAGAGCCAGTTTGAGCCCTTCCCTTTGTGAGTTGAGACAGAACGCCTCTCACTTTGTTTTGAATCAGGGTTTCACTGTGTAGTTCAGCCTAGCTTTATACTCAATGTGTAGCCCAGGCTGGCCTTGAATTTGCTGTGATCCTCCTGCCTCAGCCTCCCAAGGGCTGAGTTACAGATGTGAGCCACTATGCCTATCTGTCTCACACTTTCTTTGAATTGAGTTTAGTTAGGAAAGGTATGAGTTCCATTAGCCCAGCAGTAGAAAATTCATACCCAAAGACAAGTTCATTTGCTTTTCAGTGTGAGGTGTTGAATGCAGGCCCTTCACACAAAACTGTAGGTAGGCCTTTTTTATGTTTTATTTAGAGACAGGGTCTTGCTGCATTGTCCAAGCTGGGCTTGAATTTGTGATCCTTCTGCCTCATCCTGGGGAATACTGGGATTACAGGCGTGTACCACCATGCCTAGCTAAATTTCTTTTTTTCTTGGTTAAAATGAGCAGCAGGCAGCGATATTCTTGTGCCACTGGCAGTGCATGCCCTGTTGGGGAGTGATGACGAGGTGGGACTAATGTGGGGGTTTGGGACAGGTATTCACACAGAGCCGGCGATGGAAGGATCACGCAGACATGCTGAAGCAGTATGCCACTTGCCTGAGCCGCCTGCTTCCCAAGTACAATGTCACTGAGCCCCAGATCTACTTTGATATTTGGGTCTCCATCAATGACCGCTTCCAGCAGAGGTGGGCAAGGGAGCAGCGAATGGGAAAAAACAAGCGCAGCTCTTTCTGCCAAGATGAACAGCTCTCGCCCCCTGGAGTTGTCTTGCTTAAAAGGCTGCCACTCTACTGCATGTCCCTGTTGACCTGGTTTGTGGGCATATCTGATTATGTCCGGCAGGGGGCACCATCACCCAGAAGAAAAGTGAACTGACTGTTCTTTTTAGGCCCTCCTAACACAGTGCCTTCTCAGGTGGCCACTTCACTAGCATTCTTTCCAGGGATCCCAAATCTCTTTGCCTTCTCTCTGCCCTGGTCTCGAAATAACACGCTGACACCCAGCCATTTCTTGCATCTGGAAACCCCATTCCCTCTTGCTGGGAATGGAAGTTATGGTTGGGTTGGGGCTGTGGTCTCCTTAGAGCATGGTTTTCTTTCCTAAGGCTTTTTGACCCTCGTGTGGACATCGTGCAGGCCGTCTGGTCCCCTTTCCAGCGAACGCCTTGGGTGCAGCCACTCTTGATGGACTTATCCCCTTGGAGGACCAAGTTACAGGAAATCAAGAGCAGCCTAGACAACCATACTGAGGTGGTCTTCATTGCAGATTTCCCTGGTATGGAGGACAGTGAGATTGCGCCATGCGGTGGGGAGGGGCTCTCCCAGGGTGACGATGGGGAAATTGGATGTCTCCATCCTAGCTGGGAGTGTGAATTCTGTTACCCCCCAGGGCTTCACTTGGAGAATTTTGTGAGTGAGGACCTGGGCAACACTAGCATCCAGTTGCTGCAGGGGGAGGTAACTGTGGAGTTGGTGGCCGAACAGAAGAACCAGACACTCCGGGAGGGAGAAAAAATGCAGGTATTTTAGTGGGATTAATACTGGTAGAAAGTTTAGATGAATAGGGTTTTTTTGTTGTTGTTGTTGTTGCTTGTTTGTCTTTTTTTTTTTTTTTTTTTTGTCTTTTTCTTTTTTATCGGTACCAGGGATCGAACTCATGACTGCCTGCTTGCAAGGCAGGTGCTTATGCCGCTGAGCTAAATCCCCAGCCCCAGTTTGTTTGTCTTTTTAAGACAGGGTCTCGCTATGCAGTTTAGGCTGACCTTGAGCTCACTTTGTAGCCCAGGCTGGTCTTGAACTCGCAGTGATCCTCCTGCCTCGCCTCCCGAGTTCTGGGATTACAGGCATGAGCTACCGCACCTTGCTCCGAATAGGGTTTTTTTATTATAAGTAAAAATGTCTCACTCGTTTAAAAAAAAAAAAAGTTTCACTCTTAATTTTAGTGCAGGGTAGGCTTCAAAAGGCTTGGGCTAGGGGTACAGCTCAGTGGTAGAGCATGTACACACAGGCCCTGAGGTTTATCCCCAGCGCACACACACGTGTGCACACACACAGAGGCTGTGAAAAGCTTCGTCAGGATTCCAGGAGCCAGGAACTTCAAACTCTAAAACACAGAAAAATGGTACCTGGAGGGGTACACACCTGTAATCCCAGCCTCTTGGGAGGCTGAGGCAGGAAGACCACTGCTAGTTTGAGGCTAGACTAGGCTGCATAGTGAGATTTTATCTGAAAAAATTAAAAAAGAGTGATGTAGGAGGGATAGAGTAGGAAGGCCATAGGCTGGCTAGGAAAGGTTAGAGTGAAGTACACCTGTTTCTTCTCCTTGTCAGTTGCCTGCTGGTGAGTACCATAAGGTGTACACTGTGTCACCTACTCCGTCCTGCTACATGTACATCTATGTCAACACTACAGAGCTTGCCCTGGAGCAAGACTTGGCACATCTGCAAGAATTAAAGGAGAAGGTGGAGAGTGGAAGAGGTGAGTATAGAACATTTGGGCTGAGACAGCCCCTGGCTTCAGAGAGTCGGGGCTGGCCAGGCATGGTGGCGTACCACTAGCTAGCATTTTGGGAAGCTGAGGCAGGACGATTACCTTGAGTTCGAGGCCAGCCAGGGCTACATAGCAATACCCTGTCTCAAAAATTCCCACAAAACAAAAAGCAAGTCAGGGTTATGAGTGAGGACCCCGCCATTAAAGAATGAACTTGAATCTCTATTAGTGAAGAGTTCTAAGGGAGATGGGCTGCATCTCAGTGATTCTTTTTCCTGTCTTCCGGCAGAGACGGGGCCTCTACCTCCAGAGCTGCAGTTTCTCTTGGAAGGGGAAGTAAAAGGGGGTCCTGAGCCAACACCTCTGGTTCAGACCTTTCTTAAACGCCAGCAAAGGCTCCAGGAACTTGAACGGCGGCGAAATGCCCCTCTCCATGAGCGGTTCTGGCGCTTCTTGCTGCGAAAGCTGTATGTCTTTCGCCGAAGGTTAGTCTCACCCACAGCAGTGTGGTTGTTGCCATCCTGTTCGCATGCATGGTAACTTTTCCACAGGGACATCCACACTAGAGATACTCCAGGGCAAGGTGTCTTCCCTGTAAGCAGCAGCTTCTGTCTGCTGACCTGCTGTCTGGTGCCTGAGCTGTCTCCAGCCTCCCCATTGGTTATCCCTCCCATCCCTGGGGTCTTCTGCAGAGGGCATAGGTAGTGGGTGCCCTTCCAGCAGGGACATGAAGGGCCACTGGAATATGGAAACAGGAAGGTTCTCAAATTGCTAAGGGGAATAGAGCTGGGAGCATGTGCTCCCTCAGGGCTTTGGCTGGAATTGTTAGGTGAAAACGAGCTTGGATTTAACTGGCCTAGTGACAGCCTGTAATCCCTGCCCTTGGGAGGCTGAGGCAGGAGGATCACTGAGTTTGAGGCAAACCTGGGCTGTATAATGACTTCAAACCCAATCTGAATTAACAGAGACCCTGTCTCTAACCATTAAAAACCAAAAAATTTTGACTGAGTTAGGTTTTTTGTTTTTCAGCTTCCTGATGACTCGTATATCACTTCGAAATCTGGTATTAGGACGTCCTTCTCTGGAACAGCTAGCCCAAGAGGTGACTTATGCCAACTTACGACCTTTTGAGCCAGCAGAAGACTTAAGAAACTCTCTCAACCCTCACCCTCCCAAGTCAGATTCCGACCTGACCCACTTAGAGTTGTGAGGGGCCCAGATAGGTGCAGATGTGACACGCTGAGTGTCATGTCATTGGCTGCAATGGACATTTGAGAAAATTAGCTAAGATTTCTTTTTTACATTTTTTTCTTTCAAAGTACTTTTTAAATTGAGATGATAGTGTAGAGGAGCCAAGGAAATAAAGCAAAAAAAGGTTTTTCAATTCAAGATTGAGGAACCAGGGCCAGGGATGTAGTTCTGTGGCATGAGCACCTGCCTGGCAAACTCAAGATTGTGAGTTCAATTCCTGGTACCAAAAAAAAAAAAAAAAATTGAGGAACCATAAGGAACTTTAGAAGCAATGTGAGATATTTTCTTAGGACAAAGGGATAAAAGTTTAAATTGAACAGCTCTTCAGGGAAAAGAAGAGCATTCTACTTCCCCTTCCAAGAGAAACTGCAGCTCTGGAGGTAGAGGCCCTGTCTCTGCCGGAAGACAGGAAAAAGAATCACTGAGATGCAGCCCATCTCCCTTAGAAGCATTTGTTCTCAAATGCTTGCTGAGTAGTAGTATGCCTCTTACCACTTTTTTTTGAGACATGCTGTTGCTATGTAGTTTATGCTGGTCTTGAACACCCTGTGTAGACCAGGCTGGCCCTGAACTCTCAGTGATCCTCCTTTCTTGGCCTCCTCCTGGGTGTTGGGATTACAATCATGTCGTCATGCTTGCTACCATATTTAACTAGTGACAGCCAGTAAGTCTGTTTACACTTGGAGAAACTAAGACTGAGAGACACAATAATTTGCCCACACATCAAGCTAGTAAGGGGTGGATTGAAGATTTGTACTTAGGTCTGTTTGACTTAAGGCCCAGCAACACGTTGCCAATAATTTTCAGAATTGATGGCAGCAAGTCTGAAATAATACAGCTTAAAACTTAATAAGATGAGGCAGGACGATCACAAGTTCAAACCTAGCCTGAGCAATTTAGTGACTGGATGAACCCCTCTCAAGAAAAAGAGCTGGGCACAAGGCTCAGTGCAATCCCTAGCACCCCCTCCCAAACCTCAAAGTTTCAACACAGGTAATGTTTAAGATAGAGATCTGGTTCTAAATGCACAAGACAATTCTACCAACACCATCTTTGTTTCCTTCACTCCTATTATTTATAGGACCAATTAGGTTTTTCACCACCAATTATCAAGATTTAATCAGAGTTGGGCTGGGGATTTAGCTCAGTGGCATAAGCACCTGCCTTGCAAGCAGGTGGTTGTGATCCCTGGTACCGATTTAAAAAAAAGATTTAATCAGAGTAACACCAAAACTGAACAACTTTTAGATTGCTATTTTTGAAAAGTTAAGCTAACAGCAACTTTACACTTTGACCAAGTTATCAATTCTACCTTTTCAAGCTGTTTTCTTCCATCTGTGTATATAGTCTTTCAGCCTTTATATGGAGTCTATCCAGTTAGGGGTAGACCATGACAGGGTCATCAGGTTTGGTTGGACTGAAATAAGCAGGGTGCTCAGAAGGTCCTCTGGTTCATTGTGGGCTGATGACCACAGTAGAGTGCTGTGATCACTTTGTAAGCATTAGAGCAGCCTTGCCTTTTAATCCATATATATAATTTTTAATTTTTTTTTTTTTTTTTTTTTTTTGTGGTTGGGATTGAGCCCAGGGCTTTGCACCTGCTTGTCAAGCTGTACTGCTGGGCTATACTGCCACCCTCGCCCTTACTCATAGCAGTGGTATGCTAAGTTATTCCATTTCCCTCTTTGACTGGTGTTCATGTGGGGTAAGGAAGGCAGCCTTCCTGTTTGTGTACTACCTCTTAATAGTTTTTCCCAAGGAAAACGCAGAGTGAGGCAGGCTGGGCTCACATGCAAAGCTGTTCAGCGGTAGATCGTTACCATACTGCTGGAGGAGTTGGGCCCTGCACAACTGCTTTCCAGGCAATGTGCCACCAATGTCCTTTCAGCCAATCTTACATTCTACCACTATTGCTTTTTGTACTTCATCATCATCTATTTGAAACTTTCAGAAAAGCAAAGGCAATTTTTCTTGGCAGTACTTGGGATCTGAACCCAGGGCATTGGCCCTGAGCTACATGACATGTTTGAGACAGGGTGTCAACTAAGTTGCCCAGGCTAGGCTCAAACTTGCCATCCTTCCATCTCAAGTTCCCCTGAGTGATGCAAGTACAAATTTCTCAATTTAAACTTGGTTCTTAACATTCCTTTTTCCTGTACCCATTTAGTACTTTGCCAGCTGTTCACCATCACTGCCACATCCTGTTGCTTCATGCCTTCACCCCTTTGCTGCCCTCTGTAGCCATTTGCCCACAAAGGGAACACAATCCTTGTATGTGAACCTGAGAGCTAGACCTCTAATTGGTAAACAAACCGTGGCATTACTAGTTCTTTCCTGTCACTTGAGGGAGGGTCTGTGTACCGCAGGCTGACAGTTTTGCAGTGATCTTGCTGGAGTGCTGGGATTACAGGTTTATGACACCACCACTTACAGGCACCAATCTGGTTATCTCTAGGTATTACTCTTCAGAGTAACTGCTACTGGTCTTGGCCTAAACCATTTAGGGCCACTTTAGGCTGAATGGCAGGCAAAGAAGCCTCCTCTGTATTTATAGCTGCTCCCCATTGCTCATATTGCCATCCTAACTTAGCTTTGGACCATAGTAGTGAAAGCTTCACAAGCGTGTACCTGTGAACTGCACATGGGAGTGATCTATGCTGCATGCTCTAGCTGTGTAACATAATAGAAGTACATGTGAGTCTTCTAAGCCTTCCATGTCAGCTGGATGAGAGCACTGAGCCACCACTATCAGGTACTGGCAAGAACATGCCTACTTGGCTCTGCACACACTCCTGATTAGAAGCCAATGCCCTTGGTTTACATGAACACCACCGTAAATTTTAAACCTGGAAATTCACAGCAGTTATTGCATGCAACAGGCTCCATTTATAATGCCTGATTTGTGAAACAGTGCCTATGTGCATAACCCTAGGGGTTTGACTTTGAGCAGAATATAGAGGTATAAAAAATGTTCTGAATTAGGGATCAAGGTTTTTTATTCTTTACTCATCCATCTTCTATCACAGCATTATCATTGGTTGCAGGAATCCACTAGGGGTCTATGAATAATCCTCTACTCTGCAAGTATTAGTTGAAATGTAGTGGAAAGATTTTATAAAGTAGCATACTCCCTATTTGTTTCCAATGTGGAATTTCAACTCCTACTGCGGACAGCTACAGTGAGGGAGCTTGCAGAATGCAGCCTAGAAGGCAATGGTGACAATCAAATCTTGGTCCAGGGTTAAGGTTATAAACCTATAAATGTAGGCACAGTAGGTCCAAGCATAGTTAATGTTTCTGAATCATAGATTCTAATACTCTAGGGTTATTAAAGGTACAACTGTAGCATTTTAAAAAAACAATGGACAGAGTTAGGGTAGAACCTAGCATTTTATTTAGATCTTCATTAACTGTTGGAATTGAGAACCAGACATACGTAATAAACCTCCAAAAATAGATCCTGAAAGGCACTTTCCGCTTAGGGCAAGCAGTCATGGAATAAGCATGTAAACAAGCTGGCTTCTCTGTACCACACCAGCCAAGTCAGCTTTCTCCATGGCCAGCTGCACCAGCTCTGCCCTCCCTTCTGTAACACCAGCCAGACCCCCTGTAGGTCTAACCCAAGGTTTTTCTGTAGGACACCTTGGCCTACCTGGGAATGCTGGAAACATGTTGTTAAAGGAATCATGGTGTCGAGGAAAAAAAAAAAAAAAAAAACTTTTAAAAGCTGCCATCTGAGGCGATGGCTTCTCTGTACTTACGCCATACCCCAGAATACAATAAATAAGCAATTAGAAAATGTTCAAGTATGAAGGGATTTCCTCCTCCCCGCCAAAAGCACTGCTCTCTGAAGGAAGCTGGTTTCTCTGTAGCTACACCAGCTGTTCAGAAAGCTCATTGGACCTGGTTTTGAAAATAAAACAAAGTTAAAACCCTGGGAGGAATTATTGTGCAGTGTGGAATACTCAGTCTTTCTTATAAAGAAAAAAAAAAGTTATCTGGTACCAAAGTGTGCAACCTACAGACCCTCAGGTACTGCCCTGTGACTTCTCTGTATGACATCACAAGGGTGCCAAGTGCCTGTTTCTAGACTAAGAGTTAGTGAGGTTTGGCTAGTGCTGAAACCATGCATAGGATTGGTTTTACTAAATTAAAAACCTTATTACGTACGTCCTCCAAAAGACAGCTGAAAAGTGGAGATTTTGATTTGGTGCTGTTATAGGTGGCAATTAGAGCATAAGCACCAGGGAGATGGTTTTTAATGGTAACTGCCTTTTTCTGATGTCAGGCTAGAGCTCCAACTGGAACTTGCGTTACATGCAAGACTGATTGGATAGGGAACACTCCCTGACAAAGCTACATAATTAGAAATGGGTCAAGTTACAGGGTGAGTTGGGAGAGGGCTTCACATTCATAATAGAGCTCAAGACATTACAAATTCATGCTGACAGGGCTGTGGCATTGCCAGACAGAGGCTATAGTGGAACTACAAGTACTTTACGTGCACATTACAAGGACATTTTCAGCATGGTGGGAAAGAACGCAATTAGGACTTTGGAGGTTTGGGTGATAGGGCACAAAGGTTCAATTTCAAAGCATTATTCACTACAGTGTTGTCTGTTTCTAGGCAGTTACATGGATCACCTATGCTCACTAAATTCATTATAATGGTGAACAGAACACCTAGGGACAGAATAGCAAGCCAACTTACAGTCCCCCACAAAAGCTAAAATTCATGTCAATGACTAAAGAGTGACTGCCAACTGATCAGGAGCTGAAAGAGGACAGGAAAAATTAGGGAGAAGGGCCCTTTCCCTCAGAGCTTGAAGGCTTCTCTGTAGCCTACGCCAACAAGTCTGGGGAAAAAAGGCTAACACTTTCAATATTTAAGCTTTTTGGGCACTTCCCATGGGAAGCTGTCCCTACCAAAGTGGCCATAGGCTGCAGTCCTCTGATAAATTGGCTTCTTCAGATCCAGATCCCTGGAATATATAAGTCCGTAACTTAATATGTAGCATTCAATTAAAACAAAGCAAAACAATCAGCAAGACTCATTTTCAAGAGCTCTGGCAAATGAGTTCAGTTCTCTGGGGTACGCTAGGAAAAAAGTTTGTGGCAGAAATGTTACTTTCCTGGTGTCCAAACTCCTTGCACAGTTATTAGTAACTACAGCTCTTTTCCGGCCCTGGCTCAACAAACAGGAAAACTCATTATTCTGAGGAATTCCAATTATCAAAAAGCTCATCTGAGATCACAGAATACTTACCAATGTCCCACTGCTCACTACGGTTATTTCCTTTGTAACAGCCTTGAGCATCCCACTTATTTATGCATTAAATTTTGTAATTCAAACACCTTTAAGTACGATGAGCAAATCCCGTATCTAGATTGGTTAGTCTAAGCCATGGAATACTAATTTTATTTCTCAGCTAAGCCCCCAAGGCAATGTAAAGCATCAGCATGTTTTAGAAATCAGCTGTTCCCCAACTTTAAGTCCACTTTCACCTCCTGGATTTAAGCAGTGTGTATACACCCACACCCTGTATTTTTTATTATCAGTATGCTTTTACCATCTTTACCTGACAATGACCCCAGGGCGAAGATCAAAATTCTTCTTCACAATCTCTAACAGCTCTCTCTCACTCTTCTGAGAGGTACCATAATGGAAAATGGAGATTGACAATGGATGAGAAACTCCAATAGCGTAAGAGACCTGTAAGAATCCAATGTTTTAAGTTCGTACTTTAAACACACTTGAGTAATACACTGGCATAAAACAAGCAGTTTTTATTACATACCCTCCCTGCTTATATAACTTTAACCACTCTAATTACATAAAGAATATATAGATGTACCTGTACAAGAACCCTTCTGCACAGACCTCCTTTAACAAGAGATTTTGCCACCCAACGAGCAGCATAAGCAGCTGAACGGTCCACCTTGGTATAATCCTTTCCTGAAAAGGCACCTCCTCCATGAGCTCCCCAACCACCGTATGTGTCCACAATGATTTTCCGACCAGTCAAACCAGCATCACCCTGGAATTAAAGGATTTCAGTCACTTTACACCTAATCCTTTCTAATAGGGTAAGGCTCTGCATTAGGCTCTATTCTAAACCAAGATTCACAGGAATACTTTTAAAAAGCCTAAAAAGGAAAAAATGATAGGAGCAAAAATTTTCCAAGTAACCTATGATCCAAAATAAAACACCAGAAAAAAACCACATGGAAAAACTGAATTAACATTACCTGAGGCCCACCGATAACAAATCTGCCACTTGGCTGTAGATGGTAGATTGTATCCTCATCAAGGTATTTGGTAGGCACAACAGCCTTGATAACCTTCTCCTTCAGGGCATCTCTCATCTCATCAAGACAAACTTCCTCATCATGCTGGACAGATATAACAATTGTGTGGACTCTGATGGGAATCACAGCACCACGATCTTGCATATACTGCACAGTCACCTTGAAGGCAACATAGGTTATTAGAGCTCTGCTTACCAAACAGTAACTTCCTAAATTTTAACACAAAAACACAAATGTTACTCTGATCAGTCAGTTATAATTAAACTTTATGCATTTCCTATGCCAATGTGATTTGACACAGTACAACATTTTGTTTTTTGAGACGGGGTCGCACTATGTAGAATTCAGGTTGCCCTTGAACTCACTATGCAGCCCAGGCTGGCTCAAATTTATAGTGATCCTCCTGCCTTAAGTCTCCTGAAGGCTGGGATTACAGGTATGTACATACATGGTAAGACAATACAGGTTTAGTATCACTTACTTGGGTTTTTGAATCTGGGCGCAACCAAGGCAGAGTACCGCTGCGGCGTAGTTCAGCCAGTTTGGCATTTAGCTTGTGGGCTAACACAATGGTTAAAGGCATACACTCCTCAGTTTCATCAGTGGCATAACCAAACATTAAGCCCTGAAAAAGGATTAAGTCATCAATGTGATCATTTTAAGTTTTCAGAATTTATTGTAACAGACACAAACAGCCTCTATGACAGACAGTACCTGGTCTCCAGCACCAATGTCTTCTTCATTCCGGTCAAGATGAACACCTTGAGCAATATCTGGTGATTGTTGTTCTAAGGCCACCAGCACATTGCAAGTCTTGTAGTCAAACCCTGTAACAAAAATGGTTTTCTAGGAAAACAAAGTCACAATACCTTTTCTATTGACAACACAATTTAGAATTCTAACTACTACAAAGAAACCAGATGTGGGAGTGCCTTACCATGGTTTTAACTTTGTGCTTTTAGTGTTTTCCAATATTTAATCTCAATACCAAATGGAAAACTCCAGAAAATAAATTTAACTCACTATTTTGAAGAGGATGACAAAATTCCATGAAAATTTCTACAAGAAATTCAAATTTCTTGTAGAGAGCTGTGTTGTTACATACACTGTGAACATACCAATGTCTTAAGCGAAAAGTACAGTTTGGTGGTATCTACTGTATCAGGGTAATGGGACACCTACTCTACATCACTGTATCACACTTTTTAGAAACTGGAATACAAATGAAATAAAAGTATAACACAACTACACAACTGGAATTTAGAAGTACCTATTCAGTTTTAGTTAGCATTAGCTGTCCTGCAAATGAAAGAGTAGAATGAAATCATTAAAACACACCTTTAGAAGAATCATCATATCCAATGTGCTTAATGGCTTCACGAACCACTTTCTGGTAGTCAACGGCAGCTCTGGATGTTATTTCCCCAGCAAGAAGGATCATTCCAGTTTTAGCAACAGTTTCTTAAAAAAAAAAAAAAAAAAAAAAAGGTTCCAGCAAATGCTATTTTTACAAATGCTTTCAGCATTGCTTTTTATTATCAGTTGGCAAGTCAGCACATCCATTTTGTACCTACCACAAGCCACTTTGGCATCTGGGTCCTGCAGAAGGTGGGCATCAAGGACAGCATCACTGATCTGGTCACAGATCTTATCTGAAAGAGAAAATTCCTGACTCAATTTTTTAAACTTATTATTGATGCCCCTTTCCCATTAATTGGAAAAGTTAGTTTTGCCTTTTTAAGCACTGGTTAAAACATACATAAATGAACAATAGTGAGCAAGTCAACTACATAAAACATGCGGATTTTAACTGGTATTTAAAGCACTGCTTTAAGAGACAACTGCTAAAAGAGACAACAGTGCATGTTACTTGAAAACTTGACACCACCTCATAGCACAAGCTTATCAACCCAGTTAAGCCAACATGTGTACTCAGCATACTTAATTTACAATGTGTGTATTTTACACAAGGACTTCTAGTTCTTCCTTGAAACATTTAAATTTTTCCTAAAAATGAGCACTTAAACTGAGATTAAACAAATGAAAAGTAGAAATAATGGTATCTTTAAAATTCAAAAGCCTAAGTAAAGGAATAGTTTTACAGTGCTAACCTTCAAAGATGACAATTCTTAAATCTAACCAACCAGTTTTCCTATCAGTTTCTTCAATAGCTGAATCTCATTGTGGTGATGCATTCCTATAATTTCAGTACCATGGGAGGCAGGTTGAGGTAGGATGAGTTTACATCCAGCCTCAGCAATTTAGCCCCTCAAAGTTACTGGAGTGGGGTGGACCTCAGTACAGAGGCACTGGGTTCCATTTCCAGTGGAGCAGGCTTGGTCCAATGGAAAAAAGCATGCTTGCACACTAGTCTACTTTGCCTACAGATAACTCAATTCACAGGCATTACTAACTAAACCCATCAGTCTCCCTAAATTTAAACACCAACTAGAGCAACCAGAGAATTGAAGTCTTCAACAAAAGTTCAACAGACTAGAATGCTTAACTGCATTCTGAAGTCTCAGAATCTCCCCCACTATACTGTATATTATTGGGAGGGACAAAATGCCCTCAACTGAATTTTCTATGATCATTCAAAACAGAATTACGCCTTCCACTCAAATGTATTGCATGTCATATAACCCCACAGAACACCTGACCTTCCGCATTCATCAAGGCTGCTTGGGGGTTTTCGCCACAGGCATTGGCAGATTCTCAAAAGTAATCCAACTAGTCAGGTTATTGTGGCCACCCTAAATGTCTAAACACAATATTGCCATTTACTGGATTCTGTGTTTAAGTACAGATTGAAATTTGCAGAGAACGGCTCCACTTGCTTGCGTGCATATTCTGGTAATGGCGTTTCAGGGAACAAAGCCTCAAGGAGGACATGTAAGCCAAACCTCCACCGACTGTACGGTGGGACTTTAATAAAAGAAGCCCAAAAACCAGTAGGAGCCAGCACTGAATTCCTACTTGCCATCCTCTGCACTCGTGGGCCACGTAGCGGCGACCTCAGCCTGCCTTTTGCTTAGTAGGATAGGAGGCTGTCACCTTGAAGTCAAGGCCACCTTTGCCACAGCGCATGCTTGTATTTCGCAGGGTACCCGAGGCGGCGGGAGGGAGGACGTCTCGGATCACCTGCCCCCACCCGTCGCACCGAGGCCTATGGCTCCCCTCGCCCGCTGGCCATGGGCAGCAAGCACGTGGTCGTCGCTGCAATGCGGGGCGCGCGCCCGAGGCCGGACACGAGCACGCGGGGCGGGGCGCCCACTAGAGGTTCTGCAGTCGTGAGGATCAGAAAGGAACAGTGCCCTCCCCGGGCAGAACACGAACTGTCGCGGCCCCCGCCCTTCTCGCTTTCTGGAATCTTCCGTCAGCCTGGGCGCGCGGCCGGATGGGAGGGGATGATCGTGAGGGGGAGGGGAAAGGGAGCGGCGGAGACGCGCGCGGCTGTCCTTCCCACAGTCCGCGGGACAAGACAGTCCCCGCGGACCCCACATCGGCGACCCCGGTTGGCGCTCCCCTCCTGCCCCACGCCGTATCCCCAGCCCCGTCATCTCACCTGGGTGGCCTTCGCCCACAGATTCCGAGGTGAAGAGGAATGTGCCCTCCTCGATGAACGCGTCGTGGAAACCGTTGAGCTGCCCGTTCATACTGGCGATAGTGGGTTAAGAAAGTGGCGTTAAGGAAACAAGCAGGCAGTAGCGAGGAAGCGACTGCAAAAGGCGCAAGCTAGGGACGTCGTCCTACTCTGAGAGAACAGGCGGCGCGGAGCTAACGAGGGGCCCCGTGCGGAGGCCCAGTATTTATAGAGCAGCGCCCGCGCGAGCCTGTTCGGCCCCGCCCCCCGGCCCGCGCGCCAATGCGCCACTGGCGCGGAGGTGGCGGGGAGAAAGAGGGAGGTGCCGCGACCGGCCGGGCTGAACCATCTTCGAGACGGGGGGAGACAACTGCCTCGCCTGCGAGTACTTAAGCATCTTAAGTGCTTATAAACAAGGATTCAGTGGAAGTACGAGTCCACAGAGAAGTTTTGTCTTTCCACGTCCCACGTGGGAGGAAAAGCGCCGAGGGCTTTAGAGAGCGGCTCCCCTATGCCGTGACGTGGCACCTTCCATGCGGCCGTTGGCGGGGGTATCAGTCCGCTAGGTCACCGCCCCCAGCGGTGGAGAGCGGAATCGCGGTGCTAGTGCTCTGGCTATTTCTGGTCGAGGGTCTTTCCGGGTTCCCCGCTTTCAGAAGCCCTGTGACAGGGAGCTCGTGGCTCTTGGCCATGTGGAGGTGGCCATGTTGGCTGGCCCGCGGGCACATCATTGCACAGCCATGTTCTGCCCACTCCGCTCGCCTCCGGCGGGCGGAACTGCTGAGGGTCGCCGACACAGTTGCTAGTAATTTCTTGGTTAATGGCTTCCTTGAAAAGGGTTGGAAAGAGAATGAATGAGAGCGCTGCTATTGGTTTAAACAACACTGTTCTCCTCCATCCTGACCCTAACGTGGAGGCCGCACACTGCCCACCGTCGGGAAGGCGGCTGCTGCTGAGGCTGCCCTGTGCCTCTGAGGCAGACCAGAAAAAAAATAATTAAAAATAAAAAAGAAAGAAAATTGGGGTGAAGAGACTTAAGTCTTTTGTTGAAAAGATGCCTCAGTTCATACTGAACCGAGTCTTTTTCCTGGGAGAAAAGCCCCTTGCAGGCCCTCGAATGTTCTCCTCGGGCAGGAGAAGCAGTCTGTCCTGGCGGGAAGCTTTCACTGAAATGCCCCCCTGCATTCGTCCTCGTTTTGCCCATTAATGGAATTACAGAGGGGCCAGGAAAAGGGGCGAAACCAAACTAGAGCCGACGAGGAGTGGGGGAGCGACCTCGCGGCGTCCCGCTGGCCCCAGCGCCGGGACACTGGGAACCCTGGGTTCACGAGGGTCCTGGGCGACACCTGCTCGGGACAGAGGTCGCAGCACTTCGCCCTGGGGAGGTGGGCACGCCCCATGCCGCACCGGTTAGGTGAATGCTGAAGAAAACGCTTCTAAGTGGAACTATCTGCGCGGGGAGAGCAGACGGGAATTTGCAGACGGAAACAAAGGAAGCGTTGGGCTGTGCCGAGGGCATCAACAAAGACAGCACAGACAGGCTCATCTCCGGACTCTCGACCACATCCATCTTCATAGCGGGCAGTCAGAGAAGGTTAAATGCGAAAGAGGCAACGGATAGGTTATTCTTACTGGTCGCTTTTTCCTTTTCAAACTGACTCTTCATGGAAAAAAGAATACTATTCATCATTTTTTGTTTTAGTATAATTTCACTTGGTTTTTTTTTTTTTTTTTTTTTCTTTTTAGGATGCCATTTTATCAACTCAGAGTGAGTAACAGAATTGTCAACTGAAACCGCATGTGTAGGCTGGTCAATGCATTATCTCCCAGCAGAAAAATCTATACAGGAAGCCAGAATATAATTGGAAGATTATTTTATTAATAAGGAGGCAGAAATATAATTAGAAGGTTAGTTTATTAATAGGGAGGCAGAAGAAGGAGATTACATGATTGGCTCATTAATTCCTGGTGCCTCTTTGTTACCAACTCCACAGTGGGCTCTTCCTGCCAAGACAGGTAAATAGAGGTTATTTGCTCAGCAGTGTTAAGTGTCAGTGCTCCAAAACCCTACTACTCTTAACCCTCGCCAAGAGCAAGAAAGAGAAGTAGCTACAGCTGATCTAATCTCTTGGCAGGAAGAGCCTTCTATGGAATTGGAAGTAAAGCATACCGATGTTTTACATTGGCTTTGTTTTATTTTTACTTTATTATTTTATTTGAGACAGGATCTCACTGTGTAGTTCAGACTGACCTTGAGTTCACTATGTAGCCTAGGCTGGCCTAGAATTTGCAGTGATCCTCCTGCCTCAGCCTCCTGAGTGCTGGTATTATGGGTGTATGCCACCATGCCTGCCAACATTGCTTTCTTTTAGTAACAGTTCAATGTGTTAATTTGTTGCCATCAAAATAAAGCAGGAGTGGTGGCAAGGAAGTAATCCCAGGTGGGTCAGAATTGGAGGTAAGCCTGTAGCAAGACCCTGTCTCAAAAAAAAAAAAAAAAAAAACAAACCACAAAGAGCAGGATGTTGTGCACATCTGAAATCCTAGCGCTTGAGAATTAGGCAGGAGAATTTCCATAAGTTCAAGGACAGCCCATGATACAGCTTGAGTTTGAGGCCAGCCTGCACTACAAAGCAAGACCCTGTCTCAAACAAAAACAAAAACCCAGCTCTAACTGCAATTCAGACCAGTGAGATCCTGTTTCAAAAAACAAAACCAAACCAATGAAAAACAAAAGCAAAAAATAAAACAACCCATTTTCCCTGGTTTCATACTATTAATATTGTCCTTTCCCTTCTACCATAAATATTTACATCTGGGAGGCAGACCCAGGTACTGATCTATGATAGTCCAAGTTGCTGCCTATTTCAGGCTCTAAATGAAGATGCCTGGGTAACTTACCCTTTCTGCCCCAGGTCAGCTGCTATTTCCTGGGTGAAGCTTTTGCCTACAGAGAGTTTCCACAACGTTCTCTGTTTTCCTTCATGACACTGAAGTGCAGCTTGCAATTACAGGTTTAGTGATTTTTTGGGTGTGTGTGTGTGAATGCCTCAGATTCCTAGTTAGGTTTATAAATAAACCATGATAAGATGGTTTGGTATTTTGAGGTTTTACATTGAATGCCTGGCACATACAAGGTGCTTAGGAGTGTGTGTGTGTGTGTGTGTGTGTGTGTGTGTGTGTGTGTGACAGAGACAGACAGACACAGAGAGGAAGCAAGGGGGCAGGAAAAGGGAAGACAGGGAAAGAAAACAAAAGAGAATGAATATAAGAGATTGTAGAAGAAGTAGGGAAACAAGAGACTTTCATGCTCATGTAAAATAAATGAAGCCCTGCTTTGTTTTAGTCACAAACATAATAAAATTGAGAACTCTTTACCAACAGAGTAACACATGGCTCTCCTGTTCTAAGAGGAATGAGATTTCTCATTTCATAGGTTAGTGCCTTGAGGGTAGAATACAGCAGGACAAGTTATTGGTTTATTTCACATTTAACTTTATTGAGTTTTATTGAATGTGAAGTGCTATAAAGGAAAAACTCTAATCACTGCCAAAAGGCTCCCAATTTCTCAATACAAAAAGCATCAACTTAACAATAGCCTCATGAAAGTGGCAAAATTGGGTAACAAAGATAACTGTCTCTGGGTCTTATCAGTCTCTCAAACAGATAAGGAAGGAAGTCCCAGTAAGTCAAAGAAAGCCCTGGGAGCCTAAAGCAAGAAGACCACAAGTTCCAGCTGGTGCTGGGCAATTTAGCACTTAGTCAGATTCTCTCTCTCTCTCTCTCTCTCTCTCTCTCTCTCTCTCTCTCAAAAAAAAAAAAAAAAAAAAGACTGGGAATATTGCTCAGTGAGCAAGCCTAGGGTTCAATCCCCAGTAGTGGCAGGGAAAAAAGGAAAGAAAAAATGCTTCTGCAGCACTAAACCTGATTTGGCAGAAAAGAAGATGATACTAAGTATAGCAAAGTGCACTGGTGAGGTGTGGAGATACTAAGAAGGAAGCTCCTAGGTTACGAGACTTAATACCTTCGGTCTAAATGCTGGACCAGGAGAAATGGACGTAGGACAGATGTCTCTATGTTGTGCCAAGTGGTTATGGCCAAAGCGTCTCAGATGATCATAGATGCAAGCTAGCCCAAGTGAGATCACAGAGGAGTACTATGTTAACCGGGTGAGGTGATGCATGCCTGAATTCCAGCACTCAGGAGGCTGAGGCAGGAAGATTGCTGAGTGCAAGGCCAGCCTGGGAAATATAGTGAATTCAAGACCAACCTGCCCCACAGAGCAAGACTCTGTCTCAAAACAAAAACAACAAAAAAGTACTATGTGAATTCTCACATTTGTAGGATTTTTATATTTTGTTTTTATTTCTCTTTTTTTTCCCTCTTGATACTTAATCAAATCTTTTTACAGTCCTGATAAGGAAGTATAGCATGGAAAAATGCATAGGATACTGAGATAGGATAGAAAAAATAAAAACTAGGTAGAAAAGAAACAAATCAAGACTTTAAAATTTTACTGTTAAGAAAACCTAAAGCTTCAAGATAAAAAAATTACTCAAGCCTTTTTTTCCCTCCTAGGAAACTCACAAAAACAAACAAAACCCAACCCTAACGGTCCTTTTACAAATCTGTAAGTCTGGACTTTTCACCTGTCAATTGCACTGTGTGCCTGGCCATAGTGGCACAGACTATAATCCCAACACTCAGGAAACTGAGTCAGGAGGATCGCCATGAGTTTGAGGCCAACGTGGGCTACATAGTGAGTTTAAGGCCAGCTTGAATTACAGAGCAAAACCGTATCTTAAAAAAAATAGTAATAATAATTGTGCTTGAAGCAGCAATATTGGCAAGCAGCAGGTCTCAACTTCAAATGTAGGTAGAAGGCTTGCACTATAACCTGATAAACTGTGAATATGTACATTTTAGATCACCCACCTTGAAGATGTCCCCTTCAATGTACCGAACAGCAGCTCACAATGTGTCTCATTTCTCTGAGTACCTGCACTCCACTCAAGTTCATCCTACAAATCTCAAATCCTTCTCATGTCTCTTTCATTAATACATGATGAAAATCCTTTTTACAAGATGGGGGTTGGTGAACATGCAACTTATTTCAGAAGGGCAGGATAGGTTCTTTATTTCAGCCTCAGGGACATCTTAGAACCAGCTTAATGCTGTACGGTGTAGAAGAAATGAAATCATACTATGAAGGCAAGAGCTAGTATGTTGTGACAGGCACTGTTGTAATACCTATTCCTTATAGCAACTCTAATGAGGCAGTTACTATTTACTTCTCTTCCTGTCTTACAGATTGTCTTAGTTACTTTTCTTCTTGCTAAGACAAAATTTCCAACACCCAAAACTAAAGGAAAGGTTTATGTGGCTTACAGTTTGTAGAGGTTTCAGTCCATTATGGGCAGGATCCAGAGCAGGCTGGTATGGTGGGCAGAAAGAAGCAAAGCAACAAGTGTTGACACAGCTCTCTCTGCCCTTAACTTCATCTCCAGGTTCCGAGGGCAGGTGGCAGTCACACTCTCAATCCCATTGCCCTTAGCCTAGCACTGCACCATGAACTCCTGTGTCACACATGCTCAATTCAGCCACCTCTGCAAAAGACCCACTGGTGACCACTAAGGCTTTGGGGGACATCTAGACACAAACGATCACTGTATTTCTGTGTGTTACAGTTTGTGTTTAGATGTCTCCTCCAGGCCTCATATGGTCATGGGGGAGGTTTTTCTAGATGAATTTTTCTATGATGTTTTTCTAGGTATTTCTATGATGAATTCATGGTCAAGGGCGTGAGCGCTACATCTGCCCTAGCCTGCGTACAATATAAGGGACAGAAAGAGTCTTGTCACCCTTTTGTTGCTTTGCAACCTTCTGGCTGCCATGAGAAGGCCCCTTCCTTGTTGCTCTTTGTTGCTGTCTTCTGCCACCATTAATGGTTGCCCCTTTGGCATCTGCCACCCTGCCTTGGACCAGTGAATTATGGACTGAGAACTCTAAAAACTGTGGGTTAACTAAACCTTTCCTTCCCTAACTTGTGGGTGTTGGGTATTTTGTTGCAGCAATGAAAGAAAAGTAAGACAGTAAATAAAATCCAAAGACAAACAACAGGAAAATATGTAACATGTGACAAAGGATTAATATCAATTGAAAAAGTGAAGCTCAATGAAAGAAGAAAAACATGTAAATAGTTCTCCAAAGATAAAATGAAATATGAAAACATGCTCAACCATATTGAGAAAGAAATTAATTCATTTATATAATGAGTTTGGGGAAACTAGAGCTATGGAGGTGGCAAGGGCCAGGGTAGGTGATCTAAATAGGAAGAGGCTGTGTATCTGTCTTCTCCATGAGTTTGGCCTCTGGGGGGGCTTTCATGATGCTGCCAATGCTTTCTAGAATTTCTACTGATGCCCTCCATGGTGGCACACAGGGCCCAGGCACTGGAATTCAAATCTCCCTCCTAAGTGGATTTACCTAGTTGTACTGTGGCCCAAAGTCTCCTCACTCCATGACCATTAGTGGCTCCATTTCTGTTAAACTGCTTATTCTAGTTCCTTGTCCCTCTTGTCCATTGTCTAGAGCCCTGACTGTTAACTGGAGTCATTGCTGTCTGATAAAACTGTGGGGGCCCTGCGGCAGCTGAAAAGAAGTATAAAATACAAAAGACCTTTATTTTGAGAATGCGGGGGGGGGGGGGGAATTTAGCTCAGCGGCATAAGCGCCTGCCTTGCAAGCAGACAGTCGTGAGTTCAATCCCTGGTACCGATAAAAAGGAAAAGGAAAAAGAGAATGTGGGGAGAGACACCCCCAATCCTCTGGGGCGCAGCATCCCCACCCCCCACCCCCACCGGGGTCGGCGATCTCTCCGTGGAACACGTGGAGTGGGGGCATATAAGTAGCCTCAGTTTGGGGTGGAACCCAAGGGGCATTAGGGATGCACAGGTATTCTTTTGGCGCTATAGGTAAATTCCTAGGGGTGGGGGAGATAGGAGCTCCTTGGTTCTGCCTCTAAGGCTTCACCCCCTACAGTGTCCTGTCTGGGCCAAAACTCTTTCAGTCTTTGTGGGGGACAGGGTGAGATCACTTCTTGCTACCTTGTAGACTGGCTGCATCCTTAAATCTCATCTGAAGGCTGTCCTCTGTGGAACAATCAATCTCTTTGGGTCCTTACCTTCTTAGACCCATCCTAGCCTTTCAGGAGGACACAAACCTACCTCTTACAACCGGGTTTTGTTTACAGGGCGCCCTCTGGATGACCGCCAACATGGTCCAGTTTCCTGTCTGCCTGTGGTCCCCACCTCCAGCCTTGCTCATTGCTACCACAGACATGTGGACCTCCCAACCTGCCTTTTCACCTCAGAGTCTAGTCTCCTCTTGTCTGAGTCCACGCAGACATTGGGGCCCACCTCCCTCTACCTTTGATTTGGCCTCAGGACCTTTGCATTATAAGCAGCTTCTACCTCCCAGGCTAGCAAAGAAGACCCCACCTGTGCGCCTGGGGTACTGGAGAACATAGGTAGGAGTAAGGAGGCACTCCTCCATGTGTCCTTTCTCTTGGCGAGCTCTGCTCTCTGTGAGAACACAGCTGCCCCCAGGACAGAGAAATGCCAATTTGATGAGGCAGTTTGGCACCTATAGCTCTATCCTTGATGGGTGATTTGATAAACTTTGAGTCCTCAGGCTACACAGTTATCCAGGAGGTTTAAGTTGTTTGTGTTCTTATGATCTCACTTAACTGCAAAAGCCAGTCCATGAAGGGAATATGTAAAGAAATGTTGGTTCCACTGGGTGGGGGTGGTGCAGGGCTGTAATCCTACTACTCAGGAAGCTGAGGCAGGAGGATTGCCGTAAGTTCAAGGCCAGCCTGGACTACATAGTGAATTCAAGGACAATCTGGACAGCATAATGAGACCCTGTCTCAAAAACAAAACAAAATAAAAATCCAGAAAGAAAAAAAGAAATTTTGGTTTAACTGTACTTCATGATTAGAGGCGCAGAGAAAGAAAGTACAACCAGGACACGGTCAGGGTCCACCTCAGTGGAGTTCTGGTCTTTATCCCCGAATTTAGCTTAGGTGATGTCACCCATTGTAAAGAGGTCTTAAAGGATTGAGGCTCTTGTCACAAGGAAGGTGACCCAGCAGAATGATCAGCCAGTAAGAACCAGTGAAAAAATCTTTTTCCTGGACAGTTTCTAGATTGGTAGGAAGCTTCTGGGCTTCTAGCTGGGTTGGAGATATCAACCCTACATCTCAGGACTAGGTTATGTGCAGATAGGAGCACCTAGGATCCATGTTTGCAGTCCTTGGACACCTATCCCGGAATTCAGAGCAATGGGGAGCCCTTCTCAAGCAAGTACTTTAGAAAAACAACACTGAACCATGTCTGGACCCCACTCTAGACATTCAGCCAGTGTCTCTGGGTTTGGAACAGGTCATAAGTATTTTGAAAAAGTAATTTAAGTTATTCTTTTTTGTTTGCTGGAAATTGTGATCTCCCTATGTTGCCCAGGCAGCTGTTACTGAATTTGCTTATTAAATCTAGTAGTCCTTTGGTGGAATTTTTGGGGTCTTCTAAATAGAGTATCATGTCATTTGCAAATAATGATAATTTAACTTCTTCCTTTTCTATCTTGATTCCTTTTGTTTATTTCTCTTGTCTAATGGCTCCATCTAAAATAAATAAATAAATAAATAAATAAAACAAAGGGCTAGGGACTTAGCTCAGCAGCATAAGTGTCTGCCTGGCAAGTGGGAGGTCATGAGTTCAATCTCTAGTACCACTAAATAAATAAATAAATAAATAAATAAATAAATAATTGCTCCAGCTAAAGTTTCCAGGACTATGTTGAATAAGAGTGGAGGCAGTGGGCATCCTTATCTCATTCCTGATTTTAGAGAGATAGTCTTTAGTTTTTGTCCATTTAGTATAATGCTAGCTGTTGGTTTGAAATGGCTTTTATCAGATTAAGATAAAGACCTTCTAGTTTAATTTTCTGTAGGGCTTTTATCATGAATGGGTGCTAAATTTTGTCAAAAGCTTTTTCTGCATCTGTTGAGATCATCATAAGATTTTTGTCCTTGGCTTTATTAATATGATGTATTACATTTATGGATTTACATATGTTGAACCTTTATGCATCTGTAGGATGAATCCCACTTGGTCATGGTATATAATCTTTGTGATGATTTGCTGCATTCTATTTGCCAGTATCTCCTTAGGGACTTTTACATCTGTGTTCATTAGAAAAATTGGCCTGTAATTCTCTTTCTTAGTTGGGTCCTTGTCTGGTTTTGCTATCAGAGTAACGCTTGCTTCCAGGAATGAATTTAGGAGTTTTACATCCCTTTCTATTTCATTAAAGTTTTTGAGAAGTAGTGCTATTAGATCATCTCTAAATTTCTTGTAGAATTCATCAATGAATTCATCAGGGCCTGGGCTTTTCTTTGTTGATAAATTTTAATTACATCTTCAATTTCATTGATTGATTTTGGTTTATTTAGAATTTTGATATCTTCTTGATTCAGCTTGATTCAGCTTTCATATGTATCTAGGAATCTGTTCATTTCTTCTATATTTTAAATCTTACTAGAATACAAGTGTTCAAAAAAAAGGTACAGATTGTCTTCTGGATTTCTGTAGGGTCTGTTGTGATTTTACCCTTTTCATTCCTAATTGCATAGATTTGAGTCTTTCCTTTTTATGATAAGGTTGGCTAAGGATTTATCAATTTTTTAATCTTTCAAAGAACCAACTCTTTGATTCATTGTATTGTTTGTTTAGTCTCCACCACATTAATTTCTGTTCTGATCTTTATAAGAACCTGCTCTTCTTTATCTAGAAGTCTGAGGTTTGCCATTAAGCTGTTTATATAGCTCTGTTTTCCTGATATGGGTATTTACTGCTATAAATTTCTCTCTTAAGACTGCTTTCATTGTGTCCTGTAAGTTCTGGTATGTTGTACTATGATTATCATTTAACTGTAAAAACTGTCTAATTTCTTCCTTAATTTCATCAGTGACCCATTGGTTGTTCACTAAAGTGCTATTTAATTTCCATGTGTTTATGACATTCTTGTGGATTCTTTTGCCATGGGTTTTCAGTTTCATTTCACTGGGTCTGATAGTATGCATGGGATAATTTCAGTTTCTTTGCATTTACTTAAGATGTTCTATGAGGCAGTATATGCCAACACTCATTCATGATAAAAATCCTACAGAAATAGATGATCTTTATCTCAGTCTGATAAAAGCCATCTATGACAAACCAACTCCCAAAACAGTATATATCATGCTAAAAGGACAAAAATGAAAAGCTTTCACTCTAAAATCAGGAATAAGACAAGGATGTCCATGGTCAACATTCATTATTCTGGAAACTTTAGCTAGAGCAATTAGATAAGGGAAAGGAATAAAAAGAATAATGATAATGAAGGAAGAAGTTAAATTATTATTCATGCATGACATGATATTCTACATAGGAGACCCCAAAAATTCCACCAAAAGACTATAGATTTAATAACCAAAGTCAGTATCATAACTGGATACAAAGCCAACACTCAAAAATCAATAGCCTTCCTATACACAAATAACAAACTCACTGAGAGCGAGGAATAAGGTAACACCTGAGAGAGAGGAATCAGAGAGGAACATCTTTCAAATAGCATCCAAAAAACAAGAGAGAAATATCTAGAGATCAGTCTAATGAAGGAAATCAAAGATTTCTACATTGAAAACTACAGTACACTGAAAAAGGAGACTGAAGAGGATATCAGAAAATGGAAAGATATCTCTTGCTCTTGGGTGGGAAGAATTAATACAGTGAAAATGGACATATTTCCAAAATTGTTATACAGATTTAATGCCATCTTGATTAAAATTTCAATAGAATATCTCACAGGATTAGAGAAAATGATAACACAATTCATTTGG
The DNA here is from genome assembly GCF_034190915.1 of Cavia porcellus. Taxonomy (NCBI): domain Eukaryota; kingdom Metazoa; phylum Chordata; class Mammalia; order Rodentia; family Caviidae; genus Cavia; species Cavia porcellus. Next base: position 37,793,079 of record NW_026947501.1, on the reverse strand, counting down.
AACCAGAAGAGACCTAGGATAGACCCAACAATCAGTGGAATAGATTAAAAGATGAAAAAACAACTCCAGGCCTACTTAACCACCTTATCTTTGACAAAGGTGCCAAACACACTCACTGAAAGAAAGATGGCCTCTTTAATACATGGTGCTGGAAAAACTGACTCTACATATGCCAAAGATTAAAATTAGACCCACATGTTTCACCATGCGCTAAACTAAAATAAAATAATCAAGAATCTAAATATTAAAAACATTAAATCTGCTGGAAGATAGAATAGGTAGAACACTTTAAGAAATCAATGTAAGCAAAAGCTTTATGAGCCAAACCCCAATTGCACAAGAACTATCACAAAGAATCAACAACTGGGATCTCATCTTATTAAAAAGCTTTTGCATAACAAGAGAAACCAACAGAGTGAAGAGACAACCCACAGTGTGGGAAAAAAATGTTTACCAGCTGTTCCTCAGACAAAGGATTACTGCTGAGAATATATAAAGAACTCAAGAAGTGTCCCCCCAATTTAAAGACCCAATTGAAAAATGGGCATCCGAGATGGACACACACTTCTCAGATGAAGACATATGAACATCAAATAAATATATGAAAAATGTTCACCATCACCAGTCATTTGAGAGGAGCAAATTAAAACACTTTGAGATTTCCTATGGCTATTATCTAGAAATCAACCAACAAATGCTGGTAGGGCTGTGGGGGGAAGAAGGAACCCTTCTCCACTGCGGGTGGGACTGGTGCAACCACTGTGGAAATCAGTGTGGAGATTCCTCAGAAATGAAGACAAGAAACTCCATTTGACACAGCTATTTTTTAAAAATTTTTTTGTTTTGTCTTTTTCATTTTTTATCGGTACCAGGGATCAAACTCACGACCACACACTTGCAAGGCAGGCACTTACGCCGCTGAGCTAAATCCCCAGCCCCCTTGACCCAGCTATTTTCCTTCCTTTGTATTTTCCTGAAAGAATTCAAAGCATCATACCACAGCAGTCTATGTACACCTATGTTTATAGTGGCACAGTTTGTAGTAGCCAAATCTTGGAAATAGCCCAAAAGCCCATTGACTGGTGAATGGGTTAGGAAGATGGGATATTTTTTGTTTGTGTGTGTGTTTGTTTGTGTACAGTGGAGTACTATTCTGCCAAAATAAGGATAAAGTCTAGGACATTTCAATGTAGCTGAATGCACCTTGAGTCCATACACTTAAATGAAATCAATTGGACACATGTGAATAACACATTGTTTCTCTAGTGAGAAACCAAAAGGGTAATTAAGGACCAAAATATATACTAGATATTGCAAATATTCAAATGCAAAGGAGAACAAAGGGGGGAGGAAAAAGTAAAAAATGTGAGAAATGGAAGCAAAACTTTTGTAAATGGGAAGAGGAGGAGGGGTTGGGGGAAAGGAGGGGAACGGGGAAAACAAGAATCAAGTTATATCACATACAGGTGGACATTCCCTATGATGAAGGTCACCATTATGTATATCTAAAGTGTACCAGTAAAATCTGATTTTTTGTGGTGCGGGGGAAGTTTGGAAAAATAAAAGAAAGAGCACTCATATTGCCAGCACTTCAGCAAAACTACCATCTAGATTCTTTTTTTAAAATACTAGTTTCAACATTTCTCCTTCTTGTGCTGAAAATCAAACCTAGGGCTCCTGTATTCTGCATGAGGCTTCTACCAATGAACTACATTTCTAGCCCTATTTTAAATTTTTTCTCTCTTTTTTTCTTTCTTTCTTTTTCTTTCTTTTTGTCTTTTTTAGACAAGGTTTCACTGTGAAGTTCAGACTGGTCTTGAATTCACTTTGTAGCCCAGGCTTGCCTCAAACTCACAGTGATCTTGCCTCAGCCTTCCTCGTCCTGGGATCATAAGCATGCACCACCATGCCAGCCTAATTTTAAATCATTTTATCATTAGTGTTCTTCATGTCATCATCCAGTCTTTGTGTTCACAACCATAATGCACCTCATAATAGTAAATAAAGAGAGGGGCTGGGGATTTAGCTCAGTGGCATAAGCACCTGCCTTACAAGCAGGTGGTCGTGAGTTCGATCCCCAGTACTGATTTAAAAAAAAAGATATGCCCAAATCCTGTGCAAGGGTGTGACAGTGTAATAACAAAGAAGTGGAAAGGGTCCAGGCTTCTCTAGAAGGGATCACTACATACAGTCATGTAATGGAAAGGATGCAATCACAAAAACATGCTTGTATGACTTGGGAAGAATGTCTAAATATTTTATGATGATAAAAAATAATGGATGGCCTATGATTTCATTGGTGTAAAATTAAAAACTACAGATAAAGATATACTCTGATTCTATTTCAGGAAGGTTACAAAATGCCTTAGTTACTTTTCTCTCATTGTTGAGACAAAATGCCCAACACCCAAAGTTAAAAAGGGAAAGGTTTGTTTGGCTCACAGTTTGTAAAGTTTTCAGTCCATAATTGGCTGGCTCCATGGCAGGGTGGTGTGGCAGACAGGCATTGCAGAGGAGAAACAGTTTAAGCAAGGGAGGAAAGGGGGAGACAAGCCTCCTTCTGTTCTTTATCCTGCATCCAGTCTACTGAGGATAAGGGTGGTACCAATCCAATCAAGGGATTGATCCAGCAATCGCCCAGCCCTAATCCAGCACATTTACTCCTGGCATTGCACCCCGAATCAGTCATACACTTGAGATTCACCTGCCTCTGGAAAGTCCCATCTAAAACTAGTATGAGGCTTTGGGGGGACATCTAGACACAAATAATAACAAAACAAGTGGTGGTAACTTTTGGAGAATGGCACTGGAGATTGTTTTGTTTTGTGTTTTGTTTTTTGAGACAGGGTGTCATTATGCAGCTCAGGCCAGCTTGAACTCACTATGTAGCCCAGGCTGGCCTTGAACTTACAGCAATCCTCCTGCCTCTGCCTCCCAAGTGCTGGGATCACAGGTGTATGCCACCAAGCCTGGCTTTTGAAATCTTTTGAAGGTCAACAAGGAATGTTGAGAGATTTAGGAGAGGAAGCAGGGGGATCTGTTTCATTAGGAAGTTAACCTTGTTTTAATTACACTAATGAAAGCATTGGGAGTGGGACATTTGGATATTCTAACTCCACCAGGACAGTAGCCTGGAGGGTGGAGGGGAGATGTGAGACTAGAATCAGGGGGGCTAATCAGAAGGTTTTAACAACAGAGCTGGGCCCTTTAAAAAAGGAAAGCTGATGGCCTTGGTGCCTGATTGGATGAACAGGAAACGAAAGAGGAATTAAGGAGGTGACCCAGATATCAGCTTTGGCAGGTAAGTGGGTGTTGCTGCCGCCCAAAGAAACACTTAAAAAGGAGGAGAAGGTTAGTGACCAGAAGAGTGTGGGAAAGAAAACGAGTTCAGTTAGAGCTGAGTTTGAACACGTGGAGAATGAGACACAGAGTCTGGAACCACAGGACCCTGGATGGGAGGTGCAATAGGGCAGGGGTGACTTACATTGCTGCCAGTCTGCTTTGGTAGACACAAAGGTGAACAAGCTGCTGGCTGAAACTAAGGAGAAGGAAGTTGTATAAGTTAAAAGAGACCTTGTTCAAGGCAGGACTCTGGAGGGCGTCTACCTCTCAGAGCTGGGTGGAGGAAGAGAAAGTGGCCCAGCCTGAGGACTGAGCACAGCAGTGGGAAGGAAGCCACGGGGGAGTGAGTCACAGATGGCCATTGCTGTTCCTGGCAGTGCTGGCCGATTGCTCAAGTCACTCCCTCTCCAGTGCCAATTCTCCTGCCCTTCCCACGTTTGCTCAGTAAGATCTCTGCCTTGGATTTTGTTTCTGCTCCTGGAAAAGGTCACCTGCCCGTTGAGAATGACCCTTGCCCTCAAGCATTGTTGACACCACCATGCCATTGTCAATTTTTCCCCAGTTATCCTAAGTGATCACCAAGCTTCACTTAGTGCTGGCTTCCACAGTGGTGTCTGTGGTCAATGTTGCTGTCTTCTCACTTTCTCATTCCTGAGTTGCAATACCCCACACTCATAAGTGAAACTAGGAGGCTTATTAAGGCTTATGGGTTCAGAGGATCCAGTGCAGAGACATCTGGCTCCAAGGTGGAAAGGCATGATGGGAGGATCCGGTGGGAAAGCTGCTCAGGTCATAGTGTCCAGGAAGTGGAGAATACAGGAAGAAGCCAGGGAAAAGCATGTAGACCTTTCCAGGCCACACTGCCAGTGGCCTGCCTCCAATCAGGCCCCTCCTCTTAAAGGCAAGTCCACTGTGAACCCACCAGTGAGCTAATCCATCGATGATATCATGTCTTCATGATCCAATTCCTGTCCAGACACACACAAGTGCTCTAACCCATAGCAGTTGTCTCCCTAATGAGGTCCTTAGGGTTTGTGAATGCCTTACACCCCGCCAGGTATGGACTAACATAAGGCACCTTTAACTCTAGCAGCCCTCTAGCAGCCCTCCCCAACCTTGTTCTACCCTAAGGCTGGGCTTTTTTTTTTTTAAATTTTAAGGAGAATAAAATCCAACAAGATAAAACAGAGTAAAGCCAATCAAAACCAAACAGTGAAAGTGTGATACAGAATTTCAAAGCAGGATAATAAGAAATCAACAATGGATATCATAATACATTTTGTTATCTTTACGATAGTTGTCCATACCATCAGACATAGTAAAATCAAATAAAACAAAACAGAATAAAATCAATCAAGGGATTTAGCTCAGCAGAGTAAGTGCCTGCCCGGCAAGTGCCTGATTATGAGTTCGATCCCCAGTACCAAAACAAAACAAAACAAACAAAAAAATCAATTAAAGCAGATCATTGAATAAAATAAAACAATAAATCAGAACAGAACAATATTGGATTTCAAAAACAGGACAGAAGGAAATCCCCCACAGTTTGCTATATTACATATTGTTATCCTCCTAATTGATGCTCAGACTACCAGCCTTAGGCCACAAAGTCCATCAAACAGTGCAAGCATTTAGTTGCTCTTATACCTCAGTTGCTATTAACTCAGCCTGTCCGCTGAAACAGCCAGTTGCCTACAGGAGAAGGAAGGCTCACGGGAAGGGTGAGCTGGCATCTCTTTTCCTGGGCCCTACATGGTTTGCCCATAAGCCTGGGATATTTGTTTCTTCCTGACTCTGTATGTGTGCATTCTGTATTTCCCTAGGATGGCACTTACTAACTTGAACTAAGATTATCTCACCCTCCTCCAATAAGCCTTTATTGTATTATTTATTTTGTGCCAGACATTGAACTCATGACCTCACACTTGCCATGCAGGCTCTTGTGCCCCTGAGCTAAAACCCCAACCCTTACAATAAGTCTGATACTAAGCATGTTGATTTTTTTCTTTAATTTCTCACTGATATATAACTTCCATACAGGAAAAATGCACATAGTGGAAGCATGTAGATACACAATTTTCAAAAACCAAACACACCTCAAAAAATCAGCGCCCAAACCAGGCCTGGTGCCACACATGTTGGTGACCTCAAAACTCAGGAGGCTGAAGCAGGACGATCATTGTGAATTTGAGACCAGCCTGAGCTAAAAAGTGAGTACAACGCCACCCTGAATTACATACAGACTCTGCCTCGAAATAAAACAAAATTAAACAAAACAGCATGAGCCATCAGGCCCAGCTTGGTTGGTACTCTTGTGAATTTAAATTGAGATTTAAAGTGGAGCATCCTTAACTACTTAAAAAGCAGGGTGGCTGGGCATGGTGGTACATGCCTAGAATCCTAGTATTAGGAGGCTGAGACAGGAGGGTCACTTTGAGTTCCAGGCCAGCCTGCACTATATAAGCGAGTTCAAAGCCAACCTGACCCCACAGCCTTGACCCTGTCTCAAAAAAAAAAAAAAACAAAAAAAACCTTTTCCTTTCTTTTTTTTCTTATATATAAACACAAAACAGATAACTATACTTCTAATCTCTGTTAGTTCATTGAAAAGAACAGTTTGTGCTTCCATTTGATTGTTTGATCATGTTTTTCATGCCTATATCTTGTAAATATGAGCAACTACTTTAGTTTGTTTGTTTTTGGCTTTTTGAGACAAGAGCTCACTATGAAGTTCAGGCTGGCCTTGAACTCGTTTTATAGCCCAGGCTGGCCTCAAACTCCCAGTGATCCTTCTGCCTCAGCCTCCTAAGTGCTGGGATTATAGGTGGGCATCACTGTGCCGGGCCTGAACAACTACTTTGAAGATAACAATATACAATATATGTGTCAATCTCCTGTCTTTTTTTTTTTGAAATTCTGTATCAACATTTTCATTCTTTTTTTGGTTTTAAAATAAAAACAAATTTGCAATTGTGCAATTGTGAGCTCGAACCCTGGTACCAAAAAATATAAAAATAAAAAACAAGGGGCCGTGGATCTAGCTCACTAACACAGCACCTCCCTGGCAAGCCTGAGGTCCTGAGTTCAATTCCTGGTAGCATCCAAAAATAAATATAATAAAAACAAAAAAAGCCAATGTCAAAACAAAACAAAACAACAGCAGCCAAAGAAGTCAAGCTTGATCGTGCCCCAGAACTCCTTGTACTCTTGACACGCTCGGTTCGCCTCTCCGGAGGAATTGCCATGTAGTATTAAAACAGCACAGATTAGATTTCACTGTTGTTGCACATTAAAAACAAAAACAACAACGAAATACGTGTTTAAAAATGCACCACGGGTTGTGGCTCAGTAGTAGAATTCTTGCTAACTCATGCAAGGCCCTGGGTTCAGTTCCCAAGTACTAGAGTTGCGGGGGTAAACCTTCGTTTCCAGGCTTTTACACAATGCCATGTTTGCCAGATTCATCCACATTGCTAGGACCACATTGCGTGGTCCTAGATGGTTACTTTCTGTTCCCAAATCATGTTCTATTGTGTGAATAGACCACTATTTATCTACTCAAAAATGATGATGACGGTTTTGGGCAGTTTCCTGTTTGGAGCTATTGTCAAAGACTGGTAGGGTGCAGAGGTATATAACAGGGGCGAACAAAGGGGGTTCATACATGGGGCCGATTGCTTTGGCAGGCACTATGTTCTATCCCTGTGAGTGTCTCTGGCATTTCACCATTCCTAGCATGATGGCTTATGTATGCACCGAAGTCAAAGGGTATTTTTCTACCATATTCTTGACCGATAAGATAGTACTTAAACTATGTTCAGCCAGATTCGGTGGCACATCCTGTAATCCTTGCACTCAGGAGGCTGAGGCAGGAGGGTTGCCATGAATTTGAGGCCAGCCTGGACTACATAGTGAGTTCAAGGCCAGCCAAAACTACATAGCAAGACCTGTCTCAAAAAAGAAAATAAATAAATAAATAAAACTAAGGAAAAAAACAAGAATAGAAAAGGAATACTGTGTCATTCTGGGTGACAAGTTTAAAATGTGTACGTTTCACCTGAAAGGTCTGCAGAAGGCAGCCCTGGTGGTGTGTGTAGCAGTCATTCAATTGCAGGTGAGAGGGAAGGCTCTGGAGGGAAGGCGTTTACGTGATACAAAGGAGAACAAAGAGAACCGGATATGGAGTGGGTGGCTTTTGAAGACAATGTTGAACGCCCAGCTAAAAATCTGAGTGAAGCAGCTTTCTCTTCGCTAGAGATAGGGCTGCTGTTTCCCGAGCTTTCCAGACAGCAGGCGCTGGGAGCTCAGGACCCACACCCTTACATCAAGACAGGAATGGCTCTTTCAATAACGCGATTGAGATCGTGAGCACTTCAGGGCTGCAGACAAAAGCCCTCCCGGACCCAGCACCCTGACCTGCTGCCCTCCTAAGGGAACAGACTTCTTCCCAGAAAGCCACCTTGTGTGCGTTCTGTGGGGCCCAGGACAGGAAAATGGCAAAGCTTTTGTGCCAGAGCTCTCCTCCCCTGCCGCCAGGACCTCCCCTCCCCTCACCACTGCAGGAGCCCGCCAGCCCTGCTGCCTATGCCACCTCTTTTGAACAACTCAAAACCCTTACTTGGCTGAAAAATGACCCTGGCTGGGGGTGGGTACAGAGGTAGAGGTGGGGAATAGGGTGCTGGCCACAGTACAACTGACCTTTCGCCTAGCCAGGGGTCCATTTGGATTATCCTGAAATTTGTTTGTTGAGGTTTTTTTTTTTTAGACAAAAATATGAGACTAGAGCAATATTTGCAAAGTCTTCCATGGGGCAGAGTGGTGGTGGTGGTAAAGAAGAAATTCTTCCCTAGATACCTCTGTCCAAGTTGTAACTTTAGGCCTCAGCAAGAATAAAAACTCAGCCAAATCTAGGTTGCTGCATGCAAAAAAAAAAAAAAAAAAAAAAAAAAATGTTTGTTAGAAGCACAGTGCTGGCGTCCTTACAGGGTACAGCGTGCTGCTGGCCCAGAGGAGATGCTTTATCTTTTCATCGGCGCCTGAGGCCTCAGGCTGGCGGCAGAAGGACAGGAAGAGGTGGTGGTCAGGCCAGACCAGCAGGCAGTGGAGAGGGAGCCGAGCCTCCTGCCCTACCCAGCCTGCCCTCCCCTCACCCTCTTTGCCCATTCCTGCCCCGGAAAACTGCTATCTACCATTGTGTCTTCTGAGTCCTCTAATTTTATTTTATTTTATGGAAAGAGCTCAAGGGACTCCAGAGCTCCAGATGCCCGTTGACATGGTAGATTGCAGACGCTTCGCAGCCCTCCACCCTGGCAGGCCTGATTCACGGCTCTGCTTTCTCATCCGCTGCCAGCCGGAGCCAGACACACACTAACAGTGTTAGTGCGATAAACATCAGCAGTGCTGCCCTTTCTCAGGGGCCCTGGAGCCACCCCGACTCCTCCGGCCTTGATTATGCTTCAAGTGGATCCGCCCCAGGGCCCCCCTGCACTGGCGTGATGGGAATCCAAACAGAGATTACCTTATTTGACGCAAAACATTTTCTACTTGAAGGACAGAATCCCCAGAGAAATCCACTGGGGCTTACACATACACGACACTAAATTGGATTTTAAAAATAGTCTCCCAGCTGTTTTGCTGGGTCATACTCGAGATTCTTGGCCTTGATTGACGTAGGGTGCATTAGGGGAACGAGGTCAAGAAGGGACAAGGGGCCGCCAAGGCTGTGGGCCCCGGATGCCTGCGGACTTTCCCAGGAGCCAGGGCAGTTGTTGCCATGGGCCTCTGGCACCCTCAGGTCCCTGACACCAGCGTGGGAGCTGTGCCCAGGGAAAGTGACCACGGGGCTCAGAGCACCTCCCCCGGACCTGGCCTTGTCTCTGCGCTGCCTCTTCTCAGACAAAGCGGGAAGAAAACAAAAGAAGTAAAGGTCATTCTCAACTGCAAGAATCTTGTACCCTTTGTGGCTAAACGTTTATGTTTGCTGTCGGCCTAACTCTGAGCTGATGCACACGGGCTCCTGCCTCAGGCCCAGATGCTGCCCCCACCCGCATCCCCCTGCTCTGCTCACACCGGAAGCCTTCATCTCCCGGCCTCAGCCCCAGTGTCACTGTCTCACAAGGCAGCGGACCGCGGTGGTTAAGAGCCCCAAAGTGCTGAGGTTTGAATTCTGAGCTGTGTGATTTAGGGATTATTCCTTAAATCCTCTGTGCCTCACAATTTCTTCTGTTCCTGGGTGCGATGGGGCACACTTGCAATCCCAGCACTTGGGAGCCTGAGGCAGGAGGATCGCTGCCAATTTGAGGCCAACCTGAACTACAAAGTGAGATCTTGTCTCAAAAAAAAAAAAAAAGCAGAAGGGGAGGAGGATGGGAGGAGGAAGAATAGAAAAAAGATGAGAAGGAGAGGGAAAACTTGTGTCCACTGTAGTAAATAAAATATGAAAGAGAAGAAATCTAAAAGGTAAACTAAACTGAAGATTTAGCTCAGCGGCACAGGTGCCTGCCTGGGAAGCACAAGGTCCTGAGTTTGATCCCTGGTACAAAAAAAAAAAAAAAAAAAAAAAAACCTAAACTAAAAGGCAAATGTGGTCCAAGAGATAGAAATCAGGGTTCTTAGGTCTGAATTTCCTTGCCTAGGAACTTGGCCTTTTCATTTTGTTTGCCTGATGATTAAACAAAGCCAAAGTGGATGAGATTAGGAGAATAAAGTTTCACAAATGCATCTTTTGCAGGGGGCTTCAGCTGCTGGGTAGCTTTTCAGAATCTAATCAGACGTTAACCAATGCTGAAAAATAACTCACAGGAGCACAGGATAAAAATAACCCCCAGGGCTGAGACTTAGCCTGGAGCGGAGCGACACAAAGCTATTTGGAGAGGTCCTTTTGGGAGAAGGGGACTTCAGAGTGAAGCCTGCTGTGCCCTGTCCACCATGGTCCTCTGCTTTACCACAGTCCCAAACATGGAGCCAAGTGGCCAGGGACTGGAGCTGCAGAAACCGTGAGCCAAAATACATCCTTCCCCCTTTAAACTGACCAACCTAGGGGATTTGTCCTCAACAAAAAGCTAACACAGTGAACTCAGTGTTTTAAAACTCAAAAAGTCTCAATTACTGCAGGCTTTTGATAAATGCTGAACTTGGTGTTCCCTTTTTAGAGGCCAGAGCCCACGATGTTCCCATACATTCAATTCCTGGATTTAAGCAATCCTCCTGTTACCTCCTCTGGAATAGCCGGGATCACAGGCAGGTGCCCCCATGCCCAGCTAACCACTGAACTTTTTTGAGTGTTTTGTTACCTTAATGGGTAAAATGTTCAGGAATCTATTTGCTAAGCCTGAAGTGGAAGTGGAAATTCTTTCTCCTACTTCTCCACTCTCTGCCTGTTGTTCTTACAAGCATAATTTAAAAGAAAGCTAAAACAGTGAAATCTATCTTTTTTTTTTTTTTTTTTGGCCTCATTAAAAGTGAAACCTAATGGGTCCCAAAGGCTCATCCTGTCTTTTCCCTGGAAACCCTGACAGTCAGGTCACTATTGCCCACAGGGTGTCCTGGCGCAGCTCCTGTTTGGGCAGGAGCTCAGCGTGTGGAGACCACTTGTATACCCCTCTCCACAGACACATGGATCCTTCCAGAAGAAGACCCCCTGGAAACTCTAAGGGGAATGGTTTGGAAGGAAATTTGTTGTCAAAGTCCGTGAGTTATAGAAATATGGGGATCATGCACAAACCTAGCTCCACCTCACCAGGCGTAGATTTTCCGAGCCAGGTCTCTGAGTCACCAGTGCATTCTCTTACAGCTGTCTCACTACATCATAAACCTTACAGATAGTCTTTCATAACGTTTCTCCTGCCCATTCCACCACTGTGTTTGGGTCAGTTTCACTTCTTGCGTGTAGTATAAGGGACTGAAGAATTGTCTAAAAGAGTTTCCCTGTTTTAAAAGAGTTCCTTCCCTTCTACACCTACATTCACTCTCTCTCTCTCTCTTCACTCTCTCTCTTCCCCACCACCCCTGGTAGCTTTGAACTTCATGCATGTTAGACAAGCACTCTACCACCAGCCCTTGGATTAGTCTTTTAAAAAGACAAACCAGGGGGCTGGGGATTTAGCTTAGTGGTATAAGCACCTGCCTTGCAAGCAGGCAGTCATGAGTTCGATCCCCAGTCCCAATAAAAAAAAAATTTAAAAAAAAAGAGAAACCAAGCTGGATTTGATTATGAAGATCCACAATCCCAGCATTCTGGGAGGCTGAGGCAGGATAATTGCAAGTTTGAGTCCCACCTGGGCAATTTACCAATTGAGTGAGACCCTGTCTCAAAATAAATAAAAATGAACTTGGGATGTAGCTCAGTGCAAAGGCCCTGGCTTCATTCCCTACTACCACAAACAAATGAAATAAGTAAATAAAATAAATAAGAAAGACAAACCGAAGCAAGAGTAAATGACAAGAAAATCTTCCAGGAGAACATGGCAGATAGATAACAGCAGCTATGGAGGCTCTCTGAGACAGCCAGCTTAGAATGCAGGAATGGTGCGGTGTGAGGAGTCCTAAACAAGGGGCAATATACCCTGCCGACCCAGGAATGAACTAAGCTGAGAGAAACCAACAGGAAATGCAATCCCAGTGCTATAACTGGAACAGATAAAATCTCAGCGCTGAAGCTGAAACCTGTGCCTCTGGAGGCCGCGATTTCAATTTCCTGCCACCGCTGCTGTGTCTGAATTGGCACAGCAGGGAGAGATGCACGAAAGCTCTGGGAGTGGGAATCGGCAGTGAATGGAGTTGAGAGCGGGACTGGTAGGGAGCCCTGCATGAGTGAGAGGAGTGGGGACCCTTCCATAGACTAGGAGGCTCCAACAGAGGACATTCTGGGACCAGACAGACTAGCCAGAACAGGACGCTGCAGTGACTTTAGTCACATATTCCCCTCTCAAGCGGGATTGGTGGGGAGCGCTTGACCTGGGTGATGCAACGGACTAAGACCCAGTAGGCTAGCCCAAACCAGGTCCCAGTGCCTGGTGGTGCACTCTAGCAGTGAAGCCTTCAGTAGGTTGACCTGGAGGGTCAGCAGAGCTGCCCAGGTCTGTGTCTCCCTAGTATACTGCAGGGGGCGGGAACACCTAGCCGGTGGATTCAAACAAACTGTAACCGACAAAGAAAGAAACTGGGCCTCCAATATACGCTTGTATGGAAGGAACCAAAACTATGGGAAGAAGGAGCAACAAGAAAGGGTCCTTGGCCCCCAATCCTGAGAATACTGATCCAGGAAAGGTAAATGCAAAGGAGAATGAAGACAGAAAACATGCAATATCAGACACGGCACCAACAGACATAAAGCAATATCTCCGGAGCCTCATAGGCGAGTTCAAAAGTGAAGTATTTAATGAAGTAAAGCAAGATATAAGTAGAATAGTTAAAGAAATGCTAAGCACCGCCCAAGAAAAAAAAGATGCTGGAATGGAAGAACAGAAAAAAAGGGGAGAATTGCTTGATGGAGAAAATAGAGAAAACATAGAATACGTGAAACAGGTTCAAAGAGATTACCAGGAAACTAAAAACTCTATTGAAAGCTGGCACAACAGCTTGAAAGAAACTAAGGATAGATTATCTGAACTGGAGGACAGATTTGTAAAGTGGGAGCATGAAATGAAAAACTTCTTAAAAATAACAAGGAAACAAACAGCAATAATACAAAGGCTAGGAGATGATAAGATGATCTATAACTTAAGAATTAAGAACATAAAAGAAGAAGTAGGGACACAAACAAATGAACTACAAAAGCTGTTCACAGAAATAATCCAGGAGAATTTCCCTAATTTAGCAAAAGGTAAAGATACTTAGATGTATGAGGCATACAGGACCCCAGCCACCTACAACCCAAACAGAAGAACACCCAGGCATATAATAATCAAAATTCCAGAAGTCAAATATAAGAACAGAATATTAAAAGCCGTCAGAGACAAGAAACAGATCACTGGGGCTGCGGATTTAGCTCACTGGGGCTGGGGATTTAGCTCAGCGGCATGAGCACCTGCCTTGCAAGCAGGCAGTCGTGAGTTCGATCCCTGGTACCAATAAAAAGGAAAAAGACAAAAAAAGAAAAAGAAAAATACCAAGATTCCAGAAACAGTGACAGAGAGGTCACAATGAATGGAGCAGAAAGCGAAATGAAGAAGACATACTGACAACTAATGGCAGAAGAAGAGCTCAAAAGAAATGAGGCAGAGAAGGTTGGATGGTAGGAACAGCTATTTTGGAGAAAACAAGACATGATAATAGCTAGTGCTGATTTAATATCATCTTGTTTTGAAGTCCCATCAAGCTTTTGTTCTTCTGTCTCCATCGGTCTTAACATGTTGTATCTTATTGGATTTTATTATATGTGATAATATAAACAAAAACTTTTATAGAAAAGGAGATTATACAGATACCATTGTTTATTTTCTGTTAGTTGATTCTAAATACCCTGTAATACTGTCATTCTCTTGAATGGTTTTACATTTTCTTGATATGTTTGATGCTACAGTATACGAAGTTATACTCAAAGATTTCAAGGAAAGAGACACTATGGTAACTACTTTTATGTCGGGATATCTTGTGGTGAAACACTATTTTGCTTAAATCGTTATATTGACCTGCACTGTTTTGTTGTTATACTCTCTTTTATCTCAATCTCCTTTTTTTATTATTTACTTTTTTATTTTTATCTTTGTAATTAAGGGAAAAATAAAAAATAGCAGGATATATTATAGTAACCCACTTTGATTTCCTATTAACTTGATTTGAAACCCTGTATTGCTCTGTAACCAACAAAGAAAGAAACTGGGCCTCCAATATACGCTTGTATGGAAGGAATATTGTTTTGACTGATTTTCCTCTACTCTATTTTGCTTGATAATACCAAGTTCGAAAGTATAGGCAAAACTGTGAAGACAATAAGATTCATTATGACGCCCATTCTGGTTGACTCTTGTCTTCTTTTGAAGTCTTGTAATGTCTCCAATGTTTTGGTTTTATTGGTTTTGTTCTTTACTGTTTTGTTCAATTTTATTATAACTGATAATATAGGCAATTCTTTTTAAGACAGCAAGAGGCATTATGGTAACCATTGTTGATCACCTTGTATTTTGTTTTTACATTATGTACTATGTGTTTCCTTTTGATTTGATTGACTCTGTTTTGTTATGTCACATTTGGTTTTATTCTCTTAAAAAAAGTAATAAGAACTATGGGAGAAATAAAACCCAAAATCTATAATTGTCATTGTACAAAAGAGAGGAAAAGAAAGTGCTCTAAAGGATATAATTGCATGTATAGTTAAGTGTATAAGACAGATAACCATATTACTGAGTTTTTTTTGGATCATTGAACAGGACTGCATCTCACTGTTTAAATGTTCACTTTACATGCTTTAATTTTGTAACTTGAACAACTATTTCTAAGATGACAATATATAATCTATTAACTAGTGACTTCCTACTGTTTATTTTTTCTGAAATTCTGTATAACTTATACCCTTTTTCTGTTTTTTTTTCCATTTTTCTCCTTAAATAAAAATTTTTTTAAAAGTTAAAAAAAAAAGAGTGAGTAATGACAAAAGTTTATGTACAAAAACCGGTTTTCCCATGATACCTTTCTTCTCTGCCAGCAAACTCATTTGCTCCCAAAACATGTAAAGCTCTCGTCAAATCTTTGCCCCCTTTGCCTTCTCTGCACAAACACATGCAATCAGGACAGTGTTTTGGACCCCAGTACTCCTGGTGCCAGCCACAGGCCAGCCCTTGGAGCCCACTATGGGTAAAGGCCTTGCTCAGACTTCCAGTGCCCTGCCCTCCTCCCAGATGCTCTTCACAGTGGGGCCTTCCACACATCTGGCCAGGGGAGCCCTACAGTCCTGGTCAGGCGCCTCCCTGCCCCAGCCCCTACTCTGCTTTCTGCTCCTAGGTCCTGTCTGTCTTTCAGGGTCCCAGGTCCTCTCTTATTCCCTGACCATCTTAGCTTTCAACTGTCCTCCCAAAATGTGTGACTATTGCACACAGATGACCCCCAATGATGCATGTAGGGACATAATAGTGAATGTGATTATTCAGGGGAGAAATTTTTTAAATTTTTAAACAACAAATGGTGGTGCACTAGTAATCCTGACTGTCAGGAGGCTGAGGCAGGAGGATCACCACGAGTCTGAGGCCAGCCTGGGCTACACAGTGAATTCAAGACCAATCTGAACTACACAGCAATACTCTGTACCAAAGAACAAACAAAAAAGATTTAAAATTGTTCTTTCTTTATTTTTGAGACGAGGTCTCACTGTGTAATTCAGGCTGAATTTGAACTCCCTATGTAGTCCAAGCTGGCCTCAAACTTTCGGTGATCCTCCTGTCTCAGCTTCTTGAGTGCTGAGATTACAGCTATGCACCATCACACCCAGCCTAAAATCTGTATTTTAAAAAATGGAAGAGTAATTCTTTTTCTGTTTTAGTTTAGGCCTTCCTTCCTGCCCTGCCCCCCAACCTTCACAAAGCCATCCACTGAAAAGCACCTGGCAAAACTTCTTAATATCACCAACAGAAGAAGGAAATTTTTTTTCCTCTTTTTTGCAGAACTGGGGATTGAACCTCAGGCCTTGCACATGCCAGGGAAGTGCTCTGTTACTAAGCCACATCCCCAGCCCGGAAGCAAACTTTGAAGAATAGAGAAGTTGAACAAGCAAACTAATGCATTTCTTTTAATGACTCAGATCCAACAGGTGCAGCGGTGCACTCCCGTGGGCAAGAGAAGTGCAGGCTCCAGGCCAGCAAGGCCGGTGTGGGCAACCGGTGAGATTCTGCCTCAAAAAAACAGTTCGAAGGCTGAGGCCGTAGCTCCAGGGTGGAGCCTTTGCTCAGCGTGTACCAGGGCCTGGGCTCAGTCCCCAGTGCAGCGCCAAACTGAACCTTGGTCACCATCTCTGAACAACAGTCAAAATTGTTTCAGATATATCTATATCCGTATCTGTGTCTATATCTATTCTCTGTCTCTCTTGATATATATATATATATATATATTTTTTTTTTTGAACTAGAATATAATCAACGGGGAATTCCTGGGTACAAATTCACAGGGTTTTGTTTTGTTTCGTTTTTTGAGACACTATTTCACTTTGTAGTTCAGACTGGTCTGGAGTTCATTATGTAGCTCAAGCTAGCCTCAAACTCATGGCAATCCAAACGCACAGAGATCTTCCTGCCTTAGCTTCTTTCCTACTGGGTCCTTAGCTCTGCTTGGGCTCAGTTTCTCCCTGCTTCCTTCCCAGGGGTTCCGAGTGATAAACTCTGAGTGTGACGCACACTCTTTAGTGAGTAGAATCCTTTACAATCATTTTCCTCTCACAAGGCTGTGTTCCGTGGTAGCCAGCTAAAACCTCTTACATGCTGGGATTCCTGAGCTCCTTCTGTCTGATCCTCTTTTTCTTCCCCTAAGACCTAGGTCATTCCCCTCTCACAGCAGAGAGGCCCTCAATGTCTTCCGTGCTCCACTTCTTAATCGAATAAATATGACCAAACCAGAGGAGGTTGAGGCAGGAGGATCGATGTGGATTTGAGGCCAACCTTCTACAAAGTGAGGCCATGTTTCAAAAAAACAAACAAACAAACAAATAAAAAAGAACTAGAAGACAGGAGTTAGAAGCTTCTAAACACAAGGAAATGATTAGGAGATGGAAATGGTAATTATCCTGATTCAATCATTACATTGTATACAGTGTATTGAATTATCACACTGTATTTAACACATACAGTAAGTATGTCCATAAAAAGTAAAGTAAGATAAAAATAGCCCACTTTCAACCACAAAGAACCTTCCCTTTTTTCTCATGCATAAGTAAGGGAAACAATTCTTACCTCCATGCAGACCTGATCAGGACAGAACTTTAGAACAAACCAGGCACCCTGTGTCTGTCTGTAATCCCAGCACTCAGGTAGACTGAGGCAGGAGAACTACAAGTTTGAGTTCCACCTGGGGCAGCTTGGGAAGAACCTGTTTCAAAACAAAACAAAACAAAAATCCAAGAACCATGGAGGTATTTGTGCTTTGTTTAAGATCACGTACACAGAATATGTCAGAATTGGCAGTGAAATCTGGGATCTGCCCCTGCTCCCCGGGTGCTGGGGGTTGAACCCAGGTCCTCCAAGCTGCACTGCCTGCTCAAGACCTGGGTTTCAGTCCTGACAATGTCTTTTTTCCCATAGTCACTTGCCTTTTGGTAGCCACTCGGGACAACCAAGCCATCTTCACTTATCTAGAATAAAAAATAGGCTGATATTTTTCTTTTTTCTTACTGGAGATCGAACTCATGACTGTACACTTGCAAGGCAGGCACTTATGCCACTGAGCTAAATCCCTGATCCTAGGCCAAGATTTTTCTTCTGAGTTTTAATGTAAATACTAACCCATTGGGTTTTCATGGCAAATATGAGAATTGAAAGTGCTTTCTGTCTTATCTGTCTTTTTAAATTTGACATAGATTTTAGGATTAGAGTATTATCTGACCACCTCCTGTGCACATGTTTTTCACAGTAAGAACTGCCTAGCCTTCTGGGTACCCAAGAGAAACATGTATGTATGTATGCATTTATGCATGTATGCATGTAGACAGGGTCTCAATAAGTACTCCAGGATGGCCTCAAACTCACAATGATCCTCCTGCCTCAGCCCCTCGAGTGCTGGGATTACAGAGCTATGTGCATTTTAGAGAACATGCTCAAGGTTCTTGTTTATTGGTGGCATCATCTTGACATAAAAAGACAGCAGCTTATGTTAAGACATTCTTGGAATTAGGAAACCCATCTGTTTGTTTCGCAACCCTCCTAACCCTTGTGAGAACTGCATGGAGCGGGTATCGTTATCTCCACTTTGAAGATGAGGCAATTGCAGCTGCCCGAGAAATGTGCCTGCCCATTGCCTGCCCGTCACCTGGCCAGCAGCGGCCGCTATGGTCAGAGTCCTGCTGCAGCTGGGGGCCTCGCTCCAAACCCTCAAAGGTTCACAAAGGTGCTGGGTGATTGAGGGCAGAGCATAGGGCGGCCACGGAACATTTGTCACCGTGGGCAGCTGCCGAGATCTACAGGGCAAGGCAGGAGGGTGATGGGTCTCCTGGGGCCCAGAGACAGCAGGCGTGGCTGGGGAGGGCAGGAGAACAAAAGGCTACTGTACGGAGGAGAGTTCAGGATCGGACCCATGACTTGCTAAGCAACCACTTAAAAGTAAAAGGTAACCACACTATGTGAGGTGATGGCTATATTAGCTGTCCTAATTAGGTCATCATCTTACAATGTATATTTTTATATCAAAACATCAACTAGTAGCTGGGTGTGGTGGCAGCACCTCTGTAATCCCAGCCCTCACGAGGCTGAGGCAGTAAGATTGCCTCAAGTTCGAGGCCAGCCTGAACTACATAGCTGTTAGGTCCCATCCCCGAACTCATCCGAGAGACAGCACAATTATCATGGTGACAGTTCAAAACTGTGCCCTGCTAATGCACATCTTCTTCCCAGAAGCCCCTATGGCTTCTCCCTCCCAAAATTCTGTGCCAAAGCTCAGGCATGTAAAGGTTTACCCAGTCCCCTGCACTCTCACAAAAGAAATCAGCTCACATCTGTCCCCAGAGCCCTTCCTGGTGATGACTCCCTCCAGTTCCCCCCAAACTCTTTTCTTATCTACTTGCCTCCTCTCTTTAATACTCTGTGCTGCTCTAGATTGAGTACAAATCACTCAGTCAATAGCATGACCTTGCCTCCAAAACACAAATACAATAACTCAAAAAGTCACGAAAAACAAAAACAAAAACAAAACAAAAATCAAAAAGCAATCCCCTCAGATTTCCTTTTCTGGTTCCTATGCTCTTTCCCTAGCACTGTGGTGTGGTCACGCTGGTCCTAGCGGAGAATCCTGGAGAAGGTCCCTCAGGAGGCCACCTTGGATTCATCAACAGCATTAAACTTCAAGCTAGTTTCCTGGGAAACACACTGTGGGAGCGGCCTGTCACAGAGGGGGTCCATGCAGTCCGGGAGTGGGGGGTGGCTGCAGGGCACACCACATCCGTCTGGTCACCAAGCAGCGGGCAGGTTGAGAGAGTGTGCCCTGAGGTGGGCATCAGGTCCTGGCTGTGGCTGTTGTCCCGGAGCCTCTAACGCAGTGAGTGACCGTGGGTATCACCCCGCAGCTGGCGGAGTTCCGGAAGGGAGGGCTCTGCGTCCTATCTCCTGCATCTAGCAGTTAAAGTGTGTTGAAAGACAGCTCAGCTCTGAGCCAGGCTTCTGAGTCTATAAGTGCTCTTGGCTACAAGGTGCCCAGGACTCCTGGTGTGACAGGGCAGGGTTTATGCATAGGGAACCTCCTGGGGGCAGTTCTATCCCGAATTTGTTCTTCATTCACCTTTAGCCTTGCTTCTCTGGGGGCAAAGTCATAAACGAGTTTAATGCTAATAACTCCTTCCAAATCCAGGAGCTATGGGTGCAGGGTAAGGAGAAATGCAAAACCCAAGGTTCTCACAGGACCTAAGCTCACCCAGAAGAATCCTCGGTTCCTGTCTAAGCAGAACTGTTTCTCGAGAAACAGACCCATTGAGCAGGGTGTGGTGGTGCACGCCTGTGAGCTCAGCACTCGGGAGGCTGAGGCAGGAGTTTGCTATGAGTTTGAGGCCAGCCTGGGTTACAAAGTGAGTTCAAGGCCAGCCTGAACTACACAGCAAGATCCTGTCTTAAAAAAACTAAAACTAGAATCCACAGAGAGAGACATCCCTACAAAGCTAAGAAAGCTGAGCTCAGTCCCCCCACCCCCACCCGCATAACCCTCATTTCTTATCCCATAACCTGGGGAAAGTTTTTCCTAGTTCCACGCAAACTTCCACGCAGTTTCCTTGGTACCCCTGGCGTTGGTCAAAAAGGCACAAAAATGTTAGACCCTGGATTCTTATGAACATGGCAGTGGCACATTGGCTTGGTGGCTCCTCCTGCCCCAGGACACTTGCTCTCGCTGACCCTTCTGTGTGGATTACTCCTCCCCCAGATTTCTGCACAGCTCCCTTCCTCAGTCCCTTTGGGTCTTGATTCATCAGTTGCTCTCTGGGTGATGTCAAAGGCAGTTTATTTAGTTAGCTGATGACTAAAGCAGCTAGTTTTTGGAAGGGCCAGAGATACAGTGGGATCACTAGGCATTTTAATAAAAATCAAGCAGAGACATGAATGGGACTTTGACCAGGAATGATTGCTCAGGCAACATGGACTGCAAAGGCTTCCCCTACCCCACCCCACCCCCCTTTTTTTTTGAGATAGGGTCTCACTATGGAGTTCAGGCTGTCCTTGAATTCACAGGTATCTCAGGCTGGCTTCAATCTTTCAGTGATCCTCCTATCTCAGCCTCCTGAGTGCTGGGATTACAAATGTGCACCATCATAGTTTTGGTCATTTTTCTGCAGGTTCATGACACACAAATCAGAGATGTCTGACTGTCCAGGCTCAGTGAGAGGCCTGGAAGGACCGGGCTTGAACAACCCACAACTCAGAAACTGGCCCCAAATATTCCTGGCTACGTGACCAGGGTCTCACCTGGTCCCCAGTGTCTGAGGAGAGCTGAGGACTTGTGACCTGTTGGGCTCTCAGATACTGCAGGGGCCGCAGGAAGAGGGCAGTGTCATCTTGGAGAGCCCAGGGTGTGCCGTGGAAAAGGTAAAGGAAGAGACAGAGCCTGGAGGGTTGGGACAGGAAACTGAGACATCGTTCCCGGACAGCTGGGGACTGGGCCACTGCTGGGCTTCTAAGCACAAGACAAGAGAGCACGAGGCAGTCACATGGAGAAAGGAAGGGGGAGAAGGAGGGAGGGACGGAGGGAGGGAGGGAGAGGCCCTTCAGCTCATGCCACCGTTTCATGTGGGTATTGCCAATGTCCCTTCCCCAGGGAATTCACGTTTATAGCAAAAACTGGACTTGGCGTTCTTTCTGCCCATGTTTAGCTATTTCTGCATGCAGAGGCCTTGAGTAAGTCTCCAATCCATCCACCAACCTGTCCCACTCTGTTCAATCCCTCTAGTTTCTGAAAAAGACTGAACAAGCAGACACCAAAGAGTAGAGGGTCTCAGTGACTCCTAAAGCCCTCTGTTTCTTTATCAAAATCTTTTGGGATATACAAGCAACAAACTAACAACGTTCACAATGTATTTATTATTTTGGGGGATAGAATCTTGGCTTGTAGTTCAAGCTGGTCTTAAACTCAGTCTGTACCCCCAGGTAGCCTCAAATTTACAACAATCCTCCTGCCTCAGCCTCCCAGTACTGGAATTACAGGAGTGCACCACCACACCCAGTTTGTCTGTTAGCTTTTCCCAGTGAAGGCATAATCCACATTGTGTCATCAGGCCATACACACAGCCTTGTGTTTTACATTTGCCTTTTAACATCTATAAACACATATACTTTTTCCCGAGTGTATTCTCCTTAAACATTGCAACTAGGTGAATTCAGGTGGAACCCGTGATTGTGGATTCTGTGAGTGGGCACTGGGATAATACTGGGGGAAGCACAGAAAGAGGAGAGTCAGCTGGGCATGGTGGCACAGGCCTGTGATCCTAGCACTTAGGAGGCTGAGGCAGGAGCACTGCCATGAGTTCAAGTCCAGCTGAACTATATAGCGAGACCTTGTCTCAAAAAACTAAAGGAAAAAGAGAAGGAGGGAAGGGAGGAGGGAGGTACCGATGGAGGGTACGGGTAAGGGCAACGGATGAAAGCAAGAGGGTGCTGAATGAAGATTAAAAAGGACCCACAATTAGTTCAAGGCAACAGCCCAACAGGCCCAGAAGGGGTGCAGCCCGGTGCAGCCAGGCCGGAGACAGCAGGGAGTGAACCCCTGGGAAGGCCTGGAGCACCTGCAGCTGCACAGAGGCCCGGAGGGCACCCTGGGGAGCCGGCGCTCTGATGAAATCGGACTGGGTCACTGTCTTCCTGAGGCAAGAGCAGTCTGCCCATCGGACAGGACAGACTGGGGAGACAGAAGATGCTGGCCATGAGGGCACAGGGAAGCAGGAGCCCCGCCTGAGCTCCTCGGCCCCTCTCTCCTGCTCTCCTGCTGCCCAGCACAGGCCCTGGTGCCAGGCAGCCCTGGCAAGCAGCTGCATAGACAGCTGGGTCGGGTGAGATTTCTGAGATTTCTGAAGTGAGTTTGGTGCTTCTCTATGCTTGACCGGCTCCAGGCTCCCAATCAGCACCATAATGTGAGAGGCTCTTTTTTGTTTTTACTCAAACAAGGTCTTGCTGTGTAGGTCAGGGCAGCTCTGAACTCACTGTGTAGTCCAGGATAGCCTTGACATCGAGGCGATCCTCCTGCTCAGCCTTCCAAGTGCTAGGGTTTCAGTATAGGTGTGTACCATCTTGCCCAGCAACATGGAGTTATTCTGAGTGCGTTTTATGGTTACTCAGGGACAGGTGTGGCCAGGAGACCATGGAAGTCACAGGGCTGGTAATCCCGGGCTTTCCTGAGGCCCATGAGGGCTGGCACGAGAGGCAGTGACTTGAGATGGGGATTAGTCAGCTTGGCAGCTGCTTCCTACCGCCCTTCCCTTCCGGCTTGCTGCTCAGCCTCTCCGTGGTGAGCGGAAATCTCGATCACAATTGTTACAGAGTAGCTCCAGTGGGCATGAGCTCAGCCAGGCTGGAGGGAGCGGGACCCACCCACCCAGTGCGGCTGCCTGAGGTGAAAGCCTGTCACTCTCGGGCCAGCCTCATCCTCCACGCCTGCCTGTGACAGACATCACTGGTGCATGTGACTCTGGGTGCCATGACAACGCTGGGGAGAAATAGAGCAGTGAGACCCAGCAAGGCAGATGGTGAGAGGGAGGAAGCAGCATTAGGACAAAAGGCTAAGCCCAGAGTGGGAGGGAGCGTGGAGCAGGAGGGTAAAGAGTGGGGCAAAGGCCCCAGGGCAGGACCGGGCTAGCGCCTCCCGGGAGCATAAATACCAAGCAAGAGGAAATGAGCTGGCAGGCAATGGGGCAGCAATGCAGGGTCTCAGAGCCTGTGGGAGGCCTTCCCCACTGTGCCCGCGGGTCTAATCCAGGAGCTGCTTTTCTCATAGACGCTGCTCGGGACCTCTGTGGGCAGGGGCAGGGCTTTGTTTTTTGGTCTGATGTAGGGTCTCCCTATGCCGTTCACTATGTAGCCCAGGCTGATTTCGAACTCATGGCAATCCTCCTATCTCAGTGGCAGCAGCGCTGGCATGAGGGGTATGCGCTGCCACATCTGACACCATCAGGACCCTTGTTTTGTTGGGGTTTTTTGATACCAGGAATTGAACCTAGGGCCTCATGCTTGCCAGGCCAGTGCAGCACCCCTGAGCTACCCCGCAGGCCCACCGTCAGAACTCTTGCAGCACTTAGCCATTCTGATGGGCCTGCCTGTGCCTGGCTCGGAAGTCTCTCAGACGGTCAGGCCAAGGAGCCTCGGGTCTCACGATGAGGAGAGCACAGAAGGACAAGCAGGGCTGACTAGGTGGGTGGCACCTGCAGAGTCCAGCAGGCGCAGCTCGGAGCTGCATCAGTGGCGGGGCGCCCTGCTTTGTGGAGGCGGAGGTGGTCCAGATGGATTTAATGGAGGCTGGGCAGACGGCGGTGCTCCATGTGATCTGTTTCATTACCTCAGGCCCCTCATTTCCAGGGTCCACGCTTCCTGCTAGCATCCTGTGCCCACGCCAGTGAGGGCCCTGCTCAGGCTGGCTCACCAGGACCCCGTGTGGGTGCCAGGCCTTGAGTGGGCAGCTAGGTGCCCAGCTGACTCACACTGGGTTCAGATAAGCTCCTCCTGGTAGGCCCCCAGGGGCAGAGTGAGGGTGGGGCCAGGCATCGTCAAGGTTCGGGGAGGCTGGACTTGGTCTCTAGCCCTTGCTGTGGTCCTTACCTTTGTGACTCTTTCTTCCTCCCTGGGGACCTGGTTCGGGAGCCAAAGTCAATGCCATCCCATAATCGCTTGTTATATTTTTAGCTTCCAGGCACTTCGGCAGGGAATTGATATAGTTTGGGGGTTTTAAAATGAGTGTGTATGTACGTATGTGTTGGGCACACGTGTGTGTTCATGTGCATTACTCACAGGTATGTTGCTTTGGTTCTTTTTGGTGCTTTGAGACAGGGTCTCCTTGCGTATACCAGGCTGGCCTTGAACTCACTATGTAGCCCAGGCTGGCCTCAAACTCAGCGATCCTCCTGTCTCAGCTTCCTGAGTGCGGGGATTTGAGGTATGCACCACCAAGCCCGTCAAGCTCCTAACTCTTAGGAGGCTGTCTGCCCCAGGCTCAAAGCCATCACGGCAGTAGCCAGCTGCACACAGCACTGACTATACACTCAGGCTGAGGCGTGAGGGCTGCAGGGAAAGCTAAGGAGCCCCGTATCTGCTGTCCTGTGTGCTGGCCCCAGGCCAGGGTTATAGAGGCCTCATCTCACTTTGTGATTGAGCACAGCTCTGTCAGATGGACATTATCACCATTATACTGAGAGGACAGTGATAAGGTGCCCTGCTCTAGAGCTGACAATGCATTTAACACGCATTGACGTACTCTGTCCTCGTGACAGCCTTCTGAGACAAGGTTTGTTTTGATTCCGTGTTTTGGGGGCACTGGGGATTGAACCTCAGAACATACCATGCACGCACTCTACCATCAAGCTACCTCCCCAGCCCTCAGAGTACCCAGATTATTTATCCCTGCTCTGGGGGAGAAAACTTAGGCAGTCCGAGGTTAAACAATGTCCAGAGAGCACGCAGCTGGCTTGTGGTTGTGGTCAGCTGCCTGCCTTTGCTCTGGTACTGGGAACTGAACCCGGAGGCCTGCTCCAGCTAAGCACAGGCTCGGCCACTGAGCGGCAGGCCTGGCTGGACTGTCTTGGTCTCTCAGAGGACTTTTTGGCCGCTCCTAACCCTGCGCTCCCTTGCTCTCCTTCTCTGTCCCTGTCTTTCTACCTCTCTACCTGTGTCCCCATCTCTCTCTGTCTCTGTGTTTCTGTTTCTATGTCTTTCTTTCTCTCCCTCTCTCCCTCCTCCTTTCCATGCTGTCTCTAGTCTCCTAGTCTCCTATTGGCTCTCCTTCTGTGGCCTCAGCTCCCATCAGCCAATAGGCATTCGGTTTTAGATTCCACCAGGTGACCCTCCTCTGGATATTACCACCCAGGCATGGAAATGCACACCTGTAATCTCAGCATTCTGGGAGGCTGAGGCAAGAGGATCACAAATTCAAGCCCTGCTCTTATCAACTTATCAAGGCCCTGTCTCTAAATTAATTAATTAATTAAAAAGAGCTGGGGATGTAGCTCAGTGTGAAGGCCTTGGGCTCAACCACCAATACAAAAAATAAATAAATACCTCCTCCTTTTGAAGCCTTATAGAATAGCTCTCAGTCTTCCATCTCCAGACCACCAACTCCCTGTATCAAACTCCCTCTGCCTGAAAGACCTTGAAGATGTTGCTTTTGGGTGGGCCCTTACCCATACCTAGACAACACGAAGGCAGTGCCCATAATCTTCATCTTTTCACATGAGAAAACAGGATCCAGGCTTACTCTGGGATGTCCCACATTATAAAACAAGGCAACAAAAAGAGTCCAGGAGCTGGGCATGGTGGTGCACGCTTGTAATTCCAATACTCAGAAGGCTGAAGCAGGAGTATCACCATGAGTTCAGCCTGGACTACATAGTGAATTCAAGGCTAGTCTGAACAACACAGAGAGACCCTGTCTCAAAAAACAAATGGACAAACAGAGCCCAGAAAAATAAGGAAATTTAGAGATTGCCCTTTTATATATCAAAACATACCCTGAAGCTATAGTAATAAAACAATATAGTACCCATGTAATTGTGCCCAAATCTTTGCAATAAATCAGGGAGGCCAAGTGTAGTGGTACACACCTGTAACCTCAGTTCTTAGGAGCCTGAGACAGGATAGCCTGAGGTTCAAGTCAACCTGGCCTACTCAGTGAGTTCAAGGCCAGTTTGAACTATATAGCCAGGCCCCATCTCAAAAAACAAACAAACAAATAAATAAAACACAATCCAGTCCAGAAACAGCCATGAGATGAGAAGAGTATTTTCCCTGGTAAAGAAGACATTTCAAGTAAATGGAGAAATGTACTAGCTAGATTAACTGATCTATGGATTTGGGAGAGAGAGCCCAGAATAAATTCCAGATAAATTGAAAAAATAAACCACATGAAAATACTGAAAATAAAAAAGTTTAAATCTTAAGATTATTATAGGAAAGCCCCTTTTAAGCAAGACTGAAAACACAAAAATCATAAAGGATAAAGAAAGCTTCAGACTTACAATATACACAACACTTTTTTTTTTTTTTTTTTTTTTTTTGGAGACAGGCTTTCACTGTAGTTCAGACTGACCCTGAACTCACAGCAATCCTCCTGTCTCAGCCTTCTGAGTGCTTTGGATTATAGGTGAGCACCACTACATGCCTGGCAATGTATATATAACAATTTAAAATTTAAAATGCTAGGGGTGGAAAAGCACTCAAATCTGTGAAGAAATTCTTGTTTAGCTGCCTTTATTTGGGATTTTTTGGGCACTTTATTTGTTTTGATTTGCATTTTTGTTTTGTTTTTAAGACAGGGTCTTACTATGTATCGCCCGTTAGTCTCAAACTTGTGGCGATCCTCCTGCCTCAGCCTTCCCAGTGCTGAGATCACAGGTGTGCACCAACACACCTGGCTCTTGTCTACATGGATTTCTCCTGAGCTGTGGCCTTCTTTGATGAGACTGTTTAAATAAATAAGATCTATTGGCAGAAAATGAAAGCAAATGCAGCAGATCTGTGCAGAGAATACTTATGATGCTTCACAAAAAAAACAAAAACTCCATAAAATATATATGTGTCTTAGTATATGTCGATGTCGCTCCCGGCCGGCAGGAAGGACACACGACAAAGTCTGGCAGTGGACAACCTTTTCTTTTATTTTCTCTCCGTACAGCCTGCCCTGGGATCGCTCCCAGCCGAAGCCTCCTCTGGTCCGCTCCCCGCGGCTCCTTCCGTGCTTCGCTCCGAAGCCTCTACCAGTCCGCTCTCCGAGGCTCCTTCCGGGCTTCTACTTCCCCCCAGGGGTGGCACCAGTATATATACGGATACAGTGTCCAATCATGTTAAAGTAAGCAAGGCAAGCTGATTGGCTAACATATTATTGAGCGGGTTGTTTACGCGGTAAGCAGGAAACTAACGTGCTCGATGGGAGGGGTAATCTAACTCAGGCTTTACTCTTTACCACAGGCCGCATGATCGCTATATGCGGCGGCTCGGCAATGTGGTGGCTCCCAACATCTCCCCCTTTTTTATTTTAAATAAGTCTACGCATCGCAGCCCGTCCTGAATTGAGTGTAGAGGCCTATGCCCTGATAGGAGGCCCACCAAGGGCTCTCGGCGTCGGCCCGGGTCGGCCGTCCCCGAGTCTGCCGAGGCCCCGAGGCCCTCGTCCTTTTTCCAGGGCCAGGAAGGAACCGGACGGAACCTGGATGCACACAGGCATACACTCATGTCGCTCCGCATGATCCCCCCGGGGCGACATTTGGTTTGGGCGGAACCTAGTAATTCAGCGGCTTTCGTGCGGTATGGGGTAGGGCCTGTCTTAGTTAGGTTGAGTCATGCTGGGGAGGCATGCTCTTACCCGTCATTGACTCATCTACCCTGCTATATCATAATTTTTTAGAGGAGGAGTGTGGGAAGCTCACCGTCCCTAGACTCGGTCGTAGGCTAGGCGAGCGAGCCATGCATATGCCTGAGGATCTTCTTGTCCATTTCGGGCTACCGCTATTTCTATTCATCTTGTTGGTTGGTCTGTGATGGATCTCCGGTAGGGCAGGTCTGATCTTCAGTCGAGGGCTTTGTCGCCCGTGTCAGTCTCTCCGGTACCCACAGTGGTTCTTGTCCCGGTTCCTGTGGGAAGACACAAACCGCACCTCGGTTCCAGCTGACCACTGGATCCGGGCCCATCCATTGTCCTGTCAGGACATCTTTCCACTTCACCCACCCTTTATGGTTGGGGGAAGGGTTGCAGTGCTCCACAGCTGGGGAGCAATTATCATTATTTAAATTTAAAAAATTGTGTGTGAATAGTGCCATGGATAATCGTGCCTTTGGGGCCAGGCCTTGGCCTACTCTCCCTTTTTGTTTAGCTAGAATTGCTTTGAGACTTTTATGGGCTCTTTTGATGATTTTTTGACCTTGGGGATTGTATGGGATACCATGTTTTAATTGAACCTCTATCATTTTGTAGAACTTATTGAAGGCTTTGCCTATATAGGCTGGTCCATTATCAGTCTTTAATATTTTTGGTTTGCCCCATGCGGCCCAAGCCGCCAGGCAATGATTGATCACATTAGACACTTTTTCACCTGTTTCTGCTGTTGCAAATATGACGTGAGAACAGGTGTCTGTGGAAACATGAACATATTTAAGAGTCCCAAACTCCTGTATATGTGTGATGTCCATCTGCCAAACATCACCAGGGATCAAACCTCGAGGGTTTACTCCCATCGGTATGGCAGGTTTGTATGTGGCACAGGAGCCACATAGTCGCACGATATCTCGTGCATCTGCTCTGGGAACATGGAAATGGTTTGCTAGTGTCCTGGCATTGACATGAAACTTATCATGGAAGGCACGGGCTCGCTCGATTGGTGTTAGTAAGGTAAAAATCCATAACGGGCGAGTGGCAGTGTCAGCAGCCGCATTCCCCTGTGCCATAGGCCCTGGCAGGGATGTATGTGCTCTTATGTGGGTGGTGAAGACCTTATGGTGTCTGTTCTGGAGCAATGTCTGGATAGACAGGAACAGCCCAGCCACTGTGGAAGTGGATCTAATTAAACCGGCAGTCTCAAGCACTTGCATAGCATTGACCACATACCTAGAATCGGAGACAATGTTAATGGCTCCTGAGAACCGTTCAAGAATCATTTTAACGATCTGCAGTTCCACCACCTGAGGCTGATCAGGTTCAAATTGTATGGTAACCGGGGGCTTGCCTAGGATCACATAGGCGCCTATCCCCGTCTTGGAGCCATCTGTATATATTGTAGTTGCTGGGACTAATGGCTCAGAGGCAGTAACCTTTGGAAAAATTACAGGGTGCTGAGTAACAAATGACAAGATAGGGTCTTTAGGGTATTGATTGTTTATATCCCCATGGAAAACACATCTCAAAATGGCCCAAGTATCTATGCAGGCAGCCAGGGTCTTGATCTGGCTGGCGGTATAGGGTACTCGGATGGCTTGTGGTCCTGAGCCAAAATGTTGGACAGCTCTATCATGCGCTTCAAGGGCCAATGAAGCGACTGCCTCCGGGTAATGCTCTATGACTTTTGCAGGTGAGACCTTAGGGTGTATCCACAGTAGTGGTCCTTTCTGCCAAATCACCGCTGTGGGCTGTAGACTAGTCTGTAGCAAACAGACATCAAAGGGTCGCCCTGGTTCAATTCTGTGTAAGGTAGCCCCACCTAAGGCTTCCTCCACTCTCTGTAAGGCAGCTCTTGCCTCAGGAGTGAGCCTCCTGTGGGAGGCTATATCTGGGTCTCCCTTCAGAAGGTCGAACAGGGGTTTGAGATCTGAATTTGGTATATGTAAATATGGCCTAATCCAATTAATGTCTCCCAATAGCTTTTGCATGTCATTTAGGGTCCTAACGCCATCCGTCCTAATGGTGACCTTCTGCGGAGAGACTAGCATAGGGGAGATTCTCGCGCCTAAGTAGGTCACCATTTCTCCTCCCTGAATCTTGTCGGGGGCAACATGCAGATTGGCTTGTCTCAGGGCCTCGACCAACTGGCCGAGCATATTATTTAGCATGTCTGGGTCCCTGCCGCTGAGCAAAAGGTCGTCCATGTAATGCACACATCTTATCTTGGGAAAGGATTTCCGTAGGGGGGCCAGTAGGGAATCAAGGTAAATCTGACACATAGTGGGACTGTTGGCCATACCTTGGGGCAGCGTTATCCACTCGTATCTGAGATCAGGGCTTTCTTGGTTAATGGTGGGTAAAGTAAAGGCGAACCTATGGGTGTCCTCTGGATGCAGGGGGATTGAGAAGAAACAGTCTCTAAGATCTATAACATAAATCGGCCAAGACTGAGGGATGGCTGAGAGAGCTGGCAGCCCCCTCTGGACCGCCCCCAGGGACTGCATCTGCGCGTTGACCGCCCTTAGATCATGGAGCAGCCTCCACTTGCCAGACTTTTTCTTAATTATAAAAATGGGGGTGTTCCATGGGGAGGTCGACGGCTTAATGTGTCCTAATCTAAGTTGTGCACTGACTATTTCTGACAAGGCTAATAGCTTCTCCTTAGGCAGGGGCCACTGAGGTACCCAAACCGGATCATTTGATTTCCAGGTGATTTTGATCGAAGTGGGTAGGAGAGCTTCTTCAGCGGCCCCTAAGAAAAACCCAGCCCTTGCCTACCTTTTTTGTTCTCTACTGGTATTGGGGATGTCCGACCCTGTAGGGCATTGCCCAAGCCTTTGCCGGGGGTATATCCCTGGTTCCTGAGTATATCCTTAGCCTGGGGGGAGCAGTTTGACGTAAGCGTGACATCCATCTGAGTGAGGATGTCCCTTCCCCATAGAGACACTGGCAACTGCAACACAAATGGTTGGAAATGGCCCTGATGACCCTCCTCATCGCACCAGAGCAGGGTTGAAGCACTAACCTGAGGAGCTGACACCATCCCCAGGCCCTGCAGCGTGTTATCTGCAGTGTTGGTGGGCCAGTTGGAAGGCCAATCCTTTTTGGAGATAATGGAACGGTCAGCTCCTGTATCTAGGAGCCCTGTTATATTCTTGCCATTGACCTTAAGTGAGAGCATGGGCCTTTTATCAAGTGTCATATGGAGTCCCTCGAAGACTTCCCCTGAGGAACCGAAACCTTGACTTTCTCTAATTTTCTGCTTTGAGGGAAATCTCTTGTGGAGACTGGGGAGCAGCAAGAGCTGCGCTATCTTGTCTCCTTTATTGATTACCATAGTACCCACAAGAGATTGAACCATAATTTTAATATGTCCTGTGTAGTCTGAGTCTATGACCCCCGGGACTACTGTGAGACCCCGAAGGGCCGTGGAGGATCTCCCGATCACCAGACCCACGGAATTTTCGGGTAACGGTCCCTTAAAGGTGGTTTCAACCACTTGAACACCCATGTCAGGCACTAATATAAGTCTGGAGGCGACACTGAGGTCCACACCTGCTGACCCAGGGGTGGCCCTTGTTGAAGGCTGCCATCCTGAGCTGTCCTGTCTCTGGGGCGGGGGCCCGCCTGTGAGGAGGGCCCCCTCTGGCCGTTTTTTGGCTCTCTAGCATCTCGTCCACAAATACGGTTGCCCTGAGCATCAAAGACCGACCTACACTCCTCAGCTTTGTGTGGTCCCTTCTTGCATCGCCCACAAACATATGGTTTTTCATTCCTAGGACGGGGCCTAGCATCTGCATTGTTTGGGCAGTGACGTTTAATGTGTCCTGGCTCCCCGCAGGCAAAACACCCTCTGGCCTTACATTCCCCTCCTGACCCGAGAGGTCCCCTCTGCTGTACAGCCGCGGCCAGGAGAGCAGCCACTCCCGAGTTGGAGAGCGGCCCCCCTATCTCTCTGCATATCCTAATCCAGGTGTTGAGGTCCTTGTTCTTATGAGGGGCTATCGCTGCCTTGCACTCCTTTGTACATTGCTCGAAAATCAGCTGCCTTACCAGCGGTCGAGCCACTCCCGGATCAGAAAATATTTTATCGGCAGCATTTTGCATTCGGGCCACAAAGTCAACAAATGGCTCTGTGGTACCCTGAATTATTTTTGAAAGACACAAGGAGGCTGTTCCGGCACCACTTACCTGCTTCCAGGCGCGGAGCCCTATGGCATTGATTTGTTCATAGACAGCGCCGGGGAACTGAGTCTGATCATCAGCGTGCCGACCTTCTCCCATAAGCATTTCCTTGTTCCACCCCCGGTTTCCCCGACTGGCGTTTCTCTCAGCCTGCTCTGCAGAGAACTCTGCGTACCAGGCTCGCCAATCCAGGTAACTACCCGAGGGCAGACACGCCTTTGCCAGCTGAATCCAGTCCGCGGGGGTGAGGGGCCCAGAAGACAGGTTCTCCAGCATGGCAATGGTGTAAGGCGCAGTCGGCCCAAAGGTTGTAACTGCATTTTTAAGTTCTCTAATCTGCTTTATCTCAAAAGGCTCCCATGCATTACGTCCCTGGCCCATAGCTACTTGTACAGGAAATATCCCGTAGGGGCCACTATCTATCCCAGGTGGTGGATGTACCTCATGAGACAAACGTCCCCCCTGCCAAAGCCGCCTGTAAAAATACCGACCCGCCGGCGGCGGAGCATAAGACGGCGGCCGTGATTGGGTGGAAAATGGGGGCCCGTGCATCACTTCCTGTTCTGGCGAAAGGGGAGGGAGCTCCCACGCGGCCGCCTCGTGGCGAGGGATCGCTTCCGGGAACAGCTCCCAAGGTGGGGCGGAAGGCTTCGCCTCCCTCTCGCGCCAGGGGGCGCTCAGGAGCTCTCTACTCCTCCGCAGACCAAGTTGAGCGGAGCGCAATTCGAGGCGCAACGCTGGGAAAGAACCCTGCGACTCCTTATTGAGCGGCCTATCCTCTTGGCATCTAGGCTCCTTGGTCTCATCGTTGTCTAAGCCTTCCTCGTTCTCGGAGTCAGACGACTCCGAGGCCTGAGCCCCGTCTTCCTCCTTTATATCTTTGTCTCCTTTGACGGACCCCTCCCGGGAGCTCCCTGACTGGGCCTGTTCGAATGCCCTACGCACTTTAATGAGCTCTTGAGAACCTTCCCTGCACCCACCCTCGCTCTTCAAGCATGCATATATCATTTCCCACAGTGGCCGAGCGAAGACCGAAGCCCCGCCCTCCCTTTCCGCTAGAGAAAGATCCCTGCCCAACTTCTCCCACGAGGGCAGGTTTAAGTGCCCTGTGGGCAAGAACCAGGGAGCGAAACTATCAATCTCCTCAAAAAAGCTCTCCAGCGTTTTGCGTCCCACCTTGAGGTCTCTGGACTTTAAGAGCTTCCGGAGGACCTGTACCAAGGGCTGGGTGTCGTTACTCGGTACGTTACCCATATTTAATATGTTACTCACCGCGTGAGGCCCAAAAATCCGCCACTTACGCGTGAGCCTGAGGGGAGTCTAAAAACCCTGTAGGTGCGCGCCACCCAGGGCCCAGGTTTATCCCCTACTCACCTGTCTCGCAGTGCTGTATCAAGGAACGTTGTCCACTACCACGTCTCGGGGGTGATCAGTTGTTCCCCGTACGGGCCACCAAATGTCGATGTCGCTCCCGGCCGGCAGGAAGGACACACGACAAAGTCTGGCAGTGGACAACCTTTTCTTTTATTTTCTCTCCGTACAGCCTGCCCTGGGATCGCTCCCAGCCGAAGCCTCCTCTGGTCCGCTCCCCGCGGCTCCTTCCGTGCTTCGCTCTGAAGCCTCTACCGGTCCGCTCTCCGCGGCTCCTTCCGGGCTTCTACTTCCCCCCAGGGGTGGCACCAGTATATATACGGATACAGTGTCCAATCATGTTAAAGTAAGCAAGGCAAGCTGATTGGCTAACATATTATTGAGCGGGTTGTTTACGCGGTAAGCAGGAAACTAACGTGCTCGATGGGAGGGGTAATCTAACTCAGGCTTTACTCTTTACCACAGGCCACATGATCGCTATATGCGGCGGCTCGGCAATGTGGTGGCTCCCAACAAGTATACATGATAGCCTGCCTCCCCTGTGAAAAAACAGAAAACCAAAATGAAGCTTAGCAATGCCTATGTTTACACCCAAATTAAAAGCACTGCAAGGACTCCACTTAATGGACAGTGGGACCCCCCCCACTGGACCCCCCCCCCGGCTCACTGAGGAGGGGAGAGAAGGGGACTCATCTTACGCTCATCAATATTATTTTCTCTTCAAGAACTATATACGCCTACTCAAATTCCTTTACTCAGTGAGAACTTGGGACACAGCTAGGGGGCCAAGTCGGGATTTGAACCTGTGTACTGCCTTTACATTTCCCCATATACTCACATCATCCATAGGTTACTCACGATGCCTGTGCAATACAGAGCGTGTCATGTAAAGCTGGACATGGTAGCACATATCTATAATTCCAGCACCCAGAAGGCTGAGGCAGGAGGACTGCAGCAAGTTCAAGACCAGCCTGGTGAGTTCAGTTTTAGCCTGAACTACATAGCGGGACCCTGTCCCAAAATAACAAACAAATATGTAAAGTGTCGCTTGACTGTATTGCTCAGGGAATAATGAGTGACAAGAAAGGTTTGTGCATGTTGAATACACACAATTTTTTCTGAATATTTTCAATCCTTAGTTGACTGAATCTCAGGCTGTGACCCCTATGGGTATCTCAGGCTGTGATTTCTTCAGTTACCCACCTTCAAAATCTGTTTTATGTTGTTAACTTGGTTAAAAAACCAATAACCTACCTGTAGAAATGGTAATTTTATTTTCTCATACTTCTTTGTTTTGTTTTGAGACAGGTCTCACTTCGCAGTTCAGATTGGCCTTGAATTCACTTGAACTCACAGCAGTCCTCCTGCCTCAGCCTCCCGAGCTCAGGGATTAAAGGCACGCACCACCAGGCAGCTCCTGTTTCTTCAGAAACTTTGGAACACTAAGTGTGTACAATAGGAAGGAATTTGTGCTCAGGGCAGATCAGGGTGAGCTAGAAGTACTGAACTCAGACCTTTTTGGCTAATTCTTCAAGCAAGTAAGGTAAGAATGATGAATACCAGGTGGCCCTGAAAACTTGAGCCCTTCTGTCCAAAGATTTCAGGTGAGGAGATGAGGAGAAGGAACCACAAAACAAGACCTCCATTTTAATAACAACACTCTTCATAGATAATAGGCTTAGAAAGATTTAGTTGGGAAATTTCTGACAATACTTCCTCCAAGCTCTTTGCCAGCATCTGTTCTCAAATGTCAGGTGAGAATTTCCCAACATAATATCTTCATGAAACACAGCAATTTAAAACACAGTGGTTCACCCTCAAATTCTGTTTTATGTTGTGAATTCCATTAAAAAACAAAGATCTTTTAAAAGGTGTTGATTAGTCTCTAGATACCTCTCTACTTAATAGCTAGGAACTGGACCAAGCTATGTGGCCCTTATAAAACCTTAGATGAGGTCTTGCGTTGTCGCGGTCGCTTCTGGCCGGCGGAAGGACACACGACAAAGTCTGGGAGTGGACAACCTTTTCTTTTTATTCTTCTTCTCCGTACAGCCTGCCCTGGGTTCTCCCAGCTGAAGCCTCCTTTGGTCCGCTCTCCGCGGCTCCTCTTGTGCTTCAGTCTGCCCCGAAGCCTCTATCGGTCCGCTCTCCGCGGCTCCTTCTGGGCTTCTACTTCCGGGCTTCTACCTGGCTTCTACTTCCTCCCAGGGGTGGCACCAGTATATATACGGGTACAGTGTCCAATCATGTTAAAGTAAGCAAGGCAAGCTGATTGGCTAACATCATCAGTTGCCAGGCAGACTATATTGTTGAGCGGGTTGCTTACGCGGTAAGCAGGAAACTGGCGTACTCGATGGGAGGGGTAATCTACCTCAGGCTTTGCTCTTTACTACAGGCCGCACGTCCGCCAAGTAAGGCGACCGGGCTCGGGGCTGCGGCTCCCAACATCTCCCCCTATTTTATTTTTTATGAATGTGCGCATCGTAGCCCTTCCTGGACTGGGTGCAGAGGCTTATGCCCTATGCGTAGGCCCACCGTAGGTCCTTGGCTTAGACCCTGGTCGGCCGTCCCATGGTCTGCCAAGGCCCTGAGGCCCTCGTCCTTTTTCTAGGGCCAGGCACAAACTGGACGGAACCTGGATGCACACAAGCTTGCACTCATTTCCTCTCCGTAAAGAAATCCCCTTGGAGAGAAATTTAGACCTGGGCAGCATCTAACAGTCCAGCGGCTTACGTGCAGGATGGGGTAGGGCCTGGCTTAGGTCGAGTCGTGCTGGGGAGGCACGCTCTTACCCGTCATTGACTCATCTACCCTGCTGTGTATTGTCACCTTATGGAGGAGAATGAAGGATGCCCGCCATATCTAGACTCGGTCGTGGGCCAATCGAGCAAGCCATGCATATGCCTGAGGATCTTTTTGTCCATTTCGGGCTACCGCTATTTCTATTCATCTTGTTGGTTGGTCTGTGATGGATCTCCGGTAGGGCAGGTCTGATCTTCAGTCGAGGGCTTTGTTGCCCGTGTCAGTCTCTCCGGTATCCACAGTGGTTTTCGTCCCGATTCCTGTGGGAAAACACAAACCGCGCCTCGGTTCCAGCTGACCACTGGATCCGGGCCCATCCATTGTCCTGTCAGGACATCTTTCCACTTCACCCACCCTTTATGGTTGGGGGAAGGGTTGCAGTGCTCCACAGCTGGGGAGCAATTATCATTATTTAAATTTAAAAAATTGTGTGTGAATAGTGCCATGGATAATCGTGCCTTTGGGGCCAGGCCTTGGCCTACTCCCCCTTTTTGTTTTTGTAAAATTTCTTTGAGGCTTCTATGAGCCCTCTCAATGATTCCTTGACCTTGGGGATTGTATGGGATACCATGTTTTAATTGAACCTCCATCATTTTGCAGAACTCATTGAAAGCTTTGCCTATATAGGCTGGTCCATTATCAGTTTTTAATATTTTTGGTTTGCCCCATGCGGCCCAAGCTGCCAGGCAATGATTGATCACATTAGACACTTTTTCACCTGTTTCTGCTGTTGCAAATATGACGCGAGAACAGGTGTCTGTGGAAACATGAACATATTTAAGAGTCCCAAACTCCTGTATATGTGTGATGTCCATCTGCCAAACATCACCAGGGATCAAACCTCGAGGGTTTACTCCCCCTTTTTGTTTTTTATTTTTTATTTTTTATTTTTATCTTTTTCGTTTTTTTTTTTTTTTTTTTTTTTTTTTTTTTTTTTTATTGGTACCAGGGATCGAACTAACAACTGCACACTTGCAAGGCAGGCGCTTAAGCCGCTGAGCTAAATCCCCAGCCCCTTTTTCCTCGACCGGCGTTTTTCTCAGCCTGCTCGGCAGAGTAGCCGCCCATGAAAATACCGTCTGCCCAGCGGCGCGACGTCATAAGACTGCGGTCGCGACAGAGTGAAACGGGGCGTCACTTCCTGTGCCGGCTGAGGGAAGGGAGGGTTTCCTGTGGCGGCCTCTCGGCGGGGAGCCGCTTTTAGAAAAGAGCTCCAGGGCGGAGCGGATGGCTCTCTATCTCCTCCCCGCCAGAGAGCGCCGGGGAACCGAGTCTGACCATCAGCGCGCCGACCCTCTCCCACAAGCATTCTCTTGTTCCACCCCCGGTCTCCCCGATTGGCGTTTCTCTCAGCCTGCTCTGCAGAGGACTCTGCATACCAGGCTCGCCAATCCAGGTAACTACCCGAGGGCAGACACGCCTTTGCTAGCTGAATCCAGTCCGCGGGGGTGAGGGGCCCAGAAGACAGATTCTCCAGCATGGCAATGGTGTAAGGCGCAGTCGGCCCAAAGGTTGTAACTGCATTTTTAAGTTCTCTAATCTGCTTTATCTCAAAAGGCTCCCGTACATTGCGTCCCTGGCCTATAGCCACTTGTACAGGAAATATCCCATAGGGGTCACTATCCATCCCAGGTGGTGGATGTACCTCATGAAACAAGCGTCTCCCCTGCCAAAGCCACCTGTGAAAATACCGATCCGCCGGCGGCGGAGCATAAAACGGCGGCCGTGATTGGGCGGAGAATGGGGGCCCGTGCATCACTTCCTGTTCTGGCGAAAGGGGGGGGGGCTCCCAGGCGGCCGCCTCGTGGCGAGGAATCGCCTCCGGGAACGGCCCCCGAGGTGGGGCGGAAGGCTTTGCCTCCCTCTCGCGCCGGAGCGCACTCAGGAGCTCTCTACTCTTCCGCAGACCCGACTCCTTATGGAGCGACTTAGGCTCCTGACAGCTAGTCTCTTTGGCCTCCCTGCCATTCAACTTTCCCTCGTCCTCGGAGTCAGACAACTCCGAGGCTAGAGCCCCGTCCTTCTCCTTAGCATCCTTGTTCCCCTTGACGGACACCTCTCGGGAGCTCCCTGACTGGGCCTGCTCAGATACCCTGCGTACTTTTGTAAGCTCTTGAGAGCTTTCTCCACAACCACCCTCGCTCTTAGTGCCGCTACCTAGCATGTTTCCCATTTTTTAATATGTTACTCACCGCGTGAGGCCCAAGGAATCTGCCACTTACGCGTGAGCCTGAGGGGAGTCTAAAAGCCCTGTAGGTGCGCGCCACCCAGAGCCCAGGCTTATCCCCAACTCACCTGTCTCGCAGCTCTGTACTGGAGCGTTGTCCACTACGTCTCGGGGGTGATCAGTCCCCGTACGGGCCACCAAATGTCGCGGTCGCTTCTGGCCGGCGGAAGGACACACGACAAAGTCTGGGAGTGGACAACCTTTTCTTTTTATTCTTCTTCTCCGTACAGCCTGCCCTGGGTTCTCCCAGCTGAAGCCTCCTTTGGTCCGCTCTCCGCGGCTCCTCTTGTGCTTCAGTCTGCCCCGAAGCCTCTATCGGTCCGCTCTCCGCGGCTCCTTCTGGGCTTCTACTTCCGGGCTTCTACCTGGCTTCTACTTCCTCCCAGGGGTGGCACCAGTATATATACGGGTACAGTGTCCAATCATGTTAAAGTAAGCAAGGCAAGCTGATTGGCTAACATCATCAGTTGCCAGGCAGACTATATTGTTGAGCGGGTTGCTTACGCGGTAAGCAGGAAACTGGCGTACTCGATGGGAGGGGTAATCTACCTCAGGCTTTGCTCTTTACTACAGGCCGCACGTCCGCCAAGTAAGGCGACCGGGCTCGGGGCTGCGGCTCCCAACATTGCGTTTAGACTATGTGGGAGCCAGTAAGAAGATGTGAGTTTGGATTAGCAGGTGACCTAATAGTGGGTAAGCTAGTTAACATCTCTCCACCATCCTGTGCTTGCTTGTAAGAGTAAAGCTAACTGCATTCCACAATGAGATTGGAATGCGTCCCAGAGTTCCTCCAGCTCTTAGGCACCAGGGATACAACATAAGCAAGACAGACTTGCTCCCTATTTCCTGGAATTTAAACAAAGGTCACACAGTTAAATAGTTAATTCCAGTTGCAATAAGAGCTCCTACCTGGAAGATGTGTAGATCAAATGAATCAGTGTGCAGTCAGATTCAAAACTGGTGTCATATGATGGTGTATAAAGTCTAATGGGCAATCGAGGTCTTGCTGACAGCCCTAAATGGCATAAATAAGCTTTGAGTGCTAGTATTGCCTTTAGTTTTGTATATATTTAAAAGGTTAGAACTACCAGTCTCCTGGCATGATAGGAATCACAAATTCCAGCACTTAGGAGGCTGAGGCAGGAGGGCTGTTCAAAGGTACCTGAACTGCAGAGCAAGAACCTGACTCTGAAAAAGAAAGAAAGAGAATGTTACGGCTGATACATGGTGTTAACTTGAGAAGTTTGCGTGACTCAATGGGCATCCAGGTCCTTCGTAACATCCTCATCTCCCAAAAGAGGAGGGCACA
This sequence comes from Cavia porcellus, assembly GCF_034190915.1. Lineage (NCBI taxonomy): Eukaryota > Metazoa > Chordata > Mammalia > Rodentia > Caviidae > Cavia > Cavia porcellus. The sequence goes on along the minus strand of NW_026947501.1, from coordinate 37,753,168 downwards.
GAAAGATGGTGTGAGAGCTACATCTGCCCTAGAAGGTGGTAGCCTGCTTACAATATAAGGTAGGAAAAGAGGCTTGCTTCCTCCTCCCAGCGCTTGTTGCTTTTTGCTCTCTTCCACCTAGAACTATTGGTCCTATTCCAGGGCACTCTGCCTTGGAGCCAGCTGATTTTGGAATGAAACCTCCACAGACTGTGAGCTAAATAAACCTTTCCTTCCTTCATTTAAGGTGTCAGGTATTCTTGTCTCAGCAATGAGAGAAAAGTAACTAAGACAGAGGAAAGCCATGTTGTGGTGATTTGAATGTGTGTGCCATATCAGCAAGCTGGAAGGCCGGATACCCACCACTAATTTTAGGGACATAATCTTGCCAAGGAGAAAAGCAGAACTTGCTGCTAATTGCTGCCCGGAAGGAAGAACAGTTTAATATTAACAAGAATGGGGCCAGCTGGGCCTAACCTGGGCATCTGAGCCCCAGGGGAGAGGAAGGTCCGGACAGGAAGTTTTGGCCAGAGGTCTCTGTACCTTTCTGTGTTCCAAGCATTAGCCATAGGAGGAAAACGTTGCGCCCACATACAGACATTATCATCATCTAGATCAATGCTATGTGATGAAAACAATACAGATTCCTTTAAATGCACTACGTAAGTCTTGCTAGCTTTGCTTTTTTTCATTCTGTATCTTCACAATCAAATCCTAGCCTGCTTGAGGCTGGAGATGTAGCTGAGAGGATAGAGCATTTGCTGACCAAGATGAGGCCCTGGGCTCCCCCAGCACTGCAATACCAAACAAAACTGAACCAGCAACTGTATCCTAGCTGAAACCTTGTAGTGGCTCATCCTGGCTCCAGGACTAGTGCAGAGTGCCTTCTGGGCAAGATTCTGTTGCCCTCTCTTGGAGACATGGGTCACTCCCTATCCTCTGCCAAACTGGGACATGAAGGCTTTTCTAGGCCAAGTCTTAGGGTCCCTGAGGCTCAACTGGATACACATTCTGGGACCAACAGGTGCAGGGCCTCTGAGCAGGACGGACATCCAATCTCCTGCAGGGGCCGAGCCCACCAAGGCTGGCACCAGGCCACTCAGACACCGGATCAAGCAGGCCATCCCTCAGGCCAGTCCTTCTCCCCTCAGCCTCCCTGTGCCCAGGCTCCCGTTCCTCTCTCCCCTTTCCTCTCGGGAATCCCGAGGCCCAGGCAGAGTTGAACTTGGAGCTATCTCCCTGTTTCCTCACTCTGCTTCACTGTGCCCCGCAGATGCTGCACCCACCAGCTTCTGATAAAGAGTTCTCCAAATATACAATCTCCACCAGTGTGGTAGTGCACACCTGTAATCCCAGCACTCGGGAGGCTGAGGTAGGAGGATCCCAGTGAGTCCAAACCCAGCTTGAACTACCTAGGGAAACTGTTTCAAAAAATAATAAACAGCCAGGGCCCAGGAAGAGAGACAAGCCAGTTCACCCTCCCCATGAGTCAGCAGAAGCCATGCTGGGTCTGGGAGGAGTATAACAAGAAGCTAATTCACCCTTTCCCTGAGCTGACTGGCACAGGCTGAGAATCAAGAAACCTCCCCACCCCCATAAGCTGGTTCAGAGGACGGGCTGAGTTGATAGCAACTCAGGTACAAAAACATTTAAATGCTTGTCTTGTATTTTTTGATTGACTTTGCAGGCCTAAGGCTGGTAGTCTGAGCGCCTGTTAAGAGGACAACAGTATGCAATGTAACAACTGTGTGGGATTTCCGTCTGTCTTGTTTTTGAAATCCAATATTGTTCTCACTGTTTTGTTCCAGTTTATTGTTTTGTTTTATTCAATGTTCTGTTTTGATTGGTTTTATTCTGCTTTGCTTTATTTGATTTGACTATGTCTGATGGTATGAGTAACTATTCTGAAGATAACAAGATATAATATAGTAGTCACTGTTGACTCCCTATATATAATCTTGTTTTGAAGTTTTGTACCACTTTCACTGTTTTGTTTTGATTGGCTTTATTCTGTTTTATTTTGCTAGGTTGAATTCTCTTTAAAATAAAATAATAATAATAAATATAAAAATAAATAATCTTGGGGGAAACTATTATTTGACAAAAGGACAGGAGTAAAGGAGAGGAGGAGGAGATATAATACAGTACAGTAATGAGTGGTCATAATCAAAATGCTATATGCATGCATGAACATGTCTCAATGAAACCCACCATCTTATGACATTAATATGCACTAACATATATGTAGATATTTGAAAATAAACAATCTTGGAAATCACAAAACTTTGTGATGGTCTCCATGGACTCGCTCTCTTTGGTCCTATGTGGAAATCAAAAGCCCACAGTGCCATAAGGCCCAGCATTAGCTCACGAAGCCTGTCCAGGTAAATTAAGTCCCCAAGGAGAGAGTCACAGTGGAGGAAAGGGGAAAAAGCCTTTTTTACTTCACTCCCCATCCTTGAAATGCTCCACAGGGGAACTGAGGGTACGAATCAGTGCTAGACCTTTGCCTCGCATACACGAGGCCCTGGCACACCCAAGAAATAAAAGTAAAGAAAAAGAAAACAGAGACACAAGTCTATCTTTCAAAGATGTGAGAATAGAGCCAGGTGTAACCTCAGTGCTCTGGGAGGCTGAGACAAGAGGATCACATGTCCAAGCCAAGCCTGGGCAACTTGGTAAGACTTTGTCTCAGGGGGCTGGGGATTTAGCTCAGCAGCGTAAGTGCCTGCCTTGAAAGCAGGCAGTCATGAGTTCGATCCCCAGTACCGATAAAAAGGAAAAAGACAAAAAAAAAAAAAAAAAGACTTTGTCTCAAAGTAAAAGAGCTGGAAAGGCCCTGGGCTCATTCCCTTTTAACACAGACAGACAGACAGACAGACAGACAGACAGACAGACAGACACACACACACACACACGGAGATGAAAAAAAGAACAAACACTCCATTTTTAAAAAAATTTTATTTTGAAAGTATACAACAGAATAAGACAGAATAAAGCCAACTAAGATCGTACAGTGAAATTGGTACAGAACTTCACAGCAGGTTACCGGGATAACAGGAATAGGTATCACAGGATATTTTGTTATCTTTATAATAGTTGTTCTTTCAATAACATATATCAAAATGAGATGAAATATAGAACACTATAGAACTTATCAAAACAGAATATTGAATAGAACAGTACTATTAATCAGAAAAGAGCAAAACAGTAATAAAAATATTTGCCTTCAAAGAGATGGTAGAATGAAGTCCCCCTTATTTGCTATGGTCAACCTCCCAGGAGATGCTCAGATTTCTGGTTCCCATTTGTTAATGGGCGGCGGCGGGGGGGGGGGTGGAATAGAGGAAGTGGGATATTTGACTCTAAGTCGTGCATCAGTAGGTTCACTATTGCTTAGTAGGGAGGCAGGCTGGTTGTTTGGTTTCACAGCGTCCTAAGTTCCAACATGGTGCAGATCTCAGGAGATGCTGCTGGTTCTCCCCCTGGAAGGGCTTGCAGTCTGCCACACCGCCACCGCTTACCAGGGAGGGGAGGTGCTTGCTTGGCTTGCCAGAAACACTCCATTTTTTAATTGCCAAATACTGTGCTAACACAAGAATACACTTAACATATATGTACAGTTTAAAAACAAAAATGAATATACTCACCTATTCAGTTTTTTTTTTGTTTTGTTTTTTTGTTTTTTTTCTTTTTGAGACAAGGTCTATCTGTGTAGCTCAGGCTGAACTTGAACCCACTATGTAGCCCAGGCTGGCCCAAACCCCCACATCCAGCCTCCAGCTATTTTAAAAGTCGATTTAAGGCCAGACCTGGTGGTATACACCTGTAATCCCAGCACTCAAAAGGCTGAGGCAGGAAGATCATTGCAAGTTCAAGGTCAGTTTGGGATACAACGTGAGTTCAAGACCAGCCTGAACTATACAGCAAGACTTTGTCTTAAATTTTTTTTCCTTTTAATTGGTGCCTTTGAAGCCTTCTGTGTGTCCCTCCTCAGTGGCCTTCTAAAAGAAATCACTGTTCTGAATTTGACTTAATCCTGTTCTCCTTTTTCTTTAAAAGTTTGGAATTTGAGGCCTCAAACTTGCTGTGTAGCCTGCGCTCGCCTCAATCTTGAGATCCTCCAGCTCAGCCTCCTGAGAGCAGATATCACAGGCATGCACAACCATGCCTGGCTACAGTTTTATCCCTTAGGTATTTCTTCCTACACAATGCATTTCAGTTTGGGAGGGATTTTTGCATTGTATAGAAATGAAATCACTGAATACACATCTTTTTTCTTTTTGGTACCAGGGATCTAACTCACAAGCTTGTGCTTGCCAGACAGGCACTTGTGCCTCTGAGCTAAACCCCCAGCTACACACATTTTTTGTAATTTTTGTACTCAGAGGGCAGGATTTAAGACCTACCCACTGCAGTGTGCTGGGGTGGCTTCACCTACTTTCATTGATGAACTATGTGACTGCATGATACTGTGCTCCATATCCTCCTGGCTTCAATCATTTTATTTTATTTTATCTTTTATTTTTATTTTTTGTTTTTTTTTGTACCAGAGAGTGAACACATGACCTTGCATTTGCCTGGCACAGTGAACTGATGGCAAGCGCTGTGCCACTCAGCTGTTTCTAGCCCAGCAATCATTTTATGTTTCCTGGTTTTTTCTGCACAGACGGCGCTGGCCTTTCTTGGACCTGTTTCCTTCAGAGAGAAAAGGATAAAGTACAGCCCCACAGCTGCCAAGTAAACTGCTTTGGGAGGCCCGTTGTCATGGCTCAAGGCCAGCAGCTGATGACGGAGGGACGCCAGCTTCGACCTCTAGGGGGAGGTCGGGGGCAACAGAGGCCAAAGAGAGATGGTGATGGTCAGGGCCACGCTCCTGGCTGAGGACCCTGCTGTGTGGCATGAGCCACAGGCAGGAAAAGCACAGGAGGATCCGGAATTCTGTCTTTGCCACAGAGGCCTCCTATATCCTAAAAGTGTGGGAAATATGGTCCCAGACAGGAGAAAGCACATTTGATGACAGAGTACTTGAAGAAAGAAATTGATTTAAGGTTGGGGATTTAGCTCAGTGACCTAAGTACCCACCTGGCAAGTGTGAGGAGATGAGTTTGATCCCTGGTACCACTACCAAAAAAAAAGTTGATTTAGAATTGTTTCATCCTTTTTTTCTTTTTTGGTACTGAGAATTGAACTCAGGGCCTTGCACTTACTAGGAAGCACTGTGCTGCTGTTATACTCCCAGCCTCATCTTTCTCTAATCTACTTTTGAGCAAATAGCTTGTTTCTTTCACAGATGAGCAATGATCAAATGACATGCATGATTAGTGCTGATTCCAGTTAAGCAGTGAGGTTCATATCTGGTTTCACCCAAAAGCCTCCTAAAAGACAGTGAAGAACCAGCCAAGGTGATCTGGTCCGTTGGTCCCAGCACTCTGGAAACAGCCTGGGCATCACTTGAACCATAGAGTTTGAGAGCGGCCTGGACAAGGCAGCAAGACTCTGTCTTAAAAAATTAAAAATCAATTGCTCAACTATTTCGAAGAAAAGAGACGTTATGGTAGCTACTGTTGATGCCTGGTTGTTCTGTTGTGAAGTGCTGTGTTGCTTGCACTGTTCTGTTATGATTTGCTTTGTTCTGTTCTCTTTTATTTTATTCTCTTTAAAATTAAAAATTAAAAATCAAATAAAAGAACCAGTTTGATCACAACAGTAAGTGACAGGAAATAGAAATGTCCTTGAGTATCACATGTTCAAGGACAGTGTGGGCCACTCGGTGAGAACTCCTCACATATTAAAAGTTGAGAAAAGAGCTGAGGATGTAGCTCAGCACTCACTGTGTTTAATCCCCAGAGCTGCAAGGGGAAAAAATGGAATTTACAACAGGAAGACAGCAGATCACAAAATGTACCAAATAACTGTATTTTGTAGAGAAAAAAAGCATGTGTCTCTTCATTTGGAAGAATAAGCCACAAGCACGGTAACCATGAGATAAAACAAAACAAAGCTGAACAACGAAATTGCCAACACCCTTCCCTCACTCTGCTCCTAGATCATAAGTGGCCTCCATCCCAGAAAAATTAAGACAGAACATGAAGCAGATGTAAACCATACATTACAAAAGGGATTACTTCAGGAAACAGAGTCCAACAAATAGTATTCCATGATTTCAAAGGCTGTGTAGGATACAAAATATGAAATTCTTTGTGTTTCTAAAGGAGAAAACACAATGAATAGAAGAGAAAAACAAATACAGGAAAAAAAAAACCTTTCCTGAAATAAAGGTTCACATCTATAGACTAAAAAAATAGAGAATATCTCAGGGGGAAAAAAACTGATACTGATTGAAGATGGCAAAGATTGCTCACTCATTTTTGCCCAGTGTCCATTCATTCTATCTTCTTCCATAATAGAGGAATACTTCCCAGCATCCCTTGCAGTTAGGTGATGTCATGTGCCAAAGCTCCAATCTGTGGGATATAAGCTACAGATTAATATTATAAGTGTCGTGGCCCAAGCCTGTAATTCCAGCACTTGGGAGGCTGAGGCAGAAGGATCATTGCAAGTCTGAGACCAGCCTGAGCTACAAAGTGGGCTTAAAGCCAGCCTGAACTGAGAGCGAGATCCTGTCAAGAAAAAAAATTAAAAAAAAAAATAAGTGTCTTCTGGGTATATCCTTAAAAATGTGAAGAATGTGCTTTTTCCTTTTGCTTTACTCCTCCCTGCTAGCTAGAATGGCATTCTGGTTCATGTAACAAGGCTGACATTCTAGAGATTGTAAAGCAATGACCCAAAAGAGCTTGAACTCCAGATGGTTTCATTATAAGGTTGCTGCTACCTCAGTTTATAGCATTACATGAGAAACAAATACATTTCTTTTTTGAGACAGGGTTTTCCTATGTAGTTCAGGCTGGTCTTGAACCCCACCCAGGCTGGCTTCAAACTCACAGTGATCCTCCTTCCTCAGCCGCCAGAGGGCTGGGATTACAAGAAAACAAAAAGTTTTATTCTATTTTCTTGCTTATTTGTTGATACAAGGGCTTACTATGTAGTCCAGGCTGGCCTTGAACTCACTATGTAACCTAGGTTGGCCTCAAAATCCAGCAGTCCTCCTGCCTCAGCCTGTGAGTATTGGAATTACAAATGTATACCACCAGGCCTGGCCATTTCTTTTTTTTTTTGTCTTTTTCATTTTTTTACCAGTACCAGGGATCGAACTCAAGACCTCCTGCTTGCAAGGGCCATTTCTATCATTTAAACCCACTGTTATTTTGGGTTTCTGTCTGAATTTATATTCCTAAGTAATATGATGTTAATGTATATATTGATGCAGTTGCTGAATTTCAGAGATACAGAATCTTGGGTGTGTCTAATTAAAAGAAGGAAGTCATGTGTAGGGAGGAAGCGTCAGCCTTGAACTTTCCCAGAAGTGACATCTAAATCAGAGGACAGCAAGGCCTTTGCTGTGAGTTTGAGGCAAGCCTGGGCTACTTAACAAGCCCCTATCTCACAGAAACAAAACAAAACAAAAAAGAAGACAAAGAAGCCGTATCTACCAAGACCTGAGAGAAAGGATAACCCAAGGCATTTCAACCAACTTTTTAAAAATATAAAGATGCTCATTGTGAAGCATGTAAGAACTCATGAGACTAATATGAAAAAGATTTACTTGCAAGTGAAATCTCACCAATAAAAAGAAATGGGTATGTTGGAGAATTCAAGAGATCAGAGAGACCAATGGGAAAACAGGACGGTTTTATTAGTTGTACACCTGGCTCAGAGAGGACTTCTGTCCAAAATGGCTGAGTGCTGGACAAAGGACAGACTCCAGTTTTTATACATTTGGTCAAGGGGGTTGGTCTTTGGCACAGAATTTATAGACAGGTAGAAGGAGACAAAAGCATTTTGTGAAACTGTAACAGTTTTGTATCTTGATGGCCCTGCATGGACATAATAGATTATAAGTTTTTATATAAAGGGACAAGTCCCTGCTCTTATCTATATTAGAACAAAGAACAATAGCTGTAGGGCAGGGGAAGTTTGGGAAACTTGACTTTCTTTTTAGGTCCTGCTTCATTCTCCTCCTTTGAAGCTCTCTATAAACGAGTTTTAATAGAGACCATCACTATTATTATCATTTGTTCCATGATGGGGAGTTGGCTCCCTTTTGAGTAGAGGGAGAACAATAGCAAAAACGAAAAGAGACTTATGCTGTTGTTATAATTCTGTGTTGATCCTCAAGCTTTTGCTGTGCATGGACTTGTCAGCTTCCAGAGTAACCAGAGGAGGGCTGTCATTTCCTCAAGCTTCAGCTGTGCGTAGACTGGTCGGCTTCTGGGGTGCCTAGAGCAGGGCTGTTGCTCTCACTGGCAGCTTGGTCTCACCATCCAATTAGCCAGTTTGGGTGGTTTGGACCCTGTTGGCTGTTGGTCCACCTGTCTTAGGTCACCAGTTTCAGTTGACAGTGGTGGATCCAAGGTGTAATTTCTGCAACTTTAACAGCAGTGGGGGCAGACAAGATTATAGTAAGGGTTCCATCCCATATGGGTCCCAAAGTGGCTGGGTTCAATTTTTTGACCCAGAATCCTCAATTTTGTAGGGCTGTATTGGTTCTGCCAGATTCATGGGCATCCTCTCTTGTACCTAGCCATAGATGTTTTACAAGACTATCCCTAAAGCTTGCATCTGTTAACTTAGGACCACTCTTCTAGTTTACTGAGGTTACCCTTACTTTGATGTATGATAGGGGTTTCCATTGGAACAGAACTTCATAAGGGGAATATCCAGTTTGTTTGGTGGGAGTGCACCAGAGTTGGAGAAGGACCATGGATAGGCCTTGATCCCATCTCGAGTGGGTTTCTTGGCAGTATTTTTTTAGCAGTTGTTTGAATGCACACTTCATATGCTCCATCTTTCCTGAGCTCTGGAGCCAATAGACCAGGTGTAGTTTTCATTTTATTTTTAACATCTGTGTGAGCTCCTGGACTATCTCAGTCATGAATGCCAGCTCCATTGTCTGACCCCAAGGTCAGGGTAGTCCGAATCTTGGGATGATGTCTCTTAACGGCATCTTGATCACTCCTTATGCCAGATGGGGAGGACTCATCCTGAAAAGGTGTACACAAACACCAGCGTAGAGTGACAGACTGCCACTCAAGGCAGTTCAGTAGTATTCACAAGCAAGTTTTTACATGGGGTAGCACCTACTTCCTGTATTCCCAAGGGCTGAGTGGGTCCTTTTCTTGGGTGGTTTTGGGCACAAACAGTTTGTGTGAGGGGCAGTGAGTTGAGATACATAGAAATGGCAGCCTAACAGCATCTCTTTTTTCCCTCACAGCACCTTTTGTGCCATTTTCCCCATATGAGACCCTTGATGGAATTGTCTTGCAAACCTGGGAGATGACTAGTATCCCATCAGGGAATTTTTTTTTTTTTTGTCTTTTTTCCTTTTTATCGGTACCAGGGATCGAACTCACGACTGCCTGCTTGCAAGGCAGGCGCTTATGCCGCTGAGCTAAATCCCCAGCCCCTCAGCAGGGAATTTTTAATCATTCTCCCTTGTCATAATTTCCAGATTCTTGAACAAGCCATGTCTTTTTATTTGGGAAGTGGTATCCTATCTGTTGGATACTATCTAGCACTCCTACTTTCATCTGTGAAATATTTAATATCTGGGTCTCTAAGAGGCCAATCCTTGAGATCTCTCTGGCTCAACAGTACTTCATCCATGATTTCCACATGTTTATGAAGGGGAGCTCCCAATCCAACTGGAAGCCAGGTAACTGTTTCTACAGTTATACGAGGATTTTCACATAGAAGCTCCTGAGGTCTAATCATTCTGGGGTTTGACAATAAACAGTGCCCCTTTGGTCTATTAATGTTACAACTGAGTGTGGTATTTGAGAAGCCAATTGTTGTCCCTGAGTTAGCTTGTCTGCCTCTTGTGTCAGCAGGGCAGTGAAAGCACGTTCCTAGAAGCACGAAGGCCATTCTTGGACACAGATCTCATTGTTCTAACAAGTATGCCACTGAGCAGTGCCAGGAGCCCATGACCTGGGTGAAGACCACAACGGCCATTTCCTTTCCTTCATGGACACATATAAGGAAGGCTTGGTTATATCTAGCAGTCCTAAGGCTGGGGCCTGTGTCAAGGCTTCTTTGATTTGTTTAAATGTTTTCTCTTGGTCAGCTTCTCAGGGGCTCCTTTTGTAGTTTTATATCAGTATTCAGTCATAAGTGAGAAATTTAGTATCCGGATACAAGAGTCCTGTTGCCCCCAAGAACTCTCTTAGCTGGCATTGGGTAGGCGAAATGGGGAGGGCACAGACAGCCTGTTTCCATTCAGTGCCCAGTTGGTGCTCCTCCTGTGTCATATGAAACCTAAACATCTGACATTTTGCTGACAAATTCATATCTTTTCTTGGACACCTTAAATCCAGCCCTCCAAAGTCAATGAAGGAGGTCTTTAGTTTCCTGATAACTGTCCACTCAAACTGCCAAAAGGAGGTTACCTACATAAGACGGGCTGACCGATTGGTGTGAGGTACAGACAGAAAAAGGCATCCTTTAAATCCAAGCAAGTAAACCAAGCAGCACTTGCTGGAATGAGTCCCATCAATGTATATGGATTTGGTGCCACTGAGTGAGTGGTTACAGTAGTCTAATTTACAGCACACAAATCCTGTGCTGGTATATATTCATTAGTTCCAGGTTTATGTGCTAGCAAGACAGAAAGCCCCAGGATGACTGGTCAAGTCAAGACACCGTATTCTAAGAGCCACCTGAAATGTCCCTGAATGCCTTACATGGCTTCCCGGGAGGAAGTATTGGTGGACTCACTGGAACTGCTCCTGGTGTCATTATCACCAGTGTCTTCAGCTGCACTCTGAGAACCTTTGTACCTCATCTGTGCCCAGCTCTAGTAACTCATCTGAATACAATTTCTATTCTTCTGTTTGCGTGATGGTAAGAGTCAGCACCATGGTCCCTGGCTGAGCCAGACTTAAAGTCATATTTCCCGGTGGTTCAAGGATAATTTGAGCCTGTACTTTTTGGAGCAGATCTCTTCCCAGCAGGAAGTTTGAAAGATACAGAAGCTTATGCTGGACCTCCTGTTCCCCTGTGACACATCTTTTTGGCCAGAAAATTGGCCTTTCTTCTGGGACCCCAGTGTCTCCTACATTAGTCATGTTTTTCTTGGATAGCAGCCCAGTAGGTTGAGTCACTGCTGTGTGCTCAGTTCCACTATTCACCATAATGTATGTCCATCATGGGCTCCCAGGGCCTAAGGCAATGGCGCCTGCTATTGTCTAACCCTCATAACTTCCAGTGTCTGCCAGCCCAGCACAGCTAGCATCTGGGTCCTCCCTGGGGAACATAGCCTTTTGAAGGTGACCTCCTAGTTTTGAAATTTTCATCATCTGGTATACATGCCCAGCTCTTTTTCTGTCCATCATCTTTTCAGCCAGCATTTAATATCAAAAGAAGGCCAAAGAGTTTAAAACAGCCTTAGTGGGCCACCCTTTCCCCTCAATTTGTACAGGTTTCATCTGCTACTTCCCGAGTCTGACCACTCAGTATCCCCAGGAAGTGATCAGTCTCACATAGACCCATTAAGTGTGTCTCATTTACGTAACAATAAAATGCTTATTTATTTGTTTATTTATAATCAGATTTATTGCTACATTTTAGATATACATGGTGATCACATTAAGTGCTGATTTAATCAAAGCCAATAGATAGTTATATTTCAGGAGCTTGTTAAAGACCAAGTCAAACAGATAGGAGAGCTGAGACTTGAGGACTGCCAGAGAGTCAAGGCCGTAGCTCCCCTAGACCTTCTGAGCAACAGGGAGCTTTTAGGAATGATGGCCTGGGCTTCACTAAACTAACAAGCAGACACATACTTCTTTAGATAAACTACCTCACAAACTTTTCTTCAGCATACATGAGTTTCCAGCTATGTCATTATTTTTCTCTTTATCTTTCTAGCAGGACAAAATGTTTTATCATACAAAATCCTTCCACATCAAAAGTATCTTTCATACTTGTGATTTTTCTTTATATATTTTTCTCCATCTCACTTACTATAAACCTTCTGTAACAAAGTTGGCTGTAGTCACTTACAGTGTCCTCTGTCTTAGTCTCTGTCTGTCTGTCTGTCTCTTTTTTTTTGGTTTCAGATTGCTGCAATTTAAATTTGATTGGCCACCAACATGTGTCTAAGTAACATTGAGTGGGGGTTCTTTATTTTTTTTTGTTAAGTATTATGATTTATTGTGTATGTCAAACAGAATAACAATAATAATCTGTACAGTGTTCTTATCTTAATAATCTGTACAGTGTTCTTACCTTAAAACAACAGAGAGCAAAGACCAACCCTGTAAATGTAGTTAAAAAGAATTTATAATGCACAAGAAATGTTTTAAGTGTATTAATTAAACAATTTTTTGCCATTGCAGAAGATTCTGAATATCGCACTTGTTAACTAATTTTTTTGAACCCAGGATAAGGTTGATTCTCTGAAATGGAAACTCAAACTCAGCTCCCGCTTCATCCTGCTAATCTCAGCAGGCAGAGATGAGCCTGCACCTTCGCCCCAGCCCAGCCACTGCACCAGCCAGCTGCTTAGATGGCGCTTTCGGTCCCAGTCCCCATCAGGGCAGGTTGTTGCCACTGTCTGCCACAACACATGCGGCTCTTAAGGTTCCTTGGGTGAAGGACCGAGAGAGGATGAGAAAATAAAGAGGAGACAAAGCTGGGGCCAGGTGGAGCCCTTATCCCCTGAGGGGAGGAAAGGAACCGGCCCCTCACTGCAGGGGCGTGCTCCTGCCTTGCACATGTAGTCAATTTCCAGCCTCAGAGGCTCCCCACGGCTCTCAATCTGTTTCACAGGGTGGCTTTTTGTCTCCCCCAATAGCTTGCCTACAAATCCCAGTGCACCAAAGCCAAACAGCTCTTCTCACGCTTCCAGCTTCACCTGACACCCAGTGCGCCTGGGCCTCCCTTCTTTAGGGTCTTTTTCAACTTGGGTGTAGGTTTTGTCCTAACTCACTGCAGGCACCCCTGCCTCTCTTGGGAGCCACTCTTGCCAACCCACCTCGCCAGGGAGCTGCTTCCACCATGGCCACCCTTCTACCTTCAGTTTGAATGCAGCTTTCATCTGACTTTCCCTGAGTCTGACTACCCAGTACACCCGGGAGGTGATCAGTCTCCCTTTCATTCTAAACAAGTCTTCCCCCTGGGGCCCCAAAACCTTGCTTGGTCCTGCAGTGGTGCCTCCCACAATCACCCTGGATCCCCAGACAGGTTCTGCTGCGCTGGCAGGGGAGAGCTCATCCAGCCCCAGGAAGACTCAGTCCCTGTCCAAGCTGAAGTCTCACCCAGTGACATCAGAGGTCTCGGGACTCCTGCAGCTCTGGGCCCTCTTGGGCCTTGCAGGCAAAGGAAACAGCAAATCTGTCATCTCTGATCTTGTCACGGTCACCATCAATGTTGCAGAATTCAAGAAATCAGAGAGATCAATGGGGAAACAGGAGGATTTTATTAGTTGCATACCTCACCCACTGGGGACTTCTGTCTAAAATGGCTGAGCGTTGGAGAAAGCACAGGCTCCAGTGTTTATACAGTTGGTCAAGGTGTTGGGTCTTTGGCACCGAACTTGGGGAAGGGGCAGGAAGAAGAAAAACAAAGACAGCTCGTCAAGCTGTGACAGTTTTGTATCTTGGTAGCTCTGCTTGGGCATAACAGGATGTTTTGGGAAGGGGAGGTTATAAACTTTTACATAAAGGAACAAAATGTATTGCTTTTATCTGTATTAGAACAAAGAACAAAAGCCATAGGACAGGGGAAGTTTGGGAAACTTGACTTTCTTCTTTTTCGGTCCTGCTTCAGGGAAAGGAACAATCAAGGTAGAAGAATGGTCACAAACACCAGACCCGCGTAGATTCGGAGCCCACAAGACACAGCGGACTCTGTGGTGGAGGATTGCTAAGCTTACTCTTGCAAAAATGATACAGCCACCAAATGAGGAGGAGGTTGGAGGAGAAAGGAGAAGGAATAAAGTGTGTTATTTCCTCCCGTTCCTTCTCTGGAGGTCAGCAGATGTGGTCTAAAGCTGAAACACATTCGTCTGAAAAGTGACTAAGCTCCTGTTAGTCTCCTTCTTCTTAATTTAAAGTACTGTGTTTAGAAGGCTCTATTTCCTGTTGTCAGAATATATTTTCTGAACTTCAAAAGTTGCTTGAGTTTTTCCCTCCTGTTAGACATCTTTTTTTCTTTTTCTCAGTACTGGAGATTGAACCAGAGCCATCATATCGAACTATATCTCCAACCCTTCTTAATTTTTGATACAGGGTCTCCTCAAGTAGCTAAGTCACAAAGACTTGGCTTGAATTTTTGATCTTCCTGCCTCAGCCCCTCAGAGAGCTAGGATTATAGGGATGCACTGCCACACCAGGCTGAATATTTTGTTTCTTTAAGAAAATTGTGATCCCATTTTTATTGCTCCCAGATTGATGAAAGTATGATTCAAAAATAAAACTAGAATCCATTTAACGTATATGCTTTGATGCACATGTACAATGTGAAATGATTAATGTCAAATTAATTAATGTCAGTCACTGCATGTGACCACTGTGCATGAGGAAGGCACTTGAGATTCCACAAATTTCAGTATGTAATACATTATTATTCACTATCTTCCCCATAATCTCTTTTTTGTAATTTGTTGATATTCCTATGCTCTGTAAAACAATTTGTGTTTCTTACGCATACATGAACGTGCACACAATTCATCCTCATGTTTAAATCTGTCAGTTTAGGGGTTAAAAATATCTAGAGAAAATATCTAAAAAGATGGTTGCTAAATATATCTACTGTCAATTATCTCCAAATAGTGGAGCTCAAATCCAATTTGTTATTTCTCACTCCCCCCCCCCGCTTTTTTTTTTTTTTTTTTTTTTTGCCTTTTTGAGACAGGATTTCATTATCTTACTTCTTTTCTGAAAGTTTTGGTACACTTTTAATCTTTTTTTTTTTTTTTTTTTTTTTTTTTTTGAGACAGGTTCTCCCTATGTAGTCTAGACTGGCCTTGAACTCACAATGATCCTCCTGCCTCAGCCTCCTGAATGCTGGAATTATGGGCATATACCTAGCTAAACTCAAAGTATATGGTGAAAACAAAACAAAGCAAAATTAAACAAAACAAAATTCTACACTCCTCAAAACTTAATTGTAGTAAAAAGAAAATTTACTTACACACTTTTTCAAAATTTACCTTTGAGGCAGGTGACGGTGTGTGCCTATAACCCCAGCACTCAAGAGACTGAGGCAGGAGGATCGCCACGAGTTCGAGGCTAACCTGGGCTACACAGTGAGGTTAAGTCCAGCCTGAACCGCATAGTGAGACTCTGTCCCTCCTCCCACCAATACAAACCAAACTTTCTTCACCTGCCCCTGGAAAAAACTGGTAAATAAAGACTCAGACATTGGCAGGTCCGCGGAGGCTGGCTGCTGGGGACAGGGCACTGGACTGTGTCCAGGTAAATGGCCTCCAAGCCCAAGTCTTGTTCCCATCCTCATGATTGCTTCTGATTCCCCTCTGATTCTGTTTCTCCAAGTTGCCTCCATATGGCACCTGCGCACGCCTGACCCCACTTTGCGTTATGTCGCTTGCTCCCGTTGCTCCCCTCCCCACCCTAGCATGAGTCCCGGCGGGGGCAGGGGGCGGAAGTGCCTCTGTCCTGCCCACCAGGACCTCCAGTGCTGCAGACGGTCCCAGGTGAGAAGATGGGGACCTGTGAGAGACCGACAGTCAGAAGCCTCCAGAGGGTGCACCATACATCTCAGATTCTCCTGGGTGGCTCTGCCTTTGCCACGCTGTGACTGGCCAACTTTATTAGCAGAGCATGAGGGTTACACTCCTCACAGGGAGCTGGCACACGTGCATAACACATCTTCCGTCCTTTTATGTCCACTTCCCCTCCCAGCCTTGCCCCCTCCGTCTCTAGATCCCTTTCCAATTCGCAAAATATCTATATTCCTGGTTCCTATTACCTGTCCTTTGTTTTGCTCTTCAAATTATTTATGCTTTGGGTTTTTCCTATAAGAGAAACTCAATGATATTTGTGTGTCTAATTTTACATAACATTGTGGTCTCAAGTGCATCCGTTTTCCAACAAATGACTTAGGTTTATCCTTAATAGCAGAATAGTTTTCTATGGGGTATAACGTCCACATTTTAATCCTTTTTTAAAATCTTTTGAGTCAATATTTTACTGTGTAATTCAAGCTGGGCCTGAACTCACTATGTAGCTCAGGCTGGCTTAACCTGACAATGATCCTTCTGCCTGAGTGCTGGGATTATAGGTGGGTAACACCATGTCCAACTCTATTCATCTGTTGATGGATATATATCCCTTTCCAAAATTTAACTGTTGGGAATTGTGCTGCTGTGAGCATGTGTATGCATGTGTCGCTGTAATATGATGTTTTTAACTCTTTTGGGGAGATAATCCCAAAAAGGGACTATCTGGGTGAAGTGCAATTTCTATTTTTTAACTTTTTGGGGAATCCCTATGCTGAGTTTGGTAGTGATTGCAGTAGTTTACATTCCCACTAACAAAGGGGAAAGATTTTTTTTTCCCCCTGCATCACTATTTGATGTTTTGATGATAAGACATTCTTTCTGGAATTAGATAAAATCTCACTGTTGTTTTTAACTTACATTTCTCTAATAGACAGAAATGCTGAACATTTCTTCTGTCTTTCTTTCAATTCTTTTTTTGAGCCGGGCTCTCACTGTGTAGTTCAGCTGCCGATGAATTCACTTGGTGTAGTGTAGGCTGGTCTTGAATTTGCAGTGATCCTCCTGCCTCAGCCTTTTGAGTGCTGGGATTTACAGTTGTGTGTGACACCATCCCAGCTGAACATTTTTTCACATATTTATTGGTCATTATTGCTTCTGCTGAAAAATGTCTATTTTATTTACTTTTTTTTTTTTTTTTTTTGTCTTTTTCCTTTTTATCGGTACCAGGGATCGAACTCGCGACTGCCTGCTTGCAAGGCAGGCGCTTATGCTGCTGAGCTAAATCCCTAGCCCCTTATTTACTTATTTTTCTATTGGGTCTTTTACTTTAAGAAGTGTAATTCTTCTGAGAGTTTTTTGCTTTTGTTTGTTTGGTACCAGGGATCGAACTCATGACCTCACGCTTGCCAGGCAGGTGCTCTTGTCACTAAGCTAAATCCCCAGACCTCGTATGAGTTTTTTATGTATCCTAGATGTTCATCCTTTGTGTGAGGAATAGCTGGCAAAATGTTTTCCATAGGTTGTCTCTTCACTCTGCTGGTTGTGCTCTTTGCTGTTCAGAGGCTCTTTGATTTGATATCCCATTTGTTAATTCTTGATATTATTTCTTGAGCAGTTGGGTTTCTGCTCAGGAAGTCCTTACCTACGCCTGTGCTTATCTTCCATCACATTAAGGGTTTCTGTTTTCCTAGTTACATTTAGATCTATTTTGATTTGATTTTAGTACGTGGCCAGAGGGAAGGCTCTAGATTCAATCTTCTGCCTGAGGAGAGGCGTCTCTCCTAGCAGCAGTTCCTGGAGGCTGTCTTTACTCCAGCATGGCTTAGGGCATCTTTGTCAAAACTGAGGTATGGGGGCGTGGCCTGGGCGTGGCCTGGGGGAGAGGCGGGGTCTGGGGAGGGGAGGGGGCTGGGGAGGGGGCTAGGGAGGGGGCTGGGGAGGGGGCTGGGGAGGGGCGGGGCCTGGGTGGGGCGAGGGGCTACTTAGCCTCTCTCCCTGCGCTCCCCACCATTCTGCCTTGGTCCTCCTGCACCAGGGCCCCTGAGCTGCCCACCTAGGACATATGTGAGCCTGGAGAGCTCGAGTGACCTGCGTTGCCAGCACCATGGACGCGGTGAGGAAAGAGCAAATCACAAACCTGCTGCTGTTTGGCTTCCTCCAAAGCTCCAGCGACCCTAATTTCAGTCAAGAGCTGGAGGCACTGGGCCGGGAACTGCGGGTGCAAGGTTCCAAGCAGGGGGCCAGTGAGGAAGAGCTGGAGATAGATGGGCCCGCCCAGTCCTGCATGGAGAGCTCCGAGAAGGAAGAAACCCTTCTGCATATGGGCATGACACTCGCCCTTCGTGGGGGGCACATGGAGAGCAAGCTCGACCCCAGCCTGGTGGGCCGCCTGGCCGAGCAGATCTTGGACCCGAGTCTGTCGGACGAGGACAGGACACACTGCATGGCGGCCACGCTGCAGGAGGCGCTACGGGCCTTCCCTGAAGACGCGCACAGCGATCAGACCATGCTGACACTGACCATGCTGATGGCCAAAAAGGTGGCTCGGCAGAGGATGGGCCTGCTGCCCCGCATCTTTAACATAGTAGGGAGATTTATTGTCAGGAACTTATTCTCCTGTGTGAAGGACTTAGTCGACAGTGAGATGGCCTGAACGGATGGCCTTGCAGAAGCTTGTCTGGCCAAAGCTTCTCTTGGTGACTGGCGCAAGCTCCCCACAGGAGAAGCCGCGATGGCTGGGTACATGGCCGGCTTACAGGGAACCTGGACAGCAGCCTCTCCCTCTCTTCAAGGCCCTGGTGTGAGCTGGCTACTCAGAAAAGTCTCCACTGATGTACTTGGATAAAGTAATGACAATGTGCAGATGTTTAAATAGGTTTCGTGTCTTCCTCTGCACCTTGAGCCTCTCTTATTTCAACTTACTCCAACCTACCTTTACATTGATGCGAACCTTTTTCGACTTGATTTCCCTTTATCTGAGTCAGGGTCACAGGCAGTTGAAAGTGTGAGGCTGACACAAAGGCCCAGGTCAACCGCTGTTTCCGGTATCATCACTTGGATGGACCTTTGCTGTCTCCCAGAAATGCTGGCTTTGAGAACGGCTGGAAGCGGGTGGTGGCCAGCAGCTCCCCCGGAAGTCCTGTCACCACCTTCCATCTTCAGGTGTCCTCCAGGGGCCTCAGCTACTCTGTGCCCGGAAGCCACATCTGAAGAGAACAGGCTTCCTGCTTCGAGGATGAAAACGCTCTTACACTTAAAATCCGGTTGCTAAAGTGATCCCTTTCCCAGGGACACCAGCTCAAAACATGGACAGATCCAACTCGCTTGGGAAAGACCTTTGCCACCAAAAGCAAGACTTTAGTGTGGAAACGGCACGGCCCTGGCCTTGGACCCCACCTGGGAGTCACTCCTAGGATCCGGTTTGCAAGCATGGGTGCTGAGTCCCTGTCACATGAGTCACCTCTTGCTGTAAGCCTTGTGACTGTGAGTAGGATGCCTGGGGGCAGCTTGTGAACAAGAGCAACCAAGTTCTAATAAATAACATCTTGTTACCTAAAAACGAAGCAGCATTGGGTGGCTGACTGTGTCCAGGTTGTTTCTGTATCCTCTTGCCTGTTCCTTTGATTCACAGGTCTGGTTTTGCTCAGTACCATGCTGTTTTTATCACTGTAGTTTCACAATGTGACTTGCATGCAATTCGGGTTTGTTTGGTCTCTGCTTTGCTCTTGTTGCCAAGTTTGACTTTTATTTTTCTTGGTCTCTTTTCTTTGTATATGGATTTTAGGACTGTTTTCTTTTTATTCTTTGTTTTGGGTGAGGGGATCAAACTCATGACCTTGAGCTTGCCAGGCAGGCACTTACACCGCTGAGCTAAATCCCCAGCCCTAGAACTGTTTTCGTGATTTCTTTTTTTCTTTTCAGTGGTACTGGGGATCAAACCCAGGGCTTTGTGTGTGTGAGGCAAGAGCTCTACCACTGAGCTACATTCCCAGCCCTGTTTTCTTATCCCTTCACCACCATCATTCTTCTGGACTAAGATGGAATCTCAGCATTGTCTTAACTTGCATATCTCTAATGCCAGAGATGCTGAACATTTTCCATGTATTTATTGGCCATTTGTCCTTTTCCTGAGAATGTATTCATTTCACTGGCCCATTTTTTTTTTTTTTTTTGTCTTTTTCCTTTTTATCGGTACCGGGGATCGAACTCACAACTGCCTGCCTTCAAGGCAGGCGCTTATGCCGCTGAGCTAAATCCCCAGCCCCAACTGGCCCATTTTTTGATTGGATCTTTTATTTTGGAGTTCTCATTTTTCTTTTTGAGTTTTTATTTAATTTATTTATTTTGTCTTTTTGAAACAAGTTCTCACTGTGCAGTTCAGGCTAACCTCAAGCTCATTTTGAAGCTCAAGTGGGTCTTGAACTTGCAAAGATCCTCTTGCCTCAGCCTTCTGAGTGCTGGGATTACAGAAGTTTGCCACCATGCCTGGTTCTTTTTTTTTTTTTTTTTTTTTTGAGTTTTATGTGTTCTATATATTAGTCTTATCACAACCTTTTCCCCATTCTGTAGGTTGTTGCTTTTGCCACAACCTACAGTTGTTGTTGGTTATTTTCTTTGCCATTCAGAAGCTTTTTATTTGGATGTAATCCCATGAGCTGCTTCAGTGTGTGCAATTCACTTGTGCAATTTGAGTTTTGATCACAAAGTCAAAATCAAAAGAACTAGAGCTGGGGATTTAGCTCAGTGGTGCAAGCGCTTGCCTAGCAAGTACAAGGTCCTGAGTTTGATCCCCAGTACCCCCACCCCCCCAAAAATCAAAAGAATTGAAGCTGCGAGCAGCCCCACGTGCTGAGCTGGGGCTCCCAGGACAGAGCCAGAAGCTCCAACGGCTTCTGCAGATGGTTTTGCCTGCTGTGGTGAGGCCAGCATCCCCCTCCCACCACCACTGCAAAGGCCCAGGCCTGTGCATTTTTCTCCCCTAGCTTCCGGCCTTGCTGGAGCTGTGAACCCTGCGACATTCCCTCACCTCTACCCTCCTGCCTCTACTCCAGCTCCGAGTAACTCCTTATTTGCCTGAAATTTCTTTAGCAGCCTCTCTCTAAGGTATCAGTGCCTCACACATTTGACTCTGGGACATCTGGGCTGGAGGAGCAACTTCTGTTTATTGCACATCAGCAACCCAGCCTGGCTGTCTGTGCGTTCATCATGTCCGTCCTGGCAGCAACACGAGATAGGTGGCAGCTGTGACATTTACCCAGCTCTTTAGATTTCATTTTATTTTCATAAACACTGACTCACTTATCCCATGGAAACCTGGTGAAGAGGTCAGAGCTCTATTTTATGGATAGGAAAACCAGGGGCCAAGAGATGTTAAACTGACTATCCCATGAGGCATGGTGGCTCAAACCTGTAATCCCAGCACTCAGGAGGCCGAGGCAGGAGGATCAAGGTGAGTTCCAGATCAACCTGAACTACACAGTGAGACCCTGTTCCAGAATTGAGCTGAGCAGGCCACCCTTTGTCTCTCTGAGTCTTGACAGGGCCACCACTTCTTACTCAGTCACTCAGCCACCTGAGGAGTGACCTCTGGCTCCTATGACTTCCACATCTAGGGCTTCTGCCATGAACTGTCATCGCCTCCGAGGGATCCCCCTGCCTCTGCGTTTCCACCCCACATCCGGACAGCGCAGGTTCCCATGTGGGGCCCAGATTCCTCACCCAGCTGCTGTTTACAGCTCTGCACACCTCCCTCTGACCTTCCCAGATGTCCAGCGGGGACAGGCATGCCGCGCCACAGCCCCCTCACTCCTGGCCCTCCTGTTCTTTACATCCATTCCTGCTCCGCTGTCCCTGTTCAGGGGCACTTCCACTCTGTTCTTTCTCATCAAAGCCTGCCTGTCTTTCTATGCTCACGGCATGCCTTCCCTTCTCCTTGGGTTGAGTCATGGATTTCCGCCTTTCTGCCTGGATGATAGGGATCTCCTTGATCAGGCACAAATGTCACACGAAAGGCTGGAACACAGGAGTGGCACGGTGACCGCAGCAGTCTCTGCGTTCTGGGTAATTAGCAGGTGTTTTCTTTCTACTTTTGAAACATAGCTTCCTATTTTCTTGGCTGAGCATGAATCATGCTATAATGACATGAAGAACATAAACTTTATTATGTTTTCTGAAGTGTGGATCTGAGCTAGGGAGAGGGCAAAGGGCAGGATGCTGCTCAGGAAGGTGGCTGTGGGGTCAGTCCAGGTGGGGAGACAGTGACCTCAAAGTTCTCCTTGAAAGGACAGAGAGGTGCTCATGGGTCACTCGCCATGGTTCATTTAGACCGGAAGTGAAATCTGGCTTTGCCCATCACCCCTTGAGCGTAGGAAAACCAGCCAATCCTCTGAGCACCCATGTTTACTCACCGTGTTGGCCGTAGAAAACTTACTTAGGCTCTGGGAGCCTCATCCAGCCCATAGCTGTAAAACCTACAAACCTATGCGCCGGGCACTGTTGTGGGCTCCTGCACAGTCCAGGCAAAGTCTCCACTTCTAGGACTTTTATATTCCTGAGAGAGAGGCAGGTAATAAGCAATCAGGAGCTATATGATATTTCTTTTTAGTTGACATGTGACAATCGTGCATATTCACGGGGCAGGGCCTGCTAAACCCTGGGAGCCTAACATTAGTTTGGTCATCAAGGGGCAGAAATGTGGATCTGCCAGACACACGTTTATTTTCTATTGACAAATTATTAATTTTTATTATGTTAAACAATGAGTACTT
The DNA here is from genome assembly GCF_034190915.1 of Cavia porcellus. Taxonomy (NCBI): domain Eukaryota; kingdom Metazoa; phylum Chordata; class Mammalia; order Rodentia; family Caviidae; genus Cavia; species Cavia porcellus. The sequence goes on along the minus strand of NW_026947501.1, from coordinate 37,730,617 downwards.
AGGAAAAAAAATCACAAAAATAAAGTACTGGGGGCTGGAGATTTAGCTCAGCGACATAAGCGCCTGCCTCGCAAGCAGGCAGTCGTGAGTTCGATCCCCAGTACCGATAAAAAGGAAAAAGACAGAAAATAAATAAAGTACTGAATTTTTAATATTTATTGAAAAAAAAAAGCATCAAAATTTTCAACATTGATTGATTTTTGATCTGCAAAAAATAAAAAAGAACACCAGAAATAAATTCCCATGTGAACAATGATGAAAATACCAATAGCAGTCTATGAAAAAAACACTTTACTTCAATTATCACACCCAAGGCACACAGGACAACTGCAGGCTCCACACAAGTATCGCTTCCACTTAAAGCACGTGTGCTTTGTTCTCCTTTCCTTTCCTGTAGGGCACAGCTGGCATCTTCTTTGTTTTCCTGTCGTCACAGTAGTGGGTCTTCGTGATGCGGTGCCTTCCTTTTCCCCTGTCAGCTCACCGGTATGCGCCACAATTTTTTTTCATAGTTCCTTGGGCAGAAAACATTTTGGTTTTTCTCTGCTGCAAATGATCTCTTAGGAACTGCAGGCCCAGTCCTCTAAGAAACATCCTCTTGTTATTCTTTGTAAAACGTCAAACTTATTTATGCCACACATGGTTAGGCTCTAATAAAACAGAACTCTGGCCAATCCTGTGTGATCCAGGGACATCATGATTGCTGCTTAACTCATCAACGACATCTACTCCACGTTCTTTTTTGTTTTGCAAGCTTCTGTCTCAGGCTTCTGTTTTGTTGAGGTTTCCCTATCAATATTTCCATCATGGGTAAATGTTGACATCCGCAGGACCAGTTTATTTTTCTTTGCCCTATAGAAGCCCAATGTGATATCTTTCTGAAACCAAACATTGAACTGTACAAGTCTCTGTTTTGAGATTGTAGCTTTTCATTGGAATTTTTCCTTTGTTCCTGCATACAGTTCCTGCCCTTGTCAACTTGTGCTCTGTTAACAAATGTAGCATCAACTGGAAACCAGTAAACTGATTGCTGAATGTCAGATTCTGATTAGTTTAGGAGGTGGGAGCAATGAGTCTGTTAACATGATCAGTTTATTACTGTATGAGTAAGGACCTGATGGCTGACTTCAGGATAATTATCTACACTGAAAGTATAATGTTTTCCCATCTAGAAAGGCAAGCATTTTTATGCCATATTTTGACCCACCACTTACCGTAAATCTTCTACATTCCTGAGCTCACCATAAGAAATCTGTGCTAAGTACAGCAAACCTATGAATGCTTTCGGTTCAGCTACTGAGGTGTCACAATAAATACTTCTTTAAATATGGCTGTTGGTGCATACAAAACATTTCACTTGCATTTCAGCCTTTGTGTATTTCATAGAATCTTGTAGCATTTTATCTTTTCCAATTTCCAACACTAACTGGCAGTGCCGGCATTCTATACATTTTACCCCTGACGAGGCCTTTACTATATTTTCAAACCTAGTTCCAACATTGGACCATTCCATTTTGTTGCATGGCCATTTCATAACATTTTGACTACTCAAATATTCACTCACATTGCTGTCTTCTTTGTCATCTGAATCAAGGAGATCTACATTTCCTGTGTCTGTACCAGTCAATTCTTGCTCCATTTCACTGTCACAAGAACTTTGGCTCACATGGCCGACATCAACATCATCATCATTGTAGTCAGGGGTTGTGAGGAGAACAATTAGAATTAGGACACAATTTATAATATTATTTTATGATGGTCACCCAGAGTTAACACAAAAAAATACAAGAAATCTATCCACAACACTAAGACATGGAGTATTCAGCCAAAGGCCTGGATCCCACAGCAATGTCCTACATTTGAAGACCTAGCTAGAGTCCATGACAGTGCCACCCAAGAGTCCAACTGGAGGTCCAAAATCTACAAGAAGGACTCACACCAGTCTGTTTTATGGATCCGTGCTGGGAAGGCCCAAAGGTCAGCGGCAGAAACTAGGTTTATGCCAGTGGGGTGAAGGAGCTGTGCTGGTGGGATGAGGGTTCTACACTGGAGCCAAGAAGTCACACTCAAAACAAAGACCAGGGCTGTCCTGAAAAGCACCACAGCTGTCCTCAGTGACATGGAGGCTCTGAGATCCTCTGATGATAAGAATAGTTGAGTACATGCCAGAAAGCCAGCAGATGAGTTTGTCTGGGAGATTAAGGGGCACAGGTCTTCCCCTCTGGAGCCAGGAAGCAACGCTTGATGTAATGACCAGAGCTCCCCCAAAGTGAACCACAGCCACTCTCACCAACAAGGTCCCAAGCTTCCCTGATGACAATGGTCGAACTTACACCATGGGGTGAGGTAGCCATGACGAGCTCCTCCAGGAGAACCAACAGCTCAAACAACAACATGTAGGAGAACCCACAACACCTCATTTCTCCTCCACATCTCTGTGCTGGCAACTTTCCTCATCTGCACCCAGCACCATGCTGATTTAACCCAGCTGGTGTTAAGCTGACCACCAGTTTTTCATCCATACAGTCAACATCATCATCATCATCATATGCTCACATCATAAGCATGTAGTTTACTATAATGGATCATCATCATCCACGGATGAGAAATTTAATCTGATGACTCACTTTCAATCTCCTCTAAAATTTGCAAATCTGGCTTTTCATGTGCCAGTGTCCTGAACTGGGCTACTTCTACCAGAAAAATCAGAAGAAAACTTTTTATTTTAATAAATCCTGGGGTGGGGTGGGTCTATTGGACCCTCTGTGATGCTCGAGTAAACATACAAAACCAGTTGACCAGAACATAAAAGTGCATCCACATCCCACCTTGACGCTTTGTTTTTCATTTTCCTACTTTTGCACACACACACTCCTTGCCATTCACCATGCCAAGTAGGTAAACACATATCTTTCTTCCTGTATCCCTCAAAGAAAGGTCCAGAGATGCACACTCAGCTACTATTACACTGTAATAGTACACTGTAAGTGCAAATTTACAGCAGAAAAGTAAAAGATATGTTGGCTGGATGCAGGCTTATGCCCCTGGAGCTGTGTGCAGGTTGCCGGGGTCAAATCAGGGTATTTAGCATAGCTCTCCCCAGCACAGTTATCATTTCTTGTGTTGGAAATGCTCAAAGTCCTTCCTTTTAGTTATTTTGCAATATATAATAAATTATCCTTTCCATTTCTTCAATCTTTCCCTCCTTCCTTCCTTCCTTTCAAAAAGCAAAACAGAAAAAAAGGATTAAAATGATACAGAATTTCAAAGAAGAAAAAAAGTAGGGAATTAACACAGGTTAATATATTGCACATTATTATCTCAGAACTAGTTGTTCAGGTTACAAAATCTAGACACCAAGTGATCAATCAAACAATGACAGCATAAACTGTTCTTTTTGATGAACTGAGAGAGATTAGTACTACAGTTATCTATCTAGCATGCATATACATACATATATTTATATATGTTTACCAACATACATATAATCTTTTCCTTTATTCCTTTTTTCCTTTCTTTCATTCTTTCCTTTTTTCCAGTAGTTCTGCCCTTTGGGCACTTTCCTTCCCTTTCATTATTTACAATATCTATTGTACGTTTTGGATCTTATTACTCTGTCAGTTTTTATTATTATTATAATAAATTATTCTTAACTATAGACACCCAAGTGTGCTGTAGAAACTTGAACTTTATTCTTCCTATTTAACTGTATTTTGTACCCAGTACATTTTATTTTATTTTATTGTTTGTTTGTTTGCTTTTTTTTTTTTTTTTTTTGGTCTTTTTCATTTTTATTGGTACCGGGGATTGAACTCATGACCGCCTGTTTGCAAGGCAGGCACTTATGCTGCTGAGCTAAATCCCCAGCCCCTGCTTGTTTGTTTTTGTGGTACTTGAGATTGAACCCAGGACCTTTACAAATAGCTACATCCTGGCCCTTTTATTATTTTTTATTTTGAGACAGAGTCTCATGAAGTTGTTAAATTGTGCAGGCTGAGCTCCAGTTCATGATAGATACTCCTGCCTCAGCCTCCCAAAATGCACTACTATGTCCAGCTAAGATATTTCATTTTTATGTGTATATATAGGCACACATACATGCACCACGCAGACATCCACAATGTGCCAAATAGTGATTAAGTGTGGTTTAAAAATGCACAGAGGAGAAACCTAGAGCTGGCACAGAAGTAGCCCTGTTGTCTTTCGTGGGTCATCCATGGAGACTTCACGGGGCGGGGGAGGGGACATCTAAGCAGAGACTGGAAAGAAATGGGAGCGCCAGCTCCATGGACACCAGCAGCGAGCTCAGGGCCAGGAGAGCAGCTGTGCAAAGACCTTAGCAGGCATGGGCTCACAGTGTGTGCGGAGCAGTAGGGCCAGGGTGGCCGGGGCCACTCGAGGGACAGTGGGAGGAGAAGCAGCCCAGGAGTGCAGGTGGCAGATCACACAAGACCTGGTGGGCTGTGCTGCAGACTTGAGCTGCTGGGAATGGTGGCCGCAGGAAGCAGTGGGCATTGAGTAAAGAAACATTTCAAGAGTCCCCGTGTGGACTTGGTCTGAGTGACGGAAGCATCGTAGGGTCATTTACTGAGCAAGGCAAGGCTGCCGATGGAACAGTTCTGGGGGAAGTTAAGGCTTGATTTCAGATGTTACCTTGGCTGTCTGTTAGATACTCAGATCCAGACACTGAGAATCAGCTCAGACCTCAGCTGACAGGCGAGGAATTACAAATTTAGAAGCACACCACGTAAAGAGATGGATCTTGTTTGCTGAGACAGGATCTTACTAGGTAGTTCAAACTGGCCTTGAACTCAACAAGCATAGGTTGCTCTTGAACTCCTGGCAATCCTCCTGCCTCAGCCTCCCAAGTGTTGGCATTACAGGCATATACCACCATGCCCACACTCTGAAAGTTTTGAGCCCTGGAAGACAAAGAGAAAATATGGAGAAGGAGGGGCCAGCTATGGAGAAGGAAAACCAAGAAAGAATGAGCCCCAGAGGCTGACGGAAAGCTGTGTTCACTTCCTGTGCTGCTGTTTTCCTGATGGGCTGAACCAGGGCAGGGGATGCAGTTCTGTTAGCACTCTGGTCATCAGTCACCCTGAGGAATGGTGTGATAAAGGCTGCCATTTTTAATGGTCAGTGGTTGAAAAAAAAACCCTCCTTGAACAGCTACTTGGGTTGTGAATCCAGAAGCTGCAAGACAGTGAGGGTTGGGGAAGTAGAGGCCGGAGTTTGGCAGGAGACCCTGATGGGCCCAGCAAGGCCTGACTTCTCACAGTATAACTTGGTCCTTGCGGAGCTCATGAGTGCCAGAGCAGATCCCAGCCTATCCAGGAGGCGACACTTGGGCAGAATGAATTAGCAGGAAGGGGCCCAGGGTGGAGCACATGGGTTTTGTGAGTTTGCTGGCTTTCGGGGAAGGGAACCCAAGTGGAGCTCCCAGATTCCTGCTCTGTGACCCAGGGCCTGTCGCGCCTCGGACACACCATTTCCTCATCTCTCCCCATGCCTGGGAATCCCCTTCTCTTGAGTCCAGCTTCCCCCCCTTCCATCTGCTCTTTTCCCTTAGCAGCATGGCCCCAATGTCCCTCACCTTCCCGTGGCCTTACCCCACCCTAGGACAGAACCTTCGATTCCAAAACAGCCCTGTCTGAAATAAGAAAGTCTCCTCTGTTCCGGCAGCCTCACTAGCGAGGTGCAGCCCGTACCCTCTGAAGTCTCTGTCTCTTCCTACTCATTTCCTGAGCACTGATTTTACAGAGACCTGCTTTCCTGACACTAGCGGTCACATCAAAGACAGAATAAAAATGGCAGATAAGGCTCAGTCTGCGGATCACGGAGGTGGAGGTGAGGAGGGGCTGGGAGGAAGAGGACGTCATAGGTGAAGCCGCCCCTGCAGCTGGAGAATGACAGACCCACGCATGTTTCTCAGAGGGAGGATCTCTGTCAGCTGCCTGATTATTTGCAATGCTCTGTTGGGTTAATGGGCACAGAAAGGACTGGTTCCACAGCACAGTTTCCCCGCCCTGGGGAGCTGACCCTTGACCTTGGCCTTCTGAGCAGGAGCTTTAGCTGCACCCACAGAGCAGGAAGAAGGTGACAGGGCTCCAGGTCTGTGGTCACAGACATTAGCAGTCAGGGGCCAGGGTGGAGGGGAAGTCTCAGGGCCAGAGGTAGCCCAACAGAATGCACACCCCAGCTCTCAGTATCTCTCAGTCCAGCCAGTGCTGTTGACCACTCGTGCCCAGCTCAGAGTCCAGCTCAACGAGGATGACAGGGGTGGCAAAATAGTCCCTGGCCCTGTCCTTGAGATGTCCACAGAGATGAGACCAAAGGAGTGGGGTGATGGTATGAGGATATGGAGGTGCCCTAATGTGTGACCTTAGGTCACACACTGACCCTGCAACTTTCCTAAGAAATGAGATCAGAGGATGTGGTGGTGCATACCTATAATCTCAGCCCTCAGGAGGCTGAGGCAGGAGGCTCATCACGAGTTAGAGACCAGCTGTACTACATATTTTGAGTTCAAGACCAGGCTAAGCTATATAACAAGACCCTGTCTCAAGAAAATTAATAAGTAAGGCCAATTCCATCTGTCATCTTTGCTTGCACTGTGGGCGCCCAAATAGGATGACAGCAGAGGACTAAGAAGAGGAAAAAGAGCCAGAAAGTGGCCATAGTGGGAAGTTTTTCTCTGGTCCCTTTGTATCCACTCATCCTCAAGGAATCCTCAGAGCAGAGAATTTGTCCTCATGCCAAGCATGATGATGTGACCTGCTAGGTGAGCCCAGAGGGGACCCAGTCTGCCTCCTTCAGGATACACAGCAGCCTGGGGACTGTAGGCTTCTGGGGAGAAAGGAGCAGCTGAGCCACAGGTGGAGGGGGAGACCCGGGTCTGCAATGGACTCCTCAGTGCCTTTGAGTGGGTCACCATGTGACTGCAGCATCTCAGAGCAAACAGCGGGAGTTATTCGCGTGCTTGCAGGGGATTGGTTCAAGGTGGGAGCAGAGCCAGGTTGCACTTCCTTCTTTAGATGCTTCTCCATGCTCCTGGGGGTCATGCAAGGACAAGAAAGCGGAAGAAAGGGCTTAGAGCGCCCTGCAGCCTGCGCCTGGAGATGGGTGCTGGTCTCTGTCTTCCCAGTGAGCCTCAAGCTCCGCTGCAGGCCCCAAAGTCCAAGCCTGAGAGGACCGGGTACAATTGGCACAGGCTCTGTCCTCTGACAAAGGGCACTGTGTGCTCATTTGCTTGTGGCACTGAGCAGCCTGAGCTCACCATTCTCAGTCTTTGCAGTAACTGCTAGAGCTGCTGGGAGGGAGGGCAATGTGCTCAGAAGGGTGGGTATACGGGCCAAGCATGCTGGTGCACTCCTGTAATTCAAGCACCTAAGAGGCTGAGGCAGGAGGATCCCCATGAGTATGAAGCCAGCTAGGGCTATATAGTGAATTCAAAGTCAGCCCAAACTACATTGAGAGACCTTGTCTCTAAGAAAGCAAAGAAGAGAAAGAGAGAGAGAGAGAGAAAGAGAGAGAGAGAGAGAGTGTGTGTGGTGGATATATGGCCACCCTGAGATAATGGGACATGGCTGAGGAAAATGGGCAGGCAGGTAGGCAGGTAGAACTGGGCAGAGTAGAAAGGCCTCATCCAATTCCAGTATCAGCAGGAGGGCCAAGTGGTGCCACTAGACAGGCTGGAAATGGAGAGGCCAGCCCAGGAGCTAGCCTTGGCCTCCAGGCCTGCAGAGGGCGGGGCTCAGCCCTGGCGTAGGCCCTGACTTCAAGGCAGAACCCCACACTGCTTGGACCACCTGAGCCAGCAGCTCCAATGCTCCCTAGCATTCCATGTTCTCCCCACGGATCTGAGTGTTCCCCCAAATGTCTCCTGCACCTCCCCAATAGGGTGGTATCCAGTGTGCTACACTCCAGACCTGGGTTCCTGCCTTCTCTGGATGCTGCCCACCGCCATGACAGACCTGCTGTGCTCAGGAGGGCGCAGTGACAGCTGCCACAGCCCAGCCTGAACCCCATGCCCGGCTGCTAGAAGGTGCTGCAGGGTGGCTTCCCCTTCTGCTGCGGCAGCTCAGTGCTGTCTCTGAGTTACCTGGAAGCCCAGGAGGGCACCAGAGCACTTGATGGAGGATGAGACACATGTGTGGGGGAGCTGGCACCGCTCTAATGAGCTCCACACAGGCTGGTGAGTGCCGGCTCTGCACTGGGGACACTTGCAGGCCCTCGACATGGGGCAGGGCCTAGCACTCCTCTCTCGGGCCTGGTGTGGCGGGTGGAGGGAAATCCACCTCTCCCTGGGAAGCTGGAGAGGACCTGGGATTTCCCAGGGGAAGAGGAAGTGGGCTGGTGTGGCTAGCATCAAGGGTCAGGACCATGTTCATGGAGGTCCCCCCTGGGGACACTGCCCTGTTCCCAGCAGGAAGCCAGCTGGAAGGGGAGTGGGCCAGTGTGACTACAAGTGCAGGCAGAGAGCCAGAGGCCTCTGGAGCATGTGCGTGTACAGACACACACACACACACACACACACACACACACACACACTCCAGTCTTACAGCAGCTTCAGGCCTCTGGAGTCAGGCAGGAGGCTCCCAGGAGCCTCTTGCTCTCAGGCAGAGAATGGCAGAGAGAACAGGTGACCCGAGTCACTCAGTGACCTGGGAGGCAACCTGTGCAAACAAGGCAGGCCCCACAGGGCTATCACCCAGCAGCCCAAGGCCACTGGGTGTCTCCCAGGTAGACCTAGGAATTTCAGGTCAGTTCCACTGCAGCCCATGCCATCACCACTTTAAAAATGACCCATGCCAGGGGGCAGGGACTATAGCTCATAACTCAGAGGCTCGGCATCTGCCTGGCAAGCAGGAGGTTGTGAGTTACATTCCTAGTACAAAAAAAAAAAAAAAAAAAAAAAGACCCATGCCTATAATACCAGGTTTTTTGTTTGGGTTTGGTTCTTGGTTTTTTGACACAAGGTCTCACTATGTAGTTCAAACTGGCCTTGAAATCACTCTATGGCCCACGCTGGTCTCAAACTCTTGTTGAGTCTCCTGTCTCTGGTTTCTAAGTGCTGGATTACAGGCATGTGTCACCATACTGGGCCAAAAGCACTTTTCATTTGACCTCTGAGTCCCCATAAATAGTTGCAGCAACCACTGGTATGAGGGGGATTCTGGGAAGACAGAGTGCCAGGCTCTATCCTGGAGGAGCGCTGGGTTTTGTGTCCTCTGACTTGAGGATCCTCAGGGACTAGAAAGGAAGGAGGGGCGGTATCCTCCAGGTGGAGTGGAGAACCAGGTGCTAGCTCAGTGCTTGTCACATAGTAAAGGCTCGGTACCCTCTTGTAAGTGAACACCCGGATGTTGGCATTGTTTGTGTACAGCTCCACCCAGCCAGACCAATCTAAATTCTAGTTCTACCTCTAAGTGCTCTGGGCGTAAGGCAAACCTTCTGGCCTCCTGCAACTTCAGGGACACAATTGCCTGAACGAGACAAGAATCTTCTTTACAAAGATCCTTAGTTTAAACCCCAAAGGGAAAGTCTAGCTCACATAGCTGAAAGGGACACTCAGGAAAGCCAGACCTGGGTGCAGAATCGGAGACTGAGGCAGGAAGATTGCTGTGTGTTCAAGGCCAGCATGGGCTACATAGTGAATTCAAGGGCAGCCTGGACCATTTAGTGAGATTCTGTCTCAAATAAGTAAGTAAATAAATAAAATAACTGGAAGAGACTGGGGTTACAGTTTCATAGAAAATGAGTGGCTAAGCCAGAATCAAACTCTGTTCCTTCTACCCAAGTTTTTGTCAAGCTCAGGCTGGTTCTTCAGAAACTAAAACTGACCAGGCATGCCCGTGTTGGAATCCAGTTTAAGCAATTTAGTGATTTAGCAAGTCTCTGCCTTAAAATAAAAAATAAACACACAAGAAAAAGGGCTGGGGATGTAGCTCAGTGTGAGGTCTTGGGTTCAACCAAGTACCAGAAAAAAAAGAAAAAAGAAAAGAAAGAGGGAGGGAGGGGGGAGGCAGGAGGGAAGAGGAGATGGGAAAAGGCAGAGTGGGGGAAGCTGAAAGCTTAGCATGGGGGGTTGCTCCAGCAACATCTGAGCCCCCAGCACACCATCTCACAGCCTCCCCTACTGCACTTCCGCCCGCCCCCCCCCCTGCAGACAGACAAACCCGTGTCTGTCCTCCACAGGCTTCTCCATCAGGTGACATTTCTCAGAACCTATCCTCCCCCGCTGACCCGCCTGGAATCCACTAGAGCCCAGCCTGGCGGGCAGAACTGGATCGGTGCTTGGAAGAACGCTGGCACCATGCAAAGAATCCTCGCCACACTGCAGACACCCATGTCTGGTCTCCCCACGCTGCACTGCAGGCCAACTGTTCTGAGCTAGGCCAGAAAGACGCTCCTGAGAGGCCCCCTCCCCCGCGCACGCGCACATTGCTCTGGGCACGCGCCCTAGCCCTGGCTACGCTGCAGCTCTGGTCCCACTGCCCCACACCCTGGGCCTGGCAGGATCTGCAACGTTATGACTATGGAAACGTAAATTAATTAAAAACTAATGAGTTAATGATTAACAGTTCTGTTCCTTCGTCATGTTAGTCACATTCCAAGCCCTCAATGGCCTCTTGTGGTAGTGGCGCCTGCACTGTACAACAGAAACCTTCTGTAATCACAGAAAATTCTTTTGCGCGACGACGTAGCTGGGTTGGATTTAAACATAGGAAACTAATCATCAATTCAGAGGAGCTCAGGACGGACCTGACCTATCTGGGGGTTTGGGGTTGTTACTGTTGCTTTTGTGTTGGCTTGTGTTTTTATTTTGCGTCATGGTCTGGCTCTGCAACATGGTCTGGCGAGGCAACGCAGGCTAGCCTCGAAATCGTAGGAACCTTCTTGTCTGTCTCCAGTACTCAGATTACAGGCCTGTGCCATAGCGCCTGGTGTAGTAGACAGGTTGGACCTCCACACGAAAAGGCAGTTGATGGGGGAGATGCCCAACTATCAGAACTCAGGTCCAGGAGAGGCAGAGTCCAGACTGGTGGGCGAGGCTCCTTAGAAAAAGGGATATCTCAACAGCTGTGAAGCCACACATTTGTAATCCCACCACTGGGGAGGCTGAGGCAGGAGGGCACTGCAAGTTCAAGGCCAGCCTGTGATGAACTACAGAGCCAGGCCTTATCTCAAAACCAAAAATGCCGGTGGGGGCCTCTCAGCACAAACCTATGAGCTGCGAGCCAGGTGACCAGCTTCGGGGCCACTCTGTCTTCTGCCCTGAGGTCCCTGAGGACAGACTGTCCCCTCATCCTACACTGCCCCCTCCTCCCTCCGGAGAAGCCAAATCCCTGAAGCGAGGCTGAGAACTGGGAGAGCGGAGAGGCTCCCTGAAGCCATTAACTCAAGGGCTCCAGGTCTGGCCTCGGGCTTGGGACACAGATAAATTTAGAGCTCTGCAGACACAGGCCCTGGGGCCTCTGCCTCTTCGGCATCCCTGCAGTGCAGGGCTCCTCTAGGGAAGCCCACTCACAAAAGATGAGGGAGATACAGTTTCTGAAGGTATCCAAGGCCAGCCCAAGACGCCAACCTCCCCCAGCCAAGCCAGGCTGCAGGCGGCGCGAAGGGCAGGCCACGCCCCTACAGGTCATCCCGCAGCTGCCGAGCCCCTCACCGCGCAGCTCCCACCCACGCATGCGCAGCTCCGTCTGCCCGTCCCCATCCTCTTTCTGGCCCCCTGGCCGGAAGCGACGTCCGTGCTGTGACTGTGGCAGCTAATTGACCCGAACTTAGCGCGTGCTTCTTTGGGAAAGAGGAGCTCGATGGCTTCCCATCAGGCTTTCCTTGCGCACAAGGCCTCACTTAAGCTTCCTAAACCGAGGGCGATGATTACGCAGGGACAATGAGCCTCCCACCAATAACACACTAGGGAATAAAGGTTGGTGGGCGCACGTACCCGCGCCCGCGGTGCGGGAGCGAGGGATCAGCTGGCGCCAGCGCTGTGCTCAGTGTCCCGTCTCTGTCCCCTTCTCCCAGGGCGCCCCCAGCCGGGCCGCAGTGGATCCCGTGTTGGGAGGCAGAGCCGAGGGTGTGGGGCTCTTGGCGAGGCTCTGTGCCGGTCTCTGCGCGAGGCGGTCCGAGAGTCGCCCTTTGTTTCGCGGAGTCACAGTCACATGGCGCTTCCGGCCGGGCACGGGGTGTTCCTGGCGCCGCACCAGGTCCCGGCCGCCCCGCCCCCGCCGGCCCGCACACCACCGGCAACTTCCCACCGCTGGTCCACCGGAGCTTCCAGGTCCACGCCCTGCCCTTCTAGGCGGTGCTTCCTGAGTGCCTGGTAGGGGGCTTGCCAGGCCCACCGCCCCCTCCTGGCCCAACTTGTCTTCTCCAGTGTCGCCTTTAACCTTCCTTAGCTGTTCATCCAGCACCATGGCTTTTGGGGTCACGCAGATCCCTTGCTCTAGACAACACCAAGTGCCTAAAACCATAACCTTGTTCCGGCGTGGGGGCGCATGCCTGTAACGCAGGGACTCTGGAGCCTGAGGCAAGAGAATCTCTGCAGGCTGAGGCAGGAGAATCACCATGAGTTCTAGGTCACCCTGGGCCACATGAGTTCAAGGACAGTCTGAATTACATAGGAGGCTGCAGTAACTAAGGGCTGAGAGATGTGTGCTGGACTGCATTCTCATCTCTTAACCCGGCTGCAGTGTGAGCCTCCTCCCTCCCTTCCCCACTCTTAGCACTGACAAGCAAAACACCAATGAGATCAGCAATCAGCCAGGGCCTGGCCCTCTTTGGTGTAGAGTGCTGCTGGCCTAAAACCGCAGTCCGATAGAACTGGGCTCTCCCATTCCGTGTGGCCTAGCCCACTACAGGGCCTATGACCCTGGAGCACTGCGGAGCCTTGTGGGGGCCTCCTTAGTAGGTGAAAAATTCATTCAACAGGTGTTTATTGAGCATGTACTATGTGCAGGGCAAACTAGGCCCTCCCAGAGGACACTGAGCACCTGGGAAAAGGTAAGGGATTGCCTTTGCTACAGGAAGTGGGTGTGGCATACTGAGGCCTGGCTTCCCAGTGGGTGGCCAGTTTCTCTGGGCTACCACCACACTTTCATCCAGGGCAGCTGGGCAGATCCTGGTAACAGGATGGGTGCTGCCATTTCAGGGGTGGGGTAGAGTAGGGGCTGACACTGGGTGCTCTGCCTCAGAGATGGAGCCAGAAGGGGTGCTGTCAGCCTCCGTGTGAGCCTGTGATGGGGGTCCTGGGATCTTCCCTCTCTTTGAGAAGTCCTTCTTGCTGCTGTCCTCTGGGGGCAGCGGTGGCAGTGTCATTGCTGTGGCTCAGGGCTTGGTGGGGAAGAGCAGACAGGTGAGTCCCCGGCTGCCACCATGTCTGTCCACCAGAAGCAGAGGGTGCTTTGCATGGTGCTGGATCATGGCAGCCACGGAGGAGAAGAGCTATTGGGGGAGACGCATCCTTGAGTCCCAAGGGCCTTGAGCCTCACACTGCCAGCAACTTCCCAGGCCAACCAGGGGGTCCCGGCAGGCACTTATGCCGCTGAGCTAAACCTTCAGCCCTGTGGACATTTTTCTGGGTCTTTCCTTTGATGATTGTCCTATGAAGCTCCACTCCCATTTCACAGACTTGGATCTCCAGACCTGAGCTGAGTGCAGGTGACTGTCTAGTCTGCACCTCAGCGAACACTTGAGGGAGGTGGCAGAAGTCTGGACTCCTGGGGCCCTGCTGTCCTGTCCTCCTGCTGGCCTTCCAGAAGGTATAAATGGCCCCACCTGACTCCAGCCTCCTCAGGACGTGCCCTTGGCTGGTGCCTGAGGCCCCTGCTCCCCCCAGGACCTACCTCCTCATGGTGTTTGCCCTCCCGGCCCAGGGCGTAGTGGCGCCCACCATTCAGCTGCCGGATGGGGATGTTGAAGACCCGGCCTCCCAGGAGCACAGCCAGGGTGAAGGGCTGGGAGCTGTGAGGCCCTGAGCTAGGCCGCACCGTGTAGGCCCCGTCCTGTGGAGGAGACCCCAGCCGTGAGCCTCATCATTCAGCTGTGCATCCCAGCACTGAGTGAGGCCTCCAGAGCCTTGCGGCTGGGCAGAAGGGACTCCGGAGAAGCCCCGGCGTTTGCAGGTGCTCACCTTTTGGAAGCGGAGCAGGGCTGTCTCAGCAGTGTGGCGGTCACAGTTCCCTGAGTACCATGGCTGACCCAGCAGGCCACTGTCCTGCAAACACACACACACACACACACACACACACACACACACACAGCCACTCGGTCTGTGTCCAGGCACTGGATCGGGCAAGGGGAGCAGAAGCCTGGGTGCATTATTTTGTGTTCACATTTGCCAGCTGCACGTAGTGGTCCTTGTGGTTGTGGGTTAGGAATCTGGGGTTCTGCTCTCCAGCCTGCTCCCAGCTCCTCCTCACCTTGGTGGCAGAGGTGTTCCCAGTGGGAGCTTTGGAGTGAAGAGACAGTCTCCTTCCTGCTGAAAGAGGCAGAATAGAACTGGGAGGAGGTTGGCAAAGAAGACAGCTTCCGGTTCTCCAGTCCAGCTCCCTGATTTCCAAGGGAATGACCCTGAGGCCCAGACTGGTAGCTTGCTGATTGGGTGCAGAATGGAAGATACCCCAGAGGGTTCCCTCAGGCCTCATGTTGGCTGGACATGGGGCTGCAGGGTCCCCCCCCCCACCCCCACACTTTGGCAAAGCTAGGCCTGGGACACTGCGACAAACTCCATGGCCTGTAGGGCCGTAGCAACGTGGGGCCGAGGCAGGTGGCCCGGTTTGTGCAGAAGGTACACTTGCAAAGGTCTGTGCACTCACCTTTAAAGGTATTGTCTGCTGCTCCCTGGAACATGAGACAGCTCCATGAGAACACGAGGAGGTCAGGACACAGCTGCCCAGGGCCTGAAGTCCCACCCTGAGCCACTGTCCCTGCCCCCCAACTTCCCCCTAGATCTTGACTCTTACATTCCAAGTTTCCGTGGGAGTTACAGTAGGCCTGCAGGAAGCAAATTGGGGAAGAGTTCAGTCTTCATCACCTCCATGAGGAAGAACCCAGTGAACCAGCAGCTTAAACTGTCCCTGCCACCAGTGCCAGCAGCCCTGGAACAAGGCAAGGAAGTTATGCCCCAAATCAGGACTGGGGTCTGAGTTGTTGCTCACTGTCTCTGTCTCTGTCTCTGTCCCTGTCTCTGTCTCTGTCTCTGTCTCTCTCTCTCTCTCTCTCTCTCTCTCTCATGCATGTGGTGCACCTGGCAGAACACTCACCTGGGCATCACAAATGTCCTTGGCAGATGAACTGGGGGCATCAGAACTTGGGAGCTTGGAGTCAGAGCAGGGACTGAAACAGAGAGGCCAGCCTGGGCACAGCAGCCTAGGAGTGCCCCAGCCTTCACTTTGAGGGGTCACCTCTCTGGTAGACACCATGGGAGGTTAACTAGGGTCAAATATGTGCTTGTCCCTGGATGTCCAAGGAGATGTACATTGGGGGTGGGGTGGGTGTGGGATGAGGGGAAAAAAGGAGGCCAAAAGAGTGTGTGCCTTCGATAAAAAGGAAAAAGACAAAAAAAAAAAATTAAAAAAAAAAAAAAAAAGAGTGTGTGCCTCGGGGCTGGGGATTTAGCTCAGTGGCATAAGCGCCTTGCCTTGCAAGTGTGTGGTCATGAGTTTGATCCCCGGTACCGATAAAAAAGAAAAAGACAAAAAAAAAAAAAAAAAAAGAGCGTGTGCCTGTGTGTGTGTGTGTTCATGCACACACACACCTGAGGCCCTCAAGGATGGAAGGATCCCAGAGGCTGGGAGGCGCTCACCTGCATCGGGTTCGCATTGCAAGTAGATGTTCTCTTCTGGGTTCTTCGCAGGGCTTGGCACCTAAGCAGGTAGGGGCCCAGGTTTGACCAGCCCTGGGGTTCCTTTAGAACTAGGGGCTTCTACCTCCTGCTGTGGGGCAGGCCAGGAAGGCAGTCTTGATTGTAAGGGTTGCTCTGGGCACCTCACTCCCTCCTCCTCATCAAGGGGCCTTCTTTTTGGGAGAAGCTGAAATGATTTTTGTTTTTGTACCAGGGATGGAACTCACGACCTTGCACTTGCCAGGCAGGCGCTTAAGCCACTGGGCTACATCCCGGCCCCTTTTTTGTTTGTCGTTGCTTTTTTTTTTTTTTGAAGCTGGAATGATTAAAAGTACTCTTTTGAATAGGGCTGAGGCAGGCGGCCCACTGCATATTTCAGCCAGCGTGGACTACACAGAAGGATTAAGTCCAGCCTGAACTACGTAGTAAGACCTTGTCTCAAAACAAAGCATCAAAAAAAAAAAAAAATAAACTATATTAAGTTAAATTACTTCTTCCTTGAGAAGGGACAACTTTCTCTGATGGTCACCTTCCCCATCAGGGGTGCCACAGACCGCAGAGAATGTGGGTGTCAAGGTTGAAATCCCAGATGGCACTCCACTGGCTAATGCCAGTGGCAGAAGGGGCTCTGCTCTGGGCCTTTCTCTTCAGCTTCAGGGGTTTTTCCTGGCATCCCAGTTTTCCAGACAGCACCACAGAGAGAGAGACGGAGATGGGGTTTGCTCACCACTCCAGACGGTGCACGCCACTCTGCATGGAAAAGAGAGAGCTGAGGTCTTGAGCAGTAGGGATGGAGTAGAGCTCCTAGGATGTCTCTGCTGGGGGGCGGGGTGTTCCCTGACCCAGGGCCCAAGAGGATGCCAACCTCACTGCCTGGCATTTTTCCTCACAGGCCATGGTGACCTTCTGGCTTTACCTCCCAACCCATTTGCCAGACTTGGCTCCAGCTGACCATGCTGGCTTGGATCATCAGAGCCACCCTCTTGAGGATGTAGCTCAGCAGCATAAGCGCATGCCTGGCAAGCCCAAGGTCATGATTTTGATTCTGTTAACCAAAAGAAAAGCCACCCTCAAGGTCACGAGGGTCTGCCAGCTCAGCACAGTAAAACAGAATGTGCCTCCAGTGACCTGTTTGACCTCAGACAGGAAGAGGCCTCGTTCCCTGAGGTACCTCCCTGCGTTGATGTCCAGAGTTCTAAGGACTCCTAAATGCAAATCTCTGGATAATGACAGGCGAGCTGGGTGTAGTGGCCCATGCCTGTGATCCCAGCATTCAGGAGGCTGAGGCAGGATGACTACCACAAATTCAAGACCAATCTGGGCTACACAGTGAGTTCAAAACCAGCCTGAACTAGTTAACAAGACCCTGTCTCAAGACAAAAACAAGCACTAAATGATGATGTGGGTAGGGTCAGAGAGGGATGGCTCAAGGTCCCCCGCTTTGATTGCTTTGACCGGGGAATGGGCCTCAGACCTCTCAGTAGGGAGGGCTCCCGAGGCAGAGCAGGCTACCCTTCAGACCTCTTCATCTTGGGGTGTCATCCATCTGACCCAGAGGTCACACCAGGTGTTGAACAGGCACCTGTGTCATCTCGGGCACAGCAGTTGCTATCTCTGGGCAGAGCAGGAGACCTTTTGAGCAATTCCAGCTGCATGCCCATGGGGCCAAGGGTTCCCTCCAGCTTGGAGCTGTGGAGAGAGGGGGTGTCACCCCTTACCTTTCTTCCCAAAGATGGAGCCCGGTTTCACGGCTGCACACAGGAGGGTTGGTACCTTCAGCTGTGGGCACAATGGGGCTGGTGATGGGGGAGGGGACAGAGGCTTCCCGAGCGTGGATGTAGGGGGCTGGGAGATGGGGTTCCGCTGTGCCTGCAGCATGAAAAACCAACCAGACTATGCTCAAGCAAATGTACAAAGGGACGACACCTCTCTGTCTCTCCTCTGTGGGTAGTTCTCTGTCATCTTGCCCCATTTTTCTTTTTATAACAGTATAGTACAGAACAGAAGTGGATGATTTCAAAGTCCACAGTCAAGGAGAGAATGGGAGCTGCCTGGGCTGGTGGCCACAGTCAAAAGGGACCTTAGTCTGGGTAGGGAGGGGTCCTTGGGCCCCAAAGTCCTGGGGAGGGCAGCTGAGCATGGCCCCTCCCCTACTGGCACAGGTGACAAGCAGAAGCTCCAGGGGAAAGGACAGGCTGGGCTGGCTGAAGGGGTGACTGACGGCTGGTCTCGGGACTGTGGCTTGGGACACATCTGGCATCCAGTATTCAGAGGGGCCTCCTGACTGCAAATATGGGGCATCTTGCAAATGAGCTGTCTCAAGGTTTACTCACCAGGAAATGCTGTCCCGGGGTGGGGTGGGTGGGGAAGCAGGGACTTGTAAGGAGGCCTCTCCCCTTGGTGGGCTGAGGCCCCCATGATGGTGGGCCCAGGGGCCCTGGGTGATCTGGAAAAAACCACAAGTGTTGTGGGGTGAGGGGTTTCCTCCTGCCCCTGCATCCTCTCCATCTCTTCTCTATCCCTGGCTCCTCTCTGCTCATTGGCTTCCTGACAGCCTGGTCTCCTTGGCAACTGGAAGCGGCCAGCTTCCCTGCCCCCACCTGGCAGAGCCTGGGTGCCGTGGGAGTGGGGTGCATCGACATTCTGGGCTCTCCAGGGACCCCCTGGCTGAGGACATCTCAGGGGGCAGCACCAGGCCCTCAGAGACCCTCTCGGTCCTCCCACTTTCTGCTGTTGCCTTGGTTACCCCATCCCATCTTCCTTCTTTCCTCCCTCCTTCCTCCATCTTTCTCTCCCTCTGCCCAGCAGGGAGGCCCAGTCACTGCCAGCTGAGGCCTCCCTGTCCTGCCCTGGGATGGCGGTGCAGGCTGAGAGAGAGGTAAGGCCTGAACTGTCTTCCCTTGGGGACTCTGCAGCCTACCCAAGTCCCCCTGGCTCCCACCCCCACTTTCCAGGCCTCACCCAGGTACAAGGCGTCCTTTTCCATGGCAGCAATTTGTGCAGGAGCCAGGCTGCGGGGCAGAGCCCCACAGGGGGGCAGCTCATACTCATCCTCTTCCTCACTCGCTTCCGCTTTGTCCTGAAGGGCCTTCAGGAAGGGATGCTGGGCCGGGAGGATGGAGGGTGGACATGTCTGGGACACTGGTGGCCACTGACACCCTCCCCCCTGTGGCACCCTCTCCCCTGTGGCAGTCCTCAGACAAGGACTTACCTTGTCTCGCCAGGTCTTTTGGGCAGGCAGAGGAGATAGGCTGGGGGCATCTTCTCTCCAAGCTGAGGTATCTGCATAGAGAGCCTGGCCTCACCTTTTCCCTGGCCCGCCCCCTCTAGCACAAAGCCCTGTCATCTGTCCAGAGTAAAACTCTCCGCACTTGACAGGGGGTTTCAACCCTTTCGACTCAAGGGACTTATTTACCTTTAGCCCACTGCAGCGGGGCCTCCCACCTGTGCCCTGATGCTGACCAAGGCAGGAACCAAGCAGTGCTGTGCCATGGTGGAGTCCAGAGCCACCCAGGGGAGACCCTACTCATAGGGGGCCCCACTCTGATGGGCACCTCTGGCCCACTATGTCACTTACCTTTGTATCTGGGGGGTGGGACTGGGGGCCCCAACCTGCAAGCAGACTCTGGTCAACTCTGCCCAGGGGACCCTTGAATTTGTGTCAGCTGGATACTGTATCCAGAACATTCCCAACCATGACAGTGTGAATGTCCCCACGAGCTGTGTGACCAGGCAGCTGGGCAGGAGGCTGGGGGCAGAGCTAGGGGCCTTTGGGTACACAGCTGGATGAGTTAGGGAATGGGGGAGCTGGGTACTGGCTGCTGCCAGAAGATAGAAGCAGTGAATGGTTGCAAGGAGGCTTGAGAGGGTATGGGGCGGGGGGGGGGGGACAGCACCTCTCCTAGGACAACTGTGTCCACAAAGGAAGTATGGGGGTGGGCTGTGAGAGGGGAGCCCAGGTACTCACCCCGGCTTGTCTCTGCTGAATTTGTCCTGGAAAGAGTCAGGGAGGGGCGGGTGGAGAAGGGGTAGTCAGGACTGCTGGGCTGCCTGTCCCTGCCCAGGGCCCAGGCCTTCCACAGTGGCTGGGTTTAGAAGCCTGGGACACCTCTGGGAACAAGTCTCACCATGGCAGGAGGAGAAGAGCTCTGCCTCCCTGGGAGCCCAGGATCTGCCACAAGTGGCCTGGGCATAACGACCCTATTGTTCCCATTATTTGCATCTTTTAAACACCAGGAAGGTGTCCCAAAGGAACTTCACCCAGGACACTCCCAGGGCCACCCCTCCGCTTCCTCCCCAGGGCTGAGCTGGACCAGGGCTGGCAGGCCGCCTGCAGCTCTCTGATCAATGTCACACAGACAGCCTTGCATTCTGGAGCCAGGGACAAATAGAGACTGCCCCTGCAGACCATCGCAAGCCTCTACTCTCGGTTTAATTTGCTGGCGAGCAGTGATCAATGGTCCAAGAAATGAGGCTGTAAGAAGCTCGTAAACAGGCTCTCCTATTTGGTGTGACAGGCTCATTTTTGATGGCTGTGTTTATCCCTTCAGGGTTATCTGTTGAGCATCCATTATTGATTAAGCAGTGTTCTGGATGATGCAGACACCCCGTCATTGATTAGGCAATGTTCCGGTGATGCAGGCACTGTAGAGAAAGGAGACAGCGTCACGCACATATGTTCCCTCACTGGATCTCAAAATAAACCCATGATGTGAGCAGTAGTTTGATCTCTGCTTTTCAAATGGAGACACTGAGTATCTTAGCTCAGACTACCGTACAGAATGTCACAGACTGGTTGGCGTAAACAATAAAAATTTTATTTTTTCACAGCTCCGGAGAAGTCTAAGCTCAAGGTGCCATCAGGGCTGGTTTCTGACATGGCCTCTTTTCTGGGCAGTCAGCTGCCAGTGTCCTCACATGGCCTCTTATCTGTGCACTCTTATGCAGAGAGAGAGAGGAAGACAGAGAGACAGAGAGAGAAGGAGACACACACACACACACACACACACACACGAAGACACAGAGACAGAGAAAGAGAGACAGAGACAGGGAAGGCAGAGACACAGAGAGAAAGAGAGGGAGACAGAGATACAGAGACAGGAAAGAGAGACAGAGGTGGAGACACACGGACACAGACAGAGACACAGAGAGACAGAGATACAGAGAGAAAGAGACACAGAGAAAGAGAGGGAGACAGAGATACAGAGACAGAGAAAGAGAGACAGAGGCGGAGACACACAGAGACAAACAGACAAAGACAGAGACAGAGACACAGAGAGAGAGACAGAGAAGTAGAGACAGACAGAGAGAAAGAGAGGGAGAGAAGTACAGAGACAGAGACAAACAGAGAGACAAAGAGAGACATGCACAAGCCAGTGCCTGCGAGCTGTGGTTCCTCGCTCTCCCTCTTATAAAGCCTCTCTATCTAAGACCAGCTCCTAAAACCTGCTTTACCTTAATTGCCTCCATAGAGACTCTTTCTCTAATTACAGTCCTGCTGGGGATTAGGGCATCCACGAAAGAACTCAGGGAGGCACAGTTCAGTCCATAACGGTGAGGCTCTGAGAAGCCTAATAACCTTGTCAAGGTCGTGCAATCAGTGATGCGCTGCAAGCGAGACTCACCCAGCAGCATCTGCAGCCCAGAACTGCACTTGGGTTGACCCTGCTTGCATCCGATGAGAGTCCACTCATTGCACTGGTGGGCCTTCCTAAGGAGTCCCCCGTGCTTTGCTACCCAAGTAAATTTTGAAACATCAGCTTTTGGGAAGTGGCCACACAAAAGCAAAGGGGGCCTGGTGCCCGACTCTCTAAGCCAGACTGTAATCACGAATGTCAGCACTTTTGGAACCCTGTAGCTTTCCTGCATTTCATATTTTGGTGTTATGCTGGCTGTTGGCACACCAGGGAAATGAAGTGTCAGGGTAGGAGCTGGCCACAGGCTTAGAGAGAAAGACCAAAGCCAGGCCTGGCACATATCTGTGATCCCAGCACCCAGGAGGCCAAGGAGGGAGGATTCTTATGAGTTCCAGGCCTACGAGGACCATATAGTGAGTTTGAGACCAGCCTGAACTACGAAAAGGAAGGAAGGAAGGAAGGAAGGAAGGAAGGAAGGAAGGAAGGAAGGAAGGAAGGAAGGAAGGAAAGCATGCAAGCAGGGACATGACTTGCAGGCAAATGGGCGCTTAAGCCGTGAAGAGGGCTGCAGAAATAGCTCAGTGGCAAGGCTGCCTGGCATGCACAGGGCCCCGGTTCAATTTCCAGCAATGCCTGTGTGCACGTAAAGAGGCTGGAAGACTCACTGGGAAGTCTAACAGGAAGCCCCGGTGGCGCAGTGGGGGAAACCAGGAAAACAGAAACAGACTCTGTACCCGCAGCTCAGAACTTGGCTCTGTTCCTTGTCCTCGTTCCCCTGCAGACCTTTGGTCCATAACTCCAGGGACAACTCCCTCCCCCTCCAAGAGTACCCCCTCCATGGATCAGAGTTCTTTGCTCACAGTGAGCACAGCAGTCTAGGTACCACCCTGCCACAAACCTCAAATGGACCGATTACCTGGGTTTAGCCACCTCTTCCCCATGCCCAGGCTTTGCATAGGCAAATGCTGAGGCCTGGGCCGACGTGAGGCCTAGGGAGAGATGGAGCCCAGGCCACCGGGCAGGGGCCCAGCCTGTGTGGACCAGGGAGGAGGGAAAGGAGGGGGAGGCCACCTTGGCGGCCTTGTCAGCCAGCCTGAACAGGCAGACTTGGACATCCTCTCTCTCCATCTTTGGCACAGGGTGGTGTTGTGTATGCCACAGCTATTGCCTTGGGAACGAGTTCCTAGAAGCAGAATTACTAGACTCTCTCTCTCTCTCTCTCTCTCTCTCTCTCTCTCTTGCTCTCTCTCTTATTCTTTTTGACACAGGGTCTCATTATATAGTTCAGGCTGGCCATGGACTCATTTTGTAGCCCATGCTGGCCTCAAACTCTTGTTAAGTCTCCTGCCTGAGCCTCCCAAGTGCTAGGATTACAAGTGGGTGCTACTGTACCCAGATTTCCAAATGTCTGTCTGTCTGCCTGTCTTTCCTTTCTCTCTCTCTCTCTCTCTTTCTTTCTTTTTTTTTTTTTTTTATCTTTTTGAAACAGGTCTCACTATGCAGTTCAGGCTGGCCTTGGACTCACTTTGTAGCCCAGACTGGTCTCAAACTTCCAATAGTCCTCCTGCCTCAGCTTCCTAAGTGCTGGGATTACAGTCTGTGCCACCATGTGTGGTCTCTAAATGTATTTTTTTTTTTTTTTTGTCTTTTTGAGACAGGGTCCCACTATGCAGTTCAGGCTGGTCTTGAGCTCACTTTGTAGCCCAGGCTGGTCTCGAACTTGCAAGGATCCTCCTGCCTCAGCCTCCCGAGTGCTGGGATTACAGGCATGAGCCACCATGCCCGGCTAAATGTATTTCTTGAACATGACAAAATTCTACACACCAATGACCTACACATACTGCTTCAAAACATGATCCTTACTAATAGCAGGATAGGTCAGTTCTAGAGTGTTAAAAGGCAACTTTCTCTAAAATAAGAAAAATGTCCAATATGCCTTAAACAAATGGCCTACCTACTGGAATGTTAGTAGTTTTGTAAGATAATTAGCATAGGTAGATAGAATCCTTAGGACAGGCCACTGGAGAACCGGTCACCTTGGCCTGGCCCTGGCCCTGGGAGTAGTAGTGCTTCTGGATCATAATGTGCCTATTATCCAATTCCAGACATCACAGGAATGTCAGTGTGGTCAGAGGTCAGCTCTGCTGCTGGCTGGAACCTGTCACCCAGCATGCTCCTTTGAAAGGGATCCTTGGTAGCCCTGATGACATCCTGGTGAATCTGGGCTCAGGACTGGACAGTGGACTCCAAGCCCTGTCCCAAAGTCACATGACCCTGCCTGTCCTCCCCCCAGACCCTGGACCCCTAGCATGCCACATCCTTCTCCCACCTACCAAATATTTGCAAATTAGGCTTTGGCCTAAACCACATTTGGTTTTTCTTTACATTCTTTTTTTTTTTTTTTTTTTTTTTTTTGTCTTTTTCCTTTTTATCGGTACCGGGGATCGAACTCACGACTGCCTGCTTGCAAGGCAGGCGCTTATGCCACTGAGCTAAATCCCCAGCCCCTCTCTCTCTTTTTTTTTTAATTTGGTGTCTCAGACCGGCCTCAATTCAGCAATCCTCCTGCCTCAGTCTCCCAAATGTTGGAATCACAGGTGTGTACCACCACATGCTGCTGTGGTTTCTCTTTACTTTGAGTTAGGAGCTCTCTTTTAATGACAAACATGCAGTATCATCCAGTCAGATCTCTGGGGACTCAGGGTCCTGACAGAGGAGGCTCCTGGAAAGCTGGGACCGGAGACCTCAGCTCCTTCCTTTATGTTATATTCTTGGGACTTTCTCATGACAAGCGTGAGTTACTTCTGTCACCTAAAATGTTAACCAATGAAGACAGAGGGCCAGGGGTACACTTCAGTGGCTCAGTGCTGCCTGGTAAGTGTGAGGTTGTGAGTTTAATTCCTGATAACACACACACACACACACACACACACACACACGCACACATGCGCACACACACACAGAAGAAAAGGAGGAGGAGCAGTAAAAAGTGAAAGAAGAGGAAGAGGAGACAGGAAGGTGCCTGCATTCCAACAGGAGGACACCACAGTCCTAGGGGAAGGCAGGGCCTGAGAGTGGCCAGATAGGCCCAGGTCAAGTCATGGGCTGAGGGGCCATCCTGGGACAGCCACATGCCCCTTAGCAAGGGAGGCCAGGACAGAGGAAGGAAAACCAGAAGGCTGCTCACAATGCGAATACTCTTCTCTCAGAGGCTGGGGAATGCATGGGCAAGCGGGAGTTGAATGGCTTAGAAAGCCATGTCTCAGAGGACTGTCTAACCTGAGGTCAGGGCAAGGGGGTGGAGTGGGGTGTCTTGGTTACTTTTCTCATTGCTTTGACAAGGTACCCAAAATAAAGGAAGGAAACATTTATTTAGCTCACTGTTTGTAGAGGTTTCAGTCCATAATCAGCTGGCTCCAGGCAGGGTGGCATGGTTGAGGGGCAACACTCCAAGGCAGCAACTGGCCAAAGCAGCCAAAGCAAAAGCGGGTGGGGAGAACAAGCCTTTTCTCCTCCCTTAAAGTGTATGGAGGTCACTGCCCAACACACCCTCCCCAGAGCAGATGTAGTACTCACAAAATCTCTGTGCCCTCCTCTTGCACAAAATGGTATTTACAAAGTAAGTAAGGATCCTGGCTCCCTGCTGAGTATCTCAAGTCAAATTTCTAACCTTCTTAGGTTAACACAGTGTATCAACCATAAGGGAGAGGCTGACCATGGAGGAGCCACTAGACAAGGCCCTACCTGGCATCATTACGGTGTTGAGGGCTTAGAATGTCTTCCCCAGAGCAGGAGCTAGAGTGAGGCCAAGGGTCTTCCTGCTAGAATCACTGAGGCCCATGGAGCTGGCTGGTTGGGTCAGCTGCTATCATGGACAGAGCCGAGGAGACAGCTTTGTCCAGGGACAGAGAGCCTGGCTTAGGAGCAGGCGGCTGGGGCCTCTGGGTATCTTGCACCCGCTGCTCTCCAGGGCCTGTGACTCGGCTCCCTCTGGGGACTCTGTGCTGGCACAGTGCTCAGGTACAGCTGCTCCTCTAGAGTCTCATTCATCAGTGGGTACTGGTGCCTCCTCTGAGGGTCGTGACAGAGACTCTGAAAGCTGCAGCAGCTGGGTGCAGGGAGAGTTTCTGTCTCTGCTGCCCCTACCCTCCCAGGGCTGTGGTGGGGCTGAGCCCTGAGCTCCAGCCTTCTCTGGTCTCCAGGGGAAAGGGCAGCCTCCGGCCATGCCTGCCACCTCAGCCCTGCTCTGGAACCTCCACTCAGAGAAGAGCTGGCAGTGTCACCAACCTGCCTAAAACCCAGGGACACCCATGGTGCCTTGAATGGAGACCCTGTGCTTCTTGATGCATGTGCCACTGTGCTCAGCTAGGGTTTTCTTTCTATACAGCAAAATGCAGTAAAAAGAAAAGAAAAAAAGAGGCGATTTTACCCCCTAAAAGGCAACACTGTCCTGTGAGCTGACCCTTTCCCTAGCCCTGTCCCTTACTCAGAACAGCCTCCAGCTTTCTGGCTGGCTGCTACCCTGCTCCCTTAGCTCTGGACTCAGACCCTGGCGCCCAGGAAGCCTAGTCTTCAGCCGCCTGGTGACCAGGGGTGGGTGGTCACAGGCCTCTTCCTGTCCTTCCAGGAGCCAACTCAGCCTCCTACCCACAGGCCACAGTTTAGTGGCCCTTTCCTTGACGGGGTCCCGGATCAGAGCCTCTCAGAGCTCAGGCGTCAAGGGTGCTTGGGCTCCAGGCTTCTGAATCCAAATTAGCTCCACAAATTGCAGCCACCTCCTCTGTTGGGCTCCTGGTGTTCAGTGCTTGCTCTCTACGAGTGCGGCCGCAGCCTGGCACACAGCAGGCTCTGGCCACGTGCGCTGTAGCTCATTGTGTAAACGATACTTGCTTCCACGCCCGCGGAAAGCCCCGAGAGCAGGCCTGTCCCTGCTCGGATGTGCTGTCGCCCCGCCCGGCTTCCTTCCTCAGCTCGCAGCCCTGGCAGCCAGCAGCTCCGGTTCCCTTCTCCCAGGAGTGTCATGAACCGAGTCTAGAAAACAGCCCTGGGGCGCAGGACACTGGCTCGCGGAGGCCTCCAATAGACCTGCTGGCCCTGAGATCACCCTCCCTACATTTACCAACCGAAAAGCCGAGACCAGAGAGGAGGTGGACGCAGGGCCTTGGAGCAAAGCCATTTGCTCGCGTACACGCGGCCGGTCACCGTTCCCGGCCACTCCAGGGACCTGTGCGGTCGGCCCGCGGGATAGGGCGACCCCTAGTGGCGAGTGTCGCTCATTCCCAGGGCCCCGAGGCAGGCAGAGGAAAGGGACCAGACCTTAGTTTTCGGAAAGCTCCAGGGAGGGTGGGGGAGAGAACCCAACCCTGGCAGCCCCACGCCCGCAGCCACATTTCCGGTAAGGACCTAGCGACACTGCCTTGCAGCTGCAACTGCACGCGACAGGCCGGATCTTCAGGAAGCAGGGACCCTCAGTAAGTGGCTTTTGGCACGTGACAAGTCACACTGGCTCTTGTCCGTTGTGGGGTCTGGTGCTGAATCTGTGAATGCACAGCTCGCATCTTAACAGTACTTCCAGACCCGCCTCGTCCTGCTGGGTAGCGCTGCCTGCAGAAGGGCTCCGACGGTGACCCACATGTCGCGCCCCACCGGAAGCCACCTCCTCTAGGAGACCGGATAGCATCCTCGATTGAACTGGGGAAGAAGTGGCAGAGCATTGTCTTCCTGCAGTGAGTGATGAAGGACTGCTTCCAAGGCTCGAGAAAACCCCCTCTAGTCAAAGGCCTTTTATATACAGTATTTCAGGCCTTTCCTGTGGCCTTGTTCTATAGCTAGGCTTCTACCGAAACTGATGGGTTTCTACACAAATCAGGAAACTGCATAAAGAGATACAGGTTTTTGTTTTGTCCCCCATCTCCAAGTACTAGAGACTGAACCAAGGGCCTTCTCATTAGGCTACATTCTCAACCCTCTTTTATGTTTTATTTTAAGACAGAGTTTCACTAAATTGTCCAAGCTGAGCTCCAACTTGCATCCTCGTGAATTATGCTTTGAGTAATGGGATTTTTTTTTTTTTTTTTTTTTTTTTTTTGGTACTGGGAATTGAACTCACAACTTCATGCTTGCCAGAGAGTGCTGTGACTTCAAGCACATGCCACCACTTCCCTGACACTCTGCTAAAAGAGAATTTTTTTTTAAATTAATGATTCTTTTGAAGAAGTATTTCAAGACAAAGACAACAAAATACACTTCTTTCATAAGTGAGTTACTGGGGTTTCCAGATCTGGAATGTTATATGTTTAGTTAGATATTTACATTTTAGGCAAGAAAACATGTTTATTTTTTAAACACTGAAGGCTTTGAACCCAATCTGGGCAACTTAGTGATTTCCTGAAACCCTGTCTCAAAAGAATAAAAAGGGATGGAGATACAGCTCCATGGTAAGGCTCTGGGCTCAATCCCCAATACTTGCTGGGGGGGAGCTTATAATTCATTTTTTCTTTTCTTTTTTTTTTATTGGTACCAGGGATCGAACTCACGACCTTACACTTGCAAGGCAGGTGCTTATGCCGCTGAGCTAAATCCCCAGCCCATAATTCGTTTTTTCTAAGTTTTTGTTTCTTTGTTTTTTGAGGCCAAGATTTCACTAGGTGCTATGTAGTGCAGGCTGGCCTTGAACTCACTGTGTAGTCCAGGTGGGCCTCAGACTCGTAGTGATCCTCCTGTCTTCAGCATCCACAGTGCTATCTCATCAAATCAAAAACCAAAAAAGGCCAAAGACTGAGCAAATGGTTGTCCTTGAATTTCTGAGATACTTATCCTTGTCTCCAGAGGCGAAAATTTACCAACGAAATATTATCTTAACAGAAAGACTCAGAAAAACAAGTCTTGGAGATCTTTCCAGGCAGAAATGGGTTTAGGACTATCTGAGCAGTTAATATGAAATCCACTACTGCTACCAAGAGAATCTGGACAATCAATTTGGAATATTCTTTTTCGGGTTGTTTTTAATTGTCCCAAAATAAAACAATAAGCTGGGCCTGGTGACACATGCTTATAATTCCAGCACTCAGGAGGCTGAGGCGGGAGGATTACCAAGAGCTGGAGGCTAGTCAGGGCTAAACAGTGAGTTCAAGGCCAGCCTGAACTACACATGGAGGACAGGGGAATGGAATGTAATATTCGACAAAGTAGCTGATCGCCATCTAACTGCCTAAGACTCACATTTCGTTAACATTTACAGGAGCACATTTTGCCTTCATGGATTACCTCCCTATCTACCTGGACTAGTAGGGCTATACGAGTATATATGCCTACATCAGGAAGTTTAAAGGCTGAAAACAGGGTTGGAGACAGAATGTCCATTGTGTTCCTAGCCACTGTGGTGTCACTGTTCCTGATACAAGTGAAACCTGAGTCCCCACTTGAGAGCCAGAAATCAGCTGAGAAGAGGCCTCGGGAGAGAGGCTGCACTGGCCTGGCAGGGTGGATGAGACCAGCCTCAGAGCAGCTTACCCCACCAGCAGGCTGACAGCCACTGAAGAATCTGGGTAAGTCCCTTAGGCAGCACTGCAGACTCTTCAGACAACCTTGGAAGTTAGGATGAGGCTGTGGCTAGAACCTGACCCTGCATTCTGAGCACAGAGCTTTGAAAGAAAGGATGCTGGAAGGCAGTGCTCTGGTCATTACCTCCTAGAAGCGCCTCTTCCTTCCCCTTAGCTCTCTGGTACCTTAGCTCTGATCTCTGGGTGCAAGGCACCAACAGCCTGCTTTTACACCAAGGAACATGAAGGACCAAGGCCTTCCCTGGGACTCTTCAGGGACGTGCAGGCCACACAAAGACCCAAATAGATTTAGTCCTGCCTCAGGGCCACTAGCTCCTTGCTCCTCCGACAGGCGGTTTGCTAGTGGCCATGGAGGCAAGATTTGGGAAGCTCCCTTGAATCCCTACTGACTAGTGGGCCCCTGCCCCTCCCTACCACCCCCTCCCCTGCAGCCCCAGCTTAGTTGGGAGGACCAGGCGGGACTAAGATTATGGAGGAAGGCTCGAATCAGCGACTCCAGGGTCCAGCAGTGTGTTCAGGGAGGGGAGCTTGGACTGCGAGTCCATCAGCCTTTGGTCCACCGCAGGGCAGCCCCAGCCCGCAGCCGGGATCCTACCCGGCCTGACACCACATCTCCTAGGCTACAAGACTCGGGACCACGCCACGCCGCCCGCTGCCCGCTGGGACTTGTAGTCCGCAGGAGCAGGGGCCAGAATGCCTGGCGCGCGCGTGCGGGTGTGCGTGCGTGTATGTGCGTGTGTGTTGAAGCCCGCTGTGCTGTACCGGGGCTCCTGACCGCTCCCCCGAGGGCCCTCTGGGTCTAGGTTTAGCCGGCTGGTCGCAGACCGCAGCTTCAGAGGCCTCGCCGCGGCGCGCTGCATGCTGGAACTTGTACTCTGTGGGGGCGGAGTTACACTCCGGCTCGCGTTTAAGTGTGTGTTCTGGGATTTGTAGTTCATAGGCGCTCGGGTCCCATGTTTCCCGCGGGCCCTCCATCTGGGCTGCGAGCAAACTACTGCCGTGGTCCTTTCAGGCAGACTAGCGGTGTACTTGCCGACCCTTGCAGGCCCAGTCTCTAGATGGACAAACAGAGGCCCCAAGAGGGGCATCCCCTGGCCAGACTCCACCGCTTGTCAAGTGAGGACTTGGCCTCAGGGACTTAGCCCAGGCCTGCCTGGCAAAGCCGAACTAGGCAAGGACCCGAGGCCATTTAGGTTCTTAAGAATCTATGCTCAGTGGTGTCTCAGAACTGCAAACAGGACTCACTACCCAGGACTGCTCTGTTAGGGCTGATTATCTTTGGGCAAAGGCTCCGGGATAGAGATCTATTAGGAAGTTTAAAGTAGATACTTAAAATGAGTGTGGACTGTCAAGAGAGTGGCACTGATAAAATGTTTGTTTTTGGCTTTCTGAGACAGGGTCTCACTATGTAGTTCAGGCTAGCTTAAATTCACCGTGTATCCCAGGCTGGTTTTGAACTTGGGATTCTCCTGCCTCAGCCTCTTGGTAAATCTTTATTTGACAAATCTGTCAGCTCTACAGAGGGGAACCCAAGGAGAAAGACTGCGGTAACCAAGAAAACATGGGCAACTCTGGCTCACAGCTTACAGAATCAAACTTGTGTGGATGTTGGAGGTATTTAGGGAACTCTAAAGCTCAAACTATGAGTGAGCTGTTACCAGAGGCTGAACTCAGGCTCTGCATCCAGGGCTCTGTGCCTCAGAGCTTCACTTTAAAGGGAAAAGCACATTACCATGATAATAATAATAATTTTTTTTTGTACTGGGGATTGAACTCATGACCTTACACTTGCCAGGCAAGTGTTTGTGCTACTGAGCTAAATCCCCAACCCCACATTACCAAAATCATGTTGGAAGCTAGGGACAGGTCCCTATGACTTCACGCTATGTTTATAAGTGGGGTGCGTTTGGGTGTGGTTGCACACATCTGTGGTCTCAGCATTTGGGAGGCTGAGGCAGGAGGGTCACCAAAAGTTTGAGCCTAGCTTGGACTATGTAGCAAGATATTGTCTCAAAAAAACAAGATCAAGATGGCTTTACACACTCAAGGTTACAAAACACTTTCAAGGTTTACAGGTTTATTGATATATCAGCTGCATACTATATAATTCGCCCACTTCAGGTGTAAAATTTAGTGTTTTAATCTCTTCACAGAACTGTGCAACCATTACTGCCATCTCATTGGGGAACATTTTCATCGCCCCAACCTGTACTCGCTTGCACTCATTTTCTCCCCCACCCCTCAACCCCTTCTGCCCTGGATGACCGCTCATCTGCGTTCTCACTGCTTGGCCTGTTCTGGATATCTCACATACCTGGCATCATGATGTGAGGGTTTGGTATCTGGCTCCTTCTTAGCACAATGATTCCAAAACTCATCTAGGTCACAAGTGTAAGTCTTGGTACAAGTTTTGCAACTTTTTGCAAGTCTATATTTCTTTTTAAATAAAACTTTTCCTTTTAAAGCAAGGCATAACTCCTTGCGCAGAAAGGACTCACAGTGGCAGCAGCCTTCAACGCTGAGAACGGAGTGGGCTTGGGAAGAAAGCAGGATCAGCAGGGAGGCACAGACACCTGTTGCCTGGTCCCTACCCATCCTCTGCGACTCACTAAGGGGATCTTTTTATTTTTTATTTTTATTTATTTATTTATTTTTTGTATTTTTACCAGTACCAGGGATCGAACTCACAACCACACACTTGCAAGGCAAGCGCTTATGCCACTGAGCTAAATCTCCAGCCCCCACTAAGAGGATCTTGAAGGAAGTTGTTTTGACTTCACTTTACCTCTGTTGGGGCTGGGGATTTAGCTCAGCGGCATAAGTACCTGCCTTGCAAGCAGGCGGTCGTGAGTTTGATCCCCGGTACCGATAAAAATGAAAAACACTTTACCTCTGTTTTTTTAGTGTAAGTGAAGGTAGTAAGATCTACTTACTTACTTTATATTTATTTATTCATTTTTGGTTCTTTGAGACAGGGTCTCACTTTGAAGTCACAATGCAACCCTGGCTGGCCTAGAATTTGCAGCAATCCTCCTGCTTCAGCCTCCCAAGTGCTAAGATTATAAATGTGCACCACCATGCCTGGCTGAGGATTTACTTTAGAGAGTAAATGGGAGGATAAAGACAATCACATAGGGACTGCACCCACTGGTAGCACTCAATAGTGTCAGCCGTTATGGGACCTAACAGTGGTGTTGGGCACTGAGGTGATTCTGACAGGAAAGGGGTGAGCTTGTCCTCTTGCATCCTCTGGGGGTCACTGCCTCTTGCCCCCAACACACAGTGTCCATTCTGCACCTTGTGCTCCCCTTGTGCACCCCCAGCCCACCCATGCTACTGGACAGTCCTGTTCTCCTAAGAGAAAGTCTAGGATGTCGCTGCCCTGGCTATCTCTGAGCACCAGCAGTGGTTTAGGAAAACCAAACATCCTTTTCCGGTTGTGATGCAGCGAGGTGAGGAGCGTCCACGGTGGTGGCAAGCGTTTCCTGCCTCTCTGGGGATGCATGGAACATGGGTGTTGCAGCTGTGAGAACTGCCAAGTGGAACCAATGTAAGCAGTGCATTTCACAGTAAATTTAGCCTTAAAAATGTGAAGAATGCACATGCTCTGGAAGGACTGCGTCTAGTGGACTAACCCTGGAGGACCCAACTGTCTGAAGTGGGCCATGGGCCAACAGGTCTTGGGTGGAAAACTTGCATTTGCTCGCTGGGTTTGGTTGGGGCTGTAGAGTGCAGTAACCCAGTGACCTGGAGGCCCAGGCCACACTGAGGAGGGACATTCAAGCAGGGTGGGCAGAGGGGTTGAAGTGGGGCAGGTCAGAGGAGGGAGGATGGTCTGAGCATTGGGGAAGCCCAGGGTTTGCTTGTTTCAAACCATCCGCAGCCTCAGAGAAACTCAGCTGCTGGACTTTGCAAAACTGCTTCCCAAAAGCTCAGGAAGCTGAGGCAGAAGGATCACTGGGAGTTCAAGGTCAGCTGGGCTACATAGTGAGTTTAAGCCAGCCTGACCTGCATGATGAGACCCTGTCTTAAAATCAAATTTAAAAAAAAACAAAAAACAAAAAAACAGGATTTCCAAGAAATGAAAAAAGGCCTCTTATCAGAGTATGAAGGGGCCTTACTTTGATCTCAGCTGACTTCTTTGCTGGTTTTTTTTTGTACTGGAAATCGAACTCAGGACCTTGCACTTGCCAGGCAAGCACTGTACCTTTCTTAGCTGACTTCTTGCAAGGGGCTCCCTGCAGACTTTGCCAACCGAGGCAGAAGTGTGGCCCATTTGACGCATTTCCTGAAAGCCCAGCCTCCTGGTACAGACAATGACTGCGTGGTTTTTCTGAATGAAGAGAACAGTGAACTTTCTGGGAATTTCTCACCTTACTATTTTTTATTTATTTATCTTTTAAAGATGAGATCTCACTGTGTAGTTCATACTGGCCTTAAGTTCATTATGTAGCACAGGCTGGCCTTGAACTTGATCCCCTTGCCTCGGTTTCCACGTGCTAGGATTACAGTGTGCACCACCATGCCTGTCTTAATTCCTCATTGTAAACAGTAGGAATGATGGTGGCACACGGAGGGCTGAAGGTCACATTTAAAGCACCAAGCACATAGTAGGCGCTCAAAGAATGGTAGCTGCGGGTAACACAATTGAGGCCCAGGAGTGGAGAGTGGACACAGCTCAGCTGTTTTTAGTTCTCCAAGAGCCACCCCTATAGCCTGCAGCTAGGTCCTTTGATACCCAAAGGGCTGCAGGGAAGAGCCCAGCTGCACGTCCAGGCCCCCAGCAGGCTGGGTGGCCTACGGTGTGACTCAGCGCCCCTGTGTGGGCGGGAAGGCAGTGCACGTCCACCGGGATCTGCACGGCGAAACTTCTGGGGCTCCGGGGGCCCTGCTCCCTCCGCTCCGTCCACACCCGGGCAGCTGCATCCAACGGGACCCAAATGCTCATTTTGCTCCACTTGGGACAAACTCAAGTAGTTTTAGGCGGGGGAGACGGAAGGAGGAGGAAGACTGTGAGTCTTATAAAAAGCGAGTCCTGGGATCTGTTTCCACTTTAATCCGCCCTGCTCCTTGGTTTCATCCTGTCTGCAAACTCCACCGCCCCGGGAGAGGTGCCTGCGTGGGAACAGTGGTTTGCATTCATCCTGGCCCTGGGGTGGGGAGTGTGTGGGCGCCACCCATGTTCTGCACTGCTGACCGGAGTGGAGGAACCAACCGGCTGGGGGGGGGGGCAGGACGGAGGCCTGGGGTCTGACTTCCCTCCCTGTGGGGTACCCCCCACCGCCCCCAGCTGGGGTCGAGGCCCAGCTACCCGGTCCCCCTGGTAAAGCTCCCATGGCTGCTTGAATGGAGCACCCAAAGGGAAGACAAAGCAGGTGCGCTTTAGTGAGCATCTATTATTTGTGTTAGTGATGAGCTCTCATGGACTCATGGCATTTTTCTGTATGCCCATTTTATGGACTGGACAAAATCTCCCGGAGGCTGGGCCGTTGGCCTGAGAAAGAGCAGCTAGTAAGTAGCCAAACTGCACTGCTCTTAATTTTCCTAGCTGGTTCCTGCTTTTAAGGCTGTCAGCTGGCCCTGGGAACGAACATTGCTCATCAGCTGCCAGCTAAGGACCCTGTTTGTTGGGAGAACATTTAACTTCCCACCCTGCCCTGGTGAGACTGTGGCACCTGACTGGGTTCCAGTGAGAAACATTCCCTTCCCCTTAACTGCTTGCGCATCGGGATGACTTGGTTTGGTCTGCAGGTTGACTAACCAGGAGAGATGCTTTGGATTTTGCTCTACTGCACCCACCACTGTCCCTGGATGGGGTCCTTGACCCTGAAAATTGAGAACTTTTTTGGGACAAGGTCTCACTATGTAGTTCAGGCTGACCTTGAATTCTGTATGTGTGCCAGAATGGCCTTGAGCTTGTTGAGACCCTCCTGCCTCAGCCTCCTTCCTGAGTGCTAGAATTATGGGTATGTGCTACCACACCCAGCTAAAGCAGCTGCTGACCAACACTTTTCCAGTACAAGGGGCCAGTGTTGAGGACAGAAAGTCACACATTTTCTCTGGAGCCTCCCTTGGATCCCTCTTCTCCTTCCCCGAGGGTTCATGAGGGAACAAGATCACTCTTCCTGGGCTCCTAATCACTGTGTGACTCTGGGCACTAACAGGTGCCCTCAGGGCCTCGTGTCCTCTGCAGGGCCAGCAAGTCCTGTTCAGCCCCATGATGCTGCAGGGAACAGTTGCTGTGGCTCCTACTTGAGTCATAGTCCTCCCTGTCCCCCAGAGCTCCCAGGGCAGCAGTCTGGTGAAGAGCAGCAGACCAGGGGGTGGCCTTTGAGTAGTGGGGGGCAAGTGGGAGGCTGCAAATGTGTCATCACCTCTGCCACGCCTTTGGAAGGGGGCTTTATTTTTATGTTTGTTCGTTTATTTATTTTTTATTTTTTGGTACCAGGGGTTGAACTCATGATCTAGCACTTGCCAGGCAGGCACTTACACCACTGAGCTAAATCCCCGGCCCAATATTTATGTTTCACTGAACAGTTTGCTTATCTTATTCTTTCGATTTTCCACTACTCTTTTTTTTTTTTTTTTGTATGGAGAATTAAGCTTACAACCTTGCACTTGGCCAGGAAGGCACTTATCTGCAGAGCTAAATCCCCAGCCCCCTCCACAACTCTTTTTAAACAGCTTTCTGGACACAATTGAACATATTGTGTATGTTACACATTTAAAGCACATGGTTGATGAACTTTAAGGGGTATAAATATGCACAAAACTATCACCATAATTAAGGTAATGAGCATATATGTAACACTACAAAAAATTTCCTATTCTTTCTTCTAGTTCTAGCATTTTTTAAATGTGTTTGAAATTCTGTTAAGCACAGTAGGTATATTTATGATTGCTATGTTTCCCTGCACTTTTAAAAAAATTTTTTTTGGTCTTTTTGAAACAGGGTCTCACTGTGCAGTTCAGGCTGGCCTTGCGCTCACTTTGTAGCTCAGGTTGGTCTCAAATTCACAACGATCCTCCTGCCTCAGCCTCCTGAGTGCTGGGGTTACAACAGGCATGTGTCACCATGCCTAGCATTCCTTGTGCATTTTAATTTTTGTTAGCTGTAATTTGTAGAGTGAGCTGGAGTCTCAGTGTTGTATTAATTTGCATTTCTCAAATGATCAGAGATGTGGAACACTTTTTCATGTATTAGCCATCTGTACTTCTCTTTTCTCTCTTTTTTTGGAGGGGTTACCAGGAATAGAACTCAGGGCCTCATGCTTGCCAGAGAGGCTCTGCACCACTGAACTAAATCCCCAGCCCTGCCTTTCTCTTTTCTGAGAAGTGTCTATTCATTCCAGTTGCCCTTTTTCCAGGAGGGGGGTTTGAGACAGGATCTCACTATGTAGCCCAGGCTGACATTAACTCGCAATCATACTGATGCCTCAACTTCCCAAGCGCTGGGATTACAGGTGTATGCCACCATGCTACGCAGCTGGGGCTGGCTTTGAGCTCACTTTGTAGCCCAGGCTAATCCTCCTGCCTCAGCCTCCAAGTGCTAGGATTACATGCGTGCCCCACCACAGCCCACTTTCTTTTTTTCATTTATTAATTAAATTTATTGATACATTGTAGGTATAGATAATGATCACATTCATTATAGGGAATTTGTTCCTGTACATGATATAACTTGATTCTCCCCCCTCCATTTTCCTACCAACCCTGCGTTTTATTTCGACTTTTTCTCATCATTTTTTTTTTCTTTACAGTTGCCCATTTTTTGACTCTGTGTGTGTGTGTGTATGTGTGTGTGTGTGTGTGTGTGTGTGTGTGTGTGTCACACTCACTACGTGATTTTCCAGCTCAGCCTCCGGAGTAGTTGGGACTAAGGGCGTGGCGCATACCTAGCTCAGAGTTGAGTTTGGATAGGGGCGGATCAATGGCCTTCAGGGCCAGGGGGAAGATGAGCCGGGGGAGGAGGGAAAAGTGATTGGGAGCTTGACCCCACCCAGGAAATGGGACTAACCGGGCAGCACGGGGCAAGCCGGGCTGCAGAGGAGCTGGCCGGGGCTGGTGAGTGGGGAACAGGGCTTTCCTTGCTGGTCCCACGCTGGGAGATGCCTCCCAGCGCCTGCCTCTGCCGAGGCCACTGTGACCAGCCTGGGACCTGTGGCCTCCCGGGCGCTCCGGACAAGCTGGGCTGGCAGCACTCGCGGCGGGGTCTCGGTGCCCGGGCTCCGTGGAGGCCGCCAGCGCCCGGCACCGCCTCTCTTTCCGGGTGGGGCCGCCGGGTGGGGCCGCTGGGTCAGGAAGTGAGGAGCGAGCGAGGCTACGAGCCCGAGAAGCTGAGCGGAGGAAGAGGTGTGCAGAGGTGACAGGGGAGCAGCCCCTGGGAGGGGGCTGGCGGAGACCCCCTCGGGTGGATGGAGGAGGAGGAGGAGGGCTGCCCGCCACGCCTGGGAACAGAGCCAGGGCTTGTGACCTGAGGTCTCATCTGGCTCCAGATGCCTCGGTGACCGCAGCCTTGCAGCTGCCTGGAGGCCGAGTGGGTCCCAGCCAGATTCCAGGACATTGGATGGCCTAGGGGCTAGGGGCGTAGGTGCTGGACCTGTTGTTGGGACTCCTGAAGATCTTCAGCCTGCCAGCCCGCCTGGAGGTGAACTCAGGCCGGACTTGGGGGTGCTTGTGGGGAGACTGGATAACAGGGATGGCCGGGATAGGGGGAAGGCA
Organism: Cavia porcellus; assembly: GCF_034190915.1. Classification (NCBI taxonomy): domain Eukaryota; kingdom Metazoa; phylum Chordata; class Mammalia; order Rodentia; family Caviidae; genus Cavia; species Cavia porcellus. Next base: position 37,692,842 of record NW_026947501.1, on the reverse strand, counting down.
GGGCCAGCCATAGGCATTTTTTTTTTTTTTTTCTTTGAGACAGGGTCTCCCTATGTAGCCTAGGCTGGCCTCCTGCTCATATAGATCCACCTCCCCAGTTATGCAATTGCAGGGGGTGTGGTTCCATTCTGTGCTCCTTAGGGCCCTCTGGGTTCAAAGGCAGGTGGTGCCCTCCTAATCCCAGCTGCCAAAAGGCTGTCCATGTGGGGAGCAGTGGAGGCGCCCTCTCTGTCAGGCCTGCAATCTCCCCGCCCCCCAGAAGCTTCCTCAGGCCGGGAAGAGCACTGAGGTTTCTGGTGTGCACCCGTGTCTCTCTCCTCCCAGCGTGTCCTCAAGGGTGACTAAGTCAGGGCTGTGGACAACCAGCAGACCCCTCCCCACAATGCCCTGCTGAGACCCCAGCAGTCTGCTCTCTGCCTGCCTGGGGCCCCAGAGTAGAAAAAAACAAGATCTTTCTGTGGCAGCAGCGCAGGAGATAAAGGAGAGGCTGGGTTGAGTTGCAGCCCACTGGGAGAGAGCTTGCCCAGTATGTGCAGTGCAAGGTTCTGGATTCAAACTGGGACGTCAGGGTTGTGGGCAGAGGCAGGCCTGGTGAAGTGCAGAGTACCCGGTCAAGAAGAGGACGGTGAGAGGCACTTAGAGGTTTCCACACCGTGTGTGTGGGCCAGTGTTGGAAGGCGGCGTGGAGCGGAACTGAACTAGACAGCCACTAAGCCCTGGCCACTGCTGACCTCAGAGGCTGACACTCCCTGCCAAGGGGAAGTTTGTCTGTGGCTTTCCTGGGGAGCACAGCTCCCCACTGTGCTGCACCTTCTGCTCAGCACAGGACCCCGGCTGTTCCTTCTCATCCCGGCCCAGGGCTGAGCCCCCAGCAGAGACCAGGACAGAGTGACCAGACTGTGGCAGGCCGCTTGAAGAGTGCACAGGGGCTTCTGGTGCCCTTGCTCTGGTGAGAGGCTGGGCAGACTCCCCTCCTTGCCCCCATGGTCTTGGTCATTCCTGGGACAACTGGGCTGCAGGGTTGGGGACTGATGTCTGCAAGGCTGGAGGTGACAGTGAGGACGCTGAGGAGAAAAGGGTACTGGATCAGTCAGAGGGAACTTCTCCAGGGGAGTTGGGACAGGGTTGATGTACAGGGGGTCTGAGGGGACAGCCGGATGCTCCACCTGAGCGGGACTCAGGCTCCATCCTTGGGGCTGTGTTTAGCTGGCCCAGCATGGGGTCCAGACATGGGCAGTTTAAAAAGCTCCCTATGAATCCAGTATTCCAAGCATGGGACCCTGCTGGACAGAGTCCACCTACAGAATCAGCATCGCTAAAACATTCATAACGTGGATGAGCTGGGCGTGGTGGCACATGCCTGTGTTCCCAGCACTCCAGAGGCTGAGGCAGGAAGATAGCTGCAAGGTTAAGACCAGTGTAGTCTACATAGTAAGTTTGAGGCCAGGTGGAGCTACATAGTGAGACTCTTGTCTTGGAAAGAAGAAAAAAACAAAATATATGGCTGCTAAGCTCCATTTCTGACTTTTGGAACCAGATCCCTGGCCTGGGGTGTGGGCACCTTAAGGAGAAACTTACTAAGGAGTACTTGTTACACAGCAAGGTAAGGAGGACATGATCACAACGATCACCATAGGTGTGGGGACCACAGTAACAGGGAGAGATTGAACCCAACTCCAAGTGTGGCTTGGGCCAGCAGGAATTTATAGCCAAGAAACAGTGAGGAAAGGAAAATCCCTGAAAGGAAATGAGGTGGGAGGAAGGTTCTGTTCAAGCAGATCTAACAGGATTCTTCAGACAGTGGTGTGGTGGTGGTTGAGACAGGGTCTGCTATGCATATCAGTCTGGCTTTGCACAGACTAGCCCAGGCTGGCCTCAAATTTGCAGTGATCATCCTTCCTGAGCCTCCCAAGTGCTGGGAATCACAGGCATGTGTCACCACACCCAGCTAGCGTGTACATTTTATACAGTTTTGAGGTAATGGTAAGGGGCAGCCAGGGTAAGGAAGGGAAGGGACAGGCAGCCCGGGAACCCTTCCTGTTCACCCTGCTGTGGCTGGGTAAGGGGTGTTACAGCCGCAAGGTGTTACACATTTAACTGTGCTAAGCTATAGCTGAGTATAGCTGGAGATCTCGGTTCAGTAACAGAAGCAAACTGGTAACGCCTGCAGTTTCCTGGCTCCACGTCCTTTCCGAGCTGTGAGCGGGGCATGGGCTGGAGCAGCTACCCCACCGCAGACCTGAGTCACTGGCTGGGATGTGGGCGCAGCGCGAGGCACTGTGGGACCGGAAGCGCCGGCGCCCCGCCCTCTGGACCGGAAGTGCGATGGATAGCTTTGCCATCCCTCCTTCCTCCCGCTCCTGCCTGCCCTCCGTTTCCTCCTCAGGCTTTACTGTTTCTTTTTCCTTGCTTTGTGGTGCTGGGTCATACTTAACCACAGCTCTCACAGCCATCCTCAGGCGAGCCCAAACTTAGAAAATAAAACTGAGACGCCTGGGGGGGAAGAAAAGCCATCCTTCACAGTTTGCCCTGCTCCCGCTGGCAGCCTTAGACTGCAAGAATCTCCTAACGAGATGGGCCTGGTGGTGCACTCCTGTGATCCCAGCACTTGGGAGGCTGAGCAGGAGAATCATTTGCAAGTTCAAGACCAGCCTAGGGTACATAGTGAACCCAAGGCCAGCCTGAACTGCATAGTGAGGCACTATCTCAAAAAGACCAAAAAAAAAAAAAATCTCCCAATGGTTTCTGGTAGCTATCCCTCCATCAGTTTCCCAGACCCTAACACGGCTGTAATTGGGTGGTCTATAGTGTGCCTTGTGTTAAGAGCCCACAGGACTGGTGATAAAAATATATCAAAGTGCCAAGTAAAGCTGTACTGACTGCATTTTCTGAGTTTTTTTTTCTTCTTTCATCTTTTTTAGATAGTGTCTTGCTTCATCACTCAGGTTGACTATGAATGCGCCATATAGGCTAGGCTGGCTTCATCCCTATAATCCTCCTGCCTCAACCTCAGGAATACTGGATTTGTAGGCGTGACCACTGTACCTGGCTATCTTTTGACTTTTTAAGAAGTTAATGTATTTTGTTTAAATGTTTGTTGTTTTATTTACTTTCTTGTTGGTAGGACAAAATACCTGACATCTACAAGTTAAAGAAGGAGAGGTTCATTTTGGCTCACAGTTTGTGGATATTTCTTTGTAATTGGCTGGCCCCAGGGCAGGGTGGCATGGTGGGAGGGCATGGCAGAGGAGAAACAGTCCATGGCATGGCAGGCAGGAAGCAGTGAGCCTTCCTTCTTCTTTCCCTTTTTATTCTATCCAGGCTGCAAGCCAGTTGGTTGTTGCCACTCATACCCAGGGTAGGACTTCTGCTCTTCCGTAAGTCTATCACTTACACCTTGAACTCTGCTAATACAAATAGTGGCTATTTGTTACCACACACCTCTGATCCAGTCACTCCCAAAAGCCCACCTATGAGCACTTTGAAGGGACCTGACAATACAATCCATGACATTTATCTTTAGCATTTTTCCTCACCCCAAAACCTCCTTTTGGGGGGGGTACTGGGATTGAACTCATGACCTCTCACTTGCCCGGCAAGTGCTTGTGCCATTGAGCTAAATCCGCAGCCCCACCCTAATATCTCTTGTCCTAAAAAAGTCATCTCCATTGACCTACAAAATAAAGATGGCTTTCCTTATCCATATTTAAGAGGGCTGTACACACAGAACTGATAGCTGAGTTCCCCAGGGAAAGTTTAGGATTGGAGCAGCTGTTAAGTCTAAGGTTAGCTGAAGACTTCAAGATTTCTTACTGGTAGATGCCTTTATCAGGTTAAAGATGTGTCTTTATATTCCTAGTTTGGTAAAAGGTTTTTAAAAATCAGCAATGCAGGGGGCTGGAGGTTTAGCTCAGCGGCATAAGCGCCTGCCTTGAAGCAGGCAGTTGTGAGTTCGATCCCTGGTACCGATAAAAAGGAAAAAGACCAAAAAAAAAAAAAAAAAATCAGCAGTGGATGCAGACTTTCGCTAAATGCTTTTGCTGCATCTTATTAGATTCACTCTAATAGGATGGTTTATATGTGTTGAGTTTCACATGTTAAACCAACCTTGCATTCCAGGGATAAGCCTCATTTCATTATGGTATTTTTAAAAACATTGAATTCCACTCTTTAGAATTTTGTTCTGTTTTTTGTTTTTTTGAGACAAGATCTTGCTATGTAGTCCAGGCTGGCCTTCAACTCTAGGTGATCCTCCTGCCTTGGTCTCTTGAGTAATGGGATTACAGGTGTACACCACCATGCCTGGCCTTTTTTGTTATTGTTTCTATGTTTATGAGAGATATGGAGCTGTAATTTTCTTTTATATTTATCTGAGTTGTTATCAGGATAATGCTTATAGCATAGGATGAATTTTGTCTTCCCTTTTTTTTTTTTTTACCGGTACCAGGGATCGAAATCACGACCACGCGCTTTCAAGACAGGTGCTTATGCCGCTGAGCTAAATCCTTAGCCCTGTGAATTTTGTCTTTCATATTCTAAATGAGTTTGCATAGAATTGGAATATCTTCCTTACATCTTTTTGGTAGAATTTATCAGTGAAGTCCTGAAGGCTTGGATTTTATAGGAGGTTGTGAAATTCAAGCTGAGCATGGTAACACATACCTGTAATCCCATCATTTGGGAGGCTGAAGCAGGAAAATCACTGTGAATTTGAGGCAAGCCTGGGCTCCATAGTGAGTTTGAGGCCAGCCTTAGCTATATAGCAAGATCTTGCCATAAAAAACAAACAGAAAAATTGCAAATTTAATTTTTTTGAGAAAAAAAATTTTTTTTTCAAGAGATAGGACCATTCAGGTATAGCAGTGAGAGGAATTTTCTTCTCCCCAAGGTTTGATATTTAAGTGCATAAAACATGTGGACAGTAGAGAGGTTTGCAGAAGGAAAGGTGCACACATCATTCTGACCTTGAGTTCTGGGGAGGTGGGTGCAGTCCTGGGAGCTTCGGGATGAAACACTTAAAAGACACCACGCCCTGTGGCCCTGTAAATAAGGCCTCTTAGGAACAGCCAGGAAACCAGATGGCTGCTGTGGCCCAACCTCTCATCTAATCCTCTGTGTTCCAGGGGTCACAGGGAGAGGGCACAAGGACTGCATTCCTACTGGCACCAGATGAGGGAACTTCACAGACAGCCCTTCCCTGCACGGGGTGTGCTGTAGGAGGTCAGAAGGTTTCCACGAAGTTTCAGAATGCCCAAACCATACTTCCGGTGTTACTTCCTGAGCCCAAACACAAGTAATCCATTTCTTCCTTCTCCCCTCCCCCTCTTTCCTTTCCTCCTTCTCTTCCACCTCAAGAGTGCTAGGCCAGTGCTGCATCCCTGGATCTTTTTTCTTTGCTTTTGTTTTGGTGGGGAGTCAGTACTGGTGACTGAACCCAGGGTCTTCTACGTGCTAGAAAAGTGCTCTACCACTGAGCTACATCTGTAGCCCCCGCTGTTTATGTATGTGTGTATTTATTTATTTACTTATTTTTGAGACAGAATCTCACGAAATTGCCCAGCCTGGGCTTACACTTTCAAAAAGCTCCTCCTCGCTCAGCCTAGAATGCTGAGACTACAGATGTGAACCACTGCTCTTGGCTTGTTTTTTATTTTAGTATCTGTAGGCTCTGTAGTGATGTCACCTCTCTCATTTCTTTATTGGAAATTTTGATTTTTTTTCTATTTAGTTTGTCTAAAAGTTTATCATTTTTATTGATTTTTTTTTTAAAAAGATCAGTTTCAGTTCGAGGCCAGCCTGGACTACATATACTAACTCAAAAAGAAGAGTAACAAAAATGAGTTTCGTTGGGATCAGGGATTTAGCTCAGTGGCACAAGCGCCTGCTGGTGTGTGTGAGGTAGTGAGTTTGATTCCTGGTCTCCCTCCAAAATATCAGTTGTTATTTTTTATTACCATTTTTATCTATTGTTTTGTTTATAAATTGCTGCTTTTATTTTTGATTTAACTTTTTTTTTTATCAGTATTGGGATCAAACTCACAACTGTGCACTTACAAGGCAGGTGCTTATACTGCTAAGCTAAATCCCCAGCCCCGATTTAACTTCTTTAGTTATTATGGATTTTTTTATGGTGGACACTTATGTAATTATATTTTTTTATTTTATTTTTTGTCTTTTTCCTTTTTATCGGTACCGGGAATCGAACTCACGACTGCCTGCTTGCAAGGCAGGCGCTTATGCCGCTGAGCTAAACCCCCAGCCCCCAGTAATTATATTTTTTTAATTAAAAATTTGTTGTTGCTGTTGTTGGGTTGTTTTGAGATAGTGTCTTTCTATGCAGCCCAGGCTGGCCTCAAACTCACAGCAATCCTGCTTCAGTCTCCTGAGTCCTGGGATCCACCATACCCAGCCAAATCATGGGTTTTCACCTTTTCTGGTATAAGTGGTTACATGTTATATTTAGAGTGCTATGTATAGGCCTGGTTCAATACTCCAGGTTGGGAGTCCAAAGCAAAAGACAGGTACGGTGACAGGTGATGGCTCAGGGGACAGAGATCTGGTCTCCTGGAGCTGCTCCCCGTCCCAGAGCTGTGGGATCTTGGACTCGGGCTGTCTCAGCCATATGTCTTTGCTTGTGTAATGGAACCAAGTATATGCTCTTCTTGGGTCCGTGGTGAAGAGGTAGCTGGAGACTGTGAAGGGTGTTGGCCACCCTGACACTTGGGTGATGGTGGCTTCTGTCTTTCAGATCTGGACACAGCATGTACACACCCATCCCGCGCAGGTAGGCAGTGTACCCGCCCCTCCCCACCCCTTCCCGGGCTGCCCCAGCTGTGAGCCCCAGCCCACCTCTCTCCTCTCCGCAGTGGCTCCCCATTCCCAGGCTCCGTGCAGACTCCTGGCCTGCACGTATGGCGTGTGGAGAAGCTGAAGCCAGTGCCTGTGGCCCCCGAGAACCAGGGCGTCTTCTTCTCCGGGGACTCCTACCTGGTGCTGCACAATGGCCCGGAGGAGCTCTCGCACCTGCACCTGTGGATAGGTAAGGGGGCGGGGCAGGGGCCTGGGCAGGGTGGGCTGGCCCCGGTCTCAAGGTCTCACCTGCCACCCCCACAGGTCAGCAGTCATCCCGCGATGAGCAGGGGGCCTGCGCCGTGCTGGCCGTGCACCTCAACACCCTGCTCGGGGAGCGTCCGGTGCAGCACCGCGAGGTGCAAGGCAACGAATCCGACCTCTTCATGAGCTACTTCCCGCGAGGCCTCAAGTACCAGGTCAGAGCCGCCCTCCCTGCCCGGCTGCTTGGTGCCCTGTGGATGTCCGGGGTGCCCTGCGGATGTCCGGGGTGCCCTGGGAGCTGGGGCCCCCTTCTGTGGCCTCCCAATGGGAAGGGGTGCAGCCCCACTCAGGCGGGCCTTCTGGCTGCAGGAGGGTGGCGTGGAGTCGGCGTTTCACAAGACCTCGCCGGGGACAGCCCCAGCTGCCATCAAGAAACTCTACCAGGTGAAGGGGAAGAAGAACATCCGGGCCACTGAGCGGGCACTGAGCTGGGACAGCTTCAACACTGGGGACTGCTTCATCCTGGACCTGGGCCAGGTGGGTGGCAGATGGCACACCTGCATGGGCACCGGGCCGGGCCGCCAGGAGCCCGAGGAAGGGGTTAGGGGAGGGAGGCTGGAGCCCACCCCACAGCCCCCGCTCCTGCCATGAGGAAACACACTGCAGCCAGCCCTCAGTGTCTGCGGGATTGTTTCCTGGGCCCCCACAAGTGCTCGCGACTTCCACATAAACCTAACATGGTGTCTGTGTGTGTACACTGCAAAGACAGTTTTTTTCTTTTCTTTATTTCTTTCTCTTTCTTTCTTTTTTTGCAATACTGACTGAGATCAGGGCCTTCCTGTTGTTATATCCTCAACCCTCTTACTTTTTATTTTGAGACAGCATCTTGCTAAATCACCAAGTTGTCCAGGCTGGACTTGAATTTACCACCCTCCTGCCTCAGCCTTCCAGAATGCCTGGATTATAGGTGTACACCACCCTGCCTGGCCATCCCTACCCAGTCCTTTTTCAGATTTTAAATTTTGAGACAAGGTCTTAATAAATCACAAACTCACCCACAGGGCTGGGATTACAGACATGTTTCCCAAATGAGCCTTTTCTAGATGACTCATAACACCTACAACAAGATAAATGCCATGTGACTAGTTGCCCCGTGTACTTAGGGAATAATGGCAAAAAAAAGTCTGTATAAGTTCAGTAGAGATAGTTTTAAAAAAAAATTTTTTTTACACTAGTGTCTCACTAGTTCATCCTGGCCTCAAACTCATGGTGATCCTCCTGCCTCAGCCTCCAGAACGCACCACCACACCTGGCTTCTGTACGTTTCCAATTTTCAGTTAGTCAACTCTGGTGGAACCCGCAAATGCAGAGGGCTGACTCCGTAGGGACAGAAGCCAGCCCCCCACAATCCAGCTGGTGCCTCAGAGGCCCTGGAGCTCACCTCCCCCTTCCCTTGGAAGCCTTTGTAGCCCTAGTTAGTTGCTCCCTGTCCATTTTCATTAGCTTACCCGCTTGCCCACTCATTCCCTGATCTGCGATGCTCCCTGAGTCAGCACAGGCGCTGGAGAGGCTCCCACATGGAGGCAGCCCGGCGGCCGTCACGTGCTATCCCCCGTAGCGGGGTGTGACCGAGACAGCAGTGGCCAGGGACTGGGGATGCTCAGGGTGGGGGGGCCTTGCCCAAGGTGAAGCCAGTTATCCCAGAACCTGGAGACGTACAGCTGCGTCATGCAGCTGAGGGCACAGGGGAAGGGTGCAGATGTGGGTGAAGACCAGACTGTGAGAGGGACTTGGTGTGGGACAGGGGCAGTGGAGACAGTGGCTGCAGAAGTGAGACCCGGTCCATGAGGACACTGTTGGTCTTTCTGGAGTCTCGATGAAGATTTAGGGCTTCGAGGTCAATCCAGGAGCTCCTGGTGGTGAGGACTCCATGTGGAGGATGACGAGGGAGAAACAGCCGAGGGACCGGGGGTCAGGAGAGAGGGGTGTGGGATACAGTGCTCTGCCAGCAGGGCGTTCATTCATTCATTCACCAGCTCACCCATTCCTTCATTCATGTATTTTTTCCTAAATATGTACCAGTTGTTTTAATTTCTTTTTTCTGAATCTGTGCCAGTGTTTTAGTAGTGATTATATAGCAGGGAACAGAATGAAACTAAGCCTTTGTGCCCTGCAGCTTAGTTTCGACAAACAGGAACTAGACTTTATTTTTATGGTACTTGGGATTTAACCCAGGGCCTTTGAACTGAGCTGTGTCCCCAGCCTTTTTTTTTTGTACTGAGCATCAAACTCAGGACCTTGCACTTTCCAGGCAGGCGCTGTGCTGCTGAGCTGCATCCCCTGCCCAGAGATAGATTTAAATATGTGGTGATAAGTGGTGTGGGTTTAAAAAAAAAAAAAAAAAAAGGGGGCCAGGGACATAGCTCAGTGACACAGTGCCTGCCTGGCAAGTGCGAGGTTATGAGTTCGACTCCTGGTGCCAAACAAACAAAAAAACAAGCCAGGCGCAGTGGCAAATGTCTAACCCAGCACTCTGGAGGCTGAGGCTGTGAGTTTGAGGCCAGCGTACACTGGGAGTTCAAAACCAGCCTGAACTACATAGTGAGGCTCTGTTTCAAACAACAAAAACAAACCAAAACAAGACAGGGAGTGAGATGGAGATGGCGGGTGGGCCGAAGTGCTCTTAGAGCCTTGTCACTGTCCTTCTCAGAGGTCTTTCCCCTCTGTCCCCCGCCTTCTTGATTGCCTTGGTTTGGGGGGGAAGTGAGGAGCAGAGGGGGGCCTTTCCTTGCCCCGAGGTGGGGTGGGGTCTGGGCAGCTGGCTCTGATCTGGGACACCCTGTTCACAGAACATCTTCACCTGGTGCGGGGAGAGGTCCAACATCCTGGAGCGCAACAAGGCTCGGGACCTGGCCATGGCCATCCGGGACAGTGAGCGGCAGGGCAAGGCCCAGGTGGAGATCGTCACCGATGGGGAGGAGCCCAGCGAGATGATCCAGGTTGAGGACACTGGGAGTGGGCTGGGAACCCCTGCTTCTTAGAAAGGCTGGGAGGGACAGCGGTGGGCTGGGGGCACGAGGGTGGTGACAGAGGTGGACAGCAGGGCCTTTGTGGCCGGTTTGCAGGGTGCCTGGGTGTGACAGACAGTGTGTCCCTCTGAAGTGGGTGGCCCTGCACGTGATGGCTTGAGTTTCAAAGCAGATATCCCAGCAAACCTGGACTGCCCTGGGCCCTGCAGGTTCTGGGCCCCAAGCCTGCTCTGAAGGAAGGCAACCCTGAGGAGGACCTCACAGCTGACCAGACCAACGCCCAGGCCGCGGCTCTGTACAAGGTGGGTGCCGCAGTAGCTAGGGGTGGGAGCTTCGCAGAGCAGCTGCGGGCCCAGGGATGAGGAGGAGACCACAGGAAGTGGGGAGGCATATGCAAGGCTGAGGAGAGGAGGATGTGGTGCCTGGTGGAACCTCTGGAAAGAGATAATGCCCTTTGCGTCTCCCCTCTTTAGTGAAGGTTTGAAACCACGGCTGAGCTTTACCCCTTTTGAGCTGTGTGTTCGTAGTTCGGAAACGGCTCATTTCCAGATGCACTGGGCCAGGGTAGGGGGGTAGGGGTGGTGGAGGCGGAATGCAGCAGGCTTCTTGCAGGGCTGAGGCTGTAGGACAGGAGGGAGAGAGGCACTGGGGAGGACTCGGTCACCGTGCCCCAGGCTCAGGGGCACCTGGTGTGGGCTGAGAGCCAGCACTGCGCTGCTTCCCAGGTCTCCGATGCCACTGGACAGATGAACCTGACCAAGGTGGCCGACTCCAGCCCCTTTGGCTCCGAGCTGCTTGTGTCCGACGACTGCTTTGTGCTGGACAATGGGCTCTGCGGCAAGATCTACATCTGGAAGGGTAGGAGGGCTCCCTGAGCCATCTGCAGCTGTATGGCTGGTGGGCTCCTGGCTGTTGCCATTCTGAAATCCTAAAAACATGGCCAGCCTTGAGCTCCCAGTGTCTGCTCCAACACGAAGCCGAGCCCTTCCCTCGGGCACCCCCATTCTGTTTGCTAGTTCTGGGTGGGCCCTGAACTTGTCCCTATGGAACCAGTTCCCCATGGGTTCCAGAACCTCACTTTGAGAACTACTGAGCTAGCCCAGTCCTAAGCCTTTAGTGTTCTGGGGTCCCTGATCCTAAGATTCTGCCTCCTAGGTGTGACAGGATTAGATTTTAGGTAAATTAAATACACTTTATGTGTTAGACTTGCAGAACTTGTTTTTCTAAGAGATTATATCAGCTGGAAAGACACATGCTGTTTTGCAAAAGCCTGTCTGACTCATCTTAACCACGGGAAAATGTTGAAACTGTACTTAGAGCCTGTGCAATCCTGGCAGCCTGGTTGCCTTGAATTCTCAGTGGTCCTCCTGTCTCAGCCTCTGGAGGGCTGTGAGTACAGCTGTGTGCCACCCAGCTTGATTGGCTTTCCTGAGCATGTCTTACCTCCCTAGCCAGACTAGAAGTTTCTCGGAGGCAGGAATGGTGTTTACCTCAGTCTTGATGAAGTAGCATTTGCTCAAGAAATAGCTGTGCAGTGAACCAAAGCTGAGAAACCACCAGCCCCAACCTGGTCATAAAGGGTGAGGCACTGTGTCTAGGGTTGGGTGCACCCAGGCCGGTCACACAGTAGGGACAGAGCAGAGGGGAGCTTCAAGAGAGCTCTGAGGAGGGGTCATGCCCCATAGACCCGATGCCAGGCATGGAGGGTTCCCAGAGGTCCGTGGGAGCATCTCTAGTGCCAAGGAAGAACGTGTCATAGAAAAAGAAAACAGAGGAGAAACAGAAGACTTGGGGGCCAGGAAGAGAAGGGGTGCAGCTAATCACCTCACAGTGGAAGGACAGTTTTTGAGACAGGGTCTCACTATGTCGTGCAGGCAGGCTTCTAATTTGTGGAGATCCTCCTGCCTCAGCCCCCAAGTGCTGGGATCACAGCTGTGTGCCACCATTGTGGGCACTTTTACATATCTTATAGTTACTGGAATTTTGATAGTTGGGCTAGAAAGCAACCACCAATCCATTCATGTCAGTTTCTGTGGAAAATGCCTTCCATTTTCATTACTGTAAAAGCAGGTGAATTCGTCATAGGCTTATTTTGTTGTTTTGAGTACTGGGGATTGAAGCTGGGGCCTGTGAACTGAGCTATAGTCCCAGCCCTTTTTTGAGACAGGGTCTCACTACATTGCCTAGCCTTTGATCCTCCTGACTCAGCCTACCGGAGGCTGAGATTTATAGGCCTGTGCCACAGTATCTGGCTGAGGTTCATCTCTATCAGCAGTTCGTTGCATAGCCATAAGGCCAGTGTAGGCTGCTAGCATTATGGGAGTCAGCCCGTCCACATCTGTGATAAGCCATCTGCCCTGCCTAGTGCTATAAAAAAAGACCTCAAACAGTAGGGCAGACAGCCTCGAAGGGGTGGTACAGGGAGGGAGTCCCAGGCTTTAGTTTGAAGCTTAGGAGAAAACCCATTCTCGCTGAGATGTTCTTAGGGCTTGTTGAGAGCAGAAGGTGCTTGCGGATTTTGTGGCACTGGCAGTGGAACCCAGGGTCTCGTGCTTGCCAGGTAAGTGCTCTGCCACAGACACACCCCCAGCTCCAGACCAGAAGGTTCTGATGAGACCCGGAGCAAAAGAGAAGTTTCCATTAGCTTAGAGCTGCCAATTTGGAAAAAGTCTTAAGGGACTGACTTCGTTATCTCCAAAGGGCTCTTCTGCTTTATAATTTTTAAATTGCCAGCCGTTCTGTGGAGGTGTTTAAGTTTCAAGCACTGGGCATGGCAGTGAAAGTGTGTAACCCCAGAACTCTGGTAGGTTAAGGCAGGAGGACTGCAGGTTGGAACCCAGCCCGGGCAATTTAGCGACTTAGTGAGATCTTGTCTCAAAATAAAAAAAGCTGGAGATGTAGCTCAGAGAGAAGGCCCTGGGTTAAACCTCCAGTGTCAAAAAAAAAAGGGTGGGGGGCAGGGGGTGGCTTTCAAGAAAAATGGGGTGAAGGCTAAAGAGGGTCTTGGCTCTTTTAAAACACACCCTTCCCATGATCCACCAGGGCGAAAAGCTAACGAAAAGGAGCGGCAGGCGGCCCTCCAAGTGGCCGAGGACTTCATCTCCCGCATGCGGTACGCGCCCAACACTCAGGTGAGCAGGCATCCGGGTCCGCGGCCCCACGCCCACGCCCTTTCTGTGGCCTCTGCGCCTCTCAGACGGGACAAGGGGGAGGGAGAACTTTGGACCCAGTGGGGAACAGTGAAGCCCCTGTGCCTCTTACACCCACTGCCAGTCCTTCAACATTTAAAAGCTTGTCTGATTTTTTTTTTTTCTGTTTCTTTTTTGAGTTTCTCTGAGATGGGATCTTGCTTGCAGTTCAGGCTGGTCTTGGATTCACTGTGTAGCTGAGGCTGGCTTCAAATTTGTGGTGCTGAGATTATAATGTGTGCTATGAAGCCCACAGTGTTATTTTTTACGTTACCGTATTTTCAAAGAAGATACTGGGGAGCAAGTAAGGCGTGCTTTTGGATGGCTTGTGCTCCTCCCCCAGGCCACTGTTTCTGACTGCCACTTCCCCTAGCCCCAGGCTGGCGGCTAAGTCACGCCGCTCATCTGTGGGTGATGATAGTATGAGACTGTGTGGCAGGCGTGATGACTTTGTGAGCCGACCTCTTGTCCCTGTCCTGCAGGTGGAGATTCTGCCCCAGGGCCGAGAGAGTCCCATCTTCAAGCAATTCTTCAAGGACTGGAAGTGAGGGTGGGCGACTCCCTGCCTTGCTCCCTACCTCCGCCTGCACCCGCTTTCTCCTCCTCCGGATGCCCCTGCCAATGTTCAATAAAGGAAACAAGTGCCTTCCAAAGCTCTCCTCCTGGCCCTGTTCACCCAGCTCATCCGCATGCTGGGGGCTGAGTCTGAGCAGAGCTGACACTGGCTTTGCAAGACTGAGGCAGAGGAACCAGGGTCCCTGGGCCAGCAGGTCCTGCTGTGTACCAAAGTGGGTGGCCCAGAACCTAGCCTGGGGTCCCTTGCAGTCTGGGCTTCAGTTCGGTCTCATCGTGCCAGCAGGACACTTGTCGCTGTGGGCTTAGAATACATCTCCATCCCAGACATCGATCCCTTGGGGTCTGGGAAGCTCCACGAAGCAGCTTTGAATGAGTGCTCAGGTTGGGGTGCAGCTCAGTGGGGGAGCGGGTACTTTGTGTACAGGGGTGATCAAAAAATATGGTAAATATTAACATTTTAAAAGATGCATGGCATGAAACCCATCCAGCCTCCCCCTCTCTTTGGACACACTTGGCCTGTCCTTAGCACTCTCCAAAGCACTTCCGGAAGTCCTCTGGCAGGAGTGTCTTCAGCTGCACTCTAGTGGCTGCCCCAATGTCCGGAACTGATGGCAAACATGTACTCTTCACGGTCATTTTGACTTTGAGGAAGAGCCGGAAGTCACACAGTGCCAGATCCCGGAATGAAGCAGATGGGGACACTGCGCATACTGTCACAAGGCTGCTCCTTCCTGGGGGGTGGTGCTTGGCAGCAGCATTCACTGTACTTTTGATCCACATCACAAAGACATGAAAGAGGATTTAAAGAACTGCTTCAGAGCAGGGCGAGGCGGCACACACCTGTAGTTCTAGCACCAGGGGGCAGAGGCTCAAGGCCAGTTTAACTTACAAAGTATGACTCTATCTCAAAAAAAAAAGTGTTTCACAAATGTGATCCTGCTGGGCATGATGGTGCATGCTGTAATCTCAGCACTTGGTGCATGCTTGTAATCTCAGGCAGAAGGATTGCTGTGAGATCAAGGCTGGCCTGGGCTACATAACAAAGCCTTATCTTAAAAACCACCAAAAAAATCAAAACAAGGGAAAGTTTGAAGGTGGTTAATGGTGATGTGTCTTGTACTATAATAAAGTTTTTTTTTTTAAATTTCAGTATAGCTGGGCATGGTGGCATATGCCTGTAATCCCAGCATTTGGGAAGCTGAGGCAGGAGGATCATTGTGAGTTTCAGACCAGCTTGGGCTACAAAGTGAGCTTTCAAGGCCAGCCTGAATTGCATAGGGGGACCCTGTCTCAAAAAGACACATTTCAGTATATACCTGTTCTTGATCACACCTACATGACATCCTGGTTTTGATGCCTAGCACCACACATAAAGGTGGGTAGGACAGTTGACAGCTGACCTGAGGCCTGGCTGTTCCTTGCAGGACACAGCCTTGTCTGGCTGATGGGCAGGAAAAGCTCCAGGCTGGAGTGGCCCAGGTCTGGCTCTCACCTGCCTCCCTCCCTGGCGAGCTGCTTTCCCGTCTGCCCTCAGTTCGCATTCTTGTCTTGGGCTCTTGCTGATTTTGGCCAAGGGGCATAGAACCAGCTTCCTGTGGACTCCCTCCCTGTCCTCTCCAGGCTCCTGGTCCTCACCCTGGGCCCTGCAGGATCAGGTACCAGGGTGGTCTTTGAAAAGAGAGAGGAAGTGATGGAGTGGGTCAGGGCTTTGCTGAGTTTAGATTTAGGGTGCATCCTCAGTTTCCCACGGAAAGCGCAGGCCTTTTTCCAAGAAAATACAGATGAAGATCTTTCATGGTGCTGGGGTTTGAACCCAGGGCCTGTGCACTGAGTTAACCCCTCCCTTTTTGTATCTTATTTTTGAGACAGATCTGGCTAAGTTGTTTTGTTTTCCAGGCTGGACTGTGACCCTCCTGCCTCAGCTTCGGCTTTTTCATGTATGCGTGGTCAGTCTCGGCCCACAGCCAGTCTCTCAGCAGTCACAGCTGAAGAGGGAGGGGACTGTCCCCAGCCTGGCACTCGGTGGAACTGAGCCAGAGACTTTTCCTAAGTCCTCCCTGGCCATCTCCCGGGGCTCAGCCAGGCTTGAAAGAAAGGATGGGGTCTTAGTTACCACCTGGCAGAGCCAGCGGGGTAACCTGCAGGAGCACCATGCAGGCAGGAGGCAGGGCCTGCACATTCGGATGACCATCTGTCACCCAATGAGGGGGACAGCAGAGCCCAGCGTGCCCAGAAGCCACAAGGGAAAACCAGCAAGGGCCACCTCGTCCCGCTGCTTTGCTGGGGTCTAACCAGGTCTGGGATGAAAGACTACACACTTGGGTCCCTTATGAGTACAGCAATTCCTTTATTCTAAAAAAAAAAAAAAACCTGCTGGTGTGCAGTGAATTTCCCTGCAGCGAATTTACCTTCCCTCAGGCCAGAAAACGTCCTCAGGCCCGGGCAGCCTCCACAGGAGGACCTGCCACTGTGATGGGGCAGCCCTGGGGGCGCCCAGCCTAGTGCCCATTGCTACACCCTAAAGCACAAGGCAGGAACTAGGGGAGGAGGGGCCAGCATCGGGTGGGAAAAGCCGTCGACTACCCCTGGGCTGTGCTGCCCCCTGCTGGCTGCGGCCACTGTTACATTTTCCTCTTCACAACCAGACACCAGGAGCCCGGTACTGCTGGGGAGTCAGGCTCCGGGTCGGGACTCCCCTTCCGTGTGGAATGTACAAGTGTCAGGATCGGGGTGCCCATCTCACAGCCCACCCACTCCCTCCGAGATCCCTGGGGCCAGCCCTGGGCCTGGAGCCCTGCTGGGAACGAGACCTTACACTGGTCAGTAAGTCTGTGCTCCAGGCAGCCCGTGTGGTGGGCTCAAGCGCTGGGTTCTTCGGGCTGAGGCTGTTTCTCCAGCCAGGCCCAGGGCGTCCTAACCTCAGCTGCGGTGGCAGGAAGTGGCCAGCCCACCAGGGAGCGTGGGACATGGTTTGGCACTTGCCCTCCTAGCTCCCTGCGGCCCAGCGCGTAGGTAGGTGCTATCCGCCTGTCATGGGATTGCTCAGACGAGCCCTGAGTCTTCAGATGCACGAGGCTGCAGGTCACACAAGCCCGTGAAGGCGAGGTCCTTGTCGTGAGGGCCTTCGGGCCCAGGGTACTTCTGTAACCCCAGCAGGGAGGCTTGTCCCTCTGACAGCTGGGCCAGGTATACCTCCAGGCTCTTGAGCAACCGCCGGGGGTTCTTCTTGGCCCACACTTCCAAGTCTGGAACAGAGGACAGGAGCGAGGCTTAGGGAGCTTTGGACAGCACAGTAGCCGGCACCCCCAGACCAGCAGCTCCACTGAGCCGCCCGAACTCTATTTGTAACAGAGGCACAAGAGTCTCCAAGGATGGAGAGCACTGAGGATGGAAAGGGGAGGATGAGGAGCCAGAGAGAGCCCAGGGACCATGTACTCCCCCACCTGCGCAATCTCAACTCCGAAGAGCCCACCCAGCTGCTGGACCCAGCGTCCAGGCTTTGATTCAGCACATGTGACTGTCACCAGTGTATGACCTGGGGAGGGGACCAGCAGGCCGCTGGCGGTGGGCTGATGGATGCAGCTGGGAGAGGACATTGTGGGCTCTGGCCCCGGGCATGGGTGCTCAGAGATGGACGAACCTTTGAGGACAAATCCTGCATCAGAGATGGTCTTCTTCTGGGTCCTCCAGATGTGTGCAAGGCGGAGGAAAGTGGCGGCATAGAAGCTGTTCACCACAGGGATGACCTTCCGCTGCCGGTTACACTCCCTGCGGGCCAGACAGCTGACCCCTGGTTTCCTCCTGCCCTGCCTCCCGGTCCCTCAGGCAGCCAGCCCAGCCCAGGAGACCCCCACCAGTGTCCAGGGGTCATGAGATGGGCTGGGTGATGGGACATGGGGATTCTACCCAGGCCCGAGGGAGCTCACAGGGAGGAACAGAGAGAGGAGGACTGGGCAGGGTCTTGCTGGACTCACCTGGAGAGACACTCTTCCCTCAAGGCCTGGATGGCCATGCGCGTGATGTTCACAGACACCAGGCAGAAAGGGAATTGCTGGAAGGGAGTGGAGTGGGTCAGCGGCCACTGTCCCTGTGCTTCGTCATGAGGGGCGGCTGGTACCTTGGTGCTGATGCTGTTTCCCCAGTAGCCGGCCCTCCCCTTGAAGATGAAGCTGAGGCCGAGACCGCCAGCAGCATTCCCGAGGCACACCTGAGGTCTCTACCCCAGAGCCCACGTTCATGACCCCAGTTTTCCTGTCCTCGAACGTCCTGAGCCCTTAGCGCTCCCTGGCTTTCACCAGCTCCCCCAACCCCCGTTGCCTGCACAGCATGTCACCCCTACAGCTGTGATGAACATCACAGGAGGAGGGAGGCTGTGTTCTCAGGCTGCACGGGTCCTTTTCTGTTTGCTTTGAGACAGGATCTCACTGTGTAGCCCAGACTGGACTCCAACTCGTGGTGACCCTCCTGCCTCAGCCTCCAGAGTGCTGGGATTACACACGTGCACCACCACACCCAGCCTCTGTAGACCCTTTCTCTGGACTTCTGGTTACCTGGCTGCTCATCCAAAAGCAGCCAGGAGGGGTGCAAGGAGGTGGGAAGGCATCCTTGACTTGCCAGTGCTGATAGGGGCCCCCAGAGCGGGCGTGCAGGCACTGCCCTGAGGATCCAGTGCTTTATTTTAGGGAGGGCAAGTTCCTTCTTGTTATTTAGTAACAGTAAAACAAAACAAGCGTGACTTCAACATGGAAAGGGGCTCTGTCCACGGAACCTGCAGACAGCACTGGTTACTTCCATAAGCGCGTATTTCCCGAGAGGGAGCAGAGACCAGTGCGTGCCTCAGTGCAGAAACAAACCATAGAGGCTGAGGGCTCCTGAGAAAAGAACACTGTTACATTTGAGTACGTGCCCAGTGTCACATGTGCTCGGTAGCTGCTGCACTGCAGTGCATCTCTGACAGAGTGACTCCATCACTGTAGACGGTTTTGACCGCACTGGCCTGGCTGCCTGCTAGCTGTGTGTCCTGGAGAGTCACCACCTCCGGGATACTCGGCCTCTCCAGATCTCAGCACCAAAAACGGAAGGAGCTTGGAGTGTTGTGTGGAAAAAAGTTAACGTGGCAGGCCTGAAATTGCTGTCCTTAGAGTCCTGTTCACCGGTTTGGCCCACAGCTGGCATCTGGGAACTTGATTATTATTTTCATTTATTTATTTTGCTGTACTAAGGATCAAATTCAAGGCCTCTGTACTGAGCTACATCCCCAGCCCTTTTTTCTTTTGGGATAGGGTCCTACTAAGTTGTTCAGGCTGGGTTCAAACTTGAAATCCTCCTGCCTCAGCCTCCCAAGAGTGCTGGGTTTACAGATGTGCACCACCATGCCAGGCTTGAGAATCTGAATTTAGAGAGATGAGTGGCGCACTGTTCCTGAAATGCCCGTGAACCAGGTTTGTGCTGAACACCTGCTTTCCCCCTGTGATTCTGGAATTTGAGTCTCTGCCAGGGAGACGGCACCTCCATGACAGGTGACAGGGAAACCCTGGGCACTGAGCCTCCAATAGAGCTTCCCTGACTGGTATGTGGCACGCGATTGGATGCTGGAGAAATACTGTACGGTGCCATGTTTCTAGACAGAAACCAGAAGGGGCAGCATCACCGGAGCGCCAAACAGGAGCATAAAATCCCGGTTGTTGACTTCCACAGGAGGCCGCTTGGATGTGAGCACCTGGCTTCCCGTGGACTTGGTTCTGTGCATGGCGCCCCTTTACTGCCTCTGTTCACTCTGTGCTCACTTGTGCTGTGCACATCACCATGCGGGGTCCTCAGGGCAGGTCACTCCACCGAGGGATGGCCTCAGGCCCCACCCCAGCCCCACACTGGGTGGAGCTGTCACTAATCATTGGCAAAGCTGTGGTACGAGCTCCACCATCTGCAGCTTACATCATCTGTTACCTCCTGTCGTGCCAGGATCACTGTGAAGGCTGCTTAGGGTTGGACACTGCCTGCTTCTCCGGGCCACAGGGGAGGAACACGGTCAGCAGCATCGCCGCCTTGTCTGTCCGCCTCCTATCAGATTCCCTGCCTGAGACTGCCTCTCCTCTTCTTCCAGTATAGAAACAAATGTGGGGCCAGGAACAGGGAGCAACATACAGGAGGATCTAAACGTACTGTTCCACCACTCAAACAGTCTTACAAAGTCCGCCTGAAAAATAGCGAAAAACTGGATTTCAGACCTAAATGTCTCTTTTCTCCAGTATTTTCCTCAGTCCTGAACAAGGCTAGGCAGAGTAGGACACTGGCCATGCCTGTGTTTCAGGAACTGACCCAAAGGCAGCAGAGCAAATCAGAGCCAGCCACTGTGTCTCCCCTGATCACTGCTGCTTGATGGGCTGCGCTGCACGGAAGGCTGAGGCAGGGAGGTGGGAGCCTCTTCTGTGGGGATGTCTAGTTGGCCGCACTGCCCAGAGGCCCTGGAGCGAGCCCCCGG
This sequence comes from Cavia porcellus, assembly GCF_034190915.1. Lineage (NCBI taxonomy): Eukaryota > Metazoa > Chordata > Mammalia > Rodentia > Caviidae > Cavia > Cavia porcellus. The sequence continues at coordinate 37,672,515 of NW_026947501.1, read as the reverse complement.
CTGAGAGGCACCATGTACAGGGCGCACTGCCAGGCCTGGTGGCGGAAATGCGAGCTCCAGGCCCAGGCTTCCCACTGCTGAGCCCCAGCCATGTGCAGACACTAGCTCTGTGCTAGAGAGAGGTTCACCAGGCTCTTCCTGCCTCCGTCTCTCACGGGGCTGTCATGGGGACGGAATGAAACAAATCTCAGAGCACTCCATGGCTGGTGTCTGAGTCAGCGTTACGATAAGGGGCTCTCTTGTCTGCCACCAAGACACCACTGTGCCTGGCCACTTGGTGTGGCCACGCTGTGCCACTGCTTCTCTGGGCCCTGGCTGGAGCCCTTGCCTGTGGCTGGGTGTGGAGTCCAGGAGTCCCTATGTGTGATGCATGTGGATACTGGGGCTGCAGTGGCTGGGATTGGTGTGGGCAAGCACAGTGTCCCCTATCGCCACCCTAACCTCATGGATGGCCTCTGAAAACCCTGTGTTGTGGAGATTCTGAAGGGCTAGGAGGCAAGTTTTTAACATTAAACACTAGAACTACCAACTGGGTGCAGGACTCTGTGCTCAGCTATTTGGGAGGCTGAGACGGGAGGATGGCTGGAGCTTGGGAGTTTGAGATCAGCCTGGGAAACACAGTGAGGCTCCCCGCCCCACTCCCAAAACTGGTGGGTGAAAGTCTGAGGATTAACAGGACATTTGCACAGTCTCCCAGTGTTTTTCCTTAAGATAGTTATGAATTACATGGGGAAAACAGAAACTTAACATGGAGAAACCTAGCAGACACTGCCACCCAGGTGATCAAAGCCAGATGTGGCAGCACACATCTGTAATCCCAGCACTTGAGAGGCTGAGGCAGGCGGGTCACCACAAGACCTAAGGTCACCAGCCTAAACTACATGGTGAGATTCCTTCTGCAAAAACCAAACACCAATGAACAAAGCAACCCAAGCTATCAAGGTCAACATCACTAGAGTAAAGACGCCCTGACAGTCCGTGTACCAGGCAAGCGCTCACTTCGGTGGTACTTTGGCCCAAACTGCATGACCTCTATCTAATTCCAGATGCAGAGGACTGTGGTAGGAGCTGAGCAAAGACTGCAGCTCGGTTAACAATTAGCTTTGACAACTGTCCTGTGGTTGTGTGAGATCGAGATCGTTATTAGGGTGAGCTGAATTTAGGGCCTGTGGGAATGCTCTGTGCTGCTTCTGCACCTTTTCTGTAAATCTGCAATTATCCCAGAATGAAAAGTGAAGCTGGGCACAGTGACGCAGGTGCATAATCCCAGCACCCGGGAGGCTGAGCGAGAGGACGGCAAGTCGCAGCCCAGCCTGAGCAACTAAGTGATTCTAGCTCAAAATCAAAAAATAGAAAAGGGCTGGGAAAGAAGCTCCGTGTGAAGGCCCTGGATTTAATCCCTAATACCCCCACCCCACCCCACCCCAAATAACCCCAACTCTTCAGGAAGCTGAGGCAGGAAGATCACAAGTTTGAGAACTCAGTGAGACTGGGAACGAAGAGCTGGGATGGGGGGTTCAGTGGTGAAGCACCTCGGGTTTCAGATCTGAGCTAAATCCCCAGCCCCTCAAATCCAGTATCACACACAAAAAGAGCACCTTGGTCAAACGCTATGCTCCTCCAAGAAACTCTGACCCCACAGGAAAGTCAGGGATCCCAACACCACCCACTTCCTTCAATGCTCAACTTTACTGTCCTCCTTATTTATCTTGAATGCGCCAAGACCAACTCCTTTTATTCTCTGAACCCCTTCATAGGAACTGCACAAGTAGCCTCTTCTCCCCTGGCTCACTGTCAAGGGTCTCCGGCAGGCTCCGGGTGACCTGTGCTCTGCCCCTATTTTCTATTTTTTTTTTTTGTCTTTTTTGTTTTTATCAGTACCAGGGATCGAACTCACGACTGCCTGCTTACAAGGCAGGCGCTTATGCCGCTGAGCTAAATCCCCAGCCCCCCCTATTTTCACCTCTCCCCGACTCCCGGAATCGTGCCACCGTGGGCCTGGCACAGCAGAGCTCAGTGTGCAATGCTCCCAGCACAACAGTGCTGCCGTCCCTAGCTGATGTCCCTATAAATCAGAATTTAGCCTCCTGAGCACCTGCCTCTGTGAGAAGGTTTCTGGGCGGCACTGCCAAGCCCTAGAGGCCTTTCTCCCTGCTCCCCCCCGCCATCACTGGACTTCTCCCCGCTCTCCCCTCCGAGGTGCAGCTCTCATTTTCCTGTTGTCAGGTGATACTGCCCACCTGCACCACTGCTGTCCATCTGAAATCACTACAAACCGCTCTTCCCCAGAACCACCCCATTTTTGGTTCCCTTTGGCAACAAAATTCCTTGAAAAGTTGTTTACATTTGGGCTGGGGATTTAGCTCAGCAGCATATCTCCCACCCCCATCCATTCTTACACTCAATCCACAGCTGAGCCTGTGTCTCTGACACTCACTGAAATATTCCCAGCAGGGTCACTCAGACAGCAGCTCAGGGCTGATGCTCCATCCCCTCCGCTCACACCTCCCAGCCCCTGCCCCCAGGGTGCCTCTTCCTTCCCCTGGGCACTCATCCCCTGGAAACGTTCCTCCAGTCCATGACTTAATGGCCCATCTGCATCAGTGGTGCCCACTCAGGGCTGAGTACAACTCCGGACACTGGGTCGGCTCAGAGCTTCTGATCTGTGAGGTTTGGAGAGGGGCCACACACATGAGGTCCAACTCTTTTTAATTGCTATTTTATTTTGAGACAGGGTCTCACTGTGCCCCCCAGACTGGCCTCAAACATGTCATCCTCCTGACTCAGCCTCCCTGGGAGGATTACAGGCATGTAGCACACCTGGCCAGACGTGCATGTCTAACAAGCGGCTTCTAGTCTGAGGATGGCATCTTCAGAGCCACGTATGCTGCCAATTCCCTTTCTTTTTTTTGAGACAGGATCTCACTGTGCAGTTCAGGCTGGCCTTGAACTCACAGCAGTCCTCCTGCCTCAGCCTCTTGAGTTACTGGGATTTTAGGTGTGCACCACCATGCCTGGCTAATAATTCCCTAATTTTAATCTCTAGCCCACAACTTTCCCCCAATTCCACACACACAGCTCACTGACCTCTCCACTTACAAGTCTGAAGATCTCTGAACACATATGACACAGCTGAACCCTCAACGTGCTCCTTCTTACCAACTGATGGGAACTCTATCTTTCCCCTTGCTCAGGCTAAAATCGTTAACTTCTTTCTTCATCCCAAATCCGTATCTACTCCATCGGAAAAAACCATGCTGGTTCTATTCTCTTACGCTTGTGCATGCAAGACTCCATATACGTAGCATCTGACCACTTGGCATCACTGCCTGTGAAAATACCCTGGTCCAAACTACTGTCACCTCTAATTTGAATTATTATGAAAACCCTCCTCAGCATGGGGGCACACACCTGAAATTCTAGCTACCAGGAGGCAGAGGCAGGAAGACTGAACGTTTGAGGCCAGCCTGAGCAACTTAGCAAGACCCTGTCTCAAAATAAAAAGGAATACGAATGCAGCTCAGTGGTGAGAGGTTGCCTAGCACACAGCAGGCCCTTGGTTAGGTTCCTTGGACTGAAACAAAAAAATGTAAGCTGACTCAGGTATGATGGTGCAGATCTGTAACCCCAGCACTGTGGGAGGCTGAGGCAGGAAGATCCCAAGTTTGAGTCCAATCTGGGCAATTTAGTGATTAAGCAACAGACTGTGTTTCTAACAATAAATAAATAAGGTTGGCAATGTAGTTCAGTGTTTGATTCCCAGTATTGGGGAGCAGGTAGTGGGTCCCCCTTTGACTTAGTGTACAACCCACAGTTCTCATGGCCTGCAAGGCTCTCGTCACTCTGCTGGCTGTCTCTGTGGCTTTCACTGTGCCCTCCCTGTTTTTCCCCTCCTGCTGGCATCCCTGGCAGGGCCGCATACCCTGCCTTTGCTCTGGCTTCTCCTGCTTTCTACAGTGTTCTTCCCCAAAGGCTGCTTGGACACCAGGCTACGTCCTCCAAGCTCAGCTCAAGCCTTGGTTTGTGTCTCACGGGGGCTCTGCTGATGCCCCATGAAATACCACAATGCCCCTCTTCTCCTGGCCTCCTGAGTGCCCATCACCCCCCCCACACACACACACACACTCCTCCTGTCGTCCTCTGTGACCGATGTAGGTCAGTACCCACTTCCTGCAGGGCCAGTGGAAGCTGCTGTCCCGTGTCTCTGCTGGAGGATCTCAGGCTGGGCTGTGCACTGCTGGACCCCGAGAGCCAGAAGTACCTGGCACGGGGTTGCTAAGTCAGCCTTCACTCAGTAAGTAAGTGAACCCCAGGTCTTATGAATCCGGATGGACACATGGAAGGACTCAGGTCAGGTGGCCTCAAGTGTCAGGGAGTTGACACTCCCTGGGAAACTATTGGCCAGAAGGCAGGGCTGGATAAAGAACAAGAGGCCACCAAGGCCACTCTGGCCCATGAGTAAGTCCCTAGGTCACCTGAAGGCCGGCTCTTCCCTTCAGGGTCAGGAGAGGCTACCACCACCATGCGAGGACGTCCCCGGAGAGCATAGGGCAGAAGCAGCAGCCTCACGGTGTGCCTAGTGTGCCGCACATTATCCCACCTGATTTTCCCATGAGCCACCTAAAGTCTCATGCCTTCCATCTGCAGATGGGGATTCCAGGGCTCCAGGCTGCTGAGGAACCGGCTGGAGACCACAGCTAACGGAGATGGAGCTCAGACCCAGCACAGGCCAGGCCGACAGGAAAGCCGTTCCTGAGCATCCTCAGCACTGGGAGAGCAGTGAGGTCCTGGCTGCAGGCCTCGCTCCACACCCTCTCCTGTGCATCCCACCGAAGCCCACCTGGATATGGTGATGAGACAGGCAGAGAATCTCCCGGGCCATGAACAAGGTCTTTGAGTCCATCACCAGGTACAGCAGGTGCAGGAGGGCGAGGAAGCCTGCCCCTCTCAGGTCCGTGGCTGGATTTGCCCCTATAAAGGAAACCCCACATATGCTGGTGAGCTGGGATGCACCAGGCCTGCTCTACTGAGCTCTGGCATGTAGTTCAGGGTGGCCTTGAATTCAGTGTGTAGCCAGGGCGTCCTCAAACTCAAGGTGATCCTCCTGCCTCAGCCCCCTGATGTTACAGTGATTACAGGCATGTGCTACTATGCCGGGCTGGGTTTGGCAGCATTATAAGGAGAAGAAGAGAGATCTGAGTTGACACATAGTGCCCTGTCTTGCTCTGTGATGCCCTCCCACATGTTACACTGCAGTAAGAGACCATGAGGAGATCAAGCAGGTACTGTGCCATGCTCTTGGGCCTCCCAGCTTCCAGAACCATAAGCCAAACAACTGTTTATAAATTACCCAGGCTCCAGTATTTTGTTATAGCAACCGAAAATGGACTAAGGGCAGATCAAAAAGCCACCAAAAAAAAAGCCTCTTTCTCTAGCCAAAGTGCCAGGAAAGGGGGGGCCTAGTAAGACAGAACATTTTAGACAGTATCCACCCTACTGCAACCGAACAGCACAGAGAGACGGGGTCCCCTCCCACTCCCCCTCAGCAAAGGCAGGGTGGGAGCCTGGATCCCACTCTGGCCTGACTGTAGAGAGGGTCCTGAAGTTATACCAGCCGTGTCACAGCAGAGAAGTGAGTGGGTCAGCAGAGGTCAAATGGGACAGCCAGGGAGGTGATGCCCTCTTTCCCCAGCTGGCATGGTATTGCTAAAATGAAGAGCAGAAATAAGGTCTACGGTCTCACAAGATCACACTCCCAAGTCTCCAAGATCTAACGGAAAATCACATGCTACCTACAGCAGAACCAGGACACTCAGGTTGGATGAGGAAAGGCACTCAACAGCCACCAATACTGAGATAATACAGATTTTGGAACGGTCTGACAAGACTGTATTATTTTATTTTTTTGTGGTACTAGGGATCACGTCCATGCCATGTAAGTAGTCTGCCACCGAGCTGCAGCCCCAGATCCTGACATGGATTTTAAAGGAACTATGACAGGCAGAATAATGTCCTGCTTCCAAAGATACCCACATCCTAATCCCCGGAACCTGGCTGCATGGCTTAAGATCGCAGGTGAAATTAAGGTTGCTCATAAACAGAAAGGGAGACTATCCTGGGACATATGGGTGCCCCTGTAATGAGAAAGAGCCATAAAAACAGAAGAGAGACGCAAAACCACAGAGCCACACAAAGCACGAGACACAGGTGTGGACTGAGGCTCAGAGAGACACTTCCGGGTTTGAAGGCAGAGGAAGGAAGGGAACCTTTTGGAAGCTGCAAAAGGCAAGGAAATGGATTTTCTTCTAGAGCCTCCAAAGGGCGATGCAGCGCTGCGGACACCTTAATCTTCTCTCATGAATCCTCCTCAGACTCCTGAACCTCAAACCTGGAAGATAACAGCACTGTATCTATTTTTTTGGTTTTTTGTTTTTGTCTTTTTCCTTTTTATCGGTACCGGGGATCGAACTCATGACTGCCTGCTTGCAAGGCAGGCGCTTATGCAGCTGAACTAAATCCCCAGCCCCAGCACTGTATCTATTAAGGCATTAAGTTTGAAGAAATTTGTTACAGCAAGAGTAAAAATTACTGCAGCAGTCATGAAATGCCTTTAGTAAGCAATTTTCGGTGGATATATTTACATAGACTTGGACAATACATTATACCTATATATATGGCACATTTATTTATATGTGTAGTGTTGGAGATTGAAACTAGGGCCATACACGTGTTAGCCAAGCGCTCTAGCACCAAACTACATGCCCAGCCATTTATTTAATTTTATATTTGTAATTTTAAGACAGTATCTCTCTAAACTGTCCAAGCTGGCCTCAAATGTGTGATCCTCTCACCTCAGCCTCCTGAATAGCTGGGATTACAGGTGTTTCCCCCCATGTGCTCTCCTGCTGAGGATTGCCATGATTTTGAGACTGGCCCAACAGCAGAGTGAAACCCTGTCTCAAAAAGACTCACCAACCAACCAACAAATAAATACACAGGCACACATACACACACACACAATCACAGGACAGGTTCAGCAGGAGAAGGGAGATAAAAGAGGAATCTGCAGCTAGGAGTGGTGGTGTACGCCTGTGATCCCAGCACTTGGGAGGCTGGGACAGGAGGATCGAAGTGAGTTCAAACCCAGCCTGAGCTGTACGACTAGACCTTCTCTCAACAACAACCAAAGAGGAATCTGTGAATGCAAAGACAGAACAACAGAAATTATTCAGTTTGAACAACAGGAGAGAAAACAAAACAGTCAAGGCAGATAAAACCAGGTGGGTCAGAGCCTTCGAGTGCTCTGCGGCTACAACAACGACTTTAAACAATGAACCGAGACCTGACTTTCCCCTTACCTGAGTCCCACAAGAAAGGAGAAAGTGTGGGGCTAAAGACGTCTTCAAAGAAAGCATGTCTGGAAATTTACCAGATTTGGCAAAAGACACAAACCTACAGATGGCAGCCGACCCCACGCAGGATCCACTGCAGAGAGCCACGCCGCGCCATGCCACAGAGTCCTGAGGCCTGCAGGCAAGTGGACGGCCATGAAAGTAGAGGCAAAAACAGCTCTTTATTCATGAGGGACAGATTCAGCAGAAAGCAGATTTCTCTGGAGGAACTAAGGAGGCCAGAGGAGGCAGCACATCTTCAAGAGCTGAAAGAAGAAACCTGGATGAACTCTGTACCAGCGAACCCCGAGAGAGGGGAAATCAAGACACTGTTGGATGAAGGGAAGCGCACGGCATCAATGTCCAGCAGACTAAGAGTGGCTGAAGGAAGGGTTTGCAATGGCAAGACGGCGATAAACAGGGAGCTCAGGGATGCCAGGAAGGAGGAACAATGGCAAGCATGAAGCGACACCCCTGTCCCTGCAGAGGGTGGTTTCCTTTCCGCAGCACTAGGGACGGTCTGCAGCGCTTCAGCACGCGAGGATGGTGCTCTGCCACTGAGCTAGGTCTCCGGCCCTTCCAGCAGCTGCTAAAATCATGTTTGATGGTCAGAACAAAGACTGTAACATTATAAACAGGACAATGTGCAGAGAGGACATACTAAAGACACAGTCCAGATGAGGAAGACAACAGGGCTTGAAAGCCTGTCAATACCAACAAACATGAGGATATAGCATTTCTCTTCAGGCTGGTGTGGTGACTCACGCCTGCAATCCCAGCACTCGGGAGGCTGAGGCAGGAGGACTGTTGTGAGTTCGAAACCAGCCTGGGCTACAACGTGAGCTCAAGGCCAGCCTGAACTGCGTAGAGAGACCCTGTGTCAAAAAGACTAAAAAAAAAGAAAAAGATAAGCAAGTCAGATTTCCAGTTTTATCACTTCAGTGCTTTCCAGCTCGTGCAAACATTTTACAACAGCTTGTGTGGCCACCAAGTGATCTTTCTTCCTGTCACCCTTGTACTATTGTGTCCCTCTCACTCACACTCCTTGCTCTCTTCCTTTCTTTTTTTTTTTTTTTTTGTGATATGGTCTCCCTACCTAGTTCAGACTGGCCTTGAACTCGAGGTGATCCTCCCGCCTCAGCCTGTCAAATGCTGGGATTACAGGTGTTCAGCACCATCCTTGTGTTTCAAATGCTGAAAGTACACTACACCTCAGGCCTCCCCTAGATGTCCCTCCTTGTGCTGCCAGCCATGCTGGACACTGTAGTCTCGCTCTAGTCCTGACACCAGAGCAACAAGCCACTTCTCTTACCCTGGAAGCCCAGGTCCTCCCAGTGGTCTCCGTGGAGGGCGCAGTCAAACCTGGAGCCGGTCAGCTTCCGGTAGATGGTCTGGAGGACTCGGCCGTGCACTGGGTCTTGGCTGTCCAGGCCACCTGCCCCGAAACACACCCACACTCTGCCTGACTGAACCCCAGGGGAGGACTGGGTGCATCAGGAGAACAGAGCTCACCCACCAGCACAGCAGATGCAAAGCCCTGGTTTGGCCTCAGCCTCGTGGGCCGCTCCTCCTGACCACATGCAGTGCCTGCCCCGCGGCATCCCGTGCACTTACTCACACTGAGCAATGGTCAGGACCAAGTCCCTCTCTTCCCGAAGGCCCTGGTGGAGCTTTGGAGGCCCAAACAGGCAGTGCCGGAGGGCAGCGAGCCCAGTCCTTCGAATGGTTGGCTGGATTCTTTTCTAGAGAGGAAATTGGCGCCATGGGCAGAGCGCTGGCTTCCCCTCCCTTGCTGATCTTACCACTGGCCTCGGACCTGTTCTCTTCCCCCAGCTGGGAATTGTCCTCAGGGCTACAGAAGCGGGCAGAAGCTGTGAGGCACCCGCTGGGTCCCCACACACAGGCTCTTCCAGCTCCTGGGCTCCTTGCAAGGAGAGAGATGCCCTAGGCACGGCACCACCAGCCAGCCCTGTGCCCTTGGTCCTCTGGGCTTGTCCAGCACTAGCAATGCCGCCAACTCCCAGTAGGGCACAGACGCACAACTGAGGGAGGCCCTTGTGTGGCCAGAAGAAAGCAGGCCTGGACACCCAGCAGGGCTGCCTCAACACTTCCTATGCTGTCCCTTTCTCTCTAAAGCCCTGAATTATACAGTCTAGCATCTCCTCAGCTTCTGGTGGGAAGGCCAGGGGGAGAGGAACTTGGTGGACCCCTGGAGAGATGCCTTTGAGGGGAGCAACAGCCTTGGGTCCTGACCAGCACCTTCCCAGCCTCGTGGCTGGGCCATCCTTAGATTACGATTTTGGCAGCTTCTGGCCCTTGGGACCCTATCAACCATCTCAATTTCCATCTTCAGCCTCTCCTGCCTGAATCAGATTTTAGGTTGAAGATCTGACTGACATCTCTTTCCGCTGAACTTCCTACTGTCACTCAAGACAGCCTAAAGAGCTCCTCGGCTTTTATTCTCCCAAATATTCGTCATCATAATAGTTTTTAAACTCCTAAATGGCTCCTGGCTCTTTGAGAGAATTTTTATCCACTGGCCATGAATCGCTCAGCTCCCTGGACAGCTTGCTTCCTCTCCAAGGGCTACCTGGCCCTTGATTCCTATGAGCGAAGAGCGGGGACAAGTGACAAGGCCATATGGATTTCCTGGGCACAGTCCCACCAAGGCTACCGGGGCCCTGCACCAATTATGAGTCCTTGGCCACTTGTGACCCCGGGCCCCGAGATTTCTCAAGTCTGGCTGGGCCCTCAACTGGAAGCCTCCATCTTGCTTGTCCAGTGTCCGACCTTGGTGGGGAGAAGGCACTCGCTCAAGACCCCGAACCTCCCTTCCCCTGTACCTTGAAGGAGGAGAGGTCCAGAGTTTGAAAATGCTGCAGGGCCTCGGAGAAGGAGATGAGCTGCCCTGGCTGCTCTGAGCTGGCCTGGCTCCCTGGAGGAAAGGGGAACACGCCTGAGGGTTAGACGCAGTAGTCATTCTGACAGTGGACAGTTACTGAGGGCCCTCTTGTTGTGCTCTCCAAGCTAAGCACTGGCTCCCAGCTAGAGGGCACTCACCTACACTCCAGCCCATTCCCTTCTAGGGAGCTGGCATTATGCACTGCCGCCTCTCTTGGACTAGGCTATTTGAAGTCTTGCTCACTGCCTGTGCAATGGGGGGACAGACCTGTCCTGCCAGGTGCTCCCTAACTCCACATGGGGGAGCAAGTCACTGCATGAAGGAGGCGCTCACATAGGCGTGTGCCACTGATTTGGTCGGGGGGCCCTTCCTAATCACTACGATGTCCCTTCTCATGCCTGTGCAGGACCCCTCACCTCATTATAGCCCAGATGGAATGAACTCATCATCAATGATTCAGGCTGACACCATTCACCGGAACCCCTCCCTGAAGCTCAGCAGGGCTCAGACCTAAGCCAGCTCCAGGCTCCACCTCCCACAGCTCTGTCCAAGCCTGGCAGGAAGGGACTTGAGACAGCTTCCATGCAGCCTTTGGAGCCCTCTAGCAGATGCCTTTAGCCCCTTCCCGAGGATCCTGCTTGTTCAGTGTGCAGCCTGACCAGGCGCATGCCTCTCTCCTCCTGCCCACCCTGACACCTCCCGAGGCTGACTCTGACCAAGGGACCCTGGCGAGGAACGCTGTGTTCCCTCGGGCTGGGCAGAAGGTGGACAGGGTGGTGACCCTTCCCACTGCACTCCTTCCCATTCCCTCTGCAGGCAGATGGCACCACCTTTGGGTTTGAGAAACAGCCCTTAGGTCACACAGGTAAAACAACAACACTGAAGAACTGTGTCTCCTAGTGCTCAAGTCACAGTCAGTCCCATGTGGGGACGGTGCCCTTGCTAGCCGATGTGCCGTGTGGCCATGGCACCATTCCCATAGTTACCTGCCTCTGGCTGGATGGTGTCCACAGCCTCCCACTCCTCTTGGGCTCTGAGCACCTCTGGGCTTACAGCTGCAGTGGGGTGAGAAGGAGACCTTGTAAGATCGAGGTGTTTTGGGGCCACTGTTGCAGACCCCAGCCTTGGCCGGCTGCCTTGAATCTCATCACCTCCTATTACTCTTCACATGGAAGCCAGAGTGAGCTGCTTCTTTTTTTAAAAAAATCATTATTTTTTGTGTGTGTATGTGGTGCTGGGGATCAAACTCAAGACCTTCTGCATTCAAGGCAAGAGCTCTACCACTGAGCCACATCCCCAGCCCTGAGTGAGCTTCTGAAGGGCAGCTCTGACGTCCCCACCTGCTCTTCCAAACTCTCTGAGGAGTCTCCCTAACCCTCACGACAGAGCCCACACTCGACAGCACAGCGCCCGAGTCAAGTCCCTGAACAGTTCCAGGGCTGAAGAGGAGGCTGGAGTTCTCAGGGCTCTCTGTCCTCTCCCTCCTTGGAGCCTCCCACAGCCCTCTGCGTCCTCAGTCCCGAGCCTGCGGTGCAGCCCCTCCTCATCCCTATCTCTCTCACCCAGTGCCTTCTCAGCTACTTCAAGTGGATTGCAGACATTGCTGTGTGAGGTGCAGATGCTCAGTGATTACTGCAGGGGGTACCTCACTCTCCCACTAGGCCGTGATCCAGATCAGCCCCTCTCTGCCTCATTATCTTGGCTGAGGCCCTCACATGATGAGAAACTACCAGGCGAGGGTGATGGTGCTTAGAGGTGGGGCCTTTGGAAGTGGTTAGTGTTAGCGTCATCAGGTGGCTCTCCCATGATGGCACACTGGTGGCTTCACAAGAGAGACCAGAGGGGACACCTGTGATGCCCTTGCACCAGCTACCACCAAGGATCCATCACCAAAGGCAGCCCTGTGACCCTAGAATACTCATAGTTATGAGTACAAACAAACCTCTTTTCTTTACAAAGCCTCAGGCATTTTGTTACAGCAATGAGAAAATGGACTAAGACAGAGAACATAATTGCAGGTTAAATAAAATGCTACCAAACACTAGTAGAAAATGAGGAAGAAAAAGGGGAAGCAGTGGAGGAGAGTTTCCAAAAGCACATTGGAAAGCCAAACTGTGTATAAATTAGGTATCTGCAAAGTTTCCACAAAAATTAGCCGAATTTCTTCAGCAAGTTACTCAATCGACTGGGACTCCTTTGAGGCTGCTGCCTGGTTGAGGCAATCCTCCAGCCTCCTAGGAGAGTATGAGGGGCAAAGCTGAGGACTCAGTAACTGTCAGCCGTCATGGGTGCCACAGCTGAGGGCTTGGCGCTGGCAGGGCAGGGACAGTGCGCAGCGAGATGGGTCCAGGGTCCTGAATGTCTGACCTCCCTGCCTTCACCCCTCACCTACATAGTTTCACTGGTGCCTCGCCCTTCCATCTCACCTACAGGCAATGGGGCCAATCTCGGAGCTGACAACTCCTCAACTACACCCAACCGGATCAAAGACAGAGAGGCAGGTGCAGGGATCTGCTCTCACAGACCCTGGCCAACACGAAGTGCAGGGTCTCAGCTGGCGGTATCGAGCTGGTGGCCAAAAGGGCAACAAATGCTTGAGCCAGGTGAGAGCTTTTCCTGGCCTCTTGGAACAACCCAACTCTGAAAGTGACTGACACAAAGACCACTTTCCCTGACACATGGGAGAACACAGGATGGGGGACAAAGCTTCAGGACATTAACAGGGCTCATGTCAGAACAGCCCTCTTTCCCCCCGTTTTAATTTCCTCCTTTGGCCTCTTCTTTTTATTTTTATTTTTTTCTTCCATTTTTTTAAACTGAAGAACAATGGTGATTGAATCAGTCTATTAATTCAAATTAGCAAAGAGTAATTCCAAAAATATGAGAATTTTTTCATATGACTGAAAGAGCTGGGACAAATATTCTAGTTGTATTAAAATATAAAACACTTTGGTATTTGTGATAAAAGTGATTACTGCCGGGCGTGGTGGTGCACGCCTATAATCCCAACACTCAGGACCTGAGGCAGGAGAACGGCTGCCAGTCTGAGGTCAGCCTGGGCTGCAATGTTAGCTCAAGGCCAGCACAGTGAAACCTGGTCTCAACAAGATAAATAAATAAATCAATGTAGGTTATTAATTTACCAATGGTGTCTTAACCACATAGGGCACAGATAAAATCCCATTAAAAGAGGCTTTGTAGGGCTGGGGTTCGGCTTAGCAGCAGAACATTGCCTAACATGGGTGAGGCCTGGGTGAGTCACTGCACAAAGGAGAAAGAAAGAAAAAAACCAAACTTTTAGATTCCAAATAATTTTTCTACATTTGAGTACTTATAAAAGCCTAGTATTTCTGGAGATTATGTTTGCAATATGTAAGGTTTAAAAATAACAATATATAACAATAAGCCCACTCACCGTAATTTATATTTTGGGTAAAGCACCTTGTTCACATTTAATCGTTACAAAGACCCTACCATGTTCCGATATAAGCTGTTTTTAAAATTTACTTCTAGCCTGCAGTGTCGGAGATCAAAGCCAGAGCTTTGTGGGTGCCAGGCAAGTGCTCTACCACTGAGCCGCACTGCCTGCCTTGCCGGTCTTACGACTGAGGGACAGAGGATTAGAAAAATGAAGTCGTTTCTCAAAGGCACGGAGGTGAGAGAGCTAGAATCTCAGTGGAGGTATCCAACTCCATGAAGGTGCTTCCGAATTATGAGTCCCTTTCTCCGTAACAAACTAGCAAGGGGAATGAACTTTAAATATAGTGCAGGAGACAGGATGTGCTGAGCACGCCTGTAATCCCAGCACCCAGGAGGCTGCGGCAAGATGACTGCATGTTCAGGCCAGCCTGGAGAACTCTGAAAGGACCTGGTGGAAGACTACTTTCCCTGACCCATGGATAACACAGCAAGAACCCACCTCAATGGGGCGGGGGATTTAGCTGAGCGGCATAAGCACCTGCATGGCAAGCGGACAGTCCTGAGTTCGATCCCCAGTACCGATAAAAAGGAAAAAGACAAAAAAAAAAAAAGAACCCACCTCAAAAAACAAAACAACACACAAACAACAACAACCAAAAACAACTAAAACCCATAGCACAGGCAAGAGCTTGGAAAGCAGACATCGCAGGATATTCTTCCGCACACACCACAGCACTGCCTCTCCTGCTGGCTTCTTTCCTCCCTCCCTCCTCGCTTTTTCTTCCTTCCTGTTGTTTGCTATTTCTTATTTTGAAACAGGATATTTACTAAATCGCTAAGTTGCCCAGCCTGAGTTCACACTTGTGATCCGCCTGCCTCAGTCTCCTAGAGTGCTCGGATTATAGGCCTGCACCACCAAGCCTGGTTATACTCCTCTGTGTCACAGTATCTCTTAGAAGAGAGGAATTATTGCCAGGCATGGTGGCACTGAGGAAGCTGAGGCAGGAGGACTGCCATGAGTTCAAGACCAACCTGAGCTAATTAGCAAAACCCTGTCTCCACCTCCCGCCCTGCGATGAGAGAGGTATTATTATTGGCACTGTGTTCTTTCCATAGAGATTACATGGCTTGCCCAGAAGCACACCATAAACTGTTAGCAGGGAAACTGACCCCTAAGTCAGCACTGATTCTATTTTGCCTTGAGGAATGATAAATCTACAAAGTGCAGGACAAAAGGCAAGGGAAATTCAGATGATGAAGGGCAGGTCCCAGGGCTCCCAGGCCCCTGGGGGGTCCTTACTTGGCTCCCATTCATCCGCATCAGCAGTAAGGGCCTGGAGGATGCTGTGCTTCTTCAGCTCTGAGATCTGGGGGTAGGGGGAAGACAGGTGACTTTGGAGAGGGTGGAGTCCGCCCCCAGCACTTCCCACCCTCTCCATGGAATACCCTCAAATCTGGGAGCCAAACGGATCTGGTCTGCCCTGATGCACTGAGCAAAGCCTTTTAGTCAGGGATGGCGGTGCAGCCTGTGATCCCAGCTCTTGGGGAGCCTGAGGGAGGAGGATCACCCTGAGGTTTGGGGCAGGCTGGGCGATACAATGAGTCCAAAACTACATAGTCCTAAACTACATAGTAAGAGCCTGTCTTGAAAAACAAAAACATTCATTTTTTTTCTTTTGTTTTGACTTTGGTGTTGACTGAACCCATGGCCTTGGTAGGCTACACACGCACAGGGCCACTGAGCGACACCCTAGCCCAAAAGTCAAACTTACAGGGGCACCCGGACAGCTTTATCTATCACAGAGCAGCTCCGTAACATGAGGAATAATTGTGCGCCTGCCATGAGAGTAAATACACAAAAGGCCACACCCCCATCGGAGACCGCTGCGTGCCTTTGGTATTCCCACGACTTTGTACACTCTGCTGCACTGTGGCAGTTAGGGGGCAGAGGTTGTGGGGTTCATCTGTGTGAGCACCCCTGCTGAAGTGTGAGCTCCTGGAAACAGGGTCTATGCCCTCCTGTGACCCCAGGGCCTAGCACAGCCCTGGCACCCCATGGTGGCACGGAACAGGCAGGGCGCTACAGTGTGGGTGATACGTACAGGGACTCCTTTAAAGGCCGCAAGAGCACAGCTGTTCTTGTCCTGTGGTGGAGAGCACCCGGCAGACACTCCTTCAACCTGTAAGACAGACCACGGTCAAGCTCTTGGGCACATACCAACCCCAGGCCACAGCTGGAACGCTGCCCTTTCCACAGAATCCCAAAAGAATGAATTCAGAGAATTCAGCTACAGGAAATACTGTGCAGAGAAACCTCAAGTTAATACGGTCTGAAGAAAACCTACAAGCTGGGGACGTAGCTCAGTGTAGAGCACTTGCCTAGTAAGTGTGAGGCCCTGGGCTTGATCACCAGCAACACACACACACACACACACACAACACACACACACGCATGCATGCATGTACCCACACAGGAAGAAAAATTCTATTATCTCAAAAAATTTACACTTTTTTTTTGTATTGGGGATCGAACTCACAACCTCACGCTTGCCAGGCAGGCACTCGAACCACTGAGCTAAATTCCTGGCCCTTTACAGATTTTTTAGCACTGTTAAAAAGATAAGTAAATTAAGCTGAGGGAGGCTATTTCCCCTGACCTTTTTCTTAATTACATCTTTTACCTACTATAGTTAAACTTGAAAAACCATTTATAGCTCACATCACAGATATAAGGCTAATTTTCTTAACATGTAAAAAACAAATCCTACAAATAAATAAGTTAAAAAACAAACAAACTTGACCCAGATGTGGTAGTGCACCCCTGTGATTCTAGCACTTGAGAGGCTGAGGCAGGAGAATCAATGTGAGTGAGTTCAAGGGAGCTCGGGCTACAGAGTGAATTCAAGGATAGAATCACCTTTCCTTGTTTGTGGTGCTAGAGATTAAACCCAGGGCCTCATGTGTGCTAGACACGTGGTCTACTCCTGAGCTACACTGCAGCCCAGAACCACCTTTAATGGAACAAAGAGCTATAGAGAGTTTTCCTGAAATATTTCTAAAACTCCACATCCTCTTGGTATATTCTCTCCTTTATGACTGGTGATCTGCCCGAAGCCACCACCTTCTTTCCCAGATAGGAGCGCTTACCTGGCCATCTCTTAATTCTTTCTCATTATGGCAAGAGCAAGATTTTTCACTCATGACTCAGAGTCATCTGTTCAAGTGAGCTTTGTCCTGGGCTCAGAAAGAGTTTAATAAGCTCCGAGATCTGAAGCTATGAAGTGAGCCGAGGATCCAACGGCTCTACCTTTGCCTTCCTCCTTGGCAGTCATTCAGACCAGGAGTAACAAAACAGTCCCTGTGTGCCATCACCAGGGTGTAGCAGGTCCCCATGTGCATTCTAAGAAGCTCCTGAGGACTCTGAAGTCTCAGCTCTGGAAAAGGGAAAAAAGAAAACTGGTTTCATCATTCAGCTACACCTTGAAGAAAAAAATGACTTTTTTTTTTGGTTTGGGCTAAATGGCTGCCTGAGCACTAGGCATTGCATCTAGGCTTTTATTTTGGGTACCAGGCAGGCGTGTGTGCTGCTGAGTTGTACCCCTGGCCCTTATAATCTTTAAGCAGCAGTGAATGAATTCTGAATAAATGAGCTGCCGTAAGCAGATGCCTGCATCTCATTACGCATGCCACTGGTCAGCAGGGGACCATGCAGCAGTCCTGGGCTGGGCTTTCAGTGGGCAAAGGCAAGCAGCACTACTCTCTCAGCTGCAGGTTCTGTCTCTGGGGATAACGGGGCTGGGACCCGGGCCACCTTATCAAAGAGGGGAAGCTGAGTAGCTGAGTAGAACCCTGGTGGGTGTTCGTAAATGAAGAGCTCAGGTTTTGCTGAGGTCCAAAACACAAGTTGGGCTCCTAGAAGGTGAGAAACTAAAAATTTGAAATTCAACACAATGGCTTAACCTTTTCCAATTTTGCTTTTTTTTGTTTTTTGGTGGTGGTACTGAGCATAGAATCAGGGCCTTTACACTGAGCTCCATTCCCAGCCCTTTTTATTTTGAGGTCATGTCCTGCTAAGTTGCCAAGCCTGGGCTGGATTTTTGATGCTCCTGCCTTAGTCCCTCAGAGCACTGAGATCACAGGCACGCACCTCCATGCCTCGCTTATCAGTATGATACACGCGCCAGCTACTTAGCCAGTCTGGCCAACTCCAAGTGTGTGGTTTTGCCTTTGTTTTTTTGATGCTGGGGATTAAACTCAGGTCCTCACTCATGCTAAGCAACAGCCCCAATTCTGAGTCTTTCATCTCACACTGTCTGCCTCAGGAAAAGGGCTGGACAAGGATCAGATACCTTACCCTAAGGAACTGGACATCAGGGACACCTATCACATAAAAGATCCAGATTGTGATTGGGCAGGCTCATGTGCAACTGACAATCATGCTTCACAGACTTAGGTGGCAAACAAGGTGTCCTATCTGTGGGACTATGATTTAGATTCTCTAAGAAATGGCTGCCACGCATGGTGGCACCAACCCTGTAATCCTAGCACTCAGAGGAGGCTAAGGCAGAAGGATTGCCATGAATCCTAGGCCAGTTTGGACTACACAGTGAGTTCAAGGCCAGTCTGAATTACACTGAGACTCTTGTCTGAAAAAAACCAAAACACAGTAGGGCGTGATGGCACACATCTACAATCCCAGACCTGGTAAGGCTGAGGCAGGAGGATGGTCCCCAGTTTGTGGTCAGCCTGGACTTAACATAATAAGTTCAAGGCCAGCTTGAACTACATAGCAAAACTCTGTCTCGAAAAACCAAAACCAAACAAACAAAACCTGGTATCTTTGTCAGGACACATTGATTATTACCACTAAGAGGAGGGATATCTTCTGGATCTTGCAGTGGACATCTGACTCACTGTAATTCGTGGGGGGAGGGCAGCGCCCCCTCTGTTTGAGTATCCCAGGATATATATAGCCTTTTGTCACTGGGACCTTGGCACCTGCCTCCTTTTACTTGTTTTCAGCATGGTCTCCATGACAGCATAGGACAAAAACACAGATGCGTCAACCTTGGCGAGCAAGTGTGAGGACAGCAATCTCACGAAGGCTCTTCTACTCCTGTAGGAAATGAACCAAGTGGCGCAGAGGCATGACCAGCTCTACACACCCTGCTGCACTGCTGACGGCTTCAACAGGGACAGCTACTATCTGTATCACAGAGACAAAGAACAAAGATTCTTGGGTTCTCTCTGACCAGTGTTAGGCACCTGACAGCTGGAAACTGCCCTCCCAGAAAAATGGATCCTTCTTGAATCGCAGCTATGCGTAAAGGGGCTGTGACTTTTCAACTGCTTACTGGAATTTAAATTTCCTAAATTATTGGATTTGGACGCTGATCCATCCTTAAGCACAAATGCTCACATAGGTGCCATACTTGTTGCCTGACCCTTCCACAAAACCTAGTCCTTGAGCAGCAACCTGTCCTATGTCCACAAAGTAGAACTCAGCCAGAGCCAACGTCGCGGGTGACAGGAGGGGACTGTCAAGGCCACTGCTCCAGCTCACGGAATGGCCCAAGGCCGGGTGCTTGCTGGTTTCAAAAGGGGGCTCAATTCATCAAACTCCTCCGTTAACCACAGGCTGGAGGGGACTCAGGAAGGAAACTTTCTCTCTGCTTTAAGCAACTAGCTTCCGGGCATTCAGAGAGTCCAAGGAAAAATCGGGACCAGAACTCAGGTCCTCTATCTCCCAGAAAAGACTCTCCCTGTCCTGCAATTTTGAGTCTCGGGCAGCCCCACGGCGATCGTCGGCACCTCAAAACCTCTAGCTTCAGACAGCCCAACCCTTGCTCACCCGACGCGTTCCCAGCGTTCCCAGCGTTTTCCCGGTGGGGGACCCCCGTCCCTGCTGGACTGCATCTGCGCACGCGCAGTGCCTCCCCTGCGGCCTCTCGGAATCCGCCCCCTCCTCGGAACTACATTTCCCAGTAGGTACCGAAACCTTCGAGGTGCTCCAAAGTGGTACGAATAGCCGGGAGGGTCAACGTATGCCAGAGATTGGCTTCGCGCCCGAGAGGCTTGTCTATTAACTATGAGAGTGGCCTCCGCCTTGCAAACTAGAGAGGGCAAACGAGCCGGGCGGAGCCACAGATATAAAAGCCGAGCGCAGGCGCAGAGGACCTGTTGCTGGGATCCCGTGCAAGCGGCGCGATGTGGCTCACGCTGGTGTTGCTAGCGGTCCTCCTGCTGGCTGGCTTTCTTAAAGTTTACCTGGGGCTGTTTCGAGGGCGCTCCCCGAACCCCTTCTCTGAGGACGTCAAGCGACCACCTGCTCCCCTCGTGACTGATAAGGAGGCCAGGAAGAAGGTGCTCAAACAAGGTTAGCGAGGGGGAACCTGGAGTCTGCGATTGCACTCGAGCCTTCTAGCGAGCTTGCTTTCCCAGTCGTGTAGATTGAGCTGATGCCTGACTTGGGCCTCAGTTTCCCCAGCAGTAAGGTGTCCCGGTAGGCTTTCTCGCCTGGAGGCGCCTGGCTGTCGCGCCCACCTGTGTTGAAAGTATTTGCCCTGGCAGACCCGGAGCACTGGCCCCAAAGGCGCGGGCACTGTCCTGGCAAACCAAGGACTTGTCCCAATCCAGTCCTGACCCTGTCAGGTGACATCGCTTTGGGTCACAGGAATAGAGGCCTTTCCCCCACTTTGTTGTGGAACCTTTTTTATGTACCCTCTGTGCATGGAAAAGCCAGGCAGGAGTCTTTCCCAGCCTTCATAGGAGCTTGGGTTATGCCAGTCAAGTGATTGAACAATTTGATAAGTATGATCGCAATTCATAGGACTGATTCTGAAACTTGGAAGAGGTTCAGCAGGCTGCCTCGGGCTCCGATCCTTGATCCTTCCGATCAAGTATCTCCACCCTCCTCTTTAAAAAACAAATTGAGGGGTTCATTCCAAGGTTGAAAGAAAGAGTTCTACTGCTTAAAATAAACCCAAAACAAAAACAAAAAACCAGGATCCCATTTGATCGCTAGCGACCTTCTCACTTAATAGATTTTTTTTCTCTGTGTAACATAGAAATAATATTGTTTTGTGTCAAAGGACTAATATTCTGGACTTTAGAGATTAATTTTAGCTTGAACTCTATCTCTAATTTACAGCATAACCATTAGCAAGTCAACCATCAATTAGAGCTGATCTAAAAACCAAATGACTAGTTTAAGTGTTTCTTTTTAAACAGGTTGTGACCCGTCAGTGAATTATGAAATGAATTTGCACTTAGCATTTTGTTTTCATTGTCCTTCTTTTGTTGTTGTTGTTGTTTTGTTTTTGAGACAGACTCACAATGTAGCCTGGGCTGGTCCTGAACTTACGGCCATCTTCTTGCCTCAGTGATTTCAACTGGCAGGGCCAGCACTAGGCTGTGACAAGACTTTGGCTTGCCAGGGAAGCACTCACGCCCTTGGGGCAACTGTGTCCTGGGTTTTCCAGAGCAAATGCTGGGATTTCAGGTATGCATGACCATGCCCAGCTAAATTAGTTTTTTAAAATGCAGTAGTAGTGCATGCCTATAATCCCAATTTCAGGGCCAGCCCAGGCAACTCATTGGCCCTGAGTCAAAGAAAGTGTGGGTGTAACTCAGAGTGCCCATGGTTCAATCTTCAGTACCCTAGGAGGGATGGTCAGAGAAGTCAGAGTGCATCATAAATAATTTTATTTTTTTTATAAATAATTTTATTATTTATTGTCCTATGTAGACACATACATATTCTGGGCAGTGTTGTAAAATAAATGTTTTCATTATGGGTCTTCCTAAACACATGAAAAGTAAATTTTGCAAGTTCTTTTGTTGCTTGAACAAGTCCAGGTCTCCACTCTGGGGCGGTGATGTTTAGAGAGCAGACCCTGTGTGGGAAGTGCCAGAACAGCAGTGTGAGCTCCCGGGTTTCATCCTCTGATGTAGTGACCCCTCGTCCATTTCCGGATGTGAAGGTGCAGTGCTGTGACTTCTCTGTCCTGCCCAAGCCTCTGCACCACACAACCCAGCTTCTCCCTTGGCATCTGCAGACCCTGCATCTTTCAGAGAAACCCAGCTCGTGAATGTGGGATCCTCCGGGCCTGTAGCCTTTCTCCCCTGCCCTGCTTCCTCAATTTTCTTTCTTTCTGGCTGCTTCCTGTGTGCGCCTGCACTGTTGTTATCTCTGGTTTTGTTCTGTCATAGCTTCCTGATTCCCACTTTCTTTGAAACAGTGACAATCCACCAATAGTAGTGGCTTTGGGTCAGTCAGTTCACCAAACCAAATCACTGTTTAGCATAGACCTGGCTGGGCCTGCAGAGTCCCAGGTGAAAATGTTGAGCCATTTTAGTCAAGAGCATTAAAAAAAAAAAGCTGAGCATGGTGGTTCATGTCTGTAATCCCAGCAGTTGGGATGATGAGGCAGGAGGATCTTTGTGAGTTTGAGACCAGCCTGTGCTACAAAGTGAGTTCAAGGCCAGCCCAAACTGCGTAGTGAGACCCTGTCTCCAAAAAATAAATAAATAAAATTTAAAGAGCATCTTGCTGTTTAGGCTCTAGAGGTCTCACGCTGTGTGCATTAGAGAAGTGCTTGTTTCTCTTTCTTTGTTTGCCCCTGACTGGGAAACCTCTTTCTGCTGCAGCTTTCTCAGTCAGCCAAGTGCCAGAGAAGCTTGATGCGGTGGTGATTGGCAGTGGCATCGGGGGCCTGGCCGCAGCAGCGATTCTGGCCAAAGCTGGCAAGCGAGTCCTGGTGCTGGAACAGCATACCAAGGCAGGGGGCTGTTGTCACACCTTTGGAAAAAATGGCCTTGAATTTGACACGGGTAAGTCTTGGGTGGAAAAGCTTTGGGAACATGGCTGTATCTCTAAGGGACTTGGAGCAGCCTCTGTGGGGTGATACTGGGCATTTCTGATGTTTTAGAATGCCATCTTCTCTCCGGGAATCCCACTGTGCCTGCTGGGCTAGGATCTGGGGGTGCCTGCTGCCATCTCCCACAAGGGAGGGTGGGCAGCCCTCTCTGGGAGTGGACTTGGCCTGGCTCAGACAACCTCCCCCGCTTCTTCCTCCCCCACTTTTCATTGGCTCAGTTCCTTTACCCATGCACTGCTTTTCTCCTGCCTCCCACAGGAATCCATTACATTGGGCGCATGAAGGAGGGCAGCCCTGGCCGGTTTATCTTGGACCAGATCACAGAAGGGCAGCTGGACTGGGCTTTGCTCTGCCCGCTGTTTGACATGGTGGTGCTCGAAAGGCCCGATGGCCGGAAGGAGTTCCCCATGTACAGTGGGAGGAAAGCATACATTCAAGGCCTCAAGGAGAAGTTTCCCCAGGAAGAAGCAGTTATTGACAAGTACATGCAGCTGGTGCAGGTAATGTGGACACTCTTTATTCCCCGAAAGGCTGAGCTGCTGGAATGACTGTGTGGGAGAGGTGAGGATGGAAGAGCAGTCATCTTTGTCCTCACCTCAGGCCCCAGCTAAGTCTACGTCTGCCCTGCTGGCCTCTCCTGCCACGGAGGCTCTGCCCAGCAGCTGCCACCTCACCCTGGCCTCTGGAACACACTTTGCTCCCTCCCTGACCAGGCTGTTTTCATGTCATCTGATCATTATTTCCTTTCAGATCAGATTAGGATTATTTTTTCCAGTACTAGGGACTGAACGCAGGTTCTTGTGGCAAGCACTGTACTGCTGAGTTAGAGTCCTAATCCAATTGATTGATTGACTGACTGATTGACACATGAGATCTCACTAAATTGTCCATGCTGGGCTTGAACTTGTGATCCTCCTGACTCAGCTTCCCAAGGAGCTTGGATTACAAGTGTGTATTACTGTGGCTGGCCAGACTGGGAATTTTTTTTTTTTTTTTTTTTTTTTTTGGTACCAGGAATCAAACTTACAATCTTGCACCTGCCAGGTAGGCACTGTGCTTCTGAGCTATATTCCTGGCACACTGGGATTTTTGAGAAAGAATTTGAGCAGGGAAGAAAAAAAACTCACTGTGTGTGTAGGGAGGGAAAAACAGAGTATAAACTTTTTGGTGTATGATACTGGGGATCAAATTCCTGACCTCACCCTTGCCAGGCAGGTGCTGTGCCACTGAGCTATATACCTGGCAAGCTTTTTTAAAAATATAAACTCATGGGGCTGTGGATTTAGCTCAGCGGCATAAGCGCCTGCCTTGCAAGCAGGCAGTTTGATCCCTGGTACCGATAAAAATGAAAAAGACAAAAAAAAAAAAAGAAAAGAAAAATATAAACTCAATAATGTCCAGCTTTGGTTAGGTGTTGCAGGGCACAGGCCATTGGAGTGGTGAATCTGTCGCAGTTCTTCCCGAGATGAGATCTGTCCCCTACAGCTCATTTTCTTTCCAGGCAGTATCCAATGGAGCCAGTCAGATGATCATACTGAAGTTCCTCCCGCTGCCCGTGGTTCAGTTCCTGAACAGGTGTGGGCTGCTGACTCGCTTCTCTCCGTTCCTTCGCGCGTCCACACAGAGCCTGGCTGAGGTCCTGCAGCAGCTTGGGGCCTCTGCTGAGCTCCAGGCCGTGCTCAGCTACATCTTCCCCACTTATGGTGTGTACTGGTCACAGGTGCTGGCGGCTTCTGGAGGATGGGGGACTCCCCTCCTCGCTCTCAGGCTGTGCTCCCTAATCTGCTTGGTTAAAATCAGAGCAGGATAGACCACAGGTCCCCTGGAGCTTGCAGATGAGAAGTCTGTCCACTGTTGGACTCTCTGGAGAAATTCCTCCGTCAGCTTCCTGAGTGATTTTCCTGTTTACCCAATTGGTGCTCCCTGGTCTTGGCAGCAAGGGGACTGTATTCCCACGCACTCCAGGATCTATAAGGTGTCCCGTGTGGGACGGAGACAGCTCCTCTGGTGGCCCTGGACTCTGGGCAACATTTGGATCCTGGATTGGACCCAGGTTGTCCCTGTTCCTTTCTGAAAGGTACTGGTGCCTGCTCCTCCCACTCATCGCCCTCTGTTCTTCCACAGGTGTGACCCCCAGCCACAGCGCCTTTGCCATGCATGCCCTGCTGGTTGACCACTACATCCAAGGCTCCTATTACCCCCGAGGGGGTTCCAGCGAGATTGCCTTCCACACCATCCCTGTGATTGAGCGGGCTGGGGGTGCAGTCCTCACGAAGGCCACTGTGCAGAGTGTGCTGCTGGACTCAGCTGGCAAAGCCTGTGGTGAGAGCCTTGCCCTGTGCTTTGGGGTCCCTGCTAGGGTGAGAGCTCTGGGGTCTCACTGAGAACAGGAGCTAAGTTCAGGTCTCTGCTGGGGTGAAGGCTTTAGGGTCTCACTAAGAGCAGGAGCTATAGCTGTATAACCTTCCTCATGTCAGGGAAATCTCTTATCAGCCGCAGAACAGCAGCTGGGGGATGGCAATTAGTCTGGAGGTAAAAAAGGAAGCAGGATAATGGATCGCACAGTCCCCAAAGAACAGTGTTTCAGGCTGGATGTGGTGGTGCACGCTGTAATCCCAGCACTTGGGAGGCTGAGGTAGGAGGATCGTTGTGAGTTCAAGACCAGTTTGGGCTACAAAGTGAGCCTAAGGCCAGCCTGAACCGCATAGTGAGACCCTGTCTCAAAAAGACAAAACCAAACCAAACAGTGTTTCATCATTATATATCAAAATATGACCCCCTTCTTGTGTGAGAGGCTGTGACCTTTTTATGTTGATAGCTGTTAGCCCATCACTGAGGTGCGTCAGTGTTTGCTCAGTGCCCGAAGGAATCATTAGGCAGCCTGGGCATCCCATGGGTCAGCCAGAAATGGAGCCTGTGGTCTTTTTTTTTTTTTTTTTTTTTTTTTTGCCTTTTTCCTTTTTATCGGTACCGGGGATCGAACTCACGACTGCCTGCTTGCAAGGCAGGCGCTTATGCCGCTGAGCTAAACCTCCAGCCCCGAGCCTGTGGTCTTGGTTGCCTGGCTCGGGTGGGTGCTGTTACTCACGTGGTCTCAGAATCCACCACAAATGAACTCTCTGAAGAGTCCTGTGTAGGAAGGACACTAGGTAGCAGAACATTCCGACCAAGGTGAGGCTTAGGGGTGTTTAATGATGCCTCAGGCAAGGGCCCAAGAAGGTGCTCCAGGAGAACAGAGCTGGCATGAACAGGAATTTGCCAGAGGAATCATTGAGGAAGAGGTGGTGATGATGGGACAGCCCAGTATCAATCAATCAATCAGTAAATAAAGAGGAAAAGGCAATTAGTGACCTTAAAGAACCCATTTATAGAAGAGACTGAGAAGTTGTGGGTGGTCGTCAGTTGTACAAGGTTTTCTCTGATGCCTGCAAACAAGTTCTGCTTCCTGCTGCAAGGGGCCTGTGCAGTGGGATGGGTGTGTTAGTTCAGCTCCATTCTGAAGGTATCCAGGGGTTTTTCATGTGTTACATGATAAAAGATGAGGACAAAAGTAAGTCCTACCTCTATCTCGAAAAGTTTCCAGACTCCAATGGAATCACATGGCAGAGTGATTGGAGGACCATGTGGAAACATATTCAGAGGTGGTGGCAACAGAACCGTGGGACAGCGAGGACCTCACAGGGGCACAGGGTTTGAGCCAGGTTGGGGTGCGAGGGAGCTGGGGGGTGAGGTGGGGAGGTGGTTCCCAGAAGGTGGAACAGCATATGCAGAAGCACAGAGGGCTGAAAGAGCTCAGTATTTTCAGGCAGCCAAAAATGGGAGGTTGAACCATATGAAACTGCCATTTTAGGAAAGGTCAAAGAATATTAGTTGTTTGATCTGGTTCTACTAATAGTTCAGTGGACTTGTGGAAGGGATTTCCCCGAATCTGCATCGTGCCTGGGGGTCCTGTCCTGCCCAGCCCTTGGCAGGCTCCACACCGATTCTGAGAAAACGAGGCACAGGCCAGGAAGGATTGGAGGGGATCAGGGCTCTTCCCAGTGTTCCTGGAACCTGAGTCCAGCTCTTGTGCCTGCAGGTGTCAGTGTGGAGAAGGGAAAAGAGCTGGTGAACATCTACTGCCCCGTGGTGATCTCCGACGCCGGACTGTTGAACACCTACCAGCACTTGCTGCCGGAAAGCGCCCGCTGCCTGCCAGGTAAAGACTGATATGCACTGCTCTTCTTCCACCCGCTCAGCTGGGTGACGTGGCCCTCTTCCTGGCCACCCCTGTGACTGTCCTTAGCAGGAAGGTGAGGACTGTGGTCTCCACTGGCACCATCCCAGCATTTATGCTTGGGGCAACAGGTCCACACAAGCAAACTTGACTTGTCAGAACCTTGGGCTATCAAAATCCCAGCTCTTTGCGCTTCCCCGGTGGAGAGGTACAGGCTTCTCTCTTCCTATGGGGGCAGCTGGGCAGGTCAACCCAGAGGAGCAAGGCTGAGCCATTAAGCTGAAGTGGCTTCAGTATATGAGACTTGAAGCCGCTGGTGTGATCTGGACGAAGAAGGCTTGTAGCAAAAAGTGACCTAAGAAGGATGACAGGGGTCCTGATACTGGCCTCTGGCTGGGGTGGGGAGTGGAAAGGACAGAGCAGCTCCGGATGTGCTGGGATGCTGGGTTAGTGGAGTCTGCAGAGCAAGAGGAAGGAGCTGCCCACCGCTCGCTCGAGTGCTTTAGTGGATCCCTGTGGAGCCAGGGCAGGGAAGTGAGGTGCTGGGCTTCCTCATGGAGTAGCAGGGGGTGGCAGTTGTAATTGTCTCTAAGGTTAGTTTCCTGCTACTGTGACAAAATCTCGAGACAACTTCAAAAGTGGAAAGGGTTTATTTTGACTCTGGGTTTCAGAGGTTGCACTTTGTAGTCACCTGCCCCTGTGCTTTGAGCTGGTGATGGTACAGGGCATTATGGTAGGAGCACCTGTACCCTTCTAGGGCATGACTCCCACCCCCAGTGACATAACTTCCTTCCTTGAAGTCCCACCCCTGTAGGGGTCACTTACCCAAACCATAGCAGAGAAGTGCCACCAAAAGCCAGCCTTTACACTTGTGCCTTACTCTGTGGGCCTCAGCCAGCATCTGACACCATCAGGTAGGGAAGCCCAGGGGTGTGTGGCAGGGACTGCCCAGTGGCAGGGCTGGCAGCCTTTGACCTTATGTCCCTTGTTTACTTAGTAGTATTTACTTACTAGGTGGCTTGTGTTAAAGTTAACACCAAGGGTCTGGGGATTTGGCTCAGTGGCATAAGCACCTACCTGGCAAGCATGAGGTCATGAGTTCAATCTCTGGTAGAAAAAAAAAGTTAACACCAAGAGCCAGGTGCAGCCTTGGGAGGCTGAGGCAGGAGGATTATTACTGTGAATTTGAGGCCAACCTAGTCTCCATAGTGAGTTCAAGGCCACTACAAACTATGAACTACATAGTGAGACTCTGTCTCAAAAAAAAAAACCAAACAAACAAACAAACAAAAAAACCCCGCCCCCAACACCAGAAAAAGTTAATACTGAAATCAAGGCTTGCAAAGAACTATTGTTTGCTTGTTGTGGCCTTTGTAAGCAGGTATCATCTGCTTTTTTGCTTTTGAGACAAAGTCTCACTGTGTAGTTGAGGCTGGCCTTGAACTCATTATGTAGCCCAGGCTGGTCTCAAACTCAGTGATCCCCCTGCCTCAGCCTCCTGAGTGCTGGGATTACAGACACATGCTGCCACATCCAGCCAATTTTAACAACAAAGACTTCCATCGTTTGTTTGGCAGCACTAGGAATTGAACTCGGGGCCTTTGTAGGTCTCACCTCCCCTTAAAATATTTTGAGACAGAGTCCTGCTAAGTTTTTGAGTTACCCAGGCTGGGCTCAGACTTGCCATCCTCCTAGAGAGCTGGGACCACAGGCCAGTACCACGGGGCCCAGCTGTAACTGGAAGACTTTGAGGAGTGAGGTAGTTAGCCTGACTGTCCTTCAGATGTGCAAGCCCGCTGTGCTGTGAGCCTGTGTGTGAATAAAGATGCTCACAGTGAAGAGGTATCTAAGGCTGTATCGGATGGGAAGCAGCAGAAAAAAGGCATCTGCAAGCTCATAAAGAAATGCTGATAAAAATGGGGATGGTGATGCTTGCCTGTGTCCCAGCTACACAGAAGGCTGAGACAGGAGGATGGCAAGTTCAAGGCTAGCCTGGGCCACTTAATGAGTATCTGTCCAAGGTGGAGCTCTGTGCTCCCTGGGTTCAATTTCCAGTACTAAAGGGTGGGGAAAGGCCTGGGTGCGGCTGGAAAGCAGGTGTCCCAAGGCTATGGGGCAGGGAGCAGCCTCTCATAGGCCTCACCACCCCACTTGGCAGCCGTGAAGCAGCAGCTGGGGATGGTGCGGCCTAGTATGGGGATGATGTCCATTTTCGTCTGCCTGCGTGGCACCAAGCAGGACTTGGGACTGCAGTCCACCAACTATTATGTTTATTTCGACACGGACCCGGACAAAGCGTAAGGCGTGTGTGTGCGTGTGCTGGACTGGGTGGAGCCTGGCAGGCGAGGAGGGCAGTTTCCAGGGCTTAGCCTCCTCCCTGGGGGGGGGGGGTCCCAGGGGTGAAGGGTCCTTGGTGTTGGGGCTGGTGGCCTTGGGGAGAAAGGGCTGGAATGGACAGTCCCCGCCTCACCTGCAGGATGCAGCGCTACACCTCCCTGCCCAGGGAGAAGGCCGTGGAACACATCCCGCTTCTCTTCATCACCTTCCCGTCCACCAAGGACCCGACCTGGGAGGACCGCTTCCCAGGTGGGCTTAAGGCCCAGTGGAGCTGGAAGGGCCGGGCAGGGCAGGCAGCAGGGTAACCTGGCTCTGCACCCCCAGATCGGTCTACAATGATCGTGCTGTTGCCCATGGCCTTTGAGTGGTTTGAAGAGTGGCAGGAGGAGCCGAAGGGAAAGCGGGGTGCCGACTATGAGACACTCAAAAACTCCTTTATCGAAGCCTGCATGTCGGTGGCCGTGAAACTGTTCCCACAGCTGGAGGGGAAGGTAGGGGGTAGAGTGTGCAGCGGGCTGGGGTGTGGCAGGCCCTTTCCTGAGGACAGGGAACTGGGCCCAGGAAAGACAGAGCCCACCCGGGCAGGAGACCAGGGTCTCACCAGTCCCTACTCTCATCCTTTTGCTTCCTCAGGTGGACAGTGTGACCGCAGGGTCCCCATTGACCAACCAGTTCTATCTGGCTGCTCCTCGAGGTACAACCTATGGGGCTGACCACGACCTGAGCCGCCTGCACCCTTATACAGTGGCCTTGATGAGGGCCCAGAGCCCCATCCCCAACCTCTACCTGACAGGTACAATGCCTTGGGGGCCAGATCTGAGACCTGGGCGTCCCCAGCAACCCAAGTCCTTTGTTCCCATCCTCAGGCCCTGGGGCTCTCTGCAGCTCCATATGCCTGGCCCTCATCTGAGGCCCTCAGGGTGGCCCTGTCCTCCCCTCCATGGGGTGACACTCACGGCCTCTGCTCATGTCTCCTAGGCCAGGACATCTCCACCTGTGGCCTGCTCGGGGCTGTGCACGGGGCCCTGCTGTGCAGCAGTGCCATCCTGAGGCGGAACTTGTACTCGGACCTCAAGGATCTTGGCTCCAGGATCCAAGCACAGAAGAAGAAGCAGCAGTAGTTTGGCCAGGGATGACTCAGAGGAACTGGCACATCCCTGACTCACCCATATGCCTTTCTGCATTAAATCTGCACACACGAAGTACTTAGATTGTATCTGATTTAGGCCGAACACCAATCAGTGTCCAGCGGCAGCTCTTGCAGGTGATGATCTGTCCACCTTTTGCAACCCGCTGTTCTCGGCTGCTGCCCCGCACACTGCCATGGCTTGTTATAAGCACACTCTGGTCCCTTCCCCAGGCCGCCCATCTCTGGACAATCAGTACAGATTCTGGGGGGTCAGTGTGCAGAACCTCTGAGAGTGCTGGCCAGTGGACAGAGTGATCTGGTCCTGCCATGAGGTTTTTCCTCTTGTTCACTCTTGGTGCTGTACTGGAGTCTACACTGTCACGTGAGGGGTTGGCACCTGGTTCTCAATGTGCTGATGCCAAGACACTCATCCTCTGCCCTTGGGTTACACAGGGAAGGGCAATGCTAGTGGTCAGGACAGACTGACATGACTTGGCTGGGACGAGTGGCTGGAGGGAGCATTCCAGATCAAGAGCACAGCTGAGGACATCACTAAGGTGACAGTGTCAGGACACCAGCTTAAGTGTCCCTTGCCTAGCTAGGAGGAGGGCTGGGGTGAGGAGTCAGGACCAGAACATAGGAAGCCACCTGTGGGTGGCTCCTACAGTTTGCCGGTACATATGAAGTTAAGCATCCCTTTTCTAAAATGCTTGGGATTAGAATTTCTGATTCAAATTTTGGAGTATTTGTATATACGTAATGAGACATCTTAGGACTAGGACCCAGATTCAAACAAACAATTCATTCTGTTTCACATTCACCTTACTCAGAGTAATTTTAAATAGTACGTAGCTGGGCACTGTGGCACATCTGTAATCCTAACGCTTGGGAGGCCAAGGCAGGAGGACTGCTGCAAGTTCGAGGCCAGCCAGGACTACACAGTGAGACCTTGTCACAGTGAGAAAAACAGTATTTAAGTTACTTTGTACATTTCGCTGTGACCAATCACATAAGATCATGCCACCATTCAAAAAGCTTTGAATTGGGGTTGGGGATTTAGCTCAGCGGCATAAAGCGCCTGCCTTGTAAGCAGGCAGTCATGAGTTCGATACCGATAAAAAGGAAAAAGACAACAAACAAACAAACAAAAAGCTTTGAATTTTAGAGCAGTTTGAATTTCAGATTAGGGTGTTCAACTAGTATAAAAGATGAAGGGGAGATAAAGGCTAAAGGTTAAAAACAACAGTCTTATGTTAGCCTTATTTTATATACCACTAATTTAATAAATTTCACTACTCTGATATCTGAAATTTATTTTGGTTCTGTTCAATAACACAAAACTACAGTGACATGGCATTTACAGCAAAACATCACATACTGAAAAATACTTTCATTAGACCACAACAAGGTTTAAAAAAATATAAAGTTAATTAAGTTACAAAAAGCTGAAAAAATACAAAACATTGCTAAACAGTGGCAATCTATTAATCAGGCAAACAGAAGGGAAACAATTTCAACAATCAAATGTTCACATAACATGATCTCTCATGAATTAAATCTATCAAGCATGTAAGGAGGCTGGCTTTGTTGGCAGTTTCCATATTATACAGCTCAGACCTGAACCTTTACAGGTAAGTTTGTAAATTGGAATATGCAGGAAATTCACATCTAACTTGTGGATCTGGCTGAGCTGAAAGTTGCCCTTGGCTCTGGGCGTACAGTTAACATTAAACCTCAAAAAACTGCTTTCAGCATCCTTAAGCAAGGCAATGCCAAACTCAGCCTTCCTAGCAAGGGTTTTCAGGAGCCAGCCTGGTGGAAGCACAGGTCTGCCGTACAGCACACCTTCCTCCACGGTCAGACAGTTCAGAACGTGTGTAAAGTGCTCTAGCTTTCATCACATCCAGCAGTCTGCACCAGGTTACCCTGTAAAAACAAGGCCCGGTGAAGGAAATGAATATAACCATTAGGAATTTTGCAGGTAGTATTCTATTACTGACGGGTTCATGAAAAGCTATCATGGGGAAGAATTCAGTATACATAGTTGTCATTTATTTCTAAGTGGTTTTAGTTGTTCTAGATGTGCTGGCCTTCACCTCTCCAGAACCCACAAGTGAACACTGAACATGTACTCAGTAATCTGTAGCAAGAAAACAAGTTCCTCTACTAACATCCATGACTGCAGGCAGACACCCGCCCTTTGACCCGAGCTGGGCAGGAGAGGATGCCCACACTGCAGGGAGTCAGAAGTTCTGTGTGCTTCCTCCACAGCTGCCCAGCCAGCTCGTGCTCAGGCACACACAGGCTTCCTTTGGTGAGAGATTTCCTCCGGGGCACTTTCAGCACAAGCAGTGATAGTTCTCAGTGTAGACTGTGACACTCGCCAACCTTTCTGGTTTCTGACACCACCTTATCTCTCTATTCTCTTTAAGAGCAAAAACCAACATGTATAAGATCACAGCAGCCAGCAGCCAGCAAGCTGTTTGCCCTCATCGGAGCCATGCAAGGGAAGAAGACTGACGTGCCTTAGGAATGTCACTATGTGGCAGCTGTAACAGTGCTAAGGGCTGTCTCTGAAGAGCTTACATTTTTTTTTTTTTGGGTACTGGGGATCAACTCACAACCTCGCACTTGCCAGGCAGGCACTGTGGTGCTGAGCTATATCCTCTGCCCAAGAGCTTTAGATTTCTTGGAGAGACCAGAATGAGAGATAGCAGACACTGACTACCCTGTTCCACTGAAGTTCCAAAATGAGTGAGTGGCATTATTAAGAGCTACTGGAAGCTGGGTGTGGTAGTACACATTTGTAATTCCATCACTTGGGAGGCTGAGGCAGGAAGATCATTCTAAGTTTGAGATCAGCCGGGGCTACAAAGTGAGCTCAAGGCCAGCCTGAACTGACTAGTGAGAACGTGTCTCAAAAACAAAACAAAACAAAGCAAAGAGCTACTGGAATGGAACCGAATGAGCCCATCTTGTGGTATGGGGCAGGAAGGAATGGAAAACTTGGGCGTGGCCTTAAAGAAATGGGGATTTGGAGACAGCAAAAGATGGCAGAAAACCTAAACAAAGGACAACCACAGGAAGCTGGGAAATGCTGGGAAATGCAAAAGAAGAATAATGGCACAGTCAAAGGTGGACACCCAACATGAGGCAGCGTTGGCTTACATGAGACACAGAAGAAGACAGGAAGAACCAATTAAAATGATTCCTGAAAAAATATTCCGTAGAAAAGTGAAATGGCTGGGGGTGTGGCAAGGGGAAGCAAGGAAGACGGGCAGACAGACTGCAGTTGGAAATAGTGGGCAGCTGAGAGGAAGAGAGAAACCCAATTTTGAGAGACATGAGGGTACCCTAGCCAAACTATCCGGCTTGTTGTAGGCCTCAGTTCTTTGGCAAGCAGGCCAAGGACAAAAACAGGAGTCACTCAGAGGATGAAGAATGGATGCCTTTTTGAGGAGTGAAAGGAATGAAGCCTGGCTCTGAGAATTTCTTCCCCTCCAGAGAGGAAAAGACAGCACAGAGTCAGAGTCAGCGACACCAAGAAAGGGGGTGTCCATAAGCATGGTCAGCAGCGCCCAACTCCAAGTGTAAGACCTTGCTCTGAGAATGAGCCATTGGGTCTGGCCACTTGGCAACTGCCTACCTCGTGGAAACAGCACCCAGGAAGCAGACAGGGACCACAGTGTGTCCGTAAAAGCCGTGAAGAGAACCAACAGCAAGTAATGGGTGCAGGGCCAGGGACATAGCTCAGTGGCACAGTGCCTGCCTGGCAAGTGCAAGGTTGTGGGTTCAACCCCCAGTGCCAAACAAACAAAGTAATGGAGGCAACATTTCTGGAATAGCAGAAGAGTGGCATTAAAAACAAACAGCACGGGTAGGAGCTGGGAAGATCCCGGCATGCAGGAGGCCAGAAGGAAAGAGCCAGTGTGGCCGGGCGTGGTGGCTCACGCCTGTAATCCCAGCACTCAGGAGGCTGAGGCAGGATCTTTCCAAGTTCAAGATCAGCCTGGGCTACAAAGTGAGCTCAAGGCCAGCCTGAACTGCATAACAAGACCCTGTCTCAAAAAGACAAAAAAAAAGAAAGGAAGAAAAAAATAAAACAAGGAAAGAGCCAGTGTAGACAGGCACTGACAGAAAGGCAGACAGGGCAATAAAATCATCAGCGTCTGAGGGGATGCTGCGAGGGATTCCCCCGGGTGGGAAGAAAATAACATTACAACGGCACCAGCAGATGGAGCACTACCAGGGCTCCCTGCCCTTAGCCCCAGCCCGTTCACTACCAGTCAAGAATGACAACTTCAGCTCCGCGCCCCAAGCTGCTGCCAGTCAGGTGCACAACAGACTCAGGGTGGGCTCTTCTTCAGACTGCTTCCTCCACCTCCCCTCCCACATTCCTGGCAGGTCCCTGAGATTAGCTGAGCTACACCTCCCTATTCTAGGGCAGCACGACTAGAACAGCCTGAAATAAAACCTCATCCAAAGTGTGATCCAAGACACTATTCTAAGGTACCCCGGGGGAGCCCACTGGATTTCTTTCATCTTTTTTTTTTTTTTAAATGTTTTATCAGTAATGGGGATCGAACTCATGACCACCTGCTTGCAAGGCAGGTGCTTATGCGGCTAAGCTAAAGTCCTTGGATTTCTTAAATTTAATGGTCCTTGGTATGGGATGGCAGGAGAATTTTTACTAATTATCCTTGGCATCTTAGGTGAAAGGATCATTGAGATTAAGGTAAAATGGGCAGACAGTGCAGTTAAGTTTCTAAATATAAATCCATTTTATTTTAGCCAATAAATGCTAAATAGAGTTTGTGGGAAACCTGTTTCATGAAAGCCCTTTGAAAAAAATCCAGACCAAAACCTTCCTATGTTTTCTTGTCTAAAGTATGAATCTGCCCTTTTAAAAGAGGTTCCTACTTCTTTTTTTTTTTGGTACTGGGATCGAACTCACAACTTGGCGCTTGTCAGGCAGGTACTTATGCTGCTGAGCTAAATCCCCAGCCAAAAGGTTCCTATTTCAACAAGCACAGCCACACCTGTCAAAATTCTGATGGGAACGGAGGCTCCGCTTACACAAACCTCAGGCTTGGTTTCGGGCTCAGTGCTACCACAGGGAAGTGGATGCGCTTTGTCTCCAGTGATAGGAAATCAGAAGAAGGTGAAGAACGTATGCTAAGTGGCTTAGACTTGCAGGCAATAAAGCACCTTTAACCTGCCGCTCGGGGCTGCTGCTGAAGCCTCTGCAGAGAATCATGCGCTCTCAGGAGCCTCTGCCCTCCAGTACTTCTCCGTCTTCCACACCCTGGCAGACCGCAGGCACCTCTGCTTGCGGCCTCCTACAGCTGCAGACATAAACAGTGCAGAGCGCAGTGCTATGGTCAAGGGCTAACTTTACTACACAGCCACACAGCCAAGGTCAGGGGAGACTGGACAGCAGTGTAGCTTGCCCAGGCCTGGGGTGTCCCTTCAGTCACAGCCGCGTTTCCACACGCTCCCTCAGCTCACACGTGGAGGAGGAAAGGATGGATGGAACACGTCAGCATAAATACGGAGAACACAGAAGAACACCACCACCAAAGTGCAGGTGCAAAACCCAAAGCAATGGCCACCGCTTCTGCCAGACTTGCCATCACACCCTACTGAGGTCACATTGCTTTTTTCTTCATTTTTCTTGATTCAGAAACAAATCAGCAGGGAGGACAAGGTTCTTGTAGTTACAAATCAAAGCTGAAATGAGAGGAACAAAGTCCACCGGTTATGTTTATCTTTTTATAGAGAATATGCCACCATACAGTTGACCTTATAGCAGCTGCAGTGGAAGAAGAGATCCAGGGGGGCTGGGGATTTAGCTCAGCGGCATAAGCGCCTGCCTTGCAAGCAGGCAGTCGTGAGTTCAATCCCCGGTACCGATAAAAAAGGAAAAAGGAAAAAGACAAAAAAAAAAAAAAAAAAAAAAAGAAGAGATCCAGGGTTCAGACAATCTGATCCCTCACTGTAAGACAGCAATTCACAGGAATGAGGGCTGGAGATGCAGGATTAGCTTTATTTTTACTTTTTTGGTGGCACTGGGCTTATACCTAGGGTCTAGCAATAGGCAAGCACTGTTATCATTAGCTACACCCCCAGTCCTTTACTTAAAATTTTTTATTTTGAAGGGACTGGGGATATAGCTCAGTAGCACAGCACTTGCTTGGTAAGTGTAAGTTCATGAGTTCAATCCCTGGTACCAAAAAATTTTGTTTTATTTTGAGACAGGGTCTCCTTAAGTTGCCCAGGAGGACTTGCACATGTGAGCCTCTACTCTGTTTCTGGAGTAGCTGAGCTCATAAGTATGCACCACCTCAGGATGACTCTTTCTGGGTGTGGTGATACACATGCCTGTAACCCCAGCACTCAGGATGAGGCAGGAGGATCCCTGTGAGTTTGAGGCCAGCCTGGCCTACATAGGAAAATCTTGTCTCCAAAATTGAAAAACAGAAAACAATAATGAGTCTTACAGTCAGTATGAAAACAAAACATACACTAGAGAGAAATATACTTGGCAGAGGAAATATGAACTCCTGCCCTCTGCTTTCTATTCTCATGTACTATTTTAAAATAGTAAACTATCTTGTTTCCAGCGGGGTTGGGGAGCCATTATGATGAATGAAAAAAATCTCTAATATCAGTTATCAGGGACAGTAGTGAGCTGATTATGAAGCTGACCTATCGGCTAGTTAGTGAAGATATTCTGAGCAAAGTGGCCGGTTTTCTAACTCGTATGAGTTGCACGAATGAGCTGTGTCCCCTGCAGGAAGTTCAGAACAGTTCACGGCTGGCCACTGGCTGGCCACTGACTGTTCGTTACCAATACCCTCCCTGTTGCTGAACAGAAGGGAGCAGGAAAGGTGCCTGTGGGCACCTGCCCTAAAGGGAGTGCCGACTTCCTGCCCTGCCAAGTCTGTGCCACTCCTCCCCGAGCTGTGCTCAGCTCCGGAGGGAGGGCTGCTCTCCCTGACACAGACAAACTGGCCATCCTCAGGAGGCGTAGCCCAGGGCTGGATGCAGGGCCTGATCCAGGCAGCAGGAGGCCTGTGTGCTCTGGACTCCCCTGAGGAGCTCTGCCACCTGAAGTGTGGCTCCAGCAGTGGTCTTCTGGGAGCTTCCTAGAAATGTAGCTACACTGGCTGCACCCCACATGTAGTAAATCTGATTTTACTTTTTATCCCATTTCCCAAGCTGACTCATATGCCTATTAAAAGCTTGTCCAGCAAAAAGCCTAGGCCTTTGTGTCTAGGGAGTGGCTATCCAGTCCTAATTTTGAATGGAAATCTAGGAAGGAAATGACAGCATTTTGGGGCAGGCCTGTCCCTCAAGGGAAGGAGCTGTAGTAAGTAAAGATGTCTTCTAGCTCTAACTTTGGCGACACATATATAGTATGTGGATGGTTCTAGTTTGTAGTCTAGAAAGGGTGGGAGGGCATGACGGTAGCACCCCCAGATTTAACTGCTGCTGCCACACCAAACGCCAGTCTGCTCCTGTGCCTGTTTGTTGCACATCCTCCTGGGAACAAGGCTCCTTCCTTACCTTTAGGTTCAAACGCTGGTAATCGCTGGCTTTTGGTCGCCGAGTGACTTTGGACCTTTTTCCTTCCAAGGCAAAAGCAATAATCTGGAAAAAGCAAAAAGAAAAGGATTAAAGGGTGGCTCTGTAATGACGTATTTCAGTCTCTGAAATCAGAGGCTCACCTGGCAGGACATTTGTTAATGACCTTGGTTGAAGAAATAGGAGGACGCCCACAGAGAGGCCTAAACCCTGTGTGTGTGGTGCTGGGGATCACATGCTAGCCAAGTGCCCTACCAGGCGGGGCTCAATGTTACGGCACCCTACTAACATCCTAGAGCCCTTGAGTTCAATCCTCCTGCCACACACACAAACTGTAATGGGAATGGGGCCTAATCACATCAGAATGTTGCTTAATAAGAAATGACAAATGGAAGCAAGGTATGCTGGATGAATTTGTTTCATCTGATCTAGGATACTCAGCGAGCTGCCAAACTCCCTAGAGGCTGTCAGCATGTCATTTTTTAAAAAAAGCATGATCTGTAATTGTTTCTTATCTACAAAGGCACTCCTTGGTCCCTTAGCTTTATCAACTGCTTTTTTGGGGGGGGTGCTGGGATTAAACCCAAGGAATCATACCTTCTAAGCAAGTACTCTACCACTGAGCTACATCACCAAGGTTTTGTTTTTTGTTTTTTTTTCCCCCCTAAGAGTTTTTGTGGGGTTTTTTTTTTTTTTTTTTTTTTTTTTTGGTGTCTTTTTCATTTTTATCGGTACCGGGGATCAAACTCACAACCGCCAGCTTGCAAGGCAGGTGCTTATGCCACTGAGCTAAATCCCCAGCCCCAAGGGTTTTTTTGTTTCTAAATTTTGAGACAGTCTTATTAACTTATCTCATCCTGTCTCAGCCTTCTGAACAGACATGACCCATCACACCTGGCCATTAATGCACTCTTAACTTCATCACTCTCATTATGAACACTTGGAGAATAAAGAAGCCACATTTTCACCAATAGTCTGCCCTCTTTCTTTACAGCCTTAGGCCTGACAGCCATCGTGAACTGAACTCTCCAGTTTTAACCAAGCTGCTGAACCAATGTTCTAAAATCGGAGGGCTCAGTTAGAAAATGCAATCGTTTAGAGTGGTCCTAAGGGACAGAATATCACTTTACATCACATGTTGTTAAAGAAATAAAAAATGTATGAGCCCAGTATGGCAGCACATGCCTGTAATTCCAGTACTCTGGGAGACTTCAGCAGAAGAATTGCAGGTTTGAGCCCAGTCTAGACAACCAAACATTGTAGCAAGCCCCTGTCTCAAAATAAAAATCTAAAAAAGGATGAGGATGTACCTCAGTGTGAAAGTAAAAGTTCAATCCCTAATAAGGCCAAGGAAAAAAGGCTTCCGCAATTTCTGCTTTCTTCTAATTCTCATCGATTGCAGAAGAGGACTCTCGGGCTCTTTGCTGTTCTTATTTAAGTGACACTGCTCTTTCTGCCAATACAGGTGGAAAATAGATTAGGAAACTGGAAATAATATGCTATGTCAAGCATGAAAAATGGGACAAGAAGAGCTCCATGTATCAAGTACTCAGGTCCACTGAGGCTGTGAAGGTCCCAAGTTCAAGGATTGGGGAGATCCCTTTTAGGTCAGGTCATAACAATGTCCTAATTTGGCACCTAATGCAGTAACACTAAAGAGGAAACGGATCACAGGAAGAAAACACGTGATTTACAAGAACAAAGAGCCCTAGTGGGGTTTATCTTAAAATCCTCAGCACTCACCGCAACTGAGTGTTAGATACTTGCCCACACATTTTCAGGGTGGAGGAAATTCTCTATGGCTATGGCTGACTTACCTTCCGCTTGTTGTGATAGGCGATATAGAGGACAGCGACAAGAATGGCTGCCGTCACCAGATATGCAAAGAAATGGCTGCTCTCTGCATTTTCAGGATTTTCTGAATTTTTCTTATTAAGTCCATCCTTGTCCTTATTCATGGAATCCAAAGGTGTCCCTTCCCGGTTTTCCCTGGAAGCAGGCTCTGACACTTTTTCTTTCCCTTCTTCAGGAGGCGATCCCTCCTCTGGTTCTGCATCATCACTCTCTTCAGCCTCCTTGGGCTCCACATCCTGAATAGCCTCTGAATACTTGTCTTCTCCCTCTGGCCCGGGAGCCGTGAGGTCAGGGATCACTGTCACTTCAGTCTTAGACACAGGTGGTAGTTTTTCAACCGCGGTTCCCTTGTTACCAGAGGGGGAATTGGATATGGGCTTGGAGCCTTCTTGTGCGGGCTGCTGCTCTAAGAGCGACTTGTTTCCTTCTGGGGTCAAGTGTTGCTCCGCCTCCAACTTGTCAGGGTTTGGTTCCCGGAGCTGCGGCGCCTCTGACTTGTGAAGGTCCGGTTTCTGTGAGTTCTGCTGCGTTTCCCCCTTTTCAGTATGTGGTTTCAGGATCTGGTGATGCACGTTGGACCCGTCTTTTTCTTCCTTCCCGGAATGCTGGTTCGACTCCGAAAAGAGGTGTGGATCTTTCGGAACAGACGGCTGGATCCCGGGGGAAGGGCAGCAGTCGCTGTTGTTTGTAGAAGGCTGAAGTGCAGCCGACTGGTTCCTGTCTTCGGAGCTCTGATTTAGCTGTGGCTGCTCTGAGGGCAGCAAGGCTACAGAAACAGAAAAACCATTAAGGACTGTGGAGGGCAGACCAGGAGAAGAGCAGAGGATTCCTTAGCGCTGAAGGGACCGAGGGCGACGGGAGAACCCGGGGAAGAGGAGCAGGAGCTATAGCAAGCGGAGGAGTGCGCACGGCAGAGGAAAAGCAAGGGCAGGTGGTGACTGGAGGTGTGAATGAAGGTGAAGGGCCTGGGGACAAGAGTGGGATGGGCAGTGGAGGGGGGGTCTCACCCGCCGCTGCGACACTCAGCAGGAGCGACGCAACCAGGAACCGCATCCTGTACAGACTGCGTTTCCGCTGCCCACTGCTCTCGCGAGAGCCCCGCGCAGAATGCCGCTCGAAGCCCCGCCCCTTCCGGTGTGCGCCTACGGCGGCGCCTGCGAGTAGCGCTGATGCGCTACGCGACGGACGTCTGTCTCGGTTGCGTCGTTGGCGTTGCGGCAGCTACTGACTTGCTGCCCCTTTTTTTCTCACTCTTCGCACTTCTGGAAGGTTCGTGGAGTGCAGGACTCGCATCCGTTCCCAGTTCGCCCGGAAGTCTGACCTCACCCCTTCATGTGCCTTCCGCACAGCGCCCCAGAACCCTCTTATGTTCAAGCCTTTCCCGTCTAAAAACAGACTCTTCGCCGTCTTCGTAGCGGCAGTGCGTAGCGGCGCTCCTTCCCAATCCGGTGGAAATAGGTCGCCAAAGATCACTTCTAAAAAGTGCTTTCCCTGGCCGAGCATGAAAATCTTAAGAAAACAAAGCCTTACAGAATAGTCACTGTTAGTATGTCAGTATATTTTCCACCCTGCAAACATTTAAACATTCTTAATGGTTCAAAAGTCAAAACGTGACTTTAGAAGACGCATACATTAGAAAATTTTTGCCTACTACCCATGTCCAGCTTACCATTTGTATTAGTTTATTGTGTGTGTGTGTGTGTGTGTGTGTGTGTGTGTGTGTTTTCTGGTGTATATGTGTGCGCTAGGAATGGAACCCAGGGCCCGTTGTCCCACACGGATTTTGTTTTGATTTTAAAAACAAATAACTACTCATTTTCTTTTCCTTTTTAGTGTTTTTTTTTTTTTTTCCTGCAAGTTTGTTTTCTCCCTCAGTCGAGCTGAGGTGGTTTTTGTATGCCATCCCATTGTTACACTCTACTACTTGAATTTTTTTTTTTGAGACTAAGTCTCACTATGTAATTCAGGATAGCCTTGAGCTCACTATGTAGCCCAAGCTGGCCTCATAGTGATGCTCCTGCCTTAACCAAGTGCTGGGGTGAAGGCACATGTCACCACGTCTGGCTTGAAATCATTTTGTGAACATTTGCCAGACTAAATGTTTTTTAGACAGTGATTTTTGAAATGACAGATTTTAGCTGTGCTCAGTAGCAAAAAAAAAATCTTATGTCCAAGATATTGGAGAGGTTAAGGCAAGAAGATGGCTTGAGCCTGGAAGTTTAGAGCCAACTTAGGCAACACAATAAGACCCTGTCTCAAAGGGGGGAAATGACAGGCTTTAACCTCACAAAGCATGTAATCTAGTGAGGCACATATATATTAAACAAAGTGTGTGCGTTTGGAAAATGCATGCATGCATTTCAAGGCCCCAAGAATGGAAAGTACATGTCAGTTGGGGAGAGGACCTTTGCAGCTAAGGGCTACAGGTTGTGGGTGAGGAGAACAGCAGGGCCTATGGGAAGTGTAGGAAGCTCAGGGCACACACAAAGTGACTTGGCCTTTCCCTGGGATAATATAGACAGTTCTTCACTTGTTCCCTGTGTGACCACCAACACATGATGTTTTGTTGAAGAGTAGATGTTTTTCCTGTTCTGGATCTTACCCTCTCCTAAAATTCTCTGTAAACAGCTTCCTATGCTGCAGTTGTTGGGCAGTCAGGTGAGGGACCCCATCTGACCTCAGCTTTCTGCGTTCTGACTTTTCCTTTCTTCATCCTCCTCCTCTGGAGTCTCACGAGCTGCTCTGGATGCCAAAAATGTTCGCATTCCTTGGGTGGAGCTGGTGCGTGCACGAAACACATCTTAATTCCTTTTTCATCCCCTTTTCCTTTCCTCCCGCTCCATCTTTTGTTTTTGAATGCCCAATATTAGTATATTTGATGAACATATTTAATTATATTAAAAGACACAATTTAGAATGTTGATTGTAAAGACTGTTTGAGAACAAGACGTCCAATCAGTGCCTCACACATTGTACGTACCATTAAATCACCTCAGCCAGGATGCACATGTGTGGCACTTCCCAGCTTTGTTTATTGATAATATTTTCAAACTGTGCAAGCATTATGCACCATATGGAATCCCAAAACATTTGAACAAGTCCTCGTGTCCTTGGAGCAGGGTAAAAAAGTTTTTTAGGACATGAGTTTTTAAAAGATAATTTGTTCTTGGCTTTCAGTTCAGATTGATGCTGAACCGTGATAAAAATCATTTTATAATTTAAAATCATGCTTTGCAGAGAGACCTCTATTGTTGGATAATGTTCAAACCTCGTAATAGCCTAGTAATAGTCTTCTCTTGAAAGCAATAACCTGGGTCTGGGGATTTAGCTCAGTGGCATAAACACCTGCCTTGCAAGCAGGCGGTTGTGAGTTTGATCCCTGGTACCGATAAAAATGAAAAAGACAAAAAGAGAGCAATAACCTGCTTTGCTCGTGATTCTTCAGTTGCTCTGGGTTGAGGTCAGGTACAAACTCTTATCATACATCATGTGCCAAAGGGCACGGCCCAGGACAGGGACTGGAGGCAGGCTAGTCTCCTGGAAGGGTCCACTCTCTACCTGGCTGGATAGTTCCTCAGGTTCTAGGAGGGATCCCCATGTT
This sequence comes from Cavia porcellus, assembly GCF_034190915.1. Classification (NCBI taxonomy): domain Eukaryota; kingdom Metazoa; phylum Chordata; class Mammalia; order Rodentia; family Caviidae; genus Cavia; species Cavia porcellus. The sequence goes on along the minus strand of NW_026947501.1, from coordinate 37,629,199 downwards.
TTCATAGGTGTGTCTGTTACAACTCCTGCTTTTGCTGCTTCTGTTCCTGAGCACAATTGGTCGACCCCATCTCTTCACACACACACACACATTACTAAAGAGAATAAGATTTTTCTTTTCGTTTTTTGTCTTTTTCCTTTTTATCGGTACCAGGGATCGAACTCACGACTGCCTGCTTGCAAGGCAGGCGTTTATGCCGCTGAGCTAAATCCCCAGCCCCAAGAATAAGATTTTTCAACTGGGCATGATGGCACACGCATGTAATCCAGCACTTGGGAGGCTTAGGCCAGCCGGGACTCCACAGTAAATTCAAAGCTGTCCTGAGTTACATAATGAGAGAGACAGAGACAGAGAGACAGACAGAGACAGAGACAAACAGAGACAGAGACAGAGACAGAGACAGAGACAGAGACAGAGAGACAGAGAATAAGATTTCTGACCACATTGCTTCAGGCCTACAGGTTTAGCTCTGTGGTAGAGTGCTTCCCACTCCAGCACCACAAAAGACATCAAAATATTTCAGAATGTTAACAGGAAGTGAATTAGCAAATGAACTTGTTTCTAAAAGAAGAAGATTCTCTATACCTGCCTTCAGTGAATGTTTAACTAGCTGTTAAGGACATGGGGCTTAGTGAGGGTGTGTGTGGTGGGGAGAACAAAGGCAAATTGTTTGAGACTGACTTGTGTCCACATTACTAGGCAGGGGAGGTGAGGGCTCCAGATTGCACAGAGCTTCCGCACACTCCAGGATTTGTGGTTTAGCTTAGCAGTAATGACAAGCCATTAAACGGGGTTAGGCAGGGGTGAGATAGAAGCAGAGTTGGGGCTGTTTGGATACTACACTGGTTTTGTTGTAGAGAATCCACTGGGGTGAGGCTGGAAAAGTACATTTAGGAGTTAATCATTTAGGAGGGTGTTGCAATAGTCCACATTGGACTGGCACAGGGACAGCGAGCGTGGCAAGTGGTGGCCACCAAAGATAAGGTGGGAGGTGGGTGATCAGAGGAGGCCAGGTCCGCCAGGCAGGGCATAGGATGGGACCTTTTCCTGGAGCCAGGGAAGGCTGAGGACTGGGGTGTGCAGGAGGTGGACTAGCTGCTTTTCTGGCTGTCTTCATTCAGGATGAATGTGAGAGGGCCAAGGGAGGTGTCAGGGAAGTAATTAGACATTTGAGAATGAAGTTCAAAACACCATTGGTGGTGTTTCATAGACAGTAATTTATGAGTTTGTTTGTAATTGATGTGACAGAGACCACTAGCAAGAGGCTCCAGCAGGATTTAAATTAACCAATTGGCTTTCTAATGTGTACACGTGAGTCTGTCCCAGGCCTAAGCCCCTTGTCTGGAGATGGGCAGTGGATTCATAGTAAGTGAACCGCTATGAATCACTGGTCCTGGGTAAGGCCTGTAGTGGCCTGTGATGCCACAAACTCCTCGAAGGACAGGATAAGGCCGAAGCTGAGGATGCCTGGCTCCCATCCCAATGAGCTAGACAGAGACTGCAGCTGCAGGCATCTCACTCCTGCAACAAATGTCAACCTAGAGAAAAGATAGTTGGCCCAAATTAGCATAGTTTATTACTTGGAGAAGTCTCTGAACTGACTCCTAAGGTCCTGCTCAGTTCCTGTGCTTTCCTCAGTATCCCCTTCCTTTGTTTGAAAACCAAATAAATATAAGCTGTCCAGAGAAGTTCTTTATTTCAGTCTCAAGGGAATCTCGAATTCTGCTAGAGGGTTTTGATCCTCCTGAAGTCCTGAAATCATATCACTCGTCTCGCTTTTATTTAAGCCTTTGCCACTTTTTTGGGAGGTTGCAGGCCTGATCGTTCCAAGATACTGATTTTTTTTTAACTATTGGACATCTGGACTTCAATTTCCAGTTGATAACTGTTATCAGGTACTGGTGAAGCAGCTGCTCAAAAGACTGACCAATTTGTTCAGGGTCAGGTTATTTTGTTACCGTCTTTGAAAGCAGAGATTTTTTTTTTGAGACAGGGTCACACTGTATTTGTCTGGATTAGTTGATTTTAATCTCTTGGGCTCAAGAGATCCTCTTGCCAGCCAGATATGTTGGTGCACACTTATAATCCCAGCACTTGGGAGACTGAGGCAGGAAGATTCTTATGAGTTGGAGGCCGGCTGGATATGCAGGGAGTTCAAGGCCAGCCTGGTGTACATAGTGAAGCCTGTCTCAAAAATAAAACGAAACAGAAAAAGTCCCTGTGCTTCTGCTAGGACTGTAGGCAAACACCACAGCATACAGCTAGCAGTGAGCATTCTATTCTTTGAGGTTTTTTGTTTTTTTTTTTAATCAGTACGGGGGATCAAACTCACGACCTTGCAAGGCAGGTGCTTATGCTGCTGAGCTAAATTCCCAGCCCAAGCATTCTATTCTTTTTTTTTTTTTTTTTAACTTCTTATCGGTACCAGGGATCAAACTCACGACTGCCTGCTTGCAAGGCAGGAAGCATTCTATTCTTAATCCACCAAATTAACAGAAGGAAAATAATCCCTGACTGTGATTATTTTTTTGTGATCCCCTAACATGTACTGCAAAAATAATTCGCATGACCATGGGCAGTTTATTTAATTGCTTTAAATATTAGTTTCATTATGAAACGGGGATCAAAATTTTGAGAATTAGATAATTCATATGAAGTATAGTATTTAATATGGTGTGTCACATATAATTAAGATTAAAATTAGAAGGCAATTTATTTGTGAAGGTAATTTGTATTAAGAAAATAAAATTTGGGGCTGGAGGTTTAGCATAAGCGCCTGCCTTGCAAGCAGGTGGTCGTGAGTTCGATCCCCGGTACCGATAAAAATGAAAAAGACCAAAAATAAATAAATAAAAAAAAGAAAATAAAATTCCTGGGGGCTGGGGATTTAGCTCAGTGGCATAAGTGCCTGCCTTGAAGCAGGCAGTTGTGAGTTCGATCCCTGGTACCGATAAAAAGGAAAAAGACAAAAAAAAAAAAAAAAAAATCCTTACCCTAGAAGCATAATCATGAATGTGTGTGTGTATATATATATTTGTGGGGGTTGGAGACAGACCCAGGGGTTTGTACATACCAGGCAAGTGCTCCACTACTGAGCTGCATCCTCAGCTCCATTTATTTATTTTTAAATTTTGAGTCAGGGTCTCACTAAGTTGCCCCAGACTGGCCTCATTCTTTTTCTGTGTCCTCTGAGGTTTCACACAGAGTGTTTCTGGAAAGAAAGTGAAATCAGGTCTTAAATGCAGCATGGAGCTGAAGTAAGGACTTTTCTTCTTTCAGTGCTGGGGATTGAACCCAGGGCCTAGTGGAGGAAGTGGAAGTGGTTTACCGCGGACCTACATCCTCAACCCCTAAGTAAGGACTGAGCTATTTCAGTGGCGTGCTGAGAGCCAGGCCTGCTTGCAGTGTTAAGCGAAGAAGGTAACTACGAACTACCGGATACCTGCTGTACACAAACACTTCTCCGTAGCCATTTCTCTGACAAAATCAAATAAATCAAAGTTCAGGCAATATGCAGTTCAACAGATTGGTTTACTTTTTATTTATTAACTTATTTGAGGTGGGGGGAGTTGAATCCAGGGGCTTTGCACTGAGCTGCATCCCTAGCCTTTTAATTTTTATTTTGTGACAGGGTCTCGCTAAGTTGTCCAGACTGGGTTTCAGTTTGTGTTCCATCAACTGCAGCCTCCCAGGGTGCTGAGCTCATGGGCATGTGCCACCTCAAAAGTCAACAGGATTTGAGTCCAGCTGGTCACCGTCTTTGTTCGGGGTGGAGCAGTTAAAAGCAACAGTTCAGTGGACAATGACATAGTTAAAGCTGTCCAAGGGGGAAGCTGAGCACAGTGGTGGACACCTGTAATCCCAGCAGTCTGGGAGGCTGAGGCAGGAGGAATGCAAATTCAATCCCAGCCTGGCAATTTAGGAAGGCTCTCAAAATAAAAATATAAAAAGGGCTGGGAATGCAGCTCAGTGTGAAGGCCCTAGGTTCAATTCCCAGTACTAAAAAAAGAAAAAAAGAAATGAGGTATCTCATCTATCTAACTGGCCCCTGGCCCCTGACCCTACTCGGACTGCCCAGAAATACCACCGTGACCATGGTGTCTCACAGTGACTCTAGAAACCTGCACCTGCTTACCTGAAAGCCACCAACTAGAACTTCCCATGGGGAGCCTGCCAGAATAACGCCCTAGATTCCCAACAAAGACTTGCGTCCACAGGGGCTTCTATCTCTATCTGTTCCTCATCCACTGGTTGGGTATGCGTGCAGCAGTCCAGGTAGAGTCTGGCCTGTGAGGCGTGCTGGCCTCTTCCCTCTGATCCGTCATAACCCAGAGTCAGCATTTGTTGTGCTGGGCTGGGCTGCCTGCATCTTGTTCTGGACAGCAGCATCTTGGTGGGAGTAGCCTGGACCCACGTCAGAGCCACAGGGCATCCGTCATTGTGCATGGGTTTCCTGCATCGGGGTCCTGGCCAGTTACTTAGGTATTAGGCCAACTGCCGGGATAAATAAGTCCCCTGCTGAACACAGCACACACCTGTGACCGCCTCTCCTGGGGCCCTGGGCATGGCTAGAGTGTACAGCCACGCCCGAGCCCTCAGGTCAGTGAAAACACAGAGCACAAGGAAGTGTGTCCCGCCAGAAAAGGGAATGAAATTCTGAATCATGCTACAACATAGGTGAGCCTCAAAAATACATAAGGGAAACAAGCCAGACACCGAAGGAAAAGCCCTGTATGTTTTTCTTTTTTTTCTTTTTCTTGGTACCTGGATCGAACTCATAACCGCCTGCTTGCAAGGCAGGTGCTTATGCCGCTGAGCTAAATCCCCAGCCCAGCCCTGTATCTTTCTACCCACCTGAAGCATGCAGTGCCAGCTGCTGGGCTCAACTCCCAGTGTCACAAAAAAAAAAAAAACTTTTCTTCTTGCACTCCACTTGTTCACTATTTTAAATGGAAAAGTTATAACTTTAAATGAGTTGATTACTTTTTAATAATAAGTCTAGTACCAGAAACATTAATTACAGTTCAAGATACTTTGAAAAGTATCACATCAAAGCTGCCCCTTTTATCTTGGCAACTGCAAGACACATGTGGGCATGAAGTGTACGTCGAGTATACTTGAGGTGGTGACTGATTTCACTCAACTGTAAATAAAGATTCTGCCTTCGGATCTGTGATCAGCACGGCCTGTGTATGCGAAGTCTGTGTATACGTGAGCCTGGCAGCTGGACTTTTTTTCACATTCCTCACCACAGGTGGTTGTGAACTTAGGCCTTGGCTGCTTGATTCAACAAAAGAACTGAAAAAAACAAAACACTCAAGGAAGGTCTTGCAACTGCAATTTTATTTTTATTTTGTGAAAATAAACAATTGGGAGTTAAAATTGCTCCAAAAACCATAAAAACAAAATGAAGTACACACAGAAGAAGCATGTGAGGTGACGGGGGAGGGCAGAGGGTCTTGGAACTTTGGCAGATTGTGCTAGCACGGAGCTAGGTGGCAGGAGCCGGAGCTGGGGGGCCAGAGCCCACTGCCACTCTGGAGCTGTGGGGTGCAGCTCTCAGCTGGCGGAGGGAGGAACAGATGTCACGGTGTGAGTCAGGCACCTTGAGTCCCTTTCAATGCAGGGGGGGGGGCCACGCCACAGGACCTCTTTCCCCACCCTAACTGGAAGCTGGCAGGGTTTTGCGATGCTGGGGATGCCTCCCGGAGGGCGAGGGGAGGCTGGTGGAGACAAATCAGGCCAAGATGCCTTTGTGTGTGGTCACGGTCTTCCACTGGGCAGAGGACAAAGGCTGAGAGGACCCGCGATGGTTACCACTGGACGAAAACTTGGGCCAGGACCCAGGAGACATGGAGGAATGGGTCTGGTCAAGTGGTACCAGGCTGGGGCTCTGGGCCACAGCAAGCACACAGACCGATGAGGGCAGCTGAGGCAGCTGGGGGTGGCTAAGGAGCCAAGGGTGGGGGAGAGAGAGAGGGGAGCCGGGAGGAGGAGGGCAGGTGCCTTCTGACCAGGCTTGTCCACTGCAGCACACACAGGGAGAACAACGCACGACTCTTCAGTTTTCTTTCTTGTAAAGATTTTTTTTGTTGTTTTGTTTTTTTTAAAAAAGCCTAAAGATCAGCTACTGGTTACATCTACAAAATGTAAAGTGCTGTTGTTACCAGCTACTTTACAGAACAGTCCAGAGTGGTCAAATATTGACCAATAAAGTTTCTTTTTTTTCTTCTTCTGAATCATTACTACTCGATGAGTCACACGACAGCCTGCGTGGACAGGGGTGGCCTAGTGGGCAGACTTGGTGACCAAGGAAAGAGGCTGGGCCTGGAGCACGGGGAGGGCCTGGTGGGCATGGAGCGTGGCTGGGAAGGCAGGGGGAGAGGTCAGCAGAGCAGCGGGCATGGACCCCAGGGGGAGTGGCCGCGACAGCAGGGGAGGCTGGCTGCCCAGGTGGCCCGGGGAGCTGGCTGCAGCCTTTGCAGACAGGAAGGCGGCCGAGTGGAGAGCCAGCTGGGCCCGGGTCTCGGGCTTGGTGGTGAGGGAGAGAGGCTGGGCTTGCTCTGAGTGGGTGGCAGCCGGGGCGGCGGGGGAGGCCAAGGCCGCAGAGGGCGTGGCGGGAGAGTCCAGCGTGCTGCAGTGGGAGGAGGCAGGGCTGTCGCAGGACTTCTCAGGGGGCAGGTACTGGACACATGGCTTCTTGCTCTTGGAGGCCAGAGCACCTAAGAGAAGAAGCACAGGGAGTGAGAAGCTAAGAGCTGTGGGAACAGCAGGGACAGGGGCCAGTGCTGGCTGTGCCCACGTACCTCTGGGTCCATGGGGTGCACATCCCTGGGTCAATCAAGAATGGATAGAGAATGTCAGGGAAAAGACCGCATCTGTACCGAACCTGTATAGACTTTCCCCCTTTGCCAGCATTCCCAAAACAATATAGCACAATGATTTTAGTACTCTAAAATCCCTGTATTAGGCATTATAGTCAGGAGGGGGCAGTGTACACAGGAGAGGCTGCAGAAGTTAGATTACACTGTTTTATATAGAGAATGTGAGCACCCATGCATTTTGGTAGTTGCAGAGTGGATTGGGGGGTGAGTTGGAGAATCCCCCACGGATAGGGAGAGACAAGTGAACTTTGGAAACACAGGAATGCTGACGAGAAGCACCTCAAATTACTTGTATGGGTCCTGAGGCTAGAAAAGCACACTGAAGAACCCCCAGAGCAGGGCAATGCACCAACTGTCCAAGACTCCCACACTAGAAAGTAAATGGCTCTGTCTAGCATGGCATCTTTTCCCCCTAAATCTCGTAACGTCTCGGGCTGGGGATTTAGCTCAGCGGCATAAGCGCCTGCCTTGCAAGCAGGCAGTCGTGAGTTCGATCCCTGGTACCGATAAAAAAGGAAAAAGCCAAAAAGAAAAAATCTTGTAACTTCTGGGATGCAGCCACTCAACTTGTTTTAAAATCTTGGGCTGCTGGTGCCAAAGATAGTGGGCACCTGCTGAGTAGCACGTATACAGGGCTACGTAGTGTCTACATGGTTGGCTTATGTGTACTCCTGTGTAGCCGAATATAAAGTTATGTAAGTGCAAGAAAGGAAGGAGGAAAGGCAAAGAGAAACAGGAGATCAAAGGCGCTGTGGAGGGTACAAGCAGTGGCAGCCTTGCCCAGAGGATGGGACCTAAATCCTTGCCACAAGGATCTTTCTCTGCTGGCTGTGATTCCCAGATGGTTCACACAAGAGGCTCCCATCTGATCCTGCTGGATTCATTGACGGGTGGCAGGTCAGTCTAGTGCCTACAGGAACTGAGGCTGGTTTCAATGGTTCAGTCTCCTGAGTGCTGCGATTATAGGTTTGCACCACCACACCCAGCACATAATTCATTTTTAGTTTAGGCACTGATTCTAGTACCTAATCTTCAAACTGCAACTTGACTGAATGGAGAAGTACCTAAGTTTTAGAGAAAGTCCCAGGATCAAATTCTGCCACCACCTCTTAACAAGTGGACTGACTGGGAAAATTCCTGAATTTCTCTGAGCATCTTAATCGGTCACCTCTAAAAAGGTAGCACTACCTCCAGCCAAGTAGAGAGAGAGGGAGAGGCCGGGACACTGCACAAGCAGGTGTGGCTGGCAGACTGGGGGAGGGACACAGAAGGGACAGGGTCCCGACTCACCCTCCACCTCGGGGACTGGCTGCTGGGACTGTGTCTGTGACAGCTGCTTTTCTCTCTTCCTTTTCTTCTTCTTACCCTGAACGAAGGCCAAAGGAAGAGGTGAGTAGGCACAGAAGAATACCTTGTATTAAAAACATTAGCGGGAGGGGCTGGGGATTTAGCTCAGTGGCATAAATGCCTGCCTGACAAGCATGAGGTCGTGAGTTTGATCCCAGGTACGACACACACACACACACACACACACACACACACACACACACACACACAATTAGCTTCACTATTAATAATCACTCTCATCAGAGGGCTGTGGATGGGAGCATGGGTCACTGCCCTGGCAGCTCTTGATGGCCCTAGGTGAGGGTGCTGCAGGGGGAGCCCCAAAAGAGGCAATGGCCTGGGCTTCTTGGAGCTCTCAGCCTGCCCCCTCCTCCAGGCTGGCTTCCCTGCTCTCTCCCTGGAGTAATGCTTCTGTCTTTTCCTGGGGAGTTCTGGGTCCCTGTGAAAGTCTGTTGTAGCTACAAATCCTCTTACCAGTGAAAAAGCAAATAGGAGCCGACCTACACAAAGCTGCTTAGTGCACAGAGAGACATGCTAAGCCTCCTGTGGCTCAGACACTGCTCTTGGAGCTCTGATTAGTAGCCTGCTGGTAGAGGACCCCACCAGTCATACTGTCCCTGTTGTTAGGGAATCAAAGGTGAAGTCTCACTCAAATGGGAAGGGAACAAATTGAAGTCTGGCTTCAGGCTACCTTGTGACTATTTTTTGACATACAGTCTCACTTTGTAGTCGAGGGTGGCCTTCAGCTCCCTATGCAGACAAGCCTGGCCTCACACCAGCAATGATCGTCTTGCCTCAGCCTCCCCAGTGCTGGGGTTACAGATGTATGCACAAGGACACCTGGCTCTATCTTGTGACTTCTGAGAATTAAAACGGTTTCTTATTTCTAGAGAAATAGGGCCTTCTCCTTTAAGAGTCCTCGGCACATGAAGTGCTCCAGGGTCTGTGTCCCGAGCAGGGCGGCCACTCACGTAGTTGTCCCGGGCTGACCAGGTCGGGTAGAGCTGGGAGTGCAGCTGCCGCTCCTTCCGGGCCAGCTCATAGTACTTGGCCTGCTCTTCTCGAGACAGGTTGTGCCACTGCGGGAGACAGGGTCAGAGACAGGAAAGTGGTCAGCACAGGGGGCAGGGACCAGGCAGCCTGGGGGTGCGGGGGCCGAGAGTGCACCTCACCTTTCTTCCCAGGATTTGGTTAATGGCCGCGCTTTCCTTCAGGGTGCACTCAGCCACCACCTTGGCCCTCATCTCCTTCATATACAACATGAAGGCGTTCAGAGGCTTCTTCACGTGGGGCTTCTTCTCCTCCTCCTTCTTCACGGTGACTGGGGATTTCCTGGGAGGGCGCAGGGTGGGCGTCAGCATGGTTCAGCTGTCCCTGGGCAGCTGCAGACTCTGGGGAGAGCTGCAGAGCAGCTCAGGGGCTGAACTGAGTCGCTTTAGCACACGTAACGTGCAACCCTTGAATCACCTCTAGGCTCCCTCTGAAATCCCCTGGCGATTTCCAGACCAAAGGGCACAGGGTAGCAGGGAACGCTGGCCAGAGGGCTGAGGGGAAGCGAAGGGCCCTCTGGGCAGGAGCAGGGGCTTTCCTGCGGTCTTCCAGGCACAGCAGGCAAAGGAGATGCCTCTTGGCTCTGCTGCGGGGCCACTGTGGTCTCCAAGGACCCTCTCCTGGCCCTGCGCTCTCATGGGTGTCAGGGTGCAGAGGGAGTCTGTAGCAGCTCAGGTCCCCCTTTCCCTACCATGAGGAAAGCCATACTAGGTCTCTCAAAGGACGGGGCCCCTGAAAGCCAAAGGGAACAATTCCCAGGGGTGGACAGGGCCGAGGGGACCTCCAGGCCCAGCCAGTCCCTTCCCGCCCTGGGCCCTGGCCGCTGCTCACTTACGCGCTCACCGCGGGGCTCAGGCTGGGGGGCGCTGGTTCCTGCTTGACGATGGGGGAGACGATGGCAGGGTGGGGGATCCCTGAGGTGGGCAGGCCAGGATGGGCGGGAGCCACCATGTGAGGGGAGAACCGGCTGGAGACCAGGCTGCATACCAGGCGGGAAAAAGGACAGTAGGGGACACAGTTGAGAATGGGTCACCCAGAAGACGCCAGGAGGCTCCCTGCCAGTTGAGGCTGGAAGGCTACTGGCGATCTGCTGGAGAATCAGGTCTGAGGGGCCCTGATGCTGCCCTCCCCTCAGGACACAGGGAACCCCAACCTGGTGCCAGAAGTAGGTCAAATGGAAAACAAAGGAGGTCAGAGGGCAGCGGAAGTGGGAGAAAACCGGGCTCATGCTATGGGCTGCGTGGGTTCCCTGTCACTGGAGTGGCCACTGTCCTTGAGACAGAAGCCAACCCCCATTCTGTCTCCCCTCTCCTCACTGTGTGTAGGGGGAATGACGCTTCCCCCATCTCTGGCATCACGGTGACACAATCAAATACCTCTGCCCATAAAGCCTGGCCTGGGGGAGATGGCAGGGGAGGGCAAGGGGCTCCTGGGGTAAGAGCAGGGGCAGAGTGGCCCTCATCACAAAGGGTGGGCGGAGTGGTGAGTCTGTCCTCTCTCTCACTGATGGAAGACAGGCTGTGTCACTGTAAGCAGCAGCTGTCACCGGTACACGAACGGCCCCAGGGCTGCCACTGCTTGTCCATGGCCCCGTCCCCAGACTCACCTGGACATGGAGGCGTTCATGGCCAAGGCAGGGTAAGGGCTCCGGAAGCCACCAGGAGGAATGGAGTACATGGGCTGCCCTTGCCTGTGAGGCCCAGGAGCAAGGAAGTGTGGTCAGGTGCTGGGAACACTGAGGCTAGGACGAAGTGGGGCAGGGGGAGAAAGGGCCAGGAAACGGGAAGAGTGGGGTGGGCTGCCTGGGCGGGAGCGGGAGGCCCGAGGCCTGGGGCTCAGAGGTAGAGCTCAGGACGGGAAAGGGAAGAATGGAGGCCGTTTCCTTACTGTGGGACGAGCCAGCCGAGCGGGTGGGGGATTTGTCCAACAGCTCCGGGAGACAGTGGGTAATATGGTGACAGCTCAGAAGGATGGGGAGGCCGGGGGATCCCTGTTTCCAAAGAGAAAGCCATGTCAGACTGTTCCCTCCCTCCAGGACTCTCTTCCTTCATCTTCCTCGCCCTCTACCAACAGCTCTGTCGGTCAAGGAGCTTTCCATCTTTCTAGCCACGCATCTTCCAGCATCTTCCAGCTGCTTGTCAGTCGGGAATCCATCCATGTCTTGTAACCAGGGGTCAGGAAATCCCCCAAGTCATTCATTAACCAACTGTCTAAAACACGAGCCTCATTCTTGGGGAAATGAACCCCAAGTTTCTTGTTTTGTTTTTCAGCACTGATGGCTTTGGCACACACTCTACCACGGAGCTAGTCTCAGCTCTTCAGCGCTAGACTTCCCTTCCACAGTTAGCCTGTTTATTATGTGCAGTGTGCGCGAGCATTATTTCTCCCGAGCTTTGAGTCATGGCAGTCCCACAAGGGTGTTAGAAGGACCTTAGCTCCCTGGGTTGGACAGGTCTGATGGGCCATTGAAATGTTTCTAAAAAGCTAGCCTGGTTCAAGGGCACACACCTGCAATTCCAGCATTCTGGGGGGCCGAGGCAAGAGGACTGAATGTTGTGGGTCCAGCCTGGGCAATTTAGAGACACAGTCTCAACATAAGTACAAAGAAAAGAGGCTGGGGATGTAGCTCAGGGCGAAGGACCCAAGTTCAACCCCCGGTACAAACAACAAAACACAAACAAATGAGCGAACACCCTAGATTCGCTTTCCTGCTTTACAACTGTACTGAGAAGCCTGGCTGGACTAACGAGTGTATTTGACAGTGTTGAGCCTAGGACATGGGTTTTGGTTCCAGAGAGACACAGCGGAAGCTGGGCTGAACTTTGAGCCACCTCTGATGTTCACTGTGAAGCTCCTTCCAGGCTCGTCTTGTTTCATTGCCTTTTATCCTCACACTGTCCCTAAGGTGAGGAAGGAGATGAGACTCTGGGGGAACAGAGGCAGGATTTGAACTCAGGTCTGCCTCCTTCAGCGCCCGCTATATGCCCTGCAGAGGAAAGCCTGCCCGGCCCGCAAACACCTGTGTGTGGTGGGTGACTGACTCACCTGTCTTTGGATCGATCTCCTGGGAGAGGTGTGTGGGAGGGGAGCCTGGGGAGAAGTGGTCGTTGCTGTAGGTGATGAGGGGCGTCAGCGGGTGCATGTGATGCGGGTGCTGAACAACGGGAACTTTGTTAGACTGTAAGACACAGGGAAGAAAAGCTGGCACCGGTTGCCAAGGAGACGGGAGTAGAATCAGCTGTTATTTACCGAGGGGAATGTGTGCCAGGTGTTTTCCACGCAACATCCCTGCTATTCAGTCCTCCACACGGTCCTGGAGGGAGGAAGCGGCCTGCACAGCTGAGGAGGAAGCTGCAGGGTGAGGGAGGGGGCTGGCGCCCAGCACAGCACGTGGGCCCTGCCACGGATGGCGGCTCCGCTGCGAACCATGCTGTGTGACCTCAGGGAGGGGAAAGGACCCAACACACACTCTGCAAATCAGCTTCACACAATGGCTCTCAGGTCTGCCCGAGTCCAGGGACAGAGCAGTGGGAGGGGGGCTCGGCTGCCAGGTCCACCTTCAGGCCTTGCACCCCTGTCAGCTCTTCTCCTGGCACCCTCTACGACACAGACGTCTACCACGTTTCATTTACAGTATCACTCAGTATTAGGAGTATCGTTATTTTATTTTATTTTTTGGTACTGGGGATTGAACTCATGACCTCACACCTTACACCGCTGAGCTAAATCCCTAGCCCCAGTATCATTCTTTTATATAACTGGAGGCAGGGAAGGAACATTGGCATGTCATGATGCATCCTGATTTCAGAGTTGAAAATGGAAAAAAACCTAGGCTGCCTCGAATTGGCAAACCCAATTCATTGTAAAAATTGCTTTCATCTGATTTAACGCAACAATAAAGATTTTTACTACACTTTACTGAGTTCCCACATTACAAACATGGCAATATGCACAATGGCTTGTCCTCACAATCGCATAAGAAGATAGGATTATTACCCTTACTTTTTTTGAGACAGAATTTCATTGTGTAGTTCAGGCTGGCCTTGAACTTACATTGATCCTCCTGCCTCAGCCTCCAAAGTGATGTAGGCATGTGCTACCATGGTACTGGGCATATGCCAGGCTTGATTGTCCCCACTTTAAAGATGAGAAAATTGAGCTCAGAAACATTAACCAGCTGTATCTCAGCATAGGGGTAGTGAACAGCAGAACCGGAATTCCTATCTGGTATGTGGGGCTCTAAAAAGTTTCTCTTATACTACCTGTCTCCTAAGATCCTGATCAAAGCACAGCTGTTGGAGAGAAGGGCCAGATTTTAAACCAGTAGTACTAGTACTAGTAGTACTAGTAGTAGTAGTAATAGTAATAATAAGTGATTAAGTTACAAGTAGATATGAGGTGTGTTTGAAAAAGGTTTGTAAAAGAGATTTGGAGGTGGACCCAGAGCTGGAACACCACTCGGCTGTCTTCCCTGTTCGATGTTCCTAACCACGATCACTAGGTGGCGCTGACACGCTGAGCTCTGCGCGCAGAATTTCCACATCTCAAGCCATCTCCCAACACCCACCCCAGTGGGCTTGTCCCACGCTGAGCAATAAATGTTAACATTCCCTTCCCACTGTTTTCAGCTGTTCGCTTACTAGTTGCTGATGATGTCTCTCTACTTGAACATATTGCACAAATGAAGGTATAAAATGAATTCTAAGGTCAGATTTCCAGGAACCCAGTGCAACTAAATGCAGTGTCTGGGTTCAATGGAACCAGCTTTGTATAAAGGGTTTTTTGTTGCACGGTATAAACACAACAGGGTTTTACTAAGGCAAAAGTAGGTGATAGCAGAATAATTACACAAAATGGCCACAATTTAAAGACAAACATAAGCTGGAAAAAAAGCTAGCTAATGATACTGTCACTCTGTGGCAGAGAGCTTGGAGAGTGTGAACCCTAGGTTCAGGCCCTGGCACCACAAACAAAACAGAACCAAAACCCAAACAAACAAAAAAAATTAAATAGAATTTCAGCAAAATGTAATCAGTGGTTACATTTGAGGTGGAACTGAGTGATTTTTATAGTTTTATTTTTACTGTTTAAAATGCACACTAAGAATAATACCAATTTTGTAAGACCTCACAAAGCCTGTAGAAACACAGCCATCTAACCCAGTCATTAAGACTTATCATGCATCAGTTTTAAATTTCCATTTCTTTTCATCACATATAGCCATCCAGAAGCAAGTGACAGTATCACATGTCCTGGGACCCCTGAGCTATTAAGTGGCCTCTCAGAAGCTGGCAAACAGTACTGCATGGGTGGCAGAGTTATACACAAGCAGGGAATGGGAGTTACTTTGGAAATCTAGGGAAGAGTCACAAGGTCCAGGAGCTACGATTCCCCACTAGGTGGCGTTCCTGTCCAGAAAATGAGCATGGAGGGAAAGGCGGGAAGCGTTTAAGATTGCTAAAACTTGAGGCCAGGCGGATGGTATATACCTCTAATACCAGCACTCAGGAGGATTGCAAGCTAGAGGCTAGCCTGGGTTACACACAGAGTGGAAGGTAAGCAGCACAGAAATTTTTATCTGGTACATGGGGCTCTTAAAAAAACAGAGCACATAGGGAGATCCTGTCTCAAAACAAACAAAAAAGCCCACATCCAAGTTTCTGCTCCTGTCCTCAGCTGTCCACAGGGGCTGGATGCCCACAGCACAAGCTCAGCCAAGGATCAGGAATACACACCCTTCAGGGAGCTACCCCTACCCCCTACCCCTACCCCTCTGAAGCGAGGGCATGGTCAGGCCAGGTGTATGTAATGTATCCAAGGAAGAGCGCCTCAGAGCCATTGGGCCGGATCCTCCCTGAAAGTCATAGGAGCCCGGCTCATTCTTTGCCAGGTGTCTCTTATCTCTTCCAGTCTGTTTCTACAACTGTCCAAGCTGCAGTGCTCAGGCTCTCAGAGAGGCCCAGATGAAGGTTGGCTCCTCCCAGCTCTGACCAGTGACACCCCCAAAACTCCTGGGCTCCAGCTGCAGCTCAGCAGCTCCCTAGAAGTGGGTGTGGACCTGACCACGCCTGTGCGGGAGACCCTGGAGTCCCCGACGGTGCTAACACCAGCTGCTGTTGTGCATTGAAGCCATCTGTGCTGTCCACATTCTCCAAGACAGGGACACAGCCTTCTGTTTGGGATCTGAACTGTCTGGGTTGAGGGTGTGTGTGGTGTGTGTGTGTGTGTGTGTGTGGTGTGTGTGTGTGTGTGTGTGTGAGATAATCCTAAGAACAGGCTTGAGGGAAAAAGGAAACTGAACTTGTTCCTAAAGTCCCAGCACTGTGAACCCAGGGGAAGGCAGCAGATGGGGCGCTGTCAGAGAAGCAGGCGTGGGTGGCCTCCCAGCACTGGGGTCCAGTGAGGCCCCCGCGCCAGCCCACGCCACGGAGCCCCATGCTTCCATCTAGGACAGGCAATCGGCCTGGCCCAGGGTCACACAATCTGCTGTGCCATGTCCTGTTATTTTGCTTGTCTTCTTAGGAGCGTTTTCAACCTCAGCTCCATTGCAGGAATCTGTCCAAGCTACGTGCACATTTTCTAAGGGTTACTTCAAGACAGAGGTTTAAAATAACCTACAACCTACTGAGATGGGCTCAGGTAAAGTGAGGTCCACTGCAAATATGCTGGGAAGCAACCAATGGGCGACATCCCTCCTCCCCACCCCCCACGAGGAGTTGTCAATTTTTCTCTAGCACACTTCACGACCCATGCAGCAGAGGTTCTTCCTAATGTTCCTTCTTAATGTTTTTAGAGCAAAACACGTCTATGATAGTATTGTTTTCTTCTCTTTCCCCTGATCTGTACCTCAACAGGACACACTATGCCCGCACCCGTTTCTGTAGACCACATATCTCATTTAAGCTTCTACGATAGAAAGCAAGTTTTGGGGAGGGGGTAGTGGTGGTGGTAACGGAGACTGAAGCGGGGCCCCTGGCTGCATCCCCAGCCCCTTTTATTTTCTATTTTATTTTGATTTTGTTTTTCTATTCTGTTGTTTACTGGAACATGGTTCCACTAAATTGCCCGGGTTGAGGTTGGGTTTCTTTTGCTTTTGTTTGTTTTGCAAGGATCTCACTAGGTAGCCTCAGACTTTCAGTGATCCTCCCGCTTCAGCCTCCCGAGTGCTGGGATTATGGGTGTGTGTCATCCTGTTTTATGGGTATGTGTCAAGCCTTTTTTTTTTGTCTTTTTCATTTTTACTGGTACCAGGGATTGAACTCACGACTGCCTGCTTGCAAGGCAGGCGCTTATGCCGCTGAGCAAAATCCCCAACCCCAATGTCAAGCCTATTTTAAAGCTTTTCCTTAAACCAATTCCTGGGATGTCTCCTGTCTATCCAAAGTATTTATTGGCTTATCTCTCTCTTTTTTTTTTTTTTTTTTTTGAGACGGGGTCTTGCTATGCAGTTTAGGCTGGCCTTGAGCTCACTTTGTAGCCCAGGCTGGTCTTGAACTCACAATGATCCTCCCGCCTCAGTCTCCCGAGTGCTGGGATTACAGGCGTGAGCCACCACGCCCGGCTGGCTTATCTCTTTATATTTTCTTATTTATTTTTTGGTACTAGGAATTTAACTCAGGACCTCATGCTTGCCAGGCAGGCACTATGCCACTGAGCTATATCCCTGGTCCCTCTATCTGTCTTAAAATTTGCAAAGTATATTCCAGAAGCCAGCTGGTGCAGAAACTAAGGCAGATTTTTTTTTTTTTTTTGGTCTTTTTCCTTTTTATCGGTACCAGGGATTGAACTCACAATTGCCTGCTTGCAAGACAGGCACTTATGCCGCTGAGCTAAATCCCCAGCCCCAAGGAAGATTTATATAAAACAGAATCAGTGCAAATGGGAACTTGAAGTTTGGAAAAGGAGGGCACCTTCCTCGGATACAAACCCAGTGCACTGCACTAAAAGGCAACGTGTAATCTCATGCTGATGTCGCCCTAGGTGGTCCAGGGACCTGAACAGTGTCCGCACCAGGCGGCCCCGCCCTGGGGCCAGTGAGGTGGAGCAGACAGAGAACAGGGAGAAGCCACATGGTCCCTGGGCTCCAGGCGCTGACAGAGGTGGGGATCATATTCTTGACTCGTAAAGCTGCCAGAACCTTCCGGGTCTCTAAGGACTCTGCACTAGCTGGGCCTGTGGACAATCCAGTGGCAACATGGCAAAGGACGAGGACTGACTTCTGCCCCTGTTGAGTGCCACCCGCTGCTCTGGGTCTGGTCTGGGCTGTAGAGGATCTTCTCTGTTTTCACAAAATGCTTATCCTGCTGGACTTAAGTTTTTGTCCGGGGCAGGACCACCGATAAAATACACAAAGAAAGCCTACAGGGCATGGCGAGAAAGGCTGGGGAGGAGCCAGGAGAAGGCAGAAAGGGTTTTTATGCAGGCTGATGAAAGGAACAGTCCATGAACAAATGACTTCATAAATAACGGGGGGAAGTGGGGAGACCGATGTGGATTGGGGTGAAGAGCGGACAACTGCAGGAAGGAGGCTGGTGGGGTGGGCTGGGCAGGGTGTCCTGGCACGCTGGAAGAGCCACAAGGAGGTCAGAGGGGCAGAAAGAGAGAGGCGGAGATGAGGAGCAGAAGGTTTGTTATTTACTTTTTTTTTTTTTTTTTTGGTCTTTTTCATTTTTATCGGTACCGGGGATCGAACTCACGACCGCCTGCTTGCAAGGCAGGTGCTTATGCCCTGACCTAAACCCCCAGCCCCTGTTATTTACTTTTGAGACAGGGTCTCGCTATGTAGTTCAGGCTGGCCCTGAACTCACTATGTAGCCCAAGGGGGCTTCCAGCCTGTGATCTTCCTGCCTCAGCCTCCTAAATGCTGGGATTACAGGTTTGAACACCACACTGGGCAAAGGTCTACAATAAGAGGTCAGCAAGCTTGCTGTCAGCTCAGAGCAGGGCATGCACCACGGTGCGGTTCGTGAGCAGTGAAAGGTGCAAAGATAAAGGAAGAAACAATCTCCTCAGGGAGAGAAATAACCAGCAACTGGAACGCGCCTTCAAGCACTGGTGTGGTTTTTCTTTTCCTTTTCCCAGTACTGGGGATCGAACTCATAGCCTCGCACTTGCCAGGCAGGCGGTTATGTTGCTGAGCTAAATCCCCAGCCCCTACTGGTGTTTTAGAGGGCTTTGAAAGTTGCACCTTGGATTGTTCTCCAGCAGGAAGGGTACCAAGCAAAGAAGCCTAGGATCATCTTTTTTTGGGGAGGGGCGGGGGGTACCAGGGATTGAACTCATAACCTCATGCTTGCCAGCAGGTGCTTACACCACTGAGATAAATCCCCAGCCCTATCTAGTCCCGTGGGGCTAGATCCTTCTTTCGTTGCAGGATTACTTGAAAGAAAGGGTTTTGAAACCCTTGCAATTCAAATTGTTACCACAATGTGTCTGGGTAAATGTTAATTTTCACTTAGTTTTACAGAACTCAAGGTTGTTTGTTTGATACACTCATTAAGTTTTGGTTTTTCTTAAAAAATTTTTATTAGTATAACATTTACATTCATTGTGTGGAGTTGATACAGGGTGCAAAAGGATTGGACCAACCTAGAATGAAATAAAAACATGGGCAAGCAGCTGGTGTACGCCTGTAATCCCAGCCCTCAGGAGGCTGAGGCAGAAGCAGCCCTTGAAGTTTGAGGTCAGCCTGGATTACACAAGATCTGGTCTCAAAACAAAATAGGAACCTTTTAATTTTTAAAGCCCAGTGTAATTTTCTCATGATACAGTTTAGTTAGGAGGATAATAAATGAAATGTATAAGTAATAAGTAAATAAAGTAAGTAATAAATAAAATGTATAAATAAGCTATATAGTAGATGTTGATAAACACTAAGGATAAAGCTAAGAGAAGGCAGAAATGGTTATATTATACTGGTCAATGGAAAGAGAGCTCAATGGGAAAATGATTTAATAAATAGTGAAAATTAACGTTTACTCAGACACATCGTGGCAACAATTTGTTTTCACTGCCTTTTTCTTTTTTTTTAATAGGGTCTCATCATGTAGGCTAGCCTAACTTCCAATTTGTGGCAATCCTCCTGCCTCAACCTCCCCCCAGTGCTGGGATTACAGATGTGTGACTACACTGGTGTTTTGGCCTCTTTTTAAATTACATTATTTACAGAAAAACTGGTGTATACTTCTTTAAAAAAAAAAGTAAAGGTCAAGAAAAACAAAGGAACTCTGCCAAATGAGAGACGCTAAAGAGACAGAACAACGAAATGTAATGGGTCTTGGATTAAACCCTGGACCAGAAGACCTGGGCTGTGCACCGTGGATGTTACTGGGAGCCTGGGCAAAATCTGAATCTTTGTTGCGAGTTGGACAGGAATGGGTGATGTTAGTGTTTTTTTCAATTTTGGTAACTGTACTGTGTTTATTTAAGAGGTTGTTTTTGTACTTAGGAAATACAAATACAGTATGTAGCTCCTCTCAACTTCTTAGGAAAGAAACAAAAGTATATGTATATATCTCACAGTTAAAGTGGATAAACTGTATACGGGAGCTCTCTGTATTAGTCTCGTAACACATGTGACTATTTAAAATTATATACCCTAGAAGGAAGTTTTCATTTTGTCTTGAAGATAGTGTCTTACTATGTGGCCAAGGTTGGTTCCAAACTCATAGTGATTCTCCTGCCTCAGCCTCCCAAGTGCTCCAATTACAGGCTTGCACTACCATAGCTGGCTCAAATTTTGGTTTGACGGCTCCTCTGCTCCACCTCAATGTAGTTCTGATTTCTGCCCAAGAGATCATTGCCTAACAGAGAATGAGAAGAGGCTCCCAGAGTCAGTAGGGTCCTTCAAATCCCAAGAAGATGACGGCCTAGAGAAAAACTATAATCTTGCTCCTAAAAAAGTGCTACCATATAACAAAAACTAACTGGACACAACGAGCTTGCACACACCTGCAACAAAAATTTTGTTTAGAATGTGTTCTGCAAAGATTATAAATGCTAAACAAGCCAGGCAAAGCCATACATGTAAGGTTTTGTTATTTATTTCCTTCCTTTGCCCACTCATACTAGGTTTGTCCTTAGGCTGTGAACCCTAATGGCGCTTTCTTTCTTGTATGTCTGCCATGTGCTGTGAGAAAGGCCTGTTCAGGCAGCCCCAGGGCCTGGAATGGGAGCCACAGAAGAAAAGTTGAACCTTACCCTTAACCTACAGTGACCACTTGAGCCAACTCATAGATCTCTGTACATGGAAAAGAAATGCTTGTTGTTTTAACCCATGGAGGTGTTTGTTACACAGCAATTGTTAAGGAACTAGCTGACTAATGCATAAAGTCTGCAAACATATTTTTGGGAAATAGACAAAGTATAAAACTACACCCAAAACTGCCACCTGGCATTAATTAAAACAATTTTTTTAGGGGACTTAGCTCAGCAGCATAGCTCACCTGCCTCACAAGTGTGTGGTCATGTTTGTTCCCTGGTACAAAAAAAAAAAAAATTGCGGGGCGGGGGGGGGGGGGCTTGTTTTGGTTGAAGATTGAATTCAGGGCTTTTAGACTGAACTATGCACCAGCCTTTTTTTTTCTGAGACAGCCTTCCTAAATCATTAAACTGGCAGGCTGGGACTGACTGTACAATCTCCCTGCCTCAGCCTCCCCGGGTGCTGGGATTATAGGCCTGTACTACCACGCCCAGCTTGTTCCCCATTCCCCTAAACATCTCAGGAAGCTGAATTTGCTTATAATACTTCGCCAGTCCTATTTTCTACCCCCCCTTCCCAAAGAAGACATTATTTAAAATTTTTCATTATTAGCATTCACACACCCAAGAAAGACTGACAATGCTGAATGCTGGTGAGGGTGCAGGACAACAGGAACTGTTATGCACCCTTGGTAGGAACGCAAAACAGTTCGCCAATCGGGAAAACAGTTCGGCACTTTCTTAGAAAGCAACCCCACTCTTAGCCAGGTGTCTGTGACTTAGCACTCCTCAAGGATCACAAATTTGAGTCCAGCCTTGGCAACTGAGACCCTGTGTGGAAACAAAAAATAAAACGGTCTGGAAATGTAGCTCAATGTAAAGGCCCCAGGTTCAAATTCATTCTGAAAAAATAAGAAATAAAAAAAAAAATAAAAGCAGCCAGGTGTGATGGTTCATATCTGTAATCCTAGCACGTGGAGGCTGATGCAGGAAGATCACTCACTGTGTGTTAAAGGCCATCCTGGGCTATGCAGTTACACCCTGTCTCCAAAAAAATGTATTATATATGCAAGTATGTATAAATTCTATATGCAATTCATTTTTAGGTACTTCCTTAGAAGAACAGCAACGTATTTTCACACAAAAACCTGTAAGTGAACACACGTACTACAGATATACTAACATCATTTTATGGAAATACATTCACAGCACTTATTCATGATCTCCTGGGGCTGGAAACAACTCCGAAGTCCCCCACCGGTCAGTGGGCAGACAAACGTACTACATTCACACACTGGGGTCCGGGTCAGCAGCAGGTGGGGAGGGAGGGGGCCACAGCAGAAGGGGAGGAGAAGCAGCAGAGGGGAAGTGGCTCAGAAGGCAGCGAGTGCTGCCATCCATGGGCCTGGGGACTCAGCGGCCACCCCGAGAAACAAAGAACCAAAGAACCGCAGATGCCGAGTCCTGAGCCTTCCTATCAAGAGGGGCTGTGTTCCCAGCCTCCCTTTCCACTCAGGTCGCACTCTCTCCCCCTCCCCTGCTCTCCGGCCTCCCCTCTCCCCTGTGGATCTGCACCTTACATCATCGAGACACAGAGAGGTAGTGAGCTGGTTCCTTAAGGAACATCGCCTGCCTGCCTCTCTCCCTTCCTACACGCGTGCACCCCTAACACGGAACTCTTCTATGCAGTGTGACTGAGGCTCAACTCGACTGAACAGAGTTTGTCAAAACTCACAGAACTATATACAGGGGTGGCTGTTGCTCTGTATTTGCAAGTAGGAGAAAAAGTACACAAGGATGTCAACTTCAACTCAAAAACTCTAAACCATCAGTTGCCACTGGTTTAAAAAATAATGTTTCTGCAGGCTGGTCCTGTAGGTCAGGGGGTAGAGCACCTGCCAAGCATGTGTGAGGCCACAAGTTCGATTCCCAGGACACCAAAAAGTTGAAGCAAAACACAGCCAGAAAGAAGCAGGCAGTGTTCCTCGGCTGACGGATGATCCTGCTTTGCACTTTCCTCATCTGAATTTGTTCTCTGTGCCTTTGTCTACCCAGCTCCCGAATGCCCATATCTGTCCCCATTTTGGATTCTGGGTGTTCAGCCTAAGAGCTAAGATTCATATTAATACCAGACAACCTGCAGGTTGTGATGGCGCACATCCATTAACCCAGCTACTGGGAAGGCTGGGCAGGAGGACAGGGCGGTAAATTTGAGGCCGGCCTGGCCAGCTGTCCTGCAAAGAAAGGACCTCTTGTGGGGTGCTTAGTGGCCGAGCACCTGCCACACCCGCAGGAGCCCTGGCCTGAGAAAAGAATGAACCAGCAGAAAACCAAACAAAAACCAACCTGAAAATCTGACGTGTTCTACAATACTGGATTAAAGCATTCTCCATTTTTGGAGAACTGCAACCATTTCTTTTTTTTTTTTTTTTTTTTTTGTCTTTTTCCTTTTTATTGGTACCAGGGATCGAACTCACGACTGCCTGCTTGCAAGGCAGGTGCTTATGCCGCTGCGCTAAATCCCCAGCCCCCAACCATTTCTAAAAAGTCCTCAACACTGGGCCTGTTTGGCTCGAGACTCAGTAGAACTTAAGCATCTACCAGAAAGGGAGCTTTTGGTCACCCAATGACACCAAGTGACAGGAAAAAAACACACAGGCCTGCAATGTGATGTAACGAAACGCCCATGGGATGTGAGGTCACAGGTCTTCCGCTCTGACCTGACATTTTCCAGCGATCTGCAAAGTGTGTACATACTTTTATTACTTCTAAAAAAAATTTTAACTAAAAAATTCTGAATGAGAAGAATGAAGTGGGCTTGTGTTTTGTAAAGAGGAATACAGAAGGGCTATTGACCTTTAAAAAAAATAGGCCATTTATTCTTTTATTCATTCAAGAATTTCTCTTTGAGCATGATGACAGATGCAGGGTAGTGAATGTGAACAAACTCGAAGCGATTTTATCTTCTCCTTAGTTATCTGAAAGTGGGGGTATTCCTTCCCAACGCTGGGCATGGTGCTTGGGGACAGCAGGCAGAGGCCAGGCACATGGGACTATGGGCTGGGGCGGCGTCTCGATAATATTATGCAAGTAGGAAGCCTCTAGGGTCAGATACTGCAAGTATGAAATGTCGTGGCTTTTTGAAGCTTTCTTTAAAAGTGTCAGCTGGGCATGGTGGTGCACTCCTGTAATCCCAGCACTAAGAAGGTTTAGGTAGGTGGATCGTTGCAAGTTCAAGACCAGCCTGGGCTACAAAGTGAGCCCACGGTCAGCCTGAACTGCATAGGGAGACTGTCTCAAAAAAAAAAAAAAAGTGTCCACAGGAATGTGAGGGACTGAGGATTGAGTTCAGTAGCACAAGCCCAAGGTCATGAGTTTCATGCTGAACAACAACAAAAAAAAAGATTCCGAATGCTCGGCCGCGCCCCCTGCTGGCCCGGTCAGTATTTATTTTATGCAAGCTCTGTAAGACAGCCAGCTTCCCCAGGGCTCTTCCATAAGGGTGCAGGCTGTTACCTTCACTTGCACTATATCTAGGAGAAACTTTTTCCTAAGACAATGTACTCCTGATTGGAAAACAAACCTCCATAATACAGAGTGGTATAGTTTCTCTCACAACAAAGCCAGGGCCCAACCTTTTATGGCTACTTTGTAAAAGCCTCCAAGTCTTGTTTACATCTCTAGCTTAGAGGGAACTTCAGCTCCTCTTCCTACTTTGCAGCTAGCTGATGGTCTGTAGAGGAATGATTCTCAACTCTGGCTGCCCCTCAGGATTCCCTGGGGAGCTTAAAGTACTCCAATACCAGCCCCACCCCAGCCCAATTAAACCATATCCCTAGGGGATTATATGCTAACTACTAGGGGCTCATTATCTCTATTACCTTTGCAATCTGTCTATTTGTTCTGGCACCTAATTCGGGCTCTCATTACCTCTTAGTTTTGCTAATTAAACAGGCTTTTAATTGTTCATTCCCTTTCTAATTTCTTAATAATAGCAGTGGCAGCCACAGTGCTGGGGGTGACGCCGCTGTACAAGGTGGAAGGACCGGTCAGTTCCGTGAAGACTTACTTTGTGCTAAGCACAATGCTGAGCTCATTACCACACAGTGGCTGCTGTTCACACCATGCTGTGTGATCAGACTTCCGTTAGTCCATACGTATGCATGTATGGGTTTAGCAGACCCCGGGACTGAACCCAGGGCATTTGTACTGAGCTACATTCCCAGGCCTTCTTAAAACTTTTTTTTTTTTTTTAATTTTGAGACAAGGTCTCTCTAAATTGCCTAGCCTGGGCTCTAATTTGGGATCCCTCAGAGTGCGGGGATTACAGGTGTGCACCAGCATACCAGGCTTTTAGTGCCCATTTAATAGATGAGGAAATCGAGGCAGAGAGAGATGTAATTTGCCTGAAGCTGCACGAAGAGAAAGAGGTGGAGCTGGGTACAAATTTACCTTGCCCCCTGGGTTTTCTGTCACTGGTTTCCCTTCGATGACACATGCTGGTGCTCCAACTCTAAAGGTCAAAGGGTAGTTTTCTCCCTACCTGTAGAATTCCAACTTCACATTAAGGGTTTTTCTCCCCTAGACGACCCTTAAGCTTTTGAGGCGTACTGCTGCTTTGCTATGTTAGAATACACAGTCTAATGTATAATTTGCTGGAAAAATGCCTGTTTTGCTCTCTGTGACACGATGTGTCTCAATAGTTCATGCTTATCCGCCCTCAGAAAACACAAGAGGCCCACACTCAGCGTGGGTTGGCATTATCATTTGCAGTGCATGCATCTGTAGTGGCTGGATGTTTGTCTGAGAGTTGCAAGTATGGGTGTAGAACTAACTTTCTTTCTTTCTTTGTTTCGTTCTTTTTTGGTAACAGGGATTGAACTCACGACCTCAAGCTTGCCAGGCAGGCGCTTATGCTGCTGAGCTAAATCCCCGGCCCATAGAACTTTCTTGAAGACTTAGGAATCTTTGTGTATTTTTCTAGCACACTGATATATATTATTTAAGGAAAAGATCTAGAAAAAAAATAAGAATTAGGAAAGACCAAGACTGATAGATAGTATTAACACAGTATCGTAGAGGCCATGAAAAGAGGATTCCAGGAAGCGGGGGGCAGTCAATAGCGTCAGATGCCACCTGCTTGAGAAAGCAGGAAAATGCCTGGCGATGGGTGTTAGAAGCTGGCAGCCTCTAGAGGAGCCAGGCTGCCCTGGCAGAGAACTGGGGCAGCAACAGAGGCGTGAGGAATAGAGTGGGATGCGTGAGAAGAGAGGAGGGCGGTGTCCACAGAGGAAGGGTGGCCACAGGGTTTGCTTTGACCTTTCAGATGAAGATGGAACACTCTGTACAACAAGAAGGAAGGGACATTCGGGGTGCATATGTCAGCTGTTAAGGGGAAATCATGTCCACCTTTTAGGAGCTAGAGAAGAAACGACAAAGGGACAGATGTGGACAGAAGGGAGGACAGCGGGTGGGCTACCTCAGGACCTGCCGCAGGGGCCTGGGGGTTGGCACAGGACAGAGATCAGAGACAAACTGAGCTTGTGATGGGGTGACAGAGGGTTGGACATCTTCCAGCATGGCTGACTCAGACCACGCCTGGCACCTGTACCTGTCTGCCATCCCAGGTGGACTGTAGGTGCAAAAGCCAAGCCCCTAATCTGTTCCTTGGGCTTCTGTTCAGTGTGCTGCTCAAGCCTTGGTCATTGGCCACAGAACCCACGTCCAGGGTTTGCATGTCTAGGGCAGCCCAGCCTGGATGGCCAGTGCCTCTTCCTCACTCAGAGGTCCTCACTCAGAGGTCCTGCCTGCCCAGCAGATGGCTGTGCCACTCACCTGAGAGCCACAGATGACGCAGGCTTGTACACTACCAAGGGGCTGCCACTGCCAGCAGGCCCCATGCTTTCTGGCAATCAAACAAGCTCACTGAGCCACTCTATATTCTGTGAGTATCTTCCCTTTCCTGCACTGGACTCTAAGCTCTTAACATGCAAGGATTATCAGTACATCTTCAAACGTCCTCCAAGAGGAAATCATACGTCTGGAATTTGCTTTCAATCACAGTGTGATGGAAGGGGCAGGTTGCTGGCGGGTCACCGCGTAACAGGCTCTACTTTTCTCTAGTGTTAGCAACATCGTGAATCCCAGTGCCTTACACCTAGCACACAATTCTGCTTCCGTCTGTACAATGGACAGCTCAGGCACACGCAGGTCCACTGGCTGCACCCTCAGTGACTCTGACTCACTGGACAGAGGACAAACAGCATTAGTTTGTCGGAGGAGTGGGTGGAAAGGCAAGTATTGACCCAAGCTCCCAAAATCCATGAAGGTGGCACGTGAGGGTCACAGTCCAGTTACATCTCTATTTAAATCTGTCTTGATTTCGGTCCTCGGCAGGACCTGCTTGGACTACACCGCAGTATGCCTGGCTCCCAGGCCCTCCAGACCCGGCTTTGCAGCCTACTGTTGCCAAAGGCCTTTGTTCCCAGACGGTTTAATGGGTTCTTTCCTGTAGCAGCTGGTCCTGGGGAGCCCCGTGGACCGCTGCCTGGCAACTATGAGGCACAGAGAAGAGGGTGTTGTGAATGAGTTTCCAGGACGGAAAGGACCCTGCCCTGTGCATGGGAGCACCTCGGGAGGGTGTGTGTGGACCCCAAGGCTGACAGCCAGGGCCTGGGTGTTTCCAGTGGTGAGTCGAGGTGGTGTGCACCTGTGCGTTGAGGGGAAGGGGTGAGTGGGAGTGTCCAAAATACAGCTTCAGCTGGGTAGGGCAGTGCATCCCTGTAATCCCAGTATCAAGGGGGCTGAGGCAGGAGGACAGAAAGTTTGAGGCCAGTGTGAGCAACTTAGTGACTTACAGAATAAAAAAGGGCGGGGAGGAAGCTCAGTGTGAAGGCCCTGTGTTCAGTCTTCAGTCACACCCACACCCGCGGCCTCAGACTGTACTCCCACCCCATCAGTTTGTGGAAGGTGAGGGGAGGCAGGGGCAAAGGACAGGGCTAGACACAGTGTCCTGATTGGTGCTTTACAGACTTACCAAGTGTGCTGGAGATGGGGACCTTGTGTCCTTGACGGTGGCACTGGAGGGGACATCGAGAAGAGGCCATTTCATCTGCAGGTACTGCAGGAGGACAGAACACACAAAGCAGCTGGTGAGATGAGGTCTTCCAAGCGCCCAGAGCAAGCAGAAAAAGAGCCCTAAGCTCGGTCACCAGGCACCAGGGAGGCTGCCACTCAACCACCACGTCCACGAACAGGGTCAGGTTCCCGGTGGCTCTACGAGGGCACAGCACACACCTCCAGTCACCCTGCAGAGGCCACCGTGGCCTGTCACCTCGGGGGTGGGCACACACAAATGACAACTCAGCAAATTTTGTTTGCTTTTTTTTTTTTTTTTTTTGTCTTTTTTTTCATTTTTATCGGTACCAAGGATCGAACTCACGACCGCCTGCTTGCAAGGCAGGTGCTTATGCCGCTGAGCTAAATCCCCAGCCCCTTTCTCAGCAAATTTTGATTCGAGGAGAAAACAAATACATCCCACATGCCCCAAAGTTGCCCCGGAGCCCCCGAGGGGCTCTCTCTCCTGCAGTCAGGTCCAAGCCAGACCCGGAGGGAGCAGAGGGGCCTGGGTGATGCAAAGCAGAGGTGAGTGAACAGACGAAAACCATCCGCCTGACCCTCACGGAGTCGGGGTAATTACCCATCCATGCCCAAGCCTGCGTCTTCATCACGGAGAGGATGACTCAGGACCCACCCGCTCCCACGCGTCCCTGTGAAATCCCAAATACAACAGCTAATCTCTGTCTGTCTGTATGTCTCTCCCTCTGTGAGAAACCTCTTCCCACTCTGTCTTGCAAAGAGGAGCCCAATATGGGCTGCGTGACCCCACGCAAGTGACTGATAACCCAGTTTTGTCATTATAAGGCAAAGCCAAGATGACAACTTCCCAGGTTGTTAGATGCAATTGAGACAGTCAGGTAGAGAACACAGTGTCTTGGGAGCTAGCAGCTTTATGTTCATCAGCAACCATCGCTGCCAGGAGCAAAAGCACACGTGTTGTGGCAGTGCAGACACTGACAGGGTGCTGGTGGGCAGCGGACCCGTGAGGTGGCCTCTCTGCTAGAGCTCCCCCAGAGCAGCAGCTCCAGGAGGAATTTCACGGAGGACGGAAAGGGGTCTTTGAGTCCCCATTTGCTCTGCTCCCTGAATTGTAGGGGAAAACGCTCATGATTTGGCTTTGTGTGATACATACACGAAGCAGGGAAGTGGGTGGACAGGGCCCCAGGTTCCAAAGAGGTGACCCAAAGGCAGGTATGCCAAGAGTCAGAGCACGAAACAGGAAGCAGGTGTGACAGGCTGGGCCCGGCGGGAGGCAGCAGCTCAGATAAGGACGGACTTTCTGCTCCTCTCTGAAGCAGTGTGGCCCTGTCCCTGTCTCCTGCTGACCCTCGCTTCTTTCTCCCTTCTCACCACACCCAGCTCTCTCCTTTCCCAGAGCCTACACTTTCCAGATGAATTAACTGGGGTTTCAAGGTTGTTGGCAAGTTCAAAAGCACTGGAGCTTTAGTTAAAACACAAGAGGACAGGCATGGGCGTGAGCTCCTGAATCCCAGCACTCGGGAGGCTGAGGCAGGAGGATCGATGCGTGTTCGAGGGCAGCCTGGGCTACAAAGTGAGTCCAAGGCCAGCCTGAACTGCATAATGAAACTCTCAAAAACAAAAAACAACAAACCCTCAGTGAACAATATTCGTGTCACATTTAGTGACTATCAAGAGCATTTTTACACACACAACCTAGTTAGCCGGCACAAAACAGCCTTGCTAGTTAGTATAAGTTGGGGATGCGACCCCAGTTTTTAGATGAGACAATGGATGTGAACTGGTACACGTCACAACACACCTCAGGCTCGTCAGCTTTATGCAAGAGAGCTCACGCCCATGCCACGGTCCTTCCACACGCAGGCTCTGCACCGTGTGGGTTGCAGGGCTCTCGAAGCACCACCTTCAGGGCCATCTCAGCCCCAGACGTGGCCCTTGCTCACACAGCCATCCAATTTCTATCTGGCCATCCAGAAGCAAAGGCTCTGTCTGGATCTTAAGGTAGCCAGAGCCTGAGTTCCAAGCATCCTCAGGAAGCAACGACTTGAGCTTGTTTGTTTTAAAAATGGAACCACAATAACAAATATCAAGTGCTGTCAGATCCACCCCCCAACATGAAACCCTTCGGCTGGGACGCTAATGCTCATCAGCTCTGCTAGGGCCTTGGTCCCTGCTAGTGTCCCAGTGACACGTGTGCTGCTGTACCAGAGATACTGGTACTCAGGGCAGGGGGTGGGTGGCCCAAAGGGATTGAAGATTAATTTGGGATGGTGCTAAACTTCTTAAATGTCTTCAGACTTTGCTGAATGTCTCCTGGAGCAGGAGGGAGGCCGCTCCCTCTTGAGAACTGCTGCTTTAGAGGCCAAGGAGAGCTGGTGCCCGAAACACGGGTGCCCTAACGTTTGTCTGCCTGGACACACAGACATACATATACACACACGTTCACAGTGGAGGGTTTCAGGAAGCTACTAGTTTTCACTCCTTCTGTGCACTCGGGATTTTATCTGCCTAAGCTGTTTGGGGGTCCTGGTAGGAGGAGGAGGCCACACGCTGGCCTTTTTCCCCTCAGGCATGGTGTCTGTCTGTCTGTCTCTGAAGAATGGAGTGTTTACATCTGGGTTTAGGTTTTAAAACTTTTTCCACTGAGTCCTTTAAAAAATATTTTATTAGCATGTGTGCAGTGGGGAGCTGGTACACGTCACGACACACCTCAGTCCTTTTTACTTCCCCCTCCATCTCTTGGTCCCCCCCTTTCCTTTTTTTTTTTCCCCCTTGAGACAGGGTCTCCCTATGCAGTTCACTTTGAGCTCACTTTGTAGCCCTTGCTGGTCTCGAACTCACAACGATCCTCCTGCCTCGGGAAAGAGGGCCGGAGAGGGGGAAGGAAAGGGCATGAAAAAAGAATGAAGGTATATTCCCTATGTGGATCAACTCCACTCAAATACTGCAAATGTGTAGTAATCAAAAAGATTATCTCTCTGTTTCCTGTTATCTTTTATTTACTTTTTATTTATTATTTGGGTCTCATACAAGAGAAACCATTCAATATTTAAGCTGGTGCATCTGATTTAGTGCACTTAATTATGGTCTCAGGTGCATCCATTTTCCTACAAATGACTCAAATTACCCTTCTTTATAGCTGAGTAGTGCTCCACTGACCATAAATAGCATTTTACCAATTCATCTGTTGATGAATAAACTGCTTCCAAGATGTAGCTGCTATTAACATGGGTATGCATGGATGGATCACTGTAATACAATGTCACTAAGCCTTCTGGGAAGATATCCAGAACAGGTATAGCTGGCTGAGTAAATGGCATTTCTAGTTTTATTTTTCAGTCTTTTCTGAGACAGGATCTCAATATGCAAGTTTGGTTGGCCTTGAACTCACTTTGTAGCTAAGGCTTGGCCTCAAACTCACAGTGACCCTCCTGCCTCAGCCTTCCTCCCGAGTTCAAAGATAACAGATGTGCACCACCACACCCAGTATAGTTTAATGAATCTCCATCCTGATTTCCATAGTGGTTGTACGAGTTTAACACTCCCATGGGTGACAAAGAAGGGTGCCCTGTCCCCGGCCTCAGTAAGTCCGTTCTCACGCACTGAGGGCTTGCTGCAGCCCCAGCCTGCACACTATTTTAGCTGAGATAGGAGTAGTCCTGCAGACGCTTCAGTCTGGTCCCTCGCAGGCAGAGGTGGCTCTGGGAATCTGGCTCCTCTTGCTCTGAATGCAGCCTGGTGTGGGAATCTGGGGCTGGTTTTTTTTCTGTCTTTTCCTTTTTATTGGTACTGGGGATCGAACTCACGACTGCCTGCTTGCAAGGCAGGCGCTTATGCTGCTGAGCTAAATCCCCAGCCCCCTGGGGTTTTTTTTTTTTTTTTTTTCTACTTTTTGCTTTTTTAAGATTTCCCAATGGGTGGCAGACCGCGGTGAGAGCTGGTGGAGCCCCTGCAGCCCAATCACACAATGCTTCTAGTTTCATCTCTGAGGAAAGAGGTGCTTTTCGGGGGGCAGGAGGGAAACAGTACTGGAGACTGAAAACAGTCTCTCTCATGCTCTGCCACTGACTCAGCTCTTTATATTTTTTATTTTGAGACAAGGTCTCACTGAGTTGCCTGGTTGGCACTGAATCTGTGATCCTCCTGGCTCAGTCTCTCTGGTAGCTGACAGATGTGTGTCACTATGCCAGCAAGAAGTGGGGCATTCTAAAGAGACGACAGTTAAGTTTCCCCAGGACCATGAATAGGGTGAGCCAGCAACACCCCGTTGTCATTTCCTAAGATAGCACCAGGAATTTGGAGGTACCTGGGCGGTGGTAAATTCCTAGGTCAGGCCCAGTCCAACGCACCCGGCAGAAATAAAGCTCTTCTTGTGGCGATTCTCGTGGGAGGCCAGTGCTGTGACCCTGCGTGGCCTGCTCATGGGTGGAGTGTGTCCTCAAGGTTGAAGTGACATGTGGCTGAATTTAGATTCTCTGCACCCCGAAGGCATGTGGGCAAGTTACAACCACTGCTTTCTCCAAACCTTGTCTAGGCTGCATTCGCTCGAGGCTCAGCTCCTGACTCTGTCACGCTGGGCTTCAGCACATTCTGAGCCAGGGCCCATAGTCTGACTCATTGCCCTCCCCTGGGGTGCTCACTGTAGGGGGAACACTGGAACCCGAAACATTCTGATCAGCCAGGCAGTCTCGGTGCTGTCTATGATCTA
The DNA here is from genome assembly GCF_034190915.1 of Cavia porcellus. Taxonomy (NCBI): domain Eukaryota; kingdom Metazoa; phylum Chordata; class Mammalia; order Rodentia; family Caviidae; genus Cavia; species Cavia porcellus. Next base: position 37,596,913 of record NW_026947501.1, on the reverse strand, counting down.
AGGACACTCGGAAACACAGAGGCCAAGCCCAGCTGTCCACTACCCCGGAGGTACAAATCTTCCTCACATGCTACTATGTCTGAGGTGCTTGTTTTCAACTTTACTGAAACTGGGAAGCGGTTTTTGGCGGTCTGGGGTTCTGCTATTGTGATTCAAAGTAGAGTGAGGCTATGGTTTTTATCTTAAGGGAGGATGATTCTATTCTTATTTCCACATTGTTTTCATTAGAATCCACCAAAACGGTCCTGTGGTTTCTCTTCTTTGACATCTGAGAGATGTATGGGGAGAGTAACAGGTTTTTTTACACTAGAGCGCTTCTGCATTCCCGAGGTAAACTCTAGCTGGCCACTGCAGTTTATTTTTCTTGTTTCTTGTTTTTTAATGTGGAATACTAGTCAGAGCGCTTTAAAAAATTTACCTGTGAGGGTGAATGAAAGGCTCTTTTTTCCTACCAAGCGTTGCATCAGGGTTATTTTGGCCGCATTAGTTAGAGGGGCCCTGTTCCTCTTTTCCTTAATGCTCTGGGTGCGTTTTTGCTCTTGCAGTCTTTCCTTGAGCCTCCTTGGGCTGAGCACTCGGCCAGGTGGGCTGTTTCCGCCCCATGCAGGCCCAAGGGAGGGTCCCCCTGAAGGATGCTCTCCCCAGAGAGCTCGAGTCCCCTTTCCTGCAGGGAGGCGGAGATTTGTCCTATACAATCTCTACTCCACTGTGCTCGGAGACCAAGCAACAGATTAATTGCAGCTGTGCCCTGGAATTTCCCCAACACACAAATCTTCATGATGTAAAACAGCTGGGAGGAAATCCCAGCATGCCCTGGACAGAGGCAGAACTGCCAATGAGCTAGCAGATTATTAACTCTCTGGCTCCCAGAAGGTAGGGAGGGCCCTGGCCGGCCGAGCCACCCTGTCCCAGGCTTGCTTCACGTGGACAGGACTCCACGGGGGTACGAGGGACGCACAAGAGAAACCAAAGCTTCATGTTACAGAATCCACTGACAGGCTTCCAAACAAGGCACAAAACAGTGGGGAAGCAAGGGAAAAAAGTCATCACCCCAGTCCCCCAAGTGAGAATGTTCCAAGCCCCAGAAGCCCTTCTGCTTTCCTTGCAACAGAGTAGCTGGGATAACAGGCCTTTCTCCAGCCTCCTGGCTTCTCCTATTTGCATCGGCAGCAGAAGATGATGAGGGCTCCTCAATTTAGGTGACCAGTGGTAAACAGCAGCTTCACTGATCAAAAGCCACAAGCCCCTTGAGGACAGAAGAGAGGATTCCCTATCCCAGCACGCACGTGTGTGCTGCCACCAGGAAAGGGTTCCAAACTCTGCACTCCAGGCAAGAGATGGCCTTCCACCTCAGCGACAAGGACATCATTCACAATGCTTTTCCCCCACCCAGCACTGGGGATCAAAGCCATGCACTTACTCAGGCTAAGAAATTTCCTTTTAAGGGCAATTTTTAACATAAAGAATTGTATCATCAGCCATGTGTGTTGGCGCCTGCCTATAGTTGCAGCACTCAGGAGGTTGAGGCGGGAGGATCTCGGCAAGTTCAAGGTCAGCCTGAACTACATAGTGAGATCCTGTTTCAAAATAAAAATAATTACAAATGAAAATGAAGAAACAATTCTTTTCTCCTTAGTCTTCATCTGTCAATATCGGGGCAATATTCTGTCAATATTATCAGACTATTGCAGTGGTTTTTCCAAATAACTGCAAGAGTTTGGCCTCTAAACACCAACCAATCACATTTCTTTGCTTAAAAGCTTCTGAGTTGGGATAAAAACCTAAATTCATCAGCAACTAGATTCAAAGCCAGCCTGTATCCCACCTCACCACCCCATGCACCCTGCTTTGCTGCCCAGCCTGGGCATCCTCACTCATGGGAAACTCTGACCTCTGTTTCAAAATCCAGACCTAGAATCACCTTTCCTGACACCTCAGTCACTACATTTCAACCTCGGGATCGCAGACTCAAAGGTCACACCCACTCCCATGTCCTCCCCGGGAAGCCAGCAGCCAGGATGTGCCGAAACCCTGTCCCACCTTGCAGTGACCAACAGTGAGGCACCCGTCTCCACATCTGTAATGTGCGGGTGGAGCCTCCCGCTGTTCAGGTGTGCATTGTGCCTAGGGCGGCCGGTCCTGACCCAGAGTGACCACTTCTCGGGATAATCGAGTAGCTTAGCGCCGTCGGGAATTTGGAGAGGCAGCCGGAGCGCCCGTACCGCCTAACCCTGCAGTTCCTGGCTGCTATCCTTTATCTTCTGCGGAAATAGTCACAAAATGTTCTGGAAATGCACCAATATTGAACGATGAACTTATAGCAGAGACACAGAAAAGTTTCCTCAATGCGGTGGGGAGGTTAGTTTTTAGAAGCTACTGAAGAAAAATAAACTTACTAGGAAGAGTGAAGTGTGATGGCATATGCCTGTCACTGTAGACTGAGGCAGGAAGATCTCTCTAGTTTTGAGCAAGCCTCTGTCTTCAAAGACGTATACTTAGTTCCCCAACAAGATGGATTATACAAGACCCAGCGATAAAAGATAATCAGATTTATACTTTTATTCCTGTTTTCTTTTTTACAAATCCATGATGTCCTATAATAAACTACTTTTGAAGTTACACTGGACAGACGTAACTTTTTGTCAAAATATTATTAGGACTGCATTTTTGCAGTATTTTAAACCAGTAAGTGATTTTTTCCCCTACCACACACTGCAGCATTTTGTCAACAAATATTGTTGAAGACCTACCAAAACCATTCACTGGTGGCAGAGAGGCTCCAAAAATATCTCATGCCTGAATAGTAAACTCACAAAATAATAAACATTAGGTAGGCAAGCTGGGGAGGCTGAGGCAGGAGAATGGCATGTTCGAGGCCAGACAGGACAACTCAGCAACTTGGTGAGACCCTCCGCCCCATAATCAGAATTCAAGAACTGGGAATGCAGCATAGTACGAAGACCCTGGGTTCAATTCCCACGACTAAAAAAAAGGTTAGGGTTCAACTTTTCCACAAATACCTATTATGCCTGTATCCTCCACCTCTCCCAAATACTTAGTGTTTCGCTCTCATTCTAGAGAAGCTGGCCATTTGCCTGCCAGACTTGACCAAAGCTTGGGATCTGGAAGGCACAGGAGTGCAGGAGGAGGAAGCAAAAACGACTGATGTGAGATATATATATATATATATATATATATTCCATGAGGAATGTAATTATCATCACATATACTAATAAAAAGAAACCCGCCTCTAGGGGCGCCAACTTTAAATGAGAACCTTGTTCAAGTTCACTTTCCTAGAGGCCCAGATTTCAGGGTAGAAGGGAGAGCTGGTAGGCCAGAGACCAGGGACCCCAGGCCCTTGAATCTTTCTGGCAACCATCTCACCTTTAAAATGGCATTTTACTTCATCGTTCTAAAGGCAGCACTTGGACCAAGTGGCCTCCTAATGAGGAAAAGTCAAATCCAGCTGTTTGTCTAAAGCCAAAGATGTCCTACAAATCTTCAGTCAACAACCCTGGTTGAACCCCACTTGCAAGCTGGCACCTGAGTAAGGAAAGGCCTCACCTTTCAGAACATTCTCGCCTGTGATGTGGGAATGACAGCACCATGACCCCACAGAGAGATGCACAAGGGCTGGCTGATCAACAAATGACAGTGTGCGTTTCCTTTTTTTTTTGGTAACGGGGATCGAACTCATGACCTCACACTTGCCAGACAGGCGCTTATGCCACTGAGCTAAATCCCCAGCCCTTGCATTTCCATTTTTAAAACACTGAGCCTGGCATGGTGGTGCATGCCAATATAATCCCAGCTCTTGGGAGGCTGAGTGAGTGGAGGCCAGTCTGAACTACAGTGAGACAGTGCCTAAAAATATATAAAATAAATGAAGTTTTTAGCTACAGTGAAAGATGTATTGCTGTTAGTCCACTTTCACAGTTTTTACGAGCTGTGATAAAAAATATGGTGAATGTGAGGGAGGCTTGTAAAACATTAAGACGTGTCCTCACCCACCTTCCACACACAGTGTGACTGCTGGATCTGCTCCAAAGCCAAAAAGACCCAGAAAGATAAAGGTTTTGGAATCAATTCAGGACACTGAGGTAGTCAGGATAGCACAACTAAAGACACTAAAGGAAGAAGACTTCCAGAGCTGCTTCAGAAAGTGGCAGAAAGACTGGACGAGTGTGCTGGTGGTGGTGCGAACATGGTGTGTATGTGGCTGTTTGCAGAGGGATTAATGTCAATGTGTCTTTTACTGTGATAATTCTTAAAAATTTAAACACTGTGTTTTGTGATCACACTTGGGGTTTTGCGTTCACACTGGAGGGGAACAAGCAGACTGCTGGGTACATAGTGAGTCTTGAGAGAGAAGCTGCTGGCTCTCAGGAGGCCGAGGTGGGAGGATTGCTTGAGCCCAGGAGTTCAAGCCCAGCCTGGGCAACATATCACAGCCCTATTTCAAAAGAAAAGTAAATAAAACAGAAAGAAGAGAAACGTGTTTAACTCAGTTATTTCTGTTCACTGGGCCTATGATCTGCACTTTAGCCAGGCCAACGGAGAGCTAATTAAGAGTTTGGCCGCTCATCTGTGGTGCTTTGTGGGAAGAAAGGTCTTGTTTGGCGGTGTGATGGTAAATCCTTAACAACTGGCTCTCTAAGCAAAAGAAAAAAGAATAGAACAACACCAAACACTGCTCTGCAGCACTCGCCAGTATCTGTAGTGTAAATACTCCTGCCAGTGCTAATTTCAAGGCAGCTCAGTGAGCTCAGTGAGGCAGTCAGACTGAGATGCTAACAACAGGTCAGGTGCCAGCTGGCTCGCCACATGCCACTGTGAGCAGAGGTACGGGGGCCTGGGGTGTGCCCTGACTTTGTTGGGTCTTCTGGGGCTCAGGTCCTGACAGAAAGCCGGACACCTGACTGGACGTGTCTTCCTGTCGCCTGTTGCTCTCTTCAGGAAGTGTGTGCAAAAGCCACGGATGCTGAGCATGGGGCATGGCTGGTTGCTCCAATGGCCCAGACCTGGCTTCTTACCAAGTCAAGGTGCAACCTGCTTCAGCTCGTCATTTCTGGAGCCTGGAGGTACAGACCTACGAGGTCCTGCCTGTGACCCTGGGTTTGCCGGGTCTCAGCAGATCTGTGTTCACTGCCTGACTAGGAGCACACCACAAAGCAGCGTCTACACAGGACCTAGCCTGGGTGCCTGACCTCTCCTGCCTCCTCTTGTGTGGCTTACATCTTATCACTGCTGTGTCTGGGACTCTGTGGACAGCACCTTCCTCCCTGCAGGTGAATGGCCTGCCTGGTCCTGCCCTGGGGCAGCGTCCACCAGCTGGCCCCTGACTATGGGCACCAAGGTGACTGGTGAGTAAACAGCCTCTGCCCTGTGCCACAGGCCCATGGTTTGGGCCAAACAGGCCAGCTGGTTCCCAGTTGTTTCCTGCTGAACTAATCTGGGTGACAGCTTCAAAATATGGCCCCTAGGCACCATGTTGAACATTTTTTTATTTGTTTTGCTTGTTTTGTTGAGACAGGGTCTTGCTGTGCAGTCCAGGCTGCCCTTGAACTCACTGTGTCTCAAACTTGCAGCAATCCTCCTGCCTCAGCCTCCCAAGTGCTGGGATGACAGTCATGCACCATCACACCCTGTTCCTGTTGAGCATTTAACAGTCCCCCTGTTCAAGCACATGTAGGAGATTCACCCTCTTCTGCTGCAATACATACTCACTGTGCTCGTGTAGGAATCCATCCACGGGACACATTTCTGACTATGAGGGGAAGTACTAGGTCCTGGGTATGTACGTTCAGGTTTTGAGAATTACTAAACATCACATCACAGGTAAAGCCACCAGAAGGAGAGAGCTCCATTTTCTGTGCTCTGTGCACCCAGGGTTATTATTCAGCTGTCTAATTTTTGCTGAGTGGCCAGGTGAAAAACAGCGGCTCCTGCGTTTCACTGTGTGTTTCTTTTGTTCTAGTAAGTGAGGCTGGGCATGATCCGGGAACAGGCAGCGATCTGCGGTCAAGGGTGGGCTCACTGAGCCTCCTGTGGGCTGGGGCCAAGGTCTCGGCTGCATTCAGCCTGCCCTTCAGTGGAAGAAGCCAGATGTGACAGGAGCCAAGGGCTTAGTTCTTGGAGTGTGCGAGGGATGAGGAAAAGCCCAGGAAGCCGCTGCTGGTGGCAGTGGGGACATTCTGCACCCTCTGTCCTTCCTAACGTCCACAGACTGCTTCTGCATGCTCACTGCCCTCCCCACGGGCCCTCAGCACTGCGCCAGCGCTTTCCACCCCAACCTCCTACAGTCTTTGCAAGGCCCTGGCGGGCTTCAGAAAGGTACCAGAGGCCAATAGCTTTCTACTGCCATATGCTATGGGCAGCTCTCAGGCCTTGGCATGTCCCCCACCCTGGGGAGACACACTTTCTGGCCAGAAGCCCCATACCCTGAGTCTCCTGTAGAAGGTTTTGAGTTCTTTATGCCTTTGGGCTAATCCACCTTTTTCATCTTTTTTTTCTTGGTATCGGGAATTTATCGGGAATTGAACTCATGGCTTTACACTTGCCAGGCCAGCACTGCCGCTGAGCTACATCCTGGTGTGATACACCTTTTTAGACCTGAACAAACATCTCAGATACAGTGAACTTTTTGGTGAGAAAAGCCAGTGACAAGATCTGGAAAGACAGTCACCAATGTCATCATTGAACTCTAGCAGCTCAGGCCACTTTGTTTCATACTTTTCTTCTTAGCTTTTATGATGACCACGTATTATATCCTAGCAACAGGAAGCACAGCTCTTAAAGGGAGCTCTTGGTTTAATTTTTTAAAAATCACTGAACCCGTGCCTTCAGTTTACTCAGCCAGGACCCTTGAAACCCACCCGAGAGGCTCAGCTTTTGCTCACCTCTGCTGGCCACCTAGTTCCTCGGGGTCTAGATGTGTGTGGAAGCCAGAAGCAGGGCCACCATGGCGGCCTTGCTTGCACCTGGACGCCCATTAGCCGACTATCTGTCGAGTGAACTTGGGGTGTGACCTGGTGGAAGAAGGTGGGTGGTGTGCTGTGTGTGTGTGAACCACATAACAGATCCCTGGCTTCAGTCCAAAGACAGGCTTGTCCATCTCAAGCATGGAAATGACAGAGCCAGGGAAGAGAGGGGTAAACGAGAGAGCCAGGAAAGAGGGGTCCACAGTGGGCAGAAGTAGTTGTGGGCCAAACAGAAGTCTTCATTCAGAAAGGGGTGTCTGAGCTAGAGGATGCACGTGAGGTTCATTTCCACAGCCATCTTTCTTACTTACTGAATTTATTTAGTTTTTTTTGGTTTTGAGACAGGTTCTCACTATGCAGCCAAGACTGTCCTTGAACTTCAGATGATCCTCTTGCCTCAGCCTCCCAAGTGTTGGGATTACAGATATGTACCACCACACTCAGCCAGAGTGATTTTACTTTTACAAGCACTTTATTTGATCTCATCTGATCCTAGTGACCTATGAAAATAGGTCAAGCTGATATTGTCACCCCGGTTTTAAAAATAGGGAAACAGAGCTTACCAGAGGCTCCTGGATTTATTCAAGGTCACCAGAATAGTTGACACTGGCACTGGAATCCAGGGCTTTGGGCTTCTAGGGATTAACATGATGGGTACAAGCACAGGACACGGGTGCTACTGTGTCCCAACCTGTGCCCATGGCAGACACTGCCAGGAACTCCTGCTTCCGGCCCCTGTGGGCGAAGACTCAGGGCTCGGCATGGGCTGCCAGGCCGCTGTTCACAGCTGCTGAAAACCCACTGTGAGGCAGAGGCCGTTTCTTCTCTGGCCTGGGCCTGGCAGGGGTAGCAGCCGCTCTGCATGGAGAGAAGCAGGGCAGGCCCCAGGCCCCTTTCCCTGTCCTGAGCCTGTGACCGGAGAAGAACGGTCAGAACTTGCAGAGCCCGCTGACCAAAGGCAGGCCTGGGAACTGTGAGGTTTATGGATTTCCCTTTGTGGCAGGAGGAGCTGGAAAGCGTCCCAGGTATTGAGGAGAAAGGAAGCAGAGTCTGTGTATAATCAGTGGGGGACAGGAAGCGCTTATCTGGGGCCTGGAAAAGACAGGATGCAGAAGAACGGCCCAGGGCTGCTTCCCAGCCCAGAGCCCTTCTGTGGCTCCTGCCCGCCATCGTCCACACCTCCTGGGCACCAGGTGACCAGGTGGTCAGTCCCAGGGGATGGTTTCTGATTCCACAGGCAGCAGAGGACCCTGAGAAGAAGGGCCACAAAGCCACTTCTACACAGGGCCACGGCCCCTGCGGAAGAAACCAGAGGGCAGGTTCTGGCCTCCCATGCCAATGTGTGTGCCCACAGAGCTTCCGAGTGGACAAGAAAACAATTCTGTATTCACACTGCAAGGAAAGCAGAGCTGATATGGACAGACCGGCTAAGAAGCTACATTTATTACCTGCACGGCTTTATGTCCACTATCACAACGCCCAAACCCATCCTGCTATCATCTGTGAGAGTGAACTGCTTCCAGTTCCTGTCTCAGAGAAACTTAAAGTGTTTACATTAATAGGCATTAAAGTATATAAGTGCATAGTGGCTCACTGATTGCGTCAAATGGAGCCCTTCGGAAGCTTAATTAAATCGGCTTAGCAATTCTGTACCCGAGGGTGACTCAGAGCCTGGATGGCATAACAGGGCAGGAGGAGGAAGGACGGAGGAGGCTCTGTTCTTCAGAGAAGCTCCAGTCTTCACCTTGGTTTGGATGTCATCTCCTGACTTCCAACACAGACTCTTCAGCTTTTGCCTTGGATCCGGCAGCTTTCTGGCGTACTCTTTAGCCTTCGGTCACAGACCCATTGGCCTCCTGGTGTGGACTTCCATGGAACACTGTAGTGAACTCTAGACCTTGGACTGACTCCTTCAGCCTTCAGTCTGTAACCACCCTTTGCATGCTTCCTCATTTGACGCTATGGCTGACAGCTGTTAGCCCCTCACCACCAAAGGGTGGCGGTCGTGGTGATGGACTGGTGGTGATGGAATGGTGGTCAACTTGTCACACCAGCTGAACTGAATCAGCGCCGTGCTGAATGTGGATGGCTCACCTGAGAACTGTTGCCAGGACAAAAAGGAGAAATGAAGAAACAGAAGAGGTGTTGTTGGTTCTCCTGGAGGAGCTTGTTGAGCTTCTTTCCTGATATGAACTTGGCTGTTCTCACCGACAGGAGCTTGGGACCTTGTTGTCACTGAGAATGGCTAGAATTCACTTTGGGGGAGCTCTGAGTCCTTACTTTGAGCATCATGTCCTGGTTCTGGAGGAGAAGATGTGTGCTGTTCAGTCTCCTAGAGAAGCTTATGATGCTGGCTTCCTGATATGAACTTGACTGCCTTTGTCCAAGGAGCTCAGGACCTTATTGTCACCGAGGATGGCTGTGGTACTTTTCAGGGGAGCTCTGGTCCTTACTTTGAGCATCGCTTCCTGCTCTAATACAGAACCCATAACCTGCTGGCACAGATCCTTCATCCCACTGGCATAGACTTTCCAGCTTCCACCGCTAACCTTTGGGCCTTCCCAGCACAGATCCATCAAACAGACTTGCATGAGACATTGTAGTGAACTCTAGGTCTTTAGCTGGACTTGTAGGACACTGCCAAGAAATCCGAGCACTCAGCTGGATTATTTGGGGTCTTCAGTGTGTGGACAGATTTTCTGCAATTTTTGACTCTCTGGGTGACTATTATAGAATAATACTATAAATTATGCATCGTATGTAATATTGTTTTCTTTGAAAAGCCGAACTACAACAATATGTTGTACACGTGGATGTACATAAACACAAATGTTACAGGAAAACTTTGATTCTATGAGCACAATTGCTCCATTTTTAAAAAGTAGGAAAAAAGTGAATTTGTTAAAAAAAAATACTAAGCAATTAGTGTAGGTGTTATGTGGCAAAGATTAGACAAGTGACAATTGGCGAAGGCCAATGCAGAGTCACGTGTTTATGGGGGACGGTGACTCCTGGAACTGGAAAAGGCTCTGTACACAAATCCAAAAGTCAGCACAGCCCAAGGCCTGCCAGAATTTCCTTCCCAAATCGGTCTCACTCAAATCCACCATCCTCTTGTGGACCAACAGGTCAAAACCCCGGCATCTGCCCCTCCACCTTCGTCATCTAGCAAGTCACCAACTCCTGCATGCAGCTGCTGTGACGCTTTTCCCCTCCTTTTTGCCTCTGAGGCCATGCCCTCGAGACGCTTCCTGGTGCTCTCCTCACCCTGCCCTGGACCCTCCTCACTTTCAGCTCCCAGTAAGGCTCAGCTTCCTTCCTGGAGCTTCTCGGGGTGAGGAACTAAATTGCATGTGCCTGTTGGTGTCCACAGCCTTTGGCACAGCACATCATTGGTGACAGGTGCTTGGTGACCCCTGCAGGAGTAAATTAATGAGAGGACAAGTGCTCCAGTCAGCCCGAGTCGGAAATGTCATTTCCAAAGGCATTTGTGGCTGCTCCTGGGGTAGTCGTCACAAGAGCCTGCTTTCGTGGACCTGGGGTGAAAGCAGTTAAACTATAGAGGATGAGGGGGGTCCACTTGGTGGTCACCGGCTGAATAAAGCTCCAGCAGACATTTACTGCCACCATATGTGCCTCTAAATCCATCAGTTTTACCAACCTTGGGCTAAGCCACTAGAGAGTGTAAACGGAGCCAGCCCACAAGTCACGTTGTGTCTACACTGAACACCTCCTCCTTGTCATTATACCTAAACAATACGACCTGACAACCGTTTACACAGCATTTGCATTCGATACTTTAAATAATTTAGAGATGATTTAAAACACATGGGAGGATATGCATAGGCTGTGTGAAAGTGCCACACTATTTTATAGGAGGGATGTGAATATCCATGAACTTCGGGGTGCACATGGGGACTCTGAACCAATGTCCCTCGGACGCTGAGACCTCTGCAGCTGGGGCCATGGTGATGGGCTTGTGCTGCTCAGCCCTTCTATGGAACACAGTGCTTCTGAAAGTCATATTCTGTCTGGCACCGATACTAGGTAAGCAGGTAAGTATGTGCAAAAGTCAACAACAGCGCCCTTTCTGGACACAAGAGCAAACAGATTCCTTTAAAAATAATACATGCTGATCAGTTACTAGCATTAGGTACTCTACCAAGTTATTGCCACGAGTTATTGCCATTTAATGCTCCAGTCTTATGTTAATGCCTTTTTTGACAGAGGGATTCACTGTGTAGTTTATGCAATTCAGGCTGGCCCTGAACTCATGATGATTCTCCTTCCTCAGCCTCCTGAGTGCTGGGCTTACAAACTTGCACCACCACACCCAGTTAGTTGATGCTATTTTTATTATCCTCACTTAACAGACATAGGTTGAATAATTTGCCAGAGTCCTGTCTCATCCAAAGAGCATATTCTTAACTCTGTCATATATTAGTATTGGAAGAGAAGAAAGCATACCCCTCTGGGGACTCATCCTGCCATTTCTCGATGGGGGCACTCGGGAACCCAGGGATGAGCTGTCCCATCCTCATCACAGAGCCACTAGCATAGTTGAGATCTTAACAATCCAGGTGTTCCGGCACCTGGCTGCAAAAGAGGTTTAATGGCTCAGGTTATTTTTTTGCAATCAACATATAAACTAGAGGGGAGAATATAAGAATAATTGGAAGAAGATGAAATACCAATGCAAGTGAATCAGTATTATGAATGCCAATCTGCAGAAGTCATAAAACACACAACAAAAGAGTAATTGTGCTATTCAAAGTTTTACATGGCAAAACCAGGAGGTATGCAGTGCATGAGCAACAGCTCCACACTGTCCCCTAGCGGTCCCCCTGTGCCTGCTGGCAGAGTGCAGGCTGAAGACTAACAAAGGCCCCAGAATGCAGTGGCTGGCACCCTGAGCATCCAGGACACAGGCAGGCAGACAGGGGTGGGTCAGATAGCAAAGATCTCCTGGGTGGGTACCACGCCATCCGGGAAGATCTCGAGCTTAACTCCTATTTGTTTGTAGAATTTGAGATAACAAAGTTACGAACTCAGTAATGAGTTCATTTTTAGCCTGTCAAGTTGGCAAAGGCCTTTTTTTTCTTTAATTACCATGGGCGCGTTTTCATACACTGTTGGTGGGAAAATAAATTAGTAACTCCTTTCTTGTGCAATTTGGAGGTATGCAGCCAGTCTTCCAAAGGCTCACCACCTCTAGGAATGTATCCTAAGGAAATAATTAAGAATGTGAGCAAAGTATGCTCAGAGAAGGGCTGTTCATAGTAGCCAAAAGACATTAAGTACCTTACATGCTACACACATGCTCTCTGAATTTAGGTACAGGGTGAATATTGACAGACATGCAAAGGTGTGCACAATCTCGAATGAAAATAAGTGCAGAGTCACATTTGTGTAAAATGGTTCTCTTTAAGTATGTGGAAAGGAGATTTGGGTGTACAGATATGAAGGGGAATTGAACTTATCTTGTAAGACAAGACTTTATAAAATTTTCTTCTTTTGTGTAAATATCTATGGTTTTTAACATGCATAACAAAAATATATAACAGGAAGAAGAGAAAATCAATCCACCAAAAAAAAAAAAACCCAATAAAGTTTATATTCAGATCTCTAACTGCCATTCCTGAGCTTCCAAACACTATTTGTTTCCAATGTGTCTTGTCCCTTCCTGCAACTCTTCCCAGGAGGGGAAAGTGTGACAAGGGTGTGACCTCGGCCATTTGGAAATCTCCTTCCCTCCTGGACAAGATGCGTTGGTCTCACAGTGACTGCAAACTGCAAGTGGCCCTTCTCTGCCCATTGATACCCATTCTGCCCTTTTCTTTCTGTGGCCGAACCCCAGGGGCTCCACTGTGGGGGGAAGGCTTGGGGCTCAAGCATCCAGTTTCTTATAAGTTCCTCAGATTATGAGGATGTGAGGTCAGGGCTGCCCCCAATTGCTCATGTGGGTTCTTTCATAACACTGCACTTTCCACTGCACACTGTTTGGATCTCTCTGTGGATCCACAGTCCTGTCTCTTTTACAATCTTTTTTTTTTTTTGTAGCGGTGGTGGGAATTGAACCCAGAGCCTGTGCACACTTGACACAACTCTACCACCGAGCTACACGCCCTGAGCATGCATCCACCCTCAGAACCATTCAGTATTATATAGTTCTACTGTATGCCATTCAGTATTATATAGTTCTACTGTATGCCAGCTACCATGGCCTGGACCCTGCCTAAAACCTTTCCAAGAAAACATATCTTACAGAGGATCCATTATAAGGCTCAACGTGGAAGTTCCTGGTAAATATGGAAAATCCAGAGGCTAAAAGCAGCCTTTGCGGGGTCTCATAAATGAACCATCAGAAGGTTAGATAGGAAACACCTGCACTGAGTCCTAATGTTGATTGGACGAACCCACCATCATGACCACTATTCCTCTAACATTCCTCACGATACTAGTGCATTACACGCCTTATTTCTGGGTGGGGAGAGGGGCTGCTGTGCATTCCCCAGCCTCTCCAACCAAATCCAGGGCTCGGTCTTCATGGAATTCTAGGCATCCAAGCTCAGCTAGGAGAGTACATTTCTGAGCACAGAAGCTCTAAAAACATTTCTTGAATTTCATGCCACTTTCCAAGTGCACCAGTTCTAGGCACAGCCTTTCGAGAAGCTGGTTGCAGAACAAAACTTTCACAAGCAGCTGTTGGGGAGCAAGACCAGGGACAACCAGGTCTTACTGCGGTCTGCACCTGATGACCTGAAGCACCTGAAGCGGCATCTCTGACACTTCTTTCCCAAGGCCTCAGTTCCTACCCACTGACTCTCAAAGACCATCACTGAATTGGGTGTCAGTTCTATCTCCAGGTCCGCAGATCAGCGACAAGGACAGAGGATGGGGCTGTTATACACACGACTCCCGGGAACCATGGGTCTCCTGGGAACTCTGAAAGCAATTGGTGAGCAGGACTGTGATTCTAACGACCCGTCACCAAATTCCCTTCTGATACAGAACAGATATTAAGAAAGCAACTACGTCAGAGGATGGGGGACTGGAGAGTGGCACTAGGTATTAGCTGCCGCTGTGGCATCAGAGTCCCATCTTCACCCAAACTCAGGCAGGCCCAAGACTGCGCAACTCCAGAAATAACGGAGCTGTCACGTCTGCTATCCCCAAAGGGCCCCTGGGTATGTATGTGTCTGCACATCAAGGGCTCAGGAGCCCCTTAGCCTACCACAGGTGCTGGGACTCATCCTTCTGCATGACTTCTCTTTCCTTTTGCCATATCTTGAAAGAAAATCTTCTTGGGAGCCTTTGAACTTGGATTTTGCACAAGTCCTTCCTGAAACTCTTGAAATGGCTCTCGCTCTGGACTTGGGCAGGCTCTGCCAAGCTGGCGGCCTCTGGCCCATGCATGGCCCCCACCCCCGCTCCACTTGGCTTGTCAGAGAGAGCGACCAGAGGGAGCCTCGGGAGAGGAAGCCCAAAGCCTACATCCTGTTCCTTTTGGCTTGCACATCTACTGCACTCTATGGAGGCAGAGTCTGGCTTTGGGTCCGGTTAAAGCACATATTCCTGCCTTCACAACCTCTGACAAGACCCATGGGTGCTGGTACAGTCATCCAGGCCCCCACAAAGTGCTCTTTCCTTCCACTGCCCAGGGAGGTGTCGACAGCAGCCTTCAGTATGTTGGTTCTATGAGCTCAGTTCTCATTTACTTCGTAACTACAAACTCACCCAAAATGCCCTTCCTTATTTCCTTGGTATCAGGAATCAAACTCAAGACCTTGTACTTGCCAGGCAGGCACTGATTCCTCTGAGCTATATTCTCACCCACCCTCTCTTTCAGTGGCTGTGTAAGGAATGGACACCCAAGGAGGGGGTCAGGATCGGCCTGTATGGATGTACCCCAACAGAAATCAGGTGTCCTCAGGTACAAGCCCATGGGCCTTCTGTTATTATAGTTACTGTTTATGTTGGGCTTTAGGGGCTTAAATCATTTTGCTAATATTACTGGAAATAGGTTTTATAGCTTGGGCTTTGAAATATCACATACACTCATGCCAACAATAATTCCAGAAGTAGTCAATAACTATAATAATGCTCTTGAGTATACATCCAGCTACTAGCCAGAAAATCTAAACCACAACGACGCTAGTTAGAAACGGCAGAAGGCTCACGAGCAGGCAGATCTCAGAAGGTACGATCTTGCAGGAGACCAAATGCTCAGGAGTAAGACTGAGTTCCAGCAGCACTCTTTGACCTGTCCCATCCAGAGGGTCTGAGGTGACACTGAACTTCCTGAGGCGGGGGTGGGGGTAGGGGTGATGTTTCACTTTTGTATCTGTGATACAGAGCACAGTGCGATACTCCACACATTCATCATGACTGAAGAACATCTCTCAGGTATGAAGAAGGGACCAGGCCTGTGCTGCACCTCACATACTGGGTCTCTTTAAGGGACAAATCCCAAACATCAGTATTTCTTCTTGTGTTTCAAGCTAGGCTTTGAGGTAAACACTTATCATTTTAGCACTCAGATAGTCGAGACAGGACAGCCAATTGGAGGTGGCGTGAGCTACATAGTGAGTTCAAGGACAGCTTGGACTACATGGTGAGACCCTGTCCCGAGAAACAAAATGAAACAACAATCAAGCCACCACCTGTAAAATGGGGGCAGTAACAGCCCACAGCCTGTGGAGTATTCAGGGAGGAAATGCATGTGAAGACTTGACTCTTGGGAAGCACCAGGACTGCTGGTCACAGCTCTGTGCTGGTGTCACTGACACATTGTGTGTGGGTGGGGCAGTGTGGGCCTTGAGATGCCTCACGTCCAGGTGCTGTGATTTGTAGTCCTGGAAGCAGAGACATGAGATGAGCCTGCAATCTGGTGCAAACTCCAAGGTCCGCTGGGGAGCTCAGGAGCTGCCCCCACTTGTGCACAATGTGGGGTGTCCCAGGTGCCAGGGCTTGGTGGTTTCCAGAATGCTCAGGAGTCCAGTCACTGTGCGGGACACTTAGACAGGCTGGCCTCTCCTCCGGCAAGGCTTTTTGCCGCTTCTTTGTCCATTGTTCAGGAGGAAAAAAAAGAATCAAGCCGTGACTTGATGCTTGAATTTAACTTAAACAACTGTGGCTCTAAGGGTCTCCATCCAAGTTTTTCCCAAAAGATTATTCTCCAAGGGAAAAAAACAGTAAAATGGGCCAAATCTCCAACATTTTTCAGGCTCTATTATCCCACGGCTCTTTACCCCTTGAGACACGATTTTTCAATAGGAATGGGACTGAAGTTTGAGGGCATGGCCTGGAGAAGCTGTTTCATTTCTACCACCAAAGACACACTCGGATTCTTGTAGGCCAGATTTTCCCTCCGGCCAGCCCTCTGCTTGATGGGGCCAAACCACTGGAAGAATAAATGAATGTGAAAAATTTGCCTCACAGCAGCAAATGCTAAGATTTTCTACAGATACAAATTCCCCAGCAAACCCAGCCCAAAGATAATAAAAACTGAAGGTTGGGTTTATTGGTCTTGTTAAAGGCTGCCTTGCCTGATTTTCTTTCAGGGCTGAGGCTGTTTACTCGGAGGGGAAGGCATTACTGACACGGCTGTTTTAGAAAATCAACAGAGGCCCCTGATCGCTAAGCTAATCGGGGTACAGCTAGCTCAGCCTCTCATTCCACAAATACTCACTGTGCATTTACCGTGCTGGCACATCGCGTGGGGTGCTGGCGGGGAACCAGGACCATGAGGCTCGGGGCGCAGTCCCTGTCTGGTGCAGAGGGACAGAGTGTGGGTCTCAAGTGGTAGAGAGCAAAGAGACTAAGAGGTGGTGGAGTTCAAGCTAGACCTCAAAGGACAAAGAGTTCAGGTGACAACTTACATGCACTTGGCAGGATTCTATTCCAGAACCAATGTGTTAACACACAAGTAAGCCTTCTAAAGGATGAAAGAGATTTAGGCCACTGTTTAACTAGATACTATGGAGGGAGGCCTAGTTAAAATTGGTTTTGGTCTCAGCAGTCAGTGATGGTCACCCACCAGCATAGCATCTGCGGGGTCTGAGGCAAGAGGATCAGTAACCCCATATGCTCACATACTTAAAAATTATAACTCAGGGCTGGGATGTAGCTCAGTGGTACAGTACTTGCCTAGTATACAGGAGGTCCAGGGTTCAATTCCCAGCATTGCCAAAAACTAAAGGTTGTATTACAGGTCCTTTCTTCCTGACTTGACAATACACTTTTCCAATGGCACAAAGAAATCAGGTTCACATGCAGATTCCCAAACTTCTGATTTCTGTTGCAGGCCTTGTGGGTGGGAGAACCTGGTCCAGCAGCCCTTCTTTTCTCTTGCATCTCTTGTCTAGCCTGTCGCAGGACCACCCATAGGGCCCCTCAGTCCCCCAAGGTCCTTGCAATGTAAGGCTGTGTATTAGTGGCTCAGTGCAAGGCTGGGGGGGCAGGCCCACTGAGGAGCCACAGGCAGGTTCCATCCAGGCTCCTCCTCCACTTCCCAGTCACCCCACAAGGAAGGCAGGGGCAGAGGGTGTGCGGAGTGCGCCCTCTAGGAGGGGGACCCTGATCGTCAGGTGAGCTTCATGCAGGGAAGAATGATCCAAATCACTGGACAGCCAGGTCTGCTGAACCGGGTGGTTTTGATTAAGATGCTGATAGACTAGGCTGATCTTCGCCCTGGATAAAGACTCCTGTTTTCATTTAATCCTGTCAGCCTGCAAGTGGAGGAGCACTCCACATTCGAGAAAACTAAGATTAGTGTGGCTGTCATTTATCCAAGGCCACACAGCTAGGGATGGTAGAGCCAGGTTTTGAATATTAGATGCTAAATCGCCTGGCCTAAAAATATTCAGAGGAAAATCATTTCCTGATCCTGAATCATGGAAAATGAAGAGCCGGAAGGAACCACAACTGGAACCCTCACAATGTGGCCTGGCTGGGGCGGAGTGGCCACAGCAGAGGAGGAATCCAGGGTCTGCGGGTAGGGCGGTCCCCACAGGGCTCAGGGGAGAGTATCACAGGGCTGGGCAGTAGCCAGGTGGTCCCACATGGCCCCAGGCCTCCGAAGGCTGGGCAGGCGACCTCTCCCCAGATAGGGCCTCTGATGCCTTCTCCATATCCTGATAGCAAAGGAGCAGCCTTGGCAGGGAAGCCCGGATACCCGGGAAGCTAGGTAGTCTCGGGCCCTGACTCCCTACAGCAGTCTCAGAGGTTGGGAAAGGTTTTTTCCCTTTGTAATTAAAAAAAATTTTTTTGTTTGTTTTTTGAAACAGAATCTTGCTTACTTAGTTCCTGCTGGTCTCAGACTGCCTCAGCCTCCCAAATGCGGGAACTAAAGAAGTTCCCTATCACACCCAGCTTTTTAAAATTTATTTTTTTTAACTTTTTAAACTAAGGCGCGTAAGCAAGTGCATAAATTCTATGTACAGCTCAGTGCGTTTGTTTTTGATTTGTAGATATTATGTAAGCGCCACCCACACCGAGAGAACAGGCTGTGTTGAAATGGACTGCAGAAGACGAAAACATCCGGTATAAAACCCTAAGGACTGTGGGCCCACCCCTCCTGGGGTCACCCCTACACAGGCCCCATGCTCCCACCGTGTCTCAAGCAGGGTGCCCTGGATGAACAGGTTGGGGCTCCCCTCACTCTCCAGCCTCCTGAGTCCTCCCCAGAGGCAGAGCAGGGGCAGCAGCATCTCCCCCCACCTCTGCAGAGGGCTGAGGAACCCTCGCAGCTGAAAAGCATGTAATAGGGTCTCTTCTAAGCTTTGGCTACCACAAAAAAAGAGCAGCCCCCAGGCTGGGGGGAAAGGGGTGCACCAGGCCCCGAGAGGCTCCTAGAGGCAGAGGCAGGGGCAATGGCCCCAAGCAAGGGAAGAGCCACAGCGAGGAGCCACCCCGAAGCCAGAAACTGCCCCAACTGGTTACATTCCAGCAAGATTAGCACAAGGCCGGGCCTGCTGCAGCCCACTCCTCCTCCCCTGCGGGCCGTGAATAGGATTTTTAACTATTTCCCTCCTCCTGGCTGTCCAGCCCCACACTGACAACGCTCCCTGCTGTTTGCACATTAACCTCCCATTTGCCAGGCAGCCTCTCAGAGGCTGCGGATTAACACCCACCAACCCAGACAATAGTCCCCGGGGAGGGCGCAAGGGCCTCAGACAAAGGCTCCAGACACCAGGCCTCCTCAATCACTGCTCAGGGACACTGGGCCAGAGGGCAGGGACTCCAGACAGGACTCCTAGAATCACCACCAGCGACTCGTTTCCGTGCCAGCCACCTGCCCCTTGCAGAGCTTGTGTCGCTCATGAAGGCCTCCCAAAGCCCAGAGCTCCTGCCCTGCCCAGAAGAAACCAGGAATGAAAGGCTGGAGAACTGAGCTGGGAAGGCAGAGACCCTCAAAGGGCCAGCCCACCTCGAACAGCTCTCAGGAGAGAGGATCGGAAGCAGGTGACTCGGCTATAGCCCAAAGCAGCTGGGAGGAAGGTATCACTCTATAAGCCAACGCCAGTTTCTCGCTCTTGTGTGCAAGTGCACACACGTGTGAACACTGAAAGGCATGCATGTGAGGGACCACAGCCACCTGATGAAAGCATCGGCCTGGGTATTAAAATCCCCACGAGGTGAACGAAATGCAACCCTGAGCTCAACCACAGCTTTTCACAGTGTGCGTCCGGCATCAGCTGAGGACCTTGGTCTCACGGGGTAGCCCAGGCTGGTCCTGAACTCTTAGTGATCCTTCTGCCTCAGCCTCCTGGGTGCTGAGATTACAGGAGTGAACACCATGCCTGGCATGATTCGAAATTTCTGACACACTCTCATCTCAGGTGCTCTCTGCTCCTTGCCCAGGTAGCAGCACTGTTTGGCTCCCGTTTCCACCTTGCAAGGCTACCAGTTCTAGCGGGACAGCTCTGCAGGGGGCCCTCCTCTTGCTGCGACCTCCCACTGTGACCAGACAGGGAGGTCCGGTTTTTCCTGGTCTCCCTGTTCCAGTGGCTCAGGAGAAAAGCCCTGCTCCCGTCTGTACCTGTGCATCTGTGTCTGGGCAGGGAGGCTGTTGCTCAGTGCCCACTGTGCTAACGCCAGACACGGGGGGCGGGGGGAGCAGAGCCCCAAACGGAAACAGAAACCAGAGTTCCTGCCCCGGGGGCAGCTAACATACAAGCAACTTAAGGACAACTGAAAAGCAACACACAATTAATATGGTTTACACAAGCAGAGCTCATTAAGCGTGGGTCGCGGCGCTGGAGGTTACCTTTACTGGGCAAATGCTTTCTTTACAGACAGTTCACATTAATTACAGACAAGACGCCGAGGGGACTATTTAACCGGCTATGAAACAATCTTCGTGCACCTCCACACATACACCGCGGAAGAGCAGAAGACCCTTCACCTACAGGGAGCCCCCTACCGGCCCTCCTTAAATTCCTGCAAAGTCCCAGGGAATCAACTCTGTTCCCTAGGGCTGGGGATGGAGCTCCGCAGTGGTGTGTTTGCCTAGCACGCACAGGACCCTGGAGTCAGTTAATAGCATAGCCAAAAACCAGAAACACTCGGCCCTTTTGGAGTCTCCTAATTCACCAGCTTCGCTCCTTCACACCAACATCTACCGCACCTTGGAATTAACCGTGTGACCAGGCAGGGGTGCTAAGGCCATCACTTCCTGTCACGTCTGGGGCGCGGGCAGTGAGTATCCTTAGATGATGGGGGCGCAGCTCAGGCCTCCTGCCCTTCCACCTGCTCCGCCTGTGATGAACTCCGCCCAGCAACAGGGGCCTGGAGCTCCACAGAGCAGAACCACCCAAGGGCTCCCACTGCTCCGCCTGCCCCTCTGCATGTCACAGAGGGCAGCAGGGTCTGGCTGAGCCGGGCTGGCTGCTGAGTGCATCCCTTACTAGTTGTGTTAACTTTGTTAAAAGTTACCCCTTTCCAGCCTCTGTCCCCACATGTTAAAAAAGGTATCATAATCCAGTTCATGAGGTTGTGTTGTAGTTTAATTAAGCAAACAGAACCAGGTAAACTATTATAATGGTAATAACAAGGAAGTTTTATTGGGAATTGAGCTCAGGGTTTCAAGCAAACTAGGCCAGCTTCTGCCACTGATCCATTTGTCTTATTGCTCAGCGGCATAAGCGCCTGCCTTGCAAGCAGGCAGTTGTGAGTTCGATCCCCGGTACCAATAAAAACGAAAAAGACCAAAAAATAAAAATAAAAAAAAGAGATGGGTCCTACGTGCTAAGTTGTGAAGGCTGTGGAGATGGGGGACACTATTTGTTGTTGGTGGGAATGTAAACTAGTAGTCACTGTGTTGATCAGTGTGGAGAGTCCTCAAGAAACAAAAACTAGAAACTTCCTTCCACCCCGCTACTCTCCTCAGGGTCTTCCTAAAAGAGGTAAGGACATCACATTACAATGACCCGTACACACCTATGTAAAAGCTAAATCCTGGGGGCAGCCTGTATGTCTATCAACAGATGAACGGGTAAAGAAAAGGTTGTATTTATATAAAATGGAGTATAGAAGGATATGCCATATAGAAGGATACACTTGTTGTGTATCTTTCTACAATGTTGTGTGAAATACATATTGATAAAACTTAAATATCACAAGATTTTTCTTACATGAGAAACCTAAGTTATAAATAAAAAACAAAACAAAGGATAGATAATAGGAAGTAGAGAGATCTTTCTCAAATGGGAAAGGATCGAGAGAGAGGGATGGAGGAAGAGGGTAGGGAAGGGAGGAAATGGAAATTGAGGAAAGGAAATAAGGAGTGTTATGTACCTGTACTAACTCTGCACAAGGCAAATAAACCTACACATTGCAAACAGGGACTAGTAAAAGAAAAAAGAATTTCCCAGAGGACTGGGAATACAGGTCAGTGGCACAGTGTTTTGGCTGGCAAACATGAGGCTGTAAGTTCAATTCCTGGTACCAAAACAAACCAAAATAAATAAATAAAATTGTTACATAACAACACAACAAATTGCCCAAGCTAAATTTGAGCTTGCAATCCTCCTGCCTCAGCCTCCCAAGCAGCTAGCACAACAGTCACAATACACCATGCTTCGCAAAGGCTTTTTTCCCCTAAAGGAAGGTTGACAGATGGTCAGCACAGCTCTTCTTTTGCAGTTCCAAGGCACACTGTTCTCCTCTCATGACACCCTCTCAACCTTAAGGCAGAGTTCAACTACTTGTTACCTTTTCTCATGGCATCCTGCAAGTTTCTGCAGGAGGTCATGGACTTGTTCATCTTTTCCTCACCCTGCAGTGCTCAGCCCTTCAAGGCCTGTGCTCAGCAGGAAGCTGATCAATATTTGTTGCACTGGCTTCCCTGTAAAGCCAGCCAACCGGACCATGCCAGGGAGTCATGGTAACCAAACAGATGCCCAGGCCAGATCTCCACCCGCTGCAAGCAGCTTCTGTTTCTCACCTTAGAACAACAGAAACTCCACCTAGGTGGAGATACACTTCTGAGCAGGGACCAAAGCTCTGATAATGACCACCAGCATTTATTTTTTTCTCCAATACTTCCCGATCTGTCTGGTGAAGTAGGAGTAAGCACAAAGTGGACGGAGTGGCAGGTGTCCCACCAGGTCAGAAGCACGGGTCGATGCCGTTCCTATTCAAGGGGACACAGGCTCAGGGTGGAGCGTTCAGCAATCTCACCACACTGTCCACACATCTGACCTTATTCTACAGAAATGGTCATGAGGTCAGGGACCACCTTCTTCCGGGTGGAGATGTGCTTTGGCCAGGAGTGACTGTACGGGGCTGATTTTATGCTCTTTGAGAATTGCTTCCTCAGGCTGAATGTCTCACAGTGGACCACAGAAGTTACGTTTTTCAGGTTTTCTGATCAGAAAGTCCTTCTGTTTCCTTGAATCATGAGCCATACCAAGGAGAAGTTGCCCCCTGCCCATCTGAGCCCTGAGAAGGGTGGGCTGGGACTTGGTTTCCCTGATACTAGTGTCTGAGGAGGAAGGACATGGGATTGGGACCAGAGAGCAGGGCCAGGGGCTGGGAGGGGGACTTGTGGGTGTTGTTGGGTGACACACATTCAGATGGTGGTGTCTGTGTGTGCACACTGCTAGGTCCTTTTCTGGAAACAGGCTATAGGGACCGTTCACTTCATCATGCGGACAATTCTTTTGCAGCCCTTTTCTTTCCCAGAGTAATGGTTCTGCAGCTCTCCCCGGCACCCAGTGGATCCCAAACTCCCAGGGAAGGACCATTTTGAGGGGTCGTGCCGAGGCACAATAGGATCAGGGTACCACAGGTGGTAGACACAGCACTCCCTGGGTCTGTGCTGTCTGCCTGAAGGGCCATCTGTAAGACATCACAATGGGGTAGCTACCTGCAAGCGTGTAGGTGAACTTTTGGGGTGCCCACAACTGCACAGAGCGGGTGCCTGCAGCACCACGGCTGTGACCTCAGGCTCTGTCTGGCCTGTGGGGAGTGGAAGAGAGCCAGTGTGCAGGCTTCCTGTTCCCCTGCTGCACTGCTCCCGTGCTCTGGGGTCCTTTGTGTGTTCCCTACCTCCTTCCAGCCCTGTCACCCATCCCCCATTACGCGTGCACACATGCCCATATCCAGATCAGCCGGGCGTCCAGGGACCCTGGAGGTGCAGTGTGTGAGCCCCTCCTGCCTCAGCTCCTCAGTGCAGCTGGTGCCCCGGGTGGCACTGACAGGGTAAACCACAGCAGGCCAAGGGTTCTCACTAGCAGGTCCCTTTTTTTGCTGAGCACAGCTGCTGGAAAGGATGTTAGGGACACAAACACGTATTAAGCACCTACTAAACATACTAAATAATGCATGCATTAAAAAGCACAGTTTTTATTTCTTCCCCCACAAGCTTCTCCTTGTGTGCATGGAATGAGTGCTGATCATCAGCCAGACACAATAATATCCGGATATGGGTCATTACGTGGGGCAATGACCTACCCACTTGGTACACTGACCTATTCTTGGTTATTCCAAAACATATTCAGACAGTAAGATAAACCGGTTAATTTTTCTTTCCACTCCCAAATTGTTAAATTAGAGAGAAGGGGGGCGGGAAACAAACCACACAAACTCCTAAATATAAAGACGTTGATCCTACCATGTGTTTACTCCTAACTGTGGGCTGGTTTACCTCTCTCCCACCTTCTGTGCCTCGGGCCATGTTCTCCAGCATTTGGTCCCTAACAAACTCTGAGCTGCTATTTAGAATCCAGCTGTTAATTACTTCTTCAACACCTCTTTGTGCCTGGGGCTGATGGCTGAGAATCCTCCAGGGACTGTAGTTCCTCCTTTCTTTCTTAAGTGGCTCTGAAAGGTCCCGAAAAGGTTATCTGTGTCCCAGATGTGTCTAATTCCTTGCACTGGTGCTTGCTTGCACAGAGAGGATGGCACAACTTGGTGGGAACTTTTAACACACACAAACACAGAATGGTGTAACACAAAGTCTTGGAGTTACTAAAAATCTCATGCAAGAGCTAGGCTGTGCTTAACATCACTGATTTCCTTCTAAAAGGGTGAAACTACCAATTCATGCATGTGGCAGGGGAGAAGCCGAGCAGTGGGAGGAGGAAGGCTTCCAGCTCTGGCAACTGAGCTGCCTTCCGGGGTGGGTACAGCCGGCTGGTGCTCAGTGTTAGCCTTCCTTCTGTGTGCGGAGCACACAGCGGTGGTAGTTGTATTTATACCATGGAAATTTACACACACTCATCAAGGTTTGCTCTGCTACCCTGAGAGCTGCTCGCTAAACACCTCCTGGCACCTCACTGCTTGTCACCTGTATTTCCATCTTCTCTATCATTTTTTTTGAGATAGGATATTATGATATTGAGATAGGGAATTAAGTAGCCCAAACTGGCCTTGAGCTCCTGATCCTCCTGTCTCAGTCTTCCAAGTGCTGAGATTATGGGTATGAGCCTATACCCACACCTGGCTCCTACTGTTCATTTAAAGGACGCCTTTACTGAGCATGGTCTGATGTTTAGACACTGGAATCAAAGATGACCTGAAGATTGCCACAGAATAATGCATCTGTAAGCTCAGTTAGTCTTCCTGGCAGCGGCGTACAGAACTGTTACTATTATTCCCTTTCACAGATGAGGAAACTGAGAAGCTGAGGGCCAAAACACTTGCTTATGGTCACAATCAAGAAGTGATGTTTCCAGACCCAAGGGAGGGCTTTTCCCCTCCCCAGGAAAACCCCATAGATTTTTCTCCTGTCCCATCAAAAGGCCTGGATGTGAGCCCAAGCTCAAAAACACAGCGGCCTTCTCTATCGGAGGAAAAACTCTAGGCAGAGTTTTAGAAGGCTGTGTGCCAGGAGTTCTGGGAGGTGACAAAAGGTATGCAGGCTCCAGAGAAGACTCTACAGACCCCAAGAAAAACAGCTGAGTGGCATTCGAGGCCAGCTCGAGAGGAGGGGCTTTGCCATACAACAGGGCCCTTGTGA
Source organism: Cavia porcellus (assembly GCF_034190915.1). Lineage (NCBI taxonomy): Eukaryota > Metazoa > Chordata > Mammalia > Rodentia > Caviidae > Cavia > Cavia porcellus. Next base: position 37,571,464 of record NW_026947501.1, on the reverse strand, counting down.
CAACCCCCTTCTCCTGGCACGCTTGGTCAAGCAAACGCCTTCCACCTGTGGAGGAAAGAAAAGCAAGAGGCATGGTATGCGATTAGGAGCAGAAATATATCCTCTGCTTCTCACAGCTGACCGCGGTGAGAAAAACCCAACCCTCAGTCCATCGAAAGCTGGGAGCTGCCAGGAAACACCTAAAAGTCTCTCAACCTTGCAAGGGGAACCCACCAAGAAAAGGGCCTGCACACAAAGGGGAGAGCAAGGGGCCACTTCTTTTAAGCAATTGTGACAGGGTCAGTAGTAGTTCCTGGTTCTCCTGCTGGGGTCCCCATGAGAAACTCTAGAGGGAACCCCTTTCTGCCTTCAACCTCCAAAGAAAGAAACTGCAATTAGTGAATAATAAAAATTGAGTATTTCTCTTACTGCTGCTTTATAGGATGAAGACAACCCATCAATCTCCTGCCAACAGTCCGATACTGGGCTGTGCCTTTGCCTCTGATAGGACAGAAAACACAGTCTGCTCCCTTCTTTCTTACTTCCTTTGGGTTTTTCTTTTCCAGGGAATGAGTCAAGTCAGTCAATAAGTATTTATGGAGCGCCCACAGGATTGCGGAGCCTGGGAGGAGACGTGGGCCGCTGGAAGGAACCCAGGATAGCTCTCACTCAACAGCTAAAGGAAATGTCAATCCTCAGGCCTGGTCCAAACAGGGCAGTAAAGAACCAACCGCCACCCTGGGTGGGTTTATTCTGGACCAACCACTCACCCTTGGCTGAGCTGTCTCTGTTATCGGAAAGGCCAAAGTGGGTGGATCGGCCATGCTCATGCACATTTTTGGAAACCTACAAGCACAACGCTGACAGTCTTGATGGTTCAGGGGCTGGGGGTTGGCTGAGATCCTCTTCTCCCCCCAGCTCCCAAAGGGCGGGCAACAATCAAAATCAGTTAAACAAATGTTGTCAGATGTTCACCATTTTTCTCCTCTGCAAATGTAAATGTGTGTGAGCTGGCTGGGAGAGGCTAGGAAAATCTAGGGTCCATGGAAACAGCCTGCAGGGGGCCTGATTCTCTTTAGGCTGGAAACTTTGGCTTCATATTCTTCAACTCGAAATAAACTCTGTGGACCAGGGGCATGAACACTGCTTGGGATGGTTTAGAAATGCAGAGTTCCAGGTATTCCCCCCACCCCGCCCTGCCCCACCCCGGGGTCCTATCTGTTATCAAACTGCAGAGATTCCTTAAAGTCGCATCTGGGGACACACTTGCCTTCCATACTGCAGGGAGCAGTCTTCCCAAAATTTCTGTTCACAAAAATCAAGTATTAGTAAAGCCTAAGACTGGAAAATATATTATGACTATTGGTCCAAAATAGGTTGCCCGGAAGAACTCAGGTCAACTGCATTGTGTTTGACACAGGAAGATAAATTCTTGGAGCTAACAGAACTGAGCCCCAGCCACCGCAAGGCGCCCTTTGGCTCAGACATTACATTCAGCTAACAGTGCGTGCTGACCTAGACTCTCTTGCTTTAAATATGCAAGCTGTGTTTGAATAACCTGTATGGTTACAATTAGGATCACCACATCTGGGGAAGTCACCACAAACCCCCTGCACATAAATATGGTGATTTTAATAACAAATAACACATTTGGAGATTGTGGTAAGTACGAGGGTGGAGGGAGCCACTGAAGATGTTCATTTGCATCTTCACAAAGGAATCAAATCCAGCTGCAACACTAATGCTTAATTCTGCAGAGCCATGGAACCTATGGACAACCATCACTTATGAGCATGCTCTAAATTTAAAGCCGATTTCCACACCCTCACAGTTTGGAAAAAAAATGTGAATTCAGCTGCTTGAAGAGGAGACTAGGTTCAATTTTGGGTTTTTTTTTCCCTGTGAATCCTAAAAGTAGATGCAAGTAAAAAAAAACAAAAACAAAAAACAAAACATTTGTTTCAGCTCTGCAAATTAAATACAAATATCTGAATAAATATGATGCCAAGTTTTTCAAAATATTCACTTCGGGTCACAAAGAAGATAAAAATAAAAAAGTAACTGGGAGAGATTTCTTCTAAACAAGACTTTGGGATTTAAGGACTAGGTTCTAGCTTAGCTATAGCTTTCTTGCTTTTTTTTTTTGGTCTTTTTCGTTTTTATCGGTACCAGGGATCGAACTCATGACTGCCTGCTTGCAAGGCAGGCGCTTATGCCGCTGAGCTAAATCCCCAGCGCTTTTTTGCTTTTTATGTTTGTTTTCTCTGCTTAAAGTAAAACATGAAAACCCTGTTACGCTTTAAGGAGATAGATCTTCAGGATGCATCTGAGTGGATGTGTCCAGATAAGGGGAAAGGTGGTTAATAACAATGGTCATAGTAATGATAATAGGTCATGTGCTAATTTGGCAGTCTTTGCTTCCAGGTAAGGTTAGTTCCTTGGTCAGTTTCTCTACCCATATGAAGCCTGCTGAGCTGTTTGCTCACAGTGTACCTGATCAAGCATCTGCAGAGACAGAAGGGGCCCTTTGGAAGGCTGCAAACCCATCCCTAAAAACAGCATGGGTTGTTTTCAGTTAGAAAGGAAACAACCCCCAAACTTCCCTCCTAAGTGGAATGGATCTTGTCAAAAGTTCTCAGCAGTCACTCTTTACAGAGATGAGACACCAAGGATGACAGTTCCCATGGTGACATCCGTCACTGCAAACAGGAGGGAGGGAGGATTGTTAGTCACTGCAATCTACCAACCAGATGCTGGCCAAACTCTTCCTGGGGACACTGGTATCAGAAAATGACCAGACAGCATGATTTCACCAGAGAATGTCTCGAGAGTGACACGCTTGAGCCTATGAGCACGAGCCCTTGGCTCTGTGTTATTAATAAATGCCAGGGCAATACCCCTGAGTACACTTGTCAAGGGGCTTGCTTCCTCCCCTTCCTCCCCTCAGCAGCCCATGTGGAAATCAGGAGCCCTGGGCTGGAAGCCTGGTGCGGCCAGAGGCAAGCCTGTCACCTCAGTCGGCCCTGGCTCATCATCTATTCAGCAGGAGTGGTTGTACTGGCTTCGCTGGATTCTTACAAGTATCTGAACATCTACAAGAATCTACAGAGACAATGGAAGTACAGGTTAGGCAGGGAACACCTGGGTGGGGCTGTGTGTTGAGAGGGCCACCACACACAATAAACAGCTCCCCACAGAGCAGCCCCCCAAACACGCTTGGCTTTAGATTTTAACACGGTTAGAATCTACGAAGCAATTAAATCCATTTTGATCTAATTATGTTTTCCTCCAAGGCCAGTTGAAGGTTCCTCTAAGCCTGGTGAAGCTTAGGAGTAATTGGCACCCGAAACTCCACCCATTCACTTGCACTGAGATAGCCCTCACCGATTTTCTCCCAGGGCATAATTGGGCTCCCTGCATGGCTTTGTTACATCTGGAGGCCAGAACCAAGGCAGTCACCGCTAGCAGCACCAGCAGCAGCAGCAATAAATAAGCCACTGCACTGAATCAGCACTGTGCTCTGGCCAGGAAGAAACTGGAAGACCATTCGGATGGAGCCTTCCTGTGCAGAAGAGGGATGATCAGTCACTCAGTGACCAGGGGTATGGCCATCCTTTAATAGTTTCCATCTGGCCAACTGCTTTCAGTGTGTACCCAAATGCTGGTCCACTTTAAAGAGGCCTTTGAGTCTGATCCTGTAACATGAAGATTAGCCAAGCAGCCTGGGCCCCTATGTAGTCCTCTGTCTGGTTTCCACTGTAGCCAGCCCAATGCCTTTGCAGCCAACCAACCACCCCACCTAAGATGGGAGCAGGAAGGGTGTGAGGCCTGGTAGGAAGGCTGCCCTCAGTCCTCCATCCCTGGGCAGGAACACAGAGGGTTTGAGCTCCTATGCCAATGCCAGGCCATGGCCAGAGTCTGCATTGGGACTAACAGTGAACCGCTGCTCCTGGGACTGTGTGTGTGTGTGTGTGTGTGTGTGTGCGTGTGTGGCCAGCACCCTGGATCTTTGGAGGTGTCTCCTATGTCTGGCATCTGTCTAGATTCTGTATGCTGGAGCAGCCCTGCTCCCCGAAGAATGCTGAGAACATTTTGGGGCGGAGACGACTTCCACTTGGTACACCTCAGGTTGTGCCTCAGTCCTCATGAGGCTCACTCTCCAGAGGCAGCTGACCTGGGTGGCCCTCCTCCCTCTTCCTCCATACACTTTCCTGCTAAGTTTCAGGGACTGACATGCCCCAGGTGCCTGCGGTACCTCTGGATGTCCCCTTCTGTTCTCAGTAGCCTCCCCAAGGTGTACAGGCTCATCAGGAATCTGTGCTCTCAGGGCTTGAAGAATCATCCATATGAGGACGACTCTGCAGGGGACACCAGACCCCAGCACCTGCGGCCTACTCCATCCCCACTGGATGCCCCAAAGCCTGGCGACCTGGGTTCTGGCTCCACCTCCCTTCCGGGTGTTTAGGAGCCTTTCCCACTCTTCCCCTACTCTCTATCCCACATTCATTCCACCCACAAATCCTGCCACTCTGCCCCTTCAAAACGGACCCAGAATCTGACAGCCCTTCCCACATCCACTTCTGCTCCCACCACGAAGCCACACTGCCCCTTCTCTCGAATTTGTCTGATTTCCTACCATTGCCCCTTCTATCTTTATTGCAGCAGCCTGAGAGCTCCATTAAAAGGAGAGCCCCATCACCTCTTTGTGTGAGGTATCTCCCCTGCCCATCCCCCAGTGCCCCCCACCTACAGTGCCTGCCCCTCCCACTGTGTGGCCTCTACTGAAAAGCCCCCTCCTGTGAGGCCTTCCACAGTTACTCAATGAATCAAAAAGGAATTCAAGGTTTCACTGCAGCCCTCATGTGGGCTAGGATGCCAGGTTGCCTTCCTCCTCCCTGGAACTTCCTCCCAGGGCTGGAACCTGAATCTTCTGCCTGCCAAATCTCACACCTCCAGGGGGCGCTGTTCACAACGCGGCCCATGACCTGTAGGTTGCCTCTCTCAAAGCCAACTCTGCAGATCTTTCCTTGTCGAGAGCATAGGCACCCACACTGGCCCTGCTATGCTCACCTTAGGGTGCTGGCACAAGTGAGTGATGCAAGCCCTGCCTCCCCTTTCTCTGCGACCCCATATGCTGCCCCCCAGACACCTGCAGCTCTGGCCTGCCTCTGACCAGGGGGGCCCCTCTGCAAGCCACATACCAGACTCCCCTGTCTGCAAGGCCCTCCCTTTCGGCGCTCAGCTGTTAGAACTTAATTCTTCTGAGACTCAGGTGATTTCTCTTTCTTTCTATTTTTCCCTATTTATTAACCTTTTGGTAATACTAAGGATTGAACCCAGGGTCTCTGCACTGAATCCCAGCCCTTTTTATTTTGAGACAAGGCCTCACTAAGTCATTAAACTTCCCAGGCTGGGCTCAAACTTATGATCATCTCGCCTCAGCATCCTCAAGTACTAGGATTACTAATCGGCGCCACCATGCCAGCGTTCAGTCCAGATAATTTCAAAACACTGGTTCCCCTGCAAAGAATGTGGAACCGTTGCTGGTGTGTCCCCAGTTCTTTAAACGGAGACACAAGAGGATCTCAAGCGTCTATTAATAATGCTCAGGAATAGTCGTGACCCTTTACACAATTGTGTGTGTGCGTGTGCAGAGAACGGAGATCGGACATCATCGCCTTAGGCCAGCACTGTACCACTGAGCTACATCCCCATCTAGAAGTAGTTCTTTTAAAACTGTCTGCCAGCTGATTATCAATAAATTGCAGAAATGAGCGGCTGCGGGAGGTCTAGTGGAGCTGGATGACACTGATTTTGCAATGATAATGAATACACAAGGAGGGCGTCTTCATGGCACTCCAGGTCCCCTGACGGGAGGCCCCACTATGACGGGATTGTTATCCAAATGGCGAAAGGGAAGAAAAACCTGTTCTTTCAAGAGTTTTTTAAAAATGCAGCGAGCTAGGACTTCTGGGCTTAACTAGCTGCTACTAACACAGAGAAGCAGAGGAGAGGCCAGAGAGAGGATCTTCTGGAGGAGATCGAAAACTGTGGATCTGCACGGAGGAGAAACAGGAGAGGCCACGCATCTGCAGGAAGGGGAAAGGCTGAGCAGAGGTGGCCAAATGTCTGTGGGAAGGCGGAGCCTGACGCCGGCTGAGAACCTGCAGTGCCCAGGCTGAGCTCCTGGGGCGGGGAGGCAGTGTCTGCCCTCCACTGTCCGCAGCCCTGGGCAGCAGCTGCTGCGTGAGGAGGTCGGGCTGCCAAAGCCTCCAAGAAGGGTGGGACTGTCCTTCCTGTGAAGCGGGAGAGTTCATCAGTGTGATGTTCCGAAGCGCAAAAGCGCAGATCTGGCCTGAACCTTGGCACTGCACGTAGGCGGGCAGCCCAAGGGTGGAAGCCAGAAGCCAGCCGCCGCTTTCCAGCCCACCCGTGCCAAGTGTAGGATCACAGGTTCATAAATAGAGGCAGAGGGTCCTCCTGGGTGACACCCAAGACCCCTTGGATGCCAGGCCTAGGAGGTAAGGGAACTTCGCAGGCTTCCTTGGACCGATTATGTTTTTGGATTCTGGTGATTCTGAGAAAGAGAGGTGAAGTGAAAGGAGAGAGGGAGGAAGAGAAAGACAGACAGACAGAGAGACAGAGAGAAGGAAAGCTGGAAGGAATACACACTGAGAAATAGAAACAAGCTCTTCCTGGATCCGTGGAGTTGGCCAGGTCCTAAAGAAGTACCAGTAGAGTCCTACCAGAACATTTAGCTAGAGTACTTAAAATAAAAAAGGGTTTTAAGGGAATCAACAAAATAAAAATATTCTTGGAGCCTGAATTATCTTACACAAAAAAACACCTAATCCCCTTCCTACTCTTCACCACTAGGCATCATTGGTAAGTCAGTCAACAAACCCCGATTGAGGTGCTCAGTGGAAAAAGACAGGAGGGGCACTAAGGACAAGGCAATCCAGGAGTCAGGCGAGACAATGCTCCAACCCACTTCTGTTCCCACACTGAGAAAGACACAGAGCAAAAAGTGCTGAGCTCCCAAAGCCATGCCAAGGGGAAAAAAATGTTGAAAAGGAAGACAAACTCTTTAAAAGGGTGACCTTGGGCGTGCCCTTCCCAATCAAGCTAAATGTCACTCCCCTGAGAACTTGTACTTTCTGATTTCCTGATTTTGCAGAATCTAGAGCTAGCATAACGAATTTAAACCCTCCAGCTTCCTTCCTTTCTCCATTTCCTTAAAAACAAAAACAAAAGACACAGATTTAATATTTCCATTAAAATACAACTTTAACAAAAAGCATCACCCACCATGGTTTAGGGAGGGGAAAAAATACATTTCTGTCTCTCTTTGCTGTAAGATTTTTTTTCTCCAAATTTCAGCAGGCGCTAAATTTGGCCCCTGTGCAGCTTAGCCCGTGCTATCAGCGCTGTTTTAATCATCTCTGTGTTTCTCAGCCCACTTGGTTTTATACAGCCACTGCTGGGATCAGGACGGAAGTCCCCACCTCGGCCCTGCGCTGTCCTCTGGTCATGGCGATGGCCCCTAAAACCTTCAGAGCAGTCCCCATTTTTATCCATCGCAGTTCTGGAGCCACTTTGTGAGACCAGAGTCACCTGTCTCTGTGGCCAGCACCAGAAAACTCAAGACTGCATGCTGTGTGTATACCAGAAGCTTAGTGTCAGAGCATTTTGGTAATAACCTTTTATCCTGATTATGTATCAAAATGATATTGTTAATAAATTGTGTTAAAATATTAAAATGGATTTACTGAAAGAATTTTGCTCTAGACAGGACACTGCAGCAGTGAGAGGCAGGACCAAGGGATGTTTACCTTGAGGTCATTTTCCCCACCCCTAGGCAATTTACCTGTGGTGCGTAATGAGTTCCAATTGGCTGCTGGCACATCACCCCAGACCAAAGCTATATGTATGTCCCCCACACCGCGTGTCACGCAGAGAGAAGCCAGACCCGGGCAGTCATGGAGTTTCTCTCCGCATCCTTAAAATAAAGGCCACTTTACTTTATATTCTGTCTTCTAACCGCGTTTCATTTACTTGTTTCTTTTTTTATTTTTTGCTGTGCTGGGGACTGAACTCAGGCTTATCACTGATAAAGGCGAGCATGATAAAAGAAACAAACAGGGATAGCTAAATTAAAACCATCACTTGCCCAAAATAGCAGGGTCTCGCTAAGTCACTCTGTGGTCCAAGGAAGCCTTGAACTTGCTCTCCTCCTGCTTCAGCTTCCCAGAGTGCTTGGATGAGAGGCGTGCAGCTCTGTGCCTAGCTTTCCTTGCATTCTTTTTGAAGGTGGCCAATACTACAATTTTCAAAATGATCCCCACATATCACAGCGTTGTTAAAAACTGCTTCCCCAGAGATAATTGCAAAGTCACCCAGGGACACCCCTGGGGACATCCCTGGGGTCGAGGGACTGCTCCCACTGCATGCGAGGTCACAGCATGTCTCAGGCCTTGATGGATGGGGCCAGCTTTGCTTACAGCTGAGAAATGGTCTGTACAGTGTCCAGGAAGCAGGGGGAAGACGCTGCCTGGCTAATGTTAGATGGGGTGGTGGTAGGATGGGGTTCCCAGAAGCAGGGGAAGAGGACCCAAGGAGCCTTCAAGGGGCAGTTTAGGGTGTGCAGGGGAGCTCAGCCCTGTGTCTGGTCTGTGGAGGGAGGTGGCGTACATACCTTCAAAGCAGGCAGCCCCTGTGAGCTCCAACCCATCCCCTCCCTCCAGCTCTTTTCTGCGCAGGGGCATAGAATTCTTTTACAATTTCTATCAAAGCCAGGTGTAGCTCAGGTAGACGGCATTTGCCTACCATGTGTGAGGACCGAGTTCCACCTCCAGCACTGTCCTCTTCCCAAAACTAGGAGTCCTGATCCTGGTCTGGCTTGGAACCTGCTGGTAGATTCCCCCTGTGCGCTCCATCCTCTGAAGCAGCCCCCGGTACAGCCTCACTGTCTGTCTAGAGTCAGGTCTCTGCACAGTTGACTGCTGTCCTGGATGTTAAATGTGCTCACTCTGAATGTGCATTTCAGAGATGGTGATGGTGACGCTGGCTCTGCAGGTTTGTCCTTGTCCCTACACCTGGAGAACAGGCTTCTTGGGCCCAGCCAGAGTCCCCAAACTCCTGGGCAGCAATCACACCACGCATGGTGCGGCCCTAACCCAGTGTCTCCTCCCCTCCTCAGCGGCCTTCCCAGCACACAATGGGCCAGGACAGGAGTGGTTTGTGTGTGGCCCTTTCTTCCCTGCCGGCTTATGGACTCTCGGTGAATAGGGCCCATGTCTTACACAACTGAATCTCCACCCTCCTGCCTCCTGCCATCTCACCAGAACTGTCCTCCGTGCAGAGCAGGGGCTGGAGCACTGCTTGCTGCTTGAGTTGGGTAAGATAGGAAGAGTCTTTCATCGTGCCAACCCCATGTGCCCAGAGGACAGAAGCATCCGTACCTGCAATGCCAGCGCCACCAGCCTCACCTCCTCCCACTCTAGCTAAGCAGCCCATGCCATTCACATTTCTTTTATTGTGTGTGTGTAGGGGGCGCACCAGGAACTGAACTCAGGACCTTGTGCTTGCCAGGCAGGTGCTATGCCACTGAGCTATATCCCTGGTAAGCATGTGCACTCAGCATGCAAAAGCAGGAGCCTGTGTGTCCTGTTCTACTGGCCCCTGCTCTCACCTGTCCCCTCCCCATCTGGACAGATAACACTGTTCCCTCCCTCCCCTTGCTCCCCTTCCTTCCCCATTAGCCTTAGCTTTGGGCTGTCTCCCCAGCCTGTTTACACAGCTGCAGAGTTAGGGGATGCTGCCTCTCCCCCTCCCAAGCCTGGGGTTAATACGTGTGCATTTCCGGCTCCCCTCAACTCCGGCAGCGGGAATGCTACCTCCAGTCCAATCTCCTATAAACAGAACGAAGGCTGGTAATGGCACTTTCCAGGGATTCACAAGCATGTTGAACCACTTATGTGGAATGACCTGTGGGTTCCTTCCCCAGCCCACGGAAGGGGCAGCTGCTGCTCCCACACCATGGGAACCTAAGCGACAGCCTATCTAGCAGGTGGCCACACTGCAGACCTCAGAGTCACCAGGGTTTCATTCAGGAACCACATTATAACAACGACCCTCGTTTTGAGAATCCTGGATTCCAAGGCTTGGCTGCGTGTTGAGAGACAGAGTTGATGGAAATTTAAAAATAACCGAACACACAAACCACTAGACAAACTGTTGGAGAGTTCTAACATGTTTTGGAACTACAACAAAAGGTCCTGACAGTATCTGGGGCGTCTGCCCCAGAGGACCATCTTCTAGACCTCATTCCAGGGCAGATGGGAAATCCAAACCAGACAGGTCCAGAAAGCACCTCTCTGTAGCCAAAGCTCATAACTGTGGTATCTCAGACTTGTGGGTCATCTGAGATCAGAAGATCAATTTAAAAAACTTAAATAAAGCAATAAACAAAAGTGAACCGTGGTCACAAGAATGCAACAGTGGACAAGCTGATGCCTGGAGTCTGTGCTTGCTGGTAGGTTAAGGAACACAGCACTTGGACAGCTCAGTCATTGAAAATGCTCTCCATAGTCCCTCCTATCCTCCTTTGCCTGCCATTCCTGCAAGTCTATGTCACATTAGTGGCTTCCATCTGTGAACCTGGAAGCTGCTGCCCTTTGTGGTCTGGCTAACTTTCTACAAGCTCAGAATGCAGCCCTTGTGCCCTGTTCCTACCCCGCAGCATGGCACATGGAGGGTACATACACACCACCGAGCCCCCTTGTCTTGTCCCACTCAGAGTGGACAACATTCCTTTTCAAGACATTAGCCTGACTCCTTTTAAGAGGGGCCTCAGCCAGAATACAAGTGCAGCACCTGCCCGCCACCTCTGTCTTGAAAGGTCCTTACCAGCAGGTTCACATGGTCCCATGCAGGGGCTTCCGGCTGTGTGCCTAGCACAGGAGCCCCCTGGGGTCTGACCCAGGCCAGAGGCTCCTCTGTGCAGAAGCATGCAAGGACAGACCTGACCCTGCCCAGGGTCCACGAACAGCTGTAGTGATGCAAGTTAGCACAAAGCAAAGGATGGAATCAAGAAAGACCTGCTGGTCTACACAGGAAGCCACAGGGCCCCTTAGACACCAAGGGGCAGGCTGGACCTAATAACTCCCTGAGGTACCTAAAATCAACTCGCCTCGCCTATGTGGTTGTTGTGTAACTAAGCTTCTGTGGATGGCATCAACAGCAAGGTGCTTGACTGTGTCCTTGAGATGCTATTGCCTTGCCTACTGGACAACCCACAGGTATGAAGTGCCAGCCACTTTTACCCCTGGGAGTTTCGCAGGGTTCCAGCTCAGGCAAAGCAATGCATCTCCTTTACAGAGACAGAAACAGGCCCAGGGGCACACCACAAGCCTGAACCTAGAGGCCCAGGTTTCTGAAACAGGGTTCTCCTCTTCCCACAGGGTCCCTTAGGGACAACTTCCCTGCATACCCCAAGGCAGTGATAAACCAGCCCTACCTCAGGGTTACATTCTGCAAGGCAGGATAAAGAAAAGGCCTAGGGAGACAGGTGGTAGGGGCAAGCAGGGTCTGTAATTACCCCCCCACACACACACTTTTTTTTGCTTTGCATTAATATTGGTGTTATTTCTACTTAGTCAGGCCTAAACTCAGGGAAAATAAAAACAACTCTGACAGCCATTTCCTTGCTTTCTTTCTCCATCCAAGAGGCACCAGTGGTTAACAGTATGGTGGCAACAAGTGGGTCAAAGGTCAGCCCCTTAGCTAGGGCTGGTTTCCATGGAGATGGGGCCTATTCATCCAGCACACAGAGCCTCTTCACAGCCACTTATACACACAATTGAGCTATTACTGCAAGCCCAGGAGAGCAGTGTCTGGAGCACAGCGGACTAGACAGGGCAGGGTTTAATGGAGCTGATTAAATGGTAGTCAGGGAATTACCCAAGGCAGGATTTGGGAATACCCTGCACAAGCAAGTTAAATCTCCAAGCTTCACCCCATTCTCAGCGAGCACACACAGTGTAGTCTCAGAGATCCAAACTTCCCTTTTGCAGAGGATAATGCCTCTGTCTACCCATTCACGCCAACCTCGCCTCCCCCCCCCCAAGACCTGCAGCTGAGATCCTGGGCCTCTGCCACCTTCAGCGTCTCCATCATTTGCTCAGCATCAAAGCACTTGTGACTTAGATATCCACTCAATTACAGATTAAGCAGGCGATCGATCTGCTTCTGGCATAAAATAAATTCCAGTGGATGGGAAATGTGGATCAAACCCAGGTGAAAAATTCTTGGGCATTTGCTTGGGAATGCTTGAAATCCCTTCTTGGAGACTGGGGGCATTCATTCCAAAGATGCATTGCCATCTGTAATTTACCAGAGAGTCTTCCAAAATTCCCACCTTCTTTAGATTGAAATGGAACAACAGAGGCAAAAAGAAAAATTGCCAAAAGTGGTTGGTTAAGTGCCTTATTAAAAGATTACTGTCTCACAAAACTTCTGGATGAATGTTATCAGTTTTATACATAGTCACCCTGAACTAGAAGCGGCCCAAATCTCACTCAAACCCGGGCTCTGCCGAACATGAAGTTTGGGACGATCATGGTGTTTCTATGTCAAAACCCCAAAAATGAATTTTATGGTACATCTAAAAACATCTAAAAAGTTTGTAGCCCTGTAGAAAAGCACGAAAGGACAAGTGTGCTGACTCTTCAGGCCTGAGTCTGTGTTGTCCTCCCCACTTAATACCTGCCCAGCGGTCCTCTCCAGCCAGGAGAAGGGAAAGGAAGAGCCAAGAACCGAAGCATGGATGCATGTTGATGGCCAGGATTGGGAGGAGAACCTCACTCTATACCTCAGACCTCGAACTTCCAGAGTGTGCTATGAGAAGAAGAGATAATAAGCAAGAAGATCTGTCTCCTTTTTTTTTTTTTTTGTCTTTTTCATTTTTATCGGTACCAGGGATCGAACTCCTGACCGCCTGCATGCAAGGCAGGTGCTTATGCCACTGAGCTAAATCTCCAGCCCCAAAGATCTGTCTTGTTAATCTTCTCTTCTTAATAAGAGAAAATAATACAAAAAAGAACGATGCAGTTTTTGAGCTCAAGTGGTTGAAATCCTAAGGGTGAACAGCGGTGAGCAGACAGGATCATCGTGCAGAGGGGCGAATGCCACCTCCAGGAGCTCCTCCAATCTGAGCAGAGAGTCAGCCTCTCTGGGACACTCGCACTCCTGCTGTGCCCCTGTGTGCCAGCCAGCATCAGGCTAGGATGTGTGCCATCGGAGCCTGATCAAGAATGATTGAATCTGAAGGCAGAAGCCAGGAGAAAATCTGACGGAGATGTGCAGAGGAAACACACGGGTGGGATTCATATGGACCACTTGTCCAGGCTGGGGGATGAGGAGAAGAAGTGTTCCTGAGACACTGTTTAAAATAACGGCCACAAAATAACACGCACAAAGCAAAACCCAAAATAATCCCCCCCAACTAAAGGCAGAGAGCAGACAGAAGCAAGAAGGGACGAGCTGCGGGCAGCTTGCAGACCTGAGGGCTGGAGGACACAGTGAGGGACCTGGACTGTGTGCCGAGCCCCAAGTGTGAGAGCAGATGACGGCCAACATTTCAGGCCAGGTGCTGCTTTCACTGCTCTGCTATTATTAATTAACTCACTAAATCCTCTCAAGGGTGAGCTGTTACGTAGGATTCCATTTCACAAATGAAGAAACTGAGGTATGGGCGGAAGAAACTGGGACTGGGTGGCAGCGTTTATAGATCAGGGAGCTACGTGTGTGAATAATAACTTGGGAGGTATCGATTTTGCCGTGTACAGGAAGCTGCCGGGATGGCTGATGTACTCTAAGATGTACAGGGAATGGTGCTCCGGACACATCCTAACAGACACTCAGAGGGGAGCAATACACTAGGGACATTCACAATGATGTCGTAGGAGACCTTCAGCTCCAAGAACCTGACCTCTACTAAGTGGAAGGCTGTCACGTGGACCCGAAGGAATTCAACACGCTCTGGGCTGCGGCCACGACTGCAGGTGTTCAGGCTGGGGTCAGACAACAAAACGCTGGAGCAGATAACCTCATAGTCTCAGCCAATGATTAATCACTCTCAGATGGAAGTGGCTCTCTGGTCTCTCAGAGCCATGAATAACTGGAAAAGCCCAGCTCCAACTCAAAGAACGCTAACAAAGATGCCATAGAGGTTGAGAAGGCTGAGGCAGGACCCATTCCTGAGAGCCAGGGCACCCCACAGACCCATCCGAGCAGACTCAACTTCCCTGGCGCCCAGGAGAACTGGCTGTTCCTTCCGGCTGGCTTAGCAAACTTCCTCCATCTGCAAGATTCCTACAGATGTTGCAAAGCATTTTCATTCAATGGACCCTATCAAGTTTCCTGGAACATTTATATGTTCTTTCTCCCTAAATAGAGCATTAATCCTAAGGGAACCAAGATTTCAAAAGTCCAGGGATTCATCCAAGTTTAGACTAATTTTTGGAAAGCTTTAGAACATTTGTTCCTTTATGAAAAACTAACAGCTAATTAAAAGGTGATATCCAACCCTCCCCTCAGGCTTTCCCTCCGGCAATGCTGTATACAGTGCAGGAAAACAGTGTGGACTGAGGTCCTTTGCAATAAAAGCCTGCCTCATTGGGAAGGGGAGGGATTGCCACAGGAGACGAGGGGGTGAGCACAACCCATTTGCTCTGCATAGGAACTGGCTCAGCCCCTTGCAAAGAAATCTGGTCACATGCTAAAGAGCTTTAAATGACCACTGCCTTTTCTTCAATGAGTGTGGGAATCCACTCTAGAGAAATAATTCTAAATTTCAGAAAATGACTTACAGGAACCAGAGGCTTACATGTGCCACTATTTATGAAAGTTAAATACCAGAAAAACTCCAGTTCTTAAAAACAGGGAAACAGTAAGATGAGTCGATCAGAGAAAACATTTGTGATGAAATAAGAGAAACCAGTAGGACATAAAATCCTGATGTTTTAGAAAGAGAAAATAGTACAAATCTTATACATCAGAAGAAAAGGCTGGCAGAATTGGACCGTGTTTAAATGATTATTTGTGGATAACAGGATTATTAAATGATTTTTTAACAATCTGCGCCCCAATCTCCCCCTTTTCTTGAATAAACATGCTACCTCCTCTCTTTCCTCTACTAGCTCAAGTAAGACACGAAAACTTTTCACCCGCTGTGTACCTGCTCCCCCAGTCTGGTGGAATCTTCCTGCTCTCTTTGGGGAATTGCCCAGCCACAGTGAACATTTTTCACACACTATTGAGTGACCAGGCACCTGTCTAGTCTGAGGCACCTTATCAATGTGTTTTCACACCTGATCATCTCAAAGCCGCCCCCGAGCGAGTTTCACCCCCACTTTGCAGAGAACAGACCTTGGGTTAATCTGGAATGGGAAAGTGGCGGAAACAGGATTTGAACATTGGCCCTAACCTTCCTACTCACTGCTTTGGAAGTGAGACCTTGTTTCCATTCCACGCCACTGAGGATGCTTTAAAGGTTTGTGAGCAAAAACGTGCAAGAAAAAAATGGAACATTAGATTTTTTAAAAATGGGGTGCCAAGTGTGCAGAGCATGTCCGTAACCAGTACTCAGGAGGCTGTGCCAGGAGAATTGCCACAAGTTCAAAGCCAGCCTGAACGACACCCTGAGATCCTGTCTCAAAAAAGGTGGGGAGTGGGGTGGACATAAAGAGCTACAGCTAGGTACTACCACCACTGTCCAAGCTTAAAGCCCACAGACTGTCCTCTGATGGTGGATGGCAGTTTCAGAGAACAGACACAGGACCCAGGACCCAGTGGCTACAGGATAAGATCAGGAGAATGGAATCCCTGGAGGAGAGAGAAGCTTTGGGAGATTATGTTACTGTCAATGGGTTTCCACCAAAATACGCTTGCAGTGCTGACAGGAGAGGGCAGCGTAGCTCGGCGGTGGCCCCTGCTCCCGACTGAAGGGAAACCTCGGGCAAGTAATGAACCTGTGCCTCGGTTTCCTCAAGAGTGAAACAGGCCACAGAACAGTATGATATGCCTTGTTAGTGTGGATGAAGGACAAAGGGGATTCCTGTAAAGCCTCAAAGTGCAAGCCAGTTGCAGTTAAACCACATGTCCTCTGTGCTGGTCAGCGGTCGCTCCACACACCTTTCAGGGGGCCCCCAGTCTTTCTTTGCCCTACGCATCCATGGTGGCCCTTGACCTGGGGCAGCACCCCCACTTATTCTGCAGCCTACCTGCTCATGACCTCTCCAGATGGGCCTTCTCTTCCTCCACTCCTTGTCTCCTTCAAATGCTGAGCACTTCGATGCTTTTCTACAAATCTTTCTGGTGAATTTCCGGAATTTTTCAAGTATATACACAATCTGAATAGTCAACAAATCAGCTGGAGCCATTACCCAGGTTCCATAGCTACCAACTCCTGGCCAGGCTCCCCCCACCATGCACACAGGTCCTGCCTACACCTGCTCACTCTACACCCAAGCCCTGAGCTGTTCTGAAACAGAGGCAAAGTAGCCTAGCATTTCACTGGCTGATACTTGTCTTCCCAGAAAATCAGAACTTAAAAACTTATGAGCTGTCTAGCCGTGCTTTTATGTTTTCCCAATTATTTTATAAATGACTCCCTGTTCTCCACCATGGTGTATTTCAATCAAGATCCAAATGTGGTCCATCCATTGACATTAGTGAATATAGTCAATATATGTCTTATAATCATTCAGAAACCTTTAATTTTTTTTTAATATGGGGTCTCACTAGGTAGCCCAGGCTGGCCTTGCATTCACATTGATCCTCATGACTCAGCCTCCCAAGTGCTGAGATTACAGGCATGAGCAACCACGCTTGGCTAATCTTTCTTTAGTCTCTAAACCTTTGGAGTTCTCTTTCCCTCCTCCTCTTTCTTCTCTTTTTCTGTAGGGGAAGCAGGTTATTGGTCCTGTAAAATTTTCTATAATCTGTATTTTTCCTAATAACATCCCTAAGGTGTCATTTAACATGTCTCTCTAACTGTGTATTTTTTTAACCTAATAATGAGATCTTGAAGCTTGATCAAATTCAGATTCAACATTAGTTAATTTTATCCAAGAGAGAGGGAACAAGATTGTTTCTTCTTCATTTATTAGCTGGATTACCCCTGTAAAGTGAGACTTCCCGCAAGTAGGCGTCCAGTGGCAGGCCACAGCCCAGGCTGGATAAACACAAACCTTTCTCTGTGTTGGCCAGGTTGACAGTAAGTAAGTCCTTGTCCTCTGCCAAAATGAGCTTGCTGTTATTTATTTGGTTGGGAATTTTAGCATCACTGTGAACTTAAGTATTTAAAATAAACATGGTACATTACTCATGAGCTCACTGAGGTTGGTTCCTGATTCCTTTTGACCTGCCAGTCCTGTTTCCTGGACCCTGAAGAGCAGATCTAAGAGTCCAGTGGTCTCTGGGAGTTTTCCTGTTTTCTTATACAACAGTAAATCCTAGGCTCCCTAGTCCATCAAATCAGTTATTTCTCCCAGGAGCCCTGTTTTGTTTTATTTTACATTAAGTGGAAAATGGTATTTGGAGAGCATAACTTACACCCTGGAGTTGGACAATGCTACCGAGATGACCCCTGTTCCTGGGCCTTTGCAATAGACAGAGTTAGAAAATAGATTCCACCGCACACATAGCGTGTGGTGAGTTTACATCAGTCATTCCAGCTTCACTCACGGCTGAACGTAGGGTGTTTTTCTCAGCCTAACCTCCCCTTACTATCTCCTCTCCGTCATACTGAAAATCCTTATTCTCAGTGACACCAATATACTCATATGCTCCTTTCAAAACACACACACAACAGACTCAGAATAACTACGGAGACACCACCACCGACAGCGTGGTTAATAAAAATAGTTCGTGGCTTTGGGTTTTTATTTCTTTTCCTGGCAGTTCTTTTTAATCCTTCTTTTCTCTCCCACTAGGGATATACAAATTACTGTGTTTGTACAAGTAGGTTTTGTCTAGATCTCCTGGCTCAATCTTTGGGACTTAGTTGTCCAGCCTCAGCTGAGCTGTGACATTCTGCTGCCTTCAGCCAGCTCTAGCCTAGAGTTGGACCTGGTGCAAACCAGAGCAGAAGCCTGACCTCCGGCTGCTCCTCAAGAAACCCAACACACTCCGCCAGGCCTGGGGTGGTCAGGGTGGCGCCTGAGTGTGCCTTGCCCTGGGACAATGATGTGGACGAGGCCTGTCATCCCTGGGCCTGACCCTGAGCTCCTGGTCTCCTTGCCATCCTCTCCATGACTGTTTTGCATTGGGGAGCTCTGTACCCCTGCGTGCTTTGTGACAGGTCCCTCGTAGGTGGCTGGCAGGTGACTATCCAAGAGAAAGAGGCTTCTACCAAAATATGCCCCAAAAGTAACCTTTAACTTACAAATGAAAATGAAATCATTCACTGACTTTGTCATAGTTTAAAAAATTGATGTTTTAGGTATGGAACCAATGAACTATCATTATTTATGAAACCATATACATATTTTAAAAAGTAAACAACTGGTGATATGAATGTATATGTCTTCCCATACTGATCTGAGAGTTTCCTACTTCTTTTTTGTCTTAAAAGAAACAAAGTAGTTTTGCTGATAGTTACGGTACCCAGACTTATCCACCTACTTCCTAACCCTCTCAGAAGTAACTACTGTCCTGAAGGCGCTCTATTTCTAGTAGGCATCTGCATGTTTCTATATTTTTATTACTTATGTGTTATTCATAAGCAGTCTCTATATTCCGTTTGGAGGTCTTTTCTAATTTTTTATTTTGAAAAACTGCAAATTGACAGGAAACTTGTAGGAAAAATACAACTTGGACCTTCAGCAAGACTTACCATCACAAAGATGGTCCTGATTTAATTTTACTCACCGCTTTCCTCTACATGTATTCAGACACACGTCTACTTTGCTAAGCCATCCGAAAGCCAGTTGCTGACTCTCAAATACCTCAGCCTGGATGTGATCAGAACCCCAGCATTCTCCTATATAACCAATAATCAAACGCAATTAACATTCTCGCAGGAGTTATGTTTTGTTTTGTTTTTTTCTTCCACAGCTGTAGACAAAACCCAAGGATCTCACTATGTAGTTCAGGCTGACAGCAACCTCATTATGTCCCCAGGCTGGTCTCAAAATCACCGCTATTTTCGGCCTCGGCCTCTTGATTGCTGGGATTCCAGGTTTGTGCCACCACAGCTGGGCCTCCTGGGAGTTTTAAACACAAGTGACACCATGTTTTAGGCATTCTTTAGAAATTTGGATTTTCTAGGCAACATTAGACTTTCGGACTTTATTCATGTTAATACATGTGGCTCTGATTAATTCTGTGTATTCTGCTCTATGACATATGTGTGTGTTTATATTGATGACTACATATGTTGCTCCCAGTTGAAGCTAATCTGAACAATGCAGCAGGATTATCCTTGTTCATGTCCCTTTTGTTCACATGTAGGATTCTGCCAGGTTCTGAGATGTGGCGTCTCCCATGTGATCAGATGTTAAGGAGTGATACTAATTTATTTATTAACCTACATCCTTGGTAACAACTGTATTCAACTCTTCATTTTTGGCAGGCCATTGTTTTAACTTGCATTTCTCACACCGGCTTCTTTCTTTAAACAGAAAAGAGTTATTTCTTCCACTCTTTTGACCCTCAATCATGAGTATCCTTTAGTATTATTACTTCATGTTCCTTTTTGGCCCAGATGGTCAGGTATTATTTAATTTGCAAATGACCAGTCCATATGAAAACCAACTAGTCGGCATTAAAATAATCAACATTAAAAAATCCATAGTCTTTTTTATTTTTTATTTTATTTTTTTGAGACAAGGTCTTACTATGCAGTTCAGGCTTGAACTTGTGGCTGTCTTCCTGTCTGAGCCTCCTGAGTGCTGGGACTACAGCCATGTGTCACCAGGCCTACTCTATCGATAGCCTTTTTATACACCAGTAATAAATTTACTAAAATAAAAAAAAAAGCTTCAAATAAAATACCCAGGGATCAACCTAACCAAAGAATTGAAAGACTTCTATGACAAAAATTTCAGAACACTGCAGAAAGAAACTGAAGACACTAGAAGATGGAAAGACCTCCCATGTTCATGGATCAGCAGAATTAGCATTGTTAACAAGAACTTAAAACAATCTACAAATTCAATGCAATCCCCATCAAAATTCCAATGACATTCCTCACTGAGCTAAAAATAACAACCTTAAAATTCATACAGAAACACAAAAGACTCAGAATAGCCAAAGCAATCCTAAGCAAAAGGAAAAAAAAAAAAAAAAAAAAAAAGGCTGGTGTCATCACAATACCTGATTTCAAATTATACTACAAAGCCCTAGTAACAAAAATAGCACGGTACAGGCACAAAAATAGACACAGAACCCAATGGAGTAGAATAGAGGACATGGGGAAAAAAACGCCATACTGATCAGAGAGTTTAAATGGGGCTAAGAGAACTTGAAATCCAAAATGCTCTTAGTCTGTACAAAAGTCATTTCAACAAGGACCAAAGAAATTTTGAAACTGTTGGAAATCACAGGCCCAGGCACAAATTTCTTTAAGATTGCACTGCATTGGAAATAATAGCAAGAATCACCAAGTAGACTACATCAAATTAAAAAGTATCCACATGGCAGGACAACAACCAACAGTGAAAAGCCAGCCAGCAGAAGGGATAAAACCTCTATCAGCCTCTCCTCTGCAGAGGACTTAGTGTTTATCTAGGAAGGGTAAAGACATCAAGAACTCACGATGTCCGGTTAACAAATGGGCAAATGAATTGAATGGACACTTCTCTAAAGAAGAACACGTGGCTAATAAATATAGGAAAACTGCCCAACATCTTTAGCTATTAGAAAAATCCAAATCAGAATAGTTATCGTCCAGGGGTTAATGCCAGCGAGGGTGTGGGAGAAAGGAGTCCTTGTATGCTGTGGGTGACATGGGAATGAGACCAGCCCTCATGGAAATCTGTATGAGGGTCCTCAAAAAAAAGCACAACTAGAGCTACTATTTGATCCAGCTGGACTCCTCCTGGATATATACCAGCAGGGATGAAGGTCAGCACGCCAGGAATACCTGTATGTCCATGTTTATTAAGGCAAGAGTCAAGATATGGAGCCCTCCTAGGTGCCCACCCACAATGAACGGGTAAAGAAATGTGGTGTAAACACTGGAATATCATTTAGCTGTAAAGGACAAAATTATGATACAGGAAAATGGGTGAAACTGGAGGCCACCATGGTAGGTGAAATCAGCCAGACTCAGAAAGACAAGTGTTTCATGTTCTCCGCAGTGTGTGGACTCTAATAGATAAGATAGGAGAGCAGATGGGAGACTATTATCACTCGGAAAGAGATGGGGGGTGCATTAGGGAAGGTAATAGGGGATGGATATGATCAAAATGTAATCATCTGAACCTTATTATTTATTTATTATTGATTGACTGATTGGTCTTTTTGAGACAGGGTCTCACTGTGCAGTTTAGGCTGGACTTAAACTCACTTTGTAGTCCAAGCTGGTCTCAAACTCACAGCAATCTCCTGCCTCAACCTCCTGAGTGCTGTGATTACAGGCGTAATCATGCCTGGCCTAGTATTTTATAAAATTAATATACACTAGGAGCTGGGGATTTAGTTCAGTGGCATAAGCGCCTGCCTTGCAAGCGCCCGGTGAGTTTGATCCCTGGTACCAATAAAAAAATGAATATACACTAATAAAAATAAACTTAAGAAAACCAACTAGTCTTCCTAAATCAGACTAATAAATTCTATATGGGCTCCAGAGTTCTGTCCTACATATTAAAAAGCCAAACTTTTAGAAAACAATACTGACCGATATTTTTAATGGAAAGAACTTTTTTTTTTAGAGACAGGGTCTCACTTTGTAGTGCAGACTGGCTTTGAATATATAGGGAACATTTTGTAATATTTCTATCAAAAATGGCAAAGGTTAATTTTAGTACTTTAAAAACCAGATCTCTTTCTCCCTTACTCTCTTCTCCTTCCTTCTTCCCTCCCTGCTAGGGATCAAACCAAGGGTCTCAGCACGCTAGGCAAACGTTCTAACACTGAGCTATACCCAGGCTCTTTATTTTAAGACAGAGTCTTGCTAAGTTGCCAGGCTGACCATGAACTTGCCATCCTCCTGCCTCAGCCTCCCAAATCCCTGGGATTACAAGCCACCATGCCCACCTGAAAACTCTTTCTTAAAGGATAAAAGACACAAGAGAATGCCTTCATAAATAGATAGAAATGCCTCTCAGGTAGTCTGGGCATGGGGCCAGGAGGGCACCCTTTCTGATCCCACAAATCCATGGTCTATTGCAGGAGACAAATAAGGAAAACAACTTTTGCAATACAAATTGACTAGCGCTGATTTAATGCGCACACAGGGCATGGGGGAGGAGAAGAGGAGCGAATTAGGGACAAGGAACATGCAATTTGGTGGTAAGCAAGGGTGTCGAGAAATTCTCCTAGCAAGAAAAGTGCCTCCTCCCCAGCAGCCTCGGGACGCGCTGAGGATGGCAGTGGCAGGCCAGTTGGCCATGGATGACAGAGATGCCCTACATTCCACGGGAGCAGCATGCATCTCCCCTCCTTTGGATTCCGTGTTAAACATGGGCCAAGGAATGGAAGTGCAAGGCCTTGGCACCCTTTTCTGTGAATGCTTCTGTGCCCACCCTCATAATGCAAACCCAGCCAGGTCGACTTTCCAGGATGCTCTGGCAGACAGCTGGCATGACTGACAGACCTGCTCCATCTCATCGGCTACCTGTCTGCAATGATCAAGGTGAAGAAGTTCCTCGGCTGACGTGGTCGAATCACTTAAAGACCTCTACAGCCGGATGGCAGGCCCACGGTGCCCATGCGGATTGTAAGTGACCACGGCCGTGAGCTCCCAGCAGATTCGCCTTCCAAACTGAAGGTGGCTCTGCCTCCAAGACTGTTGGGAAATTGCCAGCCTGCTGGAGATAATGCGCTCATTAAAAAAGGCAACATGCTCCCCTGCCCCAGGGGCTTCTGGGGGCTGGGACGAAAGGGAGGGGAGCCACTGGGATCCAGACAGTAACAGAACCCTGCTTGTGTGCTCAGGAAGGCTCAGCTCCAACATCTCCTCCCAGAGGCCTCGCCCGCTCCCATAGACTTGGGCTGCCCCTTTCTCATACAGAACTGTAAGGACTCGGTTTCTTGTGTTCTTCTACTTTTCAAAGCTTTGGAAGGGATGGAGCTGATCACATTCTGCACCCACAAGAAGCACGGCAATTGTTAAATGGAAGAATAGATGCATGGGGTGGGCAGTTAATAAGGCTGGTCGGCTTAATTTCACAACATGTATATGCATTCTAGAAGAAAACAAAGCATGGAAAATGCTTGTGGGCTGGTATGTTGGTTTTTATTTTACTTTCTGTGGCAAAAAAAAGAGGGTAGGATGAACTGAGTTAACTGAGTATCATTAACCACTCACCGGAAGATGTTTGGAATCCATCATTTCCGAAACCTCCGAGCACAGCAGGGTGTGGGGCTCCCAGATGGCAAGGGGGCTGTTGGGTCTTCACGGGCAACGGAAATGGGCAAATTGCATTTTGCACAGTCACATACCTTCCCAACAGATCCCAACTATTACTTCCGCACCAGTCGAGTTATCCGGGGGTGGAGGAGGGGTTGAGGAAGATGCCTGGAGCCGGGGTGCAGGAAAGGCCTGGCTGGCAGTGCCCTAACGGGCTCCCATGCTGACAGGCACTTTTCATCCCTTTTGAGGAAAACCCACCTCCCCTCTTTCGGAGAGGGGCAGCCCTGATCCCTACCTAGCACAGCCAGAATGTGGTGGACTTGGTGCCCCCCCAAGCCAAGCTCCTCCAGGGAGCTGAATCCGGGCCAGCGTTTGCCCAAGAAGAGAAAGGGAGACTGTCCCCTTCGCAGAACTCAACATTTCATTCTCTTCTGAGGCCTCAAAACCCTAATTTGACCACAAAAACCTGGCCTCTGGTGTTTCTGTTATGAGTATCAGATTCCTTCAGCTGAACTTGGCTGTTCGCTGCCTGAACAAATTACATTAACAATACAGAGAAATGTATACAGGGCCTTAAAACTCTGCCGAGCAGGGACCAAAACAAAGACAGCCGTGTCCTAGCAACCTCACTCCCCCCACCCCACAGCCGCCGTGGGCTCTGCCAGGGATTGTAAGCCATTGAGCTCCTCTCTTCTCTGCAAACAATTAGGGACAGAGAAGTCACAATTACAGATGGGATTTACAGCCAAAGGAGCAATCTATAAATCATGGTGCTCCCACCCCCGGCCATTCCCAGCCAGATAATCAGAGCCAGATGTTCGCCACAGCTGCTTCGACATGGGTACACTGTTGGCCAACCCAACATGCTCCTGCTCTGAGAACCAGTGGAGCTCAAGCCAAATAATCTTGCCAAGCCAGAGGGGGCCTCCGCACCCTGGAGCCAGCCCAACTGTAGGAAAAGTTGGGTCGTGTGGGAACTGTTTGTTGGCACAATTATCAAGGTACATATAAGGCTCCATCACTGGCCGGGACCTGAGACTTCCAGTCCAGAGTTCCTTCCAACCTAGCGAGGTTTAGTTAGGGAGGTGACAGTAACAATCAACAGCAGCAGCAGCATCCTTAACCTTTATTGATCACTTGCTGGGTGCTGAGGCACAGCATTAAGAAGCATTTACCCAACACAGAGCTCAGAGAGGGCTGTACAGGCCCAAGGTTAGCAGGTGGCAGAGCAACCACTTAAAGCCAGGCCAGTTTGACCTCAAGGTTCCAACAATCTCACTCAACAGGAGAGGAATGGACAGGCTTTGACGTAGGATACAGGACTAGGACGTTTTCAGCTTACTCTCCGGACTGGCAAACTGGGAAGAGACTTTCAGTAGTTCACTGCTTGGCAAATGGCTGTGTTTTAAATGCATGGAATGAACCAAGTCAGGCTTTTAAGACCTAGGACAATGAAATAGCTAGGTTCAAGTATGGTAAAAGCTAAGACATTCTAAGGGTATGGAGGTGATTCTGTTCAGACTTCTTTGTGCATTAAAAAAAAGCTTTTTTATGTTATACATAGTTTTTTCCTTTTTGGTCTTTTTTTGAGACAAGGTCTCGTTCTTTGGTTCAGGCTATCCATAGTTCTTAAATGCACTGCTTAATTTTCACAGATATCTATATGTATCACCACTAGGTCAAGACATAGGACATTCTAGAACCAATTCTAGAATGTTCTCTCTCATCCCTCTCGTAACAATTGTCTGCCTTCAAGGTAACCACTAGGACCATACATGATTTTGCTTGTTTTGAACCTGAATACATGGATTTTGTGCAGTGCATTTTCAGGGTTAAACCAGAACCTCCCCCCTCCCATCTCCAAACAATCAATAAGAAAAACTTCAGGTAACACAATTAGTCCCTCCTGGTGAGAACAGTTCACAGCATTTTGTAACTGCTCTTCACAGGTCCCTGCTGCTGCTGACTAAGACTGCCTCCACCCTCAAGGGGTCAAGAGGCCCCCCAGCCATGTGTCTTTGGGCAGCGCCCAGTAGAGGTAATCGAATCTGGTAGTAACAAGCTGTGTTTACCCCCTTTGCCACCCATCATCCTTCACGCGCTGACAGCCACCATCTCTCACTACTCAGGAAGTGCAGCGGGGCATGGAGGATGTGCGGAGGCTCTGCAGGAGGAGGATTAATGGGGCTGGAATGCCTGCACTCCCATCATCCCTCACACCTCTCATCAGCCCGAGACCTCAGTGGCTAAGTCAGGGGTGTCCGGCCAAGGACAGTGGTGGGAACATCCCACTAGGGCCAGGTGGCGGGTGGGGGACACCCACTCCCCATCCCCACACAGTGGGGCCGCCTCTCGGGTCCCACCTTGAACTTGGAAATCTGGGTGGAAATGTGTGCAAGATGGGGCGGGGGCGCTGGGGCTACGACGCATTTGAGACCATGCCATCAGGCAAAGCTACAGAAGATCCTGAGAAAGTAAACCACCACTCCTGACGGATGGATGGGGAAAGGCAGGATTTTCTTTCCTTAGCTTGCCTTCTCCCCTCCATCTGAAACTCTCCCTAGAGCCTTGACCTCCCCACTTTCGCTCCTCAGTATCACCCCAATTTCACTTCCCAGGGTGGTTATTTTTAGCTGCACCAAGCACCTGTTTATTTCCATGACTTGTTTAAAATTCTAAATCTGCTGGCACATTAGGACATAGGACACTTCCAAAGGGTCTAATGCTATCAGCCGGAAGTGGTAAATCCTCAGGCACTCAAGCACTCATCCAAGTATTTGTGGCTGACGCATAAATACAGTGACCTTACCTTCCAAACAGAACAGTGGGGCTTGGGATTCCTCGAAGGCTATTTTGGGACATTACTTCTCCGTGCCAGAGTCACTCAAAGAGGTGTCATTTGGATATGGAAACAGTGGTAGAGTTATCTTGATTTATGGGGATCTGATTATTAAAATTCAGAGCTTAAAATCAGCACAGACACCAAAGCCCTGTCCATCCTTGGGTGGTTTCATCTGCCCTGCACTCCTCCTGCGCGTGCATGCACATGCGCACACACACACACCACTGAGCTAGACTCCTCCATTCAAAAAGAGTCTCCTCTGCTAGCTCACAAGGCTTTGGCCTGCTCTGCTGGGGTGAGGCAGGACCTTTAAGCCAGCCCATTTCTAATTCCTCTAATGACACCTGGGGTCTTCTAACTCTTTCCAAGTGAGTGGACCCTACAGGGACTCTTCTGAGCTGTGAGTGTCTCTGTGCTAAGAAGGCCATGTTCTCTCAACCCAGGATCATATCCTTTCGCAGGGGACGAAGATGCTGATGGGAACCAAAGCCCAAACTTAAACACAATTCCCACGGAAACAGGTTTAGGCTTAGGGTTAGGGTTAGGCTTAGAGCAGTAACACTGGATGTGTTCACAGCCACTCAATGCCGCGCCTGCGGTCCTGCCTCCGAGCTCTGACTCTTGCCATCCCTCTGCCTAGCACACTCTCCTCCCTCTCTTGTGCTTCAGGCCCCATTCAGGACAGCTTCCCACAAAACTCCATCAACTCAGGCTGGGATGAGCCTGACTTTCTCCAACCCACAGGTCAAACACATGGATGCTTCCACGGCCAGGAGGAGAATGGCAAGGACGCCAACAGTGGCCACAGGAATGATTACGGGGCACTGCCTATGGCAAGTCCAGCCTTTTACAGAGACTAATCTCCCAGCAAGCCAGAGGACAGGCACCATTGTAGCTCCAACATCCAGAGAGGTCAGGGAACCTGCTCAAGGTATACCAGCAAGTAAGTGGTGGGACCAGGATTGGAACTCAGCCCTCCTCTGGAAGAGGGGTGCCCACAGTCCACCCGAGGGGCTCTGAGAACATTACTGTGCAGGAATTTGAGTTCAGCATTGCTTTTCTTCCAGCTTTTTTATGACAAACCAAAAGTCTGGATTCTTACATGATATTTTTTGACTTTACAAAACCATAGCTGAAAGGGGACAGGGCCAACAGGACACGAGTCACCTCTGCTATAAACAACACACCACGCACCTGCACAGGTATAGCTGTGTCACGTCCCTGTCGGGGACCCGTGGTTTCAGACAGCCCTTCTGCCCTAAATTATATGCTACGTAGGGGCAGCAGGGAGCAGGTCCTATAATTCACACTGTTCTGTGAAATCCTAGCCGGCTCACATCCCTCCTGGGAAGCACAGGGAGAGACTTGCCTTTGCCGAGACCCTGCAACAAGCAAGCCCCCAACGAGGCGTCCCCATCGACCTGCTCATTCAATCCTCACAGAAGGGCAGGAATCCCAATCCAGCTCTGTGTTATACAAACGAAGATCAGGGTGTTCAATCTCCTCACTAACATCACAGACTTTACTGACACCACCACAGCTACATGTCAGCTCCCAGAGCAGATGTAAATAACTGTCCATGTGCTCTGGACAGGAAAACTGACCCCTACATTAATCAGCAACGGTGTAATCATGTTTGAAAGTCCCTGTTGAGACATGCCTGTGTCCCAAGACATGACAAAGTGCTGGTCCTGGATCCCTCACGGCTCAGAGCTCAGACTTATTGCCTGCCTTGAACACCAAACGCTTCCCCGAGAGATGCAGCTTCCCCAGCCGCATTTCCTGAATCCCCACCCAAGAGCCTGGCCCACAGCTGCGCGGCCCAGATGTCTCCAGGAACAGACCAGACCCACCTTGGTCCACACTATTTCCCTGTACAAGGGAAAACGAAAGGACAACCACAGGAGTCACCACCTCATAGGGCTGTGGTCAGAATTAAATCAGTTGAAACCAGCAGACATGGTGGTACATGCCTGTAATTTCAGCACTTGGGGGGCTGAGGCAGGATGATCCCACAAGTTCAAGGCCAGCCTGAACTACATACCAAGACCCTGTCTCCTAACTAAATGACTAACTAAATAAATTGAAACCTAGCTATAAAATGACACCTGGCTTCCTTGTTATTTCTCACGGAAAGAGGAGGCCTTCACAAACAAGAAACGAGGTTTTTGTTTTGGTTTGGTTTAGTTTTTGGTTTTCTTGATTTTATGGGGACAAGGTCTCACCTGGTAGTTCAGGCTGGCCTTGAACTCACTATGTAGCCCAGCCTGGCCTTGAACTTGTGGCGATCTCCCACCTCAACCTCCCAAGTGCTGGGATTACAGGTGTGCACCACCATGCCCGACTAAGCGCCAAGGTTTGGAACAAACCGAGCAAACCCAGCCCTCCACACTGCCATCTGTCCCTTCTACCAATGGCCAGGTGACAGCTCGTCTTCCTCCTTGGAGGCGTCCTGGCTCTGTCTAGCTGTTCACAGTAGGGATTCACTCGGTCCCTCGGGTTTCTAGGCCGCAGATCTGCAGCCATCACTTTGCTTGTTCTTTTTCAGTCTTTACTGTCTTAGCTACAGTGCACAGCTGCAACCCCAGTCATAGCCTTGTGCATCTATCATCTGCTCTTGTCTACACAGGGACAATCTGGAGGCACCGCTGGAAATGCATGCCCGGAGAGAAACCGGACAGTCCTGCCAGCTGCATCTGTGGTGGGCCTGAGGCATCCCCAGCAGCAGGGAAGGGAGGGGAGGAGGCAGGGGTGAGGCAGAGCTGGGATGTCCCCCAGGGCCCCTGACACGACCTGGGATGAAAGAGACCTGTGACGATTATGTCCATGGTAGCTTGGATCCTCCTCTTCTCCAGTGTTTTAGTTACATGAAGATTCAGTTGCTTTTTATTCTTTTAAATCAGATTCCCTGGAAATGAGACTGTGGGACAGACACACAGGAGTAGCAATCATGTCCAAGTCGGGAAATGCAGGACTACAGCAGTGGGTGTCGTTCCCATTGCCTGGGTGCATACAGAGCCTTTCAGACAAACAGAAGAAGGCAACTCTGCTGTGCAGGGACTCCTGTAAAACTACAGCAGATGAAGAGGAAAAGACAATCAAGGGCACGCCAATGAAGCTGAATTCACCAAGCCCAGAATATTTTGAAAAGTAACCTTGTTCTTATTAATTTCATACTGGCTGCAAAGGAGAGGAAGAAAAAAAATACATTGTTTGCAATCCATCACTTGCTCAATAAAAAATGGTCTAAAGATATAAAACTGTGATTTGTAAACAACTTTAAAAAAAATTCCTGGAATTGCCCCATCTACAAAATACGGCAGTTCCTATCATCCCGGCAGCTCTCTGTCCACTGAACCTTGTGGGTTCAGTTTTAAAACGTGTAGCAAAGACTAAAATCGCACTGTATGACACACAAGACACAACTGCATTGTGTGACCTTGTGTGACAAGTTCAACGTAGAACCAGAAACCACTCTGAAAATGGTAAGAATTTAGCTTTTCTGTCATGAGCTGGATGTGGCTCATTCCATCCATAACTTCCTCCAGGGCTCTGGTCAAACTCAGCCTCAGGTAACACCGACAGTGTCCTCTACTCGCCCGCCACCTGCTGTCCTCTGCTCTGTCCTCCACGCAGCACTCATGGGCTGCGGACACGCTGGGCGCGGTCCTGGTCTCTCTCCCCCAGCAGAAGGTTAGCAAGTGACATTCTATTCGCTGCTCAAGGGCCACCTCCAGGCAGCGGCTGGAATGTCACTGTTCTCAAGTATTTGGTGAAAGCATCACTCCAACTGTTCCCCACTTGCTGTTTAGCAGAAGTGACCATGGATGAGACAGTAGTAGATGAACATTTTGTAAATGGAGTAGAAAACAAACAATAGTTTTGCTTTTGCAGCGGAGGTAGATGTGCGTACACAAAATGCAAAGCTATGTTTGAGATGTGAGACTACGGGTGAAATGAACAGAAAAAAGGAGAGACCTATTCAACATGAGGAGACCAGAGAAGTGACATGGAGATGGAGACCCGGGGGCAAGAGGGAGTCACTGGGCAAAGAAGGGGATGAGAAACACACCAGATGTGGGGAGGCTGGGAGGGAGGAGGGTGTTGATTGTGCAGGGAGGAGAGGGCCAGTGAGAGACAAGGACGGGGCAGGACACAGCCATCTGGCAGCAGCTGTACTGTGCGAAGGGCAGGTTGGCAGGAAGGAACTCAGTGGTGACAACCACGCATCGACTCTCTGTTTGCAACATTTACAGAAGCAAGGCACAGACACACCTGTGGTGCATGTTCCTCCCCAAGTTACAAAGGATGCTACGGTGAGTTATTAAAATGTGAGCTGGGGCTGGGGATTTAGCTCAGTGGCATAAGCCCCTGCCTGGTGAGCGCTAGGTCATGAGTTCAATCCTTGGTACAAAAAAAAGAAAGCAAAGGAGCTGAAATTCCTCTGCTTCTGCAGGAATGAGACGCTTCCAACATTTCTGAGCAAATGTTGACATGAGTATCATGCAAAGGTGGCCAAGACAGTTTTGGTGATTGAGTACTATGCAGTCCTTTACTGTCACAAGGACATTTCTGACCAGATAGAGGAGTCAACAGTCACCTTCAGGAGACTGGACTTACTGTATATTGTATTAAAAACAAATTCTTAGAAGACTGGATTGTCCTTTTCACTAGAGTAAAGTATCTCCTACACGTTTGTTTCTTGTGGTTTTCTCCTAAAATCAGAACATTTTAATTAAGAGAGGATCTCCTTTATTGAACTATTAACTTTTTGAAGGGAGGTATTTTTTCTCTGGATTCCCAACACTAAGAACAGTGCCCAGACCATAAGAGACCCTTAAAACACAGTGTGCTGAACAACATCAAAAGACCCTCCCAGTGAGTCCAGATTTTGCTAAATTTGTATCAGCACAAATTCTTCCCGCAATCCAGCATTCAGTATGCAGTAGTTGTAGGATTACAGCTCCAGCATGGGCTTTTCAGAAAATTAAACAAAACAAAATGATTTACCAAGAATACCCAGCTGAGCGCCTAGGAACTGGCAGCCATCAGTCAGTAGTAGGATCACTGTCCTCTAAAATGCATGCAGAACACCATGACTGCTCATGTAGCTTTTGTGCCACACCTTAACCACCTTCAATCAGAATCTTAACTTGGCGTAAAACCACTAACCCACTGGCACGTAGCCAAAGACAGCAGAGATTGCCTGGAAAGAAAACCACAGCAAAAAAAAAAAAAAAAAAAAGAAATCCTGGTCACCAAAGGGCAGCAACAGGCCAAGGTACTGGAGTACAGGTGGGAGAGCTGCCACCGACTTCCCCATGAAGTAGATCTAAGTCACAGGCACTGTGACTTGGGTCTCAAGCCCTTCAGCCAAGGCTCGAGGCCCCACAAAAGAGATCTGATGTCCTACGATACAGAGGAGCTGTAACTCACAGACATCATACAAAGAAGACTGCCAGCCTGTGCTGGGTGACAGGTGCTGAGGGAGGCATCCCGCTGGGCAACAGACTTCATCAATGACTTCACCCCCAGTGTTCAATAAGGGGTAACATTTGGTTTTTCCAGAATATCAGCTGTTGTAAAAACTGCTCAAGAGGGGGCTGGAGGTTTAGCTCAGTGGCATAAGCGCCTGCCTTGCAAGCAGGCAGTCGTGAGTTCCATCCCTGGTACCGATAAAAAGAAAGAAGACAAAAAAAAAAAAACTGCTCAAAATTGGAGAGAACCACTTGGAGACTGCCTATGAATAAAGAGGATCAAAGGATGGGGTCACCATCCATCCTAACTCTGGCCTAGTGTTCCATGAACCAACATGACACCCAGGTGCAGAGATCACCTGCCTGTCTGCATACAAACCCATCTCCGAGCGGGCTCTAAACACACAGCTCACCTGCGAACCTCAGCTCTCGCTGCTCCAGCTCCGAGATGCTCCATGCTAAGAGAAAAATACTAACCCAGCCTCAAGATCTTCATTTAAAATGCATTTTTATTGACTTTCCAGCAATAGAACCTACATTGACTGTTCTAAAAACAACCTGAAACATGACTCAAATTTAGAAAACGAAATTCTCCTAATTCCATTTGACTTTCAGGTAGTTTTCTAATGCCTAAAGAAAATAAAGAAAACAAACCTAGTAACAGCTTCACAAATATTCCTTTCTACTTTAAAGGAAACACCAAAAAAGGCATAATTTCTGCCCAATGGATTAATTTAACTTTAAAAAGTCAATGAGGACATTAGAAAAATATCACTCCAGTACTGGTCATGGAAGTGTAATTTCAGAAAGGCTTTTTAGAGTTGGGATTTTGGCAAAATCAGGATTTAAGATGCACATAGATGATTAGACTCCATAAATCTATTAGAGATCTAGAATTTTGGAGGAGGGTATCAGGGATCAACCTCATGACATTGCACTTTCCAGGCAGGCACTTATGCCACTGAGCTAAACCCCCAGCCCTAGAGACCTAGGATAAAGAAAGATTAGATGGTAGCCACATGCTGATGTGTACAAGAATCTATTTTTTTAAAAATGTTTATCAATATATGAATGGTACATGATGTACCTTTACTATGGAACACAACACAGTAGCTAAGAATATGAGATGCTTGCAATCTCAGCACTTGGAAGGCTGAGGCAAGGAGGAGGATCATACAAAGTAAGCCTGGGCAAAGCAGGATCCTATCTGGAAAAGAAGAAAAAAATGGATTTAAAAAAAAAAAGCATAAAGTAGACCCATATGCACCAATCTGGAAAGGTCTCTGAGATACCTTGTTAAGTAAAAGAGATACACAATCAAATATGAATATAATCCTATTAAAATACACAAAATAATATAGTATAGTCACAGTGTATGTACATTTCAGTTCAGCCAGGAAAAACACACTGAAAATTTAATAGCATGGAATGAACTTGGCAGAGATAGAAAGAGGAAGAGAAATTTTTATTTTTCTTGTTCTGTGTGCATCTCTTAATAACATTAGCATGTATTGTTCTACTAAGCGTAAAGAGTTATGACACAAAATCTTTAATCCAGTTGATGAATTGAGCACGGCATGAGACAAGGATCCAGCTCCCCACTCCCTCTCAGGCCTGCACCTCTTTATGAGCCTTTTCCGATTATTACATCATTATCACTTGCTGTCACTTTATGGGATGCTTTAGCTGTTTTTCAAAACTCTTAAAAGCATTTTTTTTTTTTTTGGAGATACGGTTTCACTATGCAGTTCAGGCTTACCTTGCACTTAACTCTATAGCCTAGGCTGGCCTTGAACTTGCAGTGATTCTCCTGCCTCAGCCTCCCAAATGCTGGGGTTAGAGGTGTGTACCACTATACCTGGCAAAAGCATCTTTTAATTACTTCAGCTTTCTAAATTTTTAATGCATCTGAAATTTATTTTTCTTCTTTTGTATGTATGCATTATTTTTTATTTTGGTACTGGAAATGTATGTATTTTTTTAGAGACAGGGTCTTCTTTTGTGGTTCAGGTTGGACTTGAACTCACTATGTAGCCCAGACTGGCCTCTGGCAGTCAGACAGACTGGAGATCCTTCTACTTCAGCCTCCCAAGGGCTGGGATTACAGGTGTGCACCACCACACGTGGCTTTATTTTCTTTCATGGACTACATTTTCCATTTAATTTTGAGCCTGATGTACTGGTAATCTGAATTCAGCTACTCCTTGGCCATCTTTCCATCCAAGAATTAAACTATTTAAAAATATTAGCAGGCATGTTGGTGTACACCTACCATCCCTGCTACTCAGGAGGCTGAGGCAGGAGAATCACTTCAAGTTTGAGGTCAGGCTGGGCAACTTACTGAGATCATGTCTTAAAATAAGAAAATAAAAAGGGCTCATGATATAACAACACTACAGTGCTTGTCCATCATACATAAGGCTCCAGGTTCAGTCTCCATTATAGAAGAAGGAAGGCCCAGAGCAGAGGGGCAGGACAGGAGGAAAAGGAAGAAAAAGGCCTGAGTTGGCATTTCAGTCACGGCAGGCTACGCAGTTCTGGGCATGTCAGTGTTAAGATCCACCTAAGACCTCAGAGATAAGTTCTAGCTTTCTTCCTTCTCTTTTTCTCTAAGACAGGTTTCACTATGCACGGCAGGCTGGCCTCGAACACACTATAATCCTGCTGCCTCAGCCTCTGGAGTGCTGGGATTACAGCTGTGTGCCACCATGCCTGGCCCAGTTCTAGCTTTTGAATGTTAGAAATGCTGTTAGAAACACGACAACGCACTGCAACCTTTCCTAAGAGTTAGGAGAAACTTTAGGCTCCCTTAACCTTACAGTCACATTGTTTTCCCTTTAACTGAAACCTCATGGTACCTGAAGTTCCTTACACTGCTCCGGGCTGGAGCGCCTAAGTGCCCGGTCTGCACTGACACTCTCATATTACCACCGTCTTGCACAGAATACACTAGAGCCTATCTCTTTGTGGGTGGTGAAACAGCCTCACATTATATACAAAAACCAACTCAAAATCGATAAAGATCTAACACATAGGAGTAAAATCATAACTTAGAGGTAACCTCAGGTGCGTTTCATGACCTAAGATTTTGCAGTGGTTTCTTAGATACGATGCCTGATACCTAAATGACAACATAGGAAGTAGGTAAGTTGGATTTCATCAAAGTTAAGACTTTCATGCTTCAGGGGACACTTTCAAAAATAAATAAATGAATAAATAAGCCGTAGAATGGGAGATAATATTTGTAAATCGTATCTCTGGTAAGAATCCAGTGTTCGGAACACATGAAAAACTGTAATTCAGCAATAAAAAGATAACCCAATTTTAAAAGGTAAAAAGACTCAAAATACACTTTTCTTAAAGATGACATACCATTTTATAAGTGGAGCATTAAAAAATAATTAAGATGTGTTATGCACATATACCAACTTCCCAAAATGAATGCAATTATTATATTACTATACAAGTACTAATTATTAAGTTAATACTTATACGTATATAGGTATTAATTAGTATATAAGTACTAATAACATTTTTTAAATCTAAAAAATAAAACTGTTATGCACCAAAAAGGGACATATACTAAGAGCCAACAGGCACATAAAAGTGTTCAACAATGGGGCTGGGGATTTAGCTCAGTGGCATAAGTGCCTGCCTTGCAAGCAGACAGTCCTGAGTTCAATCCCTGGTACCGATTGGAAAAAAAAAAAAAAAAAAAGTGTTCAACATCATTAGCTAACAGGGAAATGCAAACCAAAGTACAGTAACACACTGCTTCACGCTCAAAGTACAGTAACACACTGCTTCACGCTCACTGGGAGAGACAGTAACGAGTGTGGATGGAGATGCAGCAGAACTGGATCCCTCACCCACTACAGCACCAGTGGGAACCAGAGCATCTCTTCTGGAAAACACAATGGCGACGCTTTGCCTGATTAAATATAGAGTTACTACTCTATGACCCAGCACTCCCACTTCAAGGTAAATCTTCAAGCCACCTGAAGCTGGATGTAGACACAAAACTTATGGTGAATGTTCACAGCAGTACTGCTCATAGTAGCCAAAAAGCAGAAACAATCCAAATATCTATCAGCTAATGAAAGGATAAACAAAATATGGTATATATACAGGGCAGTATTATCCAGCCACAAAAAAAGAATGCGTACTGATTCACACTATAATGTGAACCACTGAAACCATTACTGCTAAGAGAAAGAAGCCAGTCACAAAAGACCACATGTTGTATGATTCCATTTGGGCAAAATGTCCAGAAAGGCAACTCCACAGAGACAGAAAGCTGATTTGTGGTTGCCAGGGGTTGGAGGAAGGAGATAAAGAGGAGCGACTGCTAATGGCTATGGCTTTCTGTTCAGGGTAATGAAAATGTTCCGGAATTAGTGGTGAGAGTTACACAACTCTGAACACACTCAAAGCACACGACCGCACACTTTAATAAAGGGGTGAATTTTATGGCATGTGACTTTATCTCAATAAAATCAATATCTATTAAGGAAAACAATAGAAAAAATAATGATCTTGCACAACCTATCTGGAAAGAAGCCTGAATCTTCAAATCCAACTAGTTTACCCCAAACAATGTTTCCTACCCTGGCTGCCCATTAGAACCACTCGGGGAGCTTTTAAAAACACACAGCTGCCTGGCCTTCCTTCCCAGAGCTTAGGATTTAATTACTCTAGGGTGGAGTTCGGGGACTGGTGTTTTCCAGAAGCACCCGGCTGAAGCTAATGTGGAGCCAGGGCTGAGAACCGCTGCCCTAGAATCCGAGCGTTGCAAGCAGTCCCTGGTGTTGGTTTAGGTATCTGCAATTTTATCCTTTCTTGTAAACACGAGGCAGACAAAATTCTCAATGGCTCTGTTTCTGGTAATTAGAATTCAGGAAAATTTGGATTTTTATTTTATTGTCTCTTCCACATTTTTTTTTTAAGATCAGTGGATTGCTACTTTATAGACGGGAATCCAGTGGACAACATGACCCAGATGCACACTGAGGTCACCATGCCCAGCTGGGAAGAAGTCGGATTATGGTGCCATCCTTGGGAGCCATCACGCACTGGGGACACCCTCAGCGCCCTGGCATTGGCAAAAGGAACAGGAAGGCTGGGTGCCACAGCCTCAGAGCCTGGGCAGACGGTGAACTCAGGGTTCCACCTTGTGAATTTGTAGAATGGCCCTTCTTCCTCTTGTGTCCCCACCTCACCCTCCAAACAACCCAGCCCATTTTCTTTACAGGGTGAAAAGTGACATTTGTCACCTCACTTATCCTGACCCTGCTCATCTCACTTTGTTTTCCCCTCAGCCCACAAAACCTCATCACATTTGCAGTAGGCTCCCACTCATTCCCGAACCCCAAAGCCGTTTCCCATCAGCAGTCCTGACCACTGTGGGCTGGTCATTAGTCTGTCTGTGGGAGGCTGACCGGCCCCCCACCAGCTCCTGACTGTGGGAAATTCTTCAGGATCCGTGACCCTCGGGCTTCCCCAGCCCAGGACCAAGGATGCCACTGCCACCTCTCCAGGCTCCTGCGCTTTGCTCCTCATCCTGCTCGCTGGCTCCAAAGCACACAGACAGTGGGATTTGGGTTCTTGTTTTGTTGAGTAATCGCTCAGCGATTTTCAAGGCAGTTCCCTGGCTCCTCCATCCCACTTTCTCACTTACTCAGCTGTTTTATAAGTTGAATTCTAATCTGAGTTTCTTCACAATGTCGCCTTTCACGGAAAGCTAATAAAATCCCAAACAGGAAATTCAGGAGTAGCGGAGATACCACGTGACTGTAAGCTAAGGTTGTTGGTCAACTTGATTTGGTTTCCAGCTCGCCTGCCATCTGAGGGCTTCAGTCCCTCGCCCGGCTGCAGGGCAATAAAGAAGGCCTTTGTCTTTCCTGGCGGGAGCTTGTCCAGACCCTCCTCTTCCGAGGGGTCTTGCACACAGTGCTGCACAGCTCGGCACCACTGTACCACTGCTCCACCCTGCCAAGCCCGCCCCTTCCTCCCTCCTGCTCTGGGTCCCAGCCTGGCCCCCCACTCCCAGCTCCTAGAGCAGCCGTCTCTATGCCACAGGGTGAGCAACACCCTGGCTCCTCTGTGACCCTGGCTTCTTATCTGTCACCTGGCCAGGTGGGGTCCAGGGATGGCCACTGCACACCCAGGAGGCTGCTTACACTCATAGGCAAGGAAAAGTTTTGAGCAAAACCTTATTCAAATCCCCAACATAAAAACCAAATAAATGTGCGGGATGAAGCTATCCTGTTGCACTGAGCCTTTGCTATGGCTTGGAGTGGTCTGGGTCAGCTGTATCATGTGGGGCCATTTTAGAACTCTGTTTTTACCACAGGAGTCTTGTTTTGTTTTGTTTTTCCTAGGCCTGGGAATTGAACTCAGGACTTGCACTTGCCAGGCAGGCACATGTGCCGCTGAGCCATACCCCTGGCCCTGACCACAGGGATCTGCAAAACATCTTCATTTCCACAGAGAAGTGGCAGCCAATGCTAACGGATTTTCAGTAGGCTGCTCTTTGATCTGAGAGTGGTCTCTAGTTATATGAGCCTTCAGTGGCCTCCCTTTCACTACTGTCCCTATTTGTGGACTCCCTGCCACTTTGTCTCAGTACTACAGGTAGCTATAGTGGCCCTTTGAAGTGAGATTCTCCCACCAAGAATGCATTTGTTTGGGTGGGTATCGTGATACCTAACTAATCCTAGCACTTGGGAGGCTGAGGCAGGAGGATCACTGTGAGTTTTTTGAGGCCAGCCTGGGTTATGTAGTGAATTTCTAATAATAATAATAATAATAATAATAATAATAATAATAATTTTTTAAAAAATGAATGCTTTGGAGGTAGGGATTTAACTCAGCGGCATAAGCACCTGCCTTGCAAGCAGATGGCTATGAGTTCCATCCCCAGTACCAAAAAAAAAAAAAAGACTGATTTTTGTTCAACTGATCTAACAGTTAAAATACTGGTAGAAACATTTTGTTTCAGGGTAGAACCATTAAAATTATAATATCAGAAAGAACGACAGAAAACTGACACATGGAAATTACCAGCCAGGTTCTCTTCTCAGCATTCTGCCTGTACTTATGTGCTGTCACCCTCCTGTGATAGGTGAAATGATGCACGGGGAGGCTGAGTGACATGCCCACAGTCTCACCAGAGGGCACACAGGAGTCATGCCCACCCCCTGGAACTGGCAGTGACTCTGTTTCCCGAGCTACGCAGTACCTTCCCCATCACAAGCAGCAGTGCAGGCAGAAGCTCCCCGAAGTTTGTAATCAGCACATGGTGAGCCTTGGGGTGCCTGGTGCCAAGCCCACAGGGCCACGTGTGAGGGAGGATGATGTTCAGAGAGGAGACGGCTGTGTGCTTGACTGCTGGACAGAACTGGGGCTCAGCTGCGGGCTGCCCCCACACTGACAAGAAACTCCACTGGGGACAGAGTAGCAGGGGGACCCTGGAGGCCTCAGAATGAGACCCAGAAGGGTTGGGTCCCGCACCAGCGGTCTCCAGTATGCTCACCTGCAAGACATTTACTTGGCATGTTTTATTTTGTTTCCATTTTTACATGCTGAGCATAAGATTTTTTAAAAAATTAATTCCGGTGTTTGAGAAACACCCCCAACCACCAGACCCGCAGCAGAGAGTCTGAAATCACCTGATGACATCGCAGGCCTCTGGGTCTGACTCAGAGAGCAGCTTACACATGTGGGGACAGCACCGCTCCTGCAGCTCTGCCCTCCAGCCTCTGGTCCAGGTCCCAGTGGGAGCCCTAATTCTCGCTTGTGTCTTCAGAAGGAACCCCGACTCTGAGCACAATCACATGCAGCAGACCCAGGCTCCTCACCTTCCTCTGACACAGGCCATGCCTCTGCTCTTCTGCACTGCTCAGCAGAGAGCCACCCCCGCCTGCACAGGTTCAGGCTAGTGCTTACTTTCTTCTGCCTACTGTGTCTGGGGACACCTCATGAGGCTGCAGAAAAGCCCCTCTTTGCTGATCTCCAGCCAGCTGATACATGGTATCTGCAACTAAGGCCTTACTGAAAAAAAAAAATAAAAACATGCAGAGTGGCATTCACTGCGTTTCAATTCCAGCCTTTTCTTTTTTAAGAGAGGGTCTTATGACATAGCCCATGCTGGCCCTGAACTTGCGACCTTTCTGCCTGAGCCTCCAGAGTAGCTGGGATTCTATGCAGGCACCACCATGCCTGGCGTCTCTGTCTCTCTGTCTCTCTGTCTCTGCCTCTCTCTCTCTGTCTCTCTCTCTCTCTGTGTTTAAAAAAAGAAAACAGGTCCTTATATGCTGATAGATGCTGAAGCCAAGGTTTCTTGAGCATTTACAGTACCAGGCACTGTTCTCGGTCAAATTTTGTGGTGTCTTCACAAAACCCCATAAGGTCTGGACTGTTATGATTGTCATTTTACAGATGAGACAACAGAGGCGTAGAAAAGAGTAAGTAACCTGCCGCAGGTGACAAAGGTAGGACAGAGCCCACCTGTTACCATCAGGGTGGGATGTGCAAAGCTGAAGCAAGCCTCTAAAGTGTTCTTGCTTTGAATCCTTCACAGTAAGAACTATCCACACAGCAGGGTGTGGTGGCACAAGCCTGTAAGCACTCTGGGATGCTGAGGCAGGAGGATCACAAGTTCAAGCCCAGCCAGGGCAAACTAATGAGACCTCGTCTCAAAATAAAAAGGCCTGGGGC
The DNA here is from genome assembly GCF_034190915.1 of Cavia porcellus. NCBI lineage: Eukaryota > Metazoa > Chordata > Mammalia > Rodentia > Caviidae > Cavia > Cavia porcellus. The sequence continues at coordinate 37,530,867 of NW_026947501.1, read as the reverse complement.
TAGAGCTCAGAATGTGAGGTCTGGTTCAACTCCTAGCACCACCGAGAAACTCCCCCCAAATCATGCATTACCTTTAGACAGAGCAGTACTTTGGCAGGGATTAGACTTGAACCAGCAGTTTGTAAACTCAAAGTCACTGCAACAGTGACTCCACAACGAGTGGCAGAGTTTTGTTGCCACTGCCCAAAGATTGAACAGGAACTGGTTCCGAATCTCCCTCAAGGGTTTTCCTCCCTGATCTATAGATAAGGCTCCCCAGAGTCTGTGGTGAGAAGATGCACAATGGTGACTGCTTAGGTCACAACAGCTATTTACCCTGGGCTCAGGGGAGCGGCTGGGAGCACAAACTCTATACATCCTTTAGTGTGGCTGGCCTCACAGAGGATCCTACCACACCCAGCGTCCTCTGTACGTCCACCCGGCCTAACTCTCCTACCTTGCAGTTCCCATTGTCCGGGATCAAAGTCAGAGATGCTTCTCTTGGCCACTGTCTCAAAGGTGGTCCCTCCGGGGCTGTGAGGAGGTGCCCGGCTGGAAGGACCTTCCTCCCTCAGCTTATTTGCTGTCCTCTCTGCTCTTAGAAGTCTTCATCCTTCCACTCGAGGTCCCCATGCTGAGTTCTCCTCCTCTTCCCTGTCTCCCTCATCTTGTCACATTCCCCACCCCCAACTCTCACACACAAGGGCCTTTCCTCTACATAGAGAATTTCTTTTTAATTCTGAAAAACTGTCAGACTAACAGAAAAGCTGCAGTAGTCAAATGAACTCTATGCCCTTCACCAAACACCCTCAAATATTAATAATTACATTTGCACCCCCTCTCTATTTTTTCTCTGTCTCTTGAGAGAGTAAGATGCACACAGCTATGTGCTTTACCTCTTCAGTATGCATTTCCTAAAAAAATTCCAGGTGAATCACCGAATCAGGAAATTAACATTGATACAATACAATCTATGATTTATGACTTTATTCAAATGCTGCCAGGTTCCCTAATTGCATCCTTTAGAGCAAAGGGCAGGGCAGGAACAAAAAAATAAACACCCACAGCTCAGGATGCATCCAGATAGAGTATCACTTAGACTGAACTTAGAATTATCGCAGTATCCAGACTGGGCAAGGTATGCACCTTCCTTCTCTGGGCTCCAACCCTGTCACCTGCAAGGATGAAAGGACAGAAGCCAGGGCCTCGAGCCCAACAGCTCTATGGATGGAAGGTGATCAGCCTGTGGGGTCACAGCTACCAGAGGGACCTTAACTGCTCCCAGGTATAATAGATACAGTTCATTCAACAGAAAAAATAAAATGCTAATTTTATCAAGTGCTTACAGAATTAGATCGGTTAGAGGTCTGTGTCATACACAAACCAGCTTGCGGGGCTTCATGGTTCCCCAAGTTCCCCCAGGATGTAACTTGGGGTAGGAATGAGGAGAGCAAGATGAGGAATCTCTCTGGGCTGAAATAGGATCCCTGGGGTGGGGCTGGCCGGTAAAGCTCCAAACACAGCCAGCCACCCCCTGGCTCACGGTGGTGGTACCGGATGCAACACAGGGCCATATGGCTGGGACACTCCACTCACATGCAGCTCACATACAGCACAGAGCATCGAGACAGAAGAGTGATAGACTCTGGGACCACAGTGAAAAAATCAAGCTGCGCCAATTCCCATCTGCAAAACTAATACTCTTAGTGGCCTCGCATTGAAGTCGTGTCTCTTCCCTCTAGGATCTGAACGTGAAATCTCTTCTCTACAGGAATCTGGCCACCTGTAAAGATGAAGCTGGTGGTTTCCATGCATGAAACGGAACCATGGTGTACAGGGCACATGCCCAGGGCCAGCTGACTTTGCAGGGGGTGCTACGCATGTCACAGCAGAGAAGCTCCCTGCAGGGGCGGGTCTTGGGCTGAGCTGGCACAGGATCCAGATCTGTGAGACCTGACAGTGCCTGTCCCTCCAGAAGAACTGACAGGCTGAAACCAGGGTCCGGCTAAGTAGATCCACACCCCGCAGCTTTCCCCTGCGGTCCTCAGTGCAGATGCATCACTGCAGCTGCTGAAAGTTTGGAAAATGTTTCTATATAGTGTGTTACATTTCCTCAACTAAATCATGAGGCTCTTTAAGATTTCTTTAAGACATCTACTGTGGTCCTCAAAAGATGTGTCTCCTTTACTTACTTTTTGTTGTTTGTTTGAGACAGGTTCTTGACGTGTAGTTCAGACTGGCCTTGAACTCACTATGTAGCGCAGGCTGGCCTTGAACTCACCATGATGGTCCTCCTATTTCAGCCTCCCGAAGGCTGAAACTATAGGCATGTGCCACCATGTCCAGCTTATGCCTTTTTCCCTAACTCTTAAAATTGGAAAGAAAAATTACAAACAAATGGTCTGTTGCTTGAAGCATCTCTTTGATACAGGTCCAATCCCCTTACCATGGAATTCACCTTGGGAGGCCACTTAGTATTTCTGAGGCAGATATTGCATCTGCAAAGAGGCATAAAAATCTCTCCCACCTTACAGTGCTTCCCACATTTGTAAGTGCACACTTGTATGTACTTTACAAATATGCATACACATGTACTTCAGCTCACGTCAAATGAAGCATTACGTACAAAACACTTAGCCTGGTAAATTCCCAATAAACACAAGATGCTGGTATTCTGCTACAACTGTGACTTGTAGCTGCTCCAATCATCAAATACAATTTTGTAAAGCAAAGGCTCCTTGGCATCTTGGCCTGCATTTTTTTGCTGCCCCCACATCCCAGGCATGGTCCTAGAATACCTGACCCATAGTGAGGACACAAGCCAGTCTTGAAGGTGCTGGTTGCCCAGTGGTACAAACTGCTGGGAGTCAACCAAGTCCGCAGCTCCAAATCCACATCCACCAACACCTAAGTGCACCCAGTGTGGCCTCTTGCTGTGGGCTGCAGAGACCTGGGGCTCCTTACAAAACTTCTCAAATGCTAGACGCAGAACAGCCCTTCTCTATGGCCACTTCCCACCCTGAAAATGTCCTCTGTCCCTTTAGCCTCAAATTTCACTGTCCTTGAAATGATCTCAGCCTCTCCAGTAGGATGTCACACCCTGAGAAGTAGGAAAAAAGTGCATCAGGTGCACCTTGAGGCAAAGGGAGGCCACAGCAGCCACTGAATTCACTCATTCGACAAACACTTATTGAGTGCCTTAGGTATGCGGCCCATAAAGATGGAAAGACAAGGTCTCTATTCTTAGCAGGGGTAACGGCTGAAGGTCAGAGCCAAAGATAAGCTCCACCAGGCCTGCACTTGCTCATCCTTCCCCCTTCCAAAGTATCCCCAAATCCAGCATGAATGAACCCCATATGGCCGTCCAGGGTCACCCCTCTGGGCTCAGTCTGGACTCTGGGCTCCTCGGAACAATCAGGGGCTCCCAGAGGCAGGCGGGGCAAGCGCATTCTCATGTGCAGGGCCCACAGCGTCCCTCTCAGCTGATTGTGTCCAGGCAGCCGGGTCCAGAGGCGCATGAATGCTCCTGAATGGGCCCATTCAGCCTGATGGACAGGAGCTGAAAGCCGCACACACACAAAAGCCACTGGGCAGCCGGGAGGGCTGAAGCCCGGGTTTGCCCACGGGAAGGGAAGGCATCCAACCACAAAGACCAGCGTGAAGACTTCTCTCCTCTTTCAATGGCATCCTCTGGCTGCCAGTTACAGAGTGCCAGCCTCCGCCAGCAGAGGGTGGACACCCCTGGAAAAGCCGCAGGCAAGGCTCACAAATGTGTACCCAACAGACAAACCACTAAAGCCCTCTCCTAGCAAGATGAGGAGCTGGGCCAAAGCAGCCAAAGGCGTCTCCCTGTGCCCATCTCCACCCTGTGTGAGGCGCATTCCTGACACCCACGGTGACCTTTAAGGACTCCGGCTGACCTGAGATTGTTTAACATGTCACCAAGAAAAATGACCTCGAAAGGGCCTGGCCAATATTTAAATGAGGACTGCAGAGCCTCTGTCCCCTTCTTGGGTCACTCGTTCCGTATATTCCAGGAAGAAGAAGAAGAAGGAAGAAGAAAAGAGAAAGAAAATCCCTGAAATGACACTTGTATTTTTAGCAAGACCCAGAAGTGGGGGAGAACCACCCACCTGGAATTCTTTTAATTGCTTGGGGGGAAGGGCAGGCTGCTTACTGGAGAGGAGCAGGGAAGTCTGTTTACACTGTTGCACACAATATTTTAAGTTCACAGGCAGGCGACTACCTCGACTACCTCGGAGAGGATGGCTCTCAGCTTCGGAGAGCACATTACTTTAGAAACAATCCCTCCAAAAGATAATTAAAGATAGCTCCTCCTCATAATGCAATGTGATAATGAGCAATTAAAATTAAATTAGCTTGTCATAATAAAAAAGATGGATTATGTTCTAAGGCTTTGCAACTCAAGACTTAGTAAATCGTGGGGAGAAAAGTCTGTGACCGAGATACAGTTTAACTAAGGAAATATGAAACAGCCCGGCCAATTTTCAGACCAAGATAACACGGGGCTCATTATTGTTTTGGTTTACAAAGATACTATTTTCTAAACAATGGAATCTTTGAATTTGATTTTTTAAAGGTCAGAGAAACACAACACAAACACCAATAAATCTATCATCCTGAATTCACAAATGTTAACATCTTGTCACATCTGCTTCAAGTCCAGCTTTTTGTAAAGAAATAAAATATTCTGCAGCCAGATGAAACTATCTGCCCTCCTTCTGCAAAACAGCCAGGCATCCCTGTTTTCACAAGTTTGCCCTTGCTGGGGAGACACAAACAGAATGAAATGTTGTTTTGTATTTTCTTTACCTTTTTATCCTGAAATAATTACAGTCCTTGGAAACTGAAAGAAAACATACAAGAAGTCCCAAGCCTCCATCACCAAGGCTCCCCCAAGGCTCACCCTTGCACAACAAGCAGTGACCAGGGCTGGGGGGGAGGGGGGTAGCTCAGGGGCAAAGTAGCTCAGGGGCAGAGCAATTGCCCAGTGTGCTCAAGGCCCTGGGTTCAATCCCCAGCACAGCATTTAAAAAGCAAAAACATGATGACAGTGACAGTGTCACAAGTCATAAAGCTAAATCAGATATCTCACCAGTTTTAAAAGTGCTCTTGTCTATGGGTGTGACTCTGTAATTTTATCACATGTGTAGCTTTGTGTCAACACTCCAGCGGAGATACTAAATCACACCACCCCCACAAAATGGCTCACAGCAACACGGATCCTATCTCCACCCCCCATTCCCAGCCTCTGGCAATCACTTGTCTCTCCTTCCTCCCTATCATCTTGTTATTTCAAGAACATTATGTTATATAGCCTACCACAATGGCACAGGCCTGGAAGTCCAACTTGCTTTTGAGGCTGAGGCAGAAAGATCAAGAGTTCAAGGTCTGCTTGGGAAACACAGCAAGACTAACAACAACGATGTCAGCAGAGGATGTTATATAAGTGGAATGTACTGCAGGTAACCTTTGTTTTTTTTTTTTTTTACTGGTATCAGGGATCGAACTCACAACCACGCGCTTACAAGGCAGGCGCTTCTAAATCACCAGCCCCTGCAGGTAACCTTTGGAGATTAGATGTTTTATACAGTACAGTTTCCTTGAGGTTCATTGATCCTGTTGAGTGTGGTCAATAGTTATAGTCCATGGTACAGAGGTACTGGGTGGTTCAATCATTTACCACTGGGAAGAGCATTCCCAGTTAGCGGCAACTTCAAATAAAAGTGCTACGATCACTGACATGTGGAAGTATCTTTGTGCTTTGTGGACATACGAGAAAGAAGACCCAAAAACATTTTTTTCAAGAATAAAGGAACCTTTTTTCAATGATATGGTTTGCTGTACAGTAACCATGGCAGTGCAAGGCTGGCAGAAGGATATGTCAACGAAATAAATCAAGAGAATTCAGAAGGTGCTTCATACAAATATGCCAAGTTCCATGTTTATAAAGGTGCAAGAACAGTTTAGTGGTAAAGAGTAGTAATCTTTTCAAGAAAGGGTGCTGCAGTAATGGAAATAAATCACCCTTAACTTCGACCATGTTATACAACAACTAACTCAAAATGGTCAACATAGAACTATAATGCTATTCACGACAATCTTAAATATAATACTATAAAGTTTTAGCAAAAACCACACAGCACATAGAGATACCCGAGTCCTGTAATTTACAGAACATGAGGAAGAGTCTCTTTCCTTTACATTTCCCATTCTAGGCTGTCCCAAATGACTGAAATTCCATTACTTGACAGTCACATCTTTGGAGTAAGGGATTGTCCAGAAAATTCTGTTGGAAGACATGCATCTTGAGGTGAGTCAGAGTATCAAGTCTTCTGCAGTGGTCAGCTGAGGGGAGGGGGTCGGGAAGGAAATCACATAAAAAGGACAAAGCCCTTGGAGAAACAAAGATGACACTCTAACAAGCTCTGCTTACTCCACAACACCAAGATCAGTGCTTCCAAAATCCACTGTTCGGCACCCGGGGGTGGAGGATTGAGAGGTGTTCCCCAAACTACACCCAGCCAGCACGCACAGACATCTACAGAAGGTATTTCACATGTAAAGAAGAGTTTACACGGTTGAGTGGGGATTTGCGGCTGCCGGTGTTTCCTCATTAGTACAGCATACATCTATCTAGCTTGGAAATCTACTTATACAAAATCTAACTCAAATTGGTCAATATAAAACATAAAACTATAATGCTATTCACAGCCATCTTAAATCTAAAACTGTGAACTTTTAGCAAGTCACAGGGCACATGGAGATAGCTGAGTTCTGTAATTTACAGAACATGTTGTTTGAAGCAAAGAATTTGTGTTCCAAGCAGGATAATAATATGGAAACGATAATTATTATTTTCCTAGCATTTTGCTTCCTGGGTTTATGATTTATTTTACATAGATCTTTTGATGCTTTCTTGGGACTCACTGTAACTCTGTGCATCGTGGGTGAAGAATGGGGTATTCTTGTTAGAGATGCACTAAGCAATCACCAACTTGCCACCATTCATCAAGCACTTTGAACCCTAAACTTTGTAGAAATAAATTTATCATTTATGCTAATTCAGAAGACACAACAAGAGCTGTGTAGTCGCCGTGATCTTATTTCCCAAATTATTTGCGTCCTACAGCATAAGGATTACGTGTCACAGAAATAATAAATAACAAGAATGAAAATTTAATTGCTTGCTTGTTCCTCTGTGCACAGAGGAGGTGCCAGCTTTGCGTGGTGCCCCCTGATGGCAAGATGGAGACACAGCAGCTCTCAGAGCATCCTCAACTCCTGCAAGTGTCTCAGAACATTCCGAGAGGTAAACTCAAACTCAAATCTCTTGGCATCCACTGGAAGACATAAGCCTCAAGTTCAAAGCAGCAACAAAGGGTACAAATGGATGAGCAGACAGGACCTCCACCAACACAGTCTATGCATACAATGGGGCCTCCCAGCCTGACCCTTTCCTATCAGCTGGTCACAAAATTCCTCCCAAGCCTGGCAGCTGGGGTTTTCTCAGAGACCCCAACTCAAAGCCAGGGGCTGCCATGACCTCCATATAATGCAACATCTCAGCCCCAAAAAGGCCCACGAGTGTGGCCTGGACAGCCCCCTCTGGAGTTGGAGCAGCTCCAGACCCAGACAGCTCCTGCCAGGTGTCCTGGCTGCCACATGGTCCCATGCAGAGGCTCAGTCTCCTGACATCTGCTGGGACTGGCTCTGCCTGTGTGACCCTGGACGTCTTCCTTCAACGTTCTGCACTGCTGGTTCCTGGGTACAGGCTCCTGTGTCCCTATGCTGGTCTGGTACAGAGCATGGCTGTTACCTGTGCACACAGACCTGAAAGTGATGTCTCAGGTGTCTCTGCATCCTGTTCCTGAGAAACATGAAGTTCTTCATCAGGGATTCTGAATGGTGCAGGGGAAGGTACTCTAGATGTGGAGCCAGAGAACCAAGACTCTGGCTGAACCTGCCTCTGAACTTTGCAGTGAGAGCTTGGGGCAGAACTGTAACCTCTGCAAGCTATTTCTAAAACAGCAGATCAATAGTGGGAGGCTGCGAAAGGGTAACTCAGGAGGGCTCAGCCCACCTGGCTGGAACAGGAGCTCATGGCCAAATCAACGGGAGGAGGAAGCTCAATCACAGGAGGCTGTGCGTACACCGAGGACCAGGCTTCCGACATGGCAGGCCCAGGTAGAACAGTACACAGGACCAGGACTTTAAAGGGCAGACACGAGGTAACTGGGGGGCGCCACACACATTCCTTCCACCCTGAGCCAGAGAATATCACAAAGCCACCTTCTCCATCCAAGCACAGTGCCATCTGCAGGGAGAGAATGCAAGAGCTGAAGCTTGGCAGCTACATACCACGAGGCAGGCCACAGTAGCAGGACGCCGATGAGGTCCTATTCTGCCGGCTCCAGGTACAGAACCTGACATCTAACCTTCCTGTCCTGCGATGGAGTTGCAAAAACACTCTTCACATCACTTCACGTGGACACCTGAACCACGAAGACTGCAGACCTTCATCCTGCAAGGTGGCTCTAAATTTGCCTTCTGTCCGCTGATTTCCATCCAATACTCTATGTGGGCATGAGCCACTGAATTCTAAAACTCCCTTTGGGTCATAAGATAGATCCCACCGTCCTCAAACAAAGCCCACTTCCTGGAGCGCCACCTCTATCTGTCAGTGCCATCCACCCACATCCCACCTGGCCTTCAAGCTCAGCCAAAAATCCATTTCACAGAAGGGGCCCTTCCAGGCTTGTAGCCCAGAGGGTCACTTCCTATTTCACTTCGTCTAATTTCTCTTTTAAACATATCTCCTTAACACAGAATCTGTTAAATGCTGTGTGAACCATTCTGGTGCCTGCCTGCTCCAACCAAGAACAGCTTGCCTCACTTAACTTCTGCAAGCCTTGTCTGCCTTCTGGAACTACGTAAGACATTAACTCTATGCCTGCATCCACAGCTCACTTTTATAAAAGCCTCAGGGGCCAACATGCCCTGTCTTCGCCTTCTACCTTCTTCAAGCGGGGACCTTCAGGCTATCATTTGTTTGCCTAAGTCTTACTGAAACTGCATCACCCACAGGTGGGTCTGAAGCTCCAGAAGTGAGGCAAGCAGCTCAGAATTACTGGGCTAGTCTGTCTTGAGCTGGGCTCTGTAACTCAACCTCTGACCAATATATATGCAGTCCTCCCTCAGCCTTCATTTATTTGATGTGGGTTGCTTTTGCATCAATATCTAGATAAGTTCATGGTAAAAGGCCTGCAGATATGTTGTCTTGCGTCCTCCACAGTGCTGGGTGCAGGCACAAACAGATACCTGCTGCTTCGTCTGCTGACTTTCTCCAAATCAGAGCCGAACCACACGACGTGCCTAAGAGCCATTGCTAAGACTGAATAAACACTACAGCCCTATTCAAGCAAGTAGAATTCTAGGCTCCGAGAGTTACAAGCCAACAATGAAGAGAGACACCAAGAAGGTATGGGATGCATCGGAAGCCAAGTCCACTGTGTGCAATTATTTCACTACTGTTGCAGCATTCTTCCGTAGGTCTAGGCTGTGACAGCTGGACTAGGGATACTACAGACTATCCATTCTATGAACTTGAGTCTCTAACCTCACTAAATTCACACAACAAAGCAAGTTGTATATTCAGTAATGACCTCCATTCATGGCCTGCCTGCCTCTTGAAAGACATTCATGCTTACTGGTAAATAAAACTCTTGATTGTTTTTTTTTTTTCTATCCATTTATAATGCATTTTGAAACCTAGTCCTTTAGGTAGGCACCCTGTTGAACCAGGCTCTGTCGTGCCCTTTGTAAGTGGTAAAGACAGTGCCATGTTGTTGGGTATACAAGATGACTACATATGTGTAGGGCTCTCCCAGAGTTCACTGGGGCTGTGGGGCAAATTATGCTCTCTGTACCCTCTCACTCCTCATCTCCTGTCTGGAACAGATGCTCCAATAGGGAACTTCAAAGCCTTAGAACAAAGCGTGTTCCCTGGACTAGAGAATCAGCATCCCCTGGGACCTGTTAGTAATGCAGATTCTCAGGCCCACAACCTAGGAAGTGGGGCCCAGCGACCCATTCATTACTTGGGTGGCTCTGAGTCACTCAGTGGGAACCACTGCTCTGAAGACGGCAGAAAGACTTGTAGCCCTGAATGAACAGAACAGCACTGCTGAGCACTTGAAATTGGACAGTGACGTAAGGGAGAAATAAACTTGCATTGTGTTAAGCCATTTTGGAAGTTCTGTCCAGACAGAAACAATAACCATCACTGGCCTCAGGTCTAGGTTATTCATTAGGGCTGTTTCCCACCCGAGTTTTCCCAGCATCAAAGGCTGGAGCGCCGGGAGCCAGGGTTATTCTATCCTGGCTTTAGGGACCAGTTCAGGAACCCCTGCTACCCACCTCGGCCCCTTGTTTGCAGTCTGGTCGGTATGTTAACAATGGGCAAAGCGGAAGTCACTGGGAGCCAGGATCAGATAGCAGCCAGCTGCTGGTGTTAACACATTCCTGCACCCTTGGTCTCTGGGCACCGGCCTGGGGTGCCTGCTGCTTTTCAGCTGAGGGTATCCAGGGCCTGCGTCGTGATCTTCACTCATGCAGAGGGGGTGTCAGGGACCCTGAGCCTGCAGCTCCCTAGCATGTCCCAAGGTGTGTGAGAGGCGTGACACCCACCTGCCCACCTGACTGGTGAGTTCAGCTCCCAGGGCCTCATTCTCTCCCACCCCCTTCACCCCCTTTTCCTCTCCACTGAAATCCCATTTACCCCTCAAGGTCCCCGACCCATCCTGCCATCGCCCTCATCCGCTGACTGCTCTTTTCCAGGGTCCTTCTGCACTCTACATCTCAGACTCTCCATACAGCATTGGATACCACAGAACCTGCCCCACAGAGCTCAGCGTCTCCCATGAAACGCCTAGTTCCTGAGGCTGGGGGCTGCCACCAGCACACCTTCCCACTCCACTACCCTTGGCCTTGGCCTTGGACACAAGACTCTCAGTGAACCGGTGCCCACCGGATGCCTGCTTAGGGATCAAGGGTGAGGTACTGGAGGAGGCATCCCCCAGAGGAGCCTTCTGGAAGATGTCCAGTGAGACTTCACTGCTGCCCCAGGGACCAACAATCTTAGACTTCAGACAGACTGTGACCGGTCCCCTCTAGGGTCAGTGTCGGGTCTCAGATCTTGTACTCCAAATAGAATTCCCCTTGCTTTGCTCCAGCAAGTCTCTTGCTCTCTGGGATTACTTAGGCTCAAAAACCAGTGCTTCTCCTTGGCTCCAGGAGCTGCCACATGGAAAGTCTCCATTCTCCAGGTTCACTTTGCCCTTGGCCATTCATTCCTAAGCAACCAGGCCCAGACCCAGCAAGGGGCTCACATCATTACCTCCTCCTACCTTGCAAAACAGAGCCTTGCCCTGGGCGAGTTAAAGGCCCTGGGGTACTAACCTACACCTAGTTTTTGGCTACACAACAGACTGGGCCAGGAATCCAGAAATGTATTTCTTCCCCATCCAGCAGCTATGGCCACGTTGGGCCACACTGGGCAGGTCGGTTCACCACCATGTCCAGCCCAATGTGCAGCCTTCTCTTAGGTTCTCACTGATCTCTCTGTTTTGTCTCTTTCTTCCCCAGTTCCCCAAAGAATTCCTGAGCAGGCAGGCCCACAGGGCAACTGGCTGCAGAGGTCTGGGAAACCTGAAACCACCAGCCTCCCTCCTTCCCCTGTCAGTGAGAGAAGCAGTTGACTGCCCTAGTCAGCAGTATTCTGCAGGACGCCAGGGCTGGGGATGTAGGGGGGGTGGGCATCAGTTAGGGCACTTTGCCAGTTGCTGTTCACTGGCGATGTGACGTTGGGCAAACTGTGCTACATCAAGGCACCTCAGTTTCCCAACCTGTGAAACAGGGCTAGTAATAGGTATCTGCCTCCTAGGACTGCTATAGATTTCATGACCGAGTACACACAGACCCTTGGAACAGAGCCTGGAAACACTCCAGAGGAGTCAGCTGTGGCACTTATTATTTCCTCAATCCTTACCTTTGAGGCCGCTAGAGCGAGAAAAGCGAGGAGAGCAGTGTGAGCTGGGTGGGGTGGAAGATTCCAAGGAGACCGGCAGTGTGGCCTGAGAAGATTCCACAGGACGGGAATTACAAGAAATCTGCGGGGGGATTCCAAGGCCCACAAGAAAGTGGGCCTGACCCTGATGGGGCTGAGCTGGCTGCAAGTCAGGCAAGCAGACACACCCAACGGGCAGCTGGGCCCTTGGCAAGTTCCCTGCTGCCCCAAAGTTAACCTCAGAGAGCACACTGTAGATTCGAAGCCTGGGGACTCGGCACCGAGACCCCAGCCCCCTGCCCCAAAGGGAGCCTCTCACACCTCCCTCAGCTGGTGCCTGGCTCCCACTCTGGCCCACTCAGCCTTGGAGCTGTTCCCAGGACCTTGCTGAGCCACGTCGTGGGCAGTGACACCCACACAGGACAGCAAGACTCCCCCCACACACGAAGCCATTAAAAGTTAACTCAAGGCATCTTGTGGAGCTAGAGAAAGTCACCCAGGGAAAAATGTTTTCAAGGGCAGAGTGTTAAGTCTTTTTTTACTCAGCATCCAACAATAGTTACAACGCAAGAGAAAGGATGTATTTCTTTCAAAAAAGGATGAGAAATCTTTTTTTATGCATTTGCCATGGAAAATGCTTAGCTCATCAAATTCCATGAGCTCAAAGGAGTGAAACCAACCCTCGCTCCAGCACTGCCCTCATGGCACCAGCCCACCGGACCCTAATCTACCCCGTGCTGTGGCAGGTAATGGAGGTTTCTGCCTTGGGGAGAAGGGGTGTGCATTGGAGCAAGGCGGCAGCTCAGCTCTGGATCTGCTCCATGCTGCAAAGAAAAGAAATCCCCTTTCAGACTATGGCTCTCAGCCACATTTCCTGGGCTCTGTTAGATTCTGGAAGGGGAAGATAGGAACAGAGGCCCAAGTTAAAGGGCTGATCCAGTGAAGAGGTTCTCAAAGTTTGCTCTGTGAACTGCAGCGCCACCAGAGAACTTGCTAGAAACAAATTCTCAGGGTCCCAACCAAGACACTGGAATCAAACCCCATCAAGTAGAGCCCAGCGCTGTGTGCTGACTACACCTCCCGGGGATTCGGGTACATTTGAGAACCATCAGGCTGTGTTGTGAGTCTCATTCCAAAGGAAACAAGAGCCTGTTTTGTTACCAAGTGGAGGGAAACAACTACAGGTGTTCCCAATTTCATTCCTTAGGTCAGTATCGCTCAAGTTCAGGGTCAGCTGTGCTACTGATTTCTTTCTTTCTTTTTTTTCCTTTTTCATTTTTATAGGTACCGGGGATTGAACTCACGACCGCCTGCTTGCAAGGCAGGTGCTTATGCTGCTGAGCTAAATCCCCAGCCCCTGGAACTACTGATTTCAACATGTAACCACAACATCATCTTCTTTGGCTAAGAAGCCAGAAAAGTTGATGCCTTTAAAGATGCAGACAGCACCCCGTGCATGAATGTGACAATCCAGCCTCGCAGGATCCTACTTTCTCTGTCCAGGCGTGGCTGCTTTCTCTCAACTTAAGCTAGCACCACCCCCTTGCTGGTGGAGGCTGGAAAGTGACCCCTACATGAGACTCGGAAGACAATGGTGTTTCTAAACACAATCTGCGGCTTTCCCCGGGGTTCTCAAAGCATAGACAGGACCGTGGCAATGGCTGTCAAGCCTGCGCTTCAGTGAAGGCTGTGCTGACCTCAGATTCTAGTGACTCAATGAGGCCTTGGAAACAACAACTCGTGCGGGCAGCCCTCTGCTTTCCATCCATAAAATGGACAAATAACATTGGCGTAAGGGCCAGCTTCAGGGCAGTACTCCTGTCCTGCAGAGAGCATCCAGATTCTGGGATTCCAGCCTTACCGTTTCCTGTGCAGCTCCCTTCCTTCCCTGCCACCCCCATCCCTTTCTGGAACCTTCGGTACATGTACAGAAGTGGCTCTACAGTGGCTTGAGGGCAGATAGGTAGCAGGTAAGAGACCCATGAATGAAAGTCTCAGGCGAAGACAGAATTGATCAGTAATGGTATCTGAGGGGGGAAGGAAATGGCTGAACAAAACACACTGTGTTTACCACCATGAAAGGAAGCCCAAACAGTACCCAGCTAATGATAGGTAAAAACACAGGAAATTCTGAAAAGTGTGTGAAGAGGACACTGTTTTCTTTTCCTTCAAAAGGATTAAAATGGTTCAAAAGCTTATTTCCTTCCTCTGTGAAGAGGTGAATGTCCAACATATGGGGGGCATCTAGGAGCCCCAGAATGCGGTTCTTTACTCTCTCCCCCACAGCTTCTGCTTTCCCTCAGAGGTAGGGATCATGCTTTCCTCACCCATCTGCTCTGTGGCCAGCCCATGTCACTGGTCAATAAATTATCTCTCCTCTGCAGAACACAAGGCAGCCATCCCCACACTAACTATACTGACAAGATGCAATATTTAGCATTTACCTTATGATGCCTACAGTTGTGCGGGAAGCTCATGGGAAAAAGAAAAATCACCAACAATTTGTACATAAACTCTAACTACAACCACCAAGATGTGGACTAATCAAGATAAACACAAAGAAAATACTTAAATAGAATCAGGTTTGTGGGCTGGGGATACAGCTTGGCAACACAGCGCCTGCCTGGCAAGCGCAAGGTCTCGAGCTCAATCCCTAGTAACAAAGCAAATAAAACTACATCAGGTTCATATGGATCACTATCTTTTCCTTTTAAAATACTTTTTGCTGGGCATGCCTTTATACCTTAAAAAAAATTGAGGGGGTACAGGGAATCGAACTCAGGGCCTTGCACTTGCCAGGCAGGCGCTGAGTCACTGACCTAAATCTCTGGCCCTATACTTAAAATTTTTCGGAAAATATATGTCACATACTATCTGAATAGATGTGTCCCCGCCCCAAGTTCCCAGAAATCCAAGCCCTAGCATAATGCTGTCTGGAAGGGGGACTCTTCAGGTTCTCTCGGGAGAACCCACACATGCAGGACTCGGGCGTGAGGAAGAAAGATCCAGAGGGCTGACTCACTCTGGCTGCTACCCCAATGAAGAATTCTTCAAAATGGTTACGAATAAATGCCTATGGTCTGTAAGCCACTCAGCCCACGACGCTTAGTTACAGCAGCCCAAACAGACAAAGAAGTCAGGCTTCCATTTTCTTTCAGGACATGAGACTGGCAGAGAACCCTTATTTTGCCAGGTTGGGGACCGAGACACCCACAGACCATGTGAGAAGCAGTTCCCTGGGACACCAAGGCCTTCACTGACCTGACCGAGGTGGAGGTATAGGGGAGGGCAGTGCTGAATAATCATCTACAGTAGGAACCCAGAGCTCGGGTGGCCCCAGATTCCAGCCCTCATCTCTGCAGGCTTCGTGGTAAACAGGGGGCAGCGGAGACCTGGCACCTTAAACCCCGTCTCCCAGGGCCCAGCCACTACTGCCTTTGGACTCCAAGCCTTGGGCCCAGTCCAGTGGGCCCTACCATCGGCATCACTTTCCACTCCCCTCCTGCCACAAGGCAGGGATCCAAGGTGCCTGTGTGCACAGCCAACAGATTGCTTCCGACGAGGGCTAGTAATGCTTCATCAGAGGGAAATCTGTCTCCATGGGAATTGTCCTAACTCACCTTCTAATTCTTCACTCTAATTTTCAAAATGCCATCTGATCACTTCTCTTGTTCTTCAGGAACAACAGCCAAACAGAAAAGACTGACCTAACCACCCCGTAACGTCGGAGAGAGCCCATCCAGCCCCAGAGGAAAGGCTGGGGGCTGACACCTAGAGTCAGAAGTCCTTGGTCACACTTCCACATCCTGGCTCAAGTTACAGCCAACTTTTGTTTACCAGGCCTGCAGATTCTCTCTTCCTGCCCTTCCCAGCTTCCAATTTTAATTTTCTTTTTCCTCTGTTCACTACTATCTCTGCGGACAATGAGCACAGACAAGAGAGGCAGTGAAAAAAAGCGGAGTTACCTGCTAATGGTGGCTACCTGATCCATCAGGAAATCAGAAGTTGACAAGCAGACAAAGAGCGGGGTGGACCTCATTGTTACTGATTTGGTTATCTCAAGTCACATGCCACCCCCAGTCCTAACTACCCAGGCTCAAGTCTGTGACCTGCGGTGGGAGAAGCACTGGCCCCAGGGATCCCCCATAGCTTGGGAGTTGTCAAAGCCGGACACCTGCTGCTATTCTGTGACATTTACACAGGTGGGCCCCATCAGAAAGGAAAGCCACAGTTTATGGTTTTTTCAAAATTCAGCTTATTTGTTTCAGCTAGTTCAGCCATGTGCTTTCAGGAAATAACAATGGGGGTGAAGGAGGCTTCGAAGTGATTTAAACCTGATCTCCTCCAAAGACCATTGTCCCATGGGCAGGTGGTTCATTCACACCTCTCATCCTCTCCAGTTACATGCCAAAGGGCTCAGAACTCCCAGACACCGAACCAGCTGGCACTCACAGAGGGCCACTGTCCCACACTGGCAGAACTGGGGACAAGGACATCACAAGGTACTGCCTGTGACATGTCACAGTTAGTATGGTTGAAGCCACAAATGAACAACATCGAAGACACAAATTCACACACATGAAGAAGAAAACTGACACACAGCTAGCGGCTTGAGACAGGGATGTCAAAATGTCCCAAGGCTCTGGCCTGACACCAGTCCTAGAAGAAGAGTTGGGGTTGGGCAGGGACCCAAGGAACCATTGACTGGGACACAGGAGAAGAGCTTGGATGTCCCAGCAGGGCAGCCTGTGTGAGAAGGCCAGGTGCCCTCAGAAGAGGCTGAAGAAACCAGCTGGGCAGAAGTAAGTACTAGAGGTCGGGGGAGGGTGGAGAACGATGCTGGTCATCAAGGGAAGCCCCTCAAGTGCAAGGCTCAGATTCAACTCAGGTCAAGGCAGAGGAACACACTGATGACGTCACACCGATGACGTCACACAGCACAGAGAGGCTCCAGAAGTAGTGGAAAGTCCACTTTTAAAGTGGACAACGAATGCCCAGCTAGGTGAGAGGTACCTACCATCACCCAGCCTTTTACCACCTGCCAGGTGGGCCACGTTGCTCTGCTTTCAAAACACATCACTACTGAGCCTTTTACTACATTTCCAAATGGCTCAGTGGAAGTGGAAAAAGTGGGAGGAAGCCAGCTATTCACCTACTGATGAATGAACAGGTAGACAAAAGCCAGCTCATACAAAGGAGCAACTTTTGGCCATAAAGACAAAGGAAGTTAGTGTTGATACATGCCAAAATGCAGATGAACTTTAAACACTTAGCAAAAGGCCATCCCCAAGACCACATGCTCTGTGATTCCATTTACATGATGCTCTAGAACATGAAGGAAGTTACTGGTTGCCAAGGGTTGGATGAGAGAAGGATACAGAGACTGCTAGTGGGTGTAAAATGTTCTAAATCTGGATAGTGAACATGGTTGCACAACTGTGTGATTATACTGAAAACTACTGAACCATACCCATTAAAAGAATGAACTTTATGCTATGAAAATCTGAACAAAGTTACTATTTAAAACTGGCCTGCTAGAAGACTACTATTCCCCTGCCTTTGTACAGAGTAGATGATTTAATCTTTATTAATAATTCTCATTTTAATCATCGCTCAATGTGTATCTAATGAAAACAGTGCGCGCCTCCCTTCCACAGACAGATGTCCAGAGTGGCTCCCGTGGTGCCTTCCATCCCTCCGTGTCCTACGGCCAGCGCTCCCATCAGGCTGGTAGCAGCACCCCCTGCTGTCGGGAGGCCACCCTGCCACTGTCCCACATCTGCTCTTGGAGGGCAGGTTTGTGCTTGTGCCAATCACTTCTCAGATGGAATCAGTCACCTGGTAAGGTCCCTGTGCTCATCTTGTTATCTTCAGTTTCCTTTTGAAAAAGAGCAAGATTTATTCGGTGAGTTTGGTTTTTCTCTGGAAACAAGGTTTGTGTGGATCAAGGAGGCAAATTTGGATCTTTCAAAAAATACTACCTCCACTTATTTAATCATGAAATACATTTCTTGAGCACCCGCTGTGTGCCTGGCACTGGTCAGGTGCTGGGAAGGCACAGGGAAAACGCCCTCATGGGGGTGATGCTGTAGTGAGTGGGGGGAAGTGACAGCTGAGGATGGAGACACATGCTTGAAATAATATAAGGCAGGAGAAGGGATAAGGAGAACTGGGGTGCGCCCAGTGGTCAAGAGAGGCCTCACAGGGGAGGGGAGTTAAATGAAGGAAGGGTGGAAGGAAGGTAGAGAGCCAGGCAGTCACAAGGAAGAATGTTCTGAATAAAAGAAGCACAAAGCAAGCAGAAAGGCAATGAGTGAAGGTAGCGCCAAGTGGGTTTGGGAGCAAGAATGGAACAAAGCCCGTGAGGGAGTGGAGAAGGGTCACGAGGTGGTGAACTCGAGTGGGAAGAGCTCGTCTTCCATTTTGAATGTGAGAAGAAGAGAGGACCGTTCCTTCAAAGGGACCTCATTTCCAGAACATTCTCTGGTGCCCACCTTATGGTGCACCGAGTTGGTCACATCGTTGAGCATGACATGGAATAGGAAGGCCCTCATGGCGGACACGTGGCTAGAACTCATGCCTCTGGAGGCAACATCAAGGAGTCGTTTGGAAGACACTAGAGCTCATTCGTAGGTCTAAAGGAATGCATGGGAACAGTGAAGACTGAGAAACTGCTGTCCTCAAGGTGCTACTAAGAATGCAAGCAGTATTACGGTTTGCCTTCAGAGGAGTACGGTGTGAGGGGTATCATAGCTGGGATCTAAAGTGTCCCCTGCGGAGTCAGCATCATTCACAGACTGCAAGGGGAGAGAACAGGCCTCAGCAGGAAGTGACCCCACCTGGAAACCAGAGCCTTGCACGGGCCCCTGCCCAACTAAGGACAGCCAGACCCAAGCCTCTCTCCTGAGTCAGTGCCATTTGCAGACTGTGGAGGGAGAGAACCAGGCCTCACCAGGAAGTAATCCCCGCCTGGAAACCGTATCATTTTCATTGTTTTGTAGGGTTGGGTTTTATTCTCCTTTGTTTATGTTAAATCTGATGGCATGAGCAAGTATTTAAAAGATGGCAAGACATACTATGGTAGGCATTTTGGACTTACTATTGTCTTGTTTTGAAGTCTTTTATTGCATTTGTTTTGTTTTTACTGTTTCTATTCTGTTCTGTTCTGTTCAGTTTTTACTATGTTTGAAGGTATCTGCAGCTATTTTGAAGACAACAAAAGGCCTATTCTTGATTTTGTAAGGTTTTGAAGTCCTGTATCATACTGGTTTATTTTGATTGGTTTTATTCTGCTTTATTTCCCTTGGTTTTATCTTCTTTATTTTTTATTTATTTATTTATTTTTTTGGTACCGAGGATTGAACTCATGACCTCGAGCTTGCCAGGCAGGCGCTTATGCCTCTGAGTTAAATCCCCAGCCCAGTTTTATCTTCTTTAAAATTAAAATAAAAATAAAAACAAAATGTCCCTCGCAAGCCTGGGTCTGTTGAGAGCCTGGTGTTAGCTGATGGGATTTGAGGAACCAAAAGAATTGTGAGTGAGTGCCCTAACTGCGTCAAGGGGATTAACCCACTGATGAGTTCTCAGCTCAGCAGGCTTTTGGGAAGGTGGGGCCTAATTAGATGGGGCAGGTCACATGCCTTTGAAGGGTATATCTTGTCCCCACTCCCTTCCTCCCAGGCTCTGGCCCTCTCCCTCTCTGCTTCCTGCCCACCATGAGGTGAGCAGTTTTCCTCTGCCATGCTGCTTCTGCCTTAGAAGCCGGTCTGCAATGAAATGGATTGGAACCATTATCCAAAATAAATCTTTCCTCCTTCAAGTTGTTTTTCTTAGATAATCTGGTTGCAGCGATGGAAAGCTGCCCAACAGGGGAGCTGGGGAATGTTATCAATAAGATGAAAGCAGCAACTACTGAGTACCCTGAAACACTGGACCTGTGTGACCTTTCTGCTTGACAACAATCTAGCAAAGGAGTTATCACAAAGCCCACAGAGAGATACAATGTCTGATGCCTGAAAAGGTCAAATTCCTTGACCAAGATTGCAAATCTAACAGACAGGAGATCTCAACTACAACCAAGCCCAGATCATTCTTTTTTTTGGTCTTTTTCGTTTTTATCGGTACCAGGGATCGAACTCACGACTGCCTGCTTGCAAGGCAGGCGTAGATCATTCTTAATCCTGGGTCTTGCTGTCCGTTGAAACATGTGGAATTGCTAACCATCAACTATTTTTGATCTGCAAAAATGGCTGCCTCACGTGGGCCCTGTGTACAGAGGCCTGGTCTTCTAGTTATTTGCTCACACAGAAGCTCAGAAGGTCCTTATCAGAGGTGGACTCTGCCACTCAAGTCTCCTGCTGGGTCCTGTGATCAGGGGCACATGCTGCATGCCTGGCTATCATCAGAACTGCCCTCAGAGTTCTTATGCAGTTCCAGTCCTGTTCTAGCTGGATCAGAATATCTAGGGCTGATGCCCAGGAACAAGCCCTTTGAGACATCACCCCGTATCATCCTAACGCAATCCTTCCTCAAAGTCTGAAAACCCTGCCACCTCATTATTTCTTTGGAAACTGGATACACAACTAATTTCAATATGTGTGTTTTGTAAGATGTCCCTGGACAGGAAACTACAACGGAATTCTCTGGCCAGAGGGAACCTGATGACATTCTATCGAGTTTCTAGCCAACAAGTGACTGCGGGAAGAAAAATTACTCTCATACCTGCAGTGCACTGGCTTCCTGGGCAGGGAAGAAGAATGACTTTTTCAAAACTCCATTCTGGGTAAGAGTTGGGGGATATTCAGAACTAAGAGGTTTATGAGACAGAACTACTCCAGTTAGCAGATACAGAGGGGGATGCTTTACAATAATGGAAATCTCTGGACAGCAACAGGAAGGTGGTGAAGTAGTTATTGAGTAAAACTCTACGTTCTGCTTGTTTTAGAAGAAGGGTTTGGGACTCCAAACCAGGAGCATAGCTATTTGCTCATTTAAAAAAAAAAATTTTGTATGGCTCAGATTTTCTGATGCATATGTATGATTTCTTTCCTTCCCAGAATGACAATTTTATAGTCAAAGATTGCTCATTTCATTGAAAATACTAGACTTGATTGATGCTTCCAGGGACTCTGTCTCTGTCCTAAGACGGCTCAGGAGAGTGAAGTCAGCTTCCCTTTCCATCCCAAAGGGAAGGTTGTGTAGACATCTTGACTCACTTGGCTGAGGAAACTGTTCCCAGAAGTCAGCACCTGTTGGTTCTCGGGATCTCAGCTTCCTCTGAAATCCTCACCTGTCAAGTCTATCTGCTCAAGCTTTCGGCCGGTTTGCAGAAAACGGGGTTCCACTACATCAACTTTTTAGTAACAAGAAAATGCTATTCATTTTGTTTTTCAATTCTGATCTTTCCCAGTTATCTCAAAATGAGTTTGACTGGCTATCTCACGCCCAAGTAAAATCTAAACATTAACTAGACCGTACTGATGACCGGCCCCTTGCATTCCAGACTAATGGTCGCTGTAATTATGGATTCCAGTTAGCACTAAAAGAACCTGCAGTTCAAAGCCCCAGACTAGAGCTGCTTGGCACTTGTGAGGGGAGCTGGCTGCACCCACCATCCTGCCAGCAGCTGTGGAGCAGATGTGCAGGGCAGACCGAAAAAACACAACCCAGGGGCTGCCTTCCCCTAGTGAGGGATACGAGACCTGCTACACATGGCAGCTACAAAATAAATAACACACTGACGTTCTAAGATGATTCGATTAGATAACGAAACAATTGTGTTGATTGTGAAATCCACCTAAGAACACGAGGGCAGAAACCCAGTTCAGGTCATCAAATCCGTGTTGTCAGAACAGGGACAGAAGGTGGAAGGGAGAAGTCTGGTGGGGAAGTAGAGGTCCCCTAGGTGTGGAGAGGTGGGTAGGGGGCTGACTTGTGAATGAGGGGACCCTGAGCTGACTGGCTTTGGACTTGGACAGGGATGTTGAGAGCTGAAGTGCCAGAGGTGGGTGTAACCTTTCTGAAGGTGGGTTAACCTTTGGGAAGATGGAGCGGGTCGTAATGGGCAGGGTAGGTTGAGTTCAGGAAAGGGAATGGATGTCCTTCCTTCAGATACCTGTCCCCGGACGGTGGCAACCTGGCCCCAGGTCACAGCTGACTCTCAAACATTATTTTCATAACCTAGTCGGGGGTGGGAGGGAGCAGAGCCTGCAGCTTTGCCAGGCAGCGGTGCTCAGGCTTGGCAGTGCCCAGCTCCCTGGCCCCCAACATTGTGCGGGCCTTGCTTACCGAGTCCCCGCAGCACTGCTCTGGCTCACCAGTCACGCCATTCCCTCTTCACCCTCCCTTCTTTAGCTTCTGTCCTAGAGCCTGGATATTTTTGTTTGTTTGTTTGTTCTGGTACCAAGGATCGAACTCACGACCTCGCACTTGCCAAGCAGCACGTATTTAATATACATGTCTGATGAGCACGGACATGTATACATACATACGCTCACATTCCAACTGAGTAATAAATCCAGCACCTCCAATAGTTTCTGTGTTCCTTTGCTTTTCCTTGCTATTTTGCTGGTGGAAGAACAAGTCACATAAAATCTACCCGAACAAACGCCTTGGCAGTGCAGGACACCACACTGTAGGTCATACGGTGTTCGGCAGATCTCTACAGCTTACTCATCTTGGATAGCTGCAACCGTAGACTCACTGAACAACACCTCCCTGTGTCCTCTGCCCCTCAATTCCCCCAGCAATCATCTGTCTATATTTTACTTTCATAAATTGGACTATTCTAGATTCCTCATATTGATAATCATGCAGTGCTTTGTCTCTCTTGTGACTGGCTTATTCCACTTAGCTCAAGGTTTCCCAAATCCATGTAAAGTATCAGAAATGGCAGGATTTCCTTCTTTTCTAAGGCTGAATAATATTCCATTGTGTACGTGTATATATAGATATATATACGCCAGACTTTCTTTGTCCATTCACCTATGGATGGTCAACCAGGTTATTTCCATAGCTTAGCTATCGTGAACAGGGCTTCAACAAACACGAGAATGTTTATCTCTTTGAGGCCCCGGTCTCCATTCTTTTAGATACATATGCATTAGTGGGATTGCTGGGTCATACAGTAATTGTTTAATTTTCAATTGATTTTCAGTTTGCTCTCCACAGCGACTGCACACACTTGGCTTTGCAAGCTGCTCTTGTACCATGTCCTAGCTTTTCCATGCCAGGCAGTTCCATAGCGCTGGAACCAGCCAGGAGAAAAGCTGCAGGGGCTGCAGGTACAGGTAAAGGGCAAGAATCACCAGCTGGCTGTATAGGTTCACATCTACTGGAGCTGAAAAACTTGAACCAAAAAAACTAGAAAAAGCAAGAATAAAAATAGAAACACATCCACTAACACTGCCAAATACTCAAACCCACAAAACCAAGATGTGGTAGAAATAGTGATCTTTTATGGTGGGAAATGGGGCTTTCTTGCTTCATCAAATGTCCTCATGTACTGAGAGGTGACAAAGAGACCATAAATGCATGGCTGGCTTTAGGCTACAGCTGCGTCTAGCATGTGCTCTGGGATTTTTGTGAAATACCTTCCCTTCTACAGTGATAATGGGACCTCACGACAGTTAGACAGCGGAGTATCAACCCATCTTGTTTTTCCCAAGTACCCAGCAGTGGGGTCTGAGCTCGCCCCACTTAGCACAGTCAGTTCTGGTGTAGATGAAAGAAACAGGGCATGGACTTGGAGAAGGACCCTCACACGTCCACCAAGGTACAACCTGTCCCACAAGCTTCACCATCTCTGGTAGGACCTGCCAGGGCAGCTTTATTCCTTGCCTGTTCCTCAGCCCTGTGAGCCTGGAGTCTTTCTTTGAACCCAAGTGCCTGGCTGGTACTCTTGTTTCCTGTCTTTTTCTTGCTTTAGTCTTCTTCTCCTTTCCAGAGAACAAAGGCTTCCACTCCAAGGTTTGGATCCACAGCAGTCACACATCTGAAGAGGATGACCCCTAGACTCCTGCTGCAAGGTTCCGGTGGAGCTCGTCAACAACCACCAGGCTTTCACGTTGCAGCAAAAGTTCCTCTCCCTGGGTGCAGGGCTGGGGCCCAACCTTGTGTCTAAATACTTGCCTCGAGCCCCAGGCTGGACAAACAGGCCACTGAAGAGGCAGCTGTTATAACCACTATGATGCCTGAGGCTGCAGGATGATTCAACAGAACTGCAAAGAATTTACTGTACTATTTTCCTCAAGACCAAGTTAAAAAAAATCTTCCCTAAACCACTGCACATCACAATGGTGCTGGTTAGTTATATGATTTATACATGGAATAAAATCCCATGGAACTGCACACACACACACACACACACACACACACACACACACAGTTTAGACTAATGAAAATGAGCATGAGAAGTTATAGACGTTAACTAAATCAAGTGATTATCAAGACTGAATTCTAGCATTATCTCCATTTGTAGGATTTCCTCATTTATAGCGTTTACGGGAGCCAAGAAGCAGTCATTATAAACACTAACCAAGGGATCTCAGCCTTTTTCACTGCCACGAACCTCTCTGGCAGCCTGGGTGAGGCCACAGACCATTCTCAAAATGGCATTAAATGCACAAGTTAAGTACACAGCACTGCAAAAGAAAGCAATTGCAGTAAAAACGGCCATCAAAATATCTTAAGTTCTTCCTGTAAGCAGCCCAAGGTCATCTGTGAAAATGGCTTTAACTAACCCAGAAAACTCCATAGAGTCATAGAGTCAAATCAAATCTTTCTAATTTTCTCTTCACTTTAAGAACATCCATGAAGGGGCTGGGGATTTAGCTCAGCGGCATAAGCGCCTGCCTTGCAAGCAGGCGGTCGTGAGTTCGATCCCCGGTACTGATAAAAAGGAAAAAGACAAAAAAAAAAAAAAAAAGAGCATCCATGAAACTGGCCAGCCATCAAGGATACCCACACCTGAAAGGCTACCAGTGTCCCAAAACTGCCATTTCATTGTCACAATGGTGGATTTGGTAGCTACCCCCAGGCCAAACTGGGTCTGGACGCGGGGCTTGGAAAGAGTGCTGAAGTTTTGCCACACATCCTTATAACTTCACAGAGTACAGCTGAACTTAAGGGTTTAGGAGTCGATTCTCTGGTCACTGAACATATGCAGGTGAACAAAGCTCCCAAGATGCACCAGGGCTCTCACAGGGCCCAGCAGGGTCAGACTGGCCCATCCCGGACCTCTCCTGCCACACAGAGATGACCCGGAGCTGAAAAGGAGCAGATCGCTCCTAAACCGGAAGAAGACCTTGAAAGAAGAAAACAGCATCTCGGAAGAAAACTTAGGCACATAAATAAAGCTGGCATAAAATAAAGGTAAGTAAAAGGAAAAAAAGTATAAATAAAAGAAATTGGTATGAATTTTCACTTCACTAATATTTAATTTACACATTAAATAAGAGCGTAAGTCTCAGAGCTACAGTTGAAGACATCTAAGATGGCCCTAATATGCAAAAAATTAATTCCGCAATTTCTAATAGTGACAGTCTCAAGTACTGCTAACTTTGATCAGTTGTCTATAATCAAAAGAGATGCAAATTTTCAGTTAGTGAAATAAAATGTCATATTTCCATTAAGCTTTTGGAGCCTCTCTCCTTCCATTTGCAGTCAGACTAAGGTTAGGAACCTCATAGGAATCGTACTCTGCTTTCTCTCCTCACCCTTTCACTCTCTTACTTTCTCACTGAGGATATGACATTTACATTCTGAAGAAAGAGCATTAACTAAAAACAAGTCTGTCTCCTCCAAAGACCTGTCAGACATTCACTCCAAGGATGCCTAACTGCAGCACCTACATTGGGCTTTCCCCTTTGGGCAGTTAGGTTCTCCTCTCCCATTCCACCTCAGCTTTCAGACTCTCCACTACCCCCGCTGTTGTCGGAAAAAGAAGGCATGATACTCACGTCTGTGGAAGCCCTAATACAAACCAAAGTCTCTTCCCTGGCCCTCCTGGTGTTCACAGAAGCTGGGAGACATGTCAGGCAGTGGGCAGCTTTATGTTGCATGCTGTTAAAGCACCCATCCTGAACTCCATGCTTTGAACAATTTCAGGCCAGGAGTGGATGTAAAGAAAAAAACTGGATATGTGGCTCTACCTGTTCCAACCTGTAGTCAAGGTGGCAAGTTGGATGCTCCCTGTTACAGGCTGAGGTGCCCCCCCCTACAAAAAAGATACAGATAGGGTTCTGTCCCCGTAAACCCATCAAAAAGCAAAAATAGTACTGAAAGTTGAAAATGGACTGAATCCACCAACCTACTGCACATCTCAGCTTCACAGTGCTCTCCACTTCGGTGCAGGCTGTGTCTGCTCGGGACCACACAGCTGATGCTCCAGGAAAAGATCAAAATTCAAAATTCAAAGTATGGTTCCCAGGGGCTGGGGATTTAGCTCAGTGGCATAAGCGCTTGCCTTCCAAGCAGGCAGTTGTGAGTTCGATCCCTGGTACGGATAAAAACGAAAAAAGACAAAAAAAAAAAAGTATGGTTCCCACTGAATGTGTATTGTTTCCGCACCACCATAAAAAGTTGGAAAAAACCTAAATTGATCCGTCCTAACTAAGGAAGTCCATTAGAATCTGAACCCCCAGTTCCTCATGCTGGCCTCATTTGGAGACAGGATCTTTCCACAGAGGTGCTCCCCTCAAATGAGGTCACAGAGAGCCTCCATTCGACTGGACTGTAACAAGAGGGGGAAATGAGTTGGGCATGAATACAGAGAGGGGAGATCATGAAGGCAGGAGGAAGAGGGCAGTGGTGGCATAGGGAGAAGCCCGGAACAGATCCTTCCCTCGCAACACCCAAATGCAGCCAAGCCTCTGAAACCTTCATCTTGGACTTTCCGCCCCCAGAACCGCGAGATTAAATTCCATTGCTGTAGCCACCTGGCTGTAATACTCAATGGTTACAACAGCTCCAGCAAATGAATTCAGTATCCAAGCCAGCATGGCGTCTCATGCCTGGAGGCCCAGCAATGCAAGAGGACCCTGCTGGACGACTCCTGGAGCTCGTGAGTTTGAGACTAGCCTGGGGAGCATAGTGAGACCTGTCTCAGCAAACACCAAGAAACAAACTCAGTATTCAAAAATCACATGCATGGCCTGAAAAAGGGGATTTTAATGTTTGCTACCAAAGAATTTGAAATTAGAAACTGTTTAGATCCTGCTTCTGCCCTCTGGGCAGGAGGATGGTAGAAGCCAAGGTTTATTGGATGACAGAACAGACAATGCAGGGCTTAGGGAATCTGAGGGTGAACTGTTGGCAACTCTACTGGCAGCTCATGGTCCGGTGGGGGAGGCACCATCTTATTGGGCAGAGATCTTTTTAATCCTTTCATTCAAATATCGAGTGAGAAGCTTTAGACAAGAGCAGTGGTTTGCAAACTTGGCTACGTATCAGAAGCCCCTGGGGAGCTTTTAGAAAATTCCACCAGAGCCTGAGCCCCACCCTGGACTGGCTGAATCACAAATTTAGAGGGATGGGGGCTGGGCAGGAGCATTTTTAAAAAGCTCCCCAGATGATTCTAATGTGCAACCAGGGTTGAGAGCCACTGGACCCTCTGACCTTTGAAGACCTCCCCTTTTCACAATTCGGCGAGAGTGCATTTGTGTTTATCTTAGTGGTTCTCAGAGCGTGCTCCGGGGCTGCCAGAGTCTGGTTTCCTACAGGTTCAGTCCGGAGGGTGAGTAATTCTCACGAATTTGATGGCCAAGAAGGACAGTTAAAAGTGCCTTTTGTCTTTTCATTAAAACATCAATTCAATAAGCTTTGGTTGTGTACAAAGTATCTTCATGCCAGAAGCTCACAGACTGACCAAAATCAAACACTCACAATTCTTGAGGCTTGCCATCAACTCAATACAGAAACGTGAGATTTAGCACAACTGACCAACATGCAGGTGCTCCTAGAGACAGCACCAGTAAAGGGGACCCCAAAGAGGATCTTCCAGGAAAGACCAGGGTGTCTCCAAGGAGATCGAAAAAGCATGGAAGGTTTGGCCATGACCCAATGGTTTTGTTTAGCTACAGATAGAAATAGAGAAGGCACATCTCCAAAAACCAAGAACATGTGACAAGCACTGCTTGAGCCAATCTGGTATTTGACAAGGGGTGGCATGGTTCTGCCTGTGTCAGAGAAGCCCCATGGACTCCCAGAGGCTGGGCATCTCACAGGCAGTGCACTAACTTCAAAGAAAGCTTTCAATAATACATGCTGCAAGGCCCCTCATCCCAGAGATCTTGAGCAGATGGGTCAGCTATGTACAAAACACAGCCCCCCAGGAAGTTCTGAGGGTCAGTAACTTGCAACATTTGAGAGGCTTCCCAGTTTAATCTCCATTTGTCTTTCCTCCGCGGACAGCTAGGCCTCTGACCTGACACCTACCTGCCTTGCCAGCCCTCCTGAAATAAGACCCTTGGCCTCTGTCTCTATACACGATGGGCTCCTCGCTCAGCCAAGCAGCCCCGTTCACTCTGCATGGCTCGGACCCTGCTCCCTCCCACCTTAAAGAAAACTGAGCCTCCAGGCCAACTTCAGCTTTCCTTTATCAAGGGCCACTGCTTCAAGTTCTGGTGCCAAAAACCAAAGCACTCCAATTACATTTTACAGGTTTTATTTACCCTAAAAAATACCCCGAGTTCATTCATGCCTCCAAACCTCCAGAGGATCTGACCTTTTACCAGCAAATCAGGCAACTGCAAAATTATCCTAGAGACTCTGAAGTCAGAGGTTCTTGAGACGAGAAATCTCCCACTCAGGAACTGAAGCTAGTACAGTAACCAGGAGAAGGAGCACAGAGAAGCAGGGGTAGGGCCCTAACTTCAGCAGGATGCACAGACCCAGAGCTAGCCCACCAAGACGTCCCACGGCCATGATGCATTATGGTCCTGATTCCTCCACACGGGTGAAGGGTGCCCAGACACCCCTGAGCACCACACTTCCCTTGAAACCCATGAAACTGAATGTTCTGTGAGATCTCACTGATGCTTGCAAATGATCTTCTGGAACAAAATAAACTTTAAAATTTCCTGTCCCCCACCCCACAGGTATACTGAGATGTGCAAAATAAAGGACGGGCTCCAGTCTGCAGTCAAGAGTTTCCACTCTATTTTTTAACTTTTCTTCTCCTTGGGGTATCTTAGGCTTACAGTGACTACTATAGCAGTGTTCATTTAAATTTGGAATTCACAGCTGAGCGTGACGATGCACGCCTGTAATCAAAGCATAGGCAGGAGGATCAATGCAAGTTCATAGCCAGCCTAGGCTACATTGTTGAGTTCAAGGCCAACCTGCACTATATATAACAAGATCCTGGCTCCAAAAGCCGCCCCCCACCAACAGAATCTGCATAATTTTGAAGCCCTGGGCTAAAAGAAGCATTTTTTTAAACAAAAGTATGGAAATAAGGGTGAAAGAAAGAATTGGTACTGTACATGCAGTCTGTATGAATTTTTCTCTACGGATGGACTGGCTGTTTCCCTGCGTGGGTCGGTTCGGAGCTGAGCGTGGCTAGAATAAGGGACAGAGGAAAGTGGGAGCCTTCCAGAGTATGGGGGTGATTTTCATGCCTTTATCTTACAGTGAAGCAACGTCCTGAGAGCTGCACATAACGCAGGGACCTGTGGGGGACAAGTGGTGACTGCAAGGGGAAAAAGGCAGGAGGGAGGAGGGGGCCACGGAGAGGCTCCTGGGGATTTGGGACTGTAGGGTGATAACATGAATCTGGACACCTGATATTCATAAAATCACACCAAGAGTACATTTTTCTGTTCACTAATTTACAACTGTTGAAAAGGAAAAAAAAAAGTCTTTAGGTAGAAAGAAAAGTCTGGGTTGGAGATGAGACAGGTGGCTAAGTCCTTGTCTCCTGTGTCCCAGGACGCAGGTGGTCATGCAGCCACACTGTTCTTCAAGAGCCAGTGCTGCTGTCTCACCCAGACACACGGGTTCTAAACCTAAAGGACCCAGTGTCCAGTACACAGCACCCGGAGAGGAGTGGATGGTCGCTTGGGGAGGAGGCAGGGGCAGAAGCAGAGAAAGGAGCAGAGGTCAGAGACCAGGCCAGCTGCAAGAGCGGCCAGAAGAGCTCCCCTTGGTCAAAGCTTCCAGGAACCAGGGGCCACAGAAGCCGGAAGATGACCTTGAAGTTCTTCCTGGTTTCTCCTATCCTTGAGAAGTCAAAGGCCAGATGGCTGAGAGGACAGAGTGTGGGCACCAGGTCGGCCAGCAGGAGCAACAGTCAGGCCTGCTTCCCACCACGCCTCAGTTTCCCAGGTACTCGCAGCCAGAAGGTGCTCTTCTTGGTCCCCAGGGCTCAGAGGAGACATCACGGGGCGTACAAAGGGTCACAACATAAGCAAGTGCTAGAAAAACCGGCAGAGGGACAGGGACTGCTAACTGGTCCCTAGGGGAGTGACCCAGAGTTGCCAATAGCTAGTGCTGCAGGGGCTGCAGATTGAGCAGGGGCCTGCAGCATGACAGGGTGGAGCCTGGCTCTCCAAGTGAGGGTCTGTCCTGGGCTCCGGAGTAGGGCAGCACGGGAGAACTCGGACCCACAAGCTGCCTGTGAGCAAGGCAAGGGCCAGTGAGGCAGGAAGAAGCCGCAGGAACCCCAGGAAGCACTTCCTGTCTCCAGTCCCACCTCCCTCCTTCCAGGGATCCCCTTTCCTGAAGTGGGGAAGCTGCTGCCAGTGACTGAGACAAGGCCAAGCCCCCCAACCCCTGCTTCCAGGGCACGGGGTGCCCTCCTCCACTACAAAGCCCTGCTGTGCGGCCACAGCTCAGAGGCAACCCAGAGACAGACACTGACCGGGGGAAGTCAAACTGCACTAGAGACGGACACACAGACAGATTCAGAGGTGCACTCTTCAATTGTGGCTGTAGGGGCAACCTTCTGAGGACAATGTACTGTGGGGGACAGGGGTTGCCAGCTTGTCAGGATCATGTCCAAAGACCAGGCCTCACCTCAGCTCTGGCTGAGAGACAAGTAAGTGTGCTGCTCTGCTCAATTATCCACTTACAGAGAGGCATAATAACATTTTCTTAAAGCAGGACATGTAGATGAAAGATACATCATCTTCCGCCCCTCTCCCAGGAGACATGAAACCTCCTCAAACCTATTGTAGCTTAAGTGACAGCAACACATGCAATGACGATAAAATGATTTTCCTTTGGACTGGAGGTGGGCTTTCTTCCCTGCCCCAAGCCTCTCCCAGCAAAAGGGGTACTTAGAAGTTATGTCTAAACAGGCTGATCCTTGGTCTCCCCACCAACAAAAGACATTTTAAAAGCAGTGAAACAGCCCACAGGAGTGTGGACCTCGAGCTCTGGGCAAGCTCAGCTTCAGTCACGTACATGTCTTCCAGACAAAAGCTAAAAAGGTCAAAGGGTCTCGGACAAAGGACAGAGGGTGTCCTGTGTTCTAAAACTCCACACCAGCAGGGATGAGGAGCAAAATGAAGCCCGTGCATTGGTCTGTTCCTCGGTTGGGCTGCCAGGACCAAAGCAGGACTCCGGAACTAGGCTGTGGGCAGCTGTGGGCAGCTGTGGGCAGCGCACACTAAGTGAGGCTGGTTCCTCCTTCACAGCGGGAGTCTCTTCCTAGGAGGGGCCCCCACAGTCTCCCTCCTTCACAGAGGATCCAGATTTCTCCACCCTCCAGCAGCATTCTGAGTCCCCAGGCTCCCTTTAACCCAGAAGGCTCCTCTGAATCGAAATGCATGCCCTCTGTCTGCTCAAATGATGCATAATTACACTAATTGCCCCTTACCTCCCACTAACCCCCAGACCTCCCCTGAGCATTGATGGAGGGAGATGGGAGGGGAGGGCAGGAAAGCCCACCAGGGTCTCTCTGTCCAGCTCCCCCGGGGCCATGCAGGTTGACCGGCCACCATGACTCCTGGTCTTCACCCAGAGGCCTCATTTCGAGAGCTGCAGACCCACTGACTCCTGTGCAGTCTCACAGAGACCAAGCTCCAGGACACTGACCACTTCCCAGCAGGCGCCTCAGAATGGAACTGCTTTCTAGAAAGAACCCCAGGGACACCCCTCTGCAGCATGTGCATTAAATACATGTGCATGCTAGCTGCTCTCAGCTACGGGCACTTGGGGCCACATCCTCTCTGAGGTGAGGGACAGTCCTGTGCATTACAGACCGCTAAGCAGCCATGCCCCTGGCCACTACCCACTAGACACCCTCAGTGTGCCCCCAACCAAAAGGGCCAATGTCTTCTGGGCAGGGGGAGCTCAGGCTGAGAAGGACTCATGATGCCACACACAAAAACATAAAAAAGTGAAGTGGGTACAGCAATGCGCCCATGGAAACTTTACAGGCATGGCCACTGCAGACACACACAGGGCTTCTGAGCTCCTTTCCATGGGCAGCACGATCGCCGTGCTTGGAAAGGTACCTGCAGACCTCACCGGGCACAGACAGACAGAGTCGCATTTACTGCTGCAGCTCACTGGGCCCCCTAGCACCTCATGTCCGGTCAAGAATGTGCTCAGGAACTCAGTCTGGGGGAGAGGAACACAGGGGAATCCTGTGTGCTCCCTGCCCGAGCTCACCAGGAGCACTCGGAGGAAAAGGAAGCCGCTCGGGCAGCAGGCTGTGGCGGTCATTCCTGAGGCAGGGGGCACTGTGCCAAATGTGATTCCCTTTGACTTACTTAGTGGATTTGACCAAACTTCTCAAAGTACTGTTTTCCTAGTTCAGTAGAGCTAACAGCGTGGGGAACAAAACTCGTGCACACTGGCAGGGGACCCGACGTGCATACTTGCCAACCCTGCTGGGTTAAGCAGAAACGAATGTCGATTAACAAAATGAACGCAGAAGTTCAAACGTGGGACTTGCTAGGTGGAGGAGGGGAGGCGAAGGTTTGCTTTAAAGAGAGGTCTGTTTACCCTGAGTGTTTAAAAACAAGAATCCCGAACTCCCTTTTTGCCTCGTTATGACTTCTTTAACATTTGCTTTTAATTTATCCAAGATCACAATCTCGACTGAGGACCACATATGAGCCAAACTTGAACTTGAAAACCAAGCTGGGCCTTTTGTTCTGCCTGTGTTAATTAGTGTACAAAGGGGCATCTGATTTCTTTCCTCCCCAACAGTCTGAAACAGTGCTTCCCATTGATGGAACTCGCGTTGTTAGGATGGGGTGCAGGCGGGCCAGTGGGGCTCGGGCCCTGGGACAGGTATCAGGAACCAAGGTCCTAATCCCAGCTGCTCACTGTGTGTCAGAGACAACTTATTTTGAGCACTGTGTCTCATCCTGAAATAAACGTGACAGTTCCTGCTGTGTGGATTAACTAGAGTTAAAAAGATTAACGCAATTCTAGCCATTCGCATTTGAAAATAAAGTATTGGGTGATGCAGAACCAGAGATGCATCTAGAGTTCCCTAAATGGGTTCCATGGAGCGCTATTTCAGGAGTCTTTTGCTTCCTTTGCTCAATGAACAAGTACTGACTGAGGGTCTTTAATATGCCTGGTGCTGAGAAGGCAATAGGGAACAAAACAGCTTTCAGCCCTTCTCTTGGAAATAGGGCCTTGCAGACCAGGCTGTCCTTGAACTTACATCAATCCTCCTGCCTTGGCCTCCCAAGTGCGAGGATTATAAGCATGCACCACACACCCAGCCAGTTTCCTGCCTTCTGTGAGTTTAGGGTCCAGGGGAAACAAGTGTGTATTGAATAATCAGGCCACCTATTTGCCAATATGAAATATGTTCAGGTACAGGAGCTGAGAATTTATAGCAGAGACCCCTACTTTTATGGCTTGTGTCTCTGCTCCCCCAAAGCCTCATGTGGCCACAGGTGGGGAGTTTCAAAAGTGGCTGGATTAGGGTGTGTGACAGTGGGTGAAGGAGGTGGATAGTGGGAGTGCCACCCTGGATGTGGGTGGCATCAATCAACAGGCTTAAGCCTGGATGGAACATAAGACAGAGAGAGAAGCCAGGCCTCTGGTTGCTGCCGCTGCCACTGATGCTTGGTGCTTGCTGGTTTCTGCCAAGAACTGTTTCTCTTCTGGGATAACCCTCTGCCATTAGTCTCACAGCCAGTCCACTATGGACCGAAACCTCTACAAACTGAGGGTTCAATAAACGTTTCCTCTTTTTATTTTAGGTGTTGGGTATTTTGTCTTACCAACAAGAAAAGTAACTAAGACACCCATGGAAGCCTGGGAAGCAGGAAAATACTTAATAGTTAGGCACAGGGCGAGGGGCTGTGTTTTACATACAGGGGAGCCTTGGTCCAATAAGCCCGAGGAATTCTACAAGGTACACTCTGCTCTCAGAGACCCGCAGTGCACACCAGCATCCTACAGGCCTGAGAAGTTCTGCAGAAATGAAACCCAGCACACTCTACCTACCAACATCCCAAGGATGTCGCCCTGGGAAGTGCTGATAGAGGGACCATTGTTCTCATAGCCTGGAAGAAACTTCGGTATAAAACAAAAGCCCTTGTTCATATAACTGGAAAACTATCATGTGTCCTCTTGGAACAGCCAAAATACCTTGGAGTTGCTAATATAATTCTAAAGTATTTTCCTTGGCAAAGGCCTATAAAAACATAGGGGCTCCACAACTGCGTACATAATCCCAGTACCAGAGATGAAGGAAAGTCTGCAGACACAATACAAGGGCCAGATTCAAAGCTTTACCTCCGGCACAGAGCTCTGCTTTATTTATTTTTAAAAGGATGTACAGCCTCAATACCGAACTGAAGAAGAAAAAAGAAAAGCTTCCATAATAAGCAAAATAAAATCATCAGCCACTGATGAGAAACCTATCAAAAAAGACATGGTGAAAGATAGCAGGAACGAACAATGATTTCTCTTGTTAACCTAAAAATGTCTAAGGCAGGGAGACAGGGTTTTGTTATTTATTTTATTACCTACTATGCATAAAAAAGAGGGCAATGTAAATAATGTCAGATTCACACATGTGCAGAAAGAAGGTAAGCTTAGTATGAAAGACACTGTAACAGTGATCAAAAGGAAAATAGACGGCCAAAGCCCTTAGAAATAGGAATTCTGGGAAGCTAGTTATCCAAAATTAAATATAAAGGGCTGGAGGTGGTAGCTCAGTGGGAGAGTACTTGCCTGGCATGTCCTAAGCCCTGGGTTCAATCCTTAATGCAGAAAAAATTGTATGTATGTATGTGTGTGTGTGCATATGCACGTGTGCATGTATGCAGTGACAGTGCAGAAAATGGCTTTTATAGGAGCCAGTAAGACCCTGAACATCTGGGGTCACTACAGCTGACAATGAGTTCACCTTCACAGAGCCATGCCTGCTACGTGCCATGCACTGTTCTCCATGCCTATTGGGAGGGGAAGCAGTGTGCTGGGAATTAAACTTAGGGTCTCTGCATTAGTTACATCTTCAGTCCTTTTTTTTTTAATTTGTTTAATTTTGAGACAGGATTTCACTACGTCACTAAGTTGCCCAGGCTTTGCTCAAACTTTCCATCTTCCTGCCTCAGCCTCACAAGTGCTAAGATTGTAGGTGTGTGCCACCATGTCCAGCAACAGCTACAATTTAACCTTCGCAACAATGAAATAAGTCCTCAGAATATACCAAGTTGTGGCCTCAGCCTGGGCATTGAGTGAAAATGTGTTATTTAGCATCAGTCTTCCCAAGACCTGAGCTTCTGTCTGATCAATAAACTGATGTGTTCTTAAGGTAACAAACACATCTAATTAGAGTAACAACACAGAAATGGGAAATGAAGCAGGCTTGGATTTGCCATAATTACCTAAGCACACCCTTTCAAAAAACAGAGAGGCATCTTACAAATAATATGAGTGAAAAGCCCTGCATGAACTTTATCTGCTGAAATGTTATTGGCTGGTAGAAATATGCATTCAGATTTTTTATTGAAAGAACAACATATAACCATAAGATATTAATTTTATATACAAAGCTATATCATCTATAACTATTAAATAGGGAGACATATTTAACAGCATTAACAGTCTCAAGAATACACTTTAAAAAGAACATATGCGGGGCTGGGGATTTAGCTCAGCAGCATAAGCGCCTGCCTTGCAAGCAGGCAGTCATGAGTTCGATCCCCAGTACCAATAAAAAGGAAAAAGACCAAAAAAAGATAACATATGCTAGAGTAAGTGCTTTTAAGTATTTTAAATTACCACTGCATTTCATATGCAATTTCTCAGGGCACCACACAATTGCTTGGTGCCCTCAAAACATTAGAGAGAATAACCCTTGGTGGCCACATATGCCCCTTAGCAGTACGACAGAAGTCTGTAAATAACCTCTCCCATTAGAGAGCCGGAGTTCCTTCTAGAAATGGCTGGCTCCAGGTCCAGGACAGGAAGTGCACAAGATGAGCCTGGAACATCCTGCTGTCCCAGGATTGTGTCCAAAAGACTCAAGAGCCAGCTTGAAGAGGCTCCAACTGGCTAAAGATGGGGCAATTTCAGTATCAATAAGGATAACTGCAAATAACCAGTAAGGTACTAAATAAGTTTAAATCTATGAGTTCATGAAAATATAACAAATGTTAAAACTAAGTTAAATTTGAGGAAAACTTCAGTGGTCACCTTTACAGTGTGAAACTGCCTGGAAACCAGTAAACAAAGGTAAAGAATCAAGTATTCAAGTTGCTTTCCCCATATGATCTAAAGTAGGGTTTAAATTTTTTTCTGTACAGGACCAGGGGGTAGATTTTTTAGCCCTGTCAGTCATCTATGGCCTCAATTTCAGTTACCCAACTGAGCGTGGTTGTTTCTAATAAAACTTTATTGACAAAAATAAGTGACAAATTGGGTTAACCTGTAGACTTTAGTTCGCTTATCTTTGATCTACCATAACTAAAATAGTAGATGACTGGCAGTTTCACTTTTGAGTATTACAGTTGATGGATGAAAAACAAAAGATACAGACTACCAGATTTATTGAAAAAATAAAATATAACCATAAGACATTAATTTTATATACAAAGCAATTATCATGTATAATTATTAATCAGGAGGTTGATTTAACAGCATTACTAGTGTTAAGAGTATACTTAGAAAAAGAACAAGTCCTTCTAGAGTAAGTGCTTATAAATGTTTTAAAATTTGGTAAAAATTACTTCCACCAAGTTACCATTTGGAAACTGCTACTGAGTGAAGAGGCAGGGGCTGATCATCAGTACCTAACATTGAGGACAGGCGTGGAGGACCTGATGGAAGGACACTAGGAATGGGGAGTCTTTGCAAAGGTAAGGTCTTCATGAAACTTGATCATAGGGGGCTAGGGATTTAGCTCAGCCGCATAAGCGCCTGCCTTGCAAGCAGGCAGTCATGAGTTCGATCCCCGGCACCAATAAAAAGGAAAAAGACCAAAAAAAAAAAAAAAGAAAGAAAAAGAAAAAAAACTTGATCATGAATCTAAATCTAACAATTCTCAAGAACTACAGAGAACAGAAACATGTTAAAAGACATCACAGGTTTACACTTATCAAAGCCCAAGTTCTGAGAAGCCCCATAGCATTTATCAAGATAAAACCCTAGACACCTAACTGGGAAGTTCTTTATATCCTATAAAGAACAGAGTAGAAGGTCAACTTTGCTACTTAAAAGTTCACAATGAATACTCCCAAATCATGTACAATTTCTTGAAAAATTGCCTTTGATCCAGACATAACAAAGACTATTAAAAACTATAGAGGAAGGGCTGGGGATTTAGCTCAGCGGCATAAGCACCTGCCTTGCAAGCAGGCAGTTGTGAGTTCAATCCCTGGTACTGCTAAAAACGAAAAAGACAAAAAAACATACCAAAAAAAAAAACTATAGAGAAGCTATTTTTTATTGTTTTGTTTTTCTTCTGATTTTTGCAGGGCTGACGCTCACTTTGGAGCTTGCAAATGCTAGACAAGGGCTTTACCACTAAAATAGTTCCCTAACCCTGTCATCTGTTTGTTCATTTTCTTATCTATTTATTTTAATGAAGGCTTCAAAATATCTTGTCCTTTCATCGTGTTAGAACTTACAAATATGCTAGCAACTTGAGAAATTATTGCTCCTGCACTATAATAACAAATTTCAAAAATCTAATCATCAATTTGGCATCGACCACAGTAACTGTTTCTGGCAAAAATCAAGGGCTCTGAAAATCAGTGGGTGAAAGTCTGATGAGAAACGGAATATTTTCATAGTCTCAAAGTATCTGCCGAGGGCTGGGGGTTTAGCTCAGCTGCATAAGCGCCTTCCTTGCAAGCAGGCAGTCGTGAGTTCAATCACTGGTACGGATAAAAACCACAAAAAGGGGGGGGGGCAAAGTATCTGCCGCAAGATACTTATTAATTACATAAAAGAAAAGGAGTAACTTTCTTGGAGCAACTTGGTAGACATGATTTCAATTAAGGGATCCAAGTTAACATCAACTGCAATGGGAAAGCACTGAGAATACCACAAGCCCTGCCCACACTGGACAACTTGCATCTACTCATGAGAAGATACCAGAAATAAAGCCAGATTCCTTCTACAAAATAGCCTTCGCAGTCTTGTAATCTTTAAGGGTCAAGAGCCTAAAAGACCAGAAAGATTTAAGAACCATTCTAGATTGAAGGAGATTAAAGAGACATGACAATTAAGTACGAGATGTAGTCTTGGACGTGTGTGTGCATGCATGCATGTGTGTATGTGCACTGGGGATTGAACACAGGGCTCACACACATCCTGAGCGTGAGCTCTACCACTGAGCCACACCTCACGGGTCCCCAGATTTTGTAAAATGTTACTAACACCAATCTATGCTAGATGTAGATAACTACATTATGTCAGAAAGTACACCACTTATGTCCAGGGGTGTTGTGTATATAACTTTACGTACATGGTGCAGAAAAAGTTACAGAAAGAAGGAGAAAGAGGGGCTGGGGATTAAGCTCAGCAGCATAAGCGCCTGCCCTGCAAGCCTGCGGTCGTGAGTTTGATCCCCAGTATCAATTAAAAAAAGAGAGAGAGAAAGAAAATGTAATATATGTTCACATTTGGGGAAAACATGGCAGAAAGCACATGAAATTTTTTGTATTATTTTTCCTATGTCTGAAATTATTCTAAAATTTGAAGTTAAAATGCTTATATAATTTGTTATAGATACCACATAAAATTAATTTTAATGTATAAAAGTATGTATTTATACACACATCAACTTGTTGACAGTTACTTGATTAAAAGACTCATACAAATGGGGGCTGGGGATTTATTTCAGCGGCATAAGTGCCTGCCTTGCAAGTAGGCAGTCGTGAGTTCGATCCCTGGTACCGATAAAAAGGAAAGACACACACACACACACACAAAAAAAAGACTCATGCAAAATGGTATAGTAATTATATTACGAGGATACACAAGCCTGTTCCAAGAGAGTTGACAACAGAATAAATTCCAAATCTACACACTACATACTCAAACTGAAACATCAAATATCTGGGTGTGTGTGTACAGGTGTGTGTATTTTGAGACAGGGTCTCCCTATTCAGGCTCCCAGTTCAGGCTGGCCCTGAGCTCACTGCAATCCTCCTGCTTCACCCTCCCAAGTGCTGAGGCTGCATACAGATGGCCACGACACACGCAGGTAATATACACCAAATACTTTCAAGCATTTCTGGCTTCTCTTCTGACTATTCCATTTTAAATGGGTGCTCTTATTTTCCATAAAGACACTTTAAAATACTGTAAGAAATATCCAGAGTCGGGGATATAGCTCAGCAGCACAAGGGCCTGCCTGGCAAGTACAAGGTCCTGAGCTCAATTCTCAATACAAAAAAAAAAAAAAAAGAGAGAGAGAGAAAGAGAGAAAAGAAACAAAGAAAAAGAAATATCCCCTTATTAAAATGTTAAAATTCATGATCACAAAAATCCTAAAACTATAACAAAACTTAATCTTATAACAACACTAATCTGGTAATAATACTCTGAATTATTTTTGATAACATTTCTCATGCCTTTTGTACCCCAGAGACTCGTTCTATGATGCTGACACTTCATTTCAGCTTGGTCAAATTCTGATTTTAAAACAAAGTCCGTAGGAAGCTGGGTGTGGTAGCCCACACTGTAACCCCAGCACTCAGAAGGCTCAGGCAGGCAGAGCATGAGTTCAGGCCAGCCTGGTCTACACAACTCTTGGAGGCTGACTCAGGGGCTGGGGATTTAGCTCAGAGGCATAAGTGCCTACCTGGCAAGCGCAAGGTTGTGAGTTCGATCCCAGGTACCACAAAACAAAACAACAACAACAAAAAGACAAACATGAGTTCCAGCCCCAGACTCCCGAAGGAAGGTGGCCAGCCAGGTGTTCCGTGCCGGTGCTCAGGCCCTGCCCCAGCCTCGGGTTCCCCTCCACGCGTCCACATTCCTCTCTTCTCTTCCATGCAGAGTCAAAGGCCCCATCCCATAGAGGCTCCCCAGTCTCACCATCCCAGCCCTGCAGCCTCCTTAGAGAGCCCAGGAACACCCAGTAAAAGTGGTCTACCCGGAAGCACTCGTGCTCCTCTCAGCAGCTTTTATTTATTTGTGGAAATGGAGACAAGACCCAGGGAAAGCTCTGCTATGAAGCTATATTTTCAGTACTTTTTTTTAAGGAGGTAGGGCCTTCCTATGCGGTCCAGGCCTATGTAACCCCGGCTGGCCTAGAACTTATGGCAGCCCTCCTGCCTCAGCCTCCCAAGTACGTGCCTCTGTACTTGGTCCACTTTATTTTTTTGAGACAGAGTCTCCGTAACATGCCCAAGCTGACTTCAAACTTGTAATCCTCCTGTCTCAGCCTTCTCAGTAGCCACCTCGCCAGGCTCCTGAGAAGCACTGTATAACACAAATGCTTATGCTGTGTTATAAAGTAGATGTGTTATACAATAGGTGTGTTTTCACCTCACATCCTCTGATTTTCCTGCTATGCCTGCCACCGGGGAAAGCGGCCTCCTCAAACGTACATGCACAGCAATACGCACACCCACGCAGGACAGTGGGGCTGACCAGCAGTGGGGGACAGCAACAGAGTAAGTCAACAAATGTGCCTGGCATTGCTACGATGCTAACGGGGCCTTGACAGCGCCAAAGGAAAACCACAAGGGAATTTGGAGAGGGGAAGAAAAACAGTCGATTAGAAGGAGCCACAGCCCTCGAAAAAAGACGCAGAGCACACTTAACACTAGTTGAGACTTCAAATGAAGACAGCAGGAGGGACCCAAAGGGCCACCAGTGCCAAGCCAGCTATGCAGAGATCTCTCGCTTCTGTGCCCACTTTGCCCGAGTGCTGCATCAGCTGCTCCACCACCTTCCAGGAAGGCGTCTCGGGGCCCCTGTTCCCTCTCAGCCCCAGCTCACTCAAGGATGAAGCACAGATGATACGTGAGATGCTGAAGATGGCAACGAGGCGTCAGCTGTCACAGAGGGACAGGGCATCTGGACCGCTCCTGTGCCTGCAGGGCTAGGAGCTTCTCGGTACTGATCTTTGAACATGCAGGGTCGACATTCAACAAATGAACTGCAAGCCACCCGCACCAATGACAGTAATCCCAGCACTTGGGAGGCTGAGGCAGGAGGATCTCTACAAGTTTGAGGTCTACCTGGGCTACAATGGCGAGTTCAAGGCCAGCTTGGATTACACAGTGAGAACCCTGTCTTAAAAAACAAAGGAACCCCAAAAAACAGAAGAATTACTTATCACACATTTAGTGTTGGGTTGTAAAGAACCATTTGGCCACACATGGCCTCTAGGCACCTGGGTCCTCCCCAAAGGAGGGGGTAAAGTGGCAGGGCACACAGGTGAGCCCTGAGCCTGCCCTGCTCACCTCAGATGGACTGGACAGCTCCTTGCAACTCAGAGGGCCACAGCTCGAGCCCCAGTTCCTACCAACCATGCTCAGAGGCCCACCTATTAATCTTCCCACTGTGCTGTTATCTTCTACAAGAGACCACCTAGGAGAGAATTTAGAAGTAAAGGCAAAAACAGTGAACTTCATGTTTTTCATTTCTGGGCTCTTTGAGTGAGACAGGGTCTCCTTTGTAGTTCAGGCTGGGTTGGAGCTCAGTAATGTGGTCCAGGCTGGCCTCTAACTCACTGCAATCCTCCTGCCTCAGCCTGCTGAGTGCTTGAATTATAGCACCATGCCTGGCCTCATGATTTTAATTTTAAAGCATCAAACACAAACACAGAGAAGGTAATGTAGTAATTTCCAGGAAAACATTAAGGATTTATTTCTTTAAAAGCCAAATTACATTGTAGCAAGTTTTCATAGATGACCGGGACTGATTTCTGATGTATACAGAATTTAAAGAGAGCAACTAACTTACCAAATATGTAGTAAAAAGCAATCATAAGGAAACATTATTTGCACACTTGCTTTACCAGAGCTTATTTTGTTAACCAAACTATGTTGTAATCCAGACTGCAGAGATAATGAGCGAGGAGGCTCCTCCAGCATTCCTCACTGAGATACATGCGTGTTTCTTCCATCTCTCCCAGATGGGGACAAGGAAAACCAGTCTCCAAGTCCCAAGCAAGTCAAGCGCTGGTTGGCTACCATGTCTTCCCTGAGTGGCAGACTCCTGGGGCGGCAGCTTAAGGGTGCCATGTATCTATCTGGGTGGCATAGCCTAGCCAGGACAACCCCAACAGCGGTCACTGGCTCGGTGTGCAGAGCCGGGATAGACCTCCCTCCCTATCCTCCACCCCATGGGACAGCTCAGGCTCTCAGCATAGGGAA
This sequence comes from Cavia porcellus, assembly GCF_034190915.1. Lineage (NCBI taxonomy): Eukaryota > Metazoa > Chordata > Mammalia > Rodentia > Caviidae > Cavia > Cavia porcellus. The sequence continues at coordinate 37,488,039 of NW_026947501.1, read as the reverse complement.
ACAAAGGTCAGCGGCCTCTCCCAAGAGGAGGGGCTGGTGCTAGAGGGCCATGTGTAAAGTCCTGGGGAAGAATGGGAAGACCTGGACTTCAGGCTGCAACCACATTCAAATCTCGCACCCTCAATGACTAGGAGTAGAGTGACCCTGTACAAGGCACTTGACCTCTACGTGTCTGCCTGCACAGCAGCAAACTGGGAATAACAAGCACCTCCTGCGAGCTGGCCAGAAGCCAGAAAGGACGCTTAAGATTTTAGTAGGCGCCGTAAATGCACCTCAACAACACCCAAGAGAGGGCTGGAAATGTACCATGGGGTCAAGGGCTGGCCTAATATGAATAAAGTCCTGGCTTCTATCCCTAGTAACACAGAACAAATAAACAAAACCAGAAAGCATAGACATTTTATCAAACATTTGCTAGCATTCAAAAATCTTTTTTCGTTGGTTTTTTGTTTTGTTTTTTTGAGACAGGGTCTCACTACATAGGTCAGGCTGGCCTTGCACCCACTGTATAGCCCAGGCTGGCCATGAACTTTGCAGTGATCCTCCTGCCTCAGCCTTCCAAGTACTGGGATTAGAGGTGTGCACCACCATGACCAGCTTGATTTAGTATTTTTTTAGTTGCTGGGAGGCTGAACACAACTTCCAGTATTTGACAGTCATTTACAGTCTATTCTTTTGTGAACTGTAGGTTTAAGGCTTATTTTGTACCATTAGGGCCTTGCTCCTCCGCTTGAAAATCAATTTCTGAAAATGCTATTAACAGTGTGAGAGCGTGAGTGTGAATTTACTTCCTGGCCTAGAGACTCCAGGTAACTAGGGTTATCACCCTTCCCTGATTCCCACAAAAATTCGTACAACAGGTCACACTTAAGGAAAAACCCATAACACATTTCTATGATATTTTCAAACTTTAAATTAAATGTGTTCTAAATTAAATGTCCACTTCCTATAAAAGTCTGTAGATTACACCCGCAATGAAAGGGGAAGACTCAGAATCTAGAAATTTGCTTCATAACCTTAAACATATCAACTTGAGGTTAAGTCTGAGCATCTGGAAACATGTCACGGATCGGTGCCTGGGCTTGTTCCCTCAGCAGCACACCGGCCGGAGGAGAAGGCCAAGTCCCCCCGACTTCCGTCCTGCTCCCCTCAATCCCAAATGGCGAGGTTTTAGAAACTGTGTGAACTTCATCCAATCCAGTTTGGGAGAGGATATGCAAGATACAGGACTCACAAAAACAGATCAGCCAAAGTGGGGCAGTGTTTTTCATGCACGCTCTTGTGACCAAACCTTTCCTGTCCCTGTCTCCAACTGCCAACAAGTTGTATTTGATCCTCACCTCTGTCTCCCTTCGAGACCAGCAGTTCCAGATGTGAAAGGCAAGTATTTCCCAGGTGAGTCATATACCTCACAATCAGTGCATAAACACTGCATTATTTAACAGGTCGCTAAAAGGTCCCAACATCTCTGGCTTTATGAGAGACAGAGCTGTGGTTTCCCTACAGTTCACATTCTAGGACCCCACCCCAGCCAACCTGCTCTTGGGGGTTTTACTGGTATTAGACACACCCCTTGGCTTCCACCTGCGCCTGCCCCCAGCTCCTCTAGCTCATGTAAAATGCACAGAACAGATGAACTGCATCGTCCTCCGCAGGGGGAAAGAAGCCTGTCCCTGGCTACTCCCTCCAGCCCCACCAGACCGTCCCTCCACGCCAGTTCCGCCCCCCAGCCCTCCTGACCCTCTGCCTCCCCAGCCAGTCTTCTTAAATTGGTAGTGTTGAGCCTGGTCGTCGCCTGGTCTGCAGGTAACTGCAGACCGCATGAAAAGTGCCTTCCTCCCCCTTCCACCCCATGATGTTGTACTGCATCCCTGACCCTCCCCTCCTCACCAGGCTCCTTCTGTCCCCCTCCAGTGACTGCCTTCCCTGCCCTGAGCATCCCTCCCCTCCCCCTCCAGCATGGCCCTGTCACCTTGGTTGTCCTAACCCTCCATGCTGCTTCCTTGAATTTGAGGTCCCCAACGAAGTCACACAGTTCCCCACGAGAGCCTCTTACAGACTCTCGGCTCTATCACTGCCCAGCTGTTCAGGAGGCATCTGTCCAGCAATGGAGAGGCAGTGACGGAAGCCAGGGTCACACCCGCAGAAGTCATCCTCCTGTCGCCCAGCTCAGATTCCAGATGTGATCGCTGCTGACACCCCTTTGCTTTGCAACCAGGGCACCACACCTCCCCACCGGGAGCAAAGGCAAGTGGTCACTTCAGTCACTGGGCCTCTCCCCGCAGCCCTTTCTTTCTGCTCAGAAACTCAAGCCCTCCCCCTGTCCCCACTGGGGCTCCTGAGTCTCCTCCCTATTCTAGCTCTTGCGAGGTTCTGGCCCTGCAAGCTACAACACTAAGCAATGGTGCACGTGTGTGTGGAAGTCACAACATTGCTCAGCACAACTGTGTGCATGTGTGCATGTGCATGTGCGTGTGCGTGTGTGTGTGTGTGGCGCCGGCTGGAGCTCAGAGCCCTGCACAGGTCAGGCAGGCGCTCCATAACACAGATACGTACGGTCGCAGCCCTGGCCATAACTCCCAGTTCTCCACTGTCTCTTTAATAAGACCAGATCCCTTCCCTGGCCACTTATCCTTCCGAGCAAATGGAGCAGAATAAGCTCTGTCACCCAAGCAGCTCTGAACTTTTTCTCCCTGCTTGGCTTTGCTCTCTGTGCTGGTTTCCATCTCAACATGGGAGTGAAGGACTTCCGTCATTTAAATATCTCTGTGCTGTTTAACATTCTTTAATAATTAACAAAATTTTGCTTTAAAATTAAAAACCAAGTGGCTGCCAGGGTGGGGGCTGCACACACATACAATACAATCTGGGAGGCTGTGGCAGGAGGATCACGAAGAGTTCAAGGCCAGTCAGGGTACACAGTGAGTTTAAGCCCAGCCAGAACTAAACAGCAAGACCTTGTCTCAAAATAAAACACAAAACCAAGTGACTTTCAAGGACTAGTTTAAAGCTACCTCCTATGTTTCCTTGACCATCCCAGCTCAACAAAAATTTTCCTTATTTCTCCATGTTCTAAAAATGTGCCCTCACACTTCATTGTCTCTTACACAGACTTCCTCTTACAGTGCTAACATTATTTCTTCCCAACTTAATTTTTACATCCTGTAGGGCAAAGACTGGGTCTATGGCATCTTATCTCTCCCAACTCCTTAGCCACTGCCGAGGACAGGTACTCAACAAACATTAATTGAAGTGGTAAGGGAGTTACTTAATCTTTAGGATGCAAATCTAAACTTTCCCAGGTTAGCAAATAAAAGTTGTTTCTCAGTGGAATGTAAGTAGGGTCTTCCCACTGCAAAAGATTTTTCAGTGGGTTAATCACGCAAACCCTCTTTTATTCCACAGTTCATTTGCTGTGTGTATAGCAGCCCACTTTCTCTCAAAACGCCCTAGAATGAGATCAGTGATGAATGAGACTAAACTATAACTTTCCAAAATCATAACAAGTCAGATATTCCCTACCAGATCCACTCTCCTAAAGGAATAGTTTTCCCAGTTGTTTTTTGTTTTTTGTTTTTGAGGCAGGGTCTCACTATACAGTTCAGGCTGGCCTCAAACTCCCAGCAATTAGCAATTCTCTTGCATCAGCCTCCAGAGTACTGGAATTACAAGCCTACACTACCACACCAGGCTCCAAAGGAAAAGGACTGACAGGGTTCAAGCCCCTCCACAAATCTGAAACCAAATGTCACTCCAGCAATCCAATTGCCAGAACTTTAGCAACACTGGCAGGGCCCTGTGAAACCTCACTCCATGTGAAAAGCCCTCATTAAACTCGAGTTATATTTGGGGGAAAAAAATGGAACCGAAGTTATATTTAGATGAAATGGCTCAGAGAATTTTACCAAAAGCAGCATGCTTATACTGATCCTCTAAAAGAAAAGATTTTCCTTAGCTGTCACACATAATTCCCGAAAACAACTGCTGTGAATGGGCACCAAGACTTCTGCTCATCTAGAAAAACAGAAGCGCCCAGGGCATTGGCAAAATTACTCAGGAGAAACTAGGAAGGACACAAAGGACTTAGAAATGAGGTTTAAAGAGCAGAGCAATTCCAGACAGAGACTGGGCCGAGGCGGTCTTGAGCAGTCAGCCAGTAACTCCTTAAACTCATGCACTGGATAAAAAATCCACAGACGCCCTGGGCTACTCTAGCTAGACAGGTTCCTCTCTCAAATGTCATCAGCACTCACCCTGTGGCCATAGTGTACGCCCTCACCTAGAAGCTAGCTTGCTAAACACACACAACATCTTTCTCTTGGCTCTTCTCCTCAACTATTTCTGACATCTGTTTTCTAACCTATCAACTTCACAAAACGCTAGCGAAGAGCAGCGAGGCGGTTTTGTAAACCTGTGAAGTCTTCTCATGAATGACTGCAGAATCTAGGTGTGGTGACCGGAAATAGGAATGGTCACTGGCAATGGTTCCTCTCTTCACAGGCTGCAGGGCTCTGCATTCACAGGCTTGGTTGGAAGTCACCCCAGGTTAAGGGGCCCTCTTCTCTAAAGAGCCTCAGGAAGAGGCCACTTCCAGCAACTCGGCCAAGTCGGAGTGGAGGGCAAGGTGACAGTGTGTGGGGGAGGTGACCTGCTGCACGGGCTGGCCTACAGCAACTCGGTCAGTGGGTGACCTGTGGAGGCCTGCTGCCTGCTGTCCCTACAATGCAGGGTGGAAAACTGTGGACACTCTCTGCACTGGTATTTACAAAAAATGTTAAGAGCAGCAGAGAAGTGAGGTTCCCCAACTTAATGCAATTTAGAGGCTTCACAGCAGCTCAGCCTGCAGTCAAGCAGTCTGGAGGTGAAACAAAAGACCTAAGACGCCAAATACAGAGAGCAGATCCTCTGTTCCAGGGACCTCTTGTCCGCAGGCGGTCAGCTGCCTCCTCCCTCCCCTTTCCTCATTCTATATCTATCGTTTTACCAGGCTGGGAAACCAACAGAGACCACTGTCTGCTCTCTGGTGAAAATCACATTAATTACCTTGATCGAATCACCCTAGGGAAATCACCATCTCAGCCCCTAGTATAATCAACTGCTTAAGCAGCTCCTCCCTTCTTTCCTTGCTGGCCCAGGATGGGATGGGCCAAGTTTGCAGAAAACTTGCCTGGTACATGAATGAACTTTATAACTGACCAGGTAGGAATAAGATAGCAAACAGCACATGAGAGGCACAGAAACATTGGAGGAAGTGAGCAAGGTGGTACGTGCTTGTGAGTCCAGTACTTGGGAGGCTGATACAGGAGAATCACTAAGGGGGGGGGGGAATACTGGGGGGATTAAACTTATTCTGTAAGCCAATTTACTGGGCAGGCAACAAGTGGGGGTCATGTTAAGTCCCCAAGAAAGCAGGTGTTTCAAGAGGGTGGAAAGGGGCTGGAGATCTGGACTAGCACAAGCAATGGCTATAAAGATGAGCAGGGGTCTTGAGGGGGAAAGTAGACTTCTCCAAGAACAGCTCTAAAATCAGTCCTGGCTTAGTCACCAGGAATCCCAGGAGCAGCCTTTGAAAGTTCATATGCAACTGAACAGCTAAGATGAAGGGTGGGGAAGACACACACAGAAAATGTTTCACTTGGGCTCCTGGTGGCAGGAAAGCCACTGAGAGCCGGCTGTCTGCATCCTGGTCCAAGCCTTTGAAACCAGGAGGCTGGGAGCACCCAGATGTCCTAAAGAATAACGGGTGCCTGGAGGAGACCCCTGCTAAAGTGGGCAACAAGCGTGGGACACTTGCGGAGGCTTTGTCTGCCCAGGACCCAGCTAGGGGTCCTCTCCTTCTAGGACTTCAGGGAGGACTCCTGCCTCTCCTCAACCGAAGTAGGCACAGGAGCTCTCCACCTCTGCGTCGTCTCCGCCTCCACCCCTTGGTGAGCACCGGGGTGAAAATGTCCAAGGAGGGAAAGTTGTCCACTTTCACACTTCTTTGAAATACGAATGAGAAAAACAACAGCTACAGGCCAACATCCAGCTTGCACCATGGAACTGACAGTCTGGGCTTCTGAGATGCTCCAATCCAGCAAGGCCAAAGGATGAGCGCTTGCTTCCTCCCAGCCCACTCCCAGGACCAGAGCCTCCCACACCTCACGTGGAGCCAGCAGCGACCCTCAGAAGCGGCTGTGGAGGACAGGGCTCTCCACCCACGGCCACACGATGACAGCAAGAACGAACGACCCACTCAACGCCTAGTTTCTACAGCAGCCCTTGGTCACTGACATTTGTTTAGGGGTAACTTTATCCTAAAAAAGAGCTTCTCAAGGCCCCAACTTGAGGGCCCAACACTTTCTGTCCCCCAATCGAGAACAAACCCACCGTCACAGGGAAGCTGATCAGGAAGCAATGAGGCGGTAGCACCAACCCTGGCACCCAGTAGGCGCTCGCCCAAGCAAGCCCAGCCATCGGACCCAGCGCTTGGGGAGGGAGTCTGGCTTGGGGCACACAAAGGCCTGGCCAGCACGGGGCTGTACCCCTCGCTACGCTGGGGGAGTTGGCTGGTTTCGAGCTGGAGAAGGGGGCAAAGGAATCCGCCCTCATTTGCACATCGTCTGGGGCCCGGTCAATTTGCTTAATCACAACTCTAAATGCCAGCGCGCAGCACACAATGCGCGCCCATTAACAGGTTTAAAGTGTCGCAGCGCTCGCTTTAAATGAGAAAAGCCCGCAACAAAGAGGGGAAAAAGCCAAGTTCCTCAACTTGAAAAAAGCCTTGGGTAGCCCTCAAAATCTCGTGAGTTTAAAATCTAGAGCTCTGCAGCAGAAACGCTGAGGCCCCGGTGTGAAGGATGCGGGGTTGGGAGGGCGTTAAGAATACTCGGTTTGTTGGGAAGCAGCTCGCAGCTGCCTCATGAACCCGGAGAACTTGGGGGCGATGTCAGCCCGGCTCCTCCCGGCCGTGCCCAACTGCCCAGGAAAACTGACCGATCTGTAGAACGGAGGGGGAGGACCCCCCCAAAGTGGGCACAAATTCAAGTTTTCACTTGGGGCAGGCAAAGAGTTTTAGGGGCTAACGAAGATGCCCGAGGTGGACCCCAAGGCTCTACCCGCAATAAAAGGGAAAGTTTAAGGAACTTTGCTTTCGTCCAGACCCTGGCCAGCGCAGCCCCACGCTCGGCGCCGAGGCGCAGCTCCACCCGGCAAACAAGTTCGGCCCGGGATCGGCGCGGCAGCCCCCTCCCCCACCCACGCAGAGCCAGGGGGGCCCCGGCCTGGCCCCCACCCCGGCACGGCGCGACTCGCTCACCGTGCGCGCTCCGCCCGGCGACAGGGGTCCGTTGGAGAGGTACGGGCTGCTCAGGTCCGGAATCATCAGGAAGGGGTAGCCAGGGTAGGGGGGCGCCTTGAAGTATGCGCCGTCCTGAGGCCTTCTCACTGCAGACAAAACCGAGGCAGGGTGAGGCCCGGGCCCCCGGGGCAGGGCCACAGCTGAGGGCTCCGGCCGGGGACCCGGAACCCGAGCGCCCTTGTGCGCGCCCCGGGCGGTGCGGTGGAGAGGGCAGCGCGGCGGCTCGGCCGGCGGGGCAGGGGCTCGCGCGCAGCGGGGCCCGGAGAGGAACGCGTACCTTCTGCGAAGTAGTCCCGCGGCTTCTGGAAAGCGTCCCGGGCGGGCTGCGGACGCCTCTCCGCCTGCGGAGGAGACACAAAGGCGAGGGCGGTAAGCGGCGGCCGGGCCGGGGTCCCCGGGGCCGGCCGCGGGCGCCTCCTCACCTCCGAGTCCGAGCTGCTGCTCTGGTTCTCCGACTCGTTCACCAGGGACGACTTGACCTCGTCCAGGTCCCGCTGCGCCGAGGCGCTGTCGCTGCTCGGCTCCTGCTCCTCGCCGCCCTCGTCCTGGAAGGGGATCAGCTCGTCGTTCGCCCCGAGGTCGTCCCCTCCTCCGCCGGCAGCCCCGGCTCCCGAGCCGCCGCCGCCGCTGCCGCCACCGCCGCCACCGCCACCTCCGCCGCCGCCGCCGCCGCCGAGCTGGGGCATGGTAGGGCCGCGGGCCGGGGCCGCCGCGCTCGGAGCCCCGCGCCGCCTGCGCCCTGCCCGGCCCGGCCCGGCGCGCCTCCCGCCCGCTCCGCTCGCAGCCGCCGCCGAAGCCGCGACAAAGTTTGACAGGGCGTGGCCCCGCGAGACGCGGGCCCGGCACGGCGCGGCCCGGGCGGAGGAGGCTCAGCTCCGGCCCCTCCGGCAGCGCGGAGCCCAAGGCTCCCCAGCTCGCCGCCGCCGCCGCCGCCTCCTGCTCCGCCGGGGCGTCCCAGCGCCTGGCCCGCCGGGGAGGGGCGAGCGGGGAAGGAGGGAGGGACCGCCCGGCCAGGCAGGGGGGCCGGAGGGAGGAGCCCCGGCTGCAAGCTGACACCCGCGCGCCCCGCGGAGCTGGGGGAGCCTCGGCGCGCACACCCGCGCTCACGTTCACACTCGCGCCCTGCTGGATCGTACCTTCCGGGGGCTGCGCCTCCCCGCGGCGCGCGGCGCCCCCAACCCAGGCCTCGCGGGTCCCCTGTCCGCACCTCATCCGCACCCCTCGGCGTCCTCTCGGTGCTCTTCTGCGAGCCCCAGGAGCCTCGCCCGCGCCCCTCTGCATCCCCTAACTTTCTTCCAAACTCCCCCAAACTCGCCAGCCGCCCGCACCCCCTCCCCGCGCAAAGGCGCGCTGACTGGCGGGCGGCACTGCCCCCTGCGGGAGAGGCCCGGACACGCAGATGGGCCTTGCGTCCCTAACGAGCGCGGGATCCGGCCCGTCCCGGTCCACCCGGCCGGATGCACGGAGCGGGGGGACTGGGGAGATTTATGGCAGGCCGAAATACGGCGGACGGCCTTCCGCTCCTCTTTCCTGTGGAGCTGCAGCGAGTCCCTCGCCCCCGCCTGGGTTTCCATCTCATCCAGATGTCCAGAGTCAGGACCCACTGAAATCTCCAAGATCACCCTTTCAGCATAGCTGGGGACTGCGGCCTAAATAGAACAAGCACTGTCTTGGAGAAGGGATTTGGATTCCACTAATTTCAAGGGAAAATCTTCAGTTCAGTGACCTCAAAAGCTATTCATAAAGCTGCCGTGGTAACCAATAAACATATGAAAAAGCCCCGTGCAGCTTCACAGGTAAGAAATGACACTGAGATATCCTGCAGAGCTAGTGGCCCACCTCAGTGATACAGCGTGTGCTTAGCATGTATGAAGCCCTAGATTCAATCTCCAGAAGGGATAGGCAGATTTTATCTCATACAAAGCTTTGAGAGAACAGGATACCTACCATCTTGTGTTATCCACAGTGAGAAACTACTGGTAACTGTGTGAACTTTAAAAACAAGTTGGAAGACAGTTCGGAAACATCCAAGAGCTGTTTGAACACAACTGGCAGATGCAGAGAAAAACTGCAGATCCAGGGACATTCGAGGAATAGGGAGATGGGTCTCATGCCTTCTGTAACCTTCTGACACTGGGGTGCAGCAAAGCAAGCAGCTTGGCAGGAAGTGCTGGCCTCTGTGGATTTGGAAAAACAACCTTAAGTGAAAGATTACATATGGCACTCACTGTTTCACTTTTGCATTTTAAACTGACACAAGGATTTGTGCATCCGCAGAAAAATTCTGAGCTGTGCGGCATAAGCGCCTGCCTTGCAAGCAGGCAGTCATGAGTTCGATCCTTGGTACCGATAAAAACGAAAAAGACAAAAAAAAAAAGAAAGAAAGAAAGAAAAGAAAAATTCTGAGCTGTACACCAAATTATTATTACTATTACTACTATTATTATTATTATGGTATCAGGGGTCGAACTCACAACCCCGCACTTGCCAGGCAAGTGCTTACACCCCAGCCATACACTGCCCCCTGCGGGAGAGGCCCGGACACGCAGATGGGCCTTGCGTAGCGCTAGCTCGTGTGCATCTGATTTCTACTTCTGGGAAAGAGAAGTAAGAGGAGCTGAGTAGTTTTGCTTTCCACATATTTTATTATTTATTGACAAGTAAATAACAAGTGCTGTATTTTTTTACACAACTCATGAATTTGTTTCATGAAATTATTTTAAAACATGTATTGTGCTTGAGTATGGTTGCACACGTCTATAGCCACAGCTACTCTGGGGGCTGAGGTAGGAGGATCACAAGTTTGAGGGAGCCCAGGCAACTTAGCAAGAGGTCGTCTCAAAATAAAATGGGGTGGGGAGGTGGAGCATCCCTGGGTTCGATCTGCAGTGCCACCCCATCCACACATAAGATAGGGATGTGAGAGGCTGGGGATTTAGCTCAGCAGCATAAAGGCCTGCCTTGCAAGCAGGCGGTCATGAGTTCGATCCCCGGTACTGATAAAAATGAAAAAGACAAAAAAAAAAAAAAAAAGGGGGGGGGGTTAATGAGGAAAGTATCTGGAATAAAAAGTAAAAATGTCCCCCAAACCCACCCCATCCCACGCACACACACAAGCCCGTGCCAAGTAAGCACTTTGAATCAGGTCTTTGCAGTCAAGCTCTGCGTCGGTTTGCTGTCTCTCCTCCCGGAAGTCATCCCCGAGCAGTCCCATGAACACATGTAGACACACACTCCCACATACAGCTTCAGAGGTATGAAATTATACCACTCCTTCTTACCTAGTATTCCTGTAAGATGTTACAGGTTTTTGTGTGCTGCTGGGGGGTGAGGGCCCCAACCCTTTGTAGAGATTTTTTGTGTGATCCCTAAACATGGAGTCTGTTGTATGCACTTCCTCCATGACATCACCTCGAGCTCACCCTGTCTCAGAAAACAAAATGACAACTAAAGACCTTTCCCTTAAATGTTCACAGTTTGGGGAGATTAGACCAAGGGTGCGTCCCTGAGGGGGAGCTGACCACACCTGTCAGTCTGGAAGAAATGCAAACCCAAACAGCAGTCTTCTCAGCTATCAGATTGGCACCAGAGGGAGGCCTGGGGCACCAGGCACAGGCAGGGCCCTTGTGCCGAGCAGTGCCCCAGGCTGTGAGGCGCGCCATTGTGTAACGTTCCTGAAGGGAAGTTTGGCAATACCTACAAAAACCTTTAAAAAGTGTGAACGCTTTGACTCATCCGTGTACTTCTAGGATTTTATACTTAAGAAATAGCCAGCTGTCTGAGGAAAGCCGCAGGAGTGTGTTCATGACAGTGACAAGCCAGTTGCCATCTCAGTATCCTTACAAAGAGAATGATGACATAAAATCAGATGCACACGAGCTAACGCTACGGCCCTGTGGAGGTAAGTTTGCCAAAGAGGAAGGAGGCTCATGAGAAAAAATGAAAGGAATGAATTAAAATAAACAAATGGGCTGCATAAGGGGGTATAGCTCAGTGGCAGAGCTCTTGCTTAGTGTGTGGGCTCAAACCCCAGCACTAAAATAACATAAGCATACATGGATTTACACTTCACATTCGAAGGAGTGTTGCTATCAGACTGATCCTTCCATCAGGTACAACCATAAACTGGGCATGGTGCCTGTAATTCCAGCATACAGGAGGCTGAGGCAGGAGAATCGATGCACATTTGGGGTCAGCCTATATAATATCAAAACCAACCTGAATTCCATAAAGAGACCCTTTTTCCAAAAACAAAACAAAACAAACAAAAACCTGTAAACTGAGTTTAGTGGCCTATGCCTGTAATCCCAACATTAGGAGACCGAGTCAAGAGGATCACAAATTCAAACCCAACACTCAGCAAGACCCTAACTCTAAAAACACACCCACAACAACAACAACAAAGAAAAACCTGGATCTGGGGATATAGCACAGTGCAGAGGCCCTGCGTCTCATCCCCAGGTACAAATAACAAGGAAAACCCATTGTGGCTGGCCAGGGTGGTGGGTCCCTGTAACCCTAGCCACTCAGAAGTCTGAGGCAGGAGGAATCCCAGCCTGGGCTACATAGTGAGACCCTTATCTAGAAATTAATTAATTAATTAGGTGAAACAATAAATGAAAAAGCCGGGGGTGTAGCTCAGTAGGACAGTGTGTGCTCGTTATACAGAAGGCCGTGGGTTGGACTCCCAGTACCCTCTTCGCCAAAGTAGAACAAGGAGGAACTCTGGATGAATTACTAAAATAAAGCAAGAATATGTCGAATAAACTCAAGGCTACTATTTTGTGGCACATAAAAATTACACAAAATTCCAATTTGACTGTTCACAAGTAGCATTACTGGAACATAGCCATGCTTGTTAGTTTACAGATTGTCATCTGTCCATCCGTGAGGCTCCCACATGACACTGACACAGCTGGGGACAGAGCTGCCTGTGGTGCCTCAGACAGCTGCTCAGCACGCTACGAGTCCCAGGGACACAGTGTTTCATGGTATGTGTGTCTCTGTTCTGTGACATCGTCTCTTTTATTACCATGTCAAAATAAGGAAAGACTATCGGTGTTGAGTTTTTAATGGGGGAGATATTTCACTTGTTTTTTTAAATTTTATCTTTTTTTCTTGCTGTTGTTGGTAGTGGGGATCGAACTCACAACCACACACTTGCAAGGCAGGCACTTATGCCGCTGAACTAAATCGCCAGCCCCCTATTTTTTTAAATTTTGAGATGAGATCTTGCTGTGTTGCCTACACTGATTTTAACTTCTGTGCATAAATAGCTGGGACTGTACAGACATACCACTGCACCTGGCTCTGAATATAGTTGTTTCTCTTCTTCTTCATCTTTATCTTTGACTTTGTCTTAGTCTTCTTTTTGTTTTGAGACATATTCTCACTATTAACTCGGGGTGACCTTGAACTCACTTTGTAACCTGAACCTGCGCTGGCCTTGAATTTGTGGTGATTCTCCTGCTTCAGCCTCCCAAGCCCAGCTTAAATATTGTATTTTTAAGGCACAGTGGAGTAGGAATTATTTTGTTAGCAAATTAGATGACAAAGCATCAAGTTTAATATTTCACTTACTTTTCTTGCTGAGAAAATACCTGACAACCAAAACTAAAGACAAAAGGTTTATTTATTTAGCTCACAGTCTGTAGAGGTTTCAGCCCTTCATTGGCTGCAGCATAAGCTGGCACGGCAGGATCACAAAGAAGAAACAGTTCATGGCAGATAGAAGATAACAAAACAAAAGCAAGCAAGGGACGACCACAGCTCTTTCTGTCCCTTACATCTCATCCAGACTACTCAGGGCGGGTGACACTCACATCCTTGTTCTTAGGCCCTTGAGCTTCCTGTGCCAGGAATCAATTTCAGAGTGACATACTCTAGATCCAGCCATCTTTGAAGAGCCCCACCTAGGACTGCATGGGGATTTGGGGGGACATCTAGATAGAAAGTCTAGCAATTATGCAAACAGCGCCACCTCTGCTGAAAAAATGTATGTCACAAGATGTATGTTACAAGATGACCTGTGCATCATACTCTTCCCTCCTGAAAGGAATCATCAGAAAAACTAGAAAGCTGAAATCAAAATATCTCAGCACAAGCAAATCTCTTTAGTAAGCAGATTTTCTCATATGAAGCAGAGGCATATTTGTTGTCAAGTGAGGAAAACTACTTACCAATGGTTAGCTAAATTGCACTTTTTAGAAACTAATTAAGGTGTGGTGGTGTATGCCTGTAATCCCACCACTCAGGAGGCTGAGGCATGAGGATCATTGGGAGTTCAAGACCAGCCTGAAGTGCACAGTGAGACCTTGTCTCCAAAACAAAACAAAACTAAGTTTAATGGTACATTTTAGGCACACATAAACATCCCACTCACCATGGGGAATTTGTACCTGTGCAGGATATATCTTGATTCTTTTCTTCCCCCCTTTCCCCCACCCACCCTTCAAGTCTTCCTCTCCTCCTTATTTACAAAAGCTCTGTTCCAGTTTCTTTTTTTTTTTTTTTTCTTTTCCCTCCCTTTCCTCCTCCCCTCTTCCTAGTTTCCCATCCCATTGGAGAATTTCGGACTGGCTACAAATAACCCCCCAACTCATCTTTGTTGTCGTTTTTAGGTCATTGCAGTGCTGGGGATCAAACCCAAGACCTCACAGTGCTGGGTGAGCACCGTGCCACTGAGCTATGTCCCCTGCCCCTTCCCATTTGAACATTTTTTTTTTTTGTTTGAGCCCCCATCTGAGAGACAGCACAATCATCAGGGTGACAGTTCAAAACTGTGCCCTGATAATGCACACCTCCTTCTTCCCAGAAGCCCCTGTGGCTTCTCTCTCCCAAAAGTCTGTGCCAAAGCTCAGCCATGTAAAGGTTTACCCAATTTCCCGCACTCTCACAAAATAAATCAGCTCATTTCAGTCCCGGAGCCCTTCCCCCATCAGAGGCTCTATCAGGAAGAACCTGCCCTTTGTCTGCAGGGAGCTGCCACAGCCTTCGAGTGGCGCCTCCCTCCATCCCCATCTTAAACTCTTTTTTTATCTGCTTGCCTTCTCTCTTTAATATTCTGCACTGCTCTAGATTGAGTACAAATCACTTTTTATTTCACAATATCTATTATTCATTTTGGTTGCTATTTTCCCTTTCTGTTTCTCACACCAGAGAAACTATGCTATATTTGCAGGTGTGTCTGATTTGTTTCACTTAAGAGTATGGTCTCAAGGTGCGTCCGTTTACCTAGAAATGTCTCAATATTATCCTTCTTTCTGGCTGAGTCATACTCCATTATATAAAATAACCACACCTTCTTCATCTGTTCATTGGTTGATGGACATTTGGGCTATTTCCAGGATTTGGCTATTACAAACTGCTGCTGTAAACACGAGTGTGCATATATTGCTGTGGTGTGAGGCTTATAACTCTTTTGGGATCATACCAAGGAGGGGAATAGCTGGGTCCAGTGAGACCTCTTGTCTTAGGTTTTTGAGGAACCTCCACACTGATTTCCATGAGTCTACACTTCCAACAATGGAGAAGAGTTCCTTTCCCCATATGTCCTCTAGCATTTGTTATTGGTTGATTTCTTGATGATGGCCATTCTTTCTGGATCGAGATGGAAGCTCAGCACTGTTTTAATTTGCGTTTCTTGACCAGTGATGTTGAACATTTTTCATATATTTATTTGCCGTTTGTATTTCTTCATCAGAGAGGTGTGTATTCATTTCAGATGTCCATTTTTGGATTGGGTCTTTAAACTTGGGAGGGTCCAATTTTTTTTTAGTTCTTTATATATTCTAGATATTAGTCCTTTGTTTGAGGAACAGCTGGCAATAAAATTTTCCCACACTGTGGGGTTGTCTCTTCACTCTATTGGTAATGTTTCTTTTGCTGTGAAAAAATTTTGTAATAAGATGAGATCCCAGCTCCAGGGACACAACTCAGCTGCCTGGCAAGTGTGAGGTTGTAAGTTCAATTCCCAGTACAAAAAGAAAAATGAGATCCCACTTGTTAATTGTTGTTAATTCTGGGGCCAGGGATTCAGCACCTGCCTGGCAAAGTTATGAGTTCAATCCCTAGTCCCCTCCCCGCAAAAATGCTGTTAGTTCTTTGTGATATTCCTGTGCAATCAAGTTTTTGGGTTTTGGGGGGGTTTGGTGGGTTTTTTGTTTTGTTTTGGGTTTTTTTTTTTAAACAAGGTCTCACTATGCAGTTTAGACTGACCTTGAGCTCAACTTTGTAGCCCAGGCTGGCCTGGAACTTGCAATAGTCCCCCTGCCTCAGCCTCCCAAGTGCTGGAGGTTATTATTCGTAAAGTCTTTGCCTACACCATCGTCTTAAGGAGTTCTGCCTATTCTGTCTTTCAGCAGATTTAGTGTTCGTGTTTTAATATTTAGATCTAAAATAAATAAATAAAAATTAAAAAATAATAATATTTAGATCTTTGCTCCATTTTGATTTTAGGGTTTTTTGGGAGAGGTACCAGGGCTTGAACTCAGGACCTCACACTTACCAGGCAGACGTTGTGCCACTGAGCTACATCCCTGGCCCTTGATTTTAGTTCAGTGTATGGTGAAAGATACGGGTCTTAGTAGCTATGGAAATGTATCCAGTGTAACTAAGATTGCTTAGGACAATTAACCTTTCAACATTGCTTGAAGAGTTGAGGACACTGGAAATCACAGTAATCAATTAGAAAACAAATCAAATGATATCAAGTAATTTTTAGAGGCTCTTGGTAAACTGCTGTACACTGATAGCTAATGTTTATTCACAGAGTCAGTGGCAAATTTCAAGTGACTGAAGCATTATTTTTTTTTATTAAAAACACTTTATTACAGTAGAAGACATATTGCCATTCATCTCCCTCAAAAATCCTTCTGAAGGGGCTGGGGATTTAGCTCAGCGGCACTACACACCTGCCTTGCAAGCAGGCAGTCGTGAGTTTGATCCCCGGTACCAATAAAAAGGAAAAAGACAAAAAAAAAATCCTTCCGAAGAATTATTCTTAATAAACAGTCTGGGTAGAACAGCTATAAGCAATATTTCCACAGAAGAAAAGGAGCCCGCTAATTCAGTTCAATCTGTGGTGAAATCTGCTAAGACGTATTACAGCAGTAAACACATGTCGGGTCAGAAAAGGAGTCAGGTGGAAACATTTAGAAAGCTTGTGAAAATGCAAGGTGTTAAAAGGCTGTGGTATCCAGTAGACTGTTCATCACTTTGCAAGAATATTTGAATCTGTTACTTGTCATTGAACAAGGAATATCAGTGGTGAGTTTTAGTCACTCTTGTGGCCTTAACCATCACTGTTGAACAATGTGTGGCTTTGGAATACTTTTTCCTGCACACTTGCACATATGTGCATAGACGTGCACCACCATGCATGGCTACTTAACAAATTAATCTAAAATAGAAAGACAAAACAAGCTGGACATCCAGGCACATACTTATAGCCCCAGTTACTCAGAAGGCCGAGGCAGGAGGGTCCAAAGGTCCAGTCCCATCCAATCAACTTAATAAGACCCTGTCTTAAAAAGAATGAAACAAAAAAGGGCTGGTAATGTAGCTCAGGATCTGGGCTCAGTCCCTAGTGTCACAAAGAATAACTAATTTATTAATTTTAAAAAAGAAGGAAGATAATAAAACAAGTGTTGATGAGGATGTGGAGAAATGAAAGCCTTGGTACACTGTTGGTGGCAGTGTAAAATGGCACAGCTTCTTTGGACAGAAAGCTGCCAGTTATCACAAGACTAACCATGTGACCCCAGGACCCCAGAGTTCTACTTCGGGGCAGACATCTCAGAGCATTGAAAACACAGATTAACCTAACAGCGGTGGGGAGTGTCCACAGCAGCTGCCACATCCTCAGCAGTGACCCCTAACGTTCACATGCTGAGGCTATGACCCCAGGGCAGCTCTCAGTGCAGGTGAGTTAGGATGAATGAGGGTGCACCCTGATCTGATAGGATCTGTGGTGTTAGTAAGAGGAGAAAGAGCTGTGTGTCTGTCTGTCTGCCTGTCTCCTCTCTTTCTTCCTTTTCCCCTCACTCTCTGAACACACACAAGGAAACATCTTCATGAGCGCACAGCAAGACAGCAGCAATCTTTCATGCAGGAAGGAGCCCTCACCAGAAGCCACCCTGCCCTTACCCTAATCACAGACTCCACTTCCGGAACTGGCAGGAAGTGACTTTCTGCTCTACAACTGCAGAGTCCATGGCAGTGTGTTATGGTCACCTGAGCTGACAGAGAGAACAGTGTTATCCATAAGAGCTGCATAAGCAGGGGACTGGGAACCGGAAAGGCTGGGGCATAGCTTGGTGGCAGAGCACTGGCCTAGATGCCCTAGGCCCTGGGTGCCACCCTACACTAACTGATGTGTCTAGACTAATACGAGACCCAGCAGGCTCTAACATAAGGAGAGTAGTGTTACTAGTGGAGTCAAGTGGGGCAGTCTGTAATGATTAAGGGGGAGGTTAATAATTCAAAACTTGTATTTACCTAATAACATAGCTCCAAAACACATACAAAGAACACAATTAAAAGAGAAATGGGCACAATATTCATAGCAGGTCCTCCTCATCTTCCTTCCTCTTCTTCTTTTGCCTGTAATGGAGATTAAACCAAGCGCATCATACTCCCTGGCAAGGACTGTACCACCAAGCTACACGCCAGCTTTTTTTTTTTTTTTTTTTTTTTGTCTTTTTCCTTTTTATCGGTACCAGGGATCGAACTCACGACTGCCTGCTTGCAAGGCTGGCACTTATGCTGCTGAGCTAAATCCCCAGCCCCGCCAGCCTTTTTTATTTTATTTTATTTTACTTTGAGACAGACTTCTGCTGTTTTTTAGACTGGCCTTAAATTTGCAATCTTCCTGCCTCAGCCTACCCAATAATTGGAATTATAGCTGTGTGCCATCATGCTGGCCAAAATACACTTTTTGTTTTGTCTTTCTGTCCTTTTGTCTTTGTGAGACAGGTTCTTTCTATGCAGTTTAGGCTGGCTCTGAGCTTACTTTGTAGCACAGGCTGGTTTTGAATTAGCAACAATCCTGCTGCATCAGCCTCCTGAGTGCTGGGATTATAGGCGTGCACCACCATGCCTGGCTAAGGTAATATACTTTTTTTTTTTTTTTGGTACCAGGGATCGAACTCACAACTTCACGCTTGCCAACCAGGCATTTATACCACTGTGCTAAACCCCCAGCCCAGGTTTTAAAGAGAGATGGAATTTTTGGACATGGTGCCACATACCTGTAATCTCAGCATTCAGGAGATTGAGGCAAAAGGATCACCATGAGTTCAAGGTCAGTTTGGAATACATCGTGAAACTGTGCCCTATGCCCTACAAAAAAAGTAAAAAAAAAATATTTTGAACAATTTCACTAAGAAATCTGAAAATGTAAATGAATGGACAAATCCCCTATATTCAATTTACCAAAACTAACATAAGGCAAACTGAATAGTTCTTTTAATATTAAAGAAATGATATCAATAATTTAAATTTCTCCCACTATATGAATACCATACTCAGATGGCTAGGTTAATTAAGTCTCTTTTTTTTGTTCAGGTTTGTTGATTTTTCTTTTTTGGTGCTGTGGATTAAACCCCGGGTCTTCACACTGAGCTACATCCCCAGCCTTTGTTTTTAAATTTTGAGACAAGGTCTTGCAAAGTCACTAGATTGCCCAGGCCATGCTTGAACATGTGATCCTCCTGCCTCAGCCTCCCAGAGTGCTGGGATTTCAGATGTGCATCACCCCATTCATATTATAGCAGGAGTTTCTAGCAGATTCAACAAGGTAAGAAAAATAATTAAAAAGTATATGAATTAGGAGGGAGGAAATATGTGTTATTTTCAGACAACATGATTGTAAGAAATCTTTTGAATTATGGAGAATCTATTAGATTTAATAAGCGACATTAGCAAGATCACTTGATAGAAGATTAATAGAACAAAAATCAATCATATTTCAGCATAAAACCGAAATAAAAAAAACATTATTTAGATAACATCAAAGTTTTTTTTTTTTGTTTTTTGGGGTTTTTTTTTTTTTTTTTTTTTTGTCTTTTCCTTTTTATCGGTACCAGGGATCGAACTCATGACTGCCTGCTTGCAAGGCAGGCGCTTATGCTGCTGAGCTAAATCCCCAGCCCCGATAACATCAAAGTTTACCAAATTCCTAGAAATAATTTCAACAAAACACCCATAAATCTGATACACAGAAAAATCATCAAAGATGGAAATTAAAGAGGACCTCAGCTAAAAGTAAAAGGAATGTTCCTCATCAACTAGAAAATTTAATATAAAATTACAAATCCTTCCCAAATTGATGTGTAGATGCAGTGCAGAACCAGTAACAAGTTTACAGCAGGACTGGCCACACACATCTGTAATCCCGGCAGCATTGGCATCTGAGACAGGATCGAAAATTCAAGGCCAGTCTGGGCAGGTTAGCAGGACTCTGTCTCAAAATTTTAAAAAAAAAATTTTTTTTGGAGGCAGCATCTCGCCTCATAGTTCTGCCTAGCCTCGAACTCACAGCAACCCTCCTGCCTGAGCCTTAGCTAGGATTACAAGTGTGTATGCATCACCACACCCAGCCTCAAAATAAAAGTTAAGAAAAGCGCTGTGGGTTTGATCCCCCAGAAAGACTGCAAGTTAGAGCTCAGCCTTGACAACTGAAAGATTTAGTCAGCCTTTCTCAAAACAAACACACAACAGATGTAGAAAGGAGCTGGGGAGGTTGCAAAGTGTGAAGGTTCTGGGCTCATCCAGCAGGACGGGAGAAGAGGCCAGCTGCGTTTTGCAGCGGTGCAACCAGCAGAGCCTGGGGCAGGCCAGTGCCTTCCTCCAGCTGCTTTTCCTAACCTCATGCATCTTTGGTTTCGTGGGCCCTCGCTGGGACAGCAGAGGACCTGTGCAGTGAAGGTCCCGCCCTAGCTCTGCCCTGGGCCCTGTCCCGGCCTAGTCCCCAGGGCAGGCAGCCCAGGACTCCCCAAAGCCTCCGTGTCGGCCCGCGCACCCCCTTCCTGTCCACTGCTCCACGCGGTGTTGAGGCTCCGTCTCGGGGTGCCAGGACATCTCTCTGATGGCATTCATTCCTGGAACTGTGGTCCTCGACATACTGAAAAACATAATGGTAATAACATTTACATTTGGGGCTTTTATTTTTTTGGAGACACGATCTCTCCATGTAGTCCAGACCAGCCTCGAACTCTGGGATTCTCCTGCCTCAGTCTCTTTCCTAAATGCTGGGATTACAGGCATGCCCTGCAGCTAAAACAATTATTGAGTAGAATTACCTAGGCTGGCCTTGAATTTTCCATCCTCGTGCCTTGGCTGTCTCTTCCCTCCAGTAGGTTAGAGTCACAGCCAGGCAAAGGTTGGTCTCCTCCCCCTCTTCTTCCTCCTCTCCCCTCCTCTCCTTGTCTTCCTCCTCCTCTTCTCCTTTTTGTGGTGCAAGATTTGAGCCCTTCACACTGAGCTATATCCCCAGTCCAAAAATCCACCACCACCACCCCCCCCCCCCCCCCCCGTACTGAGGATTGAACCCAGGGCATGACACTGAACTACACTTCCAGCCTTTTTAAAAATTTGAATTGGGAGATAGGACCCTGCTGTGTTGCCCAGGCTGGGCTCAGACTTGTGAGCCTCCTGCATCAGCCTCCCAGAGTACACCACATCTGGCTCCAGAGATTTATTAAATAGACTCAAAAGTATTAACTAGAAAGGAGAAAAAATGATAAGCTGGACTACATTAAATTTAAATTTTTCCCTCAAATGATGTCATTATTAGATTTATTTTTTGTCTTTTTTTTTTTTTTTTTTTTTTATCGGTACCAGGGATCGAACCCACGACTGCCTGCTTGCAAGGCAGGCACTTATGCCGCTGAGCTAAATCCCCAGCCCCTCATTATTAGATTTAAATTGCAAGCCACAAACAAGATGAAAATTTTGCATCACACGTGTCTGACAAGAGACTCAGCCTCAGAATCTGTAAAAAGATTCCCAAATGCGCAGAAACAGACAACCCAAGAGCACAGTAGACAAAAGATTTGAACAGGCATTTCATACATGGATATATATTAAATAAGCAAGTAACATATAATAGGCATTCAGCCAGGTGTGGTGGTGCACACCTGTAATCCCAGCACTCAGGAGGCTGAAGCAGGAGAACCACATAAGTTCAAGGCCATTCTGGAATATATAGTGAGACCCTGTCTCAAAAACAAAACAAAACTAATAGTAATAATAAAAAGACAGTAATTAGGGAAATATAAATTCAGATCATAATGAGTAGCTAATAGACACCCACCAGCACAGTGAAGCTATTAAAATATAGTTTGATGATACCAGGTATGATTAATACTATGAAACATAGAAGCTGCATTGCATTTCCAGTAGGGATTTAAAGTGATATACCCAAGCCGAGGATTTAGCTCAGCAGTGTAAGCACCTGCCTGGCAAGGTCCTGAGTTTGATCCCCAGTACCAAAAAAAAAAAAAAAAAAGTGATATATCCATTTCACAGTGCACAAAAACTCATTGACTCTATCTATTAAAGTTGAACAAACGCAGAGGCCACAACCCAGCAAGTGTTCTTCCGTGGGTCCACAGCCAGCCATCCACGTTCTCCAGGAAATAGAACCCACAGATGGGTGAAACCAACCATGGATGGGAATATTTGGGAGAAAAATTGCCCTGTGTCATTATTTTTTTCTTGCCATCGTTCCCTGAACGATCCTGTGTAACAACTATTTGCAGGGCATCTGCAGTGGGCTCATCAGGTCTCTCAAGGAACCTAGACTCGATCTAGGGCACCAGGAGGCTGTGTGGAGTCTTTTGTGTGAGACTTGCCCATAGGCACAATTTGGTATCTGTGAAGTGTCCTGGGCTGTTCAGATGTCTGCTCCTCATTTAACGACTGAGTCCCTGTTTTGCAACAAGGTTGTTAAATGAATTGGTTGCTAAATGAGGAATTACATATGGTATGTACATTAGAGTTTTTAGAATTAAGAAATGGTCAAAGGAAACTCCGTCTTATGACTTCACTTTTATCTGTGTAATTCTTCCGTGCAGTACTGTGATGTGTAACAGAACATAAACTACAGTAATGTACGGGCAGTACAATCAACAAAACTTATAGTAGCATATAAACGGTGTATTGTACAAAAAGGGCACTGGGACTCTATAAATAAGATGTACAAACTGGGGATTTAGCTCAGTGGTACAAGTGCCTGCCTGGCAACTGTGAGCTCATGAGTTCAATCTCTGGTACCAAAAAATAAAAAAAATTCAAACAAGGTATACAGAACTGTACCCAAAACAGGTGAGGTGTAAGCCTGAACAGTGCACTTTGGCGAGAAGTCAGAACGTCATTAAACAATGAATGCGCGTCCTCAAGGGAAATAAGGTCAGACATGCAGTGTGCGCCTGTAATGTGAGGCTGAGGAAAGATCACAAGTTCAAGCCCAGCCTGGACAGTTTAGGCTTAGTAAGACTCTATCTCAAAGTAAATTAATATTTTAAGAAGGGCTGTGGATGTCAAGCTCAGGGCAAAGGCTCTGCAAAAACTAAAAACAAGCCTCTAAGAACTCTTGTCTTTACCTCCATAGCCTTGTAGTCTGCAGGCCCTTCCTCCTGGTTTTGTTTGCTGGCGACAGTTCTCTCCATCATCAATTTTTTTTTTTTTTTTTTTTTTTTTGTCTTTTTGAAACAGGATCCTGCTATGTGGTTCAGGCTGGCCTGGACTCACTATGTAGCCCAGGTTGGCCTCGAACTCAAGGCAAGCCTCCTGCCTCAGCCTCCCAAGTGCTGAGATTACAGGTGTGCACCACCATCAGTGATTAAATCAATCACTGATTTAAAAGCTCCCAGTCATTGTAGAGTTCCAATGGGCCTTTTCTTACTAACTCAGAGGCTCCAGGTCCCTGTCTTCAGTCTCTCCTGGGACCAGTCAGGCCAAAGCAGCGGCAGCAGCACCCTAACTCGGGCCAACCACCCACCTCAGCCTATTTGCTCCACAACATCACCTCGAGGCACCAGGTGGATCTGGTGCATTTGTGGGATTATGATTCACAATGCAGGAGGAGGCAGTGGCAAATTCAGATTCATGATAAAGAGGGGTTGAGGGGGCCCGAGGCGGCTGCTCAATGAATTCTCCCTCAACTCAGCCCAAGTTCCAGGAGGGCAGCAAGGTTTCCTTTTGCTTCTTTCTACAGGGGTGCTAGATACCGAGCCAGGGCCCTGCGCATGTGCCCCGCCTCTGAGCCACACCCCCAGCCACTGTGTCACTTTGATTTTCCTCATGGCTGGGTCCCCAGTGCCTCTCTCATGCACAGTGCCCGATGCGTAGCAGGTACACGGTTAGTCCCTGCCACATGCGTAAATCCACAACTGAAGAGCGGCCCTGGTTATGTCCGTGTTTCTCAGATGGCGCAAACCTACTTTATGACACCACGTTCGCTAACTTTGCTTACTAACAGCTCCTGCCCCAGTGCTAAGTGTGCAGAGGGTTAGCCTATGCCATGGAGCCACCAGCCCTGAGGTGATGTGCAGGGACAGTGCCGGCTGCCCTCTGGGCCCCAGCCTCTCTCTCTGCCTCCACCCTTGCTGTCCCCGCCAGTTCTTCCACCTGACTTGTTGGCTCCATGTGTCTCCTGGACTCTTAAAGACTGAGAGAGGGGAGAGTAATTCACCCTTTTCTTCAGCTGAGACCAGCTGGAGATTTCCTTGAAAGGTCTCCCCACAGAGGCAGAACACTTAGCATGCATTAGGTCCTGGGTTCGATGCCCAGTTCTGGAAAGAAAGAAGTGTGGAGTTTTGCATGTGGAATGTCCCGAAGGGCCCATAGGTTGAAGACTTTGTGTCCAGCTTAGGCCAATGAGCAAGAGTGGAGACTGAGAGGCAGGGGCTATTGGATCCTTGAAGAGGACCATGGAGTTTTGGTTCCTTCTTTTCCTCTGTCTGAGTTACTTTTCTTGCTGCTAAGACAAAATACCCAACACCCAAAGTTAAGGGAGGAAAGTTTATGTGACTCACAGTTTGTGGAGGTTTCAGTCCATCACTGACTGGCTCCCGGGCAGGCTGGCAGGGCAGAGGGGAAACAGTTCATGGTGGGCAGAAGGTAGTAAAGCAACAGGGGATGACACGGCTCTCTCTGTCCCTTACATCATCTCCAGGCTACTGAGAGCAAGTGGCATTCACATCCTTCATCCTAGTGCCCTTGAGCTTAGCGCTGTACCAGGAATTGATCCCAGCGTGACAAGCTCTAGATCCAACCACCTCTGAAAAGCCCCATGTAGGACCGCATGAGGTTTGGGGGACCATCTAGACACAAGCCATAACAGCCTCCCTTCCACGTTCTGGCCACAAGGGGAGTAGCTTGGTTCTGCCATATGCATTGTGCAATGATGATCAGAGACGGAAACCTCCAGGCCAAGAGCCACAATCAACCTTTTCCCCTCTAAATTGAACTATGTCAGGTATTTGTTACATGAATGGAGAACTGACATTGATCTTTAAGTAGGTAATCAAGATAAAGTAATAACAAGAACACTCAAGTGGTTAAAGCATAAAAATGGAAGGTTTATAAAGCCTGGAGTTTTATTTTTTTATCGGTACCAGGGATCAAACTCATGACCGAGTGCTTGCAAGGCAGGCGCTTATGCCGCTGAGCTAAATCCCCAGCCCCAAGCCTGGAGTTTTCACCCCAAAGTCTTGCCATGATCATATTTTTTTCTTTCTTTTTTTTTTTTCTTTTCGTTTTTATTGGTACCAGGG
Source organism: Cavia porcellus (assembly GCF_034190915.1). Taxonomy (NCBI): domain Eukaryota; kingdom Metazoa; phylum Chordata; class Mammalia; order Rodentia; family Caviidae; genus Cavia; species Cavia porcellus. Next base: position 37,462,920 of record NW_026947501.1, on the reverse strand, counting down.
ATTGAACTCATGACTGCCTGCTTGCAAGGCAGGCGCTTATATTGCTGAGCTAAATCCCCAGCCCCCGATGATCATATTTTTTGTTTGTTTGATTGGTTGGTTTTCTGAGGCAGGTTTGCACTATATATTCCATGCTGGCCTTGGGTTTGCAGTGGTCCTCCCATCTCAGCTAGCTCCCGAAGCGCTGAGATTACAGGTGCGTACCATGTGCCTGGTTAGATAACCATGTTCTTTGAAAGGTTTATTAAATGTTTAATGACATGGAACTTTTAAATGGTTAAACTTTGGGTGGCTGTGATACTTGAGAAGTAAATTAATTCACTGTTCTTTTTGTTTTGAGGGGGATGTTGTTTGAGACAGGGTCTTACTGCGTATGCTGGCTTTGAACTTACAGCGATCCTCCTGCCTCAGCATCCCTGAATGGCGGGATTACAGGTGTGTGCCACTATGCCCAGCTGTAATGTTCATTTGTAAACTCTTTCAAGTCCAATTTTGTGCTAGTTCTAAAATAGCTGGACATGGTGACACATGCCTATAATCCCAGCACTTGCAAGGCCAAGACAGGAGGATTTCTGTGAATTCGAGGGCAGCCTGGGCCACACAGTGAGTTCAAGACCAGCGTGGACTACACAGTGAGACTCTGTCTCAGAAAAGTAAACAAACAAAACCTACTACTGTTTTTTAGTAAATAGAATATATGTAGGCACCTTCATTTCTTTGTGGATTTAGCTAATATAGTTTAACGTCATTAAATGGCAAATGAGGTGTAAGGTGCAGCGTGTATTTCTGTTCTAATCTGGCGTGACTCCTTGCAGCAATTACCAGTGGTTCTAACAACACATAAAGAATGGAAGCGAGGTGGGGTGGGGTGAGGATTACTGTTGTCCTGGCTATCTTGACTGTAGAGCCCAAGGTGATCTACCTTTTTCTTTTGGGATTTCTTTCACCAACAATTAATTACCTGGAGAAAGCTTTTCCTGATTGGTTTTTTGGAGTAACTGTTTTTGAAGCAATCAATATTCCTTCCAGGTTACCTGAAACTTTCTGAGCGTGTAGCAACAGTTTAATATAGAGCAACAAACACACGTGAAGGTCTTTTCAGCCTGCTGCAAGCCTGTTCATGACAGATCCATTGTGGCCGTAGTGAGCTTTTCCAGCACATCGTTTTGTCTTTTTGAAAATATAGAATTGGGGCTGGGGATTTAGCTCAGCGGCATAAGCGCCTGCCTTGCCAGCGCGTGGTTGTGAGTTCAATCCCCGGTACTGATTAAAAAAGAAAATACAGAATTAAATCATCTTATGGATGGGTTAAGATCTGAGCAAGAGCACACAGCCTACTTATTTCACAAGTTAAAGAATTTTCCCAGCTATAAAAATCGCGCTGAATCATCCCAATAAATGGTTATTAAGTGTTCTTTGAATTTAAAAAATAAAGTTACGCAATAAACTCATCTTTCCTGTTGCTATAAACATGGAGAGCGTAGTAAGTGGGAAAACATGAGGATCTGAGTTTGAATCTGGGTCTGATGATTGCTGTGACTCAGGACCAGCAAACTCAGGGGCCTCGAGCTTGCTTATTTCAAGTCTGAGGCAGGAAAACAGAACCAGGGGGTACCCTGCTTGGCCTCAGTCATACAGAGTAGCTGGAAAGACACAGCGTCCTGCGGGGGAGATCCCAGCACGCTCTGCGATGAGGAGATGACAACTCTCCAGGGTGTTTCATTACTTATCCCTTACCATTTCTTCCTGGCAAATCAAGTTGCCTTCTCAGTTTACTATGGATTTTCTGGCTTCTAACCATGTTCCGTTATTATTCTTGGAAAAATGACTTTTGCTTTATTTTTCTTTGTGATTTTGAAATAAGAGAGGGCCCCTCGCCCTTTTCTCTAATCACAGTGTAAGTAGAAAAGTGCTAAAGTAGGGGGACACGCCTTACACACACACACACACGCGCGCACACACACACACACAAATACAGAGTTTGACAGAGTTAGCTTTTGCCCTAAGATCAGCTAGATTCTGGCATTAAGTTTTCACGTCTTGTCATCTTTGGTTGGCCGGTTGTTGGAGTGGGTGACTGAATAATTCACTCGCTGCACAGTCCAGCCTGGTCTCAAACTCATCATCCTCCTGCCTCAGCCTCCTGAGTGCTAGGATTACTGACATGCGCCACTACGCCTGGTTTTCATCTTTAGCATTTAAAAAGGTACTAATTTGTTGTTTTGTAAATTACGGAAGATGTATTTGCCACCCAATATATCAGTCTGACGCTGTAGCCACCAAGCAGTGAGATGCACAGCTTTCTGGAGGTGAACAGGAACCCCCCATGGAACTTTTACCTTCCAGTGCGTGTGTGTGTGTGTGTGTGTGTGTGTGTGCACGCGCGTGTGAATGTGCGGACAGAGCCGAAAGAAAAGCTGAATTTGTAGCGTTGCAAAAAATAGTCTCTCCTATGGGGAGCTGTGAACGGAACAAGACTTTAGATTTGCCCAGATTGAGGTGGGGGCCAGATCTGTGTCCTACACGCATTAGTCACTGGATGTGGGCTGCCACCAAAACGGGGACAAAACCATGGGCAGGGCAGATAATCCCTCCCTTGCCCACAGCAATTTCTAGGGAAGGATCCAGCTGCGGCCAAGGCTCCTGGCGGCCGGGGAAATGGGTCCCTCAGCCCTGAGGGGTTCTGTGTGGCACACCGCAGCACCGCAGCTTTCCCCTTGCACCACTTGGATCTGCCTTCTCTGTGCAGTTAATTCATTCCATCTGGGAATGGCTCCAGGGCTCTGAATGATCTTCTTTCCTGGGAAAAGTCTGAGCTAAAGGTTATTGGGACAGACCTCAGCCCCGCTGCGCCTGCTTGTCTCCAGCAGTCTCCCCGCTCCAGGATGCACGCTGGCCTGGGAGTCTGGGTTTCTCTCGCTCTGTGATAATGCCTCTGCTCATCCAGATGGTTTGTCCAATGCATGGCCTGGACTTTCACAAGTAAGTGGCCTGCATGGTGGGCAGCACGCTCTCCTGAGACTGTAGGTGTTTCTCTCCACCATTTGCCATAAACACTGGACCAGAAGGACCAGGAGATTTCTCAGTAGATCACCTGCCACCTGAATGTGAAACGCACCGTCTCCCATCACTGTCCATCCACAGCAGCCCTGTCTCCCTCTGATAGTAAGGATCCGTTAATTAGCCATGATGGGAGGGTGGCTGCTAACCTCTTGGCAAGGGGTGACAGCTACAGGGGACTATCACTGTGTCCCCTGGCATCTCTCCAGGAGCAGAATCTCAAGACCTTAAATTGGAAGGGATGGGAAATGCAAGTTGTGAGTGACTCCTGTCTTTTCTCCCGGGGACATGACGTCAGTCATTGGTTATGGTACATATGGCATTCTGAATGACAGTGCTCTTCCCTTGTTGAAAATGGCCTATAGCTGTGGCGTCAGCCATAGGGTCGGATGACTGGTCCGTCACTTGATCTTCTGGAAGCTCCCAGGCGGTGTGGGGCACACCGTGGACTAGCGGATCCTACCGTCATGTGATCATCACCACCCTCTCTCGCTGGTTTCTCAGTTAGAGGCAAGGTGGGCAGAACTCCATGCTGGTGGATCATCCTGGGCGTCCTCAGTCTGAGCACTGTGCCGGGTTCTGCAGGCAGAAAAGACAGGACTGTCTAGAACCTGGGTTTATTCCAGCTTATTGAAGCAAAGAGTACAGGGAAGCCAGTAATCATCTTGGCTCCATGTGGCCAGGCTGGTCTCCCTGGGGGATGAATGACACTGGGCCACTCTGGTCTCTGCTGCGGCCGGCAGGTGGGCACCGGGGCAGTAGCTACATCAGCCTCACCGCAATGACTCTTCCTGAGCTGGGCGTCCTAGTCCTGGGTGGGCGCTAACAGACCCTGCTGACCTCAACTGGCTGAGTCATTCTGTCCCTTTTCTGAGTTTGGATGCTCTCATGTGGAGAACAAAAGGCAGAAAGACGTCCACACGTTTGCTCTCCTCCTTAGCTCCACCTGTGGAGACCAAGAGATGGCAAGTGAGAACCTACAGACCAGATGCATGTATTGCCTGTTTCGTGAATAAAGTTTTACGGAAACCCAGCCATGGTCATTTATGGACAGATCGAATCTGATTGCTTCTAAACAACAGCAGCCCTATGCCATTGTACCAGAAACCGTATGAGCTATGAGTTTGAAATGTTTGCTCTGACCCTTTACAGGAAAAGTTCAGACTCTTGTTTTGTTTAGTTTCTATGTCTGGGTCTCACTGCATGATCCAGGTCTGGAACTCATTAAGTTGTCCAGGCTGGCCTCGAACTGTGATCTTCCTCCCTCAGCCTCCTGAGCAGCTGGGATTACAGGTATGTACCACCGTGCCTGGCTACTACTAAGATTTTAAAATAGACTGCTGCTGCCCACTTAACCTGGTGACTTGGTAGGTGTGGCAGAAATCAGCTCGTGTTGGGCATCTCTGACCACATGGTCGCTTGGTATCTTGTAATCATCTGTTTCATCTCTGTTATGGCCCAAGAAAATGCCAAGAACTGCTTAGAGAGGGATATATAGCTGTCTGGGGTTCGTAGGACATTCCTCAGAGGCCTTTCTCCCATGTACAAACCTCTAATATCACAAAGCCTCCTGGGCCACCTGGCCTAAATTGCAGGGTTTCTTGGGATGCAGTATGAACCATTTACAGAGCCTTTTCTTGCTCTGGGTCTCATTCAAAATTGTCAGCCTTACCAAAAACACACACACCCCAACTGTCAGCCTTTTGACTGAGTACACATCTGTAATTCCAACACTCAGGAGGCTGAGGCAGGAGGATTACCATGAATTTAAGGCCAGCTTGGGGTACACAGTGAGTTCAAGGTCAGCCTGAGTCCCTATAACATAGTTGGTACATTGTGTCAACTTAAGGTCAGAAGTTTAAGTGATTCAGCAGGGGGCCAGTTTGTAATATTCTCAGCCTGTGCAAGAGGAGGCTTGCAGCTGGTGTGAGTGCTACGCCCACTTGAGAGAAGGACCCTGCATACAATAGAAGGCAAATGAGGAGGGACTGATTGCTGGTTCTTCAGAGGAGCCCCCAGGCTTCATCTTCAGCTTGGACATCAGCTTCTGGATTTCAGCACAGACCGTTCAGCTTCCGCCTGGACCGACACTTCAGCATTCAGTCTCAGACCCATCGGCCTCCTGACCGCGGACTTGCACGAGACACTGGTGAGCTCCAGCCCTTGTGCTGGACCCTCCAGCCTCCAGTGTGCAGACACCCTCTGCATGCTTCCTCATCTGACTGTGGCTGACCACTGTAAGCCAGTCTTGCAATTTCTTAGACACTTGTGTATCTCGTATTATCTCTGTTTCTCTAGTAAACTCTGACTGACCCTGTCTCAAACGAACACTGTCAGCCTTTGGTGTGCTCTACTAAACAAGCCAGCACAGTTTCCCCCAGGACTCTGCATCCAGCTCCAGGACCAGAGAGGCTTCTGAGAATTGTGCTTCCTGCTCAGCAGGTTCCTAACTGATGTGCTTGGCCCAGAACCCTCCTCACCGCCCACTCTCAGGAGAGCACAAGTCTTAAAGGCCCCAGAACACTGACCCCTTCTTGCTCACATGCTCCAGTTACACGATGTCACTGACCTAAGGGACCAATGTGACACTCTTCTGGCTCTCAGCTGGTCAAGAGCTACCTGTGGGCTATCTCACAACAGCCTTCAGGGTGTAAACCAGAGCCGCAAAATCTTCGATGTTGCTCCCTTCCTGCAGTGGGGCCTGGTTTCTCTTCTCTCATGGATGAGGGACATGCCTGGGACACATTAGCTGTCACAAGCCACCAATGGACAGGTCTATGGGATGATGGGGGACTGAGGCTCCCTGCCAGCAGTCATGCAAATAAGTCATCTTGGAAGTCAATTTTTTTTGGTCTTTTTGAGACCAGTCTTTCTATGCAGTTCAGGCCAGCCTTGAGCTCACTTTGTAGCCCAGTCTGATCTCAAACTTGCAACGATCCTCCTGCCTCAGTCTCCCAAGTGCTGGGATTATAGGCATGAGCCACCACCCTCAGCAGAAGTCAATTCTTTAGCCCTATTGAGGTCCTCAGAGGTCAGACTTCTGAGGATTGGCAGACATCTGGCTGCAACTGTTAGAAATGCTGAGCTTAGCACTCAGGAGGCTGAGGCAGGAGGGTTGCCACAAGTGCAAGACCACCCTGGGCTACATAGTGAGTTCAAGTCCAGCCTGCACTGCATAGCAAGACCCTGTCTTAGAGAGAGAGAGAGAGAGAGAGAGAGAGAGAGAGAGAGAGAGAGTGTGTGTGTGTTAAAGAAATGCTGAGTCTAACCATACAGCGAAGCCTCTCTGTCTTCCAGATCCGGAAACACTGAGGCAGTGACGTTGTTGTTATCTGCCCAGGGCCTCCTGAAGCCTGCAGGAGCTCAACGTGTGCACCCGTGCAGCCCGGGGTGTGAGACCCCCTCGGTCACAGCGCTGGCAGGGCTCCCACGAGGCTGCTGTGCGGACCCGAGTTGGTTACCGCGGGCGGTGGAGGGTTTGCCCACGGCGCAGCCTGGCTCTGGTTTCTGACTGCTCCTCCTCATCCCCGCGTCCCCCTCTCCTTCCCGGCACACAGCCTTGGCCCGCTTTCAGGGCACCCGCAACAAGATCGTATCAAAGAGGCATCGACAGCACTCCCATCTGAGTGCAGATGTAAAATCTACCGAGGGTTAGCGTCTTATCTCACCGAATGTGGAAAGACAAACGTCGGGGATAATGCCTGCTATGATTTACCATCACTTTGGGAGTGTAAGCCAAACAAACTGTACAAGAAAAAGCATGTTAGACCAGAAACGTAACTAAAAAGGAAGAGATAAAATGCTCCCTGCTTGTAGATAACATAATTGCTTGTGTGAACACTCAAGAGGACTGAGAGGAAAGCCAGCAAAACCAAAAGCCATCCCTAAGGTGAATGTTATCATTACGCATATCTAAAATGTGCCAACACAAAATGTAAAAAACATAAGCAAAGTTAGGGAAGTACCAGGAGAGAAAAACCAACATGTAAACTGGGCAGAGGGGCACAGTCCTATGATTCTAGCATTCTGGGAGGCTGAGGCAGGAGAATCGTTAGTTTGAGCCCTGCTCAGTGCTAAGGCCCTGGGTTCTCAGAACCAAACAACAACAACAACAACAATAAAAAAAACAGCATGTAGAAGTCAATCAATGTATTTCTTTATAAGTACTAAGTAATTAGAAAATATAAAGAAAAAGATCAATTTGAAATAGCAACAAAAAAGTAAAATATTTAGTGTAGACCAAAGACAAATGTGCAAAGCCTATATTGTACAATGTGGATGCACCTGGAGACCACAGCGGTAAGTGACACAAATGAGACACACAAGCTTGAATGTTGCTTCTCTTACATGAGAAGCTCAAAGTATAAACAATGAGCAAAACAAAAGACAGACAATATAACAGGAAGGAGGCAGGCAGATCTTTCTCAGATAGGAGCAGGATCAAGAGCTGGAGGGAGGAGAGGCCAGGCGAGGGAGGCGGGTGCAGGGGCGTGCTGTGGACACGGGCCAGCTCCACACAGGAGAGCAATCGTGCGGACTGCAGACATGCACTGAGGAAACGCCCGTAGCACTCGGGAGGCTGAGGCAGGAGGATCACTGTGAGTCTGAGGCCAGCCTAGGCTACAAATTCAAGGCCAGCCTGAATTGCATAGTGAAGCCTTGTCTCAAAAAGACCAAAAAAAAAAAAATTCCTTAGGAAGAATAAACAAACAAGAATAGCTAGTAAAATCCTTTCATAAAGAGACATGTGGAGACTAGCTCTCGGAGACATTAGATCATTGTAAAGTTTCTATAACTGAGAGAGGTTTGTATTGACATGTGGGTAGACAGCCTGACGGGACAGAAGCCAGAGTCTGGAAAGAGGCCTGAGAGCCGAAGGAGACGTGGGCCGTGATAAGGGATGCGTCTCACAGTGGCGGGGAAGACAGACATTTATGCAAATGGCACTGGAACAGCTGTGTATGCTTGTGGGGAAAGACTGCGTGGGATCCAGGGTCCACACACACCAGGGTGTGGACAAATGAGCAAAGGGCCTGATGGGAGAAAGGAAAATACATGCGTACCAGACAGGAATGTGAGCGAATTAATCTCAGCCTCTTCCTTCTCCCCCTCCTTCTCTCTCTCTCTCTTTCTCTCTCTCTCTCTCTCTCTTTCCCTCTCTCCCTTCCCACACCTTCCTCTTCCAGAACTAGGGGTTGAACTTAGGGTCTTCACACTGAGGTACAGCCCAGCCCTTTTATTTTTTTATTTTTTTATTTTTGGTCTTTTTTCATTTTTATCGGTACCAAGGATCGAACTCACGACTGCCTGCTTGTAAGGCAGGTGCTTATGCCGCTGAGCTAAATCCCCAGCCCTCAGCCCTTTTATTTTGATATTGGGTCTTACTAAGGACGCAAGCTGGGTTTGACCTTGCCATCCTCCTGCCTCAGCCTCCCAGGGCCAGACTTGTGAATGTCCTTAGACAGGAGGTGAGCTGAACATCGACAGCTTTAAAAATGAGATGCAATGGGCCAGAAACTTAGCTCAGAAGCACAAGCGCCTGCCTGGCAAGTGTGAGGTCATGAGTTTGATACCCAGTACCAAAAAAAAAAAACAAAAAAAAAGAATCAGACTCAATGGTAGAAAGCATTGGTAACTTATACACCACGAATGCAGCAAGCTTTTGCAGGGACAGGAGGGAGGGGGAGAGAAGTGTTCAAAGACAAGCAGTCGTGATCAGGGTCTGAGGACTCACAGTCAGTGCTGACGCTCCTAGTACAGGAAGAGCTCCTCAATGTAGAGAGCAGAACGGCAAATGGGAAAGTCACTCAGCTTCTTCACCACCGTGAGGAAGTGCAAGTTGGAACTGCCCTGAGATAGTTTCCCCTCCTATCAGATCGGTGCGACTCCAAGTGTCTGACAGCTCACTCCGAGGGTGAGACCTGGGACGCAGGCTCTCAGCCACCGCTCACGGAAGGCAAAGATACGATCTTTATGGAAGCAATTTGGCAATACTGAGCAAACGTGAGCCTGCAATTCCCCTTTGATTTAGCAATTGTACTTCTAAGAATCTATCACAATGACTCACTGGCAAAACTACAGAAGACTGTGTAAATAGCACTTCCCTGCCCCACTCTGTGGTAGTCAGAGACAGCCGCGGCAGGCAGAATGGTTTCCCTGTGCGGTGGAGTACTATATAGCTGTGAAAAGCAACGAGGAGACCTCTATGGAGTGATTCCAGGGCATACGGATAAATTTAAAAAAAAAAAAAACTAGACACAGAGTAGTACACTTTCAGGTAAGAAGGAGAATGTGGAAATATGAACATATAAATATATTTGCTTATATTTTCATAAAGATGCAATGAAAGCACAAATGGTTACTAGTAGAGGATTCTTTATTTTTCTTTGTTTTTAAAAAAATTTTTGAGGCAGGGTCTTGCTATGTACTCAGGCTATGTAGTCCAAGCGGGTCTCCTTCCTTGGCCTCCCAAGAGCTGGGATTACAGGCATGGGCAATCTTTCTAAAGATTTTTCTTTTTCTTTTTGAGACAGAGTTTCACTATGCAGCTAAGGCTGGCCTTGAACTCACTGTGTAGCCCAGGCTGGCCTCAAACTCACAGTGATCCTCCTGCCTCAGCCTCCGGAGTGCTGGGATTATAGGTGTGCATCCCTGTATCCAGCATGTTCCTTGATTAGTAAGACATAGATAAAGCCTGTAATAACCAACAACGCCATTTTAAACTGTGCTATGCTTGCAGTGACTTGTGCATTTTATTTGACTCACCAGCACGTTATCTTTGTGTGATTCCTTCAACTGCAAGAATATCAATGCAAATCAATAGTGCAGGCAAGGGAACCAACAGCTTTGTTCTTATTTATTCTTTGGTATCGGGAGTTGAACTCACGACCTCGAGCTTGCCAAGCAGGTGCTGTGCCGCTGAGCTACATCCTCGACCCACCATCAGCTTTGGGTTGAAATGTCTTCCTGGATTATTTTACACTATTACAAGAGGCCAAGGGTGTAGCTCCGTGGTACAGCACTTGCTGGCATGGAGGAGGTCCTGGGTTTGCCCCGTCGAAACAGAAAAAATAATTCTCACAGATTCCCATTCTCCAGGCTGCTCGTGAAGGGTTGCATGTTATGCACACTTTGCAGACTGAAACAAAGTGACTTTTGAGCGGACTTCTTGGTGTTTTGTCCTTTTTTTCAAAGCAGGTGCTATTCCGCTAAGGCTTACCCCCAACTCTAACCAAAGTTGCTTGGAAACAATTTAAATAATTTGACCTCTCTTCCTGTTTCACTTGTTTTTGCTTCTTCTTCAGGGCTGGGGATCGGAGCCGGGTCCTCAGGATGCCTGAGCTGTGCCCCTCCCCAGCCCAAGGCCCGCTAACCTTCAGGGGGAATCAGAATTTGCAGCCGTTTCCCACAGCTTTCTTTCATTTAGCATTTCCGTGTGGATCCGGGAATGCTGAAGCAGGTACGCTTCTGTCCACAGCCGTGAGTGTTCCATTAACATGGATTGATCATATCACATTTTGGCTATAGATTCGTGAGTTGGACATGGAGTTATTTCTACATTTTGGCTCTTATGAATACTTTTACTACACAATATTTGCATGCAGTTTTTTTTTTTTTTTTTTTTTTGAGACAGGATCTTGCTAGGTAGTGCAGGCTGGCTTTGAACTTGCTTATGTGGCCCAGGCTGGCCTCAAACCCACAGTGATCCTCCTGCCTCAGCCTCCTGAGTGCTGGGATTACAGGTATGCACCACCACATCTGGCTGTGTACAAGTTTTATGTGGACATTTTTTCTTTCTTTGTCCATCCCTTTGTTTTTTTTGAGACAGGATATCTCTATGTAGTCCAGGCTGGCTTTGAAGTCACTATGTAGCCCAGGCTGACCTCCAAATTGTGGTGATCCTCTTGCCTCAGTTTCTCAGAGTATTGGAGTCCCAGCTGAGCCCCACCTAGCCTGGCTCCTGTGTTATCTTTGTGCTTAGTCACCTGAGGAAGGGACAGCTCATCTGCACAATTCCAATCCGCCACCAGTACCGGCTCTCTCTCCTCTCAGTCCTGCTCTTTGGAGTGCAGCTCTATTAGTGGGTGTGAAACGCTATCTCCCTGTGGTGTGGCTTTAGATTTCCCTGATGACTAACAATGTCAGTATCTTTTCATGTGCTTCTTGGTCATTTCTAGATCTTCTCTGGAGAAATGTCTGCTCTGAACCTTTGCCTGCGAAAACATTTTTTAGCTAGGTGCGGTGGCACATACCTGTAGTCCCAGCACTTGGGAGGCTGAAGCAGGAGGATTGCTACAAGTTTGAGGCCACCCTGGGCTACATAGCACGTTCAAGGCCTGCCTGAACTGCATAGCAAGAGCCTGTCTGAAAAAGAAAAAATAATTTTTAATTGTGATACAGTACACATAAAATTTAGCATTTTCATTATTTTAAGTGTAGACTTCAGTAATGTTAAGTACATTGGCATTGTTGTGCTGTGCCCATTTTGGGTTTTTGCTGTAGTTGTTATTTGTTTGTTTGTTGTTGTTTTTGAGATAGGGTCTCATTATATAGTCCAGGCTGGCCTCGAATTTGTGCCGACCATCCTGCCTCAGCCTCTGGAGTTCTGGAATTTCAGTCATAAACCAGCCTGCCTGCCGACATTTTGCCCGTTTTAAATGTCAGTCTTTAGTGAGCCGTGGGCACGTTCTTTGTTGCTGGATTGAAGGGTTGGGTTGGTTGCTCCCGCCACATGTGCAGGCTCCCGTCACCCAGCTCCCCTGCGAGGTGCCACTGCCCTCTGTGAAGTGGCTGGAGCCCTGCAGCTCCCGGGGACCACTGAGGCAGGAGGAAGCAAAGGGAAAGGTGGAGAAAGGGGGCACGGCGCTCCATCCTCCTGTGAGTCTGTCCGCCAGGCCCAGCCTGCACACAGCGGGTCTCTAGGTGGCACCCTGGTCCTCGCTAGTCATTGCTGCCACCTCCCAGCCCGGACTCTCGCAGGCTGTGGGCTCCGAGACGCTGAGACGGCTCCTGCAAGGGCCATTAGTCCAGGACCCCAGGTCACTGAGGGCTGATCCACAGGGGTGGAGGGCACACCTCAGCTGCACCCATGGATCAGCCCCAGGCGTCCTCCGGCTGCATCCCCTGGGAGTGAACCCTGCTCTTCTTGGGGCCGCTCAGTTCCCAGTGCCCGGTGCCCGGTGCCTGGCACCAGGAACCTGGTGAGACGTGGCCCACAGTGCCCCTCACGGGAGAAGCTGCTCGCTTGCACATAGGCGTGCACTGTGCTGCCCACACCCTCGCGCTGCTGGCTCCCTCACACCCCGAGACTCTGTCTCCTCCCCAGCCTCCACTTCTTTCCACATTGTTCTAAAATAAAATCAAACTTCTGTTTACCTCTTGGATTTATTTTGCAAACTCCGCAAAAGCACGATCATATCTTATGTGAATGTCCTTTACACAGACTGGAAACATTCTTGTGTGCCATTAAACAGACTTCGTAACATGAGTCTTAGTGCTGGCACAGCTTCCTGAAGTTGCACATTACCCGTTTAAGTTTTTTCCACGATTTTTGTAGCTCTGAATGGACCTGTAATGCATATTCTGGTAAATAAACCTACTTCCTCTCTCCTTAGGATAGATTCCCTGAAGTGAGTTATTGAATGCACGTATTTGAATGTTTAAAACTTTATATGCTGGATGTGTTTGTTGGTGCAGGACTGTAAGCCCAGCACGCAGGAGACTGAGGCAGGAGGATCCCAAATTCAAACTCTATTTGGGCAACTCTGACTTAGCAAGACTCTGCCTCAAAGGGTTTTAAAAAGGGCTGGCGATGTAACTCAGTGTCAAGGTCCCAGTTTCAGTCCCTGGGGCCTGAAACATCCACCCATCCAGGCACGTGGCCATGCATACATCCATTCAGTGTGGTATGTGAAGAAATGATATGATGGTTACTGTGATTGCTGGTAACACTGTAACAATTTGGGGGGGGGGAACAGATGTGATGTAAAAAAGTAACCAGAGTTCTCTCTTCAAGGAAGATTCCTGTAAGGTGAGCTGAGTGCACACCCACTGTGCTAGGAATTACGGGGGCAGTGCTAGAGCCGGACAGACTTGGCCTTGAAGTCCAGATCCTTCCTGCACAATCAGGACAGGTGTCGCAAGAGGCACTAGGGGATCCCCACTTCCCTGTGCCCCAGCTAAAGAAGAAGGCTCCACCTTTGCCCATCCTGAAGTGGACACCCAGTGACTATTATACTCGCAACAAACCCAGACCCTTGGAAATGCAGCGCTTCGCCATGTAATGACATATCAATGGACCACAGGCCACACATGCGCATGGGACAGTGCCCCACAGAGTATGCCGGCCGGTGACTGGTTTGTGTAAGACACTCAGTGATGTTTGTGCAGTAGTCAGGCCGATCAGCACATTTCTCGGTATGGACCCTGTCAGTGATGCAGGACTCTATTCCAAAATGTCAACAGAGGCCAGGTGTGGAGGCACACTCCCGAATGCTAGCACTCGGGAGGCTGAGGCAGGAGAATCTCTGTGAGTTCAAAGCCAGCCTGAACTATATAGTGAGACTTTGCCTCAGAAAAAACAAAAACAAAACAAAAATGCCACCAGAGACCATTGTGCATGATTTTTCAGTTTTTGTTGTTCTGTATTTTACTATATGCACTATGGAAGTGAGGACTAGTGAGTATTGTGGTTTTTTTTTTTTTTTTTTTTTTTTGTCTTTTTCGTTTTTATAGGTACCAGGGATAGAATTCACGACTGCCTGCTTGCAAGGCAGGCGCTTATGCCACTGAGCTAAATCTCCAGCCCCCGTGTTGTGTGTTTTTGAAGTAGTTTCTACTGATTACGTGTTGCTTTAATGAAGTCAATCCCCAAACCCTTTCTGGTTGTTTTGAGACAGTGTCTCACTATGTAGTCCTGGCTGGCCTTGGACTCACTGTGTAGCCCAGGCTGGCCTCATATGCACAGTGACCCTCCTGCCTCAGCCTCCCCAGACAGCCACATGCAGCTGGCAGCCTTCACTCTCCAAGGCCTGCAAGAGCCTCAGTACTAAGCTGTCCCAGTCCACCTGCAGCTGTGACTCCGCTTCCCAGGCGGCTGCAGCGGCCCAGCCAGGGCTGCCTGCCAGTACACAGCCCTGACCCAGGCCACCCTGAGCCACTGTCTCCACCGCGCCCTGAGGTGGACAGCTGGGGAGAGCAGGAATGAGGAACCCGGACCTGCTGTGAGGGCCCAGCCCATCTGGAGCCGCATCTGTGCCTCTGGCCAGGGATCCCCACACCCCAGGCAGGCAGACGTCGTCCTTGGCTTCCAGACCGACCCAGAAAGGCTGCAGTCTGCGCCCCTGCGTCCCGGGCAGGGGGTCCTGGCATCGCAGGGATCTAGCGGAGCTCCAGCTCCCCTCTTCCCTGGCCTGGAGACGTCACAGGGCAGACCCGGCCGCACGGTGACCAACGTCCTGGCCCGTCCACCTCGGGAGGGCGCAGCAGCTGGCCCCTGTTTGCAGGGCGTGGTGACCTCGTCCTTGGAGCTGGCGCGTGTGCAGAACTGGTCCTGAGCCCCGCCCCACCCTGCTCCCCAGGCCGTGGCTTTTGCAAGGGCTCTGTCTCCGCTTTCCTGTTTTCATTTTGCTCTTCTCTCAGTTGGCTCCTCTTACGTGAGAAATGTGACGTTTAAGCTTGCGTGTCTGATTTATTTAACCTGACGCTGCAGTCTCAGCTGCTCCCCGTTTTCCTGCGGGAGCCTCGGATCTGTCCGGCTCTGCTGACCGCGCTGCTCGCCCTGAACACCACGCTGTCTTCGTGTCCGGTCAGCCCCGGGGTTTCCTCGCTCATCACGTCGGTCGACACGCGTGGGATGAGGCAGGCGGGTAGGCATCATCTCTGCTTGGCAGTCCTGAAAACTGAGGCCCAGCAGGAAAAAGGAGATCGCAGGTGTGAGAAAAGCTGAATCTGTACTCCGACTTCACTCTGGGGGGAGCCCGTGGACCAGGGTGGCCTGCAGGGCCTCAGGGACCCGCATTCCCCAGCCAGCCCTCGGGGCCTTCGTCCAGCTGTGGGCAAGGACTGGAAATTTTAGGAGTGCCTAGGGGCTCCTGACGGACACTGAAGTGGCTCAGCTGAGGTGATCTGAGGCCCCTAACAACGATTTAAAGATTACTTTTAAGGAGCCAGGTGTGATGCTCTGTGCATGTAATCCCAGGGGCTCAGGAGGCTGAGGCAGGAAAATCCCGAGCTCAAGGCCAGCCTGGATAATATAGAGGCTGTCTCAAAAGTAAAATGGGCCGGAGGGGAAAGTCCTAAATTCAAGAGAGCTGAGCATAAGAAGAGTCAAAAAAATTTGTAATTAGTATACCCAGAGATAAAATACTATTTCCATGAGGCTACTATAGGGTGGTTTAATTTTAAAAAGAATGCCAACATCAAAAAAGAGGCCACGGGGATTCGCTCATGGTGCTTTTTAAACCAGGAAATCTTTGTGCCTCACTGAACCAGCCGTAAGGTGCAGGCGAGTGAAAAATGAACCAGACAGCAGTCGGATCCCTGGTTGGAAGCGCTGTGGGCCTCAGCGGGAAGCTGAGCCCTCCTCCTGCAACAAGCAGGCAGGGGAAAGCTCCGGGCAGAGGGCCCCTCGGACCTGGGGAAGATTGTGCCAAGGGGCACTGTGGGAGCCGCCTGGATACAGCAGGAGACCTGGGCGGAGACTCCGAGAAGGCTCAGCATCCTGCAGAGTGGGGCAAAAGCTCCCTTAAAAAGAAAATGCGCCTGGACAAGTGTGATGGCGCTGGCCTGTCATCATCCTAGCGCTGGAGAGGCCGAGGCAGTAGGATTTCTAGGACAGCCTGCGCAACATAGTTGAAACCCTGTCTCAAAAAACAAAACGAGGGGCTGGGGATTTAGCTCAGCGGCATAAGCGCCTGCCTTGCAAGCAGGCAGTCGTGAATTCAATCCCTGGTACCGATAAAAAGGAAAAAGACAAAAAACAAAACAAAACAAAAAAACCCAAAACGAAACAAAAATAAAGAAAGACAGCATCCCACCTGCTTTGCCGTGAATAGCATGTCACATCAGGGCCAGCCTGAGCTACATGGAGAGACCTGGTCTCAAAACACAAACAGCAAGGATCAAACTCACAAACAGCAAGGATCAAACTCACAACCTCACACTTGCCAGGCAGGTGATTACACCACTGAGCTAAATCCCTGGCACAAATGTATTTTAAATGTGGAAATAAATGGCAATTTTAAATAATGAAATCGACTGACAGCGGTTGCCTCTGGGGTGCTGAGGTGGGGAGGGGGAGACGCAGACTAATGATATCATTATGGATTGCTAGACTTTAAAAACCTAGGCATGCATTATGGGTTTTACACGCATCCTGTCGCCTCCAGAGGTAATTCCAAGACTCTCCGACCGAATAGTGCCACTTGGTTAAATTTCAGACGGAAGAAAATTGCAACACAGCCAATGAAGGGTTTGCTGGTAGAATAAGTGAAAACTTTGTAGGAAAAACTGGAGACAAGCAGGGAGAGGGCAACTGAAAAAAAAATGAGCAAATATACAAGGAAGAACTAACTCATGGGTGCCTCCTAAATGTATGAAAAGTTTCTTACTAGAAATCAGAGAGGTGTAAACTGAAAGCACAATAAAATACCACTTTAATTTTTATCTTTTTCTTTTTTTTTTTTTTTTTTGGTCTTTTTCATTTTTATCGGTACCAGGGATCGAACTCACGACTGCCTGCTTGCAAGGCAGGCGCTTATGCCGCTGAGCTAAATCCCCAGCCCCTAATTTTTATCTTTTTCAATCAGTGACTTGATGTATATACTTCAGTGCACATGTGGCCTCTCCTGGTGCAGGGGGGGTGATCCCAGGAGAAGCTGGAGCCCGAGGCTCATGGAGAATTGTCCTCAGGCCTCGAAATCTTATGGAGGGACTGGTGATACGCAGCCATGGAAGTCTGGAGTTTCTGTGGCCTGGAAAAGGGTTTCCCCCGTTTTTAGCGGGAATGCGGGCAGCTGCACTTCTGTCATGTGTCACAGCCCTGAAGGGCGCACGGGGCAGGACAGCAGTGCTTTCTCCCTAGTCACAGAGTCCTCAGGGAACGGTGCTGGGGAGCTGGGGGGACGGCAGGGCTCGCATCCACCCGAGCTGACTGGGACGATGCAAAGCTGGACACTGAGCCCTCTCCAGAATGGGGGTCCTGGGCCGCCTGGGAGTTTCCTGTCCCATTGGCACGAATCTCAGGGCTACAGGGAGCAGCTTTGAAGACTGTGCCCCCCCCACCTCCTTCACATCGTGGCATATCCTCCCACTCCTAGCGCTGCTGGGTCTGAAGAGCTTCCTGAGCGGGGTTGGTGGTGCATGCCTGTACTTCCCCCTAACTGTGAGGCCGAAGCAGGAGGGTGTCAAGTTGGAAGCCAGCCTGAGCAAGCTGGGGCTGTAGCTCAGTGTGAGGCCCTCCGTTGCCAGGAGAGCAAGACAGAGACAGAGAGAGGCAGACACAGAGAGACACACACAGAGAGACAGAGACAGAGTGCTGAACCCAGAGCTGCCGAGGAGGAGGCGAGGCCTTTTGGACCTGGATCCTGTGGGCCTTACCCGGATCCCCTCTGGCCTCTTGGCTCAGTCCTTTCAGGAGCTCTGTCCCCACATCCCAGCCCTGATGCCCAGGTGAGTCGCCTCCTCCTCCTCCTCCTCCTCCTCCTCCTCCTCCTCCTCCTCCTCCTCCTCCGTTGGCTGCAGGAGCGGTGATGGACAGCGGGCGCTCCCTGCGGGACTCGTTAGCCACCTCCCCTGCCGGCCTGATCGCCCTGCGCTCCAGGCTGGACACCTGCTGCCCGGCCCGGAGTATTCATGAACGCTGCTCGGCCTGGCCAGGTGCCCGGGTCTCCCAGCTCCCCAGGTCGGCTCTTCTTCATTCTGATGTGCAGGGTTAACCCCCTTCCACCCCAAGAATGGAGACAGACACTGCGGCGAGCTAAAAAACCAGACTGAGCCATCTCCATGTCTGCCGAGGACTCCTTTCTGTTTATATCTGTTTTCCTGGTTAAATAGTTACATGTCGGGGCTGGGGATTTAGCTCAGCAGCATAAACGCCTGCCTTGCAAGCAGGCAGTCGTGAGTTCGATCCCTGGTACCGATAAAAACGAAAAAGACAAAAAAAAAAAAAAAAAAAAAAAAAAAAGAAAAGAAAGAAAGAAAGAAAGAAAGAAAAGAACGTGCGTACTCATGCTGAGTCAGTCCTAAATAAGTATTTCACTAACTAAAAATTTAAATTCGTCAGTGTGGGTGAGCACTGGAAATTTTAGGAGTGCCTTGGGGGCTCCTGACTGACACTGAAGTTTGAGGTTCCTGCCAGGTGACTCAGCTGAGGTGATCTGAGATCCCCCCGAAATGATTTAAAGATCAGGCATCTTCCCCAGGTACGATGCTCTATATGTGGAATTCCAGCTGCTCAGGAGGCTGATGCAGGGAATCCCCAGCTCAAGGCCAGCCTGGGTAATACAGAAACTGTTTCAAAAGTAAATGGGCAGGAGGGGAGAGTCCTCAACTCAAGAGAGTTGAGATAAGAAAGTCTCAACAAAATTTGTAATTAATATCTTGAAAGATAAAATATGACCTAGGAGGCTACAATAGGGTGGTGCTTAATTTTAAAAAGAATGCCAACATAGAAAAAGAGGCCACTTAGAAGTAAATACTGGGAAAAAAAAAAAAAAGAAGTAAATACTGCTGGGATTTAGCTCAGTGGCATAAGCACCTGTCTGGCAAGCACAAGGTCATGAGTTCAATCCCCAGTACCAAAAAAAAAAAAAAAAGAAGTAAATACCAAGGAAACTTTCATGACCTTGGATTTGGCAATGGCTTCTTAAACATGTACCAAAAGCAAAACCAACATAAGGGGCTGGGGATTTAGCTCAGCGGCATAAGCGCCTGCCTCGAAAGCAGGCAGTCATGAATTCGATCCCTGGTACTGGAGAAGCATCGGGGAAGCCATGCAGCCTCCCGGTGTGCCTGCAGAGGCCCCTTGGCAGGGGAGAACCAGTAAGGAAGCCCCCTCTGCCTCCTGGCCCCAGCCCCACCGCCTAAGCACCTGGGTGCCACCCAGGCTGAGATGGCGATGAGGCAGGGAAGCACCTTGAGGTCGGTGCTGTTTGCTTGACTTTGCGGGCCTGGGGCTGGGACTCCGAGCAACTACTTAGAGGACAAGAGTATGCAGTAATAGTAATGAGGATGGATTTCCTGCTGTCCTGTTGCTGTCCTGTATCTCATTTTACTGTTTTGTTGTATTCCCTTAAAAAGAAAAAATAGATAAATTGGATCTTTGCAAAATTATAAATTTTATGTGTTGACAGATATTATTCCCTTTTTTGGTAGTGGGTACTGAGCCAGAATCTTCACATGGAATTCTATCCCAGCCTTTTCTGTTTTATTCTGAGACAAAGTCTTCCTAAATTGCCCAGGCTTGGCTCCAAGTTGTGCTCTTCCTGTCTCAGCCTCCTAGAGTGCTGGATTACAGGGTGTGCCACCATGTCCAGTTTATGTATCCACAGACATCACAAAGAATGGGAAAAAATGTTTACGCATCACAAACCTAGTAAGAGTCTGGTACTCTGAATTCATAAAGAACTCCTTCAACTTAGCAACAAAAACAAACAACTCAGTTCCAAAACGGACAAAGGACGAAGCTCTGTAAAAGGACATAAATGGTGACTACAGACACAGAGAGATGCTGGGAAGCATTAGTCACTGGTGGGGATGCTTTCAAACAGAATCAAATGGAGACAAGAGACAGAGCGGGGCTGGGCTGGAGCCGGGGGGCAGGGCACACGCTTGGTGAGCTTGAGGCCTCTGTCCGGGCAGGGCCAGCAGAAGGGTGGCAGATACCAAAGGACCCTGCTGGAGCCCCGTTCCTGAACAAAAACAGGTGCTGGGGAGAACCAGGAAAGTGGGACCCTGGTCCGAGGCCGGCATGAGTGTAAGATGCCGCAGACCCATGCAGACCAGCTCGGCAGTCCCTCAAAAAGTGAAACCTAGAATCACGGGGGGACCCAGCAGTTCCACGCATGGGGTGGAACTTGGGGTTTACCCTAAAGCACTGGGAGCAGGTCCTGAAATATTTGTATGCTTGTCTTGGTAGCGGGTTCCTCAGTCACCCAGAGATGGGAGCAGCCAAAAGGCCTCTGGCAGATGCGTGGATAAGCAAGGGGAGGCATTCTGCACAGGGGCTCCCCAGCCCCAGAAAGGGGAGAGAAGAAGAGCTGGGCACATGCTTGTAATCCTGGCTCTTGGGAGGATGAAGCAGGAGGGTTGCCGTGAATTTGAGGCCAGCTGGGCTGCATAGTGAGTTCAAGACCAGCCTGAACTACGTAGCAGCACCCTATCTCAAAAGAAGAAAGAAAAGGAGAACAGGAGGATATATAAATGCTAATAAGCAGATGAAGGCTGTTCAATATCATTAGTCAATTTGAAAGGCAAATTAAAATCACACTGAGAACCCACCATACACTGATCAATGGCTCTACTGAGAAGAGTTGTAGCTGTTACCCACCTGCCAAGGGGCCTGTTCTGATGTGTGTGGGAGCTGGGGAATGGCCACAGAGAAGGCGGGAGGCTCTGACCTGCTTCATTTACTACACAGGCACTGTGTTAGCTCCTACTGAACTGGAGCCATGAGCACTTTGGGTCTTAGGTTGTCAATGTCAATTAAAGGTCTGTGTCCAACTATTCTCAAACAGGTTACTTTTTATTTAGTGTCTTGCTATGTAGTTGAGCTGGTCTTGAACTTGTTACGTAGCCCAGGCTGGCCTTGAATTCACAGCAATCCCCCTTGTTATGGATTAAGAACTGGTGGTCAACTTAACGCCAACTGGATCACATCAGCATGGCACTGAGCGAAGATGCTCCACCTGAGGAAAGCTGCCAGGATAAATAGGTGGAGAAGAAGGGAGATGTTGAGGCATTAAGGCATTCATGATTACATTGTTGCATTGAGCGTTCTCTTATGAGTTGCTGTTTGAGCCACTGGTTCTCCTGGAGAAGCTCTGGTTCTCACATTGAGTATTGCTTCTGGCTCCAGAGGGGAAGGCATGTGCTGCTTGGATGAACTTGTCACGCTGACTTCCTGGCATGTACTCAACTGTGCTTGTCGTCGGAGGAGCTCGGGGCCTCTGTGTCGCTGAGGACAGCTGTGGTGCCTTTTAGGATAGCCCTGGTCTTTGTTGTGAGTGTGACTTCTCGGCTCCAGCATAGAACCCTCATCCCGCCAGCACAGCTCCTTCACCCTGCTGGCATGGACTTTCTGGCTTCCACCACTACCTTTGGGCCTTCCTGGCACAGATCTGTAAAGAGACTGGCGTGAGTCCTTCTTGTGGGCTCTGGACCTGCAGTTGGCCTCGGGAGGCATTGTTATGAGCTCTGGGTTTTCATCTGAACTCATGTGGGACATTGCTGTGGCATTTAGGCTCTTGACTAAATATTCTATGTCTTTGGTGTTGCGGATAGATTTCCTGCAGTTTCTTGTGTTAACTCCTGGTGACCATTATAAAAATAATATTATAAACTCCATGTCCTGATCCTAATTGTTCTCCCTGACTACAACATCCCTGCCTCAGCCTCCTGAGGGCTGGGATGACAGGTGTGTGCCACCATGCCCAGCACATTTTTATTATCCGGCTCCCAGTGCTGGCATCAGCAGCGATGGGTCCCTCCGGGGAAGGGTGAGAAGTGGGTAGCAGCTACTTCCTCCGGGCTCCCAGCCTCTTGGGTCAGGAGCTGTGGGCTCAGGCGCAGCTGTGGCAATGAGTGACAGTATGACTTTCCGCAGGAGTACGGCAGTCCCACAGCAGCAGCTCCGTCCTAGGTCCCTGCACTGTTCGATTTCAGTAGGAGCCTCCTTAGTGGACCAATTGCTCCGCCCTGGTTGTGCCAAACGAAATCATCGCTGTCCAAGTCCCTCCTGATCTGACCCTGAGAGCAGCCACCCCAGCCTCGCCCGTCCCTGATGGTCTTTGCTGCCACTGCCCTTCAGGGCCTGGAGTCCTGGCCCACAAATGGTTGCCCAAGCCGATTTGCAGAACAGGAAACCAGGTGACATTTCCCTGCAATTGCACAGTCCGTAGATGACAGAGGTGTCCCGAACTCTCAGGGTGGCCGCAGAGGGCACCCTCTTAGCCAGTTCCTGGTCTGGCCTGGGAAATCTGTAGAGCTGCTCCCGGCAGGCGCCTTTTCCTTTGATGCTGATCTGCTGCCCCCACGTGGCCACATCCTGAACTTGACCCTTGCTTGGTTCCTAAACTTTAAAGATCCTTAAACCAGGGAAAGCGTCCTCCAGTTGGACTCTGCAGCGGCTGTGGGAGGGAGACCTGGGGCGGAACTCTTCTCCCTTGGCGGCTCTTACAGCTGCGGATGCTGGGCCGAGGGAGCCTGAGCGCCGGGAAAGCTGCACGGTGGGGGCAGCGTGGCTCCCGCTAGCCTCAGGCCCCCCTGGAGGGAAAACGCAGAGGATGCCCAGCTCTCATTCTGAGGCTGATTCAGGAGGAAAAACCCCTCTCCGCAGGATGCTCTGCAACTCTAAAACGGGAAGGACAAGAGAGACACAGAGGTGGACACTTGTAATCCCAGCTACTTGGGAGGCTGAGGGAGGAGAATGGCAAGTTTGAGGCCAGCCTGGGCAACTTCGTGAGACCCTGTCTCAAAATAAAATGAAAAGGGCTGCTCAGTGCTCCCTGGGTTCAGTCTCCAAGGATAATAAAATAACAAAAAAGCTGGAAGGGCAGGCAGCTTCCCTGAGGTTAAGGACAGAGCAAAGGTGGGGATGCTCTGTCTGCTGTCCAGGAAGGAGCCAACCGGGCCATCTTGGGGACAGAGGCTGTACTTCAGGGAGACCTGGCCTCTGGTCAGGCCCTGGCGGCCACAGAGGCAGCAAAGTGAGCTCAGCTCCTTGCTCAGTGGTTGCAGGGGCTCCCCAGTCATGGGGCCTCAGCTCAGGTGTGGCCGGCCCGTGAAAGCTGGTGGGCACCACACAGAGGTCCCCAAAGCTTAGGTCCTTCTCCTGTAAAGAGGGACTTTGAGGAAACCTGCCAGAGGATTGTTGTTTAAAGATGTGCTTTATATAAAATTCACCATTTTAGCTATTTTAGAGTGTGTTACAGTGGTTTGGGGGTGAGCGGAGTTACCCAGCAGCTAGCAATACCTCATTTGAGGATAGTGTCATCCCTGTAAAAACAAATCCTGAGTGCCTGGCAGTCACTGCCCTGTCCCCTCCCTGAGCCCCTGGCACTGTGAATCCACCTTTATCACTAGAAGTTCCCTGTTCTGGAAATTTCATTTAAATGGACTCCTGCAGCTGGGCACGGAATCCATTGGTGCAGGCCTGTAATCCCAGCACTCTGGAGGCTCAGGCAGGAGGAGCTCGAGTTCGAGCTTAGTGAGTTAGCAAGATCCTGTCTCAAAATAAAAAGTTAAAAAAAAAAAAAGGTTGATGATGTAGCTCAGTGCAAAGGTCCTAGGTTTCAATTCTTAGTGCTGGAGGGAAGAAAGGGATCATACAGGCTGAGCGCACTGGCACACATCTATAATCCCAGTTTTTAGGACACTGAGGCAGGATTATAAGTGTGAGGCCAGCCTGGGGTACTTACAAAGATCCTGTCTCAAAATTAGGTAAGAAAATGAGGGCTGGGGATATAGCTCAGTAGTGGCCTGTTTGCCTAGTATGTGCCAGGCTCTGGTTCTATCTCCTGCAGTTAAAAACAAACAAAAAAAAGTACCTGACAATATGTGACATCCTGCGACTGGTTTCTTCCATTTTTCATGTTTCCAGGGTTCATCCCAATTGCATCTCACAGCACCTCTTTGCTCCTTCTTGGTGCCCAGTGGGGTCCCACAGTGTAGACAAACACATTTTGTTTCCTTTCGCAATGATGGACACTGGGGCTGTTTCCAGTCAGGGCCATGGTGGGGTGGGTGGGGTCACATTCACATCTGAGTGAGCCCAGACCTGCCTGTGTTCTTGGGCCTCCTGGGTGCACTGGGGATCCCTGGCAACTGTTTAATCTCTTTAAGAGCTGCCAAACTGTTTCCATAGCAACCGGGCAGGTATCTTCTACTTTAATGAAAACCAGGCTGAGGGCGTGGTTCCGTGGTAGAGCTATGGCCTTGCATGCACAAGGCCCGGGGTTCATGTCCCATGAAAAAATGAATACCACTCTCCTCAGAGCCTGGCCCACAGGATTCTTCCATGTGCTCCATTCTACAAGTACGTACAAAGCACTTGTGTGTGTGTGTGTGTGTGTGGCTGTGTGTAGGGTGTAGATGGTGGCTAGATAGTAATGTGGATCATGAAAATCAATAAAGAAACAGTAAAGCAGGCCAGGAGACCAGGGAGGAGTGGGCATGGAGGTCACTGATTTTTGTTTTTGCTTTGCAGAACTGGGCACCAAGCCCAGAGTCTTTACACTGAGCAGCATTCCGAGTACCATTTATTTATTTATTTTGGGTGCTGGGTATCAAACTTACGACTTTGGGCTTGCCAGGCAGACACTTGTACTGCTGAGCTATTTCCCTGGCCCAAAATTTTGTTTGTTTGTTTTTAGCTTTTTTTGGGTACTGGGAATCAAAGTCTGGACCTTGAGTTTCCCAGGCAGGCGCTGTGCCCCTGAGCTACATCCCAGCCATGTTTTGTGTTTTGTTGGTACCAAGGATCAAAGTCTCTTGTACGTGACAGGCAGGCACTTGAGCTTTTTTTTTTTTTTTTTAAATTTTGAGCTTCTTTTTAAGACAGGGTCTTGCAAAGTCCCTAAGTGGTCCAGGCTGGGCTCACACTGCAATCCTCTTGCCTCAGTCTCCCACAGCGATAGTGCAGGTGTGTCCCACTCCTCACTATGCCTAGCTCATCACTGGGGAATCCTGGCTTTTACTTTTTTTACTTTTATTTTATTTTATTTATTTTTTATCGGTACTGACGATCGAACTCACGACCACGCACTTGCAAGGCAGGCACTTATTCCGCTGAGCAAATCCCCAGCCCCTTTTTATTTTATTTTATTTATTGGAATCCTGGCCTTTTAATGGAATGATCAAGGAAGGCCTCACTGAGAAAGCCAGGCCGCGAGGGATGCGGCCCCCCAAAACAAGGTGAGTGTTTCCAAGCTGTGACACACTTGAGGAACAGCAAAGTGGCCATCCAGGCTGAGGTCCAGGGGAAGCAAGAACCACAGCCCGCAGGCCTGGGGAGGACTGTGGCTTCCACTCTGAGAGGGACACAGCAGAGAGAAGGATGGGGGTGCAGTGACAGGTCGGCAGCTGGCAGGGTGAGGGGGGATGGCCAGGTGACAGAGCTGAGTGGACGAGAGATGCCAGAGAAGGGCAGACCATGACCGACAGACCTGGCCCGGCACCGGGAGGGACAGAAGCCGTGTTATTTATCCATTGATCCATTTATTCATGGGCTACTTACTGAGCTGGCGGACCTCTGTACCTAATTTGCTATGGAAACTCAGTGGCCTAGAACAGTGCTTGGTGCTCAGTAAATGCTCAAGAACCTGGGCAAAAGGTAGCAGGATCCATAGGAAAGTGGGTGTTTATTCCTTGATTCCCACTGTCATGACCTGGCGTGGTAGCCTCCTCTCCTATTCTTTTTTTTTTTTTTTTTTTTTATTGGTACCGGGGATCGAACTCACAACTGCCTGCTTGCAAGGCAGGCACTTACGCTGCTGAGCTAAATCCCCAGCCCCATCCTTCCCTACTCTTGAATGCTTTAGATTAAGACTCTTTAACACCTATGATCGAGAAGCTTTTTATTTATTTATTCATTTATTTTTGAGACAAGGTCTTGTGTGTACTTGAGGCAGCCTTGAATCGTGGCAATCCTCTCATCTCACCTCCCGAGGCTGGTATCACAAGTGTGCTCACGCCATGAATTTCAAGTTCTGGCGTTTGGTCAAAATCCAACAAAATCCTCCCTGTTTGTTCCTCCTTTGTGGCAAGAGCATCATTATGTTGGGGAACTTCGCAGTTTTGATTCCTGTCCTGAAGTGACTGACTGATTACTGCACAGGACTTGTCTCCAGGGCTACATTGTGAGTTCAAAGCCAGCCTGGACTACATAGCGAGACAGTGCCAAAACAAAACAAAACAAGGCCCCTAAAGTCACACTTCATTGTGTCAGTGAACAAAATGGAAACACGTCTGGAGATGACCTGCCCTGGAATCAAAAATATGAGCAGGTCGGTGGGCAGGGGATGTCATAGGAGGTCATCTATACGTATAGACTTCAGCAGAAATTAGCCTGGGATCCCGTTCCAGTGTGTGATCTGTTTAGAAATTCTGCAGTACATAGTCATGTGGTATCCTCCAATCAATGTATCTTGTTTTGAGAGAGGGTGTTGCTGCGTTGTCCAGGCTGGCCTTGAACTCCTGAGCTCAACTGATCCTCCTGCCTCAGCCTCCTGAGATGCTAGGACAGCAGGAACACAGCACCACACCTGGATTCTCCAAGGTGAGCAAAGGTGGCGGCTGCCATCTGATTGGACTGTGCTCCAGGAGAGGCTACTGACCCAGTTTCAGCAATTCAACATGCTGCTCATTAGCATGCTGCGTGTCAAAGACAGACTTTTAGGGGGGCAGAAACCAGCGAGGTAATTGTACTAGGCAAGGTCCAGGGCACCCAGCCTGGCAGAACTGTCTCCCTGACGGGGCCTTGCTCAGTCCCTAAAGACAGCAGCTGAGGCCCAGTGGCTTGGTTGACCCAGCTGCTTGCAGTCTGTGCGCGTGACACCTGTGCTCCTGTGTCCTGACCCCTCCTGTGAGGTCAGATTCTGAACCCTTGGATTTCGGTCTGGCAGATCTAAGGAGAAGCTCTTTCCTAGCTGACCTACAAAGGCAGCAGGCTCTGTGACCTCTGAACACGCCAGTTGGGAAAGGGACTGTTTCCTGCAGGAAGTTGTTTCGGAAGAACTCTCCTATAGATGCCTGCAAACCCTGCAGGTGGTAAATGATGCTCAGTGTGACTCCTGGGTTCAGAGGATCTTCTCACCACAGCTTCCTGAAGAGTCCAGTGCTTGAACACGATGTGACAGTGAGGGGCGACGACAGCAGTGGTGTACGTGCAGAGGAGCAGCGTCCCTGCTTGCCAGGAACAGTCTACAGCCGAGGCCCCCAGTGGGTAGGAAGAGCCCCTCCTAGAAGATGGAGCCCTGGCTGAGTCCGTGGGCAGCCACCCTGGCGTCTGTGCACAAGCACTTCGCTCCGGGACACGAAATCAGGCAAAGCGTTCCAAAACAGGATGGTCTTTTTGCTACCTGCTCTAAGTTTGACTCTTTCTAAAACCCCAAGCCGCTCTTGCTGGGCAGAGTGGCCCACACTGTAATCCTAGCACCTGAGGCCAGGAAGGAGGATCACTGTAAGTTTGAGGTCAACCTCGTTACACAGTGAGACCCTGTCTCAAAACCAAACCAACCTGAACTTTTTTTTTTTTTTTTTTTGGTGGTGCTGGGGATCAAACCCAGGACTTTGTGCATTCAAAGAAAGAGTTCTACCACTGAACCACATCCTTAGCTCCTTTTGAGAGTAAACCACCAAGGCACTACCTGCCTGCCTGACAGCCCTGGAACACAGTGTACCTTGGATTTACCAGCGGTTCTCCTGGGAGACAAAATCATCTCCCAACATTTGCACTTTTTTTTTCTTTGTCCTTTTCGTTTTTATCGGTACCAGGGATCGAACTCAAGACTGCCTGCTTGCAAGGCAGGCGCTTATGCCGCTGAGCTAAACCCCCAGCCCCTAACATTTTTTTTTTTTTTTTTTTTTACATTTGCACTTCTTAAACTGGTGTTGCCAGACCGAGCCCAGGACCCCTCTCACGTGACACACCTCCTACCACTGACCAGCACCCCGGCAGCTCATCTCTCCATGAATTGCTGCAGGCTTCCTCTGATGAGCAGGATCTGAGCCCTTCTATTTTCAGAGTGCTGTGTCCCAGAGATGGGCGGGAACCAAGAGTATCGATCTAACAAAAGTTTCAGAATGCCCAGAGCTTACGGACAGACACCTGGAGTTAGATTTTTAGTGTTGTGCCTTTCCTCCAAGCTCAGGGCTGGAAATGGTTTTCTCTATTTCTGTGGTGCTGGGGATGAAAGCCAGAGCTGTCTGCATTCTAGGAGTGCTCTATCGCTGAGCTCCAGCCCCGTCCTTAAAGAACTGCTGCCATGTGTCCAGCTGGGCTAGAGAGCAATTTCCTCAGCCAGCGGGCAACATCAACTTTTACACCTAATTCTGGGGAAATTTCCTACCTAGCATTTTATTTTACTGCACATGAGATCAATGGTGTGTGTCTCCCAAATGCAGCACTCAAAATAACATGACAGGCATCTCCTGTCCAGCAGACACTGCCTACAGCTACAGCCCCCGCTCCTCCTGGCACACACTGGACTCCGTGCAGCAGGTGCAGCCGTCTCTCCGCAGCTGTCAGCTGCAGGGCCTGTGGGAAGACCCTCTTCTCTGGGTCTGGTTCCCTGAACACTGAAGTGGGGGAGGAGACCCTTTTTTTGATCTTCCCGATTTACCCTTGGAACACAACCCTGAGGGCTGAGGTCCACGCCAAGCTCCACGGGCACAATGGGCCAGGAGGTAAGAATACGTGAAGTACTTGCTGGGAGGAACATAAGCTTTCTTCCGGAAGGAAAGCTAAGGGTTACGGAGGGGCCTCCTGGGTCCCTGACCTGCTTAATTAAAATAACACACTATTATGAAATACAGGGAAGGGGTGACCACGGGGTGGACTTCGGTGTTAGTTCTATTATTTCTAGTAACAGGGCTGAGGAGCTCAGCAGCATAAGTGCCTGTCTGGCAAGCGTGAGGTCGTGAGTTTGAGCCCCAGCACACACACACACACACACACAAAAGTGTATGTGTATATATATATATATATATATATATATATATATATATAATTTCTAATTTCTAGTAACATAAGCAGCTACCACTGCTTATACTACCGCTGTCTGGAGGCCACAGGGTCAGCAGTTTTTTTTTTTGTTTTTTATCTTTTTCCTTTTTATCGATACAGAGGATCGAACTCAAGACTGCCTGCTTGCAAGGCAGACGCTTAATCAGCAGCTCTCTTAGAAACAGGCCTTGCTATGCAGCTCTGGGCAGGCTGGCCCTGAACTTGCAGTGATGACCCTCCTGAGTGCTGGAGCTGAAGGTGTGTGCCACTATGCTCGATATTTCGTGAGTCTAATTAAAGGGAAATAATCCACTATGGTAACCAGCACACCCAGATTCTAAAACTTGTTTCAGGCAGACACTGATGCCACTGAGCTAAATCCACAGCCCTAAAATCTAGGTTCTAATTCTGTGGGTTAACCCGCTCCCTCTAGCTTAATCCATTGGTGGGACATGGGCTTCTGTCTCGCTGGGCGGCATGTACCAGTTGATGGGACCGTCTCATGCCAGCTGGACAGGCCTGCATGTGCCACAGATGGGCCAGAGCTGCCAGGCAGTGAGACACACAATCATAGCCCTGTCATGAATGTTTTAAAACAACAGTGCAACTTAAATACAAACCTAAAGACTTCACTGTGGCCAACCACAGCAATTTTCTTATGTTTGTAGCCATAACGAAAGCATGGCTAATCCCAGGTAATCAGAAGGCTGAAGCAGAAAGATGACAAATTTAAGTCCAGTTTGGGCAATGTAAGACTCTACCTCAAAAGAAAACGTAAAAAGGGCTGAGGATACGGCTGGGTGGTGGTGTCCGCCTAGTGTGTGTGAGGCTCGGGTTGTTCAATCCCCAGTACACAGAAGGAGAAAGTATAGCTATTTCTGTTGAGAGTTAAGGAACTGTAAAAAAGTAAATGAACTGGGGCTGGAGGTTTAGCTGAGTGGCATAAGCGCCTGCCTTGGAAGCAGGCAGTCGTGAGTTCGATCCCCGGTACCGATAAGAAGGAAAAAGACAAAAAAAAAAAAAAGTAAATGACTTAAATGATTTGAGAAAGATAAGAGAGTCTGACTTCCTTATTATATTTTCACTTTTTTTTTCCCATTTGGTACTGGGGATTGAACTCATGACCTTGAGCTTACCAGGCAACTGCCTAATCCCCAGCCCAAGATTGAAGATTCAACTACTTGAAATTTCAAACGCCACTCTGCACCTATGAATATTCTCGCAATCGTGGTTCAGCAGCGATTTCCTGGGATTCTTAGACATACTGCACTCTCCCTCCTGTAAGTGACGTAATACTAGAAACCGTCACACATTCTCTGTGGGCCTTACCCTTTGGTTTACATTTTTTTTTTCTGAGTCAAGAAGTCAAACTCCTTCCAGAACACCTTGCACAGACGGTTATTCCCAGATAGGAAGTTAAGACAAGGACTGCAGAACATTTACAAACTTAAGTCGAAACTCAATGAAACAAAAACCTCTCCAAAGCGCAGGATCTGGTCCTTAGGAATTTGAAGGTACAGCCAAAATACATAATGGTAAAGCTCAACCTTGTCTTCTTGCCATCAAGATCTTTGCCACTTATTTTTATTCACCAATACATCCAATAATATGTTAATTCAGAAACTAAAGAAAAAGGACACAAGAATTTGAAGGGCTTAAATATATTTTTATATTGATATTCTGTGTCTTTCTACTCTAAAATAATACATTATTGATTA